>NC_091802.1:20935000-30935000 GCF_041296235.1 Equus asinus | reverse complement strand
TTTAAAAGCATAATGCAGTCAAACTCCTGTGCAAGAATCGCACGTAGGGTAATGTTCTCTGTCTTGATAAGGGTTTTAGTTACATGAATATGTTCGTTTGTCAAAACTCAGCAAACGTACAGATTTATACATTTCATTGTATGTAAATTTTACATCAAAAGAAGAAAAACCTATAAACAAATAATGGAATCCAAGTAATGATATGTGTGCTTGCCAAGGTATTTAGGAAGTATTCTGTTTTTCTGAAATTTACTTGAAATGCACCAAAAATAAAATGGATTAATGGATGGATAAAATATAACAGAGCAATTACAGTAAGATGTTAATGCTGGAATGTAGGTGGTGGGCGTACCTGTGTTCACTATAAAAAAAATTTTAATGCACGACATTTTAAAAAGCAAGGTCACCATCCTGTTTTTTTTGGAAATACTTGCTTGAAGTACTGAGAGGTGAAATCTCATAATGTCTGCAATGTATTTTCAAATGATTTAGCAGTATATGAGTTTATATTGAAAGAGAGAAAGCAAACGTGGGAGAAAAAATTAAGAATTAGAGTGAAGGGTTGGTTTAAGGGTATTCATTTTGCTCTTTTTTTGATTTCTGTATAGGTTTAAGATTTTTCAAAATAAAAAGTTGGGGAAAAAATCAGAAGCAATTACTCAGTGACATGATTACTAAAACTAAAATAAGATCAACACATTATAACTAATGTCTTATTTTCCCATCAGGTTTGAAATCTAGATTGAGTTAAATACTAATTACAAAATATGTAAAGAGAATACGTCTCAATTTTGAGTATGATATTTCTAAGGAAAAGTATAATGTCAAATAACTAGTAAGAATCTTGGCCTTACCTTTACAGAGCAAAGGCTGATAATAGCCATCATCTTGGTTAAAAGAATCTTTTCTGAAATTTATGAAAATTTAATAAAGGAGAAAAGGTGTCACAAATCAGCGGGAACAGAAAAGATGATTTTATAAATCTTGCTAGGACTAGTGCCTAGTGCTCTTTGAGAGGAAAAGAGTTAAATCTTCGTATCCCACTGTACACTAGTATCACCAAAATTAACTCCCAGTGGATTAACCAGGGGTTCCTAGTTCTTCAAAAAGGTTCCAGGAAAGCCTGACACTTTCACGAGATTCTCAATGGGATCTGTGGCCCCAGAAGGTTAAGAAGCACTGCATTAAAGACAGAAGTGTGGGAACAGAATTGGGGGGCAGGGGGATAACTATAGGTGGGTATTTATCTTATTTGGAAATGGTAAAGGACTTCGAAGAATAAAAGCGTTTAAATAAACTGCAAAGGGAAATACTGACCTATCTATGAAAAAATAAAATACAGTAAAAAGGTCAATTTAAAAGACAGCTGAAACAAGTTTGCAATCAATTTAACAGAAAAGTTGATTTCCTACATAAATAAAAAGTGCATACAGTTATTGAAACCTAGTAAAAGATGAATATAGGGCGTAAATCAATTTACAAAAGCAGGCCAAAAACAATTCAGCTTCACCTAGTGATCAAAGACCTCCAAATTAAAACAATAAAATACTTTTCCTGTCTATCAAATTATCAAGGAAAAGTCTTTAAGTGCTGATGAGCAGTATTAGCAAGTGTTATATGTTGGACACCTTCTTGACTGGTAACAAGCATACTGGACACACGTATCTAGAACCTGAGGAAAATGCATTGACTTAACTTCTGAGACTCCAGGGAAACAATCTCATTTATGTTTAAGGTTGTTCATCATGTTGTTTATACTTAGAAAAACTATCTAAATGTTAAAAAAAAAAAAGGTCGGGGGCCGGCCCCACGGCCGAGTGGTTAAAGTTCCGTGTGCTCTGCTTCAGCAGCCCAGGTTCACAGGTTTGGATCCTGGGCACTGACCTGTTCCACTCATCAGCCACTCTGTGGAGGTGTCCCACATACAAAAAATGGAGGAAAACTACCAACGGGTGTTAGCTCAGGGCGAATCTTCCTCACCAAAAAAAGGGGGAGGGGTAAATAAATTGATATCTCCATATGATATGATATTATGCATTCTTTACAAACCATATTTTTTAAAAATATTTAATGGCATAGGGCAATATTCATGATACAATGTGGGAAGAAAAATACTACCCAGATATATACACATTATATCCTTAACCTGAAAAACAAACATATGTGCACTATAAAACTGAGAACAAGTACATCAGAAAGTTAAGAGTAACTGTCTCTGGATGATTTTTACTTGATGTCTGTATTTTCTAAATTCTCAAGCGTAAGCTGATATTACCTTATTTAAAATCCAATTTAGAAAATTTATACAAGCAGTTCATGAACATATTTGGTTTTTAGAAACTCAAACAATACAAGAGAAATATAGAGTAAAAAGTGAATGTTCTTCTCATCCCTCCCTCCCTCTTTCCTTCCCAGAGAAAACCATCGCGGAATAATTCAGCGAGTATCCTTTAGAGTTATTTTCAATAATAATACACCGTTGTAAAGTTAATAGTAGAGCGGGAGGTGGAGGTGGTGTGCTTTGGCTGCCTAAGCGGTCTGTTGTAGTTTCTCAAGCTCAGTTTGAAAGCGAGTATTAGCACTGGTTACCACGCATGTTGTTTCACAGTTTTCTCTTGAGCAGATCATGCAGATAACTCTCCTGTTAGCAGTAACTAGGACTCTTGAGTAAATAGCAGCGATTGCTTGACAACTCTGAACATCCAACTGGAAAAAACAACCTTAAAATAGAAGTCCCAGAGAGTTAACCTGGGGTGAAAGAGTTTCTATCCTCTCTTTTTTCATTATTCATTTAATTGTAACCATTATTTTCCCTCGGCCTGCTTTTGTCTGTAGGGTTAGATCCGCCTTAGCTGTGAGGGGATTAAATACTTAGCAGATTAATAATAGAAACCAGGCCGTTTACCAGCCCTGTTCTCTGCTTGTTTCACCCATGGGTCCAAAGGTAGAGGCAAATCTGAATGTAAATGTCTTTTGTCTGTGTTTCAAATGCAAACATACAGATTAGTTTTGTATTAACCCCCAACAAGAAATTCACCATTTTACTGCCTTTACTAAAGTGTTCGCAGATGGTTATAAGGTAAGATATTTTCAAGCTGGCCCTTGAGCGCTTCGGGGACCCAGGCCAGCGGGCATTTAAGCCTTGAGACTTTAGCCTCACAAATTTACTTCAGCCAAAGCGCAAATAATCAATGCACAAAACCATTGTTCTAGACCAGCTTTTTTTGTGTGGATTTTATCTACTGATATTTACCGTGTTATAAATTAAAACTAAGCAGTCATTTAGATATTCATTTTTAAAATAACAGTAATGGTAGCATAAGTATTTTTATGAAAATAAGTGAAAATTTAGTGAAAAGAGTGACATTGTTTTACACTTTTGGTACATTTTGTTGGCTTAGAAGTCAGCTAGATTCTCCTATCTATCCCCTTTCTGCATTCAGCTTATGAATATAACACATGTCATACATCTTCTGGAAAACTGCTGTATACTTTTGAGAGAATGAAGGTGGAATAACATCCTTTTTTTTTTTTTTAAAGATCGGCACCTGAGCTAACATCTGTTGCCAGTCTTTTTTTTTCTTCTTCTCCCCAAATCCCCAAATACAAATACATAGTTCTATATTTTAGTTGTGGGTCCTTCTAATTGTGGCATGTGGGATGCCGCCTCAGCATGGCCTGAAGAGCGGTGCCATATCCGCACCCAGGATCCGAACCAGCGAAACCCTGGGTCACCGAAGCCGAGCACGCGAACTTAACCAGTTGGCCAGGGGGCCGGCCCTGGAATAACTTCTTAATATTATTATTAAGATGATTTTAACCTCAGAGATGCCCTGAAAGGATCTTGGGGGCCCCAGACCACACTATAAGAACCACTGTTAGGTTAAACTGCCAAATACGTTCACACTTTATTGCTCTGTTTTGGCTATGCAGATACAATCCTAAATCTTTTATTTGCCAGATTTTTATGCTCAATGGTGATGAAATTACTGTTTTAATTGTTTTGACAAAAATGATTGGTCTGCAGACCAGTAAGATTATGGTTTAAAATTAATTATTGTCTTTGTTTCTTCCTTCCTTTAGGTGCATTTGGTGTCAGAAAACAGTACATGATGAGTGCATGAAAAATAGCTTAAGGAATGAAGAGTGTGATTTTGGAGAATTCAAAAACCTCATCATCCCACCAAGTTATTTAACCTCTATTAATCAGATGCGTAAAGACAAAAAAACAGATTACGCACTGGTAATCACAGTTTATTTTTCCTTATATAACTCACTTCCAAAAAGTTGTTTAAGTCAGTGTGTGAGAGAATTACGACTGTGTGTGAGAGAGGCATCATTGTGGTAAGCCGTAAAACCCTGCCCAGTTCCTAGAGATGTGCCACAGATTTTGGCTCTTGAGTTCTTTCGTGTCTGCAGGGAGATTGGAAATGTTAGATTAGTGGTTCCTGAATCACTGCCTGCATCTGAATCACCTGGGGAGCTTTTTAAAAATACAGATTCCTGAGTCCACCTCCATCCCCTTTGGTTTAGTAGGTCCAGGGTAGGTCCCAGGAATCCATATTTTTTTAGGGTCCTCAGATGGTTCTGGTGAACAGCCAGCTAAGGGATTCAAGCTTATTGCCAGTGAAAAGAAAGCACTGATTTTCCTCACATGTTGTTCTAAAAGAATTTTTCCATTTGGAACTTTACATGGGTGCCTGGAGATAAGTTAACATTGCGCGTTAGATGTCCCCACAAGTAATATTGAACATTAAAGCTGTCAGCAGCACTCTGCAGTGTGTGTGTGTATGAAAATTGATAGAAATGTATCTCTCAGTCTTTATGTAGCTTTTAGGGAATAACTATAAAATTTGCATTTATTTCCTGCTTTAATATGCCAAAATTAAATTGAACTATTTTATTTTAAAATTAAATTGTGTCTTTTCCAGGTTAGGATTTTATATCTTAAATGTCATCTTTGTCAATATTCCTGCAAAAGAAAGAGGCATTTTAAAATTTAGAAACACTATGTTTAATGTTGTTGTAATATGTATTTTTTAAATGTACAGTCCCTTATGTATCTGAATTCAATCTAAGATCACAAGAGATGAGAATCAGTAAGTACAACCATGGAACATCTTCATTAATGTTTACATTCACAAGGAGAAGGGCAGAGGAAAGAAATAGGTTAGAAAAACATAAATTTCATTTAACTTTGGCTTTGCAGAAATCCGGATTCTTGAATCTTTATTTCTGAGTACCCCATTTAAAAAAGAGAAAAACTTTCAGACTAAAGTACATTGGAATATATGCAGAAAAGGACAGTCAAGATAAGAGAGCAGAGAAAATCAAGTCCATTCTATGAACAGTTGAAAGAGCTTGAAATGTATTGCCTGGGAGACAAGACTAATAAAAGCTATAATGTGTCAGGTGTTTGAGCCCAACGGCTGCATAGAAGAAAAAATGAAATCATTTCTAGTTGTCTCAGGAAGCAAAATTAGAACAATAAATGAAAGTTATTGAAAGACCCATTTTTAAACTCAATTTAAGTCAAAACTCTTTAATAATTTGACTTAGCAGTGGAAGGGGCTGCCTTGTTAGTGAGTTCCTTCTTACATGAGTGTCCGAGCATGTGCTGGATGGCCATCTAGAGAAATGTAGAAGAGAATTATACAGGAAGTGCCAGTTAAATTCATTCATCTCTAAGGTCTCTTTCCACCCTGAGAATTCTTTGATTTCTATATGTATTGACTGTACTGGGATAGTTGTTTTTCTCTCAGCAAATTTACAGCGTTGTTTTTATCAAGAAATTAAAAATTTGTTGCTCACTGTCTTTGAGATATTAAACCCTTTTCACTCGCATTAATTTTTCAGCTAGCCTCTAAGCTTGGAAAGCAATGGGCTCCTTTAATAATCCTGGCCAACTCTCGTAGTGGAACTAACATGGGAGAAGGACTGTTGGGAGAATTTAGGATCCTCCTGAATCCAGTCCAGGTAACTAAAGAGAAAACTTTCTGTATTAATCTTTTCATTTTCTCTAAACTGTAATGGTTAATGCTTTAAACCAGTAATCACCTGATTATAGAAAAGAATAATAATTATAAAATTATCAAGCCATTTGAACATGTGGAGAAAGAGGCACTTCCGTAGTGGGGAAATAAAGGGTGTAGCTGCGTTAGAAAACAGTTTGGCAGTTTATTAAAAAGTTAAACATAAATTCACCATACGAGCTAGCAATCCCATTTCTAGGAAGCTACCCAAGGGAAAGGAAAACATATGTCCCACAAAGACTATTATGCAAATGTTCATAGCAGCATTATTCATAATAGCCATAAAGTGGAAACAACTAACTGTCCATTAATCAGTGAGTGGATAAAACAAAATGTGGTGTACCCGTACAGTGGAATCTTATTCAGTGATGAAAAGGAACAAATGACCTACATACTACAATGAATGAACCTCAAAAACATGCTAAGTGAAGGAAGCCTGCAGGGGGGCCCACATTGTATGATTCCGTGTACATGACCTGTCGAGAAAAGGGGAACCTAGCAGCACAGAGCAGGTTGGTGGTTGCCTAGGCTGGGGCGGGAAGTTGGGAGCGGCTGCACGTGGACGTTGAGGGATCTTACTGGAGCGATGAAAAGGTTCTAAACCGGATCGTGGTAGTGGTTGCACAACTCAGTAAACTTAGTAAAAATCATTTAATTGTTCACTTTAAATGGGTGAATTTTATTATGTGTAAGTTAGACCTCAATTTAGATAAGAAAAAAAGGACCACACCATAAAGATGGAGTTTACATGCTAGCAGCTTCTACTTTGAAAAACTAAACAACCCATTGTGCCACAATCAGAAATGCAACAATAGCCTTCTGCCTTCCAATTTGTATTTTTCCCTTTCAACATTATACAACTTAAGGAAATTATAAAAAATGATTAAAAAAAAGGAAAGGTTTCCCCACACAAATACATCAGTTGTTTTCATTTGTGCATGTTCTTTCCATGAATTGTCTCTGCATTTACATGTCAACATTACCGTGACAATAATCTAGATACAGGTTTACATTCTATTTTCTTTACTTAAAGGTATAAATATTTTTCCATATTGCAGCATAATCCTTATAATTACATGTGTAATGACTAAGATAATCAGTCAAATGGATATATCATCATAAGTTTGTCCAGTCTCCTGCTGTTGGAGGCTGAGTTTCTCTCCAAGGTAGTACAACTATAAATAATGCCACACTGAATACCTTTATACACAGGGCATTTTCATCTTTCGAAGTATTTTCCCAGATATTTACAGAATTATAGATATCAAGGATTCTTATATCTTTACGTCATTTTATGCATATTACAAAATAATTTTCCAGAAATGTGTACCAACTTGTACTAGTAAAGGATTTTAAAAATTCCGTATGAAATACGAAGCACTAGTTAAAGGTGAACTTAGCACATTCAGGTTTCCTGTGAACAGGAAGGAGGCAGCGTGTGTAATGGATAGACGGTAGGATTGAGTTATGTGCCAGCAGTTAATTATCAGGGGAATCGTCGGCAGGGTATTTAACCTTCTGTACCTTGATTTCCTGGTCTATGGGATGAGGCTTACTTGTGCTTTGTAGGGTCAGTGTCGGGATGAGCCACAAAGGGTATAGTCTGGCACAGTGCCTGGCTATTGTTAAAGACAAATGCCTCATAGCCAGGAGTGTGATTTCCCCGTATCTGTACTCATCTGAAGGGAAATCATCCTCACAAATGGAGGACAGTGATAACTTTTCCCTTTTCTTTCATTTCTAGGTTTTTGATGTAACTAAAACTCCTCCTATCAAAGCCCTGCAGCTTTGTACTCTCCTTCCCTGTTACTCAGCTCGTGTGCTTGTGTGTGGAGGGGATGGGACTGTGGGCTGGGTCCTGGATGCAATTGATGAAATGAAGATTAAGGTATCAATCTTTGAGACCTACTTGCCTTTCACAGAAGTATTGCCAAGATAATTATATAATATTTTTGGTTGTATTTTTGATTATGCAGATGAATATTAGAAGACATCCCTAATTTTGAATGTTATGCTTAAGCAGTTGACATTACCTGTAGCAAAACAACATACTGTTCTTGTATTTGTATCTTTCTTTCTTTGGTCTTTAAATTTTACCAAATTTGATTACCCTACACATAGTCCGAAGAGAAAAATCTAACTACCTTCTGTGTCCTAGGGACAAGAGGAATACATCCCGCAGGTTGCAGTGCTGCCTCTGGGAACAGGCAACGATCTGTCCAACACGCTGGGCTGGGGAACAGGTTATGCGGGAGAAATCCCAGTGGCTCAAGTCTTAAGAAATGTGATGGAAGCAGATGGAATTAAACTCGATAGGTAGGTTGTACTTCCTGCCAAAGGTAGATTTCTTGAGTGTTTGGAATATTGTTTGGTTCATAAATGAAGACTTGTTTGGTTATAAAGTTAAATGTAATTTAAGTGTAAAAGACTGCGTTAGTCGTATTTTTGTTGCTGTATAATTTGGTGTCGTGTGAGGACTGAGGTCCTCAGTTAGCTGAGTACTTCCTCAGTGTTTGCGTGCTCACTCAGAGATGCTTGTCCTTCCCAGTGCTGCTTTACCAGGCGAACCTCATCTACCAGGCATCCAGAGTTGATTGGTAATCATTCTAGTTAATTAGCAGTTAATTTGGTAGTAATTGCTCATTTTTTTTTAACTTCTGTTTTATAGGTGGAAAGTTCAAGTAACAAATAAAGGATACTACCACTTAAGGAAACCCAAGGTATGTTTTTAGGGCTTCAGTTGCAGGTAGTCTCAGCAGAGACGTTGGAGGCCTCTGTACAGGTGTGGCGCTGTGGAGGGCACAGAGGCAGAGTGCCCATCTCTAGGGAGCTGGTCCTGGAGCAGAAGGGAACGCACGTGCTCAGCTCCCAAGTGGGACTGTAAACAGTGCTGAGGAGAGAACAGGCTGCAGCTGTGCTTGGTCCTGCCCTGCTAGAGCAGGCTGGAAAGATTTGGGGGGAAGTGACATGTGAGTTGGTCCTTAAAAGGGGAACACAACTGAGATCAACAAGAAAGGAACAAAAGACTTTCCAGGCAGAGGAAATAGAGACTAAAGGGTGCAAACCATGGGTAGCAAGTAGCAAATAATCCTGAGATAGCAGATCTGTATTTTCAAAAAGATACTCTGGACATAGCATGGAAATAGTTTGGAAACCCGCAGTAGGGCAGAAGCAGGGGAATGTTAGGCATGAGGACAATCCACAGACATTTTAGAGGTAGGACGAATCAAGACTTGACAGCTGATTGGCATTAGGGGAAGAGAGAAAATATGTGTTACTACTAGATTTCCAGTTTTTATGACTGGATATATGGAAATGACATTGACCAATATAAGAAAAATAGAGTTTCAGGTTTGAGTAGGAGGAAAATGAGTTAGAATTTGGGCATATCAACCTTGAGGCTGTGGCACATTGAACAAGAAGTTGGAAATTCAGACTTATTGCTCAGGAACGAGACAGAGCTGGAGATGCAGTTTGAGGAGTCCAGGCTGGGTTGAGATGTAAGATAAATTAAGGGGAGACCATGAGGCTGGGTTGAGACTGATAGGAGCTGAGATCCTGAGAGTTGCAAGGAAAGTAGAAAGGAATGTCATGGGAGAACAGGAGTGGGAGGTCTGGGTGCAGAGTAGAGCCCTTCTAGATGATAAGAGCTGAGGTGCAGCGCATTAAACCAAAGTGGAAAGTGAAATTCCTATCTGTGTTATCAGCCTTTGAACTCTAAAGCCTCTGAAGCTTTATTTCTGGAAACTTCACTGGATGGCATAAAATAGTTCTGTGTGAAAAGTAAAATCAGAAAGGATTAAATTTTCATAAAGAATGTAAAGACTAAGATTTACATATTTAATATATGACAGGTTTGGACTGAAGCATAATCTGCTGCTTATTCCTACCGTTTTTCGCAGGAATTCACGATGAACAACTATTTTTCTGTTGGACCTGATGCTCTCATGGCCCTCAATTTTCATGCTCATCGTGAGAAGGCACCGTCTCTGTTTTCTAGCAGAATTCTTAATAAGGTGTGTTGGATAACATAACATTTCCTGCTTATCACCGAAGGTACAGTAACAATCAATAGTTAATTATATCTAGCACTCTTTCAAGTTGATGCTGATAGAACTACCTTATGGAAGCATTTACCTGCTGTGTTTTGTGTAAGACTGTCAAATTAGATCCTTAGATGTATTTTATTAAAGTATTTTATAACTATGACAGATTTTTTTGAAATTCAAAGTAACAATGTTTGACACCGTGTTCTACTTAGATGGCAACTAGATGGAATGTATGGTAGCTTATCTTACTGAAATGGCAACTAAAATTGGAAAGAAATTTTAGGCCGGATAAATTTTTGGCGAAGCCATTAATGGAAAAATAGATTTCATTGGGTGGAAGAAACTCCAAAAGGCAGATGAGGTTAAAAAAAAACGGAGCAGTTTGTTTACCATGGCCTTTAACTCAGACCATTGCTCTGGTTCCTGTTACAGCTGATGCCTTTGGTGGACGTTTTGTTTTGGAATTGTTTTAATGACTTTTGGTGATTGAGCAACAGGATGTGAAAAATAAACACAGAACAGTTTTGTTCCTGGTGCTGTTGTACAAATATTTCCAATTTACAAATAGTTTCCTTTTATTAATATGGCTCCTAAGGCAGTAAGTATTGCTGTTTGTGCAATTGGTAATTAACGTCTCTGCTTCCATCAGCCTTTCTCTACTCGAAGGTGATTATCAAATGCTTGCTAGATTTCTCTGTTACTTTCATTAAGTAATTTGAAGTACTCGGAAAAGGTGGAATTTTCTAACTTTAATAGAGTATTTCTTTATAAAATGTAGCTTTTTGGACAAACTGGGAGGAAACACCATGTGGGCACATACCACTCCTATCCCACACTCCCCCTGAAAAATGGGCTAATTAAACTCAAAAGTACTGGTGTGCCTTCTTCCCGTCAGTACACCGGGTCTCGTCCGCACCAAGGAAACCCGGCCCAGCAGGCGTGCCAGGGAGCTGGGCCAGGGTCTCATTCTTGCTTACAGTTGTGAGAATGCCTTAATATCATGTTTTCTGTCCATTTCTCCTAGGCTGTTTACTTATTCTATGGAACCAAAGATTGCTTAGTGCAAGAATGTAAAGATTTGAATAAAAAAGTTGAGGTAAGCTTTTAAAGTTTTAGGCAGTCTCTGGATTTTGAAGTTTTTCTTTTTAAAACAAAAATGCTGAATTTTCTCTTAAGGCATTTCACTAACATATGTGGCGCATGTGTGCCAGGCACTTGATCAAATGCTTTCTACACGTTATCCCACTAAATTCTCACCACAACCCTGTAAGACAGGTACTGTTATATTCTCATTATGCGGAAGAGAAAACCATTTGAAATTAAGTAATTTGCCCAAATTCACACAGTGCCCAAATACACGTGTAATCAGGATTTGATCCCATGTTCAGCTAACTCCAGAGCCTGTTTAACTCATGCTCAGCAGCTTCCGTTCATACACGATGACCAATGTGAAGTTACCTCACACAGTGCCTGACTCATGAGAGGAAGCGTAAACCCAGAGTTTCGTTTTGTTTACAGTTGTGGAAACAGTTGATTGCGGTGGTGATGTATCGCTGTTACCTACTAAAGCCAAATAAAAATGTATGAGCAGTGAAAATGGGATACTCTTGAATGCTTATTGCCACAGTATCCCTGGTATCATGATATGGCAAAGTCTCGTATGTGTCCCTTGCTTGCTTCCAGGAGAATCCGTAATGATTAATAGCAACGGCAAAGACATTAATACAGAAAACCTAGACCTGGTAAAATAAGTAAAAAGGGAAGAGCCAAACAATAAATAGCTTGGGAAACAGTGAAAAAACTGAGCAGGGAGCGAGGAGCCTGATTTTACATAAGCCGCGGGGAGCGGCGTGGTCAGGCAGACACTTAGCTCACAGCCTTTGCAGCCGCAGCACGCAAGGCATGGCAAGGTTTCCGTTAGGAAAGCGTCCTTCTGCTTCATCGTGTTTCCTTTCTCCTAGGCTTTGGTAGCATTGGTGGAATGAAGCATACGAGGTAGCACTTTATTTTTTTGTCTGATATTTTATTCATACAAAAATTATTTGTGAAGCCACATACAAAATGCCAGGCACTGACCTAGGTACTGGGGTTACAGTGATAAATCCCTTGCTCTAAGTTTACAGTCTAGAGAAAAGAAAGACATTTAAACCACGTTGCAGTGCAGTATGGGAAGGGATATGATCAGGAAAGTATGCAGTTTTATAGGAATAAATAAGAGCAATACATAACCCAGGGGCTGGAGAAACTGTCTAAGGCAAGTGACTAACAGGGAAGTCTTTCTGGAAGAAGTGACAAGCTGGAATCTGAAAATTAAGTAAGAGTTAGCTGAGTGAAGAAGGAGATGCAAGTTGTTCTTGGCTAAGAACAGCATGTGCAAAGGCCCGTAGGCAGGAGAGAACGTGGCCTATTTGAGTGAGTTCAAGCTGGTGCATAGCTCGCAGGAGGGAAAGAGGCAAGAGCTGAGGCTGGAGAGTTGGACAGAGGCCAGATCACATTGGCCTGCTAAAGAGCTTGGATTTTCTCATGAGCATGAGTCAAGCCATTGAAGGGTTGTAATTAGAGGATGACATTTGCATTTTATACATGTCAATCCAGCTGCTCTGAGAGACGAATAAGAGGAGAGTAAAGCTAGAGACAGACCAGTTAGGAACATTTTAGGGAAGAGAGGATGGTGTGTGTGACTAGGGTACTATTAGGAATGATGGAGAAGGGTGGATACTTAGTAGTAGTGACAGCTGGTTTTGGTGATTAATTGGATGTGGAGGGTAAAGGCAGAGAAGTCAAAGGTGACTTCCAGGTTTCTGGCTTAGGCGGCCACGGGGGATGGTGCTGCTCTTTCCTGGGAAGGAGATTGGCGGGGGTTGCAGAGAAGATGCTTAACTCAGTTTTGTACATAGGAGTGTTAGGTGCCACAGTCAGTTGGAAGTGTTTTGTGGGCAGTAAGATATACAGATCTGGCCCAGTTCACTTTCCTGGACCAGCAAAATAGAGCTGTCAGCACAGAGATGGCAGTTAACAATATGGAAGTGGCTAAGATTTCCCTCCAGGGTCTGTGGCGTGAGAAGAGGAAGGAGCCTGGTACCTCGCTGTGAGGAGCGCGTCGACACGAGGTAGGAAGTGGAGCTGTCAGCAGCACCTGAGGAGGAACGTCCAGAGAAGTTGAGCCTGGGTTCCGGAAAGCAAAGGAAGAGAATATTTCAGGGAAAGAGGGAGAGGGTCAGCAGTGTCTGGTCCTATTGAAACAGCAAGTTAGATAAGGCCTGAAAAAAATCATGGGATTTAACAAAAAGGACATCATTGACCTTGGCTGAAAAAAGAATCATTTGTTGTAATTCATGTATTGTAACAAACATTGAACCAGGTGGGAAAGACCAGATTACCTTGAGTGAGGGGTAGGAAGTATCTTCTCTTACACGTGCATCTCTCACGTCGTATAAATAGGAAAATGGCTGTGAATTCTAAGTGGATGTGTCTGGAAATAGTGTGCCCCATAGTAACTAATACTTGTATTTCTTTAAAGCTAGAACTGGATGGGGAGCGAGTAGAGCTGCCGAATTTGGAAGGTATTATAGTTCTGAACATCGGATACTGGGGCGGTGGCTGCAGACTGTGGGAAGGGATGGGAGATGAGACCTACCCTCTAGCCAGGTATGTCCTGCGTGCAGTCTGTTTTTTTTATATCACTGTCTTCTTCAAAGCAGTTTGTTGTTCTTTATAGACTGTTAGCATTTTTCCCTCAAGTTTTCTTTTTTGTATACCTCGTTAATATAAATATTTAATAAGTTGATGGTCCACCCATGTTAAAAGGTAATTGTCCTGACATGATTGATTTTATTTTATTGCATCATATAATCCATATTTCCTTTTCCCAATTCTAGGCATGATGATGGTTTACTGGAAGTTGTTGGAGTGTATGGGTCTTTCCACTGTGCTCAGATTCAAGTGAAACTGGCAAATCCCTTTCGAATAGGGCAAGCACATACAGTGCGGGTAGGTGAAATATTGCTGTAACAGGCTGCTTGGTCCCAGTCCATTTCTACACCATTGATCTGTAGAAGAAAATACACACTCTGTAGCTTTCCTTAAGCAGGGGTTACAGCGTGTGCTGGTGATCACTCTCCACCAGGGGCTCAAGTGGGCTGGGGAAGAAACAGGAAATATGGCCCTCAATCCAGCTGAAGAAATAGAGCGTTTGGTGGGACAGAATCCCTTAAACAATCAATGAATAAGGATGTGTTCGGATTAGTTTTCTAAGAATGAGATGCTAAGAAACGTCCCTAAGAAGGGTCAGGGGATTGTGGATGATATTATTAAGGAAGACCTTAATGAACCTTTTTGGAACTGACGTTTTTTCTGATTATTTGTTCGATATTACCAGCTGATTTTGAAGTGCTCGATGATGCCGATGCAGGTGGATGGGGAGCCGTGGGCCCAGGGGCCCTGCACTGTAACCATAACTCACAAGACACACGCACTGATGTTATATTTCTCCGGAGAGCAAACGGACGATGACATCTCTAGTGCTTCGGATCAAGAGGACGTAAGGGAGACTGAGTAGATGGATGGGGAAATGAAAACTTAGGGCAGATCCTCACAGACGAGTAGATACATACTCAGCCAAAAGCAGAAGTTCTCAACTACTTAGTCCTAATTTCACCAGTAGTACAATGGGTATACATTTATGTAAATAGCATTCCAAAAACAGCCAGACTTCCAGTTGTTTACAAATGTTGGTTCTTTTTAAAAGCAGAACACTTTGATGGGAGAGTACTAACTTTAGAAAGTCACCGAATGTTCCATGAAGGTGAGATGTTTTCCATGGCTTTCCATTCGAGAGTGGACTCACTCTGAAGCATTTGCTCTCGTTCCTCATCCTTGAACCACACATCTGAGGGATGCATTGTACAGCCAGCAGGATGGGGGTGGAAAAGTCATTTCCATGTTAATTCTTAATGTGGCGACACCAATAAGATTTTAAAAATTCACTTGCTTTTTTAAAAGGAGATGGTTAGTGTCAAACCTCCTGCAGCTTGCCCCTTAAAATTTCCTACAGCCCAGCACTGGGTGGATCCCTAAGTATCTATTTCCAGGAAACCCTAAAAGGGGAAGTATAAAGGCAAGACAGTACCCAAAAATTTTATTATAATTTTTATTTTAGGAGCATTTTCAGACCCCAAATGTCATCTGGTTAACCCTGTTAATGCCATGTTGAGCTGAAATTTCAGCATCTTGTTATAACCCAGTACAGCCAAAAGAGAACCACATAATTGGTAAAAGTTAACATTCAGAGCACTTTGGATTGAAGCGCATGGGTTCTGAGCTGGACAGTTCACCAACCTCTCTTTTGGTTAAAAGATAGTGTCAAAAATTCAAAAAAATGTACTAAAGAAAATTTACTAGTCAGATTAATTGCTCAAAAAAAGTTCAGTAATGACTGCTAAAGTTTTAAAAATTCACTGGTCTTCTAGTATTTTGAAATACAATAGTGTTTTGTATACAAACGACTTAACACACTTTCCCCTTGGGGAAGTAGACAGTCCTCTGCTAAAATGTTTATATCATATTTATTTTAAAATTAAAGATATATTTTTTTTACTTATTTATTTTCTTTAATGTGGTATACCTGTGTTTAGTGTTTACAATATATGGCTTCATTTAATAAGTTAAATGGGTCACATAAATTCTGTCACAGTCAGATAGAAATGTAGCCTATTGACTAAGTAATTAAAACTCATAATTCAATTCTCCTGATATATATTATCCAGATACTCTTATTCTTCGGAAATATTGCTCAATGCTTTTGAAAGAGGGGGAATGAAAGCACTGGCAGTGGACTTGTGGGTAACTGAAACTTTGTTTCATTGTTTTACTTGACCCTCAGTTGCCAAAAACTCACCAAAGTCTGATGGTCAGCTCTGCGAGGCTTGTGTTGTTAACCAGCCTGCCCCTTAAGCATCTATTATGAATCTGTCATCCATGAATTGCCATCAACTTAAATTTGAGTCACCTTCAGGCCTGTGCCATGTTTTGAAGGAACAACTTAGTAGCGTATACGGTAGTCAGTACATTATATAAAATACTTGTTTTTGTTTAAATTAGCCTCTTCCAGATCTCAACAGGAGATGCTAAATTCTAGTGTTGAAAGGTTTCGTGAGCAGACATGTTTTCTCCTTATTCATATAGCTTTCATGGTAGGTAACCTGTTGCAGTGGTGGGAGAGTTTTGTAGATTTTCTTTTATCTGATCATGTTTTTAATATAATGAGTTTTACTCTTTAATTCATGGTCAAAATTGTCACACATAGCACATTTTATAAATACACTGTTAAATTCACATTGCTTTAGGCTGTATCTTATTTATGATTCACAGTGCTGGTTGTATAATCAAAGTAAATAGTTACTTTGGGATATCAGAATTAAAATAATCAAAATATCTATATAGTTTTTTGTAATTGTTAAAACTATATTCTAACCATAATGTTACATTAGATTTAGAACAGGTTTGTATACAACATCCTCATTTGTTTAAACAAATTGATTTTTCAATTTTCATAATCCAGTGAGGTTTTTTCCTACTGACCCTTCATGAAGTTTTCTGTTTCATTATTCTCTCAGATCTGATTTTTGTTTCAGAAAGTTATTTCAGAATACCAAATCATAAAATACCTTATTGTAGCAAATTCACTTATTTTTTAGGCACATTTCCCCAGCATTTCAAATAAATGTGTAGGCATGTGACTTGCTTTAAATAAGTATAATTTACAAGACTCATGTTTGCAAGTTATACATTAGGGTAGCAGTTGTTTACATGCCCAGGAATTCTACACGTTATGGAAAATAATTTGCCACAAGACTTTCCTGTTCCATTTTAAATTGTCTTGATTTAAAAAAAATAACTTCTACATCCTCAGGAAGAACTGTATGAAGTAAAGCCTATCTCCATGTCTGTTTTCAGATTTCTCTCATCTCTTACTGTCCTAACGCATTCCTAACTCCTTGTCAACCTAGTGGCTTAAATACTGAATACCTGGCAGCTCTTACGGATCCCACAAGTAGACAGTGATCATTTTCAGTGCTTTGTCATGTTTAATAGAAATCATACTGACTTATGTCTTAAAATACAGATCATCTAATGGTAACATTACATGATCTTAAATGTGTTTTAGATTTTCTGCTACAATTAGCTATGAACCCTAAATGTAGCTAATGTTTATAAAATTTTATAGTCAAAATTATTTATTTTTATTTTTTTAGGGTGTGTCAAAAATGTGTAGTATTTGCTTTTTGAAATGTTGCCTACTTGAGTTGTAAAATATACTGTGATTCAGAAATTGTAAAGTCCTTTTTGTGCTGTAAAAATGAATACTACCAGCATGTCAAAAGAAAAACAGTTTGCATTTGTAATATAAAGTAAAATTGTATTTAATGTATATTACGGGATTTTAAATTTGCACTAACTAGAAGACTTTAAAGGTTGTATTAATTTACAGATTCATGTGGATCCGAATACATAATTTGTACTTGTTCAGCCGAAAAGGTCAATAGAAGAGGTGATAGTTTGTGTGGTTTTCCCTCAAAATGGTAATACTGAAGCAAGAACCAGCACTTTATATTCAGAATTTTCTTTTAATTCTACCTAATTTGGGACAATGGCATGTAGGTAGATTTATTTTTATAAAATATCTAGAAATTCAAAAGGAAAAAATAGTGTTGTTATTCTATGCTAATCTAAATGAAGATGTATTCTCAGCAACAAGACAGAAGAGGTGGTTTTGGTTTTGCTTTTGCTTTTGAAAAGTATGCCCCTGCTTTTCTCAAATTTTCCCTTTCAGGCCCATCTCCTGTTTCTCTCAGTGGGACTGCAGGCTTTCTGCAGCATCAGAACCACCTGGGAGCTGGGGAGCAGCGCAGATGCCTACACCCGGCCACCCCAACTTGATGACTCAGTCTCTGGAGACGGGACATAGGCATCTCTGGTGTCATTAACAAGCACCTCAGGCACTTCTGCTGCACACTGAGGTTTCAGAGCTGCTGGTCTGTACCTCACGTGTTCACCCAGGGCTTTCGCCCCATGGATACCAGGCAGAAAAGTGGAATTAATTGGATGTTCTTGAAATTGTTTTTCCTTCACTCCACTAACTACCCTCTTCTCCCCAAATCTTTCTTCTAAAAGAAGCCTATGAAAAATTTGTTCGTATCATATCCAAATTGATATATTTGTCTAAACTCTGTTGCATACAAATCAGTAGCTTCAGATTCTTGCGTGGCACCGTAGGTTTTGATCCATGATCCCTGGCCTGCTGGAGGACAAGCAGTGCTGCAGGGGCTGCTGCTTCCTCACTTGGGTCAGCGCAGCCCCACGCTGGGTGCTGCTTCAGACAGGATTTCAGTAGGTAAAATACTTCCTCTTTGCAAAATAATATTCCACTGTTTTTTTAAAGGGTTTGGAAGCCACTACTCTAATGACTCTGTCACCTGGTTAATTTTCTACTGATTTTTACATATTGAGAAACCTCATGTTTTTTGATGGAAAGAATATTTTGAAGGTCTCTGTTGCTGCTTGGAATATGGCCGCTTGGCCATTCACAAGTGTTAGAGGCATTCTGTTGGATAGTGAAGCACTGACTTAGCCTTGGTTCCTCCTATTTCTGATTTTAGTGAAGTATAGGAATGGTCTGTGTATTTAGTAAATACATACACACACGTTTACCCCCATGAACCTGACTGTGTAGTCGGTGCATGAGGCTTGCTGGTGTCAAAAAGGTACATTCCAAGGTTCTGGAGAAAGAATCAAAAAATGTCACCCTTTAATACAGAAGTTCACAAAACTTAAATGATTGAGCTTAGTCACGGTGGAACTGTGTGCAGAAAATAAGTCAGTCAGAAGCTACAAATGTCAGTGTACTGCTGCTGTGAGACCTAGGACGCTTCCTCAGTCTGCGAGGATGCCCTGGTGTTAAAGGAAAAGTGTCAGAGTGGAACGCACTTCACAGAAGGTGAACTGTAATCTGGGGAATCTCCATCAGGGAGCACTTTGTGATGCCGATTTACCATGTTGAAAAGAGAGCTGGAAAGTGAGGTTGCTTTCCTTGTTCCTCCAACATGGTCTAGGCAGGAGGACGTCCTGATTTGATGACGAGGCTGGGCTATCTGTGAGCAAATTCCTAAAGAAGGCAGGACGCTGGGCTGGTGGGATGACAGGGGCTCAGAAGAAGACTTGCTCTCGTTGCCCCGCTTCTGGGCTCTGCCAGCAGCCTTTCTCTCGGACTCCATCTGCTTGAATGAGCCCTACGGATAAACTGGCGCTCGGATTTGTAATGGTCTCGTACAAACTTAGAGCAGCCTGAATCCTTGGCCCTGATCACTTGCAGGTGAACTGACTGAATGCGATCTGTGAACCCACAGTGTCGAGGACACTTGTGATGGCTTCTCTGAAGCAGCCAGCTGGCCTCTTGCACTTTCTCCCCCACTCTGGCCACAGTTCTGTCTACCCACCACTCAATTACCACGGGTTAACTGCTTTTGTTGTGTTTGGTCTGTATTGTGGTCAGTGCCTACAGATGGAAATGTGAATTAAAGCATTTGATATGTTGAAGATGTTTGCTTGGTTTTTAATAAAATTAAAAATGCAGCACTTAAAAAGTATGGTCCCGTATTGTTTTTTGACACAACGATAAGAAAATCGGTGGCTTTGAGTTAGTCTCACAGAAGACGGTCCTTGGTCCACAGCGGGACAAACATAACAGTATGTGGCAAGTTCTGGATCTGATACTTTTGGATGGAAAGGAGAATATAAAATTATATTGCGTGGCTTTTGTAGCCTCAGGTCATAAAGTGTACACACCCGAATGACACATAGGAGAAACACACATTCCCATGTGTGTAGACGCTCGTGGCACAGTAGAGCAGGAAATGGAATGAAATAAGTGAAGTGAATTGTTCTCATTTTCAGTTGGTACAGTGGAAAGTGTACAGAATTTACTTGAAATATCTAGGTTGGAAACCCAGCCTCTGCCACGGTTTAACATTGTTCCGCCTGCGCCTCAGTGTTCTTTGTAAAAGCGGGAGTTAATGCCCACCTAGGGGTTGCAAACCCAGACACTTGGAGCAACTCGGTGGGTGGTAAAGGGAGGAGTGGTGAGGACTTCGGTGACTAGAGAGCACCTGATGGCAGGAAAGCAGGGCCAGTGGTGACAGGACTGATCTTTCTAGAAAAGAAAAATTTAGACTTTACATTAAATGTAATTTTTAAATATTGGTTGGCACCTGATTACCTGTAGCCTCCCACAGGGTTCTGTGATCATTATAGTGGGGACAAAGTGAAGGCATCTTAATATACCTGGCAGAAATAAACATTTCTTTCCATTTGAATTTTTATAGCGCTTTCTCGTTTTCTCAGCTGTGATCTGGATTTCATGTAACGTTTTCTGGCGTATCATTTATTCATTTCATTAGGTAACAGAGGGAGGCAATTCTACAGTCCAGCTTCCTCCTGTCATCTTTACCCAGAAGTCCATTTTCACAAAATTTTTTAAAATAACTTAAAATTCATTGCTCACTTGCCTGTTTTTTTTTTTTTTTTTAAACAGACAATGTGAAGCATAACGCACCTTTTCTTGATCAATACTTTCAAACGTAAATTATCACGCTCGGCTGTGATACCCACTAAGTTCGCAGGGAGGGTGCTCTTATTAACTACCCCCTGACAGTTCCATATTTTGACTCCTTAAACAGTTTTAACACACATTTATTGGGCACTTGGGTGTTGTGCTAGGTGCTTTTACTTACTTTTATGTCATTATAACCTACAGTTTTGTGAGGTGGACCTTATTAACTTCATTTCCAGATTGGTAACTCCGAGCTAGATGTGGATCCCAGGTCGTCATCCCTGCTGTTTCTTCATCATCCACACAACCACCACCACCACCAGTGTCAAAAGATGATGAATATCGGCAGACATCTTCCTGTTCTGGGCACTGGGAGTGCTAGGGTTAGGGAGACAGCCCTCAAGGGCACTCCTCATACAAGGGAACCCATCATATACATAGAAAGATAAATTACTTGTGGAAGGAATTCAGAGATTTTGATGAGCTGAAAGTGTTACACATTGCCCATAAATAAGAATTTAATTTTTTTGGTAGGGTTTTGGGGCTAGGAAATACAGCATTTTTCTCACGTGTGAGTAGATAGAAAAGTAAATTCGTCTGTGAGCAAGCTAAGTACCGCTGTGAGCTTCTTGAGGACGGGAGCTTACCGTGGTGGTCTTTGCATTCAAATTAATGAGTATTTGCATATCTTTTGTGAAGATTTTATTCTCTGCGTTATGGAACACTCACTCTGCAGGACATTACACTCAGCCTCCGAATTTCAGCCCATGGGGAGCACTCCGCGGTCTCTGAATGAATGAAGTTGCTGAGGCGCTGCACTCACGGGGCAACCCTGGCGGCCAGCACGGTTGTGCGCTCCTAGATCCTCCCGGCCTGTATCTCACGCCCCCTTCTCCGGGAAGTGCCCCAACCAAAGACTCGACCAGAGGGCAGTGTTCGTACCGTGTGATCGTTCCTCCCTCGTGGCTGATTGGACCCGGTCCGGGGCGGTGGGGGAGACGGGGGGCCGGGGACGTCCATCAATTGACCAGCAGCCAATCAGATTCTCGACTGGGCTTTATTTTCATGAAATGCCTTCCTATCCTTTAAATCTGTACTACCCAGAAGTGTTGCTCACAAACTGCTTCCAATCCACCAGGAAATTAGTATAGAAATTGAGAGAAAGAGTTTAGAAATTTTTTTAGCTATTTTGACAGTTGGTTATTGAATCTAATCGTAATAAAATGTGGCTTGGATTTTGCATGTCTTTTTCATGTCCTTTTTCTCTTTATTGCATTTTATAAAAATATTAACACATGATGTACTGGAAATTTTTTTTAAAAAAAAACCGAAACGAAACACCAGTCCTTCCCCACAGGTAGTGTGAGAAGCACGGCTCTCAGTAACATGCTTCCTTCCTTTGGGAAAGGAGGGGGCGCAGCTGCCGTGAGTTTCTGTTTCTTAGAAACAAATAAACTCTGACTAAAATATTGCAGAAGGCTTGCTTTAATTTGGTAAGATGAGCAGTAACCTTGACTGTGTGATGCTAAAGCTGGTGACTGTGATTCAGACAATGGCAGTAGACCCTGGACAAATGGAACACTCTGACAACAGGAGGGAGGGGGAGATAAGACACTATTATTTCAAGACAAGTAGGAAATGATGTAAACTGGAATATGGAAACTGAGAACCACATGCTCTGGAATCAAGTGATATAATAATTTATATTTGTAGAGTATTTGATCATTTATAAAGCAATTTTAGATAAAGTATTTTATTTATCCCTCGCAAAAACCTAGTTGAGTAGGCAGAGCAGACATAACTTCTGTTTTCCAGATGAGTACGTGTGATTCAGAAAGGTTAGGGACATGCCAGTCGCGCAGAGCTGGGATACCATTCCCGTCTTGAGACTCCAAATTCCAGTGGGAATTGTGGTGCTTTGTTTTTTCACTGTTTTGCCATCTTCTGTCTAGGTCAGGGGTTCTTAGCCTTTGCTGGGTCTGTAAGAAGCTGGTTACAGTTATGGACACACACAGAGACCCACATCGCTGTACACATACAGCAGAATTGTGCAACCAGCTTCCATATTGGCTGTGCTCACTCTTTGTGACTGATAGAAATGGGGACATGCAGGACGTGCAAGGCCAAGGCCAAGGTCTGACTGATTCAACCGGTGCAAAAAGAATAAGCCAAAGGTGCCAGCTCGCTGAGATTTTTGTCTCACACACCGAAAAGTATGACACGACTGCAACGTGAGTTGTGGGACAGCCATCGCTGAGGGGCTAATTCTTGACTGCAGGGCCGCGGTTTGATATTCCGAATCCCACGCCTCACCAGAATCCTAGAGAAAAGAGAAACTTTCTCATGACAGCTTCCCAGGGGAGATAAGGAGGCAAACTAGACAAGGCCTCCACCAGCTCCTTACAGGCCTCCCACGCCCTCATGTCTGGGAGCATCACAAGGCCTTCTGCCAAGACTCAGGTAGAGGTGGTTCAAGCCTTGGCCTCAGTGGCTATGTGAAAGGGCGCCATGACACCACGGCGCAGCTGTTTCTGTCCACGGTGGGGAGTGGGGGCGTGGGGGGTCCGGTGGCTGGTTTTGAGGAACAGAAGATAAGCTTGGTTCTAGATAGATGGACTGTAAAGTTACATTGGGACATTCATATAGAATTGATTCGGGCTCGTCAGAGCTGCAGGTATAGACTTCTGTGCCATTTGCAGAGACGTGGGGGTATCATTGAGTGCTGGAGTTTCAGCTATAGATCCTGGCTCTGTCCCTCACTGGGTGTGGGTTCCAGCTGCCAAAGGAAGGAAGCGTGTTACTCAAAGTAGTGCTTCTCAGACTATCTATGGTGAAGGCCCGGGTGTTCTGTTTTGTATGTTCCAGCTGTCACGCCATGGCTGTGTGACAAATCACCTGAAAACTTAGTGACTTAACATTTATTTAGCTCCTGAATCTGCAATGTGGGCAGCCTCTGTGCATTTTTCACGTGAGTCTAATTCTCCTCCCACTGTCTGCTGGCACAGCTCAAAGGCTGGGGACTGAATCAACGGAAAGCTCACTCATTCACATGTCCGGCAGTTGACGCTGTCTGTGGCTAGGACTCTAGCTGGGCCTGGGGCTTCCTCACATGTGGTGTCTGAGTTCCCAGGAAAGCGTTCCGAGAGGGAGAGCCAGGTAGAAGCCCCAACTCCTTTTAGGATCTAGCCTCAGAAGTCACACAGTGTCTCTCCTACTGTTTTCTACTCACCAAGGCGGTGACAAAGCTCTGCCCAGGTTCAAAGGAGGAGAAATAGACTCTGCCTCTTAGTGGGACTGTGGCCATGTTCTGGAAGAGCATGTTGGGCTGGAAAGAGTAATGTGGCCATTTTTGGAAAATACAATCTGCCAGAAGGTGCTCTCTCTTTCTCTCTTTTTACTGTGATAAAATGCATATAACATAAAATTTACCACTTTAACCATTTTTAAGTGTACAATCCGGTGCCATTAAGTACATTTCACAACGTTGTGCAACCGCCACCACTATCCATCCCCAGAAATTTTTCCTTATCCCAGACAGGAGCTCCGTACCCATGAGACAGTGACTCCCTGTTGTCTGCTCCTTCCAGCCCCCAGGAACCCCGTTCCACTCTCTGTCTCTATGGAAGGGCCTGTTCTAGGTCCCTCATCTAAGTAGCATACAGTACTTGTCCCTTTGTGTCTGGCTTACTTCACTTAGCATGATGTTTTCAAGATTCTAACATGATCTCTTGAGCCTATTTCCTCATCTATAAAAAATAGAGAATAGAACCTGTGTTCTGCCACACGCCCATCTGGGTGAGCAGTGTAGGAGAGGTTGCCGAGAGACCAAAGACCTGGAGACAGGGAACAAGACATATGGGTCTGTTGGGAATTACTTACAGGGAAGGTCCCGTGGCGGCCGGCTGGACAGCAACGTGCACCCGCTCCCGCCCCTCGAGAGAAGCTTGCTTAAGTAGGCAGAAGAACAAAGGCTGCCAGCTTGCCAAGGGGGATCATCTCTGTATGACCTGCATTCCAAGGACCAGAGCCCCACCCCTCCTCGAGACCTTGAGGGTCTTTGTGCCAATTATCCCACAAGAAAGCAGCTGGGCCAGCCAAGCCCAGGACTGCTGTCATCATGAGTGTTGGTGTACAGCCCAGATAAGAAGCCTCTAGGACACATGGTCCTTAAAGGGGCACACCAGCTAATGCCCCTACAACCAACCTCACAGGGTTTCTTGGAGGATTTAGTAAGATAATACATGTAATGGTCTACAAATTCCTTAATATTCCTCCCATCCAAAAATGGAGTCTAATTCCATTTTTATGGGCTGACCGTAGTGACCTGCTTCCAATGAAGAGAACGCAGAAGAAATGACTCAGGGAGCCTTCTGAGGCTTGGTCATAAAAGGTGATATGGCTTCTGCCTGGTCCTATTGGGACCCTTGCCCTTGGAACCCAGGCCTTTCTTCAGTCTTGCAAATCTACCTGCTGCAAGGAAAGCAAGCAGCCACATGGAAAGGCCCCAGCTCACAGTAACTGCCAGACATGCAGGTGAGCCAGCCTGAAGGTGATTCCAGCCACAAACTTCAAGCCACCACGGCAGACGCCAAGTGGAGCAGAAATGAGCTGTCCCAACCAAACCCTACACAAATTGCAGAGTCAAAGCAAAATAAATCTTGTTTTCATCCCCAAGTTTTTGTGTAATCACACAGCAGTAGACAACCAGAACACAAGTATAGCAGATGTTGATTCACCACCCAACACCCATTTCCCTTCTTCTTCCTTGTACCCCAAATGAGGTACTCTGAGCCAAATACTAGGAGAAGGTGACACCACGCCATCCCAGGGTAACCAAAAAGATAATCCTGGTCTCTTGGCAATTGGAAGGGGACATCTGACCTAGTTCTAGCTGATGGAAATGTAAGGGGGAGATCTACTGGGGTGCCTCCAGAAAAGGCTGCCTGGTTCTTACAAAGATACAGAGACAAAGTGACAATGTCACTCTGCATGGAGTGCCTGCAACCATCGCAGTCGTTTTCTGACCATGAGGTAAGCAAACCTGGGGAGAGAGCCAACAGGCCAAGGCTGGTAGTATGGAGAGAAGGAAGGACCCAGTGATGACAGTGTTGAGGAACTGAGTCAACTAACCCGGAAGTGCTCTACCTTGGGACTCCTTGGTATGTCAGATGAAAGGTCTCATTTTTTTTTTTATTAATGTTATGATAGATTACAACCTTGTGAGATTTCAGTTGTACATTTTTGTTAGTCATGTTGTGGGTACACCACTTCCCCCTTTGTGCCCTCCCCTCACCCCCCCTTTTCCCTGGTAACCACCGATCAGTTCTCCTTGTCCATATGTTAACTTCCACCTATGAGTGGAGTCATATAGAGTTCGTCTTTCTCTGACTGGCTTATTTTGCTTAACATAATACCCTCGAGGTCCATCCATGTTGCTGTGAATGGGCCAATTTTGTCCTTTTTTATGGCTGAGTAGTATTCCATTGTGTATATATACCATATCTTCTTTATCCAATCATCAGTTTCTGGGCATTTAGGTTGGTTCTACGTCTTGGCTATTGTAAATAACGCTGCGATGAACATAGGGGTGCAAGGGACTCTTGGGATTTCTGATTTCAGGTTCTTAGGATAGATACCCAGTAATGGGATGGCTGGGTCATAGGGTATTTCTATTTTTAACTTTTTGAGAAATCTCCATACTGTTTTCCATATTGGCTGTACCAGTTTGCATTCCCACCAACAGTGTATGAGGGTTCCTTTTTCTCTACAACCTCTCCAACATTTGTCGCTCTTGGTTTTGGATGTTTTTGCCAATCTAACGGGTGTAAGGTGATATCTTAGTGTAGTTTTGATTTGCATTTCCCTGATGATTAGCGATGATGAACATCTTTTCATGTGTCTATTAGCCATACTTATATCTTCTTTGGAGAAATGTCTGTTCATGTCCTCTGCCCATTTTTTGATCAGGTTGTTTGTTTTATTGTTGTTAAGCTGTATGAGTTCTTTGTGTATTATGGAGATTAACCCTTTGTCAGATAAGTGGCTTGTAAATATTTTTTCCCAATTAGTGGGCTGTTTTTTTGTTTCAATCCTGTTTTCCCTTGCCTTGAAGAAGCTCTTTAGTCTGATGAAGTCCCATTTGTTTATTCTTTCTATTGTTTCCCTCAACTGAGGAGTTATAGTGTCCGAAAAGATTCTTTTGAAACTGATGTCAAAGAATGTACTGCCTATATTCTCTTCTAGAAGACTTATTGTTTCAGGCCTAATCTTTAGGTCTTTGATCCATTTTGAGTTTATTTTGGTGTGTGGTGAAAAAGAATGGTCGATTTTCAATCTTTTGCATGTGGCTGTCCAGTTTTCCCAGCACCATTTGTTGAAGAGACTTTCTTTTCTCCAATGTAGGCCCTCTGCTCCTTTGTCGAAGATTAGCTGTCCATAGATGTGTGGTTTTATCTCTGGGCTTTCAATTCTGTTCCATTGATCTGTGGACCTGTTTTTGTACCAGTACCATGCTGTTTTGATCACTGTAGCTTTGTAGTATGTTTTGAAATCGGGGATTGTGATTCCTCCGGCTTTGTTTTTCTTACTCAGGATTGCTTTAGCATTTCGCGGTCTTTTGTTGCCCCATATGAATTTTAGGATTCTTTGTTCAATTTCTGTAAAGAATGTCCTTGGGATTCTGATTGGGATAGTGTTGAATCTGTAGATTGCTTTAGGTAGTATGGACATTTTAACCATGTTTATTCTTCCAATCCACGTGCATGGAATGTCTTTCCATCTCTTTATGTCATCGTCAATTTCTTTCAAGAAAGTCTTGTAGTTTTCATTGTATAAATCCTTCACTTCCTTGGTTAAATTTATCCCAAGGTATTTTATTCTTTTTGTTGCGATTGTGAATGGGATTGAGTTCTTGAGTTCTTTTTCTGTTAGTTCATTGTTAGTGTATAGAAATGCTACTGATTTATGAATGTTGATTTTATACCCTGCTACTTTGCTGTAGTTGTTGATTGTTTCTAATAGTTTTTCTATGGATTCTTTGGGGTTTTCTATATATAAGATCACGTCATCTGCAAACGGTGAGAGTTTTACTTCTTCATTACCTATTTGGATTCCTTTTATTTCTTTTTCCTGCTGAATTGATCTGGCCAACACCTCCAGTACTATGTTGTATAGGAGTGGTGAAAGTGGGCACCCTTGTCTTGTTCCTGTCCTCAGAGGGATGGCTTTCAGTTTTTGTCTGTTGAGTATGATGTTGGCTGTGGGTTTGTCATATATGGCCTTTATTATGTTGAGGTACTTTCCTTCTATACCCATTTTATTGAGGGTTTTTATCATAAATGGATGTTGGATCTTGTCGAATGCTTTCTCTTCAACTATTGAGATGATCATGTGGTTTTTGTTGCTCATTTTGTTAATGTAGTGTATCACATTGATTGATTTGCGGATATTGAACCATCCCTATGTCCCTGGTATAAAACCCACTTGGTCATGGTGTATAATCTTTTTGATGTATTGCTGTATTCAGTTTGCCAGAATTTTGTTGAGGATTTTTGCATCTATGTTCATCAGTGATATCGGCCTGTAGTTCTCCTTCTTTGTGTTGTCCTTGTCAGGTTTGAGGATCAGAGTGATGTTGGCTTCATAGAATGTGTTAGGGAGTACTCCATCTTCCTCAATTTTCTGGAATAGTTTGAGAAGGATAGGTATTAAATCTTCTTTGAATGTTTGGTAGAATTCTCCAGAGAAGCTGTTTGGTCCTGGACTCTTATTTTTGGGGAGATTTTTGATTACTGTTTCTATTTCCTTACTTGTGATTGGCCTATTCAGATTCTCCATTTCTTCCTGATTCAGTTTGGGGAGGTTGTAGGAGTCTAGGAATTTGTCCATTTCTTCTAGGTTGTTCAATTTGTTGGCATATAGTTTTTCATAGTATTCTCTTATGATCCCTTGTATTTCATTGGTATCTGTTGTGATTTCTCCTCTCTCATTCCTAATTTTATTTATTTGAGATTTCTCTCTTCTTTTCTTGGTGAGTCTGGCTAAGGGTTTGTCGATTTTGTTAATTTTTTCGAAGAACCAACTCTTTGTTTCATTGACCCTTTCTACTGTCTTTTTTGTTTCAATATCATTTATTTCTGCTCTTATTTTTATTATTTCCCTCCTTCTACTGACTCTGGGCTTTGTTTGTTCTTCTTTTTCTAATTCTGTTAGGTGTCGTTTGAGGTTGCTTATGTGAGCTTTTTCTTGTTTAGTGAGGTGAGCCTGTATTGCAATGAATTTCCCTCTTAGGACTGCTTTTGCTGCATCCCAAATGATTTGGTACATCGTGTTCTCATTTTCATTTGTCTCCAGATAATATTTGATTTCTTCTTTAATTTCTTCAATAATCCATTGTTTGTTCAGAAGCGTGTTGTTTAGTCTCCACATTTTTGCACCTTTCTCTGCTTTTTTCTTGTAGTTGATTTCTAGTTTAATAGCGTTATGATCAGAAAAGATGCTTGATATTATTTCAACTCTCTTGTATTTATTGATGTTTGCTTTGTTTCCCAAAATATGGTCAATCCTTGAGAATGTTCCATGTGCACTTGAGAAGAATGTGTAACCTGCTGTTTTTGGATGAAGTGTTCTATATATATCTATTAAGTCCATCTGGTCTAATTTTTCATTTAATTCTATTATTTCCTTGTTGATTTTCTGTCTGGATGTTCTGTCCATTGGTGTTAATGGTGTGTTGAGGTCCCCTACTATTATTGTATTGTTGTTGATGTCTTCTTTTAGTTCTGTTAAGAGTTGCTTTACAAATTTTGGTGCTCCTGTGTTGGGTGCGTATATATTTATAAGCGTTGTTATGTCTTCTTGGTGGAGAGTCCCTTTGATCATTATATACTGTCCCTCTTTGTCTTTCTTTATCTGTTTTGCTTTGAAGTCTACTTTGTCTGATATTAGTATAGCGACATCTGCTTTCTTTTGTTCATTATTAGCTTGGAGTGTTGTTATCCACTTCTTCACTCTGAGTCTGTGTTTGTCTTTGGGGCTGAGGTGTGTTTCCTGGAGGCAGCATATTGTTGGGTCTTGTTCTTTGATCCATCCTGCCACTCTGTGTCTTTTGATTGGGGAGTTCAATCCATTTACATTTAGAGTGATTATTGAGATGTGGGGGCCTACCGCTGCCATTTTATGTCTTGTTTTCTGGTTTTCTTCAATTTCTTTTGTTTCTCGTCCCATGGTTTAATCTGTTCTGATGAAGAGCTGCTACTCTCTGTTGTTGTCCTTCTACTTATCTCCTCTACTCTTGGTTTTGTAGCCCCGCTCCTTTTTTGGATTTTTCAGGAATGGGGGTTTTCCTGAGGATTTCCTGAAGAGGAGGTTTTGTGGCAATGAACTCCCCTAATTTTTGTTTATTTGGGAAAGTTTTTATTTCTCCATCGTATTTGAAGGATATTTTCGCTGGGTAGAGAATTCTCGGCTGTAGGTTTTTGTCCTTCAGATTTTTGAATATATCATTCCACTCTCTTCTAGCCTGTAAAGTTTCTGCTGAGAAATCTGCTGATAGCCTGATGGTGGTTCCTTTGTAGGTTAATTTCTTCTGCCTGGCTGCCCTTAGTATTTTCTCCTTGTCGTTGACTGTTGCTAGCTTCACTACTATATGCCGTGGGGTTGGTCTTCTTGCATTGATAAAGTTTGGAGATCTATTGGCTTCTGTCGCATGAAGTTCCATCTCTCTCACCAGATTTGGGAAGTTCTCAGCCATTATTTCTTTGAATAGGCTTTCTGCCCCTTTCTCCGTTTCTTCTCCCTCTGGTATACCTATAATCCTTACGTTGCATCTCCTAATTGTGTCTGATAATTCTTGGAGAGTTTCTTCATTTCTTTTTAGTCTTACTTCTCTCTCCTCCTCTGCCTTCAGCATTTCTATATTCCCATCTTCCAAATTGCTAATTCTTTCCTCCATATTATTGGCCCTACTGTTCAGTGCATCTAGATTTTTCTTAATCTCCTCTATTGTGTTTTTCATTTCCAGTATTTCTGTTTGGTTCTTCTTTATAGTATCAAACTCTTTTGTGACATAGCTCCTGAACTTGTTGAGGTGTCTATCTGAATTCTCTTTTAACTCGTTGAGTGTTTTAATGATGGCTGTTTTGAAGTCATCGTCATTTAGGTTATATATTTCATTTTCTTTGGGATTGTTTTCTGTGTATTTGTTATTTTCCTTCTGTTCTGGAGATTTAATGTATTTTTTCATATTGCTTGATGTTGTAGATTTGTGCCTCCGCATAGAGATAGAGTTTAATTACTCCTTCCGCTTGTTTCTGCTGGTGTGGTGGGGGAGCAGCTGTTTATACTGCACCAACCAGGAACCCTATCAGCTGTTGCTAACTGGGCCTGGGCCCCTCCTTGTAGTCACAGTGGTCCTGTGGGTTCCCTCTTCTGCCGTGGGGGCCGTCACGGGGGGGCTTCAGGTTGCTGGTGTCTACTGTTGCAGACCACCTAGACATGCTCCCTCCTTGGGGTCTGCAACGGTGTTATAAGCTTTTCCAGTGGCCAGGGGTAGGATCACTTATATTTGCCACTCCGTCACTGTCAGCACCTGCAAAATCTCACTTGTCCACTATGGGTCACAGCAGAGCTATTGGCATCTTCTGCAGTCTGTGGTTAGCTCACCTAGCTATGCTACTTTTGTCCCAGGGTCTTCCAGCCTTGCGGCTGCCGGATGGGTGCTCTCTACTAGTGCTGTGCAGAGGCTTTCGCTGAGGCTGCTGTGAGACTGTAGGGTTTCCCCCTAGGCTAGGGAACCGGGTCACTGGAACTCCACCCAGCCCCAGTCCTGTCCCCCAGGATCTTGGGGAGCCCTTTGCCCTGTCTGGGGGATAGCCGGAGACCTTGATTTCAGTGGTAGCTGGCCGGCTGCTGCCCTGCCTGATATTCTCCTCTCCGGGGCCCTCCCAGTGTTGTGGGTGCTGGGCGGAGCCTCTCCGCTAATGGCAGACAGAGAGTTTTGTCTGCTGCCCAGGAGGAACTCCAGAGCTTCCCCCCAGGGCCGTGGAGCTGGCCGCTGGAGCTCCACCCAGCCCCAGTCCTCTCCGAGGAGATCTCTGGCAGTCCCGAGCCCCGCCGGGCTGGCAGCAGCAGCCGGCAGGCCGCGGCACTGCTTGGGACTCTCTCCGGGACATTCCCAGCCTTGCGAATGCTGGGAAGGGCCCCTCGGCTAATGGCAGACAGAGACTTTTGTCTGCTGCCCAGGCAGAACTCTGGAGCTTCCCCCCGGGGCCGTGGAGCCGGCCGCTGGAGCTCCACCCAGCCCCAGTCCTCTCCGAGATCTCAGGCAATCCCGTGCCCCGCCGGGCAGGCAGCGGCAGCTGGGGGGCCGCTGCACCCTCTGGGATTCTCTCCGGGACCCTCCAGGCACCGTGGACGCCAGGCGGGGCCTCTGCGCCAATGGAGGGGCGAGGCTCTTCCCGTGGACTAATGTGTGTAACTCTGGAGCTTCCCTCTGAGTTTAGGAGTAATTGCAGGGGGCTTAGGCAGGGCTCTGGTCACCTGTTTCCACCGTCGCTTCTCTGGTGTGCGCTCCCTCCTGCCCTAGGTGTGTGTTGATGTTCTGGGGGCGTCCGTTGGTAGAAAGCTGCTTGCAGGTAATAGGCTGTTCGGTCAGGGTCAGAGAGTTTCCACCTATCTCCACCTCCTCCCGGAGGTAAGTCCGTCTGCCTTCGGATGTATAGCCGCATGGGTCTCTCAGACGTCCTGAGATGCTATATGGATATCCTTTGTTAAGCGATGAATGTCCGAATAATTGTAGACTCGACAGGGGAGAGACAAAGAGGACTACTCGCGGCGCCATCTTGGATCTACCTCCGAAAGGCCTCATTTTTTTTAAGTCGGGTTTTCTCCTTATTGCTACCAAAAACAGCATCTTAACTGATGTGTTTATGTAAAGTCTGGCACATTACCAGAAACATAGGAACAAGTGGAAATAAATGTCAGCTGTAGTGATGACGAGGATGACAATGATGATGATAATGATGATGATAATGATGATGAAGATGATGATGAAGAAAGTGTGTGGGTTCTTGGAGGGCAGACTGCTACAGTGAGAATAGCAGAGACTGTGGACCTTGGAGAACACCCCCCTCTAGGGGAGAGTAGACAAGCAGATCAACAGAGGATGAAATCACAACAAGGAAAGGAAGGGGAAGTGGAGTATGATGCAAGCAGAGGAGATGAGAATATCACTCTACAAAGCATGCTTCCACCATGTACAATGCTGCAGAGCGGATTCTCTTCCCCTCACCTGGGTGGAGACCTCAAAGGGGACCAAACTTGACCCACAAAAGCCCAGGTGGGTATATTTGCTGATGCCCCCTGAGGCATTCTTCTAGACCAGTGATTTTCAAAGTGCAGCCCCAGATCATCAGCATCAACACCACCTGAGAACTTGCTAGAAATGTGAATTCTCAAGCCCCACCCTGGCCCTGTTGAATCAGAAACATGGGGCAGGGCTCAGAAAACTGTTTTAACAAGTCCTCCATGTGATTCAAATGCCTCCACTGTCTGAGAATCATCCAGACTAAATACCTCGCTGCTAGGAAATTTGCTCCTAAGGATGTTGTGTCCTATGAATTGCCCTGTGGGGAGATACGGGGAGAACTAACTCGTGGGGCAAAGTCAATCCCTATGGGAGGTGGTGAGAATTGCCTACAGTGGGGTGGAGATTGTCTCTGTGAAGATTGACGAAAGAGCTCTCTCTTCGCGGTAAAATCAGGGCATGGACCCAGGACAGCAAAGATAGGCTGAGATCTAGAGCACTTTCTTGAGGGGACACCTGGGGGAAATTTAACTTTCCTTCTTTTCTTTTTTCCTAGGACTCTGGGAACAGTCATATTTAGCATCAGGTTTTAAATTTTACTTTTTGCCTCTGTTATAAATTCCTCTGGCAGACCCCAAACGTACAGCAGAGTCTCTTACCACACTGGAGCTTAGATTCACAGCATTCATTCACACATTTGGCAAACTTTTCTCGGGCATCTACTCTGTCCCAGGCACTTTTCTGTGTAGTTAGGAAATAAATGCTGTGTATTTAGCAATGAACAAAAGAGACAAACTCCTGCCCTCAAGGAATTCACTTTCTAGAAGGAAGTGAGGGAGGAGGACTAAAAGGTGGTGGGGCTTTCCTCAAATTATCTCACAGTTGGAATGAAATCCCAAACTCTGCCATGGTGTTCTCCAAACGCCAAACCTGTTCCTGCCCCAGGGCCTTTGCTCTTCTCCCAGAGCCTTGCATGGTCCGACCCTGTCCCCCTCTTCAGTCTGGATGCTGCTCAGTGTCACCCCATCAGAGAGGTCTTCCCTGAACACGTCTCTAGGCCAGCACGCACACAGATCTACCACGCTAGGCCCTCACCTTGCTGTCTTTTCTTTATCACCCTTCCCCCCCCCGACTAATATTTATCTGTGTGTTGTCTGTTCCCTGTCCTAGAATGTAAGTTCCACGAAGGCAGGGTTTTGCGTTCGTTTTTTCCACTGCTGTATCCCCAGCATGAGAACAATGTTTGGCACATAGTAGGAACTCAAAAAGTATTCACTGAACAATAAGTTACCCTCGATGAGGCCAGTCTGGCAACACTAGCACTGTATGGAGGGGGCTGGTGGCCAGAGTTCCAAGTGAGGAACCACCAGTGAACCACAGAGGCACACCTGGGCGTGGGGCTGGGGGCGGGGGGCGGGGGGGGACAGGTTATGTGGAGGAGCAGCCACCCTAAATAGGGTGACAGAAGACAACCCATGACCTAGAGAGGCAGACCCTGAGGCTAGACCAGATTTTGCAAGTTGGTGGGGTTTTTCCTTAAATCCTGCCGCTTTGTTAAGGAATACAGGGGCGAAATTAGCACGGGGAAAGGAAGTGCCTAATGGAAAGGGAAAGATCAGACACAAAAGAGAAGACACAACTGTTCTTTCACCTCCTCTTACTCTCCACCTTTCCATAGGCTGGGAATTATCACTTCTAGTATTCTCTCCTTCACCCCATGGCAAAGACTGCTGTTTTGGGGCCAGCCCCGTGGCACAGAGGTTAAGTTCGCATGTTCAGCCTCGGCTGCCCGGGGTTGGCTGGTTCGGATCCCGGGGCAGACCTACACACCACTTGTCAAGCCATGCTGTGGTAGGCATCCCACATACAAAGTAGAGGAAGATGGGCACGGATGTTAGCTCAGGGCCAGTCTTCCTCAGCAAAAAGAGGAGGCTTAGCGGCAGCTCAGGGCTAATCTTCCTCAAAAATTAATTAATTTTTAAAAAAAGATTGCTGTTTTCTAAAAGTGTACAACAGTGCCTAGTACTGCTGTACATAGTTTCTGGTTATTGGCTAACTTCCAGACAGGGGGCAAATGAAAAGTCACTGTGAGTCGTTGTTCGAATGTGTTAAATAAATCTGACGGGAGGCGTATTAAACACTTAGAAAAAGAGTAGTGTCTCATTATGAGTCACTGAGGAAAAGACCAATAAAAGCAAAACAGAAACCACCCCACCCAGCCAGCGGGGCTCCTGTTAGAGCAAAGGGCTGCTCGGGGAGCAGGACAAAACGGTGCAGCTGCCCCACAACGGGGAAATAAACGCAGAAGCTTTTCTGTTTACACACATTTCATAGAATTCTTTTAAAGCTTATATTGATGGTATCTATTTCTGACTAAAGACAGTTGGCACTTTCTACCTCATTAGCAAATTTAGATTTATATTTTTAAAACATAACTTCCCAAAAAGGAAACAGCACAGATTGCATTCAGCCCTTTTTTGAGGTGTTGTATAAAGACGTCTCATTTCTTACAGGGAAGCAATGAGGGCTTTACAAAGTGGGAATCAGTTTCGGAGCTTTTTTTAAACAATAGGTAATTCTGTTAAAGAAGGATTGATTTGGTTTGGTGGTTTAAAAATGTAGTTTCTGCGCTCTAAATAGGCGACACTACTTTTGTGTCACTTCAAGGGTTATTGTGCCAAGTAGTCCCAGTAGCATCAGAGGGGGATTAATAATCCAATATTATAAATGGATATTGACTTGAAGGTCAAATGCTATTTTTTTGTGTGTCTTTGAATCTTTTACGTGGAGAAGGATGAATGTAAAATTGCAAACCGAGTGGCTTTCTTCATATGAACATTCCTCTATTCTCAAGAGTGGAACAAGAGTAATTCCACAGAACAACAGAAAATTAACATATATGCTGGCCAACCTGAAACCAGAATGTAAGTGTTAAAGGAGAAATAAAAGACTGAGAGAACCATGGCAGATTTATTTCAGCATTATTTTCCATTCTACATGCTTAGTTACTTTAAATGTAAATGGTCTAAACACAACCGTTAAAAACAGATTATCTGATTGCATAGAAAAGCAAGACCTAAATATATGCTGTCTACAAGAAATACACTTTAATTATAATGACACAGGTTAAAAGCAAAAGGATAGGAAAAAGGTATGTCATGCTAACATTAATCAAAGGAAGGCTACAATGGCTGTATTAAAATCAGACAAATTAATCTTCAGAGCAAAGAATACTACCAGGGTTAAAAAAGGTCACTTCATAATGATAAAGGGGTCAATTGACCAAGAGGACATAAAAATCCTAAATATTTATGCACTTAATAAGAGAGCTTCAAATTACATAAAATGAAGACTGATAGAACTTCAAGGAAAAATAGATACATCCACAGTTTTACTCAGAGATTTTAACATCCTTCTCACAATAATTGATACAAGTGGACATAAATCAGTAAGGATACAAAAGACCTGAACAACATTATCAACCAACTTGATCAACTGACATTTACAGAACACTCTGCCCAATGAGAGCAGAACACACATTCTTTTCAAGAGCACGTGTAACATTTTCCAAGCTAGATCGTATTCTGACTCATAAAACAAAACTTGATAAATTTAAAACAATTGAAACCATGCAAAGTATATTCTCAGACCACAATGGAATTAAATTAAAAATCAATAACAGAAAGATATCTGGAAAGCCCCAAAATATGCGAAAACTAAAAAATACACTTCTAAATAACTGATGGATCAAAGAAGAGCTAAGGGAAATTAAAAGCATTTTGAACCGAATGAAAATGAAATCATGGCTATCCAGTTTCCAGTTCCACATGTCAGAAGCTTGGAAGTTGCCACTCTATTCCAACAAAAAGTAAAAAGCTGAACAGACTGAAACATTTACAATGCTACTTGGATCCATAAGAGAAAGGAGGACACAGGGCAAAACGCTGCCCCCAAGATCAGAGAGACAAACAGGCAAATACAGGGAATCACCACTTCCCAGAGCAGAGCTGAAACCACCCCTGGACCCAGTGCAGGAGTAGGAGACCTGAAGTGTAATAAACGAGTTGCTGGAGGCTCAAGTGTAATAAACGAGTTGCTGGAGGCTCAGTGTGCACAACTCTGAGAGCTAAGAACTCCACCGGGAATCAGTTATGGGGGGGCCACCACCATATTGTGAGATTTACCTCAAAGAGCTCAACTGGGTTCCCGCAATAAATATTGGAGAAAAATCCCCTTGAGCTTGCAGCAGGAAGAAGAGTAAAGGAACTATTTTGAAATACACCAGAGCATTCTGTTCTCAATGAGGCCTGCACTTAGGAGAAACTAGTTAACCAAAGCCTACCCTGCTTAGGTTTTATCAGAGCCTAACTGACCTGGGAGAAGGGGAATACCAAATTCTAGCCCACTCTAGCCATCCTGTCCCACTTTGGGGAGGGGAGGAAAAACCTGAGAAATGCCTGTGAAGTTCACAGTCCAGAAGCATAAGCTCACTGAAAGACTAAGACCTAAGCATACAACTATGGAACCACCCCCGCCCTCCCAACACCTCACCACCACATTACCAAAGGCCTATTTATAGCAGTTCCTTTTACCCAGTACCTCATGTTTGGCTAGCAAGAGAAAATTACAAGACATACCAAAAGGCAAAAAAAAAAAAAAAAAAAACAATTTGGAGAGACAGAACAAGCATCAGAACGAGATATGGCAGTGATATTGGAATTATCAGACTGGGAATTTAAAACAACTATGATTAATATACTAAGGGCTTTAATGGATAAAGTAGAAAGCATTCAAGAACAGATGGGCAATGTAAGCAGACAGATGGAAGGCCTAAGGAAGAACCAAAAAGAAATGCTACAGATCAGAAACATTGTAACAGACATGAAGAATGCCTTTGATGGGCTTATTGGTAGACTGGACATGGCTGAGGAAAGAATCTCTGAACTAAAGTATGTACCAATAGAATCCCCAAAAATAGAAAAGCAAAGAGAACAAACACTGAAAAAAACAGAACAGAATATCCAAGGACTGTGGGACAACTACAAAAGGTGTAACGTATGCATAATGGGAATACCAAAAGAAGAAGAAAGAGAACAGAACAGAAGAACTACTTGAAAGGATAATGGCTGAGAATTTCCCCCAAATTAATATCAGACACCAAACCATAGATCCAGGAAGCTCAGAGAACACCAAGCAGGATAAATGCCCCAAAAAGCTACCCCTAGGCCTATCATTTTCAAAATACTTTCAAAACAAAAAAGAAAATAAAAGATAAAGTAAAAATCCAGGAAGAAGTCAGAGGGAAAAAACACCTTACCCATAGAGGAACAAAGATAAGAATTAATCCAATTTCTCCTTGGAAATCATGCAAGGAAGAAGAGAGAGAATGAAATACTTAAAATGTTGAAAGAAAAAAACGACCATCCCAGGGCCAGCCCTGTGGCCTAGCGGTTAAGTTCAGTGCACTCTGCTTTGGTGGGCTGGGTTCAGTTCCCAGGCATGGACCTACACCACTCATTGGTAGCCATGCTACAGCAGTGTCCCACATACAAAATAGAGGAAGATTGGCCCAGGTGTTAGGTCAGGGTGAATCTTCCTTAAGCAAAAAGAGGAAGATTGGTAACAGATGTTAGCTCAGGGCCAATCTTCCTCAGCAAAAAACAAAAACAAAAAACCACCATTGTAGAATTCTGTACCCTGCAAAATTATCCTTCAAAAGTGAAGGAGAAATAAAGACTTTCTCAGACAAACAAAAATTAAGGAACTTTGTTGCCAGTAGACCTGCCTTGCAAGAAATGTTAAAGGAAGTTCTTTAGAGAGAAGGAAAATAATATAGGTCAGAAACTTGGGTCTACATAAAGTAAAGAAGAGCGCTGAAGAAGAAATAAGTGAAGGTAAAAAAAAAAAAACCTTTAATTTTTATTATTCTTAATTGATCTAACATATAACAGTTTGTTCAAAATAATAATACATGTATTTGATCATGCATGCTTATGTATATATCTTATGTATATGTATGCTTGTGAATGCTTATGCATAAATGAGATGAATGACAGCAATGATACAAGGGACAGGATGGAGGAATGAGGATAATTTTGTTATTTTAAGATACTCACACTATCTGTGAAGTGGTGTAGTGTTATTTGAAAGTGGATTTGGATAAGCTGTAAATGTATATTGCAAACTCTACAGCAACCCCTAAAAAAGTTTTTTAAAAGAGTATAACCAATATGCCAAGAAAGGAAAGAAAATGGAAACATACAAAATGCTCAATTAAAACCAAAAAAGGCAGAAAAAGAATAGAGAACAAAAAAATGGAACAAAGAACAAGGGTGACAAATAGAAAACAGTACGAATATGAGATATACTAATCCAACTATATCAATAATCACTTTGAACATCACTGGTCTAAATGTACCAGTTAAAACTTAGAGACTGTCACAGTGGATCAAAAAACAAGACCTAACTATATGTTCTTTATAAGAAACTTACTTTAAATATAAAAATGCATATAGATTAAAAGTGAATGGATGGAGAAAAATACACCATGCTAACATGAATCAAAAGAACGCAGGAGGAGCCATATTAATTTCGGGCAGAATAGGCTTCAAATCAAGGAAAGTAATCGGGGATAAAGAGGGGCATTACATAATGTTTAAGGGGTCAATTCTCCAAGAAGATATAACAATCCTTAATGCGTATGTGCCAAACAATAAAGTGTCAAACTATGTGAGGCAAAAACTAACAGAGTTGCAAAGAGAAATAGATGAGTCCACTATCATTGTTGATTTCAACACTTTTATCAGAAATGGACAGATTAGTAAGGACAGAGTTGAAATCAACAACACCATCAATCAACTGGATATAAATGACCTCCATAGACTACTTCATCCAACAACAGCAGAATACACATTATTCCCAAACTCACATGGAACATTCACCAAGATAGACCACATTCTGGGATATAAAATACACCTTAACGAGTTTAAAAGAGTAGAAAGCATATAATGTCTGCTTTCAGACCACAGTGGAATTAAACAAGAAATCAGTAACAGAAAGATAACTGGAAAACCCCAAAATACATGACAATTAAACAACACACTTCTAAATAACACATGGATCAAAGAAGAAATCTCAAGAGAAATTTAAAAACATTTTGAACTAAAAGAAAACTAAAACATAGCTTATCAACATTTGTAGGATGCAGTGAAAACTGTGCTCAGAGGGAAATTTATAGCATTGAATGCATATATTTGAAAAGAAGAAAGATCTAAACCAAATCATCTAAGTTTCCACTTTAGGAAACTAGTAAAAGAAGGTAAATTCAATCCAAAGTAAGCAGAAGAAAAGAAGCAATAAAAATGAGAGCAGAAATCAGTGAAACTGAAAACAGGAACTCAATAGAGAAATCAATGAAACCAAAAGCTGATTCTTTAAAAAACATCAATAAAATCAATAAGCCTCTAGCCAGGCTAAGAAAAAAAAGGATACAAATTCTTAATATCAGAAATGAAAGAGGGGACATCACTACAGACCCCAGGGACATTAAGATGTTAATAAAGGAATATAAAACAATTCCATGCCCACACATTTGATAACCACTTAGCATCCCAGTCTGAAGTGTTGGGTTATTTCATCAGTGATCAGAGTTCACCCAAGCTTTCTGGCCCAAGACAAGAAAAGTATCTGCCCCCAAAAAACCCCGATTCCACTCTTAGCTATTGCACATGTATTTCAGGTGATTTTAGAATGAGCATTTTGTCCCTGCTTCCAGCCATCGAGGCTTCTGAAATACTGAGGTCCAATCCCAGAGCAGGCCAACTGGCCAGCAGGTATCAGATCCTGGTGGTGAGCAACCACTCAGAAGTCAGACAAAAGAGCATTCTGAATCCTGGTCATCTGTCCCACTGGGCTCCTGGCCCCAGGAGAGGGACTGGCCCAGGGAAGACCTCAGGTTTGGCCTGGAAGAACTGATTGTCAAGGCTGGGTGAGAAGTTACAACTTCTAATAGATGAATTAGCTCTTGTTTAATGGAGATGATATCATTGATGTAGGCTCAAGAAATTGGGAAGCTTCCAAACCTTGTATACGCTTTCCTGGAATAAACTATCCTCATATGGCAAAGACCTGCTTTTTAAAAATTTTTACCCATTTCTCCCATCCCCCCAACTCCCTTGCCTCTGGCAACCACCATTCTGTTCTCTTTATCTATGAGTTTGTTTACTCGCTTGTTTTAAGATTCCACATATAAGAGCGAACATATTGTATATGTCTTTGTCTGACATTTCATTTAATATAATGCCCTCGAGGTCCATCCATGTTGTCACAAATGGCAAGATTTCATGTATATATGTATACCACATTTTCTTTATCCTTTTATCCATCAATGGACATTTAGGTTGTTTCCATATCCTGGCTATTATAAATAATGCTGCAATGAACATGGGGGTGCATATATCTTCTCAAGTTAGTCTTTTCATTCTATTCAATATCCAGCAGTGGAATTGCTGGATCATATGGTAGTTTTATTTTTAATTTTTTGAGGAACTTCCATACTGTTTTGCATAGTGGATGCACCAATTTACACTCCCACTAACAGTGCACAAGCGTTCCCTTTTCTCTACAACCTCTCCACACTTATTTCTTGTCTTTTTAATAATAGCCATTCTAACAGGTATGAGATGATATCTCATGGTGATTTCGATTTGCATTTCCCTGATGATTACTGATGTTGAGCATCTTTTCATGTGACTGTTGGCCATCTGTATGCCTTCTTTGAAAAAATGTCTCTTCAGATCTTCTGCCCATTTTTCAATCAAATTGGTTTTTTGCTATTGAGTTGTATGAGTTCTTTATATATTTTGGTTATTAGTCCCTTATCAGATATATGAATTGAAAATATTTTCTCCCATTCAGTAGGCTACCCTTTCAATTTGTTGATAGTTTCCTTTGCTGTGCAGAAGGTTTTCAGTTGGATGTAGTCCCACTTATTTTTGTTTTTGTTGCTTTTGCTTTGGATGTCACAGTCAAAAAATCATCACTAAACCTACGTTAAGGAGATTACTACCTATGTTTTCTTTTTATGAGTTTTATGGTTTCAGGTCTTTCATTCAAGTCTTTAATCCATTTTGAGTTAATTTTAGGGTGTGACCTGAAATAGTGGTCAAGTTTCATTCTTTGGCATGTGGCTGTCCAGTTTTCCTGATTCCATTTATTGAAGCAATTGTTCTTTCCCCATTGTATACTCTTGGCTCCTTTGTCATAAATTAATTTACCATATATACATGGGTTTATTTCTGGGCTTTCTATTCTATTCCATTGATTTATGTGTCTGTTTTTATGCCAATACCACATGGTTTTAATTACTAAGCTTTGTAAAATAGTTTGAAATCCCAGAGTGTGGTGCCTCCAGCTTTATTCTTCTTTCTCAAGATTGCTTTAGCTAGTCATGGTTTTTTATAGTTCCATACAAATTTTAGCTCTTTTTTGTTTCATTTCCTTGAAAAATGCCATTGGAATTTTGATAGGGATCACATTGAATCTGTGGATTGCTTTGGGTAAGATGGACAATTTAACAATATTGATCCTTCCAATCCAAGAGCACAAAATATCTTTCCATCTTCTTCAATTTCTTTCATTAATGTCTTGTATTTTTTAATATACAGGTCTTTCACCTCCTTGGTTAAATTTAATCCTAGGTATTTTATTTGTTTTGATGTAACTGTAAATGCAATTTTTTTCTTAATTTATTTTTCTCTTACTTCATTATTAGCGTATAGAAAAGCAGCCAAGTGCTGGCCCCATGGCTAAGTGGTTAAGTTCATGCACTCTGCTTTGGCAGCTTGGGGTTCACTGGTTCAGATCCATGAAACTACACACCGCTCATCGAGCCATGTTGTGGTGGCATTCCACATAGAAGAACTAGAATGACCTACAAGTATGATATACAACTATGTTTTGGGGGCTTTGGGGAGAATAAAAAGAGGAATTGGCAACAGATGTTAGCTCAGGGCCAAGCTTCCTCACTTTAAAAAAAAAAAAAAAAGAGGGGCCAATCCCATGGCCAAGTGGTTAAGTTTGTGCACTCTGCTTCAGCAGCCTAGGATTTCCCCAGTTCAGATCTTGGGTGTAGACCTGGCACCACTCATCAGGGCATGCTAAGGTGGCATCCCACATAGCACAACCAGAAGGACCTACAACTATATACAACTATGTACTGGGGGGCTTTGGGGAGGAGAAGAAGAAAAAGAAATTGGCAACAGATGTTAGCTCAGGTGGCAATCTTAAAGAAAAAAAGAAATGCAACTGATTTTTGTGTATTGATTTTGTGCCCTGTAACTTTACTGAAGTTATTAGTTTTATCAGTTTTTTGATGGTGTATTTAGGGTTTTCTATATATAAATATGATGTCATCTGCAAATAGCAACAGTTTTACTTCTTCCTTTCCAATTGGGAAGACTTTTATTTCTTTTTATTGCCTAATTGCTCTGGCTAGGACTTCCAATATTATGTTGAATAAAAGTGGCCAGATGGCCAGCCTGGTGGCGCAGCAGTTAAGTGTGCATGTTCAGCTTTGGTGGCCTGGGGTTTGCCGGTTCAGATCCCGGGTGCAGACATGGCATTGCTTGCCAAACCATGCTGTGGTAGGCATCCCACATATAAAGTAGAGGAAGATGGGTATGGATGTTAACTCAGGGCCAGTCTTCTCAGCAAAAAGAGGAGGATTGGCAGCAGATGTTAGCTCAGGGCTGATCTTCCTCAAAAAAAAAAAAAAAAGTGGCCAGAATAGGCGTCCTTGTTTGGGTCCGGACCTTAAAGGAAATGATTTCAACTTTTCACTGTTGACTATCATGTTAACTGTGGGCTTATCATATATAGCCTTAATTATGTTGAGATATGCCTCCTCTGTACTCACCTTGTTGAGTTTTTATCATAAATGGATGTTGAATTTTGTCAAATGCTTTTTCTGCATCTAGTGAGACGATCATATAATTTTTATCCTTCATTTTATTACTGTAATGTATCACATTGACTGATTTGCAGATGTTGAACCATCTTCCATCCCTGGAATAAATCTCAGTTGATCATGGTGTAGGATATTTTTAATGTATTGTTGAATTCAGTTTGCTAATATTTTGTGGAGGATTTTTACATTTATGTTCATCAGGGATATTGGCCTGTAATTTTTTTTCTTGTGGCATCCTTGTCTGATTTTGGTATCAGGGTAATGCTGGCCTCATAAAATGAGTTTGGAAGAATTCCCTCCTCTTCTTTTTTGGAAGAGTTTGAGAAGGATTGGTATTAATTCTTCATTGAATGTTTGGTAGAATTCACCAGTGAAGCTCTCTGGTCCTGGAATTTGTTTGTTGGGAGGTTTTTGATTACTGATGCCATCTTCTTACTAGTAACTTGTCTATTCAGATTTTCTATTTCTTTATAATTCAGTCTCGGCAGGGTGTATGTTTCTAGGAATTTATCCTTTTCTTCTAGGTTGCCCAAATTGTTGGTGTATAATTATTCATAGTAGTCTCTTAAGATCATTTGTATTTCTGTGGTATCAGTTATGACATCTCCTCTTTCATTTCTGATTTTATTTATTTGAGTCCTCTCTCTTTTTTCTTGATGAGCTGGCAAAAGATTTATCAATTTTGTTTATATTTTCAAAGAACCAGCTCTTAGTTTCATTGATCTTCTCTATTGTCTTTTTAGTCTCTATTTCACTTATTTCTGTTCTACTGTCTGTTGTTTCCTTCCTTCCACTAACATTGGGCTTTGTTTGTTCTTTTTCTAGTTCCTTGAGGTGTAAAGTTAGGTTGTTCATTTCAGTCTTGTTTCTTGAAGCAGACATTCATCACTATGAGCTTCCCTCTTAGAATTGCTTTTGCTGCATCTTACAAATTTTATGTTATATTTCCATTTTCATTTGTCTCAAGGTGTTTTTATTATTTCTCTTTCAATTTCTTCTTTGATCCATTGGTCGTTCAGTGTCATGTTGTTTAATCTCCATATATTTGTGAATTTTCCAGTTGTCTTCATATTTCATATTCATATTCAATTTCTAGTTTCATATCATTGTGGTCAGAAAAATGCTTGATATGATTTCAACCCTCTCAAATTTATTAAGACTTATTTTGTGGCCTAGTATATGATCCACCTTGGAAAGTGTGCCATGCACGCTTGAGGAAAATGTATATTCTGCTACTTTTGGACAGAATGTTCTGTATATATCTGTTAAGTCCACCTGGTCTAATGTGTCATTTAAGGCTGATGTTTGCTTACTGAATTTCTGTCTGGATGATCCATCCATGGATGTAAGTGGTATCACAGAGAGTCAAGCAAGCAAAATGAAGAAACAAAGGAATATGTTCCAACTGAAAGAACAAGACAAACCTCAGGAAAAAAACTTGATGTAATGGAGACAAGTAATATACCTGATAAAGACTTCAAAGTAATGGTCATAAAGATGCTCACCAAACTGGAGAGAAGAATGGATCAACACAGTGAGAACTTCAACAAGAGATGGAAAGTATAAGAAAGTACCAAATAGAAGATACAGAGCTGAAGAATGAAATAACTGAACTGAGAAGTACACTAGAGGGGTTCAATAGCAGACTAGATAAAGCAGAAGAAAAGATCAGTCCACTTGAAGACAAAGCAATGTAACTCACTCAATCAGAGCAGCAAAAAGAGAAAAGAATGAAAAAAGTGAAGATGACACGAGGGGCTTATGAGACAATATCAAATGGACTAGCATTCACATTATAGGAGGTCTCAGAAGGAGAAGAGAGAAAAAGGGGCAGAAATCATGTTTGAAGGCATAGTGGCTAAAAACTTTCCTAAGCTAGTAAAGTAAACAAACATCCAGATCCAGGAATCTCAGGGAACTCCCAATAAGAGGAATCCAAAGTGACCCACACCAAGACACATTATAATTAAATGTCAATGTCCCAAATTACCCCTTCAATGAGCCTTTCTTATTATATTACTCTTCTTCTCTTCCCCTTCACTCCTAGACCCACTTTCTTAGAGCCTTCTCATAGTTTCCATATTAAGACTGTTCCACAGTAAAATGAAGGCAAGCTATGACACCAGGGTAAATAAAGGCTGGGGATCCATCTATTATTTAAGATGCAAAGGCATTTCAAGACCACCTGGGAACTGGCAAGATGAGAGATGTAAGACCCATGAGAGAATCCAATATTACGAATGGGTCACTCCAGAAGAGCAAAAGTGACTTTAAAATTAGCCCCCCCCCCCCACACACACACACAAGCACTCACAGCCTTGCTCTGCTTTACTGAGGACTTGCAAGTTACCATCTTGAACTATTTATTGAAACAGAAGAGACAGTTTAAGTGGCATCTCTGAATGAATGGGAGGACAAGTCTGTAACTGACATACTGAGTATTTTTCTGGGTACAGTGACAGTGAGGAAGAAGAAATCACAAGAAGCGGTAGGGATGAGAGAGAACAAAACCCAGAATTTTAAACCCTGGGGATTTGACACCAGAGAGAAGAAACTTGGGAGTTCCTTTTAAGAACAGTGTGTTTTATTCTGACAGGTTGATCAACAAGGGCTCATCCGAAGTTTGCACGTTCCACCACCTCTATTCTAACACTAACTGGCGTACTGCAATGCAATTTTGCTGCTAACCACTTGGAGTTAGCATTAGGCTCCACAGGCTAAAGGGTCACAGTCCCAACAAGACTGCACTCACTCAAGACACCAGCCACACTTCAGGGGTCCCCAGGTTACCCACACTTCTGACCAAGTGGCTACAAACCCAGAAGGTTCCCATGATGTCTTAGTCTGTTTGGGCTGCTATAACAAAAATGCCATAAACTGGGTGGCTTAGGCAACAAACATTTATTTCTCACAGTTCTGGAAGCCGGAAGTCCAAGATCCAGGTGTTGGCAGATTCGGTATCTGGTGAGGACCTGCTTCCTGGTTCACAGGCAGTTGACTTCTTGCTCTGTCCTCACACGGAAGAAAGAGTGAGGGAGCTCTGTGGTGTCTCTTTCATAAGGGCACTAATCTCATTCACGAGGCTTCAACTTCAGGACCTTATCACCTTCCTGATCACCTTGAACACCCTCACATTCAGGGTTAGGTTTCAACATTTGAATCTCCAGACAACACAGACATTCAGTCTATAGCACATGACCTTCCTCAGGTTCAGTAATTCACTAGAATCACAGAGCTCAGAAAAGCACTATATTTATGATTACAGTTTTATTGTAAAGGATACAAATCAGACCAGCCAAACGGACAGACATAGAGTGAGGTCTAGGAGGGAGTGAAATGCAGAGCTTCCACGCACTCTCCCTGCAGAAAAAGGGTGCATCACCTTCCTGGCTCCTCAGTGTGTTCAGTGGAACCTCAGGGTCCAGAGATTTTAGTCGGGGTTTCGTTACGTAGGCATAACTGACTGACTCTCTGGCCACAGGATTCGATTCAATTTCTAGTCCCTCTCTCCTTCCTGGTGGTCAGGCTGGCTCAGAGTCCCAATCCTCCAATTTCGTGGCTGGTCTTTCTGTGACCAGCCCCAATCCTGAGTCATCTCACCTCTTGGCCTAAACTCAAGTGTGATCCAGGGGCTCATGAATAACAGACACCCCTATTACTTGGGAAATTCCAAGAATTTAGCATCTCCCCACCAGGACACAGCATAAAGGCTGGTCGAGTTATTTATTCTACAACAACCTCAAGTCCACACCTCCTGTAACTCCTACCCCTATTCAATAGCAATAAAATCCACTGGACAGGGCCCATTGCTGGCCTTGGGGGGTTTTTCCTTCATTTTTAAAAATCTTTATTATAGAAACGCTCAAGCATAATCAGCAGTAGGAAGAATAATATAATGAACCCGCACATTCCCATCAGTGTCTCGCTGATTATCTGCATGTGGCTTACCCTTTCACGCATATCGCCTGCCCTTCTCCATACCGCTCATCCTCAGATTATCCTGAAGCAAAGCCCAGAAGGACATCCTATCGTTCCAAGAATTCTTTATCAAAAGCTTCCCAAGGGGGTGCTGCATCCACGGCAGTCTTCACATGGGCTATAGGCACGCTGAAATCTCAACCCCCTGGGGGTGAGCTTCCAGAGGCCCTGGGCAGCAGCCTCCCATGGTGGGCACCTCACTGGCTGACTCCAGCATACAGATCAGTACCATTTTCTAGACGCACTGCGATGCCAGAGAGAACACCAAGCACCACTTGATTACATTCAAGGCTTCTAAGGCATGTCATCAGCCTCGCCCTGGTATTTCTCGTGGGATTCCAAAGGTTCGTGTCCACAGCCCTGATTATCTCCTAAAGGACCAATTCTAACAAAGTAAGCGGAAGGAATAACAGCTCAAATACTCCTAACTAATTAAAATCAATGGGGGGGGGGTGCTGAATAGGTAAGAGATACCATGTCAGTATTAGTTACAGATTACAGATCCATTTCAGAGTAATTAAAACAGGGGACCCAACCAAGAAGTCTTAAATAACACAAAAACTTGACCCTGACCTTGGGTTTATCACGTCAGAGTGACTAGGACAGTCCCTAATACCTGGAGAGTATCTTTATGTTTCTGTTTCTGGGAATTTCTAACACACCCCCAGGGTTCAGGGTTAATCCCTCACACACTCCTGGAGGCATCTCCTCCACGATGGGATGGGGAGAGCGGTGAGCAGAGTCATCCAATACCTCCCCATCTGACATATTCTGCAAAATGAGAAATCAGAGGGATACAAAGGCTCCTGCCACTCTAGGACTCAGCAGCCCTGCAAGGCCAGGGAATGTAAGGCTGGAGACACAAGGTGCGCTCCTCGATTGACATCTCCAAAGCGCCTGTCACAGAGCTCAGCTTGGATCACCTACCTGCCTTTCATAAACAGAAGGAGGAGTCTTCCCCATCCTGAGCTGTGTGTTCACCAGGGAAGAGGCCTCTCTGTGGCCCCTACTTCTGCAGAAGAGAGCCGCAGCACGACCCGAGGATAAGTCGTTGGCACTCTCCTCCTCTAAGCCCGGCTGTTTCCCAAGTATAAACTGGCTTCAGACAGATTTTTCTTTCAGAAGATCAATGAAGTTGCTTTTCATCATCTCCAAAAGCAGAGAAAATCCCCAAAGAAATTCTCTTCCCACTAACAAAGGAAGAAAACTTTAAAGAACCACATTTCGGCTCTTGCAGGGATGTCTTCCCTACAGAGATGATCTCTCTCCCAAGGAAGTGAAAGTCCTTGGGAGAAGACATAGATCAACACATCTGCCAGGAAGGCCAAGTGCTCCTGGAATGACTGGCGTGCCCTGGAATTCCAGCACAAGGCCAGAGATGTGTTACGTTCTCGAAAGTCCATGTGAGAAGGTCTGGGGTCCCCCGTCCTTCCCCAGTGATGACCTCCTTTGCATATCACAAGGAGCCTGACCTGAGCTCTCTTCTAGGAAAGCCCAGAGCTGGATGCATTTCACCACAAGAGGTAAAATTTCTACCACTCTGGACTTTCTACCACTTATATGCTGACAACATCAGGATATGAGGAGCTTGGGAAATTCCAGCAGTCCATTCACTCCTGCCATTAGTGGACTGGGGTTATTTTCACCGCACAGAAACACTGCAGGAAAAATAGCCCCTTGTGCTTGAGCACTGTGGCTTGTTCCCTCCCTGGTCTTTAAAGTCTTCCTGAGCCCTAGCCTGGTCAATCCCCCATCTGGAACTGCCTCAGACAAGGAAGAGAGCAGAAAGGGCTAGAGCCGGTGACAGGTCCATGCAAGGGCCAGTGCTGGGTCTGCAGTGCGTGGCCAAGGATGAACAGGAATGTTGCTGTTTCCCATGAGATCTGCCAGAAGGCCCTTTTGGTCATAGGTTGTCATCCCAGCAGGTGACCTAGGATTGTCCCTAAGGCAGCTATACACGGACTTTCTGCATGATAACAGGGTTCTGATGTTGGGCTTAGCTGTCACTCCACTGTGTTGGCCACAGTGTATCTAACCAGCCAGTCCAGCATCTCACAATCCTGGGGAGGGGAGGCTGTCACCGAGGAGAGTTATCATTAAGAAAGCAAGACACTCTAATAAGAGCAAAATCACCACAATTCCATCAAACTAAGTCAGCGTCCCTCTTGCCCTGAGGACTTCCTTGCCCCAAAGCCTAGGCTATGGGAAGAAGGCCTCCCGCCAGGCTCCACAGCTGCAGCCAGAGGGTGGCTACGGAGATGCCTTTCACGACACTGGGGAGTGGGAAGGGTTTCCGTCCACACGGGACCTGGGTCACCTTGACCTCGAATCGCAAATTCAGCATTGGCTGATTCAGATCATGCTTTGAAGCCTTAGGCTGAAAAGGTTCCTGTTCGATTAAACCTTTTAAAACCATCGACTGGGGTGATGAGGGGTGCAGGAGACCAGGGAAGCAGGGCTACCTTCCAGTGGAGGAGGAGGACACGCTTCTCGGGGAGAGTCTGGTCTGGGAGGAGGTCTGCTGTGGTGGTTTCCCTCAAGCACCGAAAATAACCAGGAGTCTGAGCGCTCACCCCACGCCCGACACGTGGGTAGTGGGGGCTGACTAACATTGAAATCCCATGACTGTGGAATTTTAAAAAATCTATAGAGTACAATAGCCCTATAGAGAGTAATCAAAACACGAAAATCTGAAGGCCACTCCGGAGAGCAACAGGACATACACCAAGGGACGCAAGAAAGATCCTGCAGTGGCTACAGATTTCTCCAGGAGGAAAGGGGCAGTAAGGACTTGTCCCCAAAAGCCCCATCCAGCTGCCCAGCAGCCTGGAGAGCTACCAAAACAAGAGGGAGGAGGTCCCCCTGCCCTGATGGGCGCCGGGAGGTAGAAATGCTTCCTCACCCACAACACAATCACTGCCACCCCACCCCTTGCCTTGGCCAAATCCCTCCTCTATCCCATCTCCCCACCCTCCCACCTGCCACCCACTCCCCTCCCATCCTTTCAACTTAGGGACTCTCAGGGAAGTCCTCCGAGAGAGTTCCACCTGCAGCATTTTCACTAGAGTCTTGGGCACTCCACTGGTAGTCAGCCAGAGACATTGTCCATGGCCTGCCTACTTGGAGGAGCAGACGGACAGCGTGGCACCTGCAGAGAACACCCAAAAAGCTGGGTACAGAGCTTCGGTAAAGTCCACCTTATACTTATACATCAGGTGGACCTTGTCAGTGACAGCAAAGAAAATGACAAAGCCGTGGTCACAGTTGAGAAGCACACCAACCCGCGTGGCCTTGGTCAGGGGGAGGGTTTTCTCCACATTGTTGTGCCAGGCAGAGATCTTGGTGTTGAACCACTCCACGCACCAGGAGGAGCTGTTGCGGCCGAGCCGGCTCTCAGGGCCCTGCCGTTGCATGCTGCCATAGCAGATGCCCACCCCACAGAAGTTGTTCTTCTGCAGCTCAACCTCCCAGTAGTGGATCCCTTTCTTGTAGCAGTGCAGGCCCAGCACCTGAGAGCAGTAAGTGAACCTCTGAGGATGGGGCCGGTAGCTCTGGGGTACGTCAGCCACAGAAGCCACGGTGTAGTTCTCTGACAGAGCCACCTTGCTGTGGGCAGTGTTGTAGTCCAGGATGACTCTAACAGCATCTAAGAAAGCATTACCCCAAGGAATCAATTACTAGGTGCTCAAATTACTCTCACTTTTAAAACTTTCCCCAACTGGTAGTATATACTCATTTCTTTTATCCATCCATCCATCCACATATGCATCCATCCATCCATCCATCCATCTATTTATCTATTCACCCATCTATCCATCCATCTATCTATTCACCCATGTATTCATCCATGCACGCATCCATCTGTCCATCCATCTATCCACACATCTATCCATCCATCTGTCCATCCATCCATGCATCCATCCATGTATCCACCCATACATCAACCCATCTATCCATACATCCATAACTGAGGCCTAACTGAGAGTGTAAAATTCCAGAGACAGCAGGAAGAATGAGAGCCAGACTCCTGGCCAAGGGACTGACCTTGGGAGACGGGACAGCGAGGGCAGGAGGAAGAGGGTATAGAATCAAGTGAGATGACAATAACTAAGAGGATGAGGGAGCCCCTCCCAGAGCGCCTCTCTTCTCTGTGAAGCAGAGGATGCTGGGGAGCACCGGAAGAGGGCTGAGGTTTCAGCAACTGGGAAGGTTTTGGAATGGCAGGGGCGTCGGCAGGAAAACCAGAGCAGGAGGGCCGGCAGTGGGATGCCCAGTGATATCCGGGGCACAGCCGCTGGCTCCAGTTCATCCAGAGAAAAGGATGAACTGTGTTCAAGCAGAGCTGGGGTTGAGCCAGAATGGACAGCCAGACGAGGATTTAAAGAACTGATTATGGAATCTAGGCTGCCTACAACGGGAGGTGAAGGAAGGCAGGTGCTGACAGAAGGGAGAAAGCAAGGGTGCAACAAAGCAGAGGACAGGCGAGCAGCTGACAAGGGAGAGGCTGACCACGCTGGATAGAGGCGAGAGCGAGGAGCTGGGCAGAGCCACGCAGGAGAGACCGAGAGCCAGCAGGACCGCTTGCCAGAGCCAAAGTACTCACACTCCAGGAGCTCAGGTCTGGACTTGGCTAGAAAGGCCTCCAGCACCTTGGCCTTGAGAGACACCGAGTTCACCTGCGGGGTGGTGGTTTTGGCTCCAGCTGAGTGAGAAAACACAGAGTGGTTTCCAGAACAAACTCAGAGTGGACACCCTACTTCCCCTTGCTCACAATAACTCACCCTCTGGACCAGATTGTTTTGACTCCATTGTCTGTTCCGGGGCTCCAAAGAAAATTTTGCTGGGTGGGGCTGGAAATGAGAAAGGAGAAACATGAATTGGGGACGTGACACAGAATGGACCTGATGGCCTCTGCTCCCTTCCAAGCTGATTTTCAAGAGCCACTTCCACAAACACACCCAGACAACTGGGATAACACATGTGCATCCAGACAGGGCCACAGTCATCTGATTGCCACATACTTGTCCTCTCCTCCAACCTCAGGCCTGTCCACTCTTCCAGAACACACTCATAGAACGCAGGCCCCGTCACAGACCCTTGACAAGACAGGTCAGCTGTCCCTGCTGGCTCTGAGTTCTGTGCTCAGGCAGTCTCAAGAAACAACAGATGCAGAAACGTGCAACTTACCAGGTTTCTTGGTTTTCTTGTCGTCTTCTGAAAAAGAAAATTTTCAGAATTAAGATATTTTAAAGCACAACGCAAGGAAACTTTCAAAACACTGTAATAACAATCATTTGCATGAATTCTACCCCTAAAAATAAAGGTAGGATGTTTTAACTTGAAAAATATTAGGGGCCAACAAGCAAATGAATCTAGGTAACAAAAACCCACATCAGGGCTGGCCCCGTGGCAGAGTGGTTAAGTTTGCGTGCTCTGCTCTCGTGCCCAAGGTTCAGATCCTGGCCGCAGACCTATGCACCACTCATCAATCCATGCTGTGGTGTCCCACATAGAAGAATTCAAATGACCTACAACTAGGATACACAACTATGTCCTGGGGCTTTGGGGAGGGGAAAACAAAAAAAAACAAGAGGAAGATTGGCAACAGGTGTGAAGTCAGGGCCAATCAAAAAAAAAGGAAACACATCAGTGGTTGTGGCGGAAGAGACTGACTAATAAGGAGCATGAAGAAATTTTCGGAAGTAATGGTAACACACACGTCTGCATTTGTCAAAGTTTCTCTAACTGTACATTTAAGATCTGTGCATTTTACTGTGAGTGAATCATACCTCCACAAAAGAAAAGACGTAAAAAAGACAAACGGAGAATCAGCAAAAAAACATGCTGGCCACGTATCACAATGGTCTTTACAAACTCTCTAGAGTGTGCAGGGATGGGAACTGAGTTTAGCTAAAACAGTGGTTCTCAAAGTGTGGTCCCCAAACCAGCAGCATCTCCATCACCTGGGAACCCGTGGGAAATGCAAATTTTCAGGCCCCACCCCAAACCAGCTGAATCTGAACATCTGGGGCAGGCCCAGCAATCTGTATTACGAGCTCTCCAGATGATTCCGATGCAGACTCAAGTTGAAGTGGGCTAGAAGATTTCCGGTTCACTCTGCCACCTTCCCCGCCACTGGCATCAAGAGGGAGTTTGGGATCTTACCCCTGCCCGCCTGCAGGAGACTTTACATTACAAACTAGCCCACTCTCTCCTCCTGTCCCCAACAGACCCTCCCTCACCCCACCTGGCCCATTTGTCCTCACTTTTCCCTCATTTCCTCACCCTCCACTCCTCTCCTGCCCACCCTCATTGGACCAGCATCTTGGAGGGCCTCCAGGCTGCAAGGCCGGCCTAGGGCACAGGGCCCCCTCCCCGATCATCACAAGCCTTAGAAGTCTCATCTACACTGTGACTAGTCCACCCCTCCTTGCCTATTTCCCCATCTCCGCCTGGTGGCAGCATCCACAGCTCCCGCGGGCTAAGGCTGGAGCCTGTGGTCTGGCACGGGAGCAAGGGAGCTCTCAGGGGCGTGTGGCTTGAAAAGGACACAGGCCTACAGTGTTTTTCACCTACTCTTCCGCTTCCCTCTTCCTACAAAGTGTCTTTCTACATTTTCCAGCTCAGCTACAGGCTCCCTCTCCATCTGCATCCCAGCCCTTGACTCTGCTCCAGGGATGGACTCCACACACCTGTCTGCCAAAGACAACCCAAACACAGACACAACCGACCACACAAACAAGCCCAGAGTTCTCTCACCCACCAACACCCAGCGCTGTGGGCATCACTCTTCGGTGCACACGGACTTTTCAGGGAAGCAGCAACAGCCAACAGTTACAGGGCACAGTTAGGGTCTTTAAAGAGCTGTCACAATCAGTGTCCGTTGCAAATGTCACTCACAATCATCCCGCACAGTCGATACCGTTAATGTCCAAATTTGACAGATGAGGAAACTGAGGACCAGGTGCCTTCTCAACAAGGTGACACAGCCCCTCAGGGGACAAGAATTGATTCTCGGGGGGAGAGGGGGAAGTCTTACTCTTTTTATGTATAAAAGCACAGTACACAAACAGATATACACATAAGTGTGGCATTAAAATTTCATGGGCAGGGGCAATCAGAAAAAAAGAGTCTAACGTGGCTCAGGGAGTAAGGCGACAAGAGGGCAATAGTGAAAAGCAGGTCGGGGAGCGCTTAACAACAGGAGCACATTACAGCTGAAGACGGGGCAGCTCTGAGCTGCCAGCTCGGTGTAGCCTCCGCTGCTCCGGGACCACCATCCATCTCCTCCAGGAGGCTCTGCCCAGGGCTAGAACTTGGGTGTCCTAAGTATTTCTCAAGACAGCCAGCTTGGGTGATCCTGCTGCTCCAGACAGCCCGCATATCTAATGCTGATGGGCCAGACCCGTCAGGGCCCCAGGGGAGCTCCTGCAACAGCCCCTTCAACTTGTCCTCAAGGGGGTCTTGTAGCCACACTTCTCTCCAGAAGCACCTGGGCACCTAAGGTGACTTGGGATGGGTGTGCCCCTCTGGAGGTATGCGACGCCTGTGTCAGCCAGAGGACCAGCCACTCACAGCCATGCTGTTGCGACAGGGACAGCGGTGGTGTTACTTACTTGGGACCTTCTTCACAGGGCGTGAGGTTTTGGATGGGAACACTCCACCATGCTCTCCAGGGTCCCCTGTGCAAAAAAGATGGGGTCAGGTTATTCAGTTCCTTCAAAGCAACCGTCAGAGCCAGCTTTGCCACAGGCGGGCAGGTAGAGGATTGGCAAAGACAGTCATTTCCACTGACCTTCCCCATCCATTCATTTACAAGAACTAGAAACAGGAAAAGAGAAGGACCAGCTTGGGATGGTCCCTCTCCTCTCTGGCTTAAAACATAGCCAGGGCTGAATCTCCACCAGCACCCAGCTCCGGGAGCTCTGAACGCTCGCTGTGCTTCCGTTTCTTCCAGCATATGGTGGGGATGATTCCCCTCGCTCGAGGGAGCTGGGATCAGACGCCTGGCGTGTAGTGCTAGTTCCCTTCCCTCTGGTTTTCTCTCTCCCCCTGCCCCCTGACTAGGGATCGCTGGTGCAACAGGAAAACAAGTATGTGTGGCTAATCCACCAACAGCTTCACCCTCCACAGCAGAGCCACACACTCCTGTTTCAGAAGCCCTTTGGCAAGGACACTCGGCTTGCCGAGCTGAAACTCAAGCCCACCCCCTGGACTCCACAGCAAAGATTCACTACGAACCAGGCTCAGTGCTAGGCACCGCGGAGAGAGTGTTCAATGGGAAACTGCTCCAGCGCCTGCCCAACAAAGATCACAATTCGATGGGGAGACACACAGGATCGGCAAGGAAGAGTAAAATGACAGATTTACAAAGGGGCCCAAGGGGTGCTGAAGATCCTGGGACCTAGTCAGGGGAACGAGAAGGGTGACAGGGGAGGTTGGCTGAGAAATGTAATGTTTTAACAGATCTTCAAAGGATGAGAGGAGTTAACTTGTGAAGACGGTGGTGTATGAGCTTTCCAGACAGCACGAAGGGCACATACAAAGGCCCTATGGCAGAAAGATTAGCATGTCTGAGGAAGTGAATGCAGAGAGATGCATGGCAGGAGGTGGCACTTCAGGGCTAGAGAGACAGACAGGGCCTGAGGCAGGGACTTGTAGGTCAAGGTCAAGAGTCTGGTCTGTAATCTAAGAGCAGTGGAAATTCCCTGAAAGGGGTGAGGGGGACAAGGTCCCAGCAGGTCAGATTTGTATCCTGAAAAGCTCTCTAGGGCTGCAGCAGTGGATGCAGAGGGACTATTTAGGAAGCTGCCACAGGTGATGGCAACGGAGAGCAGGCCGGTGCTGGCTGATATGGGACCAGGGACCTGGTCAGCAGATATTTAAGAAGCAAAATTGGGGGATGGATTGGATAGGAGGGGAAGGAAAACAGATGGAAGGAGAAGTTCTAGGTTTCTCTGATGCCAAAACTAGCCACTCCCCCACCAAATACCCCGACAACCCAGCTTCCATTCAAGACCCATCTGAGTCGGCCGCAAGATCACAGTTAAACAAGCCCATCCAGAAAGGCCCAGCATAAGATTCAGCCCCCAGAAATGACTCAGGAAGGACCGCGACAATCTCAGGATGAAGCAGAGACTCCCCACGTCCCCCCAGAGGAAGGGCAGATGAGCCAGGACCCTTGAACTCAAGCCCCACTGCTCCAGATCATGACCCTCCCCCTAGCCCAGAGCCCCCAAGGGACTCATCCCATCTCAGGGGGCCCAGTGGTTACCTGAGCCAGAGGGCTCATGGGGCTTCTTGTCCTGGGACTGTTGGATATACCGCTTCAGCTCGTTTTTGAGGTCTAAGGTGCCCTGGCAGACGCCCTTGATCAGCTCCTGATTCAGCTCCACCTTGGGGACGTAGACTGGCTTCGTTGAGACTCCTTGCAGTTTTGCCGCTTTCTGGAACAATCCAGGGAGTTAGGGCAGGGAACTCTGGTGAAGCCAGGGCCAGGGCTAAGGTCTCATGAACTGCGGGAGGAGCTTCCCTGTGCCCAAGGGCGCTAAGTCCAATCAGCCTTCTCAAATTACAGACCAGAGGTCCCGGGGTTAAAGTGCCACTTTCAGACACAGTGATCTGGAGCGGGAAGGGCCCTGGAAGTCACTCACTAGACAGACGGGGAAACTGAAGTCAAGAAATGACAAGTGTCCTGCCAGGAACGCTACCAGTTAGTGTCACAGACAAAGTTGGGACACAAGTCGCCCCGACCCCCATGGATAATGCTCTTTCCTCTCCTCCAGCTGTGGCTGAAAAAGTCTTGGGGACGCAGGACTGTCTCCATCCCTCGAGGACCAGCTCTGAACACATGTTCTGAGTGTTCAAGGATGCCTCAAGGGATGCGGCTGGGGCACATCTGACAGAGAGGGATGGTCTGACTAAAAGCCCCAACCTTGAGACAACATCAGGTCAGACAGTATCAAGAGGCCCACACATGGGCCTGAATCCTTCTCAGAGAGCTTGGTGCAGCCACTGCACAAACAGGAATGAGCACGTTAGAGGAAACTGATTGCCACCCAGCCCAGTCATGGATAGAAGTCTGAGCAGGGAGAAGAGAAGGCTCCCTTGTCACTCCTATACCCTCCCCATGACGTGATCAAGGATTATGGACCTTGGAGGTGTCACAGCATGTCACCCAATTGATGGGCTCACTGGAACACCCACTGCATGCCAGGCACTCTGCTTCACGCTGGACATGCCAGCAGGAAGAAGGGCGGTAAGAAGGGATGGGCCCTGCAGAAAAGGATGAGAAATCAAGCAAGATGAGATGTTGTCTAGTGCTATAGCAGAGGCTGTAGTGTAACATGCTCTGGACCACAGTAATGGCAGAACAATGGGGCCCAAGGAAGACAGGGAAACTGGAGTTGCCCCAGAAAAAGGACAGGATTCCCTAGGCAGTGAAGGTCGGCCGTGGCATTCCCATGCAATGCCTGTTGAGTCTGAGGAATGGTGAGTGCCTGTGATTACAGCATGGGCCGGGGCTGGGTGGCAAGAGATGAGGCTGCTGGCAAAGGCAAGGCCTGGTCACCAAGGACCTTGTGGGCCACCTTAAGGAACATGAAGCCACAAAGGGCAGGGGGTCTGTGCTCTAGAAAGACACTTCAGGGGGCCTTGCAGAGGACGATGGGTAGAAGTGGGTGGAGGCATACGTAGTAGGCAACATTCTAAGATGGCTCCCAATATTCCCACGGTGCCCCCCTGCCTGGGTACACTGCCTACATAATCCTCTCCCCTTGGGGATAGGCAGGACCATGAATAGGATAGGATTCACTCCTTAGATTAGGTTAGATTATATGGCAAAATTGAAGGAATGCTGCAGATGTAATTAAGATCCCAAACCTGGCGGTTTTGAGTTAACCAGAAAGGTGATTATCCCAGTGGGCCTGACTTAGTCAGGGAGAACCCCTTAAAGGACAGCCTGGGCCTTCCTGGAGGTAGAAAGTCTCCACTGGCTTTGAAGCAGTAAGCTGCCAAGTTGAGAGAGGGACACATGACAAGGAAGTGTGGCAGCCCCCAGGAACTGAGAGTGGACCCCAGCTAACAGCCAGCTAAACACTGGGACCTCAGTCCTGCAACCACAAGGAACTGAATTCTATCAACATCACGTGAGCTTGGAAGACATCCCTCAGTTCCAAAAGGAACGTAGCCCACTAGCCCAGCCGACATGCAGATTGCAGCCTTGTTAGACCCTAAGAAGACAAGACTCCTGAGCCACAGAAAGTATGAGACCATAAGTGGATGTTCTTCTAAGCCACTACGTTTGTGGTAAGCTGTCAAGCAGCAGAGAAAACTAATACAGTGTGTGTCTCAGGGATGCTTACAACGATCTCTCACAGCCCCAACTCCTGGAGAGCCCCACTGCACCTATAGTCAACATCAGAATGCCAGGCAGAAAGAGCATTCAACAACGCCCTCATCAAGACCCACCTCCAGAAACTCAAACTCGTCCCCCTTATTCAGGGCAAGTTCAGTCTCCTCCTTCAGATTCTGGATCTCACTCTTCTTCTTGAGGAGGACCTGGTAGATGTGGTCAAACTTGCTGCTGACCCTCTTCTCCTCTTCCTTTATCTTTCGTGTCGAATTAGCCTCCGAGGCATCAATCAGAGCTTTCATTTCCATGTATTCTTGGCTAAGCTGCTCCATCCTCCTCTGTGTAGCCTCCTAAAAGGGCCAAAACAAGAGGGCATCCATCAGACTGGGAGGAAGCGAAGCCTGCAGGACCACGGTGGCAAGATGTGGAGCAGCATGAGCTCTTTCCTGGACTTCATGGGAGTGCAAATAGGCACAACCACTTTGGGGAGCAATTTGGCAATATCTGGTGAATGTGAAAGTGCTCAGTACCTATGACCAAACAGCTAGAGCTAGGAATATATTCTAGAAAAATTCTCAGACACCTGCACCAGAGACACACAAAAGAATGCTCATGGCAGCATCGTGTGAATTGGCAAAACTCTGAAAACAACTGGACTGTCTACCAACAGGAGCCTGGATACATAGGCTGAAAGTTACCCACGGGATGGCATATTAAAGAGAAATGAAAATTAATGAACTGGGATAAATTCCCGTGAGGGACAAATAACTTGTAGAAGACGTACAGTGTCATGCTCTATTTATAAAGATTAGAAAGAAACAGAAGAGCAGTATTTATTACTAAAGGAATGCATACATACAGAATAAAAGGATAAAGAAACACATGGGAATAAACAAATGAATTCAGGATAGTGGTCCCTTCTGGAAGAGAGGAAGGGGGATATAAAAGAGAGAAGCAAAGTGGGGGCTTTAACTGCCTTGGTGATATTTGGTTTAAGCTGGGAAGCAGTAAATTGGTAATTTTTTTAAAGAAAGAGTATAAAGCTGTTCTAGAAAATTTCTAGAGAATATCATCCTCTAAAACCGTACTGTCCAATAGCACAGCCACCTGATACATGTGGCGACAAAGTACCTGAAATATGGCTAGTCCAAAGTAAGAAGTGCTCTAAGTGTGAAATACACATTGGCTTTCAAAGACTTAGTACAAAAAAAGGAACATAAAATATCTCATTAGTGCCCCTTTATTGGTCATATGTTGAAATGGTAGCATTTTGGATACACTGAGTTAAAATGTATTATTAGAATTAATTACACGTGTGAACCAAATGTGCTTAGAGCTACACCTGAGGCTCACATGATCTTGCTATTGGACGGCACTGCTCCAGGAGTTAGTCTCCCTTTACAGGTTGGGTAACCTCAATAGCTCAAAACCAAATACGACAGAGAGAAACACACAGGAGAGGGGCCGTATGCAGGAGAATGGCGTTCAAATATTTCTTTACCCAACTTTTGCTCTGCCACGTCCAGTGGGACAGCCAATGTCCCTGAGTGTTCTCCTCTTCTTCCTTTCAGTGACAGACCACCCCTGGAGTTTAGACGGGCAGGTGGCTGCCCAGCCACAGACTACATTGCCCAGCATCCTCTGCAGCTAGGCTTGGTCATGTGGCACGCTGTCCCCAGTGCAGTGGGAGCAGAAGCGATATGTGCAACACACTTCTTCCCTGTCCCCCTTCTCACAGGCTGGAACAAAGATGTCATGGTGACCCAGCTTCAACCAGAGAGATGAGGCAAACCCTCTATGGAGTAGTGGGGCAACACGAAGGAAAGACCCTGAATCCCTGAATGATCACGTGGAGCAGAGCCGGCCCACCAGTCCGGGGTGCTCATGTCTGGCCTTGAGCTGTCACAGTGATCGAAAATAAATTTCTATCTTCTTTTAGCCTCTGACCTTTGGGGGTATCTTTGTTACCTGCCCCCAACCATACAGGGACTTTTATATGCATCCTTTCATTTAGCCTCTAAGGCACCTTCAGAAAGTAGTTGTGATTCCGTTGTGCAAAAAGAAAAACTAAGGTTCAGATACCCGGCACCAGATCAAAGTGTTACAGACTAGGGTGTGACAGAGCTGGCATCCTCACCCAGATCTCACCTAATGAGGCCATGGCTGCCACATAAAGCTGGACGCTGCAGCTCCAGGACAGGATATGAAAACACAAACCTCTTTCCGTAAAAAAGCAACGTAATCTTCTAAAAACTGTGAAACTAGAGGGAAAAAAACAGCCTAATCCTGCCTCTCCAACACTTGCACTACTAGCCTTTTACTATACCTGCTTCCAGTCGTTTTTCCTGTACTTCCTGTAATGGATTGAATGGTGGCCCAAAAGGATAAGTCCACATTCCAGAACCTGTGAATGTGACCTTACCTAGCAAAAGTCCTCACAGATGTAACTAAGGCAGGAACCTTGAGATGAGATCATCCTGGGTACCCTAAATCCAATGACAAGTGTCCTTCTTAGAGAGAGAAGGGAGACGACACAGAGGGAGGAGAGGGCGTGTGAAGATGGAGGCAGAGACAGGAGTGATGCAGCCACAAGCCAAGGACTGCCAGCTGCAAGAGGCAAGCAAGGATTCTTCCCTAGAACTTTCAGAGAGAGCATGGCCCCCTCAACGCTCTGGTTTTGGACTAGTGGCCTCCAGAACGGTGAGCAAACACATTTCTGTTGTTGTAAACCGACTTTGTGGTAAATTGTCACGATAGCCCTAGAAAACTAATACACTTCCTTTTTAGAAATAGAGGTACTCTAGTGAGCATACACTTCCGCTTCCCGTTTTTCTCCCACTTAAACCTAACCACTTTTTATATTACTACTTTTTAACTTTAACTGTAATTTTTAATGACCCACCCCCACCCCTAAAAGTTGGGCCTGCTTGCAGTTTTCAGTTTGGGTCTGTGAAGGCTCTCTCCTGTGCACACAGTTTTTTGTACGTTTCGCAAGGTTGACGTTTCATTCTGACACTTGCAAGTGGACCTGACACAAGCCTTGTGGAGGTCAAAGCTGAGACTGTCCTGCCTGGAGGCCTCCAAGGCCGGGCTGCCGGTAGAGCCCTGTCACTCACCCGCACATCCTGCTGCCTGGCTCTCACATCCTCTAGCGCTCTCGATGCACCATTGATCTGACCGTACATGACAGTCAACTTATGCTTCAGCTTGTTCTGTGGAGCAAACAAATTAGGATGAGACAGCACCTCGCCCAGTCCCCACCCAACACCAGGGACCGTCCCCTGAATCTATCCCACAGGTGTTTCCACCGCCTGCCTGGAGCTTTTGAAAGTGTTCTCGTATTGACTGCCTCCTTCCATCCTGTCAGGGGGACAGGAAAGAAGTCACAGGATTTGGAGCAGGACAGACCAGAGTTCCAGTTCTGATTTTTCGCTGTGCAGCTATCTCTCAGCTCAGTTCCTTTGGCCAAGAAACACCTCATAGGCCTAGCAGGAGGATGAACTGAAAATGCAAGTCCTCGGCCCAGTGCCTGGATCTTGGTAAGGACAAACTGAATGCTCGCTGCTAATATTATGAGCTTCTTCACTAGGACCCATTTTACAGATGATGAAACTGAGGAAAGGAGGACAGCAAAGTGGCCAAGCTCACACAGAGACAGAACAGGCTGGGACAGCTGCTTCAGTAATGACAGATGAGGTCATTCCAACCAACTCCTCCACTGCAAACAACCAGAAAGCAAACAAAATACTGGAGGGGACATCTGCTAAGATATAATGGAGTGCAAACGAAGCAGGGAAGATGAGAGCCAAGATCCGGGAGAAGCTAACCCAGGGAGATAAGCCGAGCATCTGGGATGCTCTCCCAGGGCCATCTGCCGATTCCAGAAGCCAGGAAGCGGAGGGAAAAAAATCAGAGTCCACGGCTCACTCGGTAAGCCCCACAGGTGGGTACCTCCATGAGCTGCACCCTCGGACAAGGAAGAGCCAGCGGTAGACCAGCCCCCAGTCAGCTCAATCCCTGAAACTGAATCAAAGTGATTCAGAAGCTCTAGGCCCCTAGTCGCCTCCAGAAACAAGGGTAAATGATGCAGGAAGGAAGAGGATATCATCCGAGGCCTCACAGAATTCCTATACATTTTCATAATCAACAGCTGAGTGTCCTACCCCCCGCTCATGGAATACTGGCACTTAGAAAAGGGAAGGAAAATCACCAGCACCATAAGAATAGAGCCAGTGTTTATCATGGACTTACTATAGCCATCGCTCTAACGCTTTCCATGGATTAACTTATTTAAGGCTGAGGACAACACAGGAGGCAGGAGGCCCCCACCCTTACAGATGAGGACACTGAGGTACAGAGCAATTCGGTGGCTTGCCCGGGGTCACATCACTATTAACTCGTGTTACCAGAGCCTGGCCTTACAATTACAGACACAGGTCCCAACTGAGAATGCTGGAAATTTCTAGAAAAAAAACTTGAACTTCCCCTAACTAGCTGACTCAACATACTGTGGCCCTCCCCTCCACTTTCCTGCCTCTCCCACTCCACTCGAGCATTCAGGGCTGAACCTGACCTTGACTCTGAGTTTGAACAACTCAGTGACAGTCACATGTAGGGCGGGAAACAGAAACTAAGGACACACTAACCACACCCCAAAGGCCCAAGTCACAGAGTATGTTTCAGATTTGACCTCTGTGACAATGCCCTTGACCCAGCCGCTTAATAGTAGCCAAAATAAACTGTGGGTCAAAGGCAGAAGGCTAGGCCCATGCAGATCCAGCCTCGAAGGTCTCAGAGCTGGAAGAGACTCCAGAACACCCGGGGGCTGAGAACTGTTGCACCTCCAAGAGTCACTGTTAGCAGTGCCCCCCTGAACCCTAGTTTCAAAAGATTTTACCCACCACGAATCAAATGCACAGGACAGTCCCCTTATGGTAGGGAGGGGCCCTCAGAGCTCCAGACAAAAGGAAAGTGGCCCGAGGACTTCAGGACTTCGACAGACATGACAATCTCTCAATCAACAGTAGAGAACTTTTTAAAGTCTGAGGATCCTTCATGGACTGGGGACTTGGGTCCTCCACGTGGGAGGCACAAGAGTCCTGAGTCCATCCCGCACCAGGGGCCGAGACATGCTGGCTGCCCCCGGCCAGGGCTCTGCACAGCTGGACCTGGCTCTGCCACCAGCAGTGAGCAGCAGCAGGGTTGGCAAAGGAGACCAGTTAAAGGACTCGGGCAGGACAATGGGGGGAGATGGCAGGGGAAGATGAGGATTAAAAAGCCAAGTGTATAGGGCACACAAATAAACTGGGCACCGACTGCAGGCTCCCGGCCCTGGAGGCTGAAAAAGAGTGGAGGCTCCGGGCCAGGCCGAGAAGGGCCCTCCTGCCCACACTTGCCTTCTGTCTCCATGGATAAGAACTCCTAGAAGGGCCTTTCGGCGGAAGCTAGGCTGCCCTGGTCCTCAGGGGCTGAGGCAAAGAAGACCTGGGCAGCCTGACCTACTCCGCCCAGAAAGCTGTCCTCTCCCCTGGGCCTGAGTAGCGGAAATGACGGTGGCGGTTCTTATGGAGTGTTTGCTGCCTACGCTGTCTATAGATGCCTCATCTAATCCTGCCCATACCTTCTGAGATAGGGACTACTGTCACCCGCTTTCAGGATGTCCCAGCTAGGAAGCAGAGCCAGAATTCAAACCCAGGCCTCAACATCCAGCTCTGCTCGGAGCCCGGGTCGACCAGCCACGCTGCCTGACACTGGGCCTGACACGGAACACTCACCACACAGCTCATCCCTCCAGAGGCTCCCAACCACCTCGGAGGAGGGCAGGGCACGTCATTAACCTCATTTCACAGATGAGGAAGCCAAGGCTCAGAGAACTGCCATCACTTGCCCTAAACCACAGGCTGATGTGAGGCAGAGCGAGGCTCCTGGCTCCAAAGGCCAGGCAGGTTCTGCCCGGTGACAGGGGGAGACCCAGGTGGCTGGACCTGATGTCAACTCTGTTGTGTCTCAGAGGTGACCTTTCAGGCCATACCTGGAGGTCTGGCTCCTGAGACTCTGGGAACAAGTCCAGAGGAACCCAGCTCAGACCAGGAGAAGCAGACCAGCCCGGGGAAGGGCTATGGCCAGACGGGAGCAGGGCCCGCATCCTCGTCCTGGCGCCACTGCAAACCTCCTGCAGGCCTCACGTCTCCTTTGACAACACAAGGACAGCCCTTGTTCTCCCTGACATTGCTGCAAGAACGAAAGGAAATCAGGCCACGCTTAGGAGCCTAGACTGACAGAGCAAACGCAGTCTGATTACACCTTTCCAGCCTCTGCCTTGGGCCCACAGGGAAATTCCGATCCCCCAAACCACTCCGATCATCACAGACCCGGAAGGCCCCTTAGCAATCCTGCTGGTCCAACCTCCCTCCTTTGCTGATGACCACTCGGACCCAGGGGCCACATCCTGGGCTCAAAGTCGCACCGCCAGGAAGGAGGCCTCTATGGTGCAAGACTTCGTCTCCACCTGGGGTCACATCCAGGGATTCTGGGGACTCTGCCGACCCTCCCTCTCCTCACCATCCTCTCTGGTCACTGCAACCTTCCAGCTGACCACAGGCTTTTGCTCACGTGACCTCAAACCTCCAGGAATGTCCCATGCTCTGGACTCTGCACACTCGGACAGCAGGCTGGTCCATGGGGAGAAACGCAAACTGGAGTGGAACCAGCTGGGGTCCCAGTGCCCACATGGCCTCTTACTGGCTTAGCTCTGGACCTCCATTTCTTCAACTGCTAAATGGAACTAATTATACCCACCTCATGTGCTGCCAGGTTTTAATGAGGGAACAGAGGCATGAACCTCCAGGGCTCATAGTCGACGTTCAAAACCCTCTACCAACCACCATCAGACAAGTACCAGGCTTAAGGCAAGCAACATCATCTGTGTCTTTGCTGGTCCCCTCCGCAAAATGGGGAGTAGAGGGTGGGGATGGGCCACGCGGGAGAGAGCAGTGCTGTATGTTCTCCCAGCCCCTTTCTACTGTGACATCGGGGATGTTCCTGGCCCAGCGAGGAACCCAGGCGATCCAGGGTATGCCGGCATGCCAGAGTGGCACAACCCAGCAGGCCCAGCAAGCCCAGCAGGCCCAGGCTGCCCCTCTGCGCCCTCACCCACCACCCCTACCTCCAGGTCGGCGCTGGCCTGGCTCAGGGGCGCAGGCGAGCAGCTCTTGTGCTCCACCAGGCAGATGTGGCAGATGCACTCGCCGTGCTCTGGGCAGAAGAAGTCCCGCAGCCTGTTGTGCTGGGGGCACTTGCGGCGCATCAGGTCGCCGACGGGCGGCTGCAGCGGGTGGTCCCGGAAGGCTGGGCTGTCGAGGTGCGGCTGCAGGTGCTCCTGGCAGAAGGAGGCCATGCACACGAGGCACGTCTTGACGGCGGCCTCCTTCAGGCAGTGGTCGCAGGCCACCTCGGCAGCCGGGGCGGGGGCCTTGGCGGGGGTCTCGGCGGGGGCGGCGTCGCTGGCGGGCGGCGTACAGCCATGGGGGAGCGCCATCCGGGCCAGCTCGACCTGCAGGAACTGCTCCACCACCGCGCACAGCACCGTGTTCTTGTGCAGCTGCGGCCGTGCCTGGTAGACGGCGCGGCACTGTGGGCACCGATACGGCGCACCCAGGGAGGCCCACGTCTCGTCCAGGCACGCCCCGCAGAAGTTGTGGCCACACGGGGTGGTGACCGGCTCCTTGAAGGGCTCCAGGCAGATGGAGCACGACAGCTCCTCGGCCAGGGTAAACAGCTCCGTCATGGTTCTCCTGGGGCGAACGAGGGGACGCGCTGGAACCACGGCCGCGACTGCTGCACTGTCGACCCGGGTCGCCAGGAAACGAAACTGAGCTTGAGAAGGGCAGATCCCCACGGCTTTTCAGGAAGTCACGTGAGGGCAAGGGGCGGGCCGGGGCGGGGGAAGGATGGGCGAGGGGGTGGGGCGGGTCTGTCAGGGTACCCGGGGAGCCAAGGTTCTGCGGTCCGCGTCGAACTAACGGGGCGCTGAGCACGGTTTCAGATGATCCTCCGACCCCCCAGGAGACTTCCTAGGGTGTCTCTGCGGATGAGGAAACTGACACGTCGCGGGCAGAACCCTGGATCCCGGGGGTCAGAGGCAGGATCCAGCCCGGCTTCTGCACTAAGGCGCCTGCAGCAAGTCCCTTCCTTCGGAGAACTCAGCCAGACCGGAGACGTCCCACCGCCCCCGCGGGCCAGGCTGTCATATCAGGACCCGCCTTATCAAATAACCGGAGCAACAGTTAAACGACGAACTTTCTCTTACTTTTTAAATCCTTCCTTCCTGTTTCCTGGTCCTGGGCTCTGGCGTATTGGCATACGATCCCTGATCTCTATAGACGGGAGTCCATAATCACATACTTATCCCTAAACTTGGTGATTTCTTTCCATACCCCCATATAACAGGCTTTTTTTCTCCATTTCTACTTCACTGCGGTTTGGAGACCTTCCGGTTTAACAAAGGTTTTCTCTCAGCATACACACTTGCATTTATACACACATGCACTCAAAAAATAATGTTGGCATTACAGATTTTTCTGAAAATTGTATGTATAGATTTTTTTTCTTTCATTTTTCAGGCTCTGTTTTCCCCCTCTGGCCTGGATGCAGGAAAAGTGGGTGTACAGGAGGTGAGAAGTGTTCAAGAGAGGGGATGGGGGACAAAGAAAAAGACAGTGTTTTGGGAGGAGTTAGCTGGAGTTGGCAGTGGGGACAGGGTGGGCAGCAAAAAATGAGAAAAAATGTCTTAGACTACCACTAAAGGTAACAGCTACCACTTATGGGGCACCTACTGTGCGCTAGACAAGTCACACATATTCTCTCTCAGAATCTCTATAAGCGCTACAAGACAGAAGTCATTACATCCATTTTACGGGGGGTGGGGGGGGGGCGGGGTGTCACATATTTTAGACAAAGTAGGACCGGATTCCAGCTCAGCATGGCTTTACTCAGCATGCTAACTCCTGGCTGTCCTACCTCTGTTCCTCCAGGACCCTTTACCCCATCTGTTCTCTCATAGTGTGGTGGTAGTGTTTGCATGGGGAGGAGGAAGACAGGAGAGTGGGGGTGGGGAGAGTAGGAAATTAGGATTTAGGCACAGTATCTCCTTTAAGTCCCTTTGAGGTGGGTGTCATTATCTCGTGTTACAGATGAGGAAACTGAGGCTTAGAGAAACTAAATAACTTGCCAAAGACTATGAATACTGGCATCTAAACTATCTGTTTCCAGAAGCCAAGCATTTCCTGCTAGAAAGTGCTGCTTCCCAAGGGGAGGGATGGAGCAGTTTCCAGGAAATAAGACCATGAAGTCCCCTGTGAGCTAGCTTTTGTGGGTGAGGTGGCCTGGTGATGCGCGCCGGAACGTTTCTCGAAGTCCCTCTCCAGGCGGAGAAGTTTAGTAGCGCTGGTTAGACAGTGAGGATGACTAGGAGGGACAGACTATGTTTTCAAATTCCATGCAGTAGATATTTACTAAGACCTGTCATGCTACACTCACTCCATTGTGGATAAAGCATGCACTTGGTATTATGTCAATCTCTTGAAATTTATGGAGACTCGTTCTATTCCCCAAATGTGGTCTCTCTTGTTATCAGTTACTGTTTGCATGGTATGTCTTTTTCCATCCTTTTACTTTCATCTTATTTGTGTCTTTGAATCTCAAGTATGGCTGTTATAGATAGGGTCAAAGGTTCAGAAATCGCCAAAATAAAACCAAGGAATCGCTGAAATAGTAATTAGTAAAAATTTATTGTGCGCACCCCAAAAAGACAGTTTGCAAACCGGGAGCGCTCAAACCAAAACATGGCATGAGGTCTACGGGTATACTGTTACGAAGCAGCTTGTATAGTCACAATGCAGTGTCTTCACAGTAATTGGTAATTAAGCTAAAACAATGGCTAACCTCATTTTGTCTGTTCAGGGAAACTTTAAGACTGAGAGTAGAGACTGAGAGTAGGCTGAGAGTATGACTGCTATTATAGACTTATTCTCAGTTGACATATGCCAAAGGATCATACGCTTGCTGTTCCATTAGTGAGATATCAAGCTGGGGTGGGGGGGGGGGGCGGGGGGCGGGGCAAGTAGTCAGTATCTTCATCATTTATGGTTATTGTTGATTTCATTCAGTTGTCTGATCCTAATGGATGTCATTTGGTATGTGAGTGGCTGCCAACAGGCATTTAAAACCCTTGGGAGTATACAGTGCCCTAGAGAGGGTAATATGATGACTGTACGGATAGTAACAGCCAAAGACTGAGAAATTCCCTGGACAGAGACTCCTAGGAGCCAGTTAAATATTAAATTCAGTTTCTGAGTTTGGAGAGCATCCAGTTGAGAAAATTTCTAGACATGGGGTTTGAAGCATCCTCCGATGGAGTGAGGGCAAGCAGTGGCGATCTGAAACATTTTCCTGGTTTGTGGTTTGAATGTCTCTAGTGATCTTTCTGAGTGGCCGCATAGCAACGGACATGAAGATTGCTCATATATGAGCTGTTCTGGTGATTTCTCTGAGGTTTACATCAAGTTGTCCAGCTTTAGCTTGTATGGCTTCGGGAAAAGAGCAGTTTTGGTTTCATAGTGATTCCAAGTAGAGTTCTAGCCAAATGTTGGAGGAAACTAGAAGAATTCAGGATCCAGGCTAGTTTACAGGGAGAGAACAAAACCTCAAAGACAATTAACAGTACTGGAATCTGAAAGGTGTATACTGAAACATAATTTTTCTCTCTAAAATCACCCTCATGTCTACTAAAGAGAGCCAAATTAGGACTTTCACTAAACTTGACCTGATTATTTACATAAGTGCAGCAAGAAGAGCAATTGGCCATAAAAATCTGCCCCCCTGGAACTTTTCATAAGGAATCCCAAGCTGAACTGTCAAAAGTCTCTTGAGGTCAGAAAGCCAAGCCAAGGACTAGCCATCAGACTTGCCTGCAATCCCTATAGATTTGGGTGAATTCCTCTCTCCTGAGGTTCCCAAAATATCCTGAGATTCCTGAGCTTGCCAGGAAGTGACCTTCCTTACTTACTTGGTAAGGCTGCTGTAACCTTGTAAGCAAGGCACCAGGCCAGTAGTTCCAAAGGGCTTTTTTGGCTCCATAAAGTCAACCTTTGTTCCTTAAAGATATCTGGTCATATATGAGTCTATGCCTGTCTCACACATGACATTACAGTCTACGCTTTGGTGATATAACCACTATTTCCAATTGTGTCCTGTTATAAGAAGAACAGATTCTTACTGAAGTTATGCAAATAACTATAGTACCATAAAGAATATTCACTGTTTCCAAATTCTAGAGGGATCAGGGAGGGAGAAAAAGTAATCGTTTCAGTTCTGCTTACAAAGGTATAATTTACCAGATTGCTCTAACTCATAACCAGTTTAAGAGGAAAGGTTTCCTTAAAGCTGGCAATGTTTTAAACAAAAGTCATAAAAATCAGAATCATCCTCATCAGTTCATTCAGTTCCATGTTATCAATTTTTGTTCTGCTTGAATTCAGTTTTACCATTAGTTCTGGAAATTCTTACCCAGTTTGGTTTTATGATCTTAAAGTTATCAGAAAACTGTACTTATCAAAGTTAACATTATATTAGGACAATTCAGATTTCCAGGAATTTTACATAATTTCTGGAACACTTATCACATACACAACATAAATAGGCTTATTTGACAATGCTTCCAATGTAATATAACATATTATCTGCCTTTTTTTAAGGAGAGAGAACAAATCCTTTGAGATGTTCCAGGGGCCATCTGGAAAATTCCAAAGTTAGTTCAAAGTCAAAGTCATAAGACTTCATTTAGAATTTTATTTGGGGAAGTTTGTCAAAAATATCAAAAGGTTTGGGCATTTGATCAAATAGGGTCATAATCAAAGTGACAATTAAAGATTTCACAGACAGGACTAAGAGAACAGTTTAGTGGATACCAGGGGAAAGGTGGGGTGGGGGGTGGGCACAAAGGGTGAAGTGCTGCACCTACAACATGACTGACAAACATTAATGTACAACTGAAATTTCACAAGATTGTAACCTATCATTAACTCAACAAAAAAAAGTAGTAAAACAAACAAAAGATTTCACAGACAAATACAGAAAGTTATATAGTTGTAAGACTTAGTTTTGTTTTGTTTTGTTTTTAAGTAATCAAATAACTGATAAAGACAAAACACAGAATCTTTGTTTCTTAGACAAATTACATTAAAGGTAAAGGAAAACCTTTGTTTATAATTTCTTATTACAAACAGACAAATAACCTAAGAACTTGCCTGAGCCAACAGAGAATTCTGTAGTACATTTGATTACTTTACCAATGTGCACATATTCTGGATTATTATCAAGAAACTCACCAAATATATTTTCTATCATAGTTTTATACCCCAAACAGGTTCTATGATGATTACATGCAATATACTGGGAAAAGATACACCTTGACCCTGGATTTTTCCCTCACGATAATTCCTTCCATAAATAAGACTTTTCTTTTTACTGGTCTTGGATCATGGAGAATGTTAAAGACCTAACTTAAGAAGCCTAGAGTACATTTTTTTGAAGTCTATTGTCATCCCAGACCACAAAAAAGACAGTCTTCAAGTGGATGCGTAAGGTAGATTAAGATGCTCTTAAACAAAGAAATTTGCTGAGCCTTAGAATGTAAATTACATAGCTGCTTGCAGCACAATTGTTGTTGTTAGTGCCATCAAGTCGATTCTGGCTCTTAGTGACCTAGGTAAAGCAGAGCAGAACCCTGACTGGTCTTCTCGCTCCATCCTCTCACCTTCCAGCACCATATCAGGCAAGGCTCTGTGGCTCTTCTAGGGTTTTCATGGCCAGCTTTTTCAGAAGTGAGTGACCTGCTCCTTCTTCTGAGTCTGTCTTCTTCTGGAAGCTCCACTGAAACCTGTCCTCTATGGATGACTCTGCTGGCATTTGAAATACTGGTGACATAGCTTTCAGCATCCCAGCAACACACTGCTGCCACGGTATGACAACCGGCAGATGGATGGTGTGGTTCCCTGGCCAGGAAATGAACCTGGGTCACGGTGGTGAGAGTGCTGAAGCTTAACCACTAGCCCAGCAGGGCTGGCTGCAGCAGCAATAGCTTTTCAAAAATGACTGAAACAAACTTTTAAACATGAAACATATAAAAAGGACTATTAAAGATCTAATCTCAAACAGATGTTTATTAATGCTTTTTCACTTGACTTAGAGATTATCTCTGTCTAACTTCTTTTCAGAAATTTTCCTTTTTGTTGGTAATCATCTGCTTTTCTCCATCCCCATATTTACAAGACCTAGCATCCACTGTGGTTTTCTCAAGACATAGAGATGGTTTTAACAGAATCCAACACTTGTTACAAAATAGCACATCTATTTTTTTCCTTCTTTTTATCTTATTCTGGAACAATCATTTTGTTTTAGGACAAAGTTACTTACTTTTTTCCATTTTGCATCTCCATTCCTCATACCTTCTTTTACTGAAGACATAGGACCTACTTTTCCTATGCAGTCATTTCTTTCATCCTTATTATTTCTAATAGTTTTGTACAAATCAATTTTTGATTACAGCAGTTGCATTTTTTTAAAAATGTCTTGTATTCCTTTTCTTTCTCATTACTTTTCCAGAAATTCCATCTCTTAGCGTCCTAGTCAGGCTTTGTCATCACCCAGATCTTAATCTGTGGCATCTTGTACCTCTCTAGCTTTATAAAATGGAATGCTAAGGTCTCTAACTTCTTATCCTGCTTTCCCACCTTGTCTGCCAGCCCCTAGGCTAGCAGAGTGGTGGACAACCAGATATCTTTCCAACACTTTTAATCTTTGCTTTACAGTAAAAACTAGGAAACAGGCAATTTTGAACTGTCTATCCTCATAGTAAATCTTTCAACGTGCCATGAAACATGTTCACTAATAGATCTAAATATCCCCAGTTCCTCTGCAAAAAAGAGTCAAAACTCTAAGACTGTAAGGTACCAAAGAGATCTGGGAATCCACCTAAGTAGATAGATCATAAATTGCTAAAAAGTTCACCTAAGAACTCTTATCTCACTTACATCTATTTGATACACTTGCTCCCAACAATCATACTTCCTATAGTTTTAACAGTATATTAAATTTAGATTAGTCAAAAAATTTTATGCATAATCAATCAGCTGCATTAGATTTAGTGCTGACAACGCTGAGATATGCCTATCCCAATCAAACCTAAACCAGCTTTTATTCATCAAAGATTATCTCAGATCGTGTAAAAAACATTTGGATTAGTTTCTATATTTCTGAAAGTATACTTAATTTGTATGGCACTTGTTTTTCTTTAAGCTAACTGAATCGAGCTCTTTACAAATTAACTTCGGTAATACCATCTGGAGGTAGAAAAATACCACATATCTGTAATGCACATACACAGACACACAGACAGACACAACAGAGATCTTTTAAAAACTTTAGGCATATCTCACTTTAAAAATTCATCCAAATTATGTTTCTGACAGCTGGACTAAATTAAGCTTACTTGCTCAGATGGCCAAAGATTTTTTTTAACTAAAGACTTTTATTTGCATGCTGTAAGGATCCTTTTAGACCTATTTTTGGAGTGACTTTGTCTTTAAGAATCAAAGAATGCATTCAACTGTCTCTGAGAGGTTAGAAATCCTCTTTTTAAGGGTTCCCCTTAAAGTGGATTTATCTATAACAAGGTTTCCCAGAATGGCAATTACACTTCCAAATTATCCAAAAGTTCACCCATTTTTTCAGGAAGGCACAAAATCCTAGTCCGAGGACCAGGAAGAACCTATCTTGCCTTTGGATTCCCTAAAACATCTTCCAGAGATAAATTGACTTTCGCTTCGCAAAAGTCTAAGTGCCACTTATTCTCAGTACATTAAAAAAGACTTCTTGAATCGATAAGAATGAGGGGCCCTGTTTCTAACAGCTGTTCAAAAACACTGGAATGATGTGTTTCTCCCCATTTTCAATAAAATGGGTGACTTAGCAAAAAGCTTCAACGGATAGAAAAAGAAACAGAACAGAAGAAACAAACAGAAATAAAAACTAGAAAGCAACACCGAAACTGAAAGCAAGTACACACAATAAAGTTGGAGAGCTCAGAACGCAAAGAGGGCCGAGCTCAAATCCAAGGGAGACTTACCCAAGAGCTCCATGGTTGGTGAGAAAGCAGTGAGACAAAGGATTCTGTGGGTACCAGCACCTGTTTGCTCACCAGCCTCGGGGTTGCAGAAGCTCATCATCTTTGGGCTCCATGTTAGGCGCCATGAAATGTAAAAGGTTTGCAAATAGCCAAAATAAAACCAATAAATCACCAAAGTAGTAATTAGTAAAAGTTTATTGTTCAGACCCCAAAAGGACAGTTTGCAAACCAAGAGAGCTCAAACCAAAACATGGAATGATGCTCAGGGGTATACAGTTACAAAGCAGCTTATATAGTGAGAAGGCAGATTCTTCATAGTAATTAAGCTAAATTAATGACTAAACTGGTTAGTCAGCTCAGGGACCCTTCAAGACTGGTCTCCATTTGCTTTTGGTTTTAACAACAGCATAGGGTCAGATCATGTTTTTTATGCATCCTACCAATCTTTGCCTTTTGCTTGGAGCATTTAATCCATTTTCATTGAATTATTGATATGGTAGGATTTATATCTGCCATTTGCTATTCATTTTTATGTCTTACATCATTTCGCCCTTCTCTTTCTTCATTACTGCCTTCTTTTGTATTAAGTTTTTTCTAGTCTACTATTTCATTCCTTTGTTATTTCTTCAAACATTCTATGTGCCCTCCCTCTCTCTCCTCTCCTTCAGGAGCTCCCATCATGTGGATGTTGGTAGGATTGTTGGTGTGCCCAGGTCTCTGGGGCTCTGTGCATTTTTCTTTATTCCTTTTCTTTCTGTTTCACAGACTGGATTACCTCAATTAGTCCATATTCAGATTCGTGAATTCCTTCTTCTGCCTGGTCAAATCTGCTGTGGAGCCCCTCTAGTGAATTTTTCATTTCAGTTACTGTACTTATCAACTCCAGCATTTACATTTGGTTCATTTTTCTAAAAAAAATCTATCTCCTTACTGTTATTCTCTATTTAGAGAGACATCATTCTCATACTTTCCTTTATTTCTTTAGACATGGTTTCCTAATGCTCTTTGAACAGCTGATTTAAAGCTTTTGTCTAGTAAGTCCAACATCGGCACTTCCTCAGGGGCAGTTTCTACTGATTGCTTTCTTCTTCTATGGGCCATTCTTTCTTGTTTCTTTGTATGTGTCACAAATTTTTGTTCAAAACTGGACACTTAAGACAATACAGTTTAGCACTGTGGACACCAGATTCCCCTCTCCCCAGGGTTTGTGGTGGTGGCTGTTTGTTGTTGTTGTTACTTGCTTAGTGACTTTGCTGAATTAATTCTGTAAACTCTGTCTTCTGTGTCATGTGTCGCTACTAAAGTCTAACTCAGTTAACTTGGTGATCGGCTAATGACTGGATAGACATTTCCTTAAATGCCAAGAGCCAGTAAGTTTCCCAAGGGCTTGGAGTTGTTTGCAGACTATTGGTTTTCAAGACACCGTGGAGTTTGGGGTGGGGGCAATGAGAATAGGGAAAGTTAAAACACCACAAGGCTTGCTGTTCTTACCAAGATTCGGCCACTTTTCTTGAATAAGTGTTCCCTGAATTGTTGCAAGCTCTTTCCTAATTTCCAGATTTCTGAAAAAGTTGATCTTGACAATTTTTATTACTTTTCTTTTATGGAGGTAGAATTTTCAGAGGTCCTTTCTCTACCATTTCTGCGGTGTCATCATATTATTTTTTTAATGTCAGTAGAATCTACAGTAATAACTCCTCTTTCATTCCTGATATGAGGAGTTTGTGTTTTCTTTTCTTTTTTCTTGACTAATCCATCTAATAGATCATTAATTTTATTACTTCTTTCAAAGAACCAACTTTTGGCTTTAATTTCCTCTGTCATTTGCTCTTTTTTTCATTGATTGCTTCTCTTATCTATTATTTCCTTCTATTTACTTTTGGTTTAATTTGCTCTTATTTTCAAGCTTATTAAGTTGGAACATTAGGTCATTATTGTTAACTTTCTTCTATAGGTGTTTAAAACTATAAACTTCTCTCTAAGTACTGCTTTAATTATATTCCACAAGTGTTTTCATTATCATTCCATTCAAAATATTTTCTAATTTCCATTGGATAGTTGTGAATCACTTAAAAATGGAGATACATTCTGAGAAATGCATCGTTAGCCAATTTCATTGTAATGTGAACTGACACAAACCTAGATGGTAATCCTTACTATACACCTAGGCTATATGGTATTAATCTTATGGGATCACCATCATAAACGCGGTCCATCATTGACCAAAATGTTGTTATGTAGCACATGAGTATGATCTTTTCTTTGATACATTAGCTACTTATAAAGATATGGCTTCATTTCCAAATATCTGGAGCTTTCCTGGATATCTTATTGTAATGGATTTCTAATTTAATTCCATTTTAGTCAGCTCTACTATCTAAGATGTTTGTCTTTTGAAATATGTTGAGATTTATTTAACGGCTCAGCATTTGGTCTATCTTAGTGAACATTCCTAATGCTCTTAAAAACAGTATGGGTTGGGGCTGGCCTGGTGGCATACCAGTTGGGTTTGCGTGTTCCACCTCAGCTGCCCATGGTTTGCCAGTTAGGTTCTCAGGCACAGATTCATGCACCATTTATCAAGCCATGCTGAGGCAGGCATCCCACATGTAAAATAGAGGACAGTGGGCACAGAGGTTAGCTCAAGGCCAATCTTCCTCAAAGGAAAAAGTGTATGTTGCAGTTGTTGAATGTATTAATGTCAGTTATACAATGTTCAGATCTTCTATATCCTTCTCAACTTTTTTGTGTAGTTCTACCAGTTTCTGACAGGAGATGTTAATTTCTTCAATGTGATAATGAGCTTGTCTATTTCTCACTTTGTATTTGTCCCTTTTTTCTTCATGTATTGTGAAGCTTTGTTATTAGGGGTTGAATAGTATCCCCCCAAAAATATGTTGACGTGCTAACACCTGGTATCTGTGAATATGACCTTATTTGGAAATAGAGTCTTTGCAGATGTAATTGATTAAGATGGTGTCATTAGGGTGAACTCTAATGGAATATGACTGAAGAAAATGCCATGTGAAGACAAACACACATCAGGAGAGAACACCATGTGACAATGGAGGCAGAGATTGAAGTGCTGTACCTGCAAGCCAGGAAACACCAAAGACTGCTGGCCAAGCATCATAATCCAGGAAGACGCAAGAACGAAGTCCCTCCTACAGGTTCCAGAGGGAACATGGCCCTTCTGACACCTTATTTCAGACTTTTAGCCTCTAGAACTGTGAGAGAATAAATGTTTTTTTATGTCACCTAATTTGTGGCACATTGTTATGGCAACCCTAGGAAACTAATACAGGTACACACACATTAAGGATTTTGTGTACTTCTTACTATTTAACCCTTTTATAGTTATGAAAAGACTCCCTTTATCTCTCATAATAATGTTTCTCTTGAAATCTACTTTGTCTGATAGTAACATAGGCACAGCAGCTTTCTTATCTTTCTGTTTAATATCCTATTACTGTCCTGTTACTTTCAACTTTTCGTTAAAATGAGTCTCTTGTAGACTGAATATAGTTGGCTCTTGCTTTTTTATCTGGTCTGGTGATCTCACCCTTTTAATTAGAGTGTTTAGTCCATTAGTATTTAATGTACTTATTGATTTTTAAGTCTACCAATTGCTACTTGTTTTTATTTGCTCTTTGGCTTTTGTTCCTATCTTCCTCTTTTCCAGTCTTACTTTGGATTAATCAAATACACCTTACATTTCATTTTTATTTTCTCTTTTTGGGCTTTTACCTATATTTCTTTTTTATTCTATTTCTAGTGGTTGTTATAGGGATTATAATATGCATGTTAACTTATCACAATCTATTTAAAATTAGTATTACATTAATAATTCATATAAAATATGAGAATCTTATTACATTAAAATTTTATTTACCACCTCTTTTGCTATCATTGTCATATATTTTACGTAGACATATATAATAAACCCCATAGTTTTGTGAAAGTCATTAAACAAGGAGGTGATAGATTGAAGTGCCTCTAATGCTTTGGCAGCCAACGTAAGCAAGCCAAAAACTAAGCTAGAGTCAATTCCTATAAATGCCTCAAAATTAAGAAAGCAAAACTTAAGCAGAAACCATCACAAATAGCCAGGTGGTCTTTCCCAGACTAGACAACTACTTAAACAATCACAAATAGCGAATCAGACTTTCTCAAACAAGACAACTGCTTAAACTATAGCCAATTAAATAATAAAAGACTTTCCTCTACCTCCTACCAGTAGAGCACCCCTAACCATTTCCAGTGCAGCACTGCCTGATTCAAATCAATGTGTGCTCAAATAACCTCTTCAAAAATTTAATGTGCCTCGGTTTATCTTTTAACAGTACCATATTATTACATTTAATTTAAATAGTCTGTTAACTTTTGAAGAAAATAAAGAAGAAGAAAATATAGTTATATGTGAAAAGATAGGTATATTCCCCACATAGTTACCATTGCCCGTACCCTTCATTCCTTCCTACGGATACAAGGTTACTCCAGCATGTCCTGTAGTGCAGGCCTTCTGACAATGAATTCTTTCAGCTTTTGTTTATCTGAAAATGTTTTTATTTCATGCTCCATTTTTTTTTTTTTAAAGATTTTATTATTTCCTTTTTCTCCCCAAAGCCCCCCGGTACATAGTTGTATATTCTTCGTTGTGGGTTCTTCTAGTTGTGGTATGTGGGACGCCGCCTCAGCGTGGTCTGACGAGCAGTGCCATGTCCGTGCCCAGGATTCGAACCAACGAAACACTGGGCCGCCTGCAGCAGAGCGCGCGAACTTAACCACTCGGCCACGGGGCCAGCCCCTCATGCTCCATTTTAATGGATAATTTCACAGGATATATAATTCTAGGTAGACTTTCTTTCCTTTCAACACTTTAAAGATGTCACTCTATTGTCTTCTGGCCTCCATTGTTTCTGATGAGACAGGAACTGCTGTTTGCATTGGTGTGCCTCTATAGGTAATGTATCTTATTTCCTCTGGTGGGTCTTGAGATTGTCTCTTTAACTATAATTTTCAATATTTTAACTATATGTGCCTAGGTGTGATTCGGTTTTTTTTTAATTCCTACTTGGGGTTTTCTAGGCTTCTTGGATTTGTAACTTGTAATGTTTTTCTCCAAAGTTAAGCAATTTTTTTAACTTTATTTCTTCAATTATTTTGTCCCCATCCTCTCTCTCCAATTAAAGGTAGATTAGCTCGCTTGATATTGTCCCATAGGTTATCAAGGCTTTGTTAATCTTTTTTCTTTTTGTTCGTCAGATAGGATCATTTCTATTGACCTGATTTTAGGTTTACTCATCTTTTATTCTAATTTACTTTTAATCTCCTACAGTTAAATTTTAATTTCAGATATTTTACATCACCATTCTAGAATTCCCACTAGGTTCTTTTTGTGGTGTTCATTGCTTTGCTGAGATTTCCCATACATCCACCCATTATGACTGTATTTTCCTTTAAGACCTCAATAATATTTATAATAGCTGCTTTAACATCCTTCTCTGTTAGTTCCAACATTGAGGTTATCTTGGAGCCTGTTCTATTGATTATGTTTTTGTTTTGCTTGATCAAATCTCCCTGCTTTTTCACATTAATCATTTCTTTATTGTATGCTGGACATTGTGGGTGATATGTTTTGGAAATCTGCATCATATTGTCTTCCTTTAAAGGGCATTAATTGTTTTTCTGGTAGGCAGTTACATTACAGGCATGTCCTTTTGGCCCTGTCAGCCTTGGTTTTACTCTTTATTCGAATGGGCATATTTTCATTTGGGCTTTAATCTTAGGGCTCGGCCCTTAAACGAAGACATATTCCTGACTCTTAAATCATGTCTTTTCTGGAGTTTCACCTGAAAGTCCAAGCTGCTCATGGAAGTGTCTCCTCTCTGGCTAGGCCAGAACACCACCATCGCCCACAACTGCTCAGTCCCTAGCATCACCATTCGCCTCCCAGCCTCGCAACAGATCACCTCTGCGAGGCCTCGCAGAGCCTGCCCTGAGCCTGTGCAGCGCAGTCCTCAGTCAAGGGCCCGTTCAGAGCCCCCGTGCAGACTTCCCGCATCCCCTCCCCCCACACAGCTGCCTCTTCTTCAGTTGTCTGCCCCTCGATTTTTAGCTGCTTCAACAGCCCACTAATCCAGACTCTGCCTCCTCAGCTCAGCAAGACACCTTTCCACTTGGGCTCCACCTCCCTGCGGAAATCTAGAGTGATCGTGAGGCTTACCTCCTGCGTTTCCCTCCTCTCCGCAATCGTAGTCCTACGCTACCTTTTGCCCAATGCCTGAAACAGTTACACCATATATTTTCTTCAGTTTGTAGTTGCTTAGAAGGAAGGCAAGGCCTGTGCCAACTACTCTGTTATAACCAAAGGTGGACATTATTAGGTTTTCCTGACATCAGATTCTTTCAAAACTTTCTTTTTCTCATGTTTTTGACACTCCTTTCTAGTGATGCCCTGAACTTAGGCTTAGTCCTCCATTTGGGTAATCCAGCACCATGCTGTCTCCTACTCCATTTCTTTTTTAAAAACATTAATTTATTGAGTTCATATTGGCTTGTAACTCTGTGCAAATTTCAGGTGTACATTATTATACATCAGTTTCTGTATAGACTGCATCGTGTTCACCAACAACAGTCTAGTTTTCATCTATCAGCATACATATGTGCCCCTTTACCCCTTTTGCCCCCCCACACGCCCTTCCCCTCTGTTAACTACCACTCTGCTCTCCTTATCCAGGTGTTTTTCTATCTTGCACACTATTCCATTTCTTTCCTTTTTTTGACTCTGCCTCCTAACCCTAAAAATGGATTAGGATCGTGAGAATAAGAAGACAAGCCAGAAAATGGGAGAAAATATTTTCAAAAGACATATCTGACAAAAGGCTGTGATTCAAAATATATAAAAAACTCAAAACTCAACAATAAAAAAAAGAACAACCTGAATAAAAAATGGTCAAAAGATCCAAACAGCCACCTCATCAAAGAAGACATACAGATAGCAAATAAGCATGTGAAAAGATGTTACATATGTCAACAAGGAATTACAAATTAAAACAACAACGAGATACCCTATACACCAATTAGAATGGCCAGAACCTGGAACACTAACAACACTAAATGCTGGCAAGGATGCAGAGCCAAAGGATTTCTCATTCATTGCTGGTGAGAATGCCAAACGGTACAGCCCTTTGGAAGACAGTGGGGCGATTTCTTACAAAACTAGACATACTCTTACCATACGATCCAGCCACCATGTTCTTGACATTTTACCCAAAGGAGTCAAAACCTTATGTCCACACAGAAACCTGCACATGGATATTTATAGTGGCTTTATTCGTAATTGCCAACAATTGGAAGCAACCAAGATGTCCTTCAGTAGGTAAATGGATAAATAAACTGTGGTACATCCAGGCAGTGGAATGTTATTCACTGCTGAAAAGAAATGAGCCATTAAGCCATGAAAAGACATCAAAGAAACTTAGATGCATATTATTAAGTGAAAGAAGCCAATCTGAAAAGGCTACATATTATGTGATTCCGACTGTATGACATTCTGGATAAGGTAAAACATATGGAGACAGGAAAAAGACCAGTGGTTGCCAGGGACAAGGGGGGAGAGATAGACGAAGAGGCAGAGCACAGGAATTTTAGGGCAGTGAAACCCCTCTGTGTGATACTGTAATGGTGGATACATGTCATTATACATTTAGAAAAATCCATAGAATGTACAACTCCAAGAGTAATTAGTTGCACTAATGTAAACTGTGGACTTTGGGTGATTATGATATGACAGTGTTCGTTGATCAATTCTAACAAATGTACCACTGTGGTTACCAGGGGGCCAGGGGTCAAGGGATACATGGGAACTTTCTGTACTTTCTCTTCCATTTTGCTGTGACCCTAAAACTGTACTAGAAATAAAGTCTATTTTTCAAAACAAATGAGGAGTCACCAAGCTTGGCTCTTTCTAGATATTAAATCTATGCTTAAAAGGTGAGAATTCAAAATAGTCAATTAGCTATATTTTTGTTACTGTTATTACTATGATTATTTGACAAGGGTTCTCAAGATTGTTCCCTAAAACAAGGTCCAAAGATGGCTGCCTAATTAGCAGTATTAATGAAATAAGTGTTTGGAATTCCAGGGGTTTTATAAAACAGGGTGTGTTTTGTTAAAAAATGGGAATGTGGAAGATGTTCTATATGTAATTGTTAAAAATCTTAATATGACCAAGCAATGACACAACATACATTTGAATTTATATCGAAGGGAAAACACTTTTACAATATTACATTGGTCATTATTATAAAGGAGTTTAAAAAAAATCACCAAGATCCTTATTCACGTGGCCCAGACAGAGCAGCTGGTTCTGATTATCTGTCAATGAGCCAAAAGCACATTCTTTTTTTTATTATTGAGGTCATAATAGTTTATAACATTGTGAAATTTCAGTTGTACATTACTATTTGTCAATCACCATATGTATGCACCCCTTTACCCCTGATGCCCATGCCCCAACACCCTGTCCCCTCTGGTAACCACTAATCTGTTCTCTTTGTCCATATATTTGTTTATCTTCCCATATGAGTGAAATCATATGGTGTTTGGCTTTCTCTGTATGGCTTATTTCATTTAAAATAACAACCTCAAGATTAACCCATGTTGTTCGAAATGGTACAATTTTGTCTTTTTTATGGCTGAGTAGTATTCCATTGTATATATACACCACATCTTCTTCATTCATCTGCCGATGGGTACTTGGGTTGCTTCCATGTCTTGGCTATTGTGAATAGCGCTGCAATGAACACAAGGGTGCATAAGTCTCTTTGAATTGTTGATTTCAGGTTCTTTGGATAAATATCCAGTAGTGGGATAGCTGAGTGATATGGTATTTCTATGTTTCATTTTTTGAGAAATCTCCATACTGTTTTCCATGGTGGCTGCATTCCAACCAGCAGTGTATGAGGGTTCCGTTTTCTCCACATCCTCTCCAACATTTGTTGTTTTTTGTCTTGGTAATTATAGCCATTCTGACAGGTATGAGATGATATTTCATGGTGATTTTGATTTGCATTTCCCTGATGATTAGTGACGTTGAGCATCTTTTCATGTGCCTATTGGCCATCTGTACGTCTTCTTTGAAAAAAAGTCTCTTCAGCTCTTCTGTCTATGTTTTAATCAAATTGTTCTTTTGCTATTAAGTTGTATGTGTTCTTTATATTTTTTGTATATTACTCCCTTATCAGATATATGATTTGCAAATATTTTCTCCCATTCAGTAGGTTGCCCTTTCATTTTGTTGATGGTTTCCTCTACTGTGCAGAAGCTTTTTAATGTGACATAGTGTCACTTATTTTTGTTTTTGTTGCTTTTGTTTTTGGTGTCAGAGTCAAAAAATCATCACCAAGACATACATCAAGGAGCTTACTACCTATGTTTTCTTCTACAAGTTTTATAGTTTCAGTTCTTACATTCCAGTCTTTAACCCAATTTGAGTTATTTTGTGTGTGTGATCTAAGATAGTGGTCAAGTTTTATTCTTTTGCACATGGCTGTCCAGTTTTCCTAATTCCATTTATTGAAGAGATTGTCCTCTTCCATTGTACACTCTTGGCCCCTTTGTCAAAAATTAATTGACCATATATGCATGGGTTTATTTCTAGGGTCTCTATTCTATTCCATTGATTTATGGGTCTGTTTTTTATTCCAATACCATATGGTTTCAACTACTATAACTTTGTAACATAGTTTGAAATCAGGGAGTGTGGTGCCTCCAGCTTTGTTCTTTCTCAAGATTGCTTTGGCTATTCAGGGATGTTTACAGTTCCATACAAATTTTAGGATTATTTATTTTATTTCTTTGAAAAATGCCATTAGAATTTTGATAGGGATTGCACTGAATCTCTAGATTGCTTTGGATAGTATGGACATTTTAACAATATTGATTCTTCCAATCTATGAGCACAAAACATCTTTCCATTTGTGTCTTCTTCAATTTCTTTCATTAATGTCTTGTAGTTTTCAATATGCATGTCTTTCACCTCCTTGGTTAAATTTAATACTAAGTATTTTATTCTTTTTGATGCAATTGTAAATGGGATTGTTTTCTTCATTTCTCTTTCTGATACTTCATTATTAGTCTATAGAAATGCAACAGATTTTTCTGTATTGATTTTGTATCCTGCAACTTTACTGAAGTTATTACTTCTATCAGTTTTTTGACAGAGTATTTAGGGGTTTCTATATATAAATATCATGTCATCTGCAAATAATGACAGTTTTACTTCTTTCTTTCCAATTGGGAAGATTTTATTTCTTTTTCTTGCCTAATTGCTCTGGCTGGGACTTCCAATATTATGTTGAATAAAAGTGGTGAGAGTGAGCATCCTCGTCTGGTTCCTGATCTTAGAGGAAATGCTGTCAGCTTTTCACTGTTCACTATGTTGTTAACTGTGGGTTTATCATATATAGTCTTTATTACGTTGATATCTATCTACTCTATACTCACTTTGTTGAGAGTTTTTATCATAAGTGGATGTTGAATTTTGTCAAATGCTTTTTTTGCATCTAGTGAGATGATCATACAATTTTTGTCCTTCATTTTTTGTTACTGCAATGTATCACGCTGACTGACTTGCAGATGTTGAACCATCTTCCAATCCTCGAATAAATCTCAGTTGATCACAGTGTAGGATCTTTTTAATGTATTGTTGAATCCAGTTTGCTAATATTTTGTGGAGGAATTTTTAATTTATGTTCATTAGGGATATTGGTCTGTAATTTTTTTTTTCTTGTCACATTCTTGTCCAATTTTTATATCAGGGTAATGCTGGCCTCATAAAATGAGTTTGGAAGGATTCCCTCCTCTTCTTTTTTGGAAGAGTTTGAGAAGGATTGGTATTAATTCTTCTTTGAAGGTTTGGTACAATTCATCAGTGAAGCTGTCTGGTCCTGGACTTTGGTTTGTTGGGAGATTTTTGATTACTGATTCAATTGCCTTACTGGTAATTTTCTGTTCAGATTTTCTATTTCCTTATAAATCAGTATTCGTAAGTTGTATGTTTCTAGGAATTTATCCATTTCTTCTAGGTTGCCCAAATTATTGATCTATAATTGTTCATAGTAGTCTCTTAAGATCATTTGTATTTCTGTGGTTTCAGTTGTGACATCTCCTCTTTCATTTCTGATTTTATTTATTTGAGTCCTCCCTCTTTTTTCTTGGTTAGTCTAGCAAAAGATTTATCAATTTTGTTTATGTTTTCAAAGAACCAGCTCTTAGTTTCATTGATCTTCTCTATTGTCTTTTTAGTCTCTATTTCACTTATTTCTGTTCTGCTCTATCATTTCCTGCCTTCTACTAAAATTGGGCTTTTTTTGCTCTTTTTCTAGTTCCTTGAGATATAAAGTTAGGTTATTTATTTAGGACTTGTCTTGTTTCTTGAGGTAGGCATTTATGACTATGAACTTCCCTCTTTGATTTGCTTTTGCTGCATTCTACAAATTTTGTTATATTTCCATTTTTGTTTGTCTCAAGGCATTGTTATTATTTCTCTTTCAATTTCTTCTTTGACCCAATGGTCGTTCAGTAGCATGTTGTTTAATCTCCATATATTTGTGAATTTTCTAGTTGTCTTCATATTTCATATTCATACTCAATTTTTAATTTCATATCATTGTGGTCAGAAAAATGCTTGATATGATTTCAATCCTCTTAAATTTCTTAAGACTTATTTTTTGGTCTAACATAGGATCTATCCAGAAAAATGTTCCATGTGCACTTGAGAAAAATGTGTATTCTGTTACTTTTGGATGGAATGTTCTGAATATATCTGTTAAGTCCACCTGGTCTATTGTGTCATTTAAGGCCGATGTTTCCTTATTGATTTTCTGTCTGCATGATCTATCTATTGAGGTAAGTGGTATCACAGAGAGTGAAGCAAAATGAAGAAACAAAGGAATATGTTCCAATTGAAAGAACAGATAAACCTCAGGAAAAAAACTTAACAAAATGGAGACAAGTAATATACCTGATAAAGACGTCAAAGTAATGGTCATAAAGATGCTTACCAAACTGAAGAGAAGACTGGATCAACACAGTGAGAACTTCAACAAAGAGATGGAAAATACAAGAGAGTACCAAATAGAAGTCACATAAATGAAGAATACAATAACTGAACTAAGGAGTACACTAGAGGGGTTCAATAGCAGGCTAGATAAAACAGAAGAAAGGATCAGTCTACTCAAAGACAAAGCAATGGAACTCAATCAATCAGAGCAGCAAAAAGAAAAGAATGAAAAAAGTGAAGATAGCATAAGGGGCTTATGGGACAACATCAAATGGATTAACATTCATATTACAGTGGATCTCAGAAAGAGAAGAGAGAAAAGGGGGCAAAAATCCTGTTTGAAGACATAGTGGCTAAAAACTTCCCTAACCTGGGAAAGGAAACAAAGATCCAGATCCAGGAATCCCAGGGAGTCCCAAATAAGAGGAATCCAAAGAAACCCACACCAAGACACATCATAATTAAAATGTCAAAAGTTAAAGACAAGGATAAAATATTAAAAGCATCAAGAAAAAAACAATTTGTTACATACAAGGACACCTATAAGACTATCAGCAGATTTTTCAACATAACTTTGCAGGCCAGAAGTGAATGGTATGATATATCCAAAGTGCTGAAAGAAAAAACTTCCAACCCAGAACACTCTACCCAGCAAAGTTATCATTCAGAAGTGAAGGAGAGATAAAGAATTTTCCAGATAAGCCAAAGTCAAAGGAGTTCTTCACCACTTACTCAAATTACAAGAAATATTAAAGGAACTTCTTAAGCTGAAAAGAAAGTGTGCTGAATTAATAACAAGAAAACATATGAAAGAATAAAGCACACTAGAAAGGTAAACATATAGTAAAGGTAGTGGATTAATGAGTTAAAAAGCTAGTATGGAGGTTAAAAGACAAAAGTAGTAAAAACAGTTATGATTACAATAAGTAGTTAAGGGATGCACAAGATACAATGATGTAAAATGTGACATCAAAAACATAAAATAGGAGAGGGGAGTAAAAATGTTGAGCTTTAGAATGAAACTTAAGGGACCAAACTTAAGCTTTTATCAACTTAAACTAGACTGTTATACATATAAATTGTTATAGGTAAGCCTCATGGTAACCACAAAGCAAAAACCTATAGTAAATAAACAAAAGAGAAAGAGAAAGGAATATAAGTATACCACTAAAGAAAATCATCAAACCACAAAGAAAGAGAGCAAAAGAAGAAGAGAAGAACTACAAAAACAGCCAGAAAAAATTCAAAAAATGGCAATAAGTACATACTTATCAGCAATTACTTTAAATGTAAATGGACTAAATTCTCCAATCAAAAGACATAGAGTGGCTGAATGGAGAAAAAACAAGAGCCTTCTATACACTGCCTACAAAAGATTCACTTTAGAGGTAAGGATACACATAGGCTGAAAGTGAAGGCATAGAAAAAGATACTCCATGTAAAGGGAAACCAAAAGAAAGCTAGAGTAGCTATACTTATATCAGAAAAAATGGACTTTAAAACAAAGACTGTAGTAAGAGACAAAGATGGGCGTTACATAATGAGAAACAGGTCAATCCAACAATAAGATATAACATTTGTAAATGATTATGCACTCAACATGGGAGCACCTAAATATATAAAGCAAACATGAACAGACCTAAAGGGAGAAATAGACAGCAATACAGTAAGAGTAGGGCAACAATCTGCATTTTGCATATGACACTGGATGGAGGACTAGCCTGAGTGTGGGTACCTGGTGTTGCTGACAGAGATCAAAAGAGGAGAAGCCATGAGCCAGAGTGTAGGAAAAGTGAAGAATATCTCTTGTTATGGAGACAGCTCTGAGAAGGCTGAGTTGGAATGGGACCCTTCAAGGCCATGGGATCCTTGTGGAAAACTCAAATGAGTACAAGGTAGGGTCTTCAAAATGGAATTCTTTAATAAGATTAATCCTTTAACAAGATGAATCCTTTAATAAGATGAATTGATGTTTCCATGGATACCTAAAAGCATCATTGGTCACTAAGGGAAACATTTGGAAATGGTGTATGACAAACGGTTGAGAGCCAGTTAGCAGTGAAGCAGGTTCTCAAATCCTATATTCACATTCCATCTATAGGAGAGTAGGTTTTAGGACATAAATCTTTTGGGAAATCTCTATAGAGTCAGACAATCAACTAAGAGGGACCTAAAGTCACATTACATTTGTGTCCACCCACCAAGTCAGTCATGGGGATCCCATGGAAATTCTTCAGAAGCCAATGAGCCTGGGGTGTCTCCCAGGACTATTAGACACTGTAGCCCATGAAGTGGACACATCAGCTGGACATCCTAGAAGCACCACAGCGTGCACCATTCCCCAGCCCCATGCATCAGCATCTCATCAGCAAACTTGTGAGGGAGGAGACTGGGGACCGTCCAGCAGGAGCCACTATGCACATTCCATTGGGAACTTTTCAAAATCCAGCTGGGAGGAGATGCGTCCCCACCTACATTTTCAATCAAGAAAATCCAGGAGCATATGGGGAAAAGTAAAAAAACTCAGTTGTCTGAACTTCTGAGAGGAAGTAACTGTTCAACACGGAAAATCTTGTCACAAAAGATGGGCGTGGGAAATCATCAGTCATTAGGCATTTTCACCCAAATTACCCCTTCAGTGAGTCTTTCTTATTGCATCGCTATCTCTTCACTTCCCCTTCACTCCTAGATCCACTTTCTTAGAGCCTTCTCACAGTTTATGAGTTAAGATTGTTCCACAGTAAAATGCAGGCAAGCTACCAGGCCAGGGTCAATAAAGGCTGGGGATCCATCCATTACTTAAGATGCAATGGCACTTCAAGAGCACCTAGGAAGTAGCAAGAAGAAGATGTAAGACCCATGAAAGAATCAAATATTATGAATGGGTCACTCCAGCAGGGCACAAGTGACTTCAAAATTAGGCCCTCACACACACACACACACATACCAGCACTCACAGCCTTGCTGTGCTTTACTGAGAAGTTGAAAGTACCGTCTTGAACTTTTTATTGGAACAGAAGAGCATCCCATGACAGTTTAAGCGGCATCTCTAAATGGGAGGACAAATCTGTAACTGACATACTGAGTATTTTTCTGGGTACAGTGACAGTGAGGAAGAAGAAATCACAAGAAGAGGGGGAGGCGAGATGAGAGTGAGCAAAACCCAGGACTTTACACCCTGGGGACTTGACACAAGAGAGAAGAAACTTGGGAGCTGCTTGTAAGAACAGTGTGTTTTATTCTGACAGGTTGGTCAAGAAGGGTTCATCCGAAGTTTGCACGTTCCACCACCTCTATTCTAACACTAACTGGCGTACTGCAATGCAATTTTGCTGCTAACCACCTGGAGTCAGCATTAGGCTCCACAGGCCAAAGGGTCACAGTCCCAACAAGACTGCACTCACTCAAGACACCAGCCACACTTCAGGGGTCACCAGGCCACCCACACTTCTGACCAACTGGCTACAAACCCAGAAGGTTCCCATGATGTCTTAGTCTGTTTGGGCTGCTATAACAAAAATGCCATAAACTGGGTGGCTTAGGCAACAAACATTTATTTCTCACAGTTCTGGAAGCTGGAAGTCCAAGATCCAGGTGTCGGCAGATTCGGTATCTGGTGAGGACCTGCTTCCTGGTTCATAGGCAGTTGACTTCTTGCTCTGTCCTCACACGGCAGAAAGAGTGAGGGAGCTCTGTGGTGTCTCTTTCTTAAGGGCACTAATCTCATTCACGAGGCTCCAACTTCAGGACCTTATCACCTTCCTGATCACCTTGAACACCCTCACATTCAGGGTTAGGTTTCAACATTTGAATCTCCAGGCAACACAGACATTCAGTCTATAGCACATGACCTTCCTCAGGTTCAGTAATTCACTAGAATCACAGAGCTCAGAAAAGCACTATATTTATGATTACAGTTTTATTGTAAAGGATACAAATCAGACCAGCCAAACGGACAGACATAGAGTGAGGTCTAGGAGGGAGCGAAATACAGAGCTTCCACACTCTCTCCCTGCAGAAAAAGGGTGCATCACCTTCCTGGCTCCTCAGTGTGTTCAGTGGAGCCTCAGGGTCCAGAGATTTTAGTCGGGGTTTCGTTACGTAGGCATAACTGACTGACTCTCTGGCCACAGGATTCGATTCAATTTCTAGTCCCTCTCTCCTTCCTGGTGGTCAGGCTGGCTCAGAGTCCCAACCCTCCAAGGCTGATCTTTCTGTGACCAGGCCCAATCCTGAGTCATCTCACCTCTTGGCCTAAACTCAAGTGTGATCCAGGGGCTCAGGAATAACAGACACCCCTATTACTTGGGAAATTCCAAGAATTTAACATCTCCCCACCAGGAACCAGGACAAAGGCCGGGCGAAGTCTTTATTCTACAACAACCTCAAGTCCACACCTCCTGTAACTCCTACCCCTATTCAACAGCAATAAAATCCACTGGACAGGGCCCATTGCTGGCCTCAGCTGTTTTTTGTGTCATTCTTAAAAATCTTTATTATAGAAACGCTCAAGCATAATCAGCGATAGAAAGAATATAATGAACCCACACATTCCCATCAGCGTCTCGCTGATTATCTGCATGTGGCTTACCCTTTCATGCACACCCCCCTGCCCTTCTCCATACCGCTCATCCTCAGATTATCCTGAAGCAAAGCCCAGAAGGACATCCTATGGTTCTGAGAATTCTTTATCAAAAGCTTCCCAGGGGGTGCTGCACCCACGGCAGTCTTCACATGGGCTATAGGCACGCTGAAATCTCAACTCCCTGGGGGTGAGCTTCCAGAGGCCCTGGGCAGCAGCCTCCCACGGTGGGCACCTCACTGGCTGACTCCAGCATACAGATCAGTACCATTTTCTACACGCACTGCGATGCCAGAGAGAACACCAAGCACCACTGGATTACATTCAAGGCTTCTAAGGCATGTCATCAGCCTCGCCCTGGTATTTCTCGTGGGATTCCAAAGGTTCGTGTCCACAGCCCTGATTATCTCCTAAAGAACCAAATCTAACAAAATAAGCCGAAGGAATAACAGCTCAAATACTCCTAATTAATTAAAATCAATTGGGGGGGGTGCTGAATAGGTAAGAGATACAATGTCAGTATTAGTTATAGATTACAGATCCATTTCAGAGTAATGAAAACAGGGCAACCAAGGGGCTGGCCCAGTGGTGCAGTGGTTAAGTTCACACACTCCAAGTCAGCAACCTTAGGTTCACCAGTTTGGATCCCAGGCACAGACTCACACACCGCTTATCAAGTCATGCTGTTGCAGGCATCTCACATATAAACTGGGAAAGATGGGCATAGATGTTAGCTCAGGGCTAATCTTCCTCAAAAAGAAAAAAGCTGGGGAATCAACCAAGAAATCTTAAATAATACAGATTTGACCCTGACCTTGGGTTTGTCATGTCAGAGTGACTGGGACAGTCCCTAATACCTGAAGAGTATTTTTATGTTTGTGTTTCTGGGAATTTCTAACACGTCCCCAGGGTTCAGGGTTGATCCCTCACACACTCCAGGAGGAATCTCCTCCACGATGGGATGGGGAGAGCAGTGAGCAGAGTCATCCAATACCTCCCCATCAGACATATTCTGCAAAATGAAAAATCAGAGGGATATAAAGTTTCCTCCCACTCTAGGACTCAGCGGCCCTGCAAGGCCAGGGAATGTGAGGCTGGAGACCGCGAGGTGCGCTCCTCGATTGACATCTCCAAAGCGCCTGTCACAGAGCTCGGCTTGGGTCACCTACCTGCTCTCATAAACAGAAGGAGGAGTCTTCCCCATCCTGAGCTGTGTGTTCACCAGAGAAGAGGCCTCTCTGTGGCCCCTACTTGTGCAGAAGAGAGCCGCGGCACGACCCGAGGATAAGTCATTGGCACTCTCCTCCCCTAAGCCCGGCTGTTTCCCAAGTATGAACTGGCTTCAGACAGGTTTTTCTTTCAGAAGATCAATGAAGTTGCTTTTCATCATCTCCAAAAGCAGAGAAAATCCCCAAGGAACTCCTCTTCCCAGTAACAAAGGAAGAAAACTTTAAAGAACCACATTTCGGCTCTTGCAGGGATGTCTTCCCTACAGAGATGATCTCTCTCCCAAGGAAGTGAAAGTCCTTGGGAGAGGACACAGATCAACACATCTGCCGGGAAGGCCAAGTGCTCCTGGCCCGAATGGCGTGCCCTGGAATTCCAGCACAAGGCCAGAGATGCGTTATGTTCTCAAATTTCCATGTGAGAAGGTCTGGGGTCCCCCTTCCTTCCCCAGTGATGACCTCTTTTGCATATCACAAGGAGCCTGACCTGAGCTCTCCTCTTGGAAAGCCCAGAGCTGGACTCATTTCACCACAAGAGGTAAAATTTCTACCACTTTGGGGATGACAACATCAGGATATGAGGAGCTTGGGAAATTCCAGCAGTCCATTCACTCCTGCCCTTAGTGGACTGGGGTTATTTTCACCGCACAGAAACACTGCAGGAAAAATAGCCCCTTGTGCTTGAGCACTGTAACTTGTTCCCTCCCTGGTCCTTAAAGTCTTCCTGAGCCCTAGCCTGGTCAATCCCCCATCTGGAACTGCCTCAGACAAGGAAGAGAGCAGAAGCGGCTAGAGCCGGTGACAGGTCCATGCAAGGGCCAGCGCTGGGTCTGCAGTGCGTGGCCAAGGATGAACAGGAATGTTGCTGTTTCCCAGGAGATCTGCCTGAAGGCCCTTTTGGCTATAGGTTGTCATCCCAGCAGGTGACCTAGGATGGTCCCTGAGGCAACTACACATGGTCTCTCTGCATGACACAGGCTTCAGATGTTGGGCTTAGCTGTCACTCCACTGTGTTGGCCACAGTGGTATCTAACCAGCCAGTCCAGCATCTCACAATCCTGGGGAGGGGAGGCTGTCACTGAGGAGAGTTATCCTTAAGAAGGCAAGACACTCTAGGGGCCGGCTCTGGGGCCGAGTGGTTAAGTTCGCATGCTCCACTGTGGCGGCCCAGGGTTCGGATCCTGGGTGCGGACGTGGCACCGCTCATCAGGCCACGTTGAGGTGGCATCCCTCATCTCACAACTAGAAGGACCTGCAACTAAGATATACAACTGTGTACAGGGCAGGGTTGGGGAGATAAAGCAGAAAAAAAAAAAAGATTGGCAACAGTTATTAGCCCAGGTGCCAATCTTTGGGGAAAAAAAAAAAGGTTGGCAACAGTTGTTAGCCCAGATGCCAATCTTTAAGAAAGAAGGCAAGACACTAAGAGCAAAATCATCACACTTCCGTCAACCCAGGTCAGTGTCCCTCTTGCCCTGAGGACTTCCTTGCCCCAAAGCCTAGGCTATGGGAAGAAGGCCTCCAGCCAGGCTCCAGAGCTGCAGCCAGAGGGTGGCTACGGAGATGCCTTTCACGACACTGGGGAGTGGGAAGGGTTTCTGTCCACACGGGACCTGGGTCACCTTGACATCGAATCGCAAATTCAGCATTGGCTGATTCAGATCATGCTTTGAAGCCTTAGGCTGAAAAAGTTCCTGTTCGATTAAACCTTTCAAAACCATCAACTGGGGTGATGAGGGGAGCAGGAGACCAGGGAAGCAGGGCTACCTTCCAGTGGAGGAGGAGGACACGCTTCTCGGGGAGAGTCTGGTCTGGGAGGAGGTCTGCTGTGGTGGTTTCCCTCAAGCACCAAAAATAACCAGGAGTCTGAGCGCTCACCCCACGCCCGACACGTGGGTAGTGGGGGCTGACTAACATTGAAATCCCATGACTGTGGAATTTTAAAAAATCTATAGAGTTCAATAGCCCTATAGAGAGTAATCAAAACACGAAAATCTGAAGGCCACTCCGGAGAGCAACCGGACATACACCAAGGGACGCAAGAAAGATCCTGCAGTGGCTACAGATTTCTCCAGGAGGAAAGGGGCAGTAAGGACTTGTCCCCAAAAGCCCCATCCAGCTGCCCAGCAGCCTGGAGAGCTACCAAAACAAGAGGGAGGAGGTCCCCCTGCCCTGATGGGCGCCGGGAGGTAGAAATGCTTCCTCACCCACAACACAATCACTGCCACCCCACCCCTTGCCTTGGCCAAATCCCTCCTCTATCCCATCTCCCCACCTTCCCACCTGCCACCCACTCCCCTCCCATCCTTTCAACTTAGGGACTCTCAGGGAAGTCCTCCGAGAGAGCTCCACCTGCAGCATTTTCACTAGAGTCTTGGGCACTCCACTGGTAGTCAGCCAGAGACATTGTCCATGGCCTGCCTACTTGGAGGAGCAGATGGACAGCGTGGCACCTGCAGAGAACACCCAGAAAGCCGGGTACAGAGCTTCAGTAAAGTCCACCTTGAACGCATACATCAGGTGGACCTTGTCAGTGACAGCGAAGAAAATGACAAAGCCGTAGTCGCAGTTGAGAAGCACACCAACCCGCGTGGCCTTGAAGGGCAGAGTTTTCTCCACTCTCTTGTGCCAGGCAGAGATCTTGGTGTTGAACTGCTCCACGCACCAGGAGGAGCTGTTGCGGCCGAGCCGGCTCCCGGGGCCCTGCCGTTGCATGCTGCCATAGCAGATGCCCACCCCACAGTTGTTCTTCCGCAGCTCAACCTCCCAGTTGTGGACCCCTTCCTTGTAGCAGTGCAGGCCCAGCACCTGAGAGCAGTAAGTGAACCTCTGAGGATGGGACTCATAGCTCTGGGGTACGTCAGCCACAGAAGCTACGGTGTAGTTCTTTGACAGAGCCACATTGCTGTGGGCGGTGTTGCAGTCCAGGATGACTCTAACAGCATCTAAGAAAGCATTACCCCAAGGAATCAATTAGTAGGGGCTCAAAGCACTCTCACTTTTAAACTTTTCCCCAACAGGTAGTATAGTTTCATTTCTTTTATCTATCCATCCATCCATGTGTCCATCCCTCCATCCATCCATCCAGCCATCCCTCCCTCCATCCATCCACCCGGCTATCCATCTATCCGCCCAACTATCCATCCATCTGTGCATCCATCCACATATCCACCCATACATCAACCCATCTATCCATACATCCATAACCGAGGCCTAACTGAGAGTGTAAAATTCCAGAGACAGCAGGAAGAATGAGAGCCAGACTCCTGGCCAGGGGACTGACCTTGGGAGACAGGACAGCGAGGGCAGGAGGAAGAGGGTATAGAATCAAGTGAGATGACAATAACTAAGAGGATGAGGGAGCCCCTCCCAGAGCGCCTCTCTTCTCTGTGAAGCAGAGGATGCTGGGGAGCACCGGAAGAGGGCTGAGGTTTCAGCAACTGGGAAGGTCTTCGAATGGCAGGGGCGTCGGCAGGAAAACCAGAGCAGGAGGGCCGGCAGTGGGATGCCCAGTGATATCCGGGGCACAGAGAAAAGGATGAACTGTGTTCAAGCAGAGCTGGGGTTGAGCCAGAATGGACAGCCAGACGAGGATTTAAAGAACTGATTATGGAATCTAGGCTGCCTACGACGGGAGGTGAAGGAAGGCAGGTGCTGACAGAAGGGAGAAAGCAAGGGTGCAACAAAGCAGAGAACAGGCGAGCAGCTGACAAGGGAGAGGCTGACCACGCTGGACAGAGGCGAGGCGAGAAACTGGGCAGAGCCACGCAGGAGAGACCGAGAGCCAGCAGGACCGCTTGCCAGAGCCGAAGTACTCACACTTCAGGAGCTCAGGTCTGGACCTGGCTAGAAAGGCCTCCAGCACCTCGTCCCTCAGAGACCTCGAGTTCGCCTGCGGGGTGGTGGTTTTGGCTCCAGCTGAGTAAGAAAACAGAGAGTGGCTTCTAGAACAAACTCAGAGTGGACACCCCACTGCCCCTTGTTCACAATAACTCACCCTCCAGGCCAACTTCTTTTGAATCCACTATCAATTCCAGGGCTTCAAAGGGAAATGTTCTGGGTGGGGCTGGAAATGAGGGAGGAGAAACATGAATTGGGGACATGACACAAAATGGCCTCTGCTCCCTTCCAAGCTGATTTTCAAGAACCACTTCCACAAAACACACTCAGATAACTGGGACAACACATGTGCATCCAGACAGGGCCACAGTCATCTGATTGCCTCATACTTGTCTTCTCCTCCAACCTCAGGCCTGTCCGCTCTTCCAGAACACACTCATAGAACGCAGGCCCCGTCACAGACTCTTGACAAGACAGGTCAGCTGTCCCTGCCGGCACTGAGTTCTGTGCTCAGGCAGTCTCAAGAAACAACAGATGCAGAAACGTGCAACTTACCAGGTTTCTTGGTATTCTTTTTGCCTTCTGAAGAAGAAAATTTTCAGAATTCAGGTATTTTAAAGCACAATGCAATGGAACTTTCAAAACACTGTAATAACAATCATTTGCATGAATTCTACCCATAAAAATAAAGCTGGTATGTTTTGCCTTGAAAAATATAAGAGGTCAACAGGCGAATGATTCTGTGGTGACAGAAACCCACATCAGTGGTTGAGGGGGCAGGGACTGACCAATAAGGAGCATGAAGAAATTTTCTGGGGTAATGGAAATACCTCTTTTTAAGATTTTATTTTTTATTTTTCCTTCTTCTCCTGAAAGCCCCCCAGTACATAATTATATATTTTAGCTGTGGGTCTTTCTAGTTGGGGCATGTGGGATGCCACCTCAACATGGCCTGATGAGCAGTGCAAGGTCCGCACCCAGGATCCAAACCAGTGAAACCCTGGGCCACCGAAGCGGAGGCACGAACATAACCACTCGGCCATGGGACCAGTCCCAGTGGAAATTCTTTATCTTGATTTGGGTAACACACACATAGGTATTTGTCAAAATTTATCTAACTGTACATTTACAATTTGTGCATTTTACTGTAAGTGAATTATATCTTCACAAAAGAAAAAAATGCAAAAAAGACAAATAGAAAGTCAGCAAAAAAACATGCTGGCCAAGTATCACAATGGTCTTTACAAACTCTCTAGAGTGTGCAGGGATGGGAACTGAGTTTAGCTAAAACAGTGGTTCTCAAAGTGTGGTCCCCAAACCAGCAGCATCTCCATCACCTGGGAACCTGTAGGAAATGCAAATTCTCAGGCCCCACCCCAGACCAGCTGAATCTGAACATTTGGGGCGGGCCCAGCAATCTGTGTTACGAGCTCCCCAGGTGACTCTGATACAGACTCAAGTTGAAGTGGGCTACATTTCGGGTTCACTCGGCCACCTTCCCTGCCACTGGCATCAAAAGGGGGTTTGAGATCTTACCCCTGCCCGCCTGCAGGAGACTTTATGTTACAGACTAGCCTCGCTCTCTCCTCTTGTCCCCAACAGACCCTCCCTCCGTCCCACCTGGCCCATTTGTCTTCACTCTTCCCTCATTTCCTCACCCTCCACTCCTCTCCTGCCCACCCTCATTGAACCAGCATCTTGGGAGGTCCCCAGGCTGCAAGGCCGGCCTAGGGCACAGGGCCCCCGCCCGGGTCATCACAAGCCTTAGGAGTCTCATCTACACTGTGACTAGTCCACCCCTCCTTGCCTATTTCCCCATCTCCGCCTGGTGGCAGCATCCACAGCTCCCGCGGGCTAAGGCTGGGGCCTGTGATCTGGGGCAGCAGCGAGGGAGCTCTCAGGGGGCGTGTGGCTTGAGAAGGATACAGGCCTACAGTGTTTTTCACCTACTCTTCCGCTTCCCTTTGCCTACAAAGTGCCTTTCTACATTTTCCAGCTCAGCTACGGGCTCCCTCTCCATCTGCATCCCAGCCCTTGACTCTGCTTCAGGGATGGACTCCACACACCTGTCTGCCAAAGACAACCCAAACACTGACACAACCGACCACACAAACAAGCCCAGAGTTCTCTCACCCACCAACACCCAGCGCTGTGGGCATCACTCTTCGGTGCACACGGACTTTTCAGGGAAGCAGCAACAGCCAAGAGTTCCGGGGCACAGTTAGGGTCTTTAAAGAGCTGTCACAATCAGTGTCCGTTGTAAATGTCACTCACAATCATCCCGCACAGTCGATACCGTTAATGTCCAAATTTGACAGATGAGGAAACTGAGGACCAGGTGCCTTCTCAACAAGGTGACACAGCCCCTCAGGGGACAAGAATTGATTCTCGGGGGGAGAGGGGGAAGTCTTACTCTTTTTATGTACAAAAGCACAGTACACAAACAGATATACACATAAGTGTGGCATTAAAATTTCATGGGCAGGGGCAATCAGAAAAAAAGAGTCTAACGTGGCTCAGGGAGTAAGGCGACAAGAGGGCAATAGTGAAAAGCAGGTCGGGGAGCGCTTAACAACAGGAGCACATTACAGCTGAAGACGGGGCAGCTCTGAGCTGCCAGCTCAGTGTAGCCTCCGCTGCTCTGGGACCACCATCCGTCTCCTCCAGGAGGCTTTGCCCAGGGCTAGAACTTGGGTGTCCTAAGTATTTCTCAAGACAGCCAGCTTGGGTGATCCTGCTGCTCCAGACAGCCTGCATATCTAATGCTGATGGGCCGGACCCCTCAGGGAACCAGGGGAGCTCCTGCAACAGCCCCTTCAACTTCTCCTCAGGGGGTCTTGTAGCCACATTTCTCTCCAGAAGCACCTGGGCACCTAAGGTGACTCGGGATGGGTGTGCCCCTCTGGAGGTATGCGACGCCTGTGTCAGCCAGAGGACCAGCCACTCACAGCCATGCTGTTGCCACAGGGATAGCAGTGGTGTTACCTACTCAGGACATTCTTCACAGGGCCAAAGGGTTTGGGTATGAGCAATCGCCATGCTCTCCACGGTCCCTTGTCCCAAAAAGAAGGGGTCAACTCATTCAGCTGTTTCAAAGCAACCGTCAGAGCCAGCTTTGCCACAGGCGGGCAGGTAGAGGATTGGCAAAAACACTCATTTCCACTGACCTTCCCCATCCATTCATTTACAAGAACTAGAAACAGGAAAAGAGAAGGACCAGCTTGGGATTTTCCCTCTCCTCTCTGGCTTAAAACATAGCCAAGGCTGAGTCTCCACCAGCACCCAGCTCCGGGAGCTCTGAACGCTCGCTGTGCTTCCGTTTCTTCCAGCATATGGTGGGGATGATTCCCCTCGCTCGAGGGAGCTGGGATCAGACGCCTGGCGTGTAGTGCTAGTTCCCTTCCCTCTGGTTTTCTCTCTCCCCCTGCCCCCTGACTAGGGATCGCTGGTGCAACAGGAAAACAAGTATGTGTGGCTAATCCACCAACAGCTTCACCCTCCACAGCGGAGCCACGCACACCTGTTTCAGAAGCCCTTTGGCAAGGACACTCGGCTTGCCGAGCTGAAACTCAAGCCCACCCCCTGGACTCCACAGCAAAGATTCACTACGAACCAGGCTCGGTGCTAGGCACCGCGGAGAGAGTGTTCAATGGGAAACTGCTCCAGCGCCTGCCCAACAAAGATCACAATCCGATAGGCGAGACAGACGGGATCAGCAAGGAAGAGTAAAATGACAGATTTACAAAGGGGCCCAAGGGGTGATGAAGATCCTGGGACCTAGTCAGGGGAACGAGAAGGGTGACAGGGGAGGTTGGCTGAGAAATGTAATGTTTTAACAGATCTTCAAAGGATGAGAGGAGTTAACTTGTGAAGACGGTGGTGTATGAGCTTTCCAGACAGCACGAAGGGCACATACAAAGGCCCTATGGCAGAAAGATTAGCATATTTGAGGAACTGAATGCAGAGAGATGCATGGCAGGAGGTGGCACTTCAGGGCTGGAGAGACAGACAGGGCCTGAGGCAGGGACTTGTAGGTCAAGGTCAAGAGTCTGGTCTGTAATCTAAGAGCAGTGGAAATTCCCTGAAAGGGGTGAGGGGGACAAGGTCCCAGCAGGTCAGATTTGTATCCTGAAAAGCTCTCTAGGGCTGCAGCAGTGGATGCAGAGGGACTATTTAGGAAGCTGCCACAGGTGATGGCAACAGAGAGCAGGCCGGTGCTGGCTGATATAGGACCAGGGACCTGGTCAGCAGATATTTAAGATGCAAAATTGGGGGATGGATTGGATAGGAGGGGAAGGAAAACAGATGGAAGGAGAAGTTCTAGGTTTCTCTGATGCCAAAACTAGCCACACCCCCACCAAATACCCTGACAACCCAGCTTCCATTCAGGACCCATCTGAGTCGGCCGCAAGATCACAGCTAAACAAGCCCATCCAGAAAGGCCCAGCATAAGATCCAGCCCCCAGAAATGATTTAGGAAGGACCGCGACAATCTCAGGATGAAGCAGAGACTCCCCACGTCCCCCCAGAGGAAGGGCAGATGAGCCAGGACCCTTGAACTCAAGCCCCACTGCTCCAGATCATGACCCTCCCCCTAGCCCAGAGCCCCCAAGGGACTCATCCCATCTCAGGGGGCCCAGTGGTTACCTGAGCCAGGGGGCTCAAGGGGCTTCTTGTCCTGGGACTGTTGGATATACTGCTTCAGCTTGCTTTTGAGGTCTAAGGTACCCTGGCAGACGCCCTTGATCAGCTCCTGATTCAGCTCCACCTTGGGGACGTAGACTGGCTTCGTTGAGACTCCTTGCAGTTTTGCCGCTTTCTGGAACAATCCAGGGAGTTAGGGCAGGGAACTCTGGTGAAGCCAGGGCCAGGGCTCAGGTCTCATGAACTGCGGGAGGAGCTTCCCTGTGCCCAAGGGCACTAAGTCAAATCAGCCTTCTCAAATTACAGACCAGAGGTCCCAGGGTGAAACTGCCACTTTCAGACACAGCGATCTGGAGCGGGAAGGGCCCTGGAAGTCACTCACCAGACAGACGGGGAAATTGAAGTCAAGAAATGACAAGTGTCCTGCCAGGAACGCTACCAGTTAGTGTCACAGACAAAGTTGGGACGAGTCCCCCGACCCCCATGGATAATGCTCTTTCCTCTCCTCCAGCTGTGGCTGAAAAAGTCTGGGGGACGCAGGACCGTCTCCATCCCTCGAGGACCAGCTCTGAACACATGTTCTGAGCGTTCAAGGATGCCTCAAGGGATGCGGCTGGGGCACATCTGACGGAGAGGGATGGTCTGACTAAAAGCCCCAACCTTGAGACAACATCAGGTCAGACAGTATCAAGAGGCCCACACATGGGCCTGAATCCTTCTCAGAGAGCTTGGTGCAGCCACTGCACAAACAGGAATGAGCACCTTAGAGGAAACTGAATGCCACCCAGCCCGGTCATGGATAGAAGTCTGAGCAGGGAGAAGAGAAGGCTCCCTTCTCACTCCTATACCTTCCCCATGACCTGAACAAGGATTACGGACCTTGGAGGTGTCACAGCACGTCACCCAGTTGATGGGCTCAGTGGAACACCCACTGCATGCCAGGCACTCTGCTTCACGCTGGACATGCCAGCAGGAAGAAGGGCGGTAAGAAGGGATGGGCCCTGCAGAAAAGGATGAGAAATCAAGCAAGATGAGATGTTGTCTAGTGCTATAGCAGAGGCTGTAGTGTAACATGCTCTGGACCACAGTAATGGCAGAACAATGGGGCCCAAGGAAGACAGGGAAACTGGAGTTGCCCCAGAAAAAGGACAGGATTCCCTAGGCAGTGAAGGTCGGCCGTGGCATTCCCATGCAATGCCTGTTGAGTCTGAGGAATGGTGAGTGCCTGTGATTACAGCACGGGCCGGGGCTGGGTGGCAAGAGATGAGGCTGCTGGCAAAGGCAAGGCCTGGTCACCAAGGACCTTGTGGGCCACCTTAAGGAACATGAAGCCACAAAGGGCAGGGGGTCTGTGCTCTAGAAAGACACTTCAGGGGCCTTGCGGAGGACAATGGGTAGAAGTGGGTGGAGGCATACGTAGTAGGCAACATTCTAAGATGGCTCCCAATATTCCCACGGTGCCCCCCTGCCTGGGTACACTGCCTACATAATCCGCCCCCTTTGGAGATAGACAGGATGGTGAATAGGATAGGATTCACTCCTTAGATTAGGTTAGATTACGTGGCAAAATTGAAGGAATGCTGCAGATGTAATTAAGATCCTGAACCTGGTGGTTTTGAGTTAACCAGAAAGGTGATTATCCCAGTGGGCCTGACTTAGTCAGGGAGAACCCCTTAAAGGACAGCCTGGGCCTTCCTGGAGGTAGAAAGTCTCCACTGGCTTTGAAGTAGTAAGCTGCCAAGTTGAGAGAGGGACACATGACAAGGAAGTGTGGCAGCCCCCAGGAACTGAGAGTGGACACCAGCTAACAGCCAGCTAAACACTGGGACCTCAGTCCTGCAACCACAAGGAACTGAATTCTATCAACATCACGTGAGCTTGGAAGACATCCCTCAGTTCCAAAAGGAACGCAGCCCACTAGCCCAGCCGACATGCAGATTGCAGCCTTGTTAGACCCTAAGAAGACAAGACTCCTGAGCCACAGAAAGTATGAGACCATAAGTGGATGTTCTTCTAAGCCACTGCATTTGTGGTAAGTTGTCAAGCAGCAGAGAAAACTAATACAGTGTGTGTCTCAGGGATGCTTACAACGATCTCTCACAGCCCCAACTCCTGGAGAGCCCCACTGCACCTATACTCAACATCAGAATGCCAGGCAGAAAGAGCATTCAACAACACCCTCATCAAGACCCACCTCCAGAAACTCAAACTCGTCCCCCTTATTCAGGGCAAGTTCAGTCTCCTCCTTCAGATTCTGGATCTCACTCTTCTTCTTGAGGAGGACCTGGTAGATGTGGTCAAACTTGCTGCTGACCCTCTTCTCCTCTTCCTCTATCTTTTGTATCGACTTGGCCTCCAGGGCACTGATGAGAGCTTTCATTTCCGTGAATTCTTCCCTAAGCTGCTCCATCCTCCTCTGTGTAGTCTCCTAAAAGGGCGAAAACAAGAGGGCATCCATCAGACTGGCAGGAAGCGAAGCCTGCAGGACCACGGTGGCGAGCTGTGGAGCAGCACGAGCTCTTTCCTGGACTTCATGGGAGTGCAAATGGGCACAACCACTTTGGGGAGCAAGTTGGCAATATCTGGTGAATGTGAAGGTGCTCATTCCCTATGACCCAACGTCTTGATCCAAGGAATATATTCTAGAAAAATTCTCATGAGGCCAGCCCGGTGGTGTAGTGGTTAAGCTGCTGCACTTTGCTTTGGTGGCCCAGGGTTCACCAGTTTGGATCCCCGGCACAGACCTAGGACCGCTTATCAAGCCATGCTGTGGCAGGCGTCCCACATATAAAGTAGAGGAAGATGAGCATGGATTTTAGCTCAGGGCCAAGCTTCCTCAGCAAAAAAGAGGAGGGTTGGCGGTGGCTATTAGCTCTGGGCTAATCTTCCTCAACAAAAAAAAAAGAAAAATTCTCAGACACCTGCCCCAGAGACACACACAAGAATGCTCATGGCAGCATCGTATGAATTAGCAAAACCCTGCAAACAACTTGAATGTCTACCAATAGGAGCCTGGATACATAGGCTGCAAGTTATCCAGAGGACAGGATAGTAAAGAGAAATGAAAATTAATGAACTGGGATAAATTCCCGTGAGGGACAAATAACTTGTAGAAGACGCACAGTGTCATGCTCTTTTTATAAAGATTAGAAAGAAACAGAAGAGCAGTATTTATTACTAAAGGAATGCATACATACAGAATAAAAGGATAAAGAAACACATGGGAACGAACAAATGAATTCAGGATAGTGGTCCCTTCTGGAAGAGAGGACGGGGGGTATAAAAGGAGAAGCAAAGTGGGGGCTTTAACTGCCTTGGTGATATTTGGTTTCTTAAGCTGGGAAGCAGTAAATTGGTAATTTTTTTAAAGAAAGAGTATAAAGCTGTTCTAGAAAATATCATCCTCTAAAACCGTCCTGTCCAATACCATAGCCACCTGCTACACGTGGCGACAAAGTACCTGAAATATGGCTAGTCCAAAGTAAGATGTGCTCTAAGTGTGAAATACACATTGGCTTTCAAAGACTTAGTACAAAAAAAGGAACATAAAATATCTCATTAGTGCCCCTTTATTGGTTATATGTTGAAATGGTAGCATTTTGGATACACTGAGTTAAAATGTATTATTAGAATTAATTACACGTGTGAACCAAATGTGCTTAGAGCTACACCTGAGGCTCACATGATCTTGCTATTGGACGGCACTGCTCCAGGAGTTAGTCTCCCTTTACAGGTTGGGTAACCTCAATAGCTCAAAACCAAATACCACAGAGAGAAACACACAGGAGAGGGGCCGTATGCAGGAGAATGGCGTTCAATTATTTCTTTACCCAACTTTTGCTCTGCCACGTCCAATGGGACAGCCAATGTCCCTGAGTGTTCTCCTCTTCTTCCTTTCAGTGACAGACCACCCCTGGAGTTTAGACGGGCAGGTGGCTGCCCAGCCACAGACTACATTGCCCAGCATCCTCTGCAGCTAGGCTTGGTCATGTGGCACGCTGTCCCCAGTGCAGTGGGAGCAGAAGCGATATGTGCAACACACTTCTTCCCTGTCCCCCTTCTCACAGGCTGGAACAAAGACGTCATGGCGACTCAGCTTCAACCAGAGAGATGAGGCAAACCCTCTATGGAGTAGTGGGGCAACACAAAGGAAAGACCCTGAATCCCTGAATGATCACGTGGAGCAGAGCCGGCCCACCAGTCCGGGGTGCTCATGTCTGGCCTTGAGCTATCACAGTGAGCAAAATAAACTTCTATCTTCTTTTAGCGTCTGACCTTCGGGGGTATCTTTGTTACCTGCCCCCAACCATACAGGGACTTTCATGTGCATCCTTTCATTTAGCCTCTAGGGCACCTTCAGAAAGTAGTTGTGATTCCATTGTGCAAAAAGAAAAACTAAGGTTCAGATACCCGGCACCAGATCAAAGTGTTACAGACTAGGGTGTGACAGAGCTGGCATCCTCACCCAGATCTCACCTAATGAGGCCACGGCTGCCACATAAAGCTGGACGCTGCAGCTCCAGGACAGGATATGAAAACACAAACCCTCTTTCCGTAAAAAAGCAACGTAATCTTCTAAAAACTGTGAAACTAGAGGGAAAAAAACAGCCTAATCCTGCCTCTCCAACACTTGCACTACTAGCCTTTTACTATACCTGCTTCCAGTCGTTTTTCCTGTACTTCCTGTAATGGATTGAATGGTGGCCCAAAAGGATAAGTCCACATTCCAGAACCTGTGAATGTGACCTTACCTAGCAAAAGTCCTCACAGATGTAACTAAGGCAGGAACCTTGAGATGAGATCATCCTGGGTACCCTAAATCCAATGACAAGTGTCCTTCTTAGAGAGAGAAGGGAGACGACACAGAGGGAGGAGAGGGCGTGTGAAGATGGAGGCAGAGACCGGAGTGATGCAGCCACAAGCCAAGGACTGCCAGCTGCAAGAGGCAAGCAAGGATTCTTCCCTAGAACTTTCAGAGAGAGCATGGCCCCCTCAACGCTCTGGTTTTGGACTAGTGGCCTCCAGAACGGTGAGCAAACACATTTCTGTTGTTGTAAACCGACTTTGTGGTAAATTGTCACGATAGCCCTAGAAAACTAATACACTTCCTTTTTAGAAATAGAGGCACTCTAGTGAGCATACACTTCCGCTTCCCGTTTTTCTCCCACTTAAACCTAACCACTTTTTATATTACTACTTTTTAACTTTAACTGTAATTTTTAATGACCCCCCCCCCCCCACCCCTAAAAGTTGGGCCTGCTTGCAGTTTTCAGTTTGGGTCTGTGAAGGCTCTCTCCTGTGCACACAGTTTTTTGTACGTTTCGCAAGGTTGACGTTTCATTCTGACACTTGCAAGCGGACCTGACACAAGCCTTGTGGAGGTCAAAGCTGAGACTGTCCTGCCTGGAGGCCTCCAAGGCCGGGCTGCCGGTAGAGCCCTGTCACTCACCCGCACATCCTGCTGCCTGGCTCTCACATCCTCTAGCGCTCTCGATGCACCATTGATCTGACCATACATGACAGTCAACTTATGCTTCAGCTTGTTCTGTGGAGCAAACAAATTAGGATGAGACAGCACCTCGCCCAGTCCCCACCCAACACCAGGGACCGTCCCCTGAATCTATCCCACAGGTGTTTCCACCGCCTGCCTGGAGCTTTTGAAAGTGTTCTCGTATTGACTGCCTCCTTCCATCCTGTCAGGGGGACAGGAAAGAAGTCACAGGATTTGGAGCAGGACAGACCAGAGTTCCAGTTCTGATTTTTCGCTGTGCAGCTATCTCTCAGCTCAGTTCCTTTGGCCAAGAAACACCTCATAGGCCTAGCAGGAGGATGAACTGAAAATGCAAGTCCTCGGCCCAGTGCCTGGATCTTGGTAAGGACAAACTGAATGCTCGCTGCTAATATTATGAGCTTCTTCACTAGGACCCATTTTACAGATGATGAAACTGAGGAAAGGAGGACAGCAAAGTGGCCAAGCTCACACAGAGACAGAACAGGCTGGGACAGCTGCTTCAGTAATGACAGATGAGGTCATTCCAACCAACTCCTCCACTGCAAACAACCAGAAAGCAAACAAAATACTGGAGGGGACATCTGCTAAGATATAATGGAGTGCAAACGAAGCAGGGAAGATGAGAGCCAAGATCCGGGAGAAGCTAACCCAGGGAGATAAGCCGAGCATCTGGGATGCTCTCCCAGGGCCATCTGCCGATTCCAGAAGCCAGGAAGCGGAGGGAAAAAAATCAGAGTCCACGGCTCACTCGGTAAGCCCCACAGGTGGGTACCTCCATGAGCTGCACCCTCGGACAAGGAAGAGCCAGCGGTAGACCAGCCCCCAGTCAGCTCAATCCCTGAAACTGAATCAAAGTGATTCAGAAGCTCTAGGCCCCTAGTCGCCTCCAGAAACAAGGGTAAATGATGCAGGAAGGAAGAGGATATCATCCGAGGCCTCACAGAATTCCTATACATTTTCATAATCAACAGCTGAGTGTCCTACCCCCCCGCTCATGGAATACTGGCACTTAGAAAAGGGAAGGAAAATCACCAGCACCATAAGAATAGAGCCAGTGTTTATCATGGACTTACTATAGCCATCGCTCTAACGCTTTCCATGGATTAACTTATTTAAGGCTGAGGACAACACAGGAGGCAGGAGGCCCCCACCCTTACAGATGAGGACACTGAGGTACAGAGCAATTCGGTGGCTTGCCCGGGGTCACATCACTATTAACTCGTGTTACCAGAGCCTGGCCTTACAATTACAGACACAGGTCCCAACTGAGAATGCTGGAAATTTCTAGAAAAAAAACTTGAACTTCCCCTAACTAGCTGACTCAACATACTGTGGCCCTCCCCTCCACTTTCCTGCCTCTCCCACTCCACTCGAGCATTCAGGGCTGAACCTGACCTTGACTCTGAGTTTGAACAACTCAGTGACAGTCACATGTAGGGCGGGAAACAGAAACTAAGGACACACTAACCACACCCCAAAGGCCCAAGTCACAGAGTATGTTTCAGATTTGACCTCTGTGACAATGCCCTTGACCCAGCCGCTTAATAGTAGCCAAAATAAACTGTGGGTCAAAGGCAGAAGGCTAGGCCCATGCAGATCCAGCCTCGAAGGTCTCAGAGCTGGAAGAGACTCCAGAACACCCGGGGGCTGAGAACTGTTGCACCTCCAAGAGTCACTGTTAGCAGTGCCCCCCTGAACCCTAGTTTCAAAAGATTTTACCCACCACGAATCAAATGCACAGGACAGTCCCCTTATGGTAGGGAGGGGCCCTCAGAGCTCCAGACAAAAGGAAAGTGGCCCGAGGACTTCAGGACTTCGACAGACATGACAATCTCTCAATCAACAGTAGAGAACTTTTTAAAGTCTGAGGATCCTTCATGGACTGGGGACTTGGGTCCTCCACGTGGGAGGCACAAGAGTCCTAAGTCCACCCCGCACCAGGAGCCGAGACATGCTGGCTGCCCCCGGCCAGGGCTCTGCACAGCTGGACCTGGCTCTGCCACCAGCAGTGAGCAGCAGCAGGGTTGGCAAAGGAGACCAGTTAAAGGACTCGGGCAGGACAATGGGGGGAGATGGCAGGGGAAGACGAGGATTAAAAAGCCAAGTGTATAGGGCACACAAATAAACTGGGCACCGACTGCAGGCTCCCGGCCCTGGAGGCTGAAAAAGAGTGGAGGCTCCGGGCCAGGCCGAGAAGGGCCCTCCTGCCCACACTTGCCTTCTGTCTCCATGGATAAGAACTCCTAGAAGGGCCTTTCGGCGGAAGCTAGGCTGCCCTGGTCCTCAGGGGCTGAGGCAAAGAAGACCTGGGCAGCCTGACCTACTCCGCCCAGAAAGCTGTCCTCTCCCCTGGGCCTGAGTAGCGGAAATGACGGTGGCGGTTCTTATGGAGTGTTTGCTGCCTACGCTGTCTATAGATGCCTCATCTAATCCTGCCCATACCTTCTGAGATAGGGACTACTGTCACCCGCTTTCAGGATGTCCCAGCTAGGAAGCAGAGCCAGAATTCAAACCCAGGCCTCAACATCCAGCTCTGCTCGGAGCCCGGGTCGACCAGCCACGCTGCCTGACACTGGGCCTGACACGGAACACTCACCACACAGCTCGTCCCTCCAGAGGCTCCCAACCACCTCGGAGGAGGGCAGGGCACGTCATTAACCTCATTTCACAGATGAGGAAGCCAAGGCTCAGAGAACTGCCATCACTTGCCCTAAACCACAGGCTGATGTGAGGCAGAGCGGGGCTCCTGGCTCCAAAGGCCAGGCAGGTTCTGCATGGTGACGGGGGAGACCCAGGTGGCTGGACCTGATGTCAACTCTGTTGTGTCTCAGAGGTGACCTTTCAGGCCATACCTGGAGGTCTGGCTCCTGAGACTCGGGGAACAAGTCCAGAGGAACCCAGCTCAGACCAGGAGAAGCAGACCAGCCCGGGGAAGGGCTATGGCCAGACGGGAGCAGGGCCCGCATCCTCGTCCTGGCGCTACTGCAAACCTCCTGCAGGCCTCACGTCTCCTTTGACAACACAAGGACAGCCCTTGTTCTCCCTGACATTGCTGCAAGAACGAAAGGAAATCAGGCCACGCTTAGGAGCCTAGACCGACAGAGCAAACGCAGTCTGATTACACCTTTCCAGCCTCTGCCTTGGGCCCACAGGGAAATTCCGATCCCCCAAACCACTCCGATCATCACAGACCCGGAAGGCCCCTTAGCAATCCTGCTGGTCCAACCTCCCTCTTTTGCTGATGACCACTCGGACCCAGGGGCCACATCCTGGGCTCAAAGTCGCACTGCCAGGAAGGAGGCCTCTATGGTGCAAGAGTTCGTCTCCACCTGGGGTCACATCCAGGGATTCTGGGGACTCTGCCGACCCTCCCTCTCCTCACCATCCTCTCTGGTCACTGCAACCTTCCAGCTGACCACAGGCTTTTGCTCACGTGACCTCAAACCTCCAGGAATGTCCCATGCTCTGGACTCTGCACACTCGGACAGCAGGCTGGTCCATGGGGAGAAACGCAAACTGGAGTGGAACCAGCTGGGGTCCCAGTGCCCACATGGCCTCTTACTGGCTTAGCTCTGGACCTCCATTTCTTCAACTGCTAAATGGAACTAATTATACCCACCTCATGTGCTGCCAGGTTTTAATGAGGGAACAGAGGCATGAACCTCCAGGGCTCATAGTCGACGTTCAAAACCCTCTACCAACCACCATCAGACAAGTACCAGGCTTAAGGCAAGCAACATCATCTGTGTCTTTGCTGGTCCCCTCCGCAAAATGGGGAGTAGAGGGTGGGGATGGGCCACGCGGGAGAGAGCAGTGCTGTATGTTCTCCCAGCCCCTTTCCACTGTGACATCGGGGATGTTCCTGGCCCAGCGAGGAACCCAGGCGATCCAGGGTATGCCGGCATGCCAGAGTGGCACAACCCAGCAGGCCCAGCAAGCCCAGCAGGCCCAGGCTGCCCCTCTGCGCCCTCACCCACCACCCCTACCTCCAGGTCGGCGCTGGCCTGGCTCAGGGGCGCAGGCGAGCAGCTCTTGTGCTCCACCAGGCAGATGTGGCAGATGCACTCGCCGTGCTCTGGGCAGAAGAAGTCCCGCAGCCTGTTGTGCTGGGGGCACTTGCGGCGCATCAGGTCGCCGACGGGCGGCTGCAGCGGGTGGTCCCGGAAGGCTGGGCTGTCGAGGTGCGGCTGCAGGTGCTCCTGGCAGAAGGAGGCCATGCACACGAGGCACGTCTTGACGGCGGCCTCCTTCAGGCAGTGGTCGCAGATCACCTGGGCGACGGGGTCAGAGACCTTGGCGGGGGTCTTGGCGCCGGCCTTGACCCGGGTGTGGGCGGCGCCACCGGCGGGCGGCGTCCAGCCATGGGGGAGCTCCTCCCGGGTCGGCTTCGCCTGCAGGAACTGCTCCACCACCGCGCACAGCACCGTGCTCTTGCGCAGCTGCGGCCGAGCCTGGTAGACGGCGCGGCACTGCGGGCACCCGTACGGCGCGCCGCGGGAGGCCCACGACGCGTCCAGGCACGCCCCGCAGAAGCTGTGGCCACACGGGGTGGTGACCGGCTCCTTGAAGGGCTCCAGGCAGATGGAGCACGACAGCTCCTCGGTCAGGGGAAACAGCTCCGTCATGGTTCTCCTGGGGCGAACGAGGGGACGCGCTGGAACCACGGCCGCGACTGCTGCACTGTCGACCCGGGTCGCCAGGAAATGAAACTGAGCGACCGGAGGGCAGGTCCCCACTACCTTTCAGAAAGTCACCTGAGGGCAAAGGGCGGGCCGGGGCGGGGGAAGGATGGGCGAGGGGGTGGGGCGGGCCTGTCAGGGTACCCGGGGAGCCAAGGTTCTGCGGTCCGAGTCGAACTAACGGGGCGCTGAGCACGGTTTCAGATGATCCTCCGACCCCCCAGGAGGCTTCCTAGGGTGTCTCTGCGGATGAGGAAACTGACGCGTCGGGTGGAGAACCCTGGATCCCCGGGGTCAGAGGCAGGATCCAGCCCGGCTTCTGCACTAAGGCGCCTGCAGCAAGTCCCTTCCTTCGGAGAACTCAGCCAGACCGGAGACGTCCCACCGCCCCCGCGGGCCAGGCTGTCATATCAGGACCCGCCTTATCAAATAACCGGAGCAACAGTTAAACGACGAACTTTCTCTTACTTTTTAAATCCTTCCTTCCTGTTTCCTGGTCCTGGGCTCTGGCGTATTGGCATACGATCCCTGATCTCTATAGACTGGAGTACATAATCACACACTTATCCTTAAGCTTGGTGATTTCTTTCCATACTCCCATGTAACAGGCTTTTTTTCTCCATTTCTACTTCGCTGCGGTTTGGAGACCTTCCGGTTTAACAAAGGTTTTCTCTCAGCATACACACTTGCATTTATACACACATGCACTCAAAAAATAATGTTGGCATTACAGATTTTTCTGAAAATTGTATGTATAGATTTTTTTCTTTCATTTTTCAGGCTCTGTTTTCCCCCTCTGGCCTGGATGCAGGAAAAGTGGGTGTACAGGAGGTGAGAAGTGTTCAAGAGAGGGGATGGGGGACAAAGAAAAAGACAGTGTTTTGGGAGGAGTTAGCTGGAGTTGGCAGTGGGGACAGGGTGGGCAGCAAAAAATGAGAAAAAATGTCTTAGACTACCACTAAAGGTAACAGCTACCACTTATGGGGCACCTACTGTGTGCTAGACAAGTCACACATATTCTCTCTCAGAATCTCTATAAGCGCTACAAGACAGAAGTCATTACATCCATCTTACGGAGGGGGGGGTGGTGTCACATATTTTAGACAAAGTAGGACCGGATTCCAGCTCAGGATGGCTTTACTCAGCATGCTAACTCCTGGCTGTCCTACCTCTGTTCCTCCAGGACCCTTTACCCCATCTGTTCTCTCATAGTGTGGTGGTAGTGTTTGCATGGGGAGGAGGAAGACAGGAGAGTGGGGGTGGGGAGAGTAGGAAATTAGGATTTAGGCACAGTATCTCCTTTAAGTCCCTTTGAGGTGGGTGTCATTATCTCGTGTTACAGATGAGGAAACTGAGGCTTAGAGAAACTAAATAACTTGCCAAAGACTATGAATACTGGCATCTAAACTATCTGTTTCCAGAAGCCAAGCATTTCCTGCTAGAAAGTGCTGCTTCCCAAGGGGAGGGATGGAGCAGTTTCCAGGAAATAAGACCATGAAGTCCCCTGTGAGCTAGCTTTTGTGGGTGAGGTGGCCTGGTGATGCGCGCCGGAACGTTTCTCGAAGTCCCTCTCCAGGCGGAGAAGTTCAGAAGCGCTGGTTAGACAGTGAGGATGACTAGGAGGGACAGACTATGTTTTCAAATTCCATGCAGTAGATATTTACTAAGACCTGTCATGCTACACTCACTCCATTGTGGATAAAGCATGCACTTGGTGTTATGTCAGTCTCTTGAAATTTATGGAGACTCGTTTTATTACCCGAATATGGTCTCTCTTGTTATCAGTTACTGTTTGCATGGTATGTCTTTTTCCATCCTTTTACTTTCAACTTATTAGTGTCTTTGAATCTAAATTATGCCTCATAGACAGGATCAAAGGTTCAGAAATAGCCAAAATAAAACCAAGGAATTGCTGAAATAGTAATTAGTAAAAATTTATTGTGCACACCCCAAAAAGATAGTTTGCAAACCGGCAGCACTCAAACCAAAACATGGAATGAAGCCCACAGGTATAGTGTTACAAAGCAGCTTGTATAGTGAGAAGGCAGTGTCTTCATAGTAATTGGTAATTAAGAAAATTAGTGACTAAACTGACTTGTCGACTCAGAGAAGCTTCAAGACTGGTCTCCATTTGCTTTTGGTTTTAACAACAGCATAGGGTCAGATCATGCTTTTTATGCATCCTACCAATCTCTGCCTTTTAACTGGAACATTTAACCCATTTACACTGAATTATTGATAAGGTAGGATTTATATCTGCCATTTGCTATTTATTTTTATGTCTTACATCATTTCGCCCTTCTCTTTCTTCATTACTGCCTTCTTTTGTATTAAGTTTTTTCTAGTCTACTATTTCATTCCTTTGTTATTTCTTCAAACATTCCATGTGCCCTCCCTCTCTCTCCTCTCCTTCAGGAGCTCCCATCATGTGGATGTTGGTAGGATTGTTGGTGTGCCCAGGTCTCTGGGGCTCTGTGCAGTTTTCTTTATTCCTTTTCTTTCCATTTCACAGACTGGATTACCTCAGTTGATCCATATTCAGATTCATGAATTCCTTCTTCTGCCTGCTCAAATGTGCTGTGGAGCCCCTCTAGTGAATTTTTCATTTCAGTTACTGTACTTATCAACTCCAGCATTTACATTTGGTTCATTTTTCTAAAAAAAATCTATCTCCTTACTGTTATTCTCTATTTAGAGAGACATCATTCTCATACTTTCCTTTATTTCTTTAGACATGGTTTCCTAATGCTCTTTGAACAGCTGATTTAAAGCTTTTGTCTAGTTAGTCCAACATCAGCACTTCCTCAGGGGCAGTTTCCACTGATTGCTTTCTTCTTCTATGGGCCATTCTTTCTTGTTTCTTTGTATGTGTCACAAATTTTTGTTCAAAACTGGACACTTAAGACAATACAGTTTAGCACTGTGGACACCAGATTCCCCTCTCCCCAGGGTTTGTGGTGGTGGCTGTTTGTTGTTGTTGTTATTTGCTTAGTGACTTTGCTGAATTAATTCTGTAAACTCTGTCTTCTATGTCATGTGTCGCTACTAAAGTCTAACTCAGTTAATTTGGTGATCGGCTAATGACTGGATAGACATTTCCTTAAATGCCAAGAGCCAGTAAGTTTCCCAAGGGCTTGGAGTTGTTTGCAGACTGTTGGTTTTCAAGACACCATGGAGTTTGGGGTGGGGGCAATGAGAATAGGGAAAGTTAAAACACCACAAGGCTTGCTGTTCTTACCAAGATTTGGCCACTTTTCTTGAATAAGTGTTCCCTGAATTGTTGCAAGCTCTTTCCTAATTTCCCGATTTCTGAAAAAGTTGATCCTGATAATTTTTGTTACTTTTGTTTTATGGAGGTAGAATTTTCAGAGGTCCTTTTTCTACCATTTCTGCTAATGTCATCATATTATTCCTTTTTTTTTTTTTAAAGATTTTATTATTTCCTTTTTCTCCCCAAAGCCCCCCGGTACATAGTTGGATATTATTCGTTGTGGGTCCTTCTAGTTGTGGCATGTGGGACGCTGACTCAGTGTGGCTTGATGAGCAGTGCCATGTCCGCGCCCAGGATTCGAACCAACGAAACACTGGGCCGCCTGCAGCGGAGCGCGCGAACTTAACCGCTCGGCCACGGGGCCAGCCCCATCATATTATTCTTTTAATGTCAGTAGAATCTGCAGTAATAACTCCTCTTTCGTTCTTGATATGAGGAATTTGTGTTTTCTTTTCTTTTTTCTTGACTAATCCATCTAATAGATCATTAATTTTATTACTTCTTTCAAAGAACCAACTTTTGGCTTTAATTTCCTCTGTCATTTGCTCTTTTTTTCATTGATTGCTTCTCTTATCTATTATTTCCTTCTATTTACTTTTGGTTTAATTTGTTCTTATTTCCAAGTTTATTAAGTTGCAACATTAGATCATTATTGTTAAACTTTCTTCTTTTCTAATATAGGTGTTTAAAACTATAACCTTCTCTCTAAGCACTGCTTTAATTATATTCCACAAGTGTTTTCATTATCGTTCCATTCAAAATATTTTCTAATTTCCATTGGATAGTCAGGAATCACTTAATGATGGGGATACAGTCTGAGAAATGCATTGTTAGATGATTTTGTCATTATGTGAACTTACACAAACCTAGATGGTAACATTTACTGTACACCTAGGCTATATGGTATTAATCTTATGGGACCACCATCATATATGGTGTCAATTATTGACTGAAATGTCATTATGTAGCACATGAGTATAATCTTTTCTTTGATACATTAGCTACTTAGAAGGATACAGCTTTGTTTCCCAAAATCTGGAGCTTTCCTGGATATCTTATTGTAATGGATTTCTAATTTAATTCCATTTTAGTCAGCTCTACTATCTAAGATGTTTGTCTTTTGAAATATGTTGAGATTTATTTAACGGCTCAGCATTTGGTCTATCTTAGTGAACATTCCTAATGCACTTAAAAAAAAACCGTATGTGTTGGGGCTGGCCTGGTGGCATACCAGTTGGGTTCACGTGCTCAACTTTGGCAGCCCGCGTTTCGCCAGTTCAGATCCCAGGCGCAGATTCACACACTGCTTATCAAGCCATGCTATGGCAGGCATCCAACATATAACATAGAGGAAGATGGGCACAGATGCTAGCTCAGGGACAATCTTCCTTAAAAAAAAATGTGTTTTGCAGTTGTTGAATGTATAAATCTCGATTATACCAAGGTTCAGATCTTCTATATCCTTCTCAACTTTTCTGTGTAGTTCTACCAATTTCTGAGAGGACATGTCAATTTCTTCAATGTGATAATGAGCTTGTCTATTTCTCACTTTGTATTTGTCCCTTTTTTCTTCATGTATTGTGAAGCTTTGTTATTAGGTGCTATTAGGGGTTTAATTGTATCCCCCCAAAAATATGTTGACGTGCTAACACCTGGTATCTGTGAATATGACCTTATTTGGAAATAGAGTCTTTGCAGATGTAATTGATTAAGATGGTGTCATTAGGGTGAACTCTAATGGAATATGACTTAAGAAAATGCCATGTGAAGACAAACACACATCAGGAGAGAACACCATGTGACAATGGAGGCAGAGATTGAAGTGCTGTACCTGCAAGCCAGGAAACACCAAAGACTGCTGGCCAAGCATCATAATCCAGGAAGATGCAAGAACGAAGTCCCTCCTACAGGTTCCAGAGGGAACATGGCCCTTCTGATGCCTTATTTCAGACTTTTAGCCTCTAGAACTGTGAGAGGATAAATGTTTTTTTATGTCACCTAATTTCAGACACTTTGTTAAGGCAACCCTAGGAAACTAATACAGGTACACACACATTAAGGATTTTATGTATTTCTTGCTATTTAACCTTTTTATAGTTATGAAAAGTCTCCCTTTATCTCTCATAATAATCTTTTTTCTTAAAATCTATTTTGTCTGATAGCAATATAGGCACAGTAGCTTTCTTATCTTTCTATTTACATATCCTATTACTATCCTGTTACTTTCAACTTCTCGTTAAAATGAGTCTCTTATAGACTGAATATAGTTGGCTCTTGCTTTTTTATGCAGTCTCACAATCGCAGCATTTTAATTAGAGTGTTTAGTCCATTTGTATTTAATGTACTTATTGATTTTAAGTCTTGTTTTTTATTTGCTCTTTGGTTTTTGTTCCTATCTTCCTCTTTTCCACTCTTCTTTTGGATTAATCAAATACACCTTACATTTCATTTTTATTTCCTCTTATTGGCCTTTTATCTATATTTCTTTTTGTTATATTTCTAGCGGTTGTTATAGGGATTATAATATGCATCTTAACTTACAGTCTATTTAGAATTAGTATTGAATAATTCATATAAAATATGAGAATCTTATTACATTAAAATTTTATTTACCACCTCTTTGCTATCGTTGTCATATATTTTACATGCACATATATAATAAACCCCATACTCTTCTGAAAGTCGTTAACAAGGAGGTGATAGACTGAAGTGACTCTAATGCTTTGGCAGCCAACATAAGCAAGCCTAAAACTCAGCCGGAGTCAAACCCTATAACTGCCTCAAGTTTAAGAAAGCAAACTTAAGAAGAAACAATCACAAATAGCCAATCAGGCTTTCCCAAACGAGACAACTGCTTAAGCTATAGCCAATTAAATAATAAAAGACTTTCCTCTACCTCCTACCAGTAGAGCGCCCCTAACCATTTGCAGTGCAGCATTGCCTGATTCGAATCGATGTTTGCTCAAATAAGCTCTTCAAAAATTTAATGTGCCTCGGTTTATCTTTTAACAGTACCATATTATTACATTTAATTTAAATAGTCTGTTAACTTTTGAAGAAAATGAAGAAGAAGAAAATATAGTTATATGTGAAAAGATAGGTATATTCCCCACATAGTTACCATTGCCCGTACCCTTCATTCCTTCCTACGGATACAAGTTTACTCCAGCATACCCTGTAGTGCAGGCCTTCTGACAACGAATTCTTTCAGCTTTTGTTTATCTGAAAATGTTTTTATTTCATGCTCCGTTTTGATGGATAATTTCACAGGATATATAATTCTAGGTTGACTTTCTTTCCTTTCAACACTTTAAAGATGTCATTCTATTGTCTACTGGCCTCCATTGTTTCTGATGAGACAGGAACTGTTGTTTGTATTGGTGTGCCTCTATAGGTAATGTATCTTATTTCCTCTGGTGGGTTTTGAGATTGTCCCTTTAACTATGATTTTCAACATTTTAACTATTATATGCCTAGGTGTCCTTTTGTTGTTGTTTGGTAAGGAAGATTCTCCCTGAGCTAACCTCTGTTGCCAATCTTCTACTTTTTACTTGAGGAAGCAAACTGAGCTAACATCTCTGAGGTAACATCTGTGCCAGCTTTCTTCTATTTTCTATATGGGATGCCTCCACAGCATGGCTGAGGAATGGAGTAGGTCCACGCCCAGGATCGGAACCCATGAACCTGGGCCACCAAAGCAGAGCAAGCAGAACTTTAACCATTTGGCCATGGGGTCAGCCCCTTGTCTTTTTTTGTTGTTTAATCCTGCTTTGGGTTTTCTAGGCTTCTTAGATTTGTAACCTGATGTTTTTCTCCAAATTTAGGCAAATTTTTGGACTTTGTGTCTTTAATTATTTTGTCCCCATTCTCTCTCCAATTAAATACAGGGTTAGCTTGTTTGATATTGTCCCATAGGTTATGGAGGCTTTGTTAATCATTTTTCTTTTTATTCTTCAGATAGCATCATTTCTGTTGACCTGATTTTTCTTTTTCATGAGGAAGATCTGAGCTAACATCAGTGCCAATCTTCATTTATTTTGTTATGTGGGTTGCTGCCACATCATGGCTTCAAGAGCGGTGTGTAGGTCCATACCTGGGATCCAAACTCACGAACACTGGACTGCCAGAGGGAGCACGCAAATTGAACCACTACACCATGGGGCCAGCACCATTGATTGCCCTGATTTGAGGTTTACTAATGTTTTCTTCCTAAGTCTCTAATTTGAAGTTAATCTCCTACAGTTAAATTTTCATTTCAGATATTTTACTTTTCCATTCTAGAATTTGCACAAGGTTCTTTTTGTGGTGTCCATTGCTTTGCTGAGATTTCCCATACATCTACTCTTTATGACAGTATGTTGCTTTAAGACCTCAATAATATTTATAATAGCTGCTTTAACATCCTTCTCTGTTAGTTCCAACATTGAGGTTATCTTGGAGCCTGTTCTATTGATTATTTTTTTCTTTTGCTTGATCAAATCTCCCTGCTTTTTCACATTAATCATTTCTTTATTGTATGCTGGACATTGTGGGTGATATGTTTTGGAAATATGCATCATATTGTCTTCCTTTAAAGGGCATTAATTGTTTTTCTGGTAGGCAGTTACATTACAGGCATGTCCTTTTGGCCCTGTCAGCCTTGGTTTTAGTCTTTATTCGAATGGGCATATTTTCATTTGGGCTTTAATCTTAGGGCTCGGCCCTTAAACGAAGACATATTCCTGACTCTTAAATCATGTCTTTTCTGGAGTTTCACCTGAAAGTCCAAGCTGCTCATGGAAGTGTCTCCTCTCTGGCTAGGCCAGAACACCACCATCGCCCACAACTGCTCAGTCCCTAGCATCACCATTCGCCTCCCAGCCTCGCAACAGATCACCTCTGCGAGGCCTCGCAGAGCCTGCCCTGAGCCTGTGCAGCGCAGTCCTCAGTCAAGGGCCCGTTCAGAGCCCCCGTGCAGACTTCCCGCATCCCCTCCCCCCACACAGCTGCCTCTTCTTCAGTTGTCTGCCCCTCGATTTTTAGCTGCTTCAACAGCCCACTAATCCAGACTCTGCCTCCTCAGCTCAGCAAGACACCTTTCCACTTGGGCTCCACCTCCCTGCGGAAATCTTGAGTGATCGTGAGGCTTACCTCCTGCGTTTCCCTCCTCTCCACAATCGTAGTCCTACGCTACCTTTTGCCCAATGCCTGAAACAGTTACACCATATATTTTCTTCAGTTTGTAGTTGCTTAGAAGGAAGGCAAGGCCTGTGCCAACTACTCTGTTATAACCAAAGGTGGACGTTATTAGGTTTTCCTGACATCAGATTCTTTCAAAACTTTCTTTTTCTCATGTTTTTGACACTCCTTTCTAGTGATGCCCTGAACTTAGGCTTAGTCCTCCATTTGGGTAATCCAGCACCATGCTGTCTCCTACTCCATTTCTTTTTTAAAAACATTAATTTATTGAGTTCATATTGGCTTGTAACTCTGTGCAAATTTCAGGTGTACATTATTATACATCAGTTTCTGTATAGACTGCATCGTGTTCACCAACAACAGTCTAGTTTTCATCTATCAGCATACATATGTGCCCCTTTACCCCTTTTGCCCCCCCACACGCCCTTCCCCTCTGTTAACTACCAATCTGCTCTCCTTGTCCAGGTGTTTTTCTATCTTGCACACTATTCCATTTCTTTCCTTTTTTTGACTCTGCCTCCTAACCCTAAAAATGGATTAGGATCGTGAGAATAAGAAGACAAGCCAGAAAATGGGAGAAAATATTTTCAAAAGACATATCTGACAAAAGGCTGTGATTCAAAATATATAAAGAACTCTTAAAACTCAACAATAAAAAAAAGAACAACCTGAATAAAAAATGGTCAAAAGATCCAAACAGCCACCTCATCAAAGAAGACATACAGATAGCAAATAAGCATGTGAAAAGATGTTACATATGTCAACAAGGAATTACAAATTAAAACAACAACGGGATACCCTATACACCAGTTGGAATGGCCAGAACCTGGAACACTAACAACACTAAATGCTGGCAAGGATGCAGAGCCAAAGGATTTCTCATTCATTGCTGGTGAGAATGCCAAACGGTACAGCCCTTTGGAAGACAGTGGGGCGATTTCTTACAAAACTAAACATACTCTTACTATACAATTCAGCAACCATGCTCTTGACATTTTACCCAAAGGAGTCGAAACCTTATGTCCACACAGAAACCTGCACATGGATATTTATAGTGGCTTTATTCATAATTGCCAACAATTGGAAGCAACCAAGATGTCCTTCAGTAGGTAAATGGATAAATAAACTGTGGTACATCCAGGCAGTGGAATGTTATTCACTGCTGAAAAGAAATAAGCTATTAAGCCATGAAAAGACATCAAAGAAACTTAGATGCATATTATTAAGTGAAAGAAGCCAATCTGAAAAGGCTACATATTATGTGATTCCGACTGTATGACATTCTGGATAAGGTAAAACATATGGAGACAGTAGAAAGACCAGTGGTTGCCAGGGGCAAGGTGGGAAGGGATAGATGAACAGGCAGAGCACAGGAATTTTAGGGCAGTGAAACCCCTCTGTGTGATACTGTAATGGTGGATACATGTCATTATACAAGTAGCAAAATCCATAGAATGTACAACTCCAAGAGTAATTAGTTACACTAATGTAAACTATGGACTTCTGGACTTTGGGTGATTGTGATGTGTCAATGTAGGTTCATCAATTTTAACAAATGTACCACTGCGGTTGTCGGGGTGGGGTGGGGAGGTGTCAAGGGGTATATGGGAACTCTCTGTACTTTCTGTTCCATTTTGCTGTGAACCTGAAACTGTCCTAGAAATAAAGTCTATTTTTAAAAATGGATTAGGAGTCACCAAATTTGGCTGTTTCCCAAAATTAAATCTATGCTTAAAAGGTGAGAATTCAAAAAAGTCAATTAGCTATATTTCTACTGATGTTATTACTATGATTATTCGACAAGAGTTCTCAAGATTGTTGCCCAAAAGGAGATCCAAAGATGGTTGGCAAACTGGTAGCATTAATGGAATAAGTGTTTGGAATTCCAAGAGGTTTTTTGTAAGACAGTTTTTGTTTTTTAAAAATGGGAATGGGGAGGATGTTCTATATGCAGTTGTTAAAAGTCTTAATGTGACCAGGCAATGAAACAACATACATGTGAATTTATATTGAAGGGGAAAAAAACTTTTAAAATATTGCATTGGTCATTTCCATAAAGAAGCTTAAAAAAAAAATCACTCATGTTGCACAGACAGAGAAGCTGGTTCTGATTATCTGTCAATGAGCCGAAACACATTCTTGAGCTCAATTATGTTTGGCTTTTTTCACTTAATGATTTTGCAAGAACACCTTCTTAAGAGATTCAGCTCCAAGCCTTTTGCTCAAATCCTAATGGTGGAATTTTGTGTTTGTTTCCTCTTGCTCTGTTACTAACCAGGTGATGAGGAGGTGGGAACTTACATGCTTGGCCACACCCCACCAGCCCGGAAGCAGATGACCTCTCACCTGGCCGACTGGCCGCTGTCAGGTCTGGATGTCTGCGGAGGCACGATTGAGGCAGATGCTGGCCCTGAGTTGCGACTCCTTGAGGCTCCTTACCCTGTCCACCTCCACAGAAGGGATATGCTTTTGGAGCACTAGCAGATCCCTTATTCTTTCCCCTCAGTCCCCTTAGATAACTGTGGAACCTCAGGAAGAGAGAAATATCAATGATGGCCAAGGTCTGCTGGACATTTCTTATTTCTTCCTGGAACGCCATCAGGGCCTGTATCACTCGCTGTTTCTACATCCTCTTCTCACCCCTCACCCTCCAACTCTACAGGCTAGCCATCTTGTTGCCTGATGGTTCTACTTCCTGATGTCTTCCTAAGTAACATTCCTACTGATACCATACCCCTTTTACAACATACTACAAAATCATAAAAGTAGACCATGCATGTAGCAAAACATTTACAGAGAAGAAAGAGATAAAACAGTAAAAAGCTCCCTCCCTATTAGTCCTCTGCATAGAGGTGACCACTATTGAGTTTCACAGATGTCCTTGCAGAACATTTCTATACATATCCCATATAAGGAGCCTCTTTTTTAATGCAAATGGGAAATATACTCTATAAATATATAACATGCCACAATTTGCTTTTTCACTTAATGCTACATCTGTTTCTTCTCTAGAATCTTCTACTGCTGGAGAGGTGGCAGGGCAGGGCGCTTAAGAGAACAGCCTCTGGAGCTGAGAAACTGGACTTGGACCCAGGCTCCTTCATTCACGAGTTGTGAATGAAGGAACTTAACCTCTGGACCTCAATTTCCTCTGCTGTAAAAGAGAGATAATAGCACCTATCTAACAAGGTTAATATGTAATGAATTAATACACGTAAAGTGCTTAGAAAAACAGCTGGCACATAGCTATTGTTGTCATTTCTGTTCTCCAAGCTTCCTTGTGATGATCATCTCATCTCCGGCTGTGGGTCTCGATCTGGAGCCAGAATGGCAGTGGTGGTTTTACTAGGCTACGACAGTGACCAGGCCAGCGTGGAGGTCGGCGTGCTCAGGGCTGCTCAGGGCTTGCTGGGTCTGTTTCCTGCTCCTGAACTAACTGCCGTGTCATAAAACACCGCGGGCTCAAACGGCTCATATCATCGGTGTTCCAAGACTTTGATCCCAGCTCTGGGGCAGCCGGAACCCATGGGTGGTGGCCTATGGCCACTGATAGCATTATTTGCTTATCCCAACGTGCCCCACAAATATCATTTTCTATGCATGCCCTGATACGAAAAAGGTTGGGAAGCGCTGCTTACAGTACTCAACTGAATGTGTCAGTCCCAGCCCAAATAAAACCTTCAGCCTCCTGAAAGCCCTGAGCCAGCCCCTAGTTGGAGGCTGTGTCACTCCCTTTTTCCTCTACAGTGAAAGAGAATCTCAGGTTTGCCAGGTAGCCCTGCAAAAAAGCTCCACAGAGACCAGGTTTAGTCAGGCAGAAGTAACTTTTATTAGTCTAATGAGCAGGGAGAGCACCAATGTCCCAACTGGGTTCTCCTCTAACTCGGTGCTGCCCAGAGTCATGGGCACCTGGGGATCAGTTAATGTAGCTTCCAGTCCAGCAGGTCCGGGGTGGGGCTGAGACCTTGCATTCCTAATCAGCTCCCCGGAAGTGGTGGCTGCTGATTTGCAGACCCACTGGAGCAGCAAGGTCCTGACTTAGCTCACCCTGCCCTTTCCCTTAAGGCTCAACCAGGCGTCTTTCCACCAGGCAGATTCGAGGGGAAAAGCCCAGGAGCAAATGGGCTGGCAGGGGCTGTTGACAACACGGGGTTAGCTCAGTGAAACTGACCAGCAGTAGTGGAAACGAGCTAGCCAAGCTATGTAACCAACACAACCAATGCCAGGGCCTTTGGACTCTGTTATGGTGGGTTTGTTTTTTTAATAAATCAAATATTACCTTATAACCACATTTCATATGGTAAAACCCTATAAATAGTGTTCCCGAATCCAATCGTTTAACACGTAGGGTGGCATTACTGCAAGGTTAACAAATCCACTAGGCTGAGTGTCTTGCAGAGAGGACAGGAGCCGATTCCCAATCCCATTATATCCCAAATGCATTTTTCTGGGGTTTCATCGTACTTATGTTCCTAATCCCTCACCAGTTCATCTCTGAACGACTTTTATCCCATTAACTGAAAAAAAACAAAAACAAAAACAAAATACCTAAGTTGTTTTCTTAATAGAACCTCTTTGAAAGGGGGATCCTGTGTTGTAAGTGCCTAGAGCCCTGGGGGGGAGTCATATACGGCTTAAATATTAAGATAAGACACAACGGTTCGGAGATAATGGATGGATGGAGTCATTAGCAAAAATCTCCAAGCCTTCTAGAATAAAAGCATCACTGATGAGAAATAGGTGACTGACTTCCTCCTACCTAAAGATGTAATTAAAGAAGGTCTAAAACATGGCAGCTATAATACAAAATATGGCACAAGCTGTTTCTAACAGATGAAAATAAATTAAAAAGAAGAGGATTCAAGTTCTGTCAAAAATTTGGAGTGGGATCTTGGGCAAGTTACATAATAGGAATGTAAACAAATGATAACTAATGTCTCATTGAGCACTTACTATGTGCCAGGTCCTGTGCTAAATGCTTCCCATGCATTATCATCTCGTTTGATCCTCACCACACTCCTATTGGTGGGTACTGTGATGGGGAAACTGAGCTTAGAAAGGTTAGATAACTTGTCCAAGGTGAAGTGACTAAGATGCCAAGGCAGAATTTGCACCCGGGTCATCCAACTCGAGAGCCCACATTCTAACTGCACACTGTTCTTTCACCTCCTCTGGGACCATTGTCTCAGAGTAAAATGGAGCTTGGGCTTCACTATTCAAAGAGGGCTTCTGGCTTTAACACTTTATGACCCTACAGTGACCAAAGATTGAATGCAGAGATTTCAGTGAAGGCTCACGGTTTAGATCAGAGCTTTATTTCTCCCCGAGTCCACTGGGGCACAGAGAGCTGATATTCTCATGGCTGTCACATTCCCATGGAGGTACCTGAATCACTTAAACAGCCCTTTGACTAAATCAACTGCAACATGAAGTGAACCCACCATGAAGACTGTCCCACGCTGATACTGATACCGACCCTGATAGCAGTTTCCCTACATTAAACCGGCATATGTGGTGTTAAAACCAAAACACTCATTCCCTGCTTACTCCCTGGCTTCCTGGCTCCAGAATCCACCATCCTCCATGGAGACAGACACCGCCAAGGACAAGCACCTGAATTCATTATCTCCTCCCCACAAAGAGATACAGGCTGGTGGGAAAGCTGCTGACCAGCAAGGTCACGGGCTCCCTCCTCTCATCAAGTAGTCTCAAGGCCAAAGACAGGCTGGTGGGAAAGCTCTGACCAGCAAGGCCATATGCTCCCCCTCCCCTACCTAAAACCCCAAATAAAATCCCTTCCTTTTAGCTTTTCAGGGAGTTTGGGATTTCAGCGTTAGCTGCCCTCTCTCCTTGCTCAGTGCTGTGCAATAATAAAATTCCTACATTCTTCCACCACACCCGGTGTCAGAGATTGGCTTGCTGCGCAACGGGTAAGTGAACTCACTTCAGGTTCGATATCAATACCCAGTTGTGACTTTTCCTCCTGAACGTTAATGAGCTGGAGTTTATTAATTAGCCTCTTTTTTTTTTTTTAAGATTTTATTTTTTTCCTTTTTCTCCCCAAAGTCCCCCGGTACATAGTTGTGTATTCTTCGTTGTGGGTCCTTCTAGTTGTGGCATGTGGGACGCTGACTCAGTGTGGCTTGATGAGCAGTGCCATGTCCGCGCCCAGGATTCGAACCAACGAAACACTGGGCCGCCTGCAGCGGAGCGCGCGAACTTAACCGCTCGGCCACGGGGCCAGCCCCATCATATTATTCTTTTAATGTCAGTAGAATCTGCAGTAATAACTCCTCTTTCGTTCTTGATATGAGGAATTTGTGTTTTCTTTTCTTTTTTCTTGACTAATCCATCTAATAGATCATTAATTTTATTACTTCTTTCAAAGAACCAACTTTTGGCTTTAATTTCCTCTGTCATTTGCTCTTTTTTTCATTGATTGCTTCTCTTATCTATTATTTCCTTCTATTTACTTTTGGTTTAATTTGTTCTTATTTCCAAGTTTATTAAGTTGCAACATTAGATCATTATTGTTAAACTTTCTTCTTTTCTAATATAGGTGTTTAAAACTATAACCTTCTCTCTAAGCACTGCTTTAATTATATTCCACAAGTGTTTTCATTATCGTTCCATTCAAAATATTTTCTAATTTCCATTGGATAGTCAGGAATCACTTAATGATGGGGATACAGTCTGAGAAATGCATTGTTAGATGATTTTGTCATTATGTGAACTTACACAAACCTAGATGGTAACATTTACTGTACACCTAGGCTATATGGTATTAATCTTATGGGACCACCATCATATATGGTGTCAATTATTGACTGAAATGTCATTATGTAGCACATGAGTATAATCTTTTCTTTGATACATTAGCTACTTAGAAGGATACAGCTTTGTTTCCCAAAATCTGGAGCTTTCCTGGATATCTTATTGTAATGGATTTCTAATTTAATTCCATTTTAGTCAGCTCTACTATCTAAGATGTTTGTCTTTTGAAATATGTTGAGATTTATTTAACGGCTCAGCATTTGGTCTATCTTAGTGAACATTCCTAATGCACTTAAAAAAAAACCGTATGTGTTGGGGCTGGCCTGGTGGCATACCAGTTGGGTTCACGTGCTCAACTTTGGCAGCCCGCGTTTCGCCAGTTCAGATCCCAGGCGCAGATTCACACACTGCTTATCAAGCCATGCTATGGCAGGCATCCAACATATAACATAGAGGAAGATGGGCACAGATGCTAGCTCAGGGACAATCTTCCTTAAAAAAAAATGTGTTTTGCAGTTGTTGAATGTATAAATCTCGATTATACCAAGGTTCAGATCTTCTATATCCTTCTCAACTTTTCTGTGTAGTTCTACCAATTTCTGAGAGGACGTCAATTTCTTCAATGTGATAATGAATTTGCCTGTTTCTCACTTTGTATTTGTCCCTTTTTTCTTCATGTATTGTGAAGCTTTGTTATTAGGTGCTATTAGGGGTTTAATTGTATCCCCCCAAAAATATGTTGACGTGCTAACACCTGGTATCTGTGAATATGACCTTATTTGGAAATAGAGTCTTTGCAGATGTAATTGATTAAGATGGTGTCATTAGGGTGAACTCTAATGGAATATGACTTAAGAAAATGCCATGTGAAGACAAACACACATCAGGAGAGAACACCATGTGACAATGGAGGCAGAGATTGAAGTGCTGTACCTGCAAGCCAGGAAACACCAAAGACTGCTGGCCAAGCATCATAATCCAGGAAGACGCAAGAACGAAGTCCCTCCTACAGGTTCCAGAGGGAACATGGCCCTTCTGATGCCTTATTTCAGACTTTTAGCCTCTAGAACTGTGAGAGGATAAATGTTTTTTTATGTCACCTAATTTCAGACACTTTGTTAAGGCAACCCTAGGAAACTAATACAGGTACACACACATTAAGGATTTTATGTATTTCTTGCTATTTAACCTTTTTATAGTTATGAAAAGTCTCCCTTTATCTCTCATAATAATCTTTTTTCTTAAAATCTATTTTGTCTGATAGCAATATAGGCACAGTAGCTTTCTTATCTTTCTATTTACATATCCTATTACTATCCTGTTACTTTCAACTTCTCGTTAAAATGAGTCTCTTATAGACTGAATATAGTTGGCTCTTGCTTTTTTATGCAGTCTCACAATCGCAGCATTTTAATTAGAGTGTTTAGTCCATTTGTATTTAATGTACTTATTGATTTTAAGTCTTGTTTTTTATTTGCTCTTTGGTTTTTGTTCCTATCTTCCTCTTTTCCACTCTTCTTTTGGATTAATCAAATACACCTTACATTTCATTTTTATTTCCTCTTATTGGCCTTTTATCTATATTTCTTTTTGTTATATTTCTAGCGGTTGTTATAGGGATTATAATATGCATCTTAACTTACAGTCTATTTAGAATTAGTATTGAATAATTCATATAAAATATGAGAATCTTATTACATTAAAATTTTATTTACCACCTCTTTGCTATCGTTGTCATATATTTTACATGCACATATATAATAAACCCCATACTCTTCTGAAAGTCGTTAACAAGGAGGTGATAGACTGAAGTGACTCTAATGCTTTGGCAGCCAACATAAGCAAGCCTAAAACTCAGCCGGAGTCAAACCCTATAACTGCCTCAAGTTTAAGAAAGCAAACTTAAGAAGAAACAATCACAAATAGCCAATCAGGCTTTCCCAAACGAGACAACTGCTTAAGCTATAGCCAATTAAATAATAAAAGACTTTCCTCTACCTCCTACCAGTAGAGCGCCCCTAACCATTTGCAGTGCAGCATTGCCTGATTCGAATCGATGTTTGCTCAAATAAGCTCTTCAAAAATTTAATGTGCCTCGGTTTATCTTTTAACAGTACCATATTATTACATTTAATTTAAATAGTCTGTTAACTTTTGAAGAAAATGAAGAAGAAGAAAATATAGTTATATGTGAAAAGATAGGTATATTCCCCACATAGTTACCATTGCCCGTACCCTTCATTCCTTCCTACGGATACAAGTTTACTCCAGCATACCCTGTAGTGCAGGCCTTCTGACAACGAATTCTTTCAGCTTTTGTTTATCTGAAAATGTTTTTATTTCATGCTCCGTTTTGATGGATAATTTCACAGGATATATAATTCTAGGTTGACTTTCTTTCCTTTCAACACTTTAAAGATGTCATTCTATTGTCTACTGGCCTCCATTGTTTCTGATGAGACAGGAACTGTTGTTTGTATTGGTGTGCCTCTATAGGTAATGTATCTTATTTCCTCTGGTGGGTTTTGAGATTGTCCCTTTAACTATGATTTTCAACATTTTAACTATTATATGCCTAGGTGTCCTTTTGTTGTTGTTTGGTAAGGAAGATTCTCCCTGAGCTAACCTCTGTTGCCAATCTTCTACTTTTTACTTGAGGAAGCAAACTGAGCTAACATCTCTGAGGTAACATCTGTGCCAGCTTTCTTCTATTTTCTATATGGGATGCCTCCACAGCATGGCTGAGGAATGGAGTAGGTCCACGCCCAGGATCGGAACCCATGAACCTGGGCCACCAAAGCAGAGCAAGCAGAACTTTAACCATTTGGCCATGGGGTCAGCCCCTTGTCTTTTTTTGTTGTTTAATCCTGCTTTGGGTTTTCTAGGCTTCTTAGATTTGTAACCTGATGTTTTTCTCCAAATTTAGGCAAATTTTTGGACTTTGTGTCTTTAATTATTTTGTCCCCATTCTCTCTCCAATTAAATACAGGGTTAGCTTGTTTGATATTGTCCCATAGGTTATGGAGGCTTTGTTAATCATTTTTCTTTTTATTCTTCAGATAGCATCATTTCTGTTGACCTGATTTTTCTTTTTCATGAGGAAGATCTGAGCTAACATCAGTGCCAATCTTCATTTATTTTGTTATGTGGGTTGCTGCCACATCATGGCTTCAAGAGCGGTGTGTAGGTCCATACCTGGGATCCAAACTCACGAACACTGGACTGCCAGAGGGAGCACGCAAATTGAACCACTACACCATGGGGCCAGCACCATTGATTGCCCTGATTTGAGGTTTACTAATGTTTTCTTCCTAAGTCTCTAATTTGAAGTTAATCTCCTACAGTTAAATTTTCATTTCAGATATTTTACTTTTCCATTCTAGAATTTGCACAAGGTTCTTTTTGTGGTGTCCATTGCTTTGCTGAGATTTCCCATACATCTACTCTTTATGACAGTATGTTGCTTTAAGACCTCAATAATATTTATAATAGCTGCTTTAACATCCTTCTCTGTTAGTTCCAACATTGAGGTTATCTTGGAGCCTGTTCTATTGATTATTTTTTTCTTTTGCTTGATCAAATCTCCCTGCTTTTTCACATTAATCATTTCTTTATTGTATGCTGGACATTGTGGGTGATATGTTTTGGAAATATGCATCATATTGTCTTCCTTTAAAGGGCATTAATTGTTTTTCTGGTAGGCAGTTACATTACAGGCATGTCCTTTTGGCCCTGTCAGCCTTGGTTTTAGTCTTTATTCGAATGGGCATATTTTCATTTGGGCTTTAATCTTAGGGCTCGGCCCTTAAACGAAGACATATTCCTGACTCTTAAATCATGTCTTTTCTGGAGTTTCACCTGAAAGTCCAAGCTGCTCATGGAAGTGTCTCCTCTCTGGCTAGGCCAGAACACCACCATCGCCCACAACTGCTCAGTCCCTAGCATCACCATTCGCCTCCCAGCCTCGCAACAGATCACCTCTGCGAGGCCTCGCAGAGCCTGCCCTGAGCCTGTGCAGCGCAGTCCTCAGTCAAGGGCCCGTTCAGAGCCCCCGTGCAGACTTCCCGCATCCCCTCCCCCCACACAGCTGCCTCTTCTTCAGTTGTCTGCCCCTCGATTTTTAGCTGCTTCAACAGCCCACTAATCCAGACTCTGCCTCCTCAGCTCAGCAAGACACCTTTCCACTTGGGCTCCACCTCCCTGCGGAAATCTTGAGTGATCGTGAGGCTTACCTCCTGCGTTTCCCTCCTCTCCACAATCGTAGTCCTACGCTACCTTTTGCCCAATGCCTGAAACAGTTACACCATATATTTTCTTCAGTTTGTAGTTGCTTAGAAGGAAGGCAAGGCCTGTGCCAACTACTCTGTTATAACCAAAGGTGGACGTTATTAGGTTTTCCTGACATCAGATTCTTTCAAAACTTTCTTTTTCTCATGTTTTTGACACTCCTTTCTAGTGATGCCCTGAACTTAGGCTTAGTCCTCCATTTGGGTAATCCAGCACCATGCTGTCTCCTACTCCATTTCTTTTTTAAAAACATTAATTTATTGAGTTCATATTGGCTTGTAACTCTGTGCAAATTTCAGGTGTACATTATTATACATCAGTTTCTGTATAGACTGCATCGTGTTCACCAACAACAGTCTAGTTTTCATCTATCAGCATACATATGTGCCCCTTTACCCCTTTTGCCCCCCCACACGCCCTTCCCCTCTGTTAACTACCAATCTGCTCTCCTTGTCCAGGTGTTTTTCTATCTTGCACACTATTCCATTTCTTTCCTTTTTTTGACTCTGCCTCCTAACCCTAAAAATGGATTAGGATCGTGAGAATAAGAAGACAAGCCAGAAAATGGGAGAAAATATTTTCAAAAGACATATCTGACAAAAGGCTGTGATTCAAAATATATAAAGAACTCTTAAAACTCAACAATAAAAAAAAGAACAACCTGAATAAAAAATGGTCAAAAGATCCAAACAGCCACCTCATCAAAGAAGACATACAGATAGCAAATAAGCATGTGAAAAGATGTTACATATGTCAACAAGGAATTACAAATTAAAACAACAACGGGATACCCTATACACCAGTTGGAATGGCCAGAACCTGGAACACTAACAACACTAAATGCTGGCAAGGATGCAGAGCCAAAGGATTTCTCATTCATTGCTGGTGAGAATGCCAAACGGTACAGCCCTTTGGAAGACAGTGGGGCGATTTCTTACAAAACTAAACATACTCTTACTATACAATTCAGCAACCATGCTCTTGACATTTTACCCAAAGGAGTCGAAACCTTATGTCCACACAGAAACCTGCACATGGATATTTATAGTGGCTTTATTCATAATTGCCAACAATTGGAAGCAACCAAGATGTCCTTCAGTAGGTAAATGGATAAATAAACTGTGGTACATCCAGGCAGTGGAATGTTATTCACTGCTGAAAAGAAATGAGCCATTAAGCCATGAAAAGACATCAAAGAAACTTAGATGCATATTATTAAGTGAAAGAAGCCAATCTGAAAAGGCTACATATTATGTGATTCCGACTGTATGACATTCTGGATAAGGTAAAACATATGGAGACAGTAGAAAGACCAGTGGTTGCCAGGGGCAAGGTGGGAAGGGATAGATGAACAGGCAGAGCACAGGAATTTTAGGGCAGTGAAACCCCTCTGTGTGATACTGTAATGGTGGATACATGTCATTATACAAGTAGCAAAATCCATAGAATGTACAACTCCAAGAGTAATTAGTTACACTAATGTAAACTATGGACTTCTGGACTTTGGGTGATTGTGATGTGTCAATGTAGGTTCATCAATTTTAACAAATGTACCACTGCGGTTGTCGGGGTGGGGTGGGGAGGTGTCAAGGGGTATATGGGAACTCTCTGTACTTTCTGTTCCATTTTGCTGTGAACCTGAAACTGTCCTAGAAATAAAGTCTATTTTTAAAAATGGATTAGGAGTCACCAAATTTGGCTGTTTCCCAAAATTAAATCTATGCTTAAAAGGTGAGAATTCAAAAAAGTCAATTAGCTATATTTCTACTGATGTTATTACTATGATTATTCGACAAGAGTTCTCAAGATTGTTGCCCAAAAGGAGATCCAAAGATGGTTGGCAAACTGGTAGCATTAATGGAATAAGTGTTTGGAATTCCAAGAGGTTTTTTGTAAGACAGTTTTTGTTTTTTAAAAATGGGAATGGGGAGGATGTTCTATATGCAGTTGTTAAAAGTCTTAATGTGACCAGGCAATGAAACAACATACATGTGAATTTATATTGAAGGGGAAAAAAACTTTTAAAATATTGCATTGGTCATTTCCATAAAGAAGCTTAAAAAAAAAATCACTCATGTTGCACAGACAGAGAAGCTGGTTCTGATTATCTGTCAATGAGCCGAAACACATTCTTGAGCTCAATTATGTTTGGCTTTTTTCACTTAATGATTTTGCAAGAACACCTTCTTAAGAGATTCAGCTCCAAGCCTTTTGCTCAAATCCTAATGGTGGAATTTTGTGTTTGTTTCCTCTTGCTCTGTTACTAACCAGGTGATGAGGAGGTGGGAACTTACATGCTTGGCCACACCCCACCAGCCCGGAAGCAGATGACCTCTCACCTGGCCGACTGGCCGCTGTCAGGTCTGGATGTCTGCGGAGGCACGATTGAGGCAGATGCTGGCCCTGAGTTGCGACTCCTTGAGGCTCCTTACCCTGTCCACCTCCACAGAAGGGATATGCTTTTGGAGCACTAGCAGATCCCTTATTCTTTCCCCTCAGTCCCCTTAGATAACTGTGGAACCTCAGGAAGAGAGAAATATCAATGATGGCCAAGGTCTGCTGGACATTTCTTATTTCTTCCTGGAACGCCATCAGGGCCTGTATCACTCGCTGTTTCTACATCCTCTTCTCACCCCTCACCCTCCAACTCTACAGGCTAGCCATCTTGTTGCCTGATGGTTCTACTTCCTGATGTCTTCCTAAGTAACATTCCTACTGATACCATACCCCTTTTACAACATACTACAAAATCATAAAAGTAGACCATGCATGTAGCAAAACATTTACAGAGAAGAAAGAGATAAAACAGTAAAAAGCTCCCTCCCTATTAGTCCTCTGCATAGAGGTGACCACTATTGAGTTTCACAGATGTCCTTGCAGAACATTTCTATACATATCCCATATAAGGAGCCTCTTTTTTAATGCAAATGGGAAATATACTCTATAAATATATAACATGCCACAATTTGCTTTTTCACTTAATGCTACATCTGTTTCTTCTCTAGAATCTTCTACTGCTGGAGAGGTGGCAGGGCAGGGCGCTTAAGAGAACAGCCTCTGGAGCTGAGAAACTGGACTTGGACCCAGGCTCCTTCATTCACGAGTTGTGAATGAAGGAACTTAACCTCTGGACCTCAATTTCCTCTGCTGTAAAAGAGAGATAATAGCACCTATCTAACAAGGTTAATATGTAATGAATTAATACACGTAAAGTGCTTAGAAAAACAGCTGGCACATAGCTATTGTTGTCATTTCTGTTCTCCAAGCTTCCTTGTGATGATCATCTCATCTCCGGCTGTGGGTCTCGATCTGGAGCCAGAATGGCAGTGGTGGTTTTACTAGGCTACGACAGTGACCAGGCCAGCGTGGAGGTCGGCGTGCTCAGGGCTGCTCAGGGCTTGCTGGGTCTGTTTCCTGCTCCTGAACTAACTGCCGTGTCATAAAACACCGCGGGCTCAAACGGCTCATATCATCGGTGTTCCAAGACTTTGATCCCAGCTCTGGGGCAGCCGGAACCCATGGGTGGTGGCCTATGGCCACTGATAGCATTATTTGCTTATCCCAACGTGCCCCACAAATATCATTTTCTATGCGTGCCCTGATACGAAAAAGGTTGGGAAGCGCTGCTTACAGTACTCAACTGAATGTGTCAGTCCCAGCCCAAATAAAACCTTCAGCCTCCTGAAAGCCCTGAGCCAGCCCCTAGTTGGAGGCTGTGTCACTCCCTTTTTCCTCTACAGTGAAAGAGAATCTCAGGTTTGCCAGGTAGCCCTGCAAAAAAGCTCCACAGAGACCAGGTTTAGTCAGGCAGAAGTAACTTTTATTAGTCTAATGAGCAGGGAGAGCACCAATGTCCCAACTGGGTTCTCCTCTAACTCGGTGCTGCCCAGAGTCATGGGCACCTGGGGATCAGTTAATGTAGCTTCCAGTCCAGCAGGTCCGGGGTGGGGCTGAGACCTTGCATTCCTAATCAGCTCCCCGGAAGTGGTGGCTGCTGATTTGCAGACCCACTGGAGCAGCAAGGTCCTGACTTAGCTCACCCTGCCCTTTCCCTTAAGGCTCAACCAGGCGTCTTTCCACCAGGCAGATTCGAGGGGAAAAGCCCAGGAGCAAATGGGCTGGCAGGGGCTGTTGACAACACGGGGTTAGCTCAGTGAAACTGACCAGCAGTAGTGGAAACGAGCTAGCCAAGCTATGTAACCAACACAACCAATGCCAGGGCCTTTGGACTCTGTTATGGTGGGTTTGTTTTTTTAATAAATCAAATATTACCTTATAACCACATTTCATATGGTAAAACCCTATAAATAGTGTTCCCGAATCCAATCGTTTAACACGTAGGGTGGCATTACTGCAAGGTTAACAAATCCACTAGGCTGAGTGTCTTGCAGAGAGGACAGGAGCCGATTCCCAATCCCATTATATCCCAAATGCATTTTTCTGGGGTTTCATCGTACTTATGTTCCTAATCCCTCACCAGTTCATCTCTGAACGACTTTTATCCCATTAACTGAAAAAAAACAAAAACAAAAACAAAATACCTAAGTTGTTTTCTTAATAGAACCTCTTTGAAAGGGGGATCCTGTGTTGTAAGTGCCTAGAGCCCTGGGGGGGAGTCATATACGGCTTAAATATTAAGATAAGACACAACGGTTCGGAGATAATGGATGGATGGAGTCATTAGCAAAAATCTCCAAGCCTTCTAGAATAAAAGCATCACTGATGAGAAATAGGTGACTGACTTCCTCCTACCTAAAGATGTAATTAAAGAAGGTCTAAAACATGGCAGCTATAATACAAAATATGGCACAAGCTGTTTCTAACAGATGAAAATAAATTAAAAAGAAGAGGATTCAAGTTCTGTCAAAAATTTGGAGTGGGATCTTGGGCAAGTTACATAATAGGAATGTAAACAAATGATAACTAATGTCTCATTGAGCACTTACTATGTGCCAGGTCCTGTGCTAAATGCTTCCCATGCATTATCATCTCGTTTGATCCTCACCACACTCCTATTGGTGGGTACTGTGATGGGGAAACTGAGCTTAGAAAGGTTAGATAACTTGTCCAAGGTGAAGTGACTAAGATGCCAAGGCAGAATTTGCACCCGGGTCATCCAACTCGAGAGCCCACATTCTAACTGCACACTGTTCTTTCACCTCCTCTGGGACCATTGTCTCAGAGTAAAATGGAGCTTGGGCTTCACTATTCAAAGAGGGCTTCTGGCTTTAACACTTTATGACCCTACAGTGACCAAAGATTGAATGCAGAGATTTCAGTGAAGGCTCACGGTTTAGATCAGAGCTTTATTTCTCCCCGAGTCCACTGGGGCACAGAGAGCTGATATTCTCATGGCTGTCACATTCCCATGGAGGTACCTGAATCACTTAAACAGCCCTTTGACTAAATCAACTGCAACATGAAGTGAACCCACCATGAAGACTGTCCCACGCTGATACTGATACCGACCCTGATAGCAGTTTCCCTACATTAAACCGGCATATGTGGTGTTAAAACCAAAACACTCATTCCCTGCTTACTCCCTGGCTTCCTGGCTCCAGAATCCACCATCCTCCATGGAGACAGACACCGCCAAGGACAAGCACCTGAATTCATTATCTCCTCCCCACAAAGAGATACAGGCTGGTGGGAAAGCTGCTGACCAGCAAGGTCACGGGCTCCCTCCTCTCATCAAGTAGTCTCAAGGCCAAAGACAGGCTGGTGGGAAAGCTCTGACCAGCAAGGCCATATGCTCCCCCTCCCCTACCTAAAACCCCAAATAAAATCCCTTCCTTTTAGCTTTTCAGGGAGTTTGGGATTTCAGCGTTAGCTGCCCTCTCTCCTTGCTCAGTGCTGTGCAATAATAAAATTCCTACATTCTTCCACCACACCCGGTGTCAGAGATTGGCTTGCTGCGCAACGGGTAAGTGAACTCACTTCAGGTTCGATATCAATACCCAGTTGTGACTTTTCCTCCTGAACGTTAATGAGCTGGAGTTTATTAATTAGCCTCTTTTTTTTTTTTTAAGATTTTATTTTTTTCCTTTTTCTCCCCAAAGTCCCCCGGTACATAGTTGTGTATTCTTCGTTGTGGGTCCTTCTAGTTGTGGCATGTGGGACGCTGACTCAGTGTGGCTTGATGAGCAGTGCCATGTCCGCGCCCAGGATTCGAACCAACGAAACACTGGGCCGCCTGCAGCGGAGCGCGCGAACTTAACCGCTCGGCCACGGGGCCAGCCCCATCATATTATTCTTTTAATGTCAGTAGAATCTGCAGTAATAACTCCTCTTTCGTTCTTGATATGAGGAATTTGTGTTTTCTTTTCTTTTTTCTTGACTAATCCATCTAATAGATCATTAATTTTATTACTTCTTTCAAAGAACCAACTTTTGGCTTTAATTTCCTCTGTCATTTGCTCTTTTTTTCATTGATTGCTTCTCTTATCTATTATTTCCTTCTATTTACTTTTGGTTTAATTTGTTCTTATTTCCAAGTTTATTAAGTTGCAACATTAGATCATTATTGTTAAACTTTCTTCTTTTCTAATATAGGTGTTTAAAACTATAACCTTCTCTCTAAGCACTGCTTTAATTATATTCCACAAGTGTTTTCATTATCGTTCCATTCAAAATATTTTCTAATTTCCATTGGATAGTCAGGAATCACTTAATGATGGGGATACAGTCTGAGAAATGCATTGTTAGATGATTTTGTCATTATGTGAACTTACACAAACCTAGATGGTAACATTTACTGTACACCTAGGCTATATGGTATTAATCTTATGGGACCACCATCATATATGGTGTCAATTATTGACTGAAATGTCATTATGTAGCACATGAGTATAATCTTTTCTTTGATACATTAGCTACTTAGAAGGATACAGCTTTGTTTCCCAAAATCTGGAGCTTTCCTGGATATCTTATTGTAATGGATTTCTAATTTAATTCCATTTTAGTCAGCTCTACTATCTAAGATGTTTGTCTTTTGAAATATGTTGAGATTTATTTAACGGCTCAGCATTTGGTCTATCTTAGTGAACATTCCTAATGCACTTAAAAAAAAACCGTATGTGTTGGGGCTGGCCTGGTGGCATACCAGTTGGGTTCACGTGCTCAACTTTGGCAGCCCGCGTTTCGCCAGTTCAGATCCCAGGCGCAGATTCACACACTGCTTATCAAGCCATGCTATGGCAGGCATCCAACATATAACATAGAGGAAGATGGGCACAGATGCTAGCTCAGGGACAATCTTCCTTAAAAAAAAATGTGTTTTGCAGTTGTTGAATGTATAAATCTCGATTATACCAAGGTTCAGATCTTCTATATCCTTCTCAACTTTTCTGTGTAGTTCTACCAATTTCTGAGAGGACATGTCAATTTCTTCAATGTGATAATGAGCTTGTCTATTTCTCACTTTGTATTTGTCCCTTTTTTCTTCATGTATTGTGAAGCTTTGTTATTAGGTGCTATTAGGGGTTTAATTGTATCCCCCCAAAAATATGTTGACGTGCTAACACCTGGTATCTGTGAATATGACCTTATTTGGAAATAGAGTCTTTGCAGATGTAATTGATTAAGATGGTGTCATTAGGGTGAACTCTAATGGAATATGACTTAAGAAAATGCCATGTGAAGACAAACACACATCAGGAGAGAACACCATGTGACAATGGAGGCAGAGATTGAAGTGCTGTACCTGCAAGCCAGGAAACACCAAAGACTGCTGGCCAAGCATCATAATCCAGGAAGATGCAAGAACGAAGTCCCTCCTACAGGTTCCAGAGGGAACATGGCCCTTCTGATGCCTTATTTCAGACTTTTAGCCTCTAGAACTGTGAGAGGATAAATGTTTTTTTATGTCACCTAATTTCAGACACTTTGTTAAGGCAACCCTAGGAAACTAATACAGGTACACACACATTAAGGATTTTATGTATTTCTTGCTATTTAACCTTTTTATAGTTATGAAAAGTCTCCCTTTATCTCTCATAATAATCTTTTTTCTTAAAATCTATTTTGTCTGATAGCAATATAGGCACAGTAGCTTTCTTATCTTTCTATTTACATATCCTATTACTATCCTGTTACTTTCAACTTCTCGTTAAAATGAGTCTCTTATAGACTGAATATAGTTGGCTCTTGCTTTTTTATGCAGTCTCACAATCGCAGCATTTTAATTAGAGTGTTTAGTCCATTTGTATTTAATGTACTTATTGATTTTAAGTCTTGTTTTTTATTTGCTCTTTGGTTTTTGTTCCTATCTTCCTCTTTTCCACTCTTCTTTTGGATTAATCAAATACACCTTACATTTCATTTTTATTTCCTCTTATTGGCCTTTTATCTATATTTCTTTTTGTTATATTTCTAGCGGTTGTTATAGGGATTATAATATGCATCTTAACTTACAGTCTATTTAGAATTAGTATTGAATAATTCATATAAAATATGAGAATCTTATTACATTAAAATTTTATTTACCACCTCTTTGCTATCGTTGTCATATATTTTACATGCACATATATAATAAACCCCATACTCTTCTGAAAGTCGTTAACAAGGAGGTGATAGACTGAAGTGACTCTAATGCTTTGGCAGCCAACATAAGCAAGCCTAAAACTCAGCCGGAGTCAAACCCTATAACTGCCTCAAGTTTAAGAAAGCAAACTTAAGAAGAAACAATCACAAATAGCCAATCAGGCTTTCCCAAACGAGACAACTGCTTAAGCTATAGCCAATTAAATAATAAAAGACTTTCCTCTACCTCCTACCAGTAGAGCGCCCCTAACCATTTGCAGTGCAGCATTGCCTGATTCGAATCGATGTTTGCTCAAATAAGCTCTTCAAAAATTTAATGTGCCTCGGTTTATCTTTTAACAGTACCATATTATTACATTTAATTTAAATAGTCTGTTAACTTTTGAAGAAAATGAAGAAGAAGAAAATATAGTTATATGTGAAAAGATAGGTATATTCCCCACATAGTTACCATTGCCCGTACCCTTCATTCCTTCCTACGGATACAAGTTTACTCCAGCATACCCTGTAGTGCAGGCCTTCTGACAACGAATTCTTTCAGCTTTTGTTTATCTGAAAATGTTTTTATTTCATGCTCCGTTTTGATGGATAATTTCACAGGATATATAATTCTAGGTTGACTTTCTTTCCTTTCAACACTTTAAAGATGTCATTCTATTGTCTACTGGCCTCCATTGTTTCTGATGAGACAGGAACTGTTGTTTGTATTGGTGTGCCTCTATAGGTAATGTATCTTATTTCCTCTGGTGGGTTTTGAGATTGTCCCTTTAACTATGATTTTCAACATTTTAACTATTATATGCCTAGGTGTCCTTTTGTTGTTGTTTGGTAAGGAAGATTCTCCCTGAGCTAACCTCTGTTGCCAATCTTCTACTTTTTACTTGAGGAAGCAAACTGAGCTAACATCTCTGAGGTAACATCTGTGCCAGCTTTCTTCTATTTTCTATATGGGATGCCTCCACAGCATGGCTGAGGAATGGAGTAGGTCCACGCCCAGGATCGGAACCCATGAACCTGGGCCACCAAAGCAGAGCAAGCAGAACTTTAACCATTTGGCCATGGGGTCAGCCCCTTGTCTTTTTTTGTTGTTTAATCCTGCTTTGGGTTTTCTAGGCTTCTTAGATTTGTAACCTGATGTTTTTCTCCAAATTTAGGCAAATTTTTGGACTTTGTGTCTTTAATTATTTTGTCCCCATTCTCTCTCCAATTAAATACAGGGTTAGCTTGTTTGATATTGTCCCATAGGTTATGGAGGCTTTGTTAATCATTTTTCTTTTTATTCTTCAGATAGCATCATTTCTGTTGACCTGATTTTTCTTTTTCATGAGGAAGATCTGAGCTAACATCAGTGCCAATCTTCATTTATTTTGTTATGTGGGTTGCTGCCACATCATGGCTTCAAGAGCGGTGTGTAGGTCCATACCTGGGATCCAAACTCACGAACACTGGACTGCCAGAGGGAGCACGCAAATTGAACCACTACACCATGGGGCCAGCACCATTGATTGCCCTGATTTGAGGTTTACTAATGTTTTCTTCCTAAGTCTCTAATTTGAAGTTAATCTCCTACAGTTAAATTTTCATTTCAGATATTTTACTTTTCCATTCTAGAATTTGCACAAGGTTCTTTTTGTGGTGTCCATTGCTTTGCTGAGATTTCCCATACATCTACTCTTTATGACAGTATGTTGCTTTAAGACCTCAATAATATTTATAATAGCTGCTTTAACATCCTTCTCTGTTAGTTCCAACATTGAGGTTATCTTGGAGCCTGTTCTATTGATTATTTTTTTCTTTTGCTTGATCAAATCTCCCTGCTTTTTCACATTAATCATTTCTTTATTGTATGCTGGACATTGTGGGTGATATGTTTTGGAAATATGCATCATATTGTCTTCCTTTAAAGGGCATTAATTGTTTTTCTGGTAGGCAGTTACATTACAGGCATGTCCTTTTGGCCCTGTCAGCCTTGGTTTTAGTCTTTATTCGAATGGGCATATTTTCATTTGGGCTTTAATCTTAGGGCTCGGCCCTTAAACGAAGACATATTCCTGACTCTTAAATCATGTCTTTTCTGGAGTTTCACCTGAAAGTCCAAGCTGCTCATGGAAGTGTCTCCTCTCTGGCTAGGCCAGAACACCACCATCGCCCACAACTGCTCAGTCCCTAGCATCACCATTCGCCTCCCAGCCTCGCAACAGATCACCTCTGCGAGGCCTCGCAGAGCCTGCCCTGAGCCTGTGCAGCGCAGTCCTCAGTCAAGGGCCCGTTCAGAGCCCCCGTGCAGACTTCCCGCATCCCCTCCCCCCACACAGCTGCCTCTTCTTCAGTTGTCTGCCCCTCGATTTTTAGCTGCTTCAACAGCCCACTAATCCAGACTCTGCCTCCTCAGCTCAGCAAGACACCTTTCCACTTGGGCTCCACCTCCCTGCGGAAATCTTGAGTGATCGTGAGGCTTACCTCCTGCGTTTCCCTCCTCTCCACAATCGTAGTCCTACGCTACCTTTTGCCCAATGCCTGAAACAGTTACACCATATATTTTCTTCAGTTTGTAGTTGCTTAGAAGGAAGGCAAGGCCTGTGCCAACTACTCTGTTATAACCAAAGGTGGACGTTATTAGGTTTTCCTGACATCAGATTCTTTCAAAACTTTCTTTTTCTCATGTTTTTGACACTCCTTTCTAGTGATGCCCTGAACTTAGGCTTAGTCCTCCATTTGGGTAATCCAGCACCATGCTGTCTCCTACTCCATTTCTTTTTTAAAAACATTAATTTATTGAGTTCATATTGGCTTGTAACTCTGTATAAACTTCAGGTGTACATTATTATACATCAGTTTCTGTATAGACTGCATCATGTTCACCAACAACAGTCTAGTTTTCATCTATCAGCATACATATGTGCCCCTTTACCCCTTTTGCCCCCCCACACGCCCTTCCCCTCTGTTAACTACCAATCTGCTCTCCTTGTCCAGGTGTTTTTCTATCTTGCACACTATTCCATTTCTTTCCTTTTTTTGACTCTGCCTCCTAACCCTAAAAATGGATTAGGATCGTGAGAATAAGAAGACAAGCCAGAAAATGGGAGAAAATATTTTCAAAAGACATATCTGACAAAAGGCTGTGATTCAAAATATATAAAGAACTCTTAAAACTCAACAATAAAAAAAAAGAACAACCTGAATAAAAAATGGTCAAAAGATCCAAACAGCCACCTCATCAAAGAAGACATACAGAAGCAAATAAGCATGTGAAAAGATGTTACATATGTCAACAAGGAATTACAAATTCAAACAACAACGGGATACCCTATACACCAATTAGAATGGCCAGAACCTGGAACACTAACAACACTAAATGCTGGCAAGGATGCAGAGCCAAAGGATTTCTCATTCATTGCTGGTGAGAATGCCAAACGGTACAGCCCTTTGGAAGACAGTGGGGCGATTTCTTACAAAACTAGACATACTCTTACCATACGATCCAGCCACCATGTTCTTGACATTTTACCCAAAGGAGTCAAAACCTTATGTCCACACAGAAACCTGCACATGGATATTTATAGTGGCTTTATTCATAATTGCCAACAATTGGAAGCAACCAAGATGTCCTTCAGTAGGTAAATGGATAAATAAACTGTGGTACATCCAGGCAGTGGAATGTTATTCACTGCTGAAAAGAAATGAGCCATTAAGCCATGAAAAGACATCAAAGAAACTTAGATGCATATTATTAAGTGAAAGAAGCCAATCTGAAAAGGCTACATACTATATGATTCCAACTATATGACATTCTGGATAAGGTAAAACATATGGAGACAGGAAAAAGACCAGTGGTTGCCAGGGACAAGGGGGGAGAGATAGACGAAGAGGCAGAGCACAGGAATTTTAGGGCAGTGAAACCCCTCTCTGTGATACTATAATGGTGGATACATGTCATTATACATTTAGAAAAATCCATAGAATGTACAACTCCAAGAGTAATTAGTTGCACTAATGTAAACTGTGGACTTTGGGTGATTATGATATGACAGTGTTCGTTGATCAATTCTAACAAATGTACCACTGTGGTTACCAGGGGGCCAGGGGTCAAGGGATACATGGGAACTTTCTGTACTTTCTCTTCCATTTTGCTGTGACCCTAAAACTGTACTAGAAATAAAGTCTATTTTTCAAAACAAATGAGGAGTCACCAAGCTGGGCTCTTTCTAGATATTAAATCTATGCTTAAAAGGTGAGAATTCAAAATAGTCAATTAGCTATATTTTTATTACTGTTATTACTATGATTATTTGACAAGCGTTCTCAAGATTGTTCCCTAAAACAAGGTCCAAAGATGGCTGCCTAACTAGCAGTATTAATGAAATAAGTGTTTGGAATTCCAGGGGTTTTATAAAACAGGGTGTGTTTTGTTAAAAAACGGGAATGTGGAAGATGTTCTATATGTAATTGTTAAAAATCTTAATATGACCAAGCAATGACACAACATACATTTGAATTTATATTGAAGGGAAAACACTTTTACAATATTACATTGGTCATTATTATAAAGGAGTTTAAAAAAAAATCACCAAGATCCTAATTCACGTGGCCCAGACAGAGCAGCTGGTTCTGATTATCTGTCAATGAGCCAAAAGCACATTCTTTTTTTTATTATTGAGGTCATAATAGTTTATAACATTGTGAAATTTCAGTTGTACATTACTATTTGTCAATCACCATATGTATGCACCCCTTTACCCCTGATGCCCATGCCCCAACACCCTGTCCCCTCTGGTAACCACTAATCTGTTCTCTTTGTCCATATATTTGTTTATCTTCCCATATGAGTGAAATCATATGGTGTTTGGCTTTCTCTGTATGGCTTATTTCATTTAAAATAACAACCTCAAGATTAACCCATGTTGTTCGAAATGGTACAATTTTGTCTTTTTTATGGCTGAGTAGTATTCCATTGTATATATATACCACATCTTCTTCATTCATCTGCCGATGGGTACTTGGGTTGCTTCCATGTCTTGGCTATTGTGAATAGCGCTGCAATGAACACAAGGGTGCATAAGTCTCTTTGAATTGTTGATTTCAGGTTCTTTGGATAAATATCCAGTAGTGGGATAGCTGAGTGATATGGTATTTCTATGTTTCATTTTTTGAGAAATCTCCATACTGTTTTCCATGGTGGCTGCACCAGTTTGCATTCCAACCAGCAGTGTATGAGGGTTCCGTTTTCTCCACATCCTCTCCAACATTTGTTGTTTTTTGTCTTGGTAATTATAGCCATTCTGACAGGTATGAGATGATATTTCATGGTGATTTTGATTTGCATTTCCCTGATGATTAGTGACGTTGAGCATCTTTTCATGTGCCTATTGGCCATCTGTACGTCTTCTTTGAAAAAAAGTCTCTTCAGCTCTTCTGTCTATGTTTTAATCAAATTGTTCTTTTGCTATTAAGTTGTATGTGTTCTTCATATTTTTTGTATATTACTCCCTTATCAGATATATGATTTGCAAATATTTTCTCCCATTCAGTAGGTTGCCCTTTCATTTTGTTGATGGTTTCCTCTACTGTGCAGAAGCTTTTTAATGTGACATAGTGCCACTTATTTTTGTTTTTGTTGCTTTTGTTTTTGGTGTCAGAGTCAAAAGATCATCACCAAGACATACATCAAGGAGCTTACTACCTATGTTTTCTTCTACAAGTTTTATAGTTTCAGTTCTTACATTCCAGTCTTTAACCCAATTTGAGTTATTTTGTGTGTGTGATCTAAGATAGTGGTCAAGTTTTATTCTTTTGCACATGGCTGTCCAGTTTTCCTAATTCCATTTATTGAAGAGATTGTCCTTTTCCATTGTACACTCTTGGCCCCTTTGTCAAAAATTAATTGACCATATATGCATGGGTTTATTTCTAGGGTCTCTATTCTATTCCATTGATTTATGGGTCTGTTTTTTATTCCAATACCATATGGTTTCAACTACTATAACTTTGTAACATAGTTTGAAATCAGGGAGTGTGGTGCCTCCAGCTTTGTTCTTTCTCAAGATTGCTTTGGCTATTCAGGGATGTTTACAGTTCCATACAAATTTTAGGATTATTTATTTTATTTCTTTGAAAAATGCCATTAGAATTTTGATAGGGATTGCACTGAATCTCTAGATTGCTTTGGATAGTATGGACATTTTAACAATATTGATTCTTCCAATCTATGAGCACAAAACATCTTTCCATTTGTGTCTTCTTCAATTTCTTTCATTAATGTCTTGTAGTTTTCAATATGCATGTCTTTCACCTCCTTGGTTAAATTTAATACTAAGTATTTTATTCTTTTTGATGCAATTGTAAATGGGATTGTTTTCTTCATTTCTCTTTCTGATACTTCACTATTAGTCTATAGAAATGCAACAGGTTTTTCTGTATTGATTTTGTATCCTGCAACTTTACTGAAGTTATTACTTCTATCAGTTTTTTGACAGAGTATTTAGGGGTTTCTATATATAAATATCATGTCATCTGCAAATAATGACAGTTTTACTTCTTTCTTTCCAATTGGGAAGATTTTATTTCTTTTTCTTGCCTAATTGCTCTGGCTGGGACTTCCAATATTATGTTGAATAAAAGTGGTGAGAGTGAGCATCCTCGTCTGGTTCCTGATCTTAGAGGAAATGCTGTCAGCTTTTCACTGTTCACTATGTTGTTAACTGTGGGTTTATCATATATAGTCTTTATTACGTTGATATCTATCTACTCTATACTCACTTTGTTGAGAGTTTTTATCATAAGTGGATGTTGAATTTTGTCAAATGCTTTTTTTGCATCTAGTGAGATGATCATACAATTTTTGTCCTTCATTTTTTGTTACTGCAATGTATCACGCTGACTGACTTGCAGATGTTGAACCATCTTCCAATCCTCGAATAAATCTCAGTTGATCACAGTGTAGGATCTTTTTAATGTATTGTTGAATCCAGTTTGCTAATATTTTGTGGAGGAATTTTTAATTTATGTTCATTAGGGATATTGGTCTGTAATTTTTTTTTCTTGTCACATTCTTGTCCAATTTTTATATCAGGGTAATGCTGGCCTCATAAAATGAGTTTGGAAGGATTCCCTACTCTTCTTTTTTGGAAGAGTTTGAGAAGGATTGGTATTAATTCTTCTTTGAAGGTTTGGTACAATTCATCAGTGAAGCTGTCTGGTCCTGGACTTTGGTTTGTTGGGAGATTTTTGATTACTGATTCAATTGCCTTACTGGTAATTTTCTGTTCAGATTTTCTATTTCCTTATAAATCAGTATTCGTAAGTTGTATGTTTCTAGGAATTTATCCATTTCTTCTAGGTTGCCCAAATTATTGATCTATAATTGTTCATAGTAGTCTCTTAAGATCATTTGTATTTCTGTGGTTTCAGTTGTGACATCTCCTCTTTCATTTCTGATTTTATTTATTTGAGTCCTCCCTCTTTTTTCTTGGTTAGTCTAGCAAAAGATTTATCAATTTTGTTTATATTTTCAAAGAACCAGCTCTTAGTTTCATTGATCTTCTCTATTGTCTTTTTAGTCTCTATTTCACTTATTTCTGTTCTGCTCTATCATTTCCTGCCTTCTACTAAAATTGGGCTTTTTTTTGCTCTTTTTCTAGTTCCTTGAGATATAAAGTTAGGTTATTTATTTAGGACTTGTCTTGTTTCTTGAGGTAGGCATTTATGACTATGAACTTCCCTCTTTGATTTGCTTTTGCTGCATTCTACAAATTTTGTTATATTTCCATTTTTGTTTGTCTCAAGGCATTGTTATTATTTCTCTTTCAATTTCTTCTTTGACCCAATGGTCGTTCAGTAGCATGTTGTTTAATCTCCATATATTTGTGAATTTTCTAGTTGTCTTCATATTTCATATTCATACTCAATTTTTAATTTCATATCATTGTGGTCAGAAAAATGCTTGATATGATTTCAATCCTCTTAAATTTCTTAAGACTTATTTTTTGGTCTAACATAGGATCTATCCAGAAAAATGTTCCATGTGCACTTGAGAAAAATGTGTATTCTGTTACTTTTGGATGGAATGTTCTGAATATATCTGTTAAGTCCACCTGGTCTATTGTGTCATTTAAGGCCGATGTTTCCTTATTGATTTTCTGTCTGCATGATCTATCTATTGAGGTAAGTGGTATCACAGAGAGTGAAGCAAAATGAAGAAACAAAGGAATATGTTCCAATTGAAAGAACAGATAAACCTCAGGAAAAAAACTTAACAAAATGGAGACAAGTAATATACCTGATAAAGACGTCAAAGTAATGGTCATAAAGATGCTTACCAAACTGAAGAGAAGACTGGATCAACACAGTGAGAACTTCAACAAAGAGATGGAAAATACAAGAGAGTACCAAATAGAAGTCACATAAATGAAGAATACAATAACTGAACTAAGGAGTACACTAGAGGGGTTCAATAGCAGGCTAGATAAAACAGAAGAAAGGATCAGTCTACTCAAAGACAAAGCAATGGAACTCAATCAATCAGAGCAGCAAAAAGAAAAGAATGAAAAAAGTGAAGATAGCATAAGGGGCTTATGGGACAACATCAAATGGATTAACATTCATATTACAGTGGATCTCAGAAAGAGAAGAGAGAAAAGGGGGCAAAAATCCTGTTTGAAGACATAGTGGCTAAAAACTTCCCTAACCTGGGAAAGGAAACAAAGATGCAGATCCAGGAATCCCAGGGAGTCCCAAATAAGAGGAATCCAAAGAAACCCACACCAAGACACATCATAATTAAAATGTCAAAAGTTAAAGACAAGGATAAAATATTAAAAGCATCAAGAAAAAAACAATTTGTTACATACAAGGACACCTATAAGACTATCAGCAGATTTTTCAACATAAGTTTGCAGGCCAGAAGTGAATGGTATGATATATCCAAAGTGCTGAAAGAAAAAACTTCCAACCCAGAACACTCTACCCAGCAAAGTTATCATTCAGAAGTGAAGGAGAGATAAAGAATTTTCCAGATAAGCCAAAGTCAAAGGAGTTCTTCACCACTTACTCAAATTACAAGAAATATTAAAGGAACTTCTTAAGCTGAAAAGAAAGTGTGCTGAATTAATAACAAGAAAACATATGAAAGAATAAAGCACACTAGAAAGGTAAACATATAGTAAAGGTAGTGGATTAATGAGTTAAAAAGCTAGTATGGAGGTTAAAAGACAAAAGTAGTAAAAACAGTTATGATTACAATAAGTAGTTAAGGGATGCACAAGATACAATGATGTAAAATGTGACATCAAAAACATAAAATAGGAGAGGGGAGTAAAAATGTTGAGCTTTAGAATGAAACTTAAGGGACCAAACTTAAGCTTTTATCAACTTAAACTAGACTGTTATACATATAAATTGTTATAGGTAAGCCTCATGGTAACCACAAAGCAAAAACCTATAGTAAATAAACAAAAGAGAAAGAGAAAGGAATATAAGTATACCACTAAAGAAAATCATCAAACCACAAAGAAAGAGAGCAAAAGAAGAAGAGAAGAACTACAAAAACAGCCAGAAAAAATTCAAAAAATGGCAATAAGTACATACTTATCAGCAATTACTTTAAATGTAAATGGACTAAATTCTCCAATCAAAAGACATAGAGTGGCTGAGTGGAGAAAAAACAAGAGCCTTCTATACACTGCCTACAAAAGATTCACTTTAGAGGTAAGGATACACATAGGCTGAAAGTGAAGGCATAGAAAAAGATACTCCATGTAAAGGGAAACCAAAAGAAAGCTAGAGTAGCTATACTTATATCAGAAAAAATGGACTTTAAAACAAAGACTGTAGTAAGAGACAAAGATGGGCGTTACATAATGAGAAACAGGTCAATCCAACAATAAGATATAACATTTGTAAATGATTATGCACTCAACATGGGAGCACCTAAATATATAAAGCAAACATGAACAGACCTAAAGGGAGAAATAGACAGCAATACAGTAAGAGTAGGGCAAAAATCTGCATTTTGCATATGACACTGGATGGAGGACTAGCCTGAGTGTGGGTACCTGGTGTCGCTGACAGAGATCAAAAGAGGAGAAGCCATGAGCCAGAGTGTAGGAAAAGTGAAGAATATCTCTTGTTATGGAGACAGCTCTGAGAAGGCTGAGTTGGAATGGGACCCTTCAAGGCCATGGGATCCTTGTGGAAAACTCAAATGAGTACAAGGTAGGGTCTTCAAAATGGAATTCTTTAATAAGATTAATCCTTTAACAAGATGAATCCTTTAATAAGATGAATTGATGTTTCCATGGATACCTAAAAGCATCATTAGTCACTAAGGGAAACATTTGGAAATGGTGTATGACAAACGGTTGAGAGCCAGTTAGCAGTGAAGCAGGTTCTCAAATCCTATATTCACATTCCATCTATAGGAGAGTAGGTTTTAGGACATAAATCTTTTGGGAAATCTCTATAGAGTCAGACAATCAACTAAGAGGGACCTAAAGTCACATTACATTTGTGTCCACCCACCAAGTCAGTCATGGGGATCCCATGGAAATTCTTCAGAAGCCAATGAGCCTGGGGTGTCTCCCAGGACTATTAGACACTGTAGCCCATGAAGTGGACACATCAGCTGGACATCCTAGAAGCACCACAGCGTGCACCATTCCCCAGCCCCATGCATCAGCATCTCATCAGCAAACTTGTGAGGGAGGAGACTGGGGACCGTCCAGCAGGAGCCACTATGCACATTCCATCGGGAACTTTTCAAAATCCAGCTGGGAGGAGATGCGTCCCCACCTACATTTTCAATCAAGAAAATCCAGGAGCATATGGGGAAAAGTAAAAAAACTCAGTTGTCTGAACTTCTGAGAGGAAGTAACTGTTCAACACGGAAAATCTTGTCACAAAAGATGGGCGTGGGAAATCATCAGTCATTAGGCATTTTCACCCAAATTACCCCTTCAGTGAGTCTTTCTTATTGCATCGCTATCTCTTCTCTTCCCCTTCACTCCTAGATCCACTTTCTTAGAGCCTTCTCACAGTTTATGAGTTAAGATTGTTCCACAGTAAAATGCAGGCAAGCTACCAGGCCAGGGTCAATAAAGGCTGGGGATCCATCCATTACTTAAGATGCAATGGCACTTCAAGAGCACCTAGGAAGTAGCAAGAAGAAGATGTAAGACCCATGAAAGAATCAAATATTATGAATGGGTCACTCCAGCAGGGCACAAGTGACTTCAAAATTAGGCCCTCACACATACACACACACACACATACCAGCACTCACAGCCTTGCTGTGCTTTACTGAGAAGTTGAAAGTACCGTCTTGAACTTTTTATTGGAACAGAAGAGCATCCCATGACAGTTTAAGCGGCATCTCTAAATGGGAGGACAAATCTGTAACTGACATACTGAGTATTTTTCTGGGTACAGTGACAGTGAGGAAGAAGAAATCACAAGAAGAGGGGGAGGCGAGATGAGAGTGAGCAAAACCCAGGACTTTACACCCTGGGGACTTGACACAAGAGAGAAGAAACTTGGGAGCTGCTTTTAAGAACAGTGTGTTTTATTCTGACAGGTTGGTCAAGAAGGGTTCATCCGAAGTTTGCACGTTCCACCACCTCTATTCTAACACTAACTGGCGTACTGCAATGCAATTTTGCTGCTAACCACCTGGAGTCAGCATTAGGCTCCACAGGCCAAAGGGTCACAGTCCCAACAAGACTGCACTCACTCAAGACACCAGCCACACTTCAGGGGTCACCAGGCCACCCACACTTCTGACCAACTGGCTACAAACCCTGAAGGTTCCCATGATGTCTTAGTCTGTTTGGGCTGCTATAACAAAAATGCCATAAACTGGGTGGCTTAGGCAACAAACATTTATTTCTCACAGTTCTGGAAGCTGGAAGTCCAAGATCCAGGTGTTGGCAGATTCGGTATCTGGTGAGGACCTGCTTCCTGGTTCATAGGCGGTTGACTTCTTGCTCTGTCCTCACACGGCAGAAAGAGTGAGGGAGCTCTGTGGTGTCTCTTTCTTAAGGGCACTAATCTCATTCACGAGGCTCCAACTTCAGGACCTTATCACCTTCCTGATCACCTTGAACACCCTCACATTCAGGGTTAGGTTTCAACATTTGAATCTCCAGGCAACACAGACATTCAGTCTATAGCACATGACCTTCCTCAGGTTCAGTAACTCACTAGAATCACAGAGCTCAGAAAAGCACTATATTTATGATTACAGTTTTATTGTAAAGGATACAAATCAGACCAGCCAAACGGACAGACATAGAGTGAGGTCTAGGAGGGAGCGAAATGCAGAGCTTCCACACTCTCTCCCTGCAGAAAAAGGGTGCATCACCTTCCTGGCTCCTCAGTGTGTTCAGTGGAGCCTCAGGGTCCAGAGATTTTAGTCGGGGTTTCGTTACGTAGGCATAACTGACTGACTCTCTGGCCACAGGATTCGATTCAATTTCTAGTCCCTCTCTCCTTCCTGGTGGTCAGGCTGGCTCAGAGTCCCAACCCTCCAAGGCTGATCTTTCTGTGACCAGGCCCAATCCTGAGTCATCTCATCTCTTGGCCTAAACTCAAGTGTGATCCAGGGGCTCAGGAATAACAGACACCCCTATTACTTGGGAAATTCCAAGAATTTAACATCTCCCCACCAGGAACCAGGACAAAGGCCGGGCGAAGTCTTTATTCTACAACAACCTCAAGTCCACACCTCCTGTAACTCCTATCCCTATTCAACAGCAATAAAATCCACTGGACAGGGCCCATTGCTGGCCTCAGCTGTTTTTTGTGTCATTCTTAAAAATCTTTATTATAGAAACGCTCAAGCATAATCAGCGATAGAAAGAATATAATGAACCCGCACATTCCCATCAGCGTCTCGCTGATTATCTGCATGTGGCTTACCCTTTCATGCACACCCCCCTGCCCTTCTCCATACCGCTCATCCTCAGATTATCCTGAAGCAAAGCCCAGAAGGACATCCTATGGTTCTGAGAATTCTTTATCAAAAGCTTCCCAGGGGGTGCTGCACCCACGGCAGTCTTCACATGGGCTATAGGCACGCTGAAATCTCAACTCCCTGGGGGTGAGCTTCCAGAGGCCCTGGGCAGCAGCCTCCCACGGTGGGCACCTCACTGGCTGACTCCAGCATACAGATCAGTACCATTTTCTACACGCACTGCGATGCCAGAGAGAACACCAAGCACCACTGGATTACATTCAAGGCTTCTAAGGCATGTCATCAGCCTCGCCCTGGTATTTCTCGTGGGATTCCAAAGGTTCGTGTCCACAGCCCTGATTATCTCCTAAAGAACCAAATCTAACAAAATAAGCCGAAGGAATAACAGCTCAAATACTCCTAATTAATTAAAATCAATTGGGGGGTGCTGAATAGGTAAGAGATACAATGTCAGTATTAGTTATAGATTACAGATCCATTTCAGAGTAATTAAAACAGGGCAACCAAGGGGCTGGCCCAGTGGTGCAGTGGTTAAGTTCACACACTCCAAGTCAGCAACCTTAGGTTCACCAGTTTGGATCCCAGGCACAGACTCACACACTGCTTATCAAGTCATGCTGTTGCAGGCATCTCACATATAAACTGGGAAAGATGGGCATAGATGTTAGCTCAGGGCTAATCTTCCTCAAAAAGAAAAAAGCTGGGGAATCAACCAAGAAATCTTAAATAATACAGATTTGACCCTGACCTTGGGTTTGTCATGTCAGAGTGACTGGGACAGTCCCTAATACCTGAAGAGTATTTTTATGTTTGTGTTTCTGGGAATTTCTAACACGTCCCCAGGGTTCAGGGTTGATCCCTCACACACTCCAGGAGGAATCTCCTCCACGATGGGATGGGGAGAGCAGTGAGCAGAGTCATCCAATACCTCCCCATCAGACATATTCTGCAAAATGAAAAATCAGAGGGATACAAAGTTTCCTCCCACTCTAGGACTCAGCGGCCCTGCAAGGCCAGGGAATGTGAGGCTGGAGACCGCAAGGTGCACTCCTCGATTGACATCTCCAAAGCGCCTGTCACAGAGCTCGGCTTGGGTCACCTACCTGCTCTCATAAACAGAAGGAGGAGTCTTCCCCATCCTGAGCTGTGTGTTCACCAGAGAAGAGGCCTCTCTGTGGCCCCTACTTGTGCAGAAGAGAGCCGCGGCACGACCCGAGGATAAGTCATTGGCACTCTCCTCCCCTAAGCCCGGCTGTTTCCCAAGTATGAACTGGCTTCAGACAGGTTTTTCTTTCAGAAGATCAATGAAGTTGCTTTTCATCATCTCCAAAAGCAGAGAAAATCCCCAAGGAACTCCTCTTCCCAGTAACAAAGGAAGAAAACTTTAAAGAACCACATTTCGGCTCTTGCAGGGATGTCTTCCCTACAGAGATGATCTCTCTCCCAAGGAAGTGAAAGTCCTTGGGAGAGGACACAGATCAACACATCTGCCGGGAAGGCCAAGTGCTCCTGGCCCGAATGGCGTGCCCTGGAATTCCAGCACAAGGCCAGAGATGCGTTATGTTCTCAAATTTCCATGTGAGAAGGTCTGGGGTCCCCCTTCCTTCCCCAGAGATGACCTCTTTTGCATATCACAAGGAGCCTGACCTGAGCTCTCCTCTTGGAAAGCCCAGAGCCGGACTCATTTCACCACAAGAGGTAAAATTTCTACCACTTTGGGGATGACAACATCAGGATATGAGGAGCTTGGGAAATTCCAGCAGTCCATTCACTCCTGCCCTTAGTGGACTGGGGTTATTTTCACCGCACAGAAACACTGCAGGAAAAACAGCCCCTTGTGCTTGAGCACTGTAACTTGTTCCCTCCCTGGTCCTTAAAGTCTTCCTGAGCCCTAGCCTGGTCAATCCCCCATCTGGAACTGCCTCAGACAAGGAAGAGAGCAGAAGCGGCTAGAGCCGGTGACAGGTCCATGCAAGGGCCAGCGCTGGGTCTGCAGTGCGTGGCCAAGGATGAACAGGAATGTTGCTGTTTCCCAGGAGATCTGCCAGAAGGCCCTTTTGGCTATAGGTTGTCATCCCAGCAGGTGACCTAGGATGGTCCCTGAGGCAACTACACATGGTCTCTCTGCATGACACAGGCTTCAGATGTTGGGCTTAGCTGTCACTCCACTGTGTTGGCCACAGTGGTATCTAACCAGCCAGTCCAGCATCTCACAATCCTGGGGAGGGGAGGCTGTCACTGAGGAGAGTTATCCTTAAGAAGGCAAGACACTCTAGGGGCCGGCTCTGGGGCCGAGTGGTTAAGTTCGCATGCTCCACTGTGGCGGCCCAGGGTTCGGATCCTGGGTGCGGACGTGGCACCGCTCATCAGGCCACGTTGAGGTGGCATCCCTCATCTCACAACTAGAAGGACCTGCAACTAAGATATACAACTGTGTACAGGGCGGGGTTGGGGAGATAAAGCAGAAAAAAAAAAAAAAGATTGGCAACAGTTATTAGCCCAGGTGCCAATCTTTGGGGAAAAGAAAAAAGGTTGGCAACAGTTGTTAGCCCAGATGCCAATCTTTAAGAAAGAAGGCAAGACACTAAGAGCAAAATCATCACACTTCCGTCAACCCAGGTCAGTGTCCCTCTTGCCCTGAGGACTTCCTTGCCCCAAAGCCTAGGCTATGGGAAGAAGGCCTCCAGCCAGGCTCCAGAGCTGCAGCCAGAGGGTGGCTACGGAGATGCCTTTCACGACACTGGGGAGTGGGAAGGGTTTCTGTCCACACGGGACCTGGGTCACCTTGACATCGAATCGCAAATTCAGCATTGGCTGATTCAGATCATGCTTTGAAGCCTTAGGCTGAAAAAGTTCCTGTTCGATTAAACCTTTCAAAACCATTGACTGGGGTGATGAGGGGTGCAGGAAACCAGGGAAGCAGGGCTACCTTCCAGTGGAGGAGGAGGACACGCTTCTGGGGGAGAGTCTGGTCTGGGAGGAGGTCTGCTGTGGTGGTTTCCCTCAAGCACCAAAAATAACCAGGAGTCTGAGCGCTCACCCCACGCCCGACACGTGGGTAGTGGGGGCTGACTAACATTGAAATCCCATGACTGTGGAATTTTAAAAAATCTATAGAGTTCAATAGCCCTATAGAGAGTAATCAAAACACGAAAATCTGAAGGCCACTCCGGAGAGCAACCGGACATACACCAAGGGACGCAAGAAAGATCCTGCAGTGGCTACAGATTTCTCCAGGAGGAAAGGGGCAGTAAGGACTTGTCCCCAAAAGCCCCATCCAGCTGCCCAGCAGCCTGGAGAGCTACCAAAACAAGAGGGAGGAGGTCCCCCTGCCCTGATGGGCGCCGGGAGGTAGAAATGCTTCCTCACCCACAACACAATCACTGCCACCCCACCCCTTGCCTTGGCCAAATCCCTCCTCTATCCCATCTCCCCACCCTCCCACCTGCCACCCACTCCCCTCCCATCCTTTCAACTTAGGGACTCTCAGGGAAGTCCTCCGAGAGAGCTCCACCTGCAGCATTTTCACTAGAGTCTTGGGCACTCCACTGGTAGTCAGCCAGAGACATTGTCCATGGCCTGCCTACTTGGAGGAGCAGATGGACAGCGTGGCACCTGCAGAGAACACCCAGAAAGCCGGGTACAGAGCTTCAGTAAAGTCCACCTTGAACGCATACATCAGGTGGACCTTGTCAGTGACAGCGAAGAAAATGACAAAGCCGTAGTCGCAGTTGAGAAGCACACCAACCCGCGTGGCCTTGAAGGGCAGAGTTTTCTCCACTCTCTTGTGCCAGGCAGAGATCTTGGTGTTGAACTGCTCCACGCACCAGGAGGAGCTGTTGCGGCCGAGCCGGCTCCCGGGGCCCTGCCGTTGCATGCTGCCATAGCAGATGCCCACCCCACAGTTGTTCTTCCGCAGCTCAACCTCCCAGTAGTGGACCCCTTCCTTGTAGCAGTGCAGGCCCAGCACCTGAGAGCAGGAAGTGAACCTCTGAGGATGGGACTCATAGCTCTGGGGTACGTCAGCCACAGAAGCTACGGTGTAGTTCTTTGACAGAGCCACATTGCTGTGGGCGGTGTTGCAGTCCAGGATGACTCTAACAGCATCTAAGAAAGCATTACCCCAAGGAATCAATTAGTAGGGGCTCAAAGCACTCTCACTTTTAAACTTTTCCCCAACAGGTAGTATAGTTTCATTTCTTTTATCTATCCATCCATCCATGTGTCCATCCCTCCATCCATCCATCCAGCCATCCCTCCCTCCATCCATCCACCCGGCTATCCATCTATCCGCCCAACTATCCATCCATCTGTGCATCCATCCACATATCCACCCATACATCAACCCATCTATCCATACATCCATAACCGAGGCCTAACTGAGAGTGTAAAATTCCAGAGACAGCAGGAAGAATGAGAGCCAGACTCCTGGCCAGGGGACTGACCTTGGGAGACAGGACAGCGAGGGCAGGAGGAAGAGGGTATAGAATCAAGTGAGATGACAATAACTAAGAGGATGAGGGAGCCCCTCCCAGAGCGCCTCTCTTCTCTGTGAAGCAGAGGATGCTGGGGAGCACCGGAAGAGGGCTGAGGTTTCAGCAACTGGGAAGGTCTTCGAATGGCAGGGGCGTCGGCAGGAAAACCAGAGCAGGAGGGCCGGCAGTGGGATGCCCAGTGATATCCGGGGCACAGAGAAAAGGATGAACTGTGTTCAAGCAGAGCTGGGGTTGAGCCAGAATGGACAGCCAGACGAGGATTTAAAGAACTGATTATGGAATCTAGGCTGCCTACGACGGGAGGTGAAGGAAGGCAGGTGCTGACAGAAGGGAGAAAGCAAGGGTGCAACAAAGCAGAGAACAGGCGAGCAGCTGACAAGGGAGAGGCTGACCACGCTGGACAGAGGCGAGGCGAGAAACTGGGCAGAGCCACGCAGGAGAGACCGAGAGCCAGCAGGACCGCTTGCCAGAGCCGAAGTACTCACACTTCAGGAGCTCAGGTCTGGACCTGGCTAGAAAGGCCTCCAGCACCTCGTCCCTCAGAGACCTCGAGTTCGCCTGCGGGGTGGTGGTTTTGGCTCCAGCTGAGTAAGAAAACAGAGAGTGGCTTCTAGAACAAACTCAGAGTGGACACCCCACTGCCCCTTGTTCACAATAACTCACCCTCCAGGCCAACTTCTTTTGAATCCACTATCAATTCCAGGGCTTCAAAGGGAAATGTTCTGGGTGGGGCTGGAAATGAGGGAGGAGAAACATGAATTGGGGACATGACACAAAATGGCCTCTGCTCCCTTCCAAGCTGATTTTCAAGAACCACTTCCACAAAACACACTCAGATAACTGGGACAACACATGTGCATCCAGACAGGGCCACAGTCATCTGATTGCCTCATACTTGTCTTCTCCTCCAACCTCAGGCCTGTCCGCTCTTCCAGAACACACTCATAGAACGCAGGCCCCGTCACAGACTCTTGACAAGACAGGTCAGCTGTCCCTGCCGGCACTGAGTTCTGTGCTCAGGCAGTCTCAAGAAACAACAGATGCAGAAACGTGCAACTTACCAGGTTTCTTGGTATTCTTTTTGCCTTCTGAAGAAGAAAATTTTCAGAATTCAGGTATTTTAAAGCACAATGCAATGGAACTTTCAAAACACTGTAATAACAATCATTTGCATGAATTCTACCCATAAAAATAAAGCTGGTATGTTTTGCCTTGAAAAATATAAGAGGTCAACAGGCGAATGATTCTGTGGTGACAGAAACCCACATCAGTGGTTGAGGGGGCAGGGACTGACCAATAAGGAGCATGAAGAAATTTTCTGGGGTAATGGAAATACCTCTTTTTAAGATTTTATTTTTTATTTTTCCTTCTTCTCCTGAAAGCCCCCCAGTACATAATTATATATTTTAGCTGTGGGTCTTTCTAGTTGGGGCATGTGGGATGCCACCTCAACATGGCCTGATGAGCAGTGCAAGGTCCGCACCCAGGATCCAAACCAGTGAAACCCTGGGCCACCGAAGCGGAGGCACGAACATAACCACTCGGCCATGGGACCAGTCCCAGTGGAAATTCTTTATCTTGATTTGGGTAACACACACATAGGTATTTGTCAAAATTTATCTAACTGTACATTTACAATTTGTGCATTTTACTGTAAGTGAATTATATCTTCACAAAAGAAAAAAATGCAAAAAAGACAAATAGAAAGTCAGCAAAAAAACATGCTGGCCAAGTATCACAATGGTCTTTACAAACTCTCTAGAGTGTGCAGGGATGGGAACTGAGTTTAGCTAAAACAGTGGTTCTCAAAGTGTGGTCCCCAAACCAGCAGCATCTCCATCACCTGGGAACCTGTAGGAAATGCAAATTCTCAGGCCCCACCCCAGACCAGCTGAATCTGAACATTTGGGGCGGGCCCAGCAATCTGTGTTACGAGCTCCCCAGGTGACTCTGATACAGACTCAAGTTGAAGTGGGCTACATTTCGGGTTCACTCGGCCACCTTCCCTGCCACTGGCATCAAAAGGGGGTTTGAGATCTTACCCCTGCCCGCCTGCAGGAGACTTTATGTTACAGACTAGCCTCGCTCTCTCCTCTTGTCCCCAACAGACCCTCCCTCCGTCCCACCTGGCCCATTTGTCTTCACTCTTCCCTCATTTCCTCACCCTCCACTCCTCTCCTGCCCACCCTCATTGAACCAGCATCTTGGGAGGTCCCCAGGCTGCAAGGCCGGCCTAGGGCACAGGGCCCCCGCCCGGGTCATCACAAGCCTTAGGAGTCTCATCTACACTGTGACTAGTCCACCCCTCCTTGCCTATTTCCCCATCTCCGCCTGGTGGCAGCATCCACAGCTCCCGCGGGCTAAGGCTGGGGCCTGTGATCTGGGGCAGCAGCGAGGGAGCTCTCAGGGGGCGTGTGGCTTGAGAAGGATACAGGCCTACAGTGTTTTTCACCTACTCTTCCGCTTCCCTTTGCCTACAAAGTGCCTTTCTACATTTTCCAGCTCAGCTACGGGCTCCCTCTCCATCTGCATCCCAGCCCTTGACTCTGCTCCAGGGATGGACTCCACACACCTGTCTGCCAAAGACAACCCAAACACTGACACAACCGACCACACAAACAAGCCCAGAGTTCTCTCACCCACCAACACCCAGCGCTGTGGGCATCACTCTTCGGTGCACACGGACTTTTCAGGGAAGCAGCAACAGCCAAGAGTTCCGGGGCACAGTTAGGGTCTTTAAAGAGCTGTCACAATCAGTGTCCGTTGTAAATGTCACTCACAATCATCCCGCACAGTCGATACCGTTAATGTCCAAATTTGACAGATGAGGAAACTGAGGACCAGGTGCCTTCTCAACAAGGTGACACAGCCCCTCAGGGGACAAGAATTGATTCTCGGGGGGAGAGGGGGAAGTCTTACTCTTTTTATGTACAAAAGCACAGTACACAAACAGATATACACATAAGTGTGGCATTAAAATTTCATGGGCAGGGGCAATCAGAAAAAAAGAGTCTAACGTGGCTCAGGGAGTAAGGCGACAAGAGGGCAATAGTGAAAAGCAGGTCGGGGAGCGCTTAACAACAGGAGCACATTACAGCTGAAGACGGGGCAGCTCTGAGCTGCCAGCTCAGTGTAGCCTCCGCTGCTCTGGGACCACCATCCGTCTCCTCCAGGAGGCTTTGCCCAGGGCTAGAACTTGGGTGTCCTAAGTATTTCTCAAGACAGCCAGCTTGGGTGATCCTGCTGCTCCAGACAGCCTGCATATCTAATGCTGATGGGCCGGACCCCTCAGGGAACCAGGGGAGCTCCTGCAACAGCCCCTTCAACTTCTCCTCAGGGGGTCTTGTAGCCACATTTCTCTCCAGAAGCACCTGGGCACCTAAGGTGACTCGGGATGGGTGTGCCCCTCTGGAGGTATGCGACGCCTGTGTCAGCCAGAGGACCAGCCACTCACAGCCATGCTGTTGCCACAGGGATAGCAGTGGTGTTACCTACTCAGGACATTCTTCACAGGGCCAAAGGGTTTGGGTATGAGCAATCGCCATGCTCTCCACGGTCCCTTGTCCCAAAAAGAAGGGGTCAACTCATTCAGCTGTTTCAAAGCAACCGTCAGAGCCAGCTTTGCCACAGGCGGGCAGGTAGAGGATTGGCAAAAACACTCATTTCCACTGACCTTCCCCATCCATTCATTTACAAGAACTAGAAACAGGAAAAGAGAAGGACCAGCTTGGGATTTTCCCTCTCCTCTCTGGCTTAAAACATAGCCAAGGCTGAGTCTCCACCAGCACCCAGCTCCGGGAGCTCTGAACGCTCGCTGTGCTTCCGTTTCTTCCAGCATATGGTGGGGATGATTCCCCTCGCTCAAGGGAGCTGGGATCAGACGCCTGGCGTGTAGTGCTAGTTCCCTTCCCTCTGGTTTTCTCTCTCCCCCTGCCCCCTGACTAGGGATCGCTGGTGCAACAGGAAAACAAGTATGTGTGGCTAATCCACCAACAGCTTCACCCTCCACAGCGGAGCCACGCACACCTGTTTCAGAAGCCCTTTGGCAAGGACACTCGGCTTGCCGAGCTGAAACTCAAGCCCACCCCCTGGACTCCACAGCAAAGATTCACTACGAACCAGGCTCGGTGCTAGGCACCGCGGAGAGAGTGTTCAATGGGAAACTGCTCCAGCGCCTGCCCAACAAAGATCACAATCCGATAGGCGAGACAGACGGGATCAGCAAGGAAGAGTAAAATGACAGATTTACAAAGGGGCCCAAGGGGTGATGAAGATCCTGGGACCTAGTCAGGGGAACGAGAAGGGTGACAGGGGAGGTTGGCTGAGAAATGTAATGTTTTAACAGATCTTCAAAGGATGAGAGGAGTTAACTTGTGAAGACGGTGGTGTATGAGCTTTCCAGACAGCACGAAGGGCACATACAAAGGCCCTATGGCAGAAAGATTAGCATATTTGAGGAACTGAATGCAGAGAGATGCATGGCAGGAGGTGGCACTTCAGGGCTGGAGAGACAGACAGGGCCTGAGGCAGGGACTTGTAGGTCAAGGTCAAGAGTCTGGTCTGTAATCTAAGAGCAGTGGAAATTCCCTGAAAGGGGTGAGGGGGACAAGGTCCCAGCAGGTCAGATTTGTATCCTGAAAAGCTCTCTAGGGCTGCAGCAGTGGATGCAGAGGGACTATTTAGGAAGCTGCCACAGGTGATGGCAACAGAGAGCAGGCCGGTGCTGGCTGATATAGGACCAGGGACCTGGTCAGCAGATATTTAAGATGCAAAATTGGGGGATGGATTGGATAGGAGGGGAAGGAAAACAGATGGAAGGAGAAGTTCTAGGTTTCTCTGATGCCAAAACTAGCCACACCCCCACCAAATACCCTGACAACCCAGCTTCCATTCAGGACCCATCTGAGTCGGCCGCAAGATCACAGCTAAACAAGCCCATCCAGAAAGGCCCAGCATAAGATCCAGCCCCCAGAAATGATTTAGGAAGGACCGCGACAATCTCAGGATGAAGCAGAGACTCCCCACGTCCCCCCAGAGGAAGGGCAGATGAGCCAGGACCCTTGAACTCAAGCCCCACTGCTCCAGATCATGACCCTCCCCCTAGCCCAGAGCCCCCAAGGGACTCATCCCATCTCAGGGGGCCCAGTGGTTACCTGAGCCAGGGGGCTCAAGGGGCTTCTTGTCCTGGGACTGTTGGATATACTGCTTCAGCTTGCTTTTGAGGTCTAAGGTACCCTGGCAGACGCCCTTGATCAGCTCCTGATTCAGCTCCACCTTGGGGACGTAGACTGGCTTCGTTGAGACTCCTTGCAGTTTTGCCGCTTTCTGGAACAATCCAGGGAGTTAGGGCAGGGAACTCTGGTGAAGCCAGGGCCAGGGCTCAGGTCTCATGAACTGCGGGAGGAGCTTCCCTGTGCCCAAGGGCACTAAGTCAAATCAGCCTTCTCAAATTACAGACCAGAGGTCCCAGGGTGAAACTGCCACTTTCAGACACAGCGATCTGGAGCGGGAAGGGCCCTGGAAGTCACTCACCAGACAGACGGGGAAATTGAAGTCAAGAAATGACAAGTGTCCTGCCAGGAACGCTACCAGTTAGTGTCACAGACAAAGTTGGGACGAGTCCCCCGACCCCCATGGATAATGCTCTTTCCTCTCCTCCAGCTGTGGCTGAAAAAGTCTGGGGGACGCAGGACCGTCTCCATCCCTCGAGGACCAGCTCTGAACACATGTTCTGAGCGTTCAAGGATGCCTCAAGGGATGCGGCTGGGGCACATCTGACGGAGAGGGATGGTCTGACTAAAAGCCCCAACCTTGAGACAACATCAGGTCAGACAGTATCAAGAGGCCCACACATGGGCCTGAATCCTTCTCAGAGAGCTTGGTGCAGCCACTGCACAAACAGGAATGAGCACCTTAGAGGAAACTGAATGCCACCCAGCCCGGTCATGGATAGAAGTCTGAGCAGGGAGAAGAGAAGGCTCCCTTCTCACTCCTATACCTTCCCCATGACCTGAACAAGGATTACGGACCTTGGAGGTGTCACAGCACGTCACCCAGTTGATGGGCTCAGTGGAACACCCACTGCATGCCAGGCACTCTGCTTCACGCTGGACATGCCAGCAGGAAGAAGGGCGGTAAGAAGGGATGGGCCCTGCAGAAAAGGATGAGAAATCAAGCAAGATGAGATGTTGTCTAGTGCTATAGCAGAGGCTGTAGTGTAACATGCTCTGGACCACAGTAATGGCAGAACAATGGGGCCCAAGGAAGACAGGGAAACTGGAGTTGCCCCAGAAAAAGGACAGGATTCCCTAGGCAGTGAAGGTCGGCCGTGGCATTCCCATGCAATGCCTGTTGAGTCTGAGGAATGGTGAGTGCCTGTGATTACAGCACGGGCCGGGGCTGGGTGGCAAGAGATGAGGCTGCTGGCAAAGGCAAGGCCTGGTCACCAAGGACCTTGTGGGCCACCTTAAGGAACATGAAGCCACAAAGGGCAGGGGGTCTGTGCTCTAGAAAGACACTTCAGGGGCCTTGCGGAGGACAATGGGTAGAAGTGGGTGGAGGCATACGTAGTAGGCAACATTCTAAGATGGCTCCCAATATTCCCACGGTGCCCCCCTGCCTGGGTACACTGCCTACATAATCCGCCCCCTTTGGAGATAGACAGGATGGTGAATAGGATAGGATTCACTCCTTAGATTAGGTTAGATTACGTGGCAAAATTGAAGGAATGCTGCAGATGTAATTAAGATCCTGAACCTGGTGGTTTTGAGTTAACCAGAAAGGTGATTATCCCAGTGGGCCTGACTTAGTCAGGGAGAACCCCTTAAAGGACAGCCTGGGCCTTCCTGGAGGTAGAAAGTCTCCACTGGCTTTGAAGTAGTAAGCTGCCAAGTTGAGAGAGGGACACATGACAAGGAAGTGTGGCAGCCCCCAGGAACTGAGAGTGGACACCAGCTAACAGCCAGCTAAACACTGGGACCTCAGTCCTGCAACCACAAGGAACTGAATTCTATCAACATCACGTGAGCTTGGAAGACATCCCTCAGTTCCAAAAGGAACGCAGCCCACTAGCCCAGCCGACATGCAGATTGCAGCCTTGTTAGACCCTAAGAAGACAAGACTCCTGAGCCACAGAAAGTATGAGACCATAAGTGGATGTTCTTCTAAGCCACTGCATTTGTGGTAAGTTGTCAAGCAGCAGAGAAAACTAATACAGTGTGTGTCTCAGGGATGCTTACAACGATCTCTCACAGCCCCAACTCCTGGAGAGCCCCACTGCACCTATACTCAACATCAGAATGCCAGGCAGAAAGAGCATTCAACAACGCCCTCATCAAGACCCACCTCCAGAAACTCAAACTCGTCCCCCTTATTCAGGGCAAGTTCAGTCTCCTCCTTCAGATTCTGGATCTCACTCTTCTTCTTGAGGAGGACCTGGTAGCTGTGGTCAAACTTGCTGCTGACCCTCTTCTCCTCTTCCTCTATCTTTTGTATCGACTTGGCCTCCAGGGCACTGATGAGAGCTTTCATTTCCGTGAATTCTTCCCTAAGCTGCTCCATCCTCCTCTGTGTAGCCTCCTAAAAGGGCGAAAACAAGAGGGCATCCATCAGACTGGCAGGAAGCGAAGCCTGCAGGACCACGGTGGCGAGCTGTGGAGCAGCACGAGCTCTTTCCTGGACTTCATGGGAGTGCAAATGGGCACAACCACTTTGGGGAGCAAGTTGGCAATATCTGGTGAATGTGAAGGTGCTCATTCCCTATGACCCAACGTCTTGATCCAAGGAATATATTCTAGAAAAATTCTCATGAGGCCAGCCCGGTGGTGTAGTGGTTAAGCTGCTGCACTTTGCTTTGGTGGCCCAGGGTTCACCAGTTTGGATCCCCGGCACAGACCTAGGACCGCTTATCAAGCCATGCTGTGGCAGGCATCCCACATATAAAGTAGAGGAAGATGAGCACGGATTTTAGCTCAGGGCCAAGCTTCCTCAGCAAAAAAGAGGAGGGTTGGCGGTGGCTATTAGCTCTGGGCTAATCTTCCTCAACAAAAAAAAAAGAAAAATTCTCAGACACCTGCCCCAGAGACACACACAAGAATGCTCATGGCAGCATCGTATGAATTAGCAAAACCCTGCAAACAACTTGAATGTCTACCAATAGGAGCCTGGATACATAGGCTGCAAGTTATCCAGAGGACAGGATAGTAAAGAGAAATGAAAATTAATGAACTGGGATAAATTCCCGTGAGGGACAAATAACTTGTAGAAGACGCACAGTGTCATGCTCTTTTTATAAAGATTAGAAAGAAACAGAAGAGCAGTATTTATTACTAAAGGAATGCATACATACAGAATAAAAGGATAAAGAAACACATGGGAACGAACAAATGAATTCAGGATAGTGGTCCCTTCTGGAAGAGAGGACGGGGGGTATAAAAGGAGAAGCAAAGTGGGGGCTTTAACTGCCTTGGTGATATTTGGTTTCTTAAGCTGGGAAGCAGTAAATTGGTAATTTTTTTAAAGAAAGAGTATAAAGCTGTTCTAGAAAATATCATCCTCTAAAACCGTCCTGTCCAATACCATAGCCACCTGCTACACGTGGCGACAAAGTACCTGAAATATGGCTAGTCCAAAGTAAGATGTGCTCTAAGTGTGAAATACACATTGGCTTTCAAAGACTTAGTACAAAAAAAGGAACATAAAATATCTCATTAGTGCCCCTTTATTGGTTATATGTTGAAATGGTAGCATTTTGGATACACTGAGTTAAAATGTATTATTAGAATTAATTACACGTGTGAACCAAATGTGCTTAGAGCTACACCTGAGGCTCACATGATCTTGCTATTGGACGGCACTGCTCCAGGAGTTAGTCTCCCTTTACAGGTTGGGTAACCTCAATAGCTCAAAACCAAATACCACAGAGAGAAACACACAGGAGAGGGGCCGTATGCAGGAGAATGGCGTTCAATTATTTCTTTACCCAACTTTTGCTCTGCCACGTCCAATGGGACAGCCAATGTCCCTGAGTGTTCTCCTCTTCTTCCTTTCAGTGACAGACCACCCCTGGAGTTTAGACGGGCAGGTGGCTGCCCAGCCACAGACTACATTGCCCAGCATCCTCTGCAGCTAGGCTTGGTCATGTGGCACGCTGTCCCCAGTGCAGTGGGAGCAGAAGCGATATGTGCAACACACTTCTTCCCTGTCCCCCTTCTCACAGGCTGGAACAAAGACGTCATGGTGACTCAGCTTCAACCAGAGAGATGAGGCAAACCCTCTATGGAGTAGTGGGGCAACACAAAGGAAAGACCCTGAATCCCTGAATGATCACGTGGAGCAGAGCCGGCCCACCAGTCCGGGGTGCTCATGTCTGGCCTTGAGCTGTCACAGTGAGCAAAATAAACTTCTATCTTCTTTTAGCGTCTGACCTTCGGGGGTATCTTTGTTACCTGCCCCCAACCATACAGGGACTTTCACGTGCATCCTTTCATTTAGCCTCTAGGGCACCTTCAGAAAGTAGTTGTGATTCCGTTGTGCAAAAAGAAAAACTAAGGTTCAGATACCCGGCACCAGATCAAAGTGTTACAGACTAGGGTGTGACAGAGCTGGCATCCTCACCCAGATCTCACCTAATGAGGCCACGGCTGCCACATAAAGCTGGACGCTGCAGCTCCAGGACAGGATATGAAAACACAAATCCTCTTTCCGTAAAAAAGCAACGTAATCTTCTAAAAACTGTGAAACTAGAGGGAAAAAAACAGCCTAATCCTGCCTCTCCAACACTTGCACTACTAGCCTTTTACTATACCTGCTTCCAGTCGTTTTTCCTGTACTTCCTGTAATGGATTGAATGGTGGCCCAAAAGGATAAGTCCACATTCCAGAACCTGTGAATGTGACCTTACCTAGCAAAAGTCCTCACAGATGTAACTAAGGCAGGAACCTTGAGATGAGATCATCCTGGGTACCCTAAATCCAATGACAAGTGTCCTTCTTAGAGACAGAAGGGAGACGACACAGGGAGGAGGAGGCCGTGTGAAGATGGAGGCAGAGACCAGAGTGATGCAGCCACAAGCCAAGGACTGCCAGCTGCAAGAGGCAAGCAAGGATTCTTCCCTAGAACTTTCAGGGAGAGCATGGCCCCCTCGATGCTCTGGTTTTGGACTGGTGGCCTCCAGAACGGTGAGCGAACACATTTCTGTTGTTGTAAACCGACTTTGTGGTGAATTGTCACGATAGCCCTAGAAAACTAATACACTTCCTTTTTAGAAATAGAGGCACTCTAGTGAGCATACACTTCTGCTTCCCGTTTTTCTCCCACTTAAACCTAACCACTTTTTATGTTAGAGCCCTGTCACTCACCCGCACATCCTGCTGCCTGGCTTTCACATCCTCCAGCGATCTCGATGCATCTTTGAGCCAACCGCGCATGACAGTAACTTTAGACTTCAGCTTCTTCTGTGGAGCAAACAAATCAGGATGAGACAGCACCTCACCCAGCCCCCACCCACCATCAGGCACCGTCTCCAGAATCTATCCCACAGGTGTTTCCACCGCCTGCCTGGAGCTTTTGGAAGCGTTCTCGTATTGACTGCCTCCCTTCATCCTTCCAGGGGGACAGGAAAGAAGTTACAGGATTTGGAGCAGGACAGACCAGAGTTCCAGTTCTGACTCTTGGCTGTGCAGCTGTCTCTCAGCTTAGTTTCCTTGGCCGAGAAACAGATGTAACTCTTCCCACCTCATAGGCCTAGCAGGAGGATGAACTAAAAATGCAAGTCCTTGGCCCAGTGCCGGGATCTTGGTAAGGACAAACTGAATGCTCGCTGCTAATATAATGAGCTTCGTCACTAGGACCCATTTTACAGACAATGAAACTGAGGAAAGGAGGACAGCAAGGTGGCCAAGCTCACGCAGAGACAGAACAAGCTGGGACAGCTGCTTCAGAAATGACAGATGAGGTCATTCCAACCAACTCCCCCACTGCAAACAACCAGAAAGCAAACTAAATACTGGAGGGGACATCTGCTATAATGTAATGGAGTACAAACGAAGCAGGAGGATGAGAGCCAAGATCCGGGAGAAGGTAACCCAGGGAGATAAGCTGAGCATCTGGGATGCTCTCCCAGGGCCATCTGCCGATTCCAGAAGCCAGGAAGTGGGGGGCTCCACACAGCTCACTCACAGTCCACAGCTCACTCGGTAAGCCCCACAGGTGGGTACCTCCACGGGCTGCACCCTAGGAACAAGGAAGAGCCAGCGGTAGACCAGCCGCCAGTCAGCTCAATCCCTGAAATGAATCAAGGTGATTCAGAACCTGTAGGCCCTAGTCGCCTCCAGAAACAAGGGTAAATGATGTAGGAAGGAAGGGATATCACCCGAGGCCTCGCAGAATTGCTATACATTTTCATGATCAACAGCTGAGTGTCCTACCCCCCGCTCATGGAATACTGGCACTTAGAAAAGGGAAGGAAAATCACCAGCACCATAAGAATAGAGCCAGTGTTTATCATGGACTTACTATAGCCATCACTCTAACGCTTTCCATGGATTAACTTATTTAAGGCTGAGGACAACACAGGAGGCAGGAGGCCCCCACCCTTACAGATGAGGACACTGAGGTACAGAGCAATTCGGTGGCTTGCCCGGGGTCACATCACTATTAACTCGTGTTACAAGAGCCTGGCCTTACCCAATAGGCACATGAAAAGATGCTCATCATCGCTGATGATCAGGGAAATGCAAATCAACCCTACACTAAGATATCACCTTACACCCATTAGAATGACGAAAATATCTAAAACTAATAGGAACAAATGTTGGAGAGGTTGTGGAGAAAAAGGAACCCTCATACACTGCTGGTGGGAATGCAACCTGGTGCAGCCACTATGGAAAACATTATGGAGATTCCTCAAAAAATTAAAAATACAACTACCATACGATCCAGCCATTCCACTACTGGGTATCTATCCAAAGAGCTTGAAGTCAGCAATTCCAAAAGTCCTATGCACCCCAATGTTCGTTGCAGCATTATTTACAATAGCCAAGACATGGAAGCAAGCTAAGTGCCCATCAACAGATGAATGGATAAAGAAGATGTGGTACATATATACAATGGAATACTACTCAGCTGTAAAACAGAACAAAGTCATTCCATTTGCAACAACATGGATGGACCTTGAGGGAATTATGTTAAGTGAAATAAGCCAGTTAGAGAAGGATAATCTCTGTATGACTCCACTCATATGAGGAATTTTAAAATGTGGACAAAGAGAACAGATTAGTGGATACCAGGGGAAAGGTGGGGTGGGGGGTGGGCACAAAGGGTGAAGTGGTGCACCTACAACACAACTGACAAACAATAATGTACAACTGAAATTTCACAAGATTGTAACCTATCATTAACTCAATAAAACAAAAAAAAGAAGAAGAAAACATGAGCCCGGCCTTACAATTACAGGCACAGGTCCCAACTGAGAATGCTGGAAATTTCTAGAAAAAAAACTTGAACTTCCCCTAACTAGCTGACTCAACATACTGTGGCCCTCCCCTCCACTTTCCTGCCTCTCCCACTCCACTCGAGCATTCAGGGCTGAACCTGATCTTGACTCTGGATTTGAACAACCCAGTGACAGTCACTTGTAGGGCCAAAAACAGAAACTAAGGCCACACTAACCCCACCCCAAAGGCCCAAGTCACACAGGATGTTTCAGATTCAACCTCTGTGACAACGCCCTCTGACCGGGCCTCTAACAGTGGCCAAGATAAACTATGGGCCAAAGGCAGAAGGCTAGGCCCAGCCAGATCGAGCCTTGAAGGTCTCAGAGCTGGAAGAGACTCCAGAACACCCAGGGGCTGAGAACTGTTGCACCTCCAAGAGTCACTGTTAGCAATGCACCCCTGAACCTTACTATTTCAAAAGATTTTACCCACAATTAATCAAATGCACAGGACAGCCCCCTGATGGTAGGGAGGGGCCCTCACAGCTCCACACAAAAGGAAAGTGGCCCGAGGACTTCGACAGACATGACAATCTCTCAATCAATGGAAGAGAACTTTATAAAGTCTGAGGATCCTTCATGGACTGGGGGCTTGGGGCCTCCACATGGGAGGCACCAGAGTCCTAAGTCCACCCCACACCAGGGGCTGAGACAGGCCGGCCACCCACAGCCGGGGCTCTGCCCAGCTGGACCTGGCTCTGCCACCAGCAGTGAGCAGCAGCAAGGGGGGAGATGGCAGGGGAAGACGAGGATTAAAAAGCCAAGTGTATAGGGCACACAAATAAACTGGGCACTGACTGCAGGCTCCCGGCCCTGGAGGCTGAGAAAGAGTGGAGGCTCCGGGCCAGGCCGAGAAGGGCCCTCCTGCCCACACTTGCCTTCTGTCTCCATGGATAAGAACTCCTAGAAGGGCCTTTCGGCGGAAGCTAGGCTGCCCTGGTCCTCAGGGGCTGAGGCAAAGAAGACCTGGGCAGCCTGACCTACTCCGCCCAGAAAGCTGTCCTCTCCCCTGGGCCTGAGTAGCGGAAATGACGGTGGCGGTTCTTATGGAGTGTTTGCTGCCTACGCTGTCTATAGATGCCTCATCTAATCCTGCCCATACCTTCTGAGATAGGGACTACTGTCACCCGCTTTCAGGATGTCCCAGCTAGGAAGCAGAGCCAGAATTCAAACCCAGGCCTCAACATCCAGCTCTGCTCGGAGCCCGGGTCGACCAGCCACGCTGCCTGACACTGGGCCTGACACGGAACACTCACCACACAGCTCGTCCCTCCAGAGGCTCCCAACCACCTCGGAGGAGGGCAGGGCACGTCATTAACCTCATTTCACAGATGAGGAAGCCAAGGCTCAGAGAACTGCCATCACTTGCCCTAAACCACAGGCTGATGTGAGGCAGAGCGGGGCTCCTGGCTCCAAAGGCCAGGCAGGTTCTGCATGGTGACGGGGGAGACCCAGGTGGCTGGACCTGATGTCAACTCTGTTGTGTCTCAGAGGTGACCTTTCAGGCCATACCTGGAGGTCTGGCTCCTGAGACTCGGGGAACAAGTCCAGAGGAACCCAGCTCAGACCAGGAGAAGCAGACCAGCCCGGGGAAGGGCTATGGCCAGACGGGAGCAGGGCCCGCATCCTCGTCCTGGCGCTACTGCAAACCTCCTGCAGGCCTCACGTCTCCTTTGACAACACAAGGACAGCCCTTGTTCTCCCTGACATTGCTGCAAGAACGAAAGGAAATCAGGCCACGCTTAGGAGCCTAGACCGACAGAGCAAACGCAGTCTGATTACACCTTTCCAGCCTCTGCCTTGGGCCCACAGGGAAATTCCGATCCCCCAAACCACTCCGATCATCACAGACCCGGAAGGCCCCTTAGCAATCCTGCTGGTCCAACCTCCCTCTTTTGCTGATGACCACTCGGACCCAGGGGCCACATCCTGGGCTCAAAGTCGCACTGCCAGGAAGGAGGCCTCTATGGTGCAAGAGTTCGTCTCCACCTGGGGTCACATCCAGGGATTCTGGGGACTCTGCCGACCCTCCCTCTCCTCACCATCCTCTCTGGTCACTGCAACCTTCCAGCTGACCACAGGCTTTTGCTCACGTGACCTCAAACCTCCAGGAATGTCCCATGCTCTGGACTCTGCACACTCGGACAGCAGGCTGGTCCATGGGGAGAAACGCAAACTGGAGTGGAACCAGCTGGGGTCCCAGTGCCCACATGGCCTCTTACTGGCTTAGCTCTGGACCTCCATTTCTTCAACTGCTAAATGGAACTAATTATACCCACCTCATGTGCTGCCAGGTTTTAATGAGGGAACAGAGGCATGAACCTCCAGGGCTCATAGTCGACGTTCAAAACCCTCTACCAACCACCATCAGACAAGTACCAGGCTTAAGGCAAGCAACATCATCTGTGTCTTTGCTGGTCCCCTCCGCAAAATGGGGAGTAGAGGGTGGGGATGGGCCACGCGGGAGAGAGCAGTGCTGTATGTTCTCCCAGCCCCTTTCCACTGTGACATCGGGGATGTTCCTGGCCCAGCGAGGAACCCAGGCGATCCAGGGTATGCCGGCATGCCAGAGTGGCACAACCCAGCAGGCCCAGCAAGCCCAGCAGGCCCAGGCTGCCCCTCTGCGCCCTCACCCACCACCCCTACCTCCAGGTCGGCGCTGGCCTGGCTCAGGGGCGCAGGCGAGCAGCTCTTGTGCTCCACCAGGCAGATGTGGCAGATGCACTCGCCGTGCTCTGGGCAGAAGAAGTCCCGCAGCCTGTTGTGCTGGGGGCACTTGCGGCGCATCAGGTCGCCGACGGGCGGCTGCAGCGGGTGGTCCCGGAAGGCTGGGCTGTCGAGGTGCGGCTGCAGGTGCTCCTGGCAGAAGGAGGCCATGCACACGAGGCACGTCTTGACGGCGGCCTCCTTCAGGCAGTGGTCGCAGATCACCTGGGCGACGGGGTCAGAGACCTTGGCGGGGGTCTTGGCGCCGGCCTTGACCCGGGTGTGGGCGGCGCCACCGGCGGGCGGCGTCCAGCCATGGGGGAGCTCCTCCCGGGTCGGCTTCGCCTGCAGGAACTGCTCCACCACCGCGCACAGCACCGTGCTCTTGCGCAGCTGCGGCCGAGCCTGGTAGACGGCGCGGCACTGCGGGCACCCGTACGGCGCGCCGCGGGAGGCCCACGACGCGTCCAGGCACGCCCCGCAGAAGCTGTGGCCACACGGGGTGGTGACCGGCTCCTTGAAGGGCTCCAGGCAGATGGAGCACGACAGCTCCTCGGTCAGGGGAAACAGCTCCGTCATGGTTCTCCTGGGGCGAACGAGGGGACGCGCTGGAACCACGGCCGCGACTGCTGCACTGTCGACCCGGGTCGCCAGGAAATGAAACTGAGCGACCGGAGGGCAGGTCCCCACTACCTTTCAGAAAGTCACCTGAGGGCAAAGGGCGGGCCGGGGCGGGGGAAGGATGGGCGAGGGGGTGGGGCGGGCCTGTCAGGGTACCCGGGGAGCCAAGGTTCTGCGGTCCGAGTCGAACTAACGGGGCGCTGAGCACGGTTTCAGATGATCCTCCGACCCCCCAGGAGGCTTCCTAGGGTGTCTCTGCGGATGAGGAAACTGACGCGTCGGGTGGAGAACCCTGGATCCCCGGGGTCAGAGGCAGGATCCAGCCCGGCTTCCGCACTAAGGCGCCTGCAGCAAGTCCCTTCCTTCGGAGAACTCAGCCAGACCGGAGACGTCCCACCGCCCCCGCGGGCCAGGCTGTCATATCAGGACCCGCCTTATCAAATAACCGGAGCAACAGTTAAACGACGAACTTTCTCTTACTTTTTAAATCCTTCCTTCCTGTTTCCTGGTCCTGGGCTCTGGCGTATTGGCATACGATCCCTGATCTCTATAGACTGGAGTACATAATCACACACTTATCCTTAAGCTTGGTGATTTCTTTCCATACTCCCATGTAACAGGCTTTTTTTTCTCCATTTCTACTTCGCTGCGGTTTGGAGACCTTCCGGTTTAACAAAGGTTTTCTCTCAGCATACACACTTGCATTTATACACACATGCACTCAAAAAATAATGTTGGCATTACAGATTTTTCTGAAAATTGTATGTATAGATTTTTTTCTTTCATTTTTCAGGCTCTGTTTTCCCCCTCTGGCCTGGATGCAGGAAAAGTGGGTGTACAGGAGGTGAGAAGTGTTCAAGAGAGGGGATGGGGGACAAAGAAAAAGACAGTGTTTTGGGAGGAGTTAGCTGGAGTTGGCAGTGGGGACAGGGTGGGCAGCAAAAAATGAGAAAAAATGTCTTAGACTACCACTAAAGGTAACAGCTACCACTTATGGGGCACCTACTGTGTGCTAGACAAGTCACACATATTCTCTCTCAGAATCTCTATAAGCGCTACAAGACAGAAGTCATTACATCCATCTTACGGAGGGGGGGGGGTGGTGTCACATATTTTAGACAAAGTAGGACCGGATTCCAGCTCAGGATGGCTTTACTCAGCATGCTAACTCCTGGCTGTCCTACCTCTGTTCCTCCAGGACCCTTTACCCCATCTGTTCTCTCATAGTGTGGTGGTAGTGTTTGCATGGGGAGGAGGAAGACGGGAGAGTGGGGGTGGGGAGAGTAGGAAATTAGGATTTAGGCACAGTATCTCCTTTAAGTCCCTTTGAGGTGGGTGTCATTATCTCGTGTTACAGATGAGGAAACTGAGGCTTAGAGAAACTAAATAACTTGCCAAAGACTATGAATACTGGCATCTAAACTATCTGTTTCCAGAAGCCAAGCATTTCCTGCTAGAAAGTGCTGCTTCCCAAGGGGAGGGATGGAGCAGTTTCCAGGAAATAAGACCATGAAGTCCCCTGTGAGCTAGCTTTTGTGGGTGAGGTGGCCTGGTGATGCGCGCCGGAACGTTTCTCGAAGTCCCTCTCCAGGCGGAGAAGTTCAGAAGCGCTGGTTAGACAGTGAGGATGACTAGGAGGGACAGACTATGTTTTCAAATTCCATGCAGTAGATATTTACTAAGACCTGTCATGCTACACTCACTCCATTGTGGATAAAGCATGCACTTGGTGTTATGTCAGTCTCTTGAAATTTATGGAGACTCGTTTTATTACCCGAATATGGTCTCTCTTGTTATCAGTTACTGTTTGCATGGTATGTCTTTTTCCATCCTTTTACTTTCAACTTATTAGTGTCTTTGAATCTAAATTATGCCTCATAGACAGGATCAAAGGTTCAGAAATAGCCAAAATAAAACCAAGGAATTGCTGAAATAGTAATTAGTAAAAATTTATTGTGCACACCCCAAAAAGATAGTTTGCAAACCGGCAGCACTCAAACCAAAACATGGAATGAAGCCCACAGGTATAGTGTTACAAAGCAGCTTGTATAGTGAGAAGGCAGTGTCTTCATAGTAATTGGTAATTAAGAAAATTAGTGACTAAACTGACTTGTCGACTCAGAGAAGCTTCAAGACTGGTCTCCATTTGCTTTTGGTTTTAACAACAGCATAGGGTCAGATCATGCTTTTTATGCATCCTACCAATCTCTGCCTTTTAACTGGAACATTTAACCCATTTACACTGAATTATTGATAAGGTAGGATTTATATCTGCCATTTGCTATTTATTTTTATGTCTTACATCATTTCGCCCTTCTCTTTCTTCATTACTGCCTTCTTTTGTATTAAGTTTTTTCTAGTCTACTATTTCATTCCTTTGTTATTTCTTCAAACATTCCATGTGCCCTCCCTCTCTCTCCTCTCCTTCAGGAGCTCCCATCATGTGGATGTTGGTAGGATTGTTGGTGTGCCCAGGTCTCTGGGGCTCTGTGCAGTTTTCTTTATTCCTTTTCTTTCCATTTCACAGACTGGATTACCTCAGTTGATCCATATTCAGATTCATGAATTCCTTCTTCTGCCTGCTCAAATGTGCTGTGGAGCCCCTCTAGTGAATTTTTCATTTCAGTTACTGTACTTATCAACTCCAGCATTTACATTTGGTTCATTTTTCTAAAAAAAATCTATCTCCTTACTGTTATTCTCTATTTAGAGAGACATCATTCTCATACTTTCCTTTATTTCTTTAGACATGGTTTCCTAATGCTCTTTGAACAGCTGATTTAAAGCTTTTGTCTAGTTAGTCCAACATCAGCACTTCCTCAGGGGCAGTTTCCACTGATTGCTTTCTTCTTCTATGGGCCATTCTTTCTTGTTTCTTTGTATGTGTCACAAATTTTTGTTCAAAACTGGACACTTAAGACAATACAGTTTAGCACTGTGGACACCAGATTCCCCTCTCCCCAGGGTTTGTGGTGGTGGCTGTTTGTTGTTGTTGTTATTTGCTTAGTGACTTTGCTGAATTAATTCTGTAAACTCTGTCTTCTATGTCATGTGTCGCTACTAAAGTCTAACTCAGTTAATTTGGTGATCGGCTAATGACTGGATAGACATTTCCTTAAATGCCAAGAGCCAGTAAGTTTCCCAAGGGCTTGGAGTTGTTTGCAGACTGTTGGTTTTCAAGACACCATGGAGTTTGGGGTGGGGGCAATGAGAATAGGGAAAGTTAAAACACCACAAGGCTTGCTGTTCTTACCAAGATTTGGCCACTTTTCTTGAATAAGTGTTCCCTGAATTGTTGCAAGCTCTTTCCTAATTTCCCGATTTCTGAAAAAGTTGATCCTGATAATTTTTGTTACTTTTGTTTTATGGAGGTAGAATTTTCAGAGGTCCTTTTTCTACCATTTCTGCTAATGTCATCATATTATTCCTTTTTTTTTTTTTAAAGATTTTATTATTTCCTTTTTCTCCCCAAAGCCCCCCGGTACATAGTTGGATATTATTCGTTGTGGGTCCTTCTAGTTGTGGCATGTGGGACGCTGACTCAGTGTGGCTTGATGAGCAGTGCCATGTCCGCGCCCAGGATTCGAACCAACGAAACACTGGGCCGCCTGCAGCGGAGCGCGCGAACTTAACCGCTCGGCCACGGGGCCAGCCCCATCATATTATTCTTTTAATGTCAGTAGAATCTGCAGTAATAACTCCTCTTTCGTTCTTGATATGAGGAATTTGTGTTTTCTTTTCTTTTTTCTTGACTAATCCATCTAATAGATCATTAATTTTATTACTTCTTTCAAAGAACCAACTTTTGGCTTTAATTTCCTCTGTCATTTGCTCTTTTTTTCATTGATTGCTTCTCTTATCTATTATTTCCTTCTATTTACTTTTGGTTTAATTTGTTCTTATTTCCAAGTTTATTAAGTTGCAACATTAGATCATTATTGTTAAACTTTCTTCTTTTCTAATATAGGTGTTTAAAACTATAACCTTCTCTCTAAGCACTGCTTTAATTATATTCCACAAGTGTTTTCATTATCGTTCCATTCAAAATATTTTCTAATTTCCATTGGATAGTCAGGAATCACTTAATGATGGGGATACAGTCTGAGAAATGCATTGTTAGATGATTTTGTCATTATGTGAACTTACACAAACCTAGATGGTAACATTTACTGTACACCTAGGCTATATGGTATTAATCTTATGGGACCACCATCATATATGGTGTCAATTATTGACTGAAATGTCATTATGTAGCACATGAGTATAATCTTTTCTTTGATACATTAGCTACTTAGAAGGATACAGCTTTGTTTCCCAAAATCTGGAGCTTTCCTGGATATCTTATTGTAATGGATTTCTAATTTAATTCCATTTTAGTCAGCTCTACTATCTAAGATGTTTGTCTTTTGAAATATGTTGAGATTTATTTAACGGCTCAGCATTTGGTCTATCTTAGTGAACATTCCTAATGCACTTAAAAAAAAACCGTATGTGTTGGGGCTGGCCTGGTGGCATACCAGTTGGGTTCACGTGCTCAACTTTGGCAGCCCGCGTTTCGCCAGTTCAGATCCCAGGCGCAGATTCACACACTGCTTATCAAGCCATGCTATGGCAGGCATCCAACATATAACATAGAGGAAGATGGGCACAGATGCTAGCTCAGGGACAATCTTCCTTAAAAAAAAATGTGTTTTGCAGTTGTTGAATGTATAAATCTCGATTATACCAAGGTTCAGATCTTCTATATCCTTCTCAACTTTTCTGTGTAGTTCTACCAATTTCTGAGAGGACATGTCAATTTCTTCAATGTGATAATGAGCTTGTCTATTTCTCACTTTGTATTTGTCCCTTTTTTCTTCATGTATTGTGAAGCTTTGTTATTAGGTGCTATTAGGGGTTTAATTGTATCCCCCCAAAAATATGTTGACGTGCTAACACCTGGTATCTGTGAATATGACCTTATTTGGAAATAGAGTCTTTGCAGATGTAATTGATTAAGATGGTGTCATTAGGGTGAACTCTAATGGAATATGACTTAAGAAAATGCCATGTGAAGACAAACACACATCAGGAGAGAACACCATGTGACAATGGAGGCAGAGATTGAAGTGCTGTACCTGCAAGCCAGGAAACACCAAAGACTGCTGGCCAAGCATCATAATCCAGGAAGATGCAAGAACGAAGTCCCTCCTACAGGTTCCAGAGGGAACATGGCCCTTCTGATGCCTTATTTCAGACTTTTAGCCTCTAGAACTGTGAGAGGATAAATGTTTTTTTATGTCACCTAATTTCAGACACTTTGTTAAGGCAACCCTAGGAAACTAATACAGGTACACACACATTAAGGATTTTATGTATTTCTTGCTATTTAACCTTTTTATAGTTATGAAAAGTCTCCCTTTATCTCTCATAATAATCTTTTTTCTTAAAATCTATTTTGTCTGATAGCAATATAGGCACAGTAGCTTTCTTATCTTTCTATTTACACATCCTATTACTATCCTGTTACTTTCAACTTCTCGTTAAAATGAGTCTCTTATAGACTGAATATAGTTGGCTCTTGCTTTTTTATCCAGTCTCACAATCGCAGCATTTTAATTAGAGTGTTTAGTCCATTTGTATTTAATGTACTTATTGATTTTAAGGCTACCAAATTGCCACTTGTTTTTTATTTGCTCTTTGGTTTTTGTTCCTATCTTCCTCTTTTCCACTCTTCTTTTGGACTAATCAAATACACCTTACATCTCATTTTTATTTCCTCTTATTGGCCTTTTATCTATATTTCTTTTTGTTATATTTCTAGTGGTTGTTATAGGGATTATAATATGCATCTTAACTTACAGTCTATTTAGAATTAGTATTGAATAATTCATATAAAATATGAGAATCTTATTACATTAAAATTTTATTTACCACCTCTTTTGCTATCGTTGTCATATATTTTACATGCACATATATAATAAACCCCATACTCTTCTGAAAGTCGTTAACAAGGAGGTGATAGACTGAAGTGACTCTAATGCTTTGGCAGCCAACATAAGCAAGCCTAAAACTCAGCCAGAGTCAAACCCTATAACTGCCTCAAGTTTAAGAAAGCAAACTTAAGAAGAAACAATCACAAATAGCCAATCAGGCTTTCCCAAACGAGACAACTGCTTAAGCTATAGCCAATTAAATAATAAAAGACTTTCCTCTACCTCCTACCAGTAGAGCGCCCCTAACCATTTGCAGTGCAGCATTGCCTGATTCGAATCGATGTTTGCTCAAATAAGCTCTTCAAAAATTTAATGTGCCTCGGTTTATCTTTTAACAGTACCATATTATTACATTTAATTTAAATAGTCTGTTAACTTTTGAAGAAAATGAAGAAGAAGAAAATATAGTTATATGTGAAAAGATAGGTATATTCCCCACATAGTTACCATTGCCCGTACCCTTCATTCCTTCCTACGGATACAAGTTTACTCCAGCATACCCTGTAGTGCAGGCCTTCTGACAACGAATTCTTTCAGCTTTTGTTTATCTGAAAATGTTTTTATTTCATGCTCCGTTTTGATGGATAATTTCACAGGATATATAATTCTAGGTTGACTTTCTTTCCTTTCAACACTTTAAAGATGTCATTCTATTGTCTACTGGCCTCCATTGTTTCTGATGAGACAGGAACTGTTGTTTGTATTGGTGTGCCTCTATAGGTAATGTATCTTATTTCCTCTGGTGGGTTTTGAGATTGTCCCTTTAACTATGATTTTCAACATTTTAACTATTATATGCCTAGGTGTCCTTTTGTTGTTGTTTGGTAAGGAAGATTCTCCCTGAGCTAACCTCTGTTGCCAATCTTCTACTTTTTACTTGAGGAAGCAAACTGAGCTAACATCTCTGAGGTAACATCTGTGCCAGCTTTCTTCTATTTTCTATATGGGATGCCTCCACAGCATGGCTGAGGAATGGAGTAGGTCCACGCCCAGGATCGGAACCCATGAACCTGGGCCACCAAAGCAGAGCAAGCAGAACTTTAACCATTTGGCCATGGGGTCAGCCCCTTGTCTTTTTTTGTTGTTTAATCCTGCTTTGGGTTTTCTAGGCTTCTTAGATTTGTAACCTGATGTTTTTCTCCAAATTTAGGCAAATTTTTGGACTTTGTGTCTTTAATTATTTTGTCCCCATTCTCTCTCCAATTAAATACAGGGTTAGCTTGTTTGATATTGTCCTATAGGTTATGGAGGCTTTGTTAATCATTTTTCTTTTTATTCTTCAGATAGCATCATTTCTGTTGACCTGATTTTTCTTTTTCATGAGGAAGATCTGAGCTAACATCAGTGCCAATCTTCATTTATTTTGTTATGTGGGTTGCTGCCACATCATGGCTTCAAGAGCGGTGTGTAGGTCCATACCTGGGATCCAAACTCACGAACACTGGACTGCCAGAGGGAGCACGCAAATTGAACCACTACACCATGGGGCCAGCACCATTGATTGCCCTGATTTGAGGTTTACTAATGTTTTCTTCCTAAGTCTCTAATTTGAAGTTAATCTCCTACAGTTAAATTTTCATTTCAGATATTTTACTTTTCCATTCTAGAATTTGCACAAGGTTCTTTTTGTGGTGTCCATTGCTTTGCTGAGATTTCCCATGCATCCACCCATTATGACTGTATTTTCCTTTAAGACCTCAATAATATTTATAATAGCTGCTTTAACATCCTTCTCTGTTAGTTCCAACACTGAGGTTATCTTGGAGCCTGTTCTATTGATTATTTTTTTGTTTTGCTTGATCAAATCTCCCTGCTTTTTCACATTAATCATTTCTTTATTGTATGCTGGACATTGTGGGTGATATGTTTTGGAAATCTGCATCATATTGTCTTCCTTTAAAGGGCATTAATTGTTTTTCTGGTAGGCAGTTACATTATAGGCATGTCCTTTTGGCCCTGTCAGCCTTGGCTTTAGTCTTTATTCGAATGGGCATATTTTCATTTGGGCTTTAATCTTAGGGCTCGGCCCTTAAACTAAGACATATTCCTGACTCTTAAATCATGTCTTTTCTGGAGTTTCACCTGAAAGTCCAAGCTGCTCATGGAAGTGTCTCCTCTCTGGCTAGGCCAGAACACCACCATCGCCCACAACTGCTCAGTCCCTAGCATCACCATTCGCCTCCCAGCCTCGCAACAGATCACCTCTGCGAGGCCTCGCAGAGCCTGCCCTGAGCCTGTGCAGCGCAGTCCTCAGTCAAGGGCCCGTTCAGAGCCCCCGTGCAGACTTCCCGCATCCCCTCCCCCCACACAGCTGCCTCTTCTTCAGTTGTCTGCCCCTCGATTTTTAGCTGCTTCAACAGCCCACTAATCCAGACTCTGCCTCCTCAGCTCAGCAAGACACCTTTCCACTTGGGCTCCACCTCCCTGCGGAAATCTAGAGTGATCGTGAGGCTTACCTCCTGCGTTTCCCTCCTCTCCGCAATCGTAGTCCTACGCTACCTTTTGCCCAATGCCTGAAACAGTTACACCATATATTTTCTTCAGTTTGTAGTTGCTCAGAGGGAGGGCAAGGCCTGTGCCAACTACTCTGTTATAACCAAAGGTGGACATTATTAGGTTTTCCTGACGTCAGATTCTTTCAAAACTTTCTTTTTCTCATGTTTTTGACACTCCTTTCTAGTGATGCCCTGAACTTAGGCTTAGTCCTCCATTTGGGTAATCCAGCACCATGCTGTCTCCTACTCCATTTCTTTTTTAAAAACATTAATTTATTGAGTTCATATTGGCTTGTAACTCTGTGCAAATTTCAGGTGTACATTATTATACATCAGTTTCTGTATAGACTGCATCGTGTTCACCAACAACAGTCTAGTTTTCATCTATCAGCATACATATGTGCCCCTTTACCCCTTTTGCCCCCCCACACGCCCTTCCCCTCTGTTAACTACCAATCTGCTCTCCTTGTCCAGGTGTTTTTCTATCTTGCACACTATTCCATTTCTTTCCTTTTTTTGACTCTGCCTCCTAACCCTAAAAATGGATTAGGATCGTGAGAATAAGAAGACAAGCCAGAAAATGGGAGAAAATATTTTCAAAAGACATATCTGACAAAAGACTGTGATTCAAAATATATAAAGAACTCTTAAAACTCAACAATAAAAAAAAGAACAACCTGAATAAAAAATGGTCAAAAGATCCAAACAGCCACCTCATCAAAGAAGACATACAGAAGCAAATAAGCATGTGAAAAGATGTTACATATGTCAACAAGGAATTACAAATTAAAACAACAACGAGATACCCTATACACCAATTAGAATGGCCAGAACCTGGAACACTAACAACACTAAATGCTGGCAAGGATGCAGAACCAAAGGATTTCTCATTCATTGCTGGTGAGAATGCCAAACGGTACAGCCCTTTGGAAGACAGTGGGGCGATTTCTTACAAAACTAAACATACTCTTACTATACAATTCAGCAACCATGCTCTTGACATTTTACCCAAAGGAGTCGAAACCTTATGTCCACACAGAAACCTGCACATGGATATTTATAGTGGCTTTATTCATAATTGCCAACAATTGGAAGCAACCAAGATGTCCTTCAGTAGGTAAATGGATAAATAAACTGTGGTACATCCAGGCAGTGGAATGTTATTCACTGCTGAAAAGAAATAAGCCATTAAGCCATGAAAAGACATCAAAGAAACTTCGATGCATATTATTAAGTGAAAGAAGCCAATCTGAAAAGGCTACATATTATGTGATTCCGACTGTATGACATTCTGGATAAGGTAAAACATATGGAGACAGTAGAAAGACCAGTGGTTGCCAGGGGCAAGGTGGGAAGGGATAGATGAACAGGCAGAGCACAGGAATTTTAGGGCAGTGAAACCCCTCTGTGTGATACTGTAATGGTGGATACATGTCATTATACAAGTAGCAAAATCCATAGAATGTACAACTCCAAGAGTAATTAGTTACACTAATGTAAACTATGGACTTCTGGACTTTGGGTGATTGTGATGTGTCAATGTAGGTTCATCAATTTTAACAAATGTACCACTGCGGTTGTCGGGGTGGGGTGGGGAGGTGTCAAGGGGTATATGGGAACTCTCTGTACTTTCTGTTCCATTTTGCTGTGAACCTGAAACTGTCCTAGAAATAAAGTCTATTTTTAAAAATGGATTAGGAGTCACCAAATTTGGCTGTTTCCCAAAATTAAATCTATGCTTAAAAGGTGAGAATTCAAAAAAGTCAATTAGCTATATTTCTACTGATGTTATTACTATGATTATTCGACAAGAGTTCTCAAGATTGTTGCCCAAAAGGAGATCCAAAGATGGTTGGCAAACTGGTAGCATTAATGGAATAAGTGTTTGGAATTCCAAGAGGTTTTTTGTAAGACAGTTTTTGTTTTTTAAAAATGGGAATGGGGAGGATGTTCTATATGCAGTTGTTAAAAGTCTTAATGTGACCAGGCAATGAAACAACATACATGTGAATTTATATTGAAGGGGAAAAAAACTTTTAAAATATTGCATTGGTCATTTCCATAAAGAAGCTTAAAAAAAAATCACTCATGTTGCACAGACAGAGAAGCTGGTTCTGATTATCTGTCAATGAGCCGAAACACATTCTTGAGCTCAATTATGTTTGGCTTTTTTCACTTAATGATTTTGCAAGAACACCTTCTTAAGAGATTCAGCTCCAAGCCTTTTGCTCAAATCCTAATGGTGGAATTTTGTGTTTGTTTCCTCTTGCTCTGTTACTAACCAGGTGATGAGGAGGTGGGAACTTACATGCTTGGCCACACCCCACCAGCCCGGAAGCAGATGACCTCTCACCTGGCCGACTGGCCGCTGTCAGGTCTGGATGTCTGCGGAGGCACGATTGAGGCAGATGCTGGCCCTGAGTTGCGACTCCTTGAGGCTCCTTACCCTGTCCACCTCCACAGAAGGGATATGCTTTTGGAGCACTAGCAGATCCCTTATTCTTTCCCCTCAGTCCCCTTAGATAACTGTGGAACCTCAGGAAGAGAGAAATATCAATGATGGCCAAGGTCTGCTGGACATTTCTTATTTCTTCCTGGAACGCCATCAGGGCCTGTATCACTCGCTGTTTCTACATCCTCTTCTCACCCCTCACCCTCCAACTCTACAGGCTAGCCATCTTGTTGCCTGATGGTTCTACTTCCTGATGTCTTCCTAAGTAACATTCCTACTGATACCATACCCCTTTTACAACATACTACAAAATCATAAAAGTAGACCATGCATGTAGCAAAACATTTACAGAGAAGAAAGAGATAAAACAGTAAAAAGCTCCCTCCCTATTAGTCCTCTGCATAGAGGTGACCACTATTGAGTTTCACAGATGTCCTTGCAGAACATTTCTATACATATCCCATATAAGGAGCCTCTTTTTTAATGCAAATGGGAAATATACTCTATAAATATATAACATGCCACAATTTGCTTTTTCACTTAATGCTACATCTGTTTCTTCCCTAGAATCTTCTACTGCTGGAGAGGTGGCAGGGCAGGGCGCTTAAGAGAACAGCCTCTGGAGCTGAGAAACTGGACTTGGACCCAGGCTCCTTCATTCACGAGTTGTGAATGAAGGAACTTAACCTCTGGACCTCAATTTCCTCTGCTGTAAAAGAGAGATAATAGCACCTATCTAACAAGGTTAATATGTAATGAATTAATACACGTAAAGTGCTTAGAAAAACAGCTGGCACATAGCTATTGTTGTCATTTCTGTTCTCCAAGCTTCCTTGTGATGATCATCTCATCTCCGGCTGTGGGTCTCGATCTGGAGCCAGAATGGCAGTGGTGGTTTTACTAGGCTACGACAGTGACCAGGCCAGCGTGGAGGTCGGCGTGCTCAGGGCTGCTCAGGGCTTGCTGGGTCTGTTTCCTGCTCCTGAACTAACTGCCGTGTCATAAAACACCGCGGGCTCAAACGGCTCATATCATCGGTGTTCCAAGACTTTGATCCCAGCTCTGGGGCAGCCGGAACCCATGGGTGGTGGCCTATGGCCACTGATAGCATTATTTGCTTATCCCAACGTGCCCCACAAATATCATTTTCTATGCGTGCCCTGATACGAAAAAGGTTGGGAAGCGCTGCTTACAGTACTCAACTGAATGTGTCAGTCCCAGCCCAAATAAAACCTTCAGCCTCCTGAAAGCCCTGAGCCAGCCCCTAGTTGGAGGCTGTGTCACTCCCTTTTTCCTCTACAGTGAAAGAGAATCTCAGGTTTGCCAGGTAGCCCTGCAAAAAAGCTCCACAGAGACCAGGTTTAGTCAGGCAGAAGTAACTTTTATTAGTCTAATGAGCAGGGAGAGCACCAATGTCCCAACTGGGTTCTCCTCTAACTCGGTGCTGCCCAGAGTCATGGGCACCTGGGGATCAGTTAATGTAGCTTCCAGTCCAGCAGGTCCGGGGTGGGGCTGAGACCTTGCATTCCTAATCAGCTCCCCGGAAGTGGTGGCTGCTGATTTGCAGACCCACTGGAGCAGCAAGGTCCTGACTTAGCTCACCCTGCCCTTTCCCTTAAGGCTCAACCAGGCGTCTTTCCACCAGGCAGATTCGAGGGGAAAAGCCCAGGAGCAAATGGGCTGGCAGGGGCTGTTGACAACACGGGGTTAGCTCAGTGAAACTGACCAGCAGTAGTGGAAACGAGCTAGCCAAGCTATGTAACCAACACAACCAATGCCAGGGCCTTTGGACTCTGTTATGGTGGGTTTGTTTTTTTAATAAATCAAATATTACCTTATAACCACATTTCATATGGTAAAACCCTATAAATAGTGTTCCCGAATCCAATCGTTTAACACGTAGGGTGGCATTACTGCAAGGTTAACAAATCCACTAGGCTGAGTGTCTTGCAGAGAGGACAGGAGCCGATTCCCAATCCCATTATATCCCAAATGCATTTTTCTGGGGTTTCATCGTACTTATGTTCCTAATCCCTCACCAGTTCATCTCTGAACGACTTTTATCCCATTAACTGAAAAAAAACAAAAACAAAAACAAAATACCTAAGTTGTTTTCTTAATAGAACCTCTTTGAAAGGGGGATCCTGTGTTGTAAGTGCCTAGAGCCCTGGGGGGGAGTCATATACGGCTTAAATATTAAGATAAGACACAACGGTTCGGAGATAATGGATGGATGGAGTCATTAGCAAAAATCTCCAAGCCTTCTAGAATAAAAGCATCACTGATGAGAAATAGGTGACTGACTTCCTCCTACCTAAAGATGTAATTAAAGAAGGTCTAAAACATGGCAGCTATAATACAAAATATGGCACAAGCTGTTTCTAACAGATGAAAATAAATTAAAAAGAAGAGGATTCAAGTTCTGTCAAAAATTTGGAGTGGGATCTTGGGCAAGTTACATAATAGGAATGTAAACAAATGATAACTAATGTCTCATTGAGCACTTACTATGTGCCAGGTCCTGTGCTAAATGCTTCCCATGCATTATCATCTCGTTTGATCCTCACCACACTCCTATTGGTGGGTACTGTGATGGGGAAACTGAGCTTAGAAAGGTTAGATAACTTGTCCAAGGTGAAGTGACTAAGATGCCAAGGCAGAATTTGCACCCAGGTCATCCAACTCGAGAGCCCACATTCTAACTGCACACTGTTCTTTCACCTCCTCTGGGACCATTGTCTCAGAGTAAAATGGAGCTTGGGCTTCACTATTCAAAGAGGGCTTCTGGCTTTAACACTTTATGACCCTACAGTGACCAAAGATTGAATGCAGAGATTTCAGTGAAGGCTCACGGTTTAGATCAGAGCTTTATTTCTCCCCGAGTCCACTGGGGCACAGAGAGCTGATATTCTCATGGCTGTCACATTCCCATGGAGGTACCTGAATCACTTAAACAGCCCTTTGACTAAATCAACTGCAACATGAAGTGAACCCACCATGAAGACTGTCCCACGCTGATACTGATACCGACCCTGATAGCAGTTTCCCTACATTAAACCGGCATATGTGGTGTTAAAACCAAAACACTCATTCCCTGCTTACTCCCTGGCTTCCTGGCTCCAGAATCCACCATCCTTCATGGAGACAGACACCGCCAAGGACAAGCACCTGAATTCATTATCTCCTCCCCACAAAGAGATACAGGCTGGTGGGAAAGCTGCTGACCAGCAAGGTCACGGGCTCCCTCCTCTCATCAAGTAGTCTCAAGGCCAAAGACAGGCTGGTGGGAAAGCTCTGACCAGCAAGGCCATATGCTCCCCCTCCCCTACCTAAAACCCCAAATAAAATCCCTTCCTTTTAGCTTTTCAGGGAGTTTGGGATTTCAGCGTTAGCTGCCCTCTCTCCTTGCTCAGTGCTGTGCAATAATAAAACTCCTACATTCTTCCACCACACCCGGTGTCAGAGATTGGCTTTCTGCGCAACGGGTAAGTGAACTCACTTCAGGTTCGATATCAATACCCAGTTGTGACTTTTCCTCCTGAACGTTAATGAGCTGGAGTTTATTAATTAGCCTCTTTTTTTTTTTTAAGATTTTATTTTTTTCCTTTTTCTCCCCAAAGTCCCCCGGTACATAGTTGTGTATTCTTCGTTGAGGGTCCTTCTAGTTGTGGCATGTGGGACGCTGACTCAGTGTGGCTTGATGAGCAGTGCCATGTCCGCACCCAGGATTCGAACCAACGAAACACTGGGCCGCCTGCAGCGGAGCGTGTGAACCCAACCACTCGGCCACGGGGCCAGCCCCTAATTAGCCTCTTTTGAGTCTGATTAGAGGCTTAAGAGTAGACGAACACTTCCTAAATGTCACATTTTACAAGCACTGTTTTGACTTTTCATTATAAGTCTAAGGGTGAGTTAAGCCCATTCCACAAATGAAGATACTCACCCTACATCACTCGGCTCAGATGGGGACCCAACTCTGACTTCAAAACTCGTTTTCTTTCCACCATGCCAGCAGTTCTCTAAGTGTAGTCTGTGGTCTCCTGCAGGTCCTCAAGATGCTTTTAGGGGGTCCACGAGGTCAAACTACTAAGATGTTATTTGTCTTTTCAGTGCATTGATGTTTGCAGTGATGGTGCAAAAGCAATGAACTGTTGCACTTCAGCATGAATCTAGCCAGTGGTAATGCTTGCCTTCTACTCACAGTAGGAAAAAAAAAACCAGTTGTACTTAAGCGTGTCTTTGATAGAGCAGTGACAATTACATTGTTAAATTGTGACCCTTAAAGGCATATCTTCCACTGCATACCATAGTACAGTGGGCGCCTCAAGGAAAAGCACTTGTGCAGTTGTAGCATTGTGAGCTGAGCTGCCTGCATTTCTCATGGAACACCGTTGTTACTTGAAATAATTACTCACAGAAAGCCTGTGATCATCAGACGTGAGTACTGGCACTCATTTTCTTGACAATGAACGGAGCCTCTCACTTCCAGGAGAACAACTGACTGTTAGTTGCCAGTGAAAAGATTTGAGCTTTCAAGCAAAAACTAGAATTTTGGAAAACTCGTACCTGCTACAGTGAACTGACAGCTTCCCAATACTTAAAGACTTTTCTGATGAGATCAGATATTTGGCAATATTGATAAATATAATTCTAAAATATCACATAATTAAATGTGTCAGCACTTGAAAGATGGTGAATCTCCAGCAAGTTCTGCTAGTGCAGCATCACAGTGACTTCTCTACCCTTCAGTGAGGTATGGCCATGACCTCCCAACAAGGTTGGATCACAGCCTGGCGACAGTGGTGTTGGGGCTCTATCTCAGCCCCGGGGGTAGTGCTGCTCCTCATATCTGCTATTCCTATGTTCTCTTTATTTCTTAAAAGCCAGCCGCTCATTCCAATCCCTGTTGCAGTTAGTAACTCTTTAAACTTTTGGAGTTTGAATCACTGTGTGATTTCTCTCTCCTGGTTGGATCTAGGCTGAAACAGCAGGCCTTGCAAGCAAGAGCTGAGAACGGTCACCTGGGAAGAAAAACCAAGCAGCAGTCATTATTGTGAAGGAAGGGAGCGAGGAGAGGGCACGTTCCAGCCAGTCCTCCTCATCTTTGTGAATAATAAAGTGGGCAAGAGCTGCCCACTTGGCACGGGGGAAGGAAGGTACAGGTGGGGGAGAAAGTTGGGAAGATCTTTCAGGTACAAAGAAAGAAGTTGAAAATAAGAACCAAATAGAACCTACATTTTGAGTGGGCTAGTTCTTTCACCTGTGAAGAGTTTTGGTGCCATCATCCCTTCAGAAGAGTTACAGGAATAGGGAGTGAATGATCCCACCAATCCAGGTTTGGAAGTAGCTTTAAAAAGTTAACAGGTAAGGAAGTTATCACCACAGTATCCAAGACAAGGCCAGCAAAGAAGAAACCAATCCCATCAGTGATGTGAATGGAGTTGGAGAGCTTGAAGCTTTCACAAGAAGGGAAAAATGATCCAGTGGGGTATTGGACTGATTAAGTCAGGGTCAGTCTTTTTATACAAAGTTGAACGTCCAAGAGTTAAAGCAGTTTGTAACTTAATGGTGACACAGTCAGTGCAGCATTATTTACAATAGCCAAGATATGGAAACAACCTAAATGTCCATGCACCAATGAATGGATAAAAAATGTGGTACATACATACAATGGAATATTACTTAGCCTTAAAAAAGCAAATGCTGCCATATGCAACAACGTGAATGAACCAAAGGGCATTATGCTCAGCGAAATAAGCCAGTCACAGAGGGACAAATACTGCATGATTCCACTTATATAAGGTATCCAGAATAATCAAGCTCATAGAAGCAGAGAATGGTGGTTTCCAGAAACTGGCGGTAGTGGGGAATGGGGAGTTCCTGTTCAATGGGCATAAAGTTTCAGTTACACAAGATGAGTAAGTTCTAGAGATCTGCTGTATAACATAGTTAACAATACTGTATTGTACACTTAAAAAAGTCATTAAGAGCGTAGGTCTCACATTGAGTCTTCTTACCACAAAAACAAAAACAAATCACAGCAGGAGGAAACTTTTGGAGATGATGGATGTTTATTACCCTGAGTGTCATAATGGTTTCACGAGTGTAGGCATATGTCCAAACTCATCAAATTGAAGACATTAAGTATGGGCGGTTTTTGGTATATCAACTACACATGAATAAAGCAGTTAAAAAAGTGCTTTTAATCCAAACAAAAAAATAATAAACATTCAATTTTAAAAAAGGAACTTAATAAACTTAATGGTGAGTAGACAACCTGAAGATGGACAAAACTGAGTCGTGGTGGCAGAAATGTAATTAGCCAGAGGGCTCATGTGCCCGAGGATAAAGGCAGCTGTGGCAGAAATGGGAAGGAAGCATCCCATTGCTGCTTACACCCAGGCCAGGACAGTCCCTTTAGGGACAGCCACCCAAACAGCCTGCTCTAAAATTACACTAGACTCTCCCTCTTCTGGTTGGCTGATCTTGGGCAAGTTTATTCAATATTGAATTGAGAGGAGTTAGATGAGCTACCACGTTAAGCCCATGGAATAACCCTGTACTAAATAGCTGCCATCTGTGTATTTGCTCTTTTCCTCATCTAGAACGGGGCTGGACCACCAGCCCAGGAGCAGTAAGGCAAAGATTTAGTCCCTGTCATGTAGGTTTTTGCCTGCCACCTTTATTTTCATCTCCCCTCTTCTCTCTCACTCCTAGAATAACATCTGACAATTATATCTCTGATTTCAAGCAGTAGGAAATAAATTTACATTTTACATGGTGCTCCAGTACATACATGGCTACATGTAAATTGTTTCACAAAGCAAACTTAAATTTACTGGATATGGTATACCTTTTTTTTTTTTAAGCAAGATTAGCCCTGAGCTAACATCTGCTGCCAATCCTCCTCTTTTTGCTGAGGAAGACTGGCCCTGAGCTAACATCCATGCCCATCTTTCTCTATTTTATATGTGGGACGCCTGCCACAGCATGGCTTGACAAGTGGGGCTACTCTTAGCAATTTTCAAATATAAAATACAGTATTATTAACTATAGTCACCATGCCATACTTACATCCCCATGACTTACTTATTTTATAACTGGAGTACCTTTTGATCCCCTTCACCCATTTCACCCACCCACTACCCCCGCCTCTCTCTGGCAACCACAAATCTGTTCTCCGTAGCCATGACTTCAATTTTTTCATTTTTCTTTAGAGTCCACACATAAGTGAAACCATACAGTATTTGTCTTTCTCTAACTCATTTCACTTAGCATAATGCCCTCAAGGTCCATCCATGTTGTTGCAAATGGCAAGATTTCGTTATTTTTTATGGCTGAACTACATACATACACACACACACACACATATATACACACACCACATTTCCTTTATCCATTCACCCATTTATGGACACCTGGCTGTTGCAAATAATGCTGCAATGAACATGGTGGGGAGCGCAGATATCTTTTCAAGTTAGTGTTTTCATTTTCTTCAGTTAAATACCCAAAAGCGGAATTGCTGGATCATATGGTAGTTCTATTTTTAATTTTTTGAGGAACCTCCATGCTGTTTTCCATAGTGGCCGCACCAATTTACATTCCCAGCAACAGTGCATAAGGGTTCACTTTTATCCATATCCTCACCAACACTTATGTCATCTTTTTTTTTTGAGGAAGATTAGCCCTGAGCTAACATCCGTGCCCATCTTCCTCTACTTTATATGTGGGATGCCTTCCACAGCATGGCTTGTCAAGCGGTACCATGTCCACACCCAGGATCTGAACTGGTGAACCCCAGGCCGCCAAAGCGGAATGTGCACACTTAACTGCTACGCCACCGGACCAGCTCCTATATCTCGTCTTTTTGATATAGCCATTCTAACAGGTGTGATAGCTCACTGTGATTTTGATTTGCATCTCCCTGACAATGAGTGATGCTGAGCATCTTTTCATGTATCTGTTGGTGTTTACTAGTTATCTTAATTTGTTTTCCAAACCTCGGAAAGAAAATGTGCTCCACAAGAGCCCCAGGGCCAAGATCCCATTAGTGACGTTAATCTCACTCTTTCTGGAGTAATATTCCACATTACAAATCAACAAATCCACATTTTAATGCACATCAATGACTTAAAACTGGACGGCATCTTCAGCGGTCCAAAGCTCCCAGATCCAACGAACTCCCCTGGACTAAACTTTGCAACACCAGACTCTTTAGTCAAGGCAAACCTTCTCGTCCAGAAAATTTTACTCTCTCAATGATCATAAAACAAGACAGCGATCTGCAATGCTCTGCTAAACATGATGACTCAGCATGGAAGTTTAGTTCAATATGATTTTATTTAAAAATCTGCAAGGCTGAAGGAGGGATCGGATCTTTTGTTAAAAGAAAGCAATTTTCACAGTATATATTTAGCCATTTTAGTTTCGTGTTGAATAATCACAGAAAAGGAAGTTTCTGTTCAAGATCTGCCCTCCAGCACACTCAGCCAGGTGCCTGGGATCTTGTAGCAAGAAAACACGTCCCCAGCTCTGAACTCACAGGAAGTCCTCTCAGCCAGGTGGAACACCACTTCTTCCCCAGGCACACACTCGAGCTCTGACTTTCACCGCTCGACACAGGGCCCTGAGAAGGCTTAATTTTAAAGTTGAGAAAGATGTGAAAGGATTCCTTAACTCACTGCCTGCCACAAATCCAACTACCTGTCAATTCTTGACAATTACAAGTATAAAATACTTGAAATTTATAAGCTGTCCCACATTTAATGGAACAACTCAAATGTTAAAAAATTATGTCAAGTAACATGCTTTCATATTTTAAAATGTTACTTAAGAAAACTTACTGAGACAAGATATGCAGCACTTTCTAGTACTCGGTATTAGAAACTCCTACTGATGACGGCTACTTGATGGTCAAAAAAAAATTAAAAAAGAGAAGAAACCATACATATTGGTATCTAACAATGCCTGCAGGGAATGTCATATTTTAAATTTTGTTACTAAAATTAAACCTGAAAAAAAATGGGGAGGAAGCTACAAAAGCAACACCCACATTATTTTAAATGATGAGGTAGATTTTTTCCTATGCAGTAAAGTGAAGAGAACAAAAAATGCATACAACTTTCAAATCTTTTTTTTTTTTAAAGTTCAGGTTATAGCCACTTTCACAAACAAGACATTTATAGACCACGAGGTGGAGAGGCCGTCCTCAGGCAAGCTCTGTACTTGATGCGTTACTCGGAGATTCAACAATCAGCCTTGGATCAATCAACTCTCTCCAAAAAACACTGATCTGAGGAAAAAGACAAAGTATTCAGTTTAGAGACTTTATTTTGAGGTCACACAGGTTTTCATCAGTTAAAAACTTCAGTCAAGTAAATTTCCATTCGTGCAGAATGGTTGAAGACTCGAAATAATTTGCGTTCCAGTAAACTGAGTTCAATCAGGTATAAGAACTTGTTTACCTAGAAGGCAGCTAAATTTTTCATTAAACATAATCCATCTTTCTTTGATTTAGAGCAGATGTGGTTATGGCAGCTGCTTACAAAAGGGTCAGAAGGATTTGCCCAACAAGCCTCTGTGGACAGGCGGCCCGGACCTCTCGGGAGGCAGATGTGGCCCAGAGGGTTATCAGCAGACGGTGACGCCCTTTAGTGCAGCTCTGTAGTTCCTCTCTAGTGCTGCCTAAACACAGGAGGTACTTCACATTTTAACAAGAGAAAGCAAAGTCCTAACACTTGGCCATACGGATGAATAATGAGGGCCACCTAGTGTCAAAACAGGTTAGTACAGGCTCCACTTGAGGCCTCTGTTTCCTAAGGCACAGAGAGGAAAGCCTCCAAGGTTTAATTTTCCAAGGTAGTTTCCAAGAATACATTTCAACAAAAAAGTGGGGCTGCATATATCACAAATACAGACGCACAGGAGACTGGGCCAAATCTGCTGATACTACCACAGACCCTAAAAATGTGTTTTCGGAATAAATCCTTGAGTGTCATCTATCCTAAAGACAAAGCAAAACACGCAGTCTGGTTAGGTTTTCTACAAGTTTATATTTCAGATAAAATAAGAGTGTGCAATACTAAAACTTAGAGAATAATGTTTATAACACTTCAAATATAAACACCTTAAGAGGAAGTATTTTCTTAAATATAAATTCTTTTTACTTTAATGCTGGCATAGCCCAATGAGCCAGCCATTGCCAGCATCTCTGGAAGTCTAGCTACCTAAAAAAGCTCCAAACCATATACTTCCTAAAATGGCAATTTAAGGATTTAAACAAAGTCAAAAGACAGAATCATCATTTTACGTCATTCTTCAAAGCTCTATGCCGTTGTTAAGTCCGAACTGTGGTAACATTTAGGGGGGAGTAGTGACTGCAAGGAAACACAATGGAGATTTCTAAAGGGGCTGTTAATGTCCTATTTCTTGATCTGCATGCTGCTTACATGGGTATGTTCATTTGTGAAAATCATTCAAGCTATACCCTTATGGGAACTGTTCTGAATGTATATGTCAATAAAAAAGTTTTCAAAATAGTTACTCTTTTCTACTGAAACTCTTATATGACTACGATTCTATGCAACTTTATACTCTTAAAAAAGAGTTTGTTATTTGTGCATCTTGTCCTGTAGGCTCTTGGAGGTCCCAGATGGCACCCTAACTTGGCACTTGGCACTGTTCTTGTCACCCTGCAGGCAGGACAGAGATCCCCAGGGCCTAGATCCTTTATGACTTTAATACAGACAGTTCAGTAAGCTACAACATCACCTTCCAGACCACCAGTAACCAGTCGAGAGAGCAAGCAATCCCAAGAAGAGAAGTGCACCTACCCTCTTCTCCTGCATCACAGCGTACTCCACTACCTCAGTTCCATTTTCATTGTGATAAACCAAATCAAATTTCCCAGGTTCTTTCACAGCTGAAACCAGACGGTAGGGAGCAGAGACAATAAGTCATTTCCCAGTAGTGAAAATGTTCCTCTTCAGGGAATTTATGTCATTAGAAAAACAAGCACGAACAAACTGTCCCTTGATGTGGAGGCTGGGTACGCACACGAAAGCACGGAGTGCTCAGGAAGAAGGGCCTCAGAAAACCCTGCACCAGCAGATGGGAGCTTCTGAGCCACTTATCAGAGACAATCTTTCCTTCATCAAAAAGAAATGAGGGGCTGCCCCGTGGCTGAGTGGTTAAGTTCACACACTCCGCTTCGGCGGCCCAGGGTTTCACCGGTTCACATCCTGGGCGTGGACATGGCACCACTCGTCAGGCCATGATGAGGCGGCGTCCCACATGCCACAACTAGAAAGACCCACAACTAAAATATACAATTATGTACTGGGGGGATTTGGGGAGAAAAAGCAAAAAGAAACAAGCTTGATACACTATCACTGGTACTCCCAGAAAAGAATGTGTAACCACAAGATAATCCAAAAAGATAATTGATGTTTCAACAGGGGAAGGTAGTATGAATTCTGCAAAATACTTATATCTTGCTCTGTTCTCAGAAATTATACATGCTTACTACTTGGTAATACACTGGTCCTCGCTTTGCAGGGTAATGTGGGGCCATAAAAATGACCACACAGCCTGAAATCATACAAAACAATATTATCAATGGGAAAATTATGATTGCCTGACAATCTTCAAAAATTTCTGTCAAAACATTGAAACTTTTAGTGTACAGAAAAATGAAAAAATAGTAAAACTAAGGAGTGCACTGTAATTTTTTTTTTAAAGATTGGCACCTGAGTTAACAACTGTTGCCAGTCTTTTGTTTTGTTTTATTTGTCCTTCTGCTTCTCTCCAAAGCCCCCCAGTACATGGTTGCATATTCTAGGAGTGAGTGCCTCTGGTTGTGCTGTGTGGGATGCCACCTCAGCATGGCCTGACGAGTGGTGCCATGTCCGCACCCAGGATCCAAACCTGCGAAACTGTGGGCCACTGAAGCGGAGCGCATGAACTTCACCACTCGGCCATGGGGCGGGCCCTACACTGTAATTTAAAACACTAGAAATGCTGAGAATTAAAGAGTCCTATTTCTTGTAAGAAACGTATCAAGGGTAGTTTGAACAGTGCTTGCCTTCTTGTCATGTAACAACACAGAGTGAGAATTTCTTCTATGCTTTGCAGAACTGTCATACTCCTTTCTAAGTTTGGGTCAGCTTCCAATATTTTGTCCTTAATGTCATGAAATAGCTCTGAGAGTGTTCTTTTTCACAATTTTGTGAAGGTTTTTTTGCTGATGTCACTTCCGGGACATGGTCATTCCTTTAGTCACAACCACTTTCCTCACTTGTGTCAGGAAGTTCACACAAACCAGTGTCAACACTCCCATGGTTAAGTATTTCTTCTATAATTCCACTGAAATTCCATTTGGATGTCACTTCCAGCATGTTCGCTTTTTGTTTCTTTATTGTGCTTTCATCTTTGTTGATCCACTCCCTATTTCAATTACCTATTTTTGTAAAATGTCATGTGAATTTATCACTGAGAGACACGGAGGCAGCACAACCATATATTTTGCTGTGTGTATGGGAACTGAGTAACAGAGGCATACTGACCAATCACCAAGAGACTCTGAAAGAAGTGATGTGATTGGTCACTGGTCATGATGGGCATCAGTTATTTACATAGTGACTTATGGACTGAAGAGCTAGCAACACGTTATGCAATTACTCACAGTTAGTTATCATACCCAATGTCACTGGGAGACTGGTGTTATTGAACTAACGCATGGTAACTGAAGTTCATGTATATTAGAACCATGCAAAGTGAGGACTACCAGTATTTCTATATAGCACAGACAAAGCCATTTCTTGATGCCCCAAATAAAGAAAGTTCTAATTGAAAGTCATCACTGTCAACCACCCGACAAGCAGTGATCAGGCTGTGTCCATGGAATCTGACTAGGGACAAACTTCTCCGTCCACGATTCCTAAGAAGGAGGGTTTCTTCAAAGGAAACCTAATCAGAAGAAGGCTGGAAAACCAGTGTAAGTTATGTCTAACCATAAAGGGACTTTGTGGAAGAATCCTTTGACTGATTTCTGTGTGCTGGAGTTTTGAATCTTTTATCCATTACCTTATTTAAACACAAACAGAAGATAATTAATTGCCATAGAGTCTGCTAAAGAAAAAGGGATCTCCCTCGCTCTCTGGCCAGGGACCACTACAACATTACCCAAGTTAAGCCATATGCAGTAAAAGCCTTCTTATGCCAGGATTTCAGAAGCAATGACGGGTGGAGTGAATCACAGATAAAGCAAGGAACCATTTAAAATAATGTGGAAGAGTGTGTATACACGTACACTTTAGACATTTTATTTTGACTTAACCCACAGAAGCAGGTGCATTGTGCATTTGCCAATCTTTTGAAATAGAGCTGAGTCGGTCTGATGAGTCCAAGGACTAGAGCTGTCCTTTTATAAACCATATCCTTAAAGTGTGTCTGTGATTTCCACATTTCCAGTTTTGAGTTTTTTTAAGTGATACAAGAATACAAAAACTAGCAAGGTAATCTAAGTGCAGAATCTTTCCAGATTTTTACCGAATTCCTCCCAATCTCTTATAGCTGACCCACCCACACATAGTTCAACAGCAAATATTTTAGTTAACACTCCTGAGTCAGCATTCAACTTAAGTTTCATAGAAATAATTCTTTTTGTAATCAATTTTCATCAGTTCATGTAATTTTTATGAAGTTACATAATTACACTAATAAGAACAACTGGCCTAATAGCTTTGGGAACAAATCCAACAACTCTTAGCAGACACACAACTCCACTAGTGGGAGGGAGCCCAGGCCCCCAGGCTGCCTTGTGCTGACAGAGGGAGTGGAGAGCACCAGTTAATCGCGGGGCCAATGAAGACAGCAGCTCCTGCGTATAAAAGCTATTTAGAAACCAATTTAGATATGAAGAGCCTAAATTTTCAAATTCTTTTCTAGAAGACTCACCAGGTAAGGATGAAAGAATTTCTATATCTACTTGCTGGGTCTCTGGATTGTGGCTTAATATTTTTCCTTCCTTTCAAAAACAAAAGTCCAAGTCAAAAATCATCATGTGAAACATTGTGAATATACTAAAACTACTGAACTATACACTTTAAAATACTTAAAATGGTGAATTTTATGTTACGTGCATTTTATCTCAATAAAAAAATTTAAAAATAAATCAATATGTAGGGGAAATAAAACTCTCACACACCAAGCCAAAATCCCCTGATCTAAACCATCCCAAGGTCAGGTACACACAACCAGGGACCACCCCGATAGGCCAAAGCCTGCTAGTCATTCAAGCTAGCCAACCTTACCCCATTTCCCCCACCCTGTCTTGCCTGCCCGAGAAAACCCCAATACAGGCTCTGGCCCAGGCTTTCTCCTCCCTCCTGCTTCTGCCTCCTGACCACACCCAGGTGCTTTCCTCCGTGGTGCTGCTCAATGTGGCATTCCCCTTCTCTCAGCACACACAAGTAAGAAACTCCTCTTTCAATAGCATTGACTCTCTGTATCATCACTCAGTCACCTCCATAAATTAAAATCCCACAGGTACAAATGAGACAGCGTCAGGGGCTGAGGAGACTACATCTCTTGCAGATAGATTTGACTTTTGAAGACAACCTTAGTGATGAAGCCGGTGCTCAAGCTGGATAACAGCACTTGAGGCCAAAGCAAAAAAGAGCAATTGATTTTTCACTCTCAAAATGGTTTTGAAAGCACTTTCAAAAAAGTTCTAAAAATACCCAGAAAGAAAGTAAGCAAATAGCTTTTCAAGGTAATCACTATGATGAGCACTATTTAATATGCATTTAAAAAAATCAGTATCATCCAGAATCACAACTTGTAGAGGCTGTGGCTGTATCAATTCTATATTTATTTCCATTTCCTCACATATCACAGATTTAAATTAGTTATCTATGGTAGCGTGACAAAACATCCTGGTTTGCCCACAACACATCTGTTTACACATCTTTCCAGCATAATTATTAATATGATATTAACCCTTTTCACTCACAAGTGTCCTGCTGAGATGATAAATTATATGGTCACCCATATTAAAGGGGCTAAGAAGATGAAAAATATGATAAAACACCAATTACCCAGAAGTAACTGACCAGGCCCTCCACAAACTGATTCTTCTCCTAGGCTGCTTTTGAAAAAAGGTTCTCACCAAGATTTTAAAAGTCTTCCAAGGTATCAACTCAGATTAAATCAAATCTCCTCGTACTTTATATTGCTATATTAACATTACCAATTATTACTTTTTAAAAATGTACTTATATTCTGTATATTACATCAAAATAAGAAACTATGCATTTTAACAAGATTTTCAACAAAATTTTGAATGAGTGAAAAAGGGAAGGAAACACGTAATTCTGTAATCCCATTGACTGAGTCAAGCTTTTACTGAGCTGTTATAAAGCTCATATGCCAATATGAAGTCTCATATAGACACTAAGTGAGTAAATGCCAAGGATAGTATTTGTGAATTACCTGTGGTTAACTGTTCAGGTAAAAGAAACCATATTAGACCATAATAACCAGTAGTAATTCACAAATATAGAAAATAGATTCCTGTGATGAAAACAGTCAAACTTTCTGGCTGAGAGCTATTCTTTTCTTTCAAAGTTTAGGATCATGGAGGAGGGGTACTCAAATAAGTCTCTATGTCTAAGCTGATTAGAAAAAAGTGACTAAAAAATTAAAGTCGTCATTCTCATTCTACAATCTTCCCAAGCCTAAGGAATATACCACTGGGAGACCACACAGGGATACTACTCAAAAGTTTACATTTTGACGTTTTCCATTTCTACTTTACAACATTCTTTACTCAAAAAAATCTATATTATCCACATTAGCAGTATTAAATATGACTTTAGCTTCTTTAATACACTGACACAACTATTTTCAAATAAACAGCCTTACCTTGTAGTCAGACACATCCGGAGAATAATCAGATGTTAGTTCCAAAAGCTAAAAAAGAAAAACCCCACAAATTCACAAGCCCTGTAGCACCTCTCCCCAACCCCCGAGAAAACATGCAGTGTTGGGGTGCCCACTCCACCACTCGGGGAGCCCTGCCATGAACCTATGGTAAAACAGGGGTTCCAGTGGGAGAGGTTTCTCTGGGTTTTGGGGGCTTTCTGGTGATATGTATAGCCTTCTTTCGTTGAGCCTTGCTAGGTCCTAGACACCAGGCTAAGCCATTTTTATTCATTCACAAAGCAAACACTGAGCTAGGCAAGAGAACATGAAAGATATGATCTGGAAAGGTTTTTTTAAAATATATTTAACCTGATCTGCTAATGAGTAAGCTCATTTGGAGGGGGAATAATCTTTTTTGTTGTTGTTTGAAAACATACCTTAAATGCAATCTTTTCTCCAACTTGAGGGGCAGCTGCTAACAGCGGTAACAGACTGTAGTCCTTCTTGTGTGTCTCTACTGGATTCTGAAAAACAGTATTAGTCGTGTGACTTTGTAACTGGTGAGAAACTGGGAACCCATGACATCAACTCCAGACACACAACATAGGGTAAATTCACAATAAATAATACTTGCCTGGATAATAGTAGATGAGTTTGTTATCATTTCATTTAATTGCTGCTGCTTCTGATATTCAGCGTTTCTATTTAAAACACAGGAAACAGCATGCCCTCGTCCTCGGCCTCTCCCCCGCATGCCCCGACCCCGAGCTCCCTTCCAAGAAAGAAAGTCCTCTCCTCTACCCCAACCTCTTCCCATACTGGTGGGGAGAGTCACGTTGGGAGGAGGCCCAGCAGCCTGCCTGCCAGCATTTGAGTCAGAGTGTTTCCATCCAGTAGCATGTGGAGTCTGTGCTAATGGCCCTGGACCTGGACAACCCCTTCCTGCAAAGAGGCCTACTGTCTTCAAGAGACCTGCAGCCCGCTCCGGGGTGCTCTTTGACAACACACACTGGTCCTCTGAATCTGAACTAGAGTCTGAACTAGAAGATGATGCTCTGGTGGTCTTGCCCTTGGTGGGGGTAGAGTTAAACGCAGTTTTTATATTCGGTTTGTTGGCAGCTGTCTTTTTTGTAGAGGGTATTCCCTTTGATAACTCAGTGGATATTTTCTCTGAGGAATTTCTGACCTCCACGATGACATTGCTGAGACCATCACTGGTTGATTCATGATAAGACTCAGACTCTGAGGAGGAACTGGGACTGTCTTTTGCACGAACGTCCACGGCACCTTTCCTTTTGGATTTAACAGTGCTGTTTCTGGCAGGAGAATGTTTTGGAGGACTATGCTTCTGGATGGGCCATTCCTTCACTGTCTGTGCTTTAGAAGACCTGGGATTCTTTGCTTGTTTTTTATATTCACATTTCTCCTTTTTCTTTGGTGATTTTCTTTTGGTCTCTTCATCATCATCATCCACTAGACCACATGTGGCTTTGTTTTTCCTCTTGTTTTTTTTCCTCACACTCTCATTTGTGACAGCTTTTGATTCTGGATCCAAGGTCCTCTCATTGTCATTGTTCTCTTGCCTCTTCCAATGCTTCTTTGAGTCTCTGTAACCTAGTTCGGTTTCTTCATCCTCCTCCAACTTAAATGCCCGCTTCTTTGCTTTTCTAGGTAATGAATGAGTACCGTCACCATTACTGACTATTACAGGATTCTCAGCAACTCCTCTCTCTTCTAATTTAACTCTATCAAAAGAATAAGAGAGAAAGCCAGGGTGAGTAATTCATAAGCATGTCTCCAGGACGTGGTTACATACTGAGATGACTGCCAACTGTCACTACCATCAGGCAACGAGAAAACGTCACTTAAGAACAAAAGACTCTTTTCAACAAAATAGCCTAAATGACCTAACTTATGGTCAACTTTCAAATGACTAGTTTTATTTATTGAATATCTACTGCATCCCAAACATTTTCCATACATTTTCTCTAATCTAAACACCACCAGGAAGTAGGCATCTTTCACTTTAAAATAGATCACAAAATTACAGTTCAGACAAGTAACTTGCCCAAGACGCACAGCTAATAAGCAGCAGAAATGAGATTCAAACCTCAGTCTGTCTAACTTCAAAGCTCACAATCTGGGGCCAGCCCCGTGGCCAAGTGGTTAAGTTTGCGTGCTCCACTTCTGCAGCCCAGAGTTTTGCGGGTTCGAATCCTGGGCATGGACATGGCACCGCTCATCAGGCCACACTGAGGTGGCGTCCCATATGCCACAACTAGAAGGAGCCACAACTAAAAAAAAATACACAACTATGTACCAGGGGGCTTTGGGGAGAAAAAAAGGAAAAACAAAACCTTTAAAAAAAAAAAAAAAGCTCACCATCCTTCCACTATATTATGTTGCCTACCCCAAATGGTGATAATGCTAAGTATCTATTTCTGTTTTGAAATGTGGGCTGCTTTTTTTGAAATCAGATTTCATTTTTATTTTGGTTAAATTAAATAGGAAACTACTGAATAATTCATGTTCTCTGGGGTAGTGATAGCCATTGTAAAATTCCATATTTTGTGATTATTAATTTAATGTGTCAACCTGACTGGGCCATGGGGTGCCCAGTTATTTGCTTAAACGCTGTTCTGGGTATGTCTGTGAGGGTGCTTCTGGATGAGATTAACATTTGCATTGGTACACTAAGTAAAGCAGACTGCCTTTCCCAATGTGGGTGGGCCTCACCCAATCCGCTGAAGGCCTGAATAGAATAAAATAAAAGACTGAGCAAGGGAGAATTTGCTCTCTCTCCCTAACTACCTTTGAGCTGGGACATGGGTCTTCTGCCTTTGGACTCAGACCAGAACTAGAACTTAAACACCACCAACTCTTCTGGTTCTCAGGCCTTCAGACTCGGACTATAACTTTATCATTGGCTCTCCTAGGTCTCCAGCTTGCCGACTACAGATCTTGGGACTTCTCAGCCTCCATTACCTCATAAGCCAATTCCTTCCAATAAATCTCATATCTCTATCTATATAGCTACCTATATCATCTCCTATTACTTCTGTTTCTCTGCAGAGCTCTGACTAATACACACTCCATCCAAAATGGTTACACTATAGTAAAGGAATTCTGTTCTTCCATGAACTGGCAATGGCTAATTCTAACACATGCGGCCCAATGACAGAAAGCTGAGTGTTTCCAACGTCAAGCACACGTTGGGTACTTAAAGATGCCTGCTAAAAACACACATTACACTTTCAGTACATTTATATCCAGCCATATTTTTCACCAAGTTTTTTCAGTGACCAGGGAAAGATGTACACAATCCTATTTGAAAATAAAGTACAACTGATTAATAAGAAGTTATAAGCATTCTTTCAATTTTTTCAAGGTATAGTAATCCTGTGGAGTTATCTCAATGTGGTAATTGAAAAAATTCCTCAATTATTCTTCAGAATACACAAATACACAGACACCTACAAGTCAAGGTAACATAATGCTACTGATATCGAGAGAAATAAAACTCTGACAGAGCAGGGATTTAAGTTATAAAAACACATTACCTTCTGTTCCCAGCTGTGGACCTCAGCATCTAGCAGGAAGGAAGTAATTCTTAAACTGGCAAAAGCTAGCTGGGCATCCCGTGAATCTAAAAACTTCTGGGAACTTCCAGAATATTGGATCCTTCTCTGACATTCTTGATCCATTTGTTTTCATTTGTAGCAATGCTATGATTCAAGTTACAATTCTGAGACAACCAATTAGGACCAAACTTTCCACCATATATTGTTGGCATACATACAGACTGCACAAGTTTTCTGGGGGCCAATTTGACAGTATCTATCAAATTTTAACATTTGACCAAGGAATACCTCTTCTAGGAATGTATCCTACTGAATCATTACCAAAGTACACAAAAACATACAATATTCATTACAGAAGTATGTAAAGTGAAAAACAGAAAACAACTACCATGGTCTGAAGGTTTGTGTCCCCCCCAGTTCATATGTTGAAATCCTAACCCTCAAGGTGATGGTGTTAGGAAGTGGGGCCTTTGGGAAGTGACTAGGTCATGAGGGTGGAGCCCTCATGAACGGAATTAGTGCTCTGACAAAAGAGACCCCACAGAGCTCCCTACTCCCCTTCACCATGTGAGGACACAATGAGAAAGTGCCATCCGTGAACCAGAGAGCGAGCCCCGACCACACACTGAATCTGCTGGCACCTTGATCTTGCACTCCTGAGCCTCTAGAACTATGAAAAACAAATTTCTGTTGTTTATAAGCCACCCAGTTTATGGTATTTTTGTTATAGCAGCTCAAATGAACTAAGAAATCCTAAAATGCCCATTAACAAGGGGCTGGTTAAAAGAACTGACATGATCATACAAAGGAGTATTGTATGGCATTTAAAAAGAATATACATCACATACTGTATATACTAAAATGAAGGATATCCACAATATGTCAGGTACAAAAGTGAGGTGCAGGACAATATGTATATTATGATGACACGTGTATTTAAAAGTATAAGTACTTATTTTGCACTTGTATGGAAAGGATCTGGAAAGCTATGCCCCAAACATAACTGAGGATACTTCCAGAGAGTGGGATGTGGGAAGAGTATGTGAGAAGAGAAATAAGGAACTTTTTTACTTTGAACAATTTTGAAATACAATGTCTTTAACAATAAACATTTTTTTGTTTTTGTTTTAAAAAAAAGAATGGGAAGGGACCACAAATAAATGTTCCAGAATGAAAGCAGCCCAGGCCTAACTTCCACTGGTCTCTGTTTACCCATAGGCATTAGACAAACATGTTCCTCAGTGAGAGAGAACAGCTCTCAGTATTTTATAGCCTAGAAACCACTAGCATGCTGTAAACAATATTCACTGTCAAGAGACCCAGAGCTGCACAAAGATCAGCAATCTTAATGGCAGGTATCATCTCTGGCACTCGAGGTTTCAGGAAACCAAACTACCCTCAGCCTGCTTCAGACACTTTGTCTTCTTAACTCCCATGACCAGCCCTCACAGACATGTCAGCCCTCTCAGGCAACGTCAGCCCTCACTGGCAACAGCCCTCACAGACAACGTCAGCCCTCACAGACAACGTCAGCCCACAGACGTCAGCCCTCACAGACACATGAGACCTCACAGGCAACATCAGCCCTCACAGACAACGTCAGCCCTCCTAGGCAACGTCAGCCCTCACAGACACGTCAGCCCTCACAGACACTTCAGAGGGGCTTGACTGGCTAGCCAAGGAGCTACTCATTACAGTAATATGAAATGAGAATCCATTACTAAAATTAATCAAGTATTAAGTGCCACAGAGAGTCAAAAGAGTGAAAGAGAGAACACCTCTCGTTTCCTCACAGAATGACTTAACAGAGAGACCTCCACTCCACCTGGTCGCTCTCCCAAACAGCTGCTGCGGCCAGGCCTCTGTGGAGCCCTCTTCAGGGGGCGTTATGGGCTGAATTATGTCCCCTAAAAATTCATATGTTGAAGCCCTGACCCCCCGTACCTCAGAAAGTGACGGTGCTTAGAGACAAGGCTTTGGAAGAGATGATAAAATTAAGATGAGGCCATTAGGGTGGGCCCTAATCCAATCTGACTGGTGTCCTTCTAAGAGAGGAAATTGGGACACACACAGAGACACCAGGAAAGCCTGCGCACAGAGAAAAGCTCATGTGAGGACACAGTGAAAAGGGAGCCATCTGCAAGGCAAGGAGAGAGGCCGCCGAAAAAAAAAAACCTGCCAACACCTTCACCTTGGGAATGGGCTGTGAGGAAACGACCATGGCACACAAGCACAGAGACGCCTCTTGAAGCTCTGGGGTTATTTCAAGATTCCCCCAACCTCGCTCCACCTTTCCCCATTAGGCTTCTCTTGGTACTCCCAGCAAGCCCCACAGAATCCTTCTGCTGGTCGGACTGTCTCTTTACCAAGTCAGGCTGGCTTCCGCCTCCACAACGAGGCCGTCCAACGTTTCCTACCCATTCTTCAAGGCACAGCTAAATTCCCCGACCATTTGTGTTCCGCGATGATCTCTCCTTTCTCGACCATCTTCTGCACATAGCAGCATAACCTAGTATAATTATCCAGTCTGACTGCCAGCCTCACACAACAGAATATACAGAAGCATGAAACTAGTTATTTTTGGCTGCTCCAACAATACTAGGTACCTTTGAGAAAAGAGAACACGTTTTCTTCTGTTCTGACAAAAGTGAGTCTGTCAAGGGAAGACAGAAAATGACTGGGGGGACAGGAAACCACAAAAACATATAAAACTTTTCCAGGTTCAATTTTTTCCTAAGATCTGTATCATTTACCACTGAAGCCAGCGACAGAGGTATTTCTTGCCATAGGCAACCATGCATTTGAAATGTTTAGTAGGAATTCTGCCTGCCATTGTGCTGTATGTATTTCTTATGACAGCTCCCATAGTTTGCTTTTGACATTAAGTTCATTATAAAGAGTATGATGCCCAAATGATTCATTGATTGAAGGATAACTGCAGTTAGCTAGCGGCAAGTTATTAATTCATTAGGCAGGGGATAGTTCAGAAAGTAAACTTCATATTACAATTGTAATATTTAAATAGTCCCTAAACTGCAGTGAGAATGGAGATCCACTTCACAGTCAATAAAAAGGAAAAAGAACTCTTTGAAAATTGGACTATTTCAGATTGTCATTAGAAACAGCTAAACAATATTAATAAATCCTACATTCCTGATTTTAAGAGAGAGCAATACACACACTCTCAAAGAGGTAGTAATTGTTCCAATTAAATTCCCTGATGTTCTGAAGAAATCTTAAGAATTGGACATGCTCTGGGGAAAGGAATATTCCACAAAGGGCAAGCAAGAGGAAGTAGCCTGAGTCACAGCTCTAGAATTTATTCACTGTAGCTGAAGCTTTACAAAGGAGCCCTGAAGAAATCAGTCCAAGATACGAATCCGAACTGAAATGATCATGTCTTATTTTATTGGGACAAATCAACCACACACGGACGACTCATACCACAATTGCTCCTCTAGACTCATTTCAGTATTATTTTTAAAAATTTCCACAAGCATATTTAAAACTATTTTGTTTCGCAATTCACAACCCAAAAAGTCCCGAACACCTATTTAAGCGAACCACAAAACGCCCAAGTGGGACACAGAATGACACCCACCAGAAGTCTCAGGGAATCTCGCAGGAGCATAAGGGCGAGCAACCTGCCCTTATGCGGAAAACAGGACTGTTTCTGCTTGCTTGGGTCTCCCGCCCCTGACCCCGCCAGCCGCCAGGGGAAGGCCGGGTCGCAGGCACACCTGCCTCCTGCGCACCTCACACAGCGCCTGGCTAAGAGATGGCTTCCTACATCAAGCTTTAAGAAACACCGGCCCTACCCACACACAAGATCGGAGTTTTTCCAAGTTTGGTCCACCAACCAGCCGCACCAGAAGCATCCCGAGGAAGGATGCTCCTTACCATGCAGATTCCGGAGCCCCATACCTGCCTAGACCAATCAGAATCTCTGGGTTCACAAATGTGCGGTTTGACAACCCCACCCCACGCCCACCCCTCCCCCTCCGCCTCCCCCTCCCCCACTCCCTCGCGGTCTCCCGGCCCCGAGGCGCCCACGGGCGTGCGCAGGCGCGTCCCCGGCCCGCCGCCCGGCCCGCTGCGCGCGCACCTGAGGCAGTCGTTGTCTCGCACCAGGCGCGCGCTCTCGGTGGGGGGCAAGAGCCCCCCCTCCAAGTAGAGGCCCAGGAGGGCCCCAGAACTGAAGCCGAAGCGCTGGCGAACGAGACTAATGAGATCCGTGACCACTCGGCATCTGTTCAAGTCGACCAGAAGCCAGAAGGCAGTGCAGTGCGGCGTGGCTGGCGGTGGGTAATCAAATTGAAGCCGTAGCCTAACCGTCTCGGAGGCTGCCATCTTGCTCGATGCTCAACGGAAGCCGAGAGGCACCAGAGGGCTACGGAGAGGCGTGCTCGGGCGGCCCGCCCCCTGGAGCCTGTTGACGTCTGCCACCTGTCGGTGGCAAGTGGCTACTACAGGCTGCGTGAATGGCAAGAACGCGGGGCCGGGTTGACGCAAATTCAATTCTCTTCACGACAAGGCTAGGGAAGCGTGTAAATGAAATGCCTTTATCCGTTTCCTGCTAAGCAGTGTCCGAATTTAGGCAACTCTCTGGTTTTGAAGTGCTTGTTAGCACTTCTCAGCAATGATCTTCTAGGATATTTGCTTATATACCAAATTTCAAAACACACTAACTCCCCATACAATTAGTTAACAAAATTTTTCGTCATGAAGAGTTGCAAAAGATGGAATTCCTAGCGTATTGCAAATATTGACATTTTAAAATAAAACTATTAATCACTCTTTTAAATGTAGCCAGTGGAATTTAAATACCTTAGCAGTTTAATACCTACCACCATCCATATTTTAAAATAGAAAAATAAGATCTCTTATTAACCTTTAGGTAAGTAAATCAGAAATTTTACATCATTTGAATTTCCAGGCCATTTGCCCACATAATACGTTAACACTTCCAAGTTTTCCTGACAAAGGTATGAATTATGAACTATTACTATTCCCATTTTGAAAATTAAAAAAAAAGTTGAGAGGGATTATGTAACTTCCCCAAGGTCACTGGCTAATACCTTGCAGTCAGTAGATACATTGAAAAAATTTTTTCAGTTTTGGGCCAGCCCCTGGCACAGTGGTTAAGTCTGGCATGCTCCCCTTCGCTGGCTGGTGTTCTCGGATTTGGATCCTAGGCATGGACCTACATGGCTCCTTAAGCCATGCCGTGGCAGTGACCCACATGCAAAATGGAGGAAGACTGGCACAGATGTTAGCTCAGGGCTAATCTCCCTCAAGCAAAAAAGAGGAAGATTGACAACAGATGTTAGCTTAGAACTAATCTTCCTCACCAAAAAAAAAAGGAAAAATTTTTTAAGTTTTATTTTACTTAGACCCTATTGCTCTAGGTCTTTTGGATTGAGTTATCGTTACTATTATTAGTGGTACACAATTGATCAAAATAGCATAAAACATCACACATTTTGGTACATAATTATTAATTGGGAAAGTAAAATGGACATGGAAACATATCTGATAATGAAATAGATGGAGCTGTGTGGTTTTATTTTTTTAATGAGTCCAAGTCTCTGTGCATGGATGTTGCTAAATGAGACTAGGGCTCCACATCAATTCTGGACCTCTTTTTTTTTATAGATATGAAGTCCTGAGACAACTTGTTCATTTATGTAAGTAAGTAAGAATGGAAGGACTTATGTTATTGGCAATGTCAGTCAATTTCTTAAGCTCCTTCCAAGTTACATGCTAAAATCACCTAGAGATCTTTCTTTAAAAATTATTTTCAGTACTCCGTGAGTCAAGAATTCACTTAGGTTCGATCATGTTAAAAACAAAGAATTAAGCATCACTTCACTTTCAAAAGGTGTGTTTACCCAGCCACCTGGGTCATTTCCTTTCTTGATATCTGGGAAGGCCCTCCTAGAACTTAAGTGATTACTATACCGCTTACTCTTACATTTAGAGGTGCCTGGTTTATGAAGCTAAAATTAGATGAAACTAGGGTAAAAACAACAATTCCATAAAAATAGGGATTGTGGTCAAAGAACTGTATATTCATGAGAGGTGGATAGAGAGATGAACACTCGTGGACTATTATATATAGATTAGCAATTTATACTGATACTTGAAATCAAATATGGTTATAAATAAGCATTTACAGAATTGGAAGAGCATATCAACATCTAAGAAAGAAGAGTTAATCCCAATAAAATGAGGCTGTTTTCTTAAGTTCAGGGACTTACTAGATTTTATGTATCAATGATTGCTGTTATGTGCATTATTTACAGTAGAATCCGCTACTTTTTTCTCAAGTTAATCTAAATTAATTTTATTTATTCATTCATTTTTGGATGTACATCATAATATATTTCAAATTCTATGTAGATTACATCATGTTGACCACCCGAAAACTAATTATAGTCCATCCCCTCACATGTGAGCCTAATCACCCCTTTTGCCCTCCCCCCTTAAAGTTAATCTAAATTTAATAATACCTGATAGAAACAAAGAAGTGAAATAGGTGCCAGCGAGGCTATGTAGATGTGGAGGGATAGATGCATTTCTTTTGGGAGAACAGAAACAGGCACATTCTGAGGTGATCAGCTTTAGGAAAGAGTCCAGGTGAAAGAGGGAGATGTGGAACTTCATTCTCTTAAAACCATCCATGCCCGCCTCGCCTTGGAAAGTGTTTGAGTCCTCCTCAGGATATACTTCTCCCAGTCTGAAGACTGCTGCTCCAAAACGTGCAGAGTTACCTAAGCAGTGGGTGGCTGCTAAGTGCTTACCTGGCTGTTCTCCTTTCCTTTCCTAGAGGTAGGTAAAATACCACCATTCTCCCAACTAGGGGGACCCAAGTGAGGACAAAAGTCAGATCTGATCTAAAATCTAATCTTAGATCTAATCTGATTGTCAAATCTAAAGTAAGCCTCAGAACCAAAGTGTTAACATTATTTTAATAAAGACTGAGGGACCGCCTATTTGCACAGCAGTTAAGTTCGTGTGCTCCGCTTTGGCGGCCCAGGGTTCGCGGGTTAGGATCCCGGGTGCAGACAAGCTCACCACTTATCAAGCCATGCTGTGGCAGGCGTCCCACTCATAAAATAGAGGAAGATGGGCACAGATGTTAACTTGGGGCCAATCTTCCTCAGCAAAAAGAGGACGATTGGCAGCGGATGTTAGCTCAAGCCTAATTTTCCTCAAAAAAAAAAAAAAAAGAAGAAGAAAAAGAAAGACTACAGGAGGTGAAAAAGGAAGATGAATGGTAGGTACACAATACTGTGTGCTTATCTGTATTTTGCAATATTCATGATTGCAAAAATTTCTAGAAAGGGATCTACTTTTTGTCAAATGGCCCTTTGTAGGTAATTTAGAGCTCTCTAAAGGGTCATTCGGCAATATTTGTTTACATTATAAATGCGTGTACCCTTTGACCCAGCAATTCCACTTCTAGGCATTTATCCTACAGATAAATTAACAGGGATGTGCAAAGACTCCTGTGCAAGTTTTATTGAAACATTACAATAGCAAGTGACAAAGAAAAGTAAATACCCATCAATAGGGATTTAATTTAATAAATTAGTCTACATCCATACAACGACTGTGTAGAATTCCACTGTATGGATGTATCGTAATTTATTCAGTGAAATCCCTATTGAGGTAGTTCCACATATACTGCTATGGAAAGGTGTCTAAGGTATGATGAGAGAAAGAGCAACGAGCAGAACAGCATATATTTATGCTTCTACTTGATTTCTTTTTTAAAATTAAACTTTTCAATATGAGATAATTGTAGATTCACATGCAGTTGTAAAAAATGATACAGAGAGATCCCATATGCCCTTTACTCAATTGCCCCCAGTGATAACCAGGATTTTGACATTGATACAGTCAAAATACAGAACAATTTCGTCACCACAATGATCTTTCTTGTTGCTCCATTATAGCCACCCACAAAGTTTTCTATTTTTATAATTTTGTCATTTCAAGAAGTTCTATGAGTAGAATCGTAGAGGATGTGACATTGGTACAGGCTTCTTTGGCTCAGGATGGTTCTCTGGAGCTTCATCCAGGTTGTTGTTTATATCAATAGTTTGTTCCTTCTTATTGGTGAGTAGTATTCCATGGTATTGTTGAACCACAGTTTGTTTAACCATTCACCTGTTGCAGGACATGTGGGTTGTTTCCAGTTTGGGGCTATTGCAAATAAAGCTGCCATATACATTTATTTACAGGTTTTTATGTCTTCATTTCTCTGGGATAAATGCCCAAAAGAATAATTGCTAGGTCATGTGATAGTTGCATGTTTAGTTTTTCAAGAAATTCCCAAACTATTTTCCAGAGTGGCTGCACCATTTTGCATTCCCACTAGCAACGTATGAGGTGATCTAATTTCTCCGCATCATGGCCACCATTTGGCATCGTCAATATTTTTTATTTTAGCCATTCTGACAGATGTGTAGTGGTATCTCATTGTGGTTTTAATTTGCATTTCTCTAATGGTCAGTAATGTTGAACATCTTTCCATGTGTTTGTCATCTTCTTTAGTGAAATGTCTCCTCAGGTCTTTTACCCATGTTCTACTTGGATTGCTTGCTTTTTGTACTGTTGAGTTTTGAGAGTTCTTTATATATTCTAGATACTAGTACTCTGTCAGGTATACAGTTTGCAAATATTTTCTCCCACTCTGTAGCTTGTGTTTTCATTCTGTTAACAGGGCTTTTCACAGAGCAGAAGTTTTTCATTTTAATGAAGTCCAGTTTACCAATTTTTCCTTTTGTGGATCATGCTCTTGGTGTGAAATCCAAGAACTCTTTGCCCAACACTATGTTCCATATTTTCTTCCTTTTTTCCCTAAAATTTTTAAATTTATGTTTTACGTTCGAGTCTGTGGTCCATTTTGAGTTATTTTTTGTGTAAACTGTGAGGCTTATATCGAGGTTCATTATTTTGGCCTCTGGATATCCAATTGTTCCAGTACCATTTATTGAGAAGGCTATATTTCCTTCATTGAATTGCTTTTGAACCTTTGTTGAAAATCAGTTGAGCATATTTGTGTAGGCCTTTCCTGTGTTCTCTGTACTGTTCCATTGATCTGTGTGTCTATGGCTCTGCCAATAACACACAATCTTTCCTGATCACTGTAATTACACAGTAAGCTTTAAAATCAGGTAAACTAATTCCACCCACTTTATTTATGCTTCATCCTAATTGTTTTAGCTAGTCTAGTTCCTTTGCCTTTCCTTGTAAATTCTGTTTTTTTTTTTTAATTAAGTTCTTTTTTTTTTTTTGGTGAGGAAGGTTAGCCTTGAGCTGACATCTGTTGCCAATCTTCCTCTTTTTCTTTTCCTCCCCAAAGCCCCAGTACATAGTTGTATATCTTAGTTGTAGGTCATTCTAGTTTTTCTATGTGGGATGCCACCACAGCTTGGCTCGATGAGTGGTACATAGGTCTGCACCCAGAATGCAAACCCTCGAACCCCAGGCCGCCAAAGCAGAGAGCACAAACTTAACCACTCAGCCATGGGGCTGGCCCCTCCTTGTAAATTTTAGAATAATCTTGTCTATATCTACAAAAATCTTCCTAGGACTCCTATAGGAGTTGTGTTAAACCTACATATCAATTTGGGGATAAATGTCATTTTACTATATTGTTTTCTAATCCGTAAACACAATATGTCTCTCTGTTTATATAGATCTTGGTTTCTTTCATCAGGGTTGCGTAGTTTTCAGCATACAAACCCTATACGTAATGTTGATAGACTTACACCTATGTATTTCTTTTTTTTTTTTGAGCAATTGTAAATGGCATTGTATTTTTAATTTTGGTGTTTATATGTTCCCTGCTAATATATGGAAATACAATTTATTTTAACATGTTTATTTTGTATTCTGCAACCTTACTGAACTAATTATCAGTTCCAGAAGGGTTTTTGGTGTGTGTTGTTTCCTTGGGATTTTATGAGGCAATCAGATCATCTTCAGATGGGGACAGTTTTATTTCTTGCTTTGAAATCTGTATGCCTTTTCTTTCCTCTTCTTGCCTTCTTGCACCGCTGAAGTTCCAGTACTACGTTGAATACGAGCAGTGAGAGTGGACATCCTTGCCTTTTTCCCACTCTTAGAGAGAAAGCGTTCAATCTTTCACCATTAAGTTTATGTTAGCTGTAGGTTTTTGTCAGTGTTCTTCATCAAGTTGAGGAAGTTCTCCTCCATTTCTATTTTCTGAAAGGTTTTTTTTGGGGGGGGGGAAGATTAGCCCTGAGCTAACATCTGCCCCCATCCTCCTCTTTTTGCTGAGGAAGCCTGGTCCTGAGCTAACATTTGTGCCCATCATCCTCTACTTTATATGTGGGACACCTGCCACAGCATGGCTTGACAAGCAGTGTGTAGGTCTGCACCTGGGACCCAAACCAGCAACCCCTGGGCTGCTGAAGTGGAACATGCAAACTTAACCACTACACCACCGGGCTAGCCCCTGAAAGTTTTTATCATAAATGGATGTTTAATTTTGTCAAGATCTTTTTCTGCATTGATATATATGATCATATTATTTTCTTCTTTATCTTGTTAATATGGTAGATCACATCAATTAATTTTTTTAATATTGCATATTGAGCCTTACACCCCTACAGTAAATCCCATTTGGTCATGGTAAATAATTCTTTTTATATAATGCTGAACTCTATTTGCTAATATTTTGTTACAGATTTTTGCAGCTATATTCATGAGAATGATATCAAAACTTTAAATCTCAAGTTTGTGTGCCTGATGTGCAATAAGAGATCATGCTTGGAGATGGAGAAAACTTTATTCGAATTAGCCAAAATGAGAGGGCAGGAGGATAGGTTCTGTCAGATCCACATTAACAAAAGAAGAAAGGTGGGAGCAGAGGGGGTTACAGAGCTAAGGAGCTTGGGAGGAGGAGTTTTGGAGAAACAAAGAGGAAATTCTTGTTTCTTTCACTCTAGAAATGCTGTTGGGCAATCAGACTTCTGCGGTCAATGGGAGCTTGGGGCTGGTTATCTGGTGATCATAACTTCCTTGAAAGCATTCTTTTTATTCTGCAAAACAAGCTCATAAATCCTTGTGACCCTTGAGTCACCTCTCAAGTAAAGCAAGAAAAGAGCAAATTAACAAGATTAACTCTTTTCATCTGTGTCTGTGTTGGGACCAAGGTCAAAGAGTAATCATGTTCTTATTGAATATTTACAGTCACCCTCAGGTACCCAGCTTCAAGGGCTTTGGTCTGCAATTTCAGTCACTTGTCATATCTTTGTCTGATTTTGGTGTCAGGATAATAATAGCTTCATAATATGAGTTGGGATGTGTTCCCTCTTCTTCTATTTTCTGGAAGAGATTGTTTAGAATTGCTGTTAATTCTTTAATGTTTGGTAGAATTCTCCTTGAAACCATTGGGCTTGGATATACCTTTTTGGGGAGGACTTTTTAAATTTAATAATTACTTCATTTTTAAAGCAGTGTTAGGTTTAGAGAAGAGTTGAGCCCAAAACACACACAGCTCCCATATATCCTCTGTCTCCCGCTACCCAACCACACCCCAACACACAGTCCCCATTATCAACATCTTACATTAGTGTGTTACATTTGTTACAATTGATTAATGACTATTGATACATTATTATTGATATGTACTATTATCTCAGTGTTGGCATATATTGGTTGTCTTTTTTCAGTTTGAGATCTTCCTTATTCTTGATATGATGAGGGATTTTTTTTTTTAAAGATTTTATTTTTTTCCTTTTTCTCCCCAAAGCCCCCCGGTACATAGTTGTATATTCTTAGTTGTGGGTCCTTCTAGTTGTGGCATGTGGGACGCTGCCTCAGCGTGGTCTGATGAGCAGTGCCATGTCTGCGCCCAGGATTCGAACCGACGAAACACTGGGCTGCCTGCAGTGCAGCGCACGAACTTAACCACTCGGCCACAGGGCCAGCCCCTGATGAGGGATTTATGGTAGAAATCTGAACATTTTCATATTATGTTCTGAGACTCTGGATCTTATTTGTTCTGTTTTAGCTGGCTTCCTCTGACACTGCTCTGGTCAGGGAGGGGAGGTACTGCCTCTTTCCTGCTAGGTGGGGATGGTCCAGTTTCCCTACTAGGGCTCTGTTGACACCTGAAGGCAGGAGTGTGGGGAGGATCCTTATTACTGCTGGCCACTGCTGCGAGTTCCTTATATAAGGTCTTGTTACTGCCAAAGGGGGTCCTCTGCCCACTGCAAGACATGCCAATAGTCAGGAGGCAAGGTGGTAGAAGAGAAAGGACTTTATTAGAGGTTGCTAGCAAGAGGGAAGATGGCTGACTCATGTCCAAAAGAACCATCTCACAGAACAAAGACTACAAGCCAGTTATACGTGGAACTGGTCTCCGGGTTGGGGAGGTGGCTGGTCTCTGAGTGGAGCAGACATCTGGTCCCAGCTCCTGATGGGCCTCTGTTTTACTGGATCTGCATCAGAGAATGGAGCAATCTTTCAGTTGTCATTGATGATGGCTGTCAGCATAGGCTCTCTGCCTGGAGGTCATCACATTCCTAAGGAACTCAGAAGAACAAAGTTATCATCTTAAAGCAGCTGGGAGGGGCCACAAACTCTATAGAGTATGTCTTGGCTAGTTAGTCAGAGGTCATTTAGAGTTTCAAAATGGTTTCCTTTCTACAATATGCCTTCTCTAACGTCAACCTTGTGTTGAGCCGGTATCAATTCCCCTGTCAGTTATACCCCTGGCATAATCGTATGCTGGTGTAGAGAATAGGGCTGTTGTGTTCAATCTGGCTACTTCCTGCTGAATCAGGGTGATGTGAGGGGGCCCTGGCATTGAAGAAAGTTACCCTCTTCTTAAAATGGGCCAGGGGGTTTCTAAGAGGGAGTTGTGCTGTCAACCTGGACGCCTTGGTGGTTAAGGTGGATAAACACTTTATTCCCAATGTAATCACTAAGCATAACAGTAGACCTATTAGTACTAAGGTGAGGCCCCCTTTTATTATACCCACAAGGACCGATCGGATCCCAGCTGGTATCAAAGAGAAAAGGTTAGTAAACCAGCCACCTAAATCTCATAAGAAAGAGGTTTGATGGTTTATAGTTGTCTGTGTCCAGGTGGCTTGTTCCTTTATTTTACTAATGCTGGTTTCTACCTGGAAAGAAGTATGGATATAAGTGCGGCAGGCGGGCTCCCAAAGTTAGGCCCATACTGTGTGAGCAAGTAACCAGGTGTTTAATGAGAAGTATTTCTAGAGAGACAAAAAGAGAACAAGGCTAATGGTGGGAGCAAATTATAAACCAAATCTGAGCCCAGGCAGCAGCCAGTCAAAAAGATTTTGAGCTGTCAGAGTTGAAGCATATTTTGCAGTTTGAAATGTCTCTGATGGTGTCACCAGGTGTTCAGGTATCTTTCTGAGGGCTTACACAGCAGCAGACATGAATCTTCTCTCAAGTTGATATCAAGTCCTCCAGCTTCTGTTTGCAAGGCTTCAGGAAAAGGGCGGGGTCTGCTCTCAATGATTCCGAATGGAAATGATGGGAAAAATCGAAAATGCTAGTTTGGAGATTTGCAGCCAGATATTTCAGGAGACAAAAAGAATTCACAATACAGTCCAGTTAACAGATATAACAAAAACCTCAAAGACAATTAACAGAACTAGAATCTAATATCCATGAATGTGTACTATCACTTCTACTGAAACATAATTTTTCTCTCTAAAATCACCCTCATTCTTTTTATAAAAGATAGCCAAAGTAAGATCAAGTGGTTTGCAAAATAAGTCTTGTTTCAATAAAACTTGTTCCAATTATTTACATAAGTGCAGCAAGAAGAGCAATTGATCATATAGGCTCTTTTAAATCTGCTTTGCTGGAACTTTTTATAAGAAATCTCAAATTGAACGTTAAAGGCCTCTCAAGGCCAGAAAAGCCAAGTCAAGGACTTGCCATCAGATTTTGCCTGCAATACCTATAGATTTGGGTGGATTCCTCTCTTTTCGAGGTCCCCAAAAATATTGAGGTTCCAGGCACCTGCCAGATAAATGACCTTCCTTACTTACCAGGTAGGTTGCTAGGAAACAAGATACCAGGCCAATATTTCCAAGTGGCTTTATTCTAGAAAGTCAAACTTATTCTTCAAAAGCTGTCTTGTCATATCTGAGTCTGTATGTTTCTCTCAAATATGACATTCCAGTCAAAGCCTTGGTTATATAACCAGTGTTTCTAACTGTGCCCTGTTTTAAGGAGAACAGATTCTTATTGAACTTATGCAAATAACTATATTGCCATGAAAATAACCCTACTCACTCACTCACTAAGAGTTTCCAAATTCTGGAGGCATCAAGTAGGGAAAAAAGATAAATGTTTCAATTCTGCTCACAAAGGTATAATTGTACCAAATTACTATAAGTCATAGTTAGCATAAGAGAAAAGAGAAAAAGATTCCCTTAAATCTGAGAAAACAAAACAACCAATAAATCAGCAATATAACAATGAAAAGCCACAAATTATAATCATCCTCATCGGTTCATTCAGTGCTGTGTAGTCGATTCTTGACCTTAATCTTGTGAGCAGTTTCATGAAGTCAGTTTCTCCGTTAGAGTTCTGTAATTTCTTACCCAGTTCAGTTTATGATATGAAAGTTTATCAGAAACCTGTACTCTAGAGTAAGTGCCAGAGTCTTTTCCATGAATTTCTCTGAAGATGAAACATATTTGCAAAAGCATCAGAGCAAAACAATAACTGTCTGTAAACAATGAAAGACTCAAAAATGGAAATTGATGAAGAAATTTGGTTAATTTTGTGACACACAACACTTTAAAATAACCAGAATTATGGCTGAAACCCAGGACAGATCAGAATTTTAGGAATGTTATACAATTTCAATACACCTGTATCAATAGCATTCACTCACATAATACCACCTAAGAAAGTTTATCATCACTTATCTGACAATGCTTCCCATGTAATTTAACAGACCAAATAAGCCTAATTAGCTTAGTACTTTCTTCCTTACAGGAAGAGAGAGCAAATTTCTTTGGGAAGTCTCAAGGGCCCTCTAAAAACCCTCAGAGAAATTCTCTTCCTTCTTTCAGGTCAAAAGAAAGCCTTATTCAGGACTTGAGTATTTTTTCAGGAGTGGGGGGACCTCATCAGAAATATCAAAAAGTTTAAAAACACTTGTTCAGATAGAAAACAACACTCAGTTATCTATTCAAAGTGACAACAGAAACGGTCAAGAGCAGTTAAAACAGTCAAAAAATCTTAATATAGAGGGGCCGGCCCAGTGGCGCAGTGGTTAAGTTCACACGTTCTGCTTCTCGGTGGCCCAGGGTTCGCCGGTTTGGATCCCGGGTGCGGACATGACACCGCTTGGCAAGCCATGCTGTGGTAGGCATCCCACATATAAGGCAGAGGAAGATGGGCACGGATGTTAGCTCAGGGCCAGCCTTCCTCAGCAAAAAGAGGAGGATTGGCAGCAGTTAGCTCAGGGCTAATCTTCCTCAAAGAAAAAAATCTTAATATATAGACCTCAGTCCTTTTGAACATAGGAAATTATTTTAACAGATTTTCTGTCTTTTAGGTAGACTTAGACTTAGTTCAAGAAAATTATCCTTTGAGAGAAAACCAAATTTTAATTTTTGCACCATCTTATTTTTGACATTAAATCTCATTTACTCAATTGGATTTACTTTCATCTTAGTCAATTTGACCAAGCATAAATCTCTCCTCAGAATTTCCCTTCACAAACCTTCAACAACTTTCTTTTTACCTTCAGAATTTGTCCCACGCTTTCTTTCTTCCCTTGTAGTACTTTAGAACAAATTTATCTTTCTTAACACAACAAACAAAAATACTTCAATTCCTTATAACTTCTTTACTGAAAACATATATTTTACTTTCCTAAGAATTAACTATATCACAAAGGCACAGGAAAATCCACTCAAGTTTTCGCCCAGATGGAGTTTCTTGGGCACAAACCACCCAGTTAAAAGTGTTTCCAATTAGTTAAAATGCACCCAAGGGGTGAGTCTCCGGGGATGCTTGAGACATTCCCCATGGCATTGAAGCTGGTGTCCGACAGACAGTGGGCAGAGAAGGGTGCAGAGCCTGAGTGCAGGCATCAATAGTGTTAAGATTTGGTCAAGTCCCACTCAACCCAGGGCACTTAGTCCCTGAGCCAGCACAAGGCAAGCCAGGGAAGCAGGAGGCAAAGGCCTGGAGCTGGCTGGGGACTGGGGCTCCCAGTGCTGGGGTTGAGAATTAAGTCCAGAAGGTCCAGGTTCTGCTCAGGTCCAGCCTGAACTTAACCTCAACTTGCTGACAACAGAGGAGGTGGTGAAGGAGACAGACAAGGAAGGGAAAAGAGGGGATCAGGCCTCACCCTCATGGCCTCTTCCCAAGGGTTATGAAGATAAGGGTCACACAAACAACAATTCCCACACTGGGACACACTGCCCCAGCAGGACAGTTCACAGAATAAATTACAGGTTTCCTACCCTCGTAACTGACTCAGCAGGTGCCTAAAATATTTGACGAGTCAACCATCAAGAGAGAGTACCCCACTTGGGGTTGCTGGGGTGATCAAGCCCAGAAACCAGATGGGGGGCTCCCAGGGATACAGCCTTTGACTCTTTATAGATTTCTTTGTTTCTTGGTTTGAAAGCTCAAAAAGAGCCCAAAATGGCCACTCTAACTTTAAATTATCCTGGGTTATCTTGCCAGCTGTTTACAGTTATCTCCAATTTTAGGGGGCCTTTCCCAGGTGGCTGCAAACAGCAAGGTAATTCCAAAGATGGTTTGTTACAATCACCAAGAAACTCAGTCCCCAAATAGCCAATTTTAATCTATTTACTGACAAAGACACAGACACACAGGAAGACAAGATACCAGTGAACTAGTTCCCAGATTTAGGGTATAAAGTCCTACAACTGTTCCCACTCCAAGTGTGTGCCCAGATGGTCCTATTGGACCCCAGATGGCCCTGCCATAAACGGAAGGACCCCAGATGGAGGGGAAGGGAGTTCACAAGTGTCCTCGAAGCAACTTACCCTTTCCAGATTGAGCCCATGGACTCACCAGATGTAGCCATTTCTCTCTCTACCATAATCAGCATTAGGAGGCAGCCGGTGTCGGCACGGGAAAGCAGGAAGGGCAGCTCCCAGAGACAAAGAACCTCAGCAGCCGCTAGGGACCTACCCAAGGGGTTGCCCATCCAAGGTTGAGTGGCCACGAGCAGGACTCAAGGGTCCCTTCTTGGTCACCAAATTGTTACCGCCCAAGCTGGGGTTCTCTGCTCGCTGCAAGACATGCCAATAGTCAGGAGGCAGGTGGTAGGAGAGAAAGGACTTTATTACAGCTTGCTAGCAAGAGGGAAGATGGCCGACTCATGTCCAAAAGAACCATCTCACAGAATAAAGACGACAAGCCAGTTGTATGTGGGGCTGGTGGCTGGATGTGGCTGGTCTCTGGGTGGGGCAGACGTCTGGTCCCAGCTCCTGATAGTCCTTTGTTTTACTGGATATGCATCAGAGAATGGAGCAATGCCCTATACCCTGATCTTTCAGTTGTCATTGATGATGGCTATCAGCACAGGCTCTCTGCCTGGAGGTCATCACATTCCTAAGGAACTCGAAAGAACAAAGTTATCATCTTAAAGCAGCTGGGAGGGGCCACAAAATCTATAGAGTATGTCTTGGCTAGTTAGTCAGAGGTCATTTAGAGTTACAATATGGTTTCCTTTCTACAATATGGCTACTCTAACGTCAACCTTGTGTTGAGCTGGTATCAGTCTCATCCTGGCTAACGTGTACAAATGGACTCAACTTAACTCATTAATCTCTGGTTCCTGATTTGCTTTTATTTGAGTTTGGAAATTCAAGAAATCAACTGTATTCCAACGCATCCCACATATAGAGTTGAACTCTCATTTCTGTTGTGGTGCCTACAGGAATTTACATTTAGAAACTGAAGCTGAAAATAGGGAGCACAAAACATCCCTCTGGCCTATCTGGGTTTCCCTGGCTCATAAGAATGTTTTCTAGTCCATTTCTTCTCCCATATTTTCCTGCCCTCAATCAGCTTTGTCCAGCACATCTACACCTTGCTCCATTCTTGACCTGGGGACTTCGTTATGAGCCCCTGACTGCCATCATCCTAGTGGAGTTTGTGTAGTTACTCGCTGTGGCAATTAGTCCTGTTCCTTCAGGTAATTAGTTCCTTCAGGTGACTAGCTTTGAAGAGGAAGGACACCTGTCATTGCACTAACATCATAAAACTAACTGACTATGTGACTGCCTGCCCAACCCTCTTCCCTGGATTCGTCTCACCTTTGGTGAAGCCTAAATTGGTAGCATGCCAGCAGTCAGTCGGCCCAGACTTACCCAAGTTCTCTTAGACTTTATTCTCCAACAATTCTCCCATTACTTGTAGCTCCCTGAATATGCTGGGGCCTCTCAGGCCCTGCACATAGCAAAAGAATAATTTATTCCAAACTTGGAAAAAGGTACAATGATGACTGCTTGGCTTTCCGATATCGAGGTATAGCATCTTCCAATAAGCCTGTGTGTCTCTCCCGTATGACACTCTCAAATACTACTTTGTGATCAGGGACTATTTGGCCAACCATTCAGGACAGCCTGATCCTCAACTCACGGAGTTCACAGTTTAGCAAGGAAGATAAAATTAATAAGATAAATAACCACACAAATGATTATTTAAAAACAGTTATGATGAGCATCATGAAGGAGACATACAGGATGCAATGAAGATCCATTAAGAGGTTCTAGTCTTAATCTAGTCTGCAGTGTTAAGAAAGACTTCCCTGGGAAGGGACATTTAAACTGACTGCTGAAGTTTCCACAGTCACTAGGCAATGTGCAAGGGAGAGAAAAGGTGCAAAAGAGCATTCCGTGCAGGTAGAACAGCACAGCACATGCGAGTGCACAGAGAAAGACATGCACAGAGGGAAGATGAAGTGAACACACACCGGGAGAAGACAGCCACGTAACACCAAGGGTCACCCGCAAGCATCTGTACCCAAAATTCACTGGAGGGGCCTCCAATGAGCCCCCAACCCACCTCCATCATCTTCTCAAACCCTTCCCAAAATACACATAACAGTTTAAAAAATAATTTTTGCAAACACTGTTTTGAGATAAGTTCCCAGTATCTTTCTTCCAATCCTATTGTGTCCTGTAAAGCCCTATTATATTTTTGATCTGCCCCAAGAGGACAAGTTTACATCAAAGAAACGCAAGCAAGTTCAAATTGATCTACAAGCATCACCTTTTAAAAAATGTTCTCTAGCCGCTCCCCATCAGAGACATTTCGGCTGCCTCTTTACCCAGCCTTGAGTCTCCTTGGCTGGTCTTTCTCTCTACACAGACTCCCTTCTTTTCATCGATCTCCCTTCTTTCCTCTCTTAGGAGCAGAGCCACTTTCTCTCACAGTCCTGTGCTGTGCAGTTCAGTAATTCTTTGTTGCCTTGACTGACGCCCTATGCTCTCAGCTCCCACCTCCTAATCTCAAGGAACCTGTAAAGAATTTTTCTTAAACAAAGACCATTCCAGTTTTTAACTGAAATGTGGCTGCTGGCTATTAGAAGAATAAACTTTCACCTGGTTCCCAGGTGTATTTTTATGGTTTCATTTCCGTGATTATAAACTGTAATGAAAAAGGGAAATGTTAGTGTTTGCCCCAATCAAAGACCATCTAGTGCTGAAGGCCAGATTACAGAGCAGATTATAGGGCACTTACTCACAGCTTGTCACACTTACGCCACACTTGTCAACACTTGTGGCCACCATAAGTGCCCCATTGTTTGATGATCCTTGTGTCACAAGTGCAGTTTGGGGGTTCCAGAACTTGATGAGCCTTTGCCTATATCATCAAAAGCCTCCACTCTGGAAATAATATTGGTTTAGAAAATAGACAAAATAATATGTGTTTCAGCGTCAAGAGCTAAGACATCTTAAGAATGGGCTTCTAAAATCCACCAGGGGTCTGGTCTCCCTTTTTTCATAGCTGACTTTTCCCCTACATTTTATTATAAAAATATTCAAACATAGTGAAAGGTTGAAGAAATTTTGTAGTGAGCACCCATATATCCACCACCCATATTCTACCATTAACATCTTACTGTGATACTTGCTTTGTCACATATTTATCCCTCTATTCATTCCTTTTTCCATCCATCAATCCAACCTATATTTTGGACGCATTTCAAAGAACATTGCTTGCATACACTGATACACTTCCCCCTAAACTCCTCAACAAGCATATCATTAATGAGAGAGGAATTTTTGTTTACAACTTTTTCCCTTTTGAGGCAAAATTTGCATATTATAAAATGCATGAATCTTAACTGCACATTTGCTGAGTTTTGACAAATATATACATCTGTGTAACCCAACACCTATCAAAATAAACCTTACCATTACCCTAGGAAATTCCCTCAGTTCCCCTCTCTGTCAATGCCTGCCCTTTATCCCCCAGGGGCAACCATAGTTCCTAGTGGACGTTTACAACATTGTTTTATCAGGCAATTCCCTTGCCCTTATCAGTTTCCCCATCATCCCTACTGAATAAGCCCATCCCATGAGGAAAGAATAATAATAATTTTAAAGTTATATAATACATTTTTAGCCTTTTATGCAATAGTATCACTTCTCCTATTTCATCTTTGAGAAATAATGCCAAATATGAAAAATACCATATGCAAAAATATACTTATTATAGTGTTATTTTTACAGTGAAAAAGTGAAACCCTAAAAATCTCTTTTGGGGGGGGTGAGGTGAGGAAGATTGGCCCTGAGGTAGAATCTGTTGCCAATCTTCCTCTTTTTGCTTGAGGAAGATTGTTGCTGGGCTAACATCTGTGCCAATCTTCCTCTATTTTGTATGTGGGAGCCTCCACAGCACAGCCTGATGAGTGGTTTGTAGGTCCGTGCCTGGTATCCGAACCTGCAAACCCTGGGTCGCTGAAGTGGAGAGTGTGAACTTAATCACTATGCCACCAGGAGGTCCCTAAAAATCTAACATAGTGGAATGGGTGTGTGTATCTGAGACTCTGGTGACACAGACCATCTTGGAAGCTTTAGATAGGAAAGGCTGAGAATAATGTTTGTTACTGTCAATGCAAATAATCCACAGTCAATCTATAAATCAAAATTGGAGTGAGTTTATTATGAGCCAAGTTGGAAGACTATAGCCCAGGGCTTTCCTTCCCCAGGGAAGGAAGGTCACCAAAGAAGAGCAGTGTGCAGAGTGGTTATATACTGTCTTGGAACAAAGAGCATACATCCCATATGACAGAGATATCTCTTTTACTACTGTCACGAGATGCTCAGCTGGCACAGCAGGTCAGTGGTCACAAGGTGAGCACAGCAGGTGGTAATTAATCCTTAGTTTCCAGGAAGAGATGCTTATCCTTAAAGAAATGCCAATATGGGAGGAGTTATATTCCTATCTTTAAGAGCATCATTCTTGTCTGTGGGACATAGTAAACGTTTAAAGCAGATGTATAGTGCATGCTCAACAGGCCACATCAGGCCCTTTTGGAAAAACAAGGTCAGGCCAAATGTTTTAAAACAAGTGGCTTCCTCATATACTCCAATATATACTAATGCCTTTCATTTGTTTATCAGTTACACAGTTATTTCTTTTTGACTAAGGGTTTAACTTTTTTTTTTGAGGTCACATTGGTTTACAATTGTGTAAATTTCAAGTGCACATTATCGTATTTCAGCTTCTGTACAGACTGTGTCATATTCACCAGCAATCATCTAGTTTCCATCCATCGCCATACACATGTGCCCTTTACTCCATTCACCCTCCTCCTACCCTCTTCCCCTCTGGTAACCACCAATCTGCTCTCCTTGGCTATGTGTTTGTCTCTTTATCTTCCACATATGAGTGAAGTCATATGGTATTTGTCTTTCTATGTCTGACTTATTTCACTTAGCATAATACCCTTGAGGTCCATCCATGTTGTTGCAAATGGCACAATTTTGTCTTTTTTTGTGGCTGAGTGACGTAACTTTTATGTATATCTTTCATACATTTCTCTGGAGGCCCGATCCCAGCATCGGCATTATGGGATTTTACAGGAAAGGGAGAGCTGCGGTCATATGTACTTTGTTTTTCTGTTTTGTTTTTTGTCTTGTGCACTTTCGAAACAGAGTATTTAGAAGTAACCCAAGGGGCTGGCCCGGTGGCGCAGCGGTTAAGTTCACCCATTCTGCTTCTTAGGGGCCTGGGGTTCGCTGGTTCAGATCCTGGGTGCAGACTTGGCACCGCTTGGCACGCCATGCTGTGGCAGGCGTCCCACATAGAAAGTAGAGGAAGATGGGCATGGATGTTAGCTCAGGGCCAGTCTTCCTCAGCAAAAAGAGGAGGATTGGCAGTAGTTAGCTCAGGGCTAATCTTCCTCAAAAAAAAAAAAGAAAAAGTAACCTGAGCGTCATATAGCCTCTGCATAATCTTGTTTTCTAGTTCTGTGAAGTGAGTTATTCAGTATACCCTAAAGTAAACTGACCTTACACACACACACCCACGAAAACATCTCTCTCATCCTTTTCCTCCCTTCCTCTTCCCAAACCTCCAATTCCCTCTTCAAAATGACGGTTGTGAAGATAATGTTAACACAGAATTACGCTGATGACAAATTATCGAGAGGAAAAACACAATAAAAATTTTTATTGTATTTCAAAAGATGAAGTTAAAGACTAGAGGAAAAAAATATCCCAAAAGCCAACAATGATTATGTAAGATCTAAAATTTTTTTCAAATTTCCGAAATATCTAAAATATACATAAGTTTATAAGAAAAATAATTTTAAAAACAAATCTGTGAAAATGGAATCCCCCAGTTTCCAACGACCACCTGGTTCAGGCTTAATCTGATTTGGGGCAGATGTAGCAGTTTTTGAAACGCCAGGCCTTTTGTTAGGGAAAGAAAGGATAGGCGGGGCAGGAAGCATCGGCCTCGTGGTGTTCCTCCGTCGCACAACCCAAGTCAAATAAACGCACTAAACGCCTCTTCCTCTCGGCTAAATCCACCAAAAGGCAAAGAACCACGTGGTTGTGCGGACAGAACACCCACAGCGCCTTTGCAGAGGTTCTGGTTGGCCCGCCCCGCAGAGGGCGCGCGGGACATTGCTAGCCGCCTCGCCCCCCCAGGCCCCGCCCCAGCCCCGCCCAGGCCCCCCCAGGCCCCGCCCCGGCCCCCCCCAGGCTCCGCCCCAGCCCCCGCCCCAGCCCCGCCCAGGCCCCCCCAGGCCCCGCCCCAGCCAGGCTCCGCCTCAGGCCCCGCCCCAGCCAGGCCTCGCCCGCCACCGTCACGTGCTGTGGCGCGGAGTCCAGCCTGTTGCCGATGCTGCGCCTGGTATTCGTCATGGAGCTGGCGCCGCGGAGCTCTCCCGTCCCTCTGCTCCTGCTGCTTCTGGGCCTGAGCGCGGGTAGGTTGGGGCAAAAGGTGCATCCGCAGCCGGTGCCTTCTTCTTTCTTCAGAGATGAAAGTCTATTAGTGGGATTGTGCTTCTTAAAGCAAATCTCTTCCCGCGGTTTCTACCTTGCGTAACTATGTTGCTTTTGAACTTCACCCTTTTTTTTTTTTTTTTCTTTAATTCACAGTGCTTTTTCTACCCTTTTCTGGCTCTGGGTCCTCTGGGGCTCCTTTCTTCCCTGCGCCTAGATAGTAGCAGTTGTGCAAAACATGTGATTTGGAGAAACTGCTGATCAATGAGATTTCCACGATTTTAAAGGCACCTCCCTTTTCCTGCCGTGATTGGCTGCTAAATGGGATTATGAGGTTTTACTATTTTCTGCTGAAACATGCGGCCCGAACGACCCCGAGAAATCCTACCACGAATGGGACGTTTCACTGACGTTCGGCCTTTCTCCCTCTACTTGATCAGAACGGACAAAGTAACATCTCCCCTCACCGTGCTCCTTTTGGTAAAAACAAATTCGTGTTTAATAGGATGACTTGCAAATTGATTTTTAGTCTTGTCTTTGAGCAGAGTATCTCTTGGTCTGAATCAAGAACTGAGAATTCGAACTAGTCACAAACTTGCCTTGTGATCTTGGGCAAGTTGCTTAACAGTTCTCGTTTTCCCTTTTGTAAAGTGGGAATCATGTGGCCTTCCAGCTTGTGTCTGGGAAATGTTGTCAAATATGTTGACCCCCACATTTTAGCAGTGGTCACTGCCAGGGAAGGGAAGGGTGCCAGAAGTTAGGTCAAAAGGGACCCGAGCCTTATCTGTCATTTTCAAGGAGACTGTAATCTCGTGTTACTGGTAGGTAGAATCTTATAGCCACATCTGTAATATTCTAGCCGTTTATTTTGCTCCTGAAGCCACTTTCTGGTTTTCTTAACCCCTGTCCTTATCAGTTACACAACAGCATTATCTATCTCCTCGTCTACTCCCTTCTCTTTTGGAGATGAGTTTTTGTTCTTTTACTTGCCATAGGGGTTTGAAGGGCTTAAGAAAGGAAGAAGTAGAAGGCAGAAAACTCCAGTCACTAAGGATCACCCCTCTCATTACCTTTTAACATCCCCTTTTTTTACCCACAGAATGGTATTTCAGAAAAAGATACTGTAATTTGAAAGTTGTTACTTTAGCAGAGTTGACATAGAAAATGTATTTAACCTACCCTCTTCCAATACATAGTTTACAGATGCTAGAAAAGTTAACTAAGGAAAATTGGAGACGCAGGATTAAAAGATATACACACACGCACACACTCGACTTTTGATATACTTTTTGCCAATTGCCTTCCCCAAAAGTTATGCCAGTGTGCACTCTTGCCAGGAGTGCTGAGGGCCAGTCTCCTGTCTCCTGTGGACATTGAGCACCTGCCATCATTTTTTGCCTATCGAATAAGCAAAGCTTTTTAGTGGCCTCATTATTGCTTTAATTTTCATATTTTTGGATATTAGTGATGTTAACCATTCTTTCACAAATTTATGAGACATTTGTATTTCCTTTTTCATAAATTATTTCCTCACAGACTTTACCCATTTAACTGTTAGGATCTTCCGTTTTTGAATTGATCTACATGATTAAGGAAAATTACCTTTTTTCATATTTGTTGCAGATCTTTGTTGTTTGCCTTTTAATTTTATTTTTGATGTACAGAAATTTTGTTGGACAGGAATGTAACAAGTTTCTGTCCTCAACTCTGTTGATATTTTTCTTATAGTCTCTGGTGTATGCTTACATCGTTTTCCTATCCAAAGGTCAGAAAAACATTCAATTGTATTTTCATATTTTTTTAATATTTAAAATTTAGATACTTGATTCACTTGGAATTTATTTTGGTTTATAGTGTTAAGAGAGGACTACATTTCTTTTTTTTTTTTTCTTTCAAAAAAGCTAGCACTTGGGGGCCGGCCCGGTAGCATAGTTCAGGGCCAGTCTTCCTCAGCGAAAAGAGGAGGATTGGTGGCAGATGTTAGCTCAGGGCTAATCTTCCTCAAAACAAAAAAAACTAGCAGTTGTTCCACAATAATATAGTGAATAATATTGGCCCCACAAATTTGTTATGCCTCTTTAATCATATAGTAAATGAGATATAAAAACCAGCATGTTGCATTTTGAGATTTTTCTTTTTTCCTTATCTCCACAATATATTAGAGTGAGTAAATTGCCTAAAAGGTAAACCAAATCGTCTCTAGCCTAGCGTGGCCATCTCTACTGTGCTTGGAATTTGCCTGGACATTAGACATTCTTCAGGAAAACCAAATCGTGCTTCTGTTTCAGGAGCTGTCATCAACTGGCCCACAGAGGAGGGCAAGGAAGTGTGGGATTATGTGACTGTCCGGAAGGATGCGCACATGTTCTGGTGGCTCTATTATGCTACCAGCCCCAGCAAGAACTTCTCAGAACTGCCCCTGGTCATGTGGCTTCAGGTAAAAGTGGCTTCGCTGCCTGGCCAGGGTGGGCCAGGTTTCCCCCACTTATCACTTTGCTTGCTCTTAAGGGCTCACAGCCCAGGGGTGAAGGCCTGAGCTGGTCCAGCAGTCAGCTGGGGATCGCCTAGGCTTGGGGGCTCCGACATCCTTCCAAGACAGGCAAAGGCAATTGTAGAGCCAAGAAGGCCAAATCAGAAGGTGGGGGATCCTAGCCTTTTGCCAGGGTCTTTTATATTATATTGCCAGGCAGTGGCAGGAACCCTTCCTGGAAGCTCCTGAAGACATAAGCTGATAGGAAGTGTTCTGAAGGATTCCAGAGCAAAGTCCAGTCCTCCTCCCCCCTTTCCCTCTCCTCCCAGTCCTTCCCTACACCCTAACGTCTTGCCCCCAGAAAAGCTGACCTTGGAAAGGACTCAGCCTTTTGCATCTTAGTGTTAAATATTGGGCCCTATCCTTCTCCCTAAGTGTGTTGCATTTTTTTTTTTTAAAGATTTTATTTTATTTTTTTCCTTTTTCTCCCCAAAGCCCCCCGGTACATAGTTGTATATTCTTCGTTGTGGGTCCTTCTAGTTGTGGCATGTGGGACGCTGCCTCAGCGTGGTTTGATGAGCAGTGCCATGTCCACGCCCAGGATTCGAACCAATGAAACACTGGGCCACCTGCAGCGGAGCGCGCGAACTTAACCACTCGGCCACGGGGCCAGCCCCAAGTGTGTTGCATTTTAATTGACCTCTGATTGTAGGTCGGAAGGTGGGGAGCTGGTTGAAAGGTGTTTGGGGGCAGGCAGAGAATCTTTCCTTGCATTCCTAAAATATCTAGCCAGAGGTGGCCCACACCCTCCCCACCCTCCCTAGAGATCGGGAGGGGTTGAGGCACACAGTCTTGCTTCAGCCTTTGGAAAACGTAGGCATGGCCCAGCTAGGGCTTCACGTTGCTCACTGGTAAATAGGGCATCCTGGTTCTCGCCTCCATGAGATGCAAATGTCACCTCCTCTGAAAATGTCGGCCTCTTCATAAGCAGCCTCCCAGGCCAGTCCATGCAGACTTTCTGGTGAGACAGAGCGAAGATGAGCAGTTTGCAGGGGGGACCTTTATCTCTCAGGATTATCAGTGTCTCCTTTGAAGGCTGGTGGTTAGGCTCAGCCTGAGGGTGCAGATATGAAAATACCTCAGGAGAGGAAGCCATATATGTAGGCCAGGGAACTTCTGTCCACCCCGGGTGGCTGGAGATGAAGATGCAGCATGGGTGTCAGGAGGGGCGAGCGGGGGACAAGCCCAGGTCTGCCAGACTGGAGACCTGACTTCTCCATGCCTTCCTGCCACTTAACAGCTATGGTAAGACACTTCCCTTTGGGCTTTGGTTTTCTAATCTGGGGAATTTTAGTGGTTTTCAAACTTTTTATTAATCAGCAGAACTGAAAGCTTACTTTCAGAGCCAAAGCAGAAGAAAACAGAAGTGCTGAGGCTGGGGTGGGGGCTGGGCGCCGATCCCCACCCAGTCAGCTCCACTTTGTCACATGCTGCCCCTTGGCACTTTCTGGGCTCTCTGGAACACAATTTGTAAACCACCGAATTTCAGAGGTTGCAAACCTTCCTTTTGGTTGACTGCAGAGTAGGGTTGTTTTTTTTAATTAGTTGCCAACATTTTAAAATCAAGACATTTTCTTCCTTTTTCCAAAAATCAGGAAATGTAGCCAGTTGGGACCTGAATTTACTGTCCCAAAGCTGGGTGGTGGTGGCTGCCTTTCAGACGGGGCCTGAGGAGGAGCTCCTTTGAGAAGGGGATCCCTCTGCCCACACGTGACTTCTCTGCTCCATCTGGTGCAGTTTCTGGCCCCTGGAGGCCGTCTCATTTGTGTCTTTTGATTAGATTAACCCTACACCACTGAGATGCTACTTGAAGGTTATCAGCTGGCTAACTAACCAGGCTACTCTTCATTTCCTCAGAGGCCCAAGGGAGAAGAAAAAAGATTATGATTAAGGAAGAAATAATTTATCTAGATTAAAAGGAGATCTTTTAGGTAGCCTACTGAGGACGCGTACACTGACTGCTCTGGGCGGGTCTCTGAGAATCCAAGTCACGTCATCTGAGTGGAGCAGTAAGCTATGTTAGGTACACTTTCAAGTCGTGTAAGCGTTTCAGTTGGTCCGCTGACACATTTACCGTATTTCAGAGTCACTGGGTAGCCCGGGACTATGACAGCACCCCATCCCAAAGTTCTAGTCAAAAAAGCTTTTGTAGTGGGAAGTTCTCAAATAACAGAAGTCTCCTCCAGCCAGCTTCTCGTTGCCATTGTCGGGGACGAGGGGGGTCATTGATGCCACCACAGCTTATCAAAAGCAGCATGGGAAAATGGCATTTCTCCCACAAAGACCAAGCTCCCTAGGAGACCCAGCTTCCCTCCTTTTGCTTGGTCCTGTCCCATCCCATTAAGTCCACTAGGAAAAAGGGGCCCGGCTTCCATTCGAGGATGCATGCTTGCCCTTAATTTACTGCATAATGCATGATAAGCATTTTTCAGTGCTGCCACATAGTTTGTGATTCTAAATGGTGGTGTCACATTCCATCCTGTAGATGTGTCATGAGTTACTAACCTGTTTCCTGACTGGGGGTCGTTGGAGTTGGGTTTTAATATCACTGTGGTGAGCAGCGCCCTCTGGTTTGTGAGCTTTTTTACCACTACGTTAGGAAGTCTTAAGATCAGAGTGTGGACAATTAGAGGGATTTATAGCCTTCCACTTTTATAATAGTTAGCTTGGTTTAGGTTCAAAACATTAAATGGTTTCATAAAGTCTTTCCCTGGTAGGGTCCTCTCGTTACCCCTGAGCCCTGCCTCTGTGACATCTTTTGTCTTTTTTCTTTGGATTTCCCTGTACAGATTGCCCTGACTTCTGTTTGGCCTGAGCTGTTCCCTTTCATCTTTGCGTATCTCCATCTGCTATCCACTGTGCTCATGCACAGGGATGGAGCACCCTTTTATTTGAGGCCCCAGGCCTGTCCCCTTGCCTCAGCTGATCACGCTCTCCTCATAGCCTCCTCAATTCAGCTGGCCGCTGAGATTTTGTCCAGCAAAGCACTGACCATCCTTTGCTCTGACCATCTCCTGAAGGGCCTCCTCCCCTCTCTCAGCTGTCGGAACACAAGGAGCCTCTGCCTCTCACCGTCTGGGCCCCCCAGCCCTGACTTCTCTTCAGAATCCTACCTTGCCATTGGTCCTGGATGCCCGCAGTATTGAGTGCTCCGTGCTCTGGGGTGTCCGCATTTGCGACATTATATCCTGGGGATAGACTTGACCAAATTGCCCCTCAGCCTGGGTCCCTTGTCCATCCTCAGGGACACTGGTGGGATGGAGAGTCACAAGGCCCTGGGTCCAGTCCTGGCAGAGCCCCTAATTACCACATCCCCTCCCTGGGCCTTACTGCTTTGAAACGAGAGGAGTTGGACAAGATGTTCTAAGGTCAGTGAGCCCCATGGCATGCCAGAGTTCAAGCTCAGAGAATCAGAGGCTGGAAAGTTCCCTCTGGGACGCGCTTAGCCCAGGTTGGTTCCTTTTAGAAAGGTTTCAGCTGTTACTGGGGGACTCAGTGCAGACGCCCCTGGTTCGCTGGATCAGTTGTGTCTTTTGTGTGGGGTTGACCCAGCCATCGCTAAATCATAAATCATTTATAGTGGATGTGGTCATCATCGCCATGACTCACGTTTGATTAATGTTTTCTCTGGGCTTATGTTTGTTTCTTTTCTGTTCCACAGGGTGGTCCAGGTGGTTCCAGCACTGGGTTTGGAAACTTTGAGGAAATTGGGCCCCTTGACGTTGATCTCAAACCACGAAGAACTTCCTGGGTACAGTGAGAATGGCCCCTAACTGAATTGCCCAGTGGCCTCTCTGAGGCTGAGCCCCAGCCAGCCCTGCCCCTTCGTGGGTGGGGTCACAAGTTTAGCAGCACCATCCTGCCACCCCTCTCCTCCTCCCTCTGTAGGCTGGGACCTTGGGCACCTGTCCACAGGCCTCCTTTCTAGCCAGCTTCTCCCTTTTCTCGGGACAGTTTATCCCGAGATAAATTGTCTTTCTTGTTTTCCCCTCCTCAATGACCTTTCTCTCCACTGGCCTGCAGAAACCTTCTCTAGCAGACACCCTGGACCTTGTCATTTCCCACATATTGGCCATCTTTGCAGTCTGACTCCCACCCTCTGGCCACAACTTCCAGTCCTTCCCCCCTCCTCCTGTCTTGCTTCCTTACTTCATCAAGACTTCACACCCCTTGTCCTCTGCCCTTTGGCTGTCTCACTAGTCCCTCCCCTCATTCTTAGCTTCACTTCCTCCCTAACCCCTCTCTGATCCCTCCCCACCCCACCTCCTGGCTCCCTTATCTTTCTCCCTTTACAGCCTTGCCATGCCAACCTTGGGTCAGTCCTGTACATCTGCTTGGCCCCTGCCCCCAGGCCGCCAAACATTAGCGGGCAAAACACACTTCATTCCTTTGGCCACCCAGTCACACCTACCTAGCTATACTCACATCTACTCTTCTTTAAGACTCAGTGCAGGAGCCAGCCCCATGGCGTAATGGTTAAGTTTGGTGCACTCCACTTCGGCAGGCTGGGTTCATGGCTTTGGATCCCGGGCAAAGACCTACACCATTTGTTGGCCATGCTGTGGTGGCAACCCACATATAAAGTGGAGGAAGATTGGCAACAGATGTTAGCTCAGGGCTAATCTTCCTCAGCAAAAAAAAAAAAGAAAAGAAAGAAAGAAAAAAAAAACCCAAACACTCAATGCAGTTGACCTCTTCCTGAAGGTCTCATCAGTCCTTTGAGTCTCCCATCTGTCTCCACACTGGTCTTCCTAAAGTACATTTTACTCTTACCTCAAGGTTTTTAGACATGCCGTTCCCTCAGCCTGGAACATTCCTGTACTCAACTCCAACTGAAATATCACTTGCATTTGCAGTAGCAGAGTGCCCCACTGGCTTGTCCCCAAGGCCCCCAGAACTAAGAGGGTAATATAACTCAGATAGAGAACCTGAGTAGAAGTGAGGGGTCTGGGCCTCAGTCCTAATGCTGCCATTATCTACCCAACTTTGTGACCTTGGACAAGTCCTAGGCCTTTTCTGGGTTTTAATTTCCTAATCAATGGAGGGCATGGCTGGACTGTGTCATCACTAAGGCTTCCAGATGTAATATTCTATGACTCTAAGCCTCTTCAGGAAAGGTATTAGAATAATTCTTTTTTTTAATTTGAGGAAGATTAGCCCTGAGCTAAGTGCTGCCAGTCTTCCTCTTTTTGCTGATGAAGACTGGCCCTGAGCTAACATCCATGCCCATCTTCCTCTACTTTATATGTGGGACATCCCTACCACAGCATGGTGTGCCAAGCGGTGCTATGTCTGCGCCCGGATCCGAACTGGCAAACCCCGGGCCACCAAAGCGGAACGTGCGAACTTAGCCGCTGCGCCACTGGGCCAGCCCTTGGTATTAGAATAATTCTGTTCTCATAGTGTACAGGGAAGCCAGGCTCGGGTGGAAATTGGCTTAATCTTGAAGAAAACTGACATGTGGTATTCAGCCCTGGGCTGTACTCTCACTGCTTCGAGCTGTTGCTCGGACTGAAGCTGCCAGGTCTGCCTGTGCTAACATATTGCTTCTAGGGCATTTGTACCCTGTGAAAAGTGACAGCTGAGATGCTTTGATCCCCACGTATATGTTAATCTTTCCTTCCTGTCTCTCCTTTCCTTTGTCTGTCTTTGCTGTAGTAGTCTATGTTCTTGTCCCTTATTTTTTTAAATCCCTTTTAGAAACAAGATCATAACCACACCAATGGCCTCATATTTGTGTTTTTTGTTGAGCTCATGTAAGATGATCAAAAGTTAATTGGTGGCTGGCTGACTGATGGCAACATGGGATTTTCCTCTGTGCCGTGTAGCTCCAGTCGGCCAGTCTCCTGTTTGTGGATAACCCTGTGGGCACTGGGTTCAGTTATGTGAACAAGAGTGACGCATATGCCAAAGACCTTGCCACAGTGGCATCAGACATGATGGTTCTCCTGAAGACCTTCTTCGGTTGCCACAAAGAATTCCAGGTAAGCAAAGACTTAGGGACCGCTCAGCAAGGGCTGGGATTCACAGCACGGCGACCATCAGAAGAAACTTACACTCCCCCAAGAGTTCGATGCTCAGCGGGTTCCAGAGAAAACCTTTTTGCACCCAAGATCAGGTTGTGGACTTTTGTTTCTATCATCTCTAAAGATAATTTTTAGCTTGAAAGAATGACCCTGGTGCCAGTATTCTAATCAGACATAATAATCAGATATGGGAAAAACCAACAAAAGTAGACTTGTTGTGTCTGGCCATTACATGCAATAGAAACTTGAAATTAATTCCTGTGAATTAAGAGACATTCAGGGTATTTAATTCTTTGTAAATTTCTTTCTTGCTAGACAGTTCCATTCTACATTTTCTCAGAGTCCTACGGAGGAAAAATGGCTGCTGGCATCAGTCTAGAACTTTATAAGGTAATGGGGATATGACTTTGTTGTTTTGGTTTCAGACAGAAACTGATTGTGTTACTTTTTATACTCACCTGATATTGAATATACTTTGAATAGGACCTTGTACATACAAAGTAAGAATCTGTAATAATAACCATGAAAAGTTTCAAAAAGAACAGTAAAGGATGCCTTACCAGATATTGCGCAAGCTATAAACCTATAGGGAGTAAAACAACATGGTACTGGCCTAACAACAGACAAATAGGTTAAATGCAACAGGATAAAGAATATAGAAACAGATTTTATATATATATATATGTATATGTATCTGTGTATGTTTATAGCATATACATATGTATCATATTTACATATGGTCATATATAAGTACTAAGAGGGCTGGGGCCGGCCCAGTGGCACAGCAGTTAAGTGCGCACATTCTGCTTCGGTGGCCCAGGGTTCGCTGGTTCGGATCCCAGCTGCAGACATGGCACTGCTCATCAAGCCATGCTGTGGTAGGTGTCCCACATATAAAGTAGAGGAAGATGGGCATGGATGTTAGCTCAGGGCCAGTCTTCCTCAGCAAAAAGAGGAGGATTGGCGGCAGATGTTAGCTCACGGCTAATCTTCCTCAAAAAAAAAAAAAGATTTAGTCTTTAACAAATGAAGCAGTATATGTGCATAACAGAAAATTAGAAAGTACAGCAAGCACATATTAAAAAATTAAAATTTCTCCTTCCCACCAGATAGAGATCACCACAGTTAACACCTTTGTGTATAGCCTTTAAATCTCTTTCTGCACTTTTGTAAAGAAATCGCTTTTTTAACCAATATGAGATCATATTTTACGTGATGTCTGCAGCCTGCTTGCTTCCATCGCTAGTCCCCACCTTCCCACTTCAGCAAACTTTTGTCTCAAATATTCAGGCTTCCTTAATAATCCCAACGTGTCCTTTATGGCCAGTTTGGCTAAGCCAATACTCAATCCAGATCCGTGAATTACATGTGGCTGTGATGTCCCTAAGGTCTGTTTTCATCTAGCACAGTCCCTTTTTTATGACCCTGATTTGGTAAAGAATCCAGACTCCTCGATTTACAGAATGTCCCATTTTCTGGATTTGTCTGGTAACATCTTCACGGTGTAAATTTACTTTAGTCCTCTCTTCACTGTTTCCTACAAAACTGGAAGTTATATCTAAAGGCCCGATGCATTCAAGGTAAAAGTTTTGGCTAGATTATATTACAATAGGTCAGTCAGGAAACTGGGGCCCAGAGGTCATCTCCAGCCCACGACCTGTTTTTTACGTTTTCATGGGGTGGGGGTGGGGAGGATTAAAAGAAGGACATTTCATGACACGTGAAAATTATATGAAACTCAAATGTCAATGTCCACAAATGAAGTTTTACTAGAACTCTCATTTGTTCCTTGGTTGCCCGTGGCTGCTTTAGCAACACAGTGGCAGAGTTGAGTAATTGCAGCATAGACTGTTTGGTCTACAAAGCCTAAAATATTTAACATCTGGCCCTTTAGAGGAAAAACTGCCAAGCTCTGATATTGGTGATGTTGTACACTTCATTTTGCTTCAGATCAGAAGGCTCATGATGTCTCGATCTAGTCTGATCCCTTCATCACGTTCTTACACCCTCCCCAGGCCAGAAAGTTATCTGGGCAGTGTGATTTTCATACTATAGGGACGTCCGCTTCATCCATCTTTCACCGAATGACTTTAACATCAATTTTTAGTTCTCACATAAATCAGTAACTTCATTACGAGTTTCAAAGTGATGGTTTCCTCCTCCTGTCATTTTGTTCACGTCTCTTAGCTCATATTCTTAAAGTGGAACTTTCTCTCATCTGGGACTATTTAGGTAACTTGAAGTAAGTTCCTTCTGGAAAAGCCAGTTAAATGTGTAATTCTTTCTCTTTAATTACCAGTGTTCAGTCAGGATATTCATCGTTTTCTTATTTCAGCTCTCTGAATAGCTTGTGCATTCACCTAATTCAGAATTCAAGAAATGTAGAAGGTATACTGTAACAATCCTCCCTCTTGCCTCTGTCACCCTCCCCTAAGACACTCTGGTATTAGTTTCTTCTGGATCTTTCTAGAGGTATTTCATGCCTGTAAAAGCTAATTCATATATATTCTTTCTTCCCATTTTTATACAAATGATAATATATGCTACACTATATACTTTGTATGATATATTCTACAATAAATATATATCTACATACAGTCATGCGCCACTCAATGACATTCCAGTCAATGATGGATCATATATACGATAGTGGTCCCATAAGTTTAGTACCATATAGCCTAGGAGTGTAGCAGGCTATACCATCTAGGTTTGTGTAAGTGCCCTCTGTGATGTTCGCACAATGAGAAAATCACCTAACAACACATTTCTCAGAAGGTGTCTACGTCGTTAAAGACACATGATTGTATATTCTATGTATCTCTTTTTTAATTTAACAAAAATAAATAGTATTTTATATAAATGATAGTGCACACTACACTATACATACTACTACGTATATATTTTATATATCTCTTTTTTTTTTCTTGGTGAGGAGGATTGGCCTTGAGCTAACATCTGTTGCCAATCTTCCTCTTTTTGCTTGAGGAAGATTGTCACTGAGCTAACATCCGGCGCCAATCTACCTCTATTTTATGTAGGATGTAGCCACAGCATGGCGTGACAAGTGGTACTAGGTCCGCACCTGGGAGCCAAACCTGGGAACCCCAGGCTGCCAAAGTGGAGCGTGTGAACTTAACCAGTACACCACCGGGCCAGCCCCCAATCTCTCTCTCTTGTTTAATTTAACAATGTACCTTGGAGATCTTTTCATATCAGTCCCTGAAGAGCCTTGTTAATCTTTTTTCAAGGTGCATCATAGACCATGGAAATAACCATAATTCGTTTAGCCCATCCTATTGATAAATATTTAGTCTGTTGCTAATTTTCCGCTTCTGGGCAGATGTATTATTTTTAAACATATAAAGGAGCAGAGGGGCAGGAGCTCCTAGTCCTAAGGCATCAGCACACCCTCGAGGACCTCCTGAGGAGGCCTCCCAGCCCTTGAGTGACTGTCACTTGGACAGTGCTGATGTACCCAAGGAGCCCCCTGAGCACCTTGTGAGAAATCACAGACCTCAGGGGTGGCTGGGTCCCTCCTAAGGAAGATAGAGCTGCACTAGACCCCACACACGTCCTGCCAACCCCCTTGTGAAACGGTAGGGAGAAACTCCAACACCTCCTACTCATTTTGCAAATGGCGGCAGGAGAGAGTTACTCTTGCTCTCTAGTGGGTATCTGAGGTCTTTGGATGCCCAGGGAATCTTGGAAAGGGTGGGCAGAAGTTTGCTGTGCTCGGGAAAGGCAGCGTGTAAAGGCTTGGCTCCCTCTGTCGAGGACGGGATGGAGGCCCCTGGGTGCCCATGCAAGGCTGTTTCTTGGCTTCTTGTCCTTCAGGCCATTCAACAAGGGACCATCCAGTGCAACTTTGCCGGGGTCGCTCTGGGTGACTCCTGGATCTCCCCTGTTGGTAAGTACAGAATTTTCAGGTGTTTCTTTACTTCCTTTCCCCATCCTTCCCTGTGACTTTGGGCTGTGTTGTCCAGATCACACAGAACAAGGCAGCAGAATTTTCTGGGTCTTCAGAGAAGTCAGCCCAGAAAACATTTGCCTCCGGAACATCCAAGAAATTTGGGGATGAGAACTCGTTTACAAAGCACCCACCATGGGCTGCTACAGGCTGAAGCAAGTTCTCTTATTTGATTGTCACAACGAAAGAATCCAATGTTACAATTGAAGACGTTCTAAAGACTCAGAGAGGTGACAAAATCTGCCCTCTGACACACAGAATGAGTGGCCTGGTCGGGATTCAAACCCAGGTCTGTTTGTCACCTTGTCCCTTCCACCACCCTGATGCTAGAATGAACATTTGGGGTGAGATTCCCATATGTTGATGGGAATCACCATTATGTTGATGGTGAATCAAGCTTACTCTCAGGTCCTGCAACGCAGAGGGTCGCAGTTTCATGACCTTAGCATCGTTGAGAGTGCAGAGGAAAGTTGTTTATGTGGCAGACATCCAGGGTGTGGCTTCAGACACCTGAAATAACCACCTCGGTGGGGTTAAATCTAACACAAGATTTCTAAATCCTAGCACCATTGACATTTTCCTTCGCGTACTTCTTTGTTGTAGAGGCTCTCCTGTGCGTTGTAGGGTGGTTACCAGCATCTCTACTCTCTAAATGTATTATCACCCCAGTGTGACAACCAAAAATGTCTCCAGACATTGCCAGATGTCCTCTTGGTCACAAAATCGCCCCCAGTTGATGACTACTGTTCTCACCTAAACAAAAGGTGACTTTTCCCAGGCAAAACCAAACTGTACAGTGAGAAATCAGAAGAGAAGTTACCCCAGAGAAGTGAGGGGAATAAGCCAGGAAGGGACCTGAGGGAACTTTCTAGGCCGTCTGTGCTCCCTATCTTGATTGGGGTGGTCATTACATGGGCATATGCATTTATCAAAACTCATCTAAATATATTTATGACTTGTGAGGTATGATTGTGCCTCAGTTTTAAAAAAATAATTTATAAAAGATAATATTTCCCCCCTAAAAGAGAGTTGGCTCCTCACAGAGCCATGTCCCTGATGGATTCGGGCTATTCTGATGCTCCTCGGAGTGGTAATTTCTTGACCTCATTCTTGGCAGCTCCAGGGTAGGACTGACATAGCATAACTGAGAGCCGTGAGTCGGCACTGGAAGAAGGGTTGTTGGTTTGTCCTTCCTGGATGGACCGCTGAGGACATCAGGAAGCTGCAGGGCCTTGACCAGAGGCAGGAAGGTCCAGCCGGTTTCTTACCAGACGTCTCACTCAAAATGACAGCACTGGCCCTTACACTTCCTTCTGGGGTCTCATCACAGTTTCCTAACACCCCTGAGCACTTTGCATGTGTTAACTTCATTTAGTGCTTACAACAACTCCATCAGATGGATGCTGTCCTTATCCCGATTTTTCAGATGAGGAAACTGAGACTCAGAGGTTAAGCACTTTTTAGAGTCACACAGCTCAAGCCAGGATTCAAATCCAGCGTTCAAATCCAGGCAGCAGGCACTAGAATCCAGGCACCTGACCATTACACTACACTACCTCCACAAGACCAGCAAGTTTAGCTTCCAGGCTTTGCAAGGGCTAGTCATCCTGGCCAAAATCTATCTTTTCACTTTGCCATGACCCACCTCCCCTTATAAATCTTCCTGCCCAGCCCTTACTCCCTCCTTCCAGATCTACTTTAAGTAGCACCCCTCTCTCCCAGAAGTACTCCCTTTTTGAGGGGGAGATACTGTTAATTTTCATGAACAATAATTCATTGCTTGCTTGGTAATAGGTGTTGTGCTAGGTGCTACGAAAGATGCCCAGACACACTCCACGTCTTCAAGAAGCTCTGCCTGGTTCAGTGTGGTACCCAGAGCCACCTGCGACTGTTTACATTTAAATTAATTCAAGTACATAACATTTTCAATTTTTCAGTTGCACTATCCACATCGCAAGTGCCCAGTAGCTACACGTGGCTATTGGCTATCGTTTTGGACCACACAGATATAGAACATTTCTGTCATCACAGAAAGTTCTATTGGACATCTCAAATCTACATCAGAGGCCAGCAAACTATGGCCGACAAGTCAAATCGGTCCTGCCACCTGGTGACTAAGTTTTTTATTGGGACACAGTCACGCCCATTCACTTACATATTATGTGGCTGCTTGGAGGCTGCAACAACAGAGTAGAGTAGTTGCAACAGAGACAGGCTGGCCTGCAGAGCCAAAATATTTACTGTTTGTCCCTTTGCAGAAAGAGTTTGTCAATCCCTGGTGTAGATCAAGTAGGGGATGGAATCCATGGGAGAATAACAGATGATTCTATATTTGAAGAAAATAAGGCGCCAGCTTGAAGGTTAAGTGGAGCGGAGAATGGTACTAGGTCCTGGGAGACCCGGCATCCCTGCATTTCTCAGGGTGTACTCTGAAGAATACCAGGCCAATGAGGTGCTAGACAAAGGGCTCTGTGGTCAAATAAGTTTTGGAAGTGCTAAACAACTGCTCCATCTCCTCAAGGTTTCACAGGCACATTAAAGGCTCTGAGAAGTCCTGCAGTAAAGAAATGTGTTTTACTTTGTATAACCACAAAGACTTACCTGAAGAATCATTTTTTCTTCCTATCCCTAGATTAAAATCCTTCAGAACTGAGGTTATTTGAAAAATACTTTGAGATGCTTGACTTTAGGGAAGCATTGAAGGCTTTTAAGCAAAGAAGTGACATTCAAATGTGCTTTATAAATTGTGGTCTTTGATACTTTGTTGGCACTTCTCTTGATGGCACTAGCCTTACCTGGTGTCATGGTAATTGTGAACTTGTCTAAACCAAGCCCAACTATTCTCCTTGAGGGCAGGCATTGTCTTACTCATATTTATATCTTATAAAGCTCCATACAGGCCCTTAGTAAGTTCTCAAAATATTGGTGGAATAGAAATGAATTGATTGGCAGTATAGTAGCCACACACTCTTGAATTACAAAATCATTAGTCTTTCTTCTGTAATTAGCTCTTGGCAGAAGCTAATGTCCCCAAATTGGAGGAGTAGGCAGGATGCAGAGCAGAAATGCGGGGGCGGGGAAATATTTTAAGCTGGCAGAAAGTCTGGAAGTCTGCAGATAAGAGCATCCCCTGTACGTGCGTGGCCCGCCTGCCGTGTCATCACTGACTGTGACTCCCTTGCTGGGCAGTATCAAGCCAGGTTAGCGTGCCATTAGTCCTGAGTCAGTACAAGGGCCCCCACCCCCTCATCCCACCTCCCAGCCACCGAGACATCAGCCCTGCATGGGCACTGTGAGTTAAGGAGCCCTCAGACCCAGGGCTGTTGCCTTTCCGGCTTCTGCCTCTTTCTGCTTTGGGAAGGAGGTTAGTTAGGTTTTTCTTTGGGAGAACAGAACCACAAACTGACTTTGTACATCTGTGGTTTCTTTTAGACTCGGTGCTCTCCTGGGGACCTTACCTGTACAGCGTGGTAAGTAGATGAGTTCTTACTTCTGCACCCTCCGTGGTAAGTGGCCCAGCTGACCTCTTCTGGCTCTGTCCCCAGGAAGGACAAAGCTAGCTGGGTTTGCCTGTGTGGTTGACCCTGCTCCCTAGGGACTGTTAGTCCATATCAAATTGGAGCCCCCAAGCAGCAGCTGGCCTCGAGGACAAATTTAAAGAAACATCAGCACAGTTATCCCATTTCTCCAGGTACAAGAAACACCATTTTTCAAATCCCTCCAACTTTTTATTATAGAAATTGTCAAATATGCAGAAAAGACGAAAGATCATGGTGAACAACCATATCCCCACCGTCTAGACTCAGTTAACACATTGCTGTATTTCCTTCATAATAAATATGTGGCTTGTGATAGGATGCTTTCGTCTGTAAGCTCCCTTTTCTCCTTCCTCCTGCTCGTCCTATTACCCATCCCTAACTGAGCAATGCCAGATTTGTGTCTCTCAGCCAAGCGGGCCTTTCTGTTCTTGGTTTGCATTCCAGTCTCTTCTTGACGACCAGGGTCTGACAGAGGTGTCTCAGATTGCAGAGCAAGTGCTGGATGCTGTAAATAAGGGACTCTACAAAGAGGCCACCGAGCTGTGGGGGGAAGCGGAAATGGTCATTGAACAGGTATCAGGACACGCACGGGGGCCAGCCCACTTGGCTTTTTCTCGTGAGTGAAGGGTTCCTGGTTGGTGGTGTCAGGTTTGGTGTCTATGCTGAGACTCCCCACAAGTCTGAAAATGATGGCATCCTAAACAATAAATCTGACGGGTCTGAGCAGTGACAGGGTTAGACAGCCACCCAGGCCTGCAAGACTTGTCCCTTGACTGAATGTTTGGATTCTAGAAGAAGGACTATGTCTTGCAGAGGTGAATGTTTGGATCCTGGCCAAGCAGCCATCTGCCCAAAGTGAGCCAGAAGGGAAGAAGGCCCAGCTGAGGCCTCGAGTGTGTCAGACCCTCTGCAGCTCTGTTCTCCCTGTAAATTAACACATGGGCCTGTGGTTTTCTCCTGCAGCCTCTGAGCTCCACTCACATGAGCTGTTCACTACCCCTGGGAGACTGGGCTGGCACGGCTGGTCTCTGAGCCTCCAGAGCTGCATTTCTTTCTGGTCCAAGCAAATTTACAAAGTCAGAGCTATCCCCGGATAAGATGGAGGGCCGGGTTCTTTTCTGTTTTGCAACTTCGATAACAGATACATTAGGAAACAGCCAAAGGGGCCAGCCAGTGGCGGAGCGGTTAAGTTTGCACACTCTGCTTCGGCAACCCAGGGTTTGCAGGTTTGGATCCTGGGTGCGGACCTGCACACTGGTAATCAAGCCATGCTGTGGCGGCATCCCACATAGAAGAACTAGGACTTTACAATTAGGATATACAACTATGTACTGGGGCTTTGGGGAGGAAAAAAAGAGGAGGATTGGCAACAGATGTTAGCTCAGGGCCAATCTTCCTCACAAAAAACAAAACAAAACAAAAAAACAGCCAAATATACTTTTTTGTATTTCAGAACACAGATGGGGTGAACTTCTATAACATCTTAACTAAAAACACTCCCATGTCTGCAATAGAGTCAAGCCTAGAATTCACGCAGAGCCACCTAGGTGAGTGAACCTTAAAGTTGCTAGACTCCTGCCTTAGCCTCCAAGCAAGAGGCAACCAATTTTTTTTAAAACCTTTGTTGACCCATAATATACATACCATAGGATTCACTCGTTTTAAGTGTATAATTCAGTGGTTTTCAGTACATTCACAGAGTTGTGCTGTCATCTCCACTGTCCCGTTCTAGAATGTTTCCATCACCCTAGAAAGATCCCTTGTATCAGTTTGCAGTTGATTCTCCTGCTCCCAGCCCTGGGCTAATCTGCTTTCTGTCTCTCTAGATTTGCCTTTTCAGACGTTTCATATAGATGGAACGTTGCAATAGGTCATCTTGCATCTGGCTTCTTTCGCTTAGAGAGTGTTTTTAAGTTTGGAAACCAACTTCTGCACGCTGAATCACGATGTCAGTCCTCCTAAAGGCTGGACGGAGTTGTCTTTCGGCTGACTCAGCCTCACTGCGGGTGCCGAATGCTTGGCATCTTCCCTCCGTAAGAGGCGCATAAAGGCTGCAGGAGTCCTGGATTCCTCTTCTCAGCTGATTTCCTTTGGCCATGCCAGATAATCTCAGTGGCCCCGAAGGACATAAAATGCAGCAATCGGAACTATTGAAGCATCTCCACTTTCAATGTGTTTCAGACTTTGTCCCTCCATCTGGGGTGAATCAAGGTGATGCTTTTCATTTTCCAGCTGAATGCCTCCCTCTTATGCACAGCATCTCCAGCAGTTGGAAAAGAGGTTCTCTTGGTCTTATTTCCAGTCCTTTGACTCACCATGTACCAATTTGTTTTAGTTCGTCTTTCCCAACGTCACGTGAGACACCTACAACCGGACACCTTAAGTCTGCTCATGAATGGTCCCATCAGAAAGAAGCTCAAAATTATTCCTGAGGATTGCTCCTGGGGAGGTACTTATGTGACTTACTTAAGTGCAATTTGTAGGGTTGGGGGTGATAGATGTGCAAATTTAAAGGCCTTAAGTTGTAGAAAGTGTTTTGTTGGTGGTGATGGTATGTTGCAAATAGAACAGTGTTATTATCCACGTTTTATAGATGAGCAAACATATACAGAGACAGTAAATGACATGCCAAAATTGGTTCAAAATGAGGGGTTCAGTGGCCAGCCTGGTGGTGTAGTGATTAAGTTTGTGCACTCCACTTCAGTGACCTGGGGTTTGCAGGTTCAGATCCTGGGCGTGGACCTACACACTGCTCATCAAGCCATGCTGTGGAGGTGTCCCACATACAAAATAGAGGAAGATTGGCACAGATGTTAGCTCAGCAACAATCTTCCTCAAGCAAAAAAGCGGAAGATTGGCCACAAGATGTTAGCTCAGGGCCGATCTTCCTCACCAAAAACAAAACAAAACAAAATAAGGGGTTCATAGGGAAGTGAGTAGGGAGAGAAATGAAATGATCAGTTATGAGACTGGTTATAAGTTGATAATTGTTGAAGCCAGGTGTGGGTACCTGGGGATCATCAGTCCTCTATTTACTTTTGTATCAGTTTGAAGTTTTCCATAATAAAAACATTGAGATAAAAAAGCCATGCCCAAGACCACAGGGGCTTGCAGGTGTGGATTCCAGACAAAGGTCCTTTTGGACAGGCTTTGACCAGCTCTCTGTGGCCGGCCTCCCCAGGCATCCTGATGCTGGATATGGTCCAGCGTCTACTGCTTTCTGGTCTGAAGGCCATAGTGAGGAAATATTGGGGTCCCCAGAGACCAAGGCCAGGTAGAAATCTTGGCTAAGTTCCTGCTCAGTCCTATAGGGAGGCATGATGAGCAAGTGGGACTCCCAGGCTCCTGGAGGGGAAACGCTGCAAGCTGAGGAGGGTTTCGTCTGTGTCTAAGGTGCCCCAAACATGTGGTCGGGAGGCCTTTCTCGGGCGGCCCTGTGACAGCTGCTGAGAGGCTAAGATGTGGCTCTGGCCCTGGCTTCCTCGTGGGACACGGGCCATCCTCCCAACCCGCAGTCAGCGGAGAGCTCATCCTAGACCCGTGTCTTCATTCCCCCTCACCCATTAGAGCTTTCTAGAAATGAAGAAAAAAGTTAGATCAAATAAAAAGAATTACGGTGTCAGAGCTGTAAGGGATGGGTACAACTGTGGGGAGCTGTCATGGCACTGAAAAAAAAGCTCATGAGAACACATCTTGTCAGCTCAGTGCCCTCATTTTATCTTTATGATGGTGTTTCCAGCCCGAGCTTCTCTGCTTATAGGGGACCCTCCCCACCCCATTCCTGCCCGGTGTGGCTGGACAGGCAGGGTGACTACATTTTGGCAGAAGATGACTGATACAGAAAACTCTCTTTGGCTCTAGATGTGTCTTTGTGTGGTCTGGAAAGGACAAATTGTCCTTGGCCAGTACTCATAATGTCTTGAGCTCCAGTTTGTGGTTAAGCCTATGCATACTGTAGAGTCAGCCAGGCCTGCATTCATATCCCAGCTTGCCACTGACCAGCTATTTCACTCTGGGCAATTTTCTTAGCTCTCTGAGCCTCATTTTCTTTAACCATTGCACAAGTTAAGATTCTTTACCTCCCAGGATAGTGATGAAGAAGAAATGGGCTGTTGCTTGTAAAGTGCTTCCTTATTAGCACAGTGACTGCCAAATAAAAATAAATGTGGTGGTTGCTCAGTATTAGGAGGATGGTGGTGGTGGTAGGAATCCAGCAGGAATACCGTGCTGCCCGTCTCCTCTCTGGCCAGTCATCCACGTGGCTTTACTGAGGACCAGCTTGAATTGGTTTAGGTCTGATTTGGTTTATTACGAAGGTAGCCCCACTTGTTCAGAACTTAAAACTTGGCCCTGGTGTCATTCAGCAAAGGAGGAAAATGAACATTGGCCCAGAACCACGGTTTATGCCCTTAGAGGACCAGCCTAGAGGGTCTCCAGGTCTCGTTTCCTCACTAAAATGCATCCGATGTCATCACAAGCGCTTGAGTGAATAAAGCACATGTGCTGTTTGTGCTTCTCGTCCACCCACCTGCTCGGGGCACGGATTTCTGGGCGGTGGGTCCCAATTGGTGAAACAGCCCTGTCTGCAGTCTTTGTTAGATGCTGCACAGTGGTTGCATGTGGGTGCCAGAGCCCAGGATGCTCTTGGCTGAAAAGTGCCTCTTGTTCTGGCAGATTCCAAGCTGCTCCCTCTTTCTCCTCCCCCTGTGCAGGCCAGGCTACCGAGGTCTTCCTAAACATGGAGAAGGACTTCATGAAGCCAGTCATCAGCGTCGTGGAGGAGTTGCTGGAAGCCGGGGTCAACGTGACTGTGTATAACGGACAGCTCGATCTCATCGTGGACACCATGGGTAGGAACCCCCTCTGAGGGGCACATGGAGGCAATTTCATGGGTTGAGCTGGAAGGGGACTGGCCTTGGACACATCAGTCTTGGGGCTGGTGACACTGAAATGCCAGGAGGAAGCCATTTCCTGTTACATCCCTCCACCCCTGACCCTAACTCATCGAAGAGGGCAGAACTACCTGAGGCTGTGACCCCTCAGAGAAGCCTGGGCCCTTAGGTACGATTAAGGAAAAGAACAACACCTACCCCCATCACAAGAATAAAAAAGAAGACATTTTCTTGGCCATTGGACAAATACACAATTTAATTGAGGGAAAACCTCATTTTTGTGCATTGTCACAGCAGATGGTAAGCACGGCAAGGTGAGTTAAGACTAAACCCTAACAGCTCTGTAAACCCAAGGACCGAGGGGAAGTGGTCTTGATGGAGTTCCTGTTGCCCTGGCTGCCACCACGTGCTCCCTTCCAGTGTCAGTAGGGCCAGGTAGAGGCTCAGAGGCGGGTTCCCAGAACCAGCAGGCAAATCGAGGCACGTGGTCTGGTGGGTGTGATATGCTTCTTGAAGTCAGCAGGACTGAATATTTTTGCAACTTGTGAGCCAAGGGCACCAAGGGCACTTTGAAAAGGCTCCGCGTTTCTTCCCTGGACTGCCCAGGTGATCTGTGTTACTGTCCCCTCACCCCTGAGACTTCTCAGTCCTCCTGACAGCCCTGTCGCCTCCAGAGCTCCCCAAGCTTCCTCCCTGCAGAGCCTATGGCAGTGGGAGACTCACAGAGTAGCCACACTTCACAGTTCTCGGGTTTGCCCCGTCATCCTGGGTATCACTGGGAGCTTGCTAGAAATGCAGAATCTTAGGCCCCACCCAGCCCTCCTGAATCACATTTTGCATTTTAGCAAGACCCCAGGATGAGTTTTGTGCACATTGTGGTTTGGGGAACACCAAGTTGTAGGACCTGAATTTTTTTTTTCTACTCCACCCAGCTGTTAATGCCAGGCCCTTCTTTGTCCCTGTCGCCAGGTCAGGAGTCCTGGCTGCGGAAGCTGAAGTGGACAGAACTGCCCAAATTCAGTCAGCTGAGGTGGAAGCCCCTGTACTGTGACCCCAAGTCTTCTGAAACGTCTGCTTTTGTCAAGTCCTACAAGAACCTGTCTTTCTACTGGATTCTCAGAGCCGGACACATGGTGAGAGAGTCAGCTTTTGTTCCAGACTAAATGCTTCCGAGAGGGAAGCCACGGGCAGTGGATTATGCGCGCAGGCACTGTCTGGACTGGTCTTACGGGTTCTTTGGGCTTGGGCGTGTTTCTAAGTCTCTACCGAAATTCTGCTATTAGCACTTCATTCCTTTGGGCCTAGAAGTTCTCCTTTTAAAAAGCAAATCCTCCGAGAGAGTTAAGCCAGGCTCCCGGTCCTTTACTCTTTACCTTAAATGAATATAGTGCTACTTTCCTCTTAACAATTTGTCCTGAAGGAACAATTCGTGCTGCGGGAAGAAGGGAGAAATTGTCTTTCCTTGACATTTTTGGGGAGGGAGAACCAAGCTCTGGGCTCTGTAAAGCTGAGTCACAAGTGCTTGCTATAAGGTGGGGGCGTGTCGTCCAGCACCGGCGGCTCCAGAGTTTCAGTTTGGAAGAAGCTTTGGGTGCAGCGATGGGCAGTGAGACTGTGCCATTCCTGCGCCTGCGGAGCGAACTTACTGTTTTCCCTCAGGTCGTATGTTGACTGAGTGGCTATCCATGGGCTGAGGGAGATGATGGAGGGATGCATCCACTACACCCTCGCGTGTGCACACAGGTGTGCGCACACACTCACCTGCAAAAGAGTCAAAGTGGGGAGTGCCAGGAGGCAGGAGGGCCCAGATGCTTCCCTCATGGTGATGCCTTGATCTGGTCACTTAAAGTCAGAGTCTCTCTTCTCCCCTAGATTGCGGTTTCCCGGAGGAGATTAGTTGAGAGTGACGTTAAGGCTCCCTCCAGCCTGCCCTCCTCTCTTAGCTCCCTTGTGCCTCCGACAGAAACTCCACAGAGAAAGGGCTGAGGGCAGCAGTCTGGCTGGCAGGGGGGCCCAGGGAACTGGTCTTAAAGCTCTGTTGGCACAGCAGGCACATGGTGTGCTTAGTTGGATGGCTTAGGAGTTACTAAGAGAGATTTGGGGGGACCAAGGTGCTCTCTCCACAAGCCACTCCTTAGGGTCATTAGTGGTTCTCAGTTGGGGTCAGTTTTGCCCCTCAGGGGACTTTGGCAATGTCTGGAGACATTTTGGTTGTCACAGCTTGGGGAAGGGTGCTACTGATATCTAGTGGTTGAGGCCAGGGATCCTGGTAAACATCCTACTATGCACAGGACAGTCTCCCACAACAAAGAATTGTGCCACCCAAAATGTCAGTGGTGTCATGGTTGAGAAAGCCTGGTCGGGAGGGAAGGCAGAGCTGGGGTATTTGATAGACTTGGTCTCACAATATTTTTAGGTGTCTGACCGCAGACCACTTATTCTTAACCTCTCTGACCCTTAGTCTTCTCTTAAGAACTTCCCAGAAATGAAGATGCTGCAACCTTTAAGAGAAACCAGCATTTCTCTTTGGTTCCTTTATTTGATGAGCAAACCTTTGAGTGTCTCATGGCTGCTAGTCACAAAGATGGATGGTACCATCTCTGTCCTTAAGGAGCTCATGGGCCAGAGGGGCAGACAGGCAGAGGCTGTAATAACATGGGGCTAGAAGTGTTCAGATGGGCGTTGGCCGTGGGAAGATGGCCCAGCCCAGGCTTGAGGGTCTGGAAGACTGGGCCCTAAACGATGAGTAGGAGTTAGCTAAGTAAGGAGGAGGTGTGGGAGCAAGGACCATGGCTTGTGCAGGTCCAGGGGAGCCTTCAGACACCCGAGGCCTCGAGGGACCCTGGGAGAGAGAAGGCTGGGAAGGGAGACTATACCACGTTAAGGAGGTCAGACCTACCCTGAAAGCAATGGGGTGCCGCTGAGGGGTTTTAAGCAAAGGAGTCAAATTACCAGATTTGTCTAAGAGATAGCGTTCTAGCAGCAGAGGGCATGGGACAAGACTGGAGCAGAGAGCCAATCTAAGAGGCTCTTATGGGGGCTGGCCCAGTGGTGTAGTGGTTAAGTTCACCTGTTCCGCTTTGGCGGCCCAGGGTTTACCAGTTCAGATCCTGGGTGCAGACCTATGCACCGCTTATGAAGCCATGCTCTGGTAGGCATCCCACATATAAAGTAGAGGAAGATGGACATGGATGTTAGCTTAGGGCCAGTCTTCCTCAGCAAAAAGGGGAAGATTGGTGGCACATGTTAGCTCAGGGCTAATCTTCCTGGAAAAAAAAAAAGCAAGAGGCTCATATGGTAACCTAGAGGGAGAGAAGTAGAGGGATCTGATGAAGTGTTGGAGGGAGAATTGGCAGACTTGGTCCCTGCCTGCAGAACAGCCAGGTGGGATGTCCACAGGGCAGTCAAACGTGTAAAGTGTGTGTATATGGATCTGGAATCAAATGTTTGTCCTTGGAGATAGAGATTTAGGAGTCAAATATGGAAAAGCCTGGGGACACCAGTATTTAAGAAGCAGGAGGCAAAAGAAGGACCTGAGAATGAGACTTGAGAAAGGAGTGGCCAGAAAAGTGGGAGGGAGACCATGGAGACATGGCATCCTCAAAGCAGAGAGAGAGCAGTCGCGCGAATGCTGCTGAGAACTCAGATGAAGCACTGAAATATGAGCAGTGCTTTGGTTACACTGATGTCTGTAGCGGTCCTGGCGAGCATTTTTAGTGGAATGGCAGGTGCAAAACCCAGAATGGAAAGGCTGGAGCAAATGGATGAGCAGTGAGAGAGAGAAGACCACTTCCTCTAAGAAACCAGAAACGAGTAGCCCCACTCTTTTTTTTTTTTTAAAGATTGGCACTTGAGCTAACATCTGTTGCCAATCTTTTTTTCTTCTTCTTCTTCTCCCCAAGCCCCCCCAGTACATTATTCTAGTTGTAGGTCCTTCTGGTTGTGCTATGTGGGACGCCACCTCAGCATGACCTGATGAGCGGTGTGGTGAGTAGGTCTGAGTCCAGGATCCGAACTGGTGAACTCCTGGGCTGCCAAAGTGGAGTGCACGGACTTAACCACTCAGCCATGGGCTGGCCCCAAGCCTACCCTTTTAAGAAGTTTGGTCTGGAGAGAGAAAGAACAGGCAGCAGGACACAGGGTTATGAGGGCAATTTTTTTTAATGACCCTAAGTCTCTGAGTGCCTTCAATATTGACCGGGGAAAAGCTAGTAGGAAGTCTTGGAGCACACCACTATTACTAGAGAGGGGTCCCCGTGGAGGCAGGTAGGAGGGCAAGGGAAGAGCTGACCATGCACTTGCCCATTTTCTCTTGGTTTGTCACACATAGAACAAGAGGTCTGTTGGGGGCAGCCTTAAAATAGTTCTTGGAGACTATTATTAAATCATCTGCCAACCACTTCCCCTTTGGTTGAGTAAATGTCACTTTCGTATTCCCCACTGTGCCTGTGCCTCCTGGGGACCTTGCTTGGCAGGAGAGTCAAGGACAGGAGTGGGCTGTAGAAGATCGTGGAATTTCAGAACTTGGAGCCATCTATTATTCTACTCCCGTCTTTGTGGAGGAGAAACTGAGGGCTCTGCCCCTCCCCCTTTTAATGCTGGGTGGGAAGGAGGTTTTTTTGTTTTTGGGGGGTTTTTTTGGTGAGGAAGATGGCCCTGAGCTGGCATCTGTGCCAATCATCCTCTACTTTGTATATGGGACACCTCCACAGCGTGGCTTGGTGAGCAGTGTGTAGCTCCACGCCTGGGATCAGAACCTGCGAACCCCAGACTGCCAGCGTGAAGCGTGCAGACTTAACCACTACGCCACCAGGCTGGCCCCAGGAAGGAGAGTTTTTAAAGGAATTATTCGAAAAATCTAAGGGAACAACAGAACAAAGTTGAATAATAATACAAAAATGGGGTGCCGCTCAAAGTATCCTGTTTGTTTGTTTGTTTGTGTTTGTTGACACTTTTGCTGTTCGCTCCCCTCTCGGCCTGTTTTCTACTTCATTCCCAGTCTGGGATCCCTCCTTTGCAGAGAATCCTTGAAAATGGTTAGAATCTTCCCTCTTCCTTGACCAGGGTGGGTCCGAGAACCATCAGCACAGCCCTTATAAAGAAATCAACAGACCAGCCCCAAATGGAGTAGAAGATTCTTTCCTAAACACCACCTTCTCCAGAGCCACACCACCCAACACACCTGGGGCCCAGGAGAGCTTTTGTCTGGTGCAGGGGTCACGTCACAGAAGGGACCCCTCTGTAAGGGGTGCACCCAGGTGTAGCTGTCCTCCCAGTTTGCTATCAGAATGCTGGCATTCTTCCAGGGAGCAGGGTCTCAGGATGTTACCCCTAAACTCAGCCCCAGGAACAGAACCAGGGGTGCTAACTCCGATACTGCTTGGTTCTAGGTTCCGTCTGACCAAGGGGACATGGCTCTGAAGATGATGAGGCTGGTGACTCAGCAAGAATAGGACAGAGTGGGCTGGAGGTGAGCTGGCTCGGCCTTGGCACGGGAGCGGAAGCGAGCACCCTGAAGCTGTAGGAAGCACCGACCTCCCCTGGAATCCGCCCTGGACCGTGACTGTGAAGGTTCCGGTCAGCTCCACGCAGAACAAAATCATTGCCTCTGTGGCAGCTTGGAAATCTAGGGGTTTTTTTTTAATGGATTTGTTTTCATCAAAATGAAGGATTGAAATAGATTAACATTTTCTTATTACAAAAGCAAATTATGAGGCCGGCCCTGTGGCCGAGTGGTTAAGTTCGCGTGCTCTGCTTCGGCGGCCCAGGGTTTCACCGGTTCCGATCCTGGGCAAGGACATGGCACCGCTCGCTCATCAGGCCATGCTGAGGCAGCATCCCACATGCCACAACTAGAAGGACCCACAACTAAAAATACACAACTATGTACCAGGGGGCTTTGGGGAGAAAAAGGAAAAATAAAATCTTTTAAAAAAGCAAATTATGTGATTTATAGAAAAAAAGGGAAATACAGATAAACAAAGTCCAGGCTAAATACCCATGTACTCCTTTCTCAGGGATAAGCACTGATATCCTTGCAAATCTTTTTTTGCCATAAATACATATATATTTTTTACAAAAATGGAATCCTTACTGTGTCTTATTTCACTGTCTACTTTGTTCACATATCTGTATGGCCTAAACACCTTTTCATGCCAATAAATGTTCTTCTGTAACATTTTTAATGGCTGCTGAGCATTCCATTTTATGGATGTGCCATAATTTATGTATCAAATGCCCAATTGTTTCCCATAAGCAGTTTCTAGTTTATCACTATTATAAACAGTGCTTGGTGAGTCATCCTGATAGTTATATTTTTATGCACATCCTTATTATTTTTTTACAATGAATGCCTAAAAGCATGATCTTTTAGTCAAAGGATTGTAACGTTTCTTTAAAATTAAAATGATGGAGCCAGCGCTGATGGGCTAGTGGTTAAAATTTGGTGCACTCTGCTTTGGTGGCCTGGGTTCAGTTACCAGAACCACACCCCTCGTCTGTCAGTGGCCGTGCTGTGGCGTCTCACACAGAAGAACTAGAGGGACCTACAACTAGAATATACAACTGTGCACTGGGGCTTTGGGGAGGAAAAAAAAAAAGGAAGATTGGCAGTGGATGTTAGCTCTGGGTGAAACTTTTCCAGCAATAAAAAAAAACAAAGAATTGTTATTTAAATAACTAAAATTAAAATGAATTCAGGACTTGTAAGGGATTTTTTTGAATTTTGGAGGGTTTTTTGCTGACGAAGATTCACCCTGAGCTAACATCCACTGCCAATCTTCCTCTTTTTGTATGTGAGCCACCACCACAACATGGCCACTGACAGACGAGTAATGTAGGTCCACACCCAGGGACTCAACCCAGACCACTGAAGCAGAGCATGCCAAAGTTAACCACTAGGCCACCAGGGCTGGCCCCAGGACTTTTAAGTTTTAATTCGGGGCTCAGGGTCTGCATAAGGGACCTGATAGCTTCTATGATGGCCCTGAAAGAAACACCACCTCCTGTAGTTGTGGAGCTGAGATATTAAAAACCAAACCTAAGTCTATTCCTGCAAAATATGGCATAATACTTAATAGCAAGTTATGCCTACATAACCAGCCCCTTCTGATCTGAGACAGATGAGCTTCCCCGGGCAGAAGCTCTCCACACTTTCCCTATGGTTCGCTGTTGGAAAGAGAGCATTCCTCTGCGTGTGCCCTTGGACAAGGAAGAAGATGAGAGGCCTGTGCTGCATCTCCCTGGACTCCACCAATGCCTATCATTCTCCTGATGCTTTTGCTGGGTATCCTTTGCTGGAAAAAATTTTAGCTATGAAAATAACTAGTTACTGAGTTTTATGAGTCCTCCTGGCATTTGGTTACAACACAAATTGAATTCCTAACCTCACAGGGTCTCTTTTGTTAGTAGTTAGGGCATTGGTGGGGAAGGAATGCGAGTCTGAACATTAGGATGGGTCATATGCGCAGATTCCAAGGAAGCTAAGGACCTCAAACCTTTTTTGCCACTAGAAGCAGCCCTTCCATCCCTGCCTGAGGATGTTAATCATCTGTTACCCTGAGGTCTTATAATCAATTCCCAGACTTGCCCATGGCCCCTATTCTTGCTAGACTACATCCTCTCTCAACTGATACCCATGCCTTCATGGGGAGTTTCCTGTGATCAGTCGACTAAGGAAGAAAAGTCTTGGACTTGGTTTACAGACAGTCCTGCGTGATCTGTATGCATCACCTGAAAGTGGACAGCGACAGCTCTAGAGCCCACTCTGAGACAGCCCTGAAAGGTGGTGGTGAAGGGAGATCCTCCCAGTGGACAGAACTTGGAGCAAGTCACCTGTTTGTTCATTTCGCCTGAAAGGAGAGATGGCTAGAAGAATGAGTGCACCAAATCGTGGTTTGGCTGGGTAGTTGGACTTGAAAGGAAAGGGATTGGAAAATCGAAAGGAGGTCTGAGCAAGAGGTATGAGGAGAGACCTCCAGACGTCAGAGTATGAAGATATTTTTGTTCCAAGTGAATGTTCACCAGAGTAGAGGAAGATTTTGATAATCAAGTGGATAGGATGGCCCATCCTGTAAACATCAGGTAGCCTTTCCCAGCCACTCCTGTGGACTCATGAACACGGTACCCATGGTGACAGCGATAGAGGTTATTCATGGGCTCAGCAACATGGACTTGCACTCACTAAGACTGACCTGGCTACAGCCACTGCTGAGTGTTCATTCTTCCAGCAGAAGAGACAACACCGAGCCCCTCATATGGCACCATTGCTTGAGGGGATCAGCCAGCTACCCAGTGTTAGGTTGATTACATTGGACCACTTTCATTATAGAAGAGGCAGCAAGTTGTTCTTACTGGAGTTGACACTTCCTCTGGAAATAGATTTGCCTTCTCTGCCCACAATACTTCTGCCAAAACTGCCATCTGTGGCCTTACAGAAGGCCTCATCCACCATGATAGTCTTCACAGCAAGTGAAATGCAGCAGTGGGTTCAGGCTCTTGGAATTCACTGGTCTTACCATGTTCCCCATCATCTCGAAGCAACTGCCTTGACAGATGGTTGATTGGCTTGTTGAGGATTCATTTACAGTGCCAACCAGGTGGTGACCCCTTGCAGGGCTGGGGCAATGTCCTCCAGTATGTGGTATATGATCTAAATCGGCATCCATGTTTCTCCCATATCCTGGATTCAGGAGTCCAGGAATCAAGAGATAAAAATGAAAATCACTCGTCTCGCTATTAACCCTAGTGATCCAATAGTCAAATTTTTGCTTCCCATCCCTTCAACTTTAGCCTCTGCTGATCTAGAGGTCTTAGTTACAAAGGGAGAAATGCTTTCACCAGGAGACACAGCAAAGATTCCATTGAACTGGAACTTGAAGCTGCCATCTGGCCTATTTGGGCACTGAATCTGCAGGCACAGTACTGGCTGGGGTGATGGATCCTGACTATCGAAGAGAAGTTGGGTTGCTACTACACAATTGGGGTAAGGAGGGAGAATGCAGGAGAGCCTTTGGGGCATCCCTTAGCACTCCCATATCCTCTGATTAAGGTCAATGGCCCAGACCCTTCACAAAAGGTTTGGGTCATTCCACCAGGCAAGGAACTATGACCACCTGAGGTGCTTGCTGGGAGCAAAAAAATACGGAATAGATAGCAGTTGACAGTAGTCATAAATACTAGCTGTGACCTTGTGACCAGTTGAGAAATGAGAACTATAATAGTTATGAGTATTTCTTCCTTATTTTGATGTGAATATATTTTAACAAATATTAATCAATTTTTTAATCTCCTCTCATACCTTTATCATCTAACTTAAGATGTGTTCATAATAAATAACTTTATATGTAAGTATTTAAGTTACAAGATGTCCAAAACTGAGTATGAATCAGCAGGAAAATAATGAACATTATCCAAAGACAAAGAAAAGAGCTCCAGTGCTCTTCCAGGGAAAAGGTTAGTGTTTTTGGTTGTAAGAGGGATAGTTGTGTCATTAAGCATGATTTTGGTACTTTTTTTTTTGAGGAAGATTAGCCCTGAGCTAACAGCTGCCTCCAATCCTCCTCTTTTTGCTGAGGAAGACTGGCCCTGAGCTAACATCCGTGCCCATCTTCCTCTACTTTATATGTGGGACGCCTACCACAGCATGGCTTGCCAAGCGGTGCCATGTCCGCAGCTAGGATCCGAACTGGCGAACCCCGGGCCACCAAAGCAGAACATGCGCACTTAACCGCTGTGCCACCAGGCTGGTCCCTAGTACTGTCTTTCTTTGGAGATTAACCGTGGTTTAAGGCAACATGTGTAGGTGCCAAGTCGATAAGGGATGGACTGTGGTGTCTTTGTAATGTTTCAAGTTGCCTAGGCTGAATTACACTTTCCAGATTTACCTTTCCTGTATGCTTTTTATTAGAATGGCTCACAAGATTAGAGACTGTGGTAGAGATTTGGAGGGTGGAAATGAGGCAGCAGCCATTTTTAGCTCAAACATGTTGTCATTTCTCTGCTGGCTGGGCTCCAGCTTCCCTTGCATCCTCCTGGAGCTTCTCTGCCTCCTTGGCTGGGTGAGTGTGCTTAGCTCTGTGGTGAAGGACCCAACTTCTGGCATGAGTTTCTGTCCCAGCTACTGTCCTCATGACTCCATCTCATGTTGTGGGATTCAGATTGTTCTTGCACTGCTCTACTCTATATCTGATGTCCCTTCCTGACAGCTTGCCCTGTGTCTGTCCATTTCAAGCATCAGGCTTGAAGACAACAGCCCCACACTGCACAGGTCAAATCACTACAACCCACACATGCATGTGCACGCTCACTTCTGCTTCTTTGAGTAAATCCTGACTGACTCAATTACTCAGATTTCGTTATTTCTTAATAGATTCAAAGTTTTCCTCAACTGGCATCTCCATATTTAATTATGTCTTTCTCTTGCCAATACATGTGAACAGCAACTTGATCAGACATAGAACTCTTGAGTCGCATCTTTCCCTTATTATTGGCATCTAACGTTGCTGGGAAATTTGAAACCGACTGGACTTTTTTTTTTTTACTTTTATAAACAATCAGTTAATTTTAATATCAGGATGCTGTACACGTCTTTGTTTAATCTTGTAAATTGGTAACTTCAGATGGTTATGTTAATGCTTATAGTTTTTAATTCACTTTGCTTGACATTTAGAGAGCGTTTGATCCACAGGTTCAGATCTCTCGTTCAGCAATGTTGCCCAGTGTGTTGAAATATTGTTTCAAGTTCTTTTTCCCACTTTATTGTCCTTTAGTTTTCATTTCAGGTACTTTTAGTCAAGACTGCCATGAATATCGCTACTTCAATTTTTGGTCATGTCAAATCTACACTTTGATGTTTCTAAAGTGCTTTTATTTTCTGTTTATCCTTAATTTATTTTCCCTATCTATGCCAGCTGCTGTTTCACCTTGTTACTGTTGTCTTCTCATCTGCTTTTTAATTTCTTATTTCATGGCCTCTGTATTTGCTTAATTTCCTTGACAAGGAGCAAAGTATTTCGAGTTTCCTACCAACCCTCCAAGGAATGCTCCTCGTTTATCATTTATATTTCATGTTAACTTCCTCCATTTTAGTTGAGGTTCAGTTGGTTTGGTTTTCTTCGTGTTCGTGTGTTTGCTTTTTTATGCATCCGTATCTTTGAATGAAGGGAGTTATGGGATCATCTGATTCCCCATCCTGTGCATCTGGTTATTTTTCAGCTTGTCCACTTAGTTCTTATTCAGGAAGATTGGATGTTGGGATCCTCATGGACTGTGTAGTCTTTCAGCTGCCCACAGGGAGCTGGATGCTGGGATCGTGGGCAATATGTACTGGGAACTTATTCCCTGTGGCCCACTAACGGCAGAGGCACTCAGATTTTTTTGTGTTCCCCTACTGCAGGAGGGACCAACCACTCTGGTAAGAACGAAAGTCCAGAGAGACCTAAGGACTCCTTATCTGATGGGTGTGCTAGTTACCTTACCTATTGCTGCATAATAAATTACCCAGAAATATACGTAGTGACTTAGAACATCTATTATGTGACGTTTCTGTAGGTAAGGAATCTGGGTATGGCTTACCTGGGTCCTCGACTTGAGGGTCTCTCCCAAGGCTGCCATCAAGGTGTTGACAAAGTCTGCAGTCATCTCAAGGCTCAACTGGGGAAGGACCTGCTTCCAAGCTCACTCATCAGGTTGTTGGCAAGACTCAGTTCCTCATGGGCTGTTGGACTGAGGGCCTTCTTCATTTACTTGCCATGTGAGCCTTTCCACAGGGCGGCTCACAATGTGGCAGCTTGCTTCATCAGGGCAAGCAGGAGAGAAGAGTCAGAGAGGGAGCAGGAGCGAGATAGAGCCCACCGTCTTTTACAACCTAATCTCATAAGTGTTATCCCATCACTTTTGCCTGTTATATTCTTTAGAAGCAGGTCAATAGGTGCCACCCACATTCAGGTGGAGGAGATGACACAGGCCATGAATACCAGGAGGTGGACAGTGAACATCATCAGGAGCCATTTAGAAACTTCTACCATGGAGGGTCAGCACTCACTTTTCTCATTCTTCCCTCTGTCTTTCTGCACCTCAGCACTCTTCTCGTCAGGAGCAGGGTCAAATGAGAAAGCATGGTGATGTGTGGCCTTTCAGGCTCTCCTCTCTCCCCACACTCCTGTGGTAGGAGAATGGGCTTCCGCATGGCCTTAGGTTCAAGTCCAAAATCCTTAACTAGACCCAGAAGACTTAATAGAATCAGGCCCCTCTACAGTCTCATTTGGTGTCTCTCCACCCCTAGCTCTTTTCACTGCAGCCATATTAGAAGTAGGGTTCTTTGAGAGGACCCTGTAAATTGTACCCTTCTTCCTTACTCAAGTTCTGAAACAATTGAAAACAACACAAAAAAGTGCAGATAAGAAAAGTAAAATATGTGAGAGGACATAGCTTAGAGTTTGAGTCAAAATGCACTTGCTAACTCCCAATCCCCAGTCTTGACCTTGGACCAGCCCATCTAAGGGAAAAGTGGAGTGTGTAGGGCCCACACTGCCTCCCACTTATAACCATGGGCCCACCACGACCAGTTAGAACTGACCCCATCCGTTATCAACAGAGTGACTAAGAATTGTTTTTCAGAAAATTTGCAAAGTCATGTAGCCAAAGCACGCACAGAAGAGGAAATCTTGACCTGAAATGACCGTGGAATCAAGGATTCTCCCCATGGAACCAAAGGACCGGGACATGACCAGAAAGTCGGACTCTCATCAGATGCCAGGGGTCTGTTGTCCAGGAAGATTTGGTGTTAAATCCCCTTCCCCACCTTACCATAAATGTTTAAAACCTTACTATAAATACTTAAGCCCTGCAGTCAAAACCTGCCCCACCAGCATCTCCGCATGCCAGCCAGTTTTCCAGACTGTTTTCCCTAGACTCTTAAATCTCACCCCAAATCCTGAATGGAGAAGACAGATCTGAGAGCACATGCCTCCTGTCTCCTTACAGTTTGATCTCGCAGTGAGGCTGCTTTTCTTCTCCCAAAGGCTGATGCTGTAATAATTGGCTCTTCATGCATGTCAGGTGGCGAGCCCTTGCTCAGTAACACACTCATCCCGGCAGAGATGGAAAAAGAAAAACCAAGTCCCCCAAACGAAGACCTATGCTAGATTGGCTCTACCCAGTCAAGAAATGTAGACCAGCCTCTGTGCCCCACTGTGATGAGTACTGTGGGTTAGCTCTCAACCTCCAGCCCACCCTTGTAGGCACCTTCCCAGCTGTAGAGGTCAGAAAGCCAAAAGCTATACTCACAGACTCCTTTGTAGCTAAGGTTCTGGTTGTAAATAAGGTGGAAATTAGATGGCGGCCCTTTTTTTTCCTTTGCTGGAAGCCAGGTTGTGGAAACGTGGTTTTTCTGCAGCAACATTCCAGCACCCATTTTTCCTGCTATGAAGAGGCGGCTGTGGTGGCAGCTTCTTGTCGGAGTTCTCCTGGTCCCTGACTGGCGACTATGGAGGTCTATGTTAAATCAGCAGTTCCAGCAGAGGGTCAGAGGTAGTCGTTCCACAGCGGGCCAGTTTTCCCATGTTCTCGGAGTCACCCCTGGAGGCCTTATCCCAGAGCCAGCTCTCCCCTCCTTCTGCTCTTTCCAGCGATGTTGTAAGCACTGATACTTGGTAAGTTCTTTCCTACCCAAAATATCTACAGTGCTTTCTAATTCCTGCGCTAAACTTTGAATGATGCTGTAGGGTAAGTGCCTGACAATTAGCTTTTTTTGTTGTAATGTAAGTGCCTGACACTAAGCTTTTGGTTGCCATTTCACAGACATCCATCTCAAATAAACATATTGCCAGCTACACAACCAGATGAGCCAGGCAGCCCCAGCCATGGATTTCCCCTTTTAGAAAGCCCTGAGTGACCTAGATAACTGACCACTTGAGTGACCCTGATTCCCTTCCTGTGCTTTAATTCCTGCTCTTATGTTTTAAATTCACCCATAAAGAGAGAACCCATGAAACCCTTGGCACCCCACTCTCCACCCCAGTAAAGGCAGAACCCAAGGTCTGTGCTCTCTCCTTACCCATGACCTCGGTGTGTGGCTTTCGGGCATGCCGTGTACCCTCCAGGGCTTGTGAGTAATAAGCCTTGTTTTCTCAAAGTTCCCTGTTGGTTGTTGTGAGGTGCATCTTGTAATCATAGTAAGAGCCACAAGGGCTGGTCCAGCTACAACATTGGCTCCAGTGTGGGGAGTAGAGGTTCACCACAAGTAGTAGGGCCCAGGCGAGTGCTGCCAGGCAGTCCTAGAAAACAGCATCCGTATAGGCTGACACAAAACAGATACTCATCAGATAGCTCACCCTTCCTCACTGGTGAGGAATAAAGGGGGGCAAGAGGGCAAGAGTCTTTAGGGAAGACTTAAAACCAGAAAGAGGGAAGCAGCATTTCCCCGTGCCACTCTTCAACACCCAACACTGCACTTTTCGTCAAGTCCCTCCTGCCCCTCCCCACCGAGCTACTTTCTTGGTTATCTTTCAGGTCTCAGCAAAAACATGGCCCCCTCCTGGAAGCCTTGTCTGCTCCCCCAGACTAGGTTAGAACCCCCTTACTCACTCTCATAGCACTCTACCTGCACTTTGTAATCCTCAGTCTCCTTGTGATTATGTCCTGTGTTCCTGGTACATCGTAGGCCTTCAGTTATGCAGTGGTTGGCTGGCTGATTGGCATTCCATGGTGGGAATGGGGAACCAACACAGTGCGCCTCCTCCACATTGTGAAGTGCAGCCGCTGAGCTGCAGGCTTGGTCTACATGAGTTTGCGCTATTGCAGGCAGCTACCTACCTCATTTGCTGTGACTGGGATTTCCACAGTCAATGATGATACCCACTTTTTGCCTTATCTGTTCATGAAAATTAGTCACATTTCCTTATTTTTAAAAACTTGGCCTTTTCATTTGTGCTGCTCTCTTTCCAACTCTCTTGGCAGATGTGGCTCACTGTAGCAGGATTCTTGGGAACAGTGTCTTCAGTTATGCCAAGAAGAATGGCATTTCTCACAAGGAAGTGTGCCGCTGACTTAGAGCTGTCTGTTGCAAGGTTAGTGGGACTTTATGGAGGTCCCTATCTATGCTGTAGTGTAGATAACTGAGAAGGTTGTAGATTGAATGTGCCAAAACTAAGAGCCTTCTCTGTCTTAAAATGGATTTGTCTTATAACTTGGGCCACTTCAACTGCCCAGATGGGTCTTCTGTGACTGCACCCCAACCCTGACCTCGTCCCCGGATTATGAAAGCTCTCTGTGCTCACAGCACACTTGGTGCAGTCTCTGACAGGACTGACTCCCTCAAATCATCATTATCTGTTTTTTCACCTGTTTTCCCCGTCAGGTTATAGAGCTCTTCAAGGGAACAGAGTGTGTCCTGCTCATCTTTACATCCCAAGTACTTGACCCAAGGCCTTACACATAAAGAACACTTGGTAAATGTTTGTCAAACTGAACTAAATTGTGAACATCACATAGGGAGCCTGTAGCCTACCTAAGAAGTGGAAAAATACATTTCCCGTTTATGCTTCCAGTTTCATTTGGGACTTGGGTGATGTCGGACTTCCCTTCGCCATGCAATCCGTCCCGGATATCGATGGGGCTGCCTTGGTGAAGAATGGTTCACCCATCCTTTCACCCATCTCTCACATCACTTTGAGACCTTAGATGGTCTCTTGCTGGGTGCACATTCATTGTATCATCTAAAGAGGTATGTCTGTTAGACAGTTGTATTGTCCAACTTGGATCCAAGCTTGGGTTTCATTTTTTCCATTATCTCATCAGGGTCTTGATGAGGAGTTTCTCGATGTGTCGGGTCTTGTTGGAGATACATAGAACTCTGATCAGTTCATCAACAGACACTTTTGGTTTTTTACTAATCTAAAAAAGTTTTCATATGATTTTTTTCTTAAAAAAATATTTGATCTTAAAACAATTTTACACACACACAGAATTGCCCTTCCTACCTCATCATCTTATAACAATTTGCATTTCTTAATACCATACTAACAATTAACATTTATTGAGCACTTGCCGTGTCTAAAATGCTGGGCTGAGCATTTACATGCCTCATCTCATTTATTTTTCACATCAACCCCATGAAATGGACACCTTGAAAACTATCCTATTTTATTTATGAGGAAATAGGTTTAGAGAGATTAAGTATAAGCTTTTCCAATTTTGATCCCCATGGAAATTTAATTTTATATGGTTTTTAATCATTGTGTGTTTATATATTTTGCCCTACCCTCTTTTTTTCTACTTAATAGTATTTCCTATAAAAGTTTCTGGTGATTGGAGCTTCTGGATTGGTGAATACATCAAGATTCTGGGAGGGTGATGTTCCAGGAGAGGGCATGGGAGCTCCACGTTCCTCCTCCCATACCTTGCCCTATGCATCTCTTCCACTGTTCCTGAGTTGTATCCTTTATAATAATAATAGTCACAGTAAGTAAAGCACTTTCCTGAGTTCTTTGAGTCATTCTAGTGAATTATCGAGTCTTGGAGAGGGGACTGTGGGAACCCCCAAATTTGTAGCCAAGTCAGATCCTGTCCACCCTGTTTGCAACTGGTGTCTGAAGTGAGGGCAGTCTTATGGGACTGAGCCCTTAGCCCTGTGGAGTCTGATGCTAACTCTGGATAGTTAGTGTCAGAATGGAATTGAATTGTAGGATGCCTAGTTGATGTCAAAGAATCAGAGAATTGGCTGTTGTGTGGAAAGCCTCCACACATTTGGTATCAGAAGTATTGTGAGTAAAAACAGCGCTTTTGGTGTTAGAAAATGTGGGATTCGCTAAAACAGCCCGTGCCCACTGAAACATGTGGTTCAGGAAGAAAAAGAATTAAAGGATGCAGGATGAGAAACCTTTGATTCCTGGGTGGCCACGTGGCCACTCATAGGGTGGTGCAGCAGCTGTGCTGCAATAAGTTACTAAAGGTAAAAGTTACTAAGGGAATGTAGAGTTGGATCCACTTCCCAGGGAGTTGGTTCATTGGATGTATAAGAAATACAAGCAAATAAGAAAAAAGCAAAATATACAGTCCGTTGGTTATTGGTATCTATAATAGCTAAAATAAATTAAAAGAGTGCTAGGTCAGATCTTGATGCTGAACCAAACTCAGATTTCGATCAGTCTGAGCTTCAGTCACTAGCGTCAAAGCCACCTGCAAAAGGAAGGATTAAGCAAGACAACAGAGAGTACCCCTAATACCCCTGGTCACCAAGAAGATGGTCCTCGCTGAGGGAGGGCAAAACCAAAAAACTATTGAAACCAGGAGGTACAGTGTGAAGGAGCTGTTGAAACCGGAAAACAATCATTGACGATTAAGTATCTAGGTATTAAAGTTTTTTCCTTTTTGCAATTACTGATTATAGCTTTTAGCTGTTTCACCCACCCATTGTTAACTGTGCTGCTTAGGCAATATGCTATCTGACTCCCACTAGGCTCCTACAGAGAACATCTTCCTGGAGCCTGGGTCACCATGGTAATGGGTGTGTGAGCTGTTTTTCAGGAATTAGAACTCCTTGTCCACTCCAGGCTGGTTGAGACCACCAACTCATCAACTGGGCCCACAGAGATGTCCAATAAGCGACCTTTTGATGTCAAGACGCTAAAAACTCCACCCTCAGATCATGCTAATAACACCGTCATTTTGTAAACATGGGTCCTATGAAGAGGCATGAAGTCTGACTACACTTGCGCAGATCATCAATTACCTCATCTCTCCTCACCTCCAATCACCTCTCTCCACATTTCAGACCACCTTGCCCCCCCCCATCCCATAAATATCCCTGAGCCCCTATTTTCAGGGAAGTGAATTTGAGGCTCATGCTCTCGCTTCCTCACATGGCTGCCTTGTGAGTAAACCCTCTCTCTGCTGCAATCTTGTTGTCTCAGTGTTTGGCTTTCTTGGTGGCGGGCAAAAACAAACCTGGTTTGGTAACACTGTTGCATTTGTGGGTTGGTATCATCAGCTTCTTGAAGAACCTTTACTGAAGTGAATTGTGAGAGTGACTAATCTAGGGGCAGTGTCTTTGGTTTTGAATGCCGCAGAGTAGAAGAGCATGTTTGGGCTGATGTAGGACACACGGCTCACTGTGGAACAATCGCAGATGGCTGTACGTGGTCCAGACACATCCCAGGTTATTCCCGAGGAAACAGCCAGCCTGATGTAATCCACCGGAAGGTCTGTTTACCCTGGGAAGAGGGATATCTGACTCTCCCTATAAATGCCGAGAGGAACACCCCACATGAAGTAGCTGATATTCTCCATATGCAAGCCATGTGGGACTGACTTTATGACAACCAGATGAACATCCTTGTTACCCAGGCCGTGGTGAGTGCTGTGGTTAGGGGGGCCCCTTTTGCACAGGCACCCTACATAACCTTACTGCTGCAAAACCAGCAATAATCTCAGAAGCTTTATTGAATTTGCTGTCTCAGCTTCCTCTCAGGGGTTTTGCAGATGCTAATAAAGACATTAGGTTAATTAACAAGAGGATGCTGAGAGGCAGCGGGGAGGGTCAAGGAACTTATCCCAGAAGGTGAAACTCTTTAGAAACAGGATAAATAAAACTGGACATTAATGGGATTGAAACAGAGGTCTTAGTAACTATTAAGCACTAATAACTATATAGCACTAGTGAAGGCTGGGTAGACTAAAGCAACCCTCTGTTGGGCCCCCAAACAAGTCTGGTCTATTTACTTCAGCTTTGAGAAATTTTTTTTAAATTTTTATTTTTTTAAAGATTTTATTTTTCCTTTTTCTCCCAAGGCCCCCTGGTACATAGTTATATATCTTAGTTGCAGGTGCTTCTAGTTGTGGCATGTGGGATGCCGCCTCAGCATGGCTTGATGAGCGGTGCCATGTCCGCACCCAGGATCCAAACCAGTGAAACCCTGGGCTGCTGCAGCGGAGCACGCGAACTTAACCACTCGGCCACGGGCCGGCCGGCTCAAGAGAAGTTTTTTATTAAATTTAAAAAGCCGGCAGGCAAAGATTACAATGAGAAACCTAACCTGGAATAGCCTGGGGCAATAGCTAGGCAGATTAACCAAGATAAAGACTGTTAAAGTAACCAGATTCGGCCCGAGATAGAGTCACTCATGCTAAACTCCAGGTCAGCAAACCAAAACTTCACTAAATTTCTACCCTGGGCTCTCCCAGAAAAGGAGGGCCTAGGTCACCCAATCATCACTTGCCGCTCAGCATAGGTTACCTGACCCAGCTCAAAGACTTCCCTTTGCTCCATGTGTGGAAAGAATGCTGCCTTAACCAATCAGCAATTGCCCACGATATCTTCCTTGTTCCTGCTCCCTTGTGCTTGTAAAATCTCTTGTCTTATACGGCTCTTTAGAAGTCCTTTCTATCTGCTGGATTGGATGCTGCTCAATTCATGAATTGCTGAATAAAGCCAATAAGATCTTTAGAATTTACTCAGGGGCCGGCCCAGTGGCGCAGCAGTTAAGTTCGCACGATCTGCTTCAGTGGCCGGGGGTTTGCGGGTTCGGATCCCAGGTAGGGACATGGCACCGCTTGTCAAGCCATGCTGTGGCAGGTGTCCCATATATCAAGTAGAGGAAGATGGGCACAGATGTTAGCTCAGGGCCAGTCTTCCTCAGCAAAAAGAGGAAGATTGGTGGCAGATGTTAGCTCATGGCTAATCTTCCTCAAAGTAAAATAAAATTTACTCAGTTGAATTTTGTTCTTTAGCAAGACTGACAAAATGCTAGGGTCCCTAGGCTCGTCCCCTTGCTGAGGACCCAGTGCCTTAGGTACTTGAGTGGGTAAAATGATCCGGGAGTGAAAAAGAAAAGTTTCTGGGACTCCTTGATGTGAGACCCCCATGCACTGTGGTACCAAACTCATTGGTGAAGCCCTGATGCCGGCTTCAGCGAGACAGAGAGAAATGGAAATGCAAGGATTGATAGGATGAAGGTGGAGGTTTGGATGAAAATTGGAAGGTTTAAACAAGCTTTATGTCTCCTTTACCTGAATGTTTTGTGGGAATGGATATCACGTCTGACTGGGGAATGCCTCCCCTGTCTACAGTTAGAAACGTAAGGATTGATGAGATTAAAGTGAAAGTTTAGATGAAAATTCATGTCTGAAGTGGTTGCATCTCTTTTACCTGAATGATTATGGAGATGGACATTGTATCTGACCAGGGAATTTCTATAAAATAGAAAGCATGGAAATCCACCCTTCAAGCAGTATTAATTGGACATGCTCAACGGGAACCAATAAGATGGCCTGAGCCCGAACAGACTAGAGTGTGGAGAGCTGATATCAACAAGTTCTCTGTGCCGTAGCTCTAAGTGGAGCATCCACTGGGGCTTATTGTGAAAGTCTGTGAGTGCCTCCCAGCACCGACGACTGAAACTTGGCTCTCGAGATTCCCATTCCAGGGTAATTACTAGCTTGCTATCGGACCTTAATTGAAACTGCCCCTATGACTGAAAGCCATAAAACAGCCTTCAGTCTAAAATGCCTGTCAGGTCTTGGGTGATGTCAGAAAAACACTCATTGGGGAGGCCAGTGCCCAGAAAAGTTCCATAATGAAATGGAAATGGTTACAAAGGATCATGCTACTTCTGCAATGCAAGGATGATGTACTTACAAGCAGGGAGCTTCTTTTCGCCTTGGACTGATGTGTGAGGAGCTGCCAGATTCTGTCATCACTTGGACGGTGCCTTATAAACAGCTCTCAACTGGCCAGCAAAGAGCGGCTTGGTTTATTGTTGGCAGTTGTAAGGTAAACAGACAATATCCTCTTTGGAAGGCCACCATCCTGGTCCAAGAAAGGTAAAAGCAAATCAGCGTGGTGGGCTGGATCCCATGCTATTTTCCTAGCAGTAGTGGAAGAATTAAACAATGATAAAAGCTCCTATATTTTGCTTTTTATCTACTCATGGACAAAGGCCTATGGCTATGTAATGAAACCTCCATAAAAACCCTAATCAACAGGATTCCACATTGAGAGGTTTCAGATTGGTGAACATGTCACAATGCTGGGAGGGTGGTGCACACAGAGAGGACAGGAGCTCTGCACCCCTCACTCCAGACCTGGCCCTGTGCGTTTCTTCCCTTTGGCTGTTCCTGAGTTGTATCCTTTATAATAAACCAGGAATAGTAAGTAAAAGATGGCAACAAAAAAACCTTTCCAGTTATTTATGTATTTTTACAGTTATGTATTGACTCATAGTAATTCCATGAGTTGGTATATAATGGTTTATGTCATTCAGCCATTGTTGGTTTCTCTATATTTATTGCCACAAACTTTCTATGTCTGCAGCAAGATAATATTTTGAAATATTAATCTTTGTGATTTTCTTTTCTGTCCTACTGAGTATATGATTCTTCACCTAATCATACAAGGACACTAAAATGCCTGGAGAAGAATTGGAGTTATTAAAACAGGAATGCAAACAGAAAGAAACAGTTAGCTTTTGACTTTCCGACTTAAGCTCTTGAAGAAAAGAAAAGGCATTGGGAAATCAAAAAGACCCTGCAAGGAAAGGGCAGAGAATATGTGTGTTCACAATAGATGGTGTCAAAGGTAAACAAAGCCGAAAACAGTTAAAGTGGTGAGGACAGATTTTATTCAGTAACACTACCGCAGTAGGGAACGGAGTCCAGCATAAACTGAACTCGACGTCAATTTGTGCAGAGGTCTGAGCTAGAATTACAAATTTGGGATCAATGGTGTCAATTGCCTGCCCAATATCAATTCTCTTCTTTTTTTTTCTTTTGATTGACATATGATTGACATGTAACATTATGTAAGTTTAAGGTATACAACAGTGTTGGTTTGATACATTTATATATTGCAACATTCGCTAATACTTCTATCATGTCACATATTGTAATTATCATTTCTTTTTTGTGGTGAGAACAATGAAGATCTAATCTCTTAGCAACTTTGGAGTTGATAATACAGTACTCTTGACTGTAATCACTATGCTGTGCATTAGATCTCCAGAACTTATTTATTTGCTACTTGCAAGTTTGTACCCTTGAATAACAACTCCCAATTCTCCCGCGCCCCAGACCTGGTAACCACCATTCTACTCTCACTTTCTACCAGTTCACCTTTTTAAAATCCCACATATAAGTGATATCATACAGTATTTGTCTTGCTCTGTCTGACTTATCTCACTTATCATGATGCCCTCCAGGTCCATCTATGTTGTTGCAAATGGCTGTATTTCCTCCTTTCTCGTGGCTGAATAACATTTCAGTGTGTGTGTGTGTACATATATACTTTTTTTTTAAATTCCATCAGAGTCTTAAATTATTCAGAGTGCAATGTGCCCAGTTAAAGATACCTTCCCTGACTTGCTGGCTGCTAGGCATGGCCAGCTCTGACCAATGAGAGGTAAGCAGAAGTCGCTGGATAAGAGTTCCAGGAAACTTTATACAAAGGGATAGATTAGACTTGGGTGCATTTTTGTCTTTCCCCCATCTTCCTGCCCAGAACGTGAACTTGAGGCAGAGGCAGGGCATCTGTCTTGTCATATGAGGCAAAAAGAACATGAGAATGAAAGCTATGTGAGGATGGTGGAGAGGAACAGTCGCAGGTCCCTGGGACATTGATGACGTTGTGGAGCTCTGTGCCAGCCCCAGATCAGGAATTTGTGTCTCACTCATTTGGTTAAGCTAGTATAGTCACTTCTTCTGTTCTATGTAGTGAAATGCAATCCTAATACTGATGGCAACTGAACCCAAGGGCCTCGATGAAATTGCCCAGGGAGAGAGTCTAGACTGTGAGAAGACAGGAGGGCCTAGAGAGTCCTATGGGAACTCGTAACACTCAATGGCCAGGTAGAGAAGGCTGACTTGGAGAAGAAGAAACCTGAAACCAATGTTTAGGAAGGAGTACTTGGAAGTACTTCCAAGACCAGGAAGCAGAAGGGTAAAAGAACCAGCTCAGGGGCCAGCCCAGTGGCATAGTGGTTAAGTTCTTGCACTCTGCTTTGGTGCCCTTAGGTTCAAGCTTCTGATCCCAAGTGCAGACCTATACACTGTTCATCAAGCCATGCTGTGGCAGCGTCCCCATATACAAAATAGAGGAAGATTGGCACAGATGTTAGCTCAGGGCCAATCTTTCTCACCAAAAACACCCCAGCTCTGTAGCCAGATTACCTGGATTCGATCCTAGCTCAGGTCACTACTAGCCAGGTGACTTAGGCAATTGACTTAACTGGGCTGTGCCTTGACCTCCTTATTCATGAAATGGGGATGATAATAGGGCTATTGTGATGATTACATATGAACGGCATGCACAGTAAACCCCTGGCCAGCATTAGCTGCGATTGTTGTTAATCATTACATAGAAAGAAGACCTTTTTGGTTTTGTTTTTGTTTTTGGTAAAGGCTAATCTCTTGGGAAGCCTGCAAATGGTATTATCCTCCATGGGATTACAGACATTAGTCAGCAAACAGGCCTAATGAAAGACGGTTCCCTCCAGGGTGTAGCAGAGTTCCTCCAAGTCTGCCTGGCTGGCCCTGTAGTTGTACGCTGGTGAAAAGCTTTCCATTCAAAGAACGCTTTAGAAGCGTTCGTTGAACCCCTTCCATGTGCAAGGACTGTGTTGGATGATGGCGGGATACAAAGATGAATGCAGTACAGCGTGCGTGCGTGTGTGCGTCGGGGCTGGGGGCAGGGGAGAGAGATCCCTCTGGGGCACCAAGAGCAGCTGCTACCCTCTTTTTCCACTGGGCTTGAACCACGGCAGATGGGAACCTGGAGAGACACCTCATGAAAGCTGGGGATGGAGCTCACTTGGCAAAAGGCAGAGCCAAGTGATGGAGAGAAACAGAGTCCCAGCACCTTGACGTGTTTGAGCCCTGGATCAAATACCACCTGAAGGGAGAAACCTTCTCCAACTTTTCATTTATGAGGTCCAAAAATTGCTAAAACCACTATGAGTTAGATTTTCCTTCACTTGCAACTGAAACAGCCCTAAATGATGCAAGTGACACCTAATTAACATTCGCCTCCTGCCTTAAAATGTACTGCTTTGTTTGCAGCTGTTAATGCCTAATTAAATCAACTGTTGAAGTTGCATAGCCAGCCAGTTTCAGAAACTGGAGTAAACCCTAGGTATCATTGTAAAAAGATTGTATTAAGGAAAATTTCAAATACAAAAGTAGGGACAATAGTATAATGAACAACTATGTACCTATCACTCCATTTCAACAATTGTCAATCCGTGAACAAACTTAATTTCACCTGCCTTCCACCCCGCAAAATGGATTGTTGGGTTTTTTTTAAGATTGGCACCTGAGCCAACATCTGTTGCCAATCTTTTTTTCTTCTTCTTCTTCTTCTTTTTCTCCCCAAAGCCCCCCAGTACATAGTTGCACATGGTAGTTGTGGTCCTGCTGGTTGTGCTATGTGGGGCGCTGCCTCAATATGGCCCAACAAGCGGTGCCATGTCCACACCCTGGATCCAAACTGGCGAAACCCGGGGCCACCAAAGCAGAATGCACGAACCCAACCACTCAGCCACCGGGCCGGCCCCAAAATGGATTGTTTTAAAGCATGTCCCATGCTTCATGTCACCTGGTTGGTGTCCCCAGGTGACAGGACTGCATCGTATCTGCCCAGGAGCAGAGAGAGGGGAGGTCTAGCCCACTTCAGACCCCAAGATTCCCATGGCAGAGGGTGTCTTCTGATGCTGGCAAGTCAAAACAGGTGACTTTCCACTACAAGTGGTATTAACAGTCATGTGGCAGAGAGACGGAATGATTAGGAAAAGTTTTCAGATTGGAAGAAAGATTATACTGAGCCCTATGAGATGCATAGAAGGTAAGTACCTAAAGAAACTAGAGAATAGGGTTTATTTTTATTTCTAATAAAATAAATAAGTGTAATAGTAAGGAAAATTGGAAAATAAAGAAATGTAGGGAAAATACTCATTAAAAGTCTCATTAACCAAAAAAGCCATTGGCATTTGGTTTCTAGTGCTGGTTGGTTGGTTGGTTTTTTCCCTCTCTCTTTACATTAGTTTTAACTGTACTATATTTTTACTTAACAGGCCAAGCAGTTTTCTATGTTACTGAGGACTCTTTACAAACATGTATTTTTAACAGATACATAATATTTTATTAAGGACATATTCCATAGTTTATTTGATCAATCTCCCGTATTTTGGCCTTCTGATTCCATTTTTTGGTGATTATAAAGAACTATGTGATATATATTGTTCTGCTTAAGACTTTTTCTGTATTTAGAGTTATTTAATTAGTATGGACTACCAAAAGCAAAATTATGAATATATGAACATATGGACATATGAAGTGGAGCATTTCTAATACTGATTTTACGCCATCTCATATTGTTATACAGTAATCTCAAGAGGCACTTCGAACTTCTCGAGATAAAATTGATAGAAACTGATTAATTTTAAGAACATAGACCCTAGAGTATATGGCATAGAAATAGAATTTTTAACTGGGCATATAGTCATCCAGAAAAAAGGACTACATTTCCCAGCCTCCCTTGTAGTTAAGTGTGACCATGTGACTAAGTTCTGGCCAATGGGATAGAAGCAGAGGTGTTCCCCCAGCTGCAACTGGAAAACTTCCCCAGTGGGTGCCTTTTGCCCTCTTTTTCTCCTCCTTTTTTCATTTAACTGCCTAGAATGTGGATGCTACCATTTGGGACAATGAGCATAAGGACCAAATCATAGGCATGGTGGGGAGATGACTTAGAAGCCAGGGTCGCTGAGAACTTTGAAGAGTGGAGCCATCATTCCACTTCTCCATCACTTCTCTCTCTTTACATGGGAGAGAAACAACCTTCTATCTTAAGTCACTGGAGGTTTGGGTTTTCTACCACGTACAGCCAAACATAATTCTAATAACAGGGTGGTTTTAGAAACTGGGAATAGCATTGTTACACTCTTTTTCATACGCCCAGAGAAGTGAAGAATTACTGCCAAGGGAAAAAGCATTTCAAATGTACTTTGAGACTGTGTCCTTCGATTTGGCTTCATCAGCATTCCTGATCGCAACAAAAAAGAAAACTGTAGTGTCAGCCGCAGGAAATTCCAAGTAAAGCTATAGGATTCATGTCATTCAACTTCCAATTTAGTTGCCTCAAGTGTAAAGGAAAAGAAGGGAGTTGGGGCACAGTAAACGTCTCCCAGTTTATTATGTTTCTGCAGATTACCCTTTCTACTCCAAGAACTACTTACAGGCTCTCTTGAGAGAACTGCGATCAAAAATACAGTGGCATTTGGCATCTCTTTGGGAGCACATTTAACTCTGCTCCTAGAAGAATAACCTGTTTTAATTTGCTAAAGCTCAAGTCAAATCCTATTTTCATCTGGGCTGGGCAAAAGAAACCACTGAGAAAATATTTTAAAATAAAAATACCACTCTGAAAAAGAGAAGCAAAATGCCAAGTCAAAAGAAGGTTGTGTTAGAATGTACTTTAGTTATAGTAAGTCAAATCTGGTGAAAACACAGAGACTTTGGGGCTCAGATCTAAAATATGTTAGGATTGGGGAATCATGCTTTTTGGTTCCTCAGAAAAAGTGGTCATTTCTGGTGCAGTGAAGAGAGTGCAATATTTTCTTGTGCTATTTAGAAGCAATCCTGGTGCTTGCTTTTTCCTGCCATTAGAATTTGTCAGCAGTCAAAATTAGATTCAGCAATCTTCAGAAAGAAGAACAAAGCTGGAGGCATCAAACTCCCTTATTTTAAACTGTACTACAAAGCTATAGTAATCAAAACAGTGTTGGGGCCGGCCCCGTGGCCGAGTGGTTAAGTTCACCCGCTCCGCTTAGGTGGCCCAGGGTTTCACTGGTTCGAATCCTGGGCGCGGACATGGCACTGCTCATCAAACCACGCTGAGGCGGCGTCCCACATGCCACAACTAGAAGGACCCACAACTGAAAATACACAACTATGTACCGGGGGGCTTTGGGGAGAAAAAGGAAAAATAAAATTTCAAAAAAATCTTAAAAAAATAAAATAAAAAACAGTATGGTATTGGCACAAAAACAGACTACATAGATCAATGGGACAGAATAGAGAGCCCAGAAATAAACCCATGCCTATATGGTCAATTAATCTATGACAAAGGAGGCAAGAATACACAATGGGGGAAAAGATAGTCTCTTCAATAAATAGTGTTGGGAAAACTGGACAGCCACATGCAAAAGAATGAAACTGGACTACTTTCTTACACCATATACAAAAATAAACTCAAAATGGATGAAAGACTTAAATGTAAGACCTGAAACCATAAAACTCCTAGAAGAAAACATAGGTGGTAAACTCTTTTACATCAGTTTTAGAAATATTTTTTAGATATGGCTCCTCAAGCAAGGGCAAAAAAATCAAAAATAAACAAATAGGGCTACATCAAACTAAAAACCTTTTGCACTGCAAAGAAAACCATCAACAAAACATAAAGGCAACCTACTGAATGGGAGAAGATGTTTGCAAATGATATATCCAATAAGGCATTGATATCCAAAATACCTAGAGAACTCATTCAACTCAATATCAAAAAGACAAAATATCCAATTAAAACACGGGCAGAGGACTTGAATAAACATTTTTCCAAAGAAGATACACAAATGGCCAAGAAGCACATGAAAAGATGTTCGACATCACTAATCATCAGGGAAATGCAAATCAAGACTACAATGAGATATCACCTCACACCTGTCAGAATTATCAAAAAGACAAGAAATAACAAGCGTTGGTGAGGAGGTGGAGAAAAGGAAATCCTCATATACTGCTGATGGGAATACAAATTGACGCAACCAATTTTTATGGTGCAACCATAAACCATACTGTTTATGGAAAACAGTACGGAGTTTCCTTAAAAAATTAAAAATAGAACTACCATACAATACACCAACACCACTTCTGGGTGTTTATCTGAAGAAAGCGAAAACACTAATTCAAAAAGATATCTGCACCCCTATGTTCATTGCAGCATTATTTATAATAACCAAGATATGGAAGCAACCTAGGTGTCCATCGGTAGGTCAATGGATACAGAAGATGTGGTGTATATACATATACACACACAATAGGCCAGTGCGCCACTATAAAAAAAATGAAATCCTCCCATTTGTGACAACATGAATGGATCTGGAGGGTATTATGCTAAGTGAAATAAGCCAGACAGAGAAAGAATACCCTATGATTTCACTTATACATGGAATCTAAAAAAAAAAGTCAAGTGAACAAACAAAACAAAACAGAAACAGACACATAAATACAGAGAACAAATTAGTGGTTGCTAGAGAGGAGAGGGTGGGAGATGGGCAAAACAGATAAAGAGAAGAGGTACAAACTTCTGGTCATAAAATAAATAAGTCACAAGGGGGTAATGAACAGCATAGGGAATATAGCCAACAAGATTATAATAACTTTGTATGATGAGATGGTTATTAGTCTTATCAGGGTGATCATTTTGCAATGTAAATAAGTGTTGAGTCACTATGTTGTATACCTGAAACTAATACAATATTGTGTGTTAACTATACTTCAATTTAAAAAAATGAACACAAAAAAATCAGGGACAGACTCAAAAGCAAAGAGCTATTCCCAGTTGACTCTCTCCAGAATTAAACAGCATCATCAATGACGTAGCTTAATTTGATGTCCCTTGGGTACAGAACTCTCTTTGGACCAGATCTCCCCTCGCACTTCCTCTCTGCCAACCACGTGTGATGGATCTGGCCAGTTTCTGCAAGATCCCCTCTTTCCCCTTAACTCACCCTGGACTGAAGCTTCAGGTACTTGCGCAGCCGTCTCTCCAGCGAGCTGAGGGGCGGCCATCTAGTTTTGAGATCGCACAGGGCGAGCCAGCTTCCTCCTGCCGGTCTGCATACCTCTGGACTACTCCAGTCAGTTGCTGTTCACCTGCGGGAAGCAAACAAATAAAGCTGAGTGTTGTTTTAGGCAAAGCCTAACAGAGATAGCAAATCTGTCTCAAAAGGAATCATAGATATATATGGATACATATATATAGTGTATCCCAAAGCCAATGAGAGTAAAAAGAAACATGTCACCATCCTGGGCCATTCTATTACGATAATAAATAATTAACCTTCAGCAGGTCCAATTACCCATTTACGTATGGACTTCAGGAGGTTTCTGATGTTACGTCTTTTTCAGAATAGATATTTCACTTCCAGGGTAAAGGAGATGGGTGTAGAACTTGGCAATGAAATCTGTACTCTTTTGGAGGAAAAAGGACTGCGTTTAACTTGAATTGATGATAGATTTTAACATTATATTCCAGAGTGTTCCACCAGGGTAACAGCTCATTATTACCCTGTGCTTTTTCTTTAAAAGCTGTCCGCCTGCTGCCAAGGGGCCCCGAAGGTTGCCTTTGCTCCTTGCTCGCTTTCCCTTTAAGAGTCGTTAGCTTTTAGGCTGGTTAAGTTCCAAGTGCCCTCTGGACTAATTGGCACCCTGTGAGGATTTTCCAATTTGGGAGAGAATGAGCTTGTTCTTCAGGGAAGGTTCTTCAAGGTAGTTGCTCTCTGAGAGCTTCTTGCCCCCGCCTTCGGCAGCCTTCACCAGAGACAGATTCCTCTTGCTGTTAGGAGGAGCTAGAAACTCACAGACGGAAGAATAGGAGCTCAGGGCAGACTTGCTGAGACCTTTGAAACCAGTGCCCTTTCGAAAGGGAGCGAGCAGGGGAAAGGCCAGCGCAGGCAAAAGCAGCTGAACCACCCACCCCACCCCCCAGGACAGGCACAACAGCTCTGGCTAGACATTTCCAGTCTTCCTTTTTCTAAAGAGCTTCAGCGCAGGGGGTTGGTAGAGGGAGCTAATGTATTAACCAGGATTCCAAGCAGGGAGAGAGAGCAGCACTTACTTGAAATAAATATTTAACAAACCACCTGGACTGGAGGTAGGTACCCCAAGGATTGCTGGCTAAGAAAAGGTGGTGGCTCAGCCCAGCAAGACTCCAAGAGGAACGTGTGTGTGTCCAGGGGGTGAGTGAGGAAGCATGAGAAGAAAAGACGTGGAGAAGAGGGAAGTCCTCTCTGAGCCACCACCTGCCACCCCAGATCGGGGATGTGTGGGAAAAAGGCTGCAGTGGAGGGTGGGGTGACAAATAAACAAGTGATCGCCTGGAGGGAAGCAATGAAGAGTAAAATGGAATGGTTGTTTTCCGTGAGTTGTGGGCTGTCGTCCTCTTCCCCAGCTCTGCTCTGAAATCTGCAGGGAAGTTTACATTGTCCCCTGTGGTGAGTGTGGGTGCGTGCATCCTTTCTGTGGAAACTGAGGAGGTGCTGAGTTGTATGGTCTGTTGACATTGGGTGAAGAAAAGATGGAGCAGTGCTGGACACAGGATATAGGACCAGCTGGGTTGTGGCACCTTTGTTCCTCTGGGTGTTCACATTGCAGTCCTGGAAAATGGCAGAAAGGAGGTGACAGCCAAAGTTGGTTTTGGGTGGAAAAGAGGAGGCTCAAAGCTGAACTGGGGGCCATCCCCCAGGGGAGCGCTCCAGGCTCGATGTGAACTGAGCACTGCCTGACTCTAAAGCTCATGCCTTGATCATCTGGATAGTCGTGTCCTTCCTCCTGCCCCTGGACAGGGCTTTAGAACTGTTGGAATTAGTGCCTCATTGCGGCTGGCCCCAGTTTCTGGTAGGAGGAGCATAGCATGGGGCATAAATGCATGGGTTGTGGAGCCAGAGTCTCTGGGTTTGAATCCTAGCTCAGCCAATTACTAGTTGTGTGACCTTGGACTTGTTATTCGGATTCCATATACCTCAACTTCCTCTTCTGCAACAGCAAGACAACAATAGGAGCTTCTTGTAGGGTTGTTGGGGGAGTAAATGAGATTATGTCCATAAGAATTTTAGCACAATGCAATAAATGTTAGTCATTATTTTCTAACAACAACACGGGACCACTCACTCCATAAACAGCCCTGAAGCTCAGCAATGCTGATGTTATTTTTCTATCCATCTTTCTGATGCACAGAAAGAGTTCAGGTCCTGGAGCCAGACAGACTCGGTTCCAATGCCAGCTCTACTCCTGATTGTGTCACTCTGGGCTAATTACTTAATCTCCCTGTAAAAGAGGTGAAAAACATGAAAACTTGCCTGGCCGAGTCCTGTCCATCTGGTTTGGTCATGAAATGATCTGGCGGCTCCCCTGCCCTACTCTGCTTTGCTACCCACATATTCTAAACAGCTCTGAGGGCTCCTAGGAAATCAAACTTTTCCCATATTCAGTTAAGTTTGGCTGGAGTTAAACTCACTTGGTGGGAAGTGTTCCCTCTGTGTTGTGAGGGAAGCCTGTGGGCCTCACCTTAGCACCTTGCTGGGTGGGTTGGCTGAAATATGACGGGGTCAGTTCAGCGATATGGGCTGTTTGGAGAACTGCTGGGAATCCTAAAATTGGCTAAGATGGGATAAACTAAGTCAAACACATTTATTGTGAGGCAAACTTGTCTCTTTTTCCCTCAGCTTTGGGCAAGTCTCTATGTTAGCTGCCCCTCCCCCTACACTTCCAAGGGCCTCCCCAAAGGCTTTTGTCACTGAATACCACCATCTGTAATGTTTTCTCCTCCTAGGATGCCCAGCTCCATTATAGCCCCTCCAGTAGGCTTGATTTCCCTCAGCGTGTCGCATGGGGGACCAAGACATTTTGTTTGGCTGTTGGAAGAGTAACTACAGGAAGTCGAAGGAACTGGGAGCATATATATCCCCATATATAGATAGATAGAGATGCGTTGAAAATGCCCTGGGAGATTATCTCTGAAGGCTAATGATGGCTATCTCTAAATGTGGGATAGCATGGTTTTATTTTGGTGTGGCTGTACTTTCTAATCTTTTCTGTAATGAAAAGGTATGGCTTTTGCAATAGAGGGAAAATAATTGTGAAAAATAAAAGTGATAGTCTCAGCTAGAAAATTCATCCAACAGGTATTTATCCAGGCTGTATTGTGGCCAGCACTGGGCTTGGCACCCAATGAACTAAAGGAGTAAGACCCCTGCACTCAAAGAAACTGCAACAAACTGAGGGAAACCTTCAACAAGCAAATAAATGTCATGACAATGTGGGGTGCATGCAACAAAAGAAATGACCTGGGTGCTGTGGTTGAGAGTAATGGGAGGAGGCTGTGTCTGGTGGATCCTACTTTAGAAAGCAGTTAACAGATGATGTTTAGGCTCAGACCTTTAGGAGGAAAAGGAGCCTGCAATGCAAAGAGTGGGTGGAAGAGAGTTCTAGACACAGGAAGTGCCTGTGGGATGGTCTTAAGGCAAGAGTGAGCTTGACACAGGGAGGGACTGTTCGGGGAGTGAAGGCGAGATTGTGGAGGGTGCTGGCGCCAGCTCATGCAGAGCCTTCAAGCCTTGATAAAGAGCCTGGTCTTTATTCTAAATCCAAGAGGGAGCCAGTTAGGAAGCTCTTGAAAGAGAAGAGGTTGGGGGGTGTGGGTGGAGAAGGAAAGAGGTGCACAGACTGAGGGCATTCTGAATGGAGAACAGATAGACAAAACATTGGATTGGAGGTGGGGAATGAGAGGCGGAGGTGCCATGGATGCCCTTTCCTGGCTTGGAATTATTTATCAAAGTGAGGCAGACTGTGGGAGGAACAGGCGTGGACATGTCAAATTTCAGACGTCTGGGTTTACTAAAAGGGCAGCATTCAGAGGCGGCTCAGCCCTCTGATGTGATCAGGCCCAGCGCAAACAGGAGAAACGATTCACCAAATTGCTTTGGCATAACTTAACAACTTTAAAAGTTCTAGTTCCTTATTTATAGAACTCTTAGGGATGTAAAAGAGTCACATATAATTTTGCATTGTACTTTCTTTCATTTTATGGGTGACAGCATGTGCATGGTGGCATTTGGTAGTTTGGGGTTTCATAAAGATAACGAGTGTAATCCTCGTGAATGTCAAAGGTCTACTATAGATACAATAGATGATGCATTGCACGAATTTCCAATAGAACTTTATGGAAAACATAAAGTGGCTAGTTGGTGTGTGGTCTGTGGATAGACAATAGTTACCCTTTATCGAGCACTTACTATGTGCTGTGCATTCTGTTACACTCTGTAAATATCCCATTTAGCCCCATAGTACTTATCATCCATTTTTGTGTGAGCAAAAAAGACTCAGAAAGGTTAAGCAACTTGCCTAGTGTCATAACTCTAGCAAGGGACGGAGTCTGTATATGGACCCAGGTCTGGGCTGACTAGGAAGCTTGGGTGTCTATGAAGCAAGTGTTGTCCTTGGTAGCAGAATGGGTTATCTAGGAATCCTAGGTTGGGATGGGGTTGAGAATGAAAACGGTTTATTGAAGAGTGACATTCATGGACAGACAAGGCCCCACTGCAGACTTGTCAAAGTCTCTGCCAGCCCAGCATGGAGCTCTGAAGCAAAGACTGCCCATTGAAGAGGTCCTCCATTGGGTAGAGATGGCTAGGCCCTTGTACAGCTACCTCAGCTCAACCCTTGGCTGGGGAAAGCACTCCAAGAAAAGCATGATCTCAGCTTGGAAGCTGGGCTGGACCCCAAGGGCTGTCAGTTAACTGTATTCCTTGCATCTGGGCATTTAAGATCCCCTTAAATGGGGATCTGAACAGTGCATCTCCTTGGCTGCCACCCGCTCTAAAAATTGCCAGCACTCCTTTCATCCAAGAAAAGACAGTGCATTATTTATCTATTGTTGTGTAATAAATTGCCCCAAAATGTACTAGCTTAAAATGACAAACACTTATTATCTCACAGTTTCCATGGGTTAGGAAGCCAGGCATGGCTTAGCTGGGTACCTCTGGCTGAAGTTCTTTTACAAGGTTGTAGTCAAGCTGTAGCTGAGGCTGCAGTCTCATCTGAAGGCTCCCTGTAGTTGGAATATGCTTCCAAGCTCACTTGCATGGTTGCTGGAAGGCCTTGGTCCCTCATCACATGGGCCTCTCCACAGGACTACCTCACAACATGGCAACTGACTTTCCCCAGGGTAAGCAACCCAAGAGACAGCGAGAAAGAGGACTCAAGGCAGAAGTCATGACCTTTTATAATCGAATCTTGAAAGTGACATCCCCTCACTTCTGCCACATTCTGTTTGATAGAAGCAACTCAATAAATCCAGTCTATACTCAAGGGATGTACAAGTACAAGAATACCAGGAGGTGGGCATCATTGGGGGCCATTTTAGAGGCTGCCTACGATAGGCAGGTACATATTCAAATAAACAACACTGATGGCAATAATAATTTTACCTACCATGTATTGAACACTTGCTATGAGTCAGGTGTGGTATTAGGCTCTTACCTACATCATCTCCAGGCAGCTCCTTTATTCACCCAAGATTCATCAGGTGTCAGGCCCCATGAGCTGCAGAGAACAGAAAGACAAAGGAAGTACACTTCCTGCTTTTGACGTGCTCATGTCCATAGGTATAATTTGTGTCAACTTTACAGAGGAGGAAAAGAGGTCACACAGTGAGCAAGTAAGTGGCTGAGGTAGGAGGCCAAAGCTGGTCAGTGTGACTTCAAGGCCATAACTTTTGTGAAGACAGCATACTCCTGTATCCACAAGCCCACAAACATCACTAGCCTAAGAACAACTATGAGGAAGGAACAAGCCACAAAGAATACATACAATATAATTCCATTTATATGAAGTTCAAAAACAGGGGCTTGTGTAGCAGAGCACAAGTAGCAGTAACACTAAAGAGAAAAGCAAGGAAATCATTTCCACAAACTAGGATAGTGGCCATCTCGGCGGGAGAAGGGGAATGTGATGAGAGGGTACACAAGGGACTTCTGGGGGCTGAGTACTATTCTGTACTTGGTGGTGGTGGTTATATGGGCGTCCAATTTTTAAGGACGCATTAAACTGTACGTACATGTTTTATTTATTCCTCTGTATGTATGACATATTTCCCAGCAAATAGAATCACAGTAAGAACAACTATGTCAAGTGGAATGTTATTTGCCAAGTGCAGGCACCTGTGATGGCAGGTAAAGCGCTCTTTGCCAGAGACAGGAGGGGCATAAGGCCTTCTTGCCTTTGGCAATCTCCCACATAGATGAATTCGCAGCCTGGCTCACCACTATGTTCTAGACGTGTGTTACACCCAGAATAAACTCTGAGGAGGACAGTGCTTGGCAAGATCCTGTTGCCATTTGATACAATGTGTCTGAGCAAGTTGAAGTTTTTCTGTTCCCGAAAGGGGGGTTGAAGAATGAAACCTAATTCACATTTTAACAACAGTCACTTAGATCTTTACCCAGCAAAGAGCAACTTTGTACAACAGCGTGAGAGAGCGCTCAATCCCAGGGTATCAGAGAGGAATTAGGTTTTAATTTATTCCCTTTCAGAACCCGTTGAAAGGCAGAGGGCACTTTTAGGTTCGGTTCTGTTGGCGATGTTGCAGCCAGACCAGCTGGAAATACAGGAGGGCTTCCGAAACCAGTCTGTCCACCGGGAGGATGAGGGCAGGGGACTGGGAGATGTCCTAACTCTTTGGGGGATTCTGAGCTCATTGGGCCCAGTCCCACCTTGGTCAGATGGAGCTTTCTTTGCTTTCTGAGTTACCAGCTCTCTAGATGTCCTGGGCTTACAACAAGGCTCTATATCTAGACTTGGGGAGTGGTTACCTGCACCTGAGGTAGGGTCACATGGAGCTGAGGTGTGTTTTAGGGCCCAAAGATTGCCCTTCCACTGTCAGTTGGAGGCAGGGAAGCAGGACAGGTAGAGTTGCCAGATAAAGTACTGGACTCCTGTTAAATCTGAATTTCAGATAAACAATGAATAACTTTTTAGTATAAGTATGCCCCAAGTATTGCATGGGATATACTTATACTAAAAAAGTATCCATTGCTTATCTGAAATTCAAATTCAGCTGTTCAGTGGAGCATTCTGTCTTTTTATTTCCTAAATTTGGCTACACTGGGAGGGGACGGTACCTAGCATCTAGCAAAGGGAAGGACAACTGGGTGCAGCAGAATGCTCCCAAGCTCTGTGGAGCTAGCAATCGATACTGCTTTCTTGATCTGCTCACGATCTCCATTTCTCTCCCTTTCCCCAGCCCTTGGAGGCTTCTAACTAGTGTATAGGCTGTGCACCTAATCTGCACCACATATTTGATAATATTCAGGAATTATTATTATGTTGTGTGATAATGGCATTGCGGTTTTTTTTGAAAGGAGGTCTTATCTCTTAGAGATATATACTAAAGTATTTATAGATAAGCGATAACTTATCTGACATTTGCTTCAAAATAATATGGCGGGGGGGGGCTAATATATATCATCAAAAAAAAGGGCAGATGCGGTGGCCAGGGACTGGCAGCAGAGGAGGGGATGGACTGCATAGGGGCACAAGGAAATTTGGGGAATGACAGAAATGTTCTGTATTTTGATGATGGCGGGGTTTCAAATTAGTTAGAAACTTATGTCCACACACAAACCTATACACAAATGTTTATAGCAACTTTATTCATAACTGCCAGAACTTGGAATGAACCCAGATGTACTTCAATAGGTAAATGGATAAACAAATTGCGGTACTTGCATACAATGAAATATTATTCAATGATAAAACGAAATGAGCCACTAGGGGGTTATGGGTGGGAGAAATGGGGAGATATTGGTGAAAGGTTACAAACTTCCAGTTATAAGATTAACAAGTTTGGGGACCTAATGCACAGCATGGTGATTATAGCTAATAATACTGTGTCATATATCTGAATGTTACTAAGAGAGAAGATGTTAAATGTTCTCACCACAAAACAGAAATGGTAACCATGTGATAGGATGTAGGTAGCCGCTAATACTACTGTGGGAATCATTTTGAAATTTATAAATGTATCAAATCAACATGTAGTCTTTAAATTTATACAATGTTATGTGTCAATTATACCTCAATAAAGCTGAAAGGAAGAAGTGAGCCACCAAGTCAGGAAAAGACATGGAAGACCCTTAAATGCATATTGCTAAATGAAAGAAGCTAGTCTGAAAAAGCTACATACTGTATGATTCTAACTATATGACATTCCAGAAAAGGCAATACTATAGAGACAGTAAAAAGATCAGTGGTTGCCAGGGGTTAGTAGGGAGGGAAGGGAGGAATGAGTAAGTGGAACACAAGTGATGTTTAGGGCAGTGAAACTATTCTGTCTGATTCTGTATATGACATTATGCATTTATCAAAACCCATAGAACGGTATGACACAATGAATGAGACAGTGTAAACTATGGCGCTTAGTTAATAATAACCCAGTATCAACATTGATTCATTAACTATAATAAATATATCACACCAATGTAAGATGTTAATAATAGGAGAAAATGTGTTCTTGGAGAGAGGGGGTATATGGGAATCCTCTGTGCTTCTACCAGTTTTTCTGTAAACCTAAAACTGCTCTAAAAAATTGTCTGCTAATTTCTTAAAAAGTAAGGAAAATAGAAGGAAAAAAATCCAAATGAGATATTTTGGAATTTCTCAATAAAAACCAGTTGCTAAAAAATCATTGAAATTAGATTTAATTGAGATAACTATGAATGACTGGAAGAAAATTATTAGAAGGATTTTACATTCAGGTTTCCTCTGAGTGACTCCAAGTTCTCATTGCACGTTAACCTGAAAAATGGAAATTCTAAAAACTGTTAAAAAGATGGACAAAAACACACAATCATGTTACTCTACAGATGTACTCTGCAAGCATGCCCTCCCATCTCTTTGTTTACCCAGCAGTAGTTTTGCATGTAACCGCGCTGTATTCGCCAACTTTGTTTTCTGATTCTGTGGGAGGGTTACTCATGTTCACAAAGGGTGGGGTATGCAGGGAGGCCCTCTGGAAATTTGATGAGAATGAGGGGGAACTTTAAAATATCAACCCAGCCACACTTACAAACACTTGTTGGAATTGCCTCCATGGAGGCTGGGATCCTGTGCTGTTAGAAGCCTTCCCCTGACGGGCTGGCCTTGGTTTTATTGCTTTGTAACCATTGGGAACCAGCTTCTGGCCAAGCGTCTGGGAGGGCACACCCAGTTCCCAGCTCTGGCTAGATGTGAAAGTGAAAGGTTCTCATTGAACTCTGTGGGCTGGGAACAGAGCCACCTGTCAGGAGGAAGAACAGGTTGCGCCTAACTCGAGGGTGCTCCCAAGTGGCTGTGGACCAGCAATGGTCCCTGCAGAGAGAGGCAAGAAGTGTGAGCCAAACCGTAAGTATATAAGTGTGAGTGCATGGAGAGCACGGAGGAGTCTGGGGTACAGAATCCTTGACTGTAACTTCCACTCGTGGCCTGGATATGCCAATATTGTCACAGGGTAAACCCGGAGCTTAGAACAACTAATCAATGGTAACTGATGTTTATTCGGCACTTACTCTGTGCCAGGCATTGGGCTACACGTTTATGCAAAATATCTCATTTAATCTTCACAACAATCATAATAGGCAGGCCCTATTTGTACCTCCATGTTATAGGCGAAGAGATGGAGGCACAGAGAAATTAAGTAGCTTGCCTCAGGTCACAAAATTAGCATGTGGCAGAGCTGGGATTTGCACCTGGCCTGCTGGACCCCAGAGCTTGTTGTCTTCATCACCATGCTAGTGAGGAGGAGGGCAAAAAGATTACAGAAAGTGTTCCTTAAATGGCTACAACGGCTTTCAGCTATTACTGCTTGATGAGGGTGATAGATGGGTCTGCTGATAAAGGAAGAAGCTAAAAGGGGGAGAGGGGTGGGGCTGGGATGGCAAACAGCTGTGACAAGTGCCCTCAGACTGGAAGGAAGCTTTTCCAGGTCAGAAGTGTCTGTACCTCGAGTGCTTAGCATGGTGATGGACACAGAGGCGGTGCTCAGTAAAGGTTTGCCGAATGAATGCAAGAAAGAATATGTTTTTGGCCATCAAAGCCATTTACATAGAATTACCTCCTAGGCCCCTAATAAACATCTGATTGCCTGCTGATGATATTTTTTTTATTTAGGTAAAATATATTTAGCATAAAATTGACCATTTTACCCTTTTTTAAGAGTATAGTTCAGTGGCATTAAATACATTCACATTGTTGTGCTATATACAACGACACAGAGATTAAGAAACCAACAATCCCTTTCCTCTCTAAACTAGTCAGCATTAGAGTTGGTCAGGATGGCCTAAATTAAGCTGTGGGAACAAAAAACTCCAAAATCTCAGTAGTTGAAAAAAATAAGGTTTATTTCTTTCTCATGCTATGTGTCCGTCACAGGTCAGCTGGGGGCTCTGTTCCACGTTACTCTCACTCTGGACACCAGGCTGACGTGAGAAACACCAACTGGAGTACCGCTGGTTGCTATGGAGAGAGAAAGAAGTGGGAGAATTTGTATTGGCTCTTAAAATATCTGCTCCCATGTCATTGGTCAAAGCAGGTCCCGTTCCACATCTAACTTCAAAGAGGATATGGAAGTATACTCCCATCACGTGTCTGGAAAGAAGGAAACAGGATGTTTGTGAAGAGCCTGAGAATACTACACGACTCTTTCAGTTGCAAATGACATAAACCAAATTTTAATTGGCCGAAGCAGAAAAGGGAATTTGCTGACTCACGTAAGTGTAGGGGTTGTTTGGCTTCAAACACGGTTGGATCTAGATAGTCAAAGATGTCTTCAGTGTTCCATCTCTCTTCTGTCTGGTCCTTATTCTCAGCTAGCAGCCTCCCAAGTCACGACAGAAATAGCCATCAGCAGTTTCACAATTATTTTCCATCAACTATAAAAGGGAGAGTCTCAGGGCAGTGTGGTGGCATAGTGGCTGAGTTCGCACACTCCGCTTTGGCAGCCCGGGGTTCACTGGTTCGGATCCTGGGCATGGACCTACACACTGCTCATCAAGCCATGCTGAGGGAGCATCCCACATAGAAGAACTAGAAGGACTTACAAGTAGGATATACAACTATGTACTGGGGCTTTGAGGAGAAAAGAAAAAATTATTTAAAAAAAAGGGAGAATCTCTTCCCACTCTGTTCCACAAAAGTACCTGGAATGATTTCCATTGGCCTAGATTGAGTCACATGTCCATTCCTGGTCCACTCTCTCTGACTCTGATTAGTCTGGCCTGATTCAGGTGCCCAGGCTTTTGGAGCTGGGAAGTGAGTCAGCCCCACTTGAAAACTGTGGATGGATAATGGGGGAGGGTTGTCTTCTCCAAATGAAGAGATGATTCCATTACTAGAAGAAGGGACACTGGGCAGGCCAAAACAAAAGATATTCATCGTGTTCTCTCTTCCCTTTTGTGGTGGGTCAGATGCACCCGTGATGGAATCCTGTTGGAATGTGTGACCCCAGGCTTATACCTGCTACCGCCCTTCAATTTATGCTCAAGGAAAGGCTAGGGCTTACTTCTCTGAGCAAGGTGTGGCGGGGAGGAGCTGCTTAGAAGTGGGCTACGGAAGAGGAATGATCAAAGATAAGTTGAGATTGGAGCCCAGAGAGTGAGAGAGCAATAATGCCACTAACAGAAATTGAGGGATGAGAAGGAGAATCAATTTTGGAGGGGAGAGTTGAGCTCTACATCTTGAATTTGAAATGACTGGGATATGCACGTAGAGCAATCCACAGGCATTTGGAGCTGCAGAAGCATAACTCTGGATAACTCTGGATAACTCTGGGAGAGCTAGATATTGACTTGAAAATCATCTGATGATAAGAGGTAGGCTATCCGGAGGCCTGAGACACCTGAGGGAGAAAAGGAAAGAAAAGAATGTGGTCTTCCTTGGGAAATATCCCCAGCTAGTGGGTGAGACAAGGAAGGGGAGCCACCAAATGTGACTGAAGAAGATTGGTTATAAGGATGAAAAGGAGATAAAGGGTAGTTTCTACTTCTCAGAGATGTCCTCAACTCTCCTCAACAGGGAAAGGATGAAAAACACTCTCCATGTCATTTCCTCTGACCTCACTCTCACTTCTGATTTTCCTTCTTTTGATCCTGGATTGTATCGTTATATCTCTGTGATCTACAAACACCCCTGCACATCCATGTATATGATGATATGCTTGATTATACTTACATTTGTTTCTGTATGTCTTTTGATTGTCAGTTGCCTGATTCACCTACTACCTGTTGATCTATCCCTGTTTTTACTCAAAAGATTATTAGAAGATGATGCTAAGCGGAAGTCTTATCGTATTGATTAAAAACCTGAGCTTTCTCAGCAGAACTGGGCTCTAATCTGTGATGTCACTTACCACTTTTGTGGCATATTTTAAATTACTCAAGCTCTGAGACTTAATTTCCTAATCTGTGAAATGGGGATAATGATATCCACTTCCTAGAGTCACAGAAATGACTAAATGACATGACTTAATTGGAGCTCTTAGCATAGTGCATGGCACATAAAAGTAGCTACCATATATTGAGAATTTATTTTCAATAATAACGGTAATAAAGCAGAAAATTTGAAGCCATGAAAAGCCTTCATAATATTGTTGATTAAAAAGGCAGACTGTCAAATAACATTTACAATATGACCTCATTTTTACTAAAACACATGCACACACACACACATACACACACACACACACAAACACAGGACTGGAAGGATATATAGCAAAGTGTAGCAGTGATAGTATGGGTAGGATTACAGGTGATTTTTGTTTTATTATATTTTACTTTGCTCATCTGCAGTTAGCTGTATGTTATTTTGCTTATCTGTGATTCCTGTAGTTTGTACAATACATAGCCACTCCTTATGGAATAATAAGAAAACATGTCTCTATAAAAGACAGAGAAACAGTGAGTGATTTTTCTGCAAGACCCAGCAAAGCTGAACTCACAAGATGCCCTGGGGTGGGTAAGGTACCAGCTTATTTCGTCAGGCTTCAGTTGTCCTATTTTTCCGTGTGTTTGTTTTTTCACTCTCCCAGGCTGTCTTTGAGGAATGGAAGTACTGCTCTCAGGGAAATCCCACCCCACAGACTCTAGGCTCTTCTGACATGAAAGAGCCTGGAGCAGTCCATCCCTTATCTGGATGTGGGCACAGATTGCCACTAAATTCTTCCCTTCGCAGCTACCCTTGAGGGTCTGTGGTAATAGAAAGGAGCAGTGCTGTAATGCACGAGAAATCTTCTAAGCAACTGAACCCAGAATGTTACCATCTGCATGTACTTCTTATTTTTTGGATCAGCAGATGTACTGCTCCAACAATTAGGGACAGCTTGCATCCCACGGTACACAGTGGCTGACAAATGGGGAAAGCACCTCAGAGGCTGGGACATGACGGGAAGGTGAGGGGCTAATTCATCCAGCAGATCAATCATTTGAATAATTAATATGTAACTTCCCTAACTCTTAATAGCTGTAGGAGTTCACACAGACCAATGGCCTTTAAGTAATTAGGCTTTGAGAGGGGAAGATTAGCATAAACTTAAATCTCTCTTCACTTCCCACAAGACTGGTACTCACAGTTCTCAAATACCAAATACTGGTGACCTGGGAGTCTGGAGGGTGGGAGAAAGGAGTAGGATGGTTTCCTCAGCTGGTAAAAGAGTTCTGAGTATTCTGAGTTCGCCTGTGAGGCCACTCCGCACACATGCTTGGTTTAGTACGTTTCACACTTTCAGAACTCTGTTGTAATTACACACGTGCACTTGATCCTGAGACGCACTGGTACATCAACAACGGGCTAGGTAGGTTGAGGAAGAAGCTGGGGATTGGGGTGACCAGGGCTTGGCAAACTGATGTGGCTGCACAGCGAGCTCCAGGAGGCTCTGAGGATCCACACCTGAGGAAGTCAGATCTGGTGGGTGGCAACCAGGCTTCCTGCCAACGTTTGTTGGGCCCAGGTAACAACACAAATAGAGACTCATGTACCATATGTCTAAATAATTAAAGTGTAAAATCAAGCTAGCAAACGATTAAATAAAACACATCCTAACTCTCTGCTTTAACTAGTTTCATCACAACAAAGAGAACATACTTTCATGACAACAAAATAAAAAAAATCCATAAAGCTGTGGTTTTTAAATGAGTGAAAGCCAGCAAAACAGCAAATACGATTGAATGTAATTATCACTGGAAATGTAAACTCAGGGAATATTAATTTCAATTTCCTTGGGTTTTTTTCTTTCTGGTGGTTCATCAATATATATATTACTTGTTTGCATGACTTTTGAAATCTAATATATTACTTTTATAATAATAAAGAAAAAGAAATATACTACTTTTGATTATAGTTTGTAATATAATCTAATTAAATTGAGTAAGATTTACTTCTAAATATGTTGTGTATGAGTTCTCTTACTTTAAAACAAATTAATAATCTCATTTTGCATTCTCCATTCTATATGGTGATCATCTGATGCATTTTTAAACCTATATTATGTGTTGAATATTTTCGCATCACATTTTGAAATAATTTCTACGAAACCTAGAAAATTTCCATTATTTTCTGTAAATTTTGAGCTGTCATTGCCACAAAAAGCATCATGTTTGATTAAGTATTGGAGATAAATATTATTTTATAAGGACATCCTACATCATTTAAGAACATCATTTGTCTCTGTTGAATACTATTTTTGTTTGGCCCTTTATTCAGTCTTTAAAAAAATTAATTCTAATAGTCGCGTATGCATTTTTTTTTTGTGTGCACAAGTGATATTTCACTTTAGTCAAGAACCTAAGTGTTTCCAGGCACAAACACCTTAACTGGCCCAAACTGATCTTGTGGACTGGTTATAGAACTCTGTCACAGCAGTAACAAAATATTTGCTACCTAGGATGTAAAAACATATAAAAACTATTTCTACAATTTCTTTCTCTATCTAAAATAATTTTGCTGTAAAATTAAATACTAAATTTTCTGCCATGTTCAGGCAATGGAAAATTGTAATCATTAATTTGAATTGAATTGCATTTTGCTGGGAACATATTTACGCTGTCAGAATGTGACAGCCATTTTTCAGGATCTCTATCCAATAAGCGTAGTAAAGCTCCAGAGGTTTTTCAGTTTTCACATTCAATTGCAGCTCTTATAAATGCAATTTTCTTCATATGCTAATGGACAGGCAAGAATTGCATTTGGCTTTCTGAGTTATGACTTTATTATGAATAATTCTTTTGTTGTTTTCATTGTTTTAGTCAATAATTAAGTCTGCATTTAGTGAAGAAGATGAAGTTGCAGGAATTTCATCTGAGGTTTCAAATTGTGGGTTGGAAGATATTTTTGTTCATTTTCATTTGATTAGTAATGAAATCTTTATTAAACAAAGAATGTGTAAAGTCCTGTCTGCAAACTTTAAGTGGGTCACACTCAAGAGAAGTCTGCCCCTCCCATTGTTTCCAGTTTTTAGACATTTAAGAAGACTATGTTCTATTTCATTTTCCTTCAGCCTTTTTCTTCTCTGAGCTCCACTTTTGTATTTTCTATCTCTATGGTGATCTTGACTTGTACTCATTTTCAAAATTATTTAAATAAAGCTGAAATTAATATCTAAATTGTTGGAAAATTTACATCTTATTAAAATTTTTATAAAGAACTATAATTCTAGCATTCAATGTGCATCTAGTTGACGATTCATATAATGTTTATATAGTGTTGCATCTAGACCTGCATTTATACAAATCTGAGTTACATGAGTTATGTAATGTTACAAATTATTCCTTAGCTGTCATTTGCAACTGTTGCAAACACCAGAACTATGCACCACTGGGAAAAGATACCTTGTTATGCAAGAATCTACTGCATTCATGCCAGCTGAGATGAAAGATTTGACAACTTAATAGATTTGTCTTTTTTTCTTAAGTGCTTCCTCCTCCTTGCACTCTGAAGCAGTGTCTAGCTCTCTGTTAGCAGCACTGCAACTTAGAAACCTTCATGGCATTAGATTTCAGTCCTTTTTGTTCCAAGGACATAGGGCGAGAAATGCTAACAAAGCAATTTCTTAGGACCTCAACAGTGTAAGTGATGGGAACAAATGTTTAGGGTTTATGGAGTGTGCCGTGCCAGTCCTGAGTGCCAAATCCCCACTGACGGGCCCCCTTACATTCCCTCATACACCTGTTGTGTTTGTGATATGTGGGATCCTCCAAAGCTCAGGTCTAACCCCCTTTGCCTGGGTTAAGGGCAATAGTGGCCAATTTGGTTGTTGTCTTAGGAACTAGTGAGAGATCTTTGCAGAGTAGGATCCCTTTGGGAGTGGGGATCTCCCAGACTAGAGACTGGGAGAAAGGAGCCACCCCAGGGGAGATTTGGGAGAGAAGGCAGAGGCAGACAGACCATGAGGCTAATGAAGCTTAAGCTTCAAGGTCCCGCCCTTGCACAGATTGCTCCAAGACCCAAGCCTGATTTTGTGTTCTTTTCCTTAAAGCTGGCCCCCAGCTCGCAAAACTTAAGGTTGAAAGACTTAAGGTGGGAAGCCAGGGCCCAAGCTAGACAGGTTCAGGGTGATTCAGGGCAGGTGCCCTTCCAGCAGCGTCCAGGAGTACTCAACAGGAACCAGGGGCACTAGAAGCAGAAGGTCTCCGCCACTCAGCTGGGTCTCACAGTGACATCAAAAACTGCGGTAGTGAGATTCATACAAATCTCTAGAGCAGTGCTGATCCGTAGAAATATAATGCAAGTCACATGTGTAATTTTAAATTTCCTAGTGGCTAGGTTTAAACAAGTTAAAATAAACAGGTGAAAGTAATTTTAATAATGTTTTTTAGGTAACCCAATGTATCCAAGACATTAACCAAGTCCTTAAAATCTAGTGGGTACTCTACACTTACAGCACATCTCAGTTCAGACTAGCCATGTTTCAATCGCTCCACAGCCCTATGTGGCTAGTGGTTACCACATTGTCAGCACAGCTCTAGATAACCCCTCAGCCTCTACCATCCAGACAATGCTGGCTGGGGCACTGTATTAGTATCCTATTGCTGCTGTAACAAGTTACCTTAAATTTAGCAGCATAAGACAACACAGATTTATTCTCTTACAGTTTTGGAAGTCAGAAGTCCAAAATGGGTTTTACTGGGCTAAGATATGGGTCAGGCTGCCTTCTTTCTGGAGAAACTGTTACCTTGCCTTTTCCAGCTTCTAAAGGCCGCCCACATGCCTTGGTTCACGGCCCCACATCACTCCAACCTCTGCTTTGTAGTCACATGTCCTTGTCTGACTCTAACCCTCCTGCATCTCTTCTATAAGGACCCTTGTGATTTCATTGGGCCCACACAGATATTCCAGGATAATCTCCCCATCTTAAGATCCTAACTTAGCGATACCTGCCAAGTTCCCTTTACCACGTAATGTAGCATATTCACACATTCTGCGGATTAAGATGTGGACATCTTTGGGGGGCATTATTTGGTCTACCACAGGTATTTAGGAGAGGCTCTGAGGCTTCGGGGGAAAGTGTCAGGGCCTCTAGCCAAAATAGGGTCAGGAAAAGAAGGAATAGCTCCATTTTGCCCGGAGTAAGAACAAGAATGAGCTGAAATTCCATTGGAAGAAAACTAGAGGAAGCTGAAGGTGTTGTTGAGTCTTAAGGGGAAAACCTGGCTCACGGTTATCCCAACTAGCAGCCTCTCCCGTTTTGTTTTTGTTTTTTTGCCATTTAGGAAACATCACAGTTATCAGTCCTAGAATAGAGCTTCTCCTCCAAGGACCATATTCATTCCACGCCACCCCCTCCCCCACTATCTGCTACACACGCACACCCCCTTAGGGCACAAATCAGAGGCAGGACTCACAATATGCTCATGGTAGAGTGGATCTTTTAAAAATTAAAATACTCATTGAATAAAAAATTAAAATATAGGGGCTGGTCCCATGGCCGAGTCGTTAAGTTCGCGTGCTCTGCTGCAGGCGGCCCAGTGTTTCATTGGTTCGAATCCTGGGTGTGGACATGGCACTGCTCATCAAACCACACTGAGGCAGCATCCCACATGCCACAACTAGAAGGACCCACAACGAAGAATATACAACTATGTACCAGGGGGCTTTGTGTAGAAAAAGGAAAAAAATAAAATCTTTAAAAAAAAATTAAAATACACTTCATTTTCTTAAAAGAATACTACTAAAATGGGACAATGGGCTCCTGACCAAGGACTCAGCAGTAAATAAGTCAGAATTGTGGTAAAAAATACATCATAAGAGGGGCCAGCCCGGTGGCATAGTGGTTAAGTTTGTGCGCTCTACTTCAGTGGCCCAGGGTTCGTGGGTTCAGATCCCAGATGCAGACCTAGCACTGCTCATCAAGCCATGCTGTGCCAGCATCCCACATACAAAATAGAAGAAGATTGGCACAGATGTTAGCTCAGTGACAATCTTCTTCAAGCAAAAAGAGGAAGCAATCTTCCTCACATACACACACACAAAACATGCTAAGAGAAAAGATTATAAAATCTGCAATCACCTAGAAGAACAAAAGTGTGCTGCTCCAACTTCTGCAAAATGGACTTAGATGGACTCTGCACAATGATTACACAAGGAGTCCAATGAGGAGTAGAGTGCATGGAAGTGCCATTGGATCATATGTTTGAACTACAGCCCAATTTGATGGCTATCATGTAGTCAGTGATAACCCCACTCAACTTGTTAGAATTTAGGATGGCTCATAGGAGATGATTAATGAGCCAAGCTATCTCACTGATGCCTTTATTTTCTCTTGATATATTTCCCTGCAGCAAGCAGAAGTATTTAAAAGTATTTCCTTGACTCAGTACAACCAGTGTTCAATGTGTTATTGGTAATGATGGTCATCCTAGCCGACCTGCTCCAGAGCATTGAAGAAACAAGGCACATTGGAAGGGGTGGGAACCTGACACTTGACACACCCACCCAGGGTATGTCCTGGGAATGCAGCTCACAGGTGTGAGTGCTGGGAGGCGGTCTACTTTGGCAGGCAGAACACAGAATCTAGGGAGCAGGGCAATTGATGATAAGCAGTTGTTCAGTAAAATAGGAGGCATCAGGGTCATCTGATATGACAAGAGGAGGATAGAGGGTAGCAACAGAGCAGTAATAAATTAACACCCTTGGCATTCTTGGATGCCACTCACCACTTAAAATACCTTTGAGTGACCCCAAGGATCTGTGACATGCATTCATTTGTCATTTGCCAAGACAGGCATCTTAAACACCTCGCACATGGGAATGAGTTGAGTGAATGATCGGTATTCCATCTCACCTCGACTCTGGTCCTTTGCTCATGGTTGGGCATGCAGCAACATTCCTTAGGTAATTACAAAATAACAATAAGCACAATAGCTTTTTCTTTGGAACAGAAAGTCAGCTGCTGCCGCCGGTATCAAACTGAAGAGAAATTCAACCAGAAAATGAAATACAACTGAATGTCGAACTCAGCCGGGTTGGGCTTAGAGGGATGAACAGGTCCACTTGTCCTCTACACAAAAAAAGAGACTGAAGAAGCTGTTTGAGTATGCACAGAAACTGTCATCAAGGGAGAGTTCAATTTTAGTGAAAGTTGAAAAGGAGGTGAATATGTGGTGCGAGGCTATGCACAACAAACAGGTGACCCTTTGGTTCTGGAGAACAAGTCACCTGCACAAACAATGTAGGGGTTCACAATGGCTTGGGAGAATCTTGCTCAAGCATGTCATGGGTTTGCCGCAATCAGAAATCAAACTTGTAGGAGCTGATATCTGGGAAAGCGCGTTTGCAGGTAGCAGCTGTTGCTCCGGCTGGAGTTCAGAGGCAGGACTCAGGTGGGGCTTGGGGAGCAACGAAGCTAGGCAGGCACTTAGTCCTGGGAGCCCTGGAGGGGATGCTCAGCAGATAATCAAAATGGCATTTCTGGCTCCTGGAGCAAGGCAGAAGCCAGCCAAGAGAACCCAGGGCAGGGGCAAGAAGTCAAAGCTGACCTCGGAGCAAACTTACCTTTGTGCTATGTCGCCAGGCAGCAGACTACACATCCTTAACCTTCCTGTTCTAAAGTTGGAATCAGTCCTAAAAATTATGGCAGGGCCAAGCCTACAGATCTGAGAGGAGGATCGAAGGTGCTTAGGTATAGAGAAGAGGGCTGCAGAGCTAGGAACCTGGGAAGGTGTGAGAAAAATCGCCCAAGGCGAAGCGCAGCTGGCAGCTCGGGGTCAGACTGTTGCAGAGGCCCCGGTCAAGTCAAGCATGGTAGCATCTGGTTCTCCTTCTTTACAGGAGAACCTTTACAGGAAGTTCTCAGTGTGTGGCTGCCTGGATAAAGGTTAGGGCAGTTTGTACTGTGCCAACTTGAATAACTTGGGATCTACATTTCCCAGAGTTCTCTCCCTGTACAGGTCCAGGCAGGAGTTGGTCCAAAGAGGAATGTGCGCGAGACAGAAGGTGGAGGTGGAGCAGCAGCTGTTGCCTTCTGAAGACTGTTGTGGTTAGAAGTGGTTGCAGATAGACGCAAAGGTGCCCATGGGTTCCAGCCTGTCCTTGTTCTCTCCTCCTGATCTACGTCTTCTTTCCAACTGCTGACCCTCTTGACTGACAGTGGCCCTCAACTCACCACCAGATCCTTGACAGTGATCCACAAAGGTGCTAGCTACCCAGAGGCACAGCTGCCCACTGACCTCTCACGAGCCTTGCCTCAGCCATGCCATTTCAGTGCTGGATGTGCTTAACTTCTATGATTGACCAAATGGTGACCTCTCTTCTGATCACCAACTTTCCTCCTGATCCTTCACTTCCCCAGCTCCTCCCACCATTATGTAAGATCTCCTTCCTCTAATAATTTCTTTTCCTGTAACTTGTAGTGTTTCAGCTTCCCTGAATAACTTCTGGCTGTGTGACTAGCAGCCTGTGTAGACTCCTGGGAAATTGAAGCTTCCACCTGCTTATTTATTGTGAAGAGTCTTTGGTTGTAAGAGACAGCAAGCCATACTGAATTTATTTAAGCAAAAAAGGGGACCTTTATTGGCTCATATCCTCAACCCACTCAAATGAAGGGGTGACTGGAGCCAGGGGTTCAAAAACTACTGGTCTCTTATCTCTTCTGCTCTTTTCATGTTAGCTTTATTCTTTCCTCCATCGGGAAAGACTGATCAGCCCAGGGTTGGTCAAGTGTCCCCTACCTGGTCCAATCACAGGCCAGAGGAATGAGGCATTGGAACCGACCCAGCCTGGATCACTTGCCCACCTCTGTGACGCAGGGTCGAGTCAATTATCAGAGGAAATGTAGCACAAATGTGGCCACTGGGAGTATTGTTGGGAGCCAAGAAGCTGCCTTCATTACATCTACTGCATTCCATTTTGTAAGTTAAACTGGGCACTTTGGAGCACAAGAAAAGTTCTTTTTAGCTAAGGTACCAAAGAGATATCCAGCAGTTGGAAGACACAAATAGATTGCCTAGGCCGCTCATGGAATCTGATATTACACTAATGTTTAAGAACTTCTTGCACTATACTGGAAACCTTACAAACAACCCCCAGGTTATTATTGGGCATCTCTAGATGGAACGCTAAAACATGTCTCATTAGAGGCTTGCTAAGACAGGCAGAATTCTAACAATGAAAGAGCTAATACCTTCTTCATTTGTGGATATTCTAAGAAACAAGAGAATGAAAGGGTAAGAAGAAAAATGTAAATCTTAATTAGGAAGCAAAAGGAGTGACAGATGGAGACTTACATCTTTACCACATTGAGTCTTCCAAACCACAAACATGGTACCTCTCCATTCGTTTAGGAATTCTTTTATGTCTTTATCAATAAAGACTAAGTTTTCTCCGTAGAAGTTTTGACCATATTTTATTAGACTTATTCCTAGATAGTGTGTATATTTTGGTCCTATTACAAATGGTATTTTTAAAACTAAATTTTCTAATTGTTTGCAATTGGTGTATAGGAAAGCAATTTTCTTTTCGGCAAAGATCTTATGTCTGGAAACTTTAATGAACTTTCTCATTAGTTCTAAGGGTTTGTCTGGAGAGGCTGTTGAATTTTCTATATATTATCTCATAATTTTCACATGAAAGTTAATTTTCCTTAGGTGACAAATACAAATTAAGTAATGTAAATTTAGGACCATAATACCCAGTATTAATTTTTCCCTGCTTTAATAAGTAACATTTATTTAGCTCTTACTGGAAATCACATGGTCTATGGAAGTGTTTTGCAAAGTATGTTCCATCAACCAAGAGAAGGTTTTCATATTTCATATTATATTCTTTTCTTGGCAATTCACAAAGGCCCTGAGAAGTCCTTCAAAGAAACCTCTCTACCTCGGTTAAATCCTGCAATACAAATGTACTTCATCAAGGAACCCCTTCAAGTAATACCTCTAGCCTTCTGAGGAACTATTTTTTATAAAGAGCACACTTTGGGAAATGATGGTCTCGAAACATAGTCATCATGAAAACTAGTTAACGCCAATACTTTTTCAAAGAATCGACCATCTTTTTCATTATATTCTTTGGAAGCTAAGCTGGGTAGGACAAGGCTCTATTTGGCTTTTTCTTTCTACTCTTTAGTCTTTAACAATAACTCCCTATGACTCAATGCCAGCATTATAAAAGAAAGAAAAATATGCATATTAATCTCATGAGACTATTTGAGACTTCTATTCCTTAGGAAAGGGCCACAGCTGGTCACAGTGGGAGATCATCCTTATAATTCCATCAATACTTTTTGAGTGACATGCAGATGACATTTTTTTCTGCTTTTATTCCTCTTCCTGCTAACCCCTGGCTATCACTCCTATGCCATATTTTTTCCTTACATTGTACAGAACCACACGTATTTATCAAAAGCTGTCCTTTCTGTGTTCTGGATTACGTACAAAGGCTACAAATTTGTCAGAGTACAGCTAAATAAATGGAAATGGAAAAACCCACAAGTAGGAACATATTTTATTAGGGTAAAAAAATTCTAATTATGGAAGTTTTCTTTGTACTGCTATTTCTGATCAGACAGAGTGTTTATTAGATCATTTGACAGGATAATGATGAATGTCTATCTCAGTGGGTCTCACCCTGCTGAACATCAAAATTATTTGTGGAGGTCTGAAAAAATAGAAATACCTGGGACCCTCTGAATGAGAATCTTCAGGCGGCAGCTTAAGCACTTGTACTTTTAAAGGCCCTGAAATTTAGTCTCTGGTATTTATTTTGTGGCTTTTCTTTTTTAACAAACCATTTTTCCATTTGGGCTTGGCTAAATTTTCCTTCTAAATTTGATTAAAATAATAAAGAACAGGGGCCAGCCCAGTGGCATAGTGGTTAAGTTTGCATGCTCTGCTTTGGTGGCCTGGGGTTCACTGGTTGGGATCCTGGGTGTGGACCTACACACCACTCATCAAGCCATGCTGTGGCAGCCCCCTACATAGAAGAACTAGAAGGACTTACAACTAGGTTATAGAACCATGTACTGGGGCTTTGGGGAGAAAATAAAAACAGGAAGATTGGAAAAGATGTTAGCTTAGGGCCAATCTTCCTCACCAAAAAACAGCCTGCAAAAAAAAAAGAAAAGAAAAGGAGGCCATTAGAATCATCTTTAAAAAAATAAATTAAAAAAGAATATTTTTAAAGAAAACAAATCAATTCCAAACTCACTTTCCAAATGCTAACAAATTTTTTCCACATCTGGCTCTAGTCCTTGTTCATGTGAAGAAATTTTTGAATTCTGAATTTGTCACTTAGCATTTTACTTTTTAAATTTCCATGCTATCCTATAGTGATAATACTTGTCACTTTAGGAATTGTATAATATCTCAGCAAGTATTTCTTTGTATCATAACTTAGCTTACAATTCCCTTACTATGGGACATTTAAGCTATTTCTCTCTTTTTAGTTACTCTAGAGAAAATGGCAATGAAGAATTTGATGTGTATGGATTTTGCTTTTCTTTTGAACCAATTCCCTTGGGATAATTTTCTGGAAATCTAGTTATTAGGTCAAAGGATATGAACGCTTTTTATGACTCTTGTTAATGATTACTAAATTGTTTTCCAAAACGTTGAAGAAAATTGAGAAGCCATGCCCCAACTCCATGGCCTAATTGCTGAGGCTCTCAGGGAGGGGCAGGCAATACTAGAGGTCTGTTGGGTGCTTCCAGGACAGACAGGAGTGGCTCCAAACGTACCAGTCGTATCACTCTGCTTAAGAAGAAAGGCACGAAACCTAACAACCTCACCAGTATTAAGGCTCTGCTGAACCATCTCATCTACCGTGTGCAGTGCTTTCTTGCATTCTCTCTAATCCTCAAAATAACCATGCGGAATTAGATCTTACTGCCCCTCATTTTACGGAGGAGGAAAGGGTGGGAAGAGAGGCTTGGTAACTCACCTGAGGGCCACATAGTGTGTTAGTACTGAAATGAGCATTTGAACCCTGTGTTTTGCTGCTGCTATGCCACACTGCATTTCATACCACTGGTTCCTGAAGCAGCCACAGAATCTCACCAATTAGATACCTCCTAAGTCATAAATTGGCTGTAAAGTGGAATATGATAATAGAAGTGGTAGGTTTAAAATGTCCTCAATTCTCTACCTCTTCTCCGACTTGGAGGTGGGGTCTATGGATGTTCCCCTTGCATCTGGGTTGACCCGGGGACTTTTTTTGACCAATAGAGTACAGCATGAGTGATGGTGTCTAGGTCTGGGCCTGGATCTAAGACACCTGGCAGCTTTAGCCTTCATCTTCTTGGAGTCCTAAGCCACTATGTAGAGAGGTCCAGATTCCTTGCTGGAGAGACCACAAGGAGAAAGAAATAAATGCTTGGCCATCCAGCTGTTCCAGCCATTGCAGTTGAGGTACTAGACATGTGAGTGACCCCATCTTGGATCCTCCAACCTCAGTCAAGTCCCCCAGCCAACAACATGTGAAGCAGAAACAAACCATCCCAATGAGCTAATAATCAGTGGATGTTTGGGGGTGGTTTGGTATGCAACAATAGATAACCGAAGAAATATATTTTATTTTGGTGAATGTCAAATGCAGAAAGAGTACCAGTGATACATTCAAGCTTCCCTGACCCTAAAACAAGCAGAATGAAACTCATGGACATTTATCACTTCTCATCCCACCTAGTACTTACCTCTGTCACAGCGCTGACCCCGCCGCACACGGTCTTTGCGTATGTTCACATCCACCTTCCCTACCAGATAGGGGTATTCACCTTGGTAACCACAGCACCTTACACAAAGCCTGGCAGAAAATAGTTGCTTAATGCCTATTTGTTGAATAAATCTTGACTTGCTCTTGATTGATTGATGAAAGCACTTGGAATAATAGCTTTTATTTCTTGGGCTCAGCACTGTGCAGAGTATTTTGTATGGATTATCTCATGTAATCTTCACAACAACCCCATGAAGAAGGGTCTGATTATTATCTTCATTTGACAAATGAGGAAACTGAGAAGGTAGGTAACGTTACTTAGATAATAACTGTTCTTTAAGTACTTATGCTGAGCATGGCAATACTTCAGGCTTTGGCAGCAATTAAATGAATGAAGCCATTGCAGTGTGGTGTACCAAACCCCAAGAAGTCTGGTTGGCTGATTGTGTCACGGTAGACAGCACTAGCTCTGTCAGGACTTGCTCCCAACTGCAGGAATGTCGTGGAGGGTCATGCAGGTCATGTCCTGCACAAGGGCATCTGGCCCAAGGGCAGCGGCAGCTGAAATCCAGGATGTGCTATTTTACTCTGCTCACCATGGAGCCTGGCACAGGGCAGTATCTGCCTGGGGGCAGGGACACCTGTTGCCTAATTTGCACAATGCCACTGTGTGGGCTAGTGGCAGACCTGGGTAGAACACATTAGTCTGTGGGAAAGTGCAGCGCCTGATCAAACAGGAGACAGAGGTTACTAAGAAACTTCCCAGGTTTTAGAATAAATAGTGTGAGTGAAATGGTTCCAATGGAATGGCAGGGGGTGCGTGGAGGCTGGGAACAATGGAAGATTTGGGTGAAGTGTGTGAGCTCCCGTATTGCTACATGCTCTGCCTCATCACTTCTGGGAGTGGATCATCTTGGCTAAAGGCTTCCAGGCCTGCTGGAGAGTTGGGGTGAGGGGCTGTCGTGTTGCCCCCATCACCTCCATCGCATTCAGACTCTGATGGAAGGGATGGGGAGGTGGGGTGTCTCATCCCCAGGGGAGTTCCCATCTCCCTGCAGTTATTTGACACTCCTGGATCTTGTGGTTTTGGACCATCTCAGCTGCAACGGTGCAGAGAAAGGTATGCAAACTAACAGAAACACTGCACAAAAGGTCATAAACCCCACCCAGAGAGGGCTCACAACAGTTTTCTTATAGAGCCCAAGCAATTCAAGCATCCATATACAGGCACCCAGCATGGTCGGGGGCCTCCTGCGGGGACTCCCATAGTTGGGCCAGAAAGAGATACCTTCCATGGAATAAAATGAGGTAGGTAAGAGTCTCTGATGATTTAACTGCTTCTCTACATGCACGAGCTTGGCTGTAGTTGAAGGACCTAAATTGGTTTGCGTTAGAACTTCACCCTGTCTGAAGTAGTTTGTAGAGTTTCTTAGGCTTAACTTCCAAACTGAAGTGCCAGTGGAAGAAGCTGGGAAGAGTGAAGGGGCCTCTGGGAAATAGCCAGCCATACTGCCAGCCACCCACTGAACAGAACCAGAATTAAGATCTTAACTATACGGCTGGAAATGTCCCCAAAAGTATGAGGTGATGATGGTGCTGGAGCCTGGGTGGTGCCTATTTGAGGCCCCTTCATCATAGCCACTTGGGTGGGGCCTATGCCCTGTGAAGCCATAGCATCTTGGGTCTGGAGGGGAGGAAGGGGACAGCCACCTTTTATTATCTGCTGAATGACTTCACATTCCTTTTTTCTACCCGGCATCCATGGGTTCAAGAAAGAAGGGCACTGTATCGGTTTCCTAGGACTGCTGCAACAAAGTACCACAAACTGGGTGGCATAAAACAATAGATCGATTGTCTCATAGTTCTGGAGGGAAGAAGTCCAAAATCAAGGTATCAGCAGGGCTGAGCTCCCTCTGAAACCAGTAGGGGACGCCTTCCTTGCCTCTGCCTCACTTCTGGTGGTTTGCTGGCAATCTTTGGTGTTCCTTGGCTTGTGGATGCATAAATCCAATCCTTTGTTGTCACACGGTGGTCTCCCTGTGTGTCTGTCTTCACACAGCTGCCTTCTCATAAGGATACCAGTCATATTACATCAGGGGCCCAATCTACCCTACTACGACCTCAACTGAACTAATTACATCTGCAACGGTCCTATTTCCAAATAGGGTCCCATTTTGAGTACTTGGGGTTAGGACTGCAACATATCCTTTCTGAGGGGACACAAGTCAATCTACAGCAGCCATGCTTCTGTATAAATCTGCTCCCTGGTTTTCTAGGTGTGCCTCCTGCAGCACTAGAGTGAGCTGGTTAATCCATGGGCTTCAAGTCATATTGCGTGGGTTAAAACCTTGCCTCTGCTGCTGTGTGACTAAAGGCTATAAAACGAGACTATAATATAACCAGAGTATCTAGTTTTTGAGGTTGGCAGAGGATTAAGATAAAGTACTTTGCACAGTGCTGGGCATTAAGTGCTCATTAAGTATTGGCCATTAGTATTGTTTATTCCCCAGCTCTTTCCATTGACTTGTCTAGGAGCAGATCATTTATTCTTCCCTGCAGACACACACAGTCCTGGGGCATAGCCAAGTGCTTCCTCAGTTTAAGGGAATAGGGAGTTGGGTGGAGAGTGGGAGGGGTTGAGTTCCACCTGTTTATTCAGTTAAACTGAAGGAGTAAAGACACTCCTTCACTGTATTGCCCATAAAGGGGACAGTTCATATTTGTGAGCACTGAAAAAGTTCCTTCTGTAGATCCTTCCTGTAGGAAAGGCAGGACATTTCTCAACTATGTGCCCCCTGAAGTTGGAGGCGCTCTCAAGGGAAGACAACTGGGCTGACTTTTTAAAGAGCCTCATGGATGATGTTTTGATGAAATTCCCCACGGCCCTGTATCAAGCCCTCACTCAGCTTTTCGTCAGACTCAGAAACTTCACCACGTTGGAGTCCCAGAACTGAAAGCTGAGTCAAACAAAAAACATTCACGAGATGTGTACCAGACGCAGAAAACAAGACAGCCACTTACGTAATTTATAATGACAAAAATCTACCTGTCAGGTGGACCAGTGCCTTCCACAGTGCCTCATCAGAATGTTGCTCGGTGGGTATGGAGTCAGAACGAGGGGCATGAGTTGTATAATGTCAATGAATCATTGCGTCGGGTTCTGATCTGACCGTTTCCACTTATCCAAGATGGCAGCTTCTAGATTAGATCACATTGGGGACCTCCTCCCTTAGGTGGGCATGGCCCGCTTCTTTTTTTTTGTCTCCTTTGGGTGCTTTATTATTCATCTCCTTTTGACTGACATATTCCTTTTTAGATATGGCTTTACCCTCTCTCTTGCTCTACTTACCAGATCCTTATTCTTTTTTTTTTTTTAACATCAGGATAATATCAGAGAATCTGACAGAAGCTATCCACAACTATTTCTGCAGAAAAGCGCCAACCTTATAAAACCATCTGAACAATTTCATGGGGTTTGTGGATGTCCTTGAAGCTGTTTTATGACTCCTAGCTTAAAATCCCTGCCTTCAGCGGACCTTTGCCCATTTAGAATTGATGTTAAAGTTTAAGTCTAACAGCATCATCTTATTTTCCTCATGGCCAAGTTCTTAGGATCACCTTCCACCCTCACCTCTCTTCTCATTCCTCCACCTTCTAATCTTAAACTAGGGCCACCCCATGACCTCTGAACTGCCCTGACCTGTGGCCACCTCCTAAGCCACAGCTGCTGGATCTCTGGTTATGATCTCAGCTAATCCTGTGCTCTCATCTTCTCCCCTTTGACTCCTGTCTTGTACTTTCTCTCATATTCCAGTTACCCCTCTCCTCTATTCTTCCCTCATTCCTTTCATCCTGGCAGGCATTGCCCATGTCCCCACACACAGGATAAGACTGACAGATTAATCTCATTTGCCCCCTGCTTTCTGTCCCTCCTTCCCATCACCACATTCAGAACCTCATCTCCCTCTTTCTTCTACTCCCTCCCTCTCCCCATTTTTTCCTACCAACGCTTTCCTGTACTTACCCTCCCTGGACATCATTTTCTCAGTTTCTTCCCTGTAGACCATTCCTACCTCCACCACCACCAGGGCATTGTCTTTCCTTAAAATATCTGCTTTTTACATGATTTTCAATACATATTTGTATTTCCCACCCAGACCACTCCTCTGAGGTCCAGACTTGCACATCCAACTTAAGTACTGTTTGCACTTAGATGTCACAAAAACAGTACAAACATAATGGGTCCAAAATGAAACTAATGATTCTCTGCCCCTATCGTCCCCCACCTCAATAAACTGTACCCCATTTCACGTAGTAACTTAAGCCAGAGGAAGCATCATTCATTGTCTCCTTTTCCTTACCCCCAATAACATGATGGAGTCTTGTTGCTACTACTTCCAAAATATATCTTGAGTCCCAAGCAGCCTCTTCATACCCACTACCATGACTCTTAGCTCAGGCCAGCATCATTTCTCACCTGGACCACTGCATCAGCCTCCCAACTGGTCTCCTGCTTCTATGCTGGTCTTTCCCTAATCCATTCTTTCCACAGCAGCAACAGCTCCCTTTTAAAAACAGAAATTATATTATGTCGATCTCTACTTAACTCTCTTTAATGGCTTCCCATTCATTCACTAAACACATTTTTACTGAGTGTCCTCCATGTGCCATGCCCTCAATAATGTGTCCTCTCATGAATGTCAGGTAAACAGTATGTAGATAGCGGCAAGTACTATGAAGAAAAATAAAGAAGGGGTGAGAAACAGGGAATTGTGGAGGTGGGGAGGAGGAGTGGTTACAATTTTAAACAGAGTCAAGGGAAGACTTCACTGAGAAGGTGACTGAGTAGGTGACCTTTGAGCAAAGGACATGAAAGAGGTGAGGGAGTGAGCTCTGCAGAGTTCTGCAGAATATTCCAGTTGGAGGGGATAGCAAGTGCAAAGGCTTTGAGGTGGAAGCACGCCTGGCTTGGGGGTGCTGAGCAGAGCAGAATACAATTCAAGCTTTACTATGGTTTATAAGGCAGCCCAGTTCCCTCACTGCCACCCTCCAAAAAACAAAACCTCCTCCCTCTCCCTTCTTTTCCGGTCCCCCCCCCAACGCCCCCCCCCCCCCCCGCCCCCATTCCATCCACACTGATCTTCTAGTTCACCAGAAGCTGTGTCCTGTTTTTGCCCGTGTTGTTGCCTCTGCAGGACATACTCCCCAGCTCTTATTCCCAAGTACAATTTGCAAGGCCAGCTCCTTCTCAGCCAGCAGGTTTCAGTTTAAATTTCACCTCAGGCCTTTTCTAACCACAGGACCTAAAGTACGTCTCTTCTTGTTACTTCTTTCCTCTTTCCGCTTCCTATTTGTTTCCTTCATGGCACTAATCACACCGTGCATCAGGACTCACATATACTACATGAATTGATACCTAAAACTCAATAGGTAAATGGCATCTCACTGTCCTTTAAATTTGCATTTGACTAGTGAAGCATTTTCCCAAGTAATGGTGAGTTCTTAGCACGATCTCTTTTCTATATTTTGCCCAAACCAATATTCACTTCAAGTCCTTATGTTTTAGGACCGGGCGCAGGCCTGGCCAGCCGGGACCCCACCCACTTGTCTGGGGGCAATTTATTTTCCCAAGTTTCCCGGAGGAGTCAGTGACTCATGGTGATTATCATGTCCTCACGGGAATTATTCCAAAAGCCAAACCCACTTAGAGGAAAATGTTCCACTTCGACATCACCAAGTTGTGAAAACGGGCACAAACGCTGCGTTTAAGCGGTGCCAGGCACTCCCATTACGCGGTTATTATTAAGCAATTATTAACGGCCACGGGGCTATGCATTACAATGTAAGGCCAGTTACGGGGAAGCAACGGGAGCCCTGCCGCTCACCCGCCCCTCCGCCTTTTCCAGGGGGCCCTCCGTGACGACGCAGGCAGGTGGTCCAACTGACCCCTCCAGTCCGCTCAGAGCCGAGGCGGGAGAACCCGCGCGGGAAACGCGGAGCACTCCTTTCTGCTTCCCGGGGTTCCGAACGCTCCTGCCAGGCCCCTCTCCCGAGCCCCGCCGAGATTACAGCTCATCTCGCGAGAGCACGAGCAAGGCCCGGCTGCGGGAGGCGGCGGCGGGATGTTGGCCGAGCGCTCCACACCGCGCCCCCTCTGGCGCAGCTGGGAGCGGCGCGGGCGGGAGCGGCCGGCGGCGCGCACGCGCAGGTGAGCGGAGCGAGCGCGGGGGCACGAGGGCGGGGGGCGGGGCCTTGCGTCGCGCCGCGGGCACGTCGCTGCGCGTCCTCAGTATTTAATGTCTCTGTGTTCCACCGGCCTGGGCGAGCACGTGGGGGAGCGGCCGGGGTGCAGCGCTGCGGGGCCGGACCGCGGGGCCCAGGCGGGAGCCGGGGGGCGGCGGCGCGAGGGCTCTGCATCCCGACGGGCGCCGAGGAGCTGGTAAGTTGGGGCCGCCCGTGGACCACCTGCCGGGGCCCTAAGGGCCATGCCGTCTGGGTGATGGGGAGCCGAAGGTGCAGATGCGGGGTGCGACGCGCGTTCCAGGTGTCCCGGGGACCAGTGGCTCCGGACGCCGAGCGCGTGCGGAGGCTCTCCGGCCCGCCGCCTGCTGTCAAGCAGGCCCTTCCTTCCCTTCCGTCGCCTGCGCGCCCCCTCGTCCTCCCCCCCGGGGTTGTCTGCCCGCGGATTCCCGCTGACAGGTCGCCTGTGTGTGGCTGGGGGCGCGCTCTGCAGCCGCCCTGTGCCCCCCACGCCCGTCACCATCCTCGGGGGCGGGGGGCGAGGACGCGACCGCCGGGCCACCCCTCTGAGGCTTAACTTTCCCCGAGCGCGCACGCCCTCCCTTGACACAGACCTGGGCGCGTCCCACCCAAGGTCGCCCAACCCCACACGCGTTTACTTTTCAAAGGTCGTGTGTACCCAGTCTGAGCAGGGAGAGGCAGCGGCGGGGCGGGCTGTGGGCAGGGCCAGGTGCTCAGAAGGGCGAGGAGGTCCCCTAGGGCCCGCAGACACTCCTCTCCCCGCCCTAGGGTTGGAGTTGAGTTGGTCACTTCAGGAACCTCGCCCAACTTCTGGCCCCTTGAGCTCGCCCTGAGTTGCTCCCCACATAGGCCCGGCGGTGGCCAAACCGAGCAGGTAGCTCAGCCCCTGGGAGTTCAGTGCGGCGAACCAGGGGTAAGGGCTCTGTCCGCGGAACCGGGAGGATAGGCTAGCAGACCGATTGTTATTGGAACCGGTCTCGGGTAGAGGGACCACTTGATCCGAGTTAGGGTCCCAAGGTCCAAGCCTTGGTGTCTCGAGAGGATTCGCATTTGCAGCCCCTTAAAGGGTGACTGGAGAGGCGGAGGCCGTCCTGCCCGGTGTGCCCGCTGACTTCATGCCCCAGGGCGCGTAGGTCACATGTCGCGCTCCGCCTGCACACCGCCCTCCGCCGGCCGGCGGTCTGGAGGGACCACACTGGTTTCGGGGTTAGGATCAAAATTATGCTTGGAGAGGCTGTGGTCTGGACGCTTCGGGGGCGGGCTTTCCACCGCTTCAACTGTTTTGCGCCCTGGGATGCGGTTCCTCCTGTTTCCTCTCCAAGGGAGGCTTAAGGAAGGAAAGGAGCTGGTGGTGGTGGGCGGTGCCGAACCGACCTGAGACAGCTTGGAAGCCCTGGGCGTTTCGCGATCTTCCTCTCCGGTGGAGATGCCCAGGTTGGTGGGCGCCTTCCTGCTCCTCGGCCGCCGCTAACACAAACCCGGTGGACTTCGCTTCAGGTGTGAGTGGAGGCCTCTCAAGCCGGGTAGGGTGTGGTATGGGCACGGCAATTAGGTTAAACTAGCCATCTTTCCCTTACTGAAGTGCAGGCTACTTGGTGTTTAAATTTATTTCCTGCAGGAAAATCTGGGCTGCTGGACACCTGTACAATCTGTTGGTTGGTCTCAATTACTGATCAAGGTACACGGTCCACAAAAATGCTAGTAATTTTGGCAACGAGTACCCTCATTGTGCCCTTGTAGCTAAGTCTTTCCCAAATTAGTTTTTTGTTTTTTTTAAGTATTTAGAAAACAAAGCTTGGAATCTTAGCACCACCCATCCCTTTTGCTTTTAAAGGTACAGAGCATCTTTGAAATGGAGAGAGGGCAGCATCATTTGATCATTTATCAGATTCCTCTTCTCTTGGCGTTCATGTGGTTCACCTGCTGGTTATTTAAGACTTTCTGAGCACTGGAAACAAGTGAAGTTATGTTTTGAGAGCTTTTGGACTTGTGTTGAGCCTTTCGTCTTTCACCACTTAACTAGTTTTGTGGGTTCTGGGTAATAATTCCTGAGTATATATATTCACAGATTAAGTATGGCCCTGGGTGAGCGGAGGTCCTCTGGATCCTACAGGCATGCAAATCACTGAAATTTCAGTGCCTACCTGGATTGAATAGGCTGTATTGTCACGTGTATTGTTAGGTGATGGCCCAGAATTTGCAAGTAACTGATCTAATCCAAGCCTGTGAGTGGATATGTATCTAGTTAGAGCCCTTTGTATGAATATCAGTTCCTTCTCCCAGCTGTTTCTAGGAAATGCATTCACACCTGGCCACTGCAGGGTGACAGTGAAGGTGTCTGTTGTAAGTGGCCTGCTCAGGTGCCAAGTGGATGTATCTCCAGTGTAAGGTTGCTGAGCATCAATATTTTAAATCAGTTTGTTTTGCTCCACCTGGTAACCCAGATTATTCTTGGGCTTTGGACCCAGGCTGGCTTATAGCCATGTTCGTGGGAGAAGGTGAGTTTTAAGCCTTTACAATGTTCTCGCTCCTCATCTCAAAGACCCATTGAGATAACACAGTATTGTGAGGCTTGGCGCTGTGCCTGGTAAATGATGAGTGCTCAAACATTGTGTTCCCCCCCCCCACAAAGAATCTCTGAGACTGACGTTAAGTTTCTCTGGAATCGCTTGAATGATTTGAATTTTATTAGAAGTTCCCCTCACTCCAGCCTCTGACCTGGAAACTTGGTTGGAGGGAAAAGGAAAACAAATTGGTTTCCCCACACTTTGCCAGCCAAGCCTCCTGGCTCTAGCCTGCAACCACGCAACTGGATCGAGTGAATGTTTCAGGGCTTGGGGGAGCGGGCACCCCATGTGCCTAGCCAGTGGTGCCTGCTAGCCCATTCTCCCCAGGCCACTCCTTCCTAATCTTCCTTGTGAGTGCACCTTGGTCTGTTGTGCTGTTGTGGGGAAGTTGATAGTTTTGTGTTAATGCTTTCGGCTTGCCATTCTGAAGAGTTTTCTTCTGCTCTGGGGAGGTGGTGAGTCCTATGGGCCTCTTGTCCCACCGAAATCATCTCATATTGTTTGAGTTGCTAATATATGTGGGATGTGTTTTAATCCTAAACCTTGCTTTTTGGGGCAAGTTCTGTTTCTTCCACATTCTTTGTGGTGTAATACCTCACACAGGTTTCAGCTTTGCTTTGTGATCACTTAACATTAAGTACCCATTATATGTGGCACTCCAGTGAGCAAACCTGGCCCTAGTACCCAATTTTAAACTTGGGCCGTGGAAAACATGATCAATGACAATGTTCTGAGTAGGACAGAGTCTAGCTTGAGAAGTAGGTGGTGGGGGGGGAGTGGGAGAGGATGCCTTTTCCTTGACAGTAACTGTGCTACATGAGTTTCAAGCAAACATATCCCTAATCCTTTAATCCTCACACCTCTGTACAGTTGAGGAGGAGGGTGAAGCTGGAGGTCATCTGGGATTGTTTCAGTGGCTAATGAAAATGCAAATCAAGGGGTAGAGAAACTGACAAGTGTGGATTCGGACTTAAACTAGGTCCTCTGGAGGGCTTTTGTGAGAAGCAGCAAGGAGGTCAAGTCTGTGGGCTTTTCCCCTAATCTTTCTGTTGTTTTCTAAGCACATTGTTGCGGTGAAGGAGTGTGTGTGGTTATTCAGCATCAGAGGACTGGCTTTCAGTAATAAGTAGCTTTCAAGGTGTCCTTAAGTTTCTTTTCCTCCTAAGATGGTTCTACTAAATGGTCTTCGCTCTGTCCAGGTCCTCGCTGTTTGGACTTTCTACAGCTCAATTTGATAGTTTGCAGCTGTTGACAGTAAACATTCTGTTCCCATCTGGTAGTACTGGCTGGCTGCCTTGGTTTAGCAGGGTGTCGCTGAGGCCCGTGCACTTAGGAACAAAGCAGGGCCCCAGGTGAGTTCTGGAAGTCAAGGTATGCAGTGCTGAGGGCTGAGGAGACCTGTTTCATGGCTGGGTTTAGCTGACTAGAGCCCTGGAGTGGAGGGGTGGGCCTGGTGCAGCTCTCAGGGCTGAAACCTGGCGGTGGTTCTAGGCAGGTCTGTTGGTCCCCTGGGGTCTATTTCTTTAGCTGGTAAAAGAGTTGGTCAGCATCAAAGGTGTTCAGATTATGCTCCTGGAAGCCCTGGCGTTAGAGTCAGGTGCCTGCGGCTGCGGGAAGGTGGAGTTGCCTGCAGGGTTGTGTATTGGGCGGGAGGGGTGTGTTTGGGCTCTGACGCATGGCTCAGTGGGTAGTACAGTCCAAGACTAAGAACCCTCAATCCACTGTTTCAGGTGCATCTCAAGTTCTCTTAGCTCTAAGGTGCTGCTGTGCTAAATATTTTTGATTTCTAAGATACCTCTATTCTCATCTCCTAAATAAATCCTAAATTTTAAATAAAATTTAAAAATCAGTTCGTGAGTGACGTCAGGCACAGTTCAAGTGCTCAGTAGCCTCTTGTGACCAGTGGCTGCAGTACTGGACGGTGCAGGTCTGGAACATATTCATCATCACAGAAAGTTCTATTGGATGGTGCTGGTCTTTGCCCAACTCTGAAAGGTTGTTTGGGCTTAGTCTTCCATAGTCCACAGACCCAACAGCTTTGGTGACAAATTATTTATGTATCAGCGCTCTCCATGGCATGTTAAGAAGCAAGTTCCGGCCTGCCAGTTGGGAGGGCGGTTATCAATTATGAAACAGTTTGAGGGAGGAGCATAGTGAGGGGTCTGGGGATGGGAGCATGAAGCAGAAGGACCAGATGCCAAGCCCTTGGGAAGCTGTTTTGGCGTGAGACCCTGTTTGTTCTCATGAAGGTCCTTGCTGGTTCTCCAAGCCCCGCGCTCACTGTCCTTGGTCTTCACACGTCAGCATATCTGCTACTTGGTCCTTCACCCACCTGATGACTTCCTGCAGGATCCCAGTGTGGGCCCTCTGCTAGACCAATTGCAGACACCTTGCTAACCAGCCTCATTTTTATCCTGCGCCTCCACTGCATTGTTGCAGAAGGCGCTGAGGAGAGTCAGGCCGCAGTGGGGATCCTGAAGTGTTGGTGTGGGGCTGGCTCTGGGACGCAGACTTTATTTCCAGATGCCCCCTTATCTCAGTCCTCGGCCTACTCAGTTTGAACTCTGCTAGACTGACCTTTGACATGTAATGTGAGATCTCTCTTTTCTTGGAGCCGGACAGCTTAAGATGCATAACAGAAACTTAGTGAGCATCTACTGTATACCTGGCATCTTAGGGGTTTTTTTTCCAAACGATTCCCTTTTCTATTCCCTCAGCCCTATGAGGTTAAGTATTTCTAGGCTGTATGAGGAAACTGAGGCTCTGAGGAAGTAAGTTGATCCCAGGGCACAGTGAAGGCTGGGCTGACCTTGGACGTAGATCGAGGCTCTGTCTCCAGCTTAATGCTCAGAGACTGTTTCATATTTACTGCCCCATTATCCCTCCATCCTTATCCGGAAGATGAAACTGGGTTTTTAAAAGATTAAAATCGTTTATCCCACAAGCTGAGTCAGACTGTTGGGTGTTTTGAGTCATTTCAGCCCTATGAGGGAGGTGATCGTATCCCATTTTACAGAATATTTTCATTTTCCAGGAAACTGAATTTCAGGATCTTTAATGATCTTGGCTTTCCTAAGCCATGTTTTATCATCATGTTATGCAACCATTCAGTGCCTTTGAGCTACACAAAAAATGACTATGACTAAGGCAGCCTCCTAGACTAGGTAGCTGTGCCTTAGGGCCTGCAAAACTGCTCTGAAGGCTATGGTTTAGCTCAGTTGCCTGGTTCAAAAGACAACCTTGAACTAACTGATTCCCCGGCTAATAATAATGTGGCCTGTCAGACCTCACATGGAGGTCACGAGACCATCCCCTGGCCCTCAGCAGGCTGTCACCTGGGAGTAGCTTGGTCCCTGTTGGAGGAGGAAACAGGATCTGTTCAATCCCAGCCATCAGCCCCACGCTGCACTGCCACCCCCGCCCCTTCTCCTCCAGCCTTGGCCTGGGACAACAGCTCTGAAGGCCAGTGCAGTCTTCTGGAGATCTCCTTCTTGCACCTCCTTGCTGTCCCTCCAAAGAGAAAGGAGCAGAAGTGACTTGCCTTGAGCTGCCTTGGAAGGAGGCCTGCACTCAGATGTGCCCTGAGCTGTCTCTGGTTAGAAAAGGCCGTGCTGAGAATAACCTTCCTGCTTTGTCCTTTGACTTTGGTGAGGCCCACCCGGCCAGGAATGTGCTACTGTGCTATTTTTAGCAGGTGGCATCCTTTAGGAGGGCCAAGTGCATGTGGCTTCAGTGTACAGGGCAGGTCCTGGTGCCAAAGCTGCTGTTGCCTCCAAATCAGGAGAAGAAGGAGAGAAAAGTCTCCCTAGAAACTGTCATGGAGTGTGTATGTGTGGGAGGTGGCCCCTTAGCAGGTCTCTGGAACTGCCTTTTCTATTCCAGCTCTGTGGCAGGGACCCAACCCTGCCTCCTGGGCCAGGCCCGCATGTGACCGAGGCAGTCCAGTGAGCCAGGAATTCCCTGTGGAGGGGCATGAGGACCCCTTGTTGCCTCACCAGCCAATCTCAGGAAATCACGTAATCCCATTTTCATGGGAAGTGACCCAACCTAAGGGCAGGTTATTAAAGTGGCACTAAAAACTCTGTAAAACTGTGGATCTGCTGGCAGCCTGATTACTGGAGTCCTTTGGCTTAAACTAAAAGAAAAGCATAAGAGGAGGCAAAACCATTTCCCTCAGTAGGAAGTCTTAGTGGGGAGCCACTGAGGCTGAGGAGATGTGAACAAGGAGTGTGACACACAAGTTCTGGGCTTCGCCACCACCCTTTCTTTTCTTTTTCTTTTTCTGTTCCTTCTGTCTAATTTGGAGCTGCCAACTCCAGCCCATCTATTTGTTTCTGATTAAGAAAGCTTCGAGCCATATAAGGTCCTCTGTTGCTTATGGTTTATGTTGGCTGGAGAGCGAGCTTGTTTTCACAAAGTCTGATTCGAAGTAGCAGCAAGGGCTGGTGTGGGGCACTGTGTGTGTCTGTCCCCAGCCACCCCCCACCCCAGGGCAACACCACCTTGTTGGAACAGATTATTTTGAGGGGGTGGGAGCTGAGGGTAAGGGTCTAGCCGAGGCTCTTGAAGACTGTTGTGTGATGCAAGCCCAGGTCTTCCTGGCAAATGCACTTGCTGAGAACTCGAAGTGAAAAATGAGTCCCTGTGTACTTACACATTGTGTACCTGTCATGCCACCAGCCACAGAGGCATCCTGTTTCTGGAATCAGCTTCTGTTTATTAATTAAGAAACTACCGCCCCCTGGCTCTTGGTACAAGTCGGTTCCCCTCTCTGGAGGAAGTTCGGGGAACCTGTTCCTCCGGGTTCTTGACTTTCAGCAGTGCTTCTGCCCGGTGATGCTGGGAAGCCATTTTTCTGGCAGCAGCCCTCTGACCTCGTCCTCGCCTCCCTTTCTTGCTGTCTCTTGAGTCAGCCAAGCTTGTTCCTGCCTTAGGACTTTGGCACACGTTCTCCCTGCCTGGAACTTTCTCCCCCTCTCCTTTCCCTGCCCTCCCGGATCTTGGCACGGCTGCTCCAGCTCTGCAGCCACCTCTTCGGAGAGGCGTTCCCAGACTGTTGTATCGAAAGCTCCCCACTCTCCCCAGCATGCTTATCCACCTTTCTCACCCTGGTTTCCTCATCTAAGCTACAGAACTCAGAGGTGATCCAGTGCCTATTTCTCAGCTCTCCCAACTAGTACCATTCTGGATGCACAGGGAGTATAGTTAATTCATTACATACACGGGATGCCTAGGGCTCAGTTCTCTGAACCGGTGGAGAGAGGCTGCAGGTTTATTATGTTTGCTTGTTGAATCTTCTTTGCTATCTTGTTATCTGAAATGGGACTCCCTACCCCTCCCTCCACCTTTGCTTCCTGAGGGCTCTTTCCATTGCATCTACAATGGAACCCAGCTCACAGCGGGTATTAAAGTCTTTATTAAATGACTAGCCCTGAGGGGTCCTTCTACCTGATGCTGGTGGTGGAGTGCAGAGACCAGATCCCTTGGCTCCAAAGGGTCCAACTATCAATAAGCACGTCCTTTTTTTGATTATTGCTGTTTTGTCAGCAGGGCAGTTGGGGATCTCTGGAGCAAAATTGGCATCAATTATTATGGGAAAATAAAGCATTACAAATTTGTACATAAATGAGTTGACTTAATACGTATTTATTTGTTATAATGGTTAACAAGAAACAAAGCTGTATGGTAATGGAGCATCCATTGCTACTTCTATATAGCTTAAGAATGTATTTATTTTCTATCAGAGCATTGCTGGTGGAAGGATTTGACTTTTGACTCTGAACAAGGTTTGGAAGAACAGCTCTTTGCCCTGAGTGCCCCCCACCCATCCTGTTCTCTTCCAGAGGCAGCTGCTCTCAATTCCCTGTCCTTTCTGCCGTTTACCTCTATTTCTAAATAGTATGCCCTCCTCTCCTTCCTTTTTAATGTTGTCTGTTTTGCTTTTCTGCTTGGCTCAGTCCTGCACGTTTTCCGCCCTCATCCTCTTGGTGCAGAGGTAGCACAGCGTGGTCAAGTTGCTGTTCGGAGTGTACATTGTTATAGATGTTGCTTCTGGCTGCAGAGTTCTTAGTTTTCCATGTTTGCTTTCTTGTCCCCCCCTTCCATTCTCCTCTCCCAGTTAATTTCCTTTATGTCTTTAGCTTAGTTTCCTGTGTCTCTCACCAGTACTCTGACTCTTCCCTGGGCCTTGGCCATGCTGTCGAGCTCCTGTCCTTGGAGGGGAAACACCTCTCATTGTGCTTCGACATTCGGGGTACGTGGCATTTGTACGGTGCTCCTGGGAAGCACCCCGTCCCTGGCTCTGCTTCCCCTTCATCCTGGGAAGTCCTTCTTCCCTCCTCTTGTGGAGCTTCCTGGGTTGGTGCCCCCTCCTTTCTTAGTTTACTCCCTTGTCTTGGTGAGGCCATCTTCCGGCAGCTTGCTGAGAAAGCGTGTGAGGGTGGGCAGCCAACAAGAAGCAAGCTGATTCAAGCACAGGGACAGGCCCCTTTGAAGGCATGGGTTGCGGGGTTGCTGGGGGTGGGTGGCTGAAGACAAAAGAGTTGGTGGAAAGTTGACAGAGATGACTAGGCCCCCAGATGCCTTCTGCCACTCCAGTAGAAGATCTGGCTTTACTTTATGGAGTAGCTTAAATGAGAGGGATCTGGATTTGAGCACCAGGTAGTGGTGAAAATGGGTGCTGAATGAAAGTCTACGTATTGAATGGTGCAGGTCAACTAGCCCTTGGCTCCCACATGCTGGCTTTCAGGCTGAGATCCTCTCATCTCCCACCCCAGGACATTAGAACATTCTAATCTGGAGAAACTGGCAGCCTGATTCCTGTTTACCCTCCCCCCAACCCTAGTTAAGACGCTTGCCTGACTGTTGGACCAGACTTCTCAGTTGGTCGGTGGCAGGGGGTGACAGTAACAGGCCCACTGGAGGAGAAGTCGTTGGGGGTTTTTGCCCTAAAAGAAACTGGAAGATTTGAAAGTGCCTTGAGAACAGTGCATTTGTCTGATTCATTTGTGTGTCCCACTGTGCTTTGTACCCTGTAAGTGCCAATAAAATTGGTTGAATAGAATTTACTTTATGCCTTTGTGATTTCTGAGTTGGTCATATTGCACTATTCGCACTAATTTTTGGGAAATCAGTGTCTTACCTCTTTGCCCGTTGAGGTGGTGGTGTGAAGGGGTTTCGCCTCACACTGACATCTTTTCTGATTCCTTTTGGAGGCATGTGTCATCTTTATTAGCTTTTAAGTGACGTCATTTTCGTTGTTGGATCACAGCTTCATACCTTCTGGGCCGTCTCGTGGAGAGTTCTGTGGTGGGCGGGAACTCTGTGTACCCAGGAAGGCTTTCCTGGCACCTGCTTTCGCCATTCTCAGAAACCTGTCCGAATTCACTTGTAAAGCAAGATGAGTGCCACAAGCTGGGGGTGAGGGGCAGGGTGGACGTGGCGCAGTCTTTAAAGTTTTCTGAAACCACATTCCTACCCTCTAAATGAAGCAATGGGAAGACCTTTGTAGGAAGTGCTGGTTTTTTCCTTTATCGCTTGAAGCCTGATGAGGTTGGACCTGCCGTGGGGTTGGTCAGCAGAGGAGGAGGGGTCTGGGCAGTTCACCCTGGTGTGGTTCTCTGTTGTACCAACTTTTCCAAACTGGGAGTGAGTTTAATTTTTTATTGAACGGGAGGAGGAGGAGCTCTTAACTTGAGCCCATGCCCAGGATGGGATTTTTCACTTCTGTCTCTTCTTACCTGGAGCTCCTGGTACCTAACTCTAGGTTTCCACTTTGGCTGGAGAAGGCTTCCCCGAGCAGGTGATGTTACTGGCTTAAGCCTCCAGTCTCCCGGAGAGCAGGCTGGAAAATGTTCTGTGACGTGAGGACAGCTGGTTTACCCAGAACGGGGCGTGTGGCTGGTCTAGCTGCACTGGGCAGCTGGCTGCTCTGCGGGACCATCACAATGGAGGGTGTGGGGGACAGCCCTGGGCAGGACCTCACAGCCCCTCTGTGAGCTAATTGGGAATCTATAGGGTGCCACTGTAAGTCACAGCTCACTCAGGCCCGCTAAGGATGAAGGTAACGAGCCTGTGAACACCGGGGCTGGGCTGAGACCAACGCACCTGAGGCATGGCTCCAGCACTCTGATCCCTGGGCCCCAGCCATGCTGCTGAGGTTGAGTGGCCCAGCTTACCATCATCCTTCACCCTCAGTGGCAGGACCAAACACTGCCCAGCAAGGTAGGCGTTGGCCACGGTCGCATTTATCCAGCTCTTAGGTTTCCTTCAGTTCTGCTGGGAACACCCTCTAGAGCTGCGTTACTAGGTAGCTACCAGCTCTCTGTGGCTACTTATATTTAAATTAATGTTAAATTAAAATTCAGTTCCTCAGTCACACTGGTCACATTTCAGGTGCTTAGTAGCCCCCTGTGACTAAGTGGCTGCCAATATTAGACTGCAGTTGCCACTTGGGGATCACTCAGACCTTTGCCTCTTGTGACCTGCTCTGCTTTGGCCATCTCACAACTGCTGCGACCCTGTGGTTCCCATTGCCTTGACAGTAAAGGTCAAACTCCTTTTGTCTGGCCCCTCCCAGCTCTTCAGCTTCAGCTCCTAGGACTTGTTCTGCTCTCCTCTGGGACTGGCTGCCTGCTTCCACCCACAAAGGCACCTTGGGTTTAGAACCTTAATTTACGTCATTAACCCGCCATTGCAGCAGCCTCAGGAGATTCTCGCCTTCTTTGAGACAGCCTTCCTTGGGTTCTCTTTGCCCACTTCTGAAATCGAGCTCAGCTTGATGCAGGGATGTGTGAGAGAGATGCACACACAGAGATTCTTCCACCTGGATTGTGAGCTTCTGGTGGACAGAAACTTTTTCTTGCAGCAACTTAAACATATTTGAATGTATGTGCCTGATCTCAGCCTGGTGCGGAATTAGGTAACTGCACCCTCTACAAACCAAGAGGCACTCTTGTGGTCTTGCAAAGACCTCTGTGTTTGTGGTCTTCCTCCAGCATACTTGGGGAGGGAAGGGGAGGAGGGAGGGAGGGGCCTTGGCCTGAGTGCGAGGCAGCCAGTGCTGGGCTTTCGGTTCTGGACCATGTGGCTATTGCCTCTCCTTGGAAGGCCTTCTTCAAGGGAAAGCCCCTCAGCAAGGACTTGATGTGCTGGGCACAGTAGAGAGGGAATGTCTTGAGACTCCTCCTGTTGGTGAACACTGGGGACAGTCTTTCGCAGTGTGAACACATAACCCTGGAATAATGGAAGATATGTTCAAATTTCAACCTAGAGGGTCTGTAAAAGTCCATTCAGAACACAGAGTGGGTGTGGCATCCCATACCAGGCCCAAGCCCTGACTTGTTCTTGGCTCCTAAACTCTTGTTTTTATGATTGACTTTCCCATCAATTAATTACGTGTAGCTCTTTTTCCAAATTGGCTTAGTCACTGGGACCAACACTCTTTGTACCATTCCTGGAGATTTGTCTTCTTGTTTAGCAGAAGGCTCTAGACTGTGGTGACCCATTGGTTGTTGGGGTTGGGAGGCCATTGCTTCTGCAGAGGTAAGCTGTTCTGAGAAGTGCAGGTTCCTCTGGGAGAAGAAGGAATCCCTTTAGAAGCTGGAGTGAGCAGGTGAAGCTGAGGCCTGTGGTGGGGCTGTGGCTCGTGCCTGCCTTCAGCCCTGTGTGACCACTGGGCAGCCAGCCAGCATGCATCTATTCGCAGGCAAATGGACCTGCTAAAAATAAGCAGGCAGCTATTTGATTCCAGCAGATTCAAAATAGCCCAGTCTCCACCCGACCCTCGCGATGGCAGGGCTCTGCTTCCTTCTGGAGGCAGGTCTGCCCGAGTGTCCTGGGCCTCAGGAGGTGGGGACCGCCTTCAGTTAGCTTGTGACTGTGAAGGCCTTTAGACTCACAGGGTTAAATGCCACCTATGTCTTGGGAGGTTCAGGTTAAAAAGAAAACCCACATAGAAAACCAGGGCAAAGAGAGCAACTCAAGAGTCTGGGCCCAGAAAAGGAAGGTAGCACAGAGCCTTCTTCTTCTTTTTTTTTTTATTGAGTTATTGATAGGTTACAATCTTGTGAAATTTCAATTGTACGTTAATGTTTGTCAGTCATGTTGTAGGTGCACCACTTCACCCTTTGTGCCCACCCCCCACCCCACCTTTCCCCTGGTATCCACTAAACTGTTCTTGGTCCATAGTTTTAAATTCCTCATATGAGTGGAGTCATACACAGATTATCTTTCTCTTGCTGGCTTATTTCACTTAACATAATTCTCTCAAGGTCCATCCATGTTATTGCAAATGGGATGATTTTGTTCTGTTTTGCAGCTGAGTAGTATTCCATTGTAAATATGTACCACATCTTCTTTATCCATTCGTCTGTTGATGGGCACTTAGGTTGCTTCCACGTCTTGGCTATTGTAAACAGTGCTGCAATAAACATTGGGGTGCACAGGACTTTTGGGATTGCTGACTTCAGGCTCTTTGGATAAATACCCAGTAGTGGGATGGCTGGATCGTATGGTAGTTCTATTTTTAGTTTTTTGAGGAATCTCCATACTGTTTTCCATAGTGGCTGCACCAGTTTGCATTCCCACCAGCAGTGTATGAGGGTTCCTTTTTCTCCGCAACCTCTCCAACATCTGTTGCTATTAGTTTTAGATATTTTTGTCATTCTAACGGGTGTAAGGTGATATCTTAGTGTAGTTTTGATTTGCATTTCCCTGATGATCAGCGATGATGAGCATCTTTTCATGTGCCTATTGGCCATCAGTATATCTTCTTTGGAGAAATGTCTGTTCATGTCTCCAGCCCATTTTTTGATTGGGTTGTTTGATGTTTTGTGATTGAGTTGCGAGAGTTCTTTATATATTAAGGATATTAAGCCTTTGTCAGATATATGACTTGCAAATATTTTTTCCCAGTTAGTGGGTTGTTTTTTTGTTTCAATCCTGTTTTCATTTGCCTTGAAGAAGCTCTTTAATCTGATGAAGTCCCATTTGTTTATTCTTTCTATTGTTTCCCTTCTCTGAGAAGGCATGGTGTCCGAAAAGATCCTTTTAATACTGATGTCAAAGAGTGTACTGCCTACGTTTTCTTCCAGAAGCCTTATGGTTTCAGGTCTCACCTTTAGGTCTTTAATCCATTTTGAGTTTATTTTGGTGAATGGTGAAAAAGAATGGTCAATTTTCATTCTTTTACATGTGGCTTTCCAGTTTTCCCAGCACCATTTGTTGAAAAGACTTTCTTTTCTCCATTGTATGCCCTCAGCTCCTTTGTCAGAGATAAGCTGTCCATAGATGTGTGGTTTTATTTCTGGGCTTTCAATTCTGTTCCATTGATCTGTGCACCTGTTTTTGTACCGGTACCATGCTGTTTTGATTACTGTTGCTTTGTAGTATGTTTTGAAGTCAGGGATCGTGATGCCTCCTGTTTTGTTCTTTTTTCTCAGGATTGCTTTAGCAATTCGGGGTCTTTTGTTGCCCCATATGAATTTTAGGATTCTTTGTTCTAATTCTGTAAAGAATGTCATTGGGATTCTGATTGGGATGGCGTTGAATCGCACAGAGCCTTCTTAAGGCTGAAGTGTACATGTGCACGCGTGAGGCAGCCCTTTCTGAGAACTCGGGGGGATCAGGGCTTCCTACACCACCTCATCCTGGCCTGTCAGACCGCGTAAAGCAGGGAAATGGCACCTTACCGACTCCCAACAAGTCTGTTTGACGGATGAGCTTGGCCCAGAGAGTTGAAAGTGAAGGGCTCAGTTGGGGAGGGACTTTTCTTGACCGGCAGGAAGTGGGGCCTTCGGTCACCCAGAGTTCCCAGTGAGGCGCCTCCAGGCACCCGGCGCCCTTAGCAGAACCCAGCTGGGCTCCGTGAACATGCCGCCTTTGGGTGGAGCGGCCTCTAATCCTAGGGCCACTTGGCTCTGTCCTTGGTGGAGATGGCTCGTGTCACTAATCATGGTCCCCTGACAGCAGGGAAAGAATGAACCATGTCTTCCCCCCCATCTGGGGATCTCAGACCTCTCTTCTCAGAGCACTCCAAGTCCGAGTCAGGCAGTCCCTGTCCCTGGAGGCAGTCATGGGCAGGAAGGCTTTGCCCGGAGCTGCTCTTACCGCATAGAAGCAGTGGCTCCTAGTTCTCAGCTTAGAGTCTCTCAGCTCTAGTCTGAGTGGTGGGCCGTGGGCACTGGGGATCCAGGTGGGACATTCAGGATTTCGCGGGTTGAGTGACGTGGCCTCAGGGTAGCAGTATTAAACGCCTTCTAGGGGGCCCTCCCGGCACAACAGCAGGGGGTATCTGGCTTGGAAATGGTGCAGAAACAGTGCTTCCTGAGCTGTAATTAGCTGAGTAGTTACAGCTACCTGTCTGTAGGGGGCTGTAGATCATGGGTCTCGGGGCTTAGAGCCTCGGTCTCTTGGGAGCAAGCTGGGCTGGGAAGGTGGGTGGCAGCAGTGTGCCCGTGAGCTACGGAGCAGCAGGCAGGGAGCCTGTGTTGTGGCCCCAGGCAGCTGGTTCTGTGTCAGTGTGAACTAGGACTGGGAACAGAACAGATGAAAGTGGAGGAGGGGGGTGGGAGGGTGGTAGAGGGGGCGGAGGGGGCGTGGCACTAATATGTGGGCCAGGTCTGGGTTATGGTGTGGATCTCTTGGGGTAAGGACCAAAGCCAGACTGGAAGGTATGTCTGAGTCCTGGGCCTCTGCCTTCTTACAGTAGTAGAGCCAAGTTCTGAGGGGGGAGGGGGCAACTGCTGGAGGGGCAGAACCCCTGGGATCAGCCCTTAGTTTCAAAGGGGCAGTGGGATGAGGGACTCTCCCAGCTGTTCTGAGAGGCAGTTTGTGTCTTGGGTAGCAACTCTGCCCATTACACACACACGTGCACACCTAATTAAGTCTGTGATCCTGGGCCCTTGGTGTGTAAAGGGGAGACTGCTGCCTGTGGGTCATTCAGACAGAGGATTCTTTTTCTTTGTTTGTCCCCCATTCCTTTTCCTCTTTTTCTGAGATCAGAGAATTGCTGCAATACTCTGGTAGTCACGACTATGAACTCTGCTGAAATGGGATTGCCTAGTTAATAAGGAATCAACCTAAATTTACTGACGAGGAGAAAGCCTAGGTTCAGGCCCCAGCCCCACTCCTGTTGCGTGCGACCTGTTGGTGGGACTTGATCTCCCGACAAGAGGCCCCATCAGGTGCGTGCTGCCTTCTGAGAGCCCCTTCCCCCCATAGCCTCTTTGCCTTCTCAATTTTTGTTTTTTTTACGTGAAAGACATTGAACATAAAGCCAATCTCCTATAATCTACACTCTTTTGGGGTGTGCAAGTTGTTGCAGAACAGTGATTCTCCAACTTAACGGCTCTTTGGAATCACCGGGGTTAAAAAACCCGCTGCCCAGGCGTCACCCTCAGATTCTGATTTAATGGGTCTGGGTGCTGCCTTGGGATTTTAAACCTTCCCAAGTGGGGCTAATGTGCAGCCGAGTTGGAGAACCACTGTTAGAGAAATTAAAAATCTCTCTTTCTGAAAGGAAAAATGAAGACCATCTCTATTCGCAGATAAGAAGAAGCTATTCGAACTGCTGAATGAGGTCAGCAAGGTTGTGGGTTACCAGATCAGTGTGCCAACCTTCCCCTCTCCAACACTGAGAGGCTTGGTGTGCATCCTCCTCAGTTTCCCCTGGCATTATGTGGACGTAGACATCACACACACACATGGTCTACAGCTTTCATTTTCTGTTTCACAGCAGTTTTCCCATGTCAGTGCGTGAGATCAGCTTCCCTTTCCAACACTGGTGTGTCCATGCGTTCTGTAATCTATTCAGCAGTGATTCCTCTGAATTGTTTCAGATGCCGCCCCCGAGGACCTCCTTATATATGGACCTCTGCCTGTGCAGAGCTGTTTTTTCTTTTTGGAAAAGATTCGGGGTGTGAGACTTCTGGGTCATAGGGTATGGTCATAAAGTTTTACGAGCAGTACAAACTTCCCCTTTTCTTGGTTCATACAATGCCTCGTCCCCACAGACCCATTAATTAGCGGGTTCTGGATTTAATGTGAGGCAGAATATGAGTTCCAGTCCCTTGGCTGTATGACCTTGAGTTACTTTAACCTTTAAGATGGTAATACATTCCAGGGCAGCCCAGTGGCCAAGTGGTTAAGTTCGCGTCCTCTGCTTCAGTGGCCCAGGGTTTCACCGGTTGGGATCCTGGGCGCGGACATGGCACCGCTCATCAGGCCATGCTGAGGCGGCATCTTGCATAGCACAACCAGAGGCACTCACAACTTGAATATACAACTATGTACCGGGGGGGCTTTGGGGAGAAGAAGGAAAAAAAAGATTGGCAACAGATGTTAGCTCAGGTGCCAGTCTTTTTTTTTTTTGAGGAAGATTAGCCCTGAGCTAACTGCTGCCAATCCTCCTCTTTTTGCTGAGAAAGACTGGCCCTGAGCTAATATCCGTGCTCATCTTCCTCTACTTTATATGTGGGATGCCTGCCACAGCATGGCGTGCCAACCGGTGCCATGTCCACACCTGGGATCTGAACTGGCGAACCCTGGGCCGCCGAAGTGGAACGTGTGCACTTAACTGCTGTGCCACTGGGCTGGCCCCTGATTTTTGGTTTTAAGAAGACATTATTTTTGCAGACAGAATAAAATTTGCTGGCGTGGGAGGGCCTGAATACAAGGATTCTAGAGTAAGTCCATCACATACCTCTAATGAGAGCTAACTCTGCTTTGTGAAGCACTTAATACATATCTCAACTAATCCTTGTGCCAAACATTCTTTATGAGATGTGTCTCCACCTTAAGATGAAGAAAATTGAGTTTTCTATCTCCTTTACGTGTCTACTGCCTTCTTCTAGGCCCTTATTGTTTCTCCTTGCCTGGATCTGACTGACTTAGGTCTCCAGGTACCTTTCGCTCCTTTCTGCTCCCAGAATCACCTGGAAATGTAGTTTGGTGTGTAAGCCTTGCAGACCTACGCTCGTTCTCTGTTGCCTACTGATGAAGTCCAGACTCCAGGACCCTCTTCTAGCCCACTAAACAACTTGAGTGTCTGAGCATGACCTCTGTCTCCATGCCACTGTGTGTGTTTTGCTGGTTCCTCACCCTGGAGCATCCCTTTATCCTTTAAAAAATCGTATTCATCCCTTGTTCTGGTTCTTTATTACTGTGTAACTGCTGCTTCATTGACTCATGATCTTGTGGGTACATATGAGGGACATGTGTATGTGTTGATTCCATGGGTGTTTAAAAATGCTCCAATGTCACCTGAATAGATAAGTGTTCTGGGAGTTTAGAGAACTAAATCTTTAAACATAACTTGCCCCTTGGGAGAAAATAGGGAGAATTTGGTGTCGAGAAGTGATGAAGAAAGGGAGTTGGATTCAAGAGAAGTCTCAGCTTGTTTCACGGGAGTGTGCGTGGATGAGGAAGCAGAAGGGGGAGGTGTCTCTTCCTGCCCACCCTCCTCCAGCAGATCACGCAGAGTCGTGGGTGTGAACAGAGGGGGGGCGCTCGTTTGGGGGCAGGGAGAGGGAAAGCACACCTGTCGGTTGTCTTTCCCATGCACTCGCATCAGGATCCTCCCGGGTGACTCTCACAGCATCCCTCTCTCCTCTCCTCCTGTTCCCCCAGGTGTAATTGCTTCAAGCCTGCAGGATGGCCATCCAGTTCCGTTCGCTTTTCCCCTTGGCGTTGCCTGGAATGCTGGCGCTCCTCGGCTGGTGGTGGTTTTTCTCTCGTAAAAAAGAGCATATTAGCAGCCATGACGAACAGGTGGAGGCCAGTGCCGTGGAGCTGAGGCCGGACCCTGCCCTCAGTGAACCACTCCCTGGGGAAGACGCCTGCCCTGGAGTAGTGTCCACACCCCCCAGCGTCACACAGCCGCCAGAGAAGGAGCTGTCCACCGCGAGCAGTCCTTCCACGGAGCCCCCAGCCTTGCTGCGGGTGCATCCAGCCTGTCGCAGATCAGAGTCCTCAGGCAGCCTTCCTAATGCCACGGACATGAGATTTCGACCGGGAATGCGCAAAGACGACAGTACAAGGGTAGAACTAGCCCTGACGGGTGATGAAGCCAAGTCTGTTCCTCCAGAGTGTCCCTCTCCATCCCTGAAGGGTGTTCTGTTCCCCCATGAAGCAGTTGAGGCATGTAAGCGAGAGTCCACTTTCAGCAGGACAGCAGGGCGGGGCCAGCAAGGTGGCGCAGCCCCCACTGAGAAGCTTGGCCTCGGAGAGAAGGCAAGAGAGACAGGCGGGGCCGAAGGCACTGGTGACGCAGTGTTGGGAGAAAACTTGCCGGAAGAAGGTATGTTGTCCCAGGAGCATGGCTCTGAATTGCAGAACGGCAAGGCTCCCGGCCCAGCTCCCTTGGGAGGAGGGGGAGAGGAAGGGAAGAGCAGCCCGCCCCCGGTGGAGGAGGATGCAGCAGGGAAGTTGTTGAGTAGCTTCAAGTCAGCTCATGTGGAGCTGGCGAAGGATGATGAGACGCCGGCACCCCAGGTCAGAGGTGGCAGAGCTCGGGATGGAGACTTCACAGGAGAACTGCGCAAAGAAGAGACGTTGGATAAAAATGAGAAGATTGAGCAGGCTGCCTTCGAGATCATCTCCAAAGTGATCGTGGAGGCAACTGAAGAAGTGCTGGCCACCACGATGGGCAAGATTGCAGGTCGGGTGTATCAGGCTTCAGCTGGTCAGCTCCAAGGGCAGAAGGAGGAGAGCTGTGCCCTGGTCAGCCAGAAAACCTCCCTGGGGCAAGATGCCGGGGAGCCCACTCTGGCCACAGCAGAGGCAGCCACAGGCCCGTCAGACGCTGCCCTGCCCTCTCCAGGCCTGCCGGCAGAGGACCTGTCACCACCAAAGACCTATGTGAGCTGCCTGACCAGCCCTCTGTCCAGCCCCACTAAGGATGGGAAGCCAAAGAGCTCCGCATACCACATCTCCCTGGCCCCCTGCCCACCATCGGCCACCCTCCCCAGAGAGTCGCTAGACGAGGCGAATGTCCTGGTGGAAGATGCGGGCTGTGTCACCTGCATGTCCGACAACTGCCAGGGTGGCCCGACTTCAGTGGCCTCCTCTGGGCAGTGCTCAGATTCTGTCAGCACTTCAGGGCTCGAAGACTCTTGTGCTGAGACCAACTTGAGCCCCAGGGACAAGGCCATCACCCCGCCGCTGCCAGAAAGTACTGTACCCTTCAGTAATGGGGTGCTGAAGGGAGAGTTGTCAGACTTGGGGACTGAGGATGGATGGCCTGTGGATGCGGAAGCAGATCATTCGGGAGGTAGGAGGGTCTTGGGTGGTCCTCACTTAGAGGACCGGGGGTGGTGTCCCTTTATTCCATAGGGAAAGGGTGCTGGTCTGCCTCTCCCTCTCTACTTCTCCAGTAATGGTCTCTTCAACTCTGTCCCAGCTGGCCTGCAGAAAGTTGGGTACAGCATAGAGCTGGTGGGTAACTGGGAAGTTAGGCTACGCTGAACCCCAAAGCCATGGGAGCTGTAACTTGATTCAGCAGCCAGTGACCCTCCCCAGCCCTTCCGAAGGAACCAGCTCGCAGGTGGCTTCACCAGTGAACCTATGTGTGCCTCGTTCTCTCTTTTAAACCTCTTAATGGAGAGGCAGCCTTAGCTTTAATTCCCTTGAGTACCAAGAATGGGTGTGAGCTTTTTTAATGGTTTATTTCCTTTTAATCATGTGCTTGTTCCCACGTCTTCACCTGCTTTCCTTCTCCAGAAGCTCTTTCCGGGTAAGTGCCCAGAGAATGGCCCCAGCTTTGAATTGAGTACTTGCGGGAGGCTCATGCTTCCCGCCTTGTTGTTGTCAGCTCCTCCTTCGCAGACAGCCTCAGCCACTTTCTTTCTGTGCAGCTGCAGCTCCACCCACCCCGGGAAAAAGAGGGGTAATTTGGTAACGAAGTGTCCACTGGGTTTTTCGAGTGCTGACCCCAGCGTAGACAGTTCAGACCGCTAACGTACAGGTCAGCAGCTCCTGACCCTGGTTTCTCAGCTACCCCGGGGTATTTTCGTTTATCTCATAGAAAGAGGCCATGCAGTTCCTGCAGAGGTCTCTGGCTTGTTGCCCTGGAGCCGTTCCCTACCATTTCAACTCCAGAAAGCCTGGGAGCGTTAGTACTTCAGCAGCATCTTGTGTGTACCACACACTGCTTTTTGTAATCTCTAAGATGCTATTGATTAAGACGCTGCTGTTTTATGTACCACTAAAAGAGAAATAAATGCTGCTGATTATGGTATAGAAGACCAGAGACTGTAAGGTGCACCCTAACTTCAGAGATGTTAAAATGTTTTTTCTTAAAAAAAAAAGCATCTTAAAATTGGTGAAAATCTTTTAAGAATAAAGGAGTTTCCCTTTGTCTATTGCCCCTCAGCTAATTCACAAGCCCCTCAGCCTCATCCTGCCAACTCTAGGTTGATTGTAGTAGCTACTCTGATGGGTGGAAGGCATCTGAGTTCTGGCCTTGCAGGAGCAGAGGCTGTGACTGCACCGAGCCGAGGTGGTGGGTGGGGAGGCGTGGGGATGGCAGATGGAAGCCTGGGAGCTCCATTCACCAAGCGCTCACTCGCGCCAAGCTCCAGGCTCGTGCCTTCCGCGCATTCTCACAGTAGCCTTGCCTTGTGTGTGAGGAAGTTGAAACTTCGGGTAGTCTAGGGACCACCCAGCTGAGCAGAACCTGGCCTTTGAGTGCAACCCGCTGCAGTCCCGGTGTGGTCTGAGCCACCCCTAGGTGTTGTTGGGGTGGCAGGTATCAGCCAGCCCTGTTCTGTCGGGCAGAGGCTGGGGCTGTGTGTGAGCGGAGCGCCTGTCAGCCTGCTTCTGTGTCTAGCAGGCTGGCTAAGTGGCTGCCCTAAGGAGGGGTGGTTCTCCCTGCCTGAAGCCCATCCCTGGTGTGGAGGGAGGAGGTCACTTTGAAGGTGACTCTTCCTTAGCTGGGAGTGGAATTCATCTAAGCCTTACTCCTCTGCATCCAGCCAGCACATGGATTGCCTGGCAAATGATCACATCCAGGGTTTGGAGAAACATGTGGAAAATAACCCAATTAGTAGAATCTCAGGAGTGATCTATTTCTGGCAATTGAGTCGTCCATATTTAAGCTGCAGCCACTTTTCTTAAGCTGGTCTGGCCCCTGTTTTTCTGTGCTAGTCCCTTTGGCACACTCCTGAGAGAGAGTGGAGCTGCTAAGTGGGTGCCAGCGCCCTGCTTCCCACTCTGTCCCCTTGGGAATGAGCTTCAGCTCCGTCTCTGACCGGGGGTTAAGACCCGCCATGAGCCCGGAAGAGCATTCAGAGTTGCACAAGTCAGGCCTGAGCAGAGGGAAGGGAGGGCTTCCCTCATCCCCTTCTGGCAGGGCCCTGATCCGGATGAGAGCAAGGGAGAACGCTACGTAGCTCGGCGTGGCTGAAGGCCACTGCCCATTAGCCCAGGCCTGGGGCCTTTGGGACTGGGGACCCCTCGTCTGAGGGGCTGGCATAGCTGGAAGGGTGTGGACCAGCTGTGACTGGTTGGCCTTCGTGGAGGGCTGCAGCAAATACCTGGCTTCTGGGACCGTGTGGACCTGTTGGCCTGTCCCCTCCCCCATGCCATGGACTCTCCTTCCTGGGCCAGCGTCTTTCTTCCCAGTTCACCACTTGTCTCTGCTCCAGCAGCTGTGGCTGGGTGTGGCTGCCAATTAAGCAAGTGGGACTGTAAGTGACAGGCTAAAATTAGGTGTATCTACACCCCCAGTCCTCCTTTCATTGGGGTTGTTCTGAGCCTTCTAGACTGTGACTTGACAGTCACCTGCCAAGCTTGAGGAGGGGGCGTGGGGCGGGGGACTCCCGGGAGCGTGAGTTTGGAAGTTGTGCATTATTAACTGCTCTGAGCCCGTGTCTGTGTGTCTGTGTCTGCTGCTTCCTCCCCTGCAGGTTCGGACGGGAACAGCATGGATTCGGTGGATGGCTGCTGCGGCCTCAGGAAGACGGACGGTTTCCAGAATGCCCAGGCAGGCTCCACTCCTAACAAGGTCGACCTCATCATCTGGGAGATTGAGGTGCCAAAGGTAAGAGCTGCCAGCTCACAGTTCCCTGGAGGCCAGAGTCATCAGGTTTGTGGGGTGGGGTCCGAGGGAGGGACAGCAATCCAGAAGAAGCCCCTGAGTGAGCCAGAGGCTGGAGGAAAGGGAACGCCACACTTTGCAGGGTTCGCAGAGCTGCCTGCAGAAGGGAGTTCCCCCCGCTGCCATCAGGGGTGTCCTGTTCTTGTCCTCTTCCAACTCACAGGCCTGCCTGCCTCCCCTGGGGCTTTTCCCCTGTGTGCTCAGGCTCAGATCTGTTTGGAGATGCCGACAAAGACCAGACTGAGGACGTGGGCCGGCCAGGAGTCCCTTCACTGTGCTCTGCTCAAGCTCTCCAAGGCAGAGTGTAGTTCTAATTAAGCACAGCGTAAATCCAAATTCTAGAGAACTTGAAAAGCATAGAAATGTAGGAAGAAAATAAAAATCAGCTCGAATCCTACCCCTGAGAGTGCGAAGACTTTTATTTCCTCCTCCTCTTGCACCCTGTGGTTTTTAAACAAAACTGATATTGTTGCTTTAATTAATGCTTTTAAATATTTAACAATTTAATTTCCCTGTGTTATTCTTTGAAAATGTAATTTTAACTGCATTATTCATTGTGTGAATGTCAATTGACTTCACGGGTCCCCAATTCCAGGGTGCTTAAGCGGTTTCTAGCTTCTTGCTGTTCTAACTTACAACTTGCTAGCTTGAACTTGATGTTTATCTCTGGGGCTCAGAAATAATTGCAATCTCTGGGGGCATTTAGCTCCCTGCTGCGGCAGAGGCTTGGCTGGGTTTGAACTCTGGGTCATGCGGGCTGCTGTGACCCGGGATGCTGGCTCCCTCGGTTGTTCCCTCCCCCAGTGACCCTGAGAGTGAGTGATCCTATACTCTTCTCCTACAGTGGTTGCAAAGGGCACATCCAGGCAGCTCTGGGTGCCGAGGGACTACGGCCCTGGTGGCTCTGCTGGGGTGGGGTCGTTGGGGATTATTTCAGAGCTCCTCTTACGTCATGGCTAAGTTTGGCTGCTTCTGTCCGCCTTGAACTCTGGTCTGCTGGCCCTTGTGTTCTGAAGGCTCCAGCCTGCTGTCACTTGGCAGCAGGAGCCCAAGGGTTCTTTCTTGGACCTTTATTTTCAAATTGAGCCCCTTTGTCTTTGGACCTGAGTATACTGGAAGAGATGCAGGAGTTGTAAGTCGGCCCTTGTGCTGGGGAAACATCTCATAGTGTGGATTTGGGAAGAGAAGATGCTGCCTTCGCAGCTGTCTGGATTTGGATCGTGCTGTCGGGGATGAAACGGGAACTGCCTGGTCCTGGAGCCAGACTGCCTAGTATAACTGCTTCGTAGCTGTGTGAGCTTGGGCGAGTTACTTAGTCTCTCTGGGCTTGTTTCCTCATCTGTAAAATGGTGACAAAGGTTTCTGTTTCATAGGTACTATGAGTAAATGTGAGTGCTTAGAACAGTGCCTGGCAAATGAGTGCTGACATGTTAACCTTTAATAATGTTTGAACTTGCCCTTGTGTCAAACAGACGCAGGTCTTTGGGAATATAGGCAATTGGTTTCTCGTTAACTCTCATATCTCTTTCTTTCTCTCTGGAAGCACCTAGTCGGTCGGCTAATTGGCAAGCAGGGACGGTATGTGAGTTTTCTGAAGCAAACATCTGGTGCCAAGATCTACATCTCAACCCTGCCTTACACCCAGAACATCCAGATCTGCCACATAGAAGGTCAGGGGCCGCTGCTGCCCTGTGTTTGGTTTTCTTCCTTGAAATGTAAAGCCGTCTGAGCCTCAGTTGCTCCCCTGGTGGCCTCTAAGCCTCTGAGTAGAAAACCCTGCTCACCCAGGTGGAGGGAGCACTGGGTGTCTTCCCTTCAGCCCTTGTCTCCAGTTTAGGTGCTTGAGGCAAGGAGAGGCAAGGGCACTCGGACGGAGGGCCAGGGGTCCTAGGTTTATAGTACCCCCTGCCCCACATGGCTCCATCACAGAGCAGAAATGTGTCCCCTCTGGTCAATGAGGGCCAAGTCTTGCCCATCTCCTTGCCTCCTGTTGCATTCAAAGCACGGGTCACAACAGCAGATGTATTGTTTGAAAGGTCAGTGGGTTTGAAGCCCCTTTAGAGGCCTATCTTCCTAAGGCAAAACTTGGCATTTTGGCACCTTAAAGATGTACGTGAACTCTAGGAAAAGTCCTGAAGGATGGGGAGTGTGCCTGAGTTTGGTTTTGCAGAATTTGTCGTACCCACTGTGACTGTGTCCTGCTTCCACCCCCATTTAGGCTCTCAGCATCATGTAGACAAAGCACTGAACTTGATTGGGAAGAAGTTCAAGGAACTGAACCTCACCAATATCTACGCTCCCCCACTGCCTTCACTGGCACTGCCTTCTCTCCCAATGACTTCCTGGGTGAGCATGCTCCTGGGGAACCAGGACTTCCGATACTCCTTTCCCCCATCCTACCCAAAACAAGAAACTCCCAAGACCATGGGCCAACAAGGCCAAGAGCTCATTGATGCCAGTGTCCTCTCAGCTCTGACCTCCGGTCATTTCCTCTTCTGGCCTGTGTTCTCTGGGGTCAGGATCAGGGCTGGAATGCTGGTAGGAAACCAGAGGCCTCTCTGTCCCTACTTGAAGGACCCCTTGCCCCTGGCTCTGCCGCCTGGGCACCCTTTGTGTTTTCAAGGCATTTGCCTAGAAAGGGTTATAGTCCATCCAGGGGGACATGGTGTGTCCAGACTGGCATGGGACTCCACAGCGTGTCCAGAGTCACAGTCTAACACCTCTGAGGCCTGGATCAGACCCACCATTGTGGGCTTGGATGGGCTTGTAATGGGTCGTCATGTTCCTTTTTCCCTGATGAGCGGGTGTGGTGGTGGCCCTGGTGAAGGATTCCCTTCCCCTTCCCTCTTCACAGGACGTACCTAGATTATAAAGGAGAAGGAATCCCCCCGAGGCCCCAGAAGCCAGCTGGCTCTTTGGAGGTTGTCCTGGGAGTTTGGCAGGAGGAAAGGCTGACATCTCGGGGCCCGCTGTGTGCTGGGGGCTGCAGGGTCTTTTGGGGCCTGCCACTCATATCCTGCGGCGTGCCTCCAGCCCTTTTAGGGCCTCATCTCATTGGGAATAGAATTGAAGGGTTCTGTAGGCCAAAGACCACTGCATTTCACACAAGTGGGCTGAACGTGCTGCTTCAAGAAAGCTGCCTCCCTGACCTTTGTTCAGGACGGTTGACCTTTTGGTTCTGTATCTTCACCTCCAAAGACCCTTGTGCTTTGGGGGAAGGGATGGATGTTTGGGAACTGAACCCCACTCCATGCTTCCCTTCGGAATCAGGGTTTTTTGCAGAAGGCTTGGCCCCAGGCCCACTCTCTATTTCTAAATCATTGAGTGGTTGGTAAGGCTTCCTTCCCTTGTTCTCTGTGTGGCTTGGTGGGACTGGGGAGGAGATCCCAGATGCCTCAACCAGCAGCGTTGGGGCAGGGGCGGAGGCCAGGACACTTCTTGGGGCCACCTGATTGGAAAGTGGACTAGAAGCCCTGTTGTGTCTAGTCGCCCTGTGTGTTGCCTGTAGCTTAGCATCAGCAAAACTGGCGTCTAAGAACAAGACTTCTAGGAACCAGTCTTGGCTTCTTTTAGGGCCTTTAATGTGAGGCCTGGCCACTGAGCAAACCTACTTTGCAAATCCTAGAGTAGGAATGAGTTAGAAGGGTGTCTGTGGAGTGTAGAGAAGAGCAAATACAGCTCAGACTGTTGCAGACCTTGACAATGGACCCTTGCCAGCAGAAAGGCAGAGTAGAGAGATGCTGTCAAACCTGAAGCTCCTGGGGTCAGCTGCAGGCCCAAAGGAGCTGCCTGCAGGGTGTGAGGCCTGCCCACCTCTTTTTCTCGGGTACTTTGTTCTCAGTGGCCACCTCATTCCTGATTGCCCTCCCTGGATGTTACTGACTCATCAAAAGAGGTGGGGGCAAGGGAAGCTCTGGTTTGTGGCCCTGGCCCAAGCCAGCAGGTCCCTACCCCAACCCTCCATTAACAGCTGGCTCTTGACAGCCTTCCTACCACCCTGAGATGAGGCCGCCTCTGGTGGTTGCTCGTGGTATTGCAGGACAAGGGCTCCAGTGGTGTCACACACTTTCCATGGCTACAGTAGTTTTCCTTGACCCTCTACCATCTGGGTTTCTTTGGGTTGCCATGGCCTTTTGAAAGATACGCTGGGGCCTCGGGGCTTCTCCCAGACCTGAGAAAGGTTGCTGCAGTGCCCACTGCCCCCTCCCCTTCTCTGCAGCTCATGCTCCCCGACGGCATCACTGTGGAGGTGATCGTGGTCAACCAGGTCAATGCTGGGCACCTGTTTGTGCAGCAGCACACGCACCCTACCTTCCACGCGCTGCGCAGCCTGGACCAGCAGATGTACCTCTGCTACTCCCAGCCTGGAATCCCTACCTTGCCCACCCCAGTGGAAAGTGAGTGCTGCCCTGGGAGTCAGAGGGGAGTGCTGGGCTCTGGCCAGGCCAGGGGGAGAAGCATTGGGGTGGCCTGTTCTGCCCTTGCTCTTGACTGGAGGAGGCCATTCTGGGATCCTTTGTGGGAATAGCATCCTTGAGCTCTTACCATTGGTTTGGAGTTTCTCCAGACTGATTGTCCTGCTAGCCCAAGCTGGTGTTTCCATTGGTTGACAGATGGGTTGGAGTGGAATATTGACGCATGGATTCAGATCCCAACTGTGCCACTTACCTGTTGAATGGGCCTGATGCCCACTTGTTCCAGGAATTGGGGTTGGATACTGTATTATGTGTTAAGTACCTGGTGCAGATGCTGGTTCCCGTAGAAGCTCCCTAAGAGCAGCAGACCCCTGTGGTGGGTTGGCTCTCTCCATTTGACAGATGAGAAAACTGAGCCTCTGAAGGCAAGTGACTTGCCTGAGTGACAACTGAGCAGGAGCTGGAATCTGAACCCAGTTGCACTCCTGAGCCTGTCATTTGTCACTATGATCCTTGTTGTCCTTGTTAGCAAGAATTGAATGTCAGGACATCTCTCCACCCACCCCATCAGGGAATCCTAACCTGGAGCCCCCCAGTGGGCTTCCAGGCATTAGGAAAATGTTTGACATTATCTGTAGCATTGTTATGGTTTTTTCCTTTGGAGAAATAAGGATTTAGTTTTCATCAGATTTTCTAATGTTGCCTCAACCCAGCAGTAAAGACCAAACTGGAGTCCAAGAGGTGACTGCACCAGGGGTCAGGGTCAGGACACAGTGTGGTGGGCTGTGTCTCACAGGCCCTCATCCCCACTGGCCTGGGGCAGCTGCTGAGGGCACTACTGGGTGACCTCACCCCATGGTTCCCTCTGTCCTGCCCCAGGGTAGGGTTGGTGACCATTGGGGCACTTGTTCTCCAGCCTTACTGGCTCCCCAGGGCATCAGTGCCCTCAGCACCTTCCTGAAGCCAAGGCTAGAAGAAGTGGGCTCTAGGCCTGGGAGTCCCCTTCTGATCAACTTCTGAGTTGTCATGGGCTGGAGCACCCTTGAGATACCAGGCCCCTGAGATCTGCTGCACTTGGGGTTCTTGATTCTTTCTGGGACTTTCTCTCAAGTCCCCAGTCCCTGAGTTTTGGATTTTACTTGGTTTATTTCAGTTAATCTGCATTCATCTCAGGCTTCGGAAAGTTTCAGAGTAAATACATGTGGATGCGTGCTTTTTGGTCTGGATAGCTTTCTGGGCAGCACATAGATGCTGGGCTGAATGTCACATGTCCGGGTCCTTCCATTGGCCAGTCTTGGCTCTTGGAGGCTTTGGGGACTCCTTGCCGTTCCTTTGCCCTGTGAAGGTGCAGGCTTCTGAGAAGGAACGTGGGGAGGTGGGTAGCATTGACCGGCGTGACCCTTGTTGCCCTGCCCTGGGCCAGGCGTGTCCACACACTTTCCTCCTGCCCTGTAGTAACGGTCATCTGTGCTGCCCCTGGTCTGGATGGTGCCTGGTGGCGAGCCCAAGTGGTAGCCTCCTACGAGGAGACCAACGAAGTCGAGATTCGCTACGTGGACTACGGCGGCTATAAGAGAGTGAAAGTGGACGTGCTCCGGCAAATCCGGTGAGTCGAGACCCCTCAGGCAGACAGTCATGGGGCCTGCCTGTTGGGGGATGTGTGATTTCTGCACAGCCGGCTCAGTCCTCCAAGCCTGGGGCACGAGTTAATTCCCCCGCCTGCTGCCTACTCTCTTTGAGCAGAGTCTGATGTTAACAGACTCCATTGTTCACCTCAGCCAAGCTGAGCTAGAAAGGCCTGTCTCGTGGAGGGAGTCCCCCCAGTGTCACACAGCAAAGGGAAGCAGGCTTCTTTCTGGGAGTTTGATGCGAGAAGTGCCGCTGAGGTCAGGCTGCAGCAGGGCTGGCGGGCTGCATTCTGGCGTGCCGGGCGCTGTGGCCTGCTGCCCGTCACATGCTTCACTTCATCCTGGGTTGTGGGGGTCACGGCGCTAAGCAGAAGGCAAATATCAGCTGGAGGGAGTCAGCCTTCAAGTCCATGTTAAATGTGCTTCTTTCTTGCCTTTCTAGGTCTGACTTTGTGACCCTGCCGTTCCAGGGAGCAGAGGTCCTTCTGGACAGCGTGATGCCCCTGTCAGGTAACAGGTGGGGCCTCTGGCCTGGGGAGGCAGTTGTTTGTTGAGAGGTGGCCTTTCTCTTTGGGGGCCCTCATTCTCACCTGGAGGGCTTATGCTAAGAGATTGCTGCCTCTATCTGTTTGATTGACTGGTTCTGGGCTGAGGCCCGAGAACTTGCATTTCTAACAAGTTCTCCAGGGATGCCAGTGCTGCTGGTCCATGGACCACCCTTGTCAGGTCCCTGCTCTAGACTTGACCCAGGCCTCCAACTTTGAGAGGCTTCTGATACTGGTACATTCCAGAATGTAATTGAGACCGAGAGTCTTTGCACCTGTGGTTGGAGGTGGCATTGAGGACCACAGCACTGCTCAGCCGGGCCTTGGCCCCTGGTGGCATTGTGGGGACCGTCCTAACACTCACCTATGTGGTGTCTTGGACTGTGATCACATCACCAGAGGGAGGGGGACTGGTGGTACGATCCTGAGCAAGTTATTTAGCCCTCTGGGAAATGGGGCAGCACCCCTCTTCAGGGTGGCTGAGGGAATTGCATTAACCCAGCAACTGGTAGTAGACAGTGATCACGTGGCGGCTATTCATGGTGTGTCCTAGGTCATATTTGTAGGCACCAGTCCATTCATTCCACTCTCTTCCCTCCCCACGTTTGCCCTCTCTAATCTTTTTTTTGAGGAAGATTAGCCCTGGGCTAACTACTGCCAATCCTCCTCTTTTTGCTGAGGAAGGCTGGCCCTGAGCTAACATCCATGCCCATCTTCCTCTGCTTTGTACGTGGGACGCCTACCACAGCATGGCATGCCAAGCGGTGCTATGTCCATACCCAGGATCCAAACCGGCGAACCCCGGGCCGCCGAGAAGCAGAACGTGCAAACTTAACTGCTGCGCCACCAGGCCAGCCCCTGCCCTCTCTAATCTTGATCTTGTCCACAGCAACAAAGTGCATAAGAAACACCACAGTTTAGCTGGAGTCCTGTTGGCTAGAACACTGGGCAGAGGCTTTGTTGATTTTCCTTTATTGCTCCTGTCCAGCCTTCCTCTCTATTTCTGTGCATCTCAACAGTCTGTCCAGGCCCAGCTGAAACACTCCTTCCTTCATGAGCCTTTCCCAGACCTTCATAAACCTGCCTCTCCCATCCTTACCAGCTCTTGCTGTGAGCATGTTCTTGTACGTAACTTTTATAATCTATGAAGAGCGCTGTCTCAGTGCTCTGCCCACTGTAGAGTCACTGCCCGTCTTGGGCTGTGTGGCCAGCTGCCTGGATTTGACTTCTACCTTCACCTCTCTGGGAGCTGGTTGACCTTCGGCCATCAACCCTTGTCTCTGTTCCCCCTTGTAAAGCGAGGATAACACCTGCTATCTCATGGGGTGTTACTGATTCGGTGGAAGAACACAGACAACGTGATCAGCCCCCAAATAGTGGTGGTGGTGATCTTTGCATTGGAGGCAGAGTTTCTGTCCTTTGGTCCTCTCTCCCCAGTGGGTAGGTAGCACGTAGCAGGGACCCTGAGTGTGTTCAGGTGGAGGCCTGGGCTCTTCTCCAGTTCCACGGCAGCTTCTGGAGCGTTCTACTTGGAAGACTCCTGGAAGTTGTGTGACAAGAATGCTTTGCCTCAGTGAGAATCTAAATGTCACTTTCCCTTCTCATTCTAAAGATGACGACCACTTTTCACCTGAGGCGGATGCAGCTATGAGCGAGATGACAGGAAACACTGCCCTGCTGGCTCAGGTGTGTGGCTGGCGGGTGGGAGCGGGGCAGGCTGGACAGAGTCTGTCTGAGGAGCCTCCTGCCAGCTTTGGCAGTGCCTCCTGCCCTCGCTTTTCATGCATCTGGTCTTCTCGGGAACTGACCTTTGCATTCCCTCTTCCTGGGTTGGCCAGCAGTTTTGTGTTGTGTTTTTTTTTTTTTTTTTGAGGAAGATTAGCCCTGAGCTAACTGCTGCCAATCCTCCTCTTTTCGCTGAGGAAGGCTGGCCCTGAGCTAACATCCATGCCTATCTTCCTCCACTTTATATGTGGGATGCCTACCACAGCATGGCGTGCCAAGTGGTGCCATGTCCACACCCGGGATCCGAACTGGTGAACCCTGGGCCGCTGAGAAGCGGAGTGTACAAACTTAACCACTGCACCACCGGGCCAGCCCTGGCCGGCAGTTTTTAAGGAGAGGTGCATGGAGTAGCTTCTAAACATGCTTGGGGTTTTTTTGTTTGTTTTGTTTTTTCAGGTGACAAGTTACAGCCCGAATGGCCTTCCTCTGATTCAGCTATGGAGTGTGGTTGGAGATGAAGTAAGTTCTGTCCTTCTTTTCCTTCTAAGTTATGGGCCAGCAGGAATGAATTAATTCTACCATTGCTGCCTTGTAAGCTAATCGGAGGATGTAACTATGCTAAATGTCCCCTGGGGGGCACTGGTCCAATAGCCAGAGACATTTTTGGTTGCCACAGTTGGGGGTGATGACGCTAGTGTCATCTAATGAGTAGAGGCCAGCGATGGTGCACTATACAATGGTGTGATGGCATCGTAAAACACCAGTGGGCCTTTCTGGACGTCTGTCCATTGGGTTTCCTCCCCTCCATCCCATGGTATTAAAACTTAGATTTCTTCAGTGTATTGAAAAGCCTACCCTCATGCCAACAGGACATTTAAGTAAACGCCCCTGTTGGCCTAGAAAATGAGTCATGCCCCCACCGCTGTTGTGCCTGTTGCCTGTGGTGGTGGCCTGGGACTGGGAGAGGAAGGGCCCAGGCTGCCTTGAGAAATGACCCCGAGATGCCGTGGGCAAAGCTCTCAAGGGGACTTTGTCTTCTAGGTGGTGTTGATAAACCGGTCGCTGGTGGAGCGAGGACTTGCTCAGTGGGTAGACAGCTACTACTCGAGCCTCTGACCCCGTCCTCACAGCCGCTGCTGGAGTCCTTTTTGCACTGTTGAAATTGGGCTTGGCACTCAAGGCAAAGACTTTACATCAGAATAACAAACGTTGTCCTCCCCAGAAAGTCCTTTTTTTCATACTGTAGTCACGTTAAGACATTTTGTCTCTGAGACAAGGAAGGAATGGTGGGTTCTCTTCAAGCCATAGGATGATGTTTAACAAGCCAGTTGGTTTAACCTGGTTCCAAGCTGTTAAAAAAAAAAAGTGGAAGAAAACAATCTCAACCAGATTGTCCTATTTCCCCTTTATTCCTTCCCGCCTCCCCTACCCAAACCCAAACCTGCTGTAGCAGACAGACCAAGGAATGTGTTGCTTGCTCGAGAGGGTTTCTTCTGCTTTAAAATCTTTCTTCAGGGAGCAAGACATGAATTAACTAACTGGTATCGATCACTTATACCGCTCACGTAAATGAATTTATGATGTTTAACCAGTTTTTATAAACTTCATCTAGGTCTCTCAGAAGGCAGACTTTTTAATGCATATGTAGATACCAGGCAGTCACGCCTCTGGCCTTGGTCCGTCAGGGAGGGAACTGTTATCTTGCCAAGCCTGGTTGTAATTTGTAACCATTTTCTATTTGTGCAAACTCTGTAAATATGTGTTTAAAAAAATGTAATATTTTGTATAAGATACACTGGAGAACAAAGGGAACTCAAGATTTTTCCACAGCCCACGTCACCTGTGAGCAGAAGTTACTTCTGCAGAGGACAGCTGCCCATCCCAGCTCCTGCCACGGGCTCGGCTCCGTGGCTCCTGCAGACTGGACGTGCCGACTGTATGGGGTAGATTGATCCTGGGATTTTTTTTTTTTCCTGTTTTGCTGTACAAATTTGTTAAAAAAAAATAACTCATTGAATTACCTTGCAGTGGTGTGCGTTTGATTCTTTTTTAGACTGGCTTCAGCATTGTGCGATTTAAAATAAGTCACTTAAACTTATATAAATCTTGAACTGTGTACATGATAGCTTTGAGTACATTTTTTCCATGGTGAAAAAGATTGGGGGTGGGTGTGAAGAGGTAGTTGTGAGTGTGGTGGGCTTGGAGGAGCCCGTCTAAAGGAGACCCATGGCTCGTTGAAGATAAAGTTTAGCCAGCAATGTCCATCGGGTGTTTCCCCTCCTTGCCCCACCAGGTGGCAGCTGAGCTTCCCCTGGCTATCCCCAGTGAATGTCTCAAATAGCCAGGCTTCCAAAATTGTTTGGCTGTGCATTCTTAATAGGTCTGTGAAGTTTTTAATCTACTGTATTGGTAGGAGGGATGTAAAAATGCATCTATCTGCATGGTGAGAGCAGAACAAAGTCTTCACTTAACGGTCCCTCCTCTTAAAGGCAGGCTCTGACCCTTTGGCCCAGGCCTCCGGGGGTCTCTAGAGAGCAGCGATAGCCTGAGGGTCCTTCATGCTAAAGGCATCCTCCCACAGAGCTGCAGCCACTCTCCCTGCTGCTTAAAAGCCTCAGTTTCCCTCATCTGGAGGATCAGATAATGGTACCCACCCCATAAGGTGATGAAGTGAAATCGTGGAAGTGTCCTCTGCTTGTGTGGAGATTGGCCACAGCCTGCTCTTATGTGGTCTTAGCTGCTAGGAGCCCTAAGTCCCGCTGGTCATTGACTTTGGCTAAGTCTTGTTACACCCAGGTTGAAGCTTTTTCTGTACAACTCGGCTTTGCTGGAGCAGAAAAAGGTGTTTGGGAGCCTTCAAACTAGTGTGGGGAGAACTCGCAAAGCTTGGTGTCCAGATTTGTCCTTTATCTTTGGGAGCCATTGAGGGGTTTTAAACAGAGGGAACCACAGGATTCTGGTGCAGGGAGGAGGATGGGTGAGGTGGATGGTGGATCAAAGCCAGGATGGTCCAGATGAGAGAGGGGCTTCCTCTGGGGTGGTCCTGGGGCAGCAAGTGATAGGGTCAGGATCCTTGGGTAAAACCCCCCCGGGCTGGCGGGGGAGGGCGGTGAGGATGAGGAAGTGGGCTGCTGCTGGTGTCTCGGGTCTTACAGTGTTAGCCTTCAAGGATGGGTCCGTTAAACAAGGTTTTGTGTATACGGGAGGAAAAGCGAGTTGAGGTTGGTGAAGGGCACATACTCTTTGAATAAACTCTGTCTCAGATTGTTGTGGGCCTTCGGTTATTCCAGAGTTCTGAAAAGGTTGATTTGGACCATTTTGCCAGTAATCTTGTTGCTTTGACGGAGGAGCAGATTCATGGAAGTCTAGCCCCACCATTCTGGATGTTGGCCCTCCGGGCGAACACATTTTAGACATGTTCTTTGAATTACCTGTGGGCCATGCAGGGGACAGCTTGCGGGTGGTTTGAAAACTCGTGGGAGAAGCTGGTGCTGGAGAGATTTGGTGATCTGTCCAGGTGCAGGAGAGAGAGGTGGGATGCTGGGTAGGGGGGCTTCCAACCTGTACTCATCCGGGTGTTTGTGTCGACTACTTCCCCTCTGGTCCTTGGGGCCCTGCTAGGTACGAGAGGAGTGGCCGGTCCTCATAGGGTGCCAGCGTGGAGGCTGGGTTTTGGAGCTACTGCGACACCTCATACAACCTCAGTGATGCCACTTAGAGGCATCATCTAGCCATTATGGGCCTGAGATAGAACAAGATTAATAGCTAGAGTTCTGGAGAGCTCACTGTGTCCAACGCCATGCTGTTTAACAGGTAATACTTGGTCCTCATGACACCCAAGAGGGGAAGGGATTGATGCCGGACGTGGAAGATGGTGATGTTAGAAGGTGGTTTTGGGTGGAGTGGAGCTGAGACTCGGAGCTGGGCTGCTGTCTGTGCTGGGTTCTCTTAACCACGGCTCCCCTGAAGTAGCCTGGGGGTGATTGTGCCTCATTCCTCATCCCCAAATAAATGCCACCGTGGTTAAATGATCAGCCCGTAGGAAAGTTTTGAACTGAGAATGGGAAAAACACTATCACAGGAGAGATTAATTACTTTGCGTATATAAAAGCTAAAATTTAAGGAATGTAAACAAAGCCGGGAGAAACTTGTAGGATCTAGACTGAAGAGTGAACATTTTAAAATCTGTGATGAAATAAAAGGAAAACGAAGTCTCCGTTGGAAGGTGTCATAAAAGGTATGAACAAAAAATAGAAAGTCTGGATTGTTTCTCAATCAACGCTGTCCTATAGAAATACAATATGAGCCATGTGTGTAATTTAAAATTTTCTAGGAGCCTCAATAAAAAGGAGAAAGAAACAGGTGAAATTAATTTTGATAATTGTTTAACCCAGTATCTCATTTCAACATGTAATGGACATTAGAAATATTACTGAGATATTTTACAGTATTTTCATACTAAGTCTTTGGAGTCTCATGTGCATATTTTATACTTCCGGCCTGTCTCTTCAGACTAACCGCAGCTCAGGTGCTCAACAGCCGCAGGTGGCTCAGGAGGGGCTGCCACACTGGCCGGCATGGGACTAGGCTACCCCATGGGTCACCACACCCAAACCAACAGCCTTACATCTATGTTCTTATCTTATCACAAAGTTCTAGGTTCTCTTGCACATTTGTTTTTCCAGATGAACTTGAGAATGATTTTGGGGGGAGGGGATCATGGCAGATGTTCTATCAACAATTTAAAATAATGCATATTATTGGTTTGGTATAAAGTTTTATGTAATCTATTAAATTGGGCTTGTGAAGTATTAAAATCTCTTGTTTTTCTTTCTTGCCCTCTCCCTCGTTTTTTTTGGTCTGTATTATCTGTCCATTTCTAAGAAAAGTACATTAAATGATTCTGGTATTGTCATGTTTTCCTGTTTTTCTTAGCTTCTTTTATAAGTTTCAGTTATATGTTGCTTAATTTGAAAAAGCTCATGGATGGTATTTTCTCATCAACGTAAAATATCTTTGGTATCCTGTTTGGTGCTTTTTGTTTTGAATTGTACATCCTTTTTCTCTGTCATTTAACTTTAGATGGGTGGCTTATAAACACATTGCTGGATTTTTTTTTTTTTTTTTAGTGAAATTCAGACAGTCTCTTAATAGGTGAATTTAACTGGTTTTTTTGTGATCATTGTTGCAATGTTATTTGCCATTAAGTTCATTTTCCTATTATGTTTTCTAATTGGTGGGGGGGTTTTTTGCTTCCCCTATTTGCTTGATCAAAAAATTTTCCTATAGTAAATTGAGCATTCAACATCTTCTTGCTGTGTTACTGGTGGATAACTTTAAAGTTTTAAATATGTTTGAATTTATATTTCTCTCAATTTCACATATTTAAGGCCTCTATTCACCCTGAACAAGAAACTCAGCAGAAAGTCAGATTTCTGCCCATCTTCCTACAAGTGCACACACACATTCTCTGTCTCCTGGGTTTCGCTGGAATCATCTAGAATACAGTTCAGAATTCTAAACTTTTCACAAATGTCTCTATCTCAATCTCTTAATAGTGACACTAAATGTCAGTCATATTATTAAAAAATATTTTGGCCCAACTCCCTGTTTACCCAGCTTCACTGCTCACCTGTTTCTTATAAACCTGTTTCTGAGTTCTTGATTTTGATTTGCTTTCTTCTGGAGTATTTCTTTGAATTTTTTTGTTTTCAGAACATGTGCGAGTCCTTGCACCTCTGAATGTTTCTGTCTTTGTCCTGACACACCAGCGATCAGGCTGAGCATCTCTCCTGGAGAGGATGTCTCCTTGCCAAAAATTCATCCTCCCTCCACGCAGTGGGATTGCACATCCTAGCGCTGCTGAGCTCGGGCATGGTCCGTGAAAGATGGGTAGACGGGTGTGCGTCTCAAGGCGGATGCTTCAAGAACCAGCATATGGCTCACGTGTCCTCTCCCTCTCGACTAGCACTGGCCACGTTCCAGGTAGAGACTCCTCCATCCCCCTGGGTTCTGGCCCAAAGTCGACCTCAAGCAGAGCTGCAGCCAACCTGCCACGGCCATGTGGTGTGAGAAACAGGTCTGTCACATGTCACTGAGGTCTGGGGGTCATGTGTTACCCGCAGGCTGTTCTAGCCTGTCCTGATCTACGTATTGTTATGGGTCGCAGACCTTTCCTCTGAGAAGTTGGAGCTCTGGCCATGGGGCTGGGGCAAATTCCTTGCCCTCTCTGCTCCCTGAACACTGCCCACCTCCACCACCCCCCTCCCCCGACCATCTGTAAAGCATGGGAGTGAATTAGATGAACACAGAGGTCCTTGCCAGGTTTGACATTAAACTGATCTTTTCTGCCAGATAAGGGCCTTCCTGAAGATTCCTCTTAATCAGGCAGCTGACTTTGTATTTTTACAAAGCAAATTATGTACGAGAGATTTTGGCTATTTGTTGCTAGAAATAGGCCCAGCTGACGTCTGGTGGGGACAGATATTTGAGAAGCCCTGGAAGGCACCAGAAGGCGGACACCTACCTGGAGCTGGGATGGATTTCTGGTCTGTCCTCGGCCTCCCTGGCTTGGTGACAGGCAGGAGCTCTGCCTGCGCCCGCTGATCTCTTTCTCACCATTGAGTGCCTGCTGTGTGCCAAGCGTCCTGCCAGGGCCTGCAAGGTGAGACACACTGACCCTCTAGGAAGCACCTCTATTTGGGGAGGTGGGCTTGGTGATCTTCATGTAGATGGGGCTTTCCTGTGGCGCTGCCTTCCTTCACTTCCTCGTGGGATCCTGGCAGCCGCTGGTGAGATGGGAAACGGACTGAGAATCAGCAGAGCTGGGACCGGAACCCGGGCCTTCTGCGGCTCCAGACTCTGCTCTTCCCTGCACGTGGTGCCTCTGCTGCTCTTTATGGTGGTGGCCAAAGGAGCCGTGCTGACGGGAAGGATGAGTGAGGCCGATATTCCTGTGCTGCTGGGAGGCCTTGCAGGAGGTAGCCTCCACCACCTTGAAGGAGGAGAAGGAGGAGGAAAAGCCGGGAGAGGTAAGGAGAACTGCATAGCGAGGGCTGTCCTCCTCTGATGTGGAGGCTGTCCCGGGGGTCTGGCTTGTGGACACTTAGAAAAAGAGATGGTGAAAGTGAGAGCAGGCATGCCCTCCCAGGAGGCTGTCTGCACATGTGTCATGTGTGGAAGTCCTTTCTTTGTTTTTCATTTTTTAATAGGTGATAAACACAATACATAATTCCATAGATAACGTAGGCCAACCAGTGGAAGGACGTCTCCTTGCTGTGTCCCCCAGACACCCACATTTCCTCTCCAGGAGAGACTGCTATTTTTAGGTTCTCATGTTCCTACCAGAGGGCGCATCCCTCCTCAACAACACACGTGAATGATTGCGGACCGTAAACCACGGGTCACAGACCAGGCCTGTGTGTGTAAATCAGTTTTATTGGCGCACAGCACGGCCATTTGTTTATGTATTGTCTGTGGCTGTGTTTGTACCACAGTCATGCAGTTGAGTACTTGGGAGCGAGACTGTAGGCCCCGCAAAGCCAAAAATACCTAGTCCTTTCCAGAAAGTTTGCTGACCCCCACTGTGAGCACTCGTGTGCACTTGTTCCCCCATCTTGTCAAACTTAGATGCAGCCTCACTGTTTCTCACGTCCTTTCCAACCATGAATTCATTAGACTTTGAAAATGACAGGATCCTCAGATTCCTTAAGATTCTCTGCAGCGGGCAGCTCTGTGTCTTGTAGACTCTCTCTTGGTGGAAGCCTTGTTCCTGGTAGGGTGACCTGGCACAGAACCCTCTGCCCCCATATGGTGGGCACGGAACCTGGGGTAGGCCAGGAAGACCCTCTTTTGGATAGCAAAGTGTGATCAACAAACCCAGAGTGCTGGCAGCACCTGGGAGCAGAATCTCAAAGCCCACCCTACGGAACCCACGTCTTTACTTTAATGCCTCCCGGGTGATTTGTGTCGCATCAAAGTTGGAGAAGCACTGACCCAGGGCTGCATGTTGGAATCGCTTCTGAAACTGTCAGTGCCTGGAACTCATTCTCAGAGATGCAGATTTAGTTGGTTTCAGCTGCAGCCGGGGCATGGAGATATATTTTTTTAAATGATTACCTTTGGAGTATAACATATATACACTAAGGTGCATAAAGTGCACGAACCTTGAGTGTAGAAGGTGATGCATTTTTACATGTAAATACACACCTGGGTAACCGTCATCAGATGAAGAGAGAGGAACATTTCCTGGACCCTGGGAGTTTCCCTCCTGCCCTCTTCTAGTCAATACCCCCTCCCCAGCTAAGTATTATTCTTTTATCACCATAAGATTAGTTTTGCCTATTCTGGAACATCATATGAACGGAATCATCCAGTAAATACTCTTGCATCTTGCTGTTCCCACTCATCCTGACATCGGAGAGGGGATATATATCAGTGGTTCTCCTGTGTGTGTTCTGCTGTATGAATATATTACAATTTATTTACCCATTCTTTGTGGGTGTTCATTTAGGTTTCCAGTTTGAGGCTGTCATGTCTAGAGCTGCTAGGATTCATTCTTGCGTTTTTGGTGAACGGATGCATTCATTTCTCTTGGGCCTGCACCTGGGAAGAGGATTGCTGGGCCGTGGGGTCGGAATATGTTTAGCTTTGGTAGTTATTTGTGTACTGAGATTTTGAAACGCTCACCCGGTCACCGTGATGTGTTGCTGGGATGGAGAGCCCTGCCCCGGAGAGCAGCCCTAAGCCCTTGCTGCCGAGCTGCCCTTCCGGGTCCTGCTGTTGAGTCTTCCACCTGCTGTGCTGTCGGTTTCCCCAGATGCCTCCTGATAAAGTCCTAATCCGTTTTGCCGCTTGCCACCAGCAAGCCCTATCCAACCAGGCATGCAGTTCCAGTCCCACTGCCACCCCACCCCTCAATCCACTGCAGTGTTTAAATCTCGTCCCCATCATCCCTGTCGATTGGCTCCCAACCTCAACCCTGTATCTCCACCACCAGAGTGCGCCACACCTGCGGCAGCCGAGCTCTGAGTCTCCACCAGGTGGTTCTTCGGTGCCATCGGGGCCAGCAGGACGAGTGGACAGGACAGGACGATTCACAGCATCCTCTCTCTTCTTAAGAGCACTAACATAGGGTTGACATGAGGCTGAACTGGCATAAAGCACGTACAGCGCTTAGCGCAGGGCGTGGTGGAAAGTGCTCAATAAATGATGCCTAAATGCAGATAATAGAGCATTTCCATCATTGTTCAAACTTTTAATGGATGTGCTGCATAGACAGCTGTGCTGTCCAATATGGTAGCTGTTGGCCACTTGGGGCTCCTGAGCACTTGAAATGTGACTTGTCCAAATTGAGATGTGTTGTCAACGTGAAATATACACTTTATGAGAAAGAACAATTACGTGTTGAAATAATACTTTGCACATTGTGGATTAAATAAAATACAGTCACGTCTGTGTCTTTTTGCTTTTTTTTTTTTTAAGATTTTTTTATTTTTTCCCTTTTCCTCCCCAAAGCCCCCCAGTACATAGTTGTATATTCTTCATTGTGGGTCCTTCTAGTTGTGGCATGTGGGACGCTGCCTCAGCGTGGTTTGATGAGCAGTGCCATGTCCGCGCCCAGGATTCGAACCAACGAAACACTGGGCCTCCTGCAGCGGAGCGCGTGAACTTAACCACTTGGCCACGGGGCCAGCCCCGTCTTTTTGCTTTTTAAGGGTAGCTAGTGGACATGCGAAGATCATGCATGTGGCTCATGTCATTTCTGTGGGATGGCACTGGATGGAGGCATGGCTTTAGAAGAGGCCACCGCCTTTCAGACAGTGTTTCTCAAATTCAGGGCCCAGGCTATTTGCATCAGAGTTTACCCAGAGTGCTCGTTAAAAATGCAAAGTACTGGGGCCAACCTTGTGTTGTAGGGGTTAAGTTCACGGGCTCCACTTTGGCAGCCCGGGGTTCACAGGTTCAGAGCCCGAGCTCAGACCTACACATCATTCATCAAACCACACTGTAGCGGTGTCCCACATACAAAATAGAGGAAGACTGGCACAAATGTTAGCTCAGCGACAATCTTCCTCAAGCATAAAGAGAAAGATTGGCAAGAGATGTTACCTCAGGGCCAATCTTCCTCATGAAAAAAAAATAGTGCAAAGTACTGGGTCCTACCCAGGAACTCTTAAGAATGGGACTGGACTAAACTAAATTCATGCCCTCTTAAATTTGAGATCCACTGCTCCTAAACTTGGGCAATTTGATTTTCCTCTTAAACAGGTGTGCTGCCTTTAGATTGTGAGAAGATGGAACTCTTATTTCGACTTGGCTGCCAGGAAGTGTTGAGGCTAAGTTGTGGGTTAAATTAGGGTTTAATTATTGCGTAACCTGGTGGCCGTGTGTCAGAGTTGTTGTGTCTTAGGTTAGAAGTCTCTGGAGGGCAAACACTGAAGTCCGTTTGCACTGTTTAGAGATTCTGGCTTCAAAAGACTTGTCCTCCAGTCTCAGTGCTGCCTGTGGTTGTTCAGAGGATGAAGAGAAATCGTTTAACGTCAATAAAAAGCTTGCTTAGAAGAAGTAGAGATAACAAAATTGAACGCGCTCCACGAAAGCCGTGAGTTTCTTGGCACGTGGGGAGAGAAAGGATTTTCAAGTTCAAGCAATTCGCCCAGCATAGATCGCTGCCATGGTGGCCTGGACCACTAGATGGCGCCACAGCACAGGTTTCTGGCAGTATTCCCTTCCTCCACCGGTTGTCTCAGAACACTGGTTCTCTCCAAGGATGGTCTCAATTTCAGAAGTTATTAGAAATGCAAATTCTCAGGCTCCACTCCAGACCTACTGAATCAGAAGCTGTTTTAACACGCCCTCCAAGTGGTTCCGACGCACACTTAAGTTTGAGAGTCACTGTCCTAGACTATACCTGGGGGTAGCCTGGGTGAATAGAAGTCATGGATAAAGGGCTTGCTGGAGAGGGGTGAGGGGTGGGTGGGGGAGGCTGGGAGAGCAGGAGAGTGAAGGTCACACGTGCAGGGACAATTCCAGACTGTCCCCATTTGCACACGGCTCACCCATATCGGGGAGCAGTTGAGGAACGAGAGACTGAGTGACGATTTTGTATTTTTCTTTTTAGTTAAAGCATGTCAAATGGTGTCAGCTGGATGGAGGGAAAAGGGGCTCACTGGGGAACCCCTGCTTTAGGTGAAAGGCCTGGACCAGGAGCAGAAACACAGAGGCTGGCTGAGTTCTGCCGGGAGCCCTTGGCCAGCCTGTGTCCCCAGGGTGGCTATTTATCTCTGCCTGTTCTTAAATTTCACCGTGTTCATGGACTCAAAGCTTGCAACCCTCCCAAGATGATCCAGGAAAATAGATGCTCAGAAGTCAAAAAGAAGTGTGAGACTAGGTGGAAAAATCGCTAGTGAATTAAAATCTTATTTCTATCTTTTCAGTCCTGTCTGTATCCTAAGGGGAGGCTGGTGCCAAAATGAATTCCTATCTTTTTTTTTGATACAGACAAAAATTCCTTTTTGCAGGTGGCGACCAAGCCTTCAAAGGGGCAATGCATCATGCCAATAATTTTTTTCAGCTATGATGTGTACAGTTTAGTTTGATTTATTTTTGATGTCAGAAACAAAATGGAAAGTTAGCGCTTTAAAAATGAGCGTGGCTGGCTGAATAAATAAATAATATGCTCTTGGCCAGAACCCGCCAGTGCCTCCTTAATTGCCCATTGATTCTTTAATTCTCTGTACTTTAACATCTATGGAAATTAAGAGGCCACGGAGCATGGAGATGTCTTTTGTTAAACAAATTAAGGAAGCCAGGTTTTAGGAGGTGTAGTCTTCCCTGGGCTTTGACCTCGCCTTTAAAGGCAGGAGGATGAAAGCCAGTGCCCTCCGTGGTTTCTTCGAACTCAGAGGGACCGTCACCTTGTTTATCCAGCCATGAATATTTATGGTGTGTCCGCGGACCTGAGAACATACAGAACACTATGCGACTTAGCAACAGTGACACTGCGCGTCCCTCCTGTGGTTTCCTGGGACATCTGGAGGTGGCCTGGTGTGGTCTTCCTCCGGAAGTGGTGGTGCCCATATTCAGATTCTTGCAGACTAGCCTGAGAAGACCGGGCAAAGTTCCTGGGGCGTCTCTTCCATTTCTCTCAGGGAAAGAAACCCTCCTGGAAGGTTTCTTTCATCCCCACTTCCAGGCCGGATGGGGGCACCAGCCATTCTCATCACCCTCAGAGGAGACCCCTGATGCTATCCCTAAAGGCTTCCAGAACCCCATGGGCCTCCAGAGCCTCCGAGCTCACCACCACCTTCGGCCTTCAACTCCAGTCCATCCAAACCGTGGAAAGTTCGAGTTCTCTCTTCCCCGTGCCTCTGCTGGGGCGTCTCCACAGCTGGTTCTCCCCTTCCCCTCACACACCAAGGCCCCCTCCCCCAGGAAGGGTTTCTGAGCCCTCGCCTCCAGCCTCCCACCTGTGGGACGGTGCCCCCCTGGTCCCCAGAGTGCATTGAGCATCCTCCTGCTACAACATGGCCTCCTGGATGTGAGTGCTCGAGAGCAGGCATAAGTCTTATTTCTGTCACTCCAGCGTGTGAAACGGGCCCAGAACATCATAGGCCTCAAAAATTCCTGGTCAAATGAATAAATGATTGAGTGCATTTGCCCTGAAGCAGATGCTACAGAAACTCAGTTAACAAGAAGAAATGCCCCACAGGGGATCCCGTGACTTTCCTTGTCTTTTGTGTTCCAGCCTCTCACCCCTCTGTGTCAGGAAGTCCTTCTTGTGTCCCCTCTGTGCTGAGTAGAGTTGCCTTCAGGTAGAGCTGGAGGAGGTTACGTGAGCACCTGTGTGCAGAGCGCTAGGCAGGTGGCTCATGCCAGCAGGGGGAGGTTTGGGGCGGGTGGTGCGGCTCTCAGCCTCTGCTGGATCCAGGCTAGGTCTGGCAGGACAGGTGTGAGGTCATATGGAAAAAAGGCTGTATCCTGCTGGGTTTTAGACCCTTGAACACAATGTATTGACCCCAATTGTGCGCCACTAGGACTGAAACCTCCTCAAGGGCAAATCTACGTATATGGATGCCTCTGGGCTGGCATACCGCCTAAGAGCTGTGTCATCTCAGGGAAGTTACTTAACCTCTCTGGAACTCAGTTTGCTCATCTGTAAACTAGGGTCAAAAATAATAGTGCCATCTCAAATTGTGAGAATTGAACAAAGTTCCTGGCGTCTAGGATGCACTTGATAAATATTTTGTTTATTATTTATGCCCATTGGCTGCTGCATGAGGGAGGTGTGAGGACAGGATCTGCTCAAGGCTTCTCTGTAGAAGTTGCTGAAACAGGTCATGTTTGTCTGCTTCTCTGGGTTCTTCTGGGATGAGGTCTATACCCTTTCTCCTGGTCCAGGGGTCTCATCATTTCCTCCACATTGAAGACTCAGCTGCCAGGCTCCCTCTGCTCACTGCTTGGAACAACCACAGGATGCCGCCTTGGGCGTAATTATGGCTCCGGGGTAACACCACCATCCAAACATCTGCTGCCCAGGCCCCTGCTCCCAGATGCCCCTTCCTTCTGAGCTGGACCCAGGGTAAGGCTGGGACCGCTCCACGCCCTCCCCCATCCAGGCACCCGTCCTTAACTGGCTGCCTTCAGGAGCCCTCACCTGCCTCTTCTCTTTCAGTCCCGATTCCTTTCCATCAGCGTCTTTATCACATTAGAATTCTCGCCCCTCTACTTATCAAGTCAGCTCTGTACCTGCCCGTCTCCACCACTGTCCACATCCCTGCTTCTTGTGTCTCCTACAGCCCAGCACCGGGCTGCTCCCCTCTCTCTGGCAATTACAATTCCCTCCCCAGCTCACGTCGAAAGTCTTTGTTCTTCTCCCTGAACGCTCAAGTTAATTTCTACCGACTGTTTATTCAGCCTTTGTGCTGGCTGGCTTGCTACTTTGTCAGGAAGCACAGCCCCCAGAGGGAGAAAGCAGGGACACCCAGCAACAGTTTAGGACAGGAAGGAAAGACTCTTCAGAGAGTGAGGGGGCGAGGCAGGGATTCTGAGGGCCCCAGGAAAGGTGGGCGTGGGGAGAGCACAAAGGAACCCAGGAGGGGTGTCTGGCCAGTTCTCAAGGCGGCTGTTTGGGTTAGCATCTCGGTACCGTTCCTCACCGTGTAAGAACGCGTGCACAAGCACATGGATACGTATGCACGTGTAGTTACAAACCTGTACGTGTATGTAGGAGGCAGAAAAAGTAGCTGTCAGTGGCCACAACGCTCTCTCTGTCGGCCTTTTGTTCTGCCGAGCACTTTGAGAGTTTGGGAGGAGATGATGGGCGGGCAGAATTGGGGCAGAGAAGAGGGTGGTCCGACAGGGAGGGGACATAGAGGAGAGAGGAGACAGGAAGGGGAGGAGTTGGGAGGGAAGAGGGCTGGGTAGTGTGGCAGGGAGAAACCCGCCACCCCCACGGGGTGGCCCGAGGAATACCGTGTCATTTTGAGCTATTTGCCTTGAAGGGCCAATGTGAGTCCCTAATCTTCAGGAATTTTCGTCGGCTTTTAGGCTTCAACCTTGTATTCGAGGTTGCTTGGAGGTGAGGTGGGGGTGGGGGTGGGGAGGGAAGGGATGTGTGTCTCCTTGGTGGACAAACGCTGGGGTGCAGATAAGGCCACAGCCAGGAGACAGGACTGAAAGCAAGAATCGGGGGAGGCTGGAAGTCAAGAACTTCAGACTGCTGGGAATTTGGAGAAATCTTGGGGAAAGCTTTGACGTGTGTGGAACGGGGGAGTCCAATCAATGTTACACCTTACGGAGCCAAGAGACCCCAGCTGACATCTGGGATTCTCCATATACACACACACACATGCACGAATATATTCATAAAACGTAAAATGAATAAACGCAAAACTATATATAACATACAATATGTATAAATTATAGTCTGTATAAATATATTTATGTGTATAAAACATAGAAAATATATAAAAGTCAAATATATTTACATAATACAAATACAATACGTGGAAGTATACATTATAGTATATAATCATATAATGATAATATATGTGGCATATAGAGTATGTAATCAAGTTTTTGTTTTTGTTTTTGTTTTAAAGATTTTATTTTTCCTTTCTCTCCCCAAAGCCCCCCGGCACATAGTTGTGTATTTTTAGTTGTGGGTCCTTCCAGTTGTGGCATGTGGGACGCCACCTCAGCATGGCCTGATGAACGGTGCCATGTCTGTGCCCAGGATCCAAACCGGTGAAACCCTGGGCCGCCGAAGCAGAGTGTGTGAACTTAACCACTCGGCCACGGGGTCGGCCGCTGTAATCAAGTTTTAAATGGATATAAATTGATATATGTAACATATAAATAAAGTCTTGGGACACAAAATAAAGTCGCATCTTTTATTTTTCCTGTTCTGACAATCTCTAACTTTCATTTGGACTGTTCAGTCCATTTACATTTTCAGCTTTGTTGATGTCTAATTGGCAATGGATCGTGTATGATGGCAACGATGTTGCACATATTTCAAGTGTACAACTGATGAGTTTCGACACATGCCCTCCTGTGAACCCACTGCCACCGGGCAGACAATGAACGTATCCATCAGCCCCGAAGTTTCCTGGGTCCCTTGGCAGTCCCTCCTGCCCCTCCCCACCTCTCAGCCACCCCAGGCAGCCGACAATCTGCTTGACATCCCTGTGATTAGTTTGTGTTGTCTGTTTTTTGTAAATGGAGTTACGCAGTGTGCACTCTCTTCTGCCCGGCTTCTCTCTCTCAGCCTAGTTTCTGAGACTCATCCATGTTGTCGTGCCGATCAGCGGTTCTTTCTTTTTATCGCTGATTTCCACCGAATGGACGTACCCCACTTTGTTTAGCCAGCCACCCGTGGAAGGACATTTGGGTTTAGTATTCAAATGAGAACATCTGCAACCCCCTCTGCACGAGGTGCGAGCGCTTCCGCTCTCTTCCCGAGTTGCCCCTCCTTTCGGAAGAGCCGTGGAGCTCATTTCTTCGGTGGGGTGGGGCTGTTCAGGACCTGCGGCCAGCACGGGAGACCCCCCCAGGCTCCTGCTCCGCCTCGCTGGGCCCCCACCGGGCCCCTCCCGCAGGGGCAGCCTGGGTGGACAGGCAGGCCGACACTCGTTGCTTGTGTCGGTGGTTCCCCAGGGAGCTGAGTCAGGAGAGGTCCCAGGGTCGGCGAGCGCCATGCCCAGGCCAGCCCTACTCTACCAGTTTGCTCCAAGCCAGGGCTCAGCTGTGCCCTTGACTCTGTCGAGGTGTATTCTAGGCCTCTGCAGGGATGCACACCTGGTCACACTCATGTGAAAGCTCACACTAGGAATGCTCAGCCCTTGCTGCTGACCTAGAGCCTCAGGGCTATCCCACAAGGTCTCTGGTTGTTTCTGGAAGGCTCTGGGTTTTCTTAGGGACAGCCCCTCGTGTTCCATCTGGCCTCCTAACTGGTCTCTTCCTCTCACTCAGTCTCCTATAGCCACACCGGCGCCCTGGCTGTCCCTCAAGCACACCGGTGTGTTCCCACCTCAGGGCCTTTGCACTTGCTCTTCCCTCTGCCTAGAATGCTCTTCCTCCAGATGACTGCTCCTTCCTTATCTAAAATTTCACCCCTCACCACCCTTTCATTGCTCCTTTCCCACTTTGTTTTTTCTCTAGGCATCACCATCCAACACTTGGTGTAGTTTACTTTTCTCTCTTGTTTATTATTGTCTCCGCACCAGAATATAGGCTGTGCCAGGGCAGTCATTGGTCTCCTTTGTTCATGGGTGGTCCCAGCTCCTAGAGTGGCTGGGGCATCACAGGTGCTTAAATATTCTTCAAAAGAACAAAGGAATAAATGAACACCTGGCTCATGTTCATTCTCTTGGAGAAGAGCAATCTAGTCCCTCCAGGATGAATAGCCAGAGGCAATTTCCACCGAAAAAGGGTGTGAAGCTTTCCTACTGAGAGCTGAGCACATTTAGCTCCGTGAGCAAGTCCTGGGAGGTCCTAACCCCGGTGCTGGCCCTGTGCATCGGGGGGGTTGTCAGAGTTACATGGGGTCTCGAGGAACAGCTCCTCCTGTTGTTTGCAAACTTTTTTAAAAAAAACAGTAAGTATCTGCCTAGAATTTCTTTCTGCAAAAGTGATAAAATTGATATTTTATTAGTAGAAAACTACAACTTATGTTTTCAACATTTACTTATTAAATGAAGACATTGAAACTGATGAAAATACAAATTTGACTAAATGCAATGTGGCCACCTGGATTGGATCCTGCAACAGAAAAAGGACATTGGTGGAAAAACCAGTGAAATCTGAATAAAATCTGCAGTTTACTGAATAGTAGTGTTCCCATGCTGATTTCTTAGTTTTGGCAAATGTCCCATGGTAATGTGTGATGACAAACCTTGGGAGAAACTGAAACTGGATGGGGGTATTCACTGGAGTGCTTGGGACCATCTTGACAACTTTTCTGTGGACATAAAATGACCAGAAGAAAAAGTTTATTTAAAATTTGTTATTGCATTAGTAAATAAGATTTAACAAATAAACAAAAAATACAGATTTGAAATTATGGATGACAATTACCATCTTCCACCACATACAAATTATTGCTGTGTTTTACTTTGGTTACACAATATTGAAGAAAATCTTGATGCTGTCAGCTGAGCAGTTGAAAATGGCAGCAGATTTTGCCAGCTGCTCGCCTGGCGGTCCCCGGATATGCTCCAAGTAAATGGAGAAGCGGGAGCGGCTCGTCCTGAGTTCCGTAGAGTATGAGCGGAGCAGACGTGACACGTGAACACAGGCCCATCTGCCGGGGGTTAACATTTTGTACAAAGCACACTGGAGTGTGTGTGTTGTTTCCTATAGCTTTCGAATAGTTTAAAATATTTTTGAGAGATGACATCTGAATCAAACACTTGCAGGACCCGTGAGGCATCACAATAAAAACCATTGGTCTAGCAGAAGTTCCCATTTTACAGATAAAGAAGCTGAGGGCTGGAGAGGAGAAGGGACGAAGGTCTGGCCACAAGTCCAGCACAAGCCAGGTTGTCATATTTGCAGCCATGCGATTTATCGCTACGGATGGAGGTAACTGCATCATTCTTTCTAGGTGCTGGATGGAAAGTCATTGGCCGCTTCAGCCTATCTGTTCTCTTGATGGGCAGGTATGCTATTTCCACTTTTTAAAGCTCTGGTGAACCATCTTGAACACGTCTCCTTAGTCGCCTGTCTAGATCTTCTCTCTCTGAGTGTTTTGACTCAAAGTAAATTTTCACAACCTTCCTCATAAAACAGATGTGATTGCAGTATTCAAGGATTGAGAAAATGCAGCTACTATGAGTTCATTAATGATTTATAATGAATTTGTATTTCATTAAATACCGTAACCTGATATGTTTTGAAGTGGCCATGAATGTCTCTGTGGTCGATGTATTTATTCAGTCTGCCCACAGTTTTATACACATACAGACGTGTGTTTCACGTCCCAGATTTATTCATGCTCCCCCGTCTTTCCGCCCCTGGTTGGAAACGACTGGTCTAGAGAACGCCAGCGAAGGGGAAGGTAGCATGGTCATTTCTGAAAGCCCTGGATTTGAATCCTGCTTTTGCCATTTACCTGCTGTGTGACCTCAGGCAAATCGCTTAACTTCCTGGGCCCCCGGTTTTTTCCTTAGGTGTGTGCATGCGCACCACGCATTAGTCTAAGCTCGCTTCATATAGTATTAAATCATATGCTTAGAACAGTTCTGGCACGTGAGTACTCTCTAAATGTTAGTTATTATTATCTCAATTACTCCTCCCAACAATCCTACAGGAGACTTATCAGGCATTTACTTATTCAATAGATATTTATGGAACATGTCCACGTTCCAGGCATTGATTAGGTCCTGGGGATACCTCAGGGAAAAAAGGAGTCACAAATCTCTGCCTTTGTGGAGCACACCGTGAGCCCAAATTTACACCTAAGGACGCTGGAGCACAGAGAGGTTAAGTGCTTTTCTGAGTCTGCACAGTGAATACAGAGAACAAGCAATCTGGATGTTGTGTCTACCGGCTCTCTTCACAAGATCCCTCTGCCTTCATCTGGGAACTGCTCCTTCTCCCACCCAGTCAGTCCGTATGATGCCGGCAGGAGCGCTCTGGTCTCTCAGGACCCTGCTGGCGACCCTTGAACCAAGCATGGGACAGGAGATCCATTCTCGGGGTTTTTGTACTGGAGACCAGAGGAAGCGCAAAGTCAGTCTGTGGAAGCGGTGAGAGGAAAACTGGAGCTGTTGGCTGCCATGTTTTCTTCCATGTGGAATGTGTCACTCTGCAGGGAGAGAGGAGAGTGGAGCCAAGGCGCAGACAGAGAGAAGCAGAGATGTGAGAGAAAGGAGAGAGAGACACGCTGGGGCTCATCTCTCCAGCCTCAGCCATCCTGAGACCCAGCACGTTCCTCTCTGAGTTCCCAGAAACACCCAGAATCTGTATAACAAACTCCGCTTTCTCAGTTAAACTTGCATCCGAAGGAGGCCTGGTTAATCGACTGGGACAATGGCAAGTGCCTATGAGCAACCGCCCTAAGCTGCTTTGAGCTCCTGCCACATCCTGGGCTTGCCTTTTGGCTTCTGGAGTTGACAGTGTCCTGTTCTCAGAGAACTTTGCAATAGATTCTCTGCCTTCCAAGCATGTGGCTGCAACCTAACTCTTAATAAATCAGATGGGAGCTTTCTGCATGGAAAAGAGCCTCTGCCATATATCATTTTTGTTTTCCTCTTGGGGAGAGCAACTATGCTACAGCAATAACCTGCCACGTATATATCTCAAAGCCCTATTTATATAGCCATATGGATAAATATATATAAATAGGACTGTGGGATAATAGATTAAGGGACCTGCTCATCCATAGAAGACTTATGGGCTTTCAGGACCTAATGGCGGCCTGATTCAGTAAGAAAAATGGGTCTTCAGCAGGATGTGGCCAAGAATTAGATGAGCCCATAACCTGATCGAAAGCCCACCCGGGAGATGGAGAGGTGGGGAGGACCGTGAGGAGCCAGAAGCTCTGGCAGGACGAGCCAAGAGAGGGAATGAGCGGGGCAGGGCTGTGAAAAGTCAGGCCCCCTGAGCTGTCTTCCCAGTTCAGCCTCTATTTTGCTGTGTGACCTTGGGCAGCTCACTTCTCTTCTCTGAGCCTTGATTCCTCATATATAAATGAAGAATGTGGACTTGCTGACCTCCAACGTCAGCTTTTTCCTCTCTGGCATTAAAATGACTCTGAGCTCTGTGGTCCTTGACCTCTGGGCCGGAAAGGTCAGGCAGTCTCAGTTAGACTGAGGCGATCCCTAGGCTTTGAACTCGTGCTCCTCATGGGCCTTGTACCTTCTGGAGGTCAATTCAAAAGGGATCGGCAGTCACAAACCAAAGGTCCTGGAGCTGTCTGAATAACAATAACAACAGCTGTTACTACTACTTCTCCCATTATTCTGCACGACTGCGGCTGGGTGCTTTGTGCTCATGATCCACGACTAACATTTGTTGAGCACTTACTCTGTGCCAGGCACCATTCTATACACGTCACATGTGTTATCATTCTCACTAGAACCCCAGGAGGTAGGTACAATTATTATCCCCATTTATAGATGAGGAAGCAGAAGCACAGAGAGGCCCAGTGACTGGTCCGAGGCCACACAGCTGGTAAGTGATGCTGTTAAGACACCTGCTGGAGTCTGACTCCAACCTCTGCATCCTAATCCCCACTGTGTACCTCCCATTTACAGGGGCAGAAACTCAGGCTACAAGAGGTTAATTAACGTGTGAACAGCCAGATGCTTGGAGCTCTCAGACCTGTCAATTTCGTGGGCTGTGATATAGAGAAAGGGATTCTCGCTGCTCCTCGTGTTTCTTTCGGTTTTTCCAACTCAGTCCATTTTTTTTTCTAACAAAAGCCTATTTACAGAAGCAGCATATAGGACCCATGATAACCACATGTCGGCCATGCTTCAGTGAACCCCCAAATCAAAGATGGACTGGATAACGTACACCTGATGCGATTGGCTTTTTTCAGGATTTCAGACTGGTTTTTGTTCCTTCTGTGGGTTGAAAGGAGGCCTTTGAGACTTGATGAGGGCACATTTCTCCTGGGGAGTAATAATGCGGCTGGTGTTAGACCTAATGCTGAGGAGAGAACATTTGCTATTTTGGAAGAGTTAATCCCAAAGCCTCTTTCTCTGGCTCCTGCCTTTAGAAAAAGGCATTTCTGAGGCAGGTCCAGGTGGGACCGCAGCCTCATAATCCACCCTCAATCATCCGAACGCTGATCATGGAACTTTGTGGAGTTCCTGGATGTGCCAGGCCGGGGCGGGAGGCTGACGTCATTCTCCTGACACCTTCCGAACGGGCCTTGCTGTCACCCCCACATTACAGATGAGGAGCTGAGGCCCGGAGGTTAAACAGCCTTGCTGCGCCATCCCAGCCAGCAAGGGGCAGAGCTGGGACTAGAACTCGAGTCCGTACGCTGGGCTGTAACACCGTGCTCTGATACATCTGGGCCCGGCAATCGAATTTACTGGGAAAAATGAAAATGTAGGGCCCCTTGTTCAACACTTACTAAGAATTTCAAGGTGGTGACAGCAGAATGTCAGGCAAGTGTGGGGCCCTTCTGAGTGTGACTGGAAGGACACATGCCCAGGAAGTCAGCCCTGACTACCCGCTTTGGGCAGTTTCCTGACTTTTTTAGCTCCCGGGGCCTTGTTTCCAAGGCTATGTTCTTGCAGAGTGACAAAGCCACCTCTGCCCGGGCAGTGTGCCTTAGGCACCTTAAAAGCTGTGAAAGGACAGGCACAGAAAGGCTTGGGCAGCTGCAGGCTCCTTCCAGGCAGGAGGCAGACCAGGCTCAGTGTCCAGACTGGGCACCCTGCGGCCACTGCCCGCACCCCCCCACCCCCCCACCCCCGCCTCGTCCCATGAGTGCGCCCGGCGCAGGCACCTGGCCAGACCCACCCCGTCTCCAGGCTGTGCATGGGAGTCCGGAGAGCGCCCCTGCCCGTCTTCACTGCTCCTGTGGCTGTGTCCGTGCCGGGGCCTCCCAGAGACTTGGAGAGGGCCAGACCACTGCCCTTTCGCTAAGCTTTGGTTTGTTAAACAATGAAGAAATGTCAACTGTGGTGCATTTCAAATTGCACATGTTTAAAATTAAGGCCATTAGCACAAAAAATAATATAATGCAATATAAGTGTGCTTTTCCCAAGACAGTTACTGGATTCAGTCATTCATAGCTCACACAAGGAGCAGTATCTGGTAAAGGAATATAATTATTTTTTCATTTTTATTCAGATATAAGACACAAAAATGTAAAGTCCACTAATCCTAGATATAGTAGTCCCCCCTTATCTGCAGGAGATGCGTTCCAAGACCCCCCAGTGGGTGCCTGAAACCATGGATAGTACCAAACCCCATAGACATATGTTGTTTCCCATACATACATACCCATGATAAAGTTTGATTTATAAATTAGGCACAGTAAGAGGGTAACAATAGTAACTAATAATAAAATAGAACAATTATAACAATATACTGTCATAAAAGTTACCATAGATCTTAGCAATGTCAGCATATGATTTTTTTCTTTCCTTAGTATGTCAAGAAATTTCAACTTTTCACTTAAGGGGAGCGCCTTACGGCTTCTCTTTGGCATATCCAAATTGCCAGCAGCACTGCTCTTGCACTTTGGGGCCATTAAGTGAAACAGGGGTACCTGAACACAAGCCCTGTGATACCTCGACAGTCGATCTGATAACTGAGAGGGCCACTAAGTGACTACGGGCTGGGAGCACGTACAAAGTGGGTACGCGGGACAAAGGGATGGTTCACGTCCAGGGTGGGTGGGAGCAGGATGGTGAGAGATTTCATCACGCTACTCAGAACGGCAGGCAATTTGAAACTTACAAATTGTTTATTTCTGCGATTTTCCACTTAATATTTTTGGACCAAAGTTGACCAAGGGTAACTGAAATGGAGAAAAGCAAAACCACAGAAAAAGGCAGGGACTACTGTATACAACTTGATGGTTTTTACATATGTGTGCACCCCTGTAACCACCGCCCAGATCAGACATTTACGGCACCTGGAAGGTTCTCTCCGGCCCCCTCGAAGCCAATACCCCCCAAGAGGTAGCCGCCATAATGACTTCTATCACCCTTGCTTGGTTTTGCCTGTTCTTGAATTTCATAAATGGAATTATACAGTGTGTATTCTTTTGTGTCTGGCTTCTTTCACTGAACATAATGTCTGAAATCATTCACGTTTTGCATACAGCAGTGGTTTATTCCTTTTATCGTGAGGTATTATTCTGTTGTATGAATATGCACAATTTATTTACCCACTCTCTTGCTGATGGGCACCTGGGTTATTCCCAGCTCAGGCCTATTACGAATAATTGTTATGAACGTTGACTATGGACTGAATGCTTGTGCCTCCCTAACTGATGTTCTGTATTGAAACCTAAGCCCCGATGTGGGGCATTTGGGAGGTGATTGGGTCAAGAGGACAGAGCCCTCATGAATGGGGTTGGCTTCCTTATGAAAGAGTCCCCAGAGAGATCCCTTGTCTTTTCCACTATGTGAGGACATAAGGAGAAGATGGCAGCCTGTGACCCGGGAGCTGGCCCTCACCAGATACCAAATCTGCCTGCACCTTGATCTTGGACTGCCAGCTTCCAGAACTGTGGGAAATAAATTTCTGTTGTTTATAAGCCATCCAGCTACAATATTTGGTATAACAGCCCAAACAGATTGACAACATTCTTATATGTGCTTTTTTGGTGGCCATATGCTCTCATTTCCCTTGGATGGAGTACACGTATGGTCAGCTTTAGAAGATACTGCCAAACAGTTTCCTGAAGTGGTTGTACCAACTATCACTCTCACAGCCGCGCATGAGAGTATGGAATATACATTAAAAGATGTGGGATGACTGTCGTCTTCCTTCAATCCTTTTAGTGTCACTCTGTGAATGCAATATTCTGGAGAGATGTCAAAGTTTAAATAAGGCGTCCTTGAGGTCTGGGCAGCTTCCTGGCCCCCTACGGGGTCCATATCTGATAAGAAAACTCCACAGAGGCATCCCTTTGCCTTAGGAACTGCCTGTATTAGGCAGGCTTCTCCAGAGAAACAGAACCAGAAGGATCCATATAGACATATGTAAGAGGACATTTATTATAGGAATTGGCTCACGTGAATACCACTATCTGCTGTCTGCAAGCAGGAGGCCCAGGAAAGCAGGTGGTGTGATTCAGTCTGAGTCCAAACGTCTGAGAACCAGGGGCGCTGAGGTCTGAGGGCAAGAGAAGATGGAGCTCCCGTCTTGAGCAAAGAGAGGAGATTCACTCTTCCTCCGTCCTTCTGTTCTATCAGGCCCTCTGTGGATTGGATGATGCCCAAATGCGTAGAGGAAGGCCATCTTCTTTACTCAGCGCACTGATTCAAACGCTAACCTTTTACAGAAGCACCCTCACAGACACTCCTAGAAATAATGTTTTACCAGCTATCTGGGCATCCCTTAGCCCAGTCAAGTTGACACATAAAATTAACCTTCATACTGCTGTACCTCAGCCGCTCCTCATCATCCTGCAGCCATCCAAGCAGTGGAGGTGAGGGGGTTCTTTTCCCAATTTGACCATTCTGTCAAAAAGGTAACGAAAGGGACAACTAAACCAAGAAAAACAGAGTCAGATGGGAGAAAGGAGGAGAAGGAAGCGATCCCATGTTACAATTTGTGGGATCTTGGGAAAGCCGTGTAGACATCTTGCTCAGGGTCCTTGACTGCCTTCAGCGGACATTTTTTGGGCAGCTCCCACATGCCAGGTACGTTCCTGACTTCATGTGACCATTCCAACAACCTTGCAAATTTGCTATTATTAACTGTTACCCCGTGTCAGCACCTCGTTAATATTCATTATCCCTCATCTTCTTGATGCCTTCTTGTACAAAAGAGAAAAAAGCAGAGCAGACAGATAAGTAACTCGTGCAGGGTCGCATAGCCAGTAAGTGCCATCACAGGACCTGCACCAGAAGGCCCTGCACAGCGGGAAGCCGGATGGTATCTTGACAAGGGAGCCTCAATCATTGTAAGTCACACACATGCAGGTGTGTGCACATGTGCACAAGTGTGCATATATACACAGATGCGTGTGTGTGAACGCCACTTCCTGTGACCGGCATTGCTCTTTCTGGAAGATTAGGCACAAACGGATGTTTTGTAAATTGCATTCCATTATTTACCAGGATAGGTGACTTTTTTTAAAAAAAAGACCTAAAAGGAGACATAGGGTGAGGCCATTGGAAAACGTGACCCTATCTTTTTCTTGTGTGTCAATCTATAGTTTTGATAGTTGGAACTGGCTTAAAGCCAGAGCTATGTGGCCCCCTTCCCTCCTTCTGCCCCTCCCACTCACCCCTTTCTGGCTGTCATGTGTCCATTGCAAGGAGCTCAGCATCCTGTCTTGGTTTGCAGTGACCTGAAGTAGGCAAGGCCTGAGCCTCTGGCTCTTTGCTGGGTCCAGGTGAGGTAGGAGATGTCCACAGCCCACAGGATTCAGGGTGGTGTGTGAGGGGCAGGCTCTTGTTTTCACCCTACCCCAACTCCTCCCTCCCACTTCACCACCCACAGAGGGGCCGGTCATTTCTGCCAGGGCTGTTTATTTCAGAGTCAGTTAGGCGAGCTGACACAGTTAGTAAAGCGATAGAAAGCGATGCTTTCCAGTTCCAAAAATAATTGTCCCTTCTGTTTGTCCCTTCGGATGGGCAGGAGGAGCAAGCCGTGAGCCCTTTGAGGGGCTCGCTGATTCTGTGGGAGGTCCTCAGCCTCTCTGGAGCCCAGTGGGGCCCTCCTACCCGTAATCTCGCCTTCATCCAGGGTGAGCAGCTTTGGCACCAGCTGCACAGCCCGGGCTGGGGCCTTTGCTCACTCCCACTGCCCAGCCTGCTCCTCCCAGAACTTCCCCCTTGAACTACTCGGGCAACAAAGGGTCCTTGCAGGGGGCGGTGGCCCCAGTTCCCAGGAACAACAGGGCTAGCAGCCAGCAGCCGCAGCAGGGCAAAGCCACGTGGTGGGTGCAGAAGGGCTTGGCTGCTGGTTCCCAGCAGGGCCAAGCCCACGGGTGGGGTCTGGAGCCATAGGAGCCGAGAAAGCTTGTTCTGAGAGGTAACAGACAAAGGAAGAGGAAGGGACGATATAAGGGAGGAAATTAGCATTTTTTAGGATCTACTATGTGCCTGGAACTATCTAAGGTGCTTCCACGTACCTTTCGTATTTGGTCTTCACAACAACCCAGTGAAATAGATACTATTATTTATTGCACCCAGGCCCAGCGTCACGGGCATGCAACCAGCGTGGCTGTATGGGGCCCTGTGTTCAGAAGGTGCCCTGCAGTCAGTTGGAGGTTCTGCCATCGCCATCAAGATATTCTTGATAATTTTTTAACAGAGGGTTTTATATTTGCATTTTATACTGGGCCCTGCAAATTCAGTAGCCAGTCCTGATTATACCCACTTTCCAAGTGAGGAAACTGAGGCTCTGAAAGGTTACCTCACCTGCCCAAGGTCGCAGCTGGGCGAGGGTGGATGTACCCCTTGGACTCAGGGCGGACTCCCAGATCACACTCACTGAGCCGGCACCGAGGCCCCAGGGCAGGAGTGTGCCTCGCGAGCCTGAGCAACAGGAAGGGGGACACTGGGGCTGCGACAACTGTGGCAGCGATGAAGCCACATTCGATGTGTCACCAAGCCTCTGGATCCCGATCCCCTTTTCTTCCTTATTCCAGCCATGTGACTCTCACCTGGGGAGACAATCTCGGAACAGACACCTAAGCAGGACAGAGGAAGGGCTGTTCCTCTTGACAGGCAATCATGCCCCTCCAGGAGAAGCCATGAGGCCCCACCCGACACTGCTGCTCCGTGGATGCACAGACGGGGCCTCGTGGAAGAGCTGAGGCTCCTCGGCCAAGGTCTTTGACGCGGCAGTCTCACATCCTGGGGGGCAGCCCCTGAGGACAAATTGGGAGACATTTTGATGAGGTCTCAAGGGTGCCTTGAGCTGCAGCAAATGACACAGGAAGCTGCGGGACTCTCTCTGCCACAGGGACAGCAGGTCTATAGTCTCAAAGGTTTTCTCAGAATCTCAGGGTGACCCAGCACGGAATCTCAGGAGAAAGAATACTGGCACAGTTGACCAGCGGTGGCTCACCTTCTTCCTAAGTGGCCTGGATTGCAGCGATCGTGTGGATTCATGTCATAGGGAGGCCTCCTAACCCTTTTTGTCTCTTTTTCTTTGTCGTCTCATTCCTAGTCTCCTCCCTTGGGCAGATCTGTCCCTCACTCAAGTGGGGTTGATGAGAACTTGGACTCCCCGGCAGCGATGGGAGGAAGGGAGCAAAGGGGAAGAACTGATAAGGGTAAAGGATGGATGGACTTGGTCAAAGATTGTATGGGAGGTGTAATGGGGCAGGGAAATGGGAAATAATTTCCAGGTTGGCCACCTACATAATACTAGCCGACATTTAATTGAGCATCGACTCTGTGTCAGATAGTATAGTAAGCTCACTCTGTGCATTGTCACATTTAATTCCACATTATACCCATTTTATAGATGTGAAAACTGAGCCTCAGTCAAGAAAACACTTGCCTTCAGGCCACAGAGCTAGTAAGTGGTGGATTTGGAATGGAAACCCTGACTGAATCCATGACACCATTGGTTCTCAAACCTTAGCACATATCAGAACCACCTGGAATACTTGTGAAAATGCAGCTTCCTGGGCCCTATGCCAGAGTTTCTGATTCAGTAGGTCCCAGAATCTGCATTTCTAACAAGTTCCCAGATGATGTTGACGCTGTTGATCCAGGCACCATACTTTGGGAACCACTGCGTCCCAATGAACCAGTGGTCCTCAACCCCAGCTGTACACTGGAATGACCTGGGCACTTAAAAGTTCTGATGCCAGCCTGCTCCCCCTCCGAAAGTCTGACTGAATTGGTCTGCAGTGGTGTCCGGACTTCGGTATTTAAAAAAAAAAAAGCCCCTTGGGTGTTTCTAATGTGCCGTCAGGGATGAGAACCACTGCTCTAAACTCTGTCAGTAGGGAATACAGGAGGAATAGCAGATTTCTGGAGGAAAACAATAGTCCCTTTTCACTAATATACAGAAACACAGTGACTTCTGCTTTCAAGCTCAAAATCCTCAGCATTATGAGCCAACCCACTCAGGCCCAGCTAGATGCTAACTGAGTTTCCTCTTTGGGCTGGGTGCTTGTTCTGTGTGGCTTTTCCAACAATCTGAGGGCTGACTGATTGGGGGCCAACCGGTTGGTGGGAAATGACAAGATGGAAATCCATTGAGAAGCTGATGACAGGTCTACCTTGCAAGTAGGCATTTTTTTCTAACAAATAATAATCTGCAGTGATTTCACTTAAGTTTGCAACAGCATGTTTTTTTATGACCAAAGTTCTTGCATAATTATGCAACGGAAATGTATTTGAAATTGCTTAAATGGTTCTATATAGGTAGGATTTGCTCAAGCATTTGATGTTCTTTTAAGAAGGCTGTCGTCAGTTGGATTACCTTTGAAATGTGCTTTTGAAATTGGAGTCTGCTGTTCCCAGTTCGGGGCTGAGAAAGAGGAGGGTGCTCTGTCCAACCTACAAGCGACAGTGCTTTTTAGAGGGCTGGCATTAATTGTTTCTAAAGATGATTAAATCGTATCTGGTGATTAATTGTTTAGGAAATAACCAGAGAGGCTTGTAGCTGCTACCTTGAAATACAAGACAAGGGAAAAAAACAAGGAAAGTTGAATGTCTCCATTCATTGGTTCTCACAAAGATGAAAACAAAGATGGTGATGATGTTGACTGGAGAGAGGAGGAGGAAGAGAAACGAGAATCATGGAGTGGGAGAGCCTCAGACTAGGAGCTGGAAAAGGCATCTGGAGCAGGAGACTCAAGTCTGATGCCAACGGAAGCCTAGATGACTGAGAGGCCAGCCTGTGCCCCATCTAAACAGGGCAACAGCTTGTTCGATCCATGAGTGTGGGCCCAAGGCTGCCAAATCGCCTGAGTTTTCAGGAGAAGACAGAATTTAAGGTTTTAGTATAAATGTTCCCAACCTAAAAATGCTTGCTTAAATACAATAAATAGCGTGTGAGCCAAATAGGTCTGTGGGCTGTAAGCAGACCACATCCATGATCTTGTCCAACCCCATTATTTCACAGAGGAGGAAACATGCCCCAGAGGGTTTGCTCAGTTATCGATTTAAATAAAGGCAGTCAACTCAGAGCTCCTTTGCCTGCAAGGCACTCACAGTCTGGTGAGGGAAAAGGCAGGAAACAGGGGTGGGCTATGACAGAGTGGCCCGAGGGGGCTGTGAGGATGGAGGAGCGGTGGTTTCAACCAGCCTGAGATCAGCAAGGATTTCCCTCTGGAGAGGAATCCTCTGTGAATCTTGACAGAGGCATAGGGGTCACGCATTTCGAACAGTGATGCTGGAAGCGGGGAGAGCTTCAGCAAAGACCCAGAGACACGTATGGCTGGAGAACTGCAAGAGACTGTAAGACTGAATCCAGGTACAGAACCCAAAAGGGCACAGGTGGGAGTTTTCGATATGGCTGAAACTGTAGCCCACCCCCCAAGGTGCATCTTCACACCAGTGCAGGATGAAGATGAGTTAAGTGTCTGAGGATCTGAGAGTGGGGCTTGGCCAAGCTGGAGAAAAGGTTGACACTGTCAGGTGACGAAGTATAGTTTTGGCTTTTATTTTTTTCCTACTTCTCTGAAACGAGCATTCCACGCTCCGTCATCACAGCCTCTGAAAGGCTGCCTGATTCCTCCGTGGAAATGGCTCATTCCGCTTTTAACACCTCCCGGAGCTTTGAGTGGCTGGGTATTCACATTTCAATAATCAACGTGATTTCCCTTCGGTAACCTTGGCATTCATGGCACTTGACTGGGATGCTTTCTTTTTCAGCCCTGATGTCTTAAAATTTGGAGGAAGGGAGGAAGAAGAGGAAATTCAGATTGTTCTTCTGTGTTATCGTGTGTTGTGGGGGGGTTATTTTTTCCTGTTGCTATTCTGTTCAACTAGATTCGGACAAGAATAAAAGTTGTCCCATTTCCTCCCTGGGTCAATTGTTGATGGGCTGTCTCTATAACTTCTATGATAGACTTCTGGGATGCAGCTCCTCCTGCCCCCATAAAGCTTACAATCTTGTGAAGAGAGTTGTGTGTGAGCAAAATCATGACAGCATTCAAAACAGGGGTCTCACGATGTCCATGGCAGGGGTAAAGAGTTTGATTCCTTTTATTGTTGGCAAAACTGATTCCACCAGCAAACATCTTGACCTGCCATTTATTTTTTCTTGTAAATTAAAAAGAGAAGAAATTGAGATAAAATTCACATAACGTAAAATTCACTGTTTAAACCACTTTCAAGTGTACAATTCAGTGATTTTTAGTATCGATGTTGTGCAACTATCACCAGTAATTCCAAAACATAATCGTTACCCCCAAAAGTAACTCCTTACTCATTAAATAGTCACCCCCCATTTCTCCTTCTCCCAACCCCTGGCAAACACTTATCTCTGTGGATTTACCTATTCTGGACATTTCATATAAATGGAATCATGCAATATGTGGTCTTTTCTGTCTGGCTTCTTTTGCTTAGCAGTTTTCAAGTTTCATCCATGTTCAATATGTATCAGTACTTCATTGTTTTTCATGGCTGAATAATATTCTATTGTATAGATATACCACATTCAGTTATCCATTCATCAATTGATGGACATATGGTTTGTTTCCACCTTTTGGCTATCGTGAATAGTACTGTTGTGAACATTTGTGTACAAATTTTTGTTTGAACGTCTGTTTTCAATTCTTTTGGGTATAATCAAGGAGCAGAATTGCTGGGACATATGGTAATTCTGTGTTTAATTGTTTTGAGGAACTGCCAAATTATTTTCCACAGTGGCTGAACCATTTTACATTCCCACCAGAAAATTATGAGGGTTCCACTTTCTCCACATCCTCATCAGTGCTTGCTATTGTTTGTCTTTTTGGTTATATCCATCCTAGTGTGTGTGAGGTGATATCTCATTGCAGTTTTGATATTCATTTCCCTGATTGACTAATGATGTTGAGCATCTTTTCATGTGCTTCTTGGACATTTGTGTATGGTTTCTGGAGAAGTGTCTATTCAAGTCCTTTGTTCATTTTCAGATTGGGTTGTTTGTCTTTTTGTTGTTGAGTTGTAAGAGTTATTTATATATTCTAGATACTAGACTCTTATCAGATATATGATTTACAAATATTTTCTCCCATTCTGTGGGTCATCTTTTTCGCTTTCTTGATGGTGTCCTTTGATACACAAAAGTTTTTAAATTTTGATGAAGTTTAATTTATCTAGTTTTCTTTTGTTGCTTATGTTTTTGGTGTTATATTTAAGAAACTGTTGCCCAATCCAAGGTCACAGAGTTTTATACCTATGTTTTCTTCTAAGAGTTCAATAGTTTTAGCTCTTATGTTTGAAACTTTGATATGTTTCCAGTTAATTTTGTGTACGATGTGAGATAGGGGTCCAGCTTCATCCTTTAGCCTGTGGATATCCAATTGTCCAAGGAGTGCTTGTTGAATAGACTGTTCTTTCACTATTGAATGGTCTTGGCACCCTTGTCAAAAATCAGTTGATTGTATGTAGATGTATGGGTTTATTTCTGGATTCTCATTTCTATCCCATTGATCTATTTATCTACCCTTATTTAAGTACCACAATGTTTGGATTACTGTAGCTTTGCAGTAAGTTTTGAAATTGGGAAGTGTGAGACTTCCAACTTCGTTCTTCTTTTTCCAGATTACTTAGGCTATTTGGAGTCCCTTGCAATTCCCTATGAATTTTAGGATGAGCTTGTCCATTCCTGCAAAGAAGGCAGTGGGAATTTGACAGAGATTTCATTGATGCTGTAGATCGATTTGGAGAGAATTGCCGTCTTAACACTGTTAAGCCTTCCAATCCATGAACATGAGATTTATTGTTTATTTATCCTTCCACTTATTTAAGTTTTCTTTAATTTCTTTCAACAACATTTTGTAGTTTTCAGTGCGCAAGTCTCACACTTTCATGGTTGAATTTATTCCTAAGTATTTTATTCTTTTTGATGCTATTGTGAATGGAATTGTTGTCTTAATTTCCTTTTTTGATTCTTCACTGCTAGTGTATAGAAATACAACTGATTTTTGTATATTGATCTTGTAACTTTGCAGAACTTGTTTATTAACTGTAATAGTTTTTTTGGTGTGTGTGAATTCTTTAGGATTTTTCTATGTGTAAGATGTCATCTGCAAATAAAGATAGTTTTGCTTCTTCCTTTGCAATCTGGATGACTTTTCTCCCCTTGCCTAACTGCCCTGGCTAGAACCTCTAGTATCACATTGAATAGAAGCGGCAGGAGTGGACTTCCATGTCTGCTTCCTGATCTCAGGGGGAAAGCGCCAGTCTAAGTGTGATGTTAGCAAAGGGACTTCATAGATACTATTATACAGGTTGAGAAAGACACTCTCTTCTCCTGGTTTGTTGAGTGTTTTTATCACGAAAGGGTGTTGGGTTTTTGTTTTGTTTTTAATGATTTTTCTGTATCTATTAACATGGTCTTGCAGGTTTTTTCCTTTTTCTGTTAATATGGTACTGGGCACATCATAAGGATTCGTAAATATCTATTTAATTAATGATATATAAATGCCACCGCCCTAACAACAGCGGAATGGTATTGCTGCATGTTTTAGTTGTGTGTTTATGTGTTGTTAGTTTGTTGTTGTTTCTGTAGCACCTGAGGTGGATTGTCCCCAGTCATCACTGTCCTCTCTTCCAGTGGTCCTTCTGACTGACAACAACCTCTTGGAAGTGACTGTCTGGGGTTCAGATAGTTGAACTTCCTCCAGTCAAACCTCAGTTGACAACAGTACAGGAATCTTATGACCTTGGCCTTTAACATTTGGGCTAGCTGTCCAAATGTCCAGGTCTAAATGTCAATGTCAAATCCTAAATGCATTGTGCGTTAGAAAGCTTCAAAGAGTTAATTCTCAGAAGCAATTCCTATTAATCTCGGTGTCTGGATAAGAACTAAATTTGGGACCTCAATTACCTGATAGAGTCCCAAGCAGGCTCAGCCGGCAGTAATATTGATGAGGGTGGCAATCATTCCTCCCACTTGGAGGCCCGATTGCAATCCCGTCCTAAGCAATCTGTCCTTCAAGTGCATCTGGAAGTGGGCATTATTTTTCTCTTCTCTTCTGTTGTAGAAAGAGTTTTCGGTTCCTGAATCTTTAACCCTTTATGCTCCACAACACAGCCCTCCTTGACTGAAGAAGGTAAATAACACCACTAACGTTTGAATTGTCTCCCACAGTTTAGGAAGCACTTTGATGTTGCCTCCTCTGAACCAGTCCTCGTCCCTGCTCGGTGAGTAGGCTTGACCAGCCCCATTTGTCAGGTGAGGAAACCAAGATTCGAAGAGGTTAAGTCACTGACCTGCGGCATCATCCAGCTGGTATGAGGCAGAGAGATGGACGCAGAAATTTGATTTTCTGGCTCATGTTGGGCTTGTTTCTCTAGGCTACAAAGGCTTTATTTAACAGGTGCAGATGTTTTCAAAGGGCCACAGGCAGAAAAGACCAAGCCTTCTCCTGGGTTCAGTGGTTTGTGGGAGCGATGAAGGGCAAAGTCTGATTGAAAGGCTGTGCCGGAGGAGAGAGGAGGGTTTGGAAGAGGGGCCAGGAATGGGCTCTTGTAGCAGGTAGAACAATACTGCCATTGGAAACCAGGCCTCTCCACCTCCCAGGCAGTGGTTTGTGTCACGAACTCCATTTATCTGTAGTTCCTTTATGCTGACTCTTGTCAGTTATCCCACTGCTGAATTATCGGTGGCATGTTTTTGATCCCAAGCCACCTGGTGCACATCTGGCACCTACCTGGAAAGTGAGCATGTGGTCAGAGAGCGTAGATTCCTCTGACTAGATGTCTAAGCAAAGTAGAGCAAATCCTCACTGAAGAATAGTCAGGCAGCGGTGGCAAAGGCTGGGCACTTAAGAAAAGATTACGAGTCTTCCCTGGGCTGCATTCCGAGAGCAGCTGTGTGCTTCTATCCTCCTTTGCCTTTCGTCATTGAAGAGAGGGGAAGAGGTGAGACCTGGTGAAATCCATTTGTTCATTTATTCCTTTGCATTTAGTCCTATATCCCTTCTCTCAATAAATATGTATTAAGCATCTACTGCATGTTAGGGCCCATGCTGGGCACTGGGGATTTAACAATGAGCAAGCTGGACATGGTCTTTGCCTTCATGGGGCTTGGAGTCTACTAGGGGAAGAGAAACAAAATTAAATAAACAAGTAAATAATTACGATTCGAGGCATAGTATCAGGAGGAAAATAAAGAAGACTCTTATGCTGGAGAACAATAGGGGGAGACTTAACTGGACTTGATTGTCAGAAAGACCTCTTTGAGGACATGACATGTAAGTTCTATTTTAAATATAAGAAGAAACCCATCTTGGAACAGGGGAAGAGGTTAGGGGAAGAAGAGCTTCCCATCAAAGCATAAGGCAAAGCATGTGCAAAGGCCCTGAGGTGGCAGAGATTAGTGCCTTCAAGAAAACAAACCCAGGGGGCTCATGTGTGGAGAGCAAGGAGGATAGTGGTGGGAGACGAGGTCAGAGAGTTAGGCAGGGGCCAGATCAGGCAAGGCTTTGTTCCTCCTCCCAAGCCTCCTAATCCCCCTTATTCCAATGTGACCTTAGAAGACTGTGTCCAGTGGAAATAGATCAAAACCAATGGAAATGGGAGAAAGGGAAAGTGAGCAGTGGAAGGATTGAACTATTGGTCTCAATGCTTCTCTGTTCTGTGTTCTACATCCTTATCCTTGCCATGGCCTCTTGACTTTGAGCTTGACCTGTGACTTGCTTTGGCCAATGGTACGTGAAGGCTACAAAGACTAGAAATATACTTGCACAGATGACTGCACCCCCTTGTACTTCTGCCTTTTGTTATTAAGAGAGCAAGCCTTTGGGAGTCCAAGGAAGGTGAGAGACACGTGGAGCAGACTTGGACCCAACCTGAAGCCTGGAGTCAAGCCCTGCTAAGTTAGCTTAAGGCAGAATGCCATCGAGTTTTTTTTGTTTTTTCCATTGAATTTTTGGAGAGGTTTGTTATACAGCATTATTCTGGCCATGGCTGACCAATACAAGCAGGACGGTGAGGTCTCGTCTGTGGAATGATTGATAGAGATAGGATATTTATCTTTAGAAGAGAAGATTGAAAAGGAACTAAGGACTGTCGCATGACAGAAGGATTAGGTTTGTTCCGTGTGGCTCTGAAGTTCATGTATGAGACCAGTGGGTGGATATACAGGCAGGCAGGTTTAGCTATAGCTAGCAAAGAACTTTTTATCAACTAAAGTGCCAGGAAAATGGAATGAATTATTTCTGAGACTACTTTTCACCACCAGAGGGCATGGCAATAACGATGTAGTGCCTACTATGTGCCAGGGACTTTCATATGTTTTTTTTCTTTATTTTACGATAATTTTCACAAAACAATCTATGAGATAAGGATTATTTTAAAGACAAGGGAATTGAGGTTCAGAAAAGGTAAGACATTTGCAGAAGTCTATATCTGGCCAGTAAGTCGCAGAGGTAGGATTTGAACCCACGTCTGTCTGGCACTAAAGTCCTGCCATCCCAGAACTGGCTTCCAGAGGATTCGAGTCCTGAATGGGGTAGTGCCCAAAGCCTGGGCCCGAAAGCTGTTCCTGTTCCAAGATGAAGCTTCACTAGCGTTCAGCAAGTTTTCACGGCGGGGAGCAGGGAGGCAGGGGAAGAGAAAGGAGAAATGTAGTGAATTTCTCCTAAAGCTAAATTTACTCCACTTAAATAGCTTCTCTTTATTCTGATGTTCTTTCTCTTCAATTGTTCTCTTTTTTTAATCAAAATGATGATGTTAGTTTTTAAAATTGTCTTAATTTAGCAAAATTAAAAGTTGTCAACCTCGTCAGTCCCCCAGATATTTTGGAATGATATGACCTGTGAAATCTAGAAGTCTAGAAGACACTATCTGGATGATTTCCAATGTCTTTTCCAGCTCTGAACTTTCATAACTTTTTTTTTTCAACTTTAAAGGTCAGGTAACAGGCTCCATGGGCCTTGGGAATCTGCCTCGGCCTGCGATTGCCTCCAGGCTGAGGGGGGGATGCGAGGTCGGCTGCCTTCTCCTAACTGGAGAAGGAGACTGAAGTCTCAGAAATCACACACTCCGCTAGAGCAGCCTGTCTCTCATGCCGGCCCATTTTGCTAATTCGATGGCCACGGGTCAGCCCTGTTCCATCCCTGATGGTCTCCACCGCAGTGTCATGATGGAGAGGGTGTGGCTTGTCTAGGTGCCCACCTGAGGTGAAAACACCTGTTAGGCAGCTTAGCTGAGCTGTGTTGATGCTGCTGCGACCTCCTGGCAGAAACCTCACTCGCACCCCTCATCACTCAAGCCATGAGTCAAACATTTCCTTCAGGGAAAGGCTTGGCTTGGGGTAGGGCTGGCCATGGGGGGCGGGGGCAGTTGAGGGGGGCTCTTAGTCACAGATGAAGGTAATTAGCGGGGGCCTCTAGGAGGCTGCTGTCCTATCTGTTGTTTGTTTTTTTTAAAAAACAACTTTATTGAGATATAATTTATGTACCATACATTTCACTCATTTGAAGTGTAGGAGTCAGTGATTTTTTGTATCTTCACAGATGTATTCAGTTGTCATCACAGTCCATTTTAGAACATTTTCATGACCTCAAAAAGAACCCGGTACCTTTTAGCTATTACTTCTCCACCCCCCACCCCTCCCCCGTATCCCCCAGCCCTAAATAACCACCAGTGTATTTTCTGTGTCTATAGATTTCCCTATTCTGGACATTTCATATAAATGGAATCATGCCCTATGTGGTCTCTTGTGACTGGCTTCTTGCACTCAGCATAATGGTTCCAAGGTTCACCCAGGTTGTAACATGTGTCAATACTCCATTTTTTTTTAGACTTTATTTTTTAGAGCAATTTTAGGTTCATAGCAAAACTGAATGGAAAGTAGAGAGAGTTTCCATATACCTCCCAGCCCACTGCCTGCAGCTACACCCACTATCAACATCCGGCACCAGAGGCTACATTTGTTACAGCTGAGGAACCTGCATTGACACATCATCATCACTCACTGTCCTTAGTTGACATTGGGGTTCACTCTTGGAGGTGTACATTCTGTGGATTTTGACAAATGTATAATGATATGTATCTACCATTATAGTATCATAAAGAGTAGTTTTACTGCCCTAAAAATTCTCTATTTCACCTATTCATCCCTCCCTTCCCCTCAACCTCTGAGAACCACTGATCTTTCTACCATCTCCATAGTTTTGCCTTTTCCAGAATGTCACATAGCTGGAATTACAGAGTATGTAGCCTTTTCAGATTGGCTTCTTTCACTTAGTAACATGTCTTTTGATGGCTTGATATCTCATTCCTTTTGATGGTTGAATAATATTCCATTGTATGAATATACCATATTCCGTTCATTTTTTCCTCAGTTGATGGACATTTGGATTGTTTCCACCTTTCGGCTACTGTGAATAATACTGTTATGAACATTCCTGTGCACATTTTTGTTTAAATACCTCTTTTCAATTCTTTTGGGTGTGTCCTAGGAGTGGAATTGCTGGGTCATATGGTAACTCTATGTTTAATCCTTTCTAGGTACAGCGGAACTATTTTCCAAAGCGTCTGCAGCATTTCACATTCCCAGCAGCAGTATAGGAGGGGTCCTACGTCTCCACATCCTCGACAACACATGTTACTGTCTGACTTCTTATTCTAGCCTTCCTAGTAGGTGTGAAATGGTATCTCATTGTGGTTTTGTTTTGCATTTCCCTAATGACTGATGTTGAGCATCTTCTCATGTGCTTATTGGCTATTTGTATATCTTCCTTAGGAAATGTCAATTCAGATCCTTTGCCCATTTTTAGTTGGATTATTTGTCTTTTATTATTGAATTGTGAGAGTTCCTTCTATATTCTGCATACAAACCTTTAGTAGATTTATGATTTACAAATATTTTCTCTCACCCATCCACTCTTTATCTAGTGCTCGCCTCCCCCTCCCTGTGCCTTGAAAAGCTGGAAACAGAGAGTATAAGTAGAGTTTTGTTCATAGAAACTCACTCCTCTCTGGGTATGTACCCAAAAGAGTTGAAAGCAGAGACTCAAACAGATATTTGTACATCGATGCTCATAGCAGCATTACTCACAGTAGCCAAAAGGTAGAAACAACGGTGCAGATTATTGGACAGATATCTGGCTTTGGAGTTGCCTGCCTGAGTTTGTCTCCCAGCTCTGCCACGTGACCTTGGGCAAGTTATCTTCCCTCTCTGGGCCCAGCTTCCTTACCTGTAAAATGAGATGGTAATAATTCCGTCCTGCGAAGAGGCCTGGGTCAACGAGAGGATATGCCAGGCGATGCTCAACATCAGGCCAGTGCGGTGGAAGGAGCACTGGACTTGAAGAGAGAAGACCCGGAGGAAGCTTTCCTCTCGGCCCCCTCCTTGCTGTCAGTATGACCTTGATCTCTCTGCACCTCAGTGCCCCATCTATAAAGCAGGCATAATAACACTTGCCCCAGTTACATGCTGTAAAGTTGTGAGGTCGAGAAGAAAGCATTCTGTAAATGCAACAGCCTTACGCAGAAGAAAAATGGAGAATAAAACATAAAGAAATACTTGCCATAATGATGAACTGTTAACCCAGGGTGCTGTTGTTAATTAAAAAGGATCCTGCATAATATGTAGCCATTAAAATGGATAATTATGCAGCTTATGGAGAAACAAGCAACACCATTTATGCGAGGTGGAACACTTACAAAGTTAAGTGTACACGAGGATCAGAACTATGCAGAATTATGCGTAATGTAGACAAAGACTGGAAGGGATCACAGAAAAAATGTAAGTAATGACTGTGCCCAGGCAGGGGGAGATTTATGGGGGATCGAAACACATTCCTTTAAAGTCATTGTTGTGTTGTTTTTATAGTAAGAACATGATTTTTAAAAAATAGGTGTGGCAGGCGGTCACTTGGGGACAGCCTGCATTTGAATTCTGGCCTTCAGGCGCACTGGCTTTGTTGGACAGTGAGGAGTGAAACCATAGCAGGCATCATTCTCGCAGAAGCCTTGTCTGTCTGTTCTGCTCCCTGGCCTACCCACCCTCCCCACTCACAGATTCCACGGCTCACAGATCCTCAACGAGGGAGGGACCATAACCCCTCCTGGCCCCACGGCCGGGAGGCAGAAGGTCCTCACCCTCTTGAGTCTGGTTCCTGCCTGTTAGGAGGAGACACAGTCCCTGGGCTTTCATGCCCACCTCACAGGGTGGTTGCGAGGGTGGAATGGGATAGCGCACGTGTAAGAACCAAACCCACCGGATCCTACCAGACAAACATGGGTGTCGCGGTTCCACCTTAACTGCACAACTCACGTGCGTCCAGTGCTGCCCAGGGAGGACGGCTCCACATCAGCGGCCCTGCAGCTTACTGCTGCTGAAGGCTGCTTCCTTCTCAATTCGCCCGCTAGCTATATTCAAGAAATCTCAAACTTATTTATTATACACCTGCATACCTTCGAAAATAGAACATACGGAACATAACTGTGCTTTTACCTATTTTTTTAACTTTTTTATTCTCCCCAAAGCCCCCCAGTACATAGTTGTGTATTCTAGTTGTGAATTCCTCTGGGTGAGCCATGTGGGAGGCCGCCTCAGCATGGCCTGATGAGTGGTGCCGTGTCCGCACCCAGGATCCGAACCCGTGAAACCCTGGGCTGCTGTAGCAGAACATGTGAACTTAACCACTTGGCCATGGGGCCGGCTCCATGTGCTTTTATTTAAAATACCTTTTTTTCAGTCAAAGTAATACAGTTCCCTGTTTTTCCAGTCCAATCCCCAGAGCAACAACCTCTCACCTTTTTAGCTATTTCTTCTGAATGTTATCTGCATATCTCTAAGTAAACAGTGCTATTTCTTTATTTTACCTTTTCTCTATATACTCAGGGACTTCCTGCTACCTTGGAAAAGAGCTCAGTTCACTGACGCCCCACCTCCATCTCCTTTCTTTTTCTCCCAACAAAATTCCACCACCATTTTGGCTACGACTGTCACTTTAAGAAACACAAGACACCTCTTCCCGTTTGCCCACTGTGATCTCCTGATGCTAATGCTAATGCTTGGTAAGAAGAGGCCACTCAGGGTGCAAACTCCCCCTCTTCTCTCCTCCTCCCTTCTCCCTCCAAGTTTCAGTCACATGTACTTTTCCATTATGTCAACTGAAAGCATCCTCATTCTGTTTCTCAACTGTAATTGTCTTCCGTGCTTTGCTTGAAGATTGATTCTAAAATCAATAGACAATATTTCCATTATCGAGACTTATATACATACACATATGGTTCTCTGCCCGGCCAGTAGCATACCCGATTATGTTTGCTTTCCTGTGATTCTTTTCTTTGATCTGGAATTTCAAATAGCTTTTCTTTTTTTCTAGCACTATTTGACTTCAGCATATTCTCAATTTCTCCCTAACTTTCCATCCCAAAAGGTGTTCTATTGAGTTTTTTTGCCTCTCCAAGATCTACCTTCTAGCGCTTTCTGTCCTCCTGCTTGAATCTGGACAGCAATCATCCAGGCACTTCCTCTCAGATTTCCTGACTTCAACCCACAGGTGCTGACATTTGGGCTGCTCTTCTTGATTTTTCTTCCTTCTTTTGCCAGAGCAGACCATTAAGTACCGTCTTATGCAGAGGTGTGTGGTCTATAAAAGTTCCAAATGTTTTATGTTTGGAAATTTATTTATTCTGCCTTTGTACTTGACTGATAAGGGGGCTGGGCATTGAATCTTACATTTTAAATTAAATTCCCTTAAAACTGTGAAGGCATTTTCTACTGCCCTATATATCGATTTTCCTATTGAAAACCCTGATTCCCTCTCTTTTGTACCGCTTTATCAGGACCTTGACCTTCACTGGAAGCTTTAGGGTGCTCACTTTATCCTGAGTGACCTGTTATTTCAGTCTTGTGCCCACGTGTGGGCCTTGTTTCATTCGTTGTTCTGGTCTTGTATCCTTCACCTCTGAGAAATTTTCCTGTGTTATTTTGTTGATAATTTCCTCTCCTCTGTTTTTTCCGTCCTCTTTTTTTCAGAAACTCCTATTGTTGGATCCTGATTTGATCCTTTATGTCCCTTATCTATTGGCTTGTTTGTTCCCTCTCTGTCTTGATGTTTGCAAATCATGCAAGTATATTTAAGCTCAAGAGCAATTTGTCTTTTCGACGGTAGAGCCTTGTACGAAAATGTATTTCTCGTGATATTGTTTCTGTAATAACACAGTGACAGACATTTCAAACAAGTTTCACTTAAGAGTTTAAGAAATACCATAAAGCATAAATCAAAACTGCCTTAGATGAATGAAGCTCTGAAAACTTAAGTACAAGATGAGAGTCAGGGTTTTTAGAGGCATCAAATGAAGATTGCGGTAGGCAGGAGAGGCGGGAGCCAGGTAGGAGGAGAAAAACGTGATCCTAGCTGGTGCTTCAGGTGCCCCCTCAGGTCATCAGGCTCTTGGGGCATGCTGCTCCTGCTCCCCATCCCTGCCGAGAAGGGGAGATGGTCAGCCAGGCAGGCAAGGGGCCGAAAGGGCCAAATTGCAAGTGTGTGACGGGATCTTCGCTGAGCAAGGCAGCTGGACTGAGAACAACACGGTTTTTCCTGCCAAGGATAGAAGTCAATCAAGGCACCAGGCAGAGGGTAGCAGGGGCCAGGCAGACGAATGGAGAATCAGGCCCAGACCAGGGCCCAGGGCTAGGCTTGAGTGGAGTCAGCTAAGCAATCCACAGAGGCCTGAATGCTGACCACCAAGGCCACCTGGGTGGAGAGAAGCAGCACTCTCCTGGCTCCTGTGGCTGAGCAGGCTCATCCCCAAACCAAACCTGTTACCTCCACACTGCAGGGCCTTCCCCTAATGAAGACGAGGCAACAGAATAAAAGGATGCAACAGAGGTTGAGGGCCTTCTGATGTTCTCGGACTCTGAGCGGATGACTTCCCTTTAAGTCCGTGTCCATCCTTTGTGCACGCTGTGATGTTGCCCAAAGCTTTGTATTAAGCGCCCCCTCAACCCCACCCCATTTGCTGTCAGGCTTCCCTGTGAGAGGCAGTACAACACAGACACACACACAAACACACACGCAAGCACACCACCACCACTGCACCGACTGAATGTTTCCTTCACGCACAGATGTGTCGAGAGTCTGCCCGACGCTGTGGCTGCACCCGGCTGGGGCTGAAGCTCCAGCACTGAATCGGATGCCCTTCCTGTCTCTGTGTCCCATCCGGGAGCAGATGCATGAACAGAGAAGGGCTGGCGATGCCTTCACGGTTCAGCTGCCTCCAGAGGAGATGCGTGGCAGGAGGGACTGCAACCCCTTGTCCCTCTGTTTCTTGTTTATTTGCTAAAAGAATACTTTAGATAATTAGTCTTTCAAGCAAATGTCTACTTCCTCCACAAACATTGATGAGTTCCAAGAATGATAACAATTAGCACTCATTGAGTGCCTACTGTGTATCGGGCACAGTGCTGAGACCTTTGAACTCCACTACGTGCCAGATGTTAGGGAGACAGAAATAAAGACGCAGGGACTGCTGTCAAGTTGTTGGTAGGCTGGTAATCAACACTGCAACTATTTCGTGTAATCTTCCCCACAGCATCCCTTCAAAGTACAATTCTTGAGAGAATGTGTATTATAATGATTAAGAGTAAGGCCTTTTGCATCAGAGACCTGGGTTTCAGACCTGTTTGTACCACTTTTTAGCTGTGTAAATTTGGGCAACTTCCTTAAACTGTTCAAGCCCCAGTTTTTCTATCTATACAATGGGTGTGGAATTAATAAGAGCTGTACCTTATGGAGTTGTGAATGTTAAATGAGATAATGCGTATAAAGTGCTGGCATGTTTCTTGGCACATAGTGAGTTATTATTAAGCCCAAGGTACTATGGGATTCTGGGAATTATCTTAGTATTAAGGCAGCCCAAAGGCATTGATACTCATAGGATGAGTAGGAGTTAGACAAAGGAGGAAGTGGAATTAGTCTAAATAGTTCATATTATTCTGGTTGGAAGACCGGCAGTGCCTTCCTGCCCCCATCAGTATTTCTGTGTAAGAACACAAGCCTCCTCAGTTCCAGGTTCTACCACCATCACTCATAGGGTGTAATTACAGTAGGCCTTGGAGAAATCTCTTCTTGCTTCTGGGCTTCAGATCCATTGTTACAGAGAAAAGTTTGTAAGAAACCCACTTGGAAATTTATCCTTTAAGTTTGTTCACTATGGCATTGCTTATAATAGCAAAAACTTGGAAGAAATATAGATGTCTATCAGTGGGGAAATACATTCATAAATAGAAGACTATATAGCTGCTAAAAAGATAGGAGTAAATCCATATGAACCAATATAGAGAGATGTACTCTATTGAGCCATAATTTACATGCAATAAATGCACCACTTCGGAGGGTATAGCATTTTGGCAAACGTATTCACCTGTTACCATCTGATCAAGATCAAAAACATTATCATCACTTTAAAAATATCTCTGATGCCACTTTTCCATCAGTACCTCCCCACCCACACAGAGGCAGCCACTATTCTGATTTCTAACACCATAGATCAATTTCGTCTCTTCTTAAACTTCATATTTTTGGAATTACAGGTTTTTTTATATGCCATATTGTTGCAAGTAACAATAGTTTCCTTTTTGTCACTCTTGTGCCCTGGATGTTTGTGTCCCTGTCAAATTCATATGTTGAAGCTTTAACTGCTATTGTGGCTGTATGTGGAGATGGGCGTTTAAAGAAGTAACTAAGGTTAAATGAGGTTATAAAGGTGGGGCCCGATCCGATAGGATTAGTATCCTTATAAGAAGAAATTCCAGAGAGCTCGTGCGTGCTACCCACCCTCCCCTCCCCCCTGTCCTGACACACAAAAAAGGTCATGTGAGCACACAGCAAGATGGCACCCATGTACAAGCCAAGAGAAGGGGCCTTAGAAACCTGCTTTGCAGCATCTTGATCTTGGATTTCCCAGCCTCCAGACTGTGAGAAATAAATTTGTGTTAAGTCGCCCAGTCTGTGGTATTCTGTCATGGCAGCCCAAGCAGACTTGCTAAGTAGTATCCTGTTGTTTGTTGGTATGCCACGGTTTGTTTCTTCCCTATAGATGGACATTGGAGCTGTTCCAATTTTTGGCCATTATGCATAAAGTTATGTGACTATTCTTGTACAAGTCTTTTGTGTATATAAGAATATACATCATTTCTCTTGGATGTATATACCTTGAAATTGAATTTCTGTGCATATGATACATGTTTGTTCAACTTTATTAGAAAGCGCCAAAAAGTTTTCCATGGTGGTAAACTCCAACCAGAAACATATAAGAGTTCCAGTTGCTCCATAATTTTGCCAACCCTGGGTGTTTTCAGTCTTTTTAATTTTATTTTATTTTATTTATTTTATTTTATTTTTTTTTGGAGGAAGATTAGCCCTCAGCTAACTACTGCCAGTCCTCCTCTTTTTGCTGAGGAAGCCTGGCTCTGAGCTAACATCCGTGCCCATCTTCCTCTAGTTTATACGTGGGACGCCTACCACAGCATGGCTGCCAAGCAGTGCCATGTCCGCACCCGGGATCTGAACCAGCGAACCCCGGGCCGCCGAGAAGCGGAATGTGCGAACTTAACTGCTGCGCCACCGGGCCGGCCCCAGTCTTTTTAGTTTTAGCCATTTAAGTGTGTGTAATGGTCTATCTCATTGTGGTTTTAATTTGTGTTTCCAAGATGACAAATGATGTGGAGCACCTTTTCACAGGATTATTGGGGATTCAGAGACCTTCTTTCTGGAATATTTTCTCAAGTCTTTTGCCCTTTTTTACTGCATTGTCTTTTTATTTTTAATTTGTAGGAGTTTTGATATGTTCCTAACATACGTCTTTTGTCAAACTTATATATTGCAAGTATTTTCTTCTAGTCTATGACTTGTCTATTCATTTTCTTAATCGTGTACCCTGAAGAACAGAAGTTTTTAATTTTGATGTGGTACAATTTATTTATGTTTATTTTATGGTTAGTGCCTTTTGTGTCCTAAGAAATTTTTGCTTACCTCAAGGTCATGAAGATATTTCCTACTTTAGAAGCTTTTTCTAGAAGCTTTATACTTTTAGTTTCCACATTTAGGCTTCTAATCCATTTGAGTTAATTTTCATGTATGGTGAAGATATGGGTTGATGTTCTCTATTTTTCATATCCATACTGGATATCCAGTTGTTCTAGCACCATATGTTGAAAAGATGATCTTTTCCACATTAAATTACCTTTGAAACTTTGTCAAAATTCAGTTGAACCTAAATGAGTATTGGTCTATTTCTAGACTCTTTATTCTATTCCCATCGATCCTTATGTCAGCACCATAGTAAGTATTGAAAGAAGATAATAAGTCTTCCAATTTTGTTGTTTTTCAGAATTATTTGAATTTTCTAGGTCACTCACATTTCCATATAACCTGTAGAATAAACATGGTGATTTCTCCAAAAAAAAGCTGGCTGAGACTTTAGTTAGAATCTATAGATCAATGCATTGAATATAGATAAATTTGCAGGAGAATTAACATCTTAACAATATTGAATCTTCCAATCAATGAACACTATACCTTTCCATTTATGTAGATATTTAAAATTCCTCTCAGCAACGTTTTGTAGTTTTCAGTGTATATGTCTTGGCAATAATTTGTTAAAATTTTCCATAAGTATTTAAGGTCTTTTGGTATTTTTGTAAATGTTATTTTTAAACTTTATTTTTCAAGTATTCCTTGATGGTATATAGAAATACAATGGATTTTTTTTACATTGTCTTTGTGTCATGCAAATCCTCTTATTAGTTATAATAGTGGTTTTATAGATTCCTTTGGGTTTTCTATGTATTAAATCATGTTATCTGCAAATAGACAGTTTTATTCTTCATTTTTCTATTTTTGTATATTTCATTTCTTTTTCTTGCCTTATTATATCCACTTTATTATACTTTATTTCTTTTTCTTGCCAGAACTATGTTGAACAGTTGTGGTAAGAATGGACATCTTGGGGCCAACCCTGTGGCCGAGTGGTTAAGTTCGCGTGCTCTGCTTCGGCGGCCCAGGGTTTCGCCAGTTTGAATCCTGGGTGCGGACATGGCACTGCTCATCAGGCCATGCTGAGGCGGCATCCCACATACCACAACTAGAAGGACCCACAAGTAAAAATACACAACTATGTACTGGGGGACTTTGGGGAGAAGAAAGAAAAATAAAATCTCTAAAAAAAAAAAAGAATGTACATCTTTGTTTTGTTTTCAGTCTTAAGGGAAAGTGTTCAGTCTTTCACCACTGAGTATGATATTAGCCGTAGGTTTTCATACATGTCCTTTATTAGATTGAGGAAGTTCCACATTATCCCTTATTTGCTGAGAGTTTTCTCTCTCTTATTTTTTTTTTTATATCATGAAACACTTTGAATTTTGTTATATGCTTTTCCTGCATCTATTAAGATGTTCATATGATTGTTCTCCTTTATTTCATTAATAGTGTGAATTACATTGATTTTTGAATATTAAACCAGCCTTGCATTCCTGGGATAAACCACATTTAGGCATGATACATTTTTTATGTAATGGTAGATTTAATTTGCTAATATTTTGTTTAAGATTTTTATGTCTATATTCATAAGTGATTTGGGCTTAAAATTTTATTTTCTTAGGATGTCCTTGTTGGATTTTGATATCAGGGTTATGCTAAGTTGGGAATTGTTTTCTCTTCCTCTCTTCTCTGAAAACATTTATATAAAATTGGTGATTTTCTTTTTTAAATTTTTATTAGAATTCACCTATTAAGCCATATGAGCCTGGTGTTTTCTTTACAGGAAGGTTTTAAATTATGAATTCAATTTCTTTAACAGTATAAGGTGGTTTATATTTTTTACTCTTTCTTGAGTCAGTTTTAGAAAGTTTTGCTTTTCAAGGTGTTTTTCCATTTCCTCTAAGTCATTGAATTTCTTGCTGTAAATTAGAGTCAAGGTGGATTATTCACTTTGAAATGGTTAATTTTATGTGAATTTTATCTCAATAAAAATAAACGAAAAAAATACATTATGCCAAAATAAAATTCAACACGCTGCAGAAAAAGATTTTTAAAAATCCGGAGTCTCTATGCTCCATTAATCATAGTATCAAGAATGTAATGGAAAATTACTACCCGTTTTTCTCTTCCTATAAATATTCTGGACCTTTGTTCTGGGTTGTGATTAAGTTGCTTAGACACAGTTTGATTCTTTCAGGTTTGTTTTTAAGCTTTGTCAGGTGAGACTGGGGGAGCATTTAGTCTAAGACTTAGTTTGCCCCACTTTCCTGAGGACACCAGCTGGATACTCTCTCCGAGTTATGTGAATGGTGCTGCTATGAACGTGCGTATACATGTCTTTCTTTGAGTACCTCTTTGCAATTCTTTTGGGTGTATACCAAGGAGTGGAATTGCTGGGTCAGATGGTAATTCTACGTTTAACTTTTTAAGGAAGCACCAAATTTTTTCCCGTCACTGGCTGAACCAGTTTACATTCCCATCAGCAATATACAAGGGTTACAATTTCTCCACATCCTCGCCAGCACTTGTTATGTTCCGTCAAAAAAAAATTGTCGGCATCCTAGTTGGTGTGAAGTGGTGTCTCATGGTGATTTTGATTTGCGTTTCTCTAAGGACAAGAGATGTGGAGCATCTTTTCATGTGCTTGCTGGCCATTTGTATATCTTTGTTGAGGAAATGTCTGTTCTTTGCTAAGTCCTTTGCTCGTTTTTCAATTATGATTTATTTTAAGTGAAAATAAGGTACACTACGATCACAATTTGACAAAATAACAAACATTGTGTGTGTGTGTGTGTATACACAAATACATACAAAGAGCATAGTGCTTAGATGCACAAACCTCAGAGTAACACTGCCTGGTCTGTATCCTAGTTCTGCTACTTGGCACCTGCACAACTACAACCACGGACAAGTTACCCTGTGTCTCTCTGTGTCTCAGATTCCTTACCTTTTTTTTTGAGGAAGATTAACCCTAAGCTAACATCTGCTGCCAATCCTCCTCTTTTTGCTGAGGAAGACTGAGCTAACATCCGTGCCCATCTTCCTCTACTTTATACATAGGATGCCTATCACAGCATGGCTTGCCAAGTGGTGCCATGTCCTCACCCAGGATCTGAACCGGCAAACCCCGGGCTGCCAAAGCAGAACGTGCAAACTTAACTGCTGCGCCACCTGGCCGGCCCCTCAGTTTCCTTTTCTTTCACATGGGGATAATAACCTCTGCGTGTGGCTGTCAGGATGAAATAAGAATACATGTCAAGGGCTTAGAACAGTGCCTAGAAACATTGTAAGTACTTGTTAAATATCTGTTATTTATTTAGTAATAATAACAACAATGACATACAGATCTTTGTTGGTATATGCATAGACAAACGTCTGGAAGGGAAGAGAATCCTTAACAGGAATTTCCACTGGAGAATGGGACTGGAAGGGGCTGGGGCGTTTTCTTTTTTTAATTCACATAGTTTTGTATTGTTTGAATCTGTCAAAACAAGCATATATAAAAAATAAAGATTTTTTTTAAAAAGCTTGGTGTGAAAATAAGGAGACTTTCTGCTTTACAATTGAACTTTAACATTGCCCCTCAGCCTGGGGTTCTTCATGGTCGCTGGATGGCCTGATTTTATTAATGGCTTTCCAGAGGCTGGAGTTTGAGGTCGCTTTCCAAGGAAGGGCCGTGAGGTGGCATCTGTCTGCTTCTCGGGAGGATTCCTTGTCCACTCCCCGTCTCCGTTCCCCAGCTGCTCAGCACATCCTCTAGCCCCGGGCACACTTTGCTCTTTCATGCTGAAGAGACTTTTCACTCTGTTCCCTCTGCCAGGAATACCGCTCAGAGTCCTCCCTGCGCCCTTATTATCTTCTTTGGACTTACTTGCTCTGGAAAGCCTCCTTTATCCCTCTTCCAAGCTGGGTTGGGTGTCCCTCCCTTCTGTGCTTGTCCACTGCTCTGTGTGACCCCAAGTTCACCTCTTGTCACACCACGTTGGGAAATGCCTATCTCCTCTGATAGTGAGCTATGAGAACAGGAGCCATGTTTTTTCCATGACAGCTTCGTGGTTCCATCCCCAAAGGCTAGCCTGCCACGGCATGGCCTGACAAGCAGTGCATAGGTCCGCACCTGGGATCTGAAGTTTCCAGGCACATGGCTGGAAACATGGGACATGCCCACAGCATTTGCTGAATGGGAGATCGAACCAGGGAGAGAAGTACTTCTCCAGTCAGAAACCCAAGCTTCAGCACTCAACTGCGTGTCCTGGCTTATTTAGTATATAACGCCACGCCTCATAAACAGAGAGCTTTAAGGATCTAAAGAAAATCCTCTGGAGGAAATTTCCCCAAATGGAAAGCTAAGTAGACCGTAGACCCTTGCCCCTTCTCACAATAGAGCTGACTACAGATTCCGGAAGAACTGATGACTATCACCCATCCAGTTCTCTTGGATGTTATCGAAGGATCATTTCCTTCTTTGAAATAAAGCAAGATGAGTTTTTTTTTGAAGTCTATGAATCTCAAAACAGCCACCCCCTCAAGTTCCAGTGGTGGTGCAGCTGTTCTTTCAAAAAATGAAAATAATTAGAAAAATACTTTTACCTCCCTGAGAAATAAATAACTCAAAATTTCCAAAAGAAAAAATTAAGATGTATTGAGTGTCCAATTTGTGTTCCTGGCATTGGCTGGGTGGGGTGTTGAGAGGCTAACATTGAGTTAGGCCACTAAGCATCCTTCTGAACAATGTTGCACAAATGAGGCACCATGTGAATGCGTCATCAGAACAGCTGAGCTCCCATGATACATTACTCAGAAAGGGACTGGGCCAGGAGAGTACATCCCTCCACGAACCAATGTCCAGATCAGAGTATTATCACTAAACTTGAAAAATTCATTGTAGGTTATTGTTATTACTGTTGGTGTGACTTATTATAACTATGGTTATCTTTGGCTTGCGTGCTGGATGGTATACGTGTTTGGGTTGTTGTGGTGGTGATGGTGGGGTTGAAGGTGTCTTTCACTTGTTATTTTTTAATTCTCCTCACGGGATTTATAGGATTCTAGTGATAATACACGATGGCTCTTGTTATTCTGTATGAACAGGTAATAGAGTTATAGATGCAGGGGTCATTAGGATATGGGAGAATTTCCTGTAGGTGAGGTACCAATCACAGCCAACTTTAGAGAGATGCTCAACGTGCCTGTCTCATGGGGTCCAGTGAGGCCACTCGCCCCTCAAGCTCAGCTGCTCCAGGCTCACGAGAGATGAGCAGAAGAACCTCTTGCCAAAGCACCCTTGCATCTTCTAAGCATGCTTGTCACCTAAGAGATTTCAGGGGCTGCGAGGCTGGCACTGTTGTCTGGCATCCCAGGATGCCCCACTTCCCAGCCAAGGTTGAAGCTGATCTCTCTTGAGATTTCTGGAGCAGCCAATGATGCAGATTTCGCCTTCACAGAGGGTTCTGTAACCAGGGATGGAGGTAGCTGTAGTCTGAGTCGCATTTCTGCTTCTTAATATCCAAGACAGACATGGGAGTCTCATAGTGCCAATAATATTAATATTAATCCCCGCCACTATCATCATAGCTAACATTTGAGTGTTTACTATGTGCCAGGCACTCTGTGAAACACTTGAGATGGAATATTTTATTTTATCTTTCCAGAACCCTGTGACGTTTACCCCCATTTTACAAATAAGGTCCCTTATTGGGGGTGCTGAGCAACTTGCTTAAGGTCACCTAACTCACAAGTGGAGGAGGTAAGACACAACCCAGGCAGCAGTGTGCAGGTGGTGGTGGACACACACTAAGGTGCCCTCCGATGAGTCACGTCCTTGCATAATCCTGTCCCCTTGAGTGACTTGCTTCTAATCCATAGAAAATGCAAAGGTGGTGGATGTCACTCCCATGATTATGCTACCTTATAAAAGACTCTGTCTTAGCCAACTGGAGCAAGAGAGATTCTCTTGTTGGCCTTGCCGATGTGAACTGTCTATGGAGAGGGCCACATGGCGGGGAACTGGGAGTGGCCTCTAGGACCTGAGGGCTGTCTCCGGCCAACAGGCAGTAAGAAGCTGGGGCTGTCACTCATACAGCCACAAGGAAATGAATTCTGCCAATAACTCAAATGAGTTGGGAAGCAAATAATTTCCTAGGTGAGCTTCCAGATGAGAATACAGCTAGGCAGTTACACCTTGATTGCAGCCTTGTGAGACCCCGAGCAGAGGACCCAGCTAAGCCATCCCTGCCTGGACTCGTGACCCACGGGCACTGTGAGATAACAGTGTGTTGTTTTAAGCCACCAAGTTTACGGTGATTCGTTGCGCGGCATAGAAAACTCACACACAGCCCATGCCCTTCGCCTCCATCCCAACCCCCTCCACGGCAGGTCCCTGTGACCCGGTGCATGGATCCTCCTGCACAGTTCCTCTTTCTCTTTCCAGGGAGTTCCAGCCTAATTTCCTGGAAAAGGGCCAGAGCAAGGGAATCCTGGGCTCCTTTCTGACAGGAGGCGGAGAAGCGGGGGCCAGGCACAATCAACTCTTTATCGTCAGGAAGCTTGTGGAGCCCTCTTGCCTGGTGACATTTCTAGGCAAGCGGAGACTTTAGGTGAGAATTTTGGCACAACGTCTGAAGATTGGTCCCAGCAGAAATGCGCTCTAGCGATATTATTCAAGGGGAAGGGGAGTATTCTGAGATTGGAACCCATAGTTCTCTAATGATGCTGTTTAATCCAGGTAGCGCTTGGCTTCTAGGGCACATTTCCCCTTGACTTTCAGTGCTGGAATTTAAAGTATGGCCCACAGGCCACACAGAGTTGGAGTGGTGCCACATCTGTTAGGTACTTTCAGTTTCTCTACTTCACTGAGCATGACACTAAAAAGTCAATACTGCAGGACAGGGCCGCCTACATAATTCTTCCGGAGATAAAAGGCAGCCCTATGTGTGGGGACGAATAAAGTTGGAAGGTTCCTCTTCCTTGTTGACCACGTGTGTGCCCAGTCAGGCCTGTCCAGAGCTGCGTTAACAAGGGCTGCTGTGTGAGGCCATTTAAACAGGCATTTCCAGTCCCCTACCTGTCTCCTGGGACACTGGGCTCCTTCACTAGTTGCCATTTGGTCCTCGCCTCTACGTGCAACTTGAAGGGACTAAATACTTGTCTGTTCAAGAATGTCTCTTACGGAGATGATAACTGAGCAAGGCTGTTCCTCTGCCATGTCCAACTTCCATCCATCTGCCCTCCTGAGCTGGGATTTCCTGGGGAGGTGCAGAATCAGAGGTAGGTAGACTGGACTTTGGGAGAAATAGAAGAGGGCCTTGTCCCCAAGGGCTGAGTCGGGGGGGGTTGGGATCAGCATTAGATATCCTAGTGTGAGGAGCAACCCCCTGCAGGCCTTGGAGAGAGCCTGGCCCTCAGGGTCCCAGGATTCTGGGGCTGCTGTCTACATGGGATGGCCCAGAGACCAGGCCGGAGCTGGGTGCTGGGTCCTTGGGTCCTCCTGGGAAGATCGATAAGAACCAACAGCATTTGTGACAAGTGAAATAGAGACAGGCATCAACCTCAGGCAAAATTAACAAGTACGCTAAAGAAGACACAAGAGAAGCACCAGAGATGTGTGCAGAGGTGCCAAAATCCGGACTGTATCGCTCACACCTCACCTGTGAAAAATACGTGAGAAAGACGCTGACAGAACAACAAATGAGCCCACTGGGGACTTCGGGAAGTAGGAAGATGAAGTGACTCCCAAATCTTGCCGGCTTGAACGACAAAGGTGTGATCTCACTCATGTGACAGGTCCCTTCTGAGCACCTCAGCTGCGGTCCACGTTCTCATCAGGGCGGGACTGTTGGGTGTCAAGGTCCACATGTGTGCTGTTACTGCTTCCAGTTTTTGTTGATTATTTTTTTAGGTTGTTATTTCTTCTTTCTGTTCCCTGCTTTGACTGGTTGGGTGAAGTTTTTATTCACTCTGTTTTGTGGCTGCTCAGCTAAGGAGCTCTGTTGCACTTTCCTAAATGCAATTAAATATGAGGACCCTCCCTTTCCTTCCATTCCTAAGAGAACGTACATTTCTCTACTATTATTTGAAAGTATCATGCTAACTAAGGAGGCTAGAACAGAAATATAGAAATTGTGGGTCTCCAGTGGCTGGGGAGCTTCCACATTAACCCAAGATTGCCTATTTTGGGGCTTAATTTATGAGAGAGAGGAACAGCTTCCATATCTGCCTCTGGTATTTGGGATTTTCTGTTACATGAAGCAATGAGAGATGACATTGTTCAAACATTTCCTGTCTGTTCCTGTGGGAGGATTACATATTCCCACTTTATGGAGGACAAGCTTGGCCACGTGACTGGCTTTGGCCAAAGAAAATTTGGCCAAAGTGACCCGTGCCACTTCTAAGAGAAGCTATGAGAGCCACTGTGTCATTCCACTGTATTCTCTCTCTCTCTTTTTTTTTTGAGGAAGATTAGCCCTGAGCTAACTGCTGCCAATCCTCCTCTTTTTGCTGAGGAAGACTGGCTCTGAGCTAACATCCATGTCCATCTTCCTCTACTTTATATGCGGGACACCTACCACAGCATGGTTTGCCAAGCGGTGCCATGTCCGCACCCGGGATCCAAACCAGTGAACCCTGGGCTGCCGAAGCGGAATGTGCAAACTCAACCACTGCGCCACCGGGCAGCCCCTCCACTGTATTCTCTTTCCTTCTGCCATGAGCCCAGCAATGCCCTGGACAGGAGATGCTCCAACAGCCTATGTCCCAAAGGGAAGGCTACACGGAACAGAGCTGTAGCCACCCCACAAGGGACCTCTTGTTTGACCAAGAACGGAATCTTGCAAGCCCCTGAAATTTTGGAGCCACTTGGTGACACACACAACCCGGTCTATTCAGAGACTGATACAATTGTCATACATCATCCTAGTTGCTGGTGTTCAGGCCTAAAATTGATTTTACTTCATGCGTCATGCCATCTCATAGTTAACCACCACCCCGGACTTATAATTAACTCCATTTTCCAAGAAAGTGATGCGGACAGAGAGAGATTAGGTCGCCTTCCCAGAACCACACAGCAAGTAAGGGGAGCAGAGCTAGATTTTACTGCAAGAAGCTGCCGCATGAGCCGATAGCAGCATCCCTGGCATCACGGGCTGCATGAGGGACTGTGGCTCCTGTGTGGGGTTTTCTCATTCAATTCCATTTTTAGCTGGAGTGGCACATGGTACCACGTTTCCGACTGTTACTCTTGGAGTCTGACTACTTTTCACAAAATAGAGATCCTCCAGCTCCCAAACTTCCCACGCTTAAAAAAAAAAAAAAAAAAAGGAAGAAAAACTTAACTGTCAATGCCCAACTCCCACTGCCAAACTGAGCATAAAAATTAACGTTCAGTTTAAGCGCTCCGTACTCTCTGAATTAGGGGCCTGCGGAATCCATTTCCTGAATTTAGAGGAAGTTATCCTCAGTCTCACTTTTGTGTGGGAATTCTAGGCCTCTTGCTAGATTCAGATCTTGGGGGGGTGTGATTAACAGAACAGGGTCCCCATTATCCGGGAGCGTGGGACGCACTGAATCTCTCTGCGTCACACTCTGAGTTTGGCAGAATGGCTGCCTCCTCCAGGAAACTCAGGCGGTCTCCAGCCATCCCCCCGGGGAGGGAGCAAAACTTTTTCAAGGGCCCCTTTCAGGAGGGGAAAAAAAATCCCCCAAAAACCTCACACCGGCATAAACCTAAGCACTGAGGGTCCCCTCACAGATTTTTACAGAGCACCCCGGGGGAAAAAGAGAGGAGGCAGGAAACAAACACAGAAGACAGAAGAAGGGAACTCCTTGAACTTGATTCTGGACATGAACAAGAACATTGTGCAAATATCAGTTGATGGTGGAGAGGTGGGGGGAAGCGGGGAAAGTCATTGAAAGTTCCACCGACTAGACTGTTGGTTTTATCCTGACGTTTTTCCTACCTGAGCTTTTATGTAAGTGGATTTCTGGATCTCTAGCCTGTAATTTGGGGAATAGTTAATGATGAAAAAATGTTGGCTTGGACCAAAGCACTCTCAAAATTCCAGTTCTCAGTAGTTGACTTATTACCCTCTCCTCCTCTGGGAGGTTCACTTTCAAAGAGGGATTGTGTCATTTTCTGATTAAGACTCTTTCTAACCTTCATGCCCCTTCTGAGTTGTACAAGGTAGGGACCACTAGCCCCCAATAGGGGCAAAGGCCTGACATAGGAAAATAGGGAGAAAAAGTTGGGGGGCTGGGAGGGTAAAATAAGAGTGCGCCAAGAATGGCTGCTGAAGTACCCAGAGGGGATGAATTTACTGGAGTGTCTGGGTTGCTGTCCACATGGTGGAGGAGGCAGGATTGCCAGCTCGCTCACAGGAGAGGTGAATGCTATGTCTTGGTGGGCCATGATATTTTGGTTGGACTTGGATCAAGGTTTCTGAGATGGCTTGAGAAGTCAGATGCTAAGAGCCCTCCAGGGTCTTGACACCAAAGTGGACCACATTGCCCTAGAAGTGTGAGCCTATTTTCCCTGAACGGCATCTTACCCTGAACTCAAGGATTACTCCCTTCACACTCAGCCTTTGACTCTCAACAGGGAGCCATGAACAGATTTAACAGAATGGTGGTCACTGGAGTAAGAAGTTAATCCAGGTTGGAGGCATGGATTTCTTTAGAGTTCATGGGCTTCATTAAGACATAAGAAACCCCAACATGACCGGCAAGGTTTTAGTAGGGTTCATCACCACATGTTGTCCTGAAACAGAGGGGATGATGCATCCAGCTCCCTGGTAGTGAAGGCACGTTCTCTCAAAGGGAGGATGTGTTGGGAAGACACTCAAGCCACCTCTGTAACTGATGGAGTATCAGTTAGCTATCGCTGTGTAACAAACTACCCCAAAATTTAATGACTTATAACAACCACCATTAATTATTCCTCTCATATCCATGGAAAAACTGTGGTTCTTCTGCTCTGGGAGGGACAAGGCTGATGATGGCTGGGCCTGTTCATGCCTCTCTTATCAGCGGGTAGGTTGCTGGAGAGTGGCTGGTCTAGGATGGCTTCACTCATATGTTGGGTGATTGACTGGCTTTTGGCTGCAGCAGTGGGGGTGACTGAGTCATGAATCTTTTATCATCCAGCAGGCTAGCCCAACCTTGTTCTCTTGGTGGTGGCAGGGTTCCCAGAGAATGAGCAGAAGTGTGAAAGGCCTTGAAACCTAGCCTCAGAACTGACATGGTGTCACTTTTACTATGTTCTGTCAGCCAGTGCAAGTCATGAGGTCATCCTCATTTCAAGAACTGGGGAAGTCGTCTCCATCTCTTGATGAGAGGGGCTGCAAAGTCCTGTTATCAATGGTGTAGGTCCAGGCAGATGTGGAGAATTAGGGCCATGTTTGTAATCAGCCTGCAAGAATGGATTGGCTGTATTTGTGAGATGGCTGACCCGGGCCATGGGTGTGATGTATGGCCTGGAGCCCAAGCCATCTCTGTGTGAAGTGAGTAGACCCATAGAGGAATCAGACCATAGCCCTGACATCAATGGGGTCATGTCCCTAACAAGCCATTCAGGCTAATGGGTTTCCCACATATTGCCCAGGATTTCTTCTCTCAGTACCTTTGTAGGTGCTTCCTGCATTTTACGGAAAGGGAAACCATAAAATCAGGGCTTTTTTTTTTTCTCCTCCACAGGTATTTCTTTTTGAAACAAGGTTTGCACTAACTAAGCCTTCTTTTTTGGATGTACCGGATCACAGCATGCCTGCTCTGTAGTTTTATGGGTTCCTGCTGACTTCCTAAGACACCGCACACATGGAAGAGGTAGGAAGAGTAACCTAAGCCTTGTGGCTTAAGGGCCATAAATCAAGCTTCATAAATCTAGGGCACAAATGTGACCTACTAAGAACAGAAGTGAACCATGGAGCCCCGTCCACAGTTATTGGGATCCAGGGCTCTCAAGCACTCAACTTGGATACGTGAGTTGGTCTCGAATAATGACCTTGAAGATCTCTAGGTCCTCCTGCCCAGGCCGATGATGTCCGCATCTCTGAGAGAGAAGAACAGCGTTGGTGAGGTGACCAGATTCCCTGATCACCCCACCCCCACCCCATGGTGGTCCTCTAGGAAAATGAAAAGTTGCTTCTCACCAAAAGGTCCAAGTGGGAGACATTGCTGGTCACCTGCCCAAAAGCTGTTTCTCAATGCCCCCCACACTCTGCTTTCTTCCACACCAGTGGAACCCTAATTTGGCTCTTGTACAGCTAGCAATGTGTTTGTCAAGGTGGGACCCTTCCTAGTCCCAGAGAATGAATGATGATTGGTCCAGGCTAACTACTGTACCCCCGTTCTCCTGCGCTAATGATTGGTTTAAGGATGGACATGTGACCCAGTTCTGGCCAATAGTACTTAATCGTACTTAAGTACTGCTGAGGGATTCTGGGAGAGATTTCCGCTGATACAAAGAGAGATGCACTAAGAGAAACCTGCTCTCCTTCCTTCCCACTTTTAGCCCTCATCACTAGATGAAGAAGTGATGTTTGAAGGCATGGCAATTAACTTCTCACCACAAAGGGAAGGCCAAGAGAATCTCTTGAAGCTGGCACCCTCCTTGACGTCATCAAGTTGCAGAGCCAACCTGGAACCAGAGATAGGACTCAGCCAGATGGACTGACGCAGCAGCAGTAGTCATGTATACCTGGGGTTTGTTCTGACTGGTCAGGCGTTGGTTCTGATTTGTCAGTGCTGTGCCATATTGATCGCTAAGTATTTTGAATACCACCTTTGCCCCTCACTTGGAACCAGTGCCTCTGGATTTATTATTATGTAATGAAAATAAGCCCCTGTTGTTTAAGCTACATTAACTGACTATTCAGTTACTTGCAGCCAAAAGCATCCTAACTGACACAGTTAGGGATCTGGGAACTCGGTCATGTCTGAAATGCACATGTGGATCTTTCCCTTGCAGGCCTTTGGGGTGGCAGCCCTGTCAGAGAGACGCGTCTGTCCTATTCCTTCCCCCTACCCCACCCTCACTTATTAGGTAACAATAACGTCTTTCTCTGTTTCTTGGCTCTGTGAGATATTGAAAAGAAAAAGGTTCAGGTGGGGGGGGAGGGGACGTAAAGGCACACTCTCTGATGTCTGTGGCCTGGCAGTGGAAGCTGTCACAGCCCTATCAATGTGCTGTATCTGCTCTTCACGGAAGGGTTGAGATAGAAATGCATCCTCTTTGGCAGAAAGCAGGAGGTTTAGCTAACTTCCACCTGATCATCCATTTGCTCTTTTGCTATACCATTTGATTAGCCACATTGATAACGTCCCTTTTAGGAATGAGGCTTGGGTATCTATCAGTCAACCAGACACCCAATCAATCGCGTCGATGCACGGCCGCACCAACAGGAGGTGACTTCAGACAAAGGGTCTAGGGACTCACTTGCTGCGTGGTATTGTAATTTCTTCCCCCGTGGCCATCTTCTCTGCCACACTGTGATCAACTTAATGGCAAGAACTACATCTTTAATCTCTGTATCGCTAAGTTTGGCACAGGATCTGGCCCATACAGGGTGCTTGATGGATGATTGTTGAAAGAAAGAATGAATGAATTACATACAAAATTATTTTAAAATGCATGTCCTACCAAGACTAGGCGACTTTTATGGCCACAGAATAACTTCTTTTCTACCTGACTGCCTGAAAACTTCTAATTAGGGATATTGGAATATCTTATTCCCTTTTTAAAATCAAGCCATTCAAAAATACACTTCAAGGGGAATCAGCCCATCTTTCCATGTGCTCTCTGTGGTGTAATTTGTGTCCAGAAAGTCTTTTTTTTATGGGAAACATGATGCTTCTTGCTAAAACACCTTTCCTGCTACATGTAAAGACGAGAAGTGGAAATATCATTCTCAGGGTTAAAAAGAAGACTTTTAATCAACTCACTAAGTAGTGTTTGAACTAACTTTAAGAGCTGACTTAAAGAAACTGGATAAAGTCTATTTCTATCTCTGCTAACCATCTCTCAACATGTCAGCTCATCGGGAGCCTCCCTTGATCCCTGAGAGACAGCATGTGAGCTGTTCTTCAGATGGCCATCTGAAAACTCATCAAATAGCGAGGTATGAAAAACAAAATCACCTCCAAAACTTTCGAATTGCATTGATCTGTGGCATCAAGCCCTCGCCACAGGAAGAGAAATGACGGATTCGAGACTCACAGGAGGATTTGTTTAAAGCACTTGGTGTTTTTGTTTTTGTTTTAATTTATGTATGGAATTGCCCAGGAGTCGTAAATAGACTTTATTTGCTATATTTGGAGGAAGATAAAATTATCAGCACTGTCTTTGGATTTCAAAGCCAGGGAAAACAAAAACAGCTTTGAAGCATCTCCTCCTGGATTTTTTGGTCCTAAATCTTCTAAGAGATGGTCCTGATAATGTTTATTCTTTTCTTCTTTCTGAAACAGTTGAAAGTACTATTTTTCTCAGTTAAAATAGCGATCTGATTTTTAATTAGGTCAGGTAAAGTACCCGTTGAGCTCCACAGATTATTTAAACGATTGCAAAACGGCAAGCAGGAATTTCTGAATGGCATCGCCACCCTTCTCCCCAAATGTCTCTCCACCTTCTCTCCCTAACCTGGCGTGGCCTCCACCAGGAACACGCCTCAGCCTTGGGAGGTGGGTTTCTCATTTAGATTCATCCACGCCATCTGCACAAGTTTTCCTGCTGCATTTCCATCTGCTTGGAGATAGGATGTAGAGTTTTTGTTTCGATTGGTGGACATGGAGGGGACACACGGCCCATGCTATGCAGCCAGCAAGGACTGAGGGGCAGGGCTTTCTTTTAAGTTTTACCTACTCAGAAATGTCACAAAATCCCATCCTCTGAGTCTCCCCCATAGCCTGGAGGAGGGGCTGGCAAACCTCTTCTGTAAAGGGCCAAAGAGTAAGCATTTTAGGCTTTGTGGGGCATTTGGTCTCTGTTACATCTACTACTCAACTCTGCACAAAAACATCTATTAACAACTAAATAGGCATGATTGTGTTCAATAAAACTATTTTCCAAAACAGGCTATGAGGGGCCAGCCCGGTGGCACAGCAGTTAAGTTCTCACGTTCCACTTTGGCAGCCCCGCTGTTCACTGGTTCGGATCCCGGGTGCGGACATGGCACCGCTTGGCAAGCCATGCTGTGGTAGGTGTCCCACATATAAAGTAGAGGAAGATGGGCACAGATGTTAGCTCAGGGTCGGTCTTACTCAGCAAAAAGAGGAGAATTGGCAGCAGATGTTAGCTCAGGGCTAATCTTTCTCAAACAAAACAAAACAGGCTATGAATCTTGGGTCTCTGGTTAGGAGCATCTCTTTTTTTTTTTTAAAGATTTTATTTTTCCTTTTTCTCCCCAAAGCCCCCAGTACATAGTTGCATATTTTTTTCAGCTGTGGGTCCTTCTAGTTGTGGCATGTGGGACACCGCCTCAGCATGGCCTAGTGAGCGGTGCCATGTCCGCGCTCAGGATCTGAACAGGTGAAACCCTGGGCTGCCAAAGGGGAGCACGTGAACTTAACCACCTGACCACGGGGCCAGCCCCAGGAGCATCTCTTAATGCTTCACCTGATGGGGGCCCAGATCACAGTTTTTTGAGTGCTGATTTCTGCTTGCTCTCATGAGGAGGTGGTGAGCCCAGCAGTGGCTCTGACCCCTTTAGGTAAGTCCATTGCACCGCCCGACCTGTGCCCAGGCCACACCTTTGCATCAAGGAGAGCTGGTGAGCAATATTGCATGTAGACCCTCAAATTAATGAGTTTGCCAGCTGCCCTTGTTGAGGCCCTGCTAATGTCCCCCCCTCAGTCATGCAGAGCATCTTCTCCCTCGTCCCCAAGTTCCGTTCTAAGGCCTCTTCTCCCCACTCTCAGCTAGGGCTGGCTTCCTGAAACACTGTCTAATCACAGAGCTCTTGGTTGAACCAGGGTAGATGAAGAAAGTCCGGTCATGTCTCATCACGGCATTCAAGGCTCTTCATAAACTGACATCCATTTAGCATAGTAGATATGATGCCTGGGGCCCATGAACATGTTTTAATTTTAATTTCTTTTAAAGATAAATGAGTATAATAATAATGAATATATAATGATGAATCCACCCTGACTTATAGTCATCTTTATACCCATGCAGTCATAAATATAACAATTTTTCTTTAAATAAGAGAGTCCATGAAGGCAAAAGTACCTTGGGCCTTTTCTAAGGATTGCCAAGGAAAATACATAATGCCAAACTAAATTTGAATTTCAGATAAACAATGAATAATTTTTTACTTTAAGAATATCCCAAATATTGCATGAGGCATACTTATTCTAAAAGGTTATTTGGGTTTTTTTAATCTGAAATTCACATTAGCTGGGCATCCTGTTTATCTGAAATTCAAATTTTTATTTGCTAAATCTGGCAACGCTACAGGAAACTCATAATGTGGCCCTGGCTGGCACCAACTGCAGCTACAGCCTTCTCTCCCATGCTCCTTGAGCTAAATGTCTTAGGTCAGGTTCCCAGGAAGCAGATCTTAAGAGGAAGATTCCTGTGCAAGTAATTTATTTAAAGAAGTGCTCCCACGGGAGATCAGGAGGAGAGGGAGAGAACAGGAGGGCAGGACAGGAAAGGGGGCCCAGCAGGAGTCAAGTGCAGACTTCTCCAGGGCCCTGAAGACGGTACTTCAGCCTGACCACGCGGGAGGGTAAGTTTTGCTGCAGAAAGATCCCAAAGGGTGTCCGGCAGAGCACTGGCATTGTCATCTACACTAGGTCAGAAACAGATGGCAGTCCAAATTCAAGGCTTGGGAAGAAAAATCGCCCTGACCCTGTTAGCTTACTTTCGTTTGGTTTACTCTCTAACCTCTACAGAAATGGAGCAAAGGAGGAGGATGAGATCAAGCGTACGTGATGCAATGACGGGTGCGGCTCCCTCACGGAGGTGGCCTCCACCTCACAGAGGTCGGCCTAAAGGTGGCAATCTCCATAGCCTACATGAAGGGAAGAATTTGGTAGTTTCAGAGGAGCAGGCCTGCTATCTTTAAGACCATGATTTTTTTGGCCAAGAGAGGCCCGTACCTCACAGAGGTGGCCTGGACCTTACAGAGGCGTCATGTCAGAACTCAAGGGTCTACCTTATTACCATACAAATATTTTCTTTCTTCGCCACTCCTCTTAGCTCCATCTTTCTATACCTTATCCCTTGCTGTACCTCGTAGCCTATTCAACATTTAGTTCTGTGGCCTGACCAAGGACCAGCATGGTCGCCAGCACACCCCATGCCCCACTCGCCAAGCTTCCTGTTACTCTCCAGACGTGTCGCTCTCTTTCTCACCACTGTTATTTGCCTTCTGTTGTTTGCTCTGCCTGCAAACCCTCTTCCCTTCCTTTTCCTACTGGCAAATTCCTGTCGTCTCTCATGGCCTGGAAAATGCCTCCTCTTCTGTGTTCTCTCTCCTACCTCCATCCCTGAGGAGCCCATTCATCCCACGGTCCCTGAACACACCTCCATATGTCCCTGATCACTTGGGTTATAATTACTCACATGCACATCTGCTCCGTGGCTACCCGTGGCCTCCCCTCTGGCAGGGATTTTGCTTCATTTATCTGGCTATTCCTAGCCGTAGTCCGTGGTAGCCCCTCAAGTGTTTGCTGTATGAATGAATGAATGAACGAAGGCACACAGGAATTCAGGCGATGGCTGCTGTACCGCAATCGACCAGTGCTGCATTCCTGTAGGTCAAGTGCGCATTTGTTCATAGCACCACAAAGCAAAGGCACCAGACACATGTGGGAAAACGAGAAACAGAGTCTTGTAGCAGATGCTGTTGAGTTGCACCCTGGTGGAGCTGGATGTATAAGGAGATGTTGTCTCCAGCCTCCAGGCCACATGTCTGGCCTCCAGACTGAGGCCTTTCCCAGCCCCCGTTGGAGTGTCCCATCTGATGATTTGAGGTCTATCTCCATTTCCAGGAGTGGGAGCCTGGCCCTGGTCCACCTCTGCTTGCTGGTTGGGGCCTAGCCTTTACCAACTCCTCGCCAGCCCCTCTCTTCTGGGGGCTTCTTGTGGCTCCCTGCATCCCCAGCTCTAAGACACCCGGGCTGATGGGCAATCGACAGCCTGATGTGAAGAGCACCATGAAATCCCACTGCCAGATTGGACCCTTTGGACTTGGACCTGAACCTTACTCAGATCTCCGTTCAGCTGCCCCTCTGGACACCCACAGTGTCTGCTGCCCTGTGCTTCCCTCAGCCCACGGGGCAGCCCACTCCCACAGCCTGAGGTGAAGCGTGGGGAGGAAGGATAGAGCCGAGATGCTGGAGTGGACACATCTAGGTTAGGACTTGGCCCTGAGCAGAGGATAATCTTGGGGAAGTCCCTTCCTCTCATTTCCTCACCCATCGACAGGAATAATACTACCTCACAGGAAAGACAGAACTAAGGGACACTGCTTACCAGATGCACAAAACAATATCACTTCCTTGCCCTTCTGTTTTGGGGCCCTCCTTGTTCCTAGATTTCTCCCTCTCTGTCCTCTACCGACCGTTGAAGTCCAGTGTTCAAAGTGCCTCAGAGTCTAAGAAATACCCAGGGAACAGAGGCGCTCTCCTTGAGTCCCGCAGCCAGGCTCTCCTGAGGGCCACTCTCCCGCACATGGACACGGCGGGAGGCAGGGCGACGGCAGCAGACACGAGGGGCACGTGGGGACGCAGAACAGGAGGAGCCCGCACAGCACATTTGGATCAAACTGAAAAGACTCACATTATTAGGAAGAGTCATAATGGAATATTCCTCCTGACATGAGTGGGCAAAAGGGAAGGAAGTGATAAAGGGACAATGATGTGGAGGAGAACTGGAATCTCATTTTCGCGGCCGGCCCTCCATCACTCAGGCCGGGCGGGAGGTTACGCTTGTGCAAATGAGCACCCGGTGCCCGCGCTGGCTCCTCTCTCGCCTCCGCAGAGAGACGGGCGAGATTCGCTTTCTCATCAGTAAGTACGCGGCGGGTCCTTCAGGAAGAGAGGTGCTCGGGGGAGGTGAAATGTCCATTATGTTGTTACAATTTCTCACCCTTTCCACTTGCTTCAATTTCTGGCTCCTCCACCTCTTGGCTTTCACCACAGTCGAGTAAATAGAATGACTCGGAGACATTCTGCGACAGCTGCCCTCAATCTCCGGTTTAATTCAGATGTTCCCTTCTGTGCAAAAAAAAAAAAAATCCCCAGGTTGATCCTGCAAGACAAATTATTTAGTTTTTTTGTTTATTCCTCCAACATCACCCGCGGGGGTGGGCAGGGTGGTGTGTAAGATGAGCTGCACAGTGCCCACGGTTCAGGAGGGCAACACAAGGATGTAAATAAATGATCCCAGGATGACATGCTAAGTGCTGCCACAAAGGGCTGCATGGGGTGCTATGGGAACACTGAGAAATGAGTGACTGACGGTCACAGAAGAGTGCACACTTGAACTGAGTCTTAAAGGATGAATCAGAGTTGACCCAGATTGACAGATGGATCTGAAAACATTCTAAATGGAAAGACCCATGTGCACAAAGGTTCAGATGCACGATTGGCCTGACTTGTTGGAGAACTTGGTTGGGCTAGAATGCAGGGTATTTGGGGAAATAAGAAGAGTTGAGCTAAAGGGGTAGGTGGAAAGCTGATTAATTCATTCACCAAATATTTACTGAGCACCTACCATGCACCAGAGACCATGCTATCTGCTGGGAACACAAGGATGTGTGAGACCTCCCTGCCCTCTCAGGGCACATCCACCCTGAAGGATGCACAGGGCAAGAAGCAATGAATGCCACATCATGAGTACCTTCGGATGCTGTATGAGGGAACGTGGGCTTTCTGCGCTAGGAGATAGGAACCATTGAAAGATTTTCAACAACGGAATGTCAGGCCCATTTCAACCCTGGAGAAAGTTGGTGGGAGATAGAATGTAGAAGGGTAACACTGGGGACAAGGGACCTGGTAGGAGGCTACTCTGATAAACTCTATGGGATATGACAAAGCACTGAATTAATCAAGAGAGGTTCTTCAGGACATGATCTGGAGAGATATACCACATCCTGACTCCATAGCAAAGATCCTTCTTTTTTTTATTTTAGTAAAAGGCACATAACATAAAATTAGCCATTTTAAAGTGTACAATTCGGCAGCATTTAGTACATTCACAGAATGGTACAAGTATCACCACTATCTAGTGCTGGAACATTCTCATCACCTCAAAAGGAAACCCCATAACTATCAAGCAGTCACTTCCATTCCCCCCTCTTCCCAACCTTCGTCAACCACTAATCTGCTTTCTGTCTCTATGGATTTGCCTATTCTCGATATTTTGTATAAATGGAATCGTATAATATATGGCCTTTTGTATTTGGTTTCTTTTACTTAGAACAATGTGTCCGAGGTTCATCCACGTTGTAGCATGTACCAGGGCTTCATCCCTTTTTATAGCTGAATAATATTCCATTGTATGGATATACCACATCTTGTTTGTCCATTCATCTCTTGACGGACATTTGGGTCATTTCTACCTTTTGGCTATTCTGAATAATACTGCTATGAACATTCATGTACAAGTGTTTTTTTGAACTCCTGTTTTCAGTTCTTTGGGGTATATCCCAAGGAATGGAATTGCTGAGACCTTTCTTTTTAACTTAAATTTTTTAACTCCCGGGAAAATCTATTTTTTTGAAAATTTACAGGAAAGTTTTTTTCACCTGCCCAAGGATTAGGAATGACATGGTGGTGTTCCTTTCAGTTTGTGATTTCAGTGGGATCAGTTTCAATCCTAAACTTTTGTCCAGGGCCTGCTTCGCTTTCATTAGCAAGAAGTGATCTCAAGGTGGGGCCTGGGTTTTCTGAAGTAGTTACAGAGGCAAATTGGCTAGGACTTCTTGACTTAGAGACATATGGTCAAATTTCTTGACTAAAATAGAGTTGGTATTGTCAGTCCTGATTTCCCATCTGAGGGGACCGATGTGGATAATTAGAGGCTCTCAGCTTCTGACCTCAGCACCTGCTTCAGGATACGGGATGACTATCATCCCATGGCCATTTGGAGGACAAATGCAACACTATTTCCTCCATTAACCATGGTATGGTTTTCTAGAATTGCCAAATTAAATTTAGAAATACCTTACCCCTCTTGGTTTCGTATGAGTTGGGGGAAGATAAATGCTGCCTGAATTTTTCTATCTGCACTGATGAGCCCACGTGGAAAGAACACCCTCTTTGGACCTGACAGATGGAACTGAGTTTGAATCATGCTCCTTCCTGGCTATATGACCTTGGGCAAGTTATTTAAATTCTCTGAGCCTAACTTCTTTCATTTGTGAAAGACAAGTACTAACGCCATCTGTATAAGGATGTCTAGGCTTTGGCTGAGGCCCCCAAATGCAGAGAAAAAAACAATAGGTGGCATGTGTCCTTCTCATTCCAAAAATGAGGTGCTGGAACACATATGTGGGACTTAACAAGGAGGCGTCCTGGAACTGGTCTTGTGACTTCTATCCCCTCCCTACCTCAAAGGTCTAACAGAAAGTGAAGTTGTGAACGGCAGAAGTGGAAATCAGATTTCTTTGGGTAGAGTTGTCAGGAGGTAGGAGTTATACTCTTCCCTTGAGAGACAGCTAGAGAATGTTTCTCTCTCTTGCTGCGTTTGGTGAGAAGGTTCCAAAGAAACTCTCATTCCTGAAACTGAGAATAAGGCAAGAATGCATGCTCTCACCACTCTTATCCAACATCTTACTGAAGATCCTAGCTAGTGCAATAAGGCAAGAAAAAGAAATGAAAGGCAAATAGATTGTAAAAGAAATAAAACCATATTCAAAACTGATATAATTGTCTACGTAGAAAATCTCAAATAATCTGCAAGAAAAACTACTAAAGCTAACAGGTGAGTTTGGTAAGGTTGTAAGATATAAGGTCAAAAAACAAACATCAATTGTATTTCTATATGCTACCAATTAACAATGGGAAATTTAAGAATTTTTTTAAAGTACGTTTACAATAGCATCCCAAAACATGAAATACATAAGTATAAATGTAATAAAATATATACAAGATCTGTACAATGAAAACTATGAAACATTCATGAAATATAAAAGAAGACCTGGGGGCTGGCCCTGTGGCCGAGTGGTTAAGTTCGCACTCCGCTTCGGCGGCCCAGGGTTTCGCCGGTTCAGATCCTGGGCGCAGACATGGCACCACTTGTCAGGCCATGTTGAGGCGGCATCCCACATGCCACAACTAGAGGGACCCACAACTAGAATAAACAACCACATACTGGGGGGATTTAGGGACAAAAAGCAGAAAAAAAAAGAAGAAGATTGGCAACAGTTGTTAGCTCAGGTGCCAATTATTAAAAAAAAGGAGCCAGGGATGCTGACCCCTTAACAAAAAGAAGACCTAAATAAATGGATGGATTATGGTTTAGAAGACTCAGTATTGTTAAGATGGCAATTCTTCTTAACTGATCTATTGATTGAGTGCAATCCCAATCAAAATATAGCAGGATTTTTTTGTAGAAACTGACACGTTAAATCTAAAATTTATATAGAAAGGCAACAGACCTAGAACAGCCAAAAGAATTTTGAAAAAGAAGAACAAAATTGGGGAACTCACTATCTGATTTCAAGGCTTACTATAAAGCTAGTGTAACCAAGACAGTGTGGTTTTGTCAAAAGGATATACACAGATCAGTGAGCCAAACAGTCGCGAGATAGACCCATATCTATATAGTCAGTTGATTTCCAACAAAGGTACAGGCAAGTCAATGGAGAAAGGATAGTTTTACAATAAGGATGTTGAAACAATTACAAGTTTATATGCAAAAGTGAACCTTTATCTGCACCTTGTACCATATACAAAATTTAACCCCAAATGGGTAATAGACATCAATGTAAAGCCCAATACTGTAAAACTTCTTAAGGGAAATGTAAGAGGAAATCATTGTGATCTTGAGTTTGGCAAAGATTTTGTAGTTACCAAACTAAAAAGTTGATCCATGAAAGAAAAACTGATGTATTAGACTTCATCAAAATTGAAAACTTCCACTCTCTGAAAGACACTGTTAAGAAAACGAAAAGCCACAGACTTGGAGAAGATGTTGAAAAACACCTATCTGATCCAGAATATATAAAGAGCTCTCAAAACTCCATAAAAAGAAAATAAACTACCCAATTAAAAAATAGGCAAAGATTTGAATTGATGCTTCATCAAAGACGATATGGCAAATAAGCACACGAAAAGATTCTCAGCATCATTAGTTATTAAGAAAATGCAAATTCAAACTATTAGATACCACTGCAGACCTATTAAAATAGCTAAGATTTTTTTAAAAATTGATAATAGCAAGTGCTGAAAAGGTTTGGGGCAGCTGGACCTTTCACACGGTGCCAGTGGGAATGCAAAATGGCACAGCTGCCGTGGAAAACTGTTTGATAGTTTCTTATAAGGCAACCCAGCAATCCCACAATCTCTGCAAGGAACAAGGAGATCTCAGTAGGAAGGGGCGGAGGGAATACTGTCAGGCACCCAGCCGAGGGGGATCATGAGAAGTTAGTCTACAGACCTACCACCTGGGTCAATGGATTCCATTGTAGGGTCCAGGAGGGGAGCCCAGAGGGCCCCATGGAAGCCCGAGAGAATTGTCAGCTCTAGGCATCTGCTCCAGCAGCACCATTGTCAGATCAAACTTTTCCTGCCCTTGACCTTTCGCCGCTCTTCCTCTTTGTCCTAGAGGAGCCAAAGGGAACCTAGTGAGGAGAGTGGAGGTAATGGGGGAGACTGTTAAGGGAAAATCATCAGGCAAATCTCCCATGAATTTCTGGAAGCTCCAGTCCAGGAAATCAGTTTCTACAATTCAGTAAGTAAGTAAATGAAAGTCATTTTTTTTTCTTTTAGATAAACATGAATTATTCACCAAAGACCTAAATTCTATTCTATTATACCTTCAAATTTATCAAGGAGAAAAAAACTTTTTTCCTTTTTGTCTCCACGTCTGGAGGGGAAGTGTGACCTCACGTTGCTCACTAGCACAAACACTGAGTGTAATGGTCCCCTTTAATTGTGGACGACGGTGAACTGACCATGGGCCAAGGTTCTAAACAGTGTGGTTATTTACCACTTCTTGCATCTGTCATGAATAATAATATTCTTATGCCTGAAAGTGGCAAATCTTCCTCACCAACAGAGAGAAAAATAAACAACTTTTTGTGATGATCTTAATGTCAGTTTACATTCCTTTAAAAGGATGTTAGTAGTCTAATCAACTTATTTGCTCATTCTGAAGTCTGACCTTAACATGAAAGAGAGGGGGTGAAGTTCTTTCTGAATCTGGTTGGGGAGGGAGTAAAGACGAGATGGCAACGAGGTCAAGCAGTTAAAGCCAAGGAAGATTCGAGCCCATGGCTTAATTGTGCTCCTGTGTAAGTTACTCCATTTTCTCCAAGGACTTGTTAGTCCTTCATGACAAGGGTCTTCTACAGGCTCAGTCACTCTTGGAGGTGACTGGGATGTCATTAGCTGAACTGAAGAAGGTGACTCCAACCCCCAGGGAGAGAGGGCCCTCAGGTGTCTGAGCTCATGCCACTGGGAGACTGCAACAGTGTTTGTCAACCCAAGCAGTGATGTCAGACTTAATTTTGCTGTCAAGGGCTTCTTAACCCTGTGATGAAATGCATCCCAGAACCTCAGTTACTCATGTTGTTGTGATTGTCATCCCTGAGATCTGGTCTTTCGTGATAATCTTTCATGACACTGGGTACGGCTGCCCCCCACGCCCTACCCCTCTGGTGAAGGACGACAGGCTTGGCCTGTATTGGCATCAAGGTAATCCATGACTTTCTCTCTTAGTGTTGATTTATCTCCCCTGAAATCTGGCTTCAGACTTAGCATGGGAAAGAGAAGAAAGTCAAAATCCTCTCACCTACGTGTACCCTGAGTGCATCTGGGTGCATCCTAAATACTCGTATTAATTTTAGTCCTCATTGCTCAGCTGGTACAGCAATTATTGGGTTACTTTCCTGTGTCCCTGTAGTAGCTAGGACTCCTTTTTGCACGTGTTAGAAAACCCAACTTGAGACTCATGTGACTGAAAAGGCCAGGCGTTGGGGAGAGTTTTAGATGTGGGTGGATCCGAGGGTTTAAATCAAGGCTTCGGGACTCCCTCTCCAATGTCTCGTTAGCCTCATACCTAAACCAGTCACCGCATCCAGGAGGTTGGAATACAGAGAATGGCCAGGTCTGGCTCAGTTCCTCAGTCCGTGAACCCAGGACTAGGTAGTCAGCTGCAAGTGAGCCACAGGACCAGATGTGAGGGGGGAAGCTCTGAAAGGAAAACCAGGGTGTTGTTATCTAAACGAAAGGCATTGGATCATGGGCAGAAAAACTATAGCTGTTAAGAGAAAATCTTGATCCTGTCTTTTGTGAACTCTGCAAGCTTGGGCAAGTTATTAAATGTTGCCATGCTCAGTTTCCTCTTTTTTTTTTTTTGAGGAAGATTAGCTCTGAGCTAACATCTGCCGCCAATGCTCCTGTTTTTGCTGAGGAAGATTGGCCCTGAGCTAACATCTGTGTCCATGTTCCTCCACCTTATTCGTAGGATGCCTGCCGCAGCATGAACAGTACATAGGTCCACACCTGGGATCGGAACTGGCGAACCCTGGGCCGCTGAAGTGGAACATGCGAACTTAACCACTGTGCCACCAGGCTGGCCCCCTCATTTTTAAACTTGGGAAAATAATCCATACTCAAGGATGTCAAAGGATTAAATGAAGTAATCTATGTAAAGTCTTAGTGCAAATAGTAAACACTCAGTTAAATGTCATTTGTTACAGTAATAATAATAATCACATCAATTATTATTACTTTCATTATTAAAGCTCACTGATATATAATAAATTAATATCTGTATTTCTGGTATCTAGCATAATGCCTAACACCTAGTAAATACACGACAAATGCGTGTAGAACAAATGAATGAATGAATAAGGACACACAAAACCTTGAAATCATCACATTATCTCTGATTATAAAGAAAATATGCATAGGTTAGATTAATTTCATTTTAGGTTTATTAATTTAGGTTAATTCTATTGTTTTGAAATATAGCATACATATAGATGAACAAATAGAACATGTAAGTACATGCTAAAGAATAATAATGGGGTGAGACCCAAGTGACAGCAGCTAGGTCAAGAATGAAGATTGGTGGCCTTCCCCAACTGGAGTCACCTCTACCCCAACAGAGGTAACCATTATCCTAATGATTTGTGATATTATTCTCTTGTTTTACTTTATAGCGTTACCAATTGTGTATCTATCCCAAAATAATATAGTTTAGTTTTATCTCTTTTTTTAACTTTATAGACATCAAATCATACTGCATGTATTCATTTCTATTTGGCATCTTTTGGTTCAACATTGTACTTTGAGATTCTTCTGTGTTGATGATGAAGCTGTAGCCCACTCCTTTTCAGTGGTATGCAGTATTCCATTGTATGAACATACGTGTTAACATGTACATATGTTAATAGACATTTGAGTGTTCCCGGTATCACTAGTCTGAACATTCCTTACCTTTCTTCTGACACGTGTGGGAGAGCTTCTCTAGGCTTTACACCTAAGAGGGGAATTACTGGTTTGCAAGGTATGTACATATTCGATTTTACTTGATAGTAAACTTTTCCCAAAGTGCTTTTGTCAATTTACACTCCCGCCTGCAGTGGATGAGCAGTGAGTGACCCATTGCTAAACACTCTGTGCAGTTGTTATTATCAAAATGAATTCTCCAATCACATGTGTGTGTGACGAGATCGCTGTGTGATTTTAGTCAGAGGTCAAGTCTCTTTTCATATGTTTATTGGTCATTCAAGTTTTCTCTTCCATAAAGTCTGTAAAATTCAAGTCTTTTGCTCATTTTGGGGAGATCATTTTTTTGTTTTTTTATAAATTCATAACAGTTATTTATATATCCTGGATATTTGTTCTTCAACAGTTACATATGTTAAAAACATAGTCTCCCAATTTTGGCGTACCTTTTTATCCTCTTAGTGGTGTCTTTTGATTTACAGAAGTTCTTATAATAAAGACTAATTTATCAGTCTTTGCCTCTATGTTTTACATTTTGTGGTGGGTCCTACTTAAGAAATCCTTCCTGCCCTTCATCACACATATATTTTCCTGTTATCCTCTAAGATCTTTATAGTTTTGCCTTTCACACTTAGTTGTTAATTCACCTGCAATTGATTTTTGTATACGGTGTGAGGTAGAGGACAAATGTTTATGAATTATAGTTAACCAATCATCTCAGCATCTTTTATTGAAAACTTCAGTGTTTTCTTGCTGTGCCAAGGTGACAACTCTGTCATACATCAAGGGTTCACAGTTGTGTGGGTCTTTTTTGGAAAGGGGTTTCTCTGTTTTTTTTCTAGTCTGTTTTTGGGGTTTTTATTTTTGCTAGGAAAGATTCTCCCTGAGCTAACATCTGTTACCAACCTTCCTCTCTTTTTTTCCTCCCCAAAGCCCCAGTACATAGTTGTATTTTCTAGTTGTAGGTCCTTCTAGTTCTTCTATGTGAGCCACCACCACAGCATGGCTACTGACAGAGGAGTGGTGTGGTTCTGTGCCCAGGAACTGAACCTGGGCTGCTGAAGTGGAACACACCAAACTTTAACCACTAGGCCATCAGGGCTGGCTCTTTTGAAAATTTTTTTGGCTCAATTCAATACCATGATCTCTTAACTAAAATAACTTTATAAATGTCTTGATATCTGACATCTCATAAGGCAAGTCACTCAAACTTATCGTCTTCTTTCTAAAGTATCTTGGTTATTCTACACCATTTACACTTTAATATAAATTTATTTTGCTTTTTATTTTTTTGATTATGTTTTATTGAATTTTACATACACAGAAAAGTGCAGACATCCTAAGTGCAGAGCTCAGTGATCACAAACTGAACAAATCTATGTAACTACTAACCTGATCAAGAAATAATAGATCAAAACACATGAAACTGCTCTTACTATAAGTAAAAAAAAAATAAAGGTTTAATATATGCCATGAAGGATTCACTATATACAACTGGTCTCCCACGATAAACAACTAGGAAACCAGACAAAATATATTAAACAACTATTTCCAGATATTAGACACCGGGCAGAATAGACTGTGGTCTCTGAGAGAAAGCAAACAGGTGAGGTAAGCCCCACCATTGCCCCAGCTTCCTGACTGTGGACAGGTTCCAGCTGAAGCTCAAGGATGGGGAACCCAAAGAGAGTCTGGCACTTCCACTGAACTGAGAGGACAGATATCAGAGTTCAGGGAAGCTGAGGCACCTAGAACTTACAAGGCAGAGAACTGGAGAGGAGGAAGCTGCAGAGAGGGAGAGGGAGAGAGAGAGGGAGATCCAGGGATTCACAGTGATGTCTTCACAAATCCTTGGGTGAAAACTGATCAGTGCATGTATGTGGTGGAATTCCACAAGGCTGCTCTAGAGAGCAGTAGGCCAAACCATTTCAGGAGCTCATACAGGACTGGGAGTAGTTCATGTTCCCACTAGCCAGGGCAGTGATGCCTGTAATACATTGTGAAAATTAACTTTATATGTCCAGTTGGATGGTATTTTTGGATGAGGTTCACATTTAAATTGGTAGACTATGGGTAAAGCAAATTGCCCTCCATAATGTGGGTGGGCCTCATCCAATCAGTTGAAGGCCTGAATAGAATTTAAAAACTAGCATCCCTGAGCAAGAGAGAATTCTCCAGCAGATTGCCTTTGAACTTCATCTGCACTGTCAGCTCTCCTGGGTCTCTAGGCTGCCAGCTTTTGGACTGGAACTCCATAATTATCTTTCCTGAGTCTCCAGCTTGCCAACCCACACTGCAGACTTTGAACTTCTCTTCTGGAACTATGCATGTCAAAAGTCAACGGGGCAATATGTCTAAATTACTGATAGAAAAAATACCTGCCAACCTAAAATTCTATTGCTAAGCAAAATATCTTTCTGAAGAATAAAGACTTAAATAAATGAAGAAGAAATAAATAAATAACTTAAATAAATAAAGGCTTAAATAAGTAAAGACTTAAATAAGTGAAGAATAAATAGAGACTTTTATCAGAGGTACCAAAGCTGAGAGAAATCATCACAGGCAAATCTGTGCTACAAGAACTATTAAAAATTCTTCAGGCAGAAGAAAAATGATACCAGCTGAAAATTAGGATCTATACAAAGAAGTAAAGAGTGCCAGAAATGGTAAATATATGGGAAAATATAACAGACTTTTCCCCTTAAGTTTTAATCTCTTTAAAAATAATTACTTAAAGCAAAAAAAAAAAAAGGTATTGTGGGATTTATAGTATATATGGAAGTAAATGATATGACAAAAATAGCACCAGACGGGAGGAGGAATATGGAAGTATACTGTTGTAAGGCTCTTACAGTAAATGTGAAGTGAATCAATATTATTTGAGGGCAGACTGTAAGTTAAAGATGTATATTAAAAATTCCAGATCAATCACAAAAAAATAATTAAGAGGTATACCTAAGATGACAATAGTGGAAATTAAAATGTAATCATTAAAACATACTTTAGCAATTCAAAAGAAAGCAGGAGAATAGACTCAAAAGAACAAAGAGAAGATGATACAAATAGAAGACATATAGCAAGATAGGAGATTTAAACCCAATCATATTGATAATTACATTAAATATAAATGGTGAACACTCCAGCTGAAAGGCAGAGATTTTCAGATTGAGGGGGAAATGAAGATCAAAATATGCTGTCTACAAGAAACTCTCTTAAATATAAAGACGTAGATAGGCTAAGAGTAAACAGATAAAAGAAGAAATACCATGAAAAAACATTAATATCAGATAAAATAAACTTCAGAATATGAAGCAATACCAGATATTAGTAAGGACATTTCATAATGATACAGGACATAACAAAATCAAGAGGACGTAATGATCCTAAATCTGTATGCAACTAATCAAATAGCTTCAAAATACATGAATAAAAAACTGATGGAATTTAAATGAAGTAAACAAACCTACAATTATAGTTGGAGAATTCAACATTCCTCTAGTAGCAATTGAGGAACAAGTAGACAGAAAATCAGTAATGATGTGGAAGTGTGTAGATATAGAAGTATAGAATGATATAGAAGTGATGATATCAAAACACTCCATCCGAAAACAGCAGAATATACATTTTTTCAAGTACATGTGGAACATTCACCAAAGGTAAAATGTATTTTGGGCCATAAAGCAAGCCTTCATAAAATTTAAAAAGTTACACATTGTGGGATTTTTTTTTACTACAGTGGAATTAAACTAGAAATCAATAACAGAAAGATACAAGGGAAATTCCTAAGCATTTGGTGATTAAACAATACCCTTCTAAATAACCCACAGGTCAAAGAGGAAACCAGAATGGAAATTAGAAAATATTTGAAGTGAGCAAAAATGAAAATACAACATACAAAATTCTGTGGAAACCAGCTAAAGCAGTGCTTAGAGGGAAGTATACAACATTAAATATTTATGTTAGAAAAGAAGAAAGGTCTCAAACAATTACCTAAGCTTCCACCTTAAGAAACCAGAAAAAAAAAAAAGGAGCAAATTAAATCCAACATAAGCAGAAGGAAGGAATTAATAAACATGGGACCATAAATTGCTGATATGCAATGTGAAGAAACAATAGAGAAAAATCAATGAAACCAGAAGCTGATTCTTTGAGAAGATCAATAAAATCGGTGAACTAGCCAGAACAAAGAAGGAGAAGTGGGGGGAGGGGGAGGAGAAGAAGAAGAAGACATCAATTATCAACATCAGGAATAACAGTATTGAGAGTACAAGATATCCTATGGACACTAAAGGATAATACAGGAATATCATGCCAATAAAATTCAAGTATTTAAATGAAATGGACAAATTCCTTAAAGGACATGAACAGCCAAATTACAGTCAAAAAGAAATAGATCATCTGAACAGCTCTAAATCTATTAAAGAAATGTGTACTTAAAATTTTCCCATAAAGAAAGCACCTAGATAATGTCACTAACAAATTGTAACAAACACTTAAGGAAAAAATATTACTGATCATACACAATCTCTTTCAGAAAACAGAAGGTAAAAGAATCCTTCCCAAGTCATTTTATGAGGCCAGCATTGCCATGCTACCAAAACTAGACAAAAACATTATGAGAATAGAAAACTACAGACCAATATTCCTCATGAACACAGAAACAAAAATCTTCAAGAAAGACTTACGTAGCACATTGAATCCAACAAGATGCAAAAAGGATACTACATCATGATCAAGTGGGGTTTATCCTGAGAATGCAAGATTAGTTTAACCTTCAAAAATCAATCAGCGTAATCCATATTAACACAGTGAAAAAGAATGGCCATATGGTCACCTAAATAGGAAAAACATTTCACAAAATCCAACATCCATTCATGATCAACATTCTCAGCAAAGTGGGAATAAAAAAGAACTCTCTTAACCTGATAAATGGTATCTTCAAAAAAATCTACAGCTAACATCACACCTAAAGGCGAGATGTTGAATGCCTTCCTCCTAAGATTGGGAAAAGGCAAGTATGTCTGCTCTTACCAATTCTATTCAACATTTTAATGGTGGCAAGAGAAAATGTCAAGAGAAAAATAAAAGGCATACAGATTGGAAAGGAAGAAATAAAACTGCCTTTATTCACTGATAACATGATTATCTGCATAGAAAATCTTAAGGAATCCACGGAAAAGCTACCAGAACTAATGTGAGTTCAAAGGTCGCAGAATTCAAGTTCAATATACAAAAGTCACTTGTATTTCTATATGCTTAGCAATAAAAAATTAAAAATCCTGAGGGGATTTTGATTGGGATTAAATTGCTTCTATAAATCACTTTGAAGGGAACTGACATCTTTACTAACTTGACTCTTGCAACCCATGAACATGATATAACCTTCCACATATGTAGATCTTTTAAAATATTTAGCAATAATGGTTTATAGTTTCTGTGTAGAACTCTTGCATTTCTAATGAAGACTCATTCCTAGGTTTTTTATGTTTTCTGATGCTATTGTAAATATTATCTTTTAAAATTTCATTTCAACTTTCTTACCGTTAGATTATAGAAATTCAATTGGTTTTTGCAATATTTACTTTTGTATCTAGCAATTTTACTAAACTGACATTAATAGTGTGTGCATATTCTTTTGGATTTTCTATGTCTACAACGATGTTGTCTGCAAATATCGACAGCTTCTTCCTTTATAATACTTAAACCATTAATTTCTTTTTCTTGCCTTATTGCATTGATTAGGACCTCCACTATGGTATTTTTGATAGATAGCCTTTATCATGTTAAGGAAGTTTCCTTTCATTCCATGTTTTCTCAGGGGTTTTTTAAATCAAGAATGAATGTTGAATTTTATCAAATGCCGCTTCTGAATTTATAGCTAATGATCATATAATCTTTCTCCTTTGTTAGGTTGCTTTGCTCATGATGGATTATGTTTTTCATACATTGCTGATTAAGATTACTAATATTTTGTTCATGATTTTTGAGTCTATGCTCGTGAGAGAGATTTGCCTGAAATTTTTCTTTCTTATGCTGTCAGGTTTGGGCATCAAGTTAATACTAGATTCATAAAATTAGTTGAGGAAATGGGAGCTCTTTTTTTTTTTTGATGAGGAAGATTGGCTGAGCTAACATCTGTCGTCAATCTTCCTCTTATTGCTTGAGGAAGATTGTCGCTGAGCTAATATCTGTGCCAATTTTCCTCTATTTTGCGTGTAGAACACTGCCACAGCATAGCTTGATGAATGATGTGTAAGTCCATCCCTGGGATCCAAACCCGTGAAACCCAGGCCTCCAAAGCAGAACGCACAAACTTAACCACTATACCACCGGCCCAGCACAAGGGAGTTCTTTTTTTAATCCTCCAAAACAACTTGTATAAGATTATAATTATTTATTCTTTGAATGCCTGGAACTCAGTAGTGATGCCATCGGGGCCCAGAGTTTAATATGTAGGAAGGTTTTAATTTACACATTCAATTTCTTACATGGTTCTAGGATTGTTCAGGGTTTCTGTTTCTTGAGTCAGTTAGATTTTGCTGAGAATGTGTCTGTCTCTTATAAGATTTCAAATTTAGTGACATAAAAACTTTCAACAATGTCCTCTTATTATTTCGTTTCAATGTCTATTGTCTCCATATTTATATCACTATTTTATTCCTGATATTGTTTGCGCTTTTTCTCTTTATTTCTTGGTCAGTCTTACCAGAGGTTTGTCGCTAAGTCTTTTCAGAGGACCAACGTTTGGCTTTGTTAATCTTCTCTAGTGTGTTTATTTCCTATTTCATTAATTTCTACTCTTACCTTGATTATTTCCTTTCATACCTTTCTTGAGTTTATTTTGCTGATCTGTTTTTAACTTCATAGAATGGATGCCTAGCACATTACATCATATTTTAGGCCACGCATTTCTCTCAGTGTTATTATACTTTTTTTGCAGAAGATTTTAGACAATACATTTCTTTCTTATAGAGCATTATTTAGCTCTATCCCAAAGTTTTTCTATGTATTTTCATTATAGTTCAGTTCTTAATATTCTCTAATTTCCACTATGTTTTTCTTCTTTGATTCCCTGGTTATTTGAACACGTATTTCTGAATTTCTAAGTATATGGCAGTGGTGGTGGAGGGAGGGGTTCTATTAACTTTTTATGATTGTCAGAGAATGTTGTCTGTATGATTTCAGTCCTTAAGAAATGTATTGAGGGGCTGGCCTGGTGGCGTAGCGGTTAAGTTCACGTACTCCATTTCAGCAGCCCCAGGTTCACCAGTTCAGATCCTGGGCTTGGACCTGCATACCACTCATCAAGCCATGCTGTGGCAGGGGGCCCACATATAAAATAGAGGAAGATGGGCACAGATGTTAGCTCAGGGCTAATCTTCCTCAAAAAAAACAAAAAAAGAAATGCATTGAAATTTGCCTTATGACCCGCTATACAGTCAACTCTCGTAAATGTTCTGTGTGTACTTGAAAAGAATGTGTTTTTGCAGTTGGGGGTATGGTGTTTGAAATATGTCCGTGTGGCAGTGAAAACGTGCTATTTGGCTCTTCTGCTAAATATGTCTATGGTGGTCACGAACATGTGCGACTCAGCTCTCCTGCTGTGGGGAGCCTAGTGGCCTGGAGCCGTACCTGCTACTCCTCTGGATGCACCAACACGTTTGTGCTGAGACCACTCTCCCCCCGGGCAGCTCCCAGCCAATAACTGAGCAGGGCAGAGGTACTAGCGCAGGTCCGTCCCTCTGGGATGTGAGACTCCTCCAGGGGACAACTTTGGCGCAAGGCCACCCCATCCGTCTGGCCAAACCATTGGTAGACCCGCACTGTAATCTGAGACTCTTCCTACTCAGCTCTCCTTCCTTCTTCCATTCCTTTCAGACCCGCTTTGTGGTCAGAAGGCTCCCTGCCTAGTCCTGCTTCCTTCTCTTTATTGTTCACAGGCAGTTTCCCCAATAAACCTCTGGCACGTCTAATCCCATCTTGGCATCTGTTTCCTGAACGGACATAATATCCATTAGGTCAGTCATATTAAATGTGTTGTTCAAATCTTCTATATTCTTGCTGATGATTTTTTTACTGTTTGTTCTACCAGTTACTGGAAAAGGTGGGTTAAGTGTCCCATTATGATTTGCTGATTTGTTTATTTCTCTCGGTAATTGTCAATTTTTGCTTAATATATTTGGAAAGTTATTGAATGTGTAAATTTGACATTACGTCTTCCTGTGCAACTGAATTGCTTAACATCGCGAAGTAACTCTCTTTGTCTCTAGCAACACTTTTTATCTTAAGTCTATTTTGCTTAATATTCAGATAGCTAAACCCAGTACACCTTTTCTTAGTACGTCTTTTTCCATCCTTTCACTTTCAAACCCTCTGTATACTCTTCCTTAACTATGTTTCTTATGAGCAGCATATGGTTAGATTTTTTAAAAAATTTATTCTGGCAAGCTTTGTATTTTAAGTGGAGCATTTAATTCATTTATATTTGTCATAATTGTTAATATTTTAGGTTTATAGCCAGCATGATTTTTGTTTTATTTCTATTTTTCCCACAAGTTCAATTTCTCTTTCTGTCCTTTCTTGCCTTCTTTTAGACTGATTTGCTGTTTTTCCATTTCTATGTTTTTCTTCCACTGGTTTAAGAACGCTCTTTCTACTCTGTAAGTGGTTGCTCTAGAAATAGCTGCAAATAACTTATCAAAATGAAAGTTACTCAATAATTTTACTCTTTTTCTGAAAACTGTAAAAACCTTACAGCTTCCATTTACACCTTCCTGACTTATATGCTATTATTGTTGTGCCTTTTAATTCTACCAATTTTTGTTTCAAAACCCCACAAGTCTAATATTATTGTTGCTTTATACACTCAATATTTCACCTATTGTTCGCTTTCTGTGTGCTTCATTCCCTCTTGATCCTCACACCTTCCATCAGGACTAATTCTTCTTCTCCCAGAAGTGAAGGTTTATTGGTACCAATTTCTCTCAGTTTTTGTTTGTCTGAAAATGAATTTTCCCCTTTCATTGTGGATATAGAATTGAAAATGACAATTATTTTCTCTCAGCACACTGAAGATATCATAATTGTCTTTTTTAAAATTACTTTATTGAGGTCATATTGGCTTATAACATTGTGTACATTTCAGGTGTACATTATTATACGTCAGTTTCTATGTAGCGTGCATCATGTTCACCACTGATAGTCTAGTTTTTATCTGTCATCATACACGTGTGCCCCTTTACCCCTTTCACCCTCCCCCACCTCTTTCCTGTCTGGTAACCACTAATCAGTTCTCCTTGTCCATGTGTTTATCTTCCACATATGAGTGAAATCATATGGTGTTTGTCTTTCTCTGTCTGGCTTATTTTGTCTAACATAATACCCTCAAGATCCATCCATGTTGTCGCAAATGGCACGATTTTGTCTTTTTACGGCTGAAGAGTATCCCCTTGTATATAGATACACCCATCTTCTTTATCCATTCATCCGTTGATGGGCACTTGGGTTGCCTCCACGTCTTGGCTATTGTGAATAATGTTGAACTTAGGGATGCATAGATCTCTCTGAATTGTTGATTTTGTGTTCATTGGATAAATACCCAGTCATGGGATAGCTGTATCGTATGGTATTTCTATTTTTAATATTTTGAGAAATCTCCGTACTGTTTTCTGTAGTAGCTGCGCCAGTTTGCGTTACCATCAAGAATGTATAAGGGTTCCCTTTTCTCCACATCCTCTTCAACATTTGTCATTTCTTGTCTTGTTAATTATAGCCATTCTGACAGGTGTAAGATGATATCTCATTGTAGTTTTGATTTGCATTTCCCTCATAATTAGTGATGTTGATTTCTATTCCTGCTAATGAGTAGTAAGTTGTCTGTCACTCCTTTAAAAATAATCTATCTTTTCTCTCTCACTGCTCTCAAGATATTTTCTTTGTCTTTAGTGTTCTGCTATTTCACCATGACGGAGATCTCTCTCTCTCTCTCTCTGTCTCTGTCTCTATCTCTGTCTCTACCTCTATCTCTATTTCCTGCTTGGGATCCTTTGGATTTCTTGACCCTGTGAGTTGATGTATTTCATCAGTCCTGAAAATTTTCAGTTATTGTGTCTTCAGATATTGCCTCTGCCTCATCCTTTCTCCTCTCTTTTGGGACTTTGATTAAATGTTTGTTAAAATTCTTAACCTATCCTTCATGTCTTTTTTTCCTTTTCCATGTTTTCTTTTCTTTGTATCTCTATGCTGACTTATGGAAATGTTTTTCAGATAAGTCTTCCAGTTCATCACTCTCTTCACATGCGATTATTTTAGTAAATCTGTCCACTGAGTTCTTTTTTTCTAGAATTTCTTTTGGCTCTTTTTCAAAATTGCTTGATAATTTTTTTAGAGTGTCTTTTTCTTGTATGTAGTTTCATGCATGGATTTTATTTTTATTAAACATATTAACATGGATATTGTATAGTCTTCATCTTATTAATCCAGGACCGGAAGTTATTGCAGGTTTGTTGCAACTATCCGCTGCTTCTTGCTTCGTTCTTAGTGCCTTATTCCATTGTGTGTTGACTTCCTTCCTTCTTTCCTTTCTTTCTTTCTTTCTCTCTCTCTTTCCCTCTTTTAACTTTAACCTGATCATTTTCCTTGACGTGTCGTATGTGGGAATACTTTGAGGTCTAGGACAAATGTGGCTTCCTCCGCAGAGGATTCACTTTTGCTTCTGCCAGGTGTTGGAGGCGTTACTCTCTCCTGGGATGACTCCAGTTACATTCTGTACTTGTGGTATTCAGACCATTCAGACAGTATGGGTTGTTTACTGTAAATTGTGTCATGGACAGCTTGAGGTTTGAAGGTTTTGTGGTGATTCCTGGCACGTGTGTCTACACAGACACACACCTTATCCTCTCCAGTGCAAAGTTGGAAGGAGATTTTTCTTGCACTCTCCAGGATGCTGTGGGAAGTGTTTCCAAATTCACCCTTACACTAAGGGCATAGCCTTTGGCCATGTCCCGTCCTTGTGCTGGAAGATCTCTTATTAGACTCCCCATCTTGGGCAGACCTGGGGCTTCAGCTCCTATTTCACAAGTCTTATGAGGCCATGAATACCAAAGTTCAAGTTCACCAGGTTCAGCAAATGCTTTCAGAGTGCTGCACTCTACTTACTTCTCTGGGCTCCATCTCACTCAGTCCTTGGACTAAGATTTCTTAACTTTTATACTCATTCATTGATGCTTTTAAGAAATCATTTTTAATCCAGAATTTTTAGTTGTTTTCAGCAAGTATATTGATTCACTTGCTGTGTTTTCAGAAATGGGACTGGGTTTTATAAAAAAAAGAAAACACTTGTGTTTTATAATTTAATAGTCTTCATTTAAATAGCTCAGATGTACAGTATCCACTGAAAATCCACTGTAGTTTTTGTAAATTAATCATACTGTGTACTTGAGAAGTGCTTTCAATGTTTCAAATTGCTTTCACATGTATCTGTGGTTCTCAAAGGGGGTGGTACTGCCCTTCAGGGGAGTTTTGAAAATTTGAAGGAGTTGTTTGGGTTGTCATTATGAATGGGGCCATTATGGGCATTTAGTGGGGAGCCGGGGATGATAGCCTCCTTCAACGCATAAGATAGTCCTGCCCAAAGGATAATTGTCCTGTGTCTTATGTGACTTTTGAATGTCCTCCGACATTGAGAGACTGAACATTTGGTGATATTGCAAGATAGGAGATATTTTTCCTCATACCTTATCACATGTCATAAAATGGGGAATTATTTTAACACCATACTCCTCAATAAGGCTCAGCTCATTGTGAGAATATCTTCTTTTTCATTTTCTTCACTTTGATAATCTTTAATTTGTCTTGGCACGTTAATTCTACTTCAGTTAAGATTATATCCTTCTGTTTCTTAACATATGCAAACAAGTCCAGTTTCTTATCACTTATCCTAACATTAGTTTCATTGTGGTGAACACTTGTACTTCTGCTCCTTGTTTTCCTTAAGTTCTAAATCCAAACTAATATGTTCATTATAACTCATTGCTATCATCTTACTCCTTCACTGTGACTTTTAGTGGAATCATGCCAGGGCATTTATAAATTGAACTAGATTTATAGATTAAACTAGAAATAGCAGCAAATAACTTACCAACATTAAAGTTACTCAATAACTAAATGTAGCAGGAAAACATCCATAGACTGTATATAACTGAATGTGTGTAGTTGTGTTCCAATAAAACTTTATTTACAAAAACAAGTGGTGGGCCAAATATGGCCTGGGGCTAGAGTTTGCTGGCTCCTGCCCTACTTGATGCTGCCTTTCAAAGCACCCCAGACAGACACACAGAAACAACGAGAAAAATCATGCTTAATTGTAATTCTCTCCTCCATATTTTTCTGCATTTTCCAAATTCTCTAACATGTATTGTTACTTTTCTATATTACTTTTATATGTGTGCATTTATTTATTTTCACAACTCCTTTTATTTAACCATTTTCTTGGGGGGGAGTATTCCATAACACATGTACATAGTTCCAGACGGAAAAGACACAAAGGCTGTATTGTGAAAAGTCTCCTTCCCACCTCTGCTCCAAGCCACCTGTCTCTTCCCCACAGGCAACCAGTGTTATTTGGTTCCCTGTGATCTTCCAGAGATGTGTTACCACGTGCAGCCAGGTTAGTGGGGCTACGTGGTGCACAACTCCAAGGGCACCATTTATATTGAGCTCCTGGGATGCCACTGACATAGAATACAATGGAATTGTGCCCCCTAGAGTTGTGCAATGCAGCAGCCTGACCAAAGGCATTTATTGTGGTTGTGTGTATGTATAAATGTACACTTACAAATATATGTAGATATAAGCATGTGTATTTTTCCTACTGCCTCCCCCCTTTTAAAACCAAGGATAGGGGCCGGCCCCAGGGCCAAATGGTTAAGTTCGCGCGCTCTGCTTCCAGTCGTCCAGGGTTCGGATCCTGGGTGCCGACATGGCACCGCTTGTTAGGCCATGCTGAGGTGGTGTCCCACATGCCACAACTAGAAGGACCCACAACTAAAATATGCAACTATGTACCGGGGAGCTTTGGGGAGAAAAAAAAAGGCAGGGAAAAAGAAAAAAAAGATTGGCAACAGTTGTTAGCTCAGGTGCCAATCTTTAAAAAAAAAAATAAATAAAATAAAAATAAAACCAAGGATAGTATATTGTGTACACTTCTCTGCACCTTGCCTTTTTTTTCCACTTAATAATATATCATGATACTTTTTCCATGTCAGTTTGTAAAGTGTCCTCATTCTTTTTGAAGGTTACAATGGTGGTGGTGACGGTGGTGGTCACATACGGAGTCCTTTGTGTGTGCCTGGCTTTGGTCCAAGCACTTTGCCCGGGTTAAGTCCTACAGGGCTCACAACAGCTCCGTGAGAGAGACAGAGAGGTTCAAGGACTGACCCAGAATCACGGCTGGTCCGTGCTTGCCCTCTGAGGTTAAAAAAGAATTCTCCCCTGGTCCCTTCCAGTACTTGTGTGGTATTGTGTTTCACACTTAAATCTCTTCACCATTTAGAGTTCTTCCTGCTTTAAGACTAGGATCCAACTTCATTTTTTCCTGACGGCTCCCATTACGCCCAGCACTGTTTTCCTGTGGTTTTCAGATGACACCTTTCCCACACAGGAGTTTGAATGATTTGGGCCTATTTCTGGACTTCATATCTCTTCCATGGTCTGTCTGTGTGATCAAGTGCCAGTGCCACACTGATTTAATTCTTGAGGTTTTATAATTTGTGTTAATATCCGGTAGAGTTTCACCTCCTCATTGCTTTCCTTTCTCTCTACTATCTTGGATATTCTTGGCTTGTTCATCTTTCCACATTAATTTTTTTTTATTGTGGTAAAATATACATCACATAAAATTTACCATTTAACCATTTTTGAGCATCCAATTCAGTGACATTAAGTACATTTACATTATTGTGCTACCATCACCACTATCCATTTCCAGAACTTTTTAATCCGTTTCTAGAACTTTTTTGTTATCCCAAACTGAAACTGTGTACCCATTAAATAATAACTGCTGCTCTCCCCTCCCCCCAGAGCCTGGCAAGCCCCATTCTACTTTCTGTCTGTATGAATTTGACTATTCTAAGTACCTCAGATCAGTGAAATCATACAGTGTTTGTCCTTGGTGTCCGGCTTATTTCATTTACCATAATGGCCTCAAGGTTCATCCACATTGCAGCATGTATCACTTCCTCCTTCCTCTTTAGAGATGAATAATGTTCCATTGTATGTATATACCACATTTTGTTTTCCATTCCTCTGTTGACGGACACGGGTTGTTTCCACCCTTTGGCTATTGTGAAAAATGCTGCTATGAACATGGGTATACTCCACATTAATTTCAGAATCAGTTTGTATAGGTCCAAACAAAAATCCTTCTACTGCTTTTATAGTTACCCTCTACGCCCACTCCCCCGATTCACACCCCCCGAGTGGTCACCTATTATCTTGTTCAATCACAACACGCCCCCCGATACCTTTCTGGACTTATCTTCCATCGTTGCAGTGCCCTCTGTGGTTTGGCCTGCCCAGCTTTCCTTCCCCCTGCTTCCAGTAAAGCTGTAAAACTGCTCCTCAGTCTTCCTCTTGGAAGATCACCTCTCCTTTGCCCATAGTCCAGGACTCCAGCCACTGGCGTCAGGGATTCGTTCTGAGGAAACTTACTGGAACTTTTGGTAATAAGTTGCTCTTCATGCACTTACCTGCAGACCCTCCCCTCCTCCAGCCTAACGGTGTCTTGCTGATCCCCAAATGTGCCCTGGCTTCCCCGCCTCCCCTCCTGCCAGTCTCCTCCAGCACTGGACCATCTGGAAGGCCCTCCTGCCAGCCTCCTCCAGCACTGGACCCTCTGGGAAGCCTTTCACTTCTCCCTTGTCTGTGAGTTCAGGGCTGCTGGCTTCCTTCCTCTGCCACTTAGCCCCTCCATCCTAAGAGTCTTCGTAGTCGCCTGATCCACCTGTCTCTGTACTCAGCTTGGGCCGAGGTCCGTGCCTCTCACCTCTCCATCACCCACTCCCTGTAGCACAGTGTTTTTCACACAGTAGGTGTTGATTTGAATGAGGTTAAACCAAGGTCATCTTCTCCTGCAGCCTTAGGCTCAAGTAAAGCAACCCAAGCCCGCCCACACCAGGCACAGGACCTCAGTGAACTGTTACTGACACCATCCCACTGGTGACCTGCGACTTCTGGGCACAGCCTACTTCCACTAAGGTCCAGCTTTGCATTCTGACCTGGTCACCTGCAGGGTCCTATGTGTCCTGGGTCCCTGTGCCTGAGTCACCCATCCCTGTCTGACTCTGTGATGAGTTCTGAACAGCAGGCTGGCTGTAAATAGGATCTAGTTCCTGCCTGGCTCCCTGCTGTGGGCGCTCCAGCTTCAGGTGACAGTTCTCGTCCTGAAAAATTCCCCGCAGCCTGATTTTTTGCGAAGAGGTGTATGTTTGTGTGTTTCATTGCATTTCATGTTCTTCTTAATTTTTTCTTTCTCTTTACTTCTGTGCATTTAAAATTCACTTATTCAACAAATGTTGGCTAGGGACTTCCTTTGTGCTAGGCGCGTGCAGTGAACAAGACGCAAACCTTCCACTCTCGTGGGTTTTACATCCTCACAGGGGGAGGCAGCAGGCAAGGAGCAAGGAAACATAAATTAACACAATAATTTCAGAGTGAGAAGTGCTAAGAAGAAGATAAAATAGGATAATGTGCTAGAAAATGATTTGGCGATAGGTGGAAAATATTTCAGATTTTGGTGTTTCTGTTTCCTCCCTCTTAGAGTCCAGCTTGTGTGCTGTTAGGAAGCCCATTCTGCCACATGGAAAGACCCAAATGGAGGATAATTGAGGCCCTCAGCTGAGCTCCCAGCAGGTAACAAATAAGGCAACGAACTAGAAAGCAGTGGGTGGGGAGGCAGTTCAGAGAGGGTGATCAGAAAAGGCACTTTCCAGCTGGTGGTATTTGAACTAAGATTTGGAAAGTAATAAGGAGATATCCATACAGTGAGACAGAAAGAACATTCCAGGCAGAAGGAATGGCAAATGCAAAGGCCCTGACGAGGGAAATTCATTCATTTTCTCTGAGAAGTGGTCGGGATGGGATATGATACAGCTTGGAGAGGCACGCCAAGATCAGACCCAAGCTCAGGCCTTTCAGGACACACCAAAGGGGTTGGGTGCAGGGGGAAGCCATTGGAGGGATCTGATTCGCATCCCACGGAGACTGCTCGGGCTGCTGTGAGCAAACATGACCAGGGAAGTTCCAGAGGACGAGTCAGAGGAAGACCTACTCTGTAAGGTGGATTCCCTTTGCAAAAATTTAACCTGCGAAAGAAGCCAACATATAAAAGAATCATTGGACATGATACAGATGGGGAAACTCAAGTCCAGAGAAGTCAAATGACTTGAGCAATGGTCCAGGACAGAGCTAGAAGTCCATGAGGGCCTCACGATGCAGATCAAGGAGACGGAGGAGATGTGCAGAAAAGGCCGTTTACTTTAATTCCCCCTATTTTGTTTCAGTCGCCAGTTTGGTAAGAGGAGAATTTCAACCATCTGCAAGTAATCCAAATGCCTTACTAACCTGCCTACCCGCCCACCCCCACACACACCAAAAAGAAGTCAACCCCAGAGCTTGAACGCCTGCGTTCTCCACAATCATTTCTCTGTATTACAGCTCTTGTCATCTTACATTATACAGGAATAAACGAATCAACCAACAGCAAACACTGATGAAAAAAACGCATGTTGGATCTAGAATGTGAACAGGGTGAAGAGTAATAGGAACTTCACTGGTAAATAACAAAATGGAAGCAAACCTGAGGGATGTTAAGACAAGAATCGTGCTTCCAAACACTTCTGGAAAGGAAACTTCCCAAGAAACAAGAGAAAGGGAATGACTAGGATAAGGTTGACCGTATTTGGAGTGCACTAACGCCATTCTTTATTCTCCTGACATTCGTAAGCCTAAGGAACATCATCCTGGGTCAACCAACTGGCTATTTAAACCACCAATCTCTCTGCGTCTCCCAAGGGGACAATTCATATGATAACCTCTACTATTTCCTAATGAATGTGTAGGTGCTAGTCTTAATTCACCAACCAATATTGAAGTGGGTTCCAACAAAGTATTACGCTTTTTGAACTTCCATAGCGAGTAGCAGCATGCTAGGTATGTAGTAGGTATCCAATAAATGCATCCTTCCACAAACTTCCTAAATGAAGTTCATCTCTATCTCCATCATTTTACTGAAACGCATTCTTGACCACTAAAGATAAACTCTTGATATCCACACCCAGAGAGTGGTCTGGAAATGTTTCAGCTTTTCTCCTCCTCTTGTACTTCTTGGTGGCATCTTACACTGTTGGGATCCTTCAGTTGTCTTTTGTGACTCTCAACTTTCCCGGTTCTAATCTATCCTTATTCGTGGTCTCTCCTCCCTGACCACCAGCAATTCCTTTTCCTCCTTCTGCACTTGCAAGTATGTATTCGCAAAGACTCTGTATTCCTCTCCTGTCACTCTTTCTGGGTAAGAAATTAATTGCATCTCATTTCAAATCAATGCATGTATCTATCATCATAGGTCACACTATATGCAAAGTACCTATTTATATGCCTGTCTGTCCAATTAGGCTTCAAGCTCCTTTTGGTGCCCCAGTGCCTGGCACAGAGCTGGCAGTAAGTACATGCTCACACACCAGTACCCCACTGAGCAGACTTCTATCCTTCAAATTACGCTTGCAGGTAGTTTTGAGTAGAGAGAATCATCCCCTTATATAGAGAGGGCTCCCCGAAAAGCTCAGGGAGGTTAAGTAAACATTGAAGACATGATTCCGGTACTGGTTACTGAGATTTGCTGTCTTCAGTGCAATGATCATTCCGATATTGCCAATTGTAAAAGGACTGTCAAACTAATCTTGATGCTGTCTAAATACTGGCATTCCGTTCTTTTCATGCTCTTCTGAACAGGCTGGAATGCCAGTGCCTCTCTTAAAATATAGCCCGCAGGACTGAGCATAAAGCTGCATGTGGCCTGACCCGCCAGCACGCGCTGGGATTATTGCTTGCCTCCTTCCACACTCTGCTGTTCTATTAATAGAGCCTAAGATTGCATTAGGGTTCTCAACAGCCTCCTTGCGCTGTAGGCTCGCATCAAGCCTGTGATCAGCTAACCCCCCCGGGTCTTTCTCATGAGCGTCTTCTGTCAAGCCAGGCCTCCCCATCAGCCACTTGGGCAATTGATTTTTTGAATGCTCATGATTATCTATGACCCAGACTAGAAGGTACAAAACCAGGTGTTGCCCTTTTTTCTTGTGTGGCATCTGCTGTTGGGGTGACGGGGTCTTGGGGGTCTGTTCAGAACCCAGAGGCATGGCCATGCGCTGTCGAGGGAGCCTCCAGCATCACTGGATCCACAAAAGCAAGAGGACAGTGACAAACTAATTTCCTGGTTCACTTCAAATTATTCTTATGTTCATCCCTTCTCTTGGATTATGGTCCCTTCTCCATCTTGTGCTAATTCTGGGTGTTTATACGCAGAGTCTCTTGTTCCTCCCACCCATGGGCACAGCCACACTCTTATTTCTCATGCCCTCTCCAAGCAGGATTATTTTTAGCATGAGTGTCTTACTCAGCACTCTGCTCTACAGTCTGTCCTCTATTGTTCTCACATCTCATCTTTTCTCTTATCCTTTTCCTCCCTCCGTCTCTGCATGTGTGTCAATATCATGTTTGGCTAAATAGATTTGATTTCGACCTACTTGAATCCCCCTTCAGAGATGACAGTGCTTCCTCCCTTTCCTTTTATTAGTTTTCTCAGCCACTTGGCATAGCTGACTGGTAATCGTAGAAACTGCAGTGTGGGCTATTGTGGTGGATCTTAGCTTCAACTCCAGGAAACTTCTGGATTTGTGGGGCTTGGGGCTCGGAATTTGATAGCAGGGCCCTGACCTCTGGACTCTGAGTCCTGGAGATGAAAGATAGCTTCTTTCCTCCGCCAGGAGAGGGAACTGAAACGCAGGGGTGCAAGTAGGCGTTCCCTCGATCCACCAGAAGAGGGCGTCATACCCACGGTCCTCCCAAGTTGCAATTTCTCACACAGAAATAGATCTTGTCCCAGTGGCCTCCTGAAGGCTCAAAGATAGGATGGGATGACGCTACAGTCTTGCTACTTATTGCTGCTTTGGCCACCTCCAATACTGTGTAAACGGTAAAAGGCAAAGAATTTTGAAGAAGCAGACCCAACACTGGTACAAACTAATGCATGGACTTGTGGGCCTGAGCTGTGAGCTTGTTGCTGGCGAACTGGGAAGCTAACAGGGCCATAAGGCTCATTGGTGGGCTGTGAGAATGCCTGCAGTTCACAGACGTGACTTGTAGAGTGTGTGAAGGGGCCTGGGTGGAGGGGCCCTGCATATTTCCAGCTGTGACATTCAGATTTCTGTTTGGCAAGACAGGTCACGGTGGGGATGGGGCATGGGTGTAGAGGTGGAAGGGAAGGTGACAGTGGCACCATGTCAACCATTTCCAGGTGGAGTTAAAAGGCGTAGCCAGTTTCTTCTGGGGGCCCCAGCACCTTTCATCAAGACTAAGTTGGTAACTGATTAAAAAGGGAAGAAATGGAAGATTAAGCCTGAGAGGCCAGAGGAGAAAATGGTTTCCAGGTGCAAAGGACTGGGACTCTATTAACACCATCGAGTGTTCAAGTGGCGCACTCGTTTCCCACCCTCCGAGGCAGCGCTGGGCGACGGCCAGGTCCAGGAGCAAAGGGCTCCTTAACTGCCAAGCAGTGAAGACGTTTAATAAAATATTTACCTACATGTTTAAGAATAATGATGACAGAATGACAAACAGCAGTTAAAACAGCTTTAAAGTGCTCGGGAGAGTGGCCCTGGGATATTTTTAATGAGAATGGTAATTTTCTGTTTAATTCCTGAGGCTTATCTCTTGTGCCTACCATACCCATGCTTATATCGCAAGAGGGTTATAGCTGGGGAGGGGGCTCAGCAGGATGGTACAGGCCACCCAAAGGGGCCAGAGCCAGCCTCACGCTCAACACCAAGCTCCCAGCCACCTCTTGCAACTCCTGAAGATTAAAGATTTCCGGTCCCTGTTCTTGCCGCACGGAGAAGGATCCTCGGCTGTGGTCATTGGATAAACGATATTGATGAATTCGGCGTCTGACTTGTTCTCATGCAGCTAGCCTTGTAGGCAGCATTTGCCCAGGCTGGGTGTGGTCATTCTGAGTTGGAGACAAGGAAAGAGGAAGGCAGAGGGGCGAAAGGGAGCAAGACTCTTCAACTACAACACTAGCTTTCTAGCTGTGTCTGATGTGAAATTCGAAAAGGAAAAAATTTGACTAAACACTTTTTATTTCTTTTTCCTCCATAAGGGAGATTTTGCATTTCCCTCCCCAGTTTGGAAAAGAAATAACAAAACAAAACAGATTTTCTCCATCATTTAAATAAAGTAGACCTTTATGTCTCTAAATACATCAAAGTTAGGAGTAAATACATTACACATAAAGATATTTGTATGTTAGATCAGTAAGAGTGTTTGACAAATATAATTTCACTTCCTCTCAGCCTCACATCCTCTGTCTTTCTTCACGTTTTTTTCCAGATATTTTATACCCACAGTTAGGACTCTTTTAGAAAGATGCCATCTCGGCTTTCCCATATTATATTTATCTAGAAGGGCCAACTTAGGATCTGTACGCACATGCTTATTTTCTATTTCTTGGAAGAAAACAAACTAGCTCTGAATTTAAGAGCACGCTCAGAAGTCATAATTCTTGAGGAAAGAAGCTATTTATTTATTTAAGGGAAATGCAAAGGGCCCATTAGTTTTAGACACGAAATTTGTACTTGGTGGAATTTTCATGAATAAAAATTCATTTCACTAAATATTTTCTGGTAAAAATATGGTTTGCTTTTTGGGTGCAAAGTCCGCCATGTCTGTTCTTAAGAGTAAAGCCTGTGAGACTATTGGGGACAGATAAAGTGAACAAACTCTTTCACCAGAGGGGCGCTCGGTGTGGCGGTGAAATGCAATACTGAAGAGTAAACAAAGAGCATCGTATGGAAAAGAGCAAGTTTAAATTAATCTTGCTTTTCCAATTTGAAAACATGCTCACAGTTGTTAGTAACTCAGTCAAGACATTTAAATCATATATATACTTTTCTATCTTGACAGTGACCTTTTATAAGTGTGCAGTGGGGATAAGAAGATGAGAAAAGCGATGCTCCAGAAAGAGCATTCTAGGTAATTGAACATGAAATGTGTTGCCATCTGATAACATTAATAATACGCAAACGCTACTTTATATCTAATACGCAGCTCATTTGGCCAGAGTCTAACTAAAGCACTCTATAAATGTTAGCATATGAATCCTGTTGCAAACCTACAAAGTAAGCAGCTTTATTTTAGCACGTTTTGAAGTTATCTTTGCAGTAGTCATCTATTCTGTGTAAGAAATTACCCCAAAACTTAGTAGCCTCAAACAACAAGTATCTACTATCTCACACAGTATCTGAAGGTCAGGAATCAGGAATGGCTTAGCTGGGAGGTTCTGGTTCAAGGTCCCTCGTGAAGTTGTAGTCAAGTTGTGGTCTGGGGCAGCAGTCATCCGAAGGCTTGACTGGGACTGGGAGAGCCACTTCTAAGGTGTCTATCTCACAATCCTGGCAAGTTAGTTTGGGTTGTTGAAAGGAAACCCCAATTCTCCACATGGGCCTCTCCACTGGGCTACTTGAGCATCTTCACAATATAGCAGCTGGCTTTCCCCAGATCCAGTGATCCAAGAGAGAGAGCAAGGTGGAAGCCATGATGCCTTTTATGACCTAGCCTCAGAATTCACCCACCATCATTTCCTTCACATTCTGTTCATTAGAAGCCAGTTACTAAGTACGCCCCCTACTCAGGGGGAGGGGAATTAGGCTCCACCCCTTAGAGGAGTGCTAAAGAATTTGTGGACGTATTTTAAAACCACCATGACCCCCTATTTACAGATGGGGTATTTGAGACTCGATGGTGGCTTATCAGCTCAAGGTCACTGAGCTACTAGTAAGACCCTACTTGCCGGGCTGCAGGCCTTTATTTCCCCTCTGCTGTGCCAGCTCCCCACAAAGCAAAACAGAAAACCCCACCTTCCTCAAATCACTGCACACAGATCCCAAATCTGCCTCTTTAAAATGGCCAAGATCTTCTAAAAGCAGTAGGAGCCTGCACGTTTGGATATGGATGAAATGGACACTAGACGGGAAGGTAGAAGTCAGCTTTCCTCTGAATCAGCTCCGTGACCTTGAGAAAAAACTACTTCTCTCAGGGAAGGCTTCCTCCTTTGTAAAACAAGATGTGCCAGCTGAGCGGGTTCCAAACTTGGTTGCCCATCACAGTCCGCTGGCCTTACCTTAAACCTACGTGATCACAATCTCCAGGAACTTGTATAATTAAAAAGGTCCCTGGGTGTCTGATGGACTGTTACACAGACAGTAGGAACCGTTGGACTAGATTCTCATGCTTCCAGCTCTACCGTTATTTGAACTCCTCCCTTCTGACTGGATGCAGCCAGGTAAATCATTGGTTCTCAACCCTCACTACAATCATCAGGCGAATTTTTAAAAATATGATGCCTGAGGCCCTCCCCAGGCAAAATAAATCCAACATTCTGGGGTGGAGCCCAGAGATTATTACGGTTTGTTTGTTTTCATCAATATGTTTTAAAATAACTCTGTTCAGTCTTGGTCACACATTAGAATCACTTGGCAAGTTTTAAAAAGATCACTGCCCAGGCTGTCCCTCAGATCAATTAAATCAGACTCTCATGAGTGGAACGGAGCAGCAGCAACTTTCAAAGTTCCCAGGTGACCATAGTGTATAGCTGCATTGACTTATGTTTGCCTCATTTGCGATAATTCCAATGCTGCCTCACCCATAACAGATTATTCAGAAAAAACGATTATTTGGAAATCTTTGATGCCATGGTACTCGAAGAAAAAAAATGCATTTGAAATGGAAGATATTAAAAATTTGAAATGGAAGATACTAAAAATTAAATGGAAGTGAGTTCTATTTCTGGCAATATGGCACACTAAATAACTTGAAATCCTCCCACTATAAACCATCTATGAATACTGGTCAAAAAGCAATAAACACCCACTGAAATGAGCTTACGGGACAATAAGGACAGGCCCCCAGTGCCAGAAGCAAGAGGGAGTTGACTGGTAACATGGTGAGCAAGTCAGCAGGAGCAGAGCCGGTCTCGGGCAGGTTTGCTGGCCTTGAAAGCCCAAAGTCTGAGCATCAAAAGGGAAAGGAGACGGTGTGTAGGCCTGTTCAAAATGGGGAGACGGAACTGAGACCCCCACAAAAAGCTGGAATCTTCAAAAGGGTGAATCATTATAGAAATAATGCACCGGAAAAAAGATCTCCCCAATGGCACAGGGAGACAAGAAAATGTGACTGTCTTGGCATGAGTTGAGAGTGGAGAAAAAAGTCTTCACTGAGAATTTGGGACTACAGCCCAGCCTTCAGGTAAATTGGGGGCTGGAATTCACCCTACTTGTATAGTCCAGGAACTCCAAAGCTGAAAAATAAAAATAGAGACCCAACACCAAACTACAAAACCTACGTGGACACAGCCCACCATAACCAAGATGTGGTAGACACAAATGTCTCAAGAACCTCAGATGAGGGCACTACCAGACAGACTATGAGTAAGCTTAAATTTGTTAAAGACATAAAAGAACACTTGAAACCATGAGAAAATAATATAACACTATAAAAAAAGGTAGATCTGAAAGGGAACTACATAGAACTTCTAGAAATGGCATGTGAAAAGCTTGGTGGATGAGTTCCATGGCAGATTAGCCATAGCTGAAGAAGAAACCTGCAAATGGACCTGAGGAAACGGCCCAGGAAGCAGCACAGAGTGACAAGGTGAAGGAGAGTCTGAGAGAAAGGTTCGGAGTGCGTTGCCTAGAAGGAGAAGGTGCGTTATACATTTACGCGAGTACCAGAAGGAGAGTCTGGACAGAACGCAAGGCAGACAGGATGCACATAGGCGGTGGCTGAGAGTTCTCCAGATTTGATAAAAATACATGAATCCTGAGATTTGGGATGTACAATGACTCTTGAACCAGGTAAATAAAAAGAAATTCATGCCTGCACACAGTGTGGTGAGAATGCAGGAAGCCAGAGACAAAGAGAAAAATCTTAAAACCAGAAAGAAAAGACAGATTATCTACAAAGGAGTGACATTTAGGGTGAAAGCAAATGTCTCAACAATAAATAGAGAAACAAGAAGACTTGACATAGCTAAAAAAAGGGCTGAGGGTAAAATAACTTTCCATCTAGAATTCTACACCCAGAGAAATCGTCAGTCAAGGATGAGACTAAACTAAGATCTAGAAATGGCATGTGAAAAGCTTGGTGGATGAGTTCCATGGCAGATTAGCCATAGCTGAAGAAGAAACCTGCAAATGGACCTGAGGAAACGGCCCAGGAAGCAGCACAGAGTGACAAGGTGAAGGTGAAGAAATCGTCAGTCAAGGATGAGACTAAACTAAGACAATTTCACATTGATAGAGAAAGCATGTCACTCACATAACCTCCCTGAGAAAACCACTAAAGGATATGTTTCAAGGAAAAGGGCTGGTACCTAGAAAAAAGGAAGAGTATGCTAGAAACAAAGGTAAACAAATTAGTAGACATGGGCAAATCTAAACAATGACTGTGTAGATCTAAATGACAATGGTGATTAAATTTACGGGTACAAACACCAGATGGATCTAAAATAACACGCAACCATAACACGGAGGAGGGAGGATGCAATTGAAATGGAATCATTCTTAGCTTATTGTACAGTTTTAGGGGAGATGGGTCAAGTGTACGCTTAAAAATTGCAGTCATTAAGAAGAGAAATAGAACTTACAACTTCTAAATGAGGTAAAGAGGAAAGAGAAACAAAGAATTCTTGATCAATTCCATAGAAGAGAAGAAAGGAAGGGAACAAAAAATTCAGAGAAAGTAGAATAAATAAAAGGTGCAAAATGAGACTAAAGACATAAATTCCAAAACGTCAGAAATCAGTAGATCAGTAGGCTCTCATACATTGTGACAAATTGGAACAATTGTGTACAAATTGGAACAGCACTTCAGAAAACGGTTTAGCATTATCTTGTCAAGTGTTACATTCACATACCTTATAACCAGTAATCACTCCAAAGAGAAATTCTTGCTCCCTTACACCAGAAGACAAGAATGTTCATTACAGCACTGCTCCCTAACAGCAAAAAATTGGAACAACTCAAAAACAACTCAAATTGGAGTAACTCAAAGGCCTATGACAAGAGAATGGACAAACTAAACTGTGTCATGGTCACACCATGGAATATTATATAGCTATGAAAAATAATGAACTACAGCCAGATGCAGCAAACTAGTTGAATCTTAATAATACCATGTTGAGGGGCTGGCCCGGTGGCGCAGCAGTTAAGTTTGCATGTTCTGCTTCTCAGCGGCCTGGCTTCGCCGGTTTGGATCCCGGGTGAGGACACGGCACCGCTTGGCAAAAGCCGTGCTGTGGTAGGCATCCCACGTATCAAGTAGAGGAAGATGGGCACGGATGTTAGCTCAGGGCCAGTCTTCCTCAGCAAAAAGAGGAGGATTGGCAGTAGTTAGCTCAGGGCTAATCTTCCTCAAAAAAGTTAATAATAATAATAATAACATGTTAAGTAAAAAATGTAAACCTTAGAAATTTTTCATAAAATTTTAAGGTAAGTATGTGATAAAAATTTGATAAAACTTTTTAAAAAGCAAAAGAATAATATAAGTTTGAGATTTGTGGTTACTTCAAATGGGGGTACAGGAAGGGGAGGAGCACGTAGGTAGTTGTAAGTCATTATTACTATTTTAGTTCTCTAGTTGAATAGTAGGTTTACAGGTGTTCATATTATCAAAAAATAAAATAAGGCCATGAATATACCTAATGGTGACAGTATGTATACCTGAGATTGTGGTTATTATATATTTGTGACCCTAAGTTTCATTATAGATATCAGCAATCACATTAAATGTAAATGGACTAAACTTACTGGCCAATCAAATAAATAAATGAACAAGATCCAGCTATATGCTGTTTAGAAGAGACTCACCTAAAACCTGAAGACACAGAAAGGTTGCAAGTAAAAGGATGAAGAACGACATGCAAGCAAATGCTAACTAGAAGTTGGAGTAGTTGTATTTATTGCAGGCAAAGTAGACTTTAAAGCAAAAAGTCTAAAGATGTCTGGGGTTAAAGATAATCTGTGTATATATTGAAGAAATAATTCATTAGGAAAACATAACAAATGTAAGCTTGTATGCAGCTAATAACTTCAAAATACATAAAGCAAAGAGTAAGAGAAATAAAACATAAAAAATAGAAATTTTAACAGCCCTTCTTGATGTACCTTATCACATACTTTTAAAATATAGAGAGCAAAATTTGAGAGATTTACAGGAGAAATTGGCAAATTCAGTCATATAAAGAGATTTTAATATATCATTATAAAAAGTGATAGATCAGGTGGACAAAATATTACAGAAAATCTGGATAACATAATTAATAAGCTTGATTTAATAGACCCATGTGGAATGCTACATTTAACAATCAAGTCACAGATATTCTTTTCAAAATCACATGGAATATTTATAAAAATTGACCATTTACCAAAGCAACTTTCAACAAATAACAAAGAGCTTCATACAGACCACCTTTTCTGACCCTAATTCAGTTAAACTAGACATAAATAACCAAAAAATCAAATTAAAATTATTATGTTTAGAAATATAAAAATATATGTGTATTGAACCAAAGAAGAAATCATACTTGAAATCTAAATATTCTTTGCCTGGGATGATAAAAAGTCTATATATCCTGTGGAATGTAGTTGGAGTGGTACCCAGAGTGAAATGCTTACACTCAAATGTTAAAATCAGAAAACAGAAGACTGAAAAGTGATTACTTAAGCCATCAATTCAAGAAATTTTATAAAAGGCAACAAGTAAACCCAAAGAGACAGAAGGAAGAAAATAACATAAGGTATATATCAATAATACGCAATACATATTATATCCTTACATATGATATACTTATGTATTATATATATTCTTGCATATAAGAATATAATATATAATAAGATATAAAAGCAAAAATTAATGAAACAGTGAGAAATAGTGTTAATCAGACTAAAAACTGATTCTTTGAAAACACTGGTAGAAAGTAGAAAGAAACACGGTTAAAACAGAGGAGATCTCTGCCACCACTGATCCAGAAAAGAGAAGATACACACACAATAATACTTGGAATAAAAAAACAGACTTTACTGAGATGCAGCAGAGATTAAAATACACGAAGAGAAAAACTATGAAGAGCATTTTGTTAATAAATTTGAAAACCTAGATGGTATGGATAATTTCCTTGAAAAATATAATGTGTAAGAATAGATTCAAGAAGAATATAAAACCTAAAGAGATCCATAGCCATTAAAAAAATGGAATCACATCCGAAAAAAAAATAAATAAATAAATTCCTTCCTGGACACACAAAAAAACCCACAAACAAACAAAAAATGGAATCAGTAGTTAAAAATCAACCTAGGAAATGTTTATCCCAGACCCAGCCACTTTACTGGCAAGCTCTACCCAACATTCAAGGAACACATAATTCCAATTTTATACACACTGTTCCAGAAAATGGAAAAAGAAGGAACATTTACCAGTTCATTTTATGAGGCCAGTATAAAGGACAAAGGCAATACAAGAAGGGAAAATTGCAGTCAATTTGACTTATGGACATGGATAAAAAAATCCTACAATGAAATTAGATGTTGACCTTCACTCATTCATTCATCCTTTCGTTCGTTCAACAAATATTCACTGAGTGTCAATCACATACCAATAGGCACTGTGCTAATACATGGAGAGCAGAAATGGACGGGAGCTTATGGCTTAGTGGAGGAGATGAGCAATAAAGCCAATGATGACACAGGGTAAGGTACGCAGAGGACATTCTGGCAGGATAACACTGCATACCAAGGGGGATCAGACCTGGTCACAGAGGTCAGGGAAAGCTTTCCAAACACATGGAGTTAGCATGGGTGTGGGAGGAATGTTTAAGATGCTATTGCAGGAGCTCAAGAGGGAGATGTGGGATGCAGTAGCAGGAAGGATGAATTTGAGAGATATTTAGAAAGTGAAACCCACAGACCTTTATGATGAATGGCACATGGGAAGGTGTCAACCTGGAGAGGGGTCACCTTTGTCTCTAGGATGCCTGGGGTTCTGTTCACCGGTAGAGGGGAGCTTAAAAGAAGTTCAGATTTAGGGGAAAAAAGCATGCCTGTGGTGTTGGACATGTTGAGTCGGGAGTCCTCCAGGAAGGGTAGGTGGAGATATTGAATAAGAAATTATCCAGAGCCTGGAGCTCCGGGGCAGTCAGGCTGGAGACTTCAATTTGAGTGGCATCAACATGTAGGTGGTATTTAAACCTATCCTTCCGGAGAGCTCATCCAGGGGGCATGTGCAGCTGCAGGAGAGAATGAATACCAGTATGGAAAGGAAAGGCAGAGGAGGAGTCAGGGCAAAGAGACAAAAAAAAAAAAAAAAAAAGGCTGGAGAGTTAAGAGGAAAACTAGGATGTGGGCATCAAGGATGCCAAGGGGAAAATGAATGGCAAGATGGGAGTGTCCAACAGTGTCACGGGCTGTGGAGACTTTAAGAGGGTGGAGGGGGACCGGCTCCGTGGCCGAGTAGTTAAGTTTGCGCGCTCCGCTGCGGCGGCCCAGGGTTCGGATCCTGGGCACGGACATGGCACCGCTCATCAGGCCACGTTGAGGCGGCGTCCCACATCCCACAACTAGAAAGGACCTGCAACTAAGATATACAACTGTGTACAGGCGGGATTTGGGGAGATAAAGCAGAAAAAAAAAAAAAAAAAGATTGGCAACAGTTGTTAGCCCAGGTGCCAATCTTTAAGGAAAAAAAAAAAGAGGGTGGAGGACTGACACGGTGCTGCTGGAATTCTCCTGACCCAGGGGCTACATTAAGTGTGTGAGCTGGAGAAGAAATGCATAATAATAATAAACTGTCACAAATAACAGTGCAAACGGGCAGCAAAGAGCGAACTGTTAGGGACAATGAGACTCTTTTGCACCCTGGTTATGGTGGTGGTTACTTGACTCTATGCATTTGTCAAAACTCATAGAATCATAGCCCAAGAAGAGTAAATGTTCCTACGTATAAATTAAAAATAAATAAGTAAAACAATGTGGTGATGGAGCTTTAAGATCTAGCTCTCTCTGTCACCGACCTTGTACTGGCAGCGCTAGCCCCTGTCAGGGTTCAGTTCAGTTCAGTGTCAGCTTGTGTAGGTCTGCCACAGGGAACAAGGGCACCCCACTCTCACCTTGTGAAGGACAGAAGAAATATGCATGCAGCAAAGCCAAAGGGCACGGGACTGAGGGCCAGAGCCCCTCTTAGGAACTGACTGGCGCGGGTGGGGAGCCTGGGTCCTCCAGGGCACTGATGTAAAATGAGGTTGGATCAGCAAAGGCCTTTCTACCTGTAAAGGTCTGTAGTTATAGTGTAAAAATCCCAAACACAATCCAATTAGCTCTGTTGTCTGCATTTTGTTATTGAGAATAAACACAATAAACAATTACCGTAATAACAATGGGCTCTTCAACACAGGAGACCCCAGATGATTTGGGAAGCAGCTTGGAGTGATGGAAAACGCTTGGGTTGGTGGTTCAGAGATTTAAAGTGCCTCCTAAAAATCACACGAAGTAATGACTGATAATAAGCATGCCCCATATAGGTTTGCAGTTCACTTCTATTCCTCCCCTCACCCCATCAATCCTCTCAGGGAAGAATTAGCCCAAATTAGGAGACAGGGAGATTAAGTCTGGTCACCCAAGGCTGTGGCTGGTGTTGGGATTTTCCAAATATTCCACTTTTCCAAGACCCACAGTGGATTTGGTACAGGTTTGGTGTTGAGTGTATTCCATTGTGCCCTAATCCTATGAAAATTAATGGAAAAGTGTTAATTAGGCATCAATTCATGCTTAACATTAATCTGAGTATTTGATGAACCACAACTTTATGTTGCCCCTCATGCCATATTAACACAATTTATTGTAATAATTTAAAACAATAAGGATAATTGTATCCTTATTGCTTTAAATACCCCATAAATTGAATCCAGCCTGAATCTGGCCAGCCTGGAATCTGCTGGAGAAGTGTGCCATGCCTCTGGGAAGCTACAAACACCGTCTTTTGGAGTTTTCAGTGCCTGAAGCGCTGAAACCAGCATTTATTAAGCACCTATTGTGTGCCAGGACCTGTGCTGTACCACACTGCTCCTAAGGTGGCGGGGCTGAGTGTGTCTGAAGCAGTCCGCTACCCTCACTCACCTCTCCAGATGTCGGGGGGTCTCGGCTATTTAAATCCCATGCATTTTGCTATCTCGGCATAAAATTAATAAAAATATATAACGAACGGGTTGGAGAGGGGATTCCTGAAATAACCACCCTTCCCAAGCCATCCCAGAGACGCTCCAAAACTATTTCTCGCAATATACAAAAATTTGCTCTGAACCCCAATTATTTGACCTTGACCCCTATAAACTCATTTTATTATATTTTTTAAACGCCGTACGATTAACGCGGAAACCCCTTCTTCGGCACTTTCTCACCACTGGAATCGAGTCAGTTTCTCAAAGTTCCAAAATAACCTTTCCCGGGCACGGATTCGTACCTCTGCCGGGGAAGGGCGGGGAGCGGCGCAAGACGTGCCGGTGTGGAGCGAGAGCCAGACAGAACTTCCAGCGCGAAGGGAAAATAAAACTTGTGGCTGGTGTTTGTGCGAGAGGGTCTCCGCAATCTTGAAGCCCCCCGATCCTGGGGGGGGTCTCGGAGGCCGCCCGAGGAGCGCCTGGGTTTGGGTTTGATCCCGACGTCCTTGACCTAAATTTCTGCGCGGTGGCTGGAAAAAGGGCGCAGAGCCGGGCGGGCGGCTGGTGCCATCCGCGGATCTCGGCAGCCGGGGCCGACGAACTTGAATGGAGAGGCCGGGCTAGAGCGGGTGGGGGGCGTCTTCTCCCCTGACCGAGCGAGGAGCGGCGGCGAGCTGCCCGCGCCTCCCCCTCCCTCGATCCACCCGCCCCCCGCCGCCCATGTGATCCAGGGAAGTCGGGGTGCGCTCCCCCTCGCCCGGCTCCCGGCCCGCCCGGAGGCGGGGCCCCCTCTGGCCGCGGGGTTCGCGCGCCGCCCCCGTGGGTCCGGCCGCGGGGGGCCGAGTGTACGCGCGCGGGCAGGAGGGGGCCGCACCGGGGTGCGTGACGTCACCGGCATTGGTTACACGACGTTCTAGAACTCCGCCCCACGTGCGCCGGGGAGGAGGGGGAGGAGGAGGAGGAGATGGGGGTGGGGAGGAGGAGGGGGAGAGGTGGGGATGGGCCGGGGGGGCGGGGACGGGGGGTGTGCGAGCAGCGGGGCTGAGCTAAGCCGAGCCCACGTGTGACGGCTCTCGCCGCTGCCCCGGCTCCGCCGCTCGCAGAGAGATTCGGAGGAGCCCGGGCGGGGGGGAGGAGGAGGGGGAGGAGGGAGCGGGAGATCTCGGGGCTCGGAGCCGGCCGCCGCTCCGCTCGGATCGCTGTGGGGCTCGGTTTTTTGGGGGTGGGGGGGCGGGGGGGCTCAGATATGGAGGCAAATGGGAGCCAAGGCACCTCGGGCAGCGCCAACGACTCCCAGCACGACCCCGGGTAAGTTTCCAGCCGCTGCCCACCGCGCCGCCTCGGGCTCGCTCTCCTTGCAGCGGCGGGGACGGCGGTGCGCGGAGCCGGGCATCTCCCGCGCCCCCCCCGCCCCTCCCGCGCGCCCCCCCCGTGGAAGTTACACACCTTTGGATTCCATTTCGCCGTCACCTTCTCCCCCACCCCACCTCCCGGCTCTCGCTCGCTCGCTCCCCCCCGCTTTCCTTTTAGCTTTTGTAAGTTACACGTCAAAATGGCCGATCTGACATCGGTGCTCACTTCTGTTATGTTTTCTCCCTCTAGTAAAATGTTTATCGGTGGACTGAGCTGGCAGACCTCACCAGGTAAGGGAGGGAGGGGGGGACGCCTGGGTCCCCCCCTTCTTGGCTTCTTTATTGCTCTTTGTTATCCCGGTGTAGGAGCCCCCCCCCCCCCGCCATTGGCTCCCCACTTCTCCTGTGCAAGGTTATTTTTTTAAATAGCAAATCCTTTCTGAGCCCTCTACGCGACCTCTGTTGCCGAATTTCCCCCGCGTGTGCAAAAAATGCAAAAACAAAACAGAATAACAACAGAAAACTACTTTTGGTTTTTGTCCTTGATCAAAATTTGCATTGCTTTTTTTTTTTCTCCACACCTTCTCCCTCCCCCTCCCCCCCATCTCTCTCTTTCTCTCTCTACAGATAGCCTTAGAGACTATTTTAGCAAATTCGGAGAAATTAGAGAATGTATGGTCATGAGAGATCCCACTACGAAACGCTCCAGGTAAACCATCCCCTTCTGGATTTTGTCTTTATTTTAGAAGAAAGTTTAAGTGTTATTTTTGGAGGTGTCTTCGGAAGTAGCTAAGCGGATTTAGAATGGGGCTCAGGCATGTGGCTGGTTTCGAACGTCGCTCTATTCCACCCCCCGCCCCCATCACCCCAAAGGTTATTGTCAACTGGGGCTGAACTCTGGATACAGAGATGCCCATCTCTCCGCTTTAAGTCATTTTCCCGTCGCTTCTTTTTCTCCTGATTGAAATGACATTCAGCTTCATTCACTTTCCACTGTTTTTCTACTGTAGTTGTTTTTTTCATGTCTGCTTCCCCCACACTCCCAGCTCCCCAAACTCTTTAAGCCCCTCTTAGGAAGCTGGATGAATCTCTTCTAAGTGCCAGGTTTCCTTCGAAATAAAACAAAGCGTTAAGAAAGGGAAGGGGAGGAGGAGGAGAGGAAACTGAGGTGGCGAAAGAGTGGAGACACCAGCATTTTCCAAGTTACCTCCACCCGCCCTGCCGCCGTTCCACTTCCCCCATTAACCTTGATGTGTTTTCTGGCGAGGCGGAGGGCTCTGGGCAGGAGGGGAATTGGGGGAGGGCGGTGGGGGCTGAGGGGGCGTGGGGGCAACTTTTGCTCTCCGTTCTGCATTAGGGCGCACTCCGTGTTGCTTTCAATGGTGTCACATTTTCTTGTTTGTTTTTCTCCCTCTTTGTCTCATTTCAGAGGCTTCGGTTTCGTCACGTTCGCAGACCCAGCAAGTGTAGATAAAGTATTAGGTCAGCCTCACCATGAGTTAGATTCCAAGACGGTAGGTCGCTTTTCGTTGTTGTTGTTGTTCGCCCCTTTTCAGGAGCGATCTGGGCACTGACAGCCCTATTTAAAGGGACAGTGTCTTCTTTTGCTTCTGTGCTGAGAACCGGGTACTTTTCAGCAGAGCTTGAGGGTTGGCGCTAAAGTTTGCTGCGACGCTCGGGTTCGGGGTTTCTTTTTAGAGCCTGTCCCACTTCGGCGGCTCCAGATGCTGCCAAGCGTGGGCTTGGGGGGAGGGGTCGGCTTGGGGGGAGGCTATCTTCCGGGCTAAGGGACCATGCAGAGAAACTCAGAGAGTTTCCACCACAGAGCAAATGCAACTTTTCTTTGTCAGACGAGCACAGCATGCGTTACCGACCTTGGCTGTGGGAATTGGCTTATAGGAGGCACAGCCTGCTTCCCCGCCGGCCGAGGGGGACAGGGGGCGGGAGGGAGGCGAGGGGGCGCTCATCGCAGGTCCAGGCAACAGGTCCCTCTTGGGGAGCTTGGGATTTGGAATGCTGTTTGAAAGGGGAAGGAGACATCCCAGAGCCAGGCTGGGCATCCAGTGGGTGACTCCAGATGGCCTGAAATCTAAGGCTGATAAGGTCTTGGGTTTCCGAGTGATTTGTTTTTCCTTTTCTTTCTCAGATCCTTTCTGTTGAGTGTGGGTGCTTTTATAGCGTCAGAAGGTTTTAAAGTCCAGTCTTGAGGGGAGAAAAGTCTCTGGGTAGAGGTCACAAGAGTGTTAGTATATAATAATATGTTTAATGAGGTGGGGGGGGGAGTTTGCAATGTTTTATTTAGACCCCTGTGTTGGCTTCCTGCCTCTGCTCCCTTCCCTTTATGCTTACTAGAATTTCCCCTCGGTTTTTGTAGAGTCCCTCAATCGGGGGCCCTGAGGTGACACTGGGATGCAGGGCTGGGCTGCTTGGGACTTCGTTCTGTGGGGTAATGGGACAGGCACGGGGTCAGGTTCTAGTCCCAGCTGCCTGGTACAAACCTGGGCAAGTTGTTCTCTCCCCTGGGCCTCGGTTTCCTCTTCTGTAAACTGAAGGAGTGGGACGAGGTGATCTTCCACGTCCCTTTTGGCTTTAACATTGAGTGGAAGAGAAGAAAAGAAAAGAGAAACCTGGCCACCTCTGGGGCGCTTGGATTGCTTTTGCAAATTCACCCTCCTTCTCTGATCAGAGGTCAGGTGTGTGTCCCCCAGCCCCCAAGAAAAGACCCCACACACTCTAAGTTGCTTTATTAATTGTCCTGGACTTAATCATAGCTTGCAGCCCAGCCTTTTTGCACTTTCAGATAATTCCATTTCAGGGACAGCCATTTGTAGGGTGATAAAGGCTGTCTGAAGAATTTTCTTCTCCTTGATTTCTTGGCTAGACATTTCAAAAAGCTAGTAAAATTAGAGGAAAAATATTTCAAGGCAAATCTGGGAATGTATGATCCCCCCCAACTCCCCACCCTAGGTAGGAGAAATAGTATTTGGTTTCTGTGGTGGCTGGTGGGTCCTCTCCTTCAGTATCAGGTGCAAAGCCTGCACTTTTCCCTCCCTAATTGTTTGTAGACGTGTTTTGGTCACTATTCTTTAGTATAACCTAGCTTTTGACTTTGTTTCAACGTTCAGTGCAGGAGGCAGAAGCGGTTGGTTTATTGACATGGAAACGAGGATCTTGTTTACCGTTACCTTAAAAGCTTTGTTTAGGTAACGGCCATTCACATCCAAAATAGTACCCTAGTCTATTCCTAGAGGATTTGTAGCTACAGTAAGTAGAGCTGTACCTAACTAACTAATGTTTTAATTTTTGGTAGTTTTCTTTTTTGTTCCTTTTTAAAAAATAGTTCACAGGGATGTGCAAAAGGTTGGGATTTGCCATACTCCTCTTGACCCATCCCCTCCTTCGGAGATCTCAGCGTGTAAACTTTGCGGGCACCAACGAACACTCATTGTGGTGTAACACGCTGTTACCGCAACACACAATACAGGAGTTCTGAATTGGCTTTGAGTTTTGGAATTTTAGATATATTTTTTTAAGCGCTCTGCTGTCTTCACTGCTCCCTACCCCCTCCCTCACCTTTTACCGCACAAACAAGATGACTTATTATTGCAATTGTGTGCTGGTCCGCTAAAAAAAATACTTTGGGGGAGTGTTTATGAAAAGACGGATCTGTCTTACTTTTGGTCAACAGAATGGAAAATCCACACCTGTTGTATTTCTCTTGTAGACAGCTCTAGTCACTGCTGGATACACCTGTAGATGCGGTAATGTTAATCTTGATGAAAGGGTAGTTTTCTAGATCAGAGATTTTTGTCTATTTTAGTTTTTGAAAAGTAATCTCTCATTTCTCAGGCGATGTTTAATGGTAGAAAACATGCTGCAGACTTTTGTTTGGTCTTTAAACTACGTTAGTAAAAGTGGTGAATTTTTGTATGCCTTACCGGCTGGGGTCCTAAAGGATGTGGGTCTGGGGACAGGAACTAACTTTGATCTCCCTTTTCTCCCCTCTGTGTTTTTTCCCAAAGCGTCACTCCCCTTTTTTTCCCTCTGTGGCAGAACTGAAAACAAAGTTCAGATTTACATTTTTAAAGGGGAGAATTTTAATATGAAAACCAAAACCTAGAAATAAATAACTTGTAGCAATATTCACGCCACTCTCCTGCTGCATTTTACCCAAAGATCTGTGACATTTAGAAATCTAATGAAAACCAACAATGGGAATTTTTTTTTATTCCTTCCCTTCCCGTATTATCTCCAACAACTTTCTCCCCCTCAGGTCAGCCTATTAGATTCAGATGTTGCTGTGGGAATTGTTTTGAGTTTCAAAGCCAATCCCTGATTGAGAATGATGTGATCTGGGCTAGAGGATGTTTTTTCCTTTCAGATTGGGTTTGGGGTAGGGGGAGTACCCTAATTGTTACATTAAATTCTGACTTCTTTTTTGCAGTATTTTTTTTTTTTTTTAACTCTGTTCCTGTGATGGCCTTATTTCTAATTTGGGTTTAGGTTGCTCATAGATTTTTACCCCCTTGTGGTTTTTAAAATCCAAGTGGGTTTAGCTCATGTATTTCCTTTTATTTTAATTTTATTATTTTTTTTTTAAGAAACAAGTTATGTTCCATAGTTTTGGACACCTGCTTTCTTTTGAGGTATAACTACAGAACGAACTGTCCTTTTGATTAATCTTAGGTAACTTTACTTTGGCTAAAGCGAGTGAATTAATTCAAGCAGAACGTTGTGTTGGATGTCTATGGGGAATTTTAGGATGTTCTTGATTTAAAAACTTTTGATATCTCTTTCCCCACCTGTGTGGTTTAGTTATCAAAGTGGGGGGGAGCTACCATCTAGTTATGTACTGCTGGAAGATCCTTTTTTTTTTTTTTGAGGAAGATTAGCCCTGAGCTAACATCTGCTGCCAATCCTCCTCTTTTTTGCTGAGAAAGACTGGCCCTGAGCTAACATCCATGCCCATCTTCCTCTGCTTTATATATGGGACGCTTACCATGGCATGGCTTGACAAGCGGTGCATAGGTCCACACCTGGGATCCCAATCCGCGAACCCTGGGCCACTGAAGTAGCATGTGCTAACTTTGCTGCGCCACTGGGCCGGCCCTGGAAGATTCTTACATTTAATTTTCAGGTTATGACTTTTTTCAGTGATGATTTTTTCCCCTCTTTTCTCCCAGCTATGCATCACAAATTAGATGCAAGACCATTTAATATTTAGTGTCCAGAAGAGAAGCCCTTGTCTAAATAAGAACTCATGAGATCTGGCTTATTAAGAGCATACATTGAAATACATGGTAGGCCATTTCAGAAAGGCAAGCTATATTTGTTACATTTTGGGAGGGACAGTTAAAGTTTAGATCAAAGTATAAGGAACTTTTGAATTGCCCAAGAAGTTACTAAAAGCTGGGTGATAAGCCTGAGAAATGAGTGATTAATAATTAGGTGATTAATCATATTCGTCTTCTCTCCTTAAAGTACTGCAGTTGATTCCCATTTTTCCATTTTTTCCCCCAGATTGACCCCAAAGTTGCATTTCCTCGTCGAGCGCAACCCAAGGTAAGTGGGAGAATCAGTAATAGGATTTTAGCTCTCAGAGATGGTTGCCAAGGATTTCCAGTTTCAAACAGAGTGCTGGCAATGAAGCGTTGAACCTGGTGCACGCCGTTCCTTCAGGGTATCAGCGTGTGGCTGTGAGAGTCCAAGCCAGGCAAGGAGCTCTGGGAGATAACCTCGCGTCTGCAAGTTAGCCGTCCCGAGGTGGGTTCTGAGCATGCGACAGCGGGCAGGGACAAGCCTGATCCTTAGTGGGAGGACATGGCTCCGTCTGTTGTAGTATTTATGCAACTGTTCTGTTTTTTAAGCCTTGTGGAGATCATATCATGAAAAGTTGGACATTTCCATGTGCCTTTTTTTGAAGAGTACTCTTTTGAGGCCTTACAACCTGGAGTTTATGGAGAGGAGTAGAATTTAAGTAAACAGCTTGTCCTTTTTTGGAAAAACAACTTTGTAGCCCCTTAAAGCCCTAAATCTGACAGAGGAAGCAGTGGATGTCTTGGTTTCAGGTTGGTTAGATACGTTAGGGCACGCTTGAAACCAGCAGTGCTGTTGGCTCTGTGCAAGTGCTGGTGTCTGGGCGGAGAAAGTTCAGAAAATGTTGTAACTGGGCATGAGTTGTGCTACAAGACTGACTTAGAGGATTCAGATAGGCCTTCACTTTTTAAGAAGTGTGTAGCTAACATAGTTTTCACCCTGCTTGCCAGGTGTGGCTATGAGACCACAGCTGCGAGGAGCCTAAGGTGAAATGTAAAGGGCTTATGGCTTAGGTGTTGAACTTGCACTCTTTAATTATACTTTTTTCTTCCCTCTATAACGTTGGAAGAAATACTTTTTCTGCATCTTGTGGCCTTGGCCCTCTTTTAGGGAAAGAGGAAAAGGTGAAGCTTCTGATGGTAGGTCATAAAAGGAAAGGCCTGTGGTTTAAGCAAATTCCATTTATTTCTCTATACACGGCCTCTCAGAAGTGGAAACTTTTAATTATGTCAAGGGCAGAATGGTTTTCCGTGTTAATGAAGAAAAAGTTGGCATTTGTGGGTGATATTTTGAGAATTTCAGGTCTGGAGCCTGCGATGCAATTCTTTTCTTTCTTTCTTTCTTTCAAAAGAAACATAAATCTCTTAAGTAAATATAGCAAAATACTTTAAGGCATTTTTTTCTACTGCTTAAGCAAATAATAGGAATTAATGAACCAAAGAGGTTAGATTATTTCTGTACTGAGCACAGACTTTGGGACTGTCTTAACCATTTAAAGGTTTTCCGGACTGAGTGTGATCCTTGACATTTCCGAAGCCTTCCAGAATTAGCAGTATTTCCTGGGTTTGGAAGAATTGCTGTTTCTTCCATAAGTGTGAATCTTCAAATTTCCAGGTTAGTCATTTGATCACCCAGAACTAGGATCAGATTACTCTAGAGGGAAACTGGAAAAATCCCTGACTTGGTCAAACCAGAGGTGTGACCTGTGTTCTCTTCCTCCTTGCTGCCTGCCCCCTCAACTTTTTTTGGTTTTTGTTTTTTTTTAAACCAGGAAGGCAATATTTCATTTTAATATACTCTAGCATTTTGTTTTGCAGTGATGCATTCAACTTGAAACCGAGACAGAATATTTCTTGAACTTGTCGAAGTGTGCCCTTCCTCCGCCTCTCCCCCAGTCTGGAGTCTGGAATGTTTTCGGTGAATTGTCAAACTTTTAGATATGAGCTAACGTTGAAGCAGTTGGGGAAGGACGTCTTTCCATGGAATTCTTGGGATTTCATAATAGCACCTTCCGTTTTATGACACACTTCCCAAAGTACTTTTCCTGTCCATTATTTCCGCCTGAATCCCAGGTCCTGTGACACTGAGCAAATCACCCTCGCTCAGTCTCAGTTTGCTCATCTGTAAAATGGGAGTGATGACGGTAGTGCCCTCCGAAGGTGGTTGTGAAGAATAAAAGAGCCTGGCACAGGGTGAGGGCCTCCTAACTCATCTTCATCCCCACCTTTATCATTGTTGGTTGAATCATCGTTGTTATTGTCGTTTTCAAGCTCGGCAGCCTGGCTTCAGATCCTGGCCGGGCCACTCCTTAGCTGTGTGAATTTGGGCAAATCATTTAATTTCCCTGAGCCTCAGTTTCCCCATCTCATCGAATCTTTTGCCGATTAAGTAAATTAATAAAGGTAAAGGGCTTAAGAAAATGACCTGGGGGTTGGCCTGGTGTCTCAGTGGTTAAGTGTGCACATTCTGCTTTGGAGGCCCAGGGTTCACCAGTTCGGATCCTGGGTGCAGATATGGCATCGCTTGGCAAGCCATGCTGTGGTAGGTGTCCCACATATAAAGTAGAGGAAGATGGGCACGGATGTTAGCTCAGGGCCAGTCTTCCTCAGCAAAAAGAGGAGGATTGGCAGCAGATGTTAGCTCAGGGCTAATCTTCCTCAAAAAAACCCCAAAAAACCTGGCACATGGTAATACCATATGTGTTACCTGGTATTTTTGCTGTTATTCTTGTTAGGCCCTCACACCAATCCTGTGAGCGGTCTATTAATAATAATGGTATTAATTCAATTTATGTGCCAGGCAATGTTGCAGGTCATTATACGTATTCTCTTTTAGTCAGTCAGTCTTCTCCTCTGCCCTATGAAGTGGGTGCTAGTTTTATCTCCATTTTATAGGTTTATAGAAACCAAGGTGCAACTAGGTTGAGAAGTGGTACAAGGGACACACGTAGGCAACCGTGACTCCAGAACTGAGCCTTCTCCCAGTGTTGCCATCCTGTGGGGGCGTCATGGAGTATCGCTTCTCTGCTATGGAAGAGGAGGTGGCTCAGAGTGGTCATCAGGCTGTGAGGAGCAGAACCACAGCCAGCATCGCAGAGCTTTGGAGTTCCATGGTTGGATGATTCACCCACCCGCTGTGATGTCATTCCATTGTGTGACACTGACTGCTGGTGTCTCTCTGTCCGACCCCTCAGGGCATCCTTTCAGATGGTTCTGGGGTTGCTCAACCCCAGTGAGGCATCTGGGGAATTGGCGCAGTGTGTGGTGGGTGGAGTTGGGGCAGGATGCAGAGAAAGCATCTTCCTTGTCAGCGATTATTTTCCGATAGAATTTGAGGCCGGCCTGGGGATTTCGGATTGAAGTTAGTGTTGGAGGCCAAAACCCAGCTGGCAGGAGTGTAGAACTTATTTATTTATTATTTATCTCCCTTTGATAAAAAATGTGTGTGTATGAGTTAGGGTCCTGGTGGCAAGGTGAACTGCTTCCCTCCTCGTGGACTGGGTTAGGAGCTTGTAAATGATCTGTCAGCGGGTGTTGCAGTTAAAATTCATTTCTCTGGTTTCTGGCTGTCCCTCCTCGCTAACACTCGCCAGAGAAATATTCCATGGAGGTGTTAAAACAAGACTAGTGGAAAGAAACTGTAACTTAATAGGAAAGAAAATCTGTGGCGGTGAAGAACAGATTTCATGTTAGTACTGTCATAATATTCTTCAGTGTATCATATAAATAAACTGTTTTGGCCAGAATTTTAATGAGCCACGGAAGGAAGGGTTTTGAATCCTGCCGTTCATTGGTTCTCCTTTGCCATGTAAATGCTCACCTCTCTGGTGACATATAATGGAGCTTTGTTAACTAGCCAAGGGGCGACTCTTTGGAGACTAGTGGCCGTTAATTAGTGAAGTACGTTTTGATCCGAAGATGATAGGTCTGTTCTGTGTCTTGCTATTTCTCCGGATGATTATTTCATTTTGTAAAATATGTAAGAGTTCCCCCCCCGTCTTTTAAAAAATTAAAATGGTCATGCTACTCTTAGAAAGATGACTTAATTTGAAACCATTGGAGAAATGGGGATGATTGGGATCAGTCATGTCATATTCTTTCATTGGTCCCTTTGGGCAGAAGTGTTGGCTGCCTGGAGGACTATTGCTCAAGCTTGTGGGTTCTTTTTCTTGTGTGGAGAAACCAAGAGACTGCCTAGCATCTTCCTGCAGGGGTGAGTGTGGGCGTAACTCACCACCTGCCCTAATTATCCTTGTGTATGAGAAAGTGTTCCTGACTCCACTCAGTTGTCGTTTTTCTCCTTAAGTTTTAGAGACCAGAACCTTATCTATTGATAAGGGAGATCTCATTTCTCCAACCTATTTCCACTTGCCCTTCAGTCCCTTCTGGAGGATCAGGGGTGAGTCACTTAAGCCCCTCCAAGCCTCAGTTTCCTCCTGTTTAAAACAGGGATGGTGTCATGCCAAACATGGAGTTGTTTTCACGATGAATGAAAAGTCTTTGCTGGGAGCCGGGCACTAAGTAGCGCCCAGCAAATGTCTGCTGATACGTTATTGTAGAATAAAAAAATTTGTGATGGTGAAGATGACCTCAGAAAAATCTTAATTGGACTGTAAGCCCCCTGAGGGCAGGGAGTTGTTGACGGTTGACATTCAGTGACTGTTAAACATGTGAGTTGAATCCAGCCTGCCTTTTTCACATCGGAGGCAGCTGACACTCAGGGAGGTTGTGTCGGTTGCCCTAGGTCACACGGCTGAGTTGTGGCAAGGTGGAGCTGGAAGCTGGGTTTTTCTGTTGTCTAGAAGGTTCTCGGTTAAGCATGTGTCCAGATGGGTGCAGCGCAGCATGAGCGTTTTACATGCGCACCTCCTGTTCCGGGGGAGTGGTTTCTTGGCAGCTTCTCAAGGGCGAGGGGTGGTGAGTTTTTGGCATCTGGCCTCCCCTGCTGCTGTGGGTCGGGTCATCCTAGAGTCTTGCCATCTTGGATGATCTGCAGCTGTCGTCTCGGCAGCCACGGTTAACGGACCTGCCAGTGGGTTTCTGGGTCCCAGCAGGGATGTGGTGGTGTGTCTGCAGCCCTGGTCCACAACGGCGAGGACCCGGGGGGATTAGTGGCTTAGCTGCTTTCTTGTCAGGGAGCGCGGCTCCATGCTGCGTTCCAGTCCGCAGCAGGTGTCAGCTCAGGAGGAGGAGTCCTTTCCCTGCGTTCTGCCTTTCCTCACATGCTTTCATTTCAACATTAAGGTCAGTCTCCTGTGGTGCCAGAGCTCCTGTGTTCTGTGTCAGAGGTTTTTTGGCAGACAGGTGAGACCCCCTCTGCCTCCCCAGGAAGGAAGGAGGAGGAAGGCACTCTGAGGAACTGGCTGACCACCTTGGGTGCCCCTTGAGGCGGCAGCCATTCTTCGTGTCCTATTTTGTATTTTTAAATCTGGACATTCTCCGGCCGAGAGCCCCGAGAACATAAAAGGGGAGACATCGTTCATCATCGTGGTCCTCTTGTTTGATCTGGTGCGTTCGTTTACTAAGAGCTCGTTTAATTGTTTTTAATTGCTGGCTGTGTGCGTGCACCCACCTTTGAGGGGTTTGGGAAACCCCCCGTGTCTTCCTGATGCCCACTGAACAAAGGGTAAACTTCTTCGCCCGGGGAGTGAGGTCCTTCAATGTCTATACGGGAGAGTCTTCTTCCAGCTGATTTCTCAACTCGTCTACCTTTTGCTGCCTTGAAACCGAGAGTTCGCCCTTCTCTGAATAGCTGCCCTTTTGTGGGTCTGCACTGCCTTCCTTCTCTCTGCTGTACAAAACAGACCCTTCTTTCAGTCGTTACCTTTTCCCTGACGCCATCCCTGCTCCCTCTTGGATGTAATAGTTCTTTCTCTGGATTTCCACAGCACTTTTACCTTTTCTCTGGTTATGGCCCTTCCAACAATAATAAATTAGCAAAAACTTATTGATACATCCATTGGCCATTGTGCAAGGCACTCATGCATTCATTTATTTACCATACGTTATTGAGGACCTACTGTGTGCCAGGCACTGTGTGCGGGTGGTTCTGGGCATGGTATGGAGAGTAAGGCAAAGGCCCTGCTCTCATGGGGCCTTCACTCTAGTGAAGCAAATAAGCAACGAGCAAATGGACAAGTATGTCACACACTGTCAGTTGTGAAAAGCTAGGTGGGCTAAGAGTGATGGTGGGGGGCGATGGACTGTATCGTTAATATATTCGGTTGCTTTCACTTTCAGTATTCAAAATTGTTTACCAAGTTTCTGCTCAGCACCAGGGACTGTGTTAGGCACTTCGTTCTGAGTTTTATGGTTATTTAGGTTCATGCCTTATTGCCTCCACTGGACAGTGGGCTCTAAGGGCACAAACATATTTTACTAATTAGAAAAAAACCCTTTGGCTTTTAGTACTGTTCTTGTGCACACCATCAACCTCCATTTCGATAGAATGAATGCAGAGGAGATAGAGTTTGCAAGGGTCTTACCTCCAGGTTGGGAGGAGGGATGCTGCCTGTGATACAGGAGAGGATGCGATAAGCACAGTAAGAGAGACAGGAACAGCATTTAGAGGAAGGACGAGTGAAGACAGCTTCTTGGAGGAGGTGGTCTTTGCCCCGGATCCTGAAGAGCAGGTAGGAAGGAAGAATGGCAGGAATGCAGTTCTTTGTACCAGGGCTAGGAGAGGTCAGGACACGCGGCTGCAGCCGAGGGAGTGGGCCGCCCAGTGCTCTGGAGTGAGGCTTGGAGAGGCGATGGGGGCCAGGTTGTGGAAGGCCTTGACTGCCAGGCAAAGCAAATGAGTTTGTACTTTATTTGGCTGGTGCTGGGGAAGCTGTGGTGTGTGTGTGCAGGATCACGGAGTTGCTCCCTACGATGTTCTGAGCTCTTTAGGACCAATATAGAAGCTGGGGTCACTGATGGGACTATGGCTGATGCAGTTTCATGGAGAGCGTCCCACCCTGGACTTTGCCTCCAGTGTAACCCAGGCTGCGTTCTCCCTGGCTATAGACCCTTCTTTAGGAGTGATGCTCCTGGCAGATTCCACCCCTGCTCTTTGGGGTGTGTGGCAGCTACAAAGAGCTCTGTCATTCTCTTGTTTCCACCTTCTCCCTTCCTCTCTCCTCTTTGCCTTCCTAACAAGGGGCCGTGATACAGACAGAATTGTGAAGTTCTGTACTTTGTCCTTATCTAAGCCGTGATCTTGACCTTACCGTGTGTAGACAGTAAGATGTCATTTCTTGGTATGGAAATCACAGGTTTCCTGTATGGCACCAATGTGTGTGCCCTGTGGCTCAGACCAGCCTGACCTGTGACTTTATAAGTAGTGTCTGCTTGGAGTTACCTTTGGCTGAGTGGCTGCCTGGTGTGAGGAACATGAAGTTTTGGAATCGCGACCTGTCCCTTCTGTGCAGCGTGAGAGGTGTGAGCAAGCGTGGTAATGGGACGGAGCCCCCTGTGGTCCATTGTAGCAGTAGCCTACGACGGTTCGTCCAGTTGGGACAGGTGTCCCACTGGGCCCTGAATACAACAGGGTGTCCCTGTTCTCTCTTTCAAGTGTGGATATCATCACGCTCCCAACAACTGGGAAGTTATTCCCAGGGTGGGTGCGTGGCTGTTAGACTTCTTTATTTTAGTTTTGAGACCTTAAATAACGAAAAAGAAAAATCCTACCTCAAAATAATGATGCTTATTGTGAGTCAGCATGTGTGAGGCACCATACTGATGTACCACTGCTCGCCTGCTTGGGGTGGTAGTGCTGTGGCGTCCGTTCTGACTCCTAGCCACCCTGTGTACAGCAGAGCGGAACCCTGCTGGTCTTTTCGTGCCATCCTCTCACTTCCGGTGCTGTACAGACAATGCTTGGCTGCTATTTGTAGCATTTTCATGGCCAATTTTTTCGGAAGTGGGTGCCAGGTCCTTCTTCCCAGTCTCTCTCAGTCTGGAAGCTCTGGTGAAACCTGTCCACCGTGGGTGACCCTGCTGGTATTTGAAATACTGGTGGCATAGCTTTCAGCATCACAGCAACACGCAACCCACCACACTATGACAACTGAGAGGCATGTGGTGTGGTTCCTGACTGGGAAATAAACCCGGGCTGTGGCAGTGAGAGCACCAAATCTTAACTGCTAGACCACCAGGACTGGCTACTGTAGCTACTTAATCTCCTTTTATTTAATCCTTACAACAGTCCTTTGCAATAGTTGGTATTATCTCCATTCGACAGATGGGTAAACTGAGGCCTAGGGAGGGTAAGCAGCTTTCCGAGGGCTGCAGAACTAGAGTCAGGGTTGGCCTTTGGACCAAAGTCTATCTGAATCCCAGTCCTTGCTCCCTTAGCCTCGAAGCCCTGCTGCATCCAGCGTGAGTGGGTAGACGTTAGGTTCCTGGGCTTTGCCTGACTGCTGTCAAATGCTCAGGCTGAGGAATAGAATTTGTTGTGGTCTGGCCTGGAAGCCTCAGGTTAGTTTCTATTGCGTATTTTCTGAGAACCTGTTTAGCGCAGTTAAATGCCACATACCAGCCATGGAGTTTTGAACAAATCACTTAATGGTTTTGTGCCTACCTTTCTTCATCTGTGAAATGGGGATTTTAACAGGACCTACATCCTGGAATTGTTAGGGGGATTAAATGGGTTGATGCATATGAAGGGCCTAGTGTGATACCTGCACATAGTGGGTCCATGTAAGCGTTCATTATCTGTTACTCTCCCCAAAGATGGCGTTGCCTGGATCATAGAAGGCCCTGTCTCGCGTGTGAGTTGATGGGTACTGTTGCCCCTTTCTAGGGGTGATGGATAGAACAGCGCGTTGAGATTTGGAAGATTCTGTGTCAGTGGCTTGGTCTGCTGCTGGGGTCTTGGCTCTCGAAGGGAAGATAGCATGCATCCTTTATCTTGAGGATGCTCCATGGGCATTGGGAACGCATTTCCTTTTCCGCCTCTGATGCCTATGTCTTTGCTGCCTCTGAGAGTGAGGTCCTGGGGAGCAGCGAGGGGACAGCTAAGACACCACTGTGTGAGAGGTCTCCCCGTGAGCCTTCTCTCTCCCAGTTCTGGTCTTTATCTGCCTGTGGGTAGTTCCACCAATGACTGATCTGAAAGCATCACATTCATTTATTTGTCACTGGCTGTGACAGGCAAGTTAATGCTAATGGATTCTTTTTTTAGCCCGTTGTCTGGGATGAGTTTCTCCCAAATGTCCTGAAATCTAAGGCATTAGGGGAATGTGTAACTTTTATGTCAGGGGAGGATTTAAAAGATAAATAGGGTTTTGTGTGAAAGGGCCTTAAATTTAGGTTAGGGGCGAGAGCAGCCAAGAGGGGATGCTGGGCCAGCCTAGAATCTTCTTTTTAAGAAATCCATTCAGAGTTTTAAATTGCTGTTTCTGTTTCAATTATGTGACAATTTCAAGGGTTTAGAAAAATCTAATAAAATGGTCTTGATGATGCATTCTGGGGAGAGAGTGCTTCAGAAGATCCAGGAGAATAAATTCCTTGGGGGTCAAGAGATTCTCATTCCTGCCACCTCAGGCCTTCTTTCTTCTGGGTTTTTTACATTTTTATTGTTTTGAAGGGCAGCATACAGTGTTGGAATGTATTCAGGGCTTCATCCATATCCTCCGCTGAAATGAATTATTCTCTTTGGGCAATTGCAAATAGACAGGCCACTGCAATCATTGGCGCTTTTTTTTTTAGCTGGCATGTTGTAAATGACTTTCAGAGTATGGTTTGTGTGTGTAGTGGTTCTGAATAAAGCACCAAAGAGAAGAAACTGGAGGAGGGGAAAGAGTGAGCGGAGAGGCCCTGTAAGAGTTTTTTCTTTTCTCCAATCAAAGCTTTTGAGAGTTTCCCAAAGAACAGAAGTTTACAATGGAATCCAGCTTCGTGCCGCCTGCGGGAACAGAGTGCAGAAAGACCTAGCGTAGCAAAACGTGATGCTAAGTGACATTAATGAGGTGGCTGCTCTGGTGGGAGGGAGGCAAGGAACCAGCAGAGTCGCAGTTCCCACGACTCGCTCTCGGAGAAGCTTGTTTCCGTCTGCGTGTGCACGTGCATGCGTGGGCGCCTGTGTGTTTCTGCATGCACAAGCACGCGTTGGTTCCTAAGTCTTCCAATGGAAGTTCTAATACGAAGCTACCATGTTCTCCGTCCTCTAGAGGCCATATGTGGCGAGTTCTCTGTTCCCACCTACTGAAAAGTAAAGTTTTAAACCGAGAGGCATTTTGTTTTACCTTCTGGTCACCTGCTGGAGCCTGGGTGGCTGGCATGTGAGGCTGACATCACCCAGCTGGGCACTGTTGGAACACCAAAGCCGAGAGTGGAAAAGCATTCTCATCTCTGAAATGGATTCCAGGGAGGCAGGAGGACAAAACCCATTGGTGTGCAGCATTTTTTTTTTTTGTAAAGGCCCTAGCCTGATAACATTTCATATTGATGGTGTAAATGGAACATTGCAACAACTGCCTCTTAAATATTTTAGCGCCTTCGAGAGTATTCCGTATTTCCGTGTTACTTTTGGGCAAGAATTTCCAGTTAAGAAAAGCTGCCACATTTTGGGTGGGTCACCTGGTAAGGAGGTGAGAAACCTGGGTATTGCTGCTTTACTGGATGGGACCTTGGGAGTTCCTGCCTCTGTCGTCAGCCTGTTCCAGAAATGAAGCTGGCTTATCTTCTGTCTCATCCCTCATCGTCGTGTTTGGGTGAGCATTCCAAACAGGAATGGGCAAGTGTTTGAAATACTGCTGTGAGATCTTAAGGAAAGAAGCTAGATAGGACCTGGGGTGGGGTGGGTGGAAATACAGTGTGTATTTATTGATGCATGCTGGGTTTGGTTTTTTTTATCCCCTTCAACTCAATTTCCTCTGGGATGGCTCTCAAATATGTCATTTTTGTAGCTAAAGGCAAACAAACAAACAAACAAAAATGTTTAAACTTAAACACGTAACACTTAATAAAAGCAACTGGTGGCTTCACTGTTTCTTCCATCTGGGGAAAAAAGATCAAATTAGAATGCTTGAACGTGGGAAACAGTTGGGCTGTGGATCTCCCCAAGACTGCTACATGTATATATTTCCTCTTCTGTTTTCAAAGCAGATAATTGGTTTTAGTAAGAACTTCTGACTTGATTAGGGGGCCCTTAGGAAATTAAAGTGTGTTTGAATTTCACAAGTATAATTTTAATTATACAAATTTTGCGTTTTTCACTAGGGAGCCAGGTTCAGAACTTGTTTTTCTATACTAATAGGGGTAGTAAAGCTGATTATGGCAGAATGCCTTACTTAAATTGCTTTGAAAATAAAAATCCACGGATTTGATCATTGTTTTTCCCCACAGGACACAGTGTTCAGGTTAACGTCCATGCACATCCCATATCCTTGTTAAAAATGATTTTTCACTGGATCCACACAACTGTGGAACTGACTGACATAGTGTGTTGGGGGGTGGACCTCATTATGAATTTTTCTGCTGCACTTGCTGGAAGAATTCAATTAAAGTTCTTTTGAGCACGAGTCGTGGCTGGGCAGCTTGTGTCTGGCACACTGCCACGTTCGCATGTTGCGATCTCCTTTATCGGCGCATCATCCTGTTTGCTCGAAGCCTGGGCATTCACAGCGCTAGCTCTCCTGGCTGCCCCTCTTCAGCATGACCCCAGTGGATCAGAGCAGAACGTACTGTGGAAACAGTTACCTGAGTTCTTCCCCAAGCTGTAAAGAGACGGTGGAGTGGGGACGATCAGACCCTCTGGGCATCCTGAGAAGGACTGATTGTGTTCATGGAAATGACCATTTTCCAGGGCCATCCAGACAAACCCCCAAGTATTGGGAAGTGCTTTGTGGGTTTGAACTCAAGCATCCTCAAACCTCTGCCCCTGTGCAGGGGCTTTAAAAGTTGCCTAGAGACCAGCTCCTTAGGCCCTCTGGGCTCTTGTCTCTGATATTGACAGGAGAGTTTACATAGAACAATTGTTCATGTTACAGAAATCATGAAACCAGCTGGTGAGTGATCTGGTGTCATACAGGTTGGGGCCTGGAAATAGGGGAAAGGAAAGCTCTAGATAGATGCCTGCTCCCACCCCATCCCCCACGCCACATTTAATTACTGACCTTATTATTTTTATTACTCTCCTTGAGGTGCCGTGGCTGAGTGTTTAAGAGCATGGGCTCTGGAACCAGCCTGTCTGGGTTTGAATCCTTGTTCCACCCCTTACCAGCCGTGTGACTGATCAAGTTACCTAAATATTCTGTGCCTTAGTTTTGTCATCTGTAAAATGGAGGTAATAATAGTATCTCCTTCGCGGGCTCGTTGTGAGGATTACGTGAGTTGACATGGAAAGTGCTTAGAATGGTGTCTGGCATGTGGTGAGCACTATGGATGCGTGAGTTATATACAGTCCTGTTGGCAAGAGTGATGTCCTGTGGCAAGTCTGGCAAAATGCTGACTGTCTGCCTTCCTTGGTGGTTGGAGAATGGTTTTAAGTACAGCAGTCTGCTGCCTTACATATTTTTTTCTTATGTAATATTTGAGAAGGACGAAAGAGTGTATGTACACACGTGTGGCTGTGTGTGTATATGAATGTATACGATCTGAGTGGAATTGTGCTATAATTCGTATTCAGACAAGTGCATGTGCGATAACAAATGAAGTATGTGGTTGGTAGGACCTGGCCTTTGGGCTCAGAGGGACCTGCTTTGAATCTTGCTGCTGCTGCTGACTCTGTGATCTTAGGAAGGTGTCTAAACCTTTCTGAGCTTCAATTCTACGCCAAAAAAACGGGGATAATAGAGTTGTGTATATGAAATGAAACACTATAAATAAGGCACCTGGTGTATGGTAGACACTTAGAATGTATTAATTTCTTCCTCCGTAACCAGGGATTTGTGTGTGTGTGTGTGTGTCTTGAAAGTGAGAAAGATACAAAGTGTTCTGCTCTTGCTGGAGATGAGACCAGCTGATGTGAGCTGATAAGTCCTAACAGGGCCCAGTAGAGAAAAACAGACCATAAGAGGGGGGTGTTGTTATCCTTAATCTACATGCCAAAGGATCGTCACAGGGGCTTCAATTCACAAAACCCAAATTGTCAATGGCAGGGAAATAATTTTCTTTGGTCAGAACCCTCCGATGGTGTCCATATGCCTTCGAACGTGGGTTTGTTCCTTTGACACTTGGTGGTTGGTGGAAGCCCAGGGTGGGATGGTTGACGAGGTTTGGGGGATGCTTGGAAGGAGGAATCACTTCAGGCAAATGAAAGATTCCCAGCTATGAGGGTGGACAATTGGGAGCAGGGAGAGCGGTGGGATGGGGGATGCACGTTACCTTTTCATAGAACCTTTTTCTTGGGGACAGGGACCATTAACTTTTGATCCACAAACACCTGAGCCCCATTATGTGCGTGGGAATGAGTTTGGCAGAGCTCCAGGAAATGCCGGTAGTTCCCGGCCGTCGGCCTGGGAGATCCCTGACCCTCAGATCTACTGTTAGGGCTGGGAACGCCCCCAGATGCTGTAGGGCCTTTGCAGTTGGTGTGTCCAGATCTCCTTGCTCATTTCCAAATTAGTCTCCTCCGCCTCAAGTTCATTGCGTGTTGCCAGGACCGAGGAACAAGACTGTGATTGTGGTGGATCCTGGGCAGGGGATGGGTGTGTGCGAACATTAGTGTGTAGAGGATGGAAGAGGGTGGCCGGGAGGAGGGAAATCGTAGTAGATTACATTGACTAATTATAGGGAAAAAGCCATATTTGCTGCTCCATTAAGTGATTGCTAGGCTATGAAGCAGTTTATTGTAATTAATGCAGAAACAGCAAATAAGTGTTGGGCTTGGAGTGGAGGGTCTCCAGGCCCCCCGCCCCCAGTTCGGCGCTCTGTGCTCACTGCCCCCGTCTTGATCCTGTGAGGTAGACGGTCTTGGGGGACACCTCCCTCTGAAGGGCTGCGGTGGAGTCTCTGAGCAGGTTTTTCTGGTTTATTTTGATGGATAAGCAGGAGCTCTTCCTGATCTCCTTAGGACTCTTCTGAAGGAGTTTTTATGTTTTCTGAGGATGAAGGAGGAGAGACAGACCCATGCCATCATTGCTATTCTCCCCACAGTCCTTTTAATTTCGGCACACGAAAGTGGCAGGTTACACATCCAAGTCCATCGAGTGACGGGCCGTGTGGAGTTGTGATTGCTTTCCTTGATGATTTCTTGTTCAAATCAGCGGTGCTCTTAATTTTCCAGATGAAGTAAAAAGAAAATTGGAGACTCCCCTCCCGCCCTGCGTCTCTTCATCCAAGGTTTTCTGAGCATGACTCTGATTTGGAGGGTTAATATTAATTAGGAGCCAGTTTAGACCTCGGTTGCTTGATGAGGGAGCTTCAATTGTTGAGACAAACGTGGCTCCTTTTTGTGCGTGTCTGCTTTTGGTGGAAGTTTCTGGATTTAAAAGTCAAAGGAGTAAATATGTAGAGAGAAAGAGATGAGAAAGGCTGACTCCTAAAGAAATGCAACAGATTCTCCTGGATCTTCAGAGAAGACCATGAGGAGAGAGCAGGGGCGTCTGGATTCTGAGGACGTTCTGCCTCCATCGACCTGCTCCCCCTCCCCAGCAGCGTGGGACCTCCACCAGCTTGCTGCCGCTGCTCTTTGCCTCAGTTTCCTTCCCTGTCAGCGAAGGTGGTTTCTTCAGCTTCCTGAAAGAGGACTCATGACTCATTTCCCTAGTTCCCAAATTGAGTGATGCTTGAATTTCTCTGAGGTGAGTCCCATGTTAGTGCCAGGTCACAGAGAGATGCTTCATTTTGTGCTGAGGCTCAGGTGCTGGCTTCCAAGCCTCACGCTTGCTGACTTGGTCTTTCTGGGGAGGGTGGCAGAAAGGACAAGGACCGAGAGAGAGCCAGTGAGCGCCACTGGACAGCTAGGGGACAGGAGGCCTAGGGAGGAAGTGACCTGGGCTCTGTAGGTTGGATCACATTAGAGACCTCTCTTTGGCCTGTGGGTTTGGGTTGGTTTTCTTTTGGCAGGGTGATGGGGGTCGGAGGGAGGCCAGCTGACCATGATGCGAATGTTCCAGGTGTAGCGGGAGAAACCTGCTTTCTGATTCTTCGCTCGGTGCCGATTAGCTGAATGTGACCCTGGGCCAATTGCCTTGCAACTCCGTGCCTCAGTTTCCCCCTCTGTAGACTGAGGAAGAATGAGGGAGTATGTGGTGGGAGGCAGGTGGGCTTAGGGTTAAGAGAATGGGCTTAGGAGGCAGGTGGTCTTAGAGTTTTATTTCTGAACTTCGAGTTTCCTAGCTGCGTGACCTGCAAAGTTCTGTTAACTTTGCTCGTCTTCAGTTTCCCTGTCTGTAAGTGGGATAATATAATACGAGTACTTGCCTTACAGGGTCGTTGCAAGGGTTGCATGCGACATTGTTCTGAAGTGCTCAGCACAGTGCCTGGGAGGTGGTTAGCACTTTATATGTGGGAGCTGCTTTTACTGTTCGCAGCTACATAGTGGTCTGACCGAAGGTCCTAAGACGTTAGCCAAGGTGAGGCCAGAAGGGGCCACATCAAGAAGACGTTTGGGCTCCACAGATTGACTTTCTGATTTGGACAGGGCTTCCCACAGAGGGAGATGTGCGGCCAAGGAGGTGAGGCCTGCCGAAATGCGTGGCCTGGAGCTTAGAGGAAGAAGTGCCTCGGACCATGATCCTGCACCTGGCTGGAGAGGGTCTTGGCATGGCTTAAGGGGTGTGCCCTGGCTGCCCTGTGAGCCCTCCAGAGCAGAGGCAGGTCTGGGCTGGGCCTGCCTGTATTCCCGAGCTACAGGCTGCAGCTGCCCTGGCACCAGACAGCTTCACGGGTCAGGGCTGGGGTCTCCCCTTGTGTGCCCTCCTAGCCACTTATGTTTTCTGTGGAAGAAGGGGAGGAGGGAGAAGAGGAGTCTCAAGTGCTGTGGAGACCCACCTTAGCTTTGGGAAACCCACGTCTGGTACTGTCTGAAATTGGAAAGCCTTGCTTGACTGAGGCAGGGCTGATCAAAGGCCATTTGCGATTTCAGAATGTTCTTAAGTGTGTTTGGCAGACGAAGTTCTGTCTTTTGATTTCCTCCTCTTCCACTGTCCTCCCCTCTTTGGTGAGATGGCTGTGAGTCGGCACCAGCACCTGTTGCTCATGCCTCGTGTGCAGCAGGCATGTCTGAAGTGGGGGCAGGTCCATACCCTTTTTGGCCACTGCTGACGTGGAGCCGTGGACACCAGTGCTGTGTGGCCAGCTGGCTCCCATTGGCTGCATCTTGGCTTCCTTTTCAGGGACAGGCCTGATTAGGTGCTTAAGAGGTGGTGGTGTTATACTTTTATTGTTATTCACTTGAAGGGAGGGTGGAAAGAGGGAGTGTGGCGGAAAGCATCCTGCAGGAGGGGAGAAAGGGAATACATGCAAAGGAGCACCAGGTGCAGGCTGTGTATTGGACAAACAGAGTTGCTGGGGGCACTGTCAGGCCCGTAGAGACATAGACTCAGACACTGGCCCTGCCCTCCGGCGGCTCCCAGGCTGGCAGGGAGGCAGGCCTATGAACTGGGCAGTGTGCTAGCGTGAGGACAGGGCCGTGCCCAGGAGGGACACAGAGGAGGGAGCGGGCGGGGCAGGCCTCGTGGAGGAGGCTCCCTGTGAGCTGAATCTTGAGAGGGGAGATCCTTGGGTGCAGGGAACTGTGGGAGCAGTGAGGGAGCCTGGCTTTTGGGGGATGTAGCAAATTGTTCCTTCTGGGCTGGAGTCACCTTGCAGAGGAGGGCGGGGTGAAAGATTGATTGGCTCACCAAGCAGCAAATGTCTGGAGCTCCGATCCTGAGCCAGACCCAGAGCTGGGGAGTGGGGGTACAGCTGTGAGGAGGATGACACAGTCCCCGCGTTTGCATCTGGCAGGGGACATATTCATTAAACAACTTATTACAGGGTCTGTTACTGGAGAACAGTTACCATAAATGCTGCAAAAACGCGTCAGGCGTTTGAGGGAGCGTAGTGAGGAAACCAGGTCTCCTGCAGGGTTTTGGGGAGGCTTCCTGGAGAAGTGCATTGAGCCTAGCTTGAAGGATGAACATAAGCGTGAACTTGGGGAGGGAGGGTCCGGGTGCATTCCGTGTGCTGGAATGCAGAGAGGGGAGCAGGGAGCCGTGAGGCTGGGCCATCTGTTCCGGGGTTGAGGTTTATTCTTATCCTGAGAGGGTCGAGGAACCCACTGAGTGGTTGAAGAAGGGAAGGGAGATAATCAGTTTCGACTTTTGAAAAGGTCAGTCTGGCAGTCTGTATGGAAAATGGCTTGTGGGAGCCCAGGCACATGTGGGGGCATCAGTGAGATCTGCGTGAGACGATGATGAGGCGATGGTGGTCTGGCTGGGTTCTGGGAAGTGGACGTGGAGACCAGTGGGTGGATTCACGGTGCGTTTGCAGATCGGAGCAGCAGCTTGGTGGTTTGGTTCACTGAGAAGTGGGAGGTGTTAAAGGTGAGAGGCAGGTTTGGCTTGTTGTCTGTGTGGACAGGGCCCACCCCCTGCCGTCCCTACCTCGGTGAGAATGGAAACAGTGGCCCCCATGAGAGACACAGCCTGGGCGGGGGGCCTGGCACAGGGTGTGGAATTTAATCCTTTGGCTGAGAACATACACGTTCTTGGTGATGTACCCCTTTGGCAAACTTTTTTTGAGCGTGCACTTGTATGCTTATTTGTAAATGACACGCATGTACTACTGTGTTAAAACATACCTCGTAAGTCATAGATAAGTAATTAAAAATAAAAAAGGATGAGAAAAAAAGCTACACACAAATAAATTAAGTTCTAGTCTTTCTCCCCCAAACCCTGCTTTGGGGACCATCGCTTTAGGCTATAGGGAGCCATCAGTCAGTTTTAGGGTGGGGTGGGCTGGTCGGATGGGTACTGGGGAAAGAGCACTTGCAACCCAGGGGCCCTGGGCTGAGTTCTGTGCAGGCGAGGGGTCCATGGTGGGTACCGGTACCATCTTTCCATCATTTGTGGCCTGGTGAGTCAGGGGCGTGAGATGGCGGTGTCATGTCCCCCAGAAGTGGTCTTGGCGATGTCACAGGAGGTGTGAAGGCTCCCTGGGGCTTGGTGTTTGCTAGTCTCTGTGTGCTCATCCCACGGGAATGTGTGGCGAGGCTCATTTCCGTGTGGTCCAGCGGGTGCCTTCCTGTTCGGTCCAGAGGGCTGAAGGCCGCAACTGGCCGTGAAGAGCAGAGCTTATGTAGAGAGCAACGCATGAGGATTCTGGCCCTGGCACATCCACTACCTGCAATGCCACCCGGCCAGTTCCCAGCCCATCGGGGCCTCTCTTTCTGTTTGTCTGGTGGGTTGATAATAATACTTCCTACTGAATACTTCCAAGGCTGAAAATGACGCAGTGAATTGTTTCTATCGTTGTGATCCACGATCCACACGTTCCTCTGAGTTTCCTCTCCTAGTCCTTTCCAGCCAGTTGGAATTGCTGCCCTCACTAGGGCTGGATTCTCAAAGGCTAATTCCGTTCCAGCCCACTCCATTGAACTCTTCCTTGGAGCAGAACCCAAGCCAGGATCTCGCCTTCCAGAGGATGCTTTAAAGAGCCTTGTTTCCCAACAGACTGCATTTCAGTCTCCCCCAAGCGCAGCCGTGCTCAGCGGAGGCCTCCGAGCCGTTTTTTACGTGTGAGAGGTGAGCACATCAAAGGTGAGCCCGTTCTGCCTCAGTGAGGCCTTTTGTGTAAAAAGGACCTTCTGGAGTAAAGCAGTCAGGTTGACTGACAGCCGCCAAAGCTACCCAGCGACAGACCTGCTCCGTGGGATAACTCCGAGAGAAATCAGGGCCAAGAGCACACAAAAGGATGCCCAGAACCGGAGGTGGAGAAGCCTGATGGAGATAAAACGACCAGAAAAATGTGTCTTCAGTTAGGACGTAATGCGGAGCCGGGCTAAAGCGAGCGACTGAGCATCAGCGTTTACAGTTTGTCCCCACATTGAGTTCTCTGGTTTTATTTCCTTTGAGATCAAAGCAGGGAAACTAGAAGTTGCCACTCCTGGGCTCGGTTTCAGATGATGTTGGTTTCCCTTGCTCTGTGACCTTGGGGCTTCATGGCTTTGCTGGGGGTGACTGGGGTTCGTTTCAAACAGAAAGTGGGAGGTGTGATGCAGTGTTGTAGTCAGAAGGGGCTCTTAGAAACACCCAGAAAGGGCATTGAGAGGACTGGAAAGCAGCCTGGTGGGCCAGTCCAGTGTTTTCTAAGGCTTCCCAGATATCAGGAGTCTGGAAGTTTCTATTTGTTAGCCTTGCTGTTTCTGCAAGGGGCCATCCTGAAGGCTTTTCTGCACAGAGACAAGGGCCAGGCCTGGAGAATTCCTGCCCCCTGCTGCATAATAAATCTGATACTAAAATTAGTGCCGGCCTCCTGAGCCGTAATTCTTGCTGAGGTGATAAAGAAGCGCGTGTGTGGCTGGCTTGTCTTTCAGGATTGGAGGATGTCGCTTGATGTCAGATGGGTGTCCAGGTCTCAAAATCAGTTTTTGATGACCATGTCTCTGATTTCCTTGCTTCCTCTCTGTCGTGTTTTGTATGGATGGGAGTAGGTAGCGGGTGGATAGTGGGGAAATATTTTAGCTTGTCTTTTAGTTTGCATAAGTTGCTGTCACAGTAGGTAGATGTTCCTTGAGAATCTTTCTGAAGGTTTTATAATTGAGTCTTTTACCTCAGCGACAAGACATTACTCACCTTCTCTCAAGTGTTTACTTTATGCTCTGTGGAGGTGGGGAGAGGGCAAGACTTTTTTTTTTTTCTTCAGGAAAAATGTGTCTGTGAAAGAGGCTTGCCATCCAGGGCAGTTGGGTGACCGGCTATTAAAGTTGTAATAATTGAGGACACATCTGGGTCCCTCAGTGGAGGAAGGCAGCCCTTCTGGCCGGGACGACTTTTGCTTTTAAAATAACGTGTTCACCTTTAACTGCAAACGTCTGTGACGAGAGTTGTATTTAATTTTAAATTGCCCATGACCAGCAACCCTCTGTGACTCTTTAAACAATAAAATGTTTTTCATCTTCCTGCAGCTGTGTTCTCTGTGTGGGGGCTTGTCTATTTTTTGAGGAGGGGGGAGAGGGAGCTCGTGTGCCCCTCCCCACTCTCCTCCTTTCCCCTTTCTAACTCGCCAGGATTTCTAGCAAGCACTGTTCCACTAGGTGTGGGATCCCCACCGTAAACTCTCCGCAGTGAGTGGCTGGGAAGTTTATGAGCAGAGTCTGAATGGGTCGTTCAGTAATGTCAGCCCCTGGGGCTGGAGTCCTTCCCCTGTGGGCAGAACCCAGAAGTTGGTTTGTGTCCGTGACCCTTTAAAGAGCCCGTATCTTTTTCTCCCCGCTCCCACCCCCCTCAACTTCAGGGGCTTGATTTCTGTCTGTGATAATCAGAAACAGATTTTGGCTCCTGATCCATTATAGATGTGTTTGAGATGGATGCCAAGCCTTAAGCCACTTAAAGCGCATGTGAAAATATATTCAGATACAAAAGAAAGAAAGGAAGAGGAAAGAAATAGCCTTTTCCACATCCCCTGAGCCAAAAAAAAAAAATCCCGAAACGACAGCACACAACAACAAAACCCTCAGTCCAGGCCCTGAAAAAGCATGGGGAGAGAAGATGGGGCTCCGGGGTCAGCAAAGTGGGTGAGGATGTTAAAAGGATGCAGGACCCACGTGGCCACCCCGGAAGTGGGGTCTTTCGGTGGTGGGGGTGCTTTCCCCCAGTTGGGGGGCCGTGCACAACCCAGGCACCCAGCGTGGGTGGCAGGTTGGCGGGGAGGCCTGGGGAGCCTTCACGGTGTGCCCAGCAGGGCTCTGTATCTATTCAGGATACCCTTGGGTCGGGAAATATTGATGGCTCTCTTGTTTGTAAACAGTCTTTAAAGGGACGTGGTGCCAACCAAAATAGCCAGCTTGAGGCGACTGAAGAGTGTTAGGGGGGCTCTCGACAGGGAAGCCCACGGATCTGATGTCCTGGGTCAGCACGGCCCAGGATTTATTTTCCTTTTTAATTCTAAAAAGAGGCCTGCAGAGTCGAACAAGGTCCGAGTATTGGTGTCTTTTCATCCTTGTCGAATTTTTTCTCTTTAATGAAAGTGCTCTGTGGGCCCCGCTGGCCTCCACCCGGTGTGGTTGTCCTGGTGACGCCTGGCTGCGGGGGTTTCAAGGTGGCCCTCACTCCAGCTGTCCTTAAGACTCACACCTGTGTTTGTCTGCCCCCCTCCCCCGCCCCCACGTTTACAGTTCAGCTGCTGGCCCAGAACTTGCACTCATGTGTCTCTCACTCCAAACAAAAAATAAACCTGTGTGTTCTGTATATGTATTTTGGGGTGTGTGTGTGTGTGTGTGTGTGTGTGCTTTTTCTCTTGATGAGTTTGTTGCCTACAGCTGTGCAGCCACAGCTGGCTTTGAAATCTGGAAAAAATATATTTTTTTTAAGTGGGGGTAAGGCTGCAAGTAGGAGGAGATGGGGTGGTGTGGTTTGACTATAATCACACACAAGCCACTCTGACCCCAAGCTTTTAAGAAGAAAGCATTTAATTAAAATATTGTAAGAGACAGTTAATCGGGAAGAAAGTTTTTTAGGGTTGGCATTCCTGTTTATCCTAGTGTAGATTTTTCTTTTTGGTCACCATAGAGACGAGAAGCATGGAGGGGCTCAACGGTACCTTCCCTACCCCCCTCCTGGGAGGCATGGCCCAAGCTGGGGGGGGATGGGAGAAGTGAGGTCAGGATGTCTCCCAGTGCCCTCAGTCAGCTGGAATGAAAACTCCCCTTTTTGCCTCGGGGAGCCAAGTTGGTAACAATTTATTGAAGCGAATGAGCTGAGCAGTGGTCAGTTTTGGATTTGCTTTTGCTGGAATCCCTCCCCTTTCTAGAAGCGTCGTAGGAGGAAAGGAGAGAAGGTTTCTGTGCATAGATTAGCTTTGGTTTCTCAGAAGTTTCTCCTTTCCAACTTTTGAAAAATGGTTTACATCCCTCAGCTGGGACTCGCCTTTTCAGATAAGGATTCCTCAACATGGTTGTTGGAGCCAAGCACAGAGCGTTGCTGAGGGATGGAACACGCTCTGTGTTCAAGGCTGGGGAGCAGTGGGCTTTCAGGGGAGGCGAGTCCAGGTTCAAGGATACCGCGTTTTCCCCTCCTAGGAAGAAAGACTGGGTTTTTGTTTTCTGTTGCTGTCTCCCTCCAACTGCTTAGAGTAAATAGATTAGCAAATCAGCTAAAACCAAAGGAATGAACAAATAAAGGAGTTTGCAGTGGACACAGACAAGGCTCTGTTTAGGGGCTAGTTTGCATTTTATGTTTTCACGTTGCCCCGTATTCTCTCACTGCTTCTCCTGGTACTTGCAAATCGGAAGCAATCGGAGGGAAAAAAGAGGGTACGACACTTTTCAGGACTGAGGCCCGTTGCGGGGTCGGGGGAGTAGGCAGTGCTGTGTGCTGTTAGCAGGCTTCAAATAAAAGTCGTTTGTGGAGACCCAGGCCCCTCAGTTGTCTGGGAAGCTTCTGTGTCCTTAGTAGTTGTTTTGAATTCTGTGATGGAGAGCTGAACTTTTGAAAACAGTACAGGAACATCTCCCCAAAGAGGTGTTCCTGAGAATTTCGGTTTAAATGGAACCCTATTTTCCCAGCAAGCTTCATTATATTTTTAGAAATGTTTTCGTTTCTCATTGGCCATCCATTAGCAAGGCTCCTAGCACTTTCTGTCTTGTTCTGATTTCCCGAATAGGTGTTTGCATGGATGAGGGGTTATATTAAAAAAAAAAAATACTGAAGGGCACTTTTTTTCACAGGAATCAATACCTTTTCGTCCTACATGGATGCAGTGCGAGTGGGCACCCAGTCTGCTTTCTCCCTGTACCTTCCTGATGACGGCAAGAAAGGGGTCACGCTGTTCCTATTAGCCAGCTAGCTCTCTCTCCCTCCTCCCGCCCTCCTTCCTTTCTTCCTTCTCCCCTTTCGTTTCTTTCTTTCGTTTTCTCTTGACTGATAACTAACTCCTTGTCCCGTTTCCAGGATTTTGAAAGAGTAATTTCATGTGGGCCAACAGAACTGGGGGCCTTCGTTTCCCTGGATTTTTGGCATTAAGGAAACAACTTACAAGTCGATTTCTCTTTAAAGACTGAGCGTGGATTTTCAATGTGTGAGGGGGAAAACTCTGAAGGTGGTTTGTGGCAGTTTTTTCCCCCTCTCCTGGAGGCTGTGTCCTGGCATTTTCCTCGAGGGTCAGTCCTGGTAAGAACTGCTGGCCTAAATCAGTGTCTCTGAGAATCATTGATTCGCTAATTGCTCATAATCGGGTCCTGGCTTCCCCGTCCTGCTGGGAGCGCTTTTGTTTCCCACTATTCTGCAAGGAATTGGACGGATTTCTGGAGTGTTTTAAGAGGTACCCAATAAAAGAGTTTGGCATGCCACTGTTGCTAGTTGTGTTTCTCGGAGGTGACCACGCCGTTGGTATCCGGGCTCCATAAACAAGAGGTTGCCAGTGACCTTTCCCAAGGTCGCTTGTCTGATGGAGAGTGTATTCCCCAGCACACTGTGGGCCTCAACTTAATTTGTTCTTTTCCTAAGGCAAAGTGACCTCCCTGTAAACCTGCCTTTTTTTTTTTTTTCCAGCGAACAAACAGAATTACGAAAGGTGTGTTCTAGGAGAGAGCAGGCAGCCTTGGGAGGGGAGGAGGAGAAGCCGGTAGCCGCTCATTAAAATGTGAGGTAGGGTCAGGCTTATTATGGAGCGCAGGGTCCTGCAGGTTAGAACTGATGCCCAGGGACAGAGAGAGGCCCAGAGAGGGGCCGGCCTGGAGAGAAACAGTGCAGACATTTTTGAAGCAACGTTTCTCCTGGCATTGGGAATTAAAAAAAAAAGCAACCCTAATGGCTCCATATTCATGGTCTATATAATAGTACTCTGCAAATAAGTGGTCTCAGAACGCTCTTTTTTCCTTTTGCTAAACCTTCATGATAAGATCCTTCCCAAGGGCCTCCGAGGAGCCGAGAATGCCTCCTTGCACTGTTAGGGGAATTCGTGCAGCCCAGAGAAAAGGAAGCACAAAGCTACTTTCCTCGGTGAACGCCCAGCCGTGGGGGTCGCCCTGACTGTCCTAGGGGCCAGTGAGTCTGGAAGCCCTGTTGTACCTGAGTTTGGGACCCTATGATTTGTTGGCTTATCATCTCTTCCACAAATCCTTTGTGTGGGCCTTGGGGAGGGGTGCAGTGAGGAGAGGCGAGCAGGTTGGGATGGTTTTCAGATGGAGACGGCCAGTGTATATACCAGTGACGTGGGCCAGTCCGCACCTGGGTCCTCATTCCCAGGGTCTTGCGTGTTGATCCTCCCGTGACTCAGTTGGCCACATGCTTCTGTCCTGAAGTTGTTGGTTTGTGTTCAGTGTTGGGGGTTCTGTTTCGCTTTGGGCGTCCAAACACAGGCGGGAGCTGGGGCTTTAGCTTAGCAAAGAGGCTCGTGGTATTTCTTGGCCTTTCTACTCTTAAACTGAGGCATTAGAAGGCAATTCCCTTGCCTCGTTTAAACCTTCACAGTTGCATGCGGCCAGCCCGACTTCCTAGCCCTCCTTCTGTGAGTTATATGCAGTCAGATGGGGCCCATCGCAGGCCCTGCCTGGAGGGGAGGCAGGCTGCAGTTTCTAGTGGGTTGTGAGGGAAATCAGAGCCCTGTGCTCACCCTGGCTCTGGAGCAGATCAGAGGGCAGCTGCTGACAGTGCCTTGTGTGAGGGGAGTGCCAGGATCGTGCTGGGCCATTTTCCGGAAGGGACCCTATAGACGATCCAGATGCCGTCAGATTATCCCCTTCCTAAAACAGCAGTAGGGTCGGGTGTGGGAAAGCAGGCCCAGGGCGGTACCAGGAGCAGCAGGAGATGCCCAGGGTAGCTTTTGGGCTTCCTCTTTTTTTATTCCTCCATCCTTCCATGATGGGATGGTTAGGAGAAGAGAGGCAAGGTAGTATAGTAGATAGGACCTATTCTTAGAGAGAGTTCTGGGATTGAATCCTGGCTGTGTGACCTGGCCAAGTTGCATAACTTCTCTGAGCCTCGTGTGTCATTTGTAAAATGAGGATAATAAGACTTGCCTGATGGCTGTGGGCACAGACGCACCTTCTGCAGAGCACCTAGCACAATGCCTGGCATCCACTGGGCGCTTACTCAGTGCTGATTGTTCAGCCAGACTGGATCCAGCTGTCGTCGCTGGGAAAGGCAGGAGGCTGTGCAGGTATTAGACCTTATACCCGTCGATTAATTTTGCTGATTTGGACCAAGGAGCCACAGCGTGAAGTTCAGGCCTCGAGGCCCTAGACGGTTAGTTGGGCCCCTCTCTGCAGAGTCTGCCCTCTCCCCACCCCCTCGGGGTCTGTTGAAGTGAGGTTTAACCTCCCGGTCGATTCAAGACAGTCAGAGTCCCAGCTTCTTTTGGGTCACTCTCCTTTTCACTGGCTCCTGTTGATGGAGAGCAGCTTGTACCGAGGGAGCGGGGACTGTGATCAGTGCAGACCCTCCAGATTATAGATCGCACCTGTTTGGTTTCTAATTTGTGCTTGCTTTACTGGGGTGCTGGGAGAGGCTGGTGTTAGGAGGGGCAGAGGCCGTGGGAAGAGTGTGCGAGTGTTAATGTTTAATGACTGTCAGAGCTCTGGTCCAGGGTTTCTCAACCTCGGCACTGTGGGCATTTGGGGCCAGATAATTCTTTGTTGCTGGAGTGGGGATGGGGGACGGGGAGGGCGCGTTGGGGTGTGAGGTGTACGCTGTAAGATGTTTAACAGCATCCCTGGCCTCTGCCCGCTAGATGCCAGTGGCACCCCCTTCCCAGTTGTGACAACTAAAAATGTCTCCAGATATCGCCGGATGTCTCTGGGGGGCACAGTCAGCCCGGTTGAGAATCACGGGTCTAGCCCCACAGGTGGCTTCTGTACAGGAAAAAGGGGAAAGGTTTGTGTGTGTTCTGAGGTTCTGTTCTATGTGGGGTGGAACCTGGACAGTGAAATAAGAGCAGGAAGGCACCCAGAGAAGACCCCTGGGCCAGGCTGGGCCTCTCACAGTCCCCTCTGGGGTCAAGTGAAAGGGCAGGGAGAGTGATGTTTCCCTGGGCCAGCCCTCTGTGGAGCTTGTCATGGCGAGGGACTTTTCTTTTTCCCCGAAGTGGCTTCATATTCAGGGGCTCCCCGCCGGCCAGTGTTTTGGCTTCAGGTATTTGGTTACAAGCTCACGAGGTTGACCTGCCCCTCATCCTCTGTGCACACGAATTCCTCACTCAGAGGAACAGGTGCACCAGATGGACTTTTATTTGAAATGAATTCATTAAAAAAAAGCCCACTTTCGCTTGCCAGGCCTCTGCCGTCCTCGTCTCCCTTTTCTTCTTTTTCTGTCGTCTGTAAGACGAGCCGTCCGTGAGTTGGGTTGGCCCGGGATTTTCCTAGCCTCTGATTAAAGGCAAATTATCAAATGGAAGTTGAATGTTGCTGCTGTGCTTGTAAAAAAGTCAGTTGTGTGCCATAAAATCCATCACAGCTCCCACCGTGAGAAGGAGGAGGGCCGTGAAGTGTTTAGCGATCTTAGTGTGGTTTCCAGTGGGCTGGCTCCCACGCAGGGGAAGGCAGCCTGTCGGCACAGTGTGCCACGATCTTGTTTTTTAGCTTTTGGTGAGTGAGTGAGCGAGAATCCTGCTGAAACTGGTTGGTGGGAAGCTCAGAGAGGAGACCTGGGTGCTACCGCAAGTTGTCAAGTGGAGGCTTTAGATATTGAACTTGGAACCAGATGGCTTTATGGGCTGGAAGTGGGGGCTGTGATGTCTCAGTGACTTCAACCTCCCTTTTATTTAGAATGAAAGATGCTTGTTGTGTAGTTGGAGCTGGTGTGGGGTGTCTGGGCTTGGAGAGGCAGTGTAGCCTAGTGGTTGAACACCCAGACATAGCAACCCGGCTGCGCGGCCAGGTATAAAGATGGGGCTGTGGGCAAATTATTTAATCACTCTGTGCCTCGGTTTGGTTTTCTTGGCTGTTAAACGGGGATGAGAGGCATAGCACCTACTTCAGAGTGGTTGTGGACATTTAATGGCAGTAAAGGGCTGGGCCTAGAGCCTGGCAGGGAGTAAGGAAGTCACCCTTAGTTACATTCTTAGTGGTTATATTATTCTGGAATGGCTGGTTAGCCGTGCTCCTGAGGTTTTATGACAGTGGTTCGCATACCTCACTGCACAGAAAAATCACGTGGGCCCTTCCCTGGATGTGTTGAAATTGGGGTCTCTGTTGAGGGGCCCAGGCATCTCCATTCAATGTCCCAGGTGGTGCTGATGCAGGTGGTCTGCATAGAATTCTGTGACTCCTTAAGGGCAGCGTTTATTAGATTCTTGAGGAATGAGGCTCTCTGATTTCATCACAATGTCGTTCTTCACCTCGGATTCTCTAGAAATAGTTCTGCCCGCTCCAGGTTGCCTGATGGGGAACCTGATGTGGGTGGGTGTGGATGCCTGCCAGCTGCTCAGCTCTGCCCCTGCGTCAGGTCCCACCGGCACCAGCCGCAGTGGGCCGAGGGAAAAAATCTTCTGCTCTGCCCGCAGCGCTTCCCTGTTTCAGGCTGAGCCAGCGTCCCACGCCCGGTTCTCACTTTGCGGGCGAGAGCTGTGGGCCTGTTTCGCAGGTTGTGCCATTTCAGTGGCTAACTGGTATGTGTGTGCGTGCGTGCAAAAGAAAACATCAAAATGTTTGGGGAGTGTTTTAGGAAAATAGCAAGGAGCAGGTTGCCAAGATTCGCTTATATGTTTCTTTTTCTTTCCTTTTTGCCATGTACATGTGTGATCCGCATCCCGGAGCATTCTGAAATGCAGCTTTGGCTTTTCCTTCTCCAACTGTTCTTCCTTACAGCGGAGAGGATACAATTCAGCACCAATAATACTGAGCAATAAATAACCCGGGGAAGATGAATAGCCTTGTGTGGTGGTAAATTAAAGTTGATTTATTGCACATAATATATACAGGTGCTCCTAATGTAATTAAGCAGCGAGGCTTTTAATGCTGCAGAATCTGAAAGAAGACCCAAGAAAATTGGGTCTTAATAAGGCTTATTGAAATAACAGCTAAACATGCTGCTTCATAGCATTAGAGGATGCTGGAAGATGGATCGACTGCGCTGCTTTTTCCTATGTGCCGAGATGACACTCCTGACCCGTCATCAGCAGGGCGCATCCTGGGATTGTTTTCCTGCAGTAAGACTGGGTTGTGTGGCCCTGTCTGCACACCCTGGCCTCGCCCTCCCTGTGACCAGCAGTCAGGTGGCTGGCTTTTGAACAAACTTTTTGCAAGTGAAAGGCAAGGTTGCTGACAGGTATGGAACTCAAGACCCCAGCCTCATTAACGCCCCATTCTAACTAACTGGGACAGGCAAGAAAGGGTTGGTTCATGGAGTAAATTCACTGATTGAGCCCCCACCCCACCCCGGCCATGGGCCCAGCACTGTGTGAGAGATGGGGAGACAGGGATGAAAACAAAAAGCAAAACAGCCCGCATCCTCAGGAGGGCTAGTGGGCGAGGCCGGCGTGTAAGCGCAGGGTTGCAGAGACAGTGGGAAATGTCGCAGTTGAGGCAGAGGCAGGGGAGTAGAGGAGGGGGTGAAGTCACGGAGAAGGGGCACTGGTGGAGAACGGATTGGAGGCTGGGAAGGCCCCTGGCGGCCGTGAGTAGAGGACGGAGCTGTGGGTCAGTGGCCCCAGGGGAAGGGAGGTGGAGGGTGGGGTCAGGGTTTGAGTGGGAGAGGAGGCTGGACACCTGGTTTGGGGGCAAGAACAGAAGAGATTTTGCCGTTTTAAGCCAAGATATGGAGCCTGTACCTGAAGGCAGTTTGAAATCGTGAGGCTCCTGAGCGACGGCAGGACCAAGTTCATGTTTTAGAAAGAAACTTCTCAGCAACATTGTGGCTCCTGGTTTGAGGGAGACTAATTGGCTAGAACAGGACCTGGACAGGAGCAGAGTGAGTATGAAAAGGCGGGAGTGAGAGAGAAATCCTCAGGAGGCCTTAGACCTGGTTACTTGGGGGGTGGGACCTGGAGAGAGGGGCAGCCAGTGCTGAGCCAGTGCTGGTTGGTGTAAGAACCCCCCTGGGCTGCTTGTTAGAAACGAAGGTGGGGGGTTCCTCACCCTGGGATCTCCAGCTGCTGGGGTCCCTCGTGTCTGGGACTGTAAGCAGGTCCCCAAGGGATGCTGAGCCTGTGGACCTTGATCTCACCGGGGGAGGCTGCTCGAGGTTCCCTAGGAAGTGTGAGTGGGTTATTCCACAAAGAATGTTGGGAGGAGAAGGAGCCAGTGAGGGGTCAGAAAGGATGGAAGAGCTCCTACAGCCTTTTCGTGAATTGCCTTAGGAGCTCAAGACTTTAGACAGCCGAAAGAAATGCAAATGTACCCCAACGCTCTGAGAAATGGAGCCCCCCCATAGGTGTGCCCCATTGTATGAAAATCCGCTATACAAAAACCTTGACTTCTGGAACAAGCTATGTCAAGGAGAGAGAATTATTCCCAGTACCAGAGGTTTCAGAATAAGATCTTTTTAAGTAATGAGCCAATCTTTTGAACCAAAACATACGATTTGATTTTCTCTGTAGAGGGCCTCTGTTGCGAAACTGAGGACATTTGAACAATTTACTGCTTATGCTCCACAAGGTTAAAAAAAAAGTCCATCTACTTGGTCAGCGGTATTGAGTGCCTGTGGTTTTCAGAGCAACTCCTGGGTGAATCCAGAGTGGTGTTTGCTCCAGAGCCTGGGGCCGCAGATGAGGCTGGGGAGAGAGAGACCCAGGGCTCTCCTGTTCGAAAGACCTGCACAGGACATGGCCTGCTTCTGGCTGGGAGTACAGGACCGCCCAGAGGTATGTGCATGGCTGGGGGAGCTCCTGGCCCCGGGGGGCTGTTGGGCCTGCTGTGAGCTCCTGGGCAGTGAGAACCCCATTGTGGCGCCCTTCATTCCGCCTCTGTCTCCCCGGCATGCTGGGACAGTGCTGGCTGTACCTTGCCATTACTTGATTATTTGCAGAATTAGAAGAGGCTCAAGTATCTGATCATAATTTTTTCCTGGATGTACAGCACATCCTCTGAATCTCTAATCAGTGCTTCTATTATGTTTGTTAAGGAATACGGGATGTTAGTGTCATCGATGGATAGGCGATGTGTGTTTCCTTTGACTGAGTGTTGTTCGGAGAAACTGGAAAAGTTCCTGTGTGTCTCTAGTGTGCTTCTGCCTGGTTCTCTCTGGTTCTGCTTCTCCCCAGTGGTGTGGGATTCGAGGTAGATGGGGCCCTACAGATGACCCCAGTGAAGGCTTCCTGGGGCGGGCTTGTTTATTTTTGATGGATGGAATGAATCCCAGACTTGGCAGCGTCCGGCTCCGACCAGCACCCAGTCGAATATTCGTTTGACCTTTTTATTCCAGTGAATGGGGAAGAGATCTGTGCCTCCCTCATTGTAAATCTTGCCTGGTTTTCTGCTCTGGTATGGCACTCTGCTTGGGTGCTGTTTGAGCATCTGGCTTTGAGTTTTAAGTGCTGGCAGGTGCAGGGGGCTGTGGCAGATGCGTGAGTCACGGCCTAGCCCTGTTGGGGTGGGTGTTGTGGGAGAAGGTGAAGATGAGTTTGTCCTTGGACAGCTCGGCTCTCCTGCTGGCATTCCTGAGTCTGCCACGCAAAGACCAGCTCCAGGGGGCTTGCTGTGTCGGGGAAGCGAACTTGATTGGCGATATCTCAGGGCACTGCCAGCTGCCGGCCGGGTGTGGCCCTCCTCCTTCCCGGCTTCTCGCACACCCCTTAAGACAGGTCGTCTTGTCTTTGAACCATGCGACCACGGTCACAGTCAGTTGATCCCTTCTTTGTGCTCCCAAAGGACTTGGCAACTTGGCTAACAAGGAGACTTTTGTTAGTTCATTTCTCATTCATTATTCATGCAACTCGTGGTAATTAGCATTTAGTAGTGTGGTTTCTGGGGGTAGCTGAGTTGTGTTCATTCACTGAACAAACATTTGTCACTCCCCTGTGCTGGGCGGGGTGCAGGGCACGGGGCTGGGGTTCCAGGGGTGAGGAAGGGCCTTGCCCTTGAGTGCGCAGTCTGTGAAGGCAGCTCATCTACAGGCGAAGGTGCTAATTCCACGGGTGGAGGATGCTGAAGGTGTTAGAGGACCACCCAGCGGGGGCAGTCAGTGTTGGGAGAGCTGGGAAGGCTTCACAGAGGAAGTGACATTTGACTTGGGCCTTGAAGAGTGAACAGGAGCGAATTAGGGTAGGCAAAGTGCTCACACTCCTGGGCAAACAGGGTTCTCGGGCTCTGTTTCCCATGATCATGGATGGTCACGTGTCTTCCTGTTCCTCCTTCCCTCCTCCAGCCTCTGTCGCTCAGGGGAATTCATCTGGTGGTCCTCCCACCCTGCTTGCTTGATTGCTGAGGGAGCCGGCTCATAGTTGGAGAAGAGGGGAGAGAGGGGGGTGCTAGGGAGTCGTCCAGATTCCCCGTGGCTAAAAAGAGAGCATACTTTAAAGTCTAGGGCATGTGACAGATGAATTGTGTCACACCCACTGAGCGTTTTACACAAGTCAGGACCCAGTTACTGGCTGCGCAAGAGAAATCTCCTTAGGGAGATTTTTTTCCCCTTTTACGAGTGCGGTAGGTTGGGACGTGTCATTTGGAGAAATGGGCGAAGTTGGTATTAGGATGGTGGGTGGCTGTGGGTGCCTCTCTCTCTTATTCAGACTCTGTTTTGCTTTGTTCTAGCTGGTGTTTTATTAGTGATATGAATCACTGAGGGGCTTGGAGGGGGAGAGGAAAGGGTTTCTGTATAAACAGCTGTCTTGCTGATTCAATCTACAAAGTAGATTTTATAGCTAAAGTATTTGTTCTTGCTTTAAATGGCCAGAGCAGCCCCGTCATTTCCTCAGCTAAGAGAAGGGTCTTTGAGACTATGGGGGCCTTCTTCTCCCATCTCTCAGACCACTGTTACGGGGAAGGAAGATCAGAATTCCAAAGAACTTTCTTTGAACCAGTTGTTTCTAAAATAATCTCATACTCAGAAGGGAAGAATTTTCTTTACAGAGTTTGAGTTACCGGTTCATCTACCTTCCTCTTTTTGCCCTACCACAAATTCTGGTTAAAAAATAATCATAATCCTCTCTGGTCATCACAGCTGACTACCTGCCTAATGTTTGTGTGTAGATATTTCATTTTCTTTTTTATGCAAGATTTCATCGTTGCGTGATCCGAGATAGTTGGCTGCCCTGAGATTATTAATAAATTGAGATGGTTAATGGGGTGTGACTCAGAACATATATTTAAAAACAAGTTGGAATAAGAAATAGGCCTTTTACAAAATTAATTTTTTGTTAGGCTCCTCTCTTGAGCTTTTTTGTTTGAAGCCAGCTTGCTTTGTAATGTTCATATATGCCCGATTGCAATTAACATAAATTACCTTTAAATACCAGTTAGCTGCCGTGGAGAGAGGCCAGGGTTGTGGCTGCTTGTGGAGGGTTAAGAGGTTTGGTCATTGTCTGGGTTTTTATCTCACTGTAGATCAAATTCTGTTCCCTTTGGAGGCCGGCAGATCGTGTCAAAGATTGCTTTCTTTGATGGTGAAGAGAAGGACTGAATCTTTGCCCTGAGTGCCTGGACGTTTTCTTCCTGAGAGAGAATATAAATAATCATAAAATGTTTGCTTGTTTAAAAACGAGCTATATTAAATGCAATGTGTTCTTCTAGATTGGATCCTGGAACAGAAAAAGGATATCAGTGGAAAAACTGGTGAAACCCCACAAGAGTCTGTAGTTTGGTTAATAGTCTTGAACCAGTGTTAATTTCTTAATTTGGTGAGTGTGTGGTGATTATGTAAGGTATTAACATTAGGGGAAGCTGGGTGAAGGGGATAGGGCAACTCTCTAAACTGTCTTTGCATTTCTTTGTCATTCTAAAATTATTTCAAAATACGTTTTATTAGAAAGATGTATTTGCGGTGTTCCCTTTGACTTGGTTGAGATTAGATTTGACTTACGTGCGTTTAAAACGATCTGCTTCTAGGAAGGGCACGTTATTCCATTACTGCTTTGGTAAGAGGGCAGCTAAGGCCTGAGAGCATCCTGGGGGCCCCTCGCGGCCAGCTTGCCCCCTTTTTCATGCCATTCGTCCCTGCCCTTCTCCATCCAACGCCACAGAAAATCCATCCCTGCCCACACATCCTTCTGAAAGCGTGTGGGCCAGCTGCCCTGTCCCTCTAATTCCATTGGCATTCATTGCCTGAGATGGACAGCTGGCATCTTGTGATGTCCTGTCCTTCTCCTGGAAGGAGCCAGTAACTGGATTTTTTGTGCTCTCTCGTTCACTCTCCTTCCCGCTGTCTGTTACGATAGCAGCCAGGTTGGAACCTTCCTGAGAGCTGGAATTTGGTCTTGCTCTCTTTCTTTTAAAGTTTCTTTTTAAAAATTTCCCCATTACACACATAGTGCATATTCATAATAAACAAATTAAACAGAATTTATAGCATCTACAGTAAAAGTTTCCCATAGGACTGCCTCTCCACCACTGCCGTAACGATTTAAAATATATTCTTCCATATTTTTCTGTGTATATTACAATTATATATTACGATTTTCAAATATGAGATCCTATTATGCATGTCATTTTGCAGTCTGCTTTTTTCACTTAACAAAATCCCTTTGCATGGCTGTGCAGATGGGGCCAGTGTCTCTCTTTTTTGTGTACTCCCATATTGAGCAGCACACTGCTAGGTGCATTGTAAACATGCTGTAGGTATGTATTATTTTTATTGTTATTGTTTATGTTAGATCAAGTGACTTGATTCAGAAAACGTAGTAAATGTGTGCTCGGATGTGGAGAGAAGATGCGAGAGTGGTTTGTGATACAGCTTTGTTTTTGCTGGGAGGGAGACATCTTTATCTGCTTAATACCTGGGGTCAGCTTCCTTGACCAGATACAGCATTAGAATTTTAGGAGACAGAGTTGTGCCATGTGGTAGGAGAGTGAGTCGGGAGAGGAAAGAGGAGAAACTGAATCCCAGATCACTTGGTTTGGTGGGAGCAGAGTGGCAGTGTAGGGCTTGATTATTGGGAGTTCAAGAAGACGGCTTGAGGTGTAGGCGTGGCCAAGGTGGTGTGTGAGTCACTTACACTGGACGGGTGGAGGGCAGGGGGTGGAGATGAGACGGGGAAGGGGAGTAGTTTGAGTAGGGGCAGGACAACATCTGGCCACCCGGTAGCTTTGGGGGCTTTCTGGATTGGGGGGGCCAATAGTGATACAGAGAACATTTTTCTAGATTGAGAGGTGAATTGTGCAGAAAAGGACTGGGAATTTGTCAGTGTTAACAGGGGGCTGAGCCCTTTGAAGGGTTTCCTGATAAAGGAACGCATTTCCACTGGTGATGCCCCATGAAGAAGCTCTGAGTGCTGCCTGTAAGATGACGTGCTCACGGGGCGGGAGACAGAGTCTGTCTCTGACTTACTGGGTCCTAGGGAGGTTCAGGAAGCACCCGTTCTTCCCTGGAAGAGGCATGGCCTTGCAGAGTGCCCAGGGGTGGGGCCCTTCCTGATGGGGACAAACTCTCTGTGCTGTTACAACCCCAATGAGCCATGTGCTGTGGACGCTGAAGTTTTTCTAGAGTAGGTTTTGCTCTGCTGTATGAACAGGTTCATTTCCCTTTTGGTTTTGTGTCTTCTCGAAAGAATTTTGACTTAACTCAAGGGAAAAGGGTGGTAGTAAGTACTGAGGGGCCTTAACAAGTAAATTCCTTTAGAGAGAATGGGAGGTCCCAGAGGAAACATGGTCGTAGGGAGAGGAGAGGCACTTAACTTGAGTTTAGTTTTTTCCTCCACGTGTAAAATGTTGCATATATACAAAAACATGTGAAATGCACGCGTAAAGTGTGAACAACAATAAAAGGAATACCCATGCAGTCACAGCCTAGCTTAGAAGTGGAGAATTACCAGGACCTTTCATACCCCTCTGTGTTTCTTTCACTTTGAAGCCCCCGCCCACCCACCACGTATCGCCCACCCACCACATAATCAGTTTGCCTACTTTTCCCCCTTATAAGAACACTTTGTTTTATTCCGCTTGATGTCTGCGATGTTCATTCCTGTCGATGCCGTGGTTCATTTATTTTCAGTGCTGTATCATGTTTATGATAGGAACGGCCACCGTTTGTCTTTTCTCCTTTTCGTGGACGTTTGAGGTCTTGATTTCCTTTTTTTGTCTGCTCAGACAGTGCTGCTGTTACTCTTGTGCATATGTCCTGGTGGATACGTGCGAGAGTTCAGCAGAGCACACGTCTAGGAGCGGAATTGCCGAGTCCCAGGGTACGTATGACTTAAGTTTCCCAGAAATTGTGTTCTAAGGAGTCCCTTCTTGCAGCAGTGGTGGTACCACCAGGGGTAAATAAGAGTTTTCATTGCTCTGCATTCTCACCAATAGTTGGTATTATCAGGCTTTTTAATTTTTGCCAATCTTGTGGTATCTTGGCATCATTTTAATTTGCACTTCCCTCAGCACTAATAAGGTTGAACATCATGCTTATTTTTTAGAGAGAGGAATCCAGACACTAAAACATACTTTTTTACTTAATAACATAAAAAACGCTGCTTTGGTGGGATGCATCTTCCCTGACCGTCTTTTCTTGCCTTGGGTCAGAGTCAGACATATTTTTTCATTTATTGTGAGATTTTGGGGAGCCTCTGTTAGCTTGCCACGCTTTTCCTGGGTTTTGTGTATTGTGTTTGGAGGACCCAGCTGAGTTTGGTCCTGTTGACCCTGTATCTTATGGAAAGCCCCTTGGTGACGGTCAGCCAGCCTTTTCCTCCTTGGAGGGGAGCCTGTTGTTCCTTTTAATGTAAATAGGCAAATGAGAGTTCAGGCAGGGTCCCCAGGGTGTTTGGTGGCAGCAGGTTCTGGGCAAGGGAGTGGCTTTGGGAGGCCCTAGGGACAGCCTCAGGCAAAAATCAGCGACAGAAGTGGTGACTGGCTGGCTCTCCTCCGGTGACGGAGAAATATCACAGTTGTAGTGTGGAGAGAAGAGAAAAAAGGGACTAGGCCCGCCGGGGGTGGTCAGGGTCTCAGAAGGACTGGGCAGGATTGCTGGAGGATGGGGGGTGGGTATTCACGGAGTGGTGCTGGGATGCGGATGAGGGACTCGCTGGCCAGGGAGGCCCCTGCCGTGGGTGAGGCTGCAGGGGGAAGGCAGGCTGTTCTCCTGCGTGTTCAGTTGAGCACTTTCAAGTGAAAATAGACCTTTGATGTTGTGGAAAATGAGAAAGAAAAGCTGCTTTAACACCTGGGGAAGAGAAGCTGCCTATGGAAAAAAATGTTCTGTTACGAAAGAATGGAATTGCACAGCTCGACATCTGCTGGGTTAGTTGTTCTGGTAACCTCGCGAGGAGCCTCGCAGGACAGAATACAGGCTTTCGGTCCCAAGTGAGCGCGTGTTTAGAGATGCGGTGTTCGGGGGAACTCTGAGAGGCTGACATCGTATTTATATTATGAATCCAACTGTATAAATCTTACCTGTGCTTATGGACAAGGTCTGGGAGGGAGCAGAGAAAAATAATCTTAGTGGATTTTTGTGTGGTGGGATATGGGTGTTTTAAAAATTCTTGTAGTATTATTGTACAAGAAAAAGTCTTTATTAATAAAATGAGCCTGGATTCGGCAGTCTGTCCTTTGATTACACTGCTCTGAATGCCTGTCAGCACATTACTTTATTGCGTTCCTAATGTGATGGGCACTTTGAGGAGGAAGACCCTAGTTCCCATCTTCAAGAGGCTTACAAACGATTGTGGGGTTCTAGAATGAAAATATGCCAGATGTAAGTGATGCTTTACTAGAGGAATGAATGTCATGCAAGGTGGCACCCGGGTCATTGCCAAAGCAAGTGGACCAGAGTTCAGGTCTCGTGGGGGCGCTTTGGGGAGGACCTCTCAGAGGAGGAGGTCTTGAGGGAGCTCCTGAAGCATGGGAGGAGCTGAGTAAATAGGGGGAGGAGGGAAGGCAGTGGGGGAGGGAGCAGGGGCTTTATCCAGGGGAGAGGCTCCGAAGGGCTCGTTGACTGTTGGAATAAGGGGTCTCTATTATGAGTTCCCTCAGGGTTCCTGCTGAGCGCTCACCCTTTGTCAGCAGTCTTACGGTGTTTTTGGCTAGGTCTTCTTTGAGCTGTAGGATGAAACCTTTGGACCCTCTTCTAAGAAAAGCCGCTCCATACACAGGCACTTAGAACCATGGTGGCAGGGGGTGAGGGGGGGGGGTGTGTGGCCCACACCCAGAAGGCTTTGCGTACAGTTTCAAAGGACTCCCTTCAGCCCATCCTTGGGGAGCCCAGTTCAGTGTAACAAACATGTATTGAGCGCCTACTGTGTGCCAGGTGTTTTGTGGGGCTTTGGGGATACAGCAGAAATCAATAAGCCAGGGGTTTGCCCTCAGGGAGCTTCCAGAAGGATGGGAAGGACAGACCCTGAATAGGCAATTCCAGGCAGGAGTGTTAGGAGGCGGGGACCGGATTCTTGGGGAGAGAGTCGCAAGTGGCCTTCGCTCTAGGAAGAGCCCCTCAGTTAGGATTCAGGGTGGGAATATGTGGGGTTGGGGGGTGCAGAATCCCATAGGAGAGCCCAAAGGGATCTTGCGTGTGTCTAGGGTACCTTCTCATCGCTCCTTGTCTGGGGCGAACGGCTCTCCAGGGTCTCAGAGTAAGCCAGGTGTCTCTCTGGCTCCTCCGGCACCGAGGACGAGGGGGAGAGCAGTATTGTTTTCTGGGCCTTTTTCCCTTAGCAACACATGCTCACCTGGAACCGGTCGTGCATTCTTCTTCCAAACAAACAGCTTTCAGGAAGAGTTAATAAATTAATCTCTTGGGAAAAGAATTTGCTGCGGTGCCAGCACGGCCTTCGGCAGCCAGGCCCTGGGACTTGGCGAATGTGGTCAAACACACGTTGATAGTTGTGCGTTGTTGCTGACGAGGTTTTGGGCAGTCGGCTCCAGGCCTCAGACATCAGACCCTCCTTGTTGTCAGGGTGTGGCTGGGTTCAGGATGGGAAGGGCAACCAGTGGGTGTTAAAGCTGGCCCTCGTGACAACCCTGTGAGGGACAGTCCCATTTTATAGATTGGAATCTGACACCCAGCTTAACGTCAGCTTGGTGAGCCAGAGCTGTGAGTTCTTGGAGGCAGAGGTTGCATCATCTGCTCCTTTTTCACCCTTTATTGTTTTTTTTTTTTTTTTCCTGAGGAAGACTGGCCCTGAGCTAACATCCATGCCCATCTTCCCCTACTTTATATGTTGGATGCGTGCCATAGCATGGCTTGACAAGTGGCGTGTAGGTCCACACCCGGGATCTGAACCGGCGAACCCCAGGCCACCGAAGTGGAATGTGTGAACCTACCTGCTGTGCCACTGGGCTGGCCCCTTTTCCACTGTTTAGATGGCCTTCCCTTGAACCCCTCCTTCCAGCTCTCTATAAACAGATTGCACGACCCACAAGGTAGTCGGAAAGGCTCTGTGTGAGCTGTCACTTCCACCTGGAAAAGCATTTCAAAATGTCTGCTCTATCTATATTTAAAACGAATACGATGCTGATCCTGTGTGACGGTCTAGATACACTCATTCAACCATGGGTATTTTTATTTTATTTTTTTCCTGCTTTTTCTCCCCAAAGCCCCCCAGTACATAGTTGCATATTTTAGTTGTAGGTCCTTCTAGTTGTGGCATGTGGGACGCCACCTCAGTGTCGCTTGATGAGTGGTGCCATGTCCGTGCCCAGGATTCGAACTGGTGAAACCCCGGGCCGCCAAAGTGGAGTGTGTGAACTTAACCACTCGGCCATGAGGTCGGCCCCAACCGTGGGTATTTCCTGAATGTCTGCTGTGTGCGTAAAGCCAACAGGGATCCCGACCTGGCGGAACTTTCTTTCCTTCTAGCCATCCACGTGGAGCAGGCAGAGCCTGGCTCCTGCCTTCCTGCGGGGGCAGCTGGGGAAGCAGCAGTGACCTCTGGGGAGACCGGTTCAGGTCCCCCCTGACCCTCTGCCTGCTGAGGAAGAGCTGCTCCGGCTGCCTCTCGTGGTTCGCTCTACGTGTCCCTTGCTGCCCACAGGCCTTCTGGGGCTTGCAGTTCACTGCTGCCTGTGGAGAAGAGCCCTTCCTGCCTGCTAATGAGAGAGAGAGTGAGGCCCACTGAGACCTGCTTGTTAAAACGTTGGACTCATCTGCCGTTTCACCAAGGAGGGGACCTTACAGTGATTGAGTGAAACCGAGTCCTGTCCGCCTCTTTATGTCTCTGTTGGGGACACCTTCCCCCACCGTCTCGCTCTGCCACTCCTCAGCTGTAGTTCCCGAATTCTGGTCTGGGTTCTGCAGCTGTCTCAGATGAGGATGACGTTGGAAGGGTCAAGTGGGACACTGTCCTGTGTCCTTAAATGGATGGGCAGGAAGGAGATTGTTGACCCTCGTGTTCCCAGGAATGGGGGGCACCTGGCGATAGAGGGATACACTCCCCCTTCTCATTTTGCTCCTCACTTGTCCAGAAGCTCTGCTGCCAGCCTTGGTATTGTTTGGTGTACAGCAACCGTGACTCACTTTATGAAAATATGGTGTAAGGAAACCACCATCTCATATTAAAAAGCAGACTGCTGGACCAAGTAATTATTTGGTTCTCAGACGGAATCACTGGGGCTCCTTTGACTAGGGAGTCTCCTACGTTTATACGAGGCCTTGGTCTTTGGTAAATACATTTCCATGGTTTTTGAAGAACGTTTTGAGTTTCTGATGCCTGCGTATTCTTTAGGCCTCCCAACATTTCCTAAATCTTTGGGTTTCTTCTTTCAGTGTTTCCTGGACGCTGCATACATGCCCTGTGATGGTTAATTTTGTGTCAACTTGGTTAGGCTGTGGTGCCCAGTTGTTTGGTCAAATACTAGTCTAGATGCTGCTGTGAAGGAATTTGTAGATGTGGTTAACATATATAATCAATCGTCTTTGAGTAAAGTAGATTACCCTCCCTAATGTGGGTGGGCCTCATCCAATCAGCTGAAGGCCTTCAGAGCAAAGATTCAGATTTCCAGAGGAAGAAGCAATTCTACCTCAGAACTGCAACATAGATAATTGTCTTTATCTCCCTGTTAGACCATAAGCTATGTGAGAGTAGGGACAGCGTCTGTCTTGTCAGACCCTCAGAAGATGGGTAGTAAATACATGAAGGATGAGTGAAGGCATCTGGGTTCACTGAGAGGCAGTGGATTTTTGCGTCTTTGTGATCACATAGACCTGGGTTGCGGTCCTGGCTCTACCATTTATTAGCTGTTGGAGCAAAGGGAGAATAGCTTCTGTGCCCTAAGTGGGTGTAAGCGTTAAATGAGGTGATGTGTCTGGCACGTAGCAGTTGTAAGCCAGAGTAAACCAAGCAGTAATCGCTCCTCCTGTTACCACCACCACCGCCGCTGCCGCCGTCATCATTTTCCAAGGCTGTCTCAAGGATTCAGTGAGATGCTGACTATCTCATTGATAGAGGGGGCCGCGAGTGCTGGTTCCCTTCTAAGTGCCTAGCTCTTTTATATGCATATTTTCATGAAATTTAATTTCTGTTTAAATCCGGTGAAGCAGTTTTAATTGCCCCATGTTAATGATGAGGAAACTGAATCCTGGAGCTACGTGACTTCCCCAGTGTTCAATAGGCAAATTTTTATTGTGGGCCTACTTAATGGTTGGGATTCAGACCCATGTTGGGCCAGCCCCCGTTCCTGCCCCCTCTGCTCTTGGGTTGTTGCTTTAGGAGGCCTGTGTCGTTTTGACTCTGGTCCTGCCCTTGCTCTGTCTTCATCACCGTCAGCTCGCTGGGATGGGTAGATGTACACTTTCCTACAGCTCTGTGGTTGTCCTGGCTCTTCATCATCCCCAAACTGAAAATATATGGTTGTATATTCTGGGTGTGAGTGCCTCTGGTTTTGGCATGTGGGACGCTGCCTCAGCATGGCCTGATGAGCGCTTCCATGTCTGCACCCAGGATCCGAACCGGCGAAACCCTGGGCCACCGAGGCGGAGCACGCAAACTTAACCACTTGGCCACGGGGCTGGCCCCAGACAGTCCTTTTGAGGCCCAATGTCCCTGAACCTTCAGCTGGGATGACGTAGGACTTGGGCAGTTCCAAATGGTTTCAGTGGGTGCGGGGAGGGGCGTTGGGGAGGAAAGAGCACCTCCATCCATGAGCTGCAGCACCGTCAGATGGCGTGAAGATGAGCGTCTCGTTGGGGTAATTCCCGGGGCCTCACCATGGAGAAGCCCGCAGGCTCCTTGGCCCTCCTCTTCTTCCTTGATGTGGCCCCCACGGACTCAGACTGCTCCCTGCTCCTCTAACACCACTGCCCCCCACTCATCCCGGAGGGTTCTTCTCTCAGACTGGCATCCTCCCAGCTCCCACTTCCATATTGCCCGTGAGGATGAGCCCTGTCTTTCTGGGGGGTTTTATTGTTAAGCGTGAAGGCTCCAGTAGGAGGAAATTTCAGTGATGACAGAAGCTAGGGTACAGTTGGGCTATTTTATTGGTCCCATGGTACCATTGGGGAAACTGGAGCCTAGGGCTGAGCTAAGTGACTTGTCCAAGGTCACCTGCTGTCACCTGGTAGGTTTCCCAAGTTCAGGGCTGCCTCTCTTTTCATCATGGTATGGGGGTGTCACATCCTCAGCTGTTAGCCTGTAGGACCCTACAGGCTGAGACTGAGTCTTCCTGGGAGTGTCAGCTCAGGTTTTCTGTGGATTGGAGAAAGCCTTTGAAAAGAAATGTTAATGCTCTTTAGTAAGTTAAAATGCACTGCACAGAGAGTCTTCAAACAGGAGAAAGTCTGTGGATCATCCGTTCTGCTGGGCTTAATCATCCTTGGGAATTTCAGCCTCAAGTTTGGGGCTAAGGAACTTGTAAGTGCTTCTCTCTTTCCTACAAGTTGGAAGCTGTGTTCAGAGCAGACCCCTCTTGTTCCTTGGATCACGTCCCCTGGTGCCAGTTTACTCTCAGATTGCTTTGGGCCTTCTGACGGCTCGTATTCCACTCAGCTTCCAGCATGGGCTCGCAGAGTAAGTGGTTCAGACGTCTTGTTGGCTACTTGTTATAGAGCCCTACATTGGGGAAAAGTGTGTAATAAAACATGAGTTTATGTAGGGGGAGTTTGTACCTGTGTGTGTATGTGCTTGGTATTGCAAGAAAGACGTATGCTATAAATATTGGGAGTCGTTTGCACAAATGAACGTGGATTTAGTCTCTGGGACTTGATTGTCCTTGAGGGGAATTTCTGCTCAGAAAAGCAGGTGTCGGCTCCAGATGGTCACATGTCAGTTCCCTGAGCTCTGAGCCTGGGGAGGAGCAATTGGGGAAGGGGCGGCAGGCTGGGCTTTGCGTGGGGAGTCTCGCCGATGACGGCCGGAGCAGAGGACAGGGGAAGTCAGAATGGTTCTTGAGGCCAGAGTTAAGTGCCGTTAGTCATCCATAGACTCAGGAGCAGCCTGGGCCTGCCTAGAGACACGGAGACACGGGAAGTTGGTCTCTGTTCACTGGGCTTCAGCCGCTCACCTGGCGGAGGGGCGTGTTGGAGGGGGAAGGGTTGGGAGTTAGTCAGTGAACTAATTAGCATTGGTTTGTGGTTCAGACCAGGCTGGCCTGGAAGTTAGGGTGGGAGAGGGTGAGTCAGCCCCTTCACGGCACTGTTTCCATCTTCCTTCCTGGTCCCGCAGGCCTGCCTGGACCTGCATCCCACTTCTGTGTCCTGGGCTACGTCATGTGCTGCCTCCTGAGGAACCGCTGCGGGGGCCGGGGGCGGGGGGGGGGGGGGTCCTGGGGCAGGTGGAGCAGAACACCTGGGAGCAATAGCAGTCCTGGGGACAGAGCTCAGGGGAGAGGTGTGGCCTCTGCAGACCTTGTCTTCTTATATTTGAAGATAGAAGAGGACTTGTCTTCTCCCCCCAAGTGAGGGCCTAGGGGCGCTCTGCTTCTTCATTAGGCCTCAGTTTACCCACCAGTGCAATGGGGATGTTAACGAGTGCCCCACCTGCCTGACTTCCCCGCCTGGCTGCCGGGCAGATTAAGGCCAGACAAGCAGAAGCCCCAAAGCCTTGTGGGTGGTGTGGCACCGCTGGAGAGAGCCTTGGCGTCAGACAGACCTGAGTTCCCATCCTTTCTGCCTCTTAACTATCTGGGGACCCTGGGCAAGTTGCTTGTTCTTTTTCAGCCTCCGTTTTCTTATCATTATAAAAGGAATAATACAATTTTTTGAATGGAATGGTGATACCTGCTTGACAGTGTTATGAGGATTTGTTGAGTTTCTGGGTAACATATGTCACATCCCTGTAGTGCCTGGAACACAGCTGGTGCTCAGTACATGGTGGCCCCTCTTGTTGTTGTTGAGGGGGTGGTGATCTGTAGAAGACAGGGCTTGTGGGCCAGTCTCGCTGGCGGCTGGTGCCGAGGAGTTCTTGGTGCCCAGTGAAACTGAGGAAGGCTTTGGCCATTGACACCCGTCATGGATGTGTGTGAAGCATGATGTCTGCGGTTATAAAGGGGTGCCGGGCCCCTGAACAGCTCGAGGGTGGATGTACTGCTTTGCCAGGAGCCAGGTTCCCTGGATTTTGAAAAATTGTTTTGCAGAAGATAAGAGATAAAAGAGCTCTATGTGCAGTCAGAGGCTCGTCACTGTTCCAGGAGGTTCTAGGAGGCCCTGGAAGGGACCCAAATACTGAGGGTTGGTGGTGTAACATCCTTGGCTCAAGACAGGTGGAAAGGCCTGGGGAGAGACTTCAAGCCTGCCTAGTGTCTTTGCTACCTGCTTTCTCCAGAGACAAGCACCCAGGCTCACCTCAGGAAGGGCGGCTGTTGAGTTCAGGTGGGAGGGGAGCAGGTGGCAACAGCTGTACTCTTGGCCAATGTAGGGAGCGGGCCGCTGGAGGGGCCCCCAGCTTTGCTGTCAGAGAGTCAGGGAGAGCGGCATGTCTGGGAGAACTGAACTACACTCTGTTATAGTTTCTTGGGGCCTGAAGGCAACTTTGCAAGGAGGAGAGGGCCTTAGATCTGAGGTCCACATTGAGTTGTATAGCAATTCCTGCCCACCCTCTACATGCCCTTCCCAGTTTTTCTTTTTCAAACCACCAAGTTTAGGAAACCTGGTGTGGCGGTATCCTAGGGGCCCAGGGTGGGTGCTGACCTCAGGATTCAAGGCTGCAGGCTCCCCGGGGGCCCAGGTTGGGAAGACTCCCCCCAGGGAGGCGCCTGATGTGAATGAAATGCTGTGTTGGAGTTTTAAGGCTGGCCAGCCTCATAACCTTCAAAAGAGCAAACCCTGCAGTCTCTGGAGTATAAATCGACCCCAAATAGAAAAGTGACCCTTTCGTATTTCAGGTTCCATGTGAAAAGGAAAGAAAAAAATTCTGCCCAGGCTGTACTTTACAGGCTTGGAGAGCACCGTAACTTTTAACTCGACTCTCTCCTCTCTGTTCTTTGAACATGAAGGATTTTGGGATCTTATATTCCTGTGAATTAATGGACCTGCTTTGGATCCTTCTTCTCAAGAGCACGTTTTCTGGGGCACCATCTTAGTTCCAAAGAGGGGTTAAAATTTCCCTTTTGCGAAGATGAGCATCCGTTTTCCGGCGTCTCAGCTCTCCTTCAAGACTGCGGCGAAGTATAAACACGTGAAAAGTGCTGGGTCACACGGCACACGTTCAAAATGTGTCTGTGTGACTTTCTTTGGTCTCCTCTCCCAGCATAAAACACGTCCCCACCCCAGGGGGATGGGGAAGCAACTCTCCCTTCGCTCCCTGCCCAGCGTTTAGTTACCACTGCCTTTTAACAAAAGAATTACTTTCTCTTCCTGGTTTTGAATTGAGGACCTTTTGTGTATTTACTGCAAATGTGATAAATGCTAGTCTGTAGAAACCAGCTGCCCCTTATGGCTGGGGGCAGCGTTTTCAACACCTGGCAGTTTGCATTTCAATATGGTGGCTTAAAAAACACACACACAATAAAAACAAAACCCAGCTCAAAACAGTGATCATTCTTGGCTGCCAGGGAGGGAAACCGGAGTAGGGGAGGCTGCAGAGTGAGGCTGCAGAGTGCCTGGGCGTGGGTGAGCAGGGGACCTTGCTGGGAAGTGACTGCTCCAGAGGTGAGGTCCGTTTCCCTTCAGTTCCGTCCTGTTCACTTCTATTGCCACCTTCCACGTCCCACGCATTCTGTGAGATGATGGAGCCCCAGACACAGGTGAGGCAGGGTCTCTGCCTTCGAAGGGCTTACCCATAGTTGGGAGTCAGATGAGCGGATAATTGCAGGACAGGGCACCCTGGAAGCGCAAAGGATGTCCAGAGCCATGGGCCTGCTGGGGCTGGGCAGCGCAGCCTTCCGGAGGAGGCGGTGCCTGGATTGAGTGTTGGAAGATGGTGGATTAGTTTCCTAGGGCTGCTGGGTAGTTAAAACGACAGAAATGTATAGTCTGATGGCTCTGGAGGCCGGAGTCCGTGGTCAGAGTGTTGGCTGTGTGTTGCTTCTGAGGGCCACGAGGGGAGGCTCTGATCCAGGTCTCTCTCTTCGTTGTAGATGGCTGTCTTCTCCCTGTGTCTTCATACCATCTTCCCCCTTACATGTATACGTGTACATGTGTCTGTGTCCACATTTCTTCCTCTTATAACGACGCTAGTCATATTGCATCAGGGCCCACCCCAGTGACCCCATTTTAACTTAATTATCTCTTTAAAGCCTCCATTTCCAAATGGTTACATTTTGAGGTGCTGGGGGTTTAGGACTTCAACTTATGAATGTTTAGAGGGACACAGTTCAGCCCATAGCAGATTGTAGGAGTTTTCTGGGGAGATGGAGTAGTTGTGAGAAGGGCTTTCCTGCCAAAGTGAGTAGCAGGAAATCATCTACCAGAGAGAGAAATAGCACTGTGTGAGCCATATGCATGTGGGGCAGTGGCAAGAAATGGGGAAGGGAAAATAGAGGGGTCAGGTCCTATGTATTTTGAGCCAAAGAGTTTGGACTTTTGTTCTAGAGCCTTGCAGCTCAAAGAGTGGTCTCTGAACCAGTAACGGCAGCCAGGAGCCCTTAGGAGATGAAGAATCTCAGGCCCCAGCCCAGACCTGCTCAGTCAGCGTCTGTGTTTTAACAAGATCTCCAAGAAAGTCATGTGTTCGTTCAAGTTTAAGAAGCGCTTGTCTAGAGCAGTGGTTCTCAGCCCTGGTGGCCTGGAGCTCTTCTCTCCTCAGTTCTGATTTACTTGGTTTGGGATGTGGCCTGGGCTGTTTTTTTTTTTTTTTAAAGCTCCCCAAGTGATTCTAATTGCAGTCAAGATTGCGAACCACTGTTTTGGGCAGTGGGTAGCCATTGAGAGTTTAAACAGGCCGGGGTCTTGGGTAGAAGGCTCAGAAACTTGTAGCTTGTCTTTCCCAAGTGCAGGAGCTCATAGTCTTTGGAGCCAGAAGGAGCCCTGTCTGCCCCAGTGCCTGTCCTGCTGTCTTTTGCCTGGGGCAGGTCAGAAGAGTGAGGGACAACACTCCGCCCAGCTCACCTGCCCATCACGGGGGCCCATGACTTGAAAGTGGCTCAATCATCTCAAGGACCCCGGGTGGGGAGGCGTTTGACCCCACCGCTGCCAGCATTTCTGGGGGATGGAGGTCAAGTGGAGGTGAGCCTCTAGTGGGGGAGGTGGGGCAGATGTGCAGGAGTAGGAGAGGAATTCCCAACCAGGTTTTCTGGAAATGGTATTCTTATTTCCCATAGCGCCAAAGGTTCCCGAAGGCTGGGCCCACTCCTCGCAAAGGATGCTTTTCATGGCTGTTGCCTGTACCAGATAAGCTCTCTAAAGCCCACTGGTGATAAAGGTGATCTAGAGAAAACAAACATCAGTGAAAAAGCAAACAAATGCAAACACCCAAACAGCCTTTATCCCGTTTAGCGGAGGCTGGGATTAGGCAGGTCACATGGCCCGCAACTTTCCTTCAATCCTTAGGAGACTTTTTCCATGGAAATCTTTTTCGGCAGCTTTGCAATTTTGATTTTCAGTTAATTAGATTTGTGCTGTTTGGGAGAGTTGGTTAATGCATTTCACCCCACAGAGCTAATTTGCCTCTGTCTAAATTAGGTCTTTGCCGTGGCAGAGGGTGTACACAGGATACGTGAATATGGACTCACAAGGGGTGTTGAGAGGCCTTTAGACGGTAAACAAGAGAGGCCTTTGAAATCACCGTTTGTCATCATCATCATCATTGTTCTGGAATATCTGAAGTCCCACCGAGTGGACAGAGGTGTTCTGTAGGGAAGGGGCGTCACGTGACCACACAGTGGCCTTATTCTTGCCTCTTGAAATCCAGTCCAGTGTCCTGTTGCATTGTCAACTTCAGGTTATAATATTAATGAGAAGGGAAATCTGTTTGGCGAGTATAAAGTAGTAGATGATGCCAAGTAATAAAGTGACATTCCCCAAACTTCATAGAACTGAGGGACCTTAGGAGTTATCTTAACCGGGCCCTCATTTTATAAGCCCAGGAAACTGAGGCCTAGTGTCTTTCTTACTTTTGAGTTTGGAAAACCATAGGCTTCTCTCCCTTTTCCACGTTTACTTGTCTCCCCTCCCCCCTTATCTTTGGATGGACATGAAGCAGCAAGAGAGGTTAATCTGACCGCGTGGATGTTTGAGAACCGACTCTAGAAACTGAATGATAGCTCAGGGTTCAGTTTGATGAATTCATCATAGAGTCTGTCCTTTGTTCCTCTTCGCCTGTGTCAGAGATGATAGACTGCTTGTTAGTCATATGGTACCAGGAATCATAATTTAATAATTTACATCCCGCTGATCTTCTCCAAAGGTTTGGAGGCAGCAAAAAGGAAAGCAGACCTAGGATGATGGAATCAGGCTGTCTGTCTCCATTGCTCCTAGGAGTTCTCTGAAGCCATCTGTGTTGGTGGGCTGTTTCCAGAGTCTCTGTCAATAGTTAGGACCTGTGTGTGAGAGACCACGGGCATCATCCAGACCCTCTGCCATCTTTGATCGATTGTAAGTGGCTTGCCTGCTGGAGTGCTGCTGATCAGTGGGTGGGATGTGCGCTCGATTAGCCATGTCTGTCAAGGCCAGGCAATGGGGGTGGCAGTGTGCATTGCTCTCTGTTGCCATCTTTTCAGCCTGTAACTGCCAACTGAGATGATGCTGTGTGGAGAATCCTATTTTAGGTATTTTGAAAAAAGAAAGAGACGTAACCTCTGTCCTTGGGGGAAATTAACGTCCCATCAGGAAGGCAGAATATATGCACAAAGAGGCCTTAATATCTAAAGATCTCAACAATCTCAATTAGCAGTATTAGCATAATGTAGTAATAACCGCCCTCTAACACTGTATCACATTTTATAGTTTTGAGGCATGGAGTGGGTAGAACAGAATGAACTTATATGGCAAATAAAGAAGTCAGGACTCTCAGACAGGCACTGACTTCCTGAGGCCAAGCACCTGATAAACACAGTGCCCAAGGCATTCGTGCCTCTCGGGAAAGGGGCCCCAGGAGGGGTCTGAAGCAGGATGTGGAAGGTGGGCGGGGGTGAGCATGTCTGGGAACGGGGCAGGAGGACTGTGAGGATGAGGGAGGAGGTGCAGTGAGGTTTCCACTGCTGGTGGGTGGTCCCCTCCTCTGGATGTTCTTTTGTTGGAGCCCTTCTCCCATTCTAGAATCGTCACTGGTTTTATCTGAGTCTTCGTGAGACCGCCATCTGAGTGATAGCATGAGGGCTCTGGCCTTCCATTGGAGGCCACCCCTGGACCCTGGCCGTGGGGAGCTGCTCCAGTTTCATTTTCGTCACCTATTCAGAGAGCACGGCAACGTTATCACGGAGGACCCCGAGTGGGTCATAGAATCTGGGGGTAGACTGCGGTTGGGGCGCAGGTGCTGTTCATAAGAAGCTGGAAGGGAGAGGATGTGGGGACCTCCTGTCTGAAACTCGGGTGTGAAAAGGTGCTGGTGGGGGTTTTGGGTTGCAGGGCTGGGGGGAAAAGACAGCAGATAGCCAGGCCCTTGAAGCACACCCCTGAATCCAGGTCTTAGAGAAAAGGGAGTGCCTGAGTGGCAAGTTTCTCCTTTTCTATTTTCTTGTGTTGTTTTGCCTTTTAAGTGCAGAGAAGATGCCGCACAGCAGGAACATCTGTGCTCCTTAGGATTCTGTGGCTGATTTGTTAAACGTAAATTTCCTAATGTAGGTTATGGAGCTGGTGGAGGAGAGAGGCAGGGAGGCTGGCTGGGGAAACATCTCTCCCCTCTCAGCTTCATGTGGTGCATGTGGCTCTGGGGCCAGCCTTGAAGAGGGCGAGACCAAGGCTGCAGCTCCCCACACCCCCTTCCCCAGCCTTGGCCCTCCGCCTTGGAGTGCGTGCACCCTGAATTCAAGGACAGTGCTTGTGCCCAAGGCAAAGAGGACATCAGAGCCACCATCTTCGTCTTGCCTTGTTCTACGCTGATAAAAAGGAGCAGCCAGTAATTATGCAGAACAGCGGCCTCTGATTGGGTGCGGTGAGATGATTCTCTGGATGGTTGTGAAGAAGGTGTCCAGAGGTATACAAAGCCTTTGCTGTCACTGGTGATTGGGGACCCTTGTTAGAATTTTTTTAGGGCCGAATGGTTCTCTGGTTCATCCCTTCACCTCACTCTGAGGAAAGCGAGGAAATGGAGAGGTGAAGTGACCTTCTCAAGATCACACAAGTAGTTTGGTGGCACAGCCAGTACCGGAACTTGACTATCCAGATTCCCATTGGAAATACCAGAGATTCAGTCAGATGTGGTGGAGTCTGTTTATTGAGAGCTTGCTTTATGACTGGGATTGTGCAAATTGCTTTGGACACATCTGCTCAGTTTAATCCTAAACCAAACCAAACCCTATTGAGTAGGGTTTTGTATGGCCATTTTCTGATGAGAAAGCCTTGGCTCCTCTTTCCAGCCGTACTGCTGGTCTGGGCCCGAGTGGTGCCTCTTCCTGGGACCCCTTGCAGAGGGAGAGGGGCTTGACGCGGTTCTCAGACCTGGTCGTTATTCCTCAGGGCCAGCCTGCAGCGGGTGTACGGCGCGAGTCCTCTGGCCCTCCTGCCAGTCCTTCCTTCTGCTTCGCTGGCTCTCAGCATCTCTGGAATGAGATGCTTTCTTCTTCAAGTGGTCACCAGGCTGCCGCCTGCGAGTTTTTCCGGACACTCGCTGCCGAACTGTGTCACGATCGAAAGAAACACAATTACTCTCTGAGACTGGAGGGCAATCGTGAACACTTGCAGCCTACCTTCTTGTTCAGTACTTGCTTGGAGTGTTTCTCTTGAGAGGCTTGGAAAGCCATCTTTGGGTGGAGAATTGTCTATAAGTCTTCGGCTCTCTGGCGGGGGACGGGGATGGTCAGCTTTTCGCCTCTCCTGAGGAGGAGGAGAGAGTTATTTTTACTTAGGCGTTGCTGTGGGGACTGCGATCCGGGCGGAGGTGATGTCTTGCCTCTTTCAGGTGCCAGCCAGTCTGCAGACAGGCAGCAGAGGGGATTGTTAGGTGTGCCGGGCTGTTTGGAGGGTCCTCAGGGGAGAAGACCCGAGGGAGGGCACCTCAGATGTTCTCCCCGCTTTGCAAAGCGCTTGGAGGTAATATTTTAAGATAGTTGCTGGGGGGTGGGTGGGGTCAGAGGTTCCTACCCTTCGAGTCTCATCAAAGAGCTAAGCAGTGCCCAACGGGGATGAATAATTCTTCCAGAGTTCTGAGTCCCCAGCTTTCCTCTCTGCTTTCTTCTTGCTGAAACAGGCGGGTGTAGAGAGGGATGCTCTGACCCCATCTTAAGGTGCAGAGAGAAAGAAATACGAAGCCGGCTCTTGCTGTCTGTGCAGCCACTCAGGAGGTCCTGCAGAGGGTGGCCCGGGGAGGGAGAAGGAGACACGTCGGGGTATAAAGGCTTTGGCAGCTGTCTGAGCCCTGTCACCGTTCCCCAGACATGGAAAGGGACGTGTAAGCCTCCCCCTAGCCCACACTGCCCTTCTCCCAGCGGGGTCTCCTCTGCTCCCTCCTGCCCGGCTTCCAGCCCTCCTGACTCTGCACTGCCCACTTGGACCAAGGGGAGGAGGGTGGAAGGACATTCCACTGGTTCTCTTACTCTCGGCTCTTTGGGGGGCCATGGATTTGGAGTCTGGGGGGTTCTAGCTGCTTCCCGTGGACTCTGAATACCCCTGAACCCTCTGAACGTGGCTTGGCCAGACAGGCTGGGCAGAGTGACCGGCAGCCTCTTATTCTGGCTTCTGAGACTGCCATGTTCTCGCTGAGCTCCCGCCCGTGGCTTCCAGGCCTAATCTCTCAGTTATTACTGTGCACCATCAAGCAGATAGCAGTGGTAATTATAAACACTTTGAGAGCCGCCATTCGCCTCGCTTGGCAAGGTGACTCAGAACATTAGATCAGAATGAAAGAAGGAGAAAAAGCCGATCCAGGAAGCCCCTCGCCCCACCCCCGTGTGCTCTCCCAGTACTCCGTCCAAAATGTGAGTGATGGAAATATCTACAGCTTCTCTGGAGACAAGAGAGCTCCGCCACGCGAGGATTCCTTCTGCGCTTTCTCCCGGACGGGGCACACAGATCCCCCTACAGCGGAGGGGCGGCTGTGGGCGGCTCTGTCTTCTGGCTTGTGTCTGCTCCCCGGGAGCCATTGGATTTGTGCTAAGGAAGCACACAGGGAGAGGAGTTGAGGGTGGAAAGGGAGGTGTGGTCGCATGAGGAAAGGCCGTGCTGTTGGCTCTTGTTTCTTGGAATCAGCCTCTGGAGAAATCCTTTTGTGCTGGACTGAAGCTTCGCCCTAGCTTTTGATTTTAAGTTCCTTGAGGGTAGGGCGGGCTCTGTCTGGTTCACCGCTGTACCTGCAGAACGTAGACCAGAGCTCAGTACGTATTCGTGAGAGCGGAATTCAGGAATGGAGCCAGGGTGCTGTAGCCAAGGATCAGGGAGCTGATGCCAGCTCCTGCGGCCCCGAGGGCAGGAGGCAGGCGTCCCTTGTCTGTTTGGGTGTCCTCTGCACTTTCTGCTCAGGGTTTGGCCTGTGGAGTCTGATTAGAAGAATTTGAATGGAAAATTTTATTCTTGTTTCAGGAAAGGGCAAGAAAAATATTTGTTCCCATCATCAAAGTGGAAATTTCAGTCAATGACAATGGAAACTATTTCTGGCCATTCACAGACTAGGAAGAGGAGGGAGTGGGTTGACTCCAACAGGGTGGAGGAGTTCAGGCGCTGTAAATTTTAGGGGTGAAATAATAGCACTGAAATAAAAACTCCCCAAGGAAACGAACCCAACCCTTAATCAAACATGAACAGCAGATCGCGTACCATTCACTCCCATCACCCGCAGCTGCCTTTGTGCGGGGCTGTTGGAGTGAGGTGCCGCCTGTGAGAACTTTGCACACGAAGGGAGAAGTGTTGGGTTTTCTTCCTTCTCCTGCAAAGGTCCCTGTTGACAGCAGACTGCTTTTCCGAGCACTCAGTCACTGATCTGTGCCCCGTCTCCTTCATACCCCATCCTCTGTTTTCAGGCTGAAAGTCCCAGCTGTAGGGTGCAGGTAGGTCTCTGGGTTAGTTTGACACCTGGAGGGTTTCCAGGTGAAAATGTGAGGGACACACAGCAGTGAGCAAAGCCCCTTTGGGAGCCGTGTGTCGTGTTGGTTAGAAACATGCTGGGAGAGAAACATCGGATTAGAATAATCTAGTGGGGAGTAGGGGGCATAGATGAAGTAAGAGGGACCGTGTGTTGGTAATGGTTGATGCTGGGTGATGGGTACAGGGGCCTTCATTGTATTAATCTCTTTACTTTTGTGAGTGTTTGCAAATGTCCGTAATAAAAGGTCATAAAATAAAAGCAGCAGCTGTTGCCAAGATTTCCTCCTGGGCATCACTCTCTTGTGGCAAGCGTAGGTCTGTTTCTCGTCTCTTCTACACAGCTGACTCTACAAAGACCCAGGTCCCAAATCCTGCAGGAAAGTGGAAAAGAGGAAATGTGAGGCAGACTTCCTCAGGGCTTTGACTGAGAGTGTTGCTTTTCCTTGTGAGTTTCTAGAGATCCATGTCTGAGAAGCAGTTTGGGCTTTTCCTGCTCCCGAGGTCAGTGGAGCTCAGTAAACGTCCAGGGAGATGCAGAGGCCAGCTGGACACTCGACGGACACTCCCGAGGATCCAGGTTCCAAGTCCCAATGGAGGCCATTGTACTGCCCCAGCAGCCCCTTGGGGGGTTTGCCCCCTCCTTGTGACGTTGCCCGGGCAGGGGCTCGCAGAGGGGCTGTGATGCCTGTGTTGGCGCGGATGCTGCTGCTCTGGCTGCACACTTGGAGGCACAGGTGGTTGTGCAGGCCAGTGCCGTGCTGCCTCCACAGGAGGGACTTCTCCCGGTTTCCAGGATGGGCAGAGCAAGGGGGATGGGAGTGGGCGAACCTTCTGCCACTGTGGGGGTCATGAGAGGCCTTCGGCGTGGACCGTGGGCTGTCTGTTTGTAGCATTAACCCTCGCTACTGTGAGATGATTTCTAGGCTTTGAATCCTTGCATGAATTCATCATTTACTCATCGCCCTCATTTGTTCCTGCTCGACAAGGAGCCTTCTTCCCACAGCTTCTTGTGAAATGATTTGTTTTTTGGCGATGGCTTGATTTGCCAGGTAATGATTTTGCAGCTGTTACATTCGGGGTATTGTTAGCGGACAATAAAAGGAGGAACAGGTAGTCACTGTCCTGAAGGCTCTTGAGGTTGTGTAGACGGAGCCTGCAGCCTGGGGGCAGGGCTGGCTGGTGAGTCTTCTGAGTCACTAAGTGGTCCTGTTAGTCCTCCTCAGCCCCGGTCAGTCACGTTCCCCTCCGTCCTGTGACAGTGGACACTTCCTTTTTAGCCCTTGGCTTTTCAGTTCCTGGAAGAATCGGCAGGTTAAGTGGGGAAGCTTCTGTTGCAGTGTCCCAAATGGCTGCTCGCTGTGGTCCGTGCACACCCTGAAATGACTTCTCCTCTTCTGCCCTGGCTTCAGGCTGCTGTTTTGTTGTAGTTGGCTTTGGTTTCAGTAGGGGACTGGTGACCGTTTCAGAATGGATGGTTGCAGGTCATCCTCATGAGTTGGCAGAGACCAGCTCCATTCCACCCTGGACCTTCTCCTCCACCAGTTTCTCCCAGTCGGCCTGCTTGGTGAATCTGGAGTCAGCCCTGTGGCTCAGAAGGATGGGTGACAGGTGCTGTCCCCACCTCTGTGACCCACTGCTAGGTTTTCTCAGGCTTGCTTTCTGAGCTGCCAGGGCCGGGACTGACTCGGGTCACATGCACCTGACCCGTGTACTTTTGCCAACCGGCTACATCCTGGAGGAGGGAGAGGAGACGGAGTAAGGAGGGGGCCTGCCGCGGCTTAGATTCTAGTGCTGTTAAATCGTCGCGTTGTCATTTAGTACTTCAGAAAGTGGCCTCTAGAAAGGGGGCCTCCCTGAGACCTCGACTGCAACGTGGGAGCTGTCTCTGGCACTAATTACCGTCCTCAGCGCTCTGCGAGGTCGAGTGTGTGCACCACGCCGACTTGCAGTGGCTGTCTCTCTATTTTCTCCCTCCAGCGCCTGAGTTGGCATCCTCGTGTCTTCCCTGACCGCCTGCACAGTCTCCCAGCTGGGCACCTCTTCCCTCTCTTCCTCTTCCTGTCCGTCTACCAGGCAGCCACAGGGGTGGGGGGGGGCGGCGGGGGTGGATCTTTCAAAAATGCAAATCTGATCGTCTTCTCCCTGCTTCAGATTCTTAAAGGGCTCTCTGTGGCCTGGAGCACCCGGTGCGAGTTCTCGGCAGGGCTCGCCTGCTGGGTCCCATCTGACTCTGCCCTCAGTTTTTGGCCTCTCCTGCACACACATCTCAGGTTGCAGCCACCAACCTGTTGCTGTTTCTGAACGTTCTCTGCTGGTTCTGACCTGCCCACTTTTACATCTGCTTGTCCCTCTGGCAGGAACCTGCCAAGTTCATTGAGGTTCCTGTTTCCCCCTCAGGCCTCAACCTCAACGCTGCCTTCTTTGTGAAGCCTCTCCTGTCACCCCCATTTGGTTGTTTGCTGTTGCTTCCTCTCTGGACCCACAATGCCTCGTCACCCTGTGGCACTGGTCTGCAGACTCTTATCTACAATTCTGATATCCAGAAAGTTCTGAGAACCAGAAGCTTACTTATAACTAATTTGGCTGCACTATCTGACCTGAGCTGCCTTGAGACTCTCTGTAGTATTTCTTGATCCTGCTTAGTGTGGCCAGGCAAGGGTTGTGTTGAAGAAATCCCAACGTGTTTGGTCACAGGCCCCACTTCCGGCCCTAGGGAGTAGGGGCGGGGGGAGAGGACATGGATTCTTTATAATAAAGGTACACACACCTGTTACCTGTCTGAAATCGGAAACATCTAGCTCCAAACCTGTCTGGCCCAAGGGCTTTGGATGAGGGATGATGGGCCCGTTGTTACTGGTCCAAGTTGGCCTCTTCCCACTAGACAGTAAGGGTCTTGGACTATGTCCTAGTCAACATTTTTATGTTGCCTTAGAGTCTTCAAGGGTAACTGGCACGGTTAGAATAAATATGCAGTAGGAGTTGGTTGGATACACGGGTAATAATAGCTAGCATTGATTAACATTTATTAAGCACTCACCGTGTGCCAGGCTCTGTTCTAAATGCTTGACTTACTTTTGCACATTTAATCGTCACATTGACTCCATAAGAGGGTACTCATTTTATCCCAGTTTTGTAGATGGGAAAATTGAGGCAGCTGCCGGTTAAGTAATGCCCAGGATTGCGTGACCAGGAAATGGAGAGATGGCACTTGAACTCAGACAGCCTGAGTTTTAGCCACTGGACTATTCTGCCCTGAAGATGTTGTGCTGAGCAGTTCAGGCAAAGTTGTAGCAGAAGATGGAAGCAGTTTTAAGGATTCTGTCCCCTTGCACTGTTTGTGCTTTCTCGCTGTCCCAGAGTTGGCTTGGTACTGCTCATCCTCAGAGCATTTTTGATAGGGTAATAATATGATTGGATATGGGAGTTAAAAAAGAAGAAATTTCAGTGGTCATTGAGTGTTTCATTTGGCACTTACAGACCATCGAATGTGATAACTCTCTTCGCGATCATCTTGTCCAGCATCTAGAAAGATGACAAACCTGAGACCCAGAGAGGTAAAGTGACTTGTCTGAGGTAACACAGCCAGTGTGCACTGCAGGGACCCCAATGTGATACCCCTCAGTGGGTACACTTTTCTCTTTCTCCAGGGAGATCCCCAGGGATGAGGGCCGAGTGGTTGTGTGATTTTTTAGCCCAGACAGTGGAATCTCCACCCTGCATTCGTTAGCTTGCTGGGTGACCACGTGACTTGTGAATTGCTGTCAGACAAACTTTTAGAACATAAGAGTTGTTCCATTCAGCATGTGCCTTCTCTGCGGCATCAAGGGGCATGCGGTGTTGGGGGGGCCCCATCTTTTGCTCCTGCTCTCTGAGCTTTGGGCTGAGAAAACTGAGGATTGATTGTGTCTCTTCCAACAGTTAGAGTGGTGGCTGCTTTTACAATTATGTCACAAAAACTGAGCCAATCCCAGAGTGCCCCGAGGTCCCTGGCTGAGCTGGGGCGGCCCGAGTTTGTGAGTAAAGCTGGGTAAGAGGGATCTGTAGCGTGAGCTTATCTTTCTGTTCAGCATAAGAAATCTGCCCTTGACCGCTCGTGTGCCCAGGAGTCCCCCGCCAGGCCTCTAAGCCTGTCTGATTCGACATTTCTTTCCCTCCCCACCTGGGAGAGGTGAATGGCCTTTGCCAGGAATGGTTGGACCTTTTTTCTCCCCCCTCTTAGAATTTAGTATGGAAAGGCTCTGCAGTTGGGAGGGGGAACAGATTTTTTTTTTGCTAATTTTCTCAGTTTTTTTTAACTGCCTGTTGTCCTCAGCAAAGTTCATATTTTAAAAGCAAAATACCTTGGGCTCAAAAGTAACATAACTACTTTTGATAAAAATCTCCCGAACTACCCAACTACCAATTATCAGCTCCTGTCTGTCTATCTGTCTGCCTCTGTCTCTATCTAGTCCACCCACCTAGCAACTTTTCTCCTATATTCCTCTCTTTCTAGGCTTTGCATTGTAAATATAGACATAACTCTGCGTATATTTCTTGCTTTTAAAAATTAAAAAGAAAATTTTAAGACCTAATTTTTTGGAGCAGTTTTAGGTTTATAATAGAGAGGAAGGTATGGAGGTTTCCTATATACCCCCTGACCTCCGCACACGCACGTGGCCTCCTCCACTGTCAACATCCCTCCCCACAGGGGTGTGTTTGTTACAGTTGATGAACCTACACTGACTCGTCATTATTTCCCAAAGTCCATAGTCACATCACGGTTCCTCTTGGTGGTGTACATTCTGTGGGTTTGGACAAGCATATCCTGACATGCATCCATCATTATAGGATCGTGCAGGGTATTTTCACTGCCCTAAACACCCTCTGTGCCCCGCCTGTTCCTCCCGCTGGCAACCACGGATCTTTTTATTGTCCCTGTGGTTTTGCCTTTTCCAAAATGTCATATAGTTGGAATCACACAGTTTGTAGCCTTCTCACATTGGCTTCTTTCACTTAGTAATGTACATAAATATAGAGAGAAATATATTCTCTTTAAAAAAAATTAGATCCCGTTATACACACGGTGTTCTGACTTGCTCCAAATCCCGTTTGCGCCCCGTGTGCCCACCTCAGCATCAGCATTTTCACTGGCAGCAGAATGCTCCGTTGTGTGGCTGCTATAACCTCATTTAACTAATCTTCTGTGGTCGGACAGCTGGGTGGCTCAGCTCTGCCTGTATAAACAGTGTGACAGTGAACAGCCTTTAATAGCCTTTTTTTTTTTTTTTGGAACCCACTTGTTTGACTATTGCCTGAGGAGACATTCCACTCTGTGAAATTGCTGGGTCAAAGTTTGTGTTTTTTTTGGCAGGGGTGGGGTGGGGGTGGGGAGGCATAGTGAAGGCTTTTAAGACCTTTTGCTAAATTATGTGACTGAATTTCAGTTATCTTGCTGATCCCTCACTCAGTTGGCTTCGGGGCCCTTTGATAGGAATATAGACTCCTTGAAATATTTGTGAATGATTAAAAAAACTAGATCTCTCCTAGGCAGAGAGGGAGGAGTGTACACCCAGAGGCTGTGCTGTGGGTGGTACCCCCAGTAACGAAGTACCTGGAGGATGCCGGGAACGTTAGCTCACCTGGCGAGGAGAATGCATTCCAGTGCCTGATGTGAATTTCTCCCTGCAAAACAGCTCTACATTTTGTAGAAATGGGATTATTAGAAGAGGTTTTCAGCACCTCCAACTACCGTTGGAAAAAGCTGTATTTCCTTTGGCTTGGTCGTAAAAGACAAGCAAATAAATTTTTTTCAAAAAAGGTAAATGACAATATTTTGGGTTCCCAAGAGCATGTTCTGTCCCTTAGAGCGTTCAACAGTCAATGACTTGATTCCTTCTAACAATACCTCTATGTGGGAGGCGCGTGTAAACTTCCATTAGGGACGGACAACAGGTCAACCCGAGTTCTGAAATGTGTAATTTCTTACCCAGTCTGGGTGGGCCAGAAGCCCATAGTGGGATTTGACTGGGGAGCAAGTGTGGGTGTGTGCAGGGGTCACTGAGGGTGTAAAGAGGTGTCTCAAAGACTTATTTTCCTGAGTTAGTGAAAAAGGGTTTGTCCCACTCACCTTCTCCGTGCCTGAGTCCCTCTCGGGGAGCTAATGGGCGCAGAGCATCCTCTCAGCCAGCAGGCTTTTGAAAGCATGGTCACATCAGAGCCCTCATCATCTGAGTTACGTGATTTTGCAGACCTGACACAGAGGCTCCTGGGAGAAGCTGCCTGTCCTCCTGTTAATTTTAAGTCCATTTATAAAATGAGAAGCTGTGTTGAGCCGATGCATATGAAATGGAACTTGCCTATGAAAGGTTTCTTTTTTGGTTAGATGGCCTTATTTGACCTTTCTGTGTCTCAGAGGTTAGTGGCCTTTGCCTATGGCGCCTTCATGGAAAAAGTTCTAAAAATAGCTCCTGTTTGTTGTTGAATAATGACTTGGGAGGGCGGATGGTAGTTTCCAAGTTCTTTCAGTCAGCAAGCTGGACAGAAGGCAGCCAGTCCAGAGGAGAAGGGTCGTCTGCGCCTTCGGTCCAGCCTGGCTGCGGTTTACCGTGCTCAGGGTTCCGTGGGGGGTATGGGGAGCGTGCATGTGTCTCTTGATTGCCCTCTGCTCTGAAAAGCCTCTAATTAATTGCTGACTTGTAAACAGGTGAAGGTACCTGCATGACTCAGATCCTGATGAGACTTTTGTCTCAGATGTCCCTCATCCACTGGCCCTGGGGGTCCTTGGTCTCTGTCCTAGCAGTATTGGAGGAGTGGATGGTTCAAAACACACTTGGGTTTCATCGTATCCGTTTCAAGGGAGCATCATAATGTGGTCGAAGGAGCCCTGGCCAGGGCGGGACCTGGCAGTTCAAGTTTCTAGTGCATGTGACCTTGAATAAGACTTTGCTTTCTGTTCTTGGTAAAATGAGGAATTGGATTCTATTCCCTTCCTGACTCAAAGAGGTTTTGTTCCTTTGTGTCTCAAAGCAGTTTAAACTAATGAAACTTCTGGAAGAACTGACCCAGGACCCTACATTTCCACGAGGTTTCTTGAGGGCTCAACCAAATGCAGACACTTTCTTCTTTCAGGTTGCTGATCCGGCGAAGGGGGGGGTGGAGGGGGTAGGAACTTGGGTTTCCAGGAGCTCCTTGAGTAGGAGGGTTGAGATGTCAGGAAGGGGAATCTGTGAGGTGAGTAGATCGTCACTTTACCAGGGGTAAGCCAAATCGGGACTGGTCTTTCAAAGGGCTGCTGGTCTCCTGCCGCCTCTAGGCGAGACCCAGAAGCTCTTAGAGACGCGTCTGTGCAGTGGGGACGTGAGCCTGGAATCCAGTGACTCCTGCAGCCCCATATCATGTGACTGCTTGGTGTGTACCTCCCTTTCTATTCACTGCCTCACTGTCCCAGGTTCCTCAAGGGCTGTCTTAGAGCAATGAAGGCATGTCAGCCACCCCAAGGATCTGCCTGTTTACAGAGAAAAGTTTTTTGTAATTCTTTCCATTTTGTAACCTTACACCAGTGAAGCATCTAGGGTGATACTGTCCCACCAGAAGGCCGCACACTCAGACAATATTACCCCACTTCTTTATAGAATTGCCTTCTCCTGAGTTGCTTTTAACTTTAAAACCTTGATTCAAAAATCATACTCAAAAAATGTCAGCGAGGATGTAGGCCATTTGTCCATCACCTTGTTGTATTCTTATTACTAAGTGAAGAAATTCTATGGAAATTTAGTAATAAAAGTTTGATTCTCTTTGAGAAGCTGCTAAGCTTTTCTCCTTTTGATACAGAAAATTCTGTAACTTATCTTGGTACCCTTTTTACCTAGGCTGCCAGGAAGCTCAAAGCCTGATGTGAAGAGACATCAGTCTTGTTTGTTATTGGTGTCTTTATAATATCTTCATTCCATGGGCATGATTATCTTTAATTTTAATTTCATTGTTGGTTTTGTCTTTTGTTAGTCATCTGGGAGCCTTTGTGTAGAGAGATGGGTTAAGAACACTTTAAACACAAACACACACACAGCAAAAGGGAAATTATAAGGATTTCATGCTGTTAGAAAAATGCAAAAACTTTCTGAGAGAGAGAGAAAGAGAAAGAGAAAGAGATCGACTCTGATTAGTGTAATATTTAAGAGCATGATAGATTCACTAGCCAGACTGCCAAGGGTCAAATCCTGGCCGTATCACTTTACTGGCTGTGTTACCCCGTTTAAATTGTTTAACGTTTCTATTCCTCAGTTTCCTCATCTGCAAAATGGGATGATAACATTTCCTCCTCATAGGGTTGTAGTGAGGATTAGATGAGTTAATTAATTAATACCTAAGAACAGTGCGTAGCACATATAAATACCCTATAGGTTTTATCAATTGCTAGCAAATTACTGCTATCTGGCATTATTTTTTCCACTCTTTTGGAAATTTCACAATAGCATTTGGTCTCTTTTCTCCCATTCCTCCAACTCTGAATTTTTTAGACTAATTCTTGGTCTGCCAAGCCAACTTCTTCCTAGTGTAATTAGCCAGGGTGTGGTTTGTATCTTAAAAAATGTTTTTGAAGAATAAAGGAAAAAAAAAAGTTTTGCCTTCTAGGTTTGGCATGCTTTTCCAGAAAGTCAACAAAAAGGTGAAGTACTTTCTCTTGTCTTGAGCTACCATGTGGCTTCCCCAGCCCAAATTTATCTGGTTCAGCAGTGAGGGCTTCACCCCAGTCTGTCACCTTGGAAGGTCACACTGCTCCTCTGTGCCTTAGTTTCCCTCTGGTACTGTGGGGATCTGTTCCACCTCACTGTTGCCTCCAGAAAAGCAAGGACTCCCCGCTCCAGCAGCCCTCCCTCCCCCCACGGTGGCCACTCAGTAGATATTTGCTGAACATGTGGGTGGATGGAGATTTCAGCCTCTGCTCTGCTGCCTTGTGCATTTCTTCTGAGTTGGAGACAGATAACCGAAGGGAGAGTGGGTTTAGAAAGTCAAAAGTACCCTTGAGTGGAAGGGTTTTTGATTCCTGTTTCTTCCCTACTCTTTGACAGTGGCAAAATGCTGATAAAATCTGAGAGTGGGATGAAATGAAACAGCCCATCAGGGTCCCCTGCCATCTGGGAAGGTGGTGATTAAAAATGGCAAGCCTCACAGCTTCCCGGGAGGGTTGTCTGGGGCGGTGCTGAAGGTGATGTGCGCAGCGGCTCGGCTTCGGGGGCTGACTGAGGACTGGCAGGGCAGCTGGGGACCGCCTTTGAAAGCAGCGCTCCCCAAGATCTCATTAAAACGCTTCCTCCAATGGGTTGAGCTGGAGCAGAAGGGTTTGGGAAGAGAAACAAGCCAAGGCTGGTAGGAGACACTGAACTATGAATTTAGCAGCAATTAAAGTAGAAAGACTTGAGCATGTGAATTTTTTTAAACAGTGCCCTGTAGTTACCTACCTTTGTTCTTGGTGGTTAATTTAAAATAAGCATAATCTTTGTCTAACAGCCGGGCTGCCAGAGTTGCATATATTTATTTTCATGACTATTCTTTGGATTGCACAGGAACCGGTCAGTGCCAGGATATTTTTCCCTGGACATATTTTGGCTCTGCTGGTGTCTTCCTGCACCCCTCACCCCACCCTCCACCCCCTTCCTTGAGAAGTTGGCAAGCATGAATCCATAGATTTTTCTTCTGCGGTGGATAATGTAATAACTGGTTGATGTCATTCTAGCAACGATGGGACATGCTAGAACCCTAGACCTGTACGCGGTCCTCAAGAGACTGAAGGAACTGAGCTGGCCCAGCACCCTTAGATCAGCCATCTCCTAGACTGGGTGAAAGCTTCTAATCGGTGCTGGAAGACCCCAGAAAATGAGAGAGCCTGTTGTGCGTTTGGGTTTTTGTCATCCATTTCACCATGAGAAGTTCTTGTGGAATTCTACCTGGAGCCCTCAGAGATGCATTTTCAGTCCATTCTCCCTTGTATTGTCCAGCTGGAAGATGGACAACAGTTTTATATTTGTGAGGCAAATATATTTTTTTAGTTAATAAGTAATCACGTGTATCAGCTCGTCGTCACCTCCAGCCTACCACCTGTTTTTATAAATAAAGTTTCATTGGAGCCCAGCCACACTCATTTGTTTATTGCCTATGGCTGATTTCACGCTACGACAGCAGAGTTGGGTAGTTGCGACAGAGATTGTAAGGGATTTGCTGTCTGGCCCTTTATAGAAAAAGTTTGCTGACTATTCACATATGTCATGAGCACCTGTGATGTCCCAGGAGCCGTTTTAGGCACTGGGGATGCGGCAGTGAGCTTAACAAGGTCCTGACAGTGAAATGTGAACAGTTATGGATATAATATGTCAATTAGTGGTAAGTGTTGTGAAAAAGTAAAGCAGAGTAAGGGCATAGGGGCTGAGATGGGGAGGAGAGTGTTATCTTAGGTAGGATTGTCAGGCAAGGCTTTTATTGGGCGAGGCCGTTTGTTTCAAAGCCCTTCTGCGTGCTCTTTTCTTTGGAGACGGTGCTCCAGGTGGAGGCCCAGTGATGGCAGAGGCCTGGAGGCAGAAGCTTGCTTGTGTGAAGAATAGCAGGAAGATCTCTGTGGACCGAGTTTGGGGCTAGTGGAAGGAGCCAAGGCTGGACAGGCAGGGAGACCAGAACACCTAAAACCCTGGTAAGGACATGGACACGTATTCTGCATGCCAGGGGAAGGCATGGTAGGGATTTGGGGAGTGACAAGAGAGGGCCTACATCTTAGAAAGACAGCCAGCTGCTCTGTGGCATGGAGACTGCAGAGAGGCAACGGTGAAAGAAAGAAGGCCAGTTAGGTGGCTGCTGTAGTTGTCCAAGGACCAGGGTGGTGGTGGGGAGGTGGGGAGAAGTGGTTTGAGTCCAGATGTATTTTGAAGGTAGAGTCTATGGGATTTCTGAAGACTGGGATGTGGGAAGATCGGGAAATGAAGAGTGAGGAGTAAGGCCAAGGTTTTGTCCTGAGCAGCTAGAATCCTTTTCCTCTGTTGGGGAAGACTGGCAGGAACGGGTTTGGGGGTGACAGTCAGCATTTGGAAACCTTTCCGCTTGGGGTGCCTCTTACAGTTAACGTATATATTTAATACAGTGGCATTTGTTTTTTCTTGAAAAAGCTGTTAGTAGTCAGTGTTGCATCTTCTGGTTGATTTGACGTATAGGGATAGAGGAAATGTTGTAGGAACCATTTATTAAGCTCTTATGTGGCAGGAACCAAAATCTGAATTAGTTATCTATTGCTGGGTAACAAATTACCCCAGAAATTTAGCAGTTTAACGTAGCAAACATTTATTATCCGACAGCGTACCTGAGGGTTAGGAATCTGGAGTGAGATTAGCTGGGTGGTTCTGGCTCAAGGTCACTTACAAGGGTGAAGTCAAGCCGTCATTCAGGGCCACAGTCATCTGAAGGCTCCGCTGGGGCTGGAGGGTCCAAGTTCACTCATAGGGGTGTTGGCTGGAGGTGTCAGTTCTCTGCATGTTGGCCTCTCCAGAGGTACCTGAGAGGCCTCACAGTATTGCAGCTGGCTTCCCCCAGAGCTTAACAACCACGATTTCTTTTATCTCTTATAATTATCTTCTCGGCTTACCATTTTAACCTAGAAATCCAGATGAGGAAACTGAGGCTCAGAAAGGTTGGGTACACAGAAACCAGTGGTTAGACCAGGACACCACCCCTGATAAGGTGGACTTTGTTGTCTTCTCTATAGCCCTGCAGGGTTGCTCATGTTTCTCCAGTGCTGTGATCTAGGGTTGATGCCAGGAATTCCTTTGGGGTTATTATGTTTGACTTAAACAGTTTGATGGCGTTGGTCGTCCATGCTAATAATTACAGCTTAAAAATCATCTTGTTGTCTCTGAGACTCATTTTGTCTTCAGCCCCCACTCCCCACCCCATGGCCTTCGCGTTCTTTCTTCAGTCTCCAGCCCTGATGGCTAGGGCGTCTCAGAGGCTGGGTCTGTCCTCTGGGAAAGCATTTGCCTCTGTGTCACCGGCTAGCTGTGGCGGCTGTTGCCTCCTGGCAACAAGCAGCCGGTGTTGACATCATTCTGAGTCCTTGCTGGGCGGTGGCTTGGGTCAGGGGGTCCTACTTCACATCATGAATTGGTTTGTTGCCAAGCCAAAACTGTGGCTTCTTCCTTTCCGCAAGGAATAGCTATTAATATGTTTATGCCAAATTAAAAAATGCATGCCTGCTCCTTACAGAAGATTTAAAACAAATAGAAAAGTGTAAAAAACAAAAGTTCATAATCCCACTACTTAGAGAGTACAGCAGTTGAGAGTTTTGGTGTATTATAATTTTTGTGTGTACATGTGTATTTAAAAACAGAACTGGAAAAAAATCATAATTGGAATCATACCGTGGTGCGTGTGTGTGTGTGTGTGTGTGTGCGTTCTTGTATTCGGCTTTTTTCATTTGAGTGCTTTATAATAATTTTCTCCTGTTATTAGATGGCTGTAAAACATTTTTAATCGCTGAGTAACATTCCATCATTTTGACATAAAATACAGATATATTTGAAGTACACTTTACTGCCAAGGACAAGATGTGTTCATTTCATAACCATCAATATAGCACAGGGTAGAGCGAAAAAGGGTACCGCTTGAAGTCAGAGGGCCTGGATCTGAGTCCCAATTTTGCCACTTTGACTAATTTTTTAAATTCTGAGCTTCGATGTCCTTGTCTGTAACATGTGGTTGCTACTATTTATCTAATAGTTGTGAGGATTAAGTGAGATAATGCCTGTCCAAATCTTTCATAAGCTGCAAGTCGTTTTGTTTTCTTAAAGACCATGGTTCCGTTTCCTCAGGATCAGTCTTCTGCTGGACATCCCACGCTCACACCTTTGGAATGAAGGCTTGTGAATGTCCCTTTGCTCTGGGGATCGTCTTTAGAAGATCGAGATGATGTTTACGTTGCGGGGGGGTGGTCAGGGAGATATCTTACTAGGTTAGATGGCAGTCCCTTTGGAAAGCAGAGAGCCGTGTGTGGTGAAGGTGGCTCCAGGAAGTTTTGATGATGGAGGGGAGCGTCAGGACCTTGGGGCAGGCCCAGGGAGTCACTGTGTGTGGCTGGTGCTGGAAGAGGTCTCAAGCTAAACTTTACCCCCACCGTGGTTTAGGGTATTGTTAGCTGTGGGATCAACACTGTTCTGGTCAAGCAGACAGATGGGAGAATGGCCTTCCCAGGACACACCTTTGGTGGCAATGTGCAGGGAGCCCTTGGCTGGCAGGATTGTGTGTGGGGCGCTTCTACAATGAGAAGCGTCCTGTAACTGTCTGTCACCTGTGTGTTGTGTTGGGGCTTCTCTAGAAGGGACAATGGCAGGGGGATGCGGTTCCTGAGTTCAGAGAACCGGGGGGAATTAGAGCCTTTCTCAGCTTCCTGTTGCTGATGAGGGCGCACATGTCACCATCTGTGTACCCACGAGTGGCTACACTGGACCATTTCTCCTTATTTGGATCCTTCTGTCTATTACCACATTGAAGGTAGGCTTCACGAGAGGAAGACTCTGCTTGTCTTGTTTGCGCTGCATTCTTAGTGCCTAGAATGCCATTCTGCACGTCGTAGGTGCTCAGTAAGTGAGTGTCGGATGAGTGGCCGAGGAAAGGAAAATGTCCAAAGAAAAAATGACCCGCTAGACCTGAGGCTGTTGAAGTGATGTGCCAGGAAGGCTGAGAGCACAGACACAGGTGTTCGGAAGAGCAGGTGGGACCCTGGTCAGTCATCCTGGTCTCATTTTGCTCCTCTGACAGTGGGGATGATAAACCCACCGTGCAGGGGGTCGGGGAACAGCGATAACATATATTTGTGCTCTGTCCACGAGGCCCGGCGGGAGTAACGGGGGCCGTTATCATTCTGCAAACAGAGGAGGCCCGTGGGAAAGGAAGAGAAGATGCTTCAGCCACGTTAGCGCCTCTGGAGTTCACTGGCGGTGAAATATGGGGTGTGTGGCCGTTCCATGCCCATATTTCTATTCAGGTGTCCATGAGGGCGTAAATAAAGACTAAGTGTCTTGGCAGGCCCTGCGAAGACTTGTGGCGTCCCAGTTACTTGGGGACCCTGAAGACTGTGTAACTCAGAGCCAGGCCTCTGCCTTGCGGAGCGGTCTGGCCTGAATTCCCTGCCCCAAGGAAGCCGCCTGACCTGTGGGCCTCTCCCTCCTGTTGGTGTGGAAACCTCTCTTCCTCATTTTGGTCTCTGTTATGGCTTTTTGTTCAAGGCTGCGGTTTCGGGGTGCGTAATTGAGTTGCACCACAAGGCAGATAATGTGGGATGAGCAGTTCATGTGGCGACTTCCTGCCCTCCCTCACACCTCCCTGCTGTCACCTCCAGGAGGCTGCCGATGGCAGGAGAGCCGCCCCACGGCTTCCCTTTGTCTTGTCTTTTTTGCAAGGAGAGTCCTTTATTTGTTCTTTTAATGCAACTGGCCTCTGAAGATCCTTTCCAGATCAATTTGGCTTGTCAGGGATGCCAGGCTTAAGTTCTCAGGCTTCTAAAGAAGAGGGGGAATGGTGGGGGGCTGGGGACCAGACTTTCTTTCTTTCTGTGGCTTTCAGAAGAAAATCATGCATGTTAAAATAAATGATGCAAATATCTGTATTTTATGTATCAAAGAGACAAATGGCATAAATGCAGATTATAGGGTACTGCTTAGAACTGTCCATCACACGAGCACCCCCGGGAAAGGCAGGCAGGCCCAGCCGCTGCGCTGAGTGGTGGCTTTGCTTTGGGGCAGCCACCAGGGGGTCAGCATATTTAGGTCATTGTCTCGTGGATTGATTGAGGATCGTCTTCAAAGCCGACTAGTTTTCCAAGTATTTCATCGTACACGCACACTTAAAAAAATAAGAGCCGTTTCCATTTTCTTGTGTGTGATCCGCACTGACCTGCCTTCCACTTCTGCCTCCACTTGGGCGCTGGTTTCTCTTTGGCTTAGGGACTGGTGGATCTGGTGTGCTCCGCTCCTTCCTTTCTTTGGTGTGAAATTGGCTCTGCTGTCGTGGATTGTGGTCCGTGGTGGAGAGGCGTTGAGAGTGGTTTCTCAGCCTTTCTCCTTTACAACCTGCCGTGACGCCAATGTGTCCGTTTTTTCTCTCCCAGGAAAGATCCTTTGTGTAAGTGTTTGAGGATGTGAACTGTGGCCTTCCTGTGCTTAGAGTGATCTGTGGAGCTGCTTCTGTGTTCCACCGGTGGCCGTCCATCGCTGGTTGAGGACCTTTGGGCCTCACGACTCCTGGACCCTTTTCCAGCTTTCTGTGGTCTGTGCTCAGTGTGTCTTCCAGGCTATGGTCTCTGAAAGTGGTTTTCCCACCTGAGAGTGCTTCCTCAAGGTCCCCTGTCCCCTGCTTGGTGGTCCTTCAAGAGTCTTTCAGGAAATGGGAATGGATTCTACTCTTTAAAGTCATGAAACGGGACAGTCACGTGATGTCCAGCAAGCATGCTGGAACCAGCCCCCGAGGTTCAGGTGTAGGTGCCAGCCATTCCTAGTATGCTGATCTTGAGTGATAACAAGGAACATTTCTTGACCATTTGCTGTAGGCCGGCTCACCTTAACTCCGTGATGTCCCATTTAGTCCCCACATTGTACAGCCCTATGAGAAAGGTTTTTATTCTTGCTCATTTTATGAGCTTAGCAAGGCCCAGATTCATGCAGCCAAAAGTGCTGGGCCATTCTCCAAGCCCACAGAGGCCACCTCCAGATCCTCACCCTGACAGCCACTGCACCGCGTCACCCTCCCCACTGTGTTGCAACTTACCAGCACTACCGGAGCTTTGCCATCTGAGTGGCAAAGATCCAGTGTCAGCCCTGCAGGGTTCTTTTGAGGATAACATGAGATGAAATGTAGTGGTTCAGTCTCTGGCACATAGGAAGAGTCCAGCAAATGTTAGTTCCTTTCTTTTGTTCCCCTGGGACAAGGAGCGGGGCATGAGAAACAGAGGGACATTCATGCCCTGCTTGGCAGCCTCTGTTGTTAGGAGGGCAGGACCAGAAAGGGACAGCGTGGGGGATCCCCCTCATCGTAACCCGTCATTTCACTGCAGACGTCTTCCCGGCACTGGCCTGCGGCCTGGGACGTGGGGTGGGGAGCGGGAAACTTCTTCCTGGAGAGGAACGGGTAGTAGGAAGTGTCAGCAGGTGGACACTTGAGTCTCGTTGGGGTGGAGTTTGGGTGCTTGTCCTTCTGACTCTGGGGCGGGGCTGGAATTGGGCCCTGGAGACTGAGCATGTGCCCCTCTACGAAGATCTCCAGGGTACCGAATGCTCTTGTCAGAGCAGGGGAGCTGGTCTGTGGTCACTAGTGCCATCTTGGGCTGCTCTCCCTCGGCTGTTGTCCCCCACCATTGTGCCAGGAGGGAGCCTCGGCAGGAATAAGGTTCTCTCTGAACCGGATTTGCATTGCTCTCTAAGTATCCCACTCTATCCCGGAGGGTGCTCAGGTGGAGTAAGAAACTGGTGGGTGCCTTGTACAGAAATTCAGGTGCTGCCTGGGGGGCATGTGAAGTTCCAGGCCTGGTGTGAGAAGGTTTGACTTTTTCCAGCCCTCTCCTTTGTTCTTCTAGAACGTAGATGTTGCTGGAGCTCAGAGAGGGGCTTACCACTCAGAACCGGGGCTGGGGTGGGTCAGGGGAGGAGGTCAAGTCAGGACGGAGTCTTGAAGCTCAGGTAAACCAGGAGGAGAAGCCCAGAAGGTGACTCTGTGGGGTCCCAGCATCACTGGGGGAGCCTGTGAGAACTGCCGAAGCTCAGACTCCACCCCAGGCCTGGGAGTGAGAATTTTATCAAGCTCCCCAGGTGATGTTTGTGCACGAGGAGGTCTGAGAAGCCCTGCTGTAGGCTTTCCTGGGAGCTGTGAGGAACCAGGATTATACTTTCCCACAAGCCCGCGTTAGAAAAATAAAGAATCATAATGTGTTCAGAAGATGGAAATTGGTTCAGCTTAACTAAAACGAAGAAAAACAAGGAAACGAAGCACCGCTTGGTGCCTGAGGGAGAGACCGAGTCCGGTGCTTCCTTGCTCCGTCCTCACACCCTCCCCTGGCTGGGGGCCTGCCCCCTCTAAAGCCAGGACGCCGTCTGTCTGTCCGCCCTCCCTAGTCTCTCTCCCTGGTACGTGGTGCCAACATGACTTTCGGGAGTGTTTGGAGCACATGGGAGCTGTGCGTAAGTAGCTTTGTTGGCCCCTTTGCTTTTCCCGCTTAGATTGTAGACCTCAATGTGCTTTTTCTTTTCTTGCTTTATTTTTTTGGATAATGGCAAAATCACTGCTTGTGGGCACCGCCACAGATAATACAAAAAAGCCCTTTGAAAAGAGCTTTGTCTGAGCACAAAGTACTTGGAATTGAAGACCCCCAGGGACCTGCCTCCACCGCGCATCACTTCTCTCTCCTCTCCCTCTTCTTTCTCTCCCTTTTCTGTCTTGTCTCTCCCTTCTCTTCTCGCCCTCTCCCTCCCTGTCCTCTTTCTCTTTTCTTCATTCAAACTTCCAGTGGAACTGGAGTGAGCTACATATTGCCCTATTTTTGGCTGATTTGCATGTTAGAGAGAGCAGAGTAATTGGTGTTTAACCAGAACAAAAGAGGATCTGTTTTCTAAAAGAAAAAGAATTTTTGAAGTAGACCCTATTGCATCTACTGCCTTTGTCTTTCCCCTCATTAGGAATTGAATAGGATGGCCCATAATGAGGATGTGGAAGATACTGCTTTGGTTGTGATGCTTTTTGAGCTAATTGGTTTGAAAATTATATTTGATGTGGATCTGAGGGATGTTGGCAAAACACCTCTTGTTGGGACGTGGACATCCTGTATCCCCTCATCAGTGGGGAGGGGGATTGGGCAGTGTTGAAACTCAGTTTACCTTCTGAGTTGAATGCTCTCATGGGCCACCCCTGAGGTTTTGATCTTTCTCCAACTTTCTGGTTGGGCCACCGTCCTCTGGGATCAAAGGAAGCCTGTGAGTATTGTCAAGGGAACCTTGTAGGGTGAAGTTCAGAAGAAACTTTCTTGGCTGATGCTTGACTTCTAGTGAAGAAATGTCTAGTCATTAATTTGTACTATTTTCACGAGGAAGTGAAGTTGGAAAGTGACTTTCTCCCTTGGTCAGAGGCAGGTCTCAATCTGGACTAGGAAATTGGCAGTGTGCCAGGTGAGAACCTCCAGATTGCCTATTCTTCATTTTATATGTAGAAATTGCGTCGTCAACTCAACAGTTATGTGGTATCATAGAGTTTTGTGCAAACTGAGTGAAATTTTGAAGACTTTCAGTAATGTTTCAGTGACCGCAAAAATATCTTTAAAAATTAAAAAGATAAAAGAACAGTGTATAAACTTTGAAACATAGAGGAGAGAGAATGAGTTATAATTGCGTCACTCTGAACAGCCACCATTTTAAATTTTAGTGTATGACCCGATCTTTCACCGTTCCAATTCTTACACACACATTTTGAAATGATCCTAGGGTAATACATTGATTACTTTGGGGATTGTGTTTAGGCAAATATTTATTTAATAACACCAGTTAAAGAGTTCTGTGACCTTAATTCCTTTTTTGAGGTCACCCAGATTTGCAAAAGTTCAATATTAAATCTTGCAAAATCTGATACCAGATAAGGAAGAGATACAGGTCATCACGCTCCCTCTCAGACAATGTGATTAAAGTAATTCTACTGTCTTCGTATGTTTCTTACTTTGTCTTTCTGCAAACCTGTGGGAGAGGTGAGGGTGAAGCCATCTTGACCCACTTTGCAGGTGAGGAGATGGAGCCCAGCTTAGGTGGAGGGAGCGATCACACGGTGCTAAGCCAGCAGGTGCAGTCCCCAGGTCTGGCCGCCACATCCCCCTCCCTCCTCTCCGCCTCTCCCTTCCTTCACCTAGCCCCTTCCCCCTCCTTTTTGTTAGCAAATAACTTAAAACTTACAGGAAAGTTTTTACGAATAAGCACGAAGAACACTCGCACATCCCCAGTCAGTCCTTTGTCAGCAGTCTAGCTCCCATGCTCCGTCAGTTGCCTTTTCTTTTTCTGTCTAAACATATTTTTTCCCCTAAGTCATTTGGGAAGAATTGTAAAGATCGTGACTCTTCACTCTTAAACAATCAGTGTTCCTAAGCATGGGGATGTTCCCTTACGTAACTCCAGTAGTGTTAAAACTTGGGGAAATTTCACATCGATACAGTGCTTTTATGTAATCTACCGTCCGTGCTCCGGTTTTGTCAGTTGACCCGATATGTCCTTTGTGGAATTCTTTTTCCCTCAATACAGGATATAATGCAGGATCGGGTGTTACATTTAGTTTTTTGAATGTCTCTTTAGTCTTCTTTAATCTGGAATATTTCTGAGGCCTTTCTTTGCCTTTTATGACATTGCCGTTTATAAAGACTATAATCCCATTTTGTTCTAGGAGAACATTCTGGGTCTAGTATTTCTTCGTGATTGGGTTCAAGTTATGCATTCCTGGCCAGGATGCTACATAAATGCGTTGTGTCCATCTCAGGGTCTCACATCTGGAAGCACTTGATGTCCATCTGCCCCTCTTTGCTGCTGATAATGTTGATCGCTTGGTCAAGGTGGAGTTTGATTTTCTCCCCTCTATACTTATTATGTTTTCCCTCGTAACTAATAAGCAGTCTGTGGGGAGTCACTTTAAGACCATGCTCCTCATCAATATTTCCACTTAGAAGTAGCATACACTGATGTTTTTGCCTGATCTAGTCTTTACCGTGATGGTTGCAAAATCATTGTCCACCTCCTCCACTCCCTCCATGTTTACCAGTTGGCACTTGGCATTCTACTGTAAGCAAGAGCCCTTCTGTCTCTTCCATTAATCTGGTAATCTATTAATTACAGCTATGGACTCATGAAGTCCTATTTTTCCAATGGCTTATCGTTCATTATGCACCTAATTACGTTGGTGCTCAAGTTATCTCAGACTTGGCCAGTGGGAGGCCTTTCATTCGGGTTCCTTAGAACATGCCCCCAACATTTTTTTGAGCGCTTCTTTACTTTCTAGTGTAACAAGATGTTCCAGGATCATCTTGTGTCTACCCTGTCCCAGCCCTGGAGTTAGTCATTTCTCCAAGGAGATCGTTTCTTTTACTGGAGAATGGATTTAGAGAGCAAGATCTGAGTGCTATGTAGGTTCGTTGCTACTGGATGTCTTTGCTCATTCTTATTGGGGTGTCTTTGCTTCCAGGTCATTTCAGTGGAGAGATCTAGGCAATATATGAGTATAAATACACACACACGTGCACATAGGCACATGCACTTATGGACGTATACGTGCATAATACACGTACATATTTTAGAAATCATGAGCTCATACCGTGTCTCCATTTCTAGTCCATCTGCAAAGTGTTCTTTCTTGCCTCCCCTATTCCGTATTTGTGTGGCCCTTCTTCCACAGTGAGAAGGCTGGCTTTCAACATCAGCACATTTATTAGTGTGCTCAATCCTAAAATACATCTAAAACAGAACCAGAATTGCTTGCCCATTCCACTATGAAAAAAAAACGATTAAAGAGTTGAAGGTTGGTTTCTAGTTCTCTCTCATCTGCCGCTCCCCGACTCTTCAGCTAGCGCTGAGGCTTAGCGTCAAACACTGTGTTCGTAAGTTACTTGGAGTCGCTCTCCCCCCACCCACCTACCCTCCGTTGTGGTTATGGTGTGCTTTCAGTTTCAGACTTTTTTCCTCTTCCTGTCCTTGTTAACTGAATGTTAGTTACTATATGAACAGTAATGTGTATTTGAAAGTTTGCTTAGAGAAGCGCTACTCCCGTAGTGTGTCCCTCCCACCCCATCTCCCACCCCCGGGAGGTGACCAGCTTCTTTGTTCTGTGGTTTGTCCCTTTTGTGTTCCTTTTTCTAAAGATAAAAAGAAGTTCGTATATTTTCTTATTTCCCCTTCTTCTACAAAAAGTAGCATAGTATATGTTCTTTAAGGCATCTTCTTGTTTTAAAAAATTAACTGAAGTCCATACTTTAATTTCTTCAGTTTTTCTTTCCTGCCCTTTTTCTGTTCGAGGGTCCCGTCCAGGACACCACATGGCATTTCATAGTCCTGTCTCCTAGGCTCCACTTGGTTGTGACGGTTGCACCTTAGTTTTTGAAAGATATAGGTGGTGGGTGGAGGACAAGGAGAAAGAGAAAGTCCCAAGTGAGAGATGAAAGATGTTAGGTCTGTATCCTCCAGATGTTATTGATCACTTTCGGGGCTTTTATCGTATCCTCATGCTTCAGGTGTCACTATTTGCTTAATACTTTTCCATATATTGATTCATTTTTTTCACCATAAGGATGTTTTCTAAGAAAACTTTATATCACTACCACAAATTGCCTCCCTATTACTTGTCCACTTGAATTTCTTGAGAGTTGCATAAAAATTGCAACCTTTTGAAGTTTAAAAAGTTCCAGTGAAGCAACCCCTTCTAATATTTATTCTTGACTTGAAACATGTAAATAATAATATACATTTTGGGGGGGGGTCTAATTTTTCTTAATGAAGATGCAAACCCACTGAGTTCATTGATCCAACCCATTGATCTAATGTGTGCAGGAAACTGAGGCTGGACTTCTCAGGGAATTCGAGAAAGAGCTGTATCTTATGGGGCATAAAATAAAACATGAATAACTATAGTTTAAGCTGAATGAGAGAAATACTTTTAAGACCAAGTATTTCTTCTTTTTGTTGTTGTTGTTTGAATTGTTAATTAAACATTTTACAAAGTGTTCCATTTATAATGAAATTTAAACAATATAAAGTGTGCGTGTATACACTTTAAATTTCCTGTGGTTACCTTTAAGATAATGCCTGGAGGATTCTGGGCTCCTTCTGAGTCATATCAAATGCATACCATTTATGCTTCTATCTTTGTCATGGAATGAGTTCCAAATGGAAAATTTGCCAGCATTTTTCTGTAGCAGATTTCTTAATTAAGCAGCCAATAGTCAATAATCCAATTCACCATTGTTCCTGGAAATGAGTTATGACAGTCCTGGCCCGTCCCACTTGTTCTTACATTGCTGTAGATAATAATGATGAGATGTATTCTGGACTTGCGTTCTAGAAAGGAAGTGGGAATTGATGGAGTACTCCACAGGGTACCATCATATCAAAATTTGAATTATGAGACCTTTATTCCAGAATAGCTCTTTAAAAATGATCTTAGCCATTGTTATTTTTAAATAACGAATGCAACATTATGGCAGCATTTTTCACATTCTAAGAGAAGAAAGGAAAATGTTCACCCACCGTCCTCCCAGTGGGTCCCGTTGCTTTCCAGCCCTGTCCCTGTGCACGAACCCATTGTGTGGGTGTTAGTGTAATACAGATGTACTGTCTGCCGGCCTGCTGTTCCCACGTAGCATCAGGCGTGATGCACCCCATGGCTCTTTTATTGGAGTTGTTCTGTCTTCACGATTGTGAATGGGATGTTCAGGGAGGTCACCTCCCAGGGTGCACCCCCCACCCCTGGGAAGCAGAAGGGTGGGATTTCATCCCGGGCTCTCTCTCTTGGCAGAGTAGGCTTGTGTCTGGTGTCCCCACATCACCTGCTTCAGTGGAATTAGCTGAAACGGATGTTGTCAGTTCCTCCTCAAGTTGTCTAAGCGATCCTTCAGTCTTTTTCAGGACTTGGGGGCTCCATATGTCCTACTGTTCCTTCCTTCCTCCATTCGCTGACCCAGCAGCATCCTAGGCCTTGCCCCTGCCAGGCCCTGGGCCAGCTGTGCGGATTCAGTGGCGAGTCAGATAAGTCGTCCTTCTTGGAGCTCGTGGTTCATTTGCAGAATGTGTGCACAGTTCACGTGCTTTGCTGTATGTCCAGCCCTTTCTCTGCTACTCGTGGACACAGACATTGCAGTAGAAGGGGGAGAAGGTGACCAGTAGGAGGAATCTAGACTCTGTCCTGCCTTCTTAAATGCTAAGTTCTTTGCATGCTTCAGTACTTTACTGGTGGCACACCGGCTCGGACACATCTGTGGTATCGAGTGTGAGGACTGTTGGACGAGGGAGCTGAGTAGGCGGTTCTGGAGAGATGGGTAGGTAGTGACGGACACATGAGCTGCCCCATTGGTCTAGAGGCCACCGCTCAGACTCAGGGATTCCAATGTTTAGGGCACTTTTGTACCTAGAGAAGATGACTTGAGGGGGAGTGGTAACATTCTTACGTTGGTGCCCCTCTCCTCCCCTTGTCGCATCCCCTCACAGGGCATTCTGGCTGCTTAGCTTTCTGCTACACCTGGATTAGAAGGGTCTGATATCGTTCACACTCGTGTGTGTAACTTTCACAGGGAAGCCTTTTACCTCAAATTATGGACCAAAAGGCTCATCTCTAGGTCAAAGGCTATGATAAGGCCTGGCCAGCAGGCAAAGGAGATATTGGAGGCACAGAGAAGCCTTCTTGAAGTTTCTGAAGTGAGAACAGTCTTGGGCTGGCCCTCCTCTTGGGTTCCTGGCTGCCATCTTTTCCTCTGCCCGGGATTGAGAAACCTGAGTTGAGGGGTCCAGGTTGTTGTCTCTGAACCCTCCCTCGTCCTGCTGTTGGTCTTCTCTCCGTCCTTGTGGTCACTGCTGCCTGACTCTTGACCCAGCTGAGTCAGGCTGTGTGTGTGTGTGTTCATTTGCACATGTGCGTGCACACATGTGAGCTCCTTGGAGGGGGTATAGGAGCAGACCTGGAGAATGGAAATTCAGAGGAGGAGCGTAGGAACTCAGAGGTTCTTCATTTGGCACAGTTGGGGAGTAACATTTAAATCGTCTTCTTAATTAACATTTATGAGCCATCCTGACAGTGATTAAAGAAATACAGGAAAGCTCTCAACGTTTGAGTCCGTTGTGTGTAGTCAGGGAAGAAGAAAGAAGAAAGAAAGAAGAGGAGAAAGGAAACATTTGAATAATCTGCTTTAGCAGTGTGAATTGTGTGCATTTGTATCCCAGTACCATGTAGTGAATAACAGTAGCATAAATACTTAAATAGACAATAGATTACATTTTATTAGTTTTATTACAGTAGTCACTTGGTACACATGTGTTCCAACCCGTCTGCTTACAACCTGGGAACAGCAAAAAGAGTCAAAACGCGTGTCACAGTGAGCTCATCAGACAGATGGACTTTAAAAGTAATTCTACTTGAGGCCTTTTCCAGCCGATTTCAGGAATATATATACCTGGAAACCCAAAGGAAGGGTGGGAAGCCAAGAAATAATTTTTTAACTCAAGAATATTCTAGAATTCAGTATCTCTGGAATACAGCTTTCTTTGCTCTCCTTTTGGAAGAATAAAGGCACATCTAGTGACTCTAGTAGATGTCACCTGAATGGATTCCTGCTGACTGATGCCATGTGAATTATAAATGAACCATATGGAACCACTTTATATTAAGTAACTAGCGCCTTCCAATGATAGTTATTTAGGTTGTAATCTTCTCAAAATCTGTTGTTAATGACTGGTGTGTTTTCACCTGAGGTTGTAAATGCTCCAAAGCCTGTTGTTAACAGTGCGAGGGGTGTGTGTGTTTGCGTGTGTATGTGTGTGTGTGTATTCATAGAAGGCTATAACTGTGAACCCTATTTCATGGTCTGATGGCTTTTATTTTTTTGCCTTAGATTCCAGACACGGTGCTCTGGAATAGCTGTTTTAGGGATTGTTTATTTGTCCTAAACGAATGCCAATTTTCAGTTTGTCCACGGAAGGGATGTGTCTGGAAACACATGGAGTATTGGATGGAATCGCTGTGTGATTGGCACCACGAGATGCCCATTGCTTCAGGATAAAGTCCAATTGCCTTAGCGTTGCCATAAGGCACGCCCTTATCTGGTCCCCCTCCTCTCAGGCTTCGTCAGTCGTGCTCTTCACGCTCGCTGTACCGAGCGAGTTCCCTGATCCTGCTGGCTTTGATGCTTCTGTGCCTTTGCTTATGGGGCTCCTTGGCCTAGAATGCTCTTGCCTCCCTCTTGTTTATTCTGCTGAAGCATCGTCTTGTCTAGGAGCTTCTTCTGATCTTCTCTTCCTTCTCCTCCTGAGCCTGGAAGGCTGTACTGATGTCGTCGGTACTCACAACACCCTTCTCTTCCCTCCTGTGTCACATCAGGTGGGGTCCCTATAGGAAACAGATGGTTCAGGAAAGGGGGTAATTGAAAAGATTGAATGAGGGGACTATTTTCAGAAGTGTAGACAGAGTTAAGGATCCAGTGAGGAATGATGAAGCACCCAGGCACTATTGGCAGCACTAAGGAGTTACCACCCCTTGGGCCGAAGGGCAGGAAGAGGGAGCAGTTACTGGGATGAAGCCTTGGGAAGGGGCTCCCTAACAGGAGCTGTGGCAGAGGAAGAGGAATGCGGCCCAGCAGGCAGGGATGGGGCCGTGACTGCCCCGACTTCTCTTTCTTCCCACCTTCTCATGACAGTGTCTTCTATTGGCCAAACCCAAGGGAGCCGAGGAGGCCCATTCCGAGATCAGTTTTGCCAGGCACCGAGCAGAGAGCAAAAGAGCAGATAATGGTTCCAGAGGGTCAGATGCAGAATAACAAGCACGCCATACAGTCTCCTGTGGGAGTGTCCTCTCAGTAAGGGCAGCAGCCACGTCTTCCTCATTTCTGTATTCCCAGGGCCTGTTCTTGTGGCGTGCTGGGACTGGGGCTTTATTCCCTTCCCCAGTCTCCATTAATATCTCCCAGCCACCGCAAGTAAGTACACCGTCTAAGCAAAAACTGAGTGCTTGTGTGGCTTCAAGACAAATCCCCAGCCTCTCCCTCTTCCCACCTGGGAGGTTTTTCTGTCCATCAGTTCTGGAGACCCACCCACTTAGCCCAGTGCCTGACCCAGGGTCTGTGTTCAGCATATACTTGTTGATGGAAGGAACCGACAGGTGGCTGGACGAGTGAGTGAGACAGTCGATGAATGAGAAGATGGGTCATGTGAAGAAACACTGAGGGGAGGGTGTGATGCGGGCCGTGTCCTCCTTGTATGTCTTTCAGATCCAAATGGTGCAGGAGGCTCTGAGTGTAAGTCCCAGGAAGCTGGGGACTTCTTGTTGTGTCCCCGGCACACTGCCTGTGCAGAGTAGGCACCCAACACATATTTGTCAGGTGAACAAATCTGGATGTTAAGTCACAGACCCGATGGGTTTCTTCTTCAGCGGGCTGCCCTCTGAGGTTCACCAGTGCATGAATCTTGGGCCGCCATCTCTCTTTTGGGGCCTAGGGCCACTTTAGTATTTTCCCAAAGTGGAGAAATCAGTGGCTTCCCTTCCTATTTATTCTTTGGATTTCCGGAATTTAGAAGTCTGAAGGGAGGACTCTAAATTTGCTCCTCTTGTTTTGGAGAGGAAGGAGGGGAGCAAATAGGACTTTAAGGCTTTGGTGAAAAGAGAAGGGAGGCAGGTGCAGTGCTCCTGGTGATGGGGGACGGAGCCCTCGTTCCTGACGTGAGCACGTTCAGGTGGCCTTGCCCAGTGCTGAGCAGCAGCGTGTCTTTTCTTCCTCTTCTAGGCTCATGTGGGTCTGTAATTCTAGGAGGAAGTGAGAGGGACCCTGCATGAGAGACGAAGCTCAGGGGAATAAACATCAGCTAATTCCTGAATTCCTGTTACGTTGCCAAGGCTGCACCTGGACTAGGTTCTAGGTCTTGAAATCATTGTTCTCATGTATCAGGGTCCTTGGTCTCTCACTATGGATTTAATTTGAATGGGGTCCCTTAGGCTACCAGTTTGGCCTGGCCAGGAGGGCCCCTCCTACGCCTCTGCCTATGTGGTCGTGGGCACACAGCAATTTGACAGGGTGGCGTGGGGATCAGGGTGTGGAAAGCAGGAAATTAGTAATGACTGGACAGGGTGAGGGTGACTCGTAATTTTAACGAAATGCTTAAAAATTAATTGGTTCTCTGCTCCGCAGCGTTATTCTGCTGAAGCCAGAAAGAAAAGTCAAGATGGAGAATTTCCCACTGTGACGCCTTTTAATTCTGGAAAGTTGAATCATTTAATGATGATTTGAGTGTCAACAGCCCACTGGCCCATCTTTCCCCAGACAGCTCCCGTCAGTATGCTCCCTTCCAGGGAAGGACACGGTGCTTTCCTTTAGTATTCTGGCACTTCAAGTCGAGTCCTGGCTCCTGTGTTTCCCAGACCATTACTACGCTTTTGCGGGCCAAGATGGGAGTGGGTTTTAGTCTTCGCCTGCTGCTCCTGTTTAAGTGATCTTTGGACCCCCTAGGGTGGAGTTGGAGCGGGTACGGCTGTGCCTTCTATATTGGATGGAGGCATGTGCATTGATTTGACGTGGTCCCGAAGTGCTGGGTTTTCTTGGGGTTGTCCTAAGGACGTCTGTGTCCTGGAGGACCTCAAGGGGCATATGGCTTATGACAGACTCAATGCACTGATGCATAGTTCCATTAGGAGCAAATAGAGAAGCTCCTCAGAGACTCTACAGTCAAACATGGGCTGTTAATTCTTTAGTTATTTATTTAGGGGGTGGGTGGAAATGGAGGGTGGGCCAAGTGGTGCGGTCATTTCTCCTGTAGGAGTATTTGCAGAACTAGAATATCTGTTTCCTATCGAGGGTCTTTGAATCGAAGAGCTTTCAGTAGATTGGAGACTTAATCTGATTATTTTTTTTCTGGGTCCCAGGACATTAAGAACAATTTATGACCTGGTCTTGTTGTTTCCTCATTAAGAGTCAGTCCTGGTTGGTGCCGGGGTTGGACTGACCTCTTAAATCTCCTTTCCTCCCTTGATAAATAGTAAGTCTATAGCAGGGGTTGGTAAACTTTTTTTTTGGTAAAGGGGCCCGATAGTAAATATTTCAGGCTTTGCGGGTCAAGAGGCAATATCGAGGATATTATGTAAATACTTACATAACAAGAGAGAAAACAAATTTATACACATTTTTTACTGAAATTCAAAATGTGATAAAAATAACAATACAATTTTTTGTAATCCAGGTTTACTAGTGAGAAGAATGGATATTATTTTGGGGAGGGAGGGGGTAACATTTTGCTGAATTGGAGTTCGAAGTTATTGTTTCCTATTATCAAATCAATTACAAATGTTCATCTGGACAAACTGTTCTTAGTTTGCAGATTGTGTAAGAACAGACGGCAGGCTGGATTCGCCTCGCACACTGTACTTTGCCAGGCCCTGGTCAGTGGCAAAACTCTCGGGATGTAAGTTTTAGGATGGAAAGCCTGGGCACATAGTGTGGCCCAGGATTCCATGCCGGCCTTGTGTGAGTGCCTGGGACATGCTGTGTGGATGCCGTAATACTGGGATTTTGTTTATTTATTCAATAAATAGTGGCAGAGAGGCTTGGCACTGGGGATACAGAAGTGAGCAAGATTATTAAGGTCACTGCCCTTGGAGGGCTTACGTTTTACCAGCCTTCTAATTGGAGAGACAATAAACACAGAAATAAGTATAAAATACAGTTTTAGGTCATGACGGTTGAAGACATGGGATAAGGGGACATAAGTAATGCCGAGAGGTGTTTGAGGGGCACCTCTCTTGGGGGTGATGTTTGGATAGAAATCTGAGTTAAGGGAGGGGACGAGCCGCCAAAGCTTTGGGTGAAGCGCCAGCAGGTGTGGATGTCTTGAGACAGGAACCAGCTTGTGAGTGGGCACCAGCAGGAATAGCAGGGTGGGTGTGATGGGGAAGGGTGGGAGATGAGTTTGAAGAGGGAGGCAGGGGCCAGAGAAGAGGAACCTTGAAGCCCGTAAAGGAGGAGATTGTGATGAGACGTCACTGGAAGGATTTGAGCTGGAGAATGATGTAATATGATTAACTCTTGAGGAAGATCACTCCAGCTGCTGGGCCGAGAGTAGATTCTTGAAGGCAAGAGTGGAAGTGGTTTTATGGGGCCACAGAACTGAGTATTGAAAATAGAGATAGTCTGAAAAATGTGGAGTCTGTGGTCAGTATATATTTAACATTGTCTTACGTATCGCAAGTCAGCATCCTTTTGGTTTCAAATCACCCTGCTCAGTCAGGTTCAGGAGGCAAGGGAATGTATTGGTCCATGTAACTGTAAAGTCCAGGAGTTTTCCTGGCTTTGTTGCAGCTGGTTCCAGGGGCTCAGAAGATGTCGTCATGGCTCCATCTGTCCCTCATCTCTCCCCTCTCCTTCCCTCTCTGGGCTGGCCTCATTCGCTCCTTTTGTGGATGAATGTTTTCCATGAGTTGGATTAGACGCCATCAGGATCCTGGATTCACATATTAGCTTGGCACTTCCAGTGGAAATCTTACTGTTTTCTTTCAGCATGTGCCTGTCACTTTTAGGAAAGTTCACTGATTGGCCTTGCTTAGGTCATAGAGCCAGCCCTTGGACCAGCCTCTGATTGACAGTCCCATTAGGACTGCAGGGGGTGAGAGAGGGTTGGCTCCCTAGAGGTAGGGGTGCTGAGCAGACAGAACACCATATGTTCATGACACACTGGTCTGTCTCCTCTGTCTCCCTTCTTTTTCTCTGCTGGGGAGCATGCCAAAACTCAAGTGAAACCTGTGTCATTACCCTCAAAGCACAGACAAATGAAGAAGCGCAGTCACATGGCACTTCTTGGTTACCGTTGTTCAGACCCAAGGGCTGATTTTCTTGCTCCAAGGGCTGTCCCCAAGCCCCTCCCTCCTTCTGGCAATGCACTGCTATTTTGAGAAGCAGTGGGGTGGGCAGGGCCTGGCTGGACTCCAGGCTCTGGTCTGTCTCTTCCTAAATGGCTCTGTGACCCCAGATAGGCCATTTAACCTTTCTGAGACTTAGTTTCCTTATCTTCATCGCTGGGTGCATCACCTAAGATAGCCACTGAGTTCTTTGTAAGATGTAAAGTCCATTTGGGTGATAGCTGTTAATTGGTCTTTTTTAATCCTTTTTTGAGGAGAGAGAGTGACCGAGGGACGGAAAGATGTTTCATTTTAATTCCGGACCTTGTTACCCATGCATACCAGCTCTCCTCTCGTTGAGTAACTTCTTTCTCGATGGGCAAGCTTCTTAATTTTTATCTTCTTGGTACTTTTATGCCCTGGCTGGACTTTTAAGCACACATCCTTGGGTGGGGATGCTGGCATGGGAGAACCACCCCAGATTAAGACAAGTTTTGTTTTGTCTCTCAGCAATTTGGCATAGACATCATTTTAGATTTCCAGAGAAGAAAGGACAACACGTTCCGTATTGATAAGATTTCAGCAAGCCTCAAAAAAGAAAGCACACAAAACTTAATGCATTACTATGTAATGCCTTCGTTCCCAGTTCCTTAATTAGGCCTGTGGTTTAGCAGAGTGCACTGTCTCAATACACAGATGATTTTTCTGCACAAAATTTTTTTCAAATGTTAATTTCCAGTGACTGATGTTCTCTGCCTAAATCATTTTCCATTGTTTGTATTTGATAAGAACTGTATTTGAACTGCTCCTTTCTAAGTTGGAGTCTTTTGTAATGGGATTTAACTTAGTGGTTTTACAGGTGTATGAAAATGTTAAGCTGTGTATTGTACTTGAGAGTTTGAAAATTCTTAGTTGCAGCTAATTTAAGAAGAAAAAATTAAACAGGTGATTAGCAGCTGCTTTCGGTTTTGAATGTCCTCCGTTTGGGGTTTTGTGTTTGCTTATTCGTGTGCAAATTGGTGTGGTTATTTTGAAGCGGGGGAGATGGGCACCTCTGCCTGCCTGCCTGCCTGCCTGCCTGCCGTGTGTATCCCTGGCCGCGGCCAGCTGCCCGCCCCATTCAGCGGACCCTGCCCCAGTTCTGCAGGCTGATTTGTTCCCTGCTCTGTGCTTGCTCTCTCCCTAATGATTCAGGCCTTCCTGAGAAAACAAAGCAGGCCTGGCCCTGTTTCTCCTTGAGGATAGCCTCCCTTGTGGCCACAAAGGCCCCTCTTTGCCCTTGCAGAGGAGCTGCCTCTTAGAGCAGCCAAGAGCTGCAGACCCAGGCAGGTTCTGGACTTCTGGTCTCCCGAGCAACAGCTTCTGCATGGCTTTGAGCTCCAGGACCCTCCAAGGCCCCCAGGGTCGGGGTCTGTGGCTGGGGGGAAGAATATTAGGAAGTGGGTGGCTTAGGAGGGGCCGATGAAGGATTTGGGGCTTTGCAGCTGGTTCTGGCCACCCCAGTCTTACTGGGGCAGCGCCCGTTGACCTCGGCTCTCCAGCTCAGCCCCGAGCCCTGTGCCTCCTTGGCACCGGAGGGTCTTGCTCCCTCAGCCCTGGTCAGTGGGCTTGCCAGGGCGAGGAGAGCTTTGCTCTGGCGGCTGCTGCTTACTTATTAACGATGACGCCAGTGGGAGCTGCGCCACCAGCTCCCTTTCCAACCCTTTGTGGCCGCATCCTGTTCGCTCAAAGGTGAAATCATGACCTGCCTGACTTGATTTTTCAGTTGAGGGGCTTTTGTGTGTGTTTTCTTTATCCGGTAAGAGGGTTGTCCGTTCATTCACAAAGATTTGATCAGTAAATACGGAGAGAAAAAGCTCAAGGGAGAAATACTTGCTGTCCAGATTAATAAATTAATCTTTTTTTGTGTGTGTGTGTGTGAGAGAACCAAAGGCACTTTGCTGTTTCTCTTCACCGAGTCTGTGTTTGGCCTTACCTTTGACCTTGGCTGACTTGGTAACTCAGCCAGGATTTCTGTCCACCCCCATCTCCTGTCTGGGGTCAGCTGGGCACACGGGTGCTTCTCTGCTTCTTTCTTGAATGGGACTTCTGCCTGCCCCACAGAAGCTGGCTTATGGGGCCCACAACTTGGCTGGCTTGGCTTCAAAGGCAGTTGGTTACAAGGCTCCCAGCTGTAGACCTTGGCAACTGTTTGCCCCCGAAGAAAAGCATCAGTGAAAAATTGAGGGCAAAGGAAAGAAGAGAAACCTTTGTGGGTTTTTCTTTGTTTGTTTTTTTCTGGACGGCATTTTGTCCCTGTAAAACCAGAATGACTCCTTCGGGCGTTTTTCTGTAGGCCGGTTCCAGTCTCGGGCCGAAGTTGGCCTTTCTGAAGACGGCAATGATGTTTAAGGTTAAGTGATTGCCAGGTAACACATTTAATGACTCAGGTCCGTAGCTGGAGCCTCATCAGGTACGGTCTGCCTTTTCTTGGAAACTTAGAGCTATTCTCTGTAGGTGGGTGTTTGTTTTTCTGATGTTTTCTTTTTTGGTGTCAGAATAAGGATGCAATGGCCCGGATCGCTTGTAGAATTTAGGAGTGGTCTAGCCTGACCTTCGAAGGTATATCTGCTATGGAATCCTCAGAGGCAATTCTGCTGAGAGCTTCTCCCACAGGTGGGAGGTAGAATTACCCAGAATTCAGAACCAGGGTTCTGTCTTCCGATAGACCTTGACAGAGCCGGGCCTGACTGTCAGAGCCTTGGGGGCAGGCTGTGTCGCCTCAGGAGTGTCGAACTTGCCTCATCACTCCAGCTCCTGCAACAGTGCCGATGACTCACAAAGTTAACAGGAAAGAGACAAGCAAGCCCGGAAGAAGACATGCACTGTGGTTCTTTTCACGTAAGTTCAAAAATATGCAAAATTGAGTAATAGGACAAAACTGTAAGGAAAAGCAGGAAGATGGCGCACACAAAACTCAGGATGATGGTTACTTCTGAGCAAAGAGGGAAGGGGGTGGGATTAGGAACAGGCAAAGTTAATACTTTTTTTGTTTTTTAAACTGACTGATAGGTGGAGGGTGTTGGCTGTGTTGTCTTTATAGTGTCCATGTATGCTGTTAATTTGTGTGTGTGTGTGTGTGTGTGTGAGGGAGATTGTCGCTGAGCTAACATCTGTGCCAGTCTTCCTCTTTTTGCTTGAGGAAGATTGTCACTGAGCTGACATCTGTGCTAATCTTCCGCTACTTTGCGTGGGATGCCGTCCCAGCGTGGCTTGATGAGCAGTGCTAGGTCTGCGCCTGGGATCCAAACTTGTGAACCCTGGGCCACCAAAGTGGAGTGAGTGAACTCAACCCTGACACCACGGGGCTGGCCCCATTGATATTAACATTTTTGGTGTCTATTCATAGCATTTAAAGCCAGAAAGAAGTTACCACAGTGCCAGGTACATATAATACAATCAATAAATATTAATTGCTGTTTTTGTTATTATTGCTGGCAGAATTAAGTGGAAGGCTACAGTAACATTCAGTGGAAAGGTACAAGGCTGCCGTGTATGGTTGTTCAGGTGGTCCTCTGAACAAGGCTTCTGGTTGACTGTGGGCTGAAAGCCAAGTTTTGCTCCAAGGTGAGGCTGTATCCATTTGGAGGAAGTAGCATTTTTTTCTAATTCACACAAAGGCATCTTATGGACTAGCGGTCACACTGGAAAGCCATCGCTTGAGTACGAGAACCTTTTGGAAAGGTGTGATTGGATTGGGTTGAGCATCAGAGTGGTATAACAAAAGGTAATACGCGATGTGGGATCCTGATTCAATAAGAGTTTGGAGGGGACCTCAGAGATTCGTTAGGTCAAAGCTCTCATTGTGCAAATGAATGGGCCCAGAGAGGTTAAAGACTAAAGGTCACACAGTGATTCCATGGATGCAAGAAATACAGGGCTTAAGGGAAATAGTTTTCGGGCAGATGAAAGAAGTGGTGATTTTCATAGCACTTCTAACAGTTGTGTGGAAGCTGCTATACCTGAAGAATTGTGTGTATTGAAATGTAAGCATGCTGGGGAAGAGTGTAGGTAAATTCAAGGATGATACGTCGCTAGGGGCCTGTGGGGGACGTTCCTAATACTTCGAGATTGGTTTCATGGTGGGCAATATATGCACTCAAACCCCTCGATGCCACCAGCAGTCAGAACTCGGGAAGGAGAAGGGCAGCTCTTCTTCCTACAGGTTAACAGGTGGTCCTGCCATCCCAGTGGCAGGAGAAGAGGTTTCACTGCTTGTCCACCCTCCCCAGTTCCTGGAATCCTGGCTTCCCACTGCTTGGGGTGGGAGGTGGGGAACGTCTCTGCCAAGAGCCTCCAGTTAAAAGCTCCTCAGGGCCCCAGTGTGGCAGATCTTTGTTCTGACTCACTGTGGGTACTTTAGTATTACTGTGAATCCAGCTGCTAGGGAGATAAAATGGGCTGATAACTAAAAGCATGGGTCTCCAGGGGCTGGCCTGGTGGTACAGCGGTTAAGTTTGCATGTTCTGTTTCAGCTGCCCCAGGGTTCGCCGGTTCGGATCCTGGGTGCGGACCTACACACCGCTTGTCAAGCCCATCTATGGCAGGCGGCCCACATACAAAGTAGAGGAAGATGGGCATGGATGTTAGCTCAGGGCCAGTTTTCCTCAGCAAAAAAAGAGGAGGATTGGCAGCAGATGTTAGCTCGGGGCTAATCTTCTTCTTCAAAAAAAAGAAAGACAAGGGCTCCAAATCCAGCTACCAGCTTTTGTAATTCTGGACAGGGTCTTACCTGCCTGAGCCTCAGTTTCTTCATCTGTAAAATGGACCTCCCAGTACCGCCTCTCCCCCAGGGTTGTGTGAGAGAGCCCTCGAGAAAAGCTGGTAGTAACATTATTAATATTAAGTGATGGCAATGTAGGTGGGGGAATTGTACCTGCCAGCTTGTGGCTGTGGTCAGCCGGTGACACCCCAAGCTAAGGGCCCCGTCCCTGGGAAACCCCTATTGTCAAGGCTCCTGATGAGGCCCTGCTGGGCCCTGTGGGACCCCTGCTGCCATTTCCTCTATAGTTGACTTACTCTGCTTTCTTTCATGCTGAATGTAGTTTTCAGTTCCATCATTGTTATTCTCCTAGTCACTGCCTTAGCCTGTCACCCCCTCTGCTGAGCTCCCCACCCCATGTGACATCACTCGGCACTTTGTTTGCGACTTAGGGTATTTTGAGAAGCTCCTTATTGGCACCTTGAGGAGCCGGGCCCTCCATCTTACCTCTTAGGAAATCCCCTCAGCGCATCCCAGGTTTTAGCACCAGAGATGGTTTTCCAGAAAGTTCTTTGCCCTCATGCGTGAGGCGAGGAAGTGGACGCTTGAAGCAAGTGAAAAGGCGCTGGAGGTTGGACCCGTGCTTTGTTAGGATAGGGCTTCAGAAGCCGGGGGCTTGCAGCCATGTGGAGCAGGCCATGGTCTTCCCTGGACTGAGGGCTCAGGGCTTAGGGATGGCGCTGGGCTGCTGTCACATGCTGGTGCCTACAGGTTTAATTTGTGTACTGGTGGAATTTCTACCCGCCTCACTTCACAAAGGATTTGAGGCCCAAGGGTACAACAGTTGAAACTTTAACAATCTTGCTTTTTCATAGCTCGGCTCTAGGATAGGCCACTCAGCGGGAGGTTTAGGGTCTCCTTCCTGCTGGCGTTGGCTCCCCTGAGGACAAGGACAAGGGCCGAGCAGAGGTGGCTTGGGGATCAGCAAGAGGAATACTGCCCAGGGGCTCTGAGGACCACTTTCCAGCTGCGGAGTTGACTTGCCCGTTGTCCCCGGATCTCCACAGCCTCTGAGGGCCACAGGACCCCAGCTAGTTCAGTCTGGGCGAACTTAGGTCGGTGCTGTTTCTGGACGTTCATTCAACCCCGTGAAGAGAGCATGTTAGAACTAAGCTTTCCGCCCAGGGAATGATTCTTCTCTGGTTTTGTAGTTCTCTTAAATTTTTAAAATTATCTTTTTGCTTCCACGGAAGAAAAATTGTAGAACATAGGGAAAGTGAATATAACATTTTGTTCCATATTAAAAGTTAATTTAAGACAGAACCAGAGGCCAAGGCAAGTGTCTTCTCTTTTCTTCATTCGGTGATGTAATTGACCCTTCCTGCCTCCATAGGACTTAATATTCATTCGACAGAGGCTAATCACAGGGTGCCAAGGTGCCACACGGTTAAGGTGAAGATGCAGATTTCTGTGTGAACTGCTTAATTCTGACGGTTTATAACTTGTCCATAAAATTCTCTACGGACTGTAACAAGTGGAATATTAACTCCTGTCTGGGGGGAAGTCCGTTCTGTCTCCCACGTTGCTTCCCATCCGAAGGGGGGCTCAGTTGCACCAAAGGGGGTGCAGGTTGTGAACAGTTAATAAACTTCCTGAACCCCAAATTGGAGCATGTGGCCTAACATAAGATCTCCCCCGTGTCAGTTTATTTATATATGGTCAGCCCTATGAGAGTGGAACAATGAAATTCCGTTTTCTTAGATAGTCTGCAAATTATCTTTGCTGAAAATAAGAAAATACATAAAATCTGAGCTCTCCTGGAAAAGCTAGAATTTATCTCTTATGTTGGGCTATTTGGCTGTTAGGAAGGAAGTATACCTCGGTGACCTGTGATCCTCACTTTCCCTTCTGGAACTGAGCAAACCCTTACCTCGACCTGGGCCCCAGATCTGTGGATGACCCATGGAACCACCTGGAACTCCGTGGTGTCAGGATCTTTGTAAACGAAGTGAGGTTGGCTTTCAACAGTAAGAGAATGAATGTGCAGACTAAATTGCAGGTTGTAGCAGCAGAGGTGGACTCAGACATTTAAGTTAAATGTAAATTTCCATTTCCGTTTAAAGTTTGCTCTATAACAGCGTTCTAGGGCACTGTAATGGGAAGTCTTTGCTTGTATTTGGGGAAGCTGCAGCCTTCGTTCCCTAAACCGAATATCCTGTGACTTTCTTGAGATGAAAGCTCGCTGGATGGTCTGAAAAGGGAGGTGGTGAAGTAGCTTAAACTTGTCTCCAGTTACCCTGCCCGTTGTGAAAATTACTGTCGGACCCAGTTCTGTTTGCCTCGTGAGTTTATGGCTTGCCTAAGTGACTGTGGTAATGATCCATCTACTGTTGTGACTGCATTTCCTGAGAGCTTTATTCTATGGTTCTGAGGCCTTAGTCCATAAATCTTTTGAACTTGAGGTTTTGAGTTAGAGGAGACATATGGTTCTAAGGGGGAAAAAAAGTGCCAAGTTTGTTTTTCACACCTGTTCACTCTGCCTTCCTCACATTCTTTTCTTGCTTTACAAGCCACTCCTCTGATATTTCCTACTTGGAAAAATCCACAGTAAAGTGTTCGTCATCATGTAATACCACTCATAGGGTATTTGTATTAAAAAAAAAATCTGGAGAGGGCGGCGTTCAACCCAAGCGCGTGAATTGTAATTATAAAGTTTCCATTTAAAAATGGAGGCTGTTGGCGCTCTTGTGTATTGCCGGAGGGGTTGTAAAATGGTGCAGCCACAATGAAAAACAGTATGGCGCTTCCTCAAAAAATTAAACATAGAATTACTACATGATTCAGCAATTCCACATCTGGTTCTATACCCCAAAGAACAGAAAGCAAAGATTTGAACAGATCATACACCAATGTTCATAGCAGCATTATTCACAGTAGCCAGAAGGTGGAAAAAATCCAAATGTCCGTGGATGGATCAATGGATAAACAAAATGTGTATATACATACAGTGGAAGATTATTCAGCCTTAAAAAGGAAGGAAATTCTGACACGTGCTCTAACATGGATGAATCTTGAAGGCATTATGCCAAGTGAAATAAACCAATCGCAAAAGGAGAAATACTGTATGATGCCTCTTATATGAGGTTCCCAGCAAAGTTGCATCCATAGAGACAGAAAGTAGAATGGTGGTTTTATGTTATGTATATTTTATTATGCACACAAAAAGTAAGTAAATGAAGGCTGATGAGAAGCCCTGTGTGGGTGGGAGTTGTCTCTCTCAAACCAGGCAGATGAGAAATTACGCTCCTATATCCTTTGAAAATACAGCATTGCCGAGCCTCGTCTATCGAGATTAGCCAGCTCGTGTGGACCCCTTGTCCCAGGCCTCCTACCAGTGTGGGGGTCCGTCCCTGTGCTGACCTGTCTTTTCCTTGTAGGTGGGAAATTTGAGAGCAGAAGCAGCTCCCACCTAAAACCTGTGTTCTTGGTTGCTTTCTGTGATGATTATTGTGTTCTATTTTAAGCCGCTTTTCTGCGTTTGGTTACCGTCTGGGATTCTGTTTTGTTAACTCTCTCCATGAGACGCAATAAAAGAACAAAAAGACCTCGTGTAGGTGGCGAGGGGCCGAAGGCTGTGCTGGCTGGGTTTGGAGACGCCGGTCCCCCCTTTGCAGCAGGAGACTTGGTTCTCTTTGGGTGCAGACTGCGAAAAGGCAAGGCTTAAAAAGAAAAGAAAATATATATTTTCCCCCTGCTCTGGGAAGGCGCTTGGCTTCATCACAGCAGGTGGCCACGGAACTCAATCTGTGGAAGGCGTCAGTGCTTTCAGTGCAATCAAAGTTAAGTGCAGAAATTTAATTAAACGGCATCAAGGATGGCAGAAACTTTGTAAAGCTGCAGTGCATTGTCAAATTCAACAATTATTTCAAGGAACACAATCCACAGATGGCGTCTAATTGATAAATTAAGGCTCTGCTTTTCTAATGGGCTTGCATTTAAGGCCATTTTCCACCCATACAATAACCATCGCCTCCCTCACCCCTGCAAAAAAAAGTCATATCGTGCCCCCAAACACAGCCCTGGGCCCCTAGGATTGAGTCTGGAGTATTTGGTGTGAAAGGCCTCCAGCTCCTTCCACGGTGAGCCCGGAGCTCCCATTTGGGATTGTCTTCCTAAAAACAGAAGCCCTAGCGTTTTTTGGGCCTGTGTGACCTCTCTGCTCTGCTAACCCGGATGTGTTGCTCAGCAATGCTTGGGCTATTTGTTTCTTTTTCACTATTTCCTTTTTAGTATTGCTGGCTTTTATCCTTCACAGCACAGGATTTTGCCCAAAACAAAAGTCTCAATTTATTTATTCTTTGCAAAAAAAAAAAAACCCGAAAATAAACAACCTCTGTTTTCAAGACCGGTGGCACTTCCTGTCTGTTAGCAGTTGATACCCAACTTATTTTTGTTTCATAAGAGAATATTTGCTGTCTCTAAAGGTTCAGCCATGTTCAGAGAAATGTATCCTGTGTTGAGACTTAATTAAAAAAAAATCTGAGGGTCTTGAATGTTTACCAGAACTTCATTTTGCAGGTGAGAAAATTGAGGCACAATGGTTTCGTATGCCTGGGGGCTAGTTCCATTGAATGGTGTTTCTAGAGGTGGAGGAGAGGCCTTCGAGGACCTCTGGGTTGTTCCCATGAAGTGTTCATTCATTCATTCATTCGTTCCACCATCAGATAAGCATTAGGTACCAACTAGTGCTTTTCTAGATGCTAAGGGGAAATTCAGTGGTGAAGGAGGACGCCTGTGTGGAGCCTACAGGAAACTGTGGGGGACAGACACTAAAATAACCCCATAAATAGATGCATCAGTGCACCTTGTGCTAAGTGCTGTGGAGGAAGAGTAGAGGGTGACAGGCGAGCACAGGACAAGGGCGTCTGTTGGGAGGCATCCAGGAGTGACTTAACATGAATGGAGTGAGGTTAGGAGGGGTGGAAAGAGCCTTCCGGGCGGACGGGGGACTAGTCTGCTCAAAAGCTCACTGTTCTAGAAGGGCTGAAAGAAGGCCACGTGAGGAGGAGATGGTGCGAGAGAGGCTGGCCGAGGGGGTCGCAGTGGCAGAGTAGCTGTCATGCACGCAGCACTTTCCGTATTCGCGGTGTTGTTCGGAGCTTTATGCAGCCCATCTTGTCTAACCTTTAATTTTATTTGTGGATGTATCTCAGCATCTTCTACAGGGCCTGGCACATAGTGGAAATGTTTGTTGAATGAATGAATGCATACCTGCAAGGATGGGTCTTATTTTCCTGACCTTATAGTTGGGAGACTGAGGGTGACAGGCTGTAAATCCGTTTGCCCAGGGTCCACAGCCTCTGGTAGGGTTGGCCTCTGTGCTGGGGTCTGCTGGCTCCTCACCTGGGCCCTCCCTTCTCCACTCTTTTCCCCTCCCCTAAAGGGATGAGGTGTGTGAACCACCTGGTGCAGGGGTGTCTAATTAATTATAACTCCAGCTTCCCCCTACTCTAAGTGTTTCCACCCCTCGAAAGAAAGAAGAAATAAGAAAAACCCTTAACTTTCATTTCCACATGTGGAGTAGTTAGTGGTGCAGGGGGCCTGATTTAAGACAGAAGCTTTGCAAAAGCAGAAGCACAGGGTCCAAGGCCTAACTGAGTAACCTTGGCCATGTTCTTGCTCGATATTCCGTTTGTCCTAGAAGGGAGAGCAGAGGGGAGGAGTGTGTACGTGGTGGGGGAAGCACAGGAACAGATATATTTCCTTATTTGTTTGTTTATTTCTAAAGAATAATTGCGGGGAATGCCGCGGCAGAACCCTTTCTAATTGCCTTTTTCTTTTTTGTGACAGCGTGGGTGGCTTTTGAAATTCTGTGTAGTTGACGGAGGCGAGGGTTCTGTGCCTGGGCCGCCAGCTGATGTCGGTGAATGGCTGTTGGCTGTTTATTTGCTAGTCTGTCGTTACCAACACAGTATTCTTGAGTTCAGTGGCACAACAGTGCTTTATCCCCCACCTCCCCCACTTCTAAATATATCCAACTAGTCAATCAGACTTGGCAGCCGTCAGGGCTGTGGCTGTCAGATCGAGTTTGCCTTGGATCCTCTGAGCTATTGGCTTGTTTTCCAAGCTCGAACGTGTATTCAAATAGTGATATCAACATTAGACTTGCAAACGCACACGCAGGTAGGGGCCTCGCCTCGCCTCGGCTCGGGTGGGAATGAGACAGCATTTTGGGATAAAAAAGGCATATCCTTCTCCCCCACTATCAGTTGTAGAGCAGACACAAAGCCACGCCGAGAGGAATGGCTTCACGCTCGCTGAGCAAGATGCGTGGGTGTGTTTTCCTGAATCGTGATTTTTTTTAAAGTTGTGTGAGGAGAGAAACAGAGAAACCGGCAGCTGGTGGAAAATACTCCGTGTGTAGTAGATGGACGTGGCGAGTGGCTGGAGGAGGAGGACGGGCTGGTGCCGACAGAGTTCAGGGCGTTTTGGCAGGGGCGTTGCCAGGAGGACTGGGCCCTGGGATGTTGTGGCCTGGGCTGGGGATTCAGGGGGAGTCTCCGGCCTTGGAGAGGGCCTTGGTTCCACGGCCTGCCGCACCGGGCCCAAAGAGCCCCTTTCCTCACTGCTGCCTCCAGCTTCTGTAACCTAGGAGCCGCAGGACCCAGCTCCCTGGTCCCTCCCCGGAGGCTTGTTACGGGGATCCGTAGAAAGCAAATCAGAAGATTTCAAATCCCTGCCTGAAAGGTATCCTGTGTTCTCCAGGGAGCAGCTTTCATAAACAAATGTCACGCGTGCTCCTCCTCTGAGTTCCTCATCTGCAGGACAGCTTCCCTCTGCGAGAGGGTCAGGTTGCCATCGCACAGACCTGTGCGTGGAGGCTCCCCTGCCCCCACCAGACCCCCCTTCCAGCTGCAAGGTCCTGGAGGCGGAGCAAGCAGCAAGTTCTCCTCCAGTGAGGGAGCCCCAGTTGCTCTCGGAGGGTTCCTGGGCCTTAGGTAGTTTCAGAGAGGGAGAGGTTGAAGGCACTTGGCCAGCTTTGGGCATCGGGAACACAGAAAGACCTAAGACACAGACCCTACCCTCAAGCAGCGCCCAGAATACAGATGACGCAGACGTGCAGAGGAATGCACTAGAACAGTGGTTCTCCAATTGTGGTTTGAGGACACCTGGACATCCCTGAGGAAACGAGTCTGTGATGTCAAAACTGTTTTCGCCACAACTAGAAGGACCCACAACTAAAATATACAACTATGTACTGGGGAGATTTGGGGAGAAAAAGCAGAAAGAAAAAAAAAGAAGAAGATTGGCAACAGTTGTTAGCTCAGGTGCCAATCTTTAGAAAAAACAAAACAAAACTGTTTTCATAATAATTCCAAGACTTTATTTGCCTTTTTCACTCTCGTCCTTTCATGACTGTACAGTGGGATTTTCCAGAGGTTCCATGCCTTTGTTGACGTCGTCGTTCTGATGGTTAATGGGATGTGTGTATTCTTGTTTAAAAGTGTCTCCGTTTTAATTTCTAATGTGGTGTAAGCATTGATAGATATAACACACATAAACAAAAGCTCATGGGTGGTCCATGCTTTTTAAGAGTCTAAACATGTTGTGGCACCACAGCATTTGAGGAGCACGGAATTAGAATATAGGCAGGTGAGTGGCAGGCTGAAGTTACTGACTGGGTACTGGGGTAGCACAGCTCTAGGAGTAGATGGCAGGTGTTGGTGGGGGATCTGGGGAGAGGATTGTCAGGGAAGGCTTTCGAGAGAAGTTGTTTTCTTACCTGGGCTTTGAAGGATGAATAGGAGTTTGCCAGATAGATGAGGAAGGGAAAAACATTCTAGAAAGGTGGAACAGCATGTTTGAAGGAACTGGGATGGAAAACATTATGGCGTGTTGGCCTTTCCTCACCAGTCTGTAGGGTAGAAACAGTTCTGTACTGGCCTCACCGTGGGACTTACTCTACCAGTAATTTCCAAGGCTACATCTCAGAATGACTTAGTGAGCTTTATGGAAATACTGGTGAGGCTGGTTCTCAGGCCTACTTTTGATCTGTTGATTGGTAGCACTGTTGGTTTCTAGTGGTGGGAATGACTGGGTGTTATTTGTACTGTTTTTAGTATTTTGTTGAGAGTCACATCACAGTTGTCCCTGCAGCAAGCCCAGGTCGTGCCACTGTGCGCTCTGTCACAGAATTGCAGTAGGTGTCTTGGGACGCATGCGTTCCCTTCCTCACCTCACCCACCAACCTACAGCGGGGAAACAGGTGAGAATGAAGTGTGATGAGAGGAACGGTCAGTCGAAGTGCAGAGGCCATGCATGCTGAGACCTGTTGCCTCTCGCTGCTGAGCAGTGTGACCTTGAGAAGAGTTTTGATGTCTCTGAGCCTGTCTGTTCCCCTGGGAAGAAAGCTGTATCGGACAGACCTTACTTAATAGACACACTTAAATCTGCCTGTGAAACGAACTCTCCTGTTGATGAATAATTCATTCTGGTTTTGTTCTTAGAAAAGTATTAGATATTGAAATGTTAGATGAACAATTTAGACAGATTGGTGAGTACTCTGGTGAGTAGGTGCTGTCATCCCATTTTATAGATGAAGAAACGGACAGGTTACCTTAATTTGCCCAAGGCCACACAGAATCAAGTGTTCAGGCTTCATGCCTTCTGTCCTTACCATACATCCTGTGCCCCTGGGGAGGGTGGGGGTCACAGCCTGGAGTTGTGCAGAGGAGAAAGGAGCCCGAGTAGCTACCGCTCTTTCTTAATAAGGATGAAAGACAATAAAGGGCGCAGGAATAAAGTATCGTTAACCAGACTGGTAAATCAATAGACTAATTAAAAATCAAACACCTTAAAACACTGTTGCTGGGTTAATTGTAAACCAGCATTGAAACGTTCAGACTTGCCCGGCCCATGGGTTTGAATTATTAACCGAGCGAGTTAATTTCAGGCCATCGGTTTGGGTGGCTGTGGAAGCCGCTGTTGGAAGGGGATCCGGGTGCCCGTTCCTGCTCAGGCCTGCCTCGGTGCCCACGGTCTTGTGTTGTCGCTAATTGAAATATCTTAAACATTTAGGCACACCTCACAAATTGAGATAGATTGTGGGAAAGGACAGTTTGAATCAGGAAGGAGTTGGATTACATATTTCTTTGCAAATGGATGAAATGCCATTCTGTTTTGTAATAAAACAGAGTCCCCGGGGGAAGAAAGGGCCCTTTTTAAAAAATTCTTTCGGCTTCCAGTGTTAGACCCGAGGCTGATGACCACCTGCCGCCTCTGTTGCCCTTTGATGTTCCTTTCTGCCCAGAGACCAAGGTCCTGGGGTATGTGTCATCAGGATTTAGCCCTGAGATGGTCTGCTCTGCAGCAAGACCCATAGGAGAGTCAGTGATGGCCAATTGACCACAAGATGTTTCTGTTAAGTTTTCTTTTAAGTAGAGAGATCCCTGCTGGACCTGCTTTGATTTTAGATAAAACTCATCAGCAGCCAGCTGCATTGATTTCCCTTCTCTGAGCTGCATTTCTTACCTGTGTGGGGTCATAGATCACGAGGGGAACATGATGGACCCTTTGGCCGCAGAAATGCTGGATGCCACAGTCACGGGGAGCTTTGCATAGGGGGTTGGGACCCACGGGTTCCTTGGTGCTCGGACGTGACCTCATAAGAGTTAAGAAACCCTGTGTGAACTCAGGAAACAGCTGGACTTTGAATGATACGAATAGTATTTCACTATTGCTTATATAGCATTTCAGTTTTTCCCGAGTTCTTTACAAGATAATCTCCTTTGACCCTCATGAGAATCCTGTAGTTGTTGTCTTATATATGACACGTGAAGTGGGCGCTGGAACTTCCTTGAGTGTTTGCAGTTTTCTTGTTAATTTGCTAAATGGGCTTTAAAAAGGGAGATAAATGTAAATTTCAGCCCCATAAAATAGTCTCATTTCAAATACTTGTGACTCAAATTAGTTAATTCAAAAACAGCATAAAACACTCCCCCAGCCACGGGCATGGCAAGTGAGGCATGTTTGTTCCCTTCAGACGGTTGATGGGGTAAAATTACGAGATTGGTCTGTGATCAAAAGCGCTTTTGACTCTAATTTGGGTGTTTACAGAAAGGAGGGACCTGGGCGGTTTGTTTGTTTGTTTAGAATATTTATTACTGCCTCTGCCCTACTCCTCCAGTTACAAAAACTTGGGAAAATTATGGAAAACTGCAAGAACTAAATCTCCCCAACTTTGTTATTTACCATTTAGAGATGACCGTTGTTAACATTTTTGTGCATTTTCCTCCGTCCTTTTTTCCTGGCAAAAAAATACACGCACGCACACACACACACACACACGCACACACACAGACACGTTATTTCCTAACCTGATTTTATAACAGTATCATGAGTACTTTCCCTTTGTAATTTACTGTTTTTTGTGGCATGGTTTTTACTGTCTACATGTATTGTGACTTGTGAATATACTTTATTTTACCAAAGCCTGTGGTTGAATAGTTAGCTTGTTAATGATTTATTGTAATTATAAATAATACTGTGGGGAACATGCTTGAACATGATCCCTTATCAACAGCTCTGATTGCCTTCTTACAACATATACCTGGAAGTGGAATTTTTGGGTTAAAGGCAATTATATACACACACATATGTATTTATAATTATGTGTATAATCTTCTAACGCTATACATAATGTATTATATATACTTATTCACATGTATAATCTCCTTATAAAATATGTTTTTGTCTTAATTGACCCTTTAAGGAGGATGGTACAACGTTATACTCTTACAGAAGTTTGAGAGATTAACTTGATTTAAAAAAATTAACTAGGGCCTGGCTCCGTGGCCGAGTGGTTAAGTTCGCGTGCTCCTCTTTGGCGGCCCAGGGTTTTGCTGGTTCGGATCCTGAGCGCAGACATGGCACTGCTCATCAGGCCACGCTGAGGTGGCGTCCTACATGCCACAACCAGAAGGACTTACAACTAGAATATACAACTGTGCACTGGGGGGCTTTGGGGGGAAGAGGAAGAAGAAGAAGAAGGAGAAGAAAAAGATTGGCAACAGGTGTTAGCTCAGGGCCAATCTTTAAAAAAAATTAACTAGTTTTTATAAAAATGGTATATGTTTGTGGTAAACATTTTTGTCTGTGCTGTAGGGTAAGGCTTAATTTTTAAAAGACCAGTGTTTCTTGGTTCAACTTGGATTGAATTTATTCTTTAAACTTCCCCCTTCTTCAACGCAGTTTGGCCCAGCTTTCTCTTTAGAGTTTGCTCGTTTACCGACCTCCTTATCTTCAACAGGCCGATCTACCCACCTGATGTACCCAGCTGTCTATCTGACTTGGTTAACATTTATCTAAGTTTGAGGATGGAAATATCTTTCTTCTGAATCAGAACTTGCAGCAGAAGCGTGCAGCCGCCTTCACGGACGTGGCAAGGGCTGAGAGCGAGGAGGTCCCTCTGTGTCCTTTTTACCCACCGGGTTAATAAATGCAACCAGTTTGGAAAATCCACACGTATAAAAATGAAAATAAATGTCCCTGAGATCTCACCACACAGAGCTAATCATGGTCAACATACTGATCCATTTCTTTTTGGGGGGAAAAATAATACATACAGATAAACAAGTTTGAAAGCAAGCTATACCTGTTTTCTATTTATTTAATTATACAAAGAATCGATGAATACTTTCTGTTGTAAAAAATGTAAACAATACAGAAACCAAGACTCCCACTTCCGTTTCTAGAAGAAACTGTAAAAGAATATTATTCACCACCCCTACCCACCTCTCCCTACCACTGCGGATCCCTCTTCAAAGGAATGTGCAGCTTCAGGTGAAAGCGGCGTTTCTTGGCCTGGAGCCCTGGTGTTCCCAGAGCACGATTTGAAAGCCACCACTCTATTAAGAATGAGGAACCCAACCCCCACCCCCCACTGAGGGGCATTGATTTTATTGACTGCAAAAATAAATTCAGAATTGTGACAGTAAAGGGCATGTGGATTTAGAATCCCTGGATGTTAGGCGTGGTAGGGACCTTGGAGACCGTCTGGTTTCACCCTCTCATTTTATGGATGAGAAAACTGAGGCTCAGTAAGCCGTAGTAAGTGCCTTGTCCCAGGTCATTCAGCCAGTTGGAAACGTAACTGAAATTTCGGGGTTCTGGTTTGTGCCTTTCTTCTTTTTAAATAAAGAAGTTGATCTACTTTTAAAAACAAGAACCCAGGCGCAGTTTTGATCTGGTTTCAGTTGCAGAGAGCTGAATCCACTCCCATCTGGTTTAAGCAGAAATTTGTTTGAGGGCATTAAAATGCTCACAGAAATCATGAGGCGATCTAGAAAAACCTCTAGGTTGTACTTTCAGAAACAACTCTCAGAGCCACGCAGCAGATCTGGGTCTCCAAGTAGCTGCTGTCTCTTCAGTCATCTGGAAGCCACCTGGCATTTGGGAAGCTGATGCTACAGCTGTAGGGTTTAGAATGGTGGCCACGCTGTCCCAGTCAGGAAGTACCACCAGTGCTGCTGCCTTGCCATGATCTTCTCCAGCAAAATAGATTCTCTGTGAGAAGTCAGCCAAGATGCAGGATGTTGCTGCAGAATAGCCAAATGCCTCCTGGGTCATTCTGCCAGAGCAAACAATTGAAGTTCAGAACCCACTACTTCCTCTTTCACAGCTAGCTGCAAGGGAGTCTGAATTGTAATCTTCGATTTTCCAGTTCCTGCATAACAGGAAGGCTTGCGGGGAGGAGTTTGGCATGGATGATGGACACCAACTTGCCGTGTCTATGCACTAATTTAGTAAACAGGTCAAATGATAAGAAATGTGCTTGAGTTCTATGTTATTGTCATGGAAGGTAGACTAACAGAGAAGCAGATAAAGAAGCTACATGCAGAAACACATTGTCATGGGATGGCAGTACTACCTTGTATTGTTTCAGGATATGTCACTTGAAGTCATGTTGCATTTTTGCAACTATAGGCATAAGTGCTGTGTGGTAATTTAGTACTTGACCTGAGTAACAGTAAATTCAGGCCCAGATCCATTCTGACCATTGAAGGTGTCCCGTCTAGCCTTTGAACTTGTATCCTGATATTTGTCACTAAAACTTTAACTTCCTAAATATTTTTTTCCCTGCTTTTTTCCCGGTGTTATTTGCTTTATACTGTTGAGGAACCCTACATTGCCTCTCAAAATCCAAAATTTAAAAAGATGTTTATCTCTGATCTATCAAGGAAACCGCATAGCATTTACTCTATGCACAGCTGACGTTTGGGAAGTGCTTTAGGCAAGGTGGCAAACAGAATATGGGTCCAACGTGTTGTTGGAATAATCATTTTGGTTTCTGTATCTTCAGTATCTCTACTGGGACTTCATGTCACTCCTGAAGATTCCCCATACAAATTGAACATCATTCTGTGCTATTCTGGGTCATTCCTAGCTTTCTGGTGTGGCAGAAGAGTGCCTAGAACAGCCTGAATTTAGATTTGGCTGGGTTATTCAGGAACATCTAGCATGATTAAATTGAAAATGATACTTCAGAGAGAAATAGATAGAGGGTCAAAAATTCGGACAGGGATGACATGAAGTATAGTGACAAGCAGATTTAAGTCCCTCACAGCAGGTGGTCAGCAACTTTCCCAGCCTTGAGTTTGTCAGGTGGATTCGCACCTCTTACTGAGTGGCTGCTTGTAGAACATTCTGCTTGATGGTGTACAGCAAGGAGCAGAAGAGAAGAAACCTAAGAAAGATAGGATTCTATCTCCAGAGGAGTTTACTGTTATGTTCAGGTGGTTAAGCCCCGCTTAGAAAGCAATTTCTGAGCATGTAGAAACGGTGATGGAGTACAGGATGGTGTGCCAGGTGCCATAGGGGATTTCTGAGCAGACTTGGAGGCCAGGAGTTCAGCGGGTGGGGAGGGGGCTGCTAAGCCAGGCAGGGCTTCCTTGAATAGCTAAGGTTTGGACGAAGGCTTGAAAGAAAGAATGGACTAGACTGGGGGTGAATCGGGCATGCTCTTAGTGTCAGTCTGTTCCCAGTCCACGTGCCTTGGGCAAGAACTTGGGAGCTCCCCTTGGCCATCAAGAAAGCATTTACGGCTATCGTCCCTTAAGTTGGCCTCTCCTTGAGTGGCAGCGGAAGCACCTGCTGACTGCGAAGTGACATCTCATGGACAGGCCTCTCCTCATCTGGAATCTCACCTGGCCTCCTAGTTGTCTTCAGTTTTCTCCTTGCACTTCTCGCCCCCTGGGCACGGGCCCTCCTTGCTTTGTATATCTAAGGATAGATGTCTTGGTGTTAAAGGCGTCCCATGCCCTGTTCGTCCGTACATGTGGCTGGAGGACAGTGGGCACCGTGCAATTAGGGGAAGTCATGTAGATGTCAGTACTGTTTTTGGACTGGGCTGCATAGTTTTCAGCTCTGTGAGACGTCTTGCTTTGGGCAAGTGATTTAACATCTGGAAGCCTCAGTTTCTTCAGTTTTAAGATGGGGTTAATGATGGACCTTAGTTCACAGAGTTGTTGGGAGGATTAAGTGAAATAATGCACCTAAGCTGCTTAGCGCAGAGCTGGACTCCTGGGTCACCCTCTGTACGTCACGCTGTTGCTGTTCCTGTTCCTCTGACCTCTGACCTTTACAGCCTCCCACTCTTGGGGAGGGGGTAGGGACTCTCGACTCCTCTTGACAGCTGCCTAAACAGGAACCCACTTCTAATCCTGATCCCGGACACCACACCCTTCTCTCTGCTCTCTCCTTTCTTTCCCTCTCTCCTTTCCTTCCTCTTTTCCGTAGCCTGCACTCTCGTTCCTTTGCTTGCTTGCTGCTTCTCCATTTACCGCACCTGCAGTTTGTTTCTAAATACTTTGTGTGCTTGATACAAAATGACACCCAGTCATTGCCTTCTTCTTGGAGAAGTTATGACTCACCATGTACTGCCTTCAAAAGAGGTGGTGTAGACTAATAGGGTGTAGACCTTGGAACCATATCGCGTGGGCTTGTATTCCAGTTCGGCCCTTGCCTCTGCGTCTCTGTGCCTCAGTTGCTTTTATCTGTAAAATGGAGATGATGATAGTTCCCACCTTATAGGGTTGTAGGGAGAATTAAATATGTCAGTATGTGTCAAGTGCTTACAATGATCATACTGAAGATGCTGAAGATAGGATGATGTACCGTTATCAAATCCTGCTACATAAGAATTCCATGGGGCTGAAGGCAGTGTACTTAAAGCACACCCAGCACGAATAAAGGCACAGAGGCCACTCTGAGTGAGTGTGTTTGGGGACCCCAGGTGTGCAGCAGCCTCATGGGAATGGGGGGCTGGTGTAGGGAACAAATGGGAGATAAATTTAGAGATGAGAATGGCTGTGCCCCCGTTCCCCCTTCCTTCTCCCTTCCACGTGGGTGGCCCTTCCAGCTGAAGGGTGCCTGTTCCCAGAGCAAAGACACACCAAGCCCCGTTTGCCGATTCTTGCTCTGGCCGCCCAGGAACAGCAGGCCGAGCCAGGCTGTCCTGCCTTTGAACTTGCACTCACCTGCCTGCTTTAATTAGATGATACGTGGTTTCCCTTATCTTCCTGAGAGAAGATTCTCTTTTCAGTTGATCAGCTATTGACGCCACTGTGGATTAGAGTTCCTACTATTTCCCCTCAGGCCCTGTTACAGGATGTCTGAGAGAGAAAAATCACATGTTTGTGCAAGTGATGGGTGAGTCGCTTGGCGAGTCCACGAGACTGATACCTCCAGTGCCTTTTTAGGTGTTCAAAGCGCTGTCACATATAATCTGATTTGATCCTCACAGCGATGCTATAAAATACGGGGACTGTTATCCCGTTTCATAGATGGGGAAACTAAGGCTCAAAGAGGTGGGATGTCTGGCTCTGGGTCAGACAGCCAGCAGGCAGCAGAGCTGGGAGCCAAATCCAGGTCCAGATCCAGTTCGCTGTTCTCCCTCTGGGTCATGGCAGTGTCCACTCAGACTTGCTTTTCAATAAGGCTTTACTGTTGGTTAGTTCAGTCCAACAGATGTGTTCCAGAACCTTGTGTTAGCTTCTTCAACACAACACAGCATAACACACAGTATGACTTTTCCACCTGCCAGCACTCACATCCCTTCCCCTAGGTAGGGAGTCACTGAAAGGCACAGAGTCAAATGCATCAAGAATGGACATGTGGGATCTTGACCTCTGCATGACCCTGTGTCTGGAGTTGGAGAAACTTCCATTAGGTGAATTCACTGGTGGTCTAGTTTTTAGTTTGTGATTTTTAATTCTCCTTAAGTCTTGGACAACAGAAATCAAAACTCGGAGGCATCTTTTGTCTTCACAACCCCCTCGAAGAGTGGTCTGTCTGCGAGCAGCTGATTGATTAAAAACCAACATTTCAGAAACATTAAACATTTCAGTGTCTTTAATCTTTTGCGAAAATGTGGCCTCTCAAATGCTTTGCACCGTCAAGAATTTCTGCCTTTTGCCTATGGCACGTTTGCTGCTAAAACCCTTGTGTGAATGAGATTTCATCCTCCCCTCCACCCCCCCCCAGCCCCCATCCAGGGAGGGGAAGCATGTGGTCCTTCTGGCTGCCGTTTTGACCCATAAGTGTCTTTTTTTAAGGTGCTTGGGGTAGAGTCAGAAAAGGAAGGAGTGAACCGAGTCTGACCCCACGTATTAGTCTGATGATCTTTAACTCTGGCTTAAATCAGTGCATCCAGGTCTCCAGCGTTTTCTTAGAAACGCTCCTGCCCTGTTACGTCACCCTCTCGAGTTGCGTCACTGAGGCTGGCTGCTGAGTTGGAATTCTGTGTCGGGAAAAGGGCAGGCAATCTGGGGCTGTGGCCGGGTGACCAGGCTCCCGTACAATTCAGTCCAGCAGGTGTTTGCGGAGGGCCTACTGTGCTCAGAGCTTTAGCTCGTTCATCTTGGCAGGACTTGCCCTGTGAAAGTAGTCATCTTACCACAAGTGGTTCAAATATATTTGACCACAAATCTGTTTCTCTGGAGAATGGCAGAATTTGGAAAGAAATGCATTCATTTCTTTGCCTGCTCTCCATTACTCAAAAGAACCCACAAAGCTAATTTGTTTAGATGAGCAGGGCAGAGAAGAGCCCAGAACTAGATAAAGACCTCTCAGCCTGTCACTCATCCCACCTTACAGACTGCGGCATTAGAGGAATATCTTACTGAGTTCCTTTCTTAGTTTCTTACTTAGCTTACCAAGTTTAGGGGTGTTGGCATGTCAAGCTTTGAGAGCGGGTCCCTTGGAGAGAAGGCTCCAGAGTGAGCCGGAAGCCTCCCATGAGGAAGGAAGGCCTTACCTCAAACCCTTCGCCCTGACTCTGAAGTGGGTTTGGAGCAAGTGGGACGGTGAAATGAGTGGAAGCTGCACTCCCACCATGTGGGCCCACGATGTTACCTGTGGTGATGGCTGGGCTTATTTCACGCGTTCCGTGTCCCTGTGATGAACTGCCGGCCACAGGTTGACATTCCTCTGATGGGGTTCAGCCACGGATGCTCCAACTTGCTTTCATCCGTTCTCACATTATCTGAAGACCCATGTAAGTAGTTATTTCACTCTTGACCTTTCTGCAGACATACCCACCCCACACACTTCAGAACAAAACCAGACACCCTCACCCATGCGTTTGTTTTCCTGGGCCGCTCTGCTCTCGGTTCACCCCACCTCTCCCAGCCTCCAGGTACCCATGTTTGGAGAACAACAAAGAATAACCACCACCCGTCTCTACTGCTGAATCCACTCTCCCCAAACCGCCCTCTGTGTCTCAAAGTTCAGTTTCCCCTCCTGCCCGCCCCCGGCTGGGGTAGATGTTGAGTCACTCCCGGTTCCTTTACAGAAGGGCGTCTTTATTCAATTTGACTGTTACTATTATGTGGCAAAGCATTCAATAAAAGTCGTGATTTATGAGATGTGTGTGGCTGTGGTTGTTTTTTCGTTTTCTTTCTTTCTTTCTTCCTTTTTTTTTTGCTTTGTCATCTATCAGAGAGAGAAAAGCCAGGCCTGATAATTTCTTGGCACATCCTGTGTTCACTTAAGAATGTCAGCTGTCGGCCTGTCAGGAAGTTATTTCTTGGATTGGTTTCTCCCGCCTTTTCCCTCACCCCACAGTCCCCCCTTTAAACCGGCAGAGGCTCCGCTCCGTCCTGCAGGCTGGTGATAAGGGGAAGGCTGGACGCTGTGGGGAGCGGAGCGTGGCCCCCAGCGTGGCCCGTGGCCCCTTACACTCTTCAGCGGCTTCGTGTCCAGCGCTCTGTCAGCTCTTGATTGCTTAATAGGAAGAGGCAGGCAGAGTCCTTTCAGGAAGCTTCCAGAATTTTCTTTGTTCTTGAACACAGCACCCCCCCCAATCCTCTTAGTTTTTTGGCCTGGCCACTTTAGAAATCCTTTCCTTTTTCTCTTCTCTAAAGTATGTGCATGCTAGATAAAAGGCTCTTGAATAGCAGGCCTAGCATGTTGAGTATTGGCTGCTGGAAATAGGCTAATTGGAGATAGAAGCAAGTTGTCACAAAGGTGCCCGTGGCAGGGGGTGTGCAGGAGGATGAGCCCCAGTAAATGCCAGGTTGACTTTTTCCACTTCTCCTCTCCTCCTGCGTTTATCATTAGCTGTTTGCTGAAATGCATCCGGGCCTTTGTGGAGCACCACAATAGTGTTAACCAAGTTATGCCCTGCATCTTAAGCACCTGGTTAAGGCCTCGTTCTGTGTCTGGAATTGTTCCACGCTGAGCCCCCAGAGAGTGCATAAATAAGTCTTTAACCCACAGTGGGTGGCCTGGGAGGGACCGAGGAAAGCTGGCCTGCAGAACTTGAGCGGAGTGTGGACCCCTCGGTTTGAGAGCGGCATCTTGTGCGGCCAAGCCGTCCAGATTTTCATCTCGGTTAGGAGCGGTGCTTGCCAGTGCCAGCAGGCGAGAAACTCGGGGGACCCAGGTCTTTCTGCTTCGTAACAGTGGGAGTGAAGTGGGAGCAAGCCGAGGGGCCTAGGAACGCCCACCAGGCTGGCTGACGCAGGATCTAGTTGACGTGGAGGTTTTCAGATTTTAGTGGGCGAAACATGGTGACCTGAGAGGCTTGTCTGGGAATCTCCCGCGCCCAAATACCCAGCGGGGGTTTGCCTTCTAGTTGCTTACAATCAAAGGGGGATTCTGCTTTTATGAGCACCCTGGATCCTGTGAATTTGAGAGTTCTGTCACCCTCAAGGGTAATTGGTTGCCTGTCCACATACTGGCCACCACCATATGACTGTCCCCTCGTTTCTGTTTCTGCTGCCATCATCATCATCTGTCAAGACCTCTCATCTAGTTTCCTTGTGACTTTCTCTCTGGTGGCCCATCTCTGACTTCCCCCGACTCTAGACTCACATGCACCCTGCTCCTGACTGCCTGCAGGGTGTAGCCTGGTCCTCTGCCTGGAATTCCAGCCTCGTGTCACACAGGCCCCCATGCACCTCTGCTCTGCTCTTCTTTCCCCCCGGGGGCGACAGATCTCTCAACTCTGCAGCTCTGCTGGTTCCTTTATGACTGGTTAACATGGCATTTCTCCTGGTCCTTCTTGTTTCTGTCCCATGTGCCCAGCTAGAGGGTTAGACATTGAGGGCTGAGAGACACAGAGCACTCTCTATGGCACTGCTGTCCAGTAGAACTTTGTGTGATGAAGGAAAGATGCGTTCTGTGCTGTCCAGTCTATGTAACCACTGAGCATTCGAAATGAGGCTCTTGTGACTGAAGAACTGAATTGTTAATGACGCTTAACTTTAATTAATTTAAAGTAGCCACGTGTGGCCTGTGGCTGTCATACTGGACTTTGCACATGTTATCTTGCTTATCTTGGTGTTTCCAGAGGCCCTAGATCTGGGCTCTGCACACAAGACAAGCCTCGTAGATACTGATGAAGGAAACGGGAATCTCTTAGGTACACAATTATATTAGCTGTGTGGTCCCTGCCTGTTTTCCATGCAATCTGATTTTTAAGTTAGATTCCATAGATAACATACTTGAACATCGCCAATGCTTTAGGGGATACAAAGATGAATAAAGGTGGTCCCTTCCTGGAAGGAACTTAAACCTAATGCATAAATATCCAATGATAATGGGAAGCAGAATGAAATAAAGTGCAGTGTTTAGGAACAGTTTGCATCCTGTGTGGGTGTAGAGAAAGCAGTCATTTATGGTGACTGAAGGGACATGAGAGAAAGCTTTAGAATGTTCGTTCATTCATTTGGCAAATATTTGTTGACTTTCACTCTGACCCAGGCACTGGCAATATATCCATGAACAAAACAGACAGAATTCCTGTCCTCAGGAAGCCTACTTTCTGGTGGAAGGGAGACAGACGATCAATAAAATAAGTCAATTATAGTGTGTTAGAAGGTAAGCTGGGAGAAGGTTTACGGGGGGCTGCGGGGGGTGTGCATGTGGGTAGGGGTTGCAGTTTTTAAATAGGTTGGTCAATAGGCCTAGTGGAGAAGTGACATTTGAGCAAAGACATTTAGACTGAGGTCTGAGGGTTTGGAGAATCATGATAGGTTGAAAAAAAGGCAGAAGGATATTCCTGCGTAAGGGGGCAGCTCGACTGAAGGCTTGGGGGTGTGGAAGTGCATGCAGTGGTCAGAGCAGCGTGCCTGGAGCACAGAGTGTAGAGGGACGAATGGGAGGCGGGGCTGCAATGGCAGTTTGGAACCTAGTAACAAAGGTTGAAACCTTGGAAACCGTGCTGATGATTTTCAGTGCCCCTGCAGATGTCCTGTCTCCTCGATTAAAATATCAGCCCCCCAAGGACAGTGGGCCCAGCTCTTGCTTCTCATTTCTCTCCCCACAAGGTTCCGTTCCAAGGAGTTGCTCAGAAATTGTGTTGATTAAGGGACAGTTAAGATGAGATTTTGCAAAGGAAAAGGTCTGATAAGATCAGGTCTCTCCTCTGGTTTAATTGTACCACTGGCGTTTACTCCATTTCTAGCTCTCTCGGTGCAGACTGAGTATTCTGCAGCGTGCCAGGTGGCTCAGTCTCTGTGTTTTAATGCATTCCTTTGACCTGGATCATCTTTGGGACACAGAGAAGGTTTGGGGGAGCCAGGGCGTGAGAGCAGCAGGAACAGAATGGAAGACCAAGCAGGCCTTTAGAGGGACAGGATTTGTGGCCAGGGAGAGGAACGCCGCATTTCCCAGCCTGGAGACCCAGCGACTTCATGGCTGGACGGGAAGTGAGTTGCCCTGAGCTGCAGCTATCACTTGGAGAACAAGTGTGCAAGATAATCATAGGTTCAGATGTATCCTGAATGGTAAGAGTCCAGATTTCGCACAGAAAGAGAGGAGGGCCTTTGGCCAAGGGCAAGAAAAGGCTTTTAAAACAGATTGCTTATCAGCCTGTTTTAAGGTGGCTGCTTGGAACTGCTGATATTCACAATGATAATAGATGTAAAAACCATTTCTTTCCAGAAAAAACTGACTTTTTAGATTTTTACCTTTCTAAAGGCAGAGTTGACCACAGCAAGCATGTGGCGGTGTGCCTTGGGGCAGTTGTCGTGTTCGTGGGTAAATCTTCAGTGCCAGTTGCCATCAGCAGTAAGGTTTTCCCCCAGATGAGTACTCACAGCTAACCACAGACTGCCAAGTCACCTTGGGGCTTGGCACACCCGTGGGCCTGTCTAGGAGATGCTCATGTGGCAGCTTAGAGTTTGCTGATGAGCTGCACGTAGACTGCTGGCCCTACAGGTACCAAGGTCGGTCATGGAAGGTATGGGGCTGAGGTCTGGGTCCCATGAAACTGAGAACCGATTCCTCCTTACCTTCCTGAACAGCTTAATGTTGTTGGACACCACTGACCACTCCCTTCTATTTGAAGTGCTGTACCTTCAGGGTTGCAGTTCTCATTGCGCTGTAACAGATTACCCCCAAATTTAGCAGCTTAAAGCAACCATTTTATTATCCTCAGGGACCACTGGGTCTGCAGTTCAGACGGGGCACAGCAGGGATAGCTGGTTTCTGCTTCACCGTGTTTAGGACCTCAGCTAGGAAGACTTGAAATCTTGATGGTAACTTCATGGCAGTGGGCTGGAATCATGTGAAGCTTCTTCACTCATATGTCTGGTGCCTGGTCAGGGATGGCTCGAAGAATGGAGTTCCAACTTGTGGTCTTTCCGTGTGGCTGGGCTTCCTTACAACATGGCGGCTTTGGGGTAGCTGGACTTCTTACTTGGTGGCTCAGGCCTCCAAGTATGTGTGTTCCAGAGAACAAGCTGGAAGCTGCAGCACCTTTTATGACCCAGCCTTAGTAGTCATATACCATCTCTTCTGTTGGTTGAAGCCGTCACAAGCTTACTCACATTCAAGGGGAAGGGCATAGACCAAGGGGCCACATGCCTCAGCTGGTGAAGTGGTTTGCTTTTGCTCCCCTCTTGGTTCTTTGGCTGTTGCTTCGAGTCTCCAGAAGACGTTGGGATTCCTCCTGAAATGTCCTTGTCCCTCCTTTTCCTCTACCCTCTCATCTCATCCACTCCCATGATTGTAGTGGCCACCTAGACATTGCTGAATTCAGTCTGGGGCATCTGTCCTCATCTTTCTCTTGAGCTCCGGAGCAGATACACAAATTGTCCTGCAGGCACTGCCAATTTAATATACCCAAACTGAACACTTTTATCGTTCCTCTGCAAACCTGCTTCTTCTGCATTTCTTATCTCACTTGGCGACACCACCATCAACTCAGCCACCCAGTAAATTCAAATCTCCTTCCTCTCCCTCATCTCTGCATCGGGCCACTTACCAGGGCTGATAATTTTGTCTCCTACTCTGTCTCATATCTCTTCCTGCTTTGTTATGCAAAAGATCCTGGTGGTAGTTCAGGGTCCCTCATCTTGGACTATTATGATAAGCTTCTAACTGTTCTTACGGTCTCTCATTTCAAGCCCTCCGGTCTGTCCTCTGCAGAGTGACGTATCCAGGCACAAAGCTGGTCATTTATTCCCATGCTTAACATCGTTGACCCCTTGTCTGAAGGATGAAGTCCGGTCTCCTTGGTCAAGGCGTGCAAGTCTCTTTGTGGTCTCTGTGTGCCTCTATCCTTATCTCCCATGAGACCCTCCTTTCCACTTGATTTCTAGCAATGCCAAACTTAGTGCCTGGAACCAGCAATCATGTTTCATGCCATTAAGACTCTGCCTGCCTTCTCGCTTGTTTTCCTGGAAAACTCCTGCTTATCCCTTAAAACCCTAGTCAGGCATCTCCTCTTTGAAGCCTTCTCTGATTCTCCTGACGGAGTTCATCATATGTCCCTCCACGTATTTCCATACTCCTGCCGTTGTGTGTTTTTGTCAGGCCCCTGTGAGATCTTTGAGGCCAGAGAACTAAATCTTTTCCTGTGGGCTCCTATGGCCTGGTGGGGACTAGGTAGTCATTAGTGTTTGATGTTGAATGGAATGAATCAGGGGCAGGTGATACAGACCCTGGATGTTGTCATCGAATCTGTGATTGCCAGGGGTTTCAGGCCCCTCCCTATTTCACTTGACCTTTTAAATGGTTTCTTATCAAGAGTCACCAATTATCCTTTTTATATATAAAGATGCCCCTTACCAAATCACTGGCTGTGTGTGTCCAAGTCGGAGGGGCAGGTTGAGTGACTCGATCCCACAAGACCTTTCAGGGCAGCACCCTGTCTGAGTTCTCTGTGGTTCTCAAGTAGGACTCTGGCCAGCTGTTCTTCTTAGGAAAGAAGCCTTTTATCTCCTTGGTGCTGGTGCCAGCTTAGCAACAAGGACCGCTTGAAATTACTCAAGGGGAAAGAGAGGAAACAAGGAGGATGCCCAGGGACCTTGAATCATCCACAAACTGGCTAACTCAGAGCAAGAGATATTCATTCATTCATTTGTTCAACCCATATCTATTGAGTGCCCTACTGTATGCCAGGCGTTATTCCAGTTGCTGGGAATACAGTGGTGAACACAACAGACAAGAGCCCTTAACTTTACGGAGCTTCTATTCTGGGGGTGCGTTGACCATGGCCTCCCTTATCGGCTTCCATTCTGGGGGATGTCCTGACCACGGCGGCTTTGGCTGTGCGTCCCTGGCTTGGAACCTAGCGCATAGCAGGCACTGAACAAACAGTCGTGGAGGGAATGAAGGAGTGTGGTTGGGCAAATGAGGTTTAACTGGGCGGATTTTTCTTCCTTGAGGGAAGGCAACTAGATTTTATTAAGTGCTTGCCAGGTGCAGGGTAATTTCTCCATAGAAGACCCTGGTCTTCCGGGCAGAAGTGCCCTTTAGAGAGACCATGTGCCATTTGCTGGGCTGTGTGGCTGATTTGACAGCCCTCCAGAGTGAACTGCAAAATGAGCCCTCCGCGTTTCGGCTGCAGCTACGGGTCCCCAGTTACCTCTTTGCCTCAATAACAGCCAGCCCAGACCAGTTAGTTGCACTGGGCGCGTTGGGGAACACATCTTTTCTTTCTCTCTTTTCCGTTGTTTGGTTGGCCTAGTGCAAGTGTTTTAAATAGAACAGACATCACAGCTATAAAACATCTGTAACACTACACATTTAGTAATGTTCCTGGCGGACTGAGTTCTGCTTGATTGGTGAGGTTTTTGCCATGACCGTTGTTTCCTTTTTTCCCCCTGTTTGTCCCTCTGGAAAATAAAGTTTTCTTTTCTGTGAGGATTTATAGAAATATGTTCCTGGCATGAAGAGAGCACGGACATATTAAGATATTGGTGGAGCAGAGAAATATTACGTCCGAGGCATGGAGAGCTCTCTCTCTTATAGAGAATGACCTTCCTAACGTGAAACAGTCTGTTGCTCTTTGTAGGGTAAGGGGCTGCCTTGGTTAAGGCAGATGAAGATGCTGATTTGCATTGAGATAGCATCCTTTTTGCTGGAGCATCTTCAGCCCTTGAATGCCACAGTTGCCAAGCACCACTGCTGGGGGTGGGCTGATTTAGGATGGCGTCGGAGAAGTCTGAGGGAAGTAGAACCAGTAATGATTAGTCATTAAATGTATGGGGTGTGCTTCCTGCCTTTCCAAGTGTTTTTCCTTCTGGCGTTTAGTCTGTGGGGCAGGCAGGGAAGGTCTGATCCCCATTCACAGACAAAGAGAGGGAGGTCAGGTCACTGGAGGGGAAAGGAAGGTGGTGGGGAGAGGAAAGAGGAACTTTGTGTGCCTGGCATTCGAGCACCATGCTGAGCACGTTTCATGTGTTAGCTCTTTTAATCCGATTTTGTAGAGGGAGAAACCCAGGTTCAGAGAAGACCAGTCGCTTGCCAGGGTCACCTAGTATATATGAGATAGGATTGAAATTCCTGGGGTCCTTCTCTTTCTACTGTATCACTTGGCCTGCTCAGGCTGCTGGGATTGGAGCATGGCCCTCCCATCACCAGGATCTCCAAATCTGGTGCTCTTTTCGGTCTCCAAGATCCTCTCAGATTTAGAAATATCACCTTCCGTCTCTTGAGGGGTGAGACATTGAATAAAAGGTGGACAGACCTGCTCGTGATTATCTTGGCTTCTCTTTTTCACTGCAAACACTTCTTTGGGTTCCCCCTTTCCCTCAAAGGAAGTTACTTGTGGTTGGTGGCAGGGACCAAACCAGCACATCCTGGGGGGGAAATGTGGCTTTTTTTTCTTGACAGGTAAAATTTATGACCTAACAGATGGCTGAGCGTGTTTCCAAAGACGACCACGCCAAGGGTGCAATGTGCTTATCTCTCCTTATGCCTCCCCCACCTGCCCCCACCTTCCCTCCCTCTCCTCGGACGTTTCTGGAACAGTAGAATGGTAGAGCTGGGAGGGACCTGCTGAGGGGAGAACAGACCCCAAGCCCCACGCTAGTCAGTAGGACTTGTGTCTAGGTCCCTTCCTTCTGGTTCGTGCTTTTCTCACCATTCTTGCCCATGCCTCCTTGCCAGCATCTAAGCATTAAGATGACCCAGCCTCCCACGGCAGCCCTGCCCTTCTCTTTAACAGCCTGATTGAAGAGTCACTGCCCTGTTTAAAGCCTTTGGAGGTTACTGTTGCCTCCCTGGCATGGCCTGCAGGGACTGGCCTGCCTGGCCCGTCTCCTCCTTGCATTCCATCGACACCTCGTCTTTCAGATCCACTCCCAGCCCTTCAGCCAACATTGAAGATGCCACAGGCTCTGCTGGGGAGGACCTTCTCCCCTTCCTTTCCTGGCTCTCCTCTGCTGACCTTCAAGCCTCAGGTCATGACCAGCCCTGTGCCCCCAAAGCCCTCCCTTGCTACAATAACACAGCCTCTTACTTGACTGTAAGTACCTTCAGAGCAGACACCAGATCTCATTCCACTTGACATCCACCAAGCCTAGCACCATGCTCAGCACATAGTAGGTCCTTAAAATATGTTTGATGAGAGTATGAATAAGGGAGTATGACTTGCTACCAGAGACAGTCCTATGCGATTATCTTTTCCTCTTATACTCTCCATCTTTATTCTTGGTCTCATGGGATTCAGCAAACGTTTTTTGAGCACCTACAGTGTACCAGGTGCTTTCACGTACTTATCTCTTGTGATGCTAATAGCAGTTCCGTGGCATACAGGTATGGCTGCCACTTTGCACATGGCTCATCTAAAATTACACAGCTAGGCAAGAGGCTGAGCTGGGGCTCAAGCCCAGCGCTCCCTGGTTCAGGTCCCAGGCTCCTTCCGCTCTTCTGTGGCGATTTTTCCTCTCATGCTCTGTATGATAATAATGAAAAAGAATCTTTGCTTTTGATGACGTCTCCATCCCCCATCTTTTCTCCCTTAAGATGGCAGAAGCAGCTTCTTGTAGAGCCCTGACTACACATTAGAATTGTCTGGGGGAACGTTTGAGGATACTGAAGCCCTGGCCTTGCCTCGCACTGATGAAGTCAGAGTCCCTGCGGGTGGGGCCCCGTGTTGTAGGTTTGAAGGACCCCTCCAGGCGATTGTAAGGTGCAGTCGGCTTTAGCACCGCTGCACTCTGGGAGTGTCAGGGAACCTGCAGTCTGGCTCAGCTCCCTGGATTAGGTAAAACTTGCTCATCAAGAACTGATTGCCATGTGCATCTAAAATATGTTAATGAAGGTAATCAAGGCTAAGGGTTAAGGCTGCCGTTTGTTCTTTTCATGAAATCAACTGGAGGGTTTGGGGGATGGGGCGCCTTGGCTTCAGAGCCTGCCTGCCAGCAAAGTTGTTATCCCTTCTCTGCTAAGAGCAGTTCAGTTGTTGCTGATGGGAACAGGCCTGGTTCTTGCAGGTGGCTCCCAGTTTACTGGAGGAGTGGGCTCTAGAAGTCCTTTCTTGGGCAGTCTTCCCCAGAATGCAGTGGGACCCTCTGAAGCTTGGTTTTCCTTAACCCAGGGTCTGTCCTCCCCATTATTCTTTCTGACATGGCTTCTCAGCCTAAGCCTCAAGGTTTCCTACACGTCATGTGGAGGATGCGGGGGCCCTTCAAGATGGCGGGTAAAGGAGTGGGTGTTTGCTTCTGGTTCCGAGAAGCTTTGGAACACTCAACTTCTGAGTAGAAACCATCTCTCTAGTAGTTGCTAGCCAGGTGGCCTGAAATGCTTTACGTAAAGAACAGTTTGGGAAGTAGGAAGGGATGCTCTGAGCTCATCACACCAGCTGTGTGTTCATAAATCCCGCAGGCTGCACATGGGTGATGGGGAGGCTCCAACCTGGGGGAGAAGCTCTGAGAAAGGCTCATGTTAGAGGCATGGGCTCTAGCAGTTGGGTTTTCCTTAGTGCATTTGCTGGAGGATACAGGAACCTCCCGTGGGCCGTGTTCTTGGAGTTAGAATTTCACCCTTGCTGTTTCAGTTTGTGTTTTCAGGCCAGAGTCTTAGGCCCGTTTTATCAAAGGGGGAAAGCGAGCCCCAGAACTGTTAAGACACTTGACCTAATCTCATCTGACCAACCAGGGTCAGTTATTATGTCTCAGTGTATACCGATGCGCTTGACAATGCACACACGTGGACAGAGAGAAGGTAATTTAAACCTGTTTTTGTCTTATCTGGATCGTTTCTATAGGCACAATCACCTTGGACCTCTGCTTTAGCCCTGGGGCCTGGAGACCATCCATGTCGGCATTTCTAGGACCCACCATGAGTCATCCTCCATGTCTTCAGAATTCCACCCTGGGTGGTGGGGGTGAATTGGGCTTCCATGGCTGGAGTGACAGGCCCAGATGGAAGGAACCGAGCTCATACCAGCCCCTCATCCTGTCTGGTCCTCTTTCCCACCTCTCTCTCAGGTTTATTAAGAATCTGCTTTGGCTCCCTTTCCCTTGCTGGGGCTTTGGTGGCACCTCTTTCGTATGCAAAAATCCATGGCTTCCTCGCAAATTCAGCAACAGTAAAGGGTACTTATTTAATTTCGCTTAATACTGCTGCTGTAAAAGATTATGGGTTTTAATTGCATCTACGTATTGGTAATCATTTGAACACCGGAGAGAGTCTTTGGGGCCTTCTGCATAGTGATTGCATTTCTGTGGTGAGTATCGGGTGGGGGCCGTCTGAGAAGGATAGAGTGACGGAGAAAATACCTGTGGATGCAGAGCAGCTTGGGTGCCCATGGTTGGGATGATGGCCAGCCAGCCACCTGGCTCAGCATCAATCGACACTTGGGTCATGGTCCTTAATTTCCTGTGCTTTCCAAGGCAACACTCCATCTCTGCACCTTTTTCTGTTAACTTTCCCGGCTCCTCAGTCTGAGTGCCACTGTCTAGGATATTACTCCCTGATACCAATCTGAGGACAGGTCTCCCTTGCCGGCTACAGCTTTTCCCCCAAGGATAAGAGGAAGTAGTATTTTTTAAATTAGCCTGGGAGGGAGCCAGGCGGAGGGCTCTGAGATGAGGGTGGGGAGGCTGAGCTCCCTGCCGAAGCAACCTGATCATTTCATTGCAAGATCACGTCTCTTAGGTGAGTTACTGTTGTTTTAATCAGAGGTAATGCTGTAACTGACTATGTCGGATAATTGTGTGTAAATCATATTCTAGCCCCATATAGATGAAGGATATTTTTTTCCTTCTAATTTTAAAGCTATTTAAAGGGAATGCCAAATTTTAGCCTGAACCCGAGTGCTCTCTGGCTAATAGCTATAGATGGGGAGCGAGAGCTCTGAAAATATTAGTTTCTTCTGAAGTTAAATTTCTTTCTGCAATTGGCAACATCAAATATTGTTACACCTTTGTCCGGTGGTCAGCCTTGGGTGAATCGAGGCACATGGAATTAGCCGGTGGATGAAGCAGTGGGAGCATACTTTCTTGGGTACTTGGGTTTATTTTAAGCCCTTTTTGTGTTCAGATTCTTGACGTAGGGATCTTTTTGGCCTGTCATTAAAAAAAAACCCAACAGATTTATTGAAATATAATTCACATGGCACACTGTTTACTCATTTAAAGTGTATAGTTCATGAGTTTTTGGTATATTCACAGATATGTGCACCCGTCACCACAGTCAATTTTAGAGCATTTTTATCACCTCAGAATGAAACCCCATGCTCTTTAGCCATCATCCCCTTCCTCTCCCTCAACCCTAAGCAACCACTTATCTACTTTCTGTGTCTATGAATTTCCCTATTAGGAACTTTTGTATGAATGGAATAGTATAATATATGGTCTTTTATAACTGGCTTCTTTCACTTAGCATAATATTTTCAAGGTTCATCTGTGTTGTAGCAGGTGTCGGTACTTCCTTCCTTTTCGTGGCTGAATAATATTCCATTACATAGATATACCACATGTAATTTATCCATTCATCCGTGGATGGACGTTTGGGTTATTCTGCTTTTGACTATTATGAACAGTGCTGCTGTGAATATTTTGTGGGCAGGGTTTTGGGTAGACACACGTTTTGGTTTCTCTTGGGTAGATACTAGGAGTGGAATGTTGTGTTGTCTAGTGACTATGTTTAATTGTTTGAGGAACTGCCAGACTTTTTCCAGAGCAGCTGCACCGTTTTACATTCCACCAGCAGCGTCTCGCCTGTCATTTTGCATCTTTGCTTCGAAATTCAAAAGGGCAGAGTTGGACTCGCTCCTCGTGGTGCCCTCTCGTCTCTCCTTTTCCCAGCCTTTCTGCTGGGAAGGAAGAAGATGACCTGTTGCAAATGAAGGTGTAGGAGACTTCAGTGACTAGAAAGAGTGAGATTTTGACTCTTTATTTGTGCTGTGTGACTGCATTGGTGGCATCTCTGAGCCTCACTGTCCTCATCTGTGGAGGAGAGACTGAGACGTGTCCTAGGACTGATGTGAGGCCTGAGTGAGGCAGCTCGTGCCTGGGCCTGGCCCACAGTGCGTCCACAGTGAGGGCAGAGCACTCTGAGCACGAAGGAGACACAGGTACCAGGGCTCTCTAGAGGGGAAGAGGACCTGGAACCTGCCCACGTGTAAACCACGGCTTTCCTTTTATGATGTGTTTCTCAGGAGCTTAAATCCTTGGCAGCATTTGGCTGGCTTCTCCTTACGGTTTGCTTGGCTCTCCCTACTCCTTCACCTCCTGAGCTTTTGAAGCAGAGACTTGTCCCCATGTCCCCTGCCATGTGGGTATGCAAGTGATGAGTGTGAATCTGCCTTCCTTGGGCAGATGCAGATTGTCACACACGTGAGTGTAATGCTGCCCTCCCCCATGATGGTGGAGAGCTTCCGTGTGGACTCTCGCTCCACTGTCACCAAGAAAAGGTGAGGCCAATGCCCTGGTGTCCTCTGGCCTCTCCCGAGCAGGCCTCTGTGCTGATTTCGTGGGGCTGCCTTAACAAAGTCCCACACACTGGGTAATTTAAGCTACAGAAATGTCTTCTCTTACAGTTCAGGAGTCCAGAGGTCTGAAGTCAAAGTGTCTGCAGGGCTGGTTCCTTCTGGAGGCTCTAAGGGAGAAAGTGTCCCCTGGCTCTCTCCTAGCTTCTGGTGGCTGCTGGCAGCTCTTGGCTTTCCTTGGTTTGTAGACATACCACTCCGCTCTCTGCTTCCATCTTCACGTTAGCTTCTTCTCGGTGTGTGTTTCCTCTCCTCTTCTTGTAAGGACACCAGTTGTTGGATGTAGGGCCCACCCTACATCCAAGATGATTTCATCCCAAGATCCTTTACTCAGTACATCTGCAAAGGCCCTATTTCCAGATAAGATCACATTCTGAGGTTCTGGGTGGATGTGAATTTTGGGGGGACTCTAGTCATCCCACTACAGTCTCTTTTCCACATGAGATTCTAGAAACATTTGGAGAAGACTCCCGGTGTCTGACCTGTGTTCTGACTTTCTATGCCAAGTGAATTTTGCCACTGGATTCAGATGTGATGGGGGGAGGGGCAAGAGCATTAGTTTAGGGGATGGAGGGAAGGATGGAAAAAAGTACTGGGAGGATCAGGAATTTCAGAGGCCAGATCCTTTGGAACAAACACCCTGGGGAACGAGGCCTTGGAGTTGGGACTCCTGTGACCTCAGTCAGCCCTGCTGGAGCTTCTTGGCCATTCAGAGATTGGGCTTAATTCTCTAATGCAGAGCGACAAGGGAGAACTGATATGTCGGCAGAGAGCACGTGATTTCATCCCAGATTCTGAAGAACACAGTGCTCACCAAATTCAGAATCTAGGAGGAGATCGCGGGGTATCTGCCAGTATATTAGTTGTCCCTTGTCACTCTGCCTTGCCTTTAACTAGGACATGAGTGGTCCATCTGGGACTTCATTTTTGCATCTGCATGATGGAGGTGGTGGACGGTCAGGTTTGCAAGATCCCGCCCAGCGCTGGTGTTCTGCTGTCTTTCCTGGGCTCTCTCCTCCTTGGGGTTCCCACAACAGAGGGAGCATCTGTAAACGAGCCTGTGCTCTTGGGCACTGAAGAAGCTCATATTTTTTCATGAAGGGGAATTTGAACTCTTTTCAGGAACATGATGATGGCAAGAGCTGACAATTTTTCTGGGCCTCCCTCGTACCCATTTAAGGCTCTCCAGAGCCATTTCCTGACTTCCTATGCATTTGTCAGGATTAGGAAATATTTGTTGCTGTCGTTTTCTTCTGTGACAACTACTATCTTTGGGCCAATGCCGTTGGAGCTAAGTTCCCCTTCAATCTTATTCTTAAAAGGTAATTTCTCTTTTCTAACACTCCCCCACCCTCTGCTTTCAACAAACACACGCTCAGGTGCTTTATCCTATTTTATAAAACTACAGCTGGTGGCCCCACTCTGAGTGACCATTTCAGATGGAAACACATTTTTTCAAGAAAATTTTTGAAAGTTAAACCAGCAGGAAAGCGGGCTCTCTGGTTGGAGACAGGAAGGTGGGGGTCCTTCTTGGCTCGGGTGAGCAGTTGGCTTTGGCCAGTTCTTACGTGTAAACAGCAATTTTCTGAACTGGAATGGGTGCTGGGATTTTCTTTGTGGAGCCAAGAGGTGTGTGGAGAGCAGTGGTGTTTAGTTAAATTACGGGTCTGGATGCAGACTTGCAGCAATGCCCCACTCCCCTGTGAGCGCTACACACGCACACGCATGCATGTATGCGCACCCTGCTTCCCATCGCGCTGCCCTAAACCATGAAGGCAGGGGCATCTGTTGGGGAGGGGGCTGTCCCTGAGGGGTGCAGGGCTCTGGGTGGGCACCTAATGTCTTTAGGAGTGGAAAGCATTCATGTAACGAAGTGTTTTCTGCAACCCCTCCACCGAAAACTCCAAGCAAAGGAAATTTAAGATCAGTTGCCCAGTGGATTTTGGACTGAGCTCTCTCTGGCATAGATGGGTGGCTCTTTCCATCTAGCTTTACTGTGGGGGCCCAGCAGGGCTGTCTGAGCATTTTAGTGAGCATTGGCCGGCTTCCCTGCACCCTGGCTGGCTAAGTACCATATTGGGATGAAGGCTGTGGGGTAGGAAACAGTTACCTGAAGGGCCTAGCACAGGAAGAAAATGCACCTGGCTCTCTCCATTGTGGGTGGAGAGGATTTTCTCTAACGAAATGACTGCAGAGTCAGGGGCCAGTGGGTAACTTCTGCTCAGCGTGTCCAAGGTCAGAAAATGGTTCAAGTTCTGGGGGTCCTGGATGGTTCCTGGGGCAAATGGAAACTAGACTCAAGGATTGGGAATAGAGAGTTACCCCAGACCTGCACACACTCACACAGGCACATGTGTGCACGCGCACACATGCATGCATGCATGTACACACGCACACTGAGAGACCTTGATCCTATTGATGGGAACTGGAGGACCTTCACTGAGTCCCCCTGCAAGCCTGGACACAACATCCCAGCCCTGCCCACTTCCTGCCATCCTCAGTAGCCATGGAGATGGAAGGGAAGTGGAGGGAAGAATGTGTTATTCTAGAATCCTCTGCCTGCCTCCTGCATCCCTCTCCAGAAGGCAAATCATCGAGCAGTCCACAGTCCCTTTAGCAGTAACGCCACCAGGATTCCCAAATGAATCACTGCCATTTCCCCCATGCGCCCCTGGCAGGAGAGGTCACCGTGTGCAGACCTGTCGCCCCGAGCCATGCTCCCCTCTCTGAAGCTGAGATGTCGGCGAGCGGCTCACCAGGTGTCTCACATCTTCCCACTGGCCTTTTCAACGTTTGGAAGGTTTTGGTTAAACAGTTTCCTTCTAGTGTTTGCTGAAGAGTGAGACCCAGCCCTGTATCTGAGCTGGTTCCTGGAGAGGATGTTTTTGTAACTTTGACACTTCGGCGCATTGTCTGGGGCCTGGAATTTCTCATCTTTCTTTAAAAAAAAAAAAAAGTTTTGAAAGACCTTTTTGGGACTGCGTAGATTTATGGCTGGGTGTCTGCCCCAGGTTTTAGGGCTCCGTCTTGGCAGGTTTATGGCTTTGGGGCGACGCTGGAGGGTGGAAGGGGAGACCTTTCCATTTAACAGTTACTAGGAATGAACATTCTGTTGACTTCTGTTCTTTGGAACGAAGACACGTTGGTTGTTTGATTCTCTGAGTCCACGTGAACGTTTGGACTAAAATAGGGCCTGCTCCACACCCACCTGGCTCTGAACAAAGTATAAACGAGACCGTGGGGTTCGTTTCATAGAATGCCTCTCCAGAGTTTCTTTAAGTCGGGAACTCCACTAGTGCATGTTTGTAGATCACATTAGTGTTTCTTTATAGAGATTTAATTACTTGGCTGGGGCAAGAAAAAGGAATGAAAAATCTAAAATGAAACTATTGGGAGTCTTTGCCCAACTGAAATCATGTAGCAATTCAGGAAAGTGTTTTTGGAAATTGTAGTGGAAGAGAATGGGGCAATAGAGTTGATTTATCAAACTTTGTGTAAGGCGTCTTTCTGCCGCATGTCATTCTGAGCTTGAAGGATGAATTTAGTAATTGACTTTGGATTCAGTTACAGTGACCATCTATTTAGCGTCTACCTGGTGTCCCGCTTAGACACTTTGGCGTGTGTTATTTAATTTAGTCCTAATAGGAACCTTGTGTGATAGGCTAATTATTGTATCTCCATTTTATAGTGGATTAAATTCCACATTCTATTAGAATGTGAGCCCCAGCACTCAGCACTTAATGTGTCTGTTGAATGAATACATTAGGAAAGTTAGGTTAGTAAAATCGGGCCATTAGTGAGCGTAGGGAGGGAGTTAAATCTGGAGAGGGCCTGATGGAATTTCACCGCGAAGGTGACCTTGATCCACCAGGGAGATGTAAGGAATGGACAAGAAGGGAGATGGTCAATAAGGAGCAGAGTAAGATGCCCACCAGTTAACGAGCGGTTTTTGGAGCTTGGTGGTGTGGACACTGGTGGGATCGTCATAGAATGTCCTCACGTACATTATCTCATCTAATCTCCCATTCTTCTGAAAAGAGATGGAAACCAGTAAATCACAGCTTTAAACACTTGTGCAAACCACTGCATGGCTCTCACAGCCAGCAGCATGAATGCAGAGTTGTGAGGATGCTGTCCTCTTAAAATAGCGCAGGAAGTCCACTACAAAGGTATTCCAGTTTGGGCTCAGTCGGTGGGCCGCCATAGCACATGTTCCCTCTGGGAGCCACTAGCTGAAGTGTGAGCTCTCTGAAGTCTGGGAACTTCCCCGTGTCATGCCCATCACGCTTGCAGACTCATGAGGGTTCAGGGTTAGGTGGGACCTGGAGCTCTGGTCCCAGGTGTCACTGAGCTGCGGCTCTGCTGTTGGAGGTGGGTCGGTTGGTCCTTTCTCTCAGCAGATGTGTCAGGAGCCTCAGCAATAACAGTGATCCAGGCAGCCGTGGCACCTGTACTTTCGTATCCTACATCGAATTGTGGTAGATGTTTGTGACATTGTGAGTTTTTTAAATTTATTTTTATTTTTATTTGTTTTAATTTTTTTTTTTGAGGAAGATTAGCCCTGAGCTAACTACTGCCAGTCTTCCTCTTTTTGCTGCGGAAGGCTGGCCCTGAGCTAACATCCATGCCCATCTTCCTCTACTTTCTATGTGGGATGCCTACCACAGCATGGTGTGCCAAGCGGTGCCATGTCCGCACCCAGGATCTGAACTTGTGAACCCCGGGCCACTGAGAAGTGGAACGTGTGAACTTAACCGTTGTGCCACCGGGCTGGCCCCTATTTTTATTTTTTATAAATAGTTCATTAATTTTATTTCACTTGCGACTGTTTAAATATCTCAATTATCCACTAACGAAATTACAAAACAATTGAACTTCAAAGTACTTTTGATTTAAAGAATTTTTTTCCAGTTTTATTGAAAAATAATTGGCATACATCATTGTATAAATTTAAGGTGTGGAGCAAGTTTTTAAAAAAATATGTTTCAAGGTTTGTCTCGTCCCTTTATTTTGGGGTTTCAATCTTGCCTTTCTTTGCGCATTCTCATCAAACATTTTCCCCCTATCTTTACTGAGGTATAATTGACAGACAAAATTGTAAGATTTTAAAGTGTACAACGTTATGATTTGATACATATCATCGTGACAGGCTTCCTCCCATCGTGTTAAGACCTGTGCTTGTATTATATGCAGCCAAATGAGACCCCCCCCGTACCTACTGAGTTTCTAAATTTTTTATTTGACGTTAGAAGAAAAAACCTGAAGAAGCTTCACATAGCCTAAACTCAGTCTTTCAAGTAAATTCATCTTATTTTTTCATTTTTGCCTCCTGCATGTGAGAGTTTTGGTCCCTGCTCTGAACAGTCTATGTCATTCAGCTTCCGTCACCCTTTGCTTTGGAACTGATGGAATTCTGAAATGTGGCCACACTCGTTGTTTTTTGCACCCACCAAACATCTGGTGTGGGCTTCTGTGTGCCCGGCCCTATACTTGGCATTGTGGGTGTGCCTCGAGGAGTCAGAAGCTTGCTGTCTGGGGAGGAAGTAAAGAAGACAGGATTATCTGTGAGTTTAGCACCAGGTGGAAAGGAGTGAGTTCTGTGAGAGGCAGATGGGTGCAGAGTTAGGGGGTTTCAGAAGAGGGAGAAACAGCTTCTGGATGGGGCAACTAGAGAGATATTTTGAATTTTGGAGAAGGACGTTGGATCTTGGAGGATGGTTACAACTTGCCATGGGAGGTGTAGGAGTGACGAGGCATCCACTCCTGCAGCTGTGTGGACGAAGGTGTGGAGACCTGGGGATTAGCTGGACTTGACTGCCTGGAGGGTGAATCAAAATGAAGCCCGAGAAGTCAAGAGGGGAAGGACTGGGGACTGAGCTTGGAGGCTGGTCCTTGTGTTTGAGGCCAGCGTCAGTCTTGTTGACAGACATACCAGCACCCAGAACAGCTTGGTGTAGACAGTCCACACATATTTTTGAATTACATGTGAGTTTCTTATTGACAAATTTCATGGGTACTTTCTGGGCAGCAGATTTTTGTGCACATAGCTCTGTTTTGTTCGTGTCCCTTCGGGTTAAAAACAGCTTTGACATGTGACTTTTCTCTTTTTGCTGGTAATCAGAATGAAGCTGGACGTCATGCCCAAAGGGGTTCTGAAGTCCACTCTATGTTTTTATGAAACTCCAGCTTTTAGGTTGTGGCCTAAAAACCTAAGGTACGCAGAGCAACTGTCTCCAGCATCCTGAGACATCTAGACGGGCTGCTGCTTGCAGCTCGGCTGTACCTGAAATGGCCTTCCGAGAGACGTGTGGAGAGTGGCTTGCTTCAGCGTCTTAGCGAGCATTGCTTCAGATAACCTGGTTAACCCATGTCCTCCTCTTGTCATTTCTTGCAGATGGTCACGAGAACAAAGAAAATATTTGTAGGCGGATTATCTGCGAACACGGTGGTGGAAGACGTGAAGCAATATTTCGAGCAGTTTGGCAAGGTAAGGGGTGCATGGGGTTGGAGCAGCCCGATCAGTCCTTAGAAGTGGCTGCCGTGGCCCCTGCCTTTGCCACACCTGTGTCCTCAAGAACCTTGTCCTTGAACTTGCCTGTCAAGATTTCAGTGGAGTTCGGCAGGAGCCAGGATGGAAGAGTCCAGCTTGCGGTCGGCACGGCGCCCCACGTGCCTGCAGGAGCAGACAGAGTGGTCTTTGAGTGTGGTTTTGCTGGCATTTGCTGGCCACGTGGGGCCTGGGCTGGGAGCTGGCACTGGGAGTGGCTGAGGAGGGATGCAGGGCTATGAGTCCCAGGGCAGGCGCTCCCACAGAAGCTGCTGGAGGCCTGTGAGTCGGCCTTGGGCTTCCTTCTGTGTCTTTCTGGAAAATGCATTGAGAGAGGAGGCTCCCTGGGGCCCTTTGCAGCTGAACCCTCCCCTGTCAAATGCCCAAGGAAACTTGGGAGAGATGCTGGGCCCGTACCTGTCAGAATGTCTGTGAGACAGTAAAATTTTCCCCTGGGCTCTGCTGCGGGAGCAGGCTGGGAGCAACACGGAATGCCTCAAATCAGTCAGGAAATGGAGTGTAAGAGTCTGTGTGTCTGTGACAGACAGACTCAGACAGACGGACAGGGTCTGTAACCATGGGTTTTATGCTTAACTCAGCCTCGTTCTAGTTGGTAGGGGGAGCCAGGGCCTTGGAGAGTGGATTCTTCCTGAGGGTGACACATTCCTCATAGGGCTGTGTTGCCCCAGGGCTCCAACAGGGCAGCTTCTGGGGGGCTGACCCTTACTGGATTTGTGTGGTACCCCTTCGCTGGCTCCTGTGTCTCGGGAGGCTGGCAGGTGAGTGGCTGCACCAGACCTCCGCTTCCTGCATCTCTGAGTAGTGCTGGATGTTGTCCTAGGAGCCCAGATGTAGGACAGTCTTCTTCTGCACAGTCCCTGTGTCCCCTGCCCCCGCCAAAGGGTTGATGTGGCAGAGGGCGCTGAGACATCCAGAGAAGACAGCACATCTCTCCTAAGCTCCGCCACTCCTTTCCCCTGTTAGGGCTGTCATGCTTGCCCTGGGTGGAACAAAGGCACTGCTGCCCACTGGCTGGTCTGAAAGTTCTGCGCTTTTATTTGTTTGCCCGAGGCCATGGGCAGCCATGACCCTGTCCCCAGGTGTGTCCAGTTGTGAGCTACTGTCTGGGATGAGTGCCATGACCTCTGTTTAGCCTCAAAATGGAGATTTTCCTGTCCCTGGTATTAATCAATTTCTGCATGGATGGGAGACCATGCAACAAAGAGAAGCCAGCCCCCTCCAGCCCAGCCTTGCATTCGGAATGGCACTTAACTGCCCATCCAGGTCGGTTATGAAAGACGCCTTGCCCACAGCACTGGCGGGCATTGCCAGTTGGGGGCTGATTCATTTTGGCTGCTTGTAAAGAATAGCTGAGTGTGTCGGCGATCATGGACATTATAGGACTTCTCTTCAAGGCTGATTTATAGCACCCAGGGGGATTTGTCCATCACCCAGCCCCACCCTGTGCGGGAGAGAGATTGGAAATAATTTAATGAGACAAGTCCAGCTTTCGTAATGGAAGGCTCTGGAGTGGGAGCCCTCTTTGCTACCGTTCTGCCGTTAAAACGAGGCGTGGGGGGTAGTGTTTGCGAACGTGAGGTGGGACTTCTTTTTCGAGCCATAACCTGCCTTGGAATCTCATGGGCCTATTTGTGGGTGTCAGGGAAGTTGATGCTGCCCAGATGGGCTGTTAGGGTATTCCAGACAGGCTTATACTTGCCACATCTCTGCACCTTCCCAACTCTAGGTTTCTCTCTCTCTCTCTCCCTTTCTCTCTTTCTTTCTGTCATTTTTCATTAACGCTTTTAGTCGTGACCCAGCGTGTCAGCAGTGGGAGGCTCTGCAAACTGTGGCTGAGCCCATGGCGGGGACCATTGCTGCCCTGAGAACAGCTGTCCTCTTGTGTGGGAGGCTGTCACAGACCGTCTTCCCTGGCATGGCCCTCTCCGGGTCTGAAGCCACTCAATTTGGCAGTAACATTTGTGGATTCCAGCAGGATGCGTAAACTTATCAAGTGCTTTATTAAAGGACTAAGGAGGCTTTGGATTGTATCAGAACCAGGACACTCCGTCTGCTCATGTTTTAGTAGCTTGTTTCATACATACGCTCTGCGTCTGTCTTCAGAATACCTTATGCATCCTCTGGCTGGTGGCTAGGGCTACATTTGTGCCCCCTTGGGCAGGGCCTGCTACCTCTCAGGTTTCTGGTATCATTCATTTGAATCCAGAATGGTCAAAGGAGGGGAGACTCTGCTGCTGGGCCTTAGAGGCAATGAGCAAATCTAGTGGCTGTGGAAGGAGGTAACAGACAAACTGAGTCTCCCCTTCAGTAGTTTATATTCTAGTTGAAGGAAACAGAACACACACGCACACACTCACACGCACGCAAACACACACACACATATATTTATACGAAGTCTGTTCACGCACGTGGACGCATTCCTGACTGTGTTAAGTTGCTTGGGGCTATTTTCCGTTGGTAAACCGCAAGTTAGTGAGGTATAATTTTATTATTTAGTGAGTGTGTACTAGGTGTTGGATACTGGGCCAGGTCATTAACTGATATTATCCATTTAATTCTTCTCTGGGAGGGTGGTGGGGGAATGACCCATTTTGTAGATTGTTAAATGGAGCGTCGGTGGCATTGAACCCTAGACTCAAGGTCACAGCCTCCTGAAGGTTAGAGCTGGATGCAGGTTTCCCCTGCAGGCTTGTCTGGTAACAGAACCTGAACTCTGGGTCCTGTTCCAACTGCTAGTCCACCCACAGGATGGACTTAGGGTGTGGGGGATGCAAAGGAGAGGAAAACATTGTGCCCCTCCATGTGCCCAGGGACAGTGCTGGGAACCTGGACAGGCACTACCTCATTTCATCTGCACCGTGAGTTTCAGTCTCATGGAGCCCATTTGACAAAGGTGGACAGTGAGGGTCAGGGAGGTTAGGTCTTAGTAAAGGTCACCTAAGTAAGGCAGTATGATAGCCAGAATTCACACCCAACTTCCTCTTCCTCCGAGTCTAGAACTTTCCATTCTTCCATGGCCTCTATTCAGAGTTTGCCACCCTCTGTTTAGGTTTCCCTGGCTGTCATTCCTCTCTCCTCTCCCTCTTCCTGTCTTGCCTGAGGTGGCAGCTGTTTAACTGTTTATTTCAGGTGGCAGTCAAGATGGGTAGGACTGCTATCATGGGGCTGAGCGAAGGGAGTCTCAATATGTCATTACTGTAAGTGGAGTGGGTGCAGAATGACACACCGAGAGCTTTAAATAACTCAAATTGGAGGCTTGTAAACCCTTTTGTGCTTTTCTCCTACTTTTCTCCCGGAAGAGTTACCCACTCCCCGCCAGGTTAGGGATGTCGTTACTTGTTTATATTTAAGAGGAGATCATGAAGTGTGGCCATTGGCATAAAGACTCTGCTACCTTGCATGGCTGTCCTCAGTCTCTAAGTAGCTGTTTTGCTGCTGTCATTGGAGAAAGGTAAGCTAGAAGGTGTTCCAGGCCCTCATGCTGGGCCTGACTGTGCAGTGACCCCACTGTGACACCTTAACAGACCTTTTTTTTTTTCCTGGCCTCAGTTTCTCATCTGAGGGAAGGGGTTGGAAAAGTCATAAAGGATCAGTTAGTAAATATTTTTGGCTCTGCAGGGCATATGGTTTCTGTCACAACTACTCAACTTCTGCTGTTGTATGGAGAAAGCAGCTATAGCCAACATGCGAACAATTGAGTTTGGTTGTGTTCTAATAAAACTTTATTTACAAATACAATTGGTGGGCCACATTTGGCTTGTGGGCTGTAGTTTACCACCCCTGGACTAGATTATTCCTAAGGTTGGTTTCAAGCTTGAAAATTCAGTAATTTGGGAAGTGTTTAAATAAACATACATACGTGAATAAATAGATAGATATCTAAGATATCTATGAAGTGTAACCAAAACAAGATATTATCAGTAGTAATGAGCATGATATAATAAGCAAAACTGTCATAACCATGATAGAGTTCATTTCTGGACTTCAAGATACAGAGACAGTGAAAGGATTCTCTATTTGCAAAAAGCTGCTATTTATAGACTGGAATCTTCATCCTATGAGTAAGATCCAGAAAAACCATAGAGTATTTCCAATTCCCTATTAACATGTGCTGGATCTAAATTAATGAAGACTCAGAATTTGTGAAGTTCAGATTTTACTAAAGATTCTTTTACTGTGTGTTGATGTTTCTGAATTAGAGGAACGTGTGCTTTGTGCTAAGCTTTTTAATGCATTTAAAAACTTGATTCTTAAGGATGTCAAGCGAGGTAGTCGTAATATCTTTTACGTAGGTGATGAAAGTGATGTTGAGAAAGGTCAGTACATTGTCCAAGATCGCATAGCCTCTATTGGGTAGAGCCCAGAGAGTCACTCATTTTTGCAAAATCTAGCCCTCGCCTCTTCTCAGTGTTTGTAGAACCTCATCTGCCACTTTACCACTGAGCAGCCCCATACTCAGAGGGAGCAGGTTTTGTTCATTTGTCAAGAATGTTGATCTACAGTCATTTATTTTACTGCTTCAGGTTTCCTAGTGGACGTTATCTATGCTCGCAATTTCATACTACAGGAATGATGTATATAGACCGTTCCAGAAAATGGCACGTAAAGGATGCTCTAGATATGCACGTACAGACCCAGACAATCAATCGACCTGTTCTCCACGTTCTCCCTGTGTAGCCGTCCGGAAGGGCCCCACTTGGTAATTAAAAAGCACTGGGATCAAAGAACCTCCCTGTGCATGGGTTTCCTTCTTCTCCCCTTTAGGCCCCTCCTTCAAGTACTGGTTTCTTAAATTCTCACTTATAGGATTTCGGAGATCAAAAAGAGGCCTTTAAAACTTAATGAATTCTCGACTTCGTCCCGGATGGAGCAGTTCGGCACCTTTCAGCTGTTCACCTCGATGATAGGGCTGCTCGGTGCCGAGCTCGCTAGGTAATTCTCACTTTATATAACTCCTGTGAAGGCAGAGCAGCCCGCATCTGGAGGCTTCCAATTATACTTCACATGGTGAACTGTGTAATTAGTTTGGAAGACTTACGCTTAGTCATTGGTTTATCCTAATCGGCTTTGGCTTTCCCCAACAACAAAGTGAGCTTATTTTGCTAAGCTGAAACGACTCTGCACCCTTTGTTCCAGCCTTTTATTGTCTCATTCCTTTCATTCTGTTTTACTGCCAAAGTTCTGTTTCATTAGGCCTACAAGTCATTTCCAATTCAGTGGGCTGCTACAATCCGGCCTTTATCACTCGCCTGCCCTGGTTCCCATGTCCCTTCTGGGCCAGTGCCCGAGTTTGTGGTTCGACATGAGGGCCTTAACCCCTTCCTGGGCCAGCCCCTCATTGTGGCGGGTGGGAAGAAAAGGGCTTAAAGGAAACGGTTTGGAAAGTTATGGCTCTTTAGGTCTCATCAAAGGGGAGCCCCGTGGAAATGAGGTGAAAAGGGTCTTTCGAGTCCCTTTGTTGGATTGGGGTTGTGTGTGGGCCTATAAAAGTTAACTTGAGCTACAGAGAATGTTGCTTGAAAGCTTTTTGGGGGGAAAAAAATGAAAACAAGAAAGAATTGGTTTTTTAATATAATGAGATCGTCTCGTTTATTCTGCTCGTGTGGGGGATTGTTGGAGAGCACGCTCTGAGGAAGTGTTTGACACCTATTATTTTCTAGCTCCAGGTTTGATGTCAGGTACGATGGGGGAGTCCACAGCTGCTGCTCAGATACTCCTTTTGATACTGTATATGTGAGGAGAGTAAGATGTAGAATAAGAATATTATAAAGCCTTTGACATTTGAAAGGCAAGAGATTTGTGAGGAAATAAATAAGCAAGTTACCATATTCCTGAGAGTGGACTGGGATCCTGAGGTAGAATTTGATCGCTTCCAAATGTGCGTTGTAGAGAAATGGGGCTGCGTGCGGTGTGTGGTTCTCTCAGACCAGGCCTGGAAAGCAAAAGTCCCGTCTGTCCTTTGTGGGCATTGAAGCTCCCGTGAGGCGTGTGTCGTTTGTACGGGTGGAGTAACTGGAAAGTGGTCAGCAGGCCCTGGCCGTGCATCTGCTCCCCTTTGCTCTGGAAAGCCTTCATTTTCCTCAGCCCTTCTGGAATTATAACTGTAGAGTAGACCAGGAAGGACCCCATTTGCTCTCCACTGCCTGGCCGGCCCGGCTGAAGGCTACTTTTGTGTTTAAATTTTCTTCCTGTAATAGCCCAGAACAAGACCAACACTGTCCTCATGTTTTATTAATTCTCTGTCTGGTTTGTGTCACTCTCTCCCTTCGGAAGTGTGTCATATGGAGGAGGGGACTTCATTTGCCCTCTGACCCCTGGCAGAGCTGCTCAGTGTGAAAAGTCACAGTTGGCAAACAGGGGAATCCTTCCTCGTCTGGCTGCCTCAGCCTTCTAGGCCGGGGGCAGGCGGCAGGCACCCCCAGGTACCCCCAGTAATCTGAGCCGTGGGCTTTGCAGGTCAGCTCGCCTGCCAGACAACCTTGTGTTTTCCTGGTGAACTTTTTCCTCCATAGACAATTTCCGCTACAGCCCGTGGGGGAGTTGAGTTAGAAATAGATTGTTTGAGTACCCCAACCTGGCTTCTTCTAAAGCCTCTTTTTTTTTCCACTTAAAAAGAGCTCATGAAATAGATTAGTGGGTTTCTAGGAAAACTCCCCATTTCCCTTTTAGTGTATAAAATATAGCCAGCTTTTGTTAGGCAAATGCATCAGACATTATTATTGCTCTGTTAACAGTGTTTTTAAAAAATACCAATAGAAAAATAGGATGCTGTCTGAGTAGCAAAAGGGGAAAACTTTGAGCTTATGCTAATCAGATGCCATGTTTGTATGCAGAGTAGGTAGAGGAGCAAGGCCCCGGCTTCTGGCTTTGCTGTTAAACTGTGTTTCCCAGTATGGTTTAGCTTTCTTTAATTTTTCTAGGGGGCCAAGAAGACAGAGGCAAGGAGCCCTTGGGCGTGAAGGAGTTAATGAGTCTGGTGAGGAGTGGGGGAGAAGGGGTGTTAACAGCACTTCCACCAGCTCACCTTCCCAGAGCCCTCCTGGCAACCTCTGAAGACGTCACTTACAATGGAGTTGTTAGCATGAGAAAGAAAGCCTTTCTCCCCCTGGACATACTTCAGTGGGAACTGAGAGTGTCTGAGAAATCATGGTTCAAGCTTGTGCCAGTGGGTGCAAGGAGTGGTTCTTATGGAAGAGAAAGCTCAGTTCATTTAGCCTTGGCATGGAAATCGAATTCCATTGTTTTGTGGAGTGAACATTGATATGGAGATTCCTGCCTGCCCGCCCCCCACCCCATCAATAGGATACCCCATTCCATGGGTCGTGTATGCTTTTCTTTTTTCTTTCTTTTTCTTCTTCTTTTGTCCTCTGAGAATTAGTCTTTCTGTAGAATGGCCGGATTTGTCAAGTTACCACCCTCTAAATTTTTACAGCTCTGTGTATTCAGACTTGGTGTTTGTGAATTAGCTAAAAGTGGGCTGCTACTTGGCGCGTTATTTACATTCGGAGCCATAAGAGTGAGAGCCCCAGAAAAATGTTAATATGCAGGAGGAGGCAGAAGGGTTGAGATTCTGACTGTTGCTAACCTCACCACTGCCTTTAAAACCAATCATGAGGCACACGGCTGATATTTAATAGCTTTTAGCTGATTATTTTTCTTCTCCTCCTCTTTCTTTTCTATCCAAGTTGACCTGGGTGTACTTGAGCGGAAATGAAGTCATCCAAATGCTGAATTAGAATAATCACGGGCCTCCAAGAATGAAATGGAAGCAGAGATTAAATGGTAGAGGGAAAGCTGGCATTAATAAGCACCAGGAAAACTTTGCATAAAATAAATAGGAGATTTTGATAGATTGAATTTGTATATGCCGCTTCCATTTTTCTCCACTTCGTGTTGTCTTCCTAGAGTCGAGTTCCTGGCAAAGTGGGATTTGATTTGCCTCAAGTCCACATACCTTCTGCAGCCTGGGTGACGGTCCTTTGTTCTTCGTGGGACGTTTGTGTGACCAGGACGTTTCCAGGATGGAAGAATCTGGGTGGCGGGGCCATTACTGTGAAAGGTTGACGCTTACTTGTTGCAAGTGCCGGAAGGGGTCAGGGGCGGGACGCCGATGGAAGACAACACACAGCAGGAAAATGATAAATATTACTGACGCATTCCTGATGGTAGGGAGAAGAGCTGGGCTCTGGATAAAGGTAGGGTGACCAGCTGTCCTGGTTGACCTAGGACTAAAGGGTATCCAGGAACTCGGGACTTGCAAACAAGAAGGAGTTGGTCACCCTGAATAAACGGGAGGTGGGAAAAGTCAAGACGCTTGGCCTTGAAGCTCTAAAAGGGTTGAAACCTTCCTTGACCACCTCCAGGCAGGTTTAAATATCCCTTCCTATGTGTTCCAGAACACTTAGCTTCATGCCTATTTACAGTCTGCCTTCCTGATTTAACTCAGCCACTGGGGGCAGGAACCAGCGCAGCAGCTGCGTACACACAGGCTGGTAAGTGTCAAAACAAGCAGGCAGCCTGTGGAAGGCAGGGCAGACGGACCCGCAATCCTGGGGTCAGAGGCAGCTCATCGTTGACTTGGGGTGTAGGACCCTTTCGGGCTCCCTTTCAGGCGCCTGCTTGGAGATTATTTCCACGTCTCTTGAAAATAAAAAAATTCTGCACTGGGTAGCGAAAAGTGAGTTTCTTGTAGTTAAAGAGCAAAATAAGGATTTAATTAGATTAAAAAACCCAGCAGAGTGGTTTGTTTACAGGAAGTCGGTTTTAGGTGGTCTGTAGTAGAAGATGTAATTTGTGGAATCAGATTAGTTGTAAATTAGAGATTTTGGGTTGTTGAGGTCGCTAACGGCCTTTTATAATTGGCGGCAGAGGTCAATATTTCCAAGACTAGCTTATTGTTTGTACAGTGTTGTTGGTGTTTGAAAAAAAAAAAAAACAGTTTAAGGTGCTTTCCACTTCAGGAAATGTAAATAAGAGCAGGGGATGATGATGAGAGGCAGCTTTCCTGATCTGGTTCCCAGCTTTCTTAGGGAATGGCAGAGGGGGTGGGGCAAGTACCAGGCAGATAAGTGCTCCAGTGATTTGCAGGAGAGTACACCAGGGGCCGGCCTGGTGGCGCACCGGTTAAGTGCGCACGTTCCGCTTCGGCGGCCGGGGGTTTGCCGGTTCGGATCCTGGGTGCAGACATGGCCCTGCTTGGCAATCCATGTTGTGGTAGGCGTCCCACATATAAAATAGAGAAAGGTGGGCACGGATGTTAGCTCAGGGCCAGTCTTCCTCAGCAAAAAGAGGAAGATTGGACAGCAGATGTTAGCTCAGGGCTAATCTTCCTCAAAAAAAAAAAAAGAAAAGAAAAAAGAAGAGAGTATGCCAGTTCTCTGATATGGAAAAAAGTATTTTTGATTTTTGTCTTTTAAAAAGACCACCCCCATTTCCTTAATGATGGATGTGTTTTAATAGGAAAGAGGAAGATTTATTGAAGTCGTATTTCTCCATTCCAGCTAAGTTTGCATCTATGTTCAGATCTAGAGATTCTCGTTGCCTGGAGTTTTCATGTGTCTCTTGACTTATAGTTGTCCCAACAGCTCTATTAGGTAGGAGGATTGTCCTTATTTTACAGGTAGGAAAAGAAGGCTAGAAGAGCGTAAATGACTTGCCTGGGACACCTCCGCCAGGCAGCACTGGGGCCAAGGTGCAGGTGCTGACCCCCTGGTGAGAAGTCCCAGGACCGCCTCCCTCAGGCATCTGGGGTGCCGTGGCCAGCACTGTGCAGCACGACAGGGTTACCGTGCACATCTTCCGGGAAGCTGACTTTGACTTTGTGGTTGTTGGTTTAAAACATTATATTAGAACAAATATTATGGCATAGAATACAAAATTGGTGTAATTGTTTTCCAAAACCATATGATTTGGAGACATTTCAGGATAGCTGCTGGCTGCATTGGCCTCTATCTTCAGTCATTCTGGGCTGTCCTGTGATTTACTCGACCATCGGGAGTACTTGGGTAGAAATGCTGAGAAATCAGTACTGTTTAGCGTAGGGGTTGGCATACTTTTTCTGTAAAGGGCCGGATAATAACTGTTTCAGTTTTGTGGCCCAGATGGTCTCTTACAACCACTCAACTCTGCCGTTGTGGCATGACAGCAGCCATAGACAGTATTAAAATGAAATGTTGTGGCTGCGTTCTAATAAAACCTTATTTACAAAATGGTTGTGGCTGTTTTCCAATAAAACTTTATTTACAAGAATTGGGAGGCTGCTGGATTTGGCCCTCAGCCACGGTTTGCTGACCCCCTGGTTTGGCATGTTGCCTGGTAATAAGGGCATGGATTTTTTATACTCACTCTGTCTGGTGTCAGATCCGGCTCATCTGTTTATTAGATCTGTAACCTTGGGCAGGTCATTTAACTTCCTTCTACCTCAGTTTCTTTATCTGTAGAATGGGGATAAGGATGGTACTTAGTGCATAGGATTGTCATGAAGATTTAATGAACTAATGCATATATAGTTCTTAGCATCCTGCCAGAAAGAGAGGAAGTGCTTAAGAAATCTTAGAAGCATTGGCTGCTATTATTTTCATCCTCTGAGACCGGGGTTCAGCCTCTGGAGTTACCTCTCCAGTCCTATCCAGCAGTAACCCTGCCACACACACGCGTGCACACACACTCTCACACACTCTCACACTCCGCAAACTCTTCTATCTTTCCCCTCTCTCCTCTGGATTGGCTTATCACTCGATTCTTCCACCCACCTTGGGGGTAACACAAATTGAGGAGTCTTTCCCGGATCCTTTCAGCCTAAAGATGAAGATTCAGTTTTGTGTAATTTTTGATGGCATGTACCACGAGTTCGGTCCAGCTGCCCTGACGCTTCCAGTTTGTGGAACAGATTTCATGGTGCTCAGGCTTCGATGGAAAACATTGAACTGATAAGGACCAAAAAAGAATTCTTCTGGCCGGACCCCGCTGATGAACTCTTTAAACTTATTGGAACAGTTCAACTTTTCTTTTTTGGTAGGGGATACTGTCTGGAAATTGTCCCGATACCGTTAAGAAGCACCGCGTGGAGGACTGTTGAGTGCAGGGAAACAGCCATCCTTCCTCATGAGGTCCAGCGAGCGTCTTGTCTGCAGCCTCGTGCACCGTCCATTGTCCATTGATTCATTCACCAGATCCTGATTATCTTCTGAACTCTAGGCTCTGAGCTAGGAACCAAGGGCACATCAATGAGCGAAACAGATAGGATCCCTGCTTACATGTAGCTTACATTTCAGGGTGGGGTGGGGGGGGGGGTGCCAGCCAAGAGCAAACAAGTAAATAATAAAAGTAAAGTAATTACAGACCGTGTCGTAAAGAAGACAAACCAGGGGCTGAGAGAATCTGTAATAGGAGTATGAAAGAGAGAATCTTGGTTTATCAAGAAAAAAGTCAAATAGCCTCTTTGCCCCGAGAAGACTGTAAATACCACCAAGTTGGGGCTGGGTCTGTTTACTCACCATGTAGCACCAGGACTGGCCCTGCGCCGGGGCTGTAGTTGGCGCTCAGTAAATAGTGGCGGAATGAATGGACCCTCTGTATCAGAAGGCAGGGCTGTGCCAGTCATTGGAGAAGGAGTTTCAAATGGTAAAATTATGAATTTTCTTTTTGAAAATAGGGCTTTAAGAGGATATCTTCAGTTATCTGGAGCTTCCTTACGTGGAACCCATTGTTTCCCTGAAGCCCAGGATAAGTGAGCTATTTCCACCCTGCCGTAAAAGCTTAGTAAAACAAGGGGCTGTCTGGGCGGGGCGGAGCCGGTCAGCACGGCCTTTTCCCCAGCAGGTAGATCCTCAGGCAGGTCTTGGCACAGACGGTGACACACAGCTGCCCCGGAGAAGGGACAGATGACAGGAGGGTAAAAATGGAGTATGTGCCTCTCATGTTTCGTCTTCTGCCCTGCTCTTCTTTCCGTCTTCGGTCTAAGAAAAGCCGTGGACCTGCTGAGTGGGAGCTATCGAGTAGGGTCTGTGGCTTTGAGAAGCTGGTGGGAGGGACTGCTGATTCGTCTCTGCTTTTAGGTGCCTGGATCTGCCCAGGGTGCCAGGCGGGCGCTGGGCAGCTTCTCCCCCAGACTTGCCCTTTTGTGATCACCTAGGCTGGGGAGTGAAAATGGGTCCAAGGACATTGAGCCAAAGCACAGACATCTCTGCTGTCGGGAAATCTGGCTGTGGACAGAGAGAACTCGTTTGTGGGTACATTTTTTCCTTCTCGAGAGAACAGAGGGATGCCATTGGCATTTATTGCCTGGCTCTTGGGAATTGTCTGGGTGGCGTGGGATGAAGTTCCAAGGGACTTTGGAATCAGGTAGACCTGAGTTTGAATCCAGATGCCACCATTTGCTATCAGCGTTGTGATGTTGGGCTGGCGATTTCACTGTCCTGAGCCTCATTTCTCGTCTGTTAAGTGGGGATACAGTGTCATTTACAGGCGAGTTGTAAGAAGTAAAAGAGACAGGTTTGCCAGTGTCTGCTACCTGGGTGCTCACTGATAGTCTCTCCTCCCCACATTCTCTCTCTTTCCCTCTATGTCTCTCTCACACACACCTACCCGCCCATTCCCCATGTGTCTAAAGTCCCAAACTGCTGAATTCCACTGGGTTTACTCCCCTCCTATAAACTTCCCACCTTAATCTGCAGGACACACTTCCTATATAACAAATGGATAGTTTTGAGGGTTTTTTTTTTTTTGGCAAGAAAGACTGGCCTTGAGCTAACATCTATTGTCAATCTTCCTCTTTTTGCTTGAGGAAGATTGTTCCAGAGCTACCATCTGTGCCAGTCTTCCTCTATTTTGTATGTGGGATGATGAGTGGTGCATAGGTCCGTGCCCAGGATCCGAACCCGCGAACCCTGGGCTGCCGAAGCGGAGCACGTGAACTTATGGATGGTTTTGAGTTTTTAAGGGACTCGTTTCTTAGCCCCTCTGGGTCTCTTCCCTCATCCTTCATCAGCTCTATGACAAGTCCCGAGCCACGGAATCGTGCATCGAAGATCCTGCTAACTTTAACCCAGCTGGAGCTACCATTGGGGGAGCCGCCGGGAGATTTGGCTTTTTTTCCTCTTATGCTAATGAAGTGAATATGGCAAGGAGTCACAATATTTTCTTTCCAGGCAAAGAAATGTTGTAGTAGGAGAAACAGCATGCAGGGGAAGCAAATGTGATCTTACTGGATTCTCTCAAGGGACGAATAGGACAAATTGTCAGCCTCTGTTGAGAAGATAATGCTCTCACTATGATAAATGCCAAGTTTCTGTTGAAAACCACCATCTTCCCGGTGGCGTCCCCGAGAACTCGGTGCATGCCTGGCAACAGAGGCCGGTGGTGCAGGAAAGCAGGTATTTTGTAGGGGATTTATTTGTTTGCGATGAGAAATCAGTTTAGAGCAAATGAGACAGTGCATTAAAAATGTTCTGTTAAGGCGGCTTTATAGAGCTCACTGGAGTGTTCCAGCACAGCCTGCACTTAAAACACACCTATGGGGACACTTCCACCCTCAATAAATATTTCTTGCGTCTGACTCAGATTAAAGGAGCAATGGGACTGGAAAGCGGCCTAAAATAATTTCCCCTCCCATAGGAAGTAGCTGCCGTAATTCACTTGCAAGTTCTTTCAAAAGGCCTGTTTGATAGAAATTTCTGCCTTCTCATGGATGGGATTTTTCTAGTGCTGTCTGTTTGTAACATCCCTTCTCGACAAGGGCACGTCTGATCGTATTTAATGGAACGCCACTCCCTCAAAGGGCTTCTCAGGTTTGGTTGCCTTTTTGGGGTGCTTTATGCTCATTCCTCTCAGCCTCTTCAATGGAGCTGGTCTGCCTCATGGGCCTGTGCTCAGGGAGACCTTTGGGGTGGTGGGGGGAGTTCCTGGAGGGCTAGACAGTGGATTCAGGAGCTCTAAGGATGCGGGCCGGTCAGGACCCTGGCCGGCTGGGCGGGGGAGGTGGGGGCGGGAAGAGGTCTCCATCAGCTGTTACTGGAAGGCCCTCACGTGGTTATGCTTGTCCAGCCATCCATCCATTCAGTAACCCAACTCTTGAGTACCTGCTAGGTATAAGGTACTATGCTGGGCTCATAGAGATCAGTGAGGCAGGGTCCCTGCCCAGGAGGGGTGTACAGTCAAGGAGTGGAGATGCTGGTAAAGAGAACTGCATGCAGCAAGGAGAGGCCAGGAGCCCACCACACATCACTGATGGATGGCGATGGTGGTGGCTGCTGCTTAGCTCCTCCCCTGTGCCTCCCATGCTTTACATCTGCCATCTTGCCTGTTCCCCATGGTGGCCTTTAAAGGCAGGTCATGTCTTCATTTGACTCAGCGCCAACCTGAGTGTTGACTTGGAAAAGGTGCTTGACATTTATTCTGGGTTCCATCAGAGTTGGCATGGAGAATAGGGGGAAGCCCACAGTGTGTCTTGCTCCTGGATACAGCAGCCCTACCAGTGCCCACTTGGGAAAGAACCAAATGGATAACGCTCCCTTCAGTAGACCTTAAAATAGTGAGTTTGCCTTTGTCATCAGCTGGAGAGCAGGAAGGGAGGCAGAATTCAAGTCGGATGTCTGCATTCACCTTGCCCAAATATATTAACCGCTGAGGAGATGCCCCCGGATTTTAAAGACTCCCCTTCTTGCCAAGTTCAAAGTTTCTCTCCGAGATCTTACCCCTCAACCCCACCAGAAGCCACACCAGTTAGTTAGTTTGACCTGTGGGTGGGGCCGTGGACACTGTCTTTTCAGTGCTGGAGAACCTCAGAGACCATTAGGGTGTCTCAGTTGTGTTCAGTCTCATTATTGCTTTCCAGATGCATTTACCCTGGGCCCTGCTGGTGAATGGATTTGGCAGCCTAAGGAAATCAACGAAGATAACTTATCAGATGTGCCTAGGACAAAATGATAGTTGAAGTTAGTGGTTTTCTGCAAAACCCATAACTTGTAACCTCTGTAGTGAAAGTTTGTATAAAGTGTTCCAAAGCAAATGTGTTCATTCTAGATAACTTTTTTCTAAAAAAAGGCAACAAAAATACCATTTATTTTCATATATGTTGAGTCTTCCCAGTCTCAAGGGATCATAGAGTCACACTTTCTTATTCCTATTCTCATTCCTAGCACTGTGCTCATGCAGACCAGGGGGTGACAGACTGACTCTAAAGGGCCGGTAGCAAATATTTTAGACTCTGTGGGCCATATGGTCTCGTCCAACTACTCCGTTCCACTGTTGTAGCGCAAAAGCAGCCATGGCCAATATGTAAATGAATGAGGGTGGCTGTGTTCCGATAAAACTTTATTTGTAAAAAGAGGGAGTGGGCCAGATTTGACCTGTGGGCTGTAAGTTGCTATCTCCCATTGTAGACATTCCCAGTCTCCAACTTGAGTCTCAAAGTCTTGATTTCATATAACTGTGGATATTTTTAGGGTCAGTCATAAACTGATTTGGAGGGCACACCGATACTCGTTGGGAAGAATGGCCTTTTTAACGTAGACATGTATCCGAAAGGTACATTGTGTGGTCTGCCGCCCCTTCCAACTAGAGAGAGTAGAGCACAAGGGGAACATTATGATGGACAGGTGAGGAGCGATCCTGGGGTCTTGCTTCTTCTTGCGTGACCGGATGCTGCTCTTTGTGGCTGTCCGAGCCACAAGCTGGAGGAGTCCACCCGAGAACTCGTGTGCAAAGGCGTGCGGCGTACTTCTTGTGCACCACTTGTCTGACCACATTCCTGAACTTGGAAGGCCAAAATGCAAACTTGTCTGCAGCTTCATGTAACAGATCCTTTACTCTGCCAAGTCACACCCATGAGTGAGAATTTAGTTAGAAGCATTTTTCTAAAAGAAGAAGAAAACCATAGCCACATGGATTAATTTGCACTCAGTAGGTCTGTAAAAGCCCAATGGCATTGACTTGTTCATGAAAATGTGGAAATTAACACTTGGAAATTTTTATATAAAACCTGCATTGAAATTTCAGCTAAACATTCACACACTAAAAAAAGCTATATATTTATACCTGAAAAAACTCGATTTGGTGCAAGCTGCTTATTTCTCCATTGTGGTCACGTGGGCTGAGGTTCTTAGTATGAAATGTAATTTACACAAATTAGTCCAAGGCAGGTAGAGTGTGAAATTAAATTGATGCCTTGATTTCTGTATTCTCTAGTAAGTGTTTCTCTGAAAATTTGTCATTTCTGTCCTAGGAACTTTGAAGTATGGGGTTTTTTTTTTTTTTTTTAACAGAGCAAAGAAGCTCTTATTGGCTAAGGACATGAAACAACCTTAATTACAGGCTAAAGAGGCATGTTTTATTTTGTTTTGTGGCTAAATATTAAAGTAAGCCCAAATTGGGCTGCTAGGAGATGTAGCAAACTTAGAATTTAACGTGTCTATTAAATTTTTCCACTCTCTGGACCAAGCCATCTCATTTGTTTGGCTGCGACTAGGACAGTGTCGGGCTCTTAGCCGTGTAGACCCAGAAGAGGTGTTGGATACCCTTTTACAGATTTGAAAACTGAAGCTCAAGAGTACCATTGGACCTTGGTCACTTCTCCCAGGACACCCTGGGTCCTGGCTGGACCTGATTCTGCCACCGAGGCCCAGCTGCTGCCTCTCTCTGAGGGCGGTTGTCAGTATCTGGTGTTTTCCTCTCAGCAGCTGTAGTAAGAATGAGTCAAGTATGGGGTGTCCTGGGTCAACGTTGATAAGCCAAGAGGGAAGAGAATCACCACGTGTTCAGAAATCTTCCCTGAGGCCAGCTGAGGGGCCCCATTAGAACAAGTCAACAAAGGGAGCACCATTTGACTTTACCTCATCAGCAGCGCGTCAACCCTCCGGGACCAACCCCATCAGTGGAATCCTTGGGTAACTTGGTTGACAACCCTTGGCCAAGAAGGAGTCAGGGTGCACTTCTAGGATCTAAGATGTCTTCGGTTGCATTTTATTGGTGTCTTTCTGCTGGACCACCCCTCAGCAAGGTAGACCTGGGTCAGCCCCGCTGACTTTGGAATGAATCATTTCCGCCCGAAAAGCTAGCGGCTGATGTTTGGGGCGCTCTGAAAAATGAATTATGGGCTCTCATGAGTTTTATTTGTCCACGGTGGCATGGGTGGTGTTTATCTCTCTTGTCCTCGCTCTCCCCCCTTTCAGAGCGTTTGTCTCCATCTGAGTCAGCATGACATGATTTGAAAATTGCCTGTTTGCCTTTTAATGATGATTAATGTCCGTAGCCATGTTTCAAATTTAGGATCTCTTGAAGAGTCTTGGAGACCGTTACCAAGAGCAACCTGCTGAGGGAGTTGGTAGTGCAGAGCTCTGTCCTCTTCCTGCCTGAGTTAGATGCCTCCCTAATTTCTCCATCTTCCCTTCAGACCTTGTGGAGCCTTCTTGAGCCTTTGGCGCAAGGAGCTGAGTTGGAGCAGATGGGCGGGACCTTACCTGGCAAGTTTAACCTACCCTCTTTGGTCACTGCTGGTTAGTGCCTCACCATGGGGTGTCTGGAAGGGTCACTTCTTCTTGCCCCTCCCTCCCTGCCCCCAAATCAGGGAGGCCAACAAGGAGCTAAATTTCCTCCACAGCAGGTGCCTGTCATCTATCTGAAGATAGTTGCCAACATCTGGTACAATTGCCTCCGCAAACACAGTAACAAGGCGGCCTGCAGTTCAATCGCAGAGCGAGCATCGCCGCTTTAATGATAACAAGCTGTTGGCCTCCCCTCTGAGATGAATCCATCTCACAGATGTTTGTCTAGTTTTGGCAATCGTATCGCACTATAGCTTTGGTGATTATGCTCAACTGGAGACTATTACAATAAAAGAAGTTTGAACTTGTTCCATTTCTACATCCCACCCCCTTCTCCCCTGTTCTGAGGTATAATTTATATCAATGGCTGTAATATTGGTTCCATTACAGAGGTCTTATTACTTTTTATGATGTCGGTGGAGCCACAGCTTATAGCCTGGCTTGCTCTACAGGTTAATGTGTTTGAGCTACATCCACGCTTTTAATGTCCACACTTAATGGCCCCGTGGCGGTCCTTCCCACCCTCTGTCGAGGCACGTGTGGACGGGGAGAGGTCGCGTGATGCCTTTGACTTGCTGTCTCAGCTGTAGACAGTTAGGGCTTGTGCGTGTATGTAGGGAGGGAACATGGGTCGTGGTGGGGGGCTCGGTGCTTGTACAGGACAGTGAGTGGGTGGGGAGGGGGGCTTTCCCTGTACGTAGCAGTGAGAGACGACCCGTACACATTGAACCTTCTCGACTGTTGTTGGCTTCTCTCTCCCTCTCTCCCGCCCATTCTTCTTCTGTTCCTCCTCCTGCTTCCTAAGAAGCACAATATACTTTTACTGAAACAAAATAAACAAATCACAAAATAAAATAAAGAAAAGAAAAGAAATAAAAATCCCAAGTGGGTGAAATGGTGTACAGAGGCTGGTCAGGTGGTTACTGCTGCAATGTGCAATATTTGGGGCTTTACTGTTCCACAGTGGCTTAATATTTAATATTGTGTAGTCTTAGAAACTTTTACTGTTATAGTTCTGTATATGAAAGTTGGAAGGAACTGTCAACCCATTGAAATCATATTTAGTGAGAGTAAATACTAAGTGTTTTTAGTAACGACTGTCATTAATTGGGTTTGCTGTGTCCTAGGTGCTACAGTGATTGCTTCTATGAGTATAGAAATGTATCATTCTCGCGGTGCCCTTGCCAGGTAGATATTCTTGCATCCATTGTCACCGATGAGGAAAATGAGGCTCAGGGACGTGAAGGTATCGTGCTTTATAGCACAGAGTTGCCAAAGGACAGAGGAAGCTCTTAGCCCAGGGCCAGCGACCTCCAATGCTGTGCTCATTCTCCCGTCGTCATTGTCATCGTTAAACCTGCTTGCTGCCTGGATTGATGTCATGGAAAAATCTGCCCATCTGAGTTGCGGTGCATTATATAAATCAGTACAAGATAAATCACCATCATCACTTGACATTTAAGCCTTTTTTCATTTTAATTTGGATATTACTTTGTCGAAGATTAGGAAACGTACTTTTGGCAAGGTGTTATTTTTGGCAGCAGGCTTACAAATGGGTGAGTCATCCTGGCTGTGGATGTATCATTGGTGGCAGGACATCACGTGCTTCTTTCCTCGGCCAGAAATAGATATTGGTGTCTGTGCTGGTGACACCTTGGGATGCCCTGGACAACTGCGCTGGGCACTTAGGTCGGAGCGTTCTACGAGGCACCAAAGGGGGCGGCTCATCGTGTCCTCTGGACGGGACACTATTCTGTAAGGAGTTCTGCAAATATTTGGGTTTGAGTCTGGTAGAGAGAAAACTTTCCTGGAAAATTAAAATAGAATGATCTTTTGTGATACATATCAAAATAAAAGCCATTGGGTGACTCATGAAAAATAATAGTTCTCAGAAATGGCTAAAAATGTGCAACTTGAAATCCAGCAGATTACTGAAGACTTGAGGACATTATCTTTGCCATCTTAAAAATGCTAGCTTTTAAGTATATGCTTTTAACCTGGGCCATACGAGGTAATGGAAGCAGCCCCATACAGAAATTTAAAGACCTAGCTACTAGTTCCTTTTGTGATCTGGGGAAGCGTTTACCTTCTCTGGACCTTGGCCGGCCCTTCTATCGAGTTGAACTAAATGACATTTGGTATCTGTTCCAGCCATAGAGTTGTATTCTTTTTTTTTTAAAAGATTTTATTTTTTCCTTTTTTTCCCCAAAGCCTCCCACTGGGTACATAGTTGTATATTTTTAGTTGTGAGTCCTTCTACTTGTGGCATGTGGGATGCCGCCTCAGCATGGCCTCTTGAGCGGTGCCATGTCTGCGCCCAGGATCTGAACTGGCAAAACACTGAAGCGGAGAGGGCGAACTTAACCTCTCGGCCACCGGGCCGGCCCCAAGAGTTGTATTCTATTGGCTGGGACCTCCTTGTGATTTTCCACGATTGAAGTGTCTGTTTTATGCGTGACCATTGCTAGCTTCCTTCTGTATCTGAACTAGAACCCAAAGTCAGGTCAAATCAAGGAGAACTGACCATTGAGGGTAGTGTGTTAATTTGGCATCTTCTCTTCCTCCACTTCCCTCCCTCCACAGCTCACCCATCCAGGAGTAAGCTGTAAAATTTTTCGTACCCACCCAATGTTCTCCATCCTCTGCTGCCTTCCTCAGGGCCCTTCCTCCTCTCCTGCCTGCCCCCCACACCAAATTAGTTCTTCCTTTGCAGCGCTACAGCCAAACCACCAAGATGCAGCAAAGACACGCCGTGTGGCTTTTTCCAGTTTTTCTCTTGCGGTAGTTACAATATTATTAAAAATCCATTAAATTTTAATGTACCCTATAAAATATGTGCTCTTGTGAAAGCAAGCACAGATAATTATTTCTGATGAATAAACCAAGAGGACAAGTATGTATGAAGTTCATGCTGTAGCATTCAATTTTTATTATATCCATCTCCTGCAGGGGCAATCATTGTGATGTTCCAGCTGGTTGTGTCGAGGGCCGGTTCTTCTCGCAGGTCCTTCGGGGCAACGTGAACCCTGAACTCTTCGGAGTGTTCTCAGAGCTCATTTTCACTTGGAAAGAAAGCCATGTGTGGTAGCTGTCTTCTGTTAAACTCTTCAGACCAAAGAATGAAGGACTAAATGATTCAGGAGGAGAAAAATACTGTCCCTCCAATACTGCAAGGTGGCCTTGCGGGACTGAAATTAGACCTGCATTTGAAGTTCTGCTCAGTGGCTCTTAGCTTCTCTGAGCATTTGTTTCCTAGATGAGGGATGATAGTTCTGTGTGCCCTGGGGCTTGGTAAGAGGACTAGGTTCTCTGACTTGTAGGTCCCCCTCTTTCATGCCCTGTCCTGCATCTGAGGATGCTCTGAAGACTTTTCTTAGAGCTGCAGAAGTTGGAAGACAGAGCTGCCTGCTGGTCTCCTGGAGGCCACGTGGTGTGAGGCTTGGGACCCGTCAACATGTCGCTTTGTGGAGAGTCACAGCCTGTGGGGTCTGGGTCTCCTGGTATGCTCCGGGGGTGGAGGCTTCCGTGTTGTTTTCCAAGGGCTGCACCTGCCGCATGGATGGAAGTGCTTCTAATGGGGGACAGTGGGAGACAGCCAACCCTGCCTACCCGCTCAGGCTACCTCTGGCCTCCGAGTGTGATGACTCAGTGTCCCGCAGCAGCATCCCCATGCTTGGAGGTGAGGGGGCTTAGAACCCAGGGGGCGGGGGACCCTCTGGGATGTGTTTGAAGCTGCGCTTAGGTACTGACACCTGATTTTGCAATTGAATGAGGTTTGACTCCTGACCTTCAGCTAGGTCCCGGTTCCTTCCTGGGGCAAGGCAAGGTTAGTCATCCAGCAGGATCCGGCCCTGCAAGATTCTGGAAGCACTTGCCGTGGTTCGAAGATCACAGCTGCTGGGGCAAGTACTTCTTCCCAGGGCGGCAGTCGCCTTCTCCTCCCATCCAGTCCCACTCGGCCTCCTGAAGAGGGGAAGGCAGGGTTGGAGTTGGGTCACAAGGAGGCGTTCAGGGATGTTCCGAAACTAGAGTTGGCAGTCAGCCGCTGGGCTGAGTTGGGAGGCACATCCAACACTGTGCACAGAATTGGGTGATCTGTAAATGAGGGAAGTTTATTTTTCATAGTGTTAGGATTTTGTTTAAAAACAAAAGGCATACTAGAAAAAATTAAATACAGAAGTAAACAGAGGACCCAAAACTCCTCTCATATTTCATCGCCCTGAGATAACCCATAGTAACATTTTGCTGCAGCTTTCCAGAGGTCTGTCTGCACATCCATAAACACGTGGTTGGTACGTGTTTATATAAGTGGGATCCTATGTGTTGTTTGCCAGACTGCTTTTTCCATCCAGTGATGTCAAAGACATCCTTGCATGTCAGTGCACTCTCTGTGATCATACTTGATGCCCACATCGTTTGTGTGGTACTGATGCAACCTTACTGGCTTATGCAAACCCTCAGGTAGGAACGTTTGGGTTATCTTCAGTATCCTTGTCATTATTTGGTCTTATAACCAATGATGTCAGCACTGCCCTTGTGAACGCCTTGCTCTCCCGCTTGTGCTCTGCTTTTGACCCAGCGATTCCACTTCTAGGAATTTACCATAAGGAGATAATAATTTGCCATTTGTTGCCAAACCGCCTCACAGGGAGATGGTACTAATTTACATTTCTACCAGGGAAAGGCGGCATAAATGTGAGCCTGAGCTTTGGTGTTCTGAATCCCGTACTCAGTTTGTCTAAAATTTACATGCCTCTGAAATTTGTCGTTTGAAACATTTAGAAAAAGTCTCGACGAGTGCGGAGTCTGTCTCACCGTGACTTTTCAATGCTTTGCACTGCCTGTCTGTTCCCTCGAGGTCCGTGAAGTCTGGAGTTATTTTGACCAAGTGCAATGCATCAGGAGGGTTTCAGGATGGATCCCGAGCTGAGTTTACGTTTCAGGTCGTCATCTTGAAACAAAAATGGCGGCAGATAAAATGTTTTCGAGTGGGTATGCGTAGTTGTGATTCTTAGCGGGTTTTTGATCACTGTTCCTAGCCGCCTACCAGTTTTGTCCTAGAAAGGATATAACCGAAGACGAACAGTGACTTTTTTTCCTTCGTATAACACATTTGGCAATTACATCCTGCCGCGTTGAAAGCATAACCATTGTTATTTAAATTTTGCAGTGCTCTTTTAAGAGAAAAGTTCAGCTTGTTACCTGTTTATCTTTTCCTCCCAGCTCCCCGGGGGACTGTGGACTGCCGCTTTTGTGTGTGTCCCTGTGGCCCTGGGTACAGTGCCTTGTCCTCAGTAGACACCCAGTGTGCGTCTTGTGACTTTTCTCAAATCACAAAGTTTTAGCATTGGAAGGTGTCTGAGAGTCCAGTTTTCCCCCGGTGTAGACAGGCTTGTGATCTTTTGCCCATTTTAATTTATTTCTTTCATTCAATGAATAGTTGTTGAGTGCTTTTGGTATACCAGGTGCTGGGGTGACTGTGATGTGCCAGTTAGCACAAGGGGGTTCAGGACGGCGTTGGGCGCCCTGAGGGCTGCAGCCCACTGCCTTTCTCATCGCTCCTTTGCCTTTCACATCTGCTTTTGATAGAAACCTTCTCTAGAGACAGGCGAGGCTCAGAGTACACAGAACCCGTATCTCATCAGAGAGCTGTGCTCTTAACTCTCCCAGTGAAGGTTTAGTTGAGCTGGCCTGGTGGATGGAGAAGTGTTTGGGGAAGGAATTAACAGGAAGCTGACTCTTTTCATCCAAAGGGAAAGCCAGCAGTGCTGGATGCCCCCAGGGCCCAGGACTCCTGAATTCTGACATCAGTGCTTCCACAGCTCAGCCACAGAGGTGGGGATCCAGGAAAGGTCACGTGATTGTTTTGCCGGATTCTGCATGAGAGAAGCTCCAAATTTCTCTTAGGTGGGACTGACATGGGGAAAAGCAGGAATGTGCTTGGGGACCTCACCAGATGTGAGGAAACCAGCCTGGCTGGAGTAGAGGGTGTGATGGGGATCCAGCTTCCCGCCACCTTGCCCATCGTGTGGCTGTAAGGTGCCAGACACCAAGTGGGGGTGATAAATGTTATGGTGTCATGAATTATTAATACATTGAATTAAAAAGTTATTAGTCCAACCTGTCCATCTAATCCATATGGGAATCTCTTCTGCAATGTTTCTGACAAGTTTGATTTGTTAGGTATCTCTTTCAACCTTCCAAGGCATCTCTTTCCATATTTGACTGGCTTTTAATGGTTTGAGGAAGAACTTGCCAGGAGCAAAATTCTGCTTTCCTACTTGATCAGCACATAGTTCCTTATTTTGGCTTTTTGAGTTCTGCAGTGGAACAACTCTGCCCCTAATGTATTTTGAACAATTTTTAAAATATATATATAGATATGGCTATAAATATAGCTGATATGATATATCGGTGGTTTGATATGTATATATCAGTGGTTCTCAAATTTGGCTGTGTATCAGAATTACCTAAAGAGCTTTTAAAAAATACAAATTCATGGACTCATCTCTGGGGATTAGGTGGTAGGACCAGAGTTGAGCCTGGGCATCTATTTTTTAAAGTCTTAATGTGCAGCTATGGTTGGGAACCAGTATCCATATTACCTGTATCCACATTTAAAATAAGGGCAGTCACTCCTCTAGGGGCACACAAAATTAACTGAGTGGCAAAAAGCTAGGTCTCAAACCAAGGTCTTCTAAGTTCTTTTTTTTTTTTTTTCCTGAGGAAGATTAGCCCTGAGCTAACATCTGCTGCCAATCCTCCTCTTTTTACTGAGGAAGACTGGCCCTGAGCTAACATCTGTGCCCATCTGCCTCTACTCTGTATGCCACAGTATGGCTTGACAAGCGGTGTGTAAGTCTGCACCTGGGATCCGAACCCTGGGCTGCCAAAGAGGAGCATGCAAACTTAACCGCTGTGCCACTAGGCCAGCCCCTGGGTCTTCTAATTTCGAATCTCATGTTTTACTCACTTCATCATGAAGCTGGATTGTGTAAGCACAATTATGAGGTCATATTACCTGTTTTCCAAGGTAATATCCCCAGTTACTTTGGTTCTTCCTACTCCATGATTTTGAAGGCCTCCACTCTCCTAGGTGAGAACATATTTGCCACTCAGTATTTGTTTGTGAGTGAGTCGTGCTGCATTCTGCGAGCCAGGCACAGAGCTAGGCATGGGACATCAAGAGTGTCCAGGAGAGAAAACTCCCAACCTAATCACAGTGCCTTAGACATAGCCCTTATCTGTGGTGCCATCAAGATCTTTGCCAGCATATCTGACTCTTCCTAAAGTGAGGAGCAGTCCTTCCTAGATCCAGTAAGGGTCTTCCGTCTTCCCAGGGCAGACCCCTGCAGATGGCACCTTCTAGATGACACCTGAGCTGTTTGGAGTTAGCCCTGCGTTTCAGCCTGAGCCCACACGGCCACCAAAGACACAGCATTGCTCACAACAAGATCCCTGGGGAAAGAGGCTGGCCCTACTTTTGGAAGCTTTGTGTTTTTGTGTCTGAGAGATTAACTTCAGTAGTTTTGCTCTCCTAATAAGAGGAAGAAAAGCTGATAATGTGCTGTCAGACTCCGGGAAAGGCATTTTCGTAGGGCGATCTTTGTGCTGATCATCCAGTGGCTCCTGCTGCCGCTGTCCTTCCTGGCTGGATGTTTTTGGAGCTTCCATCCACTCATCTGGCATCCGGGGAGGCTGCGATGAAGTGAGGACCATCTGTTAGGGCCAGATAGCAAGGACATCTGCAGCTCATTGAAGGTTGGTCTAGATGACCGTGCAAGGGTTTGTCATGCCCTGCGTGCCTGGACTGCCACCTCCCACCACTGGTTTGGCTTCTGGATAGGGAGAGTCGTAGCTGGTGGAGCTATCGTCCTTAATAAATGAACCAACATGACAGTAACCACTCCCCTCCCTGGGTAATTCATATTCATTATAGAATTTTTAAAAATTACGTAAATAGAGCTAAGCAAAAGGAAGAATTTATAGTCTCATCGCTGAGAGCTAGACACGATTAGCATTTTGGCGTGTGCCCTTCCAGACTTGTTTTCTGCACATTTGCTCTGTGGTTGTCATGTTGGTGATGAACGTGGACACTGGAGGCAGGCCGTCCTGGCTGCCAGTTCTTAGCCCCATCACTTCCCAACTGTGTGACCTTGGGCATGTTAATTTATCTATAAAATGGTGATATAATAGAACATAGCTTATAGGATTGGGAGTTTTAAAGGAGACAGCTGCGAGTGCATCTTCAGCAGGGGACCTCACACACACTGAGGGCTCGGGACGATGGTAATTTAAATCACACATGCGTTATTATTTATAAGACTGGGACTCCCTCCAATGTCTTGAGGTTGTTAGCAGATGACAATGAATAAAAGTATCTACACATTTCCCATTCATTGGAAATTCTGTTGCCACCAAAGAAACTCACCCCAAAGTTAACATGATGTATTTTTTTTTCCGAGGAAGATTAGCCCTGAGCTAACATCTGCTGCCAATCCTCCTCCTTTTGCTGAGGAAGACTGGCCCTGAACTAACATCGTGCCCATCTTCCTCTCCTTTATATATGGGATGTCTACCACAGCATGGCTTGCCAAACGGTTCCATGTCCGCACCCGGGATCCGAACCGGCAAACCCTGGGCCGCCGAAGCAGAACGTGCAAACTTAACTGCTGCGCCACCAGGTCGGCCCCCAACATGACGTACTTTTAATGGTAAACACCCTCCTTTTGCCACACAGTAATTAGGCATGAATGGCAAACAGTTCACATTAGTGATTATAATTAATTAGTATTGCTTTTAAATGTTTTTTCAGCCAGATCTAAGCTTGCTTTGTTCCTCTTTTCGCGTGGTTTTCCACAGTGTCAGTAATGACAGTGTTGACGCTGCCCCTGTGGGCATGCGCCTCGAGGGCGGCAATGGCGGTTTCCTCCTGTTACTCCAACTGTCTGGCACGTTGGTGCTCAAGATACGTTAGTGATCCAGGACGACTGTCCGTTCATTCATTCGCTCAAAAGTCTTCACCTAACACATATACCCCTGAAGGCAGTGGTCTCATTTCCATTGGATTTATTTTTCTTATTCCATCTCTTTATCCCTCATCTTCCCATGTGAGGGATTTGGGGGCTGCACTCAACAGAGTCCATCTGTCCGTCTGCTCCTCAAGGTGAGCGCCCACTCACCACCTTTCCTTGGCCTGTGTGCTGGAAGCCCCGAGGGGCAAGACTGAGGCACATGCCTCTCCAGTTGGGGCAAGTGGGGGACATGGGGCAAGGCCACCCAAGGTGGTGGTTGGCTGGAGGGGTCAGAGTAGAGAGCAGGAGGTGGCTCTGGTTCTCTGGCCATGAAGGTGAAGGGGCCTTAGCTGTTAGAGTTTCTGGGTCGGCTCTCCTGCCTACTACTTCTTCCTGGCTTTGGCCCTGGTTATCATTTGAGGAGTGTGGAGAAGGCTCCTCCGAGAACCACAGACAAACAGCTCCGTTTGCTCTGCCCTTGTCTGTAAAGCCTTTAACTGGGAACTATGCTCTTTATTCCACTGTTAGAGATAAAAGGCCCCCCAGTTGCTGGACCCATTCAACATCAAATGACAATGGACAGGAGCCTGTTAGTTAACTGGAGGATGGTAAGCTGGAAGGCACAGTAGTAGAGGTCTCCCACCAAACAGGTGGGGGGAGATGACAACCCTAGCATGTCACTTTTGGCTCTCATGGGCTTTCATATCTTCATTCTACACCACACCCCTGTTGGAACTCATGCTCTGAGGTCCACAGACCTAGGTTTGGAGCCAGCACTTGTGGCATGTGGGACCTTGGGCAAGGTGCTTGATTCCTATGAGCTCAGTTGCCTTCCTTTGAAAAGTAAGGATAAAAACCCATCTACCTCCCAGGCTTAGAAGGGAGAATTTATACATAGTCCCCGTCACAGCTCTTGGTACCTAGTAGATGGCAATTTCTCCTCAAGCTCTCATGGGGGTGTTTTAATCCTGATACCTTCATGGAAAGTTCCAGCTAACCTTGGCTCAACTGGAGAGTTGCCTTTCTCTGATGCTACAGTGTTAACTGACCACTCTTAGTTAACAGAAGGGCAAAAGATTGAAGGCCGTGAGCATACAAGCTGCAGGCGACATTTAAACTTGCTGACCCTGTTCCTCCTGGACCGCACCCCTGACTCTGGGCATCTGGCAGCTGCCGAGCTTCAGTTTCTGATCAGCAGGTTGTCCTGAGTGGGCTCAAGGTGGGTGCACCAAAGAGCGGTGTGGCCTTGTGCAGTCAGATCAGAAGGGGAGGCGTTTGCATGCTAATGCTCCGTGACAACTCGCTGTTTCCTCCTGGGTGGTTTGGGTGTCTCTGCCCTGTTCCTTCGTGTGAGCCTCCTGCCTTGAAGAGGGGATCCCTGCAGGGCCTGGCTCCCTATACCTGCTATACACTCAGCCTGGGAGCCTGGGCTGCACGTCAGAGACCAGCCCTTTCTGCTCTCATGATGCTCAGAGCCAGGCCTCCTGAGCATGGAAATCAGAGCCCTGTGGTTGGAAATGGCCACCTGTAGGATGTGGCATGGCACCAACTACGTAGGGCCGAGCTGGCGGCCGAGCTGGCAGCCAGGCTGGGGTGGCTCCTTAGATGTGAAGTGGGTCACAGATGGAAACAGCCCCTGAAGACTGCGTTGTGGGTGTCATATCCTCCTTTGCATTGACAGGTGGAGACAGCAGAGGGGGCAGGGGGCCAGGCTTGGGGGCCGTGAGGCCAGGTGTGTTGTAGCAAGATCAGTGTGGCCCGTCCTTTCACACACCCTTCGCCTGGATTACTGGAGGCCCGAGGCACCTGTGGTCTAGGAGTGAGGTCTGGGACTTGAGAGGCAGAGATACTGGCACAGCCCCCTGCTGCCCCCGGAGCAGTTTGTCAGAGCTCAGCTGTCCCTTCTCCCTGGCTGACTAGTTGCATCTCTTCTCTGACCTTTCTGCCTTTGGAAGACTTGATTGTAGTGGAAAGAAGATGGGACCACAGGTCAGAGTGGGCCTTGTTCCGGCTCTGCAGCAAACAAGCTCTGATTTGTTGGGGAGGCTGGGAGGGACCTCACTTGGTGCTCTGCCCCCAGCAGTGTCCAGCTGCACCTGGGCAAATTTGCCAGGTAATTCTGTACGTAAGGCCCTTCCTTGGAGCACAGACTCTGCTGGACACTAGCCTGGGGTGTGGAATATGGAGAGAAAGCTCCCCCCAGTCCGTGGGAATGAGTTGCCATGTCCCCTGCAGCACAGATGTGTTTCCACTAAGCCGTGCCTTTCTCCCCTCAACACGTTCAGCCTTTAATTGTAACTATTAATCACCCCGAGTTGTGTCGCACTTCATAACCCTTCCATTAAATATTAAGCTTTTTTTAAAAAAATTGAACTTTCTTAATTGAATTATTGAATTACCAGGCACTTAATGTGGCTCTGGTGGATGAGACTCACAGGGTGTCAGCGTTGGAAGGGATCTTAGTTTCCTCATCTGTGACACGGAGGGTGTGTGGGTCCCAGGGGGGTGGCAGGCTTGCTCCAGGTCAGTGCCCCGCCCCTGCCTCGGTCCCCCGCCTCATCCTGCTGTCTTCTCTCTCGGAGGCTCTGTTCCCCAGGGCATAGTCCTTCTCAGGTTTCTGCCAGATGCTGTTTCCTAGTTGTTCCCAGCTTAGAGTGGGGTTTAGATGGAGACGGTCACATCCAGTCATTTGAAGGGCTGCTTCTGTCTGGAAGCAGGCAGTGTGTCCTTGGGGCCTCGTCCTTGCCCTTGGCCCCTTCTCTGGAAATGCTCATCCCTCAGCCCCTGTGTGCGCAGGGCCTCAGCTGCCCCCCTCTCCCTCCACAGTTCCACCTGCCGCTGTGCCTCTCCCCACCTGACCCCCCCACACCCCCTCCTGCCAGACGTTTCCGTTTGAATGTTCCAGTCCCATCTCACTCCACCCTCCTCAGACTGACCTCACCCGCTCCAATCTGGTCTCCCTCTCTGCATTCCTGTCTGGGAGAACAGTGGTGTTACTGACGGCTCTTCTTGACTCATTCCTTGAGACTGATGTTTATCTGCTAAGTGGCTCCACGTTCACCCCTTGTCTCTCCTGCCTGCTGTCCCCATCCAAGCCAGGCTGAATCACTTCTGCTTTCTGATGCCACCTTCCTTCCTGCTCTCATCTGTCACGTACTCATTTTCCTTAAACTCTTTGTTCACTGGAAAATCTCTGTTCCCCACCTTGTCGTGGCCCCCGCTTCCTGCCACAAGAAGTCTACAGTCCTCTCAACACCGCTCACGCAGACGGGCCCCTCCGACATGACAGGCGTCGTGATGCCCTCTCCCTCCGGGGGAAGGATTTGAGACCAGTGGAATGAGGGGGATCACGAGGCTCATGTACTTTAGGTGGCTTCTCTGAGCTTGCACACTGAGTTGGTAGGTATCCCCCCAAAATTCCTGTCCACCTGGAATCTCAGAATGCAGCCTTATTTGGAAATAGGGTCTTTGCAAATATAATTAGTTAATGTGAGGTCATCCTGGATTAGGGTGGGTCCTAATGCAATGACTGGTGGTGGCCTTATAGGAAGAGGAAATTTAGATAGAAAAGGCTACACACACAGAGAAAACACCGTGAGAAGATGAAGGTAGACATTGAAGTGGTGTGTCTACAACCCAGGGAACACCAAGGATTGCCGAGAGCCACCAGAGCTGAGAGAGGCAGGGGTCAGATTCTCCTCAGAGCCTTCAGAAGGAACCGACCCTGCTGACGCCTTGGTTTCAGACTTCTGACCTCCGGATCTGGAGGAGGATAGATTTCTTGTGTTTTAAGCCACTCAGTTTGCAGTTCTTTGTTAGGGCAGCCCCAGAAAACTAATACAGTGGGGAGACTGTGTTTTGAAACCAGGCACCCCAATTCTCAGTTCAGGGGTGTTTTTCAGTATCCGGCCACCCACCCCTAGCTGGCTTGGTGGTTTCCCCTAGCACGAATCCTCCCTGAGAAGTCTTAACTGCCACGATTTCCCAGCTTCTGCCTTTGGCGTGGATCAGCCCCGAAGGAGCGCGTGTTCTTGACGTGTCGTGCTTATTCGGACCTCCGGTCCTTTGCCTGTACTGTTGTTCACACCTGTGGTCCCCTCCTCCTCCTCTCCCAACAGATTTTTATTGAGTGTCTGCGATATGCCAGGTGCCATCTTAGGCACTGGAGGATATGAGATGACCAAGCTTCTAGCTTTCTTGGAACATACATTTCATTGGAGGGTTGAGGGGAAGACACTCAGATGGTAAGCACATAAACAAAATCATCATAGTGCCCTTTGCTCTGAAGAAAATACTATCAGATAATGTAAGAGAGAGTGCTTGGGGCTGCTTTTGATTGGCAGGGGCTGAGGGGAGGGTCAGGGAAGGCTTCTTTCAGAAACTGGCTTTGAAGCTAAGACCTGAATGAAAGGAGGGGCCAGGTGTATGCAGATCTGGGGGATGATCGTCCTGGCAGAGGGAACCAACTGGCCGTGCAAAGGCCCTGGGATGGGGCTAAACTTGGTGATTCAAGAATCAGAAGGAAGGCAAGTGTGATAGAGCCTGGAGAGTGGGAGAAGAGGCAGGTAGGTGACACAGAGCTGTTGTGGGAGCCATGGGAAGAAGTTTGAATTTTGTTCTAAGTGCCACGGAAAGCCTTGGAAAGGTTTTAAGCAGATGAACGACATGAGCAGTGCTTTTAAACTTCACCCTGACTGTTCTGTAGAGGCTAGATCGTGGGGGGCTGCGGGCACCACAGGAGATCTAGCCTTGATGCCCCAGCGCGATTCTTTCTCCATGGATCTCTAATCCACTGTCTTCCTCCTCTGGGCTGCTCCTGCACTTCAAGTCAATACGGCACGCTCACCACTTAATTAGAAAATCGTTTCCACTTGTTACAGGGGCCTCCCCAGCCAGGGAGGGCCTCAGGGCTCTGCTGTTCATGTATGGCTTCCTTGGAATGTCCCATGGCATTGGTGATGGGTTTATGGCTTTTCAGATGGGACTGAGCGATGGATTGATGTTTTCTGTGGATTTGTCTGAAGTGTAGGAGGTACCTTCATCCCTCCTAGAAACAGGTTTTTCAGTCCAGGAATTGCCACACTTGCGTGGTAACCAGGTTGTGACTTGAGGCCTGGGGGATTGTTAGCTGTCCTGTACATGGGGAAACAAACTCTGAGAGGTTGTGGGACCTTGAATAAGGGTTAGAGCCCAGGTATGCTGGACCACAAAAGCCGCCTCTGCTTCCCTGTACTACGGTGCTACAAGCGGGGACTCAGCTCTTGGGATGAAGGTGTGTCTGAAAAATCTCTAACTGAGTAACAAAGCAATTAAAATTGGGAAGCTTCCTAATGGATTGTGGAAGCAGGCACCACTATACAATGTGGTGCTTTGAGAATCCTGGCGTGGCCTTGAGCAAGTGACTTGACCTCGTTGCATCTCAGAATGCTGATCTGTAAGGTGGGAAGGATAATAGTTAAGCTCACTACCTTATTGGGATGCGGTGAGGGTTAAATGAGAGAATTCCTGACAGGGGCTCAGTACAGTGTGTAGCACAGAATAGGCACTCAGCAAATATTTCCAGTTATGAAAAAGACTGGGAGCAGTTTGTAGAAGAAGGTGGAATGTACACGCACAGATTTTTCTGGGAAAAACTGTTGTACCTGTCTTCTGGCTATTGGATTCCCTGAAAAGTGTGGACAAAAGAAATTGGATGCCCCAAGGCGGGGATGCAGGGAGACAGATCCAGCCCGGGCCTTGCTCTGTTGAGACGAGTGTTGTAGGCATATGAATGGAAGTTGAGAGACTCAAGAGACCGGGACTGAGGAACTCCTGGGTCCAGGCACCCATCCTAACTGGGAGGCAGGAGGGGAGAGCATGCAGAATTGGAAAGCTGAGTCCAAGCTTGTAGGTGGAAGTGAGAGATTACGGATTGCCATGGATGTTCCAGGAAAACCACACCTCTGAATATGACAACCGTGAATCATAAAATCATAAAAGTTTTAGAATTGGAAGGAGAGTGTCGAGTTCTGCCCAAGGTCAGACAGGGTTATTTTAGAAGCAGAGATGAGGGCTGACAGGCCCAGGTTTTAGAAGAAAACATCCCCCCACCGTTTCTGTCCCTTCTTCTGGGTTGTCTCCCTTTCTGAGAGTGTCTGACATGGGATTCGAGGACATCAGAGACGCTTCCAGCCTGGAGCCTGGTGTATGCGTTGTTGATGGATCCCCAAGACTGAGCCAAGACGCTCGGAGGGTGGAGAGAGAGTTGAATATCAGCAGAAATATTTCCCATTTGCTGTTGACGATGGAATTTGGGAACGGAGGCTTTCGGGTCTCACGTCTCGGGAATGCTTTATCAATTATGATGTATACTTTTGGGCAGTAACCTTGCTTTTGGATTTATTTTATTTCCCATCCTCACTCATTTCTTTATCTATTTTGATCATGCTGTAGGTATTTTTATAAGGTACCTCCAATCCCTGTTGGAGCAAAGTGAGGTAAAAATAAATAAATGACGTTTCTTGGCTCTTGCTCCTGGGTCATCAGAAAGATGACTTGATGACCCAAACTCGTGAGCTGCCGATAACAGACTTGGGTCAGGTCCAAACTGGAATTCCAACTCAGGGAGGGGCTCCACAGTGGGACTGCTGCTCCTGGTGATCGTGGCACGGCAGTGGGATGGATTGGGAATTGAAATGGGGGCCGGGGGGACGTGCACAAGGGCTGGGGCGGGGAGAGGAAGGAAGGGATGTTTTCACGGGTTGCAAGGTAGAAGTCCCCTGCAATGAAGCTTTGAAACTTCTGTCCTGGGCTTTGTCTTCCCTTCGGTATGGGGCGGGGACACATTTTTCTGGTGTGTTACCTAGTCAAAAATAAGGAGAGGTATGAGGAAAGGAAAAAACGAGAACCCTGTAAGTTTGTATAGTCTATTCTCTGCATTGTGTGTAGATCAAGCAATTCCCAAAGAGGCCCAACCAAAAATAAGTTAGTATCCTATTTCTAGTAGACTGTGGTGGTGAAGTGTTTCTTTTTTTTCTCTTTTCAACTTATTTATTCAATAAATATTTACCGAGTGCTTGATACTGTGGGGAAGAAGGCAGTCATGGTCTGGCCCTCAGGGGGCCTAATCTAGTCGGGCAGACTGACATTAAACAGATATACACACATATGCAATTACAAATCATCAGAGGGGCTTTGCAGGGAAATGCAATGTGTTCTCTGAGAGGGAGAGGGGCCTAGTCTGTACTGGGTGGTCGTGAAAGGACCCCGAGGATGTTTAGGCTTCATTTCTTCACCACAAACTCTGCCTCCCCTGCGTGTTCCCTAGAAGAGACCGTTTGAGCTGGGACGCCTGGGTGGCGACACGCCGAGGAGAGGAGGATCGGCCAGGGGCAGGATGGGGTCTCACAGCAATCTTTCCGCTCCCCGGCTGGGCCACCTGTCCCAAACGGCTGGATCCTGGGGGTTCAGTAACGGGCGCCATTTCTCAGAAGGGGCTGGCCGCAGAGATAAGACCACAGTGACAAGGGGGCCATAAATTGTTACCTGTGCCCCTCGGTCACCCCCTCTTCTTCCATCACCTCCTTCCTGAGCCTGTGGGGTTCGATTTAGCAACAGGGTTCCTGTTCATGGGATGGAGCAGGACGCTGACTTTTCTGGTGGCTGGGCGTAATCACTGAGATGCAGAGCGCTGATAGGGGGAATCAATTTAATTTCTGTTGCTCTGTGACAAGGGGGTGGAGAGCAGGAAGGTCAGGACCATTTTGAAAGCCACAGTTCAGTTAAGAAAACAGAACACTCCCCTAAGGAATTAAAAATTACGCTATCTTAGGGGAAAAAGTGGAAGTGGGTCGAGGTGAGGGGTTTGATCAGAGGATCAAGGGAGATGGAGTAAGCCGCCACCATGGAAAGCCAAGTCCTTCTGGAACCTGGGGCCTGAGAAGTTGAGTTTTTCTATTAGAGAGAATTGGGTTGTAGGTCCGTGTAGTTGAGTCACTCAAGACTTGTTGAGTGTAGACAGTAGGTGTCTCTTACTTGTGAATGTCAGTTAGCTGACTTTAGGTACCAATTTCCTGACACAAGATTTGAGTCCTCCATCCTGCTGGTGATGCTGTGGACGTCCCTGCTTTTCCGGCAGCTTATGGTGGTTCTGATCAAGCCTGTGTGGTTTATGGCATTTTACAGAATGGATACTGGGAGGGGTTTGTAGATCTGGATAAGGATTTGCACTCAATGTGGACTGTGGAATTTTCTAGTCAAACTGTGGCCCAGCCTAACTCAGAGGACATGGGAGCAGAAGTGTGCCTCTTTGGCTGCTGAGAGAGGTTGGCTATTTTGGGGGAGAGAGTTGGGTCAACGTAAGCCTTCCTCATCAGGACCACAAAGACCTACCCGGAGGTGACTTTCATTCATAGATTGAGGGTGGCTATTGCAGGTCTTGTGCTAGGCGCTGGGAAGATGGTCTCTGTCATGAAGGAGCTCACAGCCTAGGAGGAGGCCAGACTTTGGGCAGATCCTGAGAATCCAATGAGTGAATAAATTTCCAGGATTCTTAGGGGATAGTCCAAAGTCTGGGTTAGTGTTTGAGGGCCCGAGAGAGGAGTTGAAACAGTGAAGAGAAATTGGAGGTTTATAACTGTCTGAGTCAGCTCGGGCCACCATAGCAAAACACCGTAGACCAGGGGCTCAATCAACAGAAATTTATTTCCCACAGTTCTGAAGGCTGGAAGCAAAGATCAGGGTGCATAGTTGGGTTCTGGTGAGGAACCTCTTCCTGGCTTGCAGACAGCCAGCTTTCTCGATGTGTCCTCACGAGGTGGAGAGAAAGCTCCAGGTCCAGTGTCTTCCTATTCTTATAAGGACACTAGTCCCATCATGGGAGCGCCACCCTCATGACCTCATCTACGCCTGATTACCTCCGAAGGCCCTGCCTCCGAATACCATCACATTGGGGGTTAGAGCTTCAGCATATGAATTGGGGGGGAACCCGTACCTTCAGTCCATGATAATAACTCAGAAGGTAAAGGGATCCCAGCATGCCTGGCTCCCTGGAATATAAATGTTGATCATGTGTTATTGACACTGTAAATGTGGTTGAATGAAGATAACTGAATGAAGGGTGTACGCCTGTCTCCTGTAATTAAAGCCACAATGTAAACTTGTGCCTGTGCTGCTTGGAGTGGGGAGCGGAGGGAGTCTATTCTGGCTAAGATTCAATAGCAGTAGGGTCTCCTTGGTTATGGCTGGTGGCGAGCGTGAGCTGTCTGCACTGTCTGGTCTCCCCAGAGTTAGGCGGTTCTTTCAACCTCCCATCACCTCTGGGCATTCTCAACCTAGAAGCCGTGCAAGGCAGTGTGGACTGTGCTAGGAAGGGTGGGGCGGCCGGGCTTGTTCTGAACTGTGAGCTGAGGAGGTGGTGATGAGTAGCGGTGTGCTGATGGAGGTCTGAGAAGTGAGCCAGTTGGCCAGCTGGGTCCCGCTGCCCAGCGCTTGCTGGGGCACAAGAAGCCGTGCCCGTCATCCCTTTTAAACAGCTCTGTGTTTGTCATTCCTGCGACTTGGAGACCTCTTTGGACCCTGTATCTCTGGGCTTAGCATCAATCAGATCCTGTTTATCAGTCTTCCTGGGATGGTTATGCATGTGTGTGCGTCTGGACGCGCGCGTGGGACGCTATGCTTGGCTGGGTCAGAACTGGGCGAGATCTCTGTCGAGCATTTAGCTAAAAGAGGTTAAGAGGAGGCAGGACTCACACCACTGCTAAAGGCCAGGGAACTTTGCTGAAGAGCTGGTCATCTTAAAAATGAGCTGGTCTATTTATAATTTGGCCAGCTGCCACAGGCCTTTAATGAATGGCAGTCTGTGCAGGCTCACACACTTTGTGTACTGAGTCTCAGTGTGTGTTTGTTCATTTATGTGCCTCTGTGCCGTGGGTGTGGACGTGATTTCCCAGCCGCCCATGCTGAGGAGCGAGGGACGAGGGGGCGCATGCTTTGCAGGGCAGAGGCTGCAACTGGTGCCCGGAGGGTTGGCATCTCTGGTGTTGGGGAGCTGGAGGATCCTTTGTGGGCGTGGACCTGGATGATCTTTCTCTACTGCTGAGGACACAGGAGCCCGGAGAGGTGCCCAAGGCTCAGATCAGGCCCAGGTCAGGGGCCACCTAGGGCGTGGGGGGAGGGCGGCTGTGGCTTTGCCAGCTTGCTCCTGACGACACTGCCCCCTGCTGTTCTGCCAGGGCTGTGGGGACCTCACAGCCCTGAAGACAGTGTGTGCAGGCTCCATCTTCAGGCGACTGTGCCCTTTGTAGGAGGCAATGACGCTGGTAGGCCACTAATGGGAGGCTGGAGTCTTTGTATTTTGTTTCCACTGATGGGGATGGGTTTGCAGAACCACCCACACCCTTGCCTGGTCCTGGTGATTCATGTGCATAAGATGGCTGACCAGGGAGAGGGAGGGGGTCCCATGGCCCCGCGAGGCCTCTTGCCACTCAGAGAGGATGGGCGCTCATGCATGAGCTTCTCCCCCAGTGGGTCTGCGTTAAAAGAGAGCTGTCCGCCCCTCCAAGGCCCAAGGCTGACACTTCTTAAGACATTTGGCACTAATTTTCTGCCGTGAGGCTCTTGAGTGTTGGTGAAGTCTGCCCTTCCTGTCTGCCTCTCCTAGACCCCAAATGCCCCTTGGGAAGTGTCTCCCCACCCTGCGTAAGCCTGTGTCCCTTGCCACTCGCCCTGCAGCCTGCACTGGCCTGGCTGGTTGTAACTGCCGGGAAGAAGGTTTTTTTTAGAGAAGAACAGAGGTGTCCTCAGCATGTGGACAGACCCCTGCAGTCGGATAGAACTGGGTTTGAATCTCAGCTTCAGGGTTGGATGCTGCATGTCTGTGAACTTCTCGGAGCCTGTTTCATCTCCAGTAAGGGGATCCTGTAAGACGAAGTCCGCATGTGATGCACAGAAGGCGCAGCCAATCAGGGTTGCCCTCTTTTTCCTTTCCTCAACCTGATTCTCTTCTCTCTTTCTTCCCTTTTGTTGTTCTTTAAACTTATTCATGTAATTTCCACTTCATCAGGGGCAGTATGTTGGTTAATTGGGATATGAGAAGTACTTAGTTTGCCCGGCACGCAGTAGGTCCACCGGAGACACCAGTCATTGTTTCCATAGTTGTCTGTTTGGGGTAAAGGGGGTGCCTGCAGGGTCTCTGTTATGACTGTTTCACTGTTGCCCACGGCTGAGCAGCTTCAGGGGGAGGACGCCAGGGGAGAGGGATCTGAGTGAGGCCTCCCCTCCCTCCACCCCAGTGCGCCCCCTTGAAGTCTCCGCTTTTAAACTGGGCTCCGTGGCACATTGATGCTCTTGTACATCGGCACTGCCAATCTTGATGAGCCTTCTGGAGACGTTTACCTTCTTGGTTTTCATGCATGAATGACTTTACTTCCCTAACGGGGAGTTGCTGTAAGATTCAGAACTTGGAGAGCTTTTTGTTTGGGGGTTTATTTTCCTTCAACAGCATGGGGCTCCTTGGCTTCTGTAGGGTTTTACGCAGCCTGTCCAGTTAGCCACCTTCCTTCTTCTCCCCAGAAGAATCGGGTGTTTTGTTCTCCACTGGCATCTCTGCAGTGTGTTCCTTCTTGTGGGAAGCAACCCCCAGGCCAGGTTCTGCTGCTCAAATAAGAGTGGATGAAAACCGAGAGAGGATGTTGAAAAGACCCTGGAAGGCCCAGAGCACGGGTGGGTGGGGGCGGGGAAGCGGCGCTGGCCTGGGGCCATAGTCCTCTTCCTTTCTTCTGGACAGGTACGTAGAATGGCATCTCCTGTCGGCATTCAGGGAGCCTGGGATATCTCTGGCAGACGGTGCCGGAAATTTGATGCTCAGACTCTTCCCGAGGACAGGACAGCACCAGATGCTTAAAAAGTGCCCTTGTCAAAATTTGAGGGGGTGAGGCAAGGCGGAAATGGGGGAGACTCATGTTCTTTCAAACCAGCCTCGGAGAGGTAGGCGTCACCTCCTGTTTGACTGGCTCCTTCTCAGCCCTGGGAACAGAACATGGTGGCTGCGGTTTCACGGCCCCTGGAGACAGTTTGCTCCCTCCAGCAGCCTCTCTGTCCACCTGGCTGACGATGCCAGGGGCCCACCCCTGATTAGAAAATCCCATCATGCTCCTAGCTGGGGCTGAGGGACGTGCACACTCGGGGAGCTGTGTAGCTTGAGCCGTGGATGAGGGGAGAGCCCACGCAGAGCCCTGTGGAGGTTCTGGAATCCTGCATTTCCTTGGCTGCTCCTGCTCTCCAGCCACCCCCAGGTTTAGCAGAGTCTTGGGTGCATCCCCCCTGATGCCACGTGTTTCTGTGGCAGCAGCTGTTGGTGCTGACTAATGAGACTTCCTGGCAGCTGCGTTGGGCACACTCGGCTCCAGCAGGGACCGCCTCTCCTCACCGCCCACCCCACCCCAACCAGCCGAGGAAGGCCCGAGAAAGGTGCCTGCAGGCTGAGTGGGAGGTGGGGAAGCCCTGGAAGTCGGTGACTCATGGATCCACAGAACATCGTTGGAAGGGCCACCCTCCATTGTGCAGAGGAGAGAACTGGGTGCTAGGAGGGTGTCTAAGGTCAAAGGGCAAGTTAGGGGCTGAGCTGACACTTCAAACCACCTCTCTTCTCTGCCCTCTGAATTAAGTGGCTCCTTTGTAAGGCAGGTCTATCCCAGGGTTTGTCTTGCTCCACGTCCCGGGCTAGACACTGTCGCTCACTCACTGTGTGACCTTGGGCAAATCATTTCACCTCTATGAGCCTCAGTTTCCTCAGAGGCCCAATGAGATGATGGTTGTCCCTACCTCCTATGCTTGTTGTGAGAGCAGAAGGAGAGCCCAGGCTTAGCTGCCCAGCGCTGCCACTTTCCTTTCTTCCTCACTGAAAAACTGGGCTGATGCACGTCTTCCCCAGAAATCCAGCAGTGCCCTAGTGGACACTCCGGGAACTGCAGCTGCCCTCTGTTTAGCACTGGGGGGAGGATGGGCAAGGTGCAGAGCCAGAGAAGGAGACAGGAATAGAAACGGGAGCACCTAAGTGCTTGCGGATTCCTGCCCCTGTCCCCTCTCCCCACACCGCTCTATTTTCAAGCCACAGGAGGGACTCGAGGGCCCGAGTGACCCTACAGAATTCCTGGCAAATGGCTGGGCACCTTTGCCTGATGGTCACAACTACCACTCATGGACCTTCTCCAGGACACCGTGGCAGCCTTAGGAGGCAGATTCTGCTCTCACCTCCAGTTTCTAGACAAGAACGCAGAGGCTCAGGGTGGACAAGTGCACCCTGCCCAGTGGCTGCTGCTACAGAGCCATGAGATGACCCAGATCTTTCTGTCAGGCCATCCTGCCTCTGTGCTGGGAACTTTGTTCCTCGGAAGAGCAGGAAGATGATTCTGGTTGTGCGAAGACCTGGAAGCCTGGCTTGCCCTCCCAATACTACGTCTGAGTAACTGGCATTGAATGTGGCGCAGGCAGAAGAGGCTTTTCAGGGCGCCTCCAGAGTGATGAGAAAGCCCCGTGGGGGTGGGTCCCCTCCGTGGCTATAATTAAACTCCCCGCCTGATCTCCTCTTCAAGCACCTGCTTTTCGGGGGTTTAGATAACACGGCTCTGTGCTCAGGCCTTTTCAGTGCTTGAAACAGGAGGACCCGTGTCAGCTCTGGTGTGCCCCTTTTTCTCCCCACGATGCTGAATTTTAAAAAATGAGGGATGTGAGCATCAGACGAGTAGCTTTTTTCATAGAAATTCCATGATGGATTTTTTCCCCCAGGATGCACAGCCAGTGTCCCTGAGAGAGATTTATCATTTAAACCTCCCTGACTCCAGAGGAGTCACCACCGACTTCCTGGTAAATACCCCGGGGCCAGGAATGCGTTTGTGAAATTTTTCAGAGATGATCCCAGAAAAGCCTCTGCTGGTCACCAAACCGTGTGTTTGTGTCTGGAGATGATTTGTGCAAGGGAAGAGGTTTGCTTCTGAAATAAGACATTTTGTGCAATACACATAAGCCTTTAATTGGACATTGCAGTCAGCTGCTGAGCTGTCAGGCGCTGGGTTTGAAGTTGAAAGTTGACTTTCCCCCCTGTAGCTACAGAGTTCTGTGTCAGCCTGAATTTCAATTTCCTGGGATTTTTGTCTGTCTTCCACTCAACCTGGTGATCTCAGCACCCTTGTGTGTTGTTGTTGTTGTGTTGTTTGTCTTCTGTTTGTTTTTTGGTGGTGGTGGTTAGAGGAGGGATGGGTTTGCAACAGGGCAAGGGGGGCATTTAATCATTTATTCTTTTAAGTAGGTTTAATTGTATAAAGATTATAATGCATACAAACGTCTGTAATTAGGGGAGTCGGTTCTGTTAGACAGTGTTTTAGTGAAGAAAATTATAGTGTTCATAAGCTGGTTAAGGAGGAGATGGCATATATTAACATGCAACTAGTTTTTGTTAATTCACGCTGAGTGTTTACCAGGTCTCCCCGGAGGTGTGTCCCCAAATTCCAAAGTATTCCTAGTCGGACCTCCATGCTTCCTGACTTCCTCAGTGGAACCAGGGCATTTTCCAGAATTTGGAGCCTTTCTCTAGGGGCTTAGGAGACGAAACTTGGTTCTACAACCAGATGAGATTCAAACGAGACAAATGGTTGGGGGGTGCATGCTGTGTGCTGGGCACCGTCCTGGGCATTGGGGATTTAGGTGTAAATAAGACAGCAAGCTCTTTGCGCTCATGGAATTTGTCATCTAATGGGGAGTGAGACTGTAGATGAGAATAAATGACATGATGAAATGAAATAAGTGAACCCGCTACTTATAGATGCTGATCAGTGTGAAGAGGAGATGGGACAGAGCGTTAGGTTGGAGAAGGCCTGGGGAGTGGGGTGGGGGTGTGAGGACGTTCATTTAGGCAGAGTGGGCAGAGAGACCTCTGTGAAGCCAAGGGACCGAAGAAAGAAAGGGGTTTCCAGGCAGATGGCTTGGCCCGTGTAGAGTCCAAGGTAAGAATGAGCTTTGTGAGTTCAGGCACCAGAAGGAAGGATGTTGGAGCTGGAGGACAGTGAGTGAGGGAGCGAGTGATGGGAGACGAGGGTGGAGAGGTGGGCGGGGGCTGTGGGGTGTTTGGATCTGTTCTGCGTGCACTGGGAAGCCAGAAGTGAAGGGACCTGCCGCAAGGAGAGTGGAATGTTCTGTTCCTGCCCAGATGGCCCCCTTTGGGGCTCTTTGCCACATGGTCTCAACGTCACAGGTGCCAAGTACATAAAATAGGGCTTTTCCCTGGAGGTGAGCCTTTTAGGTCCCAGCAGAGGTGCTCTCAGTTGGGGCTCCTCCTTCAAGATCCAATCAGTTAGTCGAGAGTCAACACCAGGAGGAAGCAGAATTAGAGAAGAGGTTGACCATCCGTTCAACTCAGGGAATATTCTTATAGGGTCCCCTAGGCTGTAAAAGAGATGCATCTACATGCTGTAGGATCACTGATTCTGAATGGCTCCATCTGGGGACAAAAAACATGGTCTCTGAAGGATGAGTAGGAGTTTGATAGGACAGATGAAAATGGGAGGAACTTTTCTGGCAAAGAGAACCCACTTGGGCAAACGTATGTTAGGGGAACACGAAACAGTCTGGTGTGGGAAGAGATGAGCCGTCTGGGAAGAAGAGCTGGGGTCAGGTTGCGGCAGACCTTGCAGCTTTGGACTTTATTATATAGCTGCAGTCACATATGCTTTGATGCCATGTTGATCCATAAATGCTGAATGCAAAAAATCCATTTGCTCTGAGGATACTGACCATGATCATTGATAACTCTGAAGCCAGCTGCAGCCGTTTGTTTTAATTTTTAAAATCCCCTGCTCGGGAAGGGGGTCCCCTGGATGGATGGACCAGTTGTGGAGGGCCTGGACCGTGTTTTGTCTGAACCCCGGGCTCCTACTGTCACATGAGTAAGGCCCAGCTGATCCAGCTGCCTGGTCAAGCTCTCGGTCAGATGGCGGATATGTGGAGCGACGTAGGCCATCTCAGGTTTTATAGCCATGCTCCCAGCAGCTCCTTTACCCTTTTCCTCCAGCTCCTGGGAGGCCAGACAACCAGTCCTCTGATTGCCCGACCCCCATGCCTGCATTCTCTGCTCTTTGTAGCTGTGGAACCACACGCTTGGCTTCCAGAACATCACTTTTGGCCACCGTTGTGCTCTTCCTCGCCCCACTGATAATTTCCTTCTGGTCGAAAGCCTCAAATACCGAGAAGCCGGTCATTTGAAATATCCCTGACGTGTCTCTCCTAGTTGGTGCGGGGCAAGTTGTGAGCACTGAAGACTCTTAGTTTAGATGTCTGCCCCAAGAGAGTGGAGATAAAGTTACAAGTTACCCAATACGAGGCAGGCATGTGTGTGCCGGATCAGCAGCGGCTGGTTCCAGGGCTCTCTGGTGGGCATGCTCTTTCTGGCCTCGCTGAAAGACGATTTGCTAGGATGAAATAAATACGTCCCTAATTGTTTGTGCTGCGGGAAAGCAATCCCATAAGCATTAATTTGCCCCAGCCCAGAGTGTGTGGGAAAGAGCCCGCCTGACATGTTTCTCTTTTCCATTAACACTTCTGTGATAAACAGCTTAGGTGCACCGAGAAAAATTAATGAAACTATTGTAACAATTGTGCACATGTAGGTAATTTATTAAGGACAATTAAAAAGCTTTAAAAATCATCCATGGGGCAAAATGAACAGGAAGACGGTGTGTGGCGGCTTTTGGCAGGGAGCCTGCCTGTGGGTGTGTGGCGCAGGCTTCTCCTCCCGTCTCCCTCACCCCCGTTAGAATGACACAGCAGCGAGGAGCATGGGTTTCTGCGGTTGAAATTGTTAACAACACAGATTCCATGCTGATTCCCCGTTTCAGAAAGCTGGGGGGACGCGTGGTGTGAGGGATGTATCTGTGAGGTCCAGGACAGCCGTCTGAGACCTGTTCGGCTTTATCGCCTTTGGGACAGAGATGTGCTTGTCCCTGGACCTCACCTCTGAGGGCTTGTGCTCCAGCAAAGGATGTTCCCGCCCTCCTGGGTACCACTTGGCTGTTTTTATAAGGACTTCAGTTTGCGTTGACTCTGGGAGCCCCCAAAGCAGGTGAGGAGCAGAAAAGGAAGCCTAGAGAGGTTCGGTGGCGCTGTCATGGTGTCATTAGCCACTTACTAGCTTGGACCTTGGGTTGGCCTCTGCATACCTCCTCTGAACCTCAGTTTCCTCATCCGCAAAATGGGAATAATGGCTGGGAGTGAATGGAGAATTGGAATGTGGATCACTCAAGATCACATAAGCAAAGTGCTTTGCACAGTGTCTGGCACCTAGAGAAGATGTGCTTAGTAGATATGAAATAGTCTTTGTCATCATCAAGGGCCTCATTATTGGGTTGCTGATGGAAGGCCAAGCCAAGGCCGACACCCCGATGTCTTAACTCCCAGCCCAATGCCCTTTTCATAATGCGTGGATACCTACCCACCCACCCTGCACCTCCCCCCATCGTAGTTCTTGATTTACAGGCATGTGTACACAATGCCCTGTGTGAGCGCTGAAATGCACTCAGCCTACTCAAGATCTGGGTGAGGCCCCTCTTCAGGGGGCTGGGGCTGCCATGCTGTCCCCTGGTCTCATCCCACCCCGACTCCTTCTTCACCCACATCCTGGCTTGTAGCCCCAGGGTAACAGATCTTCCCCATCTTGGCATTGTCTCCACGGATATGAAGGACAACGTTTGCTGGGATCTTTCTTTCAGTTGGTTGATGACCCAAGAAATCTTTGACCTTGTAGACCAGCAGTTTCAGATACATTTAATAAAGTAAACCTCTGTTACTGGATGGTGTTGACCGCTCGGCGTAACTGCCTTCGTTTTACTCTGTTTTGCCCCAGGCTCAATCAGGGACGCATCCGATGTGTGTCCATTATAGACATATGCATCTATTTGCAAGGAGTAATTTTTAGTTCACTTACTGACTAGAAAGGAAAATGAAGTGTTTTAGCACAGACACGTCAGACGCGACAGATTTTTTCCCTTCCCATGCTGCAAATGAGCAATGAAAAATTACTCGCTTTTGCTATTAAAAGCTCTAGAGCCTGTAAAAAATAGTAAATTATGGAGACATTATCAAAGTTTATAGGCACTAGAATTTGACCTTCAGCAAATTTAACATGGGAGGGGAACAGGGTTTTCTTTTCCTTCTTCAAAACGAAAAATGAGAGGGAGGAAAAAGATTTATTTTCTTCTATCTAGAGCAGCAGCTAGAAACAGCATTCCCCAGTTTAAAAAAGGAAAAAAAGCTTTGTCAAGTCACATACAGTAATACAGGAAGACAGTCTCCTTGGAAGAAAGTAAAACCTTTAGAAAAGACGAAGCCCCTTTGGACAAGTCACTCCCCCCTCTTCCCCCCGCCCCGTATTTGCTCTTACATTTTGGTGAATAGTCATTCAGAGCTTTTTCTGCGCCCGTATATACTTCTCTATGTACTCAGAGGAGATAATAGGGTGTTGTTTTGTCTTTGCAGACGTTCCACTTTCCCAAAACTTTCCCCCGTTTCCTGTATCCTTCCCTGAGACGCAGCTTGAGAAGAGGGAGACGGGACGGATCAGTGTAGGGGTTGGAGGCCTGGCGGCTGGCCGTGGTGTTTCCACCCTCTTAGTTCTCTTTGGGCTCCGTGAAGCTTCCTCACTTGTTCCTAGTCTGGGTTGAGGTTGAGAAGGTGGATGGTTGGAGGATACAGGTAAGCGTCCAGAAGGAGCAAAGTGGTGCTGGGGGTTAACTGAGTGCCGGTATTTAGACTTGAGCTTCCTTAGCCTTTGTTTAGATCCTGATGCTCTTCTAAACCAGGAATGCCTGACACTGTCTGCCAGACACTAGTGTCCATCGCGTAGGTTTGAGCGTGTGAGCCTGTGGGCGTGTACGTGCGTGTGGGTGCACCTGTGGGGTAGGGATTTTGCAGAGAAGCATCCCCCTCTTTGGCAGATAATCTTGTTCTGGAATGCACAAATGAGATCCTTCACTAAACCAGTCCCCAGACCTGAGTGATGGTGTTTGAAGAAGATACCAGCAAAGAACGGGTTATTATTTCTGACACAGTGAGCTGATCTGCCCATAGTGGCTTCAGAAGACCTTCTGAAAGTAGTTACCTCTGTCCTGCTCGTCCTGTGACATTTCTGCAGCAGAGGCACCAGCCTGGGGCCTTGCGTCTCTGGACGGTGAGACACTTCGCCCTTTTTCCAAGAGCAGAGGCCTCATAGCTGTTGCTGGATCTTCACAGAGAACAGGTCTCTAATCTCATTCTCACCTGCGTGTGCCTCTGCTCTGAGGCTGGCAGAGAAAATTGCTTTGGTGCTTTGCTGCTCTCTGAGATTTAAGGTGGGAAGGTGAAGCTGCAGAGCCGTAGGAGGCGGATGTGTGATTCTGGAATTACGGTGAAATTGGCACAGCTGTCTGGCCTGGTCCACTTTCTTCTTTGCCTCCTTGTAAGGCTGCGGTCTTTAAAACTCTTCACAACTGCTGCCCAGCAGGGGCATGTTGGGTGTTTCAGAAAGAGGGAAGGGACGGGCTACGATCTGTCCCCTCCATCAGCTGGCTCTCTCATTCCTAAAGTGAAACCTGAGGGGAAGAGAACATCGAGGGATCAGGGAGTTGTGGAAACAAGAAGCTGTGACTGCTCTATGCTTTGCTGACCATGACCATGAGTGATGTCCCCAAAGAATAGCTCTCCCATGTGCTCACATCCATCTGACCTAAAGATGGGCCCTTCTGACCACACTCTCATTCATCAGGCTCCAGTTAGATGCCATGGCAAGGACTTCAACGTCAGGACCTTGTAAACCAGTTTAGCGACTTCCCCAGATGCTCAGTGAGGTTTTTCCAGCTGGTGTCCAGGACAGATGTGGCTGGAAGGTTCCAGCCATCCTCACGTTGGCTCTGGGCAATGCATCTTCCTCTTCACCAGGCGGGTAGGACCCTCTCCTCCAGAGGGGGTGCAGGTGGCACACTGTCAGCCAGCAGGGCCCCAGGGACCCGTGTCCATTCTCACAGAGGGGAGGCGACGTGCCCAGGACTGCCTCGCCTGCCAGCAGCAGAACCCAGACTAGAAGCCAGACCTCTGCCTCCTGGTTGTGTGTGCCCCACCCTAGAGCAGAGCCCCCTGACCTGTGCGACCCGGACTCAAGGTTGCAGACAAGTTATGGTGGATTACGGTGGTCTGTCCGATCCATCTGCGTTTGTTGTACGTGTATTAGGATCATTAAACATGGACTGTCTCTTCTGGACTTAGATTAAAAGAGGGAGAGAGGATGTTGTAATTGAAGAGGCTGGTCTCCAAGAGGGTTCCAGTCCGCAGACAGAAGGCCTGATTTCCCTCATTTGTGCGGTTAGAATAGCTACTGTTTACTCCACACCTACAACATGCCAGGCACTGAGCGAACCACTACTCGGGCACCGTCCTGCCTGTTTCTCCTGCTCACCCCGTGAGGGTGGTACTATCATCACCCTTGTTTTACAGATGAGGACCTGGAGAGAGGTGCACGGCCTCAGGTGACACAGCTTAGAGGTGGGGAAATGGAATTTGGATGCAGGGTGTAACCTCAGGTAGGAGGGGGCATCCCCATGGCAGATGTGGACCAGGATGGCCTGGTCAGACCTGGCCGAAGGGACGTGCACATAATCACTGAGATGCTACCCTCCTGATTTTCAGGACATCTCATGACCGTCCGTGAGGCTTGCTGTCTCTTCTCTTGCCATCCAGGTGGTGGGCACCACAGGCCCCATTTGTAACCGGATAATTTGGAGTTGAGCCACATCCCTGAAACTTGCTGTGTGGTGAGGAGTCAGTGGTATCGTGGGATACGTGATTTCCTTTGCTCATCTCAGCATTGTGGAGGGGCAAAGCAAAAAGCTTAATTTCCACATTGCAGAATGTGCAGAATTGCAGCAAAGCAAACATAAGCCTTCACGCTGGTGGATCACGCCCTGTGCCAGGCACTCTTCTGTATTCACTCACTTAATCCTAACTACAATCTTCGTTGTACTACTATTATTATCCCCACGTTACTCATGAGGAAATGGAGGCACAGAGAAGTTAAGTGACTTGTTCAAGGTCACCCAGCTGGGAATTGGCAGAGCCAGGATCCAAACTGTCTGACCCCAGGGCCCGTGCCTTTATTTTCTTTGTCAAACGTTACTGGTTGGGTGAGTTTCTGTGCCAGGCAGAAAGGGCTGTGGGGCCTTGTGTTCTGTTATCTAGTTGGCTGCCTGGGCCAACACCTGGAGGAGAGCCGTCATTCATAGGGCATGACTCTCATTGAAATAAACAGCCACCCAAGGGCTGAGTGGCGAGGACTGCCTTTCCCTAGGAGTTCTGTGCCGATCTTGAGCACGTTCCCTAAGTGTGTCGTTGAACTGAAGGGGCCTTGGGCTGAGCAGTGATTGATATGTGTGTCTGCGGCCCCTGGGACAACTGGGAACCACGGACAGCCAAGACACCGTCCTTGTTGTGTCGAGATGATGTTGCTGGTGTGTGGTGGCCATGGGCATCCGTTTGCTGTTCTCAAGGACAGTCCTGAGTGGTTCTAGCCTGCCTCTCCCTCTCCTTAGAGCTGTCAGTGGCCAGTTTTTCGAGATCTACTTCAACCTGTGTCTGGGGCTTTGGATCACGGTCATGGAATGGAATAATTCTTCATTGCCAAGAAGTCCATGTGGCGCTTGAACTCTTTCCCGGGTTCAAGTCAGCAGAGTTAACAGTCCAGCCGCAGGGCCCGGGAAGCAGGGGTGCTAGCATGGCTCCCTCTGGAGCTTCCATCCTCCATGCTGGCCCTGCCTGCTGATGCTCCAGCAGTGGAATCAGAAGACCTGCCTGGAACCCTGCTCCTGCCATTGTTAGTTTCCTGACCTTGAAACTGTTAGGTAGCTTCTGAGAGCCTGGGTTTCCCCGCCCCCCTTATGCAGTCCCATGCAGCGCCTAGCACGTGCAGGTGTGTGAGGGCCGCGCGGTAACTGAGCTCCCTCCTCACACCTCTTTGTGTGGCTCTGGGGCCTGTGTTAGAACTTCCTTTTCTTTTAGAGTACGGCCAGCTGTCTGTTGCCTCTCGTATAGGAAACTGTCTCTCTATGGCACCTTTGCACAAAAGACGGTTTTGTGGTCACCCCTGAATGATGCCGCAAAGCCCCTGCCCCCCACCTCATATGCAGGGAGCTGCGGTCACAGTCGGACCACTTGGCAACAATAACAAGACTTGAAATGGGGGGCTTGAAGCTCTTGCTTGTAAATTAGCATGTTTTTCTCTCTTTTGCTTTTATGAAAACCAACTTCCTGTACAGCCGCTTGTGTTTAAGAACCCTAAGGAAGGGGGGCGGCCCTCAGCCCTCGTCCACTGCTTGCCCGGTTCATGGGACCGTTATGAATTAAAGATTACAGCCCTTAAAACGAGATCATCTTTAAACCAGCACAGTTCCCTCTCCCCACGTCCCCTGAGTGTTTAAGTTTTTGTGTAGAGTGAGTCCAAAACAAACAGAGATGTTCTTGAGAGATGTGGTGAGCTGGGACCCGAGACAGCAGGGCAGCACGGGGGAGCGATGGGGAACCCAGGTGGCCGTTTTGCATGTTGGCGTCCTGTTTGTGTTCTGAGAAACAGGGCAGCATGGGGCGTGCAGCAAAACCTGCTGCCTGCTGATGTGGTGTTTGACCTTGGGAAAACTTCAGCTTTGCCCCCTCCCCCACACACCCAGGCATAAACACACACTTACTTGTTCACGTGGACATGCACACATACACCCCATCCCAGCCGATGCCCACGTGCGGGTGTTATGCACAAGCTGACGTCTGCAAAGGCTTTGGGCTCTTTGGACAAAGCTCTAACGATGAATTGGGGAGAGATGAGGAAGAAACATCACCAGGCAGCTTTTTATTCCGTGCCTTGTCATCACATGTGAAGATGGACCAACTGCCCTACAGAGATGACCCTCATGGACCTCTCACCCAAAGCAGACGTTAAGAAGTGAGAGATTTCTGGGCAGCAGAATAAAACCGTCAAACCACCCCCACCATTTAACAGTAGCAGTAATCGACGTGTCCGAGCTTGTCCCTGGGGATACAAGGTTGTGGAAGAGCAGTCCTGCCTTTGGCAGGGAGCTCATGGAACATGGGAAAGACAGACAGGAAGAGATGAGTCCAGAGCACTGTTATATCTGCACCTTCTCCCAGCCTCTGATGTCCTGAGGGGGATGCAGAGCACCAGAGCTGGCTCCCCCGTTTCAGAGATGGATGTGCAGTTAGACTCCTGGTCAAGGGCCATGATCAGGAGCAGAATTGGGGCTGAATCCCAGGCCTGCTGCCAAGGGGTCAGCAAATCTTTACTGCAAAAATGTTGATGTAGTTCCCAGGGCTGCATCATCTTAGAGTTTATTTTAGGCAGATGATTACCTTCTAGGTCATTCTCAAGCATTTAAGTAACCTTGGCAGGAGACTTACCTGAACCTTCCAGGGCTCTCTGAGATGGGAACAGGCATGATGTTTCCCCACCCAATCTCCCTGCACCCTGGGCCCTGTGTTTTCCTTGGCATCTCATTTGGAAAGTTCCTGGCTTTGGAGAGGGGAGGGGAACAAGAAGTTTGGCAGCATCACGTTCCAAGGCCTCGAGTTTTAGTGTGTGGTCAGATTGACCGTTCCTGCCAAGTTCCCCACTTCTCCGGGCAGAATTGGACTCTAGGGGGAAGACTGGATATTTTCTCCTAGGACCACATTTCCCCCAAGGCCTTGTGAAATGTTAGGAGACATAAGGACTCTGTGGCCAGATAGCAACTGCTGAATAAATGTACCCTAAATGCAGGACTTCTCAGAGCCTTTATTCTGCTAACAAATGTTCTGATTTTCTGAGATCACGTTAAGGTAGACAGGGTTTCCTGAAATTGTTTGGCCATTGAACTTATTTTAAGGAGAATTTCACAGGACTAATGCCTCTTGGAGCATTCCTTGAGAAACTGTCTAAAGTCACTTCCCTCTTTAGGGCTTCAGATTCCCCAGCTGTGAAATGGTAGGAGTTATTAGAATGTTCTCTGACATCTTCACTTCTTTTAAAATTCTTAAAATTCTCTTAAAATTCTTTTTCTCTTATAGTCCTAAATCCTGAAAGAATATTTTTCTCTCTTAAAAATTAATTAATAAATATTGGGAAGTCAGATGAATTTTGACTATCTAGCTTCAAGTTAGATATATGTCAAATTGATATAGATATATCTATAAGATATATTGTATATATATAAATACATATTTAAATAAAAATATTTCAGCCTGACATTTTATATATACATACATGTTTATGAGCCTAGCTGCTCAGCCCATAACTCAGAGGGGCCACTGTGTAACTCCAGAAAGTAATGGGGCCCTTAATTAGCTTCTAATCCCATGTCTCAAAGCAGGCTTGGTGTGTGGGGAGGGCACCCTTAAACAGGCCATGGAGGATAATTTGAGAATTCCCTTGCCCATCCCTGCTTGGCGGTTGCTGGGCACCTGGCGAGTGTGTTGGTTGTTTGCTTTGAGTAGCTATGGCAGCTCCTTTTAATTGCCACCGAATAATTTCAGCCCAGTCTGGCGCTGGTTGTTTTGCTGCATCTCTCAGGAGAATGCCTGCCTCTTTGTAAGAGCTGAGTAGAAGCTTAGCAGAGACAGACCTAGACTATTGAAGGTTTTTCCTCCTGTTTAATGAGCATTGAGTAAAACTTGAGTTTCAGGGTTTTTATATGGTACAGAAGCTTAAGTGTTTGCAGTGTTTTGGGACTTGGGCTAAATGTTTCTCACAAACATCCTCTTGACATTTTAAAGACTGCCTTTGTGTTGAACTTGTCACTGTAACTTTCTTTTGAAGTGCTCCCTGCTTTATTTTGAGGGCGCAGAGGTGGGAAAGGGGTGAGGTAAGAGAAGGCCAGGCAGGACATGGGGCCACAAGGCAGGGCCATTGCCTCGTGGTCAGATTTTCCTAGAAAAGGGCATCAAGCGGCCTAGTGATGGAAAGGGAGAGATTTGAATCATCTGCTGTGACTTTTGCTCCTCTGACGTCAGAATGATATGAGGCCCTGAACCTTTGACCCCTGGCTCCAGGCTCGTAAATCTCCCGTGGTTCCCAGGGAAAGAAGGGCTTGTTAGGCTGGAATGCTAAGACTTGATTAGAGTGGTTTTTAGTAAATGCTGGCGTGTGTGTGTGTGTGTGTGTTCATGCGTCCGGTCAGGTCTGACCAGGGTCAGACACAGTGCTGGGTACTGGAGATGGGAGACACAGGCCGTAGCCCTGGGGACCTCTGGTCAGCTAGAGGTGTGCAGAACAAGTAATTAAAGTACGATCTGACGTGTGCCATGATAAAAGCATGTGCAAGGCCGAGAAATCTGGCACAGGAGGGAGGGCTTCATCCAGGGAGAGCAGTTCGGGGGGACGTGAGGCCTGAGCAGGGGTTGGAAAGACAAATCAGCTTGACCAGGTGGAGAGGGGGTGGCCAGGCTTTCAGACGGAAGGAGCCGCTCACGCGGAGGGCGTGTGTCCTCAAGGAAGGACAGCAGGTAGGAGTGTGGAGAACTACCAGCAGTTTGACACTGGGGCTGGAGGGGGCGGGCCGGGTCTCAAAGTGCACTTGGAGGCTCAAAGCTGTCTTCCATCCCCTAGGGGAGGCGAGCTGCGGAAGGAAGAGGAGGGCATCTCCATTGAGCTTGAAGAGAGGGCATTTGGGGCTGAGGGTGGGGTTGGCAGGGTGTATTCCAGGGAGGGTGACTATCGCTGGCCAGTGCAAGGCATGTGCTTGGCCGGATGGCAGAGGGGAGGCTATAGGCCGCGTGGCTCCTGTCCCGTGCTCACTCACTGTGCTCAGTGCTGGGGCTCATTACAGAGGCTGCACCCCTCTCTTTGGGTGCTTCGGTGAAAGTTAGATTTGAACATCCTGTGGGCCAGGGGCAGGGCTGAAGTCTCCACTCCTCTTCGTGCCCCGTTTCCTCTGATGTGTTGGGATTGGTGGCACTCCCGAGATGCCTGAGCACGTGCCTCCAGGGCCCGCTGACGGCTCCCCGCCCTTGACCCGGCCGCATTGTGACCCGGGTACATCCCACGGATGCACGGATGCAGAGCCATCACCCAGCCCTCTCTCAGAGCCGCACGCGGACAGCATGCCGCCCACTCCCCGAGGGCCGCACGGTCATCCCAGGCAGCTGTTCAGCAGTAATTAGTCAACCCAAGCCTTGCAAGTTCCATGACTCATTGTCTTAAATTTTAATAAGTACAGAAAACCAGAGTGCTGATTTATTAAAAATTAATCCTCCTAAGAGGTGGCTCCGGCCAAGGGAAAGCAGAGGGGGCCGGTGCATTTGGAGGGCTTGGAAGGTAAGCAGGCGGGGGGAGGGGCAGGGAAGCAGGAGCCTTCTCCTTCTGCTGCTGGAAACGGGGTGCGGCGCCCGCCGCGCAGTCACGGTCAGATTTGAAGCAGGAGGTGGCCGAGCTGCACAGATTTCTCCTTTTATTCTTCCTTCTCCTTCTCCTCTGTGCTAGTTTCCTAGGGCTGCTGTAACTAAGTCCACAAACTGCGTGGCTTCAACAACTGACATTTATAAGGTCCCACATCACGGTGTCAGCAGGGTCGCTTCCTTCTGAGGACAGTGAAGGAGACCGTTCCGCCCTCTCCCCTAGCTGCTGGTCGTTTGCTGGCGATCCTTGGCTTGTGGACACATCATCCAGCCTCAGTCTTCCTGTTCACATGGCCTTCTCCCTGTGTTCAGGTCTGAGTCCAAATCCCCCCTTTTTATAAGGACACGAGCCCTATTGGATTAGGGGCCCACCCTACTGGCATGACTTGACCTCAGTGGATTATATCTGCAGTGACTCTTTTTCCAAATAAGGTCATATTCTGAGGTGCTGGGGGTTAGGACTTCAACAGAGCAATTTTAGGGGGACACGATTCAACCTATAGCACCCTTTTCCCCCTCCCCTCTCTTCCTCTTCTTCTTCGTGCCCCGATACCCTCTTGTTCTCTAGATCTCTCTGTTCTTTTGACCTCTGTCTCTTGCTCCACATCTCCCTGTTGCCGCCTCCCGTGTCTAGGCCTTCATGATTCACTTTACTATTCAGGCCACACACATCTACCGGAGATGGATGGATGCTTCTGGTGTGCCTGCCCCTACCAGGACTCCGGCCCCTGCCATCTGCACGGGAGCCCAGAACATCTCACCACGCAGCCGCCAGGTTCCCCTACCGTTCTCAGACACAGCTTTTCTTCCTGAAGGTTGAAAAGTCCCCTGTCCAGGGTTCAGTTCCAAGCAGGGGATATGTGGGTGGGGGCAGGAAAAAAAAGTGTACATGTGAGCCTGCATACTGAGAGAGAATTTCCTTCTCTTGATCAAAAAATATTCCAGTGCTGGCCAGGGACATCCCCTGAATGAGCCTTATCATTTAAAGCATTTCCTCCTCTAAGGCAATCAATTTAGGTGAAGTGCAGAGCTAGCCGTGTTGAAATTCAACAAGAGGGGCGTGTTGGCCCCCAAAGCATTATGGGCCATTAAGTCTGTAATGTAGCAGAGGCCTCTGGGTAGCTGACGTTCCTTCCTGTTAATTGCACGAATGCCTCACTCTGGTCCTGGTGTACTCGGGGACGTACCCACCAGCACATGACACGTTCCCCGGCATTGCTCCCTTCCAGTGTACCTGTGTTGATAACAGAGGTGGGAGAGTAGCCAGGTGACAGCCCCTTGGGTCTTTCTCTCCCTGCATTTCTGTGGAGGCCGTTGGGTCCCTCCCACCCTGGGTCTCGGGATTAAGGAGCTGCAGTGTCACAGCAGTGGGCACCCCTTTCCCTACGTGCACTTTGGGCTCTGAGAGGTACACGGACAGACACCTGGATCACCTGCTCCCTTGCTTCTGCTGGAACCCTGGCCTGCTCAGTTCCCCAGGATGGGTTTGTTTTCTCTCTGGAGCGTCAGGCCCACATTGAGAGTGGGTGGGACGGAGCTGGATCCCCTGACGTTGTGTATGTAGGGGTGGGGTTAGCGGGCGGAGTGGGGAGACCTTTGTCTGAGTAGTGCTTGTAGTTTTGAAATGACTTGAAAAAATTTGATCTTGGGGAATTTCCAATGTGAGTAAAACCTAGAGGATTCTTAAGGTTTTGAGAAACCCTCCCGCTGTCAAGCCTGTCAACAGTTCTGTCACCAGTCTGTGACATCTCCCTCCCCTCAGCCCAGGACTCCTCCTTCCCACTGAGGCTGTCTCTGGTCCAGACCCTGATCACCCACCACCCCAGGGCTTCTGCCTCAGCCTTTCAGCTGGTTTGGTCTCCTCCCCCTATAGCAATTTCTTCTCCACAAACATTGCCTTCACAGAACTTCCAGCGTATTCTCTCACCTGGCCTTCCAACCCTTTCCCAATCCAGTGCAAATACTTTTCCAGCCTCTTCTCCATCGGTTTCACAGTGTGAACTCACTGCTTCAGCCCCCCTGGTCCACCCCGGACCCCAGATAACACATCTGATGTGCCCAGCCTGGAGTGGTCCCCTCTTCCATCTAGTCAAACTTGACCCATCCCTCAATGCCAGTTCTGTTCACTCATCCGCCATATTATCCAAACAGGATGCCCTTTTTCTTTGTCATTTGTTTGAAACTTACTGGATTCTTAGAATGGAATACTCCCTATAGAATAGATTACGTCCTGAATATATTCAATTTTTGTCACCCCTAAGATATATCCACCTTGTCTCCTGGCATGTTTAGTGTGGTTCAGTTCAACAAACAGTGTTCAATAAATATTTTCTGGACTCAAAATGATTAGAACTCCTTGGTTGATATTTTGGGGGTTGGGATGGGGAGTTGAGGAAGGAAAGAAAGAAGTGATCTTGAGGTAGCAAGGCAGAGTTGTCTTAGAAGTAGAAGTGGAATGGACAAACAGGCCATCTTTCTGGAAGTGGTCAGATCTGGAGCCTTTGGTCAGATAGGCGTGGAACATGGTTAAATCCATTTCCTTGAGGAAGGAAGCAAGAAAGAGCACAGCTGATTCGTCCACTGGGTATAGGCCAGCCTGCTTACCTGGAAGGAGGAGATGGGGCTGGGTGGGCCACCCTCCCATACTGGTGCCCATTGGTACAACTTTTGGAGCCCTGAGAGATCCTGGTAGGGCATCCTGCTCCCATCCCTTACTCTTTTCCTGAGATTGGTCCAGCAGGCAGCCCGCAGAGCCTCCTGCTTCTGCTTGGCAGGAAGGCACCTGGCCTTGCTGAAAGGTACTGGTTCTGAGTTGAAAACAGTCCCTCTCTGTCATCGGATATGACAGAGCCCATGAACAGTGAGCACCTGGCATGACGGACTGTATGTGAAAGCGTGATGCAGCCTCCCTGCTAAGTGTGTGGCTTCCTTGCTTGCTGCTGATGGTATCCATCCATCACCTACCCTGGGACATGTCCCCATCTTGGACCATGGGAATGTTTCCCATAGACAGGAAAAAAAATATATTTTGATGGAACCACTTAGAATAGTTTTAAGCATGTGATATTATGAGTATCCTTTTCATTACTGTCATATTTCTGTTTAACACGATTTGGTGACTTGTTCTGAAAACCTAAATTAGAGCACGGAGGAGCCATTTTGTTTAGACCAAAGGCAGCCCTGAGCCACTTTACACACACCGCTGTCCACAGCAGCGATCTTCCTGGGCTCCTCTCCCCAAGCAGGGAAGATCTGGTGGATCCCTGCCTGGGTTTCAGTGGGAGCTGCTTTGTGTCTTTCCCATGAAATAAGTTGCTCTTGATCCAAATGACCACTGGACGTAGGGTCCTGGGGTGGGGTGGAGGTTGGGGGAAGGGAAGAAGGAGCCACTGTTTCCTGAGGGTCTGCTCTGTGCCAGGAGGTGGCCTAAGAGCTCTACACGTGTCATTTCAGCCTTATCCAAAGCCCATGGGTGGTGGGTATTGTCTGCTCCCTTTACTGGGGCCACCAGACTAGGAGACAGGAATGTCCTGTAGCAGGTGATGATGGGGCCACACCCTGCTCTTCTTAGCCTGAGTGGCCATCCTTTCCTGCGTTCCAGCCTGTTCTCTCCCTCCGCTCTCTCTTCTCCTCGCTCTACGTTTGTGGGGTTGGAGCAGCCCAGAAACCCAGGCTGGACTTAGCAGCGCATCTTTTAAGCCCCGAGAATGTTGAAGAACGTGAGGCTCTTTGGCGATGCTTTTGGAGAGCGTTGCTCACCTCCGAATCCCAAGGTAGGTTCCAAAGTCTATTAGGCGGCAAACACTTTCATGGCTTTGGAATCATAAGGTTGATTTGAAAAATTGGCACCTAATGGCTTACAACTGGAGTAAATTTCCTGGTATTGGATCTCGGAGGAGACTTTGGTGCGGGCACGGCAGCCTCTCCCTGGCTCTGCACACACCTGCTAAGGCCCTGCTCACCATGGCCTTCAAGAATGAGAGTCTCCCCTAATTAGGGGACAGGCCCTGTCACTCTTCATTTTTCAATTTGGACCCAACATTTAGCGGCAGCGACTATGGGGAGACTTCTTACTGGAATTTCTCCCCACTGGCCTTTAAAAGGCCAGGGCCTGAGAATTCCTGAAAAATTAATGGGGTCTCTGTGGGTTCTTTACACTTGCTGGTAACCTCGCCTCTCCCAGGCCCACTGTGGCTTCCCAGCATAATAGCGGCTCAGCAGCTGGTCTTTTGTATGCAAATATGACCTAAAGAAATACGGGAGGCAGCGCTCCATTGTTGCCAGAGACCGTGTGATTTCAAACAGACACGCGCTTTTAAAATATTCCAGACAGATATTGAAAATGTCAGCAGCCGGTTTCTCCTACTTACCTCTTGCCCGTCTCTTTTTTCCCTCTGTTCCTCCCCTGCCACCCACCCCACCATAAAATATAATCAAAAAGCTAGTAAATAATTTAAAGAATTGCCTCAAAGGATTTTCAGACTAGAAAGAGACTCCCGTCTCTGGTTTAAGTTGGGAGAAACTGTTTTCATTTTTTTCCCAAGATATTTAAAATATTCAGGAGTGTCCCACAGGGTCTTGAACTCATAAGTGTCTGCATTTTTTCCTCTATACTCTCATCTCCTCTTTTCTTTATTGAATCTTTTTAAGGTAGCTGTTGGCAACATTTAGGTCCAACATTCAAATGAAAATCGTATTTGAGATACTGGTCCTAAGTCAGAGCAGCCTAAGGTTCGTTTTGTTCATCTAAGTTCTATGCCCTCTGCTCTTTAGTTTAACGAGAGGGTGGAGTGAATCTTGGCTGTTGTGATTTTTCATCCTATTAACTCTTCAAAGGGGTCTCTTATCTTGTGAGCAGAAGGGAGTGATGGCTTACGTGTGGAGTCACTGCATATCTTCTTCCGGAAACTTAATCAGCCAGGACTGGACCTTCAGCCCCTACCTGCTCACCATGAGAAGGGAGAGAAGTGGTCAGGCCCCAGGCTGGCCAGAAGCTTAGACTGGGATGAGGGTGCACAGGTTGGAAAAACCTCAAATCCACCCAGACCTCACCCCTGAAGACAGGCAGTGCCCGTTCTGGAAGAACTTTCAAGTAGGTAGGCGTTTCTGGGTCTCCCAGAATCCAACGGCCAGGAGTCTGGCTGGCCAGGTGGAGATTATTGTACCTGGGACATGGTGGGGTCTTGATAATCAGTATTGGATGGATAGAAAGAAGAAAGAAGAGTGGATGGATGGATGAATGGAAGGAAGGAAAACAAGGAAGGATAGAAAGAAGGACAGATGCGTGGATAGAAAGATAGTTGAAAGATGGATGGGCGGATGAATAGAGAGATGGACAATTGATTGATAGATGCATGGATAGAGAGACGAATGGATGGAAGCATAGATGAAAGATGGGTAGATGGATGAGTAGATGGAAGGACAGAGGAAGGATGGATTGGTGGGTGAAAGGACAGATAAAGGATGGATGAGTAGGTGGATGGATGAAAGGAAGGAAGGACAGATGAAGGATAGATGAAGGATGGATAGATGAGTGGATGGATGGACTGATGGATGGATGAAAGGAAGGGTAGAGGGCTGGTAGGTACTTGGTTTCCCTGTTAGTATTTGTTCCCTCATGCTGTACTCACTAGCGGGCATTCCTTGGACCTCCTAGAAGCTGCAAGAGGTGATTGAGAACACTGGTGCCAGGGGATCCTTAGAATATCCTGTCCTCGTTTAATACTCATAGATGCCTCTGTTTACTGATCCTCCAAGAAGGCCATTCGCATAGAGTTTCTTTCCCTTTAAAAGGGTTGTGTTGTATTAACACTCCCCCCAACCTTGTCCAGCATTAGCCCCTCCCTGCAGGACCTGCACACTGACGCTCTCATGGCTAGGGTATCTGGGAGTCCCCTGCTGAAGAACCAGATGTATCCTCTCTGGGTCCAGGCAATATATGTCACCTCCTTGGCATTGTGACCTGTCAACTAAAGCGGTTGCTTCCATCCCAGGAGTGTAAGGCACAGTGGAGGAGAGCTCAGGCTCTAGAGCATGTGGAGCCGAGTTTCAATCCGTGGTGCCACCACCTGCTACCTGTGTGCACTTAGATGAGTTGTGTAAGCTCTTGGAGCCTCAGTTTCCTCATCTGTAAAGTGGGGGAAATCATCTCTATCTGAGCGCGTTATGAGGACGGGGTAGTGAGGTGATGCCGACACGGTCCTTAAACGAGCAGTGCCGGGCGTGTGGTACCTGCACCAGGCAGTACATGTAGCCGGTATTGTTATTACAGAGGGTGGGGGACTAGCTCCGGAGGAGGAGAGGTGAGGAATAATCCTGGATGGCTGAGATGACGGTGCCCACAGTCAGCCCCTTGCGTCCTTTCAGGCACACAACTTACCGAGGTGCCTTGGGCTGTCCTCAAGTGCCAGGGATGCAGTTTAGCACAGGGACTGCCCAGAACACCACCTCTCAGGCCTCCACTGGGAGTCTTCTTTGGCTCTGTTGCTGTTTCTGTAAACAGCTGGGGCTCGAGAGCTTCAGGAAGACACAGCAAGGTGGCCAGAGAGAAGTCCTCAGCTAACCTCTCTCTCCTTGAGGCCAGAGTCTTTTCCCTTCTCCTTTTGTTCTTTTAAATGACCCTCTGACAGTTTCTCCTCCCTTGAAAGCAGAAGCCCTTGTCTCTCCCCCAGCAGTCAGTCTGCTTGTTCCACTGGGGATAGACCCCAGACATGGGACCACTCTCGCCTCCATTTCTGCTTTAGAGAGAGGCTGCTTTCGGGTTGGCAGTGGCCTCAGGAGACGGTGGCCGGCTCCCATCAGAGCCCCTTGGTGCTCCAAAATCTTGAGCAACCCTGGCCTTGTCTGCTATGAGGAGCCTTCTAGAAAAACAGAAGTTCTGGACTTCCTGCCATGTCCCCTCGCTTCTGTTCTTTTCTATTTTAAAGCCCCTAAGAAGGGAGGTGCGAAGTCCGTGATCTGTAGGCATAAAGGATTTTTAAACTAAACAAGAAAACCAATTATTTTTCTAACTGCTTTACTCCTTCAGATCTTTCACTGTAATGGAGATTTAGAATCCATCACAGTTGGGCTATTATTTCTGTGTAAACAGTGTCATGCCCTATTGCACCAAGCAAACAGTCAATTTTTTCCATTACATTTAGACACAGATGATGGGGGTGCCCAGTCAGTGGGCTCCCCGAGCGGGATTTAGTTGATGGGGAGCTCATGACCATGGTCAGAGGGGAGGAAAGGGTTAAGTCTTGCAGGGGATTTGGGCTCTCACCCAGGGGTCACCTCTTTGGCTTCAGAGCTGTATTAATCTGTAGGCCCTGGCTTGTGGCCCTCCTGTATCCAGAGCCTGGAGGCCGGCGAATAGGGAAGAGCTGATGAGATACTAGGGCTGAAGTGAGAGGGGCGAGAGCTCAAAGTTAGCTTTAAACTGGTGGGACATGGCACATTTCCAGTCTCCCTGTCTCCACCCTCTGCCTTCTTCCAGGCGGTTCTGCTCACAGATCTAAGGTCTATCTGATTTTACATCCAGCCGCTTGTAGCCCCGGGCTAAAATCTAGATACCATGGCCCATGGGCTCCTGTCCTGCAGTGCCCACCTGGATCTCTGCTCCTCCAACACCGACCCTCCTGCCGTTCTCTGACCATGCTGTGCTGCATCATGCCCTCTCCCCAGAACATTCTTCCCACCCCCCCCCCCTTCCTCCGGCCTCATGCCTTTTCATCCTCCATGACCCAGCTCAAATGCTGCCTCCCCCAGGAAGCGCACCTTCACCTCAAGGCTGGCTGTATACTTGTCCTGTGCTGCCCTGGGTTTCCTCTCTTCTCACACCCGCTACTCTGTATTGAACCCCTGGCCTGTCTTTTCCAATAAAGTATAAGCTCCTTGAGGACAGCCAATGTCTCCTTTCTATACCAGTGCCCAGCACAGCTCTTGACAGGTGGTATCTTCTCAGTGAATATTTGTAGAATGAAGGAATGAATGAGTCCGCAAACCTGTGGAGGAGCAGGAGGAGAGGCCACCTGACTGCACGCACCATGGCGGCGTCAGTCCTGCTGGCCACAGCAAGGGTGAGGATGGCAGTGCGCCTGGCAGTCTGCAGCTCCCATGGGTGCAAGATGATAGACCAACATGGTGAAGAACATGGACATTTGAGCCAGACTGCCTGGGTTCAAATCCCAACCCCACCACTGTGACTTGGGCAAGTCATTTCAACTCTCTGTGCCTCCTTCCCTTACCTGCAAATGGGGCATCATGGTGCCCAGGTCCTAGGGCCATTATGAAGATGAAACATGTTACCACAGTCCGTGTGTGCACCCAGCACAGCGCCTGCTGCAGAGTGACCACCTCGGAGTGATGGCTGTGGTTCCTCTTCATGGGGTTTCTGCCTTGTTGGCTCTGCCCCTGCTGGCTTCAGGCCTCTCTGAGGGTCTTGCTTGGAGCAGAGGTGGGGGACTTCACATGGGATGTGTTTGCACACAGCATTGGCCGCACAGTTGACCCTCTGGGTGGTGGCTGCCCCTTTGGGCAGGTCACCCCAGGCCCCAACACCCTGCTGTCTCATTTATGCCACCTGCCTGGCCGCTGAGGAGCTGGAGCGTGTGACCTCCGTATTGACCTTTAACTCAGTGAAGGCTTCTCTAGTCAAGCTGGTTCTGCTAACAGACTCAGCCTGTGCATCGGAAGCATTTATGGAGCACCTTCTGTGTATGAGCACTGTACTCCTAGATGACCTGTTTGTCATAAATGCTTTAAAGAGTACATTTGATCTGCTCCCTAATCCCGCGAGGTAGGCCAGGCTGGTATTCTTGTTTTTTCCAGATGAAGAGCTTGAGCAACAGGCCTGCAGCTGCAGGAGGCGGTGCAGCTGTGGACTCCCGCCCCCGCCCAGGTCTGCTGGGGGGTGTTTTTGCTTCCCGAGTCCAGATACCCTCTCAGCCCTGGACTCTGCAGCTGTCCTCAAGGCCTGCTCATACCCAGGAGCACCGGCTTCCTGGAAAGCATCCCAAGGAGAGGAGAAGGGAGGAGAAATGGCTTGAGCCACAACATGCCTGCTACCTGGTCCCTTTCTCACGATTCCCCAGTGGCTTGTACCCTGGAGAAGCAGAGGGAGTGGGAACAGGAGAGCTGACACAGCTCCTCTCATTGTGGGTGGGCCTACCCTCACTGAAAGAAGGCTGCCTTGTGCCCCTGGGAGAGCCTGGGATGGGTGGGTAGCTCATGGCAGGGTCTCAGAATTGCTTCTTGCTCCTGCCTGTGAGTGGACCTTGCTTTTAATCAAGGTTGAGAACTGAAATGATGGAGTCCCACAAGAGACAGATTAGCTGGGGATTATCATCTCACCAAAGAAGTCTTTTAAAATAAACCCACGAGTATCCACAGTCAGAACCAGTTCCCACGCAGCTTGTCGGGAACACCCATGTTCCTTCAGGGGATGGGCTCCCTGGTGGTGGAGGTGGAGAGGGCACAGCAAGTGTGACTCCGCTGGCTTTCCCTAATAGCTGCTCTAGGGAGAAGCCCTGCAGATCCCGTTAGCGAGGGGCTGGTGACTGGGGGGGTCTCAAAAGACAGTGACTGAGCTGCAACAGGCCGGGGGAGGGGGAGGCCTTCTGACCTCTCGTTGAAGGTGATGGGAAGGAGATGGTTATGTCTTCGAGGCTAGGAACTAGCTTTGGGGCCAGCCGCATCTGGGTTGGAATCCCAGCTTGCTACCTACTAGCCTTGTGACCTTGATTTTTCAGCAAGTCCCTTAATTTTCCCCAGCCTTGTTTTACTCATCTGTAAAATGGAAATAATAGTAATAATAATAATAATATCTGTTCTCCTTGGGTTGTTGTGAGGTTGAAAGGAGGCAATGAGTGTGACATGCTCGGCGTGCTTCTTGGCACACAGCGGACACTATATGCCCATGGTTCTTATTGTGTACCCCGTTACAAGGTACTGCCTTGTTACCTTATGGGACTCTGCTTTCATGAACCTTTTCCCCCCTCACAGGGCACAGTCCCTCATTGAGTTTTCCCATCAAGCCACTTCTGTCTGTCCTTTGAAGGTAACCAGTGTGTCGCCTTCTCTTCCCAGAGGCTCAGGGCTGCCTGGCTGGGGGTTCACCCATGTATTTTGTCGGTAATGCATACTGTTTGTGTGTGTGAGTGCGCGTGCGTAGGTCCCCCTACACAGATGTATATATAACTCATTCCCCAAAGAGAGATTTATTTCAGGGAACAAATGCTTCTGGTTAGCTTCTGTGTGGATTCAATCCAGCCCCAGGCCGTTGCCATGAGTAGAATTCATTGACGGCAAAAGGAAATGAAAACAAACCTTCCCCAACAGGGGGCATTTCCGTTGGGCGCCTCTGGGAATTTGCTCCTCTATTAAAATATTCACCAAATTGGATGGAGGAACTTGGCAGCCACGGCCTGAGCTCTTTAATTATTTCTGTGGGGAGGGTATGGGCAGAAGCTGTGCACTGGCCTCTTTTCCAGAACCTTCCTCTTGCCATTGATGCATGGGAGGACGGGGCTGTTGGAGAATGGAGCATAGCTGGGTGCTCCTGGACTCCAGCTACTACCGTCACGGCTGGGCAGGCGCCCCAGGGTGGTGAGGGAGACAGCGCCTTTTCCCTGGCCCTCTGGAAGCAGCTCTTTGTAGAGGTTTAGAGGGGGTGGTGCTGGGAGCTCACATTCCTGAGCCGATCTGAAGCCTTCTGTTTAGCCCCAGCAGACAGAATGTGAATGTGGTTTTGATCACAACCAGCTGATGGGAGCTGACCCAGACTTACTACAATGTGACCATTTTTTGCTTTTGTTTTTTCCTTCTCTCTCCTCTTCCTTATGGAGAAGATGTTTCTCTTATGAATGAATTGGCTTCAGGGGACAGAGTTCAGGACGGAGGCAGATGATGAGGGACAGAGGCTGTCACGCAAAGCTGGAGGTTTGCTGGCAGGTAGCTTCCAGGGCAAGGCTCTTTCTTCCCTCCTGCTCCTTACAAATGGGCCAACAGGAGTGTTTCCCGAGGCCTCCAGACGTGTATTAGCAATAATAGCAGTGGGCTTATTGGTGCTAGACACGGTCGCTTATTCAGCATCTTGCTTAATCCTGCTGCAGGGTAGTTGTCACTCTCGCCCTTATACGTGTCTGAACGCCAAGTCCCAGTGAGGTCGAAGTGCCAAAGCTTCTAAGTGGCAGGTCAGCTCAGGCAGGTCAGGCTGTAAGCCAGGGTTTCTTCATCTTGGCACTTCTGACATTGGGTCATATGGTTCTTTGTTGTGGGTGCCGTTCTCTGCATTGTAGCATGTTTGGTGGCATCCCTGGCTTTTACCCAGTAGATGCCGCTGGCACTCCCCCCCCACCCAAGTCATGACAATCAAAAACGTTTCCAGACATTGCAGAGTCCTTTGGGAGGCAAAATTGCCACTGGTCGAGAGCCACCACTTGAAACCCATGTTCGTTCTTCTACCCAGTGCCCGGCCCACGCCCTGTTGCTCTGTGTGGGAATGAGGACTTTGTGTACTTTTGAACTCTAAGGTGACCAGTGGGCATCTGAGGTGCCTGATCCAAATTTGCCTACATGTGCCAACAAACATACAATAACTTTTATTGAGCATCTGCTGTGTGCGAGACATGGTAAGGTACTGGGGCCAAGAGTGAAGCCATAGGCAGGAGCTTCTGACTGTCCAGAAGCTGAAGGATTTACCGGAAAACTAGGAGAGGTTCCCTATCCTCACAGAGGGTCCAGCGGAGTGGACACTCACAGGCTCGTTGGGTAACAGATGCTCACTTCCAGCCCTCGGATGGACAGATGGTGAGGAGCAGGGCTGGGTGTTGGGGGTGCCCTAAAGACACATGCACACACACAGGCATGGAAAGAATGAACCTCGTGGCATCTGTGGGGCTTCCGGTCGTTCCTCAACAGGACCTGATAGGCAATATACTGTCCCCTAAAACAAGCTTCCTCCTTTGCTTTATCTGAGGACCTGCATCCATTTTTCATTTCTGAAAACCCAAAGGCTTTTTTTTTTCTTTTTAAGTCTCTCACTGTTTGGAAATTTGCCTTTAAAACAAACACATGAGGAAAAGCTCCTGGGCCTTTGCCCTTGTAGTTTCAATTAATTGGTGCCAAAAATATCTGCTAGTGCCGCTCATAACCCCATATCTCAGGCTTTATCAGACCCCTAGAGAGACCAGGATTCCTTGGGAGTCCTTTCTGAGGACCCCCAGAGATGAGCTAGCAAGAAGGAGCATGTCTTTGTGTGTGCGTGTGTGTAGGCGTGTACAAGGTTGTGTACACACACCCTCAAGAAAAGAACATCAAGTTGGTCATTTTTCTCCTTTAAAAACTCCAGGAATGCATTTCAAACTCTTCCTGTCTGCCAGTCTCCACTCCTCCCCCAAATATCCTTGGTTAAGTCTTAAGACTCAACGACGACAAAGAACAAAGCCACAGCCGATCTCCCCCACCCGACAATGTCAGCTGTGAACTGAAGATCTGAATAGCCTTTAAAATTGTTTTATTGTTGTCAGCGCTGCAGAATGGTGTGTAATCTTTGTGTTCTGGAGAATCTTTAATTGGCACAAAAGGGCAGTTTAGCCGGCATCTTGTAGGAGGTTTGTCATGCAAACCGTTAGTGCCTGCCACTCAAAACGTATAGGGCTCTCCAAGCTGGTTTGCATCAGCAGCTCCCTCTGGTTAATAGCCTTGTATGTTTCCTGGGGACCCTGAGCAACAGCCATGGGAAGATGAGACTCCCCTCGTCTGTATCCATGCTGCATCCCAAGCCTTCAGAAGCTCCCGGCACCTTCCTCTGAGGCCAGCAGGGCTGGGAGGAGGACGCAGAATGGTGGAAGCCTTCGACTCTTCAAGTATTTTGTAGGAGTTATGTGCAGGGGATCTGGAGTCACCTACTGAGTTCAAATTCCAAAAGAGAAGCTGTCCTTCTTGCTACCTGTATTAGTCAGGGAGCCACCAGCTGCTGAGACAGCTAAACCCTCAAATTTCAGTGCGTAACACAATGAAGTGTATTTCTTACTCACTTAACAGTTAAGTAAGGAGATTCCCTGGTGGCTTTCCTTCCACGCAGTGATTCGAGGATCCAGCTTCCTTCCAACTTATGGCTTTGCCATCCCTGAGGGCCTCAGAGTTGCTGCGACAAGGAACTGAGTACTTAGGCTGTGTTATCTTACTTAATCCTCACACCAGCTCCTAGAAGATGACAGTGTTCTCATTTTACAGGTGGGAAAACTGAAGTTCAGAGAGGTTAAGTCATTTTTCCGGGATCACATGGGAGTGGCATGGGTGCTCTGGAGCCAAGTTAAGAAAACCTTGGTTCTCCTTCCCCACTCACCCCCCACCTCCCCACAAGGCACTTTGGTAGATTTATCTGTTCTCACTCTCTTCTCCGTTTAAAGCTTGAAAAACAAGTTCTTCCTTTCCTGCAGCCTCATCCCCATGTGGCCAGCTGTCTCTTGACTGGTTTCGCAGGTCTTTGGTATGGGGGCTTTGCTAGAGGGGAGGGGCAGCGGAATGCCACCAAACTGAGGCCGGCCCTACCTTTGGAGAGGCAGGGCGGGTTGGGAGAAGACTACCAGGCCGTCCCCATGTCCAGGCGCAGAGGTCTGCCTCCCAGCCTCAGGTGTGTGTGTGTTGGGGGTCGGGGAGCTGTCTACTTGAACTCTGGAGAGTTAAACACAGCGTGTGGGCTCCGTGGAAGGAGTTTCTGTTGACAAGCTGGGCTTTCTCCTGACACAACTGCCCGTTATTGGATTCAGAGTTTGGCAGTTCCAAGGAAAGCCGACTGCCAATGAGCTGAGCTGCTCCAAACGCTTGACGCTGCTGATCAGAAATGGGTTTCCTTTTGAGCCCTGCCCCGCTGCGGAGATGGCCTTGATGAAACAGAGAAGTGGTTAACCGCAGCCCATCCCTGGGCATCTCCTAGGATTCCCCGCCCCTGCAGGGCTGTACACATTCCTGCAAAGCCACCCAAATGTCTCTGAGTGTGGCTTTTGCTCGTGCACGGATATAAACCCACCCAAGGGGAGTAGCCTTAGCCAGCGAGGGCCCCAAGAGGAGGCTCCAGTTTGTGAGCTGGGCAGCTGGAGGGTGGAGCTGGTGAAGGAACAGCCCCTGAAGACTGTAGGGCTCTGGGAGAAAACCCTCTTTCCAAGATGTGGGAGACTTGGTGTTCCTGGCTCTCCTGGGCAATTCCTGGTCAGGAGCATATGGTGATCATAGGTGGTAGGCATTCGAAAGGCTTGAAAGTGCGAGACTATCATGGTCCTGATTTAGTCCGTCTGACGAACCCTTCTGAGAGCAGCCTGGAGCATAGAGAGAGGCACAGCGCCACTCCCTTCTCTCTGCAGGGATGCTGCTGCAGCTCAGGAGGGAGGTTTAGTGCAGAGAGAGCAGGGGCTGCAGACCCTCTGCCCAGCCTGGTCCTGTGAGGACCCACCCCCCAGACACGCTTTCACTGGAGTCTCCTCTCTGGCTCTGCAGCCGCCGTGCTGGGGCATGTTCATCATGGGCCTGTTGGCTGCAGGCCATAAGCCAGCAAAGGGCCCATCCAGATGGCCCCCTCTTGAGCTCTGGGGAGGCTGGCCTCTGCTAAAGAGAAGGTGCCATTTATCTGAATCGGCAAGTCAGCACCGACACTGCCTAGTGGGCCTCAGATTCTAGAACCCTCAGTATTCTGTTGGCACCTACTGATGTCATTGACGATGTTTTCCCAGTACAAAAGCACAGGTTCAATCTGATGGAGAAGACTTTTTTGTTACTTAAGTCTTGTGTTTTGTTTCAAATTACAGGATTTGAAGCTTTTAGGATGTACTGCCAAATATTTTAGCTTCTTTTCTCAAGAAAGAAAAGGCCACAGGCCTCTGAAGCATGTATTACGATACTGTCTGCCCCCCGGGACCGAGTGAGAGAGAGATGTTTCTCCTGACGTCTCTCTGTTACGTTCAAGGCCGGCGCTTATGTCACTGGCTTTCTGAATTCTCGTGAGGTCAAACCAGAGATGCGAGGAAGGCCACCGCGAGGCCGCAGACGGCCCCGGGAGAAGCAGAGGGTGCCTCTCAGAGTCGGAAGGAATTCAGGGATCTTGTATTCGGTTCTGGCGTGAGCCAGTCCTGTGTTTGACCTTGGGCAAGGGGCCAAGCCATTTGTTGCTTTCTTCCCTCTTCCCATCGCTGAAATACAGATTTCTTCTCTTTAGAAGACAATCAAGGCCTCAACTGTTTAATCCTTTGAGAGAGGGGCTAGTTGGTCTTGTCGCTCCTGCTTTTGTTCATGCATTCATCCAAATGGTCCTTGAGTGCCTGCTGTGTGCCAGTGTCCTTGGCCCTGGGGATGCTTCTCTAAACAAAAGAGACAAACCCTCACCATTCTGATGAAGGGCTGCCGGCCGAACAAGGGGAAGACCATGTGCACCTGATGGGGGTGAGGGATGTGGAGAAAAGCCCCGCAGAGGAGGAGTAGGGGGCCCACCTCCCGGCCCGGGGAGCCCTGTGAAGTGACCTGGGAGTCCTGGGCTCCCAGGGGCTGGGGGGCTGACGGCAACAGGGATAAAGGGCGCTCTGAGATTGGTCCTACAGGCTCAAGCCATTGTGTGGGGAGGAGGCTGAGGGCGAGGCCGTGCCACTCCACTCGTGCCCTAGGGATCCAGAGATCGGGAAAGGGTGGCTCTGCCTGGAGCACAGGCTCCTCCCAGGCCCCAGACCCCGGTCTTTTGGTCTCAGTCCTTATTCTCTGGACTCAGCGATCCTGATTGCATTGTCTTTTCCAGGATGGGTTTTTTCTCATCCCTGCTTTGTGTAAAAAACTCACAGATGCTCCATTTTTACATTTAAGGTTTAATCCCTATCAGTGTTATCTTTTAATAATGGGTAGTTGAACATTTCCTCCAAGAAAGAGCAGGAAGGACAAATGAAAGAATCGGGATCAGAGGCTTTGGTTGTCCGCTGAGGGCAGAGCAGTGGTGAGACTCAGGCCCGGCTGCACTGACCGGAGCCGGTGAACTGGGCATATTTGTTCGTTCTTTGTGTGGGGTGTCGCGGGGACAGCAGTGTCCTCTGTGGCCACATCCCAGTTGCCATTCCTGAGCTCCACTGTGTGCTGTGCAGGCACCTTCAGGCCTTTTGCACACAGCGCCTATTTGACTGTTGATAGGTCTGAGGAGTAGGAATCTATTTTTTATAAACATGGGGAAACTGAGGCTTATAGTGTCAAGTCCGACCAGCATTCAAACCCAGGCCAGACGACTGAAATGCCAGTAATCCTTCCACTTCATGTTACCAATTCACTACAGTCCAGTCTCCAGGAGAAAGAGCTGTTTGAAATACTAGCCTGGTTAAGGTCAGATAGAAAGTTAATGTTAGCATCTGTCAATGTAACCAGTGAAAGCAAAAAACAAAATAACACCAAAAAAGACTATAACTTCCTCAGTATTTCTAAACCCGGTGAACAGGACCCATACTGACGTCAGCCGAGGTTCAGCCTCCGACCAGCAGTTTGAGGGTTTTGAAGCTGGGGAAGAGATTTCTTGTCACCTTCATCAGAGTGTCTACCTTACCCTAGGCCCTTGAGTAATATATTCAGAATTTCGAGATTGAATCATGTGAGCAGGACTTAACAGCCTACCTCTGCCTGTGCTTGGCTGGGTTTCAGACCTCAGCTGTGGAGGTGATGTGCTATAAATAGACGAGGAGAAGAGATTTAGCACAAAAATCCTGTGTTCTCAGAACTGCCACATTCTACCTTTGGGGCCAAGCTGTCGTAGTCTTGGGGCTGTCAAGTTTACGAAAGTCACTTGCCTGAGTTCATTTTCATGCCAGCCTGCACCCCGGTCACAGAGTCATGTGGTCTCTTAATATTAGGTGAGTGTGGACCAGGACATCACTTCAGCCTCGACTGTCAATGTCCTGAAGACCGTTACAGAATTTCTTCCTAAGCAGCGTGCTCAGAGAAAGGGAGGGTTTTATTGCCAGAGACCCTTGGGATTTGAAGGCTGGAGATGACATTGGTAGGGAAACTGAGAGCGTTTCAGGATTTCAGTGGCTCACGGTAAAGGATGGCAAAGTGCTCAGGGCCCTGGAGAATGAGAGACCTTTTTCCTCTGGGTTCATGTTAATAATACACTTTTGCAAGGATCTCCCCAGGGCTGCTCACCATTCTGGACGAAAGGAAGCTGGGTCCTCAGTGGCATCTCCCTATAGTTGGGTTGCTGCTTCTCCCACTGATTTTCCAAGGAGACTGCAGAGAAGCAGGAGGCAGGTAATGCGTTTCAAAAGCATATATCCGTTCTGCTGAAAAGCATAGAACCAAAATAATCTGTAACCTATTTCACCCAAATAAATAAGTCAGCAAATAAGTCTGCTTTCATTGTATTGTCTTCTTCATAAATATCCTTTAAATTGAGGCTGAGTGACAAGATGCGCTTCTGCCACTGAAATGGTATCACTGATGATATTGAAAGAGCTTTTAAAATACCACAATTGTCACTGAAACTATACTTTGCTTTTTTTTTTTTTCTCTCCTTTGCCAGTAACTAGGTCTCTTTGGGGAATTTTTAAAGTGACAATTGGTAGATTGTAGCTGGTGATATTTCTTCCACATAATACGTCTGAATGCCACTCAACTCTGCCTCGATTGGCTCCAAATATCCCAAGGAAGAAAAACGTTTCATCTGAAAATGTAAAGTTTATTGGAGGTCATTTGCTCCCTAACTTTGATCCCTTTGCAGAAGGGCAAGGAAAAGGCAAGTCGGAGGCCTTGGCTCAGAGGAACATAACTGCCGTCAGAATCAGTCTATATCTGGTGGCTTGAGTACGGGGTTGTATATGCTTATTAGATTCTCAAATGTTATTCAGGCTGATTGCGGCTTTTTTACGAAGGAGTTAAGACACGGGTAGGAAAGATAATAGAACTATAAATTGCAAGACAGGTTCTTATGAAATCAGTAAATTATTCATTTAACGCTCCTTGTTGATTTCATGTTGCTATGACACCTCAAGATGGAGGCGAATCAGTCGTCCGGCCCAACCAGGGGCCTTACGCAGATGCACAAATCCTGGCGGAAGGCAGATAATGCATTACGTACAACCTTCGGCCACATGATAAATTGCCTCTTTATCTGGCAAATTCCAAGGAGATCTACTGGAGAGAACTGAAAGAGATATCTCACAGCGGCTAACATTTCTTGGAAGAGGCCCAACTGTCTCAGGGTTTGAGTCAGAATCTGTTTAAGAACACATTAAGAATGCATTGTCTTGGAGTGACTTGCCCGTCTCCTGAGATGTTGAAAACACCATGGGCTCACAGTTGCTTTGGCGTCCACGCTACAGTAAATGCCTGACTTCATTTATTATTTTGATGGGCAAAGAAAACTGCCTGCCAACAGTCATGCTCGCTCCTCAGCTCTTCCCAGCCTTACTTTTGTAGCTCTCCTCTCCCCATTTACAGTTTGGTTTCTTGCTGCTTGTTAAATTCTTGTACTTAGGAGATAGAATGCTGTGGCCAAGCCTGTCACTTGTGTTTGATGGAATGGAAAGGAGTTTGGGTGTGAGAGAAGCTGGGGAACTTGGTGGTGGTGTTGACTGGGACGTCGGTAGCCATTTGACCTTGGACAAGTCCCTTCCTCTCTGGGGTCTCAGCATCCTCATCTGAAGCGTGAGGGGTTTGGGCTGGACAATTTGGTTGGTCCCTTCCTTCTCTAACATCCTGAGACTCAGTGCCTCTCACTTGTATTGGCTCCTGTTTGTGAACAGCAGTGCTGTTCTGAGAACTTCTAAAGGCCATCTGAATGTGTCTGCATTTAGAAGTTAGGGCCAGACCCCCCAGACGCATTGGCTTGTGTGGACGTTTTGTGTGAGAGAGACTGTTAAGAATTTTGCAGTTCCGTCTGACAGCTTGATAGATGGAGTGGTTTTACATGGCGTCTATGTAGGAATTGACGAAGAGGGAATATTTTCTGAGAGAGTCTGGCTGTGTGTGTATGTCAGAGTGTTCTTTTTTTTCCCAATCAAATTTTAAAATTTTGCTCTGAAAGGGCAATAATAATAACCTAATCCTATATCCTTTTATATTTGATTCCCTTGACCATAATGTTTCTTAATTCTGCTTTTGGCTTCTGTGACCTAATACACTAATGACAGTAAGTATTAGTATTATTATTATGACGTAGACACTGTTATCCCTCGTGCATGAGTTAGGGTCTAGTCAGGGGACAGAAACCACGCCAGTTATTAGTGCAGAGAATTGTTGACGAGATAGGAAGTTAACTAAGTATTGAAAAGGTGAAAAAATTCTGTGGCATTGGTTCTCAAACGTTAGGGTGCGTCAGACACTTGCAGGGCTTATTAAAACACAGATTACTGGGCCCCACCCCCGAGTTTTGGAATCAGTAGGTCTGGAGTAAGGCCCCCAGATTCACATCTCTAACAAGTGTTCACGTGATGCTGGTGTTGCTTTGGGGGCCACACTTTGAGAACCAATGCTCTGAGGTACCATGCAGGTAGCAACTAGGAAGCCACCACTCCTAGTACTGACGAGGTTGGAATTATTAAACCTTGGGTGTCTGGAGGAGGAGGACCCCAGGTCTCCGAGGACGGGGTCTCGGCCACTGGTGCTGGTGTCTCCGAGGGAGGGGGAGGGTGGGCGCTGTGTTTCTGGTTCTGCAGGTGTTGGGAGAAACTGCAAACTGGATTCATCTGCTAGTATGGGATGGCATTTCTGCTGCCAGCATGAAGAAGCAGTGCTGGGGTGATGCCCACAGGAACTGCATGCTGACAGGAAGCCCCCAAGAAGCCATTTGGAAGGGGCAAGTCCCTTCTTCCTTGTCCAACCTTAGTGTCTCTCTCTAGCGCCCCCTATTGGCAGAGCTTAACATGGACCCAGTGGCAAAGCAGAAATGAGCATAACGTCTATGTGTGGTTTGCAGGGTCCCAGCTCTAGCCACAAAAGTGAGTATAACAAATAGGTGGGTTTGGACCTGAGAGCCATTGTTACGGATGGGGAAAGCAAGGCACCAAGACATTCACAAACTTTTTCCCAAAGTCTCCCAGTTAGTAGGTGGCAGAGCTGCTAGCTCCAGAGCCTGCACTTATCCCTTCCACCAGTCTGTCTGTCAGGATGCTGGTCTCTCTGGCTCTCCTCCTTCCTCTCTCTGACTGTGCTTGGTCTCCAGCGGTGCTTGCTTCTCTTTTCCAGCCTGGAAGGTAGATGTCTTTGGGGCTCCATGCCCTGCACCCTCTCTCTGCAGCTTGACCTCCAGCATCGCTGTTCTGTGAATGGGTCCACATCTGTACCTCTGCCCTGGACTATGTTTTGGGATGCCAAACTCGGAAGTCCAGTGATCTGCTGGACATTTCCTCTGGGATGTCTTGTAGAAACCTCAAATATTTCTTCTCCTTTTCCGTCACCCTCTTCCCCAAATTAATAAAAACTGTGGTCACCTCCCCCTCTGCAATTCAGTTCTCTGTCTGACTTTGGTGCCATCCGCTTCAAAAACCCCCCTCTCCTGATTCTTTCCATTTCTAAGGATGTCTATACTTAGGCTAGCTCAGGAGCCTACTTACTGCCTTCTTTCTCTGCTTCTCCACCCGGTTCATTCAGTCAACTGTGACTGGAGAAACATGCCTTAAAAGCAACTTTGTTCATGTCACTCCTCTGCTTGAAAATGCCTGCTGGTTCCCCAGGGCCTCCTGGAGCAGGGTGTCTTTACTGCCTGGTGATTGGACCCCCAGCTCCTCTCCCTATTATAGTTCAACTTCACCAGCCCCCGTGGGCTACTAGTGGCTTTTCTGACTTGTTCCAGTCTCTCCCAAGTCATCCGTGATTGTTCTTGCCACTCCCGTGTCAGAAACAGCAGCGTTTCTGCCCCATCAGAGTTCTCACCCTTACTTGAAGCCCCAGTTCTAATGCCGCCTGCTCCATGCAGCCTTCCCTGGTTTTCCCTCAGGCAGGCGTCATCTCTCCTTTCTGTACACTCCCCTGGCATGCAGTTTGTGCCTCCCCTGCACAGGTGCCCTCTCTCTCACATCAGCCCACTGGAGGGGGAGCCTTTAGCTGACAGACTCACGTCTTCTCTATTTCTCAATCTCCCTGGGGCCTCATACAGGGCCTGTCCCAAAGTGGTTCCAGCTCAAGGGTGTATTTTCAATTCAAGAACAGCCTTCCTTCCCAGCCCTGAATGGGCAGGCCTGGACTATTGTAGTTTCAGGAGATGTGGCCTAGATGTGAAGCCACGGGCCACACCGTTGATTTCAGCACATATTCCACCAGCAGGGGATGGGGACAGTTACCCTCAGTGGTCTCTGTTGAGCTACTTCAATAGTGACCAAATTGAGATTTTGAAATCCTTTCACTTCTGAAGATGGTCTGGTTGATACGTGAAGCTTTCTTGTGTCTGTGTTGGTCCATCATTTAGTTTCTCCCACTTTCCTGTGTATCTAGGAAAAAACAGATTCATTTGTACAAATAGAAACAAAGGGTTTTGTATATGGGAGTCATTCATGGAAGGGGAGAAATACCGATAGCCTTCATGTGTGTGCCGAGTGAAACATGGAGCTGCTGTGGGGAGAAACAGCCTGTGGTCTAGCCAGTCTGGGAAACGTGGATTAAACGGGCTCCCTTCCTGCAGGCCTTCTCAGTGCCTTTAATATGTAATGATGAGCTTCATGAATCTCCAGCTGAGTTCTCCGAGTGAATTTGACCACAGGAGTGTAGTTTTATGGGACTAGTATTTCTTGGAACATGCGTTGAAACAAGTTGCCATAATGACTTAGTGGGTCAAAGGGATGAGGAAGCAGGAGCCCAGGCCGAGGATGGGCCAGCAGCCTTCCTCTGGCCGCAGAAGGGAGGGCATATCACAAAGTGCAGGAGGCCATCAGGGGCCATGGTGCCACAGCATGCACCCATGTTCTAGGCTCACTCCATCCTTGCAGGCTGAGACTGCCTGGGCCACGCAAACAAAGCAGACTTGGCTACCCTCAGTCCTGGAAGGCCTTTGGGGGTCTGTTTCTTGGACGAGACTCCTTTGCTCCATCCCCTCCTGAGGATTCAGTGCCAGAAAAACAGCTTCTGCTGTCTCTGAAATAAATTTTCTCACCCACGCAAGTTATTCTCTAATGTAAACACCCATGTGGCTGGGGACCATTCTGACTGTCCAGTTGGTGAAAGGAAGAACACTGCAATGGTGTTTTTTCTCCCAGCAAATGCAGATAATACCCTTCCTCTAATCAACAGGCTCACAAGCGTTTGAGAACCAGAAATGAGTGTATAAGTGGCTCCCCCAGCCTCCTGGAATTAGAGCAAAGATGCTGCTGTCTTTTTCCTTAACTTGATCCAAATAAGCCGGGTCTCCTTTCTTTAGCGAAGGGTAAAGCAAAGCAAAAACCCAACCCAGCGAAAAGGAGGCTTTCTTACTGCCAAAGTAGAGCTCTGAAAATAGTTTGGGTCATTGGAATCAAGAAGGAAATGGTGTTTATATAACCTTTCATTGAGAACTTGAAAGTGATCCTTATGTTATATGCAAATGACATATGGGATTTATATCACCTGCTTTCGTCGATCTTCTGTGTATGTGTGTTGGGAACGCTTATTCGCTGGTGAGCAGACTTCCTGGTTTTCCTCTGCATAAGTTGTCTCTTGGGCAATACGTTCCAAGCTCTGTGGTTCATTCAGAATTGGGAGGATGTGAGTAGTAGCCCATCCTGAGTGTGGAAATGTGAATCAGTGTGAAGAGGCTCCTTTATCCCCGCTACCTAGACTTTTTATTGTCTGCTAACATTTCAGTGTCTTGCCAGACTTAGTGAGGGCTAAGTGTGTCCAAACTCCGGAGGGCTGCAAACATAAACCAAGCCCTGTCCTTGCCTGCAGGAACTTAGAGTGTTGTGGGTGAGACAGTGACAGACACTATGCTACAAGGAGAGTCCTGGGTGCCTGCTTTGGGATTGTAGAAGAGGGGGATAAAGCCAACTGGGTGTGGCGGCGGGGAGCTGACCCTCGCGAGCCAGACTTGTAGGAAGCCTTGCATTTCAGCGGCAGAGGGGACGATATGGCCCCAGGTACAGAAGGGGAAGTGCAGGAGGACTGTCGGGGCTGCTCACCGGGGATGTGAGGAGGGTGTGGTGAGAGAGAGAGAAGAGCAGGACTCTGCTCTGTGAGCCAGCTCCTGAGACTGCAAAGCCAGATAGTTGCAGGCTTTGACACCGAGTTGGGGAGCTCTGATTGCAGTACTGGGGGCCATCAGGGCTTTCTAAGCGGAGGAGGGGCGTGGTCAGATTCTATTCCTTTGTGCTCCATCTCTGTGGTACTAGGAACCTGGGAGTTGTCTGCACGCCTCCCTTTGTCCTGTCCTCCACATCTATAGTCATCAGTCTTTCCATTCCTAAAAATATTGCTTGAATATTGCCTCTCTCTTCAACCACTCTGCCATGTACTCCTGTTCCCTCATCTCTCATGTGTGCAATTCCTCAAGCGCTGGACCTCTTCTCTTGACCTTCAGCTCGGTCCTCTGGTCCATCCTTCACATGCTGGCGGAGGATGGTTCTCAAAGGCTGGTCTGGCCACGTCATTCTCCTGCTCAGCACCCTTCAGTGGCCCCGTCATGCCCCAGCACCCTTCAAGACTCTTCAAGGCGTGCTTTCCCTGCCTCTGCCTTCTCACACGCTCGGCTTTAGCCACATCAAACTGGATGTCCTCTACACTTCCTCTCTCCTGTCTCTTTACGTGGGCTGTGTCCTCTGCTTGGAGCTCTCTTCCTTCTGTACACCCGCCTTGGTCCATCCTTCAGCCAGCAGACCGCTGCAGATGTGCCAGCCTCCTCCTTCCCTCCCCGGCCCCATGCATTTGGTCACATCTCTCTCCCTCCATTCCCACAGCACTTTGTGTCCCTTCTGTGCACATGGCCTGGTGTTTTAGTGTTATTTTGTTGTTTGGCCATCGTTTCACTAGACTGTGAGTTCCTCCTGGCGCCTAGCTCTGTGCCTGGCCCATCTCGGCCCCCATGAAGTGGGTGTGTCAGGGACGAGAAGGAGAGAGCTGGAGAGAGGAAGACCATGTGAAGCCCGGGGCAGTCGCCCAAGCCACTTTCATTTGTCCTGTCAATCTTGCTGGTCCCAGTTTGCCTCATTTCTTCTGAGGGTGGTACTAAGATTACCGGAGAAAACAACCAGGGGAAATCTCATTCATATAGAATGACACCACCCCCTCCTCCTTGTCCCAGGGGCAAATGATATTTCCATACATCCTAAACATCCGCCTCCTTTCAGCATCTGCGGAAGCTCAGTTGAATAATGAAAGATAATCAGCAATGGGTTGAAATTTCCTCTCCTTGGGCAGATCCATTTTTCCTACTATCATATTTAACTCTCTCCACCTACCCCTTGGGGCTCTTGGAGCTTATGTTTGTGGGCTAGGGGCTTGTTTGTTCTTCTCTTTAGTTTTTGGGGTGCAGTGATATGTACCTTGCACATTTCAGAGCCAGAAACACAGCTTAGAAATGTGCTCAGATCCTGCAAAATGACGGCACATTAGAGCTGGCGGTGTGCAAACATGGCAAGAGAGAAAATTAGATGTGCTGGCAGAGAGCTCCAGAGTGCCCTGCCCACGCGTGCCACTCTGTCTGAGAAGGAACACGCTGCCAGGAGCCAGGCAGTGGCCCGAGGCCTTCACTCTCAGTTCTTGCCCAGAGAGGCAGCCCCTTCGTGCTCATTTATGCATCATCAGAGTCATTAAGGGTCATTAAGAGCCTTGGGTCCGCATCCCAGCTCTGCTGCCAACTGGCTAAGTGGCCTTGGGCAAGCCATGTGGCTTCTGGGGCCCAGGTAGCCCTCGTCTGTCAAAGGGGAGGGAGTTGGACGAGAACTCTGAAGGCCTTTCCAGCTTCTCAATTCCACAAGTCTATGAAAAACCCAGGGTGTGGGCTTGGCAGTGGGGCCTGATGGAACTTCTCAAGGGAGAATGTGTCACCGGGAGAGGTGAACAGCAGCAAGGGGAAAGATGGGAGGTGACTGCAGGGCTCCAGGAATAGATGCGCTCAGGTGCGTGTGGAAGGGGAGGAAGGGAGAGGTGTGGAAGGGAAGAGTAGGTCTGCCAGGCAGGGAAGAAGCAGCCGCTGAGCTGGAGCCAGACGGCTCTGGGGTTCTGAGCACAAGCTTTGGAATTCCAAACAGTCTGGGGAGGCTCCTGTACCGCCAGTCGCTCAGAGCCCCTGTACGTGCCTGTCCTGTGTGGCCAGCTGGTACCACCCAGCGGCTTTCCTAGAACCGCTGTGGTTTGAGGGCCTGGCAGGACTCAGTTAGCTGTGGTCCCTCCTGTTCCATCCTCTGAACCTTCTCTCCCGTAACTCTTCCCTCATGCATGCAGCTCTCTCTCAATTATTTATCTGCAGCAGCATCAATAAAGAGCCCACTGTGTGCCAGGTGCAGTACTGGTCACTGGTGATTCTAGCCATCACGTGGTTCTTATCCTGGTTACCGCCCACACCTTGCATTCTAATTGTGTGTTTACTTTTGGGCACCCACGGAAGGGGAGGCTGTTAACCCAGCTGGAGTGGGTACCCAGGAGCTGTTGACTTCTGCCGTGTGGCGGCTCCATTCTGCAGATCGTAAAACCTTTGCTAAGAAACAGGACTTGGGGAGGAAGGACAAAGGCAACAAATGGATCTGCTTGTAAGTTCAAGTATCTCTGGGTGTGGCAGCCCAGTGGACCCCGCAGACGTTAACACTTGATATTATTGAAGGACTGGGAGTTGGGTGAGCACGAGGGTAAAGAGAGAGGGTGGTTGGAATGTCCAGATGATGGCACGTTAGGAACAAATTGTTTCTGCTTTAAATTCCCCTGAGTTTATGTAATGGGAGACTCCAAGACATAAGAACTTTGGAAAAGCCCTCATAGCTTCCACTTCTGGCAAAAAGAATGGACCTCATGATAGCAAGTTATGGCAGAAGAATCATGGACCTTGAAGCTCTCCCAGGACAAGGTATTTAATCTGCCTGAGCCTTAGTTTCCTCATCTGCAAAATGGGGATCCTCAACCTTCCCTGGAATGGTTGTGGTAGAGAGGGGATGAAATAATGGATGTAAAATGCGTGGCGCTCAATAAACTCTAGTTCTTTCTTTCACTTGCTTAGAATGTTTAGCAACGGCCTTTCTTTTTAGGCACCATAGGGACCCTCCTTTGTTCTCTTAAGCCTGATGTGTTTAGATCTGTTGTTGAAACCTGATGAAGTTTGCCAAGTGTCTTGGGGTGGCCACCATGCCAAGATACTTGTCCTTGGCATGTACCATATTTTCATTTCCTCAGATCTCCTCCGGCAAGAGTTCTCCAGACACCCTCTAATTAGAGCCTGGAGAATTTGGGCCGTTTAAAATCTTTCTCACACTGATGGTAGCCCTTTACCTTTGAAAGCCACCCCGAGTCATCCAGGAAGGGCTTGTGGTTGCTTTAGGACAGGCCTGTGAGCGCAGAGGGGCACGGGTTGGGTTGGATGCACACGTGTGTCCTGGTTCCAAAGTAAATGGATTCTCCTGCCAAAGGGGATGAAATGCCCTGGTTCTCGTTTCAAGATCTCATAAGCCCAGACGTGAGCGTGGTCTTGGTGAGCTGCCCTGATATTTTGTTTCTGTAGAGCAAAAGTGGGACACATCATGCAAGAACTTTGGGTAAGCATTTTGGTGTGTTCCATTTCTCAACTCCAGGCTTCCAGATTGTTCTAAGTGGCTGAAATGCCTTCTGGGAGGAATTTTCTAGTCCTGTTCTCTGTTGTTCTCCCCCCTCCCTCCTTTATCCCCTCTGTTTTTTTCTCCTTAGCCGGCAGCAGCAGCTTAGCCCTTGGAACCAGCGACTTAGAATGGCTCAGACTCCTTGGAGCCAAGGTGCATGCCGGCAGCATCTGCCAAGCACCTGGCCAAGGTCCGGGGGAGGGAGGGTGGGTGGATGGGAGGTGCCACATGGCGCCACAAAGTACCTCGTGGGCCTTTGCACTCTCAGCTCATGGCCCTGGCACCAGGACAAGGGACTTACCCTCAGAACCTGGGGAGTGTTCTTGCCAAGCACCCACATTGGTCACTTTATTCTGATTCCATCATGGAGTGGGTTACCCTGCTTCTTCCTCTTTCCTTTCTCTAGTGCAAGACCTGACTAGTGGCCTCTCTCAGAGCATGCCCGGGCACAGAGCCGGGCCTGGGAGTCGGAAAGACAGGTCATAGAGTGAACAAGTGAAGGAACCCTAAGGTTCTACGGAGTTAGTTTTTAGAATGCCACATTGTATGTAGCTGCAATTCAGCGGAAGTTAAACGTTTGTGGCTGATCACAGACCCTGCATGAAGGAATGGAGGTATGACACATCTCTTGATGCAGAACTCCGGCAGCCAGAAGGTCTTGGTCGTCTGGGGGGCTCTTCGAGAGAGCCTGGGGGTCAGGTGGGGATGTACTTAGACGTGAGTCCATCAGAGAAAGTGTGTGTTTTGGGGGAGGGAGGAATTGAGATTACAGTTCTTGTTCTGGCAAAGGGGGAGGGGAGACCCGTGCCTGCCAACCCTCGGTTCCCATTCAGGAATGTCTGAGCATCCGGCAGAGGAAGGCCATCACCGTAATAATGACGATTTTTTCAAAGGACTGATCTAATGATGGGAATAGGAAGCCTTCTAGCCATTCACTCAGCCTTTCTAGCTTGGCAGCTTTGCCTCAGTTTTTCTCCCTGGATGATGAATTCATAACGTCAGCCAGAAGGATGATGAACATGCTCTGAAAATCATCATTTTGCTCTTCTAAAACTTATTTTTGTTTCTCTGAGGACTGTATTAGTGTTGTAATTTGCTCCTGATACCACCTAAACCAGTTGTGATTAAAGCTTTTTCTTTTTCTTTTTTTTTTAAACTAGGTTTGCTGCCTGGAGTTCACATATTAACAGAGATGAAAAAGATAGTTTCTGATTTATAATGTTCTGAATTGCTTAAGTCCTTCATTTGTATTTCTCGGCAGTATTTCTCTAGTAACATGAGACATCCGTTCTGTTGTCAGAGCCTCAGTAATCCCCTTAAAGGATGGGGGAAGGATTTGTGAGATGTTCTCTGTGAGCACTGGAGGTGATGGACAAGGAAAATCAGGACAATGAAAATTACTGGGTATCTTTCTTGCCCATGGTTGTTATCACTGTGGCATTACTATTTTAGGTAAGCCCTCTGGGACTCTTTAAGGTCAGAAATCAGGAAATAAGAACCTTGTAGCATTTGACCTAATCAATACTGAGGGTTCACAAATAGATATCTCTTTGGCAGCCAGTGCTAGATGGGCAAGGCAAAACATATTTTTTGATCGGTCTTGAAAAAATCCCAGCGGCAGCCGAGGACGCAGGGCCTCGTTCCCTTGTGTTTGACACGCCCCAGGCTGATCCCTGGATGGGAGGGGAAGTCCATGTGGATTCTTAGTCTTTTTTTGGAATATCTTTGTTCTTCCATTTTCCATCGGTCTTCCACTTTGGGGAGATGAAAATTAGTTAGAATGGGATGAGTAAGCGTTGAATGGGTTGAGAGACGAAGCCGGCTGGAGACTCTTGGTGCTGAGGAGCCTCAGGTTCCGTTTCAAAGGAGGAAATCTCAGTTGGATTTCTGGACTCTTGTCCCAACCATGCCACCAGAATGCCGAGCACCAGCCAGCGGGCCAAAGGCCACGCAGGCGCTGTGGAGACACAAGGAACCACCTTTTTCCTCCATCCTCTGCCTGTCTGTTGTTTTTCAGGAGTTTGGGGAGTAGGAGTTTTGGGGCAGTTATGTCGTTTGCTTCTCTCAGAAGAAAGGGGAGAGGAATGATCGCTGTTCTACTGGGGGTTTCTGATTTGTCTCCTGATAAAATCTGGTTGCATAGTTGATCTACAGCAGAAAAGAAGAAAGAGATGAATGAAATCGCTGTCCTCCCTTGCCACCTCCCGATTCTTTTATTCTTTGGTTGTTAAGTGCAGCAAAAATATCAGTAAAGAGGCTGGCCATTCAGATCTCAGTCAAAGTACGCCTGCTGGGGACAGTAATCTCCCAGGGGAGCTCCGACCCAGAGGGGCACCATCGCTTCACCTGCATTGCGAGTCATAACATGTTGGACAAGATTTCTGTTCCTCTGCCGTCTCAGTTCCTTCTACCCAGTGAAGGCATTCAAGATCCCAGGTTGGGCAGGAAAGTCTGGTACTGACTGAAGATCTGTCTGCCCCCGGGGAAGAAGTGTTAGCCCTGGGATCTTCCAATCTGCCTGCCGTTATTAGTTAACCCTTCCTCAGCTGCCCAAACCGCAGTGCGGACGGAGGCCCTGCTGTTCCCACCCCTGGGGGCACTTTCATGCCCTGTACTTGTGGGTGTGAAAGTGATTGGCAGGCTCAGAAGGATGTGTCCCTGCGTCACCCAGCACCATGAGGCAAGTGGAGCAGGGAAGTTGAATGCCCCCTTACACAGATGCAGAAACTGGCCTTTTGGAGAAGATAAGTGGTTTTCATGCACTTGGGAGCTGGCATGCCAGGCCAAGTCTCCCGCCGCAAATCGCATGCTCTTGGCCCCTTGCTGTCTGCCTCTGGTCTGTCTCTAAATGGCATGGTCCTCCACTAGCACAGTTGGTTTTCACCACCACCCTATGCGATACAGCGGTGAGGGTTATTATCATCCCCCTTTTTACAGATAAGGAGACCAGGGCTGAGAGAGGTTAAGTAACAGAGAGTCATAATTTTTCTTATCAGAGTGTGTTCATTTTGTTATGTTCCATCCTCACCATCTGCAGTGAGGGAGACCCATTCACACAGTATCCTGATTTTCTAGAGATGGTAACTCTAAGGCCAAGGGGTTTATGATTCGCCCAGATTCTTTTTGGCCTTCTGGACTCCCATGCCCACAAGTCTCCACGAAGCAGCAATGCCCTGCAAGAGAATGATGCTGTTTGGTCCTTTTCTGGTGCCAGAACAGGTGCCAGACCGTGGACCTGGAGTGGGTTGGGGGCTGGAGAAGTAAAGAAGGTGGAGGTTCTAGAAGGAGGGGACGTTGTGACAGTAATGAGACCAGTGACTGAGTAAGGACCTGCCTTTGGTCTGAGCAGTGAAAATTGCATCTTTAGTCTTAGAGGGAATTTTGTTTTTCTCCAAAAAATAACATGCTTTGAGCGCCTCTGCTCTGCCAGTCGCCATGCCAGGTGCTGGTGCATCTGCTCTTCACTTGAATCTCTCAGCAGTGCTAGGAAGTAGATACCTGCCTCTTTTTGCAGTCGAGGAAACTGAGTCTCAGTGAATTGGAGGAACCTGTCCCAGGCCACATACCTGCTCTGCGGTAGTGTCACCCAGTCGTCCCACAAACGTTTATCAAGCACGTGCTATGTGCAGGGACCATCTTGGGTACCGGGGATACATTAGTGAACAGAACAGACACAAATCTCGGTCCTTCTAGACCGGAATCCAAGTGGAGAAAGACATACGATAAACGACAAGCATAGTAAATAAGTAAATCACCTCGCGTGTTAGAATATGTAAGAACGGTTGAAAAGGAGCAAGAGTAGAGCAGGGTAACCAAGGCTGGGACCACCTGGGCGGGTTGCAGTTTTATGTCAGTTGGTCCCAGTGAGCCTCAGGGAGAGGGCTTGAAGGAGGCGAGGGAGGGAGCCAGCCCAGATCCACACCTGGGTCTGACCTGATGCCCTCTTTGCAGAAAGAAAGGGAGGCCCAGGGAGTGGGAATGAGTTGGCTGGGGTCACCCACTGGCTCAGTGTCCAAACCAGGTCCAGAACCCAGGGATTCTCCTGGCTGCCTTGGAGAGCCCCACTCAGGTTCTTTGTTTCCCCTGAACATCTCTGGCTTTGTTCTCATGACAAGTCTCCAGTCTCCACGCCGAGATCACCATGACCGCTTTCCACCGTCTTCCATAGCCTGGCCTTCAGCCTTCTGTGGCATTGGTTTCTGGTGGCCCCATGCTTACCCCAAAGTCTTCCTCATCCGCAGAAGCCCCATATCGTTTCTTTCCCCATATGAACACCATCCCTTCACCCCCAGCATCTCAGCACCCTGAGTGGGGAATTAATGCTTTTTCATTGGAAGAGATGTGGTGCTGTCATTTTTGATATCGTCTGTTTTTGTATGCAGGAACGCAGAGCACAATTAGACTACAGTTATATATCCTCATCGTTATTAAAGCTTGGATTAACATGACATAAAGTTTTGTCTGGGGAGTCTTTTGCTATGGCTCAGGGAGCATTTTTTGTGACAGTAATAGGCTACAGTTAATATACTTGAATGATACTAGAATCTGTGTTATAAGGCAGAACAAAAGGGGTTTATCTGAAGCTGAATTACAAAGGTGGAATTATCACTGCGAACGATCCACAGAGATCTGGGCTTAATTATTGTCGCTTGTGTCATTTCAGCATAATATGGGTAGTTACTAGAGCAGAGTAGAAGTGCGGGAGGGCCAGCCTGTCAATCACTCAGCGGATGCCCCGACTCCCATCCTTCCCTGAGCACGGCGAGCCCACTTGTCCTCCAGATCCACAGAAAGTGAGACCTTTCATCATCCGTGGCTGTATGGTGCTTCCAGGTTTTATAATGTTTCTGCAAGATGGTTTTAATGACTCCCCTCTCCCAAGGTGGACAGCCCAGTCCCTTGTCCCCCCATTTAGGTCCCCTGCCCTCCTGGCCCTGTCGAACCATCTGCGAGGCTGATGAACGGGCTGGTACACTGATTGCATTTTCTCGGCAGCAGTGCCACTGCCGCCTTCCAGAGCCTAATTGTTTTGACAAGCAGAGGAGCTGAGCTAATGTGCTCTGTCGGCCATTTGGTGGCAAAGTCTGGCTGTGGCTAGCCCAGATGTCTGGCTGCACGTGGGCGTGCTCAGGTAAACCACGCCCCGTCTGCTCCCGGAGGACAAAGCCTGGAGGCAGGAGCATCTCAGGCAGCCCTTCTCCCCCATTTCCCCCCACCCCCCGTCGGCTCCAGTGCCCAGTCAGGGCATTCCTCTTCCTTGGGAGGTTGAGTCAGGCCTGAGGGGCGAGGGATGGGAACAGGACAGCTCAGCACTGAACAGGGCACGGCACCGAAAGGCTATTTATGAGGACCATAAGCCTCTTTTTTTTTCCTTCCTCCAGCTGCCAGGTGTAGGATTACAACTCATTCTGTTGATGGCTAAATTCAGCTCTCACCCCCACCTTTACTATTACCTGAGAGCCATGTGGCTATTTCAGATGGTCAGAGAGCTGCCACTGGCCCTTTGCAGTGTAACTTTTCCTGCCCAACCTGCCTTCTGAAAGGTGACTGCGCGAGTGCTTTCTGAAAAGCCGCTCTGCGGTGCCCCACTTTTAGAGCGAGAAGGGAGCAGGTCGGTGGTAGGCAGCTGTGCGTGGCAGGAAGTGGACAGGGACTTCGTGTCATTTTCTCAGCAGTGCTGGGAGGCTGTGCTTCCTCGGAACAGGGAGGTTCAAGGAGGTGGAGCACCGTGCTCAAGGCTGCGTGGCTGGGATATCAAGAGGATAGCATTTGAGACTTAGTCTTTCTGAGTCCGAAGGCCATGTTTTTCAGCTAGACTTGTATTTATCCAAAATGCAGCTTCCTGGGCCCCGTCCTAGAATTCCTGAATCACGCTCTCTGGAGGAGTGGCCTGGGACTGTGCATTTAACAGAGTCACCCAGGGATCCACGTGCACGCCAATGGTTGGGAACCATTCCACTGTCGGATGAGCTGCTTATAGCTCCAGCCCTGGTGTCCCGTGGGGGCCAGTGATGAGTTTGGACACCGTGTGCCGTGACATACTCTTCAAACCAGGAGAGCTGCTCCATGTACGTTGTACCCCACTGGGCTGGGGTGACAGGAAATGGGAGTGATCACCTCACGTTACCTTAGAGCCAAAGGGAACACGTGGAACTTTCTTCACGGCTCCCATTTTATAAACGAGAGAATAGAGACTCGAGGAGTGTTCCTGCCCAAGGATACTCATTCATGGCAAAGCCCGCCCTGATAAGTGCTACCTCAACTGCCCAGTAAAAAATAAATGTCCCTCACCCTATGCCTTTCCATTGCTAGGATGCTTTAAAAGAAAGGTTGGTTTTAATTAGAATAAACACAGTATTTTTCTTGCTGCAGCAAGGCCTTCAAAGAGGAAAAAAATCTCAATACCCCAATTATGCCAAAGCATTCCCAGTCCTATCCAGGAGTAATTAAAAAATACAGCTGATGCTTGTTCTCGCACTTGTTTTTAAATGAATAGCTAAGTATCTGTCAAGCTGATGAGCGTCTAGGCTGCCGCCGGCCTTACAATCTCAATTTGCTCCAGGAACTGCCATGAAGAAAACTCGAAAGCTGTGGTTTTGGACCGGGAGGCACCTGGCCGCCCCAGCACCCTCGTTCTGTGGTTGGTGGAGAACGTCTCCCCCACCCCAGTACCAAGAGTGGGGTGGAAGGCCAGACTCGGCCCCCACATTCCCACTTGCAAAGATTCTCCTCTCTGCCGGTGGCGGAGGAGCTGTGTTCTTCCTGCATCGCACAGAGAACCCAGCTCCTCTCCAGAACATAGGGCCGTGGGGTTTTGGGGATCTTTGTGTAGAATTAGCTTGGCTTTGTTGGAGGAAAGCCTCCTGTTGCAAGTCACTTTTTAATGAGTTCATAGAACCTTTATTTCCAAACGATGGCACCAGGTGAATTGAGATGCCATTTTGCGTATTGACACCATTCGTTTGGTGACAACTGGGTTTTTTTCTCAGCAGTTAAAGGCCAATGTGTATACATTCTCCTCACCCCATCCCCAACACATGTATTTTTCCAAAGACAAAATCAAGAGCAGACTTGAAGAGGAGATAATAATAAAACTTATTAGAGCATCAGCAGTCCTTAATATTTACCCATCAGTTTACAGCGTGGTGTTCCAGTTATCTGTTGATGCATAACAAATCATCCCAAAGCTTACTGGCTTAAAACAGTCGTTGCATTCTCTCTCATGGTTTCTGTGGATCAGGAATTTGGGAGAGGCTCGGCGGGGTGGTTCTGGCTTGGGGGTGTCTCATGAGGTTTCAGTCAGACAGTGGCCAGCCCAGCAGAGGGCTGACCAAACATCTGTCTCTCTCCATGTGGTCTCAGGACTTTTCCATGTGGTCTCTCAGCGTGAGCTGGTTTGAGCTTCCTAACGTCATGGCGGCCTCAGGGCAGTCAAACTCCATATCCAGCAGCTCAGGGCTTCAGCACGAGTGTTCTAGCAAACAAGGCAGAAGTGGCTTCACTTTTCCTAGCCTTGGAAGTCATGGAACACAAGTGAGTCGAACTCACCTAGAATAAAGGGAAGGGGATACAGACTTCACCTCTTGAATGGAGGCAGATCAAGGTCACGTTGTAGATAGCATGTGGGATGGGGGACATATTGTGGCCGTCTGTGGAAGATACAATCTGCCACATGTGGTCACCGTCCGACACACTTAGGAGGTAGAGGAGGTGTGGCTGTCACCATTTTACAAGTTGGACAAGCAAAGCCAGAGAGGTAATTTGTCTGAGGTCTCTGAGTTACTAAGTAGTCATTTGAACCGAGATCTTTAGCTGGTAAACCCTGAGTTCCTCCGACTCTCTAGGTTGCCTGAAAATGTGGGGGAGGGGAAAGAAGGCGGTACCAGTTAGTTCATCCAGGTGACACTGGGAGAGGGTGGGACTAATCGGCTCCCCACCTCAGATCTCTCTTCAGCACTCTATGAGGTGCTGATGCAGTGCCTTTTTCCTCTTCCTTAGGCTCCTGTGTGCAGAGAGAGGAGCACGTGGGTGGGCTGGGAAGAGGGGTGTGCTCTGGAGGAGGAGGGTGGGCAGGTGCCCTCTTGGTAGAGCAGCCAGTGTTTGACAACCACTGTTAGGTGAGGAAGGGCCACCTGGGTATATACAGTGTGTGTGATGACCATTGATAATAATAATAACAACGATCGTAGCAGTGTCAGAAGCTAACACCTGTGTGTGTAAATGCACTATCTCATTTAATCTCATTTCGTTCCCTGTTTAAGAACATTCTATTAACCGGAGCTCAGAGAGTTAAGTAGCTTGTTCTGTTGCTTGCCCAAGGTCACTCTTTGGCTCCTGAGCGTCAGATGTGAAGACAAGACTCTGTGACTGTGGGGCCCGAGCTCTTGACCGCTCTGCTAGTGTCCAAGTTGGCTACTGCTGGGCCTTAGTCTAGAGGACCTGCTGGACTGAGGTCATTCACAGGAGTGTTTGCTGTGCTGAGCTGAGCTCTTTTGCCAGACTTGTCAAAAACAAGCATGCGTTTGTGTGTTTACTGCCACACGCGCTCTGCCAGAAGCTCTTGCTTTATCATCCAGTTTAGAGTGAGCAGAGGAAGCGGCATCAAGAAGGACCTGACTCATTCTCCATCTGCCTCCTTCCCTCCCACTGCCCTAGGTCAGGCCTTCCTCAGCTCTTAGGGAGGCGGCTGCATCGGCCCTGATGGTGGCCCTGCCTCCAGGCCCCCCGCCCCCCACCGCTCCGCTCAGCCTCACGGTGCTATTACAGTGCTCTTGCAGAATCGCCCCTGTCTCTCGCTGCCTAGAACAGATTCTGGCATGCTCGGGAAATTTCTCTGGCATGACCGAATGAACAGTGTGTGCATTTGCTGATCCTCTCCCCTCACTACAGTACTGTTAGGGCGAGCCCAAGTTCAGCTTCTGACATTGAGATGGACCCCGAACGGCCACGACTCCTGGACATTTTATTGCACAGACCCTTCGAGAAAGCCTGCCCTTATAGGCACAGCCATCGCGTGGCGTGGGGTTCCCAGGGAGGTTCATTGCAGACTGCAATACAGACAGGGGCCTCCATGGACTTGGAGCTGTCCAGGGGCCTCTAGGGGGACACCCCAGGAGAGAGGGTGGGCGGGGCAGCAAAGAGGATAGGACTGTAAGACTCACAGTTAACGTTTATCGAATATTCTGTGTACACCAGGCTTTGCACACTGGACACCTCGTTTCTTACCACCGTTTGGCAAAATGGGTATGACTTTTCCCATTTTACAGGCGACATGATGCTGAGTTGATGAGCGTGGCCCCGAAGTCCAGCGTGGGGTTTAAATCAAGGCTCTGCTCCTCATCAGTGGGGTGAATTTCGCCAAATTGCTCAATCCTGTAGACCTCGGTTTCCTCATTTATAGATGAAGATGATGATAATACTACCTCCCGGAAAGGGTTCACGTGAGAATTAAACCAGATCACTCTGTGAAACGCCTAGCATGGTGTTGGGTGTCCAGTAACTGTGTAATAAGGATTAACTGTTATTGTTGTTGTTGTTATGAGCAACCTGAGGGATGGGGACAGAGAATGAAGAAGGTGGCCCTGTCGTATATTGTCACCAGTCGTTACTCTGCCATCCGGGAAGTCTGGGCTCCTGGCTTAGGCCTTCTAGCACCCAAGGATGGGTCACTGCTGTGGTCAGAGGTTCCGATGTGGCTGTGTGTGTGGCGTGTGCAGGCGTGTATGGATGGGGAGCCTGCCGCCTGTCCTCCCCGCCTCTGACCTTCGAGCCCACCCTCCGCCCTGAGGTGGCCTTGGGAGCAGATGTGCAGCTGGTGGCTTGGCTCCGCTGGCTCACCAAACCCTGAGCTCCTGTTTATGACTAATTGCTTTGTTTGTTCTCTATGAGACACTTAATTTTTCCTTCAGTGATTTACTCCTCTTTGTAATTAGGTGTAGTGATTAGAATCTTGTTCCTATTACAATGGAGTTTTCCTTTTAATTTGTGCACATTCGCCAGGCCTGTCTCTGTCTGTTCCATTGATTGTCCCCAGTTGGCTTTTCCCAAGTTGTCATGTAAATCACAGTTCAGGGGTGCCCGAGAGACTGATGTGAGTCTCAGGAACCGGAGAGAACTAACTGGGAGTTGTGCTATGTTCCACTACCAAATAGTGATACATACTTAGGGATGAAATCTCCATAATTCGGGACAGGAGGAGTTGGCAAACTGATAAGTATTCTTTACTCTATTTCCCCATTGATGCTTTTTTTTTTTTAAGTTAAAAATGTTGTTACAGGGGCCAGCCCCGTGGCCCAGTGGTTAGGTTTGCGTGCTCTGCTTCGGCGGCCCGGGGTTTTGCTAGTTCGAATCCTGGGTGCAGACATGGCACCAGTCATCAAGCCACACTGAGGCGGCATCCTACATGTCACAACTAGAAGGACCCACAACTAAAAATACACAACTATGTACTGGGGGGCTTTGGGAGAAAAAGGAAAAATAAAATCTTTAAAAAAAAAATGTTGTTACACACAGACATATAGACATTTTGCTAGGAAAAAGTCTGAAAGGATAAACACCAAAATGTTAACAATGGTGATGGGCATTTTCTCCTTTTTGCTCATTGGCAGTTTCTGCCATGTATATGTAATGCATGTATTTAAAAAAATCAGTTTTTTGCAAGCCCTCCTTTGTAACAGATTAGGCACGGTACATTTGTCAACTAGCCCAAGGTCACTTCACACATCAGCAAGAGTCCAGGTCTTGAAAGTCCTAGAGCAATTGCTCAGTCCCCAGAGCTGCCCTTCATCTGTCAGTCAGTCAAAAAGTAGTCATGAGCCTGTGCCCTGGGGTGATGGGCAGAGAAGGCGTAAGGTGCAGCTTGTGTTCACAAGGTGCCAGTGGTTTGGGGAGAGGTTTCTATTGAAAGTTTCTCTTCCCTTGACCATGACTTTGACCTCTGTAATCCCGCAGGGTTTGGTTTCTCCTTCACGATGCTGTCAAGTTAGCTAGTGCCAGAGTTGTCGCTCGCTTGGTCCTGCTGCTCTCAGCACAATCCCCGCCCCCCCCATCCCCTGGTCTCACATCCACCTCCTGGTCGAAGGCCCCTAAGCCTGTGTGTCCAGTCGTCATGGCCTCAGAACACAGCTCCCCAGAATCTCCTCGTGGATTTCCTCGTGGTCTTTGTTTTGTGGTCCCCTCTACGGATGCTGAACAAAGGCATGTTCCCCATAAGCAAAAGGGCTTGAGGGAAGTCAGGAGAGAGTGATTAGCCAGTAGACTGGACCAAGGGGCCTGTGTCTGTGGGGGACAGAGAGATAGCTATGAGGCTGGAAGGCAGGGTCAAGGCCAGCTGGTATCGGCTGTGAGTTCTTGGACATCTCCCTGTGGGCACTCAGACACATAGACGGCTCACAGTGGTCATTCAGGAGAAGTAACCAGGGCACACTGTGTGGAAGCAATGGGGAACAAGAGTGGTCAGTGATCCCAGGAAGGAGGTCATGGGCAGGTGCAGACTTAGGTGACCAGGTCCTGAGACTAAGAGGGATGTTGAAAAAGTAAGAAAGGGTGGGACGGAGGTCACATCAAAGGAAGAAATGACAGCATGGGGCAGGGTAGCTTGGAAGGGGAGCGGTCAACGAGGGCATAAAGACTTCAGCCCACGGGAGGGGTAGTCCACTGGTGGAAATGGAGTTTGGGGGGGAAGGTGTGTGCGTCCGTGTTAAAACATGTTGAGTTTTGAGGTCCCAGAATATCCACGTGGCAGGAAACCAATGCCAGGCAGAGAAGGGAGGCTGGCACTGTGGGGACAGGCCTGGGAAGAGACCCCAGAGAGGCGGGTGACTGTGGAAGCCACATTCTTGCATGGAGAAGAGCTCAGATGGAGAGAGTACAGGGTGGATGACAACCTAGAGATTGATTGGTGGGCTGGGAGAAGAAAGGGGAGCCACAGAAGGTTCTAGAGAGAGGAATAGAACATGTGCTGTCTAGAAACCCTGGAAGGAAGAGCGTGCAGGTGAGCATAATGGAAGGATGGGATTTGGCGTAAATTCTGAGTTTTCGTATTTAAAAAAAAAGGGGCTGGGGCCTTCCAGATTTATCTGAATAAATGAACAGTGTTGACCATCATTCCCTGATACATGCAGACATTCCTTGCTTTCCAAGAGAATGCCTCCTCGAGTTCCTGAAACAGGAATTGGTGCAACTTGGCAGTGTGTAGTTTCGCATGGGGAGGTAAAGCCCAGAGAGAATGTCGGGGAAAGGCTAGTTCACACCTACTTGGTATGGTTGGGTGGTGTCTTGGTTTGGGGTGAGGGTGTTGTATATTTATTCAAGAGTTAGTATGTAAGTCGGGATCGGGTGGGGGAACAAGGTGAAAATAAGGAAATAAAAGCACTTTCTCTCGGATTCTGTGGCTGTCGGCTTCTTTCTCTGGAACCAAAGAGAAACCTTAATGAGTTTCCCTTTGCGGGGAAAGCACAGTTTTATTCTGTAGCTGAGACTTTTCTAAATAAGGCAGCTTTCCTTTTAACCTCCTCAGGCCTCGGCCCCCTCCTGCCTGGCCCCCTCCCCTCCTCCAGACTCTCTTTAAAATAGACTTTCATGCATGAGGAAACATCATAATGTAATATGCGTCTTATCTGCACGCGGACCCAGCAGGCGTTTCCAGAAGGACAGTGGGCGAGCCTCAGATATCTCTGTGGCGAGGGGAGGTTGCATGTTTTCTTTTGAGGCTTCCTCACCTGGATCTGTCCAGGGTGAGACCTTGACAGGGCAGTTAGCCGCGTTCAGAGCCCCAGCGTTCTGGTTCCTTCCCTTTGAAGGGCGTTTCGCAGGTGCTCAACTTGTCTTCCTCATATGAACAGCACGAGGCGGCCTGTCTTAAGGACTTGGGGAAAACCTGTGGGCTTGTTATGGGTCATTTGGTAGATGAGAGGAATCTGTAATTTTCCGTGGTGTATTCGTACGCACAGAGATGTGATAAAGATGCTCGTGGCGTCTCTCATTTTCCAGATGTCTCACATGCAGATCAACGTCGCTTCTTTCACTGGCTGCGGGTCCTCTCTCTTTGGGTTGCATGTTAACGCCATGTTCCCTGGGAGTGGGAGTGGTCCTTGTCCCTGAGGAGCAGCCATTCCGCATGAGGGGGTCCCGCCTGGCCTTGGGGGGAGGGCCAGGAGGCTGCCCGCAGGAGGAGGCCGTGTGGTCGGAGGGGCTCTGCCACGCTCTCCCGAGCTGTTTGAACATCTGGATGTGTTCAGCCTGTTTGATTAGAATTGAGCAGAACTGGAGCTTGTTTTTGAGGCCTGTGCAGGGAGGACCCTCCTGCCTTGCTCCATGCGCAGGTTACGGGACTGAGGCTAGAAGGCTAGCCTGGGCGCTGGGCGGGGCAGGCAGATTTCTGAAGCTAAGAAACACAAGGAAATGGTGTTTTCGGGGGTGAGGCGGGCTCTGCAGAGTGATCTTCACGCAAGTGTGGGCCCAGCCCAGACTCACAGAGTTCCTGGTTCTTGGCAGGCGCATCCTGAGGATGCGAATGTTGTCAGACGTTGAGATGGGGAATGTTTTCTTGCAGTCAAATCCATAATTCATCTGGTAGGAGGCGATGGAAAATTCTCTCATTTCCCTTCCTTTAATTTCACCTCCAAGGTACTTTTATGATGAATCAGTCTTTCTCGGTCTGCCTACCTGTCTATCTATCTTGTCTGTCTGTATTTCTCTGTGTGTTTCTGTCTTCCTCTGTCTGTATTTCTTTCTCTCTCTATCCCCCTCCGCCTGCCTTTCTTCCCCCCTCCCCCCACAATGACTAGAAGTATTAAGACCAGGGATTTTTCCTACAAATGCAGTGTGTCCTCTTCAAAGTGGGTGTCTGTGTGCTTACTCCAAAGGTCTCCCCTTTGCTCTGAGCGTTTTCAAAGCTTTCACTGTGAACTCATATTCAGACTCTGTGGCAATTTCTTTTGAATATGCTCACTGGTGATAAATCTTTGGCCTTTGAAAGTGGATGTGATTTTTGGAAACCGTCACCAGCCTCAGCTCCAAATGACTTGTGGCCAAGATAGATTATGCTGTTTTTGGACCAAAATGCAGCAGGACTATAAAATAATAAGACTAGTTGTCTTGCATGACTTAGGAACTGACTGGAAGGGAATTCCTCCCCACGCCACCCCCCAAAAAAATTCTCAAAAAGTATTCAACGTCTTGTGAATAAAAACAGGGCTTTTCATGGTGAGTTCTTTGAAGGGGACAATAACCATTTGGTGTCCATCCTGGTGTGTTCATTTCTCAAGCAACAAGGTGGAGGTTGTATTTTCCTTAATCCTTGCTGTGCCTTAGACATTGGACCAAGCCAGCCAGTGCTAGATAAAGGGGAGGGGCGTGAGTTAGTGAGGGTCCAGCGCAGGAGCACGTAGGCAACAGAAATTGTCCTTTTGGAACTCCTGCTGCAGGTTAGCAATGGCTATATTTGGGAGCACCAGGGGCCAGGACGGAGGAAAAGCTGCTCTGAGGACCTCCTCACCCACTCCCTCCCCCATGGGCAATCATCAGCTGGAAGCTCTGGGAAGGCCACCCTGGTGGGCTGGGCACGCAGTTCTGCCTTGACCAGAATCCACCACCACCTGGGCCACATGCTGTGCCCCCACTTCCCCTTCATCCGCTGCCCTCAGCCACATGGACTTCTCAGACTTCTGGCCCCCAAGGTGCACACAAGTTGAGGGATCTCCACTGGCAGCCCCTTCTTGCCCATGCCGCCCCCAGGAAAATCAGCCCATTTGCTACATAAGTGACTAATAAAGTGAAGACTCAAACTACAGGAACCTTTAATGTTGTTTTGAAGTAATGAATACAGAGTCCATTGAGCGTGGAAGTTCGGGGTCCTCGATGGGGCTAGAAGTCCCAGGGTTTCCTTTAGGGAGAGGAAAAAAGCCACACCGCATGATGTGAGTCCCCTTTCAGAAGGCCTCTTCCGAAGCCTGTGTTTTGTCCTAGAAGGTGATGTTTTAGTTCTAAACAGTATCCGATGTGTGGGATTGACATGACGAGGGGAAAAAGAATGTAGCTCACACAGATATGCTAATGAGCCCTGCGGGACTGGTTGAGGAAAGATTGGACCCAGGAGAGGAGCCGCAGGGCACCTGCTGATGGCACCAAATGTCCTGTGGGAGGAGGCCTGCACCTGGCTGGCTCAAGTGCTGAAGGAGCCGTGTTCTTGGTGTTCTCGTGGATGTAACAGTGGTCAGAGGCCACAGGGCTGTCCCCTGGCCTTTAGAACAGAGCCCTAAGTCCTTGGCATAATATCTTCAACGGAACACGGTGCCCGGAGTCCAGGTGAGAGTATACCTGGGTCAGATTGCCCTGAAGTCTTTGCAGAAATCGACAGGGATCCTGGGCCATGTACATCTCTCCTCCCCATCTGAGAGATGGGGTAAAGCGTGGCTTCTCCAGGACATTGGGGAGTAATGAGCTCCCATTTGAAATCTGCCTGGGAGGTGAACTGGGAGGGCTACGTATTACCATTTCATGTAGAAGTCTGAAAATAACCTCACTGAAGCATTCTGATAAATAACTAAATCGGGCTAGCGAGGGGGAAATTTCAGCTGTCTAGAGAGAGTTTCTCTTAAATATATTTCTCTCCAGTGGAAAGGAAGAGTGAGGGAGAGAGCTCGGCAGGAGTGTTCACCCCTGACGTTCTCCCGCCCACGGAGGGAGGGGTACTGAGTCATGGAAGTGACGCCAGGAAGCCTCGACGCGCCGGGATGCCCTGTTTTCTTTAACTCCAGACCCAAGGCATCGCTGACCAATGAAATTGCACCAACACTAACTTGGTTGTGTGTGTCGTGTCACCCCCAACATGTGAACACTTTCCCAAGGTCTTCTTTGGTTTTTCAAAACTTTCCCATCCTTCAAGACCTGGCTTCATTCCATCTTCTGCTGGGAAGCTGTGCCTGAAGGTTTGGCCAAATGGGGATGTCTCCATTCCTCTTCTTCTCACCTCATTTGCCACGATAAGCCACTGTTTCTGTCCTTTGGTTTTAGATGTCTGTTTCGGTTTGAGTCTCCAGCCAGGGCATAGTGGGCAGAAACGGTGCCTTGGTGACATGGGCTAAGCCCGCCTCGTGTCTGCGGATCAGTCGTTCATTCTTAAATTGGGTGCTTACACCGCTGCTCTGTCCCGTGAGGCTTCTCTCTCTTCTCCCTCCTCTGTCTCAGCCCCGTGGTACTTGCAGCCTCTTGGGTGGTGGGGTTTTCTGCAGGCCTTTTTGGGGGCTGGTATGGATGGTCCTGGATGGGGAGGGTGCCTGGGCTCCTAGGGCCTCCCATATGAGATGGTGTTGGGGAACATTGGGAATGGCGGCCCCATCCCCAGACAACCCTCCCGTTTCTTCCTACCCTGCAAGCTCTGACGGCAGTTAAAGCTGACGCAGGCAGATAACTGCATCCGGAAATACCTTTTAAAAAAGTAGGTTTATGGCACATTGTGTTTTTCTCTGGCTTTAGCCCTCAGCACATAAACTGGGATTAGGAGCAGGCAGTTTAAATCCCCAGGGTCATCTCTGGTCCAGCTTCTGCCTGTCTCCATCTTGCTCTCCCAGTGCTGGGGTAGAGGTGTGTCTGCCACTGCATCCAGCAAACGGATGCTTTTGTCCCTGGAATTCCATTTTTGTTTGGTGACCGGAGACTGGCATATTGCTCAGCCTTGACCCTTTGGAGGACATCACCACCACAAACAGGGAGAGTCCCGGGAATGATCCAGAAGGTGGAGAAGACATGGGTCCTGCTCCAACAGGAGCACACCCTGGGCATGCAGACATAAGGGTACTGATCCGTGGAGCCAGGAATGCAAGTTAACAAACTCAGAACAAGAGGCGAAGATAATTAAAGGTAGAACAGTGATCCACTCACTCAGATATCTCGAGTAAGTTCCCCCCCACCCACACACACGCCCAGAGACAGGGAGACAGTCCTCTCTCCTTCCTGTGTGCCTTGAGATGGGGGCTCCTCAGTATTCCAGGCCATGGGGCTTGAGTCCTGTCCACTCTGAACGCTGTCATTTAGCCCACAAGGGATGCTCCTGGGGTCTGGTGTTGCCTTGAGGAGGCAGGTTTCTTTCTGCCATGTTGTCTTGTCCATAGTGATGCTGTGTCCTGGGGTTAATGTAAGTCCACCCACCCTGGCTGTGCCTCTGACTCACTGTGTCACAGCAGGGGATTAGGCCCCTGACCCCTCAGCCTCAACTAACACCATCGGATCTCCCCCTAGGCCAGCTGGGGAGGTTGATTTCAGCAAAGACTGAGCGTGGCTCTCTGATTTCATTCTCTGCCTTCCAATTCCTTACTAAAAAGCCAGGGCCGCACCTTGAGGATGGAGGCCCAGCCCCTCTGTGGCTTACGTGGGCCAGGCCCTTGCTGATGGTGGCCTGGGCTTTTCACTGATTTCCCTGCTGTGTTCCTGGGCTTACACGGCGCTCTGGACCTGCTGCCCCTGCTGCAGGCCCACAATGCCCCTTCGCCTTGAATGCCTTCCTGCCGTTTCCATCACAAACTTTCTCTCCTGGCCGAGTCCGTGTCATTTGTTCTGTGAGTTTTTGGAGCCCTAGAGGGCGTGAATGACTGATTAAAGACCGCAGACTGTCTGGATGTGCCCTGCAGGGGCCTGCACTTTGCTTGGAGCACCTGTCACCTATCGTGCAGTGATGGTCCCCAACCCCTGGACCTCAAGAGCAGGAATCACGTCTTCCTCATTTTAAAATCTTTGTGCCTAATATGGTGGACATTTAGGAAATATGAGTTGATTGCATGATTTTAAAAAATGAACGGATGAATTCTAGAGGGAGTGCCACTGCCCCTGACGAACGTCTTTCTTTCTAAGTTAGAGGCCGAAGGAAAGGAGCTCATCCACCCAGTTGTTAGGGCAGTCAGTGGCCCACGGTGGAAGATTGGGCCCTGAGGCTCGTGTCACCTGTTGACATTTGGCTAACGCAACCTCTTCGGGCACAGACTGAATGCCCTTTCTGTGCAGGATGGCAGAGAAGGGTCATCACCAGCCTTGGGCTCCAGATTCAAGTCCAGAGGGTGACCTCCGAGAGTTAATTTCCCCACCACAGAACTTAGAAGCTGAAAAGTACTAGTTAGAACTTGCTCGCAAGTAGTGGAAGCCATCTCCTGCTAGCCCAGGCCTATCTGTTTCTCTCTCGGCTGATTTTCCATGCTGCCAAGCCCTCCTGGCAGAGCATGGGCACCCCATGTGTGGGCAGGGCAGGCTGGACAGATGTTGGAGAAAGTGGCTAACTCAAGCACGTCATTCCATCCTTGGTACTGCTTGCCCAGGGAAAGCCAGCCTGTCCACTATCTTTAATTTCACTTAGCGTCAACATCCTAAGGGTTGAAATAGGAAGGGCCTCAGGTACAATGAACAATATTAGACATTTCACCTGACCAGCTCACTGAGACAGTGATAATGATGGATGACAGCTAGTTAGCTCTTCATATGTGCCAGAATGTTGCATGTGAATTAACGTCTCTTAATACGCTTAATAGCACTAGGAGGTAGGTACCAACTTAGAGATGAGGTCACACAGCTAGTGAGTGGTAGAGCCCGAATCTGAGCCCAGGGAGTCTGCCTCCGAGCTTCTGGCTTTTCCCACTCCTCAGTACTGCTGAGGTGCGTCTCGTCCAGCAGTGCTGGGACCCAGGTCCGGTGCTCCAGTAAACACTGCTTTTGGACACGTGTGTCATTGGCAGAACAGTGATGCTTTTTATAAACCCTGAGTCCAGCAGTATCCACCAGCAGATGAGATTCTGCAAAAACAGTACCCCATTTACCATTCAATTTCAAATGGTTGTGGTGGTGGTTAGGGCGTTCCATTAGTGTCTCCAAGGAGCCTGATCCCCTGGGCTCTCACAGCCTCTGGCCCACTCCTTGTGGGTCACCTGTGATGGTCAAGGGCACGTTCCTGAGTGCACACAGCACCTGCAGAGTGCAGAGGCATCTTGGCCCTGGAAATTCCTGTCATTCTCTCAGAAATCCCCAGCCCTGGAGCAAAAGAGGGAAAATTACAGATCTGAGCATTTGAAGAGCAATTTAATTAAAAACAAAAAGAAATGTAAATGAATTAGCCAAAAATCTTCATAGGGTATCATCATTGGCGGAGGAGGACCCGAGAGGAGGAGATTAAGGCTTCCTTTTATTTATTAAGTTCTGTTGTAATGGAACCCTTAGGCTCGGTGGGCTAAGGATCTCTTCCAGTCTGGCGCGTGGCAAGCATTCATCTTTGTTAATTTATACGGGGAAGGGTAGTAAATCTATGGGAATGTGCTGCCAGCTTCTGTGCTATTTCACAGGGGTATTTAAAGTAACAGCACCTGACAGTTTACCAGCAGCTAAGAGGTTTTTCTGCTTCAGAAAGCAAAATATTGTATGAGTTGTGCAACATGTATAAATGATTTGAAGAATTAGGGTGCAGCCAATAGTACAGATTTTAGGGAAGGACTGAAGACTTCATCAAATCATGAAGTTAGCCGGCGGAGGGGGAGCAGGGGTGGGCCCTTGGGGTGTGACACAGGTGTGCCGTGTGGCCTGTCATCCTTGTTTAATTTCCTTTTTCCCTGGTCCCAATTTGAATTGCCAAAATATGTTAGATTGCGGTGCGTTATTTCATTTGCCTGCTTTGTAATTCCTCTTCACCTCAAACAGATGAAAACATGGCCTTAAAGCAAATTGACAGCTCTTGGAATGAGAAAGATCTTTAGCCTTCAGAGTGTTGATGTAGAAATAAATGAAAGAAAAATATGCTTGTTGGGTCTTGAAGCAGCTTGAATTGGTACTTTTTTATTTTTTTAGGGTAGATGTGGGCTTTTCCCCATCCCTTCTTTTTCCCATTAGGGAGTTGTGGAGCTTGGGGATTAAGGAGGAGGGTTAGTTATTCTGTCGAAACTCATTTGCAAAGATCAGAGTCATGATTTGGACCTCAGGAGTCCGGCCAGAGGTTTCCCACCCAGGGGTCAGCAGAAGGAATGTGGGGTCTTCGGGTTCACCTCTTTACTTCAAAAAAATCTATCAGGCATCCTGGTCACCCCACCCCAAACAGCATGAGGGCCCCCTAAAGTGTGAGGTGTGCTTGCTTGAGACGGAGCACCCCAACTCACTCTGCCCCTGGTCACCCCGTGCTGCCAAAAGCCCCCATTTAAATGATGACGAGCGTTGATAAATACATCTCTGCATCTCAGAAGTGGGAATAAGTGCAATTTAGTGTATGAAAGATCTCAAAACCTGTACGATCTGTGTTTCAAAAATTAAACGAAAGACAGGGCCTTGATGGGTTAAAAATGGAAACCACTGGACTGGGGGCTCTTTTCTGTCTGAATTTTTTTCTTTATCCTGCCAAATCTTTCTGAAACTTGATCCCCGAGCACTTATTGTGCACTTGTTTTGGGATTAGCTCCTCCAGCGGGTGCTATGGGTTTGCAGAGCTCTCTGTGAAACATCCTGAGGACCATGGGAGGTGATGGGATGAGGCACTGGGGACTTCCAACACAGATATTCGTGTGACAACATAATATTTCAGAGCACGATACACTGTGCCAAATCTGAGACACAGGCAAGGGCTGTATCTTTCCTATATCAGGCGTACTTTATTTAGGCCCACTTTATCCAAATCAAGAGAAATTAGGGCAAAATTATTTGCATTGTAAACTGATATGCCACTGAGTTTCTTGAAATCATGAGCCTCTTGTGGGTTCTAAAAGTTATTAGTATAAATTTTTATTTTTAAATAGTTTAGGACTCACAAAGAGTTGTAAAAAGAGTACAGAGAGCTCTGATGTACCCTTCACTCAGCTTCCCACGATGGCAGCATTTCCCATAACCATAGCACACTGTTAAAACCAGGAATATGATGTTGGTCTATCATCAGGTTTTTTGGTTTGGTTTGGTTTGGTTTTGGTGAGGAAGATTGGCCCTGAGCTAACATCTGTTGCCAATCTTCCTCTTCTTCCTTGAGGGAGATTGTGACTGAGCTAACATCTGTGCCAGGCTTCTTCTACTTTGTATGTGGGATGCTGCCACAGCATGGCTTGGTGAGAGGTGTGTAGGTCCACGCCTGGGATCTAAACCCGAGAACCCCAGGCCACCAATGCTGAGTGCGCGAACTTAACCACTATGCCACGTGACCGACCCCTATATATATCATCAGTTTTAACAGGCACTTGTGTGTGTGCACACTTGTGCATTTACTCACCTGCACTTCTTTGAAACTTCGTGGCTTTTGTAGATTGGAGTGACTATCACCACGATCAGGCAGGATGCAGACGTGTTCCATCACCACAAAGAAACTCCTCGTGTAATAATCACCCTTCCCCTCTCCCAACCCCTGGCAACCGCTAATCTATTCTCCATCACTATAATTTTGTCGTTTCCAGAATATTATAGAAATGGAAACATACAGGCTAGAGCAAGCCTTGGAGACTGACGTTTTTCAGTCTGCCTAATTCCCTCGAGATCCGTCTAGGTGGTGTCCTAGTGGTTTCTTTTTGTTGCCAGGAATATTCCACTGAAGGATGCACCGCGGTTTGTTCTTCGATCCCCTTGCTCTCTAAAATATGGTTTATTTGCATACGACTCATTACAGCCCAGTGCATAAAGCAGGGCACCCTTACGAGGGCAGACCTCACTCATCCATGCTGATTTCACGAAATCTGAATTTGTGGGAATCGATACAAAGTCTGTTAGGGCATTACCCAGCCCTCGTCTAACATATTTGTCGAGTGCCTGTGTGTGCTGTGAACTGGCGATAGCAAAGGGCGGTCATTTACCACTGACCAAGTGCTTTCCTGAATTGTATGTCAGTCATTCCTGCTTCTCAAAGCTGGAGTGAAGGTGAACAGCGATCGTCACCCCCTTTTACACTCAAGGAAACTGAGCCACCTTGGAAAGCCTGAGATGTCCATAGGTGGAAACGGTGGGGTAGGATTTGAACCCAGGACTTCTGACGGCACACCAGGCTCTTTTTACCCCACCACTCTGGCTTTGCCTGGAGCCGTGGAATTGCCCAGAGCCGGTTTGCTCCTCTGCAAAATGAGTCAGCTGGACCCGTATCTTTTTGGGCCTTTGCGGCTCAAAGATTTGATGATCCTCTCTGAACAAGAAGTAACTGCCAAGTGACTGAATCCTTTCGCCTGTTGCTGCACTTGAACTTGGTGTTCTCAGTGGCATTTTGTTAGCCATTATTTGAAGATACTTTGGGAATTTAAAAGTAACAAAGTAGAATTCCTTTAAAAATACTCTATAGTTCAGACCTTCCTTCATTTTGCTGACATTTGATAAGGTCTTTGGGTGGAGGCTAAACCTGGCACCCCGTAGGCTCCTTGACCCAGGGCTCTCGGGGTGACTTTAGCGACGAGGGGCTGAGGAGATTGGCTCTCAGGCAGTTCAGAGGGGGAGGAGCAGGAACTTCTTCAGATGCCATTAAAGCCCCATTAAGCAGCTTTGGGGGGTGAGGCGTGCTTGGTGCTCTGATTCAGGTGCCCGATGCCATGCGGTTCACAGGATTCTGCCGTGTGCCAAAACTGAGCTTCAGATCAGAGGAAGCTGCCACTTCGGGCATCCGAGTACCACTGCTGCTGAATTCAGGCCTGAGCAGCTCGAGCGAGGGCGTGGGGGAGAGATGCTCCGAGCCTTTGAAGCTCCAGAAGGGGTTCAAAGCAGCCTTGGAGAAGGGATTCCTGCTCTGGGTGGGAAGTGGAGCAGTGACTCTGGGTCACTTCTCACTCCCAAGTCTGTGATTGTGAGACCAATGGAACCTCCTCTCCACTGATTTCGGACTTTCACTCCCAGACCTGGCCGAACTCCTCAGAATCACAGGCTGGTGGAGCTGGAAGGTGTTAGGGCTCAAGAGGCTGCAGGGACCCTGCCTGTGACCTCTGGCATGTCACCAGCCACCCCCACCCCCACCAGGTGCAGTCTAGGAGAGAGGTGGGCCTCTGGAATCTGATAGACCAGACTACCTCCCATCCCAGTGGCAGGGGACAGTCGGGGAGAGGGAGGCACTGTGGCATGGGGGTGTCAGAAGGCCCAAGGGTCATTCTAAACCCAGATCCTTTTTATCTGTGCTCTGCAACCAACTCTCTGTGTTGCGCAGACCGTAGAGCCTTAATAAATATTGGCTTAATGAATAAATGTGTCCCCGTAGCAGAACTCATTCTCCATCCTCACCAACCAGTCTCTTAAAGGGGGCACGGAAGAGGGATCTGAAGCCCTGTCCCAGAGGTTCATGCACCACAAGTTCCCTGGCCCAGGCCCCAGGCCCCAGGCCCCAGGCTTTCCGAGGTGCAGACAAGCCCTCCATCCTATCAAACCGGGCCGTTTACCCTCCCTATTTTCCAGGCAGAAAGAAGCAGCAAATGGCCTAGTGGATTGAAGTCAGTATTAGAACCTAGACTTTCCAAGCCTACAAAACTCCTTTCTCCCCTCTCCCCTCCCTGAGCGTATGGCTGCAGCTACGCTTGTCACCATTCGAGATTGCATTGGCCACAGGAGATGTGGATGATTTTTCCATTTGGTCCTGATGTTTATTTCATGCCCATCAATATCAGCCCGTATTAGGACAGATGAGGTGGTTATTTACAGGCTGTGCATTTTCACACTTGGTAATTATAAACCCTTCCCCTGTTCGGTCAGAGTCGTGGAGATCTATTTTGGCAATTAGCAGTTTAGTATTTGTTTAATGGGAATGCAAGAGAGTGTTACGGCACATCAGTGCGCCACTAATGATTTGCCTGTCTCCTCCGGAGCTGGCAGGTTTGGGCCTTTTTCACGGTAGGTGAGGCCTGATGGGGAGAGGCTGGATGGGGGGGAGACAGGAGCATTAGGCAGCCTGCCTGCCTCTCCCCCCGCCCCCAGCGCACACTTGCATGCATGCATGCACGCACGCACTTACAACCAAAGCTGTAAACGGCTGTGGATTTCCAGAGCGCAGCAGCCGCCACTCGAAGGCACCTCGCACAAGAGGCCGTTAGGCCAGATGCCATTTCCGTGTGACAGCTGTCAAGTCTGCCGGAACCAACTGCTTTTCCTCCAACAGCTCCTGCCTGGCCTCTCTTGGTGTCCCTCTCACCTCCCTTCCCTCGCTGCCTCGATCTAAACCCCGGCTCAGATATCCCCAGAGCGAACCTCCTCTTCCACCCCCCGAGGTGGTGCCGGGGCCCCAGGCTTTGCCTGCACAGCTGGAATGGAGCCCCCACCCCGACCATATGTTGCACAGGCCGACTCTTGCTTCCCTTGCTCAGTTTTGATATGGGGCCTCCTGCAATTGTTCCCCCAATGACATGCTGATTCTTTTAGTGGCTGTCCCTAGGTGTGACCCATTTGCAGTGGGAAGACAAACAGCATTGGGTGTTAGCTCCCTGCTTATCTTTGTGGGTTGTGCATGTGTGTGCATGCATGCATGTATGTTCACATGCATGTATATGCCCACCAAGCCGGCTCCTGGAGGGGCTTGCCAGGGACTGTGCAGTGACTTGAGACAGTGTCTGTCTTCCATACGTTAGGCACCTTAGTCACCATTTAAGCCTTTCTAACAACTCTAGGAAGGGGGACACACTCAGCATTCTTAGCACCCACACACAGCAGGGACTCACGTGGGCCGAGCCCTGGACTGGGTTTAGGAGCCCTCTGCAGTTTCAGCTCTGTGACCGCAGGGCAGCCAAGTGATCTCTGGGCTTTCCCAGTTCGCCCATCTGAAAGGAAGAGACCCTCCATCCTCCTCTGTCCTTTGCCTCTCCAGTCATGCCCTCCTCTCCTGAGCCTACCAGAGGCTGTGTATCGCTGTGTTCTTGGGGACATCATCACCTCTCTTCACTTGTTGGTAGAGTTTTACACAGTGTTTGTTGGATCATTCAGGAGACCATGGCCCTACGCTAAGCCCTAGGGATTCAGAATAGAACACAAGGAAGAGAGAGGAGTAGAAAGACACAGGGATGCTTCTGGTTTAAATTCTGCTCCACCACTTGCATGCAGGATCCTAGGCAAGTCACTTGATTGCACCGAGCCACAGTTCTCTCACCTGTATAATGGGTATGATAATATCTACCTCAGAGCTATTGTGATCATTAAACGAGCTTTGCAAATTGCCCATTAAGCTCAGTAAGTGGTGGCTATTACGATAATCATCATTTCGAGGGGAATAGGCATTTCGTAACTTACAGTCTCATATTTACTTGTGGAATCGGAACCTCCCAGCAGGAGGCTTTGCCTTAGGGTGAGTAACGTGTCTGAACCTCCAGGATGGAGTCTTGTGGACAGCCCCACCCTTCAGCTCCCATGGACAAGTGTCCATTTGTTGAATGCATAACTGCTATCTGAGGAATGCTGGTGGTGTTTAAGTTAAACGCGAAGATGGAATGACCCCAAGAGAGTGAAAAGTAGGAGAAAACAGGGCCAGTGAAGAAGAGTCTTGCCAATGGGGATAGAACTTTCTGGCCATCATAGGACTCTTCTGTGAAAAGTTTAGGAAATGCACTTCATGCACTGAACTGTGTACCAAAACATGGTTAAAATGGTAAATTTTATGTTGTGTATATTTTGCTACAATAAAAAAAGGAGTTTAGGAGAAACGAAGCAGACTGTTTCTCTTATTATTCAGTTAGAGGCATGGGTGTGAAAACAGACGAGCTTTCAGGTGGGTGCAAACTAGAATTTTTTAACTCTTGGAGTGAAGGAAAAAGTTTCTAGCAGCAGCAGCTAGGAGAGATGCTCTGAGAGCTGCCCCACTGCTGCAGTCTTCCGGGGCTAAATGCACAGAGATGGGGGGACTGGGGAGCTCGTGTGCCCGCAGCGAGGGGGTGACTGCACCTGAGATGGGGCAGGCAGGCAGGGCTGGGCTGGGCCAGACTTGGGCCTCTCAGACCAGTGGCCGAGTCCTGGGCCCAGCCCCTTGCCAGCCCCAGGGTGACCAGCGGAAACTGAGCCTCAGAGAATTTGTAATAGTTCCTGTCTCTTGGGGTTCTTGTGAGGCCCAGAGCTATGATATATGTGAAAATATTGGTGATGGTGAGAGAAAAGCTACAGATTCGCTCGTTGAAGTCCTGTGTTCAGTTTTGGGCTCTTCTGAGCTGCTTCCAATAAATAACTTTGGCCCTCTTGTCCTAAGACCAAGACAAGGTGAGGACAGCCCCCAAAAGCAGCATATGACAAAGGGCCTGCCTGATCCTGACGTCTGGCAGGAGATGAACAGCCCATCTTTAGGCGGCCGAAGGCCCACGTAACGCCCCTTTTATTTAGGGCCCCTCTACACGCACATGTGCTGCAATCAAGGCTCAGCTCGTCTGTATTCAGCCGTTTAGCCGTTTAGTCGGTGGTTCTCAGCCTTGGCTGCCCCCTGGAATCAGCGGGGAGCTCTACACCCTACTCCGCGGGCGCCCCACTCCGCAGGGCTGGTTGAACAGGTCGGGGTGTGGCCTCGGCAGCAGGGATTTTTAAAAGTTCTTCGAGGGATTCTGGTGAGCGCTCGAGGTTGAAAACCACTGATGTAGATTTCAGCATGAACTACTGGGATTTTCCTGGCTGCTCCCTTTGCCCCTCTGTTCTTACTTTTGGGCAGTGATTAAAGATAGACCAGACTCCCTCTTTGCAAGGCCGCAGCACACTGGAAAGTCTCATTTCAAGGAACTAGACACCGTTACTGAGCTTCAGGGCGCACACAGATTCTGTCTTTGTCCACGCTGGCTGGGGGAGAAGCTGAGAGCTGGTGCCATCCTGCGTTCTGAGATAATCCCGGGATAAGGCAGCCCCTGTCTCCAGCACGGACTCCAGGCTCCCCTGTCCTGGGCAGTCCTGCCTCGTATACGAGTCTCCACTCTCGTGACTTCAGTGCCTTGAGTTTTTAGAGCATAATAAGGCCCATTAAGCCCTACGCACTGTACTATCACGGCATTGCGTTTACGGGAGTTTATTTAAACCAACGCTCGAGGCGTTTGAGTGGGAGCAGGAAGCGAAATCCAAGGGCATTTGTTCTGGGGGCGTATGAAGAGCTGCGTTTCTTTTTTCCTTCCCTCTGCCTCCTTGTGTCTGACTGGATAATTTAAGGCTCATTTGAAGTGCCATTTCCTGCTTTGTTCTTGATACGGGTGGCGTGTGGGTGTGTGTATTTGTATCCTCAAGAGGAGTAGGAAATTTCTCAGGGTGTGTTGACCACAGCAAAGCTCTGGAACAGCCTCACAGAACAGAGGGTTTGCAAAGGACCAGTGGTGAATTCGATGCTCCCAGATGTTATCCCAGCAGGCTCTGCGGGCCATTTCAGCATTCTAGGCAGAGTCTTTGTGAACTGATCTTCCGTGAGCATCTTGTACAGTTCCATCCTTTCACAGATGAGAAACTGAGGACAGAGAAGGGAGGTGACTTGTCCTCAGTGAGATCCTGATGGAGCTGGGGTTAGAACCTGGATCCTGCCCACAGTGTGTGCCGCACCGCCTGCCGCCCTGAGCTCCCTCCCAGGACCCGCTGAGTTATTATCAGCAACTCTTCCCTTGAGCCGTCTCCTGGGAACGAGTTTTCTGCATCCCCAAATCATCTTCACTTACCCAGTCTGTGCTTAGGGAGCCAAAACTGCCAGCAGAAGAAGCAGTGATCTGGGGGCACGCTCTAGGATCACAACCTTGGCCAACCAACTTGACAAACAGAATTTTTTTATTTTTTTTGGTTAGGAAGATTGGCCCTGAGCTCACATCTGTGCCAATCTTCCTCTATTTTATGTGGGATGCTGCCACAACGTGGCTTGATGAGTGGTGCTAGGTCTTCACCCAGGATCCAAACCTACAAAGCCTGAGCCACCGAAGCAGAGCTTGCAAACTCAACTGCTACGCCACTGGGGCAGGCCCAACAAACAGAATTTTTGACCTCTCTTTCTAGGATCTTCTTGGCTTTGTGACTTGAAGGGTTTCCTCTTCGGCTAGCATGTGGGCCACACTGGCTAAAGTCTCACCTCTGGATATGGTCAACACCATCTGGCTACTTCTAAAATCGCCCAGCAAGAATGTCTGGCTCACAATAAATCTTTTGACTCATTATAAAGAGGGCTTGCTCATTCATTAAATGAATTAGGATTAGAGAGGCAGCACCCACTGACTGGAGTGCTAATTATTGCTGATTTTCATGGTGCTCATTTAGTGAGGAACACGTTGCCAATTTCTCTTGGCGCTTCCAGGACCTCTGTCTCCAACCTTGCGGCTTCGATGAGATTTAGAAGCAGTCCCTTTGCACCCTGATATCTGTATTCTATTTGCAGTTGGGAATTTGATAGTTTAATCGTCAGCCCACGTTCTGCGTTTTACCTCCTTCCACCCCTTTTCTTGCCTTTGTTCACCGTCTGGTATTATTTGAGACTGTCTGTATATCTTCTGATAAATTGAAAGGTTTTTCTTTTGAGAACAGGGACCATAGATGAGTTACCTCTTACCAGAATGCTGTGTAACAAACAACCACTAAACCTCAGTGGCAGACAATAGCTGTTTATTTCACGTGCCTAGAGCCCACTAGGAGTGATTCTCCTGATCTTGGCTGGGCTTGCTTGCATGTTTTGGGATTGACTAGCTGTCAGCCCCTCTAGGGGGGCCTCAGCTGGAGCAACTGAGGGGGCTTGGCCCTGCTCACCGGGCCTCTCATCCTCCAGCAGGCTAGCCTGGCCATGCCTTTCTCATGGTGATGGCAGAGGCGTGAGAGAGGACAAGCAGAAACATGCAGACCCTCTCAAGGCCACGCCCAAAATGAGCATACTGTTCTCTCCACCCCCTTTTATTGACCATAACAGGTTACGTCCAGATCCACAGGATGGGGAGATAGGCTCACCTCTTTTGGGAGAAGAACTGCAAAATTACAGGGTTAAGGGTGCAGGGCATTAGTGCAGTCAGTCTACCACAGACCTATATAATATGTCCCTTATTTGTACTTAGGCTGAGGCTTTGCAGATGGTGAGTGCCTAATAAATATATGTTGCATAAAAGTAGATATAATGTTACCTCGATATTCTAATCAAGACTGAGTTGGCTGAATGATGTAGACATGGCTGGAGTTTATCTGTTCGAAGGAAAGTTTGTATCCTCCTGAGAGAATCCAAATTGTCCTGCATTAGGTGTGGGGGCAGCTTGCTGGCCACGAAGAAATCTCTCTTCTTGTTATTGTTTCCATCATGTGTTCTACTGTCATCATTTTCAGCATCTTAGAACATGAACATCCAAGGGACGGGGAACAAAGAAGTAGAACTGTTGCCACGCTGGAGTGTATTTGTTGCCTCTGGAAGAGAATTTTGTTCCTGGGTTGAGGACTCAGTGTGTGTAAAGAGGAAGAAGCAGTCTGTCCGCTGTCTACTAACCTTTGTTCTCGTTTCTCATCCTTAGAGCCGCACATGGGAGGTGGGGTCCACAGGCCAGCAGCTTCATCAGCATCACCAGGAGCTTGTTAGAAATGCAAATGCTGAGGCCCCTCGGTGGTGTAGTGGTTAAGTTCAGAGCTCTCTGCTTTGGCGACCCAGGTTCACAGGTTCAGATCCTGGGCACGGACCGAGACCACTCATCAGCCACACTGTGGTGGTGACCCACATACAAAATAGAGGAGGATTGGGGTGGATGTTAGCTCAGGGCCAGTCTTCCTCAAGCAAAAAGAGGAGGATTGGCAGCAGATGTTAGCTCAGATCCAATCTCCCTCACCAAAAAAAAAAAGAAAGAAAGAAATGCAAATACTACTGAATCAGACACTGGCCCTGAGGCCCAGGAGATCTGTGTTTTAACGAGTCACACACGTGATTCTGATGTGGATGAAGTTTGAGAAGCCCTGCCCCAAGCCCGTGGGCAATAGAGACTAACAGTATAGCTCCCACTATTAACTCTCAGATGTGATGTGTCATGGTACACACCTCTGAGGCTGTTACAGCCTGGTCTGAACCTTATAATAGGCAGAAACATATGTTCAGGACCTTCTGGTGTCCAGACAGAGGGGCCTCCCCAACCATCTCACTTAAAAGTTACTTTACCCTGCTTTTTTTCATTCACAAAGATACACCACCAAGGGTGCCAGGGCTGCATTTTAAACCTGCCTGAAGTTATTAAAAGGCACATCTCAAGGTTGGAACTAGCTCCTTCTCTCAGAGCTGACCAGGCATGCTGAGGTTCAGAAGGTCCTCTCCTTGCCACTCCCACTGGGGACCCCCAAGACCACTAGGCCGTGGGGCCCACCTCTGGTACAAAGAAATCTGTAAGGCTGGTGAAGGCACTGTCAACACAAAATAAATATCAGCGCTGATCTTGAGGAGGAGAGTGGGGTCCATTGAGGAGGCGCTTAACAGGGGTTGATGGTGTTTCTGCCTGAGGTCAGAAAAACTCCTGTGTCCAGCCCCATGTTTTTGCGTTCTTCTGACACCCTGAGTGAGGCCTGGCCTGCATGTTGATGACTCTGCACAGCCAGCTAACTCTTTGGGTTCCATGAGTGGGAGTGAGACAGACAGACAGACAGAGACAGAGTTCTCAGTTTGCTCGCTCCGGGGTAGAATACGGTTACCTTGACTGTAGCCCTCCGCCCCCTGTGATGGAGACCCACACAGGCCGCTTCTGTTTGCTTCACACAGAACCGTGAGAAACAGCCCCGTATGTGAGGCCGTGTTTTTCATTCTATTCAGTCTTTGTATATTCAAATTCTTCCAGTTTCAGCTCTTGCTGTTCTGCCAGATTTCCATCGCATTGATGGCTTCTCTGAATTAATAAGTGTTTTGCAATCACTGAAAAGTTTTCTCCCCTTGAGCGCCGGGACTTATCCAGATTGATTTTTTCTCGCTTTTTCTTGCCTCTCTAGCTACTTCTTAGATGTTTTATTTTGTAAAGCGTTAATAGAATTTTTCTTTCGCCCTGACACTTTATCTATTCAGGAGGGCTTTGCGAGTCCCATTGTACAGCTGGACTGTGGAGGAGAGAGCTCTCTTCTGTGTGACAATGGTCGCCCTAAAAACATACACGGATCCTCCCCCTCGCTCAGCGGGGTGGAGTGAATGTTAGAAGGGCAGCGTCAGAGAATGTCCAGACTCAGGAAGGAAAAGTGGGAGCCAGTTACACACTGTTGAAAGAGGGGTTTGAAATACAGTTTTTAAATTCAAAATATTTCTTTCCTAAGGGGATCTGAGTTTCAGTACCAAAACACAGCCAACACAGAAGGGAGGCTGTTTTCCTTACTGTTAGGCATTTTCGGCTCAAAATAAGGACTTGGCAAACATCTTAGAAAATATGGAGATGGGTGCGAAACAGATGTCACATTTACCTGCGTGATATCCAGCAGGCTTCCCCCCCCCCCACCACCCGCACCCCAGGCACTGGAATTCTTCTCGAGGCCCGGGGTCTGAGTCTGCGATACCATATGCTCAAGTGTGACTACTCTGTGTACAAACATACCAGTTGATCTTCTGGGGGTTTTGCTGAGTGGCGCATGAGAGGCAGATGGCTGTGGTGGGTATGGCCTCAGCAGGTGCCTGGGAGACTCTTCCAGCCTGCCTTGGAGAAGGTCCCCCATCTCCAAACTAGCATCACCTACTCCCCTCAGCCTGGTGCCCAGGAGAGAGAGGACGGCTTTCCTGCCAGAGGAGCAGTCACCACGCAAGGCCATTTTCCTCCCAGTAACTGACTTCAGAAATGGGGACCAGAAGGGGAAGGCCCCAGGAGTCTGTTTGTTCAGGCCCGGTTGCTTAGCAACAAGAGGGGGCCCTGACTCCAGGAGGGATTTTTAAGCTAGGCCAGTCCCTTCGAGGTTTGTGTCTGGCTTGCCTAGCCCCTCAACCGTTCTTCCCTGACTTTGCCTTTCTCCCTATTACATTTGGTAGCATCTAGAAAAATAGATTTGATTTGTCTAGAGGTCTGGTTTTATTGCTTCACCCAGTGTCCTCTTCTCCATTGGAGATTGTAGTCTGGGAGGAGTGAGGAATGAATAGCGTATGATTCCTTTTCTCAGCTGGCTCAGCTCAGGCCTCCAAGCTCATTTGTGAGCCTTTGAGCTCCAGTGAACAGTGCTCAGTTCTTCCCAACCACGCACACACTGAAATTACTACAAGCACAGAGCCTTCTGGCTAACAGTTTTGTCCACCCACAGCCCTGTGGGTTGTGTTGTATTTTTACTGCCAACCTTGGGCACAAAATGAAGGAAGAGACCAGGCTGCTCACCTGCCCAAACAGGTCCAGTCCCCAGGTGAGTAGCTCATTGGCTAGGACAACACTTGCCCTAAAGATGTGTCTTTTGAGGAACAAATAGGGGATTGGATCATAAGTAAAAGGAGTGGAATTTAAAGCCGAATCTGGTTCGATAAGTGTGAGTTTCTTGAGCTCTGCGTGGGAATTGAGTGTGGATCCTGAAATCTTACTGCTGGAAATATTAAAAGGGCAGCAGGATGCCTGGGAGGACTGAGGAAGGACTAGGAAGAGAGGCAGAGGATGGATGCCCTTGCTATTTTCTTCTCTTTGGTGCTTTTGAAAAGGTCTTAGCATCAATGTATTAGTCTGCTGGGGCTGCCATAACAAAGTACCACAGACCGAGTGGCTTAAACAGCAGAAATCTATTTCCTCACTATTCTGGAGGCCAGAAGTCCGAGATCAAGGTGTTGGCAGTGTGGGTTTCTTCAAAGGCCTCTCTCCTTGGCTCGCAGGTGGACACCGTCTCTCTGTCTTCATGTGGTCTTCCCTCTGTACCTGTGTCCAGATTTCCTCTTCTTATAAGGACACCAGTCATACTGGATCAGGGCCCACTCTAATGACCTCATTTTAACTTAATTACCTCTTTAAAGACCCTATCTCCAAAAGCAGTCACATTCTGAGATACTAGGGGTTGGGATTTCAACATAAGAATTTAGTGGAGGGGACACAGTTCTGCCCACAACAATCAAGATGTTCAAGCTGCACTGTTTATAACTGGAAACTGTAAATATCCATGAGAAGGATGATTAAGTAAGCTATAGCTTCTCACTCCATGAAATGCTACGCGGCAGTCAAGACAGTATCCACGATGCCTCACCCCCATTAGGATGACAACTAGCAAAATTACTCCAGGAAAAAATATGTTGGCTGGAATGTGGAGAAATTGGAACTTTGAGCACTGTTAGTGGGAATGTAAAATGGTACAGCCACTGTGGGAAACAGTGTGACAGTTCCTCAAAAATTTGAAAATAGAATTACCATAGGATTTAGCAATTTCACTTCTGAATATACCCCCAAAAGAATTGAAAGCAGGGACTCAAAGAGATATTTGTGCACCCATGTTCATAGCAGCATTGTTCACACTAGCTCAAACCCAAGTGTCCATCAGTGGGTGAATGGATAAGCAAGATGTGGTGTACACATACAATGGAGTATGGATGAACCTTGAGGACGTTATGCTATGTGAAATAAGCCAGTCACCAAAAGACAAATATAGTGTGATTGTACTTATTTTAAGTTCTTAGAGTAGTCACAGTCATAGAGACAGAAAGTGGAATGGTGGTTGCCAGGGGCTGGGGGACGCAGGGAATGGGGCCTTAGTGTTTAAGGGGTATAGAATTTCAATTTTGCAAGATGAAAGGAGTTCTGGAGATATTTGGTGGTGATGGTAGTGCAATATTATGAATATATTTAATACCCCTGAACTCTACCCTTAAAAATGGTTAAGATGGCTTTTTTTGAAGAAGAAGAAGAAGAAGATTAGCCTTGAGCGAACATCCACCGCCAATCCTCCTCTTTTTACCGAGGAAGACTGGCCCTCAGCTAACATCTGCTGCCAATCCTCCTCTTTTTGCTGAGGAAGATTGGCCCTGAGCTAACATCCGTGCCCATCTTCCTCTACTTTATATGTGGGATGCCTGCCACACCATGGCTAGCTAAGTGGTGTGTAGGTCCACACCTGGGATCCAAACCAGCAAACCCTGGCCACCGAAGTGGAGTGTGCAAACATAACCACTACGCCACCAGGCCAGCCCCAAGATGACAATTTTTATGTTATGTGTTTTTTACCATAATAAAAATATTGGGAAAAAAAGATAGGGTTCAGGTGTAGTAATCTGGAGATTGTTTGCAATATTGTAATGTTATATATAAAAAAAGAACAAGGGGAAAATTCCATACTCATACAATATGATTTAAACTATATTAAAAGAGACACAAATTATTTTTTTTAAAAAAAGCAAAAACTAAGAGAAATACATCAGATGTACCTGTGGTTATGCTAGGTGGAAAGACAGTGATTTTTTTTCTTTCTAATTTTTTATATTTTCAAATAGTTTTTAATGAGCAACTATGATTTCTATAATGGACCTCCCCTGCCACTGAAATATATAATGTTTTGTCTATTTTGTTAAAGTTCCTAAAGCAGACTCTATTCTCTATTTGTTTTGCAGGTGGAGGATGCAATGCTGATGTTTGATAAGACGACCAATAGGCACAGAGGTAAGAACCCCAGTGGAAGAAGGTTACCCCTTCGTCCTCTCCTGGCCTCCATCTCTTCTTAGCCCCAGTCCCACAGACTAAAGGAATATTCCAGAATCAGGCAGGTGGAGTTGACTATCTGTTGAAGATCTGTATTAATGGAGGGGCACAGTAGCACAAAGAATCCAGGTACTGGACAGTTAAAAAACCATTTCCTTTTGGCGTGGGAGCTGTCATTTAATTATGCAGCCCCGCCCAGCACCCATTCGGAGGCAGCTTCGTAATCCTCATGTTCTTAGTCCTTGCTAAACCTCAGCGTTAACCGATCGAAGTGGAAATTATTCATACACTTACACAATTGAGTTCTCAAGTTGCGTTGAAGGAGGGGGTTTAGAAGCACACTGTCAATCTAAACAACCAAAAAAAAAGCCTTGTCATTTATTCTGTGCGTACAGAGATGGCAGATTTGCAAAAGCCTTCTTGCGCCTCTGGAATGTTCAGTGGGCATCTGCGCTTTCTTGTAGTTTCTCCTGTGGTCTCCATGCCCCATCTGTGTTTCAGAAAATGGGGCTCATCTTGGGGGCTGTGAAGCCCTGAAATGGCACACAGAATGTTTTATGTTTGTGCTGTTCTTGGGAGAGGATCCCTGACTTTGAACAGATTCTCAAAAGGGTCTCTGATCCCTGCCCTGCCCCCCCTGCCCCCAAAGAGAACGTGTTGAAATGGTGGCTTTAAATGGAAAATTGGACGGATCTAGAAAGTCCTCCCCAGAGGAAGCAGTCAAAGGCTATGGTTTGGCCTTCCATTCTCCTGTTCTCCCAGAAGATCCTGGTTTCTGGGGTTCCTGTTAACGGGGCGTTAATGAGCAGAGCTTCCGAAGGTGGCAGGAAGGAGGCAGGAAGTGGTGTTTAGAGAGAAGGAGCCGGAGTGAGCGGTGTTTCCTTCCCACTTGGATGGCGTTTAGTTGTTTCTCGTGTTGTTTACATTCTGGCTGTCACCTGTGATTAGAAGCAGTTATCCAGCGCTGACTGTTTGTCTCTCCGATTCGGAGCAGGCAGGCTGAGTGAAAGGGAGGAAGGAGCAGAGGGGGAATCATTGGTGGGGGCAGGTGGAAGAAGGAGGGGGCCGTCCTGAGTGTGCCTAGTAAGCCGGCTTCTCATGCGTCCATCTACAGCATCCTCAGAAGGGAAAATGGAAGATTGGGCAGAAAATTAGGATGTTGGTGGTGTATATATTGGGAAGGGAGGAGGAAGGGTGGAGGGTGAGGAGTAGGGGGAGGCAGGGAGAGAAAAGCAGAGCTTACAGGTGTAGAATGATTGCCCTTGTCCTCTCCATGGCTCAGGAGTAGTGAGAGGGAGAGGAAGGTGGTGCTGGTGATGGGCAATTCATGGTTATCCTCCATCACCATCCACATTGTGTCCATCTGTGTGGTTTCCCAGGCACTGCTTCCCCAGGCATCGTCTCATTTGATCTTCACAGCAGCCCCAGGAGGGTTGTTGTGACTTTGGGAAAAATCACTTAACTTCTCCTATGCTTCAGTTGATTGATCTGTAAAATGGGCGTAATATTAGTACCTGCCTATAGGATTGTTGGGAGCATGTGGTGCCAAGCACATCATCTATGCATGAATGTTACCTTTTATTGTTATCATTATCATTATCATTATCGTCACCTTCTTTTTGTGGATGAGATAACCAAAGCTCAGAGAGGGTAACTGATACACCCAAAGTCAGAGTAGGGACCGAGGCTGCTGATTTCAAATTCTCCTCTTTCTCTGTTGTCTCCACATGGGGATGGGTTTGTTCAGAAGAGTGTTTTCATCTATTTCTTTTCGGCGTAGGCGAGGCCCGTCTGAATGTGGCCCTAGTATTCGGTGTTAGAATTCAGAATCCTGCAAGATTCCTGAGCAGCTTCCAGGCAATATTGTTGTCATTTTTTTTTGAACGTCAATGAGTGAAGGTATTTTTGGTCTCCTGCTCTGTGTTGGGCCCTGGATTGGAGGACGTGATAAACCATCTCCTTCAACCCTCAGAGCTGCGCTGGGAAAGGGGGCTGTCATTTGAGGGACCTGAGAGGGCCAGTGACTGTCAGAGGTGGATTCACACTAAGGACCTTGGGCTCCCGGGCATAGCCCCAGAGGAGGTGCCAGGAAGAGTTCTCTTTTATTTCTGATCCAGCTGCCTGCTGCTATAGGTGAAGCCTCTTGCCTTTTTCCAGAGGCGCTAGGTGCAGTGATGGGGCCGCTGTCCCTCTGTAACTGGGTGAGGAAAGTGTTTCCTGTTGTGAGGTGGGGGAGATCCACTCTGACTGGCCAGTGCTCAGAGTGGCCTCAGGGACCTCACCGCTTAGTCTCCCAGGTCAGGAGCTCTGGTGGACATCGGCAGGAAGAAGGGCGGGCGGAGACCCTGGTACAGGCACGGTCCTGCCCCCGGCCAAGGCAGGACCTTCGCCCTGCCGGAGTTTAAGATTCCTGCGGTGGATGCAGGACCCGTGACATAATTTGTGGAGCCAAAACGAGATGAAAGGCAGGACTTCTTATTCAAGAATTATTAAGAATTTCAAGAGGACAGCAGAGCATTCAACCCAGAGTGAAGCCCTTCTGAGCATGGGGCCGTGTGCGACTGCGCTAGCCACCCACCCACGAAGGCAGCCTCAGTGGATGCAGCCTGTGGGGCCGCGGTCTGATGCTGGTGGGGTGGGGAAGAGACGGCGTGAGGGAAGGTGGGCCTGGAAGCTTCAGTGATGAGCTGACACCCTGCCTCCGCCTTCCTCCTGCACAGAAATCTGTGCCCCACCCCGTGTTCTTTCTGTGCAGGTGGGGGCTTTGGCCGGGACATACTTCCCAAACCTTCCAAACAGCTGTGGAGGGGTTTCTCTTTGAAATGGGTGATAAAGCTGGGGTAAGAACTTCAGTGATTCAGAGCATTTAGGGGAGGAAAGAATTTAAAAAAAAAAAAGAACACATCACAACAGAAGCACAAATCATATATATGGAGCAAGTGGGCCCCACATCCCTGGCCTGATGGAATGTGCATTTGGAATCAGGCGATAAGCACCGGAAAATAAAATCCTCTTGCAGCCACCTTGCCCCAACCTTCCCTTCACCTCCCCAGCTTCCTGTTTTCCATTATCTTATCAAGAGGAAAGTGCAGCAGTGGCAGAAGTCGGGGACACCTCTCTGGCTGGCCCTGCCTCCAGCTTTCCTCTTAAAGAGACCCAGACCATAAACCCCTCTGTGTCGTCACAGCACTTGCTAAGCTCTTCTCATCCAGCTTCTAACCTAGCCCCGCTGGGCAGCTTGGGGCGTTGACTGGTCCTCATCCCCAGGCCTTTTGAAACCCACTTGTGTGCGCTTGGAGCTATGACAGCTGCTGTTCAGGGACAACTACGTGGACTGAGCCTGGCCTTGTAGGAGTCAGGTGGGCCAGGCTCATGGGATCCACTCCGGCCACATTTGCTGTTATGAGCCAGAGGTCAGGGCAGATTTTCCAGACCTTGCCCCACAGTGGCCACCTCCTGCCCCTGTCCCCTGTTGGTCCCCTAGGGACAAGGGTGGCCCTCAGTTACATCTGCATGGCAGTTTGCTCCTCCTGCTCACAGAAGCACCAGCCTGTGTTTCCACCTATGTTATATCTGCACTTGGACCTCACTAGCACCGTGGGAAAGAATCCAGGGGACGGGAGACAATGAGCTCTCCCAGGATGTGTGTCCTCACATCACGGAAGCAGGAAGAAGGTCATTCAGCATCTGACTCACATAGAAGCCTGGAGCCTTCCCACCCTTCCCCTTAGAGAGTTCTCCTTCCAGCTTCTGCTGCCCACTTGATGCCTAGCCGGGGGTCCATCCCCTAACCTCTCTGGACCCCTCAGGCCTCCTCTGAACAGTATGTGAACTGACACTGATGAACTTCAGGACCTGAAGTATGTTCCTGGCATTTAGCTTTTTGTCCAAGATTAATTCCTTTTTCATTTTTTTTTTTTAACCAGGGGAGGGAGGGGGCAGTTGTTGCTGGTTGGTGGGGTTCCCTGAGATGAGGATTAGCATGCAGGAGCTTCCTTAGGGAGTGCTCCTTTTTGTGTGTTTGTTTTTGGTGAGGAAGATTGGCCCTGAGCTAACATCTGTGCCAATCTTCCTCTGTTTTGTGTATGGGATGTCTCCACAGCATGGCTTGATGAGTGGTCTAGGTCCATGCCTGGGATCCAACCCGTGCACCCTGGGCCACTGAAGCAGAGAATGCTGAACTTCAACCACTACACCACCAGGCCAGCCCCGCTTAGAGAGTGCTCTTGATGAGGAGTGGGCAGAGGGGGAAGCTGACCTGTGATGCCCTGGGGAATTCTGAAGATGAGGTGGTCCTTCAGCTGTCCCCAGTTGGCATGAGAGGACCAGCCTTTCTGCCTATATGTTGTTCAGTCATTGGATGCAGCCCACGCTGGGAAGTGGGTGTGATCTTGGGCTTGTACTGAGGAAATCCTGGAGGGGACCAACAGCTGGGGCCATCTTCCAGCAGCACTTCCAACAGCTGGGGAAGATGTCCTTCATTCCTGAAGGGGGATCTGGCATCCCATCCCAGCACACACCTTGGTGGTACGGTGGGTTCTGTGTTAACCAGGCCATGTTCATACTCTCCATAGAAACAGCCAATGCTTTCTGAGCGTTTCTATACCAAGTGCTTATGGAAGTGCCTGCACATACTGTTGACTCTTACGACAAACAGCCATTGATGAACAGAACTGCCCAGAGTCACGCACTAGTCACAGCAGAGCTTGGACGTAAACCCAGCCTGTCTGACCCGGAGCCCGTGCTCTTAGCCACTCTGCAAGCGCAGTGCTAGACAGTAGTTTAAAGCAAGGGCGTTGGTGACTTTAAGGGCTTCAGCACCTCTTCATTATTTATCCTTCACCACACCAGCCCTGCTTGCTGGACTACGCTACACCTCCATTACCAGATGGAGAAACTGAGGCACCTTGAGTTTCGAAATGCCGCATAGCAGGTTCCTGCAGCCAGGCAAGGAGCTGAGCTATTGGTAGAAGCTTCCTTGGCCCTGCCCATCGCTTCATTTTATGGCCTTCCATGAGATTATTTGTGCCCAAGTGGAGAGAGAGAAAGGGTGCCTTTCCAGTCTCCTGAGTCATTTCATTTGCTCTCTAAAAGTTGTTAGAGGTGGTCTGACAAATACTGGGCGGATCATCAAAGGATTTAATCATTGGGGAAAAGTGTGTTGCTTTATCCTTGCAAAACTCAGATAAGATCTTGAATTCGGCATTAGGTATTGATTAGGTGGGGCTGGAGGCGGGAAGGGAGGGAAGCAACAAGGTGCTGTCCTTTTAATTCGCTCTTTGGTTGGCGGGAGGCTGGTTGAGAGCCAGAGGGAGGAAGGGAGGGCGGAGCGGTTCAGCTCTCTCCAGTCTCCCCTCTTCAGCTGTGTTTGAGAAAGTAGAAGGTGAGGATGTTGGTTGCTGAAATACACCTCACTCTGAGCCTCATTCCACAGGACGCTCAGCTTCCCCCCCACCCCCGACCCCGACCCCAGAGCTCTAGGTTTGTGAACCCTGCACTGCTGGGTCCCTCCAGGCCTGGCTCATCAGGGCTGGGTGGTTGGGGGCCCAGTGGAAAATGAGCTGGGTGTCTTTGAAGCTGATCCGATCGCCTGGTGAGGGTCAGCTGGAAAGGGAATGGTTTCTGGCTGAGTACAGAGGAGAGACTTAGAGACCCGCCTTCTCACTCCCTGTGGCTTCCATTGCCCAGCAGGCCTGTTTGCTCCGGAACATTGCCAGGGGCGAAGGAACAGGATACACTGAGAGAAAAATAAAGATCAGCGTGATAGATGACTCCTCTCCCAACTGCTAGCAGTCACTTATCAAGTGCAACGCTGACGGCTTTGGAGAGGAACAGCTCTGACACAGTCCCCATCCCGACCTCAGCCCAGGATGGCATTGTGAACCTCAGAGAGCACCATCACCAGCAGCCCCCTGAACAGAGAGTCCTTTCTCAGGGTGAATCTGGAGCTATGGAGCTAGAAGGGTGCAGTGGTGGGCCCGTGCAGCCAGAGGGAGGAGCTTTCTGCGGGCTCACCTCAAGGGCGTGTGACTGAGCTTGGCTTCTCCCAGGAAGCTTGTGCAGCATCTCCATCCCAGAAAGCACTTGGCTGAAGTTGAAGGCCTCTGTAATTCGAGTAATCAGCTTATTTATTAAAATAGTGCCAGTAAGATGTAGCTGGAGCTGTGATAGAAGATAATGCTTTTCTAAGGAGAAAAAAACAGTCCTTCATGGCCTGACTACCTGCCAGACACTCACTTTTGAAATTGACCTCTGAGGCCCAGACTGACTCTTTTATCTACACTAAAGGTGATTAAGAATCTCACTGTAATAATTATTTGGTTATTGGTGCCTATTTCCCAAAAAAGACTGTGGGAGCATGTAAAAAGAGTTTCACAAAGGCATAAATTAAATTAAAAATAAAAAGGCATTGCTTCATTTGTACGTGTGGGATGTCAAAGATAATGTATGCATATTTTCCCAAATGAGATTCTAACATTCTGACTTTATTTACCTAGGGAAGGGGTTGGGACTCCACAACCTGTAATGTGACTGCGGCATGGAGGAAGGAGTATGTTTGACAAAGAGGATACGTGCCTCTGGGTGGGAAGGGGTTGTTGGATGGGGTAACAGCATGCTAAGGGTTTGTGGAATTCCAGCTGGTGATGATGAGGCTTTTGCTGTTGTGACACAGGAGCGTCTTGGAAATTACCAGTGCCCACGGTGGAGGTCTGGAGCAAGATTTGCTGCCCGGGTCAGCCTTACTGGGGTCGTGCCCTTTGTGTTTGCCCCGCCTTTCAAATCTTCTCTCTCATCTCTTGTGTTAGCTACTGGTCACACTCTACCCAAGTGTGAGATGTGTTAAGGGGTTTATTGGAAACCTGTAAACCAATAGCTGATAATTATTGGTATTGATCTGCTCCTGAATTGGAGGCCAGTCGACGAGAAAGCTGCCAGTCTGTCATGGACCACTAACACCAACCATGGGTCTCAGCCGCACAGAGCTTTCAGTCTAGTCCCTGGTTCGATGTAGCCACCATGCATGCCAGCTGAGCTCTTGAATGCAAGCAGAGGTCTTAGATTGGGTGAGGTGATAATCGTGTTCCCACACTGGAGCGTTGTCAGTGTGGGCAACTGTTTAAGAAATACTGGTGAACCTCGTCTCTGGGATAGAATGTTCAGAAGCGGGTAGAAACTCAATATGATTGAGTCTCCTCCAGTCCACCCTGGATAGAAGAGACCTGGGGGGTGCTGAGGAGGGGCTGGCAGTGATGTGAACATTAATCTCTGCCTTTGAGCACTTGGAGAGCATCTGCTGGAAAAGAGTTATGCACAGAGTTGAAGTTGGGCACACTTTGATGAGAACGGGGAAGAACTGCCAACAGTGGCATAAATGGATAGCCACTTGCCTCTCTGCTAGATTCTCAGAACCCAAGGTTCGGTTCTCCCAGCTGGGCTCATTCTAAAGCCGTGGCTTTATAAGGGGGTGGGTGTGCTTGTGTGCGCCCACCATGAGGGGTACACCCCGGACCTCTCCACTCCTTTGCAGGGCTTTGCCCAGAGGCAGTGCCACCTTGCCCCCCGACCCCAACCACGTCCCCAGCCCACTCCCCCAAGGCCTTGGGCCCTCCCCTGACCCATCTCAGGACCTCCTCCAGAGTCCCCTCGGCCTGTGCAGCAGTGGAGGGCGAGGGCGGGGAGTGGGGTAAAGAGCCGCAGCCCCCACCCTGAGCCATCTTTCAGAGACCAGCCCCTGGAGCTGTCTCCACATTTTATTTTCTCATTAAATAAACACCATTAGCCTTCCCGAGAAATTGGTGCAAACATGACCTCGCAAATAACCAATTAAAAGGGCAGGGTTGAAGGGGAATGTGAATTTGAAAACATGTAGAGGAGGCCATTAAAGATTCCCGGAGATCCCCCCGCCCTTGGCAACATCGATCTGAGCCCTTAATTTTATTTCTGACAGGAAAGCAAGGGCGCGCTTTAATTTTTCCCTGAGCTAACTGAATTCCGGGAGCGCCCCTTCCGCTGTCGCTGGAGATAATAACCAGCCCGGGAGCGTGGTGTCCGCTCACCTGCTCTTCCTCCTCGATGTGGGGTCATACGAGGCCCCAAACACCCTGGCACCAGGGCTGGGCAACGGGGTGCCCAGCGTGGGAGGAGCCCTGTGAGCCAGGGGAGTTTGGCACCCTGGATGCGCTGTGGTTCCTTTAGCCCAAGTGTAAATCTTAAATGTCTTTCCTTTGGGATAAAAGCCCTGGCACCAGAAGGGTGGTGAGCTAATAGGTCTTCCTGCCGCCCTCCTGGCTATGGCCCGAGGAAGCAGAAAGGGAGTGGGCCCGGGGTCAGCCGCTTCATTGACCCAGAAATGGGTTTTGTAGAGAGGGACAATGGGGCCTTTGTGGTCCCTGTTCCCACAGAGGCTCAGGCTTTGCCTCTCACGACATGCTTGAAGATCTGGGTGAGGGCAGTGTGTGGAGGCCGCAAGAGAAAGGAGTCTTTGGCTTGGTGACTTGATTAAAGCACCCCCTTTTGTAGCTTCAGGGTGCTGCTAGGGGCGGCAGAGGGCTGGCCCAGGGGTCCCCCGAAGCCTGGGCGGCTGCCTCCTGCTGGACCCTGACTTTCCCGGAGGAGCCCCGCTGCTGTGTGGCTCTGGGCTGGAGCTTCTGTGTTGAGGCTCGCAGATCGGAGGACTGACACGTGCCGTCTGTGTGTCTCTGTTGCAGCATAGGCTGGAAGGAGCCTGAGTTTGAGCGTTGGCCATCCTTGGTTTCAAATCCCAGCTTTCCCCTGGGTGTGATCTCGGGCAGGTTACTGAAGGACCTTGAACCCCTTTTGGTTCCCTGGTGGAGGTAACACGCCTGCTGTGCAACAGGAAGTATGTCACCGGTAAAGTGCCCATGAGGAGTGGTCACTGCCCCGCGGCCTTCGTTCTTTCCTGTCCCCTTAAAGAAGACCATCAGTTTAACTCCTTTAGGCAAAGTAAATCTTTTTGAATTTTTAAGACCTTAATATTTAAAAATAGTTTTCCCCTCCCCTTGACACACAAAATAGATGCTTGCATGTGCGTGGAATGTTTCTGAAAGGATTCCCGTAAAACTGGTAACAAAGAGCTGGAAAGAGTAATGACTAAGAGCACATGCTCTGGAGTCAGACAGCTGGTGTTTGAATCTAAGCTCTGTGACTTAATAGCTGTGTGACCTTCGGCAAGTTCCTTCGCCTCTCTGTGACTCAGATTCCTCATCTAGAAATAGGAATGATGACATCAGGTTAGCCTGAGGCTTCCATCCATTGATAAGCGTAAAGGACTTAACAGTCTCCAGCCACAGTGAGTACTCCACTATGTTTTATGCACAAGTACTTGTGCTCCTAGATGCAAATATGCATAAATAAAAAACGCCATTGGCTTCTGGGAAAGAGGGTTCACTGACCCAAGGTACAAAGATGTAGGAAAACTTTTTATTGTATACTCATTTACCTTTTGAATTTTTGTATCGTGTGCATTTATTACCTAGTCAAACATTTACTTTTTTAGTGTAAGCTTTTAAAATTCATTCCTATTTGAATTGTAAATGTAGGGATATAACAACATGAGAGAATTTTCAAAAGAAAAAAATTCACCCCATCCCACACCCTAACACAATAACCGTTGTCACTTCTGCCTTGTTCCTGACAGATATGTAAATATTTTTAAACTTGGTTGTAATTACGGGGTTGGTACAGCGCGTGGGGTCTTAGCGTTTGTTGAGCGAGGTGTGGGCCCTGCCTCATCTGAGTTTCCCCCCTGCCGGGAAGAGGGCCCGAGGAGCTCAAGCAACAGACACGATCAGTGCAGCCGGGCATCCTTTGCCTCTGAGTCGCCCTCTGTTTTTTTCTTTCCGTAAACAGCTGGTTGCATAGATAGATGAGGATTTTCTGGGTACTTTCTGCTCTTCCCAGACAACTGCTATTAACAGAACAGCCAGACGGGCCCTGGTCTGTAGAGAAGTGCAGGGTGCTTGACTTTATCCCAGACCAGAGGGGAGAGAGGTCAGGATGGTGAAACTCTTCGTTTCAGGAGTTCAAAGTGCCTTTTTTTTTTTTTTTGGTGGAAGATTAGCCCTGAGCTAACATCTGCTGCCAATCCTCCTCTTTTTGCTGAGGAAGACTGGCCCTGAGCTAATATCCGTGCCCATCTTCCTCTACTTTATATGTGGGACACCTACCACAGCATGGTGAGCCAAGTGGTGCCATGTTCGCATCTGGGATCTGAACAGGTGAGCCCCGGGCCGCCGAGGCAGAACGTGTGCACTTAACCGCTGCGCCACCGGGCCGGCCCCTAAAGTGCTTTTTAATTAAATGGGGAAAAAAGTTAAGAGCATTTTCCTAAGTTATGATTAATAAACATGTGGGACCTTACACAGCATGGCAGACACAGAATCCTTTTCTGTGTCCCCATTGCTTACAGCTTACAGGCCAGGGCGAGCGCCCCAGTTAACGAAGCTCGTGAGGGGTCTGGGCCATGTGACAGGGGTGAGAGCTTAGGTCTTAGAGTCACACTGCTGGGTTCAAATTCCAATGCCACCACTAATCAGCTGTGTGAGCTTGGGCAGTTGACTAAACTTCTTTCAACCCCAGTTTTCTCATCTGTTAAATGGAGCTAATGTTACTAACTCATGGATTCGTGAGGTTTAAGTGAGTTATGAGTGAAGCATCCGACGCTTAGGAGACTGTCTGTAAATGTTAACTGTATTGTCATCATAATAACTACTGTTTTTTTTTTTTAAAGATTGGCACCTGAGCTAACATCTGTTGCCAATCTTTCTTTTTTCCTTCTTCTTCTCCCCAAAGCGCCCCAGTACGTAGTTGTATATTCTAGTTGTGGGTTCTTCTAATTGTGGCATGTGGGACGCTGCCTCAGGACGGCCTGATGAGTGGTGCCATATCTGTGCCCGGGATCCAAACCCGGGAAACCCTGGGCCGCCAAAGCAGCGCGCACGAGCTTAACCACTCCGCCCCGGGGCCGGCCCCATAGCTACTGCTATTTTACTAGTAATAAGCATAGTGTTACTACCATTGCTTAGAGAATAAGGCTAAGTTTTGCTGACTGGAGAAAATGTTAATGTTCTAGAGGGTTGTTGGCAGAAGCTGTACCTTTTCCAAGATGAGAGGGATTTGTAGGTTGAGTTATATCTTCCACAAAGACATATTGACATCCTGACCTTTGGTGTCTCAGAATGGGACTTTATGTGGAAATAGGGTCATTTAAATGTAATCCAGTTGAGATGAGGTCATACTGGAGCAGGTTAGTCCATTATGACTGTGTCCTCAGAAGAAGGAGGAATGTGAAGAGAGCCGTTCAAGGAGAATGTCACGTGACCACAGAGGCAGAGTGGAGTTATGCAGCCATAAGCCAAGGATTGCTGGCAACAACAGAAGCTAAGAGAAAGGCTTGGGACAGATTTTCTCATAGAATCTTCGAGAGAACATGGTCCTGCCAACACCTTGATTTTGGACTTGTAGCTTCCAGAACTGTGAGAGTATAAATTTCTGTTGTTTTAAGCCCCGCCCCAGTTTGTCGTACTTTGTTCCAGCCACCCCAGGAAACTGATACAGAGGGCAGAGCAGTGCCTTCTGGGGGACATGGCCCCTGTTGAGCGTTGTCTGCAGTCGCCTTTTCACCCTGCACGTTCCTGTCCACGTCACAGCTGCTCCCTCGGCAAAATTATGTGCAAGAGAAGTTAGAGAAGAGGCCTTTTACCTCACTGGGAACACAACCCCCAGATTCTGGCATAGTCCGTGCCTTGCCCAAATCTAATTTAGCCCAGACCCTGAAATTGACCTTAGGATGTTAAAGATGCTTTTTGGTAGCGAGAGACGCTTGAAGAACTCAGAGGTTTAATTTTTAAGTTCAGAGCTCACTCATTTCTAGGTAAGCCAAGGAATAAACTGATGTGCTTAGGAGTCCTCTGAACCCCCAACTCTAGGATTGCAAACTGGACTCATTAGATTCATGTTTCCAGCTGGTTCATTCAACTCAGCTATTTAGGAAATAAAAGGAAGGCTGAAAAAGAAGAAAGAAAGAAAGAAAGAAAGAGAAGGAAATCAGGAGAGCTCGTATGTATGACAACACAAACCTTGCCTTCCTTACATACCTGCCCCGAATTCCACCCTGGAAAAAGATGAGAGAGAAAACACCGCAAGACAGCGCTCAACTTCAAAACCTGCCAGACAGACTTCTTGATTTCTTTATGTTGTCCCAGAAACCCTTCCAGGCAGGAACATTTGCCAAATTCAACCCTAGAGTGAGATTCGGAGCTAAATTAATGCAGTGGAGGGTCAACCCCTGCAGATCTCCGGTCGCAGGAGGCCAGTGGGCCCAGCGGTAATGAACAGTTCAGCACGCACCTGACCGTGCTGCTCTCCATCCTCAGGTTTGGTCGGCCAACCAGGCAGGGCATAAAAGTATCTGCCGTGATTATACAGTGATCAAAGTTGTGCCCCTTTGAGCACTCCCTACAGATTTGAAATTTCTGCCTCAGTTTGCCACCCCCACCTTGATATCTGGAAATAATTGCAAGTGCCTCCTTCCTCCTGAACGTTTCCAGCCTTGGTTCCTGCGTCCCAGCACCCCAGGCAACGCTGGCGCCTCTGCACCAGAGCCACCAAGTGCGCAATGCTGACATCCGATTTATTATCTTGGAGCCTGGGCCGGTTCCTGGATGATTCATGACTCTGCTCTCCACTGCCGCTGGAGGTGACATCATCCATTCTGAGCCCAGAATAGACGCAGAAGCAACAGTGGCCCCTGTCCTGTGTGTCTCTCGCCAGGCGGGGCTCCCTCCCATCTCACATGCGGCTGCTGTGAATGGTGTGGAATGGTGGTGGACCAGAGAGCCCGTCGGAGGTACCTCCTTAGCAGGAGGCCATCACTGTGTTTCGACGCTGTTATAGCTTCACAATAGGGCAGAGAAGGGAACTTTCCCACAGTTCACCTCTTCCCCTTCTGTCTAAAAGTCCATTAGCTGGACTTTAGATTTCACTCATAACCCGAAGAGCTGCTGAACTCCTGTGGCCAACTTTGGTTTCCTTAGAGACAGAGTTGGTTGGGAAGCTCTGTGTGACATAAGTCATCCCACAGCCCAGCAGTAGACAGAGCATGAGAGGAATGATGGTTGTCGTGTCAGAGGTCTAGCCTGCATCCGTGGCTCTCCACCCTGGTTGCACATTAGAATCCCCTGGGGAGTTTTTAAAACATACCCACGTCTGGAGTCCACCCCAGATCAATGAAGTGAGATTCAGAGATGGAGCCCCGGCATTGATAAGTTTCATCGTTCCCCCAGCTGAAGCTAGTGTGCATTCAGGGCTGGGAACTCCTGGGTCAGGTGATCTCCCAGGACCCTTCCAGCTTTCAGACCCACTGAGGCGCAGTGTGCTGACCAGATCTTGGACTCTGACCTGAGTCTGGGCAGTCTGGGCAGTGGGGTAGAGGGCCCTCCTTGGCCCGGTCCCTGGCTTATAAGCCCTGGGAGGATGAGAGTGGTTCTTTCAGGTGAGTGGCCTTTGGTGATCCATGTGGGGAGTGGGAAGTATGAATAACTACCGTTCTCTTGTGCTGGTAGGAATCGGGTTCCCCCTACCAAAAATACCTTGCTGGCTTGCCGCCACAGTTACCATAAGGCCTAAAATGTTGATGCTGGTCTGCGGAGTCTTCGATGCCCGGCCCTTTTGTCCTCTCCAACCACGCTGCCTTCTTGGGCATTTCCTTAACAGGGCCACTCACACAGGCTGTTCCTTGGGCTGCCAGGAACAGTCTGTCTCTCGCTCCTGGCCAGCTCCTACTCAGCTTTCAGGCCTGGGCTTAAATGTCCTTTCCTTGGGGAAATCTTCCTGAGCCCCCAGACTAGGTCAGCTGCATTGATTATCTGTGCTACACAGCTCCTTGTAACTTTCCTTTCTGGCACTTCTCAGTTCTTTCTTTCTTTTTTTCTGAGGAAGATTAGCCCTAAGCTAACATGTTGCCAATCTTTCTCTTTTTGTTTGAGGAAGATTAGCCCTGAGCTAACATCTATGCCAGTCTTCCTCTCTTTTATATGTGGGTCACCGCCACAGCATGGCTGATGAGTGGTGTAGGTCTGTGCCCGGGAACTGAACCCTGGGCTGCTGAAGTGGAGTGGGCCGAGCTTAACCACTAGCCTACCGGGCCAGCCGCATAGCACTTCTCAGTTGTTAATGGTTGTGTTATTTGCTTTATTATTTGATTCTTACCTGTGTTCTCCCCCATTATGTCCCCAATGCTTGACAAGTAGTATGAAAATGACACGAGAGTGGGTGACAGATGGGCAGGCCCTCCTCACTTGGTCTCTGTTCTTATTTGGCTGAAAACTGAGCAAGGTGCCTGCTGGCTCTCCCCATCCAACTTCCTTGCTGTATGCTTCTCCCCCTGGCTGAGCCCTGCTCTAGCAGAGTGGAGGCGCAGCAGCTGGTTTGGAGGATGGTATGGGAGCTCTGGTGTTTTCTGGAGAGGGCTTCAGAGAACCGAAGAGATGCTTCAGGAAGGCTTCTGTTTTCCCAGCATCTAAGGAAGGAACAATTACCCAGCAAACTAGTGGGAGTTCCTTCTTAAGAGGAGGAAAAATGCCTTTGTTGTGATTGTAGCTGCCCTTTACAGCTGATTTGGAAGAAAGGCTGAAAATATTGGTTCCATTAAAAAAAAAAAGTCAGGGGCTTGCCCAATGGTGCAGCGGTTAGGTTCACACGTTCTGCTTCAGCAGCCCGGGGTTTGCCGGTTTGGATCCCGGGTGTGGACTTATGCACTGCTTGTCAAGCCATGCTGTGGCAGGCGTCCCACATATAAAATAGAGGAAGATGGGCACGGATGTTAGCTCAGAGCCAATCTTCCTCAGCAAAAAGAGGAGGATTGGTGGCAGATGTTAGCTCAGGGCTAATCTTCCTCAGAAAACAAACGAACCAACCCAAAAAATCAGTCCTGCTCTCCTCTGACCCACAATGCCTGGTTGCAGCCTGGTAGGCCGGGGGGAAGGTGCGCCTCAGCCGGAGGTCCGTACCAGGGTTTAAAACACTTAGGCGCTTTGCTCTCAGAGGCAGGTAGAAAGGCGTGTACTTACCAACAGATTTCTGAATTTCCTCCCCACTTGCAAAATCACTAGGCTTGGCATCTTAAGTCTTCTTTTAATTAAGTTGATTCACTTGCCCTGGGAAGATTTCCTGATTCAGCTAGTAGATTTGTGTATAAACTTCTCTGGCAGCACCTGGCAATTTTTCTGAGTGACAATAAGGAAACGGAGCCTGAAAATTACGGTCTAATTTGCTCCCTCCCCGTGCTATGTTACCTTTTAAAAAATGGGTAAGATTTACAAAAGAAGCATTCTATTTTGCCCATAGTACTTAATCCTGTTTCACAACAGAAATGTGTATCAACAATACCTAATAATTTCCCTTTATATATTTTTAGAACTCTGGCTTTTAATGGACAATTGAAACATTCCTTGGCGGATGGGAAATCATCTAATTGCATGTTTTTATTTATTGTGAATTTTCAGGTGTGTCCCCAGTAGAGATTGGTGAGCATACACAACATCGTCAGAATAAGCAACATCTTAATGAGTTTATGTTCAGGAGTTGCCACTCTTGGGTTGCATCACGACTCTGTGTGTGTGGTATGTGTTTGTGTGTGGGGGCGTGCGGGGTGCACATTTGAACTGGATGTGGCTCTTGGTTGGTTTTTTAAAAAAATACACTGGAATCAAAGATGTTATAAAGGATCAAAATAGGAAAGTAGGTACCTGTATCTATTTTACTTTATTCTAGGTGCGTTGTTCCTTTATTATGGGACTAATTAAAATCCCCTAGTAAAATAAAGACTCACGCCCTGGCCTGGTCAATTAGCAGTGTGAACGTTTCCTGGGTAGCGTAAGCAGCTCCCACAAAGTGGTTTGAATCCTAAATGGCACCTCCTGGGTCCATTTCTTCTTTTCCCCTTTTAAAAGGTTCTTTAGCAAAACGTAGGGGGGTCAGACACGGCAGGTGGCCCAGCAAACTTTGCTGCTGCCAGGGCGGTAGCAGCTGGGGTGGGAAGGGGAGAGCAGCTGCGGCTGTGTTATTAGTCATTCCATGAAGAAATTGATTTGATAAATAATAAAGCAGCGAGGTTAGCAACACATGCTTGCAGGTCAGATGACTTCGATGAAAGCCCCCGCTTAAGTGTGTGTAATGGTTGGACAATATAGATGCCTTCTAAAAACATCCTGTTTTAAAATGGAAATTGGACTGTTCATGCAATTCTTAGCAAATACACCAAGACCATTACCAGAGTGAGCTTGGAAATCTAAAGGATGATCTTTCTATTTAATTTGGCCTCCACCCTCCCCCTTTCACACGATGCTTAAACTGACTTTGTTTCCCTGTTGTTCCCTTTTCATTTTGTTAACTGTTTTGGTTTGTAAAATGCTGTGCCTCGCACTGTCCTCCTTTATGATGATTTACTGCGTTGTTCTTATCTTTCACCTTAACTCCTTGATAAGAGCATTTTAAAAATGAAATTGCTACCTGACACTATTATAAAATCCTGGCTGGCAGCCAGGGGAGAAACAAGAGTTGGAGTGAGAAAAAGGAGAGACTGAGTTTAGGGAAAGGAAAGGTTTTTAAAGGAACCGTAGATGACGACGTTTTCCCCTGAATTCTGGAGGCATTTTGTGTGTGTGTGTGTTTGTGGTTTTAATGGAGCACTAATACAACTTTGCAGTGCCCCTTGCTGTTGCATAGTGGACCATGGGTGGGAAATGGGTGAATACCAGTGAGGGATTTGTTGGGCCAGGCTAACCTGCAGTGAAGGTGAAATTCACGCATATACATTGCTGTGGATTGAAACTCGATGGGCGGACAGACAGATGGATGGATGGCATTTAACCACCTCCACATTTATATCGCACAACACATGTCCTTCCTAACTCCGGGCAACCCCATTCCTCTACCCTGCCCTACTCTGTTTAAGACAGTCACAGCAGCATCTCCTCTAGCTGCGGGCCTGTGGTGGCTGACCTGCCTACAGTAGGTGTGTGCTGCAATGGAAACTTTAGTGTTTGGCTGCATAATGTTTCTGGAGATCTCGATGTAGCCACAAAAGGCCCTGGTGATGGGGGCGCATCAGAAAATAGAACTGTCTGAAGGAGCAGTTTCGTTGAAATTCTAATACAGTGATTTAATGAACTCTCGTCTTTAATTCCTGTGACGTGGAGAAGGCAGCCTTTCTCTCCCCTAATGGAGCTTGTTAACCCATCTCTTTACTGACTGGTGCTTTTATTATTCTTATGACGACAGGAGAACTTATTATGTTAGAATAACAGGTTTCCCAAGTGCCTGGCAGAGAAGGGGAGCGTAATGATGCTGCTCTTTTCGTAAGAATCGCAGTGGCCTCTGGCTCGTCTGGCACAGGCATTATTAGATCTGAGTCTTCGGCAGTGCCATGTGTGCAGACCTGGCATTTATTGGGATCAGGGGCAGCGTGCAGCAGCGAGAGGGGCACAGATCCACCCCATCGGGGCTCAGACAGCCGAGGAGCAGCTGCTGGGTGCCGAGGCCACCGTGGGAGGCCCCTGTGTGTAGCTGGTGGTGCTGGAGCGACTATGCCCAATTTATCACACACCCCATGAGAATATAATCTGCCACCAAAATGACTGCTTTTGGAAACTGTCTTGTCTCTTTTGAGTCGAGACTGGAGACAACCAGACAAGGTTCGGTGGTAACGAATAAAGAAACATTACTTTCTGAACACAATCTTCTGTTACCAGTCACTTTTCAACAGACATTCAATCAAAATGCTAATAGCAGCGGCAACAGGGAACGCGGTTATTGTCATACTAATTGATTGGTTGGAGGGTGGATTTTGATAAGTGCAGCTGAAGATTTCGGAAATATGATTCTCTTTAATTACAGCGACGCTAATAAAAATGAACAAATGATTTAATGATGATTTCCTGGGTAATGGCTTTAAAGATTTCGTTTGAGTTAAAATGAGATATGGTGGAAATGCACCAGAAAAATAGGGCCCTGGTGGGTGGCCTTGCGTTTATCAAACCCAGGCATAGAGATTCAAATCTGGAATGCCTTTGGAAGGCTGTGTGGAGCCTGCCTAGACAAGAGCAATAGAGGCCTCTCCCAGTGGGCAGGGCTGGTCGGGCGATGGGTAGATTCCAGCTTGCAGTCATTGGCGTTTCCCGGGCTGGGTTGCACTGATGCAGCCGCATGTTTGCTGTGGGTTTCCCTGGGCTGGCCAGGGCAGAGTGAACCCCACTGTACCAACAGGGGCACATCCATCCTGTGCTCTCGGGCTTCGTGCTGCTGTCCCACCACCGCTCTGTGCTGGGCACCCTGTGTATTCCAGGAGCTGTTCTAGTTCCAGCCGTGCTGCAGGGAACCAGGCAGGCCAAATTCTAGCCCTCCTGAGCCCACCTTCTTTGGAGAGAAGGAACATAGATCGTGCCATGTCAGGCACTGCTGAGTGCTCTGAAGAAGATAAAACGGGCACATATTTGGGAGGGGGCCTAGGGCTCACTTTATTCAGGTAGGTAGGTGGCAGTGGCCTCCCTGAGGAGTAGCCGTTTGAAATGGAAGGCAACTTCAGGAAAGGCAGTCCAAGGAGAAGACAACAGTGAGCGCAAAGGCCCTGAGGTGGGAACGAATGTGGCCTGTCTAAAGGATGGGTGGACAGCTGTGGCTGAGAGGGAGAGCGGTAGGCGATGAATGAGAGAGGCAGGTAGACAGAGGCTGCATCATGAACGGTTTGTGAGCAGGGCCAGGGGTATGGGTGCCATTGGAAGCAGGTAAGAAGGGCACAGGCTGTGATTTCTGCTCTAGAAAGATGCCATTGGCTCCTGAATTGAGGAAAGATGACAGGGCTGCACTTCTGGAAGCAGGAAGGCCAGTGGGAGTTCATTGCCGAGGTGCAGGTGAGAGCCAATGGCACCTTGCGCAGCGGCTGTAGCAGCGCGGGAGAGAGGCAGCGGCTCTGGGATGTTCTCATAGGTTGGATGTGGGTTATGAGGGGGAAAGAAGAGAAATCAGGGCTGGCTATAGGCTCTTGGGTTGGGCAGCTGGGCGGGTGGTAGTGCTGTCCAATAACATGTGGACTACTTTGGTGCAAGTACACATTTCAGGAGGAAAAATCAACACTTCTATTTGAAATTCCCACTGGAGTCTCTTTGGTGATGTGGTCTAGATGGAAATACAAAAAGTTCACCAAAGAACAGGTCTCTGGAGAATTAAAGTAACCCACCCAATTGTTTTTGCATAAACCCCACTAAGGAAGGGATTGTGTCAGGGCATCCCCGAGTAGATGTTATTGTCAGTACAGCAGACAGTGAGACTTGGCGATGGGGTCAGTGGTCCCTCAACCCTTTAGTTTTTCAGCATTAAAATTCCCCCTGTGCATCCATGTTGGCGATTCATCCAGAGAGTTTCTGGAAAGATGCTGCATCCAAGAATCAAAGCATCATTGCCTCTGCTGCCATGGGGACAGCAGATCCTGTAGATGCTCTTTGGTACCCAGTGTCATTCTCTGAGTGCGTGCCGGGGGGTCTGGGCTCCCTGTGAATGTCATAGGAAGACAGGCTCTGGGGCGCAGCCCTGACCACTTCCTACTTCCTCCAGCCCTCTGGATCTCTTAGATTTCAAAGACTTAGTCCATGAAGAGGGGCTCACCCTTTGTGTGCCTAACCCTGCAGATCATAGGTGCGGCTCCCTGGGGTGGGAACAGCTCTGACAAATTAATTGGTTAAAAAAAGGCAGAAATCAGATTTGCATTATTGGGGTGGGAGTGGGGGCTTAATTGGGGCGGAGAGGCCGGGCTAGCCTTCCTTTCAATTTGTCAAGCTTTCTTTCAAAAGATCTGCCAAAGAAGAAAGGGTAATTAATAGGCTTGAAGTCATTTCCGATGTGTCAGGATTTCTGCCTTGCTTCCAAGTGATAATGTTCGCCGGCTCCAGGCCTCTAGGGAGCCTTCCGTCTTATTAACTTGTCTGGGAGAAGCAGGGAGTGGGGACAGCTCGGGCCAGTGGGTGACAGGAAATAAAGATTTGTGGTGTGGTGAGCTGTAAACAGTAGGGCCAGAGAAGTTTGGTGTGGGGGGCTGCGCGGGAGAACGATGGCTCTCGCGCACCGCTTCCACGTGAGCGAGGCCTGGAGCCTCCTGGGTCGGTGACCCCCGCTTCACCTGGAGGAGTCATCCAGAGAGACCCCAGGGAGGAAGTGCTTTTAACACGCAGATTTTGTGTGTGCCTCTTCACCCCTCTTCCTTCTCATTGTTCCTTTAAAAAAAAATACCTCTCACCAAAATAGTCTTTGGAATTCACAGTCATTATTCTCTTCAGCCCTGGAAGTTGCCTGCCCACGCATGGACCCCAAGCTCTTGACTCTTCCGAAGACAGAGTTGTTAGAGGGCATAGTTGTGAAAAGGCATGTATTAAGCACCTACTTGTGCCTGGCGCCGTCTGAGACTTGGCTGGTTATGTGGACCTGGTTCCTACCCTGGAGGGGTCTCTGCTCTGGGAAAACAAGCTCGTCTCCCTTTTTGCAGCAAATGGGTTTAGTTGCACAGTGCCCGCCATGGCCTTCCATCCGGCAAATAAAGTCTGGGTTGAGTGTGTGGGGAAGGAATCCTGTCTTCCCTTCATTTCTGGTGGGCTTCACCGCCGTGGCCCTCCTGCTGTGATAGCTCTTTGCCCTGTTTTCCACCTTGCCTTCACCCCTATCCTCAGCTGTAAAAGCATTCACCTTTCAAAATTAAGGGCTGGTAAATATTTTTTAATTGAGTAAAGGGATGAATGATGATGATAGTAACTATTAGGCACTGCTGAGGGCTCCTCATGTATTCTTGAATTTATTATTTACCACCTAGCCACTCCATTTACTTGATGAGTGGTTGATACTCAGAGAGGTTTAGTAATGTGACCAAGGTCACACAGCTGGTGTGAAGTGGAGAATGGGATTTGAACCCAGGAATCCTGTTTGACAGTAGCTCCTTGATCCCCTAGTTGTCTCCTGCGATTGTGCTTAGGAGCATGGCATCCGTAGTTGGCAAGGGTATTTTAGCTGTTGTTCAAGGCCCAGCTGAGTGGAGAAAGGAAGTTAGGCTTGGAGACTGTCCTTTGGTGGGTCAGCTAAGACCTGGGAGTGGCCTCAGAGTGGTTGGAGGCTGGCTGATGCTGGAGCAGGGGCTGCAATGTCAGTGGCCACGGTCACCCATGAGGGAGGGGGAAGCCGGCCTGCCTTCTCTCCTGCCCCACCCACAGCCGTCTGCAAACGCTGTCTTTTTGGAGCCAATTAGGAGAAATCTCAGCAGGATGGAGAATAAATGCCGAAGACAGATGCTGCTCCTAAGTGCAGCCAGCGCAGGGGAGGGGGCTTGCCTGGCTGAGTGTAGAGCTGGATTTGGTGACTCTGGGTGGCAGCTGGCAGCAGGAGCTGGCAAGGCCTGGAGGCCAGCGTGGGCAGGAGAGCGTCCGGGGACGGATGTGAGCACATATCTCCTTGATTCGCACCCGTTTTGGCCTTTTCCTCTTTCTTATTTGTTGCAAAAGTGCTTAAGAAGTAAAAGTTGAGTTAGTATAGGAAACCTGGGGTAAATAATGCCGGCTTCAGCTGAATACAAGCTGTTCCTCACACTCTGTGCTTTTCATTGTTTAAAATAGCAAGGTTTGGATTTTTTGGGTCATAGGGAAAGAACACGATGTCTCTTTTTCTCTTCTTTAATTTTTTTTCTTTTGCCTCTTTTTACCTTTTCTCTTCCAAAAGGGATTTTTGGGCCAGAAACGAAAGTTAAGCAGAAGTCCAAATGCATCCTCTGTCTTTTCTTCCTAATTCCTCTCCCTTGTTCTCATCTCTCCAGATGATGTGTTTGAAGCCTGGCTGGGAAATTTTGTAAATTTTCAGCCTGGGGGAGAGAGGAGATGCGGGACCTTTTCCCTTTTCCTGGGAAACCTTGGAGTGGGATTAGGAAGTTAGCACATCCTCGATCTACACACACGCGCCCCTCTGCCTCTCACTGATTAAATCCACACTATAGACGTCTTCCACCCCGGCCTCACCTCGCGAAATTATTTAAGAGCCATTTTTTCTATTAAACCAAAGAGTGGGAACTGATGGGGAAAGGGGGGTGTTCTTGGAAGATAGAATTAAAATGTGTTTATTGCACTTATTAAAGAGAAAGAATGGTTATTATTCACATGAATGACCTCCTGGTGGTTTGGGTTTTTTTTTTTTTTTTAATATTTTTCTGTTTTATTTATTTATTTATTTATTTTCCTTTTTCTCCCCAAAGCCCCCCGATACATAGTTGTATATTCTTCGTTGTGGGTCCTTCTAGTTGTGGTATGTGGGATGCCACCTCAGTGTGGTTTGATGAGCAGTGGCATGTCCGCGCCCAGGATTCGAACCAACGAAACACTGGGCCGCCTGCAGCAGAGCGTGCGAACTTAATTACTCGGCCACGGGGCCAGCCCTGGTTTGGGTTTTTTGAAGGATTTTTTTGTTGGTGTATTCACAGTGGTTTATAACTCACATAGTGGCTCACCTCCGTGGAGCACCGAGGGCTTCTGCAAGCCGTGGACTCAGAAGGAATCTTGTCCGCTTATTTTGGTGCCTGTAGGTAAACCAGGAGGGGCCAAGGGGGCAGTGGTATCTCTCAGACTAAAGAAAGCCTCCTGCTTTGAGGCTGAACCTGAGTCCCAGGATTCGCCTTTCCTGTGCGACTCTCCATCCTGAATTCTCCCTGCTCACTTGTCTGCCTATTAGAGACAGGCCCTCATCGGACTCGCCTGGGCTGCAGAAGCCAATTGGCCACAGACTCCTGACTTGGTGTGTACCTCGCTGCTTGTTGCTGGTGGGTGGAGAAGGCACACTGGCTGCAGCCCGGGACGAGGTGGCAGGTGGATTGGAAATTAGTGTTCAGCCAAGGGTAGAAATCGGGTGCGTGAAGAAAACTGGTTGCTGTGTTAAGTCTGTCGATCCCAGGATGCACCCCTGGGTCACCCGTGTGCACACAGGCGCGTTCTCAGACCCTCCCCTCCCCCACTGCCATAGCCCATCTCCCTTCCCCCACCCGCTGCTGAAATCTTAGCTTTCAAGTGCAGGTGGTGAGGTTAATAACAAGACATTTCCCAGTTGGCCCTTTGCTAGAGAGGCTTCTCCCTGGGCTCTGAAGGAAAGGAAGGGATTTAAAGGGACCACAGACATCAAAGCTGGAATCAATGGTGTCCACTGCAGGGGGCAAGGGTTGGCTGGGAGGTGGTTTTATACACTGACCGCTCCTGTGAAAAGAGTGGCTCAGGCAGGAGTTGTGCCCTGTCCCCCACAACCTTCTCACTCCCTTTGGCTGGAGTGCCTACGCCAGGCCAGCCAGCCTGACTTTCCTTAGATCCTTCAACTTCCCGAGGGACTGACTTCTCCATCCACCTGCTGCACAGGAGCTGTGCTTTGATGGAGAGAGCCCGGGACCCAGGCCATGTGACGTTCAGTGTTGCCCCACGACTGGCTACACACTGGGGCGCTGTCCCCCACCCCACCTCCTCACTGGACCCTCAGACCTTCATTCATGAGGATTTATCGCTAATGCCATGGAGTAACCGCATAACCCGTGGGGGAGTTTCAGCAGTTTAATTAAAGTTCAGATCATGTTCACTGGTCTGTAATTCCTAACTGCCTTGCGGAGAGGGTCCTGGGAAGCCCGGCTTGGCTTTCTGCCTGCTTTGTGTCTCTGAGCATGGAGGCCAGCCAGCGGCACTCCCCATGCCAACCCCCTAACTCCACACCCTGGGTCTTCTGCCTCACGTGCTCTCTACCCTAAGCCCGAAGTAATCGGGCCAGATGCTAGGTGTCGCAAATCTGGTCCTGCCTCATCTTCGGAGGTCTTAGCAGGTGGGCTTTCCTGAGCCCTGCGTGTCTGTGTAAGCCCTATTGCCCAGTGACAACTCTCTAGGTTAGAGATAGTCTTGTGTGTTTCCTTGACTTCACAGAGAAGCTTGGTGTTTCCCATGTTTCCACAGTCAGAAGCAGTTACAGGCCTGGGGCCCCTCTGGCCTTGAGCCTTGCCCTGCCTGCTCTGCACCCTGACCTGGGAGACCCTTGTTCTCAGCTGTGGTGGCTCATCTCTTACAGCTTCAGTTCATGTTCGTATCGTCTAGCATTGTACATGCTTGAGCATTAGAAGGCACCGTGTGCTTGGGTACTTTTAGAAAACGTGAGGGGGACGTGGATTATAAATAACTCGGTGATCACATGACTGCTGGTCCACCTAGAATCCGTAGACTCGGGGAACCAGGCTGTCCCACGTTCTCAGTGCTTACACAGCTTGACCTGAGAGTCTTCTCTTTTGAGGAGCTGCTACGGGTCTTTGAATGAACTCTTTATCCCACCAAAAAAAGAGAAAGGATTGGAATGACTTGTAAAAAATTTTTTTGTTGTTTTAAGAATTTTGAGCACCCCTGGGAATAATGGCAGACGCCTGGTAGATTGAAAAGTGGGATCAGAAATTGCTGGATTGGAAACGCGGCCTTTTGTTGTCTGTCCTCCAGCCAGCACACTCCCCCCAAGGCCACGCTCTTAGTGGCTCCTGTGTTTCAGTTGAGCAGCCCTGAGTGAACTGGACGGATGGGCAGACAGAATGCTGAACTGGGGGCCGCGGAGGAAGCCAAGGCTCCGCCGGCTCAAAATTACCCATTCGAAAGCTGTTTGGGAAGCCAGAACGAATGTTGGCATCATCTTTCACTTGTGCAGTTTTTCAGAATTCAGCCACAGGTCTTCCTGGAGCCTTAGCCGGGTTTTGATTTCTAGGCTGGGATGAAATATGAAAGAGACGTTTATTTGGTAGGAGGGGGGATTGGGGCATTGAACTGCTTTTAAATGATGTAAAGAAACCCTTTCTTCTCGCTCCTTTCTCACTCCTGCTCTGGTGCTGACTTTGAAAAACCTTCCTAGAGAGGCTGAGAGATGGGGCGCTTTCTCAAGCCGCTTTCTGAGGTTGGATTTTTGAAATACACTGGCAATCTATCTCGGCTCTGAATCATCTGTTGGTTCTCATCACGGAGGGGCCGCGGGGAGTGTGCACGGGCAGCCCAGCCGGTGGGCCTTTGTGGCCGTCCCTCCTCCTGGCCAAGAGATAAGTGTTTGAAAGTCTGTTTATCGCGAGAGAGCAGTATGTGTGGTCAGAGAGGCGGCAAGGAAAGAGCTGGCGGCCCTTCTCTGATGGATGGGTAGCAAACTTTTCTTGTGAAGCACAGGAAGCCCACAAGTTTGTCTTTTTCAAGAGGTGAGAAAATGTAAAGTGAAGCTCCAGAGAGATAAGTTTTTTCAGTCTGGTGCTTCATGGAGCCTTAACGATTCTAGGAGGGCCCTGCAAATGGCACAGACCTCAAATCCACCCCCCCCCTCGTCCCCCTTTATGGGCTCCCTAACTAGAGAGGTTTGCAAAGCTTAAGGGGATTAATGCTCTTTAAACCTCTGCACTGCTTCCTGCTCCTCATGGGATCCGGGTGCTAATAAAGATGTACCAGCTTGGAAAGGCTGGTAAACACTGCTTTGTTGCCATGGCAACAGGCGAAACAAGAACGAAGCCGAGTATTGCTAACAAGAGTCCTTATGATCAAGAGTTTAAGGAGAAAAAAAAAAGGTTCTTAAAAATGCAGAGAGTCTTGGCGAGGTAATTAGACTTGGTGCTCTCAAAGTAAATTTATAGTTTTACAGAGCATTACTGGAGTGCCTTGTTGCTTGCAAAGTCACCCTCCATCGAGTACCAGGAACAGCATCACCTCTAAGAGCTGCCAGCATCTGCTGCCAGTTGCTCTGGTGAGGCTGGACCCATGTCCAGAGACACCCTTCCTCTCTCTCCTCCTTAGCAAGGAGTGGCTGTGGATGTTCTCTTGCTGGGGAATTGTTGACAAGCTCTGCTTCCTGTCTCCTTGAAAAGCAGCTCTGCACTTACCTTCCACCTGGGTCGTTATTGTTATTAACAGCGATGACAGATGAGAGCTAACGCTTACCGGAAAGTGCTCCCTGTGCCTGGGCGCTGGGCTCAGCACCTTCCTTCCTTCATCTCACTGCACCTTCCAGCCGACCCTGTGCCATGTGGGTGTTATTGTGCCCATTTTTAAGATGAGTAAACAGAGAGCTTAAGGCACTCACCCGTGGGGATGCAGCCAGCCAGGGCAGGGTTGGGGTTTGAACCCAGGAGTGGCTGTATAGTCTGGGCTCTCTGCCCTGGACCGTATCTTTATAGCCCTGCTTCCAGCCCTCCCCGCCTGCTGCTGTAATTTTCATTCCTGAGTCATGAGCAGCTCCTGCAGCCCCTGCTGAGATCTTCTGCCCAGACCTGCCAAGATTTCCCAGGGAACCTAGGACTTGCTCTCATGTTCCTTCCCTCTGTGATATTTGGGCACTGTGCTGAACTTCTTGGGGATGCTTATGATTCTCATGTGTATTTTAAAGTTCTGGGGACTGTGGGTGAGAAGTAGAGCAGTGTGGAGAGGTGAGGTCGCTAGCCTGAGATGCCCAGGCTGCCCCACTGACCACCAACCCCCCACCTCCCAGGTAATGGTGCCCAGCTGCTCAAGCCAAACCTGAGGCTTTGTCCTGGACCCTGCCTCCTGCACATGTGGCCTGTCTGTCCAGTCCACCTCTGGATTACCCTGTCGTGTGCATCCACCGCCATGCCCATCACCTCTCTCCCTGGCACCTGCTCCAACTCTCAGGGAACTCCTGCCTCCAGGCCTGCCCCTCTCTGATCCATTCAGGGGGATTTTTCTGAGCTGTGATTCTGATCATTCCGAGTTTGGCTTCCCAGCCAAGCGCCTTAGCATGGCCTCCAAGGAACCATGCCTGCCTCTGCCCTCCATCGGCCTGGCTCCCTGCCTAGTCTGTCCTGAGCCCTTGCAGTTGCTTGACCACCAGGATCTCTCTCAGCTCTTGCACATGTTAATCCCAACCCACCTTTCCTTTGGCAAACTCCTGAGGGTCTCCAGGACCCAGGCTGCAGCCCACCCCTCCTCCCAGGCTAGATCGGTGCCCCTTCCTCTCTGCTGACCCCTCTGAGCATTCCTTTGTCATCATTTGCTCATGCTGTCCCCCACCCCCGGCAAATCCCCCAATGGTAGCTGTCAGGACCCTATAGGTAGGAGACCAGGCTCTGTTCCTCTTGGTGTCCCTCGTACCTGGGACATAACAGGGACTTTTGTATGCGTTTATTAACTAGAGGAACCAGAGTGTTTATCCTCTCCAGGTTGCTATGGCAACAGATTCCACAGCCCTTGGGGGTCCCCAGGTGACACAACTACCCTCCTCTGACCACCTGGAGTCCCGCTCCCCCTGCAGCCAGGACGGGCTACCCAGCCTCAGAACCACCACTTCCTGTTGTGTGTGTTCCAGTGGGGCCTGCAGACCACGCCTCAGGCGCTTTACACCCTTGGCGGTAACGGTAATGCATTATCTGAGTTTTGTTGCTTGTAAATTTCTTTTATACTGATCAACTTGAAACTGGATTGGAATTGAATGTGGCTGCTGTCCAGTATCCATCAAGAACACGATGGTAAACATTTCATGTTTTTTTCCTCCTCCTTCCCCACAGTATCAGTTTTCTTATTGAATTTAGGAAGCAATAGCAATTGATGAAGTTGCAGCGGAGCTTGCCCTAAAAGGAAATGATTGATAATCCGTTTAGGTCTGCGTGGCTGGCTTCCCCCTCCTGATTTCCTTGGCCACTTTTTCAATTACCCACTGTATTTAGCTTGGTTTGCTCGCCGTAACTCATTTCCCCTTCCTCCAGGATCTGCGGGGAAGTTGTAATGTAATGTTGGAGTAGTGACATCTAATTATTTCCCTGAGAAACAGTTAGAAATGCAAGCATACATCTTTCTCGAGGTGGACAGATGAGAGCTGTGGGGCTGTGAACCAGAACACGTCTGTCCCAGCACATCAGTCCCTGGAGAATCAGGAGGGAGATCAGGGTGTCGTCCTGGTCCCTGGACCCAGAGCCCGTGTGGCCCTGTGGGGGCAAAGGTCATATGCTTGATCTCCCAAGTAGACTGATTGGCTCACCACTGGGAGTAAGGCTACTCCGAGGTGTGTGCCCTTATCTCCCAAGCTTCATTTTTGTTTCTTTAGCTCCTATCTTTCAGGTGTTTTACCATCTTCACAGTGCTTTCGCCTGTCCAGTCCTGATAGCTTGAGATCCTCCTGACAGTGCTGTGACGAAGAGGAGAAATTATTAGCTTCTACAGCTACCCTCCCAAATCAAGAGATGCACAGTGTTGTGGCCACGCTCTAGAGTGGGTGTATAGGGGCATGACTTACCTGTGTCACAGGGGAAGTGCTAAGGCTTGGAATGCTGGAGAGGCTTGTCCACGAGGGTTCAGTGGGTAGAGTATGGACGCCATGATTGGGACAGTAAGTGCCTCATAAATAAATAGCACCCTATAAATTGTCCCTGCCTTACTTACTAAGTTGAAGGGTGTGCCACTGGCCCCTAGTGGTGGGGAGACGTCCTCCCTCCGTTGTGTGCAAGGCTGGACGGACAGTGTGGCCTGCTCCGGTTTGGGGTGGGCTGACTTAAGGCGTGAGGAGCACAGGGAAGAGGCTCCCTTTGGAGAGGGAGAAAGAGTTGCTGCCCACTGTATTCATCCCTGTTTACTACGAACTGAGTCACACCGCTTCTTTCCAGACAGGATGAGGCCAGGAGTGGCCCTAAAAAAAGCAAGGAATCTCGCAGAAGCCAGAGACTGCCCAAGACGTCAGGATGGAATCTTAAGGCTCTGCCCTGGGCCCAAGCCCCATTTCCCCCCTGCTCCTGACTCTGATCATAATGTGTTTGGAATGGATTCAGTAAGGCCAGCACCACGCAGCTCACTTCTAAGTCACTTTCTGTCCCTGTGGACTCCATGAGGTCTGGTTTACCAAAGGAGAGCCCTGCCCAGGAGGGCATGGGGCCAAGGACAGGCTCAGTGGGGTGTTGGCTGGTCCCCCGCAGCCCTAAGCAGGGGTGTTCCTCTGCTGCCACTGACCACACGCCCAGCTGTCTGGGCATAAGTCTGTCTGCAGCCACTCCCTGAGTGGGGTGAGGAACAGGGGAGACCCAGAGTGTCTCTTGGGAGTGCAGAGTCCCTGATTCTGAAATGCTGTCGATGAGGAAAAAGCGGCCCCAATTTTGGTCAGTTAATGGGGTGAAACAGCAGAGCTGTTTGCCTGAACGCTGAATATTTCTTCTAAATGTTCGGCTCCATAACCAAGGCAGCTAAGTCAGCGGATTGTCAGCGTTCCAGAAAGTACTGCGTCCCTGAGTTCTGTACTGCCTGCAGCCGACTTGGCCCCCCTACACCCCCCTTGTCGGTTGTCATGACTTACTTTGCTGAGGAGAATGAGGGGAGAGGAGTGGTATTTCTCATAATAACCCCCTCCCATTTTCCCAGAGTGCTCAGGCTGGAGCGTGCCTGCTGCTGGGTGGGGAGCTGACAAAATATTTAAATAAAGGCTCTGGGGAAAAGGACATGCTCAGATTACGAAGAGAAACTCCTCGCAGTTCTGGTCTCGGCGTATTAGGCGCCTCTGTAATTACACCTATTCAGCACTGCCATTTCCAGTCACCACGCAGCCATCCGAGGGAAGACGGCTGCTCTAAAAATGGCCCCGAGAACAGCCTTTCTAAAAAGGCAGTTAACGATCCAGAGCTATAAATAGTGTCTTTCTAACAAATAGCAAAGATGGTCGGCTCCCTCTTTGGGCTCTGTTGTTGGGGCCCCGTGTCCTGAGTAAGTGGGTAGGGGCCGGAGTGTTGGCGCCTCCTCCAAAGACACTGAGTTCTCGGAGACCCCAGCGTCCGGGCGGGACCCAACCTGTGGGGCGGCGGTGGGGGTGAGCCCCTTGCTGGCCTGAGCTGCCTCCTCACTGTATGCTTTTGGAGACGCATCTTTCCTGGTGGCATAGTAGAAAGTCACCACTTTAAGCCACTTGTCCCGTCCCCAGACCGGCCCTCCTGCCAGCACCAAACCACCAGCCCCTGCCAAGAGCAAAGGCAAGCCCACTGGATTCCACTGTCTCTGTGGAGTTCCTGAGTCACAGAACCTTCCGGGTTCTCCTTGGTTTGGCTTACATGTATCAAGAACGCAGAGGCTCTTTGACGCCGTTTTAATTCGTCCCCAGTCTACACGGGTACCACAGAAGGAACATCACTTACTGTCCAAAACAGGCGCGTACAGCAACAGACCTCCAAAATGGGATGACTTCTGCTCCACCTACCTTGGAGGGAAAGTTTGGGCTAAAAGACACCCACAGAGGACAGCGTTCGGAAAGTTAAAGCTAAGGAAACAGGAAAGATGGTAGGGAAAAGATGACCGCCCAGTGTACTTTTTATTGGCGCCCCTTCCCTCCTTTCCTGTCCCACCCGCTCCTCCCTTGACGATGAGGTGATTGCTCCCAACTCATGTGTCCACACCAGCAGTGGCCCCATTGGAAGGCCAGCTTCCCTGGTTGGGGATTGGCTGGAAGGAGGAGGGAGGGCCTTGGTGGAAGATGTTGCATGCGTAGCAAGGCACTCTGGCTTGTGCATCCCAGGGCTTGCCTCAGCCCTGCCCATAGCCACATGGACCCTAGTGGTAAATATGCAAAATCCTAAGGGCCACTGATGAGACAGGTCCTGGGCTGAGGGAAACCGAAGGACCTTGTGGAACCAACTGTGCTGCTGACAGCCTGCGGTTCAAAGGACGCCTGGCCTCGCTCCACTCCTCAGGCAGCACCCCTCCGGCTTCTGCTTGGTGCCAGCCTGTGTCTACCCAAGGGCCAAGACAGATGGGAGTCTGGAGAGAGTTTGGCTGCAGGGACCCAGTCGTCAGCACCTCCCCCGACTGTCCCACGTCCCTGCAGAGGCTTCATAAAGCAGGAGCAGGGTCTCAGATCTGGGCCGGGTCCCCCTTTTCAGTGTGACTCTGGAGCCACAATTGGTCGGTGGGAAGGCGAGAAGGCGGGGTCTTAAAATCAGTTCTGCAAAACGCCAAGTGGGTTTTCTGAGGGCCCCCAGCCATCTGGACTTGTGCTCTGAACATGTCATGTTAACGGGTTTTAAAGTAGAAACACGTGTGATTCTGGAAGACGTGAGATGGGGCATTGGAGAAGACAGTTTAAAATCGCTGTTTGGCATCTCCTGGTACAGTAGCAAACGTGAAAAGCTATTACGGTACACGGAAGCGGTTCATTGCGTAATGACATCTTCATAACTTGCCTTGCCAGCTGGCTTCTCTCAGTAGTCTTTGGGGGGGAAACTTTGCTCTTTTAAAATATTTTTAGGGATGGTGGCAGAGGGGTAGATTTCTTGTGTCCTGGGCCCCTCTGCTGAAACTCCAGGGGTGGGGGGACTTCAGTGTCCTGTGCTTCTCTAGGGAGCCCCGGGGGGTGGGGCGAGGACCGCACCAGACTCTGCAGGGGTTACTGGGATTTGCACTGTCTGCTTTGTGGATGGTTTCCAGAACTCTTCTCTCTCTACTGCTTCCTCCCACCCACTTCAAACCACCATGTGTGGGGATAAGAGGGTTTGGGAAGCAGGGACTCAGCTATCAGATTGCCTGGCTTCAGAAATCCCGGCTTCTAACCAGGTGCCAGCTGAGTGACCTTAGGCAAGGTGCATAACCTCTCTGAGCCTCAGACTCTTCTCTGCAAAATGGGATAATGGTAACACCTATCTCCTAGGGTTTTGATAGGCATCGTTCAGACAACGCCTGTACAGTTCTCAGCAGGCCTAGTCGCACTCAGTAAAGGAGGTGGTTGTCGCTGCTACAAGCGTGCCTTATGGTGTGTTTTCAGGGTTACCTGAATTCTGCCAAGGGACGGGTTGTGAGCACCCAGGGGAGTGTGGTGGGAGCAAAGATGTGGGAAGATGGAAAGCCCACCACTGCCCTCCCGGGCCATGCAGGGACTGCTGCTGCCCTGCTGCGAGGGGACAGGGACTTTCCGGGGCAAATGGTGGTGAGGTCCGTACCTCGGCCCCCAATGAGATCTGCACCGAGTCGAGTATGGAAACCACTTGTTCTTCCACTGTCTGTTCTTGAGCAACAATGCAGAGACCCCATGACCCAGAAGAAACCACAGCCCCAAGGTGGGGAGAGGCCAGCAGGCGCGAGGCTGGGCGTTTTGGTGAGGGCTCTGCCGAGGCGGTGGCTGGAGTGTTGGATGTTCTTATCCATCTGCCTCAAACACAATATATCTGCAGCTGCTTTGCCCATGTCTCAGTTCCCTGAGGCTGCCAGCCCGGCCAGGCCCCAGAGAGCACACGTATCTCTGCTCTTGCTCCCCGGTCTTGCTGTTGTCCATCTCCAGCATATCCATTTCTGTGCAGTTGATTCTGGGAAATCCTGCCTGGACTGTGTGTGAACCAGTGGGTGGGACACCCCCACCTGGCCCTTCCTCCAAGCTGCAGACAAGAAGCCATAGGAGCTGTTACCGCAGTTGCTGCTTCTCTCCTCTTGAGCTCTTCTCTGGGTAGGAGCCCTGCTCTGGGGAGGCAGGAAAGCTTTGGGGAGGATGGAAAGGCAAGAAATGCACAGCTGGCACTCGGAAGGCGTGGCCTGTGTCACAGAGCACAGTGTCCCATCATCTAGGCAGGGGTCAACTTGCATGTTGAATCAGAATTCTAGAGGCCTGGGTGGTGCCCTCCTCAGCACCAGCTGATGGCAGTACTCTTGTTTTATAGATGAGGAAACTGGCCAGAGAGGATTGGTTCGTTCGTTATTTGAGTTTACAGCTTTGGAGTCCAACAGGCCTGAATTCAAATTCTGCAGCTTTCCACTTATCTGTGTAAGCTGCTTAACCTCTCTGACTCAGTTTCCTCATCTGTAAAATGGAGATAAGAATACCTCTTCAGACAGATGGTGGATGCTATAGATTAAATGAGGAAGCATACATAGCCTGATACATAGGCATATCCAACACATGGCAGCTGTTGTTTTCCATCCATCCATCCATCCATCCGGTAGACAGTGAAGGAGCCCCTACTGTCTGCCAAGTGCTGTTGCATCCCAGGACATTCAGAATTGGATCGTCTCTGAGATCACACCCCGCCCCCCAGGCCTGTAGATCGCTCTTCTCACGGGTCCTTTGTACACAGAGGGAACATTCTCCCATTGGCAGAAGGCACCACTTGCTGATCCCAAGCCAGCCCACCCTGGACACTGGCATAGGGGACGCCACACATCCATGCTGGCTTCGTGTGGCCTGGAATCAGAGACCTCTATCTCCTAGGTGAGTGGAGGTACAGGGGAGGTGATGCGACCTTCCTTGGATCTGTGCTGTCACAGCAGATGACAGTGACACCAGCTTTCCCATAGAATGTTCCCAGTGCTGCAGAGGTTGGCCAGCTTTCCGGAGGGTGGAGGAGATCCATCTTTTAAAAGTATTACATTGGGGAAAAAAAACCACTCCTGTTCTTAGTTCACCAACCTAAAGACATGCAGTCACTTCAGATGCTGGCAGGCAAACCATGGCTAACAAGTGAGATCCTCAGGCTGCGCTAGTGGAGAGAGAAGCCTTGCCATGTGAATTGCACATTCAATATTTTCGTACCAATGGCTGCAGGCCTTAGAGGCTTGTGCTCTTTAGTAAGTTAATTGTTCTTCCTGCTGGTTCCCATGGAAAGTTCTCTTCTTTTCCAGCCCCCCCCACCTTAGGGACCGTTTACACTGTGCTGGGCACGTGGCAGACACAAACCAGTTGGGCTTCCCCACAGCCCCGTGAGACAGGGACCCCTTTTACAGAGAGAAGACGCTGAGAGCAGTTAGGCTGCTTGCCCAAGATTTCAGGCCAGGAGGCAGTGGAGCTGAGAAGTGAGCTCAGGGCCTCCAAATCCCGAAGCCCATTTCCTTCCCACTGCTCGCCCCGCTTTCATAAGCAGTGTGACGTTGAATAAAGCTCAACCCATGCCAGGTAGTCTCCAGTCCTTCCTAATGCAGACGGTGTTCTTCCAGAATTTAACGTATTGAGAACAGCCTCATGTTAGTGGGACACACGCCTCTGTGTGCAGATGGTCCCATCCGCAAAATCGAGGTTTTGCATTTTCCTTCCATGTCCCCCCTCCAGCCCCCAGGCCTGCCGGTCTCCCCAAGGATGCTGTGGTTAAGGAATTTGCAAAGAGCCCGTTGTCTGGCCTGGTACACGCTCCACTGAACAGCCCACCAGAGCCAGAACAGGCCTGGGCGCCTCCTTCCACCCATGTGACATTGCCCACCCACAGATCAATGAATAGGACATCCTTTATGGCCAGGCCTCCTGTGCTTGCTTCTCGCTGTACAGCTGATACGTTGTGCTCAAGACACAAAGTCTCCGTGTCCCTGGCTACCCATCCTCCCCGCCTGTGCGAGGGGCGTGCCATGTGTTGGTGGATCTCATGCTGGAACAGGGCATGGCTGCTTGGGTTTGAGTGAAGCAGTAATTAAGAATTTCCCAGGTGCTAACATATGTATGGGCATTAGCCCAGGACAGCCCGGAAAGTTGCCTGTGACAGGCATCATGTGACTCCTCCGATCTTGTCATTGGTTGGCCATGGCCTTGGCTTGCATGCTTTGCCCCTGTGCCCTTGATGCCTTTCTTTTGAATGTGGAATTTCTGGATGTATGGGTCCTTCCATTACTTAGAGGATGTTTCTGGGCCATAGTAGGTCCAAGCAGGGTGGCCTGGAAACCACCAGTTACCCCAGGAGGCTGTATTGATGGTGGTGACAGAGGCCTGCGGTTCGAGCCTCTCAGAGGCCGTCTTCACCCACCTCGTGGGCACTGACAGCCTGTGTTGCGCCCTGAGTCCTGGGAGGGATTCTGGAGACGATGCTGCCAGGGAGCTTGTAGCTTGTACCCAGCAAGACCTATGGGGTTATGAAGTGTGGTCCTCACCTCAAGAACTAGGAGTCTCATTAAGTATGTGCTTATTGCTAAATTGCATGGCATTCCAGAAGTGGTGCCAGCACCCAGTAGGTACCGAGTAATACCCTTACACACCCCTGCTGTGCCCTCCTGCCTGCTCCCCAGAACCTGTGTACAGCCTTCTGCTCGTTGAGCAGGTATCTCCTGGTGCCAGTCATGACCCTGTGGGTTAGTTACCGTTCCACGTGTGTGTCTTGTTTCACCACCGTCATTAACAACTGCTTATGGAGCGCCTTAGATGCTGTCCAGGAGTGCCTTACATATCTTGCCTTACTTAATCTTCACAGGGTTCCTCTTTGATAGATGAGGAAACTGAGACTTGTAGAGGTGGTTACTTGCCGAAGACCACAGTGTGCACCCAAGGGGGTCTGACTCAAGAGCCAGGGCGCCTGGCATTGGGCTCTGCCGCCTTGCCCAGCATCCTAGGATTTCTTGTATGATCCACGGTGTCTGGCGCTGTGCCCAGATAGCGTTTCTGGAGAAGGAAGAGATCGTGATAGATTGCCCGTTTTCTGTAGAGTAAGGGCTGAATGTTTTAGCATGACATTCGAGGCTTCTCGTAGTTTCGGCCAGTCTTCTCAACTCACCTTGCGCCACTCCCTGGTTCTTGAGCCACGTTATCCTGCCTGCTGTTTCCCAACACACCACGCTCCTGCGGACCTCCCCGACCTGTACTTGCCCTTCTCTTCACCTGGAATGCTCCTCTCTGCCCCTTGGCTGCCTGGAAGCCTCATCTCCCCATGCAGGACTGCACTGGGCTGGTGGACGGATGGCATCTGCCTGGAAGCCTGCCTGTGTTCCTGCAGGCGTCCTTGCTTTTCCCACCTCCATCACGGCCCTGGCAGTTTGCGTTGGGATGTTTGCCTGTCCCTCTCCTGCTAAGGGCAGGGATCTCTCTGAAGACAGGGCCCTGGTTTATTTTATACCCCGGGGCTGGCAGTGTGCCGGCGCACACTCCAGGCTCAGCACATGGTGACTGATTTAATGGGCTTAGTTCAAGCAGCTTCGTGGAGCAGGTGATGCTGTATCGCCTGGGCTTCGAAAGTGGAGGAGGAGAAGGCGTTTCAGCATGATGTCTCCTCCTCGCCACCTCCCCTGTCTCAGGCTCCCTGGGTCTGGTGAAAATTGGCTGTAGTCGTGAGACCCCTCTGTCCCCCTAAATCACATCTGTTTACTTTCCCGGGGAGAGTAGCAATTTAGGATGAGCAAATAGAAGTGCAAACCCCTTTCCTTCTTTCGGTTGTCTGTGCATTGCCGGGGCACGTGGGCAGACCCCCAAAGACATCCTCACAGACTGGAGAAATTGGGGGCTGCGTGAAGATGTCACACTGGCAGATAGGGTTCGAGCTAGACCGGCCTTTTGGGTTTTCTTCTCGTTTGGAGAAGTTGAGAAGTGGCCCAGACCCAGAGCTTGCAGACGGCTCAGTCTTTGAAGGATGCACTCCTGTTCCCAGGGAGCAAGACCCATCTTCAGTGTGGAAACTAAGACGGCAGAGGATACATACTTGAGGCTTCGTGTAAGTTAATTCCTTTTGGCACGGCCCCAGATATCTTGATTAAATGGCCTGTGAAGTGCTGAGATATCTTGATAATGTACGTTTTACATTTGATTATATAATCAATTATGTTGCTCCTAATAAAATTTAAAATGAACTAAAAAGCCATGAGAAGGCAATACCGTCTATCAAAAGACAGTCTCCAGATGGGTGTAAAAAAGCCCTGTACACCGCGAGCTGGATGTCCGTGTCTGGAGCGACCAGCAGGGCAGCTGCTGAGTTTACCTGTGCAGAGGTCAACGTCTTTTACTGCAGCTGTGTTTTCAGAGGGCAAGCGCACATTGAAAAGGCAGCACAGCCTTGCTTTCCGGAGGAAAATGGTTTTATTCACTCAGTAACTGAGGGAGAGGGGATCGGCCCAGCTTACCAAGCTGGGGGCAGATGTGAGAAAAGAACTCAGCGGCGCCAGGCTTGCCTGTGAGGCTGCAGCCGATCGGGTTGGGGCCAGCAGTCGGTTTATGAAACAATGAAAGGAAAAGCATTCAGAGGCACACCGAGGGCTCCGTACGGCCAATTAGGAGAGTCGCCGCGTGGCTTTGTCTGCCTGTCTCGGCAGCAGCCGCGCCCCGCTGGGAAGGTGGCAGGATTTAATAGAAGGGGCATGCTCGAACCCGTTCCTCCAGGGAGCCTTGGAGAAGGACCCCAGGGGCCTTCCTTTCCATGCCCCGGAGGGTGGTGTTTCTCCAAGGACTCTTACATGTAGCAGGAAGCTAGGGAGGTTTGGGGAACAAGCGCTCATTCGTACAAACCAATGGAAGGGTCTGTTCAAAACAATCCATTCTGTCCCGCCGACAAGCTGCAGCAGCGTTTTTTGTTTCCGTTGGAAACATTGCTATCAACCGGTTGGAATATAGGCCCGGAGTATCGCGGGGTGTAATCTAATTAGTATGAAGTCAATTCAGTCGCTCCTTTTGTATCTCGTGATTAAATAAGTGGGGAAAATGGCTTGAAAATTAGGTGCTAGAACGACCCAATTACATTTCTGTAGCTTTTTGTATTCAATTTCATAAACAATTTTGCTCTTCGCTGGTTAATCAGTGAATGCCTTTTTCCAGTTTGAAAAGCACTTTTGAAATTATAATGCAATTAAATTGTGTGTGGATGTTCTGGCATAGCGAGTGTGAAAGCCGGGGGCTTGGCAGGCTGCCGTGTTGTACCTTGACTGCAATGAGTCCCCAGGCTGGCAGCTTGCGAGTGTCATTCATAATATTGTCCATGCTGGGTTACTGTAAAGTGTCACCGTCTTAACCGGCAGTTAACCAGCGACCGCCAGTCCCCTCTCTCAAGCGGGGCTCGTGTGCCTCATGCGACAGGGCTGTGCCACGGAGATGCCAGAGTGGCAGGGCTCCTCTGGGGACTTGCCGAGGCATTGGAAAGTCGAGCGTCTTCCTCATCGGTGAGGCTGGTGCCTCAGATGATCTGCTCACCTGTGCCCAGGAAAGGCTGGGATGAATTGGTCCCTCTTGCTCTGCGTGGCTCTCAGTGTTCTCTGTCAACAGTTATAACAGACCATGGGAGAGGAAGGGAGGACGTAGAAGAAGTTGTGGGCACCTTACTGTGTGTCCAGCGTTACAATAAATACCTTTGCTGAATCCTTACAATGACCCTGTAAGAGCACTGTTATTGTCCCGGTTTCATAGATGATGACTCTGAGGCATAACGAGATTTGACAGCTTCCTATAAGTGACGGCTCTGAGAGTGGGACCTGACTTTATCTGACTCCAAAACCTATGATCTTTCAATGTATTTTGCGCCTGGAAGACAAACTGAAATGCAGGCAGGGGACCTTTTTGGGGCTGGGTTCAGGGGTGTGGTGTGAGCTCCCTGCTCTCTGGGAGAGAGGAGAACGCGAGTCCTCCCCGTTCTGGAGGACGCCTGTGAGTTCACAGAGGGATTCTGTATGGGAAAAGAGTGTGCTTTAGATTTTTTTTCTCCCAAATCATTATTTAGTCATGTTCCTACTCCTTTGGACGTTTAGAATGAGTCTGGATGATCTATAATGTGAGTACAGGATACAAGACAGCGACCCAAGTTTGGGGTAAAGAGAAGACTCCAGGAGGAGTGCCGGCCATGGCGTAATCCAGTGGGTAAATTCAGGAAGACCTATCCCGGCCCCCAAATCTTACCCCTGTCCATAGCAAAGACACCCTTGCCTTTAGTGACTCAGGGGATGAAGCTGGTAGGAGGCAGGCTCCCAAGGCTCACAGAAGGAGGAGGTGCTTAAATCATTCTGATTCTAGAACTTTCTTAAGAGACCTTTAATGGCTCAGCTCCTAACAGTTAACACCTAGCTCCAGCCTCTAAGCTCCCTTTTTCCCTGTTCATTCTTCTTCCTGATTGGGGCCTTCTGACTAAACCTGCTTTGCTGGAAATGAGTGAGATTAAATCCTGGAGGGTCCTTTTCAGCACATTCCTTCCTATTAAACTTGACATAGACTCTCAGCCAAAAGGGAGTACCTGTGGCCTGGTGGTTGTAATGCCTGCTGAGTGGGAATGACAAGCTTTACACCAAGGCCGGCCTCCAGGAGGCTGGAGAGCCGTGATGGTGTTTATTGGTGAGAGAAAAGGTTGGGAGCTAGAAATGAGCACACCTGGGCCTGGCTGGTAATCGAGGCGGAAGAGGGGCTGAGGGTGGTATTTACTGAGCTACCGTGGACTTGGGAAGACTGTTTCATGTTGCAGCCTCTTTTTAAAACACTGTTGGCCCCGTGCCTGGGAGATCTTGGGTCAGGTGCAACATCTGTTTTGCAGTAAAGCTCAGCAAAGCTGGGATGGGGAGGTGAATGGGGTGGGAGTTGGATTAGAGAGAGGAGAGGAGATAGGGCTCCTGGGACTAAGCTTAGAATTTGCTGGAAAGCATGTTAGTAACTGCTAGCATGTGCTTCTAATCGTCGACTTGCCAGATGTTCCCGGAGTGGGGAATGGAGGGGCCTTGCCTGAGCATTCCCTGATGGGGAACACGTTGCTCGGAATTGGAAATAGACCCCCATTGCTTGCCAGGTGTTTGCTCCTTCCTAGAACATCTGGAAGGAGGATGGTAAAGAGGCATCTCTGCCCCAGCCTGGAGTCTTGGGGTCAGCTGTCTTGCCGTGGATCCTCTAAAAGCTGGACATTCTGGCCATGAAGGGACCCGTGAGAATCCTCTGAAATGACCCCTGCTTATCCAGGACCTGCTCCATCTCGAAGTTTGAACTTCCAGGACGGACCCCAAGGCTCCAAAACAAGGCATCTTGCATGCCTGAGCTGATAAGACACCTATTTCTGGGGAGATGAAGGATTTTCAAGATGCTCAGAGGAAGAAGAAGAAAGAGAAACAGGTGTAGGAAGATAAAGAATCAGCTCCTGACCAAATTTCTCTTCCAAAAGGAAAAGATTCAAAAGGCCTTTTAAGGTGGCGACTGTCGTAAACCACTGAGGCTTGTGGAAACTCCATGAGGATCTCACAAGGGGTTAATGAACACACAACCCATCCTGCCACACAGACCTTCATTCAGGGCCTTCTGGGTGGATCCTCCTGGCAGACAGCCAAGTTACCCAGTTGGTAAAGAGTTTTGGGGTGCAGTACAGGATCCCAAGATTGCCATCTTGGGACCAGGGAGAAGGCAGAAGGCCAGGCCCCAGGTCCCTGAGTGTCTATGCCATCGGCCAGGCTGACTGACCAGCTTCTGGGAGCCCAGTTCTATCTGAGGAGCCAGGCGGAGAGGGAGCGTGAGAGGGGTCTGCCTGGAGAGTTAGGGGGAGGTCTTCAGTCTGGACCCAAACCACTTGCCGACGCACACTCAGGAGAACACTTCCAGAAGCCAACTGAAAGGAAATGATGGGACGTTCACGTGCGAGATTATTACACATCCATTAAAGTGATGTTTACAGGGAGTTGTTCAATGACATGTGGAAATGCTGATGACATAACATTGCAGGAAAAAAGCTATCAAATGTATATACACTGCGAATCACGTTCAAATCAGAATCAGCTGAGGCGTTCATAGAGCACACCAATCCCCAGGCTCCACCTCTAACTAAGTCCGTCAGAGTTTCTGATCAGCGGGTGGGGCCTGCACACGGTGTCTTCCTCAGCTCCCAGTGACTGCCATGCGCGGCCTGGGCTGACAGTTACCGCAGTAAAGCAGCATTCACGGAAGGAGAGAAATTCTCCAAACTGTTAGCAGTGGTTTTCTCTGGCTGGAGGAGTCACAGCTGGGTTCTATGTCTGGGCCCTAACCGTTTCTGAATTTCCAAGGTTTTGCAGGAAGCATGGCAGCCTTGAATAGCACGGGGGCCCCTGGCCAGCTGGAAAAAATGGATAGCGCTGGAGACCCAAGTCAGGCCCCTTCCTGCAATCCCGTTCCCCTCCTTCTTCTCCCTGGTCCTTGAGATTCTGTTCATTCGAGCATTTATTTTAGTGTTCTTAGCGATGAGGCCGTAATGCCTATTCAGAATATTTATCAGGGAAACAACCAACCAGAAACAACCTATGTGAGACAAAAGGGGAACCCAGTAGAGTCCCACTGCCTTTGCTCAGGTGGGCGTGTCCAGGTCACCAGAGTTGGCAGCTTGGGATGGGAGCTCCCCACAAGGTGGGGGTTCCCACAGCCTAGTCTGCTGGGCAAGTAGGTGAGCTTGTCTAGCTTAGCTTTCCTCCCGTGGACTTCTGGAAGAACGACTGGGCTGGGGCAGGGGGTCAGGGCAGCAATTACGGCCTCTCCCCTGCAGATTAGGGGGACACATGAGCCACAGGGTGGGTTCAGGGCGTTTTGCCTGCAGTGGCTGGTGGGTGTCTGCTGTCTGGCTGGTGGAGACCAGGGCAGGAGCGTGCAGCCAGCTGTAATTGGCTGCCTCGTTGATGTATTGGGTCCAGCTCGGAGCTTCTGAGCAGGAGGACGGGATGTTGAGCAGTGTTTCGTTTCTGGAGCTCTGGCGGCTCTAACTAGGAGTCGAGCTTCCCCCTGGTCCTGACATCATTTTATCATTTAGCTCCGAGGAACCAGCAGCAGGGAGCGTGCCGCTAACCTTTACTGCCTGTCACTGTTGAGGAGGAGGGGCCAGCGGCCCCCCGCAACAGGAGAATCAATCCAGCACTAGCTTTTGTCGCTTGTTAAATCTTCTCCCTTGCTTTACGGGCCAGTGGCCTGACGGAGGCACTGTGAGAGTGGAGGACACAGGGAGGGAAAGATAGTGCCTGCTCTGAGGGGACGTGGCCCTGCCACGTGGGACCTGGCATACTGCCCCTGCGGCCTGCCTTGTCAGGGAGGCCTGTTTCTGACCGACCTAGTGTTATTTTACTTCAGATACCTCTGCATGCTGGCTATCTGGCCAGAGGCAAGACCCGGGATGCCTCCTCTTGTCATTTGATTCAGGGTGTGGCCAACGTCAAGGGTCACCCAGTCTATGCCTCGGTTTCCTCTTGGGTTCCACATGGGGATAATAATCCCTTATGAGATACCTGATTGGATGATTGTGAGGATGAAGTGAAATAACCTCCGGGAATGGTTTTGAAAAGATAGTGGTCAAATAATAACAGTAATTATAATAATGACACATCAGGAGCAAATCCAGACACTCGTCAGTTCTTTTTCTTTCTGCTTCCAGCTGGGCAGGTGAGCGGCTCACACTGAATGGGGAAGTCGATGCCTTCTACAGCTGACTGTGTTCCTCTAGCCCCCCAGAATCGGGAGTGGGTCCCAAGCCCTCTCTGCAAGCATCCGTTTTCCTCCGTATCATCTCAGTTTATCCATCATTGCCCTTGTTTTCCTGATCCCCAAAGAAGGGTGTGGTGTATAATCAGGGCAACGAATTGTTCCTCTCTGCTGTGGTGGGTGTGGTGGAGGAGCCGGAAAGCTGATCAGTAGTTCCAGAGAGTAAATCAGTGGGTTATAGCCAGTAAAGGGCAGGTGACCCTAACAGGTGTGTGCAGCACAATCAGACCCTCAGGCCCGAGCTTGCTGGGAAGCAGGAAAGGATCTGGCATCACCAGGGAGGAATGGCACAGGTTCGGGTAAGGATTCAGAGGTTTAGTCAGCAAAGCTATTTAGGTCCCTGTGAGTCTAACTGTGAGAATTATTTTGAGCTTCACCCTGTTCCGGAAATGTTGGGTTTGCTAAGCAAGACGGTATTTGGCACCAGAAACCTGAGGAAGAGTCAGGACTTGCCCTGGAAGCCTCCAGGGTTAGAGGAATTTCATTTGCCGAGCTCCAGAGCCCAAGGCTGGCTACCAGCAGTTTTCAGGGGGTGCAGTCTGAGAACTCTAGCTTCTGAGGAGCTGCCTTTCAAAAGACCAATCTCTTTACCTTTTTCCTTAGGGAAATCTGTCCTGAGTTAGAGTTGTTCTGTGCTTGCTTATCTCTGTCCATTTTGTCACCTTGAATCATGGCTGGTTCAGCCTCGGGTCCCTCCTGGCACATACACAGGTGCTGAACCCGTATTGACTGAGGCAGAGGAGGCTAGCACTTCGGATGGAACGTGGTGCCTTCTTTGTAAAGGGCCCATCTTGCTCCAGAGCTGGTGTTTCTGTCATGGAGGCTGCCACCCTCTGCACGTCAGCATGGCGCCACATTTGGGTGGCACCTGCTCCCAGCTGCCCTGATTTAAAGGAGTCTGGATTTAGGTTTGTGTTGTAAACTCTATTTTTAACTAAGCTGAGCAGAGACCTGGCTGAGATTGCTGTAACTTATGGGTGTTAGGTGATCTGCATAATGGTAACAGGAGGCATTCTCACTGGAATGGCTGTGCAAGTGTGGACGTGCCCAGCAGCTCAGCCCGAGGATCCCAGATGGGCACGGTGAGCTGCGACCGAGCTTGGGGAGGAGCTCCCCCTACTAGGCCCCAGATGTGCACATCCTATGGAAAGACCAGGGCAGCCTCCTGGGATGCTCTCTGCTGCCTCTACTGTATTACCCGGTACCGCTTGTCAGTGTGTGCCTTTATGGTTTGATGTTGATTACTTACTAGTTATTGCAAAGATACTGGCTTATGTTTATAGTTTGCAAATGCACTGATTCTTATAATAATCTTGTGAAGCAGTAATAGTATTATAATAAAAGTTTATAATGGTAGTATTAATAATAACCAGGGATTTCTGCTTATTGATCCCTTGCAATGTCTTGCTCTGTGCAAAGCGTTCTGTGTTATCTCATTAATAAGATGGGGAGGAAGAATGTTACTGGGATTTTCACTTTTCAGATTCATTCGACAAATTTTTATGGAGCAAAAGTTCTAGGCACAGGGAATTTAGCAGGGAACAATGCAGACTGAAATCTCAGGCCTCTGAGGAAGCTGAGCCTAGAGAGGTCACGTGAGTCACTCAAGGTGATACAGCCCATGAGGATGGGGCTGGAGATCAACCCCCACGTCACTGCAGACCCTCTGAGCATCTCAGGTACCACACTTACTTACCGGCAGGGATAACTGCTCAGTCATTTGGCCTCTGTTGTGTATATCTGGGGCTGTGTTAGCACTAAACCCCACATTTATTCTGATTGCCCTTCCACGGGCTGATGGAGAGGAAAGGCCAAGCTTTAGGGACAGGTGAACCTGGGCTTGATCCCAGCTCAGCTGCTCACTTGTGGAGAGGCCCTGGCAAGTGACTTCACTTAGCTGAGCATCAGATTCCACTTGTGTCAAATTGGGATAATATTACCTTCCTTGAAGGCAGGTTGGAAGGATTAGAGATAATGTATATGAAAGAGTTAAGACTTAGATGCTGAATAAATGGCAGTGGTTGTGATAATGACGATGACCCAATAGAAAGGACAGCCAGATGGGAAAGGAACGTGGCTCATCCTGGAGCAGAGCAAGTCAGGAGTTGGCTCTGCTCCTGCCTCAGTGGGCTGGGATCTGTCGGTCCCAAGTTGGGAAGTGACTTCCCAGCCCTAGCACTCATATCATCCGTCCTGGCCCAGCAGTGTTGCTGGTCGTCGGGGAAAGCGAATGGCCAAGGCATTACTTAACTCCTGGCATCTCCCCAGCTTTTGCTGAGGCCTACACCACTGGCAGCTTCTTTCCTCATCATGATTTTGTTATGTCCCTTTACAAGCCAATGAAATAAAATAAGTGGGTCCATTAGACCTTTGGCTGGCAGAAAACCAGGAACAAAGAACCAGAAGGCAAGACCCTGTCTACAGTGCAGGTCGTGGATAGGAACATCCTCCTTCACAGGGATGGGACATGGGAAGGGGGTGGCTCTGGGCTGGGGCAGGGGAGAGAGATCAGCCCTTGGACGAGTCCACAGATCCCAGGTGAAGAAGGCTCGCTGTTCTGGGTCCTTTCCCCCCGTGCCTGAGCCTCCAGCGGCCTCTCCTGGAAGGTTGCCTTCCTGGAAGGAAAGACGGGATGCGTTGTGTAGGATATAGTATTCTAGGTGCAGCAGTAACAGATGACACTGGGCGGGGTGAGGGTCTTTCTGGGCATGAGTTCTGTCCTGGCTCCTAGCTTCTGTCTTCTACCAAGTCCAGCAGAGCTTCTGGGTAATCAGTCTTAGGAGATGAGTAGGGCAGACTTCCTCTCCCAGCCTTCACAGAGAAGTGCTGTGTTTTATTTTTCCGTCCCCTCCACAGCAGCTCATTCATGGAAGACAGTGACTGGGGGATATGGTCCAGGGCTTTGTCTGGCTTGTGGTTTCTGCGGCATCATTTACCCCAGATGCTGAAACATCCTGTCTTGGTGGTGGAAACGGCATAACCAAATTTGACTTGGCTCCGAATGGTGGTTCGCTGGCAGCAAAGAGTATGCTACACGTCTCCAGTTTCATCTTTCAATCACTGCACAGCTCTTCCCAGCTGCTGCTGCCTGGAGAAACATGAACTTCTACCTAAGTCTTTGCAAATTGGCTTTCCCAGAGGAGGAAGATGGCTTTGTTCCGCCAGGCCCAGGGATCCCGGAACTGACTTTCTTCTTGCTCTTTCTTCTGACTGTTCTCTTACTCCTGTGTGCCTCAGACCTTCAGCTAAGTAGGTTCTGTCCTCTGGGACCAGGCTCTGAGTGGTAACTGGAGAAGGAGGCACTGTGGACTGAGGAAGGGGTCCAGGGTTCCTTTTCTTTACTTAAAATTTGGTCTGGTATTGACTGCATCTGGTTGTAACTGATTTCGTCTTTGGAAAAAAAACAACTTGTATGTACAGAGAGACAGGCTGATCTGCTGGAAGGCCCTCCCCCAAAGCCATTCCTTCCTGTCACAATTATTTGCTGAGCACCTGCCCTGTGCTGGGCACAAATCAAGGGGCTGGGGATATAGTGGCAAAGAAGGCGAACAGCAGTCCTGAACTCACACTCAGGAACTCAGTTCTTTGCACGCTAGCTGTGGGGACGGTGGGTTGTGTGTTTCCCCCCTTGAGGGCAGAGACTGGGTCTTATTCTCCACTGTGTCCTAAAGGCTTGGCCAAGTTCCCTCCATATAGTAGGTGTGCAATTAATGTTTATTGTAGGGATAAATGTTTGCTGTATTGTCTAAGCCTCTAAAGTGAGTACTACTTTTATAATCAGAAGGTGACAATCAAAGTTTATGGTCTAAAAGAAGGAAAACAGATGAAGGTTGGGTGGGGAGAGATTTTGATAATGGTTTGCAGGCAGCCCTGGGTTTTAGTTGACCATAAACTAACTTTGAGGCGATGGGGTGGACGGAGAGCGCTCAAAGGGAAGTGTGCGGTCTCGTGTCTGGGACTCTGCGTTGCTCAGACCCTATTCTAGACTTCCCATTTTAGGAGGGAGGTTGGCAAAGTAGGCTACGTCAGAGGAGGTCAGGTGGGGCCTGGAAACAGTTTTTTTGTTTTCTTAAAAAAATTTTATTTTTTCTCCCAAAGCCCCCCAGCACAAGGTTGTGTATTTTTAGTTGTGGGTCCTATTAGTTGTGGCATGTGGGACGCCGCCTCAGCATGGCTTGATGAGCGGTGCCATGTCCACGCCCAGGATTCGAACTGGCGAAACCCTGGGCCGCCGAAGCAGAGTGCACCAACCTAACCACTCGGCCATGGGGCTGGCCCCTGGAAACAGTTTGATGGGGGAAATTTAGGAGGAACTAGAGGAAACCAAATAAGGAGAAATCAGGTGGCGATGTTAGGTCTTGAAGGACCGCCCCCTGGAGGTGGGGGCAGGGCTGGTTCGCTGTCTATAGGCGGCCCTGTGTGAAGTTACTAAGAGAAAGATTGATCCTTAAGATGAAAGAGAACCTAGCAACACCTCAAGATGCCAGTCTGAAACAAGCCATCTTTATGAAGTGGTTAGGGGCAGTGTCCCTTTCCCCAGAAGTATTCAGGGAATAGAAGTGATGGAGCGAGATGGGACCATGGACCAGTGTGTTCAGTGGTCACTTTGCAAACCACAGGTGGGTCTTACTTTACGAAATGACCAAAAAAATCCTCTCATTTCCAGACCCATAGAGAGCAGCCAATAATATTGCAGAAGGATTCCTTATGAAGTTATGTCTTGAAGCTCTGGTCTCTCTCGTGGGTATGGGTTTAGTGACCGGTTGTGTACTTCCATGCTTGCTGTGTGCCAGACAAGCAAGAGAAAAGGACAAAACTCAAACAAACAAAAACCAGCCCAAATCCTCTGAGACAGGAGGAGGAGCCCGTGCCTGCTAAAGGTAATGAAGAAATAAAGAAAAGGCCCTTCTTGGAGTCTTGATGTAAGCCCAAAGGGAAAGTAGGTTTTTATGAAAAGATTTAAGAATTTAAGCTGTTCAGGAGCACAGCAATCACATGGAGTAAGATGCCTCTTCATTCGCTTGGCCTCTTCCGTGGGTGGCTAAGTAAGTGTTCCTACATCTCGACTCCAGCCCCTTGCTTGGTGGTACCGTTGCTCTGTGCACAGCAGGTCACTGGGTACCCCTGAGACACTGCGGATGATAACATCTCTTTCCTGCCTCCTCCTCCACCCCCGTCACCCCCAACAAAGCTTTGAAAACATAGCCGGTGTTGAGCAAAGTAAAGCCCTGGACTCCTCCCCCCAACTCCCACCCCCCGCCCGTTGTTGAGAAATCCCATTATCCAGGAGAATGATTGTGAAACTCCAATCTGCCTGCAGCCAAGCTGTGGGCTGTTCCCTCCTCCACCGCTCCCCTAGTCCCCTGGTCTGTCCGCAGGGGCAAGACGAATATCTATATATTAAAGCTTTAAGGATCTATAAATCGGAGTTGCTTCTCTGCTGGTGACAGCACGAGCTCTTTCCCGCAACGTGTGACATGATCTGATGGGTTTACAGTTGTTTGAGTGCCTCTCTGAAGCAAAGGAAAGTGCTTAGTTAGGGGAGGTGTGAAATGGCATTGTTTGTTCTGGGCACCACCTCGAAGCCGGAGGATCCTCCTAGCGTCATCCACCTTTTGCTTCGCTCTAGGACGTGGGGCTCTGCCGAAGGAGCCCTGAAGACGGTCCCTGCCATGCCGCCTTTCTGCTCGAGAGGTGCCAGGATGCTGGGGGGCTAGGAATCATGCCCAGCTGTGTGCATTTTGCCAGGAAGCTTGGGGCTAATTGGGAACAGAAGGGATGCCCAGGGGATGAGGAGAGGGGACAAGAGAGAGGGAGGGTCTCACCAAAGTAGAGGAGTGACAAATATTTGCTTGTAGCAAAACAAGAGTGAAAACAAGAGAGACTCCTAATAAGAGCTTTGGGGCATTTTGTGCTTCCACTTCTCAGGGGCCAGCAGTGTGGGTTGGTGTGATTACTTTCCTTGCTACTTGGCACAGGACCAATCCCTCTTTTCAATATCCAGTTTCAGAAGCGTGAAACAATAACAAATCACTATAAACCCTCTGGGAACGGTGGGTGGGTGGTGGCAGAGTTTTCTCCCTTCTCTTCGATAAATCCATCTTTTCAGCTCAGGTACATTTTTCCCATTGTAAATAGAGAATGGCAAGGGACGGACTGTGTCTCGGAAACTTGCTGTATTGTTAATCTGTTATTAGGCAAAAGTCTTAACACCAGGCTGGGGCTCAGAGGCCTCATTGTGAGCTCGGGATGGAATTATGCATCATGAATAAAAACCGCTGTCAACATGCATTGGTTTCAAAACATTCGAGCATATGGTATGTGATTATCTGTATTGTCAAGTGCAATAAAGTGAATTTGGATATAATAAAGAATGTAATATTTTAGAAATTTGGTAATAAACTGAGGGAGGGATGACAGCTGAGGTTCTTTAAGGCCCCAGACACAAATAAATTGAAGTTGCTGGTCTCTGCAGCCAAGCGGCAGAATGGCCTCAGCATGGGTCTCTGCGCACTGAGATTTTCAAGCTGAGGAGACCGGAGAGGCTCTGCTGCCTTCTCTGGAGAACAGAGATGCGCTGGGGCTCATGTTTGACAGCGGGAGGAGGTGGTGGCTCCTGGTGGAGATCCCAGCCTTGCCTTCTTACCTGGCCTGGAGGTGTGCTTTGTGCACGCTCCAGGCAGTGGGAGGACCCATCTCCCATCGAGGGCAGCATTGTGCCACGGGTCAGGCCACGCCATCCTGAGGACCCGTCTCCCTCGGGGGAGTCACTTCTCTGCCAGCCTCCAGCTCTCTCTGCCCCTGTTTGGTCAGTGGGAGGGGAGATGCTCAAAACTCAAGAATCCTGTGCAGCCTCCTATCGGAGGCAGCCATTCTCTGGAACCCACATCCCACAGGGTCAGATTATTAAGTCAATATGGCAGGTCTGTGTAAGTAAGAGAGTCACTTCTCCAGAGGGATGCCAATGCTTCAGCATCCGATTAGGGCCAGGAATGGGCTAAGCTTTATGCGCAGTCTCGTTTAAACTCTCAATAACCCTGAAATAGTATCTCCATTTATAGATGAGAAAACTGAGGCACAGAGAGACGTCACACAGCTGCTCAGTTGTGGAACTGGGATTGTAGCCTGTGTCTGAACCCAAAGCCCAGACTCTTCCCACTAACAACCCACAAATAGGCAGGCTGTTTCCACTCGTAGCCTTTTCCACGAATAAGGGGACTCTTTCCATTCCCAACCCACAAATAATAGCCCATGTCAGAAGGCCTCACCACAGGGAAGTTTCATTTACTAAGTTCTTAGGACCTTGAAAGAATGTTCCAGAAAAAAAAAATGCAACCAGTTAATTTCTCTCTATTCTTATTTGAGCCTGGCAGAGGCTGGTCTGCATTTATAATTTTTTTAATTTTCCCTGAGCTTTGAGTTTTTTGTGTGCTGGCTCCAGCCACGTGAACTAGTGACCATCACCCTGGCGGTGACCTTATCTTGGCCCTGACCTTATCTGCCTCTGGGAAGGACCCTGCCTCAGCTCAAGTTTACTGGCGAGGCTGAGGCAGAACCTCAGCCTGTTTGCTTTTCCTGACTGCTTTCATATTTCTGACCTGGGCCTTCACCTTGACCCCTGGCTTCTGACTTCAGGACTTGCTCAGACCCCTCCAGCTTCCAGGAAACCCTGGGTGTGGCCTCCCCACCCAGGCCTGACCTCTTCTTTCACCCCAGTCTGCTGGGGCTCTTCCAGTCCTGGCCTCACGTGCTGCCGAGCCAGGCAGACTGTTTCATTATTCTGTGTGAAGAATTGAGAGTACCACCATTGGGCCAGGCTAAAGCAGTTTGGATGGCTGGGAAAAGAGGACGTTCAGGCCATCTCACGCCTGGATACCTCTGTAATTCCCAGGACAGAGTGGGCAGAGGTTCGAATAAACCCCTCTGGCCAGGTTCCAGTGGAAATGACAGGAAGGTGAGTCCAAATTCTCTTCCAGATCACTTGGCTTTGGCGCCTCGAGGCAGACCCCACTGGAGCCCATCCCACTGCACTCAACATTTATGATAGCTCAGTTATTTTCAAGTCTCAGCTGGTGGCCCACTTACTGTAAGCAATATTGGGTACAAAGTCTTTATATAAAACCTGCAGGGACTGGCTCCGTGGCCGAGTGGTTAAGTTCGTGCACTCTGCTTCCGCAGCCCAGGGTTTCGCTGGTTCAGATCCTGGGCACAGACATGGCAACGCTTATCAGGCCACGCTGAGGCAGCACCCCACGTGCCACAACTAGAAGGACCCACAACTAAAATATATGTACTGGGGGGATTTGGGGAGAAAAAGCAGAAAAAAAAAAAAAGATTGGCAACAGTTGTTAGCTCAGGTGCCAATCTTTAAAAAAACTGCAAACTTGGAGGGCTGGTCCCGTGGCATAGTGGTTAAGTTTGTGTGCTCTGCTTCGGCAGCCTGGGGTTCACAGGTTTGGATCCCAGGTGCAGACCTAGTGCCACTCATCAAGCCATGCTGTGGTGGCATCACACATAGAAAATAGAGGAAGATTGGCACAGATGTTAGCTCAGGGCCAATCTTCCTCACCAAAAAAAAAAAGACAAAAGCAAAACCAAAAACCCACTACACACTTGGGCAGGAATGATAAAGGGAGGGGGCATTATCTCAATCCTCATGCTAGCCCTGTGAGGTCAGCATCTTGATTCCTCTTTTATAGGTGAAGACACAGGGTCAGGGAGGTTAATAGCTTGCCCCACATCACACAGCCAGTAATGCAACACAACCAGGATTTCAACCACATTCTCCTGTTCAAGACTCAAACCTTCCCAGTGGTCCAGAAGCCTCACTAATCCAACTCAAAAGAATGTGTTGCTTTTCCACTTCATCCCACTCAAACCGTTCCACGTCGGCCCTTTTGAGTAGGCTGCACTGAGTGACATCGATCTTAGAATAATTTCCTTTGCGCACAATAGACCTTGAGCCCCTGTCTCTTGAGTTTCTTCCAAACACCTGCAGAGGGGCTGAGGATGAACCACAAAGACCACTTCTGCCCTGGCTGTAAATTCCCAGGGTTGCCCACTGACAACCACCCCACCCGCTGAAGAGCTGGTGAAATTGAACTGAATGCTCCTAATGATCTGTGAATGTATTAATCCTACTTTCTGTTAATTAACAATATGATAAAACCAGCATTTTGTAAGTCATCGCTTAACACATGTTTTAGCAATTATGTACTTAGTGGTTCGGATTCAGAATGCTAATAGAATAAAATTTTAATGAAGATAAGATGCTATGAAAAATTTGAGAGCCGTTCAGGTATTGCTGCCATTAACATATAGGGGGCAGGGGTCTCCGTTTGAAGGGTGGACACCCCCCACCTAAATGCCTCTGTGCGCTGAGCCAAGAGGACCTAGGAGATCCTGAAATCAGCTGGTTCTGGACACCCATGAATTTCCCACCCGAAGGACCCTCCTTGGGGGTCCAGAAGGGTCCACACAGCTGGCAGTCCCTGAAGGTACCTACTCTCACCCTATCCTCTGGCTTTTAATAGTCTCTGTAACTAAGGAATGACTTCAGGACCAGAGTTCAAGACATACTCCCACCTTCTCCTTCTGGAGCAGGAGTCTCAAATTCTTTCATTGTGCAGAAAAAAAAAAATAACGTATCTCCAATATATCTTAATTTTCAATTTCTGTACATGTTCTACTCTGTTAATATAATATGTGTATTATAAAACCTATATGAATAGGAATATGATAGGATACATTTGAAATAAGCCATATTTAGAATTTTATTAATAATCAAAATAATTTGGGGGGAGAGCAATATGATTAAATATGCTTCTTTTTAAAGAATTCTTGATTTAACAGTTTGTGATCCAGCTCTAAAGAGGGGATTCTGAGTTTAGCTTATTTCAGTACTTGATTTTAATGCTCGTCATAACCGGCAAATACACCTCCTAGGATATACAGGTCCCACTGGAAGAAGCGCGTTCACTGTGCTGACTAAATCATGATACTAATTTTTCAATCCCATCCTCCAATTATGCAAAGGATTTTGTTGAAATTCAGCCTGTAAATTTCCATCTTCCCTGATGTCAATCAGTTTTTCATGCAGACTAATCAAGTGTTGCATTTTTATATTTTTAACAAATGGGTTCAGAATCCACTGAAACACTCATTTTTTAAAAATGAGTTTTACAGTTCTGTTTCCAAGTCTTTAAAGTATGCAGATATGAGAGCTTTTGCAGATGACCCAGTCATATCATTTTTAGCCACAAAGTTGCAGAATAACAGAAATACCTTCCAAACATTCGTTTTCCAAGTGCTTTCTCTATAGCACAAGTTTCTGTTGAAAAGTGATTCTTTCTCACTTGGCTGCCACTTGTCCTATCTGATGAGAACACTTTGGGGGTGTGATGTGGCTGGTGAGGAGTTTTGCCAAGAGTCAGAGGAGGGTCAGCTCGCCATTTTCTGATCGTGGGCGCTGCTTATGTCATCAGTATTATCTCCAATCCAGATTTTCTCCGCTGTGCGCATTTTGTGAGCCAGATCACATAATCTGTGCATCCGTTCACTGGTTCCACCTAAACAGCACTAGGTTTCTACTGTCTTTGCAGCAGTAAAGGTTGAGTAAATGAGGTGCCACTCTGACCCAACCCTCATTGTAGCATTTTCTTTCTGTCCTTCAGGGGTCTGTAAATTACCATCTAAGACACGTGTCCATCTGACATGGATATGTGAGGGCACTAGGGACCGTTCAGTCCACATGTTAAGTATTAGTGAAACAAATTATTTTTAGATGAAAAAAATTTTAGACAAAAATGATACTTGTTTCCTTTTCCCAATGCTTCTTAACCCTAACTGCATCTGAATCAGCTGGAGAAATTTTAACACATAGAGATGCGGGGGTGGCACCCCAGACTTAACTCAATTCTGAGGGTGGAGCCTGGGCAGTGGTATTTTTAAAATTTTTCCCAAATGGTTCTGATGTGAGAATCACTGTTGAGAATCACTGTTCCAGACCAGTGCTTCTTAAAGTATAATTTGCATGAAAATCACCTGGGGAAATAAAATGCAGGTTCAGGTTCAGGAGGTCCAGGGTGGGGCCTGAGACTCTGCATTTCCCGCAAGTTCCCAGGTGGTGGCAATGCTGCTTGTTGGTGGAACAGCCTCCAGACTGTGCTGCCCCACCCCTGCTTCTCCCCCACTTTCCTGCCTCTCCCACCCCAGTCTATGGTCTTGGGAGCTGAGGAGGGGTCCTCCGCTCACTCCCGGCAGAGCTGCTGCCCCATCCGGGCTGCCTGGGCTGCTGGCCTCAGCTTCTTGGAGAGATTTGGCTTCCAGATGTTAAGAACAGTTCCTTTAACCACCAGAAGAATAAAATAAAATAGGTCAGCCCTTACCCTATGTTGAGTAAGCGTGTGTCTCCCGCAGAGGCACCGATGGGCAGCCACCTACGCCCCCCGCCTCCTCCCCCCCCCGTCTCCAGGCAGGCCTGCTGGCAGCCTGGGCAGCAGAGTCATGGAGATGCCCACAGAAGTGGACCCTCTGCAGCGGACACGGTAGCGGGGGGAGAGTGGCGGGCGCAGTGGGCATCCAGCCAGGGCTCTGTCAGTTGGGACTATTCTGAAACCATACCTCATAATAAGAGTCATATAATTTGTGGTGGTGCTGAAAATCTGCTTCCAAGTAGTGGTTTTTTGATGGAGTTTTGGAACCTTATCTGAGGCTAGTAGCTGTTCCCCAAGAACTTGTCGGAGAGGAGGCAGGTGAGCATCTTGAGATGGCTCCTGGGGCGGCCATGGCTTTTCCGAGGGGTCCTCTCTCCATACTGGGGTGAGTGGGGTGCAGGGCTGCTGCGACTTTTCCTTGTAGAGCAGGTTTTGTCATCTGTGTCCGCCCCACCTTCCCGTCTTTGTTTCTCCATCTCCTTCATGCTCCCTCTTCAGAGGATACCAGGGCATCCCCCCACACCCCAAGAATGGAGGCCTTTTGGCTTTTTCGTCAGCAGCCAGACTGCAGGCTCCAGCCCTGGGGCGAACACAGGGGCCACTGGCGGTGCGTCAGTGGTCAGGGCGCGGGTGATGTGGCCACACCCTGCTCAGCCAGCACAGGGCCTGGCGCCCAAGGATCAGCACAGGATTTTTGTTCTTACCCAAAAGGATGCACAGTAGGGTCTTTTTAAGTAACCAGACTGCCTGGGAATTTACCATGTGACTTCTGGCTCTCCCTGTCCTGGATCTTGTTCCCGCCGTGGTAGTTGGTAAAGCACCGTGGACGTCTCTGACACACATGTCAAATGAATTTTAATAAGTGAGACTCAAGGCAGAGGGCAAAGGTAAGCGTGTCTGGAGATAGAGGTTGGGATGGAGGAGAAGCCATAAAGTCTCATTTGATGGGTAGGAGAGGGTAGCTAACCCCTCACAGGTGCTTTCAAGCAATCCTCCTGGCTGGTAAGGTAGATTTTATTATTTCTGTCTCACAGAGGAGGACAGTGAGGGTCAGAGTGATTGACTAACCCGCTCAGAGTCACACAGCCAGTCGTTGCTGGAGGCAGGATTTGAGCCCAAGTCTCTCTGGCTCCAGTCTAGGCCCAGATCTTCCCACCTCAGGAGGGTCGTTAAGATAGGTCATAACCCGCTCTGACTTTCCAGGTTGCTCCCCACATGGGTGGGGCTGGAGGGTGAGTGTCAGAAAAGGTGACAGATTTGAGACCCACCCTTTGGAGGAGATCCGGAGGGTACCAACCAAAATACCCATCTTTGTAGGGAAGAGCTTCTAGTCGGTGTCCCATCCCCCCTGAGCTCAGAAAGCCCCTGGATTTAGAAGCCTTGAAGGACACGCTCTTGCCGGCGGAGCCCGCCAAAGCCGCCCCAGGCTCTGTGGTTTCCAGAGCAGCCGCGCAGGCAGCGCCTCCTCATGCCCTTGCTCCAGCTGTGCGCACGACCTCAGCCTCCTCCGCCCCGCTGGGCGCGCGCTGCAGCCCTGGCACCTTCTGCCGGGGTCCTGATCCGAGCCAGTTGTCTAGCGATTTAATTTGGTGAATTTACCACTGCGTCCCAGAGTTTATATTGGCACTTAACAGCAGTAATATGTGTCTCTCTCGCCAAGAACTGACTATTTTCCCGACCAAGATGGAACACCACGCACAAAAAATAGGTTTGTGAACTAATCTGCTGCCCTGACAAGTGTCATTCACAGAATCACTGCGATGGAGCGCACTCGGAATGAAATGAGGCTGGGGTTTTCTGGCCTGGATCACAGGTGCTTTTTCCCCCTTGGTTAACGAGAGTCTGGAATGAGACATCCTTTGCCTGCAGCCACAGGCGCTTTCAAATCACGTTCTCAGTATTCATGGCAGATTTCTCTCTTAGAAAAATGGTTTGGGGGTGGTCGGAGGTCTCTCTCTCTCCCTCCTCCTCACCCCCGCTCTGAATCTCTTTTCTCCCTCCCTTTCTCTCTCCCCCCTCTCCCTCTCTCTCCCTTTCTAACCTCCCTCTCTTCCTTCATGGGTGTTTTTTTTTTTGGACCCCTCCCTCCTTTATAATGCTCTCTGGACACTCATATAAATTTCACAGACTCAATCAGTAAAAAAATATCTACCACTCCCATCAGTAAAAAATATCTCCCACTGCCTGAATACCTGTTTGGAATTCTAAAGTACAACTTAATTGCTTTCTCATAAGGATTTGGTTTGGATGAACCACCAATACCTCTGGGGTGGAAGCAACATCGGTCATTTACACTTTAGTAAGAATGGGTTTCCAGTTCTTTCCTGAGACTGGGAGAGAGAAACTTCATTTTTGCCCCTGATCTCCACGTGCCTTGGATGAGGGCTGCCTGTGGGGCTGAGAGGTCCAGCTCTCCATAAAAGGGATAGCAGAGGCTTCTAAAAACAGCTTTAATTTCCACCTTCATGTGAGAGGGGAGCCTAGAGACCCTCTTTTCTGTGGAAAGTTCTGGAATCTTTTTTTACCACATGGTCTCTACTCGGCTCATCCTGAATTGGGAAACATAGAGCAGTCAGACTTGAGTGGACATCAGGATCACCGGCGAGCTGGTAAAAATGCATATTTCTGGGCCACAGCAGAGCCTGGGGATCTATATCTTTAACACGCTCCTCCCCCATCAGAAGGCTGCTGAAGGACCACACCAAGAAGCACTGGTTTAGGAGCACACTTGACTTTCACCCCTAGCTTGGTTTATGGTCTGGGGGCCTCCGTAAATGGTCCTGAGGTTACAGTGGCCCTGTGAAAAAATCACTTGTAATGAAAGCCTTAATGAAGTGCTTGCTGGTTTACGGTTGGCATCTGACTTTTAGAAGGTCGATGCTCACATTTCAAGGTCAGGCGTTGGCTAGAGCATCCTTGGGCTGAAAAGGAAAGAAAAGCACCTTTCCATTTGAGGAACTGGGTCCTCTCCGGCAAATGCCACCAATGTAGCTTAATTTAAGGAATTAAGTCTTGTGCGGGTCCTCTGCACTCGATTGGAAATCTGATGGTGCCATTTCTGTTATCTGATTCCCCACACACCTGAGATTGCTCCCCTTCCCACCCCCAACTCTCCCCAGCCCCCTCGGGTGGCTGGAGGGCGCAGGTGCGAGCTGGCTCACTGAGTCCCTCTCCCCCTCCTGATGAAGCGGTGTGTGGGAATAAAGGAGACCCATGTCGATTCGCACCGATCTATGCCTTGCTTGCGCGCAAGCCACTTGTAATTCCCCACAGCCTCAGCCAGCTCTGCAAGGCAGAAAGAAATATGACCAGGCAAGTTGAGAAAATAAATTAAACTAAGTGTCAACTTTTCTTGTTTCTCTCCTCATTATTAAGAGATGGAATGAGGCTCGTTTATCAAGCAGGGGGAGAAATTAATTGACACGGCTTTAATATCATGATGTCTGGCATGTCTGGTCACATTCCTTCATTTTTTGGAAAGGCATTTTATTATAGTTTACAGCAACCAGCTGCCAAACTACTGGTGTAAATGAGGAAGCAGGTGTGTGAGTGATGTCACAGTGGAAGGGCTGCAGTGCCACCCGGAAGGGTACGTGGCAGGAGGAAAGGCCAGGTCAGGAAGGGCCCCCAAAAGAGGCAGCTTTTGTTGGCTCAGGGTCAAGGAGGAAGAGGGGATATGGGGAAGAGAGAGGGACACCACAGGGGGCTGTCTGCAGCCCCCTTGAATCTATCACAAGCTTGTTGGCCAGCTGCGGGGGAGGGTGGTGGCAAGCGTGTACCTCTGATGGCCTCCTGGCCCACAAGTCTTTATTCTGACCTGCCTGAGGCTGAGTCCTGTGTCCATCATGGGTCAGCGTGCCTGCCCTTGTTCTTTGTCATGAATAAGGCCAGGGAGGCCACTGCTTCTCTGCTTGTCCCTCCAGGGCGGCTGACTCATCAGTGAGCCCGATTGCTGCCAGAAGTCTGTAGCCTCATGCTTGATAACCCAGCTCATTTCAGGCAGGTCTGTGGTTGGGGTCTGGAAGTGTTCAGAGAAGTCACTCACCCGTGCCCATTCTAGATTAGACTGGCGTAGGAGATACTCTGGTTGTTTTTCTCTATCAAAGTCTTTGTCGTGTACCCTTGAAAAACCTTGGGACCCCTTAGCTGCCTTTGTGTTGAAGGACTCAGATACTTGGGCACCAGAGGGGTGAGCATCCCACTGACGTGGTGAACACGTCTTTCCCCCCTCCCCTTCCCCTTCTGCTGCTGGGTCGCTAGGATGAGGGGCTGTTGCCCATCTTGTAGAGGTGCTTGCAGGGCAGTGTGTTGCGGTGTGGGGGCAGGGTTCTAGAACCAGGTTGTGGGACGAGTTTAGAATCCGGGAGAGAGCAGGTTTAGAAAAACCCACCTTCCTATGAAGAAAGTGGGCTCCTGCCTAGGCCTCAGTTCTTCATCTGTCAAGTGGGAGCAGTCATTCCTACTCCACAGGAGGAGATGTGAAGGCTGAGTTAGAGTGGCTGCCTGATAAGTGTGGATAAGCTCTCTCCTTTTGAAGTTACTATTAGAATGTGGACTGATACTAAATAACCACTTTGGGATAGAGACATCAGAGATAACTGAGGGAATCCCATCCCTGGCTTGGTGGGAGGTGACATTCCTGTCTTACCAAGGTCCACGTTATTGTTTGGGTATGAAAGCAGACACTTCTGAGACTATCGCTCCACCTCTTGCTCAGTGTCTGAAAATGCTCAGGAATCTCAAATGGCAACTCAGACTGGGTTTCACTGATGGCCGGGGAATGTGCAGTGAGTATCCCAAGTGGCAGTCAATAGTCGGAAACATTCTGGAAAGACAGCTTCATTTTTTTCTTGGAACAGATCAATCTCCTGAGTTATGTTTGTCTAGGGAAGACCCAGGGCATGTGAAGTCCTCCGTCTCACTGTGCGTCTGTGCAGATGGCTCATCTCTGCTCTTCTTACTGGATGGGGGCCGGGGATGGGGGCCTCAGACCTTCTCCATCCAGGGTTCCAGGAAAACCCTTCCAGGCAGATGAGACCAATTTGCCAAACCTGCTGTAGTCCACAGAGGTGGCCCAGAAATGTTCTGAGTTGGGGATGGGAGGCAAACCAAGTGAAATGTCGCTAACCAATGCACAGCTAAGTGAGGGTTGACTCTGAGGGAGCACGCAGACCATCAGCCTCATGGCCCAGGCTCTCAGCCTCTCTGAGCCACAGAGCCACCAGATCCATCCCTGAACACTTACTGATCCAAGGAAGTCCCCTGATGTCCTTCACTGGCTTAGTGGCCACACGTCACCGTGGGTGGGTCATTTAACTGAACCATTGAGCAAGATGATGATGGTGGAGCCTGCCCTGCCTTCACGGGATTGCCTTGGGGGCCAGGGAGGATGATGGATGAGAAGCGTCTGGAAACCAGAAAGTGCTCCCCACACCCAAACCCAAAGGATTCGTATTTAGACTAGAAGCAGCCCACGGCTACTGCCACTTCCCCCAACGCTGGGTTATATAGCAAGAGAGGGAGGTTGCGTGAGTTATAAATATCCTTGCAAACACGTATCTTAAGTTCCTCATGGGATGCTCAGAATAAATTTGACAATCTGGGTTTTTTTCTTCCTCATTTTTTTCCCCATTAACCAAGTGTGTTAGCTCACGACTTGCATTGATTTTCGCTGAAGATGCATTAGGCCCTACGCAGTCACCTATTAGTGTTCATTGACCTATATGATAAGAGAAGAAAACCATTTTGAGGCTAGGAGGAGGCCATGCCCATCTTTCTCTCTGTGACCTAAAAAAGAATTCTTTCTAAGTTAGCTGTTAGATGCTCCTCAGCGACTGTGTTTGGAGCAGGTCATTTTAATTTTGAAGTATCTTGTTTTCAGATTTCTTTCTCCTCTTCTCTCTCTGTGTGTTTTTTTATAACTTTGTATTCAGATGAATATTCAGTTTTGTTCATTTGAATAAAAGAGGGGAAAAAAGATTTGTTAAATGCTTATCTCTTAAATAGAGCTTACTTGTTAGTTTCCAATAATAGCTTTATTCAGGAGAATGCTGGTGAATTTCATTTTTAAATGCTCCCTGTCACCTGCTACCCTGTTTGTGTCCGTTTTTAAATCCCTTTTTTGTTTGGGGTTAACCTTCCCACCACCTCTTTGGTCCCAGTTTTGCTGACTCCTGGAGCCCCTTAGAGGCGTGGGGTGCAGTTAAGGTGGGGGCTCCGTGAGAGGCCGGGCAGGTGTCATTTTGCTGATGACAGGTGAGAGGGACTGTTCCGTGAACTGGCCTGCTGTTCCCCAGGTTTTGGCCCTTTGACACCTCTGCCCCCCGAGTTGTCGGTGCCTAGGGCTCCTCTCCATTCTGAGTGGCACCTTGAGTGACTTTAAATACTTAGGGAGAAATTCTCTGATTCTGGGGAGGCGCCTCCTTAGGACCAAGGGAGCTGAGGTGAGCAGGGGCCGTTCACAGGAGCACCCCGAAGGGCCCTGATGACGTGTGAGCCCTCATAGATGCACTGTGGATCCAAGTCCTTGCTGGCAGGGACCAGAGCAGGACATACGCCCTTCCATTTGTCCTCCCTCACCATCCCCCACACCCAGTCTGCCCACTTCTTTTAGAGGCCCAGAGAGGGGAAGGGACTCCCCAGGGGCACCCAGTGCATTATTTGGTCCCTGCTTTTGAGCGAGGATAATCTTGTGTTCCTCTTACCCGACTGCACGCCTCAGTTTAATGGACCTTCATGAGGCTCTGTTTCTGATTCCCTGCGGGGCTCTCTTTTGGAAAAATGGGAGGGAAATAATCCGTCCTTCATGCCCCTTCCCAGAAAGACTCAGCCTTCCTGAGTCTCATGCAGAATCTGTACAACTAGCAGATCGTTCAAAGACTATGATGCCTTGAAAACACTGTGCTAAGTGAGATAAACCAGACACGAAAGGATAAATACTGCATGACTCCGCTTACATGAGGTCCGTAGAATAGGCAAATTCATGGAGACAGAAAGTAAAATAAAGGTTACTGGGGGCTGAGGGGGGAGGAACGGGGAATTATTGTTTAATAGGCACAGAGTTTCCCTTTGGGATGGTGGAAAAGTTCTGGAAACGGATAGTGGTGATGGCGGCACAACACTCTGAATGTATTTAACGCCACTGAATTGTACACTTAAAAATGGTTAAAGTGGTAACATTTATGTTCTGTATGTTTTACCCAATAAAAAATTAATTTCAAGAAAGAAAAAGACTTTGATACCAAAAAAGGATTTTTCCCACCCACCACACTACCTGTCCCAAATTTCTGACCCAGTTGTTTCGTCCTTCACTCTAATTTATTTTGGGCTTGTTTGCCACTGAGTTACTAATTCATTGTAAATGATAATGCACCTGTGAGATAAAAATGATTATATGTTAAGGAATAGCGTTTATGCATAATTGTGTTTCATTGCTTCTTTGCTTTCTCCAAATGGAATAAATAAATATTTTAGACATCATCAAGTTTGTTTTCTCTGTTTGGGCCAAACAGATAGGAATGTTGAAACGATATAGGTCTTTAAAATACTGCAAAGGAGTCTTGATGTCTCCGAATTGTTATGCATCCAAGGTACATAGACTTGAAGTGCAGGTGCTCTCCTTTGATCAGGAAAATCATTTTTGTAATACTTGAATTTTGAGTCCTGTGGGGTTAGAGCAGGGACCAGCAGGGAGAATGTCAGAGTCAGAATTTGAAAGGATGCAGTGAGCCCTGCCTACATCCTTCCCAATGCTACAGTCGCATCTTAATTGCTGTCTCCTAGTGGTGGCAGAGAGGGAGATGGGGCAACAGTGAGCCCTGAGTGGCACTGGGCCTGGAGTTCAGGCAGTGGTTTGCACAGCAGGCCAGGAAGGAGTGGGTTGCAGCAGAAAGTCAGCTTCTGTGGTGGTGAACTCAACCTGTGGCCCCCGTGGTGACTTGACTTACCCTAGTGGCTATTCCAGGATCGAGTACCTGTGCTCAGCAACAAGATGGCTTTAATCCAGCTGCCCTCTGGCTCATGGAGCGGGGCCCTCGACTGGCACTGACTTGATGCTCTTTCCCGATGGCTCGCATGGGTTTGACTCACTTGTCCACACTCTCCTGCCTTCTGTCCGAAGCTCGGCCTGGCTGGAGGAGACCGAGTGTGACACCCAAGGTGGGGGCGGCTGAAACCTGTAACCTTGCTTTATCCACTTCCAGTGGCTGCCATGACAAATTACCACAAATTAGGTGGCTTTTAAGCGGAAATTTATTCTCTCACTGCTCTGGAGGTCAGAAGTCTGAAATCAAATTGTTGGCAGGGCCACACTCCCTCCCAAGGCTCTAGGGGACAATCTTTCCTCACCCCCTCCAGCTTCTGGTGGCTCCAGGCATCCCTCGTCTTGTGGCTGCATCACTGCAGTCTCTGCCATCGGCTTCACATGGACTTCTCTCCCTCTCTGCCTTCTGTGTGTCAAATCTCCCTCTCCTTTCTAAGAAAATGAGGCCCACCCTAATTCTTGAGATGCTTAGCTTAGTTATATTTGCAAAAACGCTTTTTCCAAATAAGGTCATATTCATAAATTCCAGGGGTTAGGACGGGGACTTACGTCTTCAACCCGTTACAATCGTGCTATTTAGCAGTGAGGTTCCTTCTAAGAACCAGCCTGTCCTGGCTTGTTTAGGGATTTGCATCTTGCCTGGGTTTGGGTTCAGGCCTGAGGGGCCACCTTCAGAGAAGAATGAGATCCAGAGTGACCCACAGGCTGGAAGGGAGGGTCGTGAGGGAGGGGTGAGGTCTGTACAGGGAGGGGAGATGCTCTCCTTGGGTGGGAGCTTCTCATGCCTTTTAGGGAGCAAATTGCTTAAGAAGAGGGACATTGTCTTGTTGATCTCTGCATCCTCCACCATGCCCAGCGCTGGGTGGGAGCCAGTAAATGCAGAAGGAAGGGCTGAATCAGTCTTGAGGGGAGGCAGTGACACAGACAAATTAGCAAGATGCTCAGACCCTCAAAGAGGAGAAATGGCTCGTTCAGTCATTCATTCAGCCACCGGCCACTCAGCACTTTTCTGTGTGTTAGGGGCCCTGTGCATCCCAGGGACCCAGAGTGAATGAGGCCCAGCCCCGCCCTTGTCCTTGAAGCCAGTGCTAGCGGATGACCGTGTCCTCTGCTGTGCCAAGCGCCCCTCCCCTGAGGACCTTTGGAAGGGCCCTGCATCTTAATCCCTTCTCCAAAGGCCCACTAGGATCTGGGCTCTAGGAGGTGAGCGGGAAGGAGGGAATCACCCAAAACGATACAGGCCCTCCTCTGTGTGCCGTAGGGGTCCCTGCCTGGGTGAGAGGTTTAGCTGATGGTGTTCAGGCCCCTTTGGAGGGCGTATGAGGAGCCAACACACCAAAGCCCACAGGGAAATCATTTAGAGACTGCGTCTGGGTGTGGCTGTCATCCAGTTCTGCACATAATAGATGGAACCAAGAGCCAAAGAGAAGGAGACGCTCAAACAGAGGGACCCCGGGGCCAGGGTTGTAGCGCTCTCTTCAGGGACCTGGCTTTGAGGGCAGTGAATAAACCTGGTGAAAGATGTGTTGTTAGGCCTCATTTCAAACAAAATGTCCTTGTGTCCAGCCTCTCCAAGATGATGCTGGGAGAAACTTGCCAACTTTGAGCCCCTGCAGCAAATGCTTGTGTCCCCCTGATGGTGTGTCTGAGCTTCAGCCTTGCATGTCTGTGGTGGGCTGGGCTGTGTAGACTGGGAACATTGGCCTGGTATTTAGTGCGTGGCAATAAACTACATGTCATAATAAGGAACATGATTGCCATTTCTACCCTCTGTTGTACTAGGAGTTGTGTGAGAGCAGGGAGTGGCCTTTTTCATTCTCTTCTGGAGGAATCTTCTAGACCCTGTGGGAGCTGTGATGTGGGAGCTCAGCGTATCAGCCTCCTGTTCTCTGTGTTCCTTAGAAGACGGTGGTGCTGGGGTTGGAGTTGGAGAAACAGAAGGGACTTAGATTCCCTTTCCACCTTGGGTTGCTGGGACCCAAAGTAGACACAGAAGCTTGAAAAGGGAGCATCTGTATTTTTTCTCATTGACAGGAAACACTAATAATCATAATACGAAAACAGCCGTTGTGATTTTCGTGTTCCTGGTTGGTGTGTCCATGTTTGTGTTCAGCCAGGGTCATATCCTTGGCAAGGAGAGTGTCTTGGTCAGTTCAAGCTGCTGTTACAAAGTACCGTCAGCTGTGTGGCTTTTTGATGAAGGCCCTCTTCCTGGCATGACAGCCGTCTCATTGTAGCCTCCCATAGCAGAGAGAGAAAAAGCAAGCTCTCTTATGTCTTTTCCTAAGGGCATTAATCTCATTCCTGAGGCCTCCACCCTCCTGACCTAAAAGCCTGCCTAAGGCCCCACCTCCCAACACCATCACAGTAGGGGTTAGGATTCAACACATGAATCTGGGGGGACACAGACGTTCCGTCCGTAGCAGAGAGCCTTGCAAATCCAGATTTGGGTTGTGACCCAAGGTGTGAAACCTGGCGTCCAGTTTCACCACCTTAATTTGCAGGTGTAAAGTGTGAGCCTCAGAGAGCGGAGGGGGCTTCCCAGGATGACGCATAAGCTCGATGCAGAGTCAGAACTGGAACCCAGGTCTGCTGCCTCCCCGTCAGGGTGTCTGCACCCGCGGCATCTGTTCCCTTGTGGTGTTAGTACTGGCATCGCAGCCACGTTTCATCCGAGGTGGACTGCCGCCCTGTGAGTGGGTCCATGTGTTAAGGCAGTGCTTACCTAGTGGGGTCACAGATGGGGCAGCATGCTGGAAACCCTGTCGGGGGCCGAGGAGAAGAAAGAGAGAGGCAGGAGGGTAGCAAGAGGAACTCAGGATGCTGAGCAGCGGTTGCCTGCCAGAATTCTTCAGGGTGGCTTGTCTAGCAAAGCCAGTCTCCAGCCGAGTAAATACAGTGGATAGCTGACGGGCTGACAGCAGGCATCAAACGGTCTTAAACTGCCCCAAATCCACAGCGCTTTTGAAGCGGCAGTAGAGAAAGGATGCCTGCTCAGAACAGAGGCCCGAAACTTTTAATAGTTTCTTCCAGGCCTCAGGATGTCCTGATGAGGTATTAGAGGAAGTAATTCAGGAAGAAAAGGACAAATAACCGCCTCCATCTGGAGGCCGACCTGAGGGCTGGCCATTCTAGCGTGGAAAGGGCAAGCCAGCCCCGCTGCGGTCCCCACCGCTCTGGGGAGCCCACCCACCTGCCTCGCACTGGGGGCCTGGGGCTCTGACCCTCGTAAATAACAGAGGAGTAAATTTCTTGTTTGCTTCAGGGCAGATGAAAACCACACAGCGCCGCAGCATGTGGGTGAAATCATTGACTTTTCCTCACTGTTGGAAGGGTTCTCTGGACAAATTAGAAACCATTTCCTCAACCTAGAGGCCCTTCCTGGGGATCCGTCCCCCATCCTCAGACCAGGAGCCAGAGAAAAACACGTGGGCCGGCCAGAACCAAACTCACCCTGCTCTCTGTTTTTTTTCCCCCTTTTCCCTTAGGGTTTGGCTTTGTCACATTTGAGAATGAAGACGTTGTGGAGAAAGTCTGTGAGATTCATTTCCATGAAATCAATAATAAAATGGTAAGTCTGGAGGGGTTGCACTGAAAGGCGATGCCCCCCCTTGCTCCATATACACGCCTTTGTCTTGCAGGCCCGGCCATCATACTGGAAGGGTGGGCATGGGGAGTAGACTTGAGGGTTCAGCCCTGTGGAACACAGGAGCTGACAGACTTTGTCAGGAAAGGGCCAAATGGTAAATACTTTCAGCTGTGCAGGCCATACAACGGACTGTAGCAACTCCTCCACTTTGCTGTTGTAACGCAAAAGCATCCACAGACGATACATACGTGAATGAGTGGGGCTGTGCTTCAATAAAGCTCTGTTTACAGACACTGAAATTGAAATCTCATGTGATTTTCACGTGTCACAAAATATTTTATGTCTAACATTTAAAAGTGTAAAAACCCTACTTAACTCTTGGGCCATACAGAAGCCAGCAGGGGGACCAGATCTGGCCTGTGGGTTGCAGTTTGCTGACCTCTGGCTTCGGATGTGTGTTTGCTGTTTGGCTTGGCTTTTTGAGGGGGTAGAAAGTTGCCCGCACAAATTGTTTCTCTCTTTGGGCCCTGCTGGCCCTTCTAATCAGCTAGACGGTTTTACCCTCATGATCAGCTGCTTCCGTCTCCCTTTGGCTCTTGAAAGCTCCTTTTCCTAGCAGGGCACCCTCAACAGAGAGGGAGGTTGGGTCATTGGAAGTTTGGGGAGCCAGGCAGGCCTCCCAGAGAGATGGCCACCAGAGGGCACCACACCATGTGCAGAAGATGCCCACTGGCTGGCCTGAAGTCTCAAACTCCTTTCTCAAATTGAGTAGGTGGGTGAGAAACCCCTTCCTTCTTGGTTCCAGAAATGTGGGAGCTCAGCAGGTGTTTCTGGAGCCAAAACATTTTACTTGGCCGCAAAGCCTCTGGCCCTGAGAAGAGAGGGAGGGCAAATTGGGGTTTCAAGCACAGCTGTAACTTTGATATTTTCTTCCTTTAGTCAAAACATTCCTTGCTTCTGAAACATGCATTCAGATGCGCACTGTATATTGGCCTGATACGTGTTCGCCGACTTTAAATTCAATAATAGAGCTTTTAGTGTGGATAAGATCAAAGCAGTCTGCTTAGCATGTGGTGCTACGGGCCTGATTCAATATTTGACTTGCTAATTTTTTCCCAGGGCACTAAAATAATATTGTTCGTATTGTTCCTAGCCATCATATGCATCTGAAATGAAAATCTGTTTCTTTGCAGACTGCGGGTTGCAGGCGTCAGCTCAGGCGTTAAAATGGTGCAGGGGAGATGCGTGTAGGAATAGCGCAGGTCCCCTCATAGGCTTTGTCCACCCCCCAAAGTCGGTGCCTTCCAAGTGGTACTTCTCTCTTTCGGTAGGTTACTACTTGCTATTTTTAAAACTAGAGAGACAGGAGGCTTAAAAGGAAACCTGCATCCAGTGGGACGCCTTGTATATCCTACCTGGCACGCTATTGACGCACTCGGCTGAGGGCTGCCTGGGCAGCGGGGAGTGGAAGAGGCAGCTGAGAGTGCTGGCAGACACTGTTTCTGTCCTGCCAGGACTTAATGGTTCATCGGGAAGGTCCCATGTGGACTGGCAAGAGACCACGCTGTGTGCTGCCTCGAATGCATGTGTGGGACCCTCCGCTATTGACTGGCTTTGAAATGAACCTGAGACACAAGGGGGAAGGGGCTTTATTCTCCTCGCTGTTCCAGTGCATAAACTGAGGCTCCGGGGATATGCCCCGGGGCTACACAGATAGTGAAGGAGCACAGGTCTTGAGCTTATTGGCTGCCAGATTATTTATACAGACGTTTATTGAATTTAGGGTTGGGAGGGTGTAATCAGAAGGTAGAGTTTCGGCCCCAGAAAGATAACCCATGGGCTGGCCTGAAGCCAGAGAGGTTTGTAGCCCTTGTCCCCAGTCACTTCACATTTGTCACCTTCTTTTCCACCCAGTGGAGGCTGACTATGGCAAGTGCGGGTAACTGTGGTCATGGTGTGAGGGCTTCTGCTTTCTTTTGAATCTGAGGATGGTACTTGTTCTTTAAGAGAATAAGCAAAAACAGAAGTAGACAAGAGGAAGGGATGGGGGCCGAGTGGGTAGGATCACAGGCTTTGGTGGCATCACTGCAGGTGCCCAGCCCAGCCCCACCAGTTAGGAGCCCTAAGGGGGAATTGAGAGGTATTGGGAGAGGGCGTTGGCAGGTCACCGGGCCTCACAGAGCTCCAGTGTAACTGGCCTGTGATGACCGCCTCGTGGGGTCACTGGGCCTGGGGAGATGCCATGAGCAGAGGCTGCGCGTGGAGCCGTGCAGGGCCGGGCTTGATAAACATGAGCTCCATTTCATCGTCATCGAAAGGACTTCTCCAGCGAGCACCCCTCCTCAGCAGAAGGGCGTTGGTAGAGGAGCCTGAATCCTGAATTGCTGTGGATTCTGTGATGCTGGTTTCTACTTCTGAGGCCCCAAGAAAAGGAAATGAATTTAAGCTGTGCTATGGACAGAATTCAGATGACAGATCGGGAGGGCTCTGAGAACTCAAGAGACGGCCAAGCAGGAGCACGGACGGTTGTGAGGATGTTCTTAGGAGTGTTTTGTAAGCTGGGCTGTGCTGTGAAGCTGTAAGGACCCGTCTCCTGGAACCCTCGCAATCTCTCTGTGAGGTCAGCAGGAGCAGAGAGCTGCTCCCCCGGAATGTGCCCGGAGCTACCGTGAACTCACATTCATAGATAAGAAAGTTCTGAGCGCTGAGTAGTCAGAAAGACAGGACTTGAATCCAGGTCTTCCAGTCGTCCTGTGCGTGCACTCAGTGGGCCCTGTGTGAATAATTGTGGAGTGAATAAAGGATTAGATGAGGGACCACGTGACAGTGAGGCGCCTCATAATTCCCAAAGCCACTTCTCATCTAATTTGGTTGGTGAATCTCCTGGGCATTTAAAAAAGGACGGCCCATCTCTGCTGTCCTGGAGAGCCAGCCGCAGACTCAAGTGCTCTGCTGCCCTCGGGAGGCCGGGATCCCAGGAACTCTGCCCCCCCTCCCCCATATAGACTCTGCCTTAAGGAGGTCGCCTCCATGGTGGTGGTGGCAGGGGGGTGGCCAAGAAGACCCCACTTGTGCCCTCCCACACAGAGACCACGCAGATAACGTTTTTGAGTGCTAACTACCTACTATGCCAAGCACTTCCTTTATGCATCTCTTCTCATTTGATTATCACACACACTCTGGGGTAGGTACTCATTATCCCCATTTTACAGATAAGCAGGGTAAGGCAGAGAGAGAAGTTAAGCAGCGTGCCCGGGGCCACATGGTCAGCAAGTGGCAGCACCAGATTTGAGCCCAGAAAGCTAACATCCAGAGCTCACGTTGTCCTCAGTAGGCTATGCCTCCTCTCCAGGCTGAAAGGGACTTTAAAGCCTTTCTGGCTGGGCTACAGCCTTCTAAGGCCCCTGACTGCCCCCTCCCAGGTGGCCATTGTGGCCCATGTGGTTCTGTGTTCCCCTCAGAGAAGGGCGGAGGAGATAGGCAGCTTCCCAGCTGGGGGAGGGGCCAGCTTGGGTCTGAGGGGTCCCTGTCACCACAACAAATCTCCAGGCCTCTTCCTCCACTGCCCCAGAGGCAGGTGAGTGAGGGACGTGGCAGGCAGCTGGCCGCTACCCAAGCTCAGAGCCCACCCTACGAGAGCCAAGACTCAGCCCCTTCTTCCGTCCTGGCCCGGGTCAGAGTAAAGCGGCAGACGGGGCTCCTTATCAGTAAACACACACATGCAGAGCAGAGCCGCCTGGGGACCCTCCCAAGAGGGCTCCTCTCTGGCCACGCTGCGAGCCCCGGCGTGGGTGCAGCTAATAGGGCCTCCCGCCGTGGGACCCTGATTGAAGCAGCTGGAGCAGCAGGGACACTCGCTTAGTCGCCAGTGTGGCCTCCCGGGGAGCAAGGCAGCCACAGGGAGGGAGGCAGGACCTGACAAAGACCTGCTCTGGGCTTCCTCGGAGGCCTAGCTCAGCCCCCACCCCAAATGGAGCCTCACCAGGGCAGAGCTCGGGGTGCGGCTGGAAAGGTGCCTGGGCAAGGGCTCCTCGGGTGGGATGGAGGGATATTGGCATTCACCGGGCACCGTGACAGCGCTTTACATGCATGCAGTCGTTGTCCTGTTTTACAGAGGGGACATTAGAGCTCAGAGCAGTGAAGGGACTTCCACAGTCCACGGTTCTAAGTGACAGAGCTGGGATTTGAACCTGTGTCCTTCTGGGTCCAACCCTGCTGCCAACTTAGGCAGACCTCCTAATCGAAAACCTGGGTTGACTTGACTGGTGAATATGGGGAAGAGTTTTGATTTGCTTCATACAAGGATTACTACAGGATTCCTTTACATAGTCCTTTTCCTTGCTCCTTTAAGGTGATCTGATTTATGAAAATTGCTAACCAGCTTGCAAGCTTGTTAGGAATGCAGAGTCTTGGGCCCCAACCCAGACCCACCAAATGAGAATCTGCATTTTGACAAATCCCCCAATGATGTGTGTGCTCAGTAAAGTCTGAGACGCGGGAATCGCTGCTGATGAGAGAGAATACGGGAGTCGTGGGTCATAAATTGTCCATCCAGTGTCCTCCCGGAAGGGAGGGACCCAGGAGCGAGGGAACTGAGGTCCATCCTAAGAGCTTGGAGCCGGATGAGCCGGCCTGGCACAAGATCTCCAGACCTGTCTGGGGCTCCGGGCACCTCCCCACACTCCCTTGGTGGTCAGAGACCTGATCTCCTCCCGGAGGAAGCTCTTAGTGCCAGGGCCTCTCCCCGCTCCTGCGCTGGTGTACCCTTCCCCTTTGAGCCGTGTCTCGGAGTGTCCACTGTAGATGTGTGAGGTGCATCCACTGGGGTGAAGGGCTGGATCTTTCCATCCAGTGACGTGCATGTGTTCTTGTCCCCAAGTCGGGACCTGCTGGGTCATTTAGAGGCATCCAGGGCTTTGGGACACATGGACCCAAGCCTGAATCCCAGATCCGCCGCTGGGTATACTGTGACCGGGCGAGTACCCCACCCGTCTGCACCTGTTTCTTCCTCTGTGCGATGGGAAGGATGGTGACCACAGCCCTTTGTGGCTTATAGAAAGCCCTGATTCGGTTCTTGGCCCTGGCATCTCTGCCTGCTCCGTTGTAGGGTCTGTCATCGGTAGCCTTGGAGGAGTCAGCCCTCCCAAAAGCCCCCTTGTAACTGCAAGTTTCCTCCATTTGCCCTAAGCTGGGGACCAATGAACTTTTTGTAAAGGGCCAGATAGTAAATATTTTAGGCTTTGAGGGCCCTGTGGTCTCTGTCACAACCACTCAACTCTGCCGTGGTATCGGGTGCAGAGAGCAGCCACTGACGGTATGTAAATGAGTGGGCCCGGCTGTGTTCAAGTAAAACCTAATTTACAAAAATAAGCAGCAGCTAGATTTGGCCTGCGGGCCATAGTTTCTGACTCCTGGCCCAAACGAGTGTAGCTCAGAACAGGAGCTGTCTGCTTATCTCAAGGGGCCCTAGGAAAGGCTTTTAGCCTGGTGGTCACCCAGGGTCACTGCTGAGTCAGCATTCTATGAGTCAGAGGTGGGGTGTGTGTGAAGGGGTGCCCCAAAGAGATGCTGGGGTTTGGGATAGCAGCCTGCCAAAAGTGTCAGTGCCTTCATTCTCAGGGGGCCCCCAACACTGAGCAGGTGGGGAGTGAAGGAATGGTCAGAGCAGGGTGCTGTCAACTCCAGAGGTCTTCCTGGTGGAGGGTGCCCAGACCCCTTGCTGCTGAATGCCCCACAGTGCAGCCACTTACTGCTACACCTTGTGACCTTGGGCAAGGTACCTAGCTTCTGTGCTTTGGCTCCCCACTCTTAAGACAGGTAAGGTGGCACCTACCTCAGAGGCTGCTAGGAGTTAGGACTGGGAAAGGGTTTTTGTCAGGCCAGAGCAAGCTCTATCAAAGCGATGGGTCTTTCTACTATTATTGTCATCGTCACTATCGTTATTCTCAGAATCATTTTATTCAACAAATATGTAATCGTAAAGTAAGGCAGTCCTGGATGGATGACAAGTCAGTCCAGTGCAGGCGTGCAGACCTGGGCATGACGGGGCCCCGAGTCTCCCAGGCAGGGAGTAGGTGTGTGAGGTAGGCGTTCCCGATGCTCTGGCCAGGAGGTGGTCCTGAAGGGGAGGAGATGGCGCACATCCTGCAGAGCAGACGGGCCCGCAGATGTGATTTTCTAGGTCCCAGGGGAGCTGACTCAGGCCCTTCAGCTGAATCATCCTTTGGAGAGGTTCTGAAAACTCCACTCCCAGGAACGAAGCCTGATGAGACCTCAGCCTGCCACATTCAGCCCAGGGCACACTTGGGGGATTAGCTCCCAGAATGGGAGCTTCTGGGTGGGAGCGGGCAGGAGAACCAGAGAGCATGAGAGTCCCGGATTGGCTTCTCAGACATGGGGCTGCAGTGCTGGGCCAGGCGGTCCACGGAGGCCCCAGGCTTAGGGTCGGCATGGCGCTCTGCCACCTGGCAGGGTGCCTCAGTAACTGGGCTCACATCCCCTCCCTCAAGCTGCTCTTCCTCAGCCCAAAGACTGAGAGCTCGGCCAGGAACCAGCCCAAGAGTTGGGGGCGGGTAATGCGGGCGGAATTAACGAGGCTTCTGTGTTCACCGTCCTATTTGGAGCATCATTCTCACTCGTAAGCTAATTTTAGCCATCCATTCTGCTTCTGTTACCATTTATAAAATGAGAATGTCAAATGCAATATTAAACAAGCGGGATGAAGGCAAAAAGGAAATGCCGGAGAGGCACTTAATAAATGAATCTCGTGTTTACGTGGGAGAGGGAGGAGGCCTACGTGTGCCCCTGTCACACACGCACCCGTGTTGTCTGTGCATGACTCCAGTGTTAGAGTGAGTGGTGCTGGGTGAGGTGGGGGCGCGGTGGGGAGGGCAGGTTGGGTGGTTGGGTGGTGAAGGTTTGCCACTCTTCAGGCAAAAGTGATTTGGCCTGCACGGAGGTGGGCTCCCAGTTGCCCGAGTTCTGGCTCTTTCACCCTTCATCTGTCCTCTGGTGAGGTCATTGCAGGGGTCCGGGGAAGAGCAGGGCGTCCTTCTCAGTCTCTAGGTGACCAGCCCCTCTAGGCTTTCCCATGAGTGCTGCCCCTGTACCCTCTACACACCACCCATGAGGTGCGGGGTCGGGAGACAGCATGGAGACCACTGGAACAGGCTGCTCCCCTCTCTGCACCCCTTCTCTGGGGCCTGTTCTTCCGTTGACTGCACTCAGCTGCTCTGCCCAGCCTCCCAGGGAGGTGCAAGCTACACCTTTATTTTCTTCTAAGTAGACACGTTGAGTTAGGCCCTGTGCAGGGTCTCTGGTAAAGCCCCCCCAGGCTGGGATAAGCACCCAGCCTTGTGGCAGAATTCCGGGACCTGCTGGAGGCTGAGGTTTCTTTTCACTTTGAAATGCCCTTGCAGGTTCCCAGAAATACAAAGAACAGCTGCTGCTGCCACCATCAGCTTTTTCCCAAATAGAGCGGCCTGTGAGGCTGCCTTTGCGCACCTAGCTGATGGAAGCAGGAAGGTGGGGCCCTACCTGGCTGGCAGGTGGGGGAGCTCAGGGAGAAAGTCACAGCATGAGGAGAGTCTGCCGGGCTAGGGGTGGCGACCATGTTCTCTCTTCCTCTCTGTTCCCTTGTCTTTGGGATTTATGTAAACGCAGATGTCAACTGGCTTTATCACCTTCCAAGGTGCTCACCTAGGGTTTGTGGAAGAGAGTGAAGTGTGACCCAACCAGCTTCATCCAGCACGAGCACTTTTAGGGTTCACTAGCTCACTGCAGCTCTACGGCGTAGGCACTGCTGTTACTCTGTTTTACAGATGAGAAAACTGAGGCACAGAGAAGTCAGGCAGCTGGTCCCAGAGCAGAGCTGGCGAGTGGAGCAGAGATTTAAAACTAGGAGCCTTAACCTCTAGGCTAGACTGCAGTGGACCCGACAAGGCCCCGCCCTCGGATCGGGGTCCGGTGGGAGGCACAGTCACTGGGGGATGATGTCTCAGTGTTGGGGACCGCTCCTCTCCATTCCTTGCCCAGACGCTGAGCACCTCCAAGGGAGAGCCTCATCGTGTTGAATTCATCTCTGTGTCCACACCCAGCCCCTGCCTGCTAAATAGGAGACGCTAATAGCTTTAGTTTATGACCTCCTTTACTTTGCCATCAATGCTTTTAATAAAACACTGAGCAGAGGAAACAGTGGATGAAATTAATTCCGGAAGTGCTAAGGAAATTAATTCTGGAACTAGGATTGGGGCTGGCCTTGTGGAAGGACTAGCATCCCAATGGGCCTTGAGGCCTGGATAGAGGGTGATAGGGAAGGGCTGTGAGGGCAGGATCTGGGGGGCCAGAGGCCCAGAGATGGGGACAAGGGTTTTGAAATGGGGGACCTATTGTTGAATCCTGGCTGTGTCGTTACCTGGCTTTGTGACCTTGGACACATCATTCTTCAGAGCCTCAGTTTCCTTTTCTACTGTAACTATGGGATGAATCAGGCCAACTCACAGAGGAAGTGAAGAGTCAATTAATGAGGGTGTTGAGAACAGTAGGTGTTCTCTGAGGACTCCTGTGTGCCCGGCCCCGTGCTCTGCATGCATTACGTGTACATGTCATGTTTATTATTACACATTATATAGCATATGTAAGTACACACACGTGGACATGCACAAGGATGTCATGACCCCACCTAGCACAGGGAGTGCTCGATAAGCATGACGTCCCTTCCTCCCAGAGTAATTCTGCTGACCTGGGAGACGGAGTCAAGACTCAGCATCTTGCGAGACTCTCAGTGCTTCTCACAAATGGATCTGGGCCGTTTATAGCAAGCACGTGTCCTCTGAAAGTAGATGTTTCTGCTGGCTGCGGTCACCTGCCTAAGCTGGCATCTCTGTTTCAGTTTGCACAGTAAACTTCTTACGTAGGTTCCAGGGGGGGCTCCTGTATCTGTGAGAACCCTTTTGCGATAGAACAAGGCGAGTTATGCTTTACAAGTGGGGTCTTCTGGTACTTGGCCACACCTGGTCTCCCTGTCTTCAAGGACATGCCTGATTGAGATGTCTGGGGAAGGGAGGAGGGCAGGACAGAACATGGAACTCCATTCCACTCACTTCCTGGTATCGACAGTTGTTTGCAGAGGGTGGAAGGGCTGGTGCTGGCGAGGGGCAGGTGTGGCAGGATGGCCAGGCACCCTTCCCTGCTCGAGTCATGTACCAGGTCCTCCCAGTGCAGCTGCCAGGATTTCTGGAGTGTGACTGCTGTCCCTGCCCCTGATGGTGTCTCAGGCCGTGCCCTCACCCAGCCACGCAGTCATGCTGGTTATGAATCCATCCTCCCTCTGGCCCTGGACAAATGGAGCAACTTAATGGAATGGGAACCCTGGAACTGACGTCTGAACAGAGGAGAGGTGACCTGACTCTCTGAAGGTCACTCAGAGAGGGGTGCCCAGCGGGTCCATCTCAGGTGTGAGCTCCATGTAGAGGAGAACCGCGGGTCCTGCCTCCCACCGCTGGCCCTCTCCGCCTCTCCTGGGTGGGATGTTTACTGTTTGTCACCCCGCCCCTTGTTACTCCATCAGCCTCTTTCTTCAGCTCTCATTCAGCAGCTGTCTCAAGCAGGGCCAGCTGCCTGGGTGTGAGCCCTGTGCAGCTGCACAGGCCCTGAGCTCAGAAGGGCCCTCGCTGGTTTAATGCTTTGCTGCTGCCATCTTGAAACTCTCAGTGATGGTTGAACAAAGGGCCCCTGTCTTCATTTTGCAGTGGCCTACACGTTCTCTAGCATATTCTGTAGCCGCTGGGCTCTTGAGGCCGACTCCCGGCACTGTGCGTGGGGCAGGATAGGAGAGCTTCCTCCCCCGGGGAGCTCGCCGTGTGTCTGCCTTCCTTGCTCTGCAGGCTCCTTGAAGGCGGGTCCCCTTTGACTCTTGGTTATGAACCCACAACAGGCCCACGAAGGGCCCTGCCCTCCTGGGGTCTCCAGAAAGGCTTGTGACTGGCAGAGAGGGCAGCGGGCAGGAGGAGGAAAGGCTGTGGTCGTGAGACTGCACAGGCCGTGTGGGGAGCTGTGCGTGGTTTCCGGGTTGCGGCTCACCCCTCCTGTCTTACTTGGAGAGGTCTGAGTAGCTGCTGGGATCTAGCAGGGCCCCTGAATCTTTGCACTTGAGTGTCATCTCCCCTGCTCTTCGTCTCCTGGAAGGCCCTTGGGGCCTGATGGCCAGAGGAGATGGTCAACCTGGGGCTTCAGAGAAGCAGTGTTGACCTGGCATCCACCGCAAGCTGGCTGGGGAGGAGCTGCCGTTTGAGTCAGAGGAGGATCTGGTCTCAGGCGAGACCAGGTCAGGCCTGTGTGTCTTTCAGGAAACTCCGAGGAAGGACGGTGCCCACCATAGAAGCTGCAGGTCATCCTCTGCTGAGCACTTGCCTGCCCGGAGAGGCCTGCCCCTGCGTTCCTTGCCCTTCCTTCCAGCCAGGCAGCAGACAGTCCAGGTTGACCTCTCTGAGCAGCAGTGGGTTTATCCTCTGAAATAGGCCCCTCTCTCCCTGGGGGAGTGAGTCATTTCTAAGATGCCTCTTGGGGGTGAGAAGTGAAGCCACAAACACTGGCCTCTTGAGGCCATACAGAGTTTCCTTGTCCTGGGCGGTACATCAAGGCCACAGGCACAGGGCTTGGGTGTCCCCAGACCGAGGCCACCCAGCTTCCCTCCCAGCCCGGGGCACGTGCTGACAAGGGCCATCTGTGTAGAGACCAGGGGAAAACAAAAGCCTTTTCACTCCCCAGACCTTGGCATCTTCCTCAGACTGCCAGCCTCTTCCAGAAGGTGCCCAGCAGAGAGCTCCCATCAGCAAGAGCTGCGGGCCAGCTGGGCGAGGGTGGCCACTCAGAGTGGCTGCAGGGAAGCCGTCCCCACAGAAGTCCCAGCGCCTTCTCCGCAGTGCCTTCTCTGAAAGCCAATGCCAAGCGTTCCCGCTTTGGGAGAGGGTGTGGCATGGGACCTGCTCCCCTCTTCTGGGCCACAGCATCAGACAGACCCCACTTCAAACCCAGCCCTGCCACGCATACACTATCTGCAGCCACAGGTGGCATGTCTCACATCCCTGGGCCTCAGCTTCCTGTTCTATAAGACGGGTGTGTGGCTGTAAAGGACCTCACTGGGTCCACTGACAAAATAGGAATATGGAAGGTAGGTTAGGTAAAAGCATTTTATAAGTGTTAGATGTCCTGAGGTTGCTGATTGTACTGTGGTTATGTAAGAAAATGTCTTTCTCTTTAGGAAATGCGTACCATAAGGTATGCAACTTACTCTCAAACAGTTCAGGAAGAAAACACATAGATAGGGAGTGTGCAAATGATAAATCAGAGTGACACAACGTTAGCGGTAGGTGAATCTGGGTGAGGGGTGCACAGGTGTTCTTCGTGCTATCCTTGGACTTCTCTGTAACTTTGTAATTATTTGGTATGAAGAGTTAGAAAGAACAGACCTCTTTGCCAAGTTGCTTTGGACCCTGTTGGGCAGAGGCACCCCACCCCACATGCAGCCAGCATGGTGTTAGCACACGCACGAGGGCTCCTGATTCATCCTCTGAAGGGACATGCTGCGTCCTTAACTGGCCTACCGTTAAAGAGGGTTCAGCTAGGTCATTCTTCTGAACCCACAACTGCGGGGACTCCAGGGAAGCCATACGCTCGCCTGCAGGGCTGGTTTGCTAAGCACAGCAGCGTATTTGGAGGCTGACGTTTTAAAGCAAATCCCATCTACCTTTGGGGGGTTGGCGCGTCCTCGGCGTTCAGCCTCTGGGGTGGGGTTGCTTCTTGGCTTTGCCAGCTACGAAGCTTGAAAATGGAGACCTCATCTTCCTGGTGTGAGCAGTTGGTCACAAGTGACCTCTGAGGCTTCTCACAAGCACAAGCCCTCGTGGAATTTCCTGCTGAGTCTCTTGTTCCTCCAGCCACACTGCTTCTTCCAGTTGTGTTTGGAACCATAGCAGTGGCAGCTGTTGTGAGCCACTGCTAAGGTGGGGTCTGAGATGTTGATCAAGGAGACTCAAGGACCGAGACTCGCAGATGGTCCTTCCTCAGAGTCTGCCGCCTCCCAGGGCTGCCCTAGAGAGAACGCTTTGGGAACGCGCTTCTACTCTGGGTGTGGGTGGTGTGGAGCATTTACCATAAATGGGGGTCTAAGGAGGCAGTGCTGAAACAGCTGAGCAAGAGGCCTGGCCACCAGAGAACCACTGCCATTTTGCTTCTCTTGACCATGGGGAGCCAGACAAGCTTCTCCAGGGCTGCCCCGGGAGGGGAACTCCCATGCCCAGCTTGTGCCTCATGGTGAAGGCAGCCCTCAGTGCCCACTGTCCCAAGAACCCAGCCAGCTGAGCGCCAAGGGTGGGAGGAGGGCTTCCCACTGTCCTGTGTGCCCACTGCTCTTCGCTGATGTCATGTGGTGGTCAGTCCCCAAAGATGAACTTCATGACCTCCGCTTCCCAGTATGCACACCCTTGTGTGTGCCTAGTGGAAAGTGATGGAAGTAACAGTACTAGTCCCAATGCTGGGTTGTAAGAAGGCTTGCAGCTTCTGCCTTGGTGTTTTGGAATGCTGTTTAGGACAGGACTCAGCCACCTTGCTAGGAGAAGATTAAGTGCCACGGAGGAGTCACGAGGAGGTGCCCCCTGTGGAGGATCCCAGCTGAAGCAGCATGGACACTGCCTGCTGTGTGAGTGGAGAAGCCACGTTGGGCCTCCAGGCGGGTCCAGGCTTTCCCTGGCTCCAGCCCCAGCCACCATCTGACCACAGCTACATGAGAGACCGCAAGCAAGAACCCCGCTGAGCCTGGTCAACTCACAGAACCACAAGAGGGAATGATAAGTTGTTGTTCAAAGCCACTAAGTTTGGGGATAGTTTGTTGCACAGCAGTAGACAACTGGGACATAGTGTGTGGCCATATGACCTAAGTGCATGACTGGAGCTGTGAGAGACACTGGTTTCCACTGTTTGGGTTCTGACTGTAACTCTGGTTGCTCATGCTGGGTTCTCTGGTTTGCAGAGGGCCCAGTGGGAGGATGGAGGGGGTGGGGGTAGGGGCGAGGGGTGGCCCAAATGTGGTCTGACTCAAGAGGCTCCAGACTCTGACAGGCCGAGAAGTGACAAGGGGCAGGTGACATATGAGTACTTGCCTTAATAATGTTGCCAGAACAAGAGAATCAGAACCTGTTCTTTCCAATAGAATGGGAGCTCCCGGAGATGGAGGCTGGCCTTGTTTATCTTTGCATCTTTGAATGAAGTAGACTGGATGTCCTTGACCCTCAGGAAGCATGTAGGTCAATCTCTGCTCTGTATGGAAAGTCACGGAGGAACCACGGAAGTAGGGGCAGGCCCTGATCCCTGCACTGAGAGCTGCAGTCTAATGGGGGAAACGAGGCTCCTGCCAGTCTGATGGGGGAAGGCTGTGGTTTTCATCCTCTTGAGCCCCTGCCCCACTGCAGAGACTCAGGATACAGGCAGGGAATAGCTATGCCTCCCTCCTTTTGTATGTTTTCTTCGGACAAGATCATCAAAGGAGCTGGGGACAGAGTGAGCAGGCCTCCTAGTCCTGAGAAATCTTGTGAGAAGCCTTGCCTGCAGGTCAGGCTGGGCCAGGCTCCCCAGTGTGACTGCTGCCTTTCCCTGTCACTCAAGTGCCCAGGACATACCAGGGTCCCCCAGAGAGCACATATGCCGTGGCCTCTGGCCTCAGGGAGCACGCACGGTTGACACAGCGGGTGGTTGACAGAACCCACGAAGTCGGCGTTGTCCAGAACAGCACCAGCAAAGACAGAGCAGAATTAAACAGAGCTGCCAGCCCTGTTCAGTGAGAGCAAGAGTAGGTGGGTTTGTTTAAAATACTCCCATTACAGTCAGTTAACCTTTATGTTCCCTAAATGAAAATTGTATAAACCTGAAATTTTCGTTGATCAGGTTGCCTAGGAACAGGCAGCAGGTTTTCATAAGACAATGCAATAGATTGTCACTGATAGGGCTATTAGGAAGTGAGCTGGTTAGCGGCATTATTCTGGATTCTGGTGTTGGCATTAGGTAATTACGTGTCTGCCTCTACAGTGCACACCCCTCCTCCCAGGCTCGGGCAGGCTCCTGCAAATGAGGTTTCTTGTCTGCTGCTCTCCAAGTCCGGGGGATGGGGTCTGGGCTCCAGGAGCACATTTCCTCCCCTGGGCTTAGGAGAAAAATCTAAAAGACCCAATTCTGATGTATTTCTTTCTTCTTAATCACCTTTCCCCCCTCCCCCCACTTCTTGCAACACGCAAACTCAAAGCAGAAAACTTGGGAAATGACAATAAAAAGTACACAATGGAAATTAAGGAACAAAGTCACTCTACAACAACTTTAGTGTGTCTTTCTAGTATTTCTTTCCTGTATGATGTATACACTTGTTTATTTCCCACAATGCCGCTGTAATTTGCTTTTCCCCCTCCTGCAGTAAGGGGGACCAGCGTCCTGGTGTGCCTGAGACTGAGGGCTTTCCCAACACCAGTGCGTGTTATTATCACGCGTTTCCGTAGCTTTTCAATCTGATTGGGTAAACCAAACTCGGCCCAACCAACTCCCCATTCTTGGACATTTAGGCTTTTTTTTTTTTAAATTATAATTAATGCTTGCAGTGAATAGCCTCAACCACACGTCCTTGCAGGAAAAATTCCTCTAAGTGGGATTATTAGGTCCAAGGATGTGTACATTTATGGCTTTTGATGTATTGTCAAGTTAGCCTCCAGAAAAATAGGTGCCAGTTTCTCCCCCGTCCCCCATCCTCTGAGGAACTCTGACATCAGATAATCCTTTCATCATGGCCAGTGGGACAGACGACAGCCGTGTCTCATATCGGGGATGTGGGCTTCTTTATTAGCCATTTGTGTTTGTGTCCTTTACCCACGTCTCTTTCGGGATGCTTGTCTCTGTCCTTTTAATCTATAAAAACTCTTTGCATAAAGTACGTCAGTCAGGAATGTTGAACCATTTTGTCCATTTTTTAAAAGCATTTGTGGTTATCATTCTTTAAGGAACAAGAGTAATAATAGCTGTTACCTGGTATCTTTGAAGAAAGAGGAATTAACATTTGGGGTCATTAAAGCTTGCCCCTAGGCTTAAGCACTGAAATATTTTGTAAATGAAGGATTTGGGATGAGAGTATCTCCAAAATGAGTAGGCTGCATAGGTCCTTTTTCTTCCCCCCGGAGATCCCTTTTTAAACAATGTATACTGCGCGCGATTTAACTTTTCTCCATATCTCAGACGTGCCGTGAACAACAGTAATTTTCTGTGTCACCCTGAGACTCTCAGCAGCTGCTGATGGACATGGCGTTTGGGCTCCTGTACCATCTGGCCCAGACTGCTTTCTAAGTAAGATACCTGATTATTGTCTTTCCCCATCACCATCAGCCTGTCCTGCTGTTACTTTTCGCTGCTCTGAGCAGCCCTCCCATGCCCTCCAACCTCCCGTCTTCATCAGCAGTGGCACTGATCACTGGCTAACAGTGCTTGTTTTTTTGTTTGTTTGTTTTGAGGAAGATTAGCCCTGAGCTAACTACTGCCAGTCCTCCTCTTTTTGCTGAGGAAGACTGGCCCTGAGCTAAGATCCGTGCCCATCTTCCTCTACTTTATACGTGGGACATGTACCACAGCATGGCTTTTGCCAAGCGGTGCCATGTCCGCACCCGGGATCTGAACCGGCGAACCCCGGGCCACCAAGAAGCTGATGCTGCGCCACCGGGCTGGCCCCTACCAGTGTTTATAAAGTAACCGCGAGTAAGTGCCAAGCAAGGGCCTAAGGAACCCTGGGAAAAGGGGGCAATTTTCCTTATTTCCTGGGTTCCGTGTTATATGTAGTTCAGGTTGTAAAAGAAGTGACTTCTGGATGTGTGAGCGGAATAGGATTAAGTAGTTTTGGAGGCAGAAGGGAAGCAGAAAGGAAATATTAGGAACCGCTTGAAGACGTAGCTGCAAAACGAGAAACCAATAATCCAGATGAGCAGAATCGGGGGTTAATCTTATTACTTCCCTCAGGAGTGTGCTGGGCCAGGTTTTATGGAGATAGTGGCATTGCTGACCTAGAAATTTAGTTTGAAAGTCTGGCTTCCGGGCCTGCAACTACTGGGATATGGCCACGCCCCGTTACACTGCCTTCACCACGTTACACAGCCTGCCGATGCTCAGTTTCCTCATCTGTGAAATGGAGCTAAGACTAACTGGCTTGTCTATTAATAAGAGGTAGAATCGGAGGACCCCGTGTGCAGAGTCACGTTGACCTGAAGGAACCTGGGAGGTGTTTTAAACATGTAAAGGGCCAGACAACCGTGAGGGACTATTGCTGTTGCTAATGTTGTTCACACGCACATTAAGCAGCTATCATCTGCCTCCTTACCTCTCATGCCTTCTGCACAAGTTTCAGCCCGAGCTCCCGACCCATGCGTGTATATCCCCAGCTTCCTTCCTCGCTGCCCTTCCAAACCCAGTTGCCTCCTTGTAGGTTTTTCCCAAGTGGGATTTGCACAAGTGGCGCCTTTTCTTCAATATTTGTTTTGCAGGCCATTTACTTGGCACGGCTATTTTTACAGTGAGTAAGGAGCAAGCCTAAAAATAACTTGGCTCTCGTAACCAGACCAGTTCTGCGTTTGACATTTACGTGGAATTCATTTGCATCTCATCTGTTCGCCTTTCTGTTTAACAGGTAGAATGTAAGAAAGCTCAGCCGAAAGAAGTCATGTTCCCACCTGGGACAAGAGGCCGGGCCCGGGGACTGCCTTACACCATGGACGCGTTCATGCTTGGCATGGGGATGCTGGGTGAGTCTGGGTGGGACCGAGGGGACACAGCAGTCACCGTGGACTGGGGGCCTATACAACCAACGGGGCCACCTACCAGTTGGGCAAACTGCTTAAACTGTCTGAGCCTCAGTTTCCTCGTCTGTCGATTAGTTGATAATCCCCCTTGCAAGACAGTTGTGACATTAAATGAATAGGTATATGTATAGATTTATACAGATATATCATATCTCATGCCTGGCTCCTCGGAGGTACTTGATTATTATTTTCTCTCCTTTTCACTCCCTTCTCCAAAAAAAGGAAGTCACTCCCTCTGCCTCAGCCCTCTCCACCCAATGGGAGTTCTTAAAGACCTAAGTAATCCCGGCTGCCTTAACTTGTGTGGGCCAAGGCTACATTTTCTAAAACTCGGGAGAAGAGGGAAATGGGGCGGGTGGGCGATAATCCTGTCTATTTAAATGATTAACATTTTTCTCTTGGGATATCAAAATTTGCATTTAAATGGATGTTTTAAATAGCCTGTTTTACTCTTTATTTGCAAAAAAAAAAAAATGATGAAAGACAAAGTGTGTTTGTTCTGACAAAAAATGATCTCTCCTGGCTTTTAGAGAAATTGAGTTGCATATTATGCCCCTTCCTTAAAGGTATCTCTGTCCGTCCTGCGTAGATAATTGAAAATCTTGCCGCTTAAATGGCATGAAAGATGGAGAAAGCAGTGGAGAAGCGTAATGGTGTGGGTCGCAACAATAATTAGAAATTTCAAGGCGAGAGAACGGTATTTTACTGCAAGTTATTGTGTGCCGGGAAAATACTAATTAAATGGGATAAATGGTAGTTAATGGTAAAATTCCATTCAGGCACATGATCTGTCTAGTTTTAATGGGTTTTCATTTGGTTTGGCTAAGAGTCTCTCTTCTATATTGTTTGATAAGCTCTTTATGTATTTTCAGATTTGCTGCTGTTTAAATCATTCCTGCTCAGTTTTAAATTGATAAAACTTTTCTTGGTTTTGTAAATTCTTAAAAAGAATTGTATCTATTTGTCTGAGGAAATAACCAGGGCAGGTAAAGTTATTTTGAGGAACTAAAAACATGGAAAGAGATGCCTTGAGAACACTAAACATGGCGAGATGTTCGTTCTCAAGTTAATTTTTTAGGTTTCACAGAGTTTCAAAGAACATTCCTATTGTAATTCTTTAAAAATTGGCCAAATGATTCTAAAACTTATCTGGAAGAAGAAACACCTGAGAATAAATAAGAAAATGTTTTGAAATGAGAAAAAACTAGTTTGACCAAATGTCAGAACATAGCACAAAGCTACAGTAATTAAAGTAGTGTGGTGTATATAGGAAGGCACCTGTTGATAGAAAAAGCCAAATAGCCTAAACTAAATATTTTTCTATGTAAGAGTGTAATTATTGTTTGTCACATACATACGTTTGTTGTATCCCAAAAGAAACTCCGACTGGATTAATAGTTTTAAATTTTAAAAATCAAACCTTAAAGAAAAAAGGTGAGCCCGTTGCCACCTGCAGGCTTTTGGGGTCTTGACTTTTTATTGATGAGTTTAAAGGCCCCAGGGCATAAAATGGGAGACTTTTTAGGATCCACATCTTCAGGAAGTGCCCCCACCTTTCTGAGTCTAACTTGGTACCCTTTACATGCTGGGAAGAATGAACTGGTTTTTCTTCAGGGAAGCAGAGGTGTGGAGCAAAGCCAGCTCACTTGTGACAGTTGCCAAAGAGCAAAGATGTGGCAGCTCTGTTCACCCCAGACCCAGGCGAGGGCTCGGGGCCCATGTCTCCACAGACAGTCAAGATGAAGTGCCTGAACAGAAGGCACCCTGTGGCTTTGTAATGGAGCCCAAACAGGAAGGCCTTGTTGAGTGCAGGAGGCATTCAATAACCATTAGCCTTTGAGCACCTACTGTGTGCCAGGCCCTGGGCTAGCACTGAGAGGTAGTGCTTAAACATGGTCCCTGCCCTCATGAAGCTTGTGGTCTAGTGAGGGAGACAACACTTAACAGCTAAGCACACAGATACGTAATTAGTCATAATAGAGTTCTGGGGTGCTTTACGAGCACATAATGAGGAATAGAAATTAGTCTGAGGAATCAGGGAATACCTCCTGTGGATACTGTGAATACTGTGGAGGTGACATTTCAGCTGCAGTGAGAAGGGTGAGTAAGCCAAGGGCGATCCAGACAGGAGGAATAGCCTTGAAATGCAAAGGTCCTAGTGTGGAACCCCAGGAGCCCCCCTGCCTGGCTGGGTGGGGCACGTCCAAGCAGGGCCTGTGTGAGGAGGAGGAGTAGCGGGCCAGCAGGCCACGTGGCCCTGAGATTGGCTTTGACCTCGGCTGGTGGTGGGCCAACCCATGTGGTCCCTGTGCTTCTCCAGACGCCGTCTGATTGGCTCCTCTCGCTGAGGGATGAGTGTGTGATGAATGCCAGGGGCTTTTTCGTCTGCCCCGACTTTTCCCTGTCCTCTCGCATCTCAAGTTCTGGCTTCCTTGAGCCGCAGTAAAGAAGTAATGGTTAGTTGAAAATGTTGTCCTGGTGGAGTCTGTTTGTTCTTGAGTTTTAACCTCCCCTGGCCCACCCAACCCGCCACACCCCTGCTGCTTAAGGCTTTTGCCTTTTTCCTGCATAGCTCTGCCTGTGGCTGTCACCAGGCAGAACCCCCAGACCTCAGCCAAAACCCGTCAGGGCACAGAGGCTCTCCCCTTCCCCTAACCAAGCAGAGAGCCCTTGGGATGGAATGGATGGTGTCGGCCCAGCCTCCACCCAGGGGGGCTGTGTGGGCCAGCGGGAAGAGCTGCTGACATCGGGATCAGGAGATCTGGACTCCTCGCCTGGTCAGCTGTGTGACTTGGGGCAAGGGACAGCCTCTCCGCCCTTCAGTTACCCCATCCATAGGTAAAGATATAGGAGCGCTCACTTCATGGGGTTGTTGAGGATAAATGAAACCATATCGTGCCCAGCCAGTGCTTGTATTTCATCAAATCTGAGCTGCCACGAGTGGTAAAATGCACCTTTGTGTACCATTCAGAAAGAAGAAAATATATGCCGTCAATTAAACTGCACTGATGTTTTCTTAATCACATTGACTGTGAGATAGATCCCACTTTCAGAGATGTTAAAATGTGAAAAAAAATGTGTGTCTTCCGATCAACAAAGTACAGTAGTATGTGCTCAACCCGAGAGCTGTTGCTAACAAGGTACTGGGAGCCTTGGGCAAACTGTCGCCCAAGTAGGCGCCCGACACCCTTCCCCTCGGGGCCTCTTCCTACCAGTGGCCAAGAACAGAGCTAGACCTGCAGGTGTGCCGTGGCACCTGCGGCCGCCTCCTCAGTTCCAACCCCCAGCCCAAGGAGTTGGATTATCTTTGAGTTTCTCCCTCTCAATAAAGATCCACGTACTGGACTCCAGACCTCATCAGCCCCCGGCCCTCCTGAATTCCCCAGCCACTATGATGAGGCCATCTAGGCGCCTGCTGAGACACGGCCTCCCGGGACGTCCCAAAATGTGCCTCTAGCCTGGAACCAGCTCAGCCTGAGGTCCAGGCAGAAGAGGTGAATCAGACTCCGCTCCCAGAGAACAAACTCGCAGTCTCACCGTCTGGCTGGCCTGTTGCCTCCCCAGCCAGGCGGAGTCTCCGCCAAGCTTTCTCCGATAGACTCCCAGGCTGCCCTCCGTTTCACCCGTTGTCACAGTTGGCGCCCTGGGCCTCTGGACTCTCTGGGCGAGCAGAGTAGCATCTACTGTGCTGTGACTGAAGCCCTTTCTTCTTGCTTCTTCCCTCTAAAGTGGTGACATCAGGCGGAGTCTAATCCTTTGGTAAGACGGCCTGACGTGTCCCTGTCAGTCACCCAGGGCACTACCTCTGTGCACTAGGCCTGCATATCAGTCCCGGAATCACTACCATCACCACGAACGACAATCTGGCTGATGAACTCAACTCACAGAGAAAAGCATTTCTTAAAAGTTCAATAATAAGAGAAAGTTTCAGTGATTTAATCTGTTGTTGAAAGAGCGGAAAAATATATAACACTTATAGAGATTTTTACAAGTGAGACTAAAACCCATTCAAGCTTTTAAATCCATTCATTCAGCAAGTATTTATTGAGTACCTGCTAACGCCAGACGCTGTGCTAGATGGCCGACAATGCCGCAGAGAATGGAGTCTCTGATCTCGGGGAGCTGATATTCTAATGAGACAACAGACACACTGGTCTATAAATGACCTGGAAACTGTGGAACTAATTTTTAAATAGCCTTTAAGATTTTCTCCATACTTCGGCAGGCCTCATCAAAGGGAGGCTGATGAGCATGAAGAAGCACACTTCTTTCTTGATCTCTCCTGATAGGGCTGCGAAGTCCCTGGGCGGAAACTGAACAGCTGGTTTGGTTTGGCCCTTCATAGCCTTTGACAGAATCAGAGACTAACCGGCCCCATGGGAATTCCGTAAAAAGAATGTAGGAAAGAAGAGGGGGAGTCAGCCTTAGGCCAGGTCTCCCTGTTTTTGTGCCAGACAAAACCAAAATCAACTGAGACCCTTAGGAAGGGCCTTTTTGCAGCCCTGAGACTTTGTCCCACTGCCTGCAGCAGCAAAGAGGTGCCCACAGTTATCCAGCTCAATGCACGAGAATCTCTTTGCTTTTTATTAATGAAAGTGGCTTAATAAAAGCAAACATGATTATTGTAGGTATATTTGATTCCTCTTGGCCTTCTCTGCCCTCAGCCTCATAATCCTACTGCCTCTCACTCTCTTGACCTCGTTGGGCATGCGCTGTTTAACATGTTTGATACCAGTGGTAGAAAAACACTCATTTCTGAGGCCTCAAGGAGAAGGTTCACCCTGGCAAGCCCAGAAATGGAGAGACGCTGTTGGCCAGCTGAAGAAAGCCAGAGACATTCTTACCAACGCTCATACTGAGAAGCTCCTGTGAAATCCTGACCCGATGATCCCCGACATTAAGCCCTTCTGAAATGAAAAAAATAAAACCCATCATCTGGAAGGGATGAGGAGCTGTAATCTGTGGGCATTCACCAACAGATCAGAGGAGATTGGCTGGAACTTAGAGCCGCGTGTCTAGACTCATTTGTAATTTCAGTTGGGATTTGTCTTTCCCAAAAATACCTGTTGAGGTCATTCGTAAGGTCTCCATTTGTTCGCCTGTTTCCTGGTGGACAGAGAAGACTCAAGTTCCAGCTCTTCATTTCCCTTCCAGAGCAGCACAGTCCACTAGAACTTTCTGTAGTGGTGGAAGGGTCCTTTATCTGCACTGCCCAAGATGGTAGCCACTAGCTAGGTGTATCTGTTGAGCACTCAAGACGTGGAAGTGGAGTTTTCCTTATAATTTAAATTAAATTTAGTTTAAATTGGACAGCACAGGCCTAGAGGAGCTGCTGTGACACAGGGTGATTCTGGGGTCCGAGCATCTTGGTAGACCTTGGCCTTTCCGTCCTTGCCTGGGAAGGGCTCATGGCATTTGGTGTTGTATCTATATGCAGACCTCATGGAGCCAGCGTGGTGCCCCAGGCAATGCTCTGCACGCTATGCGTCAGATGTGTCACACTCTGGCAGTTCCCTCGTCTCTGTCTCTTTCAAGTCAGGGGACCTGGTGGGAGCAATTTTCTGTGACTCTGAGTAGCTGAGTAACAGAGCGTGGGAGAGGATGAGTCATGTACCCATCCTGAATGCCAGCATCTTCCAGGGCTGGTGCAAAGATCTAGAACCACAGTTCTGAGAACTCTGCCAGTATCCCCAAAACGAGACCCTGAAATGAGCTAACTGACTGGCAAATTCAAATTCTGTTGTTGATTTCTGAATTTTTTTTTTCCACCGTGGAAAGCCCATCTGTAAAAAAGGTGGTCATCCAGGCAGAAGGCTTGGTTTTTTCTTTAGTGACAAGAGATAATTACTGTGGGATTGATCAGGCGTCCAGAGTACTGGAGCAGATAAATTGTGCAGTGGCCAGCGCGGGAGGGGCCCAGCTGCTAATGGAAGTGGTGGCTGGGTCATCTCTCGGTAATGTGACTTGATGGAGCGTCCGCACGGGTCTGCTGTAATGTGCTATTGATATGCAGCCAGCCAATTTCCCCTGTGTGACTGGGGCTGCGAGGCGTTGGAGCAGAGCTGGGCTGCACAGCAGTAAATGAAGAGGAAAATTGAAGTAATGTTGTATTATAAATTTATGATTTCATCTGCCTGACCCAGAGGATGTTCTGTGATCGGGGTTGGAGATGAGATCCCCCACTCTGGCAGATGCCAAATTCTCATCTTCATGTTCTGGAGACAATATTGACATGTCCGGGAAGATTGGGGTGAGGCCAAAAATTGGGGTGAACTTGACCACACTTTTCCTCGTTCTTGTTGAAGACTTTGGAGTATGACAGGAAGAAAGCAGATATAATCAAATGGTCCTGGTGGTCCCCAAGTCAGGGAGGGACTGGGCCTTCCACCATTGTCACCCAGCCTGAGTCTTAAAGGTAACGAATGAGCTTAAGCTTCTGCTGTCGGGTTAACATTAAAATATTTAAGACCCTGGCGCTCAAGTTAAAAGCAAAGAAGTCATTTCTCATCAGGAAAGCCCCTAGGCAGGAGTGATTTGCTTATTTGCGTATAATCTGTTTATCAATGTTGAAATAATGGTATAAGAAATGTAGTGCTAAAAGATCTGATTTGCTAGCAGGTGAGTAATTTGGAGGAGAATTGAGCTGGCCGGCCATGCAAGGAGGGGGCCAGCGTGTGTGTGTCCTCTTAAGTCATCCGAATCTTGGTTTCTGTCCCTCTTCCTCCCCTTCTTTCCCCCTCGGGTGCCAGTGTTCTGTGTCTCTCTTGGGTCCTGCTCCTCAGCAGTCGGTGCAGAGCTGCCAGGTCATCTTGTCTCGTCTGGGCAGCCGTCCGCCAATGAGACACCAAGTGCTGGGAAACATTCACACAGGGAAGGAGCAGGAGGCCAGATCCTTTTGAGGTAGAAATGGTTCAACGGGCCCGTGAGTTGTGTCTGCAGATTTAGAAATGCTCTGGTTGAAGCGAGGGAAAGGAGCCACGGCTGGTCTCGGTTGGGAATTTGGGCACATCAGTGCTGCAAGGAACCTGCAAGGCTTTCTATGGGTGGCAAGACTCAAGCCCCCAGAGGAAAGGGAAGACCCCAAGGGCATGGCCCTGGGCCAGAGGCAGGTCTGGAACCCAAGTCTCCTGACGTCTGGTCCAGCAAGCTTCTGTTCTGGGACTGATGACAGATCCACTGGTCAAGGCAGAAGCTACACCACAGGCCAGTGAGGGAGGGTAGGACCCGTCTCTGGACCTCTGAGGCACAAAAGCCCTGTGAACAGGCAGCAGGAAGACCAGCCTCTCTCCAAGACGCAAACACACAAAAGGGGGTCAGGTGCTGGGCAGCCGGAAAACAACCACAGACGTCCACCTCTGGTCAAAGCAAAAGGCAGGCTGGTGGTAAAGGTATGGGGAGAGGTGGAGGTGGTGGTGGAGGCAGTGGTGGAGGTGGTCAGACGGCAGAGGGAGTGGTAGGGTAGGTGGCAGCATGGCCAGGGAGTATTTTAAGGGCATGAATATACTGAGATTCCCATACACTGAGTGGAGCAAGGCAGAGTGAGGCTGACGGGATGGGACCAGGGGTAGTCATGGCTCCCCTCTGGCCGGTGGAATTTCAGGTCAAGACGTCTACACCAGCCTTCCATGTCTCCTGAATCGAGAGGCACAGACACAAAGAGTGAAGTGGCCTGCCTGGGCATGATGAAGGGTAGAAGTGACTTTTACTGGGGCTTTTGTAACAGATTGGAGAAGGCCCCACTAGCACCAGAACTTGCCAGTGGTTTCCACTGCACCCCAAGCACAGCCCAGCAGCAGTTTCCACGAACACCCCTCAGTTAACTGATTGCCCCCTTGGTTCCCTGCTGAGACCGGTGTCTGGAAAACATGTTTGCTGTGAAATGCCCATCAAAACAGAGGGCACGCTGGGGCTGGCCAGTGGTGTAGTTGTTGAGTTTGCACACTCTGCTTTGGCGGCCCAGGGTTCATGGGTTTGGATCCTGGGCATGGACCTACACACCACTCATCAAGCCGTGCTGTGGCAGCATCCTACATACACACACAAAAAAAAACAGGGAAAATTGGCATAGATGTTGGCTCAGGGCCAATCTTCCTCACCAAAAAATAAAAATAAATAAACACAGGGCGTGAGTCTTCCGGGTTTGCTTCGTGGTGCAGGTTTCGACATAGCAGTCCCCCACTGTTCTCCAAGGGCCTTGGGAAGGTACTGGCACCCTGTGGAGTATCTGTGCTTGGACATGGGACCCCAGGACCCCGCCTCCCCTGGGATTCTTGAAGGCCAGGCTCTTGAAGCCCAGCATTTCTCCAGAGGCAGGGATCAGCCTGAGTTTCACTCTAAACCGTGACCCCCTTGTCCTCATGCTCAGTCTGGTGCTGGCGCTGCTGTCCGCTGCCTTGGGAGGAGGCCTTACAAGGACTTTAATCTCCTCCTGTCAATAGCTTTAAGGTCCTAAGTACATTCAGGGTAAGCTCTCCAAATGTCAGAGCCAGGAGCGGGCCCTGTGTTTGGTGCTAATGCGTGGCATTTACTCTGCAGGTTCAGGAAAGCGCGTGGGTTTGGGGGTCTCTCTGCCCAAATACGAGTTAATTACCAGCAGGCTGACGGCAGCACCCCCAGCCACGGGGGAGAGGTGACTAGGCCCTGGGTAGAGACCCTCCCGGGAGACAGATCATTCTGTGGAGGAAAATGACCCGGGCTCTTTAGTTCCCACCCTCCCTGAGGTTTCACCCCAGACCCGAGGCAGCTGTACTAACAGAACTGTGGTCTTTCTCTCTGTGTTCAAGGCTACCCCAACTTTGTGGCAACCTATGGCCGCGGCTACCCCGGATTTGCTCCTAGCTATGGCTATCAGTTCCCAGGTGAGTGTCTTTGCTCCCGGGGCTTTGGAAGCGTGGGAGGTGGGCTGCATTTGGGTCAGGGGTACCCCTAAGGACAACACAGCTCATACATACGTCCATTCAAGAAATGGTTCAAGTCCACCTAACTCCAGGTCAGGATGCAGCTCCGTTTCTGATTAACTGGAGTACATCACTGGTGCCACGTGTTTGAGGGCGGCAGCCTTTAGGGGGAAAGAGAAAGAACTGTGGCGGGAGCCCTCCCTCTGCTCACCCTCCTTCGTATGAAGCCCATTACCGGTTCCTTCTCTCCGGAGGCTGAGCTGTCAGCCCAGGGTTTTCCTCCACCCTCTGCCTCCCCGCCGTCCGAGTGCCTGCTGTCTCAGTCTCCCACCTTCCTGCCCTGCGCCCTCCTCCGGCTCGGCCTGACGGCTCTGGCTTCGGCGCCCTTCTGCTGTATGTTGGGTGTGCCGTTGGGGTTTAGGTTTGCTCTCTGTCCTGGTGAGACGTTTAGATTCTCCCTCCCCTCTGTGGGTGTCAGAGACGTGAGGCAGAACCCTGGGGGATGGCTGCTCCAGCTCCCGTGTAGCGGAGGCCTGGGACCCGCACCTGCAGGGGAGGCAGCAAGGGTAGGCATGGTCTTGAAGGAAGCAATGTATTATGGGGCTTTGCTTTTCCCCTGAAGGAGTCAGCCAGCCTTTCCCAGACCTGGAGTACAGATGAGAATGTATTGGGGTGCTTGGGGGTATCTATGTGCAGAGGACAGCTGGGGTTTCTAGAGAAGGCATTAGGAATGGAGTTTTGTCCTCTTGGATTCCCTACAGGGGGAGGAGGCTCGGTAGGGAGCTGGGGTTTCTCTCCCTGTTGGCTAGGTTGCTTATCTGCCTAGACCCGGCAGCCTGGGCAGCAGAGGGAGTGAAGATGTGGCCCTGGGCGGGTGGCATTCTGAAACCAATGAGGAGGGCAGCGTCAGGGTGCGTGTGGGGTTCGAGCTGGCCTTTGCCTCAGACTGAGTTTTGGGGTGGGGAAAGTCGTGTGGGGGCAGGTCAGGAGGCATTTGGGGTACTTCAATCCATGCCCTGGGGGGACAGATCCTGGGCCAGCGACAGAAGCCCTGACTCTTATCCAGTTTGCCCGTGGCCACAGGCAGGTCACCCCATGTCTCCCATAAACCAAGGGTTTGGGCGAGATGGTCCCTGAGGTCTGTGCACCTTCCTGATTGTAGAGGTGAGGGGAGAGGGGGGAGGCAGGTACAGTAGCGGAACTTCCAGATGGACCAGTGTGAGTGTGGGGACCACCCCGAATGTGTCCCCTGGGGCTGGGCAGTTTCCCCCTCAGGGTGGGGCCCTCAGCAGGCATCCTCGGCTGCCCTAAGGAAGCCCCCCCCCACCACTGCTTCTCTACAGTTGATGGCAGCTTTGGGGGCCATGGACCTCTCAGTGCAGGACAGCAGGCCCCTCGACCAGATCAGCCAGCACTGGGCCAGGCATGGTCCAGAGTTCACTCCATCTGCTCCTCCAGTATATTCCCTCCCTTTACTGATGGGGACCCCGAGGCCCAGAGAGGGAGAAATCCCTGTTTGAGGGGTCATAACCAGCAAGGGGCAGGGCCAGGATTTGGACCCAGGTGGTCTGGGTCTTAATTGCCACACTCTACCATCTCTCTAGCATCCATCTGTCCAGTACCATCACACTAGCCATGTATAGCCACTGCACTTTAGATTTAAATTAATTAAAATTAAGTAAAATGAAGAATTCAGTCCCTCAGTCCCAGTAGCCTGAGGTTGCAGTTACTCAGAAGCTACGTGTGGCTAGTGGTGACAGTCAGTGCAGAGCACAGAACATTTCCATCACCACAGAAAGTTCTGTTGGATGGCGCTGCTCTGGAGCATAAAGGAAAGGATGTGTTACGGTGGGGGTTGCGTGGTCCACACACATACATGCATGCGTGCACTGCCACTCCTGGGGAGCCCTGGTGTGTCACTGTCCCTGTTCCCCATTCCTTGCCTGTCCTGTTCAGCACAGAAGCTGGTGGCAATTTGGGGGAAGCCTTTCCTCTCCCTCCCTCCCCTGGCTTCCTCCCCAGGGGAAGAGAAGATACACAGGCTCACACTTCTCAGCTCGTTGAGAGCATGGCGCTGCTCTGTGTGCTTGGGCCAACCTGCTTCCCTTCATAATCAGGTTGCCATTACCCCCTCAGTGCAGCACTAGTCCCAGGTGGGGAGGGTTGGGGGATCGTAACGTGGGATAATTTGGGGGTGACAAAGTGGACTCCATGCCCTGTCTCATCTGAGAGCCTGTCCTCGGGGCCCCGTGACCTCACTCGGGAAACATCTAGTAGAACGCTGTCTCAGGGACCTGCATCCTTGGGTCTGCCCTAGGCAGACAGAGATGCAAGAATGACCAAGCGAGGCTAGGTGGAATGAGATGGGGTCTCGGCTACCCAGCCCTTCACCATGAGCCAGGCCTTTGGGAATGGAGCAGGGGGGCAAAGGGACGTGGAATGGGCTTGGAGTGACCGTGCCCAGGGCCCAGCAGTTTACCACTGTCACCAGCTCCCACAGCTCGGCGCAATCAGCTAGGTTGGAATGGGACAGAACTCAGGCATGAAAATGTGCAGACCGAGGCTCCCTGACCTTTGGGACTAAGCTGTTCTGTTCTCTCAGCCGTCAAACTCCCATTTCCCCATCCTTCCCACTCACCCCTGGAAGCCACCTGTTAGTCCTCACTGATAGCCAGAAAGAGGCCATCAGTGGCCACAAGAATAAGGCCGCCTGCTCTCAGGGAGGGTCAGGGTGTAGAGTGGCCCTGGGCCGGGAAGGGGTGCTCTAATGGTTGGACCTAGCCACCGCCGCCCCTGGATGAGGAGCCAGGCTGCTTTCAGAGCCCATCGCTGACCCAGCCCCTGGAGGAGCTGCCTCCTGTGGAGGACAGCCACATCTGCTGTCCAGGCACCTCCTCGAGCAGCCCAGTTGTTCTAGACCAGAAAGCCTGGGTCGCCCCTGTGGTTTTCCAGACAAGAGCTCATAGAGTGGTGGCTCAAGAACCACACTTGACCCCTCCTGGAGCCTTGGCCTCAGGAGCAGGACCCCTGGGTCAGGGAAGCTCTAGAATGTTCTGAGATCCATCTCTTGCTTCCTGCCTGTAAAGATGTTTCTAGTGGATCTGGCCGAGGGGGCCAGGGTGCAGAGGGGCAACCCAGAGGAGGAGCAGGCCAACTCTCTGCCCTCTCCTCATCCCTGTCAGCCTGATTCTGTTGACCCCTCCCCAGGCATCCTGTGAGTCAGTGACATCAGCACAGCTGTCAACGTCACCACCAAACTGTCCTAATATTTTTTCTTTGTGGTCTTTCTTTTCTGTGTCCTCACTGTGTGCCCGCTTCACCCACCTCCCGTCCCTCTTATGATGTGTGTGGATCCCGTACCCCTCCCCACCCCTTTCTGAATCCGTCCTATTGGGGCAACAAGAGGTAGCCAGCTAAGAGAAATGAAAGGACACCTGGGTCCTCGAGAGCTGCTAAGATCCTTCATCCTGTGTGTTGTCACTCACATACGCGTGCATCCTGGGTCCCCTGTCAGGACAGTGCCACCTGACCCTTTACGAAGGGTTCTCCTTTCACCTGAATCGGCCCTTTCTATGAATACCCATCTCATTGGGTTGGGTGTCCAGGGTCCCTCTCAGTGGGGCCTCATTTAACCTGTGTGACCTGGGGTTGCCACAGACGTTCCTGGGCCACACAGGTGTTAAGCAATGCCTGCCCCGGCCACCGTTAGGATTCTATAGAATAAATGAGGTGCTCCAAGAAAGGGGGCTGGACTCCTCTGGATAATTATTAGAGTGGGGAGTAGTTCTTTTCTAGAAAGGTTGAGTGGGGACCAACCACTGTGGAAATGGCTCCTCCTTCCCGCATCCCAGACCGCTAGGGTTCGATTTATTACCATGCTGATCAGTGGTCTCCCGTTTCCTCTCTTTTTCCCCCTCTGGACTCTCATTTCAGTTTCATGTGTTAATTTCTGTTCTTATTTCACTTTGCAGACTATTTGCCGATTTCACAAGACATAATTTTTATCAACTAGCTCTTAAGAGAGGCATAACAAATTGGGGTTTGCTACCATTACTAGAGAGAGGACACAGTCCCGACCGGGGCCACCCCAGCTGCTGTCAGTGCCCACTGACACTGTCCTAGGCTGCCTGTTTGAACGAATGTTCTTTTTCTCATTTGTAATTCTTGGAAAAGACTCATGTCCTCATTGCTTCGCTCAGTTGTTTTTTTTTTTTCTTAATTTCATTCTCCAGTCCCTTCCCATTTTGCTCTGTGTGCACCCTGTGAACATCCCCCGCCCACCCCACCTGCCACCCCCCCTGAATGTAACAGGGCCGGAGGGGAACTTCTCACAAACTTTGTAGAGCCTCCTCGAGGGAACCCAGGAAGAAGCGTCAAATTACTTGAAATAATGACCAGACGGGGTTGTTGGGACATTTCAAGGGGTGAGCCTTTAAGTGCTGGTGGCCCATAGGGGTTGGGGATATGTGACTTGGAGCACCTTTGTCCTGTTCTGGACAGTACCAAAAGTGAACGCATACACAGAGACTGTGCTATAAATACTAACGTGAAAAACTTAATCTGGAAGAAAAACTATGTAAATATTACCTGGTTGTCTTTGTTTTGCGGGGGCTAGTCCCTCAGTGGCGGTTGCCAAAATAATAAGCACAGCTGTCTTTGAGAAGGGACAGTGGAGTCACCGGGCACTGCCACATCTCTGGCACTGTGGACACTGATCCACACCCTGCCCCTCCTTCTGTCCCCAGCACCCACACCCCCACCTCCCTGCCCACGCTGGCCTTGCATTCCCTGCTGGCATCAGGGAGCTCTTGGCCCGCTGGGGTAGGAGGGGATGGAACACAGAGGGTCCATCCTGCTCCGGTTGGCACCCCTTCTGGTCACCCCCTGAGAGCTCTCTTCTCCTGAAATCTTGACCCCCATACTCTCCATCTGAGATACCCCACTCCCCTGGATTGGTGAAGTACCGCTCAGTTGGAGTCTGCTTTGTTGACGCTCCTAGTTTGTGAGAAGTGACCCGCGTGCTCCATCGGATGCCTTTGATGTGAGCGGGTCCATCCATTGGACTGTCAGTGTCCTTGAGACCCAGCCTGTGCAGTTTTGCTCATCTCATTAAAGATGCTTGATGTAATAATTGGTTAGTTTCCTTTTATTTTCCCGCAGGCTTTTTCATGAGTGCTATTTTTTTAAATCTGTATGGCTTTTTTTCCCCCGCCTTGATTCTGTTCTGCTCCGAATTGCTTTGCTTTGGTGAACTTGTCCTGGTATGCTTGCCTCACAGACGTTTCAGCCATTGTGAATTTTCTTCATCTCTGTAAATAGTTCATCTGTGCTTCTCCCTAATGACGTTTTATTTTTTCCCCCTGTAAGCAACTGAGGTAGAAAAATAAATTGTTTACCACGGACATGCTGTGTGCTGCCGTCTCTTAGCCTGACAGTGTCCTGATCTCGCTCCAGGGGAGGTGAATGCTCTAAATAGCTGGTACCAGTGACAGCCTAGTGCGGCTTCTGAAAGCATGCGAACTCCCCCTGGCTGCTGCCTGTCCCCAGCCCTCCCTGCTTCATCGTGCCCCCTGCACTTGCTCGAGGTGGTCCTGTCCTTGAGCAGAGTGGCAGGGCATCTGCATGCAGCAGCTGCACCGGTCGCGCCCTTGCCCCTCCTCTGCCATCACTGCTGCCCTCAAGTGAAAATGCCACTGAACATCTGGACCCCTCACATCTGAGCACCAGGTGTGTGAGAGCCCGTGCACGTGCTTGTGCACACCAGCCTCCACGTGGTTTGCACGACGTGGCTTGCTTTCCTAACTCCTCTGAACAGGGCAGGATGGAGGAGCTGCCTGCGTTGCTGGACTTGGTGAAGGTAGAAGACCTCATTTCCAGCTCCCATTTGGCCACACAGTAGCCATATGACCTTGAGCGAGAGACTTAGGCCTCTAAGCCCTGTGGGTAATAGTAGTGCCTGGTCAGTCAGGTTGTTAGGATTAAGTAGGATGATGTGTACATGTGAATGTGCCTTGAAAATTGGTAAATGCTGTACAACTGGAAGTTGTAGAAATAGCAGGATTTGATGTTCCTGTTACATCATTCTCCAGAGTCGTTTTCTCCTCCTTGTCACCCGCACTGAAGCTGCCTGCTGGTGCATCTGCTTATCAGTGAAAAGAATGATCTAGGATCCCCAAATGAAGCCAGAGAGTTGATGGGACTCCTTGCCCACCCTCACACCCCATCCTTCCTCTTCCCTCCCTCCCTGTTTACTGATCACCAGGCACTGGATTAGGTACCAATTATCTGGATGTGAATAAGACTCGCTCCCTCAAGATGCTCATAGTCCAGCTGAGGGTGACAGAACCAACAGTCAGACCCACCACTCATCATGGGACAGGTGCTTAGCGAGAGAGAGGGAATCGCTCTCTGCTGTGAGGGGACAAAGGCGGGCTGCTTGTCTTACCTGGGGGCCAGTCAAGAATGGCTCCCTAAAGAAGATGACACCAGAACTGAGTCTTACAAAGTTAAATAGAATTAGCTAGGTAAAGAAGAGAAGGAAGTATTTCCCAGGCAGAGAAATGACACACTTAGACACTGAATCAGGTAGTTTTAAGAAAGAAAGAAAATAACAACAGTAAGTAAGAAAACACAAAATAATAATGGCCTAAACAAAATAAGAATTTGTTTCTCTCACCCATGTAAAAGAAGCCTGGATATGACTCTGTAGTATTAGGGGTCTGGGTTTCTTCTGTCTTCTTGGTCTATCCTCTTCAACATGAGACTCCACTTCCTAGTCTAAGAAGGCTGCTCAAGCTCCAGCCATTAGATACTCATCCCGGAAGAGCACATCTCTTCCCTTTAATAACACTTCTTAGAAGTCACGCTTAACACCCTGCTTAGATCACCCTAAGGTCAGACCTTAGTCACATTTCCTGTTTTAGCTGCAAAGGAACCTCAGAAATGTCTTTATTCCAGGTAATGCTGTGCCCAGCTAAAAACGGGGGATTATTGTACTAAGGAAGAAGAGTGGAATAGATACTGGGGGACACTTAGCAACCTCTGCCACAAACCTGAGAGGAAGCATTGCAGGTCCCAGGATTATGAGCAGTTCAGTGTTTGGGGAGCTTGCCAGCAGCATCTTGGGTGGGAGAGGCAAGGCTAAAGAGGGAGGCCCGGCTGAGTCAGGTTTGGGAAGTCAGATTTGATCCCCAAAGCACATGAAAAGCCCTTAGAGGATTTTGGGTAGAGGAGTGATGTGGCCGGATTTCCAAAGTGAGTCAGAAGGGGTGCTTGGAGAGGTGGGGGCCAGTGAAGAAACTAGAGGGATGGGTTGAGAAGGATGTTCCCTTCGGTCTGCACCCCCACCTCCTCTCCTCTCCTCCTCACCCTCTCTTGGCTCCATTCCTCTCCCCCTGCCTCCGGCTGACTGGTGGCCCTTTGGGGGGTCTTTCGGCACTGCCCATACACAGGGTTCATACGGCCCCAACTGCCAGAAAGTTTCTGGGCTGAAGTCTTGGCTACTGAGTTGTCCTCAGATCCGAGCGCTTGGGGCAGCCCGGAGAGCCAGGGGTCCCAGGGCTCAGTGCTTACACCTCCCTGTTAGGACACCGTTTGGGTGCGAACAGGTGGGCAGCACAGGTCCCAGGCCAGGAGACCCTGGGACTCTCATTCTGGAAATGCCAGTTTGTGCTCCTGCCTCTTCAGTGACCAAAAGCAGGTTTCATCTCAGGTGCTGACGTTGACTGATGGGTCCTGGCTTCCTGGACCACTGACTTAAGACTGGTTTTGAGGCCAGGCTATAGCTCAGCAGAAAGGGGACTGTGGTTGACTAGCGATGACTATCAAGGCCTGTACTGCTGCTGGATCGAGGACTCCCGCCGGCTCCCCCCACGTTTTGCCTTCCGTATTCCAGTCTAACGGTGGTGCTTGGGTACCAGGTGATTTTCCCTCCATCTAAGAGATGACCATCCTTTTTTACAAGGAGGGACGGGGCGTGGTCTGAGGAGAGGCGCCATAGGGCAGGGATAGCCTGCTCCCTCTGCAGGAGAAGCCGTGGAGCTCATTGTCCATAGGGACTGCTGCAGGGTAAGCTTGGTCAAATCTCTCTGGTCTTGGAGCAAAGATGAAAGCTTGGTGGTCTGTCTCTCCTGAGGGCTGGCTTGACTGTGGAAAGCAGAGTGAAAGGAACCTGAGTTCTCGAGTGGGGAAGGAGTTTGCCTTATAGGGTGACTAGGAAAAGCAACCTTGGCCTGGGGAAGCTTCCTGAACCAGCTCACGCCCATCTGTCAGCTCTGTGCAGTTTACGACATTTTGTAAAGTGTTCGGAAATGCTGATAGCTGCCACGCCAAAGGCCCAGGATCCTGCCTGGATGGGTAACCTGGGCCACTGCGGGGAGCGACTCCAGGGCCCCGTGGCCACCTGCTCCTCCAGCCCACCCAAGTAGCAGAGACCCCTGTGGTCGGCCTCCACTCAGGAGAGGCGAGACCTGGACTTGCACCCCTGCGTTCTGGTCTCTCTGGAGTTCTGCTTTTTCTGGCCTGGTTCTCGGAGGGAGAGGAGCCTCGCTCCCCAGCCCCTGCACCCTTGTCAAGGGCGGCAATCCAGGGCTGCTGCAATAGTCCTGGAACCAGTGGCTTAGGATGACCCCTCCTTTGGGTGTAAATTTAAATGCCAGGACTGTTTCCTCCTGCTGAAGTTTGTCAGGGCTCTTTCCTCATTCCTCTGCCCTAGAAATGCCCTCACGGGGAACCCTGGTGGACCCCCAACATGGTAGACCCTTAGGCTCTGCCAGCACTGCCTGTCTCTTTCCTTCCAGTTGGGTTCCAGAATGGAGCCCACCCAGTGAGTGACGGCTGGTTCCTCACTAGTAGGGGAGCTGATCTTGAAATGCCACGTTAGGGTGGTCGGCTTCCCAGGTACATTGACATAACCATGGGCCCACCCCCCCAGGCACCCATAGCTGGGTGTTTCAGCACTTTAAACAGAATCACCCCCTTGCAAAGGAAAGCCGCTCCCGACACAGCAGCCCTGCACATCTGCTTCATCCCCAGCCCTCTAGGCTGCACCTCCCTTCAGCCCTGAGCTTCTCTCTAGGGATTACTCCTTCCCAGATGGGGTCCACAGCTGGATTTCAGATCACAAGCTAGCTCCTCCTGCAGTCAGCCCACTCTGTACCACCCGGCCCAGTGTGCGCTGGGGGCTTATCCTCTCATTTGAATATGAAAGGCAAGCTAGTCAGGAAGGTATATCTGCTGCTTTAAAAGGGAACGGGAAAGCACGGTTGAGCAGCACACCCCAGATCCTGGGTGAGGATGGTCAGGGCTGTGGATGGGCCGTGCTGCTGTGCTCCTGCCTCCGCCTGGAAAATCAGGATCTGACGCTATTCCCAGATGAAAGGAGAGCACGGTGCCTAATAGGCACTTAATAAATGTTCACGGAAATGAGTTGGAGGAATCTGAATTGACAGGAATTGCGGGTTTCACTTTCCATCAGTTTTCCGTGCCTCTTGCACTCCTCTGCATAAATAAAGGGAAATATGACTAAAATGAGTGCTCAGCTCTGCCCTCCTTACTGCCCCCCTTCCCTGTGCTAAAGCCCAGAGCTCTGGGTTCTCAGGCAGGAAGTCACGAGACTGAATTCCTGCCCCCAGCTTGCTGGGAGAGTAAGGCTACCTCTGGGCCTCAGTTTCCCCATCTGTCAAATGGGGCTGTTGATCCTTGTCCAGTCCCCCTTCCTCACAGGTTGTTGAGAGGGTCCCTGGGGCCAAGCATGATTCAGTGCTTTGGAAGGGGGTGGTGTCGTGTCCAAGGAGGAGGCCCTTTGGGGAGCAGAGGGCCCAGCCAGCTCCGTCAGGGGTGCAGTGAGGGAGGTGTGGGCGCGGCTTCACTCCTCATTCTCCGTGGGCTGAGTACGGTTCCCGCCAGCTCCGATCTCCACCAGCAGTGCTGTCCTTGCTCTCCCATTGCGCATTCTAGGTCCCTGTGCCACCAGCTTCATGAAGTCCCCGGTGAGCCTGCCAGCAGGAACGTGATCACCTTTCTTCAGGCCCTTTGGTTTTAATTTCCATCAGCAAAAGCATGTGAAAGGCCACAGCTTAAAAAACAAAACAACAATAATAAAAACATAAATTACTTACAGGGTATGAAATTATAGGCAGACGGCAGTGCCAGGCCTGAGGGATGGGCGCTCGTGTCCTCCAACATAGCCAAGAACAAACCAGAAGGCAAAGGTGTGGCCCCACTCCCTCCTCCTCCCTGGGCTGAGGAGCTGGGGCCGAGTCCCACCCCAAGACGCTTTCCCTGAGTCCAGGGCATCTTGGATCCCGTGCCCGCAAGAGACCTCAACCAATGGGGTCACCGCCTCCGCTTCCTGTCCCCTCAGTCAAGGGGGCAAGAGTGCATTCTCTGCAGAGTGCTGGAAAGGGTCATCAGGACCTGCCTCAGGCTGGGTCCTCCCAGGGCACAGGATGCTGAGCAAGTGAGCAAGGAGGTCAGCACCTGCACGGGCATCCCACGTATAGCCAGGTGTGTTTTTATAAGGTCTGACTGGTGTGCAGAGTGAGTGCAGGGGATGGAGTCGCTGACTCTGCCTGGAAAGCTTTGAGGAAGGAGTGACATCTGAATTGGGTTTTGAAATAGAAGTTCACCAGGTAGCTGATGAAGAAAGGGTATTCCACGTCAAGGGACCGGCAGGTGTAAAGGCACTAAAATTTACAAGTCTTCTCTGCCTTGCATTCCTGCCTCCACTGATTCTCTGGCCCTCATCTGGGCAGATGCTGTCCCATTACTTGGGCCAGGTCAGCTGGACAGTAGACTTTGGCATTGGGAAACCAACGCTTCTTCTCAGACCCAGGGAATCCCAGGCAGACATTTTGTGGACCAAGGATGCTGACTCACCCTTGCCGTAGGAGGCCATCCCCTGTTGGGGCCTTTCTGGATACTGCTGAGCTGGCCCAGTGGGCTCTGGGTCTCTGCTCCTTCATGGTGGCGAGCCTGGCACAGACACACTCACTCATAGAGGGAGATGAATGCACAGCCTGCTTTTCCCCTGGTATAGGCCCTGCTGCTCTGTTGTGAGTCTGGGGGTGTTTTGCTGGCCCCTGGACACCTCTGGTTTGCAGGGGAGGGTCCGGGGCCAGCCCTGCAGCTTTCTTAGTGGTACCTGCTTCGGACCTCTCCAGGCCTTCTTCATCTGACCTCTGGTACCAGCCTTGAACTTGCTAGGATTCAGGTAAGGCTGGGAGCAAGAAGAGGCACCTGCTCCCCCTTCCCCTCGCATCTGTCCATCCCTCCTCCACCCATCCATTCTTTACACATGGAGCACGTAGTTATTAAGCGCCTGCTGTGTCATAGGCCCTGCCCTAGATGCTGGGAACACAGTGGTGAGCCAGAGAAACATGCCCCTGCCTTTATAGGGCACCTGTTGGAGGCAGAGGAACAAACAGGATTCCACTTGGATGGAGGGACCCAGAAAGACTCCACTAGCTGGACCCTTTCTGGAGGAGCTGGGAGGAACTGGATGAGCCTGAGGGCAAGAGGGCAGCAGACACCAGCCCGGCACAATCACCCAGGCTTGGGATCCACGTCCACACCTGTAGTCACCACTTCATGGGGCCGTGGCCACCCCAGCCAGGCCCTCCCTGAGCCCCTGTGAGCCCCTTGCCCCCTGTTGTCACATTACCCACCAAAGTTAGACCTTGCACTTCAGATAAAATGTACCCTTATCACTCACAAGCAAATTATAAATGTTATCTACTGAAGCCCTTTGGATGTGAAATGTCATGTAAATTAATAGGATTTTAGAATAGGAAGGCACCAAAGGGAGTTCTCAGCTCCATTTCTGTTATTACCTTGGGCAATAATAATAAAAATAGAAATAAAAAGTTATTATTCTACTTACTGAGCGCTTACTGAGCGCCAGATACCGTGCAGAGCGCCTGGTGCTGTCATCTCATTGAATTCACAGCAGTCCTACAAGGAGGCGGCTTTAACACGCTCACAGAGGGGCAGAGTGAGGCCCAGAGGGAAGTTATGTCACTAGTCTTGGGTCACACAACCAGTAAGTGTGGGAGATGGGATTTTTACCACCTTGCTTTAACCACGTCGTGTGCTGGTTCCTTTGACCTCTCTGCACCCAGAGTCCGTCATCCCTTACATGGGACTGGCAGTGTCTTCCTTATGGGCTGAGGTGAGGGTGCATTGAGATGACGCAGGGAAGCTTCTTGGCCATGGAAAGCACTCCAGAGCCAGCTGCTGCTATCATCATCAGTGTGGTGATGATTTCCTCCTCACCTAGGCCAACCTCCTTTATTTCTAGGCGAGGAAGCAAAAGCACACAGAAGGTTCTACCACTCACCCCGTCAACTAGGGCTGGTATGCAGTGGTACGGTCCACTGGCTGTTAAAAATTTTAAATATTTCGCTACTAGCTGGTAAATAGCCAATGGTCCAGATCCCTCAGAGCACCTCCCCAGCCACCCTGGGCTTTCCCCTGAGACTCCCTGACCATCCCATGGTCCACCGCTCGAGGATGCCCGGTACAGCAGTGGTCCTTCATTCAGCGCTGAAACATCTTATCTCAGGAGACAGAAAGCGGTGGAGTCTACGTTTTACATTTAGGGGAGGGCGCTTGAGATCACTGATGTTAGTTTACTCACTGAGCTAGCGATGGGGCCGAGATCGGGCTTTGAGTCTTTCAGCAAAGTCTTGGGTGCTCCAGACTTGAGCATTTCCTGTCCTGGTCCCCAGAGGTGGATGCCATAGGGCTGGTGTTTGGAATCATGCTGGGCAGAGCCATTGTAAAGGCCCATCCAGAATGAAGCTGGGAGGAAAGCCGGCATGTGAGGAGACCCAAGGAGCGTTTAGGCTGTTTAGATTTAAATGGTTCAGCAAGAGACCCTATGGGGTGGAAGCAAAATGTTGACTCTTTCTCTGGCCATTCAGCATCTGAAATTTTGGGGACAGGAAGAAGTGTAAAAAGCCTCCTGAACAGAGCTCTGGAAGTTATCCATGGTTAGACCAGTGGTTTTTCCTGACACCTATGTCACCCTGGCGGTAGGTAGGACAGTGTCTCAAAAGCAGAAATGGCAGTTTTGGGGGGGGGTGCAGAAGGAGAAACTCTCGAAATAGTTTGCTGATGTCTCTTTAGAAACTGCGGTCTGGAAGCCCTTCACCCTGAATATCTTGGTCTTGGTCTCAGAGACACAGGTAGATATTCGTCCCGTGGGCGAGCGGGCGTGCCTGAGCCATGCAGGGCTGCAAACTGCTGGCACGGGGCCGCGAGGGCCGGCAGCGAGGGCTGGTTTTGGAATGAACCCCCTGTGGCCGTTCTCACCCTGGAGGTCTTGATGGGAGAGAGAATGGTCCTGGCCAGAGCGTCCTCGTAGGGCCAGGAGCCAGTGCCAGGGCACTGTGATGTGTCAGCCAGGCCTGATGCTGGCCCTCTGGCTAGCACTGCAGAGAAACCTTGCCTCATCCCCAGGTTCCTATGGTCCAGCCAAGGAAGAAAGAAGCTGGAACTCTCTAGGGTCCCTGCCCCCAACTTGGTGGGTAGTAAGTGAAAAGAATGTTGAGGGAACCTGTGTCTTGGTTGTGTGTCCCAGGACCCAGCTGGGTAATTTTTCACTGAAGTGAATTGTAGTGGTGAGAGCTCGGGGGGCTAAGTCAAGATCATAGCCACAGGAACACCTCCGTTCCCTTTCCTTTTGTTTCCTTGATCTTGGAGAAAATAATTAGTTGGAATGGCCACCCCATCCATCCCACTGTGCCTGCGGACTAATCTTCTGGTTGCTGTCTGCATCTTCAAGCCGGATTTGAAGTAGCCACACCCAGGTGTTGAGCTCAGCCTTGAGAAGAGTTGAAAGCAGAGATGAGCAGGGGCCTGGCTCCCAGCTAGGTGGGTCCAAGGCAGATCTCCCTTCACCCTGACAGTGAACCCCAGCTCCCTTTTAGTCCAAGGCCCGGCGTATCACTAGCCAGTTTTCTCTCCTTCCCAGGCGTTTGGTTTGTGTGCAGACTGGTCCTGCAGTCACGCAGATGGAGCCCCTGTTCCCTTCAGGAGCTAGTGACTGTACGCTCCCTGAGGGCAGGCTCTGTGTGTGGAGTTCACGGCTATGATCCCAGCGCCAGGCATGTGGTAGGAGCTCAGCAAATATTTATTGGGAAGGCAGGACTGAGGAAGGGTCTGGAATTAGAGAGTTCCCTGCAGAGGTTTGAGGTCAGTGAGGGTAGCGTGGGCTCCAGCTCTCTGTCGGAAGGGATTAAATGGTTCAGAGGTAGAAGAACCCAGGGAGAAGGCAGACAGAGCGTTCTGCCTCCTGCCTCCTGGAAGAGCCCCAGGACCTGAGCAAGCAGAGCAGAGCCTAAAGCTGTGTTCTCAACTTTGGCATCCCCTGGGGAGCTTTGAAAGTTTCCATTGTCTGGGCTGTACCTAGACAGAACAGTCATGTGTGTCACTTAATGACAGGGATACGTTCTGAGAAACGCGTCATCAGGCAGTTTCGTCACTGAGTGAACATTATAGAGTGTACTTACACGCTGGATGGTATAGCCTACTACACAGCTAGGCTGTATGGTACTAATCTTAGGGGACGAGCATCCATCATTGACCAAAATGTCATTACTTGGCACTTGATTGTATTTCAGAACCTCTGGGGGTAGGGCCCAGGCATCAGTATTTTTCTAAGCTCCCCAGGGGACTCCAGTGTGCAGCCTGCATTGAGAATGATGCCTCCGGAAGAGGGAGGCTGGGGGAATTGCTGTGGAATGCCAGCTGTGGGCCTAGAGCCGCTAAAGGTGGATGAAAGTCCCCACTCCAGAGGGCCCATGGGCACATCTGAGCACCTGCTGCTCTCATTCCTCAGCCCTCGACTCCATGCTCTGAGCTGGAGCCCGGTCGGGCTTGAGACCAGGGGCCACTCCCTAGCTGCAGAATCATTCCCAAAGGAGAAGGGCAGAAGCTGCAAAGTGTCAAGGGGGTGAGTGGGGGGTGGCAGACCTCCTCCTGGTCTTTGGGGCACGGTGGCGGCAGGCACTCTGTTTTGCTCCCTGAGCACCTCCAAGTTAGAAGGAATTGGCAGGCAAATGCACATCCACTCCCCTCGGGGCACCCTGGGTCTGCGCTTGTCTCTCCTGGAAATTTTCTCGTTGTTTCCAAAGGATGCTCCCTGACTTCCTGTTTTATGCTTCCCCTATCCCTTTCCCCGGAGCAGAGACTCTCTGGCAACAGAACCTTATAGAAGCTCACCAAGGTTCAGTATGGCAGCACACCTTCCCTCGTCTCCATTGAAACGTCTGATGAGTTACATAGATTTTAAAAATTAAGCTAAACAGCAATTGCATTCAAAGTTATTTGGGGCAGTTTTTGTGCCTTCCCTCTGCTGTGAGTACCAACACCCTTGGGGCTCATGACCCCAGAGCCTCTCACCTCCCTTTGGCAACGAGGATAATCCAGGCCCAGGCGCAGGCTGTGGCCCCCTCACCAGGCAGGGTGGCAGGCCTGGCCTTCTCATTTGGCCCCTTTGCCTTCCTCTCCGGAGGGACATTAGCCAGGTTCCAAGTGACTGTCGTTTTCCTGGCAGAGGGCGAGGGGTTTCCAGCCCATACTCTCTCTAGCACCCCTGCTCCCAGCAGAAGCTCCCAGCCCTGTCCTTTGTCCAGGGGCCTCTGTGGGAATGATGCTATTGGTATCCTCGGGGAATGTCAGCCTTGCTCCTAAAAAGGCTTGTGTAAATCAGATTCCTATTTTGAATGCCAGAGACTTGGGGTTTTTCAAACGGACGTGGATCAGCTTCCTTCAAAGCACAGTTTTACAGTTTGATCATATAAATGTGTCCCTCCCCTTCAGGCCCTCTGTTTTGAACCCCTGGGTCCTCCCACTCCAAAAATGCATCAGCCTCATTTTTTCCCCCTCACTCCCTTGTAAGCCACCACTCTCTCCCTGTCCAGAAGACATAGATGCCCAGAAGAAAAAGCTATGGATTTTCTGTAAAAGCACTAGCCCTGTCACACCAGGCAGGCCTGCCAGGAGGTGGAGAGAGTCCTGGGCCAGCCAGATGACAGATGGTGGCATTTCTAAACTCTTTTAGGACACGTTTCCTACATTCTGGGTGACAGTTTCTCCTTTTGGATGCTTATTTTTTAGTGTTTGATTCAGTAAAGCAATGTTGGGTTTAGCCAAGAATGTTGGACCATCATGGAAATTGCTGGTGGGGGCGATGCAGGCGTGCTGGGCAAGGAGTGGAGAGTGCTTTAAACAAGCACAACAGAGGGAAAACGGTCTTTCCTAATGGACCATTGGGGATGGTAATGCACATTACAAAGAATGTTTTGTAAAGATTCCCCTCAAAATCACAGCCTGTTGGAGCCATAAGGAACCGCAGAATTCTCTCATCTCTTCTTTTTGTGAGAGGCACAGAGGGGCCCACTGACTCATCCAAGGTCACAGAAATAAGTGTTGACTGAGCCAGCACCGTGTCCCAGACAGTGCACTCCCGGACCAGCATCTGCTCATCCTGGGAAGGAGAAAGGACGCAGAGAAGGAGGCGCGGGACATAATACCCTGCAGCAGACAAGACTGCAGTGCCCTTCAGTGTCTGCTAAAAGCTAAGGACACCCCAAGGTTTCCTCTAAATCAGGGGTTCTCTGCCTCCAGCATGCATCGGAATCATCTGCAAGGCCTTTCAAAGATAGAGACGTGGGCCCCCACCTGACTCTGTTGTGTGTTGTTGCTTAAACTCCCCCAGCCAGGATCGAGACCCACTGGTCTGGATGGAGACCCTGCAGTGGATCTCACAGGAGGTGATCCCAAGAATGAGATCCACCACCGTGTTCTCAGGAGGGCCTTTCCTTCCTCAAGGTATTGGGTGACAGGCTGTACAGATGTGCGCTGCAATTTCACTTTTTAAAAATTCTGAAAGCCTTTAAACCGAAGGTTCGAGCCCTGGGCTGCACACTGGGACCACCTGGGAAGCGTTTAAGGGCCCCACTGTCCAGACTGCACCCCAGACTGGATAAATCAGAATCTCCAGGGGGGGGACCCAGGCCTCAGCATTTGTTGAAGCTCCCCAGGTGGTTCCAGTGGGCAACCAGCGGTGAGGGTCAGTGCGTTAGGGCAGAGCGCTCCCATTGGCCATAGCCTGGCGCCCTCTGCTGGGTCGACTGTGCTCCTGGCCCACTCCTCTGGGCATTTGAGTGTGCTGCCCCCGGGGGTGGAGGATCGTGGGTGTGGAGAGACAGCGAAAGTGCAGGCGGCACTGCCTCCCAGCTGCAGGGTGCCAGAGCAGTGGCTCCAGCACTGGCTCTCACGCCACATCAGAGCATCCTGACCATCGCCAGCTGATGCTCCACAAGAATCTTCTGTGGGGCAGACTCTGGGCTGGGTCCTAAGTGGAACATGTGACTTAGTCCTGCCCTAGAAAAATTTGTCATCCAGCAAGAAAAATAAGACGTGCATGTAAAAATAATTGCTTAGATAAGGCAGAAACTAGTCAATGCCACAAAAGCAGTAAAAAGTAGGTGTGGTGTCATATAATTCTCAAAAAGGAAAAGTGCCATTGACTTCTAATTTGCAATAAAGTCTCACAGCCCCGAAAAGTCCAAAAAAGCATCTCATTCACTGTCAGTGGCATGGCGACAGCTTTTGTTTAGATGAGTTACTAACCCCAGAAAGTGTTAGTGCCAACCCCAGTGGCACTGCTTTCCAGGGACGGAAGGCCTGGGGTGTGTTGTCCTCTTACTCAGGAAGACAGGCTTAGGTCAGGTCAGAGGTGACGGACTTCCGAGATCATCTGGTCTGACATGGAGAGGAGCTGTTTACCCCTGGCCCAGAAAAGGGAAGCACTGTGCCCAAGTTACACAGCAAGGCAGGGGCGGCCAGGGCTGGAGGCCGGGCTTTGACACCAAGCCCAGTGGGCTGAGGAGCTCCGGACGAGCGAGATTGGGTCTTTGGGTCTGATGGCTATTAAACTGTGGCAGTTCCTACCTGCCCATGCCTGGAATTCCACCATTAGTGCTTCATTCTTCTGTGCCCCAGCGTCCTCGCTCTGAATGCAGGGGTCTCTAACAGGAAGAGCACACCACATCCTTAATACAATTCCCAGGTAGGTCACCTGTCGCTCTCAGGCCCAGAGATTTTATCTCAAAATGGTTTTCTCCTTTCTGCTGGATTTACTACCAAGAAGTGGGAAGTATTAGAAGGCTGGGGTCGTGTCTGCCCGCGAGGCCAAGTAGTTGTTAGAGCTGAACAGAATGCATGTTCTAATTTGAGCTATGGAAATTTAGCTCACTAAAATGACACCGTGAAGTGGGGGCGTTAGGAAGGATTACAGACCGCTGTTATCAGGAATTCAGACTCCCTGTGTGCTGACCATCTAACCGTGTAGCCCACCATGGAGAAAGTGGCACAGCCCTGTGCGGGGGAGAGTCAAAAGGCAGGGCTGCTGGCTGGACAGAGACCTGATAGGCCTCATCAGCATGACAGCTAACACCCATTTAAGCTTACTCCCTGGCAGGCATTCGTCTAAGCACTTTGCATATATTAATCCCACACTAATACCGTCCGTCCGTGGTTGTCTTTACAGATGGAGACATTAAGGCACAGACAGATTAAGTAACTTTTCCAAAGTCACAGAGCTAGTAAGTGCCTCAGGTAGGATTTAAACCCACACAGACTCCAAGTCTGTATGCTTAGCTATTGTGCTAACCTTCTCACAAGGAGAAGCCTGGTTGCCCCCTGCATGCGTTGGTCAGGCAGGCTGTGTCAAGGAGGGACCCCTTCTCCACATTCCCAGCAGCACGGGGAGGGTGTCCTCTCCCACTCTGGGCAGTGGGTGCTAGGGCAGCCATGGGCGCTCATGACCCAGGGGGCTCTGCCACAGCTGTGTTTGAGCCTCAGCCCCAGCGAGAAGCCCTGAGCCCTCCCAGAGCTTCTGCCTAATCCCCCTCGGTCTTCCCCTGAACACCCCCTGCCTGGGCAGTTCTCTCCTTGGCATCCCAGACCTCCTGTCCCTTCCAAAATAAGATAAGAGAGGTTCCCCAAGGAGGTAGCCTGCCACAGGTGACCCCTGGCTCCTCAGGGCCTGGAGAGAAGTGCTGAAAACAGGACCAGGAGCCTGCAAGGCTTCTCCTCCCTGCACTTGCAGCTCCTCCAGGTCCTGCCCCAAGAAGGCTCCTTGTCACCATGGTCTACATACTGGAGCCTCTTGGTCTTCAGGTCTCTCCTGCTGTCCTGAAGACAGGCTGCTCTCCGTCAGGACAGCTTTAGGCCAGGGTCATGATGCTTCTCTGGCCTCTGACAGCCTCACCCAGGCCACCCCCAACAAACACAGACATGCACACGCAGGTGCGCTTTTCCTGGATCTGTGCGTGCCCATCCCCCACAAGCCCAGACACCAACGAGAGCCTGTTGTCCCTGGAAATAGCATCGGGGGTTTATCCACCAGGTCATCTGGAGAACGTATTTGGGGTGACTCGTGAGGCTGGACAGCCTAACAGGACAGGAGCGGGTGGCAGGGAACTGGGGAAGTGGGCCAAGAGGGTAGGCCTGTGCAGGATGCTAGTGCGGCGCAACCTCCTCCCCTCCTGGAGATTCCCAAGAAGGCGAGAGTGGGTTGTGGGGGCCGTGGCCCTGGTGTCTCGGATGCAGTGTGGGGGTGGCAACCATGGAGCTATGCCGTGAGGGCTGTCAGCTGGCCGATGCCTTGTGAGGGGCAGACTGGGTGGCTCTCCTCCCCCGGCCCCTCTTCTCACACCTGTCACTCTGCTTGGCCCCGTTTTGATGGTTGAGATTAAATTCCAGTCCTTAGCAGTGTTTGATGCTCAGTCTCCAGCAGGAGCCTTTATCTAAGATTAAGGATAATGGATTTCCTTTCTTGGATAAGTTTTTTTTCTTTCTCTTTCTCTTGGACTTTTTGTCCAAAATGTGCTCAACTCCAGAAAATAGACCTTTTGTTAAAAATCTTTTTATTGACTAAACTTCCCTCCCCCAGTTCTATCTCCCTACCTTTCCCACCATGCACCTTTTTGTGCTTCCAAGGAAACCTTCTGTTTCAAGTACAGGGTGAGAGAGTACAAAAGAATAACTTGACCTCGCTTTCCTCCTCTCCCACTTGCAGCTCCTTCAGGTGCCCTGAGCCCTGCTCTGGGCCTGCAGCCGGAGGCTAGTGTACTGAGCCTGGGACAGGGAGAAATAACTTGACTTCTTCCTTATTTTCCTTCAGCACTTTGCGCCAGCACCACATCTTCAGAAATCTAGATCCTGCCTGGAAGAAATGGGGAGAGGACTTGGTGGGGAAGTCCCTTCCTTGGTCTCCGGCAGGGTCCATTGCCCCCTCCGGGGGGAGGGAACAGCCTCCAGGCGTGCGCTGGGAGACCCATCCCAGCAGCCAGGGAAGACCGTATACATTTATTTCACCTGGATCTTTCTTTTTCCCCCTTCAACAGCCCTATTACCATATTTAAATGCAAGTATGTCTCTTTTCATTGGCATTTTAAGTAGCTTAGCCTGACCTTTTTAGAATAGCTTGTTCCCTTTTGAACTTCTCCTCGCCACCTTCTCCCCAGTAGTTCATTGTAGCTAGGACAATAGTCTTAGAGTTTAGTGAGCTTCTAGTTCGCTGTGTTTGGGGATGGCTCTCTCTGTCCTTTCTTTCCTCCTCCGCTCCCTGCCCACCACGGTGCATGAGTCCCCCCTCTGTCCTGTAGCATTTCCTTATTTGGAAGGCTCAATGGCTAAAGCTGAGCAGCTCTGTTGGGCTGTTTGTTGTTTGCTGCTGGCTTCTGGCACATCATTTAAAACCGCAGTCATTGGAAATGGGTCTTGGGATCAGGTCTCCCAGTGTCTGGCCGAATGGCAGAGAGAGGTCATTTCACGTGCGTGGGAGAGTGTCTGTGTGTGTGTGTCCCAGTGCGTGGCTGTGTGTGCACATGCTAGTGGCCAAGAAAAGTCCAGAGGAGGGGACTCACCCACCTCTTCCTTCACCTGGACATTCTGCAGCCACCTTGGGTCACCTTGTCCTTCTGACTTTTAGTCCCATTGCTGGGACAGCCTTGCTGCCATGTGCCTTATTGGACAGCACAAGCCTTGATCAGGAAGTTTTTAGATAGCACAAGGGCTGGATCAAGACCCTTAGGAGACCTTCACTGCCGGCTTGAGCGGGACAATGGAGCTCAGGCAGAGGAGGCAGAGCTGAATGCCCCTGATTGTGCCTCATGAAGTTGAAACGCTGAGAGAGATCAAAGCAAGCCACAGGGCTCCCCCACGTAGGTCCCACACGCCCTCCCACAGCTGGCTTCACGCGGATGCAGTCAGCGGGCCCTGCAGAATGCTTCGCCCTTAGGCCTGGGGCTGTGACACTGCTGACGTGAAGTTTGGACAAAGTCTGGAGTTAGGGTGGTCAAGCAAACCTGCAGAGCCTTCGGGGAATGGCAGGAGTTAAGCCGTCACCTGGCCAAGGTGCCTGTTCTGTTAAGAGGCCGTCCCAAGGGCCTCCTGCCTGTGGCGCAGGGCTGCCCACTCCGCCAGGATCCCTGCAGGCGAGCCAGCCGTTCTTGGTCCTGCTCTGGACAGGCGCTGGGGAATCACGGGGTGTCAGTGCAGGGTGCAGGTGCATCAGGGAGCTCGCCCTGGTTCTCCAGGGACGTTCCTCCTAATCCTCTGGAATTATCTTGATGTGCCTTCTAGAAGTAGTTTCCGGGGTGACAAATGTGTGAGAATCAAACACACCTAAAGATGCTGTGCCTTCCAGGAGCCTGAGAGCCACTGACCTGTGTCCCTCCCAAAGCTGCCCGGTGGGGATGCCTTTCCACTCCTGTCTTTTTGTGGAGGGGTAGGGGGAGTGAGGCTGGTGAGACAGGTCTGTCCGTGGCCCTTTCCAGGGTCCCTCCTTGACTCCAGCTTCTCTCTCTCTCTGCCAGGCTTCCCAGCAGCGGCATACGGACCAGTGGCAGCAGCAGCGGTGGCGGCAGCAAGAGGATCAGGTAGGAAGGTGTACGGGACAGGCGGCTCCCAGGCATGCCCCAGTGTGCAGGGGAAGGTAAAGGCCCTGTTGGATCTGTGTGGCTGCGTCTGTCCACTCCTCTCACCACAGCCCGGAGGGGGGGGGCAGGAAGGCACGGGCGATGCCCTGCCACCCAGGGCAGCTCCCAGGGGGGTCAGTCCCAGGACCACAAACCAAACAGATTGTTATTCCCTCATTGAAAAAAGAAACATGAATTTCTTTTTGACTTTGGTTGGCCCCTTCACCTGATGGCCGGCTTCAGGGCGCCTGTGGTCATTTCCCTCCTTGGCTTGGGCTGGTTAACCGGCCTCCCTCCCTCGGCTCTCTGAGCCAGCCAGAGAAGGTCTCAATTGTGAGAGGGAAGCTCAGAGCCCATCCACGCACTACCGCCCTCGGAGCAGCCAGCCCTCTCGGTTCCTGCTGCGCCTGGCAGGTCGGCTTGCCGATCGGCTAAACCCCCAGAGCTTGTGAAGGCCAGAAGTGGGGCCAACCCTGACCTCAGTGGAGGGAGCTGCTGCCTCCCAAAACCCCTATGGCATCCCGGACACTCTCTTCTTAGCAAAGAGCAGAGCATTCCTGGGCTCCAGCCGCCGAGGGAATCGGGATGTTCTGTCCCATGAGGTGGCCCCTGTCGTTTGGTTTCCAAATCCAACCTTTTAGGAGGTCTGGAACCCCTCCAGGGAGGTGGGAACGCTTTCCCAGCAGCACTATGGGGTCAGGCTGGCACTGGGGCCTTCTGTCCCTCTCCTGCAGATGCTCACAGGCTTCCTAACAAGGAGGGCTTCTGCTGTGTGCTGGGCTCCCCTCACCCCCCGCCCAGGAGAGGCCCCTGCTCTTCCTAAACTGAGTGACCATGGTTTGCGGCTCTCCTGCCACACCCTGTGCACAGGGTGCTGGTGCACCCAGAAAAGAGATTAGTTTAATGTACCGGGACTCGCGCGGGGGGAGGGAGGTGTCTGCGAGGCACCAGGAAATGGGGCATTAAAAGCCCAGAGGGTGATTGCCAAAAACCCAAACCCTCGGTGATAAGAAACTGGCACAGTGAGGCCCATTAGAAACGTCAGTAAAAATCCGTTCCATGCAAACTGGCACTGCCTCAAGCTACAAAGGATCCTCTCCTCGGAATCACCCCTGAGAATTGGTTTGGAGGGGCCCAGGGAGTTCTCCGGGGGCTGCTGAGGGGCAGTTTGCCAGAGAGCTGGGCAGACCAGCAGGCAGGTCTGGAGAGCTGGGCGCCCATCCTCAGTGGGATTCTGCCTGTCCTGGCTGGCCTCCAAGGCCTCATCTGCCCTCTGGCCAGTGTCCCTTAGTCCCCCCTGCCCAGGGCGGGGTGCACAGCTGCCTCGTGTCTCCCCGTGCCATTTGGTTTTTTAACTTGAGCGCTGTTTGGTATCATTATAAACGAGCCTCTGCCCTACCTGTGCCTGGTGGGGGGACGACAGAAAGGAAACTCTTGAGATTTTTGAGTGTTGTTGGTTGTTGTTTTCTCCATTCAGTTTTTTTCCTATGATAACTTGGATTATGAAACTAAACTTTAACCCAAAATTAACCCTGCCTCTCTCCCCACCCCACTCTCCTTGACTCCATGGCAAGTTTAAAGGGCAGCATGGGGTTCTTTGCGAGTCTGAGAGTGGTCTCCCCATGGTCTGTGCCCCCTTCCACCACCCCCACTCTCTCACAGATCCCCAGAGCCAGGCGGGAGCCCCACCCATCCCCTCTAACTCCTAACCCTGAAGATCAGAGCCATCTCCAACCACGCTTTTTGTTTCAGGCTCAGTGGTGTTTTATTTGTAGCCATTTCCATCGGGAGCCAAGTCTCCCACAGGCCGTTCTGGGTCAGCCATGTTCATCGCTGCACTGTTAGTGAATTCTATTCAGGAGTGTGCTCCCTGACCACCTGCCCCACACCAGCCTGGGTTAGTGCAAGGAGTAAATCCTCACCTCCGAGGTGCCCGTCCCCTGGGGTGCAAGCTTGGTCAGGAAGCTAGAGGGCAACCCGCAGTGCTGCCTGGGGACAGGGCTGGGGTGTGCCCAAGGGCGATGGCTAGACTGGGCTGCTGCAGTCTGAACTCCGCTGGGGCTGGCAGACACCTGTCCGCCTGTAGACAGGGTAACCCGGCCCACACCCCCTAAGCCCACTTTGGACCTGCAGCAGGGTACAAGGCTGGGGAAAGAGGATCTCTGCCTGTCTTCCTTTTAGTGCGTTTTGGCCTGTAAAGACTATCCCCTCCCTTCCTCTAGAAAATGACCTGGATTCTGAGCCTGGCAGGATGGCTAATTATTTGCCTGTTGCAGTGGCCCCTCGGTGGCATCTGGCATGTATGTGAGAGGGCCACACAGATGTGTTTGGGTTTGTACATCCGCCCAGGCCAGCAGTAGCTCATTGAGGGCTCATTGCCCTGTTCTACCTTCACCCACTCCTGCAACCCTGCGCCCCCATCCCAGCTCCTCCCAGGGGACGAGGATACTCCTTCAGCCTCCCGAACAAGAGCAAGCAGCCTCGGCTATTGGAGGGCATCACTAGTTCAAATCGCATTCCCTTATAGGGAGAAGCTGGTTCAGGGAGATGCTGTGGTGTACCAACCTTGAGCTTGGTGCCGTGCTGAGCCTGGCAGGGAGTCAGAACAATGGGAAAGGAAGCCTCTGCTCTCAGGGCTCTCAGGCTTGGTTTAGGCAGTAGGCATCCTATGGAAGGCCCTTTTTTGGTCTTTCATTTTTGTCTAGCTCCACAGTTTTGTTTGGTTTTTTCCTTCCATTATGATGCACTGGGGGAGCTTCCGGAGGCGGAAGCACCTGCTGAGGGCCGTGGGGTCGGAAGCAGCTTCGATTTTGCTCAGGTTGGCAAGTTGTATCATCAGGGCTATGGTGTCAGGTAGGAGGTCCAGGGGGCCTTGAGCTCTGCGCCCACCTCAGCCGACTCCTCTGGGCCAGCCTGCCCACCTTTTCCTAATTCGCCCAGGTCCTGAGGGGAGCAGGGCTCAGGGGACCCGCCAGGGGAGGTCCCTGCCGACTCCTAGATAACTTCACTATCAGTGGTCACTTTTCTTTCACCTCCACCCGGTAGTTTGAAATGTCATCTTTTCTTGTGCTCAGTCAAGACTCTGTTTGTTTATTTTGATCGTATTCATTGAGTTCCAGTGGCCCCATCATGTCCCACCCAAACCTAAGTCCAGTTTGGCAAATGACTCCCCCAACAGGTGAGGGGAATGGTTCGAATTTTCAGGCTACTTTATTTCCAGGTGACATTACGGGGGGGTCCGTGTATCAATCTTAGAGCTTCTGAGCCCCCTGCCCCCCCCCACCCCCGCCCATCTCCGGCCCCAGCCAGGACCCCTTACTGAACTTTATACTTGCCAGCTTTATTCCAATCTAGTAACGTGAGCTCCTGACATGGTGGTGAGTGTGAGAGTTATGTTTCTGTTGTCTTTTCTCTTGCTTGGTTGGGGCTGCGGTGAGAGAGTGTCTCTGAGGCATCCTTTCCCGCCTCTCTTACACTAGGATCTGCACACCTCCTCTCAAACACTCTTCTGAGCACGCTCAGCGGGAAGGTTTGTCCACACCTATTAATCCTCTCTCAGTGTCCAGCTTCCTGTTAGTACCAGCTGGTTTGCATGTTTTTGCTTGTTCAGATCAAACAGTTCAAGAAACAAACTCATATCCAACTCTCGAGAAATGTCTTTTTTTGTACACTTTCGTTTTCAATTTTTTTTTATTAGTTACAACTCCAAAACACCTGTTGTCCAGTAAAACATTTCACACCTCCCCTGCCTGTTCTTAGATTGTATGTATCTGTGGGACTGAACTAAATGCATGCACTGTGGTAGATGTCCTGGTAGCTGTAGCTGTAGTTGTGGAACATGCATTGTTGAGTTGATATTACAGGGCCTCCGACAGCTCGGCACAGCGCGGCTGTCTGAAGGATAGCCTGGGGCACCAGGAAGAGAGGGGGCTCCATGTTTTCAATGTTGCAGAGGGGCTTGGATCCATGTTCTCGCCATCAGCCACCACCACCTCCCCTCACACTCCCTGCTCCCCCGGTCCAGAACTGGGTCACCACCCTCAGCTCTAGCCTTCTTCCCAGCTGAGATCTCTGTCCATAGTGTCCAGCGATAGCGAAAGAGAACAGAACCAGGACGGGAAGGAGTCTTAAAGTTCTTCTGTTTTTGTCGTCCTCATGTGATTCTTGAACAGAGCAGTTCATTCCTTATTTCTTGAGGCCTGCCAGCAAGGCCCCTCCGAGGCTCCTCTGCTCCTTGAGTCCTTTGCCAGCTCACATCCAGCCCTTCAAGGATACAGCCCTGGCAGCCCTGTCTGCATGGTCTCCTCCTTGGGGCGGAGGGGAAATGAGATCCGGTAGGGAAGGGGATTAAGATCTTAAGACCTCAGTCTGCAGGCTGGGGACGCAGTTGGTCCTAGTGTAGGTCGGCATTTGTTCTCACAGTTGGTGGAGGTGGGAGATGCCTTTAGATGAGCTCTCCACGGAGTGGGGGGCAGTAGGGTGAGAGTGGTGACATTCCCAGTAAGGAGATTATTGGCGTAGCTTTCCCATGGGAGGGGCATGAAAGGATGTGGGGAGGGTTGAAACATTCAGAGAGGAGGCCACAGTGTTCCTCCCTCTCCCCAGGAAGACTCCCCAGTCCTGCTGCCTTTGCCCTCTGCTCAGGGGCATGTGCAGTCAGTCGTCTCTCGACGCACTGTCTGCCCTGCAATTAGGATGACAAGCCATAAGGGAGTCCCAGAGGTCTCAGATCTTTACAAGTTGATGGCAAGTGAAGTAGCACTTGTCCCTGGGACCTGCTCCTTAAGTCAGGCTGGTTGGTGGCTCTGGCCCACTGCTGCTGGAGGACACAGGCAGGATCTGAACCTTGAGAGTGCAAGTTACCTATTATGGGAGACAGAAGCCCAGGAAGTCACAGAGTCCATGAAGCCCCCAAAAGAGTATGAAGTAACAGAGCGAAATGGTAGCTCCATGGAGAGAAGCGGTGCTGTGGAAGTCAATGGCACAGTTGGGGTGCAAGGATTGAATGTGAGCAGGCTAGTCAGCCGCCAGACAGAATGAGGGCCCCAAGGCCCAGGAAGGGAAGTCTGGGAGGAGCTGTCATTCAGACTTGGCCTTCTTGGGGAGCGTGGGGGAGTGGCAGAGGGAAGTGGCTGGAACTCTCAGGCTTTGGGGCTCTTGAAGCTGCAGATTGACCCAGGCCAGGGAGCAGGAGAGGAGGGTGGGACAGAAGGCAGAGAGAACAGAAGATCCTAAATCCTACATGTGGCTCTGCTGGGGAAATGGCTTTGCGCCCTGTGGCTGGATGTCCTATGAGTTTCTTCAGTTCTAGTAGGTAAAACGAGCAAAAGTAAAATTCAGGTCGCGGGATAGAATAAATAGTTTAACTTGAACCATAAAAGAAAATGCTTTGCAGAGGAGAGTAGATCTCATGAAGCAGCCGTGTCCACCCCACCCAGGTTGGGATATTTTCCCTGGACCCAGTGACATTCTTTGCCTCACATGTGTTCGGGGCTGAGGGGCATTAACGATAGTGTCCCCCACACTGTCTTCCAGCTGCTGGAGGGATCTGGCAATTGCTTGCCTCAGTTGTGGCTCAAGCTTTAGGGTTCCCGGTGTTGCTTTCAACAAGACGTACTGAAGGTTTGCTCTGTGCCAGGCACCAAGGGATGGAAAGGCACTAACACTTCTTGCCTTCAGTGGCCTGAGAATCTGGATTCCTGCCCCCTGTTTCCTAGGAAGCATTGTTTCTGGTGCCGTCAGCTTCATTAAAGAAGGAAAATAGATCAGTGTGGTGCCTTCATTTCTGAAGACGGCTTTTCCTGCGCCTCCATCAGCAGCATCCGATGTGGAGAAAGGGCAGCTGCCGTGTGGTCGTCTCTGCTTTCCCACCCAGCCTCCCTGTGCTAGCCGCAAGCGTCCTCTGGGGGCTGTGACCCCAAGATGGCCCCTCTATGGGTAGGGTCATGGGGACACCCCCTCGCTGGGATAGAGCCAGGGCAGCAGCCCAGAAGGAGAGCAAATCTGTGACCCGTTAGGACCAGCCAGATTTACCCAAAAGACCTTCCCCAAACACATATATCCCAGTCCACAGCACTGTGTTCTGGGGATGGGCACCTCGTTTCTCAGTTTGTCATTAAAATCTTCATTTCTGGGAGAGCCCAGACTCTCACCGTAAACAGTCCAGCATCGGATTTCAATAACCCCAGTGAATTTATAATAATGTGCAGAGCCGCCTGCCGCTGACCTCAGCTTCATTCGTTTTCCAAGGGCTTTTGGACCAACCCTGTTGAGGATAAAATGCATCAACTCTGATCAATACTTTTGTAATAGAAATACCATGCACTTGATAAATCAACTCTAGTGCAATTAGTGACTAGCCTTGAAGCCCAGACCTAAGTAGAAGTTAATCCTGAAGTGAAAGGCGTGGGGGAATGTTAATGGTCTTTTAAATCAGTGGAATTCTTTTCAGCGGGTGGCACCTTGGGCCCCCTGAGCTGGTTGGCCCACGCTCTGCGCTGGCCCAGGAGCCCAGGCCCTGCGGTCTGGAGGAGCGACGGAAAGTGTGCTGACACCCTTGGGAGCTCCATAAGAGCATGTAGGGCACAGCAGAGAGGGGCAGAGGGACTCCCCCTTGCACCCTGGGCTGGGTGGGGGCACTTCAGGGTCTGGGGGGCCCCGAATGCTGGTGAACTCACATGTTGGTGAGGCTCATCAAAGGAGCACACACCTAGGTGCATTGTGGTTCCTTGTGTCCTGTCTACCCCATGAGACAGGCAGGAAGACAGACGTTTTGGCCTTGTTTTACATGTTTGTTTGTTTTTATGGGAAAGCTGGGCTGCAGAATGGTTATGTGACTTATCTGAAGTCACACAGCTGGTTATCTGGGGAGCAAGGCTTTGGTCAAGGATAAAGAACCTTAGACTTGAACCCTAGTCTTTGGCCACCTTAAAATAGCTCTGTAGAAGAGCTGTGTTTGTTCATGAAGGACTCACCTGCCGCCCAAATGCCCTGCACGTGCAGGAAGCTCTGTGAGAGCCCAGCAGCCTCAGCTGCCAGCTTTATGTCAACCAAGAACTCAGGCTCCAAGACCTCACAGTCTGACCTTTCAGATGTAGATTTCAGAACTGGGCCCAGGGTACATCTGCCATGGAGTTTAATTCAGCAGATATTTATTAAGTGTATAACAAGACTAATAATCATTTTATATGGCAGGCACTGTCCTAAGCCTTGAATCAGGATGCTTTGGACTGTATCTGAAAACCCAACTCAGCATGGTTAAATAGTAAAGGAGATTTATTGCCTGACTTCCTGGAACCTCTGTAGAAGAGTGGGCTTCAGGTGTGGACTGTTCAGGGCTCTCTTCCTGCTGTTCTCTGAGCTTTGCCCTCCTCGTTTCCATATTGCCTTTATGTTGGTTTTCCTATGGTGGCAAAATGGCTGTAGCAGTTCCCTGCTTCGCACCACCCTGTCTGGAAGAAGAGGGGATCAGATAGTCCAGAATTCTAGCGAGAGTCCAGAGCTTTGTGCTGCTTGGCTAAGGCTTAGGTTAGAGAGCCAATCACTGAGGGTAGGATCCATCCCCCTCTAAACTGGTGGGAGAAGGATGGATTTCCAAAGGAAAATCTGGGTGCTGCTAAGAGGGGGAATGGGAGACTGATGCTGGATAGACAAGCAGTGAATGCCACCACAGCCCTGGATGTTCATCGTGAAAACAGAGCACCGTCCCTGCCCTCGAGGACCTCCCAGCCTAGCATGGAGGCTCACAGGTACTTACAATATGATGCCATAAGCCCACTGCCAGAAGGAGCACAGGAGGATGTGATTAGCTTTGTCTGGGAAGTCAGGGAAGGTTTCCACTTTTCAAGGACAAAAAGGAGCTCCCCAGGAAGCCAGAGGGAACAGCATGTGCAAAGCTACTGGAGCCCAGTTCAGTAGACTGAATCTGAAACCCTGCCAATGGGTCACTCCAGCTGGAGAATAAAATGCAGTGGCAGGGCAGCAGCAGATAAAGGTGGAGAGCGGGGCAGAGCCAGAGCAGGGGCCCTTGGTGCCAAGCTGAAGAGGCTGGATTCACACAAGCAACTGGGAGCCTCGGAGAGGCCTGACACCAGGACCTGACACCAGAGTTGTATGTTAGACAAGACAGGACTGAAGGCAGGGGGACAAGTGACAACTCGTGTACACTGTAAACACTCCATAGCCCAGTAAGAAGTGCTGCGGACTTGTTGCTCTTCCCCATTAGCTGATTAACTCTGGGCTCAAGGTCACGCTGGGGCCTGGGGTAGGAGGCAGAAGTTCAGGCGTGGTCTCTGCCTTCTGTGAGCTCCCAGTCTTTGCGGGAGGATGCAGCACACAATCAGTGAAAGAGGGGGTCTTCAGTAAGACTAGATTCCTGCGTGGTCAGAGCACTCAGCAGGCAGGAAGCTTGGACAGGAGGCAAGACCTGAAGTGGGCCTTGAAGGATTTGATTGGGAGGGGAGAGGACATTTCAGGTGAGAGAATTTGGATAAAAGGTTGGCAGTGGGATGAGCAGGCCAGTGGTTGGGGAACAGCAGGAGGCTCTCTAATGGGCAGTGCGGGTATGAAGAGGTAGAGAGGCTTAAAGAGGTAGAGACAGGCTAGATTCCGGAGGCCTGAGAAGCCGCGTTGATAGAGTCATATTGGTGGGAGAAAGGTTCATATTCTTTTTGGCAGTGGAGCTCAGTAAGGACAGAACCAACTAAGGAAGATGGACCTGGCAGCCACCAGGTCACGGAGCACAGCCTGACCCCTAATCTCCAGGTCCAGGGCTCAGTTTGTGACCTGGAGCAAGGCAGTCAAAAGGCAGACACCGGAGGGCAGGGCGCTCCTTCACGGGGACTCCGCCTTAGTTTCCTGTGACTCACCTTTGCTTCTGCCAACAAATTGTTATTCATTCCCTGCTTGGGGCTATTGGTTGCCATTCCTGTGCCCTTGTGGCAGCCACTACCTCCATCCTTTCTGCCAGCCCATTTCCCTTGGTCCTTGTCTTCTCTCCCTCCATCAAAATCCAGCTCAGACTACCGGGAAGCCACATCTGATTAACCCGACCTGGGCTGCCCCTTCCTTTGCTCTAGCTCCTCAGCAAGATCTTGTGTCCTCAGTCTCCTTCCTGATTGGTGAGTTCTGCTGAATGAAAGGCGGGGTTTTGAGTCCTTGGAAGATGTTTTGCATGTATCTGAGTGATGCCTGCCTGCCTTCCCCAACAATGTAAACCATCAGTCCTCCTGGAGGCAAAGTCAGCCTCATTCTTAGTATAGTTGAGTAATTACTATGCAATTAAAGCAGAAAATAAAGGGGTCCTTTGTTCCCGGATGCTTATTAATATTAATAAAAAGGTCTCCTCTTTCCAGCTTGGGATCCTGCAGAACAGGAGGTGAGCAAATAATGCTTTTGAACAGCTCTGATGGGCTGTTGGAATTGGATCTGCCAGGATGAGAGCCACGATGACGTCCCCTCTCTGGCATGAATAGGAGGGTTCCATCCAGCATCTCAAAATTCACACCCACCTGGGAGGCCCCTTAAGGGAAGGATATCTTGCAAGTGGTGGATAGAATGCTAGAGACGCTTCCCAGCCAATTTTAATAAAATAATGATAATAGTAATATGTTAATAATGATTCACGTGTGTTATGAGTGAGCCAGCTACAGTGCCAATAGGCCCACCTGCCTTATCCCGTTTAATTCTCATAACCCTATAAAGTAAACACTGTCGTTCCCATTCCCATTTTAAAGATTTAAAAACTGTGGCTTCGATGGCTTGTCTCAGGTGGCAGAGACAGGATTTGTGCCCAGTTCTGTCCTGTCGGATCTCTGCTCTCAGCCACGGTCAGGGGATGCTCCATCGTACCAGCCCTCCGTGCCCCAGGAAAGCTCTGTACCTTTAAAACATACAGTCAACCAAAACCCACAGCTGCTGTCAGCTCCGTTCTCCATGTCCTTCGGGAAGGAAAGAACCCAAAATCATTTACAAGAGGCCTCAGGAGGCATTCTATGTATTTTTTGCTTCTGCTGTTGCAGACTTAACGTCATGGTTCTGTCTGGCTTTGGCTGACATTTCTGATCTGGTTTCTGGTCCCTGAATCCTTTCAGACCAAAGGCAGACAAAGGAGGCCCCAAGGAGGTGGGGTTGGGTAAAAGAGAGCCATTCTGAAGGTAATTATTTGAAAGCAGCCTTCAGCTAAAACAAGACTGAAAGAAGTTAGCCACTGCCCTAAAGAAACTAGGCGTTGGAGCAAGGGAGGGCCTCTTCAGGCAAGACAGACGTTCTCCATGGGGATGAGTAAACATCCCTTCCGGGGAGGTGTGAGGACTGAATCTGGAAGGTTGCTGGGCCACGCAGCCAGGCCGTAGGGCTGGGACGGGATTGGCCGCCCAGTTGCTGGGGCTTTGCTTTGGGCCAATAGCTGTGGTGGGGCGGGGCCGGAGGCGGGAGCAGCAGGCTCCTCGGCCAATCGTCCTGCAAGGAGGCTGGGCTCCTGGTAACATGGCAACCGCGAGCAGGGTCTCATTTGTTTTGTAGATGAGTAATTACTACGCAATTAGAGAAAGCTAAAAATAAAGGGGCCCTTTGTTCCTGGTTACTTATTAATATTAATAAAATGGTCTGTCCAGGTCTGTGGTAAACAATTAGTGCAAACCTGTGTGCCTGTGGTGGAGCCTACTGTAGGAGGCGAAGGCTGCCCAGTCCGGCTTTCCCCTCTTTGTGGAAGTTGTTTCTATCTATGACCTGCAAAGGGTTGGCTTTCCTGGCTGGGGAAGAGACAAGGCTCAGCCTCAGACACACCGGACCCAGGATGCCCTGGAGTAGGGGTCACTTAGGCACTGAGCCAGGTGGAAGGGTATGGCAGCATCATCCCAGTCTCCAGAGAAAAGACCAGACAGAAACACAGCAAAACCCAGAAGCATGGACCAGTGTTGGAGGAAACCCCTCGTCCAGTTTTGCTGTGTGTCCTTGGCCACGTTGTTTGAGTTTTCTGGGTCTAGATTGTTCAGCTCCGGGTGCATAAATCTTTTAAATCCACTGAGGCAGCCCCCAAGATTTCAGTGTCTCCCTCCTACCTGGGCTTGAAGAGAAATAAATCAGGCTTGGAAATGACTTGCTGGAAGGTTATGCAGTGTTCAGGGATTGGCCCGCCCCCCACCCCGCTTCCTGTGCCCTGGCCTTGGGGCCAGAAACAGCTCAGAAGCTTCCCTTAAATCCCTTCCCCTTCATAAAGGGAGGAGTTGCCTTATGGATTAATCAGATAAGGATGATAAGCAGTTTTAAAAAAAAACAAAAAGGGGCATGAGAGCATAGAAGGAAGAGTAGGGAATTGGAAGACCTGGTTCCGGTCTGGCTTCTGCCACAGACAGGCTGAGTGATATTGGGCAAAAGATTTCAGACTGCAGGGTTCTTGGGGACCACTCAGCTCTGTAGCTCTGTATTGCTGCTGTTTCCAGAGTTCTCCATCCCTGTTAATTGGGGATGAAAGGGGTGACAGTGACAGTACCTTAAGATCAGAGAGGAGTTGACTGGAGAGAAAGCCAGGGGCTTCCGAGGCAACTTGGTGGGGATGCATTTGAGAACAGTCCTGCATTTTTTTAATGCATGAGGGCCATGAGAGGGACAGAAATATTTCCAGAATTGTGTATCATTAAAGGAGCCTATAGTCAAATTTGCATCCTTGGGTGGGGTTGACCAAACTAGGGTTTGGTTCTCTGGATGGTATTTATTAATAAAGCTGGACCTGTTGGTAGCTGCTGCCCATGAGCAAATCAGCTGTGAGACTGGGGCCAACACAGTGGTTCTTGAACTTTGCTGAGTGTTAGAATCACCGGGGGAGTTTTAAAAACTGCTAACATCCCGGCCACATCGCAGACCCATCAAATCAGAATATACGAGGGTGCGCCCCAGGCCTCAGTAGTAGTTAAAGTTCCCAGGCAAGTCCAATGTGTAACCGTGGACTCAAGTTCCACCAGGTTCTTGACAGATGTAGAGCCGCACACCATCTCTGTGACTGTCCCAGCACCCCTACTTCAGAAACAGATAAATAGAGCCAAGCCAGGCAGCTGGCCTCAGCCTCCCCCAAGGAGCAGGAGAGCTGGTCCGGGAGCCCAGGGCTCTCCTGCCCGCCATTGATCCTCCCAGGAGGGCCAGGAAGTCCACCCCTCCAGGGCGGGCTGAAGGGGTCTTTGTCCTCAAGGACAGGCCTGTCCTGGCTGAGATTAAGAGCGTGTACACATAGAACCAGCAGCCCGGAGCAACCATAAACAGGGAAGCAGCTGCCTTCCTGACTGTCTGACGAATGGGGGCCTTTTGGTAAGGTGGGAGTTTGTTATTAAAGACCTAATTAGAAACATGAGAGGGAGCTGAATGGCTCTGTGCTTGGCTAATTAGTGACATGGATGCGCCAGCTTTGAACTTCAAGGACACAGAGCTATTAGCACTTACATCAAAAATGGATTAAACTCCTGTGCCTTTATAATCATTAAAGACAGGCTGCTCAAGTGGAAAGCCTTTTGTACAGGTCCTCAAGGGGCTGCCCCTTGGGCGTCCTCCCCATCCCACCCCACCCCCTGACTGCCAGAGCCGCGGGCAGTGTTTCCATTAAATGTGATTGGGCAGTAAATACTGATGGTCCTCGGGCATTCCAGCTCCCGCAGGAGGGCCTCGCAGAATGGAGTGGTCTTTCCAGACTGAGCCCAGCCCTCGGGTTGCATTTTCTGGAGGGGTCCCTGTGAGGGCCCAGGCATGGGAAGGGTTCCTTTCTCTCTGGCAATGCCCCCTCCACCCCACCCTGACTCTAGCAGTACTGCATTCCTGCTTTGTGCCCAGCCTTGTTCTGGGGTGTGGCACAGAGGAGCGTGGTCCAGTCCTTTGGAGAGAGGCAGTGCCCGACCTCAGGGAGTCCCCACTCTGATGGGGAAGACACCTCTACCACCAAAGAGCTCCCAATGTGGAGAGGCCAACAGGGCCCACGCCCAGCTGGCACTCTAGCACTGGAGGTTTGATTGCTTGTCCTTGAATTTGCAACCTCTCTGAGGCAAAGAAAGATCCAAGTAAACAGAAGAAACCTCATCAAACTATGATGCAGGGAAGGACGACTGAGCAGCATGACTCAGTTTAAAAAGCAGCCTGGGGGCTGGCCCAGGGGCCGAGTGGTTAAAGTTCTGCTTCCGCTTTGACGGCCTGGGTTCACGAGTTCTGATCCTGGGCACAGACCTACTCCACTCATCAGGCAGGCTGTGGAGGTATCCCACATACAAAATGGAGGAAGATTGACATGGATGTTAGCTCAGGGCAAATCTTTCTCACCAAAAAAACAAAAGCAGGGGCTGGCCCCGTGGCCGAGTGGTTAAGTTCGCGCGCTCTGCTGCAGGCGGCCCAGTGTTTCGTTAGTTCGAATCCTGGGCACAGACATGGTACTGCTCATCAGACCACGCTGAGGCAGCGTCCCACATGCCACAACTAGAAGAACCCACAACGAAGAATACACAACTATGTATCCGGGGGCTTTGGGGAGAAAAAGGAAAAAATAAAATCTTTAAAAAAAAAAAAAAGCAGCGGGGGGCTGGCCTGGTGGCACAGCGGTTAAGTGTGCACATTCTGCTTTGGCGGCCCAGGATTCACTGGTTCGGATCCCAGGTACGGACATGGCACCACTTGGCAAGCCATGCTGTGGTAGGTGTCTCATATATAAAGTGGAGGAAGATGGGCACTGATGTTAGCTCAGGGCCAGTCTTCCTCAGCAAAAAGAGGAGGATTGGCAGCAGATGTTAGCTCAGGGCTAATCTTCCAAAAAAAAAAAAAAAAGCAACCGGAGTTGTCATCATGTCCCAGTTAGAGCCGGGTTCAATCCTGTCTGAGACGCTTCTGAGATCCTGGGATGGTGGACACGTCTCCTCATCTGTAACCCAGGGGTAATAAAGCCCATCTTATGAGTTGTTAGCATGAAAAAAGATGGTGTGAAACACCGACCAGTGCGCCCGGCACACAGTAGGTGCTCAGTAGATATTAGTTCTGTTTCCAGCTTGGCACCTCAGAAGCCACAGCTTCTAGAACTTTGTGTCTCTTGCCTTCAGACCCTGTTGTGCCCCCACTAGAATGAGGCTTTCCACTGCCCCCTTTCCTAACCGGACAGTTGGAGTGTGATCCAGTTATTACCAAAGCTTTCGTCCTGACCAAGCTCCTACACGTCTATAGTTCTGGCCTTGAATTTCCAAGTCGTGGCTAGTGACACAAGGGAAAAAGCCACACTGGTTTCTTTTTTAAGAAGATAGAAAGATGGATGTGCCTCAAGGACATAGACAGTCACGGGATCAGAACAAAGCAACAGGCATTCTCAGGATTAAACTGGGAGACACTTGGAGCGATCACCCTGTTTGGGGGGAGGTGTGGAGTCATCCCAGGCACCACCCTCCCTGTCTTTATTCCCTTTGGATTCTCCGGTTGAGAGAGAGCTGGAACAGAAGCAAAGCCCCTGGCATCGCCCCGGGGCTGCTGATCAGCTCAGCGCAGCGTGTCATGGGTGCTGGTGGTTTCTGCTGGGTCTGCCGTCTGCGGCTCCTTGCAAGTTCCAACCTATGTGGGCCTGGAGTCTGAAACCAGTTAATTTAGGGAAGAGGCAGCAGGCTGTGAGACTGAAAACACCGTCTGCTTAAGCCAAACCATAAACATTTGTCTCCTGGGTTGATTTCCCCTGTCTTCCAAAGCACTTTAGAGGCTCAGGGCGGAGGCGCTATTGAAACGCCCGTTGGTGACTGAGAGGGATCAGGAACCCCGTGGCCGGGGCTGGGGCAGCCTGCTGAGGTCCCTTTGTGGGTGAAGCCGTGGCAGCCTGGCAGGCAGTTCACACAGGCAGAGCCAGCGCCAGTGACTCACGCCATGGCCCTGCCTTTCCTGGGGCCCCTCTCCTCTTCGTTCCTTAGACACGTGCAAACGAGGTCTGTCCCTCAGGACCCTGGGGTCTGGGAGAAACAGGAACCTGACCATGGCTCCAGAAGTTCCTTCTTCGCCCTCATGACAAAAGCCTGGTTTCTTTGGCCACCAGGCCCAGGCCCACTCAAGGCTGCTCCATCCCCAGAATTGACACCATAAGCAGATGGCAGTCAACCACTAACGTCCCCCCTCCCATCACCCCCGTTCCCAACCAGCCTGACTCGGTCCTTTGTGAGGGGGAGACACACGCACACACCCAAATCAGGACCCACAATAAAAGAACATCAAGATGGAAAGAGGATGAGCTGTTTCCTGTTGAGATTGTGTTTCTCCGTAAAGTATATCACCCCAGCTGCAGAGCCCGCCTCGGATGGGTCTGTGTGCGGGGTATGTGTGGCTCTCTCCCTCACACTGAGCTGAGTGCGAGTGTGGGTCTCCAGGTTCACCACTAACACGTGGTGTGAGGGCTTTAGAAGCGGCCAGAAGGGAAGTGATCGCTTTAGGGGAATGTGATTTGACCAGAAGCTTAGACCATTCTACAAAATAATTAGTCCCAAGTCTTAGATTCTGCTGCCCATCAGCTCCCTACTTGAGACATGTCAGCATTAACTGGCAGACACAGCCCCAACCCCAGCGGTCAGGTTGTGAGAGAACCAGCAGAAACTACTATCTTAAAAGACTGGCACCACTGTAACCGACATTTGGAGTGCTTGTCACCCTGACGTCCCTGGCAGCCCAGTGAATGAGCCAAGGCTCTCCACGTGTCCTGTGCAGTATTTCAGAAGGGCCAGCCATCCCTGGATACGTCAAGACTTGTCAATACCAGGCTAAGTTTGTACATCTCAGTTGTATATTTGTTTGTATGTGGAGGCAGTGAAAAAAATACCATCATGTTACTCTCTTAATCCTCCCCTAGTTTGAAAGTATTTCTTCTCCTTTCCTTCTGAGATAGCCTGAGTTTCAGCAGAGCTTAAAAAATATATATTATATATGAAAATGGTGTCCCTGCATCTGAGTCCCTGGACTGATTGGATTTTGACTTAGTGTGTCATACAGTTTTCCCAGGTTGGATGTAATTGCTGGCCCTCTCTAACTCTCTCTCACACCTTCAGGCCAAGCTCTAGGAGGACGGTTTGAGCCAAGGATCCCTGGGACATAGCTGGCTGGGCAGACTTCAGGAGTGTCATCCCCGCTTGCTCAGCTCAAGACATGCCATGATAATTCACAACTGGGCGTTTCTTCCTCCTTTATCAGAAACAGGCCTATCTTTTCATGCTGACCTCTCCCATTTGACTGTTTGCATTAATTTATAGTGGGCACTGCCTTCAGAGGGCACAGAGAGGAGACTGAAAGGTGGGGTCCCTAACTTGGTTCCCTGGAGGCTGTTGGCTGCCCAGCTGCCTAGCTGCCTTTCCTCAGAGTCTCTGAGCAAGGAGTGGCTGGCTGTTGAGAGGGACCCATGCAGGTTGGGAATGGGGGCCATGCCACCAGTCAGCCCAAACTCCCTGACCCTGAAGCGTGCGGTGTAGTGAACTCTGTCCTATCAGCACACCACCTTCCGAATCGGACCTGGTGAGGATGGCCCGCCGTTGTGCTTACCTCACCCTGAGCAGCACACGCTGCTGGGCAGGGAAGAGGCCCTGTCCTGGAAATGTGCCAGGGGCCACTAGGGCCTCCTGGCAACAGCAGCTAGTTTGCAAAGTGGGTGATTGAAATTGTCTTGAGGGGCGGCCCTGCCCTTGGGGGAAACTGGAGACCCACCAAACCAGGACCCAGGTCTAAGGCTGGGACTTGACCGGGCCCTGGCTTGTCCCAGATGTGTGGGCTGAGCTCATCTGGAAAGGATGTTGTAAACAGTTCCTTTCTCTGGGTCCATATAATCTGATTTTCATGCCTTAGAGCCAGCAGTGCCTTCCAAGGGGGTCCCCCTCCCAGTCCTGGGCTCTAGCGTTTTGCCTCAGGTCCAGTAGCACCACGTAGGGATCATTGAGAAATATCTGGACTTCCATACCTTTTCTAGCCCTCCAGTGAGGCTGTTCTGGTTCTCACTGTCCTCTCCCACCACTTCCCTACCTCCAGTTCTGATTCCACTCTCAGCCCAGCCTCTTCTGACCACAGCTGGGCAGAGCCACAGGTGGACAGTGTGCCAGCCGGAAGGCAGGCATCCCCCTAGGCTGGCTTTAGGACCCCAAGGACAAAGGTGCCCACAAAGCGTCGGGTCCAGCTTCCCCAGGTGAGGGTCTAAGCCTGCCGGACAGAACTCTGTTAAGGTCTCCATTCCCTGGCTTTGCTGGGTCAGCCATCGAGGTGTTTTATTCCCTTGATGGGCAGGAATCCTTCCTTTTATCCAGTGCAGAATGCCTCCGACTTTAATTCAAGTGTGTTTCCTCTTGCTGGCCTCAGTGAGGTAGAACGTCCAGGCTTTCCTCCCCTTCATTCCCACAGTCCTTTCTTCAGGTCCCTGATGATTAAAGGCACTAGGTGGATGAATTGGATCCTTTTGTAAATCACCTCCTGATTTGTACGGCAAGTGAATAGTATTTCCCTCTATCAGATTTTCCTAAGTCTGCATATGCTACCTGCCTTGTTGGGCTCTGCATACACAGCTATTTCAAAAATAGGTGTATTTGTTTGAAACTTGACAAGTGACAGAGCGCTTTCTCTTTTTCATTCTTGCCGCAGCCCACGGAAAGTCAGCCTAAAGCAGACAGCACTCACATGTCACAGATGAGGACTCCGGCGGCTGAGGGGCTGAGGGCTGAGGCACACAGCTGAGGTCAGGGCTGGGGTCACACTCAGGTCTTCTGACTCCAAGTCCAGTGCTCCCTTTCTCTGCACCATAGCTGCCTCCCTGAACATCCCCACTGCCTGGACCCAGAAAGCCTAGAGGATGCTGGGGGAACTGCCCAGGATTAACCCGTTGCTGTGGATGCTGCCCAGAGCAGCTGATGGAAAAGTGGCCCTGCTCCCCACAATGAGCTCCCAGGCCACTTAACGCTCACAGCTTCTGCTGCAAAAATGCCAAGTGTTTGCAGGACATTGTCCTCTTCTGGGACAGGAATCCTAATGTTCAATTTATAAATCATCTCAGCAGATCCCTCCCTACACACACACACACACACACCCCTCCTCTGGCTGAGCAGTAGATAGGGGGTACCCATGTCCATTAAGAGTGGTGTCCCATCTCCTCTTCCTGACCCGATGCTGGCACGTAGGACCATTTCAGTCCCCTCAAAATGAGCCTTAGAGCCTGGGGAAAGGTGACCTCCCTCAAGACAGATCATGGGGAACTGCCTGGAGGGTAACTTGCACAGAAGGCACCCTCAGGTCAGGAAGGTGGTGTCACACTTTCTCCCCCGGCCTCTCCTCTCGATGTCACAGCGTGGAGGGTGCGGGGGTCCTCAGATGACTTGGTTTACCTGTAGCCAGCCAGTATTCAGTATGAACTTCCCAAAAGATGAAAGTTACTTTGTGCATAGTGGCCTCCCAGCGCCAGTCCACAGGAACAGCTACCGACAAGGGTGCACGTGCAAGAGGCATTCCCCACTCTTTCCCAAGCAGCCAGCACCCTGTGTTATGAGCCTTCCCAAAGATGCTGGATTTGCATGAGGCTTGCTCGGGGACTTTAACATGCGTTCTAGAGCCTTGGTCCTCTGCCTACAGAGAGACAAAGAGGCAATGGTTGACTATGGAGTACGGAGGCCGTCACCTGCATGCTCCCAGCCCTTGAGGGTGCAGGTTTTACTGCCCAGAAGCCTAGAGAAAGGGGACAAGCCCAGAGCTGGGTGCTCATTGCCTGCCGACTGCCCCCTGGCAGGGACTCCCAGCCCTCTCTTTTGCCCCTTCCTGGGGGAATAGCTGCAAGGCGACTTTGTGTTGGGCGCACGCATTGTGAGGGCAAGTGTATAATAATACGGGGCTTCGGGTTTTAGAGCTGCAGTCTTTTTTGGGGGGACAGAGGGAGCAGGGGGAAGATTAGCCCTGAGCTAGCATCTGCTGCCAACCCTCCTCTTTTTGCTGAGGAAGACTGGCCCTGAGCTAACATCCATGCCCATCTTCCTCTGCTTATATGTGGGACACCTAGCACAGCGTGGCTTGCCAAGCGGTGTCATGTCTGCACCCAGGATCCGAACCGGCAAAGTCAGGTCCACCGAAGCAGAATGTTCACACTTAACCACTGTGCCACCGGGCCAGCCCCATAGAGCTGCGTTCTAATAGGGTGCCATCTTGATGGAAGATGACTGAGCCAGGAGGGGCGATATAGGCCTAAGAAGAGCTGCTTATTGTGAAACTCCCTTCAGGCCAACTCCTAAGCTACAGGTTTTTTGGACACAAGACTGGGAGAGGCAACCAGGGATGGGCAGGATACCACCAGCCCTCTTGTCTTCTGAGCCTATGGAGGGGGTTGTTTCTGGACAGCATCCTTCCATGGGCCTGCTACATCCTGTCTCCAAGGCTGCTGCTGCTGGCTGGATTAGTCTCTGGGTGGCTCTCCGTGCTGGAAGGAGCCAAGACCAAAACTTCCCTTCTCCCCAGCCCCTAAATAGGTGGGCCTGCCTACCGTCTTCCTGGATCTTTGTCTGACCAGAGGAGAAAGAAGCCAAAAAAGATTTCTATCTTTCCCTGCAGCGCCCCCTCTACCACCCCTACTCTTTACCCTCCGACAGAACAGGCTAGTTACTTGTTAGTTGCTTTGCATGGGAGGGGTCAGCTGCCTGGGTAAACCAGGAGGCTCCTGTCTGAGCGCTCTCCCTTTTCCCTACTCCAGAGGAAAAGAGTGTGTTCGACCAAGATAGTGCTGCCTTCTGAATATCTCAGCTTGATATTTGGCTCCATGAGTGAACAGGGCCAAATGTTATCTGCAGGTTTAATCTTCTGTTTTCAAATCCCATCCCCTTTGTCTGCCAGTACATTCCCCAATCAGCCGCTCACTTCCTCTGAGCCTCTGGTTTTTTTCTCTTTAGCCTATTCTTTCCATTGGCTGGTTTATTCATTTCTCAGGTACAGCTTCCGAGGGGTCTCACTTTAGGGCCTCCTGCCCTGAAGGGCATCCTCAAGGAGGGGTTTCCCTCTTCACTGCTGAGTCAGGAGCCAGGCCCAGCTTGGACTGGTCTCCTTTGCATCTTCCTGTCCCCATCTCATTCTCCTGTCAGCCTGGCTTGGGTGCGTCATCATTCTCTTCCCATCCCTGTGACAGGCGGGTAAAAATGAATCTCTACCTGGTTCTTCAAGCCCCACCATAAGTGGGGGGCTCCAGCCATAGGCCCCCAGGGCAAGGGCAAGGCCGTGGCCGAGAGTGGAGTTGTAGATTTTCTTTCCTTCTGCCATTGAAGGCAGCTGGTCACCGAGCAGAGAGGGAAACGCCAAAGGAAGCAGAGAGATTGTTCTGAGGAGCAGCCCCTTGGAGCCTAAGTCGTGGAAGTTGTGGAGCCCAGACTCTCTGGTTCTTTGACATGGGTTAGCTGCAACCCAGAAGCGGCTGGCCCCAGACTCACCTTGAGCTTTCAAAATCAAAGAGAAGTTACTATTGCAATTAAAAAAAAAAATTTTTCCGTTTTGGAAAACAAAAAGTTTAATCGACTGAGGGGAAATGGAAATGAAACAAAATTAACCTGGTTGACAGGCTGTGGCGTCACTGGGGAGAGAATAATGGCATTTGGGGGAGGCTAAGGGAGGGAGCCCGAGGCCGTGTCTCCTCCCACTGCCCCCTCCCACCACCAGTCTCGGGACCTGTGGGTGTGAAGTCTCATCTCTGTAGCAAAGGTGCGTTCCTAGCTCTTTTTCTCCGTCTGGAGTTTATATCCGAGGATGACTAACAGAAAGAAGGCATTTCCATCAGATATGCTTTAGCTGTAAATTGGTTCAGTCCGTATGCTCTGCATTCATACTTCTTTGTCTTTTTTTTAAAACGAAAGGAAAAAAAAGTTTAAATTCCCCCTTTCCTTCTACTGCAGGAGGTGAGTGTGTGGGTGTCCTGTAGAATCATTGGCATTCACCAGCTTCGGCCCCAGCCTCCAGATTCGCCATCCCCCCACCCCATCCCCGCCCTCCATCCCCTGCGCTCCACCCCAAAGGGGAACCTCTGCCACCATCATTACGGTTCTGTTAAGATGCCCAGATTTTCCATGACATATCCCATCCTCCGACCACGTTCAGTATTGACGACTTTCATGCAGGGATATGAATGGGAGGGTTGGGGGGGGGGAGGGCGTAGCCAGTGGGGAGGGGGTAAGTGGCTTGGGGGGGGTGGGGCTGGAGAAGGGAGATATGTTTTGTCTTTCTTTTTTTTTTTCAAAAACAAGTTTGTCATTGAATGGATCCAAAAACAAAAAAAAGAAAAAGTGAAACAAACAAAAAATCAAAAATCCCCTCCCCAAAGATTTTTTATTTTTCCTGGACACAAATTGCTTTGTTTCCTGTCACGTTTTAATATCAATATTAACACAATGTGTAGTCTAAAACTAGTTCCTTTGTAGTTTGCATGGGATGTGAATGCTGTCTCAACGTGCCCAGATCTAGACAAGACTGCATGAGCATCAATTCAGATGTGAAAAAAAATCTCTCTCTCTTTCTCTCTCTTCCATATATATCTCTATTTCTATTGTGATAATTTGGTCGGCAGTGAAGCACCTCCGGTTGGTTGCCGTAGTGTGTTGAATGATTGTTTTTTTATTCTCTATATTTTGGAGCTCCAAGCTTCTTGGTAGTAGCCTGGGCTGAGTATCTTGAGTCCCTGCTGATGTTTTCGCATGGCCTTGGTTGAGTGTTAGAAGTTGGGCCTCAGCTGTTTCTCTCGAGTGTTTGGCTTGTGATGACCGGTGCATGCCTGGCTTCTGGCCTCATACCCAGCTCTATTCTCTGCACACCAGTCCTGAATAGCTACAGTGCTCAACCGAATTTTGGCGCGCCCGCTTCCCCGGCAGGCTCCAACCCGGCGCGGCCCGGAGGCTTCCCGGGGGCCAACAGCCCAGGACCTGTCGCCGATCTCTACGGCCCTGCCAGCCAGGACTCCGGAGTGGGGAATTACATAAGTGCGGCCAGCCCACAGCCGGGCTCCGGCTTCGGCCACGGCATAGCTGTAAGTACCTGCCTCCCACTATCTCCTCCTTCCTGCCCATCTCCTGTGGCCCATGGGGCGGGTGTACCAGGGAGCTCAGAGTTGGGAGGCGAGGAGAGGGTCCCCATCCACATCATGTCAGCCACCTAGGGCTGAAGCTCCTCCATTTAGGCGTTTCCTGAGCCCCCGCAGGCCAGGCACAGTGTGCAGCCGTGTGATAGTGGAAGGAGCATGGGCAGGGCAGATCAGATCACCACTCCATCACTTTCAGTCCATGCAACCACATATATGACCCATTGCTTCCCTGGCTGCAAAATGAAAATAAGTATGCCTCCCTCAAAAGATTGTCTGAAAATTAATAGGATATGTCACCTGCTGGCACATCGTAGGTCCTCAGTATCAGACCCTTGATCCTTGATCCCTGCCCTCTGGAGACTGTCATATGGGCTGGGACCTCAGAGCTGCAGCTCTCCCACCTCAGGGTAGCAGCCTGTAGTCAGTAGTCTCCCAGGCTAAGGTCCAGTGGTGGTGCTGGTACCTGGGACGTAGTGTGGGGTGTCCCCTCCCAGGAGGTTTCCTATGCTAATGTTTCTTAGTTTCCAGGTTCCCAGTAAGTTCCCAATTGCATTCTTTAGCTGCGCCCCCTCCCCGAAGGCCAGATGCATTTGGTATTTGTAATGCTCTGTGGTTCTATAATCTGACTAATCCAGGCAATGGAAATTTGCTTCACAGATTTGCATGCTGTTTTCAGATCGTATCGTTCTTCCCCTCCCAGTGTGTGTGAGCATGAATGTGCCTGAGCCCACTTGCTCGCTGTCCCTTCCATTTGGAAACAGAAAATTGGCCACCCTCTGCCCTAGCCAACCTGAGCATTTCGAAGACAGTTTGGTTTTGAGCTAAGATGGCAGTGTCTGCTGTCCCAGGTCACGTCCCTGTCAAGAGAGCCCTGCCTCAGGGGCTGCCCTGGGGAGAACAAAGCAAGTGCAGTCCAGGGTACCAGGGCAGCCTGAGCCCTGCCTGTGGAGTTGGAACACACACACACACACACACACAAAAGCATGCACACTTTCTCAGACAGGCATAGTCTCTCACACATTCACACACACACACTTGTGCCAGCCCTGGCCTCTGCAGTCGAGGTCCTTGTTTAGTTTCACTCCCAAGCCAACATCACTTAAGTCACTAGTTTGCCGAGTCAATTCCCCTCGGATCAGCTGTAGTACCAAGTTCAGAGTATCATTATTCAGCTTAGAGCTGCATCACTTTGGGAGACCATCTGACCATGTAGAACACCACTTATTTCCATTTTCAGCACCCAGAAACACAGACCTTATTTGTTCTTGAAAACCTGGGTCTTTTGACCTGTGTGCCGCCGTGGTTTTCTGAAATAACCACATGGCGTCACGTTTCATCTGCACGGGGCTGGCTTTCTCCCCAGCTGGAGCTGTTGGGACTGTGGACAGAGACACTGGTCTCTTTGCCCTCCAGCATTCAGGGCAACGGCGCCCATCATTTTGGGTGTGAGCCTCCTTTCCCATCACCTCCCACCCCGTGAATCTGGCTCTCGATTTTCCCCTGGGTAAGCTGACAGGCATGGGGTGGGGAGTGGGGGCTGGAGGGCTGGGGGAAGTCATCCTGGCCCCTCACGGCATGGTGTCTCAGAGTTACATATTCATGCTGGCAACCACAGTCTAGTCCTAGAGATAACTTCCTTTCCTAGAATATGACAATCTGTTCCCATGTATAGCGTGCTGATGACCTTAACAATTGTGCAATTTTAGGGACCTTTGATTGCAACGGCCTTTACAAATGGATACCATTGAGCAGGTGCTTTCGTTGCCATCTCACTCTGAGGTATTACCTTCTCTGCCACGTGTCTCCGCCCTGCCGGGCGTGTCCGTACATGTATGTGCAATGGGCATGCAAGTACGCACGGGCCCTGGGCTCATCGCGTCCACATCTCTCTCTCCTCTTTTCTGGACCCCTTTTCGGGGGGTGGGGGCGAAAAGAATCCAGTCTTTTAATCTCTCATCACTTTCTCCAGCTTTAATCATGACCCCCACTTCTTTTTTTTTTTTCCCCTGATTTGGTTCTTTTGACTCCTTTTCTTTATATCCCCCACCCTTCATCTTTCTCTGTCTTGAAATACAATCAAGAGTGTGGGAAACTGGAAGGAGATCTGATGCTGTGCCCGTCCCAGGGGGATGGAGGCAGGAAATCACTGGGCTTCTGCCAGGCCCCGGGGGCGGGGGCCAGCACAGCCCCTGGATCCTGCGAGCTGGCCTTGTAGGTTGCTGAGCCCGTTCAGCTCCCAGAGCTCGCTGGGCTCAGCCAATGGGCTTCGTGCACTCAAACAGCCAGACTCCATCTTTTAGTGAAAAGAAAACATTTTTGCCAGTAACTACTGAGTAATTATCCAGATTACTGCACGAAAAGCAAATTAAATTAATGACATCACCTGCGTAACGTGGGATTTGGATCCCTGCCAGTTTCCTAACCTTTTAAACTGAGCTCAAGTTAATTAAACATTTTTAAAATCACTCTTGATGGGGATATGGAAGGGGTGGAGGAGAGGGGAGGTTGGGGCAGTTGGTGAGGGAGCCTCTTGCCACATTCTTGTTTGAAGATGAGTATCTTTCATTCTGGGGAGGAACACCAAGAAGGGAGAGGAGTTCTCTTGTGAAGCTGAATGCGTCCATTAGTTTGGGGGGGGGGGGTTGAAACATGGGTCTGTCTCTTTGGAAGAGGGAGAGTGACAGCTCAGGCCTGAGAATGGGACCCCCTTGGAAAATCCCAGCTGGGGCATGAGCGCCTTTCACTCTGGGAGCTGGCACATAGGAGAAGCAAGGCTGGGGGTGGATTTGCCTCGTTGGGTCGTAGTCAGTAGGATGCCTCTCTTGGAGAGGGAGTCGCTCCAGGCCCCCGAGCCAGCCAGGACTCTGTAGGGTGGGCCCAGCTGGGAGACCAGGTTGAGTTGAGCTCCATCAATCTCTTTTGGATTTCTCTAATGTTGCTGCTAAGGAATCACATGAACTAACGCAATTGCCTCTCTTAACCAAATAAACCCCGTGTGTGAATTCTCCCCACCCCTCGCCTCCACTACTCCTTGAGCACTGACCCAGCCATCGCTGGCCAGAGCCAGAGGCCACTAACAGTTTGAAGGAGAGCTACTCACTACTAATGAAGCTGGGTTTGGGGGCCCGGGAGAAGGAAGGTTCCTCTGAGAGCAAGGCGGGTTGGTACATCCAAGAACTTCAGGGGTGGAAGGTGACTCCGGCCCTATGTGGAGTCCCTTGATGAGGGCATTAATCAACTACCAGGACGGCAGGTCCCTGGAGGGCCAGACACTGGGACTGCCAGTGTTTCCTCCCTCCCTTCCCTGGAAAATGAGGGTAGTCTAGGGCTTCTGCCCACAGCCCCACGCCCTCCAAGGCTTCTGCAGCCTTTCCATGGGATGGGGAAGGCTGCTCCCAGCCCATCCTCCCCCATCCAACTCTGGGACTCAATTTCCAGAGAAGGATGAAATAACCAAGAGAGTAGAGGTAACAACCCACCCCTCTCCAAAATGGATTAAGGGAGCCAACTGAGTCACATGGCTGCACCAAAACACACTTTGTCCCCAGCAGAGGTGACCCTCAGACATTTAGTGCCATGCACAAAGGAGGGGCCCAGACTCCTAGTCAACTCAGGGAGCCTCAGTTAGCAAGTCTGTGAATCCTGGGCCTGTCTTTATGTCCTTAACCAAAGCTGGTTGTTTCTGTGTATTTTTATAAATGTCCTGAACTTGAGTCTCTGATATGTAATATGATTTTTTTTAGTTAGAAATTTGCACTTTCAGTTATTGACTGTCATTGATGGGTATCTAAAAAAGGCAGAAGTTTTTGAAACATTTAGCTTTGAAAACAGAAGTTTAACCAGAAAAAGAGTTGCTGGTCAATGCGCAATTCACCAGGCTAGCTGAAAACCCAGCGTGACCACATTTCCTGCCCTCACCTCAAGAATTCTACAGAACTGTGTCAGATCAGCAAAATAGCAAACCAGCAAAATGAGGTGTAGAGCTGCCCTCTCCCCAGCATCTAGCGTGGTCAGACTTCCCAAGCTGTGATCCAGCGAGCTGCTAGCCAGGGCGCTTTCAAACATACTCAGTAGCCATCCTTTGAAAGCAGTAGTTAAAAAGTTGGAATAAATCCTATACTTGCCTGACACTTCTTCTTTCTCCTCCCACCCCGACTTTGTGTTCTTTTCCGGGCATCTTTGACCTTCTGGATGCTGCAGAGCATACCTGGATGTCCAGGCAAGACTGGGCGAAGTTTCTGAGTGGCCCCTTGTTCAGGTGATGTCATCAGACCTGGACCCCCCACCAGCCTCACTCCCCATCCCAACCAGAGATGGCTCACTTCGGACAGAGGGTTGACTACATCTCATCATCTCACAAATCTGCTGTAATATAAGACAACAGCTTTTAAATGTGTATATAACCCATGGTTTTGGTTTTGTTTTGTTTTGTTTTTCTTGATGGTTTCCCTTCCACCTCCTCTCTTCTCCCTCCTCCTTTTAAATCTCTTTGAATCACATTTGGTAGTGATTTTGACTTAGTCCAGTAGTCATATAGCTTTAATATCTAGTTAAAATCTAACCATAGTATAATTGTTATATTAAGGTATTATTTTTTTTCTTAAAAAAATTTTTTTTTGCTTATTTTGATTCTGTTCTCACTTTGAAAGGATGCTGAGATGGTAATATTACTCAATATTTTGGTACCGATTCTGAGACTGTATGAATTTTCAGGTGGAGCTTGAGCACACAACAGAAGGGACGTTGTGAGTGTGGAGCGGGAGGTGGGCGTAAACTTTCTACTTTGCATTGTATACCAAGTGAGATGTAGTAGGCTAATTAACAGACTTGATAGCAGTTCTTTTTGTGATGTCTCTTTGTTAACCTAAGTATATCTATTTTCGGCAATAAGGTAAGGACGACAATGTTTTCAGTGTCCTCCTTTTCTATAAGTGCTTTTTTTCTGTTGAAAGAGGTGATATTATAAGGTTTTTTGAAATTGTGAATTCTAAAAAAGAAATGTTGTAAATACAATTCCATTAACTACATAGAAACTATTAAGAAAGAGAGAATCAAAAATATTTTTGTGAGGGAGTCGGTCCCAGGCAGTTTGATGCTCTGTGGAAGGAGGGAAAGGAACAATAAACCAAGTCAGTTACTGAGACGGAAGAGCACCCAGCTGCCGGGACGACCCCGGGAAAAGTTCGAACACTGTTCAGCTCCTTTTGTCTGTGTGATAGACCTAAGAACTGTATTCGTGTCATACCAGCATATTAACCTCTCGTCTGTGCACAGCTTCAAATGTTACCGTCTAGTTAGATTTTTATTTAAAATATGAAAAACTGCTTTTCCCAAGACGTTTTTTAAAAACAAAGCTACAATTTTAATATTTAACATATTTAAAGTTTCAAAGCACACCTGTTTGGCTTGGGTGGGGAGGGGTGGGGGACATACTTTTTCAGTCTTAATTTTTAAATATATGATCATTTTCTATCGTCCAATCATTTCAGCACCTCCAAAGGTCCCTAGGACACTTTGCCTCTCTTCTCACCCTGTCCCCCATCCACCCCCAGCTCGGGGGGCCCACGGGCCAGGAGTGGAAAAGCCTGCATTCATGAAACTTTTTCTCCATTCACTTTCTATTTCCAAATTAGGAAAGCAACCTTTTGGGTTATATATATTTTTTTTTAATACCTCAGTGCTGCAAGTATCACCAGAGAGGCTATGGAAGAATTTTTTTTTTAATTTATTATAGATGTAAACAGAATTTTAAAAATAAAAAGTATAAACATCGCTGCACTGTGACTGGTGGGAAAAACTGACAGTTTCCTCTTTGCACATGTTTAACATTTGGCTGTTATAATATATGGTCCTCGGTTGGGGAAAGATACTTATGATGAAGGATATTTTTTAATTTAACTTTTTTTTAATATTGGTAATAGGTCGGCAACAGCGATTATAGAAATACAGCTCAATAGATGGCATTAAAACATATTGTAGTGTGGAGATATATTTTTTCTTTTTTAAAATGTGATATTGACGTTTTATTAATATTTTTTAAATTGTTACGTTTATAAATTTGGTACTTAAGGCACAGCCAGTATGAGACACTGAATGCGACATTTATTATAAAGAGCTGCTGCACTCCTATTTTTATAAATTTTACTAACAAAGTAGACTAATGTAGACATTCACAGACATGGTAGGGCAAAAATATGTTCAATCAAAAGGCTCCAAAATGCTAACTCAGAAAGAAAGAAAAAAAGCCTTTTTCAATTCTAATTAAACAGCAACACATTAAAAAAAAAAAAAATCATGTTCTTTGTTTTTCCAATAAAATGTTAGGTTGTTTGGTGAGGGTTTTTTTGGTTTTTCTTTCTTTCTCTTAATTTCCAAACAACCAGGTTAAAAGTAAAATGCTGGGCGCTTTTAAAGTATCAAAACTTGTTCAAGTAAATAAAATAACAAAATAGAAGTTTTATTTAAAAAAAAAAACAAAGACAAAAAAAGAGACAATAAATTCCCAGAAACTCAGTGTCTAGCCTAGGGAATTTAATTACTATTTTGTCCATGTTGGTGATGTACTGTACGACCCTTCCTTTCTCTGCATCCCCCATCACCTCATTGACTCCTTATTGATCACTGTCTGTTAATAATGTATAAAGTGGCTATCTTGTAAGCGTGCTGTCCTGGTACTAGTGTAGTGACTTTTTTTCTCCTCTTTCTTCTAGTACATATTGATAGGTATAACGTAATTAAGGTTTAAAAAAACTAGACATAGTTATTCAGATTTAGGACCAGTAAGGATAGAACTTTCTCTTATTTATGAAAAAAAATGTTAATAATTTTGGGGCAGTTTTTTCCTTTCAATTTTTTTTTTTTTCCAATTTCAAGTTTTCATTTTACTTTTGCTGATCTGATGTGGTTTCAACTAACCCAAGGTCTCACGATGTTCAAATGCCGGCAGACTCTACGGCGTTTTGTAGATTCCCACCCCCCCCCCAACTGTGAAGGGGTGTGCCATACTACCTTAAATGCTAATGCTAGATATGCAAAACTGGATTTTTTTAATTTATTTTTTAAAAGAGGGAGGCATGGTATATTAAAATGATTTTACTAAGAGAAAAAAAATATTTTTTTAAGAATGCTCAGAAGAAATTGATAATCTGTGTGAATATGTTTTAGATGTTTATAATACCTTTTGAAGAGACCCAGTAGCCCATAGCACAAATCTCGTGGAAATCTGATATGTTTTAATGTGGCTACCTAGGTTAAGGTTCACGTTAGTCCCCCCACTCATCTAGAAGTCCATTTTGAAAGATTTTTGTAAATTATTTTAGCACTGATGTTCAGCCTTGTCTTTGTTTCGGTTAAGCTCAGTGGCGAATTTGGGAACCACCTTCCGCCTTCCCTGGGGGAGAAACCCTCTTGGCTGATGGCTTTTCCCGGAATCATAAAATAGCCACCGGGTGACTTTCTGGTTTCCAGATCCATCTGCCTGGGACCCCCAAACTCCTCTCCTCCCCAGCAGAGGAGAGAGAGTGGCATTAGCTCCTGGCCCCCTCCTTGGTTCTACCCGGACGTGGCGCTGATGGGGACGACCAGGCTTTTGGTCCCTCCTCTCCAGGAGCTTTCAGACCTACTTTGTGGCCTTCCTCACACCCACTGGGAAAAGCAAACAGCCTCGTGTTCCATCCCAGTCGCTCACGGGCTTGATGCAAACAAAGCCCCAACAGGCCTTTGCGTTTCTATCCTTCATCACCTTCATCTTAATTTGAACTCGTAGCTTGGACTTTAAGGTAGCATGGCTCTATTGCTGTCAATTTAATGTTTCACTGCACAGCAATGCACAGCCAGTGAATGTTACACACATCTTGCTAGACTAGTATAAAAATCATTGGGTAATTGTTGGTTCTAATGACCTGAAAGGTGTTCAGTTTTTGTTTTGTTTTTTTTGGGGTTTTCTTTTTTTTTTTTTTTTTGGTTCTTTTTCATTTGGGGATTTTGGAAAAAAAAAATGATTTTGATTTCAAATAGAAAAGCAAAACCTATTTTGATCTTTAGTGCAAACGAGGGCTAGGGACTTAGCCACCACCACAACACTGCTTCATTCTGCCATTCACTCACTGCAGCATAATCAAGAATAAAGCAATATAGTTTACTACATTTTTTATTGAAGGTCAGCCATGCTTTCTGTATTATATTGCATATGAAATTGTTTACAAAAGAAACACTAACTCATACTTCTCTTTATCGGTTGGGAGTGGCACGCAGGGACAGAGGGAGACTGGGGGTGGGTGGGGGAGGGGAGGATTTTTTTTTTCTTGAATGTGCTTCACAAGCCAGGCTATCTTCCAAGGAAGGCATAAGCAAGAGGGGGCCGCGGGGGGAGCAGAGGGACGGGTGCAAGCGAGCACCTTGAAGAGAGACACTGGTGGGCTCCCCCGCCCTCACCCTAAGCGAAAAAGAAGCAGAAGTGAGCTCAGCCCAGTCTTGGGCACAGACACTACACAAGGAGACGCTATACATTAAGCAATACTTTAATAATGTAATGTGTTTGTTTTCTTTTTCTTTCTCTTTTTTTTTTTACCAAAAAAATAAATAAACTAAAACACAAAAAAAATAGAACTGAAACCCACCCCTCTGGGGAAGCAAACTTAATCCAAATACTTGGCTATCAAATAATCAGAATGTATTGTCTCGGACAGGATTTCATTTCCGGGAGGCAGGGGCGTCCGGAGGGGGATGGGGACTGAGAGGAAGAAGTTGCAGAGCCCCCCAGAAGGCTCTCTGCTACTGTATTCTGTACATACTGTACCATCCTGTGTGGAATCTGTGAGTGTCCTTGAGTAGCGTGGGCTAGCCAATCTGCCGTTCATGGTGTCTTGTAAACTCGGAATTCCATATGTAATAGGATGCAAGTCTAAACGTTTCACGTGGACATAAATGTATCTAAATGAAACTTTCCCTAGCACTGTGGCTGACCTCACCCTTACTTTTATACTTTAGTATGAAACTGATGACAACTTTGGTAGTGAGTATTTTTTTTATATATATACATATATATGTATCTATATATATATATATCTCAAGCATCTTTCAGGTCTTTGTGTGTGGCTTTCTTAAAGCCCTGTTGTAAAAAATTACTATGTGGATGGCAGTCTCTCACATCACAGATGTGGAAAGTATAATTTTATATTTGTATTTTCAGATAAATAAGTTTGTGAAAGGTTTCCATCCTCTACTGTGGTCCAGAAATCAATGTGTTTGTCTGACAAAAAAAAAATAAAATAAAATAAACTGTTTTGAACAGAGTTGTTTGGTGTTCTTTCCCCCGCAGAGGACGGCTGGCGTGGGGAAGGGCTGTTTGGTTTTGGGGGGGGGGGTATCACCAGTCACACCTGCCTCCCCTCACCCCTCAGCGTGACCTCAGCAGGTCACAGGACCTCCAGCAGAGAAGAGGCCCTTTCCCTGTCCCCAGGGAGCTTGTGGAACTATTCTTATGAAGTCACAAGAGAGTATCGTGTTGGAAGAGCAAGCTGAAGAGCAGCCTCAGAGCCCATGGGTGGGCAGGGAACAAACCCCAAAGGTCCCGTGAGATCGTAGGACCCAGACAGTAGAAATGTGCCGGAGGAGCTAAGTGGCTCAGCTAGTTAGGAGCAGCCTGCAGAAGAAGGCATGGAACTGACTTCCATGACCCTTGAGTAGGAGGAAGCCCGGCCTTGGCCCTCAAGGAGTTTAAAGTTTTGCCTAATGGGAAGAATTTTATAGAATCACAAAATTAAAGGTGTAGAAGTAGATCATCTATGATACTTCCACTTTCTGTTGATCAGGTAATTGAGAGAAAAGAAAAGAACTGAGACAGAGTTCATTGAGGGTGAGTCCCAAGTCCTGGTGGTAGCAGGCAAGGCAGGATGTGAACCAGAAGGATTCCTAGGCTTTTAAGCCCTGGAGATGAAGAGCCAGGCTGAGAGGTTGGTCAGGGCTGAAGCTGGGCCAGAGAGTGTCCTGTACCTTCTGCCTCCAGGCCTCAGGTAAAGCCCCCGTCCCCAGGGCATGGCCTTCTTGCGTCCCTCCTCCAATTTCCTGTCTCCTGCTTATTCCAGCTTGATCTTACGGGTATTTCTGCTACACGAAAGGCCAAGAGGAGAAGGTGGAAGATGCCCCTCTTTATCTGAGCCTGGGGACAGGAGAAGTGGGTTCCAGGCCCACCTCGTGTGTGTCCACAGGTGAAGCATCCGTGCTCTGCACTGTCTTGTTATGTTGTTTGAGGACAAGGAAGTGTAATCCTGGCTGGCCCGTGAAATGAAAGACCAATTAGAGCCAAGGTGAGAAATTCCTTCCAGGAATTCTGAGAGGAGTAGGCCACAGACGTGACACAGGTCATTTCTCCATCCTCCTCATCCTGATTGCTCAGCTCTGAGGAAGGCGAAACCCAAATCCATCCCAGAAGCCTAAGGAGCGAGTGGGAACAGGAGGGCTAGATGCTAGATGAGTCACACACACGGTCTGTTAGTCCTAGATGTGCCATGTGACTCTACATTTTAACATTCAAGGAGGATAGATAATTTGCCTATGGTCATACAACTGCTGAATGGCAGAATTGAGATCTCATCTCCAGGACATCCTGTCCCTGGGTTCAAGCCCAGTTACAAATGTCAGCATCACTGTTGAGTATGCCTGGTTGAGGGGAAGGACTCTAATCTAAGTGTCCACCTGAGCAACAAAATGTTCCCAAAAAGAGGCAGAAAAGTGTTATCAAGGGAAACCTAACTTTCAGAGAGAAACACTAAAAAAAAAATCAAAAACTGGGAAAAGGAAAAGAAGAAACAATGTTAAGATAAACATAAACATAATGAGCAAAGCAGGATGGATGAAATGCTATCGGGGACCCCATCATTATCTAGCTAGGAATAGATTGAATTTTCTACCATTACAAAACAGATGTGTTTAGAAAAAAGCAAAACCCAGTTGTGTGTTGTTATAGAGACACACTTAAATGATAAAGAAGGATGAAAATAAAGGGGCAGCAAAGAGAAACAGGCAAACGCAAACAAAAAAGGGCAGGAATTGAAATGTCAGTATCAGACAGGGTGGGATTTAACATTAAAAGCTCTCAGTAGGATATTCTGTAATGACAAAAGACAATCTATTGTGATACAGATCAATAGAGGTGATAAACTTTATGCCTCACTTACCAGAAGAACTAAATACTTTAATCAGAAACTATTAGAATTGCAAAGAGAACTTGATAAAAATTAAAGTAAAATTATAGAGACTTTAATACCGCTCTCTCAGAACTAGACATGTTTAATGGACGAAAATAATGACATAGAGGATTTGAATAATGCAATTAGTAAATGATCATCAGACTACATATAGAATCTTTAAATAGAGAATGTACATTTTTTTTACTGTTTATCCACGGAACATATACAAAAATCAATCTAATACTTGGCAGAAATAATATTATTTATTACTTAAATATTAATTATTTAATTATTAATGAGTATTATTAGTATTAATATTAATTAATTTAAACAAGTAGCGATTTTGTGATCCACACTTCATATAATCCAATAAAATCAGAAGCAATTAGAATGTGGCTATAACCATTATAACTGCACAGGAATTAAGAAATACAATTCTATACATCTTTGGATCAAAGAGGAAAGTCAAAGAAAATGCAAGCTATCTAGAAAGCAACAAAAAGCACACGTTATACTCAAAACCTGTAACATACAGCAAAACCTGTACTCAGGAAAATGCATAGCTTTAAGTGCGTTCATTGGAAAAAATATATATTTTTCAGTGAAGGAGCTTGTTCATCTTAAGGTAGCAAACAGCACCTAAAAGACTACAAAGGAGAAATTGATAGAAGCTGAAAGCAATAAATTAGAAAACAATAAAGTCATAGAAGGGATAAATATAAATCCAAAAGCTGGATTTTGGTAAAGACTAATAAAATAGGCAAATCACCCTGAATAAGGAGGAAAAGAGCAGAAATATACCATATAAGAAACAAAAAAGAAGACATAACCACAGATAACAGAGAGAAAAGAATTAATACTTAATGGCAACAAATCTAAAAATTTAGAAGAATCAGAATAATTACCTAGCAAATATAAATTACCAAAACTGGTAAGAAATGGAAAACCAGAGTAAGCTTATTACCACAAAAGATATTGAAAGGGTCATTAAAGGTCTAATATTGAAAAATTGGGTACAAATGGGTTTACAAATGAGTTTTATCTAATTGATAATTCCAATGCTATTTAAACTATTCCAGATGATAGAAAAATATCGAAAACTCTATCTGTTTTATAAAATTAATATAGCTTTGATGTCAAAACCTAATACAGAAATAAGACAAAAAATACATCTATATGACTTATGGGCTTAGATGCAAAAATTCTGAATACAATTTTAGCGAAAAGAATCCATCAATGTATTAAGAGTATAGTATAGTATGACCAAGATTTATTCCAAAAATTCAAGATATTTCAATATCAGGAAATCTATCAACATGATCTGTTATATTAGCAAACTAAAGAAGAACAAAACCATATGATCGTAATAGTAGGTGCTCACAAAGTATTTGAAAATACAGCAGCTATTCCTAATGAAACCATGGAAAGTTGAAACAGAAAGCAATTACATATAACATAATAAAGACTATTTACCAAACCCAATGACACTTATCCTAAATGGTGAAACAAAACCTATTGCAATTAAAATAAGGAACTTGTAGAGATGCTGCTATCACTATTAATAGTTAATATTGTCTTAGAGGTTCTCAAGAAAGCAATAAGATAATAAAATAAATCACATAACATTGGGAGGAAAAAACCAAGATATGATTTTATTTCTAGAAATTTCAAGACACTCCAGTAAAAAAAAAATACACAAAAAAACATAAAACTTACTGCTGAAATTGATGCAAAACTTTGGTAATGTGGCTAGATACAAGCTAAATATACAAAAATAAGTAGAACTCCTCCTATCTAGTGATAAGCACCTAGTAATGGAAATAGGAAAAAAAAATATTCAGGGATAAATTTTATGAGAAAGGTGTATGATCTACAATAAAATTATGAAATATTATTAAAAGCCATAAAACAAGATCTGAAAAAATGAAAAGATCACATTTTTTAATGGAAAGATCTAATCACAAAATGCCAGTGCTCCCAAATTTTATATATACTGTATAACAACGCAATTCCAATAAAAATCCTCACAGGGTTTTTTTAATTGTTTAAATAAATATTCAAGTTATAGAAAAGAATAAATGCTCCCAAAATAGCAAGAAAAGTATTTAAAAGGATAATGAGGGTTATCTGTATTACTAGATATCAAGATTCACCGAGTCACTTTGTTCTCATCAGTGTGGCACAGGTATAGAAAGAGTCAAATAGATCAGTGGAACCGAATAAATAATCTAGAAATAGATCTTGGTATATATAAGAATTTAATACTATATGATAAATGTAATGAGTAGTTTCATTCTGTTGAAAAAGGATGAATCACTTAATATATGATATAAGCACAACTGGCTTTCCAACTAGAGAAAAATAAAAGTTGACTTCCAATTTACATTATTCATAAAAATAAATTCCAGATGGATTAAGGATTTAGACGTAAAACTTAACAAACTCTTGCAAGAAAATCTACACCATTCATGTATAGTCTAGGGGCTTTTTAGCTAAAATCAGAAATCCAGAAGCCATAAAAGAAAATATGTAACGTTATAAAAACATTTTAACACTAAAAAAATAAACTTTGCCTATAGGAAAGAAATCTACAATAGACCAAAGATAGTTTTAGTGAAAAAATATTTGTAATGCAGAAGACAAAGGTCATATTATATACAGAGCTCTTATGAATTGACAAGAGAACCCAATAGATAAATGGGTAAAGGATAGGAATAGGTAATTTATGGAAGAGCCAAACCAAAGGGCTCAACATAAGAAACATTTAAAAATATGCTCCAAATCACAAAGTGGGGAATAAAAATTAAAGAAGAGCTGTATTACCTGTTGCTGTGAGGAAAAGGGTCCTCATATGTGGCTGCTAAAAATGTGGCATTGCGGTCTCTTTAGAAAGCTTGTTCAGCCGTCACTGGGATCTTGGCAGCCATTCCCCACCTCTTCCTCATCAGGATCATTGGAGATGGCCCATTCAGAAATGCATTTGTAAGAGCTTTCCCACCTTCCCACATCACCCTCCATTTCAGTGTCTTGTAATATGAAGAAATGACCATATATTATTTTCTAAATGTTTTGTACTCTGCCTTCTCAAGTCTGAGGGATACTTCCATGTGCTAATCCTTCTCCGCCTCTGCTATTCCGGCCTACAATATTATAAAGACCCTTTCTCCAAGATTCTTACCACTTCCAGTTTGACAGTCAATTTTTCTTTGATGGTCAGAATTAATTTCAGAGTGCCTGGACCACTGGACATTTCCTCTGCCCACTGGGAGATTAAATTGTTGGGCGAGTAAAAAGCAATGGCTGGAATAGATGCTTCCTTGAGGGCATCTCTTGTCTGCAGATGCAACTGTCTAAAGGTGGACAGGGGCCAGGGAGTCCACCGTCTGGAGCAGGGGAAGGGGTTCGTGGCTGCACAAGGCAGCCTGACTCTTCTGCTGCCCTCGCCACCCCTCCCACGGGTCTCTCTGGTTAATTGCTGTGACATATCAGTGGGCACTCACCGAGGAGAGAGCAGGCGAGCCAGCCTGCAGCATCCCAGCTCAGCAATCATTGCTGATTAAAAACTAGTTACAAAGCAATGAAGATGGAATCCTGCATTAACCAAATGACCCTGTCCACGGCCAAGCCCGGATAGATGGTCGTGGTTATGAGAGCATCACTTACAACGTCGGCAAACGTTAATGGCTGTTTGAATTTCCGGGAGATTTATGGGGTAGTGACAGCATTTGGCTGGCTGGGACTCCGGCTCTGCTTCTTGCCCAGATGTGCCTGTGTGTCTGTGGGTTCCTGTGGATGCACAGCCTAGTCGGAGTGGCCTAGCTCAGCTGAGCTTTTGGGTGGGTCTAATCTGAATACTCTAGCAATTTATTATATTGCCAGTTTGCAGAGAATCTGAATTAGCTCAGCTACACTTAATGCTGAAACTATCCTGAACATAATTTAATCTTTCTTTAATGATTCAAAAGGCACTTTGAAATCTTGCACTAATCAGAGTCATGGCTATGAATATCAGAATTGGATACTGAAGAAGAGTAAAAGTGCCCATAAAAGAATTAGGTGAAGGAGATTATGGCAAACAGCTCATGAGAGTGTTTCTGTGAGAGCTGTGTGTTGGGAGGCACATGCAAGGGTGGTGTGACAGGAAGTCTAACCAGACTGATGTTAACATCGCCACGTTCGATGAACGACCCTATGAAAAAGTCAGCCTTTCTCCCTGGCTCCCACCTGCTCCTGCGCTCCCCCCCCAAGGAAAAGTTGCTCTTTGCTGGTTTGATCTCACTTGTGCAGATTTGGAGTGAGGGGGAGAATTGTCCTGGCCAGTGAACGATCCCAAGACAGGATCCCCTTTAATAGGTAAACGAGATGTGAACAGATATGTAAGGGGAGCAGGGAAGGGAGAGACAAGAGCCCCAAGAGCTGGGTCTGGAAGGAGAAAGTGGAGAATGTTAGGATGCAGCCGCCGTGATTGTAAAGCGTGCGTATATGTCCGTGCTTATGCGTGCATGTGTCTGTGTGTGCACACGTGCGTGTGTGTGTATGAAATAGAGGTAGCAGCACCTCCCTCATTAGGTTGTTATAAGACTGAGAAGACCGCCATGCTCTCTCTCTTTCTGGTGAAAGAAAATTCAAATAGAATCACCATTTGGAATTTTTTGAAACACTTCAGGAAAGATTTAAATTGCCTTTCAATCGTTTTTGCCTGTAGGTATGTCTTTGAATACACCCCCGCGTGGAAACGGGCAACCAGTCAGGAGCAAGAAGGACTGGCTTTTCAGGAGTTTTATAACAGTGCCATTTAGGGCCATAGACCCTCCTCTGAGTGCCCCCAGAAGTGATACCCAGCAGCAGAGTCAAGCTGATGGTGCTAGCCCGCCTGGGAAGTCAGCTGGAGAACCGCCAGAGACCATCACCTCTCCCGTACCCCTCGCTAACCAGGACACGGGAGGAAATGGAGGTGCCCACTGGTTGGGGCAGGAATAGGACAATGTGGGGCTCCTGCAGCCCTACAGAATGAAAAACAAATTGCTCTCAGTCAATCAGAGGGGCAGCTGCATTTACCTCCCCAGGATCCAGGCCTGGGAAGTGAGGCTGTGCCTCCGAGCTGGGGTGGAGGGCAGCTGGGGGCAGGAGATGACTAAAGTTTCCATTAGCAAAGGACCCAACTCGGTGGAATTGTGGGCCCCAGCAGTTTGCCAGATTTTTGCCAAAGCCCAAATCCTACCCCTGCTCCACCCCTGCCTGCCCCACCCTCACAGTACCTGTCAATGGTCCATGTGTCTGAGGATTTGAGGAGCCCACTGCGTATACTAGATTCTGCTGCAGATTGGGGACCCACCCCCAATTAACCTCTCACCTAGATTACTGCAATGGCCACCAATGTCCTCCCCTGCCCCATGCATCCCCCAACAGCTGCCAGAGTGGGCGTGCTGCACTACGAGCCTGACCGTGTCACTGCCCCTTAAACCTTAATTGGCCCCCTCATACCCACAAAGAGGTTCTTAACGTGGGCATTTAGCAGACAGGGCCAGAGCTGTGGACGCTGCAATGTGTGGGGCAGTCCCTCATGAGGATGACTTGTCTTGGGTCCCACAAGGCCTTCAAGTTCTCACATGATGATCAAGTAGACGAGAAACCAATCTATAATTATCTGGGCCTTTTGTCTCCTTTTATTCGACAGTCAACTCAAAGTGTTTGTTGCTCAATTTCATTATACGATAACTTTTGCAGGAGGGTAACTATCATGTAAATGAAGAAAAGAGCACACTTTGTCTCATTCAGAACTTTACCGAGTTATTCACCAATTCAGAAATCAAGTCATCAATGGCAATGGCCCTCGGTCAGTCTGCATCTACAGAGTCACATTCACGGTGACTGCACACATAGGAGCATTTGACTACTTTGTTATGCCGGTTAGCATGGTCATTCCCAAATATTTACATATTAAAATACATACTATTTTATTTTAAATTACTTACCTTACATTCTCCTTTGTGTTATAGATTGAGCATTTTATTGAAGTTTTTTGAAAGTATATGTGTACATAAGTTATATTATTTGTAGATTTTCTTTCAGGTTAGGAAAGGGGGCATTACAATGTGTTTTTATATAGAGCGGGATTGTGTCTGATAGAGGTGAGAAACACAGACTCATAGACTACTGCTCAAACCTCCTACGAAGGCTTCCAGATCCTTCTAACATGGCCCTTGTCTGCAGCTCCAGTTCATCATCTACCAACCCTCCAGCCTGGAATCCTGGACTGCAGTTACTACAATACAAATGGTGCCGTGGAAACACAGAGCAGGTCCCACCTTCCCTGCAATTGACCGCCACCCCACCCCACGCTGCCCAGAGTCACCATACTCACCCTTTCTTATGCCTCACGACACAACAGGCTGGCATCTACCTGCCCGACTCACTCTTCCTTGGGAGCTGTAACTCCACTGCCAGGAGAGCCTATGGAGAAGCATGTTCCGGGAAGGTCTTAAATGCATGATATGTATAGTGTATAATAATACATTGGTAGCCGAACCCTTCTTGGTAACAAATTGCCTTACAACTGGAGTCACCCCCAAGAGTCACGCTCTGCGTTTGAGTCCGGTGGGCTGGAGATAGAGGTGCCCCTCCTCCTTCAGCTCTGGGCTGCCTCCATGCCCTGTGTCCACCCAGGGCTTGTCAGCTTGGTGTGGAAGCAGTCCAATACGCCAAATGACCAACTGGCCAAGTGTCCGATCTGCTGAGTTTAACAAGTTAACTAGACACTTGCTTCTCTTAACTATTTAGAAAGTTTTCGGTGATCTGTGTGGAATGAAACCATTTTAACAGCTTTTGAAGATCTCTGTGGAGCTGTAATCACCCGCTGTTTGTTTGTTTTAGCATCATCACAACAATAGATGGAGGTTGCTGGGACAGAGAGTGGGGACTTTTCTGGGGAACGACAGCTTCAAGTCAGCACACAGCTCAGCCTGGCGGTCAAGCCTGGACGGAGACTAAAAGGCAAACCTATGGGAGATTAGGGGGTAGGCGGGGAGACTCAGGGCAGAAAGTGGGGAGAATGACGACTAGAGGAGCATCTGAAGGCCCCAGAGCCACGGAGCCCGGCTCCCCCAGCCCTGCTGAGCCTGCTAATCCACCCAGCAGATGAGAAAGCGACGTCTCAGATGAGTTGGTTGCAGCCAGTTGTCAGTTTTATTTCAAACTTGCAACAAAGGAGCTACTTCTGTGAAAGCCAGTTCTGCGATTTCGTCTGTAGTGGGGACATTTGTAGCAGCAGAAGGGCACCTCAGCCCCTGTTAGAGGAGGTACGATGAAGGACTGGGGCGGGGGGGTCACAAGGCTGAGGGAAAGCTGAGTGGGTCCGTCTAAATTCTCCAAGGGGCTGGAGAGCATGTCATGCAAAACCGTTCTCAGCTGTCAAAGACTAGGTGTGGAACAATTTTCTTTCATGAAGACTCGCAGTCAAGACCATATCTAAAAGAAACAAGGGATGTGTGTGAATGGGTAAATCTGGTAAATTTGGTGAAGTCAGTCATTTGATGAATTGGTTATAGGGCGTGTTGATATGATGATGAATTACTGTAAGGCTTTCCTGAAGTGCTTGCAAATGAGGGAATCCGGATCTCTCTAGAGGGGGTAACCTAGAAGATGGGAGGTGGGCAAAGAGATGCATTGTTTAGCCATGGAATCATAGAACAAAGGAGAGTCCTGGGGCCACCGTTCACCTCGTGGGGAGAGGAAGTCCTAAATGATAAACTTCAGGGTTTTTATTGCAGCCACGGCAGGGCATCAGCAAAGTGGTAGCGGATGCAGGGCTCGAGCCACTGGATTTCTAGTGTTCTCGTCCTATGCTCACACCCTCCCTGCTGAGAGACAAGTGCGTCGACCTCTCTTAGTTGACGCAGTGAAACATTTGCTGCATCCAGCCCCACCTTGTTCTGATTGAAAACGTGCCAAGCAACCTTCTGGTAAGAATCTGGCCTCCCAGGTAGTCCTGGATGATGTCAATGAGCTGGCGCGCTGGAGCTGTCCTTCCATTTTGTGCTCAGTGTGCGAGCAGAAAAAGGTCCACTCTCAGGGTGCTGAGGAAACCAAGTGTGTGACCGTGCAAGTGGATGGGAGTAAACTCCACAAGGTGATGCATGCTTGCCTGAGAGGCCTGCCCGCATCCCTTTGAGGAGCCCCCTCTCTCATGTCAGTGCAGTGCTCACTTCTATCCCTGCATTTGGGGGTTACACGTCCATTTCCCACCCAGCCTCAAGGCAAGTACCACAACTTACTCGAGTTTGTGTCCCCAGCATCTGGAACCCTGCAAGTGTGCAAACCAGCTGAGAACAGTTCCTGACACCTGGTAGGCCCTAAATAAAAAATGTGCAGAGTGAACGGATGGATGGACCATCTGGCCTTGTAGCCCCCTCCTGGAGGCGGAGCTCAAACGCACCCTCTCTGCAGCATCTCCTGATGCCATCAGGGCCCAGTGATGGCTTTCAGGATTCTGGGGCCCCTTCTCTTGGTTCTACTCAGTTGGGGGAATCTTCGAGTCTGTCCTGTCATATATCCTGCACCATGCGGGCTTCAAAACCAGCCTCTCCTATGTCTAAAGCCAGCTTTGTGACCTTAGGCAAGTTACTTAACCTCTCTGTAACTGCCTCAGCAGCTCCTTCTGAGACATGAGAATCGTGCCACCAACTACACAGGAGATGGGGTAGGTTTTCTGTAGCCCCAGAGGCTTTCGTGTGAGTAAGAAGGGGCACAGGAAGATAAATATTTTTCAGAACCTCCCACTGAGTGGTCCCGAGATACAAATTCCTGCTCCACGGCACACTCCCTCTCCTGACTCCTGACCTGGACACTTTCAGCCCTGCTCCTGCAAAGAATCCACGGGGCCTTTAATTGCCTCCCTTCTCCAGCCCCCACCCTCCCAGGATCCTCCAAGGTGAGCCCCCATGGCCTGACAGCTTGGGAGCCCATCTTTGGTCCAGGGAGGGGGCTGGCGCCTCCATCTGGAGCAGGGAGAGGGATGCGAGCTCCACGGTGAAGAGCTGTCCCTGCAGCCCTGCTCTCCCCCCGCCTTCCGCCTGCACAGCAGCTGGCTTCCAGGGGAATCAAGTGACAGCCAGACTCCAGGGAACCGAGCTGGCGAGACCAATTCTGCAGAGTGATCCATAGTGACAGAGAAGCGTTAGGGTCTGGGAGGCCAGCAGGGGGCCAGTTAACCCATAGAGGGATAGACAGTCTAGGGAGCTGTGGCCTGCTCCTTTGCTCCAATGGGCACCATCAATTGTCTTCTAATTCCCTGCTCCCATTAGCATTCTGGAAGCTGCAAATGACCTTCTCTGGTTGTCTTCCTGCGCACAAGGTGGATTCTGCCCACTGAGGGCCTGCCTTTACCTTGGCACACATGGCCTCCATTCTGGGCGCCTGCCCACGCCTCCCACCAAACGCACCGTGCCGTGCCTGGCCTCTGTCCTCTGGCTCGCCTGGCTTCCTCTGCCTGCAGTCTCCTTTCCCTGCAATATCCTCTTGCACCTGACTCACCCCTCCTCAGCCCTCGCCACTCAGCTCTAAGTCACGGCTTCCAGGGAAGCCTTCTAGGAGGCCTGGAAGGAGTCCCCTCTCCTGGGCTTGCATAGCCGCAGTGCTCCCTTCTGCGACAGCATGATCCAACAGTGCTGCAACCGCTCACCTGTCAGGTCTCCTGGAGGGCGGGGATGGCGTGTGTCTCCTATTTCTGCATCTCACGCTCCTAGCACAGAGCCTGGCTACCTTTTACCTTTTTTAAACTCTACTTTTTACTAGGCGCTCAATAAATATGTGTTGAATTTAACTGAATTTGTTAAAAGGTTCATTTTTTTCCCAAACAAATCTCACCAGATTGGGATTACACTGGAATTTATATATTGGTGAATCATGCACACACAGTTTTCTTTTTTCTTGGTAACAGTTTCATTGAGATATAATTCATATACCATACAATTCACCCATTTAATTTAAAGTGTAGAATTCAATGGCTTTTAATATCTTCACATAGTTGTGCAACTGTTACCACAATCAATTTTAGAACATTTTCATCATTCCAGAAAGAAAGCCGATACCCACTCGCAGCCACTCCCCGTTTAACCCCCTCTGTCTCTGGCAACGAGTAATCTGTTTTCTGTCTCAATAGATTTGCCTATTCTGGACTTTTCATATAAATGGTATCATGAAATATAAGGTCTTTTGTGACTGGCTTCTTTCACTTGGCATAATGTTTTCAAGGTTCCTTCATGTAACATGTCTCAGTACTTCGTTCCTTTTTATCGCCAAATGATATTCCATTGTATGGACACACCACATTTTATTTATTCATGCATCTGTTGATGGCCATCTGGGTTGCTTCCACTTTTGGGCTATTATGAACAGCCTGCCTTTTTTTGAATGCTAAAGATTTTTGTTTTTTACTGCATTCTCTGAAATTCTGTTAATAGTAATTTTGGGTGAAAGCAGAAAAGGATATTTGTACTATTAAATTTTTTTTTAGTTTATTTTTTATTGAGGCAACTTTAGTTTATAACATTATATCAATTTCAGGTGTACCTCATTATATTTTTACTTCTTTTACATTATATTTTACAACTGTATCGTGTTCGCTGCCAATAGTCTGGTTTTTATGTGTCACCATACACTGTGCTCCCTTACTCCTTTTGCCCTCCCCTCTGGCCCTTCCCCACTGGTAACCACAATCTGTTCTCTCTATCTATGTGTTTGTTTGTTTACCTTTCACATATGAGTGAAATCATGTGGTATTTGGCTCTCTCCATCTGACCTATTTCACTTAGCATGATACCCTCAAGTTTCATCCATGTTGTCACAAATGGGAAGACTTCATCTTTTTTCATGGCTGAGTAGTATTCCATTGTGTATCTATACCACATCTTCTTGATCCATTTGTCCGTTGATGGGCACTTACATTGTTTCCAAGTCTTAGCTATTGTGAATAATGCTGCCATGAGTATAGGGGTGCATCTGTCTCTTTGAATCAGTGTTTTTGTGTTCTTTGGATATACCCAGAAGTGGAATAGCTGGATCATACAGTAGTTCTATTTTTAGTTTTTTGAGGAATCTCCATATTGTTTAGTGGCTGCACCAGTTTGTGTTCCCATCAGCAGTGTACAAGGGTTCCCTTTTCTCCACATGGTCTCCAACATTTGTTATTTCTTGTCTTGTTAATAATAGCCATTCTGATGAGCATGAGGTGATATCTCATTGTGGTTTTGATTTGTATTTTCCTAGTAATTAGTGATGTTGAACATATTTTCATGTGCCTATTGGCCATCTGTATACCTTCTTTGGAAAGTCTGTTCAGATCCTTTGCACCCCCCACCCTTTTTTTTGCTGAGGAAGATTCTCCCTGAGCTAACATCTGTGCCAATCTTCCTCTATTTTTTAGTATGTGGGCCTCCAGCACAGCATGGCTGCTAACAGAGCCATGTAGCTCCACATGCAGGAACCAAACCTGGACTGCCAAAGCGGAGCACACTGAACTTAACCACTAGGCTGCTAGGACTGGCCCTCTCTGCCCATTTTTAATCAGATTGTTTGGTTTTTTTGTTGTTGAGTTGTACGAGTTTTTTATATATTTTGGATATTAACCCCTTACTGGATATGTAATTTGCAAATATCCTCTCCCAATTGGTAAGTCATCCTTTTGTTTTGTTGATGGTTTCCTTTGCCATGTAGAAGCTTTTTAGCTTGATGCAGTCCCATCTGTTTATTTTTCTTTTGTCTGCCTTGCCTGAGAAGACATGATATTTAAAAAGATACTGTTAAGACCAACGTCAAAAAGCATACTTCCTATGTTTTCTTCTAGGAGTTTTATGGTTTCAGGTCTTACATTCAATTCTTTAATCCATTTGAATTAATTTTTTGTGTATGTTGAAAGATAATGGTCTACTTTCATTCTTTTACATGTGGCTGTCCAGTTTTCCCAACACTATTTATTGAACAGGCTTTCCTTTCTCCGTTGTATGTTCTTGGCTCCTTTGTCGAAAATTAGCTGTCCAAAGATATTTTTTAATTATTAATTTTTTTGGTGAGGAAGATTGATCCTGAGCTAAAATCTGTTGCCAATCTTCCTCTTTTTCCTTGAGGAAGATTGTTGCTGAGCTAACATCTGTGGCAATCTTCCTCTGTTTTGTGTTTGGGATGCCGCCACAGCATGGCTTGATGAACGGTGTGTAGGTCCACACCCAAGATCCGAACCCATGAACCCCAGGCTGCCAAAGTGGAATACGTGAACTTAACCACTACGCCACTGGGCCAGCCCTGATATTTTTTATTTTGAAATAATTTCAAACGTACAAAGAATTTTGCAAGTGTAATACAAAGAGGTTTTTTTCTTTAGCCATTTGAGAATGAATGGCTGACATGATGTCCCGTCACCACTGGTAACCCCCTGTGCACACACACATTCATATACTTCTTTAGGGTATATTTCCTACAACAATGACACTCTCCTACATATCACAATATATTCATCAAAATTAGGAAAAATTCAGAAATTAACAATGATTCATTCTGACCGGACAATCCAAGTTTCACCAGTTGTCCCAATAATGTCCTTTATTGCAAAAGATGCAATCTAAGATCACGCATTGAATTTAATTTCCATGTCTCATTAGTCTCCCTCGTTCTGGAACAGTTCCTCAATCTCTCACTGACTCTCATGACCTTGACACTTCAGAAGATTATGAGCAAGTTATTTTGCAGTGTCCCTCAATCTGGGTTTTCCAACGTTTCTTTGTGATTAGTTTCAGGCGATGCCTTTTAACTAGAATATCACATTAGTGGCACTGTGTCCTTCTCAGGTGGCACACAATTTCTGTTTGTCCTGTTACCAGTGATATTAGCTTCGATCACTTGATTAGGTTGGATCTGCCAGGTTATTCCACAGTAAATTTACTCTTTTTTCTTTGTAAATAGTAAATATTTTAGATGGGAGATGCTTTGAGACTATGTACACATCCATTCCTCATCAAACTTTCACTCACTAAGTTAGGCATCAACTAATGCTTCTTGGCTGAAATAATTATTACTATGAAGGTAGCCAAATGATGATTTTCTAATCCCCATCTTTCCTTCTGTATCTATTAGTTGGTATTTTACTCTAAAGGAAATTTGTTTGTTTATCAATATGGATACAGGGATTCTTTTTTTTTTTTTTTTGCTTTTTTTTTTGTTGCGGTAACACCGGTTTATAACATTATATTGGGACTCTTATTTAAAGGATTATAATTGGTTATCATTATTCGTTTTTATGCTCAAATTTTCCCTGATTTGGGCTCCAGTGGGAGCCCCTCAAGTTGGCGTCTGTGCCCTTTTGGCATGTCCTCATCAGTCTTTAAGGGCTTTCTTGTTTTCCGGTACAAGATATTCTAATGTCATCTTATACTGTCTCTGCCCCAGCCTGAGACTCATCCATGTCTCCAGAGCTCTGGCTCCTTTTTAGTGAAGGATGGTATTTAGAAATCAAGATATGGTCACTAGGTGTGCTCATTGGTATCAGGGTATCACTTCTCTTAGGCCCTCTCAATGGACAGAGCTAAAGAGTACACACGCACACACTCACAAATACGCCCACATGTATATGTATTTATATACATTCATACCCACATTTACATCTGTATTTATATCCGTATTTATCTAGATATATATTGAAAAACATGAACTCACCCTAACACCTCTAATTCTAATCCAGTACCAGAGTTCATTCTCGTTTTCTCCTTTTCAGTATTTGTAACTCCCTTCTCTGACAGTGAGATACCTGACTTTCGTTTTCCTCACCGCATTTACTTACTGAAGGAACCCACGTGTGTGACCAATCTCCCATCACTCTTGTGGCTCCGTGAATGGGTACCTTCCTTACCCTGGTTTCGCTTTAAAATCCCACATGAGGCCACTGCTGTCCCTTCCCCCACCGTGTAGATGCCCTCTTCAGCCCTCTCAGGCTCCAACACTCCATACCCCACATCCCCCCATCCCTGCTACCAGGATGTCCCTGCCACGGGGACACTCTCCTCCTCCTGATTAGGCTCTGACATCCCATCCTGGGCCACCACTGTTGCCACCTCCCACCCTCACCCAAGTTCTGAAAACCCACCACTCACCAAAGAACACACCCCCCTCACTTAGACTGCCCCCTCTGCCATGCCACATAGACGCTCTCTTCACCCTGCTTGGGCTCCGACACCCCCTACAGGGACACCATTCTTACCCACTCAGTCTCTGACACCGTGGGCTGGACTGATGCTACCAGTGCCACCCCGCCCACCCCACCCCAACGCAGACACCTACTTTGCTTATTGAAAAGATTGAGTTCTTGGTTCTGCAGACTTTTCACAGCTCGGATTTCGCTGAGTGCATCCCCATAGTGTCCTTAATATGTTTTCCCTTCTCCTTCACAAGAAATTGATAGTTAGATCTAGAGGTTTGATGAAATTCAGGCCCAGTTTTCTGGCAATAACGCTTCATAGGTAGTGCTGTGTTATTCCATCAGATAATACATGATATCTGATTGTCCGTAATTTCATTAAGTTGCAAAATGATATTATTCTAATTCTATTTCTCACTTTCCATATGAAAAGATACTTCTCACCAACCATTTGCTTACCCTGTGATTTATATAGGAAGGGCGGGTAAATGCTTGATTCTTTCTCTTCATTTGCCAGTTTTCAAAAAAATTAGTAGGTTCCCTAACATCCTCCAAGAGTGATGTTTTTCCTCCAGTGTTTGGTTTCTCTTTTTCTTTTTTTTGAGGAAGATTAGCCCTGAGCTAACTTCTGCCACCAATCCTTCTCTTTTTGCTGAGGAAGACTGGCCCTGAGCTCACATCTGTGCCCATCTTCCTCTACTTCATATGTGGGATGCCTGCCACAGCATGGCTTGATAAGCGGTACATAGGTCTGCACCCAGGATCCGAACCGGCAAACCCCAGGCCACCGAAGAGGAGCATGCGAACTTAACCACTGTGCCACTGGGCTGGACCCTCTTTTTCTTTTCTTTTTAGACTTTATTATAAACTCATGGATTGAAATATATCATGTATGTTTATTATGAACTCACGGATTGAAACATATCTTAAATTTTTTTCCAACTTGCCAATCAGTAGGGTCAGAGGTGGGACAGATGGCATTGCACAGAGTGCCCATATGACCAAATATGATATGTTTCTACCCATTGCAGTTATTATTCTTATTGATGATCAAATTGTCCCATCTTGGCCTGTGGGAGCCTCTCCAAGTTGTTACTACCTTTGATGTGACAAGACATTCCAGGGTCACTTTGTACATTTTGTGCCCCAGAACTGGAATCCATCATTTCTCCAAAAGGCCTAGTTCCCCATTTTGGGGCTAATACTATTTAGAGGCCATAATCTGATCTTGTAGGGGTGTTCACTGTTACTGGGTTGGCTGTTGTTCCCAGGGCTTTGTGATGGATGGAAAATGGACAGAGCTGAGAAATAATGATGTACCTCCTTAACTCCTATTGATATTTCCAATCCAGACTCAGGATTACAGGGCTTTTACTTAGCCTTATTAGTCTTAGATCCATATAATCCTTTCTTTCACATTGAACATCCCAATTCCCAATAAGACCAACATAATTACTCACTTCGTTATCTCACAATATATACCCAACAGTTTCAGATGAAGAATACCAAACTCTCACCAATATATGCATATTGATACACTGTTTAAGAATTTTTTTGCAGTTATTTTGTTAGGGTATACCCCACCCCCACCTTGGGATGATAATCAAACTAATTTGTCTTTAAGGCACTTGAAATAGTTCCCCTTTGTGTAATTATGCTACCATGCCAATCAATACACAGGTTCTTTCTTTCATTTTGTTTTCACAATTTAGATTCTTTTTTCAATTTTTATAGATGAGCTTTTTTAAAAATTATTTTTTTATAATTGTATAAACTATTTACAAAGTTCGAAAGTCACATCTCCAAAACAAGTTATCCTAAAAGGAGTCCTCAAATTCCCATCTATTAAAATTTGAGCAGCTCCTAGAGGTGCTCAGGATAGCGTTGGCGCCAGAATCTTGAGGTTCTTTGACATCAACACTCTGGCCAATTCTCAGTTATTCACACCAGTGTTGTATAATCAGAATACAGGCTTGATGCTGTAACAAAGACCCTAAAAAAATCACTATTCTAGGGGCTGGCCCCGTGGCCGAGTGGTTAAGTTCGCGCGCTCCGCTGCAGGCGGCCCAGTGTTTCGTTAGTTCGAATCCTGGGCGTGGACATGGCACTGCTCATCAGACCACGCTGAGGCAGCGTCCCACATGCCACAACTAGAAGAACCCACAACGAAGAATACACAACTATTTACCGGGGGGCTTTGGGGAGAAAAAGGAAAAAATAAAATCTTTAAAAAAAAAAAAAAAATCACTATTCTAGACTTCTCATTTAGTGGTTCCTGTAAGCTCTCTAGGGCTGATGTGATGGCTCCATGGTGCTCCTTTCACACTCTTACTCCACTACCCTCGACATAGGGCTTTCATCTGGTAGTCTAGACGGCTGCCCCAGCTCCTGTCTCACGTCAGCCAGCAAGAAGGGGAAAGGGCCGAGGAGGCCAATTCTCATTAAGGGCAGGACCCAGAAGTTGCACACACAACCAGTTAGCTGCATGGAAAACTGGGAGGTGTAGTATTTTGCTAGAAAGCAGATGCACAGCTAAAATTTTGGGGTTCCACTACTAAGGGAAGAAAGAGAGAGTAAAATATTGAGGGACCTGCCTGTGCTACATCCTCCAGATGATAAGCCAAAGCATCATGTGATCCAAGCATTTCTGCCAGTAAATTTTTCACCCTGATGATATTTTTTTAAGTTTGGGATGAAATCAAGTGGTTGACCAGGAATACATGCAGACACGATATGGGAAAGGAACCTACACTTAGCCTATGGGAAAAATCTGCATTTTCACATGGTCAAATCTATGTTTTATGAATTCTGCCTTTGTTTCTACAGTTGAGATACACGGTCACCTTTTTTTCTGTGGTTCTTTTCTATATTAATATTTTCTTTTACATCTACAATTTTTGTTGGCTAGTATCAGGAAACTACGGCTATTTTTTCCAAATTGTCAATCAGTAGGGTCCAGACATGGGACAGACGGCAGAGCATAACGTGCCCACATGACCAAGATTATCCAGAACAATTTCAAGTCTTTGTCGATGTTGGTTGAGTACTTAGCACAGACCAGGCTGTCTGCCAGGGTTGCAGGACATGAAGATAAAGAGACTTAGTTCTTGCTTTGAAGGGGCAATCGAATAACAGGGGCAAATCACAGGCAAATCAGCAGCGTAGAGTGAAATCAGTGCTGGAGACAGTGCGGAGGGAGGAGTGTGACAGAAGCTTCACAAAGGAGGCAACACGTGAGTTCAATCAGGAAAGACCAGGGATATTTTCCAGGTAGACAACGGGGGCGGGGGGGTGGGGGGGGGGGCGCATTTCAGGGCAAGTTGCTTACATTCTCTGAGACCTGGTTTCTTTATCAAGAAAACACAGGAGGTAGGGCCTCCTTCCTGGGCCGTTGTTGGAATTCAGGGATAGGACCCTGTGCTGGGTTTGTTGTGCAGCAGGAGATCAATATAAGGGGCAATCTTTGCCTCCCCCGGCAGGAGATGCCAGCAGCCCTGCTTAAATATGCCTCTACCCTCCATTCTTTGATCCTGGGGAGGTGGGATTCCAAGTGGCATAAGGCTTCCTGGGAAGAGTGCTAAGATGGAGCCCCACATACCAGGCTAGCAGTGAGGGGTCAGAGTGTCCCTGGAGTTGCATTTGGTCACCTTCGCAGTTTCCACCAGAGGCAGATCCAGCCTCTTGCTGCAAAACTGATTTTGGAGTGGAAGATCCAGGTGGCAGAGCTGTAGAGGCCGTGTGGCTAATTCACTGCATGACTTTGGGCAGGTCATTTCCCCCAATTTGAGAAATGATGCTTCCGGCTCCGGGACATCTAGAACATTCCCTGTGGAATGGTTGAAGACAGGGAAATGGGGATTATACCTTTAAGGCTGTCATGCCACCCTCAGTGGAGTCTACACGCCAGCTGTCCCATTGCCAGGTCTTCGCCCAGCAGTTGGAAGGCATCTCGTTACAATAAGATGTGTTTATTTGAATACGAAGGTCAGGGAGTTAAGTAGTTGGTATTCCAGTCGTATAGAGTCGTTTGCACAGTGTCACTAATAATTAAAGGGGGTTTTGACTAATCTAGTTGCTCTTCCTAAATATACTCTGCTCAAGAAACTCATCAAAGCAGCAAAGTAATCTTTGAGGTTATTAATCTCCTCTGCTTCACAGCTGGGGCAAATTTATTTGCTTGAATTAGCATGTAATAAACTTATAATAAAGCTGCCAGAGCCCCAGCTTGGTAGAGAGCGGCTCCGTGTAATGGGTAGTCATATCTAGGAAAGGAGGCGCTGGTCCCGAGGCAGCCACTGCAGGCCTGGTGAGCCGGGGGGCTGCCCCCGGAGGCCATGCAGAGAGGCATGGAAGACCCCAAGATGGAGCTGAAGGCAGCTTTGCGGATGGGCAGGTCCACCCTCATCTCTGCCCCTCTCCAACGCAAAGGGGAGGGAACTGAGGCTCAGAGAAAGGAAGGGTGTGCCGAAGTCATGTACAGGGCAACTGGCAGAGCCCAGGTGAGACTCCAGGAGGAGCTGCGGCTTCCCATCCACCCCTCCGTGTTGGCAGCGCCCATGGTCAGAAGTTTCCCACCCTCCTTCTACTACAGACCTCTGTCTGTGTCCCCTCCTTCCCTTTCCTCTGCCCCTTCTCCCCGCTTCTTCCCTGCACCACGGCCCCACCAAGACCTGTTGGCCTGCCATACTTCTCCATTGTCCAAGACAATGCTGCCTTCCCATCCTATCTGGGAGCCATCTGGACAGCCCCAGGCACCACCAGGAAGAACACTGTCTCCTTGGTAACTGATCTGTGAACACACTGAGAGTCTGCAGGAGGGTGCAAAGTGGCTCCTTCCTGAGCCCCAGGGCCTGGGGGAGCCTCACGTGGGGGTCTGAGAGGCTCTGCTACTTCTGCCTTCCCTCTCCTTTCTTCCCTCTGCCTTCCCCTAGGGAACTAGCTCCATCTGGTCTTTGTTTCTTGAAACTGAAGCTGGGGAGATATTCCCCTGTGTCCCATGGGAGTGGGAGGATGCTGGGGAACCCTCATATTCTTAAAGGGAAACAGCTACAAGGCAACCACCTTTCTGGTGCCAACACTGACCACCTCACATAGCATTACTTTGATGAATTATACCAAAAATAATCTACCCTGTGCATGAAGGTGGGAAAACAGGAGGAGAGTAAAGAGGACAGCAACACCATTCTACCACATACATAGCTGAACTCCTCATCCCCAACCCTCATCCCTCATCCCCCAACTCTCATCTCCATCCCCTCACCCCCAACCATTCCCCCAATCCTCTCATTCCCATCCCCCATCCCCCTCATCCCATCCCCTCATCCCCATCCCCCAGTCCCTCATCCCATCCCCTCACCCCATCCCCCATTCTCTCATCCCCATTCCCTCATCCCTATTCCCCGAACCTCAGCCCCTCATCCCATATCCCCTCATCGTCATCCTCCTCCCCCCTTCCCCATTCCCTGTGCTCTCATTGCCCAACCCTCATCCCCATTCTCCATGCCCTCATCCTCCAACTCCATTCCTTATCCCCTATTCCCCTACTCTTAGCCCCTTCTATCCCCTCATCTCCCTATCCTCTTATCCCTTTTTCTTACAGTCTTTGGGGGAGAATAGAAGGGGAAGCAGGAGAGGAGAGGCTTTCTAGAGTTGCCCCAGACCCAGGAACCTGAATCTTTCCATCAGATACTTCCAGGGGGTTGACATGAGTGATAGCCTTCCAGCAAAGCTCACACCTGCCCATTCCCAAAGTCACAGTCATTTTTCCTCAAGCAATGAATAATAGAAAATAGAAATACAATGAGCAATTACTGGGAGTCTTGAAACTCTAAAAGATTGAGAGTCACATATCTAGGCCAAGTCCCTTTTTTTGAAGGCCAGAGAGAATAAGTGACTTGCCTCATGTCACATAGCTATTGAGCTCAGGGCCAACACTATACCCCAGATGCTCTGGCCCCCTCTCCGGAGGCTCCTTCCACTATGCCAAGCTGCCCTAGACAGGGACATGTGGTGAGAGTCCCCTCTTTGCTAACCAACAGACTAACCTCTGTCCTGGGACCTGGATGACTCCCTAGTTTTCCAGATAACTTACTCAAGGCTCTCCAAAACCCTACTTTCCACCCAATTCCCCTACCTCTCCTCATAAGCGACAGTCTAGGAGGTGCCTTTTCTTAGAACTTTTGAGCCTGGCACAGCTAACAGAAGCTGAGCTTAGACTCTTGGGTGAGAGAACTAGACCTGCCCTGTGGAGGCATCTGGTGCTGGAAGGACAAACCCAACTGTAGGTGCTGTTGGAGGAAGAACAGTCTGGGAGGCAGAACCCCAAACCTGGCAGAGGTTAGCACAGACAACATCCCAACAGCGGTCAGCACTGCGGAGCCCGATGCATCTGGGACAAGGCTGTCCCGGCTCACGGACAGACTCTCGCTCCATACCTGCCACACAGAGCCCAGCTGAGCTACATCTTCTCCATTGTCACGGTGGTCTGGATCAGCTCTGCCAGGAGGGTTCCCCCCACTGCTCTTCACAATCCTATGATTCTACCCTGAAGCTGAGGAGCAAATAACTTCAGCCCTTTCATTTTTTTTCCTCCGCCTTTATTGAGATATAATTGACATATAACATTGCGTAAGTTTAAGGTGTATAATGTGTTGATTTGATACACTTATGTGTTGCAATACGATTACCACCACGGTGTTCACTAACACCTCCAACACATCATGTAATTACCATTTCTCTTTGGTGGTGAGAACATTTAAGATTTGCTCTCTGAGCAACTTTCAAGTGTATAGTACAGTACTGTGAATCATAGTCCCCTGCTGCACGGTAGATCCCCAGAACTTATTCACCTTTTAACTCGAAGTTGGTACTCTTTGACCAACTTCTCTCACATTTCCCTCACCCTCCAATAAAGAAGACGTGAGATAGGTAGATAGATAGATAGATAGATAGATAGATAGATAGATAGATGATAGATAGAAAGAAAATGGAATATTATTCAGCTATAAGAAAGAAGGAAATCTTGTCATTTACAACAACATGGATGGACTTTGAGGCCATTATGGCAAGTGAAATAAGTCAGAGAGAGAAAGACAAATACTGTATGATATCACATATGTGGAATCTAAAAACACCAAACTCACAGAAAAAGAGAGTAGAACTTCAGCCCTTTCTTGGTGGAGCTGGAGGGGGCGCCTAGCCGAGACTGTCAGAGGTGTCAGCTGTGAGGGAGCTGGAATCACGGAAAGGCAGCAATCTACCCTCAGGGGAGAAAGTCATGAGAGAAGGTGGAGCTAGAGAGGCCTCCCATTACTTTTCATCTCTCCAAGCTTGCTCTGGAAACCTTCAGTGAGATTTTTGTTTTCCTTTGAAAATTTCCTTAGAAATTCCTTTGGCAAAGGAATTTTGGGAACGAACAGGAAAGGGATGGAGTCTGCCTGCGTAAGACCTGTTTAAACAGGTCTTCCTGGAGGATGAAATCAGCAGGATGAGGGGGGACCTAGACTTGAATTGAGAATGCTTGAAAACACGCAAAACCATGGTGTCCACCACCCAAAGGACTTCTGAGCTCCATCGGGAGCAAGGAGAACCCACTGCTCGGAGCAGAGGTGTAATGGGACTGGTTAGTAGGGAGAAAGCAGAACACCTTGACTCTTTATTTTGCTCCAAATGTCTCTGTCATAGAGGACGATTTTCAGACCTAAAAGGGTAAAACAAACACCGTTAAGAGAGAACTGATCCATTCCTGGAATTCTGTACAAAGAAAGTAACCAAAAATAGAGAAAAGGGGTATGGCCAGAGATGCTCATTTCAGCATTGTTTAATGAAAAACTAGAAACGAGTTACAGGAGGCCCCGAACAGGAGACTATGTAAGCAGATAGGGAGCATCTAACATACGGACTCTATCAAAGTCACTGAAACCCCTCCAGAGTTTGTAAGAGCCTGGAAAATGCATGCTGACAAGTTAATTAAAAAACAAAATAACAGTACTCAAACTTGCTCGCTCAGTTCACACTTTTTCTACTAGGGGTACATACTACTTTTTCATGTATTACCTTTACATTAGAAAGTCTGTGGCATATGATATTTTAAAACACTTGTAAGATACATTTGAATTCTATTATCGTATTTTTACAGCTATCTAAAACAGACAGACTATGCCTAGACAATGGGAAGAGAGAACCCTAAATGGTAAATCGGGTGATGTCTCAGAGGTGGATATTTTCCAAATTTCCTACAAAGAATATTATTTATTATGTTATAATGGAAAAAGTCCAAACATTTTTATTTCAAGAAATAAAGAGAGCGAGAAGGAAGGAGGGAGGGAAGAGGAAAAGGGAAGGGAAAGAAAAGAAAGAAAATTGGACTCAACATTCGTAAAGCCAGAGTGACTCTGGCCTCGGGGAGCTTAGCTCTCCAGACACGTGGTCCCAAGGCAAGAACCTCAGAGGTAAGTACAGAACCTCTGGCAGGCATCCTTGACGGATCACACAGAGTGAAGAAATGCTGGTCCATTGACAGCCCATGTCCTGATTCTTAGAACAAAACAAAGCACTAAATCCCAGTAACAGGCTGGCAAGTTTGATAACAATCTCTGGCAAATTCCTGTGTGGAAGGACTTACAGAAGAGACAGCAACAATCCCTAGGAGCCGGCTTGAGTTCACCCAGGACGAGCCAGACCCAACTGAATTCCTGTCCCGAAGGCACCACAAGGACAGGAGGGATGAGGGCTGGCTTTGACAAAGGGCATGATATGGCGATTTGGGTAAGACATTCATCCAAGCCTCTGAGGCCCTGGATGAGAAGCCAGTGCAGCCTTTCTGATGGCACAGGCGCTGGAAGCAGTGCTGGGCCGGTGTCAGCCTGGCAGCATCTCCAACAATACCCCAAGGCTCAGCCTTGACCTTGTCTGCCTGAATCCTTTCTCAGCAACGTGGATGAAGCAGAACAGAAGAGGTGCTTATCAAATTTGCAGTTGACACAAAGCCGGAGGGATTGTTAATAGAAAGGATGGCAGAATCGAGATTCAAAAATACCTTGACAGGTTGAAATAATGGGTTGAAAACACGTAAAAGGGATAAATGTAAATTCCTGCATTCAGGTTTAAAAAAAAAAGTTTTCATCAACAGCAGACGTGAGAAACATTGCTTAAAGGCAGAAAAGACAGCAAGGTAGGAACCAGCGTGGCATAGTTAGTGGTCAGATCAAGGGAAGGAAGAAAGAAAAGACAGTAACATTTATTAGTGTACCAGGAACCGTCCCAGATTCTTTAAATGATCGCACGTCATTTCTATGGGGCAGGCATTGCCACTGAGCCCATTGTACAGATGAGGGAGCTGAGGATCAGTAATGTTGCGAAGTGATTAAATGATTCCTATCAAGCTGTTAAGTGATTCCTATTAAGCCACCGGAGTTAAGCTACAAAGGGATGAAGACACAACTTGAATTCATGTCTTCCTAGGTCCTCGTTAATGCTTTATCCGTCCCCTGCCCCAGAGGGTAAATCTTGATTAATCTAATTAAGTTAACCACAGTGATTCCTTTCTCCTGGCCAGTAATGGTTTTGAAGATGGCATATCATCCAACTTTGGCCAAGGAGACATGGAGGCAAGGACGCTGGCGGAGTTTTTGGTAAAGTTTTCCTCTTTCATAAAAAGAAGTCCTAGAAACAGCTGCCCCTGCCCCTCTTCCACCTCTCAGCCTTGTCAGCATGTGAGGTCTGGAACTGAAGCCGCCATCTGGGCACCTTGAGGAATCTTGAATTAGACCAGCCAAATGCGGAGGACATGGGGTGGAGAAATGGAAATGCTCGGGTCGCTGCTGACCGTATGAGGCACTGAAGCAACCCGAACCACCCCACCTTGGGACTTCTCCTTGGGAGAGAATCTATTTGCCTAACTATTCGAGTCCCTTCTGCTTGGGTTTTCTGTCACAGTCTAACTGTAAGCATCCCAACTAATGCACGAGTCCGAGTGAGTCCCCTCTACCAGCCCTGGCAAGAGCACGTCTGGAGTGCCATGCTTACAAACTAGATGTTACCCGACCAGGATGATGAGTCTGTCACCCACGTCCCCTTCCATTCCTCACCCACCGGCCGCCACTAAGTGACAGTGACTCGGGGAGTTTGCCTGGAGAGAAGATATGGGAGGAAAATAACATGATAACGTTCTTCAAATATTTCAAAGCCTGTAATTTAGAAGAGCAGCTGGATTTTTTCTGTGATCCTCCAGGATCCAGACCTAGAACCAGTGAGGAGAGATTACCAGGAGGCACATATTGGTTTGGCGGAATCAGAATTGTCCTCCATGGAACACGTATCTGCTAAAGGAGAGAATCTGCCATTGTTGGTGGTGCCCAAATCTCGTCAAAGCAACCACCAGACAGTGAAGTCAGAGAGACGTCCTCATTGGATGGCTGGTCAAACTAGTTGACAAGGGTTGCTTCCAAATCCAAAATTCTGGGATTCTGTGTTATGTACGTGGGTAGTGCTAGAGCCTTCCAGGAAAACGAACACGTAGAAGATCGAGCGTCTGCTGTCTTCTCTCTCCAGCCAGACTGAAACCCTGACACAGAGAGCCTGGCAGGAATGGTAAGTGCCGAGTGGGGAAAAAGAGCCAGTGAGCCATGGGAGGTCAGAGGTGGAGGACAGCCCTTCCAGGAGGGAATGTCAGAGAGGACGGGCTGGAGGGAGGAGGTGTAAGCGGGGCTTGGTAAATGGGCAGGATCCGCCTGTTCCTGGGCCTGGCCTGGCTCCCTACCACACCAACCCGCACACACCCCTACACACACATTCAGCTGGGCCCACTGGTTCTTTCCGCCTTGTGGGCTCAGACCTCTCTGTTCCCAGGGCCAATCCTAACTGGATTGATTTAAACAACTCCAAAGCTAGATTCTAGGACTCAGCAACATCATATGAAGCTCACCTTGTGCCCTGGTTTGCTGGCAGGGCTTCCGGTTGCTTCTGCAACCCTCCCTCCCTCCCTTGGTGCCCCAGCTCTGCAGGCAGCTCTCTGCGTCATTTGCTGGGTGCTGCTCCCGGCTGATGGACGTCCGTTCTGCTCCCCCCTTGCTTGCACCAGCCCCTGTCCTTAGGGTAATAGACCCCACCCACAGGTCAAGGGTGACCATGTGACCCAAGTCTGGCCAATCAGAGTACTCAAGCCCCCTTGCTACAGAGATTGGCCCAGGGATGGGCACACTGGTCCCAGTCTGACCCCTCAAAGTCCTTCCCCAAGACTGTCCCAACTGGAGTTTATGGAGGAGGCCCCTGGGCCTTGGGTTACAAAGCAGAAAAGCTGGAATCTGGGCCTGGTGATGGCGCCACATGGAGCAAACCGATCTGCCAAAGGAGGGAAGGAGGCAGGTAGAGTCCAGAGCAGAGATGAAGGAGAGACGGGTGAGGGAAAGGGAGCCACCTTTGCTCCTGGATTTGCTCGGCTTCCTCAGAGCTGGAAACTGCCCTCCCTTCCCCACGGACAAACGCCCCTGTTTGATGGGGCTTCTGTCGGTTGTAACTCAGAGTCCTGACGATACCCCTGCCTTTTCCATCACCACACAGCTGCCCTGGCCCCAGAACCTGCCATCAGCAACCACATCTGAGTGAAGTCCCTGGATCTATCTGTCCTGGCCCCATGAATGGGGGTGGGTGTGTTGGGGAGTGGGGCCTGCCCTTCTGCTCTGTGACAGCAGCACACAGGGCAGGGCGTCAGCCCAAAGGCAGGGGGAACATGTGAGGGTGAGTGCGCTCCTGAAACTAGTCCTTCACTCATTTATTCATTCATTGAACAACCAGGTATTGAGCATCTATATTCAAGGTGCTAGATCCAAAGGTGTTTGCACACTTTTTCTGTAAAGGGTCAAATAGTAAATATTTTCAGCTTTGCAGGCCCTAAGGTCTCTGTTGCAGCTGCTCAGTTCTGCCTCAGAAGGAAAGCAGCCAAGACAATACATAAACCAATGGTGGGGGAGAGACTGTGTTCCAATAAAAATTATTCACGGAAACAGGTGGTGGGCCAGGTTTGGCCGGCTGTCCACAGTTTGCCCACTCCTGACTTAGAACCTTGGAGAAGGAGAAGATAGATTAAGTAAAGCCTTGAGTCCTAGCTGGAGAGAGATGAATTTTATTGGACAGCTGATGGGAATCTTGGAAGATGTTTATGCTGGAGAATAGCGAGATCCAGGCGGGGTGGCAGAGGGGTTGATTCGGCATCAGCCTCCTGGCCACTCACAATTCCTTCATTTGTTCAGTGAATATTTGCTGAAGGTCTCCATGTGCAGGCGTGTTCCAGGCGCAGAGGATACCGTGGGGAACAAGGCAGGTGAGCTGCTGCCTTCACAAAGCTTCTAGTCTACCAGGTTTATGAGGCTCTTCAGGATGGAGCCCTAGCCTACCTCTCCAGCCTTATCACCTCCCACTCCCCGCCTATTCAACCACTCCGAATCCGACTGTTCCTTCCCACTGCTGAAACTCTGCTGTTAGCTCTTCCTGGAATGTCCCCATCCTCCTGCGGAAGTCCTTGGAGCCCAAGGAGCTGTTCCTCCTCGTGAAGCCTTGCTCTCCCCCCGCCCCCCTGGGGAGAGTTGGCCACTCCTCCTGGGTTTCCGCAGCCTTATCTCTACCTCAGCTCAAGTGCTTCTCACGTGGATTTGGAATTCTTCACTTAGAAGCCTCTCTCCTCTATAGGACGGTCCCCAGCACCTGGCAGAGGCCTGGCACATGGCAGGGCTCAGTGAATGTTTGTTGATTGAATGAATGAAACTGGCTTTGGGGAAGACGAGGAGAGTTATGCCGGAAGAGAAACGGGAGAGGCGCAAACCTGCGAGAAAGGCAGTCCGCTGCCTCAGGGATCTAAATGCATGAAAGATACAAGGAATCTTATTTGCAGGCTTAAAAGTCCTGTCCAAGATTATTTGTTGAGTGTGCACACTAATACAGCCTCCCTCTCTGAAACAGCGTGGCGAGGGCTCCTGTGTCTGATTAAGGGCTGTCTGGAGAGATTGATGGGCTCCACCGGACAGCTGAAACCTCGCTCCTCCTGACAGCGCGAGTGATAGCCGAGTGGAAACTGACCCCAGCTGACACACTCATCTTAAAATATCTCTGTTTCCCTGCGGCCTAAATAAAATAGCTGTCGCACTAAAAGTAAGGGCTCCACTCGGGGGGATGCTGGCTCCTCCAAGGACTGTGATGGAGGAGCCTGTGATGTCAGGGTTCAGCTGAAGTCCAAATCGAAGCGCCTGGAGAAACTGGCCCTGGACAACTTGTATTCTGGGAGCAGCTCAGCGTTCAGCCTCTCAAGGCTGGGCCGGGATGAAGGAGAGACGTTGTCAACAACATCAAGAAGCATTTATTCAGTATGTCTTTGCTGGTGGCTCTAGGTTCAGTTTGGATCAAAGAGAACAGTCTAGACACAGCCCTTTCCCAACCGTACTTGGCAACACACAAAGGATGATAATGATCCCATTCAGGACTGGGGCCTTTTTGATTTACAGAGAGCTCTCAGCAACACGGTGAAGTAGGTAGAGCAGGTATGAAAATTATTTCTACTTTAGAGGTGACGAAACCAAGGCTCCGAGAGGTTAAGTGTCTTGCCCAAGGTCACATGGCTGGTAAGGGTCAGAGCAGAGATCCGTTTCAAAGCAGGAAACAAACAGCAAACTCAAAGGGGCAATTGGAGAGGGTTCAATGAAAGGATTCTTTAACGAGCGAGGGGTGAGGCTAAGGGAACCCACAGTGGACTAGGAAGCACCGAGAGTTTTACAGGTTGAACCGTGTCAGCCAAAGATGATATGTCGAAGTCCTAACCCCCAATCCTCCGAATGTGACCTTATTTGGAAATAGAGTCAGTGCAGGTGTAATTAATTAGTAAAGATGAGGTTATACCGGAGAAGGGTGACCTTTAGTCCAATATGAATGGTGTCCTTATGAAAAGGAAAGAGACACAGAGAGGCGAGGGGAGAACGCCATGTGACGACAGAGTCAGAGACTGAAGTGCTTCACCGCGAGCCAAGGGACATGCGGATTGCCACCAGGCCACCAGAACAAGGAAGAGGGAAGGGTGCGTTCTCCTCTCCAGGTTTCAGAGGGAGCTCGGGCCTGTTGTCACTTTGATTTCGGACTTCTAGCCTCCAGAACCGGGAGAGATTAAATTTCTACTGTTTTAAGCCACCTGCTTGTGGTATTTTGTTACAGTAGCCCTAGGAAACTGATACGCTGGGGCGGGGGACAGTGGGCACCCCGGGTCTCTGGGGCCAATGTTACAGGAGTCGAGGGAGGATAGGGTCCTGCCTGAGAGGAGTGGCACCCCAGCCACTGACCCTCGCTGTCTCTCAAGGAGGGAGCCAGGCAAATAAGTGCCCTGACCCTGTCTCCTTCCCTCCCTCAAGGCTCTCCGGTGTCTCCCCGCAGTGAAGCCACGGAGGAGCCGCTGGGCAGGAGAGCGAGGTGATGCCACTGCAGAGGTCAGCTCCCGGCAGGGAGGAGGACGAGAGGGCGCCGTGAGGATCTAGCAGAGCTGGAGACCGCCAGCACAGACCCGACCCAGGCTCGTCTCCTGCCCACGTGCTGGCTCAGGAAGGGGCCCTAAAGAAGTAGAAGGAACAGTTTCTGCTCCTTGGGGACCCTCTGGTTTCATGAGGTGACCACAAATGCGTGAAAAAGGTCAAGAGTATTAACACATGCAACAATCACTAAGTGTGCAGGAAAGGAATATGCTTGTGATTAGCCAAAGGCACTGTGGCCAGGGACACCTGCCCACCCATTCCTCACGTGACACCCCATTGTCCCCAGTGTAAAATAAGACCATTGCTTCCTTGCCAAGGAATAGCTAGAGAGATATGGCTGGCAGAAACAGGCCAGCGGTCAAGAAGGCCTGGGCAGGAGGACGTGGATGGGATGGTGACCCATTGTCCTCAGGCAGTCTGGCTGTCGCTGGAGAGAGAGAAGACACTTCTGTCTCCATGGTGGGAGGTGGGGGTTTCCGTAGGTGGGACCTGGAGCAGACGAGTGCCTGCAGAGCAGGACACCTGAGTTGGGAGGAGGCAGTTCCCTGCTCCCTCGACGAGCAGGCTCAGGGGGCCTGGGTTTGTGTGGGGCTTCTGTGTGGCCCTGAGCTGCCCTTCTCTATCCACTAACAGCTGCCTCCCTTCTGGAAGCTGGGGGAAACTTCTGTCTTGTTCACACTATATTTCTGGGGCATAGCACGGGTTCCTAATAAATATTTGTTGAATGAATGAAAGAGTGAGACCCCAGAGAGAGAGAGAAACGCTGCCAAGGGGGAGAAACTTGGGAAAAAGAAATCTCAGGCCAGGCGTGCACCTGGGGGCAGACAGGGCCAGGTGGGCAGGCGGCCCCAATTTGCAGGGGCTTGTGGGTAGAGCAAGGGACCCTCTGTCTAGTGGCACCTGTACCCCCTACAGGCATGCCCCTGAGCTACAGGCAGTCTGGAACAGAGACAGCAACCCTGTGCCAGATCCAGGCCTCACCGCCCCCCTGCAGGTTGCCTGAGCTCCCACGGGCGCAATCTGCCGCTGTACCCTTTCCCCAGGCAGGGGGCCTCCCTGGACCTCGACACAAAGGCCCCCACAGGGTCCAGAGCAGGTCCACACAGCTCCACAGGCTTCTCAGGGAACCGGGCAGATGGGTTGAAGCCTGAGAATGTGGGGGACTCCTGCCAGGTCAGGAAAGGTCACTAGGCCAGGGGCAGCCTGCTCCAGCAGACAGACAGCAACCGGAGAGAGGGCCCCCAAAGACATGCAGATGGAAAGATCTGTCCTCACCAGCCTGCTTGCCTGAAAGACTGCCCTTCTCTGACTTGGACTTACGCGGAGGCTTTAATTATAGCTTGTCACTCACGCGCCTTCCCCAGGAGATGGCCGAGCAGGACAGCCGCGGAAATGAAACTCTTGCTTCAGATGGCTCATTCTGTCTGTCAGGAAATTTCAAACTGGCAAACAATAAAATCTAGAATTGTGGCAGCGCAGTGCCTCCCGAGGGCTCAGCCGGCTCGCCTGCCCCCTCCAGGCCTGGCCAATATGCTCGTTCTGTGACGGGTGGGACAGCCACCACAAGAGGCCATCCCCGACTCAACAGATGGAGAAAATTGATCCCAGCAAGATGAAGTGACTGGCTCAAGGTCACCCTGAAGGGGCAACAGGAAGATCCGTGAGCATGGCTTTATTGTGGACTCTTTTCTGTCTACTTGAAGATGCCCCCAGAAAGAAGGCTCCCCGCCATAATAATAGTAACAGTTGTTTATCACCTCCTGGTGCCAGGAGCTAAGGCCCTGGATAAACCATTCCACTCAATCCTCACAGCAGCCGCTGTGGGTTGGCTATCATTACTAGCCTCACTTTTCATAAGGAAAAACCAAGACCAGAGAGCTTGGAGTTGAAGGTCACACAGCTGCAATGGGGACTTGAACCCTGATCACCCAGTGGCAGAGCCTGTGCTCTGAACTCCCTTCTCTCTCCTTACGTTCATCCCTGGATAAGGAGAGGCAGGACCTGGAGTCCTCTCCCTTCATGTCTGCCAGGAAACACAAATTGTTTCTGGAAGCGTTCAACAAAGGGCATCCCCCACATCACAGAGACAGGCTGTCCTTGAGCCCCGGCAGGGCCAGCTGTGAGCCTTGGGGTCTCGGGGAGGGGTGTCCTTGTATCTGCCCCTCCACATTGGCCTGATGGGGTGCTGACAGCAGGGAGGGGGGACTGTGGGCTCAGACCTGGCTCCAGGGGGCTCAGCCATGAGACCCGGTGTTCTCTTTGGGAGTCTTCATGTCCCTCAGCCCCTGGATCTAGGGCTGGATGTCCAGACTGGAGTAGGGTTAGGCTCTTAAGGCACTTGGAACAGGACATCAGCTCCCTGGGATAGATGTGACCCAGAGGAGCTTAGGGTGAGACATGCCACACAGACCCCTTCCCAACAGTAGTGCCCAAAGCCCACTAGAAGCCCCACTGGTGGCTTCTCAGAACCCCGCAGGAACAACCTGCTTTGGATTGCCTGGTGGCCAAGGTGTCCACCTGGTTTGGAGAGGGAGCAGAGTTTCAGCCTCAAGAAGCTCCAGGGCAGGAGGAATCAAGTACAGCGCTGAAGGGGAAGGGCAGGCGCATCCTTGTCACCTGTGGTCTGGGAGTAAGAAGACCTGATCCAACTCCTGCCTCCCATTTTGCTAGTTACAGGCCCTTGGCCAGGTCCCTTAACCCCTGTGAGCCTCAGCGTCCTCATCTGTGCACGGAGATGACAGCCCCTGCTTCAGGATGCTGAGGAGGACTGAGCCAATCCATGCAGCTCGACCATTAGTGGTGCGGATGGGGGTAGGGGGCGTGTTCCACAGCCCTAGGATCAGGTCTCTGTCTCAGTGAGCCTGGGCCCCTGGGCTGTGACCCTCACAAGTGCTTCTCAGTTTTTCACCCCGTTAGGTGGGACGGAGAGTCTAGAGGGGGCTGGAGTTGGGTATTACCCTTCCCCAAGGTCAGTCAGCTCTGATAAAACCCCAGCAGTTTAGGCTCTGGTTAGCTAGCTTCTCTTGAGGGCAGGACTTGTTAAGAAGAACAAGGTCCCCGAGAGTATTTCTAAATGGTTCCTTTTCCCCTTCCCTGCAGGAGCCAGAGGGGAAGATGTCTTTACTGGAAGAACCGGTAAGCTCCTAGAGGCGGAACTCACAGGCGGGCCCTGTAACTGAGTCCCTCCGGAGTTTTTATCTCTCAAGCTTGTCCACACCGATCCTCCAACTGTCCGTCAATTGACAGCTCACATTGGCCTGCCGACACGGGTTCCTGCAGTGGTTTCTGCTCTGTCTCTGCAGTTCAGGGACAGCAGTTTGCCCAGCGACCTCAATTCTGTGACAGATTTAAGAAGAGTTGTTGATTTTCAGTTTGTTCAGCTTCTTTCTTGTTCTGAGGGACAGTTTCCAACCTCCTTCTCAGTCTATGTTTACAGAAAGACCTTGTATGGTGTGCTGGCTCCAGTTCACTCAGCTCTTTCTTGGCCTCCCTCTCTGTGCCAGTCATTGGCTCAAGGTTTCATGTTCTTCACTGGCTTATTACTCACCTCCCGGAAAGAAAGGTGTTACAAACTCCATTTTACAGACAAGGAAACTGAGGACCAGAGCAGTTGGATCACACAACTGCTGGAGACCAAGGTTTGCCAAAGCCCATGTGTTCCCATGGTGACCGTGTGCTGCCGCCCACTCCTGATTCTCACCCCACCCCCAAATGCCCTCTGAGACGCGGAGCACAGAGACACTCCATCTGCATCGGGGGTGAAGGGTTAAGCCAGAGCCCCTAATGGGAAGGAAGGCCCTGGAAGCCCCCTTTCTGCAGGGTCCAGTTACTGGGAAATATGCTCAAATGGTGCATTGTAGTTTTATGAATCCAGCTCCTTCTGTTGTCCCGATTGGAGTGCAGAATGCCCGGGGCAGGCTGCCCTCCTTAGCAGACCCATTTGTCATGGGAATTGATTAAGAAAAAAAAAAGACAGACTGATGGCTTGATTGCATCTGTTTGAGGCAGGAGGGGGGCTGCCACCTGTCTCAGTCATCCTCAGCTGGGCCAGACCAAAGGAACTGCTGGCTCTTTGTCCCAAAAGCAGGAGCTCTCCAGGGAGCATGGGGGGATGCTAGGAGGAGCTGGGTGGGGTCAGGATGGTAGGAAATCTGAGTCTCCCCAGCCTGGGGTCTTAGGGCAGTGATGTGGCCTGTCGTGTGCAACCATCAGCCTTGGGGGAGGAGGTGGAGACCCTGTGGGACATTCCACTCTGATTCAGCTCACCAGGGGCTGCAGACCAGGGCTGCTCTGCCTTCAGGGTCAGAGGCAAGAAAAGAGTATAGCTTTGTCCATTTCTGAGCAGAACCCTCCCACCCCAAGTGGCAATGGAGCAAACCACAGGAAACAGAGAGTGGTGTCGGAGAGGGGTTCACCTGACCCCCATCAAGATTGTCCCATTGTGGGAACAGAGCTTGGCCACCCTGCTCCTCTGCCACATGAGTCACTGCAGAGGTGTAGCTTAGACCCTGAGCAAGGCAGCTGTGGTGCCACCTGCTGAGAGAGGGGGTCATGCTTACCCCAGTTCCCAGGAGAGTCACAGAGTCTCAAACCATTGTTTGACAGAGAAGGGACTTGCCCAAGGGCACACAATGACAGTGGTAGAACCAAGATGCAACCTGCCTCTTGACCCCCAGGAGAGGCGGTAAGAGACAGTGGTAAGTATCAGTCACTGTCCTTGGCCATCAGTGAGAAAAAGGACACCATCCCCCTGCCAGGGCGAGCAGCTGGATCAACCTGTCCTTCAGCAGGGAGAGCGAGGCCTCTGACAGTCCATCCTCTCAGCCACCTGACATCCAGCCCGGGTTTCAGGTTCTCATATGTCCACACCCCGACCACTGCTGCTTTTGGGTTGAGGGATGCTGAAAGGAAGGAAGGAGGAGGGGAGGACAGGAGGAGGGCAGCTGGGATGGAAGAGCAGGCTTGTTCACACAGTGCACCTGGGATGGATTTCCATATTCAGCATGTAGCTGGGAGACTCACTGAGATGCCACATTGCTTTCCAGGCATCCCAAGGGGCACAGAGCTGGAGGCCTAAACAAAGCCGGGGCTGTTACTCTGTCCTGGGCAGAGGCAAGAGGCCCCACAGCACCCAGCAGCCCCAGACACACACAGTCCCCACAGCTGTCCCCAAGGCCCATTAGAGACACCTCTGGAGCCAAGCCCCTCTCTCACGTGCAGAGAGTGTGCAAGCACAGGATGGAGAGAGGGAAGCAGTGGGAAAAACAAACAGCATCTTCCATCCCAAGGTGTGAGGCTTGTGTGCCTCGTCACAAATTTAACCGAGTGCCTACAGGTACCAGGTCCAGGGATACCAGGATATAAGCACAACCCAGAAACTTCTTCCAAAGGGCTTATAGACTGATGATTGCAACACCAATCAACTTAGAAGGCTGAGAGGCAGGGAAGCAGAGGTGCTGTGGAAGCACACGGGCTCTGAGCCAGGAAGGAGAGGTGATGCAGGAGGGCTTCCTGCAAGAATGAGTCTGAGAGGATGGGAGGAGTTAGCAGGCCTGAGGGCTGCGACCTGAGGGAAGGGACAAGGGCAGGGGAAGCAGTGCAGAGGTGGGAAACAGCACAGTGTGCTGGGAGGACTGAGGGAGTGCAGTGTCACTAAGCTTAGAAGGTGACGCCAGGAATGGCGGGAAGTGAGGCGGGGAGGTAGGTGGGGCCACAGCTGAGGAGCTGGGGCGAACTTCCAGGAAGACAGGCAGCGTGGTGAGCAGGGCCCCCTGCTGGCTCCACCCTCTGTGGTCCTTTCCAGCCATGTGCTGCCCAAGGGGTCCCAGGGCTTGAGCTCTATGTGGCCCTGCTCAAGGTCACCCTCAGGCCCAGGAAACCATCCATGCCACTCATCTGCTCCCACCTACTGCATCTCAGCCAATCAGGTTGCAAAGTCCCCCTCACTTAAGGACACAGGACTCCCAGGGGTGGGGTGAGTCTGTAGCTGGCGTCTGCTCTGTGGATCCCTTGGATCCAGGGGAGGGTTACATGGACAAGACACTGTCAAAAGTTAGACCAAAAAATAACAGGGCCTTGATGGAGTTGACTACCGTAAGCCAATATTTGTCTACACTGGGAGCTCTAGACCATGACTACACATTACAATTACCAGGGTTGCTCTCCCAAATATAACGCCTGGGCCCTCCTCAGACCAGTTACGGGTTCTCAGGGTGGAGCCTGGGAATGGGCATTTTGAAAGGTTCCCTGGGTGATTCCAGCAGGCAGCCAAAGCTGAGAACCACCAGGCTATTCCAGCCAACTCAGGCTCCATTTCTCTCGTGCCGTCTCCCTCTCCTCCACCTCATAACTTCTCCGCTTCCTTGCTCTCTCCTTCCCACCTGTTCCTCTGCTCCCTCTCCAAGGCTGAACCCTCCAGTGAGCTTTGAGTCTCATCCTCTCCCATCACGTGGGTAACCAGACTCCAAAGAAAATGGTAATGATACTCATAATAATAATGGCAGCTAATATTCATGGAGTGCTTAATGTCTACCAGGCCTATGGGTCGTCTCACTTAGAACAACCCTTTACTGTAAGTCCTATTATTGTCTCTCTCATCAGACGAGAAAACCGTGGTCCAGGGAGGTTAAGTAAAGCACAAGACCCCAGCACTACTCAGTGGCAGGGCCAGGACTCACACTCAGGTCCCTCTGCCGCCACAGCCAAGCCCTTGGCTGTCATGGGGCTCACCTCTCTGTCTTCAGCTCCCATGAGCTTACACTTCCCTAGCAGGTTGGTGTGCCTGTACTCTCAGTCTTTACTTCCTGGCTCCTGAGCTAGTCTGCAAGTCCCAGGAGAGAAGCAGGTCACTTTGTGTCTGGTGGGTCTCCACGAGGTCTGCCCAGGAAGATGCTCATGGTTGGCAAGCCCTGGGCCCCAGAGCTCTGGAAAGGCTTTGTCATAACCCATTTACCTGTCAGTCACCTCGATTGTACAATGACCCTTTCTAGGAAGCACCTACGGCCTTACTTTTCAGGGAGGAGAAAAGGATCATCCTGACCTAAATAAACTAAAGTTTCAAAAAATCCGCTTGTTCATAAAATGTTCCATTGTACCCAGATGACTGTTTGGTGCCAAAAGTGTACGACTGCCTACATGCATTCACTCCACCCATTTCCTCCTCGCCTGCTGGGCCTTCCTGCCGTGGAGATAACCATAGACATGCCTTTAGGTTTCTGCCCTGGTTAGAATGAGAAGGAAAGCAGTGGGTGGGTGTGGTGTGGGGTACAGTGGGCAGTGTGTGCTATGGGGCAAAGAGGGGAGAGAGATGTGAGTGTGGGTGTGGCGCATGGGGGGGGGTGTAAGGTATGTGCATGGGGTGCAGTGTGTGTTTGGGGAGTGTGATGGGTGTGTACACATACGGGAGTAATTTGCGTGTGGTGTGTGTGGTTTGTGGGTGATGTGATGTGTATTTGGTGTATGCTGCGTGGTGTGTATGTGTGGCATGTGCTCTATGTGGTATATAATTTGTGGGGTGTGTGTGGTACATGGTATGCATGTGGCCTGTAATACAATACGTAGCATGATATATGTATGCGATCTGGTGTGACGTATGGGGGTGTGATGTGAGTATGGTGTTGGGTACAAGGTGAGCAGTACGTGATGTGATAATGAGGAAACAGGAAGTCCTTTCTATTCCCACTTCTGACTTCTCTTCTCAGCCTGGGTTCTGCATCAACATTCGCCCATGCTGACAAGAGTCAGAGACTAAGACCAGGGGAGCACCATCCTGAAAGTGATGCAGCAGCCGCCCCAGGAAGGGAGACCTTGGGCTCAGTCCTCTCCATCAGGAAGAACCAGATTCTCCCAGCTTCCTCAGCTGCTAAGAGCCCTGTGAGGTGGGATCTCAGCGTCAAGAGTGCCAGTGAGGAGAGGACGGAGGCCCGTGAATGGCAGAGCCCACTGACTATCAGGGGGCGGTGGGAAGATAATTTTTCTGTTTTTAAGTCTCTCTTCAAATCCATTGGCCAGGATGATGGTGAAAATATGAATTGGAGATAGAATTCCCATTTATCATTCCCAGTTCACAGTAGACTCTGCCCCACGCCTGATGTGACCCTTATAAAGTGTGGGTTCATGTGGCTCAGTCTCAGAGGATTGTCATGACCAAGAGCACAGTCCAATGCCATTCCTTACTCATTAAAGGACACTCAGATCCACGGGCCCCGAGAGTGCTTATCAAAATCCCATTCATTCTCCTATCTGCTTCCTTCTTACCCTGCAGCTCAGTGTGACCCTCCTCACCCGCATGCAGTGAAACCCTCCCCTCCCTCCCCCCCCCCCCCCAGCACTTGGTTATGTGGATCAGCTTGGCCTCTCCTCCCGCAAGAAAGAATCACTTTTTCTAGGGTTGGGGTAAACTGATAATTTCAGGATTCTTTGTATGAGAAGGACGTCAGGGAGTAGCACCGCACTAACCATCTTGGTCCTGGCACAGTAAACCGTGTGGCCTGTATGAGCTGCATGTTCTCCCTGGGACTCTGTTTCCAGGGCTCTTAAGCTAACTGTCATCCTAGCAACTCACTGCTTCCCAAGATAACGTCTCCTAAAGGGCCATGGTAATGCTGGGCGACGCTTCAGGAGCGAAGAATAGCACAGACAAGTTAGCTTTCCTACTTTCCTGCCAGCAAGGAGGTGCCCGTGGTAATGCAGGGCAGGACAGCAACCGTGCCAAAACTGACGGGAAGCTGCAGAGTTACCACTTGAAACACAAATTGACAACCAATGCCAGCATTTCAATATCCCCCCGTGATGTCAGGCTGGGGTTTGGGGGAGGCTGGGAGGGTTTGCAGGCAACATTCCGTTACCAAGGACAGGGAGAGATGACTCTCATCCCACCCCCGCAGTGATGCTCCCGTTCCCACTCTCTCTGTATCTGCCCTCAACCTATCTGAGTCTCAGTCTCTTCCCTTGTAAAATGAAGGTGACAATCGAGTAAACGGTGCCTTCAGAACAAGTCTTTGGAACGAGTTCTACCTTTTCTCACTAGCTGTGAAACCTCAGGAAAGTTATGCTGCCTCTCTGTGTTGCTTAGCTATTACTGTAAAACAAGCCACTTCTAATGGCTTAAACCAACAATCAGTTATTATTTCTCATGAATCTACGAGTCATCTGGGCAGTTCTGCCGATGTGAGCCAGGCTTGGCTGATCTTGGCCGAGGTCGCCCGTGCATCTGCAGGCAGCTGGCAGGTCGGCTGGGGGCTGGCTGGTGTCGGATGGCCTTGGCTGGCACAACTTGGCTCTGCTCTGCGTGGTCTCTCATCCTCCAGAAGGCCGGTCCAGGCTCGTTCTCATGGCGGTGTTTACGTCCAAGAAAGTGAGTGGAAATACGTGTTGGCTTTTTCAGGCTTCTCCATTAAGTTTGCTGCTGTCCCATTGGCCAAGGAGTCATCTGGCTGAGCCTAGAGTCAGAAGGGAAGAAGCCTACAAAGTTACAGGGCAAATGATGGGGACACAGGGCGGAGAGTAATTGGGGCTACCAGCGTAATCGAGCTACCATGCCCTCTAAGCTCAGCTTCCCTTTTTTTTTTGAATTGAGGTGAAAGTCACATAACATAAAATTAACCGTTTTAAAGTGAACAACTCAGTTGTATTTAGTACATTCACAGGCAACCGTCATCTCTTTCCCTTCTAAAACATTTTAATTACCCCCAAATAAACCCCATATCCATTAAGGAGTTACTCCCCACCCACCCCACCTCTAGCCCCTGGCAACCACTCATCTGTTTTCTGTCTCTATGGGCTTACCTTTTCTGGATATTTCATATAAATGGAATATGTGACCTCTCATGTCTGGCTTCTTTGACTTGCAATGTTTTTTGAGGTCCATCCCTGTTGTGGCCTGTATCGGCACTTCACTCCTTTTTACAGCTAAGCTTCCACGGTATGGATAAACCACACTTCGTCAGTCCATTCATCCGCTGCTGGCTGTGTGCCATGTGTCCCCCTTTCGGTTACGGTGAACAGCGCTGCTGTGACATTCACATACAAGTATTTATTTGAGGACCTGTTTTTAATTCCTTTGGGTATGTACCCAAAAGAGGAGTGGAATTGCTGGGTCATATGACAATTCTATGTTTAACTTTCATAGGAGCCCAATTTCCTTTATTTTTAAACTGGAGAAATGAAATTACTTTGCGGGGATGCTGGGAGGGTTAGAGAGTGCGTGTGAAGTGACTCGCACAGAGCACACCTCAATAAACGCTTTGTATAACTATTCTTTTGTTCCTTAATTCAATAACCATTTATTGAGCCAGGGATCAGGAATTATGCAGGGTGCTGCATAGATAGATGGATATATAAGATATAAAATATCTATAAAACACATGTCTATATTTTTATAGACACATAAATATATCCCCAGGGTCCCTTCCAGCTCAGACTCACAATGGTTCCCTCCCTGCTTCTTGCCTGGTGTGTCCTTCACAAACAGAAGACAAAAGGCTCTCTTTCCCTCCCGCCCTGAACCGATTCCCCAGGAGGCTGCTGGCTTCATCGCTCCCCACCTGAATCAGTTCAGACCACCTATTTCAGATCTGTCGGCTCTTATAAATGTAGCCACACACCCACAAAGTGAGATAAAATGGCAATGTGATTAGTGTGTGTGTGAGTGCGAATGCTTATGTGTCCCTGTCTCATTCCCCTTGTAAAGATTAATACAGCAGAGCGAGCACTTACGAAAGGAAGAATAAAAAAACAACAACTGGGTCCAATTCTCCAGCCATTCAATAACCAAATGTCACCCGCATGGTAAGCAATAAAATAAAAATATATGCTTAGCAGAGGCAATATAAATATGATGCATATTTTGAAGTTGGATAACAGAACAGTGGTATAAAAATAATACCCGGTGGCAAATTCAGGGAAGCGACCTTTTTCAAACGTGGCATTCCTCTGGGCTGCCATTCCTAAAATATCACGGCGTCTTACGCAGTAAAGCAGAGGTTGGTTGGAATCTGACAGGAACACCTAGGGTAATGAGGGCATGGAAATTCTTGCCAGCGTCTTGATGCCAAGGCAGCATCTTATCCTCCCCCCCCAACCCTCCCCAACACCCCACTCCTGAGAACCTCGTCTCAGGCCCCAGCTCCGACCCCTTCCCCTGTCGCAGTGAGCTCTTTTCAAAACTCCCTCCCAGATGTCATTCCATTTGACCTTTACAATCTGCCTCTGAAGCTGGGAGGGCAAGTGTCATCATCGTCATTTTATGGGTGAGGAAATGGAGGCCACAAAAGTCACGTTAAACCTAGGACGGGCCCTCCACCCCTGGGAGAATACTTCTCCCCTGTCTTAGACATTATCATTCCCTGCTCACACGTGTCTACCAAAAAACCATTGAAAAGATTTCCGCACAAAACGGACACCTGTCTATGGCCTGGCACAAATCTACGTTCCCAGTTACTATTTGTTTAGAGAATGCAAACCAATTTTTGCATCAGCCAACCAAAATATTATTAGAAGGGTGATGAGGATGCATATTAAACATCAAAATACGTCAAAAATTGATGCTGTATATTTCCTAATGCACATGTTTTGCAACTCTTAAGCACCAAGATTCTAACCAAAAAATGGAAGTCCAAACATTTGAGTGATTTGTCCGAGGCCTCAAAATGAGAGCTCTGGGATTGGAATGCATATTATTGGTGTTGAGAAAAGAGCAACCAGCTATGCATCTTTAGGCAAGTTACTTGGCGTCTCTGAGTTTGAATTTCCTCATGATGGAACGAGTAGAACCACATGGTCTCTGAGCTGCTTTCTAGCTCTGAAAGTCCATCATTTTATCTCTAGAATAAAGTATTCAATGTCACTCAAGGAAAGCCCCGTGTTGCTCACAAAGAGGTCAGTGAAAGGACCCCTGATGGAACCCAAGCTCTATCTCATTCATGTGGGGGAAAAAGTCTGTCTTAGGACCAAGAAGACTTGGGCCCTGGCCCTAGATTAGCCACTAACTCGCTGTGTAACCTTGAGCTTCTCCTCTGTTGAGTGGAGACTTTGGACTGGATGAGGCTGGGAAATATTTCACACCAGGCGCCCTCTGACTGACAGATGGTGGCTGCCTAGAATGCGATGTTGAGAAAAAAATGAGTCTGCGCCCGGCTCAAGAGGAAAGAGGCCTGGGATTGATTAGTGATGTCTGCCACAGGTGAGGGCGGAGTTTGCCATCCCTGGAGTAGACGCTGTCACAGTAGACGGTCTCTTCCAACTTGACACGAACCCTCTGTGACTAACACACAGAAAACTGGAGGATTCAGCATCTCCGATGCACAGGAAGCTGAACTAGGCTTGTTCAACTGTTTTTATATTATCCACTGCTTGGGTTTGAATAATCTGTCCCCTGATACCACTGTATTTCAGAAATTGCTACCTAAGGCAAATTCTCCACTTTTAAACTCATTTCCTGAGTCGGTCTTTTTAAACCCCACATTAAATATTGATCTGCCCTGGAGAGATCTAATTTATTTAGTAGAGACAGGTTTGACTCCACCAGAACTGTCAAACCCAGAAATGGGGCCATGCCCCTCCTGGAGCGATAACCATCCAGGATGGTGACAGACAAGCCAAGGACACCGGAACCTGCTTCTTTCCTCTCCCTGAGTCTCCGGGATGGGCCTGCCTTCCTGGTCTCCTTCTCACTGGATGTCAGAGCGTCTTTGAGAACCTTTCCCACAAGGATGGATGTCTGGAAGTCAAGGTGTCCGCTCTGCGCTAGCTGGACACCCCCACCCCCTGCTGCCTCAAGTGCCGCAGGTCCACAGGGGTGAGCCTCAGAAACCCTCCACTTGCTCCCAACATGCTCTGTTTCTGGGGCTATCACTACCAAGCCCTGACCTTCAGACTCTGCAACCTCTCCCTCAAGGCCTGATTCTATTCAGAAAGGTGGCATTTCCACTGGACCTTGGTGTTAAACCTCAGCCCTGGTGAGTTTTGACTTGATTTGCTTTTCTGGATGACAACACGCTGGCTGACTCCTGCAGGAAACTGCTGTTTGCACTTATTAATGTGACCCTAATGGAGAGAGAGGGACTTGAGCTGCCCCAGCCTGAAGACAGGAGCCCCAAGTCCCCACACAGCCAGCCCAGCACACCAGGGTGGATCGGAGATCCAGACTCCTGGTCTGGCCTCTCCCGTGGAGCTGGCCTCCTCCACCTTCCACACTCAGAAGCACGTGCTTCCATCACTTGCTCTCTGGGTTGATCCAGCATAGGTTCTCTCTATGACCTACACTTCCAAGCACAAATGCCAAGTTCCCTTCTGGGTTTCTGGCAACATCTGTTTGGGGCCCCACAAACATGAGCCCCTGCAGCAGAGAACACAGCCTATCTGTGGCTGAGGGAACCAAATTTTAATTAAAATCTCAGTCCATTATCCTGCCATACCTGCATTTCTTCTGTGAATTCACCCAACGATCGTATGAGGTAGGTAGCGTCATTATCCCATTAGGAGATACAGGGAAACTGAGGCTCTGAGGCTGTAGCCCCTGGTCATACCTGACTAATTAAAAATTTTAAAAATTTCAGGACTGGCCCAGCGGTGTAGTGGTTAAGTTTGCACGCTCCGCTTCGGCAGTCCGGGTTTCGCAGGTTCTGATCCCGGGCACAGACCTACACTCTGCTCATCAGGCCATACTGTGGCGGCGTCACACATACAAAAAATAGAGGAAGATTGGCACAGATGTTAGCTCAGAGACAATCTTCCTCACCAAAAAAAGAAAATTTAAATTTCAAACTCAGTTCCTAAATCCCACTAGTCACATTTCAAGTGCTCGATAGCGAAAGGGGTAAGCGATGACAATATTGACAGCACAGAATTTTAGGACGTTTCCATCAGCACAGTAAGTTCTATTGGACAACGCTTCAAGGGGTGAAGTAACATCCCTACACCATACAGAAAGTGAGCGGCAGAGTTGGTAGTTAAAGCAGGCCCATTTGTCTGCAGAGCCTGAATGCCTGTCCACTACTCTCTCCTGCTGGTGGAAGGAATTCAAAAGGAAAGAGGAGAGATAAGCAAGAGGGCAACCAAGAGATCTCATCAGAGTGAAGCCTCTTGGAGTGTATGCCAGAGACAAGACATCTGAAAAGCAGAAGACCTCTTTACTGCCTCCTTGTCACATGACAGCACCTTGTGCAACATGGTCCTGATGCTGCCCTTCACCCCATCACAGATGTCTTCCAGGCTGGAAGGGAGGCGTGGGGCCTGATCTCGCTCTAGCAGTTCCATCTTCTGTGCCCCGGGAGAGGGGAGGCAAGCACACAGCTGGAAACAAAAGAATGCCTTACATATGCCGCCACTCCCCTGAGACTTCTTGGAGATGGTGAAGGTCAACCAAGGTCATTGATCAAGACATATTGTGACTTACCTGCAGTTCTGATTCAGTTATCATTTTGATATACCTATAATGTGTTAGTCTCTGAATCAGGCACTTTATATATGTATAACCCAAATAAATTCTGGAGCCCACGTTGCTTCAGAATGTCCATAAACCAAAAACAATTTAAGATAATCCCAATTTTGATTTGCATCCATCAATATTAAAGGGGATTTGAATTATAAATCATAGCATCATTTCAAATATACAGTGAACTTACACCTTATTTTTTAAACAACTTTATTGAGATATAATTCATATTCCACACAATTCACCTATGTAAAGTACACGGTAATTTTCAAATACTTTTGTCACTTCAAAAAGAAACTTTGTACCCATTAGCAGCCACTCTCCCTGCTCCTCCAACCCCACAGCCCCAGGCTCCCACTGATCTGCTTTCTGTCTCTATAGATTTGTCTGTCCTGGACATTTCATATAATTGGTATCATACAATATGCGTCCTTCTGTGACTGGCTTCTTTCACTTAGCATAATATTATAGCATAATTAGTACTTCATTCTTTTTATTGCCAAATACCACTCTGTTGTATGGATATACCACAATTTATTTATCCCTTCATCAGGTGAAAGACATTTGAGTTGTTCCACTTTGGGGCTATTCTGAACAATACCATGAATATTCATGTAAGAGTTTTGTGCAGACATATCTTTTCATTTCTCCTGGGTATATACTCAGGAGTGGAATTGCTGGGTCACATGGTAGCTCTATGTTCAACATGTTGACACACTGCCAAACTGTTTTTCCAGGGGAAAACAAGGAAAGATCGACAACTGGCGAATGTCAGGAAAGATGCCCGAGGCTTGCTCTTAGCACTCCAGGAATTACTAAGCGGATTGGATCAGATCAGGAGGCAAAGCTCTGTGCCAGGAGCGAAGCCAACGCCCAGACCCAAACCCTTGCTTCCCACCCACGCTGGCCAACTCTGCCAGCCGTGCGTCCCCCAGGGGTCTCTTCCTCCTGGCCCTGGGTACCAGGTGAGTGGAGGAGATGAGAGGGAGGTGGGGGCAGCTGAGGTTCGTTACCTCCCCACGCCGATCCCCGTGTGTCAGGCTTTCCTGCACCTCAGCCATCTTGCCGCTTACCCAAGTGTCCCAACTTGCAGCAGACACAGGCTTTGGGGTCCTGGGGAGGACCCCCTCGGCTGCCATGGGTTTTCCTAAGATGGAGCCGCGTGTCTAAGATCTCAGCAGCCCGCTGACTGCTGGGAGTGCTTAGGAAGAGCAAGCGGAGCACGGCAGCTTGTAGAAAACCTTTGAGAACTGTGGCTACTGGCAGGGAGAAAGCCATCTGTTATTGTCTTCTATTTGTTTGTTTTAGAATTTCAAAGAAAATGAGCAGTTGGGCTGCTCAACTTTATTGTTCACAGTCTGGAGGAGAAGAGTGGGAGGAACTCCATCTTCCAAAGGCGCAAAAAGCTGTCTCTCCCTGGGACGACTCACAGGTCCTGAGCTCCTCACTCTGCATGCAGTCTGCTATCCTCCAGGACTAGGGTCTCAGCTGTGAGGTGAGACCTGATCAGGAGCCTCAACCATCCACACAAGGATCTCAAAAGTTGCTCAGAAAACACCTCGCTCTCCAATCCCCTTGCCGACTTGAGGTGGTGGACAAGGACCTGAGGGTGGGGAGGAGACGTGAAGTCAAGGAGAAGCCCCTCCTGCCGCAGAATGGGCCGGCCAGCCACCTCTGCTTAAAATGAAAGCAAAAATGCACCAACCCAGCAGAGACGGTCACCACCATCCTTATTTCTTGTCCTGACCTCCTGTGACTCGCCCCTCCCACAGCCTCACCTGGATCCTTCCAAGGGGGCTTACGTCTAATGCAAGGTGACCAACCATCCCAGTTTGCCCAGGACTGACAGGGTTCCTGGTATGTGGGACTTTTAGTTTTCAAACAGAGACAATCCCAGTTAAACCACGACTAGTTGGTCCCCCTAGATGGTGACACATGGATTACATCTCTAAGAGTGGCTGCCTATTTTAGGGACTGAAGGGTCCGAAGTCTCCCTGGCACCCTTTGGGTCATCTTAAGCCTCTGACTTCAGGGGTGAAGGCTGGGTATGGGACAGGTGAGGGTGGAGCAAGCGAGGGTAATGGGTTTGCGCCCACAGCACTGAAGTGTCACTCCACACCTCCATTTAGCCCATCTCCCCAATTCCCAGACCCAAATCCATGCTTCCCGCAGCCATGTGACAGCCACTCACACTGCCCCGCTCTGCCCAGCCACGCCATCCCCCAGAGTGCTCTTCTTCTCGGCCCTCGATATGAGTTAAGAAGAAAAGGTAAGACTGAGGTTGTGGCAGCTGGGGTCGGTTGCCTCCCAACAGCCAGCCTTCCTAATGGAACTTCAACTTTGTTCAGATCTTGGGTAAGTGGGGTGCCCAGTCCCAGGGCCTGACTTGTGGCAATTGCTTTCTGCTTTGCTCATGATTGGGTTAGGTGGGCAAGCAACCCAGGAATGGCCGAAGAGATGTCAAAGAAAATCTGCTGGGGGATCCTGGAAAAGGGTTTCTTCTCTGATAAGACGGAGGCTTGCAAGGAAAGTTCTGCCACTTCTTTCTTGCTTTGGAAGTTGTCAAGCAATGACACAATTTTGGAACTCCTGCTGCCATCATCATGTGACCATGGGTGAGGAGGTGGCAGTGAGGGAAAGAGGAAAGGGGACCACAGACATACCAACCCAGAGCCCTGTCATTGCTGAGTTACTGAACCAACCATCAACTTCAGATGTCTTGTTATGTGAAAAAGTAGACTCTTCTTAAAGAAATCAGCATAATAGGCATCCTGTGGCTTGCAGCTGAAAGCTCTTGAGAGAGGAGAGGAAAGCTTGCAGCCATGCGGCAGAGAAGACTTTCATCCTGTCTCCACGATCCCAACCTGGACAGAGGTGCACCTGAGCTCTCCAAGACAGGAAATTCACGAGCTTCCTGCCTCTTCCTCCAGCACTTTGTCATCATCATCCCTCCAGGATGACTGACCGCCTTGAAGCTGGAGGGCCTTGGGGCCACTCCATGGGACCTTCTAGCAAAGGGGGCCAGCCTGTCACTCCAAGTCCCTTCCTTTGGTGGTTGGGGGGGGGGGCTGGTCAAGAGAGGGAGCTCTGAAGTCTTACTGTGTACTCCCAGGCAAGTTACTTAACCTTTCTATCCCTCAGTTTTTTCATCAGTCATGGGAATAACAGTGCCTCGCTCACAAGGTTACTGTGAGGATAATAAGGACCAAATGTCAAGTGCATCTAACAATGCGTCATGGGTCCCTAAGACCACCGTGATGTTCAATGATTCACTAGAACGACTCACAAAGAAAAGCTGTTATACACATGCTTACAGCTTGTTGCACCTAAAGGATGCAGGTGAAGGCCAGCAAAAGTAAAAGGAACACAGAGCGGGGTCCAGGAGGGACGAGGTACAAGCTACCAGTTGCCTCTCCCAGTGGAGCTGCAGGGGCAATGCTTACTTTCCCCAGAGATGCTGTGTGACAACACATATGAAGTGTTGTCAGCTGGGGAAGCTCACCTGAGTCTTGGTGTCCAGGGTTTTTATTGGTGGTTTATCACCAGGCGTGGAGCACCTCTGTGGCTGATCTGAGTTACTCAGCCTCTCCAGAGGTCAAGCTGGTCCAGGGCCCCCACCATAAATCATATTGTTAGAATCAGCTCTCAGTTGTGTCCCAAGGCCCCAGGCAGACAAAGACACTCTTATCAGGAGCATATTACAAGGCCTCCTCCCAGGAGTTGGTCAAGGGCCAGACCTTTCTCTGAAATGTGTGCAATTTGACCATCCCACACCTGCTGAGTCAGCCCTTCACTGCACAGACACATAAGCAGCACCCAAAGTTTTGTTTCTTCTGTAGGGCTGAAATCTGCCTCCCACTGGCATCCCCGCTTTGTCACTAGTACTACCCTGTAGAATTACATGGCTTCAGCCTACCCTTTTCCTAATTGTTATGGGGGACCCTTACTTCCCATTCCTCTTTGAATATGGAGGGACCACCACTCAAGTAGCATTCCTGGCTCTCCTTCCCCTCACTCACTCCTCTCCCCAGGAAAGGAGAGTGACTTTTGGTGGGTGGGTTTGGGAGAGAGATCAACGCCTGCACCAAGGACCCCTTCCTCTCTCTTGAGCTGTCCCTCTGTAGAGACGTCACACTCTCCCGTTTACAGTGGCAGCTGTCCACCACCGCCAGCACCTGTGCTGGGGACCATGCGAGGTTCAGGGACGAGGTCTTAGCAAGCCCACCTGGCTCAGACCCTAACCCACCTTCTCAAGCAGCTTTATCGGCAATAAAGGTGATTTTTTTTTTTGTCTCCATTTTCCTGGCTTCTCTATCCGTCAACTGGTTCCTAAAGGAGGCAAGGAAAAGAGGGGTGACCTTTATCAGCCCCCTCAAACTCCAAATATAGCCAGGCCTTCCAGTGTTTGGGAGGTCCGGATCTGGTCTCCCCTCCAAACATCTGCAGCCAAGGCCCCAGGTCCTCCAACCACGCCCCCTCCTCAGGATTCCTGGGTTTGCCCCCGTCCTCTGGGAGCACTCCAGGCTGTCTAGGACCCTCCAGAACGTTACACCAGAACTAAGCACTGGCTGCTCAAGGTATGTTCTGGTGAGCACCAATCCCAGGGCAGCATCTCTGGATCTCTTCTCAGAATGCCCGTGACACCATCATCTCCGAGCAGTCACATTCCATGCCGGACCTGCAGCAGACTCGAATCCTTTTCCGTATGAATTAGCGTTAGATCCAGTTTCCTCTCTCTGCGTAGGGCAACTGATTTTTTAAACATCTTCTTATAGTTGGCCCATCAAGTTCTCCTGCTCAGCTACATTTGTAAACATACACAGAGGCATCTCCTACCAGGTTTAGGGCACAGGAATCCCCCCACAAAGCAATCTTTTCTCCCAGAGCTCACCTCACCAATTTCACTATGCTCATATTTTATCTCCTCAAGAAGTATTTAGCAGATATTCATAAGGCTTCCAAAAACACTGCATAGCGGTTAAGAGCACAGCCTCTGAAGTTAGACTTTACTAAGTTCAAATCTCAACTCCACCATTTATCAGCTGTGTGAACTTAGGTGGATTACTTAGCCTCTCTGAGCTTTGGTTTCCTTGGAATCCTAAAGTGAAGGTTATACTAGTACCTACCTCCAAAGAGCCAAGCCTGGCGCCTAGACTATATCATATTCTTGATAACTGCAAGCTACTGGTAGTAGCAGTAATATTACCAGTATTAACGTTATTATTACCACTTCAGCTAAACCTTCTAAAGTAGAATCTGCCTAAAGTTGGAATGGGATGCAGCCCTCCAGGGCAGATGGCTGATGGCTGGCTATTGCAATTAATAAGGGGTCACAGGATCCTTTTGTGAAGTTCAGCTTGGGGGGTCCAGGTTTTCCAATCTTGTTTGGAGGGATTCTGTGAGATGGGGAAGGGGGAGGGTGGGGCTGAGCTGAGCTATCAGAGGGCCTGGCAGAGGCTGCAAGTCCTGAGCTGGGACAGAGGCCCGACTCGGCTCAGGAGCTGACTCTGGCCTCCAGCACCTTGCTTCTGCTGTTTAGGGGAGAGTCTCTGCTGCACGGCAGCTTTTGGGGGACCAGAGGGAGGAGACGTGACTCAATGAAACGGAAAGGCTCATCGGAAATACAAGGCACAGTGACAGCCAAGGAACCGCCAAGTCACCTGTGGGACAAGCTCCACCCCTGAGAAGGATGGGTCCATGAACAGCCTGACGCGGTTCCAAAGGGACAGCAGGATGGCAAATGAGCACAGATGACCAGGACTTGAACCACAGTCCTACCACCTTCTGGCATGGAAACCTCCCTGAGGTCAGCTTCCCCCTGCGCACCATGGGGAACGTGGCTCGCTTCCAGAGGCTTCTGGGGAAGTGAGTGGGATGGTGTGTGTACCTTGCCTGGTGAATGGCCAGGCACCGTAACAATTCCTGCTCCAGACGCAAAAGTTAGTGTCCCCACTTCACAGCCCCACCTTGTAGGTGTCGCATCCTCAGGGCACTAAGCTCATATGACTCTACCCATCAGAGCCCTGATAAGGTCTGTTGCTAGGATGGGCTGGTCTGCAGGTAAAGGGAGACGAAGTAGAGGTGGGCAGAGGCAGCAAAGCAAAGTGAGATATGACAGTCCAGCAGTGACAGCCGGCAGCACAGCCAACGAGGGGAGGATGGGAATGCGAGAGCAGACCAAGGTGGGGCCATCAGCACCTGGGCGGACAGTCCACCCCTCTCGGTGGACCGTGCATTCAGCAACGAATCAGGAGAGCCTTGAGTCATTACAAGAAAGATAAATCTGTTGAACACAGTCAGTTTAAGAAGACAAAAAAAACCATGTTATACATTTGAGCACTATTACCACCACAAACAGGAAAACAGTTAAAGGTGGAAGTTACAGGCATCTGAAAGACTATTGGGGTGCCTCCTTCTTTGATGGTGCCACATAAGTGGAGCTTCACCCAAAGAACATAGTGGGGTCTTTTCGCCTCTCAGCAAAGTGTTATTTAGGGACAAAGAAAGCAATGGAAATGGGGAAAGGGAAGCCAACGCGGGGGAACTTAGGGTTTGTCCTTCCATTAAAAACAATCTACTTGGCGGCTGGGCTAGAAGCTTGGCTTCTGCTCGAGGACGCCTCAGTTGGCCTGGATCTTCCTGGGGATGCCCAGCGCCTCTCGGCCCCTGCCCAGCAGCATGCCCTCCAGCCGTTTGCAGTGCTCGCGGAGTTGCTTCTCCCGGGGCAGCAGGAAGGTGAGGACTTTATTTCGGACGACGCCGCGGTCTTCCTCCTCCCTCAGCCGCTGCTTCACGCGGGCCGCCTGCTCCTCCTGCTGTGCCAGAGCCCCATTCATCTCGCAGAAGGCACCTTCCAGGTGATGGATGGCCTTCAACGCCTCATTCTTAAAGTCCTCCAGCTCCCGTTGCATGCCGGCCACCTTCTGCTGCAGGATCTCCAGGTCAGCCAGCGGCAGGAGGCAGGACTGGGGGAGGGAAAAGTCTCCAGACTGGAGGCCGCTCTCCACCATCTTCTTCCCTTGTAAGGTATTCACCTTCATGAGAATGGACCCAGCCTGACAGAGGGGTTCCATAGTCTTTCTTCCCTTTTGGACAGAGAGAAGGCGCTAAGAGACCAGCAGGGCGGGGAGTTTCCCTTGGCTAGAGACACGATTATTGGAGTGGAGAAACCCCACCCACTGTGACATCAGGGCCCTTCAGCCAACCAGGAGGAAGGCCACAATCCCTTCATTTGCATATTGTAGCCTCCTTGGTTGCTTTGTCTCTCCTCTACCCAAGCCGTCCCTCCTGAGATGTGGAGTCTCGTCAACTCATCTCCCTTCCAGAACCAGAGTTCGAGCTCTCCTCTAACCTGAGGGACAAACTGAGGCCCAGAGCAGGGAAGTAAACCAGCCAGAGCAAGGCAGGCCACGCCGGGCTCACGAGCTGCCAAGTCTGGATGGTCTCGGAATGGTCTCCAGGCTTCAGCATCTCACCAGTGAAACAAGGACATCGTAAGAGATGATGCCTATTTGTAGCTCTAAAATGCTAAAAAAGAAAAAAAAAAGGTAATTTCTGATTCCAAATCCCTACTCCTGTAATGATGCGAGAATTCTAGATGATTGTGGAAGCTGTGAGAAATGTGCTGAGGTTTTGCTGGATGGTCCACAGCAGTGCCGATTCAGTATGTGCAGGGCAAAATCGGTCCCTCATTCACTTATTCACGTCCTTATGGAGCACTCACTATGCCCCAGGACCAGGGAACAAGCGTGAGCTGGATCTCGCCCTGCCGGATCATGCCGGCATGTTGACAGAGAGGAGAAAAACATACAGAAGGGTGAACCTCGCACCTCTGACCTGATCACTATAGGAAAGGTCAGTGTTTCCAGCTAAGCTCCGTCTGGCTTAGTCAAGGACAAACCTCTCTCTTGCAGATCGCGGTCTCTTGCCCAGACTTCTCTCCTGGCCTCCAGATCTAAATTCGTCTCTCCAACGACGGGCCTCATGTTCAATTCACCCAAAACGGAACTAGTTCTCATTTCGCCCAAACTGCTTCCTGTTCCAGTGTCGCTGGCAGGTTAATGACGCCACCACAGGGTAGTGCTCATGTCACTACCCACATGAGAAACCCAGGATCAACCTGGACCCTTCCACATCCAAGCGACTAAGTCCTACTGACTCTGGGCCCTCTAGCCCCAGACCCCCTCAGCTGGGGTCTCAGCTCCACCACCTACAAGCTGTGTCTCTTTGGCAGATTAGCTCACCTCCCTGAGCCTCAGTCTGTGTATCTATAAAGTAGGAACACTAATTCAGTGGTGGGCAGCTCTCTGGGAGAAAAGAAAAAAAACCCAAACCCTTGATTTACAGCTGTTGCTGATTTCCATGGTGTCAACACCCCCACTCTGGCTGATTTCAAGCTACCGATATGATGTCTCTGGGAAGAGATGCGCACAGTCAGCCCTCATGAGCCTGTGCGACTCCAGCCCCACAGGACCCGTGATGAGGGCGGCTGCCTTCTCCCAGATGCAGGTTGACTTATCTAGAGTCTCTTGCAGTAGGCCTCAGAGAGGGCATTTTGCAGGGAGGTTCATTGCTAAACCAAGGTGGGACTTTGAATCTCAAGATGGGGCAGCAGTTCCAGTTATTGAAACAGAATATTTGGTGGGAAGAGCGCTGCTCTAGGAGTCAGGAGATCTGGAGTCTGGAATTGCTGTGTGACTACAGGTTAATGACCTCCCCTCTCTGAGTCCAGTCCCTCTGCTGTAATATGAGAAGGTCGAAGAGAGCTTCTCTGAGGTCTCTGATGTTCCAGGATCCACACAGTCCTTCCTTTAACTTTCTCTCAAGGCATTTACCACCTTCTCCCCTTTTTGGTGACCTAGCACCTTGTTCTTCCAGGTCCCCGATGGCTCAGTAAATTCCATGAGGACAAGAACGGTGCATTTCCCATCCTATGTGCCCTCAAGTGTCCTGCCTGGTGCCCTGCACATAATGGCACTCTGAAAACTGATGAAATAGAATTTATATTCTCAGGTGGCTATCAACTCCCGCAGTTCCCCTTAGCTTTCCCTCTGAAACGATGACACCTACTGGTCTGAGCGGAAACAGCACCCTCTGAATCCCCCTGCCTGAGGCCCAGATGGGGTTGGGGGAGATGGTGCAAACAGTCTGCGGTCTTGCAGTGTATTAAGGAGGAGGGTGTATGCAGGTCGGGCACACAGCAGTTCTCAACAAATATGTCTTGAATCAGCCAAAGGAAGAACGTGTCTCTGTCTTCTGGTTTCTGTCGTTCTTTGCGTGTTTTTGTCTCTCTGACTTGATTCTCTGCCTCTTTGTCTCTGTCTCCCACAGGGAATGGTGGCAGTCATAACCAGAACTATAGAAGAAAAGTAGCAAAAGTTAAGAAGGAATAGCAATTTCTCAATTTCCCTGGTGCCCTTTTAACGAGGTTTCAGTTCATTTCTCCTTAGAACCTGCCGGGGGGCCCCTGTTTCCACATGAGCCCCCGCAGAGGCTGAGAGCAAATGAGCGCTCTGTCAGCGGAAGACCTCCCGGACCTTCAGTGCATCCTCAGCCAGGGCAACTCCACGTGCACATGCTCTGAATGTTCCCCTCCTAGAAGTTTTATCGTCCAGGCCTGTGCTTTCCTCACAGATTTCCTTCCACATATCCTGAGAAAGTAAGAAGGCGCACACCCATTCGTCCCCTTGAAGGTGTCAAGAGAAAAGAATTCTAACATCTCCTGACACGGCATCTCCGGGCCGCGGTCAGGAGGGCGTCCCTGTCCCTGGTCTGTTTCAGCAGCTCAGAGGCTCTCCTGTGTCTCAGAATAATGGGGGATGAGAGGGTATCAGCCCCACAGAGATCCAGACTCTACGCCCTGAGGATCAGATTCGACCTTGATGACAAGGGGCTCAGGAGGGGGCGTGTTTTAGAAGGTCCCGGGTTGGGCTCTGCTGGGTGGGAGCCGTTCCTGCTGGGTACGTGGATCCACCTCCCTCCCCAACCCTGTCCCGTACCCCCTACCCATGCCTCTGCCTCTGCATGCAAAATGAACCTCAATCCTTCTTAGGATCAGGAAAAGGGACATGACACGGATGCACTCCATCATGTACCTCTTTAAAAGTGAGGGAAACCCTCCGAAGCTGCTCACATCTGTTAGTTAGAATCACATCCACAGCCACGTTTCTATCCCCAGCACTGGCTGGGGGTGGAGTTCCTATGGTTGGCTCGGACTAATCACGGGCCCCCCTGGATCTGGGGCTGGGCCAGGCCTCCTGAAAGCAGAGGCCTGCCAATACAAGCACCAAACTGGGCTTCTGTTCCCAAGCGAGAAAGGGGAAGATAGGCAACCAACTGTGGCTTCCACAAAGAATAGTTATAGTTGGAGAGAAAACAATAAAGGACCATGCTTACCCTCTAAATGCACTACTAACGTCAGCCTTCAGGCAGAGTAGGGAAGCAACCTTCTGGGAGTCCCTTACAACTGGGCCATCTCTCTCCATCCCCAAGAAAAAATTATGGGGAAAAAAAACAATTGAGAAACATCAAAGAGCATGTGGGCGAACATTTCCAAAGCAGAGAGGGCAGTGGCTGGCTCCACCTAGCACACCCTTTTCCCAGAATCCCCTGGGTCTGGGCCTCCCATGGTGGCTGCTGGCCTGGGTAAGGATGCGGCTACACAGTGTCTCCCCAGATGTGCCTCTACCAACAACAGCAACCTTGACGCACTGCATCTTAACATCCAAGCCCATGGAGGGTCTTCCCTCCAGCCTTCCACCCATCCATTCACCTAGCCAGCTTTCCACCCATCCATCCATCCACCCATCCATCCACCCATCCATCCCATCCATCCCATCCATCCATCCACCCATCCACACATCCATCCACCCATCCACACATCCATCCACCCATCCATCCATCCATCCACCCATCCATCCATCCATCCATCCATCCACCCATCCATCCATCCATGTATCCAGTCACATATTCAGACACACTGAGTTCCTGCCCTGTGTACACTGAGTGAGGCTGCAGGGATTTAAGATAGCAAACACGATAGACAAGATCCCTGTTCTCAAGCCAGTGGCATTTCAATGGAAGGAGACAGACAATAAAGTGAAGCAAGCAACGAATAAGGTGATTTTGGCTGATGCTAAGTGCTCTGATGGAAACAAACAGAACCCAGTGGCAGAGAGCCTATTGGGGGAGGGGAGCTCAGGGAGCATGTCTGTGAGGCGAGGGTGTTTGGGATGAGACAGAGGGATGAGGATACCTGGGGGTAATGTTCAAAAGGCAATGGAGCAGGTGGGAAGGCTGTGAGGCAGGAATGGGCTTGAGGAACTTAAAAGAGGCCCAGGTGACTGGAGGTAAGGGGGGCGTGGGAATGGGATGGTTCCCCCAGGGCATCGCCAGTGCCCTGTGAAGCCTGTCACGGGCCACATTAGCTGTGCAGGACTTCCATCTCTGCAGCTAGTGTTCCAGTCTGGGGAATGGGGACACGGCTGGGGTGGGGGTGGGAACCAGGACCAGAAACCAAACTCGGTGCTGTTCACCATGATTAATTAAGCTGGAGCCAGAGCCCAAGGCCAGGGCTAAAAATACCTGCTTCCCTCTGAGATGCGGCAGCTGCCACCCAGCGACTTTTACCCATCGCCATTTGTCATCATTTGACACTGATAAGGAGTGTCCACGAGGCTGTGTGTCCGCAAGAATCGGATTCATCCATAGCGGACCAGCCAGCTGGTCCTCAGAAACCGTCCATGGCGTGTTCCTAGCTGCACTCTTCTCCCATCCCTGAGCCCCGCCTTGGCCATCCCTGGATGTGCCGGCCCCCTGCTCACCGCCCGCCTGCCTGCCTGCCTGCCGGCTTGCCTCCCCTCCTGGAACCCGAGTGGACCCGCCTCCAGGGGTGGAAGCCAAAGCATCCTCGAGAGCAGGAGTGCGTCGTGGGATGCCATGTTTCACACCACCGCAACCCTGCAATTCGGAGCAGAGCCATCTATCAGAGGCCCTGCCAGCCCAGGGCGGCACTTTAATTAAAATATGTAAAACATCCTGGAGGGAGGGGATCTGAAGACACAGGAGCAGTCCTTGGACACAGGCAGTGCAGGCGGGCCCAGCCGGTGCAGCTGGCTCTCCTCCATCCCCATAGGGCCAGGACTGTACCAGGAGGGCCCTCGGAAGCAGCCTGGGCATGGTGACGTCTGCCTGGCACCATGCACCTGCTCCACCGGGCACAGAACTTAGCTGGGGCAGAACGTCTGCTGGAAAGATAGCCTCACAGAGTCCCCGGGCCAGCAGGGTGACCACGACGGCGGGCCGGGAAGGGCCTGGCATCATCCCAGTTGGAATATTCTATCCCCGGTCTCAACACTAATTTTCTTAAACAACTCATTGTGAAGCGGGTACCCGGACATTTATATAAACTCTTCAGCAAAGCCATTTCCATTTGCCAGACTAATGAGCTCCCAAGTTTAATCTTCGTTCACACTGCTTTGTGTGTTGACAGGAAGCGTGATCTGAGCTGTCTAGGACAGGAGCGAGCAACCGTTTTTGCACAAAGGTCACGTCGGAAAAAATCATAGGCCAAAATTTTTAATTCCAATCTTTTCTTAACATCGGAAAATGGAATTGTTTCAAACATCCTTTTCTCCCCCGCCATCAGTGAAGGAATTTGCGATTCTCACTGAAATGTCGGAACCTGCGCAAATATCATGGCTACAATCTAACTCTGGGCTTGGGCCTGTGACACATTTTCTGTGCAACGACGTAGACTGTGGGGAGTGCTGGAGGGTTTGGGGAGGCAGGTTGGACCCTGAGCCCAGTCAGAGACCAGGGACCAAAGACAGCCCCATGAGGAGCTCCTGTTCTGGAGAAGCAAGGGGCAGGGGCACAGTTTGGAGCGAGTCTCTGGGGAGAATAGACAGAGCTGCTGGAGGGGTGATGGTCTTCCCACTCACAACCCTCCCCAGGGGAGCGGGGCAGGGAGGGCCCCCCCCGACCCGGCTCTAAAATAAGCTTGGGCTGAGATGAGCTGCTCTCCCTGCAGCACCCACCCCCCAACACACTCTGTCTCACCGGGACAACGTCCTCATGCAGAGCCAGAGCCACTGCCTGCCTGTCGGGGTGTCAAGCTGAATTATGTGAGCTTAAAAACCAAATCTCCTCCTTCCTGGGTTACTTAACTGTCTGCCTGGCGAGGCCGGGGGATTACTGGTGACAGACACCAGGGCCTGCCTGGCTGCTCCAGACAGAGAAGCTTTGATCACCTGGAAAACTCCAGACACCAGGACTCCTAATGATGAGTAATGAGCTCAAGCCATCGGAAAGTTACCCGGGGCTGTGCGGTGGGGACACACGCCGCTCCCACGGAGGCCTGGGAAGCCGGGCCTGGGGAGACAAGGCGCAGTCATCTCAGGTCCTGGGGAAGAGCTTGACCCCACTCCCACCCCCACCCAGGGTCCTGCCTGCTCACTGACGAGGCAGGAGGTTTCCAGGCTCCAGGTACTTGGCTGTTACAAGAGATGGTTTGGGGTTGAGGGGCCAGAGTTTATCTTTTATTCAAGAGTGCAGCCTCCTCATTCATTCATTCATTCACTCATGTCTTCAATGCTCACTTATCAAATGACTAAGATGAGCTAGGCATGGTGCTGGAAGCTCAGAATAGAAGATGGCTAAGATGGGGTTTCTGTCCTAAGAGAACTTGGGATCTACTGTGGAGACAGCCCAGCAAGTCCAGCATCACAGGCTCTGTGATCAGGGGCCAACAGAGGTGGCCGAGGGCTCAAGACCACCCAGAGCAGGGGCTCTAAGTTAGACAGTCCCTTCTCATGATGGGGACAGGCAGCAGGCTGGGGATGGAATTCGAAGATTCCAGGCCCCTCTAGGTTTGAGGTTCAGTTTAATCCTTGAGAGTTCCCCGTCTCAAGTCACACCCACGTCAGGAATTTCCTCGTGCTCTGAGGTTAGCTGGGACTACGTCAACCTTGCGTCCCCTGATTTGGCTTCATGGAAACTTAAGCCCAGTGATCCTGAAACTGTGGCATGCATTATAATCACCTTGGAAGGTTAAAAATCATTTTTAAGGCTTGGATTTCACCCTCAAGAGACTCTAATTCAGAAGGTCTTGAGAGTCTAGAGTTAGGTGACCAACCCTCCTGGTTTTCCCCAAACCAAGGGGATTCCTGGGACATGAGACTTTCAGTTTTAAAACCAGGACGGTCCAGGAAAACCCAGGACAAGTCACCCTAGCTGAGGCAGACACGGTTTGTCTCTGCCTAATAGCACTCCTTTCTTCCTTGGGTCACAGAGCCCTATTTTGATCAGGCAGTAACATGCTCAGGGAAGGTGAGCCTCACCCAGCCCCAGGTGGGGAACCCGGATGCGTTCAGTAATTCCATTCCCCGCTGCTATCTCTTTATTTAAGGTGGGCCTGTGACCCACTCCCACCAATGAGTTGTAAAAAGAAGACTTATGAAAAGGTATTATATCTGACGTAAAAGAGTGAGACAAACAGAGAGAAAGATGTCTGCCCCTTCTTCTGCCTTGGACATAGTTGCATGAGAACACCATGGTTGGAACTGTGGCAGCCATTCTGCAATCACGAGGCAACAAACCTAAGGATTAAAATTCAGCTGTGCTGAGGATGAACAATTAGATAAAAAGAGCCTCCATGTTTCATAACATCATGGAGTCACTATACCAAACCCCAGATTACCTACCTCCAGTCTGACTGATATGTGGTTAAACGTCTTTCTTGCTCAAACAACTGTCATCTGGCATTCTGTTAATTGGGGCGAAAGACATCATGACTGTTAGAAAGGGCCTAGAAATTGGTATTTTTAAGAAGATCCCCAAATCATTCTGATGCTCCCACCTGTCTAGCTAATCCAGTGGTTCTCAAAGTGTGGCCTTCGAACCAGCAGCATCAGCATCACCTGGAGACTTGAGAGACATGCAGATTCTCAGGTCCCACCCAGACCTTCTGAATCAGACACTCTGGGAGGTGGGGCCCAGCAGTCTGTGTTTTAACAAGCCCTCCAGATGATTCTGACTATTGCTAAAGTTTAAGAATCATGGAGCTAGTCAGTACCTGAGCCCCCCTGACTATGGCCAGCTCCCAAAAACTCTGGAGGAGACTTTAAACTTAACCCACAGCACACCTGCTTCCTTTCATCGCTTGAAAAATAAAGCGGTGCGCCTTCCCACCTTCCGTGATCCTTCTCCCTCCTCCCTGGTCCCTTCCCCGGGGGATCTTGCAGGAGTTGAGTGCTTTGGTCAGACCTACTGGCCTGTGTTATTAAAGAGCCATGTGGGGATAGGGGAGGGAGGGGGTTCTTTGCGGCCAGGACTGGCCAGGGCAGGAGGAAACTCAGTAGGCCTGAAGTTAAGGAGCGAGGGTGGATCTCAATGTCCCTGACCCAGCAATCCTGGGTGAGTGTTTGCAGCCTCCGTGAGCGTCCACTCACCAGCCATCGCATTGCGCGGCAGCCGGCCTGGGAGAAGCAGGCAGGGGAGGCGCAGGCAGCTCCATCTTCTCCTCGCTCCCCAGGGAAGCTTTCCTTCGGCTGGCCTTTTATGGTCCAGGTCATCCCCTCCTCTCGACACAGGGAATTACTCAGACCTGGTGAGAACTCGACAGGCCAAAACTGGACAATAGACTTTGTGTTGCGAGGGGGATCCTTCTCAGTTAGCTAAAAAAGAAATGACAAAATCCCTGATTACACTTCCTCTCTGGGAGACTTTTTCAGCATTGCCTGTATGCTTCTGAATTTTATTATTTTTCTCAACTGAGTACACTGTTAAATAATTATCCGCTAAGCATCACATTACTAATAATTTACTAAAAATAAAAAATAATAACAATAATTCCTACCATTAATGTAGTGCTTTCCACATCCCAGGCCCAGGGACTTCACATGCAGCTTTGAGGCTGAAGAGCCACCGGCCTCGTGATGTCTACCAAGGTTGGATTAGGTGTATGAGTCCTCTAGCAGGGGCTTCCCTTGTCCACACGTGCAGGCAAGCACACTTCCATCTCACAGGGGGTCGTTGGCCTGACCCTCCTCATTTGATCTCGTGATTAACACTTTTCTTGGCTATAATCAGTTGGGCATTATTACAACTGAGGCAGACACCCCATGGTCCTTCCCAGTAGGACAATGATATGGGGGTGCTACTAAGGACATGAGAGGTGGGGTAAGCAGCGAAGCCAGGAAAGGCCAGTAATCAGAAAGAAACATTTCAGGCTGTCTTACAGCCATCCTATTAAAGGAAACAATTTGGAAAGTGAGCCAGGAGAACTGAGCAAAGACGACCCAACAACCGCCAAGTTGGAGGTTGTGCTTGCAGCCAAGCCACTGAAGCCAAGTCAGCTGTCTCCTCCACGCCCCAAATGTCCACTGAGAGCCAGGTAGATGCCCACCTCACGCAGCACCTCCTTTCCTTCTGGTTCCAGTCCTGGGGCATCCCAGCTGCTCCCTGCCAGCCACAGAAACACTTTCTTGCCATAAGCCCGGTAGCCCAAGCCACTCTATGTCCAGGGATACAGTAGAAAGCCCCAGGAGGCTTCCAGGCCAGGCTTTTCCAGCCTACTTGGTTTGATTCATAGCACTCGGGTTGGGGAAAGGTCCAAATGATCTCATGGGTTGGGGATGACAGGTCAGCAGAGGTTGGCCCAGGCTTCAGAGGGAAGTGCTTCTGAGACACAGCGTTCTGGGGACAATTGAAAGGTTCATCTCCGGGAGAGGTGCTAATGGGAAACCCTGCCAGGCCAGTGCGCTGGCCAAAGCCCAGGAGCGGGCGGCGAGGGTGTCTGGGCCTCCCCCTAACCCCACACGCCTCCTCAGAAAACAAGGCCTTCAGGAATCAATCATCTTCTGCAGGACGCACCATCCTGTCTGAGCAGCTCCCTCTGCTCCCTCTGTTCTTGCCGGGGGAGGTCAGAGTTCACATCAAATGTCATTAATCATCTTCCTGGGGGCTGGGGGTTCATAGGACAGTCCTATTAATCAGAGGACTATCACACGCACAGCCTGGCTGGGTCGCCATTGTGCTGTTCCTCACCTATCATAGAAAGATTAGATTATCAGTGACAACTGAGACACCCTTTGAGTCACAGGGAAGCCAGAGAATAGGGTTGCTTCTATTTTTTTATTTATCCTCCTGATTTGAGGATGAGCTGTTTCTTGTCTTGTCACACGGCATCCTTTTCTTCAGAGAATCAGCTTTAAGAATCCAATTTGTCAAACCGGACAATCATTGGAAAATCCATAAAAAAAAAAAAACCCCAAACCTCAGCGACTTTATCAGAAAAGGTAAACTAAAGCAGAAGGTTTTAAATGGAGCCTGAAAGGATTAGAAAATAAGTCGCGTTTGACAACAATTAATCTCTGAAAAGCAGGGGCTTTGTAAAAAGGAACAGCCAGAGATGTGCCCAAAAGGGCTTCTGGCGATCCGAGCTGGAGTCAGTCCACGACACAGGCCTCCATCCCTCTCCCAGAGCAGGGCCCAGTTGAGACCTGGTGCTGAAACAGAAAGTCTTGCAAGCTTTCTCCTAACTTCCCACCTACCCACAGCAACCGCAGCAACAACACAGCACACAGCTCCCCATCCTCCCAGTTCTGGGACAGTCTCGGTCACTCAATGTTACTAAGCCCCCATGTAGTGGGTCCCTGTAGGGGGTCATAAGGGAAGGGGGCGCTTCCCAGCCCTTTTGAAATGTAGAGATCAGGTGAGCACGTGAAACACCTAAATCAAGTTAGAGGACAGGGTCTTGGTGGTGTGGAGCCCACAGGCTACAAACCTACACAGCTTGAGGGGCCACGAAGAAATGCGAACCAGGGAAGCAGTTGAGTGCACGCCCGTGCAGAGGGACCACGGGCCTGCCCAAAGGGTAGCGAGGCCCCATCCCCTACTCGTTCTTGCCCCTAGGGAAGGGAGCTCAAATACGTTAGAGCCTCCCGTATTTCATGAGATTCTGGAGAGCTAGGTTTTTATGGGAACAGTTCCTATTTTAAGTGTTGGCAATTCATTCATATAAAAAGAAAACCAGGGCTCCTAATTAACAAAACTTATCACTGTGTCCAATTTGGCCCCCAGGCCTGGGGTTTGTGACACTGATGTAATCCAGCTTCCTTAGTGCAAATAAGCACCAAAAGGCCCAGAGAGGCTGGTAACTGCGGGGGTCACTTAGCTGGTTAGAGGTGGACCCAGTTCCAGGGCCTGGTTCTTCAGACTTCCAGCCCAGTGCTCTCTGTTCCAGATCAGAGTACAGTCACGTCGCATAAGGACACGTCAGTCAACGACGGACCACATATATGACGGTGGTCCCGTAGGATTAGTACCATGTAGCCTGGGTGTGTAGCGGGCTATACCATGTAGGTTTGGGTACATACCTTCTATGAGGTTCGCACAATGATGAAATCACCTAATGACGCATTTCTCAGAACATATCCTGTCGTCAAGTGACGCATTACTGTGTATGAACACGTGTGACCAATTAGCAGATACATTCATTCAAGGGCAATAAAGTGATTCGAATTAAGAGGAGAACCTAGAACCCACAACTTCACCTTGAAATCAGAGAGGGGACTGAATTAGACAAGTCCCAAGTGACTATGGTTGTACTTTTGATACTGTATTCATTTAATTTTTCTACCTGACAAACTCACTCTGAAGGATTCTCTGTGTGGGTGCTGTAGAGATCTGGGGCGGGGGTTCAGGAAGACCTGTGAGTTCTGAGGGGGTGTGTTATCCACTAGACCACAGCAAAAAACTGGGCCTCGGGAGCCAAACTACTCAGTTCAAATTCAAAACATTGACTGTGTGGCCTCGGGCAAGTTACTCAACTTCTCTGGGCCTCAGTTTCCTCATTTTAAAAATGGGAAATGATAATAATATCTACTTCAAGAGATTGTTGTGAGGACTAAAAGTGGCGTGGAACAGAGCCTTCCACATGGCAAGTGGTCAATAAATTATTGTGGTTGTTATCATGTGTAATCATATTTTATTTCATCCTCAGGGGTGTCTGGCAGTGAGACACAACATTGTAGGACGATGAGTCTGGAAGGAACCTTAGAAACCGTTCTAGTGCGACTGTCTAATCTTAGAGAGAAAAACTTGAGGTCCTGAGAGGAAAAAGCATTTATTTTCTGCAGCAGGCACATGTGAAAATCTGTGCACTCCTACAGACGCAATCCACTTCTGACTACTTCCGTAGGCCCGTGCCAACCATTTTGTTTTTCTACTGTGACCTCATTGGAAATAAGAACAGTCTCTGTTATGCATGGATTTAAAAGCAAAGCCATCCCAGGCTTCAAGCTCCCAGATGCTTCATCCACGTCAGCATCATCACCACCGTATCTCGTCTCCACTCCTATGCTCATTCAAGAAAGATTTGTGAGGCGACTCGGGGCCATATTTGTCCACCGCGAGTTTGCAAGCAGCTTCATTTTTAAAAAGGATGGTTCCCCGAGGCCGTGTGTGATCGTCAGTGAGATGCTGGGCCTCAGGGTCAGTTTGGTGTTTGGGGAAAGACGCTGTCGCGTTGTGGTCAAGCCAGCGGATCGTTTGTGAAAATCAAACACGTGAAGGCGTTAACTGCCGACAAAACGTGACAGGTGCCATGTCCACCTTTATGAGGCGATTAATTAAAGGCTGCTGCAGGTGCTGGTTGGCGTGGAAGGCCCGGACTTGGTACAAGATAGATCTGGGGACAGATTTTGTCTCCTCACTTGCCTCTAAAGCCGTGGGCTCGTTTCGTAAACTCTTGGAGTCTCCAGCTATTCGAGTGTGAAACGTGGGAAATACATGTCCTTCATAGGACTTTGCGAGAATTAAAGAGAAAACGTATGAGATCAGGAGCTGTGAGCTCCCTTCCGGTCTCTCTGCCTTCCCTTGGGAAATGGGGCCTCTGCTTACGGGAAGGAGGGCCGGGTGTGACCCAGGGACGGGCCATCCCCGAGTGACTGGTGTGGAGACTCTGGTTAAGGGCTGGGGTGAGTCAGCCCAGAGCCACATTCAGGTTAATGTCAGAGGAGAGGCGAGAACAATGAACACATTCATGCTTTTGCTTCTATTTAGGCTTCTGATCTAAAGACCGATTGTTGACTTGTTCAAATAAGAGTTTATATCCTCCTCCTTGGAGCTGATATGGGATCTGAAGGATCTGGAGACCTAGCTGAGTTTCAGTTTAGGCATGCTATTTTCGGTTTATTGACCTTCCTGCAACCTCCCGCCATTAAGAGCAATCTGCAGAGCGGAGGGAGTGTGAGGTGCCTCCCTAAGCGGCCGGCGTGGGGCGAGGCGCTGGCCCTTAGAGTAAATTCCAGATGGCACAGACCCTGCAGCCCCTCGGGACCTCTGGCCCCTTCTTCCCGCTCTGGGGAAGAGTTCCCACGAGTGACCGTCTGCCTCAGGAGCACAAAGACAAATGATACCATCACCAAGTAGGAATCAAGGGAGGATGGGCCTGGAGTCCGGAGCCTGAACTAGAGATCAATCGTGGCAGTCAGTCCTAGCTGAGCGTTGACTATGGGCCAAGCACAAGGACTGAAGCTTCACGCCAGCATCTCATTCAGTCCTCCTGTCAGTCCCATGAAGTATTAACGATTATTTTCATAGCTGACAACACTGAGAAGGTGGACCTGTTGCCCAAGGCCACGTGGCTCCCATGGGGCAGAGCCCACATGTGAAAGTGTGGTGCCCAACTCTTACCTACTGGCCACACGGCTGCCCCAAACACATCCGATGCCTTCGATGCTCTGAAAGGAGCATCCGCCTGGGTTCTAACCCTGTGATACCAACACATGCATCCTAAAGAGTAAATGGAGCTTCTGGTGCCCCGCCTCACCTGGGGGAGGGGCAGTGGTCTCTCTTCTCACCGCCCCCACAACCACCCCCCCTCCCCCTCCCCGGGCCCCCCACGCAGATCTGCCCCCTGCTGGGCTGTTGAAGCCAAGGAGAGATGAGTTTACGTACCACCTGCTCCTGTGCTGTGTCCTTGGCCACCACATCCTTACAAAGCCTCTTGCCTAAAGTGCTATTTAGGTTTGGGGCCAAGAAGAAAGGAAAAGAGGAATAGCTGAGGCCTAAAATAAGTATATTAGCAACCAGGAGAGAAACTCTGGCTCATAGAAGCAAATGAAGAATCTGTAAGCTTTCAGCCTCCTGAATTTGTGGCGCTTTCCCCTGCGTGCTTAATACGAGCTGACAGCCCGCATTGTTCTGCCAAGACAAGGTAGCCGAATCCCGGTGATAGGGTGAGGGGAGCAGAGGGACAAAAGCACCAGAGCTGTGGAGGGGGTGGAGGCAGGGGGGGAAATAAAGAGAGAGGGCCAGTGGGGGGTGACTCTTAATCGGGGGCCTGGCAGGAGACCCTGGGAACAGCAGCCCACTGACAGTGGAGACCAGGAGCTCCAGATGGCTTTTTGTCTCGATGCAATAAAAAATGTAATCTGACAGGCCCTGGGATGGGACTCGGGGAACAAAAGTCTGCAGGGCGGGGGAGCAGGAGTGGGAGTGGGCTGGGTTAAAGGTATCGGAGTCTGAGGAAGACAAAAAGAAGTGACTGTCTCTTCAAGCAATTACAGGCTTTGCAAATGACATTTAATTCCAGAGGTGTGCGAGAGGGACAAAGCCAGTTGTTTTCTGGTCTTGGCAAGGGGAGAGGAATGGGAAAGGCACTGGACATTTGACCTCTGAAGAGAGGTGATAACTTTGCCCAATAACCGCGGATGTGGGCTCCACACACCCGCCCCCAGCCCCCGTCATTAGGGGATGATGGAAAGATGCAGGGCTTCCTGGGGCAATTTAATTGCTCATAGATGGAGAAGTGATGAGCTCCGCCATCCTGTGCAGACGTCCTCTAGGAGCCCAGCTGCTGTATGAATGCGGCTTCTCAGAGGGGGACACACCCCCACCTGCTTCACCGGGAACACACAGACGCCCAGGGAGGCAGTGGCGCCTCTGAGGCCTCTGATGGGCCTGTCGCTTTTTATTAAGTAATCTCTGCCTTCCAAATCACTGCATGTTTTCCTCCCAAAGGTCTTGGTTGCTGTGTGGGCCCAGCACACAGCAGGCCCCGATAAATATTAAACAGTGGATGCTGGTGATGTCTCCAGATTTCATTGTAGGGGACAACTTGGCCCCAGGGGATGGACCCCACTCTAGGACTACGGCGTGGTCACCATGGCTAGACAACAGGATATTTAAGGGGTGAAGTTTTAAGGGTTCTAAGACAGGAAAATGGGGCAGGAGAGTTAGTGGCTATTAAAAAGAGCCTATTAGAGAGACGAAAATGACAAAGATGGAAGCTGCACAGTGCTGGTGAAGATGTGGGGAAACCGGCACTGCCACGTGATGGGAGGGAGGCTTTTTCAAAAACAGTGTGTCAACGTTGATCAAAATGTTAACATCCACACTCTGACCCAGCGATCCCACGGCCCTACCCCAGGACAAGATGACAGACGTACACGAGGTGGGAGGCACAGGGTGTTCATGGCAACAGCGCTCATTACAAAATAGAAAGAACCCTAAATAGTGATCATCAGGGAAATCGATGGTACATCCATACAGGGGAATACTCTGCCGTTATTAAAAAATAGCGAAGGGAGTGTACATCTACTGATATGGAAAGACCTTTAAGACACAGTGTTGGGGGCCGGCCAGGTGGCGCAGCGGTTAAGTGCGCACATTCCCCTTCAGTGGCCCGGGGCTCGCCGGTTTGGATCCTGGGTGCAGACATGGCACTGCTTGGCACACCACGCTGGGGTAGATGTCCCACATATAAAGTAGAGGAGGATGGGCATGGATGTTAGCTCAGGGCCAGTCTTCCTCAGCAAAAAGAGGAGGATTGGCAGCAGATGTTAGCTCAGGGCTAATCTTCCTCAAAAAAAAAAAAAAGACATAGTGTTAAGAGGAAAAAAATACTGGTCAGAAAACAATACATACAGCATGATAGCATGTAGGTTAAAAAAAACCCAAACCTTAAATATCTAAATATGGGTGCGTGAGCAGGTACGCGTCCATAAGTGCACAGACGGTGGTTCCCTCTGGAGGCTTTAAGCAAAAGGTATGGTGGGGGAGGGTTGTGAACGAGCTCTAACATTTACTTTTTCTAAAGCAAATATCTGTGCATTACTCACATAATTTAAAAATTAAAATATACATTTGACAAACATCCATGTTGTTTAAGCATGTTTTAGAGTCTGTTCAGGACTTGAGTCCCAGCAATGCCCCTCTCTGGGTTTATGACTCCATTTCCCTGAGCTTCAGTTTCCTCCCCTGTGAACTAGGGGTGGAAATAGTACCTACCCCTCGGGGTTGTTGAAAGATTTAGATGAGATATGCACAGAAGAGCTCAGTCCTCAGTAAACAGTAGCGGTCAGTACCATTCCAACCAAGTGTCTTTCAGGAGTGCTGAAGGGCAGGAGAGCAACAGATGAGCCCAAATTACCCCTTGAACAAAAGTCTCGAAATCTCTGAGGTGCTGGGGACATCTGTCAGCTGAGGCAACCAAGGACTCACTGACTTCCTCTTTGTCTCACGGCTGAATAGATCTGGGTGGCTTCTCCCTCGCTCCTTGTCTTCTGAGTTCAGGTGACGCAGCAGGAGTTGGAATGCTGGGCCCCAAGCCAGTGTTAGATGACGGGTGTCCCCGCCCTTCAGCAAGGATGAAGTAGGTGACGGCCAGGATTCCTCTCTGCAGGGGACCCTACCTGGGCAAGGGCTTTTTAGGGCAACATAGGTCCTTGGTCATCAGGGGTTTCACTCTCATTTGGCGTGACTTCCTGTCCCCAGAAGAATATGTTGGAAAAGCCACCACCAGAGCTATCAACAGAGCAGACAGAGGGGTGGACTCGCATGGTTTGTGCTTATTAAATATATGTTGAAGGTTTGCATGAAAATTAGAAAGAGGGAGGGAAAGAACTCAGATTTACGCCTAAGAAAGCGAGGTGTGTCCTCGGCTCTCCTTACAGCACGGGCCCTCAGAGGGCACTGGGAGAGATGTGCACCACAGTACCTTGGATTTCTATCTTATTCTGATGAAATTGCCCAGAAAAGGCAACAGCTCTTCTAGAGATGCACAACAAGTGAGCGGTCCAGGCAGAATAGGATTCAGGGTCTCTAGACCAGTGCTGTCCAAGAGAAGTACAATGATTACCTGAGACGCAATTTAAAATCATTTAGCAGCAATATTAAAAAGGAAAAAGAGACAAGTGAAATTAATTTTAATAATGTATTTTGTTTAGCCCAATATATCTAAAATACTATTTCAGCATATAATTTATATATGGTGACTACAGTTAACAAAACTGTATTGTATATTCAAAAGTTGCTAAGAGAGTAGATCTGAAAAGGCCTCATCATGAGAAAAAAAGTTTGTAACCATGTGTGGTGATGGATGTTAACTAAACTTATTCCAGTAATCATTTCGCATTATATACACATATCAAATCATTATGTTGTACACCTAAAACTAATACAACGTTATGTGTCAATTATATCTCAATTAAAAAATTTTAAAAATGATTGAGATAGTTTACATTCTTCTTTTTCATACTAAGCCTTCAAAAATCTGCTGCGTGCTTTACCTTACAGCACATCTCAACTAGGCCTAGGCACATTTTAAGTGCTCGATAGCTAATGGCTAGTGGCCACTATATTGGTCAGCGCAGCTCCAAGCTCATGGCCAGTTCAGTTTCCTTCAAGTGTCTGGCTGCAATCCCGGGGCGTGCATGTGTAGGAGTGGGGGTGGGTGTGTGTGGACCAAGGAGCTCAGAAAAAAATCCGTGATTTGGTGGGTGGAAGGCGCATTTGTGAAAGGGCAGCCAGCAGCAGCGGGCCAGGCCAGGCCCTGGGAGGGGCCGCAGCTTTAGAAACCGATGTGAATGAGCCGCAAAGAGCTGCAGCCACACCACGGGACAGAGAGAACCCAGGGAAGAAGCAGAGAAACAACCCAGGGGGTTTCAGGCTGCTCGAGCCCTAGGAAGGCCTGGCCAGCTGGCTGGGCAAGAGCAGCTCTCAAACACCAGCAATGGGCCTCTTCCTTAACTCAGAGGACCCAGCTCTGTGGGTCCCATGAGCCTTGCCAGGAAGGACACCGCTGCGCTTGCTGCTTCTCCTGTGTCTAGGCCACCACCTACAGCATGAGCCTTTATTTTTCTTCCAGAGCCAAAGTGAACAATACGAGCTTGACACCGCAATGCAAGGTGACATGGCATTAGGAGATGCTACCTTATCATGGTCTGGGGTCAGGGAGCCTGGGTACAAATCCACTTACTAGCTCGTGACTTGGTGAAAGTCACTTCTGAGCCTCCATTTCCCAAGCTGCAAATTGGGGAGGCTAATTGTGCCAACCCCATTGCCGACCTCATAGGGCAGTTGGGAGCATAGCTGGAAATGGTGCCTGTCCAGCCCTTCACCACAGGCCTGGCCCACAGGACGTCCTCCCCAAATGGCTGCTAGCTGCCGACAATCGGCAATTGCCCGCATCCTCTCCCTTGACCTTGGAGCTGCAGGCTTTGCAGTCTTCTGGCTGAGAAACAGGAAGACGGGAGGCCTGGGGACTTGTCAGAGGTCCCACAGCTACATCCTGGCTTCCTGACTCCCACCCAGCGCTCTTTCCACGACTAGTTAGAGGACATTTCTGTCTAGTGAGTAAGGTAGGATTCTTTTGTTTTCTCTTTAGTTTTTTACTTTTGGTTATTGTTGTTTGTTTTGGCTTCTAATGAAGAGGCAGGGCAGAGCTTTAAGAAGCTGACCTCTCCCTATCACTTCTGTTGGTCAAGGTCATCCTCTGAGGGACCCAGACTTCAGAGGGAAGCCTGAGGGGGCTCAGGGTGCTGGCTGAGCAGCTCAAAAGCCAAGACTGTATGAAGAGTACAGAGCGGGGAGGGTCAGGTGTGTGGAGAGTGAGTTCTCACCCGACGGAACGGGGACAGAGGAGCTGTGATAGGAATGTTTTCGGGACACTGCACTGGGCTGAGCTGAGCAGCCCCGGGTCCAGAAGGTCTTGGGGACCGCTGCTTGTTCAGAGGACTCTTGCATGAGAGTCCAGAAGCCTCACCTCTTCGTCCATCCTACCCAGATGAGGGCAGGGTACTTATTTCCAGGGGCAAGGTGCAGGAGGCCATAGAGAGTGAGGCCACTACAACAGACTCTTGTAGGGCTGGGACAAGTGTTATCTTACCTCTTAATCTGTGTCCTGGAAGCAACCTTGGAGGTCACCTTGTCCAAACATGTTGTTTTGCAGGAGGCAAAACCAAGGCAGAAGGAAGCTAAGAAATAGGCTCAAAGGCACACAGGGAGTGTCTGAGCCAGGTTTTTCATGCAACTGATTAAAGCAGGCGGTGGGTGGAGGAAAGAGACTCTGCACAAGGTGAAGGGAGGAAGGGACTGGAAGAGAATGCTTCTGCAGGGAAAGGGCTGCGGCCTGCTCATGCCATCTGCAGAAAGTGGCCCGAGCCCTTGTCTGTCTCGTTCAGAAAAGTGGAATTGTCCTCAAGATGAATGACCAAGTAGAGAGGATTGTGGAGCTGATCTGACACAGGCGAGACCCCCCCGGGAGGCCAGCTCACATGGGGCAGACTCCAAAGGTCCATCTTCAATAAACAACAATCTGATGATTGCTAATTATATAGCAGTGAATTTTGGGGAAACGACAGAGCAAAGTGTTAACACAACTCCCCTCCCAGGCTGGAGGACTTACAGCCCCAAGTCAGCTGGGGAGGAGGCACTAAGACGAAATAAGATTGCAGTGGGTGGGACTCAGATTGGAAGAGGGGAGGACAGTCTCAGATGTCACACTGAGAAGCCCAGGGGACCCAAAGAATCTGCAATCTGTTTCTCCAGGGCTTGAGGGACGGGGCAGGCAAGAGTCTTTGGAGAAAGTTTGACCTTGAGATAGATCTGATGGCCGCTTAGGGTTTCTCTTACCTGAAGAGTGTTTGTTGAATGGCTGAATGATGCAGTTACTGGAAGACTATCAGTGAGCTATTCTTCTCACCCAAGCATCACAGAACCAAGGCCATCGCATGCCACCAGGCTAGCAGGTCCTTTCCAGCTTGGAGCTTGCCTGGGCACAGGAGGCAGGGAAGTGAGGTCGGGAGTGGCATCCTGCACCCTCTTCCAAGCTCTGACATCCTTCTCTCCACCTGAGGGGTGAGGGGGTAATGGTTTTGAGCAACCCTCACAGCCGTACAGTGAGAGGAATAATTAACATGGCTAACATGCTCAGAGATCCCTACATGAGGGCGTTAGCCAGGGGCCAACAATATTAGAGTGATGATGGCTATTAGGATTACGCTATTGTTATTATGTTTGCTCTCTCAACCCTTAAATCACACTCCATCTAGCGATCGCTCGCATTTTATGTAATTATAGCTTATATAGGTAACAAATGGATATTTATGCCAGCCTGGGAGAGAGCCTTCTGCATATATTAATTTGCTTGATTAGTTATGTATTTGGTCTGCTTTGTTCCCCCAGATTCCCCTTTCCTGCCCAGCTTCCACGGCAAATTAATGAGTTTTAACACCTTGCAAAAGTGGGTTGTGCCATGGGAGTACCTCGAGTGTACTCTGGGCTCTAAATCCACACATTCAGAGGCTTCCTAAAGGTTATGCAAAGGTTAACAAACAATTAATATGTTGAATCAGTGTGCTAAATCTGTTTACCCAGTTTTTGCAATCTAAAGGCCATTAGCCATCAGCTTCAACATTTTAGATTGATCTCTCTTTTTCCCAACCCACCCCTACTCTGTCCCCTGGATAATTTGGGTAAAAAAGAGGAAGAAAAAAATCTGAATTAAGAGCACTAAATACCTCTGGAAAGTTGGGGTTTTGTTGCTACGTAAGGCTCAAAGCTTTGGGAGTCCTGATAGACTTGATCCAGTGGGTTGAAAATTTTGAGAAGACAGTGCAAAATGGGAGGCATTTCTGCCTTTCTAATGACCAGCAAAATGTAGCTAGTCTTAAGAGTGGGTGCCATATTGAGTTCTCATGCTGGTTTTCTCTCTTGTTTACAGGGGGAAGGAATGGAGAAGAGGTGTGGGTAACTCCTACCTTTGGGGACTAACAGGAAAGAGACCTTCTGCCACTCTGTCCTCCAAGGAGAAAACACCGCAGAGTACTTGGGGCCCAGAATGCTCCTTTCCTTAGGAGGCAGGAGGAAGAGATTAAGGAATAGCCAAATGTAATCCAGCTGGTCCCCCCAGGGGCCTTCTAATTCCACAAAGAATCTCATCATTCCCCACGTTTTAGGATGCTGTTGATGAGGATAATGATAATGATAATGATAGTCATGACAACAGTGACGACAATGGCCTTGATGAGATGGGCAAGATTTATCCTTAGAGTCTAGGGTCCACGAGAAAAGCAACCCACTGTCCATCCCATTTGGCGCCTTTAAAAGAAGCTGTCCTGCCCACACCACCCACCTCTAGCCCAGGCTCAACAGAAACAGCCTCCCATGTTGACCTGGACCCTCTCTCCTTTACCTGTTTCCTGTTTCTCTTGCTTGCCAATGACCTTGTCTCGATACCTAAGAGCCCCTTTCTGGATGACCCTTCCTGCACACAGACTGCCAGCTTTGGCCCTTGGGGTGCCTTCTTAGACAAGATTTGACATTTGCTCTTGGACTCTGGTCTCTGGGGAGCTGGTGTCTCCAAAGGACCCAAAAGAGAAACACACCCAGAGGACACCAGATGACAACTGTCCCAGTCAGCCAGGACTGAGCTGGCCCTTCACCCTCTCCCCATCCTTCTCCCACACTGGCCGAGGCCCAGGCTGCCTATCAGTGGGGAAGGAGAAAAACGGAGGAGGAGCTGACCCACAGGCCAAGCTTATGGAGGGGAGAAGTCACACTTGCATGAGAGTTTGAGATGAGACTGGATTGACATTTTATTACCTAAAGAAACAAGACTCTTCGTTAATACCTGGGAGCAACCAAAAAGCAAGAAAAAGGGAAGTGAACCCCCAGGACCAGTGTGCAGGGCCATGGGGAGGAGAAGAAAGCTGCTTTCTGCCTGCGCCCTACCAAGCTGGGCTCATCCAGTCATCTGGTTACCCCACAGTTTCCACTTCTATAATGAACTCGTGGGACTTACAGAGAGAGTGAAAATAAACTCTATGTTTTAAAAAGAAAGAAAAGAGCTTTGTCCTCTAAATTTCAGTGTTAAGATTGATGAGAAAGCATCCTAACGGGAGCCTGAACTGACCAGGTGAGGAAGGAGATGAGGTGTACTCTTGGGACTTGGGAAGTAGGCTTCTTCAAGGTTTTATGTCTAAATAAAACTACAGATTTCAGCAAAAACAAGTGACGTGGCAAGCTCTGAGTATACAGCAGCCACCGTGAGCTGTGGGACCCAGGTGCATAGTCGGGGTAGCCGGCATTTTTAGAATATTAAAGTGTTCTTGTAGCATACACACATTCTTTCTTGAAAATTCCTGAGAAATACCCACTCAGCCTCCCCCCAGCTTACGTAGGAGAGAGTCGAGGAGAGAACTGTTTGCAGCCAGGATGAGTTCTTCGTGGAGACCCCAAGAGAGCCAGGTCCTCTGACGGCAAGTCAAGGTCTCTGAGGCCGTTTCACATAAAAGAAAGAATATAGTTTCATTGTTTAAAGAAATGCCAAGCTGATGACATGAAGGAAAAAGTGGATAAGCTATATCATGCCCTCTGAATCATGCGAGTGTTTTATGCATTGATTTAATCCTTAAAAATAGAGGGGGGCATTAGGTTATGTTTGGGGTGGGCTGAAACTGTCGGCTCTGGCTTGCCCAGCGGTCAGCTCCTGATGAAGTGTGCATGTTGACTGTGGGGGTGGCAGCAGTGGGGAAATATGCTGTGCAAACCGATCCACTGGCTCTGCAGAGGTGGCCAATGGCACACGATCAGCACACATGTGACCCGACGGGCCCATCTATGCAGCAACAGCCCTGGGGAAGAGCAGGCTGGCTCCGAGCCGACTGGGGCCCAGTGATGGAACCCAGGCACCCCCACTCCTGCCTGTGAGGGACATCTCCTTTGCTGCTGACTGCAAGTAGTGGTCTGTGCTCCATGGACGGTTACTCCCTTCCTGAGCCTGGCAGCCCTGTTTAGGAGGTCCATTCCCCCGTATGATGTTTTCTTTTCATAATAAGTGTGAAAGAGCATTTCAGCCTCTTGCAGCCCACGTTGGTGCAAGGATGGGGGTGGATGGGGGCCATCACTTACAAGGAGGTGGGGAAAGATGCCACCACACCCTTGCTCAGAGTGCTTCTGCCGTCAGCCCCTTCTCGTGCTAAGAGAGGAACAGACTCAGCTCGTCCACTGTACCACACCGGCCAGAAAGTAGTCCAGGCCCCACACTCATGGGGCAGCTTTCAGCAGAGACTCCGTCCACCTGCACCCCAACCCCTCCTGAGGGGTGCCACATCCAAGCCTGAGCCTCAGGGCATGTGGGTGTGCCTTCTCTATGCTCCCTTTTCCTTTCCTGGGGCTGGAGCCATGGCAGCCCAGCCCTGTAAGACAAAACCAAGGCCTAGTGGCAGGAACTCGGGTCCCTCTGACTCACCTCAAACTGTGACGAGTAAACACCTATCTCATGTAAGCTGCTCAATTACGACTGGGTCTCTTGGTTACAGCAGCCAAGCATTGCTTCAAAGCAATACACCCCTCATGCCTACCAACCAAGACGCTGCAGCTCTCGCCTCCCTCACAGATCCTGAGAGGAAGGGCAGGACAAAGGCCTCTTGGAGGCAGAAACCACAACACAAGGAAGCGTTCTCTCTGAGACATAACCTAAGCGAGACCAGAGGCGAGGAATCAAACCCAAAAGCCCTCTTATTTCTCCGTCTCTCTTAATTATAATCTCATTTGTAAGCTAAACCTTGTCATTGCATCTCCCTTAATGGCTACGTTCTATTCTGGGACTTTCTCCACCCTATTATCTTTTGCAATATTCAGGAGCTCAGGCGATGAAGGGGTGAGGCCGCTCCCTTAGACTGCTCATCCTTCTCTCTCTTTTTAAATATTTCAGTTGCTCCCAATCCTTATTTCTGCATTTCGATTTCCTGCGGTACAGTCCATTTATCTTGGTCACTCAATCAAGTTTTCCCCGGCTCTCCTCCCTTATCTTCCCTGCTCCGGGCTGACTGAAAATACCTACATTAGCTTTGCAGCCAACATGTCGACTGGAGGGAAATCTACAGATTGTCTTGATAGGAGACGTCCGTGGGAGAACGGGGAGGTGCTGCACTTGTCAGAGGACAAAGGTGAGTGTGCGACCTCGCTCAGTGACTTTCCTGCAAGGTCAACCACACCATGCAGGCCTCTCTCAAAGGCATCTGTAAGGCTTCTCTTCCTCTTTGTTTCAGTTCAGAACTCAGCCTTCCCCTGTGTCTCTGCCCCCTGTAGGACCAGTTTACTGATGGCCTCACGCCCTCCCCTAGCCTCAGATGGCCTGCACCACGGAGTCCCTGAGCCTCAGACTTCCCACTTAGGATGCCACCATGACAGTTTTAGATTAATGGGAGATAAGTAGACATCTCCCAATGGAATCCTAAAACCACAATTTGAGAGAAAAGTCCTATCTTTACTGCCTGGAATCCTGAGGATCTTGAATTGGGGCATCTCTCCTTCAACTACGCTATTTCCCCTCACGAGACCAGAGCATGGAGATGATGGCTGGTCTTTTCAAGGTGATAGCTAGATCCTGCACGAAATCTCGGAGTGGCAGACCATACTGAATAACCCTAAGCGCCCGCAGGCTTGGTGACAGATGGACTTCACACTTTGCTCATGTAATGGGCAAGCACGTGGAGATGCCCCAGTTGGGCCTCAGGCTGGGTCGACTTGGGCTTAATTTTCACCAAACTGTCACCTCACTATTAGTGCACTGGACAGAGGAATGGAGGGAGGGGGCAGGTCATTGCTAGGCAGTCTTACTGATGGTCGGTCAACACACAAGGATCCGGAACACACAAACCACAGCCCTTGGTTTCAGTTCATGGTGTATCATGGAATCCGTTCAGGATCCACAGATAGTTTGGGGTCCAACTCCTCAAAGGACACAGGCCTTCAAGCTCAGCTCTTGGCCTTGTGTGGCCACCCTTCTCAAAGTCGCTAAGAAAACCCTTCCCTCCTCCCGGGGTCCCTTTCTTCTCCTTTTAGCCCATTTCCTCCCCTCCCTCTGGATTCTACTTCTGTCAATTCCTGGCACATATTTCAATCATTTCTTTCCATTGCATCTGATGATTCTGGAATTGGGGGACGGAGTAAGAGAGGTGTGTTTGAGCCCGCTGGATGGACTCGTTTTAGCCAATCTCTTGTGTGTCATAAGATGTGCAAACTACAGACCTTCTCTGAGCCTTCAACACTTAGGAATTGCATTTATCTTTCTGTAAGAGGGACCTGATCAATGTGGCCTAAACAAGATAAAGATTCATATCTTTCTCACGTTATATTAAAAAAAAACAGAATAAGGCAGCTCAGAGATGATCTGGTAGCTTCCCGTCTCCTTCCATGCTTCTGTTCCACTATCCTCAGCTTGTGCTTCCTCTCTGAGGTGGCTTCATTGTGGCTGCTGGAGCTCCAGTCATCATGTTTGTATTCCAAGCATCAGGAAAGAGAAATAGCCAAAGAGCTTCCACTTTCATCTCATGGACCACACACAGCTGCCAAGGGAGACTGGAAACTAGTTTGTCAGCTGAATGTCTAACCTCACCTGACTCTAAGGAAGAAGAGTAGAATGGATACCGAGTAGGCAAATAGGAGAGCCTGCCACAGAGGAGGTCAGAGCAGTGGTCAAGAGAGGGGGCGCTGGAATCAGATGCCATATGTTCAGATCCTTTGCTCCACTAATCACCAGCTGTGAGAGCCTCAGCAAGTTACCTAATCTCTCTGTCCTTCTCTGTTCTCATCTGTATAGTAGGAGTAGCCACTGCTGACCTCATCTTTGGCAATATTATTATTGTTTGATTACTGGGAATCTACAGTGCTCTGGGGCATGATAAGCGCTTGCCAAATGCTCGTTATTGTTATTCCTCTGCCGGTAGTTGCATTATTGACGCCCCAACTGTCACCCTGCCTGGTATGCACTTTGCCCGTCCATTATGGAGGGAGAATTAGGCTTGCGATCAGCTGAAGGAGAGGAGGGTAGAGAAAGAGTTCAGTGCATGTCTTTAATTTCCCACTCCCAGGGCCAAAGGAACTCAAGTCGCTTTGGAATGTCTCTTCCTTTTCTTCTCCCTCGTCCCACAAGGAGGGCCAAGGTGCAGAGAGTACAGAGGAGGTCATGCAGAATGAAGCCCCCCATCTTTTCTACCCCTCTCAAGACCCAAGTTCAGTATTGAAAATGTCAGCCCTCCCACCTAGTCATCCTAATACCCTTAATTGTGCATATCCCTGTTCCAGGGCTCAGGGCATCCACTTGACCTTTGCTCCAAAGAATTTACAGTCTAGAACAGGGGTCAGCAAACTACAGCCTGCGGGCCAAATCCAGCCCATTGTCTGTTTTAGTAACTAAAGTTGTATCGACAGACAGCCACGATCATTGGCTTACAACTTGTCTGTGGCTGCTTTTGCACTACAGCAGAAGACACACGGTGGCCCACAAACCTAAAACACTCACTATCTGGTCCTTCAAAGAACAAGTTTGCCAACCTCTGCTCTAGAAGGAGAAAAGGAAGATATTTTTGAAGATACCAGCTGGTGTACATAATCAAATAGTACGTTGAATTGGTGTATGTAAAGATACAGCAAAGGGCCTGGCAGAACTTAGAGCTGACAGCTAGCACTGGGTATCTACATAGAGATGAGGAGAAGAACAGAATGAGGACGCAGTCAAACAGCATTAGCCTGCACTGTAACATTTTGTTTTACAAGGAGAAAAGACTTGGGTAGTTAAAAACTAATTTTTAACAGAGTATATTGATTGCTGGAAAGAGTGTGACATGTTTAACATTTTTATAGACTCCTAATAAAGCATAAATTAATATAACCCTCTTGGAAAGCAATTTGGAAAAATATATCAAAAGCCTTAAACATGTTCGTATTCTTGGCCTCATAATTCCACTTCTGGGAATCCATCCTAAGGCTATAAACTAAAATGTCGAAAATCTTTATGCACAAATATGTCCTTTGTGACATGACTTGTAGTAGCGAAAAGCTAGAGCCATTTAGATAGTCAGTCCTATCAGAGTTAAATAAATTATGATACATCCATATGATAGACTATTATATAGTAATTAAAATGATGTTCAAAAAAGTTTATAAATAACTTGGGAAAAATCTAAGTGAATGAAGAGGATACCAAGTTGAGTTTCATCAAAGCTGTATGAAATAAATTTAACACCCTCAGCTGGGCACACCCAGATGTCACAGCAGCTATCCTTGAAGGAGTGGATGATTCATGCTTCTCTTCTCTGTGCTCATGTATATGTCTTTTTTTCTGGAACATGTTGGTTTTAGTTTCATAACAGACAACATGTATATCATCTTAAACTACACAGGCTTTTGAAAGGTTCATCGTGAGCCAAGAGGATAAGAGATTCCGTGGGAGCAGAGAGGAGGAGGCGGGAGTTAATCACCTCTTTTCTGTAGAGTCAGGAAGGCAAAGCAGAGGGAGGGGAGAGAGTTACACTCCACTCCAGCAGACTGACAGGTCAGAAGCAAGCTCTGTGTCTGCACCTCGATCAGGTGCTGCCTGCCCCCGCCTCATCTTCTGCTGCTGAGGACCTGATGGGTGGGGGCTTCAAGCGCTGGTCTCTCCTCATTCCATGGGCTGGGGTTTCAGTTTCCTCAGAAGCTGGAGTTGAGCTCATCAGCATCACCTCCGGGAGTATCAACAGAGAGGGACGGAAGGGAGTGTCAGTGATGGACAGGAAGCCTGGGGGTGGGGGGTGTCCATTCATTTTCACTGAGAGGCCTCCGAGGCACAGACACCCCTGCCTTCTGAATGTTCTCCTCTGGCTCAGACCCTCTGCCTCGTTCTGAAACCTCCAGGCCCGCTCCTCCCTAGTGTTTTGATGTCTCTTAGCAGTAACAATATCTGTTTGGGTTTCTCTTCCCTTATCCTAAAAAAAGACAAGAAAATAATATCAAAGCTGGGTCTCCCATCTATGCAGGGTTTTAGGAGGGCTCCAAGAGGCCAGGTCTTCTTGAAGGCAGGAAATTAGGCACTCGTATGAGAAACTCCTCAGAAAAAAGCTACCGACTGGGTCCCTTATGCAAATCGAAGACCCTAGGCTTTGGAATCAGATAGAACAGGCCTCAAATCCTGGCTTCTCTCTGACTTTGCTCCATGACCTTGGGCAAGAAATCTGCACTCTCTGAGCCCCATTTGCTTCATCTGTAGATTAGGGTAGGGATGATCTTCCAATGAGTGTTGTTGTAAATATCAGAAATAATTTCTCACAGTGTGCCCCCTGCAATGATGGGTACTTGGTAGGTGCTCAAAAAAGGTCATTCTTATTTATCAAATTACATTTTCTGGGCACCCTGAAGATGTGAGGGGCAGTGGCCCAGAATCAGGCACTAATCTAGAAAGGAGGGTTAGTCCTGTATCTTTTCCAAAGCAAAAAAAATCCTGAATCCCTTTAATAATATCTGATGTACTTAGCCTTCAAATCCAGCCTCCCTCCCACCTCTCGCTGCCCATCTCCCACCATGGCCCCATGTGGCCTTTCCTGACCACGCGGATCTGAAGCACTCCCTCTCTGCTCCGACCAGGAGAGCAATTACTGTCGGAGCCATTCATTTGGTAATTAATCACGTAGGGACCTGTGACATCTCTCTCCTATGGCGGAGACTCTTCCTCTCACGCTCCCTCCCTCGTACTCCCCGCCCCTGCTTTGCATCTCATCCCTTCTACTAGATTACAAGCCCCTCCAGGGCGAGGCTGCTGCCTCTATTTCTTGCTCTATTTCTCTCTTCAGTAGGGATTGATACTTGTCACATACTGGATTTCTGTTTCTTTAGGTTTAGTTCACAGAAAACACAGCTATGCTTGGCTGGCTCAGGGTAGAATGTTTGTAGCTCTAAACACATCAGAACAGCTCCAGGATGGGCTACTTCCAAAGGGGAAGAGCAAAGACTCTGCAGCAGAAGGGTGCTTCCCATGGCCCTCAAAGTGCGGCTCCTCTGATTCTGAACAGATGGGGGTGGAGCAGGGTGCCAAGCCAGGGCTGCCAGATCAACGGCTAGATTTGTGTCTGGGGCGATGCCAGGACACTGGTTGCTTCCTGCCACCCACAGCTGCTTCTGGGAGTCCCAGAGAGTGGCCGCCTTGGGGAAGCTGGACTTAATCAGTAGGCACGGGGGCGAAGGGGCCACGCAGCCATGCCAAATCTGGAATCATTTAGAAAGGGGGAGCATCCGGTTCCCCTCCTCCCTCTCCTCTTTGCTCCCTGGTCTGGGCTTGTGGGTCCCAGACAGGGCTAAGGAGTGCACACTCCCAGCGGGAGCAGCTGTGTCCCCGCCATCCCTCTATGGTCTGGGGCGCCCCTGGTCAGGGCAGGAGCAGTCACATGCAGCTGACAGCTGTGGTGGCGCCAGGGCTCCGGCGCCCACCACATGGCTTCCTTTTTGATTCTGGCCCTCCCCTGGGCTGGCTGCTCCTCCCCTGCCACCAGAGCAGCAAATGGCCAGTGGGGTCCTTGGAGAAGGGACAGAGGAGGGTGAGGAAGGGTTATCAGCACCTGCTCCCTCTCCACTCTTCTTCCTGTGACATTCACTTCAAAGTCACAGGATGTGCTTCCCTGTCTTTGTTGCATCCCTGCAGATATGGGAATCTGCTTGTCCCAGCTAGGAATTCGTATTTCAGCAGTTCTGGCGGTTGGGATCTCAGAAAGGGACTTGGGAAAGACAGCCGATATTTGTTGAGCCCCTGCCAAGCATGAGACGCACACAGCCCCAGGGGCTGGGCTAGATGCCTATTAGCCGGACTCCGGGGCAGAACTGAGGCCTCGGCGTGTTGGCCCCCTCCACTCCGCCCCCACTATTTTAACATCCCGCTAGCCAGGGGCCAGCACCTCCCACCTCCGTCCCAACCCCTACCCCCGGGCCCTTCACCAGGGCAGAGGTTTTCCCCGAATCTCCACGGAGAGGCTCTTCCTGATCCTGTGAAATAGCTTTCCCAGCAGCAGCAGCAATAAGCTCTGATGGGGAAGGAGCGGCGGAGGGGGAAGCCCTGCTGGCTGGGGCGGTGGGTGAGGGAGCCGTGGCTTCCTCTCCGCGTCTCCAGTCTGGAGCTGTGGCCCGTGTTATCCGCCTCTCGTGACAGGAGAGCGCCCCCTGCTGTCCGAGCGCAGCCGGTGTCGCCCAGCCGGACTCTGGGAGCGCATCTGCACCGAGGAGGCTGCGTCCGGCAGAGCCGGTCACCCGGGGAGCTGCACGCGGACCGGGCAGGACCCACTTGGCCGCTCAGCGTGGCAGAAGGAGGATGCAACCTCTTTGTACTGACATCTGCCTGTAACTCCCAAGGGCTTGAACCAGCTGCTCCTGGAGGTCAGTTCTCAAGGGTGGCGTGATTAAGAGCGTGGGGTCTGGTTCAGAACCTGGCTCCACCAGACCCTGGGCATATGGTTTAACCTCTGAAGCTTCATTTTCTTCATCATTAAACTGAGATAATCAATAGTACGTATATCACAAAGATGCTTTAAGGACATTGTTCATGTAAAGCACATAGTAAGTTTTCAACAAAAGTAACTATTATTATTGATTCCCCTGACAGCTCCACAACTAAGTGATAAGATGACTACTGATAAGATCTCGTGGACAAAAGTCAGGGGGGTTGTTTTTCAAAGCATTTTCATCATTAAATGGATCTGATCCAGTTCCATGGGCATATCTGAGGGAAGCAACTTTGCCTAAAGGGGAGATTTATGCCAGAGATGTTCACAGAAACATCAACCACAAACAATTACTAAACACATTGATCAACGCTCCAAGCTGTGCAATAAAGAAAAGGGAGAAAACTTATGTTTGGGGAGGCTCTGCCTGCATTATAAATTTTTCCCACTTTGCTGGATTATATCCATTTATTACAAAGATGCTGAAACATCTCCCATAAAAATAAAAAATAAAAATAAATTTAAAAAACCACTTGACTCCACATCCCCCTCCAGCTAGCCCTCCACCCCAAATTTCTTTCCTTCTCTATATGGCCAAACTTCTTGAAATATGCTCAGTGGTTCCATTTCCTCTCCTTCTGTGAGCTCTTGAACCCACTTAATCAGGTGTTTGTGCCCACCACTCACTCCACTTTACCTGCCCTTGTCATGGTCACCAGTGACCTCTGCATGGCTCTTCAGTGCTCGTTCTCAGGCCTCATCCCTCCACCGGTTAGCCACATTGACATAGCTGATGGACCACTCCCTCCCCCTGGGAACACTTTCCACTGTTTGCTCACCCCTGGCTCTCGTCCTACCTCTCTGGCCAGTCCTGCGCAGTCATACTTGGCTAGATGCTCTGTGTCCAGGCCTCTTTATTTCCACTCGCTCTCTAGATGGCTTCGCCAGTGCCATGCTCTAACTCCTATCCACAGACACCTGGCCACACTTATGTCTCTAGCTCCCCCTTCCCGAGTTCCAGACTTGCGCAGCCAGCAGCCTCACCACCACCTCCACTTGGAGGTCCTATAGTCAGCTAACTCAGCACATCCAAATGGAACTCTTGTTCCTTCTTCTCCCGCTTTCCCATCTGAATAAATGGCAATGTCATACTTCCAGTTGCCCAGGTCAAACGCCGTGGTCGTCCTTACTGCCTCTCTTTCCTTCACACCCCACATCAATCATCAACAAATCCAGTTAGTGTTACCTTCAAGATGTAGCCAGAATCTGACTGCTTCTTGAATTCTCCACTGCTACCTCCAGTCCAAGCCATGATCTTCTCCCGGTTGATCTCCCAGTTTCTACTTATGTTCCCTGCAGAAATTTCCGGAGTGACTGATAGAGTCAAATTTTGTCACCCCTTTGCTGAAAATGCTCCAAAACAAACTTTCCCTTCTCCCTAAGAATACAATACAGTGGTCTACGGGGCCACACATGATCTTGCCCGGCTTCTCCTCCAACTTCATCTCCTACCCCCATGTTCACTTCACTTGGGACACACTGGCCTCCTTCCTATTGCTGGAATGAGCTGAGCATGATTCTGCCTCAGGGCCTTTGAACTTACTGTTCTCTCTTTCTGGAATGCTCTGACCCCAGGAAACCACAGAGCTCCTTCCCTCACTTCATTTAGTCTCTCTTCCTCTTAGCAAAGAGGCCTTCCCTGACCACTCTATATAGGACAGAAACTACACCTAACCCCTTCCTCCTTACCATAATGTGTGCATGGCATTTATCACCACTTGACATATAAATTTAATCGTTATTTTCTGTATAGTACCCAGAAATAGTAGCTGCTCAGTAAATATGTGTCGACTGCAGGAATGAATTCGTCCACACCAGCTATCCCTCCAGATGACAGAGGCAGAAGACCCCAAGCTCACTCAGCACTGATGTCAGAGATGTGTTCCCGGCTCCGGGCCTCGCCTGTCACCAGTAACCTATTGACAGGGCTCTATATAGAACAGGCGCCATAAAGCCTCAGTCTTCTGTCTCAAAAATATTGACTACATAAGGCTTGAAGATTCTGAGTTAATATGGCCTCTTCCACTTCTGGGTTGGCCAATTAGATTTCTTTCTTTCTTTTTTTTTTTTTTTCCCATCATAAGAGCAGAGAAAAACTTGTGACCTAATCCATCACAGATTTTCTCTCTGCTCTATCATGTCATCAGTCTCTAGCCTTCATTGTTCCAAGGATACATTCAAAGAAATGAACATCTAGGGTAGTGCCAGCTGGTTTACCCTCTCTGGCTTCCAATGTAAATTCCTCCCATTGGCTGTGACCCGCTTCTTTCATTCAACAAACATTTGGCCAGATAGACAACTACATAAGCTCACAATTACCATTAGTGTGTGATGCACTAAATACAGGTATTTACAAGGTGCAAGGAAGCCTAGAGGAGGATGACTCTGTCGGGGAGGTGATACAATAGACAGATCGGCTCAGGGGCTGAAGGTGGTTTATCAGTTGGGAAGTTAATGCAATAGTCCAGGCAAGACACGGGTAGAGCAGTGGTGGGTAGAGGGGCTTGTGCTGTGGGGAGGGCTGGATGGAAGAGAGGTGAGAGGAGTAACGGGAGGGAGGAAGGGAGAGGTGTGGCTCCCAGATTTGAGGCCTAGATGACCGGACACCCAGAAAAAAGGAATCGTTTGCTCTCCCTTCCTCCTTTCTCTCCCATACCTTCAGGCTCCACTTCATCTAACTGTCCCCAGTTTACTCACGAACCCAATCTCTCTGCTCATCACATACCCTCTCTGTGCCTCACTTTCCTCATCCATAAATGAGGGCAAAAATAGTCATTTCCATGTAAGTTTCCAGTGAGGAATAAACAGTTAATTCATGCAAAGTGTTTTGGACAGTATCTGGGACATAATAAGCACTCAAGAAATATTAGCTCTGGTCAGCATCATTGGCATCATCGTTGTCACCGTCACCGTCATTGTCGTCCTTACCATCATTTATTTCCCAACCTCCTACCCTGACCCGCTGTCCTCCTTTCCGTCTCAAGGAGCCATGGCTATGCTCTTGGCCCTTCTTCTCCCGGCCTATGCACTTGTAACAGCTTTTCCAGCTTCTCTCTTCTGGCATTTTCCAGACCCCCAAATTTCTGCTCTGGAGGAACTTTTTGCCACAAGACTTTAACTCACTCTCAAAGCAAATCAAACTGAGGATCGTTCCCTCAGTCCCACAGCATTCTCCTCCCTCTGCACCCACAGCCACGCTCCGTCTCCCGAGGGCAGAACAAAACAACACAATCAGGACAGAAACTCCATCCCAGGCCGGTGCTGCCAACCACCTGACAGGCTCCGGGTGAAACCTGTTTGGTTTTTCTTCCACTCTCTAACTGCTCACAGACGTCTGTCTGCTTTCCTCTATTGTGCGCCTTCCAAAAGAGGGGGAAGATCAAATACTTGTAAACATTTTAATCTCTCTTTTTCTTTCTGTCTTGTATCAAAAGAAACAGGGGGTGGATGAGGGGATGTTTTTCTCCTTCCGGGTGGAGTTGAAGTTGGCAAAACCTGAAAACAACTTCATTTCCTATCCTTAGGGGATAGGAATGGCGAATTAGCTGACCGGGGAACTAGAATGAGCTCTTAACCTCTTACTCAGTTCTAATCCCTCTCGCTCCATCAGACTCAGAAACGTTAGAAAAAACCCCAGCCAGGGAGTCGCCACTGTGGCCACAGACAGAAGGGAGGACCAGGCAAACCAGTGTGGGCAGTTGGTTTCTGAATGGCTGCAGGACCTCTGGATAAGATGACTGATTGCCCCCAGGGGAAAGGGCAGGAGTAACCGCTGGCAGCCTAAGACAAAACTGGGAGAAGAACAAGGACAGAATGCAAGCATAGACTGCAGCATGAGCCTGCTTCACAGCATCTTTCAGAAAGAACCAGAAGGCTTGAAATAGGAGGGGATATTGTCGCAGGTGTCAGAACCTTTAAAGTTTAAATCTGAGCAGGAAAATATTTACTCTAGAAGGTGTGGTGCGTGGGACAACGTCACTCAAAATTTAGAGACTCAAATCAGGACTCCTCCGGGAACATAAATTCATGCCAAATCTTTGAAAAGCAAATTGGCTAAATGAGTCAAGAGCCATAAAAATATTCATCATCTTTGACTCAGAAATCCCATTTCTGGGGTTGAATCCTAAGGAAATCGCTCCAAATACAGAAAAAGATGTTTGCTCTGGTGTTATTTATAATAGCAAAAATGTGAACATGCCATCTGCCCGTTTCCAGGGGAAGAATGAGAGAAGTCAGGTGTGTCTCCTGAGGGAAGCACCTGGCAGCATGAAGAGCACGCCAGAACACGGAGGCATTTTACAACCATGTGGGAAACGACCGATACGTAGAAATTTGTGTACACCAGACTTTCAACCATGGGCGTGACAAGATGGGGACAATGCATTTTAAAAACTAATGGAATAACATAGACAAAAATGTATTTATGTTTGTGTTTGGGTGATGAGATCATGGCTAGGTTTTGGGTTTTTTTCCTTTTTTAAATGTTTCCAAGAGTTTTTAAGTGGAGCGTTTCACTTTTAAAGTGGAAAATGATTATTGGTCTTCAAACTATAAAACCCATAAGAGTTTTTGCTTTAACATCTAAATGAAAAGTCTTACATAGAAGTCACTTTTCCAGAATTTTTTTCATTCCATTGTATAGTCGTTCAGTGTTCAAACTCTGCCACTCCAAGCATGTTAACGCATCTTTGTTCTCTCAAAATGCCCACGTCCCCTTCGCTTTCACCTCCAAGCAAGGAGGACATTGGGTGGGCAGGAGCAGTTATGGTGTCCAAGGCTAGATACAGAGCACCGTGTTCACTGGAACACCCAGAGGCAGTTAAGGTAACATCTTCCACTGGATGACCTAATTTGCCTAAAACGCCCCCTTCTCCTGGTCAGATCCTACAGAAGTACCTGCCTTCTGTGTTCTGGGCCAGCAGCCTGCAGAATGTAGATGTGGGAGGACTGCAGAAATGGAGAAGGAGGACGGTATGAGTATGAGAAGTCATTCCCTTCAGCCCCGCAGAAACAGTCTGAGACCTGCGTGCTCACAACACCGCTCAGAAGTCCACCCGCATCGGCCCCTGCCAAAAGGAGAAACACCAGTCAGAAAGGCCTGGCGCTCACCACCTTGAGTCCTAAAGACCCCCAGCTGCTGTCAGAGAGTGACTGGATGCATGTGAGGCAGGAAGCCCCAGCGGTGCCACCTGCGCCCCTGCTCCGAGCTCCTGTTTCAAAGGGCTGACGCCCTCTGTCAAGGAAGAATCAGCGAGGGGCCGGCCCGGTGGCGCAGCGGTTAAGTCCACACGTTCTGCTTCTCGGCGGCCCGGGGTTCGCTGGTTCGGATCCCGGGTGCGGACATGGCACTGCTTGGCAGCCATGCTGTGGTAGGCGTCCCACGTATAAACTAGAGGAGGATGGGCATGGATGTTAGCTCGGAGCCAGGCTTCCTCAGCAAAAAGAGGAGGACTGGCAGTAGTTAGCTGAGGGCTAATCTTCCTCAAAACAAAACAAAAAAAAAACAACAACAACAACAAAAAAAAAAAAAAAAAAAAAAAAAAAAAGGAAGAATCAGCGAGTCGCCCCGGAGCCCAGGGCCAGTGAGCTCCTAGTGGGGGAATTGCTGCTTAAAGGGCACTGTTTTGCATCCTGCTTTAGATAGCTTGTAAGTCTCCCCTTATGACTGTTCTGTTTATGCAAATGAAAGGGACTGGTTGATAAATACATAAGGAAACAAACAAATAAAAAGGGGGCCACCCTCAGAAGCCCCTCACTTTGTCAGAGACACCCCTGGTGTGGCAGCCTCCAGGTGGCTTGGAGGGTCCTGGGTCTTTGAACCCTCTGACTTGCTCCCCACCCACAGCCCTCCCATCCTGAACACTCACCCCACCTCTGCCCATGTACCTTTTTCCAGCCAATCAAAAAGCTGAAATTAAAAACAAAACTTTTATAAGAAACATTTCAGAGTATAATAAACCCTATACGCATTTTCCTAGATTCAATAATTGTCAACTCATGGCCAATCTTGTTTCATCTGTGCTCCCACTGTTTCCTCCTTCTCTGTTAATTATTTTGAAGCAAATGCCAAACATTACATCATTTCATCCATAAAGAGTTCAGCATAGATATCTAAAAGATAGAGTTTTTAAAAAATCAGTCACCATACCATGCTCAACCTAAAGATGTGAATAATAGTTCTTCAATATCATCAAATATCCAGGCAGTGTTTAGTTTTTCCTGATTATCTCATACATTTTTTTTGTTTATTTGAATCAGGATCCAAATAAGGTCCTTATATTTGTGATTGATTGTCATGTCTTAAGACAAAGAGCTGAATTCTGAATTCTGAAACCACAAAATCCAAATTTGAGCACAGAGTAGAGTGGCAGTCTTAACAGGTGCTGATCATCAAAGTCAAGCATTCATTCATTCATTCAGTCATTCAACAAATATTTATCAAGGAGCTCTGGTGAAGCAGGCCTGTGCCCTGCACTGGGATGTAATGGCGGCTATGATCATTCCTGGAGCCTACACCACCGAGGCAGTCTGGAGGAGGGCAGACACGAGTCAAATGATGACACGAGGAATGTGGCACTTAAAAGGTTGAGAAGTGCTATGAAGGAGGGTGCTGCAGGCACCAATAACATGAGTTTACATAACTCTAAGGGACAGAATTAGGGTCAACAGGTGGAAGTGCTGGGGAATCAGATTTGGGGACAGGAGAGGGAAGAATTCAAAAATTACCAAGCATGAAAAGAAGCAGAAACATATGATCCATAATGAAGAGAAAAACCAAGCACCAGAAAGAGATTCAGAAATGACACAGATGAGAGGATAAGTAGACAGAGTGTTAAAATAGCTATTACCCCACGTGTTCAAGAAGGTAGAGGAGTACCAATCATGATAAGGATGGACACGGACACTATAAAAAAAGACCCAAGTCAAACGTCTAGAGATGAAAAATATTTCTGAAATGAAAAATACTCTGAGTGGGATTACTGCAGAAGAAAAGATTAATGAATTTGAAGATACAGCAATAAAAACAATCCGAAGTGAAACAGAGAGAAAAAAAGACCAAAACAATTGAACTGGGTATCAGTGAGCTGTGCCACATCATGGAACATATGTGTAACTGGAATCCAAAAACAAGAGGAGAGAGAAGGAGGGACAAAACAATTTGAAGAAATAATGGCCAAAATTTTTCCAAATTTGATGAGTATTATAAACCCACAATACAAGAAGTTCCATGAACCCCAAGAACAAGAAACGTGAAGAAAACTACATTCAGCCATATCATAATCACATTACTTAAAACCAGTAATAAAGAAAAAAATTTTTAAAGCAGCTAGAGAAAAAAAGACACGTTACATACAGAAGAACAATGATAAGAATTCCAGCAGACTTTGCATCATAAACAAAGCAAATGAGGAAATAGTGGAGTGACATCTTTAAAGCATTAGGGAAAAAAAGCACCAGGCTAGATTTCTATATGTAGAGAAAATGTCTTTCAAAAATGAAAATGAAATAAAGACCTTTTCAGACTTAAAACAACTGAGAGAATTCATCACCAGCAAACCACCAGTATGAATGAAATCTTAAAGTAGATCCTCAGGCAGAATTAAAATTATAGCAAAAGAAAATTTGATTTATGTAAAGGAAGGAAGAGCCCCAGAAATAGTAAGTATGTGGTAAATATAAAAGTCTTATTTTCTAACTACTTAAATCTCTTAAAAGGTAATTGATCATTTAAAGAAAAAATAATAACCATGCATTGTGGAGTTTCTAATATGCATAAAAGTAAAATGTGTGAACACAATAGCACAAAGGCCAGGAGGGGAGAAATGGAAGCTGAATGTTGCAAGGTTCTCACACTGTATGTCAAGTGGTGTTCTATTTCTCGAAGGCAGACTGTGGTAAGTTAAAGGTGCACATTATAAATCCTAAAACAACCACTGAAAGAACAAAGCAAAGAGGCCCAGCTAACAAGCCAATAAAGGTGATAAAATGAAATCATAAAAAGAATACTCACTTAATACAAAAGAAAGCAGTAAAAGAGGGGAAAAGGAACACAAATTAGATGGCACAAATAGAAAACAAATAGCAAGATGGCATATTTAAATCCAACACATCAATAAACTCCCTCAATTAAAAGGCAGAGATTGTCAGATTGGATAAGAAAGCAAGACACAACAATATGCTCTCTACAAGGAACTCACTTTAAATATAAAGAACTAAAAGGTTAAAAGTAAAAGGATGGAAAAAGATATATCATGCTAACACTAAGCAAAAGAAAGCAGGAGTTGCCATAAAATATCAGACAAAGTAGATTTCAGAGCAGGAATATTACCAGGAATAAGAGAAGGGTCATTTCATAATAATAAAGGAGTCAATTCATCAAGAGGACATAATAATCATAAATATTTATACACCTAATAACAGAGCTTCAAAATATATGAAGCATAATGCCATTATTCACAGACAACATAACTGGGTACATGGAAAATCCAAAAGAATATAGACAAGAACTATTAGAATTTGTAAGTAATTTACCAAAGTCTCTGGATACAGGGTCCGTGGACAATCTCTTCCATTTTAGCCATCCTGGAGGGTGAACGGTGGTATCACACTGTAGTGTTAATTTGCATTTCCAGGATGATATTTTAATGTATTTATTGACTATTTAGAAGTTTTCTTTTGTGATGTGCCTGTACAAGGCACATTTTTTCTATTGGGGTGTGTGTCTTTTTTCTATGTTGATTTGTAGGAGTTCCCTATATATTCTGGATATGAGTCCTCTGACAGATACACACACAGCAGATGTTTTCTTCCACTCTCTGTGGTCAGCCTTCCCACTTGTTCTGCTTGTAAATTTACTACCTCTCTTTGCCTTGCTTCTGATTCTGGAACTGGACTTGGGAGATGCTATTTCTCCTTTGCCAGCTGGCCAGATGATATGATTTGTCAGTGGAACATACCGGAGGCTCATTGCAAGGCTGGAAGAGGAAGAGGGACTTCTGTTTCTGCTGTTTTCTATTTTTGCATGGAGCAGGGTACGGGAGCCCGGCTCTGTTTACCACAGCGGTGGGCTGCCCTTGCAGTCCAAGGCTGGTACTCTCCCCTATGTCCTTTGTGACTGCAGTGGCAGACAGGGTGTTCTTGTGGCAGCCATGTGCCCTCCTCAGGGATCTGCATCGCAGCCTGCAGCCCCGCAGGGTCCCGTTCTAAGTTTTTAAGCTCCTTTCTTGTTCACTTTCCCCTCAGCCCTGGGGCAGTAGCTGCTTCCTGCCCTTACTTCCTTTACTGTATCTTAGCATTCTCTTTTACCTTTGTAAACAATGAATCCCATTTTTCCTTTTCTTTGTATTAAATTTCCCTGTTCATATTATTGGTATAATTTCTGTCTCCTGACTGGATGCCGGCTTACACTCTCTTGATCATGCTATTTGGTGAATAAAAGTTGTTAATCTTAACGTGCTTTGGCAGCTTCGTTGAGAATTAATTGGCCCAATATGTGTTACTCTAGCTCTGGGCTTTCTCTAAGTTCCATTGATCTATTTAGCTGTCTGGACACCAGTACCACACTGTCTTGATTACTGTGGCTGCACAATCAGGTCTTGAAACCAAAGTTTTCCAGCTTTGTTCTTTTTCAAAGTTGTTTTGGCTATTCTAGGTCCTTTGAATTTTCATACAAATTTTAGAAACACCTTGCCAATGTCTTCTGGGATTTTAATTGGAATTGTGTTGAAACTACAGATCAATCTGGGTTGAAGTGACGTCTTAGTCATATTGAGTCTTCTGATCCATGAACGTTGTATTCCGTCTGCTAGGGCTGCCATAACAAAATACCATAGACCAGGTGGCTTCAACAACAGAAATTTATTTCTCACAGGCTGGGAAGCCCAAGATAAGGTGCCAGCTAGGTAGGTTTCATTCAGTGGCCTTTTCTCTTAGCTTGCAGACAGCGGCCGTCTCGCTGTGTGCTCACATGACTTCTTTGTACGCACACCAGAGAGAGAGAGAGAGATCTGGTGTCTCTTCTCAGATGGACACTACTTCTATTGCATCAGGGCTCCACCCTTATGACCTCATCTAATCTTACCTACCTCCTAGGAAGCCCCATCCTCAAATACAGTCACCCTGGGGGTTAGGACCCCACGTCTGAACTCAGGAGGGGCACAGTTTAGTCCGCAGCAAACATCCTATATCCCCTATGTATTTAAGTCTTCTTTGATCTCTCTCAACAATTCTTTTAAATTTTTAGTTTCTTGCACACCTTTTGTCAAATAGATCCCTATGTATTTAATATTTTTGATGACATTTTTAAAGATTTCAGTTTCCAATTGTTTGTTGCTAGTGTATAGACCTACAATTTCTTTTTTGTAGATAACAGACTTTGTATCCAGAAACCTTTCCAAACTCACTTACTAGTTCTCATAGCTTTCCTTGGGATTTTCTGCATAAAAAATCATGTCATCTGTGAATAGAGATGGCTTTATTTCTACCTTTCCATCTGTATGAATGTTTTTCTTTTTGTTTATTTGTTTTGCCTTATTGCATCGGCAAGAACCTCCAGCACGATGCTGAATAGATAGGGTGAGAGCATTAATCCTTGCCTTTTTCCCAATCTTAGGGAGAAAGTACTCAATATTGCACCATTAAGTGTGATGTTAGCTATGGTTTTTCTTAGGTGCCTTTTACCAGGTTGAGGAAGTTTCATTCTATTCATAATCTCCTGAGATTATCTATCATAAATGAGGAAAGTTTGTCAAATACATTTTTCTATTGAGATAACCATGTAGTTTTTCTCCTTTACTCTGTTAATAAAGTTAATTACATTAATTGATTTTCAAATATTAAAGCAATCATGGATTCCTAGAATAAACCCCACTAAGTCATAATGTATTATCCTTTTTATATATTTCGGGATTTGATTTCTCAATATTTTGTTAAGAATTTTTGCATCTGTGTTCATGAGGGGCGTTGTTCTATAGTTTTCTTTCATTATAGTGTCTGGTTTGGGTATCAGGCAACACTATCTTCATAAACCCAGTTGCGAAGTTGTAATAGCTAGATCTTTAGTTAACATGAGGGATGCCAACTTAGAGAAAGGAAGCAATATTGTAACCATGACCCTGACTCACTAGTTTCTGTGAATACATTCTAGCCTGAACATAGCCTAGATGATTCAGCACCGCTTGCTTTTACATAATACACAATCTGCTAGTTCTATCACTCTTGCTTACGTATATCTCCCAGCTGTGATAAGACACCTCTGTTCTTTGAGTTCCCCAGGAACATGACAAAGAAAAATTCTGCATCGATACCCATCATGAATGACAGAAGAAAGAGATAATGTGGTGCCTTGAAGTTTGTCACACCGGATAGTCAAGATCCCTAACCCCGCTCCTTCCCTGCCCATTTCCCCTGTGAACTCCCTCAAGATTCTGCATGATTTTAAGATGGTTCCTTAGGACACTAGTCCGCCAGCTTCTGATTATGCTAGTTAATAGTATAAATTTTCCTTTCTCAACCACCAGCTTGTTTGCAATTGATTGGCACCGGATTGTGGTGAGAAGAATGAGCTCCTTTTCGCTGGGTTACAATGTCTTTTCGATTTTTGGAAAAAAATTTGTATAAGATTGATGTTATTTCTTCCTTACTATTTGATATAATTCACCAACAAGGCTGTGTGAGGCTTGAGTTTTCTTTACAGGAAGCTTTTTCAAACTATAAATTTAACTCCTTTAATAGAAATAAGGTTATTCGGATTTCCTATTTCTTCTTAAGTCAGTTTTGGTAATTTGTGTCTTTGAAGAAATTTGTAAATCTCTCTTATGTTGTTGGATTTATTGACATAGAGTCGTTTGTGTTATTTCCTTATTATCCTTTTAACATCTGTCGGCTGTATAGCGATGACCCCTCTTTCATTCTTGGTTTTGGTAATTTGTGTCTTCTCAATTTTTTTCTTGATCATTCTAGCTAGAAGTTCATCACTTTTATCCATTATTTTTTAAAATAACTTTTGTTTCCATTAATTTCATTTACCATTTGTTTTCTACTGCATTTACTTTTGCACTCATCTTTGTATTTTTTCCTTCTACTTATTTTCACTTTATTTTGCTTTTCTTTTTCATCTTAAAGCAGAGGCTTAAGTCATTCATTTTAAACCTTTCTTATTCTCTCATATAAGCATTTAAAGCTCTAAATTTTTCTCTAAGCTTTATTTTAGCTGCATCCCAGATAGTCTGTGTTGCTTTCATTATCAACCACGTCAAAATATTTGTGATTTCTTCTTTGATCCAGGTATTATCTAATTGTTGTTTAATTATCAAACATTGGGGAGATATTTTAGATACCTCTTTATTATTGAAATCTATTTCAACTCCATGTGGTCAGAGAACATACTCTATATTATGTCAGTCCCTTTAAAGTAATTGATTCTTGTTGTATTTCTGTTGGTGAAGTATATAGTCTCTGTGGGTGAAGATCCCTGTGCACTTGAAAAGATGATCTACTCTGTCATTGCTCAAGATAATGTGCTACAAATATCAATTAGGTTGATTAGCTTGACAGTGTTGTTCAAGTCTCCAGAGCCTTACTGATTTTCTGTCTATTTTTTCTATCAACTACTGATCACTGCCAATTTCAGTTCTGTAAGTTTTTGGCTCATGTATTTTTGAAATTCTGTTACTGGATGCATTCGGATTTAGAATTGTTAATATCTTTTGTTTTTAAGCTATGTTTTCCCCATACAGTTGAAGCAAAAAACAAAAGACTATAACCAAAAATACCTGTTACTGCATTTTTCATAAATTCCAATTTTTGAATAAATAATAGAGATGAGCAAAGACAGAGAAGAATAAAAATCAAGCACGATCCCACCTCTAGAGAGGGAAACAGCATCACCATTTTAGAATATCTTTCAAAAGGCCTTTCATGAATAGTGTAATGTCCTTTTCTAACCCAGTAATCATGAACATTTTTCTATGTTATTATTATTATTCAACACTATTTTTAGTGGCCATGTAGTATTCCATTGTACGGATAACCATGATGAAATTAACCTTACATTACGTTTGCATTTATCTCTTTAACTTTAATCTTATAGACGTCCGTTCATTGGAATCTCCTTTTCAACTTTTTTCCCTTTGTTCTATTACCTTTCCTCTCAGTTTAGGGTAATCCACAGATTTACTTGGCTGAGTTCTCCATCTGCCTCTAAGATGTAGACACAAATGTTTCACAATCTGGGCCCCAGGTGGAGCCCTGTGGTCCACTCCTAGAGCCATTCCTCCATCCAACAGCCATTCATTCCATACTCTTCAGAAATGTTTGCTTAACCAACTCTGCATCCATTTTACTGATTTTGTGTTAAAGTTGAGCCCTTAAAGAGCTGTTTGTATACCATACTTGGTATCTGTAATGGACTCCCTTGAAACCCCTCCTGGATCCCCTCGGGTCCCTTTCACCAGCTCTGCATGCCCACTGCCCACTCTGTGGACTCTGCTGCCAATGGCTTACACTTATGACTTCCAGAGGATTGGCCTTGGGCACCAAAGCTGCTCCACTCTGGGAATCTTACATTTTCCCCTGGACAGCCAGCCTACAGCCGGTAACTGACTGATTTGGGAGCATAAAGCGCAGCTCTTTGAATTCAAGGTGGCAAGCTCTGAGGTGTAAGTTATGCTCCAGAGCTCCCCATGGGATCAGTCTGGGACCTGAAATCTGCCCTTCTCTTGGTTTCTTCCTCTTTCCTCTCCTGCCTCTCCCACTGCCCTGCAGCTTTCTTCTGAGAGCAGGTCCTTTATAAATCACTTGGCCCATGCTCTTCTTTTGGTAGACCTTAACCTTAAGGCAGCATCCAAAACCACCCAAAGCAGTACTTAGAGTAGGTTCTTCCCAGGTCTCACCCACACTACTGTCCTGCACCTTGCAAATCCAAAACCACTGGTGTGCCCAACTTTAAAACAACTTGACATCTGAACATCTATGCTTGCACCAAAAGAAGAATAGGAGTTTTTATTCCCTCTATAAAAGAATTCACAACAGGGTTCTAAATATAGGGAACTCCACTTGTGTGTTTAAAATCAAATTATAAAATTTTACCCCAAAAAATTGACCTATAGCAACTTTTCCAGAAATAACGTATCCTATATAAAGCAGTGCCCTGTATAGCAACCCAGTAATTGAGACTTTGAAATCCCTTTCCATGAAAGTGGCTTTCTCCTGCGGCCCCCTGGTAAGTTTCTGACTCTTTTCCTCGGCCCCCTCAGTCGTACCCTGAAGGGAGTTGCCATGGTGACCGTGGGACGGTGACCTCCGGAGGAGCTCTGGCTCAGGAGAAACGGTTTCCACCAGTGTGGCTAAGAAGCAGGGAGCTGAGATGTAAATGGCATTCTCCTTGGTCAGTTGGGCAGATATTTAACTGGTTTAGCGTTGGAGACGTGCAGAAGTGCTCAAACAACTTCAGATGCACGGGGGCTGATGCTGGGCTCACCCTGCTTCTCAGGAGCAGAAGCGTTAACAATATGCCTCGCCCTGAGCCTGGCTCCGACAGAGGCGTGCATCCAGAGAAAGGCCATCCTCAGGGAGGCAGGTTGGGACCGCACGGCTCTAATTAATTTATTATTGGAGTTCAGTGATAGAAAGAGAGGGTCACTACATATGTAAATGATGCTGTGTTTAATCCCAGGATCTAAATGCACTTAACCAAGGAAATGAAAGCTCTCTCATGCCTATTTAATTAGCTCATTTGAATAGAAGAGAAGCCAGGGGGAGACAAACAGGCCTGAACTCAGGCACCTGCCCACACGAATCATTCCTCACCCCCTTGACACCGAGACACTGCTGAACTCTTTCCTCAGTACTTTTTTTTAAATGTTATTAATATTTGCAATTACAAAAATAGTTTGTGCTCATTGTAACAAGTCAAACAATATAAAATTTTGAAGTTACTGTATCCCAATTCCAGTCCATTGAGGTAATCAGTGTTAACACCCTGGAGTATATAGCCTTCTGGACCTTTCTTTGCGATCATTTAAACATGCACAGCCACTCCCCATTATGTCTCTCCTCCCCCTCCCACACTATAACCTTGCTCCTGCTACTTAACATGATATCGCGGTATCCTGGGGGTTCCTCCAGGTCAACACATATGTATCTAATTCGTTCTTTAATATCTCAATGGTATTCTATAATACCATTATATATTCTATAATATTCTTCTGTAATATTCTATAAGTACTACGATTTATTCAACATTCCTATTGATGGGCAAATCCCAATTCTATCCAGCTTTTCCTACTATAAATAGGGTCAGTCTTGTATATAGATATATATTTTTATTGTATATATACAATACTGTATATCTTATTGTATATGTTACATATATCATTTTTATATAGATACTGATGTTATTATTTCTATAGGATGCATTCTCAAAATTAGAATCAAAGAATGTGTTCATTTTCACTTCTAACAGTCACGTTGAAATTACTTTCCCAAAAGGGTTTAGCAATTCACATACCCATTAGCAATGGATGAGAGTCCCTGTTTACCCACATACTTGACAACACTGGATGTTATCTGTCTTTAATTTTTGCTAATCTGATGAGTGAAAACGGTATTAATTGTTGTTTTATTTTGCCACCCCTGACTGCAAACAGAGTTGAGTGTCTTTTCATCTGCTTATGGGCCATTTGCATTCTCTCATTGGTAAAATCTTGGTTCATATCCTTTGTCCATTTGTTTTTTTTTAAAGATTTTATTTTTTCCTTTTTCTCCCCAACGCCCCCCAGTACATAGTTGTATATTCTTCGTTGTGGGTCCTTCTAGTTGTAGCATGTGGGACGCTGCCTCAGCATGGTTTGATGAGCAGTGCCATGTCCGTGCCCAGGATTCGAACCAACGAAACACTGGGCCGCCTGCAGCGGAGCGCACAGACTTAACCACTCGGCCACGGGGCCAGCCCCCTTTGTCCATTTTTTTTTTAAGTTTATCTTTTCCTTATCAGGTTATATATTAAGGGTATTATTTATTGTCTGTCCTAGGCATTATCGTTAGTCTTTTGACTTAGTGGGACTTGATCATTTTTTCCCCTTCTCTGTCAGTTTCACTTGTGAATGTCAGCTTTCACCATTTTTTCCAAGTTAATAGGCAAAGGTGTGGGACTGGAAAGAGATGTTGTGACTGTAGAACAGAGAGGAGACTCAAGTGACCAGAGCAGCAAGTTTGCACTGGGAGGCTGGCAACACCAAGTGGGACAGCGTCAGCATCTCTAATACTCATATCTGGTAGGGAGAGAGGTGAGTAGCTTTTCCAGAAGTCACTCAGTCTGTGTTCTGCTTTAAACGATCCTCCTCCTCTTGGCATAGAACCCTTCTCCCACATCCCTTTATCTAGCTCACTCTGACTCATCCTTCAAAACTCAGCTCAAACATCACCTCCTCTGAAAAGCCTTCCTTGATCCACCTAGCAGCTGATCTAGATGACCCTCCTGTGTATAATTCTATTCTAGCTCTTGTCACATCATATCGTAACCCACTGGTTTGTTTGTCAGTAACCGCCCCCCCCCCAGAGTGATTGCTCCTTTAGAGCAGGGCTCCCTTTGGGGCACATGTCCATTCCCAGGGTCTAGCAACTTTGGGAGCAGTCCGTTTGTTCAAAGAATGGCTTGAACAAATTTAGCAAACTTTTCATCAGCACCACTGTGCCAGGTGCTATGGAGGTGACAGAAGAACTATAACACATGATGCCTCATATCAGAGTGATTAAAATCTAGCTGAGGGGCTGGCCCCGTGGCCAAGTGGTTAAGTTCACACACTCTGCTGCAGGCGGCCCAGTATTTCGTTGGTTCAAATCCTGGGCGCAGACATGGCACTGCTCATCAAACCACGCTGAGGCAGCGTCCCACATGCCACAACTAGAAGGATCCACGACGAAGAATATACAACTATGTACTGGGGGGCTTTGGAGAGAAAAAAGGAAAAATAAAATCTTTAAAAAAAACAAATCTAGCCAAGACATAAGAGCACACTGAAATGGGGACAATAGCACATGAGAGCAATTACACTTCAGTAGACTATCACGTAATTGAGAATATAAGTGTTATAGAAGTCCTGGGTGAGGGGGCACAGGGAAGAGCTACGGAGGACGTGCGCTTGATCTAGATTTTGACGGGTGGGGGGCATTCGGGCAGGGAGTAAGAAGAAACAAGGGCAGCCAGGTAAGGACAGCAATGGAGAAAGGGGTGGGCCTGGGAAAGAGCACGTGGTGATCATGAAACAAGGGGGAGGCTAAGTGACCGGAGCAGAGAGTTTGTGCTGGGAGGAGGGGCAAAACCGAGCGGGACAGGATCTAACTTCCCAGCAAGGAATTTCTGGATTATTCTGAATCCACGTACTGCCTCCTCAGATCATACTGGCTAATTTTGGCATTCTGCCATGTACTCTAAAGATGTGTTCATGTGTCTCTTTCACTAAATTGTAAGCTCCTGGTCTGGAGAGTGGTTTGCAGAATAATGCCCACACGCACACAAAAAGATGTCCGCCTCCAATCCCCGGAACCTCTGACTATGTTGCATTAGAGGGCAAAGGGGCATTAAGGTAGCAGATGAAATTAAGGTTGCTCATCATCCCTTAAAACAGGGAGACTAGGCTGCATTATCTTGGTGGGCCCAATGCAATCACGTGGAGCCTTGAAAGTGGAACAGGGAGGCAGAAGAGGGGAGTCAGAGGGAGCTGGGACTATGGAGGAAGGTCAGAGTGGGAAGGATTCGGCTCACTGTTGCTGGCTTTGAAGATGGAGGAAGCAGGCAATGAGCCAAGGAAGGTGGGCAGGCTCTAGAAGCTGGAAAAGGCAAGGAAACTGATTTTCCCCTGGAGCCTCCTGAAGGAGCCAAGCCTTGTCGACACCTTGATTCCAACTCAGCGAGACGTGTCCTAGATGCCTGACCCTGAGAACCGTAAGATAATAAATATGTACTGGTAATAAATAAGTTGGAGGCAGTTTGATGCAGCAGCAATAAGAAGCTCAGCAGGGACCATGTCTCACCCATATTTACATACGCACATAACCCAGCTCTGTTTATTGCGGTGCTCAATAAATGCTCACTTAATGTAATGGCGCGAAGAATTCCTCATGACCCAACATCCCTCCCAGGAAACACAGATTGAACTCTATCAGTATCCATGTGCTCTAAGTCAGTTTGCTCTCAGTCCAGATTTTGAGTTTGCGCTTGTAAACAACACCGGAGCAAACATCTTTCTTCTGTTTTTGAAGCAATTTGCTTATCCTAAGCAGAACTCCCAGGGCAAAGACGATGGACATTTTTATGGCTGTTGACCCATTTAGCCAACTTACATTCCAGAGAGTTGGAGCTAATTTACTCGCCCACTTACAGTCAAGCACCACCCTGTGCCACCACCAGCCAGCAGGGACCTCCTCCCTGCCCCTCCCTGCACATTAGACTTTTTCCTGCTGTGGTATCAACGGTAGAAGTTCTGGCCCCAGAAACTGAGTGGGGCTCCACAGCCATGAGGATCACTCCTTAGGGATGACACCGGTCCAGGAGGGAGGAACCTGACTCATCTCCAGTTTATTTTTAGTCAGTAATTACAATGAGAGATTCTTTTTTTTTTTAAGAGTTGCAAGAAATGATCTGCCTGTGTTCAGGAAGCTGGTAGTTTTCCAGTGTCCCCAAATTGGTAGGCTGAGAATTGTAGCTGACTGACCCAGAGGGAAAAGCCTTGATTTAAAGGTCTGGTTCTTTTTTCCCCTTTGCAATATAGAGGTCATTGTGTTTGGGTTTTGTTTTCGTTTTTGACAAGCCTTTTGTTGACTAGGCTAATAAGAGCATCCTGGAGGCAAGAACAAGATTAGTTATTTTTCCACCTGCTTCCAGCCCACAGAACAGAGACAGACCTGCAGGCTTCATCCTCCCTTAGGAATAGCTATCTTCCCACTTCAGGGAAGGAAAAAATCATGGGAATCAGACTTTGCTTGTCTCTGCTTCCTCACTCATGGAAGTCTGACTGGGCTCGGGTCTGCAGGAGGCAACTAGGTCTGGGTGGGGCTCACAGGGCCTCCTGGAGAGTTGGAATCAGAGGCTCCTGGGAAGGTGGGCAGTGCCCATCTCAGCCTCCTATTACGGGCAGGCGGCCCAGCGGCTCTTCCCTCCCCTTTTCCTCTCTTGGCCCTCTGCTCCTTCCCCGCCCCCACCCCAGCCCCTATTACTGATGTGTCCATGTGAAATAAGGCCGATGAAGTTTAGCCCTTAGGAGGGCAGACGAATGTCCTTCTGCACCAGAGACACAGTTTGGGACTCTCAGGCTCGAAGGTACCTTGGTTCTGCCTGCACGTGTTTGATCCAAAGAATGGAAAAAGCCCTTGGACTCGAGAGATCTTCATCGTCATCCTGGCTCTTCCCCAGGTTTCCTTCATGACTTTGGGCCTTCAGTTTCCAGGCCCTCAGGCTCCCTCTCTGTGAAATGGCCAAACAATCCTGCTTCCCAGGGAGCGAGCACACAGCACGCCTCGGGAGAAAAGAGCAACAAATATTTACAAATCCATCACTGAAGTGGCAGCTGAAACAGCTGACAGAGCAAAGCACGCCCTGTCAGGTCCCGGACCCTCCATGGGGCCTGCTCCCTCCCATGCCTCCCACCCACACCCTGACAGAGCAGGGCCGACCTCCAGCCTCCCCAGGGGGCGGGGGGGGGGGGGTGCCCAGGCGACTTCCCAGCTCTGAATTTCTTTTGGCACTTTGATGCTCCCCCAGGAGAATTCATGAGACCGCAGCAGGAAATGAGGAACATATTTTTAAATCAGAAGGGGAAGCAATGTCTTTGTGTCAGCTAAGTGGCCTGGATCCAGGGCTGAGAGACTGTGGCGCATCTCTCCTCGCAGACAGCAGGTGCTCTTCTAGATGTGGTTATGGCAACAAAATAAATGATGGATAATTGCTTTTGTGACAACTTGCCAATTAAATTAGACTCAGCAGAATAACATAATGACAATTTGTTATGCTCCGGTGGGCACTAACATACCAATCATAATTAAATGCTATGACTGAAATAGAATACCGCTCGACGCAGGAATATATAACCCCAATTCCCTCTCCGTGAAACATTATAGGTTGAGGCTTGATTTTAATTTCTGGAAGATAATGGCATTAGTGCATATCTGAGTGGGTCTGTGGAGAGGCCTGTGGTGAGGGGAGATGGGCCTGAGTGGGAAGGCTAGGCCTGTGAGGAAGGGCCCTGGGGGCTGAACTCCAAGGTCACTGGGAAGAGTACAGGAGCCCCTGGTGGTGAAGACAGTGCTGCATGGGCTGGGGACATGCGTGGTCCTGTCGGCCCACAGGAGGGGCAAAGGGGAGGCCTTCCAATGGCTCCTACTTTAACAAGGCCTGTGCGGCATCAGCTCCAAGGCCCCAATGCCAGGATGTTCCAGGACACGTCCTTGAACAAGAAGCCCAAGCTCACACTTCATGATAAAGGAGCATTGAAGGCCTGCTTCGTGCCAGGCATGTACTTGGTACTCTTCATCCGTAAAGCATTTTCTCCTCATCACTCTTAGCTAAAGTGAGGAGCCAGCCTCACAGATGAGGAACCCACTCAAGATCACAGTTAGTCAATTCAAACCCAGACTGTCTGCTTTCAAAGCCCCTTCCTCTATGTTCCCACCGTGCTCTTCTCTTCACACTCCTGCCAGCTGCACGAGGCAGTTACGTCAATAAACATGAGGGAAGGAAATACCAGGGAGAAGCACAGAAAAAGCCCTAGTGAAGGAGAAATGTGTGCCCAGTGCACAGCCACCCCACCTTATACAACCCTCCCCTCCCCGGTCACAGCTGACTGGGCCACGAGTGAACAGCTGACCCAAGGTGGGCCAACCCAGTTCTCCTTCTGGGAACTTTGCCTTGAGCTACCTCAGTTGCAGTGAAGGATCCTTAATGTACACAGCTGTCTCGGTCCATTTGAGCTGCTACAACAGAATCCCATAGACTGGGTGGCTTATAAACAACAGAAATTTATTTCTCACAGTTCTGGAGTCTGGGAAATCCAAGATCAAGGTGCCCATAGATCTGGTGTCTGGTAAAACCAGCTTCCTGGATCACAGATGGCCATCTCCACTCTTCCCCTCACATGGCAGAAGAGGTGGGGGGCCCACTGGGGTCTCTTGTAAGAGCACTAATCCCATTCATGAGGGCTCCACCCTCATGACCTAATCACCTCCCAAAGGCCCCACCTCCAAATACAATCACATTGAGGAGCAGGATTTCAACACATGACTTTGGGAAGGACACAGGCCTTCGGTCCACAGCAACATCAATTTTATGAGAGCTTCTCTATATCCTAATATACTTGCAGTACACACAGCTCATAAAGGCTACAACTCAGCTTTCAAAACCTTGACCTAAACTGGATATTCTGATGATAAGACGTATTAATTGTGTATTCAAGTTTTACTATCTTTATTGATGTATTAATTCCAAACCATCCTATAAAAGATTGGAGCTGGCTTTTTTTTCTATATTTTTTTTTTTGGTGAGGAAGACCTTCCTCTTTTTTTGCTTGAGGAAGATTATCACTTAGCTAACATCTGTGCCAATCTTCCTCTATGTGGGATGCTGCCACAGCATGGCCTGACCAGTGGTACTAGGTCCATGCCGGGATCTGAACCTGTGAACCCTGGGCTGCCAAAGCAGAGCAAGCAAACTTAAACACTATGCCACCGGGCTGGCCCCTGGAGGTGGCTTTTTAAAAAATCAAGTAACAATTATTTTGCTTGCTTTTTTAAAGTTTAGAAGGGGGTTCTGTAGAGATAAATAGGATGACTGAGGTTCTCTCTTTCTCTGTTAAAAATAATTACTGGGTTTTTTTAATGTAATAATGCAAAAACAAATCACATAATACTGAAATGTTTAAAATAAAACCCACCCTCATGAATTCCACTCCCCAACGATGACCAGTGACATCAACATAGCATGTATTCTTTGAGCCCTTCTTTCCTGCCCACACCATCTTTTGAATGTGAATGTGGACCTGATGTATTTATGGATACGATGATAGGATATTTGGGATTTGCTTCAAATAATCCATGGGTGGGGGAAGCCAGTGAATGGGATGGAAAAACAATAGCCAAGAGTTGAAAAGTGTTGCAACAAGGTGATGGGACCAGAAGAGTTCATTACACTATACTCTGCTTTTTATGTGCTTGAAAATTTCTACAATAATAGCTTAAATTTTTAAATCCTATTTTATTTTTTTAACTATTTAAAAAGTGGACTCACACTCTATGTAATATTCTTCAATTTGCTGTCTTCTTTAACTAACAGCTTATTGTGGACGTTGTTCCATGTCTGTGCAGCACGGAACAGCGCTACTCCTTCTGGTAGTTTTCCACGGTACAGATATTCTACCATCGCCCCACCTCTCTGACGCAGCTAGGTTATTTGTAGTGCTTTTCCATAACAAATAATGCTAGGTTAATAAACCTCTGCATATGTCTCTTCCTCTTGAAGGAGGGTTTCTGTATGATCAATTCCTTAAAGTATAATTTCTGGGTCAAAAGGCAATGGTATTTTAAATTTGACTGATATTGCCAAATGCTTCTTCAAAAATGTCCTAGCAAGTTTCAGTTTCATCAGCTATGTATGCCTTTTTATCTGCATCCTTCCACACACTGAGTACTAGCAATCTGGTTAACTTTTGCCAAATTTTGACAGAGAAGACACATCTCACTTTGTTTCGTGTTGTTTTGGTTGTTGCTGAGGTTGCACATCTTTTCCTGCTTCGTCTGCTGCATGCATTTCTACCTCAGTGAATTCCCAGTTCATCGCCCTTGCTCATTCGTCCACAGTATTTCTCTTTCTTATTGATTTGTAGCAGCTCTTTGTATATTATAGATGTTAACCTTTTGTCTGGTGTATATGTTTAAAACATTGTCTTCTGTTCTTTAACTTTTGTGTATGGTGTTTTTCACCATGCAGAAGTCATTGTCATTGTTTGTTTGCTCTATGTAGTCAGACCGTCACTCTCCCTGCTGTCTTCTGGGCTTCATGTCATGCTCAAAAAGGCCCTACATTTTCTTCCAGTACTTTCATAGTTCTAATTTTTATTTTTAGATCTTTAATCCATTTGGGATTTATTTTGGGCATGGTACCAGATAAAGAATGAAATTTAAATTTTCCTTGAAATTCACAACCTATTCCCAACACTATTTGTTTAATAATCCATCCTTAACTCACCAATGTGAAATGCTATCTTTGTCACATATTTAATAGTCATACTTACACAGATTGTTCTAGATTTCCTGTTTTACTCCCCTGGTCTAATTGCCTATTCCTATACCTGAATGATGCTGTTTTAATTATTGTTGCTTTATAATACATTTAATAGCTAGTAGATAATATCACATTCTAATATTTCAGAATTGTATTGGCTGTTCTCATGCATTTATCCTTCCAGGTGAACTTTTGTTAAGCTAAAAATAAAAACTGCAATGGGATCTGATTAAAATTGCTTTAACTATATATATTAAGTTGGGAAGCACGACCCAAGACTCTTTGGGTAGAACAGAAATATAAAAACTATCCATGGATGCCATGCCAGAAGCCAGTAGGCTCAGGATCAGTCCTGGAATGGTCCTACCCCATGCCCATGGCCCCCTCCTCTCAGCCTGCTCTGTATTCAACTCCTGATTTTTCTTCTTATTGGGCTGCAACTCTGATTCCTACTTATGTGTTTCTCTGGCATTCCAACCACCTTCTGTTCTCCTACCGTGGCACAGCTGGTCTTCTCTCTTGACTATTCTGGAATCTTCTCCCTCTTGCAGGTGAGGCCTGGCACTTCCAGACTGGTCCAACCCAGTGAAGCTGGTCAGTAGGGTCAGGATTGGACAACGTCTTCAATGCCATAATAACAGAAGGAAACAGGAACCTTCTAGCTTGAACTCCCTCCTTTGACTGCATTTCCATAATACGGAGATCATGGGGAAATGACCACGGGCTTAGACAAATAAAGTCATAGAATAACTGGCTGACTAGGAAAGTGTTTTGAGTTTCTTTTGGCAGTAGTAACAAGTAACACCTTTCCCTAGTGTCCGTCTTTCCCTGTCCCCTACAGAGAAGTGGAAAGGAAAGATTCTAGGACTATGCTGTCCAAGATTCCACCAGTTCCAGAAAGAGACTGACTTCATGGTGACTGGGAAGTTTATCCTGGTCAACCTGAAACTTCTATCATTTCCTGATACTAGATTCCCACAGGTGTTTGACAGGGCCAGGACTAGGGTGAGGCAAGTGTCAATGCACTTGTATGACTTTGAGAGTGACAGATTGACCTTGAGAGACTCCTTAAACTTGGGTCGTAGGTACTTCACTGGCCTCACCCAAGTCTCAGCCCAGGAGTTTGATCCCTTGTGGTGGATACAGTGGTCCTCGGCTCAGACCCCCTCTGCACCCATTCCAGCTGCTGGGACCATCAGCTGATGATGGCTCATAGCTACATCTGTCACTGGGAATTACTCTGGCGACAGGGAATTGCCTTGCCCAAAATTACACCCCTTCCAAGGGGCAGCCTATGGCCAAGGACTGGCTGAGGGGGGGATGCAAATGCTCAGCCTCCTTGTCTCCATCTGGAACAGCTCTGCAGAGCCATCCCAGCTTCGGAGCATCAGTTCCCAACACCAACCAAGAAGCACAATGCTTGGTAGGCCTCATCGGGCTCTGGACATACCATAGTCCACACTTTGGAATACTACCATAAGGAACCTTACAGGTATAGCTCCCGAGAACACTCCTAATTAAAGTTTTGCATTCAGCTCTTCATCCCAGAGTCTGCTTCCAGGGGACCCAACATTAGACATCCCCCAAGCTCGGGCAGAGATATGGGGAAACTCAAATGATGCTGACTTGGTTCCTTGACACAAGGAACCCAAACAATTGCACAATGACTTACCAATCAATAGTGAGGCCTTAGACTGATCTTCATGTTGGTTGTCTCCAACCTGTCCCCTCTGACCAGGGTTCAAAGAAATTACTCAAAGAAAGGATAATGCAACCTAAACCACAACTCATTGGTGACTTCCACTCATGTGTCCCTCTTCCTCACTTGAAATCACATGACTCGGGAAGAACTTTAAATAATAATAGGAAAGTCTTCAGCAAGACAAGGACAAATCTAGGGACATCTGCTAGGGAACACAACCAAGCTTGTCCTTCTGAAGGCAAGGGAAGGGAGATTAGCGTTTATGATGTCTACAGTGGGTTCAGTGTTATTTAGGAATATTTTTAGTAAATGACAGAGAAAAATGTAGAAAACAGGCTGATTGATTGACAGCCAACCCAATTTTTAATCTGGACATCTTTAATAAATTCTGTGATGCAGGATTATCAATCTTATCTCACCTGGATTTCTACCCTTCACAAGGAGATGGCCTTGATTTTAGAGGCCAGAATAAGCAGCTTTTTTATCAAAAGGTTCACTGTAAATGGCCAGGCCTGAGCAGCCCTGAGCCAGTCCCCGAAGGCCAAGTCTCATCAACTTTTCCTAGTGAGAGAGTTTTTCTGACGAGTCACGCAGAGGGAATCAGTCTCTTTTCATAAAGCCTTCCTGGATTTAAATGCAAGCAAAATGCAAATGCAGACTTCACCTGGATGCAGCAGTGCTGTTCCAAGAAGCTAAAGTTACACTGGCAAGTTTCACTTGTGGACAGAATGCAATGCTCTTTCCATCCAGGATCGCGTTAGACTCTTACACCCCCTCAAAGCAGGTGCAGTCCTAATATTATCCCCATTTTGCAGATGAGCAAATGGAGGCTCAGAGAAGTTAAGTAATTTGCCCAAGATCACAAAATCTAAGCATCAGAGCTGGACCCTCAACCCAGTGTGTCTGAGGGAGAGCCCGTGTTTTTAACTCTGATGTTCTACTCCAATATCCAGAGGATTTTTGGCAATGTCATCTACACATCATAGGCACTTACATTTCAGATTTTAACACTTACGTATCAAATTTAATATTATATTTTCTGTGACGATTTAAAAATGTAAGGTTGTATACCCCCTTCTCTTGTGGGATAAGGGTGTGGTATATTGTTTGTTGTCTGTTTTTGTGATTTTTCGGTCAATTTGTCTAAAGGTATTTCTGACTTCCATATTAATAATAAAATTCAAATTATATTTTTTTAAAGTCACAAATAAAAGCCAAAAGGAAGTTCTGTGTTTGACGTTCTTTGTAGAAAATGAACATATTGAAGATAGGACAATGTCTTTTCTAGTTTGCCTAATACCAAGCCAAGTGAATTTTTTTTTGTTTTTTTTTTAAAGCTTGGCACCTGAGCTAACATCTGTTGCCAATCTTTTTTTTTTCTTCTTTTCCCCAAATCCCCTTGGTACATAGTTGTATATTCTAGTTGTGAGTGCCTCCAGTTGTGCTATATGAGATGCCACCTCAGCGTGGCCTGATGAGTGGTGCCATGTCCGTGCCCAGGATCTGAACCTGTGAAACCCTGGGTTGGCAAAGCAGAGCACGTGAACTTAACCACTCAGCCATGGGGCCAGCCTCCAAGTGAGTTCTCCATACTGAATTCTGCCCAGAATCTCTTTCTTCTTTGGGTGGAGGGAGAGGGGAGAACTCCGGATAGATAGCTTCATATTTGTCCTATAACAACTTTTTTATTGTTGTCTGTTCTCTGAAGATATCTTCAAGCTTGTCTTTTATTTATTTAAACACAATAAGGAAGAAAAGTTACTTATTGTCTGTAGTCTGATGGTTTCCATAACTAAAGTCTCTCTAGATCTGCTTCTATTGGCTGTTTTTGCTGGTTCTCACTCATGGAGTCAGGTTTCCTTGTGCACCTGGTTATTATGGCCCATAGTCCAGTATTCTAAAAATTACTTATAGGAATAATGTGAGGCCTAATGTAAAGGTACCTATGCCCCGAGATCTGCTTCTCTAATGTGTTGGAGCCATACCAATCTGAGCTCACCTAACCAAGTCCAAGGCTGAGATTTCCTGGACCTGGACAATCTGGGTAATTGGAACCTGGGTTGTAATTCTGCATGCAGGCTGCTCCACTTCCAGGTCACCCTCACCCAAGGGTGTAGCCCTGGGGCTCCCAGCTTACTGTGGAGAGGGCCTCATCTCCTTGGGCTGCCTCCTGGCTTCCATCCTGCCCTCTCTGCCCAGTGGGCTGCAAGGCCATCCAGGATCAGTAACTCTCAGGACAAAAGCAGCCTCCATCCTCATTCACCTTTCTGGTTCCCATTCTTCCCGCTCTGTTGACCTAGTCATTTCTTGTTGTCTTGCCAGCAATTTAATACTATTTAAGAAGTTTTCAAAAAATATTTTATGCAGCTTTCATAGTTGTCTCCAGTGGGAATGTTGGTCCAAATAGTCTAGCCCACCATTGCTAGGAAGTCTCATCCTCAAAGCTTCTCAAGAAATAACCGACTCAGATCAAATTTGGGAAATTTGATGTACGTGTCTTAAAACAAAATCATCAATTTTTCAACACACACATCTTTAATTGTGCTCACTGAGTCTGCAGCTCACAGAAGCACTGGTTTGGGGTCCTCAAAGAAGGGAGTCTGGAGGCAGGAAAGGAAGATGGTAAGAGGCACCTGCCCTACCAGGCTCGCTGGCTGTGCGACCTTGGCCAATAATGCCAGCTCTGGGCTGGTTTTCTCATCTGGAAAATGAGAAGAAGAAGAAGAAGAATGCCTGTCGCACAATGTTGTCACAATGTTGTCACATGGATTAAATGAGACGGAGTAATACACACAAAGCCTTTAGCACAATAAATGACTGATAAACGTGATTATTGTTTTTATCCCTAAGATGCTGATGTCCTCAGACACACGCACACATACTCACCAGATTGCCTGTCTTCCCCACAGTGTACGCAGATCTGGTCAACCACTGCCTTAGTTAGCGATGATTTGAATAAATCACTCAATTCCAGTGGTCTGTTTGCTAAGGCCATCATTCCGAAGGCCTTCGAGGCAGGCCTCTGGATTTTATCTCCCTAACTCATTCTGTGACCTACAAATTGAAAGGACAACAATAATTCAGATGTGGAAAGGGAAGGAGATCCCCCCTTGATAAAAGGTACCCCTGCAGCCACGTGGCAAGTTGTGCTGTTGTGATAAAGAGGAAGGCTGTTTGAAAATAATCAAAAATTCTCTCGGGAAGCCCAATTATATTTTTACATCAAGAATCAAAATGCTGGTGCTGCCGACTTCAGCCTATCATTCACAAACCTTTTATCCTGTAATTAAGCCAGATCTGCTGCTGGGCTAATTCTTCCCTGAATGACACCACCCTTTGAGCCAGCCCGTATGTCGGCAGAAGACTTCACTCTGATGATCTATTACACCAATACATCACCGCAGTGAGCTGCCTCCTTAATGATTTATCCATAACACATCATCAGAGCGAGGCACACTCATAATATATTGCTCAATAAGTCCGCGGTGGCCAAGGGGGAAAGCCACGGACTGCGGCCGAGTCCGTGCCCTTACATGGTTGGTGTCAGCGCCCAGGGTCCATGCTGGGCTCTTCCTTCCTAAACAAAGGTTTATATAGCTGGGAGGGCTCTCATGCCAATAGGCTTTTAAAACATGAAGAACCAGGACCTTAAGAAAGTCCTATAAATCCCAAGCAGAAAAGCCCCTCAGTGGGTAGTGGGGTCTACCCTTCTAAGCCTGTCAAAGAGGTAGGAAGCCTTTTCTTTAAGCCCTAACTTAGTAGAAGGCCGGGGCCACTGCACTGCTCAACTCCAAGGGGTGCCATTCACATGTAGTCTGCGCAGACAGTGCCCCCTAGAGTTGTGCAACGAGCAGCCCGAGTCACCACAATGGCAGCCCTGTAAGAGGCCCTAGTTAGGAGCACAGACTCTGGTCTCAGGCAGCCTCGTTGAACTCCAGGTTCCAGGAATAATGGTCCTATTTCATGGGGCTGCTGTGAGACAAAACAAGAAAATGTATGGAGAGCACCTATCACATTGTAAACACTCTTCAGGTGTCAGCCACCCTGAGAGCAACCTTAGCAAACCCTGAGAGCCAGGAAACCCAGAGTCCAGGGCTGGGGGAGCAGGTGGCCCCTGTGTACTGTGTTCTTCGTTCTGTGGGGCCTAATTTTTATGTATTTGTACCCTGCTTCATTAAAAAAAAAGGGAGGACAGTGGATTAAAGAATGTTTACAGAAATGTATACTAGGATAAAAATAAAGAGATGGGGCATTTGGCAAAAGGAAAGAAAGATTAAACAAGTTGAAACAAAAGTAGTGCATAAAACACCACCAAGAATGGGCCAGGGCGGGAGTGGTGGGCACACTCACCACCCAGGTGGGAGTGTGGATCTGCACACTCGTTCTGGAGGGCAACTTGGCATCACTGAGAAAGCTGAAGGTGGGCACACCCTACAGCCCAGCGATCCCACCTCTAGCTGCCTGCCGTGGCTCAGAGGAACTCTTGCACACATGCACAAAGAAACAGATATAACAATGTTGCCCCACAACATCCTGGAGGCAGCAAAAAACAAGAAACCACTGAAATGTCCACCAAGAGGAAAATAAATGTATAAGAGTGATAGCCAGCTCTTAAACAGTACACACTATGTAGCAGGCTTATTTTAAACGCTCCACATCTACAGTCATGCACCGCAGAACGATGCTTCAGTCAGTGACCGACTATATATACGATGGTGGCCCAATAAGATTAGTACCTTGTAGCCTAAGTGTGTAGTAGGCTACACCATCTAAGTCTGTGTAAGTACCCTCTATGATGTTCACACAATGACGAAGTCGCCTAACGATGCATTTCTCAGAACGTATCCCTGTCTTTAAGCAACACTTGACTGTATTACATTATTTAATCTTCACATCAAGTCTATGAGGTGGGTGCTATCATTAGCCCTATTTTACAGCTGAGGAAACTGACGCACTAAGAGGTTAATTTGCCCAAAGTCACAGAACCAGTAAGTGGCAGAGGTAGGATTTGAACCCTGCCATTCTGGCCCCAGGGCCATGCTCTTAAAAACTACATAATCATTTGTCTAGTCTGATAGTGGTACACTATACAGCAGTGAAAAATGAATGAACTAGAGCTGCATGCATCAACACAGATGTTTCAAAACAAAATTCTCGAGCAAAAAGAAAAAAATTACAGAGGGTTACATATACTATGAAACCACTTACATAATGTTTTGAAATATGCTAAACAATACTATATTTTGTTACAGATGCATACATTTGTAGAAAAAGTATTATTTTTTAAATAGAAAGGATAAACACCCAGTCCACAAAGATATTCGCCCCAGGGATGGGGAAGAGGAGGGCTGGGGTCGGGACTGTGCGCGCAGAGCCTTCATTTGTATTTGTTATGTTTTACATCTGAAGCTGGGTGGTGGGTATGTGAATGTTTGTTATACATTCTCTATAATTTTTGTATGCCTGAAATATTTCAGAATAATCAGAGCGAATGCCATCATAAGCTCCTATATCAGAGCTGCACGTGACTGTCAAGTTAACTCTGAATTTCCTCACAGCCAAAGCTAAGAGGGAAACTAAGATACCAAATTGGGCAAGATCACAAAAGTAAGCCATCCCAGTTGTGCAGAAGAAGCACAGGTTTCCTTTGAATCAAGGTGTGAAAGAAACTTTTCCCATGGGTCTTCAGAGTGGAAAAGACGGTTAATAACATTCCTACAGAAAAAAACCAAAGGGAGCATCAGACAACCATTTCCTAGTGTCCGCCAAGGCCTGCCAACGGCTTACTGTCAAAGCAGGACTCAGAAGAAGCTGATCTAGGAGAGACCCATGTCTCCAGCCAACATCTGGCACATTTCCAGAGAAACAGGCCTGTGTGGAGCAAGAGGGAAGCAGGCAGACCCTGGGGACTGGTGCCTGGAGAGTCCTGAGATCAACTTCACTTGGGGCAGGACTGTCCCTCAAATTCCTTCTCCTGGCCCTGGGACACAGCTGTGGACGCACTGTCAAGGTACCCCCACAGGCTTCGAAGATGGAGAAGTTGCCGCCCTGGGACCAGAAGGCATCCACCCTTTGTCTAGAGCTGCTCAGCATCAGTCTGACTTCTCGGATGCTGGGCCCATCCAGCAGTCTACTTAAACCTAAAGGTTTAAAGGTTTAAACCTAAAGGCTCTTATCCTCATTTTACAAAGGAGGGAGTCAAGAGGTAGTCGATACAAGAAGAGAGAGAGGCATAACTTATGTAGTACTCCAAAGGCAGAGGAACAGTGTCAGTGCCCTAGGGCTGCCATAACAAATTGCCCCAAATTGAGTGGTTTAAAACAACAGTATTTATCCTCTCACAGTTCTGGAGCCAGAAGTCTGAAACCAAGGTGTTGGCAGGGTTGGTTCCTTCTGAAGGTTCTGAGGGACCATCTGTCCCCTGCCTCTCTCCTACCTTCTGGTGGCTCCCAGCAATCCTTGGTGTTCCTTGGCCTATAGATGTGGCACTTCAATCTCTGCCTCCATCTTCACATGGCTGTCTTCCCTCTGTGTGTGTCTGTTTCCAAATCCCTCTCTCCTTATAAGGACACCAGTCATTGGATTAGGGCCCACTCTACTCTAGTATGACCTCATCTTAACTTGATTATGTGGGCAAAGACCCTATTTCCAAATAAGGCTACATTCACAGGCACCAGCAATTAAGATCTCAACATATCTTCTAGGAGGACACAACCCAACCCAATACAGAAGCGTAGTAAGTGTTACTACACAGAGGAACTAACGTGGAAATATGCCAGTGGAAGGAAAGGGGGATCTAAGTTAGCTGCCCCACATCTGTCACAGCGGAAAGCCAAGAGACAAAGACTGCAGTTGGTAAAGTGAGAAGCGATGGTAGAAACTCACTCTTGCATGAAGGTAATCCCTTGAAGGACGAAAACCAGAAATGGTCAACAGTGGTTGGCCCCAGGAACAGGCCCGGGGTAGGAGGTGGTGGAGAGCCTGTTCAGGGGACTTCGGGGAAATTTGAATATGGACTGCGGATTAGGGGATATTAAAGAATTACTGTTAATTACCATTTTTTTAGGCTTAATGACGGTATTGTGCCAATGCAGAAAAGGTCTTATTTTTCGGAGAAGTGGGCTGAAGCCTTGGGTGAGGGAGGTCATGTCGGGACTTGCTTTAAAATACTTCAGAAAAAATGTAGATGGGCAAATATGGCAAAAGATTAATGGTGGTGAAGTCTACACGACGAATATATGGAGGATCATTGTACTATTCTATCTACATGAGTGTTTCCATCATCAAAATTTAAAAAGCGAAAAGATTTTAAATAAATATTTAATAAGTCTTGGAACATGCTTGCTCTCCCCATCTTTGCACCTCTTCTTGGACCCGTAGCCCAAAGAATAGGTCTTTGAAGTTCTTGTAGTTCAACTCCCTTATTTTACGAATGGTTAAAAAGGCTTAATGACTTTCCAGAGTCACACAGCCCTTTAGAGGGTGAGCTGGGGCCAGGCTGGGGTCTCCAAGAGCCTCACCCAATGCGCCATCTACTGTCCCATGCCATCTTCTGCCCCATTTTTAGGCTAAAGGAGCTATTTCTAAATGTCAGTAAAGGATGGCAGTACACTCAGTTCTTTTTTTTTTAGGCAGACATTGCCTATGGATCATTGAGTTCTCATGTGTAAGAAATCTTGATTATACTCTGAAAGCTTTATCGTCTTCAACGTGACAGTAAAGTTCACTCAAGTCCTTTAGATCTTAAAGTAGCCCCTTTGGGCTTTGGCAATGCGTATGTCAGTTGAGCAATAAACATCTGTCATCTATCTTTCATTAATATTAATTATAAGTAGCCAGTGGCTCAAGGGACTTAAGTCTTATAGATGAGATTTCCCTAAATTTGACCTTCTTGACTTTACAGGTATTTGAAGTGGTTCTTTTATGAAGCCAGTCTAAGCACTTCAGTAATAAAAAGAGGAAGAACAATCAGTCCCAACCCTGCGAAGATGCTGTATGGAGGTCAGGCTGCCCAACAGGCTGGAAGAGGCACAGCACGAATGCTGCAGGTGGGGGACATTCTGGGGCCCTTTATTTGCCTGGAGCTTAGGTTCTCAGGCCCCTCCTCCTCACCTGGCCTGTCTCCCATGGCCCCTTTCTATTCTCTCACATCCCAAAGTGCGGACGTTAAGAATGGGTCAGGGTTGCCCAAGACAAGCTTTGTCCTCTTAGGATTTAAATTGGAATTTTTCTGGGATTAAGCCAGCTGCCTCTTGTTCTAACTTCAGGGGCCCCGTGAGTGTGGCTGGACAGGGAAACGAGACGGGGTTCAGGCACACTCACTGAGGTGACCGGACACCGGAGCCCTGAGCCCTCCCTTCCTCAGTCTGAAAAGGGAGACCCTGCTCACGTTATGAGAGTTAGGCTGTGACTCTGGCAGTCGCGGTAACACAAGCCCATCGTCCCTGACATCATACCCTGAAGGGGCTGGAAGCTTTGAGGAACCAGAGTGACATATATCCAGGACAGGGGGCTGGTTCCCAGCGGGAAGCCAGGCCTGAGGAAGGGGATGAGCTCCAGGAGGGCTGAGAGCCTCGCCCTGAGCTGGAGATGGAGCAGGGCCATTTCACCTCACTTGGCAGGAGCCAGGGGAAGCTGGTGATGCAGCTCAGGATCCTTCTGTCTCCGTGTTTAGTATTCAAGAGACAATCCTGAGCATGCTTAGGGTTTAAACTGAGCACCCCAGGAGGGGGTTTGAAGAACAATCTGGCATTTCCTGCAGAATTCATCAGCAGGTAGGGACTAGACCAGTCACCCTCACCTGTTGCTATGCCATCTGAGTCCACAATCGCCTGGCTCTGCTGTTTCTGGGGGAAGCCCAGCCCCGGCAGCTCCACAGCTATTTTCTTCTTCCCCATATCTTTATTTTGTTTACAAATTGAGAGTTTACAAAGTTCTGCCACACCCAGCATCTTATTGGGCACTGCACTCCCAGACATACTTGGTGCAGATATTATTATCCCCATGTTATAGATGGGGAATCTATTCATTTATTCATTCATTCACTCAAACACACTTTCAAAGATCTATTAGGCTCCAGATCCTGCGCTAGAGGTGGATGTGGATCAGAAGGATTAAGTGACTTGTCTAAAGCCACGGTCACGTGGGGAGTGGCAGCACCAGGATTTGAACCCGGTTCTTTTGACTGAGACCCAGAGAGGAGAGGCCCAGAGTACACACACACCTGGGTAGCATTTTAGCTCTTGCGCTCCTCGGGTTTAGCATCCCAGGTGACCAGAGGCAGAGGGGGCCCGTGGCCCACCCGCAGACCAGCCGGGGTCAAATGGAGTGAGAGAACCGTGGCACAGTGGGAAGAAATAGATCCTTCTGGCCTCCAGGCCTCACTCCCACCCCGCCCACCATTTCAGCCCTGGCAGCACCTTGCCCTTCACTGGGAGGAAGACCAGAGGGAGTTCCAGAAATTCCTGCCCCAATTGCCCAGCAGCCCGGGTCCCAGGAACAACATCTCTGAGGCTGGACCCTGGCCTCTAGGTAGCGACCCTCTGGCTTCCCTCCACAGTTTGGGGCACAGCAGGGGAGAAGGAAAGGAGAAAAGTTTGCCACACAGAGGATCGGGGAGCAACAATGAGGAAGGAAAGAAGAGACAGAAGGAATGCCTGCCTTTAAGGCACTAGTTTCTACACACACAGCCTGCCTCAGATATAATGAAACAGCAGCAAGTTTTTCAGTGAAACTTACCAGTACTGGGTGAGTTCCAACAGTGGACCGTTCCCAGGATGTTCTTTGGTTTCCTCCTCTGTGTTTTTTTAATTGATTGATTGATTGATTTGGTGCTAGGAGGTTGGAAGAAGATAAAGGAGATAGTAACTATTGGGGGAAGATGGTTGAGAAAAGACAGGTGGTTAAACAAGTGGCTGGTGAAAAGGTACACAATACCGTGTTTTGGTTTCTTCTCCGTTTTAACCTCATGCACATTTGCCTCCCCCCCGTCCCCCGCCCCGTGGGAATCAACAGTTGCCCAGAGCCTTCCAGGCAGTGAGAGCAAAGACTCCGCACGAAGAACTCTGTTCATGCTCTCATTTAATCCATAGAACAACTCGATGAGGTCGATGTGTTGTTCCTGTTTTACAGATAAGGAAATTGAGGCTCAAGTTTTTCACTAACTCCCCCAATGTCACAAGACAAAGCAATCGATCAGGGTTTCAAAGGCGGGTCTGTCTCTCCGAGGTGTGGGTTTTTTCCACAGCTCCGCACTGCCTCCCTGCCTGCATGTCCTCTCCCTCTGTCCTCCACAGCAAATTCGCAGATGTGTCACTGACTGGAGAAGGTTAGGAAACACGGCTCCGGACAGAGTCTCCAGGGGTTCTGGAGGTAGCTCCTTCCTCTCCTGCTCCTATTATGGGACGAGCACTGCTGGTTGCCCTGCAGGTCTCTGTCATTTGTCCGGTAGCCTATCCACTCCCATCTTTACCTTATCCCAGGCACCCTAGGACCTCAGCTTCCTAAATCTCAGCCAGAACATTATTTTACAAGGACACTCGCCAACCTTGAAAGGCAAGGTACCCTGAGGCAAGGAAATACAATCCCCTTAGTGGAAGCGCATGAGAATGCAGCGCCATCTAGTGGTGCCAGGGCCAACAGTCCCAGGCAGTGACATTTTCCAACAATCAATATCTCATTACTAACCATAATCACAACCTGATGTTTACTTTTGGAGAAATGTTCAGCAGTGAGGGATACACACGCACTTTTCTGCATGTTTCAGAGGCCTGCGGTCCTAAATGCCACAATGACTATTAAACAGTGTCCTGCCCATGAGCAAACAGGAGGGAGGAGATTGATCGTGCATCTTTTTCATCTAAGCTGCTCACCAAAAACAAAGCATCTGTTGAAGCCACTGACCTTTCACTAACTGCTGGAAGGAAAATGCTTGATAAATAATAAATAGACCACTATTGGATGTTGCTTAGAACCATCTTTTAATTAAAAGAACTGAGCAACCAGAAGGTCAGGTGACTGACATTTAAGTTCCAGTCCAGGAAGAGCATCAATCGAGGGGAAAATTGTACCCTAAATGTAATTTCATTGTTAGCTCGCATTCAACAGAAGTCCCCTCTCTGTAATCTGTTCAGATGGGGGGCGGTGCTGGTGACGCTTGGTAGGGGACAAAACACTTCACTTCCTGCCTCCTTCGCCTTCCCCTGGCAACCTTTTCGTTTCTGTGCTGCAGCAATAACCACTTGTCTGGTTCAGCATCTCCACAGAAACTGCTCCAGTGCTGGGCTCATCCAATCAGAGGCCCTCTTGCCACATTGAGCGCTACCCTAGGAGTGACATGAAAGCCATTTCCTGTGTTTCACAGGAGGGCAGATGCCCTTCCTCCACCAGCCAAGGTGACCTCACTCAAGTTGCTCGCTGAACCTGCCCTGGCATCAGTCTCACCGAGCCCCGTCAAAGGCTCAAACACTTGACTCACCTAGCCCGTCAGTCCTCTACCTTTTGGCTGTTCTGGAATGGAGCTCAGGAACAAAGTAACGACCTCGCCCCCCCTTACACGGGTCACCTTTCCTTGTTCCGAGCTCCATCGTCCTCTAGCTGAGGCAGTGCCAGCTTGCTTTCGCTATCAGAGCCACACCATGGCATATGCCCTAGCTCCCATGTCGTCAGGAAAACTGCCAGCCCAGTGTGGAGTCAGGCTTGGTCACAGGTGAAAGCCTGGAAGGGTGGATGAGGCCCCACAGCTCCAGCGTGCCTGGTCTGGATTCCCAAGAGCAGAGGCAGGCACCAGTGCCAGCCTTACAGAGAACCTTATCATCCCATTTGAATGACTGTTTAAAAAAAGAATGTGTCGAACGTTTTTAAGTGGTAAGCCATCATTTACGCAGAGAGAAGGTTATCATTTTAACAAAATTGGGAATCCTCTGGAGGCACAGATTTTTCTGTAATACCACTTTCATTGTCAGAGAAAACAATGCTAAATATTATACAAAAAGAATTGGGCTTGCCTTTTTTTTTTTTAAAGGTTTTATTTTTCCTTTTTCTCCCCAAAGCCTCCCGGTACATAGTTGTATACTCTTCGTTGTGGGTCCTTCTAGTTGTGGCATGTGGGATGCTACCTCAGCGTGGTTTGATGAGCAGTGCCACGTCCGTGCCCAGGATTACGAACCAATGAAACACTGGGTTGCCTGCAGCGGAGCGCGTGAACTTAGCCACTTGGCCACGCAGCCAGCCCCTGGGCTTGCCTTTTAAGGACACACAACCAAGGGTCGGGTCTACCCAACAAAAGCAAATAAATAAAACCTGGTGAATCCAGGACCACTTGAACAAGGCTTGCTCTTCAGATGATGGAAGACGTGGGACCTATTTCCTTTGCTGGCTTTCTCCTTCCTCCTGTCCTTTAACTGAGAGCATTCACCTGGCTCAGCCCCCATCAGCCTGTCTCTCTACACTTCCCCTTGGAGAGCTCATTCATTGTCCTGTCTCCAATCCTTACCCCTGTGCTAGATTTGCTCCCCACCTCCCAGACACCTAGCCCGTATCTCTGTCAGCTACTTGGATGTTGCACCATTACCTCCAACTCAGTATGCACAGAATTGAAGCGGTCTTCTCTGAAAGTGCCAGTTCCTCTTCCTCACCTTGCTGTCTATTGGTGATGCTGCTCTTCTCTGATCACTTGGGTTTGTAATTGCTGCCTCCAAATTGGAATCGCTGGAGAGAGACCATGTCTTTCTTCCTCCCTGCACACTCCAATCCCTCTTTATACCACATCCAGGAAAAACTTCCTTCCACCTGACATTGCTTCCTTTCAACACGTTGCCTCCCTGCTTGAACTTTCTTACACCCAACTGAACTCCTCTGTCTAGTTATCGAGGCCACCATGATCTGACCCCATCCTATCTGTTCAAACTGTTCTCCACTGCTCCTCAAGAGAGTAATAGAAGCACCTGTCACCTATATTGCAAGTGACCTTGCATTCATTATCTCAACTAATTCTCACAATACTAACCAGAAGCCAAGGAGGCAAACATTATTCCTATTTTGTAGTCTGAGACTGTGACCGGCACAAGGTCACACTAGTAAAAACTGGAGTAACCAGAACTAGAACCCACATCTTCAGATGTCTTGCAAAAACTTCACTGGACACATGCCTTCCTCAGCTTCAAACCCACAAGGAGGGTCTACTCCTGAAGGATGTGTTTAAAGCCTCAGTAGATACAAATGAGAATTTCTGCCCTTCTTTATACTCTGACTAGGGAGAGGACAGTGACACTGGAACGGAAGACTGGGGTAAATGGGGCAGGGCGCCGTGGACCAGGTGTGCCCACTGCACTGAAGGGCGTATCAGTGCAACCTGTAAGGGGCTCAAAAGGACTAGAGACTTGATCTGAACATTAGGTAAAGCTTCCGAGCAGGGACACCATTTGAAAAGGGCAGTGAAGGCACAGTTTCTAAAGACGTGGTAGCAGGGAGGGTGCAGCTGGCATTAGAAACAGCACACACTTCAAATCCCAGCCGTCTCGTCCTTCCAGGCTCCCTGTGCAGCAGCCCTAGACTAGTCCAGAGCTGACCCTTCTCCCCGACTCTCCGCCAGACTTTTGTATCATAATTTAAAAGGATCCCTGTTCATCTTATTGTTTCACAAGTCACTCATCTTCCCAACTACAGTTCAAGCTGCTTAATGGAAGAATGAGGTCACAGTTCCATCCACCCCAAACACTACAGGGACCTGATGAGTGCTTTTGCTCAGCCCGACTGTGGGAAGAGTTCTGAACTCCTCAAGGAAGCTTTGCACCTTTCACTGTTTTGATCACTGAGATTCAACCTGAAGAAGGCTTGCTATAAAGGATAGTCTCTCTCCCTCCTACCAGGCTGAGGCCCTCCTCATGAGTCCCAGTCTGGTTTAACAAGACCAGAATGTACTGGAGAGGGGGTGGGGAAACAGGCCCCCCCCCCCCCCATACACTGCTGGTGGGAGTATAATTTAGCATGATTTCCAGGGAGGATAGTATCAGAAGTGAAGATGTGCTATTCCTTGATCCAGCAATACCACTGTGAGAACACATCCCAACGCCATACAGCCCAGCTGCAGCACCAGAAATCACAGACCCAAACATTTCTGTCTCTTGGGCACTGATTAAATCACTACGCATCCATACAAAGGGTCTGAGACACAGTAAGTGGAAAAACAAGGTACAGAGCAGTATGCTGTATCCTTGCATATATGCGCAAAATATTCCTGGAAAGCCACACAAGCAAATGGTGATAGTGGTGGCCTCAGGGGAGGGAAAATGGGAGGCTGGGGGATAAGGGTGGGAGGCAGACCGGCCTTAATCTTTAAATTCTGAACCACGTGCATGTATAATTTTGTAAAGAATTCTGCAATAAATAACTTTTTAAAGTCCTCATTACCACGGCAAGGAAACTGCCTTTTAAACACCAGAAACATAAGGTTTAGAGACGAGGGACCCTGATTGTTCCTCTGAGAAGAGAACCAGCTCCTCCCCTGCTCAGGTGCTCCTCTGGAGGCCCTGCCGGGTATTTGGCACGCATTGGTTGCCAAACATTCCTGAATGGATGAAATTCACTTCCCCATCTCAAAGCACAGCATTCCTCAAACAAGAGCAATGACAAAAAGTGATGGGGGACCGGGGCACAGCTGAGAACTGCTTTTGCCTCATGTACTCAGGGACCTCCCATTAGCTGAGCACCCACGTGCAAGCAGGCGTACAGGCTGTGAGCTGTGGGCCCGCCCTTAGTCCACTAGGAGACAGAAGAGACTGTACACATAAAACACTCACATAAAACATAAAAAGCTACACAAGCTTTAAAATAAGGACTTTCTGAAGCAGGTTATTACCAGCAACTGAAAACCACTGGCTCGATCACAAAGGCCACTAGCTCAGAGGAATATTTCATGTATGTAGTAAAAGACAGGAAAATGAGGAAAGCAGGACAGTTGACAAGGACTTGTACGCACGCCTCAACACCAGGGAGGCAGGTGGACGCTGATGGAGAGCATCATCTAAATTAGCTGGCCCTCCCGGCAATCCAGTTACCTACAGAGATGTCATCTGAATTTGGTCTTTAGCTGGATGTAATCATTCATTCATTCAACAAATCTTTACTAAGTGGCCTGCTATGTGTGGGCCTATGCTAATGGTCTCCAGCACACTCAGTCCATGAGATTAAAGTTATAGTTTTGGCCTTTGTCTATCATTAATGATGGGTCCTCACTCTTACCGCAAGTCAGCCTGGCTGCTCAAGTTGAAGACCAATCATTCTATAGCAAAAAGTACAAAGACTGGGGACGGCCTAGTGGCAGAGTGGTTAAATTCACACGCTCTGCTTTGGCAGCCTGGGGTTCATGGGTTTGGATCCCCGGCGTGGACCTAAACACTGCTCATCAAGCCATGCTATGGCAGCATCCCACATACAAAATAACAGAAGATTGGTACAGATGTTAGCTCAGGGCTAATCCCCCTCAAGCAAAAAGGAAGGCTGGCAACAGATGTTAGCTCAGAGCCAATCTTCCTCACCAAAAAAAAAAAAAAAAAAAGGTACACAGATTATCTGCAGACAGAAACAGTTGGCCAAGGGACCACAGCATATGTGTAAGTAAAGTCTGATGGGTGCAGAGAAGAAAAACACACTGGAGAATCAAATGTAGCCAGCCACAAAGATCCAGGCAAACCTACCCAGAAGGAGTCCCATCCAAACAGTACTTCTAAAGGTTTCCTCATGTTATTTACAATTTTAAAGTAAACTGACTTTATAAGCAGCTAGAGAATTCTTTATTTAATACCGTCCATCCTAACATAAAAGTTCACGTAACTGTTTGTTTCAAACCATGATACTGAGCTTTATGACAACCTAGAAAGAGGAACTAAAAGAAGGCAAGCATAATGCCTTAGAGATCAAGAAACATTTACACAGTTCAACTGTTAAAAATAGTTCAACATCCATTCAGTGCACACAGTCTGGATGTCAGTATACACAGCACAGCTCTTCAGGGAGGTGAGAGGCCCTTTGACTGTTCTTCAGGTGCCCCCAGATGCTGGTCCTGTGGAACTTCTTTCAGAGGCTGGTTTTCTTCCAACGCAGTTTGGGGTTTGCCATCCACATGTTCAGATTTCCAGGAAACGGGACCACCTTCTTGGTGCTTCAAAGACCAGACATAAGTACGTCACACAGATGTTACCATTTTCACTCATTAATTAGACTGAAGCCTATGACTAGGCACATTCTATCACTGAGTCAAAAATTCAACGTTAGTATCTCAGGTCAAACTCTATTATAACAAACAAAAAAATCTCTATAGAATCACAGTTTCAAAAGTCCTATTGACAACTCGCTTGTTCCCAGAAGCAGCCATTACCACCAAGTTCCAATATATTCAGTCGAACAGTATTTGATCTGAAGTTTAAGAACACGAGCTTTCTTCTTGGGGAAAGAAAACCAAGCCTTCCCTTAAACTCTGACAAACAGGCAACTAATTCTAGTAACAATTTTAACAACAAAATACTCACAGTCCTTGCTTCTCCTACTCGTCTTAAAATGACACCTTCCGCCAATAAAGCCTTCCCTGTTTCCACAAATAGCTTCTCTTCATCTGCTTCTCCGAGCTTCTGTAGCTCAATGTACTTCTCCACAAACCTGGAATGCCAAGCAATCACATCTTAGGTTTAAACATTGCAAGTTGCCAACACACAGTGTTTCACAGAATCAAGCATTCCCTTAACAGATCTTGATCGTTTTCCTCAAGTGGAATTCAATAAAACTCCTCAAACTGATAACTAAATTCTTAAAAGAAATTTTTTTTTACATAACCCAGGACTTGCAAAATGGCTTACCGTTGACACGTAGATTTGAAGTTTGGATTGAACAGATCAAAAGCTTTTTGACCAGATCCATAGGTCGAATAAAATTTCCTAGAAAATACAAATATCACAATATAAATCTCCAATTATAGATCGTGGCCAAGAAGGGCATAAAGAATAACTGCTAGACCCTGACGAGTTAAGATAACATGGCCTACACAGCCTGAGCCTAACAAATCACTGTTTTCTTTTGTTTTGTTAAATAAGTTAACACACAGTACATGAGAAATACATCAAATGTTACAAGAGGGTAACCAGTGAAAATTAACGCCACTTCTCACCTCTGCACCCCAACCCCCCAGCTCCCCTCTGGGATTACAAATGCACATTTGTAATTTGGCCTTCCAAATTGCCAAAAAGCTTTCCAAAGCGGCTGTGTCAATTTACACACATCAGTAACATACATGGCTGCCTTCCCCATCCCCTGACCAAATTATATTCTCCAACTTTTTGACCATCAATTTGACGGGTGAAAAATTATAACTCATTGTAGTTTTGCTTTTCTTATAAAAGAGATTGGACATCTTTTCATATTTAAAAGCAAACTGAATTTCCTCTTCTGTGACCTGTCCAGGTTCTTGTCCATTTCTCCATTTGGTGGTCTTTTTTTTTTTTCTTCCAGTTTTATTGAGAAATAATTGATTCAATAAACTTGTAAACTGTCTAAGTTTAGGGCATACAGCATGATAGCTTCATTTACACGTACTGTGAAATGATCACAATATGTTCAGCTAACAACCATCTTCTCATATAGATACAACAAAAAAAAGGAAAAGAAATTTCTCCTTGTGGTAAGAACTCTTAGGATTCACTCTAACAACTTTCCTACTCTATGATACAGCAGTGTTAGCTACAGTCACTGCATTGTACCTTACGTCCGTAGCACTTATAACTGGAAGCTTATACCTTTTGACCTCTTCCTCCAATTCTCCCTGCCCATTCCCTGTCTCTCGTAACCACAAATCTGATCTCTTTTTCTGAGTTTGTTTTTGTTTCAGATTCCACATGTAAGTGAGATTGTACAGTATTTGTCTTTTTCTGTCAGACTCATCTCACTTAGCATAATGCCCTCAAGGTCCATCCATGTTGTTGCAAATGGTAGGATTTTCTCAATTTATTATGGTTGAATAATATTCATTATATACATGGCAGTCTTTTTCTTACTGACTTACAAGCATACTTTATAGTAAAGTATAAATAGGAAATTAGCCTTTTGTCATAAATGTTGAAAAATTTTTTCCCAGTATATCAGTCGACTTTTGATTTTGCTTATGGTACTTTTTTTGTGCAGAAAATTTTGTTTGTTGGGGATTTTTTAATGCTTTTTTGGTGAGGAAGATTGGCCCTAAGCTAACACCTGTTGCCAATCTTCCCCCTTTTTTTTCTCTCTCTTCCCAAAGCCCCAGTACATAGTTGTATATCCTAGTTGTAGGTCATTCTAGCTCTTCTATGCGGGATGCCGCCACAGTATGGCCTGATGAGCAGTGCTAGGTCCGTGCCCAGGATCCAAAGCAGTGAATCCTGGGACACCAAAGCGGAACATATGAACTTAACCACTCAGCCACAGGGTGCAGAAAATGTTAATAATTTCACTTTGACTTCCAGGTTTTATGTCATGCTTAGAAAAGCCTTTATCACGCAGATTATTTTTTAAATTCTCCCATGTCTTCTTCTAGAACTTTTATAATTTCACTTTTTACATTTACGTTTTGATACATCTGGAATTTATTTTGTTATAAGTTCTTAAAAATATCAAAAACACCAAAAAACAAAAGCCACAAAGATAAAGATTCAAAACCTATTTAAACATAGGGTGTTATTACTTTGGCATTAACAGTACTAGAAGAGGGAGCAGTAAAATACTCCACATTCTCCAACAATCCACCACACAGTTCTACTGCTCTCCACACGGGAGAAGCACAAATGATTTTAATGCATAGATGAACCTCAAAAGCATCCTGACCAAGGTACCTGCCATGGAGCTGAGTGGAAAGGTGCTGAAAAAGTATTTATCCCAAAGATCTCGTGTCCCATCCTAAAATTTCCAAGTACAGCTAGAACATACTTGTTCTCCTACCTCAAAGGCGTGTTGTGGAAAAAAAAAAAAGATTCCTCAGATGAAAGCTGCCTGGACCTCAGTAGAGAATATAATGACTTTATCAACTGTTTTCTTACATTCAGGACTAGCAGTAGCAATAACGCATATGTATGAACTTCAATTAGGCACAATCTCTGATCTTAACGTTTAAGAGAAAAGGAGCCGTACAAATGCTAGGTACTAAAAATGAACGGCATCAATATTTGAGAGAACGGGCTTTGCCAGTGAATTCCCAGGAAAAGACTTACCACTTATTAGAGCCCAAATACGTGCACAGCGAGATTAACGGTGGCCAGAGTGCTTTCTAACTCACTGTTCCAGAAGCTGTTTCAGGGAACTAATAAAACTGATGGCTGTTCTCCAAATAGCCCGAATCCGGGCCCTCCACTCCTCCTCACCAAAGAATTTTCTCTTATGCCTCCCTCTGCTAGCATAGTGATTCATTCATTCAGTAATTAATTCATTAATTTCTTCTTTCACAAGACAAATAATGAGCAACTTGCATGCCACGCCCTGGCCTGGGCACTGAGGTTAGAAGGATGAATATGACAGCGCCTGGCCCATGGAAGCACTCAATAAATGTCTGTTATTGAATGAGAACAGCACGTTTGGCACACAGAGTTATTAACAACAGGCTAAGGCCATGTCAGGGGCAACATGGACAAAGCACTCAGGGTGTACAAACGGGGAGATGCTAACTCTGGGAGGCATCAGAGAAGTGTCATGAAAAGCATGTGACAGCTGAGCTGTTCCTCTTGTTTTACCATTACAAAACTAAGGATTTGGCCACAAAAAGGTTTATAGGTACTCAAATGAAAAAAATAAAGAGCTGTAAAGACATTTTTAAGAATGTTGCTGGAAAACCATGAGAAGTACCTTTTCCAAGGCTATTTAGGTTTTGGGGAAAAAGGAGAGTGAAGGAGGTAAAAGGACGAATATTTCTACTAGTTTCAACACCTGATTTGCACTTGGAAAGTGACTCAGAAAAAGACTGCTGAGTTTACTCAAAAAAATCCACTCTAAAGAAACAATCAGTGTCACAGAGAAAGATATATATTCAAAAATATTGCTAATTATTACAGCTTATATTATATAAACACCATAAATGTCCAACACTAGGAAGATGGTTAAATACAGAAAATTCACAATAGGTTAACATATTTTTAAAAATGTGTAACATGAAAAAACACAATAATGTTAAGTAGGAAAAAAAGGACACAAATTATTTGTATCAAATGTTACTAGCCAAATAAATAGACACAAATACACAGAGAAAAGAATGGAAGGAAACAGACCCAAATGTTACTAATAATAACAATAATAGTTACCATTTATTGAAGGCTTACTTTGTGCCAAGCACTGGAGTAGAAGCTTTTTATGTGTTATCTTATCTAACCTTGAGAACTCTATTAAGTACTATTATTGTCACATTTTACTCTGTGGAAACGGAAGCTCGCTCACAGGGTTATCTGCCCTAGGTCGCTCAGCTAGAAGTAGCAGGACTTGACTTCAAAACACGATCTCTAGATGGTGGGATGAGGGGTGATTTGTGCTTTCTTTTCTATGCTTTTCCTTTTGTTTCTAAATTTTCTACAATGAACATGTATTACTTCTATACTAAAAGAGAAAATAGATGATAAAGAAAGAAAGAAAGCACCTTTCCTCAAACTCCTAGTGATGATTATTTTTAAATCCCTTGGATCCATAAGTTTCCTTCTTCCTGAAGCAGCTTCAAAGATGCTGACTGGACCCCTAGACCATGTTCCTATCCCCAGTCTTAGAGACGGCAGGCACAAGGACCAAGCACAAGCTTGGCATCACAGATGTGACTCCCAGGTCTGCCAGCCTCCTGTGTAGCCACACAGGAAGTTAGTCAGCTGACCTCCTTGAGCCTCGTGTCCTTATGAATAAAATGGAGACAAGCATACCTCCTTTGCAGGGTTAGAGTAAGGCCTAAAAAAGAGAATGTTTGTTAAGGGCTTAGCATAGTGCCTAGCACACAGCACATGCGCAGAAAGGAAGCTACAATTGCAGCGATCAGTCAACCGCTGGGCTCCCGATTCTGCTTCTCAGACCTTCCGTTTCTCTCCCATGGGGGACGGGCACGCATTCCCTAACTTCGCTAGATATACAAGACAGTCTCCACAGGGCAAGCCCTGACTCAGGTCCTAATTTAAGTCACCAGACTGCCAGCTAAACTTTTCCTTGTGAAGTTCTGGGGCCTCCTGTCCACCGTACGGGCTTCGCACTCACGCTCTAATCCGATCCTCGTGGTAAAAGATGTCCTGGATGGGAGCTTTGGCTTTGCCATATCGCAAGCGGGGCCTTCGAAAGACCGGCTCCCTCAGCGGGGGAAAGGCGTTGTATATGTCAAACCAGAGGGGCTTCTCCTTCAACACTCCAGCCCGAATCAGGTCCCGCGTCCTTCAGGAAGGGAAAAGAACGAAGGTCGTCGGTTACCACAGCCCCTCAAACCTCTGAATCAGTCCAGCCACAGCCTGGGACATCAGAGGGCTCATCGAGTCCGCAACACAGAACGGGAAGAGCTGGGGAGCAAAGGGCCCCCCACCTACAGGTAACATCTTTCATATCCCAAACCAAACTGACAATGCTCAGGGGTCAAGTCCTTCTATCTTCTTACGCGCGCCCCCCAGCCTCACCCCATCATGGAAAATACAAGGACGGTCCAGCCAGACCCATCAGCCTCTCCCTCCCTCCCTCTTCCTGGAGACCTCCACTCGGGGAGGGGGCAAGTGCAATCTTTAACGGGAACCGTAAGAAACGAAGGAGGGACGCCATCAAACACAAGTACTCAGAAGCGGGAGAGAGCACGAGACCTGAGCCGGCGCAGCCCCCTGCCTCGGAGAATGCCCCTCCCTGCTCAGCCCCACCTCAGGAGGAGCGCACCCCGGCTCAGCCCCACCCGGCTCCGAGCACGCACCGCGAGAAAATGCTGCCCACGGTCTCCAACCGGCTGCCCGCCATGGCTGGCGCCTGGGACCCAGCAGGGCCCGTTGCGACCGGAACCGGAAGCGCCGGCGGCAGGCAAAGTGGGCGTAAGCGGCTGGCCGAGCCGAGGATCGCGGCGTTGAGACTGCGGCCCTAACGGGAGAGCGGAGCCAGGCAGAAGCAAAGGATGGGCCGAACTGGCGCGCTCCTAGGCGGCTTGCCAGGTTCAGACAAGAACCCTCGATAGCCGAGCTGAAAGGGAGGGAGCGAGCCACAGCCCGGCAGAAGCAATAAATGACCGATCCAGGGGAGGGATTAATTACGGTAGTGACTTAACGCTTTCTGCCTTGCTGAGCCAACTCCTCTCGAGAAGGTGGGGCCGCGGAGGGAAGGTAATGGGAGGTAGGAGGCAGGCGCAGCCTACGTCCTGGGGAGCCAACCAGCCATGGAATACGTAAAGGCAGAGACTAGAGGTCACCAGCTCTAGGCCTGGGCTGCGCCTGATCTTGGTTGGAGTCACAGACTACGCAGAAGGAGACCGAGGCTCGGGGAAGGGCGGTCACCTGCCCAGCGTCACACTGGAGCCCAAGCCTCTGTCCTCCGTCTTCTGCTGTTTCGCGCTCCCCAGTAAACCCTTTGGCCCTGGAGCGCCACCTGCGTCCGCTCTAATAGGGATGCTGCCGGCAGCTAGTGTTTTCTCCGCGGGAGGCGTCTCTGGCCAGCTCCTCCTTGGAGCTTGAAAAGTGAGACTGTGCGGGACAAATTGCGAGAAGGAAGCTCAAAATTCTAAGGAAACTAACCTCTCAGGGTTACCTTTTGGCCCAAAAATCATACTTGGGGTAAAGTACCCCATAGAAATTAAAGCACAATTTCATGAAGATATTTGTGCAAGGATCGTCACTGCAGCATTGTCTGTAATGGCAAATAAATAAAATGGGAAATGGCTGGAAAATTATGGTTCATATATTCTATGGAATCCTATGCAGCTGTTAAAATGAACGAGTTAGACCCATATGTGTAGATGAATGCCCATGACTTATAGTTAGATGAAAAAGGAAGTTGCAGAGAAACGCCTTTAGTGGGATCCAAACCTATTAAAAAAGAAAAACCGTTGTATGTATTTGTGTTTGTATGAGGATGGAGATTGTGTGGAAGGACACACAAGGCTGTGAACATTGGTTTTCTCCCGTGAAATTGCAGGAGGGGAAGGGAGAATTTTTTCTTTACTCCTCAGTTTGACCTGTAAACCGTCTGCATTCATACTTGAACTTTTTCATCCAGTGAAATGTTTTGAATCACATACACACAAAATATCTCCCAGGAGCCCATTATCTTTGTCAGCAAGAAAGAGCATCAAATCATCTCAGTCTCTCCTTGTTTTATAGAAAGCTGTTGAGGAGGAGGAAAGGAATGTTTGATGAGCTGTCACTGCTTGTTTGTGTTATCTCACAGAATCCCCACACCTACCAACAATGTGGCTGTTATTATCCTCATTGCAGATGAGAAGGTGAGGCCACAGGGGGTTAAGTCTGTTAACTTGTCTGATAGGTAACTGACAGAGCCAGGCTTCCAGCCCAGCCCAGGCCCTTTCCAGAACCCCACAATGCCTCTTTAGCTATGCCTCAAGCTGGAGACTGGTGGACTGAGGAGGTCAGGCCAAACCAGCCCCAGGGGCAGGGGACAGGGTGATTTGAGGCCCAGGGCTCAGCTGCAAGTTAGGTTTCTCTGCTGCCTCAGGGCGCTCTGGAACAGGGAAGAGAGAGCACAGCTCGTGTGGAGGCTCCAGTCTCCCAGTCCTTGAAAGGTCTAGAAGACTTTGCTCTATAGAGAGCAAACACGCTCCCAGCTAAATATAGTCTTCCCAGGACTCCTAACAAGTTTCTAATTCCGTCCAAGTCAGAGCTAGCTGCCAGCCCAGACCACAGACACACTTCCCTTCTCCCACTTGAGCCTGCCCCCATAGGCCACTGCAGTTACCGCTGCTAAAGAATTAGAAGGGTTTATTCCAAGTTCAGGGAGGGGAGCCAAAGACCCAAACCCTCAATGGGGGAGGAGTTGCAGGGCAGGAATTTTCTCTCTAGATCTTCCTGGGTGAGTTCTGTCCTCTTCCAAGTCTTTAAAGTTTCCCCTCCAGCATCATATGTAATGCTTCTGTGACTGAGAGAGCAGAATGCTGGTGGGGAGAGTGGGGGGACCATGGAGATGTGGGAGCGAGATGGATTGGGAATCCTCTGAGCCTGCAACAGGAAGTGAGCACCCCAGCAAGCGTTCATTCAGAATATAGGAGGACGGTGTTGGGCAGCTGGGGGCAGGCGGAATGGCTATTAGAGGCGTTCTGTCTTCTCCCCAGGGCCTCTCGAGGCTGCCAGGGGCTGACGCACTCATGCCATGCACTGCACCAAGGAGCTGGATTGTCTCACTCAGTTGTTCAACTACCTGATGCCATAGGTAATGTCCTGACAGTCTTACAGACAAGGAAATAGAGCTTGTAAACTCTCCAGAAGGCCATGTTCCTTCCACTGCGCAGCCCCATTTTGGTCCCACTGCCTCACACTGTAGATGGGCCCACTAATCGTGTCACCCTGGGCAAGTTATGGAACTTTTCAAGCCTCTGTTTCCCCACCTGTTAAAATGTGGATGGCCGTGTCAACGATCTGTGCGGCTTGTTGCAAGAGTACAAGTGATCATTCACGTGAAGCACTAATCGCAGCCCTGGCACACAGGGAGTGCTCTTGAGTAAGAAGTCTGATGGCTGTTACATCATCACTGTGGCTGCTGTGTCCTGTAATCCATTGATTGCCACCTGGACTGCAGCATTTTGATGATATTTCATAGATCGCCTTATTGTTTTATTTTCTTGTTAAATGATCCATTGATCCTACAAATATTAAGCACCCACCTGACCCTGTGCTGAGTCCTGGAGAAGCTTGACTGTCCAGTGGGGGAGATGGAGAGGCAAATTCCTAATTGATAAGTTGTGTGCTGAATAGTTTGTTGACTGTATTAGTCTGCTGGGGCTGCCATAACAAAGTACCTCAGACCGAGGGGCTTAAACAGCAGAGATCTATTTCCTCACTACTCTGGAGGCCAGAAGTCCAAGATCAAGGTGTTGGCAGGGTGGGTTTCTTCTGAGGCTTCTCTCCTTGGCTTATAGACGGCTGTCTTCTCTCTGTGTCTTCATATGGTCTTCCCTCTGTATGTGTCTTGTCCCCTTCTTATAACACCAGTCATGTTGGATTCCAGCTCAACGTAATGACCTTGTTTTAACTTTAATACCGCTTTAAAGACGCTATCTCCAGACACAGTCACATCCTGAGATACTAGGGGTTAGGACTTCAGCATAGGAATTTTGGAGGGACACCATTCAGCCCATAATATTGATTGATAAGTACTTGTGCTGAATAGCTTCCATTTGCCCATCCAGATCCACACCCACTCTGTGCCCTTCCTCACCCTGCTCTGTGCCCCAGGAGGCTAACTTCTATGGACTGCATCCCCCAGCCTCTTGCCCTCTGCTTCCAGCTGGGTTCCAGTTGGTTCCATCAATGGGAGGCAGTGGCCGGGGACTGGAAGGAGGGAGGAGAGTGAAGTCATTCTCCATTCCCCTGGCTCCCTCCATGTACAATCCAGGAACATAAAGTCACAGCTCCTGCAGAGCGGCCTCTTCACACGGAGCTCTCTCACCAGGTTCCAGTCACTGTTCCCTCCTTGCCCCTTCAGGTCTAGACACGGCAAATGGTGTCCCTCTGTTGCTAGCCACAGGGTCTAAGCCTTCCCTTGTGGCTTCCCTTCACTCTTCCCCACATCTTTGTAAACAGGGCTGGGGAGTTTGTCAGCCAGAAAGAGGAAGAGCATCCCCAAGAGCGGAACAGTTTTGGTAAGTGAAAATCCCAGCATATTGATGAAATCATTAATACTGCTACTCACCTTTGGCAGAGAGCCAAGATCAGGGAGCAATAACCTGTTGCTTTAAAAGAGGAGGAAAACAATAGTATATATTCACCACACAGTACAGGGACCAGGAGGATGAAGGGCAAGGAGGCAGGAGTGCCATCTCCCACCTCCAGCCTGCTCCCTCTCCTGGCCCAGCGCCCTCCTTTGAGGCCCACACCTCCGCTTCCTTTCTAGAGTCAGGTGGAGAGGCACTTCAGCCCCCAGCACACACTCAGCAGACTGGGTGAGTGTGCCCGGGACCTGCTCCCTCCCTCCCTAAGCTTATCTACCTCACATGGGTGTTGTAACTCTGTTTACTTGCCTGGGTCTGTCTCACTGGGCCTCTCTGAGGACAGAAACCAGGACTCATCTCTGCCTCCTCACACCCAGCCTGCTGCCTGGCCCAGATCTGGCTCTTAGAGTTTTCTAGTGAACAGTATGGACGAATAAAGTCAAGTTAGGACAAATAAGGATGCAGCAATCTCAGCCCTTCTTCCTGGAGGCCTTCCCAGATACACCAATAGTGAGAAAGCTCTGGTTGAATGGAGGTAACTCTCCACCCCACCATGCACCTCGTCATTTCCAGTTCTGGCTGTCCTCTGTACCTCGCTGATGGTTAGATCCCATTTACAAGCCTCGGGCCCTCAGCAGCTTTGTCATTTGTAAAATGGGCATAATCATAGCAGCCACCATGTTGCCTTCTTGGGAGGAGTCAGTGGGTTAATACTTGCAGAGTGCTTAAAACCGTACCTGGTGTATAGTAACCACTCAATAAATAGAGTGACGATGATAATTTCTGACCATTCCCCAGTTAAAAACAATAAATCACAATTTAGTAAATCACACCTACAGTTAAATCACAGCTAACAATTCACAAGGCACTTTCACACATGGCTGCCCATTCATTTCTTCAGCAAACAGCAGCCTTGCCCCCAGGGAGAATCCAGTTCAGGGAGAGAAGAGACAGACACTTTATGCCTGCACCTGCCCTGGGCGTCAGCATCGCTGTGGCTCCCTCTGTCGCCAAGGAAGCCGGAGCCGCGCGGGGCCTGGAGCAACACTCTGGCCTTTGTTATTAGAATTCAGGGCCAGTTGGAATCACTCTGTGGAGTTTTCCCAGCAGAGGATGGGGCCCGTCAAGGCAGACGTTTCAGGGCTAGAGTGGGCCCGTCTCTCCTTGTGGAAGGCAGAGTGCTGCAATCTTTAATGTGCACTTGAACCTCCTGGGGCTCTCGAAGAAAATGCAGATTCTGACTCAGTAGGTCTGGGGTGAGAATGAAACTCTGCATTTCTAACAAGCTTCTGGGTTGACGCCAATGCTGCTAGTCTGTCGATAGAGTAGCCAACTTGCCCAGAACTTTCCCAGTTTTAGCACTGAAAATTCCTCATCCGAAGAAACCACTCGGTCCTGGAAAACCAGGATGGTTGGTCACCATCTCCACAGACCACACTCTGCGTCGCAAGGTCCTAACAGGACAGGCCAGTGCTGAGTTTGTACTGAGCTTCACAACCCCTCACTTCAGAGGCCCTGGAATAATCCTCTTGACCTGATACAGAATTGTGACTCTTGACTCTCTAGAAATGACAACAGGGTAAATGCTGGTTTTGTGGGGCCTGAAGCTTATATAATCTTAGTGGTTCTTTTAAGAAAATAAGTACAAAAATATCTTTGTTTTGCAAATTTTAGAAAACATATGACGATGGGAACAAAGTAAATTTGGCTTTAGGTCAAACGGGTGCTGGCCTCTTCCTTCTGGGAAAATGGTGGTGGCCTCTCAGTGGCCAGCGGCTGCCACTTCTGAGATGACCACCAGGTGGCAGTAGATTTACACAGCCCCCTTCAACACCAGCTCCCCCCGCCATGTCCAGAAATTTCCAAATCTTCCTCCAGCTGGCCCAGCCAGCTAATCCAAGAAATTAATCTATGCTGTGATAATGGGCAAAAAGAGTTCATGTGTTTCTCTCTCAATAGCATATTTGCCATTTAATGGAAATACTAAGAGATTATTTTTAAAATCAGATAAAGAATGCTAACAGGTGAATTCCAGGCCCACTGTTGGGTCATGCATCACTACGGAGAGGGTTTTCTAAGCAGGTGCACCTTTCTGTGCTCCACAAATTGCATGTATGCAGGGGTTCTAGGTCTTATCACCTGCCCCCCACCCCCACCCCAATATATAGCTTAGAGTTTGGGCACCAGCTCTGGCATTCTGCTGCCTGGGCTCAAATCCAGGTACTCCCACTTACTGAGGGTCCTGTTGAGTAAGGGCCTTAACAGCTCTGTGCCTCAGTTTCCTGATCTGTGAAATGAGAGTAATAATACTGATTTCATGTAATAGTTGTGGAGATTAGGTAAAATAACGTATGTAAAGCACCCCAGAAAAGTGACTGGCACACTGTAAGCGGTCATCAGCAGCTATCATCGTCATCACCCCACACTTTGCCTGTCTTCTGCCTTCTGCCCTCCAAGTTCTCCTGCTGTCACTCCTCCTGCCTCCAGTCCCTACCAGGTGCTTCAGGAGAGCAGAGAGAGGGTCGAGACCCCAGCATGGTAATAACAGGCCAGTTCTTTTGGGCACAGAGTGCTCCAGACACAAGATCTCCTCTCAAGTAGGGGCTGAGCCCTGGGGACACCAAAGCATACAAAGGGAGAGGGGCATTGGCTGGACCAGACTCCAGATAGTGCGGCTCAGCATTTTTGCAGGAGATGAATCTGTCAGTATCACCTTGTGGCTACCAGGAGCCCAGCATTTGCAGATGAGCATGGTGTGTGAGGGTGGATGGCTAGGGCGGTCATCTGGCCCAGCCTGACTCCCTCTGGGGTCCTATATACACTATTCAACCGGAAGGGACTCAACATGGAGCAGGGGCTTCATCTTCTGCACTCCTGTTGGGCCCAATCAGCTTTCTCTGCCTTCTCTCCCCACCTCCCACTCTCTGGTTATGGTCACTTTCAGTCTCAGCTACCCTGAGAAGCAAAATGGTGAATGGTTCTCATACTTTGCTGTATGTTAGAATCACCTGAGGAGTTTCACCATCTGATTCCCAGGCTGAATCCTGGGAATAATGGTGGCCTTGTCCTAGGTGACCCAGAGCCCAGAAACAATTAAACCGGAACCTCTGGGAAAGGGCCCCAAGCATAAGAGATGGTTCCAGTGTACAGCAAGTTTGAGAAGCAGTGTTCTAGACTACCGTTTCTCAAGCCTTACTGTGCATGCCGATCGCCTGAGGAGTTTGTTAAAATGCACGTTCCGGCTCAGTAGGCCTGGGGTAGAGCCTGAAATTCTGTGTTTCTAACAAGCTCCTGTATGATACAGACGCTCCTGGTTCACAGACCAAACTGAGTAGCAGAGTTGTAGAAACATGAGTGTGTTATCAGAATCATCTGGAGGGCTTGGTAAAATACACCCCAAGCTCGGATTGAGGAGATGTGGAGTGGGGCCCGATAGCATGCATCTCTAACAAGCTCATGGGCGGTGCCAATGCTGCTGGTCCACAGAGCACACTTTAAGCTGCAGGGATGTAGAGGGTGGAACACAAGTTTTGGAGGCAGGCAGTCCTGGGCCCTGTTTTCTGGCTTCACACTTTGCTAACTCTGTGATCTTGGATAAGCTACTTAATCTTTCTGAATTGTCATTTCATCATCTGTAAAGTGGCCATTATTGGGCAAGATTAATTGGGCTAATGTGAAACACCTGACAGACTGCTCGGTGTGCTGGTCCTCACACTTGATTGCAAATTTGAATTACCTGAGGAGCTTCCAAAGAAACAACCTATGGTTGTTGATTTAATTGGTCTGGGGTACTGAGCATCAGGATTTTTTTTTAAAGCTACTCAGGTAATTCTGTCTGGTCAGTGCTGGGTACTGGGCTGGCACCATGACTCCCAAGCTTCAGTGTACAGCAGAATCACAGACTCCTGGGCTGCACTCCCACAGTTTCTGGCTCAGTCGGTCCGGAGTGCGGCTGAGAATGGGCATTTCTAACAGGGTCCCAGGCGCACATGCTGTGTTCCAGGGATCACACGAGTACACAGACATCAGCGAAGGCTGCACAGAGCCAGGATTAGAGGACAGTCTTGGTTTGCCTTTCTCAGGTCCAAACAGCACATCTGGAGTATCAGCAGCTGTCTCAGGTATGCCAATTTACAAGCCCCCCTCCCTCTAACGTGGGACCAGACCCTGATGGCCAAGGGGTGAGGGGCGGCCCTCTTGTAGAGAAGGCAGGAGGAAACTGTGCTGTTTGTCCAGAAGGAGAGAGTGGAGCCACTGAGCTCAACCATGGCATCAGGGGGAAGAGCAGTGGCCTTGTGCTGGGTGACCCGGAGCCCAGAAACAAGACGTGAGGGTGGAAGCCACAAGGAGGCCTTTAGGCTCAACAGAAGGAAGAGCGTTTTAACTTTGAGAAATGTCCTGTCTGGAAAGGCACCAGCTTCCTCTTTCAGCACCGAGTTCCCTGGCTGGGAGGTGGCCCAGCTGAGCGGAGGAATAGGGGAAAGCTAGAGACATTTGAACTGGAAGATTTCCGCCGACCCTTTGAAGTCTGAGATTGCACATCCGTGCAGCCTTCAGCGCAGCCGTTACTCCAGAAGCGGTCTGTTTATTTAGGGAGGTGACCGACTGGAGCTTTCGCAACAGACTGGCTTTCCCCTCGGTGTTTCCTTTGCCTATCAGCAAGCGGTTTACGTTCCCAGGGCAAACAGGAAGGCGACAGCGCCGAGCAAAGCCAGCAGGTTGGCGAGGTTGCCTAGGGGCAGCAGGTGTCACCTCGTGAGTGCACCGCGGGGAGGGCTGAGCCCTTGGGGCCTTACAGACGCTGCGGGTTAACGGGGCGGGCGAGGCAGGTGGCCCTCCGGGGCGAGGCGGGGCTCCTGGGGCCAAACCCTACCCAGGCAGGGGAGAGAAGAGGGATATCCAGCCCACGCCGCCGGCCACATGAGAGCACCAAGAGAACACCAAGTCTTTATTACAGGAATTCCTATGAAACAGCTCCAAGAAAAAACCCACACATAGGAAGAAAAAAAAAAAAACTAACAAAGCAACACACACAGACATGGGGCTGGGGCTTCCCCGCCATGCGCCCGGGCCTGGCGCGGGGAGGGGTCAGGGCCACAGCCCAGAGGCCCCTCGGGGTCAGACCCCTCTGGAGCTCGGGCTGGAGGCCGAGGGCCGTCGGGGGCCACAGCCCGGCCGCGGGGAGCAGCGGAGGGCGGCGGCCCCTCCTCGGCGGGGCTGGCCCCGCCCGCGGCCGCCTCTCCCGAGCCGGGGAAGCTCGGCCGCCCCCGTCGGCCCGGGGCCCTCCTCCGGCCCCCGGAGCGGCGGGCGGGCCGGCGCGATCGCGGTCTGGCCTCCGCCGCTGGCCCTGGGCGGCTGCCGCGCCCTCATTATCTCGGGGTGACTTGCGGCCGCCGGGGCCCCGCCAAGGCTTGGCTCCCGCTCCAACCCCGGGCGGTCGGGCTGGGCTGGTTCCACACTCCGGGGGCCCGAAGCCTCGTGCCTGCCTAGGCTTCCCGGCTTTCCGGTGAGAGAGGTCAGCGTGTTCCCGTCGCGTCGGCGGCCGGAGAGACGGGGACAGCCTCCCTCCCGCTGGCAGTGGTTGGTGTCGGTAAGCTCTGTAGAACCGAGAGTTTTCCTCCTCGGATCTTTCACCTTGTCGCGCTCTCTCGGCAAGGGGCACCCAGCAAGCCCTTCTGCCCCAGGCCTCCCACCCAGGCTGGCAGCCTCTTCACCTTGCTTCTCAGTCCTGCACCTTCCCCAGGATCACTTCAGAACCCGCTGCTGCCCACCCTTAGTGGCAGAAGAACTTCTAGTCCAGCCAGGGGGGGTCAGAGCTCCTGTGAGCCCTCACTGTTGTGTGACTTCAAGGTCCCATCCAGAACTGGCTTTTGTCTTCTGCCAAAGACTCCCCCTGCCTAGCAAAAGTCCTCCAGCTCCGGGGTGGCCACCCTCCCCATCCCTGCTGGGGGCCCTAGCCAGCCCCTAACGGAGGCAGCCAGAGGGGCCCAGGCAGGGCAGTCAGCAGATACCTCTCTTCGGGGGCCCATCACTCCTCAGAGGGAGCCCAAGTGACTGCCCAGGGCTCCCCCACCAAGAGCTCTGTGCAGGGGTTGTGCTGAGGGTTAGCGGCCCCAGGAAAGGCTGAGATGCAGGAGGCCGTGGGAATAAAGGGACCAAGGTGCCCAGAGGGTGCTGGGGTCAGGGGTGGGGACCAGGCAGTGTCTGTGGCTCAGCAGGAGAGATGGGCAAGGGCAGGGGCTCTACCTTCAGGCAAAAGAGCCTCTGGTAGGGTCATCCTGCCCTTTCGGGCACTCCAATTTTTGCCTGTTTTCTGGGACTTTTGTTTTTTTTTTTTAAGAAGGAGGGTTGGAGGTTGGATCCTGCATTTCCACTCATTGCCCATAGAACAGCCTGGCTACAAAAGGGGCTGTCGATGGCTGCCGCCCCCCAGGTCCTTCATCCAGTCACAGCACACAGCTCCGAAGTTCCAAGTCCCATGGAAAGTGGCAGTGGCAGTGGCTGGGCTGGACTGTGGCCGGAGAATCCCTGGGCCTCGGCACTCAAGCACCATCTGTCCAGCTGCAGCTGGCTCTTCAGCTGGGGGCCGGTTTTGCTCTCCGGCTGCCTCTGCCGGGTCAGATCTTCTCCGGCAAGGAGGAACTGCTGGCATCTGGTAGGGAAAAAGGATGGAAGAAGTCTTTTTCAGTGGAGCCCAGGGGTGTTTCCTCATCACTGGTTCCTGGCAAGAGGGGTTTAGGCAGAAGCTACCAAAGAAAGGAGCCCTCTCTTTCCTCCAAGGACTCTGTGTCAGCCTTGGCACTCTGCCTGGGGTCACCTCCCCCCAGTCCAAGCTCCTAGAAACAGCAGGGACTCTGGCAGCTAGAGATGGAGTGGGGAAGCTGGAATTCCAGGTGGCAGAAGCTGTCTGGGAAGGGCTGAGAGGTGGGGCACTGGCTGGTCCGTTCTGGTACAGTGGCAACTCAGCTGCGCTAGACCAAGGGCATCTGTAGGGGCAGAAAAGTAAACTGAGTTCAGAACTTGGTGGGCCCTACACCAGGCTGAGGAGTTCATATGCCTTTACTCAGAAGCCCCATTCTGAGAGCAAGGAAGAAATGGAAGTAAAGCATAGGGTGACAGGGTGAGCAGAGGAGGGACGGTGAGGAGCCCAGCCACTGTCAGCCAGCTGATGAGTCTCCCAGGGCAGTGATGGAAGGAATAAGGAAGAGAACTGAAACGGGGAAGTCAGGACGACTGTCTGGCTTTCAGTGAGTTGACATCCAGGGCTCAAAAGACAATCATGGGTGCAGCTGGGGATACAGAGCAGACTTGGAGGACTGACTGAGATGGCAGTTCACATTCTGGAGCCAACTGCACAGAAGTATTGCTGATGCTGTAAAAGAGGGTGGTGGCACCGCTAAAGAGAGAGGGCAGTGAGAAGACTTTGGACAGGGTCAAGGGCAGAGCTGCGGGGAGAGCCTGGATTGAGGGAGTGGAGGAGCATCCAGAAAGCACACAGGAATAAACAGCAGAGAGCAAGGAGGCGCAGGATTCCTGGGGCCACAGGAGCCAAAGGAGGGCAGTCTCCAGATGATGGGTATGGTGTGCAGAAGAGAGCACCAGAGGATGCAGAACAGTAAAAGGCTCTGGTGCTGGTGGGTGCCTTTCTTGAGTCAATCTGGGAGTGAGGGAAGGACTGCCAGCCTGCAATGGGTGAAGGAGGATGCTACCTTTTTGCAAGTTGGATGTTGAAGGAAAATATCGAGGACTCTTGGTTTTTAAGAGGGGGAGGAGGAGGATGTAGATTTGAGGAAAGAGCTGGAAAGGGAAACGCTGGAAGACTCAGGAGTGAAATAAATGATGAGCCAAGTCCTGATATGGGGTGGCTTTGGGCCGGATACATTTTCCCCAGGGACCAGTGGGAAGGAGATGGCAGCAACCCTGAGGGGGAGGGGGAGCCTGTCTCCTGGCTGGCTTTATGTGAGCATTCCAGAGAAGTGAGAAGCGTGGGTGTAGCTCCTCGGGTGAAAAAAGCCTGAGAGAACAGAAGGGATCTGGAAGTGTCTGGTGGAGGATGTGGCAAGGAGTCAACAGAGGTGACGTGATGGCCAGCGCCCAGGCTGAGGAGAGAGGGCACTTGTATCCTCCCTGGCTGTGTCCTCAGTGCCCTGGTTTATCTCACCTCCATTACAAGTATCCTGAGGGTAGCAAATATTTCTCCATAGTCTGAAAGAGGGCTGTACCTGCCACACTGTCAGCTCAAGAAAGCACTGTAGATGCTGACCACTGGGATCAGGACAGCGGCTGGGGGAAGGGCCAGCTGGAAGCTTCCTGATGGGGGGAGGGGCTGGAGAAGGGACAAGTGTGACTGTGTCCTGGAGGAGGTGTTGACATTGCCTGTTTCTCCCCCGGGGATGCACAGGAAGAGGAGGAAAGCAGCCTGGGGGCCCAGGGCTGCAGCCAGAACCAGAGCTGCCTTGAGAGGGGCGATTGCCTCCTCTGGTTGTGGCAGATTCTACGCCACCCGACCCAAGCAGGCAATGGGAGAGTTCTGTGTGTGCACACCCGGGTGAAGCCATCTCAGCTTGTCTTAAATTGTCTCCTTAGTGTGCTGTGTGTGTCCTGGACTGTCTTCTCAACTGGGCTGTAAACTATTCAAGGTCAAAGCTGATTTTTTTTTTTCCTGTTCCCAGCATCTGGCATAGGCAGGTGTGATTATCTTCTGTCAAATGAATAAATAATCAAGTCAAAGAAACGCAAAGCCTAGTTTGCATGCAGAGAAGCCCACATCCCCTGCCACAACTATGAAGGAAGAAACCCAGGGCCTGTGCTAACCAGTTGCCTGAGCCCAATGCTGCTAGAGCCCTGGAAGCCCCCTGGCGTGTGGGGCCCGGCAGGCCCGGCCTCAGGCCTTACCTCTTACTGTCCTTCCCTTACGGCTTCCCCCACCTTGGGCGCCTCCTGTCGCCTTCCCCGGAAGTCTTCATCTGAAAGGCAGAGAGAAGCTGCCTCATCATCCACCCTGCAGAGCCTCGCGCCAGCATGTCCCCCAAGCTGGGCAAGAGAGCTGACCCAACTCTCTCCATGCCCTCTCTTTGCTGGTGCACATGCTGATCCCAGGGGGTGATACGTGGGTCTGGTGAGAGGCAGCAGGGCACTGTGGGGGTTAGGACAGCTGGGTGCTGGCCTGGCTCCATGACTGAGCTCTGAGATTTTCAACAAGTTCTTCCCTTGGTTTCCTCGTCTATAAAATGGGATGGGGAAGTTGGACTATCTAGATGACCTCCAAGGCCCTTCCAGCCCTTGCTTCTGGATGTCTCCTGACCACCAAAGGGCCCCTCTGCTCTTAGGCATGAGGCTCAGGGTCTGGCTGTGGGCTTGGTAGGGTCCAAGGCTGCCTCTTCTGGCCTGTGTAGCCTTTGGGAGGGGCCGGATGATCGCTGACAGACCTCTGGGCCCAGAGACTGAACCTGCCCAGTGCTTGGCTCTCAAGGTGAGGCCCCTCCATGTGGATAGGGCTGTCTGTCCCCTCACATTCCAGAGAATATTCCCCAGAAACAGCACGTGGTACTTTGTGCTCCAGATAGAGATCTAGTGGAGGTGTGGCTGGGGCCCCCTGTCAGGGGCAGAAGGAAGGGAGAGGCAATATGGACCAAGTGGGAGGACCCATTTCTTTAGGTCACCTGCCCAGCAACCCTTAACGTGTCCCCCAGATTAAGTGCTCCCTCCCCAACAAGTTGGGTCCACTTATGCAATATCCAGGCCCTCCTCATGGACAGCCACCCATCACAGGCAACTTAGAGCTCAAGCTTCCCACTCCCCCGCCTCACCACACGTGTGGCCCTCCACGTCGTCCAGGAGATTGGCTGTTGACACTGCAGCCCCCAGCCTGCCCGGCCATTCAGGAAAACTTTCCAGGGATGGGTGGGCACTGCCATAGTCTTCCCACTCCCTGCCCCTAGCCCTCCACCACCCACTCCAAGCTCAGGAGACTTCTGCCATACCAGCCTTATCCCCCAGCCTCCCAATGCCTCCCCCAGCCTCCTTTTCTTGGGCTCAACTGAGCAGCCAGGTCCTGACTCTCTCACTCCACTCCCATCCTGGGGACAGAGAAGCGACTTTCTCCCTGTTCTTTGGCTGTTCAGCTTCTGATATCCTGGGGCCCTGTTTGACGAGCATGGATGGGAGTCTGAGTAAAAATGTGGAAAACCTTATTTTACTTAAGGAACTGAAAGTCAGGGCAAAAATGCTTGAGATGAGGAGGTGGAAAGATCTGTCGATGAGCTACACTAGAGAAATGAGGGAAAGGTTTGCTGATTCTGATCGGAGAGCAAGTTTTCTCCCAAGATGCAGTTTACTCCAGACAAAAAGTTGAAAAGTTGTAGGACAACTTCTGAGCCTACAGAAGGAAGACAGCAGACGCTGGCCCACTCCCCAGGCCTGGTCGTGGAGGGCGAGATTGGCACTGAGAGAGGGGGCAGCAGACTCGCAGCAGGGCTCACGGAGGAGAGGAGAGGGCCTCAGAGCCTGGTCCCACTCCTGGGGGAGGGTGCAGCCTCAGGGAGCCCAGCCCACTGCCTCGGTGCCCTTAGCGTCCCCCACCCCTCCCAGTGCCAGGCTGGAAAGGATACGACTGATGCTTCGACAAGTGTTTCCTCTTTGACTTCCTCATCTTGGTCTTCTCCGAGAAGGCCCTGGCCAGTTCAAACAGCTTCCTCCGGGTGGCTGGGGGCAGACAGACCTGTGAGCCAGCAGCCTGGGCACTAGGTAGCTGCCCCCCAAGGCTGGGGGGAGGCTGGGGCAGGCCCCCCAGGGAGGGGGCAGGTGGGCAGGCTGGCTTGGGAACCCAGGGAGCAGGTGACGTGACAGGAATCCGGGACACGGGCCAGGCTCGTGCCCCGGGGCAAGGAGGCTGCCATCCTGGGTCAGCCTGCAGGGGCAGCAGAGGCCATGGAGAGCCGGACCAGCGACCGTGGCTGGCAGCCAGAGATCCGGGTATTCCTATCCAGCTACAACAGACAACGACACATCTTGGCTTTCTTTCCTGCCGCCTTCCCGCTCCCCTCGCCACCTCCTGAGTTGGTTCTGGGATTTCCAAAACTAATCCAAGATTTTCCCTGAAATGGAGCCTGAAAGGATGGCAGGTTCATTCACACATGGTTGTGTGTCGGGCGGGGGGCAGGGGGGTGGGGGTTGGTTTGGGATGGCCCGTTGGGACTTTGTGGGACCGCCTGCAGAAAGTGGGCTTAGTGAAGGCCTCCCCGCTGGATCAGGCCCAGCCAAGCCCCTTCAAGCCATAGAGAACACTAAAAGGGGGGTTGGGGGTGGAGGGCAGCACATTATTCTTCTGCAGACAGCTGGCTCGAGAGGATTTAAAACTTAATTTGTATCCAGACTCAGCTGCAGAGGGAAGTGAGGCAGGAAGGCTGAGGGAGCCAGCCTGCGATTAAAATGTCACTTCGGTTCACCAAGAGTCAGCTGCATTAAAAATTCTGGGTGGCTCCCTCCCTCCCATGAGGCCCCAGGGCCTGTCTTAGAAGAGTTGGGGAGGGGGACATCAGCTTGACTCACATTTTCCCATGTGTTTCAACTTGTCCCTGAATAAGGCATCTTCAGACACAGCAGGGTTGGCGTCGCCGGTTCCTGGAAGGGGGAGACACCTCTGAGGGCCAGGAAGCGAGGAAGGGTGGCGGCCCAAGGCCTCAGGAAGTGGGTCAGGGCTGTCCCCGCAGGACAGGGGTTCAGCCGTACCCTTCCATCTGAGGGAGGAAGCAAAGAGCAGGCTTCTTCCCTGACCAGGAGGGAGCTCAAAGCAAGGATGATGCTCGGAGTTCGAGGAGCATTTCTTTTCCCACCCGAGCCTCGCTTTCCCCCTCTGTAGAATGAGGGACAGTCCTGTGGTCAGCTGTGTGTGCAGAGAAGCCACTCACATGGGCTCCAGGCTCTGCTTCTCTGACCAACTCCCTGTTCCATGAAGTCGCATTGGTAGCTTGAAATCAGCCGTGATGGGAGTATTTACACCACGGAAGTCACCAGACACGGAGCACTGGGGCTTCCCCTGCACCCCGACCCACTGTTAAACATTCACCAGCACGAGGCTGCCTGGTCTGCATGCCCACATGGTGGGAGAGTTAATGAGGGGGATGGAAGGAAGGTGTGGGGCACAGAGCAGGCCCTCGCCTGCCCCTGGCCATTCCTGTCCCCTTCCTTCCAGGGCCAGCCCCCTCCATGACTCCCCCGAGGCAGAGCTTCTGCCTTGTTAGACAATGAGTGAGAATGAGAATGGGGCTGGTCCCCAAGTCCGAACCCAGTCAGTCACCCAGTGTCCCCGCTCACTCAGCACCCACTCGGGTCTCTCTCTGCTCTTCTAAAGCCCCTGCTCTCCACCCAGCAACTCAGCTAATCCCGAGTCACCTTGCCTGCTAAGTCCCCTGTGAGTCATTCTGATCCATCTCAGCAGCCCTGGTGTCTACAGTTAATTCAGGATCAAGGACAAGAGGCTGTCCTTAAAATCCCCAGATGCACTTCTGGTGGGGCCTAGGCTCCCAGCCCGCTGCTTATGAATCAGTTCCACGGGATTTTCTCTCCTCGAGCCAGGATCAGCTGAGCTCATCATCCTTCTGTTCCCCCACCCTCACTCCACCGTGCCATGTAAGGTCTGTTTGGGGCTGATTCGTTCTCTGAGGCAGGCAGCCTGTGTGTGTGTGAAGGGCACTGACTGACTAGGGGCCGCTATGCACATGTACAGGCAGAGACCAGATGGCGAGTGTGAAACCCGGGCCTTTCTGGACCTCTCGGCCCCACGTTCCCAACTCCAGCTCGACCCTCATCTATGCATCTCAACAGCCTGCTGTCGACCCCTGACCCTGTTTTGATGCAATTCTTGCTTCTCACCATCTTGTACATGAAGCTCAAAATTCTCTTCCTCCAACACTAGGGCAGGGCCTTGCCCATGGCAGATATTCCCCAGATACTGAGCGAATGAATGAGGGAACCCTCCCCAGAGGCATCCTGCCCTTCTCCTCGCCATGTGCTTGCTATCGTCAACGAGTGTGTCCTCAGCTTTGCTGGTCCACTCTACCTGTTTCTTGGATGTAGCTCCTGCATTCCCCACATGACCCTCAGCTCCCCAGGGCAGAGACCAAGCTGTCTAAGTCTCCCAGTCCCTCCCACCCCATGGGACATTATACAGTGTGATGTGTGTCCCCTTCTTGCCCATGCTCCAGTCACCTCTAAGGAGTCAGCCAGCCTCCTGCCAATCCCAGCGGTGGGCTCGAGCGCCAGCTGAGTAGGTAAGAACCCAGGGCTGCTAAGAGGAGGGACCTCTCACTCCGGGGAGAGTGTGGTAGGGGCAGAACCTCCCCTCAAGCTTATTTCCTCCTTTTACCCCCAAACTCCAAATACACAGAGCACAGCTGGGTTTGGGCCCCTACACCCTCCAGGCTTCTCCCCCAGGAAGGGCACGGTTACCTGGGGCAGGAGACGGAAAGCCAAAGTCATTGCCCACAGCTGTGCTGCTGGATTTGGATTTCTGGGACTCGTATTTCAATCGATCTGGAAAAGGACCACATTCCGGGCAGGGAAATTAGCTCCTGAGCTGAGACACAGGACGGTGTTGGAGGGCAAATCCCCACAGTCGCACACGAGCACACAGAAAATATGTGCACACACGAGCGATGTCATAGAAACTACTGCCCTGACGAGCACCTGGGATGTCAGAATGTCAGAGTTAGAAGGACCCTCAGGGGTCCTATAGACCAGCCCCTCCTTTAAACGGAAAGGCCCCGAGCCCTGCAGCACCTTTGCTGCAGAGCTAGGGCCAGCCTTCTCCCTGCACACCTTGCTCCCTCACCCCCCGCTGTCAGTCACACACACGCACACACACACACACACACAAATATACACACACTGTGACCCTCACAAGACAGACCCTCCACAGCTCTCTCACTGTACCCCACCCCAAACACACTCCCATCCTGAAGGGGAAAGGCAGCCAGGCTGGAGAGCAGGGTTCCAAGCCCAAAGACAACCCAAAGCCCCCAAAAACTCAAGAGTCCCAGCTCCAATGTCTGCTTGAACCCCTGGACACAGTCACTCTGTTCCTGGAGCTCCAGACACGTCATGCCAAGGCCAGTACCTGGCACAGAGCAGATGTGCAGGGGGAAGGAGAGAGCCTAAGGGGACATACCCCTCCTTCTCTGAGTCCCAGGGGAAGCAGAAGGGGTGGCTGGTGACTCGGGGCCCCGTTGGCGGCATTCTGGGGTTCCCACAAGGATAACTTGGGGAGAGCTGTGTCTCAACAGGACAAAGGCCACCCTTAGTCTCCAGTTCAGTGCCCCTTCTGAGCCCCAAGGCTAAAGCCAACACCAACTGCCTTCTTCAGCCAGAAGAGTGGCCGCGGCGCCCCACCCGGTGCGCCACCTCTCTCCAGGGCGAGGAGGAAGTCGCGGTTGCGCTGCAGCTCCTTCATGAACTCCTCGTTCTGCAGGAAGAGCGCGACCCTCTCGTCCTCCAGGTACTGCTTCCAGCGGCTCTCCTGGTCCCGGGGCCCAGGTCCAGCTGCAGGGGGTAGGCCTCCCTCTCCACTCACGGACTTGGAGCCCCCGAGGTTACCCTGAGGAGGGGAGCAAGCATGCTGAATGGCTACCCACAAACATCCATGCACACCTGGGTGTACACACGTCCCTTCCCAGGATCCTCTAGCCTCATCCTGCGGCCTGCACCTCCTAGCGGGAGCTAGTCGTCAGCCAAAATCCAACTGCACAGGCCAGAGCCCTCTCTGCTGGGGAAGCAGCAAGGACTTAAAAGTTGTTTTTCCTGCCCCTTGGACCACCCCATCCCTTCATCTACAACCTGGACAGTCCTGAAAAGTGACCTGCAAATAGCTCAACAGCCAACACATGGATTCCCAAACTCAAAACTCTGCCTGTACTCAGGTTGAGACCCCCGCTCCTGCCAAGGCCCCTTGGGACATGCCAGCATCTGGGGAGAAGCCCTCTGGCCCTTTCCCAGGGCAGGGAAGGAAGGTGCTGCCACCCTGTGCCGTTGGTTGCCCCCATGCCCACCTCCCTCCAGCCAGGGGCGATGGTGCAGCCAGAGAGTCTTCAGGGCTGTCACCTCCCAACAGGAGACCTCTAGACCCAGACAGAATGGGCCTTTCAGTTCAGTATTCTTTCCCTGCAAACCCGGGGCAACAGAAATAGCTCAGCCTGGGCTTAACCATCAGGAAGTGAAACTGGCTAGCACAAACCATGTGGGCAAGCAGAGACGCTGACAGGCAGGTGGGAGGCAGCCCCCTTACCTGTACGCTATCCAGCTGCTGGGGCAGGATGCGGAGAAAGTCATCGGGGAGGTTGCCCAGCAGTGGTGGGTTCCAGTTTCGATAGCGCCTCTGGCTCAAAGGGGGTCCAGAGCCCAGGACATCGATGCTGGGGGGTGAGAGGAGACAACGAGGAGGGAAGTCAGGCCCACACACAGGTGTCCCTGCCCATCGCACCAGGATCCTGCTCAGAATGGGGCTCGGCTCTGAAGCTTCCCATGGCCTCCCCTGCCTCCAGGACAAAGGTCCAGTGCTCTAGCTCATCTTCTCAATCAGGCCTGGCTGACCCCAGCCCCTGGCCCCTGGCCTGGGTTCCTGCTGCACCCGAGTTCCACCCATCTCCAACCGCTCAGTGCCCTCAAGGTCCCGAGGCCTAGAGCCCTCTCTGCCCATGGTGCTCATGGCACTCACATTGGGCACTGTGGCCTGAGAAGTCGATGTTTATGAGAGTCCTCTAAAGACAGCAGGGGTCATAGCCTTTCGTCCTTATATCCTAGCACCCGGCACAGTGAGCTCATGGCTGATGAATAACAGGTAATATGAATAGACCCATACGCCACCAACAGGGCAGCCTGCCCAAGTGTTGGTTTGCTGGGGTGGGGGAACAGAGGGACACCAGGATCCCTAGAGAGAGTAGAGCAGATCCAGGCTCCAGTTCTGGCTCAGCCACCAGCCAGGAGGGTGGTCCTGGGCAAGACCCTGCTCTGGGCTGGGGCTCAGTTTCCTCATCTAGAAACTGCTGCCTCTCTGCCGAAGCAGGTGGGAGCCCCTCAGGAGGCTGTGCGGAATGGCGTTCTGAAAAGGCACACTGCCGCGTGGGAGTGCGAGGGGTCTGTGTCCAAGGGGCACTCAGGAGCCACTCTTCAGAGGTAAGGTGCCCCGGAGGGGTCTGGGCCCGGGCAGCGGCCGCCGGCGACGTGGGAGGAGAGGCGGAGAGGCGGTGGCACACGCCCTGCCTGACCCCCAGGCTGCAGGCCTGCCTTCCCGGGCCTGAGGGCAGCCTGGGGCCCGGCCAGGAGCTCCCCACAGCTCCTGGGCAGCCTGCAGCGTGGCAACCGCAGGACACGTGTTCTGCTGAATCAGGGAAATGACACACACAGAAGGCAGCCGAGGGCCGGGGGCGGTGGGGGCCACTCTCGCTCTCGGCCTGGCTTTGATTTGGCCTCCAGCTCCAGGAATCCCGCCCGCCCCCTCACTGGAGGGGAGCTTTTCCGGGCTGCCGCTGACTATGGAAATAACTTCCTTTCCTTTTCTATTTTGGGCGGGTGGCCTGGCGGGGGCGAGGGGGAGGGGCGGGGGCGGCAGCAGACGGGCTAACAAGCTGCTAAGAGCACGGTGGGAGCGCAGCGCACGCAGACTGGAGCCAAGGGAAACCCGGCGCGCCCCGCCCACCCTCTCGCGGCACCGATGAGGGAATGGTCCCCAGAAGAGCTTGCATCACAACCCGGGACTCTGATTCCTGGGCAAATTTCTCTCTACATCACTCTGCCGCCTTCCGTGACTCTTGGAAGCTGCGTTTTTCTCCAAGGGCCTGAGGGCAGGCGAGGGGATGCCCAGCTCTCAGGGACTTGCAGACCAGCAAGGAGAATTCTCTCAGGGTCACCACCCTTCCTCGGGCTTCAGGGTCTTCGTCTGGGACACGGGTGCCCACTCCAACTCAGCCACACCCAGAGCCACCCAGCAGAGCTTCACGGGGAGAGCCCCGGTATTGTATTTGGACGCCTCCAGCCATTTGTTACTGAGAACCCAAGTGGGGAGTGGGACAAGGATCGGAAGGCCCCGTCCTCAGCCAAGTTCCCCTTGCTGCTGGGCCCGTGGTCCTGGAGGAAGGACAACCCCAGCCCCCTCCCGGCCCCTTGCCTTGGCACCAGGCGGAGATGAGGTCAGCCCGCAGCTGCGAGAGCCAGGGGGGCCCCCCCGGAGCCCAGGCGGCCCAGGCAACTCCATTGTGGTCGGAAAGGAATGTCAGAAATGAGCTGAGAGGCAAATAAAAAACTTCCAAGGCTGTAATTTCAGCGGAAAAACAGCAGGTGGCCCGTGCGGAGGGGCACCTCTGAGTTTCAGAGCCGGTCTTCCATTCAGCAGATGGAGGGAAGGACAGGCTGGGGGAGGGGAAGGAGAGAGAAGGCTGGGGAGGCTCTGCGGCCCAGAGCCTCTGCCCCTGGACCCCAAAACTAGAACTTCACGCCCCATCAGAGCCCCAGGTTTACCACGGGACATCAGACCCCAGAAGGATTTCAGAGACAAACCTTCCAGGCAGGACTTTTGGTAAAGACTGGACAGTGAGGTGCAAATGGGGTCAGGCCCTGTCTCGGGGTGCACAGATCATCCAGGCAAACCCTGGGCCCAGGGACCCTGGCTTTCCAGGCACACTCCCCTGGGATCACCCTGCCTCTCTGTGTCCCCATGGGGCACGCTCCCAAACTTGGCCCATCTGCAGTCTCACAGGCACCCCAGTGACTGGAGGTGGCAGAAGGGTACCAGGCCATTCCTCCCTGAACCCCCTACTCAAATCTGATCTCCCCCAGTAGCCAGAGGAGATTCCAAAACACTAACCTGGTCACATCACTCTCTAGTTTAACCTGCTGGCTGCAGGATAAGGTCAAACTCCTTGGAGGACCCACCAGGCCCCCCATGATCTACTGGCCTCTTCAGCCTCACCAGCCATTCCATACTTCCTGGAGCACCCCAGGTGGTCCCCTCTTTCCTGCCTCCAGGCCTTTGCACATGCTGTCTCCTTTGCCTGGAACGCCCTCCTTCTTCACCAGGTCACAGCTTGGACCTCACTTCCTCTAGGCTGCCTTCCCTGTGTCTATGCCTCCCCCAGACTCTGATCTCCTTGGAGGCTCCTTGGTATTCAACCCAATGAATACAAGGTCCCTGTGTTCATCTCCACATCACACATATTGCAGGTGACGCAATAAATGCTGGAAATGAACGTCCTGGATGGAGAGACTGAGTGAGGCCCTGGAAGTGGCTTGGGATGGATCTGGGCCGAGCAGGGCCATCCTGGGGTAAAGAGGCATGTGCTCAGAGGCTGGCCCTGCCTCTTCTGAACACTGGTCTCTGAGGGGAGCCTCACCACTGGTCTCAATGTTCAATGTTAGAGCTGACCTCCGAGGCCAGCCAAGCAGCCATGGGGTAGAAGGAGCAGTAAACCATTGATGGCAGGTCTGGGCCATACCTGGACTGCACTAAGTGCTCCACACACAACATCTCATTCAATCCTCCCAACAGTGCTGAGTCAGGGATTAGTATTCCCATTTCACAGATGAGGCAAATGAAGCTCAGAGAGGTTTAGTAGTGAGCCAACGGCCACACAGCAAAGGTACCTAAAGAATCAGAAGTTAGGCAGCTGAAGGAAGGGGATGGGGAGAGTACTCTGCTTCTGTCTGACTCACAACTCAAGTTTTCTTCCTACATCCACCCCCAGCCCAGCAAAGCCTTCATTTCTGAGTCAGGCCCCTGAACCTCAGGCAAGGGCAATAACTTGTCCAGAGTCACAGGCTGTGAACGAGGCCTCCTGAGCCTAGGTCTAGTGCTGAGGTCACCTTGCCCCCAACTGGAGCTCCCATCACTGGGTGCACTCCCCCTGCCCAAGGCCCCACCCCAGCCACAGCAGCTGAACACCCAGCCAGAGGGGAGCGAGGATGTGGCCAGCATAGCCAGGCCAGGTTTACACTGGGATTCTGTCTCTTACAGCCTCAGTTTTCCCTCCTGAAAAATAGGCAGAACTATTCTGCCTAACAGAAACTGAGGTTTTTGTAAAAATATCTTAGGATATTAAAAACATAAGTCAAAGGAAAACCATTTAGCCCTGGGCTCTGTGACCCATTCCGGTCGCAAGTCCTGCCAAGGCCTCATCCAGACCCACCCACTTACTCCCTGCCTCCCACTATTACCATGACAGCCTCCTGGTGCCACCTGTGATAAAGGAAGGACCCCCCCCCCAGCTCTGCTCCTGTCCCTGCCTTGAAACACTGCCCCTCCCCCGCTCCCCCCATAACTTTCGGTGCCTCCTTCAGCTCCCGGAGCTGCAAGCACAGAGACTTGTCTCCTTAGGCATGTGAAGGACACAGCAGTGAAGAGCAGTGGCTTTGGAGTCAGAATGACCTCGGTTAAATCCCAGCTCTGAGGTCTTGGGGAAGTTACGAGACCTCTCGGAGGCTCGGATTCCTCCACTGGAAAGTGGGGATGACCACAGTGCCTCCCTCGCAAGTTGTTAGATGATTGGAATGTGCTGGTGTAGATCCAGGACCTCGAACGTTTCTGGCATTCGAAGGCGCTTTGTAAATCGTAGCTGTTCTTCTGACCTACGCCTGGATGACAACAGCATCCTCCACTGCCCCTGTCTGGGGCTCCCAAGATCCCCAGAAGGAAGGATCCACTGGAACAAGCCCCCTGACCCATCATTACCACCCCCGGCCAGAGTCATTCGAAGGAACAGTGGCTCAAGGACAAAGAGGCACCCGGGCTCCTGCAGCCCCACCACAAACAGGGGGCACAGGAAGCCAGCACCTCAGAGACCGATGGGAACTGGCTGGCAACCACCTTCACTTTAAAATTCCAAATTACAGAGTCCCTGACATGGAAGAAGTCTCTGGGGACCTAGCAGTCTATTTGCCTGCCTCTAGCTGTCCAACTATCCCAGAAGAAGAGACTTGCTCCTATTGCTTAAAAATCCTCCCGGCATCTCTAGACCAGGGATGGCAAATAGATACCATTCCATCAATTACTGATGACTGTTGGGAGTGCTGTGTTGAGGAGGATTCTGAGGTTCCGTCTCGAGTCAGCAGGAAAGAGTACAGTGATCAATCAGTACTGTTTGCGTGGGCTCGAGAGGGGAAGTGTCAGTACACATTCCATGAGTTTGTCATTCCCACTCTGCATGTCCCTTAACTCTAAGCTCCCGGAAAGCAGAGGCCGAGCCTTACTGTATTGAACTCAGTGTCCTGTAAGGTGTTCAGCACCTAGAGTGGGAATTTAGTGAAGCTTTATTCTTGCGATCCTTACATTTTGAAAGTTCTCCTTGTTATCTAGCTAAAATGTCTCTTGCTGCAATGGAAGTCTTTTTTTGGTGTAATAATATACTGAGGGGTCCAGGCAAGTTTCCCACTGTGTTTGTATTCAACCCCAACCCCGGTCCCCTTCTCCACCGCCCTGCACTCTGAAAGGAGGTGGACTCTCACCGGGGAGGCGGGGTGGGGGGGGCCAGAGGGTAAGGCCTGTCGAACATGTGCATGTGGTAGGCCGGTGGGGAGTACACAGGGGGCGGCTCTTCATCGGAGCTATCAGGTTCCAAAGTCCTTTCCAGGATCTAGATCAGAGGCAATAAAGAAAGAAATATTAACAATCCTTCCTTGAATGTCAGTAACATTCAGACGAAATCAAGCATGGCCGAGGAGGTGCAGCGCGGGAACTCTGCGTTGCTGGGGAGCGTGTAAACTGATACAACCACCACTTTGCGCAACGCTTTCGGCTTTATAAACTAAAGCCAAACGCACGGCTACCTGTGCTGCTACGATTCCAACACACGCAACAGACATGAAAGCGCACGTCCCCAGAAGAATGTTCGGAGCAGCATTACCCATCCAAAGGAGGTTCCAAAACAGGCCAGACAAAGCACAGTGATAGAAGCAGAGCCATGTGACCTCTGTGGGGTGGGGAAGGCTGCAGGGGGCACAAGGGTCTCCAGGCTCTGTAGATGCTGCTTCTTGACCTAGGTGCTGCTGAAACTTCACTGAGCTGCACACTTATGATGCGTGGACTCTTCTGGACATGGGTTATTTTTGCTAAATAACTTTAACGTCGTTCATGCCCTCTCTCAAAGCACGTCCATGTCGATTATCTCACCTTAACCTCAAATGACTTAGCAGGGAGGATGTGGATCGTCAGCCCCATTTCACAGATGAAGAACCTGAGGCCTAGGCTGACTAAGTGGCATGGCAAAAGCCACACACTGTTTTCAGAACTGAGTCTTCTACTTGGACATGGTCTTGCATCGAGGGTCCCTCCCTGCGGCACGATGCCTGCACACCCAGACGGGATCCTCAGGGCGGATAGTGGCCAGGGGAGAGGCCAGGGGCATGCCCAGGATGCCTGCTCTCCCTCCTACACTCCTTTCTTCATCCAGATGCTAGAAAGAGGGGCAGGAAGAGGCCAAGGCTGGGCAAAGGCTTGGGTTCCTGCTACACAGACTGACCTGGACCCTTCCCCAGAGGACCACAGAGGAGTCTGGGGCAGAAGGCGGCCATTGACCAGGAGATCCCAGGTCACACGCACTTCAACCAGCCTACAGCTTAGCCTCCTGCTCCCCTCTCCTCTCCTCCCCAGCTCTGTTTCCATCTCCTCCAAGACCAAAGAACATGGGAAGGGCTCAGAGGCGGTCAGTCAGCCCCAAAATCCCCAAGCCCCATGATGCTTTAACCCCAAAGGAGTTTGCAGAAGTCACTGCTAACCCACTCCTGCTTCTGCCTCTGCAAGCCTGGGCTGCACTGGCACATGCCTGGCCTGAGCCCAGCCATGCCCAGGCACCTGGGGATGCACAGGGACACCTGCAAGGGACACTCGCAGGAGTGAGCATGCGCATGAGTGCACACACATATACACACACACATACTGCCACATTCTGTGTACACACAGCCAGCCTGACCTAAGGAGGCCTCCCGCCCTGGAATGCACTAACGTTCTTTCCTTTGAGGCGGAAAGTATTTAAACAGATGCTTTGCAGAAAAAGAAGAATGTAGCTGCTTTGCTGGCCACTGCTCTGTTTACCCCAAATTTCCACAAGAAAAAAAAAACATCGCGATAAGCTCCACTCCTGTTCTTTGGCGAGCCCGGGACAGCACCGGGGGACAGCGGTCCAGGCTGAGCCTCTGCTCCCTCAGCGGCTGGCCTGGCCTGTCCCCACTGAGGTTGGTCTGAGTGAGTTGGAGGGGAGAGCTCGGTAGGAATTGTTTCCAGAAGGAAGCTTCTCAGCATTCCCTGCGTCTGTGGCCTGTAGCAGTGGGCCCCCCAGACTCAGGGAGATCATTCTCCGAGGCGGCACCAGAAAGCCCCCTCCCCTCTCAGCTCCTCAGCATGGCCTCCTGGGGCTGCACGAACCAGACGTTCATCAGAGGCTCCTGGAGCAGAACAGGGAAACGCCAAGGGGCCAGGCGGCGGGCCAGGCACGCTTGGGAAAGGCTGATCCCACTTCTCTGGGCAGAGTACCCTCAGCCATGCTCTGGCCTCCTCCAGCCTCTCTCTCCCCAATTCCACCAGCCACAATGAGGTGGTTCTTCTGGCTCCAAAGGTGCTGAAGTTGTCAGCTCTGCAGCCTCCTGACTTAACTCAGTGTGGGTGATGGATGCCTGCCAGGTGCTCTCGGGGCCAGGGTCTGGGCCATTTATCTGACAGGAGATATTTCTCCGTGGCAAGGATACCCCTTAGGCCAGCCCACCATCCATCAGCCCCCAGAGAGGGGGCTTTTTCCAGTCAGCAGTTATTGTCATTCCAGCTGCTGCTCATAAATTTTCCAAAGCACTTTCCGCTGGCTCAGGAACTGCCTGCCGATGGGCCCAGGCGGACCTCCAAAGGTGGGGGTTGGGGAACAGCCGAGGAGGGGTGCTGAGAAGGGGCTCAATCTGGAGAGCAAGGTTCTTAGGGAAAGAGAAGCACACACAGTGCGGGCCCATCTAGCGGATGGTGCAGCCTTGTGGAGATTCACAGGCTGTGGGTGCCAGGGACAAAGGAGGAAATATCTTACCTGCCAGACTGTCAGAACAAATGAGACTGTAGAAAGGGTCAGAGTTCACAGAGAACTTTCCTTCCAGCTCACATTTAAAGTATGTATCTGCAAACACACACTCACACTCACACATTCTTTTCACATAGAGGATCTGGTTTTTCCAAAACTCCCTCCACTGGCTAATCCAGGCAGATCACAGGAGTGGTCTTCCAGGAAAAGGGACTAAAAGCTGTGCAAAGACAGCAGCAATACTTATTCATTTAACAAACACTCCCTGAGTGCCTGCTACGTGCCAGTACTGTCCTGGGTGCTGCAAGTGAAATAGGGATGAGCCAGATGTCATGGCCCACAGAGCTGCTCCTCTACCTGGAGAGAGAAATCTCAGACAGCACCCACTAAGAGAGGAGGAGCAAGTGGGCTCTGACCTGCAGGATGACTCTGATTGATGGAGAGCGGCTGCCTGCAGGGCTGTGTTGAGAAGGACTCTGAGGCCACATTGGGTCTAGGTTTTCTCACTGTAAATGAGGGTAATAATGATGCCACCTCACAAAGTTCATGAGGATTAGAAAGAGACGATACACTTAAAGCTTGTAGGAGGGTGCCTGGCGCAGGATGTGACTCAGTGAAGAGCAGAGTTAAACCCCTTCTGCTGGCTCCTTCCACCTTGCCCGTGGCTGCATGTCCCAGACGCCCCTGCAGGCAGGAACCCTCGCACTGAAAGATTCTGTGTCCCTTCTGTGCCCAGCACCACAGGTCCCGTGGAGACTAGGGGTCCAAACGTGTGCTGAAGTCTGAGATGGGGCCAGGGAGGACTGGCCACGGCCAGCAGGTGGGCCTGGATGCAGTGGGGTGGTGACTTCTCCCCCAGCCACCTCCCCAGAGAGAGGAGAGAACCTCTTGGGTGGCGCTCACTACCGCCTCCATCACCCCATGATCAGAGGACTTTAGCTAGCTAGTCTGATCCATCGCTCTCCTCCGTGGCTCCTCATGCCCTGGGGATACAGCCCCACTGTTTCCGAGCAGCCTTGTCAACCTCCCGGTCCCTGCTGACTCTAGGAATCTAACAGAGGCTCCTGCTGCCAGTTCCCTAACTACTCATGCTCTATTTCACCTCTGAGCCTTTTCACAAGCTGTTCCCTATGCCTGCACACCCTTCCCCTCATTCTTCACTCTTCCTTTGGGTCTCAGCTTAGGCATCTTTTCCTCTCTGCTGCTTCCATTTCTCCCATCATAGCACTCACCACTCAGGACTGGGATTGCCTGACTCTTGCCTCTAGTCCCCACTGGACCGTGAGCTCTGTGAGGGCAGAGACTGTGTTTCTGTCTTGGCCAAAGTGGATACCCAGAGGTGTGAGAGGAGCCTTTCTTGAAAAATACAGACTAGAGGGCTCCAGCCTGGAACTGGGATTCAGTGTTGGGGTGGGGCCCAGGTGTCTACATTTTTAACAAGCTCCTTGATTCAGATGACCCCTGACCTAGAGTCTAGTACTGTGCCTGGCACACCACTGAGTTGGTGCTCAGTGTTTGTTGAATGACTGCATGATTTCTGCCCATAAAATAAGTCCACTTACTGACTTCGGGTACAGTTTCTCTGGGAGAAATAAGGCTGCTTGCTAGTTAGAACCCAGACAGGGGTATAACCTAAGGCCCCTAAGAGGTCCTAACAGTTGTTGGAGCTCCTGGTGAATTCCCGGGCCGCGCCCCTACCTCCGCGGGGATGCTGTCCTCCGAGTCGGAGCTGTCCTCGTAGACGCTGCCGCCCCCGGCCTCCAGGTTCATCTGCAGCAGCTGGTCGATGGTGGCGTCCACCGCGCCGCTGTTGGCGCGCAGCACGCACTCGATGATGTCGTAATCCATATTGGGGAACATGGTCTTGAAGTCGTCCATGGCCTGGTTGAACTCGAGGCGGCGCACCTGGCGCGCGGGCCGGCTGTTGTTGAGCTCCTGCGCGGCGGCCGCGGCGCTGCCCTCGGCCCCGCGCGCCCCGCCGCCCCCGCCGCCGCCGCCGCCGCTGCTGCTCCGGCGGAACAGGCTGGTCATCCTGCCGAGCCGCTGCGGGAGAATGTTTCCAGGCGGCCCGAGCCCCTTCCCCCGGGGCCGCTCCCTGCGCCGTTGCCCTCGCTCGGCGGGGCGGGTCGGGAAGCTCACTCCCGCGCCTCCCCCGGGGCGGCCAGGCGGGAACCGCACGCGCGAGGTCCCTGGGTCAGGAGACTAGGGCGCGGGGCCACTGGCGGCCCTCGGCGAGTGGTCTTCGCTGGGCGGCGGCATCCGGGCCTGGGCCGGGTGGGGCTTCACGGCTGGTCATCCACACCCCCGGGGCATCCTGGGGCCGGCTCCACGGACGGACGGTCCCACCTGAAACCAGGGGAAACAGAGTCAGGGGCACAATGCAATCAACTTGAGCTCAGGGGGATTAGGGCGACCCCTGCCCCGGGGGAACTGCTGCTTTCTGCTCTCTCTCCAGCTGCAGCCAGAGTTCTCTCCTAACACAGGAGAGCTACCAGCCAGCAAGGGCTTACTCTGGGCCAGGCACCATCTAAGTGTTCTGTGTGGGCTAACACCTGACACGGCCATGAAGCAGGTGCTAGTATCCCCATTATGCAGATGGGAAAACTGAGGCTTAGACGCTGAGGAAGTGGAGGAGTTGGGATTTGAACCCAGGACTGTGGCCCGCGAGCCACTGGTCTCAACCAATACACACACTGCCAAGGACCCCTGAGGACCTGGTTGGGGCAGAAGGGGCTCTCTATAGGCCATGTACTGCCCCTCTGGTCTCCAGCCACATCCAGCCCCTGCTTTCCTCATCTCCCCACATCACAGTCCCAACATCATGGTGCCACCATCATGGCGTCCCATGTGTGCAGAGCTCCAGGAAATCAGCGGCAGGGAACCTGCAGCCCACACAGAACAGGACATGGAAGTGACCACCAAGGTCGCACTGCTGTTAGTGCATCAACTGAGAGTTGAATGTGTCCAAAAACAGCAAGTTCTGACTTTCTCATGCTTATTCCAAGATTACAGTAATTTTGCTAATTGTAGAAAAGTAGCAGCTTTATTTTAAGGGACTGTTCCATCAAAGGACGTTCTTAAGTTTGATGAAACGGGTGCAAACCTGTTTTCCCTTTTCTGGGACTTGGGGTCTTAATCTTAACAGCCGATAAAGCAAAGTTGGTGTGAGCAAATCAACGGGATGGTCTTCCTTGCCGTGATCTCAGCAGTCAAATAACAGATGACGTAAGGAAGACCAGACCAGCAGGGTGCGGAAGGTGCGGTGGACGTGCCAGCTCTCACCCCGGGGCCAGAGAACCCATCGTTACCACTGATTCCCTCTGTCCCTCTAGGTCAGCCCCCTCAGAGGTAAAATGGGACCTCATTTTACTGTCCCCCAGTGCCCCAGAGCCACCATGCTGAGTTCTTATCTCCTTCAAACCTCCATCTCCTTAGGGGGACGTGGAAAGTGTCCAGGGCTCCTGTTCTGGGCCTTGCTGGGTGGCTGTCTGCCTAGTCCGAGGGAGGCAGCCCCTCTTCAAGAATAGGACACGAGAAGCACGTGGGCCCCAGGCAGCCTCCGGACACTGATGTTACAGGACAATAATCTCCTCCCAACCCTAGAGAAAATCTGCTAACACTCTGGTGTAGGGAGATCTAGATGCTTTTTCTGTGCATATACTGCCATATGTCGGAATTTATTTTACTGAAATGTGATCAAACCATAAATTCTACTATGCAACTTGTTTCTTCCACTTAATAATTTATTGTAGCCATCTTCCCGGGTCAGAACATATAGATCTGCTTCATCGTTGTTAATGCCTGAGTAGTATTCTGTTGACTGGGTGAAGTATGATTTATTGTCTAACCTCCTCCACCCCATCTCTTCCCAGATGAGGAAGTCACAGCCCAGAGAGGCCAAAGCCATTTCCCAAGGAGACAGAGAGGGGTGACCTCAAATGATCAGTCCAAGAATTTTGTTATGAGAATGAACACGGGAAGGTGGCCAAGTATGACACAGCCTCCCTCAGCTGGCTTTAGACACCCAGCTCCCCACCTCCACGCCTCCCACCGCTCTCAACATGCTGGAAGGTCGAGGATGCTGCTCGACTCTGTCCCAACCCCTCCGAGGCGCGGTTCCACCCCGGCAGCTGCCTTTGTGCTGTGTTCAGGAGACCTGCCCTGAGGCCTCTAACGAGGACCTCAGGGCCAGAAGTCCCCAGAAGCCAGTGCCCCGGGCTGCCATCTGCTGTCCTGGTGTCGTCAGACACAGGGGTCAGTGCCTTGTGCTAAGGCCTCTGGAGTCAAGCCGCCTACTCCCTGCCCCTCAGTAATTTAGGAAGAGAGATTGAGGGACCCAGCTCTCACTTTGCCAAGGGCAGTCCCTTGGAGAAGGAAGCCAGGACCCCATCCACCCTTGGCAGAGGAAGAAGGAAGATGATGAGGCCGTCATTTCCCCCATTAACAGCCCTCTTTAGGGGTCCCTCGGGCTCTGAGCCTCTCTGACTGTTGGGAAGCCCCAGAGAGGCACTCCCTCACTCCTGCCATTTATAGTAAATGCCCTGTTTCAGACTCAGGCTGCAATTCCTGCTCCGCCAGGCCCAGCTGGGGGACCTCATACAAGTCTCCTCTCCCCACTGTGCCCAATGCCCTCACCTATCGTATGGGGCTTCGATGAGAATTAAACAAGATAATCATCAGCACCGTGCCTGGAACATGGTTAGCAGCTTGACTGTTGTTGCCCCTGCCCCAGAAGGCTGGCAAGAGCCAGGAGCAGTTGGTATACTAGCCAGGCTGCTACCCGGGGTGGATGGGGTGGGGGCTCCAGGAGATGCTCCCCCAGCATCTGGATGTCAACTCCTGGAATTCCTTCAGCCCTCTGCTGACCTGGGCAGCTGGACCAGACATCGCAGCTCAAGCAGCCTCTTCCTACCCCAGGTGCAAAGCCTTGAGAACTAGCATTTTGTGTGTGTGCTGCAACATATAAACAGCTGACAACTTGAAGGCGGCCGCACACCCTGTTCCACGTTACAGATGAAGAAATGAGACCCAAGACCAGGAGGGAGTTGCCCAAGGTCACAGAGCCAGGGGTGGCAAAGTCTAGACTTTTCCATCAAAGGGCAGTTCTGTGGGTGAGGAGAAACAGTGATGAGAAACGCAGGCAAACAGGACTCAATGTACAGAAATACCATTTTCACTTGATCTGCAAGGACTCACAGACTCCCGAAAGCCAGGCTGCCTATAATTAGCACCAGGTGGGGCTGTGGGGGCCCCCACTTCTCACAGGACCGTCCCCCTCCCCTTCGCTGAACTCAGGTGCAGAGTCTGCGGCCAGGGCTGAAGTGTGACTAGTGTGGCTGGGAGCAGAGAGAAAGACTGTCCTTGGGGTCAGAGTCATCCGCACCACCCTGCCTTTTGCAACCAGCACAGCTCAAATGAAAAGCAATTTAAAACACATGAAAGAATTAAGGCAGGCAACTTAGGTTTATGAGCTTGTGCCAGGCGCTTTCACATTTAATCTTTATTACAACTCCGGAGATAGATGTTATTGTCTCCATTTTATAGCTGTGGAAACCAGTTCAGAGAAGTTAGGGAACTTCTGCAAAGTCACACAGCCAATATGTAGAGAGGCCAGAATTAGGAAACCCACTTCCTAAGAGCCAAAAATGCCAAGTCAGGCTTACAGGGCTAGGAGCCAAGGAGCCTCAGAAATGCAGCCACGTGTGCCCCAGGCTCAGGAGACTGGGCACAGCCTGGCTGACTCGCCAGCAGAGGAAATGTGACCCAGACAGCACTGGGGGAGGGAGGGGAGGAAGGGTGTCTGTTGGCTCTGCCCTAGAGCCCTCTCTGTGACCTTGAGGAAACCACTCCACCTCTCTGAACCCCAGCTGCTGGGCGCGGGCAGGGAAACAGAGGGAAATAACCCCTGACAGTCTTCTGAAAAAGGAGGCAAATTAAACCCGCTGAGCCCATTAGGCATCTTTGGAGGCCGACTCAAAGGTTCTCCTGAACTCACAGCTGTGAGCAAGCTGGGGATTGGGAAGCAGAACCCCACACCTGTCCTCCCCCAGGTCCCAGGGAGCCAGACCTTCCACCTCCCCAGAAAGGAATCCAGGCCTGGCAGGGCGGCAAATGGCCAACCTTCACTCCAGGCTGAGCAGACAGCCAAGGCCTGAGTCACTCCCGGCCTGGCCCAGGAGGTAGGCATGCTGCGTCGTTCTCCTGACCTTGCTCAAGGTCATCCCCACCAGTCTCCTGCAGGGCCAGGTGGGCCCCACATGGGGGATGTGAGAGCCCAGGAGCCAGAGGCCCGAGTTCCCATTCTGACTGGGCCAAGTGAGGCTGTGTGACTTGGAGAAGTTCCCTCACTTCTCTGAACCTCAGCTTCCTCGTTTGTCCAAACAGGGATAATACGGACCTGGAAGGGGTGTTGTGCTAGAACTTATTCAGGCACCTGGAGCATAGTAAGCACCCAATGAGACCAGTTGGCGTGGCCTCGGGCACAGGCCTTGGCTCTTTTCTTGGGCTGCACTCACACCCAGAGAGATCTTATCCAGTCCCATGGCTTTAAATACCGTCTATACACTGGATACTGGCTCCCAAGTTTCTCTTGCCCTGAGGTCTCCTGGGAACACGCCCTTCACCTCCACACATCCGACCTGCTGCCTCCACTGGGACAGCCGAAAGCAGCTCCTCCATCGTAACAGGTCATCCAGCTTCACGGTTCCATCCAGCCCCGACCTGCTCCTTCTCACCTTCTCCACTTCTGTTAATGGCGACTCCAAGTGGCTCTGGCCAAAGACAGGAGTCGTCCTGAGTGCCTGCGTTCTCTTACACCCCACATCCCATCGCAGCAAATCCAGTCTTCTCCATCTTCAAAATGATTCCAGAATCTGGCCACTCCTCGCCACCTCCACTGCTGCCACCCTTGCCTGTCTCCCTGCCTCCCTCATTGTCTCTCCCGTGAGACTACTCATCACAGGGATCATGTCGTTCCTCTGCTCCAAACCCCACATCGCATTCTATGTCCTCAAAACACAACCCAGAGCTTTACTGTGGCCCACTAGGCTCCACATGGTCCTGCCCGTGCCACCTCTCTGACTTTGCCGTCAAACCACGCACACACACAGACCCTCACTCTCTCCCCACCTCACTCTCTCCAGCCATCCTGGTTCCTCGCTAGTCCACCCACAAGCCACACACGCTCCCATCCAGGGGCTTCTGAAGCTATTCTTTCCACTGTCTGCCATGTTCTTGTCCCAAATATCCTCAGGGCTCCTTCCGTCCCTTCCTTCTGGTCCCTACTCAAGCATCAACATATCAGAGAGGCAATACCACGCACCCCATCTGCCAGCATTCCCTGACCCTTTACCCTGCTTTGTTTTCCTCATCAAACAGACCACCTGAGAGATTATATACTTCATTGTCATTGACCGTCTTCCGCACTAGAATGTAAGCTCCATGCGGACAAGGTCTTTGCTTTAGTCGCTGTAGTGCCCCAGGGTCTAAAGCAGTGCCCGGCACTGTCTGTGGACATTTGTAACGTGGGTAAGTAAAGAGAGAAGGAACACAGTAACTGCGGGCTGTCTTCCCCTCCCTTCCTCCTCGGGTTCACAGCAAGTGGAGGGGTGGAGGGGGCCGTTTAGTTTCTCCTCTGTGTTCTCAGTCCTCACAGCAAGCTGTCATTATACAGGGCCATGCATTACTATCCCGCTTCACAGATGAAGCGACCAAGGCCAAGGCGGTCAATGACGTGGTTAGGGTCCCATGAATCTTCTGCCGCCTGGCCTCAGGGCCCCCTCCCTGGCACACAAGGTTGATGGCAGGCTGGTTCTCTTTCTAAGCCAGCGTGAGCTCCAGAGGGCAGGAGGTCGACCCCCTCTGAGATCTGACTTGACCTTCCACTGCCCCCAGGAGGACAAGGACCCAACTCTGAAAGGTGGGGTTAGAACAGGAGGCCTCAGGAGAAAGTGTGGGGCCAGGAGGCTAGAGGTCCCAACTGCCAGCACTTTCCTGCCCCCTCCCCAGGGTCACTCTTCTGAAAGACAGTGAGACTGCCCCAGGCCAGCTCTGTCCCGGCACACCCCTGGCTCCCTCCTCTGAAAATTCCAGAGGGACCAGCGACGGACCGGTCTCGTGATCCATCTGTGACTGCTGTGATCCCAGTCTGCAGAGGGACTTGCTGTCCCTTCTTGCCTAAGATCTGGGCCCAGCCCAGTGGCACCACCATGCCAGGCCACTAGGTGGTGTCCCAGGGCTCAAGCCATGGCTGCTCCCAGAAAAAGAGCAACCAGCAGATTCTCTCCCAGAACCCAAGAATGTACCCCACCTCCACTCTCAGACTGACTAAAAGGGAGAGGAACTACCTAACCGCCCCAGAGGTCTGAGAATCCAAGGCTTGCAGAGTTTCAAAATAATTGACTCCCAAGGTGGGAAATACAAGGCACACTTGCCAGCACTTTCTATTCCGTGTCCTTGGCAGACATCACTAATCCATCCAGGTATTATTGTCCTATGAACCCACACAACCTCAGAACCCTTTTCAACAGGGTGCTCTGGGCAAGCCACCACCAAGAGATTAGCACTGGCAGGCAAGACGCCACCTGCTCACTAGCCCTCTCACTTCCTGGAGGAGGAGGCTTGGCCGGGCTCTGTCTCATCAGGAGCCCAGGCTGCAAAAGCCAGCGGCGCCAGAGGAGGTCAGATGACCCCTGGGATGCTTGTGTAACCATGGTTAAGTCCAGGGGAAACCTCCAGTGGGTAATGGCAGTGTTGATGGAGAAGCTGCTGGGCCCCGGCAGCTGCATCCTTGTCCGATATTCGCCTCAGACGCGATGGGGGCAGGCGGGGCGCAGGGAAGTCTGCCCAAGCTTCTTGGCTTCTGCGCTGGAGGGACCCCAAAAGGGGGAGAAGAGAAGGGGGACAAGAGACAGAAAGAGGTTCTCAGGGTCTGTGTGAGTGTGTACAAGTGTGCAAGTGCATGTGTGCGTGTGTGAGCACCCAGTGGGAGGAGGCGGGGGAGCCCTGACAGAGGCGCCTTGTCCTCCTGCCCCTGCACAGGCTTGTTTCCTTCCCAAGCTATTAATGTCGCTGCAGCTTCAAAAGCCGGGTGACCTTTAAATGCCGAGCCTCCTGCTCCTGCCGAAGGCACGGAAACGGCTTAATGGAAACTCCAAGGGCCGCAGCTGCTGGGGCCGCAACAAAGCCAGCCTCATTCCCAGGATGCCCGGGGCGTCGGGGCAGCCACACCTGTGACCACCCCGCGTTGGCCAGCAAGGGCAAAGGACCCTCGGGCACAGCTACTGGGGAAAGGAGGCCAGGCTGGATCTGAGAGGAGGAGGAGGAGGAGAGAGGGAGAGGCAGACTCCACTCTGCCATGCCCTGCTGTGTGATCTTGGGCTGGCCACTCACCTCTCTGGGCCATCCCCCATCATTTAGTCCAATGTAAGGCGTTTCCCCTCCCCTCCAAAAATCTTCAGAAGAAAAAAAGAGAAAGAAGATATTTTCTTGCCTAATTTTTCTCTCTCTTGCCTCAAATTCTATGATCAGGTCTGTCACCAAGGAGGGTTGTAGGGCAGGACCAGGGTAAGAGATTTCAAAGGAACTTAATAAGGTCCTTCCCCTGTGGAAGGATTGGCCCCGAGCCTCAGTCCTAAGGACATCGTCGTTCATCTCTGCTCCTGAGGCCCAAAGACCAGGCTTGGTGGCCGTAAAGGGTACCATCAAGAAGCCAACTCTGCCTTCCAGTTGAAAAGATCCAGGATGAAGCTCCTCAGGCATGAGCAACATGTCACTTGTTTGGCTCATGTTGGTAGGATAATGGAAATACAGTATTAGGGATAATAATAACACTCACTGCCTGCTTCTTTACGTGCCAACCACTGTTCCAAGTGCCTTATGCCTGTTAACTCTTCCATCCTCTCTACAGCCCTAGGAGGTGCCTATTACCACTGCTAGTTCCACTTTACAGATAGAAAAATGAGGCACAGAAGAACTGAGTAATTTGTTTAAGGTCACACAGCTAAGAGGCCAAGCTAAAATGTGAGCCCAGGAGGTCCGATTCCAGAGTCAGCACTCACTCACACATCAGGATGGACCACTGCTTGGTATGCCCTGGAGCTGAGCACAGAGCTGGCCACACAGCAAGAACTCAGTAACTGTCAGTTGAATTGAGCTCTAAAGGGGCAGAGTTGCCCATGGAGAGGCTGGGGTGCCTGGTGCTCCTGTAAAGGGAGTGAGGGCGGAGTCTGCAGGCAAAGCCTCTTTCAGAAGGACAAACAGAACCAGAGCCGTGGTAGTGTCCTTATAAAACCCTTTTCCCCACCCACCAAGGTTGTCAGGCTGCCTGAGCACCAACTGTTTTCCATCTCTACCTGAGCTGGTTGGGAATATTTCCACAACAGTCCCTCTCTCCATCAACAAACGCTACCAGCTCAGTCAAGACAGTCAACCCAGGCACCTGGGAGGAGACCAAACCTCGCTGGACTGAGCAATTGCTGCTTGTCCTGCCCCACCCAAGGGCTGCAGCCCTGGGAGGCCCCTCTCAACTGGCAGGAACCTGTGTGTACCTGGGACCAAGTGCAATGGCCCAGATTGGGAGAAGGCGACCACTGGCAGCCCAGGTGCAGGGCCAGTGAAGCTGGGCTGGCTCCAGGCATGAGCTCATGCCGACTCAGGTCCGGCTCCTTAGGAAAGAAGGGCCAGCTGCCTTTCCCTGGGCCTCTCCTTCAGGCAGTGAGGCCGAAGGCCCCTCCACAGGTGTGGCCTGCATGGTCTGGACAACAACAGGAGATGTCTCTGGGCCCTGGCACAGGCGGTCAGTTGAGGCTGCCACACACTTTGTACCTGAGCATGCCCAGGGAGTCCAGGCCAAGGAACCGAGATTAGGGAGAGGCGCTCAGGGTGAGCAGAGGAGGGTCCTGGGAACAGAAGTCCCAACCCCTGCTCCCTTTCCCCACACTAACACACACTTTGCCCCCACCCACTGATCCATGAGTTCCACTCCTATGGAATTCATATAATATATATAATGAAACACCATATAACAGTAAACAAAGATGAAGCATCTCTATGCCTCTATATTGCTACGGGGAACAATGCAAGGCACAAAACAGTGAGCAGTCACTACACTGTAGAGCATGATGGTATGAGAGCATCTGTATGTCTGCAGGGGGAGGGGGGAGCGCTCTGTAGGGTTCACAAGAGACCCATAATGTAGGTTTCCTCTGGAGAGAATTGGGTCGTAAGAGACAGATCAGGGAAATTTTTCCCTGTAAATCCTTGTATACCTTTTAAATTTTTACTCATGTTTATTAATTTAAAAATAAAATAAGCAAATAACCTATAAAGGATATCAAAGTGACAGCATAGGCAGTGATTTTTTATGGTGTTTTTGCATACATATATTATCTACAAAGGACATGAATGAGATTTTAATGACAATGATAGCAAATATCTCTGAGTACTCACTATGTGCCAGGACTTTCTAAGTACTTGGCATGCTTATCTCATCAAAGCCCCACAGGAAAGCAATTATTCCACCCAGTTTACAGATAAGGAAACTAAGGCTCAGAGAATTTAAATAACTTACGTAGGTAGGTAGGGTCTCACAGTAGTCACAGAGCCAGAATTTGAATCCAAACAAATTCTAGCTCTGAAGTCCATGCATTTCTTAACCTCCACTTATATTGTCTCTTTATTTAAAAAAAACAGGGGCCAGCCCCATGGCCGAGTGGTTAAGTTCGCGTACTCCGCTTCGGCGGCCCAGGGTTTCACCGGTTCGAATCCTGGGTGTGGACATGGCACCGCTCATCAGGCCACACTGAGGCAGTGTCCCACATGCCACAAGTAGAGGCACTCACAACTAGAATATACAACTATGTACTGGGGAGCTTTGGTGAGAAGAAGAAAAAAACGAAGATTGGAAAGATATGAGCTCAGGTGCCAATCTTTAGAAAACAAACAAACAAAAACTGAATGATGATAGAAAAAAAAATCTTAAGAAAAAAGCAAACCAGAGCCTCTGGGGCTTTAAAACCTTTACCATCCTTAGAATCCCGACTCAGTCCTTCCTGCTGCCACTGTTTCGACAGATCTTCTCCAGTCTTGCCTCAGTGGGAACCCAGGCACTGCTCCTCCCACGGGGCTTCCTGGAGCCCTCCTGGTCAGGGTCCCGCCAACCTCCTGGTGGAGTTGCAGAGGAGAATGAAGGCCCAGTGGGCAAGGTCATGATCCATGCCACAGCTGTTTCGGAGGTCAGACCACTGGGTGGGGGCCCCACAGGGGCAGAGCAGGGTCAGGGCTGGCCAGGAAGCTCCTTCTGGAAGATATATGGCAAGTTGGATTTTACCGGTCCTGAGTCTGGGGCACCAGGCCATAGGGCAGAACGGTTAAGACTGGGGCTTTAGCTCCGGCCGGCCTCAGCTCACATCCCGATCCTGCTGCCTCCTGGGTGAGCGGACTTCTCTGAGCCAGTTTCATCATCTGTAGAACGGGATACCTACTCCTCCTCGGATGAATTCCTGAGGGGGATTCATGTGATGGGCACACACAGGCCCCACACGCAGATGCTCTCAGTGGGAGGCAGCTGTTAGCAAGACTGTCATGGGCCATTCAGGCCTGAAGGCCACATAGTTCTCAGGGTTTGAGTCTAGAGCCTGACCCAGGAGGGGCCTGGGGTTATGATCTTGTATTCAGCCCTGGAGGGGGAGAGTGTGCAGCACAAAGGCCTCCTCTCAGGACCTCAGGCTGGGGGGGCTCTGGGACCCCTGAGTGGAGTGCAGAGCTGGGCCACAGCCCTTTCCTGCCCATACCCTGCCCCTAGCTAAGCTTCCCGGGGAGAAGAAGTGACTGGACTGCCCTGGGTTGCCCGGGCCTCCCACTCCTGCTTGGGGGGGGTGGTGGTGGCAGGCAGGGGGAGGCAGTAGGAGGTGGCTGGACAGCTGGACAGGGGCCTGCCCTATTGGGAGGGACTTGAGAGACCCCAGGCGGCAGGAGCACAGCAGAGTGGCAGTCTCAGAAGTGCCGCCTCAGGCAGCTGAGGAATGCAGGCCCGGCTGGGGAGTACGGCTTGGGGAGGGGGTTGGCCCGTGGCTGAGCTTCAAAAGAGCAGGCGGCAGCTGCAGCTGGGAGGGCCATGCCCCGCCCGCCTCGCCTCGGGCAGCGGGACACATCAGAAATTCCACCCCTGGAGAAGGGCCCAGCCCAGACAGCAGACAGGATTGTTTAGAGCCACTTACCAGGCCAGCTACTCCCCTCAACCACAGGCTGCTCACTCCTCCTCGCCTCCCCTTGCCCCTTCTCAGTCTGTGTAGCAGCAAAGCTCCCCTTCCACAGCCTGGGGCTCCCAGAGGCCAGCTGCCAGGCGTCCTCTCCCCACCTGAGGCCCTCCCTCATCCACACTGCTTCACCGCCACGTACCCACACACCCTCTGGAGACGCCACGGCTGGGAAGGCAGGAAGAAACCTCATGTTCTCACTTCCAGATGGTGCGTGTTGCCAAAGGTCACAGAGCTCAGTGGTCGCAGAGCTGGGATTTCAACCCAGAGCTGTGACTCCTGGGCCAGGACTCTCTTCCTGAGCAGGCATACACACCAGTACGTGCCAACACACAGCTCATGTGCCTGCGTGTGCCACACGCACCAGCTCACTCAAACCCGTTCACTCACACAGCGCCACATGCTCCTCTCAGGCCCTCACAGCCATAGGACACAGACACCTTCTTCAGATTTTTCCTGAACCCTCCCATCCAGGCCAGGCACTCAGTCTACTCCTCTCTTCACCCAACTCTGAAGCCGTGTTTTTAAAATTACAGCCACACTCTCTTACACACACTAATGTGCACCCATAGCACCCTCACCCTTTCCACAGCCCAGCTGCAAGCCACTCCCTCATTCAGCTGACGGCAGGGCCAGATGAGGCCCGGATCCCTCTCTCTCTACCCATCTGTGCCCAGAATGGTTTCTACAGTGTCTGGTGCAGCGAGGATGAGGTTGGGCCAACCTGACTTGCAGCAAAACTGGCCAGAACGGGAAAGTGGCACATGCTGGCCAAGATACCGGCTTGCTGGTTGCCAGCAGGACCAGCTCCTGGAAGGGAGTTCAGGCAGGGGCCTCAGGCCAGCTGGGGCTGGTAGCCCTGACCCTCCAATGTGACAGTCAGAAGAATGGGGCAGAAGCTCCTAGGGTCCCATAACTAGCCTCTTAGCCTCCAGGCACCACAGTTTCCACCTCCAGAAAATGGAGAGAAACAGTCCCTATTCAGTCTGACCTTTCCCATCCCTGGAACCTGCCAGGGATGCAAGGACATGGGTGGGATGGGTCAAGGCCAGAAAAAGGCACTCCCATACGCAGTACAAACCACGAGGACGCCTCTGCAGAAGGAGGTGGCTGCATCTCAGGCCCAGGTCCGGAAGGACCTGTACCTTTTCTTTAACTACAGAACCGGAACTCCTCTCCTCAAATGAAATCCTCAGCAGAAGTCCATTCTATAAAGACATTAAGCAGAAGCCTGCCCCCCACCCTGTGCCCCTGCCCCTTATTCCCCTAGCAATTATGCACAGCCAGAGAGCCTGCCATTTACTGAGGGCTGGCAAGGTGTGTCTCGTGCATTGTGTCAGTTCATCCTCAAGATAATCTAGTACTGCAGATTATTTCCTTCTACCATTATCAGAGCCATTTTACAGATAGGGACCCTGAGTCACGTGTGACCTACAGGTTGTCCAGGGTTATGCCACATCCAAATTGCATGGCCTTACACAGCAGAGACCAGTGTGCCTGTCAAGACTCCTGACATGCCAGAGTCACTCTGGAATGTGGTTTAAACCTGGGGTTAACCCCTCGTGCTCTCATCTCCGGAGCTCTTTGCACCCCTGCCTGTTTCCCCCACTGCCCACGACCAGCTCACGTGGCTCTAGGAAGTGCCCCTTGTGCTTTTCCATCAGTCTAAGAAGGAAATGCTCTGTGTGTTATAGCAGTGTCTCTCCTAGGGTGCTGGACACACCTTCATCAGAACCCCCAGCAGTGTCGCTAATAACACATATTCTCCACTCCACTTTTAAGTCAGAATCTCTAAGCGTGTGCCCTGGGAATCTGCATGTTAGCAAGCTCCCCAGGTCATTCTGATGCCCAATAAAGTGTGAGGACCACTACCAGGCAGGAGGATGCAGTTTGCAGCCCTGGATTCTGCTTTTAGCTCCATCAGCCAAGTGACTTTAGGCAAGTCATTTTGCCTCCTGGACCTTCAGTTCCCATCTGAAAAATGGGCAGGAAGGACTAGATGCTCTTTAAGACCCTTTCACCCCTGACATCCTCTGTGGCTGCCCTGAGTCCCCAGATGGTCCACAAGTGCATGAACCTGGTCCCGGTAGCAGCCAATGTACACTGTAGGCACACATTCAAAAGAGTTCCTGTCTGGGTGACTTAGGGAGATCTGCAAAAATACCTTATCTCTGGCTCCAGGCCCTAAACAAATGGCTCTCGGATTATTCATGCCACCTCCCCACTCCCCCAAACGTCTATCTTCTTCATTCCAACCTGAGCCAACCAGAACTCTGTAAACACTGGGTCTGCACACCTGGGCTTAGTTAACAGTCATTAAACAAAAGCATTGCCAAATCACCCCACAAGCCCAAACCCGCATCCACTCTGTCTCTCCCGGGGAGGCAGCCAGCCTGGAGGTGTGGACCCTCCACTCCCTCTTGTCACAGAAGGGGCATGATGGGTGGGTCAAATAGAGGGTGCCACCAGAATGGTCCTGGTCTACAAATGGGTAGCAAGGTTATCCAGACTTAATGCGTGTGAGGCAATGGCACAGGGAGCACCCAGCAGTTGCTGGAAACTTCCAAAAGCAGCTAGACATTCCTCAGTGCTTTGGCTCTTTGCTGATCACCATTAAAACACCATGTATTCAGCTAGTGCTCAAGCATTGCTTGCTGGCAGCAATCATATGACTGACTCGCCCTTCAAGGTCTAGGAATCCTTAACAGAGGAGCTGTGGGGGTTATCAGACCACAGCTCGCAGGTGAATTCTGATTCCTGCTACCTTTGGTGTATGGTGAACCTGTGTGTATGTGAAATAGCCAAAGAGGAAGGACGAACAGGAAGGGCAAGAAGGAAAACCCAGCTTCCACAGTGGGAATATCCGTGAATTGTAGCCAGGCTCTGCTGAGCCCGTCATTTAAAAATCCCGAAATAGATCATTCTCTCACTCTGAGCATGCTGACTGCCCCAAACAGTCATGCTCTACACGTGCATGCACTTAACAGTTTCCAGCGCTGGGCGACGGGGTGCACACGCCCTTTCCATTTAGCCAGGCTCTAGGCCAGGCAGGGACCCTACAGCTACCACCCTGCAGGGGACTCGCCCTGGCACTATGCTGGGCACGTTACCTCCATGGAATCTTTGCAACAATCCTCCGAGGTAGGAAGTGCTATTTTGCAGAGGAGGAAACTGAGGCACAGAGGAATTAAATAACTTGCCCGAGGTCCCACAGACAGGAAGTGGCTGAGTCAGGATTCTGCCCCAAAGCCCACACTCTCAACCACTTACTGCACTGTCACCCTACTTATAATGCTGAGCCTTTGACCTCTGCATGGGGCAAAGAGGGAAACCGAGGCTCCAGGAGGGTTGGGAAGATGGGATCAGCCTAGCAATGGTCCCACCTCCAGGCATCCTGGAGCAGGAGAGAAGTGGCTGCACAGAGGAGGTTGGGGAGCAGGGGTTGGAAAACAAGCGGGGGCACCCCAGCTCAGAGCTGAGCAGGCTAGTCCTGCCACATGCCTCCTCTGCCACAGCAGTCCCAGGCCCGGAGGGGACTGTGCCAGGCTCCCGCTCCCACCCCCAGCAGGGCCTCCCTGTCCCCGTCTGGGGTCTCTTCAGTTGTGTTTCCATCCTAACCACATCAGGCAGCAGCCAGAGTGAGTCAGGACAGGCAGGAGGAAGTGGCCACACTTGAAAATCATTAACATGCAGGGCTGAACTTGGGGCTTTTGTTCTTGAGCAAGGACTGTAGCATTTCACTTTCAGGAAGGAGCTGGGAGGGTGGGGCAGGCTCAGAATTGCACAACCAAAGCACAGGCTCAGACACACACAGGTCCCACGTGGAAGTCTACTTAGACGGGCCCCCTGCGGAAAAGCTCAGGCTGACCCACCAGTCCTCACACACGGCAGGTCCATACAGAGGGAGTGTTCAGGCCAACCCATCCCCACTGCTTTTTAAATCAGAGAGCACTTCCAACAGCGGGTGAGTGGGGCTTTGTGGTCAATTGACTTTCAAGTCAGGGAAGCCAAGCAAAGGAAGGAAGCAGAAAGGCGGCAGAGGGAGGGTGGGAACTCAGGCCTCTGACCACCACCATGCTGGGAGCCCGAGGTCCCAGAGAAGGACAACTGCCCCACATCTGCCTGGGAGGGGCGGCCTCAGCCCTGGGAAGACTGCCTTCCTGCACCCCCTTCTTCCCAAAAGACAGCATCCCTCCTCTAACCATGCAGGTGTCACGTGCCCCCCGACCCCGTGTCTCCCAGATGCAAGGAAACTACAGCACACAGCCTCACAGGCTCCCCACCACGTCCTGAAACACCGCGTCTAGGGCAGCCTTCAGGGCTGCGGCTCCCCACTGAAAGCGGCACATCTCAGCCACCAGCGGTGGTGGGAAAGGCTGTGAAGTGAATTAGTCACTTCTGGGGGAGGGAATGACGGTTGGGGAGGTGAGAGGGAGGGAAGGAAAGAAGTCAGTGGACAAGGAAAAATCTGTTTCAGAAAATGTAATACAAACAACAAGAATAAAACAGGCTTTGAGCAAGCCCCATGAGCCCTTGGAACCAGGACTGTCCCTCGATCCCAGAGAAAGGGCCCCTGCTCTCCTTGCAGGGCTCGGTCAGAGGCTAAAGTTTTACCCTGCTCCCCTCCTGCGCCTCATTAGAGCTTCAGCTCCAGGCCTTTGAGGAAATTGGTAGAAATGAGACCCTTGTCTTCTGTCAATTACAAAGTAAATGCTCTCTGGGGGATCGCCCTCCTTTGGGGGGTCCCCTCACACTCTCAGACAACCCCCCGGTCCCCACACTCCTTGGCTCCGTTGGGGATGGCAACACGAGGTAGAGAGGCCCGCTGAAGGAAGCTGGCTTCTCAGGGAGTGTTGTGGGGCGTCTGGCAGGGGCAGGCCACCCACCAGGTCCAACTCACCCCCTGGAGGCCGCTCTGTTTGTGAAGGGCTTTGGGGACAGGAAGCAATAAACAGAGTCAAGCGGCCAAGAGGCAGGGGCTGATTATGCAGTTTATGGGTTTTCCAGGCCTCTGTGTACTCTCCCACCAGCTGCCTGGGGCTCTGCAGAAAAGGGTGCTGGCAAAAGCCAGCCTGCTCCTTGGCTTGAAAGGTGGCCTTTTGCCAAGCCTAAGCTGGGTCTTTCCAAGTGGGTGAGGGGATTGATGGCCTCACAAGCACCTCCTCATAGCCCCAAAAAGAAACCCGGCCCCAAACTACTAGATCCCAGAGACACACACATATACACACTCTAGCCCGCTGCTCACCTCTCTGCCCAGCTATGAGTTCCTTATTTCCGAGGAGGCAGGCTCCTGGAATTCCCAGAGGGGTGGGCATTCCTGGCCTGGGCTGCCCACTAGCTAAGGCCAAGTGGGTGGCCCTCCCCCACAAACAAGCTCCCAGCTCAGCTTAGTCCAGCTGCCCTGGAGGTGCAGAGTAACTAGAGAATAGCAGAGACTGGTGTGAAAGCTGGTTCTGGGCTGCATGGCCTCCCCACTGCCAAGCTCAGCTCCCATTCCCCAAACAGGCTGCAGTCCGGTGAAATGGCAGCCCACGTGCGCAAAGCTGTAAGTACAGAGCAGTTTGTGAGAGCGAGAAAGGGGGAAGCACCTGCTTGACTCTCAATACACAGTAACCAATAAATAACACAAGGTACATCCACAAAACGGAGGAAACACATGCAGCTGAGACCATCAGTGCCAACACGGAGTGACATGAAACACCATGTTGCGGTACCACTTGTACACTCCACTATTTTTCTTGACGTGTCCAAGTGTATACCCGGATACGTGCATATGCGCAGGAAGATGTCTGAGTGGATACGCACCAAATACTAAGCAGCAGTTGTCTAAAAGGTAGGGTGGCATGAGGGGGATCTTTTGCTGTTACTTAATGCTCCTCTGCATCCTTTGAAATTTTTCAGTGAACATGAATTGTTTCTGTAGTTTAAAATTAAGAATTTAAAAAAAGAATAAGGTGCATTTCTGGTGGGAATGTAAAATGGTACACCTGCTGTGAAAACTGTTTGGTGGTTCCTTAAAGAGTTAAACACAGAATTACCACAGATCCAGTGATTCCATTCTGAGGTATATATCCCAAAAGAACTGACAGCAGAGATTCAAACGGATGTTTGTGCACCAATGTTCACAGGAACATTATTCACAATAGTCCAAAGGTAGAAACAACCCAAGTGTCCATAATAGATGAATGGATAGACAAAATGTGGTATAGACGTATGGACTAACGGAATATTATACAGCCATAAAAGGAGTGAAATTCTGATATACACTATGACATGGATGAACCTTGAAAACATGCGAAAAGCCAGACACTAAGGGACAAATATTGTATGATTCCACTCTTAGGAAGAACCTAGAATAGGCAAATTCCTAGAGACAGAAATTAGAATACAAGCTGCGAGGAGCTGTGGGGACAGGGGATTGGAGAGTTAGTGTTCAATGAACACAGAGTTTCGGTGAGGGCTGATGAACAAGTTCTGGAAATGGATAGTGGTGATGGTTGTACCACATTGTAAATATACTTAATGCCACTGAGGTGCCAATTAAAAATGGTGAAAATGGTAAATTTTACATGATGTATATTTTACCGCAATAAAAATAAATGAAGACACACGTGAGGCAGGGTGGGGCACTGGGCTGTAGAAGGCACTGTGAGGCCTCGGGCAGAAGGGGGCACTTCTTGGGCTGTTCAGACACAAGGCAACCAGCGCACAGGAAATCCTGCCTGCACAGAAGGGCTCTGTCCCCATGTGCACGGAGTGGGCCGGGGACAATGCCACCCCTGTTGATGAGGACTGTTCACGCGGCCGGCAGAGCCACACACGCCACGGGGCTGGCGGGAGACAGTGGTGCAGGGGTTCTTTCTGGACGTTTGGAGTAGCTGGATTAGGATACGTTAGGAAACAGCTATTAGAAAAGGCTAGTGTGCTGGAAAACGAGGCACACATCCGAGAGCCTCGGATAGAAGGGGAGGGGAAAGGAGGGATGGCTTGCCTATAGTGCAGGGGGAGAGGAAGAGAAGGGCAGGAGGAGGAGAGAGAGAGAGGATAAGCAGAGGTCTGTTCTCGAGGGTGCTCTGGCAGGCAGAAATCACTCACTCATTCATTCAACGAACATCACAGAGCGCTCCCACGCACTAGGCAGTGGGAAAGCGGGGGCGGGGGGAGGGATGAGAGGACCAACTCATCCGGCAAATACTTTAGCGCACCTTCAGTCCCATCCTCCGCCTTGTTCAAAAATATATACATATGTAAATCAAGAAACCAAAAGCTGCCCCCAGCCTCCACCTTCTCGCAAAAGGTGAAAATCCCTCTTACTTGAGGCCGAGCTGTTCAACCCAGAAGAGGAAATAAGGTTAAAACTGCTGGCGTGGGCTGACCACCCTGGGGACAGGGCCTTATTCACACAAGATGCCTGTCTCCAGTCACCAGGCATCGACCGATACCAGGTTCTTTCTTCCCAAAGGGGAGACGCAGGGAGGAGCATGGGCGTGCCAGGGCGGGACACCAGGTTCTGGGGCCCGAGACTGCTGTGCTCACGCTTCTCGGTGCACACTTCCTCAGGCCTTACCCCGCTTATCTCCAATTGTGCAAGGACAACGAGAAGCCACCCATGGGGCCCCATTTGTGGTCAGTGGCAGCTCTGCCTCATTTGAGATAAGAATATATCAACAGCGGACTGTGTTATAAAAGGACATCGTGTCCAGGGCCTTCCTGAAATGTGTAATGTGTGTGCGTGTGCACACAGGGAGCAGGGGGCAGGCACTCTGAAACATCTCAACTTGGCCACGTGTGGCCTTCAAAGACCTACTCCTTCTAGAACTGTACTGTCCACGAAGGTAGCCACTAGTCACGTGCGGCGATATAAATTGAAATTTTAACTAACTAAGCTTAAATTAGATTCCACCTTCAGTTCCCCGGTCACACTACCACATTTCAAGTGTTCGATAGCCACTTCGGCTCGTGGCCATCGTATGGAACAGTACATATTCCTGAACATTTCCAATGGCAGAAGTTCTATCCGACAGTGCCATTCCAGAACGGAAAGGGCAGCCCTCCTCACCAGTAGGAAGCCATGGTTCACCTAACTGAGGGCTTTCTTACATTATCTGGGGAAGACCAAGGACTGTGGACAACCGAGCCCCAACAGAAGGACCCTTCCACATGCTTCTGGGAAGGGTGGGTAAGTGCAAAGACCCCCTTCTCCTGGGCAGGCAGAGCACTGGCCTGCAGTGAGCACTAGGCCCCCTCTGGTGGCCCCAGCCGCATTCAAGATCAAAGCTTTGGCCTGGTTCCCGTGAAACTTGACACCCCAGGCGAGAGAAGCAAGAGGCCATGGGGAGCCCAGTTCTGGGTTCAGCACTCGCAGGGCCCTGGGCTCAGAGGACCCGATTCAGAAAAGGCCCTGCAACATGCTCGCCAGGAGGAAGGGGATGCTCAGCATCGGCAGGGCTCCCTCACTGTCCCCTCTCCTGGGTGTGCCCCATGGTGGCCCGGGCGCTGCCTCTTTGGGCTTCTCCAGAGCAATGGGAAGGAGTCAGAGAAACAAGGCAACTGGGGCTGTGGTTCGTGTGTGAGGGTTGGGGATCCAGGGGGTAAGTGCTTACTAAAGAAAAAAACATCGTTTCAAGGAATCCGATGGGTCAGGCTAAGGAAATGAACTGAAAGGGGTTCTGAGAAGGCAGAGTTGCCTGGGTGTTGGGCCTGAATCTTTGAACTAACCAGAGAGAGAAAGCAGTCAAGCACCTCCTCGCCTGCAACACACACTGCACATGATGGTCCGAAATGGCTGAGACACTTTCACTCCGAACTTAACCAATCTCCTTAAGAATTTCCCCATTTGAGTCAAAGGGTATCACTGTTCTCCCCGCAACTTGCCTCAGCTTCGCCCTGAAGGTAAACCAAAATGAGCTGTAAACCTGCAGTTTTTCCAGCAAGTGCAGCTGGGGGCTGGGAGGTGAGTAGACAACCCACCAAGCGTGGGAACAAGGGGAACGAAGACCCCGAGGGGGACCTGGGAACCTGGGCTCGGGTCCTGGCTCTGCCACATGGATCCTCGAGCAAGCTCCTTTTTCCTCTTAACGTTTTTTTTTTTAATAAAATAAAACAGATACAGAAAACTGCACAACACAAATGAGTGTTTAATGAATTATCATATGGCAAACATCTTGTAACCACTCATGTCAAGAGCCGAAACTCTGCCGCCACTCCAAGACCCTCAACGTGCCACAAGCCGACTTTCGCAGTCGTCACTTGCTTGCATTTCTTTATCACTCCAGTGTACATCCCTGGACACTCTCGTCTTGCCCGTTGTTTTAAGTCTATTTTAACCTACAGGTTCCCCTTCATCCATTTTCTTCCTTATAATTTATGAGCTGAAGAACCTAGGCTGTTTGACTGTCGACTTCCCCACTGTCTGAAGTTCCTGGAGCCAGTTTCCTCTTCTCTCTGAACCTCAGTTACTTCTTCCTGACCAGCATCATCCTGCCCAACTTACGGGGCTCCCGTGACAATAAAAGGAGACGGCCTGGAAGCACATCGGGAAATGCTTATGATATTTGTTAAGCAAAGAATGCAGGATGCGAACAGATACGTATGGTATGCTTTCAACTACATAAAGAAAAAATGCATAGGAAGAAGGACCAGAAGAAAATATGCCAACGTATTAACAGTCGTCCTGCACGGTGGAATTCTGCATTCCCCCTCCCTTTTTTTCTCTCTTATATTTTCCCACAATTAGCACATAACAATGTGATGGGGACAAGTGGTTTTTAAACATTTTAAAGAAAAGAGTGCTCTTAAAGTGTGACATGAGATCAAATGTGTCACCAGGCTTGTCCACTCTCCCTTCACAGGACCACTTGGCTGTGCTCTCTGTTTCCACGGCCACCACCAATCCAGCTGAGATCCTCAGCATCCCAAGCCTGCTTCCCTGGGTGCCTCCTAGCTGCTCTTCCCGTCTCCCTCCTGTCTTCTCTCTGTGCCACCAACAGATGAACCCATCCAAAACATACCCGGTCACTTCCCAGCTCCTCAGCTTCTCGTGTAAAGATCAGACTCCTTCCTTTTTCTGTACCAGCGGTGACTACACTCAAGGAGCATCAGGGTCACCCGCAGGGCTTGTTAAACACAGGCTGCTGGGCTCCACCCCCAAAGCTCCTGGTGCCCTAGGTCTAGGGTGGGGCCCAAGAATTTGCATATCTGACAAGCTCTCAGGTGACGCTGACGCCCCCAGTTCAGGGACCAGATTTTAGAACGATGATTTGTACCTCTCCTCTGTCCTTCTCAACAAGCCCTATCGAGCTTTCAGGACCTAGCTCAAGTTCCCCTTTTTCAGGAGGCAGTCTCTGGAAACTTCGCCAATACTGATCTCTCTCCACTCTTCCAGACCACCACTAGTGATGCCACGTAAAGTGGTCTGGTGGTCTGGAAGAGGGGAGAGGGCACTTAGTGGCCATGATGATGGGCAATGTGGCACTTTATCGTTTGCTGTCTCTCTCTATCCTATGGGCTCTTAAGGGCGGAATCTGGCAGGGACACTTCTTCAGGGACCCCACATTACCCAGGAGGTGTTCTACATGTCCCAGTGAACGGAATCTGTTTCATCACAGGCACCCCAGTGACATTCACAACAGACTTCTAATTATTCACCCATTCATTCACTGTCAGTCAAAAACACTTAGTGAGGACCTGCTGTATGTCAGGATACACAGGACAAAAATCTCTTTTCTTGGGGCTGGCCCCATGGCATAGTGGCTGAGTTCCGTGCACTCCACTTCGGCAGCCCAGGTTCACGGGTTCAGATCCGAGGTGCAGACCTATACCACTCATCAGCCATGGTGTTGTGGCAACCCACATATAAAGTGGAGGGAGATGGGCACAGATGTTAGATCAGGGCTAATCTTCCTCAAGAAAAAAGAGGAGGATTGCCAATAGACATTAGCTCAGAGCTAATCTTCCTCAGCAAAAAAAAAATCTCCTTTCTTCACGGAGACCAAGAATTGCAATAGCATGAGTTATAACAGAAGCCTGCAGAAAGGCTCCGTGAGGAATCCTTCTAACTGCAGCCAAACGGCCCCCCGCCCCTGCAGCCTGGAGACCGCTACGCACACACAACCTTGGCCTGAGATGCAGGTGTTGGTGCCCGCCAGCAAACACACACAGTTGTGGTCACACCCTCGTGTAGCCATGGTGAAGGTTTGGCCGCCAGTCGCAGGCTTCGTTGTTCCCCAGCTAAGCCACCCTGGACTCGGGGACAGGATTTATGGGCAGATATTGTTAGGAGAACAGATGTCCAGGCAAGCGGGCAGAGCAACTGGGAACAATGGCCGTGATTGTGCAGGCCTGGAACCCACTGGGGGGAGGCAAGAAGACACTGCCTCCTGATTAAAAGGCGGTAAGTGTCTGAGGAGCAGACCCCTGCCCCATTTCTTCAAACGGCTGGGGCTCTGGACACTTGAGCCCTCTGCCCCCCAAGCCATTTTGAGCAGGCTGAAGACACCATGGATTCTGTAAGGCAGATGTTGGCTTCTCGTGACCTTGGACCACTTTGACCGCTTTGTGCCCCAGTTTCACTAATATCTTTTTAAAAAGTAGTAAAGCCAAAAGATGAGTTGATGGAGATCCCTTTTGGAAGAATAAAAGGAGAGATTCAAAAACAAATGAGAATAATGCCACTCTGTAAAAGTGAAAAAGAGAAACTGGAAGGAGACGGGGCAGGGAAGACCCATCAGCGGCTCAGGGGGGAACCCTAACTGTACACAGGCATCCTGAGCAGCGATTCTCAGCCGGAGGGTGCAGCAGAATCCCTGCGGAGCTTTTGAAAGACAGAGGCCCAGGACCCCCTGTGAGTCAGAATCTCCTGGGGTGCACGCCATCCCCATCCCCCAAACCCTAGCAAGTCAAAGAGGTTTGGGATACTCTGCGCTACTCCCAGTTAGGAGACGCCATCCCAGGGCAAATCATCCTGTAGGAGGAAAAGAGGGAAAGGCAGTGGCCTCAGGGGCTATAAAGCAACAGAGGAGCCCAGAGACCAGCCAGAGAGGAGAAGGAAGGTCAACACTGAGGAGCCCTTCGTTTCTGCCCCCCGCCCGAGAGATCTGGTGCTGGAGAGGAGCTATCATCCTCCTAGTGCAGGTCCACCAGTCCTCCAGGGCCCTGCTGCGTCAGCCACAGCATGGCCAAGTCCTCGGCAGCTCCTTCCTCCGGCCACCGCTGACCACACCCCATCCCAGCACATTTCCCTGGTCCTGCACCCTCACCCCTCAGCCCCAGCAGCCTCACCCTGGTCAACGGTAACTCTTTATTTTAGGATTCTGACTGCAGACCTCCTCCTCCAGGAAGTCTTCCAGATACCCTCCTTGGCTCACCCCCACATGGCCTCAACCTGTTAGATTCCCTCTCTTCCTGCACCATCGAGGGGGCAGCATTAGTCACGTGATGCCACAATTACCAATGTGCCAGGTTGGTGGCCCCAATAGACAGTGCCCACCTGGAGGGCGGGCAGAGATTTTTTTTGGCCTCATTCAGTTCTCTGTCCCCAAAACCTAGCTCAGTGCCCAGCACAGAGCAGGCAAGCGACATGTATCTTTATGCTGATCAAGAGAAAAGGGAAGGGAGGAAATTTTAAATCAAACAGCTCCACTAGGCAAATTTTTCAAAGCTCTAGGGAAATTACAGCAAATATTTTTCTTAGCACTTCCTACGTGCCACAGAGAAGGCTGAGACACAGGGAGGTAAGGTGCCCACAGTGGCAGAGCTGGGCGAGAACCCGGGCAGTGCAGCTCCAGAGTCCTTGCTCTCAACCACTCTGCTATGGTATTTGTAGTTCCAAGGGAGATAGAGTTTTAAAAATCTGGAAGAAAATAGCTACCTCTGCAGTCCTTGCTCCCTGTGGTTTAGGGGTCCCAGTGACTCCATATCTCACAGTTTGGACAAAGCACAGATCCAGGGTGCTGTCCAGAGGAGCAGGAGCAAGTTGTGTCTGCGGAAGGCCTCTCGCGATGAGGTACCAGGGACACTGCCGCATCCACTGGGAGAGCCTGGGAGTCAGCAGTCCCAACTGGGAGCTCCTGCAGGCCATTTTGCAAACAAGGACAGGAACAACACCATCCAAGGCCTTGGCTGTCCCACTAGCCCAGGGGAATCTACTCAGGAGAGGCTGTGACGAAAAGCAGGGGCCCAGAGTGGTGTAAAAGTAGACAGGAAAGAAAATGCATTTGGAGTCACCTGGAGTAATTGAAAGCGAACCATATGCCAGGCACCTGGCTAGGTGCGTCCCCACAGTCTTTATTTAATTTTGTCAGCAACCCAATGAGGCAGCTACTATTCTCCTTGTCTTAACAACAGGAAACTAGGGCACTGTTCTGCTGGAAGGAGAGAAGGCGAGGAGGCAACCCTCAAAAATCGGGTGTGTTTGGCCAAGGCTGAGTAGAGATTTAAGGGTCTTTGAGTAAAGCATTAAGGATACCTGCTCTTTGTTCTCTATCTTTCTTAAAGACAGAACAAAATAAAATGAGATTTAGGTTAGATTCCAGAAGAAACCCGGGGACTGTAAAGATGTATTACTTCCCGGGACAGATCCCGGAAGTAGCGGCTCCATTAGGTGCCCATTCTGCAGGCAGAAGACTGAACAAGCTGACCTTGATCACCATGGGAGCCTCACCCATCACACTCAGAGGTCTCGCAGGCAGCTTAGCTCCAGCTCCCGTCTTGAGCGGGGCTTTTGGACAATGCAAATCTGAGGTTAAACACATCCTTTGCTAAATTTAAAAAGCAGATGGGTAGAGAATTCAGATATTAAAATGCAGCGTGGCATTGGCTGGCTTCATCCATGAGGTGGATGTGACTGGGCAGGGTTAGCACAGTGCAGGACCGTATCGCTCAGCCTACTGTTTCTCCTGCTGGGTAATGTAGTTCGTCCAACCAGCAGTGACCGAGATGACTACGGAAAGTGTGGGTGGCAAATGGCTCTGGCAGAAAACTGCTGCTTGGCCTCAGGAAGCCCATCCTGCGTAACCATCCTCGCCCACTCACTGCTGAACTGCTGGGAGGACCGTGAGGACGCAGAGCCGATCGGCTGTGGTCCCGGCTGCTCCGGCCAACGCTTGTACTTCGGCCTGGAACAGAGGGCTCCCCTAACAGGCCGTGGTCAGCCCGGGATGCAGGACACCCTGGGCAGGAGGATGAGCCATCTGGGGGCTGGATCATAAGCAAGATGCTCAGTCTAAAGAGAGGTTCCCGATTCTGAAGTTTCATTTCAAACCAGGCAATTCACCGGTTTGAATCACTGACTTTACTATTCACCATAGAACAATCCTATGACAATAACTTTGCAGAGTTTACCCAGATGTGGGGTTTCCTTAAGGTAAAAGGGGTCACATTACGAAAGAGGTTCAAAACCTCTCTACCCCCTAAGGAGAAACCAAGGCCGGGAGAGGTTCAAGGCCTCGCCCTCAAGGTCCTGCCAAAGAATCAGAGCTGGTGCCAGCTCTCACACTCAGCCTCCCACCCAGGTGGCAGCAGCTGCCTCTGAGAATACAGTGGGCCAAGGGGGGCTGAGAGTGTCTATAGACCACTGTACACTCCGCTCCATCCAACGGCCTCATGAGGAACAAGGTGCGAGCACGCAGGGCAGGCCAGGCCAGGAGCCATGCTCCGGGGTCCTCAGCTGGAGGACTGATTATAGCTCCCTCACCCCTGGTGCTTCAGGCCACCACAAGGCCTCCAGCACTGCCCCCACCTCCCCCTTTGATCCCAAAGAGGGGAGCGGGGTGGAGAGCAAAGAGAAATCCCCAGTCGGCCGCGGCCTCGGCATCGATTCGCCCAAAGCAAAGGCAGCACAAAGGCTGCACCTGTTTCCATGGAGACGTGATTGGCGAAGCAAAGGAACAAAACAGAGCAAGAAACACAAACCCGTCACCACCTTCCGGGCCAGCGTGATCGATGGCGGGCCAGAGCCCCGACAGGAAGACATCGGAAGGATTAAAGGCAATCAGAAGATCTAGAAGCCAAACCGGGAGCCCTTTCAGTTGGTGGAGAGGGAGGCAGCAGCCTCCCCCGCCCCCAGGCCTACGAATTAGCCTGGGCCCCACTCTTGAGAAAGATCCCGAACAAAAAAACCCCAAACAGAAATCCAAAGTGAGCGATTATTCACTTGACAAAAGGATTCTTTGCTTGACAAAGGGATTCCTTGAAACTGCAAAAGCCCACGGTGGACTGGAGGGCCCTGTTTTGTCTCATTATTTATTTCTCTGCAGCTGAGGAGGAGGAAGACAAGGGAGTAACTTCCAGTTGAAAGTTTGTAAGAAAAGATGACAAAATTCCCAAGGGATTGGAGGGGTGGGGACAAGACTCTGTTTATAAAACATCTGCTGGGAGAGGCCCACAAGAAATTGAGACAGAGCAGCTTTAAAACGGAAAGGCGAGTGAGCTGAGCGCCTGCGGCCGGCCGGCCATTCACCAGGGAGGGCACAGGAACCTCCATGGCAGTGGAGGAGGCTGGGCAGCAACAGGTTTCCAACAGGTCCCCAGTGGGGTGGACCCCTAAAGCAGGGCACTCTCAAAGACCTTAGGCTGAGGGGAAATGTGTGGAGCAGTAAGAGGGCAGCCCACCCCCCCCCCCCCCACCTCCCGCAGCAACAAGAAGTCAAGAGGCTTGAAATGCTCCGGGGTGAAGGCCAGAGGAAGATGCCAACAGTCAACAGTCGGGGATCAGCAGCTGGTGGGGCTCAAGAGCAGCCTTAAGAGCCTCCTGGCTTGCTCTCGCCTTTCATCAGGTGACACGTATTAAGTGCCTCTCTGCGCATGTTGCCATCCTGGGAAGGGGACAACGCCACGCACCAGCATAGCCCTGCCCTTGGAGAGTCCCAACCAGGCCTTTGCTCCATGCAGTCTTTTCCTGACTGCAATTCCTACGGAACGAGAAACCACCACGACAACAACAATAATAGTTACTGAGCACGCTGTGTGGCTCCAGCACTAAACAGCGATTGTCTCATTTATCCTCTCATCCACCCCATGAGGGAGACACTATTCTTAGCCCCATCTACCCATGTGGAGACAGGCACAGAGAGAGAGGTAACTTGCCCAAGGTCACACAGCTATTAAGTGGCAAAGCCCGGATTCAGACACAGGCCTGTCCGACTTCAAAGACTGTGAACACCAGGCTAAATGCTACCACATCAGCCCATTTCACAGAAGGAGATGCCGAGGATGAGAGACTGCAAGTGACCTGCACTGAGGCAGGGCATGGACTCTGAAGACCAGCTCTCCTGACCCCCCTAAGGCCTCTTTGCCTTGTGAAGCCTCCCCGGGAAGGCTTTCTCAGTGGGGTACACGGACTGTTCTGTGGCCATGAAGTCATTCTCCTGTTCTGGGCCTCAGTTTACCCCTCTGAGACAAGGAGGCATCATTGTAGTGTGAGCCCCCCGCCACCGCCTCACTGAGAGAGAGGAACTGGGAGGAAACATGGGACAAGGTCCAGGGTTGTCATCAAGGAACCTGTAGGAAAAAAAGGCTCCGTCCCAGCTCCGCAAAGATTCCCAAAGATCCACAGCCCTGGAGAGAGCAGCGTAAGGTAACAGAGCAAACCCTGGGCAGCCTCTCCAGGAAGCAGCTGGTCCAATGGTCTTCCCACCAGCGTACATTCGGGAAACCCGGGGACTTCCTGGGGGTGTTCAGACATGGTTGGCTTTCAGGGAATCAATTTCCAACCCTCCACTTCCTCTCGTAGCCTCCCGTAAACTGTTGTGCTGGGAACCGTAGGGGTCCACCAGTTCTCTTTCACAAGGGCCCTCCTAAACATTTCAAAGGAAAGCCACCCTCCCAGCCATCCCAACTATACTCATGCTCTGCCCTGGGGTGAAAAAGCCACCAAACAAAGGGACAATGGAGAATAGAGCACTCCTGGGGGAGCCGCCCCTGCCCTCCCCCCCCAGGATGGACACTGAGATGGGGCTGGCCTTTCTTTACCAAGGCCTTATCTATCTTACCGCCCATCCGTTTGTTTTAGGCTTAGAATTAGGAAGCAAGGAAGCTGACACAGGGACACCTGTTTAACACATTTATTGGAATCAAAAAATCGAGTCAGACATTTTCTGCCCCGAAGCGTGACTCGCCCACCGGTCTAACGGCGAGGTCCAGCTCCGCCAGTTAGGAATTACGGCAGACATTCTCCATAACTGCCTGAGCTGAGTTTGCCATCCTAAGGCTTTGACAAAAATATATTTGAAGCAAGTATATGACTTACAATAAGCCTGGAAATACACTCTACTTCAAGTTAAGATAAGAAATTTATATGTGAATTTTAAAATGTGTAAGGGGATACAGTTTTTTGGCAGCCTTTTCACAGGTATGGGAGGAAAAACAGAATGAAGCCTATCGCGTCACTTCCTTGGAGCCATGCTTCAGAGGCTCTAGCTTCCAGGCCACCGGCAGCCCCACTGGGCCACGCCAGTAGTAAGCTCTCGAGAGAAGGCAGCCACAGTGTCTACAACAAGCACTAGACCTGGAGCCTGGGTGGAGGTTTGTTTCTGCTACGTTGTAGCTGTGTGGATCTGGTTACATCACCCAAACCGTTGGAGCCTCAGCTTCCCCAACAGCAAATGAGAATAATACCATATAAGGCATATTAAAAATGCTGATGGAGGCCAGCCTGGTGGCGTAGTGGCTAAGTTTGAGTGCTATGCTTCAGGGGTCCAGGGTTCACAGGTTTGGATCCCGGGTGTGGACCTAACACCACTTGTCAAGCCACGCCGTGGTGGCATCCCACATAAAACAGAGGAAGACTGGCACAGATGTTAGCTCAGGGCCAATCTTCCTCACAAAGAAAAAAAAAATCCTGATGATGATGATAATACTAAATGAATAATGGAGAAGTGCATCCGCATAAACAGCCCCAAATAGCAGCCAACCAACAAGCATTTTCTGTTTGGCTTGGACAACTTTATGGTATTTGCCTCTAGACGACATTAATAAGTGATATTTATTGAGTGCTCACTATGTGCAGCACTGGACTGAGTGCTTCACAGGCCCCAGCTGATTGTGTTTTCACTGCAATCCTATGGGCAAGGTGTCATTCTTAGCCCCGATTCACAGGCGTGAAAAGCTTACACAGTTGCCCAGCTCCATCAACCAGCAATGAAAGGCGGAGGGGGTCTGTCTGATTCCAGAGCCTGTGCTCCAAACCCAAGTATGGCCTGCAACCAGCAGCATCTGCACCAACCGGGGCCTGAACAGAAATGCAGGATCCCAGCACCCACTCTTAACCCACTGAATCTGAACCTGCATTTTAGCAAAACCTACGGGTGATTCACACGCACATCCAACTCGGAGAATCACTGCTCTAAACCACCCGTCCCGCTGACTCACCATCCTGGCTTTCTCTGCGGAAGGTAATATTAGAATGTTTGCTTTCTCCACGCACACACACACAGCTGGCAATTAAAGCAAGCAAGATGGTGAGGGATTATAATAATCCGTCAGCGACACATGCGAAATGCATTTTTTTAAAGGGCTAGGAGGATTTGCATCCAACTGTCATCAGTAGTTATGTGATGAGGAGCGGTATGGGATGGGGAGACATGGTGGTCAAAGGGGAGCTTTCTATTTGTATTATTTGAAATTTTTACTAACAATAATGCACTTATGTATTGGTTATATAATTAGAAAGGAAAGCATGTTTTAAAACATAAGTTCAGATCACTGGAATTTTCTCTTCTTCTTCTTCTTCTTCTTCTTCTTCTTCTTCTCCCCAGAGCCCCTGAGTACATAGTTGTATATTCTAGATGTAGGTCCTTCTGGTTGTGGCATGTGAGATGCCGCCTCAGTGTGGCCTGATGAGCAGTGCCAGGTCCGCACCCAGGATCCGAACTAGCGAAACCCTGGGCCTCTGAGGCAGAGCACACAAACTCAACCACTCGGCCACGGGGCCAGCCCCTGGTGGAAACTGACTGCACTTTATGAGCTACACCTACCCAAGGCTATTGGCAGACCCCAGCTCCAGGCCCTGGAAAGCCAGGGGAGGGAGCCAACGGGAAGCGTTGGTGGAACAATAGAGTGCTATGCTTGGAGTTAGAAGACCTGGATTCAAGTCCAGGCTTGGCCCCTAATTTGCTGTCGGACCCCAAGGCTCTCACTCAGCATCTGTAGGCCTGTTTCTTCCGCTATAAAATGAGGATCACCCCCCCACACACCCTTCCAGCCCCACAGTGTTGATCCCACAGGATCAACCCTGCACTGAGACGCATGAACGGCCCCTGTGAACAGCAAGATGCCGTACAATGCAAGGGCTGAGTGTTTTCTTGGAAAGAAAAGCGATGAAAAAGAGCTGCGAAATGTTCACCCTCACTCATTCCCTTCTCTGCACAGATACTCCATGACTTTATAAGGAAGACATACAGAGTAACCTGGACGGAGTTTCCACGGGAGCCGCAGGCTGAAATGCAAATCCTTATTCGAACTTAAAAGTTCAATTTGGACGTAGTTCAAAACACAAAGAGAAAGGGCTGTTTCTCAGTGTCTGGCCCATTTTCTTTGCTCTGCTCGCCTGGTTTCTCTGTGGGCCCACAGCTCCGGGGAGGTTCTGTTGCAGGTTCCGTGCACTTCCTGTTGGGGCACAGCGCCCGTGCTCTGCTCTGCTGCCCACGACCGCCTAGGGCAGTCGTCCCCAGCCAGTCATCCCCAGCGCCGCCTCCCACCTGCTCCTGAAGCAAAAGACTCGGGGTCGTGGTGTGGCTCCTTCTGGCCAGCGTCTCCGCCTCCCAGCTTTTACCAGAGAACTCAGATTGGCAGGGCTGGAAGGAGCAGCAAGAGGCACCCCTCGCTCATCAGGCGGGCGGGAGGGCTGGGCATAGAGGGATACAGTGACCTCTCAGACCCACACAGGGAGCTTAAAATAAACAGAGCCGGGCCAGGTCTCTGTGACCTCTGGAGACACCTTCCCTCCTTAAGATCTCTCTCGCATTCGTTGGCAACTTGCCTGTCACCGACCTCGCCCCTCTGTCCCTTCATTCTAGGAGACACCCAAAGCTGAGGACTAAAAGCGGCTGTGCTTTTCCTCAAATGAAACGATCCTAAAACCACACAGTCTGAAAGTATCGTTGAAATTGAGCCAGAAAAGAATCCCCTGCCAGATTTTCCAAGGAGAACCAGGCCCGTCTAAACCATTATGAGCTCCGGTTACAGGAAAGTAATGGCAAGAGAAACCTCTGGGCAGACAGTTCCAGCCCCACTGCTTACGTGGCCCTGGGTGCCTTGATTCACCTCTCTGAGCCTCAGTTTTCTCACATCTGAGAAAAATCACTCAGTGACAGTGAGGGGACTGCCGCCTTTCCGTCTGGAACAAAGACTCTAGATAAGGGTTACATCCTTCATGCAGAGTAGGAGCTTAATAAACAGCAACTATTACCATCATGATCATCTTCGTTTGGGACCATCCCTCCCAACAGGGGTCCAGGTCAGTTCTCCCCTCCAGCAGCACATTAGAATCACCTAGGAAAGTTTTGGTTTTTTTGTAACACCAATGCCTGGATCTTATCCTCAGTGATTCTGATTCATTGGTCTGGGGTGGGACCCAGGGAATCAGGACTTTTTTTAATAGTTCTACATGTGATTCTGAGCGCCCCCTGCGGTGGAGAACCCATCTAAATCAGTGCTCCTCAACCGTTAACGTGCACACGAATCTCCGGGGAATCGTGCTCAAACGCAAGTTCTGACTCAGTAGGTTTGGTGTGAGGCCCGAGAGTCTGCATTTCCAACTAGCTCCCAGGTGATGCCAGTGCTACTGGTCCATGGCCTCAGGAGGAATGGCACCCACAACTCAAGGTCTTGGGGAGATGGCAGGAAAGTTTATAAGATTCTTCTCTGGACACTCTCACAGTCCAGCTCTGTCTGGCTAGACTAGAGTTCACTGCCTCCTGGAAGCAAATAATCAACCATATGACCTCAAACTGGGGCACGGGGACCCAGAATCAAAGCCTGTCCCTAGATGACTCTCTCTTTGGCCCCCTGTTGGCTTTTTGGGTCCAAGCAAGAGCCTGCAGACAAGCGTGGCCACAAGGACGTGCTAGCAAATCAATCGTGACGCCACACGCTGCGTTCACGTGGAGTTGCCTTCTCAAGGCTGTCCAGGGGAAAAGCCAGAAGGAAAAGGCCCTAGTTACTTTCACTCGGATGAGCGGGGTGGAAGAGAACATGGCCTGACTTGGCAGGATGTCCCAGCCAGAAGGAGCTGAAAACAATAGCAGCTCTGGTCAGCCAGACTCCTCTGATCAGCCAAGCAGAAAGCCTCCTGCCTGGAGCTGGCTCGGCAGGTACACAGTTGAATGGACTCCGAGGAAACGTGAGCAGGAAGGGGGCTGGGTGGGCAAGTCCCTTCTGGCTTGGAGGTTGGTACGTTTTGTGACCCTGAACAACATCAATGAAACAACACTGATTGGGTGCCTATTACGCACCAGGGAGTTTTACAGAAATATTCTCATTTGCTCCTACATCAACTTTGCAAGTCGGGCATCGTTGTGTTCATTGTGTAGATGAGGAAACTGAGGCTAGGTGGATAAGTGACAGCAGAACTTATAAAGGACAGAGCCAGGATTGGAACCCAAGCCTGGCCAATCTTCCCTATTACTTTACATTGCTGCTCAAAACTCTTAAATCTCTTGATGCCCCCTTTACCCTTTCACCGGAGCAGGGAAGAAGGGGAGAGGGTATAAATCAACAGAACTGAAAGCAACTTCGGGTCTCCAAGAACAAAGGAAAATGCCTATCATCAGTGTAATTCTTATTAATCATTATCATCGTAAGAAGTGTAATGAAGAGACACTGGGAGGAAAGGATGGTGTCCATCCTGACGTTTAGGTGGCTAAGCAAGGCACCGGCCCCAGGCAGTTTCCAGCAGCCCAGGCCACTGCAGTCCCAGCCCCTCTGAGAAAGGGTGAACAGCACCTGATGACTCCAGGGTGAATACCGGGGATCCTTGGGGGAAGGCCCCGGCTGTGGCATAGAACAACAGTCCAAAAACCCAACAGCTCAAGGAAGGAGACCGAGCTGGGTCACAGGAGCATGGTCCTGGCAGTTGGGCCACTGTGCCAGGCTCGAGGCTGGAAAAGACACTCAACTGATGCACTGATGGGCCCTGAGAGCCAACATGACCCTGTGTCCCATCGCCTCCCCCCTGCATAAGCCACAGAAGCTTCCTGAAGCAGCCAGAGGCCACTCGAATGAGTGCCCCACTTTAAGGACTATGGAGTTGAAGGCTGATGAGATCATCCTAAGAGCCTCTGTCCCATCAAGGCCCTGGACCTATCCCATGGCCAGGCCCCCCTACCAGTGTCTTGGCAAGAAGGGGCCTTGGTAGAGGCCCCAACTCTGGATTAATACTACACCAATAGAACCCAAACAAATGGCTCCCGAGAGTCATGCTCCCTACAATTTGGAGGCTTAGAATAAAGATGTGTTGGGGAGGAGGGTGGCTGACAATAGGGGAATGCACAAGCCAGCCCTGGCATGGCCACTGGATGAAATATTATACAGCCATTTAAAATAATGTTTTAAAACCACACCAATTCATTGAACATGCTCACTGTGCAGCAAAAAGCTAGATATGAAAGTGTGTAACCAGTAAGATCACAGTGAAAAAAAAAAGTAAGACTTCTTTTTTTAAATTTAGGCACATAAAAAAACGAGCAGAGGGAAATACAACCAAATGTTACCAGTGGCGGTATTTAAATTACCAGAATGATCATTTTTTGTTGGAAATTAAGCACTTTCTGCTTTTTCTTTAATGAGCATGTAAACTACTCAGGGCAAGGGGAAGACATTCTGACCAAAACTGGTGTCAGAGAAGTCAAGATGAAGACCTGCTGGGATGGCATAAACCCACCCCCATCCAGGCAGCCACAACAATGAGATGGAACAGGCCCAGCTGTAATCCAGAGGCCCACGGGGCTATTGTGGTTACACCTGGACAAGCAAGCCAGGGGGGCGCCCTTCCCAAGGGGCTGAAATTCTCCAGGGAAGATAACAAAAAGCCCATCAGCCCTTAAAGTGCTCTAAAGGATTTTGGTGAAAGACGCCAAAGTGAAACAGTGCAGTCAGGTGCTCTGCCCCCGGCAAAGAGACAGAAGACAGCTGCCACTGCGGAGCCAATGTCCCTCGGAGGCCCGCAGCAGACGAGGATTTCTGCCCACCACCACGCAGCACAGGGATATAAAAGAAACAAGCTTCACCATATGGGGCTCAGGAGCCTCCTGGGAATGTTGGTGGGAGGGAGAGTGGCAGGTCCCTAAGCCATGTGCAAACGTGAAGAAGGAAGGGGGTTTAGAGAGAAAAAACTGCACCAGCTGTCTCCAAAAGAACACTAATTACAGGCGCTGTGCTGCCTGAGCAAGGCCTGGTACCACAAGCAAAGATGCTCCCAGGGGCCCAGCAGTCACCCAGCCGCCTGTGCTCGGCTGCCTGTGGCTGGCCCAGAGGGCATCTGACGGGGGCTGGGGGCCTGCCGCCTCCCTGAGATGGGCAGGGAAGCCCAGGCCCAGAAAGCAGCTTCCACAGGTCCTGCTTACTAAGAAGTCCACATGACAAGGTCAGGAGGCCTGTGCCGGGTGCCAGGGCTGGGAGACACAGGAACGTGGAGAGGACTAGAGAATTTCCTTCTCTGGAGATTTTAAAGACCTAAGCATCTGGAATAGCTCAATCCTGGAATGGAAAAAAGCGACGTCCTCATCCCTTGAAGCTGGGGACGCGGCAGAGTCAAGCAGAGAGATTAGAAACCCAAGTTCCCAGGGGTCCCTCACTCAGGGGTCAGGGCAAGGAGCTCAAGTTCACCATCACCCACGGTGCCCCTCCTGGATGTGGTCCTGCCACTAGCATTTTTGCTGAGACACCGGGAGGACTGAAAAGGCCCAAACTCATGAAGTCGGGAAGGCAGGGAGGGCCTGGGAGTCACACCAGGGTCTTGTCCATGGTCTGTTGCTTCCTAGCTGCGGGGCTGGGGGCAGGCCCCGTCGCTCTCCTGCAACAGGTGTATTATCCATCCTAGTTACTGCATAACAATGTTTGCAGACCCATGAGAAATGTATGGGATGGTACTTCTAAAAACTATCAAGTTCTAAACAAACGGAAGGTGTGACTGTGGTTAGTGAGGTGCCATTATAAGGTGGGGGCATTTTGCTTCCCTTTCGTGATAACATGCAAATTAGCAGCAAAAACAAAGGAGCAGGTTAATTTTCTTTTCAAACTATTCACCTATACAGTCTAAAACAGGATTGGATGGGCTGCTTCAGGAACATGTGAAATGGGGCTCGGAGGCTGGGGGCCACATCTGACCTCCTGAACAGGAGGAGAAAGGAAGGGCTCGGAGAGAGGAAGGGGAAAGAGGGAAAGGAGTAAATGGAACCAGGGGAGAAGTAAGGAGGTTAGAACAGAGATTCCACCCTCCTGGGAAGGAGCCCCGCATCCCTGGGAAAAGGGCCGAGATGAAAGGGAGGCGCAGCTGGGGGAAACAGGCCGTGAGAACAGACCGGCAATTGTCCGCCAGGACAGGCGGGCGCTGCACCCGAGCAGCCAGCCGGCACTGCGCTTTGTGCCTTAATGTAATTAAGGGCCCGGTGGGGGCAATGTTTGGAATCCTTTAACTCCTCGCCATTCTCACAGAGCAGCTGAGCCAGAGCGTGGGGCTGGGACTGGGGGCGGCACCGGGTTTCTGGGCAGCTCTGCTAAAAGGGGGCAGCAAGGGGCTGGAGGTCTGGGCAGCAGGAGGTGAAACCCTCATTCTAGGCCTGAGAGGCACTTCCTCCTCCTCGGCACTGTCCCCAGGAGTGCCCTGAAGCCCTGCCACTGCCCTGACCCCAGTTAACACTCCCACTAATTGCTGGGGCTGCCGGAGAGCCTGAGAGCCCAGGCGAGCAAAAGAGCCAGAGTTAATTAAGGAGAGAAAAAAAGTCTGCTTCTCTTCATTTCCCTCCTCCTCAGCCTGCTGGGTTGGGCGTCTCGTTTCAGGGAAGCTCCGGAGGCAGGAGGCAGGGAGCTCCACACCGAGAGCCAAAACCAACAACGGCACATGGAAATTATTGAACAGGAGCAGCTGGGTGTAGAGGGCTTCTAGGAGCTCTGCTCAAAGTTCTCCAAACCTCCAGAATCCCAGAGGTATGTCAAGGGGTCCACTCCCCACCCATCCAAAGAGAAGCCTCGTGTTCTCAGTCCAAATGCTGGGTGCTCTCCAACAAGGGCGGCGCAAGTTCTTGCTACCAAGGTGGGATTCCTCCAGAGGGCAATGGGACACTCCGTAGGCTAAAGCAACACAACGCAACGTAAGCATCTGACAAACATTCCCTCATCTAATCGCACAGCTACCCTATGAGGCAGGCGCTATTCTTGTCCTGCTTTATAGATGGGGAAACTAAGGCTTAGAGGAGATAAATAACCAAGGTCAACAAGCCAGCAAGTAGCAGAGGAACAATTCAGATCCCAGCACATTGACTCCAAAGCATTTAACCTCTATTCCACGCTGAAGGTCACTCAGATATTCTAGAAACAAGCCTGGTGGTGCTTACAACCCAGTAAGAAGTTCTTAGCCAAGGGTCCTTGAAGTTTCAATGAGGTCCACGGACCCCCGTCCCCAAAATCAAACGCACAATTTAATGTGTTTGTGTGTGCATGCTGTTCTCAGGGTGAAGGGGGTGTCAGAGTTCTCTTTAGATTATCAAAGGGGTCTGGGACCCGAAAAGAGGCTAAGAGCCATGGGCCAATGAGGTAACACTCCAATGCCTTGCTAAACTGACGCTAGAACACAGATCTTCTGACTTGAGTTCTCTACTTTTTCACTTCACATCTTTGCTCTGCACAAATGACCAAGAGGGCAGTCTGAATTTCTCCAGAAAGGGAGGATGCACTGGCAGTCTAGAATTCAGCAACTTGGCCCTGAGTGCGTATCCAGGAGATATTCTGCAGGGAGGGGAGGGGGGGGGGGTTAACAGCCAGGCCCTGCGGATGGAAGGGATTTTCTACACAGTGTTTCTTACTTCTCTCCATCACTTAAAAACAAGTTCCAGCAGTGTCCCAACTCTGATCCTGGCTTTTGCTTGAATCCATATAGAGGAAAATTCATTACCAGCAAGCCCAAACTATCAGAAATTAGCAGGGAAAAAGAATTCCTGTTCCAAACTAATTTGCTACAGTTTTAAAGACCACTGTCTTTCTAAAAACAACAGTATTCCTCAACTGGGGTCATTGTCCTCATTTTCAGATGCTCCAAGACAGCAAACAGTAACAATGGTGCTGCTGCTTACATTTGACAGCCAATATTATCAAGCGCATATTCTGTGCACTGGGCTCCATGCTTTCCCCATGCTTACTTCATTTCATCCTCATCCCAATCCTATGAGGCAGGAGCATTATTACCTCTGACTTACAATGACAAAATTAAGCCTCGGAGAGGTTAAATAGCTGCCCATGAACACACAGCAAGTAAGTGACAGAGTCAGGATTCAAACCCAGGTCTATTTGACCCTAAAGATAGGGCCCTGGACCAGGACCAGTAAAAGCAAGTCCGCAGACCACTCACAAACTGTTGGTTATGAGTTCTTGGCAAAATAAGGAGAGGAGAAGAAACTAAGTAAGGATTTGGAAATGTTTCTAGCAATTTGACCTTGCCACATCATCTGAGGCGTGACAGCGAACTTGCCTCTTTGAAGAAGGAATGCATACAGATCAGTTGAGACACCATCAGACTTGTGCAGGCTGGTCATGCTCATTGGGACCACAGATACGTCCCCAAATGAATGAAGGAACAACCTGTCCTTCACCTCAGAGTTTGGGAAGTGCCCTGCAAAGACCTGCTCAAAGGAGGCCCTCAGTCACCCCTCAGCACCCTGTCTTCTAGCACGGTGCTTCTCAGACTTCAGCAAGCACACACACCACGCGGGGATCCTGTTAAAAGGTGGACTGACTCGGGCAGTCCCAGGTGAGGCCCGAGACTCTCCATTTCCAACCAGGTGACATGGGTGCTGCTGGTCTGGGGACTGGACTTCGAGGAGCAAAGCTCTAATTGCACAAGGACACCGGGGCAGATGAGGCTGGTGCCGGAAACTCCACCTGACAAAGGCAACCAGAGCCCAGCAAAGGGCCGGAGAGCAGGCTCCCCTGTGGGTGCGGACCAGCTGCGAGGAGGGCAGAAGGTCTTGTGCGGATGAGGCTCGCCTCACAGGCAGCCCTGGCCACACACTCTTCCCCCACTCCAGACTGAGCCTGGCACACCCAGGGGCCCTTTCTTGCTGAGCTGCAGAGACAGAAGTCCTTTCTGTCCCAAAGGCTTGACAGAAGGCAGAGAGAAGCAGCTCAGAAGCATTTGCGAATGCTCAGAGGAATACTACCTGTAGCCATACCCGAGGAGAGGAGGTGTTCTGAGAAAACTGTGCTTCCCGCCTCAGCTCTGCTTGTGCCAGGCTGCGGCTGGCTCTCACACAGCGATGCCCTGGGAGGATTACCACACACGCACACTCGGACAGCACTTTTTACTTCTTAAAAAAGGATACTCGCATCTATTGTGAGAGCTAAGAAATCTAATTAAGAGCTAGAAGCCTCAGAAGAAGGGGCGTAACGTGGGTCACCTCAGGAGTGCAGAAGTGGCTCCTCAGTGGCCACTCCTGCAGCCGGAAAGGGGCATGAGCAGCACAACTCTAAAGGGAAGCGGTCCCCACTTCCTTCAGGTAAGCCTCAGGTTACCTGTCCTACTCATGGCAATTCTTGACCGTAGAGGCCTTCCTCCTCATTACGATCTCAGTCTCTCCTAATTCAACTTATGGCACAAGCACTGAAGGACTATGGACTTATTAAGAGCAACCTACAGTAAAAGGCCCAGACCTCCCATTCATTCAGAGCCGCACTCATTCATTCAAAAACATTTATGGAGCAACTGCTACGTGCCAGGCACCATCACGGACCTGTCAGATGAGGGCCCTTTCCATACCTTTCTTGGAGAAGCAGGAATAAATGACAGAAGGGGCCAAGAAGCCGTGAACTAAGGCAAAGGGCACTGCCTGTTCCTGGAGCTGGAGAAAGCGAGCTCCTGAACACTAGCTTTCACATACGCGTGGACTTACGGAAAGTCAGCCCGAGCTGGGACTGGGCATTTGAAGCTGATGGTACCCAACAGGGGCTCCTTCACTTGACTCACACAGAGCGAGGAAAGGCCTGAGGGTTACGGACACACACAGAAACAGTCAGAGGGGCTTGATGTCCGAACCAAAAGTGTCTGGACAAGAAGCAAACCCAACTCCAGGCAGCATCAGGCTGTGAAACCTCTAGATCTCAGATGACTCTCATGAAACCATGAGCCCCTTTCTCCTTTGCAAAAACCAAACCACATTCTCCTATCTCCAAACCGCGCCATGTGCTATTTCCCTACAAGATGGTCTCACCCTGCCCCTCTCCACCCAACCACCGGTCCTTCCCTCTCTCAGAATTCTGCTTAACACAAATCTCCAGGTCTGGTCCAGGCACAAGAGCAGGGTCTCTCAGCCTTGGGTACTACTGACATTTGGGACCAGATAATCGTCTGTTTTGGGGGGCTCTCCTATATATTGGAACATGTTGAGCCTTCTACCCAGAAATGTCAGTAGCACCCTCCCCTCAATTATGATAACCAAAAATGTCTCCAGACACTTTTGTCTCCTGCCAATGTCTCCTGGTGGACAAAATCATCCCCATTTGTGAACACTGCACTAGAGGGATGGCCTGCAACCCTAGCTGCACGTAAGAAACACCTGGAGAGCTTATAAAACTCACCCATGCCTGGGCCCCCACCCCACACACACTCTGATTCTGGTCTAAGATTCTACAAGTAAACAAGAGTGTCTGTCACTTCACAAGCCCTTAATGTTCTTTTAATGTGTTGGTTGGTTCATCCATTAGATTGAATCTCTATAGAAGCATGAACTGTATCTTCTTTTTTCCTCCCTCCACAAAGCTCTAGACACTGCTCCATGCAGTTCCTCCTATCTTATGCTAATCAGAAAGCTTTGGAAAGTTACTGAGCCCCCTCCATCCCCACTTCGGATGACGAAGCCACGTCAAATGGCACCATCTCCCCCCAATTCAACAGCATATGACAAGAAGAATTTACAACCTTGCAAAGTTCAAAAGGAGGAGGGGACGGAAGAGATGGGAGTCTGTGAGAATCCAGCCACCTGATTTTGGTCCCAGTGTCCAGCCTCTGAATGAGCCCCGGTTCATGCATTCTCGAGTGTGAGGAAACTTTGCTGAGTGGCCAGGACGCCCACCTATGCATACTTAAGTTTATGGCTCCCCATCCCTCTTGACCAGAATGGAAGGCATGAGGCTGGGGGTCAATAACAGTAGTAAAAACTCCAATCTACCAGATTGGATGCTGTTTTCCTCAGGCTGACAGTGACTTGAAAATAAACACACCCAAGCCCAGAATCAGCTCCTTCCTGAGTGCGAAAGGCTGGGATCTTTTCCCACACCTCCCTCAAGAATCCCCATGAGGACTGGCGAGCTGACCGAGAGAGGCCCGGCCAATGTTAACAGTTAATAGAGGTAGTCGGGTCTGTGTCCTGCCTCCCCACCTCCCCACACCTGAGGCTGCCCCTGCTGGTCACCCCTTCAGACAAAGCCAAAGAGGAATGCAGAGTCCAAGGAGAAGATCTGATTATTAACCCCCATCTTCCCTAAGTGGAAATGCACTCATCACTCACTCATTCAGTAACAAACATATGGAGTACCTTATAAGTGATCGAGGTGCTTAGAGAGCAGACACACCATCCTTCTCGATTTTTATACTTGGCTTAAAGACAAAACGATGGGAGGGAATCCCAGGACCAAGCTCCCCCAAAGAGAGCAGAGGCTACTGCAGCTCCCAAGATCAGCATTCTCACTAAAACTCACTGGTTAACACCTAAGAAACCAAATAGCCAATGCGGTTGCATTACATTTAAGGAATGATTTTGTGTTTTCTCGGAGATTATACTCATTTGATATTTACTGCCAAAAGGATGAGTAAGTCTTAAAGATCTGCTTCAGGTGGCCCTGGCTAACTAGCTCAGTTCCGTCTGGGTGCTCCCTTCTGTGGCACATATACTGAAATGGGTGCAGGGCCCTGAGGCTTCCATTCTGAGGTGGCCTAGGGGGATGGTGATTTTTTTTCCAAGCTTCCTTCCCTCCCCTCACTCTCACACACACCCTGTTGCCTGGAGACTGAACACATTCCTGATGCTCAGGCTTCTTTTCATTCTCCAGAAGCAGGAGCTTTGGAAACTGGGGCCTGCAGGAAACATGCCCGGGGCGGGTGAGAAGGGGGGAACCCGGAGTGACATTTCCTCACACACAGGCCCGTCCGTCCCGGCTCCCCTCCCCTTCCTCCCAGGTTTGAAAGGCCCCAGCAGGCTGGAACTGAAGGGCTCCCACAGGGAACAAGGCCCCCTTTGACAGCCTGTGTTTACCGGCCGGGCAGGGGTTGCCATGGCCACGGGCCACGGCGGGCCAGAGCCGGCCTCAGCGCGGACACCCGCCCCGACCGCCTTCCAGGGGACCCGTCGGGCCCCCAGCACCCTCTCCCGAGCCCCGCGGGGCTGGAAGCGCTGATTCTCCTCGTGTCTTCGGCGGAAAACCGCATTCTGAATGGGAGGAAGGAGGACTAAGGCTCCCCCAGCGGGCCCAGCGGCCACCTCCCTGGGGCTCCCCAGACAAAGGCCGGGCCACTGGGCCCGCCCGCGGCCCAGGGATGCGGCTCCGCGTCCACACCACCCCGCCCGCCGCCCGCTCCTGGGGGCGACTTCCTTCTGTCGCTCATCGCCGCCGCGTCCCGAGCGGGCAGCGTCGGGGACGTGCCCCGGGCGCGGGGAGGCGGGAGGGCCGACCCTGGGCCTCGGCCTGAACTACGCAGCGCGCGGCCCAAGGACAACGATGGGGCCCGGCGCTCGCCAGCGGCCCGGGCGCCTCAGCCCTCGCCGGCCCCGCCCTCCTCTCTTGTCCCCTCCCCCGGAGAAGCCAGGGGGAGCGGGGCACCCAAATAACTCAGCCCGCAAATCGCTCTGTGGTCACAGGTGTCTTCGCTTCTTTGTTAACTCTCCGCGATCTGCAGGCTCACCCCAGGGGGCACCTTAGTCCCACTCCGCCTGCACCAAGACCCAGCGCCTCCCCAGCCCCAAGCCCAGGACTGCAGGAAGGAGCCGCTAAGCTCCAGAACTTCGGCGGGGCCGGCCCGAATTCGGCGAACGCCGGGGCGCAGCTGCAGCGGCTGGGAAGCGGGCGGCGGGCTCTCCAGGGCAGGGCCGGGGCACCAGCTGTGCGCCCGAGCGCCTCCTTCCCAAAGACCGAGCGTCAGCCCGCAGACCTGCCTCTGTCCCACAGGCTGCCCGGCGCCCTTCCCACCCCCCACCCACCCCTGCGCAGCCCTCGGGTTCCCTGTGACTCAAACGGCTGGGCACACAGCATCACCACACCGCCCAGTCCCTGGAATTGGCCAGCTTGGCTTCTATTAAGAGTATTAGCTGATATTTTATTGAGCACTCATTTCATGTAATCCTCGCAACAATCAACCGAGGGAGGTACTGCGAAAATCCTCATTTCACAAGTGAGGAAACCGAGCCTCAGGGAGGTTAGGGAACTTCCCCAGGTCTTATAGCTGGCAAGTGAAGAACAAGCACTTAGATCCAGCTAACTGCAGACGCCGCGCGTTAACCCTCACCTTACACAGAAATATGCATATGCTGCACGTGCTGAATCTTCAAAGAGCAGAACTAAGCTCAGAGAGGTGCAGTGACTTGCTCATAGTCACAGAGCCAGCTGGGCCAGTTTCAGCCAAGGACCAAAGTGCCATAATCTAGGCTAACATCCTTTCTCCATCACACAGCTTCAGCTACAGAAGCATCCATATATACGCAGGTGAGAGCATACTCAAGGTACTTTCTCTTTTACAGTGTTATGGTCTAATAACCTATAAATCCAGCCTGGCAATGCCCCCTGCTAGTACTATCCACTGCCTCGAGTCCCTGCGCCATGACCTTCCAACGAACAGCTCCCCCTCCTGCACCAAGACTTTCAAATTCTCTCTCACACCATTATAATCTCTCCCGCCCGTCTTCAGGGCAGTGCAATCTCCAAGATTCCTAAGGAGAAATCCCGCCACCATGCCAGCTCGCATTTATGCAGCACATAGTTCTTGGAGCTTTCTTACAGACATTATCATAGACATTATCCAATCAACTCGATGACCCTTGAACCAGGCAAGCAGCAGCACCTTTCTGAGTACTCCTTCCATCCCCATTCGCAGACAAGGCCCCCAAGCCATGATGGACTATAGGACCATGTCTTCTCAGCTACAGCTGATTGGACCAGTGGGAGATGGCTGACACAAATGGGCCAATCAGATTCCTTCCCCAGGAATTTGAATCAAGGTTCTGAGATAAATTCAGTCTGATGTCTACTGGGACCCAGACAAGTGTAGTTGGGAGATGAGGGGCCATGACATCTGGCACATGTCCACAGAAGCAGTGGCAGCCTGCAGTTCTAGACACTTGGGAGTTCTAGACAAAGACATATTTCCTGCTCTTGAGTCTTCCATTTCCCCCTGACTTCAAACAGCTCGTGCTGGTTTCTGTTACTTGCAATCAGTAGAGTTGAACTAAGAGTTGGGCTAGATTAAGATTTTATTTTTCTTTTTTCTCCCAAAGCCCCCCGGGACATGGTTGTGTATTTTTAGTTGTGGGTCCTTCGAGTTGTAGCATGTGGGATGCCACCTCAGCATGGCTTGACAAGTGGTGCCATGTCCGCGCCCAGGATCTGAACCAGCAAAACCCTGGGCCGCCAAAGCAGAGTGCATGAACTTAACCACTCAGCCATGGGGCCGGCCCCCCTATTCTCTTTCTTTTACAGATGAGGAAAGAGGCTCACTGAGGTGAAGTGACTAAAGGAATGTCACATGACCAACATGTAATAAAGGGGAGGTTAAACTCCCTGTTATGTGACTGTCCTTCAATGCCATCTCATGCCTCCTTCCCTGGATCAAAGGACGTGGCAGGTGTTCCCCTCCTGTCAGTGTAACAAATGGTAACTGAGGATAAGTAACTAGGCCAGAGGCTAGTCACTCCAATAGACTAAAGCCAGGAACAAGAAATACAAAATCCTCTCCTTTGAAACCATGAAGACAGCCCTTGTCCCCTCTACATTTCCCAGTATCCCTTGCAGTTAGGTTGGAGCCATGTGACTAGTTCTGGCCAATGAAATGTGAATGGAAGTAACAGGTGTCAGTTTCTTGCCAAGACAGTTAAAAGCCAGGGGCTGGCTCCATCTCTCTCTTCCCCTCCTGTGGTAACCCTGAAGGCCCCATATTCCAGATGGTGTGGCTACAGATCCGGCGTGGTGGGGCAGGGGGGAGGAGGAGACTGCCTAACCCACATCAGACTTTCCATGAGCACAAATTAAATCTTCATTGTGTCCAGCCCCTGGGATGTCAGGGTTTGATTATTTTTGCAGCATAGTCCAGCCTCTTCTGACTGAAGCACATAAATTATTCAGCCTGGGCCCATCAGCACATTTCTCTGATGTGCAGGATCCTGCACTCGTTTGTTTAACAAATATTTCTAGAGCACCAATGCCAGATGCTGTAACGGATACAGCCAAGAGCACAGTGGTAAAAAAAGACCCAATCCTGCCCCTCAAGAAGCTCCCGATCTGGTGCCCCACAGGCCCTACTTTGGGACTACAAGGAACGGTGCTACAGGAGTGAAAGCAGGACCTCCCACCCAGCCACTGGCTAAACTGAGCCAGAGAAGAGGTAAGCTGCCAGGAGGCAAAGACAGCTTGTCCCAACAACTCCGGGAGTATGGCAGCCAAGAGTGAGTTCACACCAGATTTTCACACCCTGGGCTCTCCCAGCTCCCTTGCCGCCAGCCTCGTGGCCAGACACAAGTGCTTCCCTTGCCCTGGGCACGGAACAGAGGAGAGAAGGCATCAAGGAGGAGTCATCCAGAGAGCAGGTGGCTAATAAAAAACAGCAGCAGCAAAAGACGCAGCTCATCTGCCTTCCCGCTCTGCCGCAGAAGTATCTCCTCTGGGGATCACCCCCCTGCTTAATTTATTTTAGCCCCAAAAGTCCCCAGTGACTGAGCTTTCCTCCCCTGACCCCTCATAGTTGAGGACCAACCAGAGAAATCATCACTCTGCCAGGAACTGGGCACAGTTGAGAAAAGCACACAGTCTGGGAAATGTGTGCCAGGAAGCCAGAGAGAGTCTGAAACACGACCACCCCATTAACATTCCTGAATCGGGCTTCCAGGGGGCTGAGCCCCAGGGAGCTTTCCTGCAACCCATCTCTCCAGGGCAGACTTCACATTCTTCTGGGGACCCCAGCCTCAGCTCAGAGTCCAGATTAAGGTCCACAGCAAGGTCATAAAGAGTGGCACAAAAAAGGATGTGCTCCCCAGCCTCCCGGCAAACTCAGAGAAGGGCAGGGCGGCTCGTGGGGGGTGCAGCTGGCTGGGCAGGGAGTTCTCACACCTGGAAGGAGTCCTCAAAGAGAACAAGAGCTCCCCAAAGGTGTCCCAGGGTCAGGCATAAGCACAGAGAGGGCCCCTGCCTGCTTCACGGAAAGGGGTATGACTAGCCATTCACATCCCTGAGGGTCAAAAGCTATTTGTGAATTGTCTAGTTTTATGTAAGGAATTTTTATGTTAATGTTTTCAAAATTATCACTGCTGTGTGTGAATTTCACCAGTGGTTTATCATTATAAAATGACACACTCTATTCATTTCCCCTTAAGGCCTATTCATTCCCCAGAGCCGCACAGGGATGGAGAGGGCTGAGGGTGGCAGTGACAGGAAGCTGGGATCCCGACCCAAAGTCCCTAGAGGGACCTCACCCTTGGCTCAAACCACCAAGGGCCCACACTGTCAGCCTCTGCCCTGGGAGACGGACACAGAAGGCTTCTGGTTGCAGTCAAATGCCATCTCACTCACTCGTTCTCTTCTTTCTTTTTTCTTTCCCAGGATGAAAGCTAATAGGATGATTCATTCTCTTATTAAGTTGCCTCATAAGAAAAAAGGAAGTCACCCAAGTTCGCAATCCTCTCTCTGAGGAACGCAAGCCACCCCATGGCTCATCCCCATACGCACTTCACAGAAACGAAACAACAAAGAAGAAAGTCGACTAAAAAGCCCATCCCTCACCTCTCCTTTCATGTCTCAAGAGTTCACTATCCTTGGCAGTTTCCTAAGTTTCTAAAGCTGTCACAGCTGAGGGCTGAGTCGGGATTTAAAGACGGGCTTCCAAATAAAATGTGATAGGAGAGGGAGGAGACACGTGGCTCTTAAGTCCACAGACCCTGCAGTCCCTCAAGGCAGATAGTAAAAATCCGCCCAGAAAATGTCCTCTGTCCCTGCCGGCTCTCTTCAGCTCTGGCCCAAACTTAGAAACAGCTGTTTCCCTTTAACTCCAAAAAAAGCTCTCATATGCTCCGTCTCCTCATTCTTTCCAACACTGTGATCTGTACACTTAATCTACCACCAGGCTCAGCTTATCCCTCCCACAGCTCGTCAAATAAGAAGAGGAACAGTCAAAGAATAAGAAGCCCAATGCTGCAAAGTTATAAAGCCCTTTTGTAAACACATCTACAGACCCAGCAGCCTGGCTTTCTGAGTTCGGATCCCAGCTCCTCAACTAACTAGCTGTGTGACCCTGGGCAAGTCGACTTAACTCTCTGTGCCTCAGTCTCCTCATGTGTAAAGTGGTGATAATACTATACTCATATAGGGCTGAGTACATAAATTTTCGTAAAATGCTTAGAAAAGTGCCTGGCGTGCAATAGCATGTAATAAATGTTAGCTCTTACTAGACCATCAAAACAATCCTGTGCAGTAGGGACTATGATTACCAGCTCTATGTAACAGATGTGTTCAATAGGCATTTGTTGCTGTGGGTATAATAATACATTAGCCTCAAGAAAAGTACAAATTAAGAAGTTAAGTGATCCTCCCAGAATGACACAGTCCATTCGTGGCAGAGCCGAGACTGGCTCTCTGGTTTTTGGACTCCAAATCAAACACTCACAGATTTCACACTTTAACACACTCCCTCCCTCAGACATGGAAATTTGAGAAGTCCCGTGGATCGGCATCAAAAACAGATTAAAGTCTGTAACCCCCAGAGAGCCGGCAGTATCTCAAGGGAATGTCGCAGGATTTGCCAAACAAAATTAATTTCCATTTGTTTTCATATTCTAAGGAAACATATCAAAGCCTTACAGGAGAGGGTGCCACCCGATCAAAGGTGTCAAAAGACCCCTCTGGGCTGAGGATCACACCTGCCTCAACAAGGTTTCAGACTAAATGGGCTCCCTTGGGAGGCTCCTAGGCTGTCTGCAATTTGCAAAAAGGGTCAGTGCGAATCATTTGAGAGCACATTTGTGCAGGCATGGCCTAAGACATGTGGACTTCTGCCAAGCCCATAGTTTTTTAAAACAAGTACTGTCTTCACCCTTGATAAATAGCAGCCAGGCTACAGAAATATTTCCATTACACCCAAAAGCTTGCTTGCCACCACAACTCATTGAAATGGATGTTTCCAATTTGAGAAGAACGCCTCAACAAAAACATCAAAAAACACCCCAACCTCTCCAGCAGAGGTAACCAATCTGGCATTTAAGAAACCTCTAAACACTAGTAAATAATATTTGTGGAAACAAATTATTGGGTAAAGATACACCCTCATGCCCAAAGTCTCACTATATCGAATAAACGGATTAAGCCCATTTCTTCCAGCTCTATTACGAACATTCATTAGAAGATTTCTACAGAAACACTTCCATAAACGCTCTTCACATATTTCAAGACTGTGATGAAATCACCTACGGCCATGCTCGAGACAGCTAAGAATAAAAAGAGTTTAGCCTGATAGCCCTGGCTCCACCACTAACTAGCCACATGATTTCATGAAATAATAATAATAACAGCAGCGGCGGCAGCAGCAGCTGACATTTACTGAGAATTTACAATATGCCAAGCATCATGCTAAGGGCTTAATAAGTATTTGATCCTCGCTAGCAACCATTAGGGAATATTCCTCCCATTGTATGGCATCAGGAAACTAAGACTCAGAGAGACTGAGTGACTTGCCCCAGGAACACAGCAGCGGCTAGCGGAGGCTGGATTCACACACAGGTGGTCTGACTCTGACTCAGTATTCTTAACCACATACCATAGGTCTTTTCAAGGTGCTTAACGACCCAGGACCACAAATTCCTCCAGGAGCAGTCTGGATGATCTTCCAAATCCTTTCCGGCTTTAAAATTCAGTGATCCGCTCTCTTAGAAATAAAATGAATTTACCACTTTGAGAAATAAAATGCAGTGATGGTCCAAGCCCTGTGAAGACGGAATAAAACATTTGTGTGTGCCTCCCCCAGGTGCAGACAGGGGAGGAACACTGCCGATTTTCTAGGATAATAATGCCCTGTGAAACAACCAGCCTGGCCTCAAACCGTCTCAGGAAAAATGACAGCTTGAGGTTCTTAGAGGATGCACCAACTTGCAAAGGTCTGCAAGATCTCAACTATCACCCCTCAAAGCTTCATTTGACTTTTTTTTTTTTTAAGGAAAGTCAAATGGAAGAAAATGCAGCACAGCGGGGGCTGGTTTTACGGATGTCAGGACAAGACGCATGTAAGCCTTGTGGCATACTTAACACCTTGCTTTCCTCTCGGGCCTACACCTGCTCATGGGAAACCCACCTCATCCAGGTAATCCGTGTGTTACAGCCTCCCTAAGACCCCCTAGCCTGTAGCTCAGTAGTCCTGTAATTGCACAGGTTTTGGTCCTGGGCACACCTGCTGATATCTTCGCACACTCCCTCTCTCATCAGCACCCCTGTCTCCAGATACACGGACACTCAATGGCTGCCTTCCCCGACTCCATCTCTGATTCATCTCCTTCCCCTCCCTGCTCAGCACAGGAGTTCCCTGCCCACCCACCTTGCCACTAGCCGACACAGCCAATGGCGAAACTCTCTCCCAGCTCAGCCCTCCTCTCGCTCTCCCTAGCTCGCCCTCTCAGCTCCTGGTACAGCCTGAAACCGAAACTAATCTCAGACCTGAACAAAGTGAAATCATTTCCTATGCCTGATCACCCTATGTGACCACAGAGAATCTCCTCAACAGAGCGCCAACCCAGCTTGCTGGTCCCCCCAAAAAACAGCTCTATAGGTGCCCTCCTAGAACCTAATGCTTTCTTAATGAATAGGGGATGACGGGGTTACAGGAGGAAGCAAGAGTTCTTGCCATAGTGTTTTCTGCTGCTGCTTCTCTTTAATTTGTACAAGTCAATTTAAATTCACCCCGGAAAGTATACAACCCAGTATTTTAAACTCGTTGTCTAGCACCAGTTCATATTTGGCTCATGCTTAATCAGAGTCTCCTCTGGGACCAAGCCTTGTTCTCTTTGGAGATCCCTGTGGCCATCTTGCTGAATGCAGTTTAGATTGCTATGCTTCATGCTTTTCCTAAATTTGAAAAAATGCAGCCTTGACTTTTGTGCTAGGAACAACAAAAAAAAGAAAACAAACCAAAAAAGCAAAAGTCATTACAAATGAACATAACATCACCTCTTGATGATCCTTCTGAAAACTATAAATTTTGAGAAAGATCCTAAACTGTGTTTTGTTAATTACCCATGCCCCCAGCACACTTCCGGACACCTTTCTCTGTTGCTGGGGGTATTATAGAATGATTCTACTGTCGGCTTAAGCAAAACAGAACTGGCAGGGTAAACGCACCAGCCCAGCAAGTATATGGTAAGAGTATTAACTTTTGGATTGTCTGCTACGTACTCTTCACTCAACAACGTTTACTGAAGACCCCGTATGAGCACCAGAAGCTCCTCTAGGTGCTGGGCCAGCAGGGTGAATAAGATGACCCTCTAGCTCCAACTGGGAAACTTATTCTCAGAAAAATCTCCTGAGGAGCTGGTGCTTTCTCCAATTCCAACAGCCAGACAAATGGTCAACTACTTGCAGGCTCCCTGCAGCCCTCTTCACCAGGCCTGGACTCCATCCTGTAGGGCTGCGGGGCCCTCCCAGCGAGCATTCCATCTGAGCAGGAGCAGCGCAGGGCAAGACCCCAGCTGTGGGGCAGATGTGGTTTGTGTCCTGGCTCACTAATTAATGGATGAGCCACTCACCATTACTGGACATGCTTCAGTCACTTCAATGGTAAAAGGACGGGTAAGGCCAGATTTGAGCAACCTTCTGGCTCAAAAATTCCAGCTCCTTTTCCCCTCCTATCACTGAGCTGACACAGACCTCTAGGGGCCTCTACTTCATCTTCCTGTCTCCAGATGAAAGCTCTTAAATCACAAAGACAAATGAAACTTGTTCCCATTTCTAAAGACCTTTGGGAGGCCGCTCCCCTCTGACCCTCTGAGTCACTTGTTCTCACATCCTATCTGGAACGTGGTCCCCATATCTTACTTGAGTCCTTGCTCTGCAGTTTACATTCCTTTGGCCCCTGGTTCTGCTTCTAAGTATGAAGAGACAAGCGTGAATCACTGTGTTCTGTGCAGTACTCCTTATGAGATTTTTATTTCTTCTTCAGCATGTTCACTGCAGGCATTACAGGAGGTGACTATTAAAAACCACAAAGGCATCAAGGAAGCCAACCACACTTCCCAGTTCCTGCCTCACCCTGGCAAGGGTACAGCAGGATCCAGAAAATCTGACCCTCGGTCCTACGTACTGTTCACAGAGTAGGAGAGCAATGTCCTCCTTGGCCAGATCAAAAGCCCCGGAGACAGCAGCCACCTTTACCCTCACTCAGCTCAAGTGCCTCCCCTTCCAGGAAGTCTTCCCCGCCCCAACTCCTCTTCTAGATGGCAAAGCGCCCCTCTCTTCAGCACTTTGTCTCATCGCAGTACTTGCCATGGCAACTGGGGCTCTAGGCTAACATGTTTGTCTCCCCTACTAGACGATAGGCATCTCGCAGGCAGGGGCCATGTCTTAGTGACCTCTGTACTTGGGGTCAGGCTCCTGGAGAGAATCTGGCACTTGGCCAGTGGTTCTCAGCAGACTGTGCTGGGCTGAACCCTCCAGGCATGTTCCAGTGATGCTTGAACACTGCATTGTCAGGCCTTCAAGCAGAGCACAAAAGCCCTCCAACCCCCCACCCCCACCCCATCATCCCCACCTGACTCCAGCGCGGAGCTCAGCAGGGGTCTCTCTAAGAATTTCTCTAAGGATGTAAGCTCTGTAGCCAGGCCTTTTGGGTTCAAGTCCTGGGTCTGCCACTTTGTAGCCACACGATCTTGGGCAAGTTATTTAACCTCTCTACGTCTCTCTTTCTTCACTGAACAATACATATAACATCTCATAGGGTCTTGTGAGGATTAAATGAGCCCATCCGTGAGAAGCACTTGGAATAAAGTCTGACCCACTAAAGTAAGTGCTCAGCGGGTGTTGGAATGACTATTTTCCAAAGCTATTCCTTCACAGAACCCCCACCCACCCCCTGCAGCTTCCACTCTAGGCTACATATTGGTCCTGCCCCCTCACGAGATTCCCCTCCTCCTCCAGGACAAATGCTAGCGCTAACATAAAAAGCCATACGACCCTCCTCACGAGTTACCACCCTCCCCCTCAAATTCTCCGAAGAGCAGAAGACTTGGTTCCATAGCCCGGCTACAAATGCTGAGTCGTTCTGTGCCCAACCACACTTCTCTATAGTCACCCTTGACAGCCCAGGCTCCCTGGCTCCCCACTATGCAGTCCCCTCAGCTCATCATTTAAGAGCCTTCCCCTACCCCATGCCACCCCTCCAAAAGCCAGCCTCAGGCTCTACAGTTTTCACCAAAGATTTTCCTTAACAATAAGGAGCCTCAGCCCATTAGCACCCCTGCGCAGAAATAATAATAATAACAACAGCTTCTACTCTAAAGCATGCTTACTCTTCGTCTGGCATACATGTTAGATCTCCTTTAACTCTTTCCAAAGCTGAGAAACTGAGGCACTTACAAAGTCCTCGAGTAAAATGGAGAGCTGGGATTCTAACGGGATATGTAACTTCAGATCCTACACTCAAACCACTAAGCTCTGACGGAAAAGGGCATGAAGTGGCCGGACAGTCTCCTGGGGGTGGAGGTTAGAGAGAGTTGGGACTTTTTTACCCCACCAATCATTCCTCAAAGATACTTGGTGCCACCGTAACCAGGTGAAACGGTCACTTTTTCTGAAAAGGGAGTTTCTGTTTACAGCCATTGTTACCATTTTTATCATTTAGGACCTGTTTCAAAGATGAGAGTGGTAGCTGCATTATTAGGAGTCCATTGTATTGCTCTGACACATCAGAGGAGGCTGGAAGCAGAGGGAATCAGAGAAGCACTGAGTGAGCCAACACAACCAGCATCCTAAACTCAACAACCTGTGGCATGTGGGCAGCAGCAGACAAGTCCTGGCCACCGAGGAAGGTGAATCTTTAGTCACTGCCATAGGACCCTTACATCCAACCCAGACAACTTCCAAGTCACAAGTCAGGGACCACCTGCCAACAGCATTCCCAAGGCCCTTTATGGCTCTTACTTCCCATAAGTGTAAGAGCAACACAACAGAGGCATCGCCTCTTCCAGGCTACCTTGTATAGTCAGAGGTGGTCCCTGTCTGCCTCCCAGCTTCCTGCCCCCGAGTACTAGAATACTCCTGCCTATGTTGCTTATGGCCAGGATGGGGAAATCCATCAAGGCAGAGCAAATGTAGGAAGCTTTTAGGGAAGAAACAAATGTGAGTGCTACGATATGCCAAACATGGCGCCTGCTAGTTAGACAAAGAAAACCCCCATGAGCTACAGTTGTCTGCAGGCACTTGAGCCTAAGAAGGGCTTCTCAACACCAAGGCAGGGAATTCACAGACGCGAGACCCTACTACAGGCTCTTCCAGATCCCCGGCGAGTGTAGATGCCACAGTCACCTGAGCAGCAGCCCAGAGCCCAGTGAAGTCTGGCTAAGAAAGAAAAAGCAGGCCAGGCGCCCTCGGGGATGCCCTGGGGATGGTGACAGCCATTCCCTCTGGCCCCCACTTGCCTTTTAAGTCCAGAAGGACCTGAGGAACCTACAATACCTAGATCCTGACCTTGGACAACTCTGCCCCAACACTTCCTCAAGAGGAAGAGTGTCCCCCTTACACTCTCCACTGAAGCACCTTCTCCCACCTCACCCCATTTCCCCAAGAATGAGCTGGGGCTCCTAAAGCACCTGGCTCCTACAGCCAATTGAAACACCAGAACATCCATCCCTCACCCTAATCCCTGTATTTACCTAATTCTCTGGGCCAGCGCCCAGAGCCTTCCCACCCACAGGCACAGCAAAATCAGCCCCGGAGAAGGGCCACCCCATCTGCCCCCATCCTCTGGCTATCCGTAAGGAGCTGGGATCTGGTCCAGAGTTTCCAGATCTCCATGGGCCACAAGCCCACATTTGCAGTGGAAGGTCATGAGAAAAGACCTCTCTTGAGAGGTCTGCTCTTCGCACCCTGGGGGTTATTCACGGACTGCTCACAAAGGAGGGAACTGTTCTGAACGGCCTAGGCTGGACTACAGACTCTAGATCAGGGGTCTTAACAGGGGTCCCAGTTGCAACGGGTAGAGTAACCCTCTGATACTGCATAGGAAATGTGTCCCTGCAGGCAGGCAAGTTTCTGAGGAGGAAGGAGTTAGAGCTTTCATCAGATTCTCAAATGGGCCCATCCAACCTCTGGCCCCAAATTCCCCCCTAGTCATAATAATATCATCCCCAGGCCATCCTAGTGGTCCACGGTCTCGCTCCTATTCAGGGATGTGCCCTGGCCTGAGGCACCTCTCCTGTTCCCCTGTCTCCTGCTTCCTCCAGCTGCAGAAAGTGGACAGAGGGGTTTCAAACCCAGCCTCCAACTTCCTGGAGCCCTGAGCCATCTTTGGGATGATGCCACCCTCCATTCAAATTGAAGTCCCAATGGCATCGACCCCCAACAAGAGAGAGGGCCCAATTTCACACATGATCCCACAGGAGCCGAACCTCATGATGAGATGACTTCCCCCATGAGAGTTCCTGGCGTCCCTCACCTCCTTCAGGCACACCTGGCTAACTCCACCCAGGCTGTGAAGATGAGCATGCCTGGCCAAGAAAAGAGATAAGAGGCCCAGAGCATCTCCTGGAGTCCCTTCTCCTGGGCCAGGTGGCTCACCCCGCCTCAGGATAAACAACAGGAAGGTGATGCTCCTGCCTCAGGGTCAGGTGGGGAGTGAGATGGTCTTCTCGTAGCCTGTATCACCTCTAGGATATCTTATTTCTAAACTCGCGGTCACTCCCCTCACCTTCCATTCTCACCAAAAAAAAAAAAAGTAAAATCTAAAACCTCCCTCCCCCTAAAACAAATTCCTCTCCAGGAATTTAATTTCAGTATAAATTCTTGGAGCTAAAACTTCTTTTAAGGGGAAAAGACATGGGCAAGCCAGCGCTAGGTGTAAGGCAACAATGCAAGGAGAAAACCAAGAGGAGAGAATGAATTAACGGCAACACCAACCCCCTAGAGCTTAGAGCCCGGGGCACCTAGCGCCGGAGGGGCGGGGGAGCAGGGGCGGGGACAGTGCGTGCTGAACTTTCCTAGCCGAGCCGGCGGGAGATGCAGCTCCCAGGGGACCGGGTGGGACCAGGAAAGGCTGAGCTGACCTGTGACATCGGCGGCGGCAGGAAGCGAACCTCCCCTCCTCCAAAAAGGAGCTCTGCCCCCTGCGCCCCCCGCCAGCCGTCGCCAACCAGTCAACGCCCCCAGGCCCAGGCACAGCGGGGAGGGGCGCCCGCACAAAAGGGGGAGCGGCGGGAGAAGGGGCTCAGGGCGGCGCCGGCACCGGCACCGGCGCAGGGAGGCCTCGCTTCCCTTCCCCGCGCCCACCCCTCTGATCCCACGCCCGGCTCCCAGCCCCGGCTGCCCGCACGCCCCGCGCGCCCACGGCCCGGGATGAGGTGGGGGCTCGGGCAGGAAGCGCGGGCCGGACCTGCCGCACGCGGCCGGGGCGGCGCGGGCTCCGGGAAGGCGCGGCGGTAGCACCGGGAATCAAACTCGCGCCGACCCGGCCCTCCCGGCGGCGCCTCGGCGATCGGGGCCGGGGAAGGTGGGGCCGCCGGGCCGGGGCCGGGGCCGGGATCGCGCGCGGGGCGGCCCGCGGGGTCCGCGGCCGGGGCCCGGGCGGGCGCCGGCGGGGGCGAAGGGAGGGTCTTACCGAGCAGCCGCCACGCGCGTCCGCTCCCCGCGGGCCGGTGGGGCCGGCGGGCGGGGGAGGGGCCGCGATCCCGCGGCGGCGGCGGCGGGCCCGGCGCGGCGGCGCGGCTGGGGCGCGGGAGGCGGAGAATGCGAGGCGAGGCCAGTTTCCTAGCGGCGGGCGGCGAGAAATGCAGCTGTGCCTGCGCGGCTGCCGGCGGGGCCGCAAGTGGGGCGGCGGGGAGGAGCGGGGCTGCGGGCGGGGCGGGGGCCAGGCCGCGGCGCCCCCAGACCCTCTCCGACGCCTGACTCCATGCAAGAGAGGCCGGCAGCAGGAATGGGGTCCGAAAGCAACACAGTTTCGGGGGCCGGGGGACGCCGGGTGAAGATTAGGAAAATCCCGGTCGTGTCCCCCCAACCCCCCGCCACCCCCCGCGCCAGCCAGGACCGGCCGCGGTGACTCCTGGTGAGCGAGGAGCCTGGGTCTCCCGGGCAGAGCGGGGTGCGGGGCGTCCTGCTCCCCCTGGCTCGAGGAGCGGCGCTGGGAAGGCGCACCCCCAAGAGAGAGGGCCGGGGAGACCCGAGACCCGGGCTCGGAGGGGAGCCTGACAGCAGGGCTGCACCGAGAGAATGCAGTGTGTGGACGCACATCTGGGGCCTGGGACAGCTGAAGGGTGGGGGAGGGGCGGCCTTCTGGGAGTTAAGGCTCGGGAAAGGAAACAAATAAAATGCTGAGGTCAGAGGAGATGGTGGGGAGGGGGTCAGGAAATCAAAGATATTCCTCATTCATACCATCAGATACCACTTGCCATCTCCCCTCCTGCTTCCCCAACATCCCTGGCCACTTCAGGGGTTTATGAGCCCTGAGAAGATTTTCCACAGAAGATTGTTGAATAAATGGGAAATCAACCTTGGCTGTTCTTTCTCCACGTAGTTTGGTTTCTGACTCCAATTTGGGGATGGGTAGGGTGGGGCACATGGTGACCACCAAGCACCTGCTTTGAAGAGGAGCTGCCTTCGTTGTTGAGGAGGGTGAAGGCCAGAATGCAGTTCCAGCTCTGCCCCTAGACAGCTTGTGAAGGGTCTGCACCCTCCTCCTGGAAGAGCCTGCCTTGGAGACCCACTTGCCCATCGGGGCTCAGACTCCTGGGAATAGCCCCCTCTCCCCTCCTCCTCTGAGGGCCTGCAGTCCCCTAGCTCTGCTGAGACACATCAACATGCTCAGCCACAGAGACATCTGATGGTAAAAACCACAAACCAAAGTGCCCCAGACACCAGTGTGTTTCCATCATTTGCATGTCAAGGGTAGGTTTCTTCAGCAGGTTGGGAACCTGGGAGGGGGAGAAACCTCAGAACCGCACCCTCTTGAGGAGGCCCAACATTGGGTTCACATGTGGAGCTGAGCTCCAGGACTGGGTTTCCCTACGCATCCCAGGATCTCCTCTCTCCTGCTGCCTCTCCTCAGGCTCCTTTGCCTGGTGGTACACTCAGTTTCAGAGGGCTCTTGAAACCCCAGGACGTGGTGGACACACCCAGGTTAAGGATCTTAATCTGGATGGCCTGGCCCTTCCTGCATGTTGACTCCTGGCTCCTCTGCTGAAGCTGTCACAGAGCTCAGGATTCAGCCTCCTCGCTGGATCCTGCTGCCACTTTTGTTACCCTACACATGCATGGCGTGGTTCATCGGCCACTTTTCTGCTTACTCGCAAGATCCTTCTGCAGTTCCTCCCTATCACTTTGGGGTTTCAGAGCCCAGAAAATGCATCTGCAAACTTGGGGGTTTCCCTGTTTGCACTCGCCTCTGAGTGCTCACAAAATCTTTTAATAGTTACTCACATAGTCATCAAATGAAACCAGTCGCTGTAATGGACGCTCTTCCCTGAAGAACTCTTCTTGGGCCTGGCTAACGGATGCTTCCTTTCAGGGCTGTCTTGCTGGAAGCTTTTCCTCAGACCCCTTCCCTGCCTCACACAACCACTGGGTAACCTCCTGCACTCCCGCCACTGCCTCTGAGCTGACTGTTCCCCGTGCTCCAGGCTCCCAGGCCAGACCCCTGTCCTGCGGGTCAGACCCCACACCCAGCTGCCCACAGAGGCTGTCCACCTGCCGGTCCCTCAGAGGCCTCATCCTCAAGGAGGCCACAAGCAAACTCAGAGCCATTCCCTCCCCAAGCTGCCTTCTCCCTCTCTGGCTTCCCAGCAGGAAACCTCATTCCTCAGTGTCCCACTCTCCACATTCAGTTGGTTATCAGGTCCTGTTCATTCCTCCTTCATGCCCCTTCACCCTTTACTCCTCCAGCTTCTACCTGGTTCAGGCCCTTATTGTCTCTCCTCCTGTCAGAGGATGAGATGTCCTTTTTGCTCTCAAGCCCAACCCTCCTGTCTGCTTCAGGAGACACTCAGTTCCTTCTTTCTCCCCCTGTCTCTGCTTCATACCTATAAACACCACAGGATGCCCTCTTCTAAGAAACCCTTACCCCAACTTTGCCCTGCCCTCAGGCCATTGCCCTGGCTTTCCACAAATCCTACAATTTGCTGGATGTTCTCGCAGAGGGAATCCAGCGGAGCGGGTACCACCGTCGACTGGTCCACTTGCACGCTACATGACTCTGGGCCAGTCACTCACTCTCTCTATGCCTTAGATTCCTCATCTGTATTTGGGGCTCACGACTGTGCCTACCTCAAAAGGTTGTGGTGAGAATTAAATGCACATGTGTGATGTATCCAGCATAGTGCCTGGCACATTACATGTTCGATAAGTGCTAGTGTTGTTACTGATGATAATGCTGTCAGGTGCAGTGTGTTGATGAACGACTCCTGCACCCGCTCCCTCTCTTGAGCTCCTGACTGGATTGTGTAGCTGCCATTGGACAGACTATCCCACAGCCACCTCACCTTCAGCATGGCAAGTCTGGAACCTGTCATCTCCACATCCTCCTCTGCCGGAATTCTCTGTCCTGGAGAAGGGCACCTCCCATTCACCCGAGCTACTGACTTCACATGCTGCCTTCCTCCTCTCTCACGTTCAGACCCCTAAGCAAACTCAGGGCTTTTACTTCCTGAATTTCTCTGGACTCAGCTGCCTCTCCATTCACACTGCTCAGGCTACCAGGCCCCCTGCGTTTCAGTCCATCCTCCTCGATGCTGGCAGTTACTTCCTAAAGCGTAGACTGGTGATGTTTCTGTCCTGCTGAAAAGTCATGGATGACTCCCCATTGCTTGGAGAATGACATTTCAACGCCTTAGAGTGGCACTTCCTAGCCTGCACTTAACCCACAATCCAGCCCCTCCCTTCTCCTGTGCTCACCCCACCACCCTCCCCCAGGCTAGAACAGCTAAGACCGCTTGCTGTTCCCATGGAGTACACGGGAAGGTGAGGAAAGCCTCTTGCCAAGTCTCTGGTGATATTCAGCACAGAGAAATGGGAGAGCGTCTGCCACGTCTCACTTCTCCACGACGATGAGGTTCATGGAGTGCTGTGGGGCTCAGGCTTGGAAAGAGTAGGTTCCAGCTGGACCACAGGGAAAACAGGACATTTCCCTTCTGGGATTTCCCCAGCCCAGGACAAATGCCAGGGCGCGTATGGTGGACAAGAGCATGTGGCTGCGGCTTTGGAATTGACCACATTGTCCCAGCCACCAGGAGACCTTCGCATCCTCCTACAACCACCAGGGGCAGCTTAACGAGCCCAAGGTGGGAAAGAAAGTGATGCTAAAATCCAGATAATTTGGGTAGTCCTATCCCTTTCTCCATCTTCATCTCATCATCTGGTGTTAACATCCAGGTAAGCTTATCGCTTTTGCCATCTCTACCATTTGACCAAGAAACTCAGAGGAAACTTTTAAAGAATTAGCAATATCACTTGGGAGTTTTGAAAGAACAAGCATGTGAAATGTGGAAGCAGTGGCCCCCCCCAAATGAGTAAATGCCCCCCTTCTGGGATAATAACCAGATGGATGCCTATGGGATTGCCAGTGTGACTCCCATCTGAGAGAAGGGTTCCCAGGGACCCTCATCTCTTTCCCAGAGTGCCAGCGCCAATGCCGTGCCCATGGCACTTTCTTTGAACCCTCCTTCCCTTGCAGTCCCTGTGTCTATCCTGCCAGCCTATATATAGTGTGTGGTATTGTTGTTGGTCTCTGCACGAGCTCCCAGAAGGTAGAAGGTGTCTCCTGTCTCAGTGCCCGCACCTCCCAGCACGAGGCTGGCAGGTCCCACGAGTGAGTAAATATTTGCCAGAGGACTGGCTTCTGACAGGTGGGTGAGCCGTGCCCAGTTTGCTCTTACAAAAACCATGTGTTTTCCCTTCATGGGCAACATGAGGCTCCAAGGGTCCCGCCTCTCGGACGAGGCCGCCAGCTTGACCTCTACAAGGTGGTGGGGTGGACAGTAGGCGTAGACAAATGGAATTCCATATAGCCATTAAAACTGTTTTTCAGGAATATTTAATACCTATAAGAATATTCATGATATGTTATGGGAAAGGGAGGCCACAAAACAGTATATGCAACGTGAGCCCATTTATTTATTTTTATTTAGTTAGTTACAAACATAGAAGAAAATTTACCAGCATGTTAACAATTGTTGGATGAGGGTTTTATAGATAACTTTTACTATGTTATTAATATTTCTCCAGATTTTCCAAATTTCCTACATCAAACATTCTACATTCCTTTATAATCATATATATGTGCCTAGATTAGGCCTTCAAGATCGTTATGATTGGAAGGAGGAGTTAACATAACTAACTGCTGTCCATAGTCACGTTTAGCTGAGGCTATTTCAATCCAGTTCCATGACTGGTTTTGTTCACCTCCCATGTACCCATACTGAGACCCAAAGATGAACAATCTGTAGCCCCTCCTGGCTCCCCAAGTCTAAAGGGAAGGTGAGACGTGGAGCAGCTAGCAAATAGTACAAGCAGAGCGTGACACTTACTAAAATCAAGGTGTAGGCAGAGGGCTCTGGGGCTACACAGGGAGGAAGTGCTTAATTCTCGTGGGGGAGAGGTCAGAGAGGGCACCTTGAAGAGCTGGCTTTTGAGCTGGGCCTTGAGAGATAAAAACGATTTTCGCTGGGGACAAGGGTCTTCCCATCTTGGGGCACAGCATAAGCAAAGGCACTAGGCTGGGAATGTTGAGGCGTATTTGATGTGGGTGAATATCCACTGTGGCCGGAGTGCAGGGTGGATGGCAACAGCAGGGTGGGCGGTGGGTACATAGCAAAATGAGGCTGGAAGGGCAAGGAGGGTGTGACAATGAATAGCGTGGAACACCAAACTAAGGAATCTGCAGAGAAGGGGTGTTTTACAGGCTCGGGCCTGAATTTGAAAATGCAGTATTAACCTTTGCTCTGATTTTCCTGACAACACCAAGAATTGAGGCAGCGAGGTCCCCCGGTCCTGCACCGGACCAGCTCCTGGGGAAAGCCAGCCTCGAGTTAAGCATTTGCTCCAAAAAATTCAGAGGCTAGAGGTTCAGTCCCAGTTTGGAGCAGCAGATTCCTTCTTCCTCCTATACTCTGTCTAAACTCCCTAGGGACGGTGTGGTGGCTCAGCGCCCAGACCTTTGTGCCAGTCAGCCCAGGGCACACAGGAATCCCTGCTGTACCCACTTATGAGCTGGCTGGCCTTGGGCAAACTACTTAACCTCTCTGAGTCTCGGTTTCCTCATCTCTAAAATAATAAGAATAGTACCTTCCTCCTCATTAGACAGAAATAATCATAGTAGATGATAAAGTTTCTTGAGCATTTACAACATGTCTGGCCCTGTTTTAAGCACTTTTGCACATTTTATCTTATTTAATCCCCAGAAAAACCCTAAGAGGCAGGCATTATTGCCACTTCTATTTTACGGATATGGGAACTGAGACACAGGGAGTTGCCCAAGGTCCAACAATAAGTGGTAGAACCAAGACACAAACCCAGCCTGTGGCTCCAGAGCTCACAGCCTTCACTATGCCCCTGGAGATAACAATATTGACAGTAACAAAAATGATAAAAGCAGACACCACATGAAGCTTACTATGTGCCAGTTAACATTTACATTGTTGACTCATTCACTCCCCAGTGGCCCTGTGGTAGGTACTACCATCAGGCCCTGTTTACAGATGAGGAAACCGAGGCACAGAGAGCTTAAGGAACTTGCCCAAGCCTCTTCGCAGAGCCAGGATAAGAACTCAGGTGGTCTGGCTGCCGAGCCTGCTCCTCATCACTCTGATACACTCCATGAACGATGCCTGCTTTACTCCTTGTCGTGGTTATGATTCCAAGCAGGCCTGCCTGAGACCAATGTAGGCCAGGTGTTCAGATCTGGTTCTTCCCAGTGATGCAGATCCACGGAGGAGGTTGGGGGTGGGGCAGGATGAATATTCCTGAGTGGGACTTGGGGAGCAGGGCCACAGGTAGAGGGGCCTCTGGGCGGTGTCCCGGGGAGGGCTCCTTCCTACTTGGAGGGTAGACGGTAGATGGCCAGGGAAGGAAGGAGAGGAAGCTGGCACGACCTCGTCAGCCCCTGAGTGGGGCTCTGGGCACTAGTGGAAGTGGCAAAAATCTCTTATTCTTTGGTGGGAGAGCCTCCCTGGGGTGGCGGCACAGTCAGCTCCAAGGTGGTGGTGGGTGGAGGACCCTGGAGAGCCGAGTGATGTCTTTGAGGGAGAGTTCACTGAACCATATCTCTTTAAAAGGGAGAACAGAAACCTCTCCCTGAGGCGAGGCTGAGCCTCTCTGGGCAAGAGGACCCTGAGGCTATGGCAGGACTGGGTTCCCAAGTCCAGACTCTCAGCTCGAGGTCTCCCACTTGAGCCTCTGAGCCTGCTTCCTTTGAGGAAGGGGTTGGGGAGGGGTATAGTCCAGGGCTCAATTCAGCTCTATTCCCTAGGCAGGGAAGTGTCACCTGATGGTGGCAGTCAGAGGAGTCAGAGGAGAGGCACAGCTGGTACCATAGCACAGAGGGGCACAGCAAACACTGCAGGGCTGGTTTACCGGAACACTGAACTGAGAGTTAAAGGAGCAGGAGGATATAGTCACTCATTTATCAGGAATTCATGGATTATTGGTTTCCTTCAATAGCTTATAATTTATTATTATCATTATTTGCTTTTCTTTTTTTTCTTTTTTAAATTTTTTGTGAGGAAGATAGGCACTGAGCTAACATCTATTGCCATTGTCAATCTTTTTCCTTTTTTTTCTTCCTCCCCCAAAGCCCAGTGCATAGATGTATATCTTAGTTGTCAATCCGAGTTCTTCTAGACACCGCCTCAGCATGGCTTAATGCGCAGTGTGTATGTCTGCACCCAGGATCCGAACGGGTAAATTCCGGGCCACCAAAGCAGAGTGCACAAACTTAACCACTACACCACTGGTTGGCCCCTATCATTATTTGTTTTGATACTTAGATTGTTCTGGATTTGGCCATTTGCTAGCTTTTGCGTTCTTTCAATATGTTCCCATTCTTATATGATACATTCCCGTCCTTACCTTCTTGTGCAAAGAGATGTTTACACCATCATGGTAAACACTGAATCAGACCATCAAGGGATGCTCAATCTAGGGGGAAATTTTGATTAGGAGTAGGATATTTGAATGGTCCTCAAAGTGTTTCCCCGCAGACTGCTTATTAGTTGCAAGCGGGGTGGGGGGGGAGAAATCCTACGGTGGAGAAACTGTGCGACACTTGGATTGGATGATCTAAATTAACATCATCTATGAGGGAGAGAGGGACATTGTGTGACTCCAGATATGACATCCTGAAGACACATGGCCTCGGCAGTATTCCAGCTGAGGATGCATAATCTCAATTTAATCATGGGGAAACATCAGACCATCACAAAATGAGAAATGTCCTATTAAAAAAAAAGGCAAGGGTCTGTAATTAAAATAAAATAAAAAGCCAGCTACGCAAGTGTTCCAGATTTAAGGAGACTAGAAAGACATGACAACTAAATGCAGTACCTAGACTAGACTTTGTACTGGAGGGGAGAAATAATTAGATCAACTGACAAAATTGGAATATAGATGATAGATTAGTAAAAGTGTCATATAAATTTAAATGTATAAAGTTAATAACTGTGCTGAGATGTAAGAGTGACTCTCTATTTTTAGGAAATAGAAGTATTTAGGGGTAAGGGCCGTGATGCATGAAACCCTGAAATGGTTCAGAAAAAAATGAGAGGGAGAGAGAGAGAGAGAGAGAGTGCCCACACATGATGAAGCAAGGGATAAAATGTTAATAACAGGTGCGTCTGGTTAAAGGGTGTACAGATGATTCTTAGACTATTTTCATTTTTGCAACTGTTTGCAAGTTTGAAATTATTTTCAAATAAAACGTTTTTCAAAAATTCCAGGCTCATTTTGTGTTTTCCCTGCCCAAGCCCTGCAATCAGCCTTTTGCTCTACAGGATCCTATTGAGCAGGATTATTTAACCACAAACAAACGATGTAGGTAAATGAGAAAGAAAAGTATTCCTAGCATACGGAACAGCATGCCTGAAGGCAAGGAAATGTGAAATGTGAGTGTAGATGGTAGAAAGGACTGGTGCTGGCAAAAGTGGGTCTTCTGAAAAGCTAACCCAAAAAAGGGCATCCCAGGATAAACCGTGACCTCGCCCGGAGATGCAAAACGCGTCCTCCCACAGCTTCCCACAAACCTCTCTCCATTCACTCGCACCTGGGATTTGGACATATGATACAATAAACTGACAGATTCGGCCATCCTTCAGAGGGCCAACGCTGTATTCGGGGACATGTAATCTATGGAAATCATAGAATTGAATTTTATGTATTTACATAGAATGCGCACAACTGTTGTGCAGAGTGTAGAAAGTGTAGCAGCAGCGATGTAAACTTCAGCCGGAGAACAGCAAAGCTCTCTGTGAATGAGCACCCTTACCCGGCCAATCAGAACGCAGGAGATATCAACTAATCCCGGCTCGGCAATGCTCCCCGCGGGGCGGGCCGACACGCCCGGGGTTGTTTGTTTGCTTGGGCTCCCCGCCAGCCCCGCTCTAACTCGAGTCTACAGTGGGGGAAATCGCGGAGGGGAGGCCGGTGAAGCAGAAGAGGCCAAAAGGTGGAGGGCGTCGGGTGCTAAGCCTGGCAGCTTGGGCACCACAGCAAGTTGACTGATCCAGCCCTGGCAAAACCCACATTTGTAGCGCGCTCTGAGGGGCTCCTCTCCCAGAGCGCGTGAGTCCAGGAAGCCTTAGCGAGAGCGGGTGGAGCTGATGAGGGCTGACTCGGAGCGAGCAGGTCTGAGAAGGATGTCAGGCTTCCCTCCTCCATCCTGCTTGGGTAGGTGGTGGTGCTTCCTTTCCTCTTGGGAAGGAAGGGTGCCAGGCCTGTGCCAGGCTTGCAGCATGTTTTAAGAACTAACTCTCCAATTGTCAGGATGGTGAGATTGGAGAGGGGGGCTGTCCAGGCGTCTTCTCTAGCTATAGTGCCCGTGGCGGAATGAAGTGGTATGAAGCAGGATGCTTCCCTTTCCCGGATAGGCACATATCACGGCACCTTTTCCAGGTCTCCCAGTCTGGTGATTCTTCTCTGGCTCTAACCTGAACCCTCCTTGGCACATCTCTGGCCAGCCTTCAATTAGCTGCTTTTCAGGAGATGTGCTGTCCATCTAAGTTTCTCATTCCTGGGATAAGGCTTTGGTTCCCATGCTGGATACCAGTTCTCAAAATCTGAGTGGGGAAGCCATGCAGGAAGGCATTTGACTCCTTTGCCGGTCTTTCAGAGAATGCAGTTGGTGCCTCTGAGCGAATTGATGTTGCCGTTACTGAGACAGGAAATAGGAGGACTGGGTGGAGGTGGGGTACATTGAATTTTGAGGCTCCTTTCTCTATACCAGGCTCTGTGCTAAGCACTTTACAGACATTAGATTCTCAAAAACTTTACTAGGTTGGAACTATTATCATCCTTATTTTACAGCTGAAGAAACTGAGGCCAGAGAGGTTACATATCTTGCCCAAGGTCACACAGCTCCAAGGGGCACAGCCTGGATTTACACCCAGGCCTGTCATATTCCAAGCCTCTGTTTTTGACTGCAACCCTGTATCATAGCACCTCCTGGCCGTCCCTTATGCCAGCTGTCGCCCTGCTCTGGATCCTCTGGGGGCCTCACTTACCTGCTGTTGCTGTTTCGGGCCGTGGTGCTTGGTTCCTCATTGTGTTTCAGGCTTCCTGGACATTGGGATTCATTGATACAAGGGAAAGTCAGCAAAAACCATAGACTGCCATGGCCTCACTAATTTGGAACCAAAAATTTAGGGGATGTGGCAAAACATGTGGAACCTATAGTTGAACTTACGAACTAGCCTCCTTCTGGGGGGCGCCGGTCTACCTCCACTTTATTTGGATATCTCCCAGCTCCTCCTGTTATACCAAGGAGGAAGGAACCAATGGCCTAAAGTTACAGGGAAGGTCTCAAAGGGAGCAACATTTACTGTGGACTTTGCAGGATATCTATGGGCTCAGAATGGAGAAAAGTGTTGAAAAGTTGCTTGTGGGGAGGACATTCTAACCCTAGGGAACAGCGTATACAAAGGCTCTGTCTCCTCTCTCTCCAGCACCACCCTTGCCCCATTCTTCACCCTCAGAGATCCTTGACAGCCACACAACTTCTGATGCTGACAAAGTGGTACAACTTCCCCCCCGTGTTGGACAGGCCACCCTGGAATCGGGGCCTCCTCTCTTGGGAGGAAGCTCTGGGACTCCAGGAAGGTGGAGGCCCACCTCTTCAACTGGAAGTGGCTCATGGGTCCCCACTGCAGGGGCGATTTTGTACCAACCCCCTGAATCTTGCCTGTTTCTTCAGCTACTGATTTTGTCCTTTTTCTGGCTAAGAAGAGCACGTCTTCTTTTCTGCCCATTGACTAAAGCTGAAATTGTCACAGCTGGCTTGGACTAGCAGCCTGTCTCAGAGTCTTCTGAGTAATCATGTCCAGCCCAGGGCAGATGCAGGGAGAGCAGAGGGGGTCAGGGTAGGGGTTACACCACAGGAAGCACAAGGACATTTTTTTCCAAAATCTTTCTCTCCCCTCTCTGGGCCTCTTCCTAACCTCCAAGTCTCCCCTTTCCCTCCTCCCTCTCTCCCCATAAGCAAGGCTGATTTCTCTCTGGCTCTTTTCCCACCATTAACAAAGATAGGAATTTCTTGGCTCATGAGCAAGGGCCTTGGGGATCCAGCCTCTTTCAAGCCAGATCTCTGAGTGGATTTAGGCTGACTCTGTAGGGACTGTGGCTTTGGTGGCCCCCAATTGCCTTTAAGATCAACAAAGGCTTAGCTTCCCATCTTAGTCTCTGAGGCTGACTCCCCTCTCCGCGAGCAGCCTCTAGAATTGGCACATCTGCTCCCAGCTGGACCTGAGCACTGAGTGCCAGACAGAGCTGCTGGACCAGTCACTGGAAGGGCATGTCCCTTCCACTCCCCTTGGTCTCCTCGTCCTCTCCAGCTACTGTGCCAAAGGAATAGCTCACTGGCAGAACAGAACGTTGTCCTCAAATGTCCATCTTTAGCCGAGTAGTTCTTGCTCCAGGCTCTTTATAGATGTGTTTAGGAAAAAGTGACATTCAGGTAACAGGGCTGATGCAGCCAAATGCAGCAGATCTCACTTTGAGAAAACTCCATAAACATTGTGAATTTACAAAAACACCCAGAGAATTCTTCCTGCATAGTTGGCAGTTACATACATCAGAAAGGATTCACTCCAATAAGAATAGTGATTTTAAGTTATTTTATGCACTCTTCAAAGAGATATTTAAGAGTTGTTAGGGAGGTGGGATGTCAAGAAGATAATCAGGGATGAAGAAAATTTCTGAAATTATGATGGAAGTCAGTGGTGATACGGAATTTGAAGTGTGAAAATCCATTCCCTTACCATGACAGGGCAGTTTTTGTAAGGTGAAGTATACTTGACCCTCATGGTCCAGGGCCAAGATCTGGGTCAAGTGCCTGCCTTGGGAAGGGGAAAGCTAACTAGCCAACCCCCAATTGTTGGTCCAAGCAGAGGGCTAGATCATACAAAGATCCAAAGCAAAGCCCTTGACCCTCCCTCCATTTCTTTCTTGGCAACTAAATGGGCCTTAGATTGCCCAAAGGTGGGCAGCCAAGACAAGGTGGATTCTCGATCAATGCACAGACCCAATCAGTGTTCAACTCTAAACCATTACTCATTGACCTGCTGCCCCCTGACTTTTACAACACAGGGGGAGGTTATCCAGTAATCTGCCAAGGTCAGATCAGCTGTAGAGATTTATAGGCCCAAACGGGGACAAACAGAATTCTTTCAAGCCAAGACTCTTTGAGGAGGAAATGGAAAAGGTGCTGGACTGAGGGCCAGATTTATTAGGCAGGGAGGGGAAAGTGATTATCATCCTATGAACACATTGGACTTTCAGTCCAATGATCTTTGAGGATACTACAGAGAAAACCTCCAGTATCCCCTATACATCTGGAACCCAAGTCTTTCCAGGGTAGACCAAACTGCAGGGCTGCTTGAGAAGAGCAGAGACACCTGATCAGCCAGGACTGGAAAGATTAACCAGGAACTCAGTGAAATAACACTTTCAGTTCCCAGACAAAAGCAACACAAGGAACACTTTTCCTCCAGCTGGTTTCACTGAGTCAATAAGGAGACTAAAGCAATTATCAGAGGAAGTTTGGAAAGCCTCTATTCTATATAAAACAGATGTAGGTATCCAAAACTTTTTCATTAAATTGTCAGATTCATCTTTATTTGCTGTCTAGTGATACTGTCACTTGGGTACTTGTCATCTCTCTCTTAACAGCATCTGTGAAGGCAGCAGCCATGTCTTAATTGCCTCTATATGCCCTACAGTGCCTAACAGTGCCTGGCACATTATTGATACTCAGTAGACATCCGATGAATCTAACTGAACGCAAATGGCTGGAGCACCCAGCCTAAAACCCTTTTCAAATAAAGAAACTGGGTCCTAGAGCATAAGAGGAAATGTTCTAAACCCATCTTCTCTGTTGGGTAGGTCAGGAGCCTATGGCCACTGCCCCAAGGCCTGGCTTCCTGGGCTTTACTCAAGCTGGTTGGCAGGAGTACTTCCCCTCCTACAGTCAGTCTGGTCCATTTGAACCCTCCCCTCTCTGTGGTATCTCAACCCCAACCAGCCTGACATTAGTTCCTCCCTCTCTCTCCAGCCCAATCCTGAGATGTGTACACCTAGAGAAGCAGTGCTTCAAAAATTTCTCTATCATCATAGTGAATTGGTGAAGCTTCTGAGGTATTAAGCAATCCATCATAACATTTGTGACCGGTTAACTTTAATTTGTTAAAATAAATCTGCAGTATTTTGCATGTTAGTAATACAGTGCTGGTATTGACAGGAAAAATCATCATCTGCTTACATAGAAACCTTCATTTAGGAGCACACCTTAGGAGGGAAATGGATACACAATAAAAGGCAAATGCAGGCCAAGCAGCGAGCCCTAGAGCATAACAGGCTGGATGTCAGATTTGAGGATTATCTAATACAACTGTTTAGCTGCCAATCTGATAAAAAGGAAGCTCTCAACCAGGTTACAACCAGAAGGGAAAAACAAACTGCTTTTTCGTAGAGCGGTGGCCGTCGTGCCTTCAACACTTGGTTGAATCAGTTCATCAGCATCAAGACTCAATTCCAGTTCCAAGACAGGAGAATTTCACCACGCAACCTATTCAGCCCCCCTTTCAGTGGCCCGCTGCCACCCCCATCCTGCCAACTCTCTCCCTCCCAAAGAAGACACGACGTGGCTTTATTATTGCAGACAAGCTTCTTAAGTGAATAAAGAATGCATACAAAATAGCATTTTAACTGAAGTCATACAATGAAGTCTCACTCCTGTTTATTATACAATGAATTGATAAAACAATCATTTCTAGTATATATCTTTTTTCTTTAAGAACTAATACTTTCAGGGTTCTGATGACCACACTCTAGCCTGGGGGTAGGGTCCACACCTGCCCCCACTGAGGACTGCTCTTTAGGCCACTGTGGAGGAAGCCTGGGCTGTCTGAATCATGGGGAATCACAATTGCCAGCCCAGCCAGAGAGAGATGACAAGTCCCAGCAGGCAGAGCCAGAACCGGGTCCTGGGGCTGCATGCCAGGAAATGTGGGCTTCCTCCAAATGTGGCCACTACCTGCCCAGTCCAGGCCTCAGCAGGGCCATGCATGGGCCTTCCCTACATGAATCCTTCCAGTAGTCCACACATAATGCTCTACATATTAAAAAACAAACCATCTTTGTACTGTGGATAGGAACAGTTGTAACAAAGTCATAGCTACATATTTTTCTCTACATCTTGTTTATTGAGACAAACTAATTAAAAGGCACAAACATAGGGCATGTTTACATGGACATTATAACAAACATATACATTAAAAGTGTAGGAATGTGTTGCCTTCCTGCTAAACAGAAAGTTCCTAAGCTTTTATATATACAAAAGTTGTACAATTTAATGTCCTAAAGTACAAAAGATCATTTATAAAATTATTTTACACTAAGTACTATTTATTTTATTTTTTACTATGTAGTTCAACCCCCTAGAACTGTTTTGTATAATGACACACAGATACCTGTCCCTGATGTAGGAAATCTGCCTCAGATGCAAGGTATTTTGATGCTTGAACTGACACAGTGGGGTATAAATGGAAGTCATCCAGTTTGATAGTCAGTCCTGCAAACATTCTGCAAGATTAACACAACTAATTTCCATCTCTCTTAACTGCAAGATTAAAATAGGAAAAAAACCAAAAACATATTGCAACTTAAAAAAAAAATCACAGAGTCTTGGTTTTAGTAACTTTTTAAAAAAACACAATGCTTTAAAAACATTAATGTGTGGCATGATGGTGTAAAGAGTATCTGTTTCCCTAGCTTTTGGTTTCTACTTTATGTACATCCTGCTAAGAAATAAAAAGCACATGTCTTAACGTGCACTGTTGGGTTTCTACAGGGAGTGCAGACAGCTGTCTCCCTGAAAACACCACAAAGCTGATACAAGTGTTTTCTCAAAGAAAAGAAAAAAAGTGATGTCCATATTTACAAAGTTGAACAAATCTGCACAATACTTGATTAAGAAACGGAAGGAGAAATTAAAAAAAAGAGACACTCTGCTTGTTCTGAAGGGGCACACTACCTAGTTAGTGGTTAGAATAAAAACTGTATACAATTTAATATAAGACATAAACTCTAGTGAGCGACTAACACATCTTTCCCTGTTGTAACATCAACAGGCTCTGATTGGGAGAGAGAGGGGCATATCACATCCCAGTGCCTCCAGCGTCTTCCAATTTAAAGCAACATATTTTAACTGTTCCAAAGTACTCCTTGGCTCCTGAATAGGAGTCCCATTGGCCTCCGTTTGTTAGGAGTCTGCCTGTCCGCAAGCTTGACTTCTCCTCTGTCAGTTGCGGCCTTTCCTTACCAAAACACAATTTGTATATTTTGGTTGGGATTTTTTTTTTAAATTTTTTTAAAAAAGTCAACTACAATGCTATATTCCATCAGGATTAATATGCTGAGCAATATTTACATCTCCAAATATCAGGTCACAATCCCTATTATATGTTGAAGTTAGAATGATAAATTATCATATGCTTTGCATATCAGAGCTGGTATCACCTTTCCCATAGGGAATGCTGCCTGAAATTAACATATTCCCAAAGGTAAAATGCATATTCTCTGAAATGCATTTTATTATGACAATGCATGTATTTACTCATAAAAACAATAAACACAGACAATTCTACACTAGCTCTCAATTCGTGGATTTAGAACTTCAGGTTAAAATCAGCCATCCACCTAGTATAGGGAGAAGAGTTCTGCTAGTGTTTAGAATAAAATAATTTCTTGGGATTAGAGACAGTAATGCTGTTTTTTTACTTTGAAATGGGTTTTGCTTTTTTATGACTGGTTCAATTCTGGCATTTCATCTTGCCAGCTACTATCCTGTTTAAGCAATGCTGTCAGCTGAAAGGAATTTCTGATTAAACTAAAGTGGTCCAGTGATAAGTTACACACACCCTACTGTGAACAATCCCAGCCAAATCGGAGAAAAATGCTACTACACTATTATTAACTAATGTAATAAAATCTCCCAATTTCATGGTTTACTTTTTGCTTTAATAAACTAAAAGTAAGTTGCTGGTAAATATTTACTTTAACCCATATTTTGATTTTATAATACTGTTTACCAAGGCGGTGATGTAGGCAAAGCTTGGGGTAAGAAAGGCATGCTCTCTACAGGCCTCATTGCTATATTGAGAGGGGCAGCTAACGTCATAGGTGTGGGCAGGTTCATTGGAGACGTGATCGTGACAGGGTGTGCTATATTCACTGGAGCAGTGACGGGGGTGGGGAGGTTGACTGGGGTAGTGAGTGTTAAAGGGGAGGTCATGGATAATGGACTGGTTATAGTTACAGGGTGCCCTATGTTCATTGGGCTGGTTATGTTAACCGCACTTGAAACATTTACTGGACTTCTCATGCTCATTGCAGCTGCCACTGTGACTGGGTTTGACATAGTCCCAGACGACACAGAGGACGTTATATTGAATGGAGTAGTGAGAGTCACAGGTGTCGTAGCAGCCGTGGAGGTTTGGCACAGGTTAGCAGCTTCTAAAATAAGAAGATAAAAGGGCCTTTAGAATCTCAAAACAGTGAACAAAATTCAGTTTCTGAATCAACTTCTTTTAATTAAAAAGGACAAACATTAATAAATTAAATTACAGTTTTCATCAAGTGGTCAACAGGAAGGGAGGAACCTTCTGAGCACAAGACCAGGGGCCAGGATCCCAGTAGGTGAATTTGATGCTATCCCTCCCACAAAGACTTAGGCATCTTCTTTAGCCTTGGAGCTTCTGGTTTCAACTTTAGATTTACTTACCTACCTCACAGTGATGCTGAGAAGATCAGTTAATTTCTGCAAGGCACTCTGAGGGGCAGAGATATCAAGTAGGGCTAAGTATTCTCACTACCACTTCATGCAGTTCCTCTGAGTTCTAAAGACTTTCGTGGAGGAGCCAACCACTGGCAGGCCAGGCGAAAAGAGCTTGTTTACAAAAGCTGGGCCGATGGTTACACAATAACAAATAATCAGAAAAACCTTCTCATAAGGCACACTGTAACTAGCAGAAGAGGTGTATATCCTCAATGCTATGTGCTCCACAGCCTTCTCAGACATGAAGCCACATTCTGTTAAGGTTTTAAAAATCCATAAGTAGGGACTGATACACTATTTTAACATCACCTGTTTATTTCAGTCTTAGAAAAATCATTTTAGTTAAATACTCCGGTTGTTCCTGGTTATGTTTCTTTACCATATTAAAAAAGAAAAAACTATCCCTCAGTAGGTTCATGTTCTCCTCCCCACTCTTATTTCTTCTCTTTCTGATGTTGACATAATCACTGACTTTATGCCTAGTGTCATTCAACTGCACATCTTACACATAGCACCATCCACACCACAGACGACTATGCAGGCAAGGAGAGCCTTCAGTGAGTTAGGGGATCCTAGTCCTTGTTATCCAGCAAAGCCTGGGAAACTCTTAAAGAAAATTTCCCTCAGAGGTGACACCCCCACCCCGCCCCTCAACAAAACTCAGTACCACCTGCTGATGTGTCAGAAAACATCAGTAAGAAGAAAGATGGGTGGGCTGGCCGTGACTTGACTGTCAAAGTGGAGAAATGCACTTGAGACTAAAGATGGAGGTCTGCATGCATTCCCACACATGGGTCAAATCACCTCAGGTAGACCCTGGAGGCAATAAGCAGCTCTTCCTTGATCAATATGCTGTAACTTTGGCATACTCCATAATCCACATCAGGGGTTCCCAAATCTGGCTGATGATCAAAATCATTTATGTAGGGAGCTTTTTAAAAAATGGCTTTCCAGCAAATTCAATACTGAGACTTAGATGGAACTGGGAGATGTGTATGTTTAAAAAGCTCCTGAGATGATGATCTGATTGTCATCCAGGTTTGGGAACTTATATTACCTTATATAGGTCTGATATTTAAAAGGGACATTGTTGATACAAGTTTAGGTTTTCAGGTCAGGAGTCTCCTCTTCCCCAAAATGTGACATTTACTAACATGAACACAGAAGTTTCTAACATCAGTGATCGTTTCCAGAGAGATTCATGCTACAAATGGGAATACAATAGCATTTTGTTTCATGGAGGTCAGAAGAGCTAAACAACTGAATCTTATTGTGCAAGCAAACTGAATATAATACCAAATAGAAAAGTGCAGAAAGAGAGAAAAAACCCACTCACTTTTGAGGTGATGGTAGCATTGCTAAGGATATTCTTCTCCCATTTTCAATAAAGGAGTTTTTACTCTCACATGCACCACCTCCCTACCTCTCCTCCCACATCTTCTTTTGAATCTAAAGTGTCCTTTTTCCCATAACTTCCACACTTTTACTCTCACTCCTTCTCTACATACTATGCTTTCAACCCACTATGCAATTATCATAGCATATACACATATATACATTTTTCTTCTCCCCCCTCCAATTCTCCACCCCTTCTCCTACCACAAAGCATTTTATCAAAATAATGACAAATCTTCATTTGGAAGATAGGAACAAGCAGCACCTGAGGAATGCTGGAAAGCCTATCTGGACTGCTGCATTCTTTTCCTCCAATGCCAGTAGATGTATGTAAAGGGATGCTATTCCTTTTATCTTTATCCAAGTACAGGATGTTTAGAAGGATCTGAGGAAGGGAACAGCCACACTATATGAAAGCAAGGGATGGAAGAAACTATACAGCAAAGGAATTACTGAGGAGCCAACACGCAGAGGATTCCTTATGAATTTAAAATAAAACAGTAAGACATGGCAGGGGTGGTGGAGGAAAGAAGGAATTTAGGAATCTGTCCTGTGGCTGGTGATACACTGACAGAATGATTTATTTGAAATGGCTGCAAAATAGTACAGAAGCCAAAGCTACAGTTAGTAAGTTAAAAAGGGGTGTTGAAAACTGATACTCCAACTGATTCTTTATAAGATACATATGAGAGAAAAGCAAACCATTCTCAATTTTAGTAACAATTACAGTAAAGTCCCTAACAACTGTTAAGCTAATGCCAGCCCCAGGGACAGAGAGAACGAGATTAAGGGTGAGACTAAGAGAAAAGACATCAGCATTATAGAGTCTGACACACATAATAAATAATACAATGCAGAAAGAACACTAAACAGCAAACAGCACAGTTGTAAGAAAATAAACTTATGTACACAGAAGGATATTTCATCTACCTCTAAAAGTGGGAATATTTTAGAAAGAAAAATAAGAAGCACATAATGCATGGAGGTTGACATAAAAATGGAACTCTGAGCAGACATAGCAGAGGACAAAATTTGGCTCCAAATTTGTAACAAAAAGTCAATCAAAAGAAAGAACATGACAAGAAGTACTAGGAATTTTTATTTCCTAGTAAAACAATTTATCTGGAAGCCTGGAAGCTTTGTTGCCAATAACTTAACTTTACCAGATACTTCTCAGCATATAGTATATCCATGTTTCCATAAAGCTAGATTCCCTAATCTGTGGCTTCTTTACTTCGATCACTTGGCATACTACACTTGGCATACATCTCTGCCATTTGAGCACTTCATCTTACCTTTCTTTCTTGCTTTGACAGCTTCTTCCCACAGTCTCAGTGTCTCTACCTGCTTCCCTGGCCAGCTCGTCACATGTTGTTGTTGCTGCTGCTGCTGCTGCTGCTGCTGCTGCTGTTGCTTCTGGTTGCTGGTCTCTTCACTCATGCATGCTATTCCAAAGAAAACCAGAAACTCTGTATTTACCTTGAAAAACTGCGGCCATTTTTTCAAAATCTTTAGATACTCTGACTCCACATGCCTCTATGATCTTTATCATCTGACTTGATAGTTTTTACTACAGTGCATCCTTTTTGCTGCTTGTGTCTATATTGGTCAAAATAGGTAAATTAATAAAAGAGTGTAGAAAAAGTATAAATTGGGAAAACCAAGATAAAAGAAAAAAGTTCTTTGCTATATCAAAAAGCAGGTGTCTTTTAGAATGGAACTTAGGTATTATTAGCATGGACTAATTAATGCTCATCAAAATATCTAACATACTTGGTTACTTGACCACAACGATGTACTCTAAAAGTGAATTCTTGTAAAGTTGACAAAATATGACATGCTAGATAATAAACCCCACGTACTTACAAAGAAGCAAAAATGGATGAGATTAAAACACATTAAGCGTTCTTTCCCATTCACTTTTGGCCACCTATTTTGAGAATTTGATGTTTTTGCTGCATAAAGTACATACATAGCAGAATACAGAATTAGGAAAACACTTTCTTCTGGTGGTTAGGGCGATCTTAAAGAAAAAGCCTGGCTAAACGCAAGTATTGAATTTTATCCAAAGTCCCTGGAACATTCCACCTTCAACTCTAAATTTAAGGTAAACAAAGCATTTAAATCTTCAAATGGATATGATATCCCATTTCCCTACAGATTTGGATTTGAAAAGCCAACTTATTAACACTGCTTTCATCTTTAAGATCATTAAGGACATGTTATTAATACAATCAGGAGACACTGATGCTTGAGAATCTTCCTAACATTAAATAAAAACAATTAAAATTGCCTGGGATAAGATGTAACTTCCTAGCACGGCTTCTGCTGCCACAAGTCTAACACACCAGAGCTTTTTATTCAAACCCCATAGAAGAAGGGACACACTGAAAAACAGCTATGGGGAAATTCTGCTCTTCTAACACGGGTGTTATGGGTAGACAAGCACAGGATTGAAGGCAAAATTAATGGAGAGCTTATCAGTGCTGTTTCTATACATGCATGTGAAGGATACTTCTAACACTAATGCACACTCTCCATTGATGTGTGTTTGCAAACTTCAGTATTAGGGGGAAACATGTAAGATAACACTAAATATAGTCCTGAGAGCATAGTGAAAATATCTTCGATATATTATAAAAAAATCTATATTTTCATCAATCTGAAATGCAAAAGAAATACAATTTGAAGGGTCACCTACTTTTACTGATGCCTTGTTTACATGTATTACAGTTGATACTTTGGCTCTGCCCATGTGTCTTTAAGTGGCTGGTGATGTATGCTGCGCTCAGGAGCTTCCCACAGATGTTACATGATACCTTGCCTTCGTGGCGCACCATGTGTGTCCGCAGTCTGTCTTTGGTGGCAAAGGCAGCAGTGCACGTCTGCATGAGGGAGGAAAACTTTTTTTAAATATAGACTATCCTGTTCTACCCATTTTAAAGTACGTTATATTCTAGGCCTTACCCTACCCATGTCAGCCAGCAGACTGAGCTGAATTTTAATTGCATGTGTTACCTAGAATCATAATCATCATAAAACACTTGGTGAATTTTAGACCCTTACATTTTGGGGGAAGAAAGAAATATCAACACAGAGTAGTGTCAAGATGTGAGCTTTAGAGCCAGTTAAACCTAGATTGAAATCCAGCTCCCCGAGTCACTAAACAGTGTAACATCGAGCAAGCTAGTTAACCTATCTGAATTTGTTTCTTCATCTGGAAAAGGAGAATAATACCTACCTCACAAAATTACTGGTGGACTAAGGGCATGGCCCGAGGCCTCACACGTAGCAGACACTCACTCAATGACACTAGCTTCCTTCCTCCAATTGGATTTTTCTTAGAACTCATATCATTTACTTAATAAAATCAGTCAATAACAAATTTAACTGAAAGGAGCACAAAAAGACTTCCAGCAACAAACCAGAATTATTGATGCTTAAAACATTCATTTGATTTAGCAAGATTCTTTGTCACATCTTACGTCGAATAAAATCATTAACATGAACAGATTTTCAAACAACTAGAAAATGCTCCAATTTGGCAATAGCAGACAAAAATCCACTAAGTGATAACATTTGGGAGAAAATTCATATTTTCTTCTATTACAGTTAAAACAACCTCAATCATCAACCTAGAAACTAATTTAAAGCACTTTATTCACTTCAAATACACAATGACCTTTGCAAGACTATAAATTTTATTTCTTGTAACAATAAATACTGTTGCTCAAGGAAAGGGAAATGTAGCTTAACAAAAACAACACATTTACATTTTTAAATGATCTTGCCTCACAGAAACAGAAGCTGTCATTTATATTTTATAAAACTAGAATTCAAATGGACCGCATTTACTCAAGTCAGTGATTTTAAGACTATTCAAGAACAGTGAGATTTGATTGGCTCAGACCTTCTGGATAATGTGCATTAAGTGCTACACTAAGGATAAGTCATTTTAACTCTTACTTGGCATTTGAAGGGTCTTTCTGTTGAATGGACATGTTTTACGTGACAGCTTAAGTGGTCAGGCCTGTGAAAGAGAGAGTTTCAACAGAGTATGTAATGGAACACACATAGAGAAATGCTACTTACTGTGATGTTTACATGCTTGGCAGATTTGGGTGGGGGGCATTTTAAAGAAAGCTACCAGAATCAGCAATTCCCCGCCACCCCCCACGCCGTGCAAGCCTTCTTACCTCTCTTACCATAAACAAAAGTCTTAGTCCTTTACCTGTTAATTTTCTCTCCTAGTCAACATCAAATCATATGAGATCTTGATTCTTTACAATCACAAAATACCCAAAGTTTTAGTTCTAACACTTGCCAGAAACAGCTACTACAATATTAACTTTAAAAGCCTTTAAAAATGAAAATTAGTGAAATGTTAGTCACCAGAAGAAAATGGAAAAACATTCTTCTAAAAGTTTTAAGAGTATTCAAGGTCATCTCAACTTCTAGGAAATACGTTTCTTTGATTTGAGCAAACAGTGAACCTCATGTCTGGTCACCTAACTGGACTGGAAACTGGTGGTTTTACAATGATAAGAAGTATTGATGTGCCAAATGAAGACCCGAGTCCACCCAGGCACTTCTTAAATGAAATAAGAAGTTAATCACTAAGTCACCACTTGTCAACCACACCAAACTGAAATTAGACCTGGAGGTGTAATACTTTATTGCCAATCTCCTCTAATAACACAGGCCTGCCCACAACTATTCTCACATAAACCTTCTAGATCATACAGAGACAAAACTGAAGTTCACTGATACCATAGTGAAAAAAAGCAAAGCAAAATGCAGTACCTCGAGAAGCCTTTCCCACAAACACTGCAAGTATACGGTTTGGTGATGCCTCCTTCATGAGACCTCACATGGTAAGTCATCCGGTCCTTCCTCTTGAAGCGCTGATTACAAATAGGACACTCAAAGGGCTTTTCGTCGGAATGGGAGAGCTTGTGCCGATTGAGGTGGTACACATCTCGGAAGGCCTTCCCACACATCTCACAAGCATGATTCTTCTTGACAGGCTTACTGGGTTTCTTGACAGACTGGGTCACGGGCATAGCTGTGGTGCTGGCACTGCTACTGGGGTTGGTGCCAGAGGAGGATGTAGTGACTGTTGACAAGATGCCTGCAATGGTTGAGACCAACGAAGTTCGGCTGCTGTCCCCAGCGATGGTGGAGATAAGGGGAACCACCGTGGTGGGGGTTTTCTTTGGCCGGGACACCAACTTGATCCCTGTGTGGCAGGACTCGTGGCGCCTCAGGTGATAGCTGTCCCTGAAAGCTTTACTGCAGTAAGTGCACACAAACGAAGTTTTGGGTTTTTCTTTTTTAATCCCAATGGCATCCTTTAATGTTTCTGGTGCAGCCTGAGGTTTCTGAGTTATTGGTATTGGAAGCAATGGTTTCTGATCAGGGGGCTCCACAGCAGAGCTCAGGAGGGGCAGCAAGCTGTTGGTGGGTGCCTGCTGTTGGTGATGGGAGGCTTCATGGGCCTAAAACCAAACATTTATACTTCAGAAACTCAGCCTCTCACAATGACCTTCAAAATTCAACATGCTCCAGACAATAGAGACCAGAAGAAACAATCAAAGAGCCTGTAAGCTACTCTCTGCAGCAGAGATCCAGCAAACACCTAGTTACTCTCAGAGCTCCCAATACAAAGCGTTTGTGCAGACACAAAACTTTTGCAACTAAGTTGCTGACAGTGATCTTGCTTTCAAACAGCTGACTAAACTACACACCACCCTGGTTCATAAGGGACATATCAGCTAATGAAATCAGTTTGCCTTAGTCTGCCAGCACAGAAACCAAGTTTAAATAACTTGTCAAAAGAATTACACTCCTGACAAGTATTTAACAGTACCTTACTGCAGCAACACACAAACCACACACTCATACACATACACATATATGCATGTAATCATCTATTTGTCTATCTTATCTAGGAAAAGAAAGGCACTATGTCTCTCCCTTTCCATCACAAAACTCTTAGTGACTGAGGAAGGAGGCTGTTGCTAAGTGACAAAAGGAATCTAGTTCTCTGCATACATATGCTATTTGTTAAGTTTACTTTTAAAATTTTCACTTAACTCTACTAAAAGATTTGGTTGGAATGAAAGCTGCTATTAATCAACCTGGACAGCATCTGTGAAGGTAGCCCACAGCAAAACACCTGTCAGTTGTTTCTCAGTTCGTTTAATCTTATACTAGAAGTCTGCATCCTTCAGCAATACTAGTTGCTCAAACCCTAAACTCTCAAAGACAGACCAATAAGAAAAAACAAACTATAAATAATTAAAATTCCTTTCATTTTCATCTTCTTCCAGCAGTTGTAGGTTTTCATTAAAGCATTAGACATTTGCTGTTATAACGTGCTTCTCCACTCCAAAACCAGGGGCTGGACACTGTCTGGAAATTTTCTTTAGCTGCACTGAAACCAAACTTTCATCGTGGATCAGGTTCTCGGTATTTATGAGTAGTTACTCTTGGTTTTGATTCTTTCAAAGTACTCCATACCTCCAACCAATAAACATTTAGGAAATGATGGGAAAAATTCCTGAAATAGTTCTTCCTAATATGTTGTACTTTACCAACATTATTTTTGAAACTCTTGACAGCGAGCCCAAGTCCCTATGCTTGAGTTCTGTAATCCTAAAAGGATACACGCACTCGGAGGTAAAAGTTCCAAACATTTTAAATACACAACGTCCTAAGAGGGGCCCATCCCATCATCTTAGACACTCTAGACACTTATTTACCCTTCTCACTCTATAATCAAGTCTTCTAGTTAACTTGATTAAGGAGACAAAACCAAGGAGACAGACACACACAGTCACACAGAGCTCCTCCTCTGATGGATGAGAACATCTACCGCGCATTGCTGCATGTTTACTTGACGGCAGCACAACAGCTAAGCCTGGAACCAGAACCAGTCTCCCCCAAATCATTAGCAAGTGTGGTATTCAGAGTTACTAGTTTCAACGTAATCATGTTGACTGAATCTCCCTTTGAATCCTGGAAGTACTCACAGAAATTGTATGATTACTTCTGAGTATCTTTCTGGACTTAGTGAACATACTGAATTACAGTCCACTTTTTAATTTAATTTATGGAGCTCCTGTAAATGTCAGTGTCTACATAGGTGGCATTCGCAGAAACTTTATAAAATTTAGACTCTAATCTTACCCCCTTTCCAACCTGGTTGTAGGATACCCAAGTTTCCATACAGTATACAAACGGTTAATAGCTGAAGATAGCTCAAGATATACAATTTCAAAGGCTAACAGATCAGATAATAGGGAATGCAAATCTTCTGGACAAAGTTCAGACTTCTAGTGTTTAGAGGCATTTTTTCAATTCCAAACAACCATTAGTTCGATGGAGTACTAAAAGCACTTACTGCCATTTTACCAATTCAGATGTCTGTGGCAACATAAAGTATTTTTACAGCATTGCTGAAGCTCACTCTCACAGGAGGGTCACACCAGGTCCCTGCTTCTTGGGTGAAAGGCTGTAGAATGCCTCGACCACTACGGGAATCACTCTCTGAGGATTCCTAGGATCCCCACACTTCTACATGAAGCCTTCTAAGAGGGGAACTGGCTTTCCCCAACTTGTTCTCTAGGGGAGAGACAGAGTAAAATAACAACCATGGCCTGCCTTTAGTTAAGTGTTTAAAAATATATATATAACTTCTGGGTAAACTTTTATTTGACTAGCATCATCAAATCAAAGTTTTAATTTTATCTCCCGTCTCATTCAACTAACCCTGCCCAAGCTTTCCTTTTGCTGGAGCTGGCAAAAAATGAAACAAAAATGTTATTTCATCACCCACGGTGGTAGAATATGGCACCATGAAATCTTCCAGCGCCACAGGATAAAAGATTTTGTACTGAAACAAATTAGCATCAGTGAGTCATATCTTGAATGTCCTGTTAGAAGAATCATCCATCAAACATTTTAACAGGTATGGCTTTCACTTTCCACCAGCTTATCTGGAAAGCAAGCAGGTATTAAACTGTTTTAAAATGTAAATTCAATAGGATGCTCCAGGAAACAAACAAGAGAGTTTAACTCTCCATTTCCCCAGTAAAAATTACTTAAAACTAGAACTGAGTAAGTCTATTCATACCTTTCCATAGAAAAGACTGAAACATTCTCTTTACCCATTCAACTGTCCTCGGCTCTAAATTATAAGTTTTCCAACAATTTTCACTGCACACATTGCCAAGCCCAGGATCAAATATTAGCTTTCACACTTCTCCATCAGGTGGAAAAAAGATTTTAATAGCTGAAAAAAATTAAATAATATAAAATCTAATTAAAAAGTTGATCAATAAATGCTTGGCATTTGATTTATCCAGGAAAAGAATAATAAATAGTATTCCAAAAGATTTTTCAACTATCTTTCCAAAAATTAGTTGTGGGTTTTCCTTTTGCATAAAGAATTCTCGTTTTTTTCAACGTCCGTTAAGTTTATAGATAGCAAATTTAACATGGTAAGTTTAAATCATTCATCATGTAAAAATCACTTCAGTGTTCCATTAATCCCATATTTTAAAAGGACCATTTGAAAGATTTTTCCAGAGAAGGCATTTGCCACCTTTACACCAACCTGGATGCCGGCTAGTTATATATCACTTCTTTTTCAATGCATTTTTAAGGTGACATCACATTATCAAGCTCAACAAAGCACGATAAAACAATATCAGATCAGAATGAGAAAAGGGGGAACTTCCTGAGCTCTACAGTTCTGAGTATGTTCAATTTTAAGAAGCCTGAATATATTTCAACAACTACGTAGAAATCAAACTACTCACATTTGAAAGAATATAGTCTTAAAACAATAAACCAGCTCTACACAATAGGTAACGTGTGAGTTATCCAATCCCCTATATTAACTCCCGTGGGATGGGTCCAGTGGCTGGGAGGATTTTTTGAAAATTCTGCATCCCGTTCTGGTTAGTTCCAACAGATCTCAAGCACCCAAGCTATGCGTTTGGGATTTCACGAAGTTATTCCAAGAAGGAAAATAACTCGGAGAGGCGGGAAGAAGGCACTGAAAGCGACGAGATTCCTAACCTCCTCCGGTTCCGAAGTTTCCCCGTGAGCTCATCACTACCGCCCGCTAAGTGCTTCGTTTGCAAATAGAAACGAAGCAGGAAAAAAATAAGTTCCAGCCTAGGTCTCCAAATAGGGGGTCCCCCACCTAAAGTGGGCGGGCAAGAGGACTGCCAATGTATCGACTGCAGTCACTTTCAGGTTTCTTGCAAAAAGTGAAGACCAACACCCCAACGAATGACTCATCTGGGGGCTTTGTAAGCGGACTTTGTTTGCTCTCTCCACTTTCCGTCTCCCCCACTTGGCTGGAGGAAACGTTCGAGGTGGCACGAGAGAGAAAAGCGCTCGGGAGAAGGTCGGGCCTCCTGGAGTCCCGGCCCCCGCCGCTCCCCCCGCCCAGGCCCGGCCCGGCTGGGGGATTCCCCGGGCTGAATGGGACGGCGGGAGAGCTGGACAGAGGGACAGGGTGTCAGCTGCCAAGGCTCGGCAGAGGCTTGGGAAAGACAAAATGCAAATCCAGTGAAAAAGTTTGGGGAGAGGATACACACAACACCCCCCAACTGGGTAAACACGAGAGGGGACGGCGGGAAGGGGGAGTGGCGGGGAACCCAGGGATACCCGCTATTCGCGGGGGGGGGGGTCAGAAAGTCAACACACACGCACAAAAACAGGAGAGGGAGGTGAAAAGGAGGGAGAGCGAGCGAAAGACGGATGAAGTGGGGGGGACTCAGAGGGGAACCCGGGGACCCCCTCACCCCACGGTGCGGGCCCGAGCCCGGCACGCCGTGGCCGAGCGGCCCGCGCTATCCAGCGGCCCGGCGCCCTCCTTTCTCTGGGCCGCGGGTGGTGACAGCGACCGGCCTCCTCCCTTCCCCTTCAGGGCGGGAGGGAAGGGTGTGTGCGTGTGCGTGTGCGAGCTAGGGGGGGCCCGGGGTTCACCCCGAGGCCTGCTTTCTCCCCCGCACCCCGTGAGGCCGCCTCCTTTCACCTCAGCAGCCCCGCTCCGCCGGGGCGGGCGGGCGGAAAAACAAAGGGGGATTAAGGCCGGGCCGGAGAGCGGAGCCGGGAGGGAGGGGAGGAGGAGCGCCGCCCGCCCGCCAGCCCGGGGCCCGGCCCCCCTGTCCCCCCCGTGCCCCCCCGGGGGGGGCCCCCAGTACCTGGAACAGGAACGCGGTCCAGTTGGCCTCCATGGCTGCGGCGGCCGACCCCCCTCCTCCCCACTCCCCCCGCTCGGGGAGCCTCCTCAGCCGGAGGAGGCGACAACAAAGCGGCGGCGGCGGCGGCGGCGGCAGCGGCAGCGGCGGCTCCTCAACATGGCAGCGCCGAGCGCGGCCACTTCCGGTAACCTCCGGGACGCACCACCGCCGCGGCGAGCGCGGGCGGGGGGGGAGCCCCGACCCGGCCGCCGCCGCCCCCAGCTGCCCGGACCCCTTGTGTGCGTCCCCGCTGCCGGCTCGCCGCCTCGGAGCTCAGCCAGCGCCTGCCGGCGGTGGGGTCAGGGCCCCCGCGGGGGGGCTGGGGTGGGGCCGGGGGCGGGGATGGGGCGCGGCGTCCCCCCCCGCGGGGGTGTGTGGTGCTGCGGTCCGTGGCTCAGGCAGCTGGAGCAGGGGGAGCTCAGGAGAGAAGATGGAGGACGCCAGGGTCTGGCGCTGGCTCGCTGGGCACGGCCGGGCTGTCTCCCGTGATTCAGACACCGTGCCCAGCAGCGTCGCGTCCCTATCAGACCCTCAACGGAAGGCACAGGCCACGGCGGTCACCTGGCTCTTCAGTCCCTTATGCGCAGCACAGCTCCGACCTCCAAATTGGGGGAAGCCCCTTCTACTTGGAGTGTCTGTCTCTTCTGGTACTTCATCCCAGCTAAACCTTCCGCACTCTCGCTGTGATATGCATCTAGCTCTGAGTTAGCCTTCCAACTCAAGCAGGGAATCCCACTGGGGTGCAGCCTCAGATCCTCCCAGTGCTGAGGGAAACACTTCCCACGCGCAGAGATGTCATTGCTGGGTTATTCTTGGGTGAAGGGCTGAGCTTCCCCATCCTCCCCTTAACTCCAGATATGACGTGCAATTCTACCCGAACACCCCCTCTCCCGCCAAAGAAATTAAAACAAGTGCTTTCGAAATTGTAGACAAGAAATTATTTTAGTCCTTCAGTATACAGTGTGCTTCCTCACCCCACCACCCCAAAACAAAAATCGAACTTCTGGTTGGACAGCATCAGATGTCACTGAGGTGACCCCAGCCTCTGCAGTTCCAAGTCTTCCGTGTAGGCGTCACTGCTACTGGAACTTTGCATGACGATGTCCTGAACGTTTTCTCTCCTTTCCTCACATAGAGGTAGCTACTGGAAATATCAGAGACAAGCTATTATTAAACAAGTGTCTCCAGTCCAAGAAGTCTCCTCGGGCAGGAAATGAGGGGGCAGGCTGTATCAGTGATATTTTTATAAACTCTGGTTTAAAAAAATTCTTCAGATGGTCACATTATTTCAAGACTTTAACATCTTTCATAACCAATTGTCTCTTATCTCATCCCCTCCATTTATTCCTCTTGAGCCACGTTCTAATCAAGGTCACCATCTCCAACTTCTCCCATATATACACAATAAAAATAATGTGGTTGCAGGATTCTATTAGTAAAAGAAACTGAAGAGGTAAAGTAATTTGACAGTCTATGTTTCCTTTCCATCCACTACCCACGTATACCCCATCTCACTCCTTTCCCTCAGTCACCAGAGTGAAGGGGCTGGAAAATGTTGGTCTGGTTCCTTTTAGAGTCAGTTCCCTGGTGGATGCCGTCTGGAGGTCTTAGGACGAATGAGAAGTTCTGCAATTTGGATCAGTGGCAGAAGCAGGTAAACACATCAGGGAAATAGCCTATGACAGGAGGGGACAGAAAATGATAAATAGTTTCTGATACATTCCTCAGCTAAACTGCTACAGTGGCCCCTATGTCTCCTATAAATGGCCATTAGTCTGTTTTGGAAAGAAAAATAAAATGGTTGTGGAAGCCTAAGTTCATACATACATACAAGATAAGGAGGGAACTAAGATGTAAACCTAAGGAATTAACTAGTAAACTCAAACCTTTTTGCTCTGACCTTGGACATTGCACATTGTTTCATTTTTATTCCATGAATACAAGTCTCTGCTTCTTTCCTGCATTAACACATTCAGTTCAAGGTCTCTGTAATTTCTCTCCTAGTTTTCCTTCTCCCTTGTACAGTCTCTCCTACTTTGCTGCCTTTCAAACTATGTGAAAATGAAGCTTCAGAATTATGAAAACTACTACTTAATGAAGACCCTTATTCTAATGACAATATTGCTAGACTCTCTTGAGCTTCTTATCCCAGGATCTAGAAACTCTTCTCCAGCAATCTTTCTCACAGGACCTCTGGAGAGGGCTTTCCCCACTAACAGGAAGTGGAGGTCAAGTGAAAACAGTCTAGTTCTTATTACTGAAGAGCTGGGATTCAGAAGTACACTTTTTTGGAGGAAAATGGCTAATTTTACCTCTATCCATGAGAGGACACCAGAATTCCCAGTTGTTCCCCAAACTCTCCATTAAAAAGAAAAGTTAACAACCTTTTAAATTCAGATAAAATTTTAAACCTTAGGATGTTTTCCCTATAGAAAATAACCAAGTTTGGAACAAGCACTCAAAAACAATCAGCTCCAACAGTTTGAGGAATATAATGAAACCAGGAAGATCAAAGACTCCAACCCTAGAAGGGGCATTTCCACCCTTAGGACAGACAATGTCCTTGACCACAAACAAAATGAGCCCCTCGTCAAGCCAGCTTCCATAGACCGTGTTAGGGTACCACCAAAAGACCAGGCATGTTTAAAGACAGTAAATTCATCTTGATCATTGTAAACAACTTTCAATAAGTGAATCAATGGTGTTACCTTCAGATATGATGAATAACTGAAATGTTTGGTGTCGGCAAAAAATACAGTGTGCCTAAATCCTCATCTCAGTCTCAGTTTCCTTATCTAGAAAATGAAGACAAAAGAAATACCTATCTCACAGGGTGACTTGTGGATTAAATAAGAAATCCGTAAAATGCTAAGAACATTTCCTGGAATATAACAGGTGCTAGGTAAATATTTTTATTGGTGCTACTGAGTGGTTCTAGATTAACTTTGGGTTTGGGAACTCTTGCATATCAGCTCTGAGCCAGTTAATTATTCCTCTCACTTTCTCTCAAAGTGACAGGTTTTTCCCCAGGCCCCATCCCTCTCTTCCTCAACAAGCCCTAAGGTAAATGGCCAGAAGGCTAATGACACATGACAAAGGAAGGTGTCTATCAAGATCAGCTTTTCTAAAGACAACTTTTAGCAAACATTAGAAAGCAACAGGATATTTCCTTCCTATTTTGGAGAGAATTGTAAAATCCTGTAAGTACGTTAAGGATTAAGATTAGATTTAGAATCCTAGAACAGAAAGCATCTTTGCTGTTGTCAGTTACCTGTCCCCAAGTAACACTGCTCAACAAACTAAAAGCAAACCAAATCCAAAACTCTCAATAGAGTATCTAGTTAGAAGAAGCTTCAAACTGGCAATTAATGGATTAACTCTTCATGCAAAAAAGCTAGAACAATTAACAAATCTACTAGTAAAAACCAGGACTGCACTATGTAGAAATACCAAAAAAACAGTGGCCAGAGAGAAATGTTATCCTTCATTACCAGCTTCAGTGCAATTAAGGAGAAAAGCAGCACACTCTATCAGAACAAGGGGACCAACCCCTGCCCTCCCCCAAAAAACCCAAAACACAAAACACAAAAACAACCAAGCCTCTTTGGGAGGAAAGCAGAAGTAATCTCCCCACCTCCCTCCACTCCACCCCAAGCTCCATAACCACACTAAGGGCTTAAGCCAATTGCCTGTGGCCCATGTGGTCAGAAGTTGGGTTTGTGTTTCAATTCTACCACCTAAAGTGTCATCACTAGTTATTTCTGTTTTAACTGGTAAGGTGAGGAAGGGGAAACAACGAAGAACTTTTTTTTTTTTTCTGAATACCTATTTAAGTCCCTTGACAGCTGGAACATAATCACAGAGAACAAAAGGGATGGGAAATAAATCTACCCATTTTCCTAGTAGACATTTAGTTCAACTAGTAGTTGAGGGTTCTTAAACACTCTATTGTTTCTAAGAAGGGTCACATACCCAAGATGCCAAAAGCAAGTCCAAAGCCATGGAAACACATTTATCACCTTAACTCTTCTTGAAAGAAGCTGCCAAAAATCAATGCTAACCCTATCAGTTCCATCCACAAAGCATTTGAGTAGAAACACTAACTTCCATTTTATAACTCCTGAATGGCTGACAAAGGACAGCCAACAAATAGCAAGCAAAATAGCATAGGACACAAGAAGGAAAGAAACTCAGACAGGTCAAAAATACACCACGTAAGAAATTCAATACAACTGGAAAACATACTCTCAGGCACCAACATTTCTCCTTTGGACACCTGTTCCTCCCTGCCCTCACATGCCCCAAGCCCAGGGTAATGGCTGAGCTTGAAAAAAAGTTGATACTTAAGAGGTCGAGCAAACTTGGTGGGCCTGAACCAAACTACAAAGCTTAGCTCAGTTACAGCATCATTCTAATAGCCAAAACCAAATTAAATCCCTACATACAGTTATTCTGAGGTACAGAGGTAAAGCTTTTTTCAGTGGCTATGGCCTCCACCCCAAATACATTCCACTGGTTAAGAGGGATGTAATGACACTGAAAGCATTGTGCTACCGACCTGCATTGCCAGAAAAACACTATTCATTTGCAAAAAAAAAAAAAAATTACTACTTGTCAATGCCTGTCCAATCATTCTTGAAGAGTAGAAGCAGAGCAAAAACATAGATATATCAACTGAATACCCTTTACCCAAACTCCAATAGAAACATCTCTTCATTTTCTTCTTCATACCAGATTTGAGGATAGTCCAGAGTTCAGGAAGGATACTGTTTCTCAGAAGTCTCCAAACAGTTAGCATATTAATACACGCAGATTTTATGGCTGTCTCTTTCTCAGTCGGTACTTCTTCTTCTCCCTTGCATTAGCCTAGATTTAAAAAAGGGGAAAAAAAACCCTCATTGGGTCAATCTGATCTTCAGCTGAGGATCCCTCCATTCCTGGTAGTGAAAGGAACAAAGAAAAATGAAAGAGGTGTTGAGGAGCCTGTGTAGTATGTTCCCTGGGTGAGGGAAGTGAGGAGTGGTAACCTAAGACACTGGTGTGACATCACAAGACCAGCTAGACTAAGCTTTAGGAAGGATTCTAGAAACCAATGCCAAGAGATGGCAACATAAGGCCAGGACAGCATAAAATCTGACTAAGGCTCCAGGAGAGGGAATTAGCTCCTTTAAGGATGTTTCTTGAACCCTGAAAAGTCTCTGAACTAGAAGCTGCCTAAAGTTCTACAGTCAGTCATCTGGTCCAGGCATAAAAGCAGGTGCACGGACCTGGCAGGCTGGTCATTAAAGCTCTACATAGGGACAACAGCTGTACTCAACATTTACTCGTTAAGCTGTGAATAAAACATCAAGCTTACCTGCCATCCACAACCACTACTTCACACATTTCACTCTTGGTTGCCCAAGCAGTGGCAGCAAGTTCTCTGCTAGACGTGAAGAAAGAAGACCAGAATTCCTAGAGGGCAGGATAGATTTTGACTTGATGAACAATTTACTATGGCACACAGGGAAGATGGGTCAGATTCAGAAAATCTAGATTTTTCCTTCCAAGTAACTTTAGCCTCTTTAACAAAACACACAAGGCTCTACTCAACTATTTGACAGAAGTTAATTAGCCCTCTACCCGCAAGGCCTGACCCTGTCCTCTGCTAGCTTTTTTTTACTGACCTTACATAAGTCCCCCACCTCCTCAGCTCCCAGCTGTTTCCTCTTATTTTTTCAGCTTCCTCTTCCCCGCCACCTCTCCTTTCACTTTCTCTCCCCTTTCATTCAGCAGTGAATGCTCAGAGAGCAGATGGCAAGTAGTCAGACCAAGCCAGTGAAAACGTTTCCTGAGTAGCAGGTATAAGGTAATCCCAGAAACAGGTATTCTGGGGTTGGGATATACATTATTTCTGCCTTTTAGCAGTTTTCACTTTAGATGGGAGAAGCATAATAAACTTATTCCTCGTATATGAAAGACTATCTTCATACTTATTAAAACTAGATTTATAATATGGGACAAAAAAAAGTCTCTCAGTGATGCTTCTGAGGCACAAGAGGACTTTTTTGTTAACATTGGAAGTGCTAACTTTTATTCCTACCGTAATTCATCCAGTCTTCTACATAGTACCTTTACCCAAACTCATGAAGCCTGAGGAAGCCCTCATATATGTTCTATACACAAGTTTAGTTAGCTGAGGCAGTTACTCTGACTACTTACGCAAAGCATATGGAAGGGTCCGAGTTGGTACTATAATCTCTGATTAGCTGTCTCACCAGAGAAGAGTTGAGAAAACTGAAAAGGAAGCTTGACTACTAGAAGTGGGTTTGGGACTTATTCCAGTGATCTCCTTAAAAACCACAGGAATTTTGGGAGCAAACTCACCTAGGAAAACAGGGAGAGGAGAGGGAAAAGGGCACCACAAGTCCAACATCTCCAATCAGTAACGTTTACTTTAATTTAGTAAGTCTCTCCTGGTGGTTCTAAAAGCCCTGGTAAAAACCTGGTCCTAGAAATACTGCAAGGGTGATACCTAGAGAATCAGCTCTGCTCCAGCCTCAAATTCAGGCTGTGCCAATTCCAACCTAGAATGACACAGTCAAGATTTTGCAAGGCCGGCAAGGACACTCCAGGGACTAACTTTGCAGTTCACAATGGATTCTAATCAGCTTGAAGACAAAACAAAGACCTCCCTAATGTGAACTTTCTCCTTAGAATAGTGGCTCACGTGTAGCACTATCCCGTAACTATTATGGAGGCTTTGCTATCTCAAGAAACAAATATTTTTTGATCACCTATTAAATGCCAGGAACCGTCTCAGTCACTGGGGATACTTTTAAGGATCTCCTCCAGTGGTGAAATCAAAACTTGAAATAATTATAGACCAGTTAGACATTTGTACAAAGCACTTAAAGAGCACTGGGAAGGAAGCACATTTTTAAAGGGAATATTTGCTCTCTTTAATACTAAAAATGAGACTTCACCTCATTGGTTCTCACATAAGTGATAGCTTTGACACCAAAGATTGTCATCTAGGGTTGCTGATTATCAAAACTGTTGCCGAAGAGGCTGTATACTCAGGGCTAAGTGGAAATGCAGGCTTTTATTGTAAACTGGAAAAGTGTGAAGTCACTACACACTGGCTTTTAAAACTCATCTACCTAGAATGGTAAAGCAATTCAATCTGGTTTTGTGTTGTGGATCTATTTTACTAACACAAATTTGTGTAAGCGTGTACTCAGCTACCAAAATAAATGCACATTTGTAGACATTTATGCATTCATAGGGTCTTTTCTATGCACTGTCCTTTGTGAGGCTGCTGCCTAGTTAGAGTGGCTAGCCAGGCCCTGGCCACTGTTATGATATGCTCTCCTTCTGTGGGGCCAGACTGACTAGTAGGGGTCAAAAGAGGGCAAGGGCTTCTCCGATGCTGGCTGTACACTACACACTGGAAAGCCAGGGAACTAAACATCCCACTTTCTTGCTGCTGGGCCCTGGGCCATGGCCACTATTACTAGATTAACTCTTTGAAGCAGCCCCCAGCAACCTGGCTAAGATGTTGGATGAAAGATAGCACCATGGGACACCCTGGTGGCATCAGGTGGATACTACAGGTGATGTTCACTTGAGTCAAAGACTTAACCTCCCCCTAGTAACCTCCCCACTGGAAAACGCAGGCTGGCTTAAAAAAAGCCATGTGGTAGTAAAATAAACAGAAATTTGTCACCAGAAGACATGCATTCAAATTCTGGGCCTGTCACTTTAACATCTCTGAGCCTATTTTCTCAAACTGCAAAATGAGGCTAATACCATTTGAGGATTAAAGTGAATCAAAGTAGTTAACAGTTAGCTACTATTTTCATTAATAAGGTATTTGTTCTGTCCTTGCATTTTTCCCCTCAAAATTTTCCATTAAAAAAAAGGAAGCGAGGGCATGAACCCTTGAAGTCAGCACTTTGGGAATAAGCCCCATTACTTCTCGGCCTTTTGGCTTACATCAAGTGGGAATAAGCTCCATTTGACTGGAGGACTACACTACATATCAGATCAAAGCTATGGGTTACACTTGCTTAGGATTTCATGAACGTATTTATTTAATCATAAACACTTATTAAGCTGTGTGTACTAGCACATTGGGCACCTTCAAAGAAGTGTCAGAAAGTTAACACAGTCCTTGCTCTCAATGAATTTAGCTGGGGGAAGTAAAACACAGACACATGAGACAATTAGACAGCAGCTTAAAGGCAACATGCAAGTGCGTGCATTATATGTGACACTATATAAACATGCTGAAGAAAAGCAAAGCAGAAATACAATGCAATTGGTCCAAGAATGCTGAAGTCTTTAGTTGATAACGAAAGGGTGGACGTAAGGTAGCAAAAGGAATGAGGATGCTTGTAGGATGTGGGTGTGTGTATGTGTGTTAAATGTTTGCTGAGTCTCTTGGCTTTGAAAGAACTGCTTGAGCTAGTTGATCCTCCATCAGCCTAAGACCAGGGTAAGGGTCCTGGAGTAATGTTAAAGCTTCCAAACCAATGAAATATACCATCCAGTTTCTTTACATAAGAATCCTTTCATGGATAACTACTAATAATGAACCAAAATGAGTGAATCCCAATGAGAAATCTGCAGGAATTCTTGACGAGGCAGGACCACTTAATTCAGAGATGATTTAAGGTTGCTTCTCTAAGAATCAAGCTTAAGTAAGAATGATGGGAAAAGGAACTCAGGAGGAAGCAGCAAGATAGAGAAGTGCTCTACCCTTTTAGGAGACAATGTCAATTCTTGATGATCTGTACTGGAAGAAATGTGCACAGCTTCCAACAAAACTCTTTCTGACTTTACAAGACTGACTTCGGGGGCAACATTTACTTTTCCAATTATACTTGGTTTAGGTTAGCATTTAAATTAATTTATATTTCCTAGCTTCCCAACTAAGGAGGAATTACTTGACACAATGTTAGGATTAGATATTACTTTCTCCAGTAATCCATCCACAGATAACTGTTTGTGAGACAGGCTTTTACAGGAAGCCTTCTATTAAGGAGTACTAAGTTCTTTCCATTTCTTGTCAATCAATATCTGTTAAACTGTGTCAGCACTGCATTTGGCTCATTGAGAAATAAAAATATTACAAAAATTCCACTGGGCAGGAAAAACTAACACAAAACTTTCAACAGTAACAAGACGAATTGTGAAGAGACTAAACGTATCAGAGAAGACAGCTATAATATGGGTTAGAAACTTGCTTTTTATACTTTCAGGAATAAAGTTTAACTTGAGGATGATCAGGATTTGAGGCCACACGGTGACGGCTAAGTGGGAGGAGGAGAGGAAAAAAGTCTAAAAACATAAACAAATACATAGCAGCAAAAGTAAGCATAGTATTTGCCAGATCAACCAGAGCAGGGGAAGATGTGATTGAGAATAGTGATAAATTGGAAAGGTAGACTATAACCCACTGTTGATTCACATTAGGTGAGTGACATAACATTTTCAGAAGATCAGATGTGATGGCCAGGGTGGAGACTGGAATCAGTGAAACAGGCTAAAAATCTTGAGTAATGAATTTGGGCGCACAGACGAGGATTCTGGTATGGCAAATGGAGATGGCAGGGAAATCCAAGCAGCATTTCAAAGAACTCTATCTGGCAAGTAAACAAATCTCTAGTTGAACTCAAGTCAGATACAGTGGCACCGTGGCTAAGAACAAGTTACATTAAAAGTCTTCAGACTTGACTACCACCTTGCTGCAAGTTTACTACCTAGTTTTAGAGGACAAATGAGCCATTTTTAGTTTTCTTTGTTGCAGTGTGCTTTTTGTACTGCTAACCAACATTTTACATTCCTAGTCTTAAGATGTGGATGTCACTTTTGGTTAATCTCTTAATTCAAAAAATCTTTTAAACCTCCAAAAATAATTAGAAACACTCCAGGTTACAAAATGGAAAGTGATGTTTTAATGTTACGTACAAACATTTAGCTTCTACTACACAGTAAGTATTGACCGAATAGGGATTTATTCCCAATTTAGAAATAGAAGAAATTCAGACCTATATTTACTGGTTATTTATTCAAGATATTCAGAAAGGGAAACAAATAATTCAAACTTCTAGGTTTCTCCTCCAAAGCAACTGAACTGAGTAATTATCTTTCGAGTGTCTACTCAGTGCATAGCACCGTGCTATGTACCTGGGAGGAAAAAGGAAGAGATAATGACCTGTTAGAAAAGACAGATATATAAACAACTCACTGATATCAAAGCAGAATGGCATAAGTTTTAAGATACAGTAAAAATAATACTCTGTAGAAACATTGAGGAAGGACCAATAAGTGTATTCAACTAAGTTTACTTAGTGACCATCATGTGCCAGACATGGTCTTGGTTCCTTAGAAAACAAGTTCATCAACCAAGAAAGTTGAATTAGATGGATAGAGCAAGCAGGCAAGCTAGGTGACATATGCTACATTAGAGGTATATACACAGTCTGTGCCAACTCACAAGGGAGTGATTCTGTCTGTATGATGGCTGTTAGAGTTTACAGAGGAATCTTTTAGGGACTATTCAAGGTAAGTTATCCTTCTCCAAAGGAAGAGATGAAGAACATTGCTCGAATAAGAAATAGTAGAACCAAATGCAAAGAAATGCTGGAGAACACCAAGTCCTGGGATATGAAGTATACCAAGGGGACAGCTAGAGATGAGACTAGAAAGGTGGGCTGGGGGTCAGGTTACCAAGGGCCGATATATTCACCTAAGGAGTGTATCCTCCTCGCAATGAGGTTTCAAACAATTTTAGCAGGAAGTGACATAATAAATTTTTCATTTTAGAAAGATCACTCTAGCAGCATTGGCTGGTGAAGAGTTGGACTTGGGGGTGAGGATACTAATGGATTTCTAACCATCAGTGGTGTTCATTGACCACATAAGTAGATGTTGTAACTTAAATTTCTAGGCATGCCACTTTAAGGGGAGAAGAGATTCAGCCCAGGACTTAAGCTCCTATTTAATAGGCTGTCCTCTGTTTGACTGATGTGGCAGTCCATTCCTAAGTATTAAACCTTAATAATTGCCCCAACCTGAAAGCTCATCCCAAATTTACACATAAAGACTCCCCTACTAAGACCCAGAACCTCAGAGTACAATTCTGCCATGCCTTCTGGTACTTCAACAATCTCCAAGTTTCGTCTTTTTTTTTTTTTTTTTTTACAAAGGGAATTCTCGATTCTCATTTGTGCCACTTTGGATTAGAATGCCTCTGCACAAGTTAAATTAAGGAGGCAACAGAGCTAACAATTTTAGGACTAAAGACAGACGTTATCAATCTAGTGTACTTTCAGTAATCTCAATCCAATTTGCTGCAAGGCTGCTAGTCACCAACCACATTCTGTGTAGCCTCACTTGCTGCATAAAATGTCCAGCAAGCAGGGTAATCGCTACTATGTAAATTTGATTCTTTGTCCTCTACTAGAAACACACCTTTATTTGTCCTCTTTCAGTCTTAGTCTTCAAAGCAGACAAGTTTTTAACATTGTTTTAAAGCAACTGCACCCACACCGATTTTCTTGACTAAATCGGATCAAGTGGGCCTAATAGACTTTTAATAAAGTATTCTAAGTGACAATTTAAAAAGAAGGCAAGTTTGTGTCCTTTACATTTTTACAATGTAAAGTTGGGGGAAGGGGGGTGATGGGAATGACAAATGCTTAGGTGTTAATTTCCAATAATTTTCATCTTAAAATGGCATTAAGTAAACATGTCAAGAGAACTGCGCACTGACTTTTTGCTCACAAGATACTCTGCGTACTTAAGGCCTAGAGAACCCCAAAATATAAATAGCCAACCTGATGATAAGCAGGGTTTTAAGACACACTATCATTAAATGTCTCTTAGTAATGCCCAGAAAAGACTGATACCACTCCAGAAACTGTTTCAGACCATGAAAAAAAACTATAAAAGTCTCTGAAATGGACATTTTTCTAGTATATGACCAATTTTATGCCTAGAATTTTTTTGCAGCACATCTCCTCTTGTACGCAATTCTTACAATTCTGGCCTTACTATTCCATACCTGGAGACGTACAAAATACGCAGAAAAACAAGCAGATTCACGTCTTCTGCATTTTCTCTTAAGTCCCAAAACCTAGGTATATTTTCCTGATTTACAGAAGTTCGGTACTCACGAAGTAAGCTCTGTCCAAAATCTAAATGGATCCAGAAGCTGAAAAGCGAAAGATTTTGCCAAAACAGATAAGGGAGAGGTAAAGCTAAAGGAAGAAAACATACCAAAAAACTAACTTTGGAGCTGATATAGAGGATTAAGAGTTGTCCAGCTTGCTGTAGATTCTTTACAGCAGGGATAATTTCTTGATTTTATATCATAGCTCCCCCTAGTGGCTAAGTGACTTTCCCTAGCATTTATTTACTCAAATGTGGTGGAACATTGTAAAGCAAAACCTCCCCCAAAAAACCTAATCAGACATATGGCATCCCCACAAATTAACGTTTTGTTCAAAATATATTTGGTAAGTATAGCTACAGCATTCTAGAGACGCTCTCAATTTCCACTATCTTCACATTGATAGTTCTAGCAATAGTAGATAGACAAAAGCTCTAATTAGTATGATGACAGGAGTTAGACACGTTTTAACTGTGTGGATTAAGACACAACACCCAGGATGTGTTGAACTAATGGTGTGTTTCGTGTACCTATCTAAAAGGCAACCTCCTTATGCAAAAGCATGCATGACTTCTCTTCCCCAAGACCCAGCCAGGTAACGATTAAAATGATTATGAGGTTATTTCTGCCTAAATTACCTTCTACATGACAAAGCCTAATTTATTCTATTTTCTGTATACTATAGAAGCACCAAGTGAACTTTGTAACAGAAAAAATACCCTTGATCCCTAAAAAATCACAACCATCTTCAAGGTTGTCAGGCAGTTTTCAGGAGTTAGTAAGAAGCAGCCCCAAAGCGCTCAATCACAGAAATAAGAGCTGGTTTAAGTATACTAAAACTTCTTGGGCCTATATTTAAAGCAAAAGTTTTTGCCAGGATTACCATACACTCAACAGTCACAATAGATAGAATCAACAGGCGATTTCTTATAATTTCTTTACTTCATGCAAATCCCAGCTTTTCCTATATGATCAGATTGGTCAGTGTTTCTGTAAACAAAGTACTGAGAAAAATTATCCCCAAAGAATAGAGTGTTCCACCATATACAGTAGGATGGCAGAATATTTCCTTCACTAGAGTATGTTTTGTGAGTCCACCACAGCAAGAGACTATTAAAAAATGTGGGTCCTAGCTTTCTCTTCTTTTAGCTGCTTCAGACTAGAAAGATGGGTAACTTACATCTCAATTAACAAAGGATCCACAGCAACAGGTCTGTTTTCACCCATACCCCCAAAAACGAGAAAGCTTTCGCCCTGTACATTCTACTACAGCTCTACAATCCCTTATACCAACCCTTGGGGGCAGATGGATTTGAAATTCAGAGCTTTTGCACTTTATATATAAAGATATGAATGGCACATAGACCCTGTATCACTTAACTCCCTCAGCAAAGCTGTGGCTACTGCGTAAGTAAACACATCAACATTTCCGCAGGAAGACAGTTTAGTCACAGTGCAAAATAAAGACATCAGTTCTGGTCAGGTTTTACATTCCATTAGTTCTACAACAAAAAAAAGTCTGTTTTTGGAGTTTTTTGGATAAGAGATTATAAACTTGTTTTCTGCCTTTGCATTCTTCGCATCGTAATAGAAATAGATTAAACCAAAGGATGGTCATGTTACAACAGAACTTCAGTCTAATTAAGTTTCTCTCCTTTTAATACTATTTATGGTAAATATATACATAGAACTTATTTCATTTGTAATTTCATTACAACTTCATATACAAAGGCACATATAAGAAATTCATCTTCACAGAAACTTTTTTAAAAAAAGACAAAAAACACAAGCCCTAATGAGCAAGATTTACTTTCCAGAGACAACACTTAGAAGGCTGAAATTCTACAATCATATTGAACTGAAGCATGAGTTAATAAACGAACACTTGAAATTTATTCAAGTATGAAACTTAGGAAAAAAACATTTTAAGTGAAGGCAATCTTCATATTCCACAGAATTGAAGAAAAAAATTAGACTTATGTTATAAAAATAAAATTCAGATCCCAAACAATTAGGAATCAGAAAATGGGTTTCTTACCTTTTCTTTCCAGAATGATGTGGACTGAACAGCAAGGTGGGTTATTCACTCTGATGTTATGGAAAATAATTGCTTCTTAGAGAGACTTAAGTTTTTCCTTGATTAAAAAATAACTAATTATAAGCTCCCTACAATATTCTAAGGTAACATAGGGAGAAGAGGAAAAATTCAAACCAGCTTTTTTAGTTCCAAGAGTGTGACTTTCTTCTAATAGCTGCCAATACAGATAGAGGTTTAAAGTCCATTTCCTAAGTCTGTATCTCCTCTCACAGCTTTTAGCTGTCTGATCTTAACTGCAAAACCTGTGCCCTTCTACCTTTCACAAATACAAATTAAACACTCACTAATCTTCACACAGCCTATATACCAGTCAAGGAGTATTTTGTATTTCACTTCAATTTCGGTGGGAACTACTAAAACTTTTGGTAGAGTACATCTTTCAACTTAGCTTAAATGCACTCAACCTTGAGTGAAGGAAATTTCCATTTTGGTCCTGTTACCAAAATAGTCAATGAATACACATGAGCCCAGGCTTGCTAAGTCTGCCTCACATCAACCTTCCACAAATTAAGTTACTTAAAAGTAGTGATGAACATTCTATACACGAAACAGAACTGGTTTTACTCAATTTTTCTGCTTGACTATATTTTCAATTCTTGCAAAAAAAAAAAAAAACTAGTCACTTCCTTAATGAATCTATACCAAGCGCTTTACTTAAATACTTAAGGTGGAATCCTAGTTTTGAAATCGATATCCCTTCTTTTCCTCCTGACATTCCACAATGTTCATTTAAATGTATTGGGTAGGTGACCTTATGCAAACCTCTCTTGAAGTCTGTTACTTCACTGCCGATTATTTCTAGTTTTTCCTAAGTTTGAAATTATGTCACCTGAACAGCTGTCTTAAATTCAGCTTCCAACTATGATCAGCACCCAAGGGAAATGTTAAGATTTAGTTGTTTGTTTTGGGTGCAGAAAGAGTGGTTTGATGGTTTTGACCAACCATCAAGAAATCAGAAGAAAAATCCCCAACTCAAGCAAGTTGAAAATTTAGCACCAAGGGGCTATAAAGTAAAAAGATACAAGAGCGAGTAAACTAGGTATCGTCACTGCTTTGTTGTTTTGGATACAGAAAAACCTTATGGCTGAGAAGGGTTTACAATGCAAAATTCTCAAGAATGCCCAGCTTTTTATTAGCAATAATGCATTCAAATAAGCAATTAATCTTCTAGTGTACTATCCATTTCAAAAAGCAAAAGTAATTTGTCTTGAGTACTAATCTGCGCTGAATATAACATTTAATACTTACCAATTTTTGAGATACAAGTTTCATTGAGAATCTCAAAGGCTATCTCTCCAAGTTAACATCATTCTAACAGTCACCACCCGATTTTGCACAAAAACTTACGCTGGGTGGCTGATCACCAAAAATTAAGCAGCATCTATAAATTTTTGATCCCTTTTTATCGAAGTATGGGAAGTTTATCTTTCAGAGACTAAATCATCCCCTCATTTACCATATTACATAAACAATTGCCTTATTCTCACCCTTTCTTATCTTCCCCTGAAGACTTACAACAATTAACAGTAAGAGGTGGCTAATATCATTTATTACAGATTACCTTTCAAGAACCTTTAATTTACTAACACATAAACACAAGAGTCAGAATCTTATCAACTTAAAGTATTAAGTGATAGACTAGTCACCCATTAAAATCTTACATGAAGAGGAAAAAGGACAACCATGCATAGTTTTTTAAAAAATGTTTATTTTTTTTCAAAGAAAAACGGCAATAGCCAATTGGAAACCTACTTATTCTTCAACTCCAATTTTGTTTTCTTTAAATTTAGAAGTGACTTACTGATTTACTATTTTAAACAAACCCCCCCTTTCCCCTTTAAATGTTTACCATCTACTCGTGCTGAATCCTTCCAAGGAGATTGCTCCAGCGTTTATCTCCAGGTCCTCGCTTTGCTCCTTTTACCAAAAAATGCAAAACACAACTCCATCGTGCATCTTAAGGGCTCCAATCGTCAAAAATAGGAAAAAAAAAAAATCTTTGGAATAGCCAATTAAGTTGAATAAAAAAAAAAAAATCCACACGAATGCGGTTTGGTTGGGGCAGGAATCCACTCCTATGTTCCTGGTAATCTGATCCCGCTCCATGAATCCTTGTAATTCATCCTCCCTATCCTATCCACATTATGATTTGAATCCAATGATCCAGCTCCAAGGATTGGGATCCAGTGAGCCCTCTCCAATCCAAACCTTTATAACCAGCAAAACCAAAAAAGAGGAGGCAAAATGTTAGATACTGTAATCAAAAAAGGTTTCTGGGGAATGATGAGTTATGTCTGTCATCAGTTTAACAGATGTACATCAATAACTATCAAATTCCCCAAAACAAGTTTCTGAATGGTGTTCAGATAAATTTTAGAAACTTAATCATCATAGAGACTAATTGGAAGAAGCATTTTATATTTACAGTTCAACTGATAATGCCAACACTTGTTACTGTACAGCGTATTACAGGTTTTGTGGTTGCAAAAAGTTATGTAGTTGAAAAGTTTACTGGTATTGCTACCCACCTAAGTCTAAACTAAATCTAATGTTCCCACCTGCAATTTGTAAATTAAAGTGTTTTAAACATACCAGTCAATTATGAATATTAGTTTAAAGGGAAAGGTGAGACTTAAAAGTATTCCCAACTAGATTATCTACACCAATACGTTGGAATTCTATATTTTGCTTTCATTTTGTCTTAAAAAAATGAAATAGCAACGCTATATCAGTCACACAGAGGACATGCAGACTTAGCAGTATTGATATTATACTCTATCTGGTTGGAATTAAAGACACCCTGTACCCACATGTACACCAACAGCAGGTCACACATTAACAGTTGTAACTAAGCACTGTGACAAATTAGCCAGTTCTTCCCACATTAGTCCCTATTAAAACAAAAAAGGGGGGAAGGGAGCAAAATAAATTGTTACAAAATGGGCAATGTAATTCTGCCACAATTGCCAAGGTTTAAAGAACAAAGCAATTGTAGCTAAAGATAACTGCGTAAGATGTTTGCAAGTGTTTTAAGGTAGATGTATATAATCATTTTTAACCCCTGCCTTGTAGTATAAGGTCAATACTGCCAATTTCATCTGTGACAATAGCACTTGGAGTCATACCATTGCCTCCATTATTGATCTGATCCTCCTCAATCCTCCTTTTGACAATCCTAAAATGATTGAAATGTGCTCCACAATCCTTAATCCAAAGCATTCTTAATCCATCTCTTCAGATATGTCTACAGAAAGACACATGAAAAGCAAGATAAACATAAGAACTTCCCCAGGTAAGATAACCACAAACTCCCCCAACATCCCAGTTCACACAAACCAGAGCAGAATAGACATTTACACAATATCACAGTCTGAAGAGCATGGAGAGTTAACTAAATTAAACAATCCTGTCTATGACATCACTTAAAATACAATTTATCAGACATGAGGGGAATGTAGATGTTAGGAGCAAGGGGATATTACACAAGAATGCAATTCAACACTTTAGCCCATTCTGAACAAAACAGTTTGAATTAAAAAATGAAAAGATTGTACTGAGTAAAGGAAAACTGTATACAACATGGGTTCTACAAAAAGTGTCACCAATCATCTTATGTACGAGAGCGAGATCTGCTATGACGGGGAGAATAGCGTGGTGATCCTCTGCTTCTCCTTGGGGAGTAACTGCGACTCCTGCTGTTGCTTCTGCTACGGCTTCTGCTACGACTACGGCTTCGAGATCGAGATCTTCCATAATTTGGACTTCTGGGCCCATCAACTTTAACCCGGATGTAGGCAGTTTCTCCCTATTGAATAGACAGAACTTTCGATTGAAAGATCTAAGCTTTCACCTGTCTTCAGGCATGCTGAATGAATACAATGTAACTACAGCCAGAAATGTGGCACTTTTACTCGGACACCCTTGCCTGAATCTTACCTTCAAATTCCACTGTTAAGACCACTGTATCCAATTCTGGCCAAACAAAAGAATAAGTGTATAACCTACCTCATGAGATCTAAACTTAGTGTTATCCAGTTTTCGAACTGCATAGGTCATATCTTCTTTCCGTACAAACTCCACGACACCAGTGCCATCTCGGTAAACATCAGCATAACATACATCACCTGCTTCACGCATGTGATCCTTCAAGTCCTGCCAGCTTCCACTTGGAGGCAGTCCTAAAAAAGTGTTTTTCAACACCAATTACCCTATCTTTCACATTAAAGTTTACATTAGAACAAAGACTACTTTAAAATTTATGATTATACTTAAGATCCTAGATAAAGAGCTGTTAAGATTCTGGAATCCAGAGTCCAAAGTTATTTACAAAGTAAGAATCTTCATATTCTGGGTACCGCAACCTAATTTGGTCCATCTCCATTACTTAGAGTAATCTTTGTTTACTAAATTCCCCTAAGAAACTAAAGTAACTTAAGACCCAGCATAAAAACTTGCATTTGTCAAATTGGGCATGCAAGTAAAATTTTAAAGTGGCTCTTGTCCCTTCTCATCAACCCACACGAACAAGAAACTCACCAGAGACAACCACTCTGTTTTCAGAACGCCTGGATGGCGGGCCATAGCGGCCTCGGGGAGCCCCGCCACCTCCACCCCCGCCGCCGCCTCGGCCGGTACCACGGCCGCTTCGAGGAAACTCCACCCGCAAACGGTATCCATCGTAATCATAGCCGTCGCGACCGTACACCGCGTCTTCCGCGTCTCTGCGTGATCACAGAAAGCAAAAGGGATGAGAACAAGGGCCGGGAGGGGCAGCCAGCTCGGCCGGGAAGCAGAGGCCCCGCACATGCGCACCCAGTGGGGAAGAGCCCACATGCGCCGCATAATAGGAATGGCCCCTCCCCCACCCAGAAGCACGCCAGGCGCCCGACCACGACACCAGCCCTCCGCGCCTCAGTTTCCCGCTCCGAGCCTGCCAGTCGGCTCTGGGGACGTCCACGGGCCCAGCCACCAGAGAAGCCACACCGATTCGGCTCCTTACTCGACTCCTGCATGGGCGACATTGTCTTGCCCCCACCTAAGAGCCCACCTCCCCATCTCTGTTTAAGGCCTTGGAGCCTTCCCCAACTCCTCCAACCTATCTCCTCAAGGCCACAAGCCCCAGGCCGCCTCACCGCGGGTCTTCGAACTCAACGAAGGCAAAGGGCGGTCCTCCGCGGCGATTCTTGAGATCGATGTCGCGAATAGCACCGTATTTGTAGAACACGTCCTCAATGTCCTTGGTTCGGATGTCTGGAGGTAAGTTACCCACGTAGATGCGACAATCGTTGTTCCCTGCCGGGCCACGAATCACACCACCTCCCGACATGGCGGCGACGAAAAGCGCGGACTCGAGAACAGGCCTTCCCACCAAGCCTAGCGCACCGCAGAGCGAACCCGCAGCGACACCACGTCTTCCGCGGCCCCTCCAAAATGGCGCCTTTATCAGCTCGGCGCACGGATATGGGGGGAGGGAGGAAGAGAAGCGGGAGGAAGCGGCTATTCGATCTCAGTACGCACGCGCAAGAGCGTAACGGGTGCTGCGAAAACTACGTTCGCGCACGCGCGACGTCACCCTCCGCGCGAAGGGGAAAAAAGTTCCCCGCGTTCCCGATTTGGGGAGTCGTTAGCCAATGGAGTGACCCGCCGTTTGGTAAAAATTAAATACAGAGGCCTCGTTAAAGGGGTTACTAATCCCTGTAGAGTCTTAAAGGAGAGCCAGTTTCCCCAGGAATGAGCCTCTTTTAAAGCAACTCGGCGCCTTGAAAGGAGTTGGTGAAACCTAGCCTAGAGCTTTGTCCCACCATGCTCTGCGGTGTTAACGGCCTTTGGCGGGAAAGACTCCCGGGGGCGGGGTCAAAGGGGGAGGGACCGGCCGGTTGCTCCGGAAACGGGGGCATCCTCGTAGAGTGCCCTTAGTCCGGGAGCTGTGTTCCTGGTGATTCAGCCGACAGCCAAGGCGTGCCTCTGTCTTCCCTCCTCTTCTGCGGAAGGCCGTGGACTGCTTAGACACGTCTCTAATTTAGGGGAACCCCGCTTAGATTCCTTAGTAAATATTCTGCGCTCGTACGGTTCCACCTTCGATTCAGAACTTAACTCTGTATAGCTCAATTCAACACTCACTGTACTAGTGGCAGTGGTTCGTGCCCTGATCGACTAGTCACTGGTGGTACCTGCCAAGTAGGACCCAGGCCTCTGCTTCTCTCCTTAATCGCCTGTCACTAGGCGTAGCGCAGAGGAGAGGTCCAGTGAAGGTTTGCAGAGTGGATGGTGTGTGTTATGTCTCCAACCCCTTTCAAAGAACGAGATGAAAGTGCGCGCGCGTGTGTGTTTGCAGAATCCTGAAGTTTGTTCCTTTTTTAAAACTCATTACCGAGCCTCTCAGGTAATATAAATGATCAAAACGAATGTGTGAGAACTGTGACCATTGGAGACCGCAGTCGCTGCTCAGGACTGATCCCGCTTGCATGCTGGCCCAGGGAGATAAGAACTTTTTACATTTTTTCCAGAGACATCTGAAATGTGAATTTTTATGTGAAATGCTGGGATTTTTAAATATTAGAAATGAATTCAATTTTTTTTTAAAAAACCCTGCAATCATAAGTATGCTAAAACAAATCTGCACTCTGAGTTTAAAGGTGATTTTCTTCATGTTATATGTTTATTACAACAATCCCTCTCCCCAAGGCTGTGAAGCAGTTTGCAGAGATACCATAAAACATTATAACTGGATGAAGAAATCAGGAGGAATGGGAAAATGAGGGGGGAGGATTAAGATGAAGTCATGGGTAAGGTTAGAACAGAAAACGCCTGCAGTATTAGCCTGGTGAGTTCCTAGAGATGAACTGCAAGTTTGACTCTGGTCATCCCAGAAGTCGCAGTAAAGAGGGGAACATAAGTATATTTAAAATCCAAAGTGCCTTTGAAATTAAAAAAAAAAGATTGTTTAGGTGAAGGGCATGTTTTCTTAGTTCTAAAAGTTAATTGAATGTATTTTACAAATGTCTTTCAGTGATCGCAAAATACAAATTCAGTTTGGTCCTCAGCAGCTCCATAGAGGATCTTTAGTAGTCCTTGAACTCTCTGTAATAGTTTCCAAAATTATGTTTATATGTGCATGTGCTTTTTTCTGCAAAGAGTATTTGAAATTTTAATCAGATTCTTAAAGGAGTCTATAGATCCCAAAAAGGAAAAGAATCTCTGAAAATTTTAGAGGGAAGGACAGATTGTTTTTCCTTTCGACCATCCTTCAGTAATATTTTTTGAAACTGAGCTTTCAATAAAAAAGGGAAGAACCTGATAATTTTAAAAATGAGAAGCTGACCCAAAAGGATGCTATTTCAACAAATTGATTCAGTTTCTAGCACTGTCCTATTTGGTTAGTTGCAGAAGAGATGGGAGTTGTTAAAAAACTGCAGGCACATAATGTATTGATTCTTTCATTCAATAGTTATTTACTGAACACATCTTCTTTCTGTTCTAACTTTTTACCCATCAACTTAGAATTATTCAGGCTTGTCTTCTGTTGATTAATGTTAAGTCAATGATAAGTGATTTAAACATAGGTGCTTTTAATTTCTAGGCATTTTCATTCCAGAAAAATAAGAAAACCATGAATTTACCTTGATTTATTCTTGTCTGTCCAATTTAATGCAATCATTTCTGATTTTGTTCTGTTCAGAAATTCAAAGTAGAATTTAATATAGAGTAAATAGGGCATTCTTGTTTTTCTATTGGACTCTTTTATTGTATTTGAATGTAACCAAATTATAGGTTCTGGGATTCATGATGAGGTCAGGATATAACAGGAAAGGTCTGGATGGCTATTTATCAAGGTCTCCCAGGATGACAGTTAAGAGTGTGATCTTAATATTATTAGTCTCCCAGAGTTGATTAACATATTTTAGTTCACAATAGTAAAAAACAGGAAAGCAAATAAACCAAGCCATTTGTTCATTTGTTGGCGGCTAAGGCAGATTCATTTTTGATAACCAGGATGCTCAAATTGTATGTGCCAAGATAACTAACTGTTTTGGCAGGTCTGGCAAGCAAATTAGGCAGTTGCTTAGTAAGTGAGGGATCAAAACAAAATGAGGTGAATCATTTTGGGAGATATTTCATTCAGGTTATGGTGGAACCTGATAAATGATCCCTGGCCCACAACAGAGTATACCTCTTCAAAGACAGGAGAATTCATACCTCCTGGGTTTTGTGCCTCTGTTCCCTGGACCGTGCTTGGTAAAGTTTGGTAATTCTCTTTCTGTAGGCTAATCTTCAGGCATACTTTCTCTAAACAGTGTACTAGACAATTGATTAGATTTCTGCTGACCCCATTACAACCACTTCCAATTTTGCCTCCCGAGATTACATCCTCATTTTAATTAGGGGTTTAGAGTGTTCCTAAACTCCTCAGCTACACATTCAATTCACAGGCAGTTTTATGGATTGCTCCCACAACTAGCTAATTTATTGAGTATGGATTTTACCAGTTTAATTTTCAGAAGCTGCCTTATTTTCAACACTATTGCTAGTTATGAAAAGTTACTTCCTCAAAAAGAAACTTTAAATGCTTTCGATTCAAGCCAGTAAGTATATACCAGTGTCAGCTCTAAAAATACTTTACCCTACAAATAATAACTTGGGAGGAAAAAAAGAAAAGGAAAATTCAGAGTTAATCACTGTGAGGCTTGAAATCACAAGACCCAGTTTTTCAGTGATTTGCCGAACATTTAAAACTCTGTACCTGTGGTGATAGTTACACAGCTCTATAAATATACTAAAAATCATTGAATTGTACACTTAAAGCGAGTAAATTGTGTAGGACATAAATTATAGCTCAAAACTGTTTTTAAAAATGACTGGGGAAAAATATCTCCACAATCAACCAAATCACTCTCTAGTACCATTTCTCTAAGGGCATTATTGGGAGTGGGGACTGTTCTAGAGTAATTCGCACTGAAATATGGCTTCCCTAACCTGGAAATTCTGTTTTCAGTATTCATGTGTCCATCCCTGCTGTCTTCCCGGGGCATAACTGTTATTTTTACTAGGTAAAGAGACACAAAGATTAGGAATACTTGATTCCACTGTGTACAGGAGTTACCTCCAGGAACAGTTCACTTGCGTAATTCTCTGTTCCCTTGCTCCACGTGTTTTCGTGGAAGTGGTATAAAAGGAGGCAATAGTATATATCTTTTAATTTCATTTATATTTGTCTCATCTTCCCTAGTAAACTATGTTGAGGACAGATTTCTGCTGCAACTCCTTTTATTACCGGTAAATCCTCTGTTAAGACGAATATTATTGACTATTTACTGACTACTCTTTGAAAAAAGAGACATTAGATGAGCAGAATGTTGTTTCTATGGAAACTTCGTCATGTTGCTGTCAGTGGATAGACACAATGGGTACAAGGATTGTTCTTCATTTCACTGAATAATAAAAGATGGCCACTTTTCAAGCCCAAACAAGTCATCTAATAATATAATCTTAGTAATCTTATTTTAGGACTGGCCTCACTCATTCTTGGATTCTTCGTGTTTTGTTTTTGGCTAATTCTTCCCATCTTTATTGTCCCATGATTGATAACAATAGGATATGATTTTGCCAGAAAACAGCTCTTAAAATGATCTATCACAAAGAGAGAGATTTTCACCCTGCCTTCCTCTTCCTATTATTACTCCCTCGCTCCCTCTTCCTGCTTAATTCTTTCTCTTAAAAATTAAAACTCATAATGTAAATTTTCTAACTGGAGTAAATGGCTCTTTAAAGGAATTATATTAAAATATGGCAGATATGCTTTATTTGCTAAAAATGTTACCTTTTTGGCAATTTAATCTTATAAGGTGAGTCTTACATAAGCGTTAGCTATTATTGTTAGTAGTAATAATGGTACTATATGTTAATAATGCTGCCAAGTATTTTAGAAATAATTCCAATAAAAATTTTTTTATTTGAGCTTTTGAGAGTGTGACTTTTTTTTCTCTTTATTGTTTATTTCTCTTTATTGTCTTAAAAGGTATCCTAGATTAGCTGAAATCTCTCAGAATTACTTTTCTAAATTTGCTTGCAGAGTTGAGAAGTTGCAACATAGACTACATGGCCCACAAGCCTGAAATATTTACTATTTGGCTTTTTACAGAAAAAGTTTGCCAACCTCTGACCAAGAGGAAAATAACCTGCTTTTACAATTTTTGCTTAAATCTAATTTAAAAATTCAATCTTGTCATGTTCTCTCTCTCTTTTAGGTGTTTTGTCATGGGTAATGTATTAAATTGTTAATATTGTAAACATAAGTGATACCCTTTTTCGAGTGATGTATTGTTTACACATGCTTCATCAGCATTACTACAGTTTAGTGATAAGGTATGAAGAGCTGGTGGAAACAAACTCCCCTGCCAGTCTGCCCAGCCTAGAAGATGAGGTGTTGCTCTCCTCCAATTGGTTGCTTTTTTTTTGTAGTCTAGTTGACTCAAAATTGCTCAGTGCAAGAGTGCAGGTTTCTGTAACCATTCTTGCATTGAAGTAATGTTGCATACAAAGAGTTCATAACAGTTTTTTTCATTGAGATAACAGTTTATAACGTTATGTACATTTCAGGTGTACATCATTATAATTTGACTTGTGTGTACACTACATTGTGTTCACCACAAAAAGTCTAGTTTCTATCTGTCACCATACAAATGTGCCCCTTTACCTGTTTTGCCCCCCTTTCAGCTTCTTTCTCCCACCTGGTAACCGCCAATATGTTCTCCATCTGACTTATTCCACTTAGCATAACACCCTCAAGGTCCATCCGTGTTATCACAAATGACAAGATTTCATCTTTTTTTATGGCTGAGTAGTATACCATTAATATGTATACCATGTCTTTATCTATTCATCCATCAGTGGGCACTTAGGTTGCTTCCAAGTCTTGGCTATTGTGAATGATGGTGCAAGGAACACAGAGGTGCATATATCTTTTCAAATTAGTGTTTTCATGTTCTTTGGATAAATACCCAGAAGTGGAATAGCTGGATCATATGATTGTTCTATTTTTAATAGAATTTGAGGAATCTCCGTACTGTTTTCCATAGTGGCCATGCCAGTTTACATTGCTACCAGCAGTATACGAGAGTTCTGTTTTCTCCACATCATCTCCAACATTTGTTATTTCTTGTCTTTTTAATAACAAGCCTTTCTGATGGGCATGAGGTAATGTATCATTGTGCTTTTGATTTGCATTTCCCTAATAAATAGTAATGTTGAACATCTTTTCCATGCCTGTTAGCTATCTGTATATCTTCCCTGGAAAAATGTCTGTTCAGATCCTTTGCTCACTTTTTAATTGGATTGTTTTTTGTTGTTGAGTTGTATAAGTTCTTTATATATTTTGGATATTAACCCCTTATTGGATATATGATTTGTAAATATCTTCCCAATCAGTAGATTGTCTTTTTGTTTTCTTGATGGTTTCCTTTGCTGGCAGAAGCTTTGTAGTTTGATGTAGTCTCATTTGTTTATTTTTGCTTTCATTTTCTTTGACTGAGGAGACATATTCAAAAAGATAGTTTTAAGACCAATGTCATGGGGGCTGGCCTGGTGGCACAGCGGTTAAATGCTCACGTTCCGCTTCCGTGGCCTAGGCTTCGCTGGTTTGGATCCCGGATGCGGACATGGCACTGCTCAGCAAGCCATGCTGTGGCAGGCGTCCCACATATAAAGTGGAGGAAGATGGACACAGATGTTAGCTCAGGGCCAGTCTTCCTCAGCAAAAAGAGAAGGATTGGCAGCAGATGTTAGCTCAGGGCTAATCTTCCTCAAAAAAAAAAAAAAAAAGACCAATGTCAAAGAGCATGCTGCTTCTGTTTTCTTCTAGGAGTTTTATGGTTTCAGGTCTTAGATTCAAGTCTTTAATCCATTTTGAGTTAATTTTTATGTATGGTGTAAGACAGTAGTCTAGTTTCATTCTTTTGCATGTGGCTGTCCAATTTTCCCAACACCATTTACCAAAGAGACTGTCATTTCTCCATTGTATGTTCTTGGCTCCTTTGTCGAGAATTAGCTGTTCATATATGCGTGGGTTTATTTCTGGGCTCTCAATTATGTTCTATTGATCTGTATGTCTTTGTCTGCCAATACCATACTGTTTTGATTACTATAGCTTTGTAGTACACTTTAAAATCAAGGAGTGTGATACCTCCAGCTTTGTTCTTTTTTCCTCAGGATTGCTTTAGCTATTTGGGGTCTTTTGTTCATAACAGGTTTGGTGTAAGTAAATATCTATTGTTGTCATTCACTGTGGAATTTGCAGGTGGAATTTCCAAAATTTGCATATTGTCTTCTACAGTTGTGGGATCTCACCAGCTTTCAGACTGGGTCCTGGTACTACTATGCTGTCCCCAGAGGGCTATTAGATATAGATACCTGTGTGGTCTACAACCTAGACCCATGCCCAAGCCTTTCTTGTCTGGATCCCACCTGCCTTCATGTGGCCTGGAGCCACTCTACCTCACTGGCTGCAAAATTGTTTTTCCCCTTGGCTCAGAGTCTCCATTTCCTGTCTTGGGATCTATGTTTATATAAGATGATTGAGAATGAGAGTGTTTGACTTTATAGGAATTTCCTCTCTTTTCTGCAGGAATATAACCTCTCCCTCTGCTTCCAACAGAATGATTTCATCAGGTCATAATAGGCCAACACTGATATATTTTCTGAAGTGTAGATTGGTCACAATTAACACCACATGTAGGACATTCTCAGTACATAGTCAAGATTGAACTTTGCCAGACAAACATGGTCTATCTAGTACATTTTTCCTTTTCCAGTTCCAGTTCCAGTTCCTAGTAAATGATGAGAAACAAGTCTTCTGGATCTCAGTTTCTGATACAGTGCAAGCACAGCTTAAACAAGAGCGTACACATTCCCGCAAAAACATATCTGCATCATATAGAGATAAATATTTCATCTATACATTCCTAATCCCCTATAATAATTTTGCAGTGGCATAGCACGTCTTCGCCAAAAACATAATTTATATGCCCAAGTAATATATTCAGCTTCTCAATCTAGAATATCTGCATTCAGAAAAAAGCTTTCCTATAGTTTTTCCCAAGATGAATCTGTCTTGTGACTAACTTGATATTGTGGATAGATAGCGTAGTGGAGAAAAAGGTTGAAGTTCTTGTCTAAATTTTTTTTTATTTGTTTGTTTTTGTGAGGAAGATTGCCCCTGAGCTAATATCTGTGCCCATCTTCCTCTATTTTATGTGGGATGCTGCCACAGCGTGGCTTGACGAGCGGTGCTATGTCCATGCCAGGGATCCAAACCTGCGAACCCTGGGTTGCCGAAGCAGACTGCACAACCTTAACTACACCCCGGGCCAGCCTCTGTTTTTATGGTGTTTTTAGAGAGGAGATAGGGCGTATGCTAAAAAAAGAGTTGAGAAATTCCCTCCACGTATCACACAGAGAAATAAAAGTGTCCCTGGCCACACAGGACACAGCCTCTAGTCCACCCAAATATATAACTAGAGGGAATGTGATGGAGCTCTTCTGCCTTTCTACGTTTCTGGAGAATGCCTCCCTTATGGAAAGGCTGGCAGGATGATAAAAACCTCCTGATTAATGTAATGCTTTTCTTTGTTGCTCGGGGCTTATCTATGTGTGTCTTTAACAACCAGCTAGTTGGAAAAACGTCTCAGGTTTCTCCATGCTAGTCCGTTTGATGTGCCGGGCAGCAGCCTATTTTGGAAGAGTACAGACTTTGGAGCTTAGCAGATCTGAATTTGAATCCTGACACCTCCACTTACTAGTTAGTTGTATTATCCTGGTCCTTTATTCATCAATTCATCTGCTCATATATTCATTCTTAGTCAGAACATTTATCGAGCTCTCTCGCTGTGCCAGGCCCTAGGCTGGACCTCAGGGGTACAAAGGTAAAGAAACATGACACCTGCCGAGGACACTTTGCCCTGGGTCTACCACAGTAGCTTAACAAATGTTCCTGACCACTCATGCCATCAATAAAACATTTCTGAGTGCAAACCCCTCATAAATACACATTTTTATATATTATGTACATGACTTCTACACCAGTATATTGTGTACATAATAAGATATTTGATTAAAAAATACATAGTATTGGGGCTGGCCCAGTTGTGTAGTGATTGGGTTTGCATGCTCTGCTTTGGCGGCCCAAGATTCGCTAGTTTGGATCCTGGGTGCAGACCTGTGCACTGCTTATCAAGCCATGCTATGGCAGGCATCCCATGTATAAAGTAGAGGAAGATGGACTCGGATGTTAGCTCAGGGCCAGTCTTCCTCAGCAAAAAGAGGAGGATTGGCAGCAGATGTTATCTCAGGGCTAATCTTCCTCAAAAATAAGAAAAAAATACATACACAGTGTTGTATTACATGCCACCTGGTACATATACCCAATTTTAGAGACTACTGGTTTAGTGGTATGATTTCTGAACTTTGTTTTCCTCATTAAAATTGTGATGATGAAGCCCTTCTCATGGTATTTCTTTTCTATAGAACTATTTTTTATTGAGATATAATTGACATGTAACTGTATTAATTTTAGGTGTACAATATAATAATTCGACATATGTATTTATTGCAGTGATTATCACAGTAAGTTTAGTTAACATCCATCACCCCATGTAGTTACAGATTTTTTTTCTTGTGATGAGAACTTTTCAGATCTACTCTCTTAGCAGCCTTCAGATATACAATACAGTCTTGCTAACTATAGTCACCATGCTGTGCATTACATCCCCAGGACTTATTTAACTTACAGCTGGAAGTTTGTACCTTTGACTACCTTTGCCCAATTCTCATAGTATTGTTGCTCATTCATTCACTTAACAAATTTCACTGATCACTCTCCAATATTAGATTCTGCCTGAGGGACTAGAGATAGAGTGCTAAATGCCACTTGTATTTTTTAATGTCTAAGAGGAGACGTCTGTTAGAGAGGGACACTTTTATACGTATACTTTCATTGATATTCAATATATTAAAATTCTTAAATTTAAAAAATCTAGCTTTTCTTAAATCTTAAAGCTCAACTTAGTCTTGAAAATGATTAATCTAATAGGTTATATAAAGATAAGATCCATTATTTTTACTTGTTCTATGATTAATGTTCAGTTAATACTTAAGTTTAAAAGATTAAGTCCTCAAACATTTAGCATATTGTGTAAGTAGTTCACCAGACTTCGTGAAACATTTAAAGTAATTACACATTTAATATATCTGATTCTCTCAAACACTTCAAATTCCTAACATTAGTCCTACATTCATCAGGGTTCACTGCAGGAAACAGAAACACTCTAGGTGTTTTAAGCAGAAAGGAGTTAGATACAGGAGATTAGGTACGTGCAGAAGAGTTGGAAGCAATGGAGGAGTGAGCTCAAGGCATGCCTCCAGGTGTGACTCCCGGAACATTGCAGGACCCATCTATCAAGAACGTTGTTTCCTCTGCCTCAGTCGGGAAAGTGGAGATCAGGAGGCCAGAACCTGTGTAATTGCTGTCAAAAAATTCCCAGCACCCTGCCTAAGATGCCATTCAGGGATCATAGAGCCAGGATCAGGAAGCTGTAGTGGCCGCTACCATAGTTGCCTCATCACCGAATTGTGCTTTCTGGCTGCCACTACTGCAGTTGCTTCTCAATACCCAAGAAACTAGAGACTGGACACTGGCAACCCCAAATTTCACCAGCACTATACACTGCAAAGTGTCAGGATGATGGACATTGCCACGCTTCTATCTTCTGTTTTATGTGGTCATTGTTGCTCATGTGTACGTTCTGATTCTTCTAAGTGAATTGAAATCTCCTTGAGGAAAGGTGTCATGACTTCTTTTTATTTTTCAGCCTGTAGCACAGGCACACAGAAGTTGCTCAGTAAATATACATTGATGCTTGGGTATTCAACATATTGATAATTGAGACTGTCCTCTTGATGCCTTGGTTTTGATTGAGTATTCTAATCTTCCTTCTCCTTCAGCTCAATTTCCAGTGTGCCAACCATAAGCAACTGAGCATGCACAGTAAGTACTATTGAAGTGGAAAGGAAGACCTGGATCACTTCCACTGGCAATTGGTCAGAGACATCCATTGTAAACAATTCTATGTAGCTATTATGCTGCTGATAATATATGTGTAGTAGTGGTTGTCTGTAACAGACAGTTTTAGAGTTTGTATTAGGGCACCAGTACACCTAATTGGTATAATTTCATTTATCCCTGAGCTCTAGCTGCACAAGTGTATTGGGAATGGTACCTGTATATAGCATACATGGTCATCATGCAAATCTAATATAAAGTAAAATTTCCTAATGTAACACTTCTTCCCAACCCAATAATTATAGATGTCTGTTTAAGAAATTAACTAGGGACCGGCTCTGTGGCCGAGTGGTTAAGTTCACACGCTCTGCTGCGGCGGCCCAGGGTTCGGATCCTGGGAGCGGACAGGGCACCGCTCCTCAGGCCACGTTGAGGCGGCATCCCATATCCTACAACTAGAAGGACGTGCAACTAAGATATACAGCTGTGTACTGGGGGGTTTGGGGAGATAAAGCAGGAAAAAAAAAATATTGGCAGCAGTTGTTAGCCCAGGTGCCAATCTTTGAAAAAAAAAAAGGGAAGATTGGCAACAGTTGTTAGCCCAGGTGCCAATCTTTAAAAAAAAATTAAATTTTATTCAACTTTTAGATTAAAATCACAAATATTAATCAAACTTTCCAAAACAAAAGCATGATTCTAGAAGACTTCTGGTTTTAAGATGACAGAGTAAAGACATTTCTGTCCCATTTTCATCTCAAAAAACACAACAGAAATCAGAAATACAAACTCAATCTTTGATGAAACTATAAGACATCTGAGGCCTTAAACCATGACAGTAAAAAGTAGAAAGTAGAAAAAGTAGAAAATAGAAAGCAGAAGTAGAAAAGACTTGGCAAATTGGCAGAGTCACAGACGAACAAACCTGGATACCCTAAACAACAAGCTGAATTTCCTCACAAAACCCATGAATGGCTCAGAAACAGGTGTTTCAGGTCCCTGGGTAAGTAAGGCTAATGGAGGAGAGAGAATCTCTGGAAAACTTCAATTTGACCAAAAGCAAAAGAAATGTAGCCACCTCTCCCTATGGGGAAGTCCTGCCCGTATATATGATGCTTTCCATCAACTTTATTCATAAATATGAATGGCCAGTCAAGAACTGCCAGATGTTTAAGTAAAGTGTCCAAGAAGAAAGAAAGAGACTGAACCAAATAAATAGGAAAAAAGGAGATCGGACATGTGTGCATGGTGTATATATAAAACAATCAGAATAAGAAAGAAGCCCTCTTGAAAATTCAAAATATGATAGTAAAAATTAAACAAAAACTAAAAAGAAAGGTTGAAAGATAAAATCAAGGAGACTTCTCAGAAATTAGAGCAGAAAAACAGATAAATGACAATAAGGAGAGAAAAATAAGAATGCTAGAGGATTAATTCAAGAAGTTCAAAAACTACTAATGAGTGTTCCAAAAAGGCAGAATGTAGGCAGAATATTATCACAGAAATAATAAAAAATATTTCCCAGAACTAAAGGATATGAGTCTTCAACTTGATAGAGACCACCAAATGCCCAGCACCGTGAACAAAAAGACCCTCACCAAATTACATCCATTTTAGAATACCATAAATAAAGAAAACGTTCTAAAAGAAAAAATAAATAGATCACATACAACCTCCCCCTGCCCCCAGGAATCAGAATATCATTAGATTTCTCAGTAACAACACTGGAAGCTAAAACAACAACAGTGGAGCAATTCCTTGAGTTTTCTGAGTGAAAATTTATTTCAATGTTTCATTCTATACCCAGCGTAACTCTCAGTGAAGTCAAAAATTTCAGCGATGTGTCTTCCATTCACTATTTCTTGGAAAGTTCCTGGAGGATATGTTCCACTAATAGAAAGAAGTAAACCGAGAAAAAAGAAGACATTGGGATGCAGGGAACAGGAGGTTTATATAGAGAGAGATGCAGGAAATTTCCAGGATGATACCAAAGGGCAGACCCAGCAGGGCAATGAAAAACTGCAAGTCTATCTCTAGCAGGGGAAAAAAGTAACATCGTCTGACAAAATTGACCATATAAAACTTGTATTGAAACCTTTCAATGTTGGGAAGTATTGCAAGGTTTAACTTTAAGTTCAAAGAAATTTAAGTGCATGAAAAATGATGTTGGTGTATCCATACAATGGAATATTACTCAGCAATTAAGAGAAATGAGCTATAAAAAGACAAGAATGAATCTTAAATGTGTATTGCTGAGTGAAAGAAGCCAATCTGAAAAAACTACATGCTGTATGATTCCAATTATATAACATTCTGGCAAAGACAAAACTACAGAGATGGTAAACAGATCAGTGGTTGTCAGGGGCTCAGGAGGGGGAGAGTAAAATAAATGAAACACACAGGGTTTTTTTGGGGGGGGTGAAACTATCATACGGTATTGTATGATACTGTACTGGTGAATACAAAACATTAAAAACTCAGAGAACTTTATCAAAACCCCATAGAACTTTACAGCACAAAGAGTATAAAGTTTAATGCATGCAAATTTTAAACATTTATGAAATTAGGGGAACCCAGCATGAGCTGCAGAGTGTGACAAAAGAATCTAAATACACTGCAAATATATGAAGCAACCTCTTTGAAGGGGATGGGAGAATAAAAGTCTGACCTAAGTAACTTTGGAAATGAGTGAAGTCTGTAAAACTAAAGGCAAAAGGAACTGTACATAAGCGCTGTACACTAATTGATAAAAAACTAGTTGCTTCTCTGGTTAACAATTCTGAAATCTTTATACATGTATACTGGAATTGAACAATTGAGTGAGTGGAGCTGATGGTGAGAGCTAGGTTCTCATTATTGGAATGGGAGCTTACAGATAAGCAATGGGAAGAAGCAAGAATGATCCGTGGTAATGGATAATGGTAATGGAATGGAGTTGGAGACAGTATGAACTCATGTTTGTATATATGGATACAGATTTCTACATATAGAAATATTTATAGGTATATGTGTATACACAGGCTAGTATACACACTTATATCTCCTCACTCTGTCAGCTGAGAGGGCCTAGATGCAAGACCCCCAGTAGAAATGAGCACATCTAACAACCAGATCTTAGTTTCTTTTTCTTTCTTTCTTTCTTCCTCCCTCCCTCCCTTCCTTCCTTCTTCCCTCCCCTCTCCCTTCCTTCTTTCTTTCTTCCTTTCTCTCTCTCTCTCTCTTTCTTCCTCTCTCTCTCCCTTCCTTCATTCCTTCCTCCCTTCCTTCTTCCCTCCCCTCCCTTCCCCTTCCTTCCTTCCTTCCTTGAGGAAGATTAGCCCTGAACTACCATCTGTGCCAGTCTTCCTGTCTTAGTCCACTTCACGTGTGGGTTGCCACCACAGCATGGCTGACTAGTGGTGTAGGGCTGTGCCCAGGATCCGAACCCACAAACCCAGGCTGCTGAATCAGAGCACGCCAAACTCAACCACCATGCCACAGGGCCTGCCCTAGATCTTGGTTTCTAATACTATTCTCCAATCAAAGGAACCAGGGCTCCTTGGAGAAATGGCTGATTCTAGGACTGGGGCAGGAAATATACAATATGAGCCTGGAGCATTTTGTAGCGCCAGAAAGTAAGAAAGTGTTAAGAGCAAAGAAAAAACCCCCACAACGATGGGGATACACCAAAGGGGTACAGGAGCCAATTGACAGAACTCCCAATGGCCAAAGTTGGAACAATTTTAGCAATAAACAAAAAACCCCAAAACATTGTATTGGATTATAACTCAAAGTATAAAAAATATATATCCGTGAGTCCATACTGATATAGATAATGACTGAATAAATGAGGAGAATCGACAAATCTCCCATAGAGAAAAATTCCAAATAATTTATGTAGAGCTAACTCCTTACTCATTAAGTGACTCATTAAGCTGAGCATAGTGACTTCCTTCCAAAGAGTACAGTATAGAAATGAGGCGACAAAAGAGTAACTTTATAGTGGCGAAGGCTGGTAAACACTCCCTCAAGCCAGGTGATCAAGGTTAACGCCAACAGTGGTGAGTCATATCAGTAACATGTACTGTTGGTATGATGTGATGAGAATAATAAATTAAATTATCCCAGTCTAATCATGAGAAAAACATCAGACAAGTCCTAATTGAGGGTCATTCTACAAAATACCTAATTAGTAATTCTCAAAACTACCAAAGTCAAAAACAGGGAGAGTCTGGGAAACCGTCAGAACCAAGAGGAGTCTAAGGAGACAGGATCCTGGAAAAAACGACATCAGGGGAAAACTGAGGAAATCCGAATAAAATATTGACTTTAGTTAATAATAATACATCGTTATCGATCCATTAATTGTGACAAACGTACCCCACAAATGTAAGATACTAATAATAAGGGAAACTTGGTGTAGAGTATATGGGATCTCTCTGTTCTATCTTTGCAATAGTTTTGTAAATCTAAAACTTCTAAAATAGAAAAGTTTATTTTGAAACTGAGTCAATTATTCAGAGAAAGACAGATACTGTATGATTTCACTCATATGTGGAAGATAAACAAACACATGGATGAGGAGAATAGATTAGTGGTTACCGGAGGAGAAGGGGTAAGGGGATAAAAGGCGTAAAGGGACACATATGTGTGGTGAGGGATAATAACTGGACTGTTGGTTGTGAACACGATGCAGTCAATACAGAAACTGAAATATAGTGATGTACACTGAAATTTACACAATGTTATAACCCAATATTACCCCAATAAAATAATTTTTTAAAAAAGAAAGAAAACTGAGTCAATTATTAATTTCCAGGAAAACTAAATATGATTACAAGAAATGAAGTAAAATCGGGGCTGGCCCCGTGGCAGAGTGATTAAGTTCGCGCACTCCGCTGCAGGCGGCCCAGTGTTTCATTGGTTCGAATCCTGGGCGCGGACATGGCACTGCTCATCAAACCATGCTGAGGCAGCATCCCACATACCACAGCTAGAAGGACCCACAACGAAGAATATACAACTGTGTACTGGGGGTCTTTGGGGAGAAAAAGGGAAAAAAAATAAAATCTTTTTAAAAAATAATAATAATAATTAAAAAAAAAGAAATGAAGTAAAATCATAGTGTACTATTGGATCAGCATTGAACAATATTTACATAGATATGGTAACTAAATGTGAACTATAGACCCAAGCAAAGATTGTGATGTAATTATATTTGGAAGTTGGATGGGGAATGTAAGAGAGTTAAACACTCTCATATATCACAAGAAGAAGTTATTAGATACCATTTGCAATTCATAAATCAAAAGAGAACAATACACCATAAAAATACAGAGGTAATTACTAGAAGAGCTAAAGAATTGAAAGTGCTTACTACTGGAGTTGACCGGGAACTATTGTTTTTTGGTCACAAGTCTTAAATTATTATTTTACTTATTAAACTATGTTTAAGAACATAGTTTACGTTACAAAACATGGAGTACTTTGATAAAAATTTTAAAATAAGTCTAATGACATTAAATATTAAAATCATAAATTTGATATATATTAAATTCTATAATAGGTTGGGTTTTCTAGAACATTTCAGACATCTATACCTTTATCAGGTGGCAAGATCTCTTATCTAAGAGAAGCCAACCAACTAGACTTACTTTAAGACTGAGGACCACAATATAGTTACAGATTTGAGTTACAGTAAGATATTCTGTACTGAGACACTGGTTCTGAGTTACTACTTCCAAGCTGATTCTACCTAAACTCCAGGTTTTCATGCCAGTTCCTTCTTATAGTCTTTACCACTTTTAGATGCAGGCAAGAGAGGCTCCTGCTCTAGTTTCAGCACATATCACGAATACACATTTATTTTGAAAAACGTAGGTGCCTCTGTCACTCGGGATTCTATGCTCAGCACAGAACCTGCGTGACTTGTCCTAAACGTTTACTCTTGTGGTGAACACTCTTCAGCCCCAGGGCAACACTTCTCCACAACTTGTGCCCAGTGTCTGTGAAACAGAATGAGATGTGCTGCTGCCTGCGCTGGAGACAGAATGCTTTGGATTTGAGTGGCAGAGGGGCTTAGGTAAGAGAAAAGGCAAATTAACTTGTCCAGTCCTCCCTCTGTGAAATCCAGATAGCATAAATGAGATAGAGTCTTGCACAATGAAGTATTTCCCAGTAGGGACAAGCATCCATTTTCTTGCTTCTCTTTATATTCTATTTGTGGTTTGCAGTAATTAGTGTGGTATTTGCAAAAGTTGCACATAGTGACTAAGGAATATGTTGCAATACTAAACAATTCATATTACTGTTAAATGCATATATGTAGGTAATATGTGTGGAGCATGATACAGATTCTTTGTGTTAGTCAGTAGATGGACATAAAATGCTAGATTGAGAACAGTTTTATTTTTATAATAATGATTTAATGAAAATTTCTGAAAAATTAAAGTCTGTTTTATTTAAATTATTTTAATTTAAAATGTTGATATTTGTTTATTATAATTTGAATTTTGTCTTTTAATTTTAATAGATATTTTTTAATTTTTAGAAGAAACTTTTGAAACTCTGAATATGATTTTACATTTTCAATATTTGACTTTTACTTTAAACATTTTTTTTTAAAGATTTTATTTTTCCTTTTTCTCCCGAAGCCCCCTGGTACATAGTTGTGTATTTTTAGTTGTGGGTCCTTCTAGTTGTGCCATGTGGGATGCCGCCTCAACATGGCTTGATGAACGTGCCATGTCCCCGCCCAGGATCTGAACCGGCGAAACCCTGGGCACCGAAGAGGAGCACGTGAACTTAACCACTCGGCCACAGGGCCGGCCCCTACGTTAACCATTCTTGATGAAACATACTTGTATTGTATATATTTTGAATAAAATTACGTTTTGAGTAAAAATTACATTTGAATAAAAATTACATTTTTTTTTCCTTTTTCTCCCCAAAGCCCCCCCGGTATATAGTTGTATATTCTTCGTTGTGGATCCTTCTAGTTGTGGCATGTGGGATGCTGCCTCAGCGTGGTTTGACGAGCAGTGCCATGTCTGCAAACCAACGAAACACTGGGCCGCCTGCAGCGGAGCACGCGAACTTAACCACTCCGCCACGGGGCCAGCCCCTAAAAATTACATTTTTAATCCCTTAAATCGGGGCTTGGCAAGTCTTTTCTGTGAAGAGCCAGATAGTAAATATTTTAGGCTTAGTGGAGCCTCTGATCTCTGTCACAGCTCCTCTGCTGTTGTAGTGTGAAAGCTGCCATAAACAATAAGTGAATGAGTGTGATTGTGTGACAATAAATCTTTGCTTACAAAAACACACAGCAGGATGAATTTATCCAGTGGGCCATAGTTTGCTGACCCTTGCTTTAGATCATTACTATCAAAAGAATGTAAATTATGTGAAAAAATCGAGATTATAACAACATAATTAGTGATTTTGCTGAAATAAAGGCGCGAAAAATAAATTTTATGAAATAAAGATATAATTTATTCATTAAATGTCTTTACTTTATAATTCATCCAAAATTGCCAGACATCAACAGAATGCCTAGAGAAGCAAATAATTATCTTTATGACCTTGGATTAGACAATGGTTTCTTAGCTATGACACCAAAAACACAAGTGACAAGAGAAAAAAATAGGTAAATCAGACTTCATCAAAAATAAAAACATCTCGTGCTTCCAAGGACAACATCAAGAAGGTGAAAAAACCCACAAAATGGGAGAAAATATTTACAAATCATGTCTTTGATAAAGGAACTTGTATCTAGACTGTATAAAGAACTCTTACAATGCAATAATAAAATGACAAATAACCTAATTAAACAATGGGCAAAGGATCTGAATAGACATTTCTCCAGAGAAGATATATAAATAGCCAATAAGCACCTGAAAAGATGCTCAACATTATCAGCCTCAGGGAGATGCAAATTAAAACCATAATGAGATACACTTCACACCTACTAGGATGGCTGTAATCAAAAAGTCAGACAGTAACAAGTGTTGACAGGGATGTGGAGAAGTTAGAACCCTCACATACTGCTGGTTGTTGTCAGCGCCGTCGAGTCGATGTGGGACCCTGTGTACAGCAGAGCAGAACCCTACCTGTTCTTTTTGCACCATCCTCTCATCTTCCCATGCTACATCAGACAAGGCTCCGCTGTTCTTCATAGGGTTTTCAGAAGTGGGTGGCCAGGTCCTTCTTCCTAGTCTGTCTAGTCTGGGAGCGTTGCTAAAATCTGTCCACAATGGGTGACCCTGCTGGTGTTTGAATACTAGTGGCATAACTTTCAGCATCACAGCAGCACAAAGCCACCACAGTATGACAACTGACAGACAGGTAGTGTGGTTCCCTGACCGGGAAACAAACCCAAACCCAGGCTGCAGTGGTGAGAGTGCCAAATCTTAACCCCTAGACTACCAGGGCTGGCTATACTGCTGCCAGGAATGTAAAACGGTGCAGCTACTTTGGAAAACAGTCTGGAAGTTTACCACATGATTAAACATGGGGTACCATATGTCCCAGCACTTATCCTCCTAGGTATATACTCTATGACATAGGGAAACATATGTCCACACAAAAACTTGTACATGAATGTTTATAGCATCATTATTCATAATAGCCAAAAGGTGGAACAACCCACATGTTCATCAGCTGAGGAATAAACAAAATGTATGTCCATATGATGGAACATTATCTAGCTATAAAAAGAAATGAGATACTGTTTCATGCTACAACATGGATGAACCTTGAAAACATTATGCTAATTCAAAAATGCCAGTCACAAAAGACCACATATTGTATAATTAGATTTATATGAAATGTCCAGAATAGACAAAAGAGACAAAGTAGAGTAGGGGTTGGGAAAAAGTAGGGGGGAGGATGTGACTGCTGATGGGTATGGAGTTTCTTTTTTGGGGTAAGGAAAACGTTCTAGAATTAAATAGTAGTGATGGTTGCAAAACTCTGTGAATATACTAAAAACCATTGAATTGTACATTTTAAAAGGTTGAATTGTATGGTATGTGAGTTATATTTCATTAAAATTGCTATTTAAAAAAAAAATGCCGTCTAGCACTGTGCCTGACCCATGGTAGAGGCTGAAATAAAAGTTCTTTTTCTCTTTCCTCTTTCCCAAACTTCCCTATCCAGGACACCCCTGAAAGACTTCCTAGATTTTTCCACCTCTGACAGGATTTTTACCTACCACCATCTTAGTGATCAGGGTTTTCTCTCTCCACACAAATACACACCCTTTAGACCTCCCCATTCCCCTTTCGCTGCCCGCTGGTCACCCTCAAAGTAACTTCCTAGGGTCAGACAGCCTTAGCTAACACTCATTTGATTGCTGAGGGGGCGGTGACATAGACTAGCTTGAAACAGTTTTGTCACTCAGACTCTGCACAGGGTGTTTCTGTGGGCCGTCCTCCTTGTCAGTCACTTCACAGCTATAGTTGGGGCCTTTCATGACTCATGCCTGCCTCACCCGCCCCTCTCTTCTTTCTCTGGTCCAAGCCGGACCATTTCTCTCCCCCAGGTCCCTTAATCAATGACAAAATGCTCCTTCTGTCTGAATATCAGGTCTACCCTTTAGTAAAAATTTACTCAACAACCACAACCAGTAAATATTAGTTTCTTCATAACTCCCTAAACTTGATTGAGCAATATTTCCCTGAGTTTCCCATTTACCACGATCTCCCTGCCTACTGTTGGCTTGATATTACTCTTTGGGCTTTTGTTTGCTTCTCTGTAAACAGAGAGTCCAAGGGTGAATGGAGTCCAGATTCTCTGAGGCTCCTGCAGTTCTTATGTCTCACCTTCACCTACTTTCCTAATGGCCACTCGTAGTAAGTGATCATACTGCTGTCTGTACGTTACTTCTGATTTTTATAGCATTGGTGCTGGAGGGGCGTGCTTTGGTTGAAAGCAAGGAAAGTTGCTTGCAAGGAGATGAGAGCAAGGACTAGAACTTGGGCCTCTGTATTCTCTCTCTGTGTCCTCTTATCACCCAACCCCACTCTTTGGAGCACAAAGTCAGGCGACCATGAGCCCTTGGTAAGGTTATCCGTCCTATTGTACCACTAGGGCCAAGTATAGTGCTAAGAGCTTAACATGAATTATTTAATGCTTGTGATAACCCTATTGTTACTTCCTGTTTTATGGATAATAAACTGAGGCACAGAGAGGTTAAGACTAGCTCATGGTCAATCAGCTAGTAAAGCAGCTGTCTAGGATTTGTAAGGAGAGATACCCAGTCCTTAATGCAAATGCATCTATGAGGATTAATGTCCATCCTGACAATCCTATGTCTATCTGAATGGTGTTCTCAAATGGGCTTATGATCAGGAAGGATAGGTGCTATGACCCTTGATACCCAGAGTGGGACCAAAACAGCCACCCAGTAGCAGATAAGCAGGTAATCCTAACACCTTTTGGCGAGGTTCTTGGAATGTGGATGTCTCCAGCCTTTCCTGAGTGATGAAATTTCAGTCTAATCGGGTTTTGAAAATATCATTGCAGCTAACTCTTTGCCTTTACTCTCCTTTAGAATCCTGTTCTTTTGGCCCCAAATGAACCCAGAGCCTTTTGTGTCCAGTTAAAGCTTGGACAGCAGAACCTTTGAAATACTTAAACCATTTGAAGTAGGGCCTCAAGTCAAGTTATTGCTGTAAAAACACAAATACTAAGACCTAGGAGGTTCTACGGGGAAAAAAAAGACAGGGTTTCCTTTGCTGGTAGAGATGCTCATAAAAGCAAAGTCAGCACCTCTCTGTCCAGGGCCAAAGGAGAAAAAAACGTGTGTGAAGGGTAACAGAAGCGATGTAGTGACAGGTCATCGGATTTAGGTCACTCGGGCCTGGGACTTACCTGAGAGGCAGAGGTTTGCTTAAAAGCAGGGTTAATGGGAGAATCACTGAACTTTGAACTAGGAAAAAAAAGCCTTCAAAATCATCCAGTCTAATAATTTTAGAAGAAAGGAGGCCTAGAGAGTGACAGGGCTTCCTGAAGTTCACCTGTCTGAAGAGTGACAGTGGCAGAGCCAGAGGCGGTGGCCGGGCCTCAGTTTCAGTCCACTGCTAGCAGCTCTACCCCACCTGGCCGAGGCTGGGGGAAGCGTGTGAACAGGTAAGGAGGAAAGTGCAAAGCTTCTTCAGGTCCAGTATGAACAGAGCAGTGCAGCTACAGAAGAAGGCTTGTGTGGAAGAAAAGTGCCCCAGAAGGTTGGAAAGGTAGGCGATTTGAAGCCCTGATCGGGCTTGGGCTAGAGCCCCAAGGTAATGCGGAATCTGGGAGATGCATGTTTGAGGAAGGGGCAAGGTGAAAACGGGGATGGAGCGATATCAATGTAGTGGTGGTGTGCAGGCTGCATGTGAGGAGGGATATCTTAAGGCAGGAAAGCCAGTGAGCACACTATTGGGGAAGGTGTGTGCTAGAAGTCTTGGGTTTTTATATTTTATTTCCTGATGACGCATGTATGAGTGTGTGTGTGTGTGTGAGAGAGAGAGAGCAAGAGAGAAAGGAGGAGACAGAGATTGAGAGAGATCAGCCTGATGCTCAGCTAGAATTCAGATTTGTTGGGACTTGTCTGATGAACAGGTTGTGCTACCTTCCAGAAGCATGGCTTTAAAATCCTTCAGGAATTTCCAGACGGTCCATTTCCATCCTCTCCTGCCCACCCGCGTGCCTCAGCTGAAGTGAGTCTGCTTACCCCGGGCACTGATATGGACAAAGAGACCTATTGATGGTACGTTGTGAACAAAGAAGCAAGCGGCACCAACTGCTCAACACCCCCTCCCACCCGGCCCAGAGTGGAATTCCTCCCATCTGGACAAATGGAGCGGATTCTGTGCTCCTGGCTCCTCCCTGCACCAAGGCTCAGCTTCGTAATTCTCTCTCTCTCTCCTGTCCAGGGAGAGCAGGTGGAGTCTCAGGACTCAGAGCATCCTCAGGATAGACTGGTTTCCACCAGCTGCAGACTGTGACCAGGGCCCGGCCTTGGGTACCGTTCCCCCAGCTCCACCCTGTAGAGGCAGGCCTGCTCCTGATGGCACACTTCCCTCAAGTCCTTAAGTGAGAGTGGAGGCCTGTCTCTCAGTGGCTTATCTCCTCCCAGCAGCACCAGTGTGAGGAGCGGGGTCTATTTATGAACGGCATAGCTGTTTCTAGCTTTCTGAGGAAAGCAGTTTAACAAATCAGTACAATTTTTGAACAACTGTTACATTAAACAAGCACAACTCATGGGATATAATTATAAAGAAACTTTTCTTTCTCCTTAACCCTTTAAATTCATTGGGGCTGGTGCATCTGCTGCATCTGGATAAAAATTCAGGCAGGCCCCGTGACTTCCTTGGTCTTAGTCTATATTCACCCTAAGTCTGAATATCCATGCAACTCAGCGATTAAAATGTTTGTATACTCATGAAAATTCCAAATGTCGTGTAAAATTAGGGCTTTTCTTCTCTCCTTCAGCTCAGGCTGAACACCTACAGTCAGTAACACTTCTGTCCTTCCACTCCCGTCTTTTTAACTTTGGTCTCTGAGGCTTGTAGTGTTGGAATGGGAAGAAGCAGGAAAGTTCCCGCTTGACTGGTCTTGGTGAGGGGATCTGGTGTGGGTGCTCTCTGGACTTGGTAGGTGTTTAAAGCTGACACTTTGGTGGGTATTTTACACCGCCCGCACCCCCCCCACCCCCGCCCCCCGCCACCGCCCCGGTCTTAATCAGTTCGGGCTGCTATAACAAAGTACCATAGACTGGGTGGTTTATAAACAACAGAAGTTTATTTCTCACACTTCTGGAGGCTGGAAGTCTGAGATACGGTGCCAGCAGGGGCGGGTTCTGGTGAGAGCTCCTTTCTGGGTTGCAGACTGCTGACCAGTCTCATTGTATCCTCACACGGCAGCAAGAGAGCGAGCTAGCTCTGTGGCCTCTTTTGTATAAGGACACTAATCCCATTCATGAAGGCTCTACCCTCATGACCTAATCACCTCCCAGAGGCCCTACATCCTAATACCGTCACATTGGGGATTAGGATTTCAATGTATGGATTTGGGGGAGACACAGACATTCAGTCCGTAGCACCTTCATTGCTGGGGACCTCTCACATGCGTTCTCTCAGCCTGGATCATGCACTCTCCTCTAACTCATCGCTTACTCCCTCCATCCTTGGGAATCTGGCCATGACTCCAGCTTCTCTTGGCTGGGACCCCTTTGCCCCTCTAGGCTGCCCTCTTGGATGGGATCTTCAACTATCCCAGGTCAACCCTCTCTCTCACTCATGGCTCTCACCTTTGCCCCAACAACCCTGTGAGTATAGTTACTTCCCAAGTGTAACCCTCTATTGGCTGTGCCACTTGCCATGTTGGTTTCCCAGTCTTGACACTTCTGAAATAGGGGTGGAGTGGAACTCATAGCACAGCTTTCTCCAAAGAAATTCTCATCTAAAATCTTACCCTCAACAACTTTGCACATTAAATATGCTTTACGACTTTCTTTGTAAATCCTGATCTAGCCCTTCATTTTAGAATTTGGTATTTATTATGATTCAGTGGAAACTTCTATTTTAACATCTGATTTCATTTAATTTAAGACACATCTTGAATCAAAATGCTCCTATTATCTGAATCGTGAGCCTTAATATGACACGTACTTTTCTTTTTCAAGCATAAGATACTCTCTACCATTTGGATTTATTTCTCAGGCCCTACCCTTATAGACCCAAATCTGGATTCTGGTGAGAGAGGGGGCTCTAATTAAAGAGAGAGAGGCAGCATTCAACCAAACTCTCTAAGGCCTTGGTGTGTCCCTGTGTGTACGCTAACTCTGGAGGGCAGTTGCAGTCCCTCTCTGCTTTCTAGCATCTCCAGGCTGTGGTGTGAGGTGGTGGAGCAGTGGCAGGAGCAGATTTCTTCAAGAGCAGACTGAGACATTGCTGGAGACTCCTTGTGGAAAGAGGCAAGAGCCAAAGGAACTCAGAAACTTGAGCTGTACTTGACCTTGAGTAAGTTACTTCTCTGAGCCTCGGTTTTCACATCTGTAGAATGACAATAACAATCCCTGTGTTCCTCACAGCCAAGATCCTATGATGTCCTTTCTAAATTGAGAACTGGGTCACAAGTGTCAAGAATAGGCTCTTATAGGTAGACTGTATTTAGTCTCCCATCTCGGACTGTGAGGACCTTGAAATCAGGGCCCATGTCATGTTTCTGTTTCGACATGAGCACAGTTTATTGGATGGAATTATGGTGCTGTTGGCCTGTGTCTGGTTGGCGTGTTTGTGGTATGGATTCACTCTACATTCACTGCATGTTTATTTCACACATGCTCTCCTTCAGGTCAAATCTGGAGAAAGTGGGTGAAGGACCAGTACCACCCCAACTTCATCACATCCCAGAAAACCCAAGCCAAAAGCCCTTTAATAACATATTGATTGCTTAGATTCATTTTCCAAGATATTTTTTGAAATATCTAACACAATTCTTTTTGCTTTTACTTTTGCTGTGACTCAAATTCTTATTCCTGAAAGAGTTTTCTTGCTTCCCCCCTTATTCTTCCAATAATGTCATTTTCATCTTCGCTTGCCTCTAGGTTTTTAGTGTGCCCTGTGGAGTGTATTCACTTTCTCAGACGGGTGTGGAGGAAGCGTAGGCCAGGAAACCCCAGCAACCTCCAGCTAATGCACGGGAGGCTTCAGCTTGGTGATTACTACAATTGTTGCCTAGTGGAACCGTGAGCCATTAGCTGGGTTCTCACCCCTCTATTAGTATCACCCTGTAATTTAATCACAATTAGACTCCCAGAAACATAGGCATCAGAAACAAGTGGGCAAAGGAGGCAGATGGCAGAAAGCAACAGCAGTCAGGGGTTTTAATCAAAGGCAGTGTTTTCAGAAGGTGCAGGGCCAAGAAGGAGGGAGATCAGAGCTTGGAACAGGGTAATTGGGCAATTGATTAGGGGACTTCAAGTTTTACTTTCTGGCATTGAGGCTGGGGTCTGCCAGACGTTAATCTCACGGGCTGGTTGAGCCAGGCTTGTTTAATAGCATTAGGGATTGAAAGAGGTCTTGAGAGGTGACTCCACATTCCCTTCACCTTCTCTCCTTGGGATCTGTGGGAGGAAGGCCTCAGAGAACATTCTCAGAAGAGGTTTTTCTTTGTCTCACCTGGCTTCCTCCCCTCAGGCCCCAAAGTGAGCCCTTGAGTATGTGTTGGAATCAACCTCCTTTCTGAGGGCTCACAGAAGCTTCAGGCCTGGAGATGACCGTTCCACTGGCTCTGTGTCCTACTGAGACGTGTAGGTGTGAGTGGGGCATATGTAACTAGGGCTGGAAGTAGAAGGCGTTGCGAGGTAAAAGAGACTGGAGGAGGGTGTCCTTGGACGCTCACAGGACTGTTGTCCTACTCAAGCTTCAGAAACCTGGGTCGCAGTATAGAAGGGAAGAACCCTAGCATTAGAGTCCCCAATGACAAGGAAACTATTATATCACTCTCCTATATGGAACTGATCCACAAAGAAAAAAACTGAGTACAAAAGTTCAGCCCAGCCCAGTCTCTCTGCATTCTTAATAGCAACAGTCACCTTTGGCCAAAGTCAAGTCGTTAATGGCAGAGTTGGCTGAGGGCACTGTGTGGGTATGGTGAGGAGTGTGGGAGTGGTTGGAGCAAGGCAGGGTGAGCAAGAAGCTGGGAGCCCAAGCAGCTGTGGGCAAAATTATGAAATATGTTGGAGGCCTCCCACTTCCCTTTACTCTCTCTCTACTTCTCCTCTTACCAGCCAGGATCCAACCCTTCTACAAATCCACTAATGTATTTAATAACTGCACACCCTCACCGGTATTAGGAGAAGTTTCTGGCACTCCAGAAGATTCTTGAAGCCCCAGGCTCCTTTTCCGAAAGCCAAAGGCAAGACCTAGCTACATAGGAAATAGGACTTCTCCTTCCTCTGACTCTCTCAGCATCAAATTCTCCACATCTCATAGTAAGTTTGTGATCCCAAGCTGGGGGCTTTCCAGAATAGTGGCAGTTTTAAATATTTTATCCTCATAAGTACTTGTGAGGCCATATGCCCCGATTTTGTTATGGAAATAACCCGTAAGTACGTACAATCCTAGCTCAGAGCATTTCCTGTCCGGCTGAGTCTACATAAATCTCGCCCTTCCCTGGCACCAAGGCATAGAGGCATTTGGAAGATTTGTTGGAATCCCAGCTAAGGAAAAGGTCGGTGTAGGAGCGGAGGATAGGTGACCTCTTGCGTTTTGAAGCTTGATTCTGAAGGCTTCCAAAAACTTAGGCAAAAACCCATTCTCCTGATGGCCAGAGATTCAGACTTGTTTCTACCTTTAGGCCTCAAATGTGGCTATATGGCTTCAGCTTTTCAGAATTCTCTCTCCCCCTAGCTCCCTGATAAAAACCCCTTTAACAGGAAACAGAGCCTTTTACTCTACAGTGACAGATGAGAGTTAACTGGCCTCTTCCTCCTGGGGCACTGTTTTTTATACTGGAGATCTGAACCCACTCTTGGGTCATGAAAACAATTTAGTGGGTCCTGACCTTTGGTGAAATTTCAAAACTATATATACATACATATACATATGTCTCCCACGGGGAGGAGCCTGACCAAGGGAGTGAGAAAAACAGTGTGAGAAGGAGAGAGGAAAGGGCCTGTGCAAAAGCCCACTCGCCACCACCTCCAAAATAGCATCACAATGCTCAGAGTGCCAACAGTACACCAGGCACTCTGCCAAGTGCCTTAAATGAGTTAGTCCTTTCAAGTCTCACCACACCCCATGAGGAAGATGAATACTATTATTACTGTCCCCATTTTATAGATGAGCAAACTGAGGCTAAGGAGGTTAAATAACTTGCCTGAGGTCACACAGCTTGTACATTGCCTGACACAAATGGTCTCACACGCAGGTGTGCCCGATTTTTCAGCCCATGCTGTCATGCAATCACAGTAACCAGTTCCTCTCTGGCCTAAGGAACAGGGTTTGGTGTTGGCCCAGTATCAAGGATCAAGGTTGGCCAGCCATGGGCCTTGCCTGTGGGCATAGGGCAGGCAGGGCCAGGAAGCGAAGGAGCCCAGGTTTTGGAGGCCAGTATCAGGGGCTGGTGGCTGCGAGGGTGGCAGCCCTCCCCCAGCCCTGCTCCTGCTTGCTGCAGGCTGCAGCTTTGCCATCGCTGAATGCGCTGCTAATTATAACCAAACAATGAGCAATCACAGCCCGCTGGCGGTTTAGCTCTCGTTAGAGGTCTGGCAGGCTTTTCATTAGAACTTCCCTGCCGCCTGAAGGCGGCGGCAGGAGCTCTGGGCTCCAGCTCCCTCCTCCCCATCCTGCTCCTTCTCCTCTAAGCCTAGTCCACCCAGTTGAGTCAGGTGCTTAGCTCCTCCGGTGTGCAGGGTCTGTGTTCAGTGCTGCAGGGGGGACACACAAACCTCTCTCCTCTCTGCCAGGCTCAAATGGGCTGGCTTTTTAAATTCTAATCAAGAGACTGCTGGAGGATGGGGCGAGCTCACTGGGCTGCCTGCAGCGGAGTGTGCGAACTTAACCACTGGGCCGTGGGGCCAGCCCCGGGGACTTTCAGTTTTAAAACCAGACAAGGGGCTGGCCCTGTGGCCGAGTGGTCATGTTCGCGCACTCTGCTGCAGACGCTCCAGTGTTTCATTGGTTCGAATCCTGGGTGCGGACATGGCACTGGCTCATCAAGCCACGCTGAGACAGCGTCCCACATGCCACAACCAGAAGGACCCACAACGAAGAATATACAACTATGTACCGGGGGGCTTTGGGGAGAAAAAGGAAAAAAAAAATAAATAAAACAACAGACAAATTGTTCACTGTATGAGGGGCACGTGGCCAGAGTAAGCAGATAAGAGGTGTCGCTCAGACTTTGTTCACCAGAAAGATGGGAAGAACCAGACAGAGGCCTGTGGGAAGGTGGTTCTTAAAAGAAGAAATAGATGTGGCCAATAAACACATTAAAAAACGTTCAGACTTACTGGTAACATCAAAATACAAACTAAAGCAATTTTTACCTATGCATCAAAGGTTTTAAAATATATGAATATCCTGGGAAACCAGCACTCTCCTTCACTGCTGGCAGAAATATAACTGTTTTGATCTTTCTGGAGGACAATTTGGTACCAGGTAAGAAATATCTTTAAGATATCCAGGCCCTTTGACCAAATAATTCCATTTCTTAGAATCTGTTCTTAAGGAAATAGTTAGAGATGTGTTCAAAGTTTTGGGTACAAGAATGCTTATTTGTTCACGACAGCTTCATAGTAAAGTCAAATTGGAGGCAACCTAAAATTTCCTTTTAGGAGGCCAAATGAAAAAAACAAATTCCTCTTGATTTTTTTTGGGGGGGGCCCAGGTGAGGGGGAGCTTAGCCCTGAGCTAACATCTGCTGCCAATTCTTCTCTTTTTTGCTGAGGAAGATTGGCCCTGAGCTAACATCTGTGCCCATCTTCCTCTACTTTATATGTGGGATGCCTGCCACAGCATGGCTTGATAAGCGGTGCATAGGTCTGTGCCTGGGATGGGGACCAGTGAACCCTGGGCCGCTGAAGCAGAGGGTGAGAACTTCACCGCTACTTAACTGCTACAGCAAGGACAGGCCCTTCCTCTTGATTTTTAAGTGAAGCAATTCAATTCTCCTTTTGTTCTGCCCTCAACTTTCAGCTTATGCCTGAAAGCCTATTTTTTTAGACTCAAACAATTCTCTCCCAAAGAAGAATTTTGCCATTGGCCCTTAAAATACTTTTTCCAGCCACTTATAGCTTGCACCACTCATATAGGCTATTCTGCCCCTTGTATAGTTACTCTGGTCAGAGCACTTTTGGTTGTAAATAACAGAAACCAACTCAGACTATCTCAGGAAGGAGAAAAAACGGTAGCAGGGAGAGTTTGCCTAAAATTCTCTGGCTAGGCTGCTCCTTCCATAAATTGGCTCTTTCTCTCATTTAACGCAATTCTGAGTTTGAGTCCCTGACTCTGGCCCTTACTAGCTGTATGCCTGTAGGCAAGTTACTTAACCTCTCTGTACCTCAGTGGCTTCATCTGTAACAAGGGACTATTAATACCTTATACAGCACTTCCTATGTGCCAAACTGTGGTATAATACAAAAAACATATTTGGTCTTTGTCCCTGGTTCTGGCACAGAGCTCCTAAAACCCATGGAATTTCCTGAGTGATAGTAGTGTCTTTTGTTACTCATAACGAGCCCTTTTTGACCATGTCTGAGTATGCTAATGAGATGACTCAGGGTGGGGCCCCTAGATAACTTCAGGATGGAGGCTGGCCACCAGAAAGACCTAACAGGTGAAATGAGAGGATAAGAACTTTCAGCCCCTCTCCCCAATTTCCGGAGAGGGAGGAGGACTGGAGATTGTTTGAGATAAAAATTCTTGAACAGCTAGATTCAAAGAGCTTCTGAATTGGTGAATGCATGCACCTGCACCTGCAGGAAGGGTGGTGCACCCCAACTCCATGGCGACTGAGGCTCTTGTATCTACACCTTCCCAGACCCATCCTATGTACCTCTTCATCTGGTTGTCCTTTTTTTTTTTTTTACTGAGGAAGATTTGCCCTGACCTAACATCTGTGCCAATCTTCCTCTTTTTTGTATGTGGGTCACTGCCATAGCATGCCTGCCGACAAGTAGTGTAGGTCTGCACCAGGTAGCGAACCTGGGCCGCCGAAGTAGAGCACGCTGAACTTCACCACTAGGCCATGAGGCCAGCCCCTCGTTTGTCTTCTTTATAATGAACTAATAAATGTAAGAAAAGTATTATCCTGAGAACTGTGAGTCATTCTAGCAAATTATTGAACCTGAGAGGGGTTGTGGGAACCCCCCAATTTTTTCTGCCCAGTCATCTGGGCAGAAGTGTGGGAAGTCTGGGCATCCCATTCACGTCTGGCGTCTGAAGTGGGGGCAGCCTTGTGAGAATCAGCCCTTTCACCTTTGGGATCTGATAATAACTCCAGGTAGATAGTGACAGAATTGAATTGAATCGTTGGACATCCAGTTGCTGTCAGAGAATTGGCTTGTGTCAGAAAACACCCCACACAGTCACTGTTTGAGCACTAAGTATTAGCTCAGTCCGTCCTGTTAACAACCTATGAAATACACACTGTTATCATCTGGCTGTGTGTGTGAGTGTGAGTATGTGCATGCTCAGATCCTCTGCTCCTCCTCGTCCTTTTCTCTCTAACAAGCTTTCTCAGAACCTTTGTTTCCTCCTAATGTGGCTGTGCACGTGGCTCCTTAGTGGTCACTCCAATACTAACACTACCACCCTCCCCCAAGACTCACAGACTAGAACCTAGAATGTCCTTTGTGTCCCACTTGCTGTCAGGTTCTGTCCCCTGCTACCCCTCCCTGTGGCAATTGTCTACTCTCTTCCCCATCACTCCCCCATTCGTTAAAGACCTTACACCTGGCTCACTGTCTTTCTTTCCATCACTACACTCAGCATCATTACTGACCCCTTCAATGTGTCTTAGATGATCTTTCCAACACTCTATTCTCCCTTAATCTCCTCACCACCAGTGGTCTTTCTGTTCCCTCCCATCTCTGTCATCTACTCTCATCATCTTATTGTATATCGTGTCACCACCATCAATTGTGGCATGTCCAAAAATATCCATTTTGAGTAGCTCTCTGACCACTACCTCATATCTGTTCAATTTGCTTCCCACTCCTACATTCCTTCACACCCTCAGAGACCTCTGTTCCATTCTAGGTTCTCCAGTCCATTCATTCATCCCTCTAGGCCATCACCTCCTTCCCTTCTCAGCGTAGAGTCTGTGGTCTGTCACAATAAACACATTTGTATTCACCTTGTCGTTTATAATGATGTTAAAATATCTGTAAGTTCTTTGACAGTTGCATTAGTCTTCTTGGGCTGCCATAACAAAATATAGACTGGGTTGCTTAAACAACAGAAATTTATTTTCTTGCCTTTCTGGAGGCTACAAGTCTAAGATCAAGGTTCTGGCCAATTCCACTTCTGGTAAAGGCTCTCCTCTGGGCTTGCAGATGGTCTCCTTCTTGCATGTCCTAACATGGCCTTTCATCCTTTTGTGTGCATGGAGAGAGAGCAAGGGAGCTCTTTGTGTCTCTTCTTATGAGGCACTAATCCTATTGCATCAGGCCTCACTTTCATGAACTCATTTAACCTTAAGAACTTCTTTAGAGGCCCCATCTCCAAAAACAGCCATATTGGGGATTAGAGCTTCAACATATGAATTTGGGGAGGGGGGACACAAACATTCAGTCCATAGCAAAACTTGTCCTTTCAAAATGTGGAGTCTAATTGCACTTCCCTTGAACATGGGCTGGACTTGGTGACTTGCTTCTAAAGAATAGAATGCAGCAAAAGTAATGCAATGTGACCCAAGTCTAGGTCATAAAAGGATAGCTTCTGCTTAGTTCTCCCTCTTGGATTGCTAGCTCTGGGAGAGGCCATATGTTGTATTGTGAGGACACTCATGCAGCCTGTGGAGAGGGTCACATGGAGAGGAACTGAGTCTATTTGCCAACAATCACCTCTGGCTTGACAGTCATGTGGTGCACCATCTTGGAAGCAGATTCTCCAGCCCAGTCAAGCTTTCAGATGACTGCAGCCTCATGACAGATGCCAAGTCAGAACCGCCCAGCCAAGCTGCTTCCAAATTCCAAACTCTATCTCACAGAAACTGTGAGATAATAAATGTCTATTGTTTCAAGCCACTAAATGTTGGGATAATTTGTTTAACAGCAATAGATAACTAATGCAACCATCTTGACCTTCTTTCCTCCCAACCTATGGGCCTAGCAAAACCCCAACACTGGTCAAATTTATCTTTTGCCTATTCCATGCCTGCACTCCAGCTGCTGAATGTGGTCACAAAAAAACACATGACTATGCTGAAAGGTCTCCTTTTAGTTCATGACCTTTAACCTCAGGAGGACCATACTGCTACCCAGCAATCCTACAATCCCTTCCTCAGGCAAGTCACTTTCTTACTCCTTGTGATAACTGTATCACAATCCTCTCTTCTCAGGCCTTTGCAGAACTCTCCCTGCTTCTCACTTTCAGCCAATGATATCACTTTTTTCCCACTTAGAACATAGAAATCAGAAAAAAAAATCCTTATCTTCCCACTACCAAAAATACCACCCTCTAGTATTCATGCTCTCATACTCTGCCTTCCCTCCTCTTATGATGAATGGACCATCTATGTGTCTATCTGAGGCGAGGCACCCCCCTTGTGCTCTAGATTCCTTCTTTACTTGCTTGCTAAAAAGCATAGCTCCAGCATTTATCTGCTCTCTCATCTACATTGTCAAATTTTCTCTCTCTATTGAACCATTCCCATCAGCATACTAATGAGACGTAACTCTCATCTTTAAAAAAGAAAATCCTTGACCCTACCTTCCCCTCTAGTTACTTCACCGTTTGTCTGCTACCAGTTCGTAGTAAAACTTAAAAAAATCGTCTATGCTGTTTCTATTTCCTCACCTCCTATTCTCTGTCACATACGCTCCAAGCAGGTTTGCACCCCTACCATGACAGTGAAACCACCTTCATCAAGGTTTCCAATGACTTCTATGCTGACAAATTCAATAGTCAGTTCTTCCTTCTTATTTGACCCATCAGCAGCCATTTAAGTCATTTGGTCACTTACTTCATGAAACTCTTTCTTTTTCTTCAGTTGCTTCCAGACACCAAAGTCTACCAATCTTCCTCCTACTTCACCAGCTGTTCCTTTTCCATTTTCTTTTCTGGATTCACTTTTCCCCTTTTCACAGGCTCTAAGATTGAAATGCCCTAGGGCTTAGTTCTTGGATAGCCAATCCTCTCCTCTCTTTCCTGCCCTCCCCCTCTCCTCTCCTTTTTATCCTTCCCGCTGGGTGCCTTAGGTAGTCCCATAGCTTTAAACACCATCCATATGCTGCAAGACCTCCTATTTATATCTCTAATCCAGAGCCTCTCCCCTGAGGCCAGAATGAATAAAGGCAAAGTGTGTCTTCAGCTTCCTGCCTTTTTGGCACATTTCTCCCCACCTCTTTGTGGTTTCTCTTTCTTCTCCTGATATCCAGTTTATTCATACTCAAGGGTAATTGATGGGATTAAAACATTAACTAGTGCTCAGCACAGTGCCTTGCACATAATGGAAATATTAATCAAACATAACTAAATTACTCCTTTCAGGGGAACAATATTTACATTTGGCCTAAAGGCAAAGTTATGCCTCTCTACTGATGAAATTTCAGATATAGGCAGATATGGTTTCATCCTAATCAGGCCTGGGATGGAAATGAGGGATGTGTGTGGATTTTTGAGGGTGAGAGGCTTTTCCAGAATCACTCAAATCACGTTGATCACTCACTCAGTCTGTGTGTAGGATGTACTTGGTGTTTCTCTCTCTTTTGGTCTTGTTGTGGTCAGAATAAGGTAGCCTGGCTGGGCAGCTCAGCAAAGCCCCACCCTGGATTTTAGTTCTTCCTGCCTGGTTGTGGTTGTCCTGTGGTTAGATCACGGCAGTGACAAGCTGTGGATTCATTTTCCACTCAGTTTTTCAGAGAGACCCTGTTCTTCAGCCACTGACTAAACCCTTAACTTGGCCAAAAATAGTGGATAGCCCAGCCCAACGATGCAAGTTAGACCTTGACATTTGACTCAATCATTTTTGAAAGTCTCATGTGTCAGAACCTCCATAAATAAGAGTGCAATCCTCCCTCCCTCTCCTCTCTACTTTACAATGATAAGATGAGACTCAACGAGTGACAATGCTGTGGAAGTCAGAGGCACTGAATCACTCTGGGTCATGTCACCCAGGTAGTGAGGAGAGTTGGGTGAAGGATGTAAACTCTTTTTACAGGGTTCAGGGAAGCAACAAGGGTGGAGGAAGTGAGGGAAGGTGGTAAAGAGTCCCAGGGATCAGCAACAACAGGGACTTGTTACCACCTCAAGGCTAAAGGGGCAAGTTGGGAGTAGTGACCAGATCCCAGGGGCAGCTGCAGATAGGAGAGGGGCTGGGATGGGAGCTTTGGCCAACCATCAGTGCAGCAGAGTGGGAGCTGGCAGAATAAACATCCTGACCTCCTTCTCCTTATTATCTCTTGTCAATGCTTCCCGATGGTCAAACCTAACTAGAAACCAGAGGGGAAGGGAGCCTCTTGGTATAGACCACACAGGTCAGCCTCCTGGATCTCAGAGCAGGGTGGAGAATGGAGAGTGGGGCTGGAGGAGACAATGGAGAATATTCTGCAGACTTGTTCTGAATAACAACTCCAGGACTCGAAGCTATTAGAAGGTAATGCTGTTAAGGTGGATTGTTCATGACCCTCTGTTCCCACTAGCAAAAATAACTAAAGCTGGGTGCTGGTCCCATGGCCTAGTGGTTAAGTTTTGCATGCTTTGCTTTGGTGGCCCAGGTTTGGTTCCCAGGTGCAGACCTGCACCACTTGTAGGCAGCCATGTTGTGGCTGTGAACCACATTCAAAATAGAGGAAGATTGGCACAGATGTTAGCTCCGGGAGAATCTTCCTCAAGCAAAGAGAGGAAGATTGGCAACAGATACCAGTTCAGGGTGCATCTTCCTCGGAAAAAAACCAACACAAAACGAGACAAACAAAAAATAACTAAAGCTGATGTTCTACTTCAAGATGCAGTATGTGATGGTTAATTTTATCTGTCAATTTCATTGGGCTAAGGATGGCCAGATAGCTGGTAAAACATTATTTCTGGGTGTGCCTGTGAGGTTGTTTCAACGATTAGCATTTGAATCAGTAGACTGAGTAAAGAAGATCTACCTTCACCAACGTGGGCGAGCATCATCAAATCCACTGAGGGCCTGAATAGAACAAAGTGGTGGAGGAAGGGCAAATTCTCTCTCTTTCTTCTTGAGTTGGGAAGTCCATTTTCTCCTGCCCTTGGAATAGGAACTTCTAGTTCTCAGGCCTTTGAACTCCAGGACTTATACCAGTGGCTTTGCAGGTTCTTAGGTCATCGGACTTGGACTGAATTATACCACCAGCTTTCTTGGTTCTCTAGTTTGCAGATGGCAGATCATGGGACTTCTTGGCCTCCATAACCGTGTGAGCCAATTTCTATAATAAATCTCATCTATATCTATATCTGTATATGTCCTATTCATTCTGTTTCTCTGGAGAACCCTGACTAATACATAGTATTAGAATAATCTATATGTATATGAGACTGGAAGTCTGTTCACCCATGATGCTTATGTGACAGGGTTACGATTTATTGAAGTGTGAGTATTTTAAGAAGAGTTCTGGCTTAATAACTTTGAAATAGCCTGATCTTGTGGAATGTAGAATTGGGAGAATGAGTGGGAAGAGAAACTGGAGGAAAAGGGAAAGTACCTGATACAAGAGACTAAATCACTCCCCGTAATACAGAGCTCAGAAAGAGGGGAGACATTTGGGTGCTGGAGAGAGTATGGGAGCTTTTGACATGTAAAAGGCCCTTGGGTAGCTATGGACGTGAGAGAATTAGGGAGGAGAAAAAAGGGCTTTAGAAAAACTTTGCAAAGTATGCATATCTCTTCAAAAGACACAAATGAATAATTGGAGTTCCTTTTAAAATGACTATCAGTTGCTGAACCATGTTTCCTTATGTGAGCCTCCAAGCAGAAGCAGGGCCACAGAAGACCTGTATTTTTATTGGAGTTGCAGTAAAAAACCTTCGGGATGGTCTTGGCAATTGAGGGCTGGCCAGAAACCTCTCCACACACCGTACACTCTGTCCTCTGCACAGTAGGCACAAGCCCAGAATCTTCTGAGGACTCAGTTTCCTTCCAAGCTGTCATACCTTACACAGGATCACTGTAAAATGGAAGGGATGACCCTTTTACTCTTTTTGTACAGAGGCCAGAGAGGATAAATAAGTCATGATCACCCAGCAGGCTGTCTAAAGGAGAAAGGAGGCGTATTCCCTGTGTGGCCTGCATTCCACTCTGCTGACTGGCTGCAGATTCAGTTTCCTTCCCTTTCTAGAAAGTGAAAATCCATCTGCCTTTCCCTTCTAAGAAGTTTCAGGCTTTTGCCAAGAGACTGTGTAGGACAAGATCAGAGCCTGAGCATTTACAGAATCATTTCTTTTGACTCCTTAATTCCTTTCTTACTCAGGGGTGGGAGGCTAAGCCCGAGGATGGGACTTGGGGGTTTGAGCATTGAGGGCTGAATTTCCCAGCCATGCAGCACTCCAGCATCAGAGGCTCTGATCAAGATGGGTTGTTTCCCAATGTGGGCTAATGAAATGTGGGGAGAAATTGACTGAGGGCTTCTGGAAGAAGCTTCCACTTTCTTTCATGGGAACTGTCAAAAAAGCAGTTTGTTCTCTCTCCCAAGACGGAATGAAGGTGCATACAGCTTTGGTTCCTGCTGGCGACCACATTGCAACCTTAAAGGCTGAGAGTCTTAGGATGACATTGACACCATGGAGGAGGGTGGAGAGACAAAAAGAAACAAGGCAGAACAGATGGATCAGACCCTGCAGAAAGCCCACCCACCTCGAAATTTTTTACTGTCACAGACCAATAGACAACTTTTGTTGTTTAAGCCAGTTTGAGCTATGTTTTCTGCTATAGCAATAAAGACCATCCATCCTCCTGATACCTTCTGGCAGCTCAGATTCCCTGTATCCCAGGCTCAGGAACAGGGAGGCACAGCCTGGTCTGAGAAGATTCCATCCTGACGCAGGTGATGTGTCGATGCTTCACTGGGTTTTAACCTTCTTTCTTGGGGAGGGAGGGAAGATCAGGCACGTTCGTCTCACAGCTTGGGGTGAGGGGGTGATGAGCTCAGTCACTCAGCAAAGGAATGGCTGAAAGGATGCCTCATGTGCTTGAACGTGACCCTTGGGGAGCTCAGAGGGCTTGGGCCGCCAGAAACAGGTGCGGCAAGTATTCTTTGCCTGGAGTTCCTGGACTCCTAGGAGGTCCATGGAAAGGCATCAGAAAGTCCATGAAACCCTAAAACTGTGTGAGGAATTGTGTGTGTACATTTTCACCGGATTTTCAAAAGGCAAGAATCACTGTTCTGTGTTTAAATGGTATAAAGCTCTCTAAACCCACTTGCCTGGGTTTCCCTCGTCATTAAACAGGAATGACTACTCTTCCTTCTTACTCCCCAGAAAGGATGAACATCTGAGAGATCATAGATGGTAGACAAATCCATTAGATAGAAAAATCTTTTTAAAATTATCAGGGCCTGTGCCAAGCTATTGGGAGAGGAAAGGAGGGAGCATGTCCCGAAGTGAGAAAGTCCGTCTGGAAGGGGAGACAGTCACAAACTTAGGTGAAGGAGAATGATGAAGATCAGACCTGGTCTTTCTATAGGGAATCCAAGTTATGTGGATACACATGAACATGTACCCACATGTGCCTTAAGCCGCGCGTGTGTGTGTGTATATGGGATAGCAATGAACATTTGCATTGTCTGATGGTTTTCAAAGGGTATTTCCATAACATTGCCTCCTCACAGGGGCCATGAGAGCTAGGTCTAACATGTTTCCCCCTGGTTCAGAGAGTGCAGTGCCCAGCGTCCCTCAATAAATGGGCATGCTCTGACCCAAGTTCAAGTGTTCTGTTTCCTCTCCTGGTGCTTTATCTTCTGCATCAGTGGTTTCTAAACCTGACTGATCATCAGCATCACCTGGATGCTTTCCTACAATGCAGAATCTTGGGCTTGGCTCCAGCCCTAGACACTCTGATTCAGTATGTCTGGGGCAAGGCCTGGGTATCTGCATTTTTGGAAGCATCCCAGGTGAATCTGAACACCATTTAGGTTTTTGGGAACAACTGCTCTCTATAAAGAGCACTGTGTGTGTGTGTACACATGTGTGTGCATGTGCCTGCACACACATGTCCTCCTACAGGCAAGGCTAGCAAACCTGTAAAATAAGTAATAGATCTTGGATGCCTCTCATCTCCTCTTTTAGGGGTCTTCTACCCTTTGGCCCTCCTTCCTGATGCCTCATGGTTCTTTTGCTCACCCCTCATCAGATGATAGCTTAGTCCCTTTTAGGGGTTGGCTCATTGTCACAGTAGACTCTTAGGGATGGATAATCATTCAAGTTCAAAAGTAGTAAATCTCTAGTGGTAGAATTTCAAGCTTTGGGACAAGCAAATGGATGTGGGAGACGTTTTAGGGAGGGGAGACATCTTATCATGCTGTGTGTGGTTGTGTATTTCCCATGACAGCTCTCCAGCACAGAACTCCCACGTGTATATCATATGTTTGCATATATACCATAAAAATAAAATAACCACAAAACTCTCAGAATGAAAAGCAAACACATATACTGAGCAGGTGGATTTTTAGAGTGTGCAACCTTTTTTAGGGGAAAAAATTATGAAAGCATTTTCAGTGTCAAGTCTCACCACAAGGCATGCTCTTGAAGCTGGAAGAGAGGCATCCAGAAATACGAGTTTGTCATGGAAACGCTGACAGGGCTTCAGCTGAGGGATGCTCACAGGTGCAGCCCAGAATGGCGCAGCCTCTTGCCGCTTATTTACATCCCGGCCCACTGAATGAATTCTCTTTTCCTGTTTCCTGGCCCCTGGAAACTCAGCTGGCCTTCCGGGGACCTGAGGGTTCCTATCAGGAAGGTCTCTGGTGGTGGTTTTCAGATTTCTGGGGCAGGAAATAGAGGGGGGTCTTAGGATCAGTTTCATTTCTGGAAGAAGAGCTCCTGGAGGGAGTACAGAAAGGAATGAGGGGAGGAGGGAAGGAATGAACGAAGGAAGGGAGCAAGGGAGGGAAACCCTGATTCTAAGTGTCAGGCACAACCCTAGAAGCACATAGCCATCATATTCAAGTCTTCATCACCATCAGCTGTAACCCAGTGAGTTATCAAAGCTTATTTCTATGTTACAGAGAAGGAAAGAGGCTGGCAGATCCAGAGTGGGAGCTTACAACCACATCCTTGGGTAGGCTAGGTGGCTGGGTGGTGTAAGGATTGGGAGTTTCCCCTGACCCACCAGTTTTGCTGATGCCGAAAGCCCTCAAGCATGGCACAAAGGCCTTCCCTTGACAAGCAGTGAGAAAGATGGAAAGGTAATTCCTCCTGGGACCATCCTTGGTCCTGTCAAGGGGTAGAATGACCACAGACCTTGTGCTGGGGATAGGCCTTGCTCCGGGGGATACTTGGTCCCTGAGGATATGGGTTCTCTCTTCTTCCCAACTGGGGCCCAGGAGTCCTGGCAGGAGCAAGAGAAGGGCATCAGCTGCTTTAGGAGCCAATAGGCAGGGCCTGAGAGGCTGGGGGAAATGGTTGGGAAAAGGAAAAAGTGGTTTCTGTCTGAGGGAAGTTTCCATCTAGCGGGGAAAGTGTGGTCCTTTAGGGGCTCCCAATCCAATCTGACAAGGGAGGCAGGAGCTCTGAACACAAGGAGTCCAAGAAGGATAAAAGAAAGAAAGAAAGCACAGTCCATGCATTCCAGGGGCTCAGTGTCTGGAGAGAGAAAGACCTGTTTCTTCAACACTGGCCGTAGACTGCCCCACCCCTGACCAAGCATCTCAGGAATCAAAGCCACCAACCCCGCCCTGGACTGTGTCAAGAGCTGGGGTGAGACAGACAGCCCAGCTCTCTCCTATGTGCCTGCCTGTCCTCCGAGCATCCTCCTGCAGCCCTTTCTGTCAGCTGCCCGCTCTGTGGAGGCCTGCAGCTTTGGCCAGGCGCAGCGGCTCTGCTGGGAGGCTGGTTTGCACTCAGGGCTGCTCTGATCGGGCCCACCTTTCCTTCCCCAGCAGGAGCCTTGGGAGCTTGGGAGACATTCCAGGACTGGCTCTGACACGAATTTGCTGTTCAGTGCGCCAGGCGATCAGAGCTGACTCCTCTCCCTTTTCCCTTGGAGGTGTTGATAGTAACAGCAGAGAGGAGCTGCCAAGTTGGCAGGAGAACAGAGCGACTGTGCACTGCGGATTGCGGTGGGGGTGGGGGTGCAGCAAGCTGGCGGAGGGCTGGGCCGGAGCCACAGTTTGTTTACCCTGAGATGGAAAGGGTCCCTGCAGTCTGGCAGCCAGCATCTTGCCCAGGAGGGGAGATTAGAGAGGAAGGCGGAGGCCCCGGGGGAGCCCTAGGGCAGTGGTGTGGGGTGAGGCATCTGGGAGGTTCCCAGGTCTGGGTGCTGCCAGAGTCGGTGGGAGGGGCCTTCTGGCTGGGCCTGAAGCCACCAGGCAGCCTGGCCCCGAGAGGCATGCCGGGCCTCAGAGGCAGGACAGAGATCCACCTTTGTTCCTGCTGTCCATGAAGCAGCTTTGGAGTTTCCAAACAGGAATGGACCTGGGGTGGGGAGCAGGCGAGTTCTGTAGCTTCTTCCTCCACAGAGGACCTTAGAAGGCACCCATGCTGTCAATCAAATAGACCTGGGACCTTGAGCAAGTCATTCAACTTCTTTGAGCCTCAGAGACGAATATCTACTTCAGAGCTTTGTGTGAGGATTCAACAAAGTAGTAACAGCAAAAACTTATCTATTGCTTACTACAAGGCAGACACTCTTCTAAGAGCTTTACATACGTGAAGGCACTTAATCTTCAAACGACTTTATCAGGTGGGTGCTATTATTATTCCCACTTTATTAATGAAGTAACTAAGGCACAGAAAGGGTAAGTAATTATCCAAGGTCACAGAGCTAGTGAGTAGCAAGGTTGGGTTTGAACTCAGTCGTGTGTCACTTAGGCCATGTTCCCAGCCCTTACACAAACTGCCCTCACAGTGCAAAAGAGTTCTTAGCACAGTGCTTGGCACAGAGCAAGCATTTAATAAACATTGGCTCTCACCATGACTCCCTGAAAGCAGTTCCAGCAGGGGACCCAGGCTCCTGACATCCTCCCCAGGGACCCCACGGGGCCCTAGGGCTGATTCTCTTCCATCTTTGGTTCACACTACCTCGCTTCTCCTGGGAGCTGGAGCAGTTCCTCCACGGGAGCGAGAGCCACTGGTCTCCCCTGCTCCTTGCTCCTCGGTCCCCTCCTCCCACCTAAGGCAGAGCAGAGCGGAGCAGAGGAATTCTCAGCTTCCTCTAGTTACCATCAGCCTGCAAAGAAAACATAGTCTGCTGCGTCTGCTGCCAGTTCCTCTCTGGTGACAGCCACAACCCATTTGCTCAGCGCCATTCCCAGCCTGTGCTGTTGGTAGAGCTGGGAGCCTAGGGGTGGACCCCAGTGTGCTGCACGAGACCCTGGGCCAGTCACTTCAAGGCTCTGGTTTGAGGGTTGCTCAAAGGGGCAGGCCTGGGCCAAATAATTTCTTGGCTCTAAGGGTTAAGACTGAAGGTTGGTGTGCTGCATTCATAGCCTCTTCTTAGGGTAGGAAGTCCATTGTATGGACATGTTCCCCATATTTGGGGGAGTTCATTAATGCAGTCTGGCAAATTAGTAAGCGGCATTACAAGTCCCCTAAACTGTGCTACTGGCCACCTTTGCCTCTTAGGAGGTTCCAGGGAATGAATCCGTTGCCACTTTCTGGGCAGCCAGAGCTACCTCCTATCAGCTGTGAGACAGCAAACCAGAGCCAGGAGCCTGGATTACCGACTGCTTCCCAGGTCTGAGTTCCTCCCTGGGACAATTAAACCCCAATTATTAGTGCTGGGTGAAAGGAATTGCAGTGTAGATGTCTTAAAACAACACTGTTGTGCTGATATGTGCTAGGAAGCATTGTTGGTATGTTGGCTACAGATTCACCCTCCTAATTGGTTCTTTCAAGTAATGACTGATGGCAGGAGGAGACCAGGTGGGGTTGAGAAGCTGGGGCTGAAATTCTGCCATGGATGACTCAGAAGGAGATGGAATATTCTAAATTTTATACTTAGAACAGAGAAAGCAGGGATATAGTATCTTGTAGTCAGAAACCTTTAATTAAAGGAGTTTTCAGCCCCCAGGGATCAACTGGAGCATGGTGGTCAATAATTACGAATACAGAGGGCTGTCACAACCAGATGACTCCTTTCTCCATGCTAACTACCCAAGCAGCGCTTAAGAATCCTTAGCCATGGGAGTGTTCTCTGTCTGGGCCAGGGAAGCGGAGGGGAAACCGAGGCATCAAACAGAGGAGAGGTCCTGAGGTGTTTCAAGGAACCCAGAAGGCTGACGCCCATCACCACACAGGGCTGACCACCCTCTTGGTCTTTGGATTCCAAAATATTGAACTTCCTTGTTGGAGATTTCCTTTTTCCCACGAGAAGAACATCTCCAGTGATGTAATAGAAGGCAGAGAGAGGAAGGATTGCCTTGCAGTCAACTTACTGGCACGTATCTGTTCTGTAAAGTTACAAGGGTCTTTGTCCATTGCTTCCAGAAATGCATACTCTGTCAGATCCCAAGGGGCCCATTTACAATTGATGACAAGAAGTCGGAGGGGTGAGTATGGAGAGGAGACTCCAGAGGAGTGGGGAGTGACTCCCTTCCTCCTGCTGCTGATCCTGTTTGGTGCCAAGCAATAGTCAGAAATCAGGAGTGGTGAGAAGCAAATGGCCCGGGTGGAAAGGAGAGGGGGAGTTCACCAGGAGCAAGAGAATGAAGGTGAGCAAGAACTCACAGTGAGAGCCCCAGGGGACTGGGAGAAGGGAGTCTGCCAGGAGAGGGCAGGCCTTCCTGGGTAGGGGTGGCAAGCAGACCTCCTTGGATGGGGTACATGGCAGGCCAGCCCAGAGGCAGGGGGATGCTCAGGATGACCTGTAAGATTCCTTCCCTCTGGAGGCCTCTGTAGAAATCCAGAATGGGTGAGCAGAAGTGGCTCGAGGTTCGATTTTCCTGAAGATGCCCTGAGCTGGAGGAGACAGGCTGCGTTGACTCTTCATTTATTTATGAGGCTATCGATTATAATGCAGCTTTTCCACAGGATCCTGAAGTAGCTGTAGTTGGGAGAAGAAACCTCTTACCAGTTAGCTTCCTTTGCCCCGGAGAAGTCGGGCACTCGGAGAGGCTGTCCCCCTCCCTCCCCGCGTTCTCCTCTACCCATCACTTTTGCAGCCCTCACCCCTGAGCACCCTGAGGGTTGGGAGCTTGGACAGCCCTCTACTTTCCTCTTTTTAAAAAATTTTTTATTTTTCCTTCTTCTCCCCAAAGCCCCCGAGTACAACATAGTTGTATATTTTAGTTGTGGGTCCTTCTGGTTGTGCCATGTGGGACACCGCCTCATCATGGCCTGATGAGTGGTGCAAAGTTTGTGCCCAGGATCCGAACTGGTGAAACCCTGGGCCAGCGAAGCAGTGCACGTGAACTTAATCACTCGGCCAGGGGGCCAGCCCCTCTACTTTCCTCTTTTCTCAGGTCTGGCTCTTCTGGTTTCTCCCAATATTTAGGACACACTTCAGCACCCCCAATCCTAACAGCAGGGCATTGCTTAACTCATGTGCAGACATTAAATTTCTGAGCTGGGGAAGACCTCCGAGATCTTCGCAGCAAAACCCTTTTGTTTTACTGAGAAGAAACAGTGGCCAAGGGGAAGTGATTTCCCCAAAGTTGCACAAAGCCAGAGTCACAACCTGGACAAGAATGGAGGCTTCCTGATCCCCCCAGGCGAGGACCCTTTGCACTGTACCACGTTGCCTCCATATCTGACCCTTCAACCCAGGGTTGGGGATGCCCCTGAACTAGGAATCACTCTCTGGGACCCTTGCCCCCTTTTACAGTCTCCCTGTAGGGCCTCTTCTTAGTTGTGTGTTGTTTTTTTTTCCCCTCCCCAAAGCCCCAGTATATCCTAGTTGTAAGTCCTTCTAGTTCTTCTACGTGAGCTGCCGCCACAACATGGCAACCGACAGATGAGTGATATGGTTCTGTGACGGGTAAGCAAACCCAGGCCACCGAAGCAGTGAGAGTGCTGACCTTTAACCACTAGGCTGTCAGAGCTGGCTCTCTCTTTTGTGTTTTGCACTTGATGAAATCTTTGCTCTCAGTCTGCCCCAGTCCAAAATAGGATTGAGGAGGGTTTGTATAGCCCCAAAGAAAAATAGAGGCTAGTGATAACGACTACAAACCTGATCGGACTCACCTGGCCTTATCCACCCTCCATTCCCACCTACCCCCCATTGGCCACCTTTCCTGAGGCCTCCCCCAGCCTCTATGTCCCAACATCAACCTTCAGGTGGGCAGAGATGCCCATGTCTAGTCCTTGTGAAAGAAGTTGGCTCTTCTCCCTTGGCCCTCATTCTGGGGCTCAGTCTTCCAGATCATTGGGAATAGGCCTTTTCATGTGGGCAGAATCCAGGAGACAGGCCAACATTACACCAAGCCCCAAGGGCTGGCTCCCCCTCTTTGGAGACCCTGAAGTTTGGCCCAACTGAATGTGGCTCTAAAGATGAGGACCACTGCCTAGGGTAAGTGGGCCCTCTGCCCTATCAAGGTTGTCTACGTCGTTATACTCCTTAAATTCCTTTTGGCATTCAGTGTTTCAGAATTTAACCCTAACCCAATTTACTGGCCTCACTCTCCTCTTTCTTCCCTTCTCATAGGCTATATACTGTAGCCAAAAGGAATTCCATGTGAGCACCATATTTTCTTCCTGTGCCCCTATTGTTCTAGAATGCCCTACCCTCCTGCTCCACATGTGCAGAAAACCCATGTTCTATGCCACTTTCCCTGATTACGGCAGCTGACATTCATTGAGTATCTACTATGTGCTGGACTCTGTACTCTATCCTCATAAGAACCTCCAAATTCTCCCCATTTCTCTGTAGGATTACACAGTAAGTAGCAAAGTCAGGATCTGAACCCAGGCCTGTGGTCTCCAGAGTCCATACTCTTAGCCACTATAGTATATTGCCTCAAGAAATAGCTAACCTTTCCAAAATTATCTTTCTCTTGTCTAGGATTTTATCTGCACTTTCTGTATCACACATCACCTTTTGATTTTTTACTGTAACTACTTATATCATATACCCTAACTTCCTCACTAGACTGTGAGCTCTTGAAAAGTAGGAGCTGGGTCACATTTCGTGCTAGCACATGGCAGGGGGCCATTAAATGTGTTTGGGATGAAGGAATGAACACATGACTGAATGGATTTGAATCATAGCGAGGTCTAATGTCTGCCCAGGGTGGATAGGGAGTTGGAACTCCCTTTTCTGAAGAGCCCTAAGCTTCACATTTCCTTTTTAAAGGCACCATGGGAAACGAAGGGAAGGGAAGCGTTTCATAGATGAGTGAGAATAGGAACGCAAACCCCTGCATGTCTGTAATTACAGAGCCTCTTCGTGCTGGCTGCTGCTGGCAGCATGCTGGGGAATGTGTTTTCAATTCTCCAGGTTGGGAACTGCAGGTACTACCGATTGCTTTGTGTGGTCTGACATGGCTGTAAAGGGATGAGAGAGAAGAGGATAATAAAAGCCGTGAGCAATGGCTTTGCCAGGTGCAGGGTCTGCCCCAGAGCAAAGGCCTCCAGCATGCATCCCACCTTCAAGACCCACTTTGGGAAGGCAGAAGGGAGTCCAGCTACCCTTTCTGTGCCGGACTCTTTTGGGATCAGGGACTCCACACAGAGCAGCACATGGCAGGGAGGTCTCTGGCTGGGTTAAGGGCAGCGTCAATCCACTGGGAGTCCTTTCAAGTTGAGAAGGGGCAACCACAGGCTCTAAGGTGCAAGGCACTAGGCAGAGGACATGGAGTGTAGGCATCCTCTACGGAGGGTGTGTGTTGGTGTGTGCGTGTGTGTTCATGCTTGTCTGAGCGTGTCAGAAGCAGTGAGGGGGCCCGTAAGGGGACTGTGTTTCTTTCGGGGCCCTGAGATTCCCTGCTGGGCCCACTTTCTCCGAGGCTCTGTTCAAGACTCAGCTTTTCTGGTCCAAGTTTAGAACGGGCAGATCACGCTACTGGGCCATGGCTGGGAGGATGATTTCCAGCTCTGCCTTTATGTAAACCCACTTGTATTGAGAGACGGTGGGCTCCCACCCACCACTCCCAGCCTCATTCCTACAGTGTATCTTCATCTCCTGTCCAAACAGAGCGGCCTAAAAACCTTGCCTTTGCATGGTACTTTTATTCTGATACTTATATTTTCAAAGCCCATTTACAACTACTATTGCCTTCCATTCTTACAATAGCTCCTCCAGAGGTGAAGAAAGCTGATTCTTTTGATTATAGATGAGCAATTGAGGCCCACAGAGGCTCTGTGACTTGTATCGGGTCACACAGCAAGTTTGGGACCCGCTCTCTGCCTTCCTGACTCCAAGTTATTTCCTGTCTTTAGCTCTGGGTCCCCATCCCCCCATCTCCTTCACCTCCTGTGTCCTGAAAGGAAATCTTCACAAAGAGGCTTGCACTTCGTTAGCAACATGCACATGAGTGCTCCTGGTGGTGGGTAGACAGCAATTCAAGACAGGCACCCTCCTTATCTCCTTCCCCCATTCCTACCCACCTAACCCTGACTGCCCCCCCCCCCCCAGGAGGAAGCTCAACTCCGGCAAGAATCCTCAATATAGCTCTTCCTGAAAAATTGGGGCACATGCCAGGGAGCTTTCCTGGGAGGAGAGTTGGTGCTGTTTGCCCTTCTTGGGAAGGAGGGAGAGACAGTGCTGGCTGGGTCTCCGTACACGGGCCTGTGCGGGGCCTGGAGCAGGCCTGAAGACAGGGCGATGTGTTACAAGTTTCCCTTTGCCTCATCTCCCAAACTGGGAACCTAATGGTCACTGGGTGGCCATTTCTTTGAGACTTAGAAGTCATCTAGTCTGGCTCTACCCTCCATCTGAAACTTTGTTTATCTGGCTTTGGGGTGAGTCATTCATTGATTCATTCATTGATTCAGCAAATACTTGTTGACTACTGACCACGTGCTAGCCTTTGCTCTAGATGCTGGGGATACCACAGTGAACAAGACAGGCAAGAATCCGATCAGTCTGGAAAAGGACGCAGTTAGTTGGCACACTGTTATTTGGAGGTGGGGTTGGGTGAGGTCAGGATAGAGAAATAATAGGAGCTCAGAGAAGCAGGGTAGCTGGGAAGCCTCCTGGGGAAGAGGCATGTCTAAGCTGAAGCTGGAAAGATGAGTGGAGCATTAAGCCACCCAAGAGGGGGAAGAGTGTTCTAGGCACGGGGAATAGCCTGTGTGAAGGCCCAGAAGCTAGAGAGCACCTGGTACATTTCAGGAACTGAAAGAAGTGCAGAGGGCTGGAGTGTAGCATGCAAAGGGCAGGCAGATGGAGGAGGTAGTAAGAGGTGAGGCTGGGGCCGGGTCATGAGGGACTCGAAAACCACATTGAGTGGAATGAACTTTATCCTAAAGACAACGATAAACCCCTGAAAGGTTTAAGATGTGTGATATATTCAGATTTGTATTTTAAAAAGATCCTTTTTGCTTTCTGTGGAGTGGCGCTGTTCAATAGAAATATAGTGAGAGCCACAAATGTGAGCCACATTTGTATTTTAAAATTTTCTAGTAGCCACATTAAAAATGTAAAAATAAGCAGGTGAAATTAATTTTCTTTTTTTTGAGGAAGATTAGCCCTGAGCTAACTGCTGCCAATGCTCCTCTTTTTGCTGAGGAAGATTGGCCCTGAGCTAACATCTGTGCCCATCTTCCTCTGCTTTATATGTGGGACGCCTATTACAGCATGGCTTGTCAAGTGGTGCCATGTCCTAACCCGGGATCCGAACCTGTGGACCCTGGGCCGCTGAAGCGGAACGTGTGAACTTAACTGCTGTGCCACCGGGCCGGCCCCGTGAAATTAATTTTAAAGAATGTATTTTATTTAATTAAATATATCAAAATTATCATTTAACATATAATCAATAGAGAAATCTTAATAAGATATTTTACTTTTTCTTTATATTAAACCTTCAAAATTCAGTGTGTAATTTACACTTACAGTGCATCTCAATTTGGACTAGCTGCCTGTTTTTTTTTTTTGAGGAAGATTAGCCTTGAGCTAACATCTGCTGCCAATCCTCCTCTTTTTGCTGAGGAAGGCTGGCCCTGAGCTAACATCCATGCCCATCTTCCTCTACTTTTTTATATGTGGGACGCCTACCACAGCATGGCTTGCCAAGTGATGCCACGTCCGCACCTGGGATCCAAACCGGCGAACCCCGGGGCGCCAAAGCAGATTGTGCACACTTAACCGCTGTGCCACCAGGCCGGCCCCTGGACTGGCCACCTTTTGAGTGCTCAACAGCCGTATGTGTTTAGTGGCTACCGTGTTGGATTGTGTAGATGAAGAGACTGCATTTGAGAGGAACAAGAATGGCAAAGCTGTTGCAGTTGACCTGGAAGAGTACAGCGGCCTGGGAATAGTGACAAAAGGACAGATTTCAGAGATGTGATTCCCAGGTTGTCATACTGGGTCTGGACTTAACACCTCTGGATTCCTTTTATGTGAAGGAGAAATAAACTCCTACTTTGTTTGGGCTATTTTACTTGGGATTTTCCTTCTACTCACAGCTGAACCTAGTTTTAAGGAATCTATCACCTAAATGGAAATGTCCAATTGACAGATCTGATGGGTTTAAATAAGGAGACAGGTCTGAGAAAGCTACATATAGATTTGGGAGTTCTCAATCCATAGTTGGTCTTTGAAGCCATGGCAACCTATGAGATCTCTAGGGAGAATGGTCTAGTGAGAAGAGAAAAGGATCTAGAACAGAACTCTGAGGAACACCAACACTGGATGGGCAGAGGAAGAGAATCCTGCTAAGGACACCGAGAAGGAGCCGCCAGGCAGGTAAGAGGGAACCAGGGAAGTGCTGCTCCACAGAAGCTTATGGAGGAGAGAATCCCAGGGAGGGGGTGATCAGCAGTGGTAAAGGCAGCTGTCTCTGTGGCTTATGCTTGTGAATGGCATCATAGAGCCTGAATAAACCAACTTCGGCTTCTGTCGCAGCCCCAAATTCCACCAAAGGCTGGTCATGTCATCCTCCTGCTCAGTGCCCTTCACTGGGCTCCCAGTTTCTTAAAAAGTTCTAGCACATCCTTTAGGCCCCTCCAAAGTCTGGTCCTAGTTTTTCTGTCCAGCCTGTTCCCTTCCCCAGCACACTCTGTCCCTGCAGGCCTGGTTTCCTACCATTCCTTGCCTTGGCTTGTGTGCTTCTCTCTGACTAAAGAACCCTCCCTCCCTCCCTTTTCTTTTATCCCCCAAATCCTACCATGTTTTAAGACTTAGCTCAAATGCCAACTCTTCTGTTCCTTGATTCTTCCAGACTGACTAAGTTCCCCCCAACCCCATGCCCCCCATGAGTACTTTGCTCACTCTTGATCACAGCCCCCAGTTTAGTCTAGCCTGTGTTAAAGTGAGCTGCATACACGTGAGTAGAAGGCAAGCTTGGAGAAGTGTGAGGCTGCTTCTGGCTACTCATCCCTGTTCCTTTTGGTGCCTTCCACAGAGCTTGAGAAGATGTTTAAGAAATGTTTACGGATTCAATGGAATTGTTTTCCCTCATAGCCCCCAAGTAATAATGTGGTCTCAGTCTTCTTTGTCATGTCACTACAGGGGTTGCGGGGATGAGCGAGTCACTAAAATAGAGAGAAACTTGGTTTAGAGGGAAATAGACAGGAGTTGAGTTTGAATACAGCTTCTCAAAGAAATAGTCCCAGTCTGAGCTTCCTCTGACCTAAGCAGCTTACATCATCTGAGTGCTCAAGAACCACCTTATTGGGGCTGGCCCTGTGGTTGAGTGGTTAAGTTTGTGTACTCCGCTTCAGCGTCCCAGGGTTTTGCCAGTTAGGATCCAGGTGCGGACATGGCACCGCTCATCAGGCCACGTTGAGGCGGCGTCCCACATGCCACAACTAGAAGGACCCATAACTAAAATATACAACTATGTACTGGGGGGATTTGGGGAGAAAAAGCAGAACCCCCCCCCCAAAAAAAGATTGACAATGGTTGTTAGCTCAGGTGCCAATCGTTATATATATATAAAAAGCACTACCTTATTAATAGAAAAGCAGTAGAAAAAATTAATGAAATTAAAATTGTTTCTTTGAAGAGATGAACAAAATTGACAATCTTTAGCTAGACTGATCAAGGAAAAAAAGAAGACGCAAGTTACTAAAATCGGGAATGAAAGAAGGGACATTACTACAGACCTTAAAGAAATAAAAAAGATTATAAAGGAATAATAAGAACAACTATATGCCATCAAATTAGATAATCTAGATAAAATGGACAAATTTTTAGAAAGACACAAACTACTGAAACTATTTCAAAAAAATCTAAATAAACCTAAAAGAAGTAAAGAGATTGCACTAGTACAGTCATGTGCTGCATGACAATGTTTCACTCAACGACAGACTGCATATACAATGGTGGTCCCATAAGATTAGTACCATATAGTCTAGGTGTGTAGTAGGCTATACCACCTAGGTTGTGTAAGTGCACTCTATGATGTCTGCACAATGACGACGTCGCCTAATGACACATTTCTCAGAATATATCCCTGTCATTAAGGGACACGTGACTGATTTTTAAAACTTCCCACAAAGAAAATTCCAGGGCTAGATGGATTCACTGGTGAATTGTACCCAATGTTTAAAGAATTAATGCCAATCCTTCATACTCTTCCAAAAAATAAAACAGGAGGGAACACTTTCCAACTCATTCCACGAATCCAGTCTTACCGAGATATCAAAACCAACAAAGACTTCACATGAAAACTATATATCAACATTGCTTATGAATATAGATGCAAAAATCCTTAACAAAGCAAAACGGACACAGCAACATATAAAAAAGATTATACATCATGACCAAGTGGGATTTATCACAGGAATGCAAGATTGATTTACTATTTGAAAATCAAAGTAATACATCATATTAATAAAATAAAGGACCAAAACCACATGACCATCTCAATAGATGCAGAACAAGTATTTGGAAAAAATTCAATACCCTTTCACGATAAAAATTCTCAACAAACTAGGAATAGAAATGAACTTCTTCAACTTGATAGAGAACATCTACAAAAACCTCACATCTAACACTAGACTTAGTGGTGAAAGACTGAAAGTTTTCCCCCTACGATCAGGAAAAAGACAAAAATATCTGTTCTCACCAATTCTATTCAACACCATACTGAAAATTCTAGCCAGGAAAATTAGGCAAGAGAAAGGATTAAAGGGCACTGAGATTGGACAGGAAGAGGTCAAACTATCTCTATTCGTAGATGATATGATCTTGTACACAGAAAATTGTAAAGAATATATACACACTACTAGGGATTAATGAATGAGATCAGCCAAGTCGCATAATACAATATACAAAAATCAATCGTATTTCTATCTACTAGCAATGAACAATCTGAATATGAAATTAAGGAAACAATTCAATTTACAATAGCATCAAAAAGAATGAACTACTTAGGAATATATTTACCAAAAGAAGTGCAAGACGTGTACTGAAAATTATAACACATTATTGAAAGAAATTAGAGGAGATCTAAATAAATGGAAAGAAATCCTATGTTTATGGATCAGAAAACTTAAAAGTTGTTAAGATGGTAATACTGCCCAAGTTGATCTGCAATTTGACACAATCTCTCAAAATCCCAGCTGGCTTTTCTACAGAAATTGGTAAACTGGTCCTAAAAGTCATAAGGAAATGCAAGGGACCTAGGGTAGGCAAAGAATCTCGAAAAAGAAGAGCAAAGTTGGAGGACTCACATTCCAGATTTCACAACTTACTACTAAGCTACGGTAATGAAGACAGTGTGGTACAGGCACAAGGATATATATCAATGGAATAGAATTGACAGTCCAGAAATAAGCTCTTATATTTATGGTCAATTGATCTTTGATAAGGGTTTCAAAACAATGCAGTGGTGAAAGAATAGTCTTTTCAAACTAAAGATGTGGGACAATTGGATATGTATCTACATGCAAAACAATTAAGTTAGACCCCCACCTCACCTCATACACAAAAGTTAAACAAAATGGGTCATTTAGCAAGAACTAAAACTCTTAGAAGAACATAGAAGTAAATCTTTATGATCTTGGGTTAAGCATCGATTTCTTGGATATGACATCAAAAGCACAAGTGACAAAAGGAAAAATAGACAAATTGGTCTTCAGGAAAATTAAAAATGTTTGTGCTTCAGAGGTCACCACCAAGAAAGTGAAAATACAATCTGCAGAATGGGAGCAAATATTTGTCAACCATATCTCTGATGACGGTCTAGAATCCAGAGTAGATAAAGAACTATTACAACTCAATAATAGAAAGAAAAATAACCTAACTAAAACATGGGCAAAGGATCCGAGTAGACATTTCTCCAAAGAAAATATACAAACTGCCAATAAACACATGAAAAGATGCTCAGCCACCAAGGACATGCAAATAAAAACCACAATGAGATACCAATTCACATCCGCTAGGATGGTTATAACCAAAAAGACAGATAATTACAGGTGTTGGTGAGGATATGGAGAAATTGCAACCCTCATACACTGCTGGCAGGAATCTAAAACGGTGCAGCTGCCTTGGAAAACAGTCTGACCATTCCTCAAAAGTTTAAGCATAGAGTTACCATAAAACCCAGCAATTCCACACCTTGGTGTCTATCCAAGAGAACTGAAAGCATATATCCACACAAAAACTAGTCCATGAACATTTATAGAGGCATTATTGATAATAGCTAAAAAGTAGAAATAACCCAAATGTCCATCAACTGATGAATGGATAAACAAAATGTAGTATGCTCAAACAACAGAATATTAACCAGCCATAAAAAGAAATGAAGTACAGATTCATGCTATAACATGATTGAATCTTGAAAACATTATACAAAAGACCATATATTTTATGATTCCATTTATATGAAATGTCCAGAATAAGCAAATTCATAGCGACAGAAAGTAGATTAGTGGAGATTGCGGAGAAATAGGGGAGTGACTGCCAATGAGTACGGGGTTTCTCGTTGGGATGATGCAAATGTTCTAAAATTACATAGTGATGACGGTTGTACAACTCTGTGAATATACTAAAAACCACTGAAATGTACACTTTAAAAAGGTGAATTTGATGGTATGTGATATACCTGTGGTATATACAGATATATGTGGGATATCTCCATAAAGCTGTTATACATATAAAAAGAGAATTACCTTATCACATTGAAGTAAGGTGGGCCTCCATTTCCTAGTGGAAAGATAAAAAAAAGTTCTCGCCAACTGGAATATACCACAATATGCCTGACAAGGCAAAGTTTTCCTCGAAAATTGTCCTCAAAAAAGAAGGCAAAGTAGTGCAGACCTCAATTTTTAGGGCTCTGCTCACCATTCCTCACCTCCCTCTCCAGGATTGAGGGTGAGAGAGCATAGTGTATGTTTTTATGACAATAGAGACAAGGATCTCCCTCGTAAATAATCTTGCCTCCCACTCTTGAGGCTGTCCAAGAATAGACATCTGTGGTTTCTGCCTGCCCACCACCCATTCTCTTGTTTCTTGTAACTGCTTGTGGATTGTCCTACTGTCAGCTATTACTTCCTTAATCTCAAAAGGTCTGGCAGACGGCCCTTCAATTCTATGGCCAAAAGGTGGACTTGTGACCCAATCTGTCCAATTAAACACCTTTCTTTGGGAATTTGAATTAATAATGGGGCGACTCAAAGAAACCTGGTGATTTGCCCCACTCAGATGCCCAGAGGAAACTGTTCTACGGTTCCTGCTCCGTGGTAAAGGGAGCTATTCGGGTCCCGTTTTTTTCTTCAGGTATTTTTTGCACCCAAAAACCCTAACTTGGTCTTTTGTATGTTCAAGGACTGACAAATTCCATATCATTGTCTTGGTTCTCCCATGGAAAAGGCAGGGTTCCTCAGGATTGTCCGGACAATGAAGGAGGAAGGCTCCTAAATTATGAGCAGTCATGACCTAGAATCCACTACTGCCATTGGAACATCTTCTCTTTGGTTCTTTCTTGGTGACCATTTGCTCTTATTTATTTATTTATTTTTTTGAGGAAGATTAGCCCTGAGCTAACATTTGCTGTCAATCCTCCTCTTTTTGCTGAGAAAGACCGGCCCTGAGATAACATTCATGCCCATCCTCCTCTACTTTATATGTGGGACGCCTACCACAGCATGGCGTGCTAAGCAGTGCCATGTCCACACCCGGGATCCGAACCGGCGAGCCCCAGGCCGCTGAAGGGGAACGTGCGCACTTAACCTCTGCACCACCGGGCCGGCCCCGTGCTCTAATTTTTCAATTGAAGCTCTAAACATTCACTGAATCTTAACTACATCAAGACATTTGTTAGTTGAGGGAGTACAATGATGAACAAAATGACATCCAACTTTGGTGGGTGCTGGGAACGTACAGACACGCTCTCTGAATTCTGACTCCGTGGACCAGAGAGAAGGAGCAGAAAAGGAGGACATTTAAGCTTGGCTAGAGGTACAGGCTCCCGGTCTGAGAAATTTCTCTGACCTACAGGGAAGGTAACCTTTCTGATGGGGTATTGAAATCAAGGAATCATAGACTTTAGGGCTGACAATGACCTTATAGATTATCCAGTCCTACGTTTTCCAGATGAAGAAATCCAGATTCTGAGAGGTCGAAATGACTTACTAGAGCCAACTGGGCTTAGGACTTCTCTGACTCGCAGTTCAGTGCTTATCTCACTAGCTCTGGTCACACGGTTGACCTTGGCTGGCTCTTCTAGGTTTCAGGGGACTTGGGAAGGAGGAGCGGCAATACTGGGGGCTTGGTAAATGGTTGCCTAGGGAAGCATGTCTTGCACAGCCACCAAAGAAATCAGCAAGGAATTGTGGCAGATTCCAGTAGTTCGAGTCACGTTACTTTCTTCCTTAGGTTTTCACACTAGACACTTAGCAGAGGGGACTGACACCAGGGTTTGCACTGCAACGAGAGTGTCAGTGTGTGTTTTTCCCACCCTTCTCCATCCTCCTGGAGCCCTTTAAGCAAGTCAACTGCTAAAGGGCTTGGTGAAATGACCTTTGTCACCGCCATGCTCTCTTTCCTCTGAGTGACCCAGTCAGCAGCGAGGGCGAGCTCTTGATTGTCTTTACCTGTAATGTGTCAGGATATCAGTCAAATATCCAGAGAGTGTGTGAGGAAGCAATCAATTCAGAAATCAGGTTTGGACTTTCCCCAGGGCTGACAATGATTTACCTCAGCTAGCAACTTGCTCTGAGCAGAAGGGCCCAGTGCAAATAGCACACATTGCTGGTTCTAGAGAGAGAGACAGGAAAGCCCAGAAATGGTTCTCTGGGTGGAGGAAGAGATAGAGTGTCCTTCCAAGCTGTATTTTTCAGCCATCAATGGGCACGATCAGTTTAACTAATACTTACAGAGAACTTCCCATGTCCCGGGAACTGTGCTAGGTCCTGCAGCCCACACCTAAATAAGACATGACCCCCTGTCTGCAAGGAACTACAGACAAACATCAGACTGACAAGTTTGATAGAATGCGGTCAGTGATGAGCCCTGGACGTTACCGAAGCACAGAAGAGGGAGATGCATCCTACCTGGGACTCAGGGAAGGCTTCAGAGAGGACCCCCAAACAAAGGAGTTAGCCAGGAAAGAAAGCTGTAAGCCTCACAGGCAAGAGAACCACATGAACAAAGGTGTGGAATCTGGATTTGGGGAAAACGGATGGTGTTACTAGAGCAGGAGGAGTGAGATGGGAAGTGTGGGCAGATAAGGCAGACAAGGCAGACAGGGTAAATTACTGGAAAGAGCATGGTCTTTTTTCTGAGCAGGGAAGAGGGAAGTGCCCGGAAGTTCTGCATTTTAGATAGATCACTGCAGTGTGGATTTGGGGAGGAGGAGCCAAGAATGGGGGCAGGGAACCAGCTGGAAGAGATGATGAGTACCTGATGCAGGGTATTCATAATGAAAATGAGGCGCTCAGGGCTGGCCCAGTGGCGCAGCGGTAAAGTTTGCACATTCTGCTTCTCGGCGGCCCGGGGTCCACTGGCCCAGATCCCAGGTGCGGACATGGCACCGCTTGGCAAAAGCCATGCTGTGGTAGGCATCCCACGTATAAAGTAGAGGAAGATGGGCACGGATGTTAGCTCAGGGCCAGTCTTCCTCAGCAAAAAGAGGAGGATTGGCAGTAGTTAGCTCAGGGCTAATCCTCCTTAAAAAAAAGAAAATGAGGCGCTCATAATGAAGGAGGTATGGACTGGACAAATAGCCAGGAGGTGGGTGATGGTGGAAACGATGTGGGTAAGGGAGAGACACAAATCTAGGAAGCCTCGCAGGGTTGACTTGGTACCTGGGTGGATAAAGAGGCCATGGACTGAGATAAAAAATACAGGGAAGAGAAAGAAGTCTGGAAGAGAGCTGTTAATGATAGCTAACATTTATTACTCACTTCTATGGACCGGCATTGTGCCAAGAGTTTCTCATGCATATTCTCATAACTCTATGAAGTAGATATTATTCTCCATTTTCAGATGAGGAAAATGAAACTTTGAGATACTGAATAGCTTAGCCAGATCTGCACAGCTGGTGGAGGGTGGAAAGAGATTAGAATCCAGGCATTCTGGCTCCAGGGCGAATGCTCTTAACCACCAAGCTTTATATGTGTGTACGTGACGAGTCTGAAGAGCCTGTGGGACACCACAGTGGAGAGGTCCAGGACTTAGGGGAGCCCCCAGGGCCCAGATCATGGTAAAAATCACAAATATGGATGTAACTACCCAAGTTGAGCAGAGACCGGAAGCACAGAGCCCTGGGGAACCCTGATGTTACAGGAAGTAGCCAGAGGGTAAGGGGCCCACAGATGAGAGAAAAACAAAAGTCCCCTCGGATTTTTGTCTGAAGACATGGCTCTGCTATCTGGGCAATCAGGAATGGTGTGGTGGCATCAAATAAAAATGTCCACCAAGTTAAGCCGACATATTAATCATAACAGTTGCTATGTTGCATAGTAATTATCTTAAACGGTAAGCATTTCACATAAATAGCAGTAATTAGTATAGCACAAGTTTCCCAAACTGTGTCCTGTGGAATAGAAGTTCCTGGAGATGTTAATAAATGTTTGGGAAAAAAAGGGCTTTGGAGTCAGATAAGCTTAGGAAACGTTGGTATAATCTAGACAGAGCGCTGAACCCCTGGTTTACACTTTTTCTGTCTTTTCTCTGTTAGGAGGCAGGATAGTAGAATGGCTAAGAGGACAGCCACAGGAAACAGACAGCCTGGGGTTGAATCCTGCTGCTGACAAGCTGGGTGATCTTGGGCAAGTTACTGAACTTCTCTAAGCAGTAGTTTCCTCATCTATGTAGGGGGATAGTAATATGCTCACTGAGATTGATCCAGAGAGTAAATGCAATAATACATTTAAAACACTTAGAAGAGAACGTGGCACAGAGTGAGGGCTCCATAAATATCAATTATTTTCTATAAACCATACTATAATATTAAGTCTCCCTTGATATCCTATAGTGTTTAGTCCTTGGCACACACATTTCACACACACACACTGATAACACCCATATTTCTTAAAAGTCAAAAGTCTTGGTTCTGCTCCTGGTAGCTGAAGTTCTCTGTGCCCCTACCTCCACTCCACCACAGCCCAGGACTGGGAATGACCCAACTCTTGCCCTACTCTACTCTAGGGAAGGGGGCAGGGAAAGGGAGGATTTATATCCTGACAGCATGGCCTTGGAAGGACCACTGCTAGTGCACACTCGAAAAGGGTATACACCTTCTGGGTGGACACTGGTCTGAACCAGGGCGCAGGGCTTAGCAAGTGGAGTGCAGGCTGTATTCTGCATGCCCTCACCTGCTCCCTAGGCTGAACGCCATTGTACAATGAACAACCTGCACAACCATACATGGCAGTTCTGACCTTCAGGCCATAGCAGGGGCTGGAAGCTAATGACCATCAGAGAAAGAGGGTCCAAGTTCTCCTCCCAGTAGTCCATGAGATTAGCTCTCCACAAGCCCTAAGTGGATAAAGCATCCTTCTTCTCTTCCCTCCCTCCCCACTTGTGCCCCACCCCCCATTCATTCACAGAGAGCCTGACCTCAGAATACCCTTGGTGTGAGGGGTACCTCAGGCTTTGCCTATTTTTCTGAAATCCACTGTTTGAGGTTGGGAGATGACAGAGCTGTGGAAAGCAGAAGCGGGAGGGGATGATTTTCTAGGTTTCCCCTGACACATAATGAATACTAAATTATGATGCTTCAAACCACAGCAGGTCAGGGCCAGACCAAGTCTGACTTCCTGACCAACGTTTGGGACAGTGAAGGGAAAACGATGGGAATGGGAACTTCTTCATCCTCACTGTGTGGCCCAAATGTTTGGCTCCCAATGAAGACTCACCACCCCTAAAGGTCAACACTTCCTTTGTGAGACAGAGGGGAATCAAAAGGCAGAGTTTCCTGTTCTCTGGAGGTGGGTAGGGTGGAGTGGAGGGCAGGCACACTCCCACAGCCTCTTCAGCCACTGGAGAGGCTGGGCTACTGCCTAGAAGCACCGCTGTTCAGCCTAGATGCCAAGTCCAGGCCCGACCTGTGGTGATCTGGCAAGGGCTTTCCCCGTTCTGCATCTTGGTTCTCTCCTTTACAAAGGGAGGAACATGAACGGGCCGAATTTTAAGGCTCCTTACAGCTCTGACATGCGATGGTTCGCACTTCTAGGGGGTTCTATTCACTTCCCCTCTAGTCCTGTCTAGACAGGTGGGGGCAGACTGACCAGATACGGCTTACTCTCACCATCCCAGGGGCCTGTGTACCGAAGACGAACCTCCTTTCTCACAATTGTGCTTAGGGTCTGCCTCCATCGCTCTTGAAGACGAATAGCAGCTGGGGCCCCAGCTGGGAGTTTAGGTCGCATGTCCTTGAGACTCTGGAACAAAGACTGAGCTGGATGGGGAAGGGACCTTCCATGAATGTGAGGGGAGGGGAGCCCTGGGGCTCTTTATGCCTTTACCTCTCAGTACGGCTGGCAGTTCCTTTCCTTCCCACAGATTTGAGGGGAGGGAAGGGGTCTTGTCTTTTCCTCTGAGGCTGATGACTTCAGCTCCTTCCCCTTCCCTCACTAAGGTTAGGATCTCTACCCCTTCCTCATCTGCTCCCTGGGTCTGAAATCTCCATCCCCCTCTCCTCCTTTATTCTCCTTGGTCTTGGGGTCCTTACGCCCCTCCCTCTCTCCTTCTCTCTGAGCCTCGCCTCTTTATTCCTTTTTAGGCCTGGCCTCTCCAGCCCTGGACGGAGGGGTCCGCATTCTTCTTTTCTCTCTTAAGGCCACAGTTCCCTCCCCCAACCCTTTCCAGCTCCCCCTCCCCACCCCCTCCCTCCGCCCCGAGGCATTGTGGGAGGAAACAAGATGTGGTGCGAGAGCGGCGCGGGGAGAAGCCCGCAGTGCGGGGCCGGGCGGGCGCAGCCAATGGGCAGCGCGGACGGCGGCGCGCGCGGCGGGGGGGCGGGGCGGGGCGCTATTTCAGCGGGGGCCGCGCGTCGGCCGCGCTCAGCGGCGGAGAGGAGCGGAGCGGAGCTGTGAGGCGCCAGTGCGGAGCGGGCGTGCGGGCCGGCGGACGCGAGGCGGAGCGCGGGCGGCCGGGGAAGCTCGGAGGGCGGACAGCGGCGGCGGCGGCGAGCGCTCGGCCTCGGGCTGCGGGAGCCGGACACCGCGGCCGCGGCGGCTGCTGCAGGAGGAGCCGAGGGGACACCGCCCCTGCCCGCGCCCTGCCTCAGGCCATCGCTGCTCCCCCGGGGCCCCGCGCGGACTCGCCTCCGTGAAGGTGAGCGCTGGCTGGGGGCGGCCCGCGCCCGGGTCTTCGCCGCAGGGCCCGTGCGGCCTCCTCGCCCCGCGCGGGACCCGGAGCAGGGCTGGCCCCGGGGTGGCCGCCCGGCGCCCCTCCTCCCAGGGCTGCGCCACCCAGTGCCCTAGCGACCCCCGGGGCGCGGCTGGAGGCCCCGGGCTGCGGAGGGGCCGCTCCCGCCCCCGCCCCCCCGGGGAGTCCCCCTGCGCTGCGTGGAGGCCTCCGGTGTTCGGGCCGATGGAGAGGGGGTGGAGAGGGCTCGGGCGTGACGCGGCTGCTCCTGCCGCCGCCGCCACCCTCTGGGGCGTCCTTCCTGCGGTGAGGACGCCCAGTCACTCCGGCGCTGCTCCAGGCCGGCCGGGCGGGGGAGGGCGGATGACCGGCCGGGGCTGCGGCCTGGCCGGGCGGCGAGGGTGGAGGCGGGGAGGAGGATGCTTGCTCATTCCCCGGGCGCTGGCCTGCGGGACCGCAGCTCTCTGGAGGATGGGAGGGTGGAGGGATGCGGCCCCCTTGGAGGAACGAAGGGAGAAAATCACGCGTTCGTGGGGTTTGGGGGTTGGGGAGGGCGGTCCATGTCATCCGGAGCCTTAACCTTTTTTGTCGCAAAACCGGGGCTAGAGGACGGGGAGCTGTCCTGGAGTGCCCTCCTGCTTTTCAGAGGAGCCCCTGGCTCGTGACTGAGGCAGCTGGCTTGGGACCCCTCTGGTCATCCTTCTCTCCGGAGGCCCAGGTCCCTCGCTTTTTTCCCAGGAAGGAGGGGCTAGGCTGGCGCCTCCCTCTCCTTTTCTCACCGGCACCTTGGACAGGGGAGGCTGCGGCTGGGCCTCACCTCTCCGACGCCTGGGGGGCCAGGGGTGAAGAATCGTGGCATTGTAGTCACAAGACCGGCGTTATGTAACCGCAGGCTCTCTCCCGGAGAGGAGGGTGGCTTTTAATTACTGTGGCAGAGTTGTTCCTTTGGACTTTGGGGATGAGGCAGTGGAGGAGTAGGTGAGCTCGCTGGGAAAACCGGTGCCAATTTCGTGCTTTAACTTCGCCGTCTGTAACGGGGCCCCACCCCCACCCTTGGATTTGTAAACAGTGCCCCCTTCTGAGTGGTAACCTGGAATAGGCCACCGGGTGACACTGGTTTTCTTCACATAGAGCCTTATAATGTCAGAACATTCTTCCTGTGCTAGTCAGGCCTTGAAGAGTGTTCTCCTGACCCTTCCTCAGCACCAGGCGGTGCCCACGGACTCCTCTAGACGCTTTGACTTTGCCCCTCGGGGGCATCGGGGCAGAGGGTCCTGGTCCACTAACCCTTTCCTCTGCCAGCCTTTGTGAAGTGGAATCAGCCCTGCCTAGTTTGACGGTCAGACAAGGTGCCTTGGATGCGGTCAGGGGCTGCCTGGGTGGCAGCTGGCATGCGTAGTTCTTTGCAGTTGGGGCAGGCTGAGGGAGTAACCATGAGTTCTGCTTCCCCTTTCAGCCCACAGGCTAGTGTGGACTCAGAGCAGGGAGGCCTGGAATGGTACCAGGCGTCTCTCCTTGAGCAGGCAGGCCTGTGTGTAGCCTTGTATCAGACAGGGCTGGAACAACAGCATCTTTTGTCCACTGGGCTGGGCCACAGAGTGGTGCTTTGGGGAGTGGGACGGGGTGGTGGTGGGATGTTGCTGCTCTGTGTGACGGGACTGTGGTCAAGGACAGAGGATAGGATTTTGCAGCTCCTCTCCTCTGTTCTTGCAAAGCACCTCACACGCTATAGACTGCCAGGCAGATCCTGGCCATCCCTCTTGGGATTTCTGTCATTCTAGGAAGGGACCATACGATGTCTACCATGGACTTCTGGTTGCTATAGCATGAATGCCATGGCTTAGATAGCAGGGATATGAAACAGGGCTGTTAAAATAATAATAATACTTGACCTTTGTTGTCTCTGTCACCATTGGGCATTGGTAGCCTAGGGGTTGGCAACATATTTCTGTGAAGGGCCATATAGTAAAAATTCAGCCTTTACAGGCCATTCAGTTTCTTGCAACTACTCAACTATGCTATTGTAGCGTGCTGCTATAAACTTTTAGTTACAAAAATAGGTGACAGGCTGCATCTAGCCAATGAGACAGACCCCTGCATAGACTATCTTTGTTTGCAGATGTTCTCATATAATCTTAATTAATCCTTATAACAACCCCTGGTAGAGAGCTATTCTCTTTGTTAAAATGGAAGTAATCAAATGTGGAAAGGCTAAATGACTTGTCCAAGACCATAAGAGTTCATAGTCGGGACCAGAAGTCAGGCCTGCTGATTCCTAGTTCATCTTCTTTGCACTGTGATACCAATGATGTAATGTTATTAAATCAAGGGGCTTATTGTGTTCAGGTGTTATGCCACCTGATTTACCCCCAGGAATACTCTGCAGTCCTTATTTTAAAATAATGTCCTGAAAGGACAAAGATTAACTTGCCCAACAACACAGCTAGTAGGTGGTATATTGTAATATCTTGGCTACTGGTGCTATTTAAAGTATTGGAAACAGATAAACTTAGAGTTGGAAAAACCTCAGGTGATAAAAACTGATGACTACTTATGGTTGGTTGGTTGGTTGGTTTGTTTTTTACTATTTATCTTGTATTTCCCAGGCTTGGGGACTACGTTTCTGCTAAAAGCTTAGGAGCTCCCTCTTCTAATGCCTCATGTCTGTGTTTTCTGTTGCCCTCACTGTGCTCAGCTCTCCCACTCAGGCCCCACACCCAGCTGCTAATGCCCATTGCCCAGAGCATGGAGTGTTCAGCCTCACCTCTCTGCTTCTTCTGCAGTGTCACGATGTCTGACCGGAAGGCAGTGATCAAGAATGCAGACATGTCTGAGGACATGCAACAGGATGCTGTTGACTGCGCCACGCAGGCTATGGAGAAGTACAACATAGAGAAGGACATTGCTGCCTATATCAAGAAGGTGTGCCAGGAGAGCTGTGGCTGGTCGTCAGGGGTGGGGATGGGCAGCTGAGCTGTGCCCCAGGGAGGGTTGGAGCTGGGGACATAGCTTAGCAGATAGATCCCATCTCCTAGAAAATGAAACCCTAGGAACTTACAAAGCAGACAAATTATGGAGTGATTCTTAGTGCCTAAGCGTTTACCTTAGGAGTTCTTAATAGGAACTCTGCTGATTTGTGTGTTTATAAATATTTATGTGACTGCAAGGCATTGGAGAGAGAAGCTTCAGGATTAACTATGATTGGCCAAATTCAGAACTATTGGAAATGAAGATCAGGGATATCTAAATGGGATAATATAAGATCATATACAAATTTTCAGGGTCCTGCGTCACATAAAGTGGAATATCCCTATAATGATTTTCATCATCTAAGAGGTTTCCTTTTCTTTCTCTCAAAAAGCACTCAGTTACTGCATCATCCCTTTTCCCCTACCTTCTTATGAAAAAGGTGGGCTTGAATATATAATTTTTTAAAAATAGTTGAGCAATATTGGAATAATAGGTTTAGACTCTGAAAAATTCCTGAGTGTATGGATATGATTAACACGGTGAGGAAGCAGCTGAGCCAGAAGTGAGAAGTGGTACCCTAGGGCCCCTGATTCCCAGTCAGGATCCAGGTCCATTGATGGTGTAGTTCCAGTCTTTGATATTCTTAGTTCTGGTATACCAAGAAGGATGCCAAAGAGTAGTGGCATTCTGGTCCATAGACGTGGTAGGGTGTCCTTGAGGGTGTCTAGAGTTTTACAGAACTCTGCTTTCCTACCCAGATGGGTGGGATGAGAAGAGGAAACCCTGGAGTCCTGAGAGACTGTCCTTGTGTGGAGCAAGGCAGTGCAGAGCCAGTAAGGCTGCTGGGGGTGCCAGCTCCTTGTTGAGTGATGGCCTTTCTGTTCTGTCCTGTCCAGGGAGAGAATCCAGAATCATGGACTCTGAGAGCCGTGAAAATTCTTAGATTATGTCTGACCCAGGTTTTTTGTTTTGCTGATGGGGAAAATGAGACCCAGGGAAGTGAGTATGGCTCTCCCATGTTACAGAGTCTTGAGTCAGGATTAAAGCTAGGTTTAGTGACCTGTGCCCTTTTCACTGTTCCCTCATACCTCTTGGAGTCATGTGGAATGGGGGCTGAGGAGGCCCAACAAGTTTTGTATGTTGGGCACCTGGGGGACAGAGCCCCATGGTTGGCAGCATTCCTGGCCCAGGGTGGAGGGCTGCTGCCCTTTTATGGCCATGGCAGAATGCATTTAGAACTGAGCCATCTGTTTTCTGCTGCTTCCATGGGGCAGCAGGGAGTTGCCTGTCTGATTAGGTCACAAGGATTTCCTAGGTGGTTTTGATGCTCAACTTGTGCCTCTGAGAGAAGTGAGGGAATTGCCCTAATCTCATGGGTGAGGTCCTTGTTCTGGTGCTTACAGCCCACACAGTGTCTGGCACACAGGAGTGCCTTTGATGACTTACACAGAACTGCTTCCTGGTACTCCTGACATTTGGTCCCTGTTTTGCTGTAGTGTCTTGGTTTTTGGCATTTGGAAATGCCAGTTTAGGAATGTGGGAGGCAGCAGGAGGCAAGTCCAGGAGGCTTGCTCCTCTGTTTTACTCCTGCTGTGTGACACTGGATTGGTCTTTTATGCTAATGGCTTATCTGGTGAAGAATCACAGGGTGGGCTGTGGAGTTAGGGTAGCTGGAGAGAGGAGAGATGATCCAGGTGTAAAGTGCTAGAGAGAAATAATGGAGCCTTTGTGGTGTTACATTATTAATGAGGGAAGGAGTGTTTTAGTCAGCCTTAGAACCTGAGCTCCTGTGGTTCAGGGAGCTGGGGCCATGGGCAGGAGGTTGGGTGGGGGTGATAACTGAACTAATCAGACTCCTATTCTGATTTCTCATCCTCCAGCTGTCCTAATCACCTTTCTTCTCTCCCTTTTATTCTTCTTTTAGGAATTTGACAAGAAATATAACCCTACCTGGCATTGTATCGTGGGCCGAAATTTTGGCAGCTATGTTACACACGAGACAAAGCACTTCATCTATTTTTACTTGGGTCAAGTTGCAATCCTCCTCTTCAAGTCAGGCTAGGTGGCCACAGTGAAGGTGTCAGTGGCGGCAGCAGCGATGGCAAGCAGGCGGCATTGCTGGGACTGTTTTGCACTGGGGCCAGCATCAGGATGTCCTCTCCAATGGCTGTGCTACTGCATGGACTGTGTACTCGATTTCATGTGTATGTCACAGTAAACAAAACCAAACTTCTTTCTGTTTAGTTGCCTGGGGAAGAAGGCTGCTTTATGTTTATTTTTCAAAACTTAAAAATTTTTTTGGTTGTATTGCACTAGGAAATCTCTCCCACCCCTCCCTTTTCTCTTTCTCTCCTTATACAAAATCAAAAGCCGTCAACAAATCCTGTAAGACTAGACGGGCTGGGGGAAGGAAATAGATTTCTGGAGATGGAACTAAAAGTGTGCAGCTGCCTCTTCCTGGTGGTAGATGCTGCTTTGGGAGAGCCAGGGAGGCTGTGGGGGACAGTGTTAGGAATGGCAAGGAGAGAAGGATAGGAAGGAGGGTAGGGGGATTGATCTAGTACCAGGGAGAATATTCCACTGAACTGTGATTCCACGGCTTGGGGCAGAGGGTGGGGTGGGGTAGGGGGGATGGATTCTTTAAGGGGCCCTGAGATGTGTTTGTCTGTGGTTGTGGGAGTGGGGAGCAGACTTGTCTTGCTGTCTTTGTCAGAAGAGTTTCTAAGTAAGGGCTGTGTCTTTGTGGATTACCTTCTATTCTTCCTGCCAGAGCTCATGCTGGGAGGATGTTGGGGGTCGGATTAGCTTGATTATTTTTCTTTTCATTCTTCCTTCTCTCCTTCTGTCTGCTCCCTGCTTAGCCCTCAGTTTTCTCATTCCTCTGGAGTTCTCTTAGAGCAGCCCCTGTTAGTTGGCCGGCAAGGGAATTTCCAGTGACTGTAGTTCCTTAGTTAGGTCTTAGCAGTCAAACCAAATTAATGTCTCCCTTGAGTCTCCTCTGTGTATATGTGTATGTATGTGTGTGTGTGTCTTGGTTTGGGGTAGAGGGGAGGGAGGGGCAGGACTGTGGAATCTCTAGGGTATATTGGTAGATAATGGTGCACAGTTAGTTGTAAGTGGGCCTTTATGTTATAAACCTCTGGGGGTGACTGGTTTGGGGGTGAAGATAGGTGTCACCCCCACTCAGCCATCTGGCCCAGACACTCTGCTTGCCCTAAGGCCGTCTGCTCCCAGAAAGGCTTTAGGAGGACAGCCCATGATGAGATGGCCATGCTGCCATCTGCCCTGGAGCTGGGTCTCAGTAGAGAGGGAAAATGACTTTGGATGATTGCAGCCTCTTGTGGGAGGTATGGATGGAAGTGATAAGGGGCTGTGAGGGGCTTTAGGGGAACTTTGGAGGAGGTTAGTCTTGCAGTGATGAAGCCCCAGTATCAGGAGATGGAGCAGGGCCACTAATGGGAGGAGATTCCAAGGAGAATGCTGGGGAAATCTTGTAAACAAATAAACAGGGATGGGGTGGGGGTAGGGGTGAGGGGTGTCATTGCTGATTGAGCTGCTGATTCTTGTAAATCACATTCAAAACTCTCATGTGTAGGATTGATGCCATGGGGTTTGGGATCCAGCTCATTTTTTTTTTTCCAAATCCATTCTTGGGGCTGGTGGGGAGGCAGGAGAATGCCCCCTCCCCAAGCCTTTAGTGTGTGCTGAGCTTTCTTTTTGATGCTGACGGGGGAGGGTGGGGACTGGGATGGTGAGTGAGTTCCCTCTGTCAGACTCTTTGGTGGGCACAAGATTGAGTGTTTTACTTTAGGTTTTTTTTCTTTTATGAGTGTCCAAATCTGTTTCCCCCTACCCTCCCTGACTTGTGTGGCCAGTTGGAAATGTCTGGTTTGTGTTCATCTCTCCTTCATTTCTGGAGCAGGAGCTGAGATCCTGCCACATCTCCTATGCTCTGCATCCACGCCTCTTTTGGACATTAAAGATCGATTGATGCACTTCTGAGCTGTTTGGGTTTCTTTGGGTAAAAGGTTTGCTCTGGTGGCAGTGATGGGGGGTGGAAGGTATCTAGGGTGGAATATAATGGAGGCTAAAGAGATAAGACCTGGCAGGGAGAGATAGTGATTGGCCTGAATCAGGTCTTAGTTGTAGGGCCTAGGCTCGGGCCCTTTAAGTGGAGAAAAACTAACCAGCAGCACTCACCTGTAAGGTTTCTTGGGTCCCTTGGAGATAGGGGAGCCACTTTTTGGGTCTTTGGTATACTAGATGCGGCTTCCTGGTGTCCAGCTTCTAGGTCCAGGAGGAGTTTGGCTTCTTAGAACATTTGGCCAAAGCTCATAGCCCTCCTGGTTCCCATTCTAGGCTTCCCTGAGACCTGGAGACTGTGTCTATTAGCTAAGTCCTATTCCAACCACTCATAAATGGAAAAACTGGGGGGTCTTCAGAAAGATGGAAACTTTTTTCGTGGAACCTGAGTGACTCTCTTGACTCCTGGCTTATCCTGGTTATCCCACTTGGGGGCTCCTGCCCCCACACACCTGGAGAAATCAGCAGTATCGAGACGCTTCTGAGACTGCCCACCCTTGCCCCTAAGCCGCCGGTTTCTGGGCTTATGGCTACAACCCTTCTAGAGGTGTTAGAGAGCATAGGTGCTTTGTACTCAGGTCTGTTAACAATTATTCACTCAAAGACACTGAGTTCTTGTGTGCTTGGGCCTAGAATACTGTTCACACAGGAGAGCAAGACAGGCAAGTTCAGTGCTTCCATGGCATGTACATTCTAATGGGTAGAGCAGACATACGCATTGATAAACTGTTTCCAATAGTGGTAAATGTACTATCAAGGAAATAAATCAGGCAATGAGCTATTGATTGTTGGAGGTAGGCAGATGGGGTTCCTTTACATAGAAAGTTGCTGGGCTGGATCTTGGGGAGAAGGCTCTACCTCTGAGGCAGTGAGGTCCTAAGGGAGTAAGACAAAGGGCTCTCTAGAACTCCGACTTCTGTCCTTGCCTTTGCTGGTATGAGTAATTTGTCAGCTGGAGCCTTGCAGGAAGAGAGCGAGGCCATGGTCCACGTTTTTTCTGTGATGGGTATCTCTAGAGCCAAAACTCATCATCTTCCTATGCTGATGGGAGAAGTAGTCCAGGTGGCATCTATGGACAACAAATTCCTGAACAGGTAGGTAGGTGCAGAGTGCTCATCTGAAAGGCCAATCCTGCAAGGCTTCCTGGAGAGGACAAGCCCTCACTCTGTGGGGCCCAAGAGAGGGGCAAGATGGGAGTATGGGTTACAGAAGGGGCTGTGGAAGGCAGATGGGAATTGTGGCATAGAGGAAGGCAGCCACTGTTGAAACTGGTCAAGCAGAGGAAGTGGGAATGTTAATATTCCAGCTCTCTTTTATCCTGTGCTTCAATCTTCTGGGGCCTCCTTTTGGCAGAACCTAACTGCAACGGAGTTGGCAAAACTGACCCAGGGATGCAGTCTGTAGGGGTCGGCTCCCCCTCTCCCAGGGAAAGAGACAGGTGGAGAGTGAATCTAAGGGGGGCAAACCAAACCAGCATGGCGGGGAATTGTCTTGGTTGCCATGGACCACATGTCTATCTCTCCCCAGAACTCTAGCCTAGACCTAAGGTGTGACTGTTCCCTAAACTATCTCCTCACTTATAGGTCTTTGCTCAAACATCCTCTTATCAGAGGGACTTAACTGACATCCTCTATGAAATAGCATCTGTCCCCCATCACTATAACCTTACCCCATTCAGTTCAGCACGACACCTGCCAACACTTGACATACTTGTTTACTTGTTGGTCTAGAATGTAAACTCCATGAGAGCAGAGCCATTTTCTGTTTTCGTCACTGCTTTATCTTCAAGCACACAGAACAGTACCTGTCTTATACGGAATGCTTACTAAATGTTGACTGGTCAAATGAAAAAAGAAGAGTGCAGGCAAGCATAGGCAGCCCCTCTGCCCGAGGGCAGCCTGGCCTTTCTAGAGAGACTTCTGCCCTTTACCTTGACTCCTTCTTGCTGCCCAAGCCCTGTGTATTTCCTGCTGCTTGGAAAGGAGTGAATGGGTCACTCCCCAAGTGTGTTCAAGCCTCACCCTTTCTTGCTTGCCAGCTATGGAAGAAGGAATGTGTTCATAAAGTACCTTTTATTTTTAAAGCATTTCAGTTTATTTACGTCACTGAAGCCTCCAAGCACCCTTCTGAGCTAGACCCAGCAGTCATTAGCTGCATTTTAGAGTAAGAAAACTGAATCAGAGAGAGTGCATGACTGGACAAAGCCCATGTAGCTGGTAGTGTTACTAGAGCCTAGGCACTGTGACTCGTAAGGGCTGAACTGGGTTTAACGGTGGGTGGTGACCTCACTGACACTCCTTAGGCCTAGCTCTCTAAGCTTAGGAGTAAATCCCTGGTTCCACTGATGTTCTCTTTCCTGGGGACCTCTGCATAAGCAAGGGCAGGGAGCATAATGCCCTGTCCCTCCCTTCTCACTCCTCCCATCCACTAAGCATTGAGAAGCAACCTCTTCCTCCTTGAGGTCTCACAGGAGAGGTAATGAGTCTTCTGGACTTAGGAGAGAGCAGATTCCCCGAGTTTTAACCTCTTAGGCCTTCCCTGAACTGAAGGTACCGCTTCCTCACCGCTCTGGTAACAAGGAGTGACCTATCACTTATTGAAGGGGTCAAGTGTACCTATATATATATCTTTGTGATGTAATGGGCTTGGTGTCCACACCAATGTACATGCACACTCTTAACACACAGACTGCTGCTGTGCCAATGTAGGTAGTTCATAAGAAAAGAGAGAGAACACCAAGTCCTTGTGCCTCCTCCCTTGCTTTGTCCAAGCAAAGGTGTGTAGTGTTTGTGGTGGGGCTGCTGGACATTGCTGCTTGGGCTTTCTATAGAGAGGCCAAACATGCAAAACCAGTGTGGTGATGTGGGCAGAACACAGGATTTAGAATCAGAAGATCTGGGGTTGAGTCCCAGCTCCGACACTTACCCACTGTTTGAACTTGGGCAAGTCATTTCACCTCTCTGAGGCTCAATTTCTTCATATGTAAAATGGGGATAACACCTATCTACCCTAAAGGGTGGTTATGAGGATCAAATGACATCATGTGTGTGAAAGTGCTTTGAAATTGGAACGTGATGATGATGATGAAGATACTGATTACTAGGGTCATTGACAATAAATCTTGAGGAAAGACTAAAGGATTCTTGGAAGTCAGGGTCCCCAAATCCCTCCTCACACCTCGTTGCAACAGCCTTATTCTTTCCTGTCCAATTGCATCTGTATTATAGAGAAGTAAATTCAGGACCAGACAGGGAAAGAAACTTACCTAAGGTCACATGGATGTCTGGGACAACTGGGATGCAGATCTTGGTCTGGAGTCTCCGGACTCCCAGGCCAAGTCTAATCCTGGTTTGAGATGGTGAATGAGACTAATTCATCACTGGGTACTGAGCCTCCTACTGAAGTCTGGAATGCCCTGTACTTGGTAGTGGTGTGCAATTCAGTGGTTTTAGTATATTTGAAGAGTTGTGCAACCATCACTACTATCTAATTCCAGAACATTTTCATCACTCCCAAAAGAGACATTGTGCCCATTTGTAGTCACTCCCCATTCCTCCTTCCCACTAGCCCCTGGAAATCACTAATCTATTTTCTGTTTCTATGAATTTGCCTATTTTGGACATTTCATATAAATGGAATCATACAATACGTGGCCTTCTGTGTCTGGCTTTTTTCAATTTAGCATAGTGTTTTCAAGGTTCATCTGTGTTGTACTTCATTTATCAGTACTTCATTCCTTTTTCTGGCTAAGTAATGTTCTATCGTATGGATGTATCACATTTTGTTTATGCATCAATTAAGTAACATATGGGTTGTTTCCACTTTTTGGCTATTGTGAATAGTGCTGCTATGAACGTTCATGTATAAGTTTTTGTGTAGATGTATGTTTTCAATTCTCTTGGGAATCATATTTTTTTAATGTCAGTTTACTTTTCTGTTTTTTTTATATCTAGATTGATATTGGTAAATTTTTCCTGTAAAGGATCAGATAGTACATATTTTAGGTTTTGTGGGCCATATGACATCATGTATGTAGTTGTTGAAACTACTGAACTCTGCCATTGTAGCACGAAAGCAGCCACAGGCAGTGTGTAAGCAAATGAGCATGGGTGTGTTCCCATAAAACTAAACAGGCAATGGGCCAGGTTAGGACTATAGTTTGCCAAGCCCTAATGTAGATACATTCACATGATTCAACATTCCAAAGGTACAAAAAGTGAGAATTCTCCCTCCTGCTCCTGTCCCCTCGCCACTGGGCTCCTCTCCTTAGAGGCAATTAATGTTAGGAGATTTGTGTTCCCCTTTAGAGATGGTTGATAAAGAGCATATTTTAAGTGGCTGTGTAATATTCCAATGTGTTGCAGATAGTTTAATAAACATGAAAAGACTAACATACCTGAAGGCATGCCCTGGTAGACAGAATGCTATTCTAGAAATGTTTCCCCGACCTGCCTGATTGACTCCTCTGACAGAATAATCTTTTGAACTCCCAGGATTTGCCGAGGAGTTTTGGGAGCCATGCCTGATGAATATATTGGGTAATCCCTTTTGGGTCAAAAACAAGCTCTGCCTCTCAAAGGATGCAAGATTTTCTTAGATGGTTTGTATACCAGTCAGAGTTCCACCAGAGAAACACAATTACTAAGATATCTGTCTATCTTCTCTCTCTCTCGCTCTCTCTCTCTCATTTATTGTCTGGAACTGTAGTGCAGGAATCTAGTCTGGAATCTGCTAGTCTGGAATCTGTAGTGCAGGCTGTGAGGAAGGTCAGGCTGGAAGCTGTTACACAGGAGCTGACCCTGCAGGCCATAGGAGGAATTTCCTCTTCAAGGAAACCTCAGGCCTTTCATCTGGTTGGATCAGGTTCAACCAGATTGTCCAGGATTATTTCCTTTACGTAAAGTTAACTGACTGTAGATGTTAATCACATCTACAAAATAATTTCACAGCAATAGCTAGATTAGTATTTGATTGCATATCTAGGTTGTAGAGCCTAGCCAAGTTAACACGAAAAACTGATCATCACAGTCCACATCTGATTAACCTGGCACCCATACACATCTCCTTAAATCATACTTAATCTCCAAATAAGACAATAACAGTCATACTTCCACTAACATGATACAATTATCCTGCGTACAACTGAAAATGTGCTAACCCTTTCCTGAGAAGAGGAGGCAAAGTCCTCGGGTGACGTTCACGCTTCTCCTTGATGATACTGTAACTTCAATAATGTAATATAAAGTTAGCTATTATTAATACATTTTATATTAGACGACAAAGAGATAAGAGAGGGAATGCAAAATATATTTGTACACACACAAATAAACATATTCCTAATAAAATAAGGAATAAATACTTATAATAATTACAGTCCTCATTTTTGCAACTGGTCAGGTGGTCATGGCTGATATTTATAACTACCTTCTCCCACTATCCGTTCCATATTTCCTTTGCCCTCACTAAGCACCTTAGTGCTGGTTGTGGTTCTTTTCCTAATGGGATGCCCCCAAACCTTCATTCTTGAAGGGTCTGTGCCATTAGAAGTCTTGCCTGAATTGGATTGCTATAGTTTTCCATCAGCTTTAATCACAGGACACAGTAGTACCAAGAGATGCCCTAAGGGATCTCCTATATTCCAGACATACTTTTCCTCACTTCCATAATGTACTAGCAGCCCAACTTCCCCTTGGTAGTCAGAATCAATCACCCTACCCAGTACACTAACTCGTTTCTTTGCCTGTTGATTCAGAAGCATGGAGAGCCCAAAATGGCCAGGTGGTGGCCTTAACTTCCAGTTCTATGAAATCATTGTTGTGTTTCCTGGCAAAGGCATTTCTCCCTTTGGGACGAAGACCTCTAGATCAGCAAGCATAAGGTTTCAGGGAAAGGAAGCAAAAATTTTGCTAGTGGATCACTAGGGGTAATAGTGAATGGTGCCATTCCATTTCTACTCCTTGATTCCTGGAACCATGAATCTTAGCTGTGGGAGAAACAGCACCATACATGGAATGCTGATTTAGAGCATATACAGTCTCCTGAAGGACATTGCCCCAGCCCTGCAAGGTGTTGCTGCCTAGCTGGTGGTGTAGCTGGATCTTCAAAAGGCCATTCAACCTTTCTGTCAAGCTAGCTATTTTAGGATGATGGGGAACAAGAGAAGACCAGTGAATTCCATGACCGTGAGCCCATTGCTGCACTTCATTTGCTGTGAAGTGAGTTCCTTCATTGGAAGCAATGCTGTGTGGAATACCATGACGGTGGATAAGGCATTCTGGAAGACTGCAGATGGTAGTTTTGGCAGAAGCATTACACGCAGGGGAAAGAAAACCCATATCCAGAGTATCTGTTCCAGTAAGAACAAAGCACTGTCCCTTCCAGGATGGAAGTAGTCCAATGTAATCAACCTGCCACGAGGTAGCTGGCTGATCACCCCAGGGAATGGTGCCGGGTGTCAGTGTTGGTCTCTGCTGCTGGCAGATTGGGCACTCGGCGGTGGCTGTAGCCAGCTTGGCCTTGGGGAGTGGAAGTCCATGTTGCTGAGCCCATGCATAACCTCCATCCTTGCCACCTGGCTACTTTGTTCATAAGCCAATGGGCAATGACGTGGGTGGCTGGGGAAAGAGGTTGACTGGCATCCACAAAAGAGGTCATCCTGTCCACTCCATTAAAATCCTCCTCTGCAGAGGCCACCCTTTGGTGAGCGTTCATATGGGACACAAATATATGCACATTCTTTGCCCATTCGGAGAGGCCTATACCCTAGATTCCTTGTCAGCAATTTTCCAGTCATGTGCCTTCCAAGTCCCTGACTATCCAGCCACACCGTCTGCCACAGCTCACGAGTCAGTATAGACCTACGCTTCTGGCCATTTCTTTCCAAGCAAAATGAGCAACGAGGTGATGCTCAAAGTTCTGTCCGCTGAGAAGATTTGCCTTCCCCACTGTCCTTCAGGTTTGTCCTAGAAAGGGGCTGTTGTGCTGTAGCTGTTCACTTATTTTTTTTTTTTTTTAAAGATTGGCACCTGAGCTAACAACTGTTGCCAATCTTTATTTTTTTTTTCTGCTTAATCTCCCCAAATCCCCCCCGGTACATAGTTGTGTATCTTAGTTGCAGGTCCTTCCAGCTGTGGCATGTGGGACGCTGCTCAATGTTGCCTGATGAGCAGTGCCATGTCCGTGCTCAGGATCCGAACCAGCGAAACCCTGGGCCGCCACAGCAGAATGCGGGGACTTAACCACTCGGCCATGGGGCCGGCCTCTAGAGCTGTTCAGTTTTGGGTGGTGCCTGCAGAACCATCTATAAACCAGTCCTGAGTTTTGTTTCCCTCAGTCAACTGGTTATAGGGAACTCCCCATGTGGCCGTAGGTGCATCTGGGAGAGAGAAGGTAATGTGGCAGGAGTAGGGGCTATGGGCATTTGGGCCACTTCATCACACTAGAGAAAAAGAACTGAACCAGTATCATAATATTTATATATATACACACACACACACATACATACGTATGTAACTATTGATAGTATATGATCAATAGAATAATATCAATATATGATTCTAATAGATATTTTAGGATACATGTAATATGTTAATATATATGTGTGTGTGTGTATATATATATATACATATATATAAAGAGATTTATTGTGAGCACTTGACTTGTGTGACTGTGGGGGCTGGCTAAGCAAATTCGAAATATGTAGGCTGGCAGGCTAGGCCTCTCTGGCACAAGCTGACACTGCAGTTCACAGGCAGAATTTCTTCTTTCTCAGGGAAACCTCAGTTCTGTTCTTAATGCCTTTCAACTGATTGGATCAGGCCCACCCATATCATCCGGGATAATCTCCTTTCTACAAAATCAGCTGATTGTAGATGTTAATCTCATCTACAAAATACCTTCACAGCAACACCTAGATTAGCACTTGTTTGAGTCATTGGGTACCATAGCCTAGGCAAACTGACACATAAAACTGACCATCTCCGTTTGTAAACTGAGAAAGTTTTAATTTCTTGTACAGGAATCCAAACATGTTCAAAGAAGTAAGTCATTTTTAAAACAGCTTTATTGAAGTGTAATTGACATATGATAAATTGCACATATTTAAAGTGTATAATTTGATCAGTTTTGACATATGTATATACCGTTAAAACTGTCACCACAAGCAAGGTATCAAACATTCCCATCATCCCTAAAGTCTCTTCACGACTATTTGTAATCCCTCTGTCTCCCTTCCTCATCTCCCTCCAAGCCCCCAGTCCCAGACAACCACTGATCTACTTTTTTTTTTTTTTAAAGATTTTATTTTTTTTCCTTTTTCTCCCCAAAGCCCCCCGGTACATAGTCGTATATTCTTCATTGTGGGTCCTTCTAGTTGTGGCATGTGGGACGCCACCTCAGCGTGGTTTGATGAGCGGTGCCACGTCCACGCCCAGGATTCGAACCAACGAAACACTGGGCCGCCTGCAGCGGAGCGCGCGAACTTAACCACTCGGCCACGGGGCCAGTCCCCCGATCTACTTTTTGTCACTATAGGTTAGTTTGCATTTTCCAGAATTTTGTAAAAATGGAGTAATATAATATGTACTTACCTTTGTCTGGTTTCTTTCACTCAGCGTAATCATTTTGAGATTCATCCATGTTGTTCTTCTGTGTATAGTAGTTTATTCCTTTTTTATTGTTGAGTAGTAATCCAACATTTGGATATACTAAAGTTATTTATCCATTCCCCAACTGAAGGACATTTGGGTTTCCATTTTGCAATTATGAATAAAGCTGCTATACCCATTTGTACACAGGTCTTGTATTAATGTAAGTCTTTTTCATTTGGGTAAATAACTAGGAGTGAGATTGCTAGATTTTATGGTAAGCATAAATTTAACTTTAAAAGAAACTGCCAAACTATTTTCCAGAGTGGCCACACCATTTTACATTCCTAACAGCAATATATGAGAGTTTTGGTTGCTCCTCATCTCATCAACACTTGCAATTGTCAGTTTTTCTTTTTTAATCTTAACTTTTCAAATAGATATGTAGTGGTATCTTGTTGTGGTTTTAATTTACGTTTCCCAAATGACGAATATATTGAGCATCTTTTCACATGCCTATTTTCTACTTGTATATCTTTGCTCATCTTTTTATTGGGCTGTTTGTTTTCTCTTTGTTGATTTTAAGAATTCCTTGGCAACTAGATTTTTGGTGCTGAACATGATGCAGTCTATATGGAAGTTGAAATATAATGTTGTACACTTGAAATTTATATAACATTATAAGCCAATGTAACATCAATTAAAAAAAGAATTCTTTATATGTTCTGGATATGAGTCTACCAAATACATGATTTACAAATATTTTATCTCAATATGTAGCTTATCTTTTCATTCTTTTAATAGTTTTTACAGAGCAAACATTTAAAACATTTTGATGAAGTCCAATTTATTTTTTTCTTTTTTGCATTGTGCTTTTGGTATATCCGAGAACGCTTTACATAACCCAAGGTAAAAAAAGGCTTTCTCTTATTTTTTTCTAAAAGTTTTAAAGTTTTACATTTTATGTTTAGATCTTTGATCTGTTTGGAGTTAATTTTTGTATATGATATGAGGTATGGATCATTGGTTTATTTTTTTCTCTTCTCTTGTCTTCTCTTCCTCCCTCCCTTCTCCTTTGCATATTGTCGTCTCTTCCAATTGTTTCAACATCGTTTTTTAAAAGACTCCTCATTCTTCATGAAATTGCCTTTGCACCTTTGCGAAAATTTAATTGGTCATATCTGTATTTCTGGACTTTTTATGCTGTCCTATCCATCTGTGTGTCTGTCCTTTTGCCAATACCACACTGTAGCTTCATAGTAAATCTTGAATTTGGATAATGTTAATCCTCCATGTTTATTATTCTTTTTCAAAATTATTTTGGCCATTCTAGTTTCTTTGCCTTTGCATATAAATTTAAGAATCATCTTATCAATATTTACAAAATATCTTTGTGGGATTTTGGTTTGGATTGCACTGAACTTATAAATCATTTTAGAGACAATTGACATCTTAATATTGTACATATTTTGTTAGATTTATAGCTAAGTACTTCCTTTTTCTGTGCTATTGTAATAGTACTATTTTTAAACATTTATGTTTCCAATTGTTCAATATTAGCATATAGAAACATGCTTGATTTTTGTATATTGACTTTTTATCCTGTGACCTTGCTAAAGGCAGTTTTAAGTTTACCTTATTTGTAGATTCCACGGTATTTTCTATAGTTATAATCATGTTATTTGCAAAGGGAAACAGTTTTATTTCTTCCTTTCCTTTCTGTATTTTTTTTTTCTTCTACACTTGCTAGGACTTCCAGTATGTACTGAATAGGAGAGGTAAGAGTGAATATTTGTGCTGCTTCTGGATCTCAGGGGGAAAGCATTCAATCCTTTACCACTAAGTATGATGTCAGCTGTAGGGTTGGTTTGTTTTGTTTTGTTTTTACAGATGACTTTTTCAGGTTAAGAAAGTTCTGTTTTACTCCTAGTTTCTGAGAGTTTTTATCCTGAATAGATATTGAAATTTGTTAAATACTTTTTCCACACCTATTGAAGTGATCATGTGGTTTTTCTTTTTTACTGTATTAATAAGGAAAATTACATTGATTTTTTAATGTTAAACCAAACTTGCATTACTAGGATAAACCTCACTTGCTCATGATGATTATCCTTTTTATATGTTGTTGGATTTTATTTGCTAAAATTTTGTTAAGGACTTTTGCACCTGTTTTCCAGAAGGATGTTGGTCTGTAGTTTTCTTTCCCTGTAATGTCTTTGTCTGGTTTTGTCGTCAGAATAATATGAGCCTCATAAGATGGGTTGGGAACTATTCCCTCCTCTCTAATTTTCTGCAAGTGTTTGTGTAGAATGGTTATTATTTCTTTCTTAAATGTTTCATAGAATTCACCAGTGAATCCACCTGTGTCTTGAGTTTTCTTGTGCAAGGTTTTTAACTGCAAATTTGACTTTTTTGATAGATTTATGGCTTTTTGGGTTCTCTATCTCTTCTTCAGTAAGCTTTAGTATTTGTGTCTTTGAAGTTATTTTTCCATTTTATCTAAGCTGTAGATTTTATTAGCATAAAGTTGTTAATAATATTTCCTTATTATCCTTTCATTATTGTAGACTCTATAACAATGTCATCTCTCAGCCTTAATATTGATAATTTCTATCGTCTCTCTTTTTTTCCTGATTAGTTCTGTTGGGAGTTTATCAATGTTATTGGTCTTCTCAAGAAACTAGATTTTGGTTTCATTTATTTTCTCAATTTTTTGTTTTCTATTTTATTTATTTCCACTTCAATCTTTCTTATTTCCTTTCTTCTGCTTACTTTGAGTTTAATTTGCTTTTCTTATTCTGGTGGAAACTGAGGTCACTGATTTGAGATCTTTCTCCTTTTCTAATATAGGCATTTAGTGCTCTAAATTTTCCTCTAAGTTCTAGCTGCTTCCCACAAATTTTGATGTTGTATTTTCATGTTCATTCAGTTCAAACTGCTTTCTAATGTCTTTTTGATTTTTTCTTTGCCTCATGACTTATTTAAAGGTAAATTGTTTAGTTTCCAAAAATTTGAGTATTTTCAGTTATCTTTCTGTTATTCATTTCTTAATTCCATCGTAGTTAGAGAACATACTTTGTGTGATTGGAATCTTTTAAATCTCTTCAGATTTGTTTTATGACCCAGAATATGGTCTATTGTGGTAAATTTTCAATGTGCCTTTAAAAATAATGCATATTCTACTGCTATTGGTGGGATGTTTTGTAAAAGTCAGTTGGGCCAATTTAGTTGATAGTCTTCTATATCTTTACTGGTCTCTGTCAACTTGTTCTCTAAATTATTGAAAAAGGAGTGTTGAAATTTCTAACCACAATTATGGATTTGTCTATTTTTTCTTGAATTTCTATCTTTCTTTTTGTTCAGGAAGATTAGCCCTGAGCTAACATTTGTGCCAAGCTTCCTCTACTTTTTGTATGTGGGTCACTGCTACAGCATGGCTCCTGACGAGTGGTGTACGTCCATGCCTGGGAACTGAACTCGGCTGCCAAAGGAGAGTGAACGAAACTAGGCCATGGGGGCATCCTCATAGCATTTTTTTGCTTTGTGCATTTTTGGTTTTTTAAAGATAGGCATCTGAGCTAACATCTGTTGCCAATCTTTTTTTTTTTTTTTTCTTTTCCTCCCCAAAGTCCCCCAGTACATGGTTGTATATTTTAGTTGTTGGTTCTTCTAGTTGTGGTGTGTGGGATGCTGCCTCAGCATGGCTTGATGAGCAATGTCATGTCCATGCCTAGGATCCAAATCTGTGAAACCCTGGGCCACTGAAGCAGAGCACACGAACTTAACCACTCAGCCACAGGGCTGCCCCTTGGCTTTGTGTATTTTGAAGCACTTTCATAAATGTTTACAATTGTTATAGACTTTTGATGAATTGATTTCTTTATCATTATGAAATGACCCTCTGTATCACTGGTAATATTTTTTATTCTGAAATGTATTACATTTTCATCTTCTTTTGATTCACATTAGCATAGTAGATCCTTTCCCTACTCTTTTACTCTTAACCTATTTGTGTCTTTATATTCCATTGGCTTTCTTGTAAGCAGCATACAGTTGGGTCTTGTTTTCCTTTTTTGTTATTGAGATGTAATTGACATATAACATTGTGTAAGTTTAAGGTGTACAATACATATGTTGCTTTGCATATTGCAATATGATTACTGCCATAGCATTAGCTAACACCTCTATTATGTCACATAATTATCATTTCTTTTCTGTGGTGAGAACAATTAAGATCTAGTCTCTTAGCAACTTTGAAGTTTATAATATAGCATGGTTGACTGTAATCACTATGCTGTGCTTTAGAGCTTCAGAACTTATTTATTTACTATTTGCATTCTGTATTTCAGTTTGCTAAATGTGGCAACCTTAGATGGAGAGGAACTCATGCCTTCTGCCGATAGCCAGCGCTGACTGTATATCCATGTGAGTGAGACATTTGGGAAGCCCCCGTCAGTCTTCAGGTGACTGCAGCATGTGCCAAAATCTTGCAACCTCATGAGAGAGCCTGAGTCAGAAACACACAGCTGAACCACTCCAGAATTCCTAATTCTCAGATGCTGTGTGAAACAGCAAATGTTTGTTATTATTTTAAGCCACTAAGATTTGGAGTAATTTGTTACGCAGCAATAGATAACTAAGAAACATATACATTTAAATATATGCACAAAGAAAGATTTGGGTAAACCTTAATCCTCTAAGTAGGCAATTGGCTTTGAGTGACTGGAGTTTAAGGCAACTTTAATCTTACCTATAATTTTTTACAAGGAGAATGTAATTAGGAGGATCAAAACATACATGCTATACAAATATTAATTAAAAGAATGTCCATTAACTGATGTATGGATAAAGAAAAGTGGTATATCCATACAATGAAATATTTTTTGGCCATGAAAAGGAATAGAGTATGGATTCATGTGTGTAACATGGATGAACCTTGAAAACGTTATGCTAAGTGAAGAATTCAGACACAGAAGGCCACATAAAACCTGTGAGATAATAAGTGTTTATTGTTTCACGCCACTAAGTTTTGGGGTAATTTGTTACACAGCAATAGATAAATAATGCAGTGGGTCTGTAAGGATTAGTGTGAATAAGGGAATATATACGAAATGTCTAACACGTAGAAGGCCGCCATAAAACACGGTGGCTAGTATGAATGGGAGAAATGTCCTCCGGTTCCAGAGGTTGTCTCTTGTGGGTGACCAGGGATGAAGAGAGGTGGGCCCAGGGGCAGGACCTCAGCACTTGCTCTAGCTGGACAGAGTCCCCTCAGGTCACTCTCTGCCTGCCCTGGAGGAAGAGGACACGGATACACATACACCCCCTCACCTCCTAATCTATATCTACCTCCCTTAGGATACAAGTACTTTGTCCGTTGAATAGAGTTATCAAAATACTAGTTATACAATATGTAACTAGTGTATAACTAATAGTTATTTATATAACTAATACATACTAGTTATGCAAATACAACTTACTATTTATGTGCCTGGAGGGCAAAGCCTCGTCTCCTTTACTTCTGCACACCTAACACACTGCCCTGCACACAGCCAATGCTCAATGCATATCTGTGAAAAGAACACGTGAATAATAACGTAGGACATAGCTGTTGAACTAAAAAAGAATGACCCACATATAGTGACCTAGCTCACTTCTAGGAGTCCATCGGAAAGGGGGCGTGGGGTAGAACGCCGTATGTCAAGGATGGTTACTGCAGCAGTGTTTGAAATAGTCGAGAAGGAAAACTTGGGAACAACCTGATTGTCTACCCTTAGAGGAGTAAATTGTGTTGCATCTGTGCTGTGGAATGTTATGCAGCTCTTTAAAAAGATTGAATTGAGCATCTGTCCATTGGCCTGAAAGGTGAAGATGATGTTAGGTGAGATAAACAAGTGGCAGAGACATGTATGGCATGATCCTATGTTGTCAAACAAGTATGACCAAAGCACCCCCTAAATAGGATATGTGTGTTTGGACGGGAATGTGTGAGCACGGAGACAAGGGTAGAGAGCTACATCCAAGATGCTCTTGGGGGGTATACAATTGCCTCATTGGATGCAATAAACATAAGTTACTTTTGTGATTTTTGAAGAGCTTAGCAAAATTCTAAAGGAAACCGATGGGAAGACCTTGGGCATAATTGCTGCCATCCCCGTTTGCCTGGAGGTGGGTCCTGGATGTTCTATCAGTGAATCAGGTGAGGGCAAGGTGGACCCATTTCACCCTCAATTCTGAGGACCACCATCCTCTTGCTTTCCTGACTAAGCCAGGTAAGAGTTGCCCATCTTCTACAGGAAACTCCCTCTTACCTCAAAGCAAACAGACCTCCTCCCCTGGCCCCCACTGGCAGGGAAGGACTGGGAATCAAAGAAGGGATTGCCTGGGGCCGGCCTGGTGGCACAGCAGTTAAGTGCGCACATGCTGCTTCGGCAGCCTGGGGTCACCGGTTCGGATCCCGGGTGTGGACATGGCACTGCTTGGCAAAAGCCATGCTGTGGTAGGCATCCCACATAGAAAGTAGAGGGAGATGGGCATGGATGTTAGCTCAGGGCCAGTCTTCCTCAGCAAAAAGAGGAGGATTGGCAGCAGTTAGCTCAGGGCTAATCTTACCAAAAAAAAAAAAAAAAGAAAGAAAGAAGGGATTGCCTTTCTCCTGCCCTGCATCTGGCCTGGGAGTGAGTTCTTCCCTGTTCTCCAGGGAGAGGGCTCCTTCCCATGCAGAGAAAATGTCTGTAGCTACAGCCACTTTCTCCAGGGAAGGAAGTATGTTCAGTGTTTCTCTAACCTGACTGTGTGCACAATCCTTTTAATGGGAATAAAATTCCCAGGAACTCCCAGTGCTGACAAATTAATTTTGTTATAATATTGCTTAAGTATGTATAAGCATAAAACTAGGTATAAATGTATGCTTATAGCTCTTATGTGACTATAAAAACCAAAAGCAAATTTACAAATTAAATACAAAATTACAAAACCTGTAAAATTCAAATGAACGACACTAATGCAATTTCTTTTCTTTCTGTATTTAAGTCACATCCGAACAAGTGCTCGCCAGCCATGGCACAGGTTCTTCTGCCTGGCAGACTGTGCTGGGGTGTGCCAGGTGGATCCCCACTTCTCCCCCGACTTGCCTGGACTTGAACCCCTACGAATTTTCCCTTCTAACAAGGCATCTTGGAGTCATTTGGCTTTCATGTGGTGTGAGTGCATCATTTAGGTATCAGGTCTATCTCTGTTTTTTTTTGTCTCGTTGGCTCTGAATAATTAAAGTAGCCGAAGCCACGGGTAAACACAAATAGGGACACTGATATTGGAAGGCAGCTCTTAAAGTGGCTATCCAGAGCTCATTAAAAAAAAGAAAATTATCACTGTGACAACACGGATGTGCCTTGAGGATGTCAGACAGAGAAAGATAAACAGAGTATGATCTCACTTACATGTGAGATTGAACTCAGAAACAGAGTAGAATAGAGGTGGCCTGGGCTGAGGGGTGGGGGGAAAGGGAGATGTTGGTCAGAGGGCACAAGCTTCCAGTTAGAAGATGAATCAGTTCCAGGGATCTAAGGTCCTACAGCATGGTGACGATAGTTGACAATGCTATGTTGTATATTTGACAGTTGCTGTGACGATAAAGCTTTAATGTTCTCACCACCACCACCACAACAACAAGAAACAACAACAACATCACAATAGTAATTATGTGAAGTGAAGGCTGTGATAACTAATCTTATTGTGGTAAACATTTCACAATATATACATGTATCAAATCATCACATTGTGCACCTTAAACTTACACAGTGTTGTATGTCAATTATATTGCGATAAAACTGGAAAAAATTTATCAAATGGAAACACAAAGTGAATATTATTTTAGTGAGTTCTTGTACCCCCAAGAATGCTTGAATTAAAAATAAACTGATGTAGGAAAAGAGGGGCAGGCCCAGAAGCTACGGACCTCATCTTCCCATCTGCCCCTCAGCGGTTACGTGTACTTGGGCAATCTGCTAAGCCTCAGTTTCCTCATCTGCAAAATAGAGACACCAATCCTCACTCTCAGGATTCCCGTGAGGATTTAAATGAGCGAAAGAGTGTATATGAAAGTACTTGACAAACTCTGAAGAACGATCGAAATATAAACTATTATTCTTAGGGGCAGGGCACAATGTGCTTCAAAGTCACCCTGTGACTTGCTTAGGTCCGTGTGGCAGCCTCAGTTTTCTCATCTGTAAAGTGGGGATAAAAACTATGACCTCATGGAGGAAGTGATGACGCAGGCAAAAGCACTTCATCTATTAATTCAGCAGATGTTTGGGGAGAACCTGCTTTGTGCCAGGCACATGGTTTTTCTTTCCGTCTCTCTCTGGGCCTCATTTTGCATGCAGAAATTGTAGTGTTTGGACTGAAAGCTCTCTTTGGTCCTGTCACTCTGTCTTAGCCTTTGTTTGGGTCTCTGTCTGCAGTTACAACTCAATCAATCAGTCAATCAATACAAACTTATTGATCATCAACCAAATGTCCTGTGCTGTGAAGGTTACAAAGAAGTGGAAGTCAAATCAATATTTACCAAGCATCTGCTTGGTACTTTTATCATCTCTGAAGATTAATTAGAGCTTCCAGTTTTTAAAAGAAAGATTGCGAAGCAGCTAACACGGGGCCTGGCACTTCCTGATATCATTTAGTTTCTTTCCAGAAAAGTCCCAATACCCTTCTAATTTCATATTATCTTTGGTTGCTTGTGACTCGAGCATAAGGTTCTCGGAAGGAAGGGTCAGTGCTGTAATCCCCTTTGAACTCGCTCTGAGCCCAGCACATCATACTGTGCACAGAAAAATGCAGTTGAGCGCGCACGGAGAAGCAGCACCATCTTCTGGCCTAAGTGGGTAATGCTGCACTGGGGCGGAAGAGAGAAGCTAGTTCTCTTAGGCGCAAGCAATCTCTGGAGAGAGCTCAACAAGAGGCTCCCGCGCGCGTGCGTGTATATAAACCGTGGTTATCTACCACTCTGCTTTCCCACTTTTGCCGTCTTCCACCATCAGAATTTTAGCCTCAGGATGGTTGAGGCATCCTGGCCTCTGGAATGAGAGAGTTGCTTTGAGGAAATCTGGTCTGAACCACTCCCCTGCCCCACATTGCAAATGGATGAATCAGGCTCAGAGACGTGAAGGCTGGCTCAAGGTCACCCTGCAAGGTAGTGGCAGTGCCAGGATTGGAACCAGCACTCCTGACTGTTCATTCAGGACTTTCCCCAGGACCCCAGCCACAGACCACTTTCTTCCCGAAGGCTGAAATTTTTGGCTTTTTAAAGCCATCATCTCTTTGAAGTGGATGTGCAGTTTGAGAAAATTCGTTTGATTGTTGCAGCAGGGAGCAAGGGTGGGTAGTGGAGGGAAATACCGTTTGCTGGACATGCTATGCGCCAGGTACTTCACGTGTATTAGCTTCGACTTTATCGTCTGTACAATGGGGGTAATAATTGCAGCTATTTGAAAGGATTACTATAAATAAAGTAATCTAAATATAGTGATACATGTAAAATGCTCACATACATGTAAAGTTGCTGGAATAGAGTTAGCACTCCATAAGTTTTAGGTTTTGTATGAGCTAGATTTTCTGGGATACAGTGAAGTTGCTTAGAAACAGTCTGATCATTTCAGATCTTGCTTTTATTAGGCAGGTCTGGAGGTGTGTTCTGTCTAGGACTAAGTATTCCCATTACTGGGGCATGAACTTCCTGAGTATTCTACTCAATGCCCCATGATTATGAGTTTTTACAGTCTGGCTGGCAGCAGCAGTCACAATTTCCAGCTCCGTGGGAGTGCTGGGCACTGTGCTGTCATCCTTTTAGAGGGTTCTTTTCTTGGCCTCAGGTAATGTCCTTACACGTATGCGCTGATCTGCTGAACACTCCAGGGAGACCCTCTGCATCTCTTCGGGGTTCTCTCTCCGCACAGCTCTCTGCTCTCCAGCACTCTGTCCTGAGCACTCTACCCACCTTGGTCTCCCCAGACTCTCAGCAGTGTCTCCTTGACTCAGGAGTTCCCCAGACTCCATCTGGGCCCCTGCATCTGCACTGCAGCCTGGAAACTTTTTCTAGGCAGTACGCTGGGGTGATCTTAGGGCTCACACCATTTGTTTTCCTGTCTTTTGGGGATCACCATCCTTCATTGCCCTCCCAATGTCCAGAGCCTTGCTTGATTGTTTTGGTTGTTTGAGATCGGCAGATAAATCTGATCCCTGTTAGTTCATCTTAGGTGAAAGCATGAGTCTATCAGATTTTGCTGCATAACAAACCACCCAAAATGTGGTGGCTTAAAACAACCATTTATTTGTTCATGATTTGGCAGGCTGGCAATTTGGGCTGGGTAGTTCTGCTGGCCTTGGCTGGGCTAACCCACGGGTCTGCAGTCAGCTGTGGGTGAGCTAGGTGGCTCTCCTTTCTGGGAATTTGCTGGCTGTTGACTTGGAGTGAGGGGGGCAACTGGGCCATGTGTTTCTCATCATCCAGCAGGCTAGCCTGGGCTTGTTCACGTGATGGCTGGGTCACAAGAGCACAAGAGAGCAAGCCCTCATGATGAGAAATAAGTTTATTGTAGCATCCCTTTTGCTATTATCCCTTTGGTCAAAGCAAGTCATGAACTCAGATTTAAAAGGCTGAGAAATAAACTCCACTTTTCAATGAGAGGAGCTCAAGGTCACATTGTAAGGGCATAAGTATAGGAGGGCAAGAATGTGTAGCCATTTTTTAGGATTAGTCTATCATAGCTATTATTATTTCTCTTTAATCCTCATCACAAGCCAGGAGATAGATCTTATCATTGACATTTTACAGATGAGAAAACAGAGGCTCAGAGAGGATGAGATACTTGCGTAAGATCTCACAGCTAGTAAAAGGCAGAGCCAGGATTTGAACCAGCGTCTGCCTGACTCTGAACCCTTGCTCTAGGCATTGTGTTGTGTGCTTGGTGTGGTGTGTGTGCATGTGTGTGTCTGATCCCTGATTAGGTACATCTGTATTCAACACCATCAATTGTTCACCCCCATCCTGTTTTCTGCTGCCTTCTGGAGTTACCCATGTTCTGGATCCTTCCTGACACTCTCCCACCATCTCTCCCCCAAAGAGAAGGCCCTGGCCTGGGGCCCCTCCTCTCAGGCCCTGTGGGTGATGAATGCTCTGAAGGAGACATCTGTGCGTCCGTGTCTGTGTGTAGGGAGCTTGCACGTGCTGATGACCTCTGTCCCCACTCAGCTTGTTTCTCGGTTGGCTGATCAGTCCCTTCCTCCCTGTGCTGCTCCAAAAACCTCCCCACCTTCGTGGTCTCCCTTGTCCCCATCAGGTCCCCCTCCCTCAGGTCGAAGACACATGGGCCCTTGAGAGGCTCATGTTTGATTGCACCACTCTACTGCCATCAGTTCTTCAGTGGCTTCTGAGTTTTTTTTTTTTTTTTTTTTCTTTTACTAGATAAAAGCTAAATTCATTTCCCTGGCACCCAAGCCCTCCATGATCTCATGCTAACCTACTTTCCATCCTATTTCTCACCGTCCATGCTCACTGTCTCCATAATTTAGCCAAGGGCACCATGGCTTTGCTCCCTCTGGGCCCGGCTCCTGGATTGTCCTTCTCTGTCTCCACACAGCTGACTCCTACTCCTTTGTAGCACCTCCCACCTTTGCTCTAGTTTGTGTGTCATGTCTGATCATCCCATTCAGACCATCACTTCCTTAGGGGACAGACATTGTCTCATTTGTGTCTGACCAATCACAGAGCCTGCTGTGGTGCCAGGCACACAGTTGGTGCTCAGTGAAGTGCCCCAGAGAAAGACAATCTGTGAGACATGTCACCTTACTCTCCACCCTTGGCAGGTCCTGCTGTTGAGTTCTGTGAGATACACCTGTGTCCTCACAGTAAATTTATCTTTTCTGCCCAAGCTAGTTTTAGATGAGTTCCAGTTACTGGAAATCAAGAGCATCTTGGTTATGATAGGAAGGATGTGTTGTGTTTCAGCTTTCCTGGATAATATTTATTGGAATCTTGGACACCTTAGGCATAAGGATGATTAATGGTGGAAACCTCAGGGAGTAGAGGCAGTCAAGAGAAAAGGATACTATTTGGGGATTAGAATGGTATCCTTTCTTGCACCCCAGATGGTGGAGGAACCTGCAGGGTGAGGGTTGGGAGCTTGTTTCGCGTCCAGGGCCATGTGTTACTGTCCATGGTCCTGAATTGTCATCTTGTCATCGTTTATCTTTAGGATATGACTGTCTTCTAACCCAGGAACATAGAGACTCCTGTCTCTATGAGCATCTCTCAGAGATCCTGAAATAGGTTATGAATAAAAAGGTTGAGGAAAATAGGATGGGAAGAGAGAGAGAGAGAGAGTTGGCTGTTGGAAAGGCACAGCTCCAAAAGAGTGCCAAAGAGTTCTTTGATTTTGAAATATTTGTTTCCACCATGAAAGAAACCATCCTAGACCTAGACTATGGCCAAAATATTGAAAAGTGAAAGAATTTTGAGAAATTATACACCAGGCTCAGCAAATGTGGGTGAGTATGGATAAGATTGGGAAAGCAATGTCGAGATGGTTCAAGTGAAGTGATATCAAATATTATACTAAATAACCCATAATTTTTATTTCCTTATTATATGTTTACTATAAAATTAAGCCTTATGGAAAATTTACATATTAATTCTGTAATATGTATATTTACAATGCAATATATATGTTTTATGCACACTATATAATATATAGCATATTATATAATATATTTATAATATACAATATATTATACATAAATATATTATATATGATATATACATAGAAAGTATGTAATATGTAATAGTACAAGTAATGTATATTATATTTCTTATTACATATTCATTATAAAATTAAGCCATATGGAAAACTTTAAAGAAGAAAGCAATCATCCAATTCTATAACTCAGAAATACCATATTTCCTCAAATCTAGGTTTTGATTCTAAGACAAACCATTTTTTGTATCACTAAAAAAATGTTACCAATAAACCATGGCACGATGCTTTTTTATCACTTAGAATTTTTATTTTTATTTTATTTTATTTTTTAAAGATTGGCATCTGAGCTAACAACTGTTGCCAATCTTCTTTTTTTTCTTCTTCTCCCCAAAGCCCCCTAGTACATAATTGTATATTCTAGTTGTGAGTGCCTCTAGTTGTGCTATGTGGGATGCCACCTCAACACGGCCTGATGAGCAGTGCCATATCTGCACCCAGGATCCGAACTGGCAAAACCCTGGGCCATGTGCGGAGTGCGCGAACTTCACCACTTGGCCACGGGGCTGGCCCAGAATTTTTATTGAAATAACTCTTTTAGACTTACTTAGACATATATTTTATAATATATTATTCTTATGCAAACATAAAAAGGGGAGTACAAGTGAAATATATTTGGCAATATATTCCTAAACCATCTTCACATTTAGGGTTCAACACTTCTGAATCACTCTTTGACCCCAAGTTGTGTGTGTGAGTGTATGTGTGTGTGTGTGAATGCAATATAATCCTTTGTGCGTTCAAGAGTATGAGTGATGCAGCATTTCTTAAGAGTGTTCAGCTATAGTCTCTAGGCTTTTCTTCCATGGTACTGATACCCAGCTATGAATTTTGATGCTGGCACTTTCTTTATCTTACCAGAAGGTGTCAGCAATGACAACTACTTCACTACCGACACCTGGCCAACAGCCATTGCATGAGCTCACTAGATTTCTAAGTTGTGTATATGCGAAAAAATAAATCTACATTTTAGAATGGATGAAAACCGAAACGCTGGTAAACGTTATTTCAAATATCTCTCTATGCTTATTTACAAAAAGAAGAAAGAATGGATAAGTGAGAGAAAGTTTTAGCTAAGGTTAGACAGAAATGATTTCATAAAAGTTGATCCCTATTCTACATTTTCTCAAAATGTAAGCTTAATTTTAATCACATTTAGCCGAAGAGAAGGAAATTGAATTAGATCTGAAGGAAATGCTGTACTTTAAACATTTTTTCCACCACAGGAGATATTAATTACTAAAAGACTCCCCAAGGTTAAGGAAAAATGATTATGAAAACCATAAAGCCACAAAGAGGTTAGAGTCATTGATTTTTCAAACCTCACGTTTCGGTTTTAGACAGTATTGATTGATCCCTGCTGTAAAAGGCGAGGTGGTTAGCGCAGTTACACTTCCTCCCTTTATCAATGCCCCAATTTTGTTACTCTGTTGCTTTTCCCTTCATCAGAGTTTATATTATTTATATTCTGTTCTGTAACCATAATTTTCAGATTATATGATTAAATGTGTCTAAAGCTGACTGCCCAGTCTTTTTACACTGCTTTCTCCATTGTTAAGTTCTTTTGATTTTTGTAACTATTTCTTTTCAAAGTAACATATGCACATGGTTTAAAAACTCAGCTTTTACCACTTGGCTCTAAATGAAAGATGGCATTCTTCTTCTCCGTGTCGTCACCCATCTGGATCTCACTGCTCTGAGAGAGTGATCCCCACCCCCTGCAACCATCTCCTTCGCTATCACCGTCACACCCTGAAGCATTGACTCCCTGCCATGGCAGCAAAGATTCTAGATACTTTACTGGGCCCTCTCCCTAACGCACATGCACACACTCAACCTCCTCGCATCCTCCAAATAGAATTATCACCATTTTCCATTGCATCAGTGTCCAGTGCAGAGGCATGCCAGCATATAGGATACCTGTATTGGATCATTTTTTGACACCCCCTTCTTTATGTGACAACTTTATTTTTAGTAATAATCATGAAATAAAACAAATAATGATAAGGGCCAGGAAAGAAGCACAGAGTAAAAATTTCTTTTGTTGAACTTCCTATACACAATGCTAGTAAAAACTTTAAAAATTACAGTACAAAAAAGGAAAAAGTAATCCTTTTGAACACTGTCTTATTTCTCGGGTAGGTTCTTTGGATGCACCAACTTGCATTTCTTAAGATTTGTTTCATTAACTTTGTGTAATGTTGAAGTTATTATATGTTTCTCTCTCTTTTTGTTTTAAAGATTTAAAAAATTTTTTCCTTTTTCTCCCAAAGCCCCCCAGTACATAGTTGTGTATTTCTACTTGTGTGTCCTTCCAGTTGTGGCATGTGGGACGCCGCCTCAGTGTGGCCTGATGAGAGCTGCCATGTCTGCGCCCAGGATCTGAACTGGTGAAATCCTGGGCTGCCGAAGCAGAGCGCACAAACTTAACCACTCGGCAACCCAGCCGGCCCCTATATGTTTCAAAATAAATTCATACATTGCTTTTTTACATTTTCCTTATTGAACTCCAGTGTATTAATATTGTTTCATGCTAGCATGGGTACTGCACTTCAAGCTTCTTTATGAAATTCAAAATAATTATGAAGTGAATCAGTGGCTGGTTTCACAACAATGTTACAAAGGACTACAAGTTCTTCCAAGTTCCTGCAGGACAAAAAAGCACAACTATTTATCCAAGGGTTTTTATATCTACTTAATAGAATTTTTATCTTTTGGTTACAGTCAAATATAATAACATTTTAGGTAAATAATTGTCCAATAACTATTAAGTGATTTTTTTTTTTTGTATAAAACTGACGTGTCTCCAAAAGGTACAATTTGGGAAATTACTATTGATACCACTAGTGCCATATTTAATTTTCTGGCTTCATTTTTTTTAGTTTAAAAAAATTAATAATTAGAAAGCAAGAATACATTTCAACTTATTCAAATTAAGTAAAACATCATGTATGGACTAAAATTTGTCCATTCCGACCAAATATTTTACACCTTGCAGTTCACAGTCTGTTTCACTGTTTTATATTTTAAACACAAATCAGAACTCCAACTGGTCACAAGGAATGACAGAATTAACGTGACTCAAGTTCTGCTTCTTTACAATCACTGTGCCTTTACAATCACTGTGCTTGCATTGTTTACTTTTAATCCACTGTTTAAAAGCAGAAATATGTGGCACCACAGGGTTGGAGACATGAACTGTACCTGAAATGAACTTGAACAATGATTCTGAACCATTAGAAGTTTACTCTCAAAACAAATTGCATGTAGCTGAATTCATGAGAACTGGAAACCAATTGTACAACTGGGAGCTCCTCAAATTAACTTTTGTGTAAAATAAAGTGCTCATTAAAGGATAAATAATAAAAATGTGTTAATTTGAAGCTTGCAAATACATTATTAAAGCTCAACAGTAACTTCAAAAATTATTCATAAATTAGACAAACAAAAGATTTTTTGGGAGGAGAAGTATTTTATCACTGACATTATTTAGAATTGCTAGTGCACAGTGACAATGAAAACAAGACTAGTTTTTACTAGGTTTTATTATTGTTTTTAAGTTATCTGCAGAGAATCACCCCTTATTGCTTGCACTTGGGGCAGACGCTCTCACCATCTTGCCTTTGGTATGCCACTGGTTCAGTGTTTATATTAGCAAGGTCATACAATTAATATTGAGAGGTGAGCCATATACTGTCCTAAAATTACATTTCAACTTTTTATATTTCCTGGAGTTAATAATTCCCTCTTTTTTGTTTACTTAGGTTTCTTTCTTTTTTTTTTTTTTTTAAAGATTGGCACCTGAGCTAACATCTGTTGCCAATCTTTTTCTTTTCTTCTTCTCTCCAAAACCCCGCAGCACATAGTTGTATATTCTAGTTGTAGATCCTTCTGGTTGTGCTATGTGGGATGCTGCCTCAGCATGGCCTGATGAGTGGTGCCATGTCCGCGCCCAGGATCCAAAGTGGCGAAATCCCTGGCCACCAAAGCAGAGTGCGTGACCTTAACCACTCGGCCACGGGGCTGGCCCCTACTTAGGTTTCTGTGTGCTAATTCATTCTGAAAATTTCCACCAGAACTGAAAGTCTTCTTTGAATTTATGTTCAGACACACCAAATGAGCTATCCATTCCACTTTTCTCTTGATATCAATCCCCCAGCTCTATGTTTTCTTACTACAAACTGGACAAGTTGCTGCTTAGACCTGCTGCACAGCTGTCTTCTTGGCACTTTTGTTCAACATCACTCAAGAAGTTTCCATTGTTTTTCTTTTGCATTGATTCTCTTGTTGTCTAGATCCCATATTTTCCTCTTTTTTGTTTATTCCTTTCATTATAACATCATGAAAGCACATCTTTCAGTAGCTTTTTGGAGAAAGGGTTTGTGGGAGGTAAATTTTAAAAATCCGGCATATCTGAAAATGTTTTTATCCTCACAGCATTTTAAATTTTTAAATTACATATAGTAAAGTTGACTTTTTAAATATATATTTCTATGCATTTTAACATGTGTTAATTCATGTAACCACCACAGGATCCAGAACAGTGTCATCACCTCAAAATACTCTGTCATGTTACCCCTTTGTAGTTACACTCTCCCCCAACCCCTAGGCTCTGGCAACCGCTGATCTGTTCTTTATCACTACAGTCTTGTCTTTTTGAAAATGTCATTTAAATGGAATCACACAATATGTAACCTTTTGAGACTGGCTTCTTTCGCTCAGCATAGTGCCTTTGAGATTCATCCAAGAGGTTGCACGTATCGGTAGTTCATTGCTTTTTCTCACTGACTAGTATTCTACTGCATGGATGTACCACAGTATGTTTGTCTATTCACCCATTGAAGGACATTTGTGTTGTTTCCAGTTTTTAAAAAATTCAAAGCAGAGTTATAAATATTCATTTATAGGTTTTTGTATAAACAGAAAATTTTATTTTTCTAGGGTAAATAGCCAGGAGTGGAATTGCCGAGACATATGGTAAGCGTATGTTTAACTTTATAAGACAGCCAAACTGTTTTCCAGAGTGGCAATACCATTTTATATTCCCACCAGCAATGTCTGAGAGTTTCAGTTGCTCCACATCCTTGTTAGCATTTGGTATTGTCAGTATTTCTTATTTTAGCCTTTCTAATAGGTGGGTAGTGGTACCTCATTGTAATTTAATTTGTATTTCCTTAATGGCTAATGATGTTGAGCATCTTTTCATTTACTTATTGGCCATCTGTAAATCTTCTTTGGTGAAAGACTTAGGTCTTTTGCCCATTTTTAAATTGGGTTGTTTGTTTTCTTACAATTGAGTTTTGTAAGTTCTTCATATATACAGATCCTTTGTTGGATATGTGATTTATAAATATTACTTCCCAATCTGAGATAGTTTTTTCATTTTCTTAACAATGTCTTTCATAGGTAAAATTTTAATTTTGATAAAGTTCAATTTACGTTTTTCTTCTTTTATGAATCATGCTTTTGGCGTCATGTCTAAAAACTCTGCTTAACTCCAGGTCACAAAGATTTTCTCCTATGTTTTCTCCTAAAAGACTTATGATTTTACATTTAGATTTATAAATCATTTTGAATGTATTGTTTGTACAAGGTGTGAAGTTTGGGTGGAGTTCACCTATCTGTATATGGATGTCCAACTGTTCCAACAGCATTCGTTGAAAAGAATGTGCTTTTCCCATTGAATTGTCTTTGCATCTTCATCAAGAATCAACTGGTCATATTTATGTGGGTCTATTTCTAGACTCTCTATTCTATTTCATTGAGCTATGTGTCTATCCCTTCACCAGTACCACACTGTCTTGACTACTGTGGCTTAAGTAGAGTAAGTCTTAAAATCAAGATTCCTCTAACTTTATTCTTTTTAAAATTTGGCTTAAAATTTTGGGTTATTCTAGTTCTTTTGCCTTTCTACATGCATTTTAGAATCATCCTATCAATATCCATCAAAAAACTTGCTGGGATTTTCATTGTGTTTGCATTGAATCTATCCATCAATTAGGGGAGAATTAACATCTCCCCCCCCCCTTTTTTTTTTGAGGAAGATTAGCCCTGAGGTAACTGCTGCCCATCCTCCTCATTTTGCTGAGGAAGGCTGGCCCTGAGCTAACATCCATGCCCATCTTCCTCTACTTTATATGTGGGATGCCTATCACAGCATGGTGTGCCAATCAGTGCCACGTCCACACCCGAGCTCTGAACCGGCGAACGCCGGGCCGCCGAAGTGGAACGTGTACACTTAACTGCTGCGCCACCAGGCCAGCCCTGAGAATTAACATCTTAACAATATCAAGTCTTCTGGTCTATGAACATAGTATGTCTCTCCATTTATTTAGGTCATCTTTGATTTCTTTGAGCAAAATTTTGAAGTTTCCAGCACACAAATCCTGTGCACATTTTGTTAGATTTATACCCAAGCTGTTCATTTATAGAGCTATTTTAAATGTTTTTCTTTACATTTTAGTTTTCAATTATTCATTGTTAGTATACTGCCATCTTGTTAAGCTCACTTATTAATTTTAGGAGTCTCTGTAGATTCCTTGGGAATTTCTATATAGTCAATCATGTTTTCTGAGAATAGGGATAATCTATTTACTTTTTATTCTTTTTATTGCTTTAATTTACTGGCTGGGACTTTCAGTATGATGTTGAATAGGAGTGGTGAGAGTGGGCACCCTTGCTTTTTTCAGTTTTCACAGCTTTTTACACACGAATGCCTGTGAGGGGACCACTGGACATTTGAGGAAACCATCTAAGCAAGAGGGCAATAGGAGTCTTTCTTAGTCAGTTCGGGTTGCCAAAACAGCATACTGACCGCATTCTGACTGTATTGTGACTGACTATGTAAGGCTGAGGGTTTTATAAACAACCGAAATTTATTTCTCACAGTTCTAGAGGCTGGGGAAAATAAGAGCAAGATGCCAGCAGATTCAGTGTTTAGTGAGGCCCGCTTCCTGATTCACAGATGGCCGTCTTCTCGCAGTGTCCTTACCTGGTGGAAGGACGGTGAGAAAGCCCTCTGGTGTCTCTTTTATACGGGCACTAATCCAATTCATGAGGGCTCCACCCTCACAACCTGCTTACCTCCCAAAGACCCCACCTGCTAATACCATCTCATTGGGTTTAGGATTTCAATATATGAATTTTGGGGGAACTCAAGCTTTAGTCCATTGCAGGGTCCTTTCATTAACACCTCACACTTAACTGATGTTTTGGCTGAGTTTGGAATTGCAGACTGAAAATAATTTTCCCCGGAATGTTGAAGACATTTCTTGATTTTCCTCCAGCATCCAGTTTGCTCTTAAGAGATCTGAAGCTGTTCTGCTTCTTGTTCTTTTGTGAATGACCCATTCCTCATCTCTAGAGGCTTTTAGAATCTCATTTTTGTCCGAATTGTTTTAAAGTTTTACAATGAAATGTTTGGTGTGAGTTTTATTTCTTCTGCTGATATTTGTTGGGCCCTTTCAATCTGGGAAATTTCTTGGATGATTTCTTTGCTAGTTTTTTCACCTCTGTAATTGCCATTCTTTGGAGAATTCCTACTGAATTAGTTTCTAAGCCTCTTATGTATTCTCTCCAGTTGTTTACTACATCTTAATTTTTTTATTTTACATTCAGAAGTAATTTCAACTCCATCCTCTAACCTCTCTGTCGACATTTTTACATGTGTAAATATATTTGAATTTCTAAGAGCTATTTCTTATTCTCTATTTTTTTCTATTCTTCTTTTATAGATATTATATTTTCTTGCCTCTCTCTAAAGATACTAGTTATATGAACTAGAGAGTTTTTTAAAAAGATTTTTTATGTTCCCTGCATTATTTTTGTTTTTTTCCCATTCATTTTTCTATTTCTTTTGGTTTTGGTCTTTCATCTTGGAAGACTTCCTTAAACGCCTGTTGATGCTCGACTGTCTATATGCAGTAAGAATAAGGCACTAAAATGTTGACTGGAACCTCTATGTATAGGCAGCACTTTTATACTGACAGACTTCACTTTAGCAGATGAGGTGGAAAATCAGTAATTCACTGGAGGACCTCCAAGTGCCAATATGTTGAGGCCTACTTTTCTGGAGTTGCTGTTTCTCCAAAGAAAAGTCTTGGTTTCTTGCCTTTAAGTTAGATGCTAGAGTTTACCCTGGGTTAAGGAGGGAGATGAAACTAAGTCCTCTTTCAGTCAGGGAAGTTCCTACCTATAACCCCTAATTTCCATTACCTATATTTGAGTTTGTGACCCCTAGTATTATAAGAATTTTTCTGTACAAGACAGACCTTGTGTTGTTCTCAAGATTCTCTTGCTTTTGGCCCATCATGTTCATCCTTGTTGCCAGGTACCTTACAACAGCATGGCAGACACTGCAAGTTGCCTGTCCAGCAGCCATTCCAAATCCCTTCTCCCTTGCCTGTCTCCTACCAAAGTAGCTGGAAAAGCCAGATATTTATGTTCCCAGACCATTTAGAAGCTAGGAGTAGTCATGTGATCAATCTAGTAATGACCAATAAGACATAGGTGTATTCACTGGGGAGTTTGGGGAAAGATTTCCCTTCCATGATCAAAGGTAAGAGATTTAGGAGGAGAAAACCTTGTCCCACACCCTTTTCTTCATTCTAGCCTTTGAATGAGATTGTGTGAGGACAAACACGATGATTGAAGCCATGGAAGCCATCTTGGCCCATGAGGGAAAGGCCAAGAGCATCACAGAGTTATTGAGTCATGGGTCATGGCTGGCTCATTGGCTCCGACTCCTTCATTTTTCTTAACTACCTTTTTATCATTCTCCTTCTTTTCTTATCTTCCATCTCCTTTTCCCTTTCTCCTCTCTTCTCTTTGCCCTCCTCCCATCTTTAAGGGTTCCAAAGCTGGGATGGGATGAACTAGGGACACAGGCAAAGTTATAGGCCTTTAATTGCCCTCATTAAGTCTTTTCTGAAACAAGATGGGGTATGAATAAACAAAGGAGCTGCTCCCCCTATGTCTGTTCTCTCAATTCTCCCATCTCTCCTCCTCCCTATTACCACAGAGGCCTCCAACTGTAGGTCTTCCTCCTGCATAACATCCTCCACTGGCTTCTCACGTCCTATAGGATAAAATCTTAATTTGTTAACCTGGTCCCTCAAAGCTCCCCAGTGTCTGATCCCTGCCTCCTCTCTAACCTCATCTCCCACCACTTCCCCTGTGTTCCAGCCTTGTTGAGACACTCGGGGTTCCTGGAGTGTATGCTGGGCCATTTCATCTCTGGGCCTCTATTCTCCCTGCCAGAAACACACCTCTGCCTATGTGCATGAACTTCCCCTTTGTTCAAATGTCACCTCCTCTGGGAAGCTTTCCCCTCTCTCCCAGGCTTGGTTAGTTGCTCAGCCCTTTAACCTTTGAGCATCCCCTAGTAGAGCTGTCTCCTCTCCACAGTGAGTAAGTTTATGTTTTTGGGTCTGTTTTCCCCATCAGCCTGTGGGATCCTTGAGAGCAGAATGTATGTCTTATTTTTATATCCCCTCACTGAGGGTAGTGGTGTAACCAGACATGTCTCTCTCTGCTATTTAACTCTTCAAGAAATTTCATTTCAAATTATCAATTCCACCCTTAACAAAAGTTTGCTGAATGCCCACAATAGAGTAGGTATGATATGCCAAAACAGCAAAACACATCGTAATCAATTTGTAAAAAAGAGAAAGAAAGAAGATAAGTCATCCATAACCCCACATCCCTTAATACATTTGTTGTTGAGATCTGGGTATTTACTGCAGGTATTTTCGAACAAAACAACTTTTAAAGTGGTTCCAGTGTGCCTTATTAGCTGCAGTGGCCATGGCTCTCTGCCCAGTGTTTCCATTAAAAGTTTACAGGCCCCCAGAGAGGTAAACGAGACGGCTTGGACCTCCCTTGGGTTCTGACCTTCCACTGGGGCATAGCATTGAGTCAGTTTCCAGTGGGGATTGTTAATTAAGTTAATAACCTCTCATTTGAATACTATTTTCTATTTTCCATGTTCCTACAGCAGCATTAGCTCATTTGTTGTCATCTATAATCCGCATTGTGCCCATTGTGCAGAGGAGGAAATGGAGGCACTCAGCAAGGGGTGATGGAAGGATCGTTGTAACAGTCCTGTGTGTAAGACCCAGCTATGCCATTACCAACCACATGACTTGGAGCAGGTTGTATCATGTCTCCAGGCCTTAGTTCCTGCATATGTGAAAATAAAAAGTTGGATTAGACAATCTCTTAAGGTTTCATCAATCTTCAAAATTTTCTTGACTTTATGTCCTGTTCAAGGTTACACGGCTTGTTTGTGGCAGAACCATGGCGAGAATCCAGGTCTGTTGGCTCCTGGGCCAGTGCCTATCCAATCATGCCACAAATAATCTGACTTTCTCCATGAGAATTCTCTCGGAGATGAGGGCACGCTGTGGCTTCCACTTCCTTCTCCCCCGTCTGTTGTTGGAATAGAAGGACTTGGCTGGAGAGAAGGAAGAGGGAGGGGCCTGGGTCGGATGGGAGGGTGGATTAAAAAAAAAGAACAGAGCTGCCACAGTTTGCACTTAAATCCGGGCTGTAGGGAAACATGATCCAGGGTGTGAGTGGTGGAAATCTTGGGGGAAAGTGGCGACATCACTTTTCAGAGCTTTTTTGGGGGGTAAAGGAATAAAACTTGGTCACATATCCTCAACCTTGAGTAAGGCAGCTCTTAAAAGAGTGAGATAAAAATAAGTCTGATTCCACAGGCAGAGATGATCTCTGAATGATAACGTGTGGCAAGGGGACAGGAGAGGCGCCTATCCAAGGGCAGAAGCGAAAGTGTTCTGAATCTGTAAAATAGTCTCAAGGTTAAAGCAGGAATGAGCTGAGCCTTCGGGTAAGGAAAACTAATCCAGGCCAATTGCCCAGGGAAGCTGAGAGACCATGGAGCTCTTGAGCTCCTGTTAGCTCCTATTCACTACAGGAAGGGGTGACATTTAAAGCAGAAAATGGAAGGGAACACATCACGCGCGCACACACACACACGGAAATGAGACCCTGGAGAGCTCGGAAGATGCAGATACATGGTTTCCCAGGTGAACTTAAAGTTCAACCATGACTACCATCTCTTTTCTCTCTGTTTTCAGAGTGGATAATTTCTATTGCTCTACCTTCAAGTTCACTGACTCTTCCCTCTGTTATCTTCATTGAGCCCCTTCAGTGAATTCTTTATTTCCACTGTTGTATTTTTCCATCCTAACGTTTCCATTGGTTCTTTTTTAGAGCTTTCATTTCTTTGCTGAGAACTGCTGTCTTTCCACGTGTTTCAAGGGTGTTCACTTTTACCTCAGGGAGCATGGTGATGAAAGCTACTTTAAAGTCCTTGTTTGATCATTTCAACGTTGGCATCATGTTACAGTTGGTGTTTGTTGATTGTCATTTCCTTGCAAGTCATTGAAGTTGTCCTGGTTTTTGCCTTTTAATGTTGAATAATTTTGGATTGTATCCTGGAAATACCATATTGTGAGACTTTGAATCCTGTCAACATTCTCCGGAGAATGTTGATTTTGTTTGTTTGTTTGTCTGAGCTGTCATTTAACCCTGTATGTCCTGACCTGTGTTGTTTGAGATGCGGTTCCAACGTCTGTGAACTTTTCAAAGCCTTTGCAGTGCTACTGGGGGTCTGCGCCATGCATGCCCCACCTAGGGGCCAGTCTGGGACCTGAGTCGGGGTCCACACTGTACCTCAGTTCTCAAAGCGGTGGCTGTGCTTCTTCAAGTCAGTCCTACTTGCGCACAGATTTAAGGATCCCTTTCTCTCTGTGATTTATGCCATCTGGCTCCCAGGGACCCCTTTCCTAATCTTCTGGCCATAAAGAGAGGGCTTTTCTTGGGGTTTTTTGTCTGTGTCCACTGTACACTTCCGGGACTACAGAGTCTAGGCAAGTAGCTACAGAAGGAAAAAAAAAAAATCAGGGAACCAACCACCATATTGGTTGTTATTCAAGTTTTGACTTGCCTTCCCGAACTGCCTGCTCCTGTTCCCTTTTCAGAGCCTTAGGATTTTGGTTTCTATTTGTAGTAAGTGGGAGAGGTTGGATGGAGGCTTAGAACCCCTAGGTTATAGTTTTGATTTGTTTGGTGGACGTGCCTTTCTGGTGTGATCTCTTTGTCCTTGGGATATTATTCTACTCTCTAGTCCTTTATTTCTTATAGAAACTTTGTATGGGATTTCCTCTTGGTATTTTTCCGTGGCTCATTTTTATGTGAAAGTAGTTTTGCTGAACTTTTAGAAGGGGGCATGGTTCACACACCCCTCTCTTCCATTGTTTTCATGCGGTATTCAAAAATGTAGTTTCTTGCTTTCTGAGATTCACTGGCTCTTTTAGAGCTAGCTCTGTCCTCCCTGCCATTGTTGTCTGTACCTTCTGTTTCCTTGGTCTCCGTTACATCTGAGTCAGCTTTGCTCCCACTCTCCGCAGTCCTCTTCCATGTGGGGTGTGTGCTGGAAGGTGGCCCTGGCTTGTCAGTTCTGAGAGTTCCCATGACTGAGCCTGCTCCAGTCCCTTCAGTTGTGATTCTAGGCTTCTGTCGTTCATCCTCCACTGAATTTGGAAGAACCATTCTCAGTTTCAGCTATTTTAGAGTTGGTCTGCAATATTTTCCAGAGAATACCTGTTGGCTATTTTTTTTTCCTTCCTTTCAGGTCTGTCAGGCACCCTGTTGCTTCCCTCTGCTTCCTTCTTCACAGATGCTGATAGTGTGCAGCCCTTGTGCAGGAGAAAGAATCAAACCACTCACAATGAAAAAATCAGACTGGCTTTAAGCTTTTCCACAACAACATTTGATCTTATAAGACAAGGAGGCAATGTCTGTATGGTCCTCAGGAAATCAGCGTGTGATGCTACACTCATATCCAGATAAACTGCCATTCAAATATAAAAGAGACAGATGTTTTTAAATGTGCAAGAATGCAGAGAATATTTTTGCAGCTATTTGAAAAATATATAAAAGGTGAATTTAAGTCTATCAAAAGATAAATGAGAGCCTATGCTAAAGGTACTGATGCTGAGTAGTAAACTTATTTAAAGTAGATTTAAGGTTAAAGACTTGAGGGAATTACAGTTTCAAAATATAATGTAAGTGTTACAAACCACAAAGAAGTGGAAATAGTAACATAATTAGCAAAAGTTAGAAGATAGAAAAGAGAATAATAAGTAATCTAAGCATACTAATTTCTTCCTTTTTAATTATTTAAAGCTGATAAGTCAAGTAATGGATGTATGAGTTTAATTTACACTTTATAGAGAATTAATATTACCACTAGATCAACTGAGAAATATAGTATACATAACTAACACTAGGGAATAAAAGAGAGGAGGGGGAAGGGAGCTGGGAAAAGGGGATGTATCAGTTTCCTTATATTTTAATATGGATGGTCAATAGATATTGTCTAAAGTAGATAAGAATTATGTATGTGTATATACACTTACAGACAGAGAGATAACAAACAAAAAATAAAAAGAAAGACATATCATATGGTAAAAATAAAATACAAAAAAATCATTAAAATAGAGAAATCTTATTAAATAAGATGATTGAACTAAAACCAAATGTGAAAGAGAAATACACAAATCTACAATCATAATGGAAAGGTTAAAGATATTTCTCCCAGTTACTGATAGGACATGAGAAAAAAATAAGGATATAAAATATTTGAGTAACACAATTAACAAATTTGACCTAATTAACATTTATAGAATAATGCATCCAACAACTATCAAAATAATTTTCAGATATACATGGAACATTTACCAAAATAGACCATATGCTAAGCCAGAAAGCAATTTTTAACAAATTATGGAGGACTGAAATTATCCCAAATATGTTCTCTGACCACAGTGGATTTAAGTTAGAAATTTATAATGTAAAGATAACTAGTGGGATAATGCCACAGAAGATGGCTGAAGCAACTATTTTGGAGCTCTGAAGTCTAGTCAAACATTCGCAGTATCCAAGGGAGTGCATAGTGAAGAAAGAGGCAGGTAAATTTTAATGAATTTTGACATTTCATGAATGGCTACCAGTCCCCAACCCCCAGCCCCATAACAGGCATCCATGGTGATGGCAGTCTGTGATCCTAGTGTGGATTGATTGTGCTAGGGTGGGCAATAGAGACATTGCCTGCCAAAAATTCGGGTTGTGCATTTCGATTGCTGCTTTTGATTACTGAGGGGCTAGCACAGAGGCTGGCCATTGTCTCAACCCACATGGGCTGAAGTAGCTTTCTCAGTGGTATTGGTTAGAGGAGATTAAAAATGACAGACACCATTTTTTTCCATTTGTTTTTTTTATTGGACCCAGGAATTTAAGGAAATCTCTGTCAGGTCACAGGCTGACCATGGAAATAATGGAATGGAGCCTTCGGTGACCACACACAACAAGAAATATAGTCTTTGTGAAAATAGTTTGGAAATGTCACTAAACAAATGGGTGACTGAAGCCTTCATCAAGTAACAAGAATAATCCCTGCAGAGGGATTACCAGAGTTGCCAGATACAATATTTAAAGAATCAAGTGCTCAACAAAAAATTCAAAGTATATGAAGAAACAGGAAAATATGGCTCATTCACAGGGAAAAAAAGAAATTGACAGAAATCATCCCTGAGAAAGTTCAGACATTGGACTTACTAGACAAAAGATTTTTAAATTAATTGTTTTAAATATGCTCAGAAAGAAGAAGGAAACCATGGACAAGTAACTAAAGGAAATAAAGGGAATGATATATGAACAAGTAGGGAATAGTAACAAAGAGAGAAATTATATTTAAAAAAAGAACTAAATAGAAATTCTGGAGCTGAAAAGTACAGTAGTTGAATGAAAAATTTACTAGAGAAGTTCAACAGGAGATTTGATCAGGCAGAAGAAAGAATCAATGAACCAAAAGATAAGACAATTGAAATTGCCCAGTCTAAGGAAAAGAAAGAAAGAAGAATAAAGAAAAAATGAACAGAGCCTAAGGGACCTGTAGGAAATAATCAAGCAGGCCAGTATATGCATTCTGGGAGTCCAGAAGAAGAAATAGAGAAAGGGGCAGAAAAAAATATTTGAAGAAGTAATGGCCAAAAAGTTCCCAAATTTGATGAAAGATGTGAATCTACATGTCCAAGAAGCTCCACAAACTCCAAGCAGGATAAACTCAAGGAGATCCACACTGAGACACATTACGGTCATGCACTGTGTGATGATGTTTTGGTCAACAATGGACTGCACATATGATAGCGGTCCCATAAAATTAATACCATGTGGCTTACACGTGTAATATGCTATACTAAGTTTGCGTAAGTACACTCTATGATGTTCACATAATGATGAAATCACCTAACAATGCTTTTCTCAGAATGTATCCTATCATTAAGCAAGGCATGATTGCATAATAAAACTGTAAAAAGCCAAAAACAAAGAGAGAATGTTGAAAGCAGTAAGAGGGAAGCAACTCATTATGCTCAAGAGATTCTCAATAGAATTAACAGCCAGTTTTTCATCAGAAATCCTGGAGGCCAGAAAGTAGTGGGATATAATATTTAAAGTGCTGAAAGAAAAAACAACCCCATCAACCAAGAATTCTATTTTTCAAAAGTGAAGGAATAATTAAGACATTTCCAGGTCAACAAAAGCTAAGGGAGTTCATTGCTAGTAGACCTGCCCTACAAGAAATGCTAAAGGGACCCCTTCAGCTAAAACAAAAAGACAGTAGGCAACTTAAAGCCACGTGAAGAAATAAAGATCACTGGTAAAGGTAACTACATCAAGTAAATATAAAAGTTAGTATTACTGTATTTTGGTATGTAAATTCTCTTTTTGTTTTCTATATGGTTTAAAAAAACAAATGCATAAACACACATGCGTAAAGAAGTAATTTGTGAAAATAACATAAAGGTAGGGGGGAAGGAATGGGACAGGAGTGGTGTTAATATACGCAATTTAAGCCAAGTTGGTCATCAAACTAGATTTGGACTAGATTCAAACTAGAGTCTTCTAAGTTTATGATATAGTTAACATCTTAACAGTTAGTGATTCCCATGGTAACCATTAAGAAAATAACTTAAACATACCCAGAAAAGGAAATAAAGAGAGAACAAAAATAGTCACTAGAAAAAAAAATTTAACCAAACACAAAAGAAGGCAGTACTGGAGGGACTGAGGAACAAAAACAATGTAAGACATGCAGAAACAAATAGCACAATGGCAGAAATAGGTCCTTTGTTATCAGTAATCACTTTAAATATAAATAGATTGAACTCGCCAATTAAAAGGCAGAGATTGGAAGAATGGATTAAAACAACATGATTCAACAATATGCTGTGTCTTAGTTTGTTTGAGCTGTTATAATAAAATACCATAAACTTGGTGACTTAACAACAAATATTAATTTCTCATAGCTCTGGAGGCTGGGAAGTCCAAGACCAAGATGCTGGCAGATTCGGTGTCTGGTCCCATTTCCTGGGTCATAGGCAGCATCTTCTCATTGTGCCCTCACTTGACAGAAGGGACAAGAGAGCTCCCTCAGCTCTCTTTCATAAAGGGGGAGCCCTCATGACCTAATCACCTCCTAAAGGCCACACAATCTAATATCATCACCTTGGGGGTTAGGTTTCAACATTTGAATATTGGAGGGATACAAACATACAGACCATAGCATGCTGCTTACAAGAATCTCACTTTAGATCCAAAGACAAAAATAGGTTGAAAGTGAAAGGATGGAAAAAGATATTCCATGAAAATAGTAACCAAAGGAGAGCTGGGTTGGGATCAAGAAGGAAATAGGGGAATTTAACCATACTATAAACCACTAGACCTAAAAGACATATACAGAACACCCAACAACAGCAGAGTATACATTCTCAAGTGCACATGGAGAATTCTCCAAGATAGACCATGTGTTAGGCCATAAGACGGTTCTCAATAAATTTAATAAGATTGAAATCATATAAAGTATCTTTTCTGACCACAATGGAATGAAGCTAGAAATCAATAACAAAAGGAAAACTGGGAAATTTGCAAATATGTGGAAATTAAACAATTGACTCTTACGCAAGAAATGGATCAAAGAAGAAATCACTGGGGAAATTAGGAAAAACTTTGAGATGAATGAAAACAAAAACACAACACACAAAAACTTATGAGATACAGTGAAGGCAGAACTTAGAGGGAAGTTTATAGATATAAATGCCTACATTAAAAAACATGAAAGATCTAAAATCAAGAATCTAACTTTGCACTTTAAGGAACTAGAAAAAGAAATGCAAACTAAAACCAAAGCCAGCAGAAAGAAGGAAATAATAAAGATTAGAGCAGAGATAAGTGAAATAGAGAATAGAAAAACAGTGGAAAGAATCAACAAAACCAAAAGCTGATTCTTTGAAAAGATGAACAAAATTTATGAACAATTAGCTAAACTGACTTAGGAAAAATAGAGAAGATACAAATAAATAAAATCAGAAATGAAAGCAGGAACCAATCTTACAGAATGAAAAGAACTTACTAGAATAGAATATACTACCAACCTTATAGAAATGAAAAGGATTATAATAGAATACTATAAGCAATTATATACAAACTAATTAATCTAGATTAAATGGATAAATTCCTAGAAACACACAAATTACCAATGAAATTACTCAAGAAGAAATAGAAAAGCTCAACAGACCTATAACAAGTACAGACAGAATTAGTATAAAAAAATCTCCCAACAAAGAAAAGCCTAGGACCAGATGGCTTCACCGGTGAATCCTGCCACACATTTAAAGGAGAACTAACAACAATACTGCTCAAATGCTTCCAAAAAATAGAAGCAAAGGGAGCACTTTCCAACCCATTCTTTAAGGTGAACACCACCCTGATACCAAAGTCAAACAAAGATACCACAAGAAAACCACAGACCGATTTTTTTTATAAATATAGAAGCAAAAATCCTCAACAGAATACCAGCAAACTAAATCCAACAGTACATTGAAAGGATTATACACCATGACCATGTGGGATTTATGCCAAAAATGCAAAGATGGTTCAACATAAGAAAATCAATCACTGTAACACACCACATTAATAAAACGAGGGAAAATTCCACATAATGATTTCAACAGATGAAGGCACATTTGAAACAATTCAATACCCTTTCATAATAAAAACACCCATCAAATTAGGAATAGAACGGGGGCATTTATGAAAAACCCACAGGTAACATCATACTCAATGGTGAAAAACTGAAAGCTGCTCTCTACTAGGATGAGGAACAAGAAAAAGATGCCTACCTTCACCACTGCTATTCAGCATTGTACTGGAAGTTCTAGCCAGAGCAATTAGGCAGGAAAACAAAATAAAAGACATCCACCTTAGGAAGCAAGAAGTAAAACTATCTCTATTTGCAGTTGACATGATTCTATATACAGAAAAATCCCATAGAATCCACAAAAAAACCATTGAAGCTAAGAAACAAATTGGGCAAATTTTCAGGGTACAAGATCAACACACAAATATCAGTTGTGCTTCTGTAAACTAGTAAAAAACAATCAGAAAAAGAAGTTAAGAAAACAATTCCATTGACAATAACATCCAAAAGAATAAAATATCCAGGGAAAATTTAACAAGGGGAGTGAAAGACTTGTACACTGACAAATACAAAAAAATTTCTTAAAAAATTAATACAGACCTAAATAAATGAAAAGACATCCCACGTTCATAGATTGGAAGCCTAAATGTTAAGACGGAAATACTCCCTGACGTCATCTACAGAATCAATGTAATTCTCATCAAAATTCCCACGGTCTTTTTTGTAGAAATGGAATATTCAATCCTCAAATTCATATGCAACTACAAGGGGCTCCAAATAACCAAAAGAGAACTGAAAAAGAAAAACAAATAAGGAGGACTCACACTTCCTAATTTCAAAACTTACTACAAAACTACAGTAATCAAAACAGAATGGTTCCAGCATGATGGAATAGAATTGAGCGTCCAGAAATAAATGGTAACATCTATGGTCAATCGATTTTTTTACAATAGTGCCAAGGCCATTCAATGGAGAAAGAATAGTCTCCTCAAAAGATGATGCTGGGACAACTAGATAACCACATACAAAACAATAAATTTGGACCCCTACTTCTCTTTGTACATAAAAGTTAACTCACTGTGAATCAACTACCTAAATATAAGAGGTAAAACTATAAAGCTCTTAAAAGAAAACATAGGAGTAAATCTTCCTGACCTCAAATTTCAGTGGATTGTTAAATTTAACACTAAAAGCACAAGCCACAAAAGAAAAAATAGATATATTAGACTTCATAAAAACTAACATATTTTGTGCATCAAAGCACATATCAAGAATGTGACAAGATAACCTACAGAATGGGAGAGAATGTTTGTAAGTCATATATCTTATAAGGGTTTAATATTCAAATTGTAAAAAGAACCCTTATAACCCAACAACAGCAACAAAAACAACCCAATTAAAAAATGGGCAAAGGATCTGAACAGACATGTTTCCAAAGAAGATATACAGATGGCCAACAGGCACATGAAGAAATGTTCAACATCACTAATTATTAGGGAAACGCAAATAAAAGCTACAAGGAAATATTACCTCATGCCTGTCAGAATGGTTATTATTGAAAAGACAAGAAATAACAAGTGTTGGAGAGGATATGGAGAAAAGGGAACCCTCATACACTGCTGGTGGGAATGTAAACTGGTGCAGCCACTATGGAAAACAGTGTGGAGATTCTTCAAAAAATTAAGAATAGAACTACTATATGATCCAACCATTCCACTTCTGGGTGTTTATCCAAAGAACACAAAAACACTAATTTGAAAATATATTTGTACTCCTATGCTCATGGCAGCATTATTCACAATAGCCAAGACTTGGAAACAACCTAAGTGCCCATCAGTGGATGAACAGATAAAGAAGGTGTGGTGTAGATATACAATGGAATAATACTCAGCCATAAAAAGAGACAAAATCTTGCCATTTGTGACAACATGGATGGAACTTGAGGGTATTATGCTAAGCAAAATAAGTCTGACGCAGAAAGCCAAATACCATATGACTTCACTCATATATGGAAGATAAAACAACAACAACAAACAAACAGAGATATAGAGAATAGATTGGTGGTTACTAGAGGGGAAAGGGGGAGGGGGAGGGCGAAAGGAGTAAAAGGGCATGTGTGTACAGTGACAGACAGTAATTAGACTTTGAGTAGTGAACATGATTTAGTCTACACAGAAATCGAAATGTAATGATTTACACCTGAAATTTACATAATGTTATAAACCAATGTTACCTCAATAAAAATTTTTAAAAACTGGACAAAGGATTTGAATAGACATTTCTCCAAAGAAGATCTACAAATGGCCAATAAGCACATGAGAAGATGTTTAACATCACTCATCGTTAAGGAAATGCAAATCTAACCACAAGGAAATATTTCACTCCCACTAGGATGGTTATGATAAAACGGCGAAACTAAGTGTTGGTGATGATGTGGAGAAACCATCACTGCTCGCACGCTGCTGGGAGGAATATAAAATGGCACGGCCACTGGGAAACAGACTGGCAGTTCCTTACAAGGTTAGACACAGGGTTATCATATGACCCAGTACTGTCACTCCTAGTATATACTCAAGATAACTGGAAACACATGTCCACACAAAAACCTGTGTGCGAATGTTATAGTAGCATTATTCATAATAGCAAGAAAAGTAGAAACAACCCGAATGTCCAAGAACTGATTAACAGACAAACAAAAGGGGTATATCCATACGATGGAATATTATTCAGTCACAAGAAGGAATGAAATACTGATACGTGCTACAACAGGGATGTTGAAAACATTATGCTAAGTGAAAGAAGCGAGACATAAAAGGCTACATATTATATTATTCCATTTATATGAAATGTCCAGAATAGATAAATCCAGAGGGACAAAAAAAACCAGATTAGTGGTTGCCAGGGACTGGGGAGAGAAAAGAATGAGTAGTGACTCCTCAAGAATATGAGGTTTCTTTTTGGAGGGATGAAAATGTTCTGGAGTGAGATGGTGGTGGTGGTTACACAAGCTTATGAATATGCTAAAACCCACTGGACTGTGCACTTTAAAATGGTGAATTTTATGGTATGCGCATTATATCTTGAGGGTAAACAGCCGATTTTTATTGAGAATGTCACTCTGGTTTTAAGGAAAACAGATCAGAGGTTGGGGTGAGAGATACCATAACAATTGTATATGTGAAAAAAGCTTCAGAGTTTACTCTGTAGAGGGCATAACCTGGACCACGTCCTAGGACATACCTCACTTTTTCAACCTCAGTGATGGGAGGAGAAGGTGCAGGCCTTGCACTGTTCCTGGTGCCGCCAGGCTCGATGGATTTGGCTCTTGTAAACTTCCTTGGGAATTCTTTTCTCTTAAGGACTCTCATCCTTCTTTATCTTGGTCCGATGATCAGTGCCCCTGAAGTGTTTGGCCCCAAGACGTGTCTCAATTATAATGTGCATCTGATGCAACAGCTCACATACTTTTTAATAACTCCCATTGCTCTTGCCCTCAGCAGCCTGAGCCCAGCTTCACTTCATGAATTAAGCCTCAGTTTTGTCCCCCGAGGAAGGTCCCTTCTCTTAAGGTCAATCTTCTAAGTGTTCTTGGTCTGAGAGAGGCCAGAAGAAGAATGGAGCTGCAGGAGAAGAGTGGCCTGGAAGATGAGAGGCTCTAAGTCCCCTTGGCCCCTTTGGGCTGAAGGTAGATGATGGCCCCAGTGTCCTTCCCATGGATAAGTCAGAACTGCAGAGGCTCCTGCCAAAGCTTTGTGAGAAAAGCATGGGGTGGAGGGAAGGCATGGGAGAGCCAGTCATTGGGCAAGAATGCCGGGGAATGGGACTGGGGGACAAGTGGTTCTCTCTGGAAAGTCTTTTGTCTGTACTGGCTTCTGTTTTGGGTGGAATTTAGGACAAAAGGTGGGAGAGAGAACAGAATATAGATGCAACCGGTTTCTCCCCTACCTCCCACGCACATGCTACAGCTTCTTCCCACACCTGGGAGAAAACAACCCAGGCCTTTCTCTCAACTTCCCACCCGCTACTGTTTCCCTTTTAATCCTCTTTTGTTCCTCCACTTTTCTCCTTCTCCTGCCTGCTGCCTCTACCACTCGCTTCAGATTTTCATTCCTTCTCTATTGCTGTACCTCCATCGTACCCTCTCTTCTCTTAAATCGTGTGTTTAATGATACCTGTTAATGCTCCCACGATGACCACAGCCTAGATTAATCCCCATTTTTGGAACCACTCATTTCTCCTTCCTTCCTCTCTCTCAGTCCTGTGTACACTAATTTCCTAAGAGCAAGACAGATGGGAGATAAGATTGAGTAACAACAGAAAGGGGTCTGGGATCCTTCCCTCACCTCATACATACATGCCTCTCCCTTATGTCTCTTTATTTTCTTTCCCATCTAGAATCCCTCTAAATCTATTTTCTATGCATGTAGGTGGAAGAACCATTTCCAGAGATTCTTATGAGTCTGTAGAAAGAATTCTGGCCATGTTAAGATGATGCTTCTAGGGCTGTAAATCCGGTGATGCTGGAAATTAGGATTCTTGGATTCCTTTCAGGTCCTTTAAAGTGAACTTCTTCGTTCAGTGGCTCTCTCCTCTCACCTCTCAGGGTTGTCTGGCCCCTCCTGCATTCCACCTGCTATAAAGCTATCAAGTGTTCTTTTGGGAGCCATCCATAAGAAAGGCTACATGTGGACTAGGAACTGTATAGCACTCAACACATCAGACTTGCGTTGAAGTTACAAATACAAGTGAGGAGATAGAACCATTCTTATGGAAAAATAGCAATACACGGCAATGTATGGAAGAGCTAATTACTCTTGGGAATTGAAGGAGGGGTGGAGTTCAGATAGGTGAACATTATGGGAAGGCAATCCAGGTGGGGCACTAGCCTGATGAAAGGCACTGAGGCCCGAGGAACAGAGGAGATCGGTTTGTCTGAAGCCAAGGATTCTCACGGGGGAGCGAGTAAGAAAAGAATAATAGGAGTGCAGATTCTGGGGCTCGTCAGATCTGGTCCAGTGTCCCAGGTCTGTTACTCATTCTCTGTATGACCTGGGGCAAATTATTCAATCTCTTTAAGCCTCAGTTTACCTATCTGTAAAGTGCAGATAATTTACAGTACTTACTATACTTTATAAGCATAAAAATAATATATGAGAATTAAACAGGATAATGCTTATAAAATGCTTAGCATAGTGCCTAGCACATAGTAAACACTCAGTAAATGTTTACTACTACAAGGACAACAATTACTGCTACTACTACAATAAATGTTTACTACTTCTCCTGCTGCTAATGGGCAGATGGGTCTGGAAAGAAAGGTAGGAGGCAATTTGTGTGGAAGCCCCTGAAAACCCTAAATTCTTCCTGAAGTCAATGGAGAACCATGGGAAATTTTTGAGCTAGAGGGAGAAATGTCTTTTAGGAAGTTGACTTATGTATGATGTTGCACAGTGTGCATCTCTGGCTGGGAAAGGCATATAAAGGTGTATAATAGTTGTAATACTAATAGGGATAAAGATAAGAATAGAGATAATAAAGCTATGCTGTTGGCATTTTAGGAATCAATGATAAAGTGGGAGGGTTGGGGGTGAAGGGTTGGGGTCAGGAGCTTTCTCAGAGAGGCCAAAGCACGCCGTTTAAGCTGCTGCCCACCGACTCTAACCTTGACACCACGAGGAAGAGCGAGGCACAAAGCCGGAGACTAGAATGTATTACCGTCTGTTGGCGTTGTTCTGACAACGCCCCATGAGGTGTCTGCGCCACTCTTGCCTGTCTCATGGCTTCCTGGAGGGCTGGGATAAGCCCATTTTAACCCTGTTTCATCATTTCCCGCCAAAGAGCTTGTAGGGGTTCTCAATTGCCCTTGGGGACGTTTTTCAAACGGTCCTATGCTGGGAGTTGGTGACACCACAGGATAAACAGAGAGCATCTTCCTGGAACACCATTTTTACACAAATATTTGAGGACGAATGTGAGTTTTAGATGAGACAAACTTGGCAATATTTTGCGTACTGTAATATCTCACACATAATTTTAGAGACAATTGTTTTATACTTGTTGACAGAAGGTGATAGAAATGTTTTTACATATATTCGTTTAATTCCCTTGTAAAAAGAAAATCGGTGCATTGCTGCTGCCCCTCCCACGTATCAAGCGGCAATCAGGGGGGCGAGATCTTTCTATGTTCTATGATCTTCACCCGATGGGGCTTCAGAGCAAATTTTCCTGAATTATTAGAGAAAACAATTCCAAAAAAGCATAATCCAAGGGAATGAGTTTTAACACCAAGGAACTCAATTTATTTTTCAAGTGAATGTCTTCTAGAGCTTTCACTTATTGAACTAAAGAAACACATTTCTTCTCTCTCCTATATTTTCCATAACACCTTGGTCTTACCAAAGTTTTACAAGCCACAATACTTAAATTTTATAAAGCCTCCCAAAGATTGTCTAGAGATATGGTTATAATAGAAAATTCACATAAATTTTACAATGTAAAACATGAGAGTTCAAGGAAATTTTGCATTTGTCCTGGGCTGCTTTGAGTTACCCCAGCAGATGGCTCCATGGCAACAAATGAGATTAAAGAAGTATTTACATGGAAAAGTTTGGGAAGCACTAATTATCCCCCCTTCACGACAGCCAAGTATATCGGCTTGTTTTTCTTCACATTTGCCTCTGAATTTGTACATGACAGTTTCTTCTAATACACCCCTCTCTTCCTTCAGCAATGAAGCATGTGCAGCCCCTCACATCCACTATGAAGAAGCATCTATTGGTTTATCTAAAATCATTAGCTTCTATATCCTCTCAAGATTTATGCACCTAGGTAGATGATGTTATTGGTCACAGGTGCTTGCTGACATGTTCATTGATTGATTGATTGATTCAACTATATTTGTGGAGCCTCTGATTCACAAGGCATTATGCTGTGCACAGTAGGTATGAATCAGACATGAAATCCATGGACAAAGACAGGGTGGGACAAAGGGGAAAAGATCCATAATGCCTGTAATACAATGTAGGGTGTGGTTAGGGACATAAGTCTGTGAGAACCTTGAAAATGTATCTATCCCCATGGAAGGCTCTCCTAAACTCCATCTTGGAAAGGTACTCAGCAATGACTTTGATCAATTCAATCCTGACCCTCTAAAGGATAATGATTGAATTTGCATGATTTTTGTTTTACATGGTTTCTCTCTAGTAAGTGGGGAAGATCCCATGGAACCACAGAACATCACATGGGTGTCAGAGTTTGTCCTCTCAGGGTTCTCACAGACCCAGGAGTTCCAGAAATTCCTGTTCCTGGTGTTCCTAATTGTCTATGTCACCACTGTTGTGGGAAACCTCCTTATCTTGATCGCAGTGACTTTTGACTCCCAGCTCCACATGCCCATGTATTTTCTACTCCGAAATCTGGCTGTAATAGACCTCTGCTATTCCACAGTCACTGCCCCAAAGATGCTGGTGGACTTCCTTCATGAGACCAAGACCATCTCCTACCAGGGCTGCATGGCCCAGATTTTCTTCTTCCACTTCTTGGGAGGTGGGACTGTCTTCTTTCTCTCGGTGATGGCCTATGATCGCTACATAGCCATCTCCCGGCCCCTCCACTACGTCACCATCATGAACACTCAGCTCTGTGTGGGGCTGGTGCTGGCTGCCTGGGGAGGGGGCTTTGTCCACTCCATTGTTCAGCTGGCTCTGATGCTCCCATTGCCTTTTTGTGGTCCCAACATCCTGGATAACTTCTACTGTGATGTTCCACAAGTGCTGAGACTTGCCTGCACTGACACCTCCCTCCTGGAGTTCCTCATGATCTCCAACAGTGGGATGCTGGTCCTCATCTGGTTCTTCCTCCTTCTGATCTCTTACACTGTCATCCTGGTGATGCTGAGGTCCCACTCAGGGCAGGCAAGGAGGAAGGCAGCTTCCACCTGCACCACCCACATCATCGTGGTGTCCATGATCTTTGTTCCCTGCGTCTATATCTATACCCGGCCCTTCACCCCCTTCCCCATGGACAAGGCTGTGTCCATCAGCTACACGGTCATCACCCCCATGCTCAACCCCATGATCTACACCCTGAGGAACCAGGAGATGCAGGCAGCCATGAAGAGATTAGGCAAGCGCCTAGTGATCTGCAGCAAGGAGTGAACTGAAAATAGGTAGGCTGTAAATGGCCAATCTTCTCTCTGAACCTTTGTTTTCCATGTGAAAAATGGAGGGAAGTCATTATAGAGTGTGGCAATTGAGATTAATCTGATATTTCCATGGATCTCCTCTTGTGTCAGGTACTGTATTAGGCACGTTCACACTTTCATCTCCTTCTCATAAAACTGACAGTGTATCTGTTATGATTATATTAAACAGCGTTACAGATGAGAAAGCTCAGCGAGCAGTGATTTGTTCAATGAGGAACAGCAAGTGAGTGGCAGAGTTTGGCCAGGAAGCTGGTTCCTCTGACTCCAAGTTGAGAAGCAGAAGAATGGATGGGACTTGAAACTCAGGGTCTCCCACCATCCAAAGGGGAAACCCAGAGAGATCCTGATGTATGGATGACTATCTGTGATGAATGGTGAGCACTTTGATCTTGACTGTGGAATAATCACATTCTTTTCTGCTCCCTGCCTCTCTGCCTCATTCCCCACTGTGGTTTTAGGAAGTGGTCTCACTTTTAACATTGTCGAAATGCTTCCCATAAGGAATATTTGTCCTCTGGATTTGTTTCTTCCCTATCAAATTCTCCTTGGACAATTTGCAAAGTACTTTACTTTCTACCCAACACAATTCTCATGATTTGGATGAAATGGCTGGAGGCAGATGATGTAGTGTGGTTGGGGAAGCAAGGCCAGAGAGGGAAGAGGCATGGCTGTTAGGGTTCCAGATTTGAGGTAGTGAGTTCAGTCTGAGGCTAGCACCTCGTGGGGTTTTACCTGTCTCTTTGACTCCCTGCACTGCAATGAGAGCTCCTTGAGGGCAGGGGACGTGCTTCATTCATCTTTAAATCTTCCCAGCACCTTGAACAGGGTCTTACACACAGAGGCATTTCCACTTTTCCTGCACTCTGTTGGTTCCCCGTCAATTTCAGAATCTACTTTGCATTTCTGCCACTGTATTTTGTATTTATTTTCTCCATTTCCAGAGGTATGCATCACTTTGTAAAAGTCTCAGCCAATGTATAATGTTGATCCAAAGTGACGGAGATAATGCAGAAGGCTTTTTGTTCCCTCTTCCCTCCCAGCAACTATCCTACTCAATAAATAAAAGTTATAAGCTCTTCTTGGGTTCTCTCGAAGCCATCATGAAACCCTTGAGTTTATCTTTTCTCCATTTCTACCTCCTTGTCCGCATTTCACTAGTTTCTCCCTATTCACAGTGGACCTTTGGAGATGAGGAGAGATAAAATGGACTGAGTGTCATATTTGAACCATGTGGTCCCTCAGACGTGTTTTCCCCTTTCACATTAAAGTTCTTAAAAGAACTCATGATACTTTTCTCATCCTTCGCTTGTCTCTTCTCTGGATGCAACATCGCCGGTCCTTCAATTGTTCCCATGGTGACAACTTTTCTGATTCCACCATCTTGGCCATCTCTTCTGTGTTTACTCTCATGTGACAACACCTTCCTTAAAATGTGATGCTCACCATATGATACACTGCTGCACTGGGAGTGTGAACTATTTAAAAAACAATGATTATTCCCTTCGAAATATGTATCCATAGGGGTGCTTTTGGTTGCAAGTTGCAGAATAACTGAATAACGTTGGCTTAAATAATAAGGAAACCATTATCTCACTTAAAAAGAAGACCAGGAGATAGGCAATTCCAGAGTTGTTTAATTCAGCAGCTTAAAAGTTTTAGGGCTCTGAGTTGGCTGTTCCACAATTCTTTAATTTTCCCCTCATGGTAGCAATATGGCTGCCAAACATAGTCATCATGTCTTATATTCAAATAATTCAACAAGAAGGAAGAGGAGAGGCATCCACGTGCACTTTCCCCTCTTTTACTAGGGGTGTAAAATATTCCAAGAACCAGTCCGGCAGAATTCTCCTATGACTTGTTGCCAGTACTGGGTTATTTGGTCACCCTAGTCTGTAAAAGGGAATGGAAAGGTGAATGTCTGGCTTTTTCAGCCAGAATGAAGGGAGTTGGGAACGGCGATCAACACTGTCTACCACGTAGGTGTAAGCTCCTGGTAGCAGGAAGAGACATAATTGGCCTGAGTCAAAAATCGTGACAATGAGCAAAGTCTGTCACGGACAAAGCTATAAAATCAAATGCCTGGAGAAGCTGACAGGTAATAGGAATAAGTAAAGTGTGCCCAGGGAGGACTAAGGTAACATGGAGAGTGCATATCCAGGCAGAGGGGAAATCTCACTCCTAGTGCTCTCCCCCACCCTACTGCAGAACTCCAATATCTAAGTCCTTCCAGAAAAAAAATGAGAAGGATTTATTTAGAGATACTAAACAGCCTCAGATATATAATCCAGGCCCTCTTCCCGAACTGGCATTCTGGGATCTTTTGACAATACAACCGACCTGATCATCTTAAAGAGAAGCCTACAATTTCTCCAGCTCATCTCATGCATCCTACCTGCATGTAGTGGTTTGATTTTAAATACTAATGTCTCACCAAAATTCACTAGACGCATGAAGAAAATGTCCAGTATAGAAGATGGACACAACAACAAAAGACAAACTGAAAGAAAGGAACTCCAAGAAAACAGACAATTCCAGGAATGGAAGACTTCTAAAAAAGTTCTTAAATCAAACTTCTAATTTGAGATAATTGTAGATTCACTCAAAGTTGTAAGAAACAATAGAGATCTCCCTTCACCCGGTTTCTCCCAATGGTAACATCTTGCAACACTGTATCCAATGTTCACAGGCAGGATATTAACATTGATATAGTCAAGACACAGAACGGGAAACTTTTTTTAAAACCCTGTAATTAACAGCCACAAAGAGATAAGAGAGGTTGTAGCTGTATTTTCTGAGCTAAATGTTGGAAAATATTTGTCTGTTGCCTGTATAAATAAACGACAATTTACTGGGCAAACATCTTTGGGCGATACTTCCTCGACTGTGGTCTTTGTAGCTGTTCCTTTGTTTTCTAAGTCTGTGGAGAAGTTTGAAGCCAGCCTGATTTTTATCCTTATAGATGACTTCATCTTTTTTTTCATGGAAACCTATAGGATTGTTTCTTTGTCATTGGACTTCTGTAACTTTACTCAGTGATGTCTTAGCATTCACTGCTGTTTATCAATTTGTCCTGCCATACAATGTGCCATTTCAGTCTATTGATTCCATTTATAAATGACTGGAAGTCATTTATTGGTTTAATTTTTTTTAAGTTGTCTTGAGTCCCTTTTTTTAATTTATGAAAATTTTACTTCTATGTGACCTGGAATGTCAATTCTAAGAGTGGTAGGAAGTACAGAAATGCTAAGGATAATCTGTAATTCAACCCAGAAAGAAGAATGAGAAAATTTCCCCAGATTTATCTTACAAATGATCATTCCACAGAATGAGGTGTTGGCTTCTTCACTGAATTTCTTGAAAACTACTCCATTTAAATGAATACAGCTCTATCCATGAGAATTTGAACCTTGAAGACATATCTTGTGGAAGCTCTACTGTTTCTACGATATAAATTTGACTCAAATCTAAATTTTTTTAACACTATGCGAGTTGTATAATGTCTTCCACTATAAAGAATTTAAAGAAAAATTTAAAATAAGTTGTTTTAAGTGGGTTAAATTAAAAGTGCTGCCCATGTTCTGATGCTGTCTTCCACAGTATGGTGGGACCATGGCAGGCTTTGAAGCCATGGCATTCAAATCCTGGCTCTAACTCCTATTGTTGTGCTCCTTTTGGACATCATTGAACCTCTGCTTCATTAGCTGTTAAGTTTACATAATTCCCCAGAATGTTGTGTGGATCAATGAGTAAATGTAAAACCCCAGTCATAGTACTGGGCATATAGTAGGGGTCCATTAATGTTAGTTCCTTCATATATTCCCATTTCCCACTATTTTTTCACTCCCCATCCATACTTTTACATTAAACCAAGATAGTTAGGCATCAGGCTCCTCAGGATCTGAACAATCAGGTCAAGTAATGCTCTTTAATCATTTGGGGATCATATAGGATTAATGAAAACAGCTCTCTTAAAAGTGGTTGGGAGAAGGCTGTAAATCATTTCAGTGACAGATTTATGCTGATCTCGAGAATACATCACTTCTCTGCCTTAATAATCCTTAGATCTTGCCATTTTAGTTGTATTTATCATCAAGCTCAAGGACAATCTAAGTGTAAAGAGGAAAAGACTTCAATCCACTTTGCCTGAGACGTTAACTTCACATGTGATTAATAAAATGTGGTGTATCAGTCAGGGTTCACCAGAGAAACAGGACAAGTAGGATATATGATATGTACATTAAGAGACGTATTGCAAGGAATTGGCTCATGTGTTGTGAAACTGGTCAGGCAAGTATGAAATCTGTAGGGTGGCCACCAGGAAGGGCAGTCTGGAACTCTTAGGCATGAAGCTGCAGTCCAGAATTTTACCTTCTTCAAGGAAACCTCAGTTCTACTCTTAAGGCCTTCGGACTTATTGACTGAGGCACATCCAGATAATCCAGGATAATCTCTCCTTTACTCAAAATCAACTGATTATGGACATCAATCACATCTGCAAAATACCTTCACAGCAACACCTAGATTAGTGTTTGATTGGATCATTGGGGACTATAGACTAGTGAAGTTGACCCATAAAACTGACCATCACGAGGGGAGAACTATTAACTATCAGTGATGCCGGGCTCCCTCAGTGAGAACGTAAATGAGTTTCCTTCTGCATGTATCTCGCATGCATGTAACAGTTTGAAGTGGTTACAGTAGTTAAGTGTGAGAAATATCTATGTTCTTAGATATGTGGTACACAGGGGAATAGTTTTCTCACTGTTTCCACGATTGCATCTTTAGCTTAATATTTCATTCTTGCCATTGGGTCTTTGGGAATCATTATGTTGGTTAGCGGATGCACTGAAGGGATGAGGTTGGGTGGACAATTTTCAGATCACATGTGCCTTCACATGGGAAATATATAAACAAACATATCAGGTTTCCCTTATTGAAAGCTGAATCAGAATCAGAACTCAAAATCACCCATATGAGAGTCAGTGAGATCGACCAGTTCTTTCCTCTTCCTCCGAATCTATCCAGGACACTTTTCCAAGGCACTCAATTTTAAAAAGGACTAAAGCTCTAACTAAGAATTTGTGTTTTTGAAAAATCTACATGTCTTGTATGTGGAAGAGCTTCACATTGCATTCTTATCTGCCAGAGGCAGATGCTTAATTTTGCCAAGTGTAGACATTTGCAGTGACAGAATTCAGGCCAGCCTGGAAATCCTCTGTAGATCAGAGAGCTCTGTCTAAAATAGGGACAGTTTTTACAGCACATCTAGGTTACAACGTGAGTTAATTCCACTTTTGATCAGTTCGTCATAGTGAGACAATATATGGGTTTCCTGTAATATCCTTGTATTAGAGGTAGTAATAATTCACATGTAAAGAACACTAGCATTGTATAGACAATGTGAGTAGTCTTAGATACGGGTGGTGAATCAACACTGGGGGGTCTAGTAGGCAAAATAAAGGACGAGGTTTACAGGGTATTAAGTTTCCGTTGTAATATGCAAACATTTTCCCACCTGCGACTTTCCCTGAGTCAAGATCAATTAGGTTTTAAAGTCCAAGGAAACGGAGGAGAAGATGGAAAAGGAGGAGGAGAAGAAAGAAGGAAATTGAACCAGTTATCTCGACGATGCCACGAGAGAGAGGGAACAGTCTGTTGTGCTGAGGAACAAGTCAGTGGTTCTTAGTCTGTGCTCCCAGGAACAGGAGCATCATCTGAGAACTTGTTACAAATGCAAATTCCTGGCCTTCCCAGACCAATTGAATGAGAACTTCTGGGGCTGGGGCACACTGATCTGCCTTTGACAAGCTCTCCAGGTGACTCTTTCAAGGGGCAGAATCACTGGCCAAAGACACGGGTTCTTCTAAAACTGCCAAACAATCTGTCTCTTTTGAGGAGACTCTTGTCCTTTTGGATCCAGGCCTGAGAGTTCTATGTTCTACAAATCTCTAAAAATGTCATTGTCCTTGGTTCTTATGGCCCCCAAGGAAGACCTCTCAAAGTGTAAGTGTTTTTGAGACATTTAGAAACTTTTTAACAACTCCCACTGCTCCCTTGTCCCCAGTGGTAATCAGCCCACATCTGCGTCCTGAGCCCAGTCCAAAGCTTCTCCCTAAAGAGATCCGCTCTTCCCCTCGGGGCACTGCCATTGTAGTGTACATGAGGTGCAGGCAATGGCTGGGAAATGGAAGCTGGAGGAAACGGATCTCCAAGAAGATGTGAGACCTGAAGCCTCTTTCCTGTTGTGAGCTGAAGGAAGGTGAGAGACCAGGGTTTCCTCACCTGTGGATAGATCAGCTGTATGAGGAACCCAGAAACACTTGCTGGAGGGTGTGGAGAATAAACAAGCGACACAGACTTGATGGTAGTAAGTCTACGTGTGAGGACAGCCTCAGAAAGCAAGGCAGGGAAAATGGAATGTTGAACACAGATTTCGGTGGTTGCAACCCATGTTTTGTTTTTGTTTTTTTTTTTAAGATTTTATTTTTTTCTTTTTCTCCCCAAAGCCCCCCGGTACATAGTTGTGTATTCTTCGTTGTGGGTTCTTCTAGTTGTGGCATGTGGGATGCCGCCTCAGCGTGGTCCGACGAGCAGTGCCACGTTCACGCCCAGGATTCGAACCAACGAAACACTGGGCCGCCTGCAGCGGAGCGCGCGAACTTAACCACTCGGCCACGGGGCCAGCCCCTGCAACCCATGTTTTAACAACCAAGTGAAGAATTGTCCCTATGATTAAGAGGGAGGATGCTGAGAGCAAAAGATCAAGAAATACACCACAGAATTCTCCACACAGTCACATAAAACAAGATCACGTAATTACCTGCTAATACAGAGATAGCAAAGATTTTTTTGAGCAACTGCTAAGTCAGAGTTCCTGTTATAGGTGCCAGGGCTGCTAAGTTATTGAATTTAAAATCTAGTTAAGAAGAACAACAGGAAAAATGATAAATGCTACAACAGAGGTATTTATAAAATGTTATTGGATCCCAGAGACAGGGGGATTAATTCTGCATGGGAGAAATATGGGAAGGAATCACAGAAAAATTGATATCTGAGTACTTCTAGGTTGAGAAGGTAGTGGAAGGTATTTCAGGAAACAGAATTCATCACCAAAGCTACAGAAATAATGAAGCATATGACATATGTGAGAAGCTATGAATTCCTTGAAAAGCCATCAGCTCCTGGGTGACAGGGACATTGATTAGAATGGTAGATGGAGGCTCCATTTTATAGCTTTGCATGACATGCTGAGAGGGAGTTGCATGCACATACGTGAGTGTGTTTTTCTACCCTGAATTGATCTACAAAGTATGTTAGGTGGCTTGAGTTTGAGTACTAAGCTGTGGGCACTACACAATCATTAAAAGATTGTAATGAGGGAGAAACATGATCAGGTAGGAGTTTAGAAAGGTCTCCTTGACAGCTATATAGAAGTGGACTGGAGTGGAAGCAAATGCAAGCAGAGTGAATGATAAAATTAAAATGACCTCTAATAGATAATAGATTGTAGTGAGAAAGGAGGGGAGATTGAGACAAGGCGGATGGAGTGGGGAGGCCACCTACCTCGTACCCCCGTCACCCTCTATCTCTCACCCTCCATCTCTCACCCTCATCCTCCTTTTCCTTCTTTGGTCCCATTCCCTTCCCTGCCCCACCACCTTTCCATTCCCCTTTCCTTACTTGCTCGATTCCTTCATCTTCCTTCCTCTTAATTTCCCTTCTTTATCCTTTGTCTCTTTCATTTTTCTTATTTCACCATCTCCCTTTTTCTTCTACCCTCGTATTCAGTAACATCTTCTAAAATTCTTGTTCCTTTCAGAGGAGCTCTCTGAGACCCTTTCATACAATATTCATCATCTATTTCTTAGTCCAGAGAATGTCTCTCCCCTTTCTCTCTCTTGTCCCAGCATACACACCACATATGTCCTATCTTCACTCAGTAAGGGGCCACCTACATGGGCGGAGGTGGGGACGTAGTCTATAGCTGTTCACCTGCGAGGAGTCACCACCACATGCTTTTTGTGTTTTGACTATCAGCAAGGATGAGCTCTCAGGGCACAAATAAATTATAAGGTCCATATCTATGCCTATGGGGCTTACATTTGAATTATGGAGGAAAAACGTAGACATATGAAAGATTCACTGACGTTGTGGTGTGTTGTGTTACATGAAAAACGATTGGTAGAAAAATTTGTTAGAGACTATAAGAAGGGAAGATGTCTTTAGAGCAGGAGACCTCACAGAAGAGAGTGGTTACCATTTATTTCCAGGCACTGTTCTAGGGACTTTATGTGGAATTTTATTTAATCCCTAGACAGTTCTATAAAGAAAACATTTTTATCTCCACCTTACAGATGTGGAATCTGAGACTCAGAGAGATTAAGTAACTTACTCAAGGCCAAATCTCAAAGAAATAGAAGCCCTGAAATTTGACTGCAGATCTGCCGGACTCCAAGTCTTACCACCATAATGTTGCACTGAATCTTTGAAAAGCAGGTTGCATATGTCTCTGGATGGCTCTAAGATAGCTCATCAATGTATATTCCAGCACCAACCTGTAAACTCTTCAGAGACAAGGCCATTTAATCAGCACCTGGTATTACGATCTGCACATGAGGATATTCATCATCTGGAACTGGACAACTGAGTTTGGGCCCCTGACACTAAAAGTGACTTCATGCATCTATGTCTGTGGTTCGTTTTCCTTAGGTGCATGGAGAAGACACCATGGAAACAGAGAACCTCACGTGGGTGTCAGAATTTGTCTTCCTGGGGCTCTCACAGACTCAGGAGCTCCAGCTTTTCCTGTTTCTGGTGTTCCTGTTTGTCTACACCACCACTGTCATGGGAAACCTCCTCATCATGGTCACGGTGACGTCTGATTCCCGGCTCCACACGCCCATGTATTTTCTGCTCCAAAACCTGGCTATCTTAGACCTCTCCTTCTCCTCAGTCACTGCTCCAAAGATGTTAGTGGACTTCCTCTCGGAGGAGAAGACCATCTCCTACCAGGGCTGCATGACCCAGATCTTCTTCTTCCACTTTCTGGGAGGTGCTATGGTCTTCTTCCTCTCGGTAATGGCCTATGACCGCCTTGTTGCCATCTCTCGGCCCCTCCACTATGTCACCATCATGAACACGCAGCTCTGTGTGGGGCTGGTGGTGACAGCCTGGATGGTAGGTTTTGTCCATTCCATTTCCCAACTGGTTCTGATGCTCCCTCTGCCTTTCTGTGGCCCCAACGTCCTAGATAACTTCTACTGTGATGTCCCACAAGTGCTGAGACTTGCCTGCACTGACACTTCCGTCTTAGAGTTCCTCATGATCTCCAACAGTGGGTTGTTGGATGTCATCTGGTTCTTTCTGCTCCTGATGTCCTACTCAGTCATCCTGGTGATGCTGAGGTCCCACTCAGGGCAGGCGAGGAGGAAGGCAGCTTCCACCTGCACCACCCACATCGTCGTGGTGTCTATGGTCTTCATTCCAAGCATTTACCTCTATGCCCGGCCCTTCACCCCCTTCCCCATGGACAAGGCTGTGTCCATTGGACACACGGTCATGACCCCCATGCTCAACCCCATGATCTACACCCTGAGGAACCAGGAGATGCAGGCAGCAGTGAAGAGACTAGGGAGACGCTGGCTGGTTTGTAAAAGGGAGTGATAACGGGCAGGTCACTTCTCTTTGGCTTTGTTTTACATTTGTAAACTGGAGAGAGACCTACTGTATCTGCTCTCTTCATAGCTTGTAGACACGTTGTGAGGGTTTTTGTAAAAGTGAATGAGTTTTGAAACTAGGCAACTTAGATTTTTAGGATAAGTGAAATATCCTATTTTTGTTTGTGATGGATGATTTGAACTCTCCTATGCAATAAATTGTGTTCTCATGGAAACATTTTGGAAAGCCACACCCTCCTTTACACCTTCTTGGCGGACAGTTTCCTCATGATAGCAGCATTTCCCCATAAAAGCAGTTCTATTTTCTGTATTTTGACCTCTTTTCCCAATACTCCTTTTTGGTGTAAATCTGGATTATTGGAGACAGCACAGGATTTAGAGTCTTCAGCCTTAAAGTAGAAGCCCCAACCCATCTCTTACCAAACTGGTGACCTGGGAAGAACCACTTGGCCTGCCTTGACCTCATGACTTCTTCCTCAACAAACTTGCTTAAAGTAATATTGGACTCCCAAACCTCCCAGCCTTATTATAAGAATCAAATAAAAAAGTTATGTGAGAAAATATTGGGCAAACCATATAACTATTTTTTTCTTCCAGTCTTTTTTCAACGATTTTAATTTCAAATTTGAAATTATCCTCAATGTTCAGACTTTTCTCTCTTTACATGTTTAATGAAGTTTAATAATTATTACAGACAAAAGATTATGTGTAAAATACATGTAAGTTATAAAACATTATATTATGTATGAATGCTCATGTAAAAACTGCTCAGTTCAAGAAACAGAAGTTATCAAGAACTTCTGCCTACCTCTAGGGTCCTCTCCATCACGTTTGCTCTCAGGTCCTCCCAGATGAAACCACTGTCTTGAATTTTGTGGTCATCATTCTATTGCTTATAAAAAGAGTTTTATTACATTTTTATATAATCAGTATATAGTTTAGCTTTGTTTATTTTGAGCCTTATAAAAACATCCTGCTGTACATAATATTCCAGGATTTTCTTTTTTTCACTCAACAGTATGTTTCTAAGCTCCACATGTTGTTCTGTTTGGCTGTAATTCTTCATTTTCACTGCTGTATAATATTCCATTGTGAAAAATAAGCTGATTTGGGTTGTTTCCAGTTTTTTTTATTTTTGCTGTTGAAACAGTGCTCTTTTGACTAGTCCTCAACTTGTCTCCAGGTGCCACATTGAGAGGCTAAGGGTTATATACCTCAAAGTGGAATGGCTAAGTCACGGCATCGTCAAAGATTTAACTTTACAAAATAGTGCCAAATTGTTTTCCAGTTGCTGTACCAAATTGCATGTTGATTAGCAGTGTGCAATGTTCCCATTGATTCATATCCTTCTAACAGTTGATATTGTCGGATTTCTTAATTTTTGCCATTTTAGTGGGTAAAAATTGACATTTCTCTATAGTCTTAATTTGCACTTCTCTGTTCCCAAATATTTCTTTTCATATTTTCATTGCATTATTTCCCATGAATGTGTTTGTTCATTTTTCTAACGACTTTTTCTAGTTAACATAGGTGTTCCTATGTAATTTTATTACTGATTTATTGTCAACTGTATTTGTTACAATAGCTTTTCCCGGTTTGTGGTTTGTCTTCTCTATTTGTGGTGTTTTGTTTTTTTTTTTTAAGTAAGAGATTGCTTTTTTCTTTTTTTAAAGATTGGCACCTGAGCTAACAACTGTTGCCAATCTTTTTTTTTTTTTTTCTGCTTTATCTCCCCAAACCCCCTGTACACAGTTGTATATCTTAGTTGCATGTCCTTCTAGTTGTGGGATGTGGGACGCCGCCTCAACATGGCCTGATGAGCGGTGCCATGTCCATGCCCGGGATCCGAACCCTGGGCCACCGCAGCGGAGAGCGCGAACTTAACCACTCGGCCACGGAGCCGGCCCCTTTTTTGTTTTTTTTTAAAGATTTTATTTTTTCCTTTTTCTCCCCAAAGCCCCCAGGTACGTAGTTGTACATTCTTCGTGTGGGTCCTTCCAGTTGTGGTATGTGGGACGCTGCCTCAGCATGGTTTGATGAGCAGTGCCATGTCCGTGCCCAGGATTCGAACCAATGAAACACTGGGCTGCCTGCAGCGGAGCGCGCGAACTTAACCACTCAGCCACGGGGCCAGCCCCTCTATTCGTGGTGTTAATTTTAGTGTAGTCAGGTATATCTTAGTAATAACTCTTATTGAGATCTATTTTTAAAAAATTGTTTCTTACCCAGAGGACAGAAAGATATTCTACATAGTTCTTTTAACTTTTTTTAAAAAATTGATCTCACTCATAAGTAGAAGATAAAAACAACCAAAAACACCACACACATAGCATTGGAGATTGGAGTGGTGGTTACCATTGGGGCAGGGGGGAAGGGGGAGGGCAAAAGGGGTGATTAGGGTCACATGTGAGGGGATGCACTATAATTACTATTCGGGTGGTGAACATGATGTAATGTATACAGAAATCGAAATATGATGTACATCTGAAAAAAATAAAAATTAAAAAAAATTTTTTTTAACTTCTTGAAATATCTCAAACTTACAGAAAAGTTGCAAGGATAGTATAAAGGACTTTTTTTTCCTAAAGGTTTGAGGGTAAGTTGCCAACCTGATGCCCACCACTGCTTAATACTTTAATATGTGTTTTCTACAAAGCATTTTTCTACAATACCGCCATACAGTCATCAAAATTGATAGCGTAACAATACAATGCCAGAATCTAATCTTTAGCCTCTATTCAAGTTTTGCCAAATGTCCCAATAAAGTCTTACAGGTGGAGAATCTGGTTCAAAAATCACGTGCTGTATTTAGTTGTCCTGTCTCTTTGGCTTCCTTTAGTCTGGAAGAGTTCTTCCTTGAGTTTGATTATCGTAGCGCTTCCAAAGATTATAGGCCAGTTATTTTGTGGGATGTCTCTCAGTTTGGATTTGTCTGCTGTTTCGTGATTAGACTCTGGTAATGTGTTGCTGTCATTCTGCCAAGGATGTCACAGAAGTCATGCTGTGTTCTTACTGCAGCCTGTGAGGGGCCAGTGATTTCACTTTGTCCCATTATTGACGTCCCATCAGTTTGATTACTTGATTAAAGAGGCGTTTGTTAGGCTTCTTACATAAGCTATTCATTTTTCCCTTGGAAATTCGTGAGTATTTTGTGGGGAGGTACTCTGAGACTATGTGACTATCTGGTTCCTTGTCAAACTTCCAATTTATTCATTTGTTTATTTTTATCTGTGAACTCCTATTTTCTTTTTTTTTTAATCCACTGAGTTATAATCCATTACTTTCACTACTTATTTTGCCCAGATGCTCAGTTTCCCCCAGATTTGGCCAATCAGAGTCTTTTCAAGATGGCTTCCATGTTCTTTGTGTTCTTGGAGCACTTCCTTCCTTTCTGGCACCATGATATGTCCCATGCTTATCTTGTGCTTTCTCTGCTCCAGCTCTGGAATCAACTATTTCTTTAAACAGTCCTGCTTCCTTTTAGTGGAGAATGGTATTTGGAAGTCAATATCTGGGTGCTAGGTGTGCTCATTATTATATACATAGATACACATATATACACACACACACATATATATATACATATATTATACATATACATATATTATATATCTTTATATGTATATATATACATATAAACACATAACACATTCAATCTATACTTATTTCACCATCTGTCTATCATCTATGTAATGAAAACCATATGTTCACCTGGATACTTCATTTCCAATTCAACACCACAGGATTCAGTCGGTTTTTCTCTTTCCACACTCGTATCTCCTTTCTCTGGTGAGGAATCTGGTTCCTGTAATCCTTAAAATGTATTTATATATGAAATTCACATAACATAAAATTAACCATTTTCAAGTGGACAATTCAGTGGCATTTACTACTTTCACAGTGTGGTGCAACCATCACCTCTATCTAGTTCCAAAACATTTTCATCACCCCAAAAGGAAACCCCATACCCACTAAGCAGTCGCTCTCCATTCCCTCCCCTCTCCTTAGCTCCTGGAATCCACTAATCGGCTTTCTGTCCTTACAGATTTACCTATTATGGACATTTCATGTAAATAGAATAGTACGATATTTTGTGCCTGGCTTCTTTCACTTAGCATAATGTTTAATAATGTTAATTCACATTGTAGTATGTATCCCTACTCCATTCCTTTTTGTGGCTGAATAATATTCCATCGTATGGATACATCACTTTTTTTTTTTTTTGAGGAAGATTAGCCCTGAGCTAACTGCTGCCAATCTTCCTCTTTTTGCTGAGGAAGACTGGCCCTGAGCTAACATCCATGCCCATCGTCCTCTACTTTATATGTGGGACGCCTACCACAGCATGGCTTGTCAAGCGGCACCATGTCCGCACCCGGGATCCGAACCCGTGAACCCTGAGGGCCACTGAAGTAGAATGTGCGCACTTAACCGCTGTGCCACCAGGCCGGCCCCACCACCTTTTTTTTTAAGATTTTATTTTTCCTTTTTCTCCCAAGGTCCCCAGTACATAGTTGTATATTTTTATTTGTGGGTCCTTCTAGTTATGGCATGTGGGATGCTGCCTCAGCTTGGCTTGATAAGCGGTGCCATGTCTGCGCCTAGGATTTGAACCAGCAAAACCCTTGGCCACTGAAGCAGAGTGCGTGAACCTAACCACTCGGCCCCGGGGCCGGCCCTGGATATACCACATTTTGTTTATCCATTCATCTGTTGAATAACATTTTGGTTGTTTCTATCCTGTGCCTATTGTGAGTAGTGCTGCCATTAACATCTGTGTACAAGTTTTTTTTTGAGTACCTGTTTTCAGTTCTTTTGAGTATACACCTAGGAGTGGAATCTCTGGGTCATGTGATAATTCCATGTGTAACTTGTTGAAGAACTGCCAAACTGTTTTCCACAACAGCTGTACCATTTTACATTCACACCAGCAATTATGAGAGTCCTAGTTTCTTCGCATCCTCACTAACACTTATTATTTTCTATCATTATTACCAGTAATATCATTGCCACTCTGTTGGGTATGAAGCGGTATCTCATTATGGTTTTGATTTTCATTCCCCTAAGTACTAATGATGTTGACCCATCTTTTCGTGTTGAATGTCTTTTCTTGTGGGTCATTTGTATATCTTCTTCGAAGAAATGTATATTCAAGTCCTTTGCTTTTTTAAAAAATTAGGTTGTTGGTCTTTTTGTTGTTGCTTAATATGAGTTCATATATTCTGGATGCTAGACTTTTATTAAATTTTGATTTTCAAATATTTCCCCCATTCTTTAGGAGAAATCTTTTCACTTTCTTGAGAGTATCTGTTGATGCACAAAAGTTTTTAATTTTGATGAAGTCTAATTTATCCTTACTTCTTTTGTTGCTGTGTGCTTGGTATCATATCTAAGAAAGCATTGCCAAGTCTGACTTCGTGAAGATTTACCTTTATATTTTCTTCTAAGAGTTTTACAGTTTCAGCTCTGATATTTAGGTCTTTGATCCATTTTGAGTTAATTTTTGTATATGCTATGATGTAGTGGTCCAACTTTATTCTTTTGCCTGTGGATGTCCAGTGGTCCCAGCACCATTTGTTGGAGGGACTGTTCTTTCCCCATTGAATGGTCTTGACATTCTTGTTGAAAGTCAATTGACCACAAGTGTATGGATTTATTTCTGGACTATCAATTCTATTCCTTTGGTTTATTTATCTTTTCAACGTTTCTGTGAAGGGACAGGCCTTTGGAGTTCTCTACTCTGCCGTTTTCTCTGACATCACTCTATCCTTAATTTAGGAACTTATTTAATTCATCTCCCTCTATACAGCCCATCTCCCATAGCAGTTCCATACCTGTTTCCACCCTCTCCCCTGATGCTTTCCTCACTCTGCTCAGGCTTTGGTATCACCCTGAAGGCCAGCCCTCTGCTCAATCACTTTTCTTACACTACTCCTTCCCAACACCCCACAGCAGAACATCCCCGAGGTAGACATCCTCCTCACCCTGCTTGGACCCCAACACCTGGTGTTGGACTGCACCTCTGTGTGGATCCACTTCTCATCCCTTGGAAGCTTTGACTCCCCACACTGAGCCACTCCCCTGTGGGAGTATTCTTCTCACTTTGCTTTAATACCCACAATGGGCAGCTCCCGGAGGGGAGACCCAGACTCTGACAGCCCATGATGGGCCCATCCTGGGGACACCCTACTCAAACTATATTTTTATTCTATGTTCAGAAGACATTTCCTCAACCCTATCTTCCAGTCCCGCTATGAAGGTTTTCATTTCTGTGAACAAATTTTAATTTTGAATAAATCTTTTTTATTCTATGACTTTTTTCATACCATCCTGTTCTTACTTGATGGATATTATGTCTTCTTGCTTCTTTCAAAGGATGTTAATTATATAAACTGGAGGTTTTGAAAAAGTTTTCTTCTGTTTCCCATGTCATTTCTGTTTTCTTCTCATTCATTTTTCTTTTTATTATGTTTTTGCTTCTTTGTGTTGGTGACTCTCCTTGAACTCCTGGTTATCTTTGGTTATCTACATTTAAGAGTAAGGCAATAAAATGCTAGTTGGTACCTCTGTGTAAGGGTAAAGATTTTAGACTTCACTTTAGGGGTTCACGTAGAAATCAGCCATTTACTGGAGGACCCCCATGTACCAATACACAGAGGTCTATTTTTCTGGAGTTGTTGTTTCTCCAAAGAAAAATCTTGATTTTCTGTCTTTGGCTTAGATGCTAGAATCTTGCACTGGAGTGAGGAGGATGATGAGCTTCAGTACCTCTTTAGATGGGGAAATTCTTCCCTGACCTCCTTCTCTCATTTATATTACTCACATTTGAGTTTGTGACCTCTGCTACTATAAGAGTTTTCCTGTATAAGACAAACTTTGTATCATTGTCAAGATTCTCTTGTTTCTGGCCCATCATGTTAATTCCTATTTCTGGGTGCCTTAGAGGAAAATAGCATTGTTCTTGGGTGCCTACCCAACAACCATTCCCAACCACGTCTCCGTCGCTTGTCCCCTATCACAGGTGTTCTCTTTCCCAGAACACTTAGAAGCTAAGAGTGCTCTTGTGTTCATGTGATCCCGGAGTGACAAATGCAACAAAAGTGTGTTTGCCAGGAAGCTTCTGAGAAAGATTTCCCCTCCATGAAGAAAGGCAAGAAATGCCCGAGGAGGAAGGAACTGCCACACACCCCTTTCCTCTCTTCCAGCCTTTGAATGAGATTATGTGAGGACAAACACGATGACTGAAGGTGGCCAACTTGGCTCATGTGAGAAAGGCCAAGAGCATCGCAGATTCACTGAACCAGTGTCTTGATATGACTGAGCCAAGGGTCACAGCTGGCTCATTGGGTTTGACTCCCTAATTTTTCTTAATTACCTTTTTATCCTCCTTTTCTTATCTTTCATCTCCTTTCCCCTTTCTCCTCACTTCTCCTCACCCTCCTCACGTCTTTAAGGGTTCTGAAGCTGGGACGGGATGAGTCAGGGACACAGGCAAAGTTATAGGTCCTTAACTGCTCTCATTAAGTCTTTTCTGAAATAAGGTGGGGTATGAATAAACAAAGGAGCTGCTCCCCCTATGTCCGTTCTCTCAGCTCTCCCATCTCTCCTCCTCCCTGTTATCATAGAGGCCTCCATCTGTAGGTCATCCTCCTGCATAACATCCTCCACTGGCTTCTCACCTCCCTCAGGATAAAATATAAATGTATTAGCTTGGTCTCTTAACACTATTCAGAGTGATCCCTGCCTCCTCTCCACCCTAGCCTCCCACCACTTCTCCTGTGCTCCAGCTTAGCTGAGGCATTCAGCGTTCCTGGAGTGTGTGCTGGGCCATTTCATCTCCAGACCTCTGTTCTTCCTGACAGAGACACACTTTCCCTCCTTTGTCTGCCAAACACACCTGAACTTCCCCTTTGTTCAAATGTCACCTCCTCTGGGAAGCCTTCCCCTCTCTCCCAGGCTTGGTTAGTTGCTCAGCCCTTTAACCTTTGGGCATTCCCCTAGTAGAGCTGTCTCCTCTCTGCAGTGAGTGCATTTATGTTTCTGGGTCTGTTTTCCCCATCAGCCTGTGAGATCCTTGAGAGCAGAGTGTAGGTCGTATTTTCGTATTCCCAGCACTGACAGTAGAGGGGTACCCAGACATGCCTCTCACTGCTCTCCTACTCTTCAAGAAGGATAACTCTCATTTACGCTAACAAACATTTACCAAACTTTCACAATGGGCCAGGTTACAATACTCCAAAATAATAAGCCACATTGTAATCAACTTTTAAAACAGATAAATCATCCATAATCTTGCTCTGAGGAATCAACTTTGGGTTTGAGACGCGGCTTAGTAAACATTTCACACATACATGTGCCTTGAGAGGAGAACTATATAAACTAGAACATATAAGGGTTTTCTTATTGAGAGATAAATCAGAATCATAAGGAATTAATTCAGGTAATTTAATTAGTTATTGTTAATAATGTTACAGTTAGTGATATCTGATAGTCAATGAGATTGATAAGAAATATTCTCTTCTCCAGCATCACATGGGCTATTTTTACAAGTGGCTGGATTTTAAAATGGACTAAAGCTCTAAATATTGGGATGAATTAGTGGGTTTTGTTGTTTCTTTTTCTTTTCTTTCTTTCTTTCTTTTTTGCTGAGGAAGATTTGCCCTGAGCTGACATCCTTGCTAATCTTCCTCTTTTTGCATGAGGAAGATTTGCCCTGAGCTAACATCTGTGCCAATCTTCCTCTGTTTTGTAGAGGGTCTTCCTCTATTTTGTATGTGGGTCATTGCCACAGCATGGCCCCCAACGAGTGGCCCAGGTCCGCACCTGGGAACTGAACCTAGGCAGTTGAAGTGGAGTGTGCCGAACTTAATCACCAGGCCACAGGGCCAGCCCCAGAATTAGTGTTTTTAAAATCTATATCTCTTGTATGTGGAAGAAACCAGAGCTTCAATTCTGTTTTTATATGCCGGAGGGATTTTGTTTTGTTAAGTATAAATATTTGCAATGAACAACTCACGCCAACCTAGAAATCTCATGTAGAACAGAAAGCTCTAAGAAATCATAGTTCTTACAGGACACCAAGATTATAAAGCCAGTTAATTCCAATTCTGACCAATTCATCATCATAAGAAAATATATGCACTTCCTATACTAGTCCTGTCTGAAAGGAAGGATCTTACTGAGCAATCACTCATGTATAAGGAGTTCTAGGATTTATAGATGGTGGAGTAGAATTGGATATGGATGGAGAATCAACCTTGAGGTCTGGTTGGCAAAATAAAAGGTAGTTTACAGGATTTCCGTTTCCAACATAGTATACAAATGTTTCCCGCCATGATGTTGTCCAAGTTAAGATCAATTAATTTTTTTTTAAAGTAAGATGTCCAACCATTGTCTTGAGGATGCTCTGAGAGAACTGTCCGTTGTGCTGCCCTGACAAGCAGAGAACAGCGAAACTCCAAGTCAGTGGTTCTCAAACTGCTGCCCCAGAGAAGCAGCATCAGCATCACCTGAAAACTTGTTAAAATGCGAATTCTCAGGCTCCACTCAAGACCTGCTACATCAGAAATTCTGTGTGGGGTTTGTGAGTTTTAACATCCCCGTCAGGTGATTCTAATGCACGTCCAAGAACCACTGTTCTACGAAAATGGTCCTTCCAAGAATCCCAAAAATTTTGTTTCTTTTGAGGAGACTGTGCTCTCTGATCTTGGCCTGCTGATTCTACATTTCATGGATCTCTACAATTTTCCTCGGTAGTTTTCTTTTTGCCCTCAAGGCAGACGTCTCAAATAGTAAGTGTTTCTGAGAGACTTAGAAACTTTTTAACAACTCCCATTGTTCCCTTGCCCCCAGCGGGAATCATTCCAGCTCTGCTTCTTGAGCCCAGTTCAATAATTTCTCCCTGAGGATTTCCCCTCTTCCCCAGCATCATGCCCGTGAGTAGAGTGTGTGAGGTGTGGGCAGGGACCAGGAAGCTGTGAAGCAGCATGGGGGGCACCCCCAGAAAGATGTAAGGCCTGAGCTCGCTTCGCCCATTCAGGGCTGAAGGGAGGTGAGAGACTGAGGGTTTCCTCACCTGCCGATAGGTCAGCGGTAATTAGGTTTTTGAAAACATCTGCTGGAGGGTAAGGAGAATAACCAAGTGACATGGACTTGATGGTAGTAAGTCTAAAGTTTGAGAAGAGCCTCAGGAAGTGATTCCAGGGGAATGTGCTGTTAAAACAGATGCTTCAGGTTGCATATAAAACCCAGTAATTTTAGCACCAAGCATGGAATAGGCCTTGTGAGATAGGGAACAGGGGATAAGTAAAATCACTGCAAAATTCTCCACATGATCAATTACCTACTTAATATGTAAATTTGGCAACTTTTATTGAGCATGTTCTATGTCAGAGTTGCTGCTCCGAGTTCTATGGTTACCAAGCTACTGAAATTACAGTGTAACTGGTTAAGGGGAGAAGATGGAACAAATGAATGAAGATAAACCTATAACGCAGGTATTTTTAAATTGTTATAAGAACACCGAGAAATGGGGAATTAGCTGCACGTGGGAGAAATGGCAAAAGGAGTGACAGAGGGTGACGTTTGAGCAGATGTTTTCTAAGGTAGAGAACATGGTGAAGAGAATTCTAGGAAACAGACATGGAAATACACAAATATATGGCATGTTTAAGAAACTATAATCCATTAAAGAGCCAGGGGTTCATGAGAGGCAGAGCTACTGATTAGAGCCCGGTGGAGGCTACGTTTTACAGCCTTGTATGACAGGCTGAGTTGCACGCACATATGTGAGTATGTATTTCTACCCTGACTTGATCTACAAAGTGTTTGATGTGGCCCCTAAGGAGTACTAGTGAGCATCACCACGAGAACGTAAGTGAGAGAGAAAGGTGATCAGATCAGAGTTTAGACAGGTCTCATGGACAGCTGTGTAGGAGGTGAACTGGCGTGGAAGCAAATGGAAGTGAAAGATAAGAAGAGAATGACCTCTAAGAGATAACGGATTGCAGGAGGCCAGGTGAGGGAGGATGGAAGACTGAGACAAGGCAGGGGAGTGGGGAGGCCACTTACCCGCCACCCCGTCACCCTCTATCTCTTTCCCTCCATCTCCCTCTCCACCTTTGGTCCCATTCCCTCCACGCCCTACCACCTTTCCAGTCCCCTTCCTTCACGCATTCTCTTTCCCCATTTCCCTTCCTTGTAATCTCCCTTTAAATCTTCACTTATTTCCATTTCTTTTCCTTCAACATTTGCTGTCCTTTTAAAAGAGTTCGGAATCTCCTTCAAACAATATGTTTATCATCTATTTCTTAATCTAATGAAACTTCCTACCCCCTCCCTCTGGTCTCCACAAATGTTCTGGGGAGCCTCACCCAGTGAAGGACCACCTTCACTAGGGAGTGGGGACAAACTGGATGTCCCAGGTGTCCAGCTGTGTCCAGAGCCTCCCCAGTACAGACCTGACAGCCTATAGCTATTCATTCACCCAGCAGTCAACACCAGGTACTTACTAAGTACTGACTATGAGCAGGGATGGGCTCTGAGGGGGCACAAATAAAGTGTGAAATCAAGGCCTGTGTCTCTAGGATCTTGTGATTGAATTGTGTGGGAAAACCATAGACACATGAAAGATTCATTAGCATTATAGTGTGTTAAATGTTGCATGAAAAATTTATTAGAGACTGGAAGAGAGGAGGATGTCTTTAGAGCAGGAGACTACCCAGAGGAGAGTGAATACCATTTGTATTTCCAGGCACTGTCCTAGGGGTTTTTTATGTGTCATTCTACTTAAGCCTTCAGAAAATTCTATAAAGTATTTTCATACCTAACTTTCAGATATGGAAACTGAGACCCAGAGAGATTAAGTAACTTGCTCAAGGTTAAGTCTCAAGGAAATAGAAGCCCTGAAATTTGGCTGCAAGTCTGTCGGACTCCGTGTGTCTTCCCACCAGTATATTACACTGAATCTTTGTAGTATATTCTCTTTTTTTTTCAGATTGGCACCTGAGCTACCATCTCTTGCCAATCTTCTTGTTTTTTTCTTCCTCTTCTCCACAAAGCCCCCCAGTACATAGTTGTATATTCTAGTCTGGGGTCTTCTGGTTGTGCCGTGTGGGACACTGCCTCAACATGGCCTGATAAGTGGTGCCATGTCTGTGCCCAGGATCCAAACTGGCAAAACCCCAGGCTGCCGAAGTGGAGTACGCGAACTTAACCACTTGACCACCGGGCCAGTCCCAATATAGTACACTGAATCTTTGAAAAGCTGGTTGCGTGTGTCTCTGGATGGCTTTAAAATATTTCATGAGTGTATATTCCAGCACCAACCTGTAAACTCTCCAGAGACAAGGCCATTTAATCAGCAGCTGGTGATTTGGTCTGCACCTAATGATGCCCATCATATGGACCTGAACAACTCTGTTCTGAGCTCCAGAGCACTAGAAGAGCAAGTGGTGACTTCATGCATCCATGACTGTGGTTCGTTTTCTTTAGGTGCATGGAGAAGACACCATGGAACCAGGGAACCTCACATGGGTATCGGAATTTGTCTTCTTGGGACTCTCGCAGTCTCAGGAGCTCCAGCTTTTCCTGTTTCTGGTGTTCCTATTTGTCTACACCACCACTGTCATGGGAAACCTCCTCATCATGGTCACGGTGACCTCAGACTCCCAGCTCCACACACCCATGTACTTTCTGCTCCAAAATCTGGCTGTCATAGATCTCTGTTTCTCCTCAGTCACTGCCCCAAAGATGTTAGCGGACTTCCTCTCGGAGAAGAAGGCCATTTCCTACCAGGGCTGCGTGACCCAGATCTTCTTCTTCCACTTTCTGGGAGGTGCTATGGTCTTCTTCCTCTCGGTAATGGCCTATGACCGCCTTGTTGCCATCTCTCGGCCCCTCCACTATGTTACCATCATGAACACTCAGCTCTGTATGGGGCTGGTGCTGGCTGGCTGGGTGGGAGGCTTCATCCATTCTATTTCCCAACTGGCTCTGATGCTCCCTCTGCCTTTCTGTGGCCCCAACATCCTAGATAACTTCTACTGTGATGTCCCACAAGTGCTGAGACTTGCCTGCACTGACACTTCCGTCTTAGAGTTCCTCATGATCTCCAACAGTGGGTTGTTGGATGTCATCTGGTTCTTTCTGCTCCTGATGTCCTACTCAGTCATCCTGGTGATGCTGAGGTCCCACTCAGGGCAGGCGAGGAGGAAGGCAGCTTCCACCTGCACCACCCACATCGTCGTGGTGTCCATGGTCTTCATTCCAAGCATTTACCTCTATGCCCGGCCCTTCACCCCCTTCCCCATGGACAAGGCTGTGTCCATTGGACACACGGTCATGACCCCCATGCTCAACCCCATGATCTACACCCTGAGGAACCAGGAGATGCAGGCAGCAGTGAAGAGATTAGGGAGACACTGGCTGGTTTGTAAAAGGGAGTGATAATGGGCAGGTCATTTTCTTTAGCTTTGTTTTCCATTTGTAAGGTGGAGAGAGAGATCCTGTATCTTCTCTTTTCATAGCTTGTAGATACGTTGTGAGGATCATTGTAGAAATTAATGAATTTTGAAACTAGGCAACTTACGCAGATTTTTAGGAAAAAGGATAGAGTCCTCTTTGGTGACTAAGGTTTATGATAAAGAGTTCTAAAACTTCTGCAACAATGAGAAATGTTCTCTTGGCCCCTGGAAACCTACACTCTCCTTTCCCCCTTCCTCTTGTGATGAGGGTATTTCCTCAGTAAGAGCAGTCCTGTGTTAATGTGTTTTGACTTCTCTTCCCAGCACCCCTTTTTGTCTGTGTCCAGAGTGTTGGAAAAAACACAGAACTTGGAGATTTAGTCCTAAATTGAGAGCCCTTGAAGCATTAGTTACAAAAATGGTGACCTTGGATGAGCCACCTGGCCTCTCTTGGACTCACAGATTCTTCCTCACCAAACTGACATAAAATGCTATCTGTACCAATAATTTCACAGATTTGTTATAAGATTCAAATGAAAAATGTGTAAGAATATTTTGTAAACCGTAGAACCTATGTAAGAATTATTGTTATTGTTATTATTATGCCTGACATTTATTCTTTCATCGCTTGAGTTGCGTTTTGGAAGCAGGGCAGAAATTCCTAGGTGCAGCGAGGGGAGGCATGGAGAGGGTGGGGCTGAACTCCGGAGGGGCCATGCAACATGCCCGAAGGTGAAACCGAACAGGGACTGGGCGTAAATTCAGGGCCATGTCTGCAAGGCTCTGCTATCTCCCAACCTCCCATTTTCAGACTCAATGCTTCTTGCAAGCAGGAATGGGAAGATCCATTCATTTGTTCATTCATTCATATTTGTAAATATGCATTTGGGGCTTAATGCAGTACTTTATCCATAGAAAATGCTCCATAACAATTTGTTGACTCCATCTCTCTCTCTCTCTGTATCCCCACACCTTTCTCTTCCTCTCTCTCCCTCCCTACACTGATTTCTTCCAGTTCAGTCTTTACATCCATCAGGGCGCTTTCTCCCCCTCCTCCCAATTCACTGGTGTGTCTTGCTTCTTCTCTGCCTGGACCTCTTTGCCACGCACCCATCATGTCTTTCCTCCACTATCAAACTGGGGCTTTGGGGTTCGGTTGTCAGGCAGAGTTGAAGAGAGGAAATAGGTCATGATTAGAGTTGCAAGGGGCTGTGACCCCAACAAGTTTAAATAAAAAGAGGGTGTTTAAAGGTCTCCCTGAAGGAAGATGGAGTCAGGAATTGTGGGACTAAGAAGCTGCCAGGACTGACACAGCTGGTCTCTCCTCCTCCCCCCCTCCCTCCCTTCATCCCTCCCTGCCTGTGAGTCTGCTTGTACACGGCCCAAATGGGAGCTTCAGCCCCCAAACCTGCCGTTTCCATTCCACCTTCCGCAGTCAACTTGCTCATTCTCTCAGGGTTACAACTCCAAAGTCTTGTGAGAATAATGTGACTGTCTAGGGTTGGGCCATGCGTCCCGTGGGGCTGTGGATGTGTGGGTCATGTGATGTAAGTGTGGCCATCCAGGCCCCTCCCTTCAGCAGGAATTGTGGGTGCATGTTGTTCTCAGAGAAAGAGCGTGTGGGTGGACAGACTCCCCCAAACATGTCTGCCATGAAAGGAACAAGCAGGGTACCCCTTAAGCGACACCATGCGAGGAACTTGTTAATTATGTCTAGTCTAGAAATTCATGTTTTTATTCCTCCATTAAACATGTAGTTATTGAGTGCCTAAAATTTACTCCTTCTGTCCCAATTTGTCCTCTTTACCCCTAGGTTCTTAGGGAAAGTTCCTGACTTTGTTTTGGCTGAACCAAGGGAAGAAAAGACAAGAGCCTGAGGAATCAGGGCAACCTGAAAGGACACACATGGCGGTGGCCCAGCGGAAGCCGTCAGCGATTGCCGAGGGAGCCGGGATGGAGACAGAGCTGAACGCAGGAGAGGAGGCAGCTGGGGCACCCAGGGACATGATGCCTGCCTCAGCGTCCACCCACAGCCATGTGCCCTGCCCCTCACACCAAAGACAGGGAGAGGATGCCTGTGCAGGCTGTAAAGAGTTTCTTTTTCTCTGGAGAATTTAAAAACAACAATAAAACTGACTAAAGGTGTTTTTTATAATTACCATGCCCTGGCGACTCTAAACAATGTTAGAGTTAAAATATGCCCTCCTTCCAGGTGGCTTGCTCCCACCCCCCTGCCCTTCATAAAACCCGGTGTGTGTGTGTGTGTGTGTGTCTGTGCACACGCATGCGTGTGTGTGTGAGATACAGAGGAAACCCTGAAAAAGTGGGGAAAGAGTTAGAATTGTGGAGGGGAGAAGACCAGAGGCCTTATGAGGGAGGAGAGTGTGAGCCGTGGAAAGAGGGGACCTCGTGCCCTGATTCTGTACAGGTATCAATAAAGCAGCAAGGCTATGGGGTGACCGCTGAGATGAAAGCTGAGGAGGGAGGAGGAGGTTGAGCTGGAGCCCTGACTCCCACGACAGGGAATGTGCCCAGAGAGCCCCTGGACAGTCCTCCCAAGAACCCGGAAATGGGTCCCATGGGCCCTTGGGCTTGCCCCGCAGTGTGAATCCACAGAGAAGCCATGAAGGCCACGAGGCCTGCTGCTTTGCAGTGGGAACTCTCAGGAGGAACAGACACATCGTTTTCCCCTTACATCTTCCCAACACCAGCACCAGACGGGAGGTGCTGGAAAGAGGAAGGAAGAAATGTGAGGAGACAGACAAAGAACAGCTGAACAAATAAATAAAAAAGGTAATTTCATAAAATAAGATCTATGAAGGAAATGTATGGAGTGATGTGACTAGTAGGGTGGGCAGTGTTATAGAATGTGTTTGAGGAAGGGATATTTGAGCAAAGACCTGGGTAATGAGAAGGAGCCAGTCAGGCAAAGGTCTGGGTGACAGGCAAGCATTCTAGACAGAAGAAACAGCAAGTGCAAAGGTCCAGAGGAAAGAATGAGCTTAGTGGCCAAAGGAAAAATAAAAGAGGACAGTGTAACTGGAGTGTGGTGAACAAAGAAGACCTTGGTAGGAGGTGGCTCTCAGATGTCATATTAGTTATCTACTGCTGCATGACAAATCAACCCAAACCTAGCAGCTTAAACCAAAGTAATCATCTGTTATCTCTCATGAGTTCTCCGGGCCAGGAATTCTTACAGGGCATGGCAGAGACTGCTTATCTCTGCTTTGCAATGAACTGGGCCTCAGCTGGAAGACTCAAAGGCCGGGGGTGGAATCATTTGCAGTTTCGTTCACTAACATGTCTGGCTGTTGACGTTGGTGTCGGCTTCGCACCTAGATGGGGCTGTTGTTTGGTCTCTCCACTTGGCCTGAGCTTCCTCACAACATGGTAGCTGGGTCCCAGGGACAAGCATCCTGAGTGAGAGCCAGGCAGAAACTGAATCCTTTCTGCACCTAGACTCAGAAATCACACAGCATCACTTCTGCCACATTCTATTAGAAAGAAGTGAGCCATCAAGTCCGGCCCACATTCAAGGGAGGGGAGTAGCCTCCATCTTTTGCATGAGGTCTGTCAAAGAGTTCGTGGATGTATTTTTAAATTACCACTGAGGTAGATAGGAGCCTGATCATTAAAGAGCTGGAATTTTATTCTGTGTGCAATAAAAGTCTTTGGAGGGTTTGGGTGGAGGTGGGGATGGTGGCGTAATGTACTTTATACTTTAAAAAGATCATGTTGGCTGCTGGGCAGAGGGTGGGTTATAGAGGTCAAACCTGGTGGACTGGGTTAAGAACCCGACCTGGAACAAGGAGACGTGGATTCCAGTTCAGGTTCCTGCACTAACTAGCCATTACCTCTGGCAAGTCTCCTAACACTGGCGCTGTAGGGGCATCCTTGCATTTGTATGGATTTACCCAGGGCTTTTTCTTCCCTCAGACCTGCAGGAAGGTGTTTGTTTTGTGTCTCTCCTCTGTTAGATGACTGTTTTCACTCACCGTGACCCTAGCACCCAGCACAGGCCCTGGGACGTGAAGGCTCTCCATAGACATTTGTTGAAAGAATAAACGAACAGGTGATATTGTCTACCCCACATCAGTCCTTGAAGACAGACATCCCTGGCCTTTTGGTTCTGGAGTGTCCACCAAACCAAATAATCCTTCAGCAAGTGGTCAGTGTATGGGAGGAACATTGGGGGAGCACTTGGCTCCATCTCTTCTGGAATAATCCAGCGCACCATTCTGGATTCAAGTCCATGAGGCCTGATTCTATTCAGAACCATCACCACTGCCCAGAAGGACACAAAGAAGGCTAAGACTCATCCTTGTCCAGAGCCCAGCATGGATGGCAGATCCAGGACAGCCTGCTCTGTGGCCATAAGTGGCATCAAGTGGTAGCACATTCGTGGCTGGCCAATGGGCCTTCCAGGGCCAGTGAGGAAGATCGGAGAGGAGCCTCGCCCTTTCTCATGACCCTGCCAAAAGACTACACTGTGGGGGATAGGAGAGGAAGAGCTGAGAGAGAGAGCACCACTCTTCTAGCACAAAGGGCCCTGGCTGGTGGCTGCCTGCCCTTGACATTAGGTGCTGGCTCCAGCCACCTCCAGTGCTTCTGAGGAGCTGGGACCACCAAGCTCACCACTCCCACACCCATCACGGGAGCCAGAGATGCTGATGAGCCTGTGGCTCCACAAGGGGTGGGAGGTAGGGGAGTTGGGGCGGTGGGAGGGTGTAAAACCTGCACAATCTTTGAAACCATTGTTTGCATTTTTGAACTTTCTAGATTGTAAGTGCCCTATGCAAGAGACTGTTGCATTCAACAGGGTGTCTAAATTCCTACAGCCTTCAGGCATTCATTCTTTCTAGATGTATTGAGATGCCAGGATGCAAAGATGGATCCATGTGGGTGCTGTCTTGTGGAGAGACAGGCTGAGGGGGCTGAGGAGGGTGCAGCCCCAGCCCCTCCTCTCAGGTTCTGGGGTGCAGCCCCTGCCCCTTTTTGTACTCCTCCCTGCCCTCTTGCTCCAGAGTGGCTTCCATACCCCGTCTGGGTCAGCTACCACAGCAGCCTCGCCCAGAAGGGGGCCAGGGGAGTACAATCGGAACAGCCAGCACAGCCTGTCAGACTCCCAAGTCCCACCCAGAGGCCACCAGGGTGGCCTGCTCAGGCCTGAGGCACCTTCCCAGCCTATGTGAGGAGGCTTCTGTCCGTCAGATCACACCTGTGCCCTTGGGAGCCAGGAGGAGAAGGAAGTAGCTTGTAGAGTCAGACCCAGGTTGACACCCCCTTCCGAGAGCATGACACGTTATTTCCTCTCCACTTCAACAATAAAACTGAGCTCCCAGGCCCCACTGAGTCCCCTCGCTCGTTATGTCTCTGATTCAAAGCAGGGTCTGCCTTGTCTGCCAGCCCATGATCCTCCTCCCCCTCTCCCAGTCCCTGCCCCTGGGAGTTCCCAGTGTGATGGAGGAGGTGAGGTACAGCTCACACAAGGCCACGGCAGGAGGGAGGGGAAGGGATGGGTGCTCGCCCTCAGCCGACCCCCCAGACAGGACCAGAGCATCTCTCAAGTGCTCACCAGAGAAGCTTCCTGCCCATTGGTAACTTTACTTGCAGATCAGAGAGGTCAAAGCCAAGCCCTTGCTCAAGGTCACATAGCCAGGCTGGTGCTGGGCTCCCAGGACAGCTCTCCAAGGTTCCACAGTGCTCTTTTTCCAGCCTCACTATAAACGGAACACTCAGAGCTGCCTCTGTCAGGAGAGTCCTCAGCTCTGGAGCACACACATACACACAGGCACACACGTGCACACGTTCCTGGGCCGCCCTGGCCTCTGGCGCAGTTTGAGCCTAGCCCCTTCTCCCTGCACACCTCAGCGTTCTCATCATGAGAATAGGCCCAAGGACCCCATTCCCAGGAACCCCTGGGACCAGCAGACCCACCAGGCTCTGAGCCCTGCTCCACCACAGCTGTGTCCTTGGGAGCCGTTGGAGCTGAGCAGATAAAGAGATCTAATCATGCTTGTGGCCAGCAGCTCCACTGTAGCTGGTAGACGGTTTTTGTGAAAAGGGTTGCAGAATCTTGAGGTTTCGAGATGGCGAGGGGAGGGCGGGAAGTAAGGTTCTTGGGTATTGCAGCTGAAAGATGCCAGGGAGGGCAGTCTCCCTCATGGTCCAGGGTCTGGGCCTCAGCCTGGCAGGGCCAGGCCTGTAACAGTATCCACTGACCCAGGGCTAGCCTGGCCCAGGGAGAACGATGCCCCTGACCAGAGGCACCAGATTCTAACAGATGTACAGGCACAAGTCCATTCTCTGACCCAAGAGCTGGACAGGCAAGGTCATGGCAGATGCATCCGTTCCACAAAGACGTACTAAGGCCCTGCCAGGCATTGTGTTAGGTGCTGAGGCTACAGGAAGCAACAGAACAGGTGCCTACCTTTTCTGAGTGGCATTCACAGAGCTGCAGGGAGCTGGCGCTTAAGCAGATCCAACCGCAGGATTACACATCTAATTACAATGATGTCAAGTTCTATGAAAGGAGCTATAAGAGTAAGAAACCAGAAGACCCAGCCACCCAAGTCATGGCCAGTGGGGCTGGGACAGGAGAGGTTCCCCATGGATGGGGCCTGGAGAGTCAGTAGGAGTCACCAGGCACAAAGGGAGAAGACCTTCATGGTTGGGACCCATAGCAGGTGGGGGTGAGCCCATTTTAGGAGCTGAAAGCCAGTGTGTTTAGAGGGAGAGGAGTAGAGAGAGGAGATGGGGCTCTGGAGAGGGGAGGTTGCAGGAGCCAGACTGTGTGAGCCCAGGGGCTCCTTTCCTTAGGAGAAACTGCATGGAGGGCCAAGATGAGTCAGCAGAGGGGACAGCATGCTTAGGGGACTGGCGGTGCCAAGTCCCCCAGGGTCTCATACTCCCATGACCACCAGGGAGAGAGGGACAGCAGTTGAGGGGCTTGCTGGTCAAGGCCCTGACCCCTAAAGACACACCCCAACCTTCCCTTGGTGCCTTATTTCCAGTCTCCCAGCAGCTTTATCTCCTCCTGTCACCCCAAGTGGTCTTTCGGGTCTCATTACAAATCCTTTCCTCCTGTTTGGCTCAGTCTTGGACTCTTATTTTGCCCATTTCCCTTTCAGAGGAAGAGCTCTCCCACAGGACTCCCCAACCTCTGAGGTCTGAGCCTGGCCCATCCTCAGCAATGGGTTCTGGACTCCACCATAGAGAGAAAAGTTCACACAGGCCTTGCAGAGAGCCAAGCTTCCCAAACACCCAACCTGGTGGAGCATCCCACTCTGATATCCCCAGCATGCAGCCTCCAACCTCAGTGGGCCGTCCATCCTCACGTCCCTCGAGCAGCACCCACTCCAACCACCCACAGCTCATCCTTGCACTGCGGAAAATCATGGGGCCCACCTAGTGCCCACCCTAATGGTCTACAGGTTGCCTCCCATCCCCTGCCCCACCCCGCTTACCTGGCCTATTGGGGTCAAGAGCCTGGGAGCAGCGAACTGCCACCTGGAGAAAGAAGAGGAAAGCCCAGCTGGGTGGGGGAAGGGACATGCCTCCCTTTTAGGGTGAAAGAGGGCGTGTAGACTCATGGAATTCAGCCAGGACGCAACATGGTTCACTCACGTTCCACAATATTTCCGAGCCCTGGCTGTGGGCCTGGCTGTGCAGGGTGCTGGGTACACAGCTGTAAATAAGATCGGGCCTGGGGTTCCCAACGGGCTTGGTGGCCAGTCCAGGAGATGGACATGTGACAGCGTGTCTTCAGTACAGCCCAATCTGTGCTGAGAGAAGCATCAGCATAGGGTACTCTGCAGATATAATCCCGATCGTTTAGGGGGTGAACAGGAAAGGGATGACGGAAGGCTTCCTGGAGGAGGTGAGTCTCAGCTGGGTTGTGAAGATGAGTAGAAGTTAGTCAGGCAAAGGGAACACATACGAGGACCCAAAGGTGAGGGAGAATGCAGTGATTTCAGAAAGCTTCAGGGAGGCCAAGACTGGTGTGTGGTGAGCAGGTGGGGAGGGGTGAGTGGAGGCTAGAGAGGTCCTGTAGGGCCTGGAAGCTTGGAAGGATTTAGAGTTTCCCAGGCTGCTGCTAAAGGGACATTGTGCATAGACTCCATGGACCGTGACCCTGCCCGATAGGATCCTGGAAGGGGCCAGGGTCATCCTCAGCACAGCACGTGAGCAGCCCCGTCCCCGGCGCTCTCTCCCCGGAACCCAAAGTTGGGGGCGGTGTGTGGAAGGACTTGAAAACCTCCTGATTGTCATTTAACAAAGTGTCATTTAGTGGAAGGGGCAAAATGCCAGTACCCAGGAGAGGACAGAGGACATGATCACCCTCATGCAGAAAATAAGGGATGCATTGTCCCTAGGGAATTTAAAAGTTCTAATAACACAGAGGAAATGTCAGACTGCTTCCTGTGATCGCCACGTGGCACAATTCAGAACACTGTCGGTGACTCAACACTCCTCCCCAAAGGCACCGTCTGTTGGCCTAGATTCTAGACGATTCCTGCAATTCCTGGGGCTGTAATAATCACAGGTGTAAGTTTCAAACGAATGCCTTTCATTGCTTGTCCTTTGATAAGCACTGTGTTCTCCGTGGACGTCGATGTGGAGAATTCCCAGTTGTGGGAGGCTCCCTCAGCCACATGCATTCTTTTGGAGAGAAAGTTCTAGGGGTTCAGGATCATCTGAGCTGGCGCTGGCCACCCTTCGTGCCTCCCGTCCCCTGGAGCCCTGCCTGACCTTGCCTTGAAACAGCTGGTTTGGTATAAAGTGAAAACACAGGGATCATAAAGATGAAGAGACGGAACTTGATTGCCTGCAATTCTGTCCCTCCGTGTGACCATTTGGAGTTTTAATTTCTGTTTAAAATTTAAAAGTGCAAACTGCAAAGTATAATATTTTGAGTGCAAACTTCACTTCATATGTGAATATTTTACTGAATTTGAATAATATCTTTAACATTGAAACATTATTTAAAAATTTTTAATTGTTTATTTTAAACCTAAAAAACAAATCAAGAAAACAGAAACTGTAATGATATATTAAATATTATATTAAAACCAATATGTAGGTAGTTTTTCTCTATTTAAAACACATGCATGTAATTAAAAAGCATTAATTCATTACACTTTTTTATTGTAATTTTTTATTTCTTTACTGGCATGATTATATGTACACAGTTTAATAAAGGAGAACTTTCACGCACGTCTTTTGTAGTCATTGTTATTATTTGTTTCGTTTAATGGGTATTACCCAATGTAATTTTGTTGTGTGGAGGAAAAGGTATCAAAGAATAATCCACTTCCGCTATCAGACATTCTAGGTCGCCAGTGGGAAACACTTAGCCCCAAGGAAAATCTAAAATCTTTCCATTGAGGTCCCAGGGGGCATCATGAAGAGCCCGCGTGGGGAATATGTGGGGCCTGTGCCCCTTGCTCACTCCTCTCTTCTCGTCTCTGGGTGTGGTTGACCCTGACCACAGAAAAAAAGCAGATGTCAAGGCTGACCACTGTGAGAACTGGCCTGGACCCCGCATGGCCAGGCCTGCCCCATAGTGAAAGTCATAGTCGGAGAGGGGGCAGGTGCCCAAACTGGAGAACCCCTGGAGGGCTTCTCTCTCCACCACTGTCACTCCACTCAGTTTCCAGTGGTCCCGGCACCAGCAGCTGGCAGGCCCACTCTGATGGGAGGAGAAGGGCTCAGAGACCAGGGTCTGCACAGCCCTAACTGGGGAGGCTCCCTCGCCTTCCTTCCTCCCTTCCTCCCTTCTTTCCTCTCTTCCTTCCTTCCTTCCAGGTGCCCAGGCCTGGATGGTCTGCAAAGCCGTTGTACCCACTGCCCCCTACCCTTCAACCTGAGGGTCATTGCTGTCCTTGTGGGCCAGCCTGGACTGAGCTCAATAAAGGAAGCAACAGTGGGACCAAACAACAAGGTTTAGTCAACGTTGTCGAGTGCCTGCTGTGTGCCATTTGACCGGGGGGAGGGCGGCTAGAGGTTGCCCAAGTGGATGACGGTCTGGGATGGGGGCCCAGGCCAGTTCTTAGTCACCTCTGTACTGCCCTCCTGGGTGCAAAGTGCTGTGGCTCCCAGAGGGAGACTTTCTGCAGACTCAGTAGAGGCCTGGAAGCAGACAAGAGGAAGGGTTGTCCACGGAGGGTTGAGGTGGCTGGAGCATAGGGGCAGAGTCCTGTGGGAGGGCAGCAGAGAGCAGGCTGCAGGGGCAGGAGAACCAGGTGGCAGACCTAGCTTTTCCTTTGGTTTCCTTGCCTGAACCTCTGCCTGCCAGCAGGGCGCCCCGGAACCTGCCCTCTGTAGACTGGTTGTACAGGTCTTCTCAATGGTCCCCGCTTGCCTCTCATCACCACCTGGAGCAGTCAATAGGCCAAACCCCCCAGAGATGGGCCAACATGGCACGGTTGGGTCTACAGCCCGGGGTTCTGTCTCGAGCTTGTCACAAGAACCCATGGTAGCCCACAGCTGTGGCAAACCCTTGCACAACACACTACCGCTGAAGAATTAGAGTCCTCTCCGAAGGGAGAACAGAGCTCACTCTGAGTCCTCTTCAGGGGGGGACCCTGGAAGGAGGGCAACCCAGGTTTTAGACACCCCACCCCAGCTTCCAGCCTTCTGCGGGCATCTGGCTTCCTGAGGGCAGTGGAGGTGAAGCGTATTTGAGGAGCACACTGTCACTTTTCACATCTCTCTCCTTCGTGACCATCATGGTCCTCATCTCGCAGGTTTGGAGGCTGGGGTCCAGGGAGTGGTGTGATTTACTCCAAGTCATGCAGGGGGTCAGCAACAAGGAACTCAATGTCCTTCATCAACTACACAGTGACTTTCCATCCAGGCCCCCTGGTCACAGGAAAGGGGCCCCTGTTGAAGACAAGGAGATAAAATCAGCAGGGCCCAGACCTTCAACGGGAGCTTGTGAAAGTGCCCACCAAAAGGGCTGCTTCAACAGCAACTGTCGGCTGGTGGTGTGGGTGTGGGAGCAGGGGCTGGCAGGCAGGGCGTGGGGGACAGAAGGCAGGAGGTAAGGATACTGGGAACAGCCCTGCTGGGAGTCTGGAGCAGGCACAGGGTCTGCCCTGAGGAAGGACAGCCACGTCCACCTGAAGAAGGGCCGAGGACAGGCAGGCTGCAGGGTGCAGCAGGGGCGATTCTGGAGCTGTGTATGGAGAGACAAGCACATGTTCTCCAGGCAGGCCAGGATGGGGTCGGGGCAAAGGATGAGCATAGCTCACCCAGTGGAGGGACCTGCAGGAGAGGCAAGGAGGTGTGAGAGGGCACGGGCCCCTGGGGGAAGACCGACGGGGGGCGTTCTACCATTAAGATGTGGAAATAGAGGCCCAGCCAAGGTTGCACAGGTAGTGACAGAGCCAGTTGCCACCCAGGTCACTCTGAGCCCACTACAGCAGCCTCCTCTAAGGAAGCTACTGCTGGTCAAGCCCAGTAGGAAGTCAGAATTGACACCCACTGCTCAGTGCAAACCTACCATGGATACACACTGAAGAAACAGGGAGAGAAGCACTCAGCCCAAGACAGTTCCTCAGCTTCTATGGAGGCTTGCTCCCATCACTCTGCAGGGGACTTTCCCCATGACATCTCACTGTGTGTCGCAAATGGTCCCATGCGTTAGCCCCTTAGTTCTCACCGCCAGGGCCTGCCTCAGCCATCACCTCACCCAGTCCTGGCACCTTGGAGAGAGCTGGTAGGGATAGGGAGTAAGGAGGAGGGGCTGAATCATTGATCTTAAATCATTCATTCACTCAACAAACGTCTATTTAGTACCTACTGAATGGCAGGCCTTGTGCTGGGGGGTGTGAGGAGATACAACAACACTAAGACAGATCCAGTTTCTGCCCTGTTGGGGGAGGAGAGGAGCCTTCTCAATCATCTGGCCCAATTCTCATTTTAGGGATGTGGAAACTGAGGCCCAGAGAGGGGAAGTGACTTGCCCAAGACCACACAACTAGTTCGTGGCAGAGACCTGGCCCAATCCTCTTCTGCAGCACACTGCTTCTCAGTCCTCCTGCAAATGTTCCTTGAGCGATGCTTTGTGTTCCAGGCGCTGCTCTGGAACTCGATAGCAAAGAGGGTGCGGATGGGGTGAGTGGGTGGGAGGGAAGAACATCCCCAGACCAGCGAGGGGAGGGGTGGGGGTGGGGTGTGTCAGTCTCAAGACTCCCCCAAAAATGAGGGAAGTTCCAGAGCTCCACCTCAAGGGGCTGGGCTTTTGGGGCCCAGAGCCCCCCTCCCCCACCCCAGGACGGGATATAAAAGTCCTTCCCAGCTACTTCCACAGAAGAGCAGAAGGGGAGAGGTCAGCTTGGGTCCTCTGGGTGAGAAGTGAGCACGGGACTCCACCCATGCGCAGGACGTGTGTTTCGGTGGCTTAACGCGCTGTGGCTGGGGGTCTCATTGCGAAGATGAAGCTGCTCCTGGCCCTGGCAGGCGTCCTAGCTGCACTCATCCTGGCCCAGCTCTGTGAGGGCACTGCCCCAGGTAATAGCCCTTTGGGCGGCCCAGGAGGAGGGCAATGGAGGGGGAAGAACTTGGGTGTGGGGGGACTGCAGCTCCCCTGGACCCTGAGTTCCCTTCCCTCTGAACAGCCTCCCCCAGGGCAGTGGAGACCTCGGTCCTTCGGGGCTGCATAACAGAGGCCAAGTTGCTGGTGGATGCGGCCTACAATCAGACTCAGAGGAGGTAGGTCTGGGTCTGAGGACTGCATGGGCCTGAGAGGGTAGATGAGGCAGGATGGGCTCCAGCCAAGGTCACCTCACCCATCATCCTGCCCCTGGGCGCCATGGGGCAGTGCCACGTGTGTAGAGAGCCTCCCTCCCATCCATCATTCTGTCTGTTTACACTGTCCTGACTGCCTGCCGCCCGGCCTGGGGATCTGCTGGGTGAGTCTGCTTCCTTTCTCCAGCCCTCATCCCTCCTCTCCTGGGCAGCATGAAGCAGCGCCTTCGCAGTGGATTGGCCAGCCCCATGGACCTGCTCTCCTACTTCAAACGACCAGCAGCGGCCACCAGGACAGTCGTTCGGGCTGCCGATTATATGCATGTGGCCTTGGGGCTGCTGGAGGAGAAGTTACAACTCCAGGGGTCCAGATCCTTCAATGTCACTGGTACTGTGCTCCCTACTGAGCCCCCAGGGCCTTCCCTGGCCTGGGAGTGGAAGGAAGCCAGGAGGGGGAGGCAGGGTACACAGCCTTGGGGTGTTGGGAGGGGAGAGGTAAAGGGATGAGAGATACTGAGCAGACAAGCTCAGGAAGGAGCTAGAATCCTGGGTCCAGGCCCCTATTCACCTCCCCCCACAAGATGTGCTAACAGAACCCCAGCTGCGGCTGCTGTCCCAGGCCACTGGCTGTGCTCTCCAGGACCAGGCCGAGAAGTGCAGTAACAAATATCGCACCATCACCGGGAGATGCAACAACAAGTGGGTGCCAGGGCCTGCGCCTGACCTGGGGGGTGCCTCCCTTCCCTCATCCACCCTTCCCTACACGCTGAGTGGTCTCCAGGCCCAGAACTCTGCTGACTTGAGCCCACCTACTGCTGCAGGAAGAGACCCTGGCTGGGGGCCTCCAATCAGCCCCTGGCTCGCTGGCTGCCAGCTGAGTATGAGGATAGGCTGTCGCTCCCCTTCGGCTGGACCCCCGGCAAGAAGCGCAATGGCTTCCTCCTCCCTCTTGTGAGTCAGGGCTGAGGGTCTGGAGGATGCTCCTTCTCTTCGAAACACGGGAGTCAAAGCGGAGCCCAGAGTCAGCCAGACAGGGCTCAAATCTAGGCTCCACCACTGGCGGGCTGTGTGACTTTGGGCAGGCAATACAGCTGAGTCTCAGTTTCCTCATATGTAAGATGGCAGTAAATCCTACCTCATATTGCCGACGTGAATATTAAATAAGGTCCCTCCTATAAACATCCATATCGGATGTGGTCTATTAACGCTAGCTCTTACAGTATTGTTTTTTCTGAAAGAATTACTGTCAAAGTATCTTGCTAAATATAAAGAGCTATACACCTTCATCTAGCTATGTCTGCCAATCTAAATGACAATGTTTACCAGCTTATCAATTTTCTATTCATATGTCAATATAACAATCCATCACCTACATCTATCAAAAATCTACTTATTAATTTTTCTTCCATTGATCCTTCCGTCTATCTATCCAATTCTCTCTATAGTTATCCACCACCTAGCAACCGGTCCGTGCATCTATCGATCAGTTCTATCGTCTAGTTACCCACTAGTCTATGAATTGATTTATCCATTTGATCTATTTACCTCTCTGGAAGAGCTGGTGTGGTCTCAGCCAGCCAACCTAGCCCCCCCCCCCTTTCTCTTTACCCCTGGAATCCTCATGAGCCAAGCCAGAGAACATCTTTCTAGGAATGACAGCCACATAGGAGGTGGGACAAAATAGGAAAGGGGAGGGGAGGTCAGGAGAGGAGGAGAGATTTTGTTAACTCCAGCAGGGGCCATCTGCTGGCTCCTGAGTTCCGGGTTGGCCCCAACACCTTGCAGGGTCTGGGAGCCCATGCCCTACAGTGACCTATCTCCCCTCCAGGTCCGGGACGTCTCCAACCAGATCGTGCGCTTCCCCAGTGAGAGGCTGACCTCCGACAGGGGCCGGGCCCTCATGTTCATGCAGTGGGGCCAGTTCATTGACCACGACTTGGACTTCTCCCCTGAGTCCCCAGCCAGAGTGGCCTTCACTGCGGGCGTCGACTGTGAGAAGACCTGCGCCCAGCTGCCCCCCTGCTTCCCCATCAAGGTACCCTCAGCCAACCTCCCAGGCCCCGGTGCAGCCTCCACCCAAGGGCTGACAGCTGGGAGTAGGGATGTGGAAGACTAAAACACCATCCTCAAGGAGCTGTCTGTGATGCTGGAGTATCAGGCAGAGATAAGAGGCACAGCCTGGAACACACCCCTGGTTCTGTGCGTCTTTGAGGGGTGGGAGTGCAACCTGCCAGGAGGTTCAGTGCAGGCTCCAGGGAAGGGAAAGCAATCAGACTGGCCTCGACCCATGGGTCTGATTCTCACAGGGGAAGCCACTGAGCTGCTGCTTTTGGAAGCCTTTAGGGCCTCTTTGCTCTTGCCCTTCTCTCTTTCCTGGGAAAGTCCAAGGGCCCTGCAGCTCCCGCCAAATCCTGGGATCGGGTGTGAGCACAGTGCTCTCCTTCAGGCTGAGAGGCAAGGGTGGTGTGAAACACTAGGGAAGAAAAGATGGACTCCAGCGAGCAGAACTTCTACTGGGGACAGAGGGGGGCCATGCACGCACACACTCCGACATGCACACCCTCACTCACACTCAAGAGGCAGGGCGACATTCATGGGGCGTGACATGTGAGGGCCCGTGGCTGGCTCCTCCCTGTTGCAACCCTATCCATTCCTCAAGCTCTGGTTCACGGGCACCTCCTCCAGGGAGCCTTCCCATATCTTCCTATTCTATCTTTAGCTTTTGGCTTTTAGATCAAGCACAGCAAATGGCACCTCAATCTAGAGTGATAGTCTCCATATGTGTGGCTGTTTTCCCTGAAAGGCTGGCTTCCTGTACCCTGTACTGGGTCTCATTGACCTTCACAGTATCCAAAGCACGAGCACAGAGAGGCACTTAGGAAATATCCATCAAATTGAATGGACTGAAAGGAGCACAGGCCTAATCGACAGGAGATCTAGGTTCTAACCCCTCCTCTCCTGATAACTGTTTGCTACTTCCCTTCTCTGAGCCTCAGTTTCCCCACCTGTAAAATGAGGATCTAAGGCCTCATCCATTTCTAACCTTCCATGACTCTATGGCACAAAGTGCTGAGGATGCGCAGGTTGACCTGGTGAGCAGTATGAGTCTGGGTGAGTCAAGGAGGGCTTCCTGGAGGAGGGGAGTTTTCAGCAAGGTTTTAAAGCAGGTGGGGGATGACCAAGAAGAGTGAGCTTTCTTTCTAGGGACCCCAGTCTCACTGGCTCCTCTTCCACCTCAGATCCCACGCAATGACCCTCGCATCAAGAACCAGAGTGACTGTATCCCTTTCTTCCGCTCGGCACCCGCATGCCCCCAAAACAAGAACAAAGTCCGAAACCAGATCAACGCTCTCACCTCCTTTGTGGATGCCAGCATGGTGTACGGCAGCGAGGTCTCCCTTGCCCAGCGGCTCCGCAACCAGACCAACTACTTCGGGCTGCTGGCTGTCAACCAACAGTTCCGTGACAATGGCCGGGACCTGCTGCCCTTCGACAATATGCGCAACGACCCCTGTCGCCTCACCAACCGCAATGCGCGCATCCCCTGTTTCTTGGCAGGTCAGACTCGGGGTTCTGGGTTGGGAAGCCACGGCGGGCTGTGACGTGGATGTATGGCCTCAGACCTCAATATTAGACACACCATAGCACAGACCTGTGGTAGTCATCATGGAATCAGTAAGCGGGAAGGAGTCCCTTTGCAAACGCCCTGTGTGTGGCCAGCGATCACCGCTTGCCTCTCCCCAGTGATAGGGAGCTCAGGCCTATACAGTGCAATGGTCCATCTGTAGCAGTGCTGACTGTTACAAAGGTCTCCCTCATTTAGAGCCAACATCCACTTATTGCTCTTCTTCATGCTTCTGGAACTTCAGAGAAGAAGCTATCTCTCTTTCACACAGTAATAGCCTGTTTAATGACCCAAATATTTCTCTTCTCTGGGCTAAATTCCCTTAGGTTTTTATGTGCCCTCTCTCTTGCCTCACTAGACACTGTTATCTGGTACCTTCCTCTGGATGCCTGATGTCAACTCTCCTGGGGCCTTTGCCCCATGTGCTGGTTATAATGATAATGGTCATTGTTTCTGGTTATTTATGACATTTAAAGGCGCCATCTCTAATCCTTACAGCAGCCCTGGAAGGAGGGCATTTTTATCACCTTCGTCTGACAGACGAGAAACTGAGGCTGGGGGAAGATAACTAATGTGCTCAGAGCACAGATTTCAGGTGGCAGAGTCCACAGTGGGCACTCAAGTCAGCGTAGTGTCCGGTCTGTGACCTTCCCACTCGACTCCACTGCTTTCTTCTCAGGGAGTTGGCTCCAGCCGCCTTTCCTAAGGATTGTATATTTCTTTGCTCCTGGCAAGAGCAGCGTGCACCTTCACGAGAGGTCTACTAAAAAGTAGATTAAATATGACTTTGTACAAAAGGGTTTAGTTCAAAGCCGGCAAATGACTGTGTGTAGGGCCCACCTTTGGGACTTGACTTTCCTTCCCGGCCTCGAGGGGAAGGTTTGCTACAGGGACGGGCTCTGCCCAACTCTCTTGGGCTCCCTGGGGAGAGCAGCACGACACTAAGTCCAAAGCTGGGGGAAGGTCCAGCCCTCGGCAGAGGACGTGCAGACGGATGCAGTTCACAGGACACGTGGGCTCACAGTCCCAAAGTCAAGGTTCCTAGAATCACCCAGCTCCCTCCACCAGCCTTGGATCTGGTCATCTTACAGAGTGGAATCATTAGGCAAAGATTTTCCCTCCCCGTGCTTTTCCACCTCATCCAAACCTGTTCCAGTCACTTCAGGATCCAAGACCCTGTTGTCCTCCCCGCCCTGGCCCGCTGTGCGGGGGAGGAGGGTGGCGGTCAGTGGCACCTCACAGCACAGCTGAGGAAATGGAGGTCCAGTGAGGGCCAGGAATTTGGCCCAGGTCACAAAGTCCCACCACCTCTCTTGAGTCCTCAGAGCTCTGACTGCCTTAATAGAAAGACATTCTCTGGGAAGGTCTATGGTGACTCTAAACTTGGGGTTTTCCAGGTGACTCCCGATCAACTGAAACCCCCAAACTGGCAGCGCTGCACACTCTCTTTATGCGAGAGCACAACCGGCTGGCTACCGAGCTGAGACGCCTGAATCCCCGGTGGACCGGGGACAAGCTGTACCAGGAGGCTCGGAAGATCGTGGGGGCCATGGTCCAGGTAGAGAGCCCTGGGTCCCAGCATCACCTAGAAGACAATCTGGCAAGAGAAGCCACCTGAAGGAGTGGCTCCCACCTTCCTTAACACACCCTCAGGGAGGTGCCTCAAGTCAGCTAAGTCTGGGAGACTGAGGGTGTACCTGATATCTGACCTGTACCCCCATCCCTGTGTGACCCTGTCCTCATCACTCAGCCTCTCTGGGCTTCACTATCTCCATCAGCCAACAGGAAGGTAATGTTGCCACATTTGACATGATGCCAATAAAGAATTAAATGTCTGAGCAGCCCTTCAAAAGGCAAGAGGCCTGTCCAAATGCAAGGGAGGAGGGTGGGCGGCCAGTGAGGTAACGTTCCTCCTATGTGTCCTCTTCCAGATCATCACCTACCGAGACTTTCTGCCCCTGGTTCTGGGCAAGGCCCGGGCCAGGAAAACCCTGGGGCCCTATCGGGGGTACTGCTCCAACGTGGACCCCCGTGTGGCCAATGTTTTCACCCTGGCCTTCCGCTTTGGCCACACCATGCTTCAGCCCTTCATGTTCCGCTTGGACAGCCAGTACCGGGCCTCAGCACCCAACTCGCGTGTCCCGCTTAGCTCCGCCTTCTTTGCCAGCTGGCGAATCGTGCATGAAGGTAACCAGGTTTTCCAGAGGCAGATGGGAGTGGGAGTAGGGCCCAGCTTAGTGCCAGGAGGCAGGCTGCCGCTCAGGCCACTGCTAACCATCTCCCCAGGACAGTGAAAACAAGGCAGGTGCCACCAAGACCCTCAGTCATGGGCCTCCCAGCTCCTGAGATTAGAGGATTTCCAAAAGGGGAGGAGATGGATGTCAGAATGGTGGCTTGTGGGCCTGAAAGGAGCTTGCCTTCCACACCTTCTTTAAGAAGTGGGGGTGACTTCTTTCCCCGCCAGCTCCAACTCCCTTCATGTCCACCCAGGCCCCTGTTTCCTGATACAAATTTTGTAGAATATAAGCGAGTGTCTTGTCCAGGTCTGAGCTAGCCTGGCACCATGTGATGATCCAAGGGGCTTCCCAGAGGCTAGTCCAATCTGTGCTGCTCATATTCCCCGCCACCAGGTGGCATCGACCCCATCCTCCGAGGCCTCATGGCTACCCCTGCCAAGCTGAACCGCCAAGATTCCATGTTAGTGGATGAACTCCGGGAGAGGCTGTTTCGGCAAGTGAGAAGAATCGGGCTGGACCTGGCAGCTCTCAACATGCAACGCAGCCGGGACCATGGCCTCCCAGGTGAGAGGGCTGCCTGCCCCTCCCAGGCTTCACCTGGACCAGGGCTGCTGTTGGGGGTGGGTGGGTGCGGGTTTCAGAGAGGGCCCTGGGCGCCTCCTTTCTGCCTGGGACTGTGTACAGGATGTGCTGTGTTCAGAGGCACACAAGGCCAAGGTTGATGCAGTAAAGCATCCCTGGGACCACCTTTTTGCTGTCCCTCCACGTCTTCTCCATCCACTGTAGGGTCTCTAGCTTTAGGTTCACAACAGGACCAGGACTTGGACACAGGAGCTGACAAAGGAGATCAGGACATTCCGAGTAGAGAAAAGCAGTAGATTTAAAAGGTAGAGATGAACTGCTCCATTCACCGTCAACCTGGCAAGTTCCAAGGAGGAGGAGTAAAGGTCCAGGGATATAGAAACTGGCTCCTGCTCCAAATGGAGAAAGACACAGAGCCCGAGAGGCAGGGAAAAGGTGGAGTAAAATTAAGACTGCCTTGGCTGTTTGGTGAGGACATAAAAAGACTTTATCCCACGAAAGAAGAAAAACTAGGCACTTTGCTAGGAACTTTCACGGATATTAACTCATCTAGTCCTCCCAACGACCTTGAGAAACAGCTGTTACAGCCATTTTCAGAGATGAGAAAATAAGATCAGAGACATCTAGCAATTTGCCCAAGGCCACACAACAAGGAAGTAGTAAAATCTGCTTCAAGTTCAAATGTTCTCCTTTCTTCCCCCTGTTCAGGCCACAGTGTTAGGGGTAGCCTTTGGCCACGGCCTTGCTCCTCTCTGCCTCTCCCCACCTCCCACTTCCCCGTCTAAATACAACCTGAAGCCCCACCCGCCTCGGCTCACCTTTGGCCGTGTATAACGGAGCGGGGGGATTTCAACTGCACCTAACACAGCACCTGGTGGGCACATTGCGGGCACTCAAGAACCTGAGTTTCTTTCCTCTCCTCCACTTGGGCGCTCCTGAAGGCTAAAGATGCGAGGGCGCCCCCTGCTGGAGAACTGAGATTGCTAGCCACCCAAGTTGCTACAGTGAATTTCTGTTCCCTCCAAGCTGTCCCAGAAATATTTTCCTGATACTAGCTCCTGCAGTCTCCTCCAGTCCCTTCCCAAGTTCAATACTTAATTGGGAATTGGAAGACCTAGTTTGAACTCCACTTAATAGTGGGGTGATCTTGGAAAACTCATGGTTGCTCAAGCTCAACAAATATCCATTGATAAAATGGAGATTACGAAGTGCCTCACAAAGGTGTTGTGAGGATCCTGAGAGAGAATCACACAACACTTAGTACAGTACATGATGTGATTTCCCTTTGTTCAGCTGGGAGATGGGGTTTGTGAGTGGTTGTTCAATGGACGGTGTTGGGCTGGTGTTTCTTCAGGTTACGGCAAAGCTATTTCCTACCTTGCTGGTCCCTGCCACATCGTATGGCTTGGTTCTGGTGTGGGATCCTGAGAGCTGAGACATCAGTGTGGCTAGTCTTTGGAAGTTTGAGTAGGGGAAAAAATTTTTAAACAGCTTTATTCAGATATAGTCATATCATATCATAAACTTTACCCGTATGAAGTACACAATTCCATGTTTCGAGTATATTTAGAGCTGTTCATCGATCACCAAATTTAATATTAGAACATAATAACAGTCACTCCCCATCCCCACCCCAGCCCCTGACAATCACTGATCTACTTTCCATCTCTACACATTTGCCTATTCTGGATCTTTCATATAAACAGAATCAGACAGCATATGGTCCTTTTCTGAGTAGATGAACTTTACCCATGCTCTTCATTTCTAGTTTTTTTCACTCATTTATTTACTCATTCATTCATTCGACAAACCTATTGAGTCTTGTATATTCCGGGTACTGTCTTATTTGTCCCGAATTAATGCACATGAGCCCAATAATACTATCATTGTGGTTATGAGTGTGGGGTTACAACAGCTTTTTACATTAGGACCCTCTCTCAGTTCGATGCACACAAAGCATGGTTGTCTGCTCACGTTGAAAATGAGCGGGCGGTGGCCTGCTCTTCGGAAGGCTCAGGGCCACTTTTGCAGCAGGGATCTTGTTCTGCCTAGTATTGCCTACCACAGGGTTCTCTCAGGAGAGAGTGTGGAGAGAAGCAGAAGCTAATGCGCGGTGGGCAGAGGTGAGACTGAAACCGCTTCTGCCCTCTTGCCCTACAGGGTACAATGCCTGGAGGCGCTTCTGCAGGCTCTCCCAGCCCCGGAATCTGGCTCAGCTTAGCCGGGTGCTGAAAAACCAGGCTTTGGCAAGGAAGTTCCTGAATCTGTATGGGACACCTGACAACATTGACATCTGGGTTGGGGCCATCGCAGAACCTCTTCTGCCAGGGGCCCGAGTGGGGCCTCTTCTGGCTTGTCTCTTTGAGAACCAGTTCAGAAGAGCCCGAGATGGGGACAGGTAAGAGACTCTACCCTAAAAAGACCAGCCCCAGAGGCAGGGCAGAAAAGCACTAGCATTTCAAGACTCGACAACAGGGGAAGGTACTCTTTTTAGCTTCATCTCTTCCAAGTTCACAGGACCTGAGACCAGGAGGCTCCTCCCTGGAGAGCTTGGTCAGAGGGAGAGAGACCACTGACCCAGGCAAGGCTGATAATCGCCTGAGCTGAAGGCACCTTTAACCCAGGAGATAGACCTGTCAGCCTCGCTGTTCCAGGCTAGCAGATCCCAGAAAATATGGCAGAATGGGCTAAATCTGGTTTCCCTCCAGTAAGCTTGTGGTTTAAGACCTGACTCCCTATTGGATTCGGCATTTACCTATCTTCAAATCCAGCCCTGACCACTTAAACTACTTTGCATTTAATGCCAGGCCATTTACTTGATCCCAGAACCTGTTTCTTCATTTATAAAATGGGAATAATACCTATTTCGCAGGAGTTTTGGAGAAGTGAACGAAACAGTGTATGTAAAGTACCCAGCACACAGCAGGTGCTCGTTATATGTTAACTCTCCCCAACCTTCACCCACGTCTCTTGACTCTCTTGGTAGGTTCTGGTGGCAGAAACGGGGTGTTTTCACCAAGAGACAGCGCAAGGCCCTGAGACGGGTTTCCTTGTCTCGAATTGTGTGTGACAATACTGGGATCACCACCGTTTCGAGGCACATCTTCAAGGCCAACACCCACCCCCGGGGCTTTGTGAGCTGCAGGAGCATCCCCAAGTTGGACCTGTCAGCCTGGCGAGGCAAATGAGGCTCGGCAGGTAAGAGGAGGCCCTCCTTCCACAGCCCTGGGCCGGGTCGGGCCCTCACATCCCTCCCTGCAGGGGACAGCTGACTCCTTTCAGGCCTCTAAGCAGAGACAACAGAATTTGTCACTAGGGACAGGGAACTCTTTCCTAGTGGCTTTCCTGTATGCTAGCTTCTGGGCTGATAGTTAATCCCGGGGCCTAGGCCTTTGGGGGGGACAATTAAGAAGTGCCAAACTAACCTCAGCTTAGTCATCAACACCCTAAAACAGCCCCATTTCTTGATACCCAGCAAGTTCCTCACTTGCCCACTTCTCCTGCTTCCACAGGAGTCCACGCCAAGCCTCCAATCTTGGAGACAATGGGACCTACAGAAGACCACAAGCCCACCTTCTCCCCCATATCTTGCTGACGCTTTTGCTGGCTACAGAAAGCTGGTTCTTTGGCTGGGAGTGACAGCTGGTGCTCCCAGCAGCAAGGAATCCTCCCGCCTTGGGAGCTTCTTAGCTATTAGGTCATGCATCAGCTCCAGGTGTAAGGACTTGTGAGCCAAGCGAGGCCCTCATCTGAGAATAGTCATCTGGAGGGTTTCCAGCCCCTATCTCCTATTTCCCAGCTTGTCCCCGACCCCTGCCCATGACTGGGAGGCCACATAGTCCCAGCCTCTAGCCACCTCACAATCTTTCTCTGGAGCCTGCAGGCTGGGAAGCACACTCTGCTTCTACCAATAAAGCACTGCTCAGGGCACACACTGGTTTTTGCACTGGGCTGGGGAGGGCGTGACCCTAGTCCCGTGCTTTGTTCCAGATGTTTAAGAGGAGGGCTGCCAAGACACAGCTGGCACTAACCTCTAAGCCTCTCTTGGGGGCTGAGTTAAGAGCATCAAAAGAAATGCTCTGGAGTAGGAAAAGGGGAGGGGCAGCAGCGTTAGGGGCTCCAACACTGAGGCTATCTCAGACATGCCAGCAGGCTGAGCAGACAAACAGCCAACAGAACGTCAGTCAGTATAAAAGGTGTTTATGTAGAAAAAACACAATAAAAGATACCACCCTGCTAGCAGAAAGGACTGCGCACTACCTTTAGCCTTCATTTACTCCAAAAATAAGGTATATCTCAAATGCAATAAGCCCCATGCAGTAGGATGAGGCTACTCTGGAAAGAGGATGCTGAGCCTCCTGGGCCAGGAATTTAAGATCTCTCACACCTTCCTTCTTCTTTCTTGAGCCTCCATTTGTAAAAAGGGTTGTGGAGCATAAGGTACCTGCAGCCCTCTGCAACTGAGACTGAGATGAGACAGAAAAGAGGCTGTGTCAAGGACAGAACTAACTATGGGGTTACCCCAAACTCGTGTCAAACCAAAAAGCCTGCCTTGTTGTGATGCCCACTTGCAGTAGTTGAAATATGAAGATGGGGACCATATGGGGGGCACAGGGTCTCTGGTTTATTGCCACCTGGCAGGGAGAAGACCCTGCTGAAGACTAGGCAGAGGCGTCAGCCTGGGACTTTCTTAGCAGGTCAAAGTGGTCTCTAATAAGAAGGATGAAGAGGCAGGAGGGCACCGGCCTTAGATAGCGCTTGACTTGTCCTCTTGCACGGAGGGCCAGGGCTGCAGTGAGCTAGGAGACCGTGGCTCCCGAGGGGCCCACTAGGTCCTGGGGAAGGCTTTCTCGGGCCTCCTGCATGCGGCGCCGGGCCCGACGGAAGGCCTCTGCAAGGGAAGCAAGTACAGTAGTCAGCTACTGATGTGGCGAGGAGCGTGGCCCATGCTGACCCTGGGTGGCAGCTGGGGAAAGCGGGGAACGTACCCAGCACACTGTGAATAGAACTCTGCTGGCTGAATCCTTCCAGACGGTCCAACACACTCCGCATCCTTTTCCGGAGGGAACTCGACTCCATGAAGGCCCTGCAGGGGAGCCCGCTACGTGGCCACGGTTGCTCTCTGGCCCTCAGGGATAAGCAGCCCCGAGGCAGAGGGCCAGGGTGACTCACCTGGACTGCTGCAGACAGTGCAAACGGAAGGTGACACTGCCTGTGGTCTCTGTGCGGAGTCCAAAGCGGCTCAGACGCTCCCCCTGTGGCACGCAGTTAGCATCAGCTTTCTGTGGTTTCTAGACCCCAGGCACCATGCTGGCCTCCTCCTGTTCTTATTCCCATTCTTGGGGAGAACAGTTGTTGGGGAAACCACTTTCCAGGACCCAGACTCCATCACCTCAAGGCTAACACTGGGCTCCCAACTGTAAATCAGGGAACATTCCAACTTCATTTGAGAATAAGCAGTCTCACAGGCTGCCTGCCAATCCTCCTCACCTCCAACTGAGGCCTCACTGATGGGCTGGAAGGAGGGGCCAGCTATTCTGATGGGGATCAAGGGAAATGTCTAAGTATACTATTTTCCAAAGATCTCCTAGGATAGCAGAGTAGACATTTGCACCTAGGTCAAGATGTGGCCATGACTTCCAGCTTAAGCCACAGGAAGAAAGAGGCTAAATAACAATGAAGCAATGAACAAGGGACCTTAACTCAGACCCCACCTTCTACAGAAGAGATAGGAACACAAGTTCCCAGCATGAAGTCTCCACAGAGACAAAAGTCACCTTGAAGGTTCCTGGTATCCGCACGTAGGAGATGTCCTCCAGTTCCAGAGAACCGCCGATGAAAAACCTCCTCAGCTCAGCCACGGTGCCAAGCTCCATGGGTCTCCACGTGGAGACCGTCAGGGTGTGTGAGCCTGTGCATGATGAGAACGGTGCCAGGGCCAGAAAGGGCCTGTGGTCCCTCACTGACTCTCCAGCAATGACACAGTCCTAGCCACCAGTAAAACACCTGGTCTGGTGACGACCTGACCTCTGGCGAAGGTTATCATGGCAGTTTAGGGCACCTGTTTGGAAATCAGTGGGACAGACATTCAAATCTCAGCTCTGCCAGTTCTCACCTGTATACCAGGACAAGTTTCTTAACCTCTCCGAGCCTCATTCTCCTCACCTAGTAAAATGGAAATAGTAACACCTATACCTCACAAAGTGGGTGGGAAAATTAAAGAAGAAGCACTTAGCACAATGCCTGGCACACAACAGAAGATAACGGCTATTATTTCAAAATGAACGCTGATTCATTCACTACACATATGCTGAAAGCTCATTTCTGCCAGGCAGCCTCTCCCTGAGGGCCGCAAGTCAAATCAGAGGAGCGTGGAGCAGCTATCAGGGACGCCCAGGCTGCTCAACTTCGCAGTTAGTTGGAATTTCACTCAGCTGTCTCTAATGGAGGGGGAAAAATGCCTCAAAAGGGGCAAGGAATCTTGTAAGAGAAATGCTTCTAATTCCTAATTATCCCTACTTCTCACTGGAAGTGGCTGAATCTTTTGGAAGTGTTAATCTTGTTCCTAGGAGCCAGGGCATGTGGGCCACGTGAAAGGCAGGGACAAAAGGTCACCTGGGGTGGCAGGCAGCACCACAGCCCCGTAGCCTTCCACACGATACCTCTGCCAGAAGTCCAGTGAGAGGACCTCGCAGTAGAGCACAGGCCACTCCGGGAGAGCATCTGTGCGAGGGAGAGAAGCAGCCAGGTCATAAGAGGCCTTCACCAAGAGAGGGCACCGCGTGAGGAGACCGAAGGCCTAGGATCCACTGCTGAGCCACTCACCAGCAGATTCGTCCTCGTGGAGGAAGGAGGCCTCAAATGTGAACGGGTAGGAGAAGTAAGCCACCTTGTCCTAAAAAGGAGGAGTGTTATTTCATACTCAGTGTCATGGGGTGGGCAAGGCCTCTCTTGGAATTTGTTCTCCCTGTGGCCAATGTCAAGAACACCTTTACAAGAGAAAAAGAAAAACTATCAGCCCAGGTAGGAAATAAGAGGCTGAGAGGTGAAGGGACCCCGCAAATCAAGCTGCTACCATTCTCAAAAAGGCAGAGAGAGGAGCCTGGACCAGGCGGCGCTGCAGAGCCCGCGGAGAAGGGCCAGGCCCAACTCTGGAATTCTCCCCAGAGGGCATTGCTGCCAGGCCAATAAATCTTCAGATGCCACCCCAGGAACAGAGTCCTATTTCCTTCTAGGTAGCCCCTCTCGCTGTCCATACCATTCCCAGGGACTTGGTCGCACAGGTCTGTGTTATTCCTGAGAGCTGCTGGAACGCTGGGCTTGACCAGTCTGAAAGCCAAAGACCAGATATAGTGAGTTTACCTGGGAGGAGAGCAAGTAGTTGGGGAAAAAAACAAAGTTCCTTTAGCCATTCATTCACTCATTCATGCAATCATTCATTCATTTAACTTTACTGAGTGTCTGCTATGTGCTATGACCAGCCATTGGGATATTTTGGTGACCAGATAGAAAAGATCCCTGTCTCTCATGGAGCTAACATTCTAATAGGGGCAGACAGACAACAAACCAACCACAAGAGGCTATCAGGTAGTGATAAATGCTATACTAAAAATAAGCTGAGGAAGGGACTGAGTAACCTGGAGGCTCATTTAGAGTGAGTGGTGAGGAAGACTTCTCAGAGGTGACACTTAGGCTGAGACCTAAACTCAAGAAGAACCAGTCATGCAAAGATACAACAGAAAGAGCTTCAGACAAAGGAAATGGTCCTCAAAAGGCCCTATGGTGTAAAAGAACTCGGCGTGTTCAAGAGCAGAAAGAAAGTATGGCTGAAACGTTGCAAGGGAGAGAAAGGCAGGGCCAGCTCATTCAGGGCTTGGAGTGTGGATTTTACTCTAAGTGCAAGGGGAAGCCGTGGGAGTTGTAAGCTCAAGAGACATACAGCTGGTGTACATCTCTAAGGCTCACTTTCGCTGTCGTGTATGTGGCAAATTAACTGTAAGAGGGAGCAAGTGAGGAAGCAACAGGCTAAGCTAAAAACTTAATGCACCAGCCTAGGCAAGAGATGACGGTGGCTTGGGACAGGGTGCTCAAGAGAACAGACAATTCAGGACATCTCTTGAAGACAGAGCTGACAGGAATTGCTGATGGAATGACTGGCTGTAGGGAGCCAGAGAAAGTGAAGAAACAAGGACGTCTCCTAGGTTTTTGGCATCAGTAACTAAGTGGCTGACATTGCCATTCTGCTAAATGGGGAAAATCATAAGGACAGGTTTGAAACAAGAGGGAGAATCAAGAGTTCCTTTGGTCATGTTAAGCAGAAATGACAAAGAGGTAACTGGCTATGAGTCTGGAGTTCAAGGGGGAGGCCAAGGCCAGAGACAGAAATCTGGGAGTCTGAGACATATAAACAGTATTCAAGCCATGGGATGGATGAGACCACCCAGAAAAACTGTAGAGAGAGTAACAGAAGGCCCAGGCCCAGCTTTGGATATTCTAATAGTTTAAGATCAACAGAAGATAAGGAATCAGCCAAGGAGGCTAGTGAGCCACCAAGGAAAGAGAAGAGAGGAGCGTGGAGCCAGAAGCCAAGAGTTTCAGTGAGGAAAAGTAAGCCACATGAAATGCTTCTGACAGCCCAAGTAAGGAGAAAGCAGAAAAGTCACTATAGGATTTGACAACTTGGAAGTGATCTATGACCTTGAAAAGAGGAGTAACAGTTTTAGTAGGAGTGGGGAAAGAAGCCTTACCAAATGCCTCTAGAAAACTGTCAGAATGGATATAAAAAAGACAGACAAGGAATAGTACTTACTAGAAGTTGGCAACTCCACAAAGAAGTGGACGTAGAGATTGTCATACTCATAGCCTTGGGCTGAAACTAAGAAAACAGGAAACTATTTCAGCTTATTCTCCTATCACCCTTAGCACCCAACCCAATCCTGAAGAGCCTACACACTTCTGAAAGCAAGTCCCTCAAGGGCCAGGAACACTGCGTTTCCAGAAAAGACTCGTGACTGAGTTTCCCACGTACTTCAGACAACCCAAGGCCTCCACTGGGGGAGGTGGAATCCTTTACAGCTGTATGTGGGCACTTGCCCAAGCATCAAGAGATCTCTGTCTGGGCAAGACACTTACCTACCTCTCCATTCACAAAGAGCCGGAGGGCACCTGGGACAGTCTAAGGGAGAGAGAAGTGGGGAAAGATCAGGAGGTCTGGAAGGAAGCAGCACGTCTCCCCCAGCCTGTCCACAAATCCCCAGAAGACCTGACCCTGGATGTCAGATCTGGGTGTGTCACTGTCGCACTTCCTCCCCACCCTGCCACTTCTCCACAGATCAGTTTCCTTCATGTCTAAAATTTGTACAGTAGGAAAAAAGCAAATAATTTAAATGGCAGGGAAGGCAACACAGTACAGGAAATTTACAAGAATGGCCAAGGGAAGCAAAAACAGCTGCCCCTTGGTGTACAGTGGGAAGCTGCAGACCCCGCTCCCTTTAGATGGCTGAAGTCAAGAAACAAGGGAGTTTCCTTTGTTAATTATTTGTGTATCTATTTTATCTAACTTTTAAAACTGAACATATGTTGCTAATGCAATATAAAAATATTGAAAGTTAATTTTTTAGAGGGGGGGAGATCACTGGGTAATTTTATCCTTGTTTCAGATCTAGAAACAAAACTCCTGGAGTGAGGGAAGACAAAGAACAGGACCACAGGATAACTGACAAACTATTTCGCTTTGTTTTTTAAAAGCTAAACTATTTGACAACCAGAAATGATGCCCCTTCTTTCTCTACGGGGCACTTACGAAAAACAGCCACATGAAGAGTGCGGAAGACTTTTTCATCTTTATATTTATTTTGAAAATTAACTATAAAGTTATACATGAGTGCATTACCATTGATAAAAATTCAAAACTACCTAAGTTTAGAGAATAAAAGTAGAAATCTCTCTCACCACCCAATACCCATCTACCATCTCCCAATCCCACCCCTCCCAGAGAAAACCACCCACGGCATGTGTGCACCCTTTCACACCTTTTTCTGTACACTAACAGTTCTATATCAACATACAATGTTTTAAAACACATAAGGATTATAATCTGTACACTATTGTTTGACTTCCTTTTTACACTGAAGAGTATGTCTTAGGACCTTTGCGAGAGGCACTATTACTCAGCCACAGTCAGAATGCTCCGGCTAAGCCCAGCTCACGGTGCTGCAAGAAGCCAAGCTACTCACCATCTCGAAGTCAGTGCCCACGAGGCTATTGAGATACTCCTTGTGCCGGCCATAAAGCTGAGGGAACAAACCAAACCAAGACTCAAGATGCGATCCCCGCCAGACCAGGTTCAGTCTGAATGGGAGGGAGAGAAGCAGTACTGGGGAATGCCGCAGAGAGCTGGAGGCCTATGCATCACCCCAGCCACTGACGTTTTAAAGTGAAGCACTGAGGCTCTGGAATCCGCTGGTCTGGGACTTGCTCTTACAGTTCTTGCTCTTACAGGCTACGTGACCTTGGGCAGACTGCTTAGCTTCTCAACCTCAATTTCTCATATATAAAATGGTAAAAATAAAAGCATTCACTTCAAAGTGTTGTTGTACGGTCTAAATGAAATAAAGTATGTGAAGTGCCTACCACAGAGCATGGTAAATGCTCAAATAAATGGTCATTGTTATTATTATTGTTATATTATGATCAAAAGCTTGTGTCTGATATGTCAGCAATGCTTCCTAAGTCAAGAGGGCCATTAACAGCAGACCTTGCAAGTGCTGACATCAACCTCAGACACGGTCTCAGCTCCCAGGCACTGAGGCTCATCCCTTTGGTACTTGGAGTGAACGAGCTCTTACATCCTTGAACACACGCTGTTCCCGCTCCTCCTCCTCCGGCTGTGCGAGGGAGGACACGTTGTCAATCGTATACTTCCACAGCTCCTGTTTCTCCCCCTCGGTCTCGATTCTGTAAGGTCAAAGCCACAAAAAGACCAACTCTGAAAATAAGAGATGGGTCCCCCAGACCTAGCCCAAGGATGAGCCATCACTGGCCACACAACTCACTTACAGTATATGATAACGAAAATGGCCAGAAATACAACAAGGCGAGGGACACAAAACAGCAAAGCAGAAAGGGCACCAGACTAGACTCAGAGGGTAAAGGTTCTGGGCGCAATTCTGCCTTAAAGTCATGGTGAAACCCTAAACACAACATCCCTGGCACCCCATTCTCTCACTTGAAAAATGGACAGGTGGGTCTGGATAATTTCTAATTTACAGCTGTTACTCTAATACAGAGAGATGAGGAACAATCAGCCTGGAGGAAAAGACCTGGCTGAGTTCATCTCTCCTTCTTCTGGTTAGTTCTTATGTTCAGCAGCACAGAGAACTATTTTCACATCGCTACACAGCTGGAGTTATCACTTTCAAATTGGTGTAGTTGCATGTTTTCTGAGAAAAAGATGCCTAGAATTCTAAGCGTCTATGACCCAGAATAGAATATGAACCATTGCCTGGGAATTTAAGTTAGAACAGAGGAAGGGCTGTCTGAGAAGCTTTTCCACTAGGGCCAAGAAGAGAAGCCAAGGGAAGGAATGCCAGCCTCCACTACCCTTTTCTTCCTCTCCACACCTGTAGGGTCCTTTGAGGCCGGTGAAGTCAGGTTTTACTGTGATCACACCATTGCTGTCCACCTTCAGAGTACAGAGGACATGTTCATACTTCTTATAGCCAAGCCTAGAAAACAGGAAATCAACACCAAGGTTCAGGATCGCTGGTCCCACCTCCAGAGAAAGAGGAAGAAGTAGTCAGCCCACATCAGGGAGAGGACAGAGGCTCTAGGGAGCATTATCATGGTAAAATATTTTCTCCCGAGTACAACTAAGAAGAAAAAGAAGAAAAAGTCCCTCCCCCTATACACCCCGGATGCCTGTAACAAGTAGGGGATGGTTAGTGAGAAGAGGTGAGGATGAGGATGTGAGCTGGGCAGCGAGAAGCTTCACTCACTTTCCATAGGGTCCCAGGTCTGCCATGATGTACATTGTCTGAAGAGGGGTGTTGATGACATGATTGTTCCTGACGAACTCTTCTGAGGGTTCCCAGGTAACGATTCGTGACTTGAGGATGCCGCCCTCCCTGAGAGACACCACAGGAAAGGTCACTTCTCTGGCACCCCCAAAGAGCCTGAAGGAGGAACACAGAGGAGCATACCCAGGTGGGGGCCTACTGCAGAATGGGAAGCTCCAGTTGGTGGACATATCGAGAACACTGGCGTAAAGGACCATGAAGGCCCCCCACAGTCCCCATACACCCTTGCACTCACATCCCTCGCCTGTCCTGCCGTCGCCGCCTGACATTTGCCATTCGCTCGACCAAGAATGATGGCACCTCGCTGGCTGCAGTGGTCATTTTCTGACAGTGCTGGGAAAAGAGAGAAGCCCCGTGTAACCCATCTAGTCAGGGCCACATGGGACCAAATACCTGAAGGCAAGTTTTCCTTCGGAAACCTCATCCAGGACCTGACCTAACAGGTAAAGACACCTCACAATTATACATGCTAACAGAGGGGAGCAGTGGCACAAACGACCCAAAGAAGATTCCTCCCACACCTTGATTTGCCCTAAGATTTTAGCTGCATACTACCCTTCAGAAATGAGTTTATTTGTGCTAATATTAAAATGACTCTTCAATCTCTGAGCACATACCAACGAAAAGTTGGGTGAGTTTGCCTGGTAGATGTTGACGTTAACCAGGTAGTCAGAAGATGCCAGATGGGACGTAAGTATTCTGTGGAAAATCCTCACATGGCTAACTGAGCACTAACTGTAATTTGCTTTACTTTTCCAAAAGACAACCCAAATTTTATACACTACCAACCCACTGCTTTCCTAATACAAGCATCAATCTTTCAAAAACATTCATTTAACACCTGCACCTTGCAGAGATCTACAAGATCATAAACAAAAATCAGAAAATACAGGCTCTACTCTCAAGGAGTTTAAAATCTCAGTGAGAAGACAGAAGATATTATACAGTGACTGAAGAAAGTGTAAAACAAGTCCACAAGGGTATGTTGGCACAAACAAATTGAGAACTTAAGTCATTCTCCATGGCTGTGCTGAATTCCTTTACAAACCCAGATACCAAGAGTTTTGGCTGAATCTCCTGATGAATTTTATCTGGCTGGTTCAAGACTCCACCCACTTGTCTTATCACGTGATGCATGGAGGAAGTCAAGCCTGGTGGCTCCTTTTTCTAGTTTGCAGTCTGTAAGCCTATCATCAGAGACATTGCTGGCTCCCCCAGGCCCTCCAGCAGGCAGAGAAGGGAGCAGCAGCCACACCACCTGCAGACCATGCCCACCCTACTTAGCTTGGCTGCCAGCAGCACCAGGCGGTTCCTAGACAGGCTGTTTCTCCTTAACAGGCTTCTGACTTAACACACAGAACCTAGTGAGGCCAGAAAGCTAGGGGAGGGAAAGGAGATGGAAGCTATGGGACCTCATTAGGAACAATACCTCCTCCAAATTGGTGTATCTATCAGAGTCAGTGTAGGTAAAGATCCGTCGGTTCTTCCTGCCACCCGAATTCTCCAGCTTCAGGATCTCTTGACGGTACTGATGATCCAAAGGGCTCTGACAGGCTGCTTCATTTTGGTACAGATCTACTTCAAACTGAAAACAGAGATCTACTGAGAATACGTCAAACTTTTGTTCCTATAACTGCTTAGTCAGATCAGTCCTATAGAGCTGATGCAATCTGACATGTTTTCTTAGCCAACTCTCAATTTACCTAAACTAATGGAGGGTAGGGGATCCAAAGAATGTTAGAGCTAAAAGGAACCAGAGTGATGGTCTCATCCAAGTCTGCTGTTACAGATGGCATGTGGCCCAGAGGTGAAAAGTGCCTTACCAAGGATGATAAACTGGGTAGTGGCAGTCCCTATGTTACATTGCCCCTGTAAACACAACAGGGTAAAGTGTAAACTGCTATGACCTTTCTGGAAATCAGTTTGGCAATAAGTTATCAAGACTCCTTCCTTGCTACCAGCCAGGTGGAGGGAGACTGAACAAAGTGACAGCGGCTCACCTGGCTAAAGAGCTTCTCCTGCCACCCAATCACGACCTCCTCCTCTTCATCTTCATCTGGTCGGTGTCCACCTCCCAAGAGAACAGAATGAGTTGAATGTTTAAGCCAAACCAGCACCACTTCTCGCTCTGTGATTCATTCTAACCAAAGTCCCTGCTCTAATATTTGCCACCAAACAAGTTGGAGTTCAGCGTTTTATTAAGCACTCACTCTAGACAAAGCTTAGAGAGGCTGTGGACATGTCTAGAAGCCAGGATTAGGACCCAAGAAGTCTTAATCACGACTCTAATTTGAATAAAAGGAAGTCATGTCTTCCAGGAATTATTAATTTAATTCAGTGCCAAGAGCTGAAATTTAGATATAGGCTGACTAGCTCTTCCTCAAGCCCAGTTGTCTACATTTGCTAGACAGGAACCCTGGCATTTTCACCTTTACTATTGTGAAGCCATATATCTAGAATCACAAGCACTGTAACCTTAGGAGACCAGGTAACAGAAGAGAAGAGGAAAGGCAAACAAATGATTATTTAAAGAACCAAATCTAATACTCCTGGCTGAGTATGCCTTTTTCAGAGATACATGCTTCACAGCCACCAGCCACACTCTTGTCCAGAAACATATCTGAACAGAAACAACAAAAGCAGAGAGAACAGTGACTTAACACACACTGTTCTCTCTTCCTCACTCTTCCGGCTTCCTAAATAAGGAAAACCGCAAGAGGGCCGTTGATGTTAATATGCAGATTTTTCAAGCAGACCCCAATTTTAAAATTGTTTTACAAAGTGTTTGGAGCATATTTTCTCTTAGAAAAAAAATGCCACAAATGATATTTAGGTTGACAGGCACATTTATAACATCTAAAGTATGGCTTTTGTTACTTTATTTGCCCACAATTCGGATCAGTACCTTGAAGGCAGGAATCAAGTCTTATTCAATCTTCATGCACAACATAATGGAGTAGTTAAAATTACCTGGGATCAAATCCTGGCTTCAACATTTACCAGCCGTGTGACCTTGGGCAAAGAACTCAACCTCTCTATGCCTTTTCTCAGATGACAGACCTGGGTCTACCGTGTCTTAAGAGTTAACTACCTCCCCAGGCCCTTCCCCAGACCCCCAAGGGGCCGCATCACCACCAGACACCCACTGGCAGTTGGGGGAGGCCTAAACGTGGCCAAGTCTATGAGATCCTTCCCAAGCTGGGCAGCAGGCTGGTAATGGAGGAAGTTGCTTGACGTGATTCTTTGCAGGTGCACTCTGTCAGGAAAAGAGAAGCCCAAAATACTCGTTACAAGGCACACAACCAGGAGATGAACACAGAGCAAAGATGGAAACAAAACAGAGAAGAGGGTGGGGCCATCAAGGTGGCCGGGAGGCAGGCAACAGAGAGGAGGTGAGTGGGGCGCGGGATCCCAAGGAGAAGGGTGAGGATGAGAGTGTATTAGGGACCCAGGGCTCCGAGGAATTTGGGAGGGGCAGGGCCCTGTAAGGGCTTGCGTGGATCCGGCAGCTGTGACTGCAGAAGTTTCCGGGTAGTGAGGGCGACGAGAGGGGAGCGGGGAAGCAGTGGTCTGGATTGTAGGCGGAAGTGGGCAACAAGAAGTGAAGTTCGGACTCGAACTATCTGAGGGCATGAAAGGACGGGGCTCTGGGGCGATGCGACTACCGGAGGCGCAGATTGCGCACGGGGTCCCGGGAGCGATACACGGCCTCTCCGGTGTCAGTGCTCCAGACGGCCTCCGCCATGACAGCTGCGTCGCGCCGCGACTGAGCCGGAAAGCGCGCCGCCCCGTTCCCCTAGCAACGGAGACGCTGGGTTGGGAGGTGGCGGAGGCGGTGGCCTCGCGCCGGGTAGGGGCCCAGCTCAGGCCGAGGTCACGTGAATCACTGTCTAATACGTGTGCCAAAGAAGCTCGCTCCCAACGCCGGGCTTGATGCACTTTACAAATGAGGAAACTAAGACACAGCCATCGGCCCGTTTCATATAGATTCGGAAATGGTGATGGGGACCAAACCCCGTGTTCTGAGTTCTCAACCACTACTTTTTCCATCACACGACACAGCCTTCCACTGAATGCTCAGAAACTTTGGCCCGAAAATTGGTGGATGTGACTCACAGAAGACACTCATTTTTCCCAAAAGAGTCATGGAAGGTGATGGCACTGTGGGGGATTAGAATTTGCCACCCTAAAATGTGTCTCTTTGGCTTATTATTATTTTTTTTAAAGATTGGCACCTGAGCTAACAACTGTTGCCAATCTTGTTTTCTTCTTCTTCTTCTCCCCAAAGCCCCCCAGTACGTAGCTGTATATTCTAGTTGTAGGTCCTTCTAATTGTGCTATGTGGGACGCCACCTCAGCATGGCCTGATGAGCGGTACCATGTCTGCATCCAGGAACCGAGTGGGTGAAACCCTGGGCCTCTGAAGCCCAGCATGCGAACTTAACCACTCAGCCATGGGGCTGGCCCGGCTTGATTATTTTTAAGGACAAGATGCTAAAGGAAACTTTGACCGTCCCCCTAATTGCCTAAAAGAATTTAAGATAAAAGAGCCTGTCCTAGGAAGGAGTTCTCACCAGAGATAATTCTAGGTTTGGTAGACAGCAAGGCATCTAGCAAGGGCCATTTTATTTAAAGATCTCTTTTGTCTCCTTGTCTATAGATGGCCCAACAAACATTTGTTTATCAAACATTTGCTTTTCCATCTCCATGTAAATTGCCTTCCTCTCCTACAGTTTGGTGAGCAGGATGGGACAAAACTTAACCGACTGGAGGCTACTACTGCATCTGAGAGATCCTGGACCCCTGACAAGAGCCAGCAGGAGGTAAGAGTTCTTACCAGTCAGTCTCCAGGATCTCTCCCTGCATGGTCCAATGGAAGCGGGAGTGGTGAATTTTTTTCCTTTTCTAAATTTAGATTAGCAGGAGAAAATATTGGTGAAGCTAGCTTCCTGACCTCAGCAACTCTGGGATATTTGCTGTGAGTACTTGTTGGTTTATTGATCCTCGTCCTCTCAGAGATGGTCACTATTGTTCCTTGTCTCTGTCTTTGTGTCTATGTCTTGATAGCTTGGCTTTGTGATGTTTTCAGTCTCCACCATCCAGAAGATGCACATATCTGTGTGCATCTTGGTGGCCAATTGAGTAGACTCAGGTCTGAGACACACTCTCTCTGTCAGGCTGTATCAGCTCTCAGGGGAGTTTGTCATAAGAGGTCCTAGTTGCTTTCATAAGGGTCCTTTGTCATCTCAACATTTGTTGTTTGTTAATGCTGGTCTTACTGCCTGTGCAATGAAGGCCTTTGCTTTCTTAGACTATTTTGGGGAGTGAACTTTCTGGATCTTGTGAGGGCTTCTTGTCTTGCACTCTCTTTTGGGGATGCCTCTTGTGTCCATGGTTAAGCCATAAAGTTTTGAAGCTGGATACTGGAGGGTTACTATAAATGTTCAGTAAGATTACCTTTCCAGATGTTCTCAACACAGACATAGATGAAAAGAAATTAATCTTGTCAACTTGCTGTTTTCTTGTTTAACCTGAGGGGTGACTCAAGGGTCACAAGAATTTATGAGCTTGTTTTACAGAAGGAAAAGCATGCCTTCAAGGATCACTAGATAACCAGTCCCCAGCTGCTGTTGATGCCCAGAAGTCAGATGGCCCAGGGGCTTTATGGGGAGTAAAAGAAACATGGATTACCCCTTTGTTTCTCCGAAACTCTTCCTGCCAAACCCCTTAGCTCTATAAAACCCCTGCTTCCTTCTCTTGTTAAGGTGGATTTGAGAGAACCCATCCTTCCGACTTCTCTTTTGGTCGATTCAAATAAACCTTTCTCCATCTCCAAGCAGATGTCTCAGTGATTGGCTTACTGCACATGGACACACGAATTTGAGATTAAGAGGTTCGGTATCAGTTTGAGTTGCTATTAAGATCCTACTCCTCAAGGTGGCCAGATGATGGATCATTTAAATTGGAAAATCTTCTAAATTGGAAAAAATTTTTTAAGAGCTCCTGTCATAATTGTTTGATTGGGATACCTATGAAAAGACCAAACTAAAAAGGAAAAACAAAAAAAATGACTAGCCTTAAGACCCTGACTCAGGTTACAGTTAAATTGAGAAAATGTAAAAGCATAAGTGTTGATGAGAGTATAAAAGTTGGAATGTTTGAGCTAATTTTATATGAAGAGGTTATAGCAACTTTGTCTGAGTGTATTTTGAAAATGGACATTATGTCTGGCTGGGAATACTTCCCCTATCCAATGTTATAAGACTGAGACCTATTGATAAAGTCCTAATGGAACTATGATTAGAGGTGTAACAGGTGATAGAATTTAGATGAAATTTTGTAGAAAAATTGATATATTTACAGGCTTTATGTGAAGCGATTGCATCTCTTTTTGCCTGATTGTATTATAGATTGTATTGGGGGGATAGACTTCTTGTGTCACTGGGAAACATTTCCCCTGCCTGATTGTAAGACAGCATATAAATCTTCCCTTCAGACAATGTAAATTACACACACTAAAAAGAAGTCAACAGGGTTGCCTGAGCCTATACTGTATGAGACAAAAACTAGGGCCTAATATCAAATGCTAATAAAAAAGATAACAGACTCTCCCCCCCAGGGTAAATTGTTCTAAGATTAAATTGTACACAAAGAGGGCCTTTGTTAAATGCTTTGTGCAGACTTTTAAAGGTGTGGTACACTGTCCTAAAGTTTTAAAACAATAGCTGTGGAGTCTTTGTGTATGTGTGTCTATATATATGTTATATTTGTGTGATATTTTACCTCCAGAAGATATGGCCAAAATTAAGAGCTGTGTTTAATTGGCTTAAAGAGAGCACTTACATGAATTACTTCTAAATGTAGTAGAAACTAACTCAAATGTCTTTCAAGTTAATGTGATATAAAATAACCTTTAGTAAACAAAAGCTTGTTTATGTTTGTTGGTTTGGTTTAAATAAACGTGTCCTCAAAGTTATCAGCATTGTATATGATACAGGCATGGAGCTGGGTTTACTAGCCAAATAAGCTCATGTTATCTCTGGTAAAAATTTACCAGTAAAATAATAGCTTAAAATGATAAGCTAATTTTGCCTAATGTCTCATGAAGTTTTTGTAGGTAATCTAAACACAATCGTTGAGAGCAAATAATTTAAATGTAAGTGAGATAAGAGTTTATAGATAAACTTGTAGCAATAATTATATTTTATGGCTTGAGTATTTAAAATGACTTCCAAAATCTCTTTAGTAACTTGAAATTTTGAAGTTTTGCTCAGCTAAATTAAATGATGGAAAATTCATTGAATATCTAGATCATTTGTAAATAAGATAAAATATTAGACATTAATTATTAATATAGGTTAATCTGCTCTTGGCTTCTTATTACAGAGAAACTAAAAAGTGTTTAGTTTTTTTTTGTTTTTTTTTTATTTTTTTTTAATTAATGTTATGATGGATTACAAGCTTGTGAAATTTCAGTTGTACATTTTGGTTAGTCATGTTGTGGGTACACCACTTCCCCCTCCGTACCCTCCCCCCACCCCCCCTTTTCCCTGGTAACCACCGTTCAGATCTCCTTATCAATATACTAATTTCCACCTATGAGTGGAGTCATATAGAGTTCGTCTTTCTCTGACTGACTTATTTCGCTTAACATAATGCCCTCGAGGTCCATCCACATTGTTGTGAATGGGCCAATTTCGTCTTTTTTTATGGCTGAGTAGTATTCCATTGTGTATATATACCACATCTTCTTTATCCAATCATCAGTTTCTGGGCATGTAGGCTGGTTCCACGTCTTGGCTATTGTAAATAATGCTGTGATGAACATAGGGGTGCAACGGACTCTTGAGATATCTGATATCAGGTTCTTAGGATAGATACCCAGTAATGGGATGGCTGGGTCATAGGGTATTTCTATTTTTAACTTTTTGAGAAATCTCCATACTGTTTTCCATAGTGGCTGTACCAGTTTGCATTCCCACCAACAGTGTATGAGGGTTCCTCTTTCTCCACAACCTCTCCAACATTTGTCGTTCTTGGTTTTGGATGTTTTTGCCAATCTAACGGGGGTAAGGTGATATCTTAGTGTAGTTTTGATTTGCATTTCCCTGATGATTAGCGATGATGAACATCTTTTCATGTGTCTATTGGCCATATTCATATCTTCTTTTGAGAAATGTCTGTTCATGTCCTCTGCCCATTTTTTGATCGGGTTGTTTGTTTTTTTGTTGTTAAGCAGTGTGAGTTCTTTGTATATTATGGAGATTAACCCTTTGTTGGATAAGTGGCTTGTAAATATTTTTTCCCAATTAGTGAGCTGTTTTTTTGTTTCAATTCTGTTTTCCCTTGCCTTGAAGAAGCTCTTTAGTCTGATGAAGTCCCATTTGTTTATTCTTTCTATTGTTTCCCTCAACTGAGGAGTTACAGTGTCCGAAAAGATTCTTTTGAAACTGATGTCAAAGAGTGTACTGCCTATATTCTCTTCCAAAAGACTTATTGTCTCAGGCCTAATCTTTAGGTCTTTGATCCATTTTGAGTTTATTTTGGTGTGTGGTGAAAAAGAATGGTCAATTTTCAATCTTTTGCATGTGGCTGTCCAGTTTTCCCAGCACCATTTGTTGAAGAGACTTTCTTTTCTCCATTGTAGGCCCTCTGCTCCTTTGTCGAAGATTAGCTGTCCATAGATGTGTGGTTTTATCTCTGGGCTTTCAATTCTGTTCCATTGATCTGTGGACCTGTTTTTGTACCAGTACCATGCTGTTTTGATCACTGTAGCTTTGTAGTATGTTTTGAAATCGGGGATTGTGATTCCGCCGGCTTTGTTTTTCTTGCTCAGGATTGCTTTAGCAATTCGTGGTCTTTTGTTGCCCCATATGAATTTTAGGATTGTTTGTTCAATTTCTGTGAAGAATGTTCTTGGGATTCTGATTGGGATAGCATTGAATCTGTATATTGCTTTAGGTAGTATGGACATTTTAACTATGTTTATTCTTCCAATCCATGTGCAAGGAATGTTTTTCCATCTCTTTATGTCATCGCCTATTTCTTTCAAGAAAGTCTTGTAGTTTTCATTGTATAGATCCTTCACTTCCTTGGTTAAGTTTATCCCAAGGTATTTTATTCTTTTCGTTGTGATTGTGAATGGGATAGAGTTCTTGAGTTCTTTTTCTGTTAGTTTATTGTTAGTGTATAGAAATGCTACTGATTTATGCACGTTAATTTTATACCCTGCTACTTTGCTGTAGTTGTTGATTATTTCTAATAGTTTTTCTGTGGATTCTTTGGGGTTTTCTATGTATAAGATCATGTCGTCTGCAAACAACGCGAGTTTTACTTCTTCGTTACCTATTTGGATTCCTTTTATTTTTTTTTCCTGCCGAATTGCTCTGGCCAGCACCTCCAGTACTATGTTGAATAGGAGTGGTGAAAGTGGGCACCCTTGTCTTGTTCCTGTCCTCAGAGGGATGGCTTTCAGCTTTTGTCCATTGAGTATGATGTTGGCTGTGGGTCTATCATATATGGCCTTTATTATGTTGAGGTACTTTCCTTCTATACCCATTTTACTGAGGGTTTTTATCATAAATGGGTGTTGGATCTTGTCGAATGCTTTCTCTGCATCTATTGAGATGATCATGTGGTTTTTGTTTTTCATTTTGTTGATGTAGTGTATCACGTTGATTGACTTGCGGATGTTGAACCATCCCTGTGTCCCTGGTATAAATCCCACTTGATCCTGGTGTATAATCTTTTTGATGTATTGCTGTAATCGGTTTGCCAAAATTTTGTTGAGGATTTTTGCATCTATGTTCATCAGTGATATCGGCCTGTAGTTCTCCTTCTTTGTGTTGTCCTTGTCAGGGTTGGGGATCAGAGTGATGTTGGCTTCATAGAATGTGTTAGGGAGTTCTCCATCTTTCTCAATTTTCTGGAACAGTTTGAGGAGAATAGGTATTAAGTCTTCTTTGAATGTTTGGTAGAATTCTCCAGAGAAGACGTCTGGTCCTGGACTCTTGTTTTTGGGGAGGTTTTTGATTACCGTTTCTATTTCCTTACTTGTGATTGGTCTATTCAGATTCTCCATTTCTTCCTGATTCAGTTTGGGGAGATTGTAGGAGTCTAGGAATTTGTCCATTTCTTCCAAGTTGTTCAATTTGTTGGCATATAGTTTTTCATAAAAAGTGTTTAGTTTTATTAGAAAACATGTCTTGTGTTTTATTAAAAGATTGTACTATGATGTAGCATGTTTCTAGAAATTATGAAAAGTGTTTATAAACTTGCCAAGCCACAGAATGCGAATGTAAAAGACAGTTTATAATTGCTTACTTCTCAGTTTTCACTAAAAATTAATGTCTGTAAGGGTTAAAAATTCTAATATGTGGTTAAAGCTACAAAAATTAATAAGGAAAAATCTTTGTATTCAAAGAAAGTAAGATGTATGTTTTCAGTAAGGAAGGTATAAGAAATAAAGATTTTTGGGCTGTTAAAAAGGTTATAGAAGGTTAATAAAAACAAAAACTGAGAAAAGAATTTTGTACATGGTCAAGTTGGCTAAGATTAAAATGAATTTAATTAAGTAAATGAGTTTTAATATCAAAAGTAACCTGGTCCAAAATTAGAAATTGGTTTTCTCTCTCTTAAAAGGATAATTTTCTTAAACTTTTGTTCTGCTCTTAATAAAGAAATTATAAAAAGGTTTTTCTTTACCTTTGAGTCAATCTACATTAAAGAAAGAAAAACTATGTTTTGTCAAAATAATTTCCTATGTTCAAAAAGGCTGAAGTCTCTCTATTAAGCTTTTTAGAACTGTTTGGCTCTCTATGTTTGTTTTCATAATCTTTGTCACTTTGGTTAAATGGATAACTAAGCATTGTTTCATAGAGATCTATGATATTGTGTGGGTAAATGTTATTGATATGTGTTCTTAAAAAATTATATTACAGGGCTAGCCCAGTGGTGTAGTGGTTAAGTTTGCACACTCCACTGTGGCAGCCTAGGGTTTACGGGTTTGGATCCCAGGTGTGGACCTAGCACTGCTCATCAAGCCATGCTGTGGTGGCACCCCACATAAAACAGAGGAAAATTGGCACAGATGTTAGCTCAGGGCCAATCTTCCTCACACAAACACACACAAAATTTATACAACATTCCTAAAATTCTGATCTATCCTGGTTGTTAGTCATAATTCTAGTTATTATCTTAGTGTTATGTGTCACAGAAATAGCCAAATTTGTTTTGTTTTGTTTGTTGATTGCCATTTTTAAGTCTTTTGTCATTTACAGACAGTTTTGTTTTACTCTTCTTTTGCAAATATGTTTCATCTTCAGAGAAATTCATGGAAAGGACTCTGACACTTGCTCTAGAATACAGGTTTCTGATAAACTTTCAGATCATAAAACTGAACTGGGTAAGAAATTACAGAAGGCTAATGGAAAAACTGATGACTTCATGAAACTGCTAACAGAAAACCAAAATCAAGAGTTGATTACACGGGACTAAATAAACTGATGAGGATGATTATAATTTTTATGACTCTTTGTTTAAAATATTGCTGATTTTTTAATGTTTTGTTTTTCGAGATTTGAGGAAATCTTTTTCTCTTAAGCTAACTATGACTTATAGAAATTTGGTTAATTATACTTTGTAAGCAGAATTGAAACATTTATCTTTTTCTCCCTACCTGATCCCTCCAGAATTTGGAAACTCTTAGTGAGTGAGTATTGTTATTTTCATGGCAATATAGTTATTTACATAAGTTCAGTAAGAATCTGTTCTCCTTATAACAGGATACAATTAAAAACATTGGTTATATTACCAAAGCTTTGACTGGAATGTCATATTTGAGAGAAACATGCATAGACTCAGATATGACTAGACAGCTTTTGAGGAACAAAGATTGACTTTATGACATAAAGCCACTTGGAAATATCGGCCTGGTGCCTTGCTTACAGGGTTCCCAGCAACCTTACCAGATGAGTAAATAAGGTCACTTCCCTGGTGGGTACCAAGAACCTCAGGATATTTTGGGGATCTTGAGAAGACAGGAATTCACCCAAATCTGTAGGTATGGCAGGCGGAGTTTGATGACAAGTCTTAGGCTTTGTTTTCCCAGCCTCAGGAGACCTATGAAGTTCAATCTGAGATCCCTTATAAAAAGTTACAGCAAAGCAGATTTAGAAGAGCCTATATGATCAATTGCTATTCTTGCTGTACTTATGTAAATAACTGGGCCAACTTTATTGAAACTAGACTTATTTTGCAAACCATTTAGTCTTAAGTTGGCTATCTTTGGCAAAAATGAGGGTGATTTTAGAAATAAAAATATGTTTCAATAGAAACCATAGTATACATTTGTGGATATTAGATGCTAGTTCTGCCAATTGTGTTTGAGGCTTTTGTTTTTTACCTGTAAATTGAACTAGATCCTGAATTATTCTATTCTCCTGAAATATCTGGCTACAAATCTGCAAACTAATGTTTTCAATCATTTTCACTTGGAGTCACTGAGAACTGAAACCACCCTTGTTCCTGAATTCCTGCAATCTGCAGCTGGACAACTTTGATATAAAATTTGTAGAGATCACCACAATAGCACGCCTGTTGATGTGTAAGCCACTCAAGATGATACCTGAACACCTGATGACATCATCAGAGACATTTCAAACTGCAAAAGATGCTTTGACCTTGACATCTAGAAACTTCTTTACTGACTGTCCCCAGGGCTCAGAAACTGGTTTAGAATTTTCTTCAGCCATTAACCTTGTTTTTCTGTTTGTTTCTGTAGAAATGTGTCTTATTAAATACCTGATTGCTTGCTTACACATATAAACCTAACTTTGGGAGCCCACCTCCTGAAATGAATTTATCTGGACTGACCTATTGTCAGGACTAAGGGATGTATTCAATGAGATGGAACAATCTACCAACTCAGCTTCTGGACTGTGAAACTTCTTAAAGTTTCAAAGGTGGGACTGTGGGGGATCAGAATTTGCCACCCCAAAATGTATCCCTTCAGTTTGATTATTTTTAAGGACAAAGGACTCTGAAGGAAACTTTGACCTTCCCTAATTACCTGCAAGAATTTAAGATAGAAGGGCTTGTCCAGGAAGGAGCTCTCACCATAGATAATTCTAGGTGTGGTAGACAGGAAGGCATCTAGCAAGGGCCATTTTATCAAAAGATCTCTTTTGTGTCTCATTGTCTATAGCTGGCCCAACAAACATTGGTTTAGCAAACATTTGCTTAGCAAACATTTGCTTTTCCATCTCCGTATAAATTGCCTTCCTCTCCTACAGCTCTTACTAATCTTAGAAGAAAACAAAAGTGTCAGAAGACTTATTAGTCTTTTTATTGGTATTCACTGAGCCAGAGAAAGAGAAAACAAGGAAGCTAACAGTAAGGAAGTACAAGATCTTATTACTGAACTGGTTTTTCCCTTGTGTATGTTAGTTCTGGATTTTTAAGCCACTTTGGATACTGCACTGGCCTCCTGAAAAGCCAATAAAGTACCATTCTGAAGTCATGCTTCATTGGACTATCAAAGGCAGGACACACTGTAACCTTGAGTCTAGCTCCCTGGCACTTTGGGGATATCAATAGTTATCAGCCTTTGACATTTACTACTCCCTCAGCAGAGTAAGCAATTGTCCCCTGAACTCAGGAATCTCCTGCCAGTTTGATTATATGGCAGTGGGAGCCCTGGGCAACATAGCTGCTGTTGTGTAACACGAAGGACTCACCATAGTAATAGCCCCATTTATTTAGCATCTAACACAGCCTGGGTGCTTTGTCTGCATTGTCCCTAATCTTCGTAGAAAACCCTTAAGTAGGTATTGTTATTCCCATTTAATCAGTGAAGTTAGAGAAGGCCAGGGCTTAAAAGGCTGGTTAAAGTTGAATTCTAGTAAGTGGTGAAGGAGCTGGGATTCCAGCCTAGGTCTATCCTTTGAAGCCTGAACACCTTCCACTCTGCCTCACAGCCTCTCGCCTACTAGTTTATTCCATAAGACCACACAATTTTCAACCTGGTACATAATTATTTCAAGAGATGAAACCATGGAGGCAGAAAACTAGTTCTTAAGAAATAATCTCTCTGATTTCATTTTAAAGTTGTGACTAGATAACACTGTGCCACAGGAACAACAAATGATAAAAGTGGAGACTGCCTCAACAGTTGTTTTATAACCAAAGAAAATTTATGGCAAAGTCAATCTAACATAATTATAAGCAAAATAGGTACTGTAACACATGGTATGGAAAGATAAATGATCATAATTGACTTATTTTCGTATGGGTAAACTAGATTTTTATGTTTTCTTTTTCTTTTTTTTCTTTTATTTTTTTTAAGATTTTTTTTTTTTTATTATTTCCTTTTTCTCCCCAAAGCCACCCGGTACATAGTTGTATATTCTTCGTTGTGGGTTCTTCTAGTTGTGGCATGTGGGACGCTGCCTCAGCGTGGTTTGATGAGCAGTGCCATGTCCGCGCCCAGGATTCGAACCAACGAAACACTGGGCCGCCTGCAGCGGAGCGCGCGAACTTAACCGCTCAGCCACGGGGCCAGCCCCTGTTTTCTTTTTCTTAACTGGTATCTATAAGTCAGGATTCTTAAAACTGGGGTCCATGAGTGGGGCTCAAGAAATCTATGAACTTTTCCCCTAGAATTTTGTGGGAGGCATTTTCTGAAAAGATTTCATGACTTTTATCAGATTCTGGAAGGAGTTTATACCCAGATTTCAAAAATGGCCTGATCCCCACTACACTTATATACTAACATCTTGATAAAAGTCGAAAGTTTGGATTATGTAGTATAAAGGGCAAAATCCCTCATCCCATCACCAGCAGCCTGTCCACCCTCATCCCCAACCAGGGTGGTTCAGAGTTGACATTTGCTGTGTTCTCCCTAAAATAACACCATCATTTGGAAAATTTTTTTTGGTTTAGAAAACACTTGCACAAACCATCATGAAGGGTAGATAGTATTGCCTCTATTTCACATATTTATAAACCAAGATTCATTGAATTTCTCACAGTCTTATGACTAGGAAGCATAGGTCCTGCACTTACGTTCAAGATGTTCGAACTCAAACCTACGGACTCTCCTTTGAACTATGCTGTCTCCTTATATCTACTCTTATTGCTATCCCCTCCCCAAATTTTTTCTTTCCTAAACCAGCCCCATCTGAGCCACATCAGAATAGCCCACCACGTCTCCCTTTCCCCTTCCCAGTTGGTACTTTATAACTTATTTGGGCTCTCCTCAACACAAGACTTTAGGAAAGCAGAAGAGGAAGAACATCACTACAGTTCTCAAAAAACTCTCTGGGTCCCACAGTGTCCATGCTTTGTGCCTAAAAAATAACCTTGAACTCTCTGTGGTCCCAGGAAGAGATTCTTCTGAATTAAACAATCTTCTGAGGAATAAGATTGACTCCTGCTTTTTTCTCTCTCTGCCTGACTTTAAAGATGGAGGAAGGGGCCATGAGGCATAAACACTCCAATTATAAAGCAGAGATTATCAAATTAGATAAAAAGCAATATCCAACTATATGCTGTCTACAAGAAGCCCACTTTAAATATAAAGATAGTTTAAAAGTTAAAGGATGGAAAAAGATATACCATACAAACACTGATCAAAAGAAAGCCAGAGTTACCAAAAACAAACAAACGAAAAAAGAAAGCTGGAGTGGCTATGTTAATAACAGACAAAATAGACTTCAAAACAAAGAATATTACCAGGGATAAAGAGGTATATTTTGTAATGATAAATGCATCAATTCATCAAGAGGACATAAGAAATATAAATATTTATGCACTTAATAACAGAACTTCAATATATATGAAGCAAAAAATTGATAGAAATGAAAGAAGAAATAGGCAAATCCACAGTTACAGTTGGAGATACAACACTTTTTCTTAGTAAATGATAAAAACATGTGGACAGAAAATCAGCATGTAGAGGACCTGAACGTCATTGACGAATTTGACCTCACTGACCTTTGTAGAACACTCTACTGCACAACAGCATGCACACTCTTTTCAAGTGCATGTGGAACATTGACTAAGAGTGACCATTTCTGGGCTAAAACAAGTTCTAATAAATTTAAAAGGGGGGCCAGCCCAGTGGCATAGTGGTTAAGGTCACACGCTCCACTTTAGTGGCCCAGGCTTCACAGATTTGGATCTGGGGCACAGACCTACACACCACTCCTCAAGTCATGCTGTGACAGCATCCCACATACAAAATAGACGAAGATTAGCACAGATGTTAGCTCAGCAACAACCTTCTTGAACCAAAAAAGAGGAAGATTGGCAACAGATGTTAGCTCAGGGCCAATCTTCCTCACCAAAAATAAATAAATAAATTTATTTATTTTAAATATTGGCACCTGAGCCAACGACTGTTACCAATCTTCTTTTTTCTTTTCTTTTTTTTCTGCTTTTTCTCCCCCAAATCCCCCCAGTACATAGTTGTATATGTTTTTTTAGTTGTGGGTCCCTCTAGTTGTGGTAAATAAATAAATTTAACAGGATCTAAATAATATGAAATACATTCGCAGGCCAAAGTAGAATTAAACTAGAAATCAAAAACAGAAATGTATCAGGAAAATTCCCAAGTATTTAACAACAGGCTTCTAAATAATCGATTTTTCAAGAGAGAAGTTATAACAGAAATTAGGAAATGTCTTGAGCTGAATGAAATGAAAGCACAACATAGCAAAAGGTTGGGTATGCAGTTAAAGCAGTGCTTAGAGGGAAATTTATAGCCTGAAATGTTTCTATAAGAAAAAAAAGCTCTCAAATCAGTGATCTTAATTTCAGTTTCAGTAAATGAAGGAGAGAAAATTAAAACCAAAGTAAGAAGCAGAGAAAAATAAGAAACATAACAGCAGAAATGACTGAAGTAGACAACATAAAAATGATTTTTTTTAAAAGCCACTTCTGAAATTGTGGAGGAAGGAGCTTTAAAAAGTCACTCCTCCATAAGATAATGTGAACAGGGGCAAAAAATATCAAAATAAACTTTTTTAGAACTCTAGAAATTAACCAGAGGCTTGCAATAATCGAAAGATCATTTATTCAAGCAAAATAGCCAAATTCCAGTAAGAGCAGTGAGCTTTATGGCATTTTAACTGTCTTAGTCCCTCTCTTCTCTCCCTAGCTAAAACTGGCTGTGAATAGTCTTTTCACCTAAGGGGAATGTTGAAAGCAATGAGTGAAAATTGTTTAATGTTGCAGCGGCAAACCATTGACAGTGTACCCCAATACATTCATAGAGCCTTAGACAAAGACTGAGAGACATAGCGGTTTAAGCCATTTAAGGAAATCTCTGTCCAATCCTTAGCTGACCAACAAGCTAACCAACCAAGCAGACTTCACTGGCCACACATGACAAAGAATACAGACTTTACAGAATTAATTCAGAAAAGTCATTAAACAAATAATCAGCAGCACTGCCACCAACAAACAGCAACAACAATAAGCCCTGGGCAAGAAGGAGGGAGTAGCCACTTTATAATATTTTAAATTTCCAGTTTTCAACCAAATTTCAAGACAAGCAAAGTAAAAGGAAAATGTTGCCCATATACAGGGAAAAAATCAGTCAATAAAAACTGTCCCTAAGGTAACCCAGGTATTGGAATTACTAGATTAGCTATAGATATAGATGTAGGTTCTTTATATATACAATTTTTATATATAATGTTTATATTAAAAGATTTTGTGTGTGTGTGAGGAAGATTAGCCCTGAGCTAACATCCGCCACCAATCCTCCTCTTTTTGCTGAGGAATATTGGCCCTGAGATAACAACCATGCCCACATTCCTCTATTTTATGTGTGGGATGCTTGCCACAGCATGGCTTGATAAACGATGTGTAGGTCTGTGCCCAGGATCCAAACCTGTGAACCCCAGGCTGCCCCTTGAGTGGAAACTGAAGGCTAAAGATAAAAAGAACTGTCCACAAATACTGTATGCTAGTTGGCAAATTTGTTTCTCAGAGGCATGTGGGTTAGCAATTCTGAAACTACTTTGTATGTATACTAAGGTTGAACAAGTAAGTAAATATATTGTAGATAATAAGAGCCCTATTTCCCACTGTCTAAGAAAAAAATTACAAATAAAGAAAGGAGTGAAGGTGAGAATGAATCCTGCAGTGCTGTGGGTCAGAAATGAATATAGATATGTATGCCTGGGTTGGTATCCATACATATAGTTCCTAGCTCTGTCTCTGAGAGAGCTTAGGGGCAGTCACTCCCCAGTAGAAATAAGCACTCCCAGTACCAGGACCTTGGTTTCTAAATACCATTCTCTATTACAAAGTAGTCAGGGCTCATTGGAGAATTGATTCATTCTCTGAAAGAGGCAGAATGGAACTCCTTAGGCATCTCTGGGCTAGGGAGCTCCCATCAGCCAAGGGCAATCTTGAGATGGGTACAGGTATGAGCTGTTAACAATCAACCTGCTCAGCAGCTTGTCAAGGGGACCTGAGCAGGGTACCAACAGCATCTGCTACAAGTACAGTTTGGGGAGGTGATACCAGGAAACACTGATCTGAGAGTGTGGCTAAACCCAGAGCAACTTACTCTGGGAACCAAGAGAGTGAGCACGATTGACTTTTCCCAGCCCCTTCCAGGCAGTGTGCCAACAGGTAGAACAGGTGTGACCACATGGGCATTACCACACTGACATTACCTGAGTCAGTAGGAGAATAAAATAGGTCAGCAGTACCCTGAAGCTCAGCATCTGAAGCAGTTTGTTTGCATGTCCTACTCAGATCTCAAAAGCCTTTTACCAAGAAACATACTCAGCTTCTGATAATTAATTGCCCCTATCTTGGGCAGCCCCTATTTTCCCTACAATGTGTCCCAGCAGGTTAGCCAAGGTCTTCAATGACATGTCAAGACTTGGAGCAATAGGAATGTTCTAAACAGTAGGACTCTGATGACCCTGGTTTCTGCGGCCCCTCCCCCTCCAAGAAGGCATTTCAATTTTTAGAAATACTACAGGGACTTTAAAATTCACCTTCTATGCTCCTCCCTTTCTTGATATTCTCCTGAAAATACAAAGAAATTAATCTTTTCAATAAATTCTAATAAGTGGCAGAACTTTCTGCCAACCATAGGATTCTTTCAAGTTTAATCTCGTTAAAAACCACTGATTTTCCCCAAATCAGCAATGACCTTTTGAAAGTCTATATTCAATCTACCAATAATTTTGAGTTGAGTTTTTGGCTATTGTCGCAAAAGAATCATTTGACTACAGCTCTTGGGGTTGAAATTAGGTGATGATGCAAACTGCTTTGAGTAAGGATTGATTCTCAGCAATACTGTCTGACCCCTAAGATGTGGTAGTTATGAGTTTTCTCCACAATTCCTTAATTAATTCACTTTATTCATACATTCAACAAATATTTATTGCTGGTCTTCTATGCATGGGGCACATGTTAAGCCCTGGGGATATACAGTTTCTAACCTCATGGAATTTACATTATGGTCGGAGTAGATAGACAGTAAACAAATAAAAAAGTAAAACATGGTACAATATGGTGGTCAGTTCTGTGAAAAAAAATGAAGCAAGAATGATAAGAATTGTGGGAGGAGAAGAGTTTGAAATTTTTTAATGGGATATTTTTTTAAAGGGAAATCAGGAAAACATCCAGTGAAACTGATATTTAAGCAAATACCTGAAGATAGTGAGGGAGGCAAGCCAGGTAGATATCTGGAGAAAGAGCATTCCAGCAGAGGAGACAGCTAATGCAAAGCAGGGTGGCGGGGCATGGCTGTACAATGTGTTTATTCTCAACTGTACTATAATTATATCTGAATAATTTTAATAATATATACTGTTAAATTAAATCTGGTTTCCAAGCCCCCACTCAGCAAAGCTGATAAGATGTCCAGTGTCAGTCATTATTGACAGCCCTTCCCACTCCCTGGACTCACAGTAGAGTCTGTGTGTCCCGGAAAGGGGCCTCCAATCCATCACAGTCATTGCTGGGATGGTTGTGACCCAAGCTTGCAGCAGAGCTCATCATGTCCATCTTCCTCATGGCTAACTCGGTCCCTGAGACCACAGCCTTAGGGATCAGTCCCAGATATCCACCTGCTACATCAGAGGTCCTACCACATCTGGGAATGCTACATGGAGCTGAAGTTCCTGGCTTCTTGGCCCTGCATCTCCAAGGTAACTAGCAATCCCTCCATCCCCTCAGGCTTCAGGAATCCAGCTCATCTCCTCTCTACTTTCCCTCCTGGCCCCAGTACCTCAGTGGAGCTCCCTAACCTTTGTGAGCTAGGTTTGTTTGTCAGTCATGTAGTTATTGCTCTTGGTGATGTTGTTGGTTGGTTGGTTGCTTGCTTGCTCCGTTTATTGTTCATTTGCTTGTTTGTTTAAAACAAAGGTTTATCAATTTCCCAGGGGGCAAGGAAACTCCAGCCCTCCAGGACACAAAGCTTTAATTGCTCTCTTGAGGGAGGGTGGAGGGAAATTTTTATTCTTTCAACAGAACAAAATAGAGTTAAGATCTCAATCAGGTTAATTTATCACATAAACCCCTCTGGAACCTTCCCCCAGCTCTCCATCTCCAGGACCGCGGGTCGCTACTTGATCCATGTTACCATTAGCTCTTGCCTAGATGCCTGATCTCTCTGTGTCCAGTCTTGGCCCCTTCAACTCTTCTCCATACTGAAACCAAAGTGACTTTTCTAAGGCAATAATCTGATGAGGTTTCAGATCTCTTTGCCAGTTAAGGAACAGTCATGTGACCCAATTCAGGACAGTGAAATGTGAGAAAAGGCTTGCCAGAATTTCTGGGGAAACCATTCTTTCTCTTCTGTGAGATTCTCGGACTTCCCCGGAATGTGGTTGTGTGCCGTCTCGCCTCCAAGGAAGGATGGAATAGAAGCTTGGAGGAGGCAAAGCCAGGAGAACTGCAGGGTAAAGGAATCGAGAACCATTGAGTGACGTCAAGCCTCAAGTCTGCCCTATCTCTAGACTTCTTGGTAGAGTTTTCTTTTTTTTTTTTAATATTTCAGATGATCAAAAATACGGAAAAGAGATTGGCTGTGCAACAATGTGAATATACTTAACACTACTGAACCATTAAAAAATGGTTGACAGTAAATTGCATATGTGTATTTTACCAAAATTTAAAAAAACACAACAAAAATATGGAAGAAATAGTATAATAACCACTCATTATTGTGTCCAGCATCCAACTTGAAAATTTCCCTATTAGTTAAGCCAATTTAAGTTGAGTTTTTGGTGACTTGGACCCAGCAAATGCTTGCTAAGTAATGCAGAATTTGGTGCCCACAAGTAGGAATGCTATAATTAACAGATTTTAAACTTGATGGAGTTGGCTGAACTGAAAAGAGAGGGCTTGACCCTGGGTTAGAAAGGTAGCAATCCTCTCTAGGTGATTGTGAAATATTTGGTTTATCTGCCTCTTGAAGCTTAACGTGCGAAAAATCACCTGAGGAATCTTGTTCAAACAAAGATTCTGATTCAGTAGGCCTAGGGTGGGAGCTGAAATTCTGCATTTCTAACAAGCTCCCAGGTGATGTTGGATAGTAAGGAGTTACACTGATGTGCCCTGGAAGAGGGTGCAGGTGCGATGCATGCTGTTGCATTAGGAGGATGAGGGGGGAAATTCAGGATGTTGGATTGTGTTAGCATCTTCTTATATCCCTTAGTAAGGGTCTACGAGAAAGAGACATGCTTAGCCTCACACTGGCCTGTATGAAAACAGAGAAAGAAGAAAATACATCTCTGTTAAGAGAGGTTCTCTATGCCTCTGACCTGCAATTTAAAAAGAATGGCTGAAATGAGATAATATGATTATGTCTATCTTGGTCAACTTTTTAGAGTTTGTCCATATTTTGAAAATATGTGTGAATAAGTGAACTCACTATAAGAAAGAGCTATTCAACACTTAGAGCCACCCAGCAAAGAAGCAGGTTGCCGTGTAACGTAATGAGCTCCCCGACCCAGTTTTAAGCTGTCACTTGGTGACCACCTGTCAAGGATGAGATAGAGCAGGGCTTCTCTAACTTTAATGCGAATTGATATTACCTGGAGACCTTATGAAAATGCAGATTCTGGGTTCGTAGGTCTGGGGTGGGGTCTGAGATTCTGTGTTTCTAAACAGTTCCCAGAAGACTCCAATGCTACAGGTCCTTGAACCACACTTTGAGTAGAAAGGATGTAGTGGGGAATCCTGCAAGGGGTAGAAAGTTCAACTAGGTTAGTAATATTCAAACCTGCCTGCATGTCAGACTCCCGCAGGAGATTTATTAAAAATGAAGGTTCTGGGCCGGCCGGTGGCGCAGCAGTTAAGTGCGCACTTCCGCTTCAGCGGCCAGGGGTTTGCCAGTTCGGATCCCGGGTGCAGACGTGGCACGGCTCAGCAAGCCATGCTGTGGTAGGCGTCCCACAGTAAAGGAAGATGGGCATGGATGTTAGCTCAGGGCCAGTTTTCCTCAGCAAAAAGAGGAGGATTGGCAGCAGTTAGCTCAGGGCTAATCTTCCTCACCAAAAAGAAGGGAAAAAAAGAAATGAAGGTTCTTCAGCTCCAATGCCAGAGATTCAAATTCTGTAATCAGGAGAAGGGCCCAGACACCTGTATTTTTAACAAGCTTTTCACTGATTCACACACAGTGTTTGGGAACCGCTGAACCAGAGGCTTCCTAAATTTATTTCAAATTCTAACCTACCTTGTCTCAAGAATCTGACAAATATAAATCAGGATGAGGCAAGGCCAGGCTGACAGTGGTTCTCCCACTATATTTACATTGTAAATATCACAGGGTCAAAACACTGCCCTACTATTTAGGAGTCGGAGATTTACACTCACTCTCTTTCCTGGGAATTCAGCATTTTCCACACTTTTGCAGAGCACACTCCATTGTGCTCTCAAAATAGCTCAATTAACGATTTCTTAAGCTCCATCAACCCATGGTGAAACAACTTAATTATGTTAAAAAGAAGAACTTTCGCATTAGGTTTCTTGGAGAATTTTTCCAAAGACAAAAATAACCAGGAAATCTAGGGTTGTGTGACATATTGAAAACATCCCACAGACAGGAGTGATTCAAACTGAGCTTGTTAGAGCCCTGATCTCTGCTCCAGATGCACTCGTGAGCCAAGAACTGCACATCTCTAATCTGAGGCTGTAGATTTTTATTTTACAGATTTTATAAGTTCCAGGAGGCCAGAATCACAGACAGGTTTGAGCAATTCTTGTTTTTCTTACCCGCTCATCATCAATATCCTCTCTTGTGACATAGCCACAGATAGAAGGGTTCATGGAGATAGGCAAGGGCCTGGTCCTACAACTTGCAGCTAGAGGGAGAGACTGGAATTCCACTCCACTGCAGGGGTTAGGAGAAGGGCCAGGTGAATTGGTGGGATGTAAAATCCAGTGAGGACCATGGTGGGCTGCAGGTGGTAGCCTGGAAAGACGGAAGCATCAGGGAAGGCCTGTAACATATGCCCTGACAGATGTCCTGGCAGGTGTCCTGGCAGGTGGGCACTGGCCTGGGGGAAGAAAATAGGCAGGTGTACAGGCAGGCTATATCTGGGTGATCTGACCACACTGCCATCAGTCTGGGTCAGGAGGCATTCCAGTGTCCTCCCGACACACAAGGGTGTTCTCTATCAGTGTAAGCACAGTGTGTCCCTTCTGCCTCACAGTTTCCTTCCCAACTCCACTCCCTACTTAAGCCCACTTTCCCTTCATACTCACCTCAAACACCCCTTACTCAGGGAAGCCTCTCCACCGTCAACTCTGTTAGTGCTGCTGCTATATGCCTCTGATTATATGTATCCTTATTTCCTAGCAGTCTTACAGTTTGCAGTTATATAATCAAAAATGTGATTTTTTAAAAAAGAATTACTGTTAACTCCAAGTTCCAGGAAGGCAGAAATCATGTCTGTCTTGAGTCCCAAGCTATCCCCAGAGCTTAAGTGCCTGACACATGGTAGGCACTTGCTCAATAAATGAACGATTATCTTTTAATACGTCTTTTTACCCTACTAACCAGTGACTTCCTACGAGGAGGAACAAGGGTCAATTTACCTGTGGATCCTCAAGTAATCCAAACAATTGCTCAATACATATTTATTTGAATTGGACTGAACTGAATTAAATTATCAGGAGTAGCAGTGCCTTGGGCACTGGGGTAGGATTCAGGGGAAAATTCCAGAGTTTGGACAGGGGAAGCTAAAAGTGAGGCCATTGACTCAGGGGGCCCAGGTACTTAGATTAAGGTGGGCCTCCTAAAGTCTGCCCCCAGAAGGGAAAAGAGAAAGCATGACTTACTATCAGCACTGTAGGCTGGTTTTAAAATGTGAGGCTAGGAAACCCTGCTAGGTTGCATTCCGGGAGACAGGCATCACCATCTGTGCAGTAGCCAGGCCCACAGGGACTACTGAGGGATGGCAGCAGCTAGCTAGCTTGTGTTGCCGAATTCAAGAGCAGAAATCCTGCCTGGGCCCCCTGCTGTCCTCAGGCTGGAGATGGTGTTTTTCACATCCACATCCCTCCTAAATGGCAAAAACAGAGCTGCCTCCTTGTGGAGATGGGATGGTCCTCATGGTCCCCATCACTTCTCTCTTTCTCCTCATCAGACGGCAAGCAGCCCGTAGGAGGGTGTCCAAAAGTTACTAGGACAGAAGGAAGTCCAGCAGCAGAAGCCGAAAAGAGAAACTTTGCATCACTCTCCCCAGCCACCCTCATCTGTGAAACACAACCTGACAATGAGGACATGGATTTAAGCAGTTTTCTCTCTTAGTTTCAGGTTCTGACCCTCCTCAGGATTGTAACTGGAGATTCAGATGCGGCTGAGAGCACAAATATGGTATCTCAAGAGCAAGCTGATGCTGAAGTAGCTGCTCCCCTCCCATGACTAAGAACCCATCTCGATAATCATCTCTTACATGTGAATCAGGCTTTCCATGTCTGCACACGCATCCCAGGGGGCCCTCACAGCATCCTGGGATACAGGCTGGTGCTACTGTCCCCATCTGCCAGCAGAGGAAGCCGAGGCTCAGAGACTGAGTGACTGTCCTAGGGTCACACAGCTACTGAACAGGGTTGTTAGAACCAGTGAGATCTGCTGACCCGCGCCAAGCTCACTCTCCAAGATTCATGCTGCTCAAGCTGGCTGGACACCTCCCCGGGGAGCAGGAGAAGCCCAGAGAACACGGAGCATAGAGTAAATGGGCTCACATTCCTTGGGGACCCAATTTGGCTTGATGTTAAGTAAATTTAAAATTTTTATATAAAAACTAACAGATAAGTTCTGGAGTAAGACAAAAGTGTGACTTGTTTTAGTTAAAATGTGAGTTATCGAACTTTTGATAATACAAGTAACAACATTGGTTCATTAATTGTGATAAATGTACCATAGTGATGTAAGGTGTTACTAATAATGGAAACCAGGTGTGGGTATAAGGAGCTCTGTACTATCTTTGCAATAATACTGTAAATCTAAAACTGAAATAAAAATTTCATTTTAAAAAAGTGAGATATCAAAGAAATTATGGAATCTCAGCTTCCTCCAGGGACACCTGGTCACTCTCCTCTTTTGTTAAAGGTACATCAAAGAAGATGTTTAAAAAGCATTGCCCTCGCCCTATTGTTTGCAGAGTAGAAGGACATTCTATAGCATCTTGAAAAGCTTGTATTTCTTAAGAGAAGAAGAAGAAAGCAGGACAGTAAATGTTCTTTCACTCCCCTCCCCTGGCCTCTGTCCGCTTCTTAGCGCTGCAAGAAGATTGAGAGGTAAATAATCATTCAGCCCTCCCCAGGTTCCCACCAGAGTGGGAGAAATTTGTTACAGAGGGTTGGCAGAGCACCTCACCTCATTCCAACCTCCACGACAATCTTCCAGAGGATGCTATCCTTGCATACTCCAAGTCATCTGGTTGGAGCCCCAGGAAGAAATAGTGATAACTAGCCACTTCTGGTAGGTCCGGGAGAGCACATACCCTAGCACCCAGTGGGCACTGCCCACCAGTGATGGGCTAGTCAGCAGAGGAGTGGGGTGCCTTCTCAGGGATGTTTATTGAGGACTTCAGTCTCCATCTGGCACAGAGACGGAAGGATGCAACTTCACAAGACTAGGGGCACGTGGGCTCTGTAGCTTCTGAAAGATCCTCCAGACATCTGGGAAATAGGTGTCAAAGTTTCACTTTAAGGTTGAAAAAGGGGCTTGAGCTGCTATTTTCTCCCAAGTGTAAATGGACCAAGATTCACATGCTCCCCATGATCTCTTGGCTCTCTCTGATTCTGTGCAGCTTAGGATGGGCAGTGGGCCTCTAAGTCAGGGAAAATAGAAGAAAGAAGAGAATAATCCAGAAATTATACTTTCTAGCTATACTTTAAATAGCCACAGTACTTTAATCAGGCTAGAAAATGGTTTCCAGAAACAGCTTTAGAACTGACAGTCAAGAACTTGGACTTAAATGACTAAGTTAAGGCAAGGTAATTTTTATACCAGTTTTATCATCTCTGTCATCAAAACAAATATTATTGATTGCTCTATGTAATTTAGAGCTCTTGAGGAGTTTATGATCTAATTTTGGCAACAGGAAAGATGCATAAAGAGAGAATAAATAGGAAAAGTAAAGGGGAGAAAAAGAAAACCAATGTACAATGCTCCCCGGGGCTTGGCAGATAGGGAAGGCTTCGTGGAGAAGGTAGGGCTCGAGCTAGATATTGGACTTGGACAAGAAGGGAGAGAGCAAGCCACACATCGGGGATGGCTGAGGGAAAGGCACAGAAACAGGAATGTGCATGGCATGTTGGGACGAAAAAGTAGGTTAATTTGACGAGAGGGAAGAGCTTGGGTAGAGGAGCGATGTGTGATGGAGTAGGAGAAATAGGAAGGTAGGCAGAAAAGAACCTTGGCTAAAACTGGAGACTTTGTCTTATGGGTAGTAGAGAGCTCTGTGGTGAAAACTTTAGCGTAGGGAAAAGGTGGATGGAGAGAAGTGGTGGCAGGGAGACCAGTGAGAAGGGTGTGACATTAGAGGAAAACTGAGGTGATTCAGGGCAGAATCAGAATGTGGGGAAGGCAAGGAAGTGACAGAACCAAGAGACTAACGAAGGCCAAATGGATAAGAGTTGGTAACTGAGACATGGGATATGAGGAAGGTAGAGGAAGGGAAAAGAAGAAGAGAAAAAGCACCCAGGATGACTCCCTGGTTTCCAACTTGAATGATTGAAAGAATTATCACATTTCCAGCAGAATAGTCCTTCCCCTTTCTCAACAAGATTCCTCTCATTCTTCTATTTCAGTTGTCTCTCAGAACTAAAGAAAACCCCATCACAGGTCCTAAAAGTGAATAACATAGGATTCTGATCCTTCTTGTGTGTAAAGAGAACCCGGGGGTGTGTAACTCGTACAGGGCCGTACAATGGGGCGGGAGCAGACTGGCACTAGGACCCACTAGATCTGATGATTCGCAACAGAATCCTAAACATCAGAGCCTAAGGCGACCACCGCAATTATTTAGTGGACCCACTTCTCTTTACAGATAGGGAAGCTGAGTTCTGCAAAAGACGAGTGACTTCTCCAGGATCACACGGTCAGTGAGTAGCAAGTTAGGACTAGAACCTGGCTTGCAGAGTCTTAATCCAGTGCTTCTTCCATTTCCACTTGTTGCTTCATGTTTCATCTGTGTATGTGTGTGTCCACGGGCATGCTTGCTTGAGTGACAGGAGGCATTTTATGGGAATGATATTTTCTCTGTGGATTTACCACAAAGCGTACCTCATCAGACTCCTCACATAATAACAATAATAATTCAAGAGTGGCCTTTGTTTAACATCCCGAGTTTATTCATGACTTATGTGATAGTTGGCTTATCTCTCCAGCTCTACCCTGACCATGTCTGGGTTTATTTTGGGTCAAACTGTCTTGGCTGAGCTCCGAGATCTGTCACCTCTCCCAGTCCTAACCCTGCATTACCCTGCCAATGCAGGAAACAGATCTGACGCCTATTTCATTTGAAGCAAACTTATCAAAATGCACAGTGTGTGAATTAACTGGGAGGAGAAAGAATTGGGAGTAAGAAAAGGAAAAAATAGGAAGCACATACTACTTGGTGCTCAAAGAATCTCTAAGAGCGAGATAAAGAAAGGAAGGAGAGACGGAATACTGATGGGAGATGGGAGAAAGGCCTTGACCAAAAAAAGGATTTTTTAATAAGATAAAACAATATTTTATTTTATTTTTTCCTGAGTGGTTTTGATGGTTTGCTTTCCAAATGTGAGGAAAGACAGTTAGAAACTAGAAGAAATTATCGTGTGAATGGAATTTTCATCACTTCTGTTTTCATAAAAGATTTTTATGGCAGAAAAGGTTTCTGAACCACTCTGGTAGCTGGGAACCATAAAAGTACCTTTAACAACACATCCTTACACATACCATAAACAACTCAGATCTCTGAGCCTTTCGCCTGCCAGGCTCCTTCTGGTCCCTGCCCGCATGAACTCACTTTAGATTAGCAGGTGTGGTGACCATCAGGAGCCTCAGGAAGCGAGACATAGCATAGAGGTCGGAGCATCACGAGGTCACCCGGCAGGTGCAGAGAGTGATCCCCTGATGATGACCACGTTAGAAGGGGAAGCTTATGAATGGGCCACGTTTGGGTGAGGATCTAAAGCCCAAGTTGCTCAACTGAAGGATGCCAAGCGGCCGGCAGCTGTGTATTTCATATTTTGGAAAATCGTTTTCCTGCCTTCCCATCAGGGAAGAGGGGAGGGGGCTGCACCCCGGCCTCCTCTGCCCCTCCTCCCTCCCCAGCACCCCTAGGCCCGTCCGTCCCTCCAGTCCGTCCGTTTTTGAGACCTGTCGGTCCTTTGATCCCCGTCCACCGTCAGTCGCCCCAAGCCCTGTCCACCCTCCGCCAGCCTCTCGTCTGCCGTCAAAGGATTTTTGATTACAGTCATGCGTCGCTTAACAACAGGACACGTCTCAAGAAACGTGTCATTAGGCGATCCTGTGGTTGTATGAACATCACAAAGTTGTACTTGCACAAATCTAGAAGGTAATGCCTACTACACACCTAAGCTGTAAGGTACTAATCTCATGGGACCATCATCGTATATGCAGTCCCTCCTTGACTGAATCATCGCTCCACCGTGCATGACTGTAATGAAGAGAAGGAAAGGACAACATTCTGCCCACTCCACCAGTGTGGTTCTTGGAAATTTCCTCTGCCTGCCCCACCAGGGTATTTCCTGGAGAAGCCCTGAACGAGACCCAGCCCTTCAGAACCCAACGTTCCGCCGCTAATTGGAAAAACTCATTGATTCCAAGTTTGTCACTCAGAACCCTGATGTTATGCCAATCTCAGAAGCCACCAAACATCCAGTGAATCCTCCCACTAAAAAATACTTACAGAAGGCCACGGAGCCCTTCCTGTCTGTTGAGGGAGACACACAAGCCATCCCAGACATTTTTCTCTCACAAATTTCTCCTCATTCTGAAGGGGCTACTTGGCAATGTTCCCATCCCTCCCAAGGGCCTGTGCTGCCCAGGGACCACATTCAGAGAAACTGTCATCTCCACACCTCTCCAGAGGCCAGGATGGCTTACATCAGAGCACGTGGGTTCCTCCCTTCTCTAGGGTAGAAAGAGTGGATGAGTTTCAGAGAGGGTAAACATTGGCACATGGAGCCTTGCTGGGGACAAGAAGTCTATTTGTTTGGTGTTCTGGGAAACCAACAAGAGGAAATGCATTTTAGCCAGGAAAGAAAAAACAATAACCTGTCCAGATGTGAATGACACCCAAGCCAGCGGGAGATAAATGAAAACGGACAGCTGAGAAAGGGACTGGCTAGGCTTCCAAGGAAAATGGCATCTGAAACGGTGGGGATGAATGAGAGGCCATGGCCCAGTGTGAGAACTATGAGCACCTCAGACAAACAGAATGGTCACTTTGTCACTGACCGTGAGTGTCCCTTTGATCAGCCAAAGGTTTTTGTGTGCAGGATTCAGAATTCTGCTTCTGGAAGGAGACAGAGGAGAGCCAACTATATCAGTCTCATTTATAAACCATTAATTCCAAGAAAGTATGTGTTTGAGTGAGTGTGTGTGTGTGTGTGTGTTTACTGCCATGTGCCAGTGGTGGACTTTATCTTCATTGGGTACTCTCTGCTGCTACTGCTATTACTAAAATACCTTGGAATCTCTGGGCTGGTATATAAGAAACTATGGCCTTTTTAGCCTTCTACTGGGCTTTCTGTCTTGCAGTCTCCATTTCTCAGGCCAATTTGCCATTCCCTAATGGGGAGACATCTAACTGTGCTAAATAGATTTAACTAAACAGAGATAAGTCCATGAAAACACGTCATCACATGTCATCACAGCTCTAAAAATACAATTTAGCCATAGGAAGTAATATGTCGACTGTGACTGCCTCCAGGTACGACTCCAGTAGTTCACTGGGGACAGTCAGACCCGCATTTTGCTCTCACCCTGATTCCGGTAGTTCATTGTACATTGCACATAGGAAGGCAGTGTTATCTCACAGGGTCTTCCATAAGGAAGTTCCACTTTGAAATCATTCAGCACCAACTATGTCAACATCCATCTAAAGACGTAGTTTCATTCACCCATAAAGCGTGAAACCCAGAGGCAAGAACCTTAAGAAGCACACTTCAAAGTTCAGGGAGTGGTCAGATAAAGAAAAACAATGCTCATCTGAGAAGCGGAAATATCTTGCAAAGAAAACAAGAAGAGTCTGAAGTCCCTCACTCACCTTTCCTGGACAGCTGCCTTCCTCTGAGATGCCCAGCTCACTTGCCTGGATTCATCATAAAAGAAGCAGCTTTTAACAACATTCCATCAGCTGGAGAAAAGGGATATCACTTTTTGGAAGGTAAATCCAGGGGTTTGGTTTTTGGTTGACGAATTTCTGACAGTCCCTAGAGTATTTTCAACCCAGAGTATAATTTCATAAAGAGGCTTATGTTTTAAATTGTCTGTCTGTAAAGTACACTTTCATGAAATTTCATTTTCTCTGTACCTTCCTGTTTCCTTTCTGTATAGATCTAATAAACTTGAAATTTTGAAGTCATTGAGGTAGCGATGGTATATAACATTATATTCGGGCTTTCAATTAGTAAGTTCCTGGATATCGGTGTTTTTTAATGGGCTGCCCTATAGAAGGCATGAAGTCATAGAATCCTAATAAGCATCTAAACCAACAATCCATCTCATAACTAGAGAATACGAGGCACTGGAAGGTGAAGTGACTTGCTCAGAGCCACCCAGTGACAGAGGCCAGGATTTAACCTACCACCCTGACAACAAGTCCAGGGCTCTTCTCACCTTTCTAGTGGCCAAAAAAAGGGACAGTATTTTGAAATTTGACCAAAACAAAAAGTCAATGTTTTTAACCACTTTAAACCCAACAGATGAATGTATTGGCTTCCACCATGGATTGGGCGGAAGGTAAGGGAGGGCTCCAGGGCAGCTGATAAATGAATGGGGAAGAAAGCCTTAATTGTTCCTAATTTTAAGAGCTATTCAGATCCCATTAAGGGCTCACAAGGGACAAGCTTGCTCGGAGATTGGAGTTTTGTCGTCCATGACCGCAGCAGGACCATGTACTCAACCTGGAAAGTGAGAAGATGAGGATCTGCTTCACTCAGAGCCGGTGATATTGCATCAACCAATCCCTGCCATACTGTAGTTTCCTTGCACATCTGTCTGGAGTCACAGGGTGTTTCCTGCTGAACATGAGCTTCTCCTCCAAGCCACAGCCCCTCAGAACCTTTCCTCTGGGCCCTTCCCAGATATAAATTCTTGGTAGAAGGTATAAAAGCTCCTCCAAGCAGAGTAACTCCCCTGGCTGCCACAGGAGGCCAAGGCACTTGGCAGGTAAGGCTCATTAATGCTAGTCTTTCCTGGTTTCTGCAAAGCTGATGAAGAGGTTTCCTTAAGACTTCCCAGAAAACTTGCTACTAGATTTGGACTTATCTTCATCAGGCATTTTCTGGCGCCAGCTTTAGCTGACACCATGGCAGGTCATCTTCATTTGGTGTAAGGGAGAATGTGATTAAATCCATTATTGGCAAGGAGGATTTTCTGAGTCTTAAAACCGAGTCACAGAATCATAAACTCTTAGGGCTAGAAGGTACCGCAGACTTGTCCTCCGTTCTGTTTGGGAACTGAGACCTAACAGATATCACATGTCCAGGTCACACAGGAGGTTGGGGGAAATGAGTAATGGAATGGTGTTCTGTGTGATGTTCTTGAGACTGGTGTGATATCACATGACCTCTAAACTATATTGAGATTTTTGCAGTATTTTAAAAGGTTCCCTAAGCCAGGGCTCTCAGATCTTCATCTCTTTTCCAGCATTTGATGCCTGCTATCTACAGCAGATCTGAACGTCCAGTTAGCCCTGAATGTCTAGTACCAGGTGTCTTGAATACCCTGTGGACATCTGGTTCTCAATAAGGTGTATGAATATTAGACGGGCTTCATTTGGGGAGAATGGAGTAGTTGAATCATAATGGTTTTTATGTGATTGGGTGTCCCAAACCCTGTGGCCGAGGTGGAGGATTGTCTCTGATGTGGAGAGCTAGATAAGAGCTCTCTCCTCTCCATTCTCCTCTTGATCCTGGAGCTGCTCGAAAGATCAAATAGAACATTCTTAGGGGTGATCGGGTGTTTGTTGGTTTTCCTACTGGCTCATCCCACCATCCTCAACATAGCTCTCACCATTCATGGAAAAGAATCTCACTGATTCTTTCCTTTGCCAGGCCTTCCGGCAACCCCATTGGTGACTTCTCAGCAAGTCTGAAAGCCAGACTTTGGAAGGCCTTGAGACTCAGATGTGGTCTGCAGACCAGCACTATTGGCATCACCTGGGAGCTTGTTGGAAGTGCAGACTCTTGGGTCCCTTCTATACCTTCTGAGTTAGAATCTGCAGTCAACAAGGTCCCCGGGTGATTAGCAGGCACATTAAGTTATGAGATGCCTGCTAAAGGACCATTACCACCCTCTCCCTCTGCACCCTCCAGCTGAATTTCTCTGCCCTAGGAATTTCATGCATTCAACGTACACCCAACACCTATTATGTACTGAGACTAGGCTTGGGCAATGGAAAAACAAAAATAAATAAGACATAGCCCTTGAGGAGCTCATAGTCTGATAGGGAAAACAGACATGAAAAGAGTGATATGAGATATGAGTAAAGTATTGTAGGAAGACAGAAAAAGGAATGATCTAATTTTGCCTGAAGAAATCTGGTATACTTCACAGTGGAGGTGGCATGTGGCCTGGGTTTTGAAGAATGAATAGGAGTTTATCATGCAGAGAGGGCATTGCATAAGAAAGTGTGTGAGTAGAGGCAAGGGACTGTGGACCAGCCTGGTATTTAAAGGGTAAAGGCTGTGGCTCTGTCTCCAGATAGTGCTTCCTATCCCAGGGAAGGGCTTGGGAAATGGTTTCTGCACTGAGCATGATGATAAGAACGTGGGTAAATATCCAAACATCACAGAAGTCCCTTGTTGGCCTCTTATACTCTGAAGCCCTATGTCCTCTGCCCTCTACTTGCTTGGCTCTGGCTGCAGATCGTGGCCCTCCACGATCTTTTTGCATATCCTTTTTCCAGTGGCATGGCCTCGTATCTGCCTGGCTCTGCTTTCTGTCCCACATCCTTCCTTCACACCCACCAAGAAAGTTGGCCAAGACATGGAAAACCATTTTGCTTTGGCCTTGAGGTTTGCCACCACCACCACCGCCACTTCCCCAGTGAGGAGAGTGTGAATGGGGTTCCAAGGAAAGGAGAGGAGAAATGAGTATCTAAGCTTTTTTTCCTGTTCAGATTTCTCAACTTTCATGTCTTCAGCTACAACATTTTCCTTCCTCAGTCTGTTTTAGACGATGCCCTTTTTTCATAGACTAACCTTTTACTTTTTGGTTATATTTAATTAAGAAATACAGTAGTCATTGAAAGAATAATATAATGAATACTTGTGTGCTCACCAGCCCTCTTAAAAAATCAATAATATGGTGTTTGCCAGGGGCTGGGGGTGGGGAGAAATGGGGAGTTGGTGTTTAGTGGGTATAGAGTTTCAGTTTTGCTAGATGATCAGAGATCATCTGTGGAACAGAGATCTAGAACAGAGATCTGCTGTACAACAGTGTGAATATACTTGTCACGACTGCACTGTATGATTAAGAGTAAATTTTATGCTATGTTTTCACCACAATTAAAAAATATATACCAATGATACCTTTCACTCAAAACCATCATCTTTATTTGCCTGAAAGGGCAGATTTCTACTGGTTCAGTGGTCTCCTTGAGTCACAAAGAGGAAGACTATGGTTCTACTTGGGACCATAGAGGTTTAAGGACAAGAGCCCACCAAGGGGCCAAGTCGCTTGAGAACTCCTCTTGAAAAAAAAAAAGTGCTAGGGAGAATCTTGGCACTTATTTGTACCTTGCCTTTTTTCCTAGAGTTAGTTTACAAAAAGTACATTCAACAAGATAAACATTATTAGGGGGATCATAAAACGGTAGAGGGAAAGATGAGGGGAGCATGAGGGAGGCTGAAATTACAGGGTCCAGATACACAGTTCTCCTATCTGGTCTGGCCTACCCCAAGGAGATCATCTGAAGAGTGTCTAGAAGACCAGCTGGGTGGCCTCTCAGGCAATGCTCCAGAACCACAATTTCTCTGAGGGAAGCTTTGAGCAGATATGGAGGCGGCAGCCAATCTGTGGACGTTCTCCCCAGTGTGTTTCTGAAGTCCAATGAGTGGATGCACACTGAGGGGAGAGCTCGTGCCCTCTTGTGAAAGCTGAAGAGCCTGTCACGAGCATGGTCTAAAAACATGATCGCTGCATCTGCACACCATAGGCACCTCCTTGGGCTGGAGCTAGAATCTCCTCAAAAGATATTTTGGGTCTATTCCACCAAACCTAATGACCACTCTAAGCCCAAACCCCTCATCAGCAAACAAAGCTGCATGAATTTTACTCTGATGATTTAGGTTCAGAGTTAAAGCTCACCTTGAAGGGGTTAATCTAAGAGCTGGACTCTCTCCAGGCAGCTTAGGACACAGTTGTGGGTTCAGGGGAGCTCTGAGCTTTGTCACAACTTCTGTTCATGTTTTCCCATCAAATCAGCTCTTTGAGAAAGGGTGAAGCCCCTGCCGGTTTCTGAAGGGAGGAGCTGAGGGTCTCCTTCTCAGACACACTCCCACGGAGCTGGGCCAGAGGCAGGTGGCTTGCAGGGGGCAATACATCCCAAGGGAAAAGAGGGAGGGGAACTCCAAAGACGCGTTCCAGGTTTGGTACAGCATTTATCACACCTGTGATAAGACAGGTAGAGGATCTCCAGTCATGGGCTGTCAGGGCAGAATCCGACATCCTGGATCACTTGGTCCAACCCTCTCACTTGGCAGGCCAGGGGCCCAGAGATGTTAAGTAGCCTGCCCAATATCACAGAGCTAGGTAGAGCAAATGCAGAACCATGGCTCAGGACCTCCTGATCCTGAAGCCTGAGTTCTTTCCCTCCCGTCACTGCTTCTTTCCATGTCTCCCAGTCCCCAGCATGGGCCTGCACAGATGGTAGATGCTTAGTTAGTTATTGTGGTTTCCCCTTTTCTGTTCCAGTGTTAGGGTGTCTGGTGTTCCCTGGGCTTTCTCTGCTTTACCATCCTCTTTCTGTGATTCTTTTCTTCCCATGGGAGCTCTACAAGGCTCACACCATCTTTCTGCGTCTCATTTCAGCGATGCGGGTCCTTGTACATCTCCCAGCCCTTTTAGCTTCCCTGACTTTGCTCCAGGCTGCAGCATCTGCCACAAGAGGTAAGTGTCTCCCTGTATTGGTTTCCTGGGGCTGATGCAACAAAGGACAGCAAACTGGTTGGCTTAAGACAACAGAAATCTATTCTCCCACAGTTCCAGAGGCTAGAAGTTCAAAATCAAGGTGTTGGCAGGGTCGTGCTCCTCTGAAGGCCCTAGAGGAGAATCCTTCCTTGTGTCTTCCTAACTTCCGGTGGCTCCCAGTAATCCTCGGTGTTTCTTGGCTTACAGCTGCATCACTCCAATCTCTGCCTCCGTCTTCACACGGCCTTCCTCTGTGTGTGTGTCCTCTCCTCTTGTTGAAAGACCACCAGTCATTGAATTTAGAGCCCACCCTAATCCTGTACATGTATGACTTCTTCTTAATTAATTACATCTGCAAAGACCCTTTTTCCACATAAGATCACATTCTGAGCTTCCATTTGGAGATGTATTTTTAAGGGGTGTATTTAACACCACATTCCCCTTGTTCAGAGACTGCATCCTGCCTGCCATGCTCCAGACCCCAATATGAGTGAAAATAAGGAATCCCACCTCTACCCCACACCATTCCCTTCCCTACATCAGGGTCCTAGTGATCAGCTAAGCCCTTTGATGGACTTGCTTAAGGGTCCACCTCACCAAGACCAGAAAATTTCCTTAGCCCAGTAGCCTGAATGGTTGCATACCTTCTTGGTCCCATCACTGGGTATTCTAGGGGACTTTTGAAGAGCAATTTTGACAACTTATTGAGGATCAGAGCGTATTCTTCCCATGCTGTGATTTTTCTCCTTGAAGACTCTTGTGAATGTTTCCCAACCTTGATCTTCTACTGGCTCATATTTGAGGGATGGGGTAATGGCTGAGAAAGAGGGAGATAGAGGCAGAGGGCATCTTGAAGGATCGACATCTGATACCCTGCTCCTTGCTTCTCCCCATCCAAGAGCAATCTCCCACGACGGCTGCCATCTCTGATGCTGTGAATCAGGTCAAAGTCCAAGTCAACAAGGCCTTCCTGGAATCCCGGACCAGGTACGACACACACACACACAACGTACGGCCCTTCTGGGGCTTCCTGTTGACAAGCACATCTAGGCCAGCCCCGGAAAACCAACAAGCCAAAGCAATTATACAACCTGCCCTTCCACCTCCGGGTATGTGGCAAGCAGGATATCAGCACACAACTCCTAAAATCCTCAGCCTATAAATTACTTTGAAGAGGCTATCTTATCTAATCCTATGAACATTTTCTTCCACATGGCCGAATGTTTCCTTGGGTCATGCCTTCCAGAGTCTCAGAAAGTCTGTACATAGAAGTTGTCCATTCATTCAACTCATATTGACTGACTTAGGTCAGGTTCCCTAGAAGCAGAACCTGAGAACGGGTTCTGCAGGTCTTATTGGGTGCAGGTGACTTATTAGGGTGTGCTCTCAGGAAAGCTGTCAGAGTGCGAGAGTAAAGCCGGAGGGGCGAGAGGAGGAAGTTAAGAAGGACGTGGTTTAAGGTCTAGCCTCAGCCAACCTCACAGGCAGATCTGGAGCATAGGTTGCACCTCAGAGCCTGTCTCATCTTGGAGTAAGGAAGTGGAACTTTCATCTGCCAAATGTTTCCTTGACGTCAGTCAGATGTGCTGCAGGCTCAGGGCTGAGAGTGGTGCCGCATGCGGTGTAACTGCCAGGCACCTCCAGCCATGCAGCCCCATTGGCTCAGAATCAATCGCCCAGGTAGGTTTCAGGTGTGAGGCTTCAGCAGCTGCCCCCTCAGCAGCTAGGGGTGGAGCACACCAGCCCTATAAAGGGACCCAAGGGCACTTGGGGATAGGGATCCCGCAGGGCACCAGCAGAGTCAGCCACCCTCCAACCATGTGCGGGGGCAGGGATCCCTGAAATAAGCCATGCAGACTGGGTCCCTGCCCTCAGGAAGCCCATACGTGAGCTAGACGAACAAGAGTGACCATTGTGTTGAGCAGAAGACAGGCTTATTCTTTCCACTCGCTGTCCATTTCCACTAGACTTGGGGCTTCCTTCCTTCTTGGCCCTCAAACGACCTCTCAAGCAGACCCATCACTTTTTGCTGACTTTAGATGACAAGATTTGCTCTGGTCACTCCTCGTCCTGACAGCAGTGTCCTTTCGGGAATTCAAACGTCAGCACAAGAAGACAAAGCCCAGAGCTTCTCACTTCCCTCAGCTCAGAGCTGCTTTAGGCTTCCAGTGAGGGAGGCAGCACAGTCTGCTTGTCCCTCCCTCCTGGGCTCCTCCTTCTCCCCCAGCCCACCTTTCTGACTCCTGAGGGGTTCAGCTGGGGGAGAGAGGAGAGAGACAGGATGGCAAGTCACCTGGACAACTTAGTGCCTTGTGGGAGGTCTGAGGCTCCCTCCTTGGGCACTTTTCAGCTCTCTCTGAATCTGCTGCCAACTCCCTGACCCAGGGAGGTTTCTGGCCAGTAGCTTACAGCTCCACCCCTCTGCCTGGAAGCATCCGGCTCGGCTCACTCCCTCCCCCCTCCACTCCCTCTTGAGCCAGGCTCCTTTTAGGCAGGCTCCGGAAGAATTAAAGCTTCGCCCTGCTGCTGGAGGATGTGCATTATTTGGGGCCCAGTGCTGCCCTGTCTGGCTTACTCTGCTGTTAGGTGCACAGCGTCAGCCACCACTTCTTTTCTCTGGCTCTTTGAGCAGGTATCAACCAACGGCCATGACTGCAGGACACAAAGTCGAGCCCTCCTCCTAAGGCCCTTGTCACGAGAATTAAAGCAAAGAGGAGGCCCCATGGTGGCAGGAGGGAAATGCCTGGCATTTCAGCAACTATCTCCAAATGAAAATTCTTTCTCTCTGCTTAACTTTAACCCTTTTATAGCCCCAAGGTGGGGATAGAACCAAAGCCACATAATCAGTGTTCATCAGCTCCTTTGTAAGTCATACACAGGACCACCAGCCCTGCTTTGGAACTCGTCCCCACTGGTTAGTTCTTGGACTTAAGGGCCTCGTGGAGATGTAAAGAATCCGACTGAAACATCTTGCTACACAAGCACACAGACAATCCAACGACGCATGTTTTGTGATAAGGACAACGAAGGAAATAACCAGAGCAATAGTTGCTGCTTTAGGTACAGGGATCAGGGAAGCCTGATGGAGGATGAGAAGGAGCCAGCCATGCAGAGAGCCAGGGGGATGGCATTCCAGGGACTGGGAACAGTACAGGCAAAGGTCCTGGGGCAGAAAAGAGCTTAGGGTGCTTAGGAGACAGGAAGAAAGCCAGTGCTGGTGGAGATGGTAAGCAAGCAGGAGCACACAGGTGAGGATAGAGACATGGACCCTGAGGGCCACAGAGTCAGAAAGCAGACTAGTGGTTGCCAGGGGCCGGCGAGTAGGGTGGGAGGGAGGAATGGGGAGTGACTGCTTAATGAATATGGGGTCTCCTTTGCGGGTGGTGAAAATGTTTTGGAACTAGATAGAGGTGATGATTATACAACATTATGAGCATGTATGCAGCAAGCAGATGGCTTCATCCACGTTAAAGCAACAAAGCGCTTTAATCAGACAGTGGCGTGGTCTGCTTTTCATTCTAAAAAGCTCACTCCAGCTGCCCCCTAGGGAATGGAAGGGAGAGGGACAGGAGTGGAGGCAGAAATCCAGTTAGGAGGCTGCTGTGGCCGTCCAGACAGGAGAGGATGGTGGCTAGGACAAGGGGGAGGCCTGCAGATGGAAAAAGAGTTCAACCAAAGCCTGGCCTCCTCCCACGGAGCCCAGCCCTGAGGCGAAGCAGGAGGTAAGTCCCTGGTGAGTCAGGTTCAGGCAGGAGAGCCAGGCAGAGAGCAGGGCAGGGGAGGAAGCAAGGAGCGCCTGCACCCTTGTGTGGGGCCTTTCCAGTGGAGCCCTGGGAGGCCCAGCATCCCACCTTCTTTGTTCATGGGGTGAGGGACCCTGTGGGACCTGGCTGATGATGACGATGACACTGATGCTAACACATGCATTTAGTCTGTGCCTGACACAGCTCTAGGGTATCTATCCTTCCCAAAATCCTATGATGTGCTAAATTGAACTATATGAAATAGCTGTCTGCAAGTTCAAAATGATCAAATAGCATGGAACAACCTAAGGTTACTATCATTATCCTCATTTTATGGGTAAGGAAACTGGGTACAGAGAGGTTGAGTAAGTTGTCCACAGGCACACTAGTAAGTGGCAGTCAGGAGTCAGGCCCAGCCAGTGTGTTCCAAAGGTCACACGCAAGGCCTTGGTGTAAGGAATACTTTGATCCTCGCTTTGCAGAGGGGCAGGTCACTCAGAGGTCATATCAGTAAACCAATCCTGGTGGAACCAGATTCAAACCTTGCCTCTAGGCCCAAACTCTAGGTCAGTGCTGTCCAATAGAACTTTCTGCAAGGACAAAATGTTCTATGTCTGTGCTGTCCAGTACAAGAGCCACTAACTACACATGGCTATTGAGCACTTGAAATGTCACTAGTGCCACGGAGAAACCGAATTTTTAATTTTCCTTAATTTTAATGAATTTCCATTTAAATAGCTACACATGGCTAATGGTTACCATATAGGACAGTGCTGTAGTCTGGGCCACTGGGCCATGATGTCTCCTCCAACAGCAGCAAAAAGACAATCTGGCTTATTTTCTGGGGTTTACTTTATCGAGTTGGGGGGAGGCTGGAGGTGGTTGGCCTGGTGATTAGAGCACAGTCGTTACCATTTTGTGCCTGCCCCACTCACACATGGAGCCACCAGGCTGAGACATGTGCCCCTGGTGCTTGAAATAGAGTTAACCCGATCTATAGTGACAGGCCACGTGTTACAGCCAGTGAATTGTACCCCAGAAGCAGGGTTGTCTTTTGCGAGAATTTGAGCCACTTCCAATATTTCAGAGGCTTAGAGCCATAGAGGCCATCTCATAGAAACCCTCATCTCACACATGGAGAAACTGAGGCACGGGGAGGGGTAGATGGTCCTCATGGAGGAACTTTGTTTTTTTAATTTTTTTTCTTCCTTTTTCTCCCAAAGCCCCCCAGTACATAGTTGTATAGTTTTAGTTGTGGGTCCTTCCAGCTGTGGCACGTGGGATGCCGCCCCAGCATGGCTCAACGAGCGGTACCATGTCCGCACCCAGGATTTGAACCAGCAAAACCCCAGGCCACTGAAGTGGAGTGGGCAAACTTAACCACTTGGCCACGGGGCTGGCCTCTGGAGGAACTTTTGGTTTTTTGAGGAAGATTAGCCCTGAGCTAACATCCATGCCCATCTTCCTCTACTTTCTATGTGGGACTCCTGCCTCAGCACGGCTTGACAAGGTTCGTGCCCATGATCCAAACCCACATGCCCAGGGCCGCTGAAGCGGAGCCTGCAAACTTAACCACTACACCCCCGGGCCAGCCCCTGGAGGAGCTTTTCTCATACACCTTGCCCTCGGTCATCTCTGTGTTGTCACCAGCTTCTTAGTAAAAGGGTTTTTGGTTTCTCATTTTATACACGGGAAATTAAGAATAAAAGGCTGAACATCTGGCCCAAGAAATGGTCAGCAAGAGGCTGGCTGCCACAGCCCAAATCTGAACAGCCCCCACAATAGCTCTAGGGCCAGATGCCATTAAGGACATTTTCATGGGCAGAACGGAAGGCCCACTGGCATGTTATTTCTAGAATTCTCGGTCCACAAGGCTCAGTGAGATGCCAGCTACGTGTCAGGGGTTCCTCAGTCTGAATTAGTCAGTCCTGGATTTTGGGTGTTTTTAAGGTTCCCCAGTTGATGCTGACGCAGCCAGCACAGCTGCAACCCTTTGATTCTAATTCAGGAAGTGCTCACGTCCATCTGCCTGCCTTCTCTCAGAACCAGACCTCGCAAAGCTTAATGACACACTGGAGCTTCCTCCTCCCACGAGAGATTTTCAGAGGCGTTAGAAGGAAAACGTGGAAAGATCCTGAGAGCACAGGAAGTGCTTGTTTTCCACATGCTGCCCGCCCCCCTTGGCTGCTCCCTAGACACACACCACCTCACATCCCATCTACAGGGTTGAAGCTGAGGGGCCCGGCCATGACTCCCCCATTGCTCTCCGTTGTAGGCTGAAGACCGCCCTGAGCTCTGAGTCGCCCAGCACTCGACAGCTCTCCGAGTACCTCAAACACGCCAAAGGCAGGACACGCACAGCCATCCGCACCGGGCAGGTGTGGGAGGACTCCTTAAAGAGACTGAGGCGGAAAGCGACCTTGACCAACGCCACAGGTACAGAAAACCCACCAGCTCTCTGATGGCAGGAAGGAGTCATCTCTCTGCAGGAGAGAGCAGAAGCCACCAAAAGCTGCATTCCCTATTAAGAGCTCTCTCCTCAGAGAGGCACTCCTGTCTCTCCCTTCTAGAATCATAGACCTGCAGAGCAAGGAGGGGCTGAAATGATAGCTGGGTCAATGCTCTTCTTTGCAGAGAAAGGAACTTAGGTCCAGCAAGGTCACATTGCCAACTCCAAATGAGGGGACATTCATGCTCTTTGTATAAAACCATCTGTAAGGCCTCTGTTCAGAGGAAATACTAAAGTCAATAAACATGGGCTCCATGTCCAAACCACAATGTCACCACTTCCGCCTGTGAATGGGACATTTAAGCCACCTGTGTCAAGGGGATTTACTGGGATAATGTCACAGGAGATGAGATTTACATCTTGTTCTGGGTAACATGGAGCTGAAACGATGAGCTGATGGATTGGTCGTGACCTCCTCCAACCTCTCCACCCCCACCCCCTGCCAAATGTCACAGCTCACGGAGCGTCATGGAGGAAGGGGTCTGGTCCTGACCGGAAGAAGAGGCTGCAGGTTCTCCCCAGGGAAACATCAAGTGGGGGAAGATCCTTGGCCTAGGACTTGGGCAAATTCCAAAGATCCCAAAGAAGGAAAGTGGGACCAGGTAGGGAGAAGCAGGGGGCACTTTGGCTTCTGAGACTCAAAAGGTGCTGGGTTGAAGGCTGGCGCCTGCCAACCTCCACAGAGGATCCCCCGGACAAAGCCCGCAGAGAGCCAGATTCCCTGCCTCTCTCTCCTTGCAGCTGCCAACATGGGTCACAGGCTGCATTAGGAGGGTCTGTGCCCACGTGGAAGCCTCGGATGCGTCAAGCCGCCACTGTGTTACTCCTCCCCAGACCACAGTGGCCCTCGCTTAAAAATTACCTGCCCTCCCCACAGCTTTCTTGTCTAGATTTCTGCTTGCTTGCTGCTTTAGATGTCAGTGAAGCTTTAGAAGAAAAGCAGTTTTACCAAACTAACTCATACTAACGTGTACTTAACCTCTCAGGGGTATTTTCATTCTAAAAGAAAGATCTGTTGATTCAAAAGATCTGGTAGGCAAAGAATTACTAACAATTCTGGGGACTTTCACAGTTTACTATCTGTGCGGCTTTGGGCAAGTCTCCTGAGCACCATGGTCTCAGTTTATTCTCTGTAAAGCAGGAATTAAAATTCTTACTTTAAAGGGCTGCCGGGAATAAATGAGAAACCACCTGAGAAAAACTTAGAACATAGAATGCATTCCAAAAAATCTAAGTTCCCCCTGGTTTCCGTTTCCTGCGTTCCCGCAGTGCGTCAGAATGGAGGAAAACCTCAGCCCCTTTAGCGTCCCTTCTGTTTCAGACCCCAGCCTGGACTTGACTGCACTCTCTTCCGAGGTGGGCTGTGGTGCCTCTGTTCCTGTGGTGGAATGCGACGCGCACAGCCCTTACCGCACCATCACGGGCGACTGTAATAACAGGTGAGCGCGCAGGGGAGAGTGTGGCGGCAGGCTCTCGCAGTCACCACACCTGCCCACCCGCCCAGCCCAGCCAGGGTCCCTGGACCTTGGGCATTCCCGCAAAACTGCCACCGCCTTACCCTCCTGGACTTGGGTCTCACCGGAATCTGTTCTGTTGGAACCCTGCCCTGACTTCCCCACCTTCGAAAAAGACCACTCTATCCCACTGGAAGCAGCACCCTTCCGCAGGGCAGAGGAACCCCGCGCCTTCAGGGAGGGGGAGTAGTTCAGAAACCCCACATTTGAGAGGCGCCTCCTCCGCGCCCCCTTTCCTTCGAACAGAGGCTCCCTGGTCCTTCCCCATGGGATCCCCATGGGGTTTGCGGAGAAGCAAACCCTGGAGCTGACCGGCGGAGGCTGAAGGCGGGTCTTGCTCGGTTTCAGGAGGAACCCTGCGCTGGGCGCCGCCAACAGGGCGTTGGCGCGCTGGCTGCCCGCTGAGTACGAGGACGGGCTCTCCCTGCCCTTCGGGTGGACGCCGAGCAAGACGCGGAACGGCTTCCCTCTCCCGCTGGTGAGGGCGCGCCGGGGGTGGGGGCGAGCCCCGAGCAGCAGAGTGATGGCTGGACGCGAAAGGGGAGAGGATGCACTAATCAAACACACACGGCAAGGAAGAAGAAATAAGTGGGAGGATAGAGGGATGCGCCACGGAGCCGCAGGAGATGGACATTGGGACTTGCTCCCAGGCGATGTTCCCCAAACTACCACTAGAGGGCAGCAGAGCTCGGAGCCGTGAGGCCAGATACCCCGGGGGGGTCTCCCAGGCAGATGGCCTCCCTGCCCCATCCTTACCCTGCTCCAGCCCCTGCAGTGCATCAGCTGTTGTTTGCCTGGAGGTCCTATCTGTTGGCCTCATCTGAGTTGGCAGCCCCTCTCCAGAGCCCCTCTTCCATTCCCAGACACCTGGCATCTCCGTGGTACTTACTTCAGGGGCAGCCTGTCTTTGTTTCCCCTCTCCCTAGTGGAAAGGACACTGGCCTTGCAAGTCATCAAGTCATACATCCTGCATTCAGTCCCATCCCTGACCCTTTGTAGCTGCAGGACCTTGGAGAATTGACCTTGCCGCTCTAGGACTCAGTCTGCTCATCTACAAAATGGGGATAATGCGCCCCACCTCACAAGCTTGTCATGGGGATTCAATGTACCTGTTACATTGTAGGTACTCAATAACCTGTAGTTGAATCTGAATCCTCAAAGCACTTTTTCCTCCAATCCTCCTTCCCCTTCTGTTTCCATCTGTAGGCCCGTGAGGTATCCAACCAGATCATGGGATACCTGACTGAGGATGTGCTGGACCACAACAGGTCCCTGCTCTTCATGCAGTGGGGTCAAATTGTGGACCATGATCTGGACTTTGCCCCCGAAACCGAGCTGGGGAGCAGCGAGTACTCCAAGGAGCAGTGTGACGAGTACTGTATCCAGGGGGAAAACTGTTTCCCCATCATGGTAGGCCCCTCAGCTGCCTGTCCCTGACAAGCCCCTTGCCTCCCTCAGGTAGCAGACATTCCCAGCCTGACAGCCAGGGTCTCTTGGTAGGCCTTGAATGCTGACTTGACAGCTTCCCTAGCCACATGCATCCATTCATCCACTCATCCATTTATTCAGTAAATAGACATTAATCATCTACTGCATGCCAGGCAGTGCACTAAGCACTGGGATTCACAGGTGAGTAAGACACTGTTCCTTCCCTCAAGGACAAGGGCGTGTGTGGGAAATGGACAAGTAACCACTACTGGCAAAATTGGGAAGTTTGGGGAGGGTGGTCTCCATCCCTTGCCCAGCGGCAACCTGGGGACTTATTAGAAATGTAAAACCTCAAGCTTCACCCCAGACATTGGGAAACAGAATCTACATTTTAGCAGGATCCCCAGGAGATTAATTTCATCTGCAGTAAAGTTTGTGGAAAGCTGCTCTAAGTCATCCTGGGGTCTGAGAAAGCTGCTCCCAGAAAGAGCTGAAACTCGAGAGATGAATCAGAGTGAGCAGCAAGGATTTGTGGGAGTTTCCAGCAGGAAGGGAGAGGAACTTGCAATGGTGCGCCTTTGCACCTTTTCTTCTTATTCACGGATTTACAGTTAGAGAGTGATTTCGTCACTCAAACAACAAATCAAGGCTCTGTGCTGTGGTATAAGGAACATGAGCTGTGGCGTGAGGTCAATCTGGATCTGAATCTCACATCTTCGTCTTCCGGTTTGTAAGTTGTTGGGCAAATTACATAACCTTTCTGAACCTCAGTTTTCCCACCTGTAAAATGGGACTGAATTATCTACCTTACAGGGTTTCATGAGGACCAAAGTGAGATAACGTATGCATGATGTCTAGCATGTGGTAGGTCCAAAAAAAACCCAGCGGTAGTTATTGTTAGTAGTAATTATTAACAAACCCTTCCTAGCTCATGTCCTGCATCCTTGTCCAGGATCTCAGGACTCCCTCCCCACCAAAAATTTGGAGCCTTTGCTATGAAAGAGAGCAAAGAGCTGAATGATTCCCTTCAGCACTTTTATCCAGCGAGATGTAACGAACTTCAGGGCATTGCGGGTCCAGGAGGTGTAGCGTCAGCAGGAGGCTTCTGAAGTCTGTTTGGTCCCAGGGTCCCAGGAGCCCGCCATCAGCATCTTTGCCAGCTGCATCCAGCTTCATCCTCTTCCCTGGGGAGAGGTTGCCAGGGCCCAGCTGTGCCACCTCAGCCCAGTCACCCACCCCAATCTCTCCTGCAGTTCCCGCCCAATGACCCCAAGCTGGAGACCCAAGGGAAGTGCATGCCTTTCTTCCGAGCCGGATTTGTCTGCCCCACTCCACCTTACCAGTCCCTGGCCCGAGAGCAGATCAATGCTCTGACCTCCTTCCTGGATGCCAGTTTTGTGTATGGCCCAGAGCCCAGCCTGGCCAGCCGCCTCCGAAACCTTAGCAGCCCCCTGGGCCTCATGGCTGTCAACCAGGAGGTCTGGGACCACGACCTGGCCTACTTGCCCTTTGACAACAAGAAGCCAAGCCCCTGCGAGTTTATCAACACCACTGCCCACGTGCCCTGCTTCCTGGCAGGTGAGTCTAGACTGGGAACAGAGGGGCCCACAGGCAAAGGGATTATCCCAAGGACTGAGAGTAGAGGGAGGCCGGAAAACTTCATGAGACTGCCAGGCAGCTTCCCGAGAGGCTTTACCATTGCTTTTCCTGGTCATCTTCTTAAAAAAATGCACACCAAGCCACTACTGCTTCTGGCAGTGGTCCAGGACTGGCAGAAGGACCCAGATGAATCCAGCATCTAAGAACATGTGTTCACTGTAAAAAAAAAAAAAAAAAAAGAATCAAGGCAGTCCAGAGAAACACTAAGAAAATCTGCAAAATCCACCCACAGATAATCATTGTTAACCTTTAATGCCTATCTTTCCAGTGTTTCTTCCATCATAGTTACAGTTCTACAAAATTGAGGTCATAGGGTAAGTGACGCTCTGTAACCTGATGTCTTCACTTAACAGATCACGTCACTAAACATTCTTCTACAACGTGATTTTTAAGGGCTGCCTGCTCTTCCATGACATATGTTACCATAACTTACCTTATCAACCCTATCCGAAGACATTTAAGTTCTTTCTAGTTTTTCTGTGATTTTTTCGTTGTTTTTAGGTAATGAAAATGATTGTTAATGAATGGTTGTGCTCATTTTTAATAATTTTATTGAGATAACTTCCTAGAGAAGGAAGTTCTTGATTAAGAGGAATGTATATTTTCTTTTCTTCTTCTTCTTCTTCTTTTTTTTTTTTTTGGTGAGGAAGATTGGCCCTGAGCTAACATCTGTTGCCAGTTTTCCTCTTTTTGTTTGAGGAAGATTGTCACTGAGCTAACATCTGTGTCAGTTTTCCTCTATTTTGTATGTGAGATGCTGCCACAGCATGGCTTGATGAGTGATGTGTAGGTCCATGCATGGGATCCGGGTCACAGAAGTGGAACATGCGAACTTAACCACTATGCCACTGGGCTGGCCCCCAAGGAGGAATGTATATTTTTAAGGCTTTTTATAAACTTGGCACAAAGCCCTTACTCTACACAGCCTGTGCACAACCAAGCTCCCCGATTCTGTTCATTCCAGGAGCTCATGCCCTCCTGGTCCTCTCTGCCTTTGGCTTCTGGAGGAGGCCTTCCCATTTGCAAAAATCTGCTGTCCCATGACCAACCCCCTGCCCACCCAGACGTGGCAGAAGGCTGGCCCATGGGCTCAGATCGCTTTGATTCTGTGTCCACATATGGCTCACATCAATCCAGACACAAAACCAAGCCCTTTCCTGTTTCCCACAGAAATATCCACTAAGACCAAGCGTTTGTAAACGTAATAGACTTTCTTGCAGATTAGGGGACACACGGAGAAGTCCCTTGTGAAACACCTGGTCTTTTACCGTTTGACTGACACCCCCTCATGCTGTTCCTCCCTCCCTCCCCACAGCCCCCATCTCCAGGTTCTTCTCCCTTTATTACACAGAGGAATTCAACCCTACCCAGACTTCTGCCCTCAAACTTGCATTCCTAAAACCTTCCAAGTTGCTGCACACAACAAAAAGCCCCTTGTTTATTTGTACGGCCAAGCCTTAGAGGGCAGTTGGGATTGTGATTAGCAAACGTTCACTTTTTAATGCCGTCTGTAGTGTTTATCGGAATCTTGTGAGGTCAGCCTTATTATCCCCATTTTCACAGATACGGAGACTGAGCCTTAGAAATGTTAAGTAATTCATCCAAAGCCACACAGTTTAGAAGTGTGTGTGTAGGGCTGAGATTCAAACCTGTGAATCCCGACCCCGACCCCTTTCCGCCTGACTTCCCCTAAGTTAACTGGAAGGAGGGGCTTAGGAGAGGGTGTCTTTGGGGCACCATCATTTATTTCTTTGTGCAGGTTACTGGGTTCGGGGGCTGCTCAAGGGGAACCCACCTTCCTGCCTTCTGGGCTTTCAGGCGATTCCCGAGCCTCGGAGCAGATCCTGCTGGCCGCTTCCCACACCCTCTTTCTCCGAGAGCACAATCGGCTGGCCAGAGAACTAAAGAGACTCAACCCTCAGTGGGATGGAGAGAAGCTCTACCAGGAAGCCCGGAAAATCCTGGGAGCCTTCGTGCAGGTACAGAGGCCCAGGGGCACTGGCTCACACGCTCCCTGGCTTCTGCTGCTGGCTCTGCCCTCTGCCCGCCACCACATCTCCAGCTGCCTCCTCCGCTTTCCACATGTCCACTTCCCTTTCCTCTCCTCCGCTGCTTCTTTCCCACCGACTCATTCTCTTAAGCCATCCTTTTGTTTCTTCAGCTTCTCTGCCCCAAAATGAATCCCCGGATTCAGATTGTTGGAAAGTTATTCATATGTCCGTCACTCGGTGTGCCTGCCCAGGTGGCATCACTGGAATTACTCCTGGGACTGTAACATAGCAGTTATTTTGGTTATTTTGATTGGATTATCTTCTTTTAAAATTCTCTACACCTAAGCCACACATCACAGGCATAGTCAATTGCGCTTTTGGTTGGCTGATGGACTAGCTAGAAGAGACTGACAAAGGTTGATATATTGCTATTAACCGTGCACATATTTTTAAACACGTTATTTTGAAAAAATTGTAGATTCTCAAGAAGTTGTAAAAAAAATATATACAGGAACCTAGCCTGCCCCCGTGCTAAGATTTTGCATAACTATGACACACTATCAAAGGCAGGAAGTTAACACTGATATAAACCATAGAGCTTATGCAGATTTCACCAGCTATAAATGCAATCCTCTGTGTGTGTGTGTGTGTGTGTGTGTGTGTGGCTCCATGCAATTTTATCACATGTGTAGTTTCATGTAACCACCATCACAATAAAAATACTTAACTCTACCACCACCACAAGACTCCCTCATGTGACCCTTTCATAGCCACATCCACCCTCCCCTTTCCATATCCCTAACCCCTGGCAACCACTGGTCTGTTCTCTATCTGAGCAGTTATGCTATTTCACCCATGTTATATAAATGAAATCATGCAACATGTATCCTTTTGAGATCGGCTTTTTACATTCAGCATAATTTCCTTGAGGTTCATCCAAGGCGATGCATATATCAATAGTTCATTCCTTTTTGTTTCTAAGTCGTATTCCATGGTTTAACTATTCACCTACTAAAGGGCATTTGGATAGTTTCCAGTTTGGGGTTATTATGAGTAAAGCTGCTATGAACATTTCTGTATAAGTTTCTGCATGAAAATAAATTGTTATTTCTCTGGGATATATGCCCAAGAGTGCAATAGCTGGGTCATATGGTAAGCCTATTTTTAGTTTTAAAAGGAACTGCCAAACTATTTTCCAGAGTGGCTGGGTCATTTTTACATTCCCACCAGCAATGTATGAATGATCCAGTTTCTCTGCATCCTGGTCATTATTTGGTGTCATATCATTTTTTTCACTTTTTCTGATAAGTATGTAGTAATATCTCGTTATGGTTTAATTTCCATTTCTTTAATGGCTAATCATATTGAACATCTTCTCATGTGCTTATTTGCCATCTGTATATCCTCTTCAATAAAATACTTGTTCATATATCTTGCCCATTTTCAAATTGGATAAATTTTCTTTTAATGTTGAGTTTTGAGAGTTCTTTATATATTCCAGATACAAGTCCTTTATCAGATATGTGACTTTAAATATTTTCTCCCAGTGTGTACTTTATCTTTTCATTCTGTTAACAGGGTCTTTTGTGGAGCAAGAGTTTTTAATATTGATGAGATCATAGTTATCAATTTTCTCCTTTCATGGATTGTGCTTTTGGTGTCAAGTCTCAAGAATTCTTTCCCCAGTCCTAAGTCCCAAAGATTTTTCTCTTTTTTTTCCCTAGAAGTTTTATGTTTTACATTTAAGTGTATGATCCATTTGGGGTTCATTTTTGTCTGAAGTGTGAGGTGTAGGTCAAGGTTCATTTTTTTGGCCTGTGGATGTCTAATTGCTCCTGCACCAGTTATTGAAAAGGCTATTTTTTTCTCTTTTCAATTGCTTTTCGTCCTCTGTTAAAAGTTATTTGGGCATATTTATATGAATCTATTTCTGTGTTGTATATTCTATTCCATTAATCTATGTGTCTTTTCCCACACCAGTACCACCGTGTTTAGTTACTGTAGCTACATAGTAAGGCTTAACATCAGGAAGAAGGAGTCTTCCCACATGACTCTTCCTTTTCAAAATTGTTTTGGCTATTGTATGGTATTTCCCTTTCCACGTATGTTTTTAAACAAGCTTATCTGTGTCTACAAAGAAAACTTGCTGGGATTTTGATAGGAATCGCATTAAAACTATAGATCAATTTGGGGAGAATTGACATCTTTACAATGTTGAGTTTTCCAATATATAAACACAGTAGGTCTCTCCAAGTATGTGGGTTTCCTTTGGATCTTTCATCAACATTTTGTAATTTTTATTATACAGATCCTGTACTTGTTTGTTACATTTATGCCTGAATACTTCATTTTCTTTGGAGGAACTGTAAATGGTATTACATCTCTTATTTCAGTTTCCCCTTGCTTGTTATTAGTAAACAAAAATATAATTGGTTTTTGTGTGTTGATCTCGTATCCTATGACCTTGCCGAATTCAATGAGTTTTAGGTTCTGTAGACTCCTTGGGATTTCCGGCATACACAATCATGTCATCTACAAAGAAAGACAGCTGTATTTCTTCTTTTCTAATCTACATGTTTTTTATTTCTTTTTCTTACCTTATAACAGTGGCTATAACTTCCAGTACTATGTTGAATAAGAGTGGTGAGAGCAGACATCCTTGTCTTCCCAATATTAGAGGAAAAGCATTCAATATTTCACCATTAAATATAATATTAGTTGTAAATTTTTTGTGGATGCTCTTTAGGAGGTTGAGGAAGTTCTGCTCTATGCCTAGTGTACTAAGAGTTTTTATCACGCATAGATGTTGAGTTTTGTCAAATGCTTTTTCTGCATCAATTTATACAATCATATGACTTTTCTTCTTTAGCCTATTCTGCTTGCTGTGGGTTTATTTTGCTTTTCCTTCTAGTTTGTTGAGGCAGGAACTTAGATTATTGATTTGAGAGTTTTCCTCTTTTCTAACGAAAGTATTTAGTGATATAAATTTCCTTCTTAGCTCTGCATTAGTTGCATCCCACAAATTTTGATCTGTTGTGTTTTCATTTTCATTCAGTATGGTTTTTTGTTTGCTTTCTTTCAAACTTCCTCTTCGACCTACGGGTTATTTAGAAGTATATTATTTAATTTCTAAGTGTTTGGAGATTTTCCTCTTGCCTTTCTTTTATTGGTTTTTAGTTTTATTCCATTGTGGGCACAGAATATACTCTGTATGATTTCAATTCTTTTAAATTTGTTAAGATTTGTTTTATAACCCTGGTATGGTTATCTTGTTGAATTTTTCATAGGTCCTTAAAAAGAATGTGTATTCTGCTCTGTTGGGTGGAGTATTCCATAAGTGTCAGTTATATCCTGTTGGTTGGTGGTGCTATTCAGTTCTTCTGTATCCTTGCTGATTTTCTGTCTAGTAGTTCTATCAATTCCTGGGAGTAGGGTGTTGAAGTCCCCAACTATAACTAAGAAGTTGTCTTTTTTCTCTCAGCTCTATCGGTTTCTGCTTCATATATTTTGAAGCTCTGTTGTTTAGTGTGTAAACATTTAGGATTGCTTTATCTTCTTGATGAATAGACCCCTTTTTATTATGTAATGTCCTTTTTTGCCCTTCATGCTTTTCTTTGCTCTGAAGTCAATTTCATCTGATATTAATATAGCCACCCGTGCTTTTTAAAATTAATGTCTCCATGATATATCTTGTTCCATCCATTTCAACCTACCTATGTCATTATGTTTAAAGGTAGTTTCTTGTAAACAGCATATAGTTGGATTACATTTTTTTTAATCTACTCTGCCAATTTCTGTTTTAAATTGGTGTATTTAGATCATTTACATTTAAAGTAATTATTGATGTGTAGGGTTTAAATCTTCCATTTTATTATTTGTTTTCTGTTTGATTCCTGTTTCTCATTCCTCTATTGTTATTGTTTTCTTGCCCTTCTGTAGGTTATTTGAACACTTTTTACAGGTCCATTTTGATTTTCATATATCACTTGGTACAGTTTCCCTAAAGTTGTTCTCAGTATTGTCATATATATATATATATATATATTTGATATGTCATGTATGTCTATGACATATCAAAACCTACTGGTGTCAATGGTTTATCATTTTTCAGTGAGTTATAGAAAACTTACTTCCTTTAGGTCACTACATTTAGCACCATATCAGATGGTGCTTCAACCACAAAACATGATTAAAGAAACTCACAAGGTAGAAAATAATTTACTATGTTTGCTTCCATTTTTACTCATTACATTGTTCTTCTTTCCTTTGTGATGCTCCCATCCTTCTTCCTTTTATCATTTTCTTTATGTTTAAAGAGTTTCCTTTAGTCATTCTTTGAGGATAGTCTGTTAGCAATAAATTCTCTTAGTTTTCCTTCATCTGAAAATATCTTTATTTCCTCTTTATTCTTGAAGAATAGTTTTACCAGATACTAGAGTCAGGATTGACAGTTCTTTTCTTTCAGCACTTGAAAACTCTTGTGCCTCTTCCCTCTGGCCTCTATGATTTCAGATGAGAATTCACTGTTGTTCAAATTGGTGTTCCTTTATAGGTAAGTGTCATTTTTCTTTGGCTGTTTTTAAGACCTTTTATTTGTATTTACTTTTCAGAAATTTCGTTACAATGTGTCTTGGAGTAGATTTCTTTGGGTTTGTTCTGTTTGAAATTCATTCAGCTTCTTGAATCTGTAAATGTATGTCTTTTACCAATTTGAGGAAGTTTTCAGGTATTATTTCTTCAAATACTTTTTCAGTCCCATCTCCTTTCTCCTCTACTTCTAGGATTACATTAGTATGCATGTTAGATCTTTTGTTATTGTCCCACAAAACCCTGAGGGTCTCTTTGAGAGTCTTTTTTTAAGTCTATTTAGTCTATTTTTTATTTAGTCTGTTTTCTCCCTGTTGTTCAGATTCACTAAATTCTATTGATCTGTCTTCCATTCTATCCTGTCATCTCCACCCTACTACTGAGTCTGTCCAACAGGTTTCTTATTTCAGTTTGTGTATTTTCAGGTCTATAATTTCAATTCATTTCTCTTTTATAAATTCTACTTTGCTGAGATGTTCTGGTTTTTCATTTGCTTCAAGCTAACTTATAATTGATTATTGAAGCATTTTTATGGTAGCTGCTTTAGAATCTTTATCAGATAATTCCAACATCTGATTCGTGTCAGTATTGGAATCAGTTGATCGTCTTTTCTCATTAAAATTGTGGCTTTCCTGGTTCTTGTATTATGGGTGATTTTCAGTTGTATCCTACGCGTTTTAGTTATTATGTAAGGAGACTCTCAATTCTATTTAAATCTTCTATTTAAGCAGGTAGTTACCCTGTTTAGGTTTGCCACGTAGCTTCTGGCATACTTTTGTGGGCTTTAGTTCCAATGACAGTTTAGTTTCCTGAGCCTTTGCGATGCTATTCTGGTCTGCTTCATTCTTCTGGTGTGTCTGGGGATCCCGCTCAGTCCCTGCTGATGCTGTCTGAAGAGCAGGAAGGTACTTTCCTGGCTGCCTTCTGTTGCTAAACAACCTTCTAGTGGAGCAGAAGCTACTGCATCTGGGTCTCTTTACGCCATTGAGTGAAGAAGAGAGAGACACAGGGCTTCACTGCTGCAACCCCTCCAGGCAGATCAGACCATTCACCAGCCTGGGTTGTGGATTGAGGGCTGTGATGGCCAAGAGCTTGGGTTGTGAAGCAACTTTGGTGGCTCTTTACTAGGTCTCTGCTGGACTTTGTCTGTCCCAGCCCTTTGGAGAAAGGGAGAGAAGGCTTTTGTTGGCGTCTTTTGTCTGTTCCTATTAGGGGTTCCAGGTTGCCAGCCTCTCGTACCCAGTCTGCAGTATATAGGAACTCAACCACATTGTCATTCCTTAAGTCCTAAGGTCCTCAGCCAGTCCACCTTCTTTCTAGCTTTCAGAGTCTATTTATTGTTGTCTGTTGAATAATTTCCGAGGTATTTAGTTATAGTTAGTGAAAAAGACTAAAGAAAACTGAGTCTACTCCATCTCGTTCTGGAATCGGAAGCCCCAACCTGGTATCTCTTCCTCTTCTTATAAGAACACTAGTCCTATTGGATTAGGGCCCCATCTTTACGACCTTATTTAACCTTTATTAACTCTTATTTAACTCTTTACAGGCCCTATCTCCAAATACACTCACACTGGGGGTTAGAGTGTCAACAAATGCATCTGAGGGGTACATAATTCTATCCATAACAAGGCTTCTTGGGCTACAGGAAAAGAAACCCACTCAGGCTAATTCAGATATTCAGTATGGTTCAACCCTATACATGCGTCAAATGGAAGCTGATAGGGGTTTCTCCTGGAACCCCAGGGCAGTAGTGTAGTTGGGCCTCAGCAAGAGTTAGAGCCAGAGACTGGAAACCATCGGGAATTAGGGCAGCTACTCTCACTTTGTCTCTCCCTCCCCTCTGTTCCTTCCTTCACTTCTCCATTGTTCTCCACTCTCTCTCTGCAGATGGGTTTCCTCTGCTTTTCTGCACATGGTGGAAAATGACAACCCATATGACCCCACGTGTCCCCTCAGATCAAGTGCCATCAGAAACAGTCTAGAATAGCTGTGTCCAAAATCTAAATTCCTGAGAGAGAGAATCCGACCAGCTTGGTCTGGTGCCACAGCTGGGCCAGTCCACTGTGGCCAGGGGCAAGTTCTGTCTCCTGCTGCCTCCCACAGCCTGAGGAGCAGGCTGTCTGCTCCAAGGATGACATGCCCAGAGTCTATGCTGCTGAGCAAATTGGATACAACCTAAGAGTAAGGCAATAAGAGAAGGACCCATGAGTATAGTAGGATATTATACATATTTAATTACATAGTAATTGTGGACTAGGTAGAAATGTAAGAAATGTTAAGCAAAAAAGCAGAATGCAAAATTATGCATTCTCAAGTTCTCTGGGATTACAACTATGTAAAAATGTGTAGCATCTAGACAAAGATTAGAAAGAATAAACATTAACATAATTATTGCATTATGTGGTGGCAGGATTTTTTATTTTTTCAAACATTTCTCAGTTTGTGTTAGTTCTTTGTTTTGAGTAAAACCAAACCAGAAACTGATCGCTCCATGGTGCAGCAATTCTTTCAGAACTGGAGACTGAATGAACTGCCCTTAGTTGCCCTGTGAATCATTCCCATGGTTCTTCATTCCTCTTGCCTTGGCCTATGGGGAAAACTTTAATAACATGGAATCATTATATTAAAGTGACACATAAGGGCTGTCACTTTAGCTTCAAGGTCAGAAACTTAGAGCAAAGATGACAAAGAGAGTATATATCTAGTGCCAGTTCAAATGACTGATGAGTAGAGCCTATGTTGAGACAAATCATGAGAGATCAGCAGAAAGAATGCCTTGATCAATTAGCAATGTCTGCCATGGTCATAAGAAGGGGAATTGGGTATGTATGCTATCCGTTTGCCATCCTTGATTTTGGACCACTCATCCTTCTTGGCCACAGCTCCTCTCCAACCTTACTCTGCAGAGGTTTAAGTCTTCTCACACTTCTCACACTTCCCTTGTGACATGTTTCTCCTTCCAGATTATCACCTTTAGGGACTACTTGCCCATTGTGCTCGGTGATGAGATGCAGAAGTGGATCCCTCCATACCAAGGCTACAACAAATATGTGGATCCCCGAATTTCCAATGTCTTCACCTTTGCCTTCCGCTTTGGCCACTTAGAGGTCCCCTCTACTGTATTCCGCCTAGATGAGAATTATCAGCCATGGGGGCCAGAACCAGAGCTCCCCCTGCACACCCTTTTCTTCAACACCTGGAGGATGGTTAAAGATGGTACGTCCTTTCAGGGAAGTGCTGTCACCTGGCTGTCTCACTCTGCAGCTTACTTCTAGGGAAACCTGGCTTGGAAGTCAGACTCTAGACACTTCCTTTGTGACCTTGGACAAGTGAATTCAACTCATTGAGCCTCAGTTTCCTCATTTGTAAAATGGGGACAATAGTAGTACCTATCGCACTAGGATAAACAAAAAATTAAGTGAGATATATGATCATATAATTATATAATTAGCTATTGTTATTAAGCCTCCTCTGGCCTCTAAGGTACCTAGATTTTCCCTGCTTTTTTTCCTGCCTCAGCCTTCTCTGACCCCTGTAGAAAGAATTCATGGGTTTGGTAAATAAATTGCTCTTTTCTGCTCCCCTCCAGGCCCTTCCACTTCCATCAAGTGTCAAAGGTTGGACCCCACTCCCCTTTATCCTGGGCTGGGCTGTGTTGAAACTGGCTCTCCTTAAGACAAGTCAGGGCTGTTTTCTAGAAACTTCCACCACCTCTTCCACTGCTGCAAAGTTCCTCAGGGGAACAGATGGAAAGAAAAGGAGCCAACTCTCTGAACTAGAGCTTGGAAAAAATCCTGAAGCTTATATTCATGCCATTATCCCAGGAATGCCCCTTTCTCCCACCCCCAGCCAGTCAGTCTGGACTGTCCCACCCCTACCCCAGCACCCCCTGCAGGCTGCATTATGCTCTTCTCTCCCCATTCCAGCCTGAGACATTCAGTTGGCCCTACTTTCCCCTGAAAGAAAACGTCTGGTGGAGGGAGGGGCTAGCAGTGCAAGATGTCCCCACCCTACCCCATCCCCAGTATGGCCTCTCTGTCTCCCTCGCAGGTGGAATTGACCCTCTGGTGCGGGGCCTCTTGGCCAAGAAGTCCAAGTTGATGAATCAGAATAAAATGATGACAGGAGAGCTGCGAAACAAGCTCTTCCAGCCCACTCACAAGATCCACGGCTTTGACCTGGCTGCCATCAACATACAGCGTTCCCGGGACCACGGGATGCCTGGTGGGCCTGGGGTCTGGCCGGGCCTAGGGCCTAGGGTTCCAGGGGGACTTTCTTCTATAACCTATAATCCTGAGGGTCTGATCAATTCTAGCAAGTCTTTTTTTTTTTTTTTGAAGATTGGCCCTGAGCTAACATCTTCTCCCAATCTTCCTCTTTTTTTTTCCCCTCCCCAAAGCCCCAGTACCTAGTTGTATATCCTAGTTGTGGGTCATTCTAGTTCCTCCATGTGGGATGCGGCCACAGCATGGCTTAATGATCAGTGTGTAGGTCCGTGCCCAGAATCTGAACTGGAGAACCCCAGGCCGCCAAAGCAGAGCACGTGAACTTAACCACTCGGCCACAGGGCCAGCCCCTGATCAGTTCTAAAACAGAAGGCAGAGATGCCAGCTTTTAAAACTCACTGTGCTCATCTGTGAAGTGGAATCTTCCATTCTCCCTAATGCAGAGGAAAGAAGACATATCTGGTGCTATCCTGGAGCGCCTCAAGTGAAAAAGAGATCAACTGACTTATAAGACCAGTTTAAAAGCCCAGAAAAGATTAAGAAAAGGAGAATAGAGAGAAACCAGTGACCACTGGACCTTTCTTTTGTACCCATGAAAGGCAATTTAATGTTGTAACTAAGAGCCAGACTGCCTGGGTTCAAATCCCAGCTGTGCCATTTCTAGTTATGTGACCTTAGGCAAGTTACTTAACACCTTGGTTCTTCAGTTTACGTATTTGTACAGTGCTTAGAATAGTGCCTGGACCCACGGTAAGTACCATATAACCTATGAGCCCTCTGAGACTAAAATGCCACAGACATAAAACAATGGACCACCACTTCCCCTGTCCCAAAGGCTGTGAGGCCAGGCTTTCTGGGGCTGATGGAGCTGGAGTGGGTATGTCCCCAAGTGGGGCTTCGGGTGAGAAGTCCCTGGGATGAGACAGCTTCAGCCTGTCTGCCCTAGGGTACAACTCCTGGAGAGGCTTCTGCGACCTCTCACAACCCCAGACACTGGAAGAGCTGGACGCTGTGCTGAAGAACAAGAGGCTGGCTAAGAAATTACTGGATCTCTACAGGACCCCTGACAACATTGACATCTGGGTGGGAGGCATTGCTGAGCCCCTGGTAGAAAGGGGCCGGGTGGGGTCTCTCCTGGCCTGCCTCCTGGGGAAGCAGTTCCAGCAGATCCGTGATGGAGACAGGCAAGTGAGACGTCAGCGGGGAGGGTGGGGGAGGGCAGACCCTTCTCTGAGGTGGGTGTCCCGACGACGTCCTTTGTGAGGACTAACCCAGACCTCAGCATGTTCCCAATGACCTCTTTTCTTCCCCTTTGGCACAGTGTGGGGGTGCGGGGGGGGGGGGGCCAACAGCTGGGCTGTATGGAGAAACCTGGCTTCTGTCTCTGCAGGTTCTGGTGGGAGAACCCTGGTGTCTTCACTGAGAAGCAGCGAGACTCTCTACAGAAAGTGTCCTTCTCACGCCTTGTCTGTGACAACACCCACATCACCAAGGTCCCAGTGGACCCATTCCGAGCCAACCACTACCCCCATGGTTTTGTGGATTGCTCAGCCATTGATAAGCTGGACCTCTCACCCTGGACCTCAGTGGAGAATTAGGGGCCTTGATTCCACAACCTCCCACACTGTTCAGTAAAGATCCCTTTGGTCCACGACACCATTTCAAGCAAGTTCGGTGACCCATCCCTGAGACAGCCACACCCCAGGCCCAGCACTTCTTCTCCTCTGGGTCTCTCTACATTCACCAGAGGCAGACCTCACTCAAGCCCAAGGCCAGCCGCCTCAGCCTTTCCAGCGGGATTTCCAGTGAATCCCACTGCTCCCACCCCATCCTCTCTGCCTTGGGAAATCCTCCCTTCTATCATGAACAGACCCTCTGACATGCCTTTCCAGGCTAGCTTGCCAGATGTCACCCATCCTGTCCCTGGAACAAGTCTTGGCTGAAGGCTTTGCACCCCTATCTTTCCTCCTGTCCTCTCAAACTAGATTGTAAGCTTCTGAGCCAGGGACTTCAGCCTGCTTCCCAGTGTCTCCATGCGTGCCACCCAGCATAGTGCTTGGCACACAGTAAGTGCTCAATAAACATCTGATGATTGACTAAAGATCCTGGCAATGACACTGTCCCCTTCTGGAAGGCAGGCCTTGGGATCACTGCCAAATAAGTAACGACGTGTTTACAGTCCAGACCTGTCTAACCACTAAGATGCTGCGTGCCTGAGTCTGTGGGGTGAGAGGGCATGGTTTGGTGGGATTTCAAAGACCTCTCAAAGAAAAGGAGGCTGCAAGGGGCCTCTGGGGAAAGAAGTAATGGCCGTGGAGTGGCAAGAGAGAGGGCTTGGGGTGGTGCTAAAGGATCAAACAGGGAGAAAATCCAAGCCTGGATTCCCTGACAGCTCAAGTTCCCATCCCTTCCAGGGGCCCTTCTGGGAAACACCCTCTTCTGGGGTAATCCTGGGAGCCTCTGAGGCCTCTGAAGGGGCAGCTCCAGAATATTCCTTGTGCGGCTGCCCAATACATATTCATGTTTTCTTCTTTTAAAATGACCCTCCAAGTAAGGTCAGTGTAGCCGGGGCCTCCAGGTACCCTGACTGATGGGGTGGGGGTGAGAGGCACTTAGTCTTCCTGTGGGAAGAGCCCAGGAGCCAGACTTGGGCTGCAGCCCTGGCTCTGGCACCCACTTCTTCGAAGCCTGGATGGGTCCCTTCACCTGTCTGGCATGCCTCTCGTCATCAGTGAGATGGAGGTGAGCAGTATTTACCCTGCCATGGCGAGATCCTACTGTTGCCTGGGGCTCCTATGGGTACATTAGCCCCAGCATCCTGCACACCTTCAGGCTCCCAGCTGCGGGTGCCCCTCCCCAAATATGGGAAGAAGGGAAGGAAGGGAGAGGGAATTCATCCGTCAGATAAAGGGACCAAGCTCCAGACAAGATTAGGGAAATACCCTCCTTCTGCTCTCCCTGCTTTGGGGACCTGGCCACGTGAAGCCAAAAGTGAGAAGGAGTCTGCTGTCTTGAAGGCCTCTGAACCATGGTGCCAGGCTGCAGGGATGCAGAATCCAGAGGTCTTGTCAACTGGGGAGGGCCTACCTTCCCGTCACACCTCTGCTCTTTCTCTCCCACAGGACAGCGTTTTGACCCTCTGTTTCCCAGCACCTGGCACAGGCCTGACACAGAGTGAGCATGTAGCAAATATTAGCCAGAGCAGTAAATAAGCATAAGGGCTTAGTGACCACGCTCCCTGTTCTCCGGGGTGGTGTGGGTGGAAGGTGAGGGAAGAGGGTCTGCTTGGTTTGCCCTGGTCCCTAGGCTTCTAGGAACTCATTGCCTTCCATGTACAGATCAGCCAAAGGAGGACTCCCACTGCCCTCACCCCTAGTTCAGAAGACGCAGGGCCCTGAAGCACAGACCACACTCCTTCAAGTTCAGAGCCCAGAGCCAGCTTCATGCTAAGGCTCCAGCCCCAGTGCAGACACAGACAGAGTAAAGATCCCCATAAGTGGCTCTTTATTATCATGAATGTCTGGTACAAACAAATGGTACAAAAGGGCCCGTGGGTCCCAGTTCCTCTCCAGTCAGGCTCCTGTGAATAAGCAAGAGAACAAGGTAAGAAAGCAAAAGGGGAGCCACAGACTGAGCCTGGCTCCACTGGGCCCATAACTCAACCATAAGGCACAGCCCAACCGCTAATGGCCGGTCCTCCAGAGGTCTCTGGTTCACCTCTGCTAAGTGGGACACTGTCAATGTGCAAGGGCCATGAGGCAGAAACGGTGCCCAACATTCTCTGTATGTTTCCCATGCCTAGCACAGTGCCCGGCAGATAGTAAGTGCTAATAAACAAAGAACTAGAGGATGCAAATGGGCCTTCTGAGGAGCCATGATAGCTGTTATTTACAAAGAAGAAAACTGAGGCTTAGTGAAGTTGAGTACTTTGTTCAAGGTCACACAGCTGGGAAGCTGCAGAGCCAGGATTTGAACCCAAGAAGTCTGGCTCCTAAGCTTGTGCTCCTCTCCAAGCCACTTTGCTGCCTTCCATGTGCTTAATACTCACATAAACAGCCACACACCATCACAGAAATGACACACATACACAGCACATGAAACACCATCCACGATCACAACGTACACATATGAAATGCAATTTATAAACATCGCACACACACACGAATGAATGTCTAGCCATTCGTTTGCTCAGCTGGCACCAGAACAAGGATGGGCTCGCCTAGGTAAGGGAGATCTCTGTGGTTCCAATTGGCCAGCCCAGCCTCCACCTCACCGCAGCACCCCCTTACCCAGCCTCCAGTCCCTCTCCCTCCAGGAAGACAGGTCCAATGTGGGCAGTGTACTGCAGTTGACAAAGTCCCGAGGGAATGTTTTGGACATGAAGATGTTGTTCTTGGACACGGTGGTGATGCCTGTGTTGTCACAGATGATGCGAGGCAAGGAGACCTTGGCCAGGGCCCGCTTCTGCTGCGTGCTGAACACTCCCTTGTTCTCCCACCAAAACCTGCATGGGAACACCCACGACATTGCCCTGAGGCTGTCCTGGGCTGGGATGGCACCAGCTGGCTTGAGCTGCTCCCCAGCTGCAGGGGGATCACAGCAGACAGCCACTGTACAGCATGGGAGAGCCCCAGGCCTCGGGCAGCCCAGGGGTTTTCAAACAAGGAGAGCCCCCCTCACAGTGCAGAGTAAAGCACGGCTGCCTGGCTCCCCCCATCCCAGTGGCCTCCGGGGCACCACTAATGCTAGACAGGGAGCTGGGCCCACACTCGCTCACAAAGTCCTGTGCCCTGGCCCGGGGCTGCATCCATGGGGGTGGAGAGAATCTTGGAGGTGGTTTTTAATTTGTCTACCCAGAGAGGGACACCATTTCCTAATTTTCCCAAAGGTACAATACAGGCTAGCTGAGAACTGGGTATGGTAGATGTCAAAACCACCATGAAATGACACTAGAAAAAAACATGGGAAAGCAAGGATGGGACAGTTCAATAGTGAAAGACGGTACCACGGCTGCACCATGAAACACGGAGAGGTTCATGTCCCTGCTTGCTGCACCCCCAACAGATTCAGAGCACGTTAGAGATGACCTTGAGTCTCCCCGGAACCCACTGGAAAGTCACAGGTTCCTTCTAGCCCTTCATTTCATAGGAGGAACCCAAGAGGTTCAAGGATAGACCCACAGCCACACAACAGGCCTGGGCTGCTCGGCCTGCCTCCTCACCGATCACCATCGCGGAGCTTCCTGAACTGGGTCCCGATGAGGCAGGCAAGGAGCTTGCCCACACGGCCTTTGGGCTCCAGGGGCTCGGCCACGCCTCCCATCCAGATGTCGATGTTGTCAGGCGTGCGATACTGCTCCATGAGCTTCCTCGCCAGGTCCATGTTCTTCATCACTGTGCCCAGCTCGCCCACCGTGCTGGGCTGCGGGAGCCCGCAGAAGCGCCTCCAGGCATTGTACCCTGCATGAGGGGAGGAGAGAAGTGGCTGTGGGTCGGTCCCAGAAAACCCACCTTCCCAACACACCAAGGCCACGTACAGAGGTACATGAGGGGGAGGAGGACACAGGACCCTTGGCTCAGCCCAGAGGGACAGCTGGGCCTCTCCAGGACCCAATCTCTCCCCCTTGCCCTCCCACCCTAAGGCAAATTGCCATAACTCCTGCCAGGTCCAAGAATAGAGACATCTCACTGTTCCCCTCTGAAGATCTCAGAACTGTGAGGAGTGAAGCATATCTAGAAGTCTCAGCCACATCATCTGTCTGATAATGCAGGCACAGGTTTTAGGGTTAGGCTGATCTGAGTTCAAATTCCAGCTCTCACTGATTTGGCCGGATAACCTGGGCAGGTTTTGAATCTCTCTAAGCCTCAGTTTCCTCATCAGTAAAATGGAAGTGATAACACTCTCTTCCCTTCCAAGTTCATGTAAAATAAAGTGAAATGAAATGATGATGAACACAGATGCTCACAGACTATGGCAGGGAGGAGACTTGTTATTATGATGATGCTTCAGGTTTGAGGGTTACAGCTACACGAAGGGGGCCAGGAGGAGCTGAAAATGGACCAGGCGGGCCCAGGGGAAGGTAGGGGCCTGACCTCAGACCACTTCCTAAGAGCAAGGTGCTGGGGTTGGGGGAAGCCCTGGGCAGCCAGGGGCACTGGAGAGGGCAGGGCCCTGGAGTGGGAGGTGGGGTAGTGGGGGGGCACTCCTGCAGCCCCTCACCTGGGAGGCCGTGATCCCGGCTGCGCTGCATGTTCAGAGCAGGCAGGTCTAGCCCGATCCTCATGACCTGCTCAAACAACCTTTCCCGGAGCTCGTCCACCACAATTTGGTTCTGGCGATTTAGCTTGGCAGGGGTAGCCATGAGGCCTCGGAGGATGGGATCAATGCCACCTGCGGGCAAGAGGAGCAAGATTAGGGGAAGTATCTGGCTCAAGTATCAGAGCTCAGATTGGAGTCAGGGACAAGTCCAAGGTGGAGTAGAAGGGATTGCAGAAGAAGGCTGGGCACACGCAGCTCCTGGTGCCAAGGTGGCCCCCGTGGGCAGGTCCTCACCAGGGCATCGAGGTCTCGGAGCATTATGCCATTCAGACTTGCAAGGTTGGGATGCACCCAGCTCCTGGTCTCCTAGGTCACTGAGAGTCACAACACACAGGAAGGAGCCAGCTCCCTATGAGCCATCTCCACCCCATCTTTTATTATTAGATGTGGAAGAAGAGTCAGGTGAACTGAGACTGGAAAGCCAGACCAATCCCCGAAGATGGAAGAAAAGAGGATTTCTCCCACCCTAGCTCCCCGTGGCCAAGCCCCTCCCCACCCCACTCTCAGCTGCCAGCCCACTCTTTGCTGACCTCGGTCCTGCTCACCTTCCAGTACTACCCGCCAGGTGGCAAAAAAGACCCTGCTGAGCGGAACCCGGGGGTTGGGCTGCATGGGCCGGTACTGATTGTCCAGGCGGAACATGAAGGGTTGGATGAGGGTGTGCCCATAGCGGAAGGCGTTGGTGAAGACGTTGGCGATACGAGGGTCCACTGAGTCATTGTAGGATCTGTACCTGGGCAGGTACTTCCTCATGGCCTCTGGCCCCAGCACCAGCGGCAGGTAGTCCCGGTAAGTGATGATCTAAAGAAAAGTCACTCAGAGTGGCCTCTCCACTCACCCCTCCCTGCAGATTCTCTACCTGCTCCTGGCTTGGGGGGTCCTTCCTTTGTCTATGGCCAGGGATTTGCTTCCCACAGCACTGGATCTGTGTCTAACCGCATGTCACTGAGAGGCATAAACAGAGCTCTTCTGCTTGCTGGCTGTGTGACCTTGGGCCAGTTATTAACTTCTCTGAGCCCCAGTTCCTCAAATGTAAACTAAGGGTAATTATACTGCCATCTGCCTTAGAGGATTAAATAACAAAGGGCTTTGTTAGTCGTTGCAATAGCTGCCTTGTCCTTGGGTTATTAATAGCTCATTTCTCCTACTAATTATAAGCTCCTTGAGGGTAAGGGTTGTATCTCATTTCTCTTGACATTTATTCAGTGCCCAGCAAGTGCCTGGCTCACAATAGGTTTCAATATATGTTTGTGGAAGGAGGAGAGAAAAGAAGGAAAGGGGCCACCCTACATGATTTCCCCCAGTGAAAGGAGAAGCGTGGAACAGTCTCACTCTAGATTCTAGACTCTGGAATTTCCTCTGAGGCTTAAATGAATCTCACTTAAATTCTTAGTGTAAATCAGAAACTCACCCTCAGCCAATGCAACCCTTTCCCTGTCCAGAGTCTAGGAGTCTTAAAAAGGTGTATTTCTATCTGTGTTTATATCTTGGGGACAGGGTGGGGGTGCTGGAGCATCAAAAGTTGGGAGAGAGAACCAGGATCATTGCTCAGGGGTAAATAAGAATAAGGAGATCAGGGAGCTATGATAGAGCCAAAAACAAGAGGTGAGTGTGCAAAGGAGCGAGAGTGCCGAGGAGATGAAGGAAAGGAGAGGCAGTTACTGAACAGCTGCTATGCACCAGGCGCTTTAGACCCACCCACTCAATCCTCCCAATCCCATTCCTGATGGACAGGACAGAAGAAAGGGGAGCAAGCCTGAGAAGGAGGGGATGGAAGGCAAGTAACCCTTGTCTGCCAGGTGTTTTCATATACGTCCTTTACTCCTTATAGCATCGCGGATGAAGAAACGGAGGGTTAATTTGCCCAAGGTCACACAGCTAGGATGTGGCAGAGGTACATTTGGATCCCAAGTCTGCCTGACCCCTGGCATCACCGAAACTCAGGACTGCCTACCTGGACCATGGCTCCCACGATCTTCCGGGCTTCCTGGTAGAGCCTCTCTCCATTCCAGCGAGGGTTCAGGCGCTTGAGCTGCGTGGCTAGACGATTGTGCTCCCGCAGAAAGAGCGTGTGCATGGAGGTGAGCTCAGGCATCTCACTCGAGCGGGTGTCCCCTTGGGAAAGCATAAGCTACTGTTATTCCTAAAACCTCCATCCCAGACAGGACTTTCTCCACTGACACTACCTCCCCAGCCAAGGCCTGAAATGCCTCCTACCCAAACCTTGTCTCCACCCATCTTTCCACGCCACACTCAGTGTATACCTCCTCTAGGAGGCCTCCCTTGATGCCCTAATCCACCAAAATAGCTTCTTCTGTTCAGGGGCACTGCTGGTCGGAGATGTTCATTCAATAGGCATCAGCTCTGACACATGACTTGCGACCGTCCCGTCCCTGAGACTGGGACTCCTTGATGACAAGGACCATGGCTTATGCCTTTTTGTATGGGACCCTCCCACCCAACACACACATAGACACATGGAGTTAATTAACCTAAATTTAAATGAAAATAGTCACATGTGGCTAGTGGCTACTGTATTGGATAATGTGGTTCTAGAGGGTGGGGGTGCCACATTGTTCTCTGTCCCTTTAGTTTCTTGTCCCTAGGGGGAATGCAACTCTCCTCTCTACCAGAGTCCAGAGGGAAAGAGAGAGACAGAGAAAGGGATGGACAGATGGACGGAGGCTCCTTGGCCATCCCTGAGTCTCCTAAGTTTGGGTTTTTGTTTTTTGTTGGTTTTGTTTTTTTGCCTGTCTGGCTCCATCCAACTTGTCACCAAGGCAACTGGATTAATATCCTGAAGTTGGTGAGATCAAAGTCTCTCTAAATGCAAACCCACCAGGTGCTCACAAACAGGCCCACTATGGCTCCAGCAGAGAGCACCCCCGTGCCATCCCAGGTCCCCACCCAGGACTGACCTGCCAGGAAGCAAGGGATGCGCACAGAGCGGTTGGTGAGGAGACAGGGGTCATCGTGCAGGGTGTCAAAGGGCAGCAGGGCCCGGCCCTTGTCACTGAATTGTGTGTTGATGGCCAGCAGCCCCAGCTGGTTGGTCAGGTTGCGCAGCTTCATGGCCACGGGGTCCTCGCTGCCGTACACCATGCTGGCGTCCACGAAAGAGGTGAGCGCGTTGATCTGGTTGCGGATAGTGATGTTGTTCTCTGTGCAGGCTGGGGAGGAGCGGAAGAAGGGGATACAGTCCCTTTGGTTCTGGATGCGGGGGTCATTGGGCGGGATCTGCAGCACAGAGAGAGACCGGGCTGGCTCACCGAGGGGAGGGACAGTGGGCAGGAGTGTCTCTCCACCTGTCCACCTGCTGAAGACCTTGGTACCACCTCAGAAGCAGCCTGGAGTCCAGGAGCAGAAGGCGAGACCCAGACACCAAAAGGGGGGATTCCTCAGGACTTCTGGCCCCCTCAGCCTGCAGGGAGGCCTCTCAAGGCCCACAAGGGATTACTGCCTGAGTTCCCACCAGCAGAGCGCTCTGAGCTTCAGGGATGATGACTTGAACACTGACTGGGCAATGCAGGGGTGGGGCGGGGGTGGGGCCCAGAGGTGGCCTGTCAGTCCACTGACCACCCCCCCACCTCCCCCCACCCCCCCCCCAACCTCCCTTTTCTCTCTCTGCCTCTCCTCTGTGTCTGCTCTTCCCCACTGTTCTCCAGATGTGGTCTCCACACTCTTAGTTCTCTTCCTTATCCCTTTCCTGGCCCCTGTCTGCCTCTTTCTCTCCCTCTCTCTGGGATTCTCCTTCCTTTCTCTCCTCTTCTCCCTACTCAGCATGTGCCTCAACCAACCAGGCCACTCTCAGCCCTGCTCCTACCCCACTACCCAGGCTCTGTGTTATGTGGGCTGCGAGGAGGTGCCCCTCTGTGGGGAGGAAGAAGGACTGAGCACCGGGAATCTACACACACATGTTTAAGGGACGGTGGGAAGGTCCTCAGCCGAGAGGAGGAAGGATGGGTGGGCAGGGCCAGCCTCACTCAGGAGCTGGGGAAGGAAACCTGGGCACAGAGGGAGGTGGCCACTTCCATGAACAGGCACCATTTCCCCACCAGGCAGGCAGCGGTGAGCGGGAAGAAGGGAGAACCTTGAGCGGGAAGCAGGGCGGCTGCTGCAGGCAGCTGGTCTCGCAGTTGACGCCAGTGATGAAGGAGACCCGGGCGGCTGGCTCAGGGCTCAAGTCGAGGTCGTGGTCGAGCAGTTGGCCCCACTGCATGAAAATGAGCGAGCGCTCCCGGTCCGGGGTCAGCTGCTCCGTGGGGAAGCGCACAATGGCGTTGGATACGGCGCGAGCCTGCGGGACACGGGGTGTCAGGGACCGTCTCGGGCCCCGCGCGGCATCGGGCCTGGCCTTGTCCCCTCTGCCGGCCAGTGCTCACCAGGGGGACTGGGAAACCGCTGCGATTGACCCCGGGCGTCCAGCCGAAGGGCAGCGAGAAGCCGTCCTCATACTCGGCCGGCAGCCAGCGCGCAAAGGGGCGATTGGAGGCTCCCAGCGTGGGGCTGCGTCTGCGGGGGGAGGACAGGGAGCTGACACCAGGTGGCGCCGCGGGCCGGCCTGGGACCAGGGACTCCGCCCTGAGCCGCCCACCGAGGGGCCGCCTCCAACCGGCCGCACCTGTTGTTGCACTGCCCGCTGATGGTGCGGTACTTGTCCTTCTCCGGGCACCTCACACCCACGTTCTGGTGGGCGCAGCCGCTCGACTTGGACAGCAGATTCAGCTGGGCGGGTGTCAGCACGTCTGAAGGGCGGGTGAAAGAGGGTTGTGGGAGCTGAGACCCCATTTCCCATCCTAGGCTGGGGAGCCTTGGTTGGGGGAGCAGTCTGAGGACAAAGAGGGGGCGCTAGGATGCCCCTGAGACTCCCCAGAAGGAGGAGTTGGGGGGATCGCTGCCAGGTGGCTGGAGTCACTAGGAGGGTCATTAGTGGAGCTGGGGGCTGGGGTTGTAGGGGCAAGAGTACCAGTGACATTGAAGGGCCCTGACCACAGGGACCGCAGCTTCCTCTCCAGCAGGCCTAGGGCCACGTGCAGGTAGTCAGCAGCCCTCACAGCTGTCCTGGTGGCTGCCACTGGCTGCTTGAAGTAAGACAGGAGTTCCATGGGGCTGGCCGAGCCACTGCGAAGCCGCTGCTTGATGCTAAATTTGGAGAAGAGTGAGGGCCAGAGAAGACAGGCAGAGACACTCAGCAGAGCCCCAGCCCAGGGGATGGACACGCAGGACAGTGTAGACAGACCCACAGACCGGAAGAAGGTTTCTCTTTATAAACAGGGTATGGGCCTAGTCATCCAGACAGAGGTAAGGCCACGAGAGGGCTGGTTTTGAAGATGTCCTCACACCCAAAGACACAAAGACTGACAGCCAGAGGGCCCCACCACCACCTGCAAACTCTCCATGCCTGTTCCTTTTCTGAAAGGCTTGGGACGGCCTTGCCCAGAGCTAGGCAGTGCCCAGCACCTCACCTTTCCCGCCGCTCCTTGTAGGCCTTGTCCACTAGCCGCTTGGCCTCCTCCATGCAAGTCAGCACTACGGAGGTGTCCACCTCCCCCAGGACAGCTGCCCAGAATAGAGGTCACAAGGTCAGGAAGGAGCCCAAAGCCCCTGATCAGGCCCCAGAGCCAGAGTGGGACGCGTTGAGGGAAGGAATCCCTGGGTTGGAGAATCATCCCCAACACACCACCTTTTCCCTTCTTTCTGAACTGTTACCTGGAGTGGCGCCCTCGGAGGGCTGGGGCACGGCCACAATGGCCAGGAGCCCTGCTAGGGCCAGGAGCAGCTTCATCTCTGCAACAAGACCGCAGGTGCAGTAAGTGTCCAAAGCCCACAGTGCATTTGGGAGAAGAAAGCCCCACCCTCCCTCTCCTCCTGGGCTCCTCAATCCCACCTTGAGCCCAGTCCCACCTCCGTGGGTCCTGCCTACAGACAGAGTCCAGGCCTCCTGAGGGAAGGGTCCACAGTGCCCCTTCTTCGCTAGCTTCAGTCACTCAGCCCGCACGACCCCACCTCCGGAGTGCACCCAGCATGGGCAGCGCCCCTCGGCTGGATCTAGGCTTTTATGTCCTCCAAGCTGGGGGAGGCGTGGGGCGGATGAGGCCCGCCCCTGGAGACTGAACTCTCCTCCCCCGCTGGGGCTGGGGTGCACAGAAAGAGGTCCTTAGTGTGGAAGAGATGGGCACAAAAATCAGGGACCAGAACTATCTCCAGCCTTTGAACTTAGCACCCCCACCCCAGAGTTCCTCAGCTCCCACCGTGTGCCTAGACCAGTGCTTTCCCCAGAGGGTACAGACAGCTAACCCCCCTGCACAGTTCGGTTAAACTGAGCATCCAGGCTTCCTTTGAAAGGGGCAAAAGTCAGGAGCCAACACCCTAAGGAGCTGTGGAAAATTGAGTCACCCCAGAGGAGGAGGGAAGGTGAGGGGGGCACCTGGAGTGATGATGATCCAGTCAGCCCCAAAAGGCTGCCCCCACCCCCAACAGTAACCTGGTCCCTGCAGCCAACCTTAGTTGAGGGGTAGCCCCTCATTTTTGGTGAGGGTTAAAGGGACAGGAAATCTGACTGGAGACGGTTGGCTTCACAGGAAAGAAGACCCTGGAGACTGTGGGCTTAGGACAAGGTAACTTCCTCTATCCCCCTCCCCCTCCCCTTTCTTCTTGGTTTTTGGTAGAGGGCTGTCTCCAACACCCCCACCCTCTGCTCCCGGATTTCAGGAACCAGGAGAAAGCAGAACTGCTTGTGGTTAGTGGTCAGTTGGGTGACGCAGCCCAGGGTCTCTCTGGGACAAGGTCAGTGCAGTTTAGGAGGATTGGGGTTGAACTTTAGGATCTTTCTGAAATAGAAGACGGGAAGTTTCTCCTCTGAAGAAGTCTGGCAAAGGGCTGCCATTCTGTGGCAGGAAAAGTTCTAATGACTGTGTTTGTCCACCTCCCTGGGCTCTTGTCAGGCTGGGCTCCCATGTCTTGTTTTGTCTAGCCACACCTCCTACTCCAGCCACCTGCCTGCCCTCACTCTTGTCTTCTATGCCCAAACCATCTTGGCCAAAGAACAAGGGACAGCGAAACACCGAGAATACCTTTCCAATGTGCCCAGAGATCCTGTCACCCTCTGGGAAGTGGACCCCGGGGTCCATGAGAGAAGGCTGTTCTTCCAGCCTTGCTCTGCCAGTTCCTAGCTATGTGTGAACTTGGAAAAGTGGCTCTTTGTGAATCAGGTTCTAGAATTTTACAGACTTTTGAAAATACATTTTTAATCCTATAAGTAGTATATTTCTATTCATGAAAAGTCAGAGAACACAAGCAAAAATAAAAATAAATCAAAATTGCTTAGAATCAAGTGAGGTTGTGGGTAATTTTCTTTTTCTTTCCAGATTTGTCATTGTTTTGCACATAAATAAGAAGCAGGAAGGAAAATAATTTCGCGTAATCCTACCATTCACCAATAACACCACTTAATAGTTTGCTATCCTATGTGTAGATATAAGATGTATTGTAAACAGTGATAAGAACCTACTCTAAATATTGTTTTACAACCTATTTTTAGTACTTAAAAATTTAGCCTGGACATCTTTCTATGTCAATAAATACAGATTTACTTCACTTTTATGTCTGCATAATATTTTGTATGGAGTGCTGTGATTTATTTCCGAATCCTCTCTCGTTAGATTCTTGGGTTGTTTCCAGTTTTCGCTATTAGAGGCAGTACTAGGATCAGCATCTGTGGAGTTAAATCTCCAGTCAGATCGTCAATCATTTCTTTAGGCAAGAAGACCTAGAAGCAAAATTGCTGCATATTTGGTTATCCACATTTTTAAGGCTTTTTAAAAAAATTGTCAAGGGGCCTCATGAAGATTGCGCGTCACCCTCCCGTTAGCCATGCCTAGGAGCACCTGTTCCCCATCGCTCTCATCAACTCTGACAATTATTGTCCTTTTACACTTTTAGGGGAATTGTTGACGCTCGAGAGGGAAGAGACATTTCATACAAGCCCCTCATAGCACAGATGAGAAAGACAGAGCCCAGGGGAGGAAATGACTTTGCCAAGGGCAACAGTGTGGCACAGTTCAGAATAATCTAGCTGTCAGGTGCCAGGTGCTGTGCTGGCCACTGGGCATCCTCCACTGAGCAAAGTGCAGGCCTTGTTCTCAAGAATCGCACAGGAGGACGCAGAAAGGCAAACCAATGTTATCCAAAGAACCTTGTGCAGGGTTCTTTGGGAGCATGAAAGAGGAGCAGTTAGACCAAGTGGGGGCACCTAGGAAGGCTTTCTTGAGGAGCTGGTGCTTGAGACCATCTTGAAGAATGTTTAGAAGTTGACCAAGTAGACAAGGGAGGAAGAACATTCTGGGCCCAGAGAATGACATAGCAAAGGCCTTGACACAAGTGGGCTTCCTTCAGACAGTTCCAATGTGGGGCAAGGGTGGGGCAGGATGAGGCTAGTAGGGCAGGCAGAGGCCCAGGACCAACACCCTTGCTGACCTACTGAGAAGTTCTTGTCCTGAAGGCTCCGGGGAGCCATGAAGGCTGTGAAGTGCATGGTCGGAGTTGCATGTTAGAAAGCAGCAGCAGAGTGGAGGGGGGCACTGGGCAGGGCAGGCCCAGAGGCGGAGAGCCAGGCCAGTGGCTTTGCAATGATTCACAGGTGTCGAAAGGCCTGCCCTGATTGCTCATGGGTGGCGACAAGGCAATAATTCTTTGAAAAACTAAAGCCTTCTCAAAGAATGGCAGGAAAATGCCCTTCACTCTCCACCCACGTAGAGATGGGAGAATTCTCAAGATGTGTAATCCGCAAACCACCTGCCTTTGGCTCCGGGCTGGGGCTCTGGGCCTGCATTTGTGTATAGGGGCTTGAGATGCTCTGTGACTTTATGATGTTTCCAACTCAATAACAGGGATCCCTGCAGGTCTGCCCGGTCTGTGCCTCTGTTGATCCTTCCTCTAGTCCCTATTTCTCTGGCCCAGGTGTATTTGAGGCTCACAGGGACTCTCAGCAGGCAGAGTAACCAGAAGGAGAAAATGTCTGCCTGCGGAGCTATTCCAAACAAGCCTTGTGCCAGAAATTACCCCTTAGCTCCCCATCGTGGGGGTGGCCTCTGGAGGGCAGTGCTGAAACTGCTGCATCTCAAGACTATAGTCCTTTGAGGGAGTCCCCACCCACCCCCACACACCCTGCCCTCCCTTCTCCTCACTTACTTTTCCCAAACGTCCCCACCTGCAGGGTGAACTCCAACTGCCTGTGGGATAACGGGCCCTCTCTGCTGCTGCTTGCAAAACAGCTTGTTCTTTCTTAATGCCGTTTAGGAAACAATTCAGTTGGGATTACAGGCAGACTTCCTGTCTGTGTGGGGTTGGAGAGGAGGCGGCCGTGGAAGCTGGGGAGGGGGCGGAGGGGACAATGACTCCTCAGACAGACTTAAGTGCACCTAGTCCAAAGACCTCCCTCCTTACAATTTTAAAAGTTAAGTTTGGTTTATACAGGTAATACCTGGATATATTTTGAATAAAATTGTCAGGTTAAAGCTCCCCTTTGGTTAGGGTATTACACCATCTCCAATTCCTGTCCCCTTCCTCCACCCCTTAGACGTAAACACTCTAGTCATTCTTGTTCGTCCTTCCAAACCTTTCACTTTATGCTCATACATATATATGGATCTGTGGGACATATTCTTCTTTCTTTATTTTTCCATAAATAACATCACATTATACATATTGTTCGGCAACGTGTTTCTCTCACTCAACGAAACATTGCACAAATCGATCATGTGCTACTGAGAGAACAATCTCACTTTTTTAACTGTTACATAGTGTTCCTTCATTGAGCTATACTGCCATTACACGGCCATTTCTCCAGTGATGGAAGTAGACGTTTTCTATTTTTTCATTATGAAAACAGTGCAGCAAGAGGCCTCTTCGTACATACACACATGTTCTCCAGGGTTAAGGTTGAGAAGCGGGCCACAGGTTTTGTGCATTTAAAATTTTTAATAGATATTGCCAAACTGTCCTCCAAACTTTGTAAAATTCCCATGAGCAAAGATTGGAGTCATGTTATTGGGTCAATTTTTAATTCTTTAATTAATAGTGAGACTGAGCATCTTTTTATTTGTATTACCCCTTCTGTAAATTTCCTGCATTTGGTTTTCTCCATTTTTCTATTGGATTGTGACACTTTTATTGATTTGTAGAAGTTATTATATATTCTGGATACACATTAATCCTTCAGCTGTTATGTATGTTGCTGATATTTTTTTCCAATCTGTCATTTTTCATTTATGTTTCTTATAGTATCTTAATTTTAGAAGTGGTCAAATTTATCAATATTTTCCTTTAAGAATTTGCTTTTCAGACTTGTTCAGGAGCCTCTTCCTTTCTTCAAGATCATACACATATTCTCCTATATAATCTTCTAATACCTTAATTCTTTGATTTTTCATATTTAGTTCACAAAAGCATCTGGAATTTTTGTGTGTGAATAGTATAAGGTGGGGAGTTACCTTTATTTTTTTCCAAATGGATAACCAGCTGTCCCAACACCTTTAGTTGAATAATCTGTCATTTCTCCACTGAATTGAGATACTACTTTTATTGTTTACCATAAATGTGTGTATATTTCTAGATTATTCTATTCTACTGATCTACTGATCTGTTTATCAATTCCTATGTCAATACCTCATCTCTGCAATTACCATAACTTTCTAATATGTTTTGATTTCTGGTGAGATAAATTCTCCTTCCTCATTTTTCTTTTGCAAAAGAATCTTCAACACTGTAATATATTTACTCTTTCTTATGAATTTTCGAAAGTCTAATTCCATGAGAAAACCTATTGAGATTCTTATTGTTATTGTACTCAATTCAATTTATAAATTTGGACATTTTTAACTCACCATTCTAAAACAGTTGCACACTCTATTTAATGAAGAAGATAAAATTTTTTAAAAGAGTGAATATTTAAGCTTTTGTTAGTTCCAAATAATGGTTTCCAAATTTCTTTAGGGTAGTATTGTAAAGATAAAGACAAGTTAAATTACATGTTTAGACAAATGTTTAATGGTTGTTCAGGTTTTTCCCTTTATACTTGTGGTTATTGGTGGGGGTGGGGAGGGTAGAAGCTTTCATGAGACAGAGTTGTACAAAAAAACATAAAAATAAGCACTAAACTCAAAGTAAAAGAATTCAGTATCATCTTTACTAATCAGGTTAGTTAAAATTTTAAAGAACTATAAAGCCACCGCCAGACTGCATGTGAAAAAGTGTAGACTGGCCCACACCATGGGATGGCAATGTCAGTCACAATCCAAAATGCACATCTGCTCTCACTCAGCAATTCTCCTTCCAGGAGGGAATTTATGCCTCAGATGCATTCTTAGGAAAGCATAAAGATATCTGCACAAGGGTGTTCATTTCAGCCTCGTTTTGCCACAGTCAAAAGACAAGAAACGAGCCAAACGTCAGCCAAACGTCCTTCAAAAAAATTTTGCCACATTTTGGTACATCCACATAATGGTGTTTTATGAAGCCTTTAAAACTAATGAGTGGGATCTATACATAGCAATATACAAAAATATGTCGCTAAAAGAAAAGAGAGAGTTAGAAAACACTGTATACAGCATGTTGCGATTCATGCAAAATACACAGACATGCACATATACAGGCACATGTATGCATGCGCACCCACGTGTATTTAAATAGTATGCATAGAAAATTCTGGGAGCAGGCACAGAAGCCTATTAACGGTGGCTACCTTTGGGTAATGGAAATGAAAGGACTGAGGAGGCTTTTACTTTATAATCATGCCCCTCTGAAAGTTTTACCAGGGAAATATAATAATTTTATCACGAAAGAATAATCTGTCCCTCGACCTCAACCCTCCAAAGTAGCAAATTTTGATTTGTTTCGCATAATCAACGGTTTGGGATTACTGTTACCTTGGTTTCTTAATATGAAGCCAAACACTATCAAAGATTGAGATGAGAGTACGTGGTATTCGAGAGTGAGCCTTTCCCCTGTGAGAGGCTTCAATCATGTGACTGATAAGTATAGAATTCAAGTTCAGATTTCTTTCTCTTTAGCACTTGGAAGATACTGCTCCATTATCTTTACGCATCTAGTATTGCTGTGAAGTTCTCTGTTACAAGTAGACTTCCAGTTCCTGAAACTAACCCCTATTTCAGGCAAAGCAGAATTAACATGGGATGCAGGATCCATCAGCCAAACCTGAACGCGGAGATGTCACAGAAGTGAAACACGGAAGTAAAATTGTTGGAGAGCAGAAAATAACAAGAGTTGTGGGAAACTCCGAGGGAGACAGGAGAGGCTGGGACCTGGAGAGGGGAACACAGAATAAGAGGGGACGAGGGCAGGGCCAGGCGTCTCCAGCAGGGGATGGGCTAAAGAGAGCTTTCTAGTCATGCCCTCTTCTCTGCACCATGTTGCCCTCATCAGATCAGTGGCTCTCCTGTAGCAAATGCAAGGTAGGAAAATGGCCCCTCAAGGCCAGCAGAAGTTTGGAGGGAGGGGGGTGACAGAGTGGTGCTGGATGCCAGTCAGGTTAGGGAGTGGAAAGAACAGGTCCTTTTCTCTGCCCCGAGGATGAGAGTATGATGGCCTAAGGGGAAGTTGTTGCCTTGACGGAGGTACATGGAGATTCTGTAATGGGTAAGGTCCCCCACTTGAGGATAGGGAAGAAATCGAAAACGGATGAGCCCAGACTATAACCCCAGAGACTCACCACTCTAGAGTCTCCCACCACAGCCACCACCCCCTTATCTCCACCCTGGACACACTACTCAAACCAAACAAGAGGAGTACATGCAAGGGAAGGCTTTCATCCTCCCCCCGGCTCACGACCAAATGGAACTTATCCCAGGAAAGTAGGCTTGGTTTAACACTCAAAAATCGATCAACGAAATTTGCCATAACTAAGAAAGAAAAACCATATGATCTCTCAGTAGATGCAAAAAGATCACTGGAAAAAATCCAACATCCACTACTGATTACAAAAATAAAAAATAAACCTCTCTGCAAACCAAGAATAGAACTTCCTCAAACCTGAAAAAGTGTTTCTATGAAAAAACATGCCACTAACATCATCCCTCATGGTGAAAGACTGAAGGCTTTCTCCCTAAGACCAGGAACCAAGCACGTGCGTCCGCTCCAGTTGTTTCTATTTACCACTGTCCTGGAGGCTCTATCCAGGGCAGTGAGGCAAGAAAAAGAAATTAAAGGCATCAACATGTAAAGGAAGAAGTAAAACTGTCTTTGTTTATATACAATATGATCACATATGTAGAAAATTCTAAGGAATCTACCAAAAAAACTAGCAGAACTAATAAGTGAGTTTGGTAAGGTTGCAGAATACAAGGGCAAATACATAAATCAGTTGTGTTTCTACATACTAACAACAAAGAATCAGAAACTGAAGTGTAAAATAACTATTCCACTTATAATGGCATCAAAAATATGAAAGAGCTAGGGATAAATCTGATAAATCTGACAAAAAGGAAGATCTGTACTGAAAACTACAAAATCTTGCTAAGAGAAATGAAAGACCTAAATAAATGGAGATACTTTGTTCAGAGGTCAGAAGACTCAACACTGTTCAAATGTCCGTTCTTCCCAAATTGTCTGTCTGTTGAGTCTTAACTGTGTCCTTGCCTTAGTCCCTGAGAGGCCCTGCGAGACCGCTGGGTGGGTGCTGCTGCTGACTCGGAGAGTTTCCACGAGACGGAGGGGACACTTACGCTGCAGTTTGGTGGCTTTTCTCCTGGGCAGTGATGCTCCTTGTTTCTGCCAGGTGTCACCCGTCACCTAAAGTACTGCCTGGTCCCTGATCCAAGCTGCCACTCCCACTGTTCCCCTCTAAAGGCAGACATCCTCACCTTTGCCCCTTGGCCCACAGGGAGAAGGAGAAGGTGCAATGGCCAACTGAGGCCATTGCTCCCCACATGGAACCTCAACTAATCACACTGTCAGTAGCCCCTGTGGCCTCTTCTGCTCTGTTTGTGCCACCTCTAGGCATGGAGCAATGTGCAGAACACTCCCACACGCACCCTGCTTTGAGGTTTCTGAGTATGATCTCCCATCTGTTGTCTGTCTTTTCTGGAATCCTGCCATTTCCAGTCTACTGAGAGTCCTCCTCCTTGCTTTCAAGTGGAACTATGGATGGTGTTCGTTGACTTGTTTGGTTGTTTTTTCTTACACCTATTATTTCTATGAATTTGGTGTAGGGAATCAAGATTACAGGGTGTGTTCAGTCCACCACCTTGAAACTGGTGGCTTCTCTCTTTGTGTCCCCCCGGTCCCCTTGCCCTGGTCTCTTTCTCCCTCCAGGACCCTGCCCCAACTCCAAACATCTGGTCCCACAAGCTGAGACTCAGGAAGCTGCCAAACCTTCTTCTTAGGAAACAAAACTCAAGAGTTGCTTGGTCTGCTTGGTGTCATTAGTTTTGCCCCAGTCACCCTTGGATGTAACTTCTGGGTTCCGAAGTCGAGTCCAAAGCCCAGCATGACCTGCTCCTTGAGGAGTCCTTCGCCCCAGGTAGAGCCCAGCATGGGTTTTGTGAAAATAGACTTTATTATAATAAAATGTCTTTTTAAACAAATGCCCCCACCATTCCACACCCATGGAGACCAAGGTGGGGGTGGGGCTTCAGGGAAACAGCCTCCCACCACAGCGAAGGGAACATGCAGAGACACTCACCCAGCCGAGGGCAGGGGAAGGGTGGGTAGGGTAGAGTGGCTAGCCCCCTCCCCAACTCTGAACAGGGAAGGTATGACAACAGCTGCATAAATCTGTCCTTTTCCCCAGCCCCAGACTCAGACAGGGGCCAGAGGAAAACAATGCAAAAGAGAAATTGAATCCGATGAGCAAAATAAGGCAAACCCTACTCCTGCTTTCTGCCCACTGGCCCCCTGGGTCTTTGGGGGCGGGGAACACACAGGGGCCAGGAGACCAGGCTGGCAGGAGGGGTGGAGCACTATGGGGGCGGGGTTAGGCCCGCTTTGGCATGGCCTTTCTCCTTCCCGGGCCTGTGCAGTGGAAGCGAGATGGAGGAAGCTGGACTGAGGCACTGAGTATGTACATATATACACGGCTCCGCCCCCCCTGCCCCATGGGAGGTGGAGCTCAGGAGAATCCAGTGCAAACTTTCCTTCAAGGGAGGGAAGACATGATCAGGATAGTCAGTGCCATCAGAGGGGACAGGCCCCTCTCTCCCCCCAGGGGGCCCCCATCCTGGGAAAGGGCCACAGAAGGGACTAGCATAGTGTGGTGGGAACCAAGGCCTAGGTGGGTGGCCTAGGAGTCAAGAGTCCTGGGTCCAGTCGTGGCTCTGTGACTGAGGTGCTCAGCCACCTTGGCCACGTTACTCCCTCACTCTGGGTCTCAGTTTCCCCTCCTGTAAGAGGAAGGTGCCCTTCCAGAAGACTCAACCTTAAGGACGCATCTAGCTCTGACCTTCGCCAAGTTTCTGATTCCCATCCAAGTGCCACAGTGTTAACTCAGGAAAACCGGAGTCCATGGTCTTCCCCACCCAGCCGGGACGGTGATCTGGGGGCCCCAGGGGACCACGTCTGCCTGCAGGATGGGCCTCAGCATCACTCCTTCTTCCCAGAGCCCAGTTTCCTGAAGAGCTGCTTCCCCTTGGAGAGGAGACCCCGCACCTTCTCTCTTGTGCCCTGAGGCCCCCCAAGTCCAATCCTGGGGAAGCTGCCAGAGCCAGGGGCACAGGGCCAGCCTGGGGGCTCTGGGGGTCCTTGTGTTGAGCTGGCCCGGTCCTAGAACATGAGAGAAAAGGGCAAGGTCAGGGCCCAACTCCCTGCCCCACCCTGACTCCTGTACCCTACAACCTCAGGTGCCTGCAGCCCCCTTTGTCACAGAACCATGGTGGAGAACCAGAGCCCCACCCCCCACCACTGCCCCACACGTATGGAGCAGACAGATGAGTGGGTGCGCTGGTGCTGAGGGAGCACTGAACTGGAAGTCTGAAGGGACAGACGCAGAGTCTCAGTTCTGCTCATGCCCACTTGGGACCTGGGCTAGCCCCTCCCTTTCTCTGGGTCTCTACATGGTGCTGGGCTGAGAGATCAAGAGTCCTTGGACCTGACCCTCGGGATGGGTACTCCAACTTCCCCCATGAGATCTCCTCCCAAGAAAGGGAGCTCAAGGACAGGACTGCTTAGAGGCAGCCGTTCCCTCCAGGGAGGGCAGTTCCTGCACCACCTCACAGACAGAAGGAGAATGCGGGTCCAGCCCAGCAGGTGCAGCGCCCCATGTCCTTCAGGGAGCGGAGCTAGTGCCCACCCACAGGGAGGAGATCAGGACTCTAGCTTGAACAGACCCTGAGAGTGGGCATTTACAGTCGGGCATCACTCAGCCCCCATCACTAGCTCTGGAAGCTGCCCTGCTCCCTCCTTTAGCATTTCTCCTTTGCTGAATCTCCTCCCAGCTCCATTTGCAACCATGAGTGGCTCCCTCTGCCACAGGCCCACCCAGACAGTGGTGCTCGTGGCCCAAGGACAGGTTGGGCGAACGGGAAAGCCACCAGGAAGCCTCCCCCACCCATATTCCCACATCCCCACCTGTACTCACACACCCACACCGTGACCTCCTGTGCCTGGCACAGCCAAATCAGGTCTTGCCAGCCTACATGTTCCCCACCCGCTGCCCCCCACTCCCTGTCTCAAATCCCTACCTTCCACCAGATCCTGGCAGTCTCCTGGCCAGAGCCAGCTAAGGAGCCCAGACCAGAGGCAGGAGAGCTGGGTACCCAGCCTGGGGCCCACTCTCACCCGAGGCCCTGGTGACATGGCAGGGCCTGCCCACAAAGAGGTCTGCTAGCACCTAGATGTCAGAGCATCTACTGCCAACCAGCCAGGGCTGACAGCCAGCGAGGGAGTCCCAGGCCCTGCCCACTCCCTCCCAGGGCTCCTTCCACAACATCCCAGGAGAGAGGGGTTGCTGAGGAAACAAACAGAGCCCCAGAAATGAATAGTTTGGGGTTATCTATGGACTCCAACTGTTTAAGTTCCCGTTTTATTCCCCTGAGGAGAGGAAATAAAGTTGGAAGTAAAATCATGCATCTGATCCCCTAACAGGTCATGATGCAGAGGACAAGGGCAGGAAGACCATTATTACTGGTGGCATTACACTGTCATCCTTCTGTCACCAATAATAATCACAATATTACAATACCATAGTCATATAGTATCATAATATGCTGAGGAGGCATGTTTATGGATGTCACAGAACATTCTATAAGCCGCATGTGCTAATAGAATATGAAGAGTCAGCTAATGCGGACATTATATACTAAGATGACATGGGTTCCTATGACAGCTGGCACTGCCCAGGGTGAAGGCAAGGGGAAGGGATGATCCTATATCCAAACCTGGCTCATGGCAAGATCTCCCTCCCCCATTCCCTGGAAGAAAGCGCAAGAGCCGGGTCAGCTCCGGTATTCAAGGCAAAGGAGCACCGTCTGATTATGGTGACATGGGGAGTAGGGGTCGTAAGGACAGAGGGGGCCAGTCCCCCACTTACATGTTGCTCTCTCTACATATATCTATCTCCATCTAGCACTGGACTCTTCTCCTTCTCGTTCTCTGAAGAACAGGGAACAAAGAGAGGAGATGGGTTATGGACAGACCCACACACTCTCCGCCCAGTCACAGGTAGCCCAGGTCACAGGGGCTGGTACTGCTTTGCATAACCTTTGCCTCGGAACTACTGCAGATGGAAACCCAGGGTTTTCTGGTTGGGGCCTGGCCTCTTCACCCTCTCCCTGTCCTGTGAGGCTGGAGCTTAACTGTACTCCACTCACCCCAAGGAGAGGCAGCCTCTAAGAATGCGAACCCAGGAAGCTGGGCCTTGCTGGGCAACCAGCTTTAAAAGGCACCTGGGAGACAGGGAGATCCAGCAGGGTGGGAAGGTCCCTGAAGCCGGGGCTATGACTGGCTAGAGGTGTGGGGGGGACGGGGGTCCTTTTCCACAGGGCCACCTCACCTGTATCGGCCCCAGGGTGTGGGCAGCCAGGTCAGATGGGCAGGGGGTCAGGGTCGCAGCCATCACCCCTCTGCAGAGAGGGGCACATACTGGGAGGGAGCTGGCCCTGGCCAGGCTCCCTCTGGGGGTAACTCAGGAGCTCCACCCTGGGCACAGAGCTCACCTGGATCAGCACCCGGCTGCGCCCCTCCCTCGACACTATCCTAGCCCCAACACCACACCAGCAGAGAAGAGAACTAACTGCTGAGCTGGGAGTCCAGCTCCTCACTGACCTGACTCTCAGCCTGGGGTGTCCCAGGCTCCCTGTCTGAGCTGCCCGCCTCAGGCCCAGGGCCCTCCAGGAAGTTGGATGGAACCAGGCCCCTCTGTCCATTCAGCTCGCCCTGGGGAGGAGAAGCTGGTAAGACTGAGACAAGGAAAGAGGCCTCAACCCCACCCCCTTGACCCTGAAGCCTCTGGGGGAACAGCCATGGGTCAACATCACTGTCATGGAAGGTGACTTGGTCCATTCCTCCAGGCTACCATCAGGAACCCTTGCTCATCCCCCTCCCTGGCTCTGGGAGAGCCCTTTCTGAAAGGGGTGATGACATGGGGTACGGCACACCCCCACCCCAATGTCCTCACATAGTAGAAACCATCATCGTCCATGCCCCCGAACACAGTAATGACGTCCCCTGCCCGGAAGGGTAGCTCTGCCTGTTGAGAGACCAAAAGGCAGGTGTCAGGCCCAGGGAGCCCCTGCCACCACCTTGCTTGGCTGGGCTCGGTCTGAGGGTCTCACCTCCACATCCATGTTGGGGGAGCTCTCCTGGGGATTGTAGTCAAATGCAGCCACCATGGAGCGGGGAGCTTTCAGGCTGGCAGAGGAGACCGGCTGGGGGAAGCCTGCAGGCAAGGGGCAGAAGACTCACAACTCTCTCTAATCTCCCACCCCATACTATCCTCCGAACTGGAGGCCTGCTCACCCCCTAGTCACCACCTCCCCACTAGCTGTGGCCCCTGGAGAGAGGCCAGAGGGGCCGCCCCACCCCACCTCTTTCCCCAGTCTCCCCTGCACAGGGACAGCCCCTCACCTGCACTGGGCTGGGCAGGGCCTTCTGACTCAGCTGTGGAGAGAATGTGCGTGTGAGCCCTGCCCCTCACTTCCCTCCTCATCCAAGGCCGGGGGTGGTGCTGGGCAGGCAAGATGCTCAGCCTCATACAACAGAGAAAGATGCTCAGAGAGTACATCAGCCCTGGCCTTTGATTTTGGTAGTGAACTGAGGCCCAGAAAGGGTAAGTGACTTGCTCCAGGTTACACAGAATTTACTGTCAGGTGCTTTTGGGAACAGAGGTCCTCTATCCCCGTTAGAAAAAAACCTCCCACTGGAGGGGATGGATGTGGGTGCAGGTCTGCTCTGATTCCCTTCACCTGCTCAAAACTCCACGTGTGTCTCCCCAGAGAGCCCAGCAGTGCCCCCGCCCCACTCATCCTCACAGGCCCCCGAGGGAGAAGAGGTCTCACTCACTTTTCTTGGAGCGGCGGGGCTTGGGAGGAGGCCCAGCTGTGCGGGCTGTGGAGTACACAAAGGGACAATTCCCTGATCCAGGAAGGCAAGTAGACGTAAAAGAGAAACTGAGGCAGGGGAGCAGGACAGGACAGTGACTCTGGAGTCTCCTCTTGGGACTGCGCCAGGGTTCCTATGCTCGTCTCTAAAGGGCATTCCTCTCCCATCCCCGACCTCCAGGATCCAAAACACATGCCTCATCCCCCTGCAGCAGACCCCACTCCAGCTGGTGAGCTCATTGCTCTGGCCACAGTGGCCTTAGCCTCTGCGAGGTCCTAGTGGCTCCGCTAGACTCTGGATAAATGAGGTGCTCCAGCCGCTCCAGACACACAAACTGCTCAGGAGGGGTTGAGTTGGAACTGGGGTGCTGGGAGCTGGGGGAGGGACAGCAGCAGGTCATACCTGAGCCCTCAATGAGAACATCTGGGGACAAATAACCCCGCTGGAACAACTGTTGTCTCCCCACAAGACTGTCCACAGCTACCTCAGCCACCATGTTGCAGGGGATGTAGCCAGTCCGGCCCCCACCTTCACCCCGGTAGAAGCCATCGGCATCCTTGTCCCCAAACACCTGGAGGCAAAGACCAGTTGTCTCAGGAGGCCAGCTCAGCTTGTGCCCTGCACCCCAGGCCCTGAGCCCCGCACACCACACTCGGAACTGCAGAGTGCTCTCCCTTTCACAGGCCATGGGGCAGGAAACAGGGAGAACAGCAAAGAATAAGGATCAGAGGGCGAGAGAAAATAGCCCTCTCCATATTATCGTCACCCACTGTCTGCACGTCCATCGACCCAGCCCACCGCAGACAGGATCTCCTGAACCTCAGAGCAACAGCAAAAAGCCTGTGAGGTAGACACTAAGATCATCCCTATTTGACCCGTGAGGAAGCTGAGGCCCAGAGGAGTTAGTTAATCTACTCAAGGTTACATGGCTAGAAGTGGCAGTCAGGATCCAACCCCACATCATCCAGCTCGAGAAGCCGAGTTCTCACCCATGCATGGCTATAATTCCTCCAGTGCAGGAAAGGAGGGAGGGGGGAGGACCAAACGGTGAGTCAGTCACCTTCAGGATCTGGCCCTCCCGGAAGGGGAGCTCCTCTTCCCCAGCATCAGGGTTGGGTGACATTGACACAGGGTCATAGTCAAACAGAGCCACAAAGACCCTGACAGGTAGGTCCTGGTAAGCCAGCACTTCTGGGGGACTCCTCGGAGGGGCTGTGGAAAGGATTGGGGAGACAGCAATGACAATCAGCTCTCGCCGAGGAGTTAAGAAAGGCCCCCTCAGCCTAGCCCAGCCCCCACCAGGTGCTCACCCAGCTCGGTGGGCCTGGGGGCCCGGCCCCCTTTCCTTGGGGGGCCCCTCTGCCCTCTGGGCTCCCCCGACTCTGCTGCCTACAAAGAGAGGGGAACAGACGGCAGAAGTGACACGTCACTCCTCTGGCAGGCACCTCAGCAGGGACAGGACCCCATATGCACTCCCCCAGGCGTGCCCATCAGCACAAGCAGCGCAGCAGAGCAGGGACACAACATTCCTCTCCTGGAGCCTTGGCCCAACCTTGCTGGAGACATCAGACACCCCCACAGGGGGAGGAAGGACAGGAGGGGAGGCCCCCACTCTAGCCACCCCAGAAGATGCATGGAGTAGAGGGGACTGAGGCTGGATCTCAAAGCTGGCCGAGAAGCAAGGAGCGTGTGAGAGGAGGGCCTTTCTCAGCATCAGGGTTGGGGGATGCCGGACGGACATCATAGTCAGTGTCTTGAAGATGTAACTAGCTCAGCAGAGGAAAGGCCACCCTGCCCGGAGGCAGGGGGCTGGTTGGCAGCAATTGGTGACTAATGATAACAGAATATTGTGCGTCCCAGTTCCGATCAGCAGAAGCAGCAAAGCAGTGGAATGTGGGTGGGAGGAGGCAGGTGAGGGAGCTTGGAGGCCCAGCTCCACCTCTGCTGATGGAGGCGGCAGCGTGGAATGGGTGTGGCTGGTGGGCAGAAAGCAGAGCCACCAGGTGGCAGCAGGCGGGGAGCTGCCCAGGGTGGGAAGTGGGCACGGACCCGGGAGGGTTGCTCCTTGGCTCTGCCAGTCGCACTGCGGCCTCTCCGTTCTGGCTCCCCTTTCTCCCAGGCCAGGAGGCGTGGGTAGGGGTTGAGGCCTGAATTGGCCTTCAGAGGTCCCCTGGGCCTTCCTATAGGTGCTGTGCCCCAGGCTTCCCCATCTCCAAGGTAGCAGGAGCTGGTGATGCTGACGCCCCCGCCGCCCGCCTCCTGTTCATCCTCAGAATCATATTCGATGCTGATTTCCAAGCATTTGGGAGACAGGCAGCTGGCCAGGCCAGATTCTGGGGCCCGGCCCCGGGGGCACCTCCGGGAAGGGGCCGGCCGCCCTCTCCCACCAGCCTCTGGTCCACCCTTGGCACCCTCGCCCACAACGGGGGCCCCCCTCTCCCGCGTGGGGCCTGGTCGTCCAGAGGCCTGGGGCCCGCAGTTGCTGAGAAGTCGGCTGCAGTGTTCACGGGGATCTGGGGACCGCCTGCGGTTTGGGGGCTTCTCGGGGGAGCCATTTCCTCTCTTCCAGCTGTTTCCACCAACTAGTCCGGGCATGTCCTCCAGGCGGTCCCCAGCCCTGGAGGGCTCAGGAGACAACGGACACGGGCCAGGTCCTCGGGGCAGACTGCTGTCACAGCCCAGCCCCAGCACTGCAGGCTCAGGAACGCCAGGGTCTCGGGAAGAACAGCCAGCCCCTGGCCTCTCTTTGTCCTCCTCATCCTCCTCATCCTCTTCCTCCTCCTCCTCAGGGATGCTAAAGAGCTTCTTGCTGCAGAACTGCTGGAGGGGCAGCTCCAGGATCTGCTCCAAGACCTCCTCGTCGCTGTCAGTCTCCCAGATGGGGTCGGGCTGGGGCTGGGGGGTGGGGGGAGGAGGGCAGCAAGAAAGAGAGGTCCATGGGGAGAGAAGAGAGCTATGACCTTTGCCCTCAGATGAGGGCAGGGGTTGCAGGCAATCCCATAGTTCTCCCTCAGTTTTCTCCAAGAGGAAAGACCAGAGAAGGAGGCTGGCCCAAAGTCACACAGCATGCCCAGGGCAGAGCCAGAGGAAGAGCAAGGGACACACCCAAGGAACAGTGGCACAGATGCTTGGGCCCCTAAGGGACAGGAGCATCAGGGAGCAAACTGTACCCGTAATAGCAGAAAGGCTTCCCCACCCCCTCCCCAGAAGCTCCCAACACAAGGCTCTCAGATGGCCAGGGTGCTGCGTCTGGTGGGCTAGGGCAGGAAAAGGTGCAGAAAAGAGCTCCTCATTCTCCCCTCTCTTCCCAGGAGGGCAGAGGCCAACCCTGAGCCACTTCCTATCTGCTGCTTAGGACAGGGCCCAGGCCACACACCTAGAATGCTGCGGGCACTCAGTGACGGCTGGAGCAGTGCTGACACAGGGGGTAGAGGACCCTGGAACCCGAGGTCTAGGGCCCACCAGCTCTTCTGCACCCCGTTACCTTGGCCCCATTCTCCCTAATGCAGCTGCCAGCAACCTGCTTCTGGAAAGAGCAAGTCCTGGAACCCAGCTCCTCATCCTCTTCCTCCTCTTCCTCCTCCTCTTGGATGTCTGATAGATCTGAGTTGCGGCCATGGTCCACAAGGGAGTTCACCAGACGGACCCCGAGCTCCGCCGTGTCCTCCCTCTGCAAGAGGTGAGACAAAGGAGGAGAGAGGGAAGGACAGTGAGGGGGATGGGCGGCTCTGGCAGGGTCAGCGCCAGCCAGAACAAAAGTGGCCCTTTGGCAGAGGGAGAGAGGGTCATGCCCCAAACAGGGGGCTCACACAATGGGTGGGCGGGGAAGAAGAGGATGGTAGCCAAAAGGGAAAGAGAAATCTGGAAAGATAAGTGACAGAGAAATAGACAGACAGACAGCACAGACCAGAGCAGAGAATAAGAGGAGAGCGCAACCAGATTTTGGCAGAAGGCAGGGAGGCAGGCCCTGATCCTCTGAGGTGGGCCAGTGTTTCCTCAACCCCATACCTCAGCCCTGGGCCTCAGCCCAGACGCTGCGTCTCCTCCGCGGCAGGCCTCAGCACTGGGCACCCTCTGGGCCAGGGCTTCCTGTGTAGAGCAGGGTGCTGGGCAGGCCTCTCCTGCAGTCCACTCGGCCTCCTCCTTGGCGAGTGAGGACGCTGCAGGGCCAGGAACGGTCTCCCTCACGGTTGGCCCACTGGCCCTCCTGTTCTCTGAGGCACCCAGCACAGCTGCCCCAACCTCCTCCTGGAATGGAAGGCACTGAGGAAGGGCCCAAGCCCAGGCCCTTCTCCCAGCCTCCACCTGCTTCCGCCCTCCCCAGCCGGCTACCTGGGAGCAAGGTGCTGGGGGCTCCTCTTGGGATCCTTTTGGTGTCTCTCTGGGAGGGCTTGCTGGGGGGCCTCCAGGGGGCTCTCGAGTTCCATGGGGGTCAGGGCACGGGAGGGGAGAGCTGGGGTCTCCAGGCCCTGGAGAAGCTGGAGCAAGGGGTGGTCTGGCCTCCGAGCCTGGTCGTGGTGAGGGGCAGGAGACCCTGGCTGGCAGGCAGGCCACAGCCAGGGCTGGGGTGACAGGAGCTGGAATGGAGTCGGCTGACTCGCCATGGGGTGACATGGTACGTACAGCCACCTCACTGCACACCTGCAGCAGCTGCAGCTGGGACAACTCCACCAGCACACTGCCTGCTGTGGGCGAGGCCACCTCCATGATCTGCAGGATGGAGGAAGCACAGGAAAGGGAGGCTGAGATGGCCAATTGTGATGACACAATGACAACAATGGCCAGGCCCTGTGCTAAGCCCGTGGCATGCCTTATCTCATCTAATCATCCTGTCCACACAGTGCAGTGGTTTTTGAATCCCAGTCATCTGCTACCAAACTCTGTGCTCCTAACTAATCTGCTACACAGTGCCCAAATGCCAGGGGCCAGGCATCTCTGTGCCAGGGGGGGAGACTAGGCTTCTGAGAGTGACAGGGAGAGACCCCACATCCTGCTCCCAGAGTACAGGGAGAGTGCCCAGGCCATACCTTCTGCCCATCAGCATAAACGGCATAGCCTGTGACACGGACGCCATTGGAGGTGCCAGCAGCATCAATTGTTACTGGGAGCCAGCTGATGATCAAGATTCCAGGCGAGGGCCCCGGCTCAATCTGCACATCCAGGGGGGCATCAGGTGGGCCTGGGGAAAGAGAGGCACAAGACCCAGTAATGTAGGACACTCGGCACCAGAGATACCAGCCCACTTTGCCATTTCCCTGAAAACGCAAATAGCAACAGCCTCCCCTCCACAATCACCCATGGCCTGGCCTCCTGGGTGTTACGGACAGTCAATGCCCAAGCTGGCATACCTGCGGGGAGTGTGGTGAACTGCAGTGTGGCAGCCCGCTGCTCCGGCCGCTCCCAGCCTGGTTCCCAGGATCCTCGAGGTGGGAGCTGAGCTTCCACTCGTGCCTGATAGAGTGTACCAGGCCGCAGGTGGCAGAAAGTGGCCCAGTAGGTGCTGGGGCAGGCAGGGGGGCACTCTTCCCCATTGAGGTAGATGGCATGGGCCAAGTTGCTATTGCTGGGAACCCAGGTAATCTCAGCAGATGTGGCTGTCAGTCGATGGACCCGCAGCTGAGTAGGTACCACTCGGGCCTGGGCACCCACCACCAAGCAGCAGCGCAGAGGGTCGGAGCTGCCCCGACTGGTCAGGGACTGTACAGAAACACGGAGGGGCCCGGCCCGCAGGTCCAGGTCCTCAAGCACAGCCTTGGGGGGCACCCCAGGCCCCAGGGCCTGACGCAGCTCCCCATTCACGCAGATATGGTAGCCGTGTAGCTCCACTTGCTCAGGAGGTGGCTCCCAGGCCAGCACCACACTGTGGGCCAGCTGCTTGAGGATTGCCAGATGGCGGGGGTAAGGCACAGCAGGAGGCTCACCCAGACCCTCAGGCAGGGGGCTCAGACTAAGCTCGTCCCCTGCAGCCTCCTCCTCTGCTCTGGGCTGGCTGCGTCCCCCGCTGCTCTGGCCCCCACTACTGCTGCCACCCCCACCTCCGCTCAGGAAACTGAGTTCAGGGCCTGAACTGTGGGATAAATCGGCCAGCTCCGGAGGGAGGGAGGTCAGGAGGTCGTCGTCGGACACACGCTCTACAAAATTGGAAGGGACCAGGCCCCTTCGGCCATCCATAAGCTCCCCTGGCAGAGGGAGGGCAGGGAAGGGGAAGACAGAGAGGAGGTAGAGAAAAACCAGTCCAAAAAATGCATTTTAGCAATGGTTAGTGAGTGATCTTAAGCATTTGATTCAAATCAACATTTACCTGTTAGTGCTTTTGAAAGACAAGAGCAGTCAAGAGCTGGATTAGGGAGTTATTGTTAATATTCTAGGTGTGATCACAGTATTGTGGTTATATAGACAGAGCTTCTTAAATTTTAATGTGCATATGAATCACCTGGAGATTTGTTAAAATGCAGATTCTAACTCAGCTAGGTCTGGTCTGGGTGAGGCTGAGATTTCTGCATTTCTTTCTTTTTCCTAAAGGTATGCTTTTTGATGAGGAATATTGGCCCTGAGCTAACATCTTTTGCCAATCTTCCTCTTTTTTTTTTTCTCCCCAAAGCCCCAGTACATAGTTGTATATCCTGGTTGTATGTATCCTTCTAGTTCTTCTATATGAGAAGCTGCCACAGCATGGCTTGATAAGCGGTGTGTAGGTCTGCGCCCAGGATCCGAACCGGCGAACCCTGGGCCGCTGAAGCAGAGCACACAAACTTAACTGATACCCCACCAGGACAGCCCCAGATTATTCATTTCTAACAAGCTCCCAGGTGACACAGATACTGCAAGGATGTAGGAGAATGTCCATGTTCCAAGGAGATGCATGTTGAAGTTTGTCTAGGTAAAATGTCATGATGTGTACAACTTGCTTTTCTGTCATTTTTCTTTGTAATCCACATATGGAAAAGCAAATACACCAAAATGTTAACAATTGTTGAATCGAGGTGGCAAGGATATAGGTGTTCATTGTTTTATTCTTTTTCTGTACATTTGAAAACTTCCATATTACGCAGCCCTGAGGAGTAGGGGCAGGGGGCCCCCTCAACTTCCAATTGTGAAAAACAGACATTTTCAAAGAGAGAGGGAAGCAACACCTGGTCATGGCAGGGGAAAGAATCTTTAGATACAGAAGACATAAGTGCCAAAGAAAAGAGTCCCCTGTGGGTGCTAGAAGGGATTAGGCCCCACAGCAGGCCTGGGCCTGGGAGTATGACTGGTAGTCACTCCAGGCAGCGGCCAAAAGTAAGTTGTGTTACCTTGTGCCAGTTCCCCCAAACACTCGTCAATAAAGTATCGTAAATCATTCGCTGTTGCTTGAGGGATGTCAGGGAAGGAAGAAATTGGGCACACAGCATGTCACGTCACAGCTAACTTGGGAGAAGGAAAGAGATTCCCAGGAACAGATGAGCTGGTGACTGTTGAGCCTTATTAGGAGGAAGGGGAAGCACAGGCCAGGGTGGAGGGCAGAGGGTGTGTGTAGGCAGTCCTGGGCTGCTGGAGGGCCCGCGAGTTTCCCCTACACCCTCTCTCTCTCTGCTTACACTAGGAGCAAAAACAAGTATGAAAACTTAAAGAAGACACAATAGGGACTGTCAATAAATTAAATAATATAAGCGCTGTGGTGGACTGAACGGGGGCTTCCCAAAAATATGTCCACGTTCTAACCCCTGGATCCTACGAATGTGACCTTATTTGGAAAAAGAGTCTTTGCAGATGTAATTAAGTTAAGGAGCTTGAGATGAAGTCATCCTAGATTATCTGGGTGGGTCCTAGATGCAATGACAAGTGTCTTTATCTCGCACAGGGAGAGACACTGAGAGAAGAGAAGGAGGCAATGTGACTACAGATGGGGAAACTGGAGTGATGTGGCCACAAGCCAAGGAACACCTGGAACCACCAGAAGCTGAAAGGGATGAGGAGTGGACTCTTCCCTGGAGCCTCCAGAGGGAGTGTGGCCTGCCAACACCTTGATTCCAGGCTCCTGGCCTCCAGAGCTGTGAGAGAACACACTTCTGTTGCTTTAGCCACCCGGCTGGTGGTCACTTGTTGCGGCAGCCCTAGTATAAGTACTAGTGCTAAGGAGGGTGACATTAAAGCAGGAGCCTTCACACTGAACAGACCCACAGCCCTGAAAGGCTGGCGCTGGAGCCTGGGTCTGAGTCAGGCACAAGCTCCCGAAGTATGTGCCCCCAAGAGCGGTCCAGGTGGGACCAGACGTAGAGGAAGGAGCCATTCAGCTAAAGTTTGATGAGCAACATGGCCCCACATCCTACACTCAGGTGTCTACATGCCTTTAAATCTATCCCAGATTGTAAGGTTCAAATCTAGTAATTTGTGGTTAGTTGATATTTATGGTTTTGCTGCCCCCTTCCAAAAAATTGTATTGGTTTTTTGGTTTGTTTGTTTGTTTTTCCATTTTAAAAAAGCTGTTTGGGGGCAGCTATTTAATCCCGCTCTCTGTTATCTGCCCCTATGGGGAATTTAGTGTTTACCATCATTCCCAGCAGCTACTCAAATAACAGGCGTAGGGCCCAGGGAAGAGACACCGAGCAGGCTCTCAAGGCCTGGCCTTACAAACCCAAAGCTTTGGGTGTTGCAGACCCAGAGCTGATCTCTTTCCTACATCCCCACACATGGTTACAGCCCTTGCCCTGCCCTGTCCACACCTCATCTCAGTCCCCACACAGTGTCATCCTCCCTGCCGCTGAAGGAAGCAGCCTGGTACCCAGCCAGGGCCCCCTGGGGGAGCCTCCCAAGGCCATTTCTTCTGCAGGCCCTGCCCTGTTGCCCAGTCTGAGTAGTGGGGCATCTGCCTTGGTTGCCCCATCTCCCCACAGGCACTGGAGAACTGCCCTGAAGCCCACGCCCTGAGAACTGCTAACCACTTGCTAACACCCTTTCCTGGGCTCTGGACCCTGGTTCCTCCTCCCCACACCCGACTGGAGTCCAGCATCAGAACTATGTTACATGCTTGACCTCGAGCATCACTCGTGTTAAACACTGCCATGCCGTGTCCCCCAGCACAAAAGCAAATTTAGCCAAAATTTCCGATGACACTCTGCCCATCATCTAGACTGTGGTAGGCCCTGTCCTGCCCTGCTTAGGGCAGACCTGCAGTCAGACCGGCTGCCCCCTTGTCCCAGATCCCTTCCTTTCCCTTTCCCCCACGGGCTCCAGGTCTCCGCACACCTTTTAGCTGAGTCTGAAAAGTTATGGTGGGCTGAGAGGATACGGATGCGTGGAGGTCTCTAGGAAGAAGAGCTTAAAAGCAGGGGAATGAACAGACTGTTCCCTGCCACCTTCCTACCTTCAAAAAAGCCATCCTCATCCATGTTGCCATAGATGTAGATATATTCGCCAGCAGTAAGCGGCAGCTCTGCCTCTGGATTCTCGTTGGGGCCCTCGAAGGGGTTGTAGCTGTGGGGGGAGGCGCGGAGGAGGAGGAAGATAGCAACCAACATGCTGACTGCCACGTCCCAGCTCCTCTCCCCCACGCACTCGGCCTTTATGGGGACTTGGTTGTCCATCTTCAGCCAAGCAGAGCGCTCACTGAGCCCACCTCAGCCCAACTAGGTCAAGAGGACTTGTCCACTGGGATCCCTGCACCCCACCATTACCTCCAGAGGCCGCTATCTTCACTCAGGCCCTTCCTCCCAGACACCCCAAATGCTGGGGGGGATGGGGAACAGGGGAGAGGGGCCCACCTGTAGCGCGCTAGGAAGACCTGGATCCTGGCTCCTCCCCGGCTGCCCTCCGGCGCTGCTGGGAGCAGGGACACACTGTCTGCCTCCAGCTCCTCCACCTCACTGGCTGTGTCCACCTGGGGACAAACAGAAAGGGCCAGTCCTCTCCAGGACCCAGGGCCAATGGCAAAGCAGACAGTGGAGGACCTGTTGCTTTGAGAAGGGAAAGTGAGCGCACACTGGACAAGGCCAGCAGCAATGAGCCCTGATGTTTTCTAAATCAGCACCTGAACCAGCAGGCCCTGGCAGAGCACAGCTGGCCTGGGAAGGGGGAGTGGGGATAACCTGGCCTCCTCCCTGAGCCCTGGCCTCTACTGCACCAGCCCAGTAAATAAGACCACTTTCTCGGAGAGGGGGCCAGCCATGCTGGTGTGGGGTGGCTGCCCAATGGCAGTTTGTCTCCTTAAGGAAAAACCCAGCAAAGCACTCTGAGTGTAAAGAGCTGGCAGCGAGCACGCAGAAGGGGCTGAGAAGTCCCTGAGAGGGGGTCACTGCCAGGGAAAACAGGGGCAGCCAAAGCCAGAACCACCGTCCTATCCCACAAGGGGGCAGTAGAGGCCCAGGGCTGGGTTCCACCACTTTCCACAACCGTGGACATCAGGGCTGCTCCTGACCTTCTCCCCTCCACTTTCTGGAGTTTGGGAGGTAGAGAGGGGGACGAGGTGATCAGAAGAGCTGTGAGTGACGCCCAAGAACTTGGTAATAATAATAATAGCTGCCATATGTTAAGCACCTTCTGTGTCCCCCACACTGAGCAAGGCACTTTCCCTATATTTTTTCATGTAATCCTCACAACAACCTTACAAGGCAAGTTTAATTAGCTCCAAAATCCAGACAAGGAAACCGAAGTCCAGAAGGGGTCCATGACTTGCCTAAGACAAAGTTGGGATTTGAATCCCGGAACCTGTGCTCTTTCTCACACAACCATCTGCATCTGCGACAGCCGCTCTCATGAACAGTCTCATTATGTGGATCCTGGCGCCATAGTGTCTCCCTCCAGCCAGCCCAAGACTCTGGGGCTTCTCTTGGCCCCAGAGGGGTGGGGCTGGGTGACCCCAACATAGGGCTTGCAGGCGGCCCCGGAGCGCAGGACAGACTCCACCCAAGCTCCCTGCCCACAAGGAGGAGTCCACAGGCCCTTCTCTCCAAGCACCTGGCTCCACTTCCCGACGTGGGCCAGCAGCCACCCAACTCCTGGGAATCCCAGACGAGGTCAGGGCCAGCTCTCCTTCTCCCTTCCCCAAGGCTGAGCAAGACCCAGCCCCTCCCCAGCACTGACCTCAGGCGTAGGGCAAGACTTGGGGCTGTTGTGGATGGACTCAGAGCGAGAGGAGTTGGAGAGAGACTCTGCCTTCTTGGCGGTCCTTCGAGGGACCCCAGCAAGCGTGGCAGAGGCAGGCTCGGAAGACTTTTGGCTGCAGCGCCCTGGGGAGCCCGGTGGGAGGTCAAGGTCTAAAGAGAAGAAGGCATGTGGGTCTGCGGTCTGTGGCCTGAAGAGGGAGCAGGGACTGAGGGTGGAGCCTCTTGGATAGGGAGCCAGGCCCTCCACAGCAAGGTTTCCTTACAAGAAGGGAAATATTTAGGGGAAACTTAGTAAGTGGAGGTGGAAGTGACTTACACACATTGTTTCACAGGATCCTCAGAGCAGCTTGCCGAGGTGCATGGAATTACTCGTCTTACAGTTTAGGAGACGATGGCCCACAGAGGTGAAGCAGCATGCTCAAAATCATGGGACTCTTCAGTGAGGGGAGCCGGGACCACCAGATCTGACTGACCCCCTGCCCTGACTCTTCACCAGCCCACACTGCCTGCTACTGACTCCCCGTGCCCAACTCCCGGCCGTGACCACAGAGGTCTTGAGCGGGAGGAGCAGTGGCCTGAGATGCCTGGGCCAGACTCTGGGAGAGCCACTCCCGTGGGCTCATTTTTTTTCCCACCAGAGCCTGGTTCTAGCCAGGCCTGGCTCTAACTTGCTGTGTGAGTTTGGGCGAGGTGCTAGCTTCCGCTGACCCTATACAAAAGCCCCAGGTTTGAGGATTCCAGGCTAATGTCAGTGGGGTGTACCTTACCTTTGGGGCCAGACCCCCTGCAGGGCTGGGGGGTAGAGCAGCAGCAGGGGGGTGGTGGACGGTCCCCAAGGGTACTGCAGCCCAGGGCAGAGGTGAGCAGATCCAAGGGGCCAGGGTGCAGGCGGAAGGCCTGGAGCTCCTGCGCCAGGAGGCTGAAGCGCTCAGTTTGGCTGCGGCACTGCTCCTCGAGCTCTCGAACCCGGACCTGGGTCAAGACCCACCATGAGCCACCAGGCCCAGCAAAGCAGCCCAGTTCAGCCTGTGCCGTCTCCACACAGCCCCACACCAACTTCAGATCACATCTGCCCAGCCCCTAGGCCTGGCACCAACCCTCCGCCTGGCTGCCCCATTGCCCTTAACAGTGTCTGAGCTGAGGGTGGAGTCCTGGGGCTGTGGGACAGCTGCACTCCCTACCCGCCTCCAGAGAAGGGCTCGACCGGCCTCCGCGCAGCACACCCTCACACCCCAGGCAGTGGCACTTCTGCTTCTGGCTGCTTTCTAGGCCAAAAGGGATTGCTCCCACCCCCAGCACCACCACCAGCATCACCTCAGAAGTTTTCTCAGCTCCACTGCTTGTCACCCTCCCACAGTCAGTGACCTAAATCCCTGCCCTCAGAGAGGTCCCCAGAGAGAGCTCACATGGGAGCCGGGGCATCTTTGTGACAGGAACAAGCCAATTCTCAAGAATATTCCTCAGGTATCAGGAGAGTCCCAATATTAGGGGCTCTCCCTGGCCAAGAGATCACGGGTTAGACTGGTAATGAACTTCCTCATGGTCTGAATGGCAAGGTTTTAGAGGAGGAAAGGCCCCATGTCTGCCAGGCACAATGGCAGGTCTGAGACCAGGGGATGGCCCACATGTCCTGTAGGAATCCCAGCCCATCTACGGAGTCTCAGGTCTGCTACCGGTCACACCCTCCTCTGGTGGCATGAGGGTTGGGACCACGTGGACCTGAGGGAAGAGATGCAGCTCAGCCAGCCAGGAGAGGTGTGGGGGAGGGGACAGCCAGGGAGGTCGGGGTCAGGAGGCTGTACCTGCATGGAATCCAGGGTGGACTGCACAGAAAAGGAAAGCAGAGGAGAGTTAGAACCTGTACCCTGTGGGTCACTATCCAGAGAGGGAAGGAAAGAGGGAGGGGCCCACTGGGTCCACTCCCTGGACTGACTGAGCAGCTCTTAAGTGAAAGGCTATTTCAGGGTGAAGGCAGCCTCCAGCGGTAGGTGGCAAAGGGACACTGCTGCTCAAGACTAAGGAGCCCCTGCCCTGCTGTGCCCCAGCCTAAGAAACAGGCCAATGGTGGAGGGGATTCCCCTGGGCCCTGGAGTATTTAAGGGCCCTTCTTGCAAGCCCACACCCGTGACACTCACACCCACACAGTCCCCTCCAGCTCTCTCTGAACTTCCCCCACAAGCTGATGGGGCTGGGGTCACCCCTAGGGACCCTACCTCCAGCAGCTGCATGGCGCCTTCATGTTCCCTCTTAGCTTCCGCCTGGGCCTACAGGTGAAATGAGGCAAAATGCTGGAGGAGAAGGATGAGGAAAGGGGTGGGATAGAGGGAGATGAAAGGGAGGGGGGCTAGGAAGGGCAAAAGGAAAGAAGAAAGAGGGGGAAGGGAGAGGAGAGGAAGAGGGCAGGCGGGCTGGGAAGAGGGAGGCTGAGGGCCCCTCCCTCCCGAACTCCCACCCTGAACCGTGCCTTAGGCTAGAAGGCAGTGTGGCCAAGCAGACGTGAGCCTGACATTGCTCTCTCTTTGGGGAGCATCCACCCTCAGGGTTTCCCTCCTACCTCTCCGGACGCCCCGTCTCAGCCTCTTCTGCCTGCTCCGTCTTCCACCCCTTTCGAACGTCAGGGTGCCACGGGGCACAGTGCTAGGCCCACTTTACACTCTCTCCCAAGGGTCCCATCTAGTCACATGACTGATACACTGATGACTCCAAAATACATCTCCAAGACCTGCTTCCCCACGACTCCAGGCTCCTAAATCCAGCTGTCTATGGACATCTCCACTTGCATGTTAAACATACAACCCAAACTTGGCCAAAATAGAACTCAGAACTCAGCATTCCTTGCCTCTCAAGTCTGTTGCCCCTTCATCCCTCACCTCCTGGGGAGTGAAAAGCCCCACCCTCCACCAGGGGGTCACAGCAAATGAGCGACAGAGCTGGGACTCAACTGGAATCCCACAGTGACTCTTGTTGATTCTATCTCCAAAACGTATTTCACACCCATCCGTCTGTTTCCCCTTCATTGCCTGCTGCCTGGTCCAGGCCATCATCTCCCACCCGGAGTGCTTCCACAGCCCCGACACCTGACTGCCCCGCTTCCACACCCCAATCCACCCCCCACAGCGCCGCCAAAGTGATCTGCTAAAATGACCCCTTGGATCATGCTGGGATCTTTCAACAGCTTCTAACTGCTCAGAGAGCAAAATATCCAAACTCTTTCCACAGCCTTTAAGGCCCTGAGTGATCTGGCTCTCGCCTACTCCTGCTGTCCTGGCCATCTCCACACTGCTCTTTCCCGATTCTGTCCCCCTATCTGGAGTGCTCTTCAGCTGGCTCCTTCCTGCCCCTGAGGGATTAGAGGCCTTCCCCATCCACCTCTCTAAAGTGGCCCCTCACCCCACCCCAGTCACTCTCTGTCACGTCACCAGTTCTCTTCCCCCCTTGCACTTGTCAGTGACGGGGACCATCTCACTCATGGATCTGCTTATTTGCTGATCGGTCAGGGACCTGGTCTTTGCCCACCACTGTCCCCCAGTGCCTGATACAGTGGCTGGCATGCAGTGGGTGCTCAGTAAATGCTCACTGAATGAGTGGATAACTAAGCTGGGGTCCAGTAGCCTACCACCCCTCCCTCACTCCTGCTCCTTAGAGACACTGCCCTCACCTGCTGCAGCCTCTGGACCTCCTGCTGCTTCTCCTGCAGGCTGAGCCGAGCCTGCTCATACTCGACCTCCAGCTGCTGCCGCCGCTGGGCCACCTCCCGCATGTGCTGAAACACAAGACCATGGGTCAAGGCCAGAGCCCTACTCCACTGTTTCTCTAGAAGATGCAAGACAAGGGAGCCTCAGACACTTAAAGATATCCTCTATTGAAAAGGAAACTGAGGCAGAGAAGGAAAGGGGCCGGTAGCACCAAGACTGGACCTTAGTCCCCAGCACCCCACAAAGGGCATGTTCCACCATCCAGGGACAAATACCCTCCCCCCACCTACACAGTCCCTCACCTTCAGCACCTGCTCCAGGCTCTCCAGCTTGCTCTGCAGACCCTGGCTCTTGCGAAGGGCTGAGTCCCTCTCTTGTGTCACCCCCAGGAGCTGGCCCCTCAGCTCCGCATTCTCCCACTCCACCTGGAGACGGGGAGTGGCAGGGCGCTGGGCATGTGAGCCTTGTCCCACCAGCTCCTTCCCCAGAGGGAATAGAACCCTTTGTACTCTAGCCCAGTTGGGGGTGGGGGAGGAGCAGGCCCTTGCCCAGGGACAAGGGCCCTAGTAGGAGCCCAGGCCCCACAGCACCTGGGCAGAGCTGCTACCTGCTCCTTCTCTGTGGCTCTCCCACTGAGCCGAGAGTTCTCCTCCACCAGGCGGGCATTCTCATTCTGGGCTTCTCTCAGCTGCAGTTCCTGAGAGACCAGAGGAGCTCTGGGGGGGAGTGAGGGCCCAGCACCCACATTCTTCCCCTCTCCATGCAGAGGACCCTGCCCTCCCAGACAAGGCCCTCCTCCCCCACGTGGAATCTGCATCAGCCAGGAAAGGAGAGCCGTGCAGAACAGGAGGGAAAGAGGGATGAAAGCAGAGCCGAGGGAGCCCACCACCTGGCTGGCTGGGGGAAGGGAGGAGCTGGCCTCCAGGAGGCCCTGAGAGCTCACCAGCTCCTCACATCGCCTCTGCTTTTTCCGGGCTTCCTGCTCCAGGCTTTCGCATTTCTTCCGCTTCTTGCTGAGTTCTGACTCCTGTAGGGTCAGAATCGAGGGCCCCTCATGCAGAAAGACAGATCTGTCCACAACAGGTCTCCTCCAGCCTAGACCTGAGACTTACCAGCTGCTGCACCCTCTGCTGTTTCTCTGGCTCCCCTAGGACCACGGGTGGGCTTTCCACATCTTCCTGGAGTGTGGCCTGGAAATGCCCAGAGGCAGGGGGCTGGCACCTGAGAACAGGGCTCCAGGACAGCCTGCCCCCAGCCTAGCCTGTCCGTGGGAGGTTCCCACCCCATCTCATAGTCAGCAAAGAGATCCCTGCCCAGGAAGGGGGGGGGGTGCTGTCTTCCCACCCCCTCCCATCATCTCCAGCTGATGTGGAAGTGCAGAGGCTGCACCCCTGTGTCCTCCAGACATAGTGCTTTGAGATCCTGAGACCCATGTGTGCCCTGGGAGATGGGTCCCTTATCCAGGCCAAAGCTTTCCCTTTTTAGCTTCCATTCCAGCAGCAGCCCTGCTCTGCACTCAATAACTGTCCTGGGTGTCCTTCAGTCACTGGCAGAGAAGTAGGAGGCCGCCTGGGCCCCCAGGGAGGCAGTGTTTCCAGAGCCAGGGGTTATGAATCAACCAAATCTGGGCTTGGCCTAGAGCATGGCAGACCTGGCCAGACCCTCCTCCTGGCTTCCCCCAAGCCCACCCCATCGCACTGCCCATTTATCTGGGCGAACTCTGGGGGAGGACAGGTCTTCATGGGCTGTGCGTCTCCCTCCCTGGGCCAGGCAGAAGCGCAAAATCTGAGCAAGAAGCACCTCACCCTGAGGCCTTGGTCGCTATGGAGTCCTTCCTCCCACCCCTGAGCCCAGAAGAGGGTGGATCTAGGTGCTGCCCAAGCAGAGAGGATGGAGAGGAGACAGACCTCTAAGTTCTGGGGGTCCGGGGTGGGTCACTAACCCTCGCGACAGGGGCTGCCTAAGCCCGGCGCCCAATGAGGGTCGCCCGTACCTGGAGCCGGGGCGGACGCACCGCCTCCCCCCAGGAGCCAGGGCCGGGCCTAGCCGACCAGGCGGGCGCTGGAGGGGGCGTCCCCGCGCAACGGAGGCAGCGGGAGGCGGCGGCGCGGGCTGGGCCCCCGGCGGCTGCCAGGGCAACCAGGGATTTGCGGCCGGGCCATACCACTGGCGACGCGGCAGGGGCGGCAGGGGCGGCGGGGCGGGCCCCGCAGGGCGCAGGCCTGCAGAGGGCGGACCCCGAACCCCTGGGGGCGGGCGCGGCGCAGGTAGGAGCGCGGGGAGGCTAGGCGGTGGATCCTGCCCCCGGGATCGGGAAAGCTCCACAGCCCTTGGAAGGCTCGCCACTACCAGATCCTCGGGGCTCTGAGTGCGGTGTAGGGGGAGATCCCGGAGCCGCCCCAACCCCCCATCTACACACACCTGCCCTTGCGCGGGCGCTCACCTCTCCCGGGGCCCCGGGGGCGGGCGCCCCTGCTCTGGCCGGGGCAGCAGGGCCCGGGGGCCGGGGCGGCGGGGGCGGCTCCTGCTGGTTGCGCAGAGCGATCTGCCTCTGCAGCCGCAGCACCTCCCGCTGGGACTCGCGCAGCAGCCGGTCGAAGTCCCGCACGTGGAGCCACTGGGGGCCCTCCTGGGGTGAGCGGACAGGGAGAGGAGTCAGGCCTAACCCCTGCACGCCCCACGCCATCCCCAGCGGAGCCCGCCCTCCGCCTTGCTGGAGGGGCTTCGACGCGCGGGAACGTGCACATTCTCCCATGCATACATGCCTGGTCATCGGTGCGTGCGTGTACCGCCGCATGCTTCCGCTAGCCCGTGTGCAGACATTCACAGTAATTCATTTACTGGGCACTCATAGTGTGCCCAGCACTGTGCTAAATGCCTTGAAAACATCGCTTCACACAAGTGCGAGGTATTTGTGGATTCCTACAGCTAGACACACTGGCATACAGCCTGAAGCCTGAAGCCCAGAAATTCCCAGGTCTGGGACTCATGGCTCCACCCCCTTCAGTTCAGGCTCCTTCTCCCTGCTTCCACCTGGGCCGTTGCCAGGGGAACCTACTCCCCAGCAGCCTCCACCTTCCCGCTTCATTTGCATCTCATTAACATCTCATCCACATCCCACACGCCAGGCCGGCAGCCCTGTGTAGGGCTGAGCTGGAAAGGGTGACCAGGGCCTCCTCGCACCTTGCCGACCAGGGTGAGCCTGGCCTGCAGCTCCCTGCACTCTCGCTGCAAGGCAGCAATCTGCTTGTCCTTGGCCAGCAGGACGCTGGCTGTCTCACTGAGGTCCTGGGCTCGTTGGCGGGCCAGGGCCTTCCGGCACAACTCCAGGCTGGCCCCTGGACGGGGCACGGGGGCACTCACCTGGCCAGAGGAGGGGTAAGGCCAACTGTCATCTGAGGGCTGGGGCACTTCTCCCACTCCTCAGCTCCTCCCAAAGGAATGGTTAGGATGAAAACCTAGAAGTGTGGCCTCCTGCTTCTACCCTGTGTTTGGGGCCTCAGGGTACCAACAGCCTCACTTGACCCCATCCCAGCAATCCTCAAGCAGGACTGAAAGAGTTAACTGCACCTCCTAGTTTAGGCCCAAAGGATGCTGCTAACTGAGGGCTGCCAATGTGATGGGTCTTCATCCCTGCCCCCACCAGCTCTGCACCCAGAGATGAGCTCAGCGGATGGCTGCAGCCAGCACCAGCACGTGGTCATCCAGAATCCTACTCCCTGGCTGCTCAGGAGCTCCCTGCCCAGCCCTTCCCTCCCTCCTGTAGCTCCAGAAACCCTCAGCCTCCTAGCCTGGCGAGCATTTGCCCTTCTTATATCTCAACCCCTGGGTTCCAGCTTTCCTGGGTGCTAAGAGTCCATTACTCCCAAACCCCACTCCCTCAGGCCCAGCCCTGACTCCCCGCTTCCCTGGTCACCCAGCCTCCATCCTCACCACCCTAAGGTTAGTCTCCTGCAGTTTCCGGGCCCTCTCCTCCAGGCGCTTGGCAATGACCGCCAGCTCCGCGTTCTTCCGCTTCAGCCTCCGCACCTTCTCCTCCGTCTCAGGGAAGCTGCTCTTCCTCTGATAAGGGGTCAGCCAGAATTGGGGTATGTGTGGAGCACCCCACAGACCCAATCCTAACTGCCCAGGCCTTGAGCTAGAGCCCTAGGCTCCCAGTGGGGTCCTTGCAACTCTAGGTAGGGATTTATCCTCTCTGGGTCTTAGGATCATGTCACTTGCACGTAACCCCCACTCGGAGGGATGTTCATGGGATGAGGAGGATGCTGAGGCGAAGGGCCGGGGTGTCAGAGTCTGCCTTCCCCCAGCTGCAGTCAGGACCCAGGATTCGCTTTCCAAGCCTCACCAGCATTTGGTTTTCCTCCTTAAGGATGGCACAGCGCTGCTGCAGCTCCCCCAGGGCCCTCAGCAGCTCCAGATTGGGTCCGTCCCCGAAGCCCATGTTCAGCTTGCCCTGGCATGGGAAAGGACAGGGCACAGCAGCTCAAGAACCCACCCTACCTAGTCAGAGCCCTCCATATGGAAGCATTCCCCCTCTATGGTCCAAGGAGACACGGAACTGAGAAGATTCTCCTCACATCCCAGGCCTTCAGTGGGGAGCAGAGAAGGCCCAAGAGAAGGGGCTGTTTAGTCTTCACTGCTCACACTGCATCCCGCAACACTGGACTCCTCTCTGCTAGTCCCCAATTCTTCTCATCCCTGCCCATCTTCCTCTCCTGGGAAATGCCAGCTTGAGCTCCCATCCTCACCCCTCCAGGCTCCTCATGGCCCCTGAGTTCCCTTCCCTCCCCCAAAGTCCTGGTCCCTCCATCTTCTAACCTTCTGCAGGAGACTGCTCACAGCCACCCCAAACCTCATCCTCCCTGGCTCAGCCCAGCACCGAACCCCGTCCCCTGAATCTGCTTCCTCTGGACTCTGATTCCACCAGACACCTCCACACAGCCCCAGTATACTCCAGCCCCTGAGGACAGAGACTCAGGGAGGAGGAGACACAGACAGACAGACAGACTGTCAGAGAGACTCACAGAGGGAGGGGGTAGGGGAAGGGCCAGATGTAGACAGACAGGCAGAGAGTCAGAAGGACAGACAGATGGCAAAAAATGGAGCCACTGAGATTCTTGCCCAAAGAGGGGAGGAGAGACAGTCACAGAGACGGACCACAGACAGAGGCAGGCTCGGAGAGGAGAGGTGGGCAGCGGGTTGCATCTCATGCCCACTGGAGGGCATGATGAGAGGCCCCCCACCTCACAGACCCCAGCCCTCCACAGCTCCCTTACCTCAGGAAAAACCTCCGCCTCCTCATCCTCCAGCATCGGGCAGCTGGGTCCGGAGCTTGCTGCTTGCTGCCCCAGGCTGGGCAGCTCAGTTTCTGTTCCTTCAGGGTCAATGCCCCCCACAAGTCGGAGGCTCCTGGCTCCCTCGGGCTCAGAGCTCTCCTTAAGCCCCAGTTCTCCAAGCTGCAGAGCTGCTGGAGTATCAGCAATGCTTGGGGCTGTGCCTCCAGGTTCGCTCCCCTGGCCTGGAGTCCAGCTCTGCCAGGCGGGCAGTGCCCATGGCTCCATGGCTCCAGGGTCCCCCGGCCGTGGGAGGGATGTCAGTTGCTCCACGGTACTGCCAAGGGGCCCCAGGACTCAGACCGGGGGACATCACCCAGCCAAGTGGAGGGGCTGGCGAGGGTCATGCCAGGCCAGACCCTTTCTTCTCTGAGTTTTGGCTTCACCGAGTTTCCATCCAAGGTTGACCGAGTTCTTCCTTATCCACAAAGAAGGCTGCAGGAGTCGGGGCTGCCAGAGCTGGAGCTGGGGGTATGCAAGCTATGTTTGCTCGTGGCTGTGTGTGTGTGTGTGAGTGTGTGAGGAGCAAGGGTGTCCCCGTGGGGGCAGGGAGGATGTGCAGAGGCCACCAACAGCAGCGCCTGGGTGAAGATGTGCGTGTCTCCAGGTCTGTCTGTGCAGGTCAGCGTTGTCTTGTGTGTGTTTGGAGGATGGGTGCTCCCTGTCGTATGTGTTGGGGGGTAGTGGTTCTGTGTGTCACTGTCTGTGCCTGTTTTGGAGTTACCAGTTGTTTCTGTGTGTGGGGGGGGGGGGTGTCTGTATTGCAGGGCTGTGGCAGTGTGTGATGCTGTCGCTGGTTGTATCGGAGCGTCTCAGTGTTGTGCAGCTGTGTGCATCAGTGTCATTGTTTGTCCATCAGCGTCTGTGAGTCTGGCCATCCATCACGACCTCTCAGCCTGGCTAGGATCCACAGGAGCTGCTGGGGGTGATCCCCAATGGTCTTCTGTGGTCCTTTATCTCCTGCTCGTCTCTCCGCTGCTGCTCGCTAGCTTGCTGGGCGGCCGGGCTGGTCCTAAGGAGGCCTGGGTCGGTGGGCTGCTTGCCTCATAGTCTCTGTCCCTGCTGGCTTCAGCTCTGGGGAGTGCAGGGGTCCCCTACAGTCCCAGAGCCCCGAGATGGTGGGCGCGGAGGAGGGCTGAGCCTCAGAATAGGGGGGCGAGCAGGGGAGAGCCAACCCTCCCCTCCTCCTCCCCCTCCCCTCCTGCCCACCAATAGGAAGTCAGCTGCTGGTTTCCATGGTGATGGCGCTGGACTGGTGGGCTGGACCAGCAGGCAGGGTCGGGACAGAGGGATGAGCAGGTTCCTCATGGGATGCTGGCCCAGTGCCCCCAACATGTGGCCTCCCACTCCTCATCCCCAACCCCCCCACACACACTTTCCAGGATACAGAGGCAAGGGGGCTGCAGACAGTCCTTCCCACATCGGCCCCAGCCGAAGACTGTTAGAGACAGAGACACGGAGTGGTATGACAGATAGACAGAGATCCAGCCATGGAGAAGGGCAGGAATAGAAAAGACGGGGTTCGAGATGAAACAAAGACAGAAATCAAGAGAATAAAAACAGGAAGATAGAAGCAAAAAGACAGAGGTAGAAATAGGCTGAGAGAATTGCTTCAGCTTCCTCCTGGCACACTGCATTTTGGGGGCAACCTGGCCATCTAGAGCCAGCAGGGGAGTCCACATGGTCTGTTGGGGAGGCTTTGCCGCAAACTGTGAGGAAGTTCGTCTTCTGTCTAGCCTTAAGCCTTTTTGCTATGGGAAAATGGCTTTTGGGGACAAGGATGTGGAAACTCCCTCACCCACGAGTCAGCCTGTATGTGGGGGCAAGGGCCTAGATAGAGTCCCCAGAGACAGGGGTGTTGGGAGATGTCTCAGGGAGGCAGCCCCTGTACCCTCTGAACCTGGGACTCAGTCCATCTGCACACAAGCCAGTCTCGGCCAAGGTCAGGGGCCCTCATGTGGCGCCGCTGGGGAATAGCAGCAGCAGCACTAAACCACAGGGCCCTTGGCCACAGGCTCCACCCAGGCCAGAGTTGATGCATGGCGAGGAGATGACATCCTCACTTCCCTACAGCAGTGTGTAGATCAATATGTATCACTACATGATGTCTGTCGCTGATGTTTATGTCAGGGTGTATACGCATGCCATTGTGTGCATGCATATGTGTAGCATGCGTATACAGTCTTGCGCCACATAAAGACCTTTCAGTCAATGATGGACCGCATATACAATGGTGGTCCCATAAGATTGTAATGGAGCTGAAAAATTTCTCTCACCTAGTGACATCATAGCCATCATAACATCATAGGTTTTCATTAATAGAGACCAATGTTCATGGTGCATTATCTGCTTACAAGCAAATCTATGGTGAAAAAAAGAAACAAACAAGCAAACCACCATGGACATATTTGTGAAAAGAGTGATGCCTCCTCAAGAAGAGCCTCAGGCAGGTTCCAGAATAAGGTACTGTTATCATATCAGATGACAGCTCCATGCATGTTATTGCCATCGAAGACCTTCCAGTGGGTCAAGATGTGGAGCTGGAAGTCAGTGATATTGATGATTCTGACCCAGTGTAGGCCTAGGCTAATGTCTATGTTTATGTCTTAGTTTTTAACAAAAAAAAATTTTTAAGTAAGAAATAAATTAAAAAATTTTTAGGGGGCCGGCCCCATGGCCGAGGGGTTAAGTTTGCACACTCTACTTCGGCGGCCCAGGGTTTCGCTGGTTCGGATCCTGGGCGCAGACATGCCACCGCTCATCAGGCCATGCTGAGGCAGCATCCCACATGCCACAACTAGAAGGACCCACAACTAAAGTATACAACTATGTACTGGGGGGCTTTGGGGAGAAGAAGAAGAAGAAAAAAAAGATTGGCAACAGATGTCAGCTCAGGTGCCAATCTTTAAAAAGAAAAATTTTAATAGAAAAAATCTTATAGAATAAGGACATAAAGAAAACATTTTTGTACAGCTGTACAATGTGTTTGTGTTTTAAGCTCAGCGTTATTACAAAAGAGTCAAAAAGTTTTTAAAAATTTTTAAAAGTTTATAAAGTAAAAAAGTTACAGTGAGCTAAGGTTAATTTATTATTGAAGAAACTGAAGTATTTTTAATAAATTTAGCGTAGCCTAAGTGTACAGTGCTTATAAAGTCTACAGTAGGGGCCGGCCCCGTGGCCGAGTGGTTAAATTCACGCACTCCACTTAGGTGGCCCAGGGTTTCGCTGGTTCAGATCCTGGGCGCAGACATGGCACCGCTCGTCAGGCCACGCTGAGGTGGCATCCCACATGCCACAACTAGAAGGACGCACAACTAAAATATACAACTATGTACCGAGGGGTTTTGGGGAGAAAAAGGAAAAAAAAAAATGATGTCTACAGTAGTGTGCAGTGATGTCCTGGGCCTTCGCATTCACTCACCACTCACTCTGTGACTCACCTGGAGCAACTTCCAGTCCTGCAAGCTCCATTCACGGTAGCTGCCCTATACAGGTGTACCATTTTGATCTTTTATACCATATTTTTACTGTATCTTTTCTATGTTTGGATACACAAATATTTACCATTGTGTTACAGTTGCCTGCAGTATTCAGTACAGTAACATGCTGTACGAGTTTGTTGCTTAAGAGTAACAGGCTATACCATATAGCCTAGGTGTTGCTTAATGACAGGGATACGTTCTGAGAAACGTATTGTTAGGTGATTTTGTCGTTGTGTAAACATCACAGAGGGTACTTACACGAACCTACATGGTACAGCCTACTACACATCTAGGCTATATGGTACTAATCTTATGGGACCACCGTCATATATGCGGTCTGTTGTTCACTGAAACGTTGTTATGCAGCATATTACTGTATATTTATCTCTGTATGTGTGTGTGGGGCCATTGTATTATTTTACATATGTACACACATACATACATATGTATGTGTGTATGTGCTTTTATGTGTCTATAAGTCTCTCTGGATATATATGCATGCATGTTTCTATGTGTGTCATTGCATAGATGCCTGCTTGCAACAGTGTCTGTATGCTGTTATGTGTATATGAGGCTATGATTGTGTGTGTATAAATTACAACACATATGACACGATATATGTGTACAGATGCCATTATATGGCATTACACAATATGTAACGACACACTATCATACAGTCATGTAAATGTGTGTAATGCCATACAATGACATGGTTTCATTTATATCTAGATATCTAGATGTAGAGATAGCACCATGTACCTATTGTATATTTATCACCATGTATGAGTGAGTCACTATATTTGTATGTGTATGGAACCAATGTGTCTATTATGTGAATGTCACTATGTGCGTATTTGTATTCTCTTCTACGCGTGACACGTATCATATGTGTTTGTATCATTGCACGTGTGTGTACCATTGAATATGTATGTGTCCTGAGTGTGTGTATATCATTGTGTGACATGCCAGCCATGTCACATGTGTCTGTCACTGTACACGTGTGTTGATAGCATATGTGTACAGGGACCCTGTACGTAAATGCACACGCATGACAAAGTATGTGCTTTGTATAGGAGTATCTGTGCCCTTGTCTATGTAGAAGATGCTTTGTGTGGGGGCCGTAGTGGGTGTGTGTCCACTTCTTATACTACCAACAACCCTCTAGACTTTCTTAGATTAGGACTGGTGGTAGGCAGCCTTCAGTTTGGGGGTGTGGAAAGTAAGTGGAGGGCAGAGCCGGAGCTCAAGTAAAAGGTGGGAGGGCTCTCGTGACCCTGCCCCTCCATGTCCTGCCCCCTTTCCTCCTTTTGCAGGGAGGTCCTCACCCCAGGCATCCTTCCTTGGCAGCTGCGGCCTGGCCAGGCCCAGAGCCCTCTTCTGGCCTCAAAGGCAGGGCCAAACCCATATCTCTCAGGAGAGTGAGAGTGATTCTCCCTCCCAGTCCCTCTGTGCACCCACGCCACCAATGTGCCTGCTGAACCCATTCAGCCTCCCAATCCCAGCAACAGAATCTCAGACAAAAGAGAAGCAGAGTCCATTCTTTATTAGTGTTGGGGTCCCTGGCACCCCCCCCATTCCCTTCCATCTACCCTCCTTTCCCGCCTCTTCTTTGTCCTGGCATCTGTCCATTCGAGGCTGGGCCCCGGCGCCGGGGCCTCTCCACAGCTGCGTCAGGTCCAAATGTCCAGCCCTCCCAGGCCTCAAGGCAGCGGAGGAGCTGATGTGGCATTTCCCTGGTTGGCTGGAACCAGGAGGGACAGCACCACAGGGGGCAGTGAAGGCCTTTCAGGGGTCCGAGTGGGGTGGGGAGGGTGCCTGAGGGGCTCACCTGTCACACACGGTCCTGAGTGTGGAGGAAGACGGTGGCGGGCGGCGGCGGCGTGGTCTCCGAAGCCCACAGTACACTCATCCATAAAGTAGGAAACACTACACCCTCCAGTGCTGTTAGTAGTGCTTTCTACTTTATGGGTGACTGCACTGTCTGTCTGTCCGTCTGCAGGTACTCTTCAGGCCGCCCGCTCCTCCTCCTGACTCCTGCTTCAAGAGCCCCTCAGCCCTCCCCGTGGCTTCCCAAGACCCCAACACCCTGCTCCGTAGCCCCGAAAGGGCCCGCCCTGGGCCCTGTGGGCGGTGACTCAGCATGGCGCCAGACTTGCCTCCTCTACCTCCCTCCCCCCACTTCCTCTTTGGTTCCCTCTTCCCTTCCCCCTAGGGCTCCACCCCATCCCCCCACTTTCAGGACACTCAGGTAGAGACCATGGCTATTCTGGAGGCCTCACCTCAGTCCCCAGTTCTGACCCCCTGAGTGACCCCTCCCAGCCCCAATACCTGCCCTCTAGAGTCCACCTGAGGCAGGCACAGCCTCCTTCCGCCAAGGCCTCAGTCCCCAACCTCCTCACCAGCCCAAGGCCCTGACTCCTTCGCTGCCTGGGAACTCCCCAGGCAGGCGCCCAAGGCTATTGCAACGGAGATGGTAGCCATATTGGGCGGAGGGAGACACTTAGTGCCTCTCACTGACACCACATCCCACTTTTCAGCCTCTGCCCACCCTCTGCCGTTCCCACCCTACTCTCTGGCCCTTGTCCCTTGAAACCTTGAACCCCTCTTTCTTCATCTGGGGGCCAGGAGCCATTTTACCTTCCTCGTCTAGAGAGAAGTCAAGGCCCAGGATTTTGAAGAGTTGTGCCACTATGAAGGCCAGTAGATCTGAGCGTTATTGCACCTTTTTGCCTAGAGCTTTGCTAGTAAGCCTTGGCACCCAAGCCCCTGAAGCCCCCCCGAAAGCTTCTCCACCCAGGGCCCGAAACCCCAACCCCTCAGTGCCCCTTGAGGCCCAGAGTCGAGGAGCCCGGTTGTGGCTGAAGTGAAAGTTCGGACCCTTACCTGATGCTGCAGGGCTGAAGGGAGCAAGTCCTGCGCTCCAGGCTCCCAAGTGGGGTTCCCTTCAGGGCGGGCAGGGCTTATAACCCCGAGGCCACGTGGGCCAGATCTCAGGGCGCCCAACGGTCTTGGAGCCCGCCCCCACACCACAGCGGAGATTAGCGCCCCTCCCCTCCCAGGGGAGGACAGACTGACAGGAAACCAGAGACGAGGCTGGGTATTGGCGGGAGGGGGGCTGAAGAGACCATCTCACACACCCTGGGCAGGTGGCTTCCGGGACCCCGGGCCTGCCCTTCCCCCATGGCACCAGCTCCAGGGGATGATTCAAGTGTCTGAGACTGACTCAGGGCACAGAGTGACTCCGGGAGGCAAGGACTCCCTCTCAAGACCTTCAGTGAGTGCCCAAAACACGAAGTCCTGAATTCCAGGACAAGAAAAGGACTTTTTCTCTGAGCCCCACCCCCACGGACCCCAGCCCAGCAAACTCCCTTCCTTTCCGGACAGCAGTGGCTTTCTGACCAAGCCATGGTTCCTCTATATGTGCCGCCCAGAGGGGCCATGAAGGTAGAGATGCATAAGGGGGGGTCCGGGCCAGCACATCTCAATACCCTCCATGTAGGCAGTTGCCCTCGGCACCCCACAAAGCCACCCCTCCCACAGCCCCAGCCTGAAGGAGACCAGGCCTGTGCCCTCAGCACAGTATGGGGGTCACACAGGCCAGGTGGGCCTCTTGATGCTAGACTGGGTGTTCATGATTCCCTCAGGGCCTGTAGGGATGGGAGGGCAGGGCAGAACAGTGGTAAGGACCAGGGTCTAAGGCAGGGTATGGGTGCCATTGGGCTTGGAGGAATGGAGGGAAAGATGTTCCAGGGGAGCTTCTGGCAGCCACCGGATGTGGGCAAGGGGCCCGCCCACCTGCATGCCACCCCCGCTTTCCCCATGGGGAAGGCAGGAAGCTGCCCATCCCAGGGCCCCTGGCTGGGGGAGGGGAACAAGGCGTGGGTCTGGGCTGGGGGCGAGGGTGAGCTGGATCCGGGCCACACATTTTCCTCAAGGTTCTCCAAGCCTGTCAGTGGGCTTGGCTCTGGAATCCAAAGGAATAGATTGGGGGAGGGGGAGGAGGAGTGGATGACACTCACCCAGTGACTCCTTCCCAGAAGGCCATAGGCCTCTCCTCTGGGTCCCCCACTCAGGGTCAGGTCCACAAAGACTTCAGGGAACTCTCCGATTCAGGCCCAGAAGAGGGTTGGCATGGAAGAGGGCAGCAAAGAGGGAGATTGCCTCACATCTTTTCCTTGAGGAAGGGCAGCCCTCAACCTGGAAAGTTGGCCCCTAAATGGGACAAAGAAAGGGGGAACAGGGCCCTTCAGTGCCTAATGTCTGAAGAGACAGCGGTGAGGAGAGTGAGCTGCCCAGAAATGGGACAGTACTCCTTTAACAGACCACCGCTGCTGCAGACCTGGGTGGAGGGGAAGTGGCTGCCCCAGGCGATAAGAGGATAAGAATATCAAAGTTGTGCAGTAACCTGGGTTCCTGGACCCCCACCCTTCAGGGCCCCTCTTCCAAGAGCATCTTGCCTCCCCACCTTCTGCTTAGAGTGCCCCAAGAATCATCACCTCAGATGTGCTTTGTCCCAGCAAAGGAATCTCACAGACTGGGAGCCAGGAGGCCCGGCTTTGGGGCCCAGCTCTGCCATAGACTCCTTCAGCATGTGACCTGTGGCAAGTCAGACCTGAGGTTCCTTCTGAGGGACACATTCATCCCTCAACAGTTTCTAACCCAGCCCCTCTCTTGTCGTGAGCAGGGTGGGGGTGTCCCTGATGCCTGCTGCCCTGTGACAACAGAGGCTACTTTTCCTTTGTATGCCCTCAATACCCAAGGCCAAAGACCACCACTGATTTTTTTTCCTCAAGGAGAGAGTCTGAGGTCTAGCCTCTGTGTCCACAGAGCTTCTAGGGTCAGGAGGCTTCTGGAGGGGCTGGGCTTTTTGCTGGTTCCCACTCTGAGGCTGGGGTTGAAGAGGGATGGAACTGGTGGGGCTCAGGGTCCCTGTACCTGGACTTCTCCCCCAGCCCAGCGATGACTCCCAGCTCTGCTGGGTCTCAAACCAGAAGAAACAGAACAAGGCCAGAGACACAATCAAGGATGAGGAAGGGGCCAGGCCTGGGGTGAGGATGCAGAGACAATAAGAACCACCCAGGTAAGTAGATCAGGAGTGCTGGACTGGAAGCCCTGCTCCAGGCTGGCACAACCCACGTGTGTGGCCTGTGTGACTGACTGGCAGGTGACTGAGGGAAGAGCAGTGGGTGCCTGAACGCACGCACACACACACACACGCACACACGCAGGGTCAAAAGAGCCCAAAAGATTCACAGTCTCCTTTCTAGAGAGGTACAGCAGGCCCAGAGCCACACAGACACACAGTAGGTGACACCCCAGCTCAGGCCCACAAACACACCTGAGGAAGCCCTGCTGCACACTCCTGGACACACCTGCCTTCTCCCTGCAAACGCCTAGGAAAGCTCACTCTGGAATGTGAGGCCAGTGCTTGGGAGGGTGATGAGAGTGAGCTGAGGACGGCTTGAGAACACAGCCACCTCTGTGAGAGAGGCGTGACTTGCACTCCTGCCCCCAAAGCTGCCTGCTGCCTGAGTTCCTCGTGATGAGAGAAATTAAACCCTGGATGATGGTCAATGGCCGAGAGAGGAGGTGGCTGAGAGAGGAGGCCTCTCTTTGTGGAGGAGACAGGAGTTCAAGTGGATTCTTCAAACTCTGCCCCTTGGTGGTAAGTCCAGGCTCAGCCAGGCACTCACTGGGCAGCCTTGGCTCACTTGGACTCTGCTATAAAATGTCCTCCATGGTCCTTTCCAGTTCTGACATTCTTAGTCCAGGGATCAGATTCCTGCTCAGAGGTAGCAAAAGGGGAGAAAGAGTAGGGACCAAAATTAGAAGGCGTAGGGATGGGGCAGCTGCATCAAGACAAATTGGTGAGACGGCTGAGGCCACTGGAGTCTGGGCGGGATCCTGGGAGATCCCAGGCTCACTATCCCTTACTTCCACCCCAGCCTCACTGACCGTTGGGACAGGCATCTTCACGCGCCAAGCTGAGGCTATGGGCAGATAAATGTGAGCCTGAGGAGAAAAGGACACAGGAACCAGCTTCAGGGACTCCCAATCTGATAGGCGAGACACAGATATGCAGGGTCTGAGAGTTTTCTGTGTCGGTGTGAGTGAGCAGTGGTCCCTAAAGCAGGTCCAGAGCTTCAGGTCTGATGGGGACGCTGGCTCCTACTTGAGCGAGCACTGAATCTAAGGAGTGAAGTAGAACACACGTAACACCTCCACACATCCCTACATCTTACAAAATTATAGCAACAAGGGCAAATTAGTCCTGGGTGGGGGTGAGGGGCCCAGGGGGCTGGACTGATGGATGCTGGAGTGCAACCTCAGAGTCACAGGGCACCCATCAGAGAAGGCTTCCTGGAGGAAGTGAATACAGATGGAAGAGGGCATGGAAGGAGAGGAGATAGAGAGGGTAGAAGCTGACCAGACAAAGAGGAGAAACAGGAGAAAATGGTCTTTTGAAGACCTAACACCTGCAAGGAGAGCAAGCCTAGAGTGGGAGAAATGACAAAGGTGGCACATGAAGGCTGAGAAGAAAACTAAGCCTGCTCTCCAGCTGCAGGGGCCTGGGGCCCTTACTCGGCAGGCAGGCGGAGATGGCAGCCCAGATAACCTGTCTTGTGAAGAGACAACAAGAGAGAAGCCACAGGACCTAACCACTCGCAAACAGGAAGTCAGAAGGCACAGCAGGCCCGCCCTCAGGGGAGCCAGAGTTGGGGGCAGGCCTGCCCACAAAGGAGGGAAACTGAGCCCCCAGTATTGCAAAATGGGGCTAAAGACATTTGGAGTCAATAGTCTCAAATGTTGGAACCTTTCACCGCCCTTCTTGGAGGAGCCGCCAAGGGAAGCAGGTGCTGAGATAAGGAAGAGCCTCTTGAACCTAGGACAGCCCTATGCCCTGCAGAGGTCATCTCAGCACCCAGGACAGTCCCTGACTCATCTCAGAACCTTGGGGAGCACCAGGAGTGCTGAGAGCCTCAGATGAGGAGGGTGGGTAGGCTCTCCCTCAGCCCTGCCTGCACGGTCCAGACACCCTCCAGGTTTAGCTTCATGCTCTCCTGCTCTACTATCGCCAGGGGCAGCTGCAGTGCCCCCGGGAGGCCAGCTCTGCTCTGGGATGGGCTTCTGGCTCAGCTCTCTGGATCATAGTATCCAAGGCCTTTTAAGCAGCAAGGTCGGGCAGCAAGCTGGCCTGAGTCAGGAAACTGTGCTGCAAACCCAGGGAGAGGCAGAAGGCAGCCTGAGGTCACAAAGCAAGTTAGGGCCAAGTTCAGGGTTTGGTCCACAGCCTCTGGGAAGAGGCAGGGTGGTCTGGGTAGGAAAAGAGGTGTGGGTGTGAGGAAGGCCACCTTGACCACTGCTGTGGGAGTGGCCGTGAAACCAGAAGCGTCCTCCACTAGGATCTCCTAGGGACACAAGCAGGGAAATGAAAGAAAGCTCCTCCTGGCTCCTTCCACACACAGGTGCCTGGCTTCACTTGCAGAGTTACTCCTGCCCCAGTTTAAACTGCTACAAATAAACTGTGTGTGTGTGTCCCGAGAGCTGGCGATCCCTCATCAGCCTGACTCCTTACTCCCAACATCAGGACCACCAAGCAGAGGGCAAAACTAGGAGGCAGGAGACTAGAGGTCTGGTCTGCCTGCCCCACCCCCACTCTGCTGTGGCTATCTGCAGTGTAACTTTAGACCAGTCACTGAATCTGTCCCCCAAACCCCAGCCTTTGTTTCTTCATCTACAAAATTGAAGAGGAGGTTGACCAGAGGACCTGTTTATACTCTAGGAAGTCCCCAAGAGCCAGGGGCCCCAGGGATATTGGAGGAGGAAGTAGCAAGCCCTGTGTTCCAAGACCAGCCCAGCCACTAGACAACCCATGGACTTCCCCAGCTGGCTCAAGGGCAGAGCACCCATAGCTCAGAGAAGGCAGGTGGCTGGGAAAAGATCCTGAGCAGAATCCTCCCCTTATCTTGGCTAGAAAGGAGGGGCAAAGGGCTGGGGGCGGGGGGGGGGGGGGGGGGAACCCCTTGGTCTATTTCCTCCTGCAAGCATCCTGCCCTCCACAGGATTCCTCACATCCCAGCGACTCCTGGAAAAGTGGAAGGTGAAGGGTGGAAAGAACAGAGCGCTCTGTGAGGACGGCCCTGTGAGCTCTTCTGGGCTGTTTCTTCATTCACCTCCACGGAGCTGGGGGGAAGGGCAGCAGCTGAGGCATCTAGAGAACTTTATATAACACATTCAATCTGAGTCTCATTTGATCATCATGCTGACCCCGTGATGTAAACGATGGTGTCCCCATCTCAGAGATGAGGAACCGGAAACTCGCGAGGTTAAGTTTCACCTTCCTGAAAATCGGCCAACAGTCTGCATTTCGTTTCTGTCCCCCTAAGAGACACTATTCAAAGTGCTCCCAAAAGGACCAGGCCTGGCAGACTTCAGAGGGGATACTCAACAGATGGTGGAGATGCAGGCTCACAAACCCAGAGAAGCGGGTTGGAAAAAGCAGTGGGGGGAACTCAAGGCAGACTTCCTGCCTCCAGGCTTGTGGGTGAGGGGGCAGAGGGGTCTAACAGGTGACCAAGTGGTCTGCAGAATCTCTCCCACAGCGAATGGCCACCCAGCCCCTTCCCTCAGAGCCTAGTAGGCAGTCAGGTGGGGGAGGGCTGGCCACGCAGGCCAGGGTCCCCCAGCAGCCACAGCAGAAGCAGCAGCAGCAGCAGCTCACAGCACTGGAGCCGTTAAAAAGTGACTCAACCAGAAAGTGCTTTTGAAGCGACGCCCGCCAGGGCCCCAGAGCCAAACCTCAAAAAGATGAAGTGAGAGAGACAGGCCTGCGGGGGCTGGGCTGGGGGTGGAGGCCCGGCCTGGAGCCGGCCTGGCCAAATAAGGGCAAATGTTCCCAGGCCAGCCAATGGGGTGCAGGCAGCCACGTCATGGGGCTGTGGCTGGAGGTGGGGTGGAGGGAGGAGGTGAGAGGCCTGAGGCAAAATGGGTGTGGGGGACGAGCAGGGGCACAAGCCCTCCAGGAAGGGTCAAGGGTGAGTGAGCCCAGGGAGGTGTTGGGGCCTTCATCCCCAAAGACGTGGTGCTGAGGTCAGTAGACCCACACCCTCAAGAGCCCCACCTGCAGGCTGGGACTCAAGGGAGCAAAAGGAAGACAAGGAGGACCCCCTCACTCCTGCCTGGTTATGGGCCCTAGATCCCCACAGGCCGGGGCAGAACAAAAGGGAGGGCCAAATGAAAGGGAGGCCATAGGACTAAAACACCAGTGCAGGCTTGCCTGGCCACTGACCTTGGGCAAATAACATAACTGAAACTCAGTTTTTTCATCTATGAAAGGGGAATAATGCCTCATAGGACAGTATTGAGGGTCAAATGCAATGATAGAGGTGGCCAGTTTTGAATCTGGTAAATGCCATACTAATATATTATTATCGTAGAAGCGCTGGCCCAGGGCTGCTTCTCATTCATATTCTTGCCTCCCAGTTGCTGTTAAAGATCTCTTTGCAAGGACACCATGTGGTTCTCAATTCTGGCCTCTGGTGTCTATAATGAGGGAGGGGAGGTGCGGGGGCCAGAGGGGTCCTTCCAATCTAAGCTCAGCCCCTCCTGCTGCAGAAGCAGAATAGACACACTCTCCTTGGGCTCATTCACCAGGGACATGAAGTGCCAACCTCAACCTCCTCCATCCCCTTATCTTCCTGCCTGGTTCTACTGGGCTCCAGACCCCGCCCCCATCTCCCTGCTCCCCTGGGGTGCAGGGCTGAGGAAGTGAGTCTACTCAGCTGCCCAGAGAAAGTGCCAGTGCTGGAGCTGCCTGCACAGGGTGGGGGCAGCTGCTGGCTTCTCCCAGGGCCTGTGATCACTCCCTCAGGCCTCCCCAGCCCCTGCTGGGACCACAAGCCCAGGAAGAACGCTGGGCGCTGGCTGCCACCCTCTTCGTGGAGTTCTTTCTCTCTACCAAGCATGGATTTGCATGTACCCCTCTGCCCTCTGCTACTCAAGCCCCCAGAGACAAGGTGACAGTTAAACCCCTCTTCCGGCTAGTGGCCCCAGAGCACTCACTTCCTTCCAGGTATTTTCCGCGATGGGGGGGGGGGGGGGGGGAGGGGTTGAAAGGGTGGCAGTTGCTGGGTTTGGGGAAGAAGGAATGAAGACTCCATTCTGGAGAGAAGCTGGGTTCCCCCACCCTGGTGCCTGAAGCTGTTCCTTACCTTCCCTCAAGTTCTCTCTGTAGCACAAGAGTTCAGTTTGGAGGAGGGAGAGTGCACAGTCAGGAGGCGCACAGGAGTTCTTGAAATGGGCCTGCTATCTGACTTCTTACATGCCCAGGCCTCCCTCCGCTGTGGGGTGGATCCCCCAAGGAAAGTTTGGGCTTCAAGTCCTCTGTCCATGACCCCAGAATGCCTGCCCCCAACTCTGGGGCGAGTGTTGAGAATAGGAGAGCGGAGATCTAGAGGGGAGATGTTTTCCATCATATTTCTCAAAGGATCTGGCATCCTGGTGCCAGCAGCACTGAGCTCTTTTCTCCGCACTCAGTTCCTGCTTCCTGCAATCTTACAGCAAAGAGAAACACAGCAATCTGTAGGCAAAAGGCGCTGAGCCAAGCAGTGTAGGACATACGAAGTAGCAGTGACACCCTCTGGACTTCTGACCACTGTCTCTGGGGCTCAGTCTTCTCACCCCTAAAGTGAGGGCCTAGCCTAAGCCACGACTCTCCCAGTGCTCACATTCTCTGTGTGATCTGCCTTCACTCTTTCTACAGCCCAACACTCTGGACCTCACCCTCCCACTGGTGAAGGCCTCTGAGACCCAAGGCCCAGGCAGGCAGTCATGTGCTTTCTTCTTCAGTCTAAGCCTTACCGGCTCACCCTTCAGCAATTTTTTTTTTAAAGATTTTATTTTTTTCCTTTTTCTCCCCAAAGCCCCCCAGTACATAGTTGTATATTCTTCGTTGTGGGTCCTTCTAGTTATGGCATGTGGGACGCTGCCTCAGCATGGTTTGATGAGCAGTGCCATGTCCGTGCCCAGGATTCGAACCAACAAAACACTGGGCCGCCTGCAGCGGAGCATATGAACTTAACCACTCGGCCACGGGGCCAGCCCCCCTTCAGCAATTTTTACCCAGCACGGCTGTCTGTTCTCCTAGCTCAAAAAAGACTGGAAGGGGGACAGCCACACATGAGCAGCAGCAGTGACAGCTGACAGGCTGACATGAATCCAAGAGGTGGAAAAATAATCAGTCCCAGAACCATTTCACCAGATGATGCAAAAATGGAGGTTTATAACAATGACTGTGAGCCAAGTAAAGGTTAAATCACATCCAGAATGTCATATCCAAATAGCAAGGAAATACATATTTAAAAACAAAATGTCATAAAAAGTGAGAGAACAGAAAGAGAGATGAAAATACAAAGCCATGGTACTTGAAGGAAACTATTTGTTTTGATATATTTATGTATGAAAGACGTGTTGGAACATCCATTGCCCAACCATGCCAGAGGGATGACATTCTTGCCACACTTACCTAGAATTTATCTAGAGGTGGACAACTTTGGATAATGACAATTCCTTAGATACACTTAGTAGTTTACAGCTCTCAAATAATTTTACCTAAGTTAAAGACACGGCCTGCCACCAACTGCATCTTTAAGTGAGTTTTTTTTTAGGTATGCTTTTTTGGTGAGGAAGATTGGCCCTGAGCTAACATCTGTTGCCAATCTTCCTCTTTTTTTTCTCCCCAAAGCCCTGGTACATAGTTGTATGCCCTGGTTGTAGGTCATTCTAGTTCTTCTATGTGGGATGCTGCCACAGCATGCCTGATGAGTGGTGCATAGGTCTATGCCCAGGATCTGAACCAGCAAACCCCAGGCTAACCAAGCTGAGCGTGCAAACTTAATCACTCAGCTACAGGGCTGGCCCCTTTAAGTGAGCTTTTTAAATTTGAAATATCATGTACAAACAGGAAAGTGAACAAATCATGAGTGTATAACTCAATAAATTTTCAGAAAGTGAACCGACCTATGTAACTAGCATCCAGATCAAGAAACAAACATAACCAACACCTTAAGAGCCCCTCATGCCTTCTTCCACCCCCACCTTTCGCAGATAACCACTATCCTGCCACCTAACACAAGAGTTTTGTCACCTGCATTTATTAAGGGACAAACTTCATTTTAAAGAAGTAAAGTGAGTTGGAAAAGTCACAACTAATGGGTGGTGGAGGCAGCAAGGCTGGCAGGCAGGGACAAGGCCCCTAGTTGGATGTGCGTGTTTTTATCACACGAGTCTGTGTGCCAGTGGAGCACGAAGGTGCCATAATTGGGCTGCAGATGGAGGGATGTGGTGAGTAGAAAAAAGCAGGAGAGTTTGGGGAGTATGGAGCTCAGACTGGCAGATACCTAAGAGCTGCTGGAGTGGAAGAGAAGATGCAGCGAGGTGGGAGTTGGAGAAGGACTGGACCAGTTTCCCAATGCTCTGCACACGGTTCCTTGAGTAAATCCCGAGGACCTCTTCCCTGGGCCATTTCCCCACACTCCCTCCCTCTCTTTAGCTAATTTTAGACCTAGGGACCAGAGATGTAGGTGGTCGGAGTATGGTGGTCAGGGGGGCTCAATGTGTAGGGTCGTGTAACTTTCACGCAACAACAAGCTAAGGCCTCACGCTGGTTCTGTGGGATGTTCGTGAAGGGAGCAAACCTGCTGCGTTTGGGGATAACTATGTCGGAAACAGTAAGCAGCACTAAATTGGGTGTGGGCAATGTATTTCTTGAGCTAAGGCTCCACCACTTGATCATACCAGGTCACTTTAACTCTTCATTACTACCTAGGAAGTTAACTATGACACAAGGGTTTTGTGAGGATTGAATAAGATAATGGATGTGAAAGCCCTTTTGTCAACTGTAAAATGCTATTTAAATGAAGGGTTTACTGATAATAAACATGAACCAGACTTCCAGACAAAGATGTTATTAGTCTGTTCTTAAATATTACCTACCTGTCTCTTGTATACACAACACACACACACACACAGAGATCAGGTGGCAGGGAGGGGGCTTGAATAACAGGTTATAGACAGGTTGGGAGTAAGAAGGTAATGGCCATGCCCAGAGGGGAGGCCTCAATCCCAAACTTGAAGAGCCCATCCCCGTTACTCTTGGGGAAACTGCTCCCCTCCAAGACCAGAATGTTCTGACCCTTGTTCTATCAGCTACCAAACCCTGCCTTGAGCTGGAGGCTGCACTCGGCAATGCACTGCCACTTAGCCCATTTTGGGGAGAGACCCTAACCCCACAGCCTGTGGTGAGAGGCGAGTGGAGAATGAGCAATAAGCAGGCAAGGGGAAGGCAGCCTGGTCACTACTGTTTCTAATCTGTCTGACCTGAGTCTGTCCTTGTTGAACTAGGGAGGAGCCTTGCCTTTCTGAAGAAAAGAAGCCAAACTACTGAGCAAGGGAACAAACAAGACGCTGGGCAGATATGGGACCTCAGGAGTCAGAATGGGGCTGGACCTCTGACAGACAGAATGGGCAGGGCATAGCCCTCATGCATGCGGAGAGCAGGGCAGCAGTACCAGCTCCTGAAACCTTTTCTACCACACAGCACTGCTCACTCCCAAAGAGCCCTGAAGAACCAATGGTCTCTGTTTCAGCTTCTTTGGGCTCCCAGCCAGGGATGGGGATCCAGCACTTTATTGCCTATCCGGGCTGCTGAGTGGCACCACAAGCAGGTTCAAAGACCAAAGAAAGCAAGAAAGCAAATTCAGAAGCAGCTTCTAGGCAGAATCCAGTTGGAACTGTGTGAAATCCGGTCACTGCAACTGGTCCCCCTCCCCCACAACCATCAGTGCCTATGTCTTTCGCTTCCTGCGAGGCTGACAGTTAGGGCCCCAGCTCAGTGTGGGGTTGAGGCAGCCTGAGTGTGGTTATTTGTGCACAGCTCCTCTTGCCTCCCCTCCCCACAACTGTTTCCATTCTCACCAAGCAGCCACGTCCGGGTCAGACACACAGGACAGCAGCGGGGATTTCCAAGGGACTTTTTGAGAAAGCCAGTGAAAGTTGGGTGTTGGCTGCATGGCCTAGGCACTCTTGCTGAAACCCACTTCTTCCCTCCAGGACTTAAGCTCTAGCCTGGTGGGGCCGCTTCCCAAGGCTCCTTCCAGATTGAAATCAGACAGAAACCACCACCCCTGGAGCTCTTTCAGTTTGCTGGGCAGGGGAAATCCTTTGAAAAACTCAGGTGGAATTTGGGTTAACAGACCATTCCCTCAGAGCTTGAAGGCACCAAAGAAAATGGTTCTGGTTTGAGGAGGACCTGTGAGTGGTGACATGAGCGGCCTGAGCCAGTCCCAGCTTCCTTCCCACGGGCTTATGAGAGGACGAGGAAAGCGGGTCAGGGGAGAGTCAGCATCTCTCCCTCGTTCCCCCACACTCCAGGCCACAGGTAAGGAGACACTGACTCACTAGCAACACCAGGTGGCTAAGAGACACAAAGCCGTAGAGCAGGCACCTTTGCCAATGAGTCAGAGCTACCCCGCATTGGTGGTTCTGGGCATTTCCCCCACTATTTTTTTTTTCTTTTTGTTTTTTTTCTGCTTTATCTCCCCAAACCCCCCCCCCCCAACACAGTTGCATATCTTAGTTGCATGTCTTTCTAGTTGTGGGATGTGGGATGCCACCTCAACGTGGCCTGACGAGCGGTGCCATGTCCACGCCCAGGATCCGAACCCTGGGCCACCGCAGCACAGCGTGCGAACTTAACCACTCGGCCACGGAGCCGGCCCCTCCCCAACTATTTTGGTTGATTGTGCACATACATATATTGAAGAACGGCTAATAAAAGGACAGCAAACGAAGTTTACCTTTTATAAAACTTAAGTTACGGAATTTTTTTTCCCATTGCTTCATTTTTATAATTGCAACATTCCTGAGGTAGACAGAGTATACTCATTCTTGTTTTATAGATAGAGAACAAGAAACAGGGAGGGGCTGGCCCCGTGGTGGAGTGGTTAAGTTTTCACGCTCTGCTTCGGCAGCCCAGGGTTTCCCTGGTTTGGATCCTGGGTGTGGACATGGCACCGCTCATCAAGCCACACTGAGGCGGCATCCCACACAGCAGCGCCAGAAGGACCAGCAACTAGAACACACACCTATGTACTGGGGGGCTTTGGGGAGAAGGAAAAAAAAAAAGATTGGCAACGGCTCAGGCACCAATCTAAAGAAAATAATAAATTACAGGTGATTCTAATGTGTTTAAAAAAAGGGAAATCATGGGGATACTGACAGGATTTTTGTGGAAATTTAAGTAAATGAGAATTTATGGTAAATTTTTACCTCTAAAACAAGTAAGTCACGTTGGCCAATAACATGACATCACTCAAGGTCCCTCCTAGGCCAGAGAAGAAAGGGAGGGGAAGTACAAACTAGCCAGACCAAGACGCAAAAGCCACCTGAGGCTGGGTCTCCTTAGGGGAATACAGAGGGATGTGAATGGGGGAGGGAGGTCATGAGTGCCACTGACTAGCCTAAGGCATAGAAAGAGCAGGAAAAAGAAGAAAACAGACAAGGAAAAAAAGTATTAAACCTGGCCAAGGGTCAAAGAATACAAAGAAGCCTTATTATTTCAAGGGACACCTGCTGAGGGTCCCTTGAGGGTCTAGAGGGCAGATGGCTACAACCGCCAGACACCAGGACTACCAGGCCCATGGGGTTGCCTAGACTCAGGAGAGCAGAGCTTCCAACAAGACGCAAGGAAGCACACTGAAAAGGCTGTAACCCTGGAGCTCAGAGATGAGTAATGGGGAGCAAAAGAGCCTCTGTTGCTCTGAGAAGGTGCTTACAAAGCAACTTTTGTGGGGTGGGTTTTTTTTTGTGAGGAAGATTGGCCCTGAGCTAACATCTGTTGCCAATCTTCCTCGTTTTGCTCAAGGAAGATTGTCCCCAAGCTAACATCTGTGCCAATCTTCCTCTATTCCGTACGTGAGATGCTGCCACAGCATGGCTTGAGGGGCAGTGTATAGGTCTACGCCCAGGATCCAAACCCGTGAACCCCAGGCCGCTGAAGTGGAGTGTGCAAACTTAACCACTATGTTACCGGTTCTTACTGTGCCCAGCTAAGAGAAAAGGAAATGAGGCATCTCTCATGGGCTTAAGAACCTTTTCAGGGGTTCATGTTTATTGGCATTTGACCCAGACTCCTGCCCATGCACAAGGGCACAGCCCTGGGCTGTGGGTAGGAAAACCAGCATCCTACACCCCAACCAATTCAGTCTCTGTTAATCCACCAATCCAAACCCCTCCCACCCCCACCAGTAGTCCAAAGAAGGTAAAATGGCCCAGGGACATGCTGTACTGCTCTCTCAACGGTCCGCTGAGTCTCAGAACTGGAGAGTGGGAAGTATTTGAAGCTCTGCTTATTTAGTTCCACAACAAAAAATAAGGAGAGGCAGGAGATGGGGAGCAAAGATGCTGGCAGCCATACATCTTGCTACGTCTTTATAGCTGTGTCTCTGGATTTGTAGGCCACTCCCCGACTTTTCAGCTCCCGCACGATTCCTGTGGCAGGAAATAAAAAACAGCTCCATGAGGGAAGAAGATTCCAGGATTCTGAAGGATAGGAAAGGTCCCTCAGCTGCCACTTTGGCTGGGGTGGGGTGGAGGGGTGGGGCTAAGCAAACGGGAGTTCCTAGACTGCTCAATAGTCCTGCTTGGTCAGCTTTTTACTACTGAAGACCCAGGTTAGTGCCTGGTAATGACTTGGTACGAATGAGAAGAAAAAGAGACACATTGTAGTCATCAAAAGCAAGGGTTCTGGAGCCAAAATGCCTGGGTTCAAATTCTGGCTCCTCACTTACCTGATGGGTGACCTTGGGCAAGTTATTTAACCTGTGTGTGCCTAGTTTACCTCGCAGAGTTGTGAGAACTGACATTAATTCACATAAAGGACTTCCACAGAGCTTGGCACAATAAATGAACACTGACTATCATTATGACTAGTATTACCTTGGGGCAGGCGACCAGTGACTGACACGGCATATACACCCGGCTTAAAGTTACCTGAGAGAGAAGAAAAGAGATTGCAGTAAGAATGAGTTAAGACTAAAGACAAAATGGAGGCTTAAACTAAAAATGAAAGAAATGCTCCCACTCCAAGAGAAGAGCAATCACTACCTTTGGCTACAAGCGTTAAATGACAGAGCACAAGGCACTTTCCTTTTCTCTCCTACAACCCCATCCTTCTCCCTCTGAAACCACTTACCCTGATTTAAGACTCCCCCACTGGACCCGAGAGACAGCAACAACAACACAACTAGGATAAGGAGAAAGGGAGATACTTACTGACTCGCTGCCACTTGGAGACCCAGCTGTCCTCTGGACTCATCATCGCAATGATTCTGGGAAGGGAAAAGAAACAGAATTAGCCTGAGGCTCCCCTACTAGAGAACAGACAGACCGCGGGAGCTGCCCTCTTTACTGTTCCCAGCCAGCACAAGAGTGCCGGGAGAGGAAAGATATGCAAAAGCCAAGTTTTGAGTCTCTACTAGAAAGCAGGGGAAACTGAGTTCTAATGCTGGGAAGGGGCTGACTCAAAGCTGGTACTGACAAAGGTCCTTTGCACTTACGTCCCTCTCATCAGTCACCACCGCCAAAAGACTATCTCACTAGGCTCAAAAACATCCTTAGCCCAAGGATTCCCTGGCAAACAGGATAGCTTTAGAGGTAGATGGCCAGTGTTACTGATTACAACCAACACAACCACTAGGGGGCTTCGGTCTAGTGTCAAGGGGAGGGTGACTCAAAACAATGGGTCCTTCTACCAGAAATAAGTTAGACTTGGCCAAGCTCTGCCTCTAATGAGCTGTAGAGTCTGGCACACATATGGAGACCTCTCAGAATTTCATCAGGATAAGACTCAAAGGCTGATCTAATACACGAAACACACCTAGCACAGAGCAGATGCTACATAAACATTAGCTCTCATTATCCTAAGAGTCCCTCCCAGCGTAGCTGTGATCCAAGAGCACAGGCAACAGAAAGGCTACGCAAGGGCTAGAAGCCTGCTACTTAACAGGTGTGCATCAGGTGCTTTCAGAAGCTGGGGGTTATCTTTGTCATTCACTCACTCACTCAAACTCTTACTGATGCCTTTTGGGACAGGACTCTTCTAGGCACTGATATTTGCTGACTGCCTCCTCAAACCATTCCCTCTCCTCTTGCAGCAATCTTGGATTCTTATTTGGGGAGCCTCTCTTCCCATGCAAATCCCACATTCTCAGCCATATGCTTTGAGTGAACTGACCCCACCTCCAGGGGTGGTGAGTAGGGTAATACTTGCCCTGGCCCAGCAGACTGACCTGGGGTAGGCACGTATGCCGGCCATTCGCCTGGCCAAAAGCACATTCTCCTCTCTCCTCCACTATCTTTCTAGCCTTACAGCACCTGTTATCCAATCTTATGACTTAACCTAAACAATTCTCACCATTCTCCAAACATACCCTGGTTTTCCCACTCCATGCTCTTGCTTGAGTCAATCTCTTTGTTTAGAATGCTTTTTCTGCCTCTCTCACCTCAACCTCCTCAAAAATCCTGTACTTCTTTCCTTAAGAGTCTGATTCATATGCTGAGTTCATCTAACCCTCCTCTGATGTCCTTTAGCCTGTGATATACTCACTCTTCAAAAACCAATAAGCACCAGAATATATAAATAACTCCCACAACTCAACAACAAAAAAGCAAACGACCTGATAAAAAAATGGACAAAGGACTTGCACAGACATTTCTTCAAAGATATACAAATAGCCAATAAGCACAAGAAAAGATCACTCAACATCACTAATCATTAGGGAAATGCAAATGAAAACCACAATGAGATACCACTTCACACCCAACAGGGTGGCTATTATCAAAAACCAGAAAATAAGTGTTGGCAAGGATGTGGAGAAATTGGAACCCTTGTGCACTGCTGGTAGGAATATAAAGTGGTACTGCTACTATGGAAAACAGTATGGTGGTTCCTCAAAATATTAAACATAGAATGATCCAGCAATTCCACTTCTGGATATATACCCACAAGTGAACAGTGGGACCTCAACAGATACCTGTAAACCCACGTTCACAGCAGCATTATTCATAACAGCCAAAATGGTGGCTGTTATGCAACCTAACTGTCCATCAGTATATAATGGATAACAAAATGTGGTCCATATATACAACAGATTATGCAGCTTAACAAGGAAATTCTGACACACACTACAACATGGATAAACCTTGAAGACATTATGCTAAGTGAAATGAGCCAGTCACAAAAGGACAAATATTGTATCATTCCATTTATATGAAGTATCTAGAGTAGTCAAATCCATTGAAAGTAGAATGGTGGCTGCCAGGGGCTGATAGGAAGAGGAAATGAGACGACAAAAGTTCTGGAGATGGATGGTGGTGATGGCTGCACAATAATGTGAATATATTTAATACTACTGAATTCTACACTTAAAAATGGTAAATTTTTGGGTTGGCCCCATGACACAGTGGTTAAGTTCAGCACGTTCTGTTCTGGTGGCCCTGGTTCGCAGGTTCGGATCCTGCGCACCTACCTACACCCCTCACCAGCCATGCTAAGGCACAACTCACATACATAACAGAGGAAGATCAGCATAGATGGTAGCTCAGGGCCAATCTTCCTCACACACACACAAAAAAGTAAATTTATGTACATTTTACAATTTTTTTAACTCTAATATGCAAAACTTTACACTGTGTCTCTCTTACTAGTAAGTATCTCACTGTGTAACTTTTTTTTTTGAGGAAGATTAGCCCTGAGCTAACTACTGCCAGTCCTCCTCTTTTTGCTGAGGAAGACTGGCCCTGAGCTAACATCCGTGCCCATCTTCCTCTACTTTATATGTGGGACGCCTACCACAGCATGGCTTGTCAAGCGGCGCCATGTCCGCACCCTGGATCCGAACCAGCGAACCCCAGGCCACTGGAGCAGAACGTGCGCACTTAACTGCTGTGCCACCAGGCCAGCCCCTCACTGTGTAACTCTTGACATCTCTCACAGCAGCCAACACAGAACTTCACCCATAGATGGGAGTCCCTTCGTTCATTTGCTAGCACTAGGGACTGGAGTATCTACCTGAGTCTGTACGTGAACATGTAGGAAGTAAAGGTCCCACGAGAACCTCTCTTTTGCCCAATCCCTTATTCTTCCTTAAAGGAAATCAAAGAAGGTATGGAATTGGCCCACCTTGAGGGAACCTTGGCAAGTATCCGGTTTGGGCCAGTTTGTGCATAAACTCTTAATTGGCCTAGAGGCCCAAAGAAACTTAGTACCTCCTTAACTCCCAAAGAACACTGCCCTCTGGCTCCTACCTTGAGGAAGGAAAATTGAAACCTGGCCACTTATGTTTCTCTCACTTCCCTTTCTCCCCACTGGACAATCTTGCCAAGCGAAAACTTTTCTTATAGGTCCTCTTACAGTTCTCTAAAAGCATCAGCTTTGGGGCAATCGTTTACTGTTACCGTACCTTCCTTTTTCTTCATTTTCAGAATGGATCTTCATGCATTCAACAAACATTTATTAAGCATCCACCACCTTCCAGGCCCTATGCCATATCATGGCGCACAAGGTAAACAAACTCCCTACCATTAATGAGCTAACATTCCAGTGAAAAACTGTCCAGTGGAAATATAACGAAAGCTGCACAAATCATTTGAAATTTTCTAGCAGCCATGTTTAAAAAAGTAAAGACAAACGGGTTAAATTAATTTCAATAATACATTTCACTTAATCAATATATCCAAAGTATTATCATTTAGGCATATAATTAATACAAAGACTATTAAGATATTTTACATTCTTTTTCGCGCTAAGCCCTTGAGATCCAGGGTAGTACATTTTACGTTTAAAGCATATCTCAATTTGACCCAGCCACATTTCAGGTGCTCAATGCCACACGTGGGTAGTGGCTACTGTACTGGACAGCATAGGACTAGTGTGTCTCAAAGTAACTTTGAGACCAACTATGATTAGGTCTCAAAAGCCTGCCCCACATTTACGTGGTGGGGTGGGGTAGGGTGGGTCGGTTAGGGTGGGGGCGGAGGGAATGTAGAAGGAAGGAAAGAATCTAAAGGGGCTTACCCATCAAAGGAAGAGCTGGTGCAATCATATACCATTTCTCGGTTACCCTTCATCTGAAGGTATGCATCACAATTGTCACAACCGTCATATTCAAACTGGTCTATAGTCTGGGAGGGGGAAAAAAGGAGAGAGGTGAGCACGGACAAGGCCAAAAACAGGAGCTTTCTCAATACTTCTACCTGGTCAAGGAGACGGCTTTCTACGTTCGCTCTATCTCACCAGGTCCCCCACCCACCACTCCCAGAAGCCCCTTCCTGAGTGCCACCCTCACACTCCTTCCTCTCTCGTTCCCAACGGCGTTTTACCTACTCCCTTGCCTAGTCTCCTCAGGGTCAGGCACCCTACGACTACTCCCTCAGCTGCAGATTCCCACCCTCCTCTGACTCCCGGTGTACTTCGGCTCCAAAAGAAGTTCACCGAACATCTGTTAAGGGGTCAGCCCTGTGCTAAGAGCTGAGGATTCCAAAGCACGTAAGACCGCCCGTGCCCACGGCTGCCAAACCTGCCTGCTTTCCTACCGACATAAACAACGACCTCCTGCAGCTCCCCCACATCGCCTGCCACCCCCGGCGGCCTGGCCCTTACCTTTCTCTCCACTATCCCGGAGCCCCGTTCTACCCTCTTTCCCCCAGCTTGGTCCCCCACCGCGACTAAACCACGTCCCAGATGGATACCTTGACCAGCGAACACAGCAGACAGGCCCGCAGATGCCGCAGGTCCTTCGGCACCGTCTCCAGAGCCATCCTCTCCGATGGAAGAACAACGAGCGACTGTGCCACAGCCCCCTCGCTCACGGGAAGTAAACAGCGAATTACCCAGAATGCCCGACACATCCGGTGCTCAGACTTCCTCTTCCGGTGTGTAAGGCCGCGAGCCCCGCCTCTCCCCCCCGCTTCAGGAGATGGTTTCTCCCGCCCGGAGGCGGGGCCGGCCGGGAGTCACCTGGGCCGGCGCGCGCCCCCGCCACCTGGGCCTGCGCGAGGGCGAGGCCGGCGCGGCCGTTGGCCCTGTGGGCGGGGCCCGTGGGGGAGGGGCGGCGCGGTGGCGCCTGCGCGAGAGCGTGCCGCGGCGCGGGCCGGAACCGGGCGGCGCGGGCCATTTGATGTAGGCCGCTGGCACCAGGCCGCGGGCCCTTTGGGAGGCTCCCGGGTGACAGCCGAGATTCTCTTTTGCCCGTTGTAAAAGCGCGGGGCCAGAGAGTCCACTGTCTCCCTCTGGATTATCTCTGCAGAGACGGAAAGAAAGCCGGGGACAGCCCCGCCTCCTTCCTGACGGCGAGGGCTTGATAGGGTTTCCATTGGCCGTCCGCAGGAATGCCGGCCGTGAACGGACGGCGGAAAAATGCCTGCTTAATTATTTTTTAAAACTCTTTACGTACGTTTCCTCGTTCCAGCCGATAATTTACGCTTTGTGCAGCTTTTAGCATTTAGACACAGCTCCTTTACTTCAGAACATCTATAGGAGATTGCGTCCTTTTGATTTTTTTTTTTTTAATTTCACCCTATAGGAAGCTAAATGTCGCTCTCTGGTTCAGAATTGGGCAGCAGACCACCACTACCCCTGCCAGCCCTTTCCCGGAGAGGCGGAGCGGGGAGGGCTTTGGGAAGATGAAAGCAAGGCCTCCCCGGGCCCCGCGGAATTCTTCCTACGCCCGGCACCGGCTCTCTTGATCCTCCGAGGTCCCGCGTGTAGGCAGAACACAGTCATTTGTGTTTATCTGAACTGAAGCTTTGAGATATAAATAGTTTCAGGCCCTGCTGTTCCACCCTCCCAAACAGGCCTAATTGAGACTGAGCTGCTTCAAGGCGGGCCTGTCTTGTGCATGTCTCATGCTGTGTTCAGATGGGCTCTGTGACTGGGGTTGGGATGTTCTCTGGCACTGAATACTTTCCTTTATGTTATCTCAGTGGAGCTCTGCAACCACTGCGAAGTAAGCCCATTTTATGGGTGGAAAAAAATGAAGCACAGAATATTTACCCAGGGCCACAAAGAAAGTCACTGAAACATCATAAATTAGAGCGGGAAGTAAAGAGTACAGCAATAATGTAGAAAACAACTGAACCACAGTGAGAATCCAGCCATGTTTTCTCCTCCCCTGATCTCACTAAACCATGCTTTTAGGGGCTTACAAACCCATTCTTGTTGCCAAGCCCACCACTCTACCCTATCTTTTCATAAATCAGAGCTTAGCCTCTGATATCAGATGTAATTTATTTCTGTCGATGCAGAAGATGAAGTCATTACCCTGAGTGACAGTTGTGACAGAACAAAAACACGAGACCAGACTTCATTTGTGGATAAATATATTAGCAAATAAATACATTTCTCAACATAGTGCCTGATTCAAGCATCTTTCTGTCTGGTTCAGATATAAATACCCATGTGGGTGCCTAGGTGCTAGTTCCCCACTTACTTTGAGGGAAGAAGATTCCCAGGTGGGGTCCTATGACCACTTTGCTCCCACATTCACATTCCAAATGGGATAATGCTAGAGGGGCCAGCAATGGTCAAGCTGCCCTGGGGTGAATGTCACCCTAAGGAAACCCCTCAGCCCTTGCCCACTTGGTACCAGCTGCCCAGGCCAGACTTCCTGCTGCAACTCCACTCTCGCATGGCTTACCCTGACCTGTATGGCTTCTATTAGGAGGCTGGGCCTCTGGGCCATCTAACCCCAAGGGTCCCACTTTGCTTTTCCTTTGCTCTCCCCCTGTTCCCCGTCCTGCTGTGAGAGAAAACTCCCAGAGAAGAATTCCCTGTTGTCCTTGTTCAGCTCTAATTCTACCTTTTCTACCTTCATTCCATCCTCCCTCTTCCTAGATGAAGTCTAGCAGAAATCTTCTTTCCGCCTACTTTGAGACTTTGAGATAGGAGATCTCCAAGGAAGAGTTATTCCCTCTCCCTATCACCAGCGCCAGCCCCTAGAGGAACTGGGGCTCCTGGAGTGACAAGGGAGTTTGGAAATCAGAGGCTTCATCCCAGGTTCTTCAAGGTGCTGTACCACCTTGGGGACAGAACTCCACACCCTGGCTTCCTAAAGCCTCCCCTCTGACCTAATATAGTGAATCAGACAATTAAGGACAAGAAGGGAAAAAATATCCTCCCTTATGCACCAGGGCAGACATTGCCTGGAGAAGCTGCAGAGCTCTGCTTTTTAGGGCTCAGGGCTCGCCAATGCTCCTGATCCTTTTGGAAAGAAGGAAAATGGTAAGAGCCAGGGTTGCTGCTGATGCAGCAGCCTTACCTGGGAGAAGCCAAAGCTGGCGTGCAGCACTCACCCAAGGAAGGAGATGCATGCATTCAGCTGGACCCACTGGCTGGTATGAACATGAGGCTTGGGATGAGGGAGACTGCTGGGGCTGAGGGTAGGAGCAGCACCATTATAACACCTATCTACCCATTCCTAGCTTTCTGCTCTCAAAAAACAGCCTTCAAGGGAGCCAGTCCACACAGGCAGCAGCTGGTTGCCTGGCTGGACACAGACTTGCTGCACTGCAGATGTGTTCTGCAGACAAGATCTGGAGCTGGCAGCAGGAAACAACACCTCCTGCCACCCACCATCACCACTCTTCTTCCAGTGGTTCCAGGAAGTACAGCAAAGAGAGGGGTGTTTTCTGAGGTCCTTTCTTCTCTCAGGATCAGGACTCTGTGCCAGGTAGGGCCCTGAGTCATCTGGAGCACACTCTTGGTTGGAGCTAGGCCTGAACATCTCACACGGCCTGTTCACACAGCTCCTCAAGCTCCTCCTCTGAGCCTGCATTTAGAGAAACGGGAGGAAAGAGGTCATTGAATGTCAGGCCAGCCTCTTGCTTTTTCCACCTGCAGCAAAGTACGGCTAGGAAGGAACCACAGAGAGGGAGGAGCAGGGAATGTGTCCAGAGGGATATTTAGATTGAAAGCTGAGAGGGGCCCCAGTTGGGACACAAGGGAGAGAAAACAAATCTAGATAAAGAGAAATATATATAGCAACTAGTATGTTACCAATACTTGGTATTTATTCATTCATCCAAAAAATATTTATTAAGTACTCTTGAATCTGGCCTACTACCATGTGCCCAACAGAAAACAAAAAAATAAATAAATAAATAAGCAGGGACCTGACAACTTTGTAGGAGAGAAGGTGTGCATGCAAATTGCAGTTATGCCAGTGGACAGGACTGGAGTCAGATGAATCGAAGAAGGGGAGAGATCATGTCCAAGTGGAGCAATCAGGAAGGGCTTCCTGAAAGTGAAGATAAATCAGCTGGTCCTCAGGAATAGGTAAGAATTGGATTTATAGGAACAGGAAGGCAGCAGAATATTCTGGGCTGCAGGAACTGCACGAAGTGTTTACCCAGTTTGGCTACAGCATGAGGCAGGAAGGGAAGGGGAAGAATGGAAAGTAAGGTTGGGAAGGAAGCTAGGGGCTAGCTGGTACTAAAAAGCCTGGAAGGCCAAACCAGTCTGTATTTTTCTTTACTGTGAATAAAACAGAACATTTGAAGATTCTGGACAGTTCATTTGAAGAAGATGACCCTGGCAGCTGTATGAGGGGTAGGTGAGCAGGGTAAATGTGCTGCACAATTCTATAGGGCATAATGCTGGATGTGTAGTGCCCTGCCTTCATGACCCTATAAGACAGAAAGGAAGAGCTAGGAGTCTCCCGCCTCAAACTTTAGGCTGCACCTAAGACATGGGCAGGGGCCATTGGTACTGGAGGAGAATATGAAAAAGTTAGCAGAGAGACAGTTAACAGAAGCTGGCATTGATAGGATATGAGGAGCAGGTAAAAGGGAGGCATTGAAACAAGTTCTGAGTTTGGGAGAGAGGGGAAGTGGCAGTCTGGCACTGACAGCACTGGAAGTACACACATGAAGGGTTCAAATGGAATTATCAAATACGTGGCCAAAGCTTACATTACATGGCTCTATGGAAACGATTATTTTCTGTACTGTAACTGTTTGCATGCCTGTCTCCCCATGAACCTGGAGCTTCTGGTTGACAAGTTCCATGTCCTCAGAGCCTACCCTGGAACCTAACACAGAGCAAGCCTAAAATACAGAAAGAAACAAGGAGGGAAGAAATGAATGAATGATAGCAGCTCTCAGGTCCAACCTGTAAGATTCCTAGACCTTGAGTTCTTATATTTCTGGACCTTTGGGTCCCCTTTTGGGGTGGAGTGGTCCTCCTAGCGATGGCAATAAGCAAAGAGCTGTGTCATCTACACAATGAGAGAAGATGGGGAAGAGTAGGAAGAAGAGGGCTCTGGAAGAGGCGGAGACAGATTTGAGCAAATAAATACCAAATTAAAGTTGATTTACATTATCACCATTGGTTGTAATATAGTAGCAGGGATGCACTGGGCCCCCAAGGAAATGAGGTCAGCCTTATTGACAACGGAGCTTAGAAGGGAAACAGAGTTGCTGTCTTACCCCAGGAGAAAGGAGACAACCTACGGACCCACAAGGCTGCTGGGAACCACCCATGATCTCTACTTTTTTTTTTCCCCTCATTCACACAGCTCTTCTCATACGGCCTAGTGTTATGGTTATCAGTAATTATTTCTCTTCCATACTCTCTTCAAGGGCAAGGAACACTTCTGGTACAAAGAAGTTATACCAATTATTAAAATATTGAAACAATTCCATGTGAGCTGCTGCCCCAAACCATGCCAAGTGCTTTCTGATGTCTCAGCCACACTAGTACCTCCCCTGAGACCTCCCTATGATCTGGCAACTAAAGAAGTAACACCTGGCAGAGCCACAGTGCTCCTACCAGCATCCTATGCTATGGCGGTTGTTCAGTATTTTGAAAGTCACCCCTGTTGTACCCTTCTCAGCTTCCACCCACTCCTTGTTGGCTGACTTTACCTGTTCTGCAATATCCCGCTCTCGTTTCCTCTCCCCACCACACCTGCTTCCCCTGAAAACTCACCAGGCTGGGCTGACAGCACCTGGCAGTGTGGGTAAGGGCATGGCCTGCCCTCTGGGGTGCCAGAACTCCGTTCGGAAGGCCCCTCCCCAGGTGGCTGTGGTCCCAGGGGCTGGCGTGGAGTCAAACACAACCACACTGGCTGTGAACTTGGGTAACAGGGGCCTGGGGGTTCTGGTAGCAGCCTCCTGTCCAGGCCTGGAGGTCCGAAGATCAATGGATGGGCCTCTGGGGACCATGGGTATGCCAGGCTGGGGCCATAACGGGGAAAAATATGGCACGCTGGGTGTGCAGTCAAGTCCTGAGGGCGAGAGGCTGGGGTGGGCTCTGAGGGACCCCCTCGTCGTCTCCTCTGTGAGTGTCGGACAGGGAGGCTGGATTTCTGCAAGTGGAAGAGGCCTCTGGGACTGGAGCTGGGGCTGGAGGTGTCAGCTGGGCCCGGGGCTGGCTCTGTGAGGGCTCTGAGCCGCTGTGTGTTGGGGAGCTCCCCTGAAGGTGCTGCTGGGTTGGATCTGGCAGGTTGATCAGCAGGAGAAGGCAGCTCTGGCTGGGGCTGTGTCCGGGGAACAGCAGGCCTGGACTGGGGGACCCCAGTTTCTGGGCCAGGCTTCCTGCCATGCCACTGGAAGCGCTTTTTGTAGTGGTGGTGCCGGTGGCGGTGGTAATGAACGTGGCTGGAAACCTGGGTTTCCCCTGTGGGCACCATTGAGTCCAAAGAACGGGGCCGAGAGGTCACACCAGGCTGAGTCTCCTCCCCCCGGGGCTCTCCTTCAGGGCTGCAGTATACCAAGGGGTCAAAGTCACTGCTCAAGGAGCTGCGGAAGGTAGAACTGCTGCCGTGGATGCCCTGCAGGCTGATGTCTGTGCAGTTGACCACTGAGTCACTTGAAGAGCCGTGACAGGGCCCCGAACTGGAGTCACTGGCTGGCCCATCTGCTAGGTAGCCACTGCGTTCTGTGCAGTAGCTCTCTCCAGACCCGCTGCTGTCATGAGGCCTGGCCCGGCGCGGGGGCGCTGGGCAAGCAGGAGGGTGCTGCGAGGTGCATCGGAGGCGGCTCAGCCCCCAGCCCTGTGCATAGGGGTGCTGGGCCACTGCCAGGTGCTGCTGCTCGCCTGGAGCCCGGGGATGTGCAGCTCTGGGGAGGCGGTGGTGCCGAGGGCCCGTGCCTGGCTCCTGGGATGGTAGGAAGGGAGCAGGTCGTGGGGGCTGAGCCACTGCACTCCGGGAAGGGCCCAACAGGTAGGCAGCAGGGAGGTGGTAGTGGGCATGGCCAGGATGCTGGCGGATAAGGTGGAGTCTCCGGCCTGGTTCCTGGTAAGATCGAGAGGGTCCCAGGGATTGGGAAAACGAATCTCCCTCTGGAAGAAAGAACCAAGAGCACAGGTGTTGACTCCACAGACCAATGGAGGGTGCATTCAGAAAGGTATGGCTGTAGTGTACCTATCTGAGCCTTAGAGTTCAATCAGAGTTTAGGGCACCAAGGACATTCCTAACCTGCCTGCCCCAGGACACCTTCGCTCCTTCCAGTCAGTTCGTCTCCCTGGCAGTTCCACTGTGCACGTCAAACCCTGCTCCTCCCATCAGCCCATGTGGGGCTCTTTCACCAGGGCCACCGCTAGCTCATGTTGCATCTTTGGGTGAATTAGAAAAAGGCTCTCTTTCCTTGAGAGACTTCATATTCATCTTTAAGAAAATTGTCATAATATCCTGGTTTTGTTAGAATAGGATACTTTATTGCCAGAAAATTAGAATAATAAGTATACAAATCACTCAGATTTAGAATCAACAAAGTTGTCATTAAAATACAAATATTTTTAAAATAATAAAGATGCCTACAATGAAGCAGCCCTTCCCCTCAGATGAGGCAGGCTTGAGCAGTACACAGCTTAAAGAACCGCTGAGGCCGTTCTGCTTTCTCCTCAGCTTTAAGGCAAAACTGTTTCCCAGAGGGAAGCCCTGTTCTAGACCCATCTGCCTGCACAGAGGGGAGTCCCTGGCCCACCTCCTACCTACGATGTTGAACATGCAGAGGGGGCAAGTCCGGTGCTGCTGGAGCCAAGGGTCCACACAGGCTCGGTGGAACTCATGGAAGCAGGAAATGACTCGGAGCTCCTGGAGAGAACAAGGGGCCAAACCAAAGTTATCTGTAGGTACATGAGCGGCCAGGAGTCAGGACATCCCCCTGACTCCCTCTGGCCTCTCCTTTCTGCTATCACATACTTGCAAAAGACCTCAGAGCAGAGCAGAAAAGGTATGGGCTTTGGTATGGGGTAGACCTGGATTTTGCCACTTAGCTGCATGACCTCGGGCAATTCTCTTAACAGACAGTTTTCTGCTGTAAAATGAGGATAAAAAACTAATCTACCCCCATCCCTTACTGTCATGAGGCTAAACTGAGATAATGCATCGAAAGCCACTGCAGAGCCTGGCACATGGTATACGCTCAATAATTCTCTTTCCCCAGAAGACCAGGAAAATAACCAAACCTCAGAGCTGTCCCCTACCTCTTCTCCATGCAGGGTATACAGAACACAGATGCAGCCGGCGCACCCACACCAGCCTTATGTGCCTTCTCCCCCAAGCTCCAGCCTCCCTCCCCAGCCTGGTCATGGAGGTGAACGACGAGCCCTGCCTTACCTGGCCCTCGGAGAACTCCTCCAGGCAGATGGCACACACAGGGGCTGAACTGCAGCTGCTACCTGAGTCTGGCCACTCAGCCCGGGCCCTCCTGCAGTTGGCTTGGTACCTCCTGGTGGCCAGCTGGCTGATGGCCCAGGCTGTTCGCTGCTGAAGGGGATCCTGGGAAGAGGGGTAGGGCTCAGAATGGGGCAAGGGCTCCTCTTCCCTCATCCCTGAACCCAGCTTGTACTCAGTTCCCAGTCACTCAGTTAGAGCACGTGGCCAACTGACTATCCCTGGCAGTTTGTCCCCTTCAAGCTCATACGTGGCTCTGCCAAACAGGTCAAGCCCTCCCACCCCACTCCTCTGCACATACCATTAAGTTTTTCTTCCCTTGATGACTCATGAGAAAAACTTTTTTTATCCAACTGCCTGCTCAACATTTCAACTTGGATATCTAATAGGCATGTCAAATTTAACATGCCCCAAACTGAACTCCTAATCCCATTAACCATCCCGAGGCTCACACCTATCCTCCCCCAGGTCTTTCCCATCTCGGTAATGGCAATTCCATTCTTTTAACTGCTCAGGCCAAAAATCTTGGTGCCATTCTTCTTTTGCTGAAGAAGATTCACCCTGATCTAACATCTATGCCAATCGTCCTCTATTTTTTAGTATGTAGGCCACAGGCACAGCATGGCCACTAACAGAGCAGTGTAGGTCCACACTCAGGAACCGAAACCGGGCTGCTGAAGCAGAGCATGCTGAACTTAACTACTAGGCCGCTGGGGCTGGCTCTTGGTGCCATTCTTAACTCCTCTCTCTCATACTCCATCATCAATCCATTAGTAAACCTGTTGGCTTGCTTTCAAAATACACGAAGAATCTAATTCTCACCATTTTCAATGCTACTCTCTAATCCAAGTTACCATTACTGTCACCTGGATTCCTATAACAGCCTCTGAGCTGGTTTCTCTGCTTCCAGCCTTGCCTCCCTGTAATCTAGTGTCATCACAACAGCAGAACAATCATGTTAAAACTTAAATCAGATCATGGCACTCCTTCTGCTCAAAACGCTCCAGTGGCTCCCATTTCACCCAGAGTAAAAAACCCAGCCCTGACAATGGCCTCCACAGTCCAGTACGCCTGGGCCCCCATGAACTCTCTGTCCTCACCTCCTGCTCTGACTTCTCCCTCGCTCTGTTCCAGCCATATGGGCTTCTTGCTGTTCCTCAGACACATTGGGCACACTTCTGCCTCAAGGCCTCTGCCCTTACTGTTTTCTCCACCTCAATCACTTTCTCCCCAGATACCTGCACAGGTCACCCCATCACCCATTTAGGGTCTTCCCTGTAATGTCATCCTCTCAATGAGGCCTTCCCTGGCCTTGCTTTTAAAAGTTAACCCCATCCCCTTCACATTTCCTCTCCCCTTTTCTGTTTTATTTTTCTCCCTAGCATACACCACCATCTAAAACACTATATATTTTACTTATTTATTTTGTTCATTGTCTCTTCCCACTAGAAGGAAAGCTCCCTGAAGGAAGGGGTCTTTTGTCTTTTTTGTTCCCTGTGCTGTCCCCAATGCCTAGAACAGTGCCTGGCACATGATAGGAGCTCATCATATTTGTTGAAAGAATGAATGAATGAGCAAGCCTATGGAGAGAGGCTGCAGGAAATCAACAGAGTCAGATGCCAGGGTATTTAGATGTAAACTGTTTCATGGGTATAAAGGCAACTTCTTTCCTCACTTTTCCCCTCCTGCTCCCCACTCTCCCACACACATGCACATGCCCACCTCTGCCAGGGAGCCCACCCTGCTCACCGGCCGGCTGTGGCGGGGGCGACATCGGATGCGGAGCACCGAAGCCAAGATGACCACAAAGATGGTGCCCACCACAGTCAGGAGGATCCACACATCATAATCTGGCTGGGGGAGTAAGCAGAGAAGGAAAGGGTCATACTTCTGGAAGGAGCTGGGCCAATTTGGGAGGAACACGGGAGCCCAGGAGACACACAGAGAGCTGGAGGTCCCCTTGAGTCTTCCAGCAGAGGGGATGAGGTGGGGAGGAACCTGCAGGTGGGGCCAGCTAGTCCCTCTCTGCCCATGGACACTCACAGGAGAAGGTCCCCCAGATGTCAGCCATCAGAGGTAGTATCTATCTGAAGACCTGTGTGCCTGGGAAAAAGGGGGAAGGGACCCCTCTGCAAGGTGGGAGTTACCGAGTGAACAGCTGGGTGAGTTTCCTAGCCAGTGGAGAAACACCAGCCAGGGGTTAGGGGGCTAGGGCGCCAGGATTTCATTCTGGTTCTGCTACTCTGTGCCATGAAACCACAGAGCTGAAAACAACTTCAGAACTCAGCTGGTCCAATCTGTTCATTCTGCAGATGAGGCCCAGAGATGGGAAGAAACTTACCCAGAGGCACACAGCTGGTGGATGAAGTTGGACCAGAGGGTTTCTAAGGTCTCTATAGCTCCAGGAGTCTAAGGGCTTTGGTGGGAGTTGCCACAGGACAAAGTGGGGGTGAGAGCAGGTGCTGGGACAGGGTCTGGAGATCTGGTGTGCTTACCCAGGTTGGGGGCTCTTTCAGCTCAATCCTCACATGGGCCTTTCGGTTCTTGTACACAAACTCCATCAGTTTCTCAGCATCATTACCCCAGATCAACACCACTGGCCAAGTCAGCCCCAGTGGCTGCTGCAGCTGCAGGAGGGAAAGTGCCCACAAGAGCTGCTGTGTCCTGACTTCTCCCTCCCCTGGTAACTTTATCTTGCTCTGTCCAGCCCCCTCCTCCAACACCTCAATGTCTCTGGGTACCTGCTCAGCAGCAGCTCGGTCCTCAGTAATGTCAAAGAGGACAGCACTGGCTCCTCGCTCACCTGCCATCCGGGCCTGCAGAGACACACAGCGGAGATCAGGCTGGGGTCAGAGAAGAATACAGCCCATCCATTCTCCGGCCTCACCCCCTCACGCATCCATCCCTCCCTAGGGTTTTGCACATACCACATCTGTGCACATTCATATATATGACACATGCAAGGGGTCAGTGGGACTAGGATCTCCCGCCCTGCCCTGAGCTCACCCAGGTCCCACTGCCTTCAAGGATAACATTGAATCCTCCCTTCTGTAATGGAGCAAACCGTTAACAAGGGTTTAGAAGGTGTCAGGTGGTGGACTAGGCTCTAGGGCTAAGGACAAATGAGATACAGTCTCTGCCCTCGGGGTTCCACCAGTCTGTCTTCACTAAGAAGTGTGAGAACAGAGAGTAGGGAGTGCCCAGCACCCCCCCACACACACACCCCCAGGGAGTAGGGAGTGACCAGTTCCCAGTACAGAGAGAAGAGGGGGAGAGTAGACAGTTGGAGAGCTCCTTCCAAATAGAGCTGGGCGCTCGAAGGTCCAGCCCTGCCTGACTGGAGGAGCCTGTGGGGCATCCCCCCAGCTCAGGCAAAGTTCCAAGAACCTGGGACACTGCTCCCACCCAAGGTCCCCTGGCAGAGGCCCAGGCTCAGCCCATCTTCCAGGCTCTCTCTGCCTGCCACACTCTAGTTTGCCAACTCTTTCTCTGGCTCCAATTCAAGGACTTAATGGAGTCCCTCCAGTGCTTTATCCCTTCATCCCCTCCCTGAGGGTGTCACTAGAGACTCAGGTGGGGAGGGACCTGAGAGGCTGTTCCCACAAGGATACAACTATGCATGTGTGCACATGCGTGCTCGCCAAGGCTCCAAGAGCAGGCTCAGGGAAGCAGAATCTAGCCAACCAGGCAAAGCAGACAGCAGAGCCAGAAACAGAACAAAAAGCAGGAATCTAGGGGCTCTGGGTGTGGGGTAAGAGAAGGGAGATAAGAGCTGAGGGTGGGGTGGAGGCACAAGGGCAAAGGACCAACAGACAGACACTGTTCCCCACCTGGTGTCAGGTCTCCCTGGCAGCACAGCCATTCTCCAGCCTTCCTCCCCAGAGCAGAGGCTCATCTTGCAATGGCATCAGGCTGGGACTTCATGCCCCCCCCCCCCAACCAGGGGTCTGCCGAGTCTTTGGGCCTTCCTACAGGCACCGATGGAGTTAATCCTTCTGCAAGTGGTGGTGGCAGGAAGAGGAGCTAGTGCAGGGGCTTACTCACACTCTCAGCGCTTTGATCTCTGCTTCCCTTCCCGGGGAAAGCCTGTTGGGGCAGGTCTCCTTCGTGGCAAGCCAGGGGAGCAGCTCCTTGCTCCCTGCTCCCCACTCCCCAAGCGGCAGCAGGGGCCAGGGGGCCCCTCACAACTGGCAGCCTGCAGGCAGGGGAGCCCGAGAAGGGCAGTGGAGACACTCAAGTGGGGCCCTGTTTTGGTCAGGAGGATAACTTCCCTCTTCTCTCCGGCCCTCCCTCCCCATGAGCTTGGCTGGGCCCTCTACCAGCACCCAGGCCCAGCCCAGGTCCAGGCTCGCCAGGCTAATTGACTGGAAATTCATAGGACTCCAGAAAAGAACTGCTGGAGAAATTGAGAGGTCCCAGCCTGCATCCTCCTCCCACCCACGTTCTCCCAGGAAGTCCACCCTACTTAGGCGACCCCAGGCAAAAAGAAGCTCTCTAATCTTCAGAGCTCTCCAACCCAGGGAATGGGAGCAGCCCCAGTAGTAGGGGGACTCCTACTGCTAATCTCATGATCCAGGACTTGGCCAAGGAGTGGGGAGGTCACCCCAGTAGTCCAAGAATTGAGATTCCTGGGTCCTCTATGCTGCCAGGGCCTCATGTTTCTCATCCCCAGAATGAGAGTCTGGATTCAGCCCAACCTGGAAGAGCATGAGGGAAAGGCACAGACTTCCTTCTCTGGAGGTTTCCTTACTTCCCCACCCCTCTCCCTTTGAAGGATTGGGGTAGGAACAGTGGAAAGTAATTACCCTGACGTTCAAACACCCCAGCCCATTACAGCCCATAATTACAAAGTTGTAAAAGTGATCAAAGAGAGAGAGTTGGCCAACAGGGGAAACAAACAGGACTTTCAGGCAGTGGGTGCCTGTGTCCAGAGTTCTAGGAATCAAAAAGTATGATTTGGGGCCAGATGGCAGCCCACTCTGGGGCTATCTATGCTTCCCTCTAGTCCACCTGCACCCAAGAAAGCAGGAGGGAGGGAGGAAAAGAGCCACTCCTTTTTTTTTTTTGGAAGATTAGCCCTGAGCTAACATCTGCTGCCAATCCTCCTGTTTTTGCTGAGGAAGACTGGCCCTGAGCTAACATCCGTGCCCACCTTCCTCTACTTTATATGTGGGACACCGGCCACAGCATGGCTTCACAAGCGGTGCCATGTCTGCACCTGGGACCCGAACCAGCAAACCCTGGGCCACCAAAGCAGAATGTGCAAACTTAATCACTGCGCCACTGGGCCAGCCCAAGAAGCACTTCTTGGGGACTAGAATATGGAAGGCAGAGAGGGTGGGCAGGCCTTCCAGACAGGAAGACTGGGTTTTAGAAAGAAAAACCCAGAGACCTCTTTGGGAGGTGCAAAGAGTCAGCCAGCCCCTAGGGGCAGCAAGCAAGGCTGCCCACAGCCTCTAGCAATGGGAGCCAATACACTCCAGGACTTCTTCACTACACTGTGCACTTCTCTGGGCCTCAGATTTTCCTCTCCAGACACAGTGACAGTCTCTGTATAGCTCCTGCTCATCAAAGATTGACTAAGCACCTACTGTGCCCAGGGCACCAAATCAGGGAAGGCCAGGCCCTCCAGAATAACTGATAATCTAGATGTGGAGGCAAGGCATATTCATAAAATTATAATGCTGATAACGACGTTCTAGAGTACAAATGAATGAAACAGACCAGCAATTCCAAACCTTTTTTCCCTGCAGAAAGCTCTTCCCTCCCCTTCCCCCACCACACACACACACACACACACACACACACACACACAACCTGACACAAATCTTCAATATACAAAACAGATAAAAGTCAGCTGAGGTTGAGGGTAGGGGTAGGGGTATGAAGTACCCTCGGCTTCCCCCTCCTCCATGAAACCTGGAGGTGTGGAAAGCATGGACAGCAACCCCGGCAGCGTGAGAGGAGGGAGGGCTTTCAGCCCCTAGTGGGCTAGCTGGGCTGAGCCATTCGGGAAAGATTCAATAGAGGAGGAGGGATTTATCTGGGTTTGAAAGCAAGGGTAGAGGAAATAGAAAGGGTGTAACCTTTATTGAGACCCTGTCTGCCCAGACTGCTTAGGTTTGAATCCTGAATCTGCTACCAGCTGTTGGCTATGAAACTTTGGGCAAGTTACATAACTGCTCTGCCTCAGTTTTCCTTTCTGGAAGCTGGGGACAATGATAGGACCTACCTCACAGGGGTGTTTTGAGGACTCTAAGTTAATCCACGTAAAGCCTTATAATAGTGCCTAGCACATGGTAAGTGTTCCTTAACTATTAATTATTGTTATGTCAGATATTACTATGTGCTTTGCATACATGATTTCATTTACTCCACACAACTCTACAAGACAGTCATCAGCTCCACTTTTGAGTTGAGGAAATTAAGGCTCAGAGAGACTAAATAACTTGCCCAGAGTCACACAGCTGATAAGCATTGGAGGCAGGATTCCTACCCAGGACTTTGGCCTTCCAAGTGTCTGGCTACTAGGTAGGGGTCTCGAGGGTAACAGAGGCAGGGCTTGTACCCATCTGCTTGCCTCCAGAGCCGTCTCCTTCCTCCAGGCAAAAAGCCACTGCACTAGTCCAAGCATGAGGTGACAGGGGCCTGGCTTATCACAAGGATGGCTATGGAGTTGCTAATAAAGAAACACAAACCAATTTGGGTCACTGGATAGGGAGGAGGTTGTGGTGGTGGTGAAAGAATGGAAGAGTACAGAAGGATTATGGTGAGCATTTCAGAGATCAGGAGAGAGAGGAATGAGACGAAAAAACCAACCCTGTTAACTATTAAAGCATGGGATGATGATGCCAGTGATGACAATAGTGATAATTGCAATCCTTTATTGAGTGATTACTATGTGCTTAGCATAGGTCTAAGAGCTTCCATCTGTACTGTCTCATTAAATCCTCATAACTACCTTATGATGTAAGTGCCATTATTATTCCCCATTCACAGAGGGGGAAACAGAAGCTCGGAGAGGTGACCTAAAATGTCCAGGTCACACTGCGGGGCAGGGGATGAGCCAGGCTTAAGACAAAGTGTTGTCTGTCTGGCTCCAGCGCCCCAGCTCTGTCAATGGTGATGGCACCCCCGACACTAATCGATATGCCAGGGCAGAGCTGACTGGGGTCAGCTGTTTTCAAACGTTCCTAACCAAAGACCCACCTTTCCCCTATACCTCTCACGAGCCATATTTTTAAAAAAAGGTTTTACCAAGCTAACTTCATTTATTACATACTGTTCCTTTTCCTATGAGATAACTTGTATTAGCACATTGAACTGACAGAACTTCAACCAAAGGCAAAAATGAGTATTTTAGTTAAGCCTGTGGGACTTCTTAAATATTGGAAGTAGCTCAAAGATCCACATTACTACCTTCACAGACCTCCTTTGGGCCAGGGGATTCCAGGTTGGAGGCACTTGGTCAGGTCAAAGGATGAGAGTTGAGGGAAGCCATGGACCTGGCCAGCTGGAGAGTGTGGGGCTAGAGCAGTTCCCACCAGAGAATGGGGAACTGGAGTGATGGGGGGAGCCATGTGAGGAGAAGCCGAGCCGCGAGCGTGAGGGGAGGCAGCATGGGCAGTGACCGCAGTGGCTGTGAAAGAAGAGAGGTCACAGGGCAGTAGCCAAGGCGCTTCTAAATCCCTAATGGTTTTTTGGTTTTGTGTTTTAGCTCAGGCACTATTTGTCACTTGACATACATTATTTCGTCCTCACAATGATCACCGGGGTAGGAAATGAAAGTCCCATTTTATCGTCATGGAAACGAAGGCCCAACAAGGTTAAGCAGAAGTGGGTGCTCAAGCACTGGCCACGTGTTCCTTGATTCTCAGTGTCTGTGTACATGTCTCATCTCCCCCACAGGAGCGTGGTCCTCCTGGGGGTGAGAGGAAAACTTCCTTTGTGGGTGCATCCTTGCTGCTTCAGAAAAACGACAGAGCTTCTCTGAACCCTTCTCCCCCCATCTCTCTCTCTTTCACATACACACACGCTCACACACTACTAACACTCAACACTCATTTGCTAAATGAATAAATGAATGACATTTGCCCACATTTTGTAAAGCAATGGAAATGAAATATCCAGAAGTGAGGCAGCTTCAGCCTAATAAAATTTTGCTGCCAATAAGGACCCTTACAGAAATACCACACTTGCAGAAATACCACACTCTCCAGCTCCTCCAGGTGTGTGCTGGTCCCTGCTTCCCACCTACCCTGGAGCCCCCTTCTGCATCAACATGGCCAGGCTGGGAGAATATCTTCCTCTACCTGTGGGCACCACATTCAGGATCCTGCCACATCCCTGCCCCCATGTGATCAGGTAGGAACCCAGGCTGTTTTCTTGAGACTCATGGCTCGATTTCCTCAGCCCTCAGGAAATTCCCAGGGGATCTGGGCCTGAGTGCAACAAGCAGGCACACAGGTTGGGACCATCACGCTCCTCTTTCACCACCTCTGGGAAGAGGACTCCCTCCCCCAAGTCCACCTGACTGTGTCACACACAGTCTAACTACACTCTGGCTTATGTCACCATGAGAATCTTTTCACATGTGTTCAGTTTTCCCAGCCAGACGGGAGGCAGCAGAGCAGAGAGATTAAGTTTGAGAACTGGACAAGCCTCAGTTCAAGTCTCAGCTCCGCCCCTTCCCAGCTGTGTCACCCTGGCAAGTTACTTAAGTTTTTTGATCCTCACTTGCCTCATGTGTCAAATAAAAAATAAGAATATCTAGTTTTCCTGCTTGTTATGAAAAGTAAATGACATAATATGTATAAAGAATCTGCCCCATGTCCCACCTGGCACATGGCAAGCACACAGAAAACATAACTAAGTTAAAGTAAGGGTCACGGTTGCACACGTTTACAGGGCCCTCGAAGTAGCAGGCCAGTGGGGAGCGTGGTGAACCAGAGAGACCACAGCTGTGGGAAGGCAGCAGCTGCCAACTTCAGCCAACGGCGCCCCATGGAAATGTGGGACCACCAGTTTGCAATCTTGGAGGGAGAGTATGAATTTTTAAAGGTGGGAACAATGGCTTCTGTTTCTGCTCTTCTTGCATTGAGCTCAGTAAATATTTCTGAAAGATGGAAGCCCCTCCAACTGACCCCCTCTTTACTCTGATGCTGGGCAGGGGAAGGAGTTTAGGAACTTCCAGGTGATGGGGAAGGAGAGGGGGTGGGGCGCATGTCCTGGATGACAGCCAAAGAGTTCTGCTGGTAGATGGTTGGTGGGGAAAGGATGGAGGCCTGGATTTCCACCTCTCTCAGACCAGTCATGGGTTAGGAAAACCTGAGTGAATTGGGCACATCACTCTTAGGAGACAAGGGGACAGAGAGCACAGAGGTGCTTCACAGCCCAAAGCTCAGTGAAGTTCAGAGCATGTGTCGGGTCAAGTGTGAGTCTACCTTGCTGGCCAGTGACAGGCAGGGGCGGGGAGCCCGCTGGGGACTCTCCAGCTTGACAATGCTGATGAATCCAGGCTCCAGATTGTCGTCATCACTGGCGTTGCACAGGTACAGGGGGTGGGACTGTAGAGAAAGAGAGAGAAAGACTTGTGTTAGGGAGGCTCTAGGGAGCAGGAGTGAGCTGTGAGAGCCAAGCACCTCTCTGCTGTTCTAGGCAGGAAACAGGCGGATCTCTTGCTGCTGTGAAAGAGTGCACCTTCTTATTAGATGGCCTCATAGTAGGCTAGTAACTATCAGTTGTCATTTTGGGGGTACCAGGGCCAAGGATAAATGGGGATGGGGCAGATAGGAGGGAGGGGTGTCCAAAAGGGGGATCTAAATGAAGAGCCTACTGTAAAGCTGCTAACAACCACAAGCCCTGGTTTGCAAACTGGCCAGACATGGAGGGCTCTTCTCCTGCCCCAGCCTCTCTCACCTCCTAATTCTTCTACCTGCTCCAAAAAGCCTGGGTTAAGAGAATACCCAAGTGTTCCTACATCAGTGTCTTCAGAATCTTGCCTTCTCTCTTTGCTCCCCAAAGGCAGTGCTCCTGCCTCCCCAGGATGCCCCCAGGCAGCTGTCGCCCTGTAGATTCCCATCCCTCATGTGGCTTGGATTAAGGAGGGTGCTGACAGGGAGACAAGACTATTTTGGGATGAGGCTTGGCTAAGAGTTAAGCCTTGAACAGCACAATTCCTAGGAGTTCATCCTGTCCCCAGGAATGATGCAGTGGAGATGGGGCCAGCCAAGCCCATCTGCTCTGAGAGTATGGCAGGTCCAGCCCAAGACTCTGTGCCTCTAGCCCGGCTGGTGCTGAGCAATGGCTTACAGGGAAGTGCCCATCCTGGGCTACCAGAGACAAGAGGATGCCCTCATCAAAGGGATGAGACTATCCTTCTGTACACTCTCTTCTCATTCAAGGTGATTACACTGCCCACTTGAATCTAATTTTCCCAGAGTGCTGTGAGAAGGGAGTATGGTTTATTTGGCTCTGGATAATCCTGTGGGCCAGGGACTCCCACACTGTGGACATCCAATGTATCCTGGAGAGAAAGAGGATTTCCTACTAGGGAACTGCCCAAGCTTCCCTCTCCACTGCTGTTGAAGTCTAAAGGACTTCCAGAAAGAACCATCAGAGGAACCATAGAGAATGTTGAGTTTGTAAAGATGATTATGTTGATGACGGATTTAACGGCAGCCACTTTGTGAAAGCACTTGCAGCCTATTTTCTCTCTCTGTATCCCTGTAGGCCCTTGAACACAGTAGTTTCTCAATGAATATGCACTACCTCCCTTTGAATTTTAGCCTTGTGAATACAAATCTTGCTCCCAGAATTTAAGGACTGTCTGGTGGTGATCAAGGTTTAGTGTGGGAGAAAGGTTATGCACCACCCCCACCCCCAGAAAAAGGCTGGGGCATAAGGTTGAGGGCTGTTCTCACTTCAGTGAAGCATAGCCCCCATCTCAACAAGCTCCATTAGTCTGTCTGTCTGCCCATCTGTCCAACCACGCATCCATTCATTTCTTCATTCTACCAACACTGAAGGCCCCCTTGGTGCCAGGTACCATACAATGCACTGAGGAGTTGACGATGAATGAGATAGGCTACTTGCCTTAAAGAAGTTCAGAAGACAAGTGTGCAAACACATTGTTCTGTGTGTTATGATGCAGGTTTATTCAAGGGGCTGTGGGAGGGCACAAGGAGGCGGGACTAACAATCCCATGCAGGAGGGCAGAGATATTTTCACAGGAGGTGACTTGAGCACTTCCTTGGAAGCTGAATAGGTATGTGTTCACCCAGTGAACTAACGAAAAGGGAGAGGACACATCCCTGACAGAGGAACTGGCCCCTGCCAACGCGTGGAAGCACGGGGTTGGGAGGGACTACAGGCAGTCAGGTCTGGCGTGACAGGGAAGGCAGGAGATGAGGCCGGAAAGGTGCTGCGGAGCAGGGACCACAGATCTGCATTTGAGAAGGATCTCTTTGGTGACTACAGAGGACAGTCTGAGGATGTAGTGAGGAGTCAGAAGTCAGCTGCTCCAACAGAATAAAAGATGCAAGAGCTCCCTTCAGGAACAACAAATTGTAGCCACAGAAGTCCACTGCTTCACTTACTCTCCAATCCCTACCCGGGGTCCAGCTGTCTCATGATGCCAAGATACCTCTCACTGACCAGAGGGTCAGTTGGGAGAGATGAAAGTCACTTTGGAGAAGAGTTGTCTTTAGAGAAGGATTTGCAAATATTTAACCATCACTCTGCCCCCAGGCCTTTGCAGGGAGAACCGGCATGTACAGAGCAGTGCTATATTGTAGGATACCTCTGACAGGTGGAGGGGGGAAAACTTGATGTCAGAGTCACCAGACTTCCCTGGTCCTAAACTAACAATTATGGAAGAGGGAGGGGGGAAATTAACCATTAGCAAATGCCTCTGGCACACCAGGGCCCATCAGATATTATCTCACTATGAGGTACGTGTGATCATCCCCATTTAAAGAAGAGACAGAAGCTCGAGGCTCAGAGAAGTTAAGGTCACAGGAGATTAGAACCCAGCTCTGTCTAACTCCATCCTCTGGAGTCATGTAACTCCAAAAGAACACAGTCAATCCCTCCATTGTCCATGCTAAGAATGATGATGATGATGATAATGATGATGATGATAGTTCACATTTATTGAGTAAGTACTGTGTGGGCCAGTGATTTTTCTAAGCGCTTTTGTGTATTAACTCTTTTCATCCTCATAACAGCCTTAGGAGGTAGAAATACTATTTCTCCATTTTAAAGATGAGAAAACTGAGGCAGTAAGAAGTTAAGTAATATGCCCAGGATTACACAGCCGAGAGCAGAAGAAATGGAAAGAAGTAGGATGAGGTAAGGAAAAAAAAGTTAAAAACAATTTCCATCTTACTCTGAAAACATGATACCTTACCCCAACTCATGACCAAGAAAATCTGCCTTCCTAATTATATATTCCTAAAGCATAAGGGCCCAGACATGAGTCCCTGAAACACTGGTGGTGACCTCCAGGATTCCGTGCTGGGCCCTCTTCTCTTTTCATTCTCCATGCTCCCCCTGGGTCACCCCAGCCAATCGCATGGCTTCAGGTTCCACACAGAGGTCATTGATTACATATGTGCAGGCCAAACCTTTCTTGAGCTCCAGACCCATTCGTCCAACAGGCAGGGCCTGGACATTTCTACCTGAAGAAATTTAATGAGATAACTCAAACTTAGCTTGTTCAAAATTGAACTAATTGTTTTGTCTCTCAAAACTGCTCCTCCAGTCTTCCCTATTTTAGGGATTGGAACCACTATCTACCTGTTACCCAAGCCAGAGGTTGTCCTCCTAGTCTCCTCCATCTGCTGTCCCCCTACCACCAACACCAACACCAGCACCAGCCAGTCACCACGTCCTAACGACTCTATCTCCTGAACATTTCTTTTATTTGTCCTCTTTCCTCCATTCCCTCTATGGCTACTCTAATACAGGCCTCCATCACTGCTATTCCAATTTACTGAAATAACCTCCAACTGGGGTCACCTCACCCCACTCAGTTCTCTATGCTGAAGCCAAAGTGATCTAAAATGCTAACCTGAGCGTGTCACTCTTCCACTTTAAGCTCTTAAAAGGCTCCTCATAGCTCTTGGAATAAAGTCTGAGCTTTTAAACATAGCTTAAAAGGCTCTGCCTGCTCTGAGGCTCATGCCTTCATGCCTTACTCATGGCTTACATTCCCTCCCACACATCTTCCCCCCTTGCAACCCATGCTCCAGAAATAACTTGTTTTATGTCCCCAAACACTTTCAGCACTTGCTGCTCTGTCAGGATAGGTTGGAGGCCTCTCCTCTGGGCCCCCTCGCCTCCTGTAGTTCCCCGATCAGAGACTTATCCCCCAGTACTCCAGCTGCCTGCTTCTGTCCCTCTCTCCCTCGGGCTATGGCTGACCTCCGCTGCCCCTTCAGTGCCTGCTACATATATATTTTCTTATTAAATACTGAAGGTCTACAACCAGATTAACTGTAAAGACAACACAATCCAAACCAAAATCCTAATAATGGTGGCTTTGAAAGAGAAATTAGAGAGGAGATGATGAAGAGAAACGACAGTGTTTTGCTTTGAATATTTCAATCTTTGGACAATATATTGAAATATTAATATGTTTCATTTTTTATTAATATCAGTTTTCCACAGTTGTGGAAGAATGAAAAAGAATGAGAGCTATTTATATTTTGTTTTGCGTCTTTTCTCTCTTCCCACTCCAAGAAGACAGCCTTGCCTTCTATTTCTTTGCCTCAGGAGCATTTGCCAAAAGCAAATGTTGCTAAAGACCTATCTTCCTGGCTTTTGTGAGACTGAACTCATTGAGGAAATGTGAGTGTCCTGAAGGCAGAAAGGAGTGTGTATGGGGGCAGTGTCCCTGGGATCCTGAGGGATGTGGGGAGAGGCCTGGGGATGTGCCAAACTGTGGGAATCTGCAGCCTGTGCCCCAGAAGAGGGTGGACCCCAGGAGGCCGGACCCTGACAAAGAAGATGTGCCCACATGGATTTCAAGGGTGTGCTTGGACAATGGGCATATTTGTGGTGACCAGCATGGACAAATATCAGAGGGGTCCCTTAGATATTTCCGTTTTGGTTGCTCTCTTGGGGGAAAGCTCCCAGAAAAACAACTTTCCACCCACTTAGTGGGCTGGGGCCTTGAAGTTAGATTTAATTTGTTAAAAAGAAAATAAAGTACCATGACGTTTTTTGTATAATTCATATTTGTGGCATGAAAACCATACTCACTACTCCTTTGTACGGTCTGACTCTTTTACAATGAGAGTTTTTCGAGTATCCTCAGATTAAAAACAAAAACCAAAAAAAGGCCATTCAACCAGGGTGCTGTTCATTCCCTAGCAAGGCAGTGTTAATCTTCCTTGGGTGTAACACACAGGCTGTCTTTGCTCCCTCCTCTAGAGAATTTTCAGCTGGGAAGAGGGCCCCTGAGAAGAAAACAGATCCGAATGCATCTGCCGCCTTGGGATGCAAGGTCTCCTAATAATGAAGACGAAAACATGATTTCTACATTGGGCCACCCATCCTCTCAGTGACACTAGGAGAGGGCCAAGAGAAACAGGCTTGCAGGATTCAGGGAGGGTGTGGCTGGGGAGGACTCCTGGAAACTTAGGCTTATGGATTGGTAGCTGTGTCTTCCTGAAATGCCAGGAGTTGGGACACTCTTGTTCCAGTTATCGCCTTGAGGAGCAAACTAAGAGGACTTGTTCTCAGGGTCCAAGCATTCTGGCTGAGAACACAGCTTTGAGCACACATTTTACACACCTATGTAAAGATGTATGTACTGTCCTTTAGTGGTATGCGTTGTATTTAATATTCTTGAGTCTGTTCTCCATGTCTCTGTCTTCCTCCTTAAACTTATTTCTTCTGATTTTTTTTCCCTCCCTCCCAAAACAGACCTAAGTTTCAAATTCTGACTCTGTCATTTACCTGGGTGACCTTGGGCAGGTTACTTAAGCCCGTCTGAGCCTCACATTCCTCATCTTCAGAATGGGAACAAAAATGCCTCCTGATTATCGTGATGACTGGAGATGATGGATATAAGTTCCTAGCACAGAGCCTGCCACTCAATAAGTGCTCATTAAATGGCAGTGGTTTATTATTATTGCATCCCTCCTTATTCCTGGAAGGGACGAAGCCCCTTCTGACGGCTTCTTCTCCCTTGGCGATCACCAACAGTGCCTCTGAACACCAGCGTTCCACAAGGTGCTGTCTGGGACAGCTCATTATCCACGGTCACTTCCCTCCTGTGCTCAGCCCTCCCAACCCCACTGAACAAGCTCTTCCAGTTCTCAGCCCGCCTCCTTCCCATGAAGGCAGCCATGTGATCTCATTACCTCCTTACAAAGGGCATTCCAGGGCTCAACTGAGCCCGGAACTTAATGCTGGTCTCCTTTTATCTGTGGGATCTCCTCCTCTTGGGGTGTGTGCTTTTGCAAGCAATTCTTTACTGTCTCCTGTTTCCCAGCACCCTCCTCCCCCACCTTTGCCGCAATAATCTCTTACTTCTCTGATTCCACGTACGGACCTTCACCCAGCCCTTGGACAGGTAACTTTACTGCCTGCTACAATTTTGCCTTTGTAATCAGGAATATTGGCCAGGCATCAAAGGCACCCTTTTCCCCATTTCCTCTTTTCAGATTTTATAATCTTTCTCTCCTGTGCAACCTCCATTACCTGAACTTAGAACTCCCTGTCTTTTATCTCAGGCAGCAGGACACACCAGCATCATAAAGTCAAGCTCCTGTAGGTAGAGGGTTGGGAAAAAACAGAGTGGCCTGGAGTTGCTGCTTCCAGCTCCCAGCACCAGAATAGATAGCCTCTGAGGCCCAGTTTGGTCACCTTGCCCTTTATTTAAGGAGGTGGATGCTCACACCTACAGGTTAGATCCTAACGGTGATTGTATAGGCTTGCATTTGGGAACCTTTAGACCTCATTCCCATCCTTACCTTAGCCTGTTGCTATCTCTTTGGGATGGCTGAGTTTCCTAACGAATTAAGTTGGGAGGCTTGGGAACTGTCAAGTAGAGCTTACTTTTATCTATTTTGTTAAAACATTTTTACAAGGAAAATATATTCCTGCTTAATTGTGTAATTTTTTGTGTGTGTGAGGAATATTGGCACTGAGCTAACATCTGTTCCAGTCTTCCTCTATTTTCGTATGTGGGATGCTGCCACAGCATGGCTTGACGAGCAGCACGTAGGTACACACCTGGGATCCAAACCCGGAAACCCCGGGCTGCCAAAGCAGAGTGTATGAACTTAACCACTGTGCCACCAGGCCAGCCCCATGTATAATTCTTTTAAAGTACAAAAGAAAATAATGTTGGTGGGGTAAAAGAAGCACAACCTTGGGCCACCTGATGGGAGGGAACTAGCAGAGAGAAGACGGATGATGGAGGCCTCCAGTGTTTCTTACTTGATCCAGAAAACCTTCTGGATACTGGTGGGCAAGAGGGCTGACAAGAACTGAAATGATGTGCCAGCTTACAATAGGAAGCAGGGTGACAAAGTCTGAGGAAAAAAACTGAGATCACTGAAGGTCCAATCTGGGGCTTTGCATATTGTAGACCCTTAGTATTTGGTGAAAGAATGGATAAAACTCAGTTTGAATCCAGTTTCCACACAGTTTATAAAAAGAGATGTGAATTCCTAACAGCTGAGCCTGGTTCATACCTGTAAGGGACCTTCAAGATTGCTTTTTACAGATGAGGAATGTGACACTCAAGTTACAGACCGCCCCTGGTTACACAACTAGTTAAAGGAGACTGAGCCCTCCTAAAGTCAATCCCAGTACCCTGTCTAGTCCTCCATGCCACCTCCAGGTACATGTATTGGAAGGTATTCTGTGTGGTACAAAACGTTAGCTGAGTACTACAATACATGGAATGCTTCAGGACCTCCATTTGTAGGACTTTCAAACTTGAATCATTCTTGGCAACAAGATAGAAGCAAGGTCTGTCTGCTCATTTTCCCTCCGGGCCTAGGCTCTTTCTGCCCAGCAGCCTCGGCTTCCTTCCTCTCCCCTAGGGCTTATCTCATCTCTTCTCCTAGCCACAACAAAGGCAGCCAGGCCCAGACACTGCTCAGAGATGCTTTCCCAGTGAATAGTCCATGTTTGCTAAGGATGAGAAAGGTGTGTCCTGAAAGTAAAGGTCACAGAAGCTCAGACCCAAATAATGGTCATTCAGCCAGGCTACCATTTCCCTTTATCTCTCAGCCCACGTTAAAGACTTCATTCATCAATTAAAAAATTCACCTATCCTCATCTCAGATCGTCTCCAAGCTCCGTGATGTAACTGGACCTCTTTACCCTACAATGCGCCCCGTGGTGGGGTTTTCCTGACCCTACACTCTGCCTGGCATCTTTGTATAGATGGTTCACAGTGTCATGAGCAGAGTCATAGGCAGCAAGAGAAAGGGAGGAGAAAGAAGAAACACCTAACTATCAGAGTTGCTCTTGAAATAAACTGATATCAGAGAAGAAAGCTTATTTGGCAGTAACCAGAGAGAAGGAGAAAAATTTCAACCACTCAAGAGGTTTTGTCCATTATATTCCCATGTAGAAACAGGTTTTGTCCTGACTCAGCCCAGAATGACCTCTAGTTACAGTAGCATCAGGAAGCTATTCATGAAGTTAGGAGCAAACGAGAGGGAGCTCATCAAATATGGTTCTAGTTACATCAGAGCTCTTTGGAAGGAAGGAGATGAAATAGGACACCAAGGTTCTGAGGCCCACAAAGGGAAGACATCCCAGTCACGTCGTTTGGACTCCCTCTACCAGGTGAGGAACTCAGAGCTCAAACCACCAAGAATCCTACCAAGAGGTCTTGAAATGTCAGCTGAGTTCCACCACTCAGTTAATGACCACTGTCCCCGGGAGATCCTGCCACATTCACTGACCTCCATCCTATAGGAAGTACCATGTGAGGACTCTTGTTTGGTTAACTCTTGTTCGAAGAGGCCCTCTGAAGAAAAACTGAGGTCTTGACACAGGTGGCAGTATTGCTAGGGGTAATACCTACTCGGCACATTTCCAGGACAAGGGTCTGAGGCAGCTTTGGCCAAGGCCCTTCCTAGGCATGGCTTTAACTATTACCACAGTGAGGTAGTTAACCGAACTCTCATAGGTGCTCAAAATTAACCCGACACGCTATTCGCAAACAGCCTTGACACAGTCTGCTTGCTGATTTTGCTGTTCTTGTTCTAGCCAAACTCATGCCAGAGATGTTAGGAATTTAGAAACCTGCTGGGAGCAGGTACTTGTTTGTTTTCAAGTAATTATTCAGGTTAAGATTTTAAAAGCCAAAGACTAAACCCAGACAGTCTTTGTGAAAAAAGACTAACAAAATGAAACTTGAGGAAACCAGATTCTTTATTTAAATATGCCAGAGGCATACCAGGACTACTAGCAGAGATAATCAGGCATTGCTAACTTGGGTGTTTCACTGCAAGAGTGTGAAATGGCTAAATCAACCTGCTTATTTCACACACATTCCATTTTTCTCAGGCCTAGTCTCCTGCCCGGAGGTTGTAGGGATTTCAAGTTGCCCTGCAAACTCTGCTCCATACTGCTGTCTTCCATGCCTGGCTTGCCCCATGCTTATAAACCCTTGGAGGATAGATACTGTACCCAAATGGGCCAGCTCAACTAAATCTATGCTCAGGTTTCAGTTGTCACATTGTGAGTGGGGATGAGGTGAAGTTACTGGAGTTTGCTTGGCTGATCCCAGTCCCCAGCTCCAGGGCAGTAACATACAATATTGCAATTACATTGCAAAGTGAAAAAAATACGGAGCATGGGCCTCTGCTTCAACAGAGAAAAAATAGAGGGGACATGGGAGTAGTTGCACTTAGAAATTACAAAGGAGAAGGACAAAATTATTCAAGCCATGGGCCAACTCAGATGTCCAGAGTCTCTCCTCAGAGGCTATTGGAGTGTTGAGATCAGGCCAAGGAGACTTCTGTTCAGAAGAGGCAACAGTCAGGAGAGGCTTATGTTGGAGACAGCCCAAGGGCTCCAGCCTGACTGCTGACAGCCCTTTGACCACAGCTCTGAAACCCTGTCCATGGGGTGGCCCTGGGGAAGAGGCCTGCTTTGGGGGGACTGTTTAATGATTTGCCAGCAAAGAACAAGGCAAACAGACTGCTGGCAGCTGCCTTGATGCAATAGGAGAGTAGATTTTTATTCCCACCCACAGTGTAGCCTTCCAGGCAGGGGATAAAAGAACAAGTGAGAGATGGTGTTGCGAGAGCCTGGAAGGGATTACCATTTGGGGCTCAGCATTTCCCTAGGTTTCTACGGATGGTGCCTGGATATCTTGGCATTGGTGCCAGTTGATATTTCCATCCTCTGAATATTTTAGTAATTCCTAGTAGCAGCATCTCTTGAGCTCCCAGTTACTAAAGAGTGAGATATACAAGTGGCCTCTTATGGCAGAGTTCTAGGCATTAAAGAGAATGAAATCAGAAAAACACTATCTTTGCTCTTAAGAAAGCATTTACAAAAAATGTATGAGATGGGAAAGCAGTTTGGTTTTCTGCTAAATTCGCTTTTCTTTCTTTTCCTTTAGACCTTTCCCTATCAACTTGGCGCTAGAGAGAAAAAAAGTGGTACCTCCTCTTCCCCTGTGAGCCAGAGACTCCAAGATCTAAGTCCTACATCTGTCTCTTTTTACCCTTGACCCGCCAGCCCAGCCCAAACTGGGTCCTTCTCTAATCACCTGACCAGCCCTCAGTCCCCAGAATTAAACACTTTCCCCCATATATTCCCCTAAAGTGATATATTAAAAATTCTTAAATGACACTTACCTCTTACAGTTAGCTGTATCAGTCAGTATCCCACTGAGACCCCCCACCTCTTACCAGTTTCCTCCAGAAGAATGCCTGGTTCTTAGTAGAAGTTCAGTAAAATATTAATCCTTTCCTCCTTTCTGTAAAGTAGATCCTGAGCTCCCTCAAATCAGGGACTAGGACTTATTCATTCCTTAGCATAATGCCAGGCACACAGTAGATGCTAAGAAAAAGTGAATGCTGACTTATCTGTTTTAATAAACAAATGTGAGATCAAATAAATTTGGTGGTTGCCTTGCGATTTGATCAGGATATGATTATTTTCAAATTTCTGCTTTCTCTTGAGAAAACTTCTGCATACTCCCTCTAAATTTAAGTTTTAAAGTCAGTTTTACAGGAATTTGACCTCTTAGCAAGGAAGAGTTCTCTTTCTCCCCTTTTATATCATGCCTAAAGCTCCTCCATAACGCCGAACAAAACTCACTTCTTTCAGGAAAAACTTCCTGCTTAATAACCCATCTCCAGTAACTCTTTTATTGTCTTCCCTAAGTATCGATGTGCTGAGTCGAGCATAATCCCTAACAAGGAAGAAAGCATCTCCTCATCAAAAAAAGGGAATGGCTCCTGCTCTCAAGAGAACTAAAAGCTGATTGTAGATCTACAGTCATGCAAAGACATGCTCATGCACAAGGGTCTTAAGGCCATTTGTCAACAACACACAGGGAATGCAAATTCACAGGGCACAGCACATACACACTGGGAGAATGTGAAATGAACGGATAGACTAACTTACTCTTGCTGTATTGCTTTGAAAGTGCTCTCTTATCATTTCGGGCCCTTCTGTCTATCTCCCAGATCTGATGGGGAGCTCCTTCAGGACAGGAGCCTTTTAGAGACTATTAAAAACAATTTTATTTATTTCTTTTATCCCTATAGAATTAACTCAAAGAAACTCTTGCCCCCCAACTGGCTTTAGGCCGTAGCGTTGGCTAAGTGTCTCAGGTGAACTTCAGTCCCTACCAAGATTTTATGACAACTTGAACGAGTGATCTGCACAAAAAAGGCCTGGAAAACTCAGAGTTCATTTACTCCCAGTAGCATTCCATATTTTTTCTGAGTGGCTCCTTTTTCTCACCTTTAGTGGAATGAAAGATGAATTATACTTCTTTTCTCCATCCTTAATACCCTGAAAAGTTGATATGTCTGAAGCCCAAGTTTTAAAGACTTCAGTTGAGGAGCCATTTGATATCTTTGCTTCAGCTCCCCAGCAGCTTGATCAGATCTCCAGCCTATTCTGGCCCTGAGGATGTATGTAGGCCCCCTGACGCCAAATGTGGCTGTATGTTCAAATATTCCGAACATCCCTTGACTTGCTCTTTGTGAACTCCGAGTTCTTTGTAACTTCCTAATTGCTCTAACCTCTTTATTTTTCTTGCTAAGTGCAGATGGTAAGACATACGAAAAGATAATCAAAGTGCTGATAAATGGAAGAGGAATCTTCTCAGTTATCAAGTTGGCTCTGCTGAATAGAAGTTCCTGTTTGCATTTGTCAGGAGATATGGGGAGGTGCCATCACCAGACTTAGTGGGTAAGGAAATACTTAGAGAGTTAGGGAGGGGAGCCAAATTCCTGGGTTGAGAGTTCACAGGGCAGTGAGGATCAATAGCAGTACTTTTGATTTGTACACTGTTATCAAGGTACAAAGCAACACTACCCTTTGTCCTTTTTATTTTTACTCTGCTAATGGAACCCTTCACCCTAAATTAAGACTATTATTCAGCTTTGATGTTTCATTTTATATTAGCAAAGTGTTTTATAATCCTTCATTAGCTATTTTATTCTCCCTTTATTAGTACCACCCATTTCACAAATTAGGTTGAAGAGCCAACGCAATGCATATTGGGCTTGCAACTAGGAATCCTGAATTCTGGGCACAGATTTCATGTACTAAATATAATGAAAGGAGACTTGACAGACCACCGAAGAGTCACAGAGTAAAAGAACATAAGCACCAAAATTGTAAGAGCATTCTTGGGAACTAAACCTCCAATGATTTAGGGCAAGACTTGAAAATTTTACTTTATTTTGCTAGCAGTAAAATTGAGAGCTCTCACTAGCTTAAATTAAAAATGTGACCACCAAACACAATTTTAATAGGAAAACAGTTCTCTTGATTGCCTGATTTCCTCCATAACATAGTTGAAAGCAAAAAGAAAATAGGACATATCTGAACTTAATGGTGTCAGCTGTTTCCTAAGAAAAGGGATTGATGCTAAAGCAAGACAAATACCCTTAAATTACTTCTGGTCTGTGGAATACTCCTGCTTGACAAATCCCTCACTAGCTGTTCGTGACATAACGCTATTCTGGTTCTTCCATTTCTCTGTCTCTCATTTGTTGCCTCTTCCTTTTTCTTTTTTCTTTTCTTCTACTTATTTAAATATAAGGATATATTCTCTGATTTCTTTTCTCTCTTTTCTGGGGTCCTTATTCACTCCAATATCTTCAGTGATAATTCCCAAATTGGTCTCCAAAGTCAAATTCTCCTGTACTTCAAAAGGCCTGTTAGATATTATTTCTTTGTAGTCTTACTGGTACCTCAAACTCAAATATACCAAATCTACATATCATCTTCCACCCAAAACCAATAAGCCCTCACCTATTTTTGTTAATGGCACCATCATTTTCCTAGAGACCCAGGCTGAGCACCTTAGAGTCATTAGGATTCCTCCTCTCTGTCCAATCACTCAAACCCATCTTTGGAAACTACCTTCTCTACGTCTCTGGAGTCTGAACCGCTACAATAGATTTCTAACTAGTCTCCAGCTTCTCCTCATCCTAAAACTCTCTATGTATCTCTGCAAAAACAATCTTCCTAAAGATAGCACTGATCACATCATTGTCCTGTTGAAATACCATCAATGACTCTCACTGCCTTCTGAATTAAATTCATACCCCTTAGCCTATCAAATCAAGGCTCTGCACTGGCTTTGGAATCAAACAACTTGGTTTCACATTTCAACTCTGTCACAAGATGTGTGTGACTCTGAGTGGGTGCTCTAACCTCCTGAGTCTTGGTTTCCTCACGGGTAAAAAAAATGCAGATACCACCATCCACCCAAGACAATCGTTGTAGAGGTCAAATGAAATAACTTATTTAAAGTACCAGCAGTTCCTATACATAGTAGGCACTCAAAAAGTATTAATTCCTTCCTCTTCCCCTCCAGCTTTTCAGCTTTATCCCCACTTCTCTCCTAAAGGTACTATACCACTTATCCAAACTAAATTGTATTACTCGCCATTCTCTCACATTCCCTTGGAATGCCGATTACTCCTATCTTGTCACTTTTTAAAATCCTTTTTGTTCTTCAAGGGCAAGTTTATATACTACCTCTTTCATGAAGAATATCTTCTTCATCCAAAATGTCCCAGTCAACTTGTTTATATTTACTGTATGGCACTTTTCACCTTTTGCTTTATATTCTCATCTACTAAATTGAGGGCAAAGGTTTCTTTATATCCCACATAGCACAATGCCCTAACATAACAGGCAATCAATAAATGTGTGCTGAATTAATATTGAAAGCTTAAGCCTTTGGTCTCCTGAGAGTCCATTCATTTATGATTCATACTTTACACTGAGAACTCTTTAGAAACAATATCTGGCAGGATATCAGAATTTCAAACAACTTTAAGACAGAAGCTGAGTCAGTCTAGGATTAAGTTCAGTCCTAGTTCAGCCAACAGGAATTGTCTGGACCCTATTCCTGCTTGAGATATCATAATTTGGCAACTTGTGTGAGCCATGGGTGCTCATTTGAATACATTTGGATGAGAAAATATTTGTCTCAGGCATAAGCAAGCAAAAATGCATGATACCTACAAAAACCAACCACTGTTAGATTGAAAATGACAATGGCTTCCCTGGTATAGAAAGGAGTCCCAAAAAGCCATTTGGTTTCATAGGTTCTGAATGCGGCTCAGTTAAGATGTAACTATATCTTACTCTGGCTTTCATCCAATCCATTTCCTCTTGGCCCAGTTAGCAAATGGGTAATTATATGACATCAGCCACCATGGGGTGGCTGGAACATAAGGTAGCTTCATGGTGCCATATAATGTGGCACCAAGTTTCTGAATCACCAACCACAGGTGCATCGTCTCTTCCCCCCACCACACCCCCTGCCTCTGCCTCCATAAAAACCACCTTATCTGATACTGCTGTTGACACAGTGACTACATTTAGGTCCTAGGCACTTTCCTTTGCTTCTTCTTAGTGTTTGTTCTGGTGGGTACCTCTGTGCAGATCCTTATAAATGAGTACTTAGGGTGCAAGAGTGATCACCCGATCATTAGGCCATGCTTTTGCCTGTAGGTACGTTTACCTCAGAAAGTAGCAGCATATCTCATTGCTAAGCCCACACCTACCTGAAATGCTTCAGAGGCTGAATTCCCTTCCTAGCCAAATACTAACTAGCGGAGTTGCCGTCTGTCACTAAGTCAATTCTTAGCCTGGACATCATCAGGCCAGTTTCTGGAGCCATCTCTCACCCTAAAATAGCAGCTGCTACAATTTCCCCCCAGACTCTTTGTAACAGGGAACATCAACAGCTCCCAAATGTTCCCTGTCAAGATACACAGAATCACTTGATGTTACTGTTGAGTAGGCTGCTGGATGGGTATACATGGACATTTTCCCCATAGGCACACACATCAGAATGGGCCTGAAATATGGCCTCTTTGATGAATACCTATCTTCATCCCAAAATTGTATTAGGTCCTTCTAGGAGTTGCAGTCTTATTGGGGGGATAATGCATACACATATACACAAAATAAATGGTGGTACAAAATGATATATTATCAAGTGTCACATGGTATGGTGGAGCCATTAGGTCCTGTGGGCTTTGTGGAGAAGATAGATCTTAAGCTAGCCCTGAAGGAAGACAGCATCTGAATAGGAGAAAAATAGCCACATAAGTAAACGAAGTAGGATCTGTTCCATAGGCGTCTGTCACATGGATTATGGGAACTTCCCAGCTACAGCCTTGAGGAAAAACAAGAGACCAAGTGAGAGGAAAATAAAGGTTCTTGACCAGTTTCTCTCAAGTCTTTAAGGTACAGGAAGACTCCTATGACTAAAAAATAGATCTGCAGAGATAGTTGGGACAGCTGAGATGGGGTCAAACTGTGAAGGCCACTGAACATCAAGATAAGAGTTAGACCTTGCTGGCACATGTGTAAAAGGAATATCACTCTAAATTTTTAAGCAAGGAGATCTTATGATCAAAACAGCATATTAAGGGGCCGGCCTGGTTGCACAGTGGTTAAGTTCGCACATTCCACTTCGGAGGCCCAGGGTTCGCTGGTTCGGATCCTGGGCGCAGACCTATGCACCACTTGTCAAGCCATGCTGCGGCAGGCATCTCACATATAAAATAGAGGAAGATAGGCACGGATGTTAGCTCAGGGCCAGTCTTCCTCAGCAAAAAGAGTAGGATTGGCAGATGTTAGTTCAGGGCTAATCTTCCCAAAAAACCCCCCAATATTTTAAGCAGAACAATTTAGTATCAGAGTAAAAATTATAGTGGAATGAAAAGAAAATTGCTGGTAGGGAAACCAGTTAGAGAGCTGTTCCAGTAATGTAGTACTGGCATGATGAAAGCTTGAACGCTGGTGGTTAACAGTTAAAAGGCGAAGGGATGAATCACAGAAATTATAAAGGAAGTGCTGAAAGTACTGGCTGATTGATTGAACTGTAGGGATGAAGGAGTTAAAGGTTCTAAACTTGGAGAATTGGAGGGAAAAAATATTGCATCAACCAAAAAAAAGGAATATTGGAAAAAGAAGTTGATTTTGAGCAGGGAAAATTTAATTCAGTCTTAGGAATACTGAATTAGAGATGAACATTTCAATCCTATAGGCAATTTGAAATAAGAATTGGAATTTGAGTGGAAAAACAAGGCTGGAGACACAGTTGCCAAGCGCTGTTTCTATCTTCAGGTGTAGTACTGTTGGTGTAATATTTTAGATGTTAAGCTCAATGCATGAGAACACTTAGCAAAAGTTAAAACAGCTGCATAAATGAATTCTATTAAATGTAGAGTTTGTGATTGTTGGTTCACTTGAGCTGGTCCCACTATAATAAATTCAAAAAAAGAAGGGATGATGCTGTGTAGCCTGCTATGCTAGTGAAACTAGAATCACGTAGCTTCTAAAATAATCTAACGTACAACCTAAGAGGTTCTGTAGCTCGGGGAAGTGGAAAGAAGAAAATTAGAATTCCTAAATCTTGAGATCGTCTCTTTGAGGATGAAATAGAAACTAATTAAAAGCATTGGTTTTGTTCTCCTTATGTCATATTATTAGTTCTGCAGCCCAGCTAACAATTTCTCCAAAAGCAAGCTCCCACCTGCTATCTGCTGCTTAAAGGTCAGGAAACCACTTGCCAGATGCCTGTAGGCAAATGATCTAGACTTCAGGCCACTTAATCTCTGCAAGTAGGACAAAATCTCTCATAATTAAGGGTCCGCCTTCACACATTAAAGCCACAGTCACTTCAATGCAAGGTGGATGTTCTGGCCATGTGAAGACAGTCATGAGTTAAACTCATTGTGGTTATAAAGTAGGCAGTAACCTATAGCAGTGGATCTCAAAATGTGATCCCCAGGACACAATAACATAAACATCGCCTGGGAATTTGTTAGAAATGCACATTTTCAGGCCTTACGTAAGAAGTACTGAATCAGAAACCCAAGGAGTAGAGCCCGGCAATCTGTGTTTTAACAATTCTTCTAAAATTGATTCTGATACATATTAAAATTTGTGAATCATTGATCTAGAGGGACTAAAATAATTCTAGCCAGTTTCCTTACTACAGGTATAAAGAAAGTAACAAGGGCGGGGAGCCAAAATTCAAGACTGATCATTTCTCAAAAGACAGACTATATTCAGGTAGAACCAGCAGGGGCTTCCTCCATTATTTCCCCATCATATTAAACCTGTAAATGGCCTCAGAATTAACCAGGGCATCGAATTGGGTGGATCAGATAGCATGCCTCAAAGCCTCCTTGTATAAGTACTATAAATTCTGTATTTCTACAATTCTTCTGTATAAATGTGATTTAACACATCCTTTCAAATAACCATTTTCCCGCTTACCAGGAACGAATAACAATGTTGAGCAAATGGTAAAGAAACTGGATTTTGTTTGCTCTCGTGCATGTTTTCTTCTAAAGGACTTAATTTCTTTTTTTAAGATTGAGCTGTTTATCTCCATAAAGTAGGGGAAGGTCTTCGTTGTCCTAGGTAAAAGAAAGGATATACGGAAGTGCTCATCCTCAGCAAACTGGTAAATCAGAAGCAGACCCCATGATGGAGTGGAAGGTTGCACATCCCCAAGCCACGCCTTCTCTTTTATTTTATCCATGCTCCTCCAAAGCTACATTCAGAATCAGCAAAGAAAACTTGATGGTGGGACAGAGGCAAACTCTAAGTCCAAAATATGTAAAAGGAATGAAGAGGTGACCCAGAAAGCTAAGCAAAATGGGAAATGAAACAAAGGAAATAAGAGGCACGAGATGAGAGCTTTTGAACAAACAGGTTACGAAGGCCCAGGTCAAGTTAGTTATGTGACAGTTCCCCCACCCCCACCTTTTTTTCTGGAAGAATGTCTTATGGCTCTATCATTTTCCTTTGGTAGAAGTAAGTGGGGCAAGTGTTACGATATTGTTTTGTAGAGGAAAAGAGTCCAGCTGCCTTACACTGGGATTCCGGTGTACAGAAGATTCTGGTGCCCCTTACACTAAGGGGCAAAATCTGGGGCTTTATGCTCACCTTGATTACAGTGAGTATAGGATTTTGTTTCACTTGTTTATTTAAAACTTATGGCCTAAATTTTGCTCAAACTGCTTCAGCAACAGTAGCCTTAAAACTGTCTGAACATCTTTAAAAATATTCATCAGTAAAGGATCTTCTGAAACTAAGATGCTTAGAGTAAGTTGTGCTTGGTTTTCCTGAGCCATCTTTTGGTACCAGAAGCCTCAATGAGAAGGCAGTTCTCAACTCCACCTCTGCAAAACTCTACTCCTCAGAAAACTTCTAAAAGAGGCTTGATGATTCCATTTACCAAGCGCCTAGAACACTCAATATGTGCTCAGGAAAAATAGCAACTTGATGAAAAAGGCAAAAGAAAATGGACAAGAAACATGAAGAAAAAGAAGCTAATAAAAAAAGTTCTGACAAAAATTCTTTCACAGAACTGGAAAGGAGTTTCCCTCATCACACTTGTCCACGCTGCGGTTCTTTCTCCTGACTGCGAACTCGGCTAGCAACTCATCACACACCTTAATGCTGGCACTGATTATAAGTGCTCGTGGTGGTAGTTATCCCTGGGATATACCTAGTGTTATCTTCAGCTCTCAATTAGTAAGCACCTGGAGGGCAGGAATGTTCGTTATCTTATGCTTCTTTGGGCCATCTCCAGGGCCAGCCTTGTGCCTTGCACTTAGGGCCTAGTAATCTTGAATGACTGTAAAGCTAATTGAAGACACAGTACACTGACAGCTAAACTTCGAATTAATTTGGAATAAAGGGGCAAAATAAAAAGGTGTGAATGATGACATTGTAAAGTTTTCAGAACATGAATATAAGCAGGAAAATTGAGCTGAAAAATGAAATTTCCGATCCCAGATGATAATTCCTTCCCTGCTCTTTATTCCTGGTCAAGGTCCTTTTTTCCCTTTTTTCTTTTTTTCCTTCCAGCATCAGCCAGGTGCAGAACAAAAGGAAATTAATGATTTAGTTATTGCTCCAATGCTGAAAGTTTGAAAGTCAGTCACTTGGAGCAGGTTCCATTGTATATCTCTGCATGTCTCAGGCCTTGGTGGCAGTGCACAGAGCACTGTGGCTCCAATTGCCACAGTGTGGGCCAATGCTGGACGCCTGGCTTCTAAGCAAGAGAGATGAAAGGCTTCTTCTAATGTAATAACTGACGGCCTCTCAGTGCCGTTTGAACTGTTTACAGACTGAGTTAACGATTACAGGCAATGTGTATCTTGGCCAGGTGCCCAAAATTCTTACCCACCCGTCAGATATTATCAAAGAGCCCTTCCATGCCTGGCTGGAGTCCTTCCAAAGCACCTCACAGAGATGCCGACACAAAAGGAGGAGTGTTCAGAATGTGCTCTCTCCTGAGGCCAGAGCAAGAAAGTTAGAGGCATGAATTAGGTGCTGAGGGGGCTGAGTTTCCAGGACTGCTCAGGACTGGGGAAAGGGTCAAGGTCAGCACTGGGGCCAGGAGAACCAGATTCCTCTCTAAGCAGTTTAGGAGGTGTAGGTAAGAGTCTTCACAGCTGGCAGCTAGAGGAGATGAGGGTAGGAAAATAAGACCCTTGAGATGAAGCAGAAATCTGAACTACCACATGATACTGAAGCCCCTAAGATAGGAGATCTGTAAGGCTGGATTTATTATTATAGGGCAGCAGACAGAGGAGGGAGGAAAGTATATTGTTTTCTCTGAGAGCAAAGCACAAGTTAAAAAAGAACATCACCTGAAGGCTGGGTTAGAATAACAGACTCCAAAAAGGATTGTAAATAAAGTTAGGAGGAGCTAAGAGGACATCTCTTTATTCAGGTGAGTCCCAAAAACTGTATGGCATCTGTTTGAACATTATCAAAATGTTTTTCACACAAATACATACTAGCATTAATCATTAGGTATAATGGGAAACCAGCTGGCTTATGACAGAAAAATAGATTTAACACCAATAATGCTAGAAAAGCTTTCTGCACGCAGCAAACGTTAAAGAGCACTCAAGCCAGGGAACACTGAGGTTGGTTATTAATTAATTATATGCTAACTGATGGAACATAGTAAAAGTTTTTACTATTTCTTTATTAAGTACCTAGTGGCCTCTGAATACATTTGAAAGTGGAATAAATGGCAGTCCCTACAACTAAGACCTATAAATCCAAAGTTAATACACAAGACAGTTGCACGTTTACTCCAAAACTATTATCATTACTTTAACTCTCTCAAAGGAGGATACGTGTCTTCAAAATCTAAGGAAGGGTTACACAGCTTTTTTATTCCCCTACATAGCCTCATGTTGAGGGAATAGACATCATATAACTTATCACACAATGTTCTCACAAGAAAATTTGGGGACAGTGGATGCAACTCATGCTCTTTTATCCACATATGAATATAATCATCATTGTTACATTGTTTCCTTTAATTTCCTTTGCAGTTTCAATTGGATATAGTTATTTTATTCTCCTGTCCTAACTTGCTGGGTAATGTTGCTATTATGGAGCAGCTGGTGACCCACCCTGTGTAACGGGTGATAGGCCTTCACGTTGAAGACTATTCTTCAGACTACCTACCTTGAAGTAGAGATGAACTCGACATTACTATTTAGATTCGAGTGTAGGTTAGGAAACTGACTGATTTGATTTCAGGAATTCATTGTAATGCACTAATATTTTCTGCAACAGACCACATCCCATGTGCATTTACTTGCACAATGCCTGGAACAGAAATACAGTTGGATATTGTTGGGTTGCTTCAGAGAAGCACTTCCAATATTCTCTAGACTCCTATCTACTGAGGATACTCCTCTCTCCTGGGGAAAGACCAGTGTTCAGTTTAGAATACACATCGAAATCTTGGTTGCACTGAAACTGTAGAAAGAATATGAGTCAGTGGTGAGCTTGAAGTAAAACTACAAAAGTAAATCCTATCAGTTGATGGTGAATTTTATGAAGAAATTTCAGACAATCCCTTGGAATTTGGCCCCATATTCTTCTAGAAAATAGCCTCAAAGAAGGAAGAGAATATGTCTCTAGCCTCTCTACCTAGGTGGTTATTGATGATTTTATATCACGTAGAATGAAGAAAAGTAATGTGTTGGATATTGTACAAATGGAGAAAAATAATTTTGAAAGTTATTAGGGAAACAGAAGAAGTCAAGGGAGCAAGAACTTAGAGGGTGATATTATTGCAGCTTGAAATATGCAGAAACAAGAGAATTCAACAATCCTCCTCACATAGCATGGGTGAGAATATACCTTGAGTACTTACTATCCACCGCTTAGAGCCCTTACTTTGTAAGAGAGATTAATACACAAGAAGTTCAAAACAGGCGAACAAAAGGATAAAAAGACTTGAGGAGATGATTCACAGGGAAGGGCAAGGGCCACCTAGATGAATATTTTAGGGGAGAACAACAGGAAGGCTATAATGCACACAATAGTTACCTCTCCAGTAACTGGACTGCTTCAGATCCATTGTCTTCACTGGAACACTAGCTGTGTCTTTGATCTTTAGGATTCTTAAGGAGAAAAAATGGTGCCTTTTCATCCTCCCAACTCCTCTCACCTTCAAGGTTGTAAAAATCCATGGAGGCACAATGGTTCAGCTATTTTACAGTTATTCCACCTTATCTAGAGAGCTGAAATTCTACCATAGGGTTCTCCAAAGTGGGGCATGGTGTTGTGCAGGCAAGTATATCAAGAGGAAAACAGAGTTCCTTATCAGTTTTCCATATAATAAGTTTGCTTGGACAGATTGACAATATATGGAAAATAGATAAGAAACACTAATTTCCTTCTTCACAAGATTACTACTACAACCTCTCTGCCTTCAGCACCTAGCAAAACTAGCAAATATTGAACAGGATCTGAAATTCCTTTGGGAAAAAAATACAAGCTAATGACTTTGAGGGAGCCAAATGGTCTGTCATAGCATGACCTACCTATCCAAAGATTATGGAAAGGGTATTGTCAATATGAGGCAATATAATGTGATGGTAAATTCCCTATCTTTAAACATACACATGACTCAATTATTTCTAACCAGAGGTCTGGATCCACAGTAAGATGCATCCAAACCCACTCTCACAGCAACAGCTATGAAGCTATTTCTTCTTCATAAGGGATAGTTTACTGTTGTACACACCTGAACTTGTAGAGATAGTCACAGTTCCCTGATAAGTAAATCTATCATGGCAGTGAAATCAGAAAGCTATAAAACATAAAAATCTGAGAAACATTCTTTTGGAAGGAAGATCATGTAACTTGTCCTTCACTATAAAGATGAAGTGTTAAACAAACTCAAAAAAAGATTAGACTGGTTCTACAGCTTGTGAAAGAAATGTGGTTTCTCTAGCTAAAAGTTTTCTAGATGATGCAGGAACTGCTGCTTAGAATCTACCTTCTAAACAAACTGCAAAGGGATGACTATAAACATTTCATCAACATATTACAATAAAATCCTCTAGGATGCTGCCTTACCATTAAGCATAAAGAAAACCACAGATGCTGTGATTTCAGTTCTTCTCTTTCATTTTCTGTATTTTGTAATTTTCTCTAAAATCTAAGCTTTCATTTAACAGGAAGGAGAAAAGGATCTTTTTCTGATGGGAAGACGGAAGACACAGCCGTCAGCATGTAACCTGGCATGCAGTTGCCCGTTAATGCAGCCTGTGGAAAACCACCTGCAGATGAACAACAGCGGAAATACACCAGCTTAGTCAACAAAACGATGGTTACTTTATGACATTTGTTGAACACATACAGTGAACCTGGTGTAGTACATGGCATAGAAGGGAACAGGCCTGGTCATCAAAACTACAACCTAAATAAGACCAACAAAATATGGAGGATACAAGACTGATAACAAATTTTCATAGTGAGAAGAGACATTTGATTTGACAGTGGACACAGATTTTTTAATGACCCCAAAACGAAAATGAGAAAAAAGAAACAGAAAGGGATTAAAATGTAGGTTAAAATTCTTAAGGAGAGAGATAGACAACATAATTGAGGAAAGATGAGCGAGCAGAACTTATGGGAAAGAAAACACGCTGAATTTGAGACAGGGCTGAAACAGACAAAGATGTCAGTTTGTGAAGAGATTAGACTTGACTGTTTTCTGAAAATCAAATTAACTAAAATTATGAACATAAGAGGGGGCTTCAGGAAAAAGGATACAAGGGGGACTGGCCTAAGGTTATCCATTTTGCATGTGACCATGCTCTGAATAGGCAAAATTTCAAAGGCCAGATAATTTGGCTTCAGGGTCTCCAAAGGCAACGATTTTCAGAGACTGGTCCAAAGTTTGCTTAGAGGAAGTAGCTTCCCCTAAAAGATTTAAAATAAGTATTTAGAAAATATACATATATTCTATATTCCACATATATGTTCTATATATAATATTAAATAATATTATATAATATAATAATTAGTATATATTATAATATGTTATCAAAGCATATATATTATATATTATATATATTGATACGTTACAGCTATAATAACATGTAGCATATATATTCTTTATAAGTATATATAATATGTATTTTCCTTCTAGCCCAGCACTCATTTTCAATCCTTTATGTATACGCACACATACACTACCATAGTAGTTTCATGGTGGTTGCTTTTGCATAAAGCTAAACATGATGTTAATTTCAAATAATTTTCCATTAGTGGTTGGTGTGATGTACATCATCCTCATATTCAATTTCCTATAGAATCTGTTGAGTTCCTTTGGTTCTGGTGGAAAATTTTAAATTTTTTTTCCTGCTTTACATTTATTTGGTGAGAGCTAAGCTGAGACATAAAAAAATCTGTGTGTGTAGAGATGCAGAAATTGGTGTGGTGATTGAAAAATCAAACTCAATTGAAAAACTAGAGGGGGAAAATATGTGTGTGTTTGTAAGCAAACTTTATTGTAGGACAACTATTTAAAATCTAAAACAAATAAACAGTTCATCAACTAGGGCTATGAAGACTGTGCCCTTTTTTCACAAAACAACACAGCAATCCCACAAACTCAAAAAACTGAATTTTTTTTGAGGAAGATTAGCCCTGAGCTAACATCCACTGCCAATCCTCTTTTTGCTGAGGAAGACTGGCCCTGAGCTAACATCTGTGCCCATCTTCCTCTACTTTATATGTGGGACGCCTGCCACAGCATAGCTTGATAGTGATGTGTAGGTCTGCACCCAGGATCCAAACTGGCAAACCCTAGGCTGCCAAAGCAGAGCGTGTGAACTTAACTACCATGCCACCAGGCCAGCCCAAAAAACTGTATTTTTTAATGCAAGACCAGCAGCATTAAAAAAACCCCCAAAATTGGACACTAATTCTACTCGATTCTCAAACATAGCTGCCAATTAGGGAATAGGATATTCTGATTAGCACAAATCCTTGAATATAGAAGGCACAACATAAAAGTTTGTGATTTAGGGGGCCAGCCCAGTGGTGTAGTGGTTAAGTTCATGTGCTCCCCTTTGGTGGCCCAGGGTTCTCAGGTTTGGATCCCGGGGACAGACCTAGCGCCACTGGTCAAGCGATGCTGTGGTGGCATCCCATATAATAGAGGAAGATTGGCACAGATGTCATCTCAGTGATAATCCTTCTCAAGCAAAAAGAGGAAGATTGGCAGCAGATGTTAGCTCAGGGCCAATCTTCCTCACAAAAAGAAAAAAAAAAGTTTGTGATTTATTTAGCTTTCCAAGGACCAGGAGTAAGCCCTTTTAAATTCAGTCTGAACTGTTGAAACCCTTTCTAAAATATATTGGTGCCCTTTCCTGCCTAAATACATTATACTGAACATAATTTAGCCTTTATTTGGTATCTTCGGTACCTTACAACACTACAAGGATATCATTATGGTCCTTTATTAGTGTGCAATAATTTACATTCTGAAATATAGGAGATTGGGCTGAACTGATGGTGTCCCTAGGAAGTTCTTGTTTTATTTCTGGAAGTTGTTATATTATTTGTTTTTTAGATCCTTTATATCTGCTTCTTTCTTTTAATTTATCACTAACTCACAAGTATGGTATAGGAAAAAAATCCCAGTTAATTTGGCATTTATTCTATTTAATGAAAAATTTCCTGTAAAACCCTGGTTCTAAAGTAAGGAATAGAATTGGAAATAAAAACTCAAATGATCAGATATTAAATTAACTTTGCCACCAAGACTGCCAAACTTGAACAACAAGGTATCCAAAGTCAGAAACCTGAACTATTTACTTTAAACCTATTTTGAGACATTCCATCCATAGAAATGGAGGCTAGCAGTCATTCACTCTTAACATCCTATTGCTTAGGATCTCAAGACTTTGTTCAACAGCCTCAATAAATGTATAAAGATATCAAGAGGTAAAGGTCAAAGAAAGAACCATGAACATCAAACAAGGCCGCTGGAAGTGACCCAAAACATCACATGCTGGGCTTTCCTTTTTAATGATAATAACAGTAATACTGAGTGTTTATCTGTGTCTTTATTTCAAAGAGCTTCAAATGCTTTGCAGACATCTCTCACTAATCTTTATTAGGCCTTGGGAAGAAAACAGTTTTCACCAAGAAGTACCTTCAGAGAGGAAGGACGCTTCCCAGAAACAATACAAGTGAAAACATTTGCCCCCTCCATCTTCCCCACCACACACACTTGTCTCCTGACTCCCACTATGTCACACTGTGATTAAAATGGATTATAATACCATGCAAGTGTTGAAAGGATAATAATGGTAATTGAGTTTGTTTCTAAAAGAGTTATAAGCTATGTGTGTTTAATCATAACAGAGAACAGGTAAGTAGAAAAGATGAGAAAACCCATAATTACCTTTATCCCATCATTTACCTATCTTGGGGGGAGACTTCAAATTGGTAAAGTTATAGTATGGAATACGGATTTTCCCTACTGTAGAAGGCTAGTCTCTGAGGTGGCTCTAAGGATGATCCTTAACTGAAAATGATTTCCAGGCCACAAACACTTGATGGGTACTATGACTGAAACTGCTTATTCTCATTTTGACCTATTACTTCTCAGATGGGGAACTGGGAGTCTCAGGGACTTGTGGGTAATTTCCAAGCAGATGGAAACTTATCTGCTGAGCTTCAAAGAACTACATGTTGGGACCAGCACAGTACGGATATAAGGAACTGGGTAAATTAGTTCCCTTCAAAGTCCTGAACTCCTTCCCTGTTAGCCCTTAGAAAATGGCTGCAAAGCTATACAGGAAGCTGAAGCTTCAGCAGTCTGAGCAGTTTTTTCAGGGTAGCAGAAATTAAAAGAATACTCCAAAATTTCAAAAAGGAAAAATGTAAGAGTGTTATCTAATATGGTTCCAGGATCCTTCTGATTCCGAGAAGTAAAAACTTAGAAAGTAGCTGCTTTGTGTTGTGTCAGTGATCACCCATTGATCATGGAAGGAAGATAATGGGCTTACCAATGTAGCACGGCCACATGTACAAAGGTCCAGGAGGGCAAGTGATTCACCATGGCACAAGCACGGCAGTAAGAGAACTTAAGTTCCCACCCTAGAACCTATATACTATTAGTCATTCTCTAAGCCACTAAGGCTACCTGTTACTACATTATGGTAAAATTTAATCAGCTCTTTGGCCCACAAAATTTTTAATCTAAAGCTTTGTCTATTTTTCTCCTTTTTGCTGAAGAAGAGTCGTCCTGAGCTAACATCCATACCAATCTTCCTCTATTTTTAGTATGTGGGTCACCAGCACAACATGGCCACTAACAGAGCAGTGTAGGTCCACGCCCAGGAACCAAACTTGGGCCACCAAAGTGGAGCATGATGAACTTAACCACTAGGCCACCAGGGCTGGCCTCTAAAGCTTTGTCTTTTAGCTACATCAAAAATATAAATAGTCTTGCTTAGTTATTTTAGGATAATGCTAAATTGAATTCAAATAGGTTAACTGAGCCTAAATCAATAACCCATAAACTTAATATTTCTTATGGTAATTAGGTAAATAAGAAAGAGCTCAAGTCTAATTACTACTAATAATACCTTACATTTTCCATTTCAAAGACAATTCTCATACCTTCTATCATTTCAGGTAGGCAGACTATTACTATTACCCCCATTTTACTCGTGAGGACACAGGCTCAAAGAGGTTAAGCAATTCTCCTGAAGGTCATAAAGCTAAGAAGGATCAGAGCTGAGATTAAAACACAAGACTTCTGAGAGCTCTTTTCACTGTAGGATGTTGTCCCTCATTGTAGAATGCTCTTATTATCATATTATATCATTACATGTGGATACTGTGCAAAGAGCATTATTCGGTGGGCCTATTATCTTCAATTATCTGATTGGTAATAGAAATTATGTTCTTAAGCCAGAAGGCCTCCAATTATACATAAAGTTAGAAGATAATGAAGTAACTCTATCCTAAGGGAGCCCAGGAAACACTCTGATAATTGAAAAGGAGAAAAGTCTTCATCAAAGGAGTTAGACTGCCTCCAAAACAATTGCCTAATCAGACAGCATTCAACTGGTGTCCCATAGGGTAACTTACATTTCTGGGAAAAGGAAAAAGAGGCAGGAACAAACGGTAACTTCTCACTCCTGGAAACTCTGCATGGTGTTCTGACTTTGGAGTTATGTTCCTGATCTCTTTTGGGTAGATCATATTCTCCCTCATGTTTACCAGATGCATAATAAGGCAATTTCCAAATAGTAAATTACCAAATGGTTCATCAATAGGAGAGCCTCACAAAAATCTTGAAAACGAAGTGAACCAGAAAGTTACATCTCCTCTATTTAACAAACAGAAAATAATCATTGAATGTGACACAAAAAACTACATAGAAGTCAATGGGAGAACTAGTACGAGTCTTCCTGAAATTAGGACATCCAAGTTTTTGGGTGTATGTACCCACTGTTGGGTACCAAGTACTACAGTTTCTGAACAAAGTTTGGCTACAGGAACAAATCAGATCTTCTGGCAGCACTTACAAGGCAGGTGCAGTCATAAAGAACTTGACTTTTGATTCCATTGTCTCTGCGAGGACAGGTGTTTTGGTAGAAGTATGGAATCCTGCCAGACAGGCTCCAATTCAAACTTCCCTTTAGAAAACAAAACAATAAAAATGGAAACAAAATGCCAAATCCTGTTCCATACCTTGAAGATTGATATTGCTTGGAAAACTAGAGCATTTTATACAATAACAACAATTTGGTTTAAGCATACATCAACCTGGGAGAAATAAAATTCTGAAAATGAAAGGCCAGTTGTAGGTTGGGCTCTTCCCTTACATATAGTTCAATTCCCTATTCCCCTATATAAACTAAAGGGACACTTGTACATTTTAGTGAATTCCAACAGCATATTCTTAGCGTCAAAAAAAACCCCAAAACTGTAATCTAATACCTGCATAGGAGTAACACAAGCAAGTTAGCACTGCTGAGTGAAATGAAAAACTTTTGGGGGACCAGCCCAATGGCACAGTGGTTAAGTTTGTACGTTCTGCTTCAGCGGCCCAGGGTTTGCCAGTTCAGATCCCAGGTGTGGACCAAAGCATTGCTTATTAAACCATGCTGTGGCAGGCATCCCACATATAAAGCAGAGGAAGATGGGCCCGGATGTTAGCTCAGGGCCAATCTTCCTCAGGAAAAAAAGAGGAGGATTGGTGGCAAATGTTAGCTCACGGCTAATCTTCCTAAAAAAAAAAAAGCTTTTGGCAAGGGGCCAGCCCCATGGCCTGGTGGTTGAGTTCAGTGTGCTCCCCTTCAGCAGCCCAGGTTCACAGGTTTACATCCTGGGCAAGGACCTATACCTATACCTCAGCCACACTGTGGCAGTGACCTTCATATAAAATAGAGGAAGACAGGCACAGATGTTAGATCAGGGCAAATCTTCCTCAAGCAAAAAAAAGAGGAAGATTGGTACAGATGTTAGCACAGGGTGAGTCTTCCTCAGGAAAAAAAAAAAAACCAACCTTTGGCAAATACCGCCTACTCCTCACATCCTAACTTATCTTCCTAGTACAAACTAGTGCCTTTTTAACTTTTATGAGAATGGTCAGTTGATGATTCCATCAAAGAGACTGTCTTTCTCTAAAAAAAAAAAAACTATAGCATGTGAGTACAGAACACAGTAAAAATATAAAGGATTGTTTCTGGTGGCAAATATTGACAATTGACATTTTTACCAGGTTTGTCTTCAGGGCAAGCCTTTGTGATTGATGGTGTGAGCTCCTAACCACAAGAAGGTTCCAAGCAAGAGTGCTCAAAGCATCCTTGTGGGGGCAGTGTAGCTGCCGCTCTTGGAAATTGTGAGCATTTTTGGTGTTCCTGGAATTCTCTTTCCAACCACTACTTTGTGGTTGCCATGAAGGAATAGGAAGAGATTGGAAGTCTTCTACAGCAAACACTCTCTTCTGTTCATAACCACAGAGCCAAGATTAAAATAACAAGGATGTACTTTGCCCAGGGCGTAATTCTGCCTCAATCTGTCCTATCCATCACTTTATTTTTCCTAATTCTTGTTTTTGTTGTTGTTAATCTGCTCTAGGAAGGAAAAACTAGATAATCTATAAATGGGTTCCAGGAAAGTTTAGAAAAATTCATAGATTCAGAGGATATTTAAGAAGGAGCCATAATCTCTGGGAACAATGCCCTATAAATGGCCCAAAGTGCAAGAACCAAAATATTAAATGAATCATTGTTCTTACCCAGAAAATAACTTCTTAAAGTTACAGTCTTAATTCTCTGTAAATGATAAACGGTCTATTCAGGCCCCAGAGATGAGACTATGAAGCTTAGTACTTAACATGGTTGTGCCTCTTTATGCCTGACTCAATCAATTTAAATCCAAAAGTAAGTTCCTCCTTCATTTACCTGCCAAGACCTGAGTACAGGCCCTCAGGGTGCTGAGGTTTTCCTCTGTGGGAGAAAATGACATCATCAACACCTCCAAGACAGTAGAGAATGCAGGGAATGTGGCTCTCAACATTGGTGATATCATCAACTGCCCTGGGAGAAACCCCTAATCCCCCAGAGTTGAAGTATTGAAGGTTAAAAAAGGGTTTTTGTTGTTTCAAGTTTATCGATAGATTTTGATGTTTCCCAATATCAGATTTTAAAAGGGCAAGTAGAGTAAGGGAGCCTCTTCCATTAAGAACCTCAAGAACCAAACATAAGAGTTAAGTCCAGATAGCTACTCAGTTCATTTGTATCCAACCAAGGAAGGATAGATACTTGGTTATATTAGGCTGTCTCCCAGCTCTGAGATAAGTATATTCTTTGGGGGACTTGCTAATGTTGCAAGTTTGCATTTAAAATAAATTCTAGGCGCTCACATAATCCCCCAGTCTCCTCCAAACTTTCTTTGATGTCCAACAACTAAGGACAAGGATCTTTGATTATAAAACAATTTCTTTGGTTGGAAGAAAATTCTTTGCAGGGCGTGAACAGCAGGAGAAAGAAAAGATTTTTCTGAAGTGCAAACTAGTTGGAAACCCCCTGGGGAAAGAATCTGATTCCCAGTCTTTGAGAGGAACGGGCCTGCCTGTACAAGCTGCCTCTGCTGCAGGCCTCTAAGAAGGCGCTTTTGTGTCTACTGTATGGCCCTCAGCAACAGCACGGCAGTCCTTCTCTTTTTTTTTGCCAGCGGAAGTTTTCCAGCTCTGGGGATACACAATGCAGAAAGTCACGGTTTAATAACAAGGCACAGTTACTAATCAGATGGCCCCATTTCCACTCCTCCCAGATGCCTCCAAATGCTTACATACTAGAGCACTATCCCCCAGCCCCACGCATGAACACCTACCAGCTGTTCTGAAATCTTATTTCTAGTGTAATTATTCATCTTCTCTCTAATAGTTCGATTTCACCAAGTATTTTAGGATCAGATGCATCATTCTCCTTTTCCTACTATGGCCCAGACTGGCTCCAGGCTATCTCCGGCCTTTCCAAGCCTTTCGAAAGGTTCGGATTCACTTAGATGCAGGTTTGTAATTGAAGTCGGTGTGGTTGGGTCCCTAGGACAGTCTTGATGAAGGATTTAGAATAAGGGTCCTCAATCCAGTACAGATACTTAAAAACATAAAACTCCAGAGAAAAACACCTTTTTGAGTGTGTTAACTGAATCTAAAGATGGTATAGGACCAGAGGAGTAGGAGTACAACTGAGTCTGATGCTTAGTTTTGCTACCAATTTGTTGTATGATTTTAAGTAATTGGGTCAGGCTTTTTGATACCACCTACCAAACAAATTTTATCTCAGCAAAAAGAAATAAATAAGCAAGTTACATGTCCCCTTATTATGATAAGTCTATTTCTAGAATAAGCATAAACTCTAACTGTTTAGAGCTGGAGAGCATCTTAAATGTAGTTACCCCATCAAACCTATCCCAACACATGCAAGTTTAAGTGACTTGCTTTCACACGTTAAATGGTCATAAGGCACCTATGGACTTTTTGTTCACCCAAAGGGAGCCAACTAAATTCCAAATAATCTCTAATGATGATAAAAATACATGATGTGTACCATACAGTTTACTAACTTTAGAGCAGGTAACAGCCTAATGTTGTTGTCATCGTGGATACATACGTTCTTGAGTTGGTCTCTATATTCCTCGTAAATCAATACATTTTAGAGAACAGAAATAACAGATACTAATGACTCAAGTAAATAATAAGAAAAAAAAACCTTGGTATTAGAAACATATTTTGCTGAATAGAGATAATATTCAAATACTCTTTACCTTCTGCATAGCCTTAGTATTTATCTATTCCTTTATGTAGTTTGTGAAGAATTAAAACTGAGCCAGTGAGATTATCAGTTCATACAGAACTCCCAATATGTTGAATGCTGTTTAAAGCTAAATTTTCTGTTTTAATTTTACTACAATTTAACAGGAACTTCTGGCAATTTGAAAAGAAAGCCATGGTGTTTAGTGATTTGGACTTCTAAAGAAAATGCCACAGATGAGTATTATTCCTACAGGAATATTTATACAGGCAATATTATAACCTATATTTAACCGATTACAGTGAAAATTAGAAGGTACGACTGTTTGGGTTGTAGTTTCCTCTAGCTTTAAGCTACTTGAAGTTGCCTAGGTTAAAATTTTATTTTGGGGTTTGTTTTTTCTTCAGTCATAGGGGACCTTGAGCCAGAATTTCACAGTCATCTGCGTGAAAACCTCCAGTGCACTCATGCCCCTTCCTCTTGTTTGGCACTCATCACATACTTACTGCCTTCTGCGGTTTAAGTTGATCTCCTCAGTTGGACTAGGCTAGGGTGTTATTCTTCATATTTCTACAGGACTTGTCACAGCATTTGGTATACAGTAGGAGACCCATGTTATAAGACATCGAGAGAATCCACTGCAGCCCCCAGTCTGTGAAAGGTTCTTGGCATAGACTTACTTCATAAAGAGCCTCCATTGCTTTGAGGAGACGACCCAGGACAACAGGCCCCCTGGTGTGCAGTGATTCTATGGCAGAATAAATGACATATGCACCACATAAAGTATTGCTAAGTTGTGGCAAGGTATTTTTTGTTTGTTTACTTATTTTAAGTATGCCTTCTGCTTGACTAGGGATCAAAGAGGAAAGAGGCACTGCAGCAGTCTACAATATCTTCCAAATGGAATGTTCAGGAAAAAATTTCTGCCAACATCTGCCTTTTAAGCTCCCTGCAATGACCCTCCAAAATTTAAAATAGATAAATAAGGTCTGCTAAAAATGTTGGCCAGAAAGTACGGCAGCTCTTTGACTGGCAAACCACTAAACTCTCTGGGTCTATTTCTTCATGTGTAAAATGAAGTCACTGGACTAGGTGTTTTTTTCTAGCTTGAAATTTGATGATTACATTTTACAAATGGAATAACCTGCTCCTCTGCCCTCCCTCACAAAACTGTATATTACCCTAGGTATGAAAAACTGAATAGGATTTAATTCCAGTATAATGCCAATAAAGTGCTTCACAAAGTTAAAAAAAAACTTGGCTATAAAATTTTAAAGTCAGATAACCAATATGATCCTAAGTAGAAGATGTAAAAATGAAAGAACATGAAACCTGAATTACGTAAAAGAATTTTTTTTTTAGACTGGATAATTCACAAGACTGTAGAAACTAGGGAAAAACGAATGTGAAAAGGAAATATCAAGATTAGTGGGCATAAAACATAAGGCCTTCAGTCTCATCCAAATTACTCTACAGAAGTAACAATAGCAACAGTTATTTCTCAATTATCATATATTTATATACAGACAATAGTACCCTCCTGATATAGTAGCATGCACAAAATTGATAGGTACATGATTGCTGACTATGCTATTTAAAATTGTGGATGTATTATGGTCGATTTCCATCATAATGGAAGTATTCTAGATATTTTTTAAAGAACAAGCAAACAGTGGCCTTGATAGTTATGTTGCCATCTTGAACAGCTACCACTGCTTTAGATTCAGGGATGAGAAGTTCTAAATAATCTAATTTCCTATCTCCAGGAAAAATGTGAGCCTTTGTGTTTATAATTTTAAAAAACCCTAACTTAAATCATTTTGATTATTCTAGTGTTTCTGAATTTGCAAGTTAAACATAAACTCTATCATATTAAAAAGTATCAAACAAAACCCCCACAAAGTTTATCCATAAAGTGTAATGTTTAGAACCCAGATAAAGAATAAGAGTATGTAAAGTAACCTATCTGTTATTTTAAAACAAACAAACAAGCAAGAAACAATAAACCTTAAAAAAAAAGATACAAAGTTTTCTCTTACAGCGAACAGAAATTTAAGGGCTCAAGGAATCTTATCTTAGGGAAAGCAATCGAGCTTAAAGGATAGAAACCAAAGAGATAGAGAGTAACCAGTTAGTTTGTTTTACAGCCTCTGTTCTCTGAATTTAGTAACCAAATAGACATGAAGAGCCACAATTGTTCTGCTCATATCAAAACAAATCAGTAAAATATCCTTTATTCTTATGGGCCTTTCAGTGAAACCACCATGAGGAAGGGGTGTAAGCATTTCTTGAATCAATGCACAATTTCACTTGATATTGGGAGAGCACAATTCCTGTACTACACAGAAGCAGATCTATGTCAGATCCCAATTTTTACATCTAAGGTGATCTTAGGTCAGGCCAAACTTCTTACAATTGCATCATAATGCTGTTGTCTTTTTTACTTCAAGTAATATATACAAATACTTTTTAAATATAGTAAATTGAGGATAAATTAGTTCTGAGAATTTCATTTCATTTCTTGAAATAACTGAGATTATTCAAGGAAAGCAGCTCTTAATCTGGAGTCCTTGGATCCCTACATGCGTCTCAGACTCTCTGAAATCCCTGAGATTTTATGCAAAGATGTATTTTAAGTACATATGGTCAATAACTTTCATCACATTCTCAAAGGGGCCTGTGACACCAAAAAAAGATAAAAAAAAAAAAAACCCACTGTTTTCAGGGTATCTCAAAACCAGAATGAGCAGTCACAAACTTAAGGACCAAGAAGGTGAGGTCCTTTGGATAATGCTAATTTATTATAATCACAGACTTAAAGTTAGTATCCCAATCTTTCTTAGAACATCAGAATTTCCTAAAAAGCAGAGATCGAGCTACTAAACTAAATAAACGCTGTGTAAAAATGCTGTGTGAAGGAGCACCTCACACATATTGAATATAGCCATGTTTGAGGGGAAATAATCAAGGAGACACTCCGCTGTAAGTCAGAGTAGTAAAGGAATACAGCGTGCTCTATCAAACCCAAAGCCCTCAAAATAACTGACCTCATAGGGTACTTAAAAATGTGATGAGAGAGAGAAGTCTGCTTCATCCGAGTTCCCTCCCAGCTATCAGAGTTACTCAGCACCACTACAATGTTCCCTACCATCAGTCAATAAATATTTATGGAGAATCTATTATGTCTAAGGCATTATCTAATATGCTAAGGCACCATTCCCAAGAATACAGCTCTGAACTAAAGGGACAAACATCCCTGCTTTCACAGAGGAAGGGAGACAGACACCTACAAAAGTCAAGCATTACAGCATGTCGCATGGTGATAAGTTTATAAAGAAAAACACAGTAGGGCAGGAGAATAGGAGCCCGAGGGGAAGAGGAAGAGTCCTTCAGAACAGGATGGTTTAGGAAGGCCTATTGAGGAGGTACGTTTGACACTAGGGTGATATTTGAGAGACTAAGAGAAGAAAATACCTGGGGTATACGTGGGACTAAGAAGTGGAAAGGCCCTGAGGTGGGAGTCTGCCTGATCTAATTGAAAGACAACACTAAGGTCAGAGTGGCTCGAGCAGAGTGAGGGGGAGAGGACATACAAGGTGGGAGTGCCAGGCCAGATCCTGAAGGGCCTTGCAGGTCACTGTAAAGACTTTGACTTTTACCCTAATAACAACTCTCAAAAGAACAATGAATGCAGGTCAGAGCATTAGCTCATAGGGCTTTTTGAGACATAAAGTTGGCAAACTGCTTTACCAATAGTTTTTTGACTGAATTATCACATTGAGCAACATAGGTCCAAACAGAGGATATCTCAGCCATTACCAGTATTTTAGCTTTTTAGGATTCCTACTCAATAAAATTGATCCCTGAGAAATCCACATTCTCAGATACCTCAAAAATGTGATTACTCGTCTATCTCCTGCAAACCAGGTTGGGTCCATCTCTGTGCAACTTTGTTCCTGGATAATTTACTTGCTTTCTCTCCCAAATTATGTTTCCTTTTCTGTAAAATGGAGTAAATATGACCTGTTCTTATCTGGCTTACATGTATTTGTCAATCATTTTAAGCTTCCATATAGAAAGTTACTATACAATTCAGTGGAACAGCATTATCACATACTTCTTTAACAATACTTTGCTACTGACTCTGGTTCCTGACAGGACATTTATATAATACATTGCTCATTTATAACATCTTTTTCCTTTACTGTACTTAGCAATTTGAAGGGAATAAGAGGAGGGGAAAGGCACAAAAAAGTTCCAATAAACATTTTCCAGTGAATAAAATGTAAGGGCTTTTTATTTAAAAAAAAAAAACAACAACAAAAACCATGAGCCCCAGGAGTATCTTTAATACTGTATAAAAAGTAAACTATGGCTAGTTTTTAGATAAAGAAAATTACAACACGCACATATACACAATTTACTATAAAAAACAAGGAAATGCCTATCCCCAGAATCAGCTAAATGAACACTAAATAGCCTGATACGGGCGTAAGTCAGGGACACAGCTCATTCATTACCTCTTATTAACCACAGAGACTTATGCATCTGAACTTACAAAATTTTTGCTAGATTTCCACATGAAGTATAGAACCAATATATACACAAATCTGTTTGATGGGTGCTTAGAGATATCTTCTTAACTTGAAAAAATATCATTAAAAATATCCTGCAGCTGCCTTTTCTCCTCTGGGTGCCAGGCTTCTAACAACAAAGCCCAGTCAAGAAGGCTCTGAGCCGGGACTGGAGGAGGCCAGCATTCAAGACTGTTTGGGCACACAGAGGAGTCACATCTGCTGGTGTACTTAGGACTATGTTCCAAAGTCAATTATAAATTAATTGGATTTTTTTTGCTCCTCTATTAACATAAATAACTGAGAGTTGATTGTGCCTTGAATATTTATACTTCTTTTAAAGTCTGGCCTCAAAGTAAAATCACAAAATCTTCGAAATCTCTGCTTCCAAGGGACTCTAATTTGAACAATGGCAATTAAATGCATGCTATATCAAAGTTTATGATGTCAGGTTCCTGTACTAGACAATTTACCATAGACTGTTAGAAAATGAAGAGAAAGGTAAAGAAAGTTGTTACATTAAAAGGGAGATACTGACTGAATAAACATTGTGATTTACAAATCTTTGCAAATGAAACACAAATGAGAGAAATAGAAAACACACAGAGATTATTATAAGTCAGCAGGATATTGTGTATTCTGGATCAGCCTCAAAGAACGGTATTCAGCATTTTCATTCCTTTCCATTCTAGAAGTAAGTTAATCACACAAAGCCTACACTGCAGTGCTGTTCATCTGCAGCCTTCCTAGATGTACAGAATTTTAGAGCTGGAAAAGCATGGGCTCTAGTGTTCAATTTACAGCTATGCCACCTACTAGCTACACGACCTTGGCAGATACTAACACTCTGAGCTCGTTTCCTCATCCATAAAATGTGAAAAATAAAGTACTGTATTTCTCTCATGAAGTTATCATGATTCAATGAGCTAATACATGTAGGGAGCATAGCATGAGTTTGTGATGCACTATTATATCTCAGTCCCTCAGTCTTACAGACAACCAATCTAAAGCCTAGAAATGTAAAAACTATTTTGTCCCAAATCACCCAACTAGTTAGTGGCAGAGTCAGAGCTGAAAGTCAAGTCCTTTGGTTCACAGTTTAGTCACTTTGTCAACTCTTGTTTGCTATATTTCATTCTCTCTGGCTTTGGCCAAAACTTTAATTATAGTCTTCTCTCCCTTCCCAAATAATTCATTTCAGGCCCTGACTACAAATAAAGGAAAAATACAAAGATGGGATAACTACGTGTTGACTAATAGGTAAATTAAGGGGCAAGCAGAGACATCCTTCCCGGGGGAATTCCTCCAGGAGGCGTTCACTGCTATTGGCCAAATGCTAAACCACCATGGCTCCCATTGTAGGTCTGAAGCCTCAGGGCAGTACATTCTAATCTCGATCATAACTTTATCCTGGAGTCCAAGAAAATCCAGGACAACCAGCTGAGCAGGAAGAATGTGATAGTTAAAGAATTGGCGACCTCTCTTGTACTACACTAAGATCCTCTTGCTCTTTTGCTTTGAGAACAAAGAAGATGAATTTTGAGTTGTCCCTGTAAGTAACATCTATATGTAAGGAACAAGAATTGAGAAAGAAAATAGGTCTGTAATCATTTTTAGAAGTGGTAGCAACAACAGTACTAGAAATGATAGAAACAAACACTGATAAGAGGTAAACAAACCAGAAAACTGGACAATTAGACAATGCATAAGCTCCAGCACATTTTCTATCTGCAATGTTATAAACCAGGAGACAAAGAAAACATCCCAATGAAAAATCAAAATATTAAGAAGTTAAAATCACTATCATTTAGTCCTCTTTATCAGTCACCACCAAGTAATTAGAAGATCTGGAAAGTTCCCTTGACATGCTTTTTTTTTTTTTTTTGGTCTCCCACTCTTTTTTTTTTTTTTAATTCAGATATAATTGACAGGTAAAATTGTATTAGTTTTAGGTGTATAAAATGATTTGATATATGCATATATTGTGAAAAGGCTACCTCAATATATTTAGCTAACATCCATCACTACACATAGTTAAAAATTTTCTTTTTTTGACATGGAGTTTTGATGGCTAGTTAGGGAAATACTGAACAGAACAGTAATAGAGGATTATACTAAATATAAAAATTAAGTAGAAAACAAAGATAAAAAAAAGTAGAGGAAATCAGAGAGGAAGAGACAAAGATTTTAGTAAATGTAAAGGAAACCTAAGAGTAGACACTTTGAAGACAAAGGCAAACCCGCCCAGGGATTTGAAATGATATGGTAACGCAAAGCAGCAGCTCTTGGGCAAAATAGAAAGGAAAGCAACATAATTTGGTCAGAGCTGAGATGGGGAGTTTTGAAATGAAAAAAAGAGGATGTGAGAAATGAAAGGAATATAGTAAAGGCAATATTTCCTCTTCTATTTTGACCTTCCAGTATTTTAAAAAGAATATTACAATTTAAAACTGAACATATCTTGTAAAATGGATATTATTGTTTGTAAAGAGAAACCTAAGCACAAAAAGTGAGGAATAAGAATCAGGACAAAAATTCACCAAGGCCTGCCTCAATGCCCTTGTATATACAGCCGTCAGATGAAGTTGCGACAAGCAAAATTATTTTAGGGACAAGTCTATGCTCTATTTTGTTATTAAGCAAATTGGGGGCACACTGACAAAGGATGTCTCTCTTTGTCTACGGAATATTAAAATTGTAATACAAATGAAAATCCAACTAATTTGGTCCTTATGAAATTGCACGTACCCTAAATTAATTAAGCAAAATGTAAAGAAATGTCAGATTTTCTGAGACTCTCTGGGAATTCCAGAAACCACAACAAGGTTATTATTATTTTTTTAAATTGCTGTTCTCATACCTTTACATTCTCCAGTGCACAGCATCCCCAGTTTTACAAAGACCTGACTGCATCTTTGGAGACAATAAAACTTGACAGGTAGCTAGGTTAATTCATAGGTAGAAGGATAGACAAGAATTAGCCAAAATTCCTCAAAGCCAGCAGAGAAGACTGCCTTTAAATTTGTGACACCAGCGTCCAGCTACCCCAAGCAAGCTAAAGAGCAGCAAAGCACAACTAACTCTAGGAGAGATAAACAGCACTGCAGTTAAATGGAAGGCTTGGTTAACCACAGTTGAGTAAACCTGAGTTGCAGGGTAACCTGATAAGGAACAAGCAGCATGGATTCTAGAAGTGTAAACCATGTGCCCCAACACAGTAGAGCTCTTTGAAAGAGTTAACCAAGTAGTGGATAAGGAGGAACTGATGCGTATCATTCAAAAGGTTATTTTTTTTTTAAATGAAGTCTCTCATAAGAGGTAATTAAGAAAATTTAGTAACTATTGTGGATTAGAAATTGATTAATAGACAAAAAACCAGGACCAACACTGATGGTCTCCAAAGATTAATACTAGGCTCATGTACAAATTTATTAATGACCTAGAAGAAGCTTCTGTGGACAGAAAAGGTAAAGAAAGACTGAAAATTGCCAACGACTCAAACCATCCACTGAGAAGCCTGAAAAGCCTTGCTAAATAATAGATATAATGAAATTCCCTCTTCAAAAGTAAAGAAATTATTCTTAAAGCATACTGATAGGCTCAAAGTTAATAGTTAAAAAAAAGAGAGAGAGATTAGCAAGATTTACCAGAGTGAGAAAAAGGGGAGAATAAGAGAAGATATGATAAAGATTGACAAAATAACAAATGGCGACGAGAATGCCAGTTAATGTCTCCTATACACATTTTCCTTGATGAAGATACAGAAACTTTATGTAGTTTAAATAAATTCAAATTTAAAATAAAAGAGGACACTATTTTATCCAGCATATAATTAACCCATTGAACAAGTTGTCACAGGACATTAATAAGGCTTAAAGCTTAGCATGGCTCCCGAAGATACCAAAGTTCCTCAGAGATATCAAAATATGGTTCTATAGTAAAGTTACTGAGGGTAAAAAATTAAAATGGAGCACATATCTCATGCTTCAGAGTATTAACTACACAAGGTCAGAAAGGAAGTTTCCCTTCCAATTGTTATATTCAAAGCGATTTATGATTTCAACTTTTAAATATTCCTAATTCCATCCTAGAGTTCAAATTAGATGAATAGACTCTTATTCAGAAACTCTTATTGCATTTTTTCCAGATACATTTTTTGCCTGCTTATTTTTCTAAATAGCAAAGCCTTCTATTTCACCCAATTCCTCTTCTACGTCACTTATCTCAGCTTCAAAATATTGCCTAAGAAGTGATCGTGAAGAACCACTAAATCAAATATGTAAAAACCCATATTTGGAAAAGAGAGTTCTATAATTTATTAAATTTCCTTACCTTCTTTCTCTAAGTAGAGAAAAATTTAAGTTCATGTAATACTTCAGTTCCATTCATATCACAAAATTAAAATCTGAGCTTGCATGCTGAGATAAATCATATTTAACATTTTAAGTTGCATCCAAGAGCTACAGCAACAAGTATCCCTTTATCAAATGAATTTTAATCAATAAACCACATAATTTTATGAAGTAAGACACCAGAATGCCACATTAAAAAGGTACAGCCCTCTAGGCTCTGTCCTCACCATGGGGAATGAGCAGTTCATCTATAAAATGCTATGGCCCCAGTCAGTTCATAAATTCAACACATAAAGAGCAGGATCTGAATGAGTTACAGGCAAAACACACACTGAAAGCCTAAGAAACTGTGTCTGAAAAACTGTGTGGGTCGATAAAAAACAGATGTTAAATTTAAAAACTTTGAAAATAATATAATTATGTGTAGACAACACCAAAGTGATGAGGAGGCAAGTTTACACCTTGTGTCCATTTTGTAATCCAGTCCTCTCCATTTTGGGCTTAGCAATAGGGTGCCACACGTGGTATAAAGCCAGCCGTAGCATTCAAGCTTGACTGAATTTTAAAAGTGACACAGTGATCAAATATGCTCCAAGGGCATTCTAGATTTCAGGGTGCTGTTGACCATTAAAATCAACCTCCTTCATGATCACTTCAAATTTAAACAGTACATAAAGTACAGTCCTCAGGTCAATTTAATACAAGCCCATATATTTCATCTATAAAAAAACAGTGTCCAGAATACATCGCTTGCAAAGAAAATTCTTATTATGCATATCTAAAAAGACAATGTAATTCCAGAATTAAAAATAAGCAGATGATATTCTAAAACACAGGATTTATATGTTTCTTCTCAAGCATAAATTAATAATTTGCTTTAGAATGCCAATAAAGCAATATCCTTAAAAGATGGAACAAATAGAAAACTAAGCAGCAGAAGCCCTTATATGGTATTTGGTTTGGGAGACAAAAGAAGAAAGGCATATTTTAAACAGATGGAAAGTGAAATCATTAAAGTTATCCTTACCTGCATTAATTTTCCTTCTGCTGGAGTTATTTCAGCAACACCAGCAAACACACCTTCCAAAGTGAGATTCAGTTTTCCTGTGGGGTCCATTTTCAAGGGGATCACTCTGATAATAGCTTTCTGCTCTGCTGATCTTTCAGACTCCACCGCTGCTGCCAGTACCAGTCCTGTGTGTCCAAAGCCTGCCTGCAGGGTAGCCATCAGCAGCCAGGGCCAGAGGGCAGCCAGCTGCAGCTGGTGGCCAACACTCATGCTACCAGCTGCAGCAATGCACTTCGGCCATACATACTGCTTCCACTAGCTAATACCAAACGCAGGTTCTCAGATCCAGACAAATGGAGGAAAAGAGAATTTATGCTTCAGTTTCAGAAAGCCAAGTCGTAGTTTTGGCCCTTCCTTTCTCTAAAGTATATTCCCAAGAACAGGTGGCATTCCTGATCTGGCAGGGAAGAGAGGGTTTTCAGCCCACTTCTGCTGCAGGTATGTCATTTTCTCCCATCTTCACTATGATTAGTAAAGATACCACCACTTCACCATGGAATTTCCAACTTTGCTTGAGGTTGAATGTCACAACGTGAATTTTTATTATGTCAGATCACTTGGCGCTGGTCTTCCATATGCATCAAGTTGCCCAGCCACTAAACCCAATGTTAATGAGCAAAACAAGGCAAAGTAGATGACTAAGGCCGTGCATCGAAGGTGCGAGTGGAAAACTCCAGCTCAGAAAATGAAGAGATAGTCCTTTTTAAGTCACAAAATTTGTCAGATCACAGGAGAATTTTTTTTTAATGGGGAAGGAGAGAGAACAATATTTCAGGCTACCTCTGAGAGATATCCAAAGATGCTACAACATGTATTCATAAAAGTGTCCACATTAAACTGTATTTCGGTGGAGTCAAAGTTCTAGGCCCACTGAATTTATAATACTTTTCATGAACTTAAATATACTATAATTTTTTAAATGTTCTACCTAAATTTGCTTATAAATTAAGCGCTAATTTATGTACCTTCACATATTACAGGATAATCCTGAGCATCACAACCTTTTCTAACTTTCATAATTAGAAGAATATTTGAAAAGGTCAGTTTTCCAATTATTTTTCCCAGTTAAAATGCATATTTCTATCTTTATTTTCCTTTCACTCTTAGAGATTCCAGCTTTTATTCTCCTTTTTGAGAATGCCAAGCACTTTGATTTCCCATGAGATGCTTTTGGAAACTACTTTATTATCCAGCTCTTATAATCTGTAATTTTCTAGGTCCATAAGTAAAACAAAGGACTATTCCTAACACGTTTTCAAATTCCTTGAGGGGGTGGGGAATTAAAGCTAGGGGAGTAGGGAGGTGATTAGTCTACAGGCTCTAAGTAGAACACCCTGAAAAAGTAAAAATAAGCCTGAGGAGAGTAGATCTGTGCTATTTCTAGGCACACTTGAGAATTTGAGTTTTTGTACAAACGAAATCTTATTTGAAGATTTTAAAATGTGCACCCTTAAGTAAATATAAATGCACTTCAACCACAAAGCCCGCTGTGTTCAGAGGTCAAGTTAAAAAATCGTATAAAGTCTTCAGAATAAGCGCTGAAAAGCCAAGCAATTGAACATGAACCTGTTATATAGATTCTTTTCTTTTGCTGAGGCAGAGGGAGGGGGGAAAAAAAACAATTTCAAAAGAAATCTGCAAACCTGTTGCGCTGCCGGGCCCACTGGAATCCACGGGGGTGAAACAAATTCAATTATGCTTTTATAGATCCTGCTCAAAAAAGGTTTCAACTGCTTAACCAAGTACAGCTCATTCTTCCACCTTCTTACTCTGCAACCAAACCAAGAACCCCACACTGCAGGTAGGTGCCGAGAAATTCCGCAGCCTGAAAAAATAATCCATGCAGGTCAAAGGCAGAAACTTACTCCAAGGTTAGAGCTACTGTCCCCAAGAACTCTAAACACACTTATAGAGGATCCAAACTCATTTCTGAAATTTCCTTTCTAACAAAAGTTCTTTTTCTCCCCGAACAGCATATAAAATGATCAAATCTTGAAAGAGAAAAGAAGCAAAGTAGCAAATACATCAGCAACACTTCACTACCAGGAACACAGAAAATCCCAAGGGGAGAAGGCAATATCTCTGAATCATGGATGGACTTGGAAAGTTCGGAAGGATTCGAGTGCTTCCCTTCCAGAAAGACAATTCTGGATCAGCTCCCAAGAGGAGGAAGCCTGTGGTTTGTAATTGGTGTTCTAGCTCTGACTCCCTCCCCTGGGACTGCAATCACGCTCTCTACCTGCTGACACAAAGTGAGGGTGGAGCAGCCAGAGGGAACCACCACCCCCTCTGGCCCCTCCTCCTCCTGGCAGGCTAGGGCACGGGCTTGGGTGCGCGCACACTTACTTAACCAGACACGTTCTTTTGCTCTTGCTTCCCTCTCAGCTCCTCTACTCCCTCTATTGAGCTACAGCCAAACTGCATCCAATTCAATCCTCCATACCTTTCTCTGGGTAAGCAAGCTACCACATGTAAATCAGGGCCACTCAAACAGATACCTGAGCCGATTCTGTACCCAAGAGAGGATAGATGGTGGCATGAGGAAATAAAGAGAAATAAAGGAAACTCAGAAGATAAAAGAATGGACACAAAGTTTTGCAAATATAAGTTCAAAGGGATTTCTGCTCTTTCCGGGTTTTAGTGTCTATAAGTGGCACAAAGCCAGAATAAAGTGATCCTGTGCTGTAAACACTTACTGATTTATTGCTGTCCTATGTCTGCTACTCTGGCAAGAACTCTTGTCCATTTTATGCATAGTTTTTCTTCAACTTTTACTAACTTAAATTCAGTAGCTCTTTCTAAACTATGCCTGTATGGAGCTTTTAGATCAGGTTGATGTCAGAGGTCTAGAATCTGTTATTTTCTTCTTAGATCTTTGTGAGATGAAATAATCCTATGGATCAGACCTATGCCCTCAAAGTAAGATTGCAGGTAAGTCTATGTCATAAATACAAGCAAAGGGGCAAAATACATATGCTTAATGAGAAGAGTATAGGCAAAAAGAAAACTAAGTTTTGGTTTATTACCACATTCATGAACTATAACCCTTCTAGTAACCTTGTCATTAGAAATAATGAAAAGTTTCCAACATACGTTTCTAAAATTTGAATTTTCAAATTACCAGATTGTATTTGACCGTGGCCATTTTATTTTTGACCTGCTGCCAATAATCTTTCCAAATTGCACAAATGTGCAACAACGTGAATGTGGTTAACACTACTGAATTGTATACTTAAAAATGGTTAAGATTTATGTTATGTGCTTAAATTTAAATTGTGGTAAGAAGCACATAAAATTTAAAAATTTTTTAAATTGTACAAATGAATTGTACAAATTGATCATCTGTAAAATGTGGATAATTACATTGTAGATTTGTTGTAAATATTAAATGATATGCCTCTGAAAGCAAAAAGCATGAGTAGTCTATTCACCTTGAGCATTTTTTCCATAAAGAAGGTTTATGTGGATAGTTTTGGTATTTTAGGCCTAATAACTAACCTGGAGCACAGAGATAAATTCTGATGTAAATTCTTTTTTTTTTTTAAGATTGGGACCTGAGCTAACATCTGTTGCCAATCTTCTTTTTTCTTCTCCTTCTTCTCCTCAAAGCTCCCCAGTACATAGTTGTATATTCTAGTCGTGGGTCCTTCTGGTTGTGGCATGTGGGATGCCGTCTCAGCGTGGCCTGATGAGAGGCGCCATGTCCGTGCCTGGCATCCGAACCGGCGAAACTCTGGGCCGCCAAAGTGGAGGTGTGAACTTAACCAGTCAGCCACGGGGCCAGCCCCTAAAGTAAATTCTTACTTAGCACTTTTTCTTTATTGGTTGGACTTTAAGAACATAATGCAAGTATAGATCTTTTATAGCTCCTTTTTGAAGAACAGGAATAGATCTAATTCTTCTGGAGAGAATTTTACTAAATCTGCTATGGTTTTATATTTTTATTTATGTATGTCATGTACCAGTACAGCATAAATAATGCAAAATATACATTATTATATATCTGATATATGCAAAAACATCTTTAAAATTAAACCAAACAAAAAGTAACCTACTAATGGACTTTGCCTCACCTGTTCCTGCTTGAAACCTGCAAAGGGATGGAGAGATCTAAACATAAGAGTTAATAGACACACTTAGTTGAAAAAAGGAAGAAAATATAGATGTGGATGCCCTCTTTTGAGGAAACTCTGAGATCTGGGAATGATAATAATATGTATCATGAACCTGGGTTCCTTGAGATACTCAGGATCAAACCAAACAGCTCTAGGTAGTTTAGTTCACTGATAGACCATGTTTATTTAAGCCACTAGAATTGACAAGCAAGAGAAATTATTCTCCAGCTTCAGAGTTTTGGAGTTACTCCTCACCACAACTTCCACAGAGATGTCATAAAGATGCCATCACTATGGTAATGAAATGCCCATCTCACTGACATCTACTATGCAATCTTACACGTGAGACAGATCATCCTTCAGGATCTACTTTCACATCTGGATTGACTAAAGTTACTGAAGACCATTCATCTTTTTCCAAAACACTAGGTTTCTATAAACATGTCCAAAAATTGTCCTTATCCTTAATGTCATTTCAAAGATTCAATCTCTATTCACATGCAAATGTAAAAAAAAAAGCCAGGACATGTTTTTTTTTAAGTCAGATTCTTTGAAAAACAGAGTACATTCTCTTTTGAACTTTACGATTATGACTAACAGTCATAATAACTGAGATTTCTATGGATCACCAGTCAAACAGTAAACATAAAAACAAGCAAGACAACAAATCTAGTTGAAACACTCACTTTATTGTTGACTGATTGAAATTTATTGTGCTTAAGGTGCTAAAATACTGAGGTGCTAGTCAGGAACCTTGTTAGTATATGTCAGACCCTACTGGTTATTTCACATTAAGACTTTATTTTATCTTCTGCCATTTTGCCCAAGTCAGTGATGACAGTTTTAGCTGATAGGTAGCAGGCATGTGAGTAAAGCAGGAGATCCAGCTCCTTGGTCTCTTGTATTCCTATATTTAAAAAGTCTGGAAAGCTGATAAAGGCATTTCATTATGACTGAAAACCACTGAAATCAAATCCATGCCAAGATTCCTGCTTGATACATGTTCCTCAGAAGATATCTTTTTCAACATATACAAGGCTGAGAAAGGCATATTTAAGGGAAGGAATATCACCTACGCAGTATATCAGTTTTTCAACATGACTTAGAAAAGGCAAAGTTCCTTCATTCGGAAATTAGGTCTTCTCTTCACATACTCTGCCAAAATACATAGTCTGGCCAAAAGATGTAGGAGTCTTGATGATCTGCTCATCTTTTAAACCTTGCAAATAAAGATGAATAAATGCCCATCACGTGGACATCAACTAATCTAATCAGATGGACCAAAGAGGTCACTTTTCAGAACCTACTTTCATATCTAAACTGAGTCACTGCAGACCAATATAAAGCTCATTCTTTTCCAAAAAACTACTATTGCTGTAACACTTCTAGGGTTTGACATCATTGGGAAGGCACAATGCAATTTAAGAAATGAATTGTTACACCCACAATGGCTAGCATAGTACTTATGTCATATCACTAAGTGCCTTTTCTTTTTAATAAGTTTCATATTCCTAGGCTTTTCTTTTGTTTCTGCAGTGCTTACTAGGAAAAATGAAACAGAATCCAGTAAGAAAGTTCTAGTCTATTTAAAAGGCTTTAAATCAGAAAGTTTCTTGCTATCATTGGATGAGCATATGAGGGATCAACCATTGGAAACTAGACATCCAAGATACCTCTCCTAAAAACCAGTCCCACAATTCTACTACTCGAATTTAGAATCCTACAGAGGAGATAAGATAAAAATGCCACACTCTATCCCACTATCCAAAATTCTCTCAGAAGCTTAAACCAGACATAAACTATTAAAAATATCAGAGGTATAGCTTCTGTTAAATGACTACTAATCGGTTTCTCCCAAAATTTGCACACAATATCTAATACAGATGAGAATTTATACTTACTGAATGTAAAAATCTAAAATAAGAAAACACTGTGTTAAATCTCTTAATGTTTTTGTTCACACATTGTACATTTCCCCCTCAAAATAAAAATATTACACATGTATCCTTTATCCTTCTATCCTGCAATATTAATAAAAATATAAAGCTTTAAAACTTTTAAATCTACCAGCATTTATAAATACAATTATATTAAACAAGTTAAATACTTTTCTTTAGAAGACACTTAAATAAGTGATAGATTAACAAAACTTTCTTACCATTTATGATAATGTGTCATTAAAATTAAAGAAAGATATGAAAATAGAAGAATGTTCCCATTAATATAAAAGAATCGGGGGCTGTTAAGTGTGATGGATGATCCAAGTCCGGATGCCTTGCTCTTGAAACAGAATGCTGGGTTAGGAAGTAAGAGTATTTCCTGGTTAATCACTCAGAAAATTAGGTCTTTCACAGAGTTTCTTCCCTGGAATTCCTGACCCATTTAGACCTGTGATCTTGGTGACCTCAAATGCCTTTGTTTCTCACACAATCTTCTCTAAAAGGATCACACCGTGACGTGACACAGATAGACTGAACTCCTTACTGGAGTTGTGTTGAGTACAGTCTGAGAGCAGCAAGACGACAAAGCAGCACACACACACAGATTATTCTCCAGTACCATAGATGCAGCAGTTTTCAGATGCTTCTTGACTGTACGGAAGGCCAGACTTTTCATTTGAAAGGGATCTGGGCAGCAAAAAGAATGACTGCTGCATGTTTAGTAGTTTTCAGGGTAAATAATTTGAAAAGAACAGCTGTAGGAAATACCAAATTCCCAATTCTCAATTAACAAAATTCTCAATTAACAAAACAAAAATATTTTTTTTCCTTAACAGAACTGAAAAAATCCCAACAGTGTGTCATGTGCAAGGCTAGTTTGCCTCCAGCTACAGCTAGTGCACAATGTCACATTTACCATCCATTCCTCACTCTTTCAATTCTTCCTCCTTTGGAAAGTGCTCCTGCTTGCAAGCCACGTCCACCAGCAGATGAAGATCTAGAAAGAAAGAAGGTTTGTTTACTCACTCTTTGCCTCTCAGACTGTAGAGTTCCATAGACAAGTCTTCGGACAAGAAGAATAAGTCACTCATGTTCCACCTGTAGAACTGTTCTAAAATTGTATCATTTCATCAGATTCTCAACTTTATGGCATTTCTGCACCTCTACAGGACACAGATGCAGCCCAGTTGTTAACCCAAAGAGACCAACAAAGTTTTAAGTTTCTATCCTTTCAGTGATGTGGCCAAGTCTCTTTTCAATTGCCTTTATTTTTTTTTTTTAAAGATTGGCACCTGAGCTAACATCTGTTGCCAATCTTTTTGTTTTTTCTTCTCCTCCTCAAATCCCCCCAGTACATAGTTGTATATTTTACTTGTGGGTCCTTCTAGTTATGGCATGTGGGATACCACCTCAGCGTGGCCTGACGAGTGGTGCCACATCCATGCCCAGGATCCAAAATGGTGAAACCCTGGGCCACCGAAGTGGAGGGTGCGAACTTAACCACTCGGCCACGGGGGCCGGCCCCTCAATTGCCTTTTATTATAAATGAAAAATTAAGAAAAAGTATCAAACTGAAATATACACACACAAATTAAAATTCATTTCTTCAATGCTATAAGGTTAGGTGGGTGGGTTGTGGAAAAATGAAAAAGCAATGCCTTCAGAAATACAACATTAAAATAAGTAATCACTACTTTTCCAAAGTTGATTGCCTCCATAAAACTTATACTTATTGACTAACACAGCTGATCTCTTCTAAAAACACCTAGCTGAACTGTTTGTAAAAAAAAAAAAAAGCATACCCTTCCCTGAGGTCAAGCAACAAAGACTGGCTCATTAAGAATGGAGAGTAGGGGCTGGCCGCATGGCCGAGTGGTTAAGTTTGCGCGCTCCGCTTCAGTGGCCCAGGATTCAGGTCCTGGGCGTGGACATGGCACCGCTCATCAAGCCATGTTGAGGCGGCGTCCCATGTGCCACAACCAGAAGGACCCACAACTAAAAATATACAACTATGTACTGGGGGGCTTTGGGGAGAAAAAGGAAAAATAAAATCTTTAAAAAAAAAAAATAATGGAAAGTAAAAACAGTGAGCTCTCAGCTCAGGTACTAGGTTCTGTAATAGAAAAAGCTAAGACCAGGTATAGTAGTAGAGTTAAATGGCCTACCTGAGTAACACAGGCAGAAATAAAAGGATCCTAATGTGGCTTCTAGACTCAATCTAATTATTTTACCATTTCCAGAGCAACGTGACCAAGGAGTCTTAGGTTGGTTTTTAAGCTTACAATTTTGCCCTAGTAGCATTTAGACTTACACTAAACTAGACAGCATGAGTCTTTTATTTCATTCTAGACATAGACAGACTTTTGTCACTGTATTTGTAGTGATTGATCCACAGCCTGGGCAAGAGAGCTGAGTCAATGAAATAATTCTACTACCACCTTTGAGAAAATCTAGAAAGTATCTGGAACAGTACGTAATTGTTGCCATATCTTGTAAAAGGTAGACCAGTTACACTAGGGGCAGGTATTTGCCCATCTGGTGAACTACACTACAACCCGTTAACAAAGAACAAGCAATTTATCCAGATAAGCATCCTGTACAGGGAGAACAGACCATCAGTTTATCACTTAAAATTGGCTCCTTGAACATCCATGATCATAGCACCATTATTCACAATAGCCAAAAGGTGGAAGCAATCCAAGTGTCCATCGATGGATGAATGGATAAACAAAATGTGGTATATACATGCAATGGAATATTATTTAGCCTTAAAAAAGGAAGAAAATTCTGACACGTGCTACAACATGGATGAACTTTGAAGACATTATGCTAACTGAAAAAAGTCAGTCACAAAAAGGACAAATACTGTATGATTCCACTTATACAAGGTACCTAGAGTACTCAAATTTATAGCAACAGGAAGTAGAATAGTGCCAGGGGCTGCAAGGAAGGGAGTTATTGTGTAATGGATATGCAGCTTCAGTTTGGGAAGATGGAAAAACTTCTGGAGATGGATGGTGGTGATGGTAGTACAACAATGCGAATGTACTTAATGCCACTGAACAGTACACTTAAAAATGGTTTAAAACGGTAAATTTTGTTATGTATATTTTACCACAAAAATGGCTTCTTTACAATCTAAATAATAAGTGATAATAACAGTAGTAGCTTATGTTTATATAACATTCTTTTTCCAGGTAACTAAAATGCATTATTACAAGGTCATCTAGTTAATCCTGAGGAGTAAATAGACACTATACAGCTAATAGGTAAAGCCAGTGGTTTCTAACCCTCGCTGCACATTGCAATCACCTGGGGGGTCTTTAAAAAAACACTGATCTCTAGAGCTCCTGCCCTCCTACATTTTGATTTAATTGGTATCGAGTGCAACCCTAGGCATTAGGATTTTTAAAAGCTGACCAAAAGACATGGAAGGAGTAACACCTAATTATGATCACTCTCTAAACACCTCAGCCATCTATTAGAACAGGAGGGACAGGCCATACGGTAACAGAAAATACTAAAATAAGCTTTTGGAATATGAATAGACACAGTTGTGACCCAACTTTGAAAGCAGAGCAAGAATTCTTGACAATGACAAAGGTAAAGACTATTGAATCAACTACAGATTTCATATGGGGAGGTAGACTGAAGAACAAAAGACACAAACCCTTTTTTTTTCAATGAACAAATGCTATTTATTTAATTGCTTATTAAGACTTTATCATATTGATAGGTTCAAATCATAGACAAGAACACATCAAAGATAGGCATGTTTAAAATAACAATAGCCTATATGGCTCTGTAATAGCCTCGTAATGAGTTGTGTATAGTAAGTAGCCTGAGCAACAAACCCTCTTAACCTTAATGATTGGGCTTTAAAGCAGCATTTGGCACACAGCTTCTAATAACAAGCATCTAAATATAATAATTTTATTAAAGTGAGCTTCCTTCATTAACAAAGAAGTCAATCAAAATGTTAGCATATAGAGACCAATAAAAATACAAAAAAACATAGACTAGCCTGCTGCTACTAGACATTTACATGACTCCGTTCAGAAGAGCATCTTGCACACTCATCAGAAGAGAAGATAAGTATTTGGAAATGACAAGAGCCGAACTGGTTTGAGAACTGAAAGAGCTCAGGGGACAAGAGCATTGTTCAGGAATCTTAATTCCTCCCGAGAGCACCTTCTAGGGTTTTGGGGCTATCACCTTCATGAAATCTCATCCATAATCCAATAGCTACAAAATGGGAAGCCCTTTCTTTAGGAACGAATTGAACTTTGCTCTTACACATTCAGCTTCCCTTAGCTATAAAGTAAATATTCGATGAGAACATAAGAAAGCGTAGCTTCCACAATAAGATTAATATTTGGGTATATTGAATTTAGGGTAATATCAGTATAGAAATTGGAGGAACAAGATTGAGTCTAATTTTCTTTACCTCTTTGTATTTTTGATCCAAAAGGTATTTCCTTAAGTCAACCCGTGCTCAAAAGGCCTACACGCAGCTTGGCAATGACGGTGATTAACAGCCTCCTTCTAACAAAATTCCCATCTATTGAAATCAATGCAATCTAGATACCTAATCAACTTAAGTCTCTTATTCGAAAAGAAATTCAAAGAAAGCTACAAGGGTGAGAAGACGCCCCTTCTTAAAAAGGGCAGACAAATTTTCAAAATAATTCCGTTACAGAAGGGCACTGATAAGTTCTGGAATACAGGATGCCCCTGTTCAATGGGCTACTCAGCAACATAACGACATTCCAACAGTTAATGTGAGAATTATAGTGTTTCAGAATTTGGGGCCAAAGGAGTCTTTAGAGGTGATTTCATGAAATTCTCTTATTTTTACCATAAATAATGTATTGTGGGAATTGGAACCTCATTGAAGGGAAACACTTTTAATGATAGTGACAGTTGAAATTTCAGTGATACTTCAGGAATTTTACATTTGGTTCCTATTATTAATACTTTAACCTTGAAGTTTAGTATCTATCAAAATAAACAACATTTGGTTATCTACAAGAACTAAAGTGAACACTAGTCTATTTTGAGTCTTCCCCAAAAGTACCTCCTCTTTATTTTTTTTTTAAAGACTGGCACCTGAGCTAACAACTGTTGCCAATCTTTGGGTTTTTTTCTGCTTTTTCTCTCCAAATTCCCCCAATACATAGATGTATATTTTAGTTGTGGGTCCTTCTAGTTGTGGCATGTGGGACGCCGCCTCAACATGGCCTAATGAGTGGCGCCATGTCTGCGCCCAGGATCCGAACCGGCGAAACCCTGGGCCACCAAAGCCAAGCACATGAACTCAACCACTCAGCCACAGGCCCAGCCCTTCCTTACTCTCTTAAAGCTTCTCTGGTCATCAGTGATCAGCCCTGTGAAAAGATCAGAAGCTAACAAGAAGGACTTTCTTTTTATTTTTTTTAAAATTTTTGTTTGTTTTTGGGTTTTTTTCTGCCTTTTCTCCTCAAATCCCTCCAGTACATAGTCGTGTATTTTAGTTGTAGGTCCTTCTGGTTGTGGCATGTGGGACGCTGCCTCAGTGTGGCCTGATGAGTGGTGCCATGCCTGCGCCTAGGATCCAAACCGGTGAAACCCTGGGCCACCGAAGTGCAGTGCGCAAACTTAACCACCTGGCCACGGGGCCAGCCCCAAGGACTTTCTAATACAGGGTGCAACAGACTGAATGTTTGTGTCCTCCAAAAATTCGTATGTTGAAACCTAACCCCCTATGTGACGATGTTAGAAGGTGCGACCTTTGGGAGCTGATTAGGTCATGAGAGTGGAGCCTTTATGAATGAGATTAGTGCATTATAAAAGAGATCCCAGAGAGCTCCTTCATCCTCATCCCTTCTGCCATGTGAGGACACAGCAAGATGTCTGTCTGTGAACCAGGAGGCAAGCTCTCACCAGACACTGAATCTGCTGGCGCCTTTAACTTGGACTTCCCAGCCTTCAAAACTGTGAGACGTAACTTCCTGTTGTTTATAAGCCACCTATTGCAAGGTATTTTTGTCATAGCAGCCCGAACAGAGTAAGACACAGAGTACGCAAACTTTTTCTGTAAAGAGCTAGATAGCAAATATTTTTTGATTTACTTATTATTATTTATTTATGGGCGATATGGCCTCTATTGCAACTGTTCAACTCTGCTGTGGTAGTGTGAGAGCAGCCATGGATAAAATATAAATGAATGGGTGTGGCAGTGTGTTCCAATTAAACTTTATTTATGGAGACTGAAATTTGGATTTCATATTATTTTCATGTGTCATGAAATATTCTTCCTTTAATTTTCCCTCCAACCATTTAAAATGTAAAAACCATGCTTAGCTTGCAGGCCATATAGAAATAGGCAGAGAGCTAAATTTAGTCCACAAGCCATAACTTATCAGCTTCTGTTCTAATAGCACACACTAGGGCTATAATCAAGATAAATTTAACCAAAATAGAAGATTCTATTAAATAGAATATCGTTATAATAATTGTCTAAAAAATTGTCTTTTCTCCAAAGAAGATATACAAATGGCCAACAAGCACATGAAAAGATGCTCAACATCATTAGTCATTAAGGAGATGCAATCAAAATCACAATGAGATACCACTTCTTATCTACTAGGATGGCTATAATAATAATACTAAAAGTGGAAAATAACAAGTGTTAGCAGAGATGCGGAAAAATGGGAACCCTTGTACATTACTGGTGGGAATGTAAAATGGTCCAGCTATTATGGAAAATAGTTTGGCAGTTCCTCAATAGTTAAACACAGAATTACCATACAACCGAGCAATTCCACTCCTAGGTATACTAGTAAGATAAGAGTATATCTGATGGAGGAGAAAGCAATTCATTCATTGATTCAACAAACACTGAGTGCCACAGGTAATAATCTAGGTGCTGGAGAAACAGCAATGAACAAAACAAAGTCCTTGCTTTGTTCCTCATGGAACTAATCTTCTAGAAGGGGAGAAAAATAAATTAGAAAATGTCAAGTAGTGATAAGCACTATAGAAGAAAAGCAAATGAGGATAAAGAATAGAGACTGAGGGAAGGCAGGACATGGGGAATAGGGTGCTATTTCAGAAAGCGTGGTCAGAAGGATTTCTATGATGAGCTGGCATTTGAGTAGAGAACTGAATGAAATGAAGGAGCAAGCCGTGTAAATATCTGGGTGGGGAACATTTCAGACAAAGAGAACAGCAAGTGTGAAGGCAGGATTATGCTTCAGGTGTTGAGAGTAGTGAAGAGGCTGCTGTGGCTAGAATAGACGAGGGAGACAGAAGGTGATAGGAGATGAAGTCAGAGCAGTTGCCAGGAGCCAAATCATTCAGCATCTTGTAGACATTAGTAAGGATTTTTTAATTTTATTCTAAATGTGATAGAAAATCTTTGGAAAAATTTAAACACAGAAGTAATTAATGTTTTAGAAGCATCTCTCTGATTGCTGCGTAGAGAAAAGACTGCAGGGGCTTCCAGTGGAAGCAGGAAGACCAGTTAAGAAGTTATTGTAGTCACCTAGGCAAGAGATGGTAGTGGCTTGGACCATGGTGACAGCATGTAAAGGTGATGAGAAATGGTCAGTTTCTGGATCTACACTGTGACAGAGCTGATACGATTTGCTTATGGGTTGGATGTGGGATGTGAGAGAAGAGAGTCAAGGAAGATTCTAAGATTTTTGATTGACTAGAGGTGACCAGAAGTACTATTTCCCAAAATAAGTAAAAGCATGGAAACATTTGGGGGAAGCATGGAATATGTTAAGTTTGGGACACCTATTGGACAGTCAAACAAAGACGTGGTGTAAGCAATAAGGTATGTAAGTCTGGAGTTCAGAAAAGATTGAGATAAGATATAAATTTAGGAGTCATCACTATAAAGACGATAATAAAAGCAATGAGAGACTGGTTGAGATTATCTAGGAATTGAATAGAGAGAGAAGAAAAGAGGTCTAAGAAGTGACCTCTGAGACTCATCGATAATTAAAAGTCAGGGAAGATAAAGAGGAATCAGTAAAAGAAACTCCAAAGTGGCCAGTGAGGTTGAAGGAAAACCAGGAAAGAGTGATGTTCCAGAAACCAAGTGAAGAAAGTACTTCAGGAAGCTTGAAGTAGTCTGTTCAAATGCTGCTGAGGTACAGTAAAATAGGGACTGAGAACTGACTGCTGGATTTGGCAACGTGGCAGTCATTGGAAATCTGGACAAAAGCAGTTTCAGTTGAATAGCAGAAATGAAAACTTGATTGGAAAACCTGGTTGAGATAAGGATATGCTTTGAAGGAGCTTGTCTCTAAAGGGATCGGAAAAATGGACTAGTAGCTGGATGGAAATATGAATGAAGGAAAGGGGAAAGGAATTTCTTTTAACATAGAACCTACGATGGCATGTTTGTATGCTGATGGAAATTATCTAACATAAAAGGTAAAATGTGATGATTGAAGAGTAAGGGGGATAACGGTAAGTGCTAAATCTATAAGTACACAAAAGGGGATGGGATTCTGTACACAAATGGAAGTCTTGGCCTTTTTCCATTGTAACAGGAGGGAAAGCAGAGTCTAGGGTTACAAATGGAGACTGACAGATTTGTTGGTGGGAAGATATGAAAGTTCTCTTCTAGGGGCAGGCCCGGTGGCCCAGTGGTTAAGTTTACGAGCTCCGCTTTGGCAGACCAGGCTTTCGCTGGTTCAGATCCTGAGCGCAGACATGGCACCCCTCATCAGGCCATGCTGAGGCAGCGTCCCACATGCCACAACTAGAAGGACCCACAACTAAAATATACAGCTATGTACTGGGGGGATTTGGGGAGAAAAAGCAGAAAAAAAAATAAAAGAAGACTGACAACAGTTGTTAGCTCAGGTACCAATCTTTAAAAAAAAAAAAGGAAAGTTAGTTCTTGTCTAGCTGCTTCTATTTTCTCAGAAAAATAAGAAACAAGGTCATAGCTGAGAATGAAAAGAGGAAGGGTGTTGGAAGTTGGAGCAGAGAGAAGATATGATAGAGTGGCTTTGGAAAATGGGGAGAGTACTGACTAGGAAAGTATTACAGGGTTGATGGCAACACTGGGAGCCCATGTGAATTTAAAGTGAGACCAGTCATTTGAAAAGTACTTAACAGTAATAAGCATAGGAGTAATAAGTATTATGAAAAGAATAACTATTGCTAAAATTCTATTGCTACCATGTACTCACTACTTACTATGTACCGGGCATACTAAGCCAGTTATATGTTTTATATCATTATTATTTTCACTTTACAAATGAAGAAACTCAGGCTCAGTAAATATGTTAAAGGTTACCACAGTAAATGGCAGAATCCAGATTCTAATTTAGGTTTTTCTAATACCAAAAGCTTTCTTTCTATCTACTAGGCCATACTGCCTCTAAAAGATAGTATAAATCTTATATTGACTTTGGTTAAAGTCTTTTAATGCCACAGGACTGTATATATAGCCACATTTTCATAGACCAACTGTTAGGCTAAGTTCTATCAAGGAAGAATAATTTGCAACTTCATGAATTGTATTTCTGCTTACACTTTGATTACAAAAGTTAACTTTTTAGCAAAGAGGTTCTAGCTTAAGCATAAGTCATTTGCTCCCTGCCCTATTAAAATGAAAATGTAATTAGATGTCATAATAATGCCAGTATTTCACAACTCTGCTGTTTCACAGCAGGAAGTCAAGGTCAATTAACACTCATCTATCAATACTACTGACCGAAGGATAAGGCTTTTCTTAGGGAAAAAAACAATTAAAAAAAGAGGAAGAGTTAATAAAGATAATTAATGTGCTAATTATTTTATCAGTTACACTTACAAGCATAATATGTAGTAAAAGAGAGGAAATTATTATTTTAACAGCAGGCACCAGAGTTCCTCTTGGAGAGGCGACCGTCTTTGTTGAGGAATATATCTTGACAGGTTGTTTTGGCTGGGGAAGATGAAGCCTCAAGGACATTAGGAAATAGAAGAGATACCTAACCTTCCCTGCCTAAGCAAGACACAGAATTCAGGGCCTGGGATAAGAAGAGAAAGAAAAGTGACCAGAAAAAAGAAGGGACGGTGCTAGTACATGGGAAGTGGGCAACAAGGCAGGAGGCTATATTGACTAACGACAAGGCAAGGGGACAAAGTGGTAAAGTGACTAAAGGCCTTTTAAAAAGAAGGATGGCTAATATTCTATTTTAAATTATTTGCAATATCTTAAATACAAACCCCTTCTACCTCTCCAAACCTTCAGAAAAGTGTGCTATACACACACACGCCTACTGTAAAAGCTTGGGGGAAGGGAGAAATCAAAGGAAGCAGCCTAAGTTCTGCATCGGATCTGGCATGGAGCAGACCAGAGAGGACAGCTTTAGGAAGTGAGAAATGGATGAATATGGAATTAAACAGAAGCAGAAACTCAAAAACAAAAGCCAGTGTAAGCCCTAGAAATTCTCAGAAATCTTGGAAAAGCATTTTTGGCATAGAATAAAGTTAGCTTGAGTCAATCATATCTAAACCTCAAAAGCCAGGTTAATATCTCAGATGCAAATATTTTTTTTAAAACATTCTTTAAATTGCTCATTCCTATTATCTTGAGGCTTTTATATTCACACTATAGAACACATTAAAATATTTAAACTATTTTTAGTATTTTTGGATTTTTTTCAATTTGAAAAATCTAGAAAAATACAAAAAGGGAGTGAAAATCTCCCATAATTCCACCACTATGTACATTCATACACAAATTGAGAAGTAAAAAAATACCTCACTACATCTCCAATCTACTTTCCCACTGCAATAACATGTATCAGTTTTATCACATAAGTCCAGATTTGTTTCTATAATTATACGTTATATACTTTTCCTTTTTTCTTTCTAGAGAGGGAGTTGTCCTTGACTATTGTGCTGCATACTTGCTTCATTCACTTAACACATTATGAACACTTACTATCTTTCCAGGTAACATATCAAGTTACTTTACTTTCTTAAATGTTGCATAGTATTTCATTACATGAATTTATCATAATTTACCTAGTTCCCTATTGTCAGGCATTTATGCCTTTTGCAAATTTTTGCTATCATAAATAACATTATAGTGAACTCTGTAGGAGAGATTCCTAGGAGTGCAATTCCTGAGTCAAAGCACATGAGCATTTTAGTTATTTACAAATAATGCCAAATTGCCCTCCAAAATGCTATAAAAATTTACTAGTCAATTACAGAGTATAGGAGATTCCTTTTTCCCTACACCTTTATCAAATCTGGATTTATCAAATAGTTTTAAGTTGTGCTAATCAAATTGGCAAAAAAATTTTTCTTGGTTGATTTAATTTGCATTTCTCTGATTACTGATTTCTCTGAGGGGTTCAACATCTTTCTACATGCTTACTGGTCGTTTGTATTTCTTCTTCTGAACTGCATATTAATATCATTTTATTTTTAGTGGGTTGCCTTTTTCTTACTGATTTGTACGAGCTTTTATGTGTTATGAATACAATGCTTTATATTTTGTTTTGTAAATATTTTCTCTGAGTCCATGTAACAGGGACTTCTAGTTGTCTCCTAATATTTATTCTTCCTTTAAATCATCGTATAATTTAAATAAGCAAATGGCATGTGGGACACTGTCTCAGCATGGCCTGATGAGTGGTGCCACATCCGCACCCAGGATCCGAACCGGGAAAACCCTGGGCCACTGAAGCGCAGCACACAAACTTAACCACTCGGCCACAGGGCCGGCCCCCAATTGATTTTTGTATATTAATCTTATGTCTTGCAACCTTGCTAAATTCATTTGTTCTAGTAGTTATTTTGTAGATTCCCTACATATTTTTACATAAATAATCATACCATCTGTAAATACAGTTTTACTTCTTCCTTCCCAATCTTTATGCCTTTTCTTTCTTTTTCTTGCCTGTTGTAATAGCTAGGTCTGCCAGGACAATATTGATATAAGTGGTGAAAGTGGGCATTCTTACCTTGTTCCCAGTCTCTGGGGTAAACAGTTTAGTCTTTCACCATTGATTATGATCTTCACTACACATATTTTATAGATGCTCTTTTCAGTTTGAGGAATTTTCTACTATTCCTACTTTGTTGAGAGTTTTTATTATGAATGAGTGCTGAATTTTGTCAAGTGCTTTCCCTGCATCTGCTGAAATCATTGTAGAGTTTTTTTCCTTTATTCTGTTAATATGGTGAATAACATTGTTTAACATTTGAAAATCAATCAAGCCTTGCATCCCTGAGACAAACTCTACTTGGTTGTGGTGTATTACCTTTTTCACATATTGCTGGATTCAATTTACTACTATTTAGTCAATGATTTTTGCATCTATATTCATGAGGATTACTGGTCTGTAATCTTCTTTTCTTCTTTTGAGGACAGTTTTTGATAACCAATTCAACTTTTTGTGTGTGTGTGTAAGGAAGATGGGCCCTGAGCTAACATCTGTGCCAATCTTCCTCTATTTTATGTGGGATGCTGCCACAGTGTGGCTTGAGGAGCAGTGTTAGGTCCACGCCCAGGATCCAAACCAGCGAACCCCAGGCCACCAAAGTGGAGTGCGTGAACTTAACCCACTACACCACCGGGCTGGCCCCTTAACTTCTTTAATAGACGTAGGGCTATTCATTTGGTTCTTATTTTGTGAATTTTGGCAAGTTGTGTTTTTCAAGAAATGAGTCTATTCCATTTATTTAATATTTGTTGTGTTCATTGACATAAGATCGTCCATAGTATTCTCTTGTTATCCTTTTAATATCCATAGACATTGAGATAATAGATATAATAGATAATATCTATAGATTCTGAGGTGACAATCTCTTTTTCATTGTTGATAGTTATGACTTGTGTTCTCTCTTTTCTTGATCAGTTTAGCTAGAGGTTTGTCAACTTTGCTCATCTTTTCAAAGAGCCAGTTTTATATGTGTTAATTTTCTCAATTGTCTATTTTCTATTTCATTGATTTCTACTCTTATTTTTATTATTTCTTTCCTTATCTTTTACTTTGAGTTTCCTTTCCTCTTCTTCTTCTATTTCTTATGGTGAAACCTCAGGTCATTGATTTTAGACCTTATTTCTTTTCTAATATTAGCATTTAAAGCTATACATTTCATTCTAATTCTGCTTTAGCTTCAGCCCATAAACTTTGATGTTGTATTTTCATTGTCACTCAGTTTAAAACATTTTCTAATTTTCCCTGTGATTTTTGTCTTTGATTCATGAATTATCTAGAAGTATGTCACTTTATTTTCAGCTATTTGAGGTTGTCCTAGTTAATCTATTGTTACTGATTTCTAACTTAATTCTGTTGTATTCAGAGAACATACTTTGGATGATTTCAATTCTTTTAAATTTATTGAGACTTGTTTTATGGCCCAGGATATCACCTATCTCAGCAAATGTACTGCGTGCACTTGAAAATAATGTATATGCTGCAGTTGTTGGATGCCAGTTAGTTCAGGGTGGTTGATTATGTTGTTCAGATCATCTAAGTCTTTACTGATATTTGGTCTAGTTATTCTATCAATTTCTAAGATAGAGGTGTTAAAAATCCTACTATATTGCAGAATTGTCTGTTTCTCCCTTTAATTTCTGTCAATTTTTGCTTCATGTATTTTGAGGGTCTATCTTTACATAAAAACACATTTATATTTGATCTGTCTCCCTGATGAATTGTTCATCATTATGAAGTGGTCCTCTTTTTTTTTTTTTCTTTTGGTGAGGAAAATTGGCCCCGAGCTAACATCTGTTGCCAATCTTCCTCTTTTTGCTTGAAGAAGATAGTCACTGAGCTAACATCTGTGCCAATCTTCCTCTATTTTATGTGGGGTGCCACCACAGTGTGGCTTGATGAGCAGTGCTAGGTCTGCACCTGGGATCCGAAACTGTGAACCCCAGGCCACTGAAGCAGAACATGCAAACTTAACCACTATGCCACCAGGCTAGTCACAGGTGAAGTGGCCCTCTTTATAATACTCTTTGTCTGAAAGTCTATTTTATCTGATATTAATAAAAAACCATACCAGCCTTCTCATCCTTCATTTTTGCATGTTATATCTTTTTCCATCCACTTAAGTGTCAACCTACACGTTCCCTATAGCCAGCCTAATAGGAGGAGTTTTATCTACTCTAGCAATCTCTGCCTTTGAACTGGAATTTTTAAGACCTTTTACAGGCATACCTTGGAGATATTGTGGATTTGGTTCCAGACCACTGCAATAAAGCAAGTTACACAAATTTTTTGGTTTCCCAGTGCATATAAAAGTTATGTCTACACTACACTGTAGTCTAGTAAGTGTGAAATAGTATTATGTTTAAAAAAAGTATTATATATCCCTTAGTTAAAAAATACTTTATTGTGGGGCTGGCCTGGTGGTGCAGTGGTTAAGTTCGCACGTTCCGCTTTGGTGGCCCAGGGTTTGCCAGTTTGGACCCCGGGTGCGGACCCACACACCATCCATTGAGCCATGCTGTGGCAGGCGTCCTACATATAAAGTAGAGGAAGATGGGCACGGATATTAGCTCAGGGCCAGCCTTCCTCAGCAAAAAGAAGAGGACTGGCAGAAGATGTTAGCTCAGGGCCAATCTTCCTCAAAAAAAACAAAAAACTTTATTGCTAAAAAATGCTAAACATCAACTGAGCCTTCAGTGATTTATAATCTTTTTGCTGGTGGAGGGTCTTGTAAAAAATGCAATATCTGCAAAGTACAATAAAACAATGTGCAATTAAACAAGGCATACCTGTATATATCATAATTGTATTGGTTGAATTTGGGTCAACCATTTTATTATTTGTTTTTTCTTTGTTTTATTTTTCATTCATTTCTTCTCCCTTTCCAGCATTCTTTTGATTATTTCTATCGTGTTGGTGATTACCCTAGAAACTACATGTATCCTTGATCCCTCAAAAATCGTATTAATCAATACCTTTACTGTAGTTTCCTTCTGCCTAAAGAACACTCTGCAGAGTTTCCTTTAGTGCTGATCTGCTGTGGCACATGCTCTCAATTTTGTGTTTACCTGAAATTGTCTTCATTTTGCCTTCATTCTTAATGGATCTTTTTGCCGGGCAGAGATTTCTAGGATTGCAGTTTTCTTTCACAGTATATTGAAAATGTGATTCCACTCTTTTCTCACTTCCATAGTTGCTCAGAAGTAAGCTATTAGTCTAACTCAGCAGTCAGCAAATTGTGACCTCTGGATCAAATTGGGCCCAGCATGTGTTTTTGTAAAGTTTTAATGGAACATAGCCACAACCATTCATTTATATATTTATGTATTCTCTATGGTTGCTTTTGTGCTACAATGGCAGAATTGAGTGGTTAAACAGAGATCATATGGTATTGGCATAAAGACAAATAGACCAATGGACTAGAATAGAGAGACCCAGAAATAAACCCTCACATATATGATCAGATGGACGATTTTTGGCAAGGATGCCAAGACCATTCAATGGGGAAAGGATAGACTTTTCAACAAATGGCGCTGGTAAACTGGATATCCACATGCAAAAGAATGAAGTTGGACCCTTATCGTATGCCATATCCAAAAATTAACTCAAAATGGATTAAAGACCTCAATGTAAGACGTAAAACTATAAAATACCTGGAGGAAAACACAGTGGGAAAATTTCATGGCATTGGACTTGGCAATGATTTCTTGGATATGACACTAACAGCAGAGGGAACAAAAGCAAAAATAGACAAATGGCACCCTGTCAAACTTAAAAATTTCTGTGCATCAAAAGACACAATCAACAAAGTGATTTTGAGTAAAATATTAGCTCCATTAATTACTGTGTGACCTTGAACAAGTTACTTATCCTCTCCAAGCCTAAGTTTCCTGATCTTTAAAATGATGACAATAGCACTTTCATCAAGATTGTTGTATGGCATAAAAATAAGTATGCAGTAAATATTACTTCCTGTCCTTTTCTCAATTGCCTTCAAAGTCTATGCCATTGTTTTAAACATCTTCAGTGGTGAGAAGTCTTAATCTTTGATCATGATTGAATCACATACTCAACTAAAAGTTTTAGACTGTTAAAACTAAATTTAATGAATAAGATGAGTGATCAAGATAGTTTTTACTCTGAAAGGTGTTTTGCAGAAAGAACACTATGAGTCTGAGCAACATCTTGATCACATCACTACTAGTTTACTTTTTGGAGAAATTCTCACAAAAGTTCTCAACATTTTTCAAATTTTATAAGTTACAATGATTGTTTGACCCGACTGATTATTTCTACCTGAACTGCATGCCACTGACATGCACATAATTTGAGAATATTAAAGTTGTCCACTGGACACTTTGATGACTTGCTTTTGGATCATATAAGAAACATGTTTTATTAGATATCACTATTGTCTTTAAAAAATGATTTTGTCCAATTTCCCTAGAAAGAGTAGAACCAACTATATGTGCCAAAACAATCACTAATTCTGGGCTCCTACAAACCACAAGAAAAACAATCCCATTGATACAGAGTCATACTTTACAGCATCTTTATAACGAGCTCAGGATAATGTCTTTAATGTCCATCTAATTTTTTCCTGCCACAATGTAAGTACATTCCCTCTTGTCCCATAGTCTGTTAATAAGAGAACAAGCACATCTATATTTACAAAGTCTTTGGCATCTGAAGCAGTTATTAAGTGACCCTTCATCTTTGCCTTCTCCAAATTAACCCAAATACTTTTGCTTTTACTTAATATGTTCTATCTTTTCCAAAACCCAAATCCTTACATGCAATATTAGGAAAATAACTTTTACATACTTTACAAGGATAATTAAGAAAAAACATAGAGTTAAAATTACAGTTATGTAAAACAGCAATATGATAAGTATAATACAAGTACGAATAATAAATGAAAACCCAGAAAAACTGTTGTTCATATATTAGTTCTACACCATGGTTCTACTTCTAGCATTCCAGAGCACAATAATCCTTACCAGGGGACTTTCCTTGCTGTGAGTTGCTTCTTCGCTCTCTGTATCTGGCTGGAGTGGATAAACCTGTGTCTTTACTAGGCTTGCTAGCAGGCCCCATTTCTGAAATTAGGAATCCCATCTGTTCTGAAGGCAAGATATTCTCAGGTGGATTGGTCTGGCATTTTATACTGGCATCCACCTAAAATATTAAACCCACTCATTATTCTGAATTTCCCCAAAATATCTACTAAAAGTTAAGATATTTTATGAGAGGAGTTCTATTATAGAAACATGATCTAACAAACATGCTTGTAAGGCTTTTCATCCTTATGAATGATACTATCTTTGATTTTGCTGAGCTAATCTCTATATTTGGTAGTAAGATGTATATATCCCCATATGCAAACCATTGAAATGTACATGGAGCTAAAACATTTACTTATGATCAGAGGAAGATTCACCATGAAGCTTGGTGATTTTTTTTTCTTTTGGTAAAATTCACATACAGAAAAATTTACAATTGGTTAGACCCCTATCTTCTTCCACTCCAACATCCCTTCCACCAGATTTCCCCTCCTGCTGGTGATATTGGAATGGCCATAGGCCATCCTGTTGGATGATGTCAGTGGGGCTGTGGACACTTTATTCTACTAATTTTGTATTCTTTGTCTTAAAAAGACCATCAAAATTGCATAAGCTACAGCCTTATAAAACCACATCTGCCCTGCTTATGAGATATGAGTTTCTTTCTTGAAGTTCCTAAGTTTCCTTTGGAATGTCAAATCTCTTCAACAAGGTGACCAACTTCTGAAATACCCTATTTCTTGATGAATTTATTTTAAAATACACTATATAATAAAATAAAGCTAGAAGTTAAAAACATAGCTTTCAAAAGTTGTGATGTTCAAATATATTTTTTAAAGACTAAGTAATCGTGTGAATGCAATTTTAAGGTATGAAATTGAATGTTTTGGATGTGACTCTGAAGGAACAAATTCAAATTCTATGTTCTTTTCAGAAGCTTATTTGACATATAATAGGCCTATCTTTGGGTCTATTGAATTTATAATATTATTTTAACATATAATATACTGGTTCTTAACAGTTGGTCTCAAAAAGAAAATGAGGTGACAGAAACCTTAAGACATTAGGATCTAAAATTAGTGCCAAAAAAGAATGCATTAAAAAGAAAACTGCCAAAAAGTTATCTTCTGGATCTCTAACAATAAAGATATTTTCAGTTCCATTAGAGAAAAAAAATCCAAAATGAAAAAATATATGTATCAGACTAAGATCAAGAAAAAAAATTAAAAGTAGACAAAAAATACTTATCAATTCACAAAAAGTGATTTTAATTTGGATGCACTTTTATTCAGAATCAAAGTTTATTCATTTTCTGGTCATAAACTATCAGCAATAAAGGAATTATTCTCTACCTTCAGAATACATCTCTCAAACTAGAGTCAGAGTTCTGCTTTAGGAATGCAGCCATTAGTAAGAAAATTCAATCACAGCATGCTCACAAGTCAAATTAGAATTCAATAATGCTCTAAGAAAGTAAGAAAAGACCTCCAACCATCTCCTTACGTCCATGCCACAAACGGCTAGAAAAGTCCTGATGTTATCTGGGAGATAAACCACCCCTCCTGAGTAGTGGAATTTAATCAGCTAGGCACACCCAGTCCATCCAAATTAAGACAGGAGGGATGCTCACGGGATGCTTTTAACATGAAAATAAGTCTTACACCACAATGCTCAGACTGCCTCTCTAGAGGTTGACTTCAGACAGTAACATAATGAAAGGATGCCTGGGAGTTAACGTTACCTCTTTCTGAATCTTTTGTGCAGAACCACTGGAGCATGAACCTTCTGGAAAGCATAATGAACTGGTATTAAACCCAAATAAAATCTGGACAAACTCGCCACTAGAACAGTCTTTAGCAAGAAGCACTATGTACTTTGAGCTTTATTAGGATTTTTTTCTTTGCCCCTTACCTGGTGTGTGCTGAACGGTAGCCCTTCCTGCACAAATACTACTGAAGTTGGAGATGGATTATGACTTAGCTGCTCCTTCAATTTGACACGAGCTTGTTGGATACCTGCAGATTCCTGCATCGTAGTATTTTCAACAGGCTGAGCTGTGTGGATGGTATAGATGTACTCAGGTGACTGTGGTAGAGAGCAGGTAATTGCTTGTTCTGTTCCGACCACAAAAGACGTAATATCTGAGCCTACAGGAGTAAGTGGCTCCAGCTGGCTAGCCTGACTTGTGGAAGATGGATTGCTGTTGTTTGAATTAGTTAGAATATGTTGGCCTCTGTTAGACTGAGATGTTGGGCACTGATTCTCAACAGGCTCCACCTTTACCATCTCCAATTTAGGGGAGGAATGCAATTCATCTACTATCTGAAAAACAGCCTCTAGGTTTACTTCTGTCTTTTTATTTTCATCAGTAGCACTGCAAGGCCAATTAGAAGGCAGAAATTCAACTGGATAGGAGGATTGCATTGGAGGATTCTGGGAAAAGAGAAAATAGGACTGTTTGGATAGAAAACCAAATATGAGATTAAGGAGGAAAGCAACAACATTTAGGCTGATGAACACTAAACATAAATAGATTAAACTTAAAGTTCACTAAAAAAACTTGAAAGCCAATCAACTTTTCAGCAGTGGTAGCCTCAATTCCATCGTTAACATTTACTTAGCAACTATTACATGTCAACCTCTATGCTAAGTTTAACACTGGAATGGACCAATAATTCTCAGGGTTAAAGTATACAAAATCAAAAAGCTATAGTACCCAAATAGCTATTTGCTGAGAAAATGTCTATATACCACATTCTTCCATAAAGGTTGACAGACAAAAACATCACTTGTATCTATCATAGACTATTTTAGGAATGTAGTAAGGAAATTTCAAACACAGGATGCTCACAAGTCCACCAATGCTTCTATAGATTCAGGGGGAGGTACTGATATTCTGTTCCAAATGATCTGGGAAAAAATGGATGGAATATGGAATGTCCTTTGGATCCTGAGATTGTTTCTTTTTAATAATAAAACAATAGGTTAAAAATAGCTGTCACTTTTAAATTGATACTTTAAGATGTATTTTCTTATACATAGTACTTTGCACAGAGTAGACAATTACGTGTTTTGTGATCAATGATCTCAGGCTACGAATATAAAATACTGAAAAGTAATGATTAAATAAAACATGTAATGAGTTGATGCTGCCAAATGCAGAGCTTTGCACAGAGTTGATGTTGCCAAACACACTACAAAGATTGTGTCAATATTCTGAAGGACACTAACGCCAAACAATGTAAATTCAAATGGTTTAAGCATCAAGCTACTTTACCATAGCACCATTTATTGAGTTCTTACCACGTGCCAAGCACATGTAAAGTGTTTTACACACATTATTTCATTTATTCCTCATAAGAGGCCTACAAAATGTGATAATCTCCATTTCCACATGAAGAAACTGCAGTTCAAAGAAACTTCATAATTTATGCCAAGTCGTGATGAAATGACTGACAGAGTCAGGTTTCAAACCCAGGTTTGCCCGACTCCAGAGTTCTTCTCTTCACCATCACAATACACTGACCATCCATGCACACTCTCACCAACACCTACAGCGCAACTAAACTAAACTGCATTTATTTCCAGAATGGCATCTGAAATACTTTCACTTTTTTCCCACTTTAAAATTTTATGTCTACTTATCTCTATTTTCCTATAATGAACATGTTTTGTCTTTGTAGTAAGGAAAGGTCTTTAAAGATGTTTTAAATGATTTATTTAAAACATAAACATAATCAAGATATAAATACTGTCTGAGTACCTCCAGTATGATCCAGGTGAGAGAGTGTCTGGATCCACAAACGAGAGCACCTAATCTGTGGGATAGATGTGTCCCCCTAGTGAAGATGAACAGACTGCACTATCATGCTTGATGATATCTGCCACTAAAAATCCTGGGCGCGGACATGTCCCCTTGCTCTGAATCTGTACTCTTCAAACAACCATCTGATCATCATTTGACTTTCTATATAGATTTTCTCAAAAAAAAAAAGGAACATTATTTTGAGTATTGGAATACCACTAGTAAGATATTCTTTTATGAACAGAAATCATTTACATGGTATCAGAGGCAAACCATAATTCCAATCTTTAAACAATCATAGCGTAAAAACACAAAGCATGGAATTTAATCTTATCCTAGAAATAGCAGTTTGAAACATTAAATCAAAGCAACTGTTTCCTAATAAATAATGAGAAGATAATAGAAGTACAGGGTTCACAACATGGGGGCTAAAGGGAACCACCCCTTAAATTTCTCATTTTTGATATCACTTTTCCTTTAAAAAAAATAGTAATTATCTGTCATTGGGTGACTTACATACTTTTGGAGTTCATCTGGTATTAATTTTACCATGGAAGAGCCTAGAACAGCACTGTTCAAACTAACATTCAGCAATGATGGAAATGTTCTCTATCTGTGCTGTCCAATTTGGTACCACTAGCCATATGAGCTTATAGAGCACTTGAAATGTGGCTAGTATGACTGAGAAATGAACTTTAAATTTTATTTTAATTAAATTTAAATAGCCACACATGTCTAGTGCCTATTGTATTGGACAGTGCAGGCCTAGAAGAATCCTCAGACATCATTTATATCAACTCTCTTTCTTTAGAATTGAGAAAACTGAGGGCATAATCCACAGTTCACTTCTGGCTACTCATTAAGAAAAAATTATATTTTGAAATTCTTCAAGGCCAATAATATTGCACCTGATGCACAGAGTATGTCCATTGTTCTAAGACTCTTACCTGGAAGTAGTTGCAGTGTGCATAGGAGGAGGCAGTGGGAGTGACACAACTACTGAGAGCATCCATGTGGGTAGAAGGAGAGCAGCACTGTAGCACAGCTGGAACAAATTCAAACAGAAAAGTCATCAACCAAAATAAACCTCTACAGCATTCAAGACTCTCCCCTCTTTCAACTTAGAAAGAAAAATTCCAAGAGCTTCCCTTTGTGGGTGCAAGAAAATGACTTTAGTCCAATTAGATGCTTTAGTCCAAATAATAGATGCTATTATTTGTTGAAAACAACAGGGTAATAATTTTAAGTCATTTAAGAGGGTCACGTCTACTTTTAGAAATGATTTCTTTAGCACCTAACCATTGTTACCTTTCCTTTTTTTAAAAAGATTTTATTTTTCCTTTTTCTCCCAAAGCCCCCGGGTACATAGTTGTGTATTTTTAGTTATGGGTCCTTCTAGTTGTGGCATGTGGGATGCCGCCTCAGTGTGGCCTGATGAGCGGTGCCATGTCCGCGCCCAGGATTTGAGCCAGCGAAACCCTGGGCCGCTGCAGTGGAGCGCACGAACTTAACCCCTCGGCCACGGGGCTGGCCCCCCATTGTTACCTTTCTAACCAAACATTTATTCTTATTGAAAGTAATTTCCTTTTGCAGAAAATATCAGAACAAATTCGGAATTCCAAAAAAATTGTTTCAATCATTTTAATAGTAACAAACATTTGGAGGAGGCTGTGTTCTGGGATAAAATAAGTATGAAATACTCTCCAAACATTCCTACCATTACACAATGCGTCCAGTGAAACCTGTGCAAAAAATGTTTTAACTAAGTGGTTAGGCGTTCAGATCCTAGAGCCAGACTACCTGGCTTTGGAGCCCAGATGCAAAATTTTAATAGCTGTGTATAAACCTAAGCAAGGTTAAGCGATTTGGGCCGCAGTTTCTGCATTGTATTAGAATGGAGATAACAGTACCTCCTTAATATGTTTGTTGTGAGGAATGAATGAGTTAATATGCATAAAAGCACTCAGAATAGTACTGGCATACAGTAAGCAATCAATACATAAATAGCTACCATGCTATTATTTTAACTAACAAAGAAATACATTTTCCAGACTTTATAGTTAGGATACCATGAAAAGATAGAACTCTTTGTACTGGGATAGTTATACTCACAATGCAGTCTTAATAATAGGTTAACTCTCCTCTTTTCCAGAGACTCTCCAGACAAATGAGAATCCGTTATAACATCACACCTTTAGATTACACAGAGGGTGGTATATATCTAGCACCTACCATGTTCCAGGCACAGTACCAGGTGCTTTGCATATATTGCCTCATTCAATCCAAACAACAATTGAATGAAGTATTAACATAAAGCTCAGAGATGTTAAGATAATTTGCCAAAAAGTCACAAAGCTATTAGCAACAGAGGCAGTAAACAAACTCCAAAGCACATGTTCTTTAATAGACCCCAATACTTCCTTAATCCTTCCTTCTTCCTAAAACATCACATTTGAATTTTACTAGAACTCTATTTCCTGAGTATCTTTAAGGTGTCTTCATTAGGAGGTGGCAACTTTCTCTTTTTATGTCCACATTTTTCATGTTTTGAGTGTGCTAACATATTAAATAATCTCATTCTGTAATCCTTTGAAAGCAAACTAGCCTAAAGATTGTAAAAATTCACTGAAATACTTCCCTATTTCTCCATTGACTACTGATTTTTAAAATGGCAGAGGTTCATAAAGGTATACTAGAAATAAAGATTTTCTTATTATATCATGCGCAATTTAAGGCATTAAATTTTCCACATGGAAGGAAAAATGTGAAATAGTGGACAGAATTATAGTTCAGATACAAAGATAAGGCTTGGTGTTTTCTGAATTATATCATTTTAACATTCCAGTGACTAAAAAAGCCAGATATTACTAAGATGGCAACATAAAATTCAAGCTCTTGTCACTTCCAATATAGGTTAGGCAAACAAGTGCTTACACTTTATCCTTGCAGATTATTCAAATATACTATTAAAATGTCTTGGATTTGAATTTGGTTCACAAATATCCTGGGAAATAAGCTAAATCCAAAAAGCAAAACACCAAAATGGGGTCTGCAGGGTTTGCCAAAACTCTGAAAAAAAACTAGGACTTTTTTCTAGAGTTTTAACAGCTAAGGAAAACCTAGCCCCCTAGCGGCAGGAAAAGTCTGTCAGGAGCTGCAGGTTTTCACCCATCAGGGCACTATAAAACAGTGTTTTATTACAAATAAATCACCGAAAGGTATTAGCTTTATTTTTCTGATACGGCTATGTTCTGACTTCACTGGGTATACATTTTGAATAGTTGGTAAAAACAACAGAGAATGTATTAATGTATAGTCAATAGCTGATTTGGTATCTAAGGAAATAGCAAAATAGTGAACATCCTTTAAAGAGTCCAGTAACATATGGAAAGTAGAAAGGTACCTGCATGAAGAAAGGGAGGACTTGAACAGATAATCCAAAAAGATTCCTCAATGGCTATTTCCTTACCAGTGCAGTCCTACTTTGTACAGTCAACAAAATAGAATAAAGCCAGCATTAGTGAGCTTACTGAATATGAAAACCTGGCTGGTGTGTATTATGAAAGCTTTGTGAGAGCACTAACATTTATAAAACAGTTTATCACCACATCCTAAGACACATTCATCTGCGTACAGATTTTCCAGTGTCTTCCTGAAGGCAGTGTTCACTTAAGGTATTAAATTGCATGTAGAATAAAAAACTCGAAATAATGGACAGAATTCTATTTCAGATATAAATATGAGTTGATATTTTTAAAAACAATTCTGGTAATCAAAAAATACAGGATTACTAAACATTATCTCAAGGTAAAAATTTTCATTTCCACTACAGATTAGGAAAACAAGTTCACTCACTTAATCCTGTGGAGGTAACATAAATATATAATTTAAATGTTTTGGACTTGAATCTACTCCAGAGTAGTACAGTGTCAACAGTGAGAAGACGCCCAATGTAAATACTCAAAAGGGAAAACATCTTAATAGCAAATTTAATTTCAAGATAAGTTACTGTAGCAACTAGAACCCCAACATCTCTTCATGTATAGTGAGGTAAAGAAAAGATCTTCTGAATGTATACACCCAAAAAGCAAAAGCAGAACAGATATTTGTGCATCCACATTCAGAGCAGTATTATTCACAATAATCTAAATGTGGAAGCAACCCAGTGTCTATCAACAGGTGAATGGATAAACCAAATGTGGTACATACATACAGTAGAAAATTATTCAGCATTAAGAAGAAAATTTTGACACATGCTGCACTATCAATGAACCTTGAAGATATTACGCTAAGTGAAATAAGCCAATCAAAAAAGGATAAATATTGTATAATTCTTCTTATATGAGGTTCTACAGTTGTCAAATTCCTCGAGACAGAAAGTAGAATTGTGGTTGCCAGGAGCTGGGGGGAAAGGGGAATGTGAAGTTAGTGCTTAATGGGTACGGAGTTTCAGTTGGGGAAGATGAAAACGTTCTGGAGACAAATGGTGGTGATGCCAGTACAATGTGAATGTATTTAATACCACAGAACTGTACACTTAAAAATGGTTAAAATGGTAAAGTCTATGTTACACATATTTCACCTCAACAAAAAGAAAGGCAAATATAATTTTGCTTTTGCGGAGTTTCTTCTGGTAGCTAAAGAAAATTCCTGGTGTATCTATGCCAAACCCCTCTTTCCATAAGAACAAAATCGAGCCTTTTCAGAGAAACTGACAAAACAGGCTACTTGAGCACAAGAGTAACAGCATTTGAAAGCTCTTATAAATCCAGATCCTATATTTGTTTATGTACATTATGTAGGATTAGAAGCCTAAAGATCAAACCTTTAGAATTTAAATGTACCTTAAAACAATAATAAGCAATCCTTTTGGCCTGAGTCAATTCAGAAAAATTGTTAAATGATACTATATTTTTCAGTAAAAAATAAAAATACCATATGTTACCTTGGGGGGAAGTGTATATTCTTACAAATTATTTAGCCTTTCAAGTGTTATATCTAGGCTCATTTGTAAGACAGCTTTTAAAATATTTTATCTTTTATATGTAAATAGTTTTAAATTTTATAAAGTCCATTGACATACATTAATTCATTTAATCCTTTACCCAAACTATTATCATCACTTTATAGAAAGAGAAATTGAGGCTGAGTAACATGAAATAATCCACCGAAGGTCACGTCAGATGATTAACTGCAAAGCTGAGACTAAAATTATTTCATTCTATTCAATAAATTGTTTCCTAAGGGCCCATCAGAGCCAAGAAGTATGCTAGGTGTAGGGGGATGCAGAAATGAATGAGAGGCAGCCCCACTCCTCGGAGGCCCCAGCTGAACCTCCCCCTCCAGCAGCTGGAGCATGTTGAGTCAATAACCCAGGGCAGTCCCACTCCCTCCAGCAACACAGAATGGTAGGCCCCTCCACCAATCTCTGTTGTCTGCTCTATCTGGGAATAACTAACTCTGGGGAAGAGATATACCAGGAAAGAGTCTCTCAAAAGAAAAACAAAACAAAACAAAAAGTCCCTCTTTGTACGAGAGGCAGGCAGGCAGCAGAGCACAGTGGCCAAAATAAACGACGCGCATCAGTTTGTCTGGGTCTGTTCCCTAGGCCTGCCTTGGTTGCCTAATCTATAAAATAAGAAAAATTACATCCTCTATCTTATAATGTGAGGATTAAATGAATTAATATTTGAAAAGTACTCAGGACAGATCACAGTGATTGCTATATAAATATTTGTTAAATAAAATATGAGATGAAGGACAGCTACAAATTGCTAATCATTGCTTTGAGCTTAAAATGTAACTAAAAAAAGGCAAAGTAGATTTTGAGTCAATTCAGCATTATAACATTAGTCAAAAGAAAACAATTCCTCAATACAGTACTCTTTATATACATGAATATGAATATATGAATATTCTTATGTATGTTCAGACATAGAGAATGAATACAACAAAAAAGTCTAAAATGAATTTTTTCATAAAAAAGGGAAATTACTTATAGGAGCATACTGCAAAAATAATATCAAAGGAAAACAACTGAATTCAAGATAAGGCAAGACTAAAGAGTCAACTAATACTGGATCTATAACATTTTGTCCTTGAAGGAATGATAAGAATGGAAAAAATGTAAATGAGCTAGGCAGTGAAAGGAAAGAAATGATTCAGATGAGTCATTTTATGAGTCATTCTGATAACAATTTTTTAGTCTCAATGTTTGGCTCTACTAGAGAATTAGTAATTTATGAAATACTACAAAATTCAAAATTTACTGGGTTTATTATTTGAAGGCCAGAACCAAGTTTATTTTCAATATAACTAATTTTTAAATAAAGCCGGGTGTTGTTTTTTACTAAAATTTGATCCACACCTCAACTCACAGAGTTCACTTTGAAAGGATTCCAGTATGACCATTATTCTAAAATTAGGTACTTTCTTAAGACTTAGAGAACCTGATTTGGGAACGATTATCACCCTGCCTCTGAGAATGGTATTTTATTTAACTTTGGGAAAGTCATTTGCAATGCTCTTCATAAACAGGTACTCACTTAATATTGGTTAAATTGCTCACTACATTTTGCTTTCTTCACCTAAAATTTGGAGAAATCAAGTACTTGTACAGTATTTTTATGGCACTTTCTTTCCATATCAGGTCTTTTGTATTTAACAATATAACTTTTTGTTTATATAGTACTTCAGAATGTTCAAAGCAGAAACACTCTATGTTTCAAAAGTCATCACGAGATTTCTTATTCTCATAACCTCAGAAACTATAGTCATTTCAATTATCCCTATTAAAGAAAACAAAAATTCAGGTAACACAAGACTCTATTTCACATGCACTGTACATTATCAAAACATCAGCAGCACTTACTTGTTCTTTTAATGTCTCTTTCCTAGTCCTTACCTTGAACTCTTGGAGACAGCTTCCAATCTATAAATTCACATCCAAGCTAAGATAAAATATTTTTAAAACAACATATCCTAAATCACAATAACTTAACAAACTATTTCTATAACGAATGAATAATATTAACTATTTGTAGTGTTTCCTGGTACACAATACAGAAATGGTTCTCATGAAACTTAGAACTAGAAGTTTCCAAGAGGATTGTTTTGACCGTGGAATACGTTTTCCCATAGAAACAATATTCTACAGGCTAGTTTGGCTCCTAAACTAGACTGTAACCATCTGTACCTTAAGTGTAAGACAAACAGTAATACAGAACCTAACCAACAGATTTAATACGTCCATAGGAAAATGCCTCCAAAATGCCAAAATGGAAGGCCAAGCACATTTCTACATCTCTCTGCTGCAGTCCTTCCAAATTTCAACTAAAGCTTTTGAGTCTTTAGTAGTTTGAGGAGGGGGGTTAGGAAAGGAAAGAGAAAGGTTTATTGGTAAGAGGAGGCAAGGTAGGGGTTTTGTCCAGTTGATAGGCTACAGAATGTAAAGCAAGTATAAGGAAGACACAGACTGTCTCTCCCTATATATGTATATTCTATATACATGAAATGCAGCCAGAATTACAATATAGATAGCAATGCCTAATTTGTTTATTAAAATATTGGACTAAACTCCTCATTCATAAAAATCTGACCCTATTTGTTGCTATACATAAGACATATAACATGAAATTAGTCATCTTCTATTTTTAAAGATCACACAGATATTTTTGTTCTTCAAAGTAGGTGAAAATCTGGAAAAATACTAGGCCTCTCAAAAGCTGGAAAAATCCAGCTTTTTCTTTTTCTCAACCTTTTTTTTACCTTATTAGAAGATAGAAAAATTTTTTTACATTCTAATAGGCAAAATGATTAAAAATGCTAAACCATCCTTACTCCATATAATTCCTTCCTCTTTTCCAACTCCATCCACCAAAACAGTAGCAGTTCTAAAATCTAAAAGATCCAATCTAATTTGAACTCTGGTTTTATTATTTTAATATTATTAAACTTAAATGCTTTGGGAAAATAAGGCAATCCCTTTTACTGCTATATTTAGGTAGAATGCAATGAGTCAATAGTAAAAGAATACATTTGGATGTTACAAGCAGAAAATAGTGAATACTGTTACAAATAGAACAGTTACCAGATTTACAACTTTTACAACAAATTCTTTAATTCCTTTATCAAATTTACATTCCTTCTACTTATTTTAGCTTTTGATTCCATCCCGCCTGGGAGAAATGGTCTAACAAAATACCTCTAGAGATTTGCTTCCGTATCGACATAGCTGAGAAAATTAATATTCCAAGAGTCTTAATTCGTAGGGCAAAGGAATGCCCCTTTCTTCTCTCTCTGGTTTTTCCTGAAAGCCTTGACCCTTGCCTTATTTCTCCTGCCCCATTTCATCACTCTGTGTAAAGCACAGTACGTGATGAAACACACACCACCGCTATGGTGCTTCTGCAAAGTAGAAAATACATTTGAATGAAATGGTGAGGCTATTATCTTGCAAAAAATGTATTCCTCTGCAAAAAAAAGACACACACACACCCCCACCTGAGAAGCTAAACAGATGGTCACTATCATAAGGATGCCCAATTAATGGCTTGAGATCTACCAATACGTCTTCTAATGCCCTAGGCTGAGCTCTAGGTCAGCTGTCATTGCCAGGTTCTCCTTCTCTCTGCTACTACTCAGGGACTGCACTGTCAAACCACACCATCACATTTTCACTAAAAGAATATAATTTAGCTTTAAATGATGAGAGTATGCTCTTTTATTAAACTTCATTACTGACATACTAAAATGATTTCATTATGAGGTAATGTCACTCATAAAGGTAAAAAATATATATATATATATGTATATAAACATTTAAAAAAAAAAAAAAAAACTACTGCACCAGAGCAGAGTTATGGCAGGGTTCTGGTGTACTAAGTCTTAATTTTATTACTAGGACATGCTTTGAAGATACAAAAGTTTCACTAAAAATATACATCTTTATGCACCAACAGAATTTTCACAATCCTTAAGAACACAATGAAATTTTATATATTGCTTACAAATAGGTCCTGATGAGAAAGCTTTGACATTTCTTAGGTGCATATTGCTATTTTTATTTAAGCATGGAGAAATGCATTAAAAATATAGAAATGCTCATTATAAAGTACCTTAAGAGAAGTCACTGAACTTGAATTTCTCATACCTGTTGGATAGTAGGCTTGGGAGTACTGCGCTGAGGGTGTGTAGTTACCATATTTTTGGGAGGAGCTGACCATTGTTTGAGGACTTTGCTGAACGTGTACGGATGTGGCGCTGGGCTGCAGGGTATAGGTAACCTCAGTTGGAAACCTCTGCAGTACAGGAAATGGAACCCCTTTATCTGAAAAAGTTGGAGGTGTTTCCACTTGTCCTGGGTGCATTCCAAGGGAGTTCTGCCATGTTCTAGGAGGAATCGAGGTCCGATCTAAACCTTTCAGAGGGAAAGTACTGTGGTTGTGGGATGAAGTTGATACGTAGGAGTAAGGAGACAAACCATCTCGCCGGAATGACCGGTGGAATTGTCCTACAGCCACTGGTCCTGCATAAAAGAGGAAGAACACATTTACTAATTTTACATTACACCGCTGGACGCAGCAAACCAAAAGTCGTAAAGTAAACTCTACTCTTCACCTATGAAGATGTTAGGTTCTCAGCCATTTTTAACACAACATAAAGGTAGTTTTGATAAAAACAAGTTAGGATACCAGAATATGAGATTACACATATAATGCTGAAAAAATAATTAAATAAACTTGTGTTTGGTTCTCAATATGACTGTCTTGAGAGACAAAGTGGTCAAACTCTAATGTTAAATCAAATATTCAATGTTAAAAGTCTTTTATAGATGATTCAGTCATCTTACCTTTTACCTCAATTGATTTACCCAGATTTTTCCAATCTGTAAGCTACTTCCTAGAAGTTTTAGAAATTCCATTCAGTTTTTCAAATCATTTAAGAATCTTAATAATAGGCATGAAAATAAGCACTCAACCATACATAAAAGAAATGTGTGGAACAAATAAGAATTATGACACAAACCAAAAACAGATTCTTTGCTCTCTTTCTATTTTTTTCTTAATGACAATCTTTGTAGAAAAGTCAGGCTTGAAAACTCTGACTTAGTTCTCTTCTTCATTACTCAAATCAATCAATAATTCTCTGTGGTCGTCTTTTCTTCAGTGTATCTCTAGCAGTGATCCTTTCTAGATATCAGTGGCTCTCAAACATTGATTTACATCTCAATTACCTGGAGAGTTTGTTAAAAATTCACATACTTGGTCCCAGAGATTCTGATATTTGCTTTCTCTTATCTAGCAAGGCAGAAAGAAATTAAAAAGTGGAGATGAGGAAGAGAGAGAAAAGGGCAATACTATGTAATGAGGAAAAGGAAACTACAAATGTTGCAAGCTGGACTTATTTTACAGACTGTGGCTCTTGAATATAAAGAAAGCTAACCTAATTTATTCCTAGGGAGAACTTTATGTATTAAATTATGTGGTTCACAAATTCCTTTCAATTTGTTTTATTAAACTAATCCAGAGGAGAAAGTCTAATTTATGTGCTACTAATCTGTTAAACTACAAAATGAAAGACGGCACTCAAACACCTACTTTCCCAAATATTTAAACTGTAAATCGATTCAACATGTTACACATCTTTCATTCTATTTCTATGGTGTTTAATTTCCTCTAAAGCATTAGGGAGTGCTCCTAACCACTTCCGGTTTGGCACTGCCTGATTCAAATCAATTTTTGCTCAAGCAAACTCTTAAAAATAAAAATTTTAAAAAAAGAATAAAGCACTAACATCACAAATAAACAAATCATACAAACATACATACACACATTCTGGAACCCTGGAAATCAAGAGCTTTAAATCTAATGGGAAAAAAATCTTAGTTCAGAAGATCGAATGTATTCAAATGATATATCTGTTAAAAACTACTCTTCCTTTTTTCCTTTAAAGTACAAAAAATCATTTTTATGCTACTTGACTAGCAATTCATACGTATCCACACTTTGAACTCACCACTGACAATCCTTTGTTTTAAGATCTAAAGAAACATTTTTTGGTTTTCACAACAGGTGTCTCTGAGGTCCCAAACTACCCACCACTTCATTTTTCCCTGGATGCTTTACATGCTAAAACTACATATTGCTATGGCGTGCAAGAGCTCACTCACTAATCCTTCTTCTTCCCTCTACTGGGTTAAGCTGTGGATGAATTTTCAGATTGTTAATAACTTAAGCATCTAATTAAAGAATTCTCTACCTTGGTTTCTCAAATCTGGTTTATATCTGAGTTAAAATATAAATTCTACTTCTATCATGATAACCTCTGACTGATGGCCAAACATTTACACACTTTATGCTAACATAAGAACACTGTTAGGACTCGAAGGGCATTCCTTTAAATTTGTATTTTAAAATAAAAAACTAAAACATGTTCAACTCTTATTTATTCTTCTGATTAAGAGTTACCTCATAAGGTTCTATTCTGACCAATTTTACAGAACATCACCTGTATGTCTTCAGAACATCTTTAAGATGTATTTGGCAAAGTTTAAACCCAGAACTCTGGAAATGTAAGGCAGGATGGCTTCCTGTTTTTAAAGATTCTACTCCTTTTACATAAGCGAATCGGAGCAAATCAATCCCCAGGAAAGAACTTGCCTCTTGCCCAAAACTTGCCACTTGAGAACTTGGTATCCCCAGGCAAAGAGAGATTATCTACTGCTCAGACTTGTTACTTAGTTTAGAAAGTTTTAACAAATGTCGTAAAATAAATTGCTACTAAAAACAAAATAACAAAAGTGGACAAACGAAAAAAGGGAAAACATGTGATCCTTACATTTCTTACCAAGTACATTCTCGAAAGGTGAACAAGACAGCTGGCTCAATGGATCTAGATAAGAGAACTACGTCCTAAAACAGAAGATTCTACTGTAAAAGAGACAGAAGTATTCAAACCTTAAGCTGAAGTAGAACACAGAAAACAAAATGGAAACTAAGAAGCAGCAGCGTAGTCTGGCCTATCACCAAGGCAAGATGCAAGCAGAATAAAAATTGAGGAAAAACAGGAGATCCCAGGATTTGGAACACGGAATTAAAGCAAACAAAATTGGGCCAGTATTCTTGAACTTAAAATTGCACTCCACCCAAACCAGTAACACAATTCCCTAGTGAACCAAGCCTACGGTGTAGACAATCCACACCTGACACACCTCCTACATATACCAATAGGTAGAATGGCAAAAAACAGGACATGCATGAAAACTACAATAATCTAGGTATCTATAGATTAATGTATTATCTATACTGAAAAAGTATGAATTAGATTTACAATATTTTAATAAATAATCTTTAAAATGCTGACCAACTGAACTATCAATGAAGAAAATCAGAACCTAGATAACCCCTGTATTTCCTTTATTAAAATGGACTGTGTCCTTAGAACACAACTGGGTTTAAGATAGGTGAAGGAAAAAGAAAATCAGAGAAGAGAAAAAAGCGAGCAAGAGTTGATTTTTATGTATGCATATACGCATGTTTCTTTGTTTGAGGTGGTTATTCTATTTCCCCCAAGAACATATTTTCCAGTCTTTTCTCCTTATGCCCACCAGATACACAACGTGAAAAACAAATATCCATGTCAGAGATTCTGCCAAATATACGCCATGGTATTGTCTCCATTGCCTTTCCCCATTTGATTCCCCAGCAAAATCAATGGTCATCCATCACACGGAAGTGGCTTAATATTCCTTTAGAATTCCTTTAGAACATTCCTATGCCACTGCTATTTTTCCAACTTGTTACTAGAACTCCAACCTAATCCCTTATCTTCTAAACTCCACAGAAACACAACCTAATCCCTTATCTTCTAAATTCCAAATGAACAAAGTGTTACTTCATTCCTAACCCTGGGCCTGGGTTAAAGTGAACATAGTGTTACTTTTATTTGTATATTTAAAAGGTTTCCCATAAAACTGAAAAAAAACCCAGACATTTTTCTGTTAAATCCATGTTAACATACTGAAAATGTTTCTATTACTCTCCTAGTTGAAGGCAAAGAACGAATTCTCATTATTATATCCTGTTGCTTTCTTCGTATATTGCTTCATATCATGGACTCTTTAAACAGAGAAAGGGAGTATTGCCGCCCTCACCTTCCTGGGAGGAGGGGAAGAACATCAGAAAGCAAGTTAATAAAATAATTTTCTATGACAGAGAGTTTTTCCACTTTTAGTAAATACAGATTTATACATACAAAGTTTTTTCAAAACTGAAATATTGTAGCCAATAGTGAAAAATTCAAAGGCTGTAAATGTGAACTAAAATTCTTAACTAAAACTTGACAGCTGTAAAGAAAATCATCTTTGCCTTATGTTTGTCTAACCATAACACCTTAAGAAGGCATCAGCTGTAATTAGCTACAGCGAAAGAAATGTTTAGCCAATTCATTCTATATAGGAACAATATCTGGTAAAAATAAAGAATATGATTATATTTTTGATCTTAAGATATATAAACAATGTCTGTCATTCTATACATTACTTGGAACCTAAAACATGATTATTGTCGGGACACTTCTTCCGAGATTTCTTAGATGTGTCAATGGGTGGAAGGTGGCATGTCTCAAGGACAAACTTCCACTTCAGGTACCTTGTTCACTTTCCTTTGGTTGGTAGACACTTCCTAAGTTTTCTTCGCTGTGACTGTGTTCCTTCCTACCTTGACCTTCACCACGTTCTCACTCCCTATGGTAACTCTGTTCTGCTGTCCATTAGGGCAAAGGAGACTCTTCTGTGTTTCCTCCAGACCCAGCGCTTCGACAGAGAGCTACTTACTCTAGATGTTCCAAGCGGAGACACTGGGTCTCAAGGAGGCAATGGCTATGGAGGCTTGGAGCTCAGGAAGGGCCCGGGAAGAACAGAAAGGAAGCTGATGAAGGTCCCTTTGGCTGCTCGTGCACATGGAAGGAACTAAGTGCTTATGGACTCTTTCCAGAGGAGGTACTGGCGGAAAGGGGGTGCCGGTGCCAGTGAGAACCATGGGGGTGACGCGAGCTATTTCCCGGGCAGCACGTGGGGCCCGGGCGTACTCCGGATCCCTCAAAGGTGAGGAGGTGCGACAATGCCCTGTGAATGGCGTTTGCTCCCTGACGCCCGTGTGCCCTGCGATGGCGGGGGCCGTGGAGGCCCAGTGGGACTCACCGTGCGGCTCGGGCCGGGGCCCCGCGGGCGGCGGCGCCGGCTCCTGGTGCTGCAGCGGGGAGGTGGAGGCCGAGGCGGAGGCCGACGTGATGAGCAGCCTCTGGAAGCGGTTGGGCGGGCGGCAGGGCACCTCCAGGCCGGCCGCCAGCTTGGCCTTGTTGGCGCTGGTGAGCCTCTTGAGGTGCACGAGCAGTTGCGGCTGGTCGCGGCGGAAGTGCGGGCTGTGGAAGTGGTGGAGCGGCCCGTCGCCCGCCGGCCCGCCGCCCCCCGGCCCCGGCCCGGGCCCCGCCGCGCCCGGCCCGCCCAGCACCACCTTGCGGAAGCCGTAGAGGTTGAGCTGGCGGATGAAGCTGGTGAAGTTGGTGGTTTTGAAGAGCTCGGGCTCAGCCCCGGAGCCCCCGACGCCGCCGCCGCCGCCGCCGGCCCCCGCCCCGGGCGGGCTGAGCAGCTCGGCCTCGAAGAGAGGCTGATCGATGAGCAGCCCCTCGCCGCGGCCGTCCCAGCGGATGGAGCGGTACCGGGGGCTGTTCACCAACCGCCACAGCTTGGCGGGGAAGTTGTTGGGGTTGATAGGGGTGGAGAGCAGCGCCTCCTCCATCGCCCCCGCCCGGGCCCTGGGCCTCGCCCCGCCGAGCCTGGCTCTCCCACCCCGTTCTCGATCCCCCCAGCCTTCGCTCGGCCCTGCCCCCTCCTGCCAGCGCCCGGCCGCCGCGGACCCGGGGACGGTTGGCGCACGAGCCCCCGCCTTGCCTTCCGGCGCGGCCAATGGGGCCTCGAGTTCCCGCCGCGCGGCCGGACGCAGCGCCAGCCGACCCGCCCCCTCGGCGCCGCGCGCCCGGCCCGCCCGACGCCGCGTCGCCCGGGCGTGTGCAGCGGCGCGGGACGCGGCGGGAGCCGGCCCGCTCCCCCGGCGCCTGCAACCTGCAACCGCCGGGCGAGGGCTGCGAGTGCTGCCCCCCGCGGGGAGAGAAGTCCTGCAAAGAGAGAAGGCCGATTATCCACCGCGGAACACTAAGATCCCGGTAGCTCACCGCACCCAGCGTGTGGGACGTGGAATTCAGACAGGGAGTGATACGAAGCCAGTCGTTCCTGAGAACAAAGGGCCTAACTCCCGCAGTACTGACAGTTGACTTGCTCGCCTCTCCAAATAAAAATGGTGTTTACTCAAAAAATAAACATGTTTGAGTAAACAAATTCACCTTTTAGATGGTAGCATTTTATATATTTTTAAATATACCCTTTAAGCCAGTATTTTGCTCAGGACCGTTTACTCAAGGGATGAGAACTGAGGTGCCTATGAGGAGGGAATCAGGAGGATACAGGGACAAGCTGGGGAAACTTTAGACATAAAGAGAAATAAACCTCACACGAGAGGGGACAGAATTCTATAGTATCCGTAAGGATACATCCCTATCTAATCAATAAAGAAGAATATGACAGGAGCTGTGCTGATAAAAACAGAGGGCTATTAAAAAAATGGAAACGGTTGGAAGGGGTGTAACGTTTTGGTTCTTGTTTATGGTAAAATGAGCATTGTTTTCTTAGAAATTAAAATCAATAAAAAGACCCAACAAAGCAGCACTAATATAGAGATTTTATTTAAACTGTATTGAGTTTTTACAGCACATTGCATGTTTGTCACAACGCAGCTGCACAGTTTGGATTTTTGGCCACATCATGTCACTTACACCCACAAGAGCTCTGAAAGGAGTATTTGATGAATGCATCTGAGCCTAGAGCCCAGAGACTCTCTCCAAGGCCATGCAGTATGTTCACTGATGGGACAGTCCCTCAAAACAGCCACACAAAGTAGACAGATACAGTCTCCTCAAATGTTACTAATTTTGCTCCCCCTGAAAATGGGCGGAGTGAAGTGCAGTGAAAGTCAAATTAATTAAAAAGCCACTCGCAACTGGCAGTAAATTTTAATGATTGAGAAAATGCCTAGAAGAATTTTACATATCAGACAAGGAATAGTTTGTTACTTTTTCAATGATCTTAGGAATTTCCCAGACACAAAATCTTCATTATTCAACTCCATTTAAACGAAAAAAAGTTCTGCTAGGCTGACCTAAATATGCCAAAACTTTTTAGGTTACATCCATGGCAAGTATAAAAGCACAGATGATTCTCTGTAGGACTGAAGAAAAAGTCAGGACAAATAACAATTCTTGTTCTAAATGCAGATCCTAGTTATTTTCAAATGAAAAAATTTTTTTCTAGGAAGTAACATGAAAGTAGCAGTTAGACAGCTACCATAGTTTTAAAACAGGATAAGCCTAAGTGTAATTTACGTTTTATACACCAACGAATTAAGGAAAATGTATAAAGGAAATCCTAGTGGTTTCATCATAGGTCAAGGAGACTGTATCTGTTCCAACCATGACACACGGCTATATCGCTGTATCTTTTGGTTAAGTGCCACTGGTACATATTAAGATGAAAAAGAACAAAACAAAAAAAACAATGTTTGGTCCAAATGGACACATTTTCTCTCCCAATTTTGGTATCAAGGCTTTATTCTCTTCTGTTTGGGTTCCATTGTTAAGTGCACAGAAGTAGACAGCAGCATTTGTACTGAAACCCTCACATACCAAACAGCGTATTCTAGGAGGTAAAAACCAAACACTAAATTCTACCCTCAGGGTGTCAAGTGTTCAGGATAAGAAGCAGTGTGACCCAGAGGAGGCAGCAGCCAGGGGAAAGACAACATGAGGGAAGTGGGCAATGGAACATATCAAAAAAAAACCCATTGTTTTATTTTCATGCCAGGAGAGGATCAAGGTATAGCTCCTGTGTTAGCACCAGGACAACTAGGAAAAGTCAGGCGCAAAGGGTAGGGCACAATCTGCAAAGATTTCACAAGGATCATTTCTGTTTTTCCCTTCTCATTCTTCACAGTGCATACCTCAAGAGCTGCCACTGAGTAACAGAGACTACTGCCTTCACACCTCAAAATAACTGACTTTTGCCAGGACTGAACATCAGCAGAGTTCTCCTCTGCTCCCAAAAATGTCTCACTCCCTAGAACTGTCCCCCTAAACTGAATATTCACTGATGCTGGCCGATGAGCCAAGTGAAAAATACAGCAAAAGCTCCACTTGCTGAACCAGTCTTTAAACCAAACTCCACAGAAAGACAGAACTAATGCAACTAGAGGGAGTGCCTCTAAAGACTGAGCCTTCATGCACAGACACAGAGCACAGAGGTACAGGGTAGAGTTCATTTCAGTAGGATAGGACTTCCTATCTTATATACTATAATCTGCTTTTTTCAAAGTGGAGGAGAGATGGATCTGGTTTTCACTTGGAGTTTGGTTATACATATGCCTTTCTATTGCTGTTTGGGGCACGCATCACCAGGCAGTATCTATGAAATCATCATCTTGTGACCCCCCAGGAGAAAGAAGCTGGAGTCACCAACTCAACATTAAGCTTCTCGACTCCAGGTCTGGACCAGGACCATTACCCCAAGGTGAGGGTCTCACCAGTAGAGGACCTCTTGCCAAATTGGAATTCCTCTGCTCCAGTCTCATGGTACCAAGGAGGATTTCTCAAGACGGTATCTTTGAGCTCTGTGATTTCATGAGCCACACCAAGGAACCTTCAAAACTACACCTGAAGCATATCCTCCCTTCAAACCTGCTAAAATTGAACAAGTCGTCTCCTCTGGCATTCAACTGGAAGCTGTAGCAATGGGTTTCTTCAGATGTTGGCTCATGAGTTCCCTGGCACGAGACACTTGGATGTGTTCGTAACATGAGTTACAGACGAGAACTGGGTCATAGAGTTGTTGATCAGGAATGGGCAACTTCAGGTGGCAGCAGGTAGCACAAAATACATTCCCACAATTTCTGCCAAAACACAAAGAGGGAAGAGTTCATCAGAAATGCCAAAATACTGAGAATGAATGACACTCCAAAAGGCCTTACATGAATGAGTAAATAAAAAAGTTGAGAGAAAACAAAAATAGTTCCTATAAATATGTCTCCATTTTCAGATTAATTCAATTTAGTTCATATATATGTACCTCATTGCTTTACAAGCCGTACCAAATCATATAAAACATCTTACCTGCAATGGTGTCTTCGTTTGGCCAACCAGAATTCACAGTCACAGTTATAGCAATGTGATGCCATATGGTCTGGAACCCAGCGAGTCACCTAACAGAAATCACAAGGGAAAATTCCAGGTCCTTGCCAATGAAGTGAAGAGCAACATTGCAAGAAGGAAAGCATCCCAGGAGAAAACAACAAGGCTTGTCTTTAGAGTTGGCGACTACTTGCCTACGAAGAAAACACTTATCTAGGGGGAGAGCTCAGTCTATAGCATGTCACCCATCTCTGAGAAATAGGAGAACTCACTGGCTCACAGAAGTTCCCACCACATATTTGCCTGGACATACCTCAGTCTCTTTCTTATCAACAGGTTCCCAGCTTGCTTCTGAAAGGCAGTCTTCACTGTGATCAGAACCAAAATCTTCTGTATCACTGCCATCTGACTCCTTCAAACATGTCTGAAGAAAAGGCAAAAATGTCAACATCATCTTCATCATCACTAACATTTGTTTCCTATGTGTCAGGCATTGTTCTAAGTGCATTACATGCGTGAACTTCTTTAATTCCTCATGACAATCTTATGATGTGTGCCGTTATCATCCCCATTTTACAAATAAGGAAACTAAGCCGCAGAGAAAGTTAAGAGCTGATAAGTAGTAAACCTGGGATTTGAACCTAGTGTTCTGGCTTCAGATCCATGCTCTTAACCAATATGCTATATCACAGCATGGAAAGAGTATTTCTCTTGTTACAATCTAAACCAGGGGTTCGCAAACTACAGCCCACACGCCAAATCTAGCCCACTACCTGTTGTTGTAAATCAAATTTTAGTGGAAGACAGCCAGACTCCTTTATTCGCATATTGTCTATGGCTGGTTTTGTGCTACAAGAGCAAAGCCGAGTGGCTGTGACAGAGACTATACGTCTCACAAAGCCTAAAGTATTTACTATCCGGCCCTTTACCAAAAAAGTTTGCTGACTCCTGTTCTAAATCATCACCCCGAATAGTAAAAAGTTGTTAGCCCTGGCCATCCCATCCCAGCAAGTGGGCAGCAGGCAAGTGGGAATGTCTTAATAGGAGGACAGGAAGTGCTTATGTGGATGAAAGGATATTACTGTCAAGAAGCTGACTCCTAGAAGCTCCCCAGGGACTGCTGTGCCAGACCTGGGGCCTCCAACCACAGCGAAGCCTGGATGGTCCTCATCATCTCTCATCTAGGTTATTCCGAAACATCCTAACCAGCCTCCCAACCCGGGTTTCAACGGCCTCATCCTCTTGACACACTATCGCCAGAGTAATATTCTTAAAATACAAACCTGATCGTGTTACTCACTGGCCAAAAATTTTATTGCCTTGAGTGTAGAATCCAAACAAGAAGGGCACTCAAGCTGACCCTTACCTCCCACTGCAATACCCAACTCCCTCCCTCACGGTCCCAGCATGAGAGTATATGCACATGCACACACCCTACCTGCTTTGTGCAAGCCATTATGTTAGAGTACCTACTGCTTCCATGCTTCTGCAAATGACATTTCCTTTTCACTGTCTACCTAACTAAACATGACACATTCCTCAGCACTCAGCTCAAGCATTATCTTCTCAGGAAAACCTTCCCTGACCTTTCACTCCACCCTGGCCCCCAACACCTCATGCTTCCCTCAATCACAACACTTAAGAACATCATTCTAATTGTTTGCTTGTCTCTCCCAGTAGACTGTGAGCTCCTTGAGAGCAGAGACTATGTCTTTCATCCTACAGCCCAACCACCTAACTCAGTGTCATACAGCAAGGACCCAATGAATGAATGTTGAATGGACAGACAGAATAAATTAATGGATGAATGGCAGTGGGTGAATACTTACAAAATCATCCTCATAGTCCATGGGGGGCTCTGCTGGAGGGGCACAGCAGTGACGGATATCCAGCCTCATCTGAAGCTCACGCACCTGTCGACGTAGCTGCTCCACCTCTTGCTTGTACCCTGCTTCAATCTGCCGTAATCGATGCTGGATCACATCCGTGGGAAAGGGGAGTCCATCATCATCCAGGTAGAGAGGAGGCACTGGAGAAGGGCAGCTCAGTGGAACAGGCTTTGTGTTGGAGACCTGCTTTGGGTGACCAGACAACCACATCCGGTTGTTTTTCCCTCCTGGACCAGTACAGTGTCCATTGGAATGACTAGAACAGACTGGTGACTTCACCCCTTCTCTCTGAGCCCACTGGCCCCCAAAGCAGGGCCCCACTGCACGCATCTGCTTACTGCTTGACCTTTTGCTACAACAGCCATAGGAAAGCAGCCGCCGAGGGGTGGTCTCCCCACTCGGGAATGAAGTCACCATCCCTTGGAAGCTGTCCCAGTTGGACCCTAAAAAAGAGTACTCACTTATCTGGCTCTGAGAAATTGGCTTTCGGGCCAATTCCAATGGCACTTTCCCAAAGCGAGGATTTTCCAATAACTGCCCATTTCTATTATTCCCTCTTTTGCCAGTGTCTTCCTCCCCATGAATCAGATCTGGCACAGAACTGGGTTTTTCCTGGTGGGAGATACTTGCTACAGACCCTGGGGAATCTTGGCTGAGGAAGTCAGTGCTTGGGTCCAGAGGAGTTTGGCAGGTAGTGCTCGGTGGGTCACAAAGGGTGCCCAAACTGTGATTTGGAGCACATCTGGAAGGCACACCTAGCACAGAGTCTAGGTGGGCCTGTTGTGGGGTGCCTGCAAGGGAGTCCCGGAAAGACTCAGGGAAATCACAAATTCCATCACACTTGCTGGAAATGACTTTAGAGAGTGTGCCGACAGCTTCTTTTTCAGAACAATGTTCAGGTGGCTCCTCTGTGCCATCTAAAGTCCTACCCAGCTCATTCTGGGCACAAAGGTCTGGAGCTGGTGCCTTAGTCTCTTCCAGGACTTTAATCCCAGGATCAGAGGTGTTGCTCTTCATTTTCTGGGGCACTGCAGTATTAAGCAGTTTGTAACTTGGAGAACAGCTTTTGTGACTCTTGAAAGGTTTACTGTTCAAGTAGTCTTTCTGGCTGCTGGGCAGAGGGGGAAGAAGACTCATTTCTGCTACAGGCTGCTGAGGACCTCCTACCCCAGATTCCACAAAGGTTGCCTCTGATCCCTCGGGATTGCTGTGCCAGGGCTCCAGGCCTACTCTGGCCTCCTGACAGTGGTTATTCAGATTAGGGTCACTGGATGTGCGAGTCAGGGGGCTGCTTGTGTCACAGGCAGAAAGAAGATCATCCATAGATCTGGTTTTAGGTAACCTGGAATGACAAACACAATACCTCCAGGTCAGAAAATGGGAGCCACCTCCAATACATAGACTCAGGTCATCAAAGCAATTATCAAAACCAGAGTTCACAAGCCCTAACAACAATTAAGATTACAAAATACCAAGGTTCACTGCAACAAGGCTACTCTGCAAAAAGTGTGGGACATGAACCCTGGCCTCAAAACCCAGGATCTGCCCTCAGCTTTTATCAGTCCTCACCCTACACAATCTCACTGGGCAATCTCAACCCTGGTTTCAACTACCTTCTATGCTGATGCCTTCTAAATGTACTATTGCAGCTAGGAACACACCTAAGCCTCAAGCCTAATGTCCCTCTGCCTCTATCACACATGGCAGGACAGAAAGAAGATGGGTTTTGGAGCTGGACGATATTAGCTCTCTCTGACACTGATTAGCTATGTGACTACAAGTCAGTTACCTAACCCCTCAGACACTTGATTTCCTCCCCTGTAAAATGATAATAAATTATACCTTGTAGAGATGCTATGAGGATCCAACAAAACATAGGCAACCAACCACAAACTTATTAGGACTACACTCAAAACTCCTCATTTTTACAACTTTCCCTATTATAAATTATTCCTAAACACAGCTTTTTACAACCACTTAACAGCAGCATGCTCCTCAGACTCCCATGTCACCATGGAAACTTCCCTAGTATACAGCACTCAAAGAGTTCTAGCGGCATTCCAGCACACCAAATGGGTAACAAACATCTTCAAGAATGACCGCCCTGATTTTTAATACAATTCGAAGACCTTAGAGCAACGAAAACTTCAGGGAAATTCCCCAGGAAACAGTGGAGACTTCACAGGACTCCTATTTTCAGATGCCTCAGTCCAATCCATACAGAAAAACCCCTAAAGGTAGAACAATACAGCTGATTCTTTTTCAAGGGTTTGGTTTTTGAAACTTGTAATGTTTTAAAGGTATTTTTGTGATTGATTTTACTTTCCGATCAATTTTGTGTGTGTGTGTGTGTGTGTGTGTGATATGAAATTCCAGGAAGGCAAGAGCAAGAGTCATGATTACAGTCTCTAGAGCCCCAAGGTCAAATCCCAGCTTGGCAAAGCTTTTAGCTTTGTGACCTTAGCTTCTCTAAGCCTGAGTTCCCTCATCTATGGGAGAAAGGTAAGGAACCAACCCCTTAAAGCCATCAGGAGAATTAAAGAAAATAATCCATGTCAAAACACGTGGCTCAGTGCATCCCATATTATTGCACTTACTGCTTACTAGTTTATCTCCCTCTACGAAAGTGCCTTGAGGGCAGAACTGTGTCTTATTTGAATCCCCAGCACCTAGTGCAGGGCTACTCAAACAATTTGAGAAGTGAAAGAATGAGCTTAACCACATCAAGTTTCCACTGCTAGGTACCAATTGAATGAAATAGACCAGTGGAGTTCAATATTTGGTGTATATCAGGAACTCCTGTGGATCTTCTAGATACACAGACAACTAAGGCCCATTCAAGACCAGCTGAATGAGAATGGCCAAAAGTGAGACGTAGGCATCTGTATTTTTAAAAAGTACCACAGCTAACTTTGTTTTTTTTCCTTTTTTTGTTTTACTTATTACAGAAACTTCCAAACATGCTTAAGAAGTAGAGAGAAGAGTATGAAGAACTCCTGTGTAGTCTTCACCCGGATTCAAGGATATCGACAGTCTGCCATCCTCCACAGCTGACTTCTATGTGCATCAAAGGTTTAATTGACAACGCTAGGAGAGACCACAATGCTTGAGGAGTTTAGGACAAAGAGAGAACTCATCCAGCTAGGGTGTCAGGGAAGGCTACACACAGAGGGTAGGATTTGAGCTGGGTATAGAAGAATGTGTTGGACTTTAATGGAAGAAAAGAAAAGAGGGCAGGACATTTTTGATCTAGGGAAAGGTAGGACCAAAGGTAAGTCAGGTCAGCTGTTAAAGAAACGATTTCCTTTAAAACTTTTATACTACTTATTCCTCCAAATCCAGCGCTCCATCTTGAACTGCCTACAGCACACCTCCTCTTTGCTGTCAATATTTCAATCCCAACCTGCCTGCATCTCCTGTTTCTCCCCGAACTGAATTCTCAACTTTTCAGTGTCTATAGATGATACTAGCATTCTTTTGGTTTCTAAGCTCAGAGACTTGGGACGTGTCTTTGACTGGTCCTCTTTACTCTTTTCTTCCACCCTCCAACGTTCAATCAGCTCTATAGCCTGATAATGACTTTTCTATAACATCTCTGAATTTAATCCCTTCTCTTTTCCAAGGACTCATCCCCTCATATCTGAATTACAACAGTGCTGGCTGGTCTCTGTGCCTCCAACTACCCTGCTCATTGATTAGTTCTCCAAAAATCCCATCATCACCAGTTCACAGTGACTTCCTACAATGACTTACTATTGACAACGGAACCAAAATAAATTCTTCAGTGTAATGCTTAAAGCCCTCAATGAACTAGCTGATATATTTTGTTTCTATTCCTCAAAATAGCCCCTTCCCAACCCCGGCCAGCTCCTGGTGTTTTTTTTTTTTTTTTTTCAAACTCTTGCTCATGTATCTAATTCCTTTGGACCTCTCTCCACTAACCTTGTTACGAAGCTCACAGCTCCCTTTATTTCATTTGTCTGTTCATTTAGGCATTTACTAAAGCACCTGTTATGTGTCAGGCCTTGAGCCAGATACTAAGGATACAAAAAGCCACGGTTCCTGCCTGGTATTCCATGAAAACTTCTCTGGGTAAACAGTCACCAAATGACCCCTTCTCACTTCTCATTTCTCCAACAGCTCTGAATCACATACATTCTTGTTTGCCTAGATGCTGACTTAGAATTGTTTTCTAGTTGTCATACATCTTCTCTTACAGCTTTTTACAAGTATCTTAAATAAGATCAATATCTTCTATTTCTTTGGTACAGCCCTTAAATCCTAGTATAGTACTAGGCAACTTGTAGGCATTAAAGAAACATTTATTGAATTGAAAAATTAGATATTGATTTAAGGCAATGATTATTAAATGGGTCACTGAACTTACTGAGAATCTGATAAAGTTATGGCCCCTCTCCCTGGAAAAGTCAACTTATGAATCTATACCCAAATTCTGCATAGTATAGAGAAGGAGAAAATCACAGAATTCCTGAAGCCTCTCCTTGGGCCCCTGAAAATGGACTCAGCTCCCAAGACTCTAAAACCAGTAATTTAGGGGGGTGGGTTTTTGTTTTCCTTTATAATATTCAACTAATAATATGTTATATTTTAACTTTAAAAAATCTTACACTAATAAACAAAGATCAAAATTTGAAATGTACATATCCTTTGAACCCAGTATTTGCATTTCTAGGAATTTATCTGGCAGAAATGCAAAGATCGATTGATTGATCTATCTCAAATGCAAAGATACACATAAAAGATAACTCTACTGAACTGTACACTTAAAAATGACTCAGATTATAAATATTATGTTACGTGTATTTTACAATTTTTTAAAAAGCATGCACACATAAGGATGTTAACCAAAGCACTCTCTGTAACGATTAAAAAAAAAGGAAATCACCTAACTGACCAATAGGAAACTGGTTATATAAATCATGATAACTTATCTTAAGAGAGGACCTTGAAAACACACAGAGTGCACTAGAGGCTAGCTACAAGTCCTGGGCCAAGTTTCTCCTTCAACTGACTAAAGAAGGTGCTTTTAAATAGCTCATGAAAGAAAGAGAACAGCATTTAGGCAAGACACAAAGCAGTTACTGGCTTCCTAGTGGAGAGAGGGAGAGCAAGATGGGCTCTTCTTACCTTTCCAGAGAGCGGCCGGAGAACTCCTGGCTCTGAGCCACTGGGGAAAGGTAAAGATCCATGTTCTCCTCCCCAAGTGTGCATGGAGACGATGCTGGCAAATAAACAGCTGTCCAGAGGTGCAGGGCCCGGACATGACACACAGGATGCAGGACCTAGGGAAGCAGCCCCATACTAGTGTTTTGTGAGATGTTCCAGGTCCCTCTTCCTTCCCTAAGCCTTTGGCCCTACATTCTCCCAACTGACTTCGCCTGTTCTCCCTGCAGGTCTCCAAGCAGCACCTACAGGATAAGGGTTCGGACATACCATGTCTGAGCCAGGTGTGTAGAGGAAGTTATGAAAGTTCTTATTGCCAGCTCGCAGGAGAGCCCACACAGAGCAGGTCCGCTTGTAGATGTTGCGCTTCTCTCGCTCACAGGGGTTGTTGGCCAGGAACGTGCCATAGAGGCAAGAGTACGTGTGCTGCACCAGTTTTACCTAGAGGCCAAGATAGCTTGTAGCTGGGGCCTTGGCCAGCATCCCCCAACCCTGTTTACAGGCTTTGGGACTTACCAGGAATGCTTCATTAAACTCAAACAGGCAGGGGAACTGCTTGAGCAACTGATGAACAGAATCAAGCCACTGGAGGAACACAGGGCATTGCTCATTTTGGTCCTCTGCATTCTCCTGGTGGCCACAGCGATCTCCAAACTTGTGTCCAAAATCCAGCCAGTCAGACTCTACTAATACTTGGAAGCCCTACAAAGAAGACAGAGTTCAAGCACAGGGCCTCTCTGGAAAGGCTAGTGTCCACTCCCCAGGGGATGCCCAAAGCAGGAGCTGGCAGCTTCAGAGAACAGAACTGATCCTAGAAGAGGACTGAAAGCCACCAATGTCCTCTACTGAAAGATCCCCAAGACAGATCCAGAGGGCACGACACCTTCCCCACCCCATTTTCCCTCCATTCTTTCCCACCCAACCCTTCTCAATACCTCCAGTGTCCTGTAATACGGGTCCAGTAGTATTTTGGCCAGGGCTACAATCTGTGGCGTGCGGTCCCAGCCGTCTGAGCAGTGGACCAGCACAGGCCGGCCTTCCCGGTCTACTGTGTTAGCCACAAGCACAGCTGCCTTTAGCATCACCGACAAGTGCTGCAGCCATTTGGTGCTCTCCAGTGCTGACAACCAGCTACACAAGAGCAGAAATCAAGTCTGTCACCAAGGGCACTGAGGCTACAATAGGCTCTCCACCACCCACGGCCAGCTACACCTAATAAAGTCCCTAGTGAGGGCTGAAGCCAAGAGGTCCAGCCCATGGCCTTTCTGCCAAGAAATATCTAGCAGGAAGGTAGGGAAGACAGGACCTGAAGCAAAAGAGAGACTCTTAGGACAGAGAGAGAAACTGGGAAGCATCACATACACACTTAGCCAATTTCTTTCCCCAGTTCTCTGTGTTGTTTGAGCAGGACAAGTGATCCAAACAAAAGGAACCCAATGTCCTGTGGCCATGCCAAAGTGTTGGCTGAGAAGTGCAAGAAGTGTTCTTGGAACTGGCCCACTGTGCTGAGGCCCTCAGGTCTCCCGTACCTCCACACTTGCCATTTCCCCATCTAATTTTCCAAGAACAAGAAGTATCAGGGAAGGGATGAGACAAGGGAGGATGGAATCAGAGTAGGGAACACTTACTTGCTGGGATCAGGCATCTGGCTGCACACTGCCCGGAGGTACTGGAAGCTGTTCCGGATGGCATGGATGTTGGCCATTCCCATGAACACCACCTCACAGTTGGGGTAGTACTCTGTAAATTTAAAAGAGGGGAGTGGAGCTTAAGAGCACGTCCTGGAAACAGGCATCCACGACAAGAGCAGCCCCAGTGGGCAAAGCTTCCCTGGTAGGGCAGAACACTCCAGGATGGGAACTAAATATACCCTGGAAATCTAAATCACCCTTTTATCTCTGGATGCTCAGGTGCCATATACTAATGGAAGTAATAATAATATTAATGACAAATGATAGTCGTGGTACTATTAGTAATAACCATATATGGTAAATTCTCTATGCTAATAATTTTATATGTGTAACCTCTAATCATCCCAACAAATTGGCAAGGCATGTATCATCCTCATTTTATAGATAAGAAAGTGAAATGTAGACAGATTAAGCAACTTAATCATAGTCATAGCTAGTAAGGGACAGAGTCCTGATTCCAAGCCAGGTTTGTTTGGCTCTTTCTACTACACAAGCTGCCCCCAGCCCCCTCCTCACCAAAACGCCCCAGAGCACAGACAGGTTGCAGACACTGGGATAACAACAATACCTTCGCATTCACAGCCTCCACCCTTGGCCCGGTTAGCCACTGCTGCCGTGTAGGATCGAGCATCCAGGATCAGCAGCTTCTGGGGGGCTGCTGTGCTCTCCACTCCAGAGCATGCAGTCAGGGAGGAATCTAAATACACAGCAGGGAGAAGACCCTGGGTCAGCCAGCCGCCCAGCCTCACCCTACCTTGGGGCACTCCCTTTCAGAAGAGAAGAACATACAACTACAGACCCTTCACCCCCCACAGCCTCCCAAAAGGCAGGGACCCAGGCACTCTATGTATTGTTGTTATCTTCCCATCCTCTCACTGGGGGCTCCCTGGAAGCCAATGAGGCCAAAGTGGAGGCTTGCTCCCCAGGGGGCCAGCACCATCCACACCTTACCGAAGTCAGTGTCACATGCCTCACTGGCATCACTATTCCCAGTGCTGAGGGAGCCTCCAGTAGCCCTTGTCCCCGGGTCCAGGGCACAGGCTTTAGCGATGGACGTGACCAGGTACTCATCATCAGCATTGCGCCAGCCCCACCAGCTGATCTCAGGCTGGCTGCAGCGGGCGATGGCTGCCCCATTGCGCAGGTGTCTGAAAAAACAGAAGAAACCATCATGCCCTTGGCATTCGCATCCCCAAGAGACCTACCACCAAGACCCCAGGGGGCCAGACCAAGATCTCCAGCAAACAGCAAACAGCAGCTACCAGTGCATCCAGGCCTTGACAATGGCAACCAAAGCCCTTAACACATCTGGAGGGCTTCAGAGCTTACCAAGCGCTGCCACACACATTTCTCAAAAGGGCTCTGTGTTCCCAAGGTGACCTTGAGTCATCAAATCTGCACGGCACCTGCTCCCAGTACAGATACCAAACAGACGAACAAGCCTGAGCCCAGAGCACAAATACCTCCAAACGTCATGGCTACTACCTGTCTCACTGTGTTTTAGCTACAATGTCCTGGTGCAGGGGTCAGCAAGCTTTTTCAGTAAAGAACCAGACAATAAATCTTTGGCTTTGTGTATCACAGCCAGTCTCCTTCACACATTCTTCTTTCTGTTTTTTTGTTTTTTTTTTTAAATAACCCTTTAAAAATGTAAAAACCATTCGTAGCTCACAGGTTGTACATAAAACAGGCTGCAGGCTGGATTAAGTTCCCAGGCCACAATTTGCCAACCCCTGTTCTAATGCAGTATTTCACACACACACGTCCTTAAAAACAAGTAAAATGAATATACTCTCCAAAGCCTCATCTTTAGGAGAAAAAAACTGAGGCAGGTTTTGTTTAAAAATTATTTCATCCCCTGCAGGGTGTCAATTCTCAGTCAACCAGGCTGCCATAAACCTCCTCATTTGACTCTTATTGCATAAAAAGCGTCCTCCCTACTTCGCATCCCCCACTTCCTCACCTATACACAACCACAGGGATCCGCTTCCAGGAGCGGAAGGAAGCCACGTTCTCCAGCTCTTTATCTGTGATCCACACAGGAACCAGCAGCTTCTGGGGGTAACTGGGGCATAATCTGAGAAGAGACCAGATGGGGTCACCGAGCTTGATCTAAGACATGTGATGACAAGATCCACAGGGACGGCTTTGTGGGAAGAGGGATGGGAGCCCTCCTCCCTCCCAGAGCCAGGAACTGTGCCCATGGAGCTTTCCACATGTGAACAAGGTCTGAGTCTGGATGGGTATTCTGGTTCCCCACCCGCTGCCCTCTCACTTGTAATTGCTGTTGATATGCGAGACTCTCCACACATTCTGCAGGTCAAAGCCCATCCTCACAAGCTCAGCCTCCTGCCGACATCGTATGTGCTCTCCTGCAACACAGTTCCCACACCTGTCAGCATCCAAGAGCGCCATCTCCGGGGTGGAGGACGGATGAGAACCAAGAGATGAGAAGTCTCCCAAAGAAAACAGCCTGGCCTCACCTGGCTGACACAGGTGGGTATGCTGGTCCTCTTCGGTCAGCCCCAGGCACCAGGCATGGTAGGCAAAAGCAAAGAGATCCTCAGGCTTGGCAGGCCTCGCTGTGGCCCGGCTTAGCCGCGAGAGCCACTCTTGGCACTGCTTAAAAGTGGAGAAGTGGCACCTGCCAGGCAAGAAGCCACAGAGTGAGGCAGGAGGGAGGTGTGCATTTGGGTCATGTGGGTCAAAAACACGGCCACAGAAAGGCTGTGGGGAGAGGAGGCTGCAAAGCAGGAGGTAAGGCATGGGGACTCTGGGGAGGACCAGGGACCCTGGCCAACACTCAAGAGAAACTGTCTTTGGGACAATTTTCTTCCCAAGAACTCTTGTCCTTGAGACATACTTATCCCCTCTAATGGGGCCCTACCATTTCTCCCATCAAATCCAAATGCTACCCCAACGCCCTGACTGTCTGTTGCTCCTTGTGTTACCTCCCGTGACTCCTAACACAAACCTTCTGCTTCAGGCAGGAAGTCCTGCTCACGCTATTCCTGTCTCCTTGTTTCTTCGCTTCTGCTTAATAATGTCTCCTCTTGGCCTAGCCACATCGTACTGATACTCTGAAGACAGTTCCAGTCCCACATCTCTCCTTGAGGCCTTCCCAGGCTACTCCACTCCCCAGACCCCTTCCTCTCTCATTCTTAACGTGCTTAGAGTATTAAACGGTACGTTTTTTCACAGCATATCGCTAGATGTTATGCCTTCCTTCAGCAACTAGACTTTAACCTCCTTGAAGGGAAGAGCAATGTGGATTCTCCTTCTGAATCCTTACAGACCTAAGCACACAGCAAGCTCTGAACTGGGCATCTTTTAATAATCCTTGGAGTCATCCCAGACCCCTCTTTCTCTCATATCCAATCTGTCAGCAAATCCTGTCATCTCTCCCTTCAAAAATCTGACACTTCCCACCATTTTGACTGCTACCACCCTGGCCAGGCCATGATCTCTCACCTGGGTAACTGCAATAGCTTCTCAACTAGTCTCCCAGCTTCTACCCCCATCCTCCTTCCATCTAGTCTCATTATAGTAGCCAGAGTGATTCTATAAAACATTAATCAGATCACGTCATTCTTTTGTTCAAAACCCTCCAGTGGTTTCTCATTTCCCTCAAAGTAAAAGCAAGTCAGTACATCAGCCTGACACCCCCTTACCTCTCAGTTCTTATATCCCACTATCCTCGCCCATGTGCATTCCACTCCAGCCGTACTAGCTTCCTTGCCATTCTTCCAACATGCCAGGTATGTATCCACCTCAGGGCCTTTGCACTCACTGTTCCCTCTGTCTGGCACACTCTTCCCCCAAATACCCGCATGGTCACTCTCTTCAGGTCTTGACTCAAATGAAAAGGTGCAGCCTTTTCAGTGTGGCCCTCTCTGATCACTTTGTTGAGAGCCATAGCCTTCACCCACAGCACTGCATATCCCCTGTCCCTGCTCTATCCTTTACCTTTACACTCACAGCATTTAACTTCCGTTACCCACTTATTATTTACTGCTGGTATCGCCCCATTGGACTATAAGCTCCACGAGGGCAGAAAATTTTGTCTATTTGTTCCCTGTTGTATCCCCAATGCTTAGAACAGTCTGGCACAAAGTAGGGTGCTCCATAAGTGTATGTTAAATGAATAAATAAATGAACCAACAATGTGAGTGCTGTATGCCAGAAATCATCCCAGGTCCTTTCATACACATTATCTCATTTAGTCCTTATGACAACCCCACAAGCTGAGCATTATCCCTGCTTCTTTGGTCAAGATACTGTGGGTCAGTAAACCGACCTTCCAACCCAGAAAGGATTTTCACCTTTTCTTCTAAACAGGGAAAGTGAGGCAGTATTTTCATTTCTTGCTTCATAGAAACCCTACAGCAGAGAGGTGTGGGCAGGACTCGGGCCAGAGGACCTGAGTGAGGCCCCATTGTCCTCACCTCACCACTTTGGAGTCCTTGCAGGCAATGTGCAACTGGAACATATCACGGCTCTCCACACTGTCAATCATCCGGAGGGGGACCTTTAGAGGAAGGGCAAACTGGAGTTCAGAGCCCCACTCCACACCACTCCCCATCCCCACCCTCACCCAGATGCTGATGTGCCAACAGAAGGAAGGAAGCTGACATTTACTGAGGGCCTGTTAAGTGCCTGTGACTGTGCTGGGTCCACTACATCTGTGACCCCAATTAATAATCACAAGAACCCTGCAAGGCAGGTGTTTTCACACCTGATTAGTAAGGAGAAAATTGAGCCTCACTTGGGGGACTTGACCAAGGTCACACAGTTGGTAAGTGGCACTCTTCTAACAATGCCTCTGTGCCCCTTAGAAGGGCCAGCAACAGGGTAGGGGAAAGTGAGAAGAGGGGAAGGGGGAATAAGTGAGAGAGACAGAAAGACAGACTCATAGCTAGGAGAGCGAGGCAGGAAAAGAAAGGCTAGTGAGAAAAAGAAGGGAACCCCAACTTTCTGGAGACATGATTAAGTAGAGCATTGCAGCAATCTCATCTTGAACCTCACAGGGATTCTGGTCTGAGTGTGGGAGAACAAGACAGGAACTCACGTTGATGACAGAGTCCTTGAACTTGATATGCAGCCGGTAGTTGGAGATGGCAATGAGGGCATCAGTTGCCCGGCCCAGGAACTCCACTCCCTCACCCTGCAGCACTGTGAAGGGCACCTGCCGGGGGACAGAGGAACCCTCAGTCCAGAAATGAGTCACCCCTTCATTCCCCTCCCCAACCCCTGATCTGTGGGATCCCTCTGGAAAAGCTAGGCCAAGGCAGGACAGAAGAGTCCTCTCCACGGTAACAGCACCAGGCAATGGCTATATAGGAAAGCTGCCTCTCCTTTCTGGGCCTAAGCCTCCACAATGCACACACAGGCAGACTCCCCTCCCTCCAGAGACTGCGGAGCAAGGAGCCAGAACTCCAGTACTAGATCTTCTTAGAGATATTTTTGGGGGGAGAGGAAAAGGAGGGTGTTTTTCAACCGGGCAGGGAGCTCCACCCACCCCGGGTCCCCAACTCCTCCTTACCTGCAGATTCTCCTCCTCTTTCACTAGTTCCTTGGGGGGGAACAGATCCTTGGCTTGGATGTACTCCAGGCTGGGGGGGCCCTCCTCACCCTGTGGGGAAGGCCTCAGCCCTAAGTCACCAGGCTCCACTTGGCCCATTAGGCCTCATTCTGCTCCCCTCCCCTCAATAAACCCACATACACCCTTATAAAGGTTCTGGTCACCAGAGGAGGGAAAAGAGACCTGGCCTGGTGGGAGGGGTGAAGTGGACAGAGTACTCAAACCTATTAAGCCTAAGGGAAGAGTAAGGTTCAAAGAGGAACTGGAATCTGCGCTCCACAAAGAGGGACTCTCCTATAGAACCACCAAAATTTTCCAAATGGAGGAGGAGAGAAAACTAAGGAAGAGAAAGACTACTGTAAGGGTAAGACAGAAGTGGGAATAGGAAGTGCTACCCTGAGGAAAAGGAACCAGTGTGGCAGCTGGTTATAGAGACAGGAGGAAAGCAGGCACCTAAGGCCACTGAGGCTTCATTCCAGTGGGTGAAGGAGACAAAGAGGAGTGGGTTGGAGGATTCAGTCCCATGCCTCTAGAGGGCCTTCATGGATGCTTTCAAAAGGAGGATGTGTTCTGGAGCTGAGCTGATTTTCCAGTTAGGCCCACGCTGCTAACAAGCACCCCCCCCACCCCCACCCCTGCTCCAAGCAACCTGCCCTGCCTGCTGATCTGAGGGGATTTCCTGAGGAATACCCATAGCAAGCAGAAGTAACTCCCCTCCCAACCACCAGGGAGGGGAGAAGAGGGGATCCAGACACCTGGGAGGAACCAGGAGACCCAAGGACAGCCAGGGGAGAGAGAGAGGAGGCCTGACAGACACCCACGGAGGGTGAGGAAGGGAGGGGTGGGAACATCTGAGAGGACAGATGGGGAAAGCTGGGAAGGAGCATTAAGCCAGAAGGGGAGGAGGGGAGGACTGAGAATGATGCAGAGGTACGGAGGCCTGCAGAGGCAGGGAAGATGGAGAAGAGAGGCTGTCTGGGGGACAGTCAAGGAGAAAAGACTGGCGTGTCAGGTGAGGGATGGAATAGTGGAAGGGGGAGGGGACTGGAGCCAGGGAGACAGCGCAAACATCCTGTGCTCCCCGACCAGCCCCCTAACATCCCAGAGGGCCTACTAGCCACATCCCACATCCCCAAGCACGGATGCAGCGGGTGGGACCAAGATGGAGAGGCGGAGGTAAAAGGATGTACCCCTGCAGGGCGGGGCCTGGAGATCTGCAGTCAAGGGCAGTGGCTGCGGGGCCAAGATGGGGCACAGAATTTCCATCCCTGGCCTTCGACAATCCCTGGCATCCGAAGATTAAAGCAAGTTCAAGAAAGAAAAGGGAGAACCCGCCTCCCCTGCCAGGGGCCTTGGGAAGGGGGATGGGCTGAAATTCGGAATCTCAAGGGCTGGCCCTGGGCGGGGCTGAGGGTGCAGAAAGCCTTGGGGGCCCCGGTGCCTCCGCAGGCGGGGCTGGCACTTACGAAGCAGCTGAGCATGGAGCAGGAAACGCGGGCGGTCAGGCTCATGATCGCGGGCGGTCTGAGCCAGCGCACATGTCCACGGAGCCGCTGCGCTGCCCGCCAGTCCCGGGCGCCCGCCGCATCCCGGCTGCGGAGTCCGCCAGGTGCAGCCGCGGCGGCGCCTCGGTGCGGCTCCCGCGCGCTTCTCCCCTGCTCTCCACAATGGAGCGAGCCCAGCTCCGCCCTCCGGCACGAGCGTGGAAAGGGGGGAGCGAGGCGAGGGGGGCGCCCCGAATCGCGCGGAGAAGGCGGGGGCGGGGCGGACCCTCCGGGCCCCGCCCATAGCCCCAGGATCCTCCCTCCCTGCAGCCCCTCGGCTGCGTGGGAGGGCGTCCTCAGGGGAGGTCCAGGGGCTTCCAGGAGTCTGGGCTGTGGGACTGCCCCCAGACGGCGTGAGAGGGGAAGGCGGGATCGTCTAAATCTTTTCACTTCCCATCTTCCCAGGTGAGCCACCTCACACCACTCTGTTCACATGTCCGTCCCGACGCCCTCTCCTCTCTGAGTTTCCCCCCTGCTCTGAATTCCCAAGATGGAGCCCACGTACCTCCACCTCATGCCCTTTCCATTTTCAAGGCTTCCTCCTTTCCCTCCAAAACCACCACCCACCATACCCCTGCCATACCCCACCACTGTAGTGTCCTCCAATCCCCTGACCTCACTAAATCCCGCGCCCTTTTTGCCCCTGGTCTAGTGCCAGCTCGGCCATTCCACACTCCTGAAAGGGAAATTCTCTGAGATTTTTATACCACGGCCCCTGCCCAGCCCTACTCCTTCAGCCGCATCTCTCCCTTGTTTCACATCCTCTGACTTCTGGGTAAGAAAGTCCTTCTTGGAGGAGAAAGAATTTCTTAAGCTGGGAAAGAGAAAAGCTGGAACTATGGACCACAGAAGCAATGCAAAAACAAAACTTGAAACCCAAGGGTAGGGGGATGGAGGGAGTTGGGTAGAGGGCCAAGAAATAAGAAGTGATAAAAGCTCAAAATGTCACTAAGAGTCACAGAAGGAGCTGACTGGAACCCCACACTTCCTGTGCCTGGTAACTTTCAGAAACCAGGGCTTTAGTTTTGGTTTTGGGAGAAAGGAGAAGGGAGGAATGGAAGGAAACCTGACATTTCCTTAAGTGCCTACTATGAGCCAGATATGTTTTAAACATTATCTCACTAAAATCTTTTAACTCCTCATGAAGTAAGCTTTATCCTGTTTTACGGTGAGACGTCAGGCTTAGAGAGAATATGTGCAATCTGCCTAAGGTATTGAAGTGGTGGTGCTAGGGTTCACGATTAGACCAGGCTGACTCTGAAGCCCACGGTCTTTTCAGGGTATCACAGAAGAGAAAAAGGAGAAGGGCTATCAGTTGGTGGGGGCCAAGACCAGCAGGCTCTCTGAGAAGAACCCAAAACAATACTGCACACACCACATACCCACATGTCTGTGGAGGGAAGGGGGGAGTCCTCTCACTAACTGAATTCCTTAAGCTGTCCCTAAGCACAGGGGACGCCTGAAAGAACTGAAGAGACATGGCCAGAGCGAGGGCCTGGTCTGGGCCAGGGCCTGCAGCTCTCCACTCCCTTCACATCTCACTGCTTCCTGCTCCTAGCTCTCAGGGCTGAAAGAGTTCCCTGAACTTGGGGTGAGAGAAGGGCAGTTCTCAGAATATGAAAAGTATTTGGGAGCACTATAAACACACACACACACACACACACACACACACACACAGAATGATATCCTGGGCACCTTGAGGGTGCTATCCTGGTGGTATCCTGTATATCCAGTCAGCTGTTGCCTGCAGTAGCTTAATGGACAGCAGCACTTTGGAGCTGGAGAAGACCCACAATTTTAGTGGAGTCACTCCTAATACAGTACCCACAATATTCAAGGGGCCCACTAGGAAGTACAAGGATCTTGAGATAAAAGAGGCCTCGCTTTTCAGACCAGAACAGAGAGTTTCTACCAGGGACCCAGGAAAAGCAAGAGAAGAGCCATTATGAAGAGCTGAGAGAGCCAGTGGTAGTGTGGAGAAAGCATGCCATAACACACGCAGAAAAAGACTTCTGAGGCTTCCTGTCCCAGTGCCAGTATATTGCATGGTGTTTTGCAATCTAAAGAAACCCTAATTTATCTCCAGGGCAGATGAACCTGTTTAGGAGCTGAACAGAGTAACCCGGAGCTCAAGGTCCAGGAGGGGCGGGGCAGCTTCATGGAGAAAGACACAAGGATTATAGAAACACAATGGTCTGAGTTAAGAGAGAGTACTCACCATTCTACCTTGGTGAGGGTCTTGGCTGCCTGCTTCTCACTGTAAGGAAACAGAAACATAAGAGTAAAGAACACGTTACATCACCATAGAATCAACAAATGCCACACATTTACTCCTGAACTTCTCTACAGTTCTTATTCTCTTCCTTCCCAGAGAATCCAGCCTCTGTACATGCCAGACAGAGGCAATGGGAGCTACATGGGGAGAAAGCAACAAGTGATTCTGCAGGGCATGAAGTCAGCCACAAAGTTCTGGAGCAGGAATGAGTGTCATCCAAGATTCTTCAGCAGAACTCAAGAGTCCTGATTCCCAGATCTAGAAGGAGAAGTAGAACACTCCAAACCCTTTTCTTTGTGGGACAGCAAAAGAACTGCCAACTCTGAAGAGACAGAGGCTGCCTACCAGGACTCACTGCTGGCCCTGATGGGCACACAAATCCACCGGAATGCTCTACCAGCCTCTGAGTCTGGGAGTAGCACCCACCTGACCTGTTTACTGGGAGCAGAGTCCAAAGCAGAGTACAAGAGGGAGGGGACCACAACCTGTGATCAAAGGCAGCAGGGCTGGACAGAGCCTACTGAATGTACTTGACACCAAGTGGGGTGCAGGTTAGTGGGAGGAGGCCACACAACAGGGACAGAATCAGGCCAGCCCAGGCCTCGGAGTCAGTACCTGTCAAATGGGCCCAAGCAACAGAAAATTCAGGATGGGCCTCCTTGGCCCTCTTAGGGAGCCAGGCCCAGGTTTCATTGACATTTTCCTTCATGCCTCCTCTCTGAGCTCAAGAGCAGTCGAGCAGTGTCCGTAGGAAGGCTGCGGGGATAAACGCCTCCATCCGTGGTCCTGCCCTCCTCCCTGATCACAGCCTACCCTTCCTCATGGGGGAGCCAGCAAGCGACAAGCCAGAGGTGCTGCCTCACCGCCCACTGGCACGCAGCCTCAGGGAAACGAAGAGAGAGACAAGGACAAGACCTGGGAGTCCCAGGGTTCCCAGACCTAGGGGATGTGGCCCCGGGGGGCGGGCCAGGCTGGCAGGGGAGCCCAGGTGCCCAGGTTCTAGGGGCGGAGCCTAAAGACTCGGAGGCGGAGTCCCGAATGACAGAGGGCGGGGCTCACGAAAACCGGTGGGGTCGGGGCGGGGCCGGGCAAGACACGGTCTTTGCGGTTCCCGGACTGGCAGTGCACGGGGCACGGTGACTCACCCAGGCGGCGTCCGCCCGACCCTCCGAGGCCGCGCTCTCACCACTTCCGTCTCCCGCAGCTGCTGAGGCCGCGCAGCTACGACCCCACCACGGTGCCTCTCTCCCCAGCCAATCGTATCTCTGGCCTGTGCCCGCCCTGGCCAATAGCCACAGCAAGTCCCGCCCTGCCCCCACCACGCAGCCGCCGCCCTCACTCTTCACGCCGCTCATTGGTCAAGTAGGGCAGACGCCCTCCCAGCCTTTAGCCTATCGGGTGCCGGGAGGCGAGACTGTACCTTGAGGGAGGAGGAGCGGCGCCGGAGAGGAGACGCAACCAATGGGAAATCACAGCGCGTCCCTGCGGCAACCAATCAGGGAGCAGTAAAAGGGGGGCTGCTAGCTATGGCTCCAGGGGCCGGAAGTGGAGGCGGCCTGTCGCCTACTGGTAGCGCAATTGGAGGCGGGGCCTTGTAGGGGCACAGGCTTTACAGCCACTTCCGGTGACGACTCCTCCTGGGGGTTACTTCTCAAATAATTCCCTGGTGGCCCTTCGGTTTATCTGCTTCCCGTTTTGGTTTCGCTGCGGCCATCCGGTCCGAAAGCCAGAAAAGGAGAGAAGACCCCCCCCCCCAGGCTGAGAGGAGGGAGGGCTGGGCCTGAGGTTCCGTCTCAGTCTTGTCCGACTAGCGGCGGGAGGGTTTCCCCTCTTTCGCGCTTTGACGGGTTCCTCCAACTCTCACTTTTCATCATCATCGACCTTGCCGTTCTTCACGACCTGCATGGTGCGGTCAGTCCTGAGTAAAGATCTCTCACCTGAGAGATAGGAAACCTGTCACTAGCTAGCTGCGACCTCCTGCTCTATAAAGGGGGTGGGGAACAGGACTCTCCCGAGGACCCAGCTCTTCGCTCCTCCCCTCCTATCGTCTGGAGAGCCAGAGCAGACAGCAGGGCGGAGGGTGGCCGCTGGAGGTCGCCTTGGCCCGGGGATACCACCAGCCCGACAGAAATGGAGAACAGTTGAGATTCTCAGCAGATAGCTTCTGTGTGGGAGTGGGCCTGAATGCGTTAATACCAGGCCATGGGGCCAAAATGTCTTCACGTGCCTCTTTGTTTATAGAACATTGGAACTTTTACTACAGTTAGTAAATTCCAGGAAAACGGGAACTTTGCCTCTGTTCACTGCTTTAACTCCAGGATCTAGAACAGTGTCTGCAACCTAGCAGATGCTTAATAAATATTTGTTAAATGAATACTGGACTCCCTCAAGGCAATGATTGTACTTTATCCATTCTCAGCACTTACTATAGTGATGGTGCTTAAAGGGATTTCAACATTTTTCAATGCTCCATCACCTGCTGCCTAGAGTAGTGAGCTTAATTCTGCATATCTCTTTCCCCAAATCAGGGGAAATAGAAGTCAGGAGGCTGCGTGCAGTTAACACCATGTTTTCCCAAGGGCCGATATCAGACAAAAATTTCTATAAATTGAAAGTACTGTATATGGGAAAGATGGAGAGAGGCTCAGGCCCCAGGTAATAGAGACAGGATAGATACGGTTAGTAAGATGGAGAGGCCAGGCTGGATTCTAGGCAGAGACTGAAGCCTGTCAGAGGAGGGGAAAGTTTTCCCCACTCTCCCTTCCCTACTAAAAGCCAGAACCCAGCACCCTCCTCCAGCCACCTTTCCAAACTGGGTCCTAGGATCTTGGTCTCTGGGAGGTGATAAAGATACAGACAGTGACACCAGAAGCCACCTATAGATTTGTTAAACTTTATTTCCTCTGAGTCTCTGGGGAGGCAGCAGGGATGTAAGGCGAAGTGGCAGTAGCTGCAGGGGCCTGAGCAGAGCTGGTGCTGGGAGGGGCCGGTATGGGCAGGACGAAGAGGAGGAGATTTAAATATCCAGGGCTGAAAGCCAGCTAATGGGTCTCCTTCATCTGTCTTTGGATTTTGTGCAGCATCTCCTGCATCCGCCGCAGCTGGAACAGGCACATGCATCAAAATAGGGCCTTTCAGAGAGTCCTCTAGTTTTGGGGAAGTACCCTCAAGCTCTAATCCCTCAAGCCAGGGCTTTGGTAGCCCTGAAGTGTCATGGAGACCCTGGGTAGAACCATTAATCCACCAATCCAGGACCCAGATATGCACCAGAGCCAGGGATCTTCCTATTCTCAAACCAAGAGATACTGAGGTTTATGATCAAGCAGGGGACCTCCCAGGCTGTCAAACCTTACCACCTCGTACTGCTCTCACCTCCTCATCTTTCTCTCGGATCAGCCTCTCTGTTTCTGGATCTGTCCCTGGTGGGACAGCAGGGATGGGGAAGTCGGTACCACTCTCTCGAGTCAGTTTGCTGAGGGGAAAGGGAAAGGGGGGTTGGTAAGGCTAGGGGGACCCCAGCACCTGCTTGGATTGAGCCCAGGGCCTGTAGAAGAACAAAGGAAGGGCTTGGTCTCACCCAGGGCTGCGCTTGGGATCCCCCCCACTGCCTGCTCTGTCCTGGCTTCTGGCCATACTTGCGATTCCGTTCTTTCACCACCAGGCGGGTCATGCTCTGGATGCACTGTGCCCGGTAGTTCTCATAATGTGTCTCCCGTGTCACATCCTTCAGGTCTTGCATGTGAGTACGCACCAGCATTGTCCTCAGCTTCACAAAGTCGCAGTGCCCTGGGTTTTCCACTGCATAGCAAGGCTAGGAGTCAGCCAGGGGCATGGGTAGGGGAGAGCCGCTGAGGGCAAGGAGATCCCCCAGTCACAAGCTCGGGGCTTTACCTTCAACAATGCCCCAGGGGTAGAGCCGGCCCCGAACTCGCCGCCCTCTGGCCTCTACCACAGTGTTGCTGCCAATTACAGCAAATGGGATGCTTTCCTGGAAGAAGTTAGGGGGCCTGTCAACACCCTTCTTCTCACCTGTTCCTTTCACCTATATTTTCATCTTCTCTGCCTCATTTTAGGAAAGAAGGTCCTAGCCCACCCTTATATAGAATTCTACTTCCCTCTTCTGCCCAGAAAAGACAACATGGGAAAGGGAAGCCCTGGGGTGGCCCCACCTTTAGGGCTTGGTCCTGTAATTTGAAGTCCTCATCCTCATCAGAGTCACAGTCTGGAAACTGGTAGACCTTGATTCCAAAGCGCTCAATCTCCTCCCGGATCTGGCAAACACATGAGGGGCCCACAGTTCTGGGGACCCCATCCTTTCCAGAAGCCCACCTGCTCCCCTCCCCCCACCAGCTTCCCTCACTTTGCGTTTCTTGCGCTCCACTTCAGGAGGTGTCAGTGTGTCCGCCTTAGCCAAGATAGGCACAATGTTGACCCGCTGATGCAGGGCCTTCATGAATTCAACATCCAGTGGCCGGAGCCTGGGGAACAGGAATCTGTGACCACCGGCTAGTGGCAGCCCTGCCCCTGGTGCTCTCGGCCTGTTCCCTTGGCAGCACCCGGTGGTGTCAGGAGCCTCAGGCTCGGACCATACCCGTGGCCGAAGGGCGAGATGAAGTAGAGGCAGCAGTGCACCCTGTTGTCTTGGATGTTCTTGCGGTTTAGGCCACTCTCGTCTCGGAAATACTGCTCAAACTGCTGGTCGATGTATTCTGCCACAGGCTTCCAGCTAGGGCAGGGACAAACAAGCAGAGAAACTGTGGGAGGCGGGACTGCCTAGTGAGCTCTGTGACGGCAGAGTAGCTCTCACCCTAAGCAGTGTTCTCAAGACTTATTCCCTTGGCTTGCTTTACTCCATCTTCAGGAAGGTATCAGGGGTGCATCTCACACATCCTGATAGAAAATCACACTAAATACGCAGGCAGAGTTCAATAAATACTAGTTTTCTGAGAGGAAAAGAGCCCAGATGACCAAACAAAGCAATAAGAATAGCAAGTTGCCTGCAGGTGAACCAACTGGAAGCCAGGGCAGCCCTAAGTCAGGTTCACAGTCCAGCCTCGGAGTCTTTGTTGGTGTGGTTCTACTTCTCCAAACCCACTCCATCCTTCAGGGCCATATCCAAGAACCATCTCTTCCATGAAGTCTCCTTTGACTATACCAATGCACACTGTTCTCCCCTTCTCTTCGCCACATAGATAGATAGATAGATAGATAGATAGATAGATAGATGTTGATAGATAGATAGATAGATATGAAAATTGAGGTTCATGCTTTCCCCTTCTCTTTACCACAGTCAGATTATATACATATAATATATATATATTCAAGAACTTCAATTTTAAAGTCCTTTGCTCTTCTGTTATCTAGTTCAATCCTCACTGATAGGTGGACATTAGGAGCACCATCACTCTCATTTTAGAAATGAAGAAACTAAATTCAGAGCAGCTAAGAAACTCAATCTGGATCACTTTGGCTAGCAAATTCTCTACCAACCCAAGTCCCCGCCTTCTGACTCCTGGCTTAGTGTGTTTCCCTCTACACTGCCCGACCCATTTACTGACTTGTTACCTGACTGACACACAAGTTAGAGAACTACTGCACCCCACTCCCTCACCCCTGCTGCCACTAGACTGTAAGCCTCTCAGTGACAGGGATCATTCCTACTTGTTCTGTATCCTTTGAAATGTCCAGCACAGGCTGGACACCCAGCATGTGTTCAATAAATTCCTGCTGGCTGACTAAATGAGTATATGTGGAGGTGTGCTGTAAACTGTGAGGTGCCAGGCGAATGAAATTATTATTATTATGGAAGTGAAGAGGAGGTAAGTAGCTTGATTGAAGGAGGGGGTCACGCTTCCAACAGTAGGAACCAGGTGCTGGTTGGGGCTAGAGTGTCCAGGCACGTCCAGTTTGCTGAGATGTATTCCTACAGCAGGAAGGATGATGATGACATGGAGCCACTTCAATCCGTCACGAATATTTATGGAGACCATGTACCATGTACTAGCACAGCGCTGTGGCAAGAATATAAGAAACAGCCCTCCCCTCAAGGCTTAGACTATGAAGTTGAAGATGAACCAGTGTGCTGAGCTGAAAGTCACATGTTGTAATAAAGTGTGTGATGGGATTCTGAGCATAGAAAGGTCTGTGAAGGTCTGATTAGTCTGTGAAGCAATTATCCAGGGTCAGCTTCAAGGTCATGAGACCTGTCCAGTCACACGGGGCCCCACATTCAGAAGGGCTCATGCTTGGTTTGATTCTCTGCTATGGCTGTCTTGAAATTCTTAATAATTTTGAACGAGGAGCCCTAGATTTCTATTTTGCACTGGCCTTGCAATTATCATCTTAAAAGTAATGAGTGTCATGTAAACAGCCCTTTACAGTTTTCAATGCATATTCACATGGCTCATTCTTGGTGATTTCCAGATCTACTGGGTGAGGTGGCAAGGGCTGGTTTTTTTCAATGGAAGAAATAGGAATGTAGTCATTTGCTCCAGATCACACAGTTATTAAACGCTGAATCAAGATTTGAGCTCTCAGGCTCGGGGTCCTAGCACCAACCTGGCTAACTTCTTTGTCAAAGGCACCACCTTTTCTCCTGTCTCTATCATCCATTCTCCTCTCATTACTCACTTAGGTCTGACCATTATCAAAGCATCCCTCCAGTTCCTAAAAAACAAGAAGCCAGGGATGATGGGGGGTGTGACAAAGCCACCTTTTTCTCTTTTGGCAGGTAGCCTAGAGGGTGCCTGGAGTTTAAACAAAGTCCCACCCATTTTTTCCTTTTGCCTCTTCTTTCCCCCCTTCACCTCTCCCTCTATGCCCTCTTACCTTTTTAATAAAACTTGTTGTAGCACCTAAAGTGTTGCTGGTGAGAGGAAAGGAAGGAGGGAGGGTGATATTTATTGAGCACCTACTGCATGTCAGGCCCTGTGCTCCATGTTTTTACATGTGTTTGCCCTTGTTTTTTTTTTTTTGAGGAAGATTAGCCCTGAGTTAACATCTGCCACCAATCCTCCTCTTTTTGCTGAGGAAGACTGGCCCTGAGCTAACATCCATGTCTATGTTCCTCTACTTTATATGTGGGACGCCTACCACAGCATGGCTTGCCAAGCAGTGCCATGTCCACACCTGGGATCCGAACCGGCGAACCCCAGGCTGCCGAAGTGGAACGTGTACACTTCACCGCTGTGGCACCAGGCTGGCTCCTTATGTTTGCTCTTTTGAGGCTCTTCTTTCTTACCTTGTGTCCTCACCCCCGTTATAGAATTACAGGTCTGAGTTAAAAGGAACATTAGAGGTCATCTAGTCCAATCCGTCCCTCCACTCTAGAGGAAATGGCTATCCAGTAAAGGGCATGGCATGCTCAAGATCACAAACCTCTTCCTCCTGACAATTTTGGATATGTCTCTGCCTAAATGCGCCCCTGTATGTGTCTACAGAATGGGTAGGGGTGTCACCGACTAATTGCCCAGAGGAACTCAAGGGTGGGTTTGGAAGCATTTAATTGTTTAAGAGATGCAATCACCAACTACCCTGAACCAGACCAAGCTCCACAAGAGCAACGCCTAGGACCTTTGCCTCATTTTTAATGCTAAGATCTCTCTGGAAGGAGGTCAGGCCTTATGACCATAACCTGCAGTGTATTTGGAAGCCTGTTTTCCAAGTGAGGCTGCACAGGTAAATACCCACCTCTCCCTTTTGAATATTCATTCCCATCTGAAATACAATGCCCCTGCTTCGCTTTGTTCCAGGACACTAGGACTTTGGAAGTGATTCCCCATGGCTTCCTATTTGCTGCAAATAAGTTCTACTTTGTGTGGCAACTACTTCTGGTCAAGAGTCTGATTTTAACTCTGCCAGGAGGCAAACCCACTTATGGTTCAGTAACAGGGGTTTTGCTTGGTCAGACATACCATTCTGTGTTGTTGACTGCATCCCCAAAACCTGGCGTGTCCACGATGGTGAGCCGCAGTCTCACGCCCTTCTCTTCGATGTCCACTGCATGTTTAGTAATCTCCACAGTTTGCATGATCCGTTCTGGAGAAGGGGGAAACTGAGGCCAGGGCAAGGGCAAGGGCAAGGACCTGCCTAGTCAGGACAAACCACCCACCCCCTGTCAGCTTTGCTGCCCAGACTGCCTCATCACACTGCCCCCCTCCCCACCCCCAGGCTGCCGGGGGGGCCTGTTCTCTGGGAACCAGCAAGGAGCACATTTCCCAACACAGGAAATGCCGGTGGCTGTTGGCTCTGGCCCCAGCCTCTTCTCTGCTCCCAGCTCTTTTCTTAGATTCCTGGAATCCTTTGGGGGTCAGAGACTCACTCAGAGAGCAGGATTCTGGTCCCTGCCCTGCTTCGGCACCCAAATCTTTAGGGAGATGGCTGGTGGGCTGCCAGGCCAGAGGCCTATGGAGAGATGCCGTCAGTCTCTCTAGGAAGTCATGTTCTCCTGCATGCTGGGGAAGACCCCCTCCCCCAGACTCTGGAGTGAGTTTGATTTCCCAAGTCAGGTCTGCCTGCCTGTCTGCATGCTCCTCTCCTTTCCCTACCTTCAGCACTGAGGAGCTTCCGGTCCCGGTACAGATCGGTGAGGAAGAGGCTATTGACAAGAGTGGATTTCCCCAGGCCAGACTCTCCTGATGGGGGAGAGAGGATAGAAGCACCAAATCAGAAGATAAGATCTATAGCCAAGAGGTAACCCCACTAAACCAAGGTGTGGGGGGAGCTGCTTTCTTATCTAATTAGGAAGAGACTAACCAAACCATAGCATTTTAAAGCTAGAAGGAGGAAGCAGAGAGAACAGCTTGTCCAGCTTTCTCATTTGAATGAGGCCCAGAGAGAGTAGGAGATTACCCAAGGGCACACAGAAAAGGGCAAATACTAGAAAACGGTTGATCAAGTGTTCTTTGCACACTTGACCCCCCACATATACATACATACATTTGGCCACCCACGGCTCCTGGCTATTTTGCAAAAAGGCACAGCCACTTGCTGCTTTCTCCTTCCCTATCCCTCCCCCAACGCCCTACACATACCATCCCCACCTGAAACGCCCCCTGCCCAGCCCAGCCCAGCCCCTGCTCTACCTGCCACCATGAGGGTAAAGTCAAAGCCTTTCTTCACGGACTTTCGGTGGACTTGATTGGGGAGGGTCGCAAAGCCCACATACTCCTTGTCATCCTAGTGGACAGGAAGGCAGAGTACATCAGGGCGGGAGGAGGGGCCCCGGGACCCAACACCAGCCTTCTCCTTCCCTCCTAGGTCTTTGTCCCAGCCTTAGAGAAGGAGTGCCAGACTCCTCTGAGGCCCCATCTGGGGCCACCAGCTGGGCTTCTGCCCCTGCTGATGCTGTCAGTTTCCAGTGCGCCTGGGGGCCAACACCACAGAGCTGGGGCCAACACAGGACAGAGAGAGGCCCCAGCTCAACACGCACACGCATGTCTGCACACACATACACACACGTGCACATACACGCACACACACTCGGGCTCTCTCTGCTCCTTCCCTGGGTCTTCCTGCACAAGCCCACTGAAAGACAAAGGCGGGGCTGGAGGCTCTACCTCAGAGGAGTCATAGGGATCAAGCTTGCCCCATGGGCTGCGGGGCCGGGCTGAGGGGCTGAGAGGGGCTGAGGCAGAGAAGTACTGCTGGCTGTCAGAGGGCTGGGGCCACGAGGGGGTTCTGAACTCCAGGTCATCCTGGCAGAGGTCTGGGGCCTGGGGCCTTGGCTCCAGAATCTGAGGCCTGGATGCCCAGGTCTTGGCCTCTGGTTGGTGGCAGCTCTCGCTTCCTGGGAAATCCTTCACGAACTTGTTCAGTTCTGCATCATCCTTGTCCTCCAGGAAGCGCTTGATCTGGGGGTTGGGGTGGTAGGTGGATAGGTGGCAGGAAGGGAAAAATGAAGGAGGAAGACAGGAGAAGGCGAGAGGGAGAGAGAGGAAAGCACTTGTGGTTAGAAGGGAAAGAAACTGGACTAGCAGTAAGCTAGAGGATGTGCTCACTATCCCTCCTTCACCTGCTCACACACTTCCCCAGTCCAAGATGCCAGGAAAGGCCCCAGGGTCCGGGAGTAGCCCTGGGCAGACCCCAAAGCCCTAGTAACTGCTCTTGGGAGCTGAGTAGCTCCAGTCCTGATGTTCCCTCTCAACAGGGTGCTTGTTGAGGCTGCTCTTCCTGGGGGTCTGGCCAAGCCAGGGGCCAGGGACTGCCCCAAAGGCCAGGAAGTCAGACTGAATGAGGAGGAGCAGACAGAGGCATTCCAGCTGACAGGAGAATGTGGCTCAGGATTTAAGGAGAATGCAGAGTCAGAATGAGGCAGGGGCAGGAGGGATAGGGAGGGGAGAAGGGAGCTGCCAGCCCCAGGTAAATCAAGAGCCATGAGGGGGCTCCGTGCCTCCTGTCACTGCAGGTCAGCGAGATCTGCAACTGAGGTGTAGACTCTACTGGAGGTGCTCACTCCCCAGGGCTCACTGCTCACAGCTCAGTACAGCTGACCTGACCGCCACCCCCCCCCACCTTACTCCAGACACTGAGCCACGCTGGAGCCTGAGCCTGGGCCCCAGGAGAGAAGGGTAAACCTGCCAGTGGATGCTGAGTATGGGTGGAGGGGAGCTGGGAAGGACCAGGTGAGGGAGGATAGGAGGACACTGGGCCTCCAGAGCTGCTGACAGCCCCCAACTGTGAGGGACATATAGGGGGAAGCACCCCTCAGTTGCCCCTTGCCCCCTCTGCCTGGAGCTAGGCTTTAGCTAGCAGTGCAGGAGGGGGTCTGGCCTGAACTGTGAACCACAGGGGTGGTAGGCAGAGAATGGCTGGCTCCTCCATAGAGACATGTTCCATCCCATCTCCAGCTTGGAAGAGAGGCCACTTCCCCCAACTCTCGCCCTCAGCTCTAGACCCTAAAGCTTCCTCTCTCCTTTGGGGACCAGCCCCCTTTGTGGAGTGCCTGGCGGTGCTGGGCTCAGCTCTGCCTCACAATACCCACGTGCCACCCCCAGACAATGGACAAGGGCCGGCTTCAGAGGCTGACTCACCCTCTGGGGATTGGCCAAGCCAATGGGGGCTACCCCAGACCATTGTGGAGTCCCAACCAGGGTTGGGGGAGATAGGATAGTTATAGTTTTCCTGCAGGCCCCCATTTTACAAAGGGAAGAATTGAGAGAGGTGGACATGCACATTGTCAGTTCATGCCAGAAGGAAGTGATTGAGACAGGGAGGCTAGAGGGAAAAGTCCCCTAAGAGCTACTTCCAGGCTGTCGCCTTTCAAGTCCCCACACCTGCTTATAGTCATAGTCTCCAGGACTCACCTGGACAGAGGAGAGGAAAAGAGGACCTTTAGCCTGGAACTGGAACTAGCATTTGGGGGCTTAGTGGCCAGAAGAGGCCGTCCTGAGGCAAGTCTGACCTAATAGGCTTTTCTCATCCATAATATCTGTGGGGTCCAGTGGGGTTACCATACATCCTAGTTTATGTTTGTTGTCCTAGCATAATGATTAATTGTGGCCCTATTCACTTGGAAAGGTGTCCCAGCTTGGATGGTTCATTATATGGCAAGAGAGAAGGGATGGGGCTCGGGGGCAGTAGGTCTTGTTTTCTGGCAGCTAAAGAGTCTGGGGAATTCCAGGAAATCCTGCCCCTCTGCACAACCCTGCAGTGACCCAGCAGTCGGTCTGGGGGTCAGGCTAAGGGTGGGAGACAGAGGGCTGTGTTCCACCTGGTTTCCCCAGGGGCATTGATCAGAGAGGCAGCAGGGAAGGCAGTGATGGAGACCCCTAGCCCCCACAACCTTCCAGCAGAGCCACCAGGAACGTAGCACCATTCTCCCTGCTAGCCCTGGCTGCTTATCAGCACAGAGTGGCCCACAGGGGCTTTAGACAAGGAGTCAGGACACCAGGGTCCTCACCTCCTGTCTGTTCTTCCCTGCTCCCAGCTCTGCCAGAGATCAAATCATTTTCTGGCTTTGAGCCCAAATTCTAGCCAAGGCAGGGGAAGACAGGTCAGGTCCACCCATCTCCCAGAGCAGCACCTTACCCCAGCTTCAGTCCTGTCCTCAGGGACAGCACTGCCTTGCCATCCCAGTGAATGGTCCATGTCCCACACTTCAGAATCCCTGTCGGCAAGCTCTAGGTCTAATTTTATCTCCCAGGCAAAGTTCCTCACACACAGAAACAGCCTGGTCTTGATGTTCTTGTTGTAATCTGGCTTCCTGGCTTGCTCCTTTCCCTTTCTCTCTGACCTCCTTGTCTCTGTCAGGGGCCAAAAAAGCCTGTGGAATGTCCTTCCCCACCCCCTCCTCCTCCCCTTCCCTTGGCTCCCACTCTCCAAGGACAGCTCAGCTGCAGCGGGATCACTGGGTTCCTCCGCAGTCCCCTCCTCCTCTGATTGGCTGCCCCATGACGCCTGCCCGCTGCCTACCCTGGTGGGCACAGCCTCCCAAGTCTGTCTGCAGCACAGGCTCTTGATCTACTTGGCCTCCCCTGGTAACCCCCAAGGACACGGAGGCCTGTCAGAGAGTTGTGAGCTGTCCCCAAGGTGACCTGGCCCATCAGTACATGGGCACAGCCACTCAGGAGACTCCATCCCCAAAGGATTCCTCTCTCTCTCTCTAACCTTAACTTTAAGCAGTGATGAAGTAGGGTGCGATGTCCCATAATCCCCTGGGTATAGGTTATCATGGGAACAGCCCCACTTCTCTTCCCAAGTGTCCCTTTGTGTTCTCCCAGCAGAGAACCCCACTGTCTTCAGAAATCTGCCCCTAGATTCCCCTGCAGAGAGCCCCAGCCACAGAGGGACTCCTCCCACCCTAGAATACCTGACCTGACTCATGGGGACCCATATCACTTCATCACCCCATCGCTTCAACAGAGTCCATGGAGGAGCTGCTAGCCCTTGTTCTCTGAGGGGCTTGAGTTCAGGCCAACAGGAGGCCAGAATCTCTGAGGCTTCAGAGTTGCTGCTTAGGTGGGAACAAATTGAGGGGCCTGGCTGGGAGTGTGCAGATGGAGCACTTGACTAGGAGTCAGGAGGCCAGTGTTTCTGGTTTGACCAGAAACACCCTTTGTGATTTGGAATAGTGTCTTAATTTCAGGGTCTTAATGTACAATTGTGGATGGCCCTTCCTTGCCTCCCAGGATGGTTGGGGAGAGACAGCACTCCCAGATGAGAGACACCTCAAGCTGCTTTGAACCTGAGGAGAAAAGGTGCATCTCAAGTCAGAGGATGGTTATTAATGTTGGCCTGTTATTCTTGTCACATGCAAACTAAAAGCCCCTGGAGCTCCGGGGGTGGGGAGCGCTCCCTACGGACCTCCAAAGCAGCTGGGACACTGGTCTCCTCTCACAAAGAGACCCTCACAGGGGAGTCTGACTCGACACGAACCAGTCAGCCTAAGGACTGGGAGGCTGGAGGGCAGAGGCTTGAGGCTGAGGACTCTGGTGGTGGTGGGGTGTCTTTAATTAGAGAGGAACAGAGTGGCCTCGGCCAAGCTGAAAGTACCGAGACCTTAGCTGACCTGAACTTAGTGTGTGGCAGAAAAAGCCCCTCTTGGCCCCTGCTGGGCTTGGCACTGGGGACAGTCAGTGCTCCCCCAGGCTTCCATCCCTGGAACAATCAATCTGTCCATCCTCCTGTAGGAAAAAGGAGGGTGCCAGGGACAACGAAAGGCAACATTTGGCCTCTCCCAGGAACCCCCCTTTGGGGAAGGTCACAGGGGTCACCAAAACTTCCTGGCCAAGACTTGGGCCTCAGCCTAGACACAGCTTGAGAGACATGAGCCCAAAAGGTTGGCCTTTCCAGACCTAGAAGCTTCCGATTCCATGGGGCCCAGGGAGTTCCCTTCTGGAGGCTGCCCACAGCCAACATCCTGCCCCCACAGGCTGGTCATGGATCTCCTCCTGCTGTAAACAGACTGTGCCTCCCAATGCAGAGTGCAAAGGCTGGGGGGCTTCCAGACTGAGAGGAGAGGCCGGCATGGGGCCTGGTGGCCCTGACCCCCAGCACAATGTGTTTGTGGCAGGCTCTGGCAAAGACAGCAGGAGACAAGCTGGCACCCTCACAGCCAAACATCAAAACTTCCTACCTGGGGGCCTCCAGGGAGGCTGGCTGGGGTTACTGCTTCTCTTCCCTACAGGCAGGTGGCAGGAATGAGTTCCCCCACCCCCACCACTGCAGAGGGACCTGGTTTGGGGAGGACGGTAGTGTAGGATGCTGCAGGAGGAAGCTTCCCCATGGTTCCTGTCTCAGAGGCAGAGGGATGGAGCTGACCCACCGGGTAGGATGGTGGTCTTCCCTCTCTCAGGGGTCCCTGGGCAGAGGGCGCTGTGGGAAGGGCCTAGGAGCTGCCCCTGGCTAGGCTGTGGGAAGGAGGGCCCAAGCGTCTCACCATCCCTCTTGGGGAGGCAGGCAGTGTTTGTGGGCCTTCTCTGTGTGTTTTCTAAAGGAAGTTGGTGCTAACCCCTGAACCCAGGGTAGGTGGGTGAGGAGGGGTCACCCAGGTAACAGCTGACCCAGGCAAGGCCGGGGACCCTCACCTCCGCTCTTCGCTGACGCGCCCACCCCAGCCCAACATGAGCGTCTCGGCCGGAGGCCCCCAGCCTCCAGAACGAACCCACCCCTCTGTCCAAAAACGCGGGCAGCACCCGGGGGGTCGGGGCACGCTTGGTCGCTGCTTGGATCAGAGGGAGAAACTTGGGAGCGGCGACGCAGCGCTGCCTGCCAGCAGTGCCCGCCTGTGCCCGCGGCCGGCGACAGCGCCTCCCGCCCCGCACAGCCGGAGCTGCGGCACCGCGCGGGTCCCTGTGGAGCCGCCCGAGAGCGGCGGGCCTTGCGCGCCCAGCCGTGCCCCGCGCCCGCCCTCCTTACCATGGCTGCAGCCCGGGCCGGGCCGGCTCCGCCTGGACAGCGCCCGAGCGACCTGCGGCCAGAGCTCTGCGCCGACCTCGCCGCACCACCAGCCTCCGCCCGCCGCCCTGAGCGCAAACCGGCCGGGGGCGGGGCCAGGGGCGGGGCAGGGGCGGGGCGAATCGGCCCGGGGGCGGGGCCTGCACCTTGGCCGCGAGAGGTGAGTGCGCTTGTTGGGCCCGGGGCGGCCGACCTAGGCGCCTGCCTTGCAGCCCGCGACCCTAGAGGCGCAGAGCGCAGAGAGGCGCTCAGGACAGGCTGCACTGATCACCTGGCTCTTCCTTACTCAGCCGCTAAAGAGTGGCCTCGCCAGGCAGCGCATCACCGTGGGGGCTTGAGCTAGTCCACAAAGAAAAAGGAAGGGCCCACCTGGCATCCCCAGGAGGAGATGCCTTTGGAAGGAGAGGCAGGGTTTGTCCCAGGAGTTGGAGAGAAACCATTAGTTACCCCCCAAGATTCTGCAAGGCTTGTGAGAAGTGAAGCTGTCTTAAGTCCACGTTACTGATTGTCCATACCCCCTCCACACCTCGCAAGGTGGAACGTCAGACGTTCTCCACCTCCACCCAAGCTGTGAAGAAGAGACAGGACGTTCCCTTCGTGCAGGACCCTAGATTAAGGATTAGAGAGGATTTGCTGCATACATTATCCAGGGTTCATGTGCTGGAATGGTGGAAGGGAGAGGCTGAGTCGCCTTTCCCACCCCCCACCCCCACCCCAGTGGAGCCTTGCCTGGGACTGAGGAAAGTGGGGATGCCTCAGGAGAGGCCAGCACAGGCGTGACCCAGGCCATGCTGGGCAAGCGGGTGAGATGCTGTGGGGACAAATGCCCCAGGAGCTTTACAAGCATTAGAGGCTCAGAAGGGTCAGCAGTGGCCGGGGGGGGGGGCGGTGGTAGATGCTTAAGGGGCAGGGAGTTGGTGGGGATTTCCTGAGCTAACACTCAGGTCTGAGCTGGTCAGGCTTCTGTGGAAGTGTCCAGAAGCATGCCTCTCCCTGACTTCCAAGATCCCTCCCCTAAAGGCAGGCTGATTGGCCTGAACACACTTCAGACAAAACTGAGGCCCACAGGCATGGTCCTCTCTATTTATAGAAGCACCAGAAGCCTGCCTACCTATTTTGGGCTGATCTGTGACCCAGGTGGTCATAGTTGGGATCAGTTAGAACTCAGCAGAGGGAGGGAGAGGGCCCTGGGTAGGGCAGGTGAGAACAGACTCCAAAAACATGAGGCTGCTATTGGAGATGTTATTGGATATTTGGCTCTGGTGACCTGGAAGATGAAAGCGGTGTGTGTCATTGTTTAAAGAAATGAGGGGGGCCGACCAGGTGGCATAAGTTTGCACACTCCACTTTGGTGGCCCGGGGTTGGTCGGTTGGGTCCCGGGTGCAGACCTACACACTACTCATCAAGCCATGCTGTGGTGTCATCCCATATGTAAAACAGAGGAAGATTGGCACAGATGTTAGCTCAAGGCCAATCTTCCTTACCTAAAAAAAAAAAAAAGAAAAGAAAAGAAAAAAGAAATAAAGAAATGAGGGGCATTCATGATCCAGTAAGTTGAGGAGAAACCTTTCTAGCTGGATTAGCTTGGACAACTCATGTCACTTCTCTGGGCCTCCACTTCCACGCCTAAAAATGAGGAGATTAAACTAGGATAAGGGCCAGCAGCTTGGCTCCAATGAGAGGGAAACTCTGAATGTATAGAGAGGTTTCTGGGATAGATAGGAGATCTGAAGCTGTACTCAGGAAAACAAAGACATAAAGAGTTTCTTTAGAGAGAAAGCAGTGGCTGTTGGAAGTCTGCAGAAGCAGCAGCAACTGCTGCCATTAGACCCAGACCCAAATGTCAAACGCAGGCTCCACAAAGCCCCACTGTTGGGAACTTGCTGCAGGTCACTGGCACTCATGAGCACACTCATAATACCTCTTGGTGCTTCCATAGGCAGTCTGTGTGTGGGCTGGGGGCACTGGGCCCAGGGAGGAAGCCTACATCAAGGAAGACAGACCCCATCCCAAAGCCTTGTATTCCCCAATTGTAATGGCCCTCCTCCCCTTAGTCCCGGCTGTAGTCCAAGTGTGGACACCGACACATCTCAGAAGGCAGCTCAGCTAGCTCAACCTCAGCTGTGGGTGGAATCCAAGCTCTGCCCTGGCACCTGCTGCCCAGGCCCCAGAGGGTCCTGTGTGTCCTGAGGCACGTTGGTGACAGCTTGCTTTGAGGGAAGTGAGGCCCCAAGAGAGGCCTGGGACCATGGAACTCATCTCTAAGCCAAAAATCTTGGGGCTTTGATGGTCACAGTCCCCTTGTAATCACTGCACCACAAGGCCAACATGAGGCATGCTGGGTGAAAGCTGGAGACAGACTTTGAGCTCGTCCGCCTGCACAAACCCCGTGTGCTAAGCCTGCAGGGTTCAGGTGTTTCTGAGAGAACTTGGCCTGGGCACAAGTGCCCAGTCCAACTTTGGTGATTATCTCATTGCCTCAAAGTCCCTTGCCCTTCCTGGGCCTTGGTTTCCCCCCCGAAAGAGAAAACTGAACTCCGCCCAACTCCAGCTCTCACGTTCTGTGTTGGCACAGGTCAAGTCTGACACCTGGTGAGAAGCAGGGCCAAGATACAGCAGCCCTTGTGTGAGTCACTGACCACGGAGCGCTCTTCCCCATCTCCAGCCAGCAGGTGGCCTGGCCAACCTTGCCTCAATCCCCCTTGGCTCTTGGAACTCTGGCTCTCCCTTGAAATTCAACATTCCACCAGGCGTTGATATCCTTGACTAGAGAACAATTTCCCAGGGACTGCTGGAGTGGGTATTTGAGCCAAGTGTCTGGGGAGTGGACGTTTAATTTGGCACAAAGGGTGACTCTCTGGGAAACTCAGATCAGCAACCACAGCTCCACCCTGCTGTCCTGGGCACCCTCTGCTTGGGGCAGGCCAACATGTGTGTGTGGAAAAACTCCTGGCCCCCTCCACTGAATCTTTCCTGCCCACCCATGGGTGAAGGATGTATGGCACAGAGATAAACAAGGATGCTGCACTTGGGCCAAGCCAGGGCCCAGGTTAAAAGCCAAGAATAAAGAGTGATTACCATAGGAAATCAGGACTTCAGGTCTGCCTGACTAGCAAAGGCCACTTTTACCTCTCAGTAGCAGAGTTTCCCTTAAGTGATGCAAGAACTAATTGCTCCTCCCTTCCCACCCCCCACCCCCAGGTGATGAGTCAGTGATGATATAGTCAGAGAGCCTTGCTGGGGCCAAAGGGCTATCATTGGGTTGTGTCTTTCAAGGAAACCTTAGCCAGTCCATTCAGCAAGATCTGTGCAGAGAGAAGAAACCAAAATACCCTAAGCCTTACTCCTCCCTGTATTGTTCCCCTGAGTACCGTGATCCTGGGGCAGGCATGAGACGTGGGTGAAGGCCAGGGAGCATTGTGTTTCCTGGCACCTGCTGAACGGCTGCAGTGAGGGGCAGTTCCGGAGCCAATAGGGTGCTAGAAGCCAGCCAGAGCATCCCTCCAACAACCTCTCTGCAGCAGGACAGGGCACAGGAGTTCAGGGATGGAAGGGACTTACGTACCTCCAGGTGCTACTACCCACTAGAGTCTAATGCCCTTCTAGAGCCACCCCCGACCTCCTAGACACTGCTTGAATACCTCCTGTGGCCAAAAACTCACTAATTCTAACAAGTGCCCTTCAATCTTTGGGCAGTAAGTTACCAAGGTCTTCAATATACCAAGCCAACATTTGTCTCCCCCGACCCTCCAGTGCTAGAAGCTTTGCTGATTCATTTCCCTGGACTTTGTTTTGTCCTTTGATATCCACATCCTTTCAAGTGACCCATCTGTATATGTTTCTCTCCCAAATTAACCACAAGCCCCTCAAGGACAGGGAGTATGTCTTCTATTTTAACCTCTACTCACTTCAATTCATTGAACATGTGATGTGATGTCTGCCTGGGTGACCAGGCCTCTGCCCCCAGGAGGTATCTGATCAATATGGATTGACTGAAAGGATTCATTGATTAGTTTTCCACTCTGATTTTGGAGCACAGACAAGCCTTGAGGCTCTGGGCTTCGTTGACCCATAACTTGCCCTTCATTCTGGTTGTTCACCAGCTCATACCCACCTCCCAGCTTCACAGTTCATATGCAAAGACACAAATGTTATCCCCTCTAAAACCCTTCCATTTGCAATTCTTGCTATCTAAAGGTTCTATTGAGGGGCTGGCCCCATGGCCAAGTGGTTAAGTTCGCATGCTCTGCTTCATCAGCCCAGGGTTTCGCTGGTTCAGATCCTGGGAGCAGACCTAGCACCACTCATCAGGCCTTGCTGAGGCGGCGTCCCACAGAGCACCACCAGAAGGACCTACAACTAGAATATACAACTATGTTCTCGGGGGCTTTGGGGAGAAGAAGGAGGAGGAGGAGGAAAAGAAAAAAAGAAGAAGATTGGCAACAGATGTTAGTTCAGGTGCCGATCTTTAAAATAAATAAATACAGGTGCTGTTGAAATAGAAGTTTTTTTCCAGGAAGATGTGGCTACAGGAGAAGGGTTTATACACCACATATGAATCCCTGGGGCAGGATGCCCCCTAAAGTGCTCCCAGCTTTGAGGAGCCAGCTCTGAGCCTCAGTTGCTTCATCTGTGAAATAGGGGGAAAAGTCTACCTCATAGGCTTGTGGTGAAGATTCATTAAGGTAACACACACAGCATGGTATAATCACTCAAATGAGTGGTAGCTATTATTTCAGCCAATGAGTAAATGATCAACACCAAATCAGCAGCTCTCAACTGTGAGTACTTCAAATGCCCTCCCACCAAAGGATTAGGCCTGTGCGTGTGTATGGGATGTGGAGGGAAAGGAGAAGAACCTTAGACTAAAGTGACATTGGTATGACCATGCTGCCACCAACCGTGGAGTCAGCTTCTCCAGCTAGATACCACTCCATCTCTAGAAAACAGGTTTTGGTTTCAGACTTCCTCTGTGAATTCCCAGAAACAGCCACTGTGGAGATTCCTGGAGCTCAACGACTTTACTTGTGGTGGGACTTGGCTGGCCCAGTCCTCCCACCTACAGTGTCAGAGCCTGAGCTTCTCTCAGGAACTGCCTCACATTCTGTGCCCCTCCTCCAGGCCTTCATTCAGCCCCCAAGGTGCAGCTGTCTCTTGCTTCTCCCCTCTTGGCAGCTGGGCCAAAGGCAGCTGAGCAAAAGAGGGTGAGGGGGCATGGTCATTTCTGTCACTCAGGACAGCTTTCCTCTGGCTGAGCAGCTGTTAGGGTAGCTTCTGTGTTAGATTTGCTTCCTCATCGAAGTATGCACCCTGCCCTCTGAAGCCAAGCTCCCTACCACCCAGGCCCGTTGTTTCTCCTTTTACTTGAACAACTTGCCATTTCAAACACCACCAAACTACTCTGACAGAAAGATGTAATGTGAGAGATGGTTTCTAGGCGGGGAATCAAGTGGCTCCTGGAAATACACAAGAAAGTCCAAAATGGATGTGGCAGATTCTTCCCCATGTGGGATCATTCTGGGCAGAACAAAAAACTAAGGAATTCTGGCCTCAGTTCTGCCATCAAGCCCAAGAGGAAGGCATAGTACTTTCCTGCCCCTATTTTATAGGCAGAGGGAATAATCTGCCCAGGTCTCACAGTGAAGGCAGCAGATCACCCCCCTGCCCTGCGCTTCCAGTAGCTCTTGCTGAGGCATACCACACCACAGCCCATCCTAGGATGACCAATTGTCCCAATTTGCCCAGGACTGAGGGGGTTCCCAGGACATAGGACTTTTAATGCTAGAACCAGGAAAGTTCTTGGCAAACTCTGATGAGTTGGTCAATCTAGCCTGTCCCCAAAATAGCAAGTCTGGGCCAGGGGTCACCAGCCTTCCATCCTGCTCTGGACTTGGCTGCCCATTGCAGCTGGAAATGAACAAGGTACCATCTGACAGCAAAGAAACTGAGTAGTGAGGGTGAAGCTACTATGAAGAGCCTCCCGAGGTCCCCTGCCCCATTTTCAGCAGCTCTGCTCCATTCTTCAACAATTCCCTTTCCTCTCAACTATGAGCCTCTGTACAAAGCAGGAGAGAATGAGGGGAGTGGGAAAGACGGCTCTAGGGTTCTTTCAGAAAGCCCATATCCTGGGATTCTGTTAGCCTCTCCGTGAAGGCAGAGCCTCCCTGTGTTTCTCCTAGGCTCTGGATTTTTCTTTGTCAAGGAAGTCTACCTGAGCCAAACTTCCCTGTAGCTCAGGAGCCAAAAGGAGGCTGGTCATACCCTCCACCAGGGGCCAAATGACACGTTACCCTAAAGACACTGAAGTCTGCCTTAGGTATCATTGAGACGGCCTCCTCTGGTTCCTGGCCTGTTTTCCAGAGTTGGTTTTTTGCATAATTGATAGATATAGCAGGGAGTAAACCATCTTGTCCCCTGATGGCCTGAGAAGTCACATCCAAGGACAAGTAGGTTAGGTCCCTTGAGGACACAGGATCTTGGGGCCAGGGCAGCCCTGTCCATCAAGAGCTGCTTTATTCCAGGGAATTCCCTAGGGTTGTGTGAGAAGACAACCCCCAGTGACCCCATCGGGCACCCTTAGGACCTTCCCGTTGCACTTCTGCTAGTTCTAATACCCAAAAAACCCACCAGGAATGCTTCTCTCAGTCCAGCGTAATCTCCTCTGGGGAGACTCCAGCCCCTAAAGTACCAATCCAAGGACGAGAAGCATCTGTCCACGCTGCTCCTTAGACAAAAGGGCCTTGACGAGCCACTTGGGAGGAGGCTGACACTTGAGAGAGAGAGAGGGGCTGAATCAGGCTCTGTCCCCAGCTGTGGACCCAGAAGGGCTTGTGAAGCTCAACAACAAACATGATGCCGTCCACGAGCCAGGCGCTGTGGCTGGGCCACCAGAGAGTTCCTGCTGGGAATGGAATCTGGGACAGACTCTATAGTAACCACTCCCAGATCAAAGGAACCAGAAGCCTTGGACACCAGCACCACAGAGTCTCCATCCCGGGACTGCCTGTGAGCAGTGCAGTCTGGGGGACAGGCTGGGGAAGGCCTAGTGCTCTCACGCTTTGCGAGGAGAATACTTGGCCCGCCTGCATGCCACCACACTTCCAGAGAGTCAGAGAAGACCAGCAGGCCCAGCTGCCTGGGAGTCTTTTCTTCCCAGCTTCTGGGGAGCAGCTCTACTGCTGAACAGCCCTGGAGAGCTGCAATTATTGAGACAGGATAAGAGCTATTTTGGGAAGGAGCCATCCTACTGCCAAGGGTTTTGACTTCCTAAACTAAAACAAGATGCACAAAGAAAGGGAGTGAGGGTGGGGGCAAACAGGGAGGAACTTGCCCAGTCAAAAACATCACATACTGGGCCGGCCCTGTGGCCGAGTTGTTGGGTTCGTGCGCTCTGCTTTGTTGGCCCAGGGTTTCACCAGTTGGAATCCTGGGCGTGGACATGGCACCACTCATCGGGCCATGCTGAGGCGGCGTCCCACTTGCCACAACTAGAAGGACCCACAACTAAAAATACACAACTATGTACTAGGGAACTTTGGGGGAGAAAAAGGAAAAAGAATAAAATCTTCAAAAAAAAATCACATCCTGAACAAGAGAAAATACTGACCCCCTCCCAAGGGTATAGATTTGCATCAAGGGGTGAGCAAAAGGCTAGCTGGTGAGATACCCCCTGACTTTGGGAAGGAAGGGGTAACCTGACCATCCCCCCTACTCCGTGTTAACTCCTTCTCTCCTCAGACCCTCCAAGAGCACTTCTGCAGTTTGGTGCATTTATTTGGACATTTGAGCACAGGCTATTTGACATTGTTGCATAAATGTTTCCTGTCCATGTCTTATCTCCCTTCCCAGATGGTAAGTTTGTGAGGCCAAAGAATGCATGCACTGTGAGGCTTCAGTGCTTTCCCCAAAAGTGCCTAGCAGAGTGCTAGGCATCTGAATAAAAATTGTTTATGGAAGGAAGGGAGAGAGGGAGGAAGGAAGGAAGAAAGAAAAGAATAGGGAGAGAAGGATTTACTGTCTTGCATGGGGATAATCTCTAAAAGTAGCTTCTCCCACCCACAGCTGAGCTGGGGGAACAGGGCTGGATAAGAAGCCATGGCAGAGGGATGGCAGCTACATTTCTGGCACCTCCCCTTCAGCTGTTCCATTATCTGAGCTCAGTCTGTCGTGCCACCTCCCATTTGTTTCCATTTGTAGTCAACTGTCCATCCTGGGGTAGCCCATGGAGGGCACCTATTAGAGGCCATGCTAGGCTTTGGGTAAGGGAGAGATACGGCAAGAGAAAAAATGCAGGCAGGAATTTCTCAGACTATCTTATCAAACATGGGCCAAGAAGAACTAAAGTACTTATGGGAACAATGCACTGTGAAATCAGGACACTCTTTGCCAAATTCAGGACACAGGGCTGCCGAGAGCAGAGTTCACCTTGTGCCTTTCCAAGTTGAGGACTCAAATAGTGTGTAACCCAGAAAAAACGTCCCCTTTCTGGAGTGCCCTAGGCTGGAGAGGGGAGAGCCAAGTGTGGACTGATCGGATCTATGGCTTCCCAAACGGCCCTCTCATAGAGCACTCGGCAGGATTCTTTGTCTGCCAAAAGGTCTCTACTCTTTTTCTCCAGGGCTGCAACTAGCTGATATATCACCTTTGTGTAAATGCCCCTCTGGGGAGATGCAGCCCTACAGGTGCATGGCTTGGCAAACAGAACACAGGCTAGATTTCGGGTCCCCCTTAACCTCTCTGCCAGGTGCCTTTGTTCAGTGAACCACCTGCCCAACCATAGGGAGCAGCTCTGTCTGTCTCCCTCCATAGGTGCTTCCACCAGAGGGTAAGAGAGGGACTTGGATAAGAGGGAGAACAGGAAAACTGAAAGTAACTTCCCAGGGGTGTTCTTACCTCCTCATCTGTCATAACGGAGAAGCAGAAGCCATGCATTCCCAGGGGGCAGCAAATGGATTCAGAGAGTGCCAACGGGAGGGGAAAAAGAGAATTTTACTAAAGATGTCCAGTGGACTTGGGCATAACCTGGCCCAAATTCCTTCCAAGTACAAGTGGCCCAAAGAACAACAGCTAGCATTTACTGGGTGCTCACTGTTCCAGGCATCATGCTAAGTGCTTTACACGTAATAGCTTGGTCAGTCCTCACAAGAACCCTGAGAGGAAGCTGTTTCTCCCATTAACAGATGGGGAAACTAGTGATTGGAGAGGTAAAATAACCTCCCCAAGATCACAGTCAGAAAATAGTGGACACAGGGCTCAAACCCGATAATCAAAGTCCAGAGTCAGTACTCTACTGAACTTCTACTTTATAGAGCTTTGCTCCCACTGAGGGGCAAGACTGCCCTTCTCTGCTCTTTGCTGTCCATCACTCGGAGGGCTCATACTGGTTGGGACTGGATTGCATTCCCAGGGCTCTCCTCCCTAGGAACTTCTTCATCCAGAGCCCTGGCCTCCCTCATGTTCAAAGGGCTGGAGCATATTTTGGGCTACAATGTTCAAAGCAGGAACTCCTTGCCACTAAGATTCACTGTATGAGGGCTGGTACCCACCTTCCCTCCCACCAGAGAGGTCAAGAATACAAAGGGAGTGTTGGGGAGGGTGTCAAGCAATCACCAGGCCCTGGGGACACTTCTCTTAAGGATTCTAGCGTTGGCTGCAGGACCCACTGGTGGCCTCAAGGTGGAGACCCAGACATCCCTGGAGATCCTGCCTGGGCAGCAGCCAACAAGTACCTCGTAGGTCCTGGGATGGGAGGCTTGAGGAGGGTTCTGAGGAACCAGAGAGACACATGAGGAGACCCCTCAACCCAAATTAGTTTGGGGTCAGCCCTGAAGTAAGACTGTGAAGCAGATAGTGTGTATTGGTGGATTTTTTTAAATCTTTTTATCTTTTATCTTACGCGATAGGTGAGAGCAGCTAAGCTGAAAAGCCATGGTCTTAAATTGTTCTCCATTCCAGAAGTGGCTACTTCCCATTAAAAGGAGACTCTTGAAAATGAAAAAGGTTTCAAGTCCCAGAGGAATGACTCTAATGGTGGACTTATAGGCAAGATGAGAAGTTCCGCTGCTCCTTCAAGTCAAAGCCTCTGTGTGTACCATCCTAACAGACCTCGCTCTGTAGATACACAGAGGCCACCCTCCCCCCATCCCCTGCCTCCCAAAGCCCACACTGGACCCACAGGAGGGAAAAGCACCGACCTTTGAGCCACCAGATGACACGATTGTACATTTCCTCAGAGACATCTGAAAGTAACAGAGATTGTTGCTTTTTTTCTCTCTGTGGGATGTACACCCCATCCCCCCACTACTTAATATCTCCCTTTCTAGCTCCATATGTCTCCACCCAAAGCTGCCCTCAGCCCTTGATCCTCTCCAAAAAGCTCCTCCAGCCTAGGACTAAATGTCACCTTCCCACTCTCCCTCTCCTTTTTTCCCCACCCTCTTTGTGTCACTGTTAATGCCTTTCCCCTCTTGAAAGTCTAAGTCCCAGCTCTATGCCCCACCTTCTCCACTTTGTTGCCAGAATATTTACCTGAGGATCTTATTCTCTTTACCAGCCCTTACCAGCCCTCACGCCAGCTCAGTTCTCCATCTCCACTATCTGGAAGCAGCTTCTGACCCTGCAAACCGCTCTCTACTACCCTCCATTGAGAGGTTAAGCAGTGTTGCCTGGAAGAGTCAATACCTGACACTGGGCCCAAGCATCATCATCAATGTCATTAGCTTGCAGCTCAGAGAAGCTGGCAGGGAAGGAATGGAGCAATGGGCTCAAGAATGAGACTAGCTTTGGCACTGGCAGGGGGCAGCTCTGAAGCCCAGAATGAAGAGGAGTCTTTCCTGCTCACCCCAACGTCCTACCTCACTAAACGGGGCTGCACCTGGGCAGTCTGCTCCTTCACATACCCAAGAAGAAAGCACTAAACCTTTGATTGGGTTGTTTGGTGGTGTACTTGGGGGCCTGTGGCACTTCCCTCAATGGTGCCCGGCTTGGAGACTCCTTTGGTGATGGTAGTGATGGTTGTGTTGCTGGTGCTGGTGCTGGTGGTGGTGATGGACTTGCTTTCTCTCCCTGGAACGTCGGATCCTCACAGAAAGGGCTTGAGTCCATTTCAAAAAAGGACAATAAAGGGTCTAGGGGAGGAGGGAACTTAGGCTCAAAATCAGGTGTTGTTGGCCGGCTTTGGGGTATTTCACCTTCAGGATTGAGTAAGGCCCACCATGAGGAGTCAGGCCCGTACCTAGGTAAGGACCGAGGGGGTAAGGGCCGAGGGATCAGTTCCAGTTCTGCATGGACAGAGGGCTTTCGGGAGGGTTCTGGATACCTGAGTGCAGGTCCTGGGGACATGGAGACACTTCCTGAAGGTCTTTGGGTGTGCTGCTTATAGATGGGTTCCGGAGGGACAAACGTGGTAGCTTTGTGGGGGCTCTCAGACACTGATTGAGATGTCAGACGGTGAGCTGACTGTGCTGACTGTACCCCTGGGGAGATGGTGACCCTGCGGCCGACCTCGCCATCTGCTCGGATTGAGGACCTCACATTGGACTCCACTTCTGATGAGATTAAGACCTTTGAGGAGGGCTTGGTTTCAGTGTAGACAGAAGACTTGCGGATAGACTCAGGTTCTGGATGCAAAGAAACTCGTTGCCCACCTTCCAAATCTTTAAGGATGGAGAGTCTGAGGGATGAGTCCAAGTTCACACTCCTACGCAAGGCCTTGGGTTCTGTATAAATTGAGCTGTGACGACCCACCTCAGACTCTTGGCCAGTGATCCTTCTCTGGGCTGTTCGAGAATCTGCATAGGCGCGGCTGCCGCTGCGTTCTGGGCTAGAGAGTCTCGTTGGAGATCTGATCTCAGCAGCAGTCAAACTCTTTCTGCTGGGCTCAGTTTGGACTGCTTCATCCTTTGGGTTAACCAAAGTCCTACGGGGAACTCTGACCCCTTGTGGGTACTGCACCTTGGAGGGTGGGTCTTCTTCTTGTATGTTTTGTAAGTTATCTTTCTGGTCTACAAAACTCAACCGGCGAGAAGATTTGGCATCTGGGATTAATGAGTACCGATTACTGATGTCACGCCCTGACTTACTCTCACCCCCTCTTCGTGTTGATTCTTCCCGGGATGGACTACCATTCCACTGCATTTGGACGGCATGGGAAGCTGATGTCTGAGTTTGCTGGATCTTTCGCTGAAGAGAGGCATGGCGGTATGCTTCTGATTTTGATCGAGTCTCGGCTCCTCGAGGGATAGGTGCTCCAGAGAGGTGGTGCCCTGATTGGAGGGAGGTAGATCGAGGATAGTCTGATGCTGAATGGGGAGTGGTAGAATGCCCAGCTTCTGATTTTCGATGGGGCGAAGGGCTGAGGGAGACTGCAGCACTTCGCTGGCTCGTGGCAAGAATGTACCCATGTCCCCGTTGAGGGGCTGTGTTAGTAACCTCAGCCCCTTTCGGTGACGAAACTGCTACCTTGGACCCAGTTTTATTCGTCTTGATCATCTGAAAGATTGTGCCTCTTTGGGAAGATCCCATATTTTACCGGCTGGCTTGCGTTCAGGGTCCTAATGAAGCCTGAATATCTACCCTCAGTTTTAAAAGCTGCTGTTCTTGCACTCCCACAAAAGTGGCTGCTGTTCTAAGAGTGCCTCAAACAGTCCCCTTAGCTACCTGGCTGGTGATGTCATAAAGGAAGGAGCTTCCTATTAAACATCCAGGCATATAGCCACAATTCTTCAGAGAATCTCAAGCAGTAATTGCAAGGAAACTGTGGATTTGGAGTTGATATCACTAGGGCTTTGGCCAAGTTCTTAGCAAAACCGGGACTTCCTGGTGTATAGGGAAGGCTCCAGACTCTCCCATACTCATCCCAGATTCTAGGAATTCTCAGAGACCATTCAGAGAAGGAATCAGCCTGAAGATCCTACTAAGGCAAGGCTACTCAAATCAATCATGCTGTGTTAGCCCCAGTTTTAATAAGGTGCAAGATACAAAGTTGTCCAAATTTGCTTTGGAACTGCGCTGGATAAAAGTCAAAAAAATAGAGCTACAGTCTCTTCCAGGTTTCAGGGGTGGCTTGTTTGACCCTGGGGTAAAAATCCAAGTTGCTTAAATCATAAATTCTCACATTCTTGGCCCAGGAGTGAGTGTAGGATTGTAGAAGAGATTTGGAGTTAGTCATTGGTTTCAATAATAAATGACTAGCTGTGCACCTTGGACAAGTTACTTGATTTGCCTGAGCCTTGATTTCTTCATCTGGAAACCACTGCCTGGTAGGTGAGTGTCATACAATAAATATTAGAGTCCTTTCTCATGATCCTCTCCTCTCAACTACCCTAATCAGCTAGACTCTGGTTCTTTCTTGATTTGAAAAGAATGCCTTTCCAACTTGGATGACCAATTTGGATAAGAAAGACACTGTCATCTTTCTCTTCCTTTCACATGCATCCCTCTCTCTCTCTTTCAGATATAGACCCTATCATATCCAAAATTCACTATTGATCTGAAGGGTCATGATGTTATAGGATGGTCAGATTCATTGTTTCTGGATCTTTAAATTCAGACTTGATAAGAGACATAAAGTTGAAACCAAAACCACACGTTTTCAGGTAACAGGAATCTCAATAGATTGAGAAAGTTTGAGCTACTGACACAGTCTTTAGAATATAAGACACTCGGTTAGCCATTATGTCTTGTTATATACAAATGGGTATAAGTAGGAGAATATTTACAAGTTTGCTGTCTTGAAGCACTAAGCATAAGCCAGGTTGAAGTGAAGATAGTTCTTATTGATTTATACTTATTTGCTATCCTGTCATCATAAAATTGAGACTGGCTGACGTGAACAAAGCTTTCCAATGAGATTCTACTTTCAGTATGATGGTTTATTGATATACAACCTTTAACATGAGACTATAATGCTTATTTGTTTGTCTGGGAAGATTATATAACTCTTTGTAAGTTTATTAAGAGAGAGTGAGTTTGAATTTCCCCATTAACATGTAACATTAAGTCTGCTATCACTTTCTGATCTTACTAAAATCAGCTCAGTTGTTTAAATAATTGTTTATAGTCTCTTAATGTTGGGAGAAATATGTATTTTCCTTTCAGTGTTCAATTTCAGTACAAGTAAACATAAAGGGTGACTTTAGCAGAAATGTTGCAAAACACAGCACAGAATCTTGACATTTTCCTCATCATGAACAGTCTAACTCAAATCAATCTGTACCTGAGATACAGATGGGTTCTTTGAAGGTGACCCCCACTTCTCTTGCTCTCCCTACTGGTGGGGTTGTGATGAAGATAAAATGGGATGACAGATGTAAAAGCCACAGTATACTGTTTTATTTTGAATGAAAGGCATGTAGTGAGGAGCAGGTGTGCCAAGGATAGATATCTAGTTGATGAGCTCTGTGGTAGCCAGTCTCCAAGATGGCTCCCTATGATCCTCACCTTCTAGTATTCATACCTTTCTATAGTCCCCTCTCATTCCAAATCAGGGCTTGCCCTGTGTGACCAATGGAATATAGCAGAAATGATGGTATGTGACTTCTAAGACTAGATCCTAATAGCATTGCCACTTTTGCCTTGGTCTCTTGGATTGCTCACTCTGGGGGAAACCAGCTGCCATGTGGTGAGGATACTCAATGGGAGACCCATGTGGAAAGGAACTGAGGCCCCAGTCAACAGCCAAGACCAACTTGCCAGTCATGTGAGTTAGCCAACTTGAAAATGCATCAAACTGCAGCCTGAAGAGAGACTCTGAGCCACAACTGCCCAGCTGAGCCACTTCCAAATTCCTGACACACAGACACTGTTAGAGATAATAAATTGTTATTGTTGTTTCAAGTCACTAAGTTTTAGAGGGGATTTCTTATGCAGCAATAGATTATGTAAGATCCATTTCTCTAGCGTCAACTCTCATTAACCAAGCACAGAGCCCAATATATAAACCAGAATAGCAACTTACTAATATGCTTTGAGATACACAACTCTTGAGCTGATTGGAAAGCCAGGTCATTCTCTCCCTATAGACCAACTTCAATAGGAACAGAAGTTGCTTGGTGAACATGGAATTGGATCAAGAAGTTAGTATGATGACCCATAAAAGGGCAACACCCACCACAGAGCACTAGGCATACCTACTGTACCGCCCATGCACCTACCCACAATGCTTTAGTTGGGCATTCCCAGTGTCCAGCTCTTAAAGCTTCATTTTCCTATGCCTTACACTGACCATTCCTTTCTGTTAATTTTTCTTCAAATGAGTTATAATAAAAGTGATTGTTTATTTAACTATAATGACATTCTAGTTCTGCCTCCCATTGTTTTGACTTTTAAGTATTCCCAAACCCTTTCTATTCTTCAAAATGAACACAGCTTCACAGAGAATCATAAAAAGCTGAAATCACCTGAAAGGACTTTACTTTTTTTTGTGTGTGAGGAAGTTTGTCCCTGAGCTAACATCTATGCCAGTCTTCCTCTACTTTGTATGGGTGATGCCACCACAGCACAGCTTGACAAGCTGTGTGTAGGTCTGCACCAGGGATCTGAACCCATGAACCCAGGGCCGCTGAAGTGGAGCACACAAACTCAACCACTATGCCACCGGGCCGGCCCACGACTTTACTATTTCAATAAGCATCTTTCCAGACGTCTCCCTCATGCATTTACCACATGAAGACGTTTATTCATAAATTTACATAAGTCGAGTGCTGTTATACCTACTAGCACACTACTACTAGTATTATTCCATAATATGTTACGGGCATCTTTTTGCACCAATAAATCTCTATGACATAATTCCTAATTAGTCTACTTACGGTTGTGACATAATTAAAATTTTTTTTATTGTGGTAAAATATACATAGTATAACATTTACCATCTTAACCATTTTTTTTTAGATTGGCACCTGAACTAACATCTTTTGCCAATCTTCTTTTTTTTCTTCTTCTTCTTCTCCCCAAAGCACTCCCGTACATATTTGTATATTTTAGTTGTGAGTGCTTCTGGTTGTGCTCTGTGGGACGCCGCCTCAGCGTGGCCTGATGAGTGGTGCCACGTCCATGCCCAGGATCCGGACTGGTGAAGCCTCGGGCTGCCGAAACAGGGCACGGGAACTTAGCCACTCGGCCACAGGCTGGCCTCCTGTCTTAATCATTTCAAGTGTACTGTTCACTTGTATTAAATACATTCACTTTGTTGTGCAACCATCACCACCATCCATCCCCATAACTCTCTTCATCTTGTAAATGTACTATTTTAACCATTTTTAAATAGACTGTGCATTGGCATTAAGTACATTAACAATATTGTGTAACCATCACTACTATTCATTTCCAGAACTTTTTCATCATCCCAAATGAAAACTCTGTACACTTTAAATAATAACTCCCCATTCTCTCCCTCCCCCCAGACCCTGACAATCACCATTATATTTTCTGTCTTTATGATTTTGACTACCCTAAGTACCTCATATAAGTGGACCATACAGTATTTTCTTTTAATGATGGGCTTATTTTACTCAGCACACTGTCCTTAAGGTTCATCCATTTGTAGCATGTTGCAGAATTTCTTTCTTTGTTAAGGCTGAATAAAATTCAGTTATATGTACTTAGCACATTTTGCTTACCCATTCATCCACTGATGGACACTTGGGTTGCTTCCACGTTTTAGCTATAATGCTGCTATTAACATGGGTGTACAAATGTTTCTTGGAGACTCTACTTTCAGTTCTTTGGGATATATATTCAAAAGTGGAATTGCTGGATCATATGGTAATTCTATTTTTAATTTTTGGAGGAACTGCCATACTGCTTTCCACAATGACTCTACCATTTTACGTTCCCACCAACAGTGCACAGGGTTCCAATTTCTCCGCATCCTTGCCAACAATTTTCTGTTTTTTGATAGTAGCCATCCTAATGAGGTGGTAACTCATTATAGTTTTCATTTGCATTTCCCTAATGATTAGTGACGTTGAGTATCTTTTCATGTGCTTGTTGACCATTTGTATATCTTCTTTGGAGAAATGTCTATTCAAGTCCTTTGCCCAATTTTGAATTGCATTGTTTTTCGTTGTTGAATTTTAGTTATTCTCTATACACTCTGAATATTAATCCCTTATCAGACATGATTTGAAAATTATTTCTACCATTCTATGGGTTGACTTTTTACTCTGTGGATAGTGAAATTTTAAATTTCATGAAGTCCAATATGTCTATTTTTTATTTTGTTGCCTGTGCCTTTGGTGTCATATCCAAGAAATCATTGCTAAATCCAATGCCGTAAAGCTTTTGTCCTATGTTTTCTTCTAAGAGTTTTATTGTTTTTAGTCTTACATTTAGGTCCTTAATCCGTTTTGAGTTAATTTTTGTATATGGTGTTGGATAACAGTCCAGTTTCATTCTTTTGCAAGTAGATATCCAATTATCCCAACACCATTTGTTGCAAAGACTGTCCTTTCTGCATGGTCTTGGCATCCTCGTCAAAAAATCTTTTGACTATATATGCAAGGGTTTATTTCTGGGCTCTCTATTTTATTCCATTGATCTATATTCCTGTCTTTATGCCAATACCACACTGTTTTGGTTACTGTAGTTTTGTAAGTTTTGAAATCAAGAAGTGAGTCCTCCAGTTTTCTTCTTCTTTTGCAAGATTGTTTTGGCTATTCAGGGTCCATTGAGATTTCATATGACTTTTAGAGTAGGTTTTTCTATTTCTGCAAAAAAAAAAAGTCATTGGGGTTTTGATAGAGATTGTATTGAACCTATATCTCTTTGGGTAGTATTGCCATTTTAACGATATTGAGTCTTCGATTACATGAACATGGGATGTCTTTCCATTTATTTATGTCTTCTTTAATTTCTTTCAGCAACGTTTTATCGTTTTCATAGTATAAGTGTTTCACTTCCTTGGTTAATTACTAAATATTTTATTCTTTTGGATGCTATTGTAAACAGAATTGTTTTTGCAATTTTCCTTTTAGATTGTTCATTGTTCACGTATGGAAATGCAACTGATTTTTGTGTGTTGCCTTTGTATACTGCTACTTTGCTGAATTCATTTATTAGTTCTAACAGTTTTTTAGTGTGTGAAATCTTTGGGGTTTTCTACGTATAAGTTCACTTCATCTACAAGCAGAGATAATTTTACTTCTTCCTTTCCAATTTGGATGCCTTTTATTTCTTTTTCTTGCCTAACTTCTCTGGCTAGAACTTCCAGTACTATGTTGAATAGAAGTGGTGAAAACAGGCATCTTTCTCTTGTTCCTGATCTTAGAGGAAAGAAAAGTTTTCACTCTTTCCATACCATTGAGCATAATGTTCATCATGGGTTTTTCATATATGGTTTTTATTATATTGAGGTAATTTCCTTCTATTCCTAGTTTATTGAGTGTTTTTGTCATGAAAGGGTATTGAATTTTGTTGAATGCTTTTTCTGCATCAATTGAAATAATCATGCTTTTTTCCCCTTCATTCTGTTACTGTGGTGTATTACATTGCTAGATTTTCATATGTTGAAACATCCTTGCATTTCATGAATAAATCCCACTTGGTCATGGGGTATAAACTTTTCAATATGCTGCGGAATACTGTTTTTTGTTGAGGATTTTTGCATTAATGTTCATAAGGGATATTGGTCTGTAGATAGCTTGTAGTGTCTTTGTCTGGCTTTGGCATCAGGGTAGTGCTGGCCTCAGAATGAATTAAGGAGTGGTTTCTCCTCTTCAATTTTTTTGACTACTTTGAGAAGGACTGGTATTAGTTCTTCTTTAAATGTTTGGCAGAATTCACCAGTGAAGCCATCAGGTCCAGAGCTTTTCTTTGTTGGGAGATTTTTTATTACTAATTCAATCTCCTTACTAGTTATAAAGCTATTCAGATTCTTGAATTAGTCTTGAAAGGTCTTGTGTTTCTGGGATTTCATCCATATCACCTAGGTTATTCAATTTGTTGGTGTACAATTGTTCATAGTACTCTCTTATAATCCTTTTTACTTCTGTAGAGTCAGCAGTAATGTACCCACTTTAATTTCTGATTTGAGTAATTTGAGACTTCTTTTTTTTCTTAGTCCATCTAGCTAAACATCTGTCAATATTGTTCATCTTTTTGAAGAACCAACTTTTGGTTTCATTGATTTTCTTTACAGTTTTTCTATTCTCTATTTATTTCTGCTCTAATCTTAATTATTTCCTTCCTTCTTCTAGCCCTGGGTTTAGTTTTTTCTTCTTTTTCTAGTTTCCTAAGCTGTAAAGTTAGGTTGCTGATTTAAGATATTTCTTGTTTTTTGATATGTTTATGACTATAAATTTCCCCCTTAGCACAGTTTTTGCTGTGTTCCCTAAGTTTTGATATGTTGTGTTTTCATTTTCATTCATCTCTAAGTATTTTCTAATCTCCCTTGTGGTTTCTTCTTTGATCCATTGGTTCTTTAAAAACGTGTTGTTTAATTTTCACAAGTTTGTGAATTTTCCAGTTTTTGTTTTGTTATTGATTTCTAACTTCATCCTGTTGTGGTCAGAGAAGATACTTTGTATGATATCTATCTTTTAAAATCTGTTGAGACTTACTTTGTGTCCTAAAATATGGTCTATTCTGGAAAATGTCCCATGTGCACTTGAGAAGAACGTGTATGTACTCTGCTGTTGTTGGGTAGAGTGTTGTGTGTCTGTTATGTCTAGTCGGTGTATTGGGTTAAGTCCTCTATTTCCTTAGTTATCTTCTGTCTGGTTGTTCTACATTATTGTGAGTAGGTTTCTGAAGACTCTAATTATTATAGAATTGTCTATTTCCCCCTTCAATTCTGTCAGTTTTGGCTTCAGATATTTTGATGGTCTGTCATTAGGTGCATAAATATAAATTGTTGTATCTTTTTCCTGTATTGAACCTTTAATTAATATACAATGTCCTTCTTTGTCTCTTGTAACCTCTTTTGATTTAAAGTCATCTTTGTCTGATATTAGTATAGTCACCCCTGCTCTCTTTTGGTTACTGTTTGCAAGGAATATCTTTTTCCATCCTTTCACTTTCAGCTTCTTTGTGTTTTTGGATCTCAGCTGAGTCTCTTGGAGACAGCATATAGTTGGATCATGTGCTTTAAATCCATTCTGCCAATCTCTGTCATTTGATTCATTTACATTTAAACTAATTATTAATAAGGAGGGTCCATTTTTTTTTGGTCTTTTTGGTAAGGAAGATTGGCCCTAAGCTAACATCTGTTGCCAATCTTCCTCTTTTTTTTTTTTCTCCCCAAAGCCCCAGCACATAGTTGTATATTCTAGTTGTAAGTCATTCTAGCTCTTCCATGTGGGATGCTGCCACAGCATGGCCTGATGAGTGGTGTGGAGGTCCATGACCAGGATCTGAACTGATGAACGCTGGGCCACAGAGCGTACAAACTTAATCACTTGATCAAGGGGCCAGCCCTGATAAGGAGGGTCTTACATTCTGTCATTACACTATTTGCCAGCTACATGCCTTATACCTTTTTGTCCAACATTTCCTGCATTACTGTTTTCTTTTGTGTTTAGTTGATTTTCTGCAGTGAAATGTTTAAATTCCTTTCTCATTTCCTTTTGTGTATATTCTATAGCTATTTTCTTTGTGATAACCATGGGGATTACATTTAGCATCCTGAAGTTTTAACACTGTAATTTGAATTTATACCAGTTTATCTTTGATAACATACAAAAACTCTGTTCCTTTACAGCTCCATCCCCACCCCTTTAGGTTGGTGATGTCACAAAATTATATCTTTATATATTGTGTACCCAAAAGCATAAACTAATAATTCTTTTAAATGAATTAATTTCTTAAATTATGTAAAAAGACAAGATTTGGAGTTACAAAGCTAAGTTACGGTAATACTAGCTTTTTACTAATAACTGATGTTTTCTCTCTTTAACGTATTCATGTCTCAAATCATGTAGAAAACAAAAAGCGCAGATCTAGACCATTGTTACAATAATACTAATTTTTATCATCGTCCATGTAAGATCTTTATTTCTCCATATGACTTTGAGTTACTGTCTAGTGTCCTTTCATTTCACTTTGCAGGACTATCTTGAGCATTTCTTGCAGGGCAGGTCTAGTGGTTAAAAACTCCCTCAGCATTTTTTTATCTGGGATGTCTTAATTTCTCCCTCACTTTTGAAGGACAATTTTTCCAGATATAGGATTCTCGGTTGACAGCTTTCTTTGCTTTCAGCACTTTGAATATATTGGCCCACTGTCTTCTGGCCTTCAAAGTTTCTGATGAGAAATCTGCTCAATATCTTATTGAGGATCCTTTGTATGTGAAAATTCACTTTTCTCTTTCAAGATCCTCTCTTTGTCTTTTGGAAGTTTGCTTATAATGTGCCTGGGTGTGGGTCTTTTTGAGCTCATTTTACTTGGAGTTCATTGAGCTTCTTGGCTGTTTATATTCATGTCTTTCATCAAATTTGGGGTTTTCAGCCATTATTTCTTCAAATATTCTCTCCTCCCTTTTCTGTCTCTCTTCTCCTTCTAGGACTCCCATGATGTGTGTGTTGGCCCACTTCATGGTGTCCCATAGGTCCCATAGGCTCTGTTGACTTTTTTTTTTTTTGAGGAAGATTAGCCCTGAGCTAACATCTGCTGCCAATCCTCCTCTTTTTGCTCAGGAAGACTGACCCTGAGCTAACATCCGTGCCCATCTTCCTCTACTTTATACGTGGGATGCCTACCACAGCATGGTGTGCCAAACGGTGCCATGTCCACACCCAGGATCCGAACCGGCGAACCCCAGACCACTGCAAAGCGGAATGTGCAAACTTAACCACTGCACCACCAGGCTGGCCCCTCTGTTGACTTTTATTTAATCTTTTTTCTTTCTGTTTCTCAGACTTGATAATTTCCATTGTCCTATCTTAAAAGTTTGCTGATTCTTTCTTCTGCCTGCTCTCAAATATGCCTTTGTATCCCTCTATTGAATTTTTCATTTCAGTTATTGTACTTTTCAGCTCCAGAATTTCTTTTTGGTTCCTTTTTAGGTTTTCTATCTCTTTACTAATGTTTCAGTTATGTTCATACATCATTTTCTTGACCTTCTCCCCGTCTTTAGTTTTTTGAGCACCTTCAAAAGTTGGTTTTAAAATCTTTAGTATATCTGCCATCATGGGTTTTTCAGGGGCAGTTTCTGTTTTGTTTTTTCCTTTGAATGAGGCATACTTCTTTTTTGTAATGCTTTGTGATTTTTCATTGAACTGGACATTTGCATCTAATAATGTTACAACTCTGACTTCAGATTCTTCTCTTTCCCAGGGTTTGCTGTTGTTTTTTTCTTTTAAGATTGACACCTGAGCTAACAACTGTTGCCAATCTTCTTTTTTTTTTCTTTTCTTCTTCTTCTCCCCAAAGTCCCCCAGTACATGGTTGTATATTCTAGTTGTGAGTGCCTCTGGTTGTGCTATGTGGGATGCTGCCTCAGCATGGCCTGATGAGTGCTGCCATGTCTGTGCCCAGGATCCGAACTGGCCAAACCTTGAGCCGCCGAAGTGGAGTGCAGGAACTTAACCACTTGGCCACAGGGCTGTCCCGTTTTTGTTTTTTGTTTTAAATTGTTGTAGACTGTCTCTGTGCAGAGGATCAGCCTGAGGTGCAAACTTAAAGTCTTGTCAGGTCTTTTTTGAGCCTTTCTGTGGCCATGCACAGTCATTTTCTAATTTTCCCCATATATGTAATTGTTTTTGAATGTCCTAGTCTTTAATGTCTGGTTCCCAAAGGGGAAAAAACAAAAAATAAAGGGGGCATTGGCCTTTTAAATCTCCTGGAAGTAACTTCAGCTGGAAGGGGAGGTGCTTTCAATAATTGGGGGATGTGCAGCAACAATGGCTGCCCACCACTTCATCGGTAGCTCTGTGATCAGCCCAGCAATCAGGGATCAGAGTGCAGATCCCAGCATTTGGAGGACAGGGTCCTTTTTGCCCACCCTGGCTCCCACAAGCTTTGTGCAAGCTGCTCCAGGAACATGTGCACAGCTGCCTCCCAAATGGCTGAGGGTGGGAAATGGGTAGCTGCTACTGTGCTAAGAGCTGAAATTGACCAAAATTAACCATGCAAGCTTTCCCCTGGAAGTTGCAAGCCTTCAACAGACCCCAGAGTTCCAAAATAATTACATCAGACTGATTCTGCCAGTGCATTTGCTTTCTCGGTGGATAGACAGATTCCTGGTGCTTCCTACTCCACCATCTTCCAAGAATCCTCTCTGTTCCATAATTTTTTTAAACCAGTCCTTTATTGCTGGACATTTAGGGTGTTTCCAATTTTTCAATATTATAAACTATGCTGCAATAAGTATTCTTTATATAAATATATCTTTGTGTACAATCCAATTTTATCCTTACGACAGCAGTCCTCAATCCTGGCTGCACATTAGAGTCACCTGGACAGATTTTAAAAGCCCATGCTCCACCCTAGACCAAATAAATCGGACATTTGGGGTAAGGCCTGAACATCAATTTTTTGGGGGGGTTTTGCTGAGGAAGGTTCACCCTGAGCTAACAACATCCATTGCCAATCTTCCTCTTTTTGCTTGAGGAAGATTCCCCCTAGCTAACTGTGCCAATCTTCCTCTTTTGTATGTGGGTTGCCACCACAGCATGGCCACCAACAAGTGGTGTAGGTCCATGCCTAAGAACCAGACCCGAGCTGCCAATGCAAAGAGCACCAAACTTAACCACTAGGCCCCTGAACATCAGTATTTTTAAAAAACTCCCCAGCTGGTTCTAATGTGCAGACAGGGTTGAAAACCACAGCTTTAGGATTAAGTCCTCTAAATCCTCTCTACTCAGAGTGTGGTACCCGGACCAGCAGCACTACTGGCACCTGGGAGTTTGTTAGAAATGTGGCAACTTGGGCCCCACCCCAGACCTACTCAGTCAGAATCTCTTTTTTAACAAGATCTCCAGGTGATTCACATGCACAATATAATTTGTGAGAACTGGCCTAAAATGGAATTTCTGGGTCAGAAAATATTAACATTTAAAATACATAATGACAAGTCTCCCTCCAGAAAAGTGGTACCAGTTTCTACCCCTAACACAGTGAATGAAGATGTCTGTTTCCTAACACTCCTACTACCCGTGGGTATTATCAGTGTTTTTCTTCTTTGCAGTCAGTTGTGTGAAAAACAATATACTATTTTAGTTTGCATTTCTTTGATTACCAGCGAAATGGAACATCTTTTAATATACTAATTGGCCGTCTGTATTGCTTCTTTTGTGAATTGTTCTTTGACCCTATTTCTATTAAGACATATGTCTTTTTCTCAGTGGTTATTAGAATTCTGTGTATATTAAAGCTATAAACCTTGTGTTTATCCAATATATTGCAATTATTTCCACTCAGTTGGTTGACTTGTTCAGGCATTTGTTGTAAAGAAGTTTTTCATTTTTATGTACTAAAATCCATCAATCTCACTTTGAGGTCATGGCTTAGAAAAGCTTTCCAAGATTATAAAATAGTCACCCATGTTTTCTTTACTCTTCCATATTTATTTTAAAATCTTGTTTACATCTTTGATTCATCAGACATTTATTTTTTGGTGTAAGGATTCAGCTTTTATATTTTTCCAAATGGCTGGTCAGTTATCCCAACATCATTTGTTAAACAATCTATCTAATTTGACATATATTATCTCATATTCCAAATTCCCCAACTTTATACTTTGGTATATTTTTAGATTCTTTATTATGTTCTAAAAATCCTTCTATTTCTATGCCAATATTATACTCTGCTAATTACTGCAGGTTTATACTATGCCTTCACATCTGGTACGACAAATTCCTCCTTTTTCAGTATTGTTTCCAAATGTCTGTTAAGTTGAACATTTATAGAAAGTCTTTTAATTTTACTCCACTATACAGCTAATCATATTTAGTGGGAGAGTGGATTTTAGTTACCTAACTCCCAGAGGACCAACTTATTTCTGAGCTCTTGAGACGCACCTCGCTATAACCCACTTCTAACAGCAATGCATATAACATTACTATTAGCATTCGGAATAGGGTCAAAAGTCATGTTTTTGGAAAAAAGCAACTGAAATCAAATCTGGAAATTTCAAGGAGGCCCCAGTAATTTCATTCAATAGTGAGCCATGTTTATTAACCATCTACTATGAATCTGGAACTCTTTACATAGTCTTTGCTTTCCCACATTGAGGAAAAGTGAAGGACTCAGTATACTCCAAAACCTTGGCACCAAACCCACAGAACCGATGTGAGGATGGGGACAAGGTTCATAAAGGACACACCACCATCAGTTTTAACCTAAAGTTGGCTCTTGGTTCACTTCCATAATCCTTAAACTTTGCTCAGGGCACTCTTGAACTACAATCTCAGGGAAAACTACTCTAAGTATACAAATACATATATTTTTTTGCCCCAGTATGATCTTGGACAAGTCATGGAACCCTTGGGGCCAGTTTCCTCTTTTGTAAGTAGGGATAATAATCCAACTTTAGTTTTGTTAGTGTATAGAGGATTAAAAATAATTACTCACTTAAATACTTGCTGAGCACCTGATATGTGCATGTTCTGTGCCAGGAGCTACAGATACCTCAGTAAAGAATCCAGACAAGATCCCTGGCCTTGTGGAGCTTATAGTTATATGAGGATGCATGGAGGCGGAACATTCTACTGGTTTATAAGTGTGCTACATATGTGATATGAAATAAAAATATGGTCTATGTGTGGTGCAGGGGGAGAGCGGGCAGGTACTCTGAGAGAATCTTACAGAAGGCCCTAACCTCGTCTGAGGTTCAGGGATCTCAGGAAGATTCACTGAAGAAATGAAGTGTAAGCTGAAAACAAGGATGAGGCAGCTAGGTGAAGAGAAGCAGCTTTCTGGGCAGGAAGAACAGCATGTGCCATGCTGTATGTGGAGAACTGAGAGAAGTTCAGTATTTCTAAGAGCAACGAGCAAGACACCTGAGCAAGAAATGGAATGATGATTTTTGCATGTTAAAAAGATCAGTGGGGAGAAAAAATTAGAGAGGAGCAAGAATACCAAAAGAAATCTTTAAAAATCTTAAAATCTTTAAAAAAGGTAAATCAGTTTTACCCTACTCTCTGCCTTCTTGCTTAGCACTCTCCGTTGGATTTCCACTTTTTATCATGGCCTCTAATGCCCCAGCCTCACTTCACCTCTCATCAGCCTCCCCACAACTTACTTTGTTCAACTACTCTGGCCTTTGGCTGCTCTAGTGTGATGTGGTCTTTGCACTTGCCATTCTTGCTGGGATGCTCATCCCTCAGAGTCACAAAGACTGTCTCTTTCTCTTTATTCCAACTGAAGCTCAAAGGTGACTTCTTCAGAGCACCTTTCCCTTGAATACCCTTTCTAATGTTAACTGCTCCCCCCCCCATCACTTTAATCTACTTATTTTCTTCATAGCACTCACCACTACTAACATTATCTATTTATTCATTCAATGACTATAGACTTAAGGAGAGCAGAAATTCTGGTTTGTTTGCTATTTCTCCAGCACCTAGAGTAGTGCCTAGCACATAGACGTCATTCAAAAAAGATGTGTTGAATGTGGGACTGGATGCAGGAGGCCATTTGAGGAGGCTGTTGCAATGGCCCAAGTGAGAATTCCTAATGGCTCAGACGAGGGTAGTGGCAGTAGAGATAAAGAGAAGTGAGTATAAGGAACATATACTTTAGAGGTTAAAACGAATAAATCTTAATGATTGATATTTTGATATGTAAGGAGTAAAGGAATGGGAGGAGTCAAAAATGGCTCCTGGGTTTCTGGTTTGAGTAGCTGAGTAGACAGTAATATCATTAACTGGAAGGAGCATTCTGGAGATGGAGGAGGTTTGTGGTTAAGACCATGAGTTCAGGGGCCAGCCCTGCAGCCAAGCGGTTAAGTTTGCGCACTCCACTTTGGTGGCCCGAGGTTCACTGGTTCAGATCCTGGGCATGGACCTATGCACAGCTCATCAAGCCATGCTGTGGCGGAATCCCACATAGAGGAACCAGAACAGCTTACAACTAGGATACACAACTATGTACTGGGGCTTTGGGGAGAAAAATAAAGAGGAAGATTGGCAACAGATGTTAGCTCAGGGCCAATCTAAAAAAAAAAAAAAAAAAAAAAAAAAAGGCCATGAGTTCAGTTTTGGGTATATCAGTAAGACATCTGAAAGAAATCCAAATGGAGACATCAATATATGGGTAGATATATGAGCTCATAGGAGAGATCCATTCCTAGACTCGCAATACAAATCTGGAAGTTGTCAGCACATAGAAGCTAACTGAAGCAAAGTGTGGGAACAAAGTCTCTTAGGAGGAAAGCTAGGAGTGGGAAAAGATAGAGGTGGAATCTCAAAGGAGGCTGAGGTGGAACAGCCAGAGAGGTATAAGGAAATCCAGATTGTAACATGAGAGACCCAAGGGAACAGGGTGAGAAAGCAAATAGACAATGAAGACAGAAGAGTGTCCCTGGCACTTATTAATACGTAAGTCACTGGTGACCTTAGGACTGCTAGAGAATGGAAGGAGAATTCAGATTACAGTGGGTTGAGGAGTGAGTGGGAGGTGAGACACTAAAGATAGCAGGTGTAGACAACTCTTTTAAGAACTCTACCTGCACTGGGAGGAAGGAGATGGGGTGGTGGCTAGAAAGGGAGGTTGGATCTAAGGAATATTTTTTTAAGATGGGAAAAATCCAAGAGTCTTAAGTGATGAAGAGAAACTAAGAAAGAAGGGGTTGAAGCTACTGAAAAAAGAGATGATAACTTGAAAAGGATAACTCTGAGCAGACAGAAGATGAGATTGGCCTTGGACAGGAAGAGAGATTTCTCCTTCAGTGTAACAGGAACAAAAGTAGAAAGAACAGATGTATAACAGGTCCAGCTCTAGTTTAGAGTAGACGGCTTTACCTACAACTGTTTTAGTCTACAAAGATAGATGCAGTCATGTTAGTAGTTTTGGTGGTGGGAAACTGACTTAGTTCCTGCCTGATGGCTTCTACTTTCTCTGTAAAGTAGGAGGGGAAGTGATCTGTTGAATGATTGGGAAGTCAAGGATGGAAATTTGAAATAACAGCTGCTCAGAATGTGAGAATAAATATACTAAACAAACACAAGGGGACTGCCATGAACAGGGAAGTATTCATGTATGTAAAGTACCTGACACATAATAGGTGCTCCATAACCAATATATAATATCTACCAACATAACTATTGTTAACACTGGCCAATATTACATAGTCACTGGCCAGCTAGACAAGTCTACTCCGCTGGCCTTATAGACAAAAGATTACAAACTACATCAGTGGGAGTTTGTGTAGGACTTGTAGCCTTTATGAATACTAATAGATAATGCTGTAATATCCTAACTCACCATTTAACATGATATGCCTGCTATTAGTCTTTATATTTTTATGTATGTTGGTTTTGTCTCACCAATTAAAGTTTTCTGAGAGGAAGGACTGTGTATTATAAGTCTCTGCATTCTTCAAAGTTTTTTACACGGGGTATTATTTGTAAAGTAATTTGCTTTGGTTTTCCTCTGGTTATGTCAAGCGACTGTTTCTTTGCTTTAAAATGGTCAAATAGATTTGTACCTTCCTATTTTATTTGTCCAGGGTGAAATGTGAGGGAGCTAAGAACAGTATGAATGTGACCATCCACAACAGGAACTACTCAGTTTTCACAAACAAAAGACCCACCTCTTACTTACCAAGACAGAATAAAATGTTAGCTGGCTAGTACTGTACAACAGCACACAACTTCCAAGAAAAGGCTTTTATTCATATGTGAAGGCTCCAAACTGGAGGTAGATGAAGGTATATCGATCCTCTAAAAACCAGGCTAGACGTGTGCATCTGGACAGCAGTCACGAGAGGCTAAATTAGAGGAAATGGTGCGATCTTAGTCTTAACCACAATTTCATTCCTCTAACACGCTAATGATGTGAGGTGTATAATCCGAAATACACAGAGATGATGTTTGTTCACTTTAATAAGTTCAAACTATCTCGGGCTTTTATTCCTACCTGTATTTTTCCTGTGTAAGTCAATTCTAGCTGGAATGGGAATACGGCAATCCCGGCCAAGAGGAGGGAAATATTCTATTATAAAACACAGACAACTGGTGCAAGTTTGCATGATGGGCAGTAGCAGCAGCTGCTTATTCGTCAAACTTTATAAGAGAAATTGAAGACTTTTTGGGTGGCAGTTCCTCTCCCAATAACTAAAACACAGAAATAGATCTTACACAGCTGAAATCTAACTGGTATTAAAAGTAAACATTTTATTATATAACAGGAATTAAAGTTTTCAAAAATTTTCACCAACGAAACCAAAAGCCATTCTCAGCACAATGAGAAATTTTACAATCAAAATGACCTTTCATTTTCAGAAATCTGACTGAAAACAAATGGTTAAATATGCTGCAAACAGACAGGGCCAAGTTGTTCTGTCTATTGTGGCAGATGAACAAAGTGTGGGCTACGGAACCACTGGCACGATGGTGACTGAAGCAGATGAGGCAGGAAGGCAGCTAAGCAGGATGCTGGGACTCAGCCCAGGGGTCCGTCTATGATCCAATTCTGGTCAGTCTGATGAGTCACTCTGATCCAGCACAATTATCCTATGTGCGTGTTTTTTAAAGAACAAAAAAGGTACTTTTGAGTTGGTGTGTATGTTTTTTAAAGACACAAACAACAGCCTCTTTCTATTCAGTTACATTTGAGGAAAATGGATTTTGATCTTTATAATCAAGGGAGATTATGATCAACTAGTGTATCGTGGAAATGCAAAATGACTGCAAAGCAACTTACAGTAGCATCTTCTGTACTCCCACCAGCCAAAACTCTTCTTGTGCTGACTCTACCAATTACTTAACCAAAGTTGGCATTAATTTCACCTTATATTTTAATTAATTATAAACATTAACACAAAAAACTGAGCAACTTTGAATTCAAGTCTTTGTCATTAATGTTAATTTGGATGCTGGTACATGTTTAAAGTCTGCTCGTGTGAACTTTGACCTACAGACATCTGATATATCATTACCTGGATGGTTCAGACCAACCCAGTCGCTTCCAAATACAGGGTTTAAGTTCCTCTTGATGAAATATAGAAGGAAGAAAAAACAACCTGATTACTTTCTAGGTCAAAGGGTACCAGTATTCAGAAGTCACATTAGTGCTATCTCTCTAGTATAGGGTGAACTGTTTTATCTACAAGAGTTGCTTCCTTCTACAAAAATAGAATCGTTCTAAAAACACAGTTAATGGGCTTCCCCTCCCAACATTCTGCAGCTCCCTGTCATAGCAATGGACCCTTAGGAAGCTAATTCACAAAGTCCCTCCATTATGTTCTCACTGAATTCAATACTAGCTAGATGCTCACACACTCTGGGCCCTGTGCCAGTCAGGGTCCTGGAGAAAACAGAATGCACCCCAGGCTCTTTAATGAAGTGACCGCTTACAGAGGTGTAGTCGGAATTAAGGGAGCAAAAAAGGGATGACAAGGCATCCAGGGACTAGCAGCAGTGGGAAGTCATTATCATTTGCAAGTCTGAAGGGACTGGGGGGGTGCAGAAGTGGGGCAGGATGGTTACTGGAACCCAGTGAGAGCTGGCACTGCGAAGGATGGGCAGCCTAATAGAAGCTGTGCTTGTGGAGGGACACCACTTCTATGCAGAGACGAGGGGCTGAAGTGAGCAGGTAGGAGAAGTCATAACCCAACTGCTCTCCTGCCCTCTGATCTTCTGCTCGGGCTTCCCCCCGGCTAGCAGGAAGCCAGTTGGCCAGGAAGCCCATGAGATACTGACCCTTGTGGACTGGGGCACAAAGCAGGGCAAAAGAAAGGACAAGAATGAGAATGGACTGGGAAAGGCATGAAAGGGATACCAGATCATCTGAAAGAGCTAATGTCTCTAACTTCCTGAGTAGGAGGAATCCAAATATAGGAGGGAGTCATTTGTGAATGGTGCCTTAAAGCTCTATCAAAATGGTTTTGAAATTAAGGTTCATTTATATCTTTCACATTGCTTGTAGACTCCATTTAAATTCCACAATTTATGATTTCTTACTGGATTCTGTAGCCTCTGTGTGAGTTAAATTTAGAACTCTTTCGACGACACTAGACAATTAGAAGCAAAACATCTTTCCAGACAATGTGCAAGATAAGGATGATGAGACTGACTAAAGGCTTGCTTTAGAAATAGAACTGGATATTGTTACTGTTTTCTGATGAAGATATGATTGGCAATTAACAGAAAACCTGGGCTGAACTACAAGGAAAAAGTGTAGGAGGATGATGTATAGCAACTGGGAAACATTTCTAAATAACTTTGATGCTCATCAAAGTCCAAGGACTCCAGACTACATTCTAAAGAATCATTCCTTCATACCTTCTTCAGAAGTCCCTAAAAAGCTCTCTGACTTCCTTCTCTCTGGCTTGGTGCTTTCTTCCCCTTTTCTCTTCTTTTTACCAACTTCTTGATCCTTGGTATTCATCTCCCTTCAATGACAATGATTTTGGGTATCAAACCATATGCACAAGGGCCAGGGGAACAGGACTGTGCTCCAAAAGAAATATAATAATAGCCAGTACTAATGGAGTGTTCCCTATTGGCCAGGCATCAGTTCAAATGCTATAATGTGTATTAACTCATTTAATTCTCATCACAACTACATAAAGCAGTTACCATTACCATCCCCATTAAGTGATAAGGAAGCTGAGGCACAGCTTACATGCCTGGTAAGTCCTAGAGCCAGGATCCGACCCAGGCAGTCTGTCTCAGACTCTGCTCTCAACCACTAGGCTATATCGTCCCAAAGAAAAAGAGCGTTTCACTTACGTTATAATTGGTGTCCTTTTTACAACCGCCATTTATTTTCTACCTTATCTTCACTTTCTGAAACCCTCTGAAGTGAAATATCTACTTGAAGTATCTAATGATTTAAGACCACATCCATCAAACCAGTAAGCAGAAACCATCTCCCCCACTCAACTATAAGCTCAAGGGCAGAGATGTCCTACCTCTCTGCCCCTCCAGCCCCCAGCACAGCACTCAGCTCATTGTCTGTGCCCAACAGATGCTGGCTGAACTAAACTGACAGTGCTTAGGGATTTTCCTTCTGTCTTCATTCACCGGATATTCAACACAAAATATGTAAAATGAGAGAGAAAGTAAAGCCAGCTACGTTGAAAAGGATTTTTTTCCTCCTAACCTCTCATCACAGAATCCCAGGCTCTAGAGTTGGAGGAAGCCTTTGGGTTAGCATTTACCTCAGTCCAAATGTCCTGGACCAGAGTCATCCAGCCTGTGCTGGAGTGGGGGAGCAGTTGTTAGAGTAACTGTAAAGGCAGCTGTTTCCTCGGTCAGATAGCTATGGTTATTAGAAAGTTTGTGCTTTACTGAATAAAAGTCTCTTACTCTGCAGTTTCTAGTCACTAGCTCTGTCCTTCGGGGCAGAAAAGAGTAAGCTGACTCTCTCCACTTTACAATATTTCAGGTATCTGAGGGCAGCTATCAAATTCTCTACTCCATCTGCTTGTCTCAGGCTGAGCTTCCCCTGCTCCTTCAGCTGTTCTCATATGACATGGTTTCCAGACCTCTGAAGCCACCCTTTTCTGCCTGTGAATGTTCTTTTTAAAATATGATGCCCAGAAAGAAGCCATACACTGTCTCCTAGGAGTCCTCTAGCCAGCATGAGATATCACCTTGATCTGGATAGTACATTTCTGTCTGCTCAGCGTTAATGCTGCATTGATCTTTTCAGCACCTGTAGAAAACTGAGGCCTCCTAGAGTCACTGTCCATGCGTTCTTTAAGAGGAATTTCTTGAATTCTTACTATGTCTCAAAATGCATGCTAAATGCTGAGCATATAAAAATAAGACATACTTCCTGCCTTCAATGAAATTACAGTGAGTAGGAGCTTCTGATAAAAAATTCCCCATTAGGTCAAATCTCTCACATTCTATACTTTTGGATCTAAACGTTTACTTTCATCTTTTAGAGAAATCTAACATTTCTACCTGTCAAGAGCATTTTGAATCCACAATCTATCACCCATCACATTAGCATTCATTCTTAGATTTGTGTTATCTAAAAATGTGATAAGCATGCCTTTTCTGATTTAATTCAAATGACTGATGAAAATGTTGAAGGTGACAGGGCCAAGATACAGCAATCTTACAGGCCTCTCTCCATACTGATATCAATCTGCTAATTAATGCCTTGAGCACTGTGGGTGGAGGAAGAGGGGCAGACAAGAGTCAGGGCTGGTTCATCTACAGCAATGTAATGCCATCACCAGACATTCATTCTCCAAGGAGCTGAGGTATTTTTTAAAAAACTAAAATCTAGCCCCCTTTCCTGAAAAAGAAAATGATCCCCTGAAGGAGAGCGATAACCTTGCAGAGCCCTTGGGGAGATCCTGTAGCTCCATGCTGTCCTCAGGTTGCTGCAGCCATCTTTCCAGGTCCTCATCCAGAGTAGAGTGAGCTCTGTCCAAGGGCAAGTGAAGCAACTGAGACAACAGTCATTTTCTCTCTCCCTTGACAAGGAAGCATAGCACTTCACAGTGGGAAAGGACTTTCAAACTTGTACTTTCACTTGTTTCTCATGAGAAAACGAGAGATTGGTGAGATTCTATCTGGAATTGTAGAGGTCACTTAGATCTGATTTAAATGTGGACCCGAAGCCTCTGTTAGCCCCTGACAAAAGCCCAGCACCCATGAGATAGATCACTATCTCCCAAAGTCCAATACTAGACTCTGTCTCAGTTCTAGGTCATTAAGTCAATTTCCACCTGAGGCTAGAACTGTACACTCATTCCTACAAGTGTTTTGGATTAAGAAGAACCTCTGAGGGCCAGCCTGGTGGTGCAGCGGTTAAGTTCGCAAGTTCTGCTTTGGCAGCCTGGGGTTCGCCGGTTCAGATCCCGGGTGTGGACATGGCACTGCTTGGCAAGCCATGCTGTGGTAGGCGTCCCACATATAAAGTAGAGGAAGATGGGTACAGATGTTAGCTCAGGGCCAGTCTTCCTCAGCAAACAGAGGAGGATTGGCAGCAGATGTTAGCTCAGGGCTAATCTTCCTCAAAAAAAAAAGAAAGAACAGAAAAGAACAGCCTCTGGGGCTAAAAGATGCAGAATATGTTTTCAGAAGGCCTGAAAAGTCCTACCCATCTGAAAAAATATCTTCCACTCTGGCCTGGTGCCGAGAACTGAAATGACTGAACATCTGTGGGCATCTATCTGTGTCCAGCACAGCCAGCCCTTTTGGAAAAGGAAGAGACAACAACAAGAGTAGCTAACTTTTGATCATGTACAAAGCATTTTATATTTATATAACCAAATGTAACTCGGCCTTTTTGAGCTTATCTTCATTTGCCTTAAATAATGGCAGAGATTTTTACTGAAGGTGTTTTTGGGAGATGGGAGGACTGGATTTACAACATACACTATAGACAAAGATTTCTAAAACTTAAAAAAAATTCTTACCTTCCTCCCCCTTTGCCTCTTTGTCTTCTCAGTCTCCCCAAAATCCCTCTCCACACTTCCTCACAGATCCCAGGGATCTAGTTTCCTCCTTCACCTCCCAGACCTTCCCTTCCAGGTCTCTCTTTTCCTTCCTCATAGAAAATCATTTAGCTTTTGAAAAGTGTGACACAAACTGGATTTACTACCCAAAAGTTATTCATAAAACACCTCTCTCATACCTTCTTCTTTTATAGCAGCTGAAAAGCTAAAAACTCAATTTCCAGTCTGCCTTACAACTGAGGGGGGTCATGTATCACATTTGGCCAATGAGCTCTAAGTGGGCATCTGCTGGGAAGGGTTTCTGAGAGTTTTTGCTTTCCAGATAAAAAGGGGCACAGCCAGCTAGAACATTCATTTGGCCCACCCTCTTATCTCTGGTTGGTGTGTGGGACAGCAGCCATCTTGCAACCAGGAGGTGACAAGCCTGACAATAAAGGCCAACATGCTACAAGTGGCAGAGCAGGAAGATCAAAAGAGCCTAAGTCCATGGTGGCTTTGTGGAGCGGTCACACCAGCCACGCTCTGCCAACCTGTGGGCCTCTTGTTATGAGACAAACTTATTTAAGCACAATGGTACAGTTTTCTATCATTTGCAGCTGAAAGAATTCTGCAGGGCTACCCCAAGGATCCACAGGACCAGAATCAGGATGAGGCAAGGTGCAAGGGCAGATTCAGATCCTGTCTTTCTTTAAAATTTAGACATTTTGTTCATCATGGATTTTTTGCATTAATTTTTATTTTTTAAGATATGGCATTAAAATAGCATTTATCTTGACTCCTGAGTTTTTTGGTGCCTCATTCAATTTTGTGACCAGGGAGTGTGTTTCACTTATCTCAGCCCAGTGCTGGCCCTGAATGACAGGACCAGGCAAGAGAAGTCAGGAGCACAGGAGGTGAGCTGAAATGGTTTGCCTTACAACACAGGGCAAAGGAGAGCTCCCACTTAGGAATGGAACTGGGTTTCTTGAGGCAACCTTGTGTTTTTAGACTGAACTGTCTGGATGAATGCCCCATTTTCTCTTATTTGACTAGAAAGATCTAAAAATTCTCTTTAAGGCCTTTAACTAAAATGTTTTGAAAGATGTTGAAACCTGTGTTTACTTCACAAAATGAAGTAAAAACAAACAAAAACAAAAAACAACTTGACAAGAAAAAAACAAATAATCCTATTAAAAAATAGGCAAAGGACTTGAACAAATATTCCTCCAAAGCAGATATACAAATGGCCATCAAGCATATGAGAAGATGCTCAATATCACTAATCATTAAAAAATTTCAAATCAAAACCACAATGAAGTATTACCTCATACCCATCAGAATGGCTACTATCAAAAAAAACCCACAGAAAATTGCAAGTATTGGCAAGGATGTAGAGAAATTGGAACCCTGCCAATGTGCACTGTTGGCAGGAATGTAAAATGGTGCAGCTGCTGTGGGAAGCAGTATGGTATTTCCTCAAAAAATTAAAAATAGATTTACCATACGATCCAGCAATACCACTCCAGAGTATATATCCAAAAGAACTGAAATCAGGGTGTCTTGAAGAGACATTTGTACACCTATCTTCAGAGCACCATTATTCACAATAGCCAAAAGGTGGAAACAACCCAGTGTCCACCAACAGATGAACAGATAAACAAAATGTGATATACACACATATGTATACATACAATGGAATTTAGCCTTAAAAAGGAGGGAAATTCTGACACATGCTACAAGAACGAACCTTGAGGACATCACGCTAAGTGAAATAAGCGAGTTACAAAAGACAAATACATATGATCTCACTCTCATGAGGTATCAACAGAAAGTACGATGGTGGCTGCTAGGGACTGAGGGGAGGGGGAAAGGGGGGCTGTGGTATAATGGACATAGAGTTTTAATTCTGCAAGCTGAAAAAGTTCTGGAGATTGGTTGCACAACAATGTGAATATACTTAACACTACTGAACTGTATACTTAAAAGTTTTATGCTACGTGTCTTTTATCACAATTAAAAATTTAAACGAAACAAAAAGCCTTTTAGGAACAGGGTCTATTAGGATAGTATGAAAAAAGACCATTTTTTTCCTTCTTCTTATTATTTGTCAATATCAGGAGAAAAACTAATACAGCAAAATCCTTTCCAAAGTCCAGCTTTTTCTGTTACCTCTCTGTGTCCTCTTCTAGATCCTGAGTTTCTTTGGTCCAAAGCATATTATCTTCTTTTTTACTGATAGTTTCTTGCTCTTCTAAGTGCCTTTGATCTAAAAACAGTTGAAAGACCTAACTTTATTAGAACAGCAACACAACAAACAATTGAGAAAGCCTGCCTTAAAATGGAGTGCAAAAAATTAAGGCTAATCAGTGGCCCCTTAAGTATGTGATGCACTAGTTCTCTTCCCAGGAGAGCAGGGGGCCAGGTGGCAGTCTGCAGGGCGCCTATTCACAGCAGCTGCTTCTGGAGTCTTGGGAGCTCTTTGGTGCCAGGTGAAGCTATAGGAAACCTTGCCCATGCCAAGGCTCAAGAGAGACAGAGGAAGCAGAGGAGAGAAAGGACACAAAAAAGAGGAGGCAAGAGACTCTGAAAACAAATTGCACAGATTTACTTTGGGGGACGACCCTGTTCTCACTTGTTAGATGTTTCTGGGTTGGAGAATCAGGGAAGAAATTTGGGTGGAGAAGGGTAGTGCCCTTTAACGTATGCCAGGCATTTTACATATGCTATCTGATTTCATCACGCAGTCCTATGAAGGGGAGGGGACTAACATTTGTTAAGTATTTCACAATGTACCAGGCACTGTGCATGGAGCTATTACATACATCATAAGGTAGGAATTATTCCTATTTTACAGATAACAACTAAGGCACAGAGACAGACATTAATCAGTTTGCCACCCAAAAGTTTTGGAGCCAGAATTGAGGTGGCTGACCTCAAGGTCCACACTCCTCCATGTACCACTGTGCTGCCAAGGACAGCATTACAGCAAGAAGCTGATGAAAAAGATCCAGGTAGCTGGCTTACCATTTGCAGTGATGCCCAGGTGACTTGCTGTGCTCTCATCCAACACTGTGGATGAGGCCTGCTGCTGCTTCAAGTGCTCTGTCCAAATATAAAAGCAGGAGGCAACACATTTCTTCCTTTACAATGTCATACTATTCTCTAGAGCAGTGGTTCTCAAAGGGTGGTCCCCAGACCAGCAGCCTCAGTATAACCTGAGAACTTGTTAGATATGCAAGTTGTCAGGCCTCATCCAAGACCCACTGAATCAGAAACTCTCAGGATGGGGTCCAGAAATCTGTGTTTTAACAAGCCCACCAGGTGATTCTGATGCCTGATAAAGTTTGAGGACCACTGCGTTTAGGGCATTCAATCTCATACAACACTAAAAATAATGATGATGACGATGATGATGATAGGTAACACTTGCAGAGCCCTATGTAGCAGGTACTGTTTCTAACTTACATACATTAAGTTAATTCAAGATTAAGGTTCACAATTAACCTTTACAACAGCCCTTGAGATTGATCACGTTATTGTTATTCCTGTTTAACAGATGAGGAAGTGCAGGTAAAAAAATGTTAAGGAACTTGCCTAGAATCACACAGATACTACAAAGAATTGTTATTAAATCCAGGCAGTCTAGCTCTAAAGTTTATGCTCTTAATCTTTACTTTATCCTCTCTCAAGAAGTTTGCAACAATTTCAGAGCAACTCAAAATTTTCCCCATCTCTATTGGCTTATATTTCATATTTTTTTACCTAGTTTATGGAAATACAGAAGGCAAAAAACATGTATAATTTCTAGTTCCTAAAGAATTGATCACTAGACTAAGACAAGCATCTGCTAAACTCAGCACACTGCTCTGCATTTGTTAGGTACTCGGTCTCCTCTAAGTGCTCTCCAGAGCAGAGCAGAGCAGAGCAGAGACAGTGAGAAGGCGGCACAGACAGTAACCCTGGGCTCGCTGCTGGCATGGCCCTGTTGTGTACAGGTGCGGGTCAGGAATCAGGTCCTACCTGGCAGCCTCTGGGTATCAAGGGGATCCATAAGATCATTTAATATAATTTGAAATTTAAAAATCCATTTTTATCCTCGATTAAAAGTAGTCCCTTATTGATCTTAAAGGATCACCTATATCCTAGGGTTCTAAAGAACCTTCCCCTTTAGGCCCTTGTCAGAAGTCTAGAGCTTTGCATGTGGGTCCTCCAAAGCACAGGTGTCAGCTCCAGGTCACTTCCCAAAGCCCTCCAGAGGGGAAACAACAACAGAGTGAAGATATACAATAACCAGGTGGGACAATAATTGTTCATCATTAGGAGAAACCACCCAAGTGCCCTCTGCCCTTTGTCTTTCTGGAAAATTACTGACCCATCTCAAACTTGGCACAGATAATTCCCACGAGCAAAATGAGGGAGGGTTTCTGCAGAGTGCACTGGGGTACAGCAGTGCCCTGAGGTTGGAATCATGGAGGAAGCCAGGTAACAGCTGCTGAATCGGGGGAGTCTACATGGTGACTGAAGACAGAAGACGCCAGGATCCAGAGGAAAAGTATCACTAAGGTCAAACTGCAAAGAAGCCCTCAAGTGCTGCCTTAAGCCATGACCAAGGAACAGACAACACTGAGAATCCACCTGAGCAGGACACGTACGGTGACGTCTACTCTCACAAGCAGCAGTTCTACTGTTGTATGAAGAAGAACAACTGGAGAGAAATTTGTGAGGACTCCCTAGGGAGTTCCAGAGAATGAAAGCCTGTATGGGGGTGGGGGCTCTAAGAGTCTGACCCAACAACCCTGTCACCTATACAACCCTGTGGCATTGGGGGAGGGGTGCGGTCAGGCAAGAAGGGCCTATGTCTACAGAAGAAGAAACTAAGGAAGGTTCTAGCAGCTCTGACCGGGTCCACCTAAGTTCCTCAGGCCAATGGTCAGGGGCTGGGAGTTCTGATAACCTAGACAGTAGCTGTCCGTTGAGTTAGACCAGGTAAGTCCTCATTTACCTCTCTCTTTCTAATAAGACACAAAACCTCAGAATCCTGAAAACCAAGTGGCGCACCTCAGGAAATTCTCTAAACGCCCCATACCCAGAATTGGACCATCAGAGGTCTGATGAGATGTGTCCTCTGAGGGCCTCTGGTCAGCCAGGCTGTCAAGAAGAGAGTAGTCAGGTCTTTCCCGGGGAAGCAAACCACCTGCCTCAAATATCTCTATAACCATGTACCATTTACTTTCAGCATCAGCTACAACTAAAATTGAGTTGGTATTGCTCAGTCTCTGAAACAGAAAATTCTGGTCTCATTAAGTCTTGTGCCACTGACTTCTCTGCCCTCAGGAAAGTGATTCATCCATGATGCCAACAGCTTTAATACCTCCTGCTAATGGCAAAACTGAAAGTACAGGGTGTCTTGGCCTTCAGAGCCAGACTTCAGGCCCCCAAGGTATGGCTGGTTTGGTTCGAAAAGGAGATAAGAATTCCTTTAAGAAAAAAAATTCATCATAATAAACCATTTGAATGTTATTTCCTCTTAGAATCATTACCACAGACACTTTAAGTAACAAAACGACAAGAGACACAGGCCAATTATCCTGGCCAGGCTTCAGTAGTCACCCATTTTATCAGGAAATTGCCCCTTCCTGAATTCTGTACATTTCCTCAGACCTTCATAGGGCCTTCTGTACTAGTGTTCACACTTGAGACAAAGAAACCACATTGTGGCCAGCGACCATAACTAACAGGGCCATGGAGTAAATTCTGTATTGAACATCCTTACCAATTTCGTCAAGTAGCTCCTGAGATGGTGGTGGTAGCTCATCAATGTTATGCTGTGAGATGGTTTCTACTAGTTCTTAAAAAAGATAAAGGGGAAAATGACTTAACACCTTCCTAGACCTGAACTGGATTTTCTAGGCTTCCGCGTGGATTTGACTTAAGATTTCTCAGTGATGAAACAAACTAACGTGAGGAGAAAACCTCAAAAATTAGCAGTCCTAGTTGAGACCTGCTAACATGTGAAGGGCTTTATTCTTCCTTTTACTCAAAACCTTTCCTACATCACCCCTTACCCAAGTATTGCTTGATCAGTGTCCCTCCCTCCCCAGGGACATTTGAGGTAGGTGAGGTACAAATTCCTAAGAGGCTGGGGACCCAATCTGGACCAGAGCTGCTGAGGGATACAGAGGCTCTGGACAGTCCAAATGAACAAAACATAAAGTGGGAGCCTTTCTCTGCAGACTATCAGGCCAGGGGATATAGGAGCAACCATCCTTTGGGCCTCCCCTAAGTGCTCAATTATAACATTAACCAAAAACCCTCAGCATAATTCACAAAATCCCTATCCCCCTGAGGGAAATTCTAAGAGCTGGACCAAAGACACAGATACTAAAATTGATGTAGCAAACGCAACATGCCTCAAGAGCTGTTAACACTCTCATACCCTTTGATTTGGAAAGTGTCTTCTAGGAATCTAGCCTATGGAAAGGATCAGAGGTGCAGGTAAAGATTTTTGTACAAAGGGCAAAACTGGGAAAGCAATATAAATTTTCAACATAAGGGCATGGTTAAGCAACATATGTAGAATGGACTATTATGTAGCCATTACATATATTTACAAATCATTTTTAGTGACAAGCGGAAATCCTCAAAATATATCATCAAAGGAAAAAACCAAGCAAGAGCTGATATACAATATGATTTCAACTATGCTGAATGTGTATATATATTTGTATATTTCTAAAAATATGAAAAATATATGTACCAAAATATTACAAGAGATTAAAAAATGGTGGTAGAATTAATTGGTGGTTTTCTTTGTTAAGCTCTTCTTTATTCTCCAAGTTCTCTATAATGAATTGTTTTACTTTTATAATCAGGGGGAAAACAGCATTTTTGTTTGAATCTAATGTAAAAAAATGAGCTCCCTTAAATTAAGCTCCCTTAAATTGCTTATGTATTTCAATATTAAACACAGGGTACCTTTCGGCAGACTCCTTCTCTGCATGGCATGGGATGATGTGTCCGGTGCCTTAGCAATGCTGGAGGAACCAGCCCCAGTAAATGTAGACAACTTTTTCTATAAGTAAGACATAAACGTGGTAATTGACGCATGTGTTAAGCTAAAAATGCCCATGCAGCTCAATCATTTCCAAGATTAAGCTTGTATCATCAATGGAAGAAGGCACTTGTTTTGTTGACTGAGTCAAACTCATTCGAATGTCACCTCCTCTGGGAAGCCTTCTCACTCCTCTTTGCCTCTGCGGCACTCACTACTTAGCTCTGTGTTATATCACACCAGTTTTTCTCACTAGGTGGTGAGCTCCTTTGGGACAGGGACTATACCTATCTTATTCACATTTGGGCACTTACAAGAGGGCCTGGCATGGTGCCTAGCACTTAGAACCTGCCCAATTAACAGTTTGTTGAACGAAAGCATAAAATCCTTTATTTCTCTACTTCAGAGTGAGACCTTTTGTGAGTCAAATGCCCAAAGAAGATGACAGTAAATTTTTCATTAAGGGCCAAAGCAAGTAATCAATCTGCTTATAGAATGGTCAGTCGACCATTTTAGGTTTTTAGCTTTAGGTTTTTAATGAGTGTACCAAGTGAGGAACCTGTAGTTTTCTTGAAGAGACTACACATGAAATATGAGGGAGAGAGAGAAGAAGAAAGAAGGACAGCATGGGGAGGGGGAGGAGGCGAGAAGACAGCATACAATTAAGTGTTTTTACCGCAGACTATTAGTTCAGGAGTTCAGAGAAGGTGGAGATCAATCAAAACTCTCAGCGAACTAACCAGAGGAGGCTTCAAGGAGGAAGCAGCACTTGAGCCTCCCTAAGTAGGTAGAATATGTAAGCTATGAGAGGTTGGCTCTTCAGAGAAATCGCCAAACATTTCTCTGAGGGGAAAAAAGGCACAAAAACCCAGGATCCATCCTACAACACAGACTTGGAGAGGAGCCCCAGGGAAGCCTGGAAAGGATCCAGCTTATTTCTGGCTTTGTTCATAAAACAGATTTGGAGAAATCTTGGCACTTTGCATCACTGAAGGCTTTGGGCTGACTCCATGAGTGTGTAACACAGAGTAGGTCTACTTACGAGATCAGTCAATCTTGAACGGAGAGTTTCAGAGGAAGTAAGAAGGGAATCTAGGCTCTTTGCTCTCTCCCGGACAGTTGTAAATGTATCACACAAAGTTGGGATAGATTCTTGACTGTTCCAGCACGAGGTAGACCCTGTTTTAACTTGAAATGTGATACTTTCAAGGCAGTCTTTATACCGACTGGCAGCTGAAGAAATTGACCCTGTTGCAGAAAAGAGGGCAGTGTCCAAATCCTTTACATTATTTAAAACAAAAATTAAAACCTCCACAAAACTCTATACCACGGATTCTTTAAACTGTTAATAACCAAAAACAATCACTAATCTGAGAAACAGCTTCTCAAGGGATACAAAATGACAGTCTCTAAACTTGGCCAACAAAATAAAGGGAGATTATTTGAATCACAGATATATGGAAACAAGGACACTGGAAAGAGGATATTTGATGCTGGGTGTACGCAGTTGCAGGACTCAGAACTATGTACATTTAAGCACAAGGTACTGCTTTAAGTTACAGACTCTGGAGAATCCAATGTTTTCACACTAAATTCAATAGTATTTAAGAGTACAAAGCAGGTTTTGCATTTGCATGTCTCCACCAGTGAAGTCAAAAACCTTATTACTGCTTAATAATCCCCACCCCTACCCCAACCTGGCCTCCCATGGGGGCATCCCCTTCAGCTTTTGCACTGCGAGAAAACACCCTTGGGATCTGCTCCTGCAGCCTGGCTTCCCAGAGCCAAGGGGACAGGGGCTGTTAGTTCCTCTCTCACAACACTTCTCCCCTGCAGGTGATTACCTGGGCTGAGTGGAGTGCTGACACTAGTAGGTGCATGGTTTATTCTGGGTGTTTTGCATGAGACTTCCTTAAAAGAACCGTCCTGCTCATATGAGATACTAGACAGGTCTTGAATGTCTGTCAATGATCTAAAGAATTAAAAGTACACAGTAGCTGAGAGAAAAAGTTAAGAAAAATCAAACAATATACTGCTGAGAGGTACTTTTTAAGGATGCTCTTGATAAAAATATTTGGCAATAGGCCAGAATTAGAGAATATCTTAGAATGTCTTAAAAAGAATACTAGAGAATATCTTAAAAAAAGAGATACTAAGTTTAAACATTTTTCAACAGCTAAAAATACACTATTTCCATAGATGAAAGTATATTTATCTAGAAAACAAATTTAATCTACTTCAAATATAAACATATTATTATTATCACTGTATTTTCTTGATTGTAAGATGCTATTAGTTTAGATCACATCATCATAACAGCTTTTTGGTGAAAGAAGAAACACACTCATTAAATGTATATGTAAAAATGGGAAGAACGTAGACTCTTACAAACAAGGAAACACTATTCTCCTAAAACCAAGACTTTACACAGCATCCTTAGGCAACACTTTGGTGGCCATACATGTCTTTCTCTTTCACTTCCACTGGTGACTCCTTTAATGTCTCCTCTTGTTCACCTGCAGTACTGTAAGAGAGAAAGTGATAAAATCATATGAATCCCATCAGCAGAGTGCACTAGGTTGGTACAAGGGACCAGTTTATCAGCCCATTGTGAGAAGCAGCAGGAAGGGCACTGAGCTCAGAAGTGGAAAGTTTGGGTTCTGGTCCTGGCTCTACTAATGACCAGCCACATGTTCTCAGGCACCTCTGGGCCTTGCTCTGGACTGCAGTTTCCTCTCTAGAGATTCAATAAATACTCTCTAAGAGTCAGCTCATCTGAAATCAGTCAACAATGCTATATGACAGGAGCAAGTTCCTGAGGAAATCAATGGAGCACAGGAACTTTGCTGGGGATGGAGGGTGGAGCAAGGCGCACAGCCATGGGGCCTTACCAACTGTAAGACAGCTTCCTGGCATGAAGTATTAGGAGAGGCCAGAGAGGTTTGTGAAAAAAGTTGGCCAGAAAAGAATACCGAAGACAAAACTGACCCACTTCTACTTTAACCAATATTTGGGATTCAACTGCAATACTCCTTAAAGCCTGAATCTCTGATAGAAGGTAGTAATATGGCACAGAACACTCCTGACCAACCCATCATGGACACGGAGCATGAGCTAAAAATGAACTTTTGTTGTTTTAAGCCACTAAAATCTGGGAGTTGTCTGTTACATAGCATAATCTAGCTTAGCCTGACTGATATAGCCTCTTACTAACTGTACAACCTTAGGGAAAATACTTACTCTGAACTTTGGTTTTCTTATTGGCAAAATGGAGGTAACAGTATGTATCTCAGAGGGTTGTTATATGAATTAAATTTGACCAAAAAAAGTACCTGGCATATGGTATCTGATTAGGAAATACTAGTTATAATTATTATAGATAAGGAAATTGAGATCCAGATGGGGGAAAGTAAATTGAATGTAATTATACCAGGCACTTTACACCTATTATTACTTTTTCAATTAAATTTTTCATTTTGAGATAACTGTACATTCACTTTAGTTTTAAGAAATACACTTTACCCAGTTTGCCTCAATGGTAACATCTTACAAATCGATGGAACAATATCACAACTAAGATATCAACACTGATGTGGTCAAGATACAGAACATTTCCACCATCACAAGGATCCCTTACGTTGCCCTTTTATAGCCACGTCTACTTCCCTCCCACTCCCCATCTCTTCTTTAACCCCTGGAAACCACTCACTTGTCCTTTTTCCTATAATTTTATCATTTCAAGAACATTACATAAGTGGAATTATGTACTAAATAACTTTTGGGGATTGTTTTTTCCACTTAACATAACTCTCTGAAGATTTACCCAGGTTGTTGCATGGTCAATAATTTATTCTTTTTTATTGTTGAGTATTCCATGGTACAGATGTACCACAGTCTACTAAATCATTCGCTTGTTAGCAACATCTGGGTTTCCAGTTTTTGGCTATTATGAACAAAGTTGTTATAAACATTTGTGTATGTGTTTTTGTGTGAACATTCATTTCTCTGGGATAAATGCCCAGGACTTATATTATTACTTTTAATCCCTATGTCAACATTCTTAGTAAGGATTCTTATCCCTGTTTTACAAATGGGGAAACAGAAGATAGGGGTTGAGAAACTTAACCAAGGTCACACGGATAGAAAGGCAGAGTCAGGATCTGAATACTGATAATGACTTCGTTTCATGACCCCTCACAATTTTGCTGAACAAGGCCTAACAAGGCTAAGTTGCCCAAAGCTAATTTTTATAACACGGTGGCTAATACGTTTGAAGATGAGCAATATATAAATACAGGGAATTATCATCATTTAACATTACTTCTATGAGTCTGAAACTGTGAATAAAATAATAGTACATACCTCCGTATAGGTTGGAATTGAGACTTAGTCAAAACCTCAGCATTCTTTCCAAGGCTTTTTCTCACTTGGAACTTTTCTTCACCTGAAAGAATAAAGTAAACGTATTTTTTTTTACTGAATTTTTTCCAACTCAGATTATTATTTTCATTGCCTAGAATCTCCCTTGGTCTGGTCCAGAATGAGAAATATCTGGATAAACAAAGTACTTCCTAATTGGGTTTGGACTGAGTGCTATAAACGAGGTTTTTGCTCTGAAAGTTTATTTTCCTTGCTCAGAGGGGAGAACTATACTCCGACACTCAGAATACAATCAAGCCATTTACTGGCCTTTCAGTTAGAACTGCACAGTTATTTCTGGAGACAAATGTTGTTTTGTCTTTTCAGGAAGGCAAACTGACCTGGTTCCTGTCAACAGACACCAGGGGGCGTTGAAACCAAGAACTGTTTGTTCACTAAAGATTCAAACAGAAAAACCATTAGCTAGGCATTTTCACAGTGGTAACTACGCCTCTTGGCCATCAAACACCACTTAAAGAGTGGGGGTGGGGTCTTGAGTACTAAAGAGCTAATTCAACTGTCTTCTGTTCTCCTTGACATCAAGTGTCTAAAGTTACTCCTCCCCAATTCTCAGTAAGATACTTTGCAGACCTCTGGGCAGACTGGGCCCGTAACCATTTTCCTTCCCACTAGTGTACTGCTCTGGTTTATAGAGAAGGGGATAGACAGAGCAGCCCGCCATGATGGCAAATGCTCACTCTCCCCTTGCCATTCCATAAGTCCAGGTTGTCTGGTGGGCAGTGGGGAGGCCCAGCAGAATAGTGCCACCTTTGGCAGGTACCAAGGAGCTCTGAAACCCCATCAGTGGAGAAGCATTGGGGTTCTTCTTCTTGTGACCCTCTTTCAAATACCTAGAAAGCATAAACACCTAGAAAGCATAAACGAATTCCTAATAAGCACAATTTAGAGCTGGAGCAGAACTTAAAGAGATTTTAGAGCCTGACCCTCTCCTTTACTTTATCCAAGGGGAGAGTGGGGCCCTAGGGTGAAGTGACTTGCCCAAGGTCATGCAAAAAAAATCAGTGGCAGAACTGGGCTTGGACCCCAGCATGTGTCCAGTCATTACCTCTGTTGTATCGCCTGGTGGGGACATGTATCAGACCCCTAAGGAAAAAAGGGAAAGGGAAGGGCTGAAAGAAGGAAACAGAGTACAATCACCTTCTTCATGTACTTCAGATGTTTGTAGTGAATTACTCCTGGTTTTCTGACCTGCCTGCCCCACAACTTCTCTACCCTACTCAACCCTCTTCCAACCGTAAGTAAAGTGGCCATGTGCAGGTCAGGCTCACACAGAAAGTGATCAGGGGCAGAGGCTCCAGGGAAAGAGTGGGTGGCCCAAGACCCAGGTCTGGGGACTTTTAGTACACGTTGTCCTGAGCATAACTGTTCATCTAAAAGCTTACAGCTTCTTAAAATGCTCCCCACTGTGACAGAGGCCTGACTCAGATTAGAGATGGAAGCTGGAGCGTGCAGCAGGAGGAAGGGAGTAAGTTCAGAACCCGAGGCTGTCCTGCCTGGGTTCAGAATGTTGAGAATGGTCGTGGACAGCTACATGGCTTGGCAGGTGGATAACTCTGGTTTTATAATAGATGGCTGCATACTTTAAAAGAGCAAAAGTGAAAAAATTTTTAAATGTCTCCATCAGAACCAGTGGTTCACTTATCTTGCCTTGTGCCACATCCTGGCTGCTGATCCAAGGTTAACTTCCCATGAAACGGAAAGCAACTGCTGTTATAGAGAATCCAAGGCCTCCCAAGGGAAGGATGGTATGTTGACACTGTACCATTGGCTGTTGTTAACTCTTTGCTAAGACGCTAAGCAAGCAAAGAAAAGTGATGGTGGAACTCTGACTTTTGGGGTAGAGAAGGACATGGACACCTAGCTCTAGTCTTTGTTGTGTCAATAACTAGCTGTGTGGCCTGGGCAAATCCCTCAGGTCAGCTCAGCAAAGATAACGGAGTAGCCTGAAATCTAGTTTTCACTAGAGAAAACCAGAGGAAAAAAAGAAGCAACTACTACAACATATGCTCTAAGAACCCAAGAGGAGGTGTAAATAATGATGTGCGGGTGTCACGAGGCCGGTGAGCGGCAGGGGGTTCATTCTAATGAGGGGAAATCATTGAGCCCAAGTTTTCTCATCTGTTTGTTTTCGGTTTTGGGGGGGTTTTTTTGAGGAAGATAAGCCCTGAGCTAACATCTGCTGCCAGTCCTCCTCTTTTTGCTGAGGAAGACTGGCACTGAGCTAACGTCCATGCCCATCTTCCTCTACTTTATATGTGGGATGCCTACCACAGCATGGCGTGCCAAACGGTGCCATGTCTGCATCTGGGATCCTAACCGGTGAACCCTGGGCTGCTGAGAAGCGGAGCATGCGAACGTAACCGCTGTGCCACCGGGCCGGCCCCTGTTTTTTTTTTTTTTAACTTTTCTCATCTGTAAGATGACAGGCCTGGAGAAGGTATTCTCTAAGGACTGGTCCAGCTCTAAACATCTGTGATCTGACAGAAAGTGAAAGCAAGTGATTCTTAAAGGAATCCGCACTAAGGGCTTATTACCAGAAGCTTGCGGTTGGGCAAACGCATCTTGTATTCCTTCAAAGCCCTCTTCTATGGGACTTGAGGTCTATAAAAGGAGGAAGGAGCAAAGAAATGAGGTTCACTGGAGGCAGACATTATCATCAAAAGGTTGAGAATTTCTTGATGTTCTTAAACCTTGAAAATCTTCACAAGGTTCCTGCATCTTTTATAGAAAAAGAACAAACCTGCTTCGCAGACTCGAAGCACTTATTCGTACCATATGTTCCTCCTCAACAAGCAGTCCTCCCCCACCTCCCATTGTGAGGAGGAATTAATTATATGCCTTTTCCCTTCTTTATGTCGTTATCCCCTCCTCACCTCAACCTTACAACAAAGATGTTTTGATTCCTGGGAGCTTTATCAGAGGAGCCCAAGAAGGCTGGAAAAATGGCCCAGACTGCAAAGCTGTTCTATGGGGTGAGGAGTCAGAACACTGATTCCTTTGAGGGGAGGCAGGGACTGAGAGGAAGCACCCGGATTTAGGGACCAGGAATGTTCTGTTTCTTGACCTGGGTGCTCGTTACACGAGTGTGTTCGGTTTGTGAAAGATCATGAGCTGTACAATTAAAATCCAGGTACTTTTCTCTATGTTCTAGTTTTTATACAAATGTACATATTATATGTATGTACATATATACTTTGTCTTTTTATTAATGATTTTCTTAACATCTCAGTCTGCTCACAGTAAAATCAAGAATGTTTAAAGGATTAATAATGGAAAACTGATCTGACTGAGTTTTCAGAAGCGCAGACAAGAGGAAATTATGCTTTTTGATGAATCACTGAATTCTTCTTGTCAGTCAAACGTTGTGATTGACATGTACATAATTCTCCTTTTCCTCTACCCTAACTTCCATATGGGTAAAAGATCCCAGAAAGGTGGCAGGTTAGGGGTGAGGTGAGGCGGAAATTATATAAGTAAATAAGAGAATCCAAGAATTTCATTTTATAAATGAGAATACTCTGTACAAACAGGTTCTTGCAAAAGCTAGGCAGATCCCAGAGAAAGCCCCAAGTACTAGACAGTCTCATATTTACTGCTGAACCCATGCCTCTATTCCTGGCTCTCCTACCACTAAAGCTTGGCAGGTAAAGGACTAAATCCTTACATCTGAGGATCGCCAGTTCTTCACACAGAGGAATAACATAGCAGCCTGCCTTCTCTTCCCCACAGGAAGGATATGTGAATCAGGAAATGTGAAGAAAAGTGTTTTTGAAAAAAAAGTACAAAGTGCTGTACAAATGCAGGAATCACAATTTTGGGAGAAACTGCTTATGACTTTCCTTTCTTAAAAATCTTATTTTTCAGATGTTTTTTCAAAACATGAAAACACTGATAAGTCAAGGTTATATACTTTTAGGTATAAGCTATTTTTCTCAATTAAAACAATTTAAAACTAATAAGGTAACGGAGAAAGCTGAAAATGTACTTTACCCCAAACTGTAAATTTTTACCTCTAGAGCTAAGTTTTCTTGAGCCGCCGAGGAGTAAAAATAGTCATATTCTGGAGTTAAAAATTCATCTGTTATGTCCTCAGAAGACTCTGGTGAACAAGTTGATTGCACAGACTGATCCTATTAATAATGGAGGAAATCACTTTTAAGTTGGCATTCATTGTAAACAAATCCCTTTATAGCTGGATGCAGTGTTAATAATGGATTTATCTAAAATTAGCAGTCAAGTAAACTGGTGCAGGCATGACGGAAAACAGTCTGGAGATTTCTCAAAAAATTGCAAATAGAAATCCCACTACTGGGTTTTATCCAAAGAAGATGAAATAAAAAATACAAAGAGGTCTATGCATCCCTATGTTTACTGCAGCACTATTCACAATAACCAAGATGTGGAAGCTACACAAGTGCCCATTGACTGATGATGGGATAAAGAAGATGTGGTATATATACAATGGGATACTACTCAGCCATAAAAAAGACAAAATCGTGCCATTTGCAACAACATGGATGGACCTTGAGGGTATTAAGTTAAGTGAAATAAGCCAGACAGAGAAAGACAAACACTATAAGATTTCACTCATATGTGAAAGATAAACAAATACATGAATAAGGAGAACAGATTAGTGGTTACCAGAGGGGAAGGTGGCAGGGGATAGGGCGAAAGGGATAATGGGGCACATATGTATAGTGACAGATAAAAACTAGACTACTGAGGGTGAGCAAGATGCAGTCTATACAGAAACTGACATATAATAATGTACACCAGAAATAACAGTTATAAGCATACGCACCTCTACCTCTGCTCTCCCTCCCCATAGGGAGCTGAGAACACCCTGAAGCAGGTGTGGTGAATGACAATCTTGAGTCTCAGGATCCTCATCTGCACAATGGAAGTTGGGGGAGGTGAGGTGACCTCTCTGCTCTAAAATTTCCAGAAAGAAGAAAGGCCCTGGACCACTAAAGCTGGGGACATAATTTAAACACCCTGATCCTCAAGGGCACAGACACAGTCCACGTGTTGGCATCATCTTCCAGATGAGGAGGCTGAGGCTGCTCAGAACTGGGACCCTCAGGTATTCCAGTTTAAAGGCAAGTGAAGGAGCATGATTTTAAAAATAGCAATGCAATCTCAATAATAAAAGTAAAATTAAAAAGTTAAAAGTAACAGTTATTTCTTCAGCATCTCCATTCTATCCCTTCCTTTTCTGCTTATGTCTACACTCAGGCCCTGATCACCACATGGCAGACAACTGGCTCCTGTCCTCACTTTCAATCATCCCTTTGCAGATGTTTGTGGTTTATTTCCTTGGACACTGCTTTTATCACACGCTTCCCCTTCTGTGCCCTTAGCACCTGCTATCCTTTACCTCTCACATCACAGTGAAATTTCCTAGACAAGCTTGGCCTTGCATACCTTCCCCACTTCCCTCACAGACCTGCTTCTCCAGTCAAGCCAGTCTGCTTATGTGGCAGGTCCTTCCAGCCCTCACATGAGAGAAAGAATTAATTGTCCTGTGAGTGGCTTGTGTGCTATGATTAAATACAATAGCATGTTCTCCAAAGACTTCAAACATTATCACAATTGTATTTTTACATTGTTTCATTCTCAATTACTATTTATATTCTTTAAACGATTATGGCCCCATGTCAATGATGACAAAAAAAAAACAACTGTGGTTCCTTTAGTGTGGCTGGACTATGGCCCAACTGCATGCTTCTAGAATGTGCTAAACCCCTGAAGCAAGGTTGTAACCTCAATGCAAATGCTAGGAAATGACTGGACCCCACAGATCCTGCTGAGGGACAGTTGTCAGGCATGAACACACTCCTTCCACTGGGTTGAGAGCTGAATTTGGGTCTTCGAGAACATTCCAGGTGAAGGCACTCTCACACAACCTGTCTTTGTTTCTCCTACTCCAATCTGACCTCAGTCATGAGCTTTGGTATTTGACTTCACACTGTGCTTTAACAGTTGGTCTTGTCTACCCAGCTAGACAGAAAGCTCAGCGTCAGAGCTGAACCTGACACTTGTCTGTGTTTTCCCCAAGCTCCAGGATACATGATGCTTTGAGTTGAACTGACTCAAAAACTATTAGGCAGGGAGGAAAGACTTCTTCATTCATGTCAGAAACCTGAGGGCACATGCTCCAACAAAAAAGAACTACTACAGAAATTGTTTCAATGTCATAATCCTCAGCTCTACTTTATTAGGTCCTTGTGTCCAACTTGGCTCTCCAGGCCATCTTACTTACGCTGTAAGATTTCTCAATGACCACAGATGCATCAGAACTTGCTTGAAAGACTTCACTATGCTCTGGCTGCTCATTTTTCCTGAGGGACGGGTGCCTGATACCTAATGATTATAACACAATCAGGGCCAAAGTCATTCAGTGACACTCATGGCATGGGAGGGGCAAAGGGCAATGTGAGAGAAGAGATGGAAGCATAGTCTGCCAAGGGTGGCCATGTCTCACATGTCAGATTCAGTCTAGAAAGTAGAGACTGTTAGTTTAGCCTTGCCCCAGCACACAGCCCTGGATCATCACTCTTTTGTTTATCCATTCAACAGTGATGGGGGCCGGCCCAGTGGCGCAGTGGGTAAGTGCACACATTCTACTTCGGCAGCCCGGGGTTTGCCGGTTCAGATCCCAGGTACGGACATGGCACCGCTTGGCAAGCCATGCTGTGGTAGGCGTCCCACATATCAAGTACAGGAAGATGGGCACGGATGTTAGCTCAGGGCCAGTCTTCCTCAGCAAAAAGAGGAGGACTGGCAGCGGATGTTAGCTCAGGGCTAATCTTCCTCAAAAAAAAAAAAAGTGATGCTTGACAAGGAACAGATTCTAAATACCAAAAACATCCAAGCCAATATGACCTCAATAAAATAATTTTTTTAAAAACCAAGCCAAGAGATTTTCTACCTAAGATAAATTATAATTTTAGATGTACTTTTCTTTAACTTGCAAACAACTGTGAAATGATATCCATGACCTGACTGCAAGCAAATACCAAGTGGAAACACATACCTTCAGTTTTAACTTGAAAATCTATAAAAGTGGTAACAGCAAATGTCATTTGTCTCTAGGTTTCTCTGGGATAGACTCTCTGGGAGCCAGCGGAATTTTTCCAGCTCAAAATGCAATGCACATAAATGGGCGGCAGAGAGTGGGCGTCCACCACTGCCCTCAGTTAAAAGATTCCATTCCTTGCCAGGTTAAATTCAGGACCAGGGTCAGTGTACGGAGATTATGTTACTTCCTTTGGTCAAAGGGGTCTGCTCCAGTAATAAAAAAATTCATGAATCTCTGGATTTCTTTACCTGTGGGAAGGACAGCGGGATCAAAAGGGTATGCTGCTTTCCCCTGGAATTCAGGGTCCCCAGACAGACTGGAAAGGAGAGAAGACCAAGCAAAGAAAATATTCCAGGAAGTTTACTTATTTTTGAGAGCTGATAACTTGATAGAGCTCACCTATGTCAATTCTTCCAAGTGAACTTACCAGTGAAGCTTCGAGGCCCAGACTGTCTGCCATGCTGGTCACTGTCATGGTCACTGTGGTCTGTTTTGTCAAACTTGACACTTCCTCCTGGCTCATCATTTTTCCTGGGATACTCTGCAACTTGCTGCCAGTCCACATTCTCAGGTTCCATAATGCGGGGCTGCAGCAGGGGATCAGGCTCATTTCCAGCCTCATTCTCTAAAGTCAAACCACTCCGAGGATGCCAAGGAGGTACCGCCAGCTGCCCAGTAGCTGCTTTCTCTGCTATTTCTTTCACCTCCGCTGAATATAAGAGAAAGCAGCATTTAAAACAGCACTGTGAACATTGGAAACAAAAGCTTTTGATTTTTAAAGAGCTACGTAATACTTTTATAGCTCATATTGGCATAATAACTGCCTCTTTAGAATTGTATCATCCTTAGGCTTGCCCTGTTTGGCCTCAAGGGGAGCAGAGGAGAGAACTGACGAGAGTGAGGGAAGGGCACAATTTCAGTTAGTTACAGCCCTTGTGGCTGAATTCCAGAATGGAAGGCAGCAGAAAACTTGCAGACAGACCTTCTTGCTATGAAGATTTTACAAGAAAATGACATCTGAAGCCCCAGTCTGCAGAGACTAATGGAAAAGAATCTATTTGAGTTTACCTAGCCTTTCTCGACCACACTGAGCTCACGTGCTGGGAGTGTATATGTATGTGTATGTTTTCATTCCAAATGTTCTATACTTTTGCCAATGTTACTTAGCATTAGTATTAGAAAACACAGATACCGTACGTATCCTTTTGAGCTTGCAAGATAAAACTTCATACAAAAGGATAATGTCCACAAGATATGTGAAAGTGACATTGCATGCACTCTACTTTAATAATGTTATATATGAAATATCTATATCATTTATTTTTTACTACACCTGTTATATAATATACATTAATATATATGATAGGAATATTTCCTATATAGTCTAGAAATGAAAAGAACATTTCTCTTCTGCAGTTCGTAATCAGAAAGGCCTTACTTTTAAAATGGAATGATCTAACAAAAGAAAAGAACGTGGGAGGACATTGCAATACAGGCTGTATACTTAGAAGTAACAACCAGGTTAGAAATATACTTTCAATTTCATTTTGTCCAACAGAAGCCATGATTTTATACTCACTTTTCCATTTTAAGTGTACCTCTCCACTATCTTCATTATTTCTTGACTTTGCATTACAGATTTCAGAAGACACAGATTCCATACTGATCCTAAATTGCATGGGTTTTTTGGGGGTGAGTGGAGTGGGGTGAACACAAACACATCAGTTTGCTCAAGTTCTTGACACAAGCCAGAGTCCACCAGCCCACCCAGAGGACTGCCCCTGCTCTCGGAGCCTGGGGTTGCACTGACTCCTGCCCACCACCAGAGAGGGCGCAGACTCGCCAAGGTTCAGCCCGCAAGACTCACGCAGAGCCCTGGCCAGGGCTGAATGACATGGGAGGTCCCTGCTGGCGGCTTGACGTGGTGAAGAGTACACTACTTAGCTGTGACACTTTGGCTTGGGCACTGGCCTCACTAGGCCTTCCCTGGCTAAGAAATGAAAGGACTGGGTTAGAAGATCTCTAAGGCTTTTTTCAGTTTCCAAGTTCAGATTTCATGATTCTAAAAGTGTTCTTGGGAAATTTTCAGAGGTAGAAGAAACCCACAATTGAAATGAAGTTTCACCAGACAGAATTCTGGTCCTTGGGCTGTTGCCAAGCACCCCCCACAATGCCACAGAATACAGGTGATGGTTCAGTAACTGTTCCTACCCTTTGATCAGAATTCTCTGGTAACAGGCCCACCTGCATACCAGTGATAGCACAACAACTAACATTTATAAAGATGGTCTTAAGGCACCACACATTCTCAAGAACATTCAGGGACCTTCAGCCTAGTTTCACTGAGTTGCAGATTCTGATCGGTCACTAGCTAGCTGTCTGACTTTGGCAAACTTCAATCTCTTTGAGTCAAGGTTTTCTCATCTGCAAAACAAGGGAGTCTCTTTTCCTCTAAATATCCCATGATTATATATATTTTATCATCTATTAAACTAACTCTTTGAAAATGTGTGATCTGTAGCACATATATGAATTCCCTGTTATCCAGAATGCCCTACTCTCCTGCTGGACCAGAGAGACTACTGAATCAGAAAGGTCAGATCTGATCAACTACTTTAAAGAGCAATTTGGCAACAGCTATCAAGAATCTTTAAAATGTTCGAACCCTTTGACCTAGTAACTCTGCTTCTGGGACTCTATGAAGGACATAACCCAAAACGCAGAAGAAGCTTTATTAACAAGTCACTTTGGCTCTATTCCTAACAGAACAAAGAATAAAACCTAAAATTCAACAACGGAGAGGAAATCCAACAATTTCAAAGTAAATTTACAGGGTGTTTTTTAATAACATGGGATAATGCTCATGTTCTAATGTAAAGTGAAAAAAATCAGGATACAAAATTTCCTTCACATATATAATTAAAATTTAATTTTTTTAAAGCATACAAAAAGACTAGGTATATTGGTAGCAAAATATTAAACTTTCCTTTGGTCTGTTCTTTTTTTCTTTTGGGAGAAGAGGGTGGAGCCAGGCAGGGGAGCCACAACAACGGCTTCTGCTTTCTCATCCAATAGCATACCATCACCGCATCCGCTTCTATCAATGATGTGAGTGCTCAACCCTCTGATGCCAGTAAGGTGGTCCTTCAGTAAGTCCCTTCGTAAGGGCAAAATACACTAATCTAAAATGTCTGGGCATTTTCCTTGATTCTCCCTTCATGTATCTTTTTACCAACATGAAAGGAACAGCACACTCTTGTCATTAGTCTCAGTCACCACTTGGGGGAAGAGAACAAAAAACTGTTTTCCAGGAGAAGTGACTTCAGAGCTGTGGATTAATGCTGCCATTTAATCACAGAAAAGAAAAACTAAAATCAATATACTAGTCTATCTTGAAAAACATTTATCACTCCTTTAACAATTCCCCCTATGCAAAATAAAATTTGTTTTACCTAAGTTCTTAAAAACCTAGTGTACACATATACTCTCCTTCCAGCGATTTGTGCTGAAGCCAATTCATTTAGTTGATCTGGCTGGAAATCAGAGCCCCAGGACAATTGTGATATTTCTCAACCCCCTCTTTGTCCCCCAGCGTCAGTGACACTTATCTTGAACAACACTGGTTTCTGAATAGTCTGGTTTCTGGAGCACTGGCAAATGGAATACCTGGATTTTTTTTTTTTTTTAATAAGATAAACAATCTGGGCACTTTGGGAAAGGCAAGATGCTTTGTTTTTGACAACTGATGAGTTCTGTTTAACCTGCTAGCCACTGACCTTTCATGTCTCCTACAAGTATCCATTACACTGCTCTTTTTGCTCACTTAATGGAGAGAACCTGCCAAGATCTGCTTCTGTGTTACTATTCTGCATCTCTCACAATCTCTTTGTCACTGGACATATGAAGATCATTAAGTGGCCTCAGGGTCACATGGGAGTCTAAAGGCATGGTAACACAAAAAACAATAAAATGTTAACCCACCTGTTGATATTTTGGTTCCTATTTCTTTCCAAACTGTCCTTCGCTCCTTGAGGGGGCTGAACTTGTTCACTTCTGCTCTGTTTTCCAGGGCCACAAAGAGTTGGCAGCTTAGAAAGCGGTAAACAGGTTTTAGTGCTTTGAAGAAATTCCTCTTCTCTTCACTCTCACATTCCATTTTTAAAGCCATTCTTGCCAAATGTAGAAATAACTCTAACTACCAAGATGATTCCCCTGCATGTTTCATATCTAGTAACTCATTTCTGAGCTAGAGGCCTTTACGTAGAAACATTGGCCCCCAGGAACAGAGTCCAGACAGGGAGCAAGTAAAGAACGAGCTGATAACATAGACATCAAAAATCCAAAAACTTTCCCCTATATTATTATTAAGCCCCCAGACCCTGGGTTCTAGTCTAATCCTTACTCAGACTAACCTCATAGAGTCTTGTGCTTCAGTTTCCTCATCCATACAACAGGGACAATAACATCTGCCTGAATCCACCAGGCGGATGTTATGAAAACAAAACAACAAAGGCTACAATACTTTGGAAATTATATACACAAAATAAATTAAAGCCTATGTCCTTTATCCAAAAGAGAGACTTCTAGATCTGCTTATTCCAATTTTAACAAACTTAATTATATTTCCTAACCTACAGCAAATTAAGGCAACAAATGTTGGGTTTGGGGATGGCAGCAAGATGCCTAAAAGTGAGAGAATACATAAAAACAATCATAACTTCCCCAAAGTATAAGCTCAGAGGCTGCCTGGAGGGAAAGACTCCTCAGCAGGGGCTGAAAGCGGCACTGCATCATGGAGCACCACAAGAACAGATGTTCAGAAAAACGTCACAGTCACCAAGGAAAGGTTAGAATATACTTAGAATATATTCAAAATAGGTATTTAGAATAATGGGAAGTTTGTAATGTTTTCATTATGATTAAAAATTTTAAAACCGAGGAATTAAATGAAGGAATTTCAATTGTCTGAAACATTCGCTTAGGTGAAAATGCCTTATTCCTTGATTAGGCTAGAAAACCAGGGTGGATTTTTAAAGAAAAATTAAATATGGTATAATTGTTTTATACATAGATGCACCGGTAGATGGTTTCCAACAACGGCTGCCATCAATTCCTTCCCTCTCTCTGTCCGCATGGACACTCAAGAGATAGAGTCTATTTCCTTCCCCTTGAATCTGGGCTGGCCTTGGGACTTTGACCAATGGAAAGTGGCAGAAGAGACATTATCCTAAGGCCGCAACTAGTTTTTAAGAGGCCTGGCAGCTTCAGCTTTCACTTGGGAAACTAGCTGCCATGCTGTGGAGAAGCGTGAGTGAGACTATTTAGTGAATGATATGAAGCCAATGGCAGAGACAGGCCACCTGGAGGAGCCCAAGGCAGCAGACACATAAGTGAAGCCTTCTTGGGCCTTCTTGTCCAGCCCAGTCTCCAGGTGACTGCAGTCAAAGGAGTGATCGCAGGCTGTGCCACATGGAGTGGAAGAATCATCCAGGTAAGCCCTGTCATATTCCTGACCCACAAAATTGTGAGAAATAATAAACCATTGTTATTTTAAGCCACTAAATTTGGGGGGTTTTTGGTTGTTGTTGTTATACAGCAATAGATAACCAAAACATAATATACAAGAAAAGTTATTTCTAATAGTTTTCTAGCAAACTTTAATTTTCCACAGAAACAGAAATATCAGAGTCTAAATAAATTCTTTGTGCCTTCTTTTTATACAAAAACAAATGCCAGTGCTTTTCTAAATGTTCTAAGTGAGGAGTGAAGGCTCACTGAAATTCAGTAGGGGACAGTGAAAGAACACTAGATCAGGAGTCAGGAAACCTGCCCCTTACCAGCTGTGGGCCTTGGCAAGGCGTGGGAGTAGAGGGAGCTGTCTGCCCAGTGCAGGCAATACGGGGGTACACTGTAGGTGGAAAATTTTAAAACAGTAATAAAACCCATTAAAAGTTGGCCTGCTTTTTATCACCATGAGGCAGCCATTCTAAACAATTTCAGTAATAAAATCCTCCTTCCAGTGGGGCCGACCTCTCCTACTCCACCACCATCTCGCTAACAACAATGAACCTAGGGAAGTTTAAGTCACTGAGCTTGAGGTTCACTCTGTAAAATGATAGAGTTGATCCATCTTCAAAATTCTGTGATTCAAGAGGCAGCCAGCTCTATGTGTGTACTTGTTCAGGTTTATTTATTCACCTCCTCAATGACCATTTATCGAGCACCTTTTTTTTTTTTAAGGAAGATTAGCCCTGAACTAACATCTGCTGCCAATCCTTCTCTTTTTGCTGAGGAAGACTGGCCCTGAGCTAACATCCGTGCCCATCTTCCTGTACTTGATATGTGGGACACCTACCACAGCATGGCTTGCCAAGGGGTGCCATGTCTGCACCCAGGATCCGAACTGGTGAACCCCAGGCCGCCAAAGCAGAACGTGCCCACTTAACTGCTGTGCCACCGGGCTGGCCCCTATCGAGTACCTTCTAATTGTTAGGAACCATGCCACAGCTTAGGACAAAGAATGTCTAAGACCTAAGCCCTGTCCTCAAGGAGCTCAGGGAGGAGCCACTCTGCAATCTCACTAAGCCTCAAACTAAACCTCCAGGGTCAGTTCCCCTGGTGTCTTCTCACCTCCTCTAAGGCATCTTCTTTGACCACCAGGTCCCTCTGTCCCCAACTAGTGTTTAAGCTACTCATAGGTAGAGCTTGTGGTTCATTCACCATCATATCCCATAGTCTAATATATTGCCTCTGGCTCTATAAGTGTTTGCTGAATGAGTGAATGAATGAATAAGCAATTTAGAATGGGGATTAATAGCTGCCCAAGATACCATATTTAGTAAGCTGATCCATGTAAAATTGTCAATTCTTGATTATTTTGACCTATAAAACAGCAATTTCATATGGTTCAACTTGATGCACAGAGTTTACAGAGAAGGACATGGGGCTGTGTGTTGGGTTTGGAACAGGAGGTGAAGAGTATCTACCTTGGAATTCCATCCTAGAGGCCTTATTTCTCAAAGCCAAGAGGACCCCACTATGAGTTGGTTATCTTTATATGTCAGTCCTTGCACACAGGTTAGGGGCAATGTTAAACCCGGCTCCAGGTCCTGTTCAGGCTTCCCTGCCTCCCACTTCTTAGCTTTACCTGATGGCTCTTCTCTGACTGATCCCCAGTGCTTTCTTCAGAGACTTGAGTGAAAGGTTTCCAGTCACAGCCACTTCTTTTCCTGGACCTTTTGCCAAAATGTCCCCCTTGAAAGTCTCTCACTGTTCTTGAAGACCTTGCTAAAGTCAAGCAATTGCCACCAGTGTCTGGCTGCTGGCCCCCTGACAGCTGCATGACAGGAGGAACATAGCTTAAAGCTGGGGGGCCCAGGGCTGAAGGCAAGTCACAGACGTTTGCAAACTCTCTTGAAGAGGCCCACAGAGACTTGCGCTCCTCCTGCTCCTTCTGTATCATCTCAAGCTTATCTATTTTCTGTTGGGTATTCCTTAGCAAGTCAGCATTCTGGTGCATTAACATCTGTGAAATCTTTAGATTCAGCACACACTTACTGATGTACTCCTCAGTCATGGACCTGTTGCTCACATTGCCCTCGGCTTCTCTGGCTGGCTCAGGTAGGCTGAGGGAACTAAGAGAACCATTTTGCCAGTCTAAGTCCTCAAAGGAGAGCTCTGTGTCAGCTTCTGAAGAGCTCTCATCCTCATTGCAAAAACAGCATGCCTCTCTCTCCATCTTTTCCAACTCTTCTTCCATGGACTTCAGTTCATCTACCTGGTTTGGTCTAGCTCCCTCAAAAGATGAACCAGCTCCTGCGGACTCTTCCTCTTTCTCATCTCCCATGTCCAGGCAGCTTGAGTAGATTTCATTGATTTCGAAGCTGCAGAGGCTTGCCTGACCTGGGCTGGGGCTCCTGGCCTCTTCCACCACAGAACAAGCAGGAGAAGCAGTCTCTTGGTTCTGCATCTCCTTGGCCATCAGACTTGAATCTGGAACCTGAGGATCTGGTGCTGCTTTCTCGGTGGGAGAAGAGCGACCCCTTGGTGAATGAAGCTGACTGCCTGTTGAAAAGAGCAGCAACATGCAGCTGATTAAAGTGATCACACGCAGCAGCTAAGCAGCCTTGGCTAGTTGCTCGAGCGGCATGAGAATGCAGAAAGAAGCTTTTTATTTTCCCACTCCCTTCCCAGGTGTGGAAGACTACCAGATACATTCACAGAGAGTGAGAGGGTATTTCTAACCTAGGTGAAAGTTCCCATTTTGATGTGGGTTGAGACAGAAAATTTGGAAGGGATCAAACCCTGGGAGAAATGTTCTACGATTAAGTTATAGTATGTTCAAAACATGCATAACTGTCAGGACATGTAAATTATAGGCCCCTGAATCTTAAGGACTAAATACATAGCTGTTGTTGTTGTTGTTGTTGAGGATGATTGGCCCTGAGCTAATATCTTTGCCAATCTCCCTCTATTTTGTATGTGGGACACTGCCACAGCATGGCTTGATGAGCAGTGTGTAGGTCTGCGGCTGGGATCTGAACCAGTGAACCCTGGGCTACTGAAGCAGAGTGAGCAAAATTAACCACTAGGCCACTGGGCTGGGCTGGCCCCCAATTCATACCTTTTCATGTCAGTTAAAATTATACTCTTGGTGAGAATCTGACAGAAGCAGTGAAGACACTGCCCAAGAAACTATTGCATCATGGGAGGGATTTGTTGTGTCATCGAGTTGATTCCGAGTCCTAGCGATCCTGTGTACAGCAGAGCAGAACCCTGCCCAGTCTTTTTGTGCCATTCTCTCACCTTCTGGCGCTACATGAGACAATGCTCCACTGCTATTCATAGAGTTTTCATGGCCAATTTTTTGGGAAGTAGATGGCCAGGTCCTTCTTCCTACTCTGTCTAGTCTGGAAGCTCCACTAAAACCTGTCCACCATGGGTGACCCTGCTGGTATTTGAAATACTGGTGGCATAGCTTTCACCATCACAGCAACATACAGCCTCCACAATATGACAATTGAGAAATGGTGGTGTGGTTCCCTGACTGGGAAATGAACTTGGGCTACAGTGGCAAGAGTGTTGAATCTTAACTACTAGACCACCAGGGCTGGTTCCCCATGGGAGAGATAATACCTCAAAAAATACTGCCAGGACTGAACGCTCCTGGTTGATGGTGTACAGAGAGAGAGAACGAGGAGAACAGGGATAGAGGACACAAAGTAACGAGAGCTTGGAGGATCATTCTGGAGGCCTCCAGTCCTGTCCAAAGACAATCAGAGAGAATGGTCAGTTGGCTGGAATCGGAAAGCCTGGGTTCCAGATCTGCAAGAAGCCTGGAATCCTGAGCAAGCCACCTCTCTGAACCTTAGTTTTCTCATCTGGAAGATGAGGGCATTAAGTCAGATGATTGCAAGGTTCCTTCCAGCTCTGAATTCTAAAGGCTTCCAAGTGCACTAAAAAGCAGTAAGGCTACAGGAAAAAGTTTGGGATGAAACACAGAAATGTTAACAAATTATTTCTAAGTGGCAGAATTAAAATGGTAAGTAATTTCCTTATTCATACCCTTTCAAATTTTCTATAATGAACAGATAATAGTTTTAAATTAAAAAATCATCATTTTTATTTGTGAAGCAATTAGATAAATTCCTAAAAGTAATCATGCTAGAAATAAATCGGTTGTTACTGCTTAGTTCTGGATCCAACCAAAGTGTAAATGAAGTCCAAAAGGTTGAACTTATTTATTTAAGGATCTTGATTATTCCCTAAGTCATGCATCTTTTCCCAGTATAAGTTACAGGTACAGTTTAGAGGAGCTGCCTAGTTGCACCTGGTGATTCTCAGAACACATTTACATCAAAACCTGTGGGTTAAAGCCATACCCATTTCCTTCAGCTCTTTTATTTCCAAGTCAGAGGTCTCTTTTGGATGTTCTGAAGTCAGTCCTAGATAGACATTAACATCAGGATGGAGTTCATATCTCTGAACCCTGGGGCTCACGGTTGGCTGAGTTCTCTGGGCTCCAATAAAATCCTGAAACAAGGGAAATACTGTCAAGGACAGATCTGCAATCATCTGACTGTCACTGGCGTTTCAGAAACAGATCTAGGTATCAAATAAACTCCCTCTCATTCCTGTTGGGTAGACTAACTGTAGTCCTAATTAGTTAATTCACTGTTATCACCAATATTTAAAAAGGAATAACAGTAGCCGCCATTCACTGAATTGCACTATGTGCCTACACGACGCGCCCCCACTGTGTGTGGGCCCTCCACAACCTCCCTCCTCAGTGCCCTGCTGTCCTCACCAAGTTAAGCAGCTAGGTTTTTCTCAGGAACACAGAAAGGGCGCAATGAAATGAGGATTCCAAAACTTCTTACAACTTGGTCTCGAACTCGCTGTTCCCCTGAGATGGGTGAGCAAAACTAACAACTTCAGAGCTTACCTTTAAGTCATTCTTCAGAATATACCGGATGTCCTGAAGGTTCATAGTTCGGTCCTTCTGCTTGACCTGGATGCCTGACTTAACAATATCATAATAAGGTTTTGGAAGCCTGACATCAGCTTCTAAATACTTTCCCAAGACTATAGCATCTTTAATAACTGAGCCATCTAAGCCATTCCAAGGTATGTTATCTGTTAAGGAAAGAGTCATAGGGAAGAGTAACATTAAGAAATCAGATGAAATTGGGTAAGCTTAGTCAAATCACTCAAACTCTTTAAACATTAATTTCTCTCTGCCGAAAAACTACCTGGAAGTCCAACAACAAACAAGAAGCCACTTTACCTATTTACCAGGGAAATCTCTGCTGCAGAGACAGAAAAAAGTTGTATCAGAATCATGTATACATGGACTCCCCACTGGCAGACCTGGGGACCATAAGGGAAAGCTGGGTTGCCAAACGCACTCATCTCATGGAAAGTGTGGTATTGCCTCTGAGACTATAAACACTGCTGAATGGAGGCTGACTCTCACCCCCTCAAGAGAAGGTGGCTTTACAGTGTGTGTATGTGCGTGCGTATGTCCCTCTCTTGAAAGATTCCTTCTGTCTTCAAATATGTGATCACTTCCTTCACATTAGAGTCCTGTATGTTTGGAAAGGTTTCTATTTCTTTCAAGTGACACTGTTATATGGACACTGGAACCTGCGCGTATTTTATTTCATGGTTTACTTTTCAGAGGCCAGTCTTTTCCCCTCATTTACGAGTTCTTAACGGGCACCTTACAGAGACCTCTAAGCACTGACAGTAATCTTCAGTTTAAAATCTTTGCTTGGGGGCCGGCCCTGTGGCCGAGTAGTTAAGTTCGCGTGCTCCGCTTTGGCAGCCCAGGGTTTTAGCAGTTCAGATCCTGGGCACGAACACGGCACCGTTTATCAGGCCATGCTGAGGCAGCGCCCCACATGCCACAACCAGAAGGACCCACAACTAAAATAAACAACTACGTACTGGGGGGGATTTGGGGAGAAAAAGCAGAAATAAATAAATAAAACCTTTGCTTGGATTAAATGCACTAGCACTGACTGACACGCCAAAAGGTGGGCTTTGCTGAGTCTTAAAGAACAGGTTAAAAGAGAAAGATTTCCAGGAGATCATCTTATATCTTCCATAAGCACAAAGAGGTTTCTTTGAAGAAATCTCTTTTTTCTACGTCCTGCATTTCCATAAAACTAAGTAACTGATGGAGGAAAAAAAAAAATCCCACCTAAGAATAGGGACTTTGGTCACCGTCAATGTGTTCTTTGATCTACCTGTTAAAATCTCCTGTATGATCATAGAAAAGCTGTAGATGTCCGACTTCACCGTGGCTGCCTTCTGTAGGATCACCTCCGGGGCCGCCCAGTTATACAGCTGGGTGGGGAGGGGCACTCGAGTCAGGTCCCTATGGACACCTCCATCCTGGCTACAGAAGGAAACACAAGGTAAGGCTCATGTCTTAAAAGATAAGTGTGATTACCCCACAGCACGTTCGTGAAACATTTGCCTCTGAAGACTGTCAACCTCCCTGAGCTTCTATAAACCCAGCTAGAACTTGAGCTAACCCACACTGCCAGCTGTTCCAACACTTGCAAATTCCTTACTGTTCCTACCTGAGCAGGCCCTGCCCACCCTTCCACCTCTTCTGGCAGCTCTCTCCTCATTCACCCCACCCAAGTCACAGGAGCCCTTCTTTCAGTTTCTCCAACATGCCAAGCACATCACCACTTCAGGTCTTTGCACTGGTGACTTCTGCGTGGCACATTCTACCCACAGATCCTAGTGCAAGTGGCTGCTTCTTATAACTAAGGTATTAGCTCAAAAATCACCTCCTCAGAGAGGCCTTCCCCGACCAACTAAGGTAGTCCCATTTTATCGGCTTCAGAGCACTTATTACCTGAATTTCTTGTTCGTGTATTTATTGTTTATCTGTCTCCCCTCCAGCTCCATGTGGGTAGGCACTGTATCTGTCTTTTATATCACTCTATCTCTAAATTTACACCAGGACCTCAATGCTTACTTTTGAATAAAGGAATCTAAGACTCTTTCCAGACCACTCCTCAGGCCCCATCTGCTTTATCAAAGCCTTCTGGGACTCCTCCAACTCCTCGCAATGGCTTCTTTTCTGAACTCTGCCCTCTTGGGAATGAGCTTTCAGTTTAGCACTCAAAAGTTCACTGATTTGCTTGAATAACTCAGCTTCCCAACCAGACTCCTTGAGAGTGTCCTAAATGTCTTCTGGGCTAACAAGAATCCTAGGGCAAGGTCAGCGCTAACTTCTGCCCACAGCTGTCATGAGCATCAGATGAGATCATGTGTGTGGAAACACTCTGTGAGCTATAAAGCCTCATGCAAATAAGGAATTAACACGACATTAAAAGAAGAACACACAAAGCCCCAAATCAGTAGAAGGAAGGAAATAATAAAAATCAGAGCAGAAATAAATGAAATAGAGACCAAAAAAAAAAAAGAAAAAAATCAATGAAACGAAGAGCTGGTTCTCTGAAAGAACAAAACTGACAAACCTTTATCTAGACTCACCAAGAAAAAAAGAAAGAAGGGTCAAATAAATAAAATGAAGTGAAAGAGGAGAATTTACAATGGACACCTCAGAAATACAAAGGATTATAAGGGAATACTATGAAAAGCTATATGCCAAGAAATTGGATAATCTAGAAGAAATGGATAAATTCTTAGAATCATATAACCTTCTAAAACTGAAGCAAGAAGAAACAGAGAATTTCAATAGACCAATAACCAGTAAGAAGATCAAAACAGTAATCAAAAACCTCCCAAAAAATAAATGTCCAGGACCAGATGGCTTGTCTGGTGAATTCTACCAAACATTCAAAGAAGACTTAATATCTATCTTTCTCAACCTCTTCCAAAAAATTGAAGAGGTGGACAAGCTTCCTAACTCACTCTACAAAGCCAACATTACCCTGACACCAAAACCAGACAAGGACAACATAGAAAAAGAAAATTACAGGGGCAGGCCTGGTGGCATAGTGGGTTAAGTTTGTGCATTCCCCTTTGGTGGCCCAGAGTTTGCAGGTTCAGATCCTGGGTGTAGATCTACACATTGCTCATCAAACCATGCTGTGGCGGCATCCCACATACAAAACACAGAGGAAGACTGACACAGACGTTAGCTCAGGGACAATCTTCCTCAAGCAAAAAGAGTAAGATTGGCAACATATGTTAACTCAGGGCCAATCTTCCCCACACACAAAAAAATAAAAGAAAAGAAAATTACAGGCCAATATCACTGATGAACATTGATGCAAAAATTCTCAACAAGGGGCTGGCCCCGTGGCCGAGTGGTTAAGTTCGCGTGCTCCGCTGCAGGCAGCCCAGTGTTTCGTTGGTTCGAATCCTGGGCACGGACATGGCACTGCTCATCAGACCATGCTGAGGCAGCGTCCCACATGCCACAACTAGAAGAACCCACAACGAAGAATATACAACTATGTACCGGGGGGCTTTGGGGAGAAAAAGGAAATAATAAAATCTTTAAAAAAAAAAAATTCTCAACAAAATACTAGCAAATCGAATACAACAACACATTAAAAAGATCATACACCACAATCAAGTGGGATTTATTCAGGGATGCAGGGATGGTTCAAGATCTGCAAATCAATCAACATGATACACCACATTAACAAAATGAAGAATAAAAATCACATGATCATCTCAATAGATGCAGAGAAAGCATGTGACAAGCTCCAACATCCATTTATGATAAAAACTCTGAATAAAAGGGATATAGAAGGAAAGTACTTCAACATAATAAAGGCCATAAATGACAAACCCATAGCTAATATTCTCAATGGAGAAAAACTGAAAACTATCCCTCTAAGAACAGGAACTGGACAAGGATGCCCACTTTCACCATTCTTATGTAACATAGCATTAGAAGTGCTAGCAAGAGCAATCAGGCAAGAAAAAGAAATAAAATGGATCCAAATTGGAAAGGAAAAAGTAAAATTGTCACAATTTGCAAATGACATGATTTTATATATAGAAAACCCTAAAGAATCTACCAAAAAACTTTTAGAAATAATAAATGCAAGACACAAAATCAATGTACAAAAATCAGTTGCCTTTCTATACACTAACAAGGAAGTAGCAGAAAGAGAAATTAAGAATACAATCCCATTTATAATTGCAACATAAAAAATAAAATGCCTAGGAATAAATTTAACCAAAGAGGTGAAAGATCTGTACACTGAAAACTATAAAACATCATTGAAAGAAATTGAAGAAGACAAAAAGAAACAAAAAGATTTCCATGCTCTTGGATTGGAAGAACTAACATAGTTAAAATGTCCAGGGGCCGGCCCCGTGGCCAAGTGGTTAGGTTTATGCACTCCACTTCAGCGGCCCAGGGTTTCACCAGTTCGGATCCTGGGTGCGGACATGGCACCACTAATCAGCAGCATCCCATGTTCTAGAACTAGAAGGACCCACAACTGAAAATGCACAACTATGTACTGGGGGGCTTTGGGGAGAGAAAGGAAAAAATAAAAAAATCTTTAAAAACATGGGGGGAGGGGGCTGGACCAGTGGCGCAGTGGTTAAGCATGCACGTTCAGCTTTGGTGGCCCGGGGTTTGCCAGTTCAGATCCTGGGTGTGGACATGGCACCGCTTGGCAAGCCATCCCACATATAAAGCAGAGGAAGATGGGCACGGATGTTAGCTGAAGGCCAGTCCTCAGAAAAAAGAGGAGGATTCAGAAAATAGAGGAGGATTGGCAGCAGATGTTAGCTCAGTGCTAATCTTCCTCAAAAAAAAAAAAAAAAAGTCCACACTTCCTAAAGCAATCTACAGATTCAACACAATCCCTATCAAAGTCCCAACAACATTTTTCACAGAAATAGAACAAAGGATCCTAAAATTTATATGGAACAACAAAAGACCCTGAATAGCCAAAGGCATCCTGAGAAAAAAGAACAAAGCTGGTGGCACTATAATCCCTAACTTCAAAATATACTACAAAGCTATAATAATCAAAACAGCATCGTACTGGTACAAAAACAGACACAAAGATCAATAGAACAGAATCAAGAGCCCAGAAATAAACCCAGACATCTATGGACAGCTAATTTTTGACAAGTGAGCCAAGAACATACAATGGAGAAAGGAAAGTCTCTTCAATAAATGTTGTTAGGACAACTGGACAGCCACATGCAAAAGAATGGAAGTAGACCATTATCTTACACCATACACAAAAACTAACTCAAAATGGATTAAAGACTTGAAGGTAAGACCTGAAACCATAAAACTTCTAGAAGAAAACATAGGCAATAGACTCTTTGATAGTGGTCTTGGCAGCATATTTTCAAGTACCATGTCTGACCCGGCAAGGGAAACAACAGAAAAAATAAACAAATAGGACTACATCAAACTAAAAAGCTTCTGCACAGCAAGGAAACCATCAAAACGCAAAGACAACCTAACAACTGGGAGAAGATATTTGCAAATCTTATTATCTGATAAGGGGCTAATATTCAAAATATATAAAGAACTCATACATCTCAAGAACAAAAAAACTAACAACCCAATTGAAAAATGCACAAAAGATCTGAACAGACATTTCTCCAAAGAAGATACACAGATGGCCAACAGGCACGTGAAAAGATGTTCAACATCACTAACTATAAGGGAAATGCAAATCAAAACTACAATGAGATATCACCTCATGCCTGTCAGAATGGCTATAATTAACAAGACAGGAAATAACAAGTGTTGGAGAGGATGTGGAGAGAAGGGAACTCTCATACACTGCTGGTAGGAATGCCAGCTGGAGCAGCCACTATGGAAAACAGTATGAAGAGTCCTCAAAAAAATCAAGAATAGAACTACCATAGGACCCAGCTATTCCACTGCTGGGTGTTTATCCAAAGAACATGAAAACATAAATGGGTAAAGATATATGCACCCCTATGGTCACTGCAGCATTACTCACAATAGCCAAGACTTGGAAGCAACCTAGGTGCCCATTAATGACGAATGGATAAAGAAGATGTGGTATATATACACAATGGAATACTACTCAGCCATAAAGAATGATGAAATCTGGCCATTTGTACAACATGGATGGACTTTGAGGGTATTATGTTAAGCGAAGTAAGTCAGAGGGAGAAAGTCAAACACCATATGATCTCACTAATAGAAGATAAAAACAACAATAAACAAACACATAGAGACAGAGACTGGATTGGTGGCTACCAGAGGGGAGGGGCGAGGGAGGAGGGTGAAAGGAGTGATTAGGATTGTAATTAGTCTTTGGGTGGTGAACATGATGTAATCTACACAGAAATCGAAACGTAATAATGTACACCCAAAATTTACATGTTATAAACCATTGTTACTGCAATATAAAAAAAAAAGGATTAAAAATAAATAAATAAGGGGCCAGCCCGGTGGCATAGTGGTTAAATTCACATGCTCCGCCTTGGCGGCCCAGGGTTCGCAGGTTCGGATCCTGAGTGTGGACTTAGCATGGCTCATCAAGCCATGCTGTGGTGGCATCCCACATAAAACAGAGGAAGATTGGCAGAGATGTTAGCTCAGGGCCAATCTTCCTCACAAAAAATAAATAAATAAATAAATAAATAAATAAACAAAGCTAGTTGTGTCTGGGAGGGGCAGCTTCTTTTCTGGCTGTCATTTTAGGGCAGTTATTTTTCTGGGCTTCAGTTCTGACATCTAATTTTAAAATTAGATTTGGCTATGGCTGTGTGATACTACTTGCAAGGTTAATTCCAGCTCTCAAGATTCCATTAAGAAGAAGTTGAAGAAACTCAATAAACAAAACAAAACAAATACAAAAACAAAAAAAGAAGGATTGAAGAATGGGAGAAGCTGCTGTATCATTTTTACACCAAGAGATGGAGTGCTACGCTTGACAATGACATTCAACAAACCGACTGTCCAAACACAGTGTTACCAAAAATAAACGTGGAATTGAAAGTTATTTGAGATTCTTGGGTAATCACCTCATGTTATCAGCTGTCAAAGAAGGGAATGCTGTTATGACTGGACCTAGTTGCTGATGGACATTTCTGCCTGAAGTTCCGATCTGAGGTCAACAAGCCCAAAGGAGAACTCACGCCTTCCTACTCAGTTACTGCCCAGCCCCTCCCTTGACCAGTGTGTGGACCCCAGCTCCTCAGTGCATCTCACATCTTTCCCTTCTATTTTGGTTCCTTGGTCACTACTAGGCCCTGGCCTGTCACCTCCTAGCTGGTCTTCTTCCCCTCAACTTCCCATCCATTCTGCTTCCATAGCCAGGAAACAGCCTCTATCATCCAGTTCTAGCCACAGCTGGGTAACTTCAGACCATCTCTTCACATCTCTGGGCCTCAGTTTCCTCATCTATAAAATGACGCGGTTGGACTGGGCCATCTCCAAAGCTCCATTTCACTCTAGGAGTCACATTTGTGTTGGAGAGCTCAAGCAGAAGAAACTGCTCTACCTCCTTCTCAACAACAGATGGTGCTCCATCACCAGCAAACAGCTTGGATTCTGTCACAGCCTTCCTGAAAAGCTTTCCTTGTTATCAACAGCAAAAATGTCCAAACCCCTTAGCTTCCACTGCTTCTGAACACACAGCCAAAGTGGTCAACCCTGTCATGATCCATTTCAAGTTTCCCTTAGACTGATCCATTCACTTAACAAATGTTTACTGAGCACTTACTATGTGGCAGGCCCTGGGCTGGGTGCTGAAGATGAAGAAGCCATGGTCCCTGCCCTCTCAGAGCTCACCATCTGGTGGGGCAGAAACACCTGACTGCAGAGGAGTGGAATATGCAAAGCGCTGCAGGGAAGAGGGCTTCAGTATAGGCTTCGTGGAGTGTGATGGGAGAGTGCACCTGAAGTGATTTTAAAAGGATAAACAGGCGAGTGGCAAGTATTCCAGATGCGGGGAATAGCACCGTGAAATAGCATGGACTGAAAGTGGCTTTGGATGGCCAGGCAGGGAATGGAAAGTGATGAAGTTGGCACTGTGGGTGGAGCCCCACCTTGGAAGGCTTCCACACTCTGCAAAGTACCTGTATTTAATCTTGCAGGCCATGGGGAGCCACTGAAAGGTTTTACCTGGGATTGAGAATGGACCAGATCTGAGGCTGAGTAGCTCACTTGCTGATAGTTGTCTGGCCTCCACAGGTTCCCACATGGAAAACTGCAACAGCTCCAACCACACCTAACTGCTCCCCTCCCTCTCTCTTGCCTCATCATAGCCTCTCCTCCACAGGCAGGAGGCAAGAGGGATCTTAACCTGTAAATCATCCATGATATCATCCTGCTCAAAAAAACCCTTCCGTTGCATCCCAGTGTTCTTAGGATAAATTTCAAACTCTCCACCAAGGCCCACGAGGCCAAGCATAATCTGGTCCCTACTCTCCTCTCCAGGCAGAGGAAAAGGTGCACAAGGGGTCAGGGAGGTGAGTCTTTCCGTTTCATTCATTCAAAAACCATATGTTGAACATCCACTGTGTGAAGGCTTGTTCTAGGCATTTGAGAAATGGCAGTGGATAAAACAGAAATCCCTACCTTCCTAAAGCTTTTCATGTAGTTAGAGAAGTAAATTACGAGCATGTGAGAAGCAAAGACCTACTGGATATGTCATTGCTTCCCACTTTGCTGTGGCCAGAGGCACCTTCTCACTGCAAGGAGGTTGGGAAATGTGCCATAGCTGTGCATCCTGGAAGGAGAGAGAAGGTGATGGGTGCTGATGAGCCTTGCAGTCATCACACCTCCTATGGCAGGGCCAGGTGCTGGACTGGGTGGATGCTAAGGGCCTTCCCTGCCCTCAAGGACCTCAGTGCAGTGAGGCAGGCAGTCACAAAAACAAAGCCCTCATTCAAGGGTTGGTGGATGGGCTTCATTTCCTGTTTGGCAGGGGTCAAGGTCCACATGAGAGTTGGGGGCTGACCCCCACCTCCTGCCCCTAGACTCTAGGAGGCCCCTAAACCCCACTGTGTGCCCCTCCATGCTCTCTCTTGCTCACTGGCCAGCAACGTAGAGGACATACTGAGGGACTAAGGCCTTGGGGACAGCGGAGCCACAGATAGGAGGAACTCGGAACAAAGAAAGTGTCCCCCTCCAACACACACTAGACTGCAATGTGACTGAGAAACACACCTTGGTTATGTTAAGCCACTGAACATTTTGGAGTGGATGGTTACAGCATTTACAGACATTGGCTAATCTGGGCTCTTGCTTGTTAAATGTTTATTAAAATGAGAATGTCCACAGCAGAAGAAACTTCTCCAAAGTCAGTCTAACCTTGGCAGACAGGGCAAGGGATTTAGGAAACCTCTTCCCCCATTGATGAAACAGTTCAGCCCACCAATGAGGAGGAGTTCCACCCAGATTAGATTTCCTGTCTACAGCAAAGGATCTCCAGGGAGACTGTCTATGGAAGTCATGATGGAGGTTGCACCCACCTTTCCATCATGTACTCCAGGTTGGTCAGCCTCGCTTCCCCTGTGGAGACGATGTGGACAGCGTAGGAGCTGAGGGAGCGGTGGATAAAGCCTCGGGAATGCAGGTATCTCAGAGCATCGGAAATCTGGAGCAGCAGGTGCACAATCACCTCCATGTGTAGCACCGGGAACTGAGAGCGCTGCAAGCAAGAGACACACCAGCCAGGAATGAGAGGGCCTGGGCGCCCCAGAACTGCAAAATGCTTTGTAGTTTCCAAAGACTTCTCAATTGGTCCCCACAGCTACCTACTGTCCTCATGTTATAGACAGGGAACCTAAAGCTCAGGCAGGTTAAGTGACTGGCCTAAAGTCCCACTGACCAGGACCCCAGCTCAAAATCTGGGCTCCTTTCCAAAACTTAGCTGAGCTGCTTCATACCATAAAAAATAAGAATGGGTGACATCAGCACCATAGCAGAGTGAGTTGTTCCCTTACTCTCTCCCCTTTAAGTTACAACTAAATGGACAATCATTAATCAGCAGAGGATTCCCTAAGCAGCACAACAGGACATCTGAGAAATCTACGTAGCTATACATCTGAAGGTAGGTGGACTGGATCCCTGGAAGGCAGTGAACTAGGTGAGTGCATCCCTACCCCTACCCCTCCCGGATGGCAGTGAGCCAGGTTATGGTTCCTCACAGAGCAGCTGGGAATGACTGTAAGAGGAGGCAAGGACAGCCCAGTCTACACAAATGCTTTTGGAGTTGTAGCCTGGCCCATGACAGTGCACACCATACCACAGTGGCCCCACTAGTGGAAACACTATATACCAAGTGCTGGTGGCTCAGCCCCAGCAAAGGTACCCACTCACTGAGCACAGCACAGGTCAAAAGGTGCCCTGCCTGCTCAGAAGGCACCCACACCCACGGAGCACAGCAGCCCATGGGACCCACTGAGTGGTGGCTCAGCTCTCGTGTAGGCATTCCTCTGGCTTAGTGTGCAGCAGCTTAGCCAGTCCCCTGCCAAGCACAGAAGCCTGGCCTACAACACCTAATCTGCCCACCGGGCTCAGAGGTCCTGCCCACGGAGTGCAACCTGCAGAGCAGCTGCAGCCAGCTTGGACAAATGCAGAGTAGCCCCACCCACAAAACTTCCAGCAGATGGGGCGGAACCAGAAAACACAGCTCCTGCTCCCCGCAAGAGATGGCAGGTGGAATCTGTGACCTGATGCTACCACAAATGGGCCAGCAAGGGATCACTTCATCAAACACCATGAACAATTACATTAACACTTCAGAGCAAAAGGAAAATGACAAGTCTCCAGAAACCAATCCTGAACTCACAAAAATTTACAATCTAAATGACAGAGAATTCAAAATACTTATCATAAAGAAACTCAATGAGTCACAAGAAAACTTGGGAAGACAGTTCAATAAACTCAAGAATAAAACTAATAAGCAGAAGGAATAGTTCACCAAAGAGATTGAAACTCTAAAAAAAAAACCAAACGAATTCTGGAAATGAAGAACACAATTAATCAGATTAAAAATAATCCAGAATACAAAAAAATTACACCTGACGTTAAGGAGGACAAGTTAGTGATTTAGAGGATAGAAATACAGAAATGCTTCAGGTGGAGGTGAGAGAACTAGATTTTTAAAAAATGAAATTCTTCAAGAAATGTCCAACTCAATTAGGAAAAGCAACATAAAGATTATAGGTAGTCCAGAGGGAGAAAGGAGCAGAGAGCTTGTTCAAAGAAACAATAGCTGAGAACTTCCCAAACCTGGGGGAGAAACTGGACATCCAAGTACATGAATCCAATAGAACTTCTATTACATCCCTGCAAGAAGACCTTCTCCAAGGCCTATACTGTTAAAACTGGCAAAAGTCAATAACAAAGAAAAAATATTAAGGGAAGCAAGGCAGAAGAAAATAACCTAGAAAGGAACTCTTATCAGGCTTTCAGCAGATTTCTCAGCAGAAACCGTACAGACTAGGAGAAAATGGAATGGTACGTTCAAAATACTGAAAGACAAAAACTTTCAGCCAAGAATACTCTATGCAGAGAAACTATCCTTCAGATATGATGGAGGAAAAAAAGCTTTCCCAGATAAACAAAAGCTGAGGGAGTTCATCGCCACTAGAACTCCCCTACGAGAAATGATGAAAGAAGCCTTCCTACCTGAAATGAAAAGGCAAATGTTTACAAAACCCTGAGCAATGGGGCCGGCCCTGTGGCTGAAAGGTTAAAAGTTCACGCACTCCGCTGCAGCAGCCCAGGGTTTCACCAGTTTGGATCCTGGGCGCGGACATGGCACCGCTCATCAGGCCACATTGAGGCAGTGTCCCACATGCCACAACTAGAAGGATCTGCTACTAAGATATACAACTATGTACCAGGGGGATTTGAGGAGATAAAGCAGAAAAAAAAAGAAAGAAAAAAAGCCTCCCTCAAAAAACAAAAAAAAAAACAACAGCAAAGAACAAAACCCTGAGCAAGGTGATAAATAGAAAGATATAATCAGAAAATTGCAGCTTTATATCAGAATAGGTCAGTAAACAATTATAACTAAAAGACAAAGGGAAGGAAAGCATCAAAAATAACTATAAACACTTCAATTTAGTCACAAACTCTCAACACAGAAAAGAACAATCTGAGACAACAATAACTCTAAAAGGGAAGAGGAAAGGGATGGAACCTGCTTAGGCTAATGGAGATAAGAGGCAATCAGAAAATGGACTGTCTCATCTATGAGATCTTTTATACAAACCTCATGGTAATCACTAAACAAAAAATCAGAGTAAATCATAAATAAATAAAGAGGAAATGGAGAAAACTGTCACAGACAATCACCAAACTGAAATGGCAGTCAGAAATACAAGGGAAAAGAGACAATGGAAATATAGAACAACCAGAAAATAAGAGAGAAAATGGCAGTATTAGGCCCTCATATATCAATAATCACTCTAAATGTAAATGGATTGAATTAGCCAATCAAAAAACACAGAATGGGTGGGTGGATAAAAAAACAAGACCCAATAATATCCTGTCTCCAGCAAACACATCTCAGCTCTAAAGACAAACATAAGCTCAGAGTGAAGGGATGGAATATGAGACTCCAAGCAAATGGCAAGCAAAAGAAAGCAGGAGTTGCCATACTTAGATCAGACAAAGCAGACTTCAAGCTAAAACAGACAAGGAGAGACAAAGAGGGGCAGTATATAATGATAAAAGGGACATTCCACCAAAAGGACATAACACTTATAAATATATATGCATCTAACACAGGAGCACCAAAACACATAAAACAATTATTAACAGACTTAAAGGGAGAAATTGACATAATAATAGTAGGAGACCTCAATGCCCCACTTACATCAATGGACAGATCATCCAGACAGAAAATCAACAAGGAGACAGTGGCCTTAAATGAAATAATAGACCAAATGGACTTAATAGATATATAGAAAATTCCATCCCAAAACAGCAGAATACACATTCTTCTAGGGGGCCGACCTGGTGGCGCAGTGGTTAAGTGCACACATTCTGCTTTGGAGGCCCGGGGTTTGCCAGTTCAGATCCTGGGTGCAGACATGGCACTGCTTGGCAAGCCATGCTGTGGCAGGCATCCCATGTATAAAGTGGAGGAAGATGGGTGCAAATGTTAGCTCAGGGCCAGCCTTCCTCAGCAAAAAAATGAGGATTGGCAACAGATGCTAGCTCAGGGCTAATCTTCCCCCCCAAAAAAACAATAACAAAAAACACATTCTTCTTAAGTGCATTTGGAACATTCTCAAAGACAGACCATATCTTGGGAAACATGGCAAGCCTCAATAAATTTAAGAAGATTGAAATCATATCAATTATCTTTTCCAACCTCAATGCTAAGAAACTAGAAATCAACTACAAGAAAAGGCTGGGGAAGTCACAAACATGCAGAGATTAAACAACATGCTACTGAAGAACCACTGTATCAATGAAGAAATCAAAGGAGAAATAAAAAAATATGTGGAGATGAAAATGAAAACACAACATACCAATTCTTATGGGATGCAGCAAAAGCAGCGCTAAAGAGGGAAATTTATAGCAATACAGGCCTACCCCAACAAAGAAGTAAAATCTCAAATAACCTTAACCTACACCTAACAAAACTAGAAAAAGAACAAACAAAGCCCAAAGTCAGCAGAAGGTGGGAAATAATAAAAATTAGAGCAGAAATAAACAAAATAGAGACTAAAAAACAATAGAAAGGATCAATGAAACTAAGAGCTACTTCTTTGAAAAGATAAAAAAAACTGACAAACCCTTAGCCAGACTCACTAAGAAAAAAAGAGAGAAGGTTCAAATAAATAAAATTAAAAATCAAAGAGGATGGGGCCAGCCCTATGACCAAGTGGTTAAGTTTGTGTGCTCCGCTTCAGCAGCCCAGGGTTTTGCTGGTTCAGATCCTGGGTGCAGGTATGGCACCGCTCATCAGGCCATGCTGAGGCAGAATCCCACATGCCACAACTGGAAGGATCCACAACTAAAAGTACACAACTATGTACCAGGGGCTTTGGGGAGAAAAAGGAAAAATAAAATCTTAAAAAAAAAAAAAAAAAAAGACATGAAAGAGGAGAAATTACAATGGATACTACAGAAATACAAAGGATTATAAGAAAATAGTATGAAAAACTGTATGCCAACAAATTGGATAACCTAGAAGAAATGGAAAGACTCTTAGACTCACACAATCTCCCAAAACTCAATCAAGAAGAAACAGAGAATCTGAATAGACCAATCTCCAGTAAAGAGCTAGAAAAAGCAATTGAAAATCTCCTGAAAAACAAAAGTCCAGGACCAAATAGCTTCTCTGGAGAATTCTACCAAACATTCAAAGACTTAATACCTATCCTTCTCAAACTATTCCAAAAAATTGAAGAAGATGGAATGCTTCCTACCTCACTCTATGAGGCCAATATCACCCTGATCCCAAAACCAGACGAAGACAACACAAAGAAGGAAAATTACAGGCCAATACTGCTGATGAACAGAGACGCAAAAATCAACAAGAAAATATTGGTAAGCCGAATACAGCAATACATTAAAAAGATCATACACCATGATCAGGTGGGATTTATACCCAGGACACAGGGATGGTTCAACATTCATAAGTCAATTAATGTGATATACCACATTAACAAAATGAAGAATAAAAATCACATGATCATCTCAATAGATGCAGAGAAAGCATCTGACAAGCTCCAACATCCATTTATGATAAAAACTCTCAATAAAATGGGTATAGAAGGAAAGTACCTCAACATAATAAAGGTCATATATGACAAACCCACAGCCAATATCATACTCAATGGGGAAAACTAAAAGCCATCCCTCTGAGAACAGGAACAGGACAAGGGTGCCCACTCTTACCACTCTTACTCAACATAGTACTGGAGGTTTTGGCCAGAGCAATTAGGCAAGAAAAAAAAATAAAAGGTATTCAAACTGGAAAGGAAGAAGTGAAACTCTCGCTGTTTGCAGATGACATGATTCTATGTATAGAAAACCCTAAAGAATCCATCAGAAAACTATTAGAAATAATCAACAACTACAGCAAAGTTGCAGGGTACAAAATCAATTTACAAAAATCAGTTGCATTTCTATACTCTAATAAGAAACTAGCAGGGCTGCCCCAGTGGCACAGTGGTTAAGTGTGCATGTTCCGCTTTGGTGGCCCAGGGTTCGCCAATTTGGATCCTGGGTGCAGACATGGTACTGCTTGTCAAGCCATGCTGTGGTAGGCATCCCACATATAAATTAGAGGAAAATGGGCACAGATGTTAGCTCAGGGCCAGTCTTCCTCAGCAAAAAGAGGAGGATTGGCAGCAGATGTTAGCTTAGGGCTAATCTTCCTCAAAAACAAACAAACAAACAAACAAACAGAAAAAGAAACTAGCAGAAAGAGAACTCAAGAATACAATCCCACTTACAATCGCAACAAAAAGAATAAAATACCTAGGAATAAATTCAACCAAAGAGGTGAAAGACCTTACAATGAAAACTATAAGACATTATTGAAAGAAATAGAAGATGACATAAAGAAACGGAAAGATACTCCATGCAGATGGATTGGAAGAATAAACATAGTTAAACTATCCACATTACCTAAAGCAATCTACAGATTCAATGAAATCCCAATCAGAATCCCAATGACATTCTTCACGGAAACAGATCAAAGAATCCTAAAATTTATATGGAACAACAAAAGACCCTGAATAGCCAAAGGAATCCTGAGAAAAAAGAACAAAGCTGGAGGCACCATAATCCCTAACTTCAAAATATACTACAAAGCTACAGTAATCAAAACAGCATGGTACTGGTACAAAAACAGACACAAAGATTGATGGAACACAATTGAGAGCTCAGAAATAAACCCACACATCTATGGACAGATAAGTTTTGACAAGGGAGCCAAGAACATACAATGGAGAAAGGAAAGTCTCTTCAATAAATGGTGTTGGGAAAACGGGACAGCCACATGCAAAAGAATGGAAGTAGATCATTATCTTACACCATACACAAAAATAGACTCAAAATGGATTAAAGACTTGAAGGTAAGACCTGAAACCATAAGCCTCCTAAAAGAAAATCTAGGTAGTACACTCTTTGACATTGGTCAGTCTCAGCAGCATCTTTTTGAATACCTTGTCTACTCAGGCAAGGGAAACAGAAGAAAAAATAAACAAATGGGACTACATCAGACCAAAAACCTTCTGCACAGCAAAGGAAACCATCAACAAAACGAAAAAGCAACTGACCAACTGAGAGAAAATATTTGCAAATCATAAATCCGACAAGGGGTTAATTTCCAAAATATATAAAGAACTCATACAACTCAACACGAGAAAACAAACAACTCAATCAAAAAATGGGCAGAAGACATGAACAGACATTTTCTCCAAAGAAGATATACAGATGGCCAACAGGCACATGAAAAGATGCTCAACATCACTAATTATTAAGGAAATGCAAATCAAAACTACAATCAGGTAACACCTTACACCTGTCAGAATAGCTATAACCACCAAAGCAAAAAGTAACAAATGTTGGAGAGGATGTGGAGGAAAGGGAACCCTCATACACCAGCTGGTGAGAATGCAAATTGGTGCAGCCACTATGGAAAACAGTATGGAGATTTCTCAAAAAATTAAAAATAGAAATACCATACAATCCAGCTATCCAACTACTGGGTATTTACCCAAAGAACATGAAATCAACAATACAAAGAGATTCATGCACCCCTATGTTCACTGCAGCATTACTCACAATAGCCAAGACATGGAAGCAACCTAAGTGCCCATCAACTAATGAATGGCTAAAGATGTGGCATATATCTACCATGGAATACTACTCAGCCATAAAAAAGACAAAATTGTGCCATTTGCAACATCAAGGATGGACCTTGAGGGTATTATGTTAAGCAAAATAAGACAGACAGAGAAAGACAAACATTGTATGACTTCACTTGTGTGGAAGGTAAACAAACACAAGGATAAAGAGAACAGACTAGTGGTTACCAGAGGGGAAGAGGGTGGGGAAGAGGGTGGGGAAGAGTGCAGAAGAGGTCAAGGGGCACATATGTATGGTGATGGATAAAAACTAGACTATTGGTGATCATGATGCAGTCTATATAGAAACTAATATATAATAATGTACACCTGAAATTATACAATGTTATAAACCAATATGACCTCAATAAAATAACTGAAAAAAAAAATAAGGAGCAAGTTCTCAAGGCCGGGTATGTGCATCTAGGGTGGGCCCACCACGACCACCAAGGAACCTGCTCTGCACCCGCTATCCACGCCTGTGCTGCTGGGAGAACCTACAAGCTTAAAGGACCAATCCAGTCTCTACCCCAGTCAGATGACCTAGAAAGTTCATCATAAGAGGACAGAAATTCACTCACACCAACGTACCTGGCTGATTAAAGTCATGATGGGTCTCTCCCCAGAGAAATGGCATTTTAAGGTAATGCCCTCATCAAAGGACAGAAAAGGGGAGAGCAGGGGAGGGGAGAAAAACTGAACACTAACAGGGGGTCCTCAGGCAGGAGATGACTAGCCATCTCGGGGAAGGGCCCTTCCTGGAGAGTCTCTTCTCACTCCTGCCCCAGGGTCTTTAGAACAAAGTCACAGAGAAAGAAAAACAAATGCTTCAGGACCTCTCCAAAGCCACATCTCATCCAAAAACACACTTCCCAGGGAGTCTGAGGCCAGGGTAGATGCCCCCAACAGGAAATGTGAAAAGCGAGAGGAAACTGATAACGGGTATATAAACAAACCTCTCTATACCAAAGGCCCCACATGGCACAAGTGAAAACATTGGGAAATAAGGCCGGTGCCTGTCTGATTAGTTAGCTAGAAATGCATCTGTGTGTTTTCTGGGTCTGCTGAGCTCTTAAGATGTCTATAAAAAAGCAGGACTGATAATTATAAAACCACAATAGTTCCGACCAGGTGCTTATCGGCCTTAAATGGTGCACTATATAGCCCCCATTAAGTAAAGAATTAAGAGATTTATCTTCCATGCATGCACAAATGGGAACTCTACTGCTGGGGCAGAGAGAGAAGCGGGAAGGACAGCAAGGGAAAATCCACAGAAACAGCCATTTACCCGTTCATGGAGGACACTGAACAGCGTGCCGACAGTAATGCGCTCGTACACGAGGCGGGTCTTCTCCAGGTCCTGGGACAGGCACACAGCCATCAGCTGCAGCAGGTGGGGGTGCCGCAGCTTGCTGCAAAAGAAAATCAGCTTCAGATGAGGCAGAGGTAAGGAGGACATGATGAAAAAATGGGTGCTTTCCTTTCTTCTAGGCCTCTTGAACACATTCTAAACAAGTACCATTTGCATACAATGTTTATCTAAGAAAACAGGATGGGGTGGAGTGGGGTGGGAGTAGGGGTCCCTCTTGGTGGAATCTGTGGCCTCTCACTGATCAGACCCTGAGGGCTTAGAGTCATCAATGACAATGTCACTAAAGAGCTATCTAGCAAGCACTTTATATATATCATCTCAATCCTAACAACCACCTACAAGAAATACATCATTATATTCATTTTAGACATGAAGAAACCAAGGTCAGGGAGATGTCAGGAACTTGTCCAAGGTCACACTTCACTTTCACGTAAAGTCCACACTGTGTCTATGAGTCCTTCCAGCCTCCTTGGGTCCCTTGAGGAAGGTTTGGCCAAAAGGAAGGGTTTGGCCTCTGAACACACCTACAGGAGTTGGGTACCCTCCTCAGGAACCTGGGTCCATTCTAAAGCCTTGGCAGTCCTAGTGTGAAACCATGAATCGGGCTCCTGCCCTGGCAAGAGCTGCAGGACTAACCCTGGAGCCACAGAAAACCTAAGGTACTGAGACCCGTGTGTGGAGACATGGCTCTCAGACGTGTGGATCTCATGAACAGCCATGCTCTATGAAGACGGGACAGCGCATGCCGTCCTGCACGGGCACAGGGCCAATAATGGGGCAGGCTTCGGGGGCTGTAGCAGGAGAGCCAGCAAGGTCTGGAGGCAGGACCATCAGAGACACGGGTTATGGGGAGTCAATCAGCTGACAGAATTGAGCCCCTCACCACCTCCATTCCCACCCCTCAGGCTATTTATTAATTCCCCTTTCTTTCTCTTGGCAGGCCTTGAAAGTAAACATCAACTGATTCCAACAGTCAGAAAATGTTGAGTCTGAGGGGAGGCTGGTCTCCACACCCCAGGGACAGCCCTGAACCTAGGTCTGTAAAGAGAGTTGGACATGAAATGCCCTTGGGCTTCCTTCTCACCTGCTGTGCTCCTGCTCAGCAATTAACAAGTCAGCCAGCCGCAGCCTGCTGCAATGTGGGTGGGTGGGGAGATTCAGCTCCTTCACTGTGACCCTGCTCCCGTTCCACACCAGGCTACAAGGGCAGGAGAGAGTGCGAGCAGAAGACAGTAAGCAGCCACTTCTTCGGTAAGGAGTTCTCAGGCCAGAGACCAGATAAGTGGGTTTACACAGAATCTGTCAAGCCCCTGGGCACTGTTGGGTCCTCCCTGTCCCTACCCCCAGGTTCTAAAGTACCCTAGGGAACTTAGGTACAGGTGGCAGAAGTCATTGAAGGATTTAAGGGATGGAGTGACTCTATCAGGTCTGTATTTTAGAAAGACAATGGTACCAGCAGTGTGGGGAACGGTAAGGAGGGGTGGTCCCGGGAATGGGAGGCCGTCTAGGTGAGGGACGGCGATCACTTGGGCAAAGGCAACAACAGTGGACAGGAGGGGACCCAACAACAAATCTGTGGCACCGGCAGGAAAACAAGAAGTGTACTGCAGGGGACAGAAGGCCTTTTGAGTCCGGCAGAGGCCTGTGTAGAACGCTGTTTCTTCTAAGCAGGGAAGAAGCATCCGGGTTCAAGGAGGCCAAGACACCTTGGCCAGGACAAGTCCTGTGACCCTGCAAGAGGCAAGTCTCTGGGGGGTGCGAACAGCCCAGGGACTGTGGTCACAGCCAAACCCTGCTACTGCTGTCTCTGCTGCCCTTGGCTGGTGAGAGCCGCAGCTGATGCCTGTTCTGGCTTCTACAGGGGCCTCAATATCCTCTGGCCTGTATCGGAGGCCAGACAGTCATGCTATGCTGCCTCTAACTCTCCAGAAAGCAGAGAGGTTAAAACACGTCATGAGTAAACTTTCAGAGCAGTCATTCTCAACGGGGGCCATTTGCAATGTCTGTAGACATTTTGGTTGTCACAATCATGACTGCAGGGGAGCAGGTAGCACTGGGGACTCCTACTGGCATCCAGTGAGTGGAGACCAGGGACGCTCCTAAACATCCTACAATGCACAGGACAGCAACAACAAAGTGTATCCAGCCCTGGTGTCCAGGTTGAGAAACCCTGATTTAGACATATGTTCTTCAGTGTTTCCTTGTGTTTGCGTAGCAACCCTCCACACATAAAGAAGTCACACAAAGCCCATTCTTCCCATGGGACTAAATCAGACCTCCCACTGGCCAGCTTCTGCTTACTTTTTGTTTTTGAGGAAGATTAGCCCTGAGCTAATACCTGCTGCCAATCCTCCTCTTTTTGCTGAGGAAGATGGCCCTGCGCTAACATCCGTGCCCCTCTTCCTTCACCTTATACGTGGGATGCCTGCCACAGCATGGCGTGCCAAGCTGTGTCATGTCCGCACCCGGGATCCGAACCGGTGAACCCTGGGCTGCCGAAGCAGAACATGCCAACTTAATGGCTGCGCCACCGGGTCGGCCCCAAGCTTCTGCTTACTTGATCATGACCATGTAGGGGCCACTGAAGAAAGAGAAGGTGGGCTCATCATCAGCTTGAATCACTTCCTTTTCTCCAATGACTGGAAGAGATCCTAGGTAGGCCAGCTGTGTCCCCCCTGTGATATAAAACTGAAAGCAAAACACAGCTTCAAATTGTGAGGAGAAAAGAGGAAAAGTAAAATAACTCTAAAATCTTATCAGCCAGCTAAAAATAATGATAGCTACTATTTACCAACTTGATGCATACTCCTGCACACTGGACATTATGCTTCAATTTATATTATCTTTTATCTTCCTAGAAACCCTGCAAGCTTGTAATATTCTTTCCCTTTTACTAGTGAGGAAACTGAGGCTCGTGGAAAGAGGTCAGATGCCTGCCTGAAGTGCCACCCGGGCTGGGTCTCAGGGCCCAGGCCTGTGTATAGCCAAAGCCGACATTCCTTCTAACCCTCACTCCACCCCAGGCTGCCTCAGCACAACCAAGAGACTCAGAGCCAGGGGCTGAGCTGTCGGCAAGCATCACCCAGTCACCCAGCAATGTTTCCCAACTGTCTCTTTCTTTGATGAGCAGCACGAAGGACCCAAAGAATATTATTTTCCCTCAGAACATTTCTCAGTTTAAAATCTAAATTCCTTAAAGGCATTCCAACAATGCTCATAAGCCTGTGGGAGGGCAAGGTCACTCACAAGTAAGACCCATGGGGTCAGCAGAGCTCTCTGCCTCTCTTCAAGGAGAACATATCTGGGGCCTTTACTGGGAATTAAAGGATCATTTTCTAAACTCCCCAAATCTAGCCCAAGGTCATTCAAGAGACCTCTCCAGGGTTTTCACCAATTTCCAGTACGAACACGAACACTAAGAGGTACTTGTCTTGCAAAAGGGGTAAAGGAGGAGAAAAATACTTTGGAGAGGATAGGATGGAGGAGTTGGACAAAGTCATGGGAGACGAGGCCAGAGCTGGGCCAGCTCATTCTCCAGTTAGTCCTGCAAACACTGGCTGTCAGTAGCAACCTCTTACCTTCCCAAAGCCAAAGCTGTAGATATTTTGGGCAGAAACGACTCCAGTTTTAAGCAGTCGGTTAGGAGAGCCATTAGGGCTTCTAGAAATATTTAAAAGAAGGGGAAAAAGTAAGGATTAACCACGCACATCCACAGGAACAATGCTGAGCCAAGTCTTCAGAACGTGGAGTTGGTTTTGTCTTTACCACCTGACTTTTTATCACAGAATTACAGATGATGTAATAGCCAGCCTCTGAGAGGGAACCCACATCTCCCAGCTCCTGGTGTTCATGCCTGTGTAGCCCCTCACAGGTCAGACAGGGCTGACCTGTTAACCCAATAGGACATTGCAGAAATGCCCGAATGGTGTGATTTCCAAAGCTAGATCCACAGGGCTTCTGCCCTGATTCTTCTTGGATCACTTGCTCTGGGGGAGGCCAGCTGCCATGCTGTGAGGACACTCCAGGTGCCCAATGGGAAAGCCCAGCACCCAGCACCAATTTGCCAGCCATGTGAGAAAGCCATCTCAGAACTGAATCCTTCAGCCCCAGTCGAGCCTTCAGATGACTGCAGCCCCAGCTGACATCTTGACTGCAACTTCTTAGGAAACCCTGAGCCACAACCACCTAGCTAACTCATTCTCTGATTCCTGACCCACAGAAATTGTGTGAGATACAAATGTTTATTCTAAGTTTGGGGGATGATTTGTTATGTAGCAACAGATAATTACAGATGGTCAAAGTTGGAAAGGATCATAAAGCATATCTTGTCCAACTTTCTCATTTTACAGATGGGAAAAATGGAGCCAGAAAGGGGAAATCTGTTGGCTTGGAGTCACAGCGCTGCAGCACAGATTAGGCTTGGCCCTATTAGTAGGAACTGGGTCTGCCAAGATCCAAATGCTGGCAGGAGAGGTGGTGGGAGAAGTTGGACCAAGCAGGGGCTCCCAGGCCGGATGAGGGATTTGGAAGATTATCCTAACAGCCACGGGGAAGGCCCTAAAGGGTTTCTAGCACAGAGTGGCACAACCCAATTTCCATTTTTAGAAGGTTGTTCTAGAAGCTGAGTAAAGAACCAAGACTAGCAAGAGCAGCAGCAGGGAGAGCAGTTAGGAGTAACTAGTCCTCAAGGGAATCACTAACTCATCTCACCTGAGAAGCCAGTGGCATCCAGGTCACCAGAGGAAAACCAGGACTCAACATGCATGGAAGGACAGGAAGGAAGAGCCTGCCAGAGTGTACTGCATCTAGCCACTCTGACTACAGAAAGAGATGCCATCAGAGAAAATCAAAATGGCAAGGATTCTCCACACACAAACCCTAAGTCAATAAGGCCTGAAGAATTTAAAATAACTCAGTTCCTGAGCATGCAGAGAAGCCTGAGGCCCACCTCCTGCAGCTGTGAGAGGGTCAGGGGAGCTGTCTACCCAGCTAGCAGCAAGTCTCTTACACCAGCGGGTCTTTGTTGTTGCTGTTGAGGAAGACTCACCCTGAGCTAACATACATAGCCGATCTTCCTCTTTTTTTTGCTTGAGGGAGACTAGCCCTGAGCTAACATCTGTGCCAACCTTACTCCACTTTGTATGTGGGATGCCTCCACAGCATGGCTGACAAGTGGAGTAGGTTCGTGCCTGGGATCCAAACCCACAAACCCAGGCTGCTGAAATGGAATGAGCAGAACTTTAACCACTCGGCCACAGGGCCAGCCACTACACCAGCTTTAAATAGCCCAATAACCATAAATTAAACATTTGTGGGCTTTTGCAACTTTAGTAATAAAGGAACAGTTTTCCCATGGTTCGGGAGATGACAAAAAAAAAGCCAGCCAATTGCCTTGCTGGGAAGGGGTTTTCTGCTGGACTCCCCAGACCTGAAAAGTTCCTTCTCAGCCAACCATAGGGTGGTTCCCACTGGAGCCCAGAATTCACCTCCCCCAGATGTTCCTGGAGTGGGGGAGACAGCCTAAGGTGCTCCTCTGGCCATCATTTTTCAGTGGCCACATCCTCTCCTTCCAAGCTCACCCTTTTGGGTGGGCCAGATGCCAGAGGGGACCAATGTGGAGGAGACCGAGGTGGCCCATGCTGCAGGGATCCCAGAAGGAAGGCTGGGGTGATGGAGAATGTCCCACTCTGCTCGGGGCAGCACTCACCCCTGCATGAGGCCCCCAAACCGGGGCAGGCCACAGATGAGGCGCTGAGGGGAGTCAATCTTCTTCAGGAGATCCTGGGAGAAGCCCTGGATGATGGCCTGCATGTGTGAGGCACAGCGCTGCATGAACTCCACCATCTGCAACACACAGTAGAGATGCTCAAAGCTGGCATGGCTACTGGCCACCCTGGGCTTCAATGGAATTGGAATGGTCTGAGGTGAATGATCTGAGGAGCTGAGAGACCCTGACAGGGAAGTCTCTGGAAAGGGAAGGGCTCAAGTGGTTTTCTACAGGTATGCAATGTTTTCAGGGAGAGCATTTCCAATAATTTCCTCCAATTCCCTCCTTTGACAGATGAGGAAACTGAGGCAAGAGTGAAATTACTTCTCCAAGGCCCAACAGCTAATGAGCAGGAGGCCCAGAGGGAGGGAGGGACGGGGACTCTGCCTACTTCCCCTTCCCCCCATGTGCTCGGCACTGCACATGCCCTTTGTGCTTTACATTTGTTAGGTTATTTAGTCCTCAATGGAGCAAATCACACTTGCCCGTGTGAAGCCTCAGGCAAGTTACTTAATGCCATTGGGCCTCAGTTTCCCCATCTGTAAAATGAGGACAATAATAGCACCTACCTGAGAAGGTTGGTGTGAAGATTAAATGAGTTAATATTTAATTACAGTCATGCATCACTTAACGATGGGGATGCATTCTGAGAAATGTGTCATTAGGTGATTTTGTCGTTGTATGAACCTCATAGCGTATACTTACACAAGCCTAGATGGCACACCTAGGCTATATGGTACTAATCCTGTGGGACCACTGTTGCATATGTGTTGTCATTGACTGAAATGTTGTTATGCTGCGCATGACTGTAATTTAATTCAGAACGTCTGATGCATGGTGAGTGCTAGTTAAGGATGAAATGAAATTACAATTGTTCTCCCTTCTCCACTGAATGGATGACCAGAAAGGTTCGCTAGACATGCCCAAGGTTTTACAGCTGGCTAATTTGCTTCAACCTAGGCCTGTGTGTCCAGTGCCAAGGCCACTGCAAGCCCTGTGCTGTCCCCAGGACCAGCCCCTGCCTGCTGGGCTCTTGACTCCCAGCCCAGTGCTCTGCCTTGGGTGTGGATACAGAGCAGGCCCACCTTACCACAGTGCTGCGCTCCTTCCCTGCTGTCAGGGCCCAGGTCTTCGGGTTTCTACCCTTCTCGTCATGGAGTCGAAGGTCACCCCCTGCATCTAGCAGTTTGCTGAGGATCCACTGGTTGCCGGAAAATGCTGCTGCGTGGACAGGGGTGCTCCCATCAAAGCAGCGGCTGGAGGAGGGGTGGTACAATGAGTGACCATGGCAGCACTCCTCCCTTCCACAGAGCAGGGCAGGGGGCGCACAATGGGTAACACAGGGCTCCCTTTCTACAAAGGCGACCTTTGGTGATAAGGATTATAATACCACTGGTGAGGCCCCTGGTATGGGCCAACAGCAGATTTATGTACATCCCCTTTCTCCATCCTTAGCTCCACCTTCAAGGCAGTATCATTTCCCAATTTATAGAAGAACAAACAAAAGGGCAAAGCTGAGATTCACACTGTTATGGGTCTGGTTCCAAATCTGGTGTTCTTTCCCCTACGGCCTCCTGACGCTGGCTGCCCTGAAACAATTTCTTCACGTCTGTAGTGCCCTGGGGTTAGACTGGTGAAGCACAGCCTAACCAGAGACCGTCTCTCTCATGTGAGAATGTGTCTGTCTCCCAAATCCTACAGTAGAGGCCCACAAAACCTTGGCATCAGCAATCTGGTCAAGGATCTACAACTCAGAAAAATTTAATGAAACCCTATAAATTATCTGAGGTGTGAAGGAAGGGCTGTGTCCAGGATATAGTGATATGTAGCCATGGTTTCCTAACCTGGATGCACATCAGAATCACCTGGAAAGCCTTCTCTCTTTAATTGAAAAAGAAACACAAATGGGAGAAGGAGGAAGCGGTAAGGGAAAGAGAAAGAGAAATAAAATGAAAAAAGAGGAGGAAGAGGAGAAGAAAAGCTTCCCAACTCCAGACCCCCAGTCCTCTTGCCTAGAGGCAACTACTCTTACAAGCTTTTACATCCTTCCAGAAATTTTCTATGCACATACAAGTAGGAATAAGAATATACTATATAAACTGTTCTGCATCTAAATTTTTTCATTTAACAATATATCTTGGAGAAATTTCCATATGAGAACATACAAGCCACCTCAATTCTTTTTAAAAGCTGCACAGTATTCCAGTGTATAGATGTACCATAATTTACTTAATGAGCCACTGGGATATTGGTCAAAAATACAGACTCTCAGTCTACACACAGACTGAAGCAGAAGCTGCAAGGCTGGGGCCCAGGAATGTGTACTTCTTCCAAGTTCACCAGGTGATGCCAACAAGGCTGGCCCGCACCTAAGCATCTGGAAACTACTGGGGTATCTCATCGTGAGCTCCTTCCTATCACTGGATCTAATGAGTAGTCCAGTACACTGCACTGTGGGAACCATAATATCCTCCCTGTGGAAAAACAAATTTATGTAATGTTTTATAATCTTCTAATTATTCTTCCCATAGACAGTAAGAAAGCTGGATGGGGAGAGAGAGGGACATTATTTTCATTTCTCATAAATCCTAAGGAAGAAAGGAATAATGTTTTTTACACCCAACCAAACTTACAAGGGAGTCCAGGTCTGAGTGGTATCAAAATGTGTCTTCTTTGATAATTTATCCTACAAGTTGAAAACTAGAGGCCTGCAGACTGATATGGCAACCCAGAGGCATGTTTTATTTGGTCCACACAGTGTTTAAAAAAAGAATTTGAAATAATGGAAAATATTTAACATTTGGGAGATTTCACTTTAAACAGTGGGATTTCCAGCCTCTTGGAAATCTGGAAGATCTGGTTCCTCTAGGCTCCCTTTCCTGCCCAGTAACAGATGCCCAACCCTCCCTAGTCTGTACCCACTGACCCTACTTGGTCCCACAGGCATCTGACTGTGTGACCTCAATAAGCCCAGGCCATCACAAGATTTCCACTGAGCACTTGGGAATACAACTTCCCCCCAGAAATTTCCCTTCATTTTGATGGAAGATATTTTTAAAGTCACATGAAAATGTTCCTATCACAAAATACAAAGCCATGGGGTTTGCCTTTCTTCCCTTGACACTGTCCTTTCCTACCTCACCCTAGCATCATGGGGTCTTCTAAAAAGGGAAGTTATGAGTTCTTCAGGTGGCTGGGCTCCTGGTCTCAGCTCTGTCGTTAACACAATGCACCATTATGCGCCAGTCACTTAAACATTCTAGGCATCAATTCCCTAATCTGGAATATTAAAGGTTTGAATGATTCGATCTTTAAAAAACCCAGCTCTAAACCACCACCAAACAGATGTAAATACAGATGACTGGAAAATGTTGCATTTTTGCTGAGGAACTGCAGGGGTCCTAATATAGCCTCCCTACAAAGCTGGTATCTACAAACATCAAGTGAGCTAGCCCTTTATTTCCAAGCTTTGAAATTAAGTATTAACACAACAGACAGCAGAGGAAATGTGAGGCTAGAAAAATTCTGGGTGGAAACACAGCAAAATGTTCACTGTGTTATCTCTGAGTTACAGAATTTTCATACTGATTGGTTTTTTTCTTTTTTCTTTATACTCTTCCAAGCTACCAAGTTTTCTCCCACTAAGCAAGCAACCTAATAAGCAAAAAAAAAAAAAAAAAAAAAAAAAAAACCCAAAAAACAAAACCTGAAGAGTTGTGTGTTTTTTGAGTACATTAAACACGGCCTCCTTATGTAAGATGGGAAAGCTATTTTATGACTTTGTTCATATTCTAGCATTCCTGTGAAAATCAGCTGGAATCATGTAAGCACTCAAAACCTATTTCTGGTTCTGTCCAATGGGAACTGTAAAAATGTCCCCTTCTCTGTTGAGAGGTGGTTGCAAAGATCTAGTGAAGGCCTTTGGGGAAAAAAAGTATTACACAAAGAGAAGAGATGTAGCTGATTCATTACCTTGTACTGCTGTTCCATATTAAAATTTGGGCCAACTATTAAGCTCAGATTCTTTTAAACCACAACTATAGGAGCAAGGCGAAAGTAATCCTAACAAAGTGATGCCAAGCATAGAGTTAATTGGTGAAAGAACTCGGTTGTGGGTACGTTAAATTGCTTAAGCAAATCACACAAATTATAGCCTGGGGTGGGAATATTCAAACTGTGCTGTTAATGACTAATTAATTAATTAATGACTAATAAATTTCACTTATCTCATTGGGCCTACTAAAATTGCTTAGAAAACTTTGTATTACCAGCTAAAATTATGTTTCAACATATGTATACAACTGTATTTCATGGATAAAAATATTAGTACAGATTCTCTTAATATCTTGTCAAATTAGTTTCCAAATGTCCCAACTCATCTTAAGAGCATACTAATTTTCTAGATAGTGATCTTATTGTACTTACTGATTTGGATCTGATCCATAATCCACCAGAACATCAACTAATTTTGTAAGGCCTAATAATGCTGCAACAAAAAGAGCTGTCTGGCCCAGGGAATTGACTGCATCAACATAAATTCCTGCAAAGCAAATACCAGAATCAATGCAAACATAAGGAAATTTTTTGAGATAGAAGTAGGAAAACTCATATCAGGAGGAAAAAATTAAAATTCCTTTATACAGTACTTTCATGTACTACTGCAAACTTTTTTTAAAAAAAGGAAAAATGAAAGCGTTCATTAGTCACACAAACACAAAAGGCCAACTAGAAAGCAACCACAGCACTTATTCATCAAACACGTTGTTTACACAAAGTTGCAATAAAGCATTTCACCCCACTGTAGTGTGCTAAAAAATAAGCTAACACTGTTCTCATTCTTCAGAAGATAGGAGGGAAGGGCGGGGTTAATGTGCGTTGGGGAAAAAGTAATAACATAAAAACACTATTAAATTGTAACAGAAGCCCGTATCTTTCAGCCTCATTAAGACACAGATTAAGTAGGGAGAAAAATTTAAAATGGACACCTCACTGCTTGAACGAAAACAATAAAGCTATCAACTGAAAAAAAAAAAAAAAACGAAAACCAAAGAAAAAACTGTCCAGACAACAAGCACCAAAATTAAAAGCTGTTAACACATAACCCGTTAAAAAATTTTCGACTTGCTAGGCATTATCTACTAAGGACAGATTTTGAAAACACAGAAACAAAAGGAAAGCTGGGGGGGAGGAGCTATGCAAAACTACTCCTGAAGACCCGGAAACGCAACATCAGTGAACCAACTCTCTTAAAACGAACTGTCAGAACGCAATAACCCCCAAGACTAACTCGTAAGACACAGGCGCACACAACACCCCACAGCTGCTTTTCTTCGACAACTGAGAAAAACCAGAAACCACTCAGACTGCGTCCTCTCCCTCTTACTCTCCTAAAAAGAAGAGAAGAACGATCATCAATGGCAAAAGGCAGTTGCGGAAGCAACACCAAGAGCCGGCTTCACGCTCAGGAGAGGACGCTGCGCCTCCTCCTCGTGGTTTCGGGTGCCCTACACGTTCAGAGAAACTTCTCTAGTAACGAACTATAGAAATGATCCCTGAAAGTATAGTCTTAACACTGCTCCTTCTGCGTTTCCGAAGTGGACGAAATCTACACATATTTTACTGATGGTGAGTTTTTCTTACAGCACTATTTTTCCTAAACGTACACTGGCATGTATTTCCTAAAGAACCTTTCCATTACCAAAGCTCAGCAAAGCGTTTTGACTACTTTTCCGTTTTCCGAAGACATGTCAAGCAGTCACTGTAATTAACATACGGCTGTTAAACCGCCAAACACACGCCATTTATTTCCAACCCCACCCCGTTTCCGGCGGCACTTCCGCAGCGTCAGGGTTTCGGGAACGCTGATGACTGCAAAGCGCGCCGGAGCATGAAGACATGGCTCAGTTTATACGGACGGGGACCTTTTGCAAGGAAAACGTAAAAGAAAAGGGGGATGGTGAAAGCGACGACCCAAAGCCAAAGACTGTGACATTTGCAAAGTGTGCCCTATTTTTAAACTTTATCCTGTGATCAAAATACTAGACATATAACAGTTCTTTTGGATTTTTTTTCCAAATCAAGGAATTTTTATTTACATAAAAATTGTGTTTAAAGAAGGACAATACATCGTCCCCCTGCTTAAAGCTTCAGTAGCTTTCCAGCTCTTGGGCTAAAGACAAAACCTTCTCTATATAGGGCTGGCCTGGTGGCATAATGGTGAAGTTCCCACACTCGGCTTCTACAGCCCACGTTTTGCAGGTTTGGTTCCCAGGCGTGGACCAAGCACCGCTGGTCAAGCCACGTTGTGGCAGCATCCTCCATAAAACAGAAGAAGACTGGCACAGACGTTAGCACAGTGAAAATCTTCCTCAAGCAAAAAGAGGAAGACTGGCAACAGATGTTAGCTTAGGGCCAACCTTCCTCACCGAAAACTTCTCTACATAGCTTACAAGTCCTTGCATGGTCTGGCCAACATCCACCTCTCCAGCCTTATTTTGCACCAGATTCCCCCTCACTCCAGTCATACTGAAATTCTTAACAGTTCCTCATAGTGGTCAGGTTCCCTTCTGCCCCAAGGCCTTTGCACAAGCTGTTCCCTCTGCCAGGAATTCTCCCCCTACCCTTTCCCAACTTAACTTCAATTCATCATTGAGACATCTGTTGAAGTGTCATTGTCTCAGGGAACCCTTGGCTGACCTACTTAACCAGATCAAACACCTCTTCTGTGATTCAGAAGGACAGAGACCATGAAATGGCTTTGTGGACTGGAAATACCCTAAGCACCTAGTACTGAATGAATGAACCCAAGCAAAGGTGTCTAGCACACAGAACTGGTCAAGAAGGGATCATTAACATTATCATTGGCCATTTTAAAGGCATGGGAGGAAATGAGTCACGAAATATACAACCTTAACAGCTGAGGGTTGAAGAGGGAACCCTGAGGCCCAGTAACACCTTCAGGGGCAAGCTGAGGGGAAAAAGCCTAAAAGTATGGAGAGAAGGAAACCAAAAGGGCAAGAGAAAAACCTGGAACAAATGAGTCACAGTGACAAAGGAGGTAAGAGTTTCAAAAAGGAGGATCACCAACAGCAGCAAAGTTGGAGAAATCTAGTAAGAAGGAACAGTGTTCTTGGTGAGAGCAGTGCAAGTAGAGTTCACGTCTTACTGCTCAGGGCTTGATGTGTTGCAAGTATTTGTGGGATCTCAGTCTGCCCTACCAGATTGTCTCCCCCAACCTGGAGGGTAGGAGGAACTGCCAAATTTACCTATCTTCAGTACTGGGTAAACTTAACTGCCCAAGACAAGCAAGCCTGAGCAGAGAAGAGGAGCAAAGAACAGTGTGGGAAGACAATTCTCCGCAGATCACTCCTGTTTCTGCATGTCATGGGAGTGAAGCACTAACCACCTTCTGTTCTAGACTATGTTTTTTGTTTGTTTTTTTACCTTTTTCTCCCCGAAGCCCCCCGGTACACAGTTGTGTATTTTAATTGTGGGTCCTTGTAGCTGTGGCATGTGGGACGCCGCCTCAGCATGGCCTGATGAGTGATGCCATGTCGGCGCCCAGGATCCGAACCAGTGAAACCCCAGCCAACGAAGTAGAATGAGTGAACTTAACTGTTCTCAGCCACGGGCTGGCCCCTAGACTATGTTTCTGAAGATGTTTATATAGCGAACTTTGGAAGATACAGTATCTCCCTTTGGAGCAAAGTCCAGGCATGCTTACTGTCCAGTATGATAAAGATAATGTCTCCCTCTGGAGCAAAGTACTGTCCATTATGAAAGATTTGGGTTCCCTAAGCTTAAGGTACTTCTACTGTAATGTGCAATATTTATAGCTTTTGCATGTCTCTGTGGGAATTGGGGCTTGAGGAACTAAAACCAAAAACACCAATATTCTAGCTACTGCTGTTGCTGTGAGTAATAAACACTACCATTCAGCTCTGACCCAGGAATCTCATGTCTTCTACTTCATTCATAAACCTGCAGCAGGCTAATTTGTAAAATCACAAACTATTCATAATTCTTAACAGGAAGGGACTACAGTCAGGGAAGTAGACTGGGCCTCATGAAGTAAAAACTTAAATCAACCAGGGTCTCCAAGGGCTTCTCTAGGGACCAGATATCACTTAGGCATTGAGCAACAATTCTTGGGAGAATACAGGTGGCTGGAGAGAAAAATAGTTCAAAAACCACTGTTCCCACAAAGCCCTCTGGTGATTTCCTAGTAGAAAATATTCGCTCATTCACTCATTCAACAAATATTTATTTCAGGCCAGCAGTGTACCCACACTGTGGCTGATATAAAGGTGACTAAATAAGTCCCCCAAGAAGTGACCAAAGGCAGCTTTGACATGATACAAGGACTAACCAAAAAGGTCAAAAGACCTGGGTGCAAGTGTTAAACTCCTAGTGACACCCTTTTTAGCTTGGGGCCTCCAGATGAGTCAGTCACCTAACCTCTAGGCCTCTTGGGAGGCAAGATCTGATATTCATAATGCTGTGTGCTAGTGTGCCAGGTACCGTTCTAACTCAGTCCTCACATTGGTACGAAAGGAGGAAGGCACTACTATCATCATTGTTTTATGGATGGAGAAACCGAGGTATAGAAAGGATAAGCAATTTGCCAAGGGTCACAAAGCAACCTGGCTCCAAAGTCCATGCGCTGTACCATACTATCTCCCTCGCATCCTAATTCCTCAGCCTCCCCGCTCAGAATTGCACAAGGCTTTAATTACTAAGTAACGCTGTCCACGGCACTGAACACAAAGGGGAGATAAATTATTAGTTCCTGAGAGAAGAGAACCTAGATAGCTTTGGGGCAAAGTAGGATGATGGGTGTAAAGGGGGACAAGGGGATAAAACAAATAATATAGGTACAGGAAGGACAGATATTTCACTCTATCCTACAATATGCAATAAACTAAAAGAGCATGGTGCCTGGGTTAAAATAGTGGAAAGAAGGATAAACTTCTCATGAAGCTTGAAAAACATTGAAAAATTAGAAAACGTTCGGTGCTGGAAAAGAGATGGGAAAATGGACACTTTCCTAAATGTAGTTGGGAGTATGAATTGTTACAATGCTTCTGGAAAGCAATATGGCAATATCTAGGGGCCGGCCCTGTGGCCGAGTGGTTAAGTTTCCGCGCTGCGCTGCGGTGGCCCAGAGTTTCGCTGTTCGGATCCTGGGCGCAGACATGGCACCACCAGTCAGGCCATGTTGAGGTGGCATCCCACATGCCACAAGTAGAAGGACCCACAACTAAAATATACAACTATGTAGTGGGGGGAATTGGGAAGAAAAAGCAGAAAGGAAAAAAACAAGATTGGCAACAGTTGTTAGCTCAGGTGCCAATCTTTAAAAGAAAAAAGCAATATGGCCATACCTATTAAAAGTTTGACCCAGAAATCTCACTTGGAATATTAAAAACCATTAAATAAAGATATATTATAAAGTATTTTATCAAAGCATTGTTTCTGGTGATACAAACTGCAAAAAAAGGAAATAAATCTTAATATCCATTAGTGGGGTATACCTGAATAAAATATGGTACATATCGATGATAAAATATTAAGCGGTTATTAAAATGAATGACTTAGATCTATATCAACGGACTAGAGACAGACAGGATGTACTACTGTTTTTTTTATTTTTGAGGAAGATTAGCCCTGAGCTAACATCTGCTGCCAATCCTCCTCTTTTTGCTGAGGAAGACCGGCCCTGAGCTAACATCCATGCCCATCTTCCTCTACTTTATATGTGGGACGCCTGTCACAGCATGGCTTGCCAAGTGGGGCCATGTCCATACCGGGATCCAAACCGGGGAACCCCGGGCCGCCCAAGCAGAATGTGCGCATTTAACTGCTGCGCCACCGGGCCAGCCCCCAGGATGTACTAGTGTTAAATGGGAAAGGCAAGTTGCAGAATGTGTGTAGTATGATACCAGTTTTCACAAGGCAGGTTAGCAACTTTAAAAAATATCTTTGATTCCACTGGTTAAAATAACCTTATATTACTTTTGTAACAAAAACTTCTTTTTGCTGAGGAAGATTCGCCCTGAGCTAAAATTTGCTGCAAATCTTCCTCTATTTTGTATGTGGGTTGCTGCAACAGCTGGCCACCAACCAGTGGTGTAGGTCTGCACCTGGGAACTGAACCTGCAGAAGTGGAGTGCACCGAACTTGACCACTAGGCCACTGGGGCTGGCGCCCAAAACATTTTTGTGTGTGTGTGGAAGATTAGCCCTGAGCTAACAGCTGCCACCAATCCTCCACTTTATGCTGAGGAAGACTGGCCCTGAGCTAACATCTGTGCCCATCTTCCTCCATTTTACATATGGGCCTCCTGCCACAGCATGGCTTGATAAGTGGTACATAGGTCCATGCCCAGGATCTGAACTAGTGAACCCCAGGCTGCCAAAGTGGAGCATGCAAGCTTAATCACTACATCACTGGGCTGGCCCCAAAACTTTTTTTTTTTAAAGATTTTCTTTTTCTTTTTTCTCCCCAAAGACCCCTGGTACATAGTTGTGTATTTTCAGTTGTGGGTCCTTCTAGTTGTGGCATGTGCGATGCCGCCTCAGCATGGCTTGATGAGTGGTGCCATGTCCGCGCCCAGGATTCGAACCGGCGAAACCCTGGGCCGCCAAAGCGGAGTGGCGAACTTAACCACTCGGCCACGGGGTAGCTCGTCCCAAAAGATCTTTTAATAGAAGAAAAAAAAATTTTTTTTTTAAGGACCACCCAAGAAAGTATGCTCTAGACATTTTCTGAGAAGAGTTTCCATGGTTTCTTAAAGCCATAAAACTCAGGTGGAAAACTGAGAATAGAAGAAAAGTGATAATGCAAATTTTAAGAACAAGGACTGGCCTAGTGACAGACAAGTAAAACTGCAATGAGAAAATAGTGGATGGGGCCAGCCTGGTGGCACAGCGGTCAAGTTTGCACGTTCCACTTCGGCAGCTGGGGGTTCGCCGGTTCGGATCCCAGGTGCGGACATGGCACCACTTGGCAAGCCATGCTGTGGTAGGTGTCCCACATATAAAATACAGGAAGATGGGCATGGATGTTAGCTCAGGGCCGGTCTTCCTCAGCAAAAAGAGGAGGATTGGCAGCAGATGTTAGCTCAGGGCTAATCTTCCTCAAAAAAAAAAAATTTAAAAATTAAAAAACTTAAAAATAAATAAACTAAATTAAAAAAAAGAAAGAAAACAGTGGCTTTACTCACTGGCTTGAGATCTGAATTAGCTGAATATATGCTGCTTTCTCAGTTTATAAGGGCAGTTTTCAAAGTCATTGTCATCTCCAACAGGAAACAAAGCCTGTTTGTACCTAAAGTGAACTATATCACATAACAGTCAGTAGAATTATGAGACTTTGCTGATTTTTCTAGCCTGCCTGGTGTACAATGACAAGGGTGATATATTAAGAGCCCTCCTAAAGTAGATATTAGGAAAAACCTCTGATCAGCCTGGAATAATTATGATGTTCAAAAATCAAAGAAAAATATTTATTTATTTTGAGGAAGATTAGCCCTGAGCTAACTGCTGCCAATCCTCCTCTTTTTGCTGAGGAAGACTGGCCCTGAGCTAACATCCATGCCCATCTTCCTCTACTTTTCTATGTGGGACACCTATCACAGCAAGGTGAGCCAAGCGGTGCCATGTCTGCACCAGGGATCCAAACCGGCAAACCCCAGGCCACTGATGCAGAACGTGCGAACTTAACCACTGTGCCACTGGCCCGGCCCTGACAAAGAAAAATATTTAGATTAAGGGGGAAAAAAAAAAAAAAGGACACCAGACTAAAAAGGCTAATTTAAAATTGCATTTAGGGATTTAGGAGCCTGCCCAGTGACGCAACAGTTAAGTTCACACATTCCACTTGAGCAGCCCAGGGTTCCCTGGTTCGGATCCCGAGTGTGGACCTAGCACCACTTATCAAGCCATGCTTGGCAGGCCTCCCAACATATAAAATCGAGGAAGATGGGCACAGACATTAGCTCAGGACCAATCTTCCTCAGCAAAAAGAAGACTGGTGGCAGAGGTTAGCTCAGGGCTAATCGTCCTCAAAAAAAAAAAAATAGGGGTTGGCCGGATGGCGCAGCAGTAAGTTTGCACGTTCTGCTTCTCGGCGGCCCGGGGTTCGCTGGTTTGGATCCCAAGTGCGGACATGGCACCACTTGACAAAAGCCATGCTGGGTAGGCATCCCACGTATAAAGTAGAGGAAGATGGGCAGGGATGTTAGCTCAGGGCCAGTCTTCCTCAGCAAAAAGAGGAGGATTGGCTACGCTAGTTAGCTCAGGGCTAATCTTCCTAAAAAAAAATTGAAAAATAAATAAAATTGCATTTAGCCAAAGAAACAAAATTAAAAGAAATAATCACAGCACTGAGGGGAGAAAAAAAGAACAAACCATCTTAAAACAAGAAAATATCAAAAGTACATTTAAAATTACTTTAAATTGCTTTTCTTTGTAACTCCTAAAAAGTAACCATTGCTCAAAATGCAGATATGTCAAACACCTGAATAGCAGGCCCAGACATGAATTTCTAGCAGCATTCTCAAAGCCTAACTTGTCCAGGGAAGGTGGCAATACAACAGAAATCCTACATTCAAAACTGGAAAACCAGAGCCAGCCCGGATGGCATTGTGGTTAGTTTAGCATGCTATGCTTTGGCAGGGTTGTGTTGACAGGAAGGGAAGTGTGCACTGGAAAAACCAAATGCAGGCAACTACTTTAGAAATTCTGATTAAAAGAAAAAACGGTCACAAGACTCAAAATAGGAAAAAACATAAAGATTAACAAAAAACACCACTTTAAAGTAAGCACAAATAGAAACATAAGCAAGTGACCAAATATTTAAGAACTTTCTTCCATTTAACTAAGTAAAGACAAAAACCACTCAGATGGCATCCTCCCCCTCTCACTCTCCCAAAGGAAGAGAAGAACGATCATCAATGGCAAATAGCAGTTGCAAAAAGCAACACTAAGACCCAGCTTCACGCTCAGGAGAGAACACTGTGCCTCCTCCTCGTGGTTTTGGGTGCTCTACACGTTCAGAGAAACTTCTCTAGTAACGAACTATAGAAATGATCCCTGAAAGTATAGTCTTAACCTAGATCTTGCAGCCTCTGCTTGGTCTGTGACAGCTGCACACTTCTTACTGATGGTAAGATAGCTACCCCATTTCTGGTTCTACTGAAAAAAGAGAATGAGATTTTGAAACACAATCTTTCAAATGCTATCACTTAACAATGCATTTTGAGATTTTAAGTGGAAATGTATTTTTAAATTTTTTAAACAACCATGCTTAATTAACATAATACTGAATGACAGCCAATCATGACCTGCATCTTTCAAGCCGAGGAGGTATTCGTTCCACAGCATTGGTGAAGCAGCCTCGCCTCTGAAAGCTAAAGGAAACGGCGGGCCAATGAAAACCAAGCTGATTCAAGTGCTTAGCAAATCTTAGTAGTTGCACGCAAGGGCTGTCCTCCGAGTTTGACTTTCAAACTCTGGTAAGTTAGAGGCAGGTCACCATGACTGTGGCAGGAAAAACAACTGGGTGGCTGAAAACCAGTGCCAGAACACAGAACCTTTTGGTTTCTGTATCATATGTTTGCACTACCTGTTCACATTTTTTGAGTTTTTAAAATAAAGCTAGATGGTGGATCTGACATCACCTCTCTCAACAAACACATGAGTGCCAACTATAACAATGTTAGCTACTGTTACTGAGGGCTTGCCAGGCACCCGTCATCATTCTAAGTGCTTCACTTATGAAATAAATACAATTATTAATTGTTCTAGTTTTATGGCTGGAGGAACAAAGGCACAGAAAGATCAGGGAGGTCTGCTAAATAGCAGAGCTGGTAGGTGTCACCTTAACCATTATCCTGCTTTTTATGTGCTATAGCACCATTCTAGGTACTGGGCATACAAAGGTACAGAGGTGAGTAAAGTCCCTACTCTCACACACAGCTTACATTCTAGTGAGGGAGAGAGGATGCCAGATGAGGCATGCCAAGGATTTTAAGTGTTGAAACAGAGAGGGACTGGGCAGCTACTTCAGATTTGCGTGGTCAGAGAAGGCCTCTCTTTGGAGGTTATATTTAAGCACAGAAAACAACTAATGCAAAGACCCAAAGGAGGGAACAAGATGGTGTGTTCCAGCAACTTGAAGACAGCTAGAAAGCATAGGATATGAGAGAGAGGAGGTGGAGGCAGGGGCCAGATATCTGAGGGTTTTCTAAGCAAAGGCAAGGCCAGGGGAGTCTGGATTTTAAGTGTGAAGGGAAACCATTCAGAGGTTTAAAGCTGTGGAGACCAATTCTGAGGCCAGTGCAAAGTGTCGGTGGGAGAGATCACAGTGGCTTGCATTTGGGTTTAGCAAGGAGGAAGGAAAAACCTGGGCTGTTCTGGAAGCTGAGTTGATAGGACTCACTGATGGACTTGCTGGGGGGCAGGGGTGGTCAGGGAAAGAGACTTCAAAGGTGACATGTTGGTTTGTGCCTGGAACAATTAGGCGGATGGTGCTGATACAGGGAAGACTGGGGAAGAGACAAGGATTTCTAATCTAAGGGAGGGGCTTTTTCAGAACGGGGGAAGGGAACGTTCACCTACCACACTTGCTTTATTTAATTTAACCCTTACAACAACACCCTGTGTTGATGCCATTACTACTGCATCTACCTACTTTACAGAGGGACAGACTGAGGTTAAGGAACTTTCCACGAACCCACAGCTAGTAAATAATAGACCAAGGAGTCAACTCCAGAGCATACACTGCTTCTCTCAGGATCCCGAACCTTTGAAGACCAAGAACTAATTTAGGGCTCACAGTGAACGCTTGACCACTGTAGATCCAGAAAGAGAAGATCAAGGACTAACTACATGGTACATGGCTAGAGTGGAAGAAAGAGAAAGTAACTCGGATCTGGGGGGGCGGAGGGGGGGGGGTGGTTGCCTCCAAGACCAGGAAGCAATCCCAAAACTTCAATAGCAGGGAAGGGGAGGGGGCACGCTCTTAGATGGTCTCTTCCTCACCTGCTCCCTGGGATGATTATTCCATTCCGTCTTTATTCTCAACTTTCCTACCCCTCTCCTCACCAGCCTCCCTCAGCAATGATCTTGCCTCATACCTGGCACAGAACTAGAAGCCATCGGTTCAAAAACCCTCAATATGGGGGCCGGCCCCATGGCCGAGTGGTTAAGTTCACGTGCTCCGCTTCAGCGGCCCAGCGTTTCACCGGTTCAGATCCTGGGCGCAGACAAGGCACCACTCATCAAGCCATGCTGAGGCGGCGTCCCACATGCCACAACTAGAAGGACCCACAACTAAAAATACACAACTACGTACCAGGGGGCTTTGGGGAGAAAAAGGAAAAATAAAATCTTTAAAAAAAAAAAACCCTCAATATGGTCTCACTAATAGACGAACCTACTGACATCAGCACTCTCCATCTTCTCTGGCCGACTCAAAGGTCTCCTGGCCTGCTGGGAGCTGCTCTCTCCCATATTTCAATTTCTCCTGCTCTACTCAGTCGTTCCATTTGCAGTCAGACTTGCTCTCCCATCTTTAATTAATCCCTGTCTGAATCCCACATCTCCTCCCCTTCCCCCAGCTTAATGCATACCCACCTCTATATTCTCTATCACAGTCTGACTTCCTCCAGGAGCTCTTTCCACCCAGTGGCAAGTCCTTACATCCCTTCACTGATCAGTCCACCCCAAACCAGTTTCTGTGCCCACACAGGACCAATATGGCCATCAATAAAAGCCAAGGTTACTTTTCTATCTCCATCTTAATCTCTCATTGACTTTCTACACACTTCACTGTCCCACTTCCATTCCTTGGCTTCCATCAAGCACACACACGTCCTACCTCTCTGGCTGCTCATTCTCAGTCTGCTTTTGAGAGTTCTATCTCCTTTCCCATTTGTCTGTTAAAGGTCAGAAACTTCTCCTAAATGTGCCTTAAAACTGAACTCTACCATCACTTGCTACCCCATTGCCCTACCTAATTCAGTTCCTCCTCCATTCTCCCTGACTTCACGTATGGAACCATTGTCCACCCATTTGTTCAAACCATAAAACCTAACAATTATCCTTGACACTCTCACTCATACTTACAGTGAATCAATCCCCAAGTCCTGTCAATTTTACCACTTAAATATCTTTCAGATCTGGTCAATTTCTCTTTCTCCATCACCACAATCATCTTCTCCTACGTAGATGAATACAGTAGGTGACTAACAGGTCTTTACACTTGCCATCTCACCGTTCCCCCCAAATCTAATCACCACATAGCAGTTAGAGTGACCTTAAACTGCACAGTTGATCAAGTCACTCTCCTTCAAAAGCTGCCCACTACCCTTCAGATGGAGGGTAAAACTATCTCCACCTCTCTGTCCAGCATGCTTTGGCCAAACCCTGCCTTCTTTCATTCCTCCTCAGTGCTAAGGTCCTATGAACTGTAGGGCTACACATGTTACACCTCCTTGGCCTGGCCTGAGACAGGAAGAAATCACCACAGGGGACAGCTAGGGGATGTCTACATGGGTCAGGGGAAGGTGACTGCACAGACGGAGAGTATAAAGACAAACTTCCTGTTTCAATATTCCTGTGCTGCTCCAAGCACTCACACAGGAAAAGTTCAAATCCCATGATACAGAAATCCAATCAGAAAACCCAAACAGGGGGCCGGCCCCATGGCCGAGTGGTTGGGTTCCCGCGCTCCTCTAGGGAGACTCAAGTCGGATCCTGGGTGCGGACATGGCACTGCTCATCAGGCCATGCTGAGGCGGCGTCCCACATGCCACAACTAGAAGGACCCACAATTAAAAATACACAACTATGTACCAGGGATCTTTGGGGAGTAAAAGGAAAAAATGAAATCTTTTTAAAGAAAAAAAGAAAACCCAAACAACAGACAAATTCAACTGTAAAGCTCACTCAGAGAGAAAATTGACAGCATGCCCAAAACTTGTCAGGATAAAGTTCACCACATCTACACCACACACATTGGTGCCTGTGCAATGCCAGCAACAGAAAAAGCAAAGTAGTTACTAAGAAAGAGAAACAGATATAACAACACAATCCACGTATCACCAAAGAGAACAAAAGCCCCAAGAAACGAAAGCCTCATCTAACAACGATGTTAAAGTATCCACCTACTTTTTGCAACAGCAATGCAAACAGAAACCACTCAGACGGCATCCTCCCCCTCTCACTCTCCCAAAGGAAGAGAGGAACGATCATCAATAGCAAAAGGCAGTTGCGGAAGCAACACCAAGAGCCGGCTTCACGCTCAGGAGAGGACGCTGTGCCTCCTCCTCGTGGTTTCGGGTGCCCTACACGTTCAGAGAAACTTCTCTAGTAACGAACTATAGAAATGATCCCTGAAAGTATAGTCTTAATTTTGACTTGTAACCTCTGCTGAGTCTATGGCAGTCACGCACTTTTTGCTGATGGTGACATTTTTTCCACTTTACTCTCTTTTTGGAAATATCAGATAAATGCATTTTCAAAGTGTTGTTTTATATACAACTTTTAAAAATTTCTGAATACTCTTAAGAGTTTTTTTTAAGAAACTAAGATTTCAAGTTCTTAATTAACCTGTTACGGACTGATAGCCAATCAGAAGCTCCTGTCTGTCTGTCTGTCTCTAAAAAAACACTACACTTCCGGGCTACTTTAGGACAAGGGTATGCTGGGATGCAGCAAATCAGTTTTCTAATCTTAAATGTTACAGGCAGCATCTGTGGGTGAGAATTTTTTTTTTTTAATTTAACCTCTAAGATCCTAAATTGCAAAAGCTAATAGGTTGGTTAATTTGACCCTTTTACTTTGAAACCGTCTGCTGGTTACTCAGGTGAGTGTGGACCTGAGCAGCACATACTGGGCTCATGTGGGTAGCTTTTCATGTACCCGGGCCAATCTCAAATGGGGAACAGAGAGGTTTATTTGAAAACAATTCTTTCCAGTTTTCTAATTAGGAAAAACATAAAAGCTGTAGTGTGGGTACTTTGGGTTTTGGGGGGAGGGTAGGTCTGTTTTATTGGTAATTTTGTACATTTTTGTACCGTTTGAATTTTTTTAAGCTCAGACTGTATCACCTTTATTTTTAAATATCAGCAGGTCCATCTAGAGAGATTACAGCTCATTTTTATTTATTTATTTTTTTTGAGGAAGATTAGCCCTGAGCTCACATCTGCTGCCAATCCTCTGCTTTTTGCTGAGGAAGACTGGCCCTGAGCTAACATCCGTGCCCATCTTCCTCTACTTTATATGTGGGATGCCTGCCATAGCATGTCTTGCCAAGCAGTGCCATGTCCGCACCCGGGATCCAAATTGGCAAACCGCGGGCTGCAAAAGCAGAACATGTGAACTTAACCGCTGTGCCTCCGGGCCGGCTCCAATTACAGCTTATTTTTACTTTTATTCTTTGTACTTGACAGTATTAAAAAAAATTCCAGGGGCCGCTCTGTGGCCAAGTGGTTAAGTTCGTGCGCTCTGCTTCGGTAGCCCAGGGTTTCGCCAATTCAGATCCTGGGCATGGACATAGCACCGCTCATCAAGCCATGCTGAGGCAGCGTCCCACATGCCACAACTGGAAGGACCCATAACTAAAAATATACAACTATGTACCGGGGGGCTTTGGGAGAAAAAGGAAAAAAATAAAATCTTTTAAAAAAATTCCACACTAAATAAGTCATATTATTTTTCAAAAAAGAAACTTGCCAGGTAAGTCTGAAAGATTATACATCCCACACCCCTCCCCCTAAAAACATCCTGACTTAAATGTTATTTCTCTTGTTCATTTAAAAAAAAAAAAAGCTACCATTTCTCCAGTACTTTACTATGTTCCAGGCCTTCTACTAACCCTTTACACGGATCCCCTCATTTAATCTTGGAAATAAACCCTAAGAGCTTAAGGGAATGAACTTAGAATGTTAAGTGGCTCAGCCAGGCCACAGGCTGTCTCCTGCTGCCTTGAACACTAATTTTCTCCCCTCCTGTATCTTGTGAGTCCTCTTCTCCTTCCACGTAACCCAGAGGAAACGCTCTTTGTATTTTGCCTAGAGACTAGAGGTTGTAGGTAAAATTTAACAAACTGACCTGACTAAAATAAATGCGTAAGGAAAGAAGTAGGCAGTGGGAGAATGGGGTGGGGGGGTGGGGGCAGAGGTTGAAAAGGGAACAAAGGGGGGAATGCGGGTGCACAGTCGGAGGAGCAGTGAGACATCATCTAGGTATTTCTCACAAATGCTAAAGAAGCAAATCATAGGGCACTCATTCCTGAGGAGTAGCGGTGGATGAACCACTTATTAATGGGGGCTGCTTTACAGACCACAAGTGCTCTGAAGAGCAAAGGGCTGAGAATGTAGCCTGTGTCCTGACCTGAGGCCCTCTGGCCACTTCCTGACAGACAACAGCCATGCATTGGCCCCATGAACAGCACTTGGCAGCTCTGCGACAGATCAACAAGAAGATGAGACCCTAAATCCCTGTCCTCAAGGAGATTACTAAAGGAAGCTCCTCTTCAGTAGATCAGCAAGTCACCAACTGGGTAGTGAGTGACAAACTCAGCCTCCCTGAAGGAACCTGAGACCTCACCCTGCATAGCTCACACCCATGTGACGTACACACACACAGAAACACTCCACTTCTGAGTACCAAAGACAGAATGAGGTGAAGGTAGCAGGGAGAGAAAGGAAAGAGAGAGAGAGAAACGTGACCCCTAACTGTAAAATGTGGAAATAAGGAATTGGACTGAATGACCTATCTTGAAAGTACCTCCTAGCTCTGATATTCTCATATTACCTCACTTAATATTCACAACAACACTATGAGGAAAGTTATTATTATCAACCCAGTTTTAGACAAGGAAATGGAGGCACAGGAAACTTAAGAAACTTCTGCTTGGGGCTGGCCAGTGGCTCAGCGGTTAAGTGCGCACGTTTCGCTTCGGCAGCTTGGGGTTTGCTGGTTCGGATCCCAGGTGCAGACATGGCACCCCTTGACAAGCCATGCTGTGGTAGGCGTCCCACACATAAAGTGGACGAAGATGGGCATGGATGTGAGCTCAGGGCCAGTCTTCCTCAGCAAAAAGAGGAGGATTGGCAGCAGAGGTTAGCTCAGGGCTGATCTTCCTCAAAAAATAAATAAATAAATAAATAATAAAAGATAATTCCTGATTAGGCTTCCACTGAGGAAAAGAAAACCACACACATTTTACTTATTGGGGAGAGGGTTTCATGTGGCTACCTTCTTAGAAAAATCAGCAAACAAGCTTTGCACGCCAGCCCCTTCAAATGACGATTGACATCTGGGGAGCTACATTAGGTGTCATCTCTTTAAGAGCTCCAGATCCCAGAGAAGCAAGGAAGTTAATGTTAGGCTTGTGTTCTCTGGATCTAGACTGCCTGAATCTAGTCTAGCCCTCACTTACTGGCTGTGCCATCTTGGGCAAATCCCTTAATCTTGTCAAAGAAAAACAGGTTCAGGGGCTGGCCCCGTGGCCGAGTGGTTAAGTTCGCGCCCTCCGCTGCAGGCAGCCCAGAGTTTCGTTGGTTCGAATCCTGGGTGCGGACATGGCACTGCTCATCAGACCACGCTGAGGCAGCATCCCACATACCACAACTAGAAGGACCCACAACGAAGAATATACAACTATGTGCTGGGGGGCTTTGGGGAGAAAAAGGAAAAAAATAAAATTTAAAAAAAAAAAAAGGAAATCCTCAGATCACACATTTAAAAAAAAAGAAAAACAGGTTCTCTCCCCAAACTAAGCACTGGGCGAACTGTGTATTTGCACCTTCGCTTGCAGCTTGAGAAAATCTCTGTTGAGAGCAGCCCAGTTAAGATCAGAATCTTTCCTTGGGGCTTTACTTTTACCACTGTTTGTTGGGTTTGTCCTTCTGTGTTACGAATGGTGAAACTACCACTGGGGAATGAAACCTTTTTATTCCAAATAACAGCCACAGATGTAGCCTCATCATTTGCTTCTTAGGTTTATTGTGTTTATGCCTCCAGCAAGAAAAGCCTTCCGACCTCTTGTTCCCCTTGCCTGAAATGCTCTCTGATTGAGAGTCAGTACACCTGGCATTTCGGCCAGCCTGGCCCACATTTCCTCTGTAATGAGACATGTACATTTAATATTTTTAGGACTATGTGAAACAAAAGTTTAGGTAATCTCTACTTAAATTAGTGCTTATTTCTTAAATAATATTTGCCTATTATATGGTTTTCCAACCATCTGCCCCGCCCCCCATGCTTACCCTTGCCACCTGCTGGTCCTTTTGGCAGCCAGTTAATAAGATTTCATATGTTCAACATGTCTAAGAAGTTTTGCTTTGAATAACCTATTATAGATGCTTCCTTCACTGACCTTTAAAATGGGCCCGAAAATAACAGAACCCACCTCATATAAGGGAGACTGCAAAGATGAGAAGAGTTAACATTTGTGAAATGCCTTAACAGAGCCTGGCATTCAGGGACGCCTGCCTGACCTCTGGATGCCTCACAATCACAAAGTGCATGCTATTGACTGATGGCAATCACAGAACTGTTTCCATTACGTTGTTGGCCCCGGTTTTTCTCCCACTGATCGGCAGTTCCAAAAACAGATACATCCATGCCTGATACCAGGAAAGGAAAGGCTGGGATTCTGTGGACATTTTTGAGTACTTTGTAATTAATAAATCACTGAAGCAACAAGGAATATATGCCATTGGTGATTTGTCCTAAACTTCACAGCCTAAGATTTGAGTCTCCAAAGCTAGCAGGTTAATATGACACTATTCCCATCACGATCCAGCGATTCTCAACGTGGAGGCCTTTTTTCCAAACCCGTGGAGAGATCTTTTGGAATACAGTACAGATACTGGCCCTAGGAGGTTATGAGAATCTAGGTGGGTCAGGAATGGGTAGGACTTGTGTGGTTTGGCTATCCCTAGTCCCTATGAAACCATTCATATAATGGTAAAAGGTTAATAATAATAGCAAAATCTGTTAAGCTCTCAATATTGTTTTAGGCTCTGTGCTAAAAGCTTTATACATATTATATCATTTAATCTTTTTTGAGGTAGGTATTATTATCATCCCCATTTTACAGCAGAGGAAACTGAGACACAGGGAGTTTGATAACTTGGCTGAGGACATGTGAATCTGGAGCTGGGCTCCTGGCCACTCTGCTGGGGCATGGGACTTACTAGTGAACCACGAAACTATTTCAAGCGCTACACTCAAATTATTATTTATTCTACTATATATTTGAAAAACATTAACAAAACAATGAGATACTACTTACACACCTATTAGAATGGCTAAAATCCACAATACCAAGTGATGACAAGGATGTGGAGCAACAGGAAGTCTCATTCATTGCTGGTGGGAATGGACAATGGTACAGCCACTTTGGGAGATAGTTTGGCAGTTTCTTACAAAGCTAAACATTCTCTTACCATACAATCCAGCAATTGCACTCCTTGGTATGTACCCAAAATGAGTTGAAAAGTTATGTCCACACAAAAACCTGCACATGAATGTTGATAGCAGATTTATTCATAATTGCCAAAACTTGGAAGCAATCAAGATGTCCTTCAATAATTGGATAAACAAACTATGGTACATCTAGACAATAAAATATTATTCAGTGACAAAAAAAAAAAAAAGACTGGGGCCCGCCTGGTGGCGTAGTGGTTAAGTTCCCGACTCTGCTTCAGCAGCCCAGGGTTTGCGGGTTCAGATCCTTGGCAGAGACCTACACATCACTCATCAAGCCACACTGTGGCAGCGTTCCACATTCAAAATAGAGGAAGACTGCACAGATGTTAGCTCAGCAACAATCTTCCTCAAGCAAAAAGAGGAAAACTGGTAACAGATGTTAACTCAGAGCCAACAGTCCTCATCAAAAAAAAAAAAAAGAGCTATCAAGCCACCAAACGACACCCAGGAACTTAAAATGCATATTGCTAAGTGAAAGAAGCCAATCTGAAAAGTCTACATCTTGTATGATTGCAACTATATGACATTCTGGAAAAGGCAAAAATATGGAGACAGTAAAAAGAAAGACAAATCAGTGGTTTCCAGGGTTCACAAGGGAGGGATGATTAGGAGGAGCATAAAGGATTTTTAGGGTAGTAAAACCGTTCTGTATGATACTGTAATTGTGGACACATAAAATTATACACTCATCAAAATCCACAGAACTATATAGCACAAAGAGTGAACTTTCAGGTAAGCTATGAACTTCAGTTAATAGTAATGTATCAATATTCATTTTTTTTTAAGATTTTATTTTTTTCCTTTTTCTCCCCAAAGCCCCCCAGCACATAGTTGTATATTCTTCGTTGTGGGTCCTTCTAGTTGTGGCATGTGGGACGCTGCCTCAGCGTGGTCTGATGAGCAGTGCCATGTCTGCGCCCAGGATCCGAACCAACAAAACACTGGGCCGCCTGCAGCGAGGGCGCGAACTTAACCACTCGGCCACGGGGCCAGCCCCTCAATATTCATTTTTTTATAAAACACACATTGGGGCCAGCTCAGTGGCATGGTGGTTAAGTTTCTGCGTTTTTTTTTTTTTTTTTGAGGAAGATTAGCCCTGAGCTAACATCTGCTGCCAATCCTCCTCTTTTTATAGAGGAAGACTGACCCTGAGCTAACATCCATGCCCATCTTCCTCTACTTTATATGTGGGATGCCTACCACAGCATGGCTTGTCAAGCAGTGCCATGTCCACACCCAGGATCCGAACCCGTGAACTCCGGGCCACCAAACTGGAACGTGCACACAACTGCTGTGCCACTGGGTTGGCCCCCATGGGCCAGTCTTCTCCACCAAACAAACAAACGAAAACACACCTTAAAACCATCCATTAAACCTGTGTTTCAGCGATATGTTGCTCAGAACACAAATGAAGTAAATAGTGCTGGATAATCCTCCACAAGCAGACCAACAGGACTCAAAGGAGAGATGTCTGGCATGCCCATAAATGATCTATGGACCATACATGTCCAGGAGTGCGGATGATACTCACAACAGAGCAGAGATCTGCATAGGCTCTAAGCACTGGAAAACATTAATGACAGGCCTTGAATTACTAAGCATGTATTCCCCAGGCAAAACATCAGAGTTTTCTCAGAAAGAAAAATAAGAAGGCTCAGAGAGGAATAAAAAGATCTCCACCTACTGATATTGAGGAGTTACCCTCCCCACCCAGGCATTTCAAAGTGAAGCCCAGAAGAGAAAAAGCCCCACCCATGCCCACAAAACTTTCAATCAGCATCTTCCAACCAGTGACTCACTTTAAAACATAGACAGGCCAGAATCATCACAGGCTTGAGGAAAGCTCTCAGTGGAAGACAGCAAAATAAATGGGGGGGGGGGGGGAAGAGTGGGGAGAACAATGACTAGAAGAAAACATCAAGAAGTATAATATCCTCGGAGAAAAAGATATGATCTCTAAAGTTCAAAAACAGAATGCCTTGAAAACAATCAATAAGAAAAAGTACTCTTGAAAACTAAAATATTCACAACCAAAAATAAAAGTTTAATAGAAAACTTAGCAGATAAAGTCAAGTAAGCATCCCAGATAGTAATACAAAACGATGAAAGAGAAAATAAGTGGGGCTAGCCTTGTAGCCGAGTGGTTAAGCTCACACGCTCTGCTGCAGCGGCCCAGGGTTTCACCAGTTCAAATCCTGGGCTCGGACATGGCACTGCTTATCGGGCCATGCTGAGGCGGCGTCCCACATGCCACAACTAGAAGGACCCACAACTAAAAATACACAACTATGTACCGGGGGGCTTTGGGAGAAGGAAAAATAAAATCTTTAACAAAAAAAAAAAGAGAAAAAGGAGACTCCAAGGATTAATTTAGGAGGCACAATATCTGACTAAAGGGAGTTCTAACAGGGTAGTGCAGAGAAGGTGGAGAAAAACAAATTACTTTTGCAAAAAAAAACCCACATGGAAAGGATTTCCCCAAATGCTCAGGAATAAAAGAAAAATCCTTAAAATTCCCAGAGAATAAGAAAACGTTAACCACCCAACAGGAAGAAAAAAAAGACTCAGGACAGTTTGAGGATCAACTAACAAGGAAGGTATGAGGAAATGCATCACCGACATTCTGAGACTCAAAAATTGCAGAACTAAACAGGAACTTCTGTTTCAAGAAAGAAACACTCAAGTCAACAAAACAAAAAATCTACTGAAATATCTCAACGTCTCTTTTTTTTTCTTTCTAAAGATTTTTTTCCTTTCCCTGCGCAAAGGCCCCGGGTACCTAGCTGTATATTTTAGTTGTGGGTCCTTCTAGTTGTGGCATGTGGGACGTCGCCTCAGCATGGCCTGATGAGCGACGCCATGTGTGCAACTAAAACTGGAACCTGCGAAAACCTGAGCCACCGCAACCAACGCGGGAACCTAACCATTCAGGCACGGGACCCGCCGGCGCCCCTCAACTAGCCTTCAGTTGAAAAGAGAAGAGCTCACAGTTTCCCATACCAAAGCAAAAGGAAAAAAACCACTCAGACGGCGTTCTCTCCCTCTTACTTCCCGAGAAAGAGAAGTAGAACGATCATCAACGGCAAGTGGCAGTTGCTAAAAACACCACCAAGAGCCGGCTTCACGCTCAGGAGAGAACGCTGCACCTCCTCCTCGTGGTTTCGGGTGCCCTACAACGTTCAGAGAAACTTCTCTAGTAACGAACTATAGAAATGATCCCTGAAAGTATAGTCTTGCCGTTGAACACGCAGCCTCTGCTGGGTCTGTGGCAGATGCGCACTTGTACTCATGGCGACATGTTTTTGCCAATTCATCTGCCTTTTCAATATATTTTATTTTATATCTCGTAACAATTCGATCAAACGGCAAAGTTCCCAAACACCATCTACATTTGTAAATCTTCCAGAAACACTTCAAATCAGCAACAGGCCTTATTAACATACGACTCCCTAGCAGCCAATCACACGCTGCACGCATCTGACTCCTTGGGGAAGAGAGCGTGTTACCCCGCCCACCGCACCCGCCGCCGCCTCGGGGAGCACCGGCCCACTGTAAGTTAAGGAAACGCTGTTCCTGCCACCGGTCAGCGCCGACAGCCTCTCGCCTGCTGGAGAGGTCCGCGGACCTGAAGAGACCAGGTTTCCTTTGCCTTGAAAGAGAGAGGAGAGGAGAGGGGAGAAGGAGGGAGAGAGGCGAGACTGAAAGTGTTGTACCCTCCCACCACCACCACATCATCATCATGACCATGATGGCTTATTGAATGCCGATTCTCTGACAGGCATTTAATCCGTTGTCTCATTTCATCCTCTAAACTGAAGGAGAAGGGTGTGGTTCTTATGTCTCATTCTTACAGACGCTGGCTATAGCATCTCACACAGCTGAGGGAAGCACAGTTGGAACCTCCACCTGCCTGGCACTAAATCAAGTCCAGGTTTTTCAGATAAGCCAAAATGATCTTCCTCGAGAGGGCTAGTCTCAGTTCATTTCTTTAATAAAGGACTAAATACATCATCCCTCAACATTCAGTCTTGAATGATTCATCTTCCTGGCTTCTAAATCCCAGCAGAAGCCTACCTACCCATTTACTGGTGGTAAAAGTTAATTCCAGTTTCTTCTCCAAGAACATGCTTTATATATGATGGTGTGTAACTGTTTTAGTCATTTAACTTTCTGTTGTAAAAATGCTTCTGCCCCACATCTTCTGGCATGCCAAGAAACAGTGCCACACAGACATGCACATGGTGTTCTCAATTAACTACATTTTTATTACATCATAGTAAAATGACTAATATGACCATCAGGTTCATCTCATCCAACCACTTCTAACAGAATCTCCTTAGAGACAGCCAAATCCTCTGTACTTAAATTCCTTCAGAGAAAGGAAGAGTGTTGGGGTAATCTGACCAAATCTGGGAAGTATCTCCTGGTGTCAAAGCAGTTCCTCATATCTTGAAGTTATAAGGTGCTTTCCAGGCACTTTCACCCAAGGACCCTGTATCTAATCTAAGCCTGTCTGGGCTCTTCCACAGCCAAGACTTTTTCATTCTCCATTCTTTCAACCTTTCTGGGGACCCCTCACCATCCATGCCATCCCTTGGCCTCCTGTGAGGAGATTCTCCAAATGCATGTGGGTCTGACCATCACTCCAGCACATTCTAAGACTAAGTTCATGTCACCTCTTCTGGATGCCTTCCCTGACCTTCCCAGATAACAGTGACCACCATGTGCTTTGTGTCCCTAATTATCCTTGCATGTGCTTCTACATAGCTCACTGTGGTACAAATGCATTTACTTCCCCTTACTAAATGGTGAGCTCTTTAAAAGCAGGAACCAGGTCACATTTATCCTTGTATCTCCAACACCTTGCCTGGCACAGCAGATGCCCAGTTAAATCCTGACTAAGTGAATGCATGATGAATCAGTAAATGTATTGTTCCTTCCTTCACTCTGGTTACTGACCTAACTGTTGGACCAACCTGATTTTCCCCTCCCTCCATCTCTACTTGTCCCCCAACAAGCCCAGCCTGTTGTAAGAGAGTGAGGTCCCTATAAGCAAGGTTCTTGGCTCTGTCCTACTGATCATCCTTGGTTTCAAAACATGGATGTGCAGTGAGACCTCTTCTGAGCTGCTGGCTCATATATCCAGCTTCTATTGGACATTCCACTTAGCTGAATCACAGGTATCTCAAAGGTAGCCTACCCAAACTGAATTCTATCAGCTTCCTTCACAAACTTATTCCTTTTCCAGGCAACGACATCAAATTCAACCTAGTTGCTCCAACCAAAAACATGAGTCATCCTACTCTTTTCTCCCTCCCCTCACCTCAAAGCCACTTGCAGCCAGAGCAAGCATTTAGAAATACAAATCCGGGGCTGGCCCCGTGGCCGAGTGGTTAAGTTTGTGTGCTCGGCTGCGGCAGCCCAGGGTTTCAGCGGTTCGGATCCTGGGCGCGGACATGGCACAGCTCGTTAGGCCACGTTGAGGTGGCATCCCACGTGCCACAACTAGAAGGACCTGCAACTAAGATATACAACTATGTACCAGGGGGATCTGGGGAGATAAAGCAGAAAAAGAAGAAAAAAAAAAAAGCTTGGCAACAGTTGTTAGCTCAGGTGCCAATCTTCAAAAAAAAAAGAAAAGAAATACAAATCTATTCACACCTGTGACATAAGAAATATTGTCCTAGGTATCTGGCACAAGAGCTCCTAAACCTCTTGGAATTTCCTGAGTGATAGAGTGATAAAAGTGTCTTTGGTATGCTGACGAAGTGACTCCCGGTTGAGGGGATTACTAGACAGCTTCAGGATGGGGGCTGGTCACCCAAAAGAACAAGACCAAGTCATGATTAGAGGGTTGAAACCTTCAGCTCCACCACTGCCCCTCACCTCAAACCCCACCCCATCTCTGGGAAGGGCTGAATATTGAACTCAATCACAAAGGGCCAATGATTTAATCAACGCCTATGTAATGGAACCTCCACAAAAACCCCTAACCAATAAGGTTCAGAAAGCTTCCAGATTGGTGAACACACTCAAGTGCTGGGAGGGTGGTGTACCTGAAGAGGGCATGGAAATTCCTTCTGCAGGCCACCACCCCCATGCCTTGCTTTATCTCTTCCATTTGGCTGTTCTTGAACTGTATCCTTTGTAATAAACCAGGAATAGTAAATAAAATGTTTTCTTGAGTTCTGTGAGTCATTCTAGTGAGTTAGTGAACCTGGATAAGGTTAAGAGCAGATTAGAGATGACAGAAAATCCATGAACTTGACAAAAGATCAAGAGAAATTATCCAATCTGAAGGATACAGAGAAAAAAGATGGAAAAAGAAAATTAACAGAGCTTTGGGGACTGTGGGACAATATCAAAAAGTCTGACATAGAGGGGCTGGTAGTTAAAAGTTCCAGGTGCTCCACTTCAGCAGTCCAGGTTCACAGGTTTGGATCCCTGGTGAGCACCTACTCCACTCATCAGCCATGCTGTGGAAGTATCCCACATACAAAGTGGAAGACTGGCACAGATGTTAGCTCAAGACTAATCTTCCTCAAGAGAAAAAAAAAAAAAAAAGGAGGATTGGCAACAAATGTTAGCTCAGGGTGAATCTTCCTCACCAAAAAAAAAAAAAAAAAGATCTGACATAAACATAAGTGAATTTCCACAAGAAGAGAATGGAACAGAAAGAACATCTGAAGAAATAATGGCAGAAAGGTTCCCAAATTTGGTAAGAGATATTAATTTTCACACTGAAGGAGGTAAGCAAACCCCAGGCAGGATAAATATAAAGCAAATCACCCCTAGGCACACCATAGTCAAACCACTAAAAAACAAAAATAAAAAAAAACTCTTGAAGGAAGCCAGAGAACAACAACCCATTACATGCAGGTAAACAGTGATTCAAATGACAGTTGATTTCTCATCAGAAACTATACAGGCCAAAAGACAGTGGCTGAAGCAAAAAACATTCAACTTAAAATTCTACATCCAGTGAATATATTCGTCAAGAATCATAGTGAAATAAAGACATTTTTAGATAAAAGAAAGCAGAGAATTTGTTACCAGAAGACTTGCAATACAAGAAACATTAAAGAAAGTTCTTCAGGCTGTAGAAGGAAACTTGTATCTTCCGGAAAGAGTGAAGAGTACTTGAACTGGTAAATATGTAGGTAAATGTAAAAGACTATTTTTTCCTCCTAATTTCTTTAAAGTATGAATGACTCTTTAATGTAAAAATTATAAAATTATATTATGGGATTCACAACTCAAACAGATATAATACTTACGGCATCTTTAATACAAAGGACAGGGGAAGGGAAGAAATGAGCCCATATGGTTGTATGTTTTATGTGAAGTGCTACAGTATTAATTCTAAATAGACTGGGAAAAATTAAAGATACATATTGTAATGACTAGAGCAACCACTAAAAAAATAATGTAGAGAAATACAGCTAAAAAGTCAAGAGCTAAATTAAAATGGAATTTTAAAAACATTTAATTAAGTCAAAAGCAGGCAGAGAAGAAGGAAGAAAGTAATAAAAAACAGAGAACAAACAGAAAACAACATAATAAAATGTTAGTCCTGGGGCCGGCCCGGTGGCGCAGCAGTTAAGTTCACATGTTCTGCTTCTCGGTGGCCTGGGGGTTCGCCAGTTGGGATCCTGGGTGCAGACATGCCATGCTGTCTTGGCACTTGCTGTGGTAGGCGTCCCACATATAAAGTAGAGGAAGATGGGCATGGATGTTAGCTCAGGGCCAGGCTTCCTCAGCAAAAAAAGAGGAGGACTGGCAGTAGTTAGCTCAGGACTAAACTTCCTCAAAAAATATAAAATAAATAAAATAACATAAAATAAAATGTTAGTCCTAAATCCAACCATATCAATAATTACATTAAATGTTAATGGACTAAACACTCCAATTAAAAGGCAGAGAGTGTCAGAATGGATTTTAAAACACAAGTCTCAACTTGTCTATATGTCTCTACAGAAGACATATTTTAACTATACAGATACAAATGTTCTGTGCAATGGAAGCAGAAGGAAGCTGAAGTGGCTATATTAACATCAGATAAAGTAGATTCCAAAACAACTAGTATTACCAGAGATAAAGAGGGACATCTCATAATGATAACAGGGTCAATTCATCAGGAAGATGTAACAATTCTAAATATGTACACACCTAATACTAAAATCCTTCCAACAGCCCACGAGGCCGGGTCCAGCTGCAGCCCACCTTGCTAGCTTCACCCCATACCACTCTCTCCCGCCTCTTTGCTTTCTCCTCCACTCAAATCATCCAGACCCTTTTTTTCTAGCACCTCCCCATACTCAGGGCCTTGGCATCCCTTTAATCCTCCCTTGCCTCCAACTTTTACCTTTTACCTCAACTCCTTTTCTTCCTTAAGGTCTCGGTCTAAATATCACTTTCTCTAAGAAGTTCCCCTTGATTACCCCCAGACAAGCAGACTGAGATATACATGGTGTGTTCCCTCCACCTCCTGCCCTTCTGACTACTTCAGTTACTAACTCATGTCTGTTTCTTCTGCTGGATGACACTCCTGCAAGGTAGGGTTATACATCTTTCCTTGGCTGCTCTAACCCCAAGGCTCAATTAGTATACATGTAATAAAGTAAAAATGAATAAAGTCTGGATTGACTGAGGTTCTGAAACTCATCATTTCGGTTTTAGAACTCACATAATCTGTAGCAACTGGCCTTTTGAATGGGCTGAACTGAGTAGGGTATACAATCAGGAAACAGTTTTTCCCCTCTACTGCCCTCACTTCCCCTACACTCTTGTCAGTTGGCTCTCCCTTCGCCTCTCCTGAGATGCATCTCAGGTAGATTCCATAGTCTTTCAGTCACTCTGAGACATTCGAGCCCAGTCTCATTTCCGGTAATAAACTGTCCAGTCCTGTTGAAATCAAAACCTCTTCCTTACTTCTCTACTTCTCCTCTGATCTCAAGGCTGCTTCTGGCAGCTCTAGAGCTGAAGCAGGGAGAGAGCCAATGAGATGACACAGGGCAAAGTACAAAGGCTTAACTGAAGTTTTGGCTCACTTTTTGGCTTTGTTCTAATGCCTGTTCTTTTGTGGGAGGGTCTTTTGTCTTAGTGGATCCTTCACAGCACCCTAATGCAGGCCAGTGTTTTCTCCTCCTGACTTCTTGCTACATCTCCAGCCTCTCTGTTGGGATTCTTCCTTCCTTCTTTCCTAAGTGAGGTCCCTTTACATGGCTCAGCTATCCTCTACTCAGTCTACTTACCCACCAACTAGTGGAAGTGTGGCAGCTGCAACTGCTGGTCTCTCATGCTCACCCAGCCATCAAGGACTGCTCCAGGTAGGAGGCCGATAGCAGTCTCCCTCACCCCTAAATTCCAGGTAACATGCCAGTTTCTCTTCATGCCACGTTGGTGGCAGTTGGGGTGGGCTGACATGTTTCTACTCTTCAGCAGGCTAGGAGACAGGCTCCCACCTCTCTTGCTAGCAAGCACAATTCTCTCCATGAGGTTCACCTGAAGGGCTTCTTACTTGGCTTGAGGCTAAGAAGGAGGGAAAAGCCACAGCATTCTATTCCTGTGAATGCCGTTTAAAGAATCTTTTCCACTGACACCCTCACCACTATCCCATTGCCTTCTCTTAGACAGGCCTGAGGTGGGTAATGGAGTTGAAGGTCCACAAACCATTTTGGCCCACGGACCATTTTGGCTATCTCCTAGGAAGCCCTGCTTTAGACTCCGGGGGAACCTATCATTCTGTTCTTTACTCTGAGGCTTTAGATGAAATTCCCAGACACAGATGAAGTCATGCTTCATATCCAGTTACGCCTCTCAACCCCATCCCCTGCTCTAGCTTAACGTCAAGAATTTGAAGATGCAGAACATTCAGGAGATGTCTAGAAGATAATAAATGTCCTAAAACTCTGCTTCTCACACTGGAGGGTTTGAATAGATAAACACTAGAAGTCACAGAATGCCTAATTTGAACACCAATTTTTATGTAAAAACACATATGGGTGTGTTATGGGGTAAAACGCAAAATTTTGAGGCGGGGGGGAGGACCTTTCAAATAAATTATTGAGCTCACTGTCAGCTACTTCATCGATAGACTCTAGGGGTGGTACATGGAAAAATTTAAGAACTTTTGAGGGAAATACTTTGTGGGATAGTTGGATCCTACAAAAACTGGGGTTACCCTTCTCGAAGTCCTCAGGAATGAGACTGAGGCAAATGGAGAAACATTGTAGAGAAATTAGTCACCCCAACTGTTCCACAAACCAGCTGAGAGAAGCTTAATAAGCTTCCCTTTCAATACTAAGAAGGGAGAGGGGGAATCTGGCAGGACTCTGGTTACTCTGAAAAAAGCAGGTGTGGATCTCAAGATCAGCAGAGGTTTCGTTTGAGAATGGTCTTTTTGTATTTGTTTGTTCTTTTGAAGATTATACCTGAGCTATGGTCGCTATTTCTGTCTGCCCTGTAGGCTGAGGTGGCTGTAGCCTCTAACAAAACAATCTTGAAAATAAAAGCACCAAGTGCCTGGAAGGAGCAAGGAAGGGGAGAGCTGTGAAAGATGGCTCCTCACTCCACCACAGGCCTCAGAAGACCCAGTGGATGGAGTAGGTTTGAAGGAGAAGAGGGAACTGGGCAGAATCAAAGGTGGATGGCTGGGGCCTGACGAGAAACCCCAGGAGCCTAATAGTTGGAAGACGTTATGGTTCCCTAACAAAAAGCAAAACAAAACAGCCTCCAATGGTGATTTAAGAACTCTTTTGAACAATATAAGTGCACTGGTAGAGAACATCTCATCTCTAGATTTAACTTCTGATTTCCACAAGAACTCATAGCTTTATGATGTATTTGGTTTCCCTTCTGATCCTATTCAGAAATGTGGACCAAGCTGCATCTGCCATTTCAACATGATACTTACCTTTCTTAAGAATCTTCTTCACTTTCACATAGTTCCCTTGTTTGACATACTCATGAAGCTGAGCTTCCAAGGAATCATTTCTTAAGGAACCAAGCTGAACTGGACAGGGGACTGGAAGAGGAACAGCACGAGACATCCTGTTTCAAAAGGAAGCAACATGCTTATTCTAACTGAATCAGAAATGCAAGGAAGCAACTTAAATTCTTTCACATTTCTTTTACTTCTTGTCTACTTTCATTTATAACAAACAGGACTAGAGAACAATTACATACTGAAATTCTACAAGATTAATGTTTATTCTCAATGTTACTGTTAAAATCAAACTGAATATATTTATCACTAATTCCCAGGACTGGAAAAGTGATGACTACTAGCAAATAAAATTAGAAATATATATGTTTGTTGTGCCATTAAGCTAATTAGGAGAGTATTAACTTTGAAAGGTTGGCACACAAATGCAGTCATTATGTAAGAATGTAGATAGTATAATGTAGTGGGTTGGGTTCACAGTTCAGGCTCTGAAGTTCTGGTCCTGGCTGTGTCACCTCCCTAACTGTGTGACCTTGGAGAAATTATTTAACCTTGACAGGCCTCAATTTCTTCCTCTGTAAATGAGGAGAATAATAACCAGAGGGTTGCTCAGAGGTTTAAACGAGCTATTATGTGTAAAGTGCTTAGAACTGTGTCTGGCACCAAAGGAGTTCTTTGTAGTTGTTAGCTGCTACTGTGCATGATAAGGACCATGCAGAGAAATTCTAACTTTCCACATGTAGCATCCACACCTGACCATCATACAATCAAGTGTTTGTGGTATATCTACCATGTGTCTCAAATGTGACAGGTGCTGTTTAAGACACCTAAAATTGCATCACTGCCATCACAATGCTCAGTCTAGGAGCGCAGACAAGTGGCACCATGTTGGTGTTCCACAGACAATGGATAAGAGAAGGAAGCCGCATCCATATGAATCAACAAGCACAGACATCAAGGGCATAACTAAGTGCTACATGGAAAGACACAGAGGGTGTAACATGAGGTAAGGTAAAAGAAAAAGCCGTGATGGCTGACACATATGGTGGGTCTTCACCAGCCAGGAGGCTTTTAGGTTACCGAGAAGTAACATTTTCTTAATTTATCCACTGACAAAATGTATAAAATGCGAACTGGAGTGTTTTAAGTTTCCTTTGGTATTTGTTAATATCCACATCAGTGACTACAAACAATATCCTAGTAATCCAAAAATATCACAATGTTCTTAAGCAAACAAAAGTGACTGAGAAAATATTGTTCATTTTAAATACACACTGAAGCTTTTATAGGAAGCTGTCATTCCTCCCCCGCTCCCTCACTCTGCCTCTCGTCTATTTCTAGGTACAAAAAAGAGTGGCATATTTCCACTATGATTTACATGGCTGATTGGGGCTGGATTGTATTCACTCCTCCTAAATGTTGAAGCTCTAACCCCTAGTACCTCAGAATGTGACTGTATTTGGAGATAAGGCCTTTAAAGAGGTGATTCAGTTAAAATGAGGCTGATGGAATGGGGCCATAATCCAGTATGACTGGTGTCCATATAAGAAGAGGAAGAGATATCAGGGACAAGAGGGCAGCCGTCCGCAAGCCAAGGAGAAAGGCCTCAGAAGAACCTAACCCTGCTGGCACCTTGATCTTGGACTTCCAGCCTCCAGAACTCTGAGAAAATAAATTTCTGTAGTTTAAGCCACTCATTCTGGAGTATTTTGTTATGGCAGCCCTAGCAAACTAAAACACTAATAATAGCTAGTTATATCATATGAATAGGCATATGGTTTTGTTTAACTTAGTTTAATAAAGGCATGGGACAAGTTTCAATAATTACAAAAAAGAAAGTGGAAAATATTCCTCTTAAAAGGAGAGTCTATAGTTAGTCTCTCCGCTTCATTCATCCACTCGTTGGACTGCGCCTGCACTGAGGGCCTGCTAGTGTGTTATCCTTCCCCCACCTCTGACACTGGGCTGCTGGTCAAAGTCCCCAATATCTTCTTACACCTGGACAAATCCAATGTGCATTTTCAGGCTCTGTCATACTGAAATGTTCACCTGTACGTCACACTGCTGCTCTTTATATTTGTTATTGTGGTAAAATACATATAATATGAAATTTACCATTTGTTTGTTTGTTTGTTTTTGAGGCAGATTAGCCCTGAGCTAACATCTGCTGCCAATCCTCCTCTTTTTGCTGAGGAAGACCGGTCCTGAGCTAACATCCGCGCCCATCTTCCTCTACTTTATATGAGGGACGCCTACCACAGCATGGCTGGTCAAGTGGTGCCATGCCCACACCTGGGATCCAAACCAGTGAAATCCGGGCCGCCAAAGTGGAACGTGCGCACTTAACCGCTGCGCCACCGGGCTGGTCCCAGATGTACCCTTTTAAACATTTTTAAGTGTTCAGTTCAATGACACTGGGTATATTCACATTGTGCAACCATCACTTACCATCCATTTCTAGAACTTTTTTCTCATCTTCCCAAACTGAAACTCTATACCCATTAAACACTAATTCCCCATTTTCTCCTCCTCCCAGCCCCTGGCAACCACCATTCTACTTTCTGTCTCTATGAGTTAGACTACTATAAGTACCTCCTGTAAGAGGAAACATACAGTATTTGTCCTTTTGTGACTGGCTATTTCACTATGTCCTCAAGGTTCATCCATGTTGTAGCATATGTCAGAATTTCCTTCCTTTTTAAGTCTGAATAATATTCCATTGTACTGAATATATATATTCAATACACACACACACAGATTCCATTTTGTTTATCCCTTCATCCATTGTTGGACACTTGGGTTGATTCCACCTCTGGCTATAATGCTGCTATGATCAACATGGGTGTACAAATATCTCTTCAAACCTGTTTTCAATTCCTTGGGGTATATATCCAGAAGTAGGATTGCTGGATGGTACGGTAATTCTATGCCTGATTTTTTGAGGAACTGCCATACTGTTTTCTATAGTGGCTGCACCATTTTTATATTCCCATGAGCACTGCACAAGGGTTCCAAATTTTTTAGATCCTCATCAACACTTATTTCCTGTTTTTTGATAATAGCCATCTTGATGGTTTTCAATCTCTTTAAAAGTATTTTTTGGGGCCAGCCCCATGGCCGAGTGGTTAAGTTCACGTGCTCTGCTTTGGTGGCCCAGGGTTTCACCAGTTTGGATCCTGGGCGTGGACCTAGCACCACTCATCAAGCCAGGCTGAGGCAGCGTCCCACATGGCACAACCAGAAGGACCTACAACTAGAATCTACAACTATGTACTGGGGGACTTTGAGGAAGAAGATGAAAAGAAAAAAAAAGTATTTTTATTTAATTGCATTTCGTGACATAAAATGTTCAAATAATACAGATAAATAAAACCCCCCAGACCGACTTGAGTTTCATGGGACGTTTTTTTCCCTAAAGTTCCAGAGCACATGCATCCCTGAGGACTTAAGTATGAATTGTGTTCATTATTTACATCCTAATATCCAGTCCCTGAGTATTTCTAAGTCTTACTTCCTTTATTCTTTTCCAGTCACCCACAGAGCTTATTTAGACCTTATTCTGTTTTAAGAAACTAGCTTCTGGGGAGTACTGGGTCTTAAAATGTTAGCCAAGGTTCTCAACATTGGGGAAGCACTTTTCTAACAAGCTAGCTCCTGCAGCTACTTGATCCTGGTAGTGCCCCCTGGAGTTTTGACTCCAAGTACATTTCACTATTTTAAGATTCAGCAATTCTCCCTCTATATAACTTCAGCCTCCCACAGCTAGAATAAAAATTAAACCAGCAAATTCATCTGCATGGATAAAATACAGAACTCTTTGAAAAAGAAAGATTAGGGGTTTAACTTCCTGCTCCTTATCACATAATTCTCAGTATTAGAAGATTGGACATCCTCACAAACACAATAAAACAAGCCACCATGTAAAGTACCCTGCCCTCACTGCAAGAGGTCTCTGTGAACAATAGCTGAAACATTCCCGGAAAATGCAAAAGCACACACCGGGGCATCTGTTTATGAGTATATGACAGACACATCAAGAAGCCACTTTTTTTTTTAAAGACTTTATTTTTTTCCTTTTTCTCCCAAAGACCCCCAGTACATAGTTACGTATTTTTAGTTGTGGGTCCTTCCAGTTGTGGCATGTGGGATGTTGCATGCTGGACAAGCGGTGCCATGTCCATACCCAGAATTTGAACAGGCCAAACCCGAAGCAGAGCACACGAACTTAACCACTCAGCCATACGACCGGCCGGAAGGTGTTAATTAACAGGCCGACCCCAAGGTTTTATCTAATAATGACCATGTTACAAAGCCACTAAACCCTAAATAAAACTTGGAAAAAGAAAAACATAAACAAGTAGTCTTTTTTTAAGACCAAGTTTGTCAGGGGAAAGCGCGAACGCAGTCCCCCACTACCACAAATTATGCAGTCGAGTTTCCCACATTTGGGGAAATCGCAGGGGTCAGCACATCCGGAGTGCAATGGATGAGCCTCGCCCTGGGAAAACCACCTTCGTGATCATGGTATCTCCCCTGCCAGGTAAGTATGAGTTGCTCCCCTCGCCTGGCACCTCACCGTCGTCTTCAACACACTATAAAGTCATGGTCAATTATATTCCGAGTTCTTTAGGCCTTAAGTTCGAAATTGAAGGGTTATTTATATGACAGAGATCAGGGTACATCCTTTTGGATATTCAGTGGAAAGTGTTCCCCATGAAGAACTCACTCCAACCGGCAGTCACCGTGTCTTTCATCTACATATCCCCGCCTCTTGTCATCACTGTCGTCACTCGACGTCATTCTGCTTCTCGGAGAAGCGGTAAATTCGCTCTAGCTAGCCCTCAGGACGATCTAAAAGACGATCATCCATAGGGGTATCTGGAAAGGCTTTAAACTTCCTTGCCTTTCCGGGCAGACGCAAAGGTTCTGGCGTGGACTTGTCAGGACGAGTCTGCATTCTGCGCGGCAGGGCAGGGCAATGTAGGAGGCAGTGGAGAGCGGCCCGCAGAGGGGAAGGCAACACAGTGGTTACCCAGGTCTGAATCGCTGCTCCACTCTGGGACTAGGTCATACTCTCAGTCTGTCTCCATTTCCCCAAATCGTAAGTTGGCAGTAATACTGCCTGCCTACCTACAAGGTTTCTGTGAGGGCTGAGTAAGAGAAAGGGGGCAAAATGCAGCCTTGATCCCCTCCACCCCTACCCAGCCCATTCCTCTCCTGGACAGGTGCCCCATGTAGCAGGGGACCCAAAGCCGGCTTCGCCAAGATTCAAATCTCTGCAGTTCTTCCCGCAAGGGAAGCAGCATCTGGCCTGGATTTGGTAACAAACCGAGTGCTCCTTCCTTCTTTTCAGACAACAAAAATAGATGACACCTTGTGTTTTCCTTTCTGCCCTTGATGGGGCTAGATGCTCTGGGCAAAACAATTGCCTTTGCAGCAACTGTAATATCAAAGGCTTTGGTGATGTAGAGGCAAAACTTTACCTCCACCCTGTTAGGGTCTCTGGCTGGGCCTGAGAATTACATTGGCATAGACAGTTTAACAAGATAAAGGCATACAAATTTATTTAACGTAAGTTTACCTGACACAGGAGCCCTCATAAGAAAATGAACCAAACGAGTGGCAAACCCTAAATGCTTTTATACTAAGTTGAACAAAGAGAGGCAACTGCGGAAAAGTAATATATATGAGGAGGCTAAAGGTAGGTAAGAATTATTTTAACAAGGTCTGTCTGGACAGAATTCTCTCAGCTTTGACTGCCCCTCTCTGGGAATGTTTCTCTTCCCCTGGTATAAGGAAGACACCTTTCACATGAGAATTTGATCTCCCGCTTTCAGGAGGAAAAGAGGAGGTCAGAATGCTCTTCTAATACCTGCAGTTTTTCGAGTGCTTTTACCTCAAAATAATCCTGATGCCAAAGTGGCATATTTTGGAGTGGCATATTCTGGAAACCTTCAGTGGTATTCCCCTCTTAGTTAGCTTTTATTTTTCTTTTTTTGAGGATCCAAACCAGGGAATCCCGGGCCGCTGAAGCGGAACATGCGCACTTCACCACTGCACCACTAGGCCGGCCCCATGGCATAATTTTTTAAAAAGCTTTGCTTTGTTTTATTTTTTTGGAGGATATTTTTAATTATTACCGTAGTGATAAATTTCCCTTGCAGATAATTAGGAAAAGACAGAAAAGTGTTTTTTAAAAATTAAAATAAACCATAATCCCACTACAAAATCACCAGTTAACAGTTTGCTGTTATATATAGTAAGTCCAATTCTTTGTGTATATATATTTCTAATGTATGTGTTCATATATATTTATGCTTTATAACATTTTTCATTCATTTTGCTATATACCGTCATAGATAATTTATATGATTAAAATTCTATTGCTTCCAGTTTGTTGCCACTATATATATAAATGCAATGAACAGCGTTGTAGATATATCCTTGTGAATAATGACGATTTCTTAGGGTAATTTCTAGTAGTTTTCCCTATTATTTTAATATTTTAGTCATCTTAAGAAGTGCCTTAAGTGGGGGAGGAGAGGTGATATATGACAAATATTTTTAAATTCTTTAGAAATTACTTTTCCCCCATTTCTTTCATCTTTCAAAGCCCAGATGTCTAATTTCAGAGTTCATAATTTATTATAAGAAGAACTCCAGGGGCCAGCCTTGTGGCTGAGAGATTAAGTTAGTTCGCTCTGCTTCAGCAGCCCAGGGTTTTACCAGTTTGGATCCTGGGCACAGACCTAGCACCACTCACTAAACTATGCTGAGGCAGCGTCCCATATAGCAGAGCCATAAGGACCTAGAACTGGAATATACAACTAAGGACTGCGGGGCTAGGGGGAGAAGAAGAAGAAAAAAAGATTGGCAACAGATGTTAGCTCAGGTGCCAATCTTTAAAACAAACAAACAAAAATTCAAGTTTGTTAAGTAAGAATGAGAAGGAAGCCTAAATTGCATAATGTTGCATGCAAAAGAAGCAGCATATTAAATTGAATATATAGTATGATCAAAATTATTTCCAAAAAGGCAAAGTTTAAGAGACTTAAAGGAAACATACCAAGATGCAAACGAACTTAATTCCATTAGTGTTAATAGAGAACTATGGACTAATGCATTTTCCCCTAAATATTCTACATGATTATAATATTACTTCTAAATGAAAAAAATTTAACCCTAATTATATACATCTAGTGCCAAAACATGTTCATACCTTTTGACCTAGACATTTGTTTTAATTTACCTATAGGAAGTAATTCTAGAGAAAGACAATGCCCGATGCACAAGGGTGTTCATCATAGATTTATTTGCAATTACAAAAGACCAGAATCACCCCTAAACCCTAGATAGCAAAGGAACAGGGAAATGGAGTATTAAGCAAACAGAATAGTAACAAAATAATTAACAACATGAAAAACATTTTTACTATATAAGGTTAAGAGGAAAAAAGGATATAAAATGTTATGTATACTACGCCTGCAATTTTGTAAAAATGTGCATCCTTAAGAAAAATTCTGGAAAGAAATGAACTAAAGTGATATGTTACCTGGTGAGATACAGGTTACAGACTTTCAATAACATTCTTACACTGTTTTTTCTTCATATTAAGGAGAACAAATCCTGGTTGAACCACCACAAGAAGTATTTAGCATAGTATTTAAATAGTTTTGAACACAAGCTTTAGTATCAGATAGACTTAGGTTCAAATTGTGATTTTAACATATTTTAGCTGTCTGTGCTTGAATTTACCCTCTAGGAACAATGTTAATTAGAAATAATTACACTGGGGCCGGCCCCGTGGCCGAGTGGTTAGGTTTGCGCGTCCGCTGCCGGCGGCCCAGGGTTTCGCTGGTTCGGAACCCGGGTGCGGGCATGGCACCTCTCATCAGGCCACGCTGAGGCGGTGTCGCACATGCCACAACTAGAGGACCCACAACTAAAATATACAACTATGTACTGGGGGGCTTTGGGGAGAAAAAGCAGGGAAAAAAAAGAAATAATTATAGTGAATATATATATTCATACACACACACAGAATAAAACAATCAACTACAATGAGTAAGTAACTCAAAGGCCTAAAATAAGCTGAGATGGGGTAGTACAGCCCCTCCCTCAGTACAGTAAATATTTGGCGAGTTCCCGAATACCTGAGGAAGAGTGGCACTGGCACACCTACTGATATCGACCCTGATATCAGTTTCCCCACATTAAACCCAGCATATATGGGGTTAAAACCAAAACACTCATTCCTTGCTTACTCTCTGGCTTCCTAGCTCCAGAATCCACTATCCTCCATGGAGACAAACACCGTCAAGGACAAGCACCTGGATCATCTCTTCCCCACAAAGAGATACAGGCTGGTGGGAAAGCTCCGACCAGCAAGGCCATATACTCCCCCTCCCCTACCTAAAACCCCAAATAAAAACCCTTCCTTTCAGCTTTTCGGGGAGTTTGGGATTTCAGTGTTAGCTTGCTCCTTGCTCAGCGCTGTGCAAAAATAAAATTCCTACTTTCTTCCACCACACCCGGTGTCAGAGATTGGCTTGCTGCGCAACGGGTGAGCGAACTGACTTCAGGTTCGGTATCACTACCAAGCTCTCTCAGATCATGGCTGTCCCTGCCAACTCAGATGTTCTGTCTCTACAGACATGCTCCTCACTCAGTCCATGAGTCTCATCCCCACCTCTGAATTTCCACCCATTCATTGGCCTCATGGGGGTTATGTAGGGATTGACGCTCAGAAATATAATGAATGTGGCAGGTATACTCAGTAATTTTTAAAAACCAACTTTTATATAAGTTCACAAAGAAGTGTGACTGTCAAGAAGTCTATGGCACCAACACAACTGAATCTAAACATCCACTACCAGGAAACTTTCTACAGACAACCTGGTTTGCAGAGAAATGAACCCATTCACTTCAGACACATTTGCCCTGGCCCTGCATTTCCCATCCACTGGGGCATATAAATTGCAATATAAACTACAGTCACTCTATTTGGACATTTGCTAAATATCCTCATCCACAAAGTGAGACCCAGCCCACCTCAATTATACAACATCATTTCATTATTGAACTACCTTCTTAATTTCATCCCAGAAGATTTGATTTCACAGGAGGAAGGTAACACTTGGCTGTTTCCGTGGTATCCATGAATGCCAGGCTGGCCACAGCTCAGAGACCTCTAGGACTATCTGCATCCCCCGGAGATTAGATTTCACAGGTACTCAAAGGCTGCTATGCTGAGGGAACTCTATTTCTGATAATCACATTGTCTACTCCAGTATTTTCAGCATTCACAAAGTATCCCTGAGTTTCTATGAGTGCTGCTAATGATAAAAAAAAAAAAAAAACCACCTGTTCGCAAGTCATAACTTATATGTATGTATACTTTTCACTTACTCACAGCGACTTAAACTTTTAAGGTGCCAGCTACTAGCCTAGGCACTGGAGATACTAAGAGTAATAACGCAGAGAGAGATTCTGCCTGCAATAAGAGCACAATCTGTAGAGAAACAGACTTGCCAGAACTATAGGAAGAGTGGTGAATGAATAAAAGGGGTAAGGACTAGGTTCAGTGAAGACCAGATTATGACTTTGAACGGTCCTACACGTTTTTGCCTTCATGGGCCCCTTCCTCCATGAAAAAATATATCAAAATTATATGACTGCACTGATAAAAAGATTACTATATTATATATGACATTTTCTTCCACCTAAAATATCACCTTTTCTCTTTCGATTTGAAAAGTGCCTTAGGCACCACGCCTACAGTTCCTACTGTTTAACTCCATCCTGGGTTCAGTGGCAGTTTGGGTGGATCTCAGGCAGTTTCAGGAGAGAAGTTGAATGTTCAAGTATGCATTTTCCAGGTTGAGGGAAGGCAGGGCATTCCAGAAAGAGCAAGCATGTGAGTTTACATAAGTAATACAGCAAGGTCTTCTGGAAACTTTTTCAAAACAAGGGAGAAGCGACGTCAACAGAAGAGAATGTGAGCAACATAACTATTTCAAAATTTTGAGTAGCCACATATAAAATGACAAAGAGTTGAAATTAACTTTAATAACATGTTTTACCGCATCCCAACATATCCAAAATGTTACCACTGCAAAATGGAGCCAGTCCAAAAAAAAAAAAGAGAGAGGTAACACTCCCTCTTTTCATACTAAACTTTCAAAATCCTTTAACAAGCCTACCCTTGCAGTAGGTTGCGTCGCAGTACTTAAAAACTTCACTTCTGGGGCTGGCCCCGTGGCCGAGTGGTTAAGTTCGCGCGCTACGCTGCAGGCGGCCCAGTGCTTCGTTGGTTCGAATCCTGGGCGCGGACATGGCACTGCTCATCAAACCACGCTGAGGCAGCGTCCCACATACCACAACTAGAAGGACCCACAACGAAGAATACACAACTATGTACCGGGGGGCTTTGGGGAGAAAAAGGAAAAATAAAATCTTTAAAAAAAAAAAAAAAAAAAAAAAAACTTCACTTCTCCAGCCCAGTGTGATTGACATATCTCCAGTAGTCAGTAATTATCTACATACAGGCCCCACAAAACCGGAAAAACAGTATGACACCAACTAGTGTTACAACACCAAAAACAAAGAAAGCCCACTAAAGTACAGACCTGCTTTTAAAACACAAGTAAGCCAGGGGAGAGCGCGAACGCAGTCCCCCACTACCACAAATTATGCAGTCGAGTTTCCCACATTTGGGGAAATCGCAGGGGTCAGCACATCCGGAGTGCAATGGATAAGCCTCGCCCTGGGAAAACCACCTTCGTGATCATGGTATCTCCCCTGCCAGGTAAGTATGAGTTGGAGTCAGACCCTGGCACTACCCGTTACTGTGCACACCACTGTAAGCTTCAGGTTACTCCGAAACGACTCCAATTGGCCTTTATCTACATATAGCACCCCAAGACACAGATTTTCATACTATATCTTAGTATCGGTAATACTAGATAATCATGCATATCCTTCCAGGGCACGCGGTTCCAAAACGCCCGGAGTCTTTCATCTACATACTCCACCTCTCGGCATTACGTCACTCGCAGCTGGTGGATCTGAGCGGGCAGCAGCGCTCCCCCAGGCCAAAGGCTGCGAAGCCTCGGGCTGCTTTGGAAGATCGGTTCCTCCTCCCACTTGCCCCGACCTAAGTGACGCCTATCAGGCTATTTTCCTGATAAAAATCCATCCCTCTCCCAATTTTTGGCGTGGCCGAAGGTCTTCGGATCTCATTGTGTGAAGTCCTCGTGAGCAAACTGACGCGAATGAGCCTTTAGTTGACAGCCAGCCTCACGCCTTCCCTGGACACTATGCTCCACACCAGCCTGGTACCATTTCCTCCTATTCCGAAAGGGGCTGGAGCAGGGAGTCGAATTGAGAATGTCGTGGCTACCTGCTAGCGGGGTGTGTTGCAAAGAGCGAGGGTTTTCTAATCCAAGATCTGGACTGCAATTCAGTGTTCACATTGCATGACTCTGGATAAGCTTCTAAGCCTCTGCATCTGTTCCTCTGTTTGTACAGAATGGGGAGGAAGTCTCGTCAGATGTCCCACCCACCTCAGGCCCCACTCCTACCCCTGCCGGTGGTCTGTTAGCACCTAGCCCTGGGCTTCTGAGGATGGACAGATGTCCTCAGGGAATTCACAGGGTCCATTCTTACCTTTCCCCTCTGGATCTTTTCTTTCTCCTTATCTCTGAGAGTTTCACTTTTTTGCTAGATAAGTAATATATCTGAAAAGCCTGTTTTGTTGCTGTTCTATTTCCCCAACATTTTACGTGTTTTGAACCAAGATAAGCTACTCTTGGCCTCCAGTCTACCTACTGCCAAAAAGGGGAGTCTGACCTTTCCATTTACTTGATTCTTCAGACTCTAGATGCCATTTTACTCCCTAGCCCCTCAGCCACCTCATCTTGCTCCCTTTACACTGCAGCATAGCACATTTCCTCTATCTGATCCTAGATCCAACAATCATCCCCCCACTCCCATTTTCCCCAGCTCTGCTGGAGGAAGTTGTGACCCTCCTACTCCAAAGTCAAGAAAACTGTAACGACATCTTCATTGCTACTTGGCGCTCCTTTTACACATATCTTTTAAATCCCTCTACCCTGCTGTTTCAAATCTCCAGCTAAAGTAGTGGTTCTCAATGACCACTCTACCACTACCAGGGGTAGTTTTTTGTTGTTTGGTTTTTTGCTTGAGGAAGCTTCTCCTGAGCTAACATCTGTGCCAGTCTTCCTCTATGTTGTATGTGGGATGCTGCCTCAGCGTGCCTTTATGAGCGGTGCAGGTCCTCACCCGGGATCCGAACCGGCAAATCCCGGCTGCTAAAGCGGAGTGCTCGAACTTAACTACTACGCCACCGGGCCAGCCCGCCAAGGGGTAGTTTTGAACACTTGTGGGGACTTTTTCCTTGTGTAGTCATGCCAAGCACTTACATATTAAAATATTTTATTATGACATTTTATTTTTATTTCTCCCTTATATTACAGTTAGGACATTATATCATTTGTGGAAGAAGTATATGCAGCTTATATTTTCTATGAACATCTTCAGGATAGTAAAGGGAACTTCTATTTGTTATAAGACGACCTTGACAGAACTGAGAACCACAACCCTAATCCAATCACACCCATATATCCTTTTTACAGGAGTGAGAATAATTTAGCTGCTTCTTTATTTGAAAAGTACAATGAATTCCCCTTCCCATTAGCGTTTCTCAAAGTGCAAGCTATCACCAGCTGCATCAACATCATCTACTGAATCAGGATGTGTGCGGATGAGACCCGGGTGTGTGCACTTTTAAAACACACTCTCCAGGGAATTCTTACAACTCTGAAGTTTGAGAACCACTGGGCCCAGCCTCTCTGTTGTATCAAAGGAAGAGAGATTGGCTTTCTTATTAAACTTCTGATTCCAAGTAAGCTCCCAATTCCGGCCTCTCTGGCCTCAATCCCTTCCTCTGCCCTGGATTCAGCTCCTCTCCTTTCAAACATACACAGGCGCCCTTTACCCAGAAAAGAAACCTTTCTCAATTGCTTAGTACCCCTACATTATTGTTCTCTCGCTTTCCTTTCATTCACTTGGATCTTAGGGGTTAACTCCTTGGTTTAACATCACATTTGTGGAATAGCTCCTAGATGTCAAACACTGGTCTATGGCTTTACAGATTGACAAGAAGTTTTCACATATTGAGGTATATGGGGTACTTATTTGGTTTAAAGCTGATTTGGCTAGAACTAAAGAAGCCTGATTTACGGCTTATCAAACATATATGGTACATCTACTTTAACCATTAAAGTAAAGAATGTATTAAGCATTATCTTAAAGTAAAAGAATGCACTCTTTGAAGATATGGATGCATACTTCCTTTTCTAAGATGCCAGTATTGGGTAATTGGGTAATCAGTACTCCCGAAGGTAAGTTTCTGTTCCTGGACATCAGGTCATGTTGACCTGTTAATCTGCAACTGAATATCTCTTTGAAACTTTGATGAATATGTATCCTGGGCATGTCTAATGTATGTTCTTTATTCTAAAAAAGTATAAACCTGCACTGATTAACCATGCTTCTCTGGAAGGCTGTCTTTTTTTTTTTTTTTTTTCTGAGGAAGATTAGCCCTGAGCCAACTGCTGCCAATCCTCCTCTTTTTGCTGAGGAAGACTGGCCCTGAGCTAACATCCGTGCCCATCTTCCTCTCCTTTATATGTGGGATGCCTACCATAGCATGGCTTGTCAAGCGGTGCCATGTCTGCACCCGGGATCCGAACCGGGGAACCCCAGGCCTCCAAAGCAGAACGTGCACACTTAACCACTGGGCCCCCGGGCCGGCCCCAAGAAAGGCTGTCTTCTTTTATGGAGACATTAACAAGATATTTGCATTATTTGCATTAACAAGATATTATCTCATTTAATTTTCACCAACGCCTTTTTAGGTCGGTACTATTACTATTATTCCCCATTTTAGAGATGAAGAAAATGAGGCACAAGACAGTTACCTAATTTCCTAAAACCACCCAGTTAGACAGCAGTAGAGCTAGTGAGTCCACACTCTTAACCTCTGCACTCAGTGGCTTACAGACTGATGTATAATCAAGCTGCATTACAGTCAGGGTCTATTAACCTGTGGAGAAAACACTGGGTTAGAAGAACTAAGAGAATTTTTCTGAGAGCAAAGCTGGGACATCCTCCAGAGCATTTAAAGTCTCTCTGGCATCAGGGAACCTAAGAGAACAAAGGATTAGGACCCTCTCAATGTGATGCGGTCAATGCAACAAATGAAGGTATTCTCAATCCCAGGGACTACGGGGAGCTCCTAAAATGTACTGATTGTTTACTTTGTAAAATGGGTTATAAAAACAGTGTTGGGGCTCACAGCAGGCCGCTCCAAGATCTGCCGCAGTGGCATATTGATTACTTTGAAGTTACTTGAGAAAACAGCTGGTGCAAAAAGGGCACTCTGACCCTTCTCTCTCTGTTCCCCCTGAAAGCACAGAATAAATCTCCTGTGTGAATTGTACCCTCTCTGCACCAAGAAATAGAGAGATATCCTTATCACCAGAGCTAGGGACTTCAGGGCCAAGAAGCCCATATAAACAAACTGATACCGACCCTGATAGCAGTTTCCCCACATTAAACCCAGCATATATGGGGTTAAAACCAAAACACTCATCCCCTGCTTATTCCCTGGCTTCCTGGCTCAGGAATCCACTATCCTCCATGAGACAGAGACCGCCAAGGACAAGTACCTGGATTCATTATCTCCTCCCCTCAAAGAGATACAGGCTGGTGGGAAAGCTGCTGACCAGCAAGGTCACTGGCTCCCTCCTCTCATCAAGTAGTCTCAAGGCCAAAGACAGGCTGGTAGGAAAACTCCGACCAGCAAGGCCATATGCTCCCCCTCCCCTCCCTAAAACCCCAAATAAAAACCCTTCCTTTTAGCTTTTCAGGGAGTTTGGGATTTCAGCGTTAGCTGCCCTCTCTCCTTGCTCAGCACTGTGCAATAATAAAATTCCTACTTTCTTCCACCACACCCGGTGTCAGAGACTGGCTTGCTGCGCAACGGGTGAGTGAACTCACTCGAGGTTTGATATCAAAACCCTCTTACTTCTTTACTAATTTACTGCCTCAAGCCCAAATTCTGCTTAGATTCCTCACTAATTAAGCACCCAAGTCTAAGTTTCTTTGTCCTGTCAATTCCTCATATATTTATTGTTTCCTTGTCTAAAACATACAAAAGCTGCTTGCTTTGGTCATTTCTTCAGGCCCCATTTCTCTGAGACCTAAGTACAAATTAAACTGTTTTTTTCCCCTCCTGTAAATCTGTCTTATGTAGGTTTTTAATTCAACCAGTCAAAAGAACCTGGGAGGCAGGGGGAATTTCCTGCAGCCTGACAATAGCAACTGGTGGTTCCTGAGTAAGTCTGTTTCATCTTCAGCCTCAAACCGATCACCTTGGTCTTCATCACCATTCATTAGAAATTACTAATGTGGGGGCCGGCCCCGTGGCCAAGCGGTAAAGTTCTCACGCTCTGTTTTGGGGCCCAGGGTTTCTCTGGTTCAGATCCTGGGCATGGACATGGCACCGCTCACCAAGCCATGCTGAGGCGGCGTCCCACATGCCACAAACTAAAAGGACCCACAACTAAAATATGCAACTATGTACTTGGGGTATTTGGGACAAAAAGGAAAAAACAAAATCTTGAAAAACAAATTACTAATGTGGCCAACATGTATTATGCTTCTTTTCTTGCCATTTTCCCCAACTCTACCAAATGCAAAAAATGACTGAATTTTTTCAAAGGTCACTAATGACTACTGATTACGAAAGGGCACATTCTCTTGGACCCCTCAGCACCATCAGCAGCGACCTCTTCTTGGAAAACTTGACTACAATGGTCACTTCTGCTCTTTCCCCAGCTTCTTTCAAAGGTGTCCGTTCTCCTCTCTTGCTCTAATTAGGGCAATTCTCCAAAGACCAGTCTTTTGATTGTTGTTTTTCTCAACTTGCATGTTGCTTCCCTAAAAATTTCAGCCACCTTGCTGATGCCAACTACGGTGCAAATTCAGCTAGGCTCCTGACCCAGAAATCTGACAAAAAGCATAACAGACAAAGGTCAAAAATGCCCCTCCTTACTGAACTCACCCTAATAGCGACGATAAAAAAGCAGAAAATACACAACCCAAAACATGCAAATTAACGAACTAACCTAGTTAAAGATTAGCTATCTTTATCAACACAAGTTATCAGGGGAAAGCGCGAACGCAGTCCCCCACTACCACAAATTATGCAGTCGAGTTTCCCACATTTGGGGAAATCGCAGGGGTCAGCACATCCGGAGTGCAATGGATAAGCCTCGCCCTGGGAAAACCACCTTCGTGATCATGGTATCTCCCCTGCCAGGTAAGTATGAGTTGTTCAGCTCGTCGGCATCCAGACCCTTGTACGCACAAGACTTTTTATATACGGTCACTAGAAGAATCAGTACCCACAAGACGCACTTCAGTATCATTAGATATTCTAAGAAAAAGAAACCTCCATATCGTCTCTAATTTTTTTTCTGACATCTCCAGAATACTAGCATCTCTGAAGATCCAAGCATACATTGCGTCTGTTATTTGCATATCCACACCTCTGCCCATGTGACATCACTTCCTTTTTCCTTTTTTTTCTCCCTATGTCTAGCTTGTTAGAACACGCTTTAACCTTTGTCTGGGAAATATAGGATACAGCAGCTGTAAATAAAATGCTTTGGAGTTTTTCACACCTATTAAGGAAACTGAAGAGTCTGAGGTTCTTAAGCAACCAAAGACTCTTGCAGCTTCTCACAGTGCTGTTTCAATATCCATTTTACCTGCCCAGCAACAATTCCTTAGTGCCTAGGCTACAACCCATTTTTAAAGGAAATAGCAACAAAATAGAAAACATCTGGAAAAAACACAAAGTTGGAGGACTCATGCTTCTTGATTTCAAAACTTACTACAAAGCAACGGTAATAAAGACAGTAAGGTACGGGCTTAAAGACTAACACGTAGGGACCGGTCCAGTGGCACAGGGGTTAAGTACGCACGTTCTGCTTTAGTGGCCTGGGCTTTGCTGGTTCAGATCCCGGGTGCAGAACTACACACCACTTGTCAAGCCATGCTGTGGCAGGTGTGCCACGTACAAAGTAGAGGAAGATAGGCACAGATGTTAGCTCAGCACCAGGCTTCCTCAGCAAAAAGAGGAGGACTGGCAGCAGATGTTATTAGCTCAGGGCTAATCTTCCTCAAAAAAAAAAAAAAAAAAAAAAGACAGACATGTAGATCAGTGGGACAGAATTGGAGAATCCAAATACAAACCCTCATACTGACCATCAACTGATTTTTGGCAAGGGTGCCAAAATAATTCAATGGAGGAAAGAACAGTCTTTTCAACAGTAATGCTGGGACAACCTACCTCACACTTCACACAAAAATTAACTTAAAATAGATCAAAGATCTAAACATAAGCCAACCATAAAACACTTACAAGAAAACACAGCCATAAATCTTCATGACTTTAGGTTACAGAATGGTTACGTATGACATCAAAAGCACAAGTGAAAGACACCATCAAGAAAGTGAAAAGACAACACACAGAATGGGGGAAAATACTTGTAAATCATGTATCTAATAAGGAAGTTGTTTCCAGAATATATAAAGCATGATTACAACTCAATAAAAACACAAACAGCCTACTGTGATATTTAAAAATGGGCAAAGGCCAGCCCAGTGGCATAGTGGTTAAGTGTGCGTGCTCCACTTCAGCAGCCCAGGGTTTGCAGGTTCGGATCCCGGCATGGACCTGGCACCATTCATCATACCATGCTGTGGTGGCATCCCACATAAAGTAGAGGAAGATGGGCACAGATGTTAGCTCAGCAACAATCTTCCTCACAAAAAATAAAAATAAATTAAATAAAATAAAAATGGGCAAAAGATTTGAATAGATTTTTCTTCAAAGGAGGGATGCAAATAGCTAATAAGCACATGAAAAGGTGCTTAACATCATTAGTCATCAAGGAAATGCAAATCAAAAGCACCAGGAAATACTACTTCACACCCAGGAGGATGGCTAGAATTAAAATGACAGATAATAACAAGAGTTGATGAGGACGTGGAAAAACTGAAACCTTCATACACTACTGGTGGGAATGTAAAACGGTGCAACCACTTTGGAAAACAGTCTGGCAGTTTCTCAAAAACTTAAACACAGAATTAGCACATGACCCAGCAATTCCACTCGTAGGTATATACCCAAGAGCTATGAAAACATACATCCACACAAAAACTTGCACATGAATGACCATAGCAGCATTATTCATAATAGCCAAAAGGTGGAAACAACCCAAAGGTCTATCAACAGATGAATGAATAAACAAAGGGTATATCTACATAATGAAATACTATTTGGCCATAAAAGAGAATAAAGTACTGATACATGTTACCCATGTCAACATGGATGAACCTTAAAAATGTTATGCTAAATGAAAGATAGCAGTTGCAAAAGACCATGTATTATATGATTTTATTTATATGAAACAGGCAAATTCATAGAGACAAAAAGCTGATTAGTGGTTGCCGGGTTGGAGGAGATGGAGGAGCAGTTTGGCGGGGGGACTGCTAAAGGATACGGGTTTCTTTTGGGGATGATGAAAATGTTCTAAAATTGTGGTGATGACTGCAAAACTCAGTGACTGTACTACAAACGAGTGAATTGTACCCTTTAAGTGGGTGGATTGTATGATACATGAATTATAACTCATTGAAGCTGTTACCACAAGAGAAAGAAAGAAAATAAATACAGCCTTTGGGAAACCAAGTATCAGGGAAAGCATGAACACAGTTCTCTGCCACACAAATCACACTGCCCCCTGCATCTGAAGATGTCCTGGGTCACCACTAGCTGGGGACGACAACTAGTTGAGCCTCACCTTTCACCAGCTAGGGGAGGAGAGTCACTTTCCTGACCCTCGCTTTTCCTGGTCCTCATCCACCCTTCTACTCATGCTCTGGAGGTTCTCCACCCTCAAAGGGCTAACTGATTTTTCTCCACTTCAGCTAGAGGAATCTAACTCAATAAAACAGAGCACAGCGACTGCATTCCGGAAAACGACATACGTGTTGAGGGATACGAGAGAGTCTTCAGGTGCTACAAAAGTAGGACGCTTTTATTTTCAAGTTTTACTACTGATGACGACACTGCCCACAGGTCTCCAAAGAGCTGGCCCAAGCAGGGAACTGACGTGGGCAGTAAGATAGAGGACTGATTACAAAGAGGAGAGGCTAGCCACAACTAGAAGGACCTGCAACTAAGATATACAACTATGTACCAGGGGGGATTTGGGGAGATAAAGCAGAAAAAAGAAAGAAAGATTGGCAACAGTTGTTAGCTCAGGTGCCAATCTTTAAAAAAAAAAAAAAGAGGAGAGGCTGGTTTTCTCTTCCAATGTACCATAAGCTATCCTTCCCAAAGACTGCTATTCTCTTCCAGCTTTTCAGGTTGTTTTTTGCTCCCAACATTTTAGAATTTCTCTACAGGAAGCACTCAGGATAGCTTTTTGCTTTTAATAGTAACACCTCAGCTTTGTAACTCATAAGATTCGGCTCCAGGCAATAAATGGGTGAATTGTATGGTATATGAATTACACCTCAATAAAGTGTTACCAAAAAATTAACATATATGTTTGTATTTACATACATATATATAAAACCACCTTCAAAGGGACACAGGAGACTACAATTGAGGATCCACATCTTTCTATTACAGTCTGTTGTGCCATATAATGTGTCCCCCACCCCCCTCCCCAAATAGACTCCTGATTGTGACAAGGACTATGTCCACTAATATCTGCATTCCCCTCATCCACCATGAAGCTTTGTACACAGTAAGTACCTCAAGCATGCTGGCTGAGGTGAATGAACTGGGTATCAAACCTAGGAGGCACTTCCAAAAAGATTTTCTTAACTTGATCTGACCAATGGCTGTAGGACTAATATTCATGCATTGCCTTCTGAAACGACATTTTGAATGGATTAGTCTTGGGTTCTGATATAGTTGTTTGAAAAAGGGGGAATAAAAAAAGCATACAGAATGAGGTTTCCATACTGTAGCAAAGTTAAACATGTATTCCCAATAACACAAGCTCATTCCACCATGACTCAGAGAAAAAGTCTCCACATACCCTAGCCTCTCTATTCTTTTTGTGAAGCTTTTTATATTAGACATGGGCCAACACCTGCCTCAATCTCTGGAGCCTGGAGTCACTTTTTTTTTTTTCTTTTAATTTTTTAAAGTTTTTTCTCCCCAAAGCCTCCTGGTACATAGTTGTGTATTTTTAGTTGTGGGTCCTTCTAGTTGTGGCATGTGGGATGCCACCTCCACATGGCTTGATGAGGGGTGCCACGTCCATGCCCAGGATCCGAACTGACGAAACCCTGGACCCCAAAGTGGAGTGCGCGAACTTAACCACTGGGTCACCCGGTCAGCCCCCTGGAGTCATTTCTTTATCACTGCTAGTCTGTGGAGCCAAGAAGATTGACTCCAAGGTGAAAAGTAACTACCGGAACTACTAAGATAGCAGTAATACCCTGGTAAAATCACTAGGGAGTTGTATCAGAAGTTGGTCTGGTTTCTGTGAGTCAGTTTTAGGACACAGTAACACCCGTGGGTGACCTTGAGAGCAGCCCAGACAGTGCAGATATTGCTGTCTCGCCGTCTCTCTGTCTGGCATTCAGAGTTGCCTCACCCACTAGACTGTGGTCCTCTAGAGTAGGGTTTTCCTTATTTCTTTTAAAATAGTTGAGATATAAGTCAGAGGGAGAAAGTCAAATACCGTATGATTTCACTCAGAAGTAGAAGATAATAACAACGACAAACAAACACATAGCAATGGAGACTGGACTGGTGGTGACCATAGCGGAAGGGGTAGGGGGAGAAGGGGTGATTAAGCTTACATGTGAGGTGACGGACTATAGTTTTCGGGTGGTGAACGTGATGTAATCAAACAGAATTCCAAATATATTACGATGTACATCTAAAGCTATATAATGTTATCATCCAATGTTACGGCAATAAAAAAATAAATAATAAAATAGTTGAGATAATACAACATATACTTACTGCATATATTATTTTATCAATTAACTTTATTCTCTCTCATTAAAAACATAGGAAACATAATTTTATGTTATTTTATTTTTTTTTAAGATTTTATTTTTTTCCTTTTTCTCCCCAAAGCCCCCAGGTACATAGTTGTATATTCTTAGTTGTGGGTCCTTCTAGTTGTGGCATGTGGGATGCCGCCTCAGCGTGGCTCCATGAGCGGTGCCATGTCCTCGCCCAGGATTCGAACCGATGAAACCCTGGGTCACCTGCAGCAGAGCACGCGAACTTAACCACTCAGGCACAGGGCCAGCCCCGGAAGCATAATTTTAAATTTCTGCATGATAGTCCATCTTAAGGATGGCCCATAATTCATATAATCATCCCCCTATTGCTGGACATTTAGGTTGATTCAATTTTTCACTACTGTAAATAATTCTTGGTTCTGTGTAGAGATGGTGTATTGAAAACCTATAAATTTCACTCTCTCCCAAAACCTCACAAAAACTGCAGTAAAGCAATTTCTAAAAAGGCAACAATTCCCAAGAATTGAGAGGACAGAGGGGACAGCAACAACATAATTTTGACAGTTATAAATGATAAATGACTCAACTAGACCTGGGATACTAAAATTTTAAACTAGTTCTGGGGAAAACTAAAAAGTAACCCAACAGACACTGCAAAATCCTCAAAAAACCCCAGATTTAACAGTACCAGAACCTCTAGAACCAGGTGAAATGAGGGGAATACTAAGAAACCAGGTTGATGGAAAGCTATTTCAGAAGAGATGTCCAAACCCCTGTCTCCCCGCGCTGCTGGGGAACTACTCACCCTGGCACTATCTAGAGTGGTGAGAAAGACTGGAGGAGGGTACAACTGAGACGCTCTGGAGAAGACCCTAAGTGCAGACGAAAGCATAAACATTTACTGAAAAGAGGACGTACATACACATTCCAAAGGCTGAACTCAGCACTGAGACCTCCTCCCTCTAGCCTCCATTTGGTTTCCAGAACACTGGCAAACAAGCCCTAACCTTCCAGGATACTGGAAGTTTCCTCTGAGGAATGTGAACACCCTGAAGAAAGTCCCAAAGATGTTGACATGGGCTTCCTCTACAAAGACTGAGGCATATGAATCCGCAGGCAAGCAGAAAGGGGGTCACTTCACCTCGGCCCTCAGGGCTTCCAATCAGCTCCCTGCTTGTTAATACAAGGAAGACAATCAAGGACTACTGAACCACCAAGGATGACCAGACACCTGACAAAGCCTCTAACATGAAAGACAGTAGCTAAATGAACTAACCAAAAGACAATTTGGAGGAAAATGACTATGCGAAGGGAAGAAAACTAAAAAAAGAAAACAAAAACTATCATTAAAATCCTCAGAGAGATAAGAGAAGACCTTGCATCTGAAAAACAAGTACTACAAGAAGCTATACAAAACAGAAACCAAGAACAAAAAAAGAGGTCTTAGTGATATAATTGTAGAGAGAAAAAACTGAATACATGGGTTGAGCAAAAAAGACAGATGGAAAACAGAATTTTTTTTTTTCATTAGAGAACTACTGTAAGAGTTCTAATATCCAAATATGGAGAGTTATAGAAAAACTAAAAACTAAGAAGAAGGAATCATCAATGAAATAATACAAGAGAATTTCCCACCATGGAAGGTTTTCTGGTTGAAAGGGCCCTCCCCAAGCATCCCGTACAATGAAGGGGTATAAGAAGCACTAAGGCACATCGTTAGGAAATTACAGAACAATGAAAATAAAGAGATGATTCTTCAACTTTTCTGAGAATGAAACATCTGTCACATGTCACATAAAAAGGATCAGGAATCAGAAAGACTTCTCAATAGCCTCTGGAGGCTGGAAGTCAACAAAGCAATGCCTTTGAAGTTGTGAAGGAAAACGTAACTCCAACCTTAGAATTTGATACTCATTTAAACTATTACACTTACACAGTAAGCTGAAAAAGCAATGGGTGTAGACAGAAGAAAAACAGAAGTAGATACGTCTCCAGAAAGAGTATCTTCAGGAAAACAAAAACCATTTAAACTAATAAGATCACCTGATAAGACTAACCTTGTAGAAAACAGGAGGCTACTGGAAGATGTGGGAAGAATCAGGAATGCATGAAAGAAAAATAACCAAGTGAAAAAAGGTAAAACTAAACAGAGGGAAAATAAAACTAACCAAAGGAAAAACAAAACTAAAGGAAAGTTAATGACATTCAGTGACCATGCTCTGCTGTGAATAATGTCTGAATATAAACACTGAATGTTCAAATAAATGTTGAATTTGATTTAACCAAATGGTTTTTAAACTATATTAGAAAAAGAGAGAAGAGACGGTGGTGCAAGAGAGCTAAATCCTCATTTACCATTTATCGAAAATAGACAACGTCAAAAATGAACGAATCAAAGGATAATATAATACATATTCATTTATAAACACGGAGGTTTGTAAATGTCAGACAAATCAAATTTTCGTTGTTTTAGAGTGGAAAGTGTCTCCATCTGAAGAGGACCTGGAAATGGGAAGAGGTGGGCAAAGAACTCGGCTTGTAGCCTAAAAAAATTATGTAACTTTTTAAATGAAGTGTACGTGTTACTTTGATATAAACTTAAAAAGCATGTTGCAAAATATCTGCACTTTGTCTCTCTCATCATTGAGTTTTAAACAAAGTCCCAGAAATAGTACTCAGGTGACTATTTTTTTTGAGGAAGATTAGCCCTGAGGTAACATCTGCCGCCAATCCTCCTCTTTTTTTCGCTGAGGAAGACTGGCCCTGAGCTAACATCCATGCCCATCTTCTTCTACTTTATACGTGGGGTGCCTGCCACAGCATGGTTTGATAAGCAGTGTGTAGGTCCACACCTGGGATCCGAACTGGTGAACCCCCAGGCTGCCGAAGTGGAGTGTGCAAACTTAACTGCTGCACCACCAAGCCAGGCCCTCAGGTGACTATTTTTAATCATCAGGTGAGTATTTAAATTTATAAGCCAAGTATATGCCAGGCCCCTTGAGACACTGTAAACCTGGTCAGATTGCTGAGGGTCAGGAGAGACAAAGATTATTTTTAGGAAGCAGCAGCAGGAACCGCTTCTACAAGACAGGTGAGCACGAGTGTGGAAGTCACTGAAAATCCTCAGAATAGTAGATTTGGGAATTAGGAAGGACCAGAACATACCATACCATGAAACTGAAACACAATCAGCAGCACAAAAAGGAGGAATAGTCGCCTGCAGATACAGTCCACTTGCCACCACTAAGTTCTCCAAGACACTGCTAAGAGGCCTTTAGAAATACCCTGACACAATCCAGGTGTAGCATCCAGTAATAAAGGAGAGCCAAATTTGTTCAACTTAACTGTCTGAAGTAGAAAGGATTAACAGAAGACTGTAGCCTCCTAAAACAGGTTCAAACGTCCCAAATTGGCTGCAGTGAAGAGAAAAATAGCTGTTTAAGAGGGTAATATATCCTGGTTATTTCTTTTCTTTTTTTTTTTTTGAGGAAGATTAGCCCTGAGCTAACTGCTGCCAATCCTCCTCTTTTTGCTGAGGAAGGCTGGCCCTGAACTAAAATCCATGCCCATCTTCCTCTACTTTATACATGGGACGCCTACCACAGCATGGTGTGCCAAGCAGTGCCATGTCCACACCCGGGATCCGAACCGGCAAAGCCCGCTGAAGCAGAACATGCGCACTTAACCGCTGTGCCACCGGGCCGGCCCCAATCCTGGTTATTTCAACGCCCTCAAGAGTCCAGATTTCCAAATGACCTAGAGAACAACAAACCAGCCAGAAATAAACCTTAATCCTTCTTTTCACCAGAGATAAAATCAGGAGAAACAGCGATAAGGATAGCATTTATTCTATCCCTACAAATTAGGTGGTCCAGGCTTGAGAAAAACAGAGTAAAAATACAGTTGAGAGTTCAGAGCATCCCTGTGGCCGGAACTTAACATCAGCCTGGGAAACCAGGTCACCACCTACCCTTCAACAAACCTTAAGACCTTCCCAAACTTAGTCGAAACACAAAAGTCAGGGCAGAGCAGAAGGCAGTCTCCCACTACCAAATCATGCAGTCCACCTTCCCACATTTAGGGAAATCACAGGGATCAGGATATCCAGAATACAATAAATAAGCTTTGCCCCGGGAAAAATCATCTTCATGATCACAATATCTCCCCTGTGACAAGTATGAGATTTTAAGGCCCGTGGCCTTCATAGCCCAGGGTACATACCACCATTGAGGTAGGCTTCTAATGTAAACTTTCACCTAAAAGTTCCATAACGTAGCATAAAATTAAATCAAACATCCTGAACTCTTGAGAGGACTGGTAGTCTGAAAGTTCCCCAAACCACATGTTGAAAGACACAAGGGTCGGAGAAGTGACCTGTCCCAGTTTGCACCAGAATTCTTTTTAAACTTTTTTTTTTTCCTTTTTGAGGAAGATTAGCCCTCAGCTAACTACTGCCAGTCCTCCTCTTTTTGCTGAGGAAGCCTGGCCCTGAGCTAACATCCGTGCCCATCTTCCTCTACTTTATATGTGGGATGCCTACCACAGTATGGCGTGCCAAGCGGTGCCATGTCCGCACCCGGGATCCGAAACAGCGAACCCGGGGCTGCTGAGAAGTGGAACGCGTGAACTTAACCGCTGCGCCACTGGGCCGGCCCCCAGAATTCTTTTCTTAAAGATTCTATTTTTCCCTTTTCTCCCCAAAGCCCCCTGGTACATAGTTGTATATTTTAGTTGTGGGTCCTTCTAGTTGTGGCATGTGGGACGTCGCCTCAGCATGGCCTGATGAGCGGTGCCATGTCTGCACCCAGGATCCAAACCGGGGAAACCCTGGGCCACCTGAAGTGGAGCACGTAAACTTAACCACTCGGCCTCTGGCCGGCCCCTGCACCAGAATTCTTCATCTACATATCACACACCTCCACAATGATGTCTTGCGCTATGCCCGGAAACTGCCTTTCCTCTGGCTTTGGAAAAGAACACGCGGCCTGTGAGGAGCCTATTAGCATGTGATAACTCAGATTCTGTTTTGCGGCCTGCTAGAAACTATAGACTTTTCTTTCATAAGTGTTGAAATCAGATGCATAGCTTCTGAGTGTGAATCACAGGTAACTGTAATAATAACAAAAACAATAACAATGATAATAATAGTAGTAACACATGTAATACGTACTATATGGCAGGCACTGTTCTAAGCCTTTTACAAATGATAACCAATTTAATTTTCATAACTCCCCTATGAGGTAGGTACTATTGTTATCTCCATCTTTACAGATGTGGAAACTGAGGCACGGAAAGGTTAAGTAAATTTCAGTGTCACACTGTATTTGTGGATTCCAGCCCAATTCCACTTGATGAATGAATCCTCAAACACTTAGACTGACCTGCCTATCTCTCTCTCTCTTTCTTTCTTTCAATCATTCAACAAACATTTGCCACATTCCCACTGTTGGGGCTATATGGGTGGTAGGATGTATAAGACTCAATCCTGACTCCAAAGAACCCCGAGGCTAGGAGGAAGATAAGGCAAATTAAAGTGAAAAAACTGTGAAATTTTCCCTGACTTTCCTCCTTACCTCTCATCTCAAGTCAGAATTCCCAGCCACTAGCCTGTAATGGTTCCTTGAAGCAGGGGGCCTCAGCCAAGGATGGCTCCTTCCCAATCCCGGCTGCTCTACAGAAATAAGAGATTACTTTTTCAGAGGGAATTGGGGCAGGCTCCCTGGAAGGGATGACATTTGAGACAAGTTCTGAGTGGGGAGATGCAATATGACAGTATTTATGAAGGGAGAATAAAAGATCTGCAAAGAAATACCAGATAAACAGATTGGGTGGGAGGTTAAGGGAGGGTTATTTATGTGTGCTATTTATCAAGAAACCTATTTATGTGTTATTAAAATAAATGTTCAGGAATGAAATAAAAGGGGGGTAAGATCTGGTTATGCAAAGATGGGCAAGGCAGGCCATGAGGAATCTGTCCTACCTAAATACAGCACATGTTGTTCCTAGAGCTGGGAGGTGAGAGGTACCTGTTCGTGGAGAACAGGCTCAGAAAGGAACGTTAAGGTGTGATAGTAAGGAACTCTGAATGCTAGATTTCCCAGCTTAGGCTTTGGTTGTTATACAACAGAGTCTTTTGAAGGTTTCTGAGCAGGAAAATTAGAGGTTATAGAAAAATTAATCTGCCCACGGTACTAAGGACAGTTTGAGAGAGAAAGGAAACAAAGAGCTATCAGTTAGGAGATTAACCAAGAGATAGGGGGAGAAAGAGCCCTGTGGAAGCCCGTAAATGTGGCCAAAAAGATGGGTCAAGGTCAGGGCACTACACTTAGAAGGGCTCCACATCTGGTTTAATACTCTGCTATCAACATTGTGAAATTCTTGATAATTTTTAATAGGGAGCTCTCATTTCCATTTTACATCAGGCCCACAAATTACCCAGCCATGGGAGGAAAGATGATGAAGTGCATTTTGGATACATGGAGCAAGAGCACTACTTAATAAGAAGAAAACAACCAGGGCCAGCCCGGTGGTGCAGCCGTTAAGTTTGCACGTTCTGCTTCTCAGTGGCCCATGATTCGCCTGTTCAGATCCCGGGTGCGGACATGGCGCTGCTTGGCAAAAGCCATGCTACGGTAGGCGTCCCATGTATAAAGTAGAGAAAGATAGGCATGGATGTTAGCTCAAGGCCAGTCTTCCTCAGCAAAAAGAGGAGCATTGGCAGCAGTTAGTGCAGGGCTAATCTTCCTCAAAAAAACCAAAACCAAAACAAACGAAAAAAATCAATACCATTTACAAGTGGTAAATACTTCACATTTTCCTGCCACTCACATTTCTCCCTGCTCTACATAATCTATAACATCAATAAATTAATTCTTTTTATAAGTGGAAGGAGTAAAATCATAACATTTTCTTTTAAAACCCCAAAGCCTTGCTACTATCTCCATTTTTCCAAACAAGGAGTCGATAAATAATAAAGGTACATGACTTAAAGTTACCAAGGGAACAGACTGAATAATTAGAAATTGTTGCATAAATATAATAAAAGGATAGAAGGGGCTGGTCCGGTGGCGCAGTGGTTAAGTCCGCACGTTTCGCTTCGGCGGCCCAGGGTTCGTCGTTCGGATCTCTGGTGCGGACATGGCACTGCTTGACAAGCCATGCTGTGGTAGGCGTCCCACATATAAAGTAGAGGAAGATGGGCATGGATGTCAGCTCAGGGCCAGTCTTCCTCAGCAAAAAGAGGAGGATTGGCAGCAGATGTTACCTCAGGGCTAATCTTCTTCAAAAATAAAAAGGATAGAAGAGGGAAGACACCATGGTGGAGAATATCAGCTAAATCCTTAGTATAAATACCAGCACAAACATAATATTTATTGAGGTAACTACGAAGAAACAACTAATAGAGTTTTAAAAGTAGTACTCCTGGGGAGAGGGAATGCAGCAGGGTGAGAAAAGGTGGATCAGGGGAGTATTTTTCAGGTTGAGCGCTTCTATATGATGTTTTTTTGTTTTTCGCTTTTTTTTAAAGATTTTATTTTTCCTTTTTCTCCCCAAAGTCCCCCAGTGCATAGTTGTGTACTTTTAGTTGTGGATCCTTCTAGTTGTGGCATGTGGGATGCCGCCCCAGCATGGCCTGATGAGCAGCGTCATGTCCGCACCCTGGATCTGAACTGGCAAAACTCCGGGCCGCCAAAGCGGAGCACACGAACTTAACTGCTGTGCCCCAGGGCCAGCCCCTGTATGATGTTTTTAAAACCACACGTGCATAATGTTACTTTAATAAAAATAAAAATATATTGGGAAAAAAACAAAAACAAAAAGCAAGGTCTAGGAGAGAACACAAAAGAAGACTGTCCCTAGCAGAGATTATACTGCAGTCTAGTTTCCCATTTTCAGGGAAATCTAACAATACAGTTCATGAGACACACCTGAAAAGGAGTGAAAAATCCCTCTGAAATCATAACTACTCAGTTCAGGAAAGTAAATTATAAACTCCCAGCCTTTTGGGAAATAATCTTTCACACTCAGCAAACTGAAGACAGTCTCTTAAATTCTTTACCCCCTTTTATCCTCTGCCCTGGGTGCATCCCTTTGCTCAATCTTCCCCAGATACCTCTTCTTTGGTTCAAACTTTGGTAACAATTATGTACAAAAACAGCCCTCTAGCATCAATAGAGAAGTACACTGCATTCTGCTACACAACTTGGTACTTGGTGAACGACCACACAAGCAGTAACGTATGTCAAGATATACGTACTATGGTTTAAAATAGGATGAAACAACAGAAAGCGCAAACGCACTCCCCCACTACCACAAACTATGCAGTCCAGTTTCTCACATTCCCTTATATTCCAAACACTCAACGCATACTGTCACTCTTCATGCAAGCTCTAGATCGTCACTTAACGAAATAAAGACTTCTCCAAACTGTAAATGCCAGATAATAGCGTTTTGGATACTGGAACATTTGCAATAATCATACTGTATGTACAATGTGAACAAGATCAGCAGACACTGCACTTATTTACATACTCCAAACACCTGAAAAAGTGACGTCATTCTATAGTTCCTGACAAATCTATCTGCGGTTTTTATGGATGTAGTAGGCTGAATAATAGCTCACCAAAAATGTCCATGTCCTAATTCTTGAACCTGTGACTATGTATAAAGGCCTAGTATAATCACAGTCCTTTATAATTAAGGAAGCAGGAAGACTAGAGGAAGAGGTCTAAGGACAGAAGAGACGTCAACAGAAACAAAATGCTAACTCACCAGACTTTGAAAGTGGAGTAACAAAACCTCAAGCAAGGAAATGCATACTGAGTGGCAGCCTTTTTAAGCCTAGAAAAGTTAAAAAGATGGCTCCCTAGAAGAAAAAAAAAAAAGGCAGCCCTGAACTTCAAAGCTTCTGACTTGCAGAACAGCATAAGCATTTCACCTACTTCCTTAAAGTTATCAGATAATACTGTTAAAGAAGAAGAGCAGTAGCCCATAAGACAAAAGCAAGAGAAAGTATCTTTCATTATACATGCTAAATCAGGGGAAAGCGCGAACGCAGTCCCCCACTACCACAAATTATGCAGTCGAGTTTCCCACATTTGGGGAAATCGCAGGGGTCAGCACATCCGGAGTGCAATGGATAAGCCTCGCCCTGGGAAAACCACCTTCGTGATCATGGTATCTCCCCTGCCAGGTAAGTATGAGTTGTTGGCATCGCCTGGCACCTCACCCTCAGATTCAAATCACTCTAAAGATAGGATCACTTTTCTCATGCATTCTACCGACCCTCATACTTCAAGAATAAAGAGTCTCCAAACTATAAATACCACGCAGCATATTTTGTATACCTCGATATTGCCAAAACCTTAGGAAATATATGCCTAGTGTGAGCACGACCAGCAGTCACTGCGCTTATCTACATATTCCACACCCCTTTTCTTCGCGGATCTGATTTAGCACGTCCTTTTCCTAGCATAGTTACAGCGGTGCTGTTCAAACAAAACTAAAGGTAAAGACGCTCTAAAAATACATAAATTAGTTTCTTCCTTCAAGAGCTTGGAGCTAAATGACGTCACTGTGATGTCTGGCACATTTCAGCAAGCTGCTATCCACGTAACCGAAAGAGCAAGTCTGAAAAGATGAAATTTGGCAAAACTACACTTGAAAATCCAGTCCATGTATTGCTAAAAATAGACTGTCGGTTCAAACCTTTGAGCACAAGCACAAAATATGCTCTCTTTCAAATATGCAGCAAATGATCACCCTTACGTGAAAGATCAGTTGCACAAAAGCTAATTCTAATTTTGAACCGAGACAACTAGGGGAAAGCTCACACAGTACGCCCTCTGCACACACACACATTTGGAGAAGTCCCAGGGGTCCGCACAGGAGGCGTGTGATGACGGCCTTCACCAGTGGAAACTACCTCCGGGATCAGAGTGTTTCCTCTCCCAAGCAAGAATAAGCTGTGTTTCCATTTATCCTTAAACCCTCCCGTGCTCAATACTGCATCCACAGGATCATCCATTTGCTTTTTCATGGGTGTCTCAGAAATCCAGAATAAGACTACTGCAGAATCCATCCTGAAAGACTCCTGATCCCTGCTAGACTCCTATTAGACTCCTCATCAGAGCAAATCCTGTCTCAGGCAATAGTTAATAACTCACATATTCCACATGCACATAATAAATATTATCAGTCTTCTCAATCCTCTCCTTCCTTCTTCACCGTACATTAGAATTGGAGTTTCCAAGTTTAACTGTTCCTCAGTGGTCTCTCCAAGATCAAACTAGAACTACCCTATTTCTCAAGTCTTTCTGTCTTGCAGAATGACTTCTGGTGTTCTCTCCTGTCCCAAAATAAATTAGCCAGAGTTTTGTATCTTTAAAACAGGAGAAATAATGCTGTTATAGAGAAAAAAAATACAGGGGCAGAGGGAGGAAGGGACTCTAACAGAGAGGTGCAACTATTCCTGAAGTCTGACCTTTTGTCAGTCTACCAGTTTGATATATATAGACTTTCTCCCTCTAAAGAAGTATTATGTAGTTTGTGTATATACATATATATATATATACACACACAGATACAAATAAACATACATATATGTATTTATAATCTCTAAACGAAATATCTACATTTTGTTTTGTGAAATAAAAGTTAAGATAACTTGAAATCTGGTTGGGAACCACTCAGATAAGGGAAAAAGGTGATATCTATGAACTAGACTATTGTTACCATCAAAGGATTCAAATTCAAAATGCCATTTTCAGAAGATTCGTGACTAGCAGTGCTTTCTTAAACAAATAACACAGAGCCCTTAAAGAAGCCATAGTCTTCACAAGGCTAATTTCAATATTCACAAGAACTTCATTGTTATTGGCTTATCAAAAAATTTGTCCAAGACGGTCTGCCTTAGGGCAAAAAGGTAATCGTCCTTCACCCTCTTGTAGCTCAAGGAGGTTAAAGAAAACATTAGTGCTATAATCCTCACAGAAGCCCTGCAGACCCTAATAACTTTTTAGGAGAGCCACAACATTTCTTTCATTAGAAAAATATAAGGAACTGTATGTTTCTTATGTATGTTAAATACTAACAGAAGTTAGCACATAAAAAGTGCAGAAGCTGCTGCTTCTGCTGCCTTTTTTTTTTTTTTGAGAAAGATTAGGCCTGAACTAACATCTGTGCCCATCTTCCTCTACTTTATATGTGGGACGCCTACCACAGCATGGCTTGCCAAGCGGTCATGTCTGCACCGGGGATCCCAACCAGCGAACCCCGGGCTGCCAAAGCGGAACATGCGAACTTAACCACTGAACCACCGGGCCGGCCCCAGAAACTTCTTAGGCCATGTTACAAAGGTTGCAAAACTCTGTTGCCAAAAGCAGACAAAGAAGACATAATACTCTCACAGATTAATCTCATTCATAAACAAAAATGCAAACTCAACTAAATCTATAAAGTCCTTATGAACTGATTAAGAGAACATACACAATAACTAACTAAATAACTAACTAACCCAATAAACTAGGTTTTATACCAGGAATATAGGACCTAAGTACATCAAAGTATATTATAAAGGTAGCATTCCAAATAGGTGGGGAAAAATTGATTACCCCAAAAAGAGTGCTTAGAAAATTGGCTCACCACTGGAAAGAAAGAAAAAATTGCTTACTTCCTCCTATTTTACATTTAAAAAATCAGATAGATTAAAATAGCAAAATTAAATTGTAAGCCACATGTAGAAAAAATACAGATGATTATGTTTATAATTTTGAAAAAAAAAGACTTTCTAAGCATGTTACCAAAGACAGAATTAAATACAAACTTTGACTGGATTTGCATACACAAAACCTCAATAAAGTGGAAAACTTTATAAAGTTTAAATTAACATGATGGGGCTGGCCCAGTGGCGCAGTGGTTAAGTTTGCACATTCTGCTTCGGCGGCCCGGGGTTGCCAGTTTGCTTCCCAGGGTGGACGTGGCACTGCTTGGCAAGCCATGCTGTGGCAGGCATCCCACATATAAAGCAGACGAAGATGGGCACAGATGTGAGCTCAGGGCCAGTCTTCCTCAGCAAAAAGAGGAGGATTGGCTGTAGATGTTAGCTGAGGGCTAATCTTCCTCAAAAAAAAAAAAAATAAATACACATGACAAAGTGGGAAGATATTTACAATATAGCAATTAGGCAAATATCCTGTATGATAGAATATGCATATGAGAGAGGGTAGGCAGCATACGGACTAAGAGCGTAAGTTTTTTGTTTTGTTTTGTTTTGTTTTAAGGATTTTATTTTTCCTTTTTCTCCCAAAGCCCCCTGGTACATAGTTGTGTATTTTTAGTGGGTCCTTTTAGTTGTGGCATGTGGGATGCTGCCTCAGTATGGCTCGATGAGCGGTGCCATGTCCATGCCCAGGATTCAAACTGGTCAAACCCTGGGCTGTTGAAACAGAGCACGTGAACTTAACCACTCTGCAACAGGGCCAGCCCCTAGAGCGTGAATTTTGATGTCAGACGAAGCTGAGCAGAATACCTGGCCCATAGTAAGCACAATAAATATTAGTTATTGTTTCTGATAATAAAAAGACATTGACGTATTACAGATACATATTTTAAATTAAAAGCAGCCCTGTTAAAAAGTGGGAAAGGATGTATACCCATGTTCATAGCAGCATTACTCACAACAGCTAAGAGGTGGAAGCAACCCAAGCGTCCATCCACAGATGAACAGATAAACACAATGAGGTGGTATATACATACAATGGAATATTATTCAGCCTTAAAAAGGGAGGACATTCTGACATGCTGCAACATGGATGAACCTTGAGGACGTTACACTAAGTGAAATAAATCAGTCACAAAAAGGCAAATACTATATGACTCCACTTATAAAAGGCATCAAGAATAGTCAGACTCATAGAAGCAGAAAGTAGAATGGTGGTTGCCAGTGGCTGGGGGAAAGGGAAATCTGGAGTTCTTGTTTAACGATTACAGAGTTTCATGTTTGCAAGATAAAGTTCTGGAGATCGGTTGCACAGAATTGTGAATATAATTAACACTACTGAAACGTACACTTAAAAATGGTTAAGATGGTACATTTTACGTTATGTGCATTTTATCACTACTAACAATTAAAAGTGGGCAAAAGATATGAGATAGTTACAATGATATATTTGGCCAATAAAATTACATGAAAAGATTTTTAACCTCTCTTAGTAATAAAAGACAATAACCATTTAAAGTCAGTTATACTTCAATAAAAAAAGAAAAAAAAACATTTAAAGACTGCTTTAAGGGCTAGTGCTGGGGTGGGGGTAGGAAAACCAGCCCTCATACACTGTTAGTAGTGTTAATTGGTGCAAATATTTGGCAATATGACTTAAAATGAAAATGTGCATACTCTTTGATCCAGGAATTCTACTTCCAGAAATGTATTCTGAGAGAGAGAGAGACTGAGCTCACTACTTCATTACAGCAAAAAACTGGAAATAATTCAACTGTCCAATTATAGGTTACCGATTAGAAAGACTGCCCTTAGGACAGAATAGTATGCAATCATTAAACTTAATTTTCAAATAATTTTTAATCACATGGGAGAAAGCTTTTGGCAAAATATTAAGCGAAAAACAAGATACACAAATTTCTTCATAATTTAATCAGAAGTATGTAAAATAAATAAATTATATGAACTTGTAGAAAGATTAAAACAAACCAAAATGTTAATATTATCTTTGAGTTGAAGAAAAAGTTTATGAATCAGTTTTATTTTCTTCTTTATATTTTATGTATTTTATTTGTTTTCTACAAGTAGATACTTGCTACAAGTACATATTTTCTACCATATTTAAGAGTACAAAATAGAAAAACATAGGGAAAGAGAAGCAGGTCAATTATCTAATCATCTATTCTTTTAACAAATATCTGCTGAGCACTTACTGTAGCCTTACAATGGGTTAGGGGCTCTAGGAAAACAACAGTGAGTAAAGCCCACATGGTCCACACTCTACTGAAGCTTTCCGTTTAGCTGGGGAGACATATGTTAAATAAATGACCACACGAAGGATCTGGTGCTATGAGAGCCTTAAAGGGGAGACTTTACCTAGTTTTGAGGGGGTTTCTTGGAGGTAGAGGTTCAGGGTCAGAGAAGGGGTCAATGAAGGATAAACAGTAGCTAACAGGGTGAAGCAGGGAGAATTAATATTATAGCCACGTGCAAAGGCTCTGTTGTGGGGTAAAGTCTGGCACACACAAGGAATTAGGGGCCAGAGTGGCTGAAGTGTAGAGACTAAACGGGAGGGAGGAAAAGGATGCTGCTAAAGAGGTAAACGGGAGTCAGACCATGCAAGGCTTTTTGTAAACCTTAAGAAATTTGGTCTCTATCCTAAAAGCAAAATACGGAGTGACAAGAACTGAAACGTACTTGCTGCAGCACTGAAGAACAGACTAGAGGGGAGATGACAAGATGCAGAGACTACTAAAAGGCTCTTGCAGTACCTATATGAGAAATGGTGGGAGCTTGGTCTAGGGAGGGAGACATGAACATAATCTAAATATTTTAGAGAGAAAATTGATAGGATTTGTGGATACATTGAACACAGGGAGTGAAAGGGGAAGAGGTATTGAGGATGATTCCTAGGTTTCTGGTTTGTGCAGATGGAAGGATGGATATTCAGTTCTTGGAAGCAGGGAATGCAGGAAGAGGACAAGGCTGGCAGTGGGCTGAAGATAATGAGTTAGGTTTAAGATAGGCTGAATTGGAAACTTTTTTTATTATCATTTTTATTATTGTCAAGGAGGCAATTAGGTATTTGCATATGGAAGTCAGAGAACAGGTCAGGGCTAGAAACATAAATTTAAGAATCACTGGCATATAGTCACTGAACCGTGAATGTGAATCAGATAGCAGAGAGAAAGACAGAGAGGGAGAGAATGAGGGAGAACAAGAGAGGAAAGAACAAATCAGAGTAGTCAGCTCTGCTATAGGGGCCTTAAAAGAACTCTAACATTTCATGCCCGGAGCATGAGCTTGCAAGGGAGACACAAAAGCCAGATGGGCAGGAAGGAAATCAGGAATGTGACATCACAGAAGTCAAGTGAGAAGAATGTTTCAAGAAAGTCTGCGGACAACAAATATATATTGAACTTCTACTATGTATAAGGCCTTGTGCAATTGATATTGCTACTCCAGATATATATGTTTGAGGCCTTAAGCCTTATCATAACCACGTCTAAAGCTAAGCTTTGATTTGGGGTTTTTTCTCAGTCCAAGCAGCATTCATTTCTCTCTCCTAATCCCTAATCCCCTTGAACATGCAAGGTCACCATTTTTAAAAGTTCTATGTTCTTAGACTAAAAGAAAACAAACTTTTCCTCAACTATAACAGAAATATTCATATTACTCCTCTCCCACATCTCTAGAAAATAGCCCAGTCACCATGAAAATGTCTCCTTATTTAAACACTTAGATTAACTGCAGATATTGACAGCAATAGCTCATTCCTATCCTTAGAAAGGACAGGAAATGTAACACAAGTCAGAAATACCCAATAATGATCCTGAGTGATTATAGACACCACGAGGGCAGAGACTCTGTCTTGTTTGCCCTGTCATCCTGCACATTACTAGCATTTAATAAATATTTAATCTTGCCTAAGTGATCCAATCTTCGATGTGCTAATTTTAAATAGGGATCCCAGTAAACTGTTCACAGGATATTATAATCATCAAGTCAAATAAAATAAAATATATAGAAGCACTTTTATTTGGCACTTTACAACTGTAGGCATTAAAGAAAAAGTTTCACAGTATTAGCACTCTGCTGAGCTAGGTGTTCAACAAGGCTTTATTCAACTGCATACATATTAGAATATTTTAAAATGGAGAAAGAAACTAAGGTTTATTATACACCTTTTCTGTGATAAATATTTTATATCTGTTTATTTAATATTTCCAACAACCCCACGAAATATTATCTACTTGCAGGTGAGAAAACTCAGTAACTTACTGAAAGTTTCACAGTTGGTAACTTCCAGAGATGTGATATAAGCCCAAATTTGTATGACTTCACAGCTCATGCTCATTTGCCTATAGCAGTGCCTCTCAAACTTTTTCATCAAGTAACCCCAAATTACAAACGAAAATAAAAACATTCTCAGGAGGCTTTGGGAGACTACCGAAGGATCCAGTTTAAACTGGATCTTTCTTCAAAGTCTTATGTTCATCTTAAAATTTATTTTTGTATTTGCATTTTACTCTACACTTCATTAATGCTTGTTTAACAGAAAATGTTTTAAATGGTTTACCTGTTAAATCATTCAATTCTTCCCTCTCTAAAGAAAATATGTGAGAAGACCTGACACCATAGGAAGGTGCACCTTCCATAAAAATCCCATAGCTTTGTTTAGTTCTTGGTACCTGGCCTCAAAACCTGGATTGCAGTTGGAATATAGAGCAAATTGCATTAAAGAAATCTTAAGATGATGACGAAAACAATAATTATAAACAACCCAAGGGTCACAATACCAACACATATTGTATAGCTACAGAGTCGACTAGTTTCTTAACTCTCCACTGCCAATGAAACAAAATTCAAAACACGACCGATTCCATTCAGTTCGACCAAACTAACTGAAGAGCCATCGCTGAATATAACACCGTCTCTTCACCCAAGACTCTGGTTGCCTTATAAGGATAAGCACGAATTCTCCCTACGGACAACATTTATGCAATGCCCAACGTGCGCCCAGATGTGGATCATACCAGAAGTTAAGCAATGTACCGAGTGGCAAACAAACCACATTTTGACCAGTCCTACCAGACTTTCCTTGCCCTACCAAATGAAGGACAAATACTTCTTGCATTCCCCACCCCCCACCCCAAGAGAAGCTCAGAATTTGGGGGTAGCTCGGGGTGGAAAAATGGGTACCAGGTTTTAATTTGGGCTTTAAGAAAACTGTGTTCTGAGCTTCCATGTCCCTATCTTCCTCGCGGCATGGTTGTGAGCATTTGAAATGCGTGGTATTTGCTAGCGTGCTCAACATGTTTCCTCCCTCATATCTTATATACTTAAAGGGCTCTGATTTGCCCTTAAAAAATCTTTCTTAAGATTTAAGCAAGAAAGAAAAGCCAAGGCTAAGAATCATCGCACAAGGTAGGCAATGAATTACTCCCGTAAATAAAACATACTAGGCAAGGGAACACTTCGTAACCACCTTCCAAACCGCCTCTCAATTCCCTCCGAGTTCTCTATTTTAGAAGCGGTCCCTTCCCAACTCTGTACCAGAGCAGGACCTCTTGAGCAACCCAACCACTTCCTCTCAGGCCCGGGGGACCCCATGCCCAGCGCGACACGTGGACATTACTTGCTTACGTTTCCAGCTACTTCTTAAGTTAGGCGGGCCGTGAAGAACTAACGGTCTCATAAACCACCATGCTCCAGACTGCACTCGCGGGCTGGCGTGGGTGGGGGTGGCGATCTGGCGCCTAGTTCTTTCCGCGCGCTGGGGGGCCGGCCCACAATCCCTCGCGAGGGCGAGGACGGGAAACGCGAGGGGGGCAGGCGGGGGGACAGGGGGACAGAAGAGCCAAGAGACTGGAACCCTCTAATGAGGACGCAGATTCTTCCTTTTAGACCATTCCATACCCGAAACCCGTAACTGCCTAGTGTGTATGTGTTACTCCCACTCGGGGATATCATTCTTATTAACAACCCTGAGGTTTCCACCCAACGGGCCAGGACGCAGGGGAGGAAATGTGGTGTGTAGGGTTCACTGGGCCTGGCTCTCCATCCTGTGGTCTCCATCCATCCATCCTTTTATTGTCAGGATGTACGTTTGATGGGTAAACCTTAACTGCGATTTGGAAGAATCACAAAGGAAATGCTGTGGACCTGTGAAAACTTAATACGCTTCCACAGAGCCCCAAGGCCCAAGGCCGCATGCAGCCAGGCCTTAGACCCCGCCTCTTCCGCCTTACGTCTGACGTCACTCGGCGCGGCCGAGAGCGGGCGAGCCGGGTTTGGCTGCCCGGGTTTTAGCGGCTCTGGGTGTGCGTGGAGACCGGCTTTGAAATGCAGCGGGATTTAGGGAGTTTCCCTCTGTCCCCAGGGGTGCGGGTGAAGCTGGTGTCTGCAGGTTTCCAGACTGCTGAGGAACTCCTAGAGGTGAAACCCTCCGAGCTCAGCAAAGGTAACGACCCCCGACGGCAAGCCGAGGCGCACTGGCCGCCGTCTCTGCCGCCTTCATCTCCATCTCCATCTCCATCCTCCCGCCTTCAGGCTTCAGCCGGTCTCCGCCAGGTTCTGCTGCCGCCCGCCGCTGCGTTTACGACGTGAAACGGTTCCGTGACTCCACGTAAACATGGTTTGAATGGTTAGAACTGTGGTCTCGAAAACAGTTACTAATTGCTTTCTCTGCCAGTGCCTGCTGAATGCCCTGAGGATTATCTCGTTTATATTCTAAAGAACCTTCTCACGTGTATTATGTCCAATATAGATGGAGGAACTGATGCTTGGGGAAGTTAAATAACATTTCCTGATGCCTGGGCTAGGTAGTTATGGGGCCAAGATTGGACCCCAGACAAGCTGCCTTGTTTTCGCTGTTTCAAAATCCAAGGGGTGAGGATTAAATTTGAGAAATGCAGGATTCGAGATAGTGATGCGGGATTGGTAAGCCAAGGAATCGAAAGAAAGATTTCTTGGACTCTCAAGGTCTGGCAGTAGTGCTCTTTTATTTAGAGAATGGTGTGGAATAGCATGGGGACAGGACCCAGGGGCAGTAAAGAGCTGCTGCAGCCATGGGGACAGGACCCATGGGCAGTGAAGAGCTGCTGCCCTGAGTTGAGGGTTAGGGCTAAATTTACAAGGCACGGGTATGTGACTTATTTTACTGGAAAAAGGAAAGATGATGTAAAAAGTCATTAAATGATTTCAGTGCAGATGGGGTCTGGTTATTGTGCGGTCATATAACTTTAGATACGAATCTGGTCATATAGATCGGCATGTAGGTGAGGATGCTGGGCTTCTCTCCCTGGGGCGGTCCTAATTCATACCATAAAAATCCACCGGGTCACATAGATCTGCATGTAGGCCAGGTCACCTTGGGTTTCTCTACCTGGGGCAGCCTTAATCCACATCAATAGGACTAGAGATAGTAAGAGTGAGAAAGGGAATAGAATCCCCAGAACTTGGAGAAAGCAGTAGAAAGAAGACATCGCTTTTCTTATGTAATTCACTGAAAAAAAACAAAACCTCACATTCCAGAACACTAGATTGTTTGTTGGTGGGAACCACTGTATCCTGAGGTACAAAATGAAGCCGTCTGCGGTCAGTCTCACTGTGCACATTATACTACAGTTTGCCGAGAACTGTGCTATTAAGATAGAACAGAATTTTAAATCATTGCCCTTAACAATGAAAAATAAGGAGTTTCCAACTTGCCGCTCAAGAATAAATGTTGTACACCCAATGTTAACTATTTGTTTTAAATCTTTCACTGCCGACTGTGCTATATTGTTGGATAGGAATGAAACTGTGTAGTTGAGGAAGCATAAGTGTATTGTTTAAAATATTTGTGCTTCAAATAATTGTTCTCATTAAATAGTTTGGAGTGATACATGAATTTTTCATACTAGCGTTTCCATGAAAAATTTTTATTATGAATGATACATGCCTATGCACTTCTAAAGTTGCATCCCGTTTTAGTCCATTAAAGAGGCCATTTTCATTCTCTGCGAGAAAATAATTTGTATGCCTCAGACAGCAAGATAACTATGGCTTCTTAAGACCAAAAGGGATAGTAAAAGGACTGAGTGCTAGTACATTTTTATTTCTACCTCCTGAGATACTCTTGTAGGTACTCAGAAATGCTTTAGAGGTTTAGGTTTCTGAGGTAATAAAAAAATCTTTTAAGTATGTGGAGACTGAGAAAATATAAGTAAATGTCTTTATTAACTTGAGAAATTAAATAGTGAAAAGTTACATTTTTATGTTTCTCTTGACATCACTCTTGTTATCTAATAATTAAAATTAATGAGGACAACCTACTAGCATGTTCGACTGTGTTAAATCTCTAAAATCAGGTTTGTTTGTTTTTTTATTTTACTTTCAGAAGTTGGGATATCTAAAGAGGAAGCCTTAGAAACTCTGCAAATTGTAAGAAGAGAATGTCTCACAAATAAACCAAGATGTGTTGGTACAGCTGAGTCAGGCAAGAAGTGCACAGCACTGGAACTGCTTGAGCAGGAGCATACCCAGAACTTCATAATTACCTTCTGTTCAGCACTAGATAATATTCTTGGGGGCGGAGTACCCTTGACCAAAACAACAGAAATTTGTGGTGCACCAGGTGTTGGAAAAACACAATTATGGTAAAATAAAACGTTCCCCTCTTAAGGGTGGGCCTAGCTAACGTTTATGTAAGTAATAGAGTATTGTGCTGTGGTTGTACAGTCAGGAAACCAAAAAAGCCAGGTGTGTGCTCTTAATTGTGAGTGTGTGTACGCGTGCATCAAACAAAAATCAACCATTGGTGTTACTTAAGCACTCTATCTTGATAAATTGATAAAATTATTTTGATATCAAAAAAATGTTTCTTTTGGGGCTGGCCTGTGGCTGAGTGGTTAAGTTTGCACACTCTGCCTCTACCTCTTGGATCCTGGGCATGGACCTACACACCTTTCATCAAGCTGTGCTGCAGTGGCATCCCACATAGAAGAACTGTAATGACTTAAGACTAGAATATACAACCATGTACTGGGGCTTTGGGGCAGAAAAAAAGAGGAAGATTGGCAACAGATGTTAGGTCAGAGCCAGTCTTCCTCACCAAAAAAAAATTTCTTTTGCAACATGGTAAGTAGTCATTAGAGTAAAAAGGCAATCTTTTACTTTTTTATATAATTAATTCCTGCGAATATATTTGAAAGTCAAATGTTTGAAAGTATATTTTTGTATAATAAGAAAGTTGTTCCTTTCCCAGAGGCCTAAAAACCACAAAATAATCTTTCATCATGGTTTTATAGGCATACCCTTCCCCTAATCCAAGCATCGATTGATTCAAATATATTTGGAGCCATGGAAAGTCACCCACCTTTGTTGCCTTGGGGTGTATATTTGCGTTTATAAAACATTTAGTGGCACCTAATGGGTGGTGATCTGGAGTCTGAAAAACATTGTCTTAGATGATCATGATAATGATTTGGTCATTTGACTTTCTCTTGACAGTATGCAGTTGGCAGTAGATGTGCAGATACCAGAATGTTTTGGAGGAGTGGAAGGTGAAGCAGTATTTATTGATACAGAAGGAAGTTTTATGGTTGATAGAGTGGTAGACATTGCTAATGCCTGCATTCAGCACCTTCAGCTTATAGCAGGAACACATTTGGGAGAGGGTAAGTTAGCAAGTGATTCTGTTTTTTCTGTATAATAAAAGTAATTTGCATTTGTATCCATCTCAAGCCTCAGCAAGAGAGCATTTGGAACGTGAAGCTTAATGACTTGATAGTATATGGGTGTTAAACTCTCATATCTCCCTTACAAAAATGAGAAATGCCACAACCTGGACTGGCGTTTTCTTTCCCTTTTATGGCCCTCACTTCGTGCTGCAGGAGCTCTGTAGCTAAACCTGTGTATGTATTTCAGTGCATGACTTCAAATCATCGTGCTCTGACCTGCCAAGTATGAACTAATGTTGGACACCTTAATAAAAAGTAAATGTTGTCTCAGTGCTTTCAGTGTATTCAGTGCATTCAGTGTATGTTGACTTCCACACAACTTTTCCCGAAAGTCAAGGGTAGCTTTGAAAAACCATGTCTGGAAATGTTTGGAACGTTAAGTGGATTGACCTTATGGGGCTCTGAGTAGTATGTAATTGACTTCATGTCTGTGTTAATTGTATTGGTAAAGTGTTTGGGAAGTTTTTTTGCATTTGTTATATGGAAATAAAGTGATTAAAAAAATTTTTTTAGGGCAATTTTAATTCAACCTTTCAATTATTTCTAAAATGGCTTCTGGTTTGTTTGTTTTATCTTACTTTATTTTTTGATACACAATCCGTACTCTTTTCTCTAGAAGTTTTAAAAAACGTAATACTCTTCGTAAGATGCTTGTATAGTCCTGTGCTTAATGGGGATATATTCTGAGAAATCCATCATTAGACGATTTCGTCAATGTGCAAAAATCATAAAGGGTACTTACACAAACCTAGATGGTATAGCCTACTACACACCTAGGCAGTATGTTACTAATCTTATAGCATCACGATTGTATATGTAGTTCATCGTTGATGGAAACATCATTATACAGTGCATGACTGTATTCCCTTTGAATGAGTGTAATCAGCTGGATCTCTTTTTTTTTTAAATATTGACACTTGAGCTAACATCTGTTGCCAATCTTTTTTCTTTCTTTCTTCTTTTTCTCCCCAAAGCTCCCCAGTACATAGTGGTATATTCTAGTTGTAGGTCCTTCTGGTTGTGCTATGTGGAACACCGCCTCAGCATGGCCTGACAAGTGGTGCCATGTCCGCGCCCAGGATCCAAATCAGCAAAACTCTGGCCGCTGAAGCAGAGCACGCGAACTCTACCGCTCGGCCACGGGGCCGGCCGTTGGATATCTTTATTTTCCATGAGAGTACTAGGTGTTCCTTTTAACTAATGACCAGTGTATCTACTGAAAGTCCTTAAAGCTACTCATATTACAATGTGTATTTGTAATAGTGTCTTAAAATCTTATTGTAAATATTGTAAGTATGGTACTAGGATAGAGAGTATTTAATGATTGGTGTGTGATTAAGCTGTTATTTTTTGGGTAAAATGAACTTTTTAGGGGCCAGCCCTGGTGGCCTAGTGGTTAAATTTGGCACTCTCTGCTTTGGCAGCCCGTGTTCGGTTCCCAGGTGCAGAACTACACCAGTCATGGCCATGCTGTGGTGGCAACCCACATACAAAATAGAAGATTGGCAACAGATGTTAGCTCTGGATGAATCTTCCTCATCAAAGGAAAAAGAACTTTTTAAATGTATATTTGCAATAGGCAATGTTTTCTGAAATTTAATTTCTTGGGCTTTTTTTTCAATGTTAAAACTTAAGTACATTTTAAAATGCAATAATTTTAAATTGGTTTCGCTCTGAAATATGTACCAAACCAAACAGGTTATTTTTTTAAATTCAATCTAAGGACAGAATTTTTGTTGTTGTTGTTTCTAGTTAAATAACAAGTTATACTACAACGTTTAAGAGGGAAAAAATGCTTCTTTTGAGCATTATTCCTTTTAACTCTTAATTTGTAGTCCTGTGGAAAAAACAAGAGGAATTCCATTATGTTACTTCTATTCAATGGAAATTAGCTAGAAATATGAAGACCGCAGGCATTAAAACTCTAGTCGTGTATGTGTATAAACAATTTCTAGATAGCCTAGTATATAAGGAAACAATGGAAAGATAAAAATAAGAGACCAGGAATGATGAAATGATAGTTTATAATAATTTTGCTACAGTTTTGTCTTTCAATTAAAGTGAATGGTTTTGCTGTTTACAGTGAAGCATTTTGTTATTCAAAGACATTGTTTTCCCACAGTCACCAATATATCAAAACAGGTAAAACTAATTATTTTAATAGCGTTTTGTTGTTTATTTCAGAGTACTCAAAAGCTTTGGAGGATTTCACTCTTGAAAATATTCTTTCCCATATTTATTATTTTCGTTGTCGTGACTACACAGAGCTACTGGCACAAGTTTATCTCCTTCCAGACTTCCTTTCAGAACACTCAAAGGTATGACTCAAACTACTGAAATATAACTAATCAAGTATGTTTGAAGGTGTTTGATTAGCACAAAAAATAAGTAAATAGTACAGTGGCATGAGCCAATTCTGAAAATCTCTTCCTTGTCCTACAATTTTATGTTTACCTTTTATAGCATATATACACACACACACACACACATATGTGTATATGTAAAAATAAATATATATATAAATGCCCAAAGTAAGAAATTGAAATAATAAAGAAAGAGGTTCCACCTCCAGTAAGGGTGGAATAGCTCCTATCAAACAAACTGTATAGGAAGGTATAAAATGAAAAAGAAAACCTCCCTTTTGCTACTGTTTCCTAGTGCCTCTCTCCAAAGTTGACTACTATTAATACTTTCTTGTGTGTCTTCTCAAAAGCAATTTTTTTATAGATATTGCACTATCTATCTACCCATTTTTAACATTTCTTAATAGGATAATAATGTAATATTTTCTATACCTTCCATCTTGGATTAGTGTTTTGCATGTATTTCGGTACCAACACATATGGATAGACCTCATTCTTTTTTTCAGCTGCATATTATTTCATTTTAAGAAGGTACCTTTCAGCTGTTGGTAGGAATGTAAAATGGTATAGTTGCTGTAGAAAAAAATATGAAGGTTCCTCAAAAAACTGAAATTGGGATTACTGTATCATCCAGCAGTTCTATGTCTGGGTATATAAGTCAAGAATTGAAAGTAGGGTCTTAGAGAGAGATTTGTATACCTATGTTCATAGCAACATTATTCATAATAGGTAAAATGTGGAAGCAACCCAAGTATCCATTGATGGATGAATAGATAAGCAAAATGTAGTACATATGTACAATGAAATATTATCCAGCCTTAAAAAGGAAAGAAATTCTGGGGCCAGCCCCAAGGCCGAGTGGTTAAGTTCTCGCGCTCTGCTTCAGGAGGCCCAGTGTTTCTCCAGTTCACATCCTGGGCACTGACATGGCACTGCTCATCAGGCCATGCTGAGGCAGCGTCCTGCATGCCACAACTAGGAGGATCCACAACTAAAATATGCAACTATGTTCTGGGGGGATTGGGGGAAAAAAGCAGGAAGAAAAAAAGAAATTCTGACATATGCTACAACACAGGTCTTGAGGACATTATGCTAAGTGAAATAAGCCAGTCACAAAAAAAGACATACCGTATGATTCTACTTATATGAGGTATCAAGAGTAGTCAAACTCATAGAGACAGAAAGTAGAATGTTGTTGCCAGGGCCTCGGGGGAAGAGGAGAATGGAAAGTTACTGTTTAATGAGTATGGAGTTTTAGTTTTACAAGATGAAAAGTGTTCTGGAGATGGTAACATGGCACTATGAATGTATTTAATATCATAAAACTGTGCACTTAAATGATTAAGATGGTAAATTTTATGTTATGTATTTTACCACAATAAAAAAAAATTGAGAGGAAAAAGTAGGTACCTTAATTTATTTAACCAGTCCTCTGTTGTTGGACTTTTAGATGCTATTATCAAGAATGGTTTGGAGATAATCATTATACATATATCTTGGGGTGCACTTGTATGTTTATGGGATAAATTCTAAGTATTAAAATTGTAATATTAAAGAGTATGTGCATCTTTAATTTTGATAAACATTATACATGACAAAGACACTCCTTGACAAAACTTTAGTCAGCCTTCTCTGAGCCCTCTTTTGAAATAAGTCTGGACTTTGACCCACATCCTGTCTTTGGCCTGACCAGCCCAGTTCATTACAGTCATGAGCTGCATAATGATGTTTTGGTCAATGACAGAGCACATATACAACAGTGGTCCCATAAGATTAGTGCCATATAGCTTAGGTCTGAAGGAGGCTATACCATCTAAGTTTGTGTAATACTGTATGATGTTCACACAGTGATGAAATTGCCTAAGGATGCATTTCTCAGAATGTATCCCCTTAAAGTGACGCATGACTATATTGTGAATAATGCTGCTATGAACATGGATATACAATAGTAAACAATCCTGTTAAGTTAGTTTAGAGAGAATATCCCACCCTTAATATCTGATCACCCTTGATATCTGAAGTTCCTCGTTCCCCACCTTTGATGTATATGACTTTGGCCTGCCTATAACAAGAATCCTGTTAGGTCAGTCGAGCAAGAATCCCCCTGCTCTTGATGTCATCTCTTAGTAATGTTCCATTCACTGACATCCTTGCCCTGCTCCTTGGCTATGAACTTGTCTTTGTTGTGTTTGGGGTTGAGCCTGATCTCTCTCGCCTATTGCAATACCCCTATTGCAATATTCTTGAATGAAGTCTTTCTGTTTAACACAAATTGCCCTTCAAAAAGGTTGTACCAGTGGATCAAAAAACAAGATCCAACTATGTTTGGTCTACAAGAAACCCACTTTAAATATAAAGATACGTGTAGATTTTTTTTTTTTTTCCTGGCAGTAGTGCTCTTTTATTTAGAGAATAGTATGGAATAGCATGGGGACAGGACCCATGGGCAGTCAGAGCTGCTGCTGCAGATACGTGTAGATTAAAAATAAATGATTAGAGGGGCCGGCCCCATGGCCGAGTGGTTAAGTGTGTGCACTCTGCTTCAGCGGCCCAGGGTTTTGCCGGTTCGGATCCTGAGCGTGGACATGGCACCGCTCATCAGGCCATGTTGAGGCGGCATCCCACATGCCACAACTAGAGGGACCCACAACTAAAAGTATACAACTATTTACTGGGGGGATTTGGGGAGAAAAAAGCAAAAAAAAAACAACAAAAGATTGGCAAGTTGTTAACTCAGGGGCCAATCTTTAAAAAAAATTAAAAATAAATGATTGGAGAAAGAGATACCATTCTAATACCAATTGAAAGAAAGCAGGAATAGTTATATTTACTTTAGAGAACAGACTTCAGACCAAGGAAAGTTATCAGGGATAAAAAGGGAAATTACATAATGAGAAAGGGGCCAATTCTCCAAAAACACATAACAATCCATAACTTGTGTGTGCCTGACAACAGAGCATCAAACTGCATGAGGCAAAAAATGGCAGGACTGCATGGAGAAATGGATGGATTCACTATTATATTTGGAGACATCAAGACCTTTCAGAAAAGGACAGATCCAACAGGCAGAAAACCAGTAAGGACATACTTAAACTCAATAACACAGTCAACTGGATATAATGGGTATCCATAGACTGCTTCTCCCAACAACAGCAGAATACACACTCTTCTTACAATAAATTGTAAGAAAGTTTACATGGAACTTTCACCAGGATAGACATTGTCACAAAACTATCAAATCTCTTGTCTGTTCTCCTAAGGACCTATTTATTTTTCCAAAAAGTCATTTGTTTTCCCTTAAGTACTCTTTCTCCATTCTGTGGATTTTCTTTTCACTTTCTCAATAGTGTCCTTTGATGCACAAAGGTTTTAAATTTTGGTGAAGTCCCATTTGTCTATTGGTGGTGGTGGTGATTTGTGTTTTTGGTGTCATTTATAAGAATCCATTGCCAAATCCAAGGTCATGAAACTTTACATGTACGTGTACATAGGAGCCTTCACAAAAAAATGAAATACAAAGTGCCCAGAGCAGGAAGCTTTTATACCTTTTAGACAAAAACAAATTTGTGAAGAATTGGTAAGACAAAGGGTTTTGGGTTAGAGGTGGTAAATTGTGAAGGAATAACTTGTAAGATAGGGATTAAATTAACAAGGTTTGTTTATACAGACTTCTCAGCCATAAATTACCTGTCTCTGGTGGTAAGGATGCCTCCCTTCTGATACTGGGAGGGTACCTTTCACACAGGAGATTTATGTCTTTTCAGGGAAGAAGAGCAAGGTCGGGGAGGTTAAAGTGACCTTCCTCCTCCTGCCATTTTCACAAACTCCTTCAACGTAAGATGTTCAGTATGCTAGGGTGCCTTATTTTGGGACACTGCCTCAACATGGCCTGATGAACGGTGCCATGTCCGCGCCCAGGATCCGAACCAGCGAAACCCTGGGCCGCCGAAACAGAGCACTTGAACTCAATGATTTTCGCCATGGGGCCAGCCCTGGATGTATATATATGTATTCTAATGCTAGCATCACACTGTTTTCATTACTGTAGCTTCATAGTATGTTTTGAAATTGAGATATGTGAGTCCTCCAACTTTGTTCTTTCTTTTCAAGGTTGTTTTGGCTATTCTGGGTCCCTTGCAATTCCATATGAATTTGATCCATATGAATGGAGGCTTGTCCATTTCTGCAGAAGTACAGTTGGAATTTTGACTGAAATTATACTGAATCTGTAGATTGAGTATATTGATATTTTAATATTAAGTCTTCTAATCCATGAACACAGGATATCAGTCTGTTTATTTAGGTCTTCTTTAACTTCTTTCCACAATGTTTTATAGCTTTTAATGTACAAGTATTCCTAAGTATTTTATTCTTTTCGATGCCATTGTAAATGAAATTGTTTTTTTAAATTTCATTTTTGGATTGTTTATTGCCAGTATACAGAAATACAACTGATTTTTTTTCTGCTTTTTCTCCCCAAATGCCCCCAGTACATAGTTGTATATTTTAGTTGTGGGTCCTTCTAGTTGTGGTATGTGGGACACCGCCTCAGCGTGGCCTGATGAGCAGTGCCATGTCTGCACCTAGGATCCGAACCAGCGAAACCCGGGGCCGCCGAAGCGGAGCACATGAACTTAACCACTCGGCCACGGGGCTGGCCCCACAGCTGATTTTTATAAGTTGATCTTGTATACCTCAACTTTGCTGAATTTATTGATTAGTTTTAGTAATTTTTTGTGGATTCTTTAGGATTTTTTATATATAAGGTTGTGTCATCTATGAATAGAGATTTTAGACTTTACTTTCAATTTGGATGCTTTTTATTTCTTTTTCTTGCCTAATTGCTCTGGCTAGAACTTCTAGTACAATTTTGAGGAACAGTGATAAAAACAGGCATCCTTGTCTTATTCCTGCTCGTAGGGAGAAAGCTTTCAGTCTATCACCATTAAGTACAGTTGAGGGGCCGGCCTGGTGCTGCAGCAGTTAAGTTTGCACATTCTGCTTCAGGGGCTGGGATTCGCTGGTTTGGATCCCAGGTGCGGACATGACACTGCTCATCAAGCCATGCTGTGGTAGGCGTCCCACATAGAAAGTAGAGGAAGATTGGCACAGATCTTAGCTCAGGGGCAGTCTTCCTCAGCAAAAAGAGGAGGATTGGCAGATGTTAGCTCAGGGCTGATCTTCCTCCAAAAAAAAAAATACAGTTGATCATCGTTGTTTGCATATTTTGTAATTGTGAACTCACCTACTTGCTAAACTTTATATGTAATCCCAAAATAAATACAACATTTCCACAGTCATTTGTAGATGTATTAGGCAGCTCTGGCTGCCATAATAAAAATACCAAGACTGGCTGGCTTTAACAACAAAAATTTATTTTCTCATAGTTTGGAGGGTAGAAGTCCAAGATTAAGGTTCCATCTGATTCTGTTTCTGGCAAGGGCTCTCTTCCTGGCTTACAGAAGGCTGCCTTCTTGCGGTTTTTCACATGGCAGATCAAGAAAGAGTGAGTTCTCTGGGGTCTCTTCTTTTAAGGACACTAATCCTGTCAGATCAGGGCCTCACCCTTAATGACCTCAATTGACCTTAATTACTTCCTTAGAAGTCCTATCTCCAAATATAGTTACATTGGGGGTTAGAGCTTCAACATATGAACTTTGTATGTGAGGACACAATTCAGTGCATAGTAGTGGACAAGCATAGAGTGGCAAAAATTTGAGTCTCCCAATACACATTTTCCCAGCTGAGGTTGAACAAGGTGATTCTCTGCATTCTTGTTTCAGTTCTCCTACTGTAAACAGGGTCCTCTTCATGATTTATTTAATGCCATATTTTTTTGTATTTTTGTGCTTTTGTTGGTGATTTTACTGTTTAACATGGCCCTCAAGCATCATGCTGAAGTGCTGTCTGTTGTTCCTAAGCGCAAGAAGGCTGTGATCTGTGTTAGGGAGAAAATACATACATTAGAATAAGCATCGTTCCTGCATGAGTTATGGTGCTGTTGGCTGCAACTTCAGTGTTAGTGAATCAACGATATATGTTAAATGTCTTTAAATAGAAATACACATAAGGTTTTATATTGATCAGTTAACAAAAATGTGACCAGAAGCTCGCAGAAACTTAACCCTCTATTTCCCCTAGGAGCAATGGTTCAATATTCCCTCTTCCAGCTTTCCTGGTGACTTTGTAGAACGTAACTGCAAATTACGAGAATTGACTTTATGATATTAGCTGTGGGCTCCTTTTCAGGTTGAGGAGGCTCTCTTCTATTCCTAGTCTGTTGATTGTTTTTATCACGAAAGGTGTTGGGTTTTGTCAAATGCTTTTTCTACATCAATTGAGATGATCATGTGGGTTCCCCCACATCATTCATATTGTGTATTTCATTGATTGATGTTCCTATGTTGAACCACCTTTGCATTCCTAGATTAAGTCCCACTTGATCATGGTATATAATCCTTTTAATATGCTGCGGAATTCGGTTTGCAAGTATTTTATTGAGGATTTTTGCATCTGTAATTGGTCTGTAGTTGTCTTTGCTGGTGATGTCTTTGGCTTTGGTATCAGTGTAATACTGGCTTCATAGAGTAAGTTAGGAAGTGTTCCCCCCTCTATTTTTTGAAAAATTTGGAGAAGGATTGGTGTAAATTCTTTAAACATTTAATAGCATTCACCAGTGAAGCCATCTGGTTCTGATCTTTTCTCTGTTGGAAGGTTTTTGATTATTGATTCAGTATCTTTGCTTGTTATAGGTCTATTCAGATTTTCTGTTTCTCCAGTCGGTTTTGGTAGTTTGTGTCTTTCAATGAATTTGTCCATTTCATCTAGGTTATTTAATTTTTTGACATATGAATGTTCATTATATTCTCTTTAATTGTTTTTATTTCTATAAGGTTGGTAGCAGTGTCCCCACTTTCATTCTTGATTTGAGTAATTTGAGTCTTTTCTCTTTTTTTCTTAGTTAGTTTAATTAAAGGTTTGTCAATTTTACTGATCTTTTCAAAGAATTAACTTTTCATTTCATTGATTTCCCCTGTAGTTTCTCTCTTGTCTGTTTTGATTATTTCCACTCTGATCTTATTGCTTCCTTTCTTCTGCTTTCTTTGGGTTTAGTTTGCTGTTCTTTTTCTAGTTTTGCAGAAGTTTAGGTTATTGGTTTGAGATCTTTCTCTTTCTTTCTTTTTTTTTACATATAGTTGTTTAGAGCTATACATATTCCTCTGAGCACTTCATAGCATCCTATAAGTTTTGGTATTTTGTGTTTTCATATTCATTCATTCTTAAGTATTTTCTATTCCCCTTGTTATTTCTTTTTTGACTTATTGGTTATTTAAGAGTATGTTGTTTAATTTCCATATATTTGTAAATTTTCCAAATTTCCTTTTGCTGTTTGTTTCTAATTTCATTCCATTCTGGTCTGAGAAGATATTTTATATGATTCTATCTTTGTAAATTTATTGAGATTTATTTTGTGACCTAACGTCTGGTCTATGCAGGAGAATGTTCCACGTGCACTTGAGAAGAATGTATGTTCTGCTCTTGTTGAGTGGAGGGTTTTGTATATATATCTGTTAGTTCTAATTGGTTTATGGTGTTTCTAAGTCTTCCCTTTCCTTGTTTATCTTTTGTCTAGTTCTATCCATCATTGAATGTGGGGTGTTGAGATCTCCAATTATTATTGTAGAACTGTCTGTCTGTCTTTTTTTTTTTTAAGATTTTATTTTTCCTTTTCTCCCCAAAGCCCCCTGGTACACAGTTGCGTATTTTTTTTTTCAGTTGTGGCTCCTTCTAGTTGTAGCATGTGGGATGCTGCCTCAGCATGGCTTGATGAGCAGTGCCATGTCCACGCCCAGGATCCGAACCAGCAAAACACTGAGCCACTGAAGCGGAACACGCAAATTTAACCACTTGGCCACTGGGCCAGCCACAGAACTGTCTTATTTCTTCCTTTAATTTTGTCAGTTTTCGCTTTATATATTTTAGGATGCTCTTGTTAGGTATATATATTTATAATCGTTATGTCTTCTTGATAGATTGACCCTTTTATTATGATACAATGTCCTTCTTCATCTCTTATAACAATTTTTGTCTTAAAGTCTCTTTTATCTGATATTCGTATGGCCACTACAACTCTCTTTTGGTTACTTTTTCAGGGAATATCTTTTTCCATCCTTTCATTCTTAACTTGTATCTTAGGACCTAAAATGAATCTCCTGTAGAAAGCCTATAGTTGGATCATTTTTTAAATCCATTCTGCCAATCTCTGCCTTTTAGTTGGAGAGTTTAATCCCTTTACATTTTATCTTCTTACTTATAAGAAGGCACTTGTGCCATTTTGCTATTTGTTTTATATATGTCTTATATCTTGTTTCCCAGTTTCTCCATTACTACCTTCTTTTTTTTTGTTAGATATTTTCTAGTGTTTAATTTTGATTCTTTTCTCCTTTCTTTTACTGTATATTTTTAAGCTATTTTCTTAGTTGCCCTGGTGATTACAATTAACATCTTAATTCATAGTAATCTAGTTTGAATTAATACCAACTTAGTTTCGCCAGTATACAAAAATTTTGCTGCTATATAGCTCCATTTATCCTCCTTTATGTTGTTATTGTCACAAATGGCATCTTTAAACATTGGATGCTCATCAACATAGGTTTATAATTACTGTTTTGTATAGCTGTCTTTTAAATAAAAAAGAAGAGGGGCTGGCCTGGTGGCGCAGCAGTTAAGTGCTCACATTTCGCTTTGGTGGCCCAGGGTTCACCAGTTCAGATCCCGGATGCGGACATGGCACCACGTGGCAAGCCCTGCTGTGGTAGGCATTCCACGTGTAAAACAAAGTAGAGGAAGATGGGCACGGATGTTAGCTCAGGGCCAGTCTTCCTCAGAAAAAGAAGGAGGATTGGCAGCAGTTAGCTCAGGGCTAATCTTCCTGGAAAAAAAAAGAAAGAAAAAAGAAAGTAAGAGTAGGTACAAACTAAAACATTAATGCTGACTTTTATTTTATTTATTTATTTATTTATTTATTTATTTATTTATTTTTTGAGGAAGATTAGCCCTGAGCTAACTGCTGCCAGTTCTCCTCTTTTTGCTGAGAAAGACTAGCCCTGAGCTAACATCTGTGCCCATCTCCCTCTGCTTTCTATGTGGGACGCCTACCACAGCATAGCTTGCCAAGTGGTGCCATGTCTGCACCCGGGATCTGAACCGGTGAACCCTGGCCCACCGAAGCAGAACATGCACACTTAACCGCTCTGCCGCTGGACTGGCCCCTAATGCTGACTTTTAGATTTACTTACATAGTTATATTTACCGGTGTTCTTTATTTCTGTGTGTGGATTTGAGTTACTAACTAGTGTCCTTTCATTTCAGCCTGAAGGACTCTGTTTAGCATTTCTTGTAGGATAGATCTACTAGTGATGAGCTCTCATTTTTTGTTTACCTGGTAATGTCTTAATTTCTGCTTCATTTTTGAAGAATACTTTTGCCAGATATACAGTTCTTCATTGGGAGTTTTTTTCTTTCAACAATGTGAATACGTCATCCTACCACCTTCTGGCCTTTGAGAACCACTGAATAAATATATATATAATCTGATTCTTCTTTCTTCTCTTGGTATGCTGGTAAATGTTTAATGACTGGCTTTCCAGGAAAAAAATGTACACACATATATACATACGTAAGTTTATTATAAAGTTGCTGATATAAACCATTTAAAAGTAATAATAAAAGGTACAGTACTCTACTATAAATTCCATATAGCCAGTTGAGTCTTACAGAAAGCTTTTGTTGGTTTCAGTTTTTTATTGAGGTTAAATTCACCTAATAAAATTTACCATTTTAAAGTGAAAATTCAGTGCAGTTAGAACATTCATAATGTTGTGCAATCACTACCTCGATCTAGTTCCAAAACATTTTTGTAACCCTAAAAGGAAACTTATACCCATTAAGGATTTGCCTTCTATTCCTCCCTCCCTGCAAAGCCCCTGGCAACCACCAGTCTGCATTCTGTCTCTATGAATTTACCTATTCTGGATGTTGCATAAAAATGGAATCATGATATGTGACCTTTTTTGTCTGACTTTTTCACTTAGCATAATGTGTTCAAAGTTCATCCACTTTGTAGCGTGTGTCAGTACTTCATTCCTTTTTATGGCTGAGGAAAGTGAAACTGTTATGAAAATGTTTATCATCTATAAGTAAACTTCCTTGATTGGAATTTAAGACAAACCTGCTTCAAGCTGAATTCTGTGTTATAACAGAGTCTGTAATGGTTAATTGCCCTATGGTATATTTAAAGTTAAGGGAAAAAGAATACCAAGAATTAAGTTTTTGAAGAAGATATTATAATTTAATATTTGAATAGGTTTTTTTTTAATATAAAAAGAATCCTGGAGGTAAAAGTGACATATTTAATTGAGAATTTGCTTTACTAAAACTTCAGATGTGCTTTGTATCAGTATAAAATACCTCTGTAGACTGTTTAGTGGCAAATTATAAGAAAATTGTAATTGTTCCTTTTTCTTTTTGTTGAATTACTTTTTTAAGTTGATAAATTATCAAACCAGAGTACATTTTAATTATTGGTGATTAGTGCAGAAAGCATTGAATGAATACATTTATAACTCTCCAAAATAAAACCTTTGGAGATTTGGAAGTAGAACCCTAGATTTTAAGGGGTTTTTTTCTGCAATAGTCTATGCTTTTGTATGCCATTTTTATTATTTTCTTTTTAATACCAAACCTCATATTATCTCTTCTGTATTTAGGTTCGATTAGTGATAGTGGATGGTATTGCTTTTCCTTTTCGTCATGACCTAGATGACCTATCCCTTCGTACTCGATTGTTAAATGGCCTAGCCCAGCAAATGATCAGCCTTGCAAATAATCACAGATTAGCTGTAAGTATTATTAGTTAAGAGGATTTTCTGGTAAAGTCAAGATTGTATAAAACATTAATGTCTAGAAATAGCAGAATAGAGTTTGCTTGACTAAAAGCAAACAATATAGACATAGAATTTTGAATGTATGTTTGTTTTGGTTTGGTTTCTGTAAAAAATCCACTTGTAAGTGTCGTTTATCAGTTTTCCTGGAAAATAAGCATAATCAAGATGCCATATTTTTAAAATGGACTTTGATAAAGAAATGCCACCTTTGGTAATTGCAGTGTTTTCTTTGAATATACTTGATTTTTTCAGGTAAGCTCTTCCAATAGTCCCATTTTTCTTTTACTCTGAGTCCTTGATTATCACATAGTCTAAAATCACAGACTCAGACAGATAGAAAAATTACATGTTATAAATAACCTAGATGTGTGGAGATGGAGCTAACTTCTAGATTTGAATTGTGAGGAGAGAGGTAAAAATAAGCGTAGAAGTAAAGAGAAAAAGGAGTGAGGAAAAACTCTTTTTTTTTTTTTACTGCCTGTTTGCTATCACTTCCCATTCTGTAACCTTATCCCACCACTGACACAAATATACATGCTTGTCTGGGAGGGAAATGGGAGAAGTTCAAACTGCTTAAGTTGATTTACTTATCTTTACCCCCATTAGAGAGTCCTTAGTACGTACCTATAATACATTGTAAAGAAAGAAAGAACTTCTTGATAAAATCATTTCAAAACATCTTTTCTTTTGAGTTTTTAGATTTTTTTTTTTGCCGTATGCTGAAAATCATACTGTCCTGTCTTTGAATTATTTCTTGCCATTAATTTGTAATTTAGCGTTTTGTTAATATCAGTGAAGAACCTCCAGTAGGGGGCACTCAAGACTAATGGGTTGCATAATTCCTTAGGTTTTTGTTTTTGTTTTAAAGATTTTTATTTTTTCCTTTTTCTCCCCAAAGCCCCCGGTACATAGTTGTATATTCTTCGTTGTGGGTCCTTCTAGTTGTGGCATGTGGGACGCTGCCTCAGCGTGGTTTGATGAGCAGTGCCATGTCCGCGCCCAGGATTCGAACCAACGAAACTCTGGGCTGCCTGCAGCAGAGCGCGTGAACCCAACCACTCGGCCACGGGGCCAGCCCCCTTAGGTTTTTGTTTTTAACAAAAGTAGCTTCATCTTTTCTGACTAAAAAAGTGATCCAAACAATAACATGGAATACTATGCAAGGTTTAAGAAGAGTAATGTAAATATACACTCACTAACATGGAACAAGATATATCCAGATATATGATTAAGTGAAAAAATTCAAGTTGCATAATAATATATTTAGTGTGATCCCACTTTTGAGAAAAATAAAAATTATGTACGTGCCATTATATTTCTATATATGAAGGAAAAGATCTGAAAGGACCAAAACATTCACAGTGGCTACTTCTAGAGATAGGATTTTGTAGGGTTGAGGGCATTCTTTCCCCTCTTACTTTATAAATTTTTCCTTGCTTGATTTTTAATTTCCCAGTTAGCATTTATAGAAACATGTGTGACCTTTGATCATGAATACAGTTTACAATTTTAAGTTCTATATGCTTGCTGTAAAAAAATTTCTGAACAAAGATGTAGATAGTAAGTAATTATCTATTACCCAGAGATGATTATTGTTGAGTTTGGTGTACATATTTTTCCACACTTATTCTTTGCACATCTAAACATATTTTTAAAGTGAAATCAAATTATGCATGCTGTTATACAAAGCAATTTTTTGTTTTCATTTAATATTTTGTGAATATCTTCCTATCCATATATACTACTTTATATGTCTACCTTACCTTAACAGTTCCATGGTATTCCATTCTATGATTGTGGCATAATTGTTTAACCACCTCACTATTGATTGTCTTTAAAGCTAGCTCCAGTTTTTCGCCATTTAAAATATTGCAATCAACAACTCTATATATGCTGCTTTGTCCATTTGTCCCATTATTTCTGAAAGTATTAAGCCCAAGGGATATCTCTATTTTTAAACATGTTGATATATATTATCAAATTGCCCTCAGAAATTGTATTCCACAGTATATTCTCTACAGCAATGAATGGGAATTCTTGTTTTCTTTCATCTTTACCAATTTTGAGTCTTTTAAATCTTTGCCAAACTGATAGGGAAAGAGTCCTTTTAGAGATGCATTTATTTGATTATTAGCAGAATGTTTTTTAACAGCTTTATTGAGATATAATTATCATACGATAAAATTCACTCTTTTAAAGTGTACAGTTCAGTGGTTTTTAATATATTCACAGAGTTGTGCAGCCATCACTATCTAATGTTAGAATATTTCCTTCACCCCCCCAAAAAAATACCCGTTAGCCATCACTCCCCATTGCACCCTCCCTTTAGCCACCAACAACCACTAGTCTGCTTTCTGTCTCTCTGGATTTGTCTTTTCTGGATATTTTATATAAATAGAATCATGCAGTATGTGGTCTTTTATGTATGGCTTCTTTCACTTTGCATAATGTTTTCAAGATTCATCCACGTTGTAGCATGTATCAGTATTCAAATAACTTTGCATTTTATCGCTGTACCACATTTTATCTATGCATCAACTGAAGGACATTTGGGTAGCAGAAGTATTTTTAAAGCAATGCAGTTAATAATGTCAAGGTGATTGTTACTTCACTATTGTAAAGACTCATTTTTTAGGAGCTTGGAGTAATCACACAGTAATTTTCATTTGTATCATGGTAAACCCAATGTTTTTTGCAGAAGTAGTGTAATTATTTTATAAATATTTGCTAACAGTGCAAATTCTAATTTTGGGATGTGGAACAGCTGATAAGCCAGTATGTCTAGTTACATTTTCCTCAAAATATGTAATGGATAAACTAAATACTCTCTAAACCAGTGCTGTCTGAGAGAACTTACTGTAAAAATGAAAATGCCCTTCTAATGCAGTAGTTGCATGGCTGTTGAGCACTTGAAATATGACCAGTGTTACTGAGGAACTGAATTTTTAGTTTTAATTAATTAAAATTTTTTTTCCCAAAGATTGGCCCTGAGCTAACATCTGTTGCCAATCTTCTTTTTCGCTTCTTCTTCTTCTTCTTCTCCTCCCCAAAGCCCCCCAGTAGATAGTTGTATATTCTAGTTGTAGGTCCTTCTAGTTCTGCTTTGTGGGATGCCGCTTCAGCATCCTTGATGAGCAGTGCTAGGTTGGTGCCCAGGATCCGAACAGCAAAACCCTGGACTACAACAGTGGAGCATGGGAACGTAACCACTTGGCCATGGGGCTGGCCCCTAATTTAACTTGAAAAAGCTCTATGTGGCTAATGGCTGCAAAATTGGATAGTGCACTCTAACCAAAAAGTGTTAGTGTAAGTAAATATCCCAGTTGCTAAAGCTTAAACACTTGGTAGTATGTACATAAGGGTATTGTTTAGCATGTTGGGGATGCCAGTTAGTAATATATTTCAGTTAATCACCAATTTAAATTCCTGCTTAGCTTGCTCTAAGATGCCTGGTATGAAGTAAACGTGGGGAAGCCACTATGGCTCTTAAGGGAAGAGGACCTAGAAGAAAGTCATGCCATCCATTTTTGGTGCCTAACTGAGATCTAAATGGATCACAGATTTTTCCTTTGTAGATAAACAAAAATTTTGGGGTGTTCCCACTGTAGTAAGAACAGCCAAATAGCCTTTTATTTCTCAGTTTTCTTATAGAATTGATGACTTTTTCAGAGTAGGTACCTTTTCTCATTGCTTTTCATAGAAGTTCTTTGTCCGTTCCAGCTTGCAGTAGTATCTATCTTATTTCTGAAGGGAAGATCTGTATTGGACAAATATTTTAAATAACCATTTCTGGAGAATTTTGGATGATAAGGTACCAAATAATCTGACTTTTACTGTATTAAGTCGGCCTTAAACACTTGTTTTCTCTAATTTAAAATTAGTGTTTCGAAACATGTAGTCTTTTCTTTCTTTCTTTTTTTTTGAGGAACATTAGCCCTGAGCTAACATCTGCTGCCAATCCTCCTCTTTTTGCTGAGGAAGACTGGCCCTGAGCTAACATCCATGCTCATCTTCCTCTACTTTAGATGTGGGACGGCTGCCACAGCATGGCTTGCCAAGAGGTGCCGTGTCTGTAGCCAGGATCCAAACCTGCAAACCCCAGGCCACCAAAGTGGAACGTGTGCACTTAACCGCTGCACCACTGGGCCAGCCCCTGGAATCTTTTCTATAGGCCACTATTTAATCCAAAAGAATTCACAATATTTTTAGCTTTGAGGGCCATCTGTGAGTAAAGCCACACCTGTATCTGTTACCAGCAGACTAACAGTCATACTTTGGGGTCATTTGACCTGATTACTGGGTTTTATTTTTTCCCAGTTCTTTTACTTACACTGTACTTTCTTTATGATTTTAGCTCTCTTCTCATAATTCTTTGCTTCAGTTTCTTTTTTCTGTAAAATTACAAATGGTAATACTGTTATTTGTCTCTTCCCTAAAAATGTAAACAGTGAGTTATTTATTAAGGATTTCATATCCTTTGAATAAGTATATTCTAGAGTGGCAACAGTGGTAAAGAACACTCAGGCTTTCTAAGCTTCTGATTCCTCATGTGTTAAACTGGAATAACAATATAATAATAATACCTTATTCATAGAGTAGTTGTGAAGATTAGGTGAAATAATAAAGGTAAACCACTTAACATAGTTTCTGGCATAAATTAAGTACTCAATGTTATGTTAATTAATATTAAGTAATAAATGTTTGTTACCACTACTGATGTTGTTATTGCTCTGGTTGTTTCTATTGGCTTATACAAAAGTTAAAAGTGAGGTTTTTCCAATGCTCCTAGTTACAAAATTCTTACACATAGTCTCTTTAGACCTTTATGTATTATCTATTATATTTTTATTCTTCTATTTTCACAATAAGAACTTTGTTCTTGTCTGTTAAAAAATGTTTTCTGTTCAATAGAATCATGTTTTCAGATAGCTACTCATTTTTATGGGTAAATTAAAAATTTATCATAAAACTTTTTATTACCTAAATATGTCTTTCTTTAAATTATGTTCAGAATACTGAAGTTGCATTTTTGGGGGAGACTCACCTAATTTTTTCACATTTTGTTTTGTAGGTAATTTTAACCAATCAGATGACAACAAAGATTGATAGAAATCAGGCCTTGCTAGTTCCTGCATTGGGTGGGTAATTAATCAAATAAGCATTTTTAGTTAAACACATTTTTTCCTCCCTCTTTCATTTGATGCTTGTTGAGTACTGTAAGCTCCACGAAAGCAGAGCCTGTATCTGTCTCGTTCACTGATAAATATAAACATGGAGCACAGTGCCCTTAGATACTAATTTTTCCTTTCAGTTATTTAGTAAACATTTATTGAACATCTATCTGGCAACTATTATATCAGGTTCTCAGCATATAAATATTTGTAAGATGACTCTTGCCCTCAGAAAGCTCAGTCTTAGGCAGGAGCATGGTGAATCCATTTAAATACAAGTCACACTACAGTGAATAGACTTATGAGTCTCTTCCTAACCTCTGTCATGGTTTTGTTTGAACACAATGCTTCAAGATTTATTTCTACTAAAATCTTTAAGAATATTCTGTCAGAATTTTTGCTTTTCTTCTGGTGTTTAGAAATGTGTCAGTAGGCCTGATGATATGAAAGACTGACAAGTATGTTGACTCAACGTATAAAGTTTTCTAAAAGCAAATAGAGGATGATCTGCAGTATTTCCATAGATAGGTAAAAATTTATTAATCTCAGGATGTTACCCATGTACAGGTTTTTTGAAACCAAGTGTACTCTCATTATATTAAATTAAGTAAAGTAAAACTGCATTTGGTCAGAGGAATTCTGAGAGACTTATGACCTAGTCAGTAAGACAACATACAACTATTATGGTTTTTTTCCCTCAGGGGAAAGCTGGGGACATGCTGCTACAATACGGCTTATTTTTCATTGGGACCAAAAGCAAAGGTCAGTATAGAACAAATTAAGGATTCTGAATATTGGGTTAATTACGCTGAACACTTAGTAGTTTCTTAGAGCCAGTCCAGTGCATGAGATCTACAGTGCCCCAGGAACTAAAGCTTTTGTGGCCTTCTCCTTGATCACCTAGAGCAAACATGGAAACATGTTGTTATACTACACGTTTAGCTCCATAGGAAATTCTTTGGAATAGTTAAATGATGGGGTGCACCTGAAATGAGTAGGTGGCCAAGGAATGCTACCTTCTAAAGCTCCTTGAAATCACGTACCATTTATTAGCCACACAGAAGGAGGTGGGTACTCTGTGTTCCTGGAAGGAATTGAAAGAAGAATAAAATCAAGACAAAAGGGAAACTTTTGAGGTTCACTTTAGGACTAATTTAGATGGACAATAGGATGGTTTTTTTAGTTGCTTATTATATTTCTTGTATGAAATTGTTTCTCTTTTTGTTTTCTTATCCTACTTTTGTCATCCAGTTACTTACCTGCCCTTCACAAGTATTGTTCTTTAAAATAAAACTATGGCAGCATGAAACCTTTGTTGTTTGTTTTTAAAGCTGCTGAGCAAGTGAACAAAGCGGTTTTCATTTTCTTTAAAATAGGCAATTGAAAGCTGTAGAGTCTTTTATTCTCTACTTCTAGAAATGTCGAATTTATGCCAGCCTCTCTGCTTTGAGATTAATTGGTATAACCTAGAGAACTAGGTTTGGAAATACTATAATAAAAATGGAAAATTGAGAAAGCGTGTGGGCAAAGATGGAAAAAAGGGTTGCTTAAATACATATTGGGTCTGGGCAGTGATATTTCCTTTTTTTTTTTTGAGGAAGATTAGCCCTGAGCTAACTACTGCCAATCCTCCTCTTTTTGCTGAGGAAGACTGGCCCTCAGCGAACATCCATGCCCATCTTCCTCTACTTTATACGTGGGACGCCTACCACAGCATGGCTTTTTGCCAAGCAGTGCCATGTCCGCACCCGGGATCTGAACCCGTGAACCCCAGGCCGCAGAGAAACAGAATGTGTGAACTTAACCGCTACACCACCGGGCCGGCCCCTATCTCCATTTTTTTGTTCTTCTACAAACTGAAAAACATCATGCCTGACCAAGTTAAGTTTTACTGACTGAGCTCTAGCAGAACCGATCACACTTACATAAATTTTTTGCAGCTAATTCATGCGGTTTGTGTCTCTTTTAAAGATGGCATTTCCAAAGAGCTCAGGTAACTCTTTTTTTTTTCCTAATACACAGTGCTTTACAATTGACTCCCACCCCCACCCCCAATTCTGTAAATAAGTCGTTGTATAGTGTGAATTCTTTTCTCAGCAACAAACCCTATTGTAAAGATTTGGCAACAGTTCTCCAGATGAGAGTCTTTTGAACACATTGCTTATACTTTCCCAGATTTTGGTTTTCTGTAAAGTGCATCCCACTATTTAATGTTCTTAGGAATTCCCCTTAAGCTAGTATATCATAGTAGTCTTCCACTTTGATTCTCCTATTAAATACTCACTAATAGAATAAATCTAAGAAATAAGAAAAATAAAAGGAGCAGAGCAAGATGTTTCATTTTTTTATGTATTCATCAGAAGGAGAAGCTTCCTTCTTTGTCAAATTCAAAAAGTTAGCATTCGTTAGGTACCTGTGAGATCAGAAAATCATGGTTACTTTTTAAGAGTTAACCATTTTATGACTTAAGCTTCTTTTTTTTTTTTGAAAGTTTTTTTTTTTTCCTTTTTCTCCCAAAGCCCTCCAATACATAGTTGTGTATTTTTTAGTTGTGGGTCCTTCTAGTTGTGGCATGTGGGATGCCGCCTCAGCATGGCCTGATGAGCGGTGCCATGTCCGCGCCCAGGATCTGAACCAGTGCAATCCTGGGCCCCTGAAGCGGAGCACACAGACTTAACCACTCGGCCATGGGGCCAGCCGCTGACTTGAGCTTCTTACTTATCCTTCCCAAGAAATTAGAGAATGGTATAGAACACTAACATTGAATAGATAGATTTAGGGGAAATCTGTTCTATAAAAATTTTCGTGTATCCCACACTGTCATTTCAGTGCATGCTTGCTTGTGTTTAATTGGGCACTTTGTATACAACATTTCATATAATCCCTTCAATAACTCTTTGAAGAATCTACACCTATGGTCATTAACAGTGAGAAGACCAAGGCCCAGAAAGATTAAGTAGTAAATAATTGCTACCATTTATTGAATATTTATTAACTGTTCTTTGTTGTGCTAAGCACTGTGTGTGTGTTTGTATACGTGTGTGTGTGTGTGTGTATGTGTTTGTGTCTGTATATATTATTTCATTTTATTTTCCAAATAACTCTATGGAATAGGTAGTAGTATCTACATTTTATAGCTGACTCTATAATAGAGTCCATTCCTTTTCTCCTATAATGGCTGTTTCTAGTATTCATTGATTGCCAGCAGATCTAAAGGTATAGCTCTAATCCTCTTTTTTGGTAAAATCCTTTTTCTCCAAACTTCTTTTTTTCCCACAATCTGTAGATATATGGTCAGGAATGTGCATACTTTGTTATAATCAGAATAAGTTGGCCTCATTTAATAGAATTAAAATAGTTTTGTTCTTCATTGTTTGAAACCGGATACCTTTAAGTCATTCAAGTTGCATGAAATCTTGTATGCGTTTTAAAATTTAGTTTATCTTGAAAGGATGGAAATAGAACTTCATACTAGGGGAAAATAGTTATAAAAATGAACACTTCCAGTTTGAGCAGAAAACTAAAAACCTTGACTAGCCAAATTTATATTGACATTTAACCTAAGTGTCTTACCTCATGCCCCATCCTTCACCAGAAACACCTGATTTTTACTCTGACTAATGATGGAATAACATTCCAACTGTTACTAAACGAATTAACTTTTGTCTCTGTCTTGTATATTGTGTGGGTTTTCCTCCAATTTGCATATTCATGATAATATGAGGCCGAGATTGTTCGGAATTATACTACTCTTTGCCAAGAAGATCTGGTGGTAGAGTGGAGTAATATATCAACACCCCCACACAATGTTTCATATGTGTGCTCAGCTTTAGAGCACAAATTGTGCTTCTGTCTTGTTTCTTCCTGACCCAAACTATGTAGTTCAGCCATATGTTAAGCTTCATCTCTTCTGGGGCCATGAGCCAAGTGATTCTTTGGTTTAGTTTGTTGTATAAAAAGATCTCTCAAGATGCAGACATGAAATAAGAAAATTTTATTTTTACTGATAAATTTGAGGAAGATTTTCAACCTGAATGCTTAATGCCCATTTGACTTTAGGATTCTTAATAAACATGTAAATGCTTCTTAAAAGCTTAGTTACTTTTTAATAATTTTCTCAGAAAAGTCAGATGCACTAGGTACCTTTTTGGCCATATGGTGATATGGGGTGATTTAGATACTAGTTTTTGAGAGAGTTTGCTGATTTTTATTTTATTGAATCAAAAAAAGGGAGTGATTTTTTTTTTTTAGTAAGGTGGGTTAAAATACACCATGCCCCTATTTTCTGTTATATTTTGCATTAAAGATAGAATATCAACCCTAAAGCAGTATAAAGATGTATAATCTCACTCCCTAACACCACTATTCTTGTATTACATATTACTTAGCAGTTGTTTTATTTATGTATATAGTTATAATTATAAAATATATGACATTTTAGTTTCTACTGTTTTTATCCTGAAAGTATAAACCTAAAGCATGAAGCTAATGGACCATGGTCTCTGATTGCTTCTCTTTTGATTTGTGCCAGAGCAGAGGAGCAATTTCAAAATTAAGAGAGTAAAAGGGTCATAAATCAAGATGTCTTTTTTGAATTGTCTTCCAAAACAAATCAACATTGTATTATATGTAAATAAATGACCCTTTTAATTCTGGGAGTCTGTGATTTTCCTCTAAGTTAGAATCTGCATTTTCTGCAGTTATATTAGAGTTTTTAAAAATTGTGGTAAAGTATACATAGCATTAAATTTACCATTTTAACCATTTAAAGTGTACAGTTGAGTGGCGTGAAGTGCTTTTACATCATTGTGCAGTCATCACCACCATCTCCAGAACTTTTTCATCTTCCCAAACTGAAACTCCATACCCATTAGACACTAGCTCACCATTCTCCCCTCCAACCAGCCTCTGGCAACCACCATTCTACCTTCTGTGTCTATGAATTTAACTACTCTAGGCACCTCATGTAGGTGGAATCATACAGTATTTGTCCTATTGTGACTGGCTTTGTTTCACTTAGCATAATGTCTTCAGGTTCATTGTAGCGTGTGTCAGAATTTCTAAGACTGAATAATATTCCCTTGTATGTATATACCACATTTTGTTTATCTTTCTTCTGTCAGACACTTGGGTTCCTTCTACCTTTTGGCTATTGTGAATAAATTATGTCAGTTTTAAAGTAATTTTAAAAGGCACTTCAAAAGTTTTTGCTTATATTTGTTGCTGTTATGGTATTTGAACTTAGTTAATAAGAGCTTGGAGTTTTATTTCTCAACTACTTTCAGCTTTCAGTTTTATATTATTTACTTTGTAGAGTACATAATAAAATCCTACCTAAACAGACCTTGTTCTGTCATGACAGTGATTTTTCTGGACATAATCATTTTGAAAGAATGTGTCTTCCTGGCTTATTTGTATTAGTATAATATGAGTGTGTGTTCCTCATTTATATTCCAAGAAATCATCTTAATACTTATGTTAGAACACAAAAAATACACAATTACTGCAGAAAATTTGGAAGATATAAACAAGAAAACAACCTTTACCTTGTATTGACAACTTAACTTTTTTATTGTAGTCTGCTAGTAATTTTTCGACATATGTGTGTATACACACTTGTGGGATCGTGCAGTGTAACTTTTACTTAATATATTATTTTTCTATCATAAATATTTTCTCCCACTTTATTTACTTAAGCATAAATAGTATCTTGTCATGTATAAAATAATTTATTTGAATTGGACTTTTAGGTTGCTTTAAAATTTCATTTATGTAAAGAACTCTGTTGATATTATTACATGCATACATATAGCTGTTGTTAGAAGGGAGTGGTTTCTATATTTCTTTGCTTTCTCTGTCCTTAGAGAACAAGTAATAGAATTATAGTAAAAAACTATAGATTTAAATTATGAAATTAGTCATCTGAACTTATTAATTACAATCATGTGTCTGTGTATGTTTATTCTTTTTCTCTAAGCAGGTTGGCAACATTGTACAAATCACCAAGCCAGAAGGAATCTGCAGTACTGTTTCAAATCACAGTCAGTATTATTTGATTAGAGTGCATTTTGGTGTTGGTGGGCAGTAATTATCTGAAGAGAACATTTACAAATTGCCTTTGTTAACTTCTGTAGGCAGCAAGCATATTTGAGGACAGCTTTTGATACTTAGAATGTTATTCCCAAAATAGTAGTATATATACAGAATACTCTAGTCACAATTGGACTGAAATTTATTCTTAAGAACAGAGGAAATACTTATTTGTAGGGTAGTGTGTTCCATGCCATATGTAATGTCAGGATATTAAAGATTTTAAAAGTGAAAGTCGTTAAAGATTTTCAGAAAAGAAAAAATACCAACGTTACTCATTTTGGTCTATAGATATTACAGATCTATTGTGGCCACCAAATATATCTCGCTTTAAAATGTTAATTTTTTCTGTAATTTTGCATCATTAGAACAGACATTTTTGGCTGAAATACACATATTTATCAATAGTGTCAAACCAAATATATTCTTGGCATCTCTTTTTTTAAGGACAAAAACAGAAATAGAGATTCTGAAACTGAATTATCTACTTAGTTTTTGCACTCTCCAGGTACATTTAATTGGAAAACTTTAGAGTATTTAATTGTGAAAATAAATTTGTAAAGAGCCCTTAAGTAATTAGTACATGTTACTTCCTTTCAGCTCTTCCAGTAGAGCCACCATAAAGTTTGTTAGGATTGTCTTTTAGAGAACATTTTTATAACACAATGTTATTTCTGTGTGTTTCTATGTGTATGTATAAACAAATAGATATAAAATACTCTAGATATAAAATACTCCAGTGCAGCCCTGACCTGGATACCTATCGATGAGGTTTATCCTCTTTAGGCACAGTGGTTGATAACTTCTATCCTGAGAATAAAGTAGCTCTCCTATTAATTACTTTAAAATATTAGAAAACCAATCATTATTTTAGATGTTCTAAAAGCATACTTGTATATTTTTTCATCTTGCAGCCTCAAGGATTTAGAGATGCTGTTGTTGCTACTTCATGTTCATTGCAAACAGAAGGTTCATTGAATTACCGGAAACGGTCACGAGAATCAGAGGAAGAACAGGAATCCAAAGACTAGTCTCAAAGTATACAAATGTATTGATGCTGTGAGATAAATGTATACAAGTAGTAGACTTATTAAAATATAAATACACACTATGGCATGAATGAATCAGGAATATATGAAATGAGTGGGAAAAATACTTAATGAATATGATGTTATGAAAGAGTTTTTCTAAAGCGGTGTTCTATAATTAAATTTTGCCCTGTTTTCATTTTTAGTATCATTCAGTAGAGATGATACAGGTATTGTATTATGCTTATCTCATGTGGCCAATATGAATTTACTATTCAGACTTTTGTTTCCTCCCTCTTTTGCTAATTGCCCAGAAATTGCTAGGAAGAAAAGATATTTTTCACATTCCTATTTTATTCTCCTCTTTAAATATAGCTTTGATAATTCTTAAAAATGACCCATTTTTCTATTAGAAATAATCAACAACTACAGCAAAGTAGCAGGGTATAAAATTAACGTGCATAAATCAGTAGCATTTCTATACACTAACAATGAACTAACAGAAAAAGAACTCAAGAACTCAATCCTATTCACAATCGCAATGAAAAGAATAAAATACCTTGGGATAAACTTAACCAAGGAAGTGAAGGATCTATACAATGAAAACTACAAGACTTTCTTAAAAGAAATTGACGATGACATAAAGAGATGGAAAGACATTCCATGCACATGGATTGGAAGAATAAACATTAAAATGTCCATACTACCTAAAGCAATCTACAGATTCAATGCTATCCCAATCAGAATCCCAAGAACATTCTTCACAGAAATTGAACAAACAATCCTAAAATTCATATGGGGCAACAAAAGACCGCGAATTGCTAAAGCAATCCTGAGCAAGAAAAACAAAGCCAGCGGAATCACAATCCCCGATTTCAAAACATACTACAAAGCTACAGTGATCAAAACAGCATGGCACTGGTACAAAAACAGGTCCACAGATCAATGGAACAGAATTGAAAGCCCAGAGATAAAACCACACATCTATGGACAGCTAATCTTCGACAAAGGAGCAGAGGGCCTACAATGGAGAAAAGAAAGTCTCTTCAACAAATGGTGCTGGGAAAACTGGACAGCCATATGCAAAAGATTGAAAATTGACCATTCTTTTTCACCACACACCAAAATAAACTCAAAATGGATCAAAGACCTAAAGATTAGGCCTGAGACAATAAGTCTTTTGGAAGAGAATATAGGCAGTACGCTCTTCGACATCAGTTTCAAAAGAATCTTTTCGGACACTGTAACTCCTCAGTTGAGGGAAACAATAGAAAGAATAAACAAATGGGACTTCATCAGACTAAAGAGCTTCTTCAAGGCAAGGGAAAACAGGATTGAAACAAAAAAACAGCTCACTAATTGGGAAAAAATATTTACAAGCCACTTATCTGACAAAGGGTTAATCTCCATAATATACAAAGAACTCACACTGCTTAACAACAAAAAAACAAACAACCAGATCAAAAAATGGGCAGAGGACATGAACAGACATTTCTCAAAAGAAGATATGAATATGGCCAGTAGACACATGAAAAGATGTTCATCATCGCTAATCATCAGGGAAATGCAAATCAAAACTACACTAAGATATCACCTTACCCCCGTTAGATTGGCAAAAACATCCAAAACCAAGAGCGACAAATGTTGGAGAGGTTGTGGAGAAAAAGGAACCCTCATACACTGTTGGTGGGAATGCAAACTGGTACAGCCACTATGGAAAACAGTATGGAGATTTCTCAAAAAGTTAAAAATAGAAATACCCTATGACCCAGCCATCCCATTACTGGGTATCTATCCTAAGAACCTGATAGCAGAAATCTCAAGAGTCCGTTGCACCCCTATGTTCCTCGCAGCATTATTTACAATAGCCAAGACGTGGAACCAGCCTACATGCCCAGAAACTGATGATTGGATAAAGAAGATGTGGTATATATACACAATGGAATACTACTCAGCGATAAAAAAAGACAAAATTGGCCCATTCACAGCAACGTGGATGGACCTCGAGGGTATTATGTTAAGCGAAATAAGCCAGTCAGAGAAAGACGAACTCTATATGACTCCACTCATAGGTGGAAGTTAGTATATTGATAAGGAGATCTGATCGGTGGTTACCAGGGAAAAGGGGGGGTGGGGGGAGGGCACAAAGGGGGAAGTGGTGTACCCACAACATGACTAACAAAAATGTACAACTGAAATCTCACAAGGTTGTAATCTATCATAACATTAATAAAAAAAAAAAATGACCCATTTTTACTATTATAAAGAAAGGCTAGCACCATGAGTCAGCATGTCATTATATTCAGTTTTATGGGTAGTATACAAATTTTAGTTGACCAGTCTGGTTTTAGTGATCCCAATCCTAAAATCTAAGCTATTTGTTTATTATTTATGTTATTTTTTAATGTTAAAGGAGGGAATTTGGAGCTGTTACCCCATCAAGAAATTGTCTGGAACATTTATCTTCCAGAATAGTCAAGTTGATAAGCTCACAGTTAGTTGTTTCTACATTTTTGAAATAAGGTGTATTGACCTTTTCCTTTAATAATCTCAATATTGCTTGAATAAGTTAAAAATTTGGATTCTTGAATGGTTTCGAAATCATCTAAGAATGTTTTGGCACCTGGTTCTTTTTTATTTTTAAAGATTGGCACCTGAGCTAACATCTGTTGCCACTTCTTTTTTTTTTCTTCTCCCCAAAGTCCCCCAGTACATAGTTGTATCTTCTAGTTGTAAGTTGTTCTAGCTCTGCTATGTGGGACGCTGCCTTAGCATGGCCTGATGAGTGGTGCTGGGTCCTCACCCAAGATCCGAACCGGTGAAACGCTGGCCCGCCGAAGCAGAGCACGCAAACTTAACCACTCTGCCATGGGGCTGGCCCCTACTTGGTTCTTCTTAGGAACCTCTCAGTTCATTCATAGAATTTACTTTGATTCCCAGTAGAAGAAAATTATTTAAGTAACTTAATATTGTGTACTGTGACAGGCATATTTTCCAGATTTTAGTGGTGGTATTTCCTGTGTCAGATTGAAAACTAAAATTTATAAAATTTTAAACACATAATTATTCTGTAATTTACTATACATAGAATAACCATAGTTGGTCAGGGCTTTTTTGAGAGTGAAAGTGGGTACTGTTAACAATTATACGAGGACAGTGGATGTAAACTGGGCCTGTCCCGGGCAAATCAGGCATATGGTCATCCTAATTATGTAGGAATAATTTCAAATGACTAGTTTAGGATGACTGATTGTAACTACTTTATTTTTATTTTATTTTATTAAAAATTTTTTTTCTTCTTCTCCCCAAAGCCCCCCAGTACATAGTTGTATATTCTAGTTGTAGGTCCTTCTGGTTCTGCTATGTGTGACGCCGCCTCAGCATGGCTTGATTAGCGGTGCCATGTCCGCACCCAGGATCCGAACCAGCAAAACCCTGGGCCACTGAAGTGGAGCACATGAACCCAACCACTTGGCCACAGGGCTGGTCCCTAACTATTTTATTTTTGAGGGCTTTAAGGTATATATTTTTATTATAATTAATGCAGTCATTATAAAGAATTACCCATCATTTTATATTCTATTTGCTCAGATCATAACATCAAGAGAGGGAGGAGTCATAAGTGATAAATATCAGTGTTACCAGGCATAAGATATTGTAGAATATCATTTTATTAAGTGTTAGAACGCTGTACTTTAAAGAACTGTCCCTGAATATAAAGTTTTTTTGTATGTGACTCTTTTTAAATAAAATTTACATACCATAGCCTTCCAAAGTTGTTGCTATTGCTGAAAAGAATTTATTTTTTGAGTTATAATATACACTTAAATCTTAGTCTGCATGGACTGCAATAACAAAATACCATAGACTTAAACAACAGAGTTTTCTCACAGTATTAGAGGCTAGAAGTCTGAGATGAGTGTGCCAGCATGGTCTGGTTCTGGTGAAGGTTCTCTTTTTTGCTTGCAGACAGCTGCCTTCTTGCTGTGTGCTCAGAAGGCCTTTCCTCAGTGGATGCACATGGAGAGAGAGATCTTTCTCTCTTCATTTTATAAAGCCCCAATCCTATCAGATTAGGATTCCACCTTTATGACCTCATTTAACATTATTTACCTCCTAAAAGCCCTATTGCCAAATACAGTCAGTCATATTGGAGGTTAGGGTTTCAACATGTGAATTTTGGGGAGGACATAATTCTCTCCATAGCATTCTGCTCCTGACCCCTCAAAATTCATGTCCTTCTCACATGCAAAATATATTCATTCCATCCCCACAGCCCCAAAAGTCTTAACTCATTCCAGCATCAATTCTGAAGTTCAAAGTCTCATTTAAATATCCTTTAAATCATATATGGGGTGAGATTCAAGGTACAATTCTTTCTGAGGCATAATTCCTCTTCATCCGTGAACCTGTGAAACCAAAGTGTTTCCAAAATACGATGGTGAGACAGTGGTAGGACAGACATTCCCAATCTAAAAGGAAGAAATCAGATGGAAGAAAAGATTGATGGGTCCCAAGTAAGTCCAAAACTTAGCAAGGCAAATTCCATTAAATCTTAAGGCTTGACAATAATCCTCTTTGGTTTGATACTCTGCCTTCCAGGCCCACTGGAGTGTCAGCATCACCCCCTACAGCTCTAGGCAGGAGACCTACTCCCAGGGTCTGCTGGGAGGTCCTGCCCCTCATGGCCTCTGGCAGAGGCCATCTGGCCTGTTGAAACTGAGGCGTAGTCCTGATGACCCCTGAATCACCTTCAGGGTCATTTTTCACTTTTTTCTTTCTTTTTTTTCTTTTTCTTTTTTTTTTTTTTTTGAGGAAGATTAGCCCTGTGCTAACATCTGCCAATCCTCCTCTTTTTGCTAAGGAAGATAGGCCCTGAGCTAACATCCATGCCCATCTTCCTCTACTTTATATGTGGGACGCCTGCCACAGCATGGCTTGACAAGTGGTACATAGGTCCACACCCAGGATCTGAGCTGGCAAACCCCGGGCCGCTGAATCGGAACATGTGAACTTAACCACTACAGCACCGGCTGGCCCCTCATTTTTTGCTTTTTCCTGAAGAGTTTTTCTCACTTTTCTTAAAGAATAGCGTGTTTACTGCAAAATAGCTATATCCAGTCCTGTCACATTCAAGAAGTCCAACAGCCAGCCTTCATTTTGTCCCGTCTCCATCCCCATCAGTTCAAACTGTCATTGTTTCTGCTCATATAATCCCATAAATTATTTATAGAGTGATGGTCTAGGCACACACTGGGTGTTCTCTTCAGAGCAGCTATCTAATTTTTTCAATGTGGATAGGCTGAGAATTTTCCAAACCTTCAGTTTCTGGTTCCTTTTTGCTTAACAATTCCTTCTTCAATTCATATCTCTCATTTTGCTTTTTACTGTAAGCAGGAGGAACCAAGCCACTCCATCAATGCTTTGCTTATAAACCTCAGCTAAATATCCAGTTTCATCACTTACATGTTCCGTCTTCCACAAAACACTAGAAAGCAGTTCAGCCAAGTTCTTTGCCATTTTATAACAAGGATCACCTTTCTTCCAGTTTCCAATAACGTGTTCCTCATTTTCATCTGAGACCTCACCAGAATCACCCTTAACATCCATAAACTCTTCTGGCCTCCATCCATTACCCAGCTCTAAAGTCTCTTCCACATTTTTAGGTATTCCTTACAGTAGTACCCACTTCTCAGTACTAAAATCTGTAGTAGCTTGTGCTGTCGTAGCAAAATACCATAGATTGGGTGGCTTAAAAGAACTTTATTTTCTCACAGTTCTGGAGGCTAGAAGTCTAAGATCAAGGTGCTAGCATAGTTGGTTTCTGGTGAGAGTTTTCCTCCTGGCTTGCAGATGGCTACTGCCTTCTGGCGTGTTCTTACATGACAGGGAGAGAGATTGAGAGTGTGAGCAAGCAAGCTCTCAAGCATCTCTTCTTTTAAGGGCACTAATCCTATCATGAGGGCCCTGCTCTTATGACCCCAAATAACCTTGATTGCCTCCTAAAAGCTCTATCTCCAAATATAGTCATGTTGGAGGTTAGGACTTTGACATATAAATTCTGGGAAGACAGTTCAGTCTGTAGCACTGTAAGAAACCTAAAATATGTACATGTAAAATTTTTCAAAATTATATTGTAACCTGCTTTTTAAAAATCCTAATATATCCTCATGTGCTCTGCATAGTTAAATTTTTCTATGATAGTTTTTAATGATTGTGCATAATTTTTAAGTTTCTTTTTGGAGTTTTAGTTATTACTATATTTTTTGTTATAAACACTGTAATAGTGTAAATTCCTTTTTAAAGAAATTGAAATTATGATTTGTATTTCCTATCGCTGCTGTAATAAATTACAACACATTTAGTGGCTTAAAAGAACACAAGTCTGAAATCAGTTTTACAGGGCTAAAATCAAGGTGCCACAAGCCTGCATTCCTTCTGGAGGGTCTAGGGCAAAATCTATTTCCTTGCCTTTTCTAGTTTCTAGAGGCTGGCTGTATTCCTTGGCTCATAACCCATCTTCAGAGACATCAGTGTAGCCTCTTCCAGTCTCTTTCTTTCTCTGTTTGCATCGCCTTTTTCTCACTCTGTGTCCTCCTGCGTCCCTCTCATAAGGACACTTGCGATTACGTTTAGGGCCCAGTCAGATAATCCAAGATAATCTCCCCATCTCAAGGTTCTTAATTTAATCACATCTGCAAAGTCCCTTTTGGCATATAAATTAACACTCACAAATTCCAAGGATCAGGTTGTAAATATCTTTGGGGAGCCATTATTCAGCCCCTCAAATCATGTGGTAACATGATTCAAGAAATAATGATCCTTGGATGATTCATATGCACATTAAAGTTTGAAAAGCACCAGGACAGACTTGTTACCATTTTTTAACTGTCTTCATAGACGGTCTTTCTCATTTACGGGACTGAAGGAAAAGAAAGGATATGAGAAAGTAGTTCTTAGCTTTTTGAAAGGTTTATTTTTCAAGGAGTATTATTTTCTTAATTACAAAATATGTGGTAGAATATAAAAAGTTTATACTCTAGTAAGTATATATAGTATATGATAGCAAGTATAGTATACTTACTAAAGTATAAACTTTTTTTTCCAGTCTTTTCTGTTACTTGGTTTTAACTCATGGTATGATAGAATGTCTGTCATCCAACAATTCATATGAGTTTGCCACGTAATCCTATCAGTAAATTAGTTAAAGTCTCGTCTCCTGGCCAACCAGGAATTAAATCCATCTTTTATCCTGGGGTTAGACAGTGTGGTAAATACGAAAGATGTATATTGGCTTTTACTCTTTTCATGTCATTGCTGTGATCACCGTTTTTGGTAATTCATTTATACACATAAATATATTTGCACACAAAAAACGTTTATTTCCACGGTGTTTTTATGTCAGTTCCATGTTTTACAATGCCCTGGCCACAGTTAGTACAGCACAGGCCATTAATATAGGTTACTTTAAAAATATTCATTCTGGGAAGAGTAAACAAATACTAGCAATTCAAAATTTGCTCTGCTTTGAGAAATCCTTTACACTCTGATGTGCTTGGAAAATCAATTTGATTCCAAATAAGTTACTAAAAATATAAAAATATTAAGGTATAGAATTAAAAGCTCAGATGATCTAACTCAGAATTTGGGGCCTTTTTTTTTTTAAACAATCAGGAACTGAAACTTTATTTCCACCTTTTTAGTCTTTTTTAGCCCCCCAGTACATAGTTGTGTATTCTAGTTGTAGGTCCTTCTAGTTGAGCTATGTGGGACACCACCTCAGCGTGGCCTGATGAGTGGTGCTATGTCTGCGCCCAGGATCCGAACCGGTGAAACCCTGGGCCGTTGAAGCAGAGGGCAGAGCAAGCGAACTTAACCTCTTGGCCACAGGCTGGCCCCCTGGGCTTGTCTTTGTTTATTTTTAGGATACAGGCTTAAGGTGTCAAATGCAATGATTATACACTTTTATTGCTTGAGGAAACCTTAAAGATCATCCCACCAATACCTTTAACTAATATATAAATCTCAAATTTTTCAAACGCAGATAATTTTTTAAACTAATTCTTTCTTGGGTTTACAAATATTTTACCCCTTATTGAAGGTGTATTTTTTCCCAGAGTATTATGACTTTTAGGTTCAATTTTGGGGACATACAGCTTAAAACATACTCATATAGTGCCTTATGATTTTGAAACACTTTTACATCATTTAATTTGATCTGTCTAGCCACTCTGTAAGGTAGACAAGATAGGCTGGCCTGTCTGCTTTTGGTCTTTCCGTCCATGCGTCCATCCATCCATCTAATGCCTAACATATACACGTTTAACAACTACTTGTCAAATAAATAAATATTTCAAGTAAGATTTAGAATAAATTCTATTTTTCAAATGGTCAGATAAGACTACTATTTGGTCATGCATAGAATGGTGTTTCTGAGCAATTTTATTATAAAATGAATATATAATTTACTAGTGGTCTTTTTCTTTACTCTTTTAAAATTGTGACAAAATAGATATAAAATTTGCCATTTTAACCATTTTTTAAAATTTTTATTTTATTTTATTTTTTTTTTAAGGAAGATTAGCCCTGAGCTAACATCTGCTGCCAATCCTCCTCTTTTTGCTGAGGAAGACTGGCCCTGAGCTCACATCCATGTCCATGTTCCTCTACTTTATATGTGGGACACCTGCCACAGCATGGCTTGCCAAGCGGTGCCACATCCGCACCGGGATCCAAACAGGCAAACCCTGGGCCGCCAACGCGGAACATGCGAACTTAACTGCTGTGCCACTGGGCCAGCCGTATATTTCTTATAAGTGGAAACATACAATATTTTTCCTTTTATGTCTGGTTTATTTCACTTACCTTAATGTCTTCAAGGTTCATCCATGTTGTAGCATGTCTAAGAATTTCAGTGATTTTTATGGCTGAATAATACACCATATTTTGTTTATCCATTCATCTGCTGATGGACATTTGGGTTGTTTCTAATAGTGTTTAATGGTTTATAAATTTATATGAGTAACACTTTTTCGTTTTCTGAAACTTTTATTGACTTTTATTATCAAATTTGGGCCAGTTGATTTTTCTTTGGAATATTTTCAAGCTGTTCCTAATAGCTTAAATGTTATCCCTAGTAGATTTATTTTAATTTCTTAGGTGAGCTATTTTTATTTTCTAATTACCCTATTTTATTTTTATTGTTAATAATTTCTTACTAAAATGTTTACAATTATTTACCAGTGATAAAATTACAGTATAATGTGGTAGAAAGAACATAGGACTATAGTCAGAAGACCTGCCTTCTAATTCCAGCTGAGACATAATAAGCCATGTCAATTTTGGCACCTTTATTTTCTCATGCCTTTCCCTTGTTTATAATAACAAGATAGGACTAAATGATTGCTAAGTTCATTGGTCGCAATTTTGTGGTTTCTGCTTTTGTAGAGGCATTATTAAATATTCACTGTAAATGAACAATACTGGAAATGTGGAATAGAGTGACATTTACACATTTTTTAAATTTCAAAATCAATAATACGAGGGTTTCCATTCCAATACGTTGCATTTCAGTTTTGAGACATAATGTTAAAATGTTCTATTGCTTTAAAAAAAACATTGAGTTGCAGAAGAGAGGCTGCCTGTTCATAATATGTATTTTTAGTTAACGTCAGTGCCTAAATTTACTGTTACTGTTAAAATTTACAGAACATTTTGCTCCCTCAGAACTGATTTTGGCATAAAACGTGTTGACAAGATTTCGTGTATTTTTGACCGCAGTATATTCCCTTGCCTGTTTTCAGACTTAGTTCACCATTAACATAGGCCTTTTTGTGTTTCGGCTATCCATTTGACTCTCATGTGTAGTAAGATGTGAGTTTTTAAGCACACTATTACTGTGATAGTGATTTTATGTGTAGCTTATTTTACGAGAATATGGAAGTTACATTCACTCAGAAGGGCTTAAGTACTCATGGACATTATGTCCTACCTACTTTCAAAATAAAAAAATTAACACAGATAAAAGGCAAAAGTGAAGTAGCAAAGTAAAGAGAATTTGTAGTAAGAAGTCATATAAACCAAGGCAAAGAGAAAAACAAATGGTTATATAACTCTCTTGGTCTAATGATAGGAAGTATAGTTCTTATCATTAGTTCTTCAAGAGAAAAAATATTTTTCTCGTCTTTGTTCTTTATTTGTTTTTTAATTAAATTTTTTTTTACTAAGTAATGTTTGCACAAGATTTAAAATTCATTGAAAAGTAAGTTTTCTTTCCTCCTCTGTCCCTTAGTCACTCAGTTCATTTTTGTGAGGCAACCGTCATTACCAGTTTCTTGTGTGACCTTCCAGAGCTATTCCCTGTATCTAAAATGTAAACATATTTTTTCTTCAACACCCAATCTTAACCCAAAACTTCAAGACCCAAATCTATTCCCTATTTTTGTAGTGGTACATATAGAATTTTCTCAATTAAAAATTGCTGTGTGATATTCCATTATACGAATATATTATTATTTAATCATTCTTTTATTGATGGATATTTAGGTTAATCAAATTTTTAATGAGGATATAAGGAATTGGTTAGAGTGCTTATGCACTTAAAATTTTGGTAGATGTTGCCCATATCATCCTCCAGAAAGACTACCATAATTTTTACCTCCACTAGTGATTTTGAAAGTCGTTGTTTCTCCATGCCTTTGACAACACAATATTTTATCTTTTTTGCCAATTTGATAAGTTCATAAAATGACATCTCACAGAGTGATATTACGTTTTCTTGTTTTTTTATCTTTTTGTAAGTGAGGTCAGCATCTTTTCATTTGCTCACAAGTTGCTCTATCTTCTTTTCTATCAACTGGCTGTTCATATTTTTTGTCTATTTTTTACTGGGTGGTTGGTCTTATTAATCTGTAAGAGTTCTTTGCATCTTTAGGAAAGTATTAGACCTTTGTGATATGGCAGATATTTTTCCCAGTTTGTCTTTTTTTTTTTTTTTTTGCCTCGTAGAAATCTGATTTTTATATAGTCAGTTTTTCTCTTTTGTTTCTGAGTTTTGTGTCCTATTTAGACTTTTTCACTCCATGATTATTAAATTCTCCCATTTTTTTCTTGTAGAACTTTCAGCAAGTGTTACTTTATGTTTAAATCTCTCCATCAGGAATTTATTTGGATGTTAGCCATGGCGTTGAGTGTAGAATTTGACTGAGGGTCTCCGATTGAAGGGCACTAAGAGATATCTCAGAAGGCAGTTATATGAAAAATGCCACTGCAGTCTATCCCTATATCGGCCAAACTCTGATGGCAAGTTCTGTAGAGGACAATTAGTAGAATATAGTAGTAGTACAGCTAATACATTTTCCTTCGTGAATTTTGGGGCTTCTTGATTCATTTATTTTTAACGAATATTAATTGTTTTGTTCAAATCAGCCATACTGGCTTCTGTTATAATGAAAGAACTCCTTTGGATGTCTACTTTTCTCTCCAACCTTGAAAGAATTATACTAGTTCCTTATTTCAGTTGTCATGTTAATCCTTTTTTGTGTCCCAAATGAAAATATTAAGCTCTGTCACCCATGCTCCAAACCCACTGCAGTCCATTTTTAATTAACAATTTCATAGTTCTATCAAATACTTGACGTATATAAAACCAAACCTATTTTTCCCTAAACTGATTTTCTTTTTCTACTTAATTTCTCTTAGTGTCAGAACTTTTCTCAAAGACTTACTCTCATAATGACTACACATCTAATCAGTTGCCAAATTATTAATTCTATAGGAAGCACACTCAAGTGTCAGCAAGTTGTACTCCAAGAACTTGGAAATTAGAGAAATAAATTTGCTCTCAGAGTTAAAATACGAAATCTTCAAGACCTCTTACTAATAGCAACTAACACTTATCTCTGATTACCACACGCCAGGGACTGTGCTAAGTCCTTTATATGTATTCTCATAAATAGCCCATTCAGTAACTTTGTTGAGGGGAGGTATTTTTATCCTCAGAGAAGTTATTATTCTATTAGTTAGGATTCTTCAGTTGTAAATAATGGAAACTTACTGGCAATTTAAACTAAGAAGAATTATTGGAAAGACATCAAAAAACTTATAGAAACAATAGGAAGGCGGAAGAAGCCAGCTTGGAAATGCATGACCTAGTTAGTTCCAGAGCCCCAGACAGCAGGGACCATAGGACGGTCTCATGGTGGAAGCCCACTGAGATGAATGAACTGTCACCCTTCTTCTATCCTTATTTCTTGTTCAAGATTCAAAATTAGGGGAGAAAGTATTCTATTGACCTAACTTATGTCAGTATCTGACCCCAGGATGTGCTATAACCTGGGAGAAAAATTCTCTAGGTGACCTTTGGCTTTGCAAGAGGAGGCCAGGAATCTGGTTTTAACACCCTATCAAAACTACTTACAAATGGAGGAGATGTAATTTCCTCAAAGAGATTGAGATGCTGCTAGGAAAGGGGGATAGCTGCTGGGCAACCAAAAACAAGGAATGTATATTGTAATTTGTGACTTGCTTAAAGTCATACCATCAGGAAACAGCCTATCAGGGACTCAAAAATTAAGTCTAACTCCAAAGCCCACGCTTTTACTTATATTAATGAAGTGGTTCTCAATTTGGGATGATTTTGCCTCCCGGGGGACATTTGGCCATGTGGAGGTATTTTGGTCATCACAACTCTAGGGACAGGTGCCACTGGCATCTAGTGGGTAAAAGTCAGGTATGCTGCTAAATATCCTAAATGAGCATTATAGCCCCCCATAACAAAGAATTATTCGGCATAAATTATCAATATTGCTGAAGTTAGAAACTCTAACCTGAGAAAATATGGCGAGGGGCCATATTCTTAAAAGGCGTCAATCGGAAGTGTTGGTAAGCAATACATTATGGTAGAAAAAGGAGGATCAAAATGGAGCAAACTTTGGTGTAACCACTCAAGCCCTGTTGAAGGGAATGAGAGTCCTCCTTAGATTGGTCCTAATCCCTGACGCTTATTGTGGAAATGGTTGCATCAGGCTATCTCAGGTTGATGCTACTAAATATTTGAATCATAATGAATTCTTACCTGATTCCATGCACAGCAATTATCGACTGTTTATAATTGGATTTCCAAGGTACTTTGGTTATAGCCAGATCATGGAAGTAATAGTTTCCACTGTAAATTCATATGTTGTCATTGTGATTTTTATACATCAGTTTCTTATGAGATTTGTTAGTGTTAGTTAATATCCCTCCATGGAATTAAGTTTGAAACACTCAAATTTCTTTGTTCCCCTCAGTTTTATTGAGATAGAATTGACATACCTCACTGTATAAGTTTAAAGTGTACAGCCTAATGATTTGACTTACATATATTCTGAAGTGATTACTACAAGTTTAGTTAGCATCCATTATCTCATATAGATACAATAAAAAGAGAAAGCAAAAAAGGAAAAAACAATTTTTTTCTTATGATGAGAACTCTCAGGATTTACTCTGTTAACAACTGTCATATATATCATGCAGTGGTGTTAACTATAGTCATCATAGTGTACTTTACACTCCTAGTACTTATTTATCTTGTAACTGGAAGTTTGTGCCTTTTGACCACCTTTCTCCAATTCCCCCTCCCTCATCACCCCCTACCCCCACCTCTGGTAACCACAAATCTGATCTCTTTTTCTATGAATTTGTTTGTTTGTTTTTTAGATTCCACATATAAGTGAGATCATACAGTACTGTATTTGTCTTTGTCTGATTTATTTCATTCAGCATATATACATAGCAGATATAGATATAGATATCACAACTTCCTTATCCATTCATCCATTGAAGGACACTTAGGTTATGGAACACTGAAATTTCTGGGCCACCAAGTTCAAATTGCTAATCTTTGTCATAAATTCATGCAGATAAATGTCACTATGGTAGTTTTAAAATGAATTCTTTGACACTCCTGCCATCAGGAGGTAGGGTGTGTTATGTCCCTTTTTCTTGAATCTGAATGGGCCTATTACTGCTTTGACCAACTGAGTACTACAGAAGTAATGACTTATGACACCAGGTCATAAAAGGCTATGCACCTTTTGTCTTATTCACTGGAACACTCACTCTTGGAACCCTAAGCCACCATGTAAGACATCTGATTACCCTAAGGCCATCATATTGGATATATTATGTGTAGGCATTCCAGTTGACAGCCCCAGCTGAGCTTGCAGTCAACAACTAGCCTCAACTGCTAGTTTGGCAACACATGCAAATTAATATCTTGAAAACAATTTACATATTAGTCATTTTTCCACTCAATTTTTTTCAATATAAAAGAAAAAACGTATAATGTGAGTGAACCTTCAGACGACTATCCCCAACAAACTGCCATCTGACTGCAACCTCATGATACCTGCAAGTGAGAACCACCTAACTGAGCCCAGTCAAAGTACAGAGCTGTGAAATATTGTAAAGTGGTTTTTGTTTTAGTCATTAAGTTTTAAGGTGTTTGTTATGTAACAGTAGATAGAATAGCCACTCGAGAGCCTCTTTTCGTGAGTTGCTAGCTCTTCCCAAGTTGTGTCTTCAGGTTTCTCCTTAGAATTTCAGATCTTCCTGTACAATCTTTTTGTTTCTTCTGTCCATCTTCATACCCACTGATGCTATTCTCCTCTGTACTCTCACTATCTCCCATTCCCCAACTTATCTTTCAGCCTTCAATCTCTCTTCTTCAATCCACCCTGCAGTCATCTGAAAGAATGTTTGTATATTAAATTTTCTTTTTTCTTTTTCAAGTTACCTTGAAAATAATCACCTTTTTTTCTCCACAGGGAAAGATTCATCCTGAGCTAACATCTGTTGCCAATCTTCCTTTTTTTTCCTCTCCCCAAAGACCAAGAGCATGGTTGCATATCCTGGTTCTAAGTCCTTCTAGTTCTTCTGTGTGAGCCACCGCCACAACATGGCAACTGGCAGATGGGTGGTGTGGTTCCGTGACCAGAAACAAACCCTGGCCACTGAAGCAGTGAGAGTGCTGAACTTTAACCACTAGGCCATCAGGGCTGGCTCTAAATTTTCTTAAAACATGGTTTTCATCATGTTCCATTCAAATTCAATATTTTTGCTGATACTTGGAACAAATAATTGTAATTCCATCTCCCAGTACAGCTTAGATCTAACCTTGAACTTTTGCCCATGCCTATAGGTTTTATACCTTAAAGAGTCATGAAATTATTCTTTACAGAGATGTGAAATTCCGGGATTTTATGTGACACTTTTAAAAATAGTTTTATACATGAAGGACCCAAGTTTATTTTGCATAGATATTTTGATTTGCTGCCTTTGTGCAAATAACGGCAATGTATTGTACAGTTATTTAGGTATATGGAGGTTCATCAAATCTTAATAGTCCTCAACTTGCAGAATTACTGGAAACCACGTGTGCTGTATTGGTGCCAGATATGTCATTTATAGATCACTCTTTCATGAGGCAGCAAACTGCTTCATATGCCCAAATCGTTTCCTTTCTGGAGAAGATACATTGTGTCAGCATGGTTACCATGTGTGGTAATTGATAATGTCTGTGCCACATGGCTTACTTCTACCCTTGTCCAACACAGCTCTTCTACCACCTATGATTACCATATGTCACAGCACTCTAGGTTAATGGAATCATTTCCATCTTCCCTTCTAGTCACAAATGTCACTGTGGCTCAGTTCCATCAGCTCCACACTCAACTAAGAATAAAGTGTTCAGTACTATCTGAGCATAGAGGACACCTTTGTAAAGAGTTTGCATATTTAGGTGCCTGTTTCCTTTTCATTTTAAAAAGCAGTTAGATTTTTTGATGAATGCTCCAGAGTGGGGAATGAGCATCTGCTGACTAAAATAGAACATGATCAATATCCCTCTCAATTCTTGTATGTACTTATTGTAAGTAAATATATAAGGGGAATTAAAATTTTGATGATAATAATATAGACTTTTTACCACCATAAAGCACTTCTTGGTTTTTGTAAAGTGAAAACCTAGTAGCAAGATATTGAAGTGGATTTTTTTAAATTGTCAATTCATTTTAGAGGAACCATTCATTATGGAAGGAATATGCCACATGTTAGCTATTTATAGTACTTTCATCAGAAATTACCATCAACTTCTGCCCTCTTCCTCTTTCATAAGCATGTCATAACAAGTTCAAAAATAATTTTGGTTCTTCAAAGAACTATGCTTGATAAAAACAAAGATTGTTATCATTAATGGTTAAAACAGAGGGGCTGGCTTGGTGGTGTAGTGGTTAAGTTCATGTGCTCTGCTTTGGCAGTGTGGGGTTTGCAGGTTTGGATCCTGGGCGCGGACCTATGCACCACTCATCAAGCCATGCTGTGGTGGTGGCCCACATACGAAATATCAGAAGATTGACACAGATGTTAGCTCAGGGACAATCTTCCTCACCCCCCCAAAAAAAAAAAATCAAGAGAAAATGTGGGGCCAGCCCAGTGGTGCAGCGGTTAAATTCACATGTTCTGCTTCGGCAGCCTGGGGTTTGCCAGTTCGGATCCCAGGTGCGGACATGGCACTGCTTGGCAAGCCATGCTGTGGTAGGCGTCCCACATATAAAGTAGAGGAAGATGGGCACGGTTGTTAGCTCAGGGCCTATCCTCCTCAGCAAAAAGTGGACGATTGGCAGCAGATGTTAGCTCAGGGCTAATCGTCCTCAAAAAAAAAAAAAAAAAGAGAAAACGTTAGAACCCATTTTGAGGCCTTCTTTGCTTTTTAAAACTGATGAAAATAGTGCATGTGGGCCTGTTATAACCTAATGTGAATTTTAATTTTGACAGCTTTGGAATCTTGCTACAATATGACCATATTAGCCAGCAAGAGAAAAGGAATAAAAATTAATATAGCAGTAATGTTTTTGGCAGCAAGTGGAGATGATTTTAAAATTACATTATTGATCTAGGATGTAGCTAGGGTAGTATATTGAGGAAAAAGGAGGAAGAAATTCTTATTTAAAAACATTTCTTTATGCTGAGTTTTTTCAGTTGTCAGGTATTCTGTTGCTCCCTACTAGTCCATTTGACAACACAATCAAATTAATATCTTAAGAAGTACTTACTTATCCTTCTATTCAATTTTTAAAATATGAATGAAAAAGTACACATTTTTATATTTGCAACTTAACATTCATCATTAGGCTTAGCCTTAAACATGTACCTAGGGACTAGATCTGAGAGATATGTGTATATACTTTGTTGTTATTACACTTTCTCAAAGTATAAAACGCCAATATTTTATGTAAACATAAAGTATGTTTTATCATTTGAGATATGATGTCAGCTTCAAATCAATAATTTTTTATAAATAGCAAAAACAAAATTGAGGCTTCTTTTGGAAATAGTATTCCTATTTTTACCTATAAAGATATAAAAGAGGCAACTTTAGGATAGACAGAATATTCTAGACTTGCATAACCAAGCAAATATTAACCGGAGATAAATTGAGACGTGAATAGATCTTTCTTATCCTATTCTTACAAGCACCAATTATTCACCATATGTCAAATATTTTATTAACTTTTTAAATTAATAAGACTATTTTTTAGAGCAGTTTTAGGTTTTCAGAAAAAATGAGTGGAAAGAACATAGAGTTTCCATATATGCCCTCTTCCCCCTACACACATCTTACATTAGTGAAGTATGTTTGTTACAATTGATGAACCAATATTGATACATTATTATTAACTAAAGTTCCTAGTTTACATTAGGGTTCATTCTTTGTGATGTATATCCTATGGGTTTTGACAAATGTCTAATGACATGTATCCACCATTATATAGTTTTTGCTGCCCTAAAAATACCCTGTGTTCTACCTATTCATCCTTCCCTCCTTCCCCTTGAACCTCTGGCAACCTATTCATAACTTTTAATTCTAGGACATCATTTACTGCTAACTTCAAGTAAGCTCAGTGTTCCAGTAGTGCCTTTAAAGACCTAAACTTGCTTTAATGTCGGCTAATCCATTTATAGTTCATATATATATATATATATATACATATATATATATATATTCCGTTATGTAGTTCTTTGAAGTATTATTTGTTATGGTATCAATCGAGATCCAGTTAAGAAAACAGGTAATAGAATACAGGGAAGTATTACACAAGTAATAGAAGAGCTAAAAAGCCGAATGGGAAGGTGAAAAAATGTTGTAGTCCATTTGAGCTGCTATAACAAATATACCATAAACTGCGTGGCTTATGAAAAACAGAAATTTCTTTCTCACAGTTGTAAAGGCTGGAAGGCCTAAGATCAGGGCTTTGGAAGATTCAGTGTTCACAGACAGCTATCTTTTTTTTTTTTTTTTGAGGAATATTAGCCCTGAGCTAACTCTTGCCAATCCTCTTCTTTTTTTCCCTGAAGAAGACTGTCTCTGAGCTAACATCCTTGCCCATCTTCCTCTACTTTATACGTGGGACACCTACCACAGCATGGCTTTGTGCCCAGCAGTGCCACGTCCACACCTGGGATCCGAACTGGCGAACCCCAGGTTGCTGAGAAGGGGAACATTTGAACTTAACCGCTGCGCCACTGGGCCGACCCCGACAGCTATCTTTTTACGTGTCCTCACATGGCAGAAGTGGAGAAGAGTCTCTCTTGGACTTCTTTTCTAAAATTTTTTTTAGAGATTGGCACCTGAGCTAACATCTGTTGCCAATTTTGCGAATTTTCTTTTTTTTTCCTTCTTCCCCCCAAAGACCTCCAGTACATAGTTGTATATTCTAGTTTGGGGTCCTTCAGGCTCTGCTCTGTGGGACACCACCTCAGCATGGCTTGATGAGCAGCACTAGGTCGGCACCCAGGATCTGAATCGGTGAAACCCTGGGTGGCCAAAGTGGAGCACTCAAACTCAACCACTGGGCCACGGGGCCAGGCCCTTGGACTTTGTTTTTTTATTTTTTTTTAAAGATTTTACTTTTCCGTTTTCTCCCCAAAGTGCCCCCGGTACATAGTTGTATATTTTTAGTTGTGAGTCCTTCCAGTTGTGATGCCGCTCCTGCATGGCCTGACAAGCGGTGCCATATCCTCGCCCAGGATCCGAACTGGTGAAACCCTGGGCCACCGAAGCAGAGCACACGAACCCAACCACTCGGTCACGGGGCGGCCCCTGGACTTCTTTTTTAAGGGCACTAATCCCATCCATGAAAGTTCTTCCCTCATGACCTAATCACCTCCCAAAGGTTCTACCTCTTAATACCATCAACTTGGTGGTTAAGATTTCAACAGATGAATTTTGGGAGAACATAAATATTCAGTCCATAGTAGGCAAGATTAGGAAGCTGGAAGCCACTACCATCTCTAGGACAAATGGAAGAAGAAGATGTTTCTGGAGTTCAGGGGCTGGTGTCACAGGCAAAAGCTTGAATCCCAGTGAGCATGTTCAGAGGGAGCAAAGCTACAAAGGAGGTGCAGCTGGGTGCATCTAAGGACTGAGGTTGGGGACAGGGAAGAAATATCCTGGCTTTTCTCCTTTCCTCCCACCTTCCACTTTCCTGAAAATGCCTCCCACTGGGGAAATCCTAGCTGGAAGTCAGCTGTCAAGGAACTTGGTGAATATATCCTGAAAGGGTCAGCCCTCCTACAATACAGAGCACAGCAAAGGAGAGAAGGAAGGGATATGAGAGCCAAAAAGAACAAGTAAATTGTTTTTAACTTTTAAAATCAACTTTATTGAGGTATAATTCACATACACTTATTTAAAATACACACGTTGATAATTTTTGACAAATGAATACACCTATGTAACCACCCAGTCAAGATAAAGAACATCTTAATCGTCCCACAAAGTCTCCTCTTACTCCTTTGCCCTGAATCCCCCACCCAGCCTTAGCCCCAGGCAACCACTAATCTGTTTGCTGTCACGATAGATTAGTTTTGCCTATTCTAGAATTTCGTATAAATGGAATCATATATTATGTGCTCTTTTGTGCCTGGAGATTTTTTTACTCAGCATTTTTTTGAAATTCATCCATGTTGTGTTTATCAGTAGTTCATTTCTTTTTATTGCTGAGTAGTATTCCATTGTAGGAAGACGCCACAATTTATTTATTCAGCTATTGATGGACATGTGGGTTATTTCCAAGTTCGAGCTATTATGAATAAAACTATTGCAAACATTTACATACCAGGTTTTTTGTGGGGTATGTGTGTATGTGTTTGGCAGACATGTTTTCATTTCTTGTGGGAAAATATCTAGGAAAGGAAATTGCTGGGTCATATGATAAGAAACTGCTAAACTCAACAATTCTTTTAACCTTATAAATATCATTACCATAAAGGTCTATGAAAGGACATTGTGCATTTCCTCCAAAGAGCTAAGGGTTAGAGGGAGAATAGTTCTTGTGAGAAAAAAAATCTCAAAAAAAATGTAAATACCCTTGGTACATATGCTTTCCATAGCTCAATATTTTTTCATAGGAAGAAAGGGGATTAGGGAAGTAGGAGAGAAACTGAAAAGGACAGTAAAGCAATGCAAAACAATGACTAAAAAGACTTCTTGACAATGGCAAAATCATCCTACACAGCTGCTTTGAGATCCTAACACCACTCTCAGCAACCTTCTGGCAAAGCTACTGTGTGAAACGGATGCAATAAGATCCATATTGATCTTTATTAATATAAGCAAACACACCTCTCATTTATAGTAATATAGAGGTGTGGGCCTTTTCTTTTACTCTTAGTAGTAATGTTTCCCCAACATATAACACTTCCTTTTGATGTGTGGGTTGAGTCATAAGTTAATGTCACAAATAAATGTCACCTAGATGAGGGAGGAAACTACATTAACAAAGTAGGAAGCTGTAGCTTGATATGAATTGTTATAGTTGACAGCTCTGTATTCTTGAACTTAAATGTCATCATGTCAAATTCTGAGATATTAAATAGTTGTTGGAATGTAAAATTGTGGATACTTAAGTTTGCAGCCTTTAAAGTCTTCTCAGTCTTTTCTAGACATTCTGAAATGGAAATGAACAGGTGGATTGAAAACAAAGGCAAATGAGGAGTTTAAAGACTTTATTTGGCATCTCATAGAGAAGTTGCTCTACACTGGTGATGTTTTAAACAAAACATGTGTAAATACATTTAGCTTGTCTGGAAACAGACTTATTTATTGGATCTTTCCATTTACCTTTGAGACAAAAATAAATAGTTATAGAGGACTCATGTGCATTACTCACGATATCCTTTCTATCATGTGTTATTTAGTCTCAAGCCAGAAGAGAATGGACATCTATTTTACATGATGCCATAATGTACATTAGCAAGCTCAACCCACTTCATCTTAAAATAACAGTAACAAGTCAGGGATTTAGAATACAGTATTATATGAAAACATTTGGCAGGGAGACTCCTTCTTCTTCCATTAATAACTGACTAGAAATGGTATTTCAGACCCTAAATCCAACTGAAACCCAGAAACAATAAATGGAGAGGATGGGGTGGATAATTTTTGTGAACACGTTTTTCAAAGTAGAGAAAGATCACTATGTTTTTGCTGAATTATATGTTGCCATGGACATGGCAGTATGCAGTAATGATGCTATCATCTATACAGCTGTATAACAACACAGCTTCTGCTTTTTCCACCCTCCTCAGTAAGGCTTGAAAATAATAGGTTTGTGTGTAGTTTGGTAAGAAAATTAGAATCATTTAAAGTCATTTCAGTTTCAATCTAAAAAAGAAAGAAAAGAGGCTGGGGGGATGGGAAAGGAGCAAACAAAATGTACGAAAAAAATACATATTATGTAATATGGTATAATATGTATTACACAGAGACTAGAGAGGGGTGTTTTGGTGTGCTGGAAGACTAACGGTTTTGCAGTGAAAAAACCTGGATCTAGTCCTTGTTGCATCACTTGTGTGTGACCTTGAGCAAAGTCACAATGTCTTTAGGCTCAGTTTCTTCATCTATAAAATGGAATCATAGTGGTAATATCTTCTATTTTAAGGTGCTACTGTAAGGATTAAAGGGTTGAAAACAGCTTGTAAACTATAAAGCCCTATAAAAATAAGGCTTTATAGACATTGCACGGTTGACTCTTCAGAGGCAGAGAAGACTAAAGGAAAATGGATCTAGAAGGCTTTGGAGGCTAACAACCTGGGTTCTAATTCCAATGCCATGGTTAGTAGCTTTGACACCTTGAAGCAAGTATTTAATCTTAATCCTGTTTCTTCTTTTTGAGAAATGAGGATAACACCACTTTCTTCACAGAATCAAATGAATTGCAAAGGTAACTACCACTTGGTACGTGTTTGATGCCCCCCTCCCGAAACTACTTATTGAACGAGTGTCATCAACAACAAAAGGTGTTCACGGTGTGATGTCTTTCAATAGATAAGGAGGCTAAGGCAAGGCAGGAACAGATAAGGAAAACTGAGGTAAATACAATCCAAGTGGGAACCAACAGCTAGACTTGGAGATGTTTTAGTTCACTCTTACCCACTTGAGGGTAGGACATCCATACAATAATGACGTTCAGAGTTGGAGAGCGGAAGAGTCGAGTGTCCTTTCGACTCCGCGGACTCGACGGGAGGGACCCTGAAATTCTTAATTAGAGCCGGTTGCCATAGCGACAGTCTCTAGGCAGCGTGGGCTGAGCTCTCGGTAGGGCTAGAGGGTGGGCCGCCGCTGGACCCTGCGCGCGCGCCCGCCACCAACTTTCCCTCCAGACCCGAGAGGGGCGGCGCGCTCCGCCCCCGCCCCCGGGCCGCGCACGTCCGTGCTCGGTGGCGCGCACGCCTGCGGGAGCCCTCTCCAGGCAACCTAGTGCTGATCGCTCGTGCCGGTGCGGCCGTTAACCGCCCTTGCGGGAGCCCGAGGCTCAAGAGCAGCCCCCCCTTCCTGGGCTTTCCCCCACCCACCTCCCGGTCGGCCCCCGGGCATGAACAGCCATGGCCGGCTGCAGCCCTGAGGAGAAAACTTACCGGCGCTTCCTGGAGCTATTCCTGGGCGAGTTTCGCGGACCGTGCGGCGGCGGCGAGCCGGAGCCGGAACCCGAACCCGAGTCGGAGCCCGAGCCCGAACTGGTAGCGGCCGAGGCGGCCGAGGCTTTGGTCGAGGAGCCCGGGGAGGAGGCGGCCACCATAGCCGCGACAGAGGAGGGGGGGCAAGAGCAGGAGCAAGACCCCGAGCCCGACGAGGAGGCGGTGGAGGAGGAGGCGGTAGCGGCGGCGGAGGGCGAGGAGGAGGAGGCGGCGGCTGCCCGGGGCCAGTCGGCCGTGCCGCCGCCGCAGCCCCAGCTGCCGCCGCTGCCCCCGCTCCCGCGGCCGCTGTCGGAGCGCATCACCCGTGAGGAGGTGGAGGGCGAGAGCCTGGACCTGTGCCTGCAGCAGCTCTACAAATAGTTAAGTAGCGGGGCTCGGCTGGGGGTGGGCCCGCTTCCCCGCCGCGCCGGCCTCGACGCGGCTCCCTCGGCCCCTCGAACTGCTCTCTTTTCCGCTCTTCCCCCAAGAGCTCGCGTCTGGCGCCGCTGAAAGCGCCCCTGCTGCTCGCACTCGGGAGGTTGGCCGCGAGCTGCACACGCCCGCCTCGACCCCCGAGCCCCCGGCCCCTTCCTCCCGCTTCACCTCGGCCGCCCCCTTCTCGATCCACTTCACACATCCTTTCCCTTCGGTGCCTCGGAAGGTCCTTCCTTCCAGCCTTGAGAGCTCCCTCTTCTTCCCAGCTCCCCTCTTCCTCCCGGAGCCTTCCTGCCGCCCGGGTCTGCAGTTCCCCAGCCTGAGTCCCCTGTTGTTTGGCGGCAGAGACTCCTTTCTAGGCTGTGCTTCGAGGTGCCTCCTGCGTAACCGCGACAATGATCATAATACCGGCCCCAGATCCACAGGAGGAGACACTGGAGTAGATTTTTCCGTCAGGCGCTCAGTGTTGAAAGTGAAGAGCTCTTTAGATGGCTTACTACACAGGAGGCTAATATCTTAGTTTAAAGGTATTTGATAACTCACTTGAGGGAGGTGGGAAGAAATTGGGAGGGAAGGGTAAGCAGAATTTTACAAGCGAGCCTTTAGGTGAAAGACACCTGAAAAAGTCATAATTCGTTAAAGTGGAAGAGTCAGGCTGCTTTGATAAAATTGCAATTAGGTGCAGTGTTTTCAGTCCATTAAGTAGATGGGGTAGGGGAGAGAAAGCAGATGGCTTAGCTACACAGATGAAAGTCTAAAATAGAAAGGTCAAGGCTTTGCCTTTCATCCCAGTTCTGGTTTTTATGGGCTTGAAATAGAGCGGTTTACAGTTGCGTTTCTTTCGAAATGGAATTGTTCTGAAATAATGACAGAGGGGAATGCTAACAAGTCTCTGAAAACGTTGGTAAACCTGAGAGTCTTGCCATTACAGTCTTTTGCTGATAGTTGTAATGAAAGGTGTAACCCTGGCCCCCTAAAAAGTTTACTCCTGTAAGATTCACTGCAATCAAGTTCGGACTCAATTCTTGGATTTTCTCAAAAGCCTAAATTAAGAGAAGGGCCTGGAAAGTAAATGTTTTGTTTCATCCAACCTAACAGACACCTGGTCAAATCATGCTTCCTGTTAAAACAGAAACTTGTGATAGAGAAAAAGCATTTAACATCTTGTGTAGAAGGTGTCCCACACTTTATAAGCTATTTAAAATTTAGTTTTGAATTACTATCTAATTACCAAAGTAATAATACTTTTTGGGAAATGTAAAAAATAAAATGGTGTGTAATACCACCACCCAGAGATAGAGTATTAATATTTTAGAGTATTTCTTCCTGGTGTTTGTAAACTGTCATAAAAAAGAGCCTATGAAATGTCATTTTTGACACTGTATAAAGACGCTTAAAACTTCCTGCTTAAAATAAAATGGAAATGTTTATCAAACTGGAAGAATTTATCTCAACATCAGACTAATTCTGTTTTGACAGTTCTTACCTTTACAAATGCAGTTGCAGAATTAAAGAAACACACATTTAAACATTAGAGAAGGTCCATTAAAAAGAGTCATCAATTTAGAACAACCATGAACATTTGCCATTCAAGAAGGTTTTTAAAAAATTGAAATCTATATAAAGATGATGGTAAGTAGAGGTGTGTTTTGCCATATGGAAGGGAAGCAAGATTAATTTCTATACACATAGAAACTAGAAAAAGTATTCAAATGATAAAATGGCCATCTAATTGAGAACAGAAGTTTGGATTTGAAGTAAAACTAGCAAAATTAAAGATGGAAAATATTATTTCACCTTAAATCAGAGATTTCATCGTTTACACTGTGTTTTGTGTAGAAGCTGCTAAGCAATTTTATTCAGATATAAAATGGCTGGCTTGTTTATGAAAGTATCTTCAAGGTCCTTAACAGATTAAAAAAAAACCCCTCACAGTTTAAAAAAATATACTTTCAACATGTTTAGTTTTAATTTTGTTATTTATAAAAGAAAATAATATCACTTAGTCACAAGAATCATTACTAGAAGGCACCATAGAAACAGATTATTTTTTTCTGTTCAAGCACTTTATTTTACAGATGAGAAAACTATGGATCCAGATTCAGAAATGACAAATTATGTACAGATGATTCCAACATTTCTCAATTTAATCTCTAAACCTCAAAATTCTCCCTGACATATTCGAAATATTAGGTTTCTCAAATTTCCTAGGAAATACTTTGAAATAGTTCTGATTGGGAATATGTTGGAATTGCTTATTTGGGGAAGGTAAAGATTTTTTTTTCCAAAATATTTTCTCAAATACCCACCCACTATGTTTATTTTGGGAATTCTTAATATTCTTTAAAAACTCTGTTATGCTTGTTAAATGGTGCTAAAATTCTTAAATGAAGTTATATGAACTATGTATTCACCAATTTGATAGTTGAGACTAGTGCAAGAAGAAATAACACTGCATTTAATACCACTTTCATAAATCTCTAGTGTGTTTTTTCTATCAATATTTTAGAAATACACACTGCTGCTAAACAGACTGAGGTTCTCTGAAATAAAAATAAAGGGGCTTAATTTTCTCAATACTGTTTTATGTATACACTGGTTGAAATTTTACTTTTTAAAAAATATAATGAATGCTTTTCTCAATAATTTGCTTCTCTCAGAGTTTTAGAATACAGACAGCAGATATATTTATCATTCTTCATTTTGGTAAACTCAAAGCTCAGAGCTAGCTTGAGATAAGCAATTACTTAGATAAGTAAAGGATCAAGGTTTAAATGGACAAAATGTAGTTATAATTAGCAACTTCAATGTTTCTTAGAGTTTTGGGATAAGGTTTTTGCCTTTCGGCTTCAAAATGGGATATATGTATTTAGATATTCCTCCACTAGGTAAAAACAACATATAATATTTTGAAAGAAAAATAATAACAATTCAAAAATGGCAAAAATCGCCTTGAATGAGAAAGAACTCTGTTGTGGGCTATAAATACTTGTTTTAAATGACCATTTAAATAATTTTGTTTGAATTTATTAAAACTTAAGAGTCAAGAATAAATTTATGTAATACTTTAGAACTATTTTGCTGAATTAGTCTAATTACTTGTCAATAACAAATTCCGATGATTTGGAACCTTCAGCTGCTAGTATAAAAATGACCTGTTTGGGGCCGCCTGGTGGTGCAGCGGTTAAGTTCGCACGTTCTGCTTTGGCGGCCCGGGGTTCGCTGGTTCGGATCCTGGGTGTGGACATGGCATGGCTTGTCAAGTCATGCTGTGGCAGGTGTCCCACTTAAAAAAAAAAAAAAGTAGAGGAAGATGGGCACGGATGTCAGCTCTGGGCCAGTCTTCCTCAGCAAAAAAGAGGAGTATTGGCAGCAGATGTTAGCTCAGGGCTAATCTTCCTAAAAAAAAAAAAAAAAAAAAAGATCTGTTTTACTCCTTTATCTAAACTTAAATGACCCCCAAGAGATTATATTTTCTAATGACATAATATTAGGATTTCTGAGTTTAATGAGAGAATCTCTTTGAAAAGATGGAGACGAGATATTTTATAGCTTTGAAATAGGTGGCAAATTTTATAACTGATCTTATAGCAGATATGAATATGAGACTACTTGTGTAGGTTCATGGGTCAGTACTGTGTATTTTATTTCTTTATACTGTATTGAGGATAAATCTATTTGTTTTAATCCAGAAGAAACAAATGCTCTGAAGTCTTTACTAGAGCTATATGTCATTACATTTTTGGAGCAGTTGTTTACTCAGTTATTCATTTAGTCTAGGTTGGACTTCTTAAAGGGAAGACAGCTATCACAGCAGCCTGGCAAAGTTAAGTAGTTACAGATGGTTTAGAGTAGTAATGAAGGTGGGCACTTTAAAAATGGCTTGGGGTTGGGGAGCCAGCTGGTGGTGCAGTGGTTAAGTTCGCATGTTCTGCTTCTCGGCAGCCCGGGGTTCCCTGGTTCGGATCATGGGTGTGGACATGGCACCACTTGGCAAAAGCCGTGCTATGGTAGGCGTCCCACATATAAAGTGGAGAAAGATGGGCATGAATGTTAGCTCAGGGCCAGTCTTCCTCAGCAAAAAGAGGAGGATTGACCGTAGTTAGCTCAGGGCTAATCTTCCTCAAAAAAAAAAAAAAAAGGCTTGAAAAAGAAAATCATTGATTATAGACACTAATAATTCAGTCATATTGAATTATGTGACTAATTGATGACTTTGAGATAGTTCAGAAAACTGGTAAACTTTGTCTTATTTTCACATATGTAAGTGGAAAAATACATGGATGCAAGTTATATAAGATCATTCATTTAAAACTACATCTTTTTCTTATTAAAAAGTAATAAATGTTCATTATAAGAAGTGGAGAAAATTCACATTAGCAAAAAGAAGAAAATCAATACCAACCATTCAGTGTTAACCATGCTTTTCAGATTTTTCTCCTGCCTCTCAGGTTGCCACTTCTTCTCTGTGAGCTTTTAATACTCTGCCTATCACTTCAGTATTGGTGTTTGGTCCTCTGCTTTTTCAAGTCTGGTTGACTTCTTTGTCTGTAGTCAATATTAACCTCTCCTGTGACTTTGGTTACTGTAGTTATACTAATGGTTCCAAACTCTATCTCTATCCCTGCTTTGACTGCTAATGGAATGGCTCTACTAGATGTCTAAAAGGCTTCTCAAATTAAACTGTCCGGAACTGAATTCAGTCCTCCAATTCAGTCCCTTTATCTCCCCCCAAACAAACAACACTAAAACCTGATTCTCTTTCTGATGGACCTGTCCCTGACTTCTCTTCCTCTCACCCCTCACATTCAGACAATCTTGCCTTGTAAATATCTTATAAATATGTCCCTTTCCATTCCCATTGTCACTGTCATGTCTTGCCAGTCTTTTCTCCAGTAAATTCTCTCCAGTGTAGCCAAAGTGATTCCTCTAGAATCTAGATTATGTAGATTGTCTAATTGTCACCCACTGCTTAAACATTTTTACTCTTTACCTGGAGTTAGCCATATAATGAGGTTAAAGGCACAGGCCTCCAGACTGCCAAGTCTGCCCAAAGACTTCTGCCACCAACTCTTATGTTTGGAGGTTTCTCAAAAACACCTCCAGATTCCATAATTCACTAGAAAGACTCACAGAACTCACTGAAAGCTATTGGATGCTAATGGATATGGTTCATTAAAGGGAAAAGATTCAAATTAGAACTAGCCAAAGGAAGTGGTACATGGGGTACAATAGGAGGATTTCTAATGTGAAGCTTCCGTTGTCCTCAGGGATGTGCTACCCTCCCAGGATCGATATGTGGTAGTACACATGGAGTATTGCCAGCCCCAGAAGCTCACTTGAGCCTCAGTGTCCAGAGTTTTTATTGGGACTTATTGATTGGTTGTCTACGTAGTTGAACTTAGTTTCCAGTCTCCCCTCACCAGGGATTTGGCTGTTATCACTTGGTCCAAAGAGCCCACCATGAATAACAAGGACACTCCTATTACTCCGGAAATTCCAGGGATTTAGAGGTTACCTCGCAGGAGCCAGGGACAAGGGCCAGACCTCTCTTTGGGCAAGGCCAAATTCTTTATCTCTCTGTCACCTCTCTCTCCATTGCCTCCAGATAAAATTCAAACAAGGCTTTATAATCTTACCTCATCAGCCTCATATCTGAATCACTATCACCCCACTCCACCCCATCCCACCTCTAGAAAGTATACTTTGGCTATTTTATTTTATTTTTTAAAAGATTTTATTTTTTTCCTTTTTCTCCCCAAAGCCCCTCGGTACGTAGTTGTATATTCTTAGTTGTGGGTCCTTCTAGTTGTGGCATGTGGGACACTGCCTCAGCATGGCCTGACAAGCGGTGCCATGTCCCTGTCTAGGATCCGAACCAGTGAAACCCTGGGCCACCAAAGTGGAGTGCGTGAACTATTTTAAACAACTTAGTAAATTTTGCTATTCTCACATTTTAAAACTTTTTATTACAGAAAATTTGAAGTATATAAAAAATAATTTACTCATCATCAAGCCTCAGCAATGATCAATTTGTGGCCATTGATGTTTCATCTATACCTCTACACGTCTCACCTTACCTCCCATTATATTCTATGTAATTTTTTAATGAATACTTGTAATTTAATCACCATTCTATTGGACATTTTAGGTATTAACAATTTTTGGCTACTTTAAGAATATTTAATGGTCGTCCTTTGAGCAAAACTTTGATTTTCTTAGAGTATATTTCTAGTGTTGGGATTATGTTAAAAGATATTCACTTATTTAAGGCTTTTGATACATAATTTTTAAATGTCCTCTACAAGGTTTTACTAGCTTACCATCTAAGCAGATATACATAAGCAAAAGATTATTGGAACATGTATTGTGAGATAATTTAAACATTTAGAAAATAACAGAATAATAAAGCAAAATATCCATATACCCACCATACAGTTTCAACAGATTATCATAATTTTTTAAGATTATTTTGAGGAAATAAAACATTTCATATGGAATTGAAGATTTTGTTGTCACTTTCTTCTCTGATCCCATTCCCTTTTCTTTCTTCCCAGAGATAATCTGAGAATTCTAGGAATGTGTCCTTTTGGTCTATATTTTAATATTTTTACTACACATGAATTTGTATGGTCAGTATATGGTGAGCTTTTTGTTTTTCTTTTCATAACTAGCTATCTTGAGACTAATCTTTTTTTAAGAGTCATTCATGTCAATACGTATAGATCTAGTTTTTTTCATTTTAGCTACTACATAGCATTCCATTGTATGATTGTGTTAAGATTTGTTTATCTAATCTCCTATGATGGACATTTGGATAGTTTCTAATTTTTGCATATTATATGCCATTTAGTTAATACTAGCTGCTCTAATGAGTAAATCCTGAAATCTCAAAAGCTTGACATAATGTTAGTTTATTTCTTGCTCACAGAGTATCTTCAGTGGAGAAGAAGGGGCTGTGTTCTATGGAGTCATTAAGGGACCCTGGCCACTAGAGGGTCTGTCATCTTCAACCTGTGGTTTCCAAGGTTGCTCTAGGCATCAGCATCCATCCAGCAAACAAAAGAAGAGTGGCGAATGGTATTGGAGGTTTTTAGGGGCCAGTCCTTAGAAGTGGAATATATAATTCTGTTCACTTTCCATTGACTAGAATTCAAGTCATGTGGCTCCACCTAAGGCCCACATTTCCCAGCAAACAGGACCAGGAAATATAGTTGCTAGTTTGGCAGTTAATTTAAGAAACAACTCTACACTATGCAAAAAAAGAACACACAGCTTTGGTGAATAGCTGGCAGCCTCTGCCCTACAAATAATTGTATAGTTTGTACATGTCTCCTTGTACATATGTTCATAGATTTCTTGAGTATACACCTAGAGGTGGAATTGTCAGATTGAAGTTATGTACACTCTTATTTTGTTAGATATTGCCAAATTACTTTGTCCAATGGCACTGTATGAGGGGTCTGGTTTCTCTACGTTCTCACTAATATTTGAACTAGCATACCACTCATCTTGTATTTTTACATAGCTGTGTGCCATTAATGCCACTGAACTATGTTAGAGAGAGGAAAATGCTTAAAGCTGGCTATGATCTTCATTTAGGGCATTTTGGAAAAGGACACTTGCCTAAAAGTCTAGACCAGCGCTGTTCAGTAGGAATATAATTGAGCCACATATATAATTTGAAATTTTCTATTAACCATATTTTAAAAATTGGAAGGAGGTGAATTTAGTTTTAATAGTGTATTTTATTTAACCCAGTATATCCAAATATTATATATCTAAATATATTACCATTTAAACATCATCAATATTAAAGTATTATTAATGAGATATTTTACATTTTGTATACCAAGTTTTCAAAATTCTGTGTATATTTTACATTTATAGCACATCTCAACTTGGACTATCACATTTCAAGTATTTAGTAGCCACATGGGCCTACTATATTGAATGGCACAGGTTTAGACTTAGTAACAAAAACTTTAATTCTATAATACATCTGACATTTAATTTCAAAGTCATATTCAAATAGGTTCTCACTCCAGTTACCAAGTACATCTTTATTGAGCCTTTGGAGGAATAACAAGCTGAAATTATTTTTCCTAGATTTCTTTCTTCAGATTTAGGTTAGTAAATTGTTAATTTCTCCTCACATAGTTAATGAGGTGCTAGTTTCCTATTAGTTTTCTATTGCTGTGTAACATTTGACCATAAACTTAGTGGCTTAAAACAACACCCATTTATTATCTTACTTTGTAGGTCAGAAGTCCAGGATGTTCCTCTGGGTTCTGTGCATAAGGTCTCGAGTCAAGACTGGAGTCAAGGTGTCAGCCAGGCTGGACTCTCGTGTGGAGGCTCAGGGGAAGATTTCACTTCCGAGCCCATTCAGGTTTTTAACAGAATCTACATCCTTGCTGTAGGTCTGAGGTCCTCATTTCCTTGCTGGCTGTCAGGCAGGGCCTGATTATCACTCCTAGAAGCCACCCACATTCCTTCTTACATGGTTTACTTCCATCTTCAAACCAGCAATGGCACATCAAGGCTTTATCATCCTTCAAATCTCTGTGGCTTCTCCTGCTGCTAGCCAGAGAAAGCTCCCTGCTTTTAAGGGCTCGTGTGATTAAATCAGGTCCACTGAGATAATTTCCTTTTCTTAAGATCAATTTGCCATATAACATAATACAATCACAGGAGTGATAGCTCATAGTGTTCACAGATTTTTAGTGATTAGAGTGGGGCATCTTTGGGGGACCATTTTAGTAATTCTTTGTACCACAGTAGAGAAGCAAGATGAAAGAGCATTTTAATTATTTTGTTTAGAGGTCTTTTAATTTCACTTCTAAATGAAAGAAAAATAACTCTGCACATTTCCTTCTGTCTCCACTCCCACCAACCTGGTCCAAGCTTCCATTAGCTCTTAGCTGGCTAATGCAGTACTCTTAACTGCTATTTCTGGTTCCACATTTCCCTCCCTTCAGTTAGTTTTCCATACAGCAATCATCTGGTCTCAACTTGATCAGCCTCTCCTTTGCTTAGTTACTATGCTTCAGTCCCAGTGGTCTTGATTTAGTTCCCAGAACCTGCCATGCTCTGCCCTGCCTCAGGACTTCTGCACTTTATTTCCCTCTGCCCGAGCAACTTTTCTCCTTATTTCCAACTGTTTTTCTCAACCATTAGGTCTCATCTTAAATCGCTCTTCCTCATGGAGGTGTTTCCTTACCTATGGTCTAAATTAAATCTTGCTTTTTGGCTTTCACAGCATCTGTTACTTTTTCTTTGTATCCACCTATCATAATTTATTCATTTATTAGTTATTTAATGTCACTTCTCCAGACTGAGTGCAACAGATAAAGAATGTTGTGTTCACCTTTGTGTATCCAGCACCTAATACAGGTCCTGGCACATAGTAGGGACTCATTAAATATGTGTTGAATAAATGAATGAATCTTCAACTTTTCCTTTGCTCAGTCAACCAGACTGTTTCCTTTCCAGATTTTCATAGGCCTATTCTCCTTCCCTTTTTTCTCTTTGTTATTATTTTCTTCCTCTGCTCTCTTCTGAATGGTAGAGGAGACTGGCTTCCCATTTTATGTTATTATTACATGTTTGTCAGCATTTTCATCTAGCTGCAGAAATATGTTTGCACTTCTCATTATTAATGAATACTCCACAACTTTGTAAATGAACATTTTCATGGACTTGACGGAGTGTTCTCATGTAAATTCTTGAGAATATTGTGAACAATAATAATTCTGTATAGAGAGTAATGAGCTGGTTAAAAGATTGAGAGTATTCTTAATTCCTTGTGTGTATTTTCACTTAAGACTTTACCTTCTGGTGTGTAGCTCTGAGGGAGACCGGTCCATTCTTCCTATCTTAGTTTAAGTCATTAAAGAAAAAGAAAAAGAACCAAAAAACTAATCTGCTAGTTAGAACTAGCAAAGGTAATTTTTTTCCTGGTGACTTGATTCCATGATGATTTGTAAGATTCCTACAGAAACATTACAGTTCTTATTTTTATGGATTTGAATTATTTGACCTACTTCTACCACAAGGTACAAACTCTGATCTTTGATCCTTATATAGTGATTTCTTATTCACCGTTTTCTACTTTGTGAATCTAAAATACAAAACTAAAAATTGCTTTTTTAATAAGGCTGTTTTTTGTGAAGTATATTATGCACAGCCAATATTCACCTTTGCATTAAAAAGAAGCAAGCAATGAAAAATAAAATGCAATGCCCTTAAGGTGATATATATAGTACTTATAAAATTGTGTTCGAGGTATGTGATATATAAAAATATTTCTTAGGCTAAAAGTCTAGAGGGCAAGAATCATGTTGTAACTATGTTCTTTATTGAACGTCACAGGTTATCTCATAACTATGAGAGGTAACAGTCATTAAAGCAGGCTATTACTGATTTTGCAATAGGAATGACCTCTGAAGTTTTGGGATTTGATTTCTGGCAACCTTAATATTTGTTAGTTCGTATAGTCTTGGTTTAAGGTCACTTATAACTACAGTCTCATCTATTACCTTGACAGAGATTTGTCTTATTATTCACGATCCACTCATACACAATTAGAGGAACAAAAATATTTTCAACTTTTTGAGGGAAAGTTAACTGTGCATCTAGAAACAATTTTCAGTCTTTTAAAAACAGATAAATACAGATTTGCATTTAAATGCCCTTTTTTAGGATACTCTCTAATCTTGGATTGATAAATACAAGTATCTTTCTGTAAGAGTTAATCAACAATGTAAACTTGCAGAGGGTCAGCATTTTCTGCACCTGAAATAATAATTGTAGAACCAGTAGTAGTAGTAAACTGCTCTGTTTCTGTTGCTGCTACATTTATTGAGAGCTTATTCACCTACCCTTTTATATTTATTACCTTATTTAATCCTCACAAAAAGTATTCGATATTATGTTCTATTATTAGCCCATTTTGCAGAGGCAAAAGCCAAGGTGAAGAAAGTTTAAAGAACTTTCTCAAGTTTCCACCATTTGTGGTGTTGCTAGGATGTGAATCCAAGCAGATTGACTTGAGAAATTATTGCTATGAAGTTCATTTTATGATTTTCCTGCTACATTACAAACATATTTCTACAGGAAAAATCTCAGTGAAGATACTATTAGATTATTTGAGTTTTGACCAATGCTGTTGCTTAGTTCAGGTTTTTATTACTTCTTGCCTTGATTACGTTAGTAACCTCCCAATTAATCTGCTGGTCATTAGCCTCTTCCCTCTAATCTAGCCTGACTGGATTTTCTGACATAATTGAACTCACTGCAATTCTCTGAAGATATCATGTTATTTCTTGCCTTTCTGCCTTTGTAGATGCTTTCTTCCTTAGGAGCATCCGCTTTCTGGCTAACTATAACTAACCTCCCTTTTGAGGGAGAGAGGGTAGTTCCATTTTTATTTTATCTTCCACCCAAAAAGCCCATCTTGCTCAGTATTACCTGTAAATAAGGAGCAGTTTAATGTTTTTGAACCAAATATTTTTCTAAACTCTTGACTCTAATGAGAGATAAGAAATAATTAATAATTAGTGCTGCTTATTAAAAACATAGTTTGAAATCCTGAAATTCTTTAAACAATAGACTGAAAAGAAAAGTTCACAACTTGGTGTATAGTTCATAACAATGGCAAACAAACAAACATATCATTCACTATTCACTCACTAAGGTGCCTGGAGATATTTTTTTCCCCTTTTGTACTTTACTAATCCTGCAATCTATTTAGATTTTTCAATTTCAGAATTTCAGTATTAGTTGTTGAAGTAGCCAAAGGCACCTATTTTCTATATAGTTTTAATGCCTACTGTAGTAGCCATCTACTCAACATAGTGTCTCTTTTGGAAAGAAATCCTTCTTATTTTTTTAAAATTAAGTACAAAGACAAGAGAAATATTTTTGCTCATTAGTTTGCAGTCTTTATTAACGTCGTATTTAGTATGTGATCTTTTAAAAGCCAGTAAAATACATAGGGTCATTAATAAGCAGTGGATTATGCATTAACATAAAATAATGATCACTTGTATTCTAGAAGTATCATGGATTACATTTCCCACCATTGGGTCCATATGCTGTAATATAGTTTTGGAATCATTATCATTGTAAAATCATTATTCCTTTGCATAATGCATTAAAAAAATGGCTCAAAATAAATCTTGTCCTTCCAAGTCAGAATTTCATTTATATGTTAAAATATACAGTTTATGCTCAACATATATTACTACAGTAAAACTATCCTTGACTATCAAGGAAAGGAGGAGGAAATAGGACAGTTGATATCAGCTTCCAGTGCAGGTCTGTAAAAATATATTGAAAAATATAAAACAAAAGCATTCTCTCAAAAGCGGTCTACAAATAGTCTTACTCAAACCAACTCATTAAACATTACAATGGAAGAGTCCATTAAATATTACATTAAGTAATTGGGATATTTATATATTCTTACATAGATCAAAATTACCAAACCATGAAACTGAATTTCTTTTCATTTCCCCAAGGACTATAAAAGGAAATTTTAATTAAGCTTTGCTATGTTAAGAATTTCCTTGGCTTTAAAAAGCTATTTATTTTACTTTAACTTTTCTAATTGGTTCTCTAAACAAAGATAGCCTTGGGCTGACCCCATGGCCTAGTGGTTAAGTTCTGTGCGCTCAGCTGCAGCAGCTGGGTTCAGTTCCCGGGTGTGAACCTACACCACTCATTGGCAACTATGCTGTGGCAGTGACTCAGATAAAAACAGAGGAAGATTGGCTACAGATGTTAGCTCAGGGCAAATCTTCCTCAGCAAAAAATTAAAAAATTAAAAAAATAAAGATAGCCTTATGTGTGGCTTGGTAATTTCGTGGCTAATATATACCATGAAAAATTATTGCAGGTATTCAGTTCCTGAGGCATATATGATCAGCTATGTTCAAGCAAGATATTGAATCATTTAGTATTTCGTAATATATAAAATTAACAGTAAATCCTAAAAACAATATGATTAAAGACTGTCCTTGTTTGAAACTGACATTGGTGGAGTTTAATTTCTTATTCACTTGTTTTCCACCTCATTACAGAAAGGATTTCAAGTGGCAAATTAATTTTACTATAATGGGAGTAATATTTTATTTAGTCATGAAAAAAACATTAAGTACCTACTGTATGCCAAGCACTGTGCTAAATGCTGCTTATACAGAAATAAAATATATGTTCCTTTCTTCAAGAAGTATGCAGTTTAGAGGAAAAGTCAGACAAGTTAACCAGCAAGTACAGTACAATGTGAGTATAATAAAAATTATTAACTCTGTTATGTATGAGGTGATATACCAAGTTCATTACATGCTGTTGTTTTCCATTTTTAAATCAGAAAATTAATGTTCAGCAACATTAGGTAACTTGTCCAAGGTCACACAGTAAGTGGTAGAATCAGATTTGAACTCAGATATGTCTGACTCCAAAGCTTATTATCCTGTGGCCTCTATGTACTAGTAAGAGTTAAGACACAGCAATGCAGAGGATTTTATGGGGACACTAAGGTGGGTGTGCTAGTGTAGGCTGTTAAATTCTGGAAGGGGATACTTAAGTTGAGTTTAGAAGACTAATTAGGAATTAGCAAAGAGGAGGAGGAAGCTGAAAAGCATGTGCAAAGAGACACTACCATGTGCAAAGGCATGGAGATGAGAAAGCATAGCCCATTTGGCACTTCCCTGGCTAACTCTTATTGCTCTGAATAAAAGAGGGTAAACCTGTAAGAAAGAGCAGAGAAATAACTCAAAAGTTATTCATTTATTCAGTCAATATTGGGCACTGTAGACTCTGTATTCACTGCATCTCTGGGAAGATACTGGAATTTTTGAAACTACAAGTCATAGAAATGCCACTAATGTTAAACAGAATGCCCCATAATCAGGAAACAGAAGAGCCTTATGCTCTTTCTTCAGCCCTCTAATTTATTTTATTTGGCTTTTAGAACAATGGCTTCTAAATTGTAAAATCTGTCTCTCTCTTTTTTTTTTCTGATCATTTGTCTCATCATGCTACCTGATGCGAACCTGTGTGGAGATTTTAGAACTGAAGACTGCATAAAGTGTTCTCATTTCAACTATGCTTAAATCCTATTTACTTCTTAAAGATTTATGAAAGGATAAGTATGTTTCTCTGTATCAGTATCTACTGTGTGACCTTATCTTTCAGAGGATAAATGTGCTAAAAGTACTGAAACAGATTCTTTCAAGGACATGTCTGGCGAGATAGAAGTACATCAAGCTGCTGGATGGATATACAGGACAACACAAGACCATGACCCAGATTATAAATCAACGTATAAAATTTAGGAGGTAGGGAATGGTTTTTCTGAGTTTGAAGGAGTAATGTTTATCATTAAATACATTTATCATTCAGTGAAAGAATTACTAGTTTATTTTCTCCATCTTTATAATCTAAAGAGACAGCCTTCAACACTCATTTCAGATGCTATCTTACCTACTAGAAGAATTTCCCTGAGGTCAGCTGGAACTAATTATTCCCCCCACCGAACTCCCCAGCATTTTATCTGTATCTTTTTAAAAGACATTCAATAATTTTTTCCTTTTTCTTATGCTTATTATTTATATACATATCTTATCACCTCTATTAAGCTATACGTAACTTCCTTGAAGCAAAATTCATGTTTGAGCCGCAGCACTAAGATTTCTACATATAAGGCACTGAGCTAACACTTAATGAAATTAAGTATAGCTTCCATATCATAATCTAAATCATTAGAGCAGTGTTTCTTAAAGTATTGGACATGAATTACCTACTTCAGAATCATCTGGAATGTTTTGTTAAAAATGCAGGCCCCTGTGCTCCTGCCTACACCTACTGAATGAGAAATTCTATTGGTTCCTGGAATTTTGTTTTGAGTAAAAATTCAACGTAATCATGATGCACACTAAAGGTTGAGAACCCACTGCATTACGGAGAATGTAAGAATCCAAATTAAAATTGAATTTACATGAAATTGCAGATGTGCTTAATGTTAAATAATAACATTTCATACATAGCAAGGTGTAAAATATAAGAAGAAAAAAGTGAACAGGAAGATACTTTCAATGCAGTTTGTATGTCAGTGAAGATCATTGTGGAATATTTTGGAACTTTCAGTCTTAAAAAAGCATATGTAGATGTAAATAATTTTGAATATTGATGACCATTTTCTATGAATGCATTTGAAGTTAAGCACCATAGTTTTATAACTAAAGACTAAGAAAAGATGCATTGAACGTTATCTGCACATTCTAAAATTGCTGTATGCATAGATGTCTTTTAGGGCATGATTTCCTATAATGTAGTTTGTGACTAATAGTTCTACTATAAGAAATAGTGTGGTTCAGATACCATTTAACAATATGTTTTTCCTTATCTTTCTTTAACAAAGATATTGTATTTTAGATTTACTTGTCTGTAAATGTTTTATCTGTGATTTTTAAAGATATAAAATTATTGATAGAATGCCAGCTATCTTGGCTTTATGCATTGTTGAAGCTGTAAGGTCAGGGGTAAGCTGTAGTAAGCAGGTCCAATATAGGTCTTCATCTAGATAGTTCTTTTATTTCCAATGTGATGTACAATAGTTTTATAAACTTAAGCTGTTTTTATAATAGTAATAAAGATAAGAAATGCTTAAATAATGCTTGTAATGTAGAGCATTGGTCCAGGTACTTTTCATATATTAATTCGTTTAATTCTCACAGTAACCAAATGAGATAGGCACTGTTATTAACCACACATTACAGGTGAGGAAACTGAGGTACTGAGTAAGAAATTTGTCCAAGTTCACACAGCTGGTAAATGGCTAGGTTATGAACCCATACAGTATAACTTCAGAGTCAGTCACTTTACGATGTTGTTACTTTTTTAGACTAGCAATTAATTTGACTTTGTCTTAGTCATTATCAGGAGCATTTTCCAGCAATAGCATGGCAAATGTTTCCAAGTAACAATTTTAAACAAATTCAACCTACCTCTAAACATTGTCTTTTTTGAATTGTCTTAATGCTATTCCTGCTTTTTACTGATATGTAGTAATTTTGAGGTTTCTTAAAATTAATTGGATTCAAAAGATTGTTTTAGCATCCCATTTTTGGTGTTTGTGATTGTGGTAGATGATCATTTTTAGTAAAAAAAGATAAAGTATGTGGGGAGAATATTCATATCTTCAGCACTGTTTGACCGAAGTGGAAGTCCAGTAATTTTAATTTTTAGAAGCTATTGGGACACAACAGATTTTTATGAAATAAAGCTAGATAAGTTTGCATACTGATGATTTTAAAAATTATATATAAAAGATATTTAGTAATATATGTATTTTCTGATAAAGATTACTGAAGTTTTTCTCTACAAAAAGTAATACATTTTTATTGATGTTTCTGTGGTCCACATGAATAAAATATTTGTCCTTGATCTGTGTCATTTCCTCATTTTTAATTCTACAAATGGGTCATTTTTAGGTGTCATTAATTACTTTGTTTCAATAAATAAATACTGAAGATGATTTAACTACCTTTTAAAAATATATGACTTATGAATGCTATATATTAGACTGTATTTTAATATGTTAATTGTGTTTAAAAATCTGTCCCTTCAAAACTCTAGCTTGTTTAATAGATTTAATTGAATACCACCAGTCTCTGTTATAATCAGGACAGCTCAGAAGAGGAGGGGACCCAAATTAGAAAGAAACCCAGAATGGAAAATAAAGAAGAGAGATTTTTACCCTTAGAATAAAGCGTTCCAAAAAGAAGAGGTGGGCTATAGAAATCTTGAGTAAGATCATGGGTATGCCCAGTTATGTGGCTCTTAATAACATAATTAAGATATTTTGGGGGCCAGCCTGGTGGCACAGTAGTTAAGTTCAGTGTGTTCTGCTTCAGCGGCCTGGGGTTTGCAGGTTCAGATTCCAGGGCTGGTCATACACCACTCCACTCATCAAGCCATGCTATGATGGTGTCCCACATACAAAATAGAGGAAGATTGGTATAAATGTTAGCTCAGGGCCACTCTTCCTCAAGCAAAAAGAGGAAGATTGGCAACAGGTGTTAGCTCAGAGCCAATCTTCCTCACACACACATACACACACAAAAGATATCTTTATTTTTTCAATGCAAATTTATAGTCTAGTGAATTGAAAAGTAGTATGAACATTGAATTATCTGTAGAACTCATCTAAGAGGGTCCCTGTAATTTCACGTGGGGAAAGCTATTTCTTGTACTTTTATCTTTTGATCTATATTTTGTCATTTTGTTAATAGTGGGAAAAGAATGAACATCATTTTTTCTATGTGAGCTACTGCCACAGCATGGCTACTGATAGCTGAGTGGTGTGGTTCTGTAACCAGGAACTGAACCCAGGCTGCCAAAGCAGTGAGAGCACCAAACCTTAACCACTAGGCCATCAGGGTTGGCTCTGAAAATCATTTTTTATGAACAAAATGTTTTTCTTTCCTAAATTTGACACCAATATGAATCTTACTCTCTATAAGTTTTTAAAATGTAAATTGAAGATTTGATTGTGCTACTAAAGTACCATTTTACCTGATGGCTAGGAGGAATCAAGCATAGTCAAGGGGATGCCTAACAAGTACTTTTAGAAGAGTACATAAGGCGTTTAATAACTGTTGAAAGAATGATAATGTCCTAGTTCTCAAATAAATAGAATTTTAATTTACTATACAAGAAAGTTATTCTGGGGCCTGCTCCGTGGCCGAATGGTTAAGTTCGCACACTCCGCTGCGGCGGCCCAGGGTTCAGATCCTGGGCGCCGACATGGCACCGTTCGTCAGGCCACGTTGAGGCGGCGTCCCACATCCCACAACTAGAAGGACATGCAAGTAAGATATACAACTGTGTACAGGCGGGGTTTGGGGAGATAAAGCAGGAAAAAAAAAATATTGGCAGCAGTTGTTAGCCCAGGTGCCAATCCTTAAAACAAAAGAAAGTTATTCTGTATTTCCTTATTCTATATAGAGTTCCCTACTAGAATGTAAGCTCCACGAAGGCAGGGACTTTGTTTTGCTCACTATCCTATTCTCGATACCTACAATACTGAATGCTTAGTACAGTACACAGTAGGTTTCCAGTAAGTACTTGATGAATAAGTGAATATAAGCTTATACATATTTTTTGTGGTAAAATATACATAACATGTTTTAAATAGCATTTTTATTTCCAATTAGGTAAAAGACACATGCTCATTGCAGGAATGTTTGAAACTACATGAAAGAACAGAAAAATTACTTGTATTTTGCCACTTCAAACTGCCATTCTTTAGGAATATTTTTCTCTAGCCCTTTTTAATGCAAATACATTTATAACTAAATTGAGATCATACTTACATATATGTACATATCGTTTTGTGCCCTGTTTTTTTCATATAATACTTTCTAGTGAGCATTTTTCAAAGCATTAAATATTCCTTAAAAACATAATGTGAAAATGTTGTTAAGGGTCTAAGTGCTGTTTTGCTCAAAATCTGCAGTATTAAATATATTTTAGAGGCTGGCCCGGTGGTGCAGCAGTTAAGTGCACATGTTCTGCTTTGGCGGCCTGGGGTTCACCAGTTCGGATCCCAGGTGCAGACATGGCACTGCTGGGCAAGCCATTCTGTGGTAGGCGTCCCACATATAAAGTAGAGGAAGATGGGCAGAGACGTGAGCTCAGGGCCAGTCTTCCTCAGCAAAAAAAAAAAAAAAGGATTGGCAGCAGCTGTTAGCTCAGGGCTAATCTTCCTCAAAATAATAAAAATAGAAAAATAAATACATTTTACTTTGTGATCAAGACTATGTATAAATACTTAGTTGTATCAAAAAATTGTAAAATAGCCCAGTGGTGCATGGTTAAGTTTGTGCACTCTGTTAGGCAACCTGGGGTTTGCTGGTTTGGATCCTGGGCATAGACTTACATACTACTCATCAAGCCATGCTGTGGCAGTGTCCCACATACAAAAAAGAGGAAGATTGGTACCTATATTAGCTCAGTGACAATCATCCTCAAGTAAAAAGAGGAAGATTGGCAACAGATGTTAGCTCAGGGCCAATCTTCCTCACCAAATATATACATATATATATAGTAAAGCAATAGTTATTAAGTGTGATGCATTCTGATTTTTTTTGTGTGTTTTGTTTTTTGAAATATTCTTGTCACATCCCTCCAAACTGATTTTGCATCTCAGTGAAGGTTTGCAGCCCACAGTTGGAAAAGTACTCTTATCTTGTATGAGTATTGCATAATTCAGTGGTGCCCCTTTTACTGGACAAATTTGATTCTTTCCAGTTTTTGCCACTAGGTATAAGTATTTAAAAGTGTATGTGAGTATATTTACCAAAATAATTAATGCTGGTTGTAATAAATTATTGCTAAAGTGTTAAAATGTAAGCCTTTTTTTTTTTTTTATCGGTTTGATGTGTATCCTGTCTGTGTAGGTTTAGGGTGTGCAACGTGTTGATTTGATGCATTTTATATATTGCAAAATGACTTTCAGACTTTCTGTGCATTCATTCACTCTCTATATCAACATCATGATCTATCTATACACAGTTTTTATTTCCTAAACAAAAATGGGATAATTCTACACTTTTAGAATTTTTTAATTTCTCATGGATATCTTTTCATATCAACATGTAGAGATCTACCTCATTCTTTCGTCTGCTACATAGTACTCCATTACAGGTGGATCATAAATTTCACTTTTACATTGTTGATGAAGATTTGCGTTGCCTTTTTCTATTGTAAAGAATGCTTCAGTGGCTATTCTTATATGCAGATCTTTGTGCACATCTGCATGTATTGTTATAATTGTTTAATTTCAGTGTATTGCTTTAGCATCTTTTCATGTGCTTATTAGGATTTGTATTTCTTCTATGAATGCTTGTTTGTATTCTTTGTGGATTTTTGTATTTATTATTGATTTGTAGGAAATCTTTATCTATTGTGGATATTAGCCTCTTGAGTGTTATGTGTTGCAAATGGCTTCTTTCAGTCTATAAATTATCTTTTGAAACTTTATTATGGAGTCTCTATATAGAGCTTTAAATTTTTGTACTTGATCAAATCAGCTATTTCTTTTCTTTATGGCTTCTGGGATTTCTATCATGTTTTAAAGGGTATAACTGAACTTCCCCACCTATTTTCTTATATTTTCCTCTAATATTTACAGTTTTTTATGTTTCCTCATTGAGAATTAACTTTTGAACTGGATATTATTGCATTTAGCTACTTAAATTGATATATCTAATCATTACTTCTGATAACGAAAGTCGTAATTAGGAAGATTAGTGAGTTCTAAAGAGAGTTCTAATTTTGTTAAAATGCTTGAATTGGTTGGCTAGCACATGCATATAAGATTTAGAAGCAGTTGGAGTGTAAGGTTAGATATTTTTTGGATAGGAAATATTTAAACAAAAGTCATATTTCTCAGCAGGCTTCACGACCAACCAAGTTTATTTGAAACATTGCACTAGGTGTTTGACAAATTCTTGCCTTGCTGACATTTTCTCTCTTAGAATGTAAGGGAAAAATATTTATATATTTGTATGAGAAAAAGTCTTGAAGGATATACACCAAATTATTAGCAGTGATTTTCTCTGAAGGGCAAGATTTCAGAAATATTTAAACATTTTTTTCTACTTACTGTGTTTAGTATTTTTATCAAAAAAAGATGTTATTTGTTTAGTAAAAACAATATAAGGGGACGTAAAGGATATAATGAGGGATACTGCTGCTTTGGATCTATTTATAGCCAATGAGGAAGAGCTGCTTGGTGGGTAGGAATGAAAGAAACCTTTGGAGACAAAGTGACCATACCATATCATTATAGAGTTTGTTATAGCTGGGGTGGAGAATTCTAGAAGTAGTCACATACATAAATAGTGTAGATTACAGGAAGAAAACTTTTAAAAAGTGAACAAAAAAATATGTAGTTATGACCTTATGACCTGAGACTAGAGAAAATTGGGAGACACTCAAAAATAATTGCAAAATTATGCAATTATAGATTATAGCAATGAGTTTTTAAAAAGGCAAAAACAACTAAAACTGATTCCACTTGGAGCAATCTTAGCTCAAGTTTTAAAGATTTTACTTTTCCTTTTTCTCCCAAAACCCCCCAGTACATAGTTGTGTATTTTTAGTTGTTGGTCTGTCTAGTTGTGGCATGTGGGATGCTGCCTCAGCATGGCCCGATGAGCGGTGCCATGTCCGCGCCCAGGATCCGAACCGGCGAAACCTGGGGCAGCCGCAGCAGAGTGGGAGAACTTAACCACTCCACCACAGGGCCAGCCCCTAGCTCAAATTTTAAAAGGATATTTCTAGAAGATGAATGTAGAAAAATGACAAACATTTAAGTGTGTCAGGAAAGCTAAAGTCCAGAATTCACAGATGTGGGGGGTATACTAAAGATAATTTTTTTTTTTTTTAAGATTTTTATTTTTTCCTTTTTCTCCCCAAAGCCCCCCAGTACATAGTTGTATATTTCTCGTTGTGGGTCCTTCTAGTTGTGGCATGTGGGACGCTGCCTCAGCGTGGTCTGATGAGCAGTGCCACGTCCGCGCCCAGGATTCGAACCAACGAAACACTGGGCCGCCTGCAGCGGAGCGCGCGAACTTAACCACTCGGCCACGGGGCCAGCCCCACTAAAGATAATTTTTAAAATTTTACATTTATAAACAAGGAAGATGTATGCCTACTTAATATTAATAGTTCCTATTGTGTTTCCATATTTTCTGTCAAGAAGGACAATGTTTATGCTGTTAACAAAAGAATCCCTTAGTAAAGGAGAATGAAAGTCCAATATAGGTGAAATTAATTATAAAACATCTAACTGCTCAATATGAGTTTGTTTCCTAACCTAAACTAATTATTTGAGGATGCTGTGAGAATTTGTAGGTGAGAAAGCTAAATTTTGAGAAATTATTGAGAATAGGAAAAATGGAAGTAAGCAACAAGTAAAGACATTGATAGCATGTTGATCAAATCCAGAAACGAACAAAGCCTGATGGACCTTTATGCAAGCAAAGAAAATAATTTGGAAGTCTGTGGCAACAAGGAATTAACAGATTGGTTTAAATAAGAAATTTAGTATAACTAAATATATAATCCTACATTTGAGTTGAAAAAAATCAGTTGAAAAAAGAATTGACAAAGGATGAATAGCCTAATAGGAGCATTTTTAACGTAGGGAATTTTACTGTTAAACTTAATATGAATTAGCAGCATAATTTGCCTGCCAAAATTTGATTATTATAATATTCTGAATAAGGGAGGTTGGTTAGGCCACACCTGGCATATATCCAGATTTAGATACCACCTTTGAGGAAATTGGCATATGTCCAAGTGACAGCAGCATCAGCCTTTGTTATGTAGGAAAAAAATTAGACTTAATCTGAGCCATAAAGCAGCTTTAAGACCAAAGATTGTAAAAAGACAGATTTCAGCCCAGAACTAAGAAGGAAGAATTTTCTGGTGTCTAGAAAATAACAGGCTACCTTGAGAGATAGTAGTTACGTGTTTGAGCAAGGCTAGTTTACTGCTTTAGGAAGGATGCTATAGAGGGTATTAAAGTTCAAATGACTTTTGAATGTATCAAGTTTTGCATCTTTTCATGTGCTTATTGGCCTTTTGTATATCTTCCTGGGAGAAATATCTTTTCAAATCCTTTACCAGTTTTTTACTTGGGTTGTTTAATTCTTTTATTATTGAGTTGTAAGAGTTCTTTATCTGTTCTGTCAGATACATGATTTGTAAATATTTTCTCCCATTCTGTGGGTTGTTTTCACTTTCTTGATGGTATCATTTACAGCACAAATGTTTTAAATTTTTGTATAGTCCAATTATGTATTTTTTCTTTTGTCACTTGTGCTTTTGGTGTTGCCTAACTCAAGGATTTACTCCTCTGAGAATTCTCTTCTATGAGGATATTCCTATGTTTTCTTCTAAGAGTTTTATAGTTCTAGCTCCTACATTTAGTTCTACTATCCATTTTGAGTTAATTTTTGGTAAGGGTAATGGTCCAACTTCATTCTTTTGCATGTGAATATCCAGTTGTCTTAGCACCATTTGTTGAAAAAACTAGTCTTCCCCCCATTAAATTGTCTTAGCACTCAAATTTTTAAAGAAATAGTATAACTTTTATTTTTAACAAAAAATATAAGAACTGTGGAAGAGGGGAGAGAAAGTAATGCATGTTTTACCAGTCTTACACAACTTCACTATTTTGCATATTCCCTTCTAGTCCCCCTACATAAATGTTTAAATTTTATAGAGTTGCAATCATGATGGACTGATTATATATTTTGCCTTTTTTACTTAATATGTGCATATATGATACACACTTTCCATATTGCTGTATAGATTTCCAAATGATTTTTTGTTGCTTAATATTCCATCTGCTAGCTATACATAGTTTAATAAATCAGTCCCTTATTTTGAATATTTGTGTTTACTCTAATTTTTTATTATTTAAATAATATTACAATTGTAATCTTTGTGAAAAAGCTATTAGCCTTCCATTGGATAATTTTCTTAGATAAATTTCTGGAAGGATTTCTTTCAAACATAGATTGCACACCAACTAGAACTAGTTATATAATTTTGATTTGGGGGAATTCTGGGGGATGTGTGTGTGTGTGTTGTTGTTCTTGTCTCATTTAAAAATAACAATAGCTGATACCTCTGACTGTGGGTCAGGCAATGTGCCAAACAGTTTATGGGCGTAGCTGTATTTAATTCTACAAATTCTAGTAGATAAGGGAATCATGGCTCAAAAAAGCTTGCTAACTTGCCCCAAGTTATATAACAAATAAATGGCAAAGCTGGCATACAGGGCTGTGTGACTCCAAAACTCCACTGGCTCCCAGATTGGGCATAAACAGTTATAATGGTGAGATTCTTACAGTAGTATTAGGTATTTCGTGCAGAAGTTCTCTGAATACACATGACTCGTTAAGTACTGGTGTATTAAAAAATTTGGCCCAAACTTTTTTTTAAAAATGGGAATCTAAAGACTGACTTTCCTTTGTAGATTTAATAATTATTCTTGGAGCCCATGAACTAATTAATCCTTTTATATTATTCCCATTTGTGTAGTGTTTGCCATTCCAAAGGGTCTAGAGAACGTATATAACCAATACAGAAATTGTTTCACTCAATGAGTAAATGCTGCAATAAAAACAAAAATGGAAAATAAATTAGAAATCTTTAATACTTAAATGTAAATCAAAATTTCCTGATACCTTAAAGATAGAAATTTTGGTATTTTAGGGAGAATATACACAATAGTATTTCTGATCGAGACAGCTAAGTCCTATATAATGTCTATTTAATTAATAGTGTTCAGCTTTTAGTAGCTATTTAAATTGTAGAATTGTTAAGTATGTTTAGTATTCAAAATAATTAGAACTCATAATTATTGCTACAGCCTGGAACATGAAGAGGAAAATCACGATTATAAGAATAAAATTATACTTGAAAAGAAATGGTAATTTTGAAATGCTAGTCATCTGAAAAAATGACTTTTGCCATGTTCAGAGACAACAGTCTTCTTTAAAGCATGAAAATGCCAGCTCTTTACACAAATTTTTGTTCCAGATTTCTATTGTTGCAGTCTTTCAGCACATCAAACTGTATAAAGTCTTTCTTTCCTTGATTTTCATTCAAAGAGACTATTTCCTAAAGATTAAAAAGGTGACTGGAGTTTATTTGTATGCTCTAGACAGAAGAATGAGCCTCTTCAGCCTGGTAGACACTGCTTTCATCAAGGGGTATCTTCAAGAGGGATTCACAGGTAATTGTGAGGGAAGAAGGGTACATTTACTTAGCAGAAGCTGTCCATTTCACCAAATGCCAATTTCCTGAATTTACTTGTAACTAGAATTAGTTGATCAGTTATCTTCTTAGTAACATTTAAAAGAATGTTCAATTTGTTTCTGCTCCAATTCCTTTCTGAGGAGGTGAGCAGAAGAGAATTTTTCATATTCAAGAATATAATTGCAATGAATGTATTTATCAGTGGAGAATTTGAAGACGTTAGACCTAGTCTTTTCTCTGCCTCTCAGCCTCTGGCAACAGTAGCAGGGAATTAAGGCAAACAAATTGAACGTTCCCTTAAATGCTATTATGAAGTCGAATCCTATCACCTAAAGATTTAAGGTGGATTCAGTGAATTGACCTTTAGATAAAATGATTTTTGGTAAATTTACTTTTGGCCAGTGACCCAGAGCTCACCTAACCAGCCAGATCAGCTGAATTAATCCTCATAATGAGGTGCCAGATGCTTCAGCTTTGTTGCCCCACATCCTCAAAATTGAGAACTTTCGTAATGACAGACCACAAAATGGACTATCAAACCTAACATTTAAAATGTACATCTGGGCCAGCCTGGTGGCGCAGTGGTTAAGTTCACACGCTCTGCTTCTCAGTGGCCCGGGGTTCGCCAGTTTTGATCCCGGGTGCGGACATGGGACCACTTGGCAAAAGCCATCCTGTGGTAGGCATCCCATGTATAAAGTAGAGGAAGATGGGCACGGATGTTAGCTCAGGGCCAGGCTTCCTCAGCAAAAAGAGGAGGACTGGCAGTAGTTAGCTCAGGGCTAATCTTCCTAAAAAAAAAAAAATAATAAAAAAAATAAAATGTACATCTGGTTTGAACCAAAGGTTGCCTGGTAAAAGCAATTAAATGACCTTTTCTTTTTTCTGAGGAAGATAAGCCCTTACCTCTTCTCTCTCTTGTGATGATAGACTTCACCTCTAGCTTCACTTTCACTGGAGCTCAGGCCCATATTTCCAAGAGAACATACAAAGCATGGTCACTTTTCATTTCGATGCATCCAAATCAAGATTCTGCCTCTTTCCTCATCAAATAGCACCTCTTTTGAAGTTCTAAAGGCTCACAGTCATCTCATTCTTTTCCATCCCCACTTCTATTCAGTTATTCCCCACTTTCATTCTGTTACTTCTGTGTCTCTTTTTTTTTGGTGGGGAAGATTCGCCTTGAGCTAATATCTATTGCCAATCTTCCTTTTTTGCTTGAGGAAGATTGTCCCTGAGCTAACATCTGTGCCAGTCTTCCTCTATTTTGTATGTGGGATGCTGCCACAGTGTGACTTGATGAGTGGTGTGTAGGTCCATGCCTGGGATCTGAACCCACAAACCCTGGGCCTCTGAAGTGGAGCGTGAGAACTTAATCACTACGTCATGGGGCTGGCCCCTCATTCTGTTACTTTTTGAAATGTCTCATATTCGCTCTTCATGCTTATTGCAACCACCTTAGTTCAGGTCTTCATTACTCTGCCTTCTAGTTGTTTTTCTGCTTGCATTCTTCTCTAGTAGGTTAAATTTTACACGGCTTTCATCGTGTGTCTCTCTGAGGTAATCCCAGGAACTCTGCGAGACTCACTAGCTACCTCTCTGTCTCAATGCAGGATGTTGTGTCAGAAGAACCAGCTATGATCCAGTAGTGCTTTTCTTGCTAATTTGACATCTAGCTGCTCTCTGAACAAAAGACATCTTTAGTCTCATTCTAATCAGATGACTTAGATGTGACCCTTTGCATAGTGCTTGTGGTCCTTGCCTACTGCCTTCTCCTGATGTGACACAAAAGAACCCTGTTGCCTATTTCGGACATTCAACCGGTGTTAATCTAATCCCACACTCTCAATTTACAGTGTTACCTAATTTCTCAGGCTTCAGTTAGATACCCTTAGGATCTCTTCCCTGACTATTGCCACCCCCTGCCCATCTCCCTACCCAAGACGGAGTTAGATGTCTCATCCATGTTCTTTATAGCATCTATCACACTATTTTGAAATAGCCGGTTTTTAAAAATTGAGATATAATTGACATATAACATATTTTAGGTGTGCAACACAATGATTTGATATTTGTAAATTATTGAAAAATGATCACCACAGTAAGTCTAGTTAACATCTATCACTATGCATAGTTGCAATTTTTTTCTTGTGATGAGAACTTTTAAGATCTACTCTCTTAGCAGCTTTCAAATGTACAATACAGTATTACTAACTATAGTCACTATACTGCTCATTACATCCCTATGACTTACTTATTTTATAACTGCAAGTTTGTACCTTTTGACCCCCTTCACCCATTTTGCCCACCCCTTACCCCCTACCTTTGGCAACCACCAATCTCTTCTCTGTATCTGTGCGTTCAGTTTTTTGTTTTTTTAGATTCCACATACAAGTGAGATCATACGGTATTTGTCTTTCTCTGTCTAACTTATTTCACTTAGCATAATTCCCTCAAGGTCTGTCCATGTTGTCACAAATGGCAAGATTTACATCTTTTTTATGGCTGAATAATATTCCATTTGTGTGTGTGCGTGTGTGTGTGTATCCATTCATCCATTGATGGACACTTAGGTTACTACCATGTCTTGGCTATTGTAAATCATGCTGCAACGAACGTGAGGATATAGATAGCTTTTTGAGTTAGTGTTTTCATTTTCTTCAGATAAATACTCAGAAGTGGAATTGCAGAATTGAATGGCAGTTCTATTTTTATTTTATTATTCTTTTTGAGGAAGATTAGCCCTGAGCTAACATCTGCTGCCAATCCTCCTCTTTTTGCTGAGGAAGACTGGCCCTGAGCTAACATGTGTGCCCATCTTCCTCTACTTTATATGTGGGACGCCTTCCACAGCATGGCTTGACAAGCAGTGCCATGTCCGCACCCAGGATCTGAACAGATGAACCCTGGGCCGCCAAAGTGGAATGTGCACACTTAACCGCTGTGCCACAGGGCCAGCCCCATATTTTTAATTTTTTGAGGAACCTCCATACTGTTTTCCATAGTGGTTGCACCAATTTGCATTCTCACCAGCAGTGCATAACGGTTCCCTTTTCCCCACACCCTTACACTTATTTTTCTTTTTGATAATAGCCATCCTAATAGGCGTGAGGTGATACTCATTATGGTTTTGATTTGGATTTCCCTGATGATTAGTGATGTTGAGCACCCTTTCATGTACTTGTTGGCAACTTGTATGTCTTTGGAAAAATGTCTTTTCAGATCCTCTGCCCAGTTTTTAATTGGATTGTTTGCTTTCTTGCTATTGAGTTTTATGAGTTCTTTATATATTTTGAATATTAACCCCTTATCAGATATGTGATTTGCAAATATTTTCTCCTATTTGGTAGGGTGCCTTTTCATTTTGCTGATGGTTTCCTTTGCTGTGCAGAAGTTTTTTAGTTTGGTGTAGTCTCACTTGTTTATTGTTGTTTTTGTTGCCAAATCTGAAAAATCATCACCAAGACCAATGTCAAGGAGCTTACCACCTATGTTTTCTTCTAGGAGGTTTGTGGTTTCAGGTCGTACGTTCAAGTCTTCAATCTATTTTGAATTAACTTTTTTGTGTATGTATGATGTAAGATAGTGGTCCAGTTTCAGAGTTTTGTTTGTTTTTGTCTTTGCCACCAGAAGGTAAATTTCTTGAAAATAGGCACTGTAAAATTTTCATTCTAATACCGTGTGTGGCAGTTCTTGTGTACTTGTGAAATTTTTATTAAATAAATAAATTCAGCAAACATTTATTGAGGGCTTGCTATGTGCCAGGCATTGTTGTGTACATAGCAATGAAGAAGGGAGATAGGGGTCCTGCCTTAAAAGAGTTTACGATTTGGTGGGAAAGGCAGATACTAAGCAAATGGTCAATTATGGTAGTCTGTGGTGGACACCACCAATTTCTTCCTTTGTGTGCGTGTGTACTATTTTTCATGTCAAGAAGAGTCTAATTCTCCTCTTCTTGAATCTGGGCTGGCCTTAATACCCTGACCAAAAAAATGTGGCAGAAGTGACATTTTGGAACGTTTGAGGCTAAGTCTTAAGATGTCTTGCAGCTTCCACCTGGGAAGCTGCAATGTTTTCTCTTGGGATGATCCCTCTCAAAACCCAGCCATACTAAATTGTGAGAAACTCAAGCCATATGGAGAGGTTTTGTGTAGGCACTCTACAGCCCCATCTGAGCTTTGATAGCATCAGCTGGCCATGTGAGTGAGCCATCTTGAACATCCAGTCCAATTGAGCATTTAGATGACTTTATCCTCTACTACCCTCTGACTGCAACTGTATGTGAAACGATCAAGTGAGAACTACACAGCTGAGCCTTGTAACCTACAGAAACTTGAGAGAGAATGAATTGTTTTAAGCTGCTAAATTTAGAGGTGGTTTGTTATGCAGCAGTAGATAACCAGAAGAGAAATTATCACAGATTATTAGACTATGATAAAATACTATAAAGGACATGAACAGGAATAAAGGAAAAACCTAATTTAGATGATCAGAGGAGGCAACCTATAATTGTTTAATGTTTTGTCTTTCTTGCTCAGCTATATGTTTCATGAGGGCAGAGGCTGTATCTATCCTGTTCTTAACTCTATCCCCAGTACATGGTATATATGTTTAATATTTGCTGAAGTAATGATGAAGAATTTTTACTAGATTCTCAAGTTTATAACTCCAAAAAGGTTAAGAATTGCTTCATTAGCAGAAAAACATTCCTGCTTGTCTTTTTTGTATAGGAACGCTTCATTCTATTCAAGCACAAAATTCTAGGTTTTCTAGACTGACTTAATGCCTACACTCAAGACCCATGTGAACAGGGCAATATTTTCCTTTCAGAGGTTAGAGGTGAGCACTGGGCATTTGAGCTTTGGGAACTTAATCATAATGGGCCACATCGCTTATGTAGAGGTTAGGCAGGTGACGAAAGGAACTGATGTCAAAGAGCACAGACATGAGCCTACCTAACGAAAGGACACTAAGGCTCAGATGAAGTCCATTACTCTATCAACATCCTCTGTAATCCTTATCCACTTTATTTTCTATTGTTCGCCACATGAACTTTCTGCCTAATTTCATTTTAGTGTGTTCCAGGAAGTAATTCTCCTCTCAGGTTATACCTAACCCTTTTCTTCCTTGTCTGCTTCTTCCCCACACACCATCATCATTCCCACCTTTGTATCTTTCTGTGCCTGTGTCTTTCTTTGTCCCTAGAGTAGCCTTCCCTCTCCTTTCTGGTTATGTATATCTTTTGGGAGCCATTTTAAGTCTCCTTCCTCTCTGAAACGTTCCTGGAAGATTCCAATTTCTGTATACCTCTCTTTCCAGAGTTTTTATTTTGCTTTTTTTCCTTTCTCATGTCTCGTATATTGGCATGACTCTCACTATATCTTGCCTTATACCACAATTGAGTGGTAATTTTTCAAGTCTTCCTATGAAATAGGGTTATAAATACCTTGAGCAGTCATCATTTTACTTTACATGAATTTTACTACCTTTTTTTAGTGAGTGTTTCATAATTATATTGGCTTGGCAGATACTCTTTGCTCTCCTATCTTTAAATTTCATTTGAACTTGATTCTCTTATTTCTTCCTTGTGAACTTTCCTGATTTCTTAACTCCCTTCATCTTTTTACCTCAAGACCTTGTTGTTCTCTCCCTCTTTGCTGATTCTCGTGATCAGCCTCTCTAGATAGATAGATAGATAGAGCTAGAGCTAGAGATATACAGATATAATAGGGTACCTCTGTATATACTATTGCATATAATATGCTAACATCTCATGTTTTTAAATGTATTTTAAATGCTTTTGTAAAATACTATCTTTAATTTTATGGAATGATAAAGTTAAGCAAACTACACCTGAGATCTGGAGTGTAAATTTTATGTTAAATACATTACAATATTTGTTTATATCTTTGCCGTTCTACAATTACAAGGTCTCAATATCTATTTTGTCTATATAAGTAGAATTTAAAACTTAATACATAAACTATCTACTACATTTTAAATATATCTAAATTTTTCTTTATTGTTATAATGCCTTGAATTATCACAGTTGAAATTTGAACTATCGCCATGTGGGTTCATAATAAAAACATTATTCTTCAACATGGTTATTCTTGAGTTTGGTGTTCTGTATTTAAGCTATAAATACCATTTATAAGTATCACCTAAAGCTTAGTCTAGATAATTTTAAATTGGATAGATATGGTCATTCAGTTTGTGTCAAAGTTTGGAATGATTAAAATGTTAAATGATTGAATACTTTCAACAGTTCTTTACCTTTTGATTTTCTATGACACTTTAACTTGACATTTACCTTTATGTTTTGATTCAGTATTACTTCTTTTGTTTTTCTTCTCCAACATTTATGTAAAAATTTTCAAACATAGAGAAGAAGTAGAAGGGATTGGTTAGTGAACACCTGCAACTTTGATTCTATAATTAATGTTTTACTATATTTGCTTTTTCACATATTTTATCCATTTGTGATCCTTCTATCCATCTTATTTTTGGTTGCATTTTAAAGTTAGTTGCAGACTTTGCCCCTAAATATCTAAATAAGCAAATAATTTACTACAGTTCAATATTTGTTAACGTTTATAAAAGTAAAATTTTCATACGGTATAATGCATAAATCTTAGTTGTACCATATGATGAATTTTGACAAATGCATATATCTGGTAACTCTAGCAGAATTAGAACATTGCTATGATTCTAGGGTTCCTCATGCCCTTTCTAAGTCAGTCCCCATCCACATCTCTTAGAGGAATCACTACTCTTTTTTCTACCATAGATTAATTTTGTTTTAACTAGATTCTCATGTAAATGGAATCATAAAGTACATACTCTTTTATGTAAGGCTTCTTTCAAATAGCATGTTTTTTGAGATTCATCCATTTTGTCGCATGTTAATATTTTATTTTTATTGCTGAGTAGTACTCCATTGTATGAATGTACCACAGTTTCTTCATTTATTCTCTATTGATGGTCACCTGAAATATTTCCAGTTTTTGGCTATTATGAATAAGGCTACTATAAGCATTCTTGGGCAAGACTTTTTGTGGATACACGCTTTCATTTCTTGTAGGTAAATACCCAGGAGTAGAAATGCTGGGTCGTTAAGTTTTTAAGGTCATTTAGTTTTTAAGAAACTACCTGACATTTCCCCAAGTTATTGTACCATTTCATGTGGCCACCAAAAATGTTTGAGAGTTCCTTGATGACTTACGATGTTGAGTATCTTTTCATGTGCTTATTAGCCATTTATATAATTTTCTTTGTGAAGTGTCCATTCAACTATTGTGCCCATTTTTAAATTGAGTTGTTTGTCTTTTTTGTTACCGAGTTGTAGGAGTTCTTCATATAGTCTAGATAATAGTCTTTGTTGGATATGTGTTTTTTTTTATGGCAGTAACATTGGTTTATAACATTATATAAATTTCAGGTGTACATCATTATATTTCAGTTTCTGCGCAGATTACATCATGTTCACCACCTAAAGACTAATTGCAATCCATCACCATACACATGTGCCTAATCACCCTTTCCCCCCTGCTCAGGATATGTGTTTAACAAATATTTTCTTCTATTGTATGAATTGTCTATTCTTTTTTTAAACAGCCTCTTGAGTGAGCAGAATTTTTAAAATTTGATGAATATCTGTGTTTTTCTTTTATTGTTATTGCTTTCCTCCTGTAAGAAACCTTTGCCTATCTCTAAGTTGCAAAGATATTCTCCCATGTTTTCTTACAGAAACTTTATAGTTTTTAGCTTTGTGTTTAGGTTTTGATGCATTACAAATTAATTATTGCGTATAGTGTGAGGTAGAGATTGAGGTTCACTTTTTTCATGTGGACATCCAGTTGTTCTGGCACCCTTTGTTGAAAGATCTTCCATTTCCCATTGGAATGCTTTGGTGCCTTTGTTGAAAATCAGTTGATTATACAAATATTTTTTTTTTCTGTATTCTCTGTTATGTTTTATGATCTATTTGTCTATTTGCATGCCAAAACCATGCTGTCTTGATTATTGTAATGTCATACTAAGTCTTGAAATCAGGTAATGTAAGTCTTCCAGATTGCTTTGGATTTTCTAGGTCTTTTGCATTTTCATAGAAATTTTAGAATCAAGGAAAACAGAACCTACAATATTCCTGGTGGGGATATGAATGGGATCGCATTGAATATATGTAGATCAATTTAGGAAGAACAGAAATCTTATTAATGTTGAGTCTTCCAATCTGTGAGCATTATATGTATCTCTATGTATTTAGTTTTCGGTGTAGAGGTCTTGGCATGACTTTTGTTAAATTTATTCCTAACCACTTTATGTTTTTTGAGGCTTTTGTAAATGCGATTTTTAAAAATACTGTTTTCCCAGTTGTTTACTAATGGTATCTAAAAATGTAATTGATTTTTGTATGTTGACCTTGTATCCTGCAACGTGTAACTATCAGTTTTAGTAATTGTTTTGTATGTTCTTTAGGATTTTCTGTGTAAACAAATTGTCATTTGTGACAGGCATAGTTTTATTTTTTCCTTTCCAATCTTTATGCTTTTCTTTCCTTGCCTTATTGGACTGTCTAGAACCACCAGTACAACTTTGAATAGAAGTGATAAGAGTGAACATGCTTGCTTTGTCCTTGATCTTGAGGGGAAAGTATCAATATGTCACCCGTAAGCATGATATTAGCTGTAGATTCTTTACCAAGTTCTTTATCAGGTTGAGGAAATTCCATTCTGTTTCTGATTTTCTGAGAGTTTTTGTCATGGATAGATATTGAATTTTTTTTTCAGGTTATTTTCTGCATCTATTTAAATGATTGTATGGTTTTTTGTCCTTTATTCTATTAATATGGTAAATTACATTCATTAATTTTTAAAAAAACATTAAACCAACATTGCATTCCTGGGATAAACCTCCCTTAATTATGATGTATCATCTTTTTTATATACAGTCATACACTGCATAACGACATTGCAGTCAACAACAGACTGTATCTACAACAGTGGTCCCGTACGATTAGTACCCTACAGCCCAGGTGTGTAGTCGACTGTACCATCTAGGCTTGTGTAAGTACAGCCTGTGATGTTCGCACAACGACGAAATCGTCTAATGATGTATATCTCAGAATGTATCCCCACTGTTAAGTGACGCATGACTGTATTGCTAGATTAAATTTGTTAATATTTTGTTTTAGATATTTATGAAGGATATCAGTGTATAATTTTTTCTTTCTTTTCTTTCTTTTGGTAATATGTCTGGTTTTATTAGTGGATTAGGCTGACCTCACGAAATGTTGAAAAGTGCCCTCTTCCCTTTTCTGAAGGAGTTTGTATAACATTCATATTATTTCTTTCTTTCTTTGATAGAATTCACCTGTAAAACCATCTTAGCCTGAAGTTTTCTTTGTGGGGAGGTTTTTGATAATAAATTCAATTTCTTGAATAGATATAGGGCTATTCAGATTGTCTATTTCATCTTATGTAAGTTTTCATAAGTGTTTTTCAAGAAATTTGTTTCATCTAAGTTGTCAAACTTATTGACATAAAATTGTTCATAGTATTCCTTTATTATCCTTTTAATGGATTAAGGGTGATATCTTCATTTCTCATACTGGTGTTCTGTTTTTTTCTTGACTAGTCTAGCTAGGTAGGATGTTGTAAATTTTGTTGATTTTATCAATTTGTTCATCTTTTCAAAGAACAACTTTTAGCTTTATTAATTTCCTCTATTATTTGCCTGATTTTTACTTCATTGACTGTAGTTCTTTATTATTTCTTTCCTTTTATTTATTCTGGGTTTACTCAGCTCTTCATTTTCTAGCTTTTTAAATTTGAAACTTAGGTCATTTATTATCATGTTTTCTGATATAGGCATTTAAAGCTAGAAATTGCCCTCTAAGTGTGGGATACCACCTCAGCATGGCCTGATAAGCAGTGCCATGTCCGCGCCCAGGATCTGAACCAGCAAAACCCTGGACCACCAAAACAGAGCGCAAGAACTAACCACTTGGCCACAGGGCTGGTCCCTAATGTTTAGTTTCCTAATAGTTGAGTTTTTCTTAGGTATCTTATTGATTTCTAATTTAATTCCATTGTGTTCAGAGAACATAGTCTGTATGATTTTAATCCTTTTATTTTTATTAAAATATTTTATGTCGTATATTTTGGTGAACATGCCACGTGCACTTGAAAAGAATGTGTATTCTGCACTTGTTGGATGTAGTATCCCATAAATGCCAATCAGGTCAAGGTGGTTCATAGTGTTTTTCAGATCTTATATGTGTTTATTGATATTTTTGATCTGATTGTTAAGTGAGAGAAAGGTATTAAAACCTCCAACTATAATTGTGATTTTGTACATTTCTTCCTTTAATTCTGTCACGTTGCTTCATGTATTTTGAAGCTCTGTTATTAGACACATACACATTTATGATTTTTGTTTGTTCCTTATCAATTTATCATTTTATCTTTAGGAGATGTCCTTCCCTGTTTATTTCTGGTTATATTCTGTCTCGAAGACTATTTTATCTGATGTTAATAAAGCCGTTTGTCTTTTTTTTTTTTTAAAGATTTTATTTTTTTCCTTTTTCTCCCCAAAGCCCCCCGGTACATAGTTGTATATTCTTCGTTGTGGGTCCTTCTAGTTGTGGCATATGGGACGCTGCCTCAGCGTGGTCTGATGAGCAGTACCATGTCCGTGCCCAGGATTCAAACCAACGAAACACTGGGCCGCCTGCAGTAGCGCTCATGAACTTAACCACTCGGCCATGGGGCCAGCCCCACAAGCAGGTAGAATTTTTATATGAATTGGTTAAGGTAAGTGCTACCTGATAGGACATGAGAGGAAAGGAGAATTGATAGGACTTACTATATATCAAGTGGTATACTGTCATGCACTGCTTAACAACAGGGATACATTCTGTGAAATGCATCGTTAGGTGATTCGTCTTTGTGCAAACATTATAGCATGTCCTTACAGAAACCTAGATGGTATAGCCGACCAGACACTCCGGCTATATGGTACTAATCTTTTTTTCTTAACATGTAAATTTCAGGAGTACATCATTATATTTTGGCTTCTGAATAGAGTGTATCATGTTCATCAAAAGTCTAGTTTCCATCCATCGCCATACATATGTGCCCTCTTACTCCTTTCATCCTCTCCCCACCCCCGTCCCCTCTGTAACTACCAATCTGTTTTCCATATCTATGTGGTTGTTTATTTTGATTGGCACCTGAGCTAACAACTGTTGCGAATCTTTTATTTTTTTCTGCTTTCTCTCCCCAAATCCCCCCAGTACATAGTTGTGTATTTTTAGTTGTGGGTCCTCCTAGTTGTGGCATGTGGGATGCTCCCTCAGCATGGCCTGATGAGCAGTGCCGTGTCTGCGCCCAGGATCCAAACCGGCGGAACCCTGGGCGAAGCAGAATGCAGGAACTTAACCACCCAGACACTATGTGTTTGTTTTTAATCTTCCACATATGGGTGAAATCATACGGTATTTGTCTTTCTCTGTCTGACTTATTTTGCTTGGCATGATATATATGGTGCTAATGTCATGGGACCACTGTCGTATATGCGGTCCATTGTTGACCAAAATGTTGTTATGAGGTGCGTGACTGTATATACTTTATCTCATTTAACTCCTCTGAAAGTAGGAAGTATCTCAGTTTTGCAGATAAGCAAACGGGCATCAGGAATTAAAATAGCTTACTAAGGTCACATAGCTTGTAGCAGCAGAATTGGGATTCATGTTGACTCCAAAATCCATGTTCTTTATTAGTCATTTTGCTGAGAAGATAAATATAAGAAATGTAAATTATGTGGCAAAGGGGCTGTAAATGGAAAAGTTAGTTGTTGGCAGTAAAGGGATTGAGTTGAAAGAGTAATTTTATCCCTTTTATAACTAATGAATGGTAAAAAAAAAAAAAGTGATGGAAAAAAACTCAATGTGTGAGAGTTTCCAGTAGAAGGCTCTGTGCGCTTGCTCTATGTGCTAATGACAGTTCTGCCTTTGCTAATTCAATTTCTTCCCTTTGGCTTCCTTCCAAGAGCAGCTCAGCATTTATCAGACCAGGTCTTTGGGAACTTGTAATGTAGAATGGAGATGCAGGGATGAGGTAGAAGGGATATGAAAGTAGGCACTGCGTATTATTCTCTGTTTACTACTTTGTACCCTGTTGTGGTTGCATTATTTAAAAAAAAAAGACTTTTCAATGGATATCTTCAAATCTTACCATGAATGCTGGTAGCTTCTAATTGCAGCAGCATTAGAAAGTGTTTTTGGGGGCCAGCCCAGTGGGGAAGCAGTTAAGTGAGCATGTTCCGCTTCAGTGGCCTGGGGTTCGCTGGTTTGGATCCCGGGTGTGGACACGGCACCACTTGGCAAGCCATGCTGTGGCAGGTGTCCCACATATAAAGTAGAGGAAGATGGGCACAGATGTTAGCTCAGGGCCAGTCTTCCTCAGCAAAAAGAGGAGGATTGGCGGTAGTTAGCTCAGGGCTAATCTTCCTCAAAAAAAAAAAAAAGACAATGTTTTTTGTTGATAATTCTTGAACTTAGATACATGGGGGTTTACTGTGTTATTCGCTCTACTTTTGTATTTGTTTGATATTTTCTATATGAAAAGTTTTTTTTTAAAGAAAATGTTTTAGCAAACATACTTGATTGTTAGGCACCCCTTCTAATTCTGGAATGTCAGAACAATGTCTTGTATATTATTACTGTAGATTTCAGAGTGCCTTACACATAGTAGCCACTCCATGAATAGACATCTGAGTTTATTGATATTAAAAATTGAGTATAATATTTAGTTGCTCAATTTTAAATGTAATATTTAGGCAGCAGTTAGTATATAAAACGAAACTATGCTTTTTGGCTAATTCTGTTAAGGTGAGAAAATGTTCTGGAATCATATAGTAGTGATGGTTGTAGATCTCTGTGAATATACTAAAAAACATTGAATTGTACACTTTAAATGAGTAAGTTTTATAGTACATAAATTATATCCCAATAAAAAAAGAATGTAAAAAAATACAAAGATAAGCCTTAAACTGGGAGAAGATATTTGTAATAACACATAACTGATAAAGAATGCCCACAAATCAATAAGGAAAAGACAACTCTATAGATAAATAGATAAGTAAGAGGAACAGGCATTTCACAAAGAGGAAACAAGAATAGCCAAGAAACATTAAAAAGATGCCCAACCTCATTAGAGATCAAAGAAATGCAAATTATGAGCTCAATGAAAAAAACTTTTTATAAGTACTAGATTTGCAGAAATTAAAGAGTTGGATCATTCCAAGTGTTGACAGAGATGTAGAGGAACAAGAACCCTTATATATACTGCCGGTGGGAAAGTTAACTGGTACAACCACTTTGAAAGTATTTTGGTATTACCTGGTAAAATTGAAGATGCACATGCCCTTTGATCCAGCAGTTCTACTCCTGGAGGGGTGTGTGTGTGTGCACATGCGTGTACCTATGTGTGTGTACTCTGTCCTGTTCTCATTGATCTGTATTTCCACCTTTTATCAAGTTTTCGTATTTTCATGGGCCTATTTCTGGACTTTGTATTATTTTATATTGGTTTGTTTATCTATACACCAATTTTGTTCTGGCTTAATTACTGTATAAGTCTTAATGTCTGGTGGAATCAATTTCTTGAGAAATGTTCCTCAGGAATGTGTTGGCTATTCATGGTCCTTTGTTCTTCCACATGAAGCTTTGAATCAGCTTGTCGTGTCTGATGAGAAATCCTGCTGGATTGTTATTGAACTTATATTGAATTACTTTGAATTTATACATCACTTGAAAAGACTTTTCATGACATTAATGCATCTCTCCATTTATTTAGATCTTTAACGTCTTTCAATTGCCAGGAGGAAAGAAATTTTTCCTCCCCTTTTTCTAAGTTCTTCTGTCTGGTCTAAGAATTAACATGAGAGATTAACGGGAAAAAATCAAATTAAATTACATACATACAGGAACCCCAAAGATATGAGATTCCCCAACAGTTGGGCAGTTGAGGTTTATGTGCCATCCTGAGCTAAGGAGAAGTGGGTAGCATTCTGGGACTTCAAAGGAGAGAAAGACAATTTACAGGAAGATGGGAAAAGCAAATGTTTGGTAAACAAAAGTTTGCCATGCTCTGCAGAGACAATGGGACACAGAGAGGACTTCCATCAAACAGGCCTTGCTAAGTTTTCCCCAGTCTGTCACACCTAGTTCAGATTCTTTGTAGGTTATCTATAGTGATAGCTCTTCTTCCTGGAACAGGTGCTTGATATAAATTCTTTTAGGCAGTTAAGGGAGAGGTAAAAAGCAAAACTTCCTGAGTCTTTCTGTTTCTTAAAAATAATCAGCTTAGGGGCCGACCCTGTGGCTGAGTGGTTGAGTTCGCACACTCTGCCTTGGCAGCCCGGGTTTCACTTGTTCAGATCCTGGGCATGAACCTGGCACTGCTCGACAAGCCATGCTGAGACAATGTCCCATATAGCAGAGCGAGAAGGACTTACAACTAGAATATACAGCTATGTACTGAGGAGCTTTGGGGAGAAGAAGAAAAACCACAAAAAAACAAAAGATTGGCAACAAATGTTAACTCAGGTGCCAATCTTTAAAAAAAAAATAATAATCAGCTTAAAATAATCCTCATGCCAGAGAGACACATTTTGGGGTGGCAAATTTTGCTCCCCTACACAATCAAATTTTATTATTTTCTTTGCAAAGATCTCATACTCTTTTGTTAGATTTATTCGTAGGGGTGTGTGTGTGTGTGTTAGAATAATATCAATTTTTAAAACACCTCTATTGAGGTATAATTTACATACCATAAAATTCACCTATTTTAAATGTACAGTTTATTGATTTTTAGTAAATTTTCAGAGCTGTATAACCATTGCCACAATCTAATTTTAGAACATTCCATCACCCCAGAAAGAAACCTTGTGCCCATTGGCCCTCTGTGTTCCCACCACTGGCCCCAGGCAATTACTAATCTAGTAAACACTCTCACACACTAAAAAACTTTTTTATCATGGACATTTAAAAATAAACACACGAAAGTCAAGAGAATAGAACAATGACTCCAAAACAACCAATATGGTCAGTGTTGTTTTCTGTTTCCTCCAACTTCTATCTAAGCTTTCCCCTGGATTATTTTAAAACAAATCTTGGACATAATTTTATTTCTTCCATAAGTATGTCAGTATGTGTCTCCAAGATATGAGGACTCTTAAAAAAAAAAAAAACAACTACAGTACCTTTATCACACCTAAAAAGATTAACAATTCTTTAGTGCCATTTAATATCCAGCCAGTATTCAAAGCAATCATACATTGCATCACTTTAATCTGTAGCAATTCCCTATCCATTTTTTCCTTGTCACCTATTTGTTGAAGAAACCAGATCATTTGTTGGCAGCCTTTCTCACATTCTGGATTTGGCTAATTGCATTCCTGTGACGTCATGTGATATGTTTTTGTACCTGCCATCTTTTCTGTAAAATGGTAGGTAGGTCTAAGCAGCACACGCTGTCCACTCGAAATATAACTTGAACCCTAAGTCCAAGCCACATAAGTAATTGAAAATTTTCTAGTAGCCGCATTAAGAAAAGTAAAAAGAAAAAGATGAAATTAATAATACATTTTATTCAACCCAAGAAATCAAAAATATTAACATGTATACAATATGAATTATGATGAGATATTTTATATTCTTTTTAATTTTTGAAATCTATTGTATATTTTACACTTATGGCATATTTCAATTCAGAGTGGGTACATTTCAGGTGCCCAGTAGCCACATGTGACTAGTGGCTACCAGATTGGATAGTGCAGATCTAGAGATTTGATCTGACTTAGGTTTGAGTCTTTGTCAAGAACAGTTCATAGGTGGTGCTGTGAACTTTATATTGCATTACAATAGGAGAGAAATAATGTCTGGGACTTTTTTGTGCATGATGTCAAGATTGGTGCAAAGGTTCAGGTATTGTCAGCCTGATCATTCAGTCCCCCACTAGCTTTTCACCTAATGGTTTTAATTATCACTGATAATTGCCTGCATTCATATTTCATTAATGAGTGAAAATGGTGATGGTGTAATTCTATCATTACTTCTGCATCTAATAGCTGAACTGTTCTATAAAGAAAAATCTTGCCTCATCAGTCGTTTGGTTACTTTTCTATTAGAGTACTTTCTATCATAGTTATACTTTTTGTTGTTAATTTTTAACTTGATTGAATAGTAGTCAGAAAATGTGACCATATGGTACAGTTTTTGAAATCTATTGAATCTTGCTTTGTGGCCTACTGTATAGTCAGTTTTCAACAACATTTCACATGTGTTTGAACAGAATGTGTATTCTCCAGTGGTTTGGTGCATGTTCTAAATATCATAAAATAAAAGTTGTTAATTATATCATTCAAGTTTTTAATATCCTTACTGGGGTTTTTTGTCTGATCTATCAATTGCTGAAAGAGATGAGTTGATTTCTTCCATTATGAGAGTGGATTTATTGATTTGTTCATGTAATTCTATTGATATTTGCTTTATATATTCTGGAGTTCTGATATTAGAGACATTCAAGTTTAGAACTGTTATGTGTTCCTGGTGAATTGAACCTTTCATCATTATGTAGTGATCCTCTTTACCTCAGTAATACTTTTTGCATAAAAGCTTATCTTGTTTGATATTAATATCTCTAACCAGTTTATTTTGGTTATTATTGTCTGACACAACTTTACTCATCGTTTTACTTTCACTCTTTTTTCTTATATTTTAGATATGTCTTTTGGAAACACGTATAGTTGGATTTTAACAAAAAAAATCTAGACTGACAGTCTTTTCAACTGTAGATGTTAGTCCATTTACACTTTTTTGTTATTACTAATTTAGTAGGTTTATTTCTGCTATCTTTTATGTTTTTTATTGTCTCTCTTCCTTTTTTCTTCCTTTTCTTTTTCTTGTCCTTCTTTGGAAGTTATACACACTTTATTTCTTTTATTGATTATTCTAAAAATGTTAACATAAGTACTTAACCTAAAATCCAAAGTTAATCAGTAATAATTGCCCGACCTCCTTATATGACAAGGACTTGTGAATGTTTAAGTTCTGATGATCTTCCTTAACGGTGATTGTTTGTCGTCTGATATTTTAGTTGTATTTTTTATTTAATTCTACCAATTAGACATCATTGTTATTGTTTTATACAATCAATGTTTGTTTAGATTTATTTGTATTTATCTTTTTCTAGGATCCCAGTATGTTAAGATAGACCTCTGTTACAAGTTTCTTCTTCCTAAAGTGCATGCTTTAGAAGTACATTTAAAGAAGAAGGGATCTTAGTAATTAATGTTACCAGTTTTTGTTTGTTTGAACATTATTTGTTCTCACACTTTTAAGATAGTTTTCCTATGTATTTCAACTCCAGTTTGATGGTTATTTTCTTTTAGCTCTTTTTAATTATTCCTCTATCTTCTGAGTTTCATTGTTGCTATTGAGAAATCAGTTGTCAGTCTGTTTATCAGGTATCTGTCTTTTTTCTCTTGTGGCCTCTAAACTATTTTTTTTGTCTTTGGTGTTTTCCAGTTTCACTGCAGTCTATATAGGGTGGTTTTCTTTTTATTTATTGTGGTTGTGATTTTTTGGGCTCCCTGAATCTGGGAATCTATGGTTTTCATCAAACTTGAAAAATTCTTAGCCATTATTTCTTCAAATATTACCTCTTGTTTATCTGTCTGTTTTCTTCTTCCGGCATTCTAATTAGATGTATTAAACATTCCTACTCTTTCCTCCGTATCTCTTCACTTCATCTCTTTTGTGTCTCCATTTTGCATCTAAGTTCTTCAGATCTCTAAAGAATTTCAGTTATAGTTCAAACTGTGAATTCTCACTTCAGGTTCAACTATCCTGCTGTTTAACCTGGCCACCAAGTTTCTAATTTTAACTATTACATGTCCAGTTTCTAGAAATTCTGTTAGGTTCCTTTTCAAATCTGCCTGCCCATTTATTAGAGTGTTGTTCCTTAGTCATATTTTTATATCCTTTCTTGTTTCTTTAAATGTTATTCTATAGCTATTCATTCCACTGTGTTTGTGAGTCTGAGGCTCATTTTTATTTCTGCTGACCCTTAATTACATTGGCTTGCTTCATATGTTTTGTGATTTGATTGTGAGTTTATATTCATTTATGTCAAGATGATTTTCATAGTTTAGCAGCGTTTTTAGGTAACTTAATGTTAAGAAAGTTTTTTGGGGGGTTAATTAGTGTTCAGTTTGCCTGAAATGGAAGATATGAAATATTTTTAATTAATTAGGAAAAAATAGGAGAAATAATATATCTATAGAAACATAAAATGGGACTTTGCCTTTTAAAATAGAAATTTTAGAATTTATTCTTTGCACTATTGCATCAAAAGTGAATGTTCTTGACAACCAAATTGTTCTACATCTTCAAAATCTGTTAATTTTTATACATTGTGCAATCAGAATAAAATTAAAAGGAAAAAATGGAGACTTCTTTCTTTTGTTAACTGTTGTCTTAAACAGTAGGCATCTACATGGCTGTAAGTGTCCTGTTTTACCTGTCTCCATAAGATGTTACTAAGTATTGATTAGTGGGTACAAAGTGAATGAATTTGTGCTGTTCCTGTAATGGTACAATCTTGTTTTTGCAGTTCACACCATTACCTGGAGAAGAAAAAAAAAAAAAAAAAAAAGATCTGGGCTGCCACAGTGGTGTAGTGGTTAAATTCATGGCTTTGCTTCGGTGGCCCGGGGTTCACAAGTTCGGATCATGGGCACGGACATAGCACCACTCATCAAGCCACACTGTGGCAGTATCCCACATAAAATAGAGGAAGATTGGTACAGATGTTAGCTCAGGGCCAATCTTCCTCACTAAATAAATAAATAAATAAGATCTTATTCATTAACACTGTCATCCTTCGTCATTAAATGATGAGACCAGGGGCTGGCCCCATGACCGAGTCATTAAGTTCTTTCACTCTGCTTCGGTGGCCCAGCGTTACACCAGTTCGGATCCTGGGCTTGGACATGGCACCACTCATCGAGCCATGCTGAGGCAGCATCCCGCATGCCACAACTAGAAGGACCCACAACTAAAAATATACAACTATGTACCAGGGGGCTTTGTGAAGAAAAAGGAAAAATAAAATCTTTTAAAAAAAAGAAAAAAAGATGAGACCAAAGATAAAGGCAGGACAGATGTCTCAGAATTCCATTTTATTTTTTTATTCTCTAAATTCCCTAAGAATGAAGATTTCTAATATCCTCTGTTCAGCATGTTTATGATGCTGAATTCATAGCAAAAGACATGTTTGACATTAATTTTGCATTCCATTGTAAGAAAATGCTAGGAAATTGAAGTTTCTTTTTTTGGGTCCAAATATATTCTTACCTCAGTTGATTTATTTACTTTCCTACATTGGTTGAGGGATATCTTTTGTTTTAAGCATAAATATCAGGTTGTTTTACTCTGCAGGTTTCCTCAACTCCTTTCAGAAGCAAATGGAATACAATTCATGAAAATGAAAAATAATCTTCAATTTCTGTGGCTCAATCTTAAGGACCAAATAATGTTGCATGGTTTTTTTAGTGCAGTAGTCATAATAATTTGTATATAGCAGTGAGATAAGATAAATGTTTTGAATCACTGCCTGTAAGATATGATGTTCATTATTACTCTCAAGTTACTTCATATGTTTTTTTCTTCCCCAAAGAAAACCCAAGTTCTTTTATGACAGAGACTGTCTTCTATTCTGTTTATATATCTCTGTCCTCTTTTTCTCAAACTTCAGGCCCATTTAAATCTCCAGCTTATTCAAAATAGTTTTGTCTTGGCTACCTTGTACAATGGGATCTTTTTATCCTATTTCTCATGAAAACCTGATACTTTGGCATTTCTCTTACTGTCATAGAAAAATTCTGCTCATGCTGGAGAAAAGCCCTTTTTAAGCTGAATTAGTGGGACTTTCATATTTGTGGAAAAATCCTAAGATGTCTTTCTGGGCCATTTGCTTTTTGATATATCCAGATTGTTCCTTATTCCAGTGAAAACAGACATAGGAGACTGTAATTAGCTAATCCTATAATTCTTGCCAGGATAGTAGGGGTTGTTCATTGTGAACACATTCTGCCGCCAACAGCTGAGTTGGAACATTGTGTTTATTTCTGAGAGGATTTGAGTATGAACAATTTGGTTTAAAGATTAAATGAAGGAATAAATTCTATTGATAAACTTGATGAAATTATTAATCTTTTAAAGAAAATTACTAAGTTATAGAGAGGAGTTCACATTTAGAGTATTGAGTATCATACTGAACTTTGTATAAACTGAAAATCTGGTGTATATTTTATTTAGAAGAAGCTTTCCTATTGCCTTTTTGAGCAGTGGACAGATGTACTGGAGGCAACCTATCTTGATGTGATAAGCAACAGATTGGAACATAGAGCAGAACTAGGTGTACAATGTCAGGGAGTCCAATTCAGTGTGTATTTACTATGTACGGGGAACTTTTTTGTGTGTATGTGAAGAAGATTGGCCCTGAGCTGACATCTGTTGCCAATCTTCATCTTTTGCTTGAGGAAGATTGTCCCTGAGCTAGCATTTGTGCCAATCTTCCTCTATTTTTATGTGAGAAACCACCACAGCCTGGCTTGATGAGTGGTGCTAGGTCTGTACTCAGGATCTGAACCTGTGAACCCGGAGCTGCTGAAGCAGAGCGTGAGAACTCAACCATTATGCGTTCAGGATGGCCCCTACAAGGAACTTTGGTAGACACTCTAGTGGAGGAGGGAGGTTGAGGTGGATATAAGGATGAGTAAGAAATCGTCTCTTAAATAGTGTAATATCCGGTGGGAGAAATAATCAGTAAATAATAGAAAATAGAATAAAACAAATGTCAAACAGAGTTTGCAGTAACATGCCATAGGGGAAAATAGGGAAAAGCAATGAAGATTGATTAGAGAATCAGAGAAGGTGTCACTAAGAATGTGGCATTTAAGTTGATTCTAGAAAAAGAGCAGTATTTGGATAGATGGGAGATGCTGGGAATAGGAATGTCAGGATCTCATTTTGAGGGACTGGTAAATACGGAGGTATGCATGGCTAAAGCCCCAGTTTTTTTGAAGGATAAAGGAGAATATAAGGCTAACCCATATGAGTATTTAATTTTTACTCTTCAATAATATTAACAACAATTAACATTTCTCTAATATTTTCATGTACACATTTGAGACTTATAAGAATGGCTATGGGAGGTATTATTATCACCCCCAATGTATACCTGGTCTTGTGTGATTTAGTGGAAAGATAGGGGTTTGAAAGTTGACTGTTTTACCTAAAAGCTGCATCATCTTAGACACATCACTGGAAATACCGAGTAGCAGTTTTCTCATCTATCACATATGGATAATACCTTCTCCAGTAGGTTTTTTAAGGCTGCTGCCTAGGCTGTGTACTGCATTATTCCGGGGGTGACATTCACACAGACCAGGGATTGGCAATTTTTGTGTTCTGTGAAGGGCCGCAGAGTAAACATTTAGGCTTTGCAGGCCATAAGGTGTCTGTCACAACTGCTTAACCCTGCTGCTGTAGCACGAAAACAGCCACAGGCAAAATGTAAACACATGGGTGTGGCTGTATGTATTCTAATAAAATGTCACTTAGCAAAACAGATCTTCGGACAGATTTGGCCCACAGCCCGAAGTTTGCTTACCCCCAACATAGACCAGGATGTGAATAGTGCACCGTTGAGCTGTGCAATTATGTGGTACAGATTGTTTGAAGGAATAAATCACATGAGCTATAAGAAATATATATTTATAGCACAAATATTTCAAGCTTTTAAAGTTATTGCTATTGAATTCTAGGTTAAACCACTTAAACCTTTGCCCTCAACTTCAGAATTCTCAGTAGGAAAATAAAAACTACCCTTCTACCAAATTAACTATAATTAGATGTGTGAGAATGATAATATATATGCATGTTGTTTTGAATTCTTTTTGTTTTTTTAAAGATTAGCACCTGAGCTAACATCTGTTGCCAATCTTCTTTCTTCTTCTTCTTCTCCCCAAAGCCCCCCAGTACATAGTTGTATATTCTAGTTGTAGGTCCCTCTGGTTGTGCTATGTGGGATGCCGCCTCAGCGTGGCCTGACGAGTGGTGCCATGTCTGTGCCCAGGATCTGAACCGACGAAAACCCTGTGCCGCCAAAGCAGAGTGCACAAACTTAACCACTCGGCCATGGGGCTGGCCCCTTGAATTCTTTAAAATCAATGTTAACTGGAAATTATGGCTCAGATGTTGTTATAACTGAGTGCCACTGTATCCAGCAGTCTTAAATACAAAATGATAGGAAGCCTGAAGCTTAAATTGCTGGTACTATTCAACATCTCGTCTGATTTGTGTTACTTTGTATAAACTAGGATTTTTACCTGGAGAATAAATACTGCTTTGGCTCTCTGCAAAATTAGCATATGGTAGTAGTGCTGTCCTGATTTTGATCCCACCGCATAATTTTTGTCAGACTACCACTGCATCATTCTTGAAATACAGTTAATAATTGAGAAAAGGCATATGTTCTATTAGAGACACCCGGAAGGGGTGGGGAGAATATGGGCTTTATCTTGCTTTTACTTAGTTATAGCTTTATTTATGCTGTTACTTTCAAGGAATATTTCTTGCGTGTTTTTTCCCTCAGTACTTTGAAGAGTTTTCATATCAGATTATGTAAATCAAATGTTGATTATCTACTAAGGCTTATTTTGACTTTGCTTTTGAGTCTTGGTTTAGGAACAAATTAATTGCTCTTTTTAGGATATTATATGCTAATCATTGTGAGAAGATTATGCTGTTGAACTGCCATACGTAATTCCATTCTCCACTCTCAATATTAAGAGAAATCTTTTATAGTTATCATTTTACCTGTGGAATAAAGGATTTTCTGTTTCTACATTGGAAAATATTTTCTTATTTTTACTTCATATCATAATATTATATATATTCTATTTGCATTAGTTTTTTAAAATCTTTTTTTATTGTAGTAAAATATATATAACATACAGTTTGTCATTTTAACTATTTTTAAGTGTACAATTCAGTCACATTAAATACATTCACAGTGTTGTGTAATCACCACTATCCAGGTCCAGAATTTTTTCATCCTCACAAACAGAAACTCTGTGCCCATTAAACAATAACTACTTACCCATTCCTCCCCTTCCCCCTTGCCTATGCTGGATACCTCATTTATCTAAGTGGAATCATGCAGTATGTGTCCTTTGGTTTCTTTTTTATTTCACTTAGCATAATGTTCTCAAGGTTATCTATGTTCTAGCATGTATCAGACTCATTTTTAAATGGCTGAATAATATTCCATTGTATGTATATACCACATTTCATTTATCTGTTAATGGACACATGCACTGTTTCTACCTTTTGGCTGTTGTGAATAGTGCTGGTATAAACGTTGATATACCAAGTATCTCTTTGAGTCCCCGCTTTCAGTTCTTTTGGGTATATACTTAGGAGTGGAATTGCTGGATTATATGGTAATTCTATGTTTACCTTTTTGAGGAAGTGCCAGACTTTTTCAGAGTGACTGTACCACGTGTTATGTTTTAACAGTTTTGGAAAGCTTTTTATTACTTTATTTTGAAGCTGTTTACTATCTTCATTTTAACATACGAAAATGTCTTGGACTCTCACAAACGTGTTATTATTTGGGGGCAATAACATTTCTAGACTTTCCTTTTTAGTATTTTTCTCTCTTTTGTTTCTCTAAATATGAAGTATTAAATACTGATTTGTTTTTGTTTTTTTTTAAAGATTGGCACCTGAGCTAACAACTGTTGCCAATCTTCTTCTTTTTCTTTTTTCTTTCTGCTTTTTCTCCCCAAATCCCCCCAGTACATAGTTGCATATTTCAGTTATGGGTCCTTCTAGTTGTGGCTTGTGGGACACTGCCTCAACGTGGCCTGATGAGAGGTGCCATGTCCGCGCCCAGGATCCAAACCAGCGAAACCCTGGGTCGCCATAGCAGAGCACGCAAACTTAACCACTCGGCCCCAGGGCCGGCCCCTTAAATAGTGATTTCTTTGTCAGAAATTCATTGAGAAGCTTGAAAAATTCTTACACTCCAGCAAGTGAAACATGCTATAAATACATCATGCCACTTCTCAAACTAGTAGGATTCTCAAGCATTCTGAAACTTGTATAGTAATAAAACACTATATTTTGTTTATCTCTTAGAAAATACTCATTTCCCCAAGAAGAAAAATTCTAGGGTTTTTTTTCCCCTAAAATTAAATCTATACTGGATCTAGTCCATTATCAGTACCTTAGTTAAAAAGTAAATAATGTTAAACAGGAAAAAAAAGAGAGACAGTACTTAATAACAGTTAAGTTTTACTGAGTACTTACTGTGTCAAATCCTGTGCTAAGTACTTTAAACATATTATCTAATATAACCCTCACAACAAACTATATGAGTAGGAACTCTTGTTATCTTTATTTTACAGATAAGAAACTTGAGACAGACAGAGAGGTTAAGTAGGTTGCCTAAGGTCACACAAGTAACAAGTAACGGATTCATATTTAATTCAGACCATTTTTACCCACAAGCATATTTCAGCGACTACCTGTTAGCATGTCAAAGATAATAAATATATCTTTATTTCTGTATTAAGGAGTTTACAATAAAGATGAGTCCAAATCACTAATATTACTATTATACAGATACAGGGAAAAAAGATAATTGGATTTTAATTATAGAAATTCGAAGGCTACTAATTTCCATATGCAGGCTTTAATTAGTATAAGCTTTTAATGTAGTCCCCAAGTTCACTATTTTCTTGGTATTTCATTCACTGGCAACTCATGTATGAGCCAATGATAATTAGATCACCCAGAACCTGGGTGAAATTTATTCATGCTTACCATCTCCATTTGGTTCTTTGTCATTTTTGTAGTGCCTCTCTCCTACTTCCTTGAAACGTTTTTGCTTCCTGGAAAGACCTCTTTATGTAAGCTCTATACGGACAGGAATCTCTGAACAGTGCTCAGTAAATCTTTGGTGAATAAATATGTAAAAATCTTTCTTTTTATAAATCCTTATCAAATAAGATGATGAAATCTTATACTGTAACTGTTGTTATGGTTGTTGATGTGTGCCCCGTAAGTTTTCATAGCCATGCTTCTAATTACATGATTTTTCTTGAATATGTTGGGAACAATGTAACATTTAAGGGCATGGATTTTGATGTCAGACAGACTTGGTGTTAATCCTGACTCCGCTTACTAATTATGTGACCTTGAGGAAGGTATTTAACCTCTCAAACCTCAAGTTTCTCCTCAGGAAAATGGAGTTAAATAAAAGTACCTACCTCACAGGATTGCTAGGAGAATTAAAGAAGATAATAGATGTGATGTGAAGGACCTGTTTTAAAGTACGATATGTGTGCTTTTTCTGTTTCAAATTACTTGGGATTCAACTGTACAAGACATGATCAATGTCCTAAAGGAATGTACCTAGCAGGCTACAAATAGGAAATAATATTCAGTAGTTCCCCTTTTTCCACAGGGAATACATTCCAAGACCCCCAGTGGATGCCTAAAACTGCCAAGAGTACCAAACCGTATATATATTATGTTTTTCCCCATACATATGTATTTGAGGTGCAACAGCAAAACCAGCGTGAATTTCTTTTTCCTTCTTTATAGTTTCATGGGTAGAAGATTCATCCTTACCAGACCTTAGCAACCTTAGCATATGATTTTTTACTTATTAAGTCACAAACTGTCACCTTTTCTTTCTTTCTTTTTTTTTGGTGAGGAAGATTGGCTCTGAGCTAACATCTGTTGTCAATCTTCCTCTTTTTGCTTGAGGAAGATTGTCACTGAGCTAATATCTGTGCCAGTCCTCCTCTATTTTGTATATGGGACGCTGCCACAGCATGACTTGATAAACAGTATATAGGTCTGTGCCTGGGATCCGTACCCATGAACCCTGGGCCACCAAAGTGGAGGGTGTGAACTTAACCATTAGGCCACCATGCTGGCCCTGAAGTTTTACCTTTTCACTTAAAGGGAGCACTTTACAGCTTCTCTTTGATATATTGGAATTGCCAGCATCACTATTCTTGTGCTTCGGGGCCATTATTAGATAAAATAGGGTTACTTGAACACAAGCACTGCAATACTTTGCCAGTTGATCTGATAACTGAGATGGCTACTAAGCGACTAAGCAGTGGGTAGCATATACAGTGTGGACATGGGACAAAAGGATGATTCATGTCCTGGGTGGGATGGAACAGAACTGCACGAGATTTCCTCAGCTACTCACAACGGCACACAGTTTAAAACTTATGAATTGTTTATTTCTGGAATTTTCCATTTAATATTTTTGGACTGTGGTTGACCATGGTAACTGAAACCACAGAAAGGGAAACCATGGCTAAGGGGGGACTACTGTATACAAGACTTTAAAACACTGACAGAATATCTGAATAAGTTAGAGACTGAAAACACATCAATGACTATTTTTTAAATTTTTATTTATTTTTGACAAACCAAAAATTGTATATATTTAAGGTATACAACGTGATATTTTGATATGTGTATACATTGTAAAATGATTTTACCGCAATTAACATATCCATCACTTCCCATAGTTACTATTTGTGTGTGTGTGATAAGAACACTGGAGATCTACTCTTTTAGCGAATTTCAAGTATATGATGCATTATCATTAACTATAGTCACCAAGCTGTACATTAGGTCTCCAAAATTAACTCATCTTATAACTAAAAGCTGGTACCTTTTGATTAATGTTTCCTCTTTTCCCTGATCCTCCAGCCTCTGGTAACTACCATTCTATTCTCTGTTACCAAGAGATCAACCTTTTTTTTTTTTTTTTTTAGATTTCGCATGTAAGTGAGATAATGTGATATTTGTTTTTCTGTGTTTGGTTTATTTCATTTAGCCTAATGTCCTCCAAGTTCATCCTGCTGTTGTCATAAATGACAGGATTTCCTTCTTTTTTAAGGCTAAATAATAGTTTATTCTACTACATTATCCATTCATCTGTCCATGCACACTGTTAGGTTGCTTCCGTATCTTGTTTACTGCTTGCTGCAATGAAGATGGGTGTGCAGATTATCTGCTCGAGATACAGTCTTGCGCCCCCTAATGACTATTTTGGTCAATGACAGACCACATATATGATGGTGGTTTGGTAAGATTAGTACTATATAGCCTGGGTGTGTAGTAGGCTGTACCATCTGGGTTTCTTAAGTGTTCTCTATGATGTTTGCATGATGACAAAATCTCCTAACAATGCATTTCTCAGAACATAGCCCCGTGGTTAAGTGACACATGACTGTAGTGATTTTATTTCCTTTGGATATATACCCAGAAGTGAGATTGCTAGATATTATGGTAGTTCTATTTTTAATTTTTTCAGGAACCTCCATACTGTTTTCCATAATAGGCAGTACCAATTTACACTTTTACCAACAGTGCAAAAGGGTTCCCTTTTCACCACATCCTCGCCAACTCTTATTATCTTTTGGCTTTTTGATAATCACCATTCTAACAGGTATGAGGTGATATCTCATGTGGTTTTGATTTGTATTTCCTTGATGATTAGTGATATTGAACATATTTTCGTATACCTGTTGGCCATTTGTATGTCTTCTTTAGAAAAATGTCTATTCAGGTCTTTTGCCCAAGCCTACGTTTAAATCTTTAAATCCATTTTGAGCATCCATCAGTGACTATTATTTCATTGTAGTGTCCAAAGTGTGCTAGAAGCTCAACAAAATTATTGTCTATGTGCTAAGTTATTTAGGTATACAAGCAAATACTTAAAAATAAATGCATTTAAAGTACATCATAAATAAAGGAAATTACTTGTGGGAGTGAGTCATAATTAAGGGTTAGTAGCAATAGTCCTACTAATTTTAGATAGACTACTGTGCTGTATGAACAACAAGCTATGAAGACTGAATAGATACCAAATTCTGTTACAATAAAATAAAACATAAACTTGAACCATTTAATGATGTGCTTAAATCTAAGTGTAAAGTATGATGTTTAAAGTATAAATGGTAAGCAATTCATATAAGTGATTATATTATGTATAATTAATATTAGGGTCCTTCAGCTAAACTTTGTATTTTTATAGTCACCTGGGGAGAAGGAAGGAGTTCACTAGAAAAAGAAACTGTTTCCTTTTAATATGAAGATTCCTACATTTAAGCCCCTTTTCCAGTGGGTGTCACTCAGGGACCAGAATAATCACTCATCTTTGGTGTAGATGTACATACTTAGGGTGTTTGATTTAACCTAGCTCAGGGCTGGACGGGCACTTTCCCAATGTAATAGAAATGGGCTCCCTTCATTGAAGAGCAAATATTAGGGCCTCAGGAAACTAGTGGAAGAGATGGAGACAGAATAATAACTGAAGGCCTCTTCAACAGTGAAGGGACCTTATTTTCAGGGTGGATGGGGTTAGTGAAAAGGTCTTCCTTGGTTTACTAACTCCATTTTTCTTTGCCAGAGGCAGAGAGGGGAATGGGATGAAGTGTATAAAAATTGTCCTTTCCCAAATTTCTCCCCCATTCTGTATGAAATTATTCAACAATTCAAATTATCCACCAATTATTCAACAGTTATGCACCTTTTAGTATGAACTAGTTTAATAACTCAAGCTTTCCTAATAACTAACTGAGATGCATCAAGGTAACGAGATTTTGAAAGGAGATCACGGGAAAAGATAATTTTAAAGCGTCTTAAGCATCAGTCGTTGATGAAGGCACGGCAAGTGGGAGTTGAGGTGGCAGCGGTCAGGGAGGAATCTGGCAGGCAGAAGACAAAGAGAGACCAGAGAGAGATAAGGATTACCAAAAAGAGAGATGGAAAGAAAGATGTATTAATGGAGGTGAGCAAGTAACAACAGCAAAAAAAGTGGAAAACAGATCAAAGAAAGGAGGCACTGAAACATGGCACTGAACGAGAGAAGCAAGTATGTGAATAGGAGCAGCCATTACACTTAAAACAGTGTGGGTTGTTTACTTAGAAGTATAGTTGCTGAGTCTGATTTTTTTGCAAAGATCGTCCAAAATCTCTGTCTGTTGACCCCATCCCCCAACAAAAGCAAGAATGCGAGTCTGCTTCTGATTTTGTTATGGGTTTAGCTGATATTTATGGTTAGAACAGCTTCTAGGTGTTTGCTATATTGTTAGCTGGCAGGAAGAATGTCAAAGTTGGAGCCAGTTTCTATTCCCCTTCTGTTCTGGCCTTATGCTAGGATTAAGTGTTTCCTAAAAATAGAGTGTGTTCACATTCCTAAAGGTGTAGCCCATAGGCATTTGTAAACTTGCTCTTTGATTAAGATAATTCATGTTTTGAACACTGATTGGCCATGAATTAAAAATGTGAAAATTTGGATTTAATAGGTGGTTCATTTCTGAAATATAATGTGCTTTTTTTCTGTAGGGAAATTCTAATTGTGACAAGCATAAGTTTAAGCCTCTAGTTGATAATCAAAGCTGTGATATCAGGCAGGTCTGCCCTACTGTCAGGACCTGCTGTTGGAGAGTATAGATTGTAATTGATTCTGTTGTTCAGGGTCTGTAACAACCGCAGTCTGCCGAAGTCAGTTGCCCCACTCTCTTCTCCTTGTCACTTATAAAATAGTGAGGCAGCAGAGTGTTGTGAAAAAAGTATGTCAGGAGAGCTGTGTTCTGATTATTCTTGCTCTTCTTGTTTGACCTAGGGCAAACCCTTTTGAGCTTAATTTTTTCTCATTTTCAAAATGAGAATAATATCTGTCTTACCTGTGTTAAAGTATTATTTGTACATCAGATAATATAGTGTATGTGAGTGCTGTTTAAACCGTAAAGGCAAAATATAAAGTCTTATCCTCATTTCCATCACCCAAGGAGAATTGTGTCTAGTTGAAGAGAAGCGGAAATGGGCATATTCGTGTCACGTAAGCACTTCTGATAAATTGTTCAAGGAGTAGAATGAGCAGGAAAGGAACTACAAAAGTAATGGGAAAATAATCATGTGAGTACTTGCATGAAAAGCAGACTTACTTGAAATTCCAGGCACAGAAATGGTTTCTCAGGATTGTGATTATGCTATTCTCTGAAAGATTTAGGTGAAAGGGAAATGACCTCATTTAATAATTGTTTATGTTTTATATCAAAATACAACAGTAATGAATATAGGAGAGTGGTTCTTATGCATGTATAGTTATCCTTTGCAATTTGGAAATAACATTTCCCCTGCTATTTGTATTGCCTGTTTGGTTCTTAATTTTTTCTTAGGAAATTGTCTTTCGTACATTTTTAAATTATTGTAAAATTAAGCATAGATTAGATTAAATATAGACAAAGTGTGGGATTTAATTCTCATATACATTAATAGACTGTCCCCAAATATACTGATGTATAAGATACTGTATATGCTTTTAAAACATATGAATTATAGTTGGGGAAAGGAGTGTGAAAGTGTGCACAAGTCGAGGTGAGGACAAAGATGAAAATCTCAATCCAGGGTAGAAAATGTATATAACAATTATCAGTCAACAAATTTATTTATATATAATTTAAAACTTTTTTCTGTAGGTAAAAACTGTAGGTTGTCCTAAGTATAGCAGTCTTATTCTCAGTGATCTATTGAGCTGACACTTTCTGAGACTCTGAGCTTGGGCACAGATCCTATCTAAGACGCTGCCAATCAACTGCTGTATGCTGCAGGGTAAACCTTTTATTTTTAAATCATGTATACTCAAAAACACATATCAGTGAAAATAGACATTTCTCCAGTCTAACTATTACCAGTCATTTTAATGGAACGAATACAATCATTTTGAAAAGAGAAAAGATTCAGTTGTAAAATATTTATTCTATTTTTCTTAATGAATTTAGGTTGCCTTAGCTGCTGATAAATGTTGTTTTACGTAAATGCCACTGTTTACTTCTTTATGTATTGTCTTAAATTTTTTAACTATGGAGAGAAGAAATTCATTTAAAATATCTAAGCATATTTCGATTCAGAAAAAGGTTGACAGTTTACAAAGCTTTGTGTTGACCTTGATATTTCTTCAGAAAAAAATGCAATGAAAATGCAATAATTTTCAATTATCTGACTTATTCTATATAGTTTATAGTACATTTCTGTATTTAAAATATAGAAATGTTTTACTTTTAATGTCCTTGACATTTTTCTTGTTTATTCCGAGCAAGTGAAAACTGCTTTGGTGTCTTATAAAAAAAATTTAGCTGGACAGATCCAGCTGTTGCATTTATAAATAGCTACAGATGTCTGCAGCAATAAACGGTTTACTCAGGTTGTTATGGCAACTAAAATTCAGCAGAACCTCAAAGATAAGCTGTATTTAAGGAGGAAAGTACATTAAGTTACATTTAATCCAATTATATGATAAAAATTTTTGCTTACTATCATTTTAGTTTGGAAGAGAGAAATTAATTTCAACTTGTCAATGTAACATGGCTATCCTTAATGTACAAAAGTTCTGTTACTAACTTATAGTCTGTATGGTTTTTATATACTTGTAAGGTTTTCTTGTAGTGTTGATGAATTGGCTGACCCATTTAAACTATCTTTCTTGGTCCTCTTTGTAATCAGTTGAATGTTTATTTAAATCTGCTGGCTAGGGTTGAGGGTGTATTTTTGAGTCCATGGAAAATGCAAAGCCTGCTTTGGGCTTTAAGTCCATGATCTTACACTAATGCTTTATCCAACTGAACTAACCAGTTAAAATCTTTTAAAGCCATTGAAATAAGTATATCTATTCAGAGATTGTTAGACAGTAGGTCTGGGAGTAGAACTGTACTCCTAGAATCGAGATTTTTACAATAATTAGAATCTGTAGATGTTTTAAATCCTTAGATTTTTAAAATAATTTTTATTCAGTGTAATACATGTACAAATTATTTTTTTGTAAAGTGAAATAGTTACTGTAAAGCTTCTATAAAAAAGAATAGTCTCTTACTCTATTCTTTTCTACCCCCGAATCCTCCCTGGAGGCAACTATTTTTAGTTCTTTAAGTTATTTCTTCTGGGATTTACCTCTATGTCTCTAAAGAATGTTTCTAGTTTTTTCAATTTAGACATTAACTCTTTGTGTCCTACCCTAGAAGGTAAAGATTTAACAATCCACCCAACTCTTGCTACCTCTTTGCCACTCCCCCATTCCCAGTGTAATCATACAACTTTGAGTTGTAGGTTGAGAGTTAAATTTACTCTGTGTAATAAAGTAAAAATAATTTTTTAGCTTTTATTTTGAAATAATTTTAGATTCACATAGAAGTTGCAAAAATAGTACAGAGAGTTTCACATGTGCTCTTCGTCCAGCTTCCTCTAACGACAGCAATTGTCTCTATATCCCTTGTATGCAGACTGGATGTCATTAGAAGTGTGGAAAAAAGATGAGGCAAGTCAGCTTTCTTGGCTGAGCCTCTGAAGCATACCTTTCTACCAAAAAATAAATGGAAATAATGGGAGTAAAAAGCCCAAAGCCAAATTTATGTATGAGTGCAAATGGATGCAAATTTATTACTACTTGCATCTGTGAGAATACATTTTGTTAAGATATCGAAAAGGAGAACTATAGGCTGAATAAACTATATAAACATAATTATCAAAACCAGAAAAACGGCATTGGTACAATACTATTTATTAACTAAACTACAGAACTTATTTGGATTTCACCAAATTTTGCATGCACTCTTTTAAAAAAATCTTTTTTCTGCTGTATAGTTCTATGAAATTTTATCACATGTATAAATTCATATAAGCATCACCATAACTGGGATACAGAACTCCTAAAGAAACTCCCATGTGCTATCCCTTTATAGGTACACCCCAACCTTAACCCCCAGCAACCACTGATCCTGTTCTCTATCACTATAATTTTGTCATTTTAAGAATGTTATGTAAATGCAATCATATAATATGTGACGTTTTGAGATTTTCTTTCCACTCAGCATAATGCCCTTGATATCCATCTATGCCATTACAGGTATCAATAGTTCATTCCTTTTTATTGCTGAATAGTATTCCATTGTAGGGATATACCACAGCTTGTTTATCCATTCATCTATTGAAGGATATTTGGGTTGTTTCCTGTTTTGCATTTTTTTTTTTAAAGATTTTATTTTTCCTTTTTCTCCCCAAAGCCCCCTGGTACATAGTTGTGTATTTTTAGTTGTGGGTCCCTCTAGTTGTGGCATGTGGGATGCCGCCTCAACATGGCCTAATGAGCAGTGCCATGTCTGCACCCAGGATTCCATCTGGGGAAACCCTGGGCTGCTAAAGTGGAGCGTGCGTACCCAACCACTCGGCCATGGGGCCGGCCCCCATGTTTCCAGTTTTTATTACAAATTACTATTTTTTGTAGTAATAAATTATTACTATTACAAATAAAGCTACTATGAACATTCATGTGCAGGATTGTATGAACATAAGTTCTTAGTTCTCTAGGGTAAGTACCAGGTGTGTGGATTGCTGAGTTGTGTGGTGTTTAACTTTATGAGAAATTGCCACTTTTCTAGAATGACAGTACCATTTTACATTCCCATCAGCAATATATGAGAGATCCTATTGCTCTGTGTCCTTACTGGCACTTGGTATTTGTATTAGTTTCCTAGGGCTGCCATAACAAATTACTACAAACTGGATGGTAATTTATTCTCTCATAGTTATGTAGGCTAGAAATCAGAAATCAAGGTGTTGGCAGGGCCATGCTCTGAGGAAGAAACTGTCTCACGTGTCTGTCCTAGCTTCCGGTAGTTGCCAGTAATCCTTGGTGTGTGTGGTGTTGTGGCAGCATAACTCCCTCTCTGCCTCCGTCTTCATATGACCGTCTTTGTCTGTGTGTTTATCTGCTCTGTGTTTCTGTGTGTGTACATGGTCTTCAGATGAGGACATCTGTCAGTAGATTTAGGGGTCACCCTAAGCCAGTATAACCTCATCTTAATTAATTACATCTGCAAAGAGCCTACTTCCAAATAAGATCACATTCTGAGGTTCCAGGAGGACATGAATTTTCAGGGGACACTATTGAACCCAGTACAGTATTGTCAATATTTCTTATTTTAGCCATTCTATTAGATGTGTAGTGGTGTCTTATGGTGGCTTTAATTTGCATTTCTGTAATAGCTAATGATATTGAATGTCTTTTCATATGCCTATTTGCCATGCATGTATCTTCTTTGGTGAAGTTTTTGCCCATTTTCTAGTTGAGTTGTTTATTCACTGTTGAGTTTTGAGAGTTCTTTACATACTCTGGATATAAGTACTCTGTCAAACATGTGATCTGCAATTATTTTCTCTCAGTCTGTGGCTGGTCTTTCATTTCTTAATATCTTTCACAGAGCAAAAGTTTTAAATTTTGGTGAAGTCCAACTTTTTTTTTATGGATTGTACTTTTGGAGTCATGTCTAAGAATTTTTTGCTTAAACTTAGATCACAAAGAGTTTCTCCTATATTTTCTTCTAATAGTTTTATAGTATTATAGTTAGATCTATGATCTATTTGGAGTTAATTTTTGAATAAATTGTGAAATTTAGGTCAAGGTTTATTTTTTTGGTAGTAAGTGACCAATTGTCCTAACACCATTTGTTAAAAAGACTATCGTTTCTTCATTGAATTGCTTTATGTCTTTGTCAAAGTTAGTTGTCCATATACTGTGAGTCTATTTTTGGGCTCTTTATTCTGAATTATTGAGCTCTGTGTCTCTCTCTACCCCAATACCACTGTCTTCATTACTTTTACCCACGTAGTAAGTCTTAAAAAGGATACTGTGATTCCTCTTGTTTTCTTCTTCTTTCTCAAAATTCTTGTAGCTATTCTAGTTTCTTTGCCTTTTCATATAAATTTTAGAATTAGCTTGTCTATATCTACAAAAATTTCCTGTTATGATTTTGATAAGAATTGCATTAAACAAATTTCAGATCAATTTTGAGAGGATTGACATCTTTACTATGTTAAGTCTTTGAATTCACGAACACACTGTGTCTCTCCAATTATTTAAGCTGTCTTTTATTTCTTTTATCAGCATTCTGTAGTTTTGTTTTTGTAGTTGTTTTTTTTTTCTTTTTTGAGGAAGATTAGCCCTGAGCTAACATCTGCTGCCAATCATCCTCTTTTTGCTGAGGAAGACTGGTTCTGAGCTCACATCCGTGCCCATCTTCTTTTACATTATATGTGGGATGCCTGCCACAGCATGGCTTGTCAAACAGTGCCACGTCTGCACCCAGGATCCGAACTGGTGAACCCTGGGCAGCCAAGAAGCAGAACGTACAAACTTAACCACTGTGCCACCGGGCCAGCCTCAGCATTCTGTAGTTTTTAGCACACATATTCTATATGTATTTTGTTAGATTTATACCTAAGTATTTCAGGGTTTTTTCCATAATTGTAAATAGTCTTGGAAATGTTATTACCTGTGGTATTGTTGCGGCTTCCCACTGTAGCTTTTAATTTTATTCATTAAAAAATATTTTTATTCTGAACTAATTTCAGACTTACAGAAAAGTTGTAGAAATAGTTCCCTTATATTCCTTACCTCACTTCCCCTAATGTGAACATTTTATATAACCACAGCATAATTTTCAAGAACAGAAAATAAGCTCTGGTACACAATATTATTAAAGAAACTTCATTACTTATTCAAATTTCTCCAGATTTTCCACTAATGTCCTTTTCTTTCCTAGGATCTTATCCAGCATCCCATATTTCATTTAGTTGTCATTTCTCCTTAGTCTCTTCCAGTCTGTAACAGTTGTTCAGTCTTTCTTTGCCTTTCATGACTTTAACAGTTTTGATGAGTAATGATTAGTTATAATATTTTATAGAATTCTCTCAGTTTGAGTTTATCTGATGTTTTCTCATGGTTGGAAAGAATTTATGTATTTTTGGCAGAATACCAGAAAAATGATGTTGTGTCCTTCTCAGTGCATCATGTCAAAGGATTCACCACGTTGATACGTCTTATTATGGTGATGTTTACCTTGATCACTTGTTTAATTTGGTGTTTGTCAGGTTTCTCTGTCACGTTTCTCCACCGTAGTTTCTTTCCCTTTGTAGTTAGTTAATATATCCGTTGCAGCTTTCTAAATTGGTTTTCTTTTGTGACCTCTTGGTTCATTTATTTAAAAAACAATTGCTGAGCACCTGCGTTATACCTGACACTGAGAGATTCACAATTGTATATAAGATTAGTTATCTTTATCTCTTTGTCCTCTGAACACCTATACCTCTATTACGTAATGCTTGTTTATGCATTGTTTCAGGTATTTTAATCTTCTCTTTCTGTTTTTATTATAAATCTGGGTTCCCATGTATTCTAATTCTCATGTAGCAATTAGAACAGAGCTGAAGATTTGAAGTTTTAGAGCTTCATTGTTGATTTGCTTAATACATTTAGAATGTTTATGTTCAGGGGTACAGTTTTTGATTTTTAGAGCAACTCTGATAATCTAAGAATTCATTGAATTTGAAAGTTATTTGAAATCTAAATTGTTTGATTTAACATAAAATTCTATTTTTATGATTTTTAAAAAATTTTAGGCTATTTTAACTTTAGGTTTTTGTATTTTTAGCACATGGAAATATATAGTTTTGAAATTATAGTTAAGTACGTTAAGAACCATGCTAATGATTTGGTTTAGAAAAAAAAACCCCAGTGAAGACAAATTTCCTTCAGTGAAAGACACTTCTTATATATTATTCTTCCATTGCCTGTCATCTTTTATGTTTTCTAAAAATATTTTCAGCATTATTTTATTGTCCATTTTCATCTTTGAAATTTAGTCAGTTACTAAATTTAAAAATTCATCATTAAAGTGTAATAGCTATATACTAGCTAGTCTATATTAAAAAATTAATGAAAGTTAGATGGATTTGACCATGACTGGAACATAATCCATATTTTTTTACTTTAAATACCATCAATTCAGTCACCCTAGTCTGCCTGAATACTCAATAATTCAGTGGCATTTTTAGTTTCTTACATTTGTCATTTTAGAAAAAATTGGTCTTGGAGGTTAGTAGACAAATGATCAGAAGTTCCATTAATAGTGTAACCCTGAGAGCTTTGGATAAGGAATTGTGGGGCCATCATTCAGTTTCTAGAATAATATCTGCATTTAGTGTTATGACATAAAACAAACAAAAAAAAAACGAACAAAAGGCTTGGAGCAACCTTACATTAGGAAGCTGGACAGAAGGAAATAAATAATGATTTGGGCATGTACTTAAGATTTTTTTTGAGGATTAAAAAAAACATGTTTATAATAATTGGTTTGAGAAATGTCAGACAAACCATAAGTAGTTCATTGAGTTAGTGGTTTAGTTTGAAGTATCGTGTTACAGGCAATTAAATCTTTATTTAGAAAAAAGACCTTTAGGGGCTGGCCTGTGGCCAAGTGGTTAAGTTTGTGCGCTCTGCTTTGGTGGCCCAGGGTTTTGCTGGTTCGGATCCTGGGTGCAGACCGAACACCACTCATTGAGCCATGCTGAGGCGGCATCCCACATAGCAGAGCCAGAAGTTGCAAGTAGAATATACAACTATGTACCGGGGGGCTTTGGGGAGAAGAAGAAGAAGAAGAAGAAGAAGAAAAAGATTGGCAAGATGTTAACTCAGGTGCCAATCTTTAAAAAAAAAAAGAAAAAAAGGCCCTTTTTTTTTTTAAGATTTTATTTTTGTTTTTCTCCCCAAAGTCCCCTGTACATAGTTGTGTATTTTGGTTGTGGGTCCTTCTAGTTGTGGCATGTGGGATGCCGCCTCAGCATGGCTTGATGAGCGGTGCCATGTCCGCACCCAGGATTCGAACCGGCGAAACCCTGGGCTGACACAGCGGAGCACGCGAACTTAACCACTCAGCCACAGGGCTGGCCCCAAAAAAGACCTTTATAACACAGTTATGCACAGAGAAGTCAGATTTACAACCATTTTCTAAAAGCTTTTTTGTTATTGTTGTTGGTGTTTCCAAATAAGGATGAGTAGCTCTACAAAAATGAGACACAAGAAAAGACAGTCAATAGGTGAAGATTTTCTCTTGGAGACAGCTATTGTTAAGATTTACTTACTGTCATGTTCATTCAGTGTCTTGTTATATATGTAGCAAACTTCAGCCTTGAGCATTTATTATTTAACAGCATGTCTACGGTTTTTGGCGAGAAAATATTAATTTATGATAGCCTTCCCTGACCATACCTCTCATGGCCTTTATACATAATGAGTAAAGGCAATAATAACAACAGATTTAGAAAAGATCATTGTATGGAAACTTTCTAGTGTGCTATTCATTAATATTGGTTTTAAAATAAACTATTTTGCAAATTTTTTCATGAATAGTTTTGGCATCTATCGTTAGACACTAGACAATTCACAAATGAAACTCTTGAGCGTGGAATTTCTTCTTCTACTGTGGTTTTGTTGCATTTGTATTTTGTTTTTAAAAATTTAATATTCTCCAATTTGTGACTTAAGTGACCAAATATATAGCTCCAGTTTTGGACAAATATTTTTTGAATAAAAACATGTATTAATTAAAAAATTATTTAATATATAACAACTTTAGGCTTTTAAGTCTATAGCATTTTAGTATATACTTTAACAAACAACTCTCTCTACATGTCATATATGTCATATGTATATCTCTATAGTGTGCTTTTCTGTTTAATTTAAAAGTCAGAAGTGTCAGAGGTACCTTCCAAAGTATTGCAAAGTTGTAAGAAAGTCCTGACCTTATTACCTGAACTCATATTTGAACTAAAACACGCAGTCCTCATTTCTCATTATAAAGACAATAAGGAAACCCTGTCTCAGGGAACACAAAATTAACTTACAGTCACTTGCTTTCAATCCAGCTTTCAGTTCATACTTCCCACCTGAGATGGTCATATATTCTGACCTTACTTAGCCTCAAAGGAAATGGAAAAAATCTCAGTCATTTTCCTCTAACTCTTCATGAATATTGCAGTGACTTCAAATTTGGATAACTTGCAGCTCTCCCTCTTCAACCACCTTTCTGGGAAATGAACTATTTTCCCCTGCTTTAAACACAGAGAATCCAGAAATAGGTGCCAAAGGCATAAAGGCAATATAAAGGAATGGCATACCATTTTCTAAATAATTTGATGCTTATTTAAACAGGCTGCTTAGCAGACTATTGACAGAAGAGCACATTTATACAAAATGCTTTCCCTGGGTTGTTATACAATAACAGTATATAGGTTTTAGAAAATGTCTCCAAATACGTCACCAAACTCAAAAAATCTTTATTCTAAGTTGCTCCAATTGAATTTAAATTGCTCTTAATATCCTGTTGATGACTCTAGGATACTTTAATCCTACTAAAAAAGTGACTTGAAGATTATTTACCACACCTACACATAGACTTCTCTGAAACATAGGGTATTCATATTCAGTAATCCAGATATAAAATAGTGTAGATGAGCCTTGGATGAGAGGAATCAGTGCAATGTTCATTCTTTGTCTCCCACCTTTCTCAAATTACCTAAGTATATTTGGCCAATTCTTACCTTTGGAACTTTCACTTTTCTGGTATATGAATAAATTTTTCCTTGCATTTTTCTTTTATTTTTGCTTCAGGTCTTTGAAATGCTCTAATTTCAAGGATCTGGATACATAATTACATATTTATTAGATGAGATTATTTATACACTTATAAACTATTACAGGTGTCTTTAAAAGTTCATAAAATACATCAAGGCAATCAAAAAGTGAGATAGAGGGGCCAGCCAGGTGGCATAGTGGTTAAGTTCACATGCTCCACTTAGGTGGCCCAGGGTTTGCAGGTTCAGATCCCGAGTGTGGACCCACACACTGCTCATCAAGCCATGGAAGCATCCCACAGATAAAATAGAGGAAGATTGGTACAGATGTTAGTTCAGGGACAATCTGCCTCAAACAAAAAGAGGAAGATTGGCAATGGATGTTAACTGACTGCCAATCTTCCTCACCAAAAAAGAAGTGAGATAGAATGGTATAAGACTAGAAAAATAATTGTAAGCAAAGTGTAATGTTGGTTAGCATATAGAATGTACATGTTAAGATCCTAAATGCTTTTATGGGATAATGAAGGTGAAAAGTCCAACTCCCAGAATATAGGCATTCAAAAACTTTTGGCTTGAATCTCATTATTGCCCGATACTACTTTAATTCCACCTTCTTTCTTTCTTTTTTTTTAAAGACTGGCACCTGAGCTAACGACTGTTGCCAATGTTTTTTTATTTTTCCTGCTTTTTCTCCCCAAATCCCCCCAATAGGTAGTTGTATATTTAGTTGTGGGTCCTTCTAGTTGTGGCATGTGGGATGCTGCCTCAACGTGACCTGATGAGCAGTGCCATGTCCACGCCCAGGATCCGAACTGGTGAAACCCTGGGCGGCCAAAGCTGAGCGCACAAACTTAACCACTCAGCCATGGGCCAGCCCCTAATTCCACCTTCTTTCATTTACTCATTCTAAAAATATTTATTGAGTGCCAACTATGTGTCATGTTCTGTTAGGCACTGGGGATACAAGAGTGAACAAGACAGACATGGTCCCTACCCTCAAGGAATTTATATTCTAGTGGGGGATGCAGACAATAGACACTTAGACAAAATAACTAGATAATTACAGGTGGTGGTAAGTGTTTTGAGAAAAATCAAACAAATAGAGAGTTACTGGGAGTAGAGCTACTTTAATTTGAGTAACAAGGTTCTGTGGAGATGGCATTTAAGATGGAGCCAGCTATGTAAATATTTGGGAGAAGAGCATTCTAAGCTGAAGGAACCCAAATAACAAAGAGAAAAAAATAGATGTGTTTAAGAGTTGGAAATAAGAATTGGGGACCAGCCTGGTGATGCAGTGGTTAAGTTTGCATGTTCCACTTGGGCAGCCCGGGGTTCGCCGGTTCAGATCCCAGGTGCGGACCTTCGCATTGCTTGTCAAGTCACGCTGTGGCAGGCGTCCCACATATGAAGTAGAGGAAGATAGGCACGAATGTTAGCTCAGGGCCAGTCTTCCTCAGCAAAAAGAGGGGGATTGACGGCAGATATTAGCTCAGGGTTAATCTTCTTCTTCAAAAAAAATTTAACAAAATTTTAAAAAAAGAAATAAGACTTGGGTGATTGGAGCTTAGCAAATGCAGGGGAGAGTGGTAGGAGAGATCAGAGAGATGGACAGAAGTCAAATATTTTTTGTCCACAGATGGTGACTTAATCTTTCTGGGAGTCAGTCTCCTCCTTTCCTATTGTGCCACATCTGTTGAATTGTCAAACCCACTGAACTATTCTATACCCACTGAACTAGCTGTTTATTTTATTTTATTTTGTTTTGCTGAGGAAGATTAGCCGTGAGCTAACATCGGTGCTGATCTTCCTCTATTTTATACGTGGAACACCACCACAGCATGGCCGCCAATGAGTGATGTAGGCCCACGCCTGGGAATCGAACCTTGGCTGCCAAAATGGAGTGCACGGAACTTAACCACTTGGCTACAGTGCTGGCCCCTGAACTAGCTGTTTGTTGGCACTAAGCTTTTCACTAAGTCCAACTAAAGTTTACTTCTTCTAAAGATCAAAGTATATGGAGAGGTGCTTAAAGATTTTCCTTGCTTTTTTTCTGGATTCTTTCACTTTCTTGATTCTATTCACAGAGCTGATTCTCAGCAAGTTAACTCTCCACTGTTTTGGTACCTGGCCCCCTATACATTCTATATATGCTGACTCTAACTGGGATATATATAGCTAGAAAATTCTTTTATTTAAATCTTGTTCGTACTATAGTGTTCTTCCCTCAAAAATGTTTCCAAAGCTCTGAAACTAGAAGTTTCTTTTCTTCTAAAATTTCTTATACATATCCTTTCACTTCATTGCATCCTATCCTTCAACTACACCTTAATGACTAGCCTTTCTCCAAACTGTTAAGCACCCAAGTCCAACTTCTAGTGTCAAATTTGACTTTTTTCTTCTCTAATAATTTACCTTGTCTTATGAATTTTTTCCTTGAGTGTCTCTTACATTCATGTCCTACCACTTCAACATGCTGTAATAGAAAGTACACAACCCCTGTAGTCAAACTAACCAGGCTTGTAGCCTGACTCAGTTAATTACCAGTTGTATGACTGAATAAGTTACTTAGCCTAAGCTTTAGTTTTCTCATCTGAAGAAAAGGGATAATAATACGACAAAGAGTGGTTGTAGGACTTGAAATAGTTAAAATGTATGAAAGTATCCAGCACAGCTAATAGATAGTCCACGAAACTCATTAATTTACCTCCCTTCCTCTCCTTTGCCTTTAGTTCACTTACTCTAGCTCCATATAGTAAATCCTTCCTAACTGATCTGACTCCTATTTTTCCTTTTAGTCCGTTCTACTTACCACTGAAAGTTTAACTACATAGCTCTGAACAAGTAGGTGTCTCCTGGAAGGTCTTTAGTAATTTCTCATTGCCGGTTGTAATAGGTATTAATAGCTCCATGACACTCTAAATTCAAGAAATGCCATATTTCTTTATTTTCTAAATCAAATTAAATAGGCTTGAACCCTTCTTGCCAAGTTATCAAGAAGACCAATATCACACATTTTCTGGAACTTTTCTCCTTTCCTATGATCCTACAAGAGTTCTAGGTGTGCTGCGATGTCTCACGTTGCTGTTCTGCTATTTCTTCTTGTGATCACCCAAATTTAGCTGTTAAGCGCTAGTTTTCCTCCACCTATCTGGCACTGTGGTTCCAACTGAAACAAGATTATTAGGCTTCTGCCATAAACAGTGTGACCATGCAGTGGCAGAGCAAGGAGAAATGATACTACTACTTCATGCCAAGTTTGGATATTGGAGGTCCTTGCCTAGCCGTACACATGCAGCCATTTCTGTGTAAAATCCTATCATCTTGAAGATTCTGATTTCCATGCTCACTATTAAGCCAGCAATCATTTATCCTTTCCTTGGGGGATCCAACAACCTTCCTAGGGTTAGGCCCTACAGTTATTTTATTCTTGAAGTATAAAAGATACCATCCCTCTGAGACAATCAGCTTAATTACTTCCAGTTTTGTAGTAATCAATTTGGAACTTTGTTATTGGTTCCTGGTGGCACTTAAGGAAATAGGAGCCAATCTGCAGGGTTTGTTTTTACTTGGCATCAACTTCTTAGGTCTTTCATGAGTTTATAATCTAATAGGGGAGACAAATGGGTATTCAATCAGTTACACTACCAGTCAGAATCTGCCTTTAAGCTGTCTCTACTTTGAGGGCAGGCTGGATTGAACTTCACAAAGTCATAAAGAGACACAGCATTACTAAATACTGTTGATAATAATAGCTAACATTTATTGAGTGCTTATTATGTGTATTTGCCTAAGCACTTTAAAAGTGCTTCAGATAATCACATAAGGTAGATACTATTATTACCTGATTTTCAGATAAGAAAATGGAGACTTAGGTTAAGTAACTTGTCCAAGGTCAGGATCCTTGGACAGACGAAGGACTAGAATATAGATCTACTTAAAAGCCTGTGCTTTAAACCTCTACTGCTTCTCAAGAGGCAGTTAATGTACTTACAGCATTTAAAGTATTTTATTGTTTGTAAGACATTGCTTAAAATTCTTACATCTTTGTCAACAGACTTGTATAATTTTTGTTGTATAACGAGTCAGAGTTTGTCAATTCGAATAATTTTTATTATTTTATTAATGTGTGCGCTTTTCAACCACTAAGAATCTTGAAGAACAATGAGTTAAAAAGACCGTAAAGAATAGCAATAGGAAAAAATCTTAGATTCTGAGGATTCCTTGGGTGATAACTTATTTCTTATGACTGAAATCGTTTTGTTACTGAACCTGGTTCGTTTCTTCCCGCCACCCAGAAATCCAAAACCCTCAGATGACGAGATTGAAGCAGAGAGAGGGTTTAATCACAAGGCAACCACATGAGGAAGTGCTTCCCCAAAAATAAGGACTCAGGGGTATTTATGGGATAGGGGGCAAGGTGGTCTGAAATGTGGAGAGAGGTGATTGGAGGTGAGGAGAGATGAGGTAATTGATGATGTGCGCAAGTGTAGTCAGACTTCATGCCTCTTCATAGGACCCATGTTCACAAAATGGTGGCGTTAGCATGATCTGAGGGTGGAGTTTTTAGCCTCTTGACGTCAAAAGGTCGCCTATCGGACATCTCCATGGGCCCAGTTGATGAGTTGCTGGTCTCAACCAGCCTGAAATGGACAAAGAGCTCTAATTCCTGAAAAACGTTTGCACACCCATTACCGTGGTGACGCAGGCTCCAGGGAGATGTTATCTACAGGAGCCTCATGGGAGTCAGACAGCATATTGCCTAAGCAGCACAGTTAACAGTGGGTGGATGAAACAGCTAAAAGCTATAATCAGTAAATGCAGAAAGGAAAAAAACTTTAGTACCTAGATACTTAATCGTCAATGGCCGTTTGCCGGTTTCGGTTTTGCCTGTCTTTCAGAGACCCATCCTGTCACAGATGTGTCATCATAATTTGTTGTGACCATAAGGTAATTCCTAGATTCCTTGCTAAACATTTGGTACAGGTTTTAGAAAAATAATAGATTCTGAATAAGCATTTTTTGGATGTTAAATTAATTATCAGATCAACAGAACTAAGTAGATTCACTCAACTACATAATATTTGATTCAGTGTTCATTTAACATATATGCGTACCTACTATATCCAGCCATTGTGTGAGTTGCTGGTTTTTCAGTAGTGAATAAATCAGATGTGCCTGCCTTATGGATCTTTTATATCTCAGGGATAGACAATAAAGAAGCAAATAAATATATCATACAAATTATAATTGCTCTGAAGAAAGTAAGGTGAAATGAAGAAGATAACTCTGGTGGCAGCAAAAAGGGGTAGTTGGGGCTTTAGTCTTCTCAAAGGCCACCATCCCAATAAAACAATAATTATTCTTTGCTATGGACATTTGGCGTTCTCAATTTTATATGAAGTTTTTAAAAAGGGTTATTTTGAACACTTATCTATCTTTACTGATCTTTAATTCGATCCAGGTAAAAACACCGTGTTTTCTAAATAAGCATAGCTTCAAGACAACTTTCTAGGACCTGCCCTCCTCTATCAGATTGGCACCCCTAATAGAAATTCTGGACCTGCCACTTACTAAGCGATACAGTGATAGAAAATCAATGGAAGAGGGTAGTTGACCTAAAGGATTGGATGCTATCAGGGAATGCCTGAGTAAGTGCCATTTTAGTTGAAACCTAAAGAATAGGAAAAGTCAGCAATGCAAAGAGCCATTGTGAACTGCCCTAAAGCCATTTTGGTTGTTCATGTTAATCTTTTTAGTAGATGTGGATAGCCTTCAATAGTTCTGAGGGCTAAAGAGCTCCTCCCCAGCAACTCTATACTTGATAATATGTTACAATGAAAAACAAATCTGACCAAATTCTTTTTTTTAAGATTGGCGCCTGAGCTAACAACTATTGCCAATCTTCTCTCTTTTTTTTTTCCTGCTTTTTCTCCCCCAATCCCACCAGTACATAATTGTATATTTCAGTTGTGGGTCCTTCTAGTTGTGGCATGTGGGACACCGCCTCAGCATGGCCTAATGAGCAGTGCCATGTCCCTGCCCAGGATCCGAACCGGCGAAACCCTGGGCCGCTGAAGCCGAGTGTGTGAACTTAACCACTCGGCCACAGGGCCAGCCCCTCAAACCAAATTCTTTTACACAGAAAAACACTTCTTATAAACGGACATAAACACAGTCATGTGACCTGTTTAAAAGCTTGATAAAGTCCCAGATTTCTGTTCTTCAGGCTCCCTGAAATCACTTTGTATGAAAAGTTTATTTGAGGCTGATAGAATAAGATTCTAGCAGCAGAGTTCATATAACCTTGTAGGGGGAATCAGGTAAGAAATCTTCCAATAAGATGTAAATATACGATGGTGTATAGAATTCTAATCCTGTGGCATTGTTATTGAGCTCCCTAGATTCTTAGACTACGTTCTGAAATTTTAAAGTGCTTGTACAAATTCTGCCTGGGATAGCCAATGATCCTCACCTTCTATGTTTACGCCATTGTGTCATCCTCTTCCACACTTCACTATGGTTGGCGTGCATAACTGATAGAGTATAGTAGAAGCATATGACTTTGAGGCTATCTCATAAAAGACATTGTGGCTTCTCCTTGCTCTGTCTTAGATCACTTGTTCTGCCAGCTGCCATTGTCACGATTACACTCAAGTAGCCCTACAGAGTGCCAACATGGAGAGGAGGCTGAGGCCTCTGTCATCATAGAACTCCTGCTAACAGCTATGTGAATGAACCTTCTTGGAAGCAGATCCTCTAGCCTCATCCAAACCTTCAGATGACTCCAGCCCCTGGTCAACATTTTAACAGCAACAGCATGGGAGACCCCAGCCAGAACCATACAGCTAACCTATACCCAAATTCCTGACACATAGAAACTGTGAGATAATAAATGTTTGTTTTTTTAAGCCACCAAATTTTTGAGCAATTTGTTATGTAGCAATAGGTGACTAATACAACACACAATCTACAAATCTTGAACACTGCTTTTTTCACAAGTGAAAAATTATTGATAATACCCATCATGCCAATGAATAAAACCTATGGCATTACTTTAGATAAAGATGGCTGAAGTACCTACAGCTTTCATTTAGACTCTAGACTTTCTTCATTTCCAAACTCTAAGTCTTTACCCTCCAAGCCAATGCTGTCCAATAGAAATATAATGTGAGCCACAGAGGTAATTTAAAATCTTCTAGTAGTTGCATTAAAAAGAAAAAGAAAGCAGTGAAATGTTTCATTTAAGCAATTTATCCAAAATATCATTTCAATATATAGTCAATATAAAAATTATGAATGAGATACTTTACATATATTTGTACTACAACTTTAAATCTGGTGTATATCTTTTGCTTACAATAAATCTCAATTTGGACTAGCTATATTTCAAGTGATTAGTAGTCACATGTGGTTAGTGGCTACTGTATTAGCAGCACAGCTCTAAACTTGAAGGTGTAGGGACTTCTGGGTAGGAGATAATGAAGAGGTCAACAAATGCTCTCCCCTAAAAAGAATTATAAAACTGGACAAAATTTTCAAAAACAATTATTTCGGTGCTCTAGAAAAGGCAAACAAAAAATTGAGAAGCATTTATTTATGGAAAACTGCTATAACTTTAGGTAAGTAAACAGTGTCTGTGACCTTTCCTGAGACCGTTCCCATCCTTTCCCTCACCAGCTTTGTCAGCATGGTAGTTTTAGCAAGATACAATTGGCCTTGAAAACAGAAGCTTTATTGCTAGAGGGGGCAGATTTGATTTGGCGCAGAAGATGAAAATCCTGGCAACGTTATCGGTAAAAGTAGCAAATTTGATAGGAAATGAAAACCTGAAACTCTGCTGGCCTTAAGTTGCAGTCTCAATAGGGATGAATGGAAGACCAGCCAAAAATTTGATGAGGAGACCTTGGAAATAAGAAGGTCATAAAAGGGCTAGATAAGCTTTCCACCCAGTCTTTGGAAGGCTGCATGAAAGCAAAGGAATTAGAAGAACCCAGCAGAAAGTGAAAACTGACACGTGCTTGAAAACAGCCTGAACTTTGAATGCACCCCACAACCCATACACAGAGATATAAGAAGAAGGTGGAAACCAAATGGGCTTGATATGTTTGAGCACAACCTCTGCTCAATCATTGGCTGATCACTAAGCCATGCAGTCATAGGGGTGACCCCTGGGAAGCTAGGTTAAAAAAGAAATATAGTAAAAGAATGATAAGCAAACTGAGAAGACAAATTAACAGCTGTACATCATGGGGAAGACAGTTTCTGTAGATTAAGTCCAGGCAACAACAACAACCCTCAGGAAAAAAATCAAAATTCAGGGTTGCTACAATATATTATTTAAAATTTAAAGTTTTCAACAAAAAGTACAAGACATGCAAAGAAACAGGAAAATGTGAGCCATACTCAGGGAAAACAATCAGCCAATAGAAATTAACTCTGAGTAGGCCCAGATACTGGATTTAGTAGATAAAGATCTTAAAACAGCTATTGTAAATATGTTCAAACAGTTAAATCAATAAATAGAAATTAACTAAAAGAGCCAAATGGAAATTCTACATTTGAAAAGCATGATAACCAAAATGAAAATTTAGTAAATGGGCTAACAGAAGATTTGAGGTGGCAGAAGAATGAATTGGTGAAGTGAAATATAGATCAAGAGAAATTATCCAATCTGTAGAACAGAGAACAAAAGACTGAAGAAAAATGAAAAAAACCTTAGAGACTTGTGAGACAACATCAAGTGTGTACCCATATAAGTGTAACAGGAGTCCCAGAAGAAAAGAAGAGAAAGAGGCAGAACAAGTATTTGAAGACATAATGGCTGAAAACTTCCTAACTTTGATGAAACACATTAATCTGCAGATTTAAGGAGCTCAGCAAACCCCCGAGCCCCAAGTAAGATAAATGCAAAGAGATCCACAACTAGATACATTATGGTCAAACTACTGAGAGCCAAAAACAAACAGAAAATCTTATAAGCAGCAAGAGAAAAACCACTTATCATGTGTAAGAGAACAACAAAATGTATAAGAGCTGACTTCTAGAAAGGAGGTCAGAAGGCAGTGGAATGGCATATTCAAAGAGCTGGGAAAAAAAGCCCCTCTCTCAACCAAGATTTCCATATCTAGCAAACTATCAGGGTAAAATAAAGACATTCCCAGATAAAGACTGAGAAAATTACAAGAAATACCAAAAGAAGTACTTGGGCTAAAGGGAAATGATAACAGATCATAGATCAAATCCACAGGAATAAGAACACCAGAAATTGTAAATATTTGGGTAAATGTAAAAGACATAAATATATTTTTTCTCTTCTCTTAGTATCTTTTAAAAGTATAAAATCGCATAAAGCTGTAATTATAATACCGTTTGTTGGGTTTATAATGTATATAGATGTTGTATATATGACAATACTAGGACGAAGGAAGGAGAAGGAAATGGAGCTTTATTATAGTCAAGCTTCTATATTTTACCAGAAGTAAGCTAGTACTAAGTAGATTGTAACAAATTAAGATACATATTGTAATCTCCAGAGCAACCAGCTAGAAAAATATAGAAGAAAATAACTCAAAATTATAGTTAAAACAGAGAAATTAAAATGGTGTACTAAAAAAATTGTTTAGTACGAAGCACTAAAAGAGGAATAGAAAAACTAGAAAGCTGTAAGACATATAGAAAACAGCAAAACAGCAGACATAAATCCATCCATATTGATAATTACATTAAATGTGAATAGACCAAACTGAAATTTCAAGGGTAGGTTTTTAGTTTTTCTTATTGTTAAAGTCATTCAAATACCCTGGAATGGGTATTTGTGAATTATGGTGCTTCAGATATTAACTAACTGCTCTTAGGATCCATGTTTCTCAAAATGTGGGGTGAGGAGATGTGCTATCGGTATTTTGAGTAGGACAGTTCTTCATTAGGCAGGACTGTTTTATGTATTATAAGATATTTAGCACCCCTGAATCCTGCCCATAAATGCAATGACAGTCCCACATTCTCATCCCCCAGCTGTATTGTGGTAACTAAAACTACCCCTCCACATAGACATTTCCAAATGCCCCTCGTGGGAACATACCACCCTCCCCTATTACCATCCATCTCACCCCCAACTTATTGAAAAGCAGTGGAGGAGATTTAAACAAACTATCTCACTGTATATTGAGTATTTTAAAGTAAATTACAGACTATTACAAGGTGGGAAAGAACATATGGAAAGATCCTGAGAACAAAATAGCTTGGCACGTTTGAGGACCTGAAAGGAGATTGATGTTACTCGGGTATTAGTGGGTAAAGAGGAAGATGGCACATAAGACTGAAGAGAGAGGCAGGGTTCAGACTATATAGGGTCTTTATAGACCATGATAAGGTTAGCTTTTAAGTGAATTAGGAAGTCAGTGAGAGATTTTAGACATGTGAGTGACATCATTTGATTATTGCTTAGGTAGACCTCTGTAGCAATGGCTTTTAATCTTTTTTTTTTTTAACTTCAATCCACAGTAAGAGATATATTGTGACTTACTACACACATGCACACACAAATACAACTAAAATCAATATTTTATGAAACTTATACATGTGATGAACTCTGTTACTTCTATTATATTCATTTTTTTAAAAACACTTTTCACCAGTAAATTGACTTTACAACTTTAGTTCACAATTTATTATAATGAATTGTGACCCTCTATTTAAAAAACACGGATAGTAGGGTATGTATGAAGAACATTTTTCTTTTTAATTTTAGGAAAGGCAGCTCTGAAAAATTATGAGTGAGAGGATTTTGAAGATAAATAAAACAGTTCAAATATAACATTGAGTTTGTGTGTCTCTATGGTAATACCTGACACATTGATAGTTTGTTCTATTCAAGAGCAAAGGCTATAGGCATTCAATAAATTCTAAAGAGGAATGAGATAAGAATGTTTTCTTTTGTCAGTAGGAAAAATATCCTGGATCAAATATCTTTAATTCTGCCTAAATAAGGGAATTGTCTTTGAAAGCAAGAGTCGACCCACTATTTTCTAAGTATAGAAGAACACAATATTTATTTAGATTCTATATTAGTATCTTTTCCTCCTGACCTAATAGGTATCTCATATATAATATAAAGACCAATAAATTACCTGCATTGTATTAGTGATTTCACTGAACACTTTCTTAATTTGAATACTGGTAGGACATAATATTTTTTCTTTACTGAGTAGCAGTTTCTGGAACTGCAGTTACTAAGGAACTCATTCTTGTCTTGTATTCATCTCATAAATATATATTAAATATTTAAGATCAGACCTAAAGGAGTTGAAAAGGATCCAGCCACACGAAGAGTGTGGGGGACAGAGGTCCAGACAGAAGGGTAAAAGCCCTGAGGCAGTAGAGAGCTGCCATTGAGGCTGAAGCTTGGTGGATGCAGAAGAGGGTAACTAGATATAAAGCTGGAGAAGTTAGACAGAAGCCCAGTCAGACCCTCAGAGGGCCTTTATGACTCCTGTAAGGAGCTTGAATTTTTTTCTTAAGTGAAGAACTAACATGATCTGATTTACATTTTTTATTTTTAGGAAGATTAGCCCTGAGCTAACATCTGCTGCCAATCCTCCTCTTTTTGCTGAGGAGGACTGGCCCTGAGCTAACATCTGTGCCCACCTTCCTCTACTTTCTGTGTGGGACGCTTGCCACAGCATGGCTTGCCAAGCAGTGCCATGTCCACACCCAGGAACCAAACTGAGGAACCCCGGGCCGCCGAAGTGGAACATACGAACTTACTGCTGCGCCATGGGGCAGTCCCTCATTTACATTTTAAGAGGATAACTGGCTGCTATGTGGAGAAAGGACTGGAAAGGGCAGGACTCGAAGTAGGGAGACTAATCGGGAGGCTTTTGTAGTAATCTGTTTAGGCTAGGGAGAAGTGTCATTTGGACTATAGTGGTAGCTAAGGAGATAGAAAGAAGTGGATGGATTCAAGGTATATTTTTGGGGTAGAATCAACCAAAGTTGCTGGTAAATTAGATGTGGGAATGGGAGAAAGAGTAGAATCAAGAACTCCTGGGTTTGTGCCTTGAGTGACTGGGTGAATGGTGGTGCCATTTACTGGATGGGGAAGACCATAGAGGGCAGGGGCAGATTTCAGGGGGATGTATTAATTTCCTAGGGCTGCCATGACGAAGTCTCACAAACTGTTTGGCTTAAAACAATAGAAATTTGTTCTCTCATAGTTCTGGAGGGTAGAAGTCAAAATCAAGGTGCCTGCAGGTTTTACTCTGAGCCCTGTAGATGAGACTCCTTTCTTGCCTATGCCTAGCCTTTGGCCGTGTGCTGACAATCCTTGGCATTGCTTGGCTTGCAGCTGCAGCACTTCAGTCTCTGCCTCCATCATTATGTTCCATTCTCCCCTTTTGTTTGTGTATGTGTCTGTTTCAAGGACTGAGGCAAAAAATATACAAAATCATCCTGGAGCATCTTGAAGTGGCAGAAAGTAAGGAAGTGCTAAAAAAACAAGCATTAAGTGGGGCTATGTCAAAGGGGCAGAGGAGCAAACTGAAAGGGCTCTCAATGGGCAAACACAAAAACATCTGAACAAAAAATAATAATTTAACTAATATAGTACTGTGTTATAACTCAAAGTAGAAACTAAATATCCCTGAGTCTGTGCTGATATAATAAATAAATAATTGGATAAATTAGTAAATGGAAGCTGAGACAAATCTCCCCATGTAGAATAGTGTCAAATCAATTATGTAGGGGAGCGTAACTACCCACTCCTTAACTGTGGGTTGCACATAGTGACTTCATTCCAAAGAGTACAGTATGGAAAGTGGGAATGGGGAGAGAGAGAGTAACTTTACAGGAGAAATCTGACAAATCCTACTTGAGCCAGGTGATCAAGGTCACCATCAGTAGTCATAAATCATATAAATAGCATGCGCTATTATTGATATGATGTGTTGAAAATGGCACTTTACCTCTGTGATCTTCCTCACATAAGTCCATAACCCTCGTCTAACCATGAGAAAAGCATCAAATTCTAGTAGGGAAGCATCCTACAATACACGTGACCAGAACTCCTCAGAATTGTCAAGATCCTAAAAAACACACGGAAGGTGGAAGAAACTTTCACAGCTAAGAGGAGCCTAAGGAAATATGGTGACTAAATGTAATGTAGTATCCTGGATGGGATTAGAACAGAAGAAAAGATATTATGTAAAAACTAAGGAAATCCGAATAAACTATGGATGATGGAAAAGTTAATAATAACGTTTCAATATTAGTTCATAAATTGTAACAAATGTACCATACTAATGTAAAACGTTAATAATAGGGGAAACTGTGGGGGCAGTTGTTAATATAGGAACTCTTTGTACTATCTGCTCAATTTATAAGTCTAAAACTGTTTAAAATTTTTTTAATTAAATAAAATCATGTGGAGCAATGAAGATTACATGGAAAATGGTATATATAAAAGTGATTAATCATAACTAAGAGCCCCACGCATGCAATTTAAATAAATGTCTGACCTTCAAAGGAGGGGGCAGGATTTGCTTTGCAAGTATGTATTTTAAGGAAATCACTATAGTTTCTGTCACAACATTTTGATACCTTTCTATATACTATATACAGTTATATAGAGAGTTGCATTCTTTGGGGGATCCAGTTCATCAGAATTATAATATGATTTTTTGAGAAATGTGTTCCAACTATCGTTTTACTTTCCATAGGTCCTGAGATATAAGAGAATTTCACTCATTATAGAGATTAAAACGAACATGGTCCATATTTACAAATGTATTGGATTTTTATCTGAATTTATTGTGGAAATATTCTAAAATGACAAGTTGATTTAAAAGTTACCAAGATTTTCGTTATAAAAAGAATTACAGCTAATTGTGATTTATATTTCAAATAGGTATGGAAGTGAGTGATAAAGATCAACATTAAAAGGAAGAAAATAAACTGTTATAATAAAGACAAGAATGTGGTGTTCATAGATAAAACAGTGATGTCAGTGCAGGCTCTGTGAGCCGAGGAGTCCAAAGAAGGACTCTCAAGGTCTGGCAGTGGTGCTCTTTTATTCAGAGTAGCATGGGGACAGGACCCCATGGGCAGTAAAGAGCTACAATGCGTTGAGGGTTAGAGCTAAATTTATAAGGCTTAGGTATGTGAGTTTTTTCTTTACAAGACAAAGGAAAGATCATGAAAAAAAATCATTAAAATGGTGTCAGTGCAGGTGGGGTCTGGTTATTGGGTGGTCCTATAACTTTGGATAGGAATCAGATCAGATCAGGTCAGGACGTCCTAAGCTTCCCGAGGATGATATAGATCGATATGTAGGCCAGGACACCTTGAGCTTCTCTCCCCGGGGCAGCCTTGATCCTCATCAATGTCAAGGTGTAACTTTTCAAATGAGATTAAAAACTATCAAGAACACTATAAATATATATTGTATGAGTGCTAGCCTTTATAGTATATCCTTTGGAATCTTACTTAGTTTGAAAAGAAATATTGATGGTTTCCCTCATTAATGGAAAGTGTAAATAGCTGATGTGGGCTTTAAAAAACAGTTTACCACCTCTCTACAAGCTTTGGAAGGTTGTCACTGTAGGGGAGGAAAGCAAATCCTCTACCCTCTGGGTCTTCTGGCTGGGCTATGAATTAAATGGACAGGAGACAGAATAGCAGGAGAAAATCAAACGATGCTTTATAACATTTATATGTGGGAGACACTCAGGAAAACTGAGCAACTCACCAAAATGGCTGCAGTTGTTATCTTAAATAGCATCTTCAGCTGAAGACAAAGGAGGGTGTTGGGGTAGTGGTTTGGGACTTCAAAGGAGAGGAAGGCAGTTCACATGGAAATGGAAAAGCAAATGTTTGGTGAACAGAACTTTGATAAAAGTGGGCTTTGCAAGGATCCTCCAAGTCTACCAATACCCAGAGTTATCTATGGTGATGGTCTGTCCAGGGGACACGGCTTTTATCTGAAATGCCTTTAGGCAGTTAGGGGGAAGGTGAAAGTTTCTTTCAGAGTCTTTTGTTCATAAAAATAAGCCAAAGACACAATTTTTTCTTTTAAAGATTTTATTTTATTTTTTCCTTTTTCTCCCCAAAGCCCCTTGGTACATAGTTGTATATTCTTAGTTGTGGGTCCTTCTAGTTGTGGCATGTGGGACGCTGCCCCAGCATGGTTTGACGAGCAGTGCCATGTCCACACCCAGGATTTGAACCAACGAAACACTGGGCCGCCTGCAGCAGAGTGCGCGAACTTAACCACTCGGCCATGGGGCCAGCCCCCAAAGACACACATTTTGAGGTGACCAATTCTGATCCCCCACATCACTAAACTTATTATTTCTGTGAAAATGTGTTAATGGACTTTATTTCACTATTAAGTCTTATTTCTACCTAGAGTCTTTTATAGAGGCAATATGTTTTATAAAAATTCATTTAAAAAATCGGCAATCTTTGGAATATTGGACTTTTGCAAAATTGTGATTTCCATGATATTTGTACCTGAATAAGGAAAACATATGGTAACTGGCTTACCTATCACAAGATATTACAATTTGGTTTGAACTAAGTGAGACTAAAGGGATATGAAGACCAAATTTTAAAGTTAAATATTTCTGCTAATAACCTTTTATTCAAGTATTATTATTATTATTATTTTTGAGGAAGATTAGCCCTGAGCTAACGTCTGCTGCCAATCCTCCTCTTTTTGCTGAGGAGGACTGGCCCTGAGCTAACATTTGTGCCCATCTGCCTCTGTTTTATATGTGGGACACCTGCCACAGCATGGCTTGATAAGCGGTGCGTAGGTCCACGCCTAGGATCCAAACTTGTGAAACCCTGGGCCGCCAGGTGGAGTGCATGAACTTAACTGCTGCACCACCGAGCCGGCCCCCCTTATTCAAGTATTATTGAGTGTCTCCATTTTTTCATTAGAGAATTGATCTGGCATCTCATATATATTACATATAGTAGTGCAGTCAGGGAATGGCATGGTCACTTTGCTCCATTAGAATAGGCTTTGCCAATATATATGAATGCCCAATCTTAAACAGTATTGCCAATCATTTAGGAGAATTGTGTGACAAGTCTAAATTTGCTGGAAGTTTCCAACATTCTAATTATTTGGGTATATTCTGGTAATCATCATTAATTAGTATTTTCAGGAAGTAACAATGGTAGCATGTAGCAACCTGCAAGTAGATTCACTTTTACAGACTTATTTCTCTACAATTCAGTTCGTGGTTCATGATTTTCAACTAAATAGGATAAGTTCTTTAAAATGGTATACCACTGCATGTAATAGAGAGATCACCTTCTTCTGGAATAACATTAACCCTCCTTTCAAATGTGAACAAAGAATCAGTCCTTTGTCTTCCAGTGGAGCTACTATGATCCCAAATTGAGGCTGTGGTCTTTTGTTCAGCAAAATTCAGCTCTTGGATGATGCTATTATGATAATGAATACAATTGAGAAAAATGGGTTTGTCAAATAAGGCAATGAATTTTATTAGAAATGTTTTTTGAGATTACTTTGCTCTTAGATTTAGGCATGGAATTTTAGATGAACCTATTTCCAAAGGGGCTACTTATTTTTAGTAATACAGGATTATTTTCACAAACTAATATACTACTTTTCCTTATGTCATTCCAATAACAGTGCCAGCAATACATGTAACTGTAATCCTAGCAGCGGGTTTTAAGACCTACTTATAAATTAGGACCCTAAAGTTCAAACTGTAAACTATATAGGTGAATGCCTAGAGTTCTACTCTGAAGTTCTTTAGAAAAACTTCCTGGAACAGGGGCCAGCCCGGTGGCGCAGTGGTTAAATTTGTATGTTCCGCTTCTCTGTGGCCTGGGGTTCGCTGGTTCAGATCCCTGGTGCAGACGTGGCACTGCTTGGCAAAAAGCCATGCTGTGGTAGGCGTCCCACGTATAAAGGAGAGGAAGATGGGCATGGATGTTAGCTCAGGGCCAGTCTTCCTCTGCAAAAAGAGGAGGATTGGCAGTAGTTAGCTCAGGGCTAATCTTCCTTAAAAAAATTTTTTAAAAATTTAAAAAATAAAATAAAACTTCCTGGAACAGCACATAATAGATGTTTAAAAAAAAGATAAATAAAAAATTGAAAATGGTGTCAGTAAATCATTCAATTTGCTGACCACTTGTGGTTTTTTAAAAAATGAATTGATAAAACTTCGATTGTTTAATAATCTTTGGAAGATGCGCTATCATAGCAAATAAGTTATGATAAAACTTCATCAAATTGTACCATAAATACTACTCCCTACATATTACACTTTGTTCCTCTAACAAATATTTTGAAAATTTTTTTATTCTTTTCTCAGGTATATAAATAATGTCACACAAAGAATTGAGAACATTTTGGAGTTTTTTTACTTCCTTAAGAAACTTCTTTATTACCAAATCCAAAAGATGTGATTGAAAATATAATACTTTTGATTCCTCGTTCTTAACCTTCTTATAAACCCATTAAAATATCATCATAGGTCTAAACTCACGTTTTATCTAAAACAACTTCAGTTTACTATAGATAAGTTTTCATAACTCTTTGTAGGTTGGTCTGATTTATCTTTTCAATATCAACAAAATTTTAGAATCACCCTCTGACATTTTCTGCAGATATATTCACAGATTGACAGCAGATATTTTACTGAAGTATTTAGTTCCAATTTATACCATCAACCTTATTGTTTTTCTAAAATATAGCCCAATCTTTTCTTTGGATATTGTTTTCAAATGATCACAGTTCCCAAGAAAGAAACTACACCAATTTGAGTCTGAAATGTCAAATATTGAAGAAGAATACAAAGTTTGTTTGTCTTCCAAGTGATGGAAAACCATTTATCTATCAAAAGAAGTAAAGTGGTTCTGGGGTGCTGACTGGCAAGCAGAACGACAGCTAAGGTAGAAACAGACTGAAGTGTGGTCTTGGTTGAATTAGAATAAAATACTCATAGTGTTAGTTTTCTTTTTGTGTGATTTTTACACTACTGTGGAAATTAACAAAGACCACCCAAAATGAGAACAAACAGGCTATGTATTCAGAGCGTGCTAGAAAAAGGAAGTCAGCCACTGTCACTTGCATTTGGCAGATTCAAAGAGAAGTGGGCAAGTTTATGGTGAGAAGAAGAGAAAACTTCAGATATGATCTGATTGGAGATTGTTGGCATGGGGAGGCTGAAGTGGGCTAACTAGAACCTGGGCATGTTAGGTAATTGCTATGGAGAGCATATTTGTCTTTTTCTGATTGGTCCTAAGTTGAAAGCAAGTTGGGGTGGGGTGGTGGGTGGGCTACAGGCAAAAAAAAAAAGGGAAGCTGGCAGTCATGGACCAAATCCCAGCTGTTCTGAGCGGTTGTTGCAGACGTTATGATTTGGCCTTCCAGGCTGCTTGCTGAAGAGTTTGTGGGTCAGAGTTCTATCATCTTGTATGGTCTTGTCATTGTCCATTTGTATACTCAGTCTCTCACTACTGAGAATAAATAGATTTATGTTTTATCATTTTATGGCTGATTGTATTCATATAGCTTTGAGAGTTCTATCAAGATTCTAATAGTTACAGAAATCTTCCCAGATATAAATAATATTCCATGTATGAGAGTATAAGATGAATTATGTCAAAGTGTTCATGCTGTAAGACATCTACATGAAGATGTCATTACACAGGTAGAAGTAGATTCTGGACCTCAGAGATACCAGTTACAATAATAATGTGTAGATCTTTTGAAAAATTAGTGAGAACCTGTTATAGACCACCTCAGAGAGCTTTTGGGTATCTTCCCAGTGACTTATTGAATAATTGGAACTTTTAAATATGTAGTGGAGAAAGTAACTGGCCTTTCACCATTGGAAACTCTGTACACTGCAATTCCCTATACAGCTCACGTAAAGGGGATTGGTCGGGTGTGATAAGGAGTATTTTTGAGTTCCTACAGTTTTTTTGGATTCAATTTTTATTTTGAGAAATTTCAAAATTTAAATATTTCACATAAAAGTAATAAAGCATGAATAGATAAAGCTAAAGTACCCTATATCCTCCCCCTATCTTTGCCTCATTCCCCTCTCTTCCTGTGAAAGGCAATCTCTCTTATGAATTCAGTGTGTGTTCTAACTCATAAAATTATTTCTAAAAACAATAGAACTACCCTCTAGCTAATAATAAACACAAGAATAGAAGGTCTGAAAGACTGCTGTGTAGATTTCTTTTAGATTAGTAAATTAATATGGCATGATGAACTTGAGAAACAGAACATTTTTCACCAAGTAGCTCAATAACCAAGTAGCTCTACATTGTATGTTAAATAACATGCTCTCTGTATCAATATTAATATGTCTAATTAGCAGCAGTCAACTAGGAAAGAAAAGGGAAGGTTTGTGGAAAAGAACCTATGAAAGAAAGTAGGATTTGAGTTTACACATTGAGGAATGTGTAAAAAAGTGAGTCAGAAGGTTTCCTCTCTTGATGTTGGCTGAACCTGTAATTAGGTCTCACAAGTTTACTTTGATCTTTCTTTGCTTGGCTCTTATAGAAGCAATATGTTTTCTTTGTTTCAAAATGAACAGGCACAGTATATACTATATTTGTAAATCCCAGTGTTTCAGGTAGAGTAGTCCCCCTTATCCTTGGGGGATACATTCTAAGACCCCTAGTGGATGCCTGAAACCATGGATAGTACCGAACCCTGGATATACTACGTTTTTTCCTATACATACATATTTGAGGCACGACAGCAAAACTAGCACAAATTTCTTTTTCCTTCATCACAATTTCACAAATAGAAGATTTGTTCTTATTGTAGATCTTAGCAATCTCAGCATACGATTATTTTTCTTATTAAGTTGAGAACTTTCACCTTTTCACTTAAAGGAAGCATTTTATAGCTTCTCTTTGGCATATCTGAATTGCCTGCATCACTGCTCTTGAGTTTTGAGGCCATTATTAAGTAAAATAAGGCTTACTTGAACACAAGCACTGTGATACCATGACAATTGATCTGATAACAGAGAGGGCTGCTAAGTGACTAATGGGCCAGTAGCAGTATACAGTGAGGACAAAGGGATGACTGATGCCCTAGGCAGGATAGAATGGGACAGCCTGAGATTTCATTACAGTATTGGGAACACTGCACAATTTAAAACTTATAGATTGTTTATTTCTGGAATTTTCCATTTAATATTTTCAGACTGAAGTTGACCGAGGGTAACTGAAACCACGGAAAGCGAAGCTGCAGACAAGGAAGGACTACTGTATTGCCGTTTTGAGACCCATGCGGCAGAACAAAGTTCATTTTGCTAAAATTATAATCAATTCTCCAAATATAAGTTGTCTTACAAATACCTGTACAAAAAAAGCTTAGGTCCCAGAACATAATTTAATAGAATCCTATGCATCTTAAGTTAAACACTCCTGTGATTTTCATGGACAATCACAGTTGAATGAACAAAGAACTATATTTAGTACCTTATTTAAAGGTACTGTAATTAAGTCTGTTTTAGTTCTAATCATTACTAACACCATGGATAATACAAGAAAGGGAGAAAATGCAGCTCATCAAAGAAGAGACCCGTGAGATGGAATACAGCTAGTCTGAATCTTAGTGAAAAATCCCAAGGATGCCAGCACATCTGCTGTCCTTAATGAGAGAGACTGGACAAAACCTCATCTGAAGAGAATGACTCGGTGGAGTACCCATGGCTTTACATCTCTTCAAAGGATAAAGAGTTCAGGTTTTTCTGTTGTCAGGATATTATATCTTGCTCAACTGCATCGTGAGCACTATGGTTTGTGATTTAAATGAGTTATGAACATGAGTTGTTGTTTTGCTTCAAAAATTTTGTTTTTGCTTTTAATAAGCACTCAAAATGCCATTCATTCAGTAGTGGGTGTATTTGTACCTTGTAGCATGTTCTATAGAATTTTACCTTCAAGGATAAAAGTTTTATTAAATTTGTATAGAGATACAACTTGTATGTAGATAAGATTTCTATGATCTTCATTAATTTTTGAAGGAACTTTATTTTTATTATCCTTAACTTTTTAATTGAGTTTTAGAATATTTTTCTTGTATTTATAGACAAAAGACCATAGTCCTCATTTTATCAGATTAGGAAACGTTTTCCTATATTTAATCTCCATGTTGCTTTCAGTTTTTGGCATTCTTACAGATAACCAAAATGTCAGTCAACAGAGAATTCTGTAATCTGAGAGTGATATTTTGAAATCTGCTATAATGATGAAATGGTGATATATTTTTTGGTCTTCTCACAGAAAATTGAAATACTGGCAAGCTAAAAATATTTATTCTTGGGAGGGCTACTTGTTATTTCTAGTCCTGTTCCTGAAATGTAAGGAATTAAAATTTAAACTTTTCTTTGTAGAATAAGTCAGAAACTGATAGAAATCAAAAGACTGAAGATAATTAAGATATGTAATGATTGAAAAAGTAACTAAAGAAGAGCTTGTAAAATTATGAGATATTTTCAGAAAGTGGTTCCTTCTAGATCTTGGCTATTGGAAATAATGCTGCAATAACATGGAGGTGCAGACATCTTCTTGAGTTAGTATTTTGATTTCCTTCAGGTAAATACCCAGAAGTGGAATTGCTGGATCACATGGTAGTTCTGTTGTTAATTTTTTGAGGAACTTCCATACTGTTTTCCAGTGGCTGCACCAATTTACACTCCCATGAATAGTGCATAAGGGTGCCCTTTTCACCACACCTCGCCAATAGTTGTTATTTCTTGTCTTTTTGATAATAGCCATTCTAACATGTGTAAGGTGATATCTCATTGTGGTTTTGCTTTGCGTTTCCCTGATGATTAGCAATGTTGAGCACCTTTTCATGGACATGTTGGCCATCTGTATATCTTCTTTGGAAAAATGTCTATTCAGGTCGTCTGCCCATTTTTTAGTCGGATTGTTTGTTACTGTGCTATTGAGTTGCATGGGTTCTTTATATATTTTGGATATTAATCTCTTATTAGATATATATGATTTGCACATATTTTCTCTCATTCAGTAGGTTGCCTTTTCATCTTTTTTTATGGTTTCCTTTGCTGTGCAGAAGCTTTTTAATTTGATGTGGCACTTAGCTGCTGGCATTCTGTGTGTGGGACTGGGGAGGGGAATCACAAATATAGACTTACATAGACATATCTAGACTTTCATTCTGTTTTTTCACTTTGTGTTTCCCCTCCACCCACTTGGTATTTCCGAGGTCTGAGACTTTCCCAGGTTCTTTGGGGGTGAATTGACTCTCTTCTCATCAGTGTCCCCTGAAGTTATAGCTTCTTCCACCCTGATAAATCACATCCCACTCCTCTCTTTGCTCTCCCTTTTCCCAAAATTTATTGAAATATTTTATCTACTCTTGTCCTCTCTTCTGTTTGATTTTTCCTGTGAATTTAAACCTTTTAATTTGTTTTGCCATCATTTTATAAGGAGAAGGGATAAATGCATATGCCTAACCTGCCATTTTTTTTTACCAGAAGTCATCAGACAAATGTTATAGTAGTAATATTTTATAATTGCTTTTAGCTATACTACTTAATTCTATAATGGCTTGGCAGCCTCTAACACACTTGGAAAAAAAGACCAGTTTTCTTCCTATAGATGTCGAGGCTGGCTGCCATGACCACTCCCTCCTCCTTATAAAAAGCAAATGGCAGGGCCGCCTGGCGGTGCAGCGGTTGAATGCGCACGTTCCGCTTTGGCTGCCCGGGGTTCACCAGTTCGATCCCGGGTGTGGACACGGCACCGCTTCGCAGGCCATGCTGTGGTAGGCGTCCCACATATAAAGTAGAGGAAGATGGGCACGGATATTGGCTCACGGCTGGTCTTCCTTAGCAAAGAGAGGAGGATTGGCGGCAGATGTTAGCTCAAGGCTAATCTTCCTTAAAAAAAAAAAAAAAAAAAGCAAGTCGTAGTAAACAAACTCAGATCATACGATCCAGTGGAAAGAGTTTGAATTCCCACAGCTAGGGCAGGTTCCTCTATCTACAGATAATTCACTGGAGCTTGACTTTTCCATCTCTATTGGGAATAGATTTTACTCGACCACAATTCTACTTCCTTTTCTTCCCTTTTTTCCTCTTACTAGCTCTAATTACTGGCATTCATTGAGGACTCCTCTTAGCTAAAACATAAGAAAAAGTCTCATGTTGGCACACTCTGAAGAATACATGGTGTATCCATAGAATGGAGTACTATTTAGCAATAAAAAGGACAGTGGTATTGTTACCCTAGCCCCAGGCCCCATAAGACATTAACCACAACACTGCTCAGAACAAGTGGAAGGGATGGATTCTGGGTTGAGGCCCACTCATGGGCTCTTCCTCAGAGCCCCTCAGATCGTGAGTTCGAGTCCTACCAGAGTGAGGTAAAATTGGTAACAGTGTGTCTACACAATGGAATACTATTCAGCAATAAAAAAGAACAGACCACAGATCTTTCTTGACTTACGAGAGGGTTAGATCCTAAAAACTCATCGTAAGTTGAAAATATCGCAAGTTGAAAATGCATTTATCACACCTAACCTACTGAACATCATAGCTTAACCTAGCCTACCTTAAACATGCTCAGAACACATACATTAGCTTACAGTTGGGCACAATCATCTAACACAAAGCCCATTTTATAATAAAGTGTTGAATATCTCTTGTAATTTATTGACTACTGTACTGAAAGTGAAAGACATGGGACCAGCCCCATGGCCAAGTGGTTAAGTTCGCGTGCTTCACTTCAGGGGCCTGGGGTTTTGCTGGTTGGGATCCTGGGCACGGACACGGCACTGCTCATCAAGCCATGCCACAACTAGAAGGACCCACAACTAAAAATATGCAACTATGTGCCAGGGGGCTTTGGGGAGAAAAAGGAAAAAAAAAAAGAAAGAAAGTGAAAGACAGAATGATTGCATGGATACAGAATGGTTGTAAGTGTATCGGTTGTTTACCCTCATGATTGTGGGGCTGACCGGGAGCTGGGGCTCACTGTCACTGCCCAGTATCACAAGAGAGTGTCCTACCACATACTGCTAGCCTTGGAAAAGGCCAAAATTCAAAATTCGATGAATGGTTTCTACCGAATGCGTATCGCTTTTGCACCATCGTCAAGTCGAAAAATTGTAAGTTGAACCATTGTGAGTTGGGGAACATATGTATTGATAGATGCTTCAATGTGGAAAAACTTCAGAAACATTATACTAGGTGAAAGAAGCCAGATGCAAAAGGTTATATGATTGCAATTCTATTTTGAAAAGTCAAATCTGCAGAGAGAGAAAGTAAGTTAGCGGTTGTCTGGGCCTGGAACGGCTAACAGTGGAAGGAGGTTGTACATGTGTAGGGGCAAGGAGTATAAAGGACCTCTCATACTTTCCACTCAATTTTGCTGTGAACCTAAAACTGCTCTAAAAAATAGACTATTAAAAAATGTAAATAAAAAATATCTTAAAATAAGTATTACACATTAAATTATAGAAAGGTAACCATTACAAATATAAAGCTCATTGTATCCTAGCTAGCAAATTTAAACAAAATTATTTTAACATTTATTTTTAGATTAACTTGGTAGGGGTTTAGGTTTGTTAATCTTATAAGTGAGACCTTCTTTTATTTATTTATTTATTTATTTTTTTGAGGAAGATAAGCCCTGAGCTAACATCTGCTGCCAATCCTCCTCTTTTTTGCTGAGGAAGACCGGCCCTGAGCTAACATCTGTGCCCATCTTCCTCTATTTTATGTGGGACGCCTGCCACAGCATGGCTTGACAAGCGGTGCGTAGGTCCACACCCAGGATCCTAACCAGTGAACCCCGGGCCACCAAAGTGGAACTGTAAACTTAACCCCAGCGCCACCAGACCGGCCCCAGAGACCTTCTTTTAAAATATTTGGGTTCATTTTACTCATAATTCACCTAATGTTACTGAATACCTTTTATGTGCCAGGTACTGTTCTAGATCCTAAGGATACAGCAGTGAACAAAAACAAATAAGTCCTCTTCTTTTAAGGAAGTTAAATTCATTCTAATGGGCAAAAGACAGAAAATAAACACTAAATATTTCAGTCAGGTAGTTTTGATAAGTGCTGTGAAAAAAAATAAAGCAGGATAACGGACTGGAGAATGATGACGTAGGGGTGCATAGAGAGTTTGCTATTTTTTTATAAGGTGATCGGGGAAGGCCTCTTTGATAAGATTAAGTAGAGATCTGAAGTAAGTGAAGGAGTGAATGATGTAGATATCAGGGTGAAAAGTTTCCTAGGCAGAGGAATCAAAAAATGTAGAGAGGGCTGCCTGGTAGCGCAGCAGTTAAGTTCGCACGTTCTGTTTCTTGGGGGCCGGGGTTTGCCAGTTTGGATCCCGGGTGCGGACATGGCACCACTTGGCAAAAACCATGCTGTGGTAGGCGTCCCACGTATAAAGTAGAGGAAGATGGGCATGGATGTTAGCTCAGGGCCAGTCTTCCTCTGCAAAAAGAGGAGGATTGGCAGTAGTTAGCTCAGGGCTAATCTTCCTCAAAAAAAAAAAAAAATGCAGAGACAGGGCCTGGCCCATTGGCATAGTGGTTAAGTTCACACACTCCACTTTGGCGGCTGGGGGTTTGCAGGTTCATATTCCAGGCTTGGACCCCGGGCTTGAATCTGGCACTGTTTGTCAAGCCATGCTGCGGCAGCATCCCACATAAAATAGAAGAAGATTGGCACAGATGTTAGCTCAGTGACAATCTTCCTCAAGCAACAAGAGGAAGATTAGCAACAGATGTTCGCTCAGGGCCAATCTTCCTCACAAAATAAAAAGAAGAAGTGCAGAGACAGTGAGGTGAGAGAATGCTTAGCATACAGAGAGATTTGTATGACTTGGAGTGAAGTGAAAGAAGGAAAGTATAAGAACAGAAGGTGAGAGAGCTGGCCTGCAGTTAAATCAACCAGGGCCTTAGAAGCCATGGTCAGGATTTTGAATTTTTCCCTGTGTGAGATGAGAAGGCAGTAGAGGCTTTTGAGCAGAGGAAGGACATGGTTTGATTTACATTTTTAATGGGTCACTCTGAGTGCTTTGTGGAAACTAGAGTATGAAGAAAAAAGGGAGAGCAATTAATAGGCTAACGCAGTTGTTCAAGTGAGAAATGATCATGTCTTAGACCAAAGCGGTAATTTTGGAAACAGTAAGAAGTGGTCAGGTTCTGGATATATTTTGAATTAAGAAACAATAGTATTTGTTTATAAGATATATGAGAAAGGAAAAGAGTCAAGGATAAATCCAGTTTATTTTGGTCTTTTCAAGGTCTACATTTTAAAAGTTGAGGAAAAAATAAAGATATGAATGAATTACTCTGTAGCTGGAAAATAAACGAGTTGATAAAAGTGGGTTATATCTATTGATACCCTATTAGAAATGAAAACTGAAGAGATTTTAAAATATTTTTATTATTTCGTTACATTTTATTATTTCATTACAAATGGGGAAGGAGAGGAGTGAGGAAGCCGAAAGGGAGGACGGCACATGTGTATGGTGATGGATGGTAATCAGTCTTTGGGTGGAGAACACAGTGCAATCTATGCAGAATTCAAAATATAATGAGGCTTGAGCAGTTGGAAGGATGGAATTGCCATTAAGTAAGCTGTAGAAGGCTTGGAGAAGAGCAGGCTTAAAGGGAAAATCAAGGAGTTGGGTTTGGGCACATGAAGATTGTGGCGTCTATCCAAGTGGAAATATTGAGCTTGTGTGGTTGGATCTAAGAGAAGTTCAGAAGAGAGGTGTGACTAGAGATACAAACAAGCATTATCTGTAAATAAATGATATTCATGGAACTGGCTCTTCAATTACTATTTATACATACAATAAAATCTTCTACTATTTTTTCTTACATTATGGAATATTGATCTCTTGTTCTCTTCTGGCCTCTTCTCTTTACACAATGATTTTTTTTTAAAGATTGGCACCTGAGCTAATATGTGTTGCCAATCTTCCTTTTTTCCCCCCTTCTTTTCCCTAAAGCCCCCCAGTACATAGTTGTGTATTCTAGTTGTAGGTCCTTCTGGCTCTGGTATGTGGGACGCCACCTCAGCATGGCCTGACGAGCGGTGCAGTGTCCACGCCCAGGATCTGAACAGGGGAACCCCCAGGTTGCTGAAGCGAAGCGAGCGAACTTAACTACTTGGCCACAGGGCCCACCCGTGCACAGTGATTTTTATCCTCATTTCTTTCCTAAATTTTGAAGTAGAATTTGAAATTATCATAAGACCTTTATCTGTTAGCATTGTTAAAATGCATATTAAAATGCACTATATATAGTCCTTAATTGTTAGACCATTGAACATAATTTAAGAGGTGCAGGCCTTCACCAAAGATGTAACATTGAAATGTAACATTTTAGACAGATGTGGATTTATGGCATCATTCTCTGTCATGACCTTAGTGTCTATGTGTTCTTTTAGGTTCTTTTTAGTTTTTCATTTTCTCTATTCTAATGAAAGGAAATGTGAATTTTTGAATTATGTACTTCAAAGTTATTGGAATCATTTTTACAGGAAATGTTAATGTTAAAAAAGTCTTCATAAAATATTACATAGTACAACTCACTTGTTCTACTTTTCTTTATAGAAAAGGTTAATCTTCATAATTAACCTTATAGCAACATGAGTGTTTAAGGGTATTACCTGCTTCTTTTTCATTATAATAAGCTAATCTACGTGTGGGATCTTGTACGTTATTTGCTCATTGGAATTACTTTGGGAAAGTAACAGTTCAGTTCTGTTAACTGACGAAACCTTTAAAAATCATCTTGGAATTTTTTCTACTGCATAGTTTTTACTGTACTGCTTTTGCCATTATCCACAATAATACCTTGTAGAAAAAACTAAATCAGTACAATTATGCCACATCTGCTTCTGTAAGTTTCTACTCCATTTCTTAAGTGTTTGCAACTATATTAGCTATCTTTAAGCGAGGTCTTTTTGCCTCCTATTAGAAACTTCAAAATACCTCATAATACCAGGCTATTTAAAGTCTTTAAAGACTATAAGTATGCATAATAAGCTGTCAGTTATCTTCATTTTCGTTGATTATTCATTACTTATTCAAGACAAGGTACTATGCTAAGTATATCTAATCAAAATAGTCAGTGGTTCCTATAAATAAATTTTGTTCAAAGAAACATTTTGACTAGTGAATATACACATATGCACAAACACACAGTTGGTTCTCATTATTCACAGTAGTTGTGTTCCATAAACACTGAATTAGTGAATACCGAACCATTTTTCCTAGGGGAAATACAGAGCTAAGTTCCTGTGAGCCTCTGGTCACAACATTTTCGTTAACCAATCAATACAACCTTTTATGTGTGTTTCTGCTTAAAGATACCTTAGTTAATATATGTTGTTGATTCATTAACATTGAACTCAGCCAACAGCACTGTTGGGCATTAGTTCATGCCTGAATGAAGGTTATCAAATACATATATTTTCGCCATAAGGCACATCACAACCTTCTTGTGCTTAGGAATGCAAGACAGCACTTCAGCACTATGCTTGGGGATGATGCTTTTTTTTTTTTTTGAGGAAGGTTAGTCCTGAGCTAACATCTGCTGCCAATCCTCCTCTTTTTGCTGAGGAAGATTGGCCCTGAGCTAACATCCGTGCCCCTCTGCCTCTACTTTATATGTGGGACGCCTGCCACAGCATGGCTTGCCAAGTGGTGCCATGTCCACACCCGGGATCCGAACTGGCAAACCTGGGCTGCTGAAGCCGAACGTGCAAAATTAACCGCTGTGACATCGGGCCAGCCCTGGGGACGATTTTTTTTTTATTGAGTTATTGATAGGTTACAATCTTGTGAAATTTCAGTTGTACATTAATGTTTGTCAGTCATGTTGTAGGTGCACCACTTCACCCTTTGTACCCACCCCCCACCCCACCTTTCCCCTGGTAGCCACTAAACTGTTCTTAGTCCATAATTTTAAATTCCTCATATGAGTGGAGTCATACACAGATTATCTTTCTCTCGCTGGCTTATTTCACTTAACATAATTCTCTCAAGGTCCATCCATGTTATTGCAAATGGAATGATTTTGTTCCGTTTTGCAGCTGAGTAGTATTCCATTGTATATATGTACCACATCTTCTTTATCCATTCGTCTGTTCCTGGACACTTAGGTTTCTTCCACGTCTTGGCTATTGTAAGCAGTGCTGCAATAAACATTGGAGTGCATAAGACTTTTGGGATTGCTGACTTCAAGCTCTTTGGATAAATACCCAGTAGTGGGATGGCTGGATCGTATGGTAGTTCTAGTTTTAATTTTTTGAGGAATCTCCATACTGTTTTCCATAGTGGCTGCACCAGTTTGCATTCCCACCAGCAGTGTATGAGGGTTCCTTTTTCTCCACAATCTCTCCAACATTTGTTGCTATTAGTTTTAGATATTTTTGTCATTCTAACGGGTGTAAGGTGATATCTTAGTGTAGTTTTGATTTGCATTTCCCTGATGATCAGCGATGATGAGCATCTTTTCATGTGCCTATTGGCCATCAGTATATCTTCTTTGGAGAAATGTCTGTTCATGTCTCCAGCCCATTTTTTGATTGGGTTGTTTGATGTTTTGTTGTTGAGTTGCAAGAGTTCTTTATATATTATGGATATTAAGCCTTTGTCAGATATAAGACTTGCAAATATTTTTTCCCAGTTAGTGGGTTGTTTTTTTGTTTCAATCCTGTTTTCATTTGCCTTGAAGAAGCTCTTTAATCTGATGAAGTCCCATTTGTTTATTCTTTCTATTGTTTCCCTTCTCTGAGAAGGCATGGTGTCCAAAAAGATCCTTTTAATACTGATGTCAAAGAGTGTACTACCTACGTTTTCTTCCAGAAGCCTTATGGTTTCAGGTCTCACCTTTAGGTCTTTGATCCCTTTTGAGTTTATTTTGGTGAATGGTGAAAAAGAATGGTCAATTTTCATTCTTTTACATGTGGCTTTCCAGTTTTCCCAGCACCATTTGTTGAAAAGTCTTTCTTTTCTCCATTGTATGCCCTCAGCTCCTTTGTCAAACATAAGCTGTCCATAGATGTGTGGTTTTATTTCTGGGCTTTCAATTCTGTTCCATTGATCTGTGCACCTGTTTTTGTACCAGTACCATGCTGTTTTGATTACTGTAGCTTTGTAGTATGTTTTGAAGTCAGGGATTGTGATGCCTCCCGTTTTGTTCTTTTTTCTCAGGATTGCTTTAGAAATTCGGGGTCTTTTGTTGCCCCATATGAATTTTAGGATTCTTTGTTCTAATTCTGTAAAGAATGTCATTGGGATTCTGATTGGGATGGCGTTGAATCTGTAGATTGCTTTAGGTAGAATGGACATTTAACTATGTTTATTCTTCCAATCCATGTACATGGAATGTCTTTCCATCTCCTTATGTCGTCATCCAATTCTCTCAGAAAGGCCTTGTAATTTTCATTATATAGGTCCTTCACTTCCTTAGTTAAATTTACCCCAAGGTATTTTATTCTTTTTGTTGTGATTGTGAATGGTATTGTATTCTTGAGTTCTTTTTCTGTTGGTTCATTACTGGAGTATAGAAATGCTACTGATTTATGCAAATTGATTTTATACCCTGCAACTTTGCTGTAGTTGTGGATTACTTCTAACAGTTTTCCAATGGATTCTTTGGGGTTTTCTATATATAAGATCATGTCGTCTGCAAACAGAGAGAGTTTCACTTCTTCCCTCCCTATTTGGATTTCTTTTATTCCTTTTTCTTGCCTGATTGCTCCGGCCAGGACCTCCAGTACTATGTTAAATAAGAGTGGTGATAGAGGGCATCCTTGTCTTGTTCCTGTTTTCAGGGGGATGGGGTTCAGTTTTTGCCCATTGAGTATGATGTTGGCTATGGGTTTGTCGTATATGGCCTTTATTGTGTTGAGGTAGTTTCCTTCTATGCCCATTTTGTTCAGAGTTTTTATCATAAATGGCTGTTGGATCTTGTCAAATGCCTTCTCTGCATCTATTGAGATGATCATGTGGTTTTTATTCCTCAGTTTGTTGATGTGGTGTATCATGTTGATTGATTTGTGGATGTTGAACCATCCCTGTGTCCCTGGGGATGATTTTTAACAGCAAAATCACCAAGAAAAGGCACAAAAATGCAAAAAACATAACACTAAATAGACTCTGAAAAAGACACTTGTTTACAGTATGAAAGTTAAAACAAGCAGACAGAATGAGTGTTGCCTTGTCTGACTTCAGCTGCAAACATAAGCTTCAGGCAACTCAAATTTTTCATCACTCTGAGAATGACTGCGAAAGTATTAACTTTTTTTTTTCTTTTTTCTCCCCAACTCCCCCCCGTACATAGTTGTATGTATTTTTTTAGTTGTGGGTCCTTCTAGTTGTGGCATGTGGGACACTGCCTCAACATGGCCTGATGAGCAGCGCCATGTCCGCGCCCAGGATCCAAACCAGCGAAACCGTGGGCCACCGAAGCAAAGTGTGCAAACTTAACCACATAGCCACGGGGTGGCCCCCAGAAAGTATTAACTTTAGGGTTAAATAAATTTTGGTGAGTAAGTTGATTTGCACATACAGACTGTATGAATAATGAGGACCAACTGTATAAATATATATTTCCTTCCTGCCTGAAACACATTTTTCTCTCTTTTCTGTTAACCTTCTGTTCATTGTTCAAGCCTCAGCTCACGTGTCACCCTATCTCTGACACTTTTCCCAACTCTCTCAGACAGAAGTAGCATTCCGTCCAGTACTCATTGAGTGATCTCATATCACTTTGTGCATTCCTTTTTATAATATTTATCACATTTTATGTTAATTCTTTGTCAGGATTCTTCAGACTGTGAGCTCCTTAAGAACAGGGATCTTTACTCATTCATCTCTGTATCCTTAGTACTTAACATAGGGTCTGTCACATAGTTGAAATTAAATAAATTTTAAATGAATGAATCAACTAAGCCTCTCTGCAAATGGATATCTGTTATTTTAATGAGTGTATCTTAGTTCAAAATTGCCGACTATATGAAGTGGAAATAGTTACACATTTTATACCAGTGAACATCTCTTGTTATCTGTATTTTTGTTGGTTCTTTTTTCATTTGGATGAAACTGCTTATTTGGAAAGGAATGAATAAGGAACTGGATAGTCAGTTTTTCCATTACCTTTTAAGTTGTTGTGTGCAAACCAAGACTTACTGAGCATAGTGACACACTAGGCTGATTCCACTGCAGACGAGAAACTTTATACTCAGGTAAAAATTAGGATATGTGCTTACACTAGATTTTAATTTTGAAATATCCCAAAAATATAGACTGCTATTGAAAAAATAATGAAGCAAACACCCATATACCCACAACCTTCTTTGTCATGTTTAATGTTTGGCCATATTTGTTTAAAGATTTTTTAAAACTAAGCATGACAGATCCAAGTCGAAGGCTCCTTACATACCCTTCCTTAATCCTATGCCTGCTCCCTCCCTCCCTTTGTAGCCACTTCTCTGAATTTGGTATTTATCTTTCCCAGCTAAGCTTTATATGGATAGATTTAAGGATGCTAGGGATCCTTCAGTGCTTTGTTTGTTTTGTTTTTAATAAAATATCATTCATTTAGTCTAGCATGTGGGACGTGAAGCTTTTCTGAAAGGAGTCATCAGTCTCTGTCTATGTATAGACCTTTCTAGGGAACACTTAATGAGATTGCTTTTTCTCTCCCACTCCTTCAGATGCTTGCACTCCCTGAATCCAAACTATAAATTTATCTTGAAATATTATACTTCTTATGATGGTGAACTTCTTATTGACGTCTATAATCAATTCTACCCATAAAGCCATCAATGCTTTGCTTCCAAAGAAGAACTTTTTAGATTTTCAGAATGCAACCATTTCAGTCATTCTGCGTACAGATCCATACTGTTGTGTTTAGTTGGATAACTTATACCACAAATTCTCATATGCAAGAAATTGAAAATTATTTTATTTCCCATAAATTAAATCTGCTTTGAATTGCCCAGGCTGGTAAGATAGAGAACCACATCAGTCATTATGTGAGCACATGGAAGAGACTGAGGCTCTGTTTCTTTCCTTCCTTTCTCCTCTCTAACCCAAGGATCTAAGAGTCTTTTAAAAGAGAACAAAGTGGGATGGGCCCCCTAGTCGGCAGTTTATCATGGTCATGACTGATATCCTTATTAAATAAGCCCATGTGTTCCTTAAAGTAAGATGACATTACTGCTTTTTGGCCAAGTTTGTGCAGGAGAGTCTCTGCTCATTTTGAGCCTCCAGGACCTAGAGTGTAGCCTCTCAAGGCGTACCATGTAGCCATTCTCCTCTGTGTTCTTGACATTTCCTTGAAGCACAGCCAGGGAGTAGGATTCAGGTCTCTATTATGCCTGATATTGCTGAGCCTTCCCCAATCTGGGGAAGTGGGGCTTAGGAGGCTCTTTCCCAGTCTTCCTGACAGCCCTCAAAGACTTTGCCTTTAACTCAGGCTCCCAAAAAGAAAAGTTAGAAGGCAGATTATCCTGAGTAACTTCTGTTTTCCACTTTGTAACTCAGATCTTTCATAAATAATGGAGCCCAAAGACCTGGTACCTCTTTAGAATGGAGGAAGGAAAAAAATAAATGGAGAAAAAAATGCAAATTAAAAACTTAGCAAATTATCCTGCAACTCTTACATGCACATCCATAGACATACATTTGCTGCCCCATCTTTCTGCCTGGGGCTACTTCTGAGTTCAGTTTTTATTGAGCACTGTTAGGAAGATGCCCTAGATTTTTATAGATGAATCTATATTTATGAATAATTGAAATGTGACTAATAAAGTGGGCAACCTGGATATTATATTTCTCTCTTACTTGCTGTAAAAATCAGACTAAAGCATCCTGTTAAAAGGCTTTTGTCCCCTCAATCATTTAAAAGATAATCTACTATCTCCCAGATAAAATATATCACGATTGTGTGTTCAATAGACACTAAGGAATAGAAAAGTACCACAGATCTATAATGAGCCATAAAACCAGATCTTATAGTACTATTATGACTTTTACTTGAATTTGAAATAATTTCAAAAAGACTCAACAATTATTATTAAGGCCTATACTACTCTGAGACCTGAGATAGAGAATGAAGTTGAACATGGTATATTGTTATCCTCAAGGATCTTTAAGACTAGTGAAAAATATATGAGTAAATCAATAATTATTAATGTAATAAATGAAAAAGATGCTATGACAGTATACAAGTGGAAGGAAAGGAGTCAAAGGTGGCTTCCTGAAGAAGGTAATGCTTTAAATGAGCTTTTTAGAGCCCAGTAAGTGTTGTGGACTAAATGAAGAAGAAAAGAAGGATGTTCAAGCTGAGGGTTGAGGCATCTGAGGGTTTGTGTTAACATAAACCAACACAACACAGTCATGGCTACCTCTACTATGTAAGTACTTCCATAGGGGTGGAGCAAAGGGTGCGTGGGAGGATTAGGTTGAAGGCAGAGAGACAGCATGGGCCAGATTTGCTAAGTTAAGGTGTTTGAGGGGCGTTTTACCTGCTGTTCCAATAATCTTACCACTGAAGACCTCCTTAGAGAAATAAAGCTCTAAGAAATTTATTATAATGCCTCCTTCTACTGTTTTGTTAAATATGTCTTAACTCTTACGTAACTAATTATAAGTTCCTGTAGTGCTATCCCATGGAGGAACTATCTCTTAGCACAGTAATGATGTCCAAATAAGAGCTACCTTGATATTTTATTATCTTGTTGCTAATTATCTATTAATTTTTCTTATATATAATTTAGTTCTATTGAATAAGTACTGGCAAATGTGTTATTAAGTAATTGAAGTAATGGTGTTGTTGCTCAATAGAATGGAATACATTGAGAGAAAAAGTGAAGAAAAGCAGTTAAAAGAATGATTTTTATTAAAAAGCAAACTTGCACTATGAAAATGACAAAATTTGTGTTAATAGTTGAGAATTATTTTTGAATAGTCATTCTATCCTAACCATTTGTTAAAACTTTTCTCTAATTGGCTACATCTACAGTTTCTTTGCAGTTTACCCTTTGTACATTAGATAATGCAGCATTCTACAGCTAAATGAATATCAGTATATCTTGGGTGTTGTAAAATATTTTGAAACGACATGTAAATATATAGAGAAAGATGATTTTTTTCTTTCTTTCTTTCTCTTTCTTTCTTTCTTTCTTTCTTTCTTTCTTTCTTTCCTTCTTTCCTTCCTTCCTTCCTTCCTTCCTTCCTTCCTTCCTTCCTTCCTTCCTTCCTTCCTTTCTTTCTTTTCTTTCTTTCTTATTGGCACCTGAGCTAACAACTGTTGCCAATCTCCCTTTTTTTTTCCTGCTTTTTGTCCCCAAATCCCCCCAGTGCATAGTTGTATATTTTAGTTGTGGGTCCTTCTAGTTGTGGCATGCTGCCTCAACATGGCCTGACCAGCGGCGCCATGTCCGCGCAGGATCTGAACCAGCGAAACCCTGGGCCACCGAAGCGGAGCACGTGAACTTAACCACTGGGCCATGGGGCCAGCCCCTAGAGGTGATTTCTTGATGCTCAGGAGCAATTTTTTTTAACAAAACTCGGGATAGTAGAAATGATTTTATGTTAGACTTTTTAGTAAGTTTCAGTGAAAACTGAAAAATAGACTTCTTTTATAGTTAATGGTGTTATTAGGAAGAGATCAAATTACTTTGGCTTTCTAGATGAACTGAATACCAACCAGAGAAAAATCAATAGCATTCTCTTTACCTTCCTGAAGTGCCTTTAGATTGTTGGTAATCGACAGAGAAACTTATTATAAGAGTAACAGAAACATACCCTTTGCTTCCACACCAGTGGACAGCAGCAGCAGCAGCACTGCAAACAGAGTGAAATGAACACAAGGGAGATCCTGCACCATCTGTCTTAGTGGTTAGGGGAAACCGTGTGGACATACATCTCCAATGTTTTGAAACTTCATCTGCTTTTGTGCCATCTCCCACGGATCTCCAGATGACACTCCTTTATATGCTGTGCTTGACTCTCCCATACTCTGTTGTTTTCTTCTAAATATTATACATTTTGCCCTAAACCTGGCTTCTTATTCTAAAGATAGCTCTAACAATCAGGTACAGTCAAATGTTAGATAATAAAAATCAGTTACATCTAGGAAGTATTTTAAAACTTCAGCCAGTGGAAAAGCTAGAATAATTGTAATCATTTGTCTACCAAGAAGGCTACTAAATAGTCTCTGTCTTTATCCAAAGCAAGCAGGGTTAATGTCTTTGGCTTCATTGACTTAATCAATGTTTGCAAATGGTGTGCCTACTTTTCTGGTTGTAGATACTGGGAAGGTAAGGGAGGTCATAGCTGTGATGCTGCTTAAACTAGATAAAGTGGTAAACAATTTAGATACACTGAAAAACTATTAAAATTCTCAGGGAACAGGATAAAGGTTCATAACTCAACTAAATTTGTAAAAAATGTATCTTTCATTTTACATTTTGTTGTTTGTTTGTTTTGTGAGGAAGATTGGCCCTGAGCTAACATCTGTTGCCAATCTTCCTCTTCTTGCTTGAGGAAAATTATCACTGAGCTAACATCTATGTCAGTCTTCCTCCACTTTATGTGGGATGCTACCACAGCGTAGCTTGACGAGCAGTGTTAGGTCCGCACCCAGGATCTGAACCTGAGAACCCTGGGCTGCCAGAATGGACCACAGGAACTTAACCACTGTGTCACCAGGCCAGCCCTCATTTTACATTTTGTATGTCTTATCTATTTGTATTTTATTTTATTATTTTCTTTTGAGGAAGATCAGCCCTGAGCTAACTACTGCCAATCCTCCTCTTTTTGCTGAGGAAGACTGGCCCTGAGCTAACATCCATGCCCATCGTCCTCTATTTTATACGTGGGACGCCTACCACAGCATGGCTTTTGCCAAGTGGTGCCATGTCCACACCTGGGATCCAAACTGGCGAACCCCCGGCCACCGAGAAGCGGAACGTGCAAACTTAATCGCTGTGCCACTGGGCTGGCCCAAACTTTATCTTATTTTTAAAGATTGGCACCTGAGCTAACAACTGTTGCCAATCTTTTTTTTTTTTTTCCTGCTTTTTCTCCTGAAATCCCCCAAGTACACAGTTGTATATTTTAGTTGCGGGTCCTCCTAGTTGTGGCATGTGGGACGCCACCTCAGCATGGCTTGACAAGTGGTGCCATGTCTGCACCCAGGATCTGAACCAGTGAAACCCTGGGCCACTGAAGCGGAGTGAGTGAACTTAACCACTCGGTCACGGGGCTGGCCCCTATTTATATTTTATTTTATGTAGAATACCAACAGAGTTTTTATTCTTACATTTACTAAAATTTTTATAATAAGCATGTTAGTACTTTTATAATCCAAAACAATGAAGATATTCCCATTTTGAAAAAGATGACAGTTTAAACTGACATGAAACTTTTCTCTCCTTTTCAATTCATATATAAATCAAAATTTTAATTAAAATTATATTGTTGAAGTACAATAAGGTAATTTTGGATTGAGACATTTCTCACTTGTTCAGCAAGTAGATATAAAATTTGCATTGCTAAAAATCCTAGTGCCTCAGTTTTTAAATGGCATTGGTTGCAATGACTTGTTAGCCAACAAACATCCTTTTCCACATGGTAAAGAGCAAATAATAATGATCACTTAAACTTATAGTACATCAAATATAACTTTGTTTTTATTATATATTCAAACTGGAAGGGGATGATTATCAACTTTTAATTATTAGAATGTGAGATGGAGATGTCATACAAATGAGTTGAATTCATATATAACCAGGTGACTTTATTTCCCCATTTTGTATCAGCCTATTATATGTTGCATGTTATTAACTGGTTTGATATATATTTACAGATCAGCCTGAATTTACTTCTGTAGGAATGTAATTACTTAACTATGCTTAGCATGGGTTTACCCTCCTTCAGGCACTCACATGAGAAACAGCAGTTTAAGTAACTGCTAATGAGCAAAGACCATCTAAGCCTCGATTCTCACCATTTTCTGCCTCTCAGCTGCCAAAGTGTTACTTCTGCCTAAGGATCTTGTTATTACCAGAAATTGCCCCGCCTCTACAATTACTAATTCATACATTCCGTTGGTCAACCACATCCTCCTATTCTCCAAATTTTTTTATTCAAGTATGCTACTGCAACAGTTCTTTGATTTCATCAACACCCTCATTCCATTTGTTCCCTTTCATTTTCACTTCCAAATTTATACAATCTGGATTTTACCATTCTTCCTTATAGTTATGCTATTGTAAATACTATCAGGTTCTTTGCCCTTTTCTCTTTCTATACCATCTGCCTAGCAAAACCTCAGTCCCCACTTTCTCTGTGACCACATGCAAGCAATTGAACATTGCTAAAGAAAAATCCCATAATCAGTTTTGTGGGATCACTATAAAATCAGGATAAACAACCTCAACTGAGTAGTCATTAACTCGTTTTCTCTAGTAAGTTCACTCCCCTGCACTTCATATTTTCTATTTCGTGCTTTCTTTGTCTGCTCAGACCTCCAGATGCCATCTCTTCCTTTCTTACTGCAGCTTGACTCTAATTCATAGAGAAAATAGGAGCTATCAAATGAAAATTTCCTCTCCTTGCAGATACTAGTGCTACAGGCTCACCTGCATCTGCATCTATCTTCTCCTCCTATCCTCCTCTCAAAGACTGACCCTTCCACATGTAACCTAAATTTCATCCTTTTCTGCTTTCTTAGAGACCTCTTTCCATTGGTCATTGCCTCTTCTGCATCTTTAGCTTCTCCTTTTTTCCTTTACTATCAGCATTCAAAAATAGCCCTCTAGTCTTTCCAATCTTGAAAAAAAATACCTCTTCTAATTACTATCCATCACACTTTATTCTCCTTTTTAGCCAAACTTCTCAAAAGATTTATCTCCATATCCTCACTTCTCAGTCGCTTTAATTTTTTTTTTTTTGAGGAAGATTAGCCCTGAGCTAACATCTGCCACCAATCCTCCTCTTTTTGCTGAGGAAGACTGGCCCTGAGCTAACACCTTTGCCCATCTTCCTCTATTTTGTAAATGGGACGCCTGCCACAGCATGGCTTGATGAACAGTGTGTAGGTCCTCACCCGGGATTCGAACTGGAGAACCCCGGGCCACTGAAGCAGAACCCACGAACCCAATCACTGTGCCACTGGACTGGCCCCCACATCTTCTTTATCCATTCATCAGTTGATGGGCACTTGGGTTGCTTCCATGTCTTTGCTATTGTGAATAATGCTGCCATGCACATAGGGGTATATAAGTCTCTTTGAATTGTTGATTTCAAGTTCTTTGGATAAGTACCCAGAAGTGGGATAGTTAGATTGTATGGTATTTCTATTTTTAAATTTTTTGAGAAATCTCCATACTGTTTTCCGTAATGGCTGCACCAGTTTGCATTCCTACCAGCAACGTACAAGGGTTCCCCTTTCTCTACATCCTCTCCAGCATCTATTTTTTTGCCTTGGTAATTATAGATATTCTGATAGGTGTGAAGTGATATCTCATTGTAGTTTTGATTTGCATTTCCCTAATAATTAGTGATGTTGAACATCATTTCATGTGCTTGTTGACCATTTGTATATCTTCTTTGGAAAAATGTCTGTTCATATCCTCTGCCCATTTTTTGATTCGGTTGTTTTTGTTGTTGTTGTTGAGTTGTATGAGTTCGTTGTACATTTTGGAGATTAACCCCTTGTTGGATATATGATTTGCAAATATCTTCTCCCAGTTGGTAGGTTGTCTTTTCCTTTTGTTCATGGTTTCCTTTGCCTTGCAAAAGCTCTTTAGTCTGATGTAGTCCCATTTGTTTATTTTTCTTTTGTTTCCCATGCCTGAGTAGATATGGTATTTGAAAAGATGCTGCTCAGACTGATGTCAAAGGATGTACTGCCTATATTTTCTTCTAGGAGTTTTATGGTTTCACATCTTACTTTCAAGTCTTTAATTCATTTTGAGTTAATTTTTGTGCATGGTGTAAGATAATGGTCTACTTTCATTCTTTTGCATGTGGCTGTCCAGTTTTCCCAACACCATTTATTGAAGAGACTTTCCTTCCTCCATTGTATGTTCTTGGCTCCTTTGTTGAAGATTAGCTGTCCATAGATGTGTGGGTTTACTTCTGGGCTTTCAATTCTGTTCCATTGATCTGTGTGTCTGTTTTTGTACCAGTGCCATGCTGTTTTGATTACTATAGCTTTGTACTATATTTTGAAGTTAGGAATTGTGATGCCTCCAGCTTTGTTCTTTTTTATCAGGATGGCTTTCACTATTCAGGGTCTTTTGTTGTTCCATATAAATTTTAGGATTCTTTGTTCTGTTTCCGTAAAGAATGTTATTGGAATTTTTATTGGGATTGCACTGAATCTGTATATTATTTTAGGTAATATGGACATTTTAACTATGTTTATTCTTCCAATCCATGTGCATGGAATATCTTTCCATTTCTTTATGTCATCTTCGATTTCTTTAAAAAATGTCTTATAGTTTTCAGTGTATAGGTCTTTCACCTCCTTGGTTAAATTTATTCCTAGATATTTTATTGCAATTGTACATGGGATTATATTCTTGAGTTCTCTTTCTGCTAGTTCGTTATCAGTGTCAAGAAATGCAACTGATTTTTGTAAATTGATTTTGTACCCTGCGACTTTCCTGTAGTTGTTGGTTATTTCTAATAGTTTTCTGACAGATTCTTTAGGGTTTTCTATATATAGAATCTTGTCATCTGGGAACAGTGAGAGTTTCACTTCTTCCTTTCCAATTTAGATACTTTTTATTTCTTTTTCTTGTCTAATTGCTCTGGCCAAAGACTTTCAGTACTATGTTGAATAAGAGTGGTGATAGTGGGCACACTTGTCTTGTTCCTGTTCTCAGAGGGATAGCTTTCAGTTTTTCCTGGTCAAGTATGATGTTGGCTGTGGGTTTGTCATTTTTGGCCTTTATTACATTGAGGTACTTTCTATACCCATTTTATTTTTTAATTGAGATTTAATTAAATTAAAATTAAACTTAAAAAATTTTTAAATTTTAAAAAATTTTTTTAAAAATTGAGAGTTTTTATCATAAGTGGATGTTGGATCTTGTCAAATGCTTTCTCTGTATCTATTGAGGTGATCATGTGATTTTTATGCCTCATTTTGTTAATGTGGTGTATCACATTGATTGATTTGCTGATGTTGAACCAGCCCTGGATCCTGGGTATAAATTCTGTCTGATCATGGTGTATGATCCCTTTAATGTATTGCTTTATTCAGTTTGCCAATATTTTCTTGTGGAGTTTTGCATCTATGTTCATCAGCAATATTGGCATATAATTTTCCATCTTTGTGTTGTCCTTGTTTGGTTTGGGGATCAGGGTGATGCTGGCCTCATAGAATGAGTTAGGAAGTGTTCCATCATCTTCAATTTTTTGAAATAGTTTGAGAAAGATAGGTATTAAATCTTCTTTGAATGTTTGGTAGAATTCTCCAGAGAAACCATCTGGTCCTGGACTTTTGTTTTGGGGAAGGTTTTTGATTACTGTTTCAATCTTTTTACTTGTGATTTGTCTATTCAGGTTCTCTATTTCTTCTTGGTTCAGTTTTGGGAGGTTGTATGAGTCTAAGAATTTACCCATTTCCTTTTAGTTTATCCAATTTGGTGGCATATAGTTTTTCATTGTATGGTCTTATAACCCTTTCTGTTTCTGCAGTATCCATTGTAATTTCTCCTCTTTCATTTTTGATTTTATTTATTTGAGTCTTCTCTCTTTTTTTCTTAGTGAGTCTGGCTAAGGGTTTGTCAATTTTGTTTATTTTCTCAAAGAACTAGCTCTTAGTTTCATTGATCCTTTCTACTGTTTTTTTTGGTTTCTATTTCATTTATTTCTGCTCTAATTTTTATTGTTTCCCTCCTTTTACTGACTTTGGACTTTGTTCTTCTTTTTCTAGTTCTGTTAAGTGTAGTTTAAGATTACTTATCTGAGATTTTTCTTGTTTGTTGAAGTGGGCGTATTTTGCTATGAATTTCCCTCTAGAACTACTTTTGCTGTATTCTGTAGGAGTTGGTATGATGTATCTTCTTTTTTTTGAGGAAGATTATCCCTGAGCTAACATCCGTGCCCATCTTCCTCTTCTTTATATGTGGGATGCCTGCCACAGCATGCCTTGCCAAGCAGTGCCATGTCCACACCCAGGATCTGAACCAGCGAACCCCGGGCCACCGAAGCAGAATGTGCAAACTTAACCACTGCACCACCGGGCTGGCCCTGGTATGATGTATTTTCATTTTCATTTGTCTCCAGATATTTTTTGATTTTTCGTTTGATTTCTTCATTGATCTAATGGTTGTTCAGTAGCATGTTGTTTAGTCTCCACCTATTTGTGACTTTCCCAGCCTTTTTCTTGTAGTTGATTTCTAGTTTCATGGCATTATGGTCAGAATAGATGCTTCATATGATTTCAGTCTTCTTAAATTTATTGAAGATTTATTTCCTGACATATGGTCTATCTTTGAGAATGTTCCATGTGCACTTGAGAAGAATGTGTATTGTACTGTTTTGGAAAGAATGTTCTATATATATCTATTAAATCCATCTGGTGTAGTTTTTTAATTCCATTATTTCCTTGTTGCCTTTCTGTCTGAATGATCTATTTATTGAAGTAAGTGGGGTGTTAAAGTCCCCTACTGTTATTGTGTTGTTAATTTCTCTCTTTAGGTGTTAATTGTTGCTTTATGTAGTTTGGTGCTCCTGTGTTACATGCATATATATTCATAAGTGTTAGGTCTTCTTGCTGGAAAGTCTCTTTTATCATTATATATTGCCCCTCTTTGTCTCTCATTGTATTTTTTATCTTGAAGTCTGCTTTGTCTGATATAAGTATGGCCTTCTATTGTTTGCCATTTGCTTGGAGAATCATATTCCATCCCTTCACTCTGAGCCTGTGTTTGTCTTTAGAGCTGAGATGTGTTTCCTGGAGGCAGGATATTGTTGGGTCTTGTTTTTTAATCCACCCATCCACCCTGTGTCTTTTGATTGGAGAATTCAATTTGTTTACATTTAGAGTGATTATTGATTTATGAGGGCTTAATACTGCCATTTCATCTCTTGTTTTCCCGTTGTTCTGTATTTCCCTTGTTTCTCTTCCTGTGTATTTCTGACTGCCATTTTAGCTTGGTGATTTTCTATGATGGTTTTCTCAGTTTTCTCTTTATTTATCATTTGTAGTCTCTGTTCTGATTTTTTGTTTAGTAGTTACCATGAGATTTGTATAAAGGATCTTGTAGATGACATAGTCCATTTTCTGATAGCCTCTTATCACCATTACCCTAATCAGGTTCCACTTCTTTCCTCTTCCTCGTCTAAGTTATCGTTGTCACAAATTATTCTGTTTTGTGTTGTGAGTTTGTGACCAAAATGAAGTGTTTATGGTCATTTTTGAGGCTTTCCTTCCCTTTACCTTTAATGTTATAATTAAGTGGTTGCTGACCTGTTCTGATAGCGGCAATTTTCTGATTTTGTCTGTCTATTTATCTCTTTGCTCAAGGCTTTGTAAACTTTTTCCTTTTTCTTTCAGGTTTGAGGGCATTCTTGATCATGTCTTGTAGTGAGGATCTTGTGGCAATGAAATCCCTCAGCTTTTATTTATTTGGGAAAGTTTTTATTTCTCCATTTTATCTGAAGGATCATTTTGCTGGATAGAATATTCTTGGCTGAAAGTTTTTGTCTTTTGGTATTTTGAATATAGCATCCCCCTCCTGGCCTATAAGGTTTCTGCTGAGAAGTCCACTGAAAGCCTGATGGGGTTCTGTTGTAGATTATTCGCTTCTGCCTTGCTGCCCTTAATATGTTTTCTTTGTCATTACTTTTGCCAGTTTTACTAATATATGCCTTGGAGAAAGTCTTTTTGCATTGATGTAATTCGGAGTTCTATTGGCTTCATTTATTATTAATTCCAGTTCCTTTCCCAGGTTTGGGAAATTCTCAGCTATTATTTCTTTGAACAAGCTCTCTGCTACTTTCTCCCTTTCTTTTCCCTCTGGAATACATATAATCCTTATGTTGCATTTCCTAATTGAGTCAGATATTTATCAGAGGATTTCTTCATTTTTTTTTTTTTTTTAGTCTTAGTTCTCTCTCTCCTCCTCTACCTGAAGCATTTCTATATTCCTTTTCTAAGTTACTAATTCTGTCCTCCATTTATGTCAGCTGATTTTTAAGCATTCTAGATTGCTTTTTATCTCATTCTTTGTGTTCTTCATCTCTGGCATTTCTGTTTGTTTTTTTTTTTTAGAGTTTCGATCTCTTTTGTGAAGAACTCCTTCTGCTCATTAACTTTATTCCTGAGTTCATTGAACTGTATTTCTGAGTTTTCTTGTAACGTGTTGAGTTTCTTTATGATAACTATTTTGAATTCTTTGTCATTTAGATTGTAAATTTCTGGGAGTTCAGGATTGGTTTCTATCTTGTCATTTTCCTTCTGATCTGGAGTTTTAATGTATTAATGTGTTTCTTCATGGTGTTTGATGAAGTGGACTTTTGCCAGCACATAGTGGTAGTATCTGGTCACAGATTCCACCTGCCACCACGGGGTGCGGCAGGAGCTGTGTTTTCTGAAGCCATAGCATCTGCTGGAAGTTGTCTCCATCCACTGGAAGTTGTGCTGCTAGGGTTCATCTACATTTGCTGGCCACTGCTGCTTGGTGGCTCCCAAATACAGGCGCAGGTGCTCTGGTGCAAATCCACTGTCCTGATTGACTGTCTGAGCTGGTGTACCAGGTGGGAGGTGAAGGGTGTTTTCTTTTGCATGTGTGCCTACTCTGCACTCACTGGTGGCCCACCTGGGCCACTGGGCTTGGTGGGAGCACCCATGCAGTGGTTGAGTCACTTTGGTGTGGAGCATTCCTGTGAGCTGGGATGCATCTCCAAAAGTGAAAGCATTCCTGCAGAGGCCTGCCTGCTCCCCTGTCTCTTCCCAAAGCTGCATGCTGACTGCTGCCCCAGGTCTTGGACTGCAGATCACTTCTGCAGGGGAGGGGGAGGAGATCCACTTACCTTCTTCTGCTGCTTCCTGTGGACCCACCACCTGTACCTTCAGACATATGGCTGCATGGATCTCTCAGACATCCTATTGTACTGTGTAGGTGTCCTCTGTTGACCAGTGAATGTCCTTTTGGTTATATCTTAGAAGGGAGAAGCTATGGGAACAGCTCACTCTTCCATGATGCTCATATTACTCTCTGTATTTTCTTTTAATTTTGTTGGATTTTGGTATCTAAGTTATGGTTGCTTTATAAAGGAAATTGGGACCTGTTCCCTCTTTTTCTAGAATAGTTCTCTATTCTAGAATATTCGATTCTCTAGAATAGTTTAAGATTTGTATTTTCTTTCTTTCTTAAGTGTAATGTTTCATTGTTGAAGCCAACGGGCCTAGACTTTTTTTGTGGAAAGGTTTTTAATTAAGGATTTAGTTTGTTTAATAGATAAAGTTCTATTCAGATTTTCTATTTTTTCTTATAGAAGTTTGACAGATTGTATTTTTCTAAAAGTTTGTTTACTTTATCTAAATTTTTAAAGTTATTGGCAGAAGTTTTTCTTAAAATCCTTTTGGTTAGTTTTTAATCTGTATGATTTATAATGCTGTACCATTTTTCATTCCTGATATCAATAATTTATGCTTGCTCTCTTTTTTCCTACACCAGAGTTGATACATTTTATTAGTATTTTTTATTAGTCTTTTCATTAGCCTTGTTAATCTTTGCAGTTGCTTGTTTGTTTTTTCATTTGTTAATTTCTTCTCTTTGTTATTTCTTTCCTTTTACCATTTTAGGTTTGATTTTTTGTTCCTTATCTTACTTCTTCAGATAAATGCTTAGAACATTGATTTTTTTTAGCTTTTCTTCTTTTCTAATATATCCATTTAAAACTATAAATTTCTCTTAAGTATGGCTTTATTTCCCACAGGTTTTCATATATAATGTTTTATCATTAATTCAAAATATTTTCTATTTTGACCCAGGGGTTATTTAGAAGGAAATTATATAATTTTTGATAAGCTGTGATTTTTCTAGTTATCTCTTAAATATTGATTTTTATCTTAAGTTCACTGTGGTCTAAGAACATATTCTGTGTGATTTGCAGCACAGGGAATTTGAGTCTGAATGAGGTGAGGAGAGTATCTAGGTACAGGGCAATTTGATGCCAGATGTTGAGAGTATCTGCGTGGATGGGTATCCAGGTAGAGAGGTGACCCAAGTAGACTAAGGAGAGCACCTTTGTAGGAGGGTAGCCTGGCATGGGGAGAAAGGTGTTTGTGTGAGGTCATGGAAGCAGTTGCTCTGTCCTGTTATGGGGTAGAGCCCGAACAGTGAGGAAGGTGTCCACGTGGGAGGCATCTTGGTGCAGGTTGTCAGAACTTGAATCAGATGAAGAGGGTGTCCACATGAGAGGGCATCCTGGCACTGATGGTCACATCCCAAGTGGGGAAGGGGGTGTCCAATGGAGGAGAGTGGTCTGGTAGGATGAGTCAGAGCCTGAGAGGGGTGTGGAAGAAATCCATGAAGGAAGGTGATAGTGTTGTCACATCATGGATGTTGGAGGATAAACTAGGGTGACGAGAGTATTTTCATAGGGTAGAGGCGGCATTGGCTGAGTGAGGAGTGTTGGGGTCCAAGCAGGGTGAAGAGAGCACTGGTGCAAGGTGAGGGTGGGATGATGGTAATGGGGAATTGATTACATACTGGAGGATTGTTCAAAGAGGTAAATATGTTAAGGGTAAAAGGGGCCAAATTTCTAACTGTTGGAATAAGGAGTTAGAGGTGTGGAAAGGGAGAAACCTAGAATGGACTTTGTAGTGTTAAATTGGAATTAGAAATATCAATGTAAACACATGGTTTTCTATATCTGTGGACATAGAGATGGAAATGTTTGTCTGTGTATATGTGTGTGTGTTAGTCTGCACACACACACATATATAATATACTTATACATATTTTCATATATATATTCTCTAGCTCTGTCCACTGAGAAGGCCTAGTTATAGCCACTATCAATGAGCACGAGTGCCAAAATACAACTTTCTAAATGCCATTATCCGCTAAAGGAACAAGAGTTCTCTGGAAGAGTTGCTGATTCCAAACTGGGGTGAGAATATACAAGACTATCCTGGAACATCTTGTGCCTGGAAGTAAGAAGGTACTCAAAGAATGATGGAAAGATGTCCAAAGGACAGAAACAAACATTTTGAAGAAAGATCAGGCAGTTCCTTATGAAATTAATCATATATACACCTAACCAATACTCAGCCTTTGTATCGTCAAGTATTGCCTCTTCTTCATTGTTTCCCTTCTCCTTCTGGAAGTCTGATTAAATGTTAGTCCTGCTCTCTATATCTCCCATGTCTCTTAACTCTCTTACATTTTTCATCACTTGCTTCTCTGTGTTGCATTAAGGAGAATTTTTTTTTTCAGATTTATATTTCCATTTACTAGTATTCATTTCAACTAGATTTATTCTGCTCTTAGACTGATCCATTGAGTTTATATTTTTGATTTCTAGAAGTTTAGTTTGATTCTTTTTCTGATCTGCTTGTTCTTTACTTATATTTTCAGGTCTTTTATTTCTTAAAACATAGTAAACATAACTGTTTTATAGCCTGAACCTGGTAACTCACATATCTGATTTAGTGGTTCTGCTATCTTTTGTTTCCACTGATTCTCACTCATTGTGACTTCTTTCCTTGTGTGCTTTGTAATTTTGACGTTAGCTCTAATTTTCCATGAAATTTATGTATGAAAATTATTTGAGGCCTATGATAAGGCTTGGATTTATCCAGACAGGATTTTGAATTTGCTTCTGTTGGGTACCCTAGGGATATTACTAGTCTAGGACAACTTACTTTTTTTTATTGCAGTAACATTGATTTATAACATTATATAAATGTCAGGTGTACATCATTGTATTTTGATTCCTGGGTAGATTACATCATGTTCACCACCCAAAGATTAATTATAATCCATCACCACACATGTGACTAGTTGCCCCTTTCACCCTCCTCCCTCCCCCCTTCCCCTCTGGTAACTACCAATCCAGTCTCTGTATCTATGTGATTATTTGTTGTTGTTTTTATTTTCTACTTATGAGTGAGATCATATGGTATTTAACTTTGTCCCTCTGACTTATTTCACTCAGTGTAATACCCTGAAATTCCATCCATTTTGTCACAAATGGCCGGATTTCATCATTTCTTATGGTTGACTAGCACTCCATTGTATATATACCACATCTTCTTTATCCATTCGTCCCTTGGTGGGCATCTAGGTTGTTTCCAAGTCTTGGCTATTGTGAATAATGTTGCAATGAACATAGGAGTGCATGTACCTTTATACATTTGTGTTTTCATGTCCTTTGGGTAAATACTATTCTTTGTTTCTTGGGGAATCCCCATACTGTTTTCCATAGTGGCTGCATCAGTTGGAACTCCCACCAGCAGTGTATGAAGGTTCCCTTCTCTCCACATGCTCTCCAACACTTATTGCTTCCTGTCTTGTTAATTATAGCCATCCTGCGGGGAGTGAGGTGATATCTCATTGTAGTGTTGATTTGCATTTCCCTGATAGTTAATGATGTTGAACATCCTTTCATATGCCTGTTGGCCATCTGTATGTCTTCTTTGGAGAAATGTCTGTTCAGATCTTTTGCCCATTTTTTAATTGGGTTGTTAGTTTTTTTGATGTTGAGATGTATGCATTCTTTATATATTTTGGATATAAACCCCTGATCAGATATATGGTTTGCAAATATCTTCTCCCAATTGTGAGGCTGTCTTTTCATTTTGTTGATGGTTTCCTTTGCTGTGCAGAAGCTTTTTAGTTTGATGTAGTCCCATTTGTTTATTTTTTCCATTGTTTCCCTTGCCCAGTCAGACATGGTACTTGAAAATATTCTGCTAAGACCAATGTCGAAGAGCATACTCCCTATGTTTTCTTCTAGAAGTTTCATAGTTTCAGGTCTTACATTCAAGCCTTTAATCCACTTTGAGTTAATTTTTGTGTATGGTATAAGATAATCGTCTACTTTCATTGTTTTGCATGTGGCTGTCCAATTTTCCCAACACCATTTATGGAAGAGACTGTCCTTTCTCCATTGTTTGTTCTTGGCTCCCTTGTCGAAAATTAGCTCTCCATAGATGTGTGGGTTTATTTCTGAGCTCTCAATTCTGTTCCATTGATCTGTGTGTCTTTTTTTTGTGCCAGTACCATGCTGTTTTGTTTACTATAGCTTTGTAGTATATTTTGAAATAAGAGAGTGTGATACCTTCAGGTTTGTTCTTTTTTCTCAGGATTCCTTTGGCTATGCAGGGTCTTTTGTTGTTACATATGAATTTTATGATTCTCTGTTCTATTTCTGTTAAAAATATCCTTGGAACTTTGATAGGATTGCATTGAATCTGTAGATTGCTTTGGGAAATATGGACATTTTAACTATGTTAATTCTTCCAATCCAAGAGCACAGAATATCTTTCCATTTCTTTGTATCTTCAGTTTCTTTCAATGATGTTTTATAGTTTTTGGTGTACAGATCTTTCACCTCTTTGGCTAAGTTTATTCCTAGGTATTTTATTTTTTTGTTGCAGTTGTAAATGGGATTATATTCTTAATTTTTTTTTCTGCTACTTCGTTGTTAGTGTATAGAAATGCAACTGATTTTGGTTTGTTGATTCTGTGTCCTGCAACTGTATTCATTTATTATTTCTAAAAGTTTTTTGATGGGTTGTTTAGGGTTTTCTATATATAAGATCATGTCATCTGTAAATAGTGACATTTTCACTTCTTCCTTTCCACTTTGGATCCCTTTTATTTCCATTTATTGCCTGATTACTTTCAGTAGGACTCCTAATATGATGTTAAAGACGGGTGGTAAAAATGGGCATCCTTGTCTGGCTCCTGTTCTTAGAGAGATAGCATTCAGTTTTTCTCCATTGAGAATGATATTAGCTGTGGGTTTGTCATATATAGCCTTTATTATGTTGAGGCATTTTCCTCCTATACTCATTTTATTCAGAGTTTTTATCGTAAATGGATGCTGTGTCTTGTCAAATGCTTTCTATGCATCTATTGAGATGATCATGTGATTTTTATTCTTCATTTTGTTAGTGTGGTGTATCACATTGGTTGATTTGCAGATATTGAACCATCCCTGCCTCCCTGGAATAAATCCCACTTGATCATGGTGTATAATCTTTTTAATATATTGTTGTATTCGATTTTCTAGTATCTTCTTCAAGATTTTTGCATTGATGTTCATCAGTGATATTAGCCTGTAATTTTCTTTTTTTGTGTTGTCCTTGTCTGGTTTTGGTATCAGAGTAATGTTGGCTTCATAGAATGAGTTAGGAAGCTTCCCCTCCTCTTAGATTTTTTGGAAGAGTTTGAGAAGGATAGGTATTAGGTCTTCTTTGAATGTTTGGTAGAATTCACCAGGGAAGCTGTCTGGTCCTGTGCTCTTATTTTTTGGGAAGTTTTTGATTACTGTTTCAATCTCCTTACTTGTGATTAGTCTATTCAGATTCTCTATTTCTTCTTGCTTCAGTTTTGGAAGGTTGTATGATTCTAAGAATTTATCCATTTTATCTAGATTGTCCAATTTGTTGGCATATAGCTTTTCATAGTATTCTCTTATAATCTTTTGTATTTCTGAGGTGTCCGTTGTAATTTCTCCTCTTTCACTTCTGATTTTATTTATTTGAGCCTTCTCTCTTTTTTTCTTGGTGAGTCTAGCTAAAGGTTTGTCAATTTTGTTTATCTTTTCAAAGGACCAGATCTTGGTTTTGTTGATTTTTTTCTATTTTTTAAGTCTCTATTTCATTTACTTCTGCTCTGATTTTTATTATTTTCTTACTTCTACTGATTTTGGGATTTGTTTGTTATTTTTCCAGTTCTTTTAGATGCACTGTTAGATTGTTCATTTGAGATTTTTCTTTTTTGTTGATGTAGGCCTGTATTGCTATACACTTCCCTCTTAGAACCTTTTTTGCTGTATCCCATAAATTTTGGCATGTCATATTTTCATTCTCATTTGTCTCTAGGTGTTTTTTTATTTCTTCTTTGATTTCTTCATGGACCCAGTCGTTGTTCAGTAGCATTTTGTTTAATCTCCACATATTTGTTGCTTTCTGATTTTCTTCCTGTAGTTGATTTCTAGTTTCATACCTTTGTGGTCCGAAATGATGCTTGGTATTGTTTAAATCTTCTTAAATTTATTGAGACTTGTTTTGTTGCCTAATATGTGATCAGTCCTGGAGAATGTTCCATGTGCATTTGAAAAGAAAGTGTATTCTGTGGTTTTGGGATGGAATGTTTTCTATATACCTACTAAGTCCATCTGGTCTAATCTGTCATTTAAAGCCAATGTTTCCTTATCGATCTTCTGTTTGGATGATCTATCCATTGGTGTAAGTGGAGTGTTAAAGTCCCCTGCTATTATTGTCTTACTCTGTTTCTCCTTTTATGTCTTATGTTATCTCCTTTATGTTAATAATTGCTTTATATGTTTAAGTGCCCCTATGTTGGGTGCATAGATATTTACAAGTGTATATCCTCTTGTGGGATTATGCCTTTCTTTGTCTCTTGTTACAGTTTTTGTTTTCGTCTATTTTGTCTAATATAAGTATTGCTACCCCAGCTTTCTTTTCATTGCCATTTGCATGGAGTATCTTTTTCCATCCCTTCACTTTCAGTCTGTGAGTGTCTTTAGATCTTAAGTTTGTCTCTTGTATGCAGCATATATATAGATCTTGTTTTTTTTATCCAATTGACCACCCTATGCCTTTTGATTGGAGAATTTAGTAGGACAACTTTCAATTACATTATTAGCATAGAGTTTTTCAGACTTTACAGATAACATGAATATGGTTTGTAATCCTTTGTATGAGCCACATTGAGGTTTTGGATCCACAGGGAGATTTTTTTCTATCTCCATTCAGTGCTGTGGTTTGAAACAGGTGATTTTCCTAGCCTTTGCAGTTGGGAGGATGGTATTTCCAGTTTACTGTTATTCTGAGTGTAAGTAGTTTGGGAAGTCCCTGCTTTATGGGGGCATCTTCTATTAGATTTCACACTTTGGGCATACTCCAGGCTTTGTCTCTTGATCCTCAAACCAGTCTAAGCTCTGAAAATCAAAGCTTAGGTCACCAGTCAGCAAATGTCCTCATCTTCAGTGTTCACCTACCTCTTTGGGTGCTCCCTCTCTTCACTTAGTTTTTTGGTTTGAGTATTCCATAGTTTTTGCTAACTCATGGATATGTTAAAGAAGATTTTTAAATAACATTTTAGTTATTTTCAGTGAAAGAGTTAGTCTAAGTACCTAGTCTCATACTAGAAGTTCAAGTTTACATATGTTTTTTTAAAATTAGTTTTTAATATTGCACATAATATAAAATTCAAAGGATAAAAATGGATACAAAGTTAAAAGTATGTCTTTCTTTCACCCCTGTCATTGAACCTCTAGTTCAGTTCCCAAAGGAAGCCATTGTTACAATTTTTCATTCTGTAATCAATATAAATTGGTTATTTTATACTAAAATAACCTGAGTTAGTTTGTTACATTTGGAATTTTATTTTTCAGGATCATCAGTTTTCCCTCTAGTTTTCTAGGTATAGCTTTTTGTATAAAAGTGATATTTTATACAAGAAATGCCCAGGAGTGTTTCAGTATGTGAAACTAATTCTGAGAATTTTTATTTTATTTTTCATTGTGAGAACTGCTAATCGATGGAAAGCGTAAGGATGAAGTTAATGAATTTATTTTAAGGAAAAATATATGGTTTCCTCTATCTCCAGTTTTTCATTTTAAATTTTGTACTATAGATATCTTTATGGATATGTATCTAAATTAATAATCAGAAAAACATTTTATGCTGCCCAATAACTTTTACTATTTATTCATTTCTTCCCTCATGTAATGAATATTAGTTATTTGCCTACTATGTGCCAGATATTGTCCTTTGTACTGGGGATGTAGCTATGAACAGATTAAGGCCTGGCCTTCATGGAGGGCACTAGTTGGGGGCGATAGACAATAAACAGAAAAAAGCAAAGATATAATATATCAGGTAGGATGTATTTATGGAGAAAAATTAAGGAAATTTAGGGTCGTAGTCAGTACCAATGATTGGGGAGGAGACTGCTGCATAATATAGGGATAAGGTAGAGTTGTGTCTCATATGAAGGGAAGGTATACTTCCTTCAGGTAGAAGAGAAAAGAGTATTTCTGGTAGAAGAACAATGAATGCATAGGTCTTGAGTACCTGGTATGTTTGAGAAACAGGTGCCAGTGTGCTTATACAGAAGTGAGTAATGGGGAGAGTTAGGGCTAAGAGTTGGGGGTGGGGGACAGAACCAGATTATTCAGGGCCTTGTAGACCATTGTGAGAACTTTGGCTTTGACTTCAAATGTAATGGGAAGCCATTGGCTTTTGAGACATAATTTAACTTACATTTTTCTTCCCAACTTTTTATTATGAAATTTCCAAACTTTCAAAAAAGTTTAAAAAATAGCACAATGAGTATCCATTTGCTCACCTCCCAGTTTCAACAAATGTTCACATTTTGCCTTATTTGTCTATCTACATACCTATCCATCTATCTGTTTTTGCTGAACCATTTGAAAGTTGCAGGCATCACACTTCATCCCTAAAAATAAGCATATTCATTACATAACCACATACCACAATTTTATTTATTGGTTTAGACATCTATCAATGATTCTTGCCTGAATTTATCATTTCATTGGAGTTTGACTTATGTTTTGAAAAGATATATTTGTTTACAGTGTGGAAAATAGACTGTAAGTTTGTGGTGGAGGCAGATTCCAGCTATTAGACTATCACAGTAGAGATGGACTAGGATGATAGCTGTTGTGGTGGTGAGAAGTGGTCACAATCTGGATATATTTTGAAGAAAAAGTCGCCTGTACCTCCTAATGTAGAACTGAGAAAGAGGAGTGGAAGGTGACTTGAAGGCTTTTGTCAATACATGGAGTTGCCATTTGTTGAGATCGGGAAGATGATGGGAGGATCAGATTTGGGAGCTGGAAATCAGGAATTTGGCTTTAGTCATGTTAGGTTTAGAACATATAGTAATTGAGAAAGCAAGAGAAAATAAAGGCCTGGGGTTCAGGTGAGAAGTTTGGGCTGGAAGTAAATAAATATTCAGGAGTCATAAGGAAACAGTGATGTTTAAAGCTATGAGACAAGATAAGATCATCTAGGGAGTAGGTGTAGACAGATAGTAATAGAGATTCAAGGACTGAGCCCTGGGGTACTCCAGTGTTTAGAAGTCAGGAACAGGAGGAGGACACAGCAAAGGAGACTGAGAAGGACTGCACTGTTTGTTAGGGACACCAAGAGTGAGTGGTGGCCTAGAAAGTGTATCAAGAAGGAGGGGAGAGAGCAATTGTGTCAAATGCTACCAATAGGTCAAATAAAATGATATTTGAGAAATTATCATTGGATTGGTAAGTCATTGGTGACCTTAACAAAACCAATCTCAGGGAACATTTTGTTCAAGAGAAAACGGGAAGAAAGGAATTCAATACAGTAAGTACAGAAAGGAATTCAATACAGTAAGTACAGACAATTCTTTCAAGGAATTTAGTTGTGTAGGAGAGTAGTGAAATGAGTGAATAACAGCCTTTAAAAAAAATAAAAGATTGGAGCTATCATAGCATGTTTATATGCTGACGAACAACCTATTAGAGAGGGAAAAATTATAATGCATGAAAGAGTAAGGACAATTCCTGGAGTGCTGTCTCTCTTACCAAGAGTGAAGATGTAAAATAGAACAAATTATAGTTGACCAATAAACATGTGGGATTTCTCCAGAGACAAAAGCTTATTGCAAGAGCCAGAAATCCCCCTTTCTGTGAGAGTTGTCCCAAATATACAGCCAAGATAAACTCCCTTGTGAGTTCATTGACAGTAGAATAAAGAAAAACAAGGTAAATGACATTTAAATTTCTTTATTCTCTCTTTCAGTACTGTGAATATGTAGTAACAATTCCATTGACATATTATTTTAAATCAAGTGTTCCTCTTTCGAGAATATATTGAGATAAAAGAATAATGTTATGGGAAATTTGAATTGCAGAATTATTATATTGTGAAAACTGCATTGGGTGAGAACTTTCCATTTTTCAGAAAATAAGTAACAGGGCTGGCCCCTTGGCCAAGTGGTTAAGTTGGCGCACTCTGCTTCGGCAGCCCAAGGTTTCACCAGTTTGGATCCTGGGCACGGACATGGCACTGCTCATCAGGCCATTTTAAGGTGGTGTCCCATGTGCCACAACTAGAAGGACCCACAACTAAAATATACAACTATATACTGGGGGGTTTTCGGGAGAAAAAGCAGGAAAAAAAAAAAGATTGGCAACAGTTGTTAGCTCAGGTGCCAATCAAAAAAAAAAAAGAAAGAAAATGAGTGGCCCATAGCTAGGTTCTTTTATGTCCTCCCTCCCAAACTGTGTACTTGTTATTTCCCTTTCTTGCCTTATTGCATTAGCATGGACTTCCAGTTTGATGTTGAAAAGGAGTGGTGAGAGAGGGAATATCCTTGTCTTGTACCTGATCTTAGTGGGAAAGCTTTGAGTTTGTGATCATTAAGTACGATGTTAGATGTATGTGCTTTGTAGATATTCTTTATCAAGTTGAGGAAGTTCTCCTCTATTTCTAGTTTACTGAGAGTTTTTATCATGAATGGGTGTTGGATTTTGTCAAATGCTTTTTCTGCATCTAATGATATGATCATGTGATTTTTCTTTTTTAGTCTGTTGATGTGATGGATTACATGAACTGATTTTCAAATGTTGAACCAGCCTTGCATACCTGAGATAAATCCCAGTTGGTCTTGATGTATAATTCTCTTTACATTTTTTTAATTCGATTTTTTAATATTTTGTTCAAGAGCTAGGTTCTTAGTCTGTAGTATAAGTTCCTTCCTTCTAGAGGAAAACCTCCTTATAAAGCCACTTTTATGTTTTTCCATTAAAAAAATGTTTTGATTGATTTTGAAAGACAGCTTATTGAACTGGTTATGGGCAGAATGTCCCTGTTTTGATTCATGTGACCTTTCGGCAAGTGACTTACACTTTCTGTGCTTCAGTTTCCTCAACCATAATACTATCTCATAGAATTGTTTTGAAGATTAAATGAGTTATTAAATGGAAAGCACTAAAAATAGTGTCTGGAACACTGTAAAGGTTGAATAAATGTTAGTTGGCTTTTTTTTTTTTTGCACTGGAGGAGAAGAGTAGGCTGAACTTAAGAAACAAAGCAAAACATATTTTAAAGAGCTAAGAGGTGTCACCTCTTATAGGAAGCTTTTCTAGCCATCTTTTGGATTTCTATTGCATCCAATGCACAAATCTATCTTACATTTTGTATTAAGATTATCTGTTTAACTAGTGTATCCTCCCCAGAAAACTCTTAACATTCTCAAGAGAAGAGACCGTATCCCATTCATTCATTCATTCAGCCAGTCAACAAATATTTTGATATTGTTTATATAGTATATATTTACCAGGCACTAGGGTTAGGCAGCAAATAAAAAAGATAAAGTCCTTGCTTTCACCAAGCTTTCATTCTAGAGGAGGAAGCCAGACAATAAGCCAAAATAAATAAGATGATTACATATTTTGATAAAAGCTATGATGGTATGGCCAGGAGTGGAGGTTAGGTTGATGGGGTGGCAGAGCACAAACAGATCTTCAAAACATTTCTTGAACTAATAAACTAAGTATAGAGGATAAGAAAAGATGAGTTAATGGTTGATAAAGAGTAAAATCCCACACAATTACCACCATAGGAAACCCACTAAAGGAAATAATATTATCATTATTTATTAACTATTTACTATAAGCAGGCATAGTACTAAGTACTATGGCTTTGTATATTAAGCACTATGTATTATGCCATTTAATTCTCACAACAGCCCTGAAAGGCAGGTAGTAGGCCCATTTTACAGATGAATAAAAAGCTCAGGAGTATAAGTGATTTGTTCAAAGTCACATAGGTAGTAATTAAGAGCACAGATTTTAATCCAGATTCAAAGCCAATGCTTTTAATCATGATATCAGAGCTGGTGAATTCTTCTAGACAAGCAGCTAATTTGGGAGAAGGTAGTAGTGGTGTGCCTGTGAGAAAGACCTTTTGGATTTGGGGCAGAATTAAGTCTGTTTAAGATTAAGCCTGTAAATCAGATTCAAAGTACAAAAATAGCCAGCAGGAAAAAACTTTCATCCTTGCTAGAAGTAATTTCTTCTTCCTCTGATCTGTAGATTATGACTATACTATTCTACCACTTGCCACTTGCTCTGTGTAATTGGGCAAGATTCTTAACGTCTTTCAACTCAAATTTCTTCATCTGGCAAATAGAGATGATGACACCTGCCAAACCTGGTCAAGTGAAATACAGTAGTCCCCCCTTATCCATGGTTTCACTTTCCATGGTTTCAGTTACCCATAGTCAACCACGGTCCCAAAATATTAAATGGAAAATTCCAGAAGTAAACATAAGTTTTAAATTGCACACTGTTCTGAGTAGCGTGATGAAATCTTGTGCCGCCTTGCTCTATCCCACTTGGGACATGAATCATCTCTTTTGTCCAGTGTATCCATGCTGTATGCACTACCCACCCATTGGTCACTTCGTAGTGACTGAGTTATCAGATGACTGTCTTGCTATCGCAGTGATTGTGCTCAGGTAATCCTTATTTTACTTAATAATGGCCCCCAAACACAGGAGTAGTGATGCTGGCAATTTGGATATGCCAGAGAGAAGCCGTAAAGTGAAAAGGCTTCCTTTGAGTGAGAAGGTGAAAGTTCTCGACTTAATAAGGAAAGAAAAAAATTGTATGTTGAGGTTGCTAAGATATATGGTAACTTTATATAACAGTATATTGTTATAATTGTTCTGTTTCATTATCAGTTATTGTTGTTAATCTCTTACTGTACCCAATTTATAAATTAAAGTTGATCATAGGTATGTGTGTATAGGAAAAAATAACATTTATGGGGTTTGGTACTATCCGTGGTTTCAGGCATCCACTGGAGGTCTTGGAATGTATTCCCCATGGATAAGGGGGGACTACTGTACTGTATAAGAAAGCCTTGTAAATTGGAATGATGTTTTAATTATCTTAGTGGACTATAAGCTACTTGAGGGTGGCCACTGGGTTGTATATGTTTCTATGCCCTACACCACAAAAAGGGATCATCCTATGGTGTATGTTTGCAGGCACTTAGTAAATATTAGTTGGATAAATGAATGATTCATCAGGCTTTTCACCCAATATAATAACCTGAAGCAGGAACATGTAGGCTGGCACAGCTTTGTTAATAACTCCACTTATCTTGATACCTTTGAGTTCACCTGAGCTGTACTGTATCTTGGATCTTAATTGTAATAAAATACTTTTTTGCTTCTGAAACCGTTTTAGTTCATTTTTAGCAACCCTGCCTGATGCGTAAACAGTTTGGCAGAGAGTGGGAATGTGATATACTGGAAGCAGTTGGCTTGCTGACGCAAGAACACTTTGAGTTTGTGATGCTTAGCTGTAGGTTCAAATGAGATGCCACACCAGATGCTGTACAAGATCTGTTAGAAACAGGTAGATTTTAATATGACCATTAGAATTAAAACTGCTCCTCCCAAATCTGAGAAATTAGTTTCAAATAAAAAGCCCTTCATATTTAAAAATACCATTATTCTAAAATTGTTTATTTGAAGGTATCCTCTCCATAATGTACATATTCAAAGAGGAGACTTTAATTTCCTGCTTTGGCTCTGATCATATTAACTTAAATAATTCTCTCTACATTTTTTCCCTCTATTTTTATTGTAACACAGAAATAGGGAATAAACTTTACCTAGTACCTTCCTGTGTACTAAAGAATAGTGTGGACCTTTCTAAAGAATGGAGTGGGCCTTAGGACCAAATGAAATAAGCAATAATCTACACATGATTTCAAGGGGTGGTTTGAAGTCTGTTCTGTTGTATTTTTCAGCACTTCCACTGGTTAATAACGATATCTAAAATTACACCAGAGCTTTGTTCCTTTGGTTTAAGATTTTGTTCTGGTTAAGATACAAATATCCCTGCAGAACTTTTTAAATCTGTGTTTAATATGAAGTCATTCATTCATTCAACAAATACTTATTGAGTGCCTACTATATACTAGGTGCTGTTCTAGGTGCTGGAGATAAAGTAGTGGACAAAACTGACTGCACTCCTGTGGAGAACAGGAGGGAGACAGACAATATGTGGAGCTGTTTTTTCATACAGAGTGGGTAAGAAAATCCTCTTTAATAATGTTACATTCGACAGAGACTTGAAGGAAGTGTGAGTAGGAGCCATGTGAATATCTGAAGGAAGGTCATTCCAGGCAGAGGAAATGCTGCAAAGTTCAAAGTGAGTGCATGATGGGTGTGTTGGAGGAATACCAAAGAGGCCAGTGTGCTTGGCGTGGATTGAGGAGAGAGTAGCATCGTAGGAGATGGTCAGCAAGGTAATGAATGAGTTTATAAGCATGTAGCCTTGAAGAGATTTTTAAAAAATAAATGTTTTTGTTTTGAATAATTTTAGATTTACAAGAAGCTGCTAAAATAATATTCCCATCTACCTCTTACCCAGTTTCCCCCAATGATAACATCTTATATTACCACGATACCTTTGACAAAACTAAGAAACCAGCATTGGTGCCTCACTATTAATTAAACTCTAGACTTAACCGCATTTCAGCAGTTTTTCCATAATGTCCTTTTTCTGTTCCAGGATCCAGTCCAGGATGCCATATTGCTCTTAATCATCATGTCTCCTTGGTCTCTGCTGGTCTATGACAGTTGCTCAGTCTTTCCTCATTTCCTATGACCTTGACAGTCTTAAGGAGCTCTTGCCAGGTGTTTTAAAGAATGTTCTTCAATTTGGGTTTATTGGATAATGTTTTCCAAATGACTAGACTAGGATTATAAGCTTTTGAGAAGAATCCACAGAACTGAAGTGCCCTTTTCTAGGAGGTGGAGTTAACCCCATCCCTGCCTTAAGAGCTGACTCACTTCCAAATTAGAGTATGGAAAAACCTGGCAAACACTGTCTTAAGTAAGTGATGAAGGTTAATATTACCAGTGATAAGTCATGTTGATACGATGTGAGTTGAACTGATTTTGATATAGAGATAGCATGTGAACAAAACCTGATTTTTGAGAAAGCTTTGTCCACTTTATGATTTTCCATAGACTGCACTCACCAAGAAGTACACATAATCTGTGGCAAAGTTAATTTAAATCTAAATTTTTGGCGTTTCTCCTCATCTTCCACAATTATTCATTACTTATCATCAAAGATTGTTGTTGTCATTTTGTGGTATGTGTGTGTGAAAGAAAGAGAGAGGGAGGAGGGAGGCGGGCTTCGCCTGTTTGTGCCTGTTTTTGTAGTAATCCACATGTATATCATATCAGTAGTTGCAATGACCAAATACTGTATTGAATCAGCTACGGTCAGCAGCTTGTTAATTTGTAAAAGTCCTGAATTTCACTTTTTTTAAAACTCTCATTCAACTTGCAGTTGGTTATATTAAACAGTATTATTATATTTCAAATAGTTTTATTTTTGTAGCAAATTTAAGGGACTTTTAAAATGTTTATCCCTATTAAAATGTATTGTAGCTTACTTACTTGTAATGTGGAATGGAATTAATATTGGATTACCAGATGAAACGTCTGTGTTCCAGGTCCTGCCCCATTATTTCCTAAATATGACTAATTCACTAACTCATTTTTCACAGCTATAAAATGGGAATAATCATATCTTGTCTTTAGCTATACCTGCTATTTAACATACATTCTCAGAGGTGATCCATTTAAATAGATTTTAAAGGCCATTAAATAGTTTGGAAGAAAGCAGTTTTGAGCAAAATATTCCAATTAAGCAGCTAATTAGCTGTTCCTTACAGGTTTTTGTAAGGATTAAAGAGATCATGTATATAAAAACAGTGCCTAGCGCATAATAAATTCTCAATAAACAGAAAATAGCTGATAGAGGTAGAATTTTTTTTGCCCTGTTTTTCTGATCCTATTTAAGTAAATACTCACTTAAGCCTTGTTCATTCTTCATAAGCCTTTGATAATTCCCTGTCGCTAAGGAAATTGTAACAGAAGCTAACTAGTCAGATGTTAGTGATACTATAGAGAGAATTCATACCTGCAAACTGAAGCTTGACTAGATGATTCTGTGGTTCCTTCCAATTCTATGATTTTATGTTTTAAATACCTATTGTCCCTACTCACAGAGTTAGGTAAAGGATAACCAAGATATATGTGAAAACCCTTTGTAATCATAAAGTATCATACAAATACGTGATATTATGTACCACTAATTAGCTAGTCAACAGAGATTCTTTCAGTAATTATAAGAACTTCTGTATCCACTGAAAATTAAAAGGCACAGCTAATATGTTGAGATTTTTTTTCTGGTGAGACCTAGAGTTTATTAGTAGTATAATTATTGCTGTTGTTGTTGTCTATTATTTGTTTATGTTTGTTTTCCTAGCTAGAGGACTATAACACATTTTTATATAGCATGTATTCTTCTATTTCTTCCAGTCCATTTACTTCTATGACAGTTTTTCCTAAGGGAATGCCCAGAGGTGTTGCTATGGTTAAGGTTATAATTCAGCATTTCCATTAAGGAGACATCTTTCTCCAAAAACCATTTTAAAATAGACAGTAGCTCTCTGCAATCAGATTCGCTCAGCTTGATGTCATTTTACTCTTGGTTTAACTTAAGCAGTACAGAACCAATTTTATGGTGACTTCAGAAGGGAAGCTAAAGCTGGAAAGTAAAATGATTCTGAAGCCTGCTATAATGTCTACTACCTATTATTTCTTCTGCTCATTCGGGGAATAATACAGACTTTGTACTATTTTGGTTCTTCTGCAAAAAAAAGAAAAGTTTTATGACCCCCCCCTTTTTTTTTCTAGTTTTTTTCCATCTTCATTTACTGACCCTACCAGATCATTTCAAAGTCAAAGTGTAATTTTATTCTCTAGTTCCCTAAGGAGTAGCATTTAAGGAAAATTGTAGCAAATAACTCTACCCTTAGTCTGAATTTTATTTTACCACTATTGAACAAAGGCATTTTCCTAGATATTTTTTATATAATTCCTGAAAATAGATCCTCAGGTCTTCCTCAGTATCAAAAGCCAGGCTGAGATTCTCAATTTGTCCCTGTTTGCTGTATTTGTTACTTCCCCTGTCAGCATTCCTATTTCTTTTCTTTCCTTCCTTTTTTTTCTTCTTCCCTAGTTTATTTTCTGAATTTAACAGTAGGGAACCCATTTGACTGTGATCACAGCAGGTAATAAGTACTATGGTAGTCGCTAGATTGGTTTCTTTGGATGGTTAAAAGAATAAGAGGGTAATTAAGCTTTTCTGAAGCTGCCAACTGTATTGGGGGTTTGGTGCATATTTAAGGTTTACTTAAAAATAGTTCCTTCAGAAATTGAACTATTTAACTGGTAGAATTCCTAAGGGCATATTCCTCGATCAGGTAGAGATTACTTAGGTGATGGGAATTTGTGTCAAGTAAAAGAAAATCCTCTTTCATATAAGACTAGAATTAATGCTCTACTATCTCATTCTGCTTTATAATGTTTAATTTATGATTTTTAGTGGAGTGCTTTTTGCCTACCATAAATTCCCTAAAATAGAGTTTTACAAACAATACATACTTTAAAAAATTCAGCCTTCTAAAAAGCTGAATAAGAAACATTCAGATATTTCTAAAGATTTGGATTCAGCCATGATCTTTGCTTCTTGAACCCAAAATCTGAATCTAGATAAAATACAGAAGAAACATTGTTTTTATGAGCTACAGTTATGAGGTCTAATATTTTATCTAAATTAACTGGGATGTCGATATCCTTAAGACTCCAAGCATTCTCATTGAACTATAAATGAGAGCAGAGCTATCACCACTTTTGGGCAACATAGTACTGCCCACTTTCACCACTTTTATTCAACACAGTACTAGATGTTCTAGGCAGAGCAATTAGGGAAGAAAAAGACATGAAAGGCATTCAAGTTGGAAACAAAGAAGTAAAATGATCTGTTTGTAGATGATATGAACTTATATGTAGAAAACCCTAAAGATTCCACAAAAAAACTGTTAGAACTAATAAATGAATTCTGCAAAGTAGCAGATACAAAGTCAAAACACAAAAATTAGTTGCATTTCCATACACAAACAATGAACAATCTGAAAAGGAAATAACAAAAACAATTCCATTTACAATAACATCAAAAAGAATAAAATAGTTAGAAATTAACTTAACCAAGGAGATGAAAGACTTGTACAATGAACTACAGAACTTTGCTGAAAGAAATTAAAGAAGACATATAAATGGAAAGACATCCCATGTTCATGGATTGGCATATGTGATATTGTTAAGATGGCAATACTACCCAAAATGAGATACAGATTCAATGCAATACCTATCAAAATCCCAATGATGTTTTTTGCATAAATAGAAAAACATATCCTAAAATTCATATGGAATTTCAAAGGACCCCAAATAGTCAAAACAATCTTGAAAAAGAAGAACAAAACCAAGAAGACTCAGACTTGCTGATTTAAACACTTACTGTAATGCTACAGTAATCAAAATAGTGTGGTACTGGCATAAAGACAGATATGTAGACCAATGGAATAGAATAGAAAGCCCAGAAATAAACCCCCACATATATACTCAAATTATTTTTGACAAGGGTGCCAAGACCATTCAACAGGCAAAAGACAGTCTTTTCAGCAAATGGTGCTGGGAAAACTGGATATCCACATGCAGAAGAATTAAGTTGGACCCTTACCTAACAGCACATACAAAAGTTTACTCAAGATGGATCAAAGACCTAAATGTAAGACCTAAAACAATAAAAGTCTTAGAAGAAAACCTAGGGCAAAATCTTCATGACATTGAATTTTACGGTGATTTCTTGGATATGACACCAAGGGCACAGGCAACAAAAGAAAAAATAAACAAATTGAGAACTCCTAAAACTCAACAACAACAAAAAACACAGTTTAAAAATGGGCAAAGGACTTGAACAGACATTTCTTCAAAGAAGATATACAAATGGCCAGTAAGCACATGAAAAGATGTTCAACATCACTAATCCTTGGGGAAATGCAAATCAAAACTACAATGAGGTACCACCTCACACCCATTAGGATGGCTCTTTTCAAAAAGTAAACAGAAAATAACAGGTGATATCCAGAAAATAACAAGTGTTGGTGAGGATATGGAAAAATTGGAACCCTTGTGCACTGTTCATGGAAATGTAAAATGGGACAGCTACTGTGGAAAACAGTATGGCAGTTACTTAAAAAATTAAAATTACCGTATGATCCAGCAATTCCACTTCTGGGTATATACCTAAAAGAATTGAAAGCAGGACCTCAAAGAGATATTTGTATACTCATATTCATAGCAGCATTTTTCACAATAGTTAAAATGTAGAAGTAACCCAAGTATCCATCGAAGATGCATGGATAAGCAAAATGTGATATATACAGTCATGCGTCTCTTAATGGGAATACATTTCTGAGAAATGTGTCATTAGGTGATTTTGTTGTTGTGCAAACATCAGAGAGTGTGCTTACACAAACATAGGTGGTATAGCCTACTATACACCTTAGGCTGTATGGTACTAATCACTGTCATGTATGTGGTCTGTCATTGACTGAAACATCGTTGTGTGGTGCATGACTGTACATACAATGGAATATTGTCCAGCCTTAAAAGGGATGAAATTCTGACACATGCTACAACATGGATGAAACTTGAGGACATTATAATAAGTGAAATAAGCCAGTCACAAAAAGACAGTGTATGATTTCACTTACATGAGGTACTTAGAGTAGTCAAAATCATAGAGGCAGAAAGTAGAATGGTAGATGCCAAGGGCTGGGATGGTGGGTAATGAGTTATTTTTGAATGAGTATAGAGTCTTAGTTTTACAAGATGAAACTAGTTCTAGAGATGGATGGTGGTGATGGTTGCACAACATTATGAATGTATTTAATACCACTGAACTGTACATTTAAAATGGTTAAGATAGTTAATTTTATGTTATGTGTATTTTGCTATAATAAGAAGTGTGTTTTTAAAGAAACAACAGGAGTAACAAAGTACAGACAGCAAGTATAGATTGCTCTTTCCAGTTTGCTCGTAATGGGCAGCAGAGAAATGGAACAATGGCCAGGGAGGTGAGATGTTAGTCAAGAAACTTATATTTTAACATTGAAGATAGTATATACTGTTGGGAATGACTTATAGAGGGGGAAAATTGATAATGTGAGAGAAAAGACAATTGCAGGAGTGATATCCTTGGTTGTTGATAGGGGATGGAATCTAGTAGATAAGCGGAAGAGGTGACCTTAGATAGAAGCATGGATAATTTTACCATTGTAATAGGAAGAAAGATAGCGTTTATGGTTACAGGTGTACGTATTTTGGTAGATTTGGTGATGGGAGCTTATGTGAGTTCTAATCATTTCTATTTTCCCAATGAGAATGAGGAGAGAGTAAGTTGATTAAGAAAAAATAAAGTAAGTTGTTAAGCAGCGCTAAGAGCCATCTTAAAGTTAGTGATCATGAATTAAAGGAAGACAAGTTAGTATGTTTGAATTTTACTTTGGTTGCATTCAGCTGTTTGGGTGATAACTGGAGTAAGGAGAGGGTTGGATTTAACCAGGATTTTACAAAGTGAGTTTGGCAGAGAGATAAGAGATTTGAGAGTTTATGCAGGGGGCTGATTATAATGATGAACCAAGAAAGGAGAGTAGTAAAGATTATACAGAAAATTGATTAAAGGTCCTGGTAGAATTAAAATTGTTGAAGTCCATGTTCTATAGGAAGTGAGTAGGAAAGATAGGGGCTAGTAGGTGGAGAGTGAGATACTTGAAATGGATATTATGAAGGCTATTTGATTATTAGTAATGACATGGCCTGGGGGATGATCATGGGAGTGGGTTGAAGTGGAGGACAAGATCATTGGAAGTGAGGAGGTCAAGGAACTGAGATGTCTGAGTGTTGGAAGGATCATCTGTGTAGATATTGAAATTGCTAAAAAATTATGAGTTGTGGTGGAAAGAGTGACAGTAACGTAGATGCTAAAATATTTAATGAGGCCATGTGATGTGGAGGTCTACTGAAGACTCTAATGGTAGTGGGTAGTGAATGAAATAGCCCAGTAGTGTAAGTTTCAAAGGGTTTTTAGGGAGAAGTAGGTGGCACTGAGGTGCAAGGGAGACATCTAACCTACCTCAAGGCCAGGTGATCTGAGGAATGAAAGAGAAAACTGGCACTGCCTGAAAGGGCTCCAAGGAAAACATGTAACTTCAAGGGAGTCAAGTATCAGTTAATGTAAGAAGGTGAAAGGAGTGGAATGTTAGAGAAGAGGCTGAAGATAGGCGATTTCTTGATGACAGACCTTGATTTCCAGAGAACACAGTGGAAGGGTTGGGGAGGTGGAAGAGGAGGCATGTAAATCTGGATCAGTTTAAGAGACATACAGAGCTTAACGGAGATGAGAGGCTGTGGTATAAGGGATTGATTACCTGGGCAATGTTGGCTTCTTGTGACTGAAATATAGGGCACAATTGGATTGATTCTTGAAGGAGATGATTCTCAACCCTCGCCACTATGTTACCTAGGACTTCTGAATAGCTCATGTAATAGAAACTGGCTGGGCTTCCTAGTTGTGCCAATGATTGATTTATTTTATTTATAAAATTAATACTCTGTTATGATTAAAATTCAAATAATAAAAATGAACAGTATAAAGTCCTGTAACTTTTCATTCCTACTACCCCAAAGTAACTGCTGTCCACTTATTTAGAGGTATGTGTACATGTCAGCATCTAAGTCCCTTTTTAAAATCTGATGCTGTTCTCTTACTTGCTTTATTTTCTTAATAATATATCTTGGACATGTCTATGCAGCAGAATCTATAGATTTACCTTATTCTTTTTAGTGGCTGTACTGTGTTCCCTTGTATTTAACCAGGGCCCTACTGATGGGTCATTTGGATTGTTTCTAGGTTTTTGCTACAGTGAATGTCTTTAAATATATGTCTTGGAGTGCTTTTATAGCCACATCAATAGGATAAATTTCTAATGCTAGGTTGAGAGATATACGTATTTTAAAAATATTAGATACACCCAATTGCTCTTCAAAATGTTTTCATCTGTTTCTACTCTCACCAACAGTATATGGAGTATCAATTTCTCTATACTTTTCCTCCCTCTCTTCTCCAACTGAGCATTAACACGGTAATGCTATCTAAGTGGTTTGTGTTAATCTGTATTCACAGCATTCTGAGTTACTGACAGACCAATAAGTCGGCCTCTGGTGAGCAGAACTAAAAGAGGAGGCAAGAGTACTGTTGTTTTTTATTGTCTTTTTATATTTTTTTATTGTTTATATACTTTGAAATGTATTTATATATGTTTATATATCATGTATATATGTTTTGTTTTTTGTGTATACTATCTAGAAGTTATAATAAACATAGTCAAATATTAGTATAATACCCTTAGAAACCAAAACCACAACAATTAATTGTGCTGCCAGATTATTTTGTGTATGTATGTGTTCATCTCCTAGTAAACTTTGCCATTTCTATTTAATTTAAGAGTAGCTTGAGATTTTAGGAGAAGCCAATTTTTAAAAAACTACTACCATTTAGATGGCATTTGTGGAAATTGGATTGTCTTCAGTACAACATAGAAACAAAACAAAACAAAAACAGAGAAAACAGACAAACGCTAGATGTCAAAGCTGATATAAGACTGCAACAGTATCTACAACTTCAGATTTAAAATCTTTGTGTTAATTGAAACAACCTCATTTTCTAACAGAAATTACTTTATAATGCATAAATGTTATAAACTCAAAAGTATAAAATAAATGTGTAATTAAAAACAAGGTATTTAAATTATAACACAAAAAATAAAACTCGATTTAAAAAAAAATGTGGACTAATATTGAATCAGAGCCTTTGTGCTTTTTTTTTTAGCTTAAGACACAATTTAGTTCTTTTAACCTGATCTAGATTTGTCAGAATATATGGACTTGTAATAAATAGCTTTGCTTTCAAATGTATTCATTTCTATGCTATAGAGATGTATTACTTATTAACTTTTAAACTATACAGCAGTTTTTGGCCTCCTGCAGCTACTTTTACAAAAATAGTTAAATAATGGAGTCTTTTGGTGAAGTGTTTGAATTGCAGTTTCTTCACTGTTCTCAGTTCCCCAAATAGATATATCAAGTGCCTTAGTTACTATCATAGTGTTGCCTCAAATAAATTCATTTAATTCTTTTTTAAGATTGAGTAATACTTTTCTCTCTAGCTTTAGAAGTCTCTCACATATTTTATTTATCAACGTTATACTTCGAAGGATCATTTTATAGTTTGATGGTAAACAGCTAAGGTCAAAAGTGTGAAACACAGATGTGTAGACACTAGACAGGAATGGTAAGTGTACCGTAATTCCACCCTGCATGGACGTATGAATTGAAGTACAGTATGATTAAAAGACTTGTTCTCTTGAGTCCTAGGTCAGTACACTTTCTAATCTGAGTAGTTCCTGTTTTCATATTGCTTTCCTGCTAGAGCTGCCATTAAAATTGGCGAAGGCCAGGATCTTAAAGAAATCAGTCTGGAACTAAAGGAAACAAAATAAATACCAGATTTGAATATGAAAGTGCCCTGTACCATTAGTATTATGCTGTATTCGTTTCTGTGGTTACTATAACAAAGTATCACAGACTTGGTGGCTTTATCAACAGAAATTTATTTCTCACAGTTCTGCAGGCTAGCAGTCCGTGGTCAAGGTTTCAGCAGCCTTAGTTTCTACTGAGACTTTTTCCTTGGCTTGTAGATGGTCGTCTTTTCCCTGTGTCTTCACATGGTGTTCCTTCTATCCCAGTATATGTCCAAATTTCCCCTCCTTATAAGGACACAGGTCATATTGGATTAGACCCACCTTAATGACCTCATTTTAACTTAATTACCTCTTTAAAGACTCTATCTCCACATTCAGCCACAATATAAGGTCCTGGAGGTTCGGACTTCAACATATGAATTTGAGGGGACACACTTCAGCTCATAACATATACTAATACTGACAACTAATTCTTTAGCTAGGTAAAATTTGGGGGCCCAAGTTTTCCTTTGTTTTATTTTTAAGCATTTTTATTTTATTATGTAGTGCTCACTGGGCTAAGGGAACTCAAAGTGAAAATACCTAAGGTGTACTGGAACTTCTTCCATTGGCTTACCATGAATATACCTTTGTAGAAAGTGTTTTTAGGAACAGCCTGTATTTGTTTAAAAAAAGAAAAAAAGGCCGTCTTTTACTGGAGGGTCATATAAAGTGTGCTATCTTTGTAAGGCTATGATGATGAATACAGTACTTTTTTTGTGGAACCAGTTTTAGGTATACATACTTTTTAATTTCACTCACTCTCAGTAACTTTTCCTTTGCTACATCCATAAGCCTTCTGATAATGAATCTACTAGTTTAATAGTTTTGTATAGATTTGCAATTCTATAATGCTTCTTGACACATATTTTTGTTGCTAAGTTCCATGATCAAACAGTTTCCTTGTTTAGGTCATATTTTTCCCTAATAAGATCACCTGAAGCAATTTGTTTTCATTAAATGGTATCCTCTATTCTGTTTTCTATCACTTTAGAATCCATTCATGATATGAGTGGCTATTTCTGCTTTAAATCTAAGATTATCAGGGTAGGGGCTGACCCTGTGGCCAAGTGGTTAAGTTCGCACGCTCCACTTTGGCGGCCCAGGGTTTTGCCAGTTTGAATCCTGGGTGCGGACATGGCACCGCTCATCAAGCCATGCTGAGGCAGCGTCCCTCATGCCACAACTAGAAGGACCCACAAATGAAACATATACAACTATGTACTGGGGGGATTTGGGGACAAAAAGGAAAAATAAAATATTAAAAAAAAAGATTATTGGGGTATTGATTATCAAGGTGTTATCAGATAGTAGGTACTGTGTGACATTTGTTTTTCTGACTACTTGGAAATATGTGACCATGTCCATTAATATATGGGTAATAAAAGATTGTCACTTAACAATGTGTTTGCTTTTTAAAGCAATTTCTTTGTCTGGAAAATACAACCAGAAACAAAAAACCCTCTTACTATGGAAAATTTACTATTCAGATTAGAAGTATTCTGATACTGTTATCAGGACTATTTGACATTTGAAAAAATTATTATATTTATTACGTATTATTATATTACTATTATTTATTATATTATCTCAACTCTTAAAAAGGGGTTTGATTGCAAATTAAAATCACAGCAAGATACTACTACACATCCACTAGAATTGCTAAAATTAGAAACACTGACAATACCAAATGCTGGTGGAGATGTGGAACAACTGGAACTCTATACGTTGTCACTGGACATGTAAAAATGGTACAATCACTTTGGGAACAGATCTACAGTTTCTTATAAAACTAAACATACACCTACCCTATGATCCAACAATTCCACTTCTTAAGTGTTTACCCAAGAGAAATGAAAACATGTCTACAAAATGACTCATTACAAGAATCTTTATAGCAGCTTTATTCATCATAGCCTGAAACTGGGCCCAGCCCACATGTCCATCAACAGGAGAATAAACTGTAGTGTATTAACATAATGGAAAAATACTCAGCAATAAAAAGGAATCGACTGTTGATAATACAGTAATATATCTGAATGAATCTTGAAAACATTTTGCTAAATGAAAAGCCTTACATGAAAGACTACCTGCTGTGTGAGTCTGTTTATATGAAGTTCAGGAAGAGGTACAACTAATCTATGGTGGAAAAAAGTGAGAACAGTGGGAGGCTGGGGGTGGGGACTGACTGGAAAGGAGCATGAAGGAACTTTCTGGAGTAATGATGATGTCGTATATCTTGATAGGGATTTGAGTTACACTGGTATATGCATTTGTTGAAATTCAGTGAAAGTATATATAATATTTGTGTATTTTATATATGTAAATTTTACTAAAACCTGTAAACAAATATTGAATTCTAGTTCATAGTATGTATATTAGTATTTAAGGGGAAGTGTACTGATATCTGTATGTTGCTTTGAAATATAAAAAATAAGATGGACTGACGGATTAATCAATGGATAGACGGGTAGCAAAATTTTAATGAAAGAATCTAATGGGTATATGAATATTTACTGTAGAATTCATTCAACTCATGTACATTTGAAAATTTTCACAATAGAATACTGAGAAGGGAAAAAAGTGTTTGATACTCTCAAAAGCAGTTGCTTCCTTATTTACTCCACAGAGTGAAGCAAAGTAAGCAATAACCTCTGAAAGTTTAGTCACTTATCTTTCTGGCTGGATGTAAGTTTTTACAGAACTAATATGAAACACTGTCGGATTTCTTTATGTTTTTGTGTTATTTTGTTTATATACATCACTGAGAAGTTAGCTTGTTTATCTAATCTCAATGCATCATTTCAAATTCTGGTAAGTTTGGAATGTCTTGAAAATGAGATAAATTATCATTTTCAATATCAGAAAATTTTCCTCCTACCACTCTCCTCAGAATTTACTTGAGGTTCTATCACTGTTTATAAGAAGCCAGTATTTGCAGGACTGTTGGAATTTCTATATAATAATGTGTGATTAAAATGAAGTAGGAAAATAAATGACAGTTTTGCATCCTCGGTGATTTATTTAAATTCTGGTGAATGCAGTTAAGTTTTGCACATATGTCAGCTGCACAGACTAGAAGGAAGGAATATAACCTGCTACAGATTTTGCCTGGCTTCAGTTTTCGTTAGGCTTGTTGGAATACTTTAGAGGGCAAGAAGGAGAATGGAAGGTAATTATGAACACTTTATAAATTTTGGTTGATTTGATATTAACTTTCAATATTACTCAGTTGTTATAAATTTTTACTTAAACAAGATCTCTAAATTCCATCCAAAATACATGCAACAAATAATTAAAGATTTTAAGTTTACAGAGAAGAATCTGAGGGCATAATGCCTAATACAAGATCATAGCTAAATTAAATAGTGTAGAATCAGAGTTTAGAATGACTGATTCCTCGCATATCAAATTTCCTTCAGGAATCAGTTCTTTGCAAGTGATTGATTATGCTTCATAGTTGAATGTATTTGATTCAACTTGTTGAAGGTGCACTCCTTCAAGAAAGCATCATTTTATCTTGTTTGCTATACTCAAGAACCGATATAGACTTAATGCATATGTCTGTATCATGAGAGTAATTATCACTCTCTGTCTGAAAAGCAGTTCAATCCCGAGTAAACATGAGGGCTCATTACATGTTTTTAAACAGTAGAATAACAACGACATTCTCTGTTTCTCTCAGAAATCACCAGGAAAAAAAAATTACAGGATGAACAAGAAGACAAATGCAAACTCCATCTTCAATAAGAGTAGGAAATATGAACCCAAAGTTGAGTAACGGCTGCCAAATGCAACAAGGGCCAAATGCTTTTGAGAAAATGATGAAATAGGATGCCTACAACTGCAGATCTCAGTAAAAGCCAATAGAGTATATGTTCCAAAGAAAGTGGTATGCCTTTAGGGGCAAAATTAAACAATTTTGGAATCATTCACCAGCTACTAATAGGAGCTGCTCAGTACCTAGTCTGGCACCAGGAAGGGGGAGAGGCGAAGCTGAATGAGAAATTGGAAGTATACCATAACTTTTACAAAGCAACATGAGGAAAGAGACCCTGTATTATTAGTAGCTTTGTGGTTGCCAATCTGTTGGCTGGGGAGAAGTTAAGAATAAAACAATTTCCTCACACAACCTTAGGTCCTCAGGAACTTCATCATAAATTATGGAGAATTCTTGCTGGCCTAGAACATGGATCTGGCCCCTTTCTCACATGAACCTCTTATGAATAGCTGGTCCAGGAAGAACTCACTTCATTTATAGATGACTACTTATCACAAAGGAACCATCAGGGAATTTATATAAAGAGATTACAATGAAAAAAGTCGAACAAAAATAAAAATAAGTGGCAATTGAAAAACACTACTGAGTAATGAAGAACAGCTGATGAAAGAGGTAATAAAATATATTGCCTTGAGTAATAATTAAAAACCTTAATCTTGCAAATGCATTAGTAAAACTAGAACTCAAACTAGAGCTAGGTCGAAGGAGATTTAGTGAAAAAGATGAAACTTAGGTAACAGAGCTCAGGAGATAAGTGGGAGAGAAAAATAAAATTGTCAATGAGATGAAGGGTGTATTGGAAACAGCAAAAAGGAGAATAGACACTTCTGAAAAACACAGTAAGGTACATGGAGGGGAAAATTGAGAAAAAATGAACAAAATGAAATGGAAATTAAACAAGCCTTTCAAAGGAATAGAGAGCCAATGTTAGATGTGGCACATGGATAAAGGAGAATAATTATTGACCCTGAAGAATAAAACTCAAATAATAGAATATAATATTTAAAGATTTGATTTTCAAGGAAACTCTTCAGAACAAATGCAGACTTAAATCTATAGATTGAGAGGGCGCATCACAAGCCAGGAAAAATTTACGTAGAACAATTAACATCAAGGCACAATCTAGGAATGTTATTGCACTGCAAAAATTTTTATAAAAAATGAGTCTAGAGAAAAAGAACAAAGATATGAGGGGAAGAAAAATTCAGACTGGCTTTAGAATTCTTCTCAGAAAAGTTCAGTGCCAGAAGACAGTGGAACAATATAAACTCCTCAAGGACAAAAAATGTGACCAAGAATTTTATATCTAGTGAAACTATTGTTCAGCTAAAAAGGCAACAGACACTTTTGAACGTGCAAAAACTCAAAATATAATTTCCCTGATGCCTTCTTGAGGAACTGCTAGAGGACACAGTTTTGCTAACCAAGTGATAAAGAAGATATAGCAAAAGACCTGGTGAGCATTGAATCCATAGGATTAATGTGGAGCTTACTACTCTAGGACAGAATTTATGTTATCAACTGCGACAATGTAGATATTCTATGACTCAAAATAATTGGGAGGATAAACAAGAGAGATAGTAGAAGGTTGTAAAACTACGGGAGGATGTACTCTAGCAAAATCTAACAACCAAGTTAATAAGTCAAGAAAAGAAAACGTGGGATCTAGCAAACAGGCGACCCAACACAGAAGAGCTCCATAGGGAAGTCTCGGGTTGTCGTTTATACACCAAGGCTAGAGTCCAGGAAAACAAATAGGAACTGATTTGTTTGAGCATATGGAAAATATTATTGAATGGTGTGCCCACAATGATGTGGGAGCATTTGGAAACAAATACTGATAGGTGTGTCGCAAACAAAGCAAGTGAAAAAAAAAAATGAGGCAGTTATCAACTCTAGGAGAAACAAAATAGTTGTACTAGAAAGGAGTTGTGATCTTAGTATAGTGTTCATAAATTCACACTATTTGTATAGCTATAATATTTTAAAACTTACTGATTTAACAAAATTTTGGGAGAATTGGCAGAGGTGGAATTTGTGTGTGTGAGAAGAATCGCTAAAATGTCATCGTGGTGAAAAGATATGGTTAATATTGATAAATCAAGAAAAACTAACACCTCTTCTACCATGGAAAGAAGACAGTATATCTGAGACCTAATACTGATACATTAAGAAAGATCAGCATAAGAATTTTATTTAGAAAAAAGGAAACAGAGGAGAATGGCTGGAAGAGTTGAAGCTGGTAGCCTCTAGAGTGTAGAGAAGAATGAGGAAGAATTTTCTGTCTTTCATTGAGTCTTTTAGGTCAATTTGACTTTTTAAAGTAAATGTTTGCAATATTTTGGTGAAAGTAAAAATAATTTAACAAGTAATAGATTATATACCTTGTGCAGTTATACAAAAAGACATGTAAAGATGTTCACTGAAGCAGTTTATGGTGTTAAAAAATTATAAATATTCTAAATGTCCATGGATAGGAAAACAAAATAAGTTAAATAAGCTTAAAGTAAGGTGTGTGTGTGTGTGTTCATTGATGTGGAAGGTTCTCTAAAACACATTGATAAGGGAAAAGTACATTTTATAATAATACATATGTCACTTCATTTATACTACAATAAATCCAAAACAAAGCTATATTTTTCTGTAAATGCGTAGGAAAAAGTCTGGAAGGATATAGCAAATTGATAACTTTTACTTTTTACTTTAAGTACTTTTATATTCTTTGATTTTTTTTTTCAACAAGAATGTGGCATGTATTACTTTTTAATTAAAATAAATGAATACATACATAAGCTGTGTTCATGGAAAAGTTAAAGGGTAAGGGCCTGGAATTCAGGTAACATGTTTCCTGTAGCCACCATGTTGTTGATAAGCTATACAACTTTTAGCAGATTATCTTGTATCTCTGTTTTCTCAATCAGTAGAATCTGAACAATTGTTACCACATGTGTTCTTGGAATAAATGATGGTACTGTTAGAGGTTTACAATATAGCTTTCAAGACTTACAAACATGGGTTTAAAATGTGGCTTCACTGTTAGCCTCTATAATCATCAGGTTCTTCAGCTAGGAATTTCAGTTACATCCCATTTCACATTGTTATTGTGAGGATTAAAAGAGATAAAAGATGTAAAGAATTTAGTACATTAGCTGGCATGTAATAAGAACTCAAAAAATTGCAGCTACTCTTATTTTTCTTGTAAACAAGATATAATTTTGTTATATCAGTATTATTGTATTCAGAATGTATATGCAATAGCTTATGACTTAAGTTAATATCCAGAGATAGTAATATGGATTACTGAACCATTACATCTATTTCTAGTTGTGTTTCAAAGGATAATTGTGTATCATTTTTGTAAGGTCCCTGCTTTAAGACTCGTCAATTGTTTCAAAATATTGGTTGAAGTAGAGTTCTTATTAAAATGCCATACATATTTTTGAAATCTAAATACATTATCTCTTAGTGAGAGGGACTGAAGTCGCTAATATAAACGAGGCCTCAGCATAAACCAATGATTTGAGTTGACAACAAAAGTATAAATGTGACTATAATTCCCATTTGCTAGTGGTTATCGCCTGTTTACTGATATTAGCCCAAGTTTCATAGCTTACACGTAAGAACTCAACATTATGTTATCTGGGATACTCTTTCATAAATACATTGATTTTCTACTCCTAAGGGACATTTATTCTAAGGAGTTACGGAATGGCTTAAACATACATAAGTCAGAAAGACAGAAGTTTATTCATTCAGCAAATATTTATTGATTACTGTGTGCCAGGCACTAATCTGGGCATTAGGCATCAATGACCAAAAGCAGACAAAAACATCTGCAGTCTAGTGGGAGGAGGAATGGAGACATAAAATGAACAATAAACATAATAAGAGATGCATATAGTATACTAGAAATTGATAAAGGCTATGCAAAAGGGAAAAGATATAACATAGTAGGAGGAGTTGCAAGTGCAAGGAGAAGAGAAAGAACCATCAAAGGAGACTGAGAAGACAACCCTGTGGGTAACATAGGGAGAGTGTGATGTTCTGGAAGCTTAGAGAAGAAAGTGTATCAAGTTTGAGAGAATGATAAGCAGTCAAATGCTCCTAAGTGAGGTGGACCTGGGAATAGACTAGGATTTACCAACAGAAAGGTCACATTGGTGAGGTTGACAAGTTTCAGTAAACTTGTGCTATTTAATTCCTTTTGGTCATGGAGGCGGGATGACAAGAAAGATAGTTACTGCTAAGTTCTCTTCTTTTTGTGGTTTGTGGCACTAGCAGTAGTTTGATCGTTGGTAAATGTGTAACATCTAGATTGCTATTCACAGAAAACTTAGGATACTGTTGGTTTTGCTTGAACATTATTCTGGCCAGTGTGAGCAAATGGTTGTTAGGGAACAAGATTTCTGTTGTGAGAACCCCAAATCCAGAACTGCAGGAACTAGTCATTTGGTAGGTAACATTATTTAGATTCAGAAAAGCAAAGAGAATCTGTGATGTGTGGGCATTACAATCATTTGACTCCAGGTGGCATTCCTAGAGGTTGCTATAGAAAGAAAGAAAGTAGCTTAAAGAGGAAAAAAATCAGCCCTGATTTTACCTCCATTTAGTCCACTAAGAAAAAGCATACCAAGTCAGGTGGAGAATTTGCTTTCTTTTTTTTAGTTTAATGTGTTATTCTAGATTTAGAATACATATGATTAACTTGGGAGGGAGGGAGGATCAGAAATTCAACATTTAAGTGCTGTCACCCTAGCAAGGGCATACTGAGTAGACAGCGTCATCATAACATGTGGGCTGAGATGAGGCTGCTCCAGACGAGTCTCTCTCAAAGTTAATTGATGGAAACTTCCCACCTTCAAGAATTTTTATTACCTTAGCAATGCTATGCCAAGACTGCTGAAACACAGCTGTGGATGCTGTGCCGACGCCCACATTGCCAGTGTCAGGAAGGATGTACTTTTAAACCTCTAATTTATCTAATAATGTCTTTAGTGATTTGTGTAGGTTTGGCATTGTGATGAAAATGCTTCCTGGCTTGGTTTATAACAAGGTTCAGTTTGTAGTCTTAAAATGTATGTTGTCTTCATATGCATGTGGAAGATACTAACAAGTCAACTTACAAAAAGCTCTCACTAAAATACTATCTTATCCATCTAACAGGACTTATCCACCCAAGATATTTGAAAATGAATGCAAATGAAATGTTTTTATGCTAGAATAACCTGTTTATCGATTGTAGTTTTTGCTTTATATCAAGATGACAATATACAGTGCTGAACGACAGCCAGCTTTCATATTCAATTCCAATTTGACTCCTTTCCTTTTCCCTAATGGGAAATGTGGATTGGCTTTGTTAAAAAAAAAAACAAAATTCAACTGAGTAAATTTTAAACATCTTACTGGCTTTAATCAACAATTCATGAATTGGGCAGCATCCAACCCAGCAGATAGAAAGGAGCTCCAAGGAGCTGTACAAAATAAAAGACATCTACAGGCAGAAGGGAATGAGAGCAAGAAGGTTATACTAGACAAAAAAGTGGATTGGTGATGGCAAAGTCACTTTCCTTTAGGGGATGGCAGGGGTCTCTTGGGTAGATTACCTAACTAGTGCTGATAGGCAATTCCTGATTGGTTTAAGATTGCATTTCTGTTGGAGCTGAAACTGTAATTAAGCTAAATCTCAGTTTAGGGATGTGGGGCTTAGCACAAGTGACTCCATTTTGGGCCTCTTGTCTTGTTTTTAACAGACTTAAGTCAGCCTATAGAGTGGAGATAGAATAATAAGCTCTTGTAAATATGTATTTTTGAAGAAGTAGGAAATAGTTCTCCCTTGTTTGAAATATAAAGCTTCATAACCAGTTGGTAACAATATTATTTTATACGAAGTTTATGGTATAGGCGTATCTTGTTAAGAAAACAAGCTATGCAAAATCTGAAGGATTCTTTCCTAACTAGTGAATTTACTGCAAGAATTGATTATATTTATCAGAATACAAATACATTCAACTTTTAAGAATATACCTAATGCATAAAGCAGAGTATTTCCATATTGCTTACAAAAGGAATATGTAGTTTATTTCCATTTTGCTGGCCTATTATGTGAAAACATTTGGTTTTGAAGTGTGTTAATTTATACCTTTAAACTGCCTTTGTTACATCTTTGAAATTCAAAACCCTATTTGGAATAGAATTATTGAATTAGAATTTTAGACCTGGAAGAGACTTCAGAGTTATTTTATTCCAATTTCTTAATTTTCTAGTTGAGGAAACGGAAATCCAGAGAGTTTAAGCATTGTTTCCTAAGGTTAGCCAGCTAGAATTAGAACCCAGCTTTCTAACTCTTTATATTTCTGCTGTAGCCTCGTGTTTCCAACAAGTTAGTTGAAGAGCAATTAAATGATAACTTGGCACAAATTTCAAGTCTCCCTCAGTGTGCAACCATACATGTCCAGGCTTCAAAGTCAATAGTGATCCCTAATTATTATTCATCATTTTAAAAAGTTCTTGTAGCAACATAGAAAAATCAGTAGTTAAATTGTAAGATAAAGTGATTTCTGAGTGCCTGAGATATATATGTGTATAGTAATAGTCTTTAATATCCATAGGCAATAAAGACCCATGTATAATAATTAATTCCTGCAAACACTATAGGTGAAAGTAATGCTAGAGATTTTCTTATGATTTAACCCCATTATGAAATCCAAAGAAATCAATGCTCATCTAGAAAATCAGAAGTGAACATACTCAGTATTGAAATTTTCCTTCTCTCTGCTGAATCACTCATTATGATGATGATTGTCTTAGTCCATCTGGGCCGCTATGACAAATTACCACAGACTGGATGGCTTATCAACAACAGAAAGTTACACAGTTCTGGAGGCTGAGAAGTCCAACATCAAGGCACTGGCAGATCTGGTGTCTAGTGAGGGCCTGCTTTCCGGCTCATAGACATCTGTTTTCTCCTTGTGTCCTCACATGGTGGAAGGTGCGAGAGAGCTCTGTGGGGGTCTCTTTTTTTTTTTTTTTCAGTTTTTTTTTTATTGAGTTATTGATAGGTTACAATCTTGTGAAATTTCAATTGTACATTAATGTTTGTCAGTCATGTTGTAGGTGCACCACTTCACCCTTTGTGCCCACCCCCCACCCCACCTTTCCCCTGGTATCCACTAAACTGTTCTTGGTCCATAGTTTTAAATTCCTCATATGAGGGGAGTCATACACAGATTATCTTTCTCTTGCTGGCTTATTTCACTTAACATAATTCTCTCAAGGTCCATCCATGTTATTGCAAATGGGATGATTTTGTTCTGTTTTGCAGCTGAGTAGTATTCCATTGTAAATATGTACCACATCTTCTTTATCCATTCGTCTGTTGCTGGACACTTAGGTTACTTCCATGTCTTGGCTATTGTAAACAGTGCTGCAATAAACATTGGGGTGCACAGGACTTTTGGGATTGCTGACTTCAGGCTCTTTGGATAAATACCCAGTAGTGGGATGGCTGGATCGTATGGTAGTTCTATTTTTAGTTTTTTGAGGAATCTCCATACTGTTTTCCATAGTGGTTGCACCAGTTTGCATTCCCACCAGCAGTGTATGAGGGTTCCTTTTTCTCCACAACCTCTCCAACATTTGTTGCTATTAGTTTTAGATATTTTTGTCATTCTAACGGGTGTAAGGTGATATCTTAGTGTAGTTTTGATTTGCATTTCCCTGATGATCAACGATGATGGGCATCTTTTCATGTGCCTATTGGCCATCAGTATATCTTCTTTGGAGAAATGTCTGTTCATGTCTGCAGCCCATTTTTTGATTGGGTTGTTTGATGTTTTGTGATTGAGTTGTGAGAGTTCTTTATATATTAAGGATATTAAGCCTTTGTCAGATATATGACTTGCAAATATTTTTTCCCAGTTAGTGGGTTGTTTTTTTGTTTCAATCCTGTTTTCATTTGCCTTGAAAAAGCTCTTTAATCTGATGAAGTCCCATTTGTTTATTCTTTCTATTGTTTCCCTTCTCTGAGAAGGCATGGTGTCCGAAAAGATCCTTTTAATACTGATGTCAAAGAGTGTACTGCCTACGTTTTCTTCCAGAAGTCTTATGGTTTCAGGTCTCACCTTTAGGTCTTTAATCCCTTTTGAGTTTATTTTGGTGAATGGTGAAAAAGAATGGTCAATTTTCATTCTTTTACATGTGGCTTTCCAGTTTTCCCAGCACCATTTGTTGAAAAGACTTTCTTTTCTCCATTGTATGCCCTCAGCTCCTTTGTCAAAGATAAGCTGTCCATAGATGTGTGGTTTTATTTCTGGGCTTTCAATTTTGTTCCATTGATCTGTGCACCTGTTTTTGTACCAGTACCATGCTGTTTTGATTACTGTAGCTTTGTAATATGTTTTGAAGTCAGGGATTGTGATGCCTCCTGTTTTGTTCTTTTTTCTCAGTATTGCTTTAGCAATTCGGGGTCTTTTGTTGCCCCATATGAATTTTAGGATTCTTTGTTCTAATTCTGTAAAGAATGTCATTGGGATTCTGATTGGGATGGCGTTGAATCTGTAGATTGCTTTAGGTAGAATGGACATTTTAACTATGTTTATTCTTCCAATCCATGTACATGGAATGTCTTTCCATCTCCTTATGTCGTCATCCAATTCTCTCAGAAAGGCCTTGTAATTTTCATTATATAGGTCCTTCACTTCCTTAGTTAAATTTACCCCAAGGTATTTTATTCTTTTTGTTGCGATTGTGAATGGTATTGTATTCTTGAGTTCTTTTTCTGTTGGTTCATTACTGGAGTATAGAAATGCTACTGATTTATGCAAATTGATTTTATACCCTGCAACTTTGCTGTAGTTGTGGATTACTTCTAACAGTTTTCCAATGGATTCTTTGGGGGTTTCTATATATAAGATCATGTCGTCTGCAAACAGCGAGAGTTTCACTTCTTCCCTCCCTATTTGGATTCGTTTTATTCGTTTTTCTTGCCTGATTGCTCTGGCCAGGACCTCCAGTACTATGTTAAATAAGAGTGGTGATAGAGGGCATCCTTGTCTCGTTCCTGTTTTCAGGGGGATGGGGTTCAGTTTTTGCCCATTGAGTATGATGTTGGCTATGGGTTTGTCGTATATGGCCTTTATTATGTTGAGGTAGTTTCCTTCTATGCCCATTTTGTTCAGAGTTTTTATCATAAATGGCTGTTGGATCTTGTCAAATGCCTTCTCTGCATCTATTGAGATGATCATGTGGTTTTTATTCCTCAGTTTGTTGATGTGGTGTATCACGTTGATTGATTTGCGGATGTTGAACCATCCCTGTGTCCCTGGTATGAATCTCTGTGGGGGTCTCTTTTATAAGGGCACTAATGTTATTCATGAGGGCTCCACTCTCATGACCTAATCACCTCCCAAGGACCTCACTTCCAAATGCCATCATGTTGGGGGTTAGAATTTCAACATATGAATTTGGCCTGGGGGAAGGGGGTGCAAACTTTCAGTCCATAACAATGATTTAACGTCTGCCTTATCCTTAAATACTGCTCCCAGATGCTACTGTATAACTTCTTAAATGTCTAATTTGGGGAAAAAACTGATTTAAAATAAAATAAAATAATTGGTATAAACATTGACAAGTACTGAACTATTTAAGGTCATTAGAATATATTTTTATAGTTCAAAATCTTCCACCAGGCATGTTTTGGGCTGCAGTTATTTTTGAAATAGAATTGGAGTCAAGATTGACCTGCCCAGATAAATATTTTGAGGATAAAGATGACACTGGGCAATGTGAGCAGCAGGGAAGAACAATGGAACATTCATGAATCTGAGTTCTGTGTATTTGTGTGTGTGTTTGAGGAATAACTATTGTTAGCTTAAAGTGAGATCCTGTGCTTTGTGGACAGAGTTCAGTTTATGAAGCTTAATAGAGCCTGGATTTCTTCTTTACAATATATAACATTGAGAAAGTCAGTATACACAGAAATTAAAATGCATTCATGTATTCATTAACATAAATAGCTTTAAGGAAGTGGAATGTTTCATTTATGTGACTAAACAAAAATTAAAACTAAATGACCTGTAATGATATTTCAACATTGTTCAAGGGTATTTATGCATATAGTTTACATATGACTTAGACACAAACAAGGATTTTATTTATTTTATTTTATTTTTTGAGGAAGATTAGCCCTGAGCTAACATCTGCTGCCAATCCTTCTCTTTTTGCTGAGGAAACATCCGTGGCCCTGAGCTAACATTCGTGCCCATCTTCCTCTACTTTATATGTGGGACGTCTACTACAGCATGGCTTGTGCCAAGTGGTGCCATGTCTGCACCTGGGATCTGAACCTGCGAACCCCTGGCCGCCGAAGCAGAACATGCGCACTTAACCGCTGCGCCACAGGGCCGGCCCCAAGGATTTTATTTTTATCTAATATATAAAGTTTGTATTTTGATCCCTAAAACAAACAAAAAAGTAACAAATTGGTGTTACATTTCCTTTTGTTCTCAGGATGTGAACTGGACTATATTCGAGGGGCCTAACAAGATTAATTTGACTTTAAAAGAACCAGTCCCCGAAAATGACATACACTGAAAAAGTTGAAAAATTTCTAATTATAGTTTACTTCAGCAATATTCTCAACATAATAACATTTGTAACCTGAGTTCTCCAAACTGCAATGAGTTTTGGCCCTCTTCTGATATTTGCTATGTAATACATTTGCCGCATTTTAAAATCTCCTTTCTCAGGTTCTTTCAAGCATTGTATGAGAAATGATGGAAGAAAGCGGTTTGTTATGTTATTATCATGTTAGCCACTCCTGGTAATTCTCTTAAAAATGAGAAGCTTTAATGATAAGCTTTTATTTGAGGGGTATCAAGTATTCTCTGATGTGACTATGTTTTAAAATATATTTGCAATTCTGATTTTTCAGAAATAATCACTTTCAATTCAGAGTCAAAACCATAAGAACTTATTCATGCTAAGTGTTATAGCTTTCTGACTTGTAAGAATAGCTGATGTGGGTGAAGCATCTAGCCTGATGTTTTATAGCTAGCTATTAGTCAGCTGATCCTCCTCCCTACTTCACTGAAAATATTTTCATTCTGTCTGACAAAAAGTAAAAAATTACATTAACTGTGACTAAAAATGTATTGCAGTTGACACATTAATGAGACTAATGGTTCTTCCCTTATTCTCTAAAGTTTTCACATTCTTACCTTTGGTGAACCTAGATCCAGATACTTTAATAATTACACAAAGGACTTTTTTTTTTTTTGAATTCTAGGGAGCAAGGGTACAATAAAGATTTTCAGATGTTTTAAATATAAATTTTAATTCATTTTATTTTTGTTTTTTTGGTGAGGAAGATTGGTCCTGAGCTAACATCTGTGCCAATCTTCCTCTACTTTTGTATGTGGGATGCTGTCACAGCATGGCTTGATGAACAGTGTGTAGGTTCGCACCTGAGATCCAAACCCATGATTCCTGGGCCACTGAAGTGGAGAGCGCAAATTTAACCACTATGCTACTGGGCCAGCCCCAATATAAATTTTAAAACAAACAAAAGGACCGAGTAAATGTTATACCTATATACTAAAAGTTTGGATGCATCCAGTTAATCGAAGTAAAGCATGATAGAAAGGTAAAGACAAGCAGTGCTGACAAAGAGTTTAGGTCTATGAAGGAAAATTTTGACTCATCAAGAAAAATTCAGTTAACTTAGCATGAAAGGAGAAATGGTAATACTGTTTACAAAGCATATGGATTTCAAGGGATGCTACCAATTTATTTCATAATTGTTAAAGGGCAGTGCCTTTCAAAAAAATTTTTTTTCATCGTAATCAGGATTCAGTATATATACTTACTATACTTACAATATAACCTGGAATATTTAGCCTTAACTCTATTTCCTTTTTTTAAAAATGCTGGTCATAATTCATAAGTAAATTTTATTACTCACTAATGGATCATACTCTACAATTTGAAAATAACGATGAATGATAAAGAGAATTTTCTAAGTTATTTTTTCTTGGGTACTTGGAAATGAACATTGCCATTTTATCTATTTCTAAACCACTCAATTTCTTGGTCTCACCAAACCTTGTTATCACAAAATTGCACCAGCTCCAAAATTGTATACACAAGCATCCTGTTCTCAGACTACAACATTCTGTCCTTCTAGGTTATATGCCCTGGTACTCCCACTACCATTCTTTAATTACATTTAGACCACATTGATTTGCAACTCATGTCTGTTCTTTCTTAGCCAACTTAGGCAGCGTTAGCCATGTTCTAACATTGTAATCACATCCTTTAGAAGACCCCCAACTCCCATGTCTCTACTTCACTTTATAGTACTCACCTTGCAAAACTCCAAATCTTGATGAACTAAACAATTCTTTTTTTGCCTACACATCTTCCATCACATGAATGTAGATGGAGATAATTGTACGTATAATCAGAAAGACTGGTTTCATTTAAAAATTGTCCCAAACTTCCAATCATCTCTCAGCTCTGACAGTCCTACTACTCTCTGATATGACTATTCCATTTCTCCTTTCTCTTCATCCCTTCTCCCCCATGTGCTTTCTACCTCTCCACCCAGTTGATCATCTAATCCAGTGGTTCTCAAAGTGTGGTCCCATCATCTGGGAACTTGTCAGAAAATTCTCAGGCCCTACTCCAGGCCTATTGAATCAGAAACTCTCGAGATGGGAACCCAGCAATCTCTTTTTTTTCCAAAGATTGGCACCTGAGTTAACATCTGTTGCCAATCTTCTTTTTCTTCTTCCTCTTCTTCTTCTCCCTAAAGCCCCCCAGTACATAGTTGTATATACTAATTGTAGGTCCTTCTGGTTGTGCCATGTGGGATGCCACCTCAGTATGGCCTGATGAGCAGTGCCATGTCTGCGCCCGGGATCCGAACTGGTGAAACCCTGGGCTGCCAAATTGGAGGGCGCAAACTTAACCACTCGGCCACGGGGCCGGCGCCCCAGTGATCTCTTTTAACAAGTCCTGTGGGTAATTCTAATGCACACAAAAGTTTGAGAACTACTGATCTAGCTTCATGTTTCATTGAGAAGCCATTCTCCAGAATGTAACCCCCAAAGGCAGGGGTTTTTGTGTTTTTTGGTCATATATGTCCTGAGTGCTAGAATAGTGCCTGGAACACTGTAAGCCTCAGTAAGTTATTGTGGAATCAAACCATTAGATGAGAACTCCCTTATTTTCCTACTAAGAAATCTAGAAACCTACCTGCATCTGTACCCATTTTCTTCCTTCCTTTTCTAATTAAGGAAATGTGCCTCATCCTATCAAAGGTCAGTATTTCCATACATGGATTGGATCTCATCCCTTCTTGCCTTCTCAAGAACTGCTCCATTGGTCATCCCCTCTCTCCTGCATTATCAGTCTTTCTCTACTGATCATTCTTTAGTATACAGTCAGATTCTACCCCATTCTGAAACAACAAACTTTCCCTGTCCCCACATCCTTTTTCAGTTATGCCCCATTTCTCTTTCCCTCCACTGCCACACCTCCTTGCTTCCCACTCACTAACCCATTCTAATCTGATTTTCACCTCCACTATTCAGTAGTTCATGACAAAGTCAATGATTTCTTTAATATCTTTATTGAGATATAATTCACATACCATAAAAGTTACCCATTTAAAGTATACAATTCATTGGTTTTAGTATATTCAGAATTGTTTAATCATCACTACAATCTGAGATTTAGAACATTTCATCATCCCCAAAAGAAACCCCCTACCCATTAGCAGTTACTGCCTACTCACCTCACCCCTCAGCCCTAGGCTGCCAATACTCTGTTTTTATAGATCTACCTATTCTGGACTTTTCATATAAATGGAATCATACAATAATGTGGTCTTTTGTGACTGGCTTCTTCACTTAGCATGATGTTTTCAAGGTCCATCCACGATGTGGCATGTATGAATATTTCATTTCTTTTATGGCTGAATAATATTCCATTGTATCAATATACTGCCTTTCATTTATCCATAGTCAGTTGATGGACATTTGGTTGTTTTTACTTTTTGGCTATTATGAATAATGCTGCTATGAACATTCATGTACAAGTTTTTATGTGGATATTTTTATTTCTCTTGGGTATACACCTACAAGTGGAATTGCTGGGCCATATAGTAACTTTATGTTTAACATTTTAAGGAACTGCCAAAGCAGCTGCACCATTTTACATTCCCATCAGAAATACATGAGCGTTCCAATTTTTTCACCATCACCAACACTTGTTATAATCTGTCTTTTTGATTATAATCATCCTAGTGGGTGTGAAATGATATCACGTTGTGCTTTTGATTAGTGTTTACCTAATGACTAATGATGTCGAACATCTTATGTGCTTATTGGCTATTTGTGTATCTTTGGAAAAATACCTATTCAGATCCTTACTCCATTTTTAAATTAGATTGTCTTTTTATTATTGATTTATAAGAGTTCTTTAGAGGCCGGCCCGTGGCCGAGTGGTTAAGTTCGTGCGCTCCGCTTTGGCGGCCCAGGGTTTCGCCCGTTCGGATCCTGGGCGCGGACATGGCACGGCTCATCAGGCCATGCTGAGGCAGCATCCCACGCACCACAACTAGAAGGACCCACAACTAAAAATACACAACTATGTACTGGGGGGCTTTGGGGAGAAAAAGGAAAAATAAAATCTTTTAAAAAAGAAACAGAAGTGTTCTTTATTTATCCCTGGATAATATTCCCTCATCAGATAAATTATTTGCAAATCTTTCCTACCATTCTGAGTTTTCTTTTCACTTTCTTGATTTGTGGCATGAAAGTTTTAAATTTTGATGTTGTCCAATTTACCTCTTTTTTTCTCTTGTTGCTTATATTTTTGGTGTCATATTTGCCTAATCCAGGGTGATGAGGTTTTACTCCTTTTTAAGATTTTTATAGTTATAGCTCTTACATTTAGGTCTATCATCCATTCTGAGTGATTTTTTTGTTTACAGTGTAAGGAAAGAGTCTAACTTGATTATTTTGCATGTGTGTATTCAATTGTCCCAGGACCATTTGTTGAAAAGACTATTCCTTCCCCATTGAATTGTCCTGGCACCCAGTCAGTGATGATTTACATGTTATTAAATTCAATATCCAATTTTTCCCTTATCTGATTGGATTCTCAGCAATATTGACACTGTTGACCATTCCCTCCTTCAAATATTCTACTCTCTTGGTTCTCCTTTTACTTATCCTGCTATTTCTTTTCAGTATTTATAGGTTCCTTATCTTCTACCAAGCTTATAAATGTTGGGTTTTCAGTTACTAAGACTGTGTAACAAATTAGCACAAAACTTAGTAGCATAAACAATCATTTATTATGCTCACAGTTTCTTTGGGCCAGGAATTCAGACTGGGCAAAGCAGGGTCAGCTTACCACTGTTCCATGATGTCTGGAGCCTAAGTGGAAGACTCAGGCTGAGGACTGGTATCATCTGAAGGCCTGTGCCATTACACGTCAAGCAGCTGATAACAGCTATTGACTAGGAGCCTCAGTTCACATGCACATGAGCCTGTCCCTGTCTTGGGGTGGGGGCAAGAGGAAGAGAGAAGAAGTGAAAAAGATGAGAGAAGAGAGGTAGAGAAAGCCAGGGGGATGTCATGCAGTCTTTTATGACCGAACCTCAGGAGTCAGAGAGCATCACTTTTGCTACATTTTTTTTTTCATCAAAGTCTCACATTCAAAAAGAGGAAACAGCTCTGCCTCTTTATGTAGACTGTTAAAGTTCTTAAAGAGCATGTGGGATCACAAATATTGTTGTGGCCTTTTTTAGAAAAATGATTGTCACAGTCTGCTCTGACCACATAATTCACATCCTTCCCACATGCAAAATATACTCCCCCTGTCCCTCCAAATTCTTCCAAAGTTTCATCGTTTTATGGCCTCAGGCTCAGGCTTGAGGTTCAGAATCTCAAGGAGGTCAGGTCCAGGGGCAGGTGAGATTCCTTGGGTACCATTTCTTGAGGACAGCTCCTTGAATAGTTCCACTTGGTTTGAAAACTTGGGGACTAAAGAGGCAAATTATCTATCCCCTTCCCTACCATTACCCAACGTACAATGGCAAGGCATAAGATAACCTTCCTATTCCAAGAGGGAAAACAGGAGGCACATAGAAGTCACTGGTCCATAGCAATTCTTTTTATATTTTCTCCTGTGTGATCTATTTCCATAGTTTCAAATACCATCCATAAATTCATGACTTCCAAATTTCCTAACATCTCTGAGCTCCACACTAGAATATCTAATGAACCATTCAACACCTTCACTAGGGTATCTCACAGATATTTCCAACTTAGCATGCTAAAATGGACTCTTGTTTTCTACTTTACCTTTTCTTTCACAAATCTCTTCTTTTCCTGGTTTCTCCATTTCCTAGTTGCTCAGACCAAAATCCAGGACTCAGCCTTAATTCTTTTTTCTCTCTCACCTCTACATCCAATAAACATCAAGTTCTATATTTTTTTTTTCTCCAAAATATACTTTCTCATCTCACCTGGATTACAACAATCTCGTTCTTGGTCACCCTCCTTCATTCTTGTTCCCTTCCAATTTCCTTTGACACAGCTGTCAATGTAATATTTTAATTAATATGTCTGGCTATGGCACTCTCTTGCTCACAGTCCTGAGTGACTTCCCACTGCACTTTGAATAAAATCTGAATTCCTTACCATGGTCTAAAAGGTCCATATAGCTGGCCTTTGCCTGTTTGTAAGACTTTATCGCCTGCCACTTTCCCTGACCCACTATAGTACTTCATTTTCTCTGGGCTTCTTTCAGCTCCCCAGACATACCAAGCGTTCAGAAAGGGTCTATATACATGCTATTTTCTCTGCCTGGAATATTCTCTCCCAGCCTCCCACCTCCACATAGCCAAGTCTTTCTCACCCTTTGAGGCATGGCATTCCTGACCATTCTGAGTAGGTATCCACCCCCCATCATTCTCTATCACCTATTTGTTCCCTTTATAAAACTTATCCCAATTTTAAGTTATATCCTATTTGTTTACTTATCATGTCTCTCTAACTAGATTGTAAGCCCCACTAGGTCAGGGGCCATGTCTATGTTATTCATCAATATATATCCAGTGCCTAGGCAGAGTGCCTACCACATAATATACACTCAATAAATGTGTTGAATATTATTTAAAGGTACAATTTTGCTTTGAGACAATGTTAATTAAATAATTATTAATAATGTTAAATGTGTTGTTTCCTAAATCTTACTGAAATAGCCCTTTTTTTTTCTCTTTCAGTAACTGCCCTTCCTTTTTGGCTGCTGCTTTAGCTAGAGCCACATCAGACGAAGTGCTTCAGAGTGATCTTTCTGCACATTATATACCAAAGGAAACAGATGGCACAGAAGGGACTGTGGGTGAGTACCTTTCTACGTTATTTGTTTAAAAATATTAAAATCTTCTCATGTGTGGTGATCCACAGAAAATGTCTGCAAAATACTAAATCTAATTATGTTTACCCACAGCTTGATTTTATAGCGGTCGCAAGAGAAAAAAATGCAAAAAAATTTTTTTCAAAATAATCAATAAAAGGAGGGAAAAGGAAAAAAATAGATATATTTTGAAAATATGTGAATGTAAATGGAGCAAAAAATTATCATAACAGGATATTATCATAAATAATATCTAGATAAATGGAAAGAAGAAATGTGAAGACAAAAGAAGAGATAAAGTTTAAGCAAAACCTATTTAAAATTTTTAGCTTACCTTTAAGAATCCAAGTAAAAAATCAGACATAAAAATTCAAGAAATCAGCTATAACAAAACTTATTAATTATATTGTTTTATATCTACAAATAAATAAATAGAGCTCTTTATGAGACTTATGTAACTTGTGATTTAATTGCATGGATCATTGTACATCTTTTTTCCAGGCAAATTATGATGCCTTATTAATGAAGGCATATTTAGTAATGTATTAGTCTTATACGTACTTGACAGGCTCTACAGAAATACTGATTTTTATAAAAATTAGGGAATTATTACTCAAAATTGTTAAGGAATTTTATTTCACTTTATTCTAAGCATTTGCCTTTAAATATGGTGCATAACGAGCAAAGCATATATTAATGGAGCAGAGTAGCTAGATTCCAAAGAATGTGAGGCAGATAGAAAAGTAAACATTCCGTTCTTCCTTTATTTCTCCAGATCATTTTTGACAGAAAACTGGCAAAGGAGAAAGTCCTCTGCTTGTTTTTACTGAGAGTAATTGATTCACTTGGAACCAAATTGTTCCAGAGTCAAGCTGGATGGAATTCCTGCTACAAAGCATTGGTCTTTCCTCTGGTACTGATGCATGAAGTAAAAGCCCCGTAATGAAAAGATGAGGGACATTAAACTCTGCATCACTGCAGCCAGGGTGCTGGCTGACTCAGTTCCAGCTCAGTACAATGACATTAACGACTGATGAGTAATTTACAGCTGTGAGAGGGTGGACTGCTACTTTGGACAATTTTCTCTTTTTCGCGCCCTATTTTATTTTTCCATTTCAAGCAGCAATTATTTATATACTGATGTTCTACACTATTCCCTGCAGGAGAATACTTAACGTAGCAGGATTGTAGTGTTGCCCTACATGCCTACTTTGGAAGAATTTTCTGAACTCCCATAAGATAGCAAAAGTGAAATTAAGGGTGTTTCTTTGGGTGGGTATCATTGGTCCTTCTGATTTTATATTTTTCCAAAAGTTTACCCAGTAACGTTTCCATGCCATTGCTGTGATTCAGAATGATCTATTATAATTCTAAACTATTTGCAAGTCCTTAATCTAAATTATTTAACCCAAATCACTCAGTGTGAACGGCACTGAGGAGATCCTCTGCAGGCGTATTGTTTATCCATGCATCAGAGTGGGAAAGGAGCATACTGAACAAGGCCTGCCGTCACTGCCTTAAAAGCACTGAAGTCCCCACTGAAATGGCTTTTGTCTCTCCTTTTAGTTTTTTCCAAAAACAGACTTAAAAAAAATTCTTAACTTAAAGTTCATGTTTCTGTCATCCCTAACAGAATGTTTGCTAAACGACTTTGCATATCTGTTGATACAAGTTTAGTTTGGCAGATTTAACCCCTGGCCAGACAACCTAAAATCAATCTGAAATATTCCAATGTAAAAATTAAAAACAGAAAGGGGAAAATGATCACTAATACAGAAGAAATGAAAAGAATTAGGAAAAATTTGTGTAAACTAATTTGAAAATGTGTATTTTATGGAAAAATACAAATTAACAAACTTTACCTAAGAAGAAAGAGTTAGAAGATTGTCAAGGAGCCACGTTCCCAAAAGGACAGAACAGGTGACTCCACAGATGAACATTTTCAAACGATCAAAGACAATCCCAACATTTTTTAAAATGAATTATCCAATTGCATAAAGAAGGAAAATTTGCATAGCATAACACTAATATGAAAACTTGCCTGAGACAAAACTAAAAAAGGAAATAGATCAGTCATTAATCAATGTAAAAAACCTTAAGTAAAATATTTGTATATTGAGTACAATAGTTAATTCATCTGATGAGTATTTTATTGAGGGCCTACCATAGTTTAGCACTATGCTGGGGAAACAGCAGGGAACAAAACAAAAATATTGGGAAGTCTATTAGCCTAATTTATATATTAATAGGTTAAAAGAAAAAAACCTGGATAATTTCTAAAGACATCCAAAAAACCAATTGATGAAATTCAATATGCAATCCTAATTTTAAAAATATACTTAATAAAGTAGAACTACATGGATGCATCTTGGACACTGGGGAACAAAATTTGACTCAAGCCAAAATCTAGCATTTACCCTTAACGCACACTCAAGAATTTTTTTATTCCAAGTGACAACCAACATAACTCAAACTGGTTTCAGCAGAACAATTTATTGGCTACCCTTCAAGGTAAGGGCTACACAGCTGGATTCACAGCTTCACATGATGTCATCAGAACCTGGCGCTTCTCCAACTCTCGGCTGTACTCACTTTCATCACTTATTTTCAGGCTCCATGTGGTGGCCAGATGACTGCGAGGAGTGCCAGGTCTTCATCTGCTAGGTTCAAATCAAGCAGGGAAAGAAGAGTAACTTTACTCAGTTGCTCTTACATAAGTCACAGGATTCACTCTAATTGGCCCAGCTTGGATTATTTCCATTCCTGAACCAATCACTATGGCCAGAGGAATGTGATTCTCTAATTGTCTAGACCGGAATCACACGTTTTACCCCTAGATGCACATGGACTGAGATGGAAATGTTCCTAGTAGAAAGTGGAATATTTGCTAGGTGGCAAAGAAGACATTAAAGCAAAGTTCTGACTCAAAATAGCAAGTAAAATTAAATAACCAGGAATTAAGAAACATGAAAGACCTCTGTTAAAACTCTATTGAGCAACATCAAAAGGATTTAAATTAATGACACAGTCTCTCTCTGTAGTCTAATTTGGGAAATGCAGAGTATGGGTGTTAGAGTCAGACAGACCTAGGATTGAGAATGGTCTTACCTGTTTGTGAAATGTTCCAGAGACACAGAATGTAGCAAATACCCAATAAATGTTACCTATGGTTACAGAATGTGGTAAGAGCTATAATAGATGTGTCAACAAAGTGAAATGGGAACATAAGGGAAGGAGCAAATGGGAGGGGGTAGGGACAGATCCAGTGGCTTACTAAATATTAGAGGAAGCTGGTATTGCTTCCTCTAACCAATTTAATCTGTCTACACCAGTGCCATCCAAATAGACAGCACAATGATGGAAATGTTCTCTACCTACATTGTCCAACGTCGTAGCCACTGGCCATATGTAGTTATTGAGCACTTGAAATACAGCTAATGTGACCAAAAAACTGAATTTTAATTTAAATAGTCACATATAGCTAGTAAGCTACCTTATTGGACAGTGCAGGTCTATATAGTAAGAGTAATATATAAACCAAAGAATACTATATTTATATTACTATTTGAGAACTGGAAACCATCCTGATAGTTAATATCAGTTATTTGTTTCACCCCACCCCATTCTCCCTCAGTTTCTGAATTTACTTATTGTTTTGCAATCTTTTGTTGTGACTGAGTCAAATGCACACCCTACATTTGGGGGACTAGACTGCTGCAGAGACCAGATGGGTTGGAATGATACAAATAGTAATTGCTGGCTGAAAGAGATAGTCTCTGGCAAGTGGTGTTTTTTGGTCTTTTTTCAAAAAAACAGAAGATTGGAATTGCTCAAAACAATCAAAATGTTGGGTTGTATTGGCTTGTTTCCTTCTTTTTAAAAAAATTTTTATTGAGGGGCTGGCCCCGTGGCCGAGTGGTTAAGTTCGCACGCTCCGCTGCAGGTGGTCCAGTGTTTCGTTGGTTCAAATCCTGGGCGCGGACATGACACTGCTCATCAAACCACGCTGAGGCAGCGTCCCACATCCCACAACTAGAAGGACCCACAACAAAGAATATACAACTATGTACTGGGGAGCTTTGGGGAGAAAAAGGAAAAAAATAAAATCTTTAAAAAACAAATTTTTATTGAGTTAATGATAGGTTACAATCTTGTGAAATTTCAGTTGTACATTATTGTTTGTCAGTCATGTTGTAGGTGCACCACTTCACCCTTTGTGCCCACCCCCCACCCCACCTTTCCCCTGGTAGCCACTAATCTCTTCTCTTTGCCTACATTTTTAAATCCCTCATATGAGTGGAATCATACACAGATTGCCCTTCTCTATCTGGCTTATTTCACTTAACATAGTTCCCTCCAGGTCCATCCATGTTGTTGCAAATGGGACGATTTTGTTCTTTTTTATGGCTGAGTAGTATTTCATTGTATATATATATACCACATCTTCTTTGTCCACTCATCTGTTGATGGGCACTTAGGTTGCTTCCATGTCTTGGCTATTGTAAATAATGCTGCAATAAACATTGGGGTGCATAAGACTTTTGGAATTGCTGACTTCAAGCTCTTTGGGTAGACCAGTAGTGGGATAGCTGGGTCGTATGGTAGTTCTACTTTTAATTTTTTGAGGAATCTCCATACTGTTTTCCATAGTGGCTGCACCAGCTTGCATTCCCACCAGCAGTGTATGAGGGTTCCTTTTTCTCCACAACCTCTCCAACACTTGTTACTATTAGTTTTAGATATTTTTGTCATTCTAATGGGTGTAAGGTGATATCTTAGTGTAGTTTTGATTTGCATTTCCCTGATGATCAACGATGATGAGCATCTTTTCATGTGCCTATTGGCCATCCGTATATCTTCTTTGGAGAAATGTCTGTTCATGTCTCCAGCCCATTTTTTGATTGGGTTGTTTGATGTTTTGTTGTTGAGTTGTGTGAGTTCTTTATATATTATGGATATTAAGCCTTTGTCAGATATATGACTTGCAAATATTTTTTCCCAGTTGGTGGGTTGTTTTTTTGTTTCAATCCTGTTTTCATTTGCCTTGAAGAAGCTCTTTAGTCTGATGAAGTCCCATTTGTTTATTCTTTCTATTGTTTCCCTTCTCTGAGAAGGCATGGTGTCCGAAAAGATCCTTTCAATACTGTTGTCAAAGAGTGTACTGCCTACCTTTTCTTCTAGAAGTGTATTGGCTTGTTTCCCTCTTATATACACATCCTCAGATTGTATTTGTTCTTTGAATTTCTTTTCTCTTTCAAATGTATCCTTGATTTTCAGTTATAAAAAATGTCAAGCACCCACAATTATTAAAAAAAAATTACAGCTCTCTTCTATTAAGTCAGACATTAAAGAGATTTGTAAAATGGCAAATGGTGCCACGAGCTCACCAAATATTTTTGTTTGGGGAAATATAATTTTCATAAAAATATTTATGTTAACATGAAATGGCTTTATTTTTAATTGAATACTTACTTTGAATTATTTAAAAAAAATGTCAAGGGGGAAAAAGCTACAAAACATGGTTTACCACCCTGTACTATGTTGATAAGCAAAGAAAAATGACAAACATGCTGAGATCAGTTTTTTTCTTTTTTCTTTTTTTTTTTGGTGAGGAAGATCAGCCCTGAGCCAACATCCACTGCTGATTCTCCTCTTTTTGCTTGGGAAGACTGATGCTGATCTAACATCTGTGCCAATCTTCCTCTATTTTGTATGTGGGATGCCACCACAGCATGACCTGATGAGTGGTGTGCGTCCACACCTGGACCCCAAACCTGTGAACCCTGGTCCACCAAAGCAGAGCACACAAACTTAACCACTACACCACCAGGCCAGCCCCTGAGAGATCAGCTTTTTTTTTTTTTTTTTTTAAGATTGGCACCTGAGCTAACAACTGTTGCCAATCTTTTTTTTCTCCTGCTTTTTCTCCCCAAATCCCCCCAGTACATAGTTGTATATTTCAGTTGTGAGTCCTTCTAGTTGTAGCCTGTGGGATGCTGCCTCAGCATGGCCTGATGAGCAGTGCCACGTCCATGCCCAGGATCTCAACGGGCGAAAACCTTGGGCCAGCGAAACAGAGTGCGCGAACTTGACCACTCAGCCACTGGGCCAGCCCCGAGAGATCAGCTTTTGAATATAGTCATTTTGAAAAGAATTTTGAATAAGAAAACTAGTAAATGTAGTCACAAATTAAGCAATGGCCAGGTAAGGAATAAAAAATGGGAATCTAAGTTTCCAGGCTGTTCTAGAACACATAAAAAAAGAGTCTCTTTTTGGGATTTGTGTTCCAGATTGGAGACGGCGTGCACATTCACTGGCTACCTGCAACATGTTTTCTCAGGCTTTCAAGCTATATCTGACTTAGTGAAAAAAAAATTTGGAGAATTACAAATTTCTTTACCTGGGATGTAGGAGGAACCTCTAAAATACTGGCCTGAGAAAACCACATCTCTGCTTGGTTATTCCAATAGCTGCAATTTGAGTAGAGGACAACTTGAGTGGAGACGATGTGAAAGACAATCTTTTCACTACTATTCAGTGTTGCTTAAAAGGCTTACACACCTGTCCATCCATTGAGGGATGCAGGTCAGCCTCAGAAGTCAGCTAGTCTATTCCACTTAATGGGTCAAGCAGTAGCCTTAATAGTCTGGGGTGAAGAATCCTCTGACTGCTATCTCCCTTTTCCATCCAAGGTTACACACATAGAATTTAACGAATTTTTTCCTTAAAGAAACATAAAACTTTTAACTCATTTGTTGATCTATTGGCTGAATTATTTAAGCTGTTGCCTAAAACTTGAATTAAAAAACATCAAATAACAAAAATATGTACTTTAGTTCCAAATTATGATCAGTTACAGGAGAGAAGTTAGGGAATTGGAGGGAGGGACAGGAAGAGGTCAGGAAGAAAGAGAGAGACAAAGACAAATGGTAATTAGGGTAAACTCTTCTTATTCCTGTGGTTTATAAAGAAATGATCTGTTTTCATAGGCCTTTCATATTGCAGTTAGCTGGATAACCACTGTTTGTATTTCAGTCATTCTTCTAAGGATAGGGATGCTCATGGCAGCCAACACAAAGGGCCCAGTGTCCAGAACTAGACAGCAGTGGCCAGTGCACTTCACAGGCTGGAAGAAATCCAGCCCAGGAATAGATCCAGCCCTGGCCAGAGGTTTTCTCCTCATGACATAAGGATATCTTAGTGGATGATTTTCTAGATAGGTTGTCATTTTCTCTCTTCAGAAGCAACATTTCATTTTTCTTGAGAAGGAGGAATTTCTTCTGTTGAGGAGCTTGACTAAGGTGACCTATTTCTGTCTTTACAAAGCAGGCAGGTGAAAAGCTGTTTTACAAGGCTCTTCACTGGGGGTTTCTGTGTTTCTTTCTGCGTTTCTTTCACAGAGATTGAGACAGTGAAGTTGGCCCGTTCTGTCTTCAGCAAACTACACGAGATTTGCTGCAGCTGGGTGAAAGACTTCCCTCTCCGCAGGAGACCCCAGCTTTATTACGAGACCTCAATCCATGCCATCAAGAACATGCGCAGGAAAATGGAGGACAAACATGTCTGCATTCCTGACTTTAATATGCTCTTCAACCTAGAGGTAAAGGGCACTTCAGAAAAGTTAATGAGATTAAAAAAACACAAAAAACCCTCATGGTCCTGTTTTCTAACGGGACAACTTTTAATATACTCTGATAGGCTGCAGTAGGACTAAAGGCAAAGTGGCACAGATTTGCTTGCATTAGAAAATAGAAAAGGAACGATTTATTTTATGTTACTTTTAATAGTTAATGTGTTCACATGGTTCAGAACTGCAAAATAAAAATCTCTCTCTCGTCCTTGTCTCTCAGACACTCAGTTACCCTCCTTGAAAGCAAGGGAAGTTGCCAGTTTCCTGTGTAACCTTCCAGAGCTATTCTATAAACATACAAGGAAAAAAAAAAAACCCTGGTATATCTCAATAAAGCTCTTTTTAAAAAGAAACTATTTCTATAGTATGATCAAATCTTGTTTATTAAGTTCCCACGTTACTATGTTGCTGAAGCAACACAAAACACAAAAGGATGAATTTGAGCCTGAAACAGTTTTCTGATTTCATGTGATTTTCTTTTTTAAATCTTGGTTTCTGAGATCAGAAAGTAGCTGGAATTACATTTCATGAATCTCTGTGACTGACAAATTGGATCATATGAGCCTTGTCAACTTAATAACCATTTTCTTATCTTCCTCTTCTTTTTCTATTAAATGTATTATGTTAATGCAAACAGAGGTAGGTTTGTTTCCTTTGCCTGTCACTTGCCTTTTTTCTTCACTCAAGTCCGTAACTTAGAAATTACAATGCAGTAATTTATACAAAGCTCAATATTTCCTTCCTTTAGCAGCTAAATTTAAATTTTAGCTGACTGTCAAGGTGGGATAAGCAGTGATGGTGTGTTGGTAATTGGTGCTTATGTTACAAAGATAGATCAGCTGATATCTTTGTTTCCAAATGTTACCATCCAGGCCCATGCAAATGTAACCCAAAAGGCCGTTGTGTGATAAACAAATCTTGTATCATGACACCTACTTGAAGACTGTGTACTCGGGTTTGAGAGCACTGTTGCTGTTTGTTGACCTGGTTGGGTTTCATTTTGCTTCAAAATTAGTTCTAAGGTCTAACTCAGAAAGGACTTATCTTGCTATAGTGAAACGGACTTAGAGGGCAATTTGGCAACACATACTTAAAACCTTGTAAATTTTCACACCCTTTGGTAATTTCACTTTTAATTCTATATTATAAGGAAACAGAAATGCAGAAGTCTTACATTCATGTTTTGTGTGACAAATGTTTTATACAACATTGTCAATAATAATAAAAATAAAAAATTGGAAATGATCTAAATCATTACATGTAGGGAATGATAACTATAACATGCTTTTAAGATGTATAGTACATATCCATTTAAAATAATGTCTTTGAGTAATACTTAATGACATGGGGGAAAAGCTAATGATATGGTAAATGACCCTAATTTTATTTTAAAAATTTATATGTATAGAAAAAAGACTGGTTATCTGTGGATGATAGGATTATAGATATTTATTTCCTTATTTACACTTCTTTATTAGTCCAAATAAACATACATTATCTTTACAACAGGGAAGACAGTATTTTTTTTAAGAAACTGTACTAATTTTTTTAAGAGATCCACTTGGCTCCTTTGTTTCTTCTGATGCTATATTGTTTAAGAATCTCCCCAGCAATCTTACATTGTTTAAAGTTATAGTCTTATGCTCCCATAAAGCTACTACTGCCAACTCATCCCCACCTAACAGATGAGAAAACAAACACAAGAAAATTATATGATTTACTTTGTATATTTGATTTACTTTGAAAGACAGGGCCTGGACTCATCTGAGTTCCTACAGCCCAAGGAAGAAGTCAAAGGCTTTGCAAATGAAAGTCATTCCATTCTGTTGCCTAAAGGGAACCCAGGACCCAGTGAGAGCTCAGTGAGTCACAGATCTCCTAAGGGATGAGTTGTTCTGTCATGGGGATTGGGCAGGACTACTAAAACAACAGGTATATTTTTGCTTTGAAAAAGGTTTTTTTTGATATACCACATTTACAGAAGTACCAAACATAAATGTCCATAGAGTAATGATAACATCCAAATACTTTAATTTACACCATCTATACTGCCATTGAAGATTAACTGATTAAACAATTCTAGAAAAAAAGTCTTGACATGTGGAATTTCTACCTGTACTAACGCAGTACTCATTTTGGGATTTAAACTCTTGAGGTGAAGATGAAGCAGCAAACTACTTAATGGTTTAGATGTAAACTTGTGACTCTGCTTTGTCAAGACAGAGCACAGGTTTGGAAGACCCTCCTCTGGCAGTTGCCTCAGCTCTTCAAGCGGGGGGGCGGGGGGAGGCAAGGAAATGTTAAGCTAAGTCTTGGATTGGGGACAAGGCAAAGAGGTTACAGGGCATTTGGACATTTGTGGTTCAAGTTTGGCTACCCAGTTTAGAGACTCTGTTACGTATGGTAAGAATTCAGTGTGACCAGGAATGATTTATGGAGACATTATAGTTTAGAAGTATGTGTATGCTTTCACTATCTCTGTAAACAACCTAACGTAACTGGCCTCGTGCTGGAAGGTCAATTATTTCCTATTGTTCTCAGTTTCTAATTTTATTATTAAAATAGTTTCATCTGAAAAAAATACTCAATCCAGAACAGCTTTGCTCAATTCTTCCTCATACCTTCTTTTTCCTCCTCCTCCTCCTCACAACGTGTAACAGCAATTTTGAAGCAAATGTATGTGGGTGGTTTCCATGGTACAAGACAACAACTTTTACAGAGAGAGAGGGCAATTCAGCCTGAGCTAATTGGGCATGGTGTGTTCCAGTGTTCTGGTGTGCAAACACAGATGCCCTAACATTGCAGGCATTTTAGGAGTTGATCAGGCATGTCAGAAAAGGGAAACATTTAGTCTCATTCTCTGGGTGACAAATGCAGTGCAGGATGGGCAACAGTGCAGGGGAATGGCTCATTTGAATCATGCTATACCCCCCTTAAACTGTTTGTGTTTTTGTTGACAGGACCAGGAAGAACAAGCTTACTTTGCAGTGTTTGATGGCCATGGGGGAGTGGATGCTGCCATTTATGCCTCCATTCACCTGCATGTTAACTTAGTACGCCAGGAGATGTTCCCCCACGATCCTGCTGAGGCCCTGTGCCGGGCCTTCCGGGTCACCGATGAGCGGTTTGTGCAGAAAGCAGCCAGGGAGGTACGCCACTTTCTCATAAATTCTAGCCACAAATGCACTAGCTGAACTCAACTTGGTCTGTAGTTAAAGGGCTATTTTGTGTTTTCTCTTTTGGGACAGGCATTATTTAAAGTTCTCTTCTACACTGTATCCTTGACTAATTCCCTCTTTAGGAATAGGTTTAGTGGGGTGCTATGATGTACTGTATAGAAACTCCCGAGCTATAATTTTCTAGAAAGCCAATCCACTCCTGGCAGGTGAGTTTTATCTTTCTTATCCACCATTGCCTGTCTGGTTCATACCAGGACCATCTCTCTAAGCAGAATTTTGCTGATAAGATCTGGATGTGGTGATTAAAACAATGGTCTAAAAAAGAAACGGAAGCTGGGATTACTCCCATACACTGGGTTCTAAATGGGTTGGCAGTGTTTTGCTGTGTATCTCTTGAGGGAAAATTTACTTGGAGAGAATGAATCCTTAGATGATCTCTGAACTGATTTTCTTTTAACAGGAAGAACAGTCAGAGCTCATGTCCTGATTTCTTAAGGTGAATCAGACCTAAGGTTTTCTCTGAATGAATGACAGGGACTCTGTGTCGAGATCTAAACGTCAAAATTTTAATCTAATTATCATTCTGGGCATTGACATATAATTAACTATACAGTACTTTCTGTTCATTTCTAACTGGGGCCAATGGAATGGAGTAATTTTTAATTTTTAAAAGTAATTACAGAATTATATAAACACAGAAAATAACACTCCTGCTCTATGACTTAAACATTAACTTTCTGAAATGGACTTGAAGAGAACATGGTAATCATTTAACGCATTTCTTTGATCTCATAGTTATGCTACACAGTAATAGTGGGGCTTGGAATTAATGAAACAATAATTCAGAACTATTTGGTATTGAGCAAGGGAAATGTCTCCCCACCCGCACCCCAGGTTTATATCAATACGCAAATCCAACAACAGAAACCACTAGGATCTACATATGTAGGTGGGGCTAGAAAACAAAATACAGTTTTGACCTCGGGCGTTCCCAGAGTCTCTGGAGGGCCGGCACTGATTCGCCCTGCCTGCCTCAGAGCTGCCGGCTGTCATTCAGACTGAGGACAAGACCTGGCCCCTGAAAGGTGATCTGTAAGCACCAACACGAAACTAAGAGAATAATTTTGTCTTCTTGATCCTCTGTGTCCTCAAAATTATGGTTTTTCTGACCATGTTCACCTCATTTGCTTTGCCAGGGATCTTCGTGTCTCTCAGTTCTGCCAATATTTCTTTTGAATAATTTAGGTTTGTCTCAGCAGTTACTTTTCTCCTTCTTGTGCTTCCATGTGCTGCTAACTGCTGGGAAGAAAGCAGCTATTCCTGTTGTGAAGCAGCCCTACCTCCTGTTCTCCCCAGGGCATATGCGTCGCAGTGTCTTTATCATGTGTTCCAGGGGGCTGAGTTTTTGAACAGTCTGTGTGGGAAGACATTTTATTGGTGGGTGAGAATTTATAACAAACTTTCCTATTTAGGGAACATGAGAAGTTGTTTTTCTCTTTGGATACAAGGGGCCTTTTACCACCCTTGACGCATTGGTTCTAATTTAGGCCAAGTCCTTAGTAACAGAAAGTCATGCTCATTTGGTAGTGACTCATGTCAAATGGAGATGTCATTTTAGTATAGTGGTATCAAGAGCATTAAGTACAGTGGTACTGAGCTATTATGGTGAAATTCCATGCTGTTAGTTCTTTATGCAATGTTCCAAAAGCAAAGGTCCCTAAAATTATTGTAGAGTTTTTTTCTTTTTAAAGGTATAAGCATCCTGGCACTCCAGGGAATGTATGTTATCTCTTGGCTCCTATGTTAATATCTAGGATATGGGAGCATTTGTTGTGTACCAATGAGATGCTTTGTGTCTTATCTGGTAAAGCTAGGACTCTCCCCCTGAACATATAGTAGGTCAGTAACAAAACAGAGAACAGAATACGGAAATCTTTACTCTAAGGGTTGATATAGTGGATTTAGCACTGGATCAGGAGGAAAAAGAATTTTAGTTCCGTTTCGTGTAGTAATCACTTACTTGCCCTTGGGAAAGTCACATAACCTGCCATAGTTTTCTTACCTGTATATAAAATGGAATAATCATCCCTGCCTTGCATATCATAGACCAAATGGATCTCTGTGTGCACACACACATACATATATGCACATAAAAATGCATTGAGAATTGCTGTTTGTGAAATCAAGTTACTAACAGTCTAGCTCCTGACTGAAAAGTCTGTATTAACTATAAATTGCTTCTCAATGAGAATTTGATGTCTATTTTTACTGACTGTAGTTTTCTTTAAATTATTTTCAGAGCTTAAGATGTGGGACCACAGGAGTGGTGACTTTTATCAGAGGCAACATGCTACATGTGGCTTGGGTGGGTGATTCCCAGGTTATGCTTGTGAGAAAGGGCCAAGCTGTTGAACTAATGAAGCCACATAAACCGGACAGAGAGGTACGTATGGTCTGTTCTATTAGGATACGTGCCACAGGCAGTTTTCTAGTTATTAATTAAGATTCACTTATTATAATTATCACCATTATCTTAGCAAACATACCCACCTTCCAAAGGAGAAATAAAGAGAACTTTTCCAGGGAGCTGATGAGTGTTGTATCTGTTGTTTACTGTTAAGGTAGATGAATAAATCCTGAAGCCAATTATTTGGTTCTTTCTATTGCATTGCTGTTTAGGATGAAAAGCAGCGCATTGAGGCCCTTGGAGGTTGTGTAGTCTGGTTTGGTGCCTGGAGGGTGAATGGAAGTCTATCGGTCTCCAGAGCTATTGGTAGGAAAAGCCAATTAATTTTTGTTTCTCCAAACTGTCCTCTTCTAGCTCATTGTTTTCTATTAACTGATACAAAAAGGGAACCCGAGACAGTAATTTATATTACCAGAGTGCTTACTATTGTTTAAAATAACAATCCGATAATGCCTCTTTTAATTATTTGATTTAATTAACCTACTCATTTATATACTTAAATTCCATTATTAAAAGGGAACTATATTAAGAAATGCAGAACTTACTAGTTTCTTTTTTTTTAACGGAAAGCTTTAATCTTTCATACACAAATCTGCTTAAAACCACAGTGATCCTCATTTTATTCCATTTTGGGTCATATTTAGGTTCAATTAGTATTTTCCAGAAAATGGAAGCCCTGTCCATATTTTATCTTGCTTATATCTTTAAATTTTTTTCAATGAATTCTATGACATAACAGAGAATAAAAACATTGTGCTTTTTAGATGAAAACAAGTTTCTAAATGTGGAGTAGAGTAATTTACCAGATAACCCTGCGGTTTCAAAGAATCTGTCTCCTTGGGACCTAAATTCTTCAAAAGAGGGGGAAAGTCAATGAAACTCTATCTAAAACTTAGAGAATAAACAGCTAAGTTGATTGGACAAAATGCAAAGGTTTATAAGTTCAAAGAATTGAGCTATAGTCCTGTTTATGCCTTTGTTTTACTTTGACACCTGGGTTTATTATTTTAGGCTTCATGGTTTAGCTCCATTTTCTGGTTTTAAAAAAAGAATAAATCAATGTGTCTATATGGGTGATATGCATATATACTGCAGGTCTTTGTCACTGCCTCTTAAAGAAATGAAGTAGTTTGACATAATGATAACATGGACAAATGGAATTCACATCTCGTCTACAAATTTTGCTTATCATTGCCAAAAAATTCCAGAACATCAACAAAATCTCAAAGGATTAATTCAGTTTCACCACTGATGTGAGTTCCTCCCACTCTTTGGGAAGGTGCTGGCAAGCTGTGAAGTGGCCCAAATGTGAGCAGCAGAAGGCTGAGAGAGAAAGAGGAAGCTAAAAGATTCTGCAAATACTTCCCAAAAAACTGAGAGTTGGCTTTACCTTACAACTGAGGGCACTATTAGGGACTCTGGAATAAGGCCAAAAAGGGATAATTTCTCATTCCTAAAACATATCCCCATGTAGAATAATTTTATTTTTTATTACTCCCCACGTAGAATTATTTTTAACAGCTCCAACCAGAGACCTCTTCCACAATCTTACTGTTAGAGTATTGAGAGGTATCTTTAATGCTTATAGAAGCAACCAAAGTTATAGAACCAATTTTACTAGAAGATACTTGCCCTTTTTTGCTTCTAAAAGTATAACCCAAGGGGAAACTAAAGCAGGGGAAGAATGTCCTTGAATAAGTGACAATCTAAGACAGAATAAGGAAGATTTCAGAGGAAGTGACCTTTAAGTTAGATGTGGACAGTGTTTAGGGAAGAAATTCCAGGTATAGGGGAGTACAAATACATGGGCGTCTGAAAAGGCATGTCATGTTTTAGGGAGAGCAACAAGTACAGAGGGCTACGGCAGAGGGTGGCAGTGGTAATGTGTTGGTGCCACATTGTGAAGGAGCTTATATGCCAGGTGAAGTAATCTGGATCCTACAAGGTGAATAAGCAGAGGGGCCAGATGATCAGGTTTGTATTTATAAGATACGTGTGATGACGGAATGGAAGACAGACTAGAGTAGAAAGCCTAGGTAAGAGACCATTCAAGAGGCTGTTGATACAGCTTGTTACAGAGATGAGGACAGCTAAAAAAGGACACAGAAGAGGGTATACATTGATGAAACAAATGGCAATTTGTGAGAAAAGAGGAAAGCTAACTTCCAGGCTTCTGACTTGTGTGACTGAGAAGATGATAGAGCATTTGTACTAAGAAGCAGTGGTTTGGGGGGTGGGGGAGGAGGGCAGATAATGAGTTCATTTTGGATATATTTTATATTCTAGGTACTTGCGGGATGTCTTGGGAGAGATAATTTACATGCAGTTAGAAATACAGATCTGGAGCTTAGCAGAGTTCTGAGTTGGAGCTAGAGATTTGGGAACTCATCCCATTTTGGCAATAGTATCAGCAACCTGTGAAGTGATATATATATATATATATATACATATATATGTATATATGTATGTACGGTAGTTGAAACTATAGGCATGGTTGACATTGCTCAGGAAGAATATATAGTGTGAAGAGAGAGACCAAGGCTGAGACTCATTACTTAAGGCAGAATAACATAATGAAGTCATGCTCTCTAGGTTTGTATCTTGGCTCTATTACTTTACAAACTATGGGCCTTGGGAAACTTACTTAATCTGTGTAAAGTGGGAATAGTGACAGTACCTAAACTCATGGAGTTTTTGTATTAAATGGTATAATATACACACCAGACTTAGAAACCTGCCTGGCACAGTTGTAGCACACAGTGATTGTTACAGTGCTATTATTAAGTGAAGGAGCCAGTGAAGAAAATCAAGAAGAGATCAGAGATACAGAAGTGGGGTATCACAGATGCTAGGGGTAGAGGGTTTCTAGGAGGAAGCAGTCAACAGGGTCAAGTGCTGCAGAGGTCAAGTGAGATGTGGGTTAAAAGCCTGGAATTTTGAAAATAGGAAATGAGTGGTAAGAGAGAAATGATTTGGATTAGTAGGTGGGAAAACCAGAAAACAATCAGATGGTGGAAAATGAGTGATAACATAAAGGAGCATGTGTAGATTTAGTCTCTTCTGCAATTTGGTGGTAAAGAGAAATAGTGTGGTAGCTTGAGGGAAAAGCTGATTTGGGAAAGAGTTGCTTTTATTGTTTGTGTTTTTAGGATGAAGAGATTTTAGATCAGAGCATGTCTGTAGGATAAAAGAAGACAGCAGGTAGACGAGAACTTGAAGATGAGAGAGAGAAGCCAGAGTCCTGGAGAGACAGCACAGGTTAGCTTTGAGAAGAGAACGGACAGCTCTTACTCTGAGAAAATGGTAGCTGATATAGGTGAATCTCTACAGATTAAAAAAAAATTAGGATGGGGGGAGGAATTGAGGGAATTCAGGCCTGATAAACTTAATTTTCTTTGAAGTAGGAAATTAGGCCATCTACTGAATCCAGTAGCTTAATTGGAAGAGGGTGTTGAAGAATGTGTGAAATATTTGGAGAGCACATGGAATAAAATAGGGGACTAAATAGGGACAAGAAAAAGGACTCCTGAGCAGAGTTCAACTCTACTTAGAAAATGAATGGTATTTAAAGCTTTAAAAATGAAAAGCTTTTCAACTGTTTCTCCCCATGAGCCCTTCAGATTTATGATCCAAAGTTGACAGAAGCATGATATGTTTCCTAGCATATGGAGAGAAGAGGTTGAAGACAAAAGGATGTTGCCATTTCTACCATGAAATGGATAATCATGCCCTCCTAACAAATTTGGGGGCGAAATGTCATGAATTTGACATCCAACAGTAGAGCAGGTGAAAAGCCAGAATTTTGGCAGCATTTTCTCTGTGCAAATCTTTGTATGTTCTGTTCCAAACTAACAGTTGCAGTAGCCTCTTAATTGAATCACTAAAACAAGATTTTTGGGAACAGTATGACTCAGATCACATTTATTTTTAGAGCTGGAGTTCAGAAAATAATAATGATGATAATAATAGTCAGGTGGAGTAAGGGATGGGGAAATTTAGTAAAGTGGATTGGTGGAGGACACTGAATCCCATGATTGGAAGTTTTAATTAGCTCTAACAGGCTACTGGGAGGCATCAGAGTACAGAAGTGAAGTTGATGAAATCAAAACCATGCTTGAGGAAGATGGTTCTGGCTACTGAATGAAAAGACTAGTTTCTTACTTTATAGATAAACTAACCTAGATAATAAACCTGCTGGATAGGGCATCTGGCCCACATTGTTCTAGTGAAGGTATCCATAGGGTTCCTATTGAGCTTTCTGGGCCTATCTGAAGATTAAACAGGTATGTGAAACGCTGGAGAGAACCCTACATGGGTAGGAGAGAACCTATAATAGATGCTAGAAACAGTGATGACATAGCCAGATCACTTAAGTAAGCACTTAGCTTCATTTCATCTTCCCCTAGTCAAAAAGTTCAGTTTAGTCCAATGGAAAGGACAGTAATTGAGAAGGGTTTTTAAGTAGCAAGTGCTAGGATTTGGACCCAGGCTGTCTGACTCCAGTGCTGGCATCCTAAACCACTAAGCTATACGCCACTACTTTACAAATGATAAAGTACTTTGTAAATATTTTTAAAAAATACTGTTTACTGATAATTATGATACCCTAATCTAGGTATTATTGCTCAATACTCTTTTTTTATGTAAAGAAGAAATGAGTATACCTTGTTGCAGAAGTAAGTTATTTGGTTACCCAATAGGCTAAGGACACTTTTGCTAGGCTCTCTCCAAGAACCTAAAAGCAAACAATGAATGAAAACAACAAATCTATTTGGAAATGCTCTGGATCTGAAAGTTCCAAAAGGCATTGCAGATGATCGATAATCACAGTAGTCTGGTGACAGAAATGTAGCTTAGTGTGGGCCTGAAGGTCTCCAGTCTGTTTCCACTCCAAACACCCTATATTCAACTAAATATTACTCCTTAACCGTTGCCTCTGGGTCTTTGCTAATGCTGTTCCCTCAACGGAGGGCCCTTCTCTGCCAGGTGATAACTAACTTATCCTTCAGGGCCCAACTCAAATGTCATTCTGTAAGTGGATGAGCTAAGAAAGAAAAGATAGAAATAAAAGCCCATTAGGGCCTTGGGTTCTCACAGTTGTTCATAAATGGAGAATGAACAATAGCAATAAAGACAGAAGGGGGGAACAATCAGAGACATATGAAGAAAGCAGGTATATGGTGGTCCCTGAAGACAAGAGAAAAATGGTCATTTCCTGACTTTCTCTAAAAGTTACAGGTAAAGCAGCATTAAAAAACAGGAAGCAAATTGGACTGGGAACCAAGAGACTTACATTCTAGTCCCTTGTCTGAGGCTTGGGGTGACTTTTCCTGGCCTGAGGGAGTGGGACTTGATTTTTTAAAATCCCTTGTAACTCAAACCTTCCTCTGAGCTCATAGCATGGAGTTACTGATTCCTAAACAAGGATAGAACAAAAATTAAGTGTTTAATAAAGACAGTGATCAGAATTTTGGTTTTTCAATGTGGACGTGTTCTCAAATCTTAATTAAATCAAACCTAACCACCAGTAAAAGTACATATCTACTAAATCAACAAAGTTTTCCTATGTAGGACTGAAGTTTTCAATACAGCAACAAATTTAGATTTGACATTTGTTGCCATGCTCAGCTTAGCCTAAATTACAGTTAGAGGCACAAGATTCAGAGTCTAAGCTAGATAAGAGATTAAGCCCAGCGAATGGCAATTATTTAACTGAGAGTAAGGAGTGAGCAGCATTTGATTAACAGAGAATTCAAGTATTTTATCTAAAACTAGTCCAAATTACTTTCAGTAAATTCAGATCACAATCAGTAAACTGTGATCAAATCATTGTATTGGCCATAAACGTTCATACACGTAAAGTAAACCAAAATCTGACCTACTTTCTAATTCCCACAGGAGATGCTGAACATAAGCCATATATCTGTGGGGATGCAGATTCTGCATCTACTGTTTTGGATGGAACTGAAGACTACCTCATTCTAGCCTGTGATGGCTTCTATGACACCGTGAATCCCGATGAGGCAGTGAAAGTTGTGTCTGACCACTTGAAGGAGAATAATGGAGACAGCAGCATGGTTGCCCACAAATTAGTGGCATCAGCTCGTGATGCCGGGTCAAGTGATAACATCACTGTTATTGTGGTATTCCTGAGGGACATGAACAAAGCTGTAAATGTTAGTGAGGAATCAGACTGGACAGAGAACTCTTTTCAAGGAGGGCAAGAAGATGGTGGGGATGATAAGGAGAATCATGGAGAGTGCAAACGCCCTTGGCCTCAGCACCAGTGCTCAGCACCAGCCGATCTAGGCTATGATGGGCGTGTGGATTCATTCACTGATAGAACTAGCCTGAGCCCAGGGTCCCAAATCAACGTGCTGGAAGACCCAGGCTACCTAGATCTCACTCAAATAGAAGCAAGCAAACCTCAAAGTGTCCAGTTTTTGCCACCAGTTGAGATGTTTGGTCCTGGTGCACCAAAGAAAGCAAATCTAATTAATGAGCTAATAATGGAGAAAAAATCAGTTCAATCATCATTGCCTGAACGGAGTGGTGCTGGAGAGTTTCCCTCTTCTTTTAATTTGGGTTCAAAAGGGCAACAGATATACAGAATGGAGAGCTTGTCTCCTGTCTGTTCTAGGTTGGAAAATGAACAGTTCAAATTCCTGGGAAAGAGAGTTTCTAGATTGTCTCATTTACGTTACCACTACTCAAAGAGGAGGCATGGATTCAGGTTTAATCCAAAGTTTTATTCATTTCTCTCTGCTCGAGAGCCTTCCCACAAAATAGGCACTAGCCTGTTCTCACTTATTCAAAGTGGGAAGAGAAATAGGATGTTGAGAAGTTCTCTGCCATGGAGGCAAAGCAGTTGGAAAGGGTGCAGTGAAAACATGATGAGGAAGCTCAGAAAGAGTAACGATATGCCATACCCAGATCTTCCCTGGAGCTATAAAATATAATACTTTCTCTTTCAAGTAGGCTAGGTAGCTCTCCCCCCAATAAAAACACCACTATAAGAGTAGAAACAAGATATACATTTCTGAAATATATGTGCTTCATTATAAAACCATGGATGGCTCAATTCTTAAATGTAAATTGATCTCTAGGAAACTCAAAAGTGTTTTCAATCTAAAAAAGTATTGGCGGTTTCACTAGCAAAATTATACAACTGGTCCCTGTGATGTGTCGCCACACCTACACACAACCCTCACCCACTGCCCTTCACGCCACTAGTGGAAGCTTGCAAGTTAGTTATTTCAGTCAGGTTACAGTGTTGAAATCTCAACGCAGTTGAAATCTGGTCTGATGTGCCTAATATATCTATGGAAAACAATGCAGAATTTGATTTAGTTGGGAAACATTTCTCAAAAGACAGAACTATAAAGGAAACTCTTCTCCCTTTTTTTTCAGTAGGTAAAAGACTAAAAGCCATATGGGTCTGGTAACAATGAAAGTAGAAAACCAGTGTAAAAATGTCATATTCTCAGACTTGTGAGGCAGTATATAGTCAAAAAGATTTACTGATTTTTTTTTTCTGTAACATAATAGACTATGAAAATTTTTTGAATTAAAAAGTATTTCCTAGGGCTGTAGCTATGTGGGAGTTTCATAACCTGTTATGGTGCTCTTGGTGGAATTTTTATTATTTGTCATTTTAGAAGACTGGTTTTAACTTGTGATGCTAATATGTTTTTCACTGTACCTTCATCTCAGGAATAAAACTAGTTTAATGGAGATGATGTCAGGTACAAATATACTAGAATCAAGTTGCCATTTAAAAAGAAAATCAAATAGTATTTCTATTTTTTCTGCCTTTTTTTTTAAGTTCACAGACTGCAAAGGCATATACTACTATAAGATAAAAAGTGGTTTTGGAGAATGAAAAATACTTGTTTTAACTTCTCTAGAATTGTTTCCCCCAAAGGAATGAAGTAACTGGTGTGGAGGAGGCTGAAAGTACTGCCTAAAGTGAGCCCAGAGGCCAAGTGCAAAGGAGAATGCAGATGACTAAGACTGAGGTCTGTTTAGTTATAAATGGAGAATGTTCTGGAGTCCTGCTTCATGCAACTTCAGACTGCAAAGACAGGACATGTGTTTCTCATTTCAATATTTATATTTGATATTTTAAAATTGTCTGCTTTTTGCCATTTTTGCAGTTTCAAGCCAGAGCATATCTTCAACTAAAGACAGCAAACTAACAATCAGATTCATTTGAGGAAGCAGCCTCTGATTCTCTGAGAATCATGAATGTCTCCAAGTGACATTTTACCCTCCCCTATCAACTGTGGACCAGCCATGCCCAGGGACAGGAGCTGCCCGCTATAGTGCTCAGTCACTCACACTGTTAGGAGGCATTAAATGCTCTTGCTAAGGAATGTCCACTGCCTAATCATGTTTTTATATAGTAATACAATTACTTCATGTTCCCCACACCCATAATGGAGGGCTAAAATTCCTGGCCTTTAAAAACAGAGGACTGTACCATATTTTGGGTGCCAGTATAGTTATATCAAATAAATAAATAAAAATAGTTACACTTTAGAAATGAGCAGATTGTTAATCTACAGATTTTATTTTTAAAAATTTGGAAGTAGAGATTTTCAGTATTTGTCATTGCTTCTTTTCTCTTGTGACACATGGCTGAAAAGGAGGGAGTAAACATGGCTCCAACTATAGTACCAGAATCTGTTTACCATCCTGATGCTTTACCCCCATATACGGACCTCACTCACTTCTGTCATTTTCTGAAGCCTAGATCTTGTTAACAACCCATCAGGTGCAGTGTCAGTTTCAAATCACATTATCTAAGGAAACAAAACAGAGACAGCAGAATATTGGTACACATTATATAGTCCAAAGTTGTTGGCTAAGTTAAAAAGAAACTTTTTTTTTTTATAGATTTTCTATTTGTCTATTGCTAATGTTTTTGATCAGAATAAAAAAGGTGAAAAGAAAGAAAGTACAAGTGACAGGTTTTTCCAGTGGGGAAAACAATGGATGAAAGTGGGACAAACATAGACCACATCTTTTAAGGGTCTGGATTTTGTAGGTCTGACTACATAAGCAGTGTTAACTCCATTTCTCATACCAGTAGCCCTCTAGAAAATAAAGCAAAGTAGTTCTAGTATGTTCAAGTTATAAACCAATATTGTAAAAAATAGCAACTATTCATTTGTTCACAACATACATATTTATAGTTAGCTACCATTTGTAAGGTAAGTCCTTTAAAATTCTATAATACATATTAAAGTAGTGGTTATTGGTCTGACATATGCTGCTCTTGGTTCTATAAACTAGATAAAAAGCAGTGCTTTGTGAAATGCAGTGTTATATCTTAATGCCACTGGTGATAGAAAGTAGTTCCCTTCAGTTCAAATCCTGTGCCCTTATTTGCTGCTTGCTGACGTAAGCAATAAGTACCCCTCTAACTAATGGTATCTACACATTTCTGTAACTTGTATTTAATGATGGTGTATCTGGTGATTGTAAAAATATTAGACAGATATAAAAGTATCTATATAATATATATTAACTGTTAATGCTGAGGTATAGTCTGTGAACTATGTGTTTTGTACCTTTATTCATTGTGTAACTTAGTGGTGGTGAAAGTTCTACATTCAATCCTTCAGAGTGGCAGTATCCCTTTTTCAATTTAACATGATTTGCATCGATTTGTTTGCCTGATGAAGTTTTGTTAGAATAGGAAATAGTAAAATGAATATAAACAAGAAAGTGTAGTACTGGTTAGGGAAACAGACTTCAAGTCACCAACTGAAGTCATTACCAACACCTTGTACATTCACTGTGAGTTTCAAAGGGAATTAATCTCTAATTTAAAGGTTTCCTTTGTTCACTTTCTGGATGTGTACTTCTGAGGGATTTATATGAGGTTAACTAAGATTACAGCACCAAACACTGGGGCTATTAATCCCATTTAGGTCTATACTAAACAGGATGGTGGAAACACAAATGTATATACCTTTTCTTTACTTAGAAGTGCCATCCATTGTCCGTGAATTAATACGATTACTGTTGCATTTAATTTAACTAGGAGGATCCTTGAAAGTAACACCTTTTCCAAGGACAGTGTCAACAATGTCAATGTCAACACTGAGTCTGATTCTGACCACATTTACAGTGGTATAATGTCAATGTGGTGGTATAGTGTCACGCTGCATCTTCATGACAACCACACTCCATTGTTGGAACACTGTGCCAGTAAGAAGTGCAACATCCAATGGGCAGATGAAAACGATGCATAAAGAAATTCAGTGTTTACGGATAAAACTGCTGTGGTTCAAGTACTTTCTTCCCCATTGAAGTCTTGCTGAGGCTTTGTAAGAAAGTGATCTAAATTATTTTAACGTTTAAACACAATTTGTTCACTCAATGATCATTCTCATCTAAGCAAGGCCATAAAAGGGGATACTATAGTTTTGGTCACACCATAACTTGGGACAATTTTTCTTTAGAACATAAATTAGCAAAAGAACATAATTTTTTCACCTTTTAAAATCATGTGATGTTAAAGGACAAATACCCACTGTTCTGTTCTGACCTGTGAATAGCTTAAATGTTTTTTTTCAAAACAAGATACCACCAGTATTATGACTATTTTCCAGACAAATGGTACTGTGTTGAAAAGTTACTTCCTCCAGCAGCATTTTATCTTCTATTTTGAAGACTACTTATTGTACTAATTAGAAAACATGAAACAAGATAGGGAACTCCAGACTGACACAACAAAAAGAAAAGGAAATACCCTAACAAACTTTGATGTATTAGGTGATCCGCAGATACGTCACTGTTAACTCTTACTCTAGGTGCTCTTTGGTGAGAGACAGGCTCTGTTCTCTTGTTCATGACATTTCTCTGCAAAGAATTCTCTATGGAGTGAGGCGAATGAAGTGAATCATTTCTTACCAAGTGAATTTATCAATCTATAAACCTGTTCTACAGCTCACTTTTGAGTTCAGTTGTAACCATGAGTGATCCTTCATATTTTATTTATCAAAACTGTTCAAGTAAGAAGTATGTTGAAATTTTGCCAATATCTTAATAAAAATCCAGCAATTTAAAACCACTAGTCGTTTGTCTTCTTATTGAAAGGAAAGATAAGTTATTTAGTGCAGAGGTTTACGCCGATTCCCTCAGAACTAAAATCCTGAGGTGGTAGTTTTCTTAAACTTTAAAGTAGGAACATTTAAAAAGAAAATTTGCTAAGTGCTGCTATAACTGTGATTTCCTCCCCAGAAAACCCAAAAGAGAGATACTTCATCCTATACATGTTCTTCCCGTAAGTTTAATGGTGGGGAGAGGGAGACAGAGAGGTTAGTGTCCTAAAATAGACAAGGACCTGCCAAGGGCTAAGTGTTGATTCCTCAAATCTCCCAGCTACTTTATTCTTCAAACTCTGCAGCCAACCAAAGTTTTTCCTCTTAGTCTTTCCCCTTTTAGTTTCAAACTGGAAGAAAATAATTAGGTGAACTGTGGCTGAAAGTCTGTCTGGAGGATTGCTGTTAAGAGAGTAACAGGAGACAGAGACAGAAAGAGTGTGGGGGACGGAAGTGAAGCTGATAAAGCAAGACACCTGTGTCTACGGGAATGGCAGTAAACCTAGTAAACACACTGCATTATTATTCCCCTCTTCCCAACATTAAGTCCTAGAAAATTAATTTCACATAGTTTTAACAATCTTAAACTCTTAATTCCCTAAATTCATTCACCACTTTGTATGATTTTATATAGAACCCAAAGCAGCAAGAATTGAGGAAAAAAGTGAAGGTCTGAAAGAATCATATATTTGAAGGGGTTTCCTGAAGCAGGAAAGGAAAGAAAGGAATATTTTGATAATAAGTATTATTTATATTTGAAAAAAATCTCCTAAAATACAGAATTACTTCAAAAGGAACATCACTTTCTGAAGCAGCAGGACACAGCAAGGTGAGTGAACCACTAGGTATAGTGAAATCGTTTGAATTTAATAGAAATTTACCCATGTTACGAAATGATCAGATATGATTGCCTGGACTGATATGGTGTTTAACTGTTCATTTCCTTTTTTTTCTTTTTTTTTTTTGAGGAAGATTAGCCCTGAGCTAACATCGGCTGCCAATCCTCCTCTTTTTGCTGAGGAAGACAGGCCCCGAGCTTACATCCATGCCCATGTTCCTCTACTTTATATGTTGGATGTTTACCACAGCAGGGCTTGTGAAGCAGTGCCATGTCCACACTTGGGATCCGAACCAGCGAACCCTGGGCTGCCGAAGCAGAACGTGCACACTTAACCACTGCGCCACCTGGCCGGCCCCCACATTTCCTTTTTTGATTACAAGTTTGCTCTCTGTCATCTTGACAGCAGTTGTTAAAGAACACTCTTCTACTGTGCTTTTAGAAAACCTACTTTTGCTTGGCCTAGGAAAAATCTTATGGAAGATCCTTTCTTATTTATATTTCAAACAAATCTAGTTCTTCTCTGAGACCCCGAACTCTTAGGTGTTGCTCAGTAAGAAAGCGCTCTTGTGCTGGGCAGCTGGGTTTAGCATTCCTCTTACGCTGAGCTGTAGGATGCTGCCCAAGACCTCCAGTTGCAAACCTCCCGACGAGACATGCCCGCTTTGTGGTGCAAGCAGCGCCCTCACCCAGTTTCTGATTTTTCTGATCCTGCTTTAGGACCAGGGAAACAATAAATGTGAAAAACTGTCAGGAATGATACATATTTGGAGAAACTATCTTCCAAATGAGTAACTGGAGTTTAACCAAAGATGCAAAAGTTGTCCCTGCCAGTTGTGACACTGGCTGATCCTAGAACTAGAGCACTGAGGTGGCAATTAAGCCGAGTAAGAGTTGCCTTGGGATCACCAGGTCAAATGGAACGGAATGGGAGGGAGGCCTATGAAGCGGCTTTTCTAAATGTACATAAGGAGACACACTTAACTGCCCTGCAGGACTCAGGCAAGGGCTCTGGCTGGGCAGAGGCTCTGCAGAGCAGGAACAGAAGACAAGACTCCCTGTAACAGGAAAAAAACAAATAAATGTGCCAGCCGGAGAAAAGGGTTTTTAGAAATAGAGCAGCCCACACAATTTATGTCCCAAACTATAAAATGACTGATGTTACCATTTGCTCGTAAGCCTCCCTAGACAGTTTTAAAAATTATATAAATCTAGACTTTGAAGCCATATACTGGTTGATGTGGGAACTAGAAGTAAATAAGGAGAAATCTAAAAATATCACCACAACTAAAAGGAATATACATGCACGTGTGTACAGACGCACAGACACACACACAGGTCTTAGAGTTTCCTATCTTCCAAACTTTCTATAATCTTATCACCTTTATTAAAAAACAAAAATAAAAAATCCTTTTGAATAGAAAATTAAAAATGGTTCATTATTTTCTGAATTGTAGTTTTGAAATTAATTACACTTATGTTCTTAATTCAACAAATATAATTACATTTTTTTTTTTTAAATCACAGTACTTGCAGCCTCTACTCTGGGATGTAGAGCTAAAAGGAATATTGCTGCCACTCTTCCAATGAAAAAAAGAGCCAGATTAATTTCAAATTATGACTTTTTTCAAACCCATCAGAGAGCTTGAGATTGCAGAGTAAGCAAATGGCCCCAAATCTAAAGAGGGACAGGTGCCTGCTCCAAGAGTGGGGCCATCAGCACTAATTTACATAGGGCAGACACTGGAAAAAACAGTTCAGCTCGGGGAAGTGACGAACTGGTGCAGGCAGAGTATGGACTGGCAGGACAGTGTGGAGTCCCGAGGGCTGCCGAAATTAGGTGAGTCTGCACTCTCCTGTAGGCATTTTTTCACAAATTCTATTAGGTGCTCACAGAAAATATTGGAAAGAGTCCTAAGAAGTGTCAATTGTGATGAAGACCCAGGAGCAGCGTAGAGCAGCCTTGTAGGAGGGTCAAGAAACTCTGCCAGACCCTTTCTCCTATCTCCTCTGTAGAACACAAGTGTTATCCTACGGGGGAAAACGGCCACAAATACTGCCAACCCTTAGGGCACTGGTGAAAAGTCACTGCAGCTGAGGGAAGGGAACAGGAAAGAAAAACCCTACCCCTGGGGAAGAGGCAGGAATATCACTGGGCCTCAACTAGCTGGGGAGGGGCAAGTCAATAGACACACACAGTGCCTAAAACTGCAGTTTAATCCAAGAATGCCAGTCCCTCCCCTGCCTCCAGTCAGGCTTCAAATAACAGAATAGTTCTGGGAGACAGACAGGAGAGCAACAAAAGCAGGCAAAGAGACTTAACAGCTCTTTGAGGCACCGTACGGAAGAGACATTGCTCTGGCAATCCAACCCCAATCAGAAATGCAATGTATTGCTACAGGAACTTGAAGCCATCAAGGTTCATCATGACAATGATGAATCTCAAACCAAGCACAACTACTAACTAGAGTCATTCAAACTTTGCAATAAAGGTCTAAGAAGCATGTAAGGCCTGCCCGTTTTTAGGTGCAAAAACTATTCACCAAACTATCTACTGTCCTACACAAGACATGTCACTTTCAACAAAATATACAGAGGCATATGAAAACAAGAAAAATATGTATTCTGAAGAGTGAAGCAATCATCAGAACCAGAGTCCAATATGGCAAAGATTTTTGAACTGACAAGGGAATTTAAAATAATCATGGTTAGGGGCTGGCCCGGTGGCACAGCAGTTAAGTGTGCATGTTCCACTTCGGTGGCCCGGGGTTCACCGGTTTGGATCCTGGTTGCAGACATGGCATTGCTTGTCAAGCCATGCTGTGGTAGGCGTCCCACATATAAAGTGGAGGAAGATGGGCACAGATGTTAGCTCAGGGCCGGTCTTCCTCAGCAAAAAGAGGAGGACTGGTGGCAGATGTTAGCTCAGGGCTGATTTTCCTCAAAAAAAAAAAAAAAAAAGTTAAAATAACTATGGTTAATATGTTATGGACATGGTGAACATGCAAGATCAATGGGTGATTTTAGCAAAAAGACAGAAACTATCAACAAATGCTAGAAATGAAAAATACTGTTTCAGAGATGAATGCCTTCGATTGGCTAATAAGTAGACTCCACATTGCTGAGCAGAGTCAATAAACTTAAAGATAAGGCAATAAAAATTACCCTAACTGAAACCTAAGAGAAAAAAAAAACAAAAACAAAATAAACCCAGGGCAGAACACATAAGAGCCGTGGGACATATTAGTTTAACATATGTATAACTGGAATCCTAGAAGGAGAAGAGAAAGACAATGGAGCAGAAGAAATATTTGAAGAAATAATGGCTGAGAATTTTCCAAAATTAATAACAGACATCAAACCATAAAAGCAAGGAGCTCAGAGACCACTAAGCAGGATAAATACCAAAAATACACACCTTGGAAAAAGAAATCGCCTTCCAGATGGTTTTACTAGTAAATTCTACCAAACGTTTAAAGAATAAATAACATCAATTCCATACATTCTCTTCTAGAAAAGAGAAGATTCATTTTGTGAGGTCAGCATTACTGATACCAAATCAGATGAAGATAGAACAAAACTACAGACCAATATTCCTCATGAATATAGATGCAAAAATCCTCAGCAAAAAACCAGCAAAATGAGAATCACTACACTTATTAGAATGGCTGAAATTAAAAACACTGACAGTACTAAGTGCTTACAGGATGCAAGTGAAGCCCTCATATGTTGCTGTTGGGAATGGAAAATGGCAGTGCCATTTTTGGAAAAGTTTGGCAGTTTCTTACAAAGTTAAGCATATACTGAGCACATGATTCAGTGCAATGAGTTCTGACACCAATTACCTAGAGTTAGGTCAAACTTCACAGATAAAGAGCAGAGCTCTCCACAAGACTGCTCTCACTTGAGCTACCAACTGTAATTTGGGGGTCCCCAGGCCACCCTTGTTTCTGACCAGTAGGCTACAAATCCCACTATCTCCCTTAAGGTTTGATAATTCACTAGAACTAATCACAGAACTCAGGAAAATACTTTACTTACAGTTACAGTTTTATTATAGCAAAATACAAATCAGAACTAGGCAAAAGAAAGAGATGCACAGGGTGAGGTCTAGGAGGGTCCCAATGTGAAGCTTCTTCGTGACCAGGGCATGTTACCCTCCTAAAACATCAACGTATGACAACACAGAGTACTGCCAAAAAGGGAAGCTCACATGAGCTTCAGTGTCCAGAGTTTTTTATTGGGGTTTCATTATATAAGCATGATTGACTCACTGGCAAGGAGGCTGAAATATTCAGGCTAGTATCATGTGACTGAGAGCCCCAATCCCCTAATCACATGGTCAGTCTTTCTGGCATGGCCAGCCCCCACCCTGAGTTATCTTGTTAGCATAAGCTATCGGGACCCACCATAAAGAGCAAATATGCTCCTATCATACAGGAAATTCCAAGCACTTAGAGGCTACATCCCAGGAACCAGGGACAAAGGCTAGACAAATTCTTTATCACACAGCCAGCAATCCCACTCCAAGGCATATACTACCCTAGAGAATGAAAACTTTACACAAATCATCCTAAACTGGAAATAACCCAAATGTCCTTCAATGGGTAAATGAACAAACTGGTACATTCATACAGTGAAATACTACTCAGCGATAAAAAGGAATGAAGTACTGATGCGCACAACAAGATGGGTGAAACAACTGCATTTTGCTAAGTAAAAGGCTACATATTGTGTGATTCTATTTATGTGACACTTTGGAAAAGGGAAAACTACAAAGACAGAGAACAGATCGTGGTTGCTAGGGGTTGGAGGGTGGTGGGGAGGGATTTACCTATAAAGAGCCAGCAAAAGGGAATTTTGGGGGTGACTGAATTGTTCTGTGTAGTATGGTGGCAGATACACAACTCTGTATTTGTCAAAAGCCACAGAACTGTATACCAGAAAGACTGAATTTTAACATATGTAAATTTAGAAATCAACCAGGATGTGTGGGAGAGGACAGAAAGCAGACTATAACAGATGAATCTAACTGTATTACAAATAATCACATAATCATACTGAAGAGAATAGGGAAGGAAGGAACTAACGTAACTCTGAATCTTAGGACCTAAATCACTTTCGAAAAGTGTTTTGACATGATACTGAAAGGCTAAAAATCAAAAAACTGTATGCAAATACTGTACTGTAGTTGGGTAAACTTGTTTCTCACAAGGGTATAGGTTGAACAGCTCTAAAACTACTTGGTTTGTATATTAGGGTTGAACAAGGAAGTAAATACATTACAGCTAATGAGAGCCAAGCTGAGGGAAGGCTAAAATGAGCATTGTGGACTTGGACTGGTGTTGTAGGTTATCAATATAGACTCATGGTTTTTCTTCTTAAAACATATATTTACATATAAATACATACAGAGATACACACAGAAATACACATGGACATGTGTTTGCATGAGCAAGTATAGGTATGTTTCCTATTCTATCCACCGAGAGGGACTAGAAGCAGTGACACTCTAGTAACAATAAGCATATTAGCACCCAAATCTTTGTTTCCAAATACTATTGACCAAAAAAAGGGCAAGGAAAATAGGAGATGAGCCTGGAGCATCTTGTAGGGGGAGGAGAGGATGGGAGGGAGGGAGAAGTATGGAACATATCAACACGATACAGTTGCCAATCTGAACAAGTTTCCAATAGCCAAAACTGGAACAAACTGAACTGTAAAATAATGACAGTATTGGAACATAACTCAAAGAATAAAATAAATATCTGTAAGTCCACACAGATATAAATAAATAGCTGAATAAAAAACTAAGTGAGGAAGAAGGGACAAACCTTTCTTACAGAATTTTAATAATAAATATAGAAGAAATCAAGGAAATAGAAAACCACCATCAGAACACTGCAGAAACAAATGCTGTGGGCACAGTCCACTGGTGGGTGTTAAAATTAGAGGGTAAGAGTTGAAGCAAAAACAGAATATTTGCGTGGTCTCTAAGTATTTACCCCAAATATTTAGTAATTATAAAGGCAGGGATATAGTAAACAGTGAGGAATCCTGGCAGACATCACCTTAACCAAGTAATCAAGATTAACATCACCAATAATATCTGTGTCATATAGCCCCTGACATGATGTACGGGGAAGGGGCCATCCCTCTGGGGGAGGCTTCCCAATGATATAATGGGAAGCATAGTCTCAAGTGAATATGAGAAAACATCACACAAACCCAAATAGAGAAACATTCTATACAACAATTGGTCCTCTTTAAAAATGTCAAGGGCATGAAAGACAAGGAAAGACCGAGGAACTGTCACAGACTGGAGGATGCTAAGGAAACATGACAACTAAATGCAATGCGAGATCCTGGACTGGATCCTGGAACAGAAAAAAAATTAGTGAAATAACTGATGAAATCTGAACAAATTCCGTAGTTTAGCTAACAGTTCTATAAACAAAACTAATTTCTTAGTTTTGAGCACTCTTCTATGGTTATATAAGACATTACATACAGGAACTCTCTCAAGACTTTTGCATCTCTTTTGTAATATAAAATTATCTCAAAATAAACTGTTAAAAAAATCAGACAATTTTTAAGTTTTTAATCATTAGGTATCAAAATGCTGGGTTTGGTTCCAGTGTGGTGAACTGGAAAAAGTACTAGACCCGCAACTCATTCGATCCTTGCTAGCTTTGAACCCTGAGAGTCACAGAACCTCCCTGAACCTCATGTTTCTCTGCTAAGTGGGTACAATACACAGCTCATCTCCCTCAAAGGTTACTTAAGGTTTCAATGACATAGTAGGTCAAAGTTGTCCAGAAATGATATGCTTGCGCACAACACAAGCATTACTACTTTATCTTTAGGCCTAAGAGAAAATATTACTAAGGAGAAATTTTCCAGGAATGAATTTGACATAAAAAAATACTAAATACTTAAGGAAAGTAATGGTAGAAGGAAAGACTAAGAGAAACTATGCCCTTCAGCTAAAGGGAGAAAAGTTTAAGAAAAAAAAAAAAAAGATGGGGACTCTTGTTAGGGTACAGAAAGTGCCAGAAAGTAGGACAAGCAGATCAGAGCAACTGATTGGAAATCTGAGTTCACTACTCATGACATGTATAGATTGTGAGTGATGACAGCTACCAGTGGGAGAATGGGAGAGAGATCTCTTTTGCACCAGACCTCTTGCAGACCAGATCATGAACAACCAATGGGGAGAGGGAAAAGGAACTCCATCCCTCACTGCTACTCAAAATCTAGCATAGCCAAGGCAGGCATACCATATCAAGGAAGAGGGAAAACAGAAGGGTTCCTAGCAACATGGCTAGAAATGGGGGAAGAAATTACACTTTCTACAGACCCCACTACTAAAAGCTAACGGGTTCATCTTTCAAGAAATCTTTTGATTTTTCACTTACTATGATTCTAGAATGAATGGGACAGAAGCTGCCTATCAGCCCATACCATAAAACTAAGAACAAAACAACTAATCAAGTGTTTGATCTTTTCGACTTAAAAATCATGCTTTCTCAAACTTAAACCTTCTATCCAAAAAAATGTGAAGTTTCCATTAATGTGAGGGATAGAGCAGAACTCAGCTAAGTTTATCTGTAAAGAATGTGAGAGTAAATATTTCAGGTTCTGGGGGCCATCAGGTTTCTTAGCAGCTACTCCACCCTGCCTTTGTAGGGTAACAGCAGCTATTGACAATCTGTAAATGAATGGATGTGGCTATGTTCTGATAAAACTTTATTTACAAAAATAGACAGTGGTAGAGATTTGGCCCAAGGAAAGTAGTTTGTCTACCCCTAGAGAGAATGCCAGATAGATACTTGTTAGTTGAATCCCAGAGGTTTTCCTCAATGAACTGTGTGAATTTGTATACGCTGCATATTTCTATTTTATAATTCACAAACAAAATTACTTGACGTGAGCTGGAGCCCAAAGAAACAGACATGATTTTTCTTCACCATAGGAGAATAGCTTTTAAGTACTCAGTCCATCCTTTAGCCACCTACAAGTTTGTTTCCGTTTTTTTGGTGAAACCTGTTGTCAACTTTAATTACAAAAATGAAGAATTTTATACCAGGAGGGCAGTTACAATATCATTTCTTTGGAAGCTTATTTATTATTTTTTTGCTTTTCAAGAGACAGACTCTATCCTTAAATATGGAGTCAGAATATGGTACGAATGGGTTAGGTTCCTAAAATACATGAGAAGATAATTTACCATTAAGTTCAAACAATTTTCCCTACAAAGCTTTTGTACAGGCATAAAGAAATACCTTCAAATTTTCCTATAGCTGTGACAACCAAAAACAGTCTTGCTGATACAGTGAACTCAAACTCCACCACTTTAAAAACAGTCTCAAGCAATTCTCAATTCATCTAAAATAAGGGCAGCATTCTTGATTGTTTTTATACATAACTGGAGAGCATAAGACAAGCCAAAAAAATGTCTCAGATCCAAATGTACCATGATCCAAATATCACTATGCCATTTAGTGGAAGCCACTGACTAAAAAACCTCAAGGTCATGAAAAATAAGAGCGAAGACTAAGAACATGTATGATTAAAAACAAAAAAAGGATATTCTCCCTCCAATAAAAGACAGAAGGGCATCTCAAAATGCTATTATACAGATTCATGACCCAAGAGAATCTCATGATTAAATCACTTGTGCTAAAAGCTTTTACAACTTCCCCAAATGAAAAGTCTATTCTCAGGCTTCTCTTGGTTCTTAACCACATGTGGTTTTCCATATTTTGAAAATAAAAAGAATTACAAAGGTACATGGAAAAGCACTCAGTTATATATCAAATACAGGTCAAGAAACAGCTAGGTAATAGTGAAAGAGTCAAAGTATAGTTGATCACACTTGCGTTTATGGATTCCAATGAGCCTTGTTACTTACAATGGATTGCTCTCAACACTAAAGGTGCAAAATTCTTACATTATAGTTTCATCCATTACAATGTAGTATAGAGATAAAGAGAAAGCTGGATTAAAAGTATGATCTCATCAAAGTGTAATGAACATGAATACATTTCCATCTAAGAGAAAACGAAATGTGTTAAAGAACTTATCAGTAATGCTTTAGAGCATTGCATGATAAACCACCTAAGAACTATACAACAGCATTCAACACTATTGTGTTAGTAAGCAAATGCTAAATTTTTACTTCTCATGTGATTACAGTACTTTAATATTTCCAGCTAACTTTTCAGGAGAAAAAGTAACCATATATATTATGGAGATTATAAATGTCATCATAAATAAATAATAACTAAATAAAAATAAGTAACTTCCCCATATGTTTGCTAACAGTCTACACAGCTCAAGAGCCTCTGTTATGTACAAGCAATATGAATAGGAAAAAAGGGGAGCTTCCTGTCCCCCTTTTAATAAACTGCAGAGGCATAATATTTTCTCAAGTTCATTTTATTATCAAAAAGTGCAAACTTTTGAACAAAAGCAAACCATGAATCACAGCATTCGGCAAGACATCCAACATGGAAAAGAGAACAATATTCACTAAGTGAAACAGGAGCAGATGAGATACCTCTCACATGTATATTCATGCTTTCTTAATAGTCTCTTCATCAACTTTCAGTGTAACTTTCACAAACAGTATAGCAGCTCAAAAACAAATGCAGGAGCACAACGGCAAAGTTTCATAGTTATTTTGGGTTAGTTGTGAGTATGAAAGTAAACCTTATACCACAAGTTCATGTAGGCCACTGTGTAGTATGTTTAAATCTTTAAATGTATCGACACTGAAATCAATGTCTGACTACAATGAAAACAAAGGAGAAAAGAGGGTTTTAAAATACTTGTTGCATTATAGTTGTTTAACAAGAGGCAGAAAAAATGAAATAATTTTAAATGATCTTACATGTGTTCATATGACCAGGAACATAATCAATCCACATTAACATAATTCATTTAAAATTACATTTGTAAAAGTCATACGACAGAAAGATTATGTGCCATTAATCAGTGTGCCTGCACTTGAACAAACAAGAAAAGATAAATAAATTAACTTTAGTCAGTCAACATACTCCAAAGAGGAGCTTCAGTCTAGTGTTACTGGAGTTATTCGCATAAAGTGCCTATAAGGAAGAATCTACTCATGAGGAATTTTCCTGTTCAGTAATCTACAGGCATTAATGAAACTATAAACTGTGATGACAACCTAAAATATGAAAGTGGTCAATTTAAACACATCTGAGCGTCTAGCCAAGGACAAAAGAGCACGGATGCTGAGCAGGTTACTGAGTGCATGCATTGTCTCCAGGTGCACTTCCTGGCAGTTAATCGCCCTTCTGTTCTGTAGAAAAACTGCCTTTTATGAATAGACTAATTTACTAAATTAATTGAGGACTACACTTGCATTTCATTACATTACACGGAATTCTTCCCACACTGTTAATTTTCTCCTGTGTACTAATGTCTTTATACTAGAATTGTGCTACTTTCTAAAGTTTCAGAATTACTATTGCAGGTAGGGATGATGAAAAAAATAAAACCAAATCTGATTATTTGATGACAAATTTGAGCACCAACTACAGCAAATTTCAGAGTCAAGGTAGCTTGCAAGTCAGTTCTCTTGATTTTTAAATTACCTTCCACTGTTTTCATCAGTATTGAAGCTGAGATCCTCAGGGCCTATTTGTTCGCCATCAGGAAAACTGGAATGCGTATCTAAGATAAAAAATTAAAAGCAGATAACATTTCTCAAAAACTAGTATTTTCTTTTTACTTGCCTTTAAATATCTTACCAAGTGTGTTATTTAAGCGATAAAGATGTGCTGGGTTGTTAACAAATCTCTGTCTTCAGAGAATTTTTGATCGGAGTCAGGTGTAAGCAAACACCAAGGGAAAACAAAGGAGAACAAACAAAATGTGTAAGAGATATCCACAGTTAGAAGACGAAAGACACTGCTTCACTTTGTCCTCCTGGGGACACTGTGGGAGTAGCTGTAGAAGGGAACAGGAAATGATGATGTACACGTGAAGACTGACTTTGTAAACATAAAAATGTTATTTCAAAGCCAATTAAGTGGTACATGCAAATATCACTACAAAAACCCATCAGCACTCAAAATAACTTTTTGGGTTATTTGGCTGCTTCTTTTAGAAGTAGAGAAAACTACCAAAGTGTCTCAATAGAGTCGGCCCTCCATACCCGTGGGTTCTGCATCTGTGGATTCAACCAACTATGGATTGAAACTCCTGTGATTATTGCATCTGTACTTAACTTGTACAGACTTTTCTTTTGGCATTATTCCCTGAACAATACAGTATAACTACTACTTACTTAGCATTTACATTGTATTCTGTATTACCGGCATATCTCGTTTCATTCTGCTTTGCTTTTACTGCATTTTGCAGAAACTGCGTTTTTTACAAATTTAAGGTTTGGGGTAACCCTGCATTGAACAAGTCTATTGGTGCTACTTTTCCAACAGCATTTGCTCACTTTATGTCTCTGTGTCACATTCTGGTAATTCTCACAATATTTCAAACTTTTTCATTATTACTATATTTATTATTGTGTCTGAGATCAGTGATCTTTGATGTTCCTATTGTAACTGTTTTGGGGCACCACAAACTGCACCCATATAAGACAGCAAACTTAATTGATAAATGTTGTGTGTGTTCTGACTGCTCCACCAACCGGCCATTGCCCGATCTCTCTCCCTCTTCTCGGGCCTCCCTATTCCGAGACACAACAATATTAAAATTAGGCCAATAATAACCCTACAATGGTCTCTTAATTGTTCAAGTGAAAGGAACAGTTGCACATCTCTCTCTTTAAATAAAAGACTAGAAATGATTAAGCTTAGTGAAAAGGCATGTCAAAAGCAGAGATAGGCTGAAAGCTAAGGTTCTTGTGCCAAACAGTTAGCCAAGTTGTGAATGCAAAGGAAAAGTTCTTGGAGGAAATTAAAGGTTCTACTTCAATGAACACACAAATGATAAGAAAGCCAAAAAGCCTTCTTGCTAATATGGAGAAAGTTTTAGTGGTCTGGATAGAAATCAAACCAGACATAACATTCCCTTATGCCAAAGACTAATCCAAGCCAGGCCCTAACTCTCTTCAACCCTGTGAAGGCTGAGAGAGGTGAGGAAGCTGCACAAGGTTGAAGCTGGTAAAAGCTGATTCCTGAGGTTTAAGGAAAGCTGTCTCCACAACATAAAAGTGCAAGGTGAAGCAGCTAGTTATCCAAAAGACCTAGGTAAGATTATTAATGATGGTGGCTACATTAAACAACAGATTTTCAATGTAGATGGACAGCCTTATATTGGAAGAAGATGCCATATAGGATGTTCACAGCTAGAGAGGAGAAGTCAATGCCTGGCTTCAAAGCTTCAAAGGACAGACTGACTCTCTTGGGTCTAATGAGCTGGCAAATCTAAGTTGAAGCCAATGCTTATCTACCATTCTGAAAATCCTAGGATCCTTAAGAATTATGCTAAATCTATTCTGTCTGTGCTCTATAAAATGGAACAACAAAGCCTGGATGATTGCATATCTGTTTACAACATGGTTTACTGAATATTTTAAGCCCACTGTTGAGACCTGCTACTCAGAAAAAAAAAAAGATTCCTTTCAAAATATTACTGCTCACAGATAATGTACCCAGTCACCTAAAAGCTCTGATGGAGATGTATGAGATTAATGTTTTCATGCCTGCTAACACAACATCTACTCTGCAGCCCATGGATCAACGAGTAATTTTGTTTCTCAAGTCTTATTATACAAGAAATATATTTCATAAGGCCATGGCAGCCTTAGACAGTGATTTCTCTGACAGATCTGGGCTAAGTAAACTGAAAACCTTCTGGAAAAGATTCATCATTCTAGATGCCATTTAGAACATTCGTGATTCATGGGAAGAGGTTGAAATATCAACATTAAACAGGAGTTTGGAAGAAGTTGATTCCAACTTTCATGGATGACTTCGCGGGGTTCAAGACTTTACTGGAGGAAGTAACTGCAGATGTAGCAGAAATAACAAGAGAACTAGAATTAGAAGTAGACTCTGAAGATGTGACTGAATTGTTGCAATCTCATGATAAAGCTTTAATGGTATAAGGCATTGCTTCTCATGGATGAGCAAAGAAAGGTTTCTTGAGATCAAATCTACTCCTGGTGAAGACACTGTGAAGACTGTTGAAACGACAACAAAGGATTTAGAATATTATATAAACTTAGTTGATAAAGCAGTGGCAGGGTTTGAGAAGATTGGCTCCAATTTTGAAAGTTCTACTGTGGGTAAAATGCTATCAAACAGCATCACATGCTATAGAGAAATCGTTCATGAAAGGAAGAGTCAATCGATGCAACAAACTTCATTGTCTTATTTTAGGAAATTGCCCCAGCCACCCCAACTTTCAGCAACCACCATCCTGATCACTCAGCAGCCATCAATATCAAGGCAAGACCCTCCACCAACAAAAACATTATGACTTGCTGAAGGCTCAGATGATGGTTAGTATCTTTTAGAAATAAAGTCTGTTTTAATTAAGGTATGCACATTGTTTTTTGGGAACATAATGCTATTGTAGTTAATATAGTATAGTATAAACATAGTATAACTTTGATGTGCACTAGGAAACCAAAAAATTCACATGACTCGCTTTATTATAGTGGTCTGGAACTGAACTGGCAATATCTCTGAGGGACGCCTGTATAAGGAATCTAGAGATGATTTAAAATATACAATAAAATGTGTGTAGGTTATATGCAAATACTACATACACCGTTTTATATAAGGAACTTGAGCATCTTCAGATTTTGGGATCCACAGAAGGTTGGTCCCGGAATCAATCCCCCACAGATACTGAGGGACGACTGTACTTAAAAATCATCAAGTGCTTGGCCTTGTATTGAAAAAGACACTACAACATGAGGGAAATATGTAAAATATAAAGCTGACAATTAGCATAAGCCTGACCATGTTGTAATTCCAGGAAATCCTGCAGAGAAATGCTTAGAGTGATTATTAAGATCTCTAGATAAAATATTAACAATGGGTGATGAACGTTAACTTATTGTGGTAATCATTTTACAATATACACATATATCAAATCATTAGGTTGTAAACCTAAAACGAAACAATACTACTAACAATGAGCTTCTCTCACTGAGTTTTTTTCCTAAGACATTTTTGGGAGGAAGGGGGAATAAAAATCAATGATTTCATAATCTGCATGAATTTTTAAGAAATCAGAAAAAGTTATCTTTAAAAAAGTCACTGTATTAGCTAGGCTACAAATATCTCTGAAGAGAAAAAAAATAAAAATTAAACATCTGAAACCTCCCCAGGGGATGGCAAACATTTTCTATAAAGAGGCAGATAGTAAATATTCAGGCACTGCAGGCCACAAATGATCTCTGCTGAAAATTCTTCGTTTTTTACAATTCTTTACAATGTAAAAGCTATTCTTCGGTCACAGGCTGTACGAAAACAGGTTGCCAACCCCTGCTCCACCCAGTAAGTAGCACCCATTAGGTATCTGACCAGCCAAATATTACCTACCAGATTTTTTCAGTACTCACCACTGAGTTTAACCCAAAGAATGCTGTCTCAGAAATGACAATAATTTAAAAAGAAAAAGAAGCAGAAACAGCAGAGCAGAAGCAGAAGAAGAAGAAGAAGCAGAAGCAGAAATAGAAGCAAAAGCAGTAGCAGCAGCAGAAGAGAGGATTTTATTAATCTCTGTGAAATGACATCATGTGCTGCACCTTCATCTGGGGGCTGTGCCATGAAAGAGTCGTTAAATCCACCCATGCTGGTGTGCTCTTCCTGCTCCTCATTCTCAGTGTCACATTCAATATCACTGTCGCTACTCATTCCTGGTAGGAAAGAAGGGGAGAACATGTTTCTGATAAGAAACCACTGCAAGTGAAAGGAAAAAGAAATCTTATCTACTGAAGTGAGATTCCTATTGAATTTTACACTGAATGCCAAGACTACGTAAGACATCAAACAAAGAAAAAAGTAACCATACAAACCTCAGTTCTTTTTAGTTATTTAGAGTAGTGGTTTTATTTTTGTTCTCAAAAATTAAAATTGCCCTTTCCACAGTACCTGAAAGTTACTGAAACCAGTATTAATTTCATTATACTGAGAATATTTTTTCCAAAGCAAACACAGCTTTTTATAGAGTCATAAGAGATAACAGGAACTTTCTTAATACTGATTCAATGTAGATACAGTTTCTAGCCTAAAACATATAAACATGCTATATAAACACAAATACACATTTACAGTTAAGTGTGTGTATTAAAAAATTCCAGTAATTCTAGCAATAAATGAGTTACTATCCCATTTGAGCCTCCAATTTTGTTTTTGTATCTATCACTTGATTAAAAAATTCTATGGAAAGTACTTCTGTTTCAAAAAATAGTAATCAAGAAAATATGAAAATCTTGTTGCTTCAAATCCTTATAAATGATGGATAAAAATATAAACTTAAAATATTATTTTAATGAACATCCACTTTTAAAAGAAAGAAGGGAAATCCACAGGTGCCAAAACAAAGAAGGATAAGAAAACTAGTGGGTCAGATGCTGCAGTTGCCCTGGAGAGCTTGATGTAAAGGTCTTTAACACTCCCTTTGGGGAGAGGAAAAAACCCTTTGGATCCACCATAGAAACGGAGTTGAAACTGAGACTAAAACTCTACTCCCTGTATGAAGCTAAAATTCTTACCGAAAGAACAGACTAGAAAAAAGTCTGCCTACTGACATGGGAAGACAGCAAGAAATTTTGTCTGTTTCTCCTGGGCTCAGCTCACCTCAGAATTCAAACTAAGACCTGTGTGTCTAATTTAGGTATGAGATTTAAAGTTGAGGTTCCTATCTCAGGAAATTAACATAAAAATAGGTCAGGAGCTGGTGTTAGTTGAATAAAGCAAATGTAAAATCATCTGGAGGGTAGGTTCCAGTAAGATGGAGTAAAAGCACATTCCACCCCCTCTTTCCCACTGAATGCAGCTATAAAACCTGGACAGAATGCATGAAGCAGCTATTTAAGGACTCCGAAAAGTCAGGCACACTGGTATAGACCAGAATTTGAAGGACCACCAAATCGGCAGATTTAAACAAGACCCAGAGTCTCACAAAGTCATACTAAAAATGTCTAGGATACAATGCAAAATTCCTTCAGCATACAAAGAACCAGAAAAATGCAATCAACAAACATCAATGCTAGATGATGGAGATATTGAAATTATCTAACAAAGACTTTAAAGCAGATATAAAAATGCTTGTGAACACTCTCAAAACATATTTGAAAAAGCTCTCTGGAGGGAAGCTTCTATAATCCAGGTTACAAGAATTATCAGAGAAGGGGAAAAAAAATCTCAGGGGAGGGTCTCAAAAAGGTGTGTTCCAATCAAAACTTACAAAACAAAACTTAGAAAACAAGACACTGCATCTGAAGAGTCAAGCAGATGCACAAATAGAAGGACAATACTGTGAATTTTTCATAAAATGAAATAACCTGTAAGAGACTACAAAATTCTGTTTAACATGGAAAAGGAAAGGACAGACTAAAAAATTTACCAGATAGACTTTCTGGAAATGAAAGATATAGTCATTAAAATTAAAATATTAATAGATGGATTTAGGCAAGGTTGAAAAGAGATTAGCCAACTTAAAGATAGAACTGAGGAAATTAAAATACTAAAGAAAAATGAAGTAAAAATTATAAAAAAGAGGTTAAGAAACAAAGGGATAAAAAAGAAGGCTTCAAATTGTGTCAAACAGACTGCCATAGAGATAGCAAAAATAAGAGAGGAGAGACAATATAGTAAGAGAAAATGGCTGAGAATTTTCCAGAATTAATGAAAAACATTCTGAAATGAAGAAAAATAAAAATACAACATATCAGAAGTTTTGGGATGTGTCTATAGCAGTACTTAAAGGGAAATTTATAGCATAAAATGCTTATATTAGAAAGAAAAAGGTCCCAAATTAATGATGTAAACATCCACTTTAAGAAACTAGAAAAAAGAGCAAATAAAATCAAAGCACATAAAAGGAAGGAAATAAACAGAAATAAAATTAGCAGGAAAACAACAGAAAAAGAAATCAATGAAACAAGGTAGCTCTTTGAAAAGATCAATAAAATTGAAATGCTTCTAGGCAGACTAAGAAAAAAGAGAGCAAACAAAATTACCAATATCAGGAATAAAAGAAGGGACAACACTACAGGTTCTACAGACATTAAAAGGATAATAAGGGAACAGTATAAATAACTTTATGCTTATGAAATCAAGAACAATGAAATGGACAGATTCTTTGACAAACACAAACTACCAAAGCTCATTCAGATAAAAACAGATACTTTTAACTGTTAAAGAAACAGAATTTGTAGTTAAAAAAACCTTCCAACAAAGAAAACTATAGCCCCAGATGGTTTTACTGGTGCATTTTTCCTCTTCTGTTTTCAAGAGTTTGTGTAGTTTACTTCTCCCTTAAATACTTAGAAGACATAGGCTGGATGTATGGACATTTCTGAAATTCCTTCTTCAGCAAAGAAAAAAACCTTTCCTGCTCTAAAGAGTAAAGAGTAACACTGTTTAGAGACCAAACCAGCTACTTGCGTGAAGCACCACCTCCACCGTGTGGCTCTCCGTGAAACTGTTGCTGGAAACACTAAAATCCACTTGAGTTATGTAAATGCTAGGTACAAATTTGACCTCTTGGTACCAGTGTTTCTGAAGTCCTGACAGATACTAACCTTCAAGATTCACAAACGAGGAACTGGAATTCCCCAAATTTTAAGTTATTCTTTAAATACTAACAACATTTTTTCAAACTTTTTACAGTATTAATTATGTATCTTTAAAGTTTTTGTTTAATTTCTAGTAGTTACAAGAACTGCAGCCTACAATCAATATTCAAATGCTGGAAAATGTTGTGAACATTATTGGGTAGTATTCGAATAATGCAACATTGAGAACTCTTAGCAAGGTTTTTAGCACTGCATAGAATCACGTGTCAAAAATGCCAATTTAAGGAATTATTTTTCTCCCAAAACTTTCTTGGAACACCATGCACAGAATTCTCATAAACTGTAGTATAAACTCATTAATATTTACATCACAGCAGACAGGGCCATGAACATATACTTATAAAATGGCAACGGCTATAACCAGGACTGATTTGATCGTGATCACTTTTTTCCAAGGTGCTCCTGTTGATCTTAACCTTTGATTCCTAGTATCAGCATTTTCAGTTTTTCCATTAACTTGCCATAAGTGGATACCTTCAAACCAGCAATGTTTCTGTATTAATTGTTAAGATTAAGTCTAACAGGAGAATTAGAATAATTTTTTCCATTATTCGATTACTTGACTCATTTTTCTCAAGACTCAGGAAAAAACATGCATTTCCCAAGAAATGCTGGGAAGAATTCCTGCATGAAAACATCACTTGGTCTTTTATCAGGTTTTAAGATCTGGAAGTTCGCTAGCTTGTGAATGTAATGGGAAAGACAAACTGGTCTCTTGTTGGCTCACTGGGTCCATAGGTCCTGTACAACCCATTGCCCTCAATAAGTGAGAGAGGGTAAACCAAGGTAAAATCAAATACTTTTCATTTTCCTGAAATGAAACTAGCTGCTGCCAACAAACAGGTCACAAGCTATTTGCTATGCCTTGCCCCATATATTGTAATGTCTATCCACTGCATTAAGTAATGGTTAAAGCAAACTACTGATATTTCACTGAGTCTAAGAAATTTGAATAATGGAACTTTCTTGAACTCACCAGGTGTCAAAAGTTTTCACATAAATGGCTGTCACTGATAGTAATGACAAGATACCATTAAATGTAAGCTGCTTCAGAGACGTTAATATGGGGGAAAAAACCGCCTGCATCTTAGAGTAAAATTTGAAACAGGACATTTCTGTATCAATCAACTATCAAATGCTTAAAACATTCACTATATGATCAGTACTGTCCAATGCTCACTTTCGAGTTACAACTCCCTTATTCAACGGTGCTCAAATTTCAGATGCTCGGAACATACATTAACTACTTGGTACAGCAGACAGTAAAGCTTCACTTGCCTTCCTCCTTTCTAACAGAACCTCGGCATGGTTCAGCTATCCTTCCTCTTAAACATGGCCATGAGGAATGGGGTCTGTGAGGGGGACCAAATGTTTAGACTTTGCCAGGTTTCCTTCTTTAGCTAGTGATTATTGAGCTCTTATATAAGAGGAAGTTAGGAAGTTGTTGAGGTGCTCTGAGAAAGGTTTTCCTTGTTGATAAATAGAGATACAGAGAATGCAATGACCCTCCCCTACTCCCGGGATATTATTTGGATTCTATATGAAGTCTGGAACTGTAGCAACCATCTTGTTATCCTGAGGGGAGCTAAGCCAACTCACTAAGAATGGCAGAGCAAAAGATGGCAAAAAACCCCAGAGTTCTTGATGACACTGAGTAGCTTAATTTTCCAACCTTGAAACTACCCTATCACAGTTAGGAGAGACTTGTTAACATAAGAGAGCAAATCTTCCTTATTGTTTAAGCCAGCAGATTGAGTTTTCGTAACTTATGTTAAAAGCTCTTAATCAATATCCCAAAAGGGATCAGCAATGCTGGAACATCAGACTTTGCACTCCTCTTAGATAGGCTGCCAGAAAGGTTTGTAACAGGTATGCCACAGCTTTTTTCTGGGATAGGTGTTTTGATATCCCTGACTTAACTGAAAGCGATCTGTGTTACTTCAGTAGGAACTCAGAGCACAGTCTCCAGTTTTAGAGAGAACAAGGAAGAAACTGGTCTACCTATAGGAGTTCTGTAGGGTGTCAACTGGAGAGGGGGCAGGAGAGGGGGTAATTATGCTTTTCAGTATCAGACATTAAACAGAAGATTAATACAAAGTTGTTCTACATGGCCCCAGTTAGAAGGAAAGGCCTGTTGATAACTGTCACATCTAAGACAAGTCACATTTTGCTCAAGAACATTTAAGAGACCTCTTTAGTAGTCCCAAATTTCCAGCTGGTAACACAAACAATGCCTTATTTTAAAGTTTCGTCAAATAGCTTGAGAAAGACATCGACCCACAGTGATCTGACACAGAAAATTTTCTCTTAGGTATTCTGCTCAAATAACAAGCCTTGTTTTTCCTAAGTATGGATACAAGACAAACCCACTCAGCTTTCTATCAAGGCTTACCAGTGTGAAAAATAAAGGTTTCTTGAGAATTGGCTCCTGCTGATAATAGAGTAATACCCACAACAGTGAGTAAGGCCCCATTCTCCTCTCACAAACAAAGCAGATTCCAAAAGATACAGAGCTCCTTTTCTCTACTGTATTCCTTCCTTCCAGCCTCATCAGTCTCCTTCTCACTGCCTATCCTGGGACTCTAGTGGTAAACAAGCTGTTTAGATACCAACAAATTGCAAGGGTGTACTTCTGTGGCACTGATGATTTGCATGTTTACAGCAACTTTTCTTATTGAGTTCTATGTGCTTTATATCCACACACACTCCTTATAGAAGAGAAGATGTTAACACTGACCACTTAGCTCTAAATTTCAGTTTCAAGGACTTGAAAGTGCAAAGCAGATCCTAAATGTGGCCAACCAAATGCCTTTCTCCATTTTAGGATAGGCTGTCAATGAAACGGATGTCAAAAACTTTCAAGGTTTTTTGTGCTAACTAGCTAATTACATGGAAAAATTGCTAAGATAATGTGAATTCATGAGTTGAAGGCTGAAATTAAGAAGTCCAAGTCATCTCTCTCCTAGGATAATTTAACATGCTTCTTACCAGTTTTCCTGCCCCCAGAGTTCCACATCCCATTCTCACTCCCCAAAATCCATTCTCCACAATGCAGCAAGAGCAGGAATTGAAAAACATAATTTTATTATTTCACTACTTGTTTAGATCCCATTCAAAGGACAGAGTCCAAATTCTAGCTAGGACACACAATGTAACTTTTCATGATCTGACTTCTGCCTCCACTCTACCCCCATCTTTTGCCAGTCTTCACCTGGCTAACTCGTACTCATCCCTTAGGATGATCTGTCCAACGGTGGACTAGGTTAGTGTAGAGAGGTAATAGTTAGGAGCACTGGCTCTGGGTTCAAATTCCAACCCTTCCATTTACTAACTCTGACTTTGGGTTAGCTAAATTACATCTCTAAGCCTCAGGCTACTTGTCTCTAAAATCAAAGTAATAAAGTAACTACCATGTAGCACTGTCCTGAGAAAATAAAAGATAATACTGGTGAAGTCTTTAGCAATCTCTAATACATAATGAGAACTCAGTACATATTATATATATTTTTATTATTACATACCTGTTCTTTCAGCTCCCTATATACCCTATCACAGCATTCATCATTCTATTATAATTGACTATTAAAAGGTCTTTCTGACACCTGACCAGCGGTTTTCAATTGCTCTCCCTACGACCCACCCACCACCACCAACACATATATCTAGCCTACCTGAGGGCTACAACTTGCTCCCATTTGTAATTGTGACCCACTCTGACAAGTGATTCTTAAGGAGTGGTCACCCCTGGTTGACAGTCATTTAACTCAACTAGTGGTTGTCAACTAGGGAAGACTTTGCCTCCCAGGTAACATTTGGTAATGTCTGGAGACATTTTCAGTTATTGTAACTCATAGGAAGTAGTACTGGCATCTCGTGGTTAAAAGCCAAGGGTGCTGCTAAACATTCTACAATGCACAGGCAGCCCCCTACAATAAAGAACCATCTACCCAAAATGCAGTGGTGCCAAGGTAGAGAAACCCTGTACCACACAGTAGATAGTTCACCACTTTATCACCAGCATCAAATGCAATGCCAGGCAAATTAGAAGCATTTCATAAATGCTGTATGAATAAAAGGAGCCTGTAAGTCCAGCATATGATGTAAAAATTTAAGCCACCACAATTTATAATCAATACATATAAATGAAAACTAGCTAATCCCTACAGGTCCTTTCTATAAAGATCATCAGTCATAATATTTCTTTATTTATGTTTTAACAATACACACTTTACTGTAAAAATCCTTTCCATTTAATCTCTCCTACTGAAATAATGATGCCCGTCACAGGTACACCAACGAAGAGGGATGACCAAAATGTCCAGCGTTATTTAACTGAAAATGCCAACGCCCACACACCCTCTAACAAGGCAGCCAGAGGTAGATGCTGGCACCTGTATATATGCTTTGAGCTACAAATCATCAATCAATGAAATTCAAATGAGTACAGAGGTGGAAGGTGGCAAAGTTTCAATGAGAAATGAAAAAAATTTCAATGTCAAGTATCATTAATAAAGTTGACACAATTTTCTGCTAACATATAAAGGACACCGCAAGGGCAACACACATGACCTTGTTTCAAGTATTCTCTGTTACTCAAAATTAAAAAAATATCTTTTCTACTTTTAGATAAAGAATAATGAATGTGTAAGAACACACAGGACAGTATTAGAAATGTAACTGAGAATGAATTGGCAAAGTTGAAGTCAGTTACCATAGAGGATTTTTAAAATGGTTAAAGTTTGGAATACTTCTGTAAGAGTAAAGCAATCTACAATCATTAATCAAGACTGACTTTAAAAGATGAAGTACTTAAAACTTAATATTCTAATTAGTTGTTTCGGGCATGTCTTCCCTCTAAGACTGTGAACATATCTAGTTTCATCTTTGAATATCTAGCAAAAATCCAATGCCTGTTTCATGTAGGCGGCTTGATACATTTATTGAATGAGGAGATGAACTATCTGCAGATTTTTCCCCTGTAAAATTCCCCTTCTAGTAAGACATCTTTTATGTAGTCAACTATCCATTTTGCCTTCCTCTGTGCTTAATGTCCTAGTAAATCAAATTCAGTGACACAATGAATACTGTGTTCGGATCAAGCATGTCAGATATAGATAATGTCTCAATAACTTTATTAAACCAACCACTCCCCACCCCCCCCACCAAAAAAGATCATTATTCACTCCTCCCACTTAATTATGACTTCATCATTCCTTACCTTCCTCAGGGGCAGCTGAAGCTCCTTCTGGTAGTATAGGTTGTAATTCCCCAGTTTCAGAATTATTTTCCAAATCAGTTATTTGCATTCCTTCCAGAAGACCTCCTTTAGCATTAGCCCTCAAAGAGGGAGAAAATAACCTGATATTTTTGTATACCTAGTCAGTGATACAATAATCTATATTTTCTTCTTGTCCTGAAACTGAGCATCAAACTAAGAAGGATATATGGCACTGTTGTTTGGTAATAAATTTCAAACTTTAGTTTTAAAAAATTCACTAGAAGATTAACAATATAAGGTTATAAAATGGTGAATTTCCATATCCTGGTTGTGATACTCTATCAGAGTTTTGCAAAATGTTATCACTAGGGGAAATTGATTAAGGCACACAGGATCTCTCTATCTTATTTCCTATAATTACATGTGAATCTACAATTATTTCAATAAAAAATAAACATAAATAGAAGTCCTAAATAATATGTTTTCACTAACATAGAAAAGACTTTTGAGATATATTATTAAGAAAACAAGGTACACCTTTTGTATTAAAAAAGCTATATAGTCAAACTTGCTTAAATATGCATAAAAACTGAGAAGACATAGCATACATAAAAAATTAAGAACAGCAGGAATGTGTGTGGGCAGGGGGTTGGAAAACTAAGCAGATGGGAGATAAAGATGGGAAAATTTTCACTTAATATTCTTTTTTCATTTCCATTTTAGAACCAGTTATTAGTATTTAAAATTTTTGCTCACATTACTTTAAATCAAGCAGGGAAAAAACACACAAGCTGGAAAGCACCACATGAGCCAGAACGGCATTACATTTAACTATAAAATGATAGTTATAGCTAAGAGCCGCAGACATTTAAAAAGGATTTTGCAGTCTAGATAAAAGTCTATGCTCATATACATCTAATCTTTATGACTAAAGGCAGACAGAAATATCTCCATAACAAATAAAACATAAAAGCTAGTTGCAGCTTCAATTTGAAAGGAACATGTATAAAATCAGGCTAGGTAATGGTGAGGACAAGATTATCTCCAATGATTGTAACACCTTTCCACTGCTTAAACTTGAACTAAAAGAGAAAACTAAACCACCAGCTGTCCTTTTAGATTTGGTAATTATCCAGATCTTAAAATTGTATAAAATTAAGTAAACTTGAGGGATATTAATCTTTCTCTAAATTTAATTCAAAGTTCTTTTCAAAGTCTCCGAGGGGAAACGATTCCATTGTTTAAATTTAAAAAATGTATTTAATATCCATAAAATAGATTAGCAGATGGATATTAATGGCTCTTCTAGCATATTCATAGACAGGATATTCCAAAATCACCCTATCTTTTGAATGGATGGAAGTTTAACAGACATGGCTAGGATGTGAGTTTATATTTCCTGGGAGTGAGATAAAGGTGCTAACTATAATATACGTCCTTTTGGAAAATTCCAACTAGGAGTTTTGAGAACACTTTCATAAGAAGAGAGAAAAAAGGTAAGATAAAAGCAGAAAAGCAGTGCTAAAATAAAACTGCTAAAAGTGCTTTGTTCCATACAAAATATGTGTAAAGGACCTATGAGATAATAATATAGCCCAGCACAAATGTCTTTGAAAACTGTGAGATAGATGAAAGAAAAAAAAAGCTGACAGGCACACAAAAATCTCACAAGGCTGAGTTCATACAAGGTTACACACCATTACTATCCTAACTTCAGTGAAAATGAGCTCTAACATATTTGAACAGAACTTCTGGCACTATCTCATTCCATGAGGGAAAAAAGTAAGGCCTGTGACACTTTAAAAGATACATTTTACTACAACAAATGAACTTTCTGTCTGCTAAAAAAAAGTTAAAGTGGAAATTTATTTTGTTCATTATGATGCAGACTTAAAGTGCTAAACAAAGCTATTAGTTATTATTCCATTACATAAATAAAAAAATTTACCCCAAGGTGACCATTTTCCTCCTCTTCTCAGTAGTAGGTAAGCCATTGAAAACTGCAACCACAACAGCATCGGAATCCAAAGCTTGACACTGCCGGTCTTCAGATTTCGGCAGAATATCACTGATGCTGCCATGTGTCAAGGCTCGGGGAGAACTGTGCCTGCTCCCAGACTGAGAGCTTCCTGGAGAGCCTTCAGGAAAAGAAGGGGACATTCAGAAAGAAGTCAAAGAAACAAAAAGTTGTCTCTACAGTGTCCACTTTCACATTTTTAAATTGCAGGAAAACTCAAGAACTTAAAAATATATCCCAGTTTTTTTGATGCCAGGTATTTAAAATTAAGGAGTCCAGAATATGAAGTCTAATGGCTGCATTTTCTTACTGATAGGTCGTTCTGTTGTGAGATCAAGGAACTTTCAAATCAAGTTTTACCATTTTTGGTGCCTTTAATGTTCTAAAGCTACACATAAGATCACTTTCAAATAACAGACATCTACCCACCTGCATTACATTCTGAACGTTCCAAACTTACCTTCAGACAGAGTTTGACAGTCTCCTTTCGAACGGCTATTTTCCCCAGAGTCTATTGCTCTTCGAAGTGACAGACTACCCGCTATACTGGATGGAGCTGGCTTGGCTGAATTACTTTTCTTATTTGTGGCTGCAAACACATTTAAAAACATTCTGAATATGATGAAATAGCACAAAACTCATTACCCAGGCAGTCAGAGAAAAGTTTAATCTTACTACGCAGGGAAGGTATTTTATCTAATGTGTCCAAAAATAAACAGGACACTGGGGTCCCAACTGGTTTATCAGAGTTTTATGGCAAAAGCAGGAATACCTGTACAGCACAGCTGCTTGTAGAGCAGTCTTAACTCACAAAACTAGAAAAATATCTGTAAACTCCAAAAGAAAAATCATACCAGACATGAACTCCAATCTCAATGCAATTAAAACTAACTACCAACAACAAAAATATAACCCCCTAAACACTTAGAAATTGTAAAATATTATGAATTAAAAGGAAAATAAATGCTGAATTAGAAATAAATCACAATTACAATGCTTTGAGATGTTTGTGGCTAAAATAGTAATTAAAAGAAAACAAATGGCCTTAAAACGCATTAATTAGAAAAAACTAAATGGCCAAACACGCATAGACTCAAGAAGCTAGAAAAAGAATAAAAATAAGTAAAAAGAAAGTAGAAGAGGGGCCAGCCCAGTGGTGCAGCGGTTAAGAGCGCACACTCCGCTTCGGCAGCCCAGAGTTTGCTGGTTCGGATCCCTGGCGCGGATATGGCACCACTAAGCAAGCCATGCTGTGGCAGGTGTCCCACATATAAAAGAGAGGAAGATGGGCATGAATGTTAGCTCAGGGCCAGGCTTCCTCAGCAAAAAGAGGAGGATTGGTAGCAGATGTTAGCTCAGGGCTAATCTTCCTCAAAAAAAAAAGAAAGCAGAAGAAATGCACTAAGTAATAAACAGGTTCAGCAAGGGAGAAAGGCGTAAGGCCAATAATCGTCAATTTACACACTAGCAAAGAACAATCTCAAATGAAATTAAGAAAACAATTCCATTTACAACAGCATCAAATAGAATAAAACAGGAGAAAATTTAACAAAGAAATGTAAGACTTGTATACTGGAAACTATCACTCGCTGAAAGAAAACAAAGACGACAGGAAAAACATTAGGTTCATTGATTGGACGACTATCAAGAGAGTGAAAAGGCAACCTACAGAATGAGAGAAAACATTTACAAATCATTTATCTGATAAGGGATTAATATCCAGAATATATACAGAACTCCTAAAACTCATAATCAAAAAACCAACCACCAACCCAAGCCAGCCCTGGTGGCCTAGTGGTTAAAGTTTGGCACACTCCCCTTCGGTGGCCCAGGTTCAGTTCCTGGGCACAGAACCACACCACTCGTCTGTCAGTAGCCGTGCTGTGGTGGTGGCTCACGTAGAACTAGAAGGACTTACAACTAGAATATACAACTATGTACTGGGACTTTGGGGAGGGAAAAAAAAAGAAAAAGAGAGGACCACTGGCAACATATGTTAGCTCAGGGCAACTCTTTCCCAGCAAAAAAAATCAACCCAAAAATGGGCAAAGGACTTGAACAGACATTTCTTTAAAGAAGACATATACAGATGGCCAATAAACACATGAAAAGATGCTCAACATCACTAATCATTAAGGAAATGTAAATCAAAACTACAATGAGATACCACTTCACATCCATTAGTATGGGTTTGTTTAAAAAAAATCAGAAAATAAGAAGTGTTGGGGAAGATGTGGAGAAACTGGAATCCTCGTGTACTGTTGGTGGGACTGTAAAATGGTGCAACCTCAAACAGTGGCAGTTCCTCAAAAAATTAAAAATTGAATTACCATATGATCTAGTAATACCACTTCTGGGTATATATGCCCAAAAAAACTGAACGCAGGGTCTTCAAAAAAAGAAACATCCATGTTCATAGATGCATTATTTGCAATAGCCAAAAAGCAGATGCTAACCAAGTGTCCATCAAAAGAGGAGTGGAAAAACAAAATGTGGTGTGTGTGTGTGTGTGTGTATATATATATATACACAAATGGAATATTATTCAGCTTTAAAAAGGAATGAAATTCTGACACATGCTACAATATGGATGAACCTTGAAGACATTATGTTAAAGTGAAATAAGCCAGATACAAAAAGACAAGCATTGTATGATTCCACTTATATGAGATATCTAGAATAGACAAGTTCATAGAAACAGAAAGTAGAATAGTGGTTACTAGGGGTTGGGAAAAAGGGGGAATGGTGAGTTACTGTTTAACAGATGCAGAATTTCAGTTTGGGATGATGAAAAAGTTCTAGGGATAGACAGTGGTGATGGTTGCACAACACTGCAAATGTACTTAATGCCACTGAACTGTACACTTAAAAATGGTTAAAATGGTAAATTTTCTTATATATATTTTACTACAATAAAAAAATAGGTAAAAAGAAAAAAGCATACATGCTTAAGAAAATGAAAACACACACACAGATAACAAACTCTTTCTTGACTCCACACCCCATCTGGGTACCACCTGATTCATCGTGAAACTTCTTGAAGGAGCTGTGCAATCATTCTCCAGTTTTCACCTCATTCACTCTTCTGTTACACTCCTCCATGGAAATGGTTCTTAAAAGGGCTACTCGCCCTTCATCGTGACACCTCTCAATGGTGGGACCACTCTACTTCTTTTTGAGATGCCATTTTTTTTAGGATTTTTGAGACGTTATCCTTTCTAGTTTTTCTCCTACCTCAATGATTCCTCTTTCCAATTTCCTTTGCTGGCCTCCTATGTATTATCAGGCCTTTAAATGTTTAAGTGCCCCAGAGCCAAAATTTCTCTTCTCCATTTAAACTCCCTCCATAGTATTTAGTACCTGCTCCCTGGCTTTAAACAACATCTGATACTACTGACTCCCAACTGTTTATATCCAGCTTTGACTTCATAAGCTTCAGACTTACGTACTATTCACCTGCCTATAAAACATTTTACTAGGATATCTAGCAAACACCTCAAACTTAACATGTTTAAAAAAGAATTCCTAACTTCCTGTCCCTAGCCACCCCCAATACCCACACCTGCTTCTTCCTTATTTGATTTGCATCTCAATTAACGACACCACCAGTCACAAAGTTGCTTAGGCCAAAATCTTAAACATCATTAGTTTTCTTTCCCCTAAAACACTATCCAGCCTTTCTTACCAGGGTTGTGGGAAAGAACTGAGCCCCCTGGTCTAAAATTTCCGTTGTATGTAACGGATTAACTTCTCTCCCATGTTTTTAGAATAGTGCTAGTTACGTACCATCCTTAGGAGAATTAAGAAAGATGGCACACTCGGTCAAGAAAGGTTGCTAGACTATGAACAAGTCCATCTATCCACTGTAAACTCCAGAATGAGCCACCATATTTCACACAAGCTATTGTTATAGTCTATTTACTGATCTCACAACTCCTACTCTCAACCTCCTTCAGACCCTTTTCCACACAAGCAAACTAATCTTTATAAAAGGTAGATCAGATCATAAATACATCCCTGGTTTTTATTCTCTAGTCTTCCTCTTAAAATCATTTTGGGGTCCGCCTTGTGGCTAAAGTTCTGTACACTCCGCTTCAGCGGCCAGGGTTCACAGGTTCGGATCCCAGGCACAGACCTACTCCACTCATCAATCATGCTGTGGAGGCATTCCACATAGAACGTAGAGGAAGACTGGAAGGGATGTTAGCTCAGGGCTAATCTTCCTCAAGCAAAAATGACAACAAAAAAACCTCAAACTCCTTATCCAGGTCTTAAAAGACGTTACCTGATCTAGACTCTGCCTACCTCTCTGACTTACCTCCTATTATTCTCCCGTCTGCTTTGTTCACCATATTCAACCATTACTGGTGGTTTTCCTTCCAGCCTTCAAACATGCCGAGCAAATCCTCTATCAGTGACTTTGCATTTTCTTTTCTGTTTGCCCTGAACACTGCTTCCCCGGATCTCTGCACAGCTGTCAGCTTCTCAACCTTCAGCTCTGTTCAAATCTCGCCTCCACAGAGACTTTCCCTGACTACCCTAACTAAAGCAGCATGCTCTTCACCTGCTCTTCCCATCCAACTCTTCTGTTGTTTCCATCACAGCACTTTTCACCAACTGAAGTTACCTTTACTTGTCTACACATTTTAATGTCTGATTCCCATTACATCAATACATGAATGCAGATCCATGAGGTTAAAAATTTTGTCTTGTTTACTGCCCATTACAGAATAAGAAATGTTAGCTCCATTGTATTGCTGAAAACACAGTCAGTTTTTGATGGGAGAAAAGGCTATATGTATTTGTAGTTTTAATTCACTGTAAGAAAAATGTTTAAATATTATTATTATGAAAATAACTGGTCCTCTAATTTCTCAAATGACACACGGAGAAATTACACTAAGAGGTTTTTCACTTACAGTTTCGTATGTAACAACTGGCAACTGATGACTTTGCCAAGAGCTCCATTCCTAAATCCTGTAATCTGCCAGAGTTTTCGGTTCCACACGCAGCCAGAGCTACCTGGTCAGCAGAAAAAAGGCTTGCCTGCATGTCTCCAGAAGCAGCGTTGCTGCCTTTTACTTCTGAAAGTGTATTCTTTACATCAGTTTTCATACATCGAACTTCAGCCATTTGAGTTTTGAGTCTTTTTAGCATCTTTAAATCAGAGGGAACTCGCCACATTGCCTGCTGCTTCCTCTGGTCTTTATCTTTTCGAGAATATGATGCTTCAGGGAGAAAGTGACAAGTCAGGTTAATATTCATGAAATCACTTTGTACTGTGAATATATGGAAATCAGATGTGCAAATAAGCAAAGGTGCTTTAGGTGATAGCAACAATAAAGGCATGCATTAAATTGCATTAAAGTTAGAATCTAAGTCATTATAATCACTCAAATCTGAGTTATATATTTAATTCTAAAAGTTTAAAAAGCTGCCCTACTGCCTGTGCTTTCGTCTCTATACGTCTTCACTTTTCTCAAATTTTCTACATTGAGCTTTTATATTTAAAATTGAGAAGTGAGGGGCTGGCCCTGTGGCCGAGTGGTTAAGTTCGCGCACTCCGCTGCAGGCGGCCCAGTGTTTCGTTGGTTCGGATCCTGGGTGTGGACACGGCACTGCTCATCAAGCCATGCTGGGGCGGCGTCCCACATGCCACAACTAGAAGGACTCACAGCGGAGAATGTACAACTATGTACCGGGGGGCTTTGGGGAGAAAAAGGAAAAAAATAAAATCTAAAAAAATAAAAATAAAAATAAAATAAAATTGAGAAGTGAGAAAAAACCCCTAGAAGCCAAATAGTCAAATCTGCTATACATAGTATACGAAAATAAATATATTCTGCCTAATTCAAAAAGTTGATTTACTGAACTACTATCCAATGTAGATGCAGCTATTAAGTAACATGCAACATCATAAAAAAATAGTTCTTGGGGGCTGGTCCCATGGCATAGTGGTTAAGTTTGCTGTGCTCTGCTTTGGTGGCCCAGGATCAGGGGTTTGGATACTGGGTGTTGATCTATACCACTTGTCACCCATGCTGTGGCAGTGACCCACATATAAAGTGGAGCAAGATTGGTACAGATGTTAGCTCAGGGCTAACCTTCCTCAGCAAGAAAATAAAAAAAAAGACTAGTTCTCTGTCACTGAATCTTTGCAGCCACTAAAGTAACAATGTTTTCTCTCTCCTCAGAGAAACCAGTTGAAGTTTTTAATTTCTTCTTCCCCTACTCAAATATAAAAAAGAGAGACATGACTAAGGAAAATACATACTTTCTATTGCAGGAAGGGAAAAAGAAGTAGATATTTTGGAAATCAAAGAACATTATAACTGACTCAAAGCATTGGGGCCGGCCCAGTGGTGCAGCAGTTAAGTTCGCACATTCTGCTTTGGCGGCCCAGCGTTTGCTGGTTCAGATCCCGGATGCAGACGTGGCACCACTCAGCAAGCCATGCTGTGGCAGGTGTCCCACATAGAAAGTAGAGGAAGATGGGCACGGATGTTAGCTCAGGGCCAGTCTTCCTCAGCAAAAAGAGGAGGATTGGCAGTAGTTAGCTCAGCGCTAATCATCTTCAAAAAAAAAAAAAGAAAAGCACCAAAAACGTCAAAGCAAAAAGAAACTAAGCCAAAAAACCAAATACACAAACACCTCAAAATGGGAGACCAACAGGCACCATAACCAGTCAAAGAGTAAGTCCTTTATTAGCAGGAATGATAGCTGAACCTGTTTATACATTGCAACAACCTTCTGCCATAAAAAGGAAGTATAGTAAAAGGCAGACATTGTAGTGTTCCCAATAGCCATTCCTCCCACTTCTACCTTGCAAAAGGACCCAGACTGTGGAGGTATCAGGTAGGCAGCAATGTGCTCAGGAGGTTAGGTCCTTCCTCCAGTCCCAGGGGATATGGGTCCAGTACTGGTCTAAGCTCATTCCTCTCTGACAGTGTTCAGGGTGGGCACATGACTCAGTTCCAGCCAAAGTCTGTGGTCGTTGGGGGCTACTTCTGGGAAAGACTTTCTATCCTGATAGAGAGATTCTGTCGTGTTTATTTATTTAAAAAACATCTATAAAGAGCTTATTGAGTGTCAGACATTTTAAAAATATTGTCATTTAATCCTCTCATAGCAATCCTGAGGTAAGTAAGCACTATTATTATCTCCATTTGGTAAATGAGGAAAGTAAGACACAGAAAGGTTATATGACACACTCAAGGTAACACAGCTAATAAGAGGAGCTTGAATTCAAACCCAAAAGCCTACTTCCAGAAATCAGTGATCTTAATATTAGTAACTTTGCTCTTTAGGGTCACAGGAATAGAGTTTCTTTTCCATCCACTCTTTTTCCTCCTGCTAGTGACACATTCCTGTGAATATATGATGCCTAGAGCTGTGGCAACCATCTTACTCCCATGAGAGAAGAGGCAAGAGAACCACAGGAGGTCCATCCAGTGCCCTGCCTTTAAGTATCTGATGAACCTGGAACCAGTTACCTCTAGACTTCTGAATACGCATTATCATTAAGTGCCTTTATTAGCTAAGTCACCATCAGCAGCATTTCATTACTAGCAATTGAAAGCATTCAGAACAGAATATGATTAAGAGATTTTAGGAACTCAGGATTTGGTCTCAGAAATATCATTTAGTTGCTGTAACTTTCTATAAGCCCATCAACTTCTGAGTCCATTTATTTATTTGTAAAATGAAAATAATAATATACGCATAACAGGGTTGTCATGAGGCTCAGAAGACTCAAGGTTGTGAAAGCACTCTGCAGTGTAGTCTAAAACCAAATCAGATATTACTTTTCTGCTTAGAATCATTGAGGAAAGCACCAGCATGGCACAGGAGACCCTATATTACCTGATTCTACCTTATCTCTCAGTTGCTATATCTTCTATCTATACCCCAAACATACCCCAATCTTTTGCAATTACCTGCAACTCTTTCTAACACATGGTATACATGTTTTCTAATACAGCCATGCTCTCTAACACGCTTCCATGCTTTTCACATGTCCTATTCCCTTTCCTCTTTCTCTGTCACATTCACCAAACCAAACTCATCAGATATAATCTGAAATGTCCCCTCCTTCAGGCACCAAAACACCAACTGCCCTTGTCCTTCCAAATCAATTCTTACCTAATTTTGTACAGTACACGGAGTAGAGTCCTACTGTAGCACTTATCACATTACAGTAAGGAAGACAAATATGTAGACTGTGAACAACCTAAGAGTGCAGATCACATCTTAGTGATCTTTGCATTCCAAGACAAACAGCCTATGGCACAAAATACTCAAAATGTTTTGCTAAATAAAGTCTTTGTGGCTCCCATCTCCCACCCCCACATCTTACAGGGACTTAAATGTGAAAATTTTCATTAACTGACACGGTTCAGTTCATTATTACTAGAAACTGACAAGAATTTTAAAAAAGTAAAAATCCCAAATGGGAAAATACAAAAAGATTTAAGCAAACCTCCACCATCTGATTATCAGTCAATAAACAATTACTAAGCCTGTTTCAAATGCAGGCACTGTGCTGGGCAGGGGATACAAGTGAACAAGATGAACACTCAGTCTTTGCCCTCATGAAGGTCATAGTCCAGCTGGGAAAAACGAAAAATAATCCATTTCAGCACCATGTGATAAGTGCCAAGACAGGAAAGTATAAGGTGCCATGGGATCTTATACCAGGGGAACCTGACAATTTAAGAATACTTACTACACTGATGAGGACAAGCCTTGCTGAATTTGCCAAGTTATAAGGTTAATTAGAATTGAGAGTCTTATCTGTAAGACTTCTTTCATATCATTCAGTATGGCCTTCAGGAACGACAGTTTGCTACAGCTCCTCCTCTAGACGTCAGTATCTGTTAATGCTGCCACTCTTCTCCTGGTCACCATCTAAGCTTCCTTAGAGTCTCTTTACCACATTCGAATTGGTTGCCAACCTTCATAAACTCTAACTTCACAAGGTTCCAAATATTACCACTGCCATGCTATAAGTAAAATCTTTCTTTTCTTGCTGACGAAGATTAGCCCTGAGCTAACATCTGCTGCCAATCTTCCTCTTTTTTTGCTTGAAGAAGATTAGCCCTGAGCTAACACCTGCTGCAAATCTTCCTCTTTTTTTGCTTGAAGAAGATTAGCCCTGAGCTAACATCTGTCAATCTTCCACCACTTTATATATGGGCTGCCACCACAACATAGCTGACGAGTGGTGTAGGACTGCACCCAGGATCTGAAACCACAAAGTCAGGCCGCCAAAGTGTAGCGTGCTGAACTTAACCACTACACCACAGGGCTGGCCCCTGTAAAATATTTTTTTCTTTTTTTGAGGAAGATTAGCTCTGAGCTAACATCTGCTGCCAATCCTCCTCTTTTTGCTGAGGAAGACTGGCCCTGAGCTAACATCTGTGCCCATCTTCCTCTACTTTATAGGTGTGAGGCCTACCACAGCTTGGCTTGACAAGCAGTGCCATGTCCGCACCCGGGATCCAAACCAGTGGACCCCGGGCTGCTGAAGCGGAACGTGCGCACTTAACCACTGTGCCACTGGGCCGGCCCCTGGCCCCTGTAAAATCTTAACTATATATTGCCTAGATTAATGTATTCCCTAGAGGTTAAGTAGAACTTTTATAATGTCAAAAGATTCTGAAGACCTTACCCCAGCTCCACATATTTTTAAGCATACGATGATTGAGAAAATACAAAGAAATGCATGAATTTGTCCTCTCATGCTAGGAATCACTGAAATAAACTTCTACAATGGTATCCTGATTAAACTTCCATTTCTGATAGTTTTCTCAGTGCTGCCAATTTTCTAAAATACAGTTTGAATCAAACCACTCCTAAACCAAAACAAGGCTCCCCACTGCCCACTATGAATAAACTCTTCAGGTTAGGCCTTTCACAGAACAGATTCAACTTCCCTTTCTAGTTCTACTAAACACTACATGTACCTTAAAATCTGGTTCAGCTACATTACCTGTTGTTCATACTCTGATGCCTCTCTTGATACTCCTTTTATAGCATAGTCATTAAGAACATGAACTTGCAGTGAGTCTGACACATAATAGGTGTTCACTAAATATATGTTGACAGAAAGAATAAAAAGACAACAAAGGAATACTATGAACAACTCTATGTCAACATATTTGACAACGTAGATGTAATGGACCAACTCCTTGAAACACAATATGCGAAAATTCACACAAGAAGAAAGAGACAATCTGAATAGGCCTAAATCTATTAAAGAAATTGAATCAACAATTAATAACTTTCCAAAACAGAAAGCATCAGACTCAGATGGGTGCACTGGAAGAAAATATGCCAATTCTCTACAATCTCCAAGGACAGAAGAAGAGGGAATACTTCCTAACTCAATCTATGAAGCCAGCATTACTCTAATACCAAAACCAGACAAAGACATCCTAAGAAAAGGAAACTACAGACCAATATCTCTCATGAACATAGATGCAAAAATCCTCAACAAAATACTAGCAAACAGAATTTAACAAAGTATAAAAAGAATTATATACCACAACCAAGTGGGATTTATCCCAGGTATGCAAGGCTGCTTCAACATTTGAAAATCAATTAATGTAATTCATCACATTATATCAATAGATGCAGAAAAAGCTTTTGACAAAATCCAACACCCATTCATGATTAAAAAAACTTTCAGTAAACTAGAAATAGAGGGGAATTTCCTCCACTTGATAAGGAATATCTACAAAAAACCTAATATCATACTTACTGGTGAGAAACTCAAAGCTTTCCCACCAAGGTAAGAAACAAGGCAAGGATATCCCCTTTCACCAGTCCTTTTCAACATCATACAGGAAGTCCTAGCTAATAATACAGTAAGACAAGAAAAGGAAATGAAATGTATACAGATGAAGGATACACAAAGAACCAAAACAAACATGGAAACCTAAACAAGCATTTTAAGCATTCTTTTTTTTTTTTAATTTTTTCCTTTTTCTCCCCAAAGCCCCCAGGTACATAGTTGTATATTCTTCGTTGTGGGTCCACCTAGTTGTGGCATGTGGGATGCTGCCTCAGCGTGGCTTGATGAGCAGTGCCATGTCCGCGCCCAGGATTCAAACCAACGAAACACTGGGCCGCCTGCAGCGGAGTGCGCGAACTTAACCACTCGGCCACGGGGCCAGCCCCCAAACAAGCATTTTAATAAAAAGAAAGGTGGATCTTTCTGCAACACTAGCTTTTAATATCCTCTTACAAACTAGTTATTTTGATTTGGCTTCCTGGACTCTGTTCTCTTGGTTTTCCTCCTTTCCAAAGGTTCTTCATCTGCTTCATCTTCCATACACTCAGTAAAAACAGATGTTGAACACAATCATGTCCCTAGTCCTTTCTTTTTAAAATTTTCTTGAAACTCTCTCTTTTGTAATTTTACTCCCTTAGTTTTAATTATCCAGAATCACCTCTAGGCAAATAACTGCCTGTATGCCAGTTTTCAATTTTTAGCTGTCTACCAGGCATCTCTACTCTACTTTGATATCCCACTGGTATGTCAAACTCAAGATGTTTAAATCTAAGACTTGCTCTTCCTTTCTACTATTTCCTCCATCCTCCTTTGTCTTGAGTATTTTGACCACCTGGATTTGAAACTCAGGTCATCTCATTTACATTATTAATTTTACATAGAAAACTAGGCTTTGAGAGATCTGAGATCTTACTCTATTTATGTAACTTGCATTCTTTTTTCTGACGACATGGAATATTTTTCAAAAACCTGATTTTACTTGTCTATAAAATGCTACTGCATGGCTAAACTATAATTTTTCAGCTATAATTGTACTGTTGGATATTTTCAATCTAATTGCTTTCTCTTTGAGATATACTACTAGAAGTCAAGTTACAGGATTAAAAGATAGAAGTATTTTAAGCCTACTACAAAATTTTCCTGCAAAAAGGTTAAACTAATGTACACATCTACCTGCAGAATCAGGTCTCTGCAAGCAACACTGGTTATAATTTAAGCAAAACCTTTGCCAATGTGGTATTTTTTTTTTTTAAAAAAAGGTGTTTCTTTGTTGATCACAAGAACTGTGTGTGATTTTTATTTTCTTCTTTACAATTTTCTGTATCTTCCAAGTTTTCTACAATAAAACTGCCTCCGAAAAAAATGTAAAATTATATACAATGGGATAAATGCTGCAAAAGTACAAGTATAATACAAAATGTACTTGGATCATAAATAGAAAGCAATTGTTTCATAACCTGGTTAGAGACAGTTTTACAAATTGAGGACCCAGAGACTTCCAGAAAGTACCTTAGGAAGGAAGAGACCTAATTCGTCCAGGCTCTGAGTCTGTCTCCCACCAGAGCAGCTTTGTTTCTCCATTCTCTACAGTAAACCTCTGCCCTAGACTTTGTTTGAAAAATGAGTTCTGCTGCTTTAAAGCAGTATCAAAAAACACTGTTCTAAATCATTGATTTGATTTGTGCAATACTATTGTTTAAGAAGATAGGAAAATGTTCACTATGTCTTAGAAAGCTTTCCAACAAAATAATTTTTAAAATGTGGCATTTAAAGGTAAATGCTTAAGCTGTTCAAAATGACTATGCCTGGGAGTTTCAAAAAGTCCAGGGTTTGATTGCATACCCAACATGTGCATGTGTATACATCATATTACTCTAACACAAATGTAATTTTCTCTTTAACAAATAACTTTTGCACGTCAAACACTCCTGCTAATTGGTATACATTTTCAGGCTATTGAATATCAAAGCATGAATAAACCATCTTTTTCTATATTCAATTTAGACACAGTTCCACTTGAAAGTTAGAATATTCACAAAGCCTGCAAAACTCTAAGTCCATTCACAAAGAGGACAACTGTACTTCATATGGATCAAACTGTCAATTAGATACAATCTAAATGGCAAACCATATAAAAACCTTCTTACGCGCCTTTTGATATTACTTTTGCACAAAACACTTTTGAACAATAGCAACAAAAAGTTAATTTGATTTATATGTCATTTTTATGACATACAATGAAAAAATCAATTTGCTATAAAAAACATACTGTGTTCCAACACTTAGATGAAAGACTTGGATTAAAATTCAAGAGTTCTTCTGGAGAACTACGGAAAGAAGGGAAATTATTGTTAATATTTTACCTGTGGGCTGCAAAAGTGAAGCAGGTGGACGAGGCTGTAAGCCCCATAAATTTTCCATACTGCTGCGGTCCTTAAGGTCCAACAAATGTATTAAAATTAAAGGATCAATGTCTAATAAACTACTGGTAGCAGCAGAGCATAAATGTGCTCTTCTTGACATTCTGCTACTGGCACCCACATAGCCATGGTTACTACCTGCAAAAGAAACAGAGATGTAAAAAAATGCATGCTATATATTTGCACAAATTTAAGTATACTTAAAAGAAAGAGTAAACTGGTTAATCTTGTTTGAATATTTGTCTGTGGACCTATCTGTTAGGAGTTGATGTTCACGATGAGAAGCACATAGAAGAAACCAGACTGTCAGAGAGGTGTACATAAGCACAGTGACTGAGCACTGGCCTCATTACTATCCAGAATTCAGGAGCAACCCTCAACTCCATCCTGAGCGCTAGAAAGAAAAAGGTGACAATGTATAATACAGACCATTAGCAGAATGAAGGTGAGGAAAAGGAGAATATACCCTATAACCCAGTGGTCCTGGATGGTATAACAGATCCCAAGGAACTAGACATCAAAAGAGGAATCTTCTCCAGATCTCTGGACAGCAAAATGTACAGGTCATAACAGTTTGGGAGACTTTTTTTCTACCTTGATTAAATACTGGGAAGTACTTAGACTGAACTTGTTCATGATTGATGCATAGTACAGACGTCTGTGAACAAATGTCATATCTATATAACCTGTACTGGACTGAGATCCTTAAGCCAAGAAAACCACCTGACTTATCCCTAGTACCTACTACAATGCCTAGCAAACATTAGGTATGACTATGTTGGTTAAAACTGACCTCCTTCAACAAAACAATTTAAATATATTCTAAAAAGACATAACATTAAAAAATGTTTCATGCAGCAAAGTCTTAAAGTAGATAATATAAAAATAACATAAAATAATCAGATTCTGGCTATTCATGAGTGTTTCAAAGAGATCTGGCAGGAAATAATTCAGGAGAAAAGTTGAATTATTCAGAAGCGTCAGGCGAATTATTTACTTACCTGTTTTTCACCTATATTCACATTCTCCTGTCCTCATCTTCTTCTACTTCTTCCTCTTCTAAGGATTTATCATCCCATTGCCAATTTTTCTTTCCAGCCTCTGTACTCACTGCAACTCCTTTTAAAAATGGCAGAAAACTATCTCCCCTCCACCTTGAAACTGTTTCTTAACTCTTTTCCTTTAATGTGGAGTTCCTAAATCAGGCTGCATAACAGTCAGTTGAAGGAGTCAGAGATTCCTGGTTCCAACCCAGATGTACTGAATGAGAATGCTGGAGAAGGATCCAGGAACTTTTTCCAAAAAGCTACTCAGGTGGTTCTGATTGTATAGTAAGTAAGCTCAGTAGCCCACCGTATGGTATCTACTGCCCTGATAACTGGTTCTTCTTTAAAAACAGAAGTGGCTCATTCTTCTATGTTAAATGGACCCATACTACAGAAAGGAGTGTTAGCAGTCTCCTGTTTCTCACTGCTTTTCTAGGCTATTACTCTCACTGATGGGCAAAAACTCCTTTCTTTTGTGGTTTATGCCCTTTGGCTATTCTCTCCCTTGTATGTTTCCATCCTTTCTACTATCATATGTATCCACAACCATCAAAGACTGTAGCATCTATTTCACTTTTCCTCTCTCAGAGCAAATACTGCCAGCATTCGGGGTGGGGGGGGGAGGTGTATGTATCTCATATATAAGTATACAGCCTAATGAATGTTTACAAAGTTCTGGCACCCCAGAATCTCCCAAGGCCTCCTAAATTGCTCACTGACCTTCCTCCCCAAAGGTAACCCCCATCCTGAGTTAAACACCATAGATCAGTTTTGCAATTTTATATAAATGTAATGATAGAGTATGTACTCATATTCTGCTTCTTTGCTCAACATTATGTTCATGAGATTCATCTATTTGTTGTCATAGCAGTTTATTCATTTTCATTATTGCTGTGCAGCATCCCAGTATACGAACATAACTAATTCCTTTCTTTATTCTATGGGAAAGAATTTGGATTGCTTCTAGTTTTTTGCTACTAAGAATAAAGCTACTAAAATTATAAGCAAATATCTACTCTTGAAGCTCACATAAAAAAATATATATAAAACACCTCATGAAAAAGCAAACGGATCAGTGACAGGTTCCTCTCTTCCTGAGCCAAGCTGGATTAATCCTACTAAAATGTCACACTGATCTACTTGAGTTCTTGATTATATACAGTGCCTGTATGCATCATCATGACATTCAAAGTCCTACACAGTATAATCCCAAACTACCTTTTTAGTTCTCTACTTTTTTATATCCTTTACTTTGTTATAAATGACATTTGTATTTCTTAAAAGAAAAAACAAAACAAAAAACCACCTAAAAAGGAACGATGTTGCTCTAAATATTCTTGTAAAAATCTACTGGCAAACACTGCCTCACATGTCTCTTGAAACTGATGGAGCCATAGATATGTGTATGCTCAGCTTTAGCACAACTTCCCAACAGTTTTCCAAAGCAGTGGTATCTATTTTCATTCCTACCAGCAGCATACGAGAGTTTCTATCTCTCCACATGCTTTCAACATTGAGTATTGCCAGTTTTTAAAATACTAGCCATTATAATGTGCAACAGTATCTTATTGTGGTTTTTATGTGGCATTTCCTGAAAAAAGAACAAAGAAAAATGAACAGAGTCTCAGAGACCTGTGGGACACCACTAAGTGTACCAAGATATACAAAATAGGAGTCATAGAAGAAATAAGTAACATTCAAAGAAAAATGGTTGAAAATTTCCCACATATTGACGAAAAGTATTAATCTACACATCCAAGGAGCTCAGCTTAGCAAACTCCAAGTAGAATAAATAAACTCAAGAGATCCATACTGGGACCTATCATAATTTGCATTTCTCTGATGAAAAAGGCTGAGCACCTTTTAAAACATGTACTGACCATCTGGATAGCCTCCTTTGTTAAGTGTTTATTCCAATCTTTTGCCCTTTTATCCTAGGAGCTTGTCTTATCTTTTCATTATTGATTTGTAGAAGTTCTTTATATGCTATGGACTTGTGTTTTGGATATTTTAAATTAATTTGTTTATTCTAATTAACAGAAATTATGGTGCTTGTAAAAAAAATCCTACACATATTTCTAGACCGCACTGCACACCTGAGATCTTCTAAGCAGTTATAGATATGAGTCTGGAGATCAACACATGGGTACCCCACAGGTCTCTCAAAATCAGCATGGATCAAACTGGATAGATTATCTTCTGCTCCTGGACTCACTGTCTTATGTAATGGCACGGCCTAACCTAGAAACCTTAAGGAATCATCCTCACATCTACATCAACTGCAATCCATCCAATTAAATCCCAAGTCCTGTGGACGCAAACTATTTAACATCTTTCAAAAAGTTTCTTCTTCTCCACCCTTACTGTTACTGCCTTATTTCAGGCCCTCATAATCTCCCCTCCTGGAACACCTTGGTAGTTTTCAAACTAATCTTGTTTCATCCACCTTTAATTCATCTTCCACTATGTAATCAAATCTGATCACATTCCTTTTTAAAGACCTTTCGTGGTTCCACAGAATGAAGCCCAAGCTCCTGAGTCTGGCAAGTAAGACTTTCCATTACCTAATCTTCTTGCCACTCACCAATCCAACATTGACCTGACCTCATAAAAACTAAAGTCTTAACCACTTAAAGTTCCCCAAAAGAATAATGCTGCGTCTTCTGCCTGGAATGCCTTTGCTCTCTTCTCTCATTATTTCTGTTCCCCTAATGAACTCTTAGCTCATCTTTCAAGAGCAAGATCAAGCATCACTCCCTTTCTGAACTCTTCTTTCACCCATACCCAATTAGCTTTTCTTTCCATTTTTTGTGCCACCCTGTATCTCTATATTTACAATCAAAGTTTTGCAATGACTAGTCCTGGATTCTCATTTGGGAGAAGTCATGCTCATTCATTTTATAATCTCAATGAACAACACAATGCCTGATATCCAGTGGCCATTCGTTAAACATCTGTGGAACAAGTAACCTTTAATCTGAAATATATAATAAATGTTTTGAGTGATAACCTTATACAATGTCACTTTGTTTTACAAGTGTGTTACACTGCCAGAACCTTTCAGTTTTCAAATAAGATTATTACAATGTTTCAAAAATCACACAAGGTATGCAAACAAGAAACAGATTTCTCCTGCTTAGCTGATTCAACTAGCTAATGTTCTAGATTAGAATGTTACTTACAACCTTTTTCAGCACTTTTTTTTTTTTTTTTTTTTTTTGGTGAGGAAGATTGTCCCTGAGCTAACATCTGTACCAATCTTCCTCTATTTTTGTATGTGGGACACCACCACAGCATGGCCTGATGAGCAGCATGTAGGTCCGCACCCAGGAGTCCAACCCACGAACCCTGGGCCACAGAAGTGGAGCACATGAACTTGACCACTACGCCACCAGGTTGGGCCACAGCACATATTCTTAAGCATAAATTCTCTTGCAACTTAATGAAAATAACTGAAAAAACTAAAAGCAATTCTTATGGGAAGGAGGCCACCTGAGTCACTAAATATTTCTTGTTTCAAGCTATATCCTTATTTAATATGCATATAAAAGGAAATTAACACTATTTTTCTTTATATCTAGCTTCTGTACAAGAAAAATTTTTGTCCTGTTTAATGGACATCTTGACGTAATTCTTTAGACGACTGTGTGGTTCTGAAATATTAACCACAATAGGCTTGAAATGGACCTTCCATAATTATCATATAACAATAATGCATTCCACACTCAGCCCCATCTCACCTCTAATCCAGTTTCTTTCACTGCTTTATATATTAAATTTTTTTTATTTTAGAATTGTTTTAGTCTTATAGAAAAAGCAGAAAGATAATACAGAGCTTTCATGTAAATCTCATATTCAGTTTCCCCACTGTTAACTTCTTTCATTACCATAGTACATTAATCACAACTAATGAACCAATATTAATGTTATCATAGACCAAATTCCATACTATACTTGGATTTCATTCATTTTTCCCTGTAGTCTTTCTTGTGTTCCAGGGTCCTACTCAGGATGTCAAATTACATCTAGCTGGTTGTTTCTCCCTAGGTTCTGTGGGTTTGTGAAACTGGTCTGTGACAGTTTCTGTCTTTCCTTGTTTTTGATGAGGGGGAGGAGGATATTAGCAACAGGCAATAGACGTTAGCTTAGGGGCAATTTAAAAAAAAAAAGAGTAAATCTTTTTTATTGTATTCTCCAGAAACCTTGACATAGGGAAGACTTACTCAACAAGTATCTGCCAAATATATAAAATTTTCAAAAGCACATAATAAAAATTAACTGTGTTTGATTCACTATTGTATCCTTAGCACCTAGAATTCAGTGTCTGAATTACCACAGGTCCTCAAAATATATTTATTAAATGAATAAATTATAATTTTAGAATTTCAAAACATAAGCTGCATGAGAAGAGGGACGTCTTTTTATTCCATATTGTAGCTCCAGATGGTAAAACAGTACCCAGTTCCAACCGAGTGCTCAGTAAACTTTTGGTGAATGAATGAATAAATTAATTGAAAAATATAACCTTGTTTATTTAGTGTGCCAAACGTTATATACAAGAATTTTCCTACAACACAGTTTAAGAGAGGAAATCATAGTTTTAACTATGAAAAAAACTCCACAAAGCTGAAAAATATTCAGTAACCTTGACTCAGTACACTCATCTTCCATTTTATATGAAGGCAGCCCCTGAAGTTTTCTATACTATTTTAAGCCTTGAAAATTACATTCAACACTTAGTAATAAAGTGTATTCACTCAAACATTTATCTGAAAAATATTAAATGACCCCTTACCAGACTGTGTTATGTGCTAGGGATACAAAATTAAGATGCACAGTATCTTGGCTTCATAGAGCTCAGCAGTGAAAGGGAAAATGGGCAGCTAAATAAGCAATTATAATAATGTTTAATATATGTTCTAAATAGGTTAATCTGAGAGAACAGAAAAAGATGCCCAGGGCAAACAATCTAGTACGGGTTCCAGGAAGAAATAAAATGCAAGTTAAAATGAAGAAGACATACAGGTTGACTATGCCCACAATGAGGAGACAATAGAAGGAACAACCTGTTGGTAAGCAAAGAGGTGAGAAATACCAAGGCACCTTAGAGAGGTTGAAAGAAGTCCCCCCAGGCTGAAAAATGATGCAGGGGAGTGAGAGAGAGGTAAGACTAAAGAAATGAACAGGAGCCAGCACATGAAGGGCCTCATGTACCATATTAATGAGTTTGGATTTTATCCTGTAAGTAAATGGAACTCAAGAAAGGGTTTTAAGTAGAGAAGTGACATGATCAGATATTAATTTGAAGGAAAAATAACACTCATTCTGAACTTATGCCATGGGAAATAGAATGGAGGGGAGCAATAACAGATACACGGAACCCAGATGAAAGACTGCGGCCTAGGAAGACTAGGAAGAGCAAAGGCACGGGGATTAACAAATGAATTCAAGCACTATTTAGGAGATAGAATCAACAGATTTTGGTAACATATCAAAGGTAGATGAAACGGTGGAGAATATATAGCACTATCAATCAGTAAGATAGTGGCTTAACTGACAGGCACACTGGCAGACTGAAAAATAATGATTTCTGTTTGGGAGATGTTAAGTCTGAGACATCAAAAACAAACTGCTACATGAGTCTGGAAACCATGAAAAAAAATAAAGGCTAGAGATAGAAGTTGGAGAGTAATGAGCATATAGATAGAAACGAAATACAGGTGTGATTAAGACCACCTAGGAATATAGTGAGAAGCAGGAACAGTACAGAGCATAGGTGAAAGCTGAAACGCTGAGGACTAGTATTTAACAGGTCTTTAGCTATCCAAGTATGCTCTAGAATACGTCAGTGTTCATACCAAGGGCAACACCGGTAAAGCAGAAGGAGTACAAAACTAGCTTAAAATTGCTTTCGCCAAGATAAGATTTGTGTGCTTAAAACAGGTCCAAGAACAGAAAAGAGACACCTACAATCTAAGACAGTTCTTCCCAGGAGTAGCAGTCTGGTTTGGCAGACAACTGAGTGCAAGAAGTTGACGATGTGGGGTTCCAGCCTGGGTGTCCCAGCAGCTACCTATGTGATCCAGGCAACTAAATCTGAGTTGTTTTCATGCAGAAAATGAGGACTGAAAAGGTCCGTTCTAAGTCAAAGATTCAATGATTCTATTCAGATTATCCCACAGTCAAATTGTTATACAAACAAGACTTATATATCATAAAAACACCGTATACAATACTAGATAAGACTATGACTTGTTTGAATTCAGACAAATCTGGAACTCTAACTCCTCTCTTTCATCTACTAAATTATGAAAAGACAGCAGGTTACTTAATTTCTCTACAAGTTAGTTTCTGTAGCTATAAAAAGTAGATAATACCAAAATCTACCTCACAGAATTTTATAAGTAAAGAGATAAGGTACACATAAAAAGTGCTTTTGCACCGCGCCTGGTTTTTGCACAGTACATAAAAACACTTAAAAAATGTCAGCTGTTATTACTGTTTTAACTACCATTATTAATACACTCTGAAATTCATATATAAAATACAGTATACTTCTAACACCATGAGCCATGTAAAGCAGAGGGTGCCACATATTAACATATGGTAACAGTCAGACAAGAGCAAAGAAAAGACAGACTTGTGGGGTGTGGCCTCTGTACCTAGAGGTCCTGAAGCAGCTGCGTCTTCCATAAGTTCTCCTTCTTCCAATTCCATGTTGTTGTATTCCACATCATTTTCTCCAGACCTGAGAATATATAAAATTCATCATTACCATATAGTAAGTACAACTAACATGTGTCACCTCAACGAATTTTATAACAACAGTGCATAGCTTTCTCCTATGAAGTAAAATAGGATGTTTCTAAATATAAAAATGAGTAAAAAAGATTTCTGTCATTATCATATATATGGGTTCTGTTAATGTTCAAACTACCTTTTAAAAATAACAAGATAGGTTGACAACCTTTTTTTGTTTCTTTTGGTGAGGAAGATTGTCCCTGAGCTAACATCTGCTGCCAATCTTCCTCTTTTCGCTTGAGGAAGACTGTCCCTGAGTTAACATCTATTCCCATCTTCCTCTATTTTGTATGTGGGACGCCACCAAAGCATGGCTTCACAAGCGGTGTGTAGGTCTGCACCTGGGATCCAAACTCACAAACCCTGAGCTGCTGAAATGAAGTGTGTGAACTTAACCACTACACCACCGGGCCAGAGCTAGGTTGGCAATATTCAATTTTTAAAATAGAAAATCTGAGAACCATTGTAAGCACAAGAGACTACCGCTTCAAAGAATTTGTAACTTAATGGTACTACAATAGGTTTAAAAAAAGAGAGAGAGTGACGTCAGCATCATGGTAGAGTGAGCTTCCCCAGTAATCTCTCCCCTCCACCATACAACGAAAAAGACATTCATACCCCAACAGAGGACATCCAAACACAACACAAAAAACATCTGAGAGACCCACGCAGCCATACAACAGAGGATGGAGAGGCTGAGCCCACCTTGGAGGAGGTGGAATGGGGTAAGGGAAAACTTCACTCCATCCCCTAAAGACTGCGATCTAGGACCACGGGCGGCCTCTCAGAGGGAGGGAACGGGGGAGGGGGCATTCATTCACGGGAACATCAAGAATCCCTGAGGGCCCTTCCAGCCTAGAGGAAAGCCCTCTACCAGGGTGAAAGCTTTTGCAGGGAGTGACCTTACGAAGCCAACACCCCAGGACAGGAGAGGGAGAAAACCCCAAGAACAAATGGGAGAAAGTGCCCCTACCCCCATCAACCCAGCACAGCTCCAGTGCCTCAGATCTAGGCTGAAGGCAGAAGACTGAGAACAGTGGCTCTTGACCCCGACCCAGTGGCAACAGGCAGGAACTATGACCAAGTAACACCACGATGTCAAAAACCAGAGACTAGCAATATCCAACATTACATTAGTTCTCCAGACCAGAGAGAAAATGACAAGTATCCAGAAATCAGTCCTGAGAACACAGAAATATGTAACTTAAATGACAAAGAATTCAAAATAGCTATTATTAAAAAAAGTCAATGAGTTAAAAGGGAATGTAGAGAAACAATTCAACAAGTTAAAGAGCTATTTCACAAAAGAGTTGGAAACTATAAAGAAGAATCAATCAGAAGTATTAGAGATGAAAGACACAATGGAAGAAATAAAGCAAAATACGGATTCCTTTAACGCTCGAGCAGACACCATAGAGGAGTGTATCAGCACAATTGAAGACAGACATGTTGAAATGCTCCAGATAGAGGAGAGAACTAAGACTAAAAAGAAAGTCTCTGAGAAATGTCTGACTCAATTAGGAAATGCAACATAAAAATCATAGGTATTCAAGAAGAAGAGAAGGAGAATAGAGCAGAAAGCTTTTCAAAGAAATAATAGCAGAGAACTTCCCAAACCTAAGGAAGATGATGGAAATCCATGTGGAAGAAGCTACCAGATCTCCTAAATATGTCAATGTAAAATGACCTACTGCAAGGCATATAGTAGTGAAACTGGCAAAAGTGAACGACAAAGAATACTAAGGGCAGCAAGGCAGAAGAAAACAATTTACAAGGGAACCCCTATCAGACTTTCAGTGGATTTCTCTGCAGAAACGTTACAGGCTAGGAGAGACTCAAATGACACTCAAATCTTTGAAGGACAAATCTTTCAGCCAAGAATACTCTATCCAGTGAAAATATCCTTCAGACATGATGGAGAAATAAAAACTTTCCCAGACAAACATAAGCTAAGGGAGTTTGTAGCCACAAGACCTCCCCCCCCGTCCCCACCCCAAGAGATCCTCAGGAAGGCCCTCACACCTGAAAAAAGAAAAACGGGAGAAAGGGGTTATGAAGCATGGAGTAAGGAGATAGGTAGACAGAATCAGAGCAGGATAGCAAATACTCAAGTATAGCATTAAAGACAAAAGAAAGGAAAACACCAAAAACAAAGATAATCTTGTCATTTTAAACTCACAACAGAAGACGGAATAAGATATAGGAAAAACAACATAGGAGGGGAAAGGAAAGGGACTGAATCAGCTTAGTCTAGTCTAAGAAAATAAGAGGTCATCAGAAAATGGACTGTCTTGAATACAAACCTCATGGTAACCACTAAACAAAAAATCAGAAAAGAGACACAAATAATAAACAAAGAGAAAACAAACAAACACAACATAGAAAACTACATAACTCGACTGACAGACCAAAATACACAGGAGGAGAAACAAAGGAAATGCATGAGAACCAGAAAACGAGTGATAAAATGGCAGCATTAAGCCCTCATATATCGACGATCACCCTTAACATAAATGGAGTGAATTCTCCAATAAAAAGACACAGAATGGTGAGATGGATTAAAGAACAAGACCCAAAAATATGCTGCCTCCAGGAAACACATCTCAGCTCCAATGACAAACAGAGGCTCAGAGTGAAGGGATGGAAGACTGTACTCCAAGCTAATGGCAAACAAAACAAAGCAGGCATTCCAATACTTATATCAGACAAAGTAGACTTCAAGAGAAGGCAGGTAAAGAGAGACAAAGAGGGGCAGTATGTAATGATCAAAGAGACACTACCAAGAAGACATAACACTTACATTCTTCTCACGTGTGCACGTGACATTCTCAAGGACAGGTCATACGTTGGGAAACAAGGCAAGCCTCAAGAAATTTAAGAAGATTGAAATAATAACCAGCATCTTTTCCAATCTCAATGCTATAAAGCTAGAAATTAATTACAAGAAAAAAGCTGAGAAAGGGACAAAGACGTGGAGACTAAACAACATGCTATTGAGCAAGCAATGGATGATTGAAGAAATTAAAGGAGAAATCAAAACAAGTCTGGAGACAAATGAAAATGAAAACATACCATACCAACTCATATGGGATGCAGCAAAAGTTATATTAAGAGGGAAATTCATCGCAATACAGGCTCACCTTAACAAACAAGAAAAATCTGAAATAAGCAATCTCAAACTACACCTAACTGAATTAGAAAAAGAAGAACAAACAACGCCCAAAGTCAGCAGCAAAAGAAAAACAATAAAAATTGGAGCAGAAATAAACACTATTGAAACAGAAAAGACAGCAGAAAGGATAACGAAACAAAGAGCTGGTTCTTTGAGAAGATAAATAAAATTGATAAACCCCTAGCCAGACTTACAAAGAAAAAAAGAGAGAAAGCTCAGATAAATAAAATTAGAAATGAAAGAGGAGAAATAACAACAGATATCATAGAAATACAATGGATATTATAAGAGACTACTACGAAAAACTATATGCCAAGAAGATGGACAATCTAGAGGAAATGGATAAATTCTTAGACTCTTACAACGTCCTAAAGCTGAATCAACAAGAGACAGATAACCTGAATAGACTAATCACAAGTAAAGAGATTGAAACAGTAATCAAAAGCATCCCAAAGAATAAAAGCCCAGGACCAGACAGCTTCCCTGGAGAATTCTACCAAATTTTCAGAGAGGATTTAATACCTATCCTTTTCAAACTATTCCAAAAAATTAGGGAAGATAGAACACTTCCTAACACATTCTATGAGGCCAACATCATCCTGATACCAAAGCCCAACAAGGATAATACAAAAAAACAAAACTACGGGACAATATTGCTGATGAACATAGATGCAAAAATCCTCAACAAAATATTGGCAACTCAAATACAGCAATACATCAAAAAGATCATACATCATGATCAAGTGGGATTTATACCAGGGACACAGGGATGGTTCAACATCCACAAATCAATCAATGAGATACACCACATTAACAAAATGAGGAATAAAACCACATGATCATCTCAATAGATGCAGAGAAAGCATGTGACAAGATTCAACAGTCATTTATGAGAAAAACTCTTAACAAAATGGGGATAGCAGGAAATTACCTCAACATAATAAAGGCCACACATGACAAACCCACTGCCAGCATCATACTTAATGGGGAAAAACTGAACGCCATCCCTCTGAGAACAGGAACAAGACAAGGATGCCCACTATCATCACACTTATTCAACATAGTACTGAAGGTTTTGGCCAGAGAAGTTAGGCAAGAGAAAGGAAAAAAAGGAATCCAAATAGGGAGAGAAGAAGTGAAATTCTCGCTGTTTGCAGACGACATGATTTTATATAAAGAAAACCCTAAAGAATCCATTGGAAAACTATTAGAAATAATTAACAACTACAGTAAAATTGCGGGGTACAAAATCAACTTACAAAGATCAGTTGCGTTTCTATACTCTAATAACTAACTTACAGAAAGAGAATTCAAGAATACAATTCCATTTACAATCACAACTGAAAGAATAAACTACCTAGGAATAAATTTAACCAAGGAGGTGAAGGACTTACACAATGAAAACTATAAGTCATTATTGAAAGAAATAGATAATGACATAAAGAAATGGAAAGAGATTCTATGCACATGGACTGGAAGAATAAAGCAATCTACAAATTCATTGCAATCCCAATCAGAATCCCAGTGACATTCTTCACAGAAATAGAAGAATCCTAAAACTCATATGAGGCAACCAAAGACCCCAAACTGCTACAGCAATACTGAGAAAAAAGAACAAAGCTGGAGGTATCAGAGTCCCTGACTTCAAAATGTACTACAAAGCCATAGTGATCAAATGGCATAGTACTGGTACAAAAACAGACACAGGGGATCAACGGAACAGAACTGAAAGCCAGGAAATAAAACTGCAAATATACGGACAGCTAATCTTCGAAAAAGGTGCCAAGAACATACAATGGAGAAAAGATAGTCTCTTCAATAAATGGTGTTGGGAAAACTGGACAGACACGTGCAACAGAATGAAAGTAGACCATTATCTCATGCCATACACAGAAACAAACTCAAAATGGATCAAAGACTTGAAGATAAGTCCTGAAACTATAAAACTCCTGGAAGCTAATATAGGTACTATACTCTATGACATCGAATTTAAAAGGATCTTTTCGAATACCATGTCGTCCAAGACAAGGGAAACAAAAGAAAAAAATAAACAAGTGGGACTTTATCAGACTAAAGAGCTTCTGCAAGGCAAAAGAAACTAGGATCAAAACAAAAAGACAACACACCCATTGGGAGAAAATATTTGCAAATCAGATATCTGATGAGGAGTTAATCTCCAGAATATATAAGGAACTCACACAACTGAACAAAAATACAAATGGCCCGATCAAAAAATGGGCAGAGGATATGAACCGGCATTTTGCCAAAGAAGATACACAAATGGCCAATAAACACATGAAAAGATGTTCATCAGGGAAATGCAAATCAAAACTATGCTAAGATACCACCTACGTCTGTTAAAATGGCTATAATCACTAAGACTAAAAATAACAAATGTTGGAGAGGGTGTGGAGAAAAGAGAACCCTCATACACCCCTGGTGGGAATGCAAACTGGTGCAGCCACTGTGGAAAACAATATGGAGATTGCTCAAAGAACTAAAAATAGAACTACCATATGACCCAGCTATCCCACTACTGGGTACCTACCCAAACAACTTGAAATCAACAATCCAAAGTAACATATGCACCTCTGTGTTCACTGCGGCACTATTCACAATAGCCAAGACATGGAAACAATCCAAGTGCCCATCGACTGATGATTAGACAAAGAAGATGTAGTATATATATACAATGGAATACTACTCAGCCATAAAAAGACAAAATCATCCCATTTGCAACAATATGGACGGACCTAGAGGGAATTAGGCTAAGTGACATAAGCCAGCCTGAGAAAAACAAACAGCAGATGATTTCACTCATATGTGGAATATAAACAAACACATGGACAAAGAAAATAGTTCAGTGGTTACCAGGGGAAGGGGGGTAGGGGGTGAGCACAGGGGGTGAAGGGGAGCGCTTACGTGGTGACAGACAAGAAATAATGTACCACCGAAATTTCACAACGATGTAAACTACTATGAACTCAAATTAAAAAAAGGTACTCAAATTACTGTATATGAATAAACATTATTTTCTTAAAATATTATTTCATAAAAGAGAATGTTGCCTCCTATCAAAGTCCTCACCAAGTCTCTCATACAAAAACATTATTATCTTATTTTAAATGATAAAGTACTATATGAAACAGCACTAATGGATGCTAGCTTTGGATATTTAAAGAAGTCTCAAGATCAACTCCGGGCCTGACAGTAAGGAGCTCTGCAGACCTGCTCTCCAGTGACACTGCTAGAAAATTTTTTTTTTTTTAGAATTGATTTCCTTTGTGTTTTTTATTTTTTATTTTTTGAGGAAGATCAGCCCTGAGCTAACATCTGCCGCCAATCCTCCTCTATTTGCTGAGGAAGACTGGCCCTGAGCTAACATCCATGCCCATCTTCCTCTACTTTATGTGGGATGGCTGCCACAGTATGGCGCACCAAGTGGTGCCATGTCCACACCAGGGATCCGAACCAGTGATCCCGGGGCCGCCAAAGTGGAACATGAAAACTTAACCGCTGTGCCACCAGGTCAGCCCCTAGAAATTATTTTTAAAGCAACCATTTAAAGATTCTGGAAATAGTTCCAAGAGCATAAAGGAAATGAAAAGACATCTCCTCAAGAAAATGTACTAAAATTTGCTAAGAACAGTGACTCTGTGATACTTGAACCAAGACCATTCTCTCCACCTTCCCCTTCCAATTCAGTGATACAGGAATTCTACTCCAGACTAGTACAGCCAAGAACATAAGGCTCCCATTTTCCACAGCTCCCAATAGAAGAGCTATATTCCCAGGAGGAGCAAACATCAGCATTTCTCATCCTGCCCCCAGCTACCTGTTGCTCCTCCTGGGAATATAGCTCTGGCCTGGTATATGTGGCCAAGAGGTGGGGATTCCCTCCTTCTACCCAGACCTAAAGCTCTACCTTGGTCGCAGTATGCTGAGAACACCGGATCATCCTTGTCCCAATTCATTCATAAAACAGAGGTCCCGGGAGTGAGAAGACAAGCTGAAAAGATCTGAGACTATAGCCCCCAACTCCCCACCCGATCCCCATTAGTTCAGTTTCTAAAGCAGGAGAAATTAACACACTTCTGACCTCACTCCAGCTTCAGAGATTCTGCCTACGAGGAGGAGGAGGCTGTAAAACACAGCTGCAGAGAAATGTGCAACACTATAAAGAGCACAAAGAATTATCTCAAATAGAATCCAGCAAAATATAAAAAGAAGTACACACCATGGCAGAGTGCGATTTATCCTATGAATGCAAAGTTGGTTTAAAATACAAAAATAGATTAATGTAATACACCACACCAACAGAATAAAAAACAAAAACCATATGGTCATCTGAATAGATACAGAAAGAGAATTTGACAAAATCCCACATCTTTTCATGATAAAAACTCTCAAGAAACTAGGAATAGAAGGGAATTTCCTCAATGGAAAATTCATAGCTAACATCATGCTGGATACTTTCCCTCTAAGATCAAGAGCAAGATAAGATGTCCACTCCCACTAATTCTATTCAACATTCTACTGGACATTCTAGCCAGTGAACTTGGACAAAAAAAAAAAAAGGCATCCAGATTGGAAAATAAGCAGCAAAAGCAAGTATTTACAGATGATATATTGTATACAGAAAAACTTAAAACATCCAAAACATAAAAAAGTGTTAGAACTAATAAATGAGTTAGCAAGATTGCAGGATATAAAATTAATAGACAAGGGGCCAGCCCAGTAGCATAGCGATTGGGTTTGTGTGCTCCACTGCGGCAGCCTAGGGTTGGCTGGTTGAGATCCTGGGTGTGGACCAACACACCACTCAGGAAGCCATGCTGTGGCAATGTCCCACATACAAAGTAGAGGAAGATTAGCATAGATGTTAGCTCAGTGACGATCTTCCCCAAGCAAAAACAGGAAGATTGGCAACAGATGTTAGCTCATGGCCAATCTTCCTCACAAAAAAACCTGACAAAAATCAAATGTATTTCCATATATTTGCAAAGAACAATCCAAAAAGGAAATTTAAAAAAAAAAATCAATTCCATTTATAATAGCTTGAAAAAGAATGAAACATTTAGGAATGAATTTAACAAAAGAAGTATAAAACATATCCCCTGAAAACTACAAAACACTGAAAGGCTAAAAACTTTTGCTGGGCAAAATACTCTGTTCAGAAGATAACAAGACAAGCTGCAGAGTGGGAAAAACTATTTGCAAAGCATGTATCAGACAAAGGACTAGTATCTATATAGAAAGAACTCTCAAAACTCAACAGTAGTTGCCAGGGGTGAAGTGGGAGAGAGGGGGAGTTACTGTTTAATGGATACAGTGTTTTGGTTTGGGAAGATGAAAAAAAGCTCTGGAGACGGATAGTGGTGATGGTTGCACAACAACGCAAATGGACTTAATGCCACTGAACTGCACTTAGAAATGGCCTAAATGGTTAATTTTATGTTATGTATATTTTATCATAATAAAAAACAAAAACTCAATAGTTAAAAAAAATTCAGGGGCCGGCCCTGTGGCCGAGTGGTTAAGTTAGCACACTCTGCTTTGGTGGCCCAGGGTTTCACCGGTTCGAATCCTGGGCACAGACATGACACCGCTCATCAAGCCATGCTGAGGCGGCATCCCACATGCCACAACTAGAAGGACCCACAACTAAAAATACACAACTATGTACCGGGGGGCTTTGGGGAGAAAAAGGAAAAAAATAAAATCTTAAAAAAAAAAAATTCAATTAGAAAATGGGCAAAAGACATGAAGAGAAATATCACCAACAAGGATATACAGATGGCAAATTAAGCAGATGAAAAAATGTTCAACATCATTAGCCATTAGGGGAATGCAAATTAAAACCACAATGAGATTATCACTACACAACTATCAGAATGGCTAAAATAGAAGCTGGTGACAACACTGAACGCTGGTGAGGATTCCAAGAAACACTCACTCACACATTGCTTGTAGAAATGCAAAATAGCACAAATACTCTGGAAAACTGGCAGTTTCTTCAAAAACTAAACATTCAATTACCATAAAATCCAGCAGTTGCATTTATCCTAGAGAAACGGAGACCTACGTTCATAAAGAAACCTGTACATGAATGTTTACAGTAGCTTCACTGATGCAGCCAAAAACCAAAAACAATTCAGATGTCCTTCAACAGGTGAATGATTAAACAAATTGTGGTACATGCACAACCTAGACTACCACTCAGCACTAAAAGGAATCAAATAACGATACACACAATAAACTGGATGAATCTCCAGAGAACTACGGCGAGTGAAAAAAGCCAATCTCTAAAGGTTACTCACTGTAGGATTCCTTTTATACAACATTCTTCAATGACAAAATTATAAAAATGGGGAACACATGAGCAGTTGCCACGGGTTTGAGGTAGGGGAACAGAGGATGTAGTATAAAAGGGCAACACAAGGGATCCTTGTGGTGATGGATATATTGTATATCTTGACTCTATGGATGCCAACATCCTAGTTGTGATCTTGTACTACAGTTTTATAAGATGTTACTTATCGTTGGGGAAAACTGGGTAAAGAGTATATGGGATCTTTGTATTATTTCCTACAACTGCATATGAAATTATAATTATCTCAAAATAAGAACAAAAAAATAAACAGGGGGAAGAAAATATATAGTACTATTGTAGAAACACCAAGGAAGGAGGAGGTAGAGGAAAAGAAGAAAGAAGGGAAGAGAGGTCTATTTGCTAAATGTGTTCTAATTAATTAAAAGCTGTATATGATAATCATTATCAAAACAACCTATATGCCTATTTCCTGATCTATAAAAGCAAGAAATTAACCTTAATTTCTAAGATCTAACATTTTATGATTCCCTAAGTGCTTAGAAAAGCTCAAGATTAACTGTGCTATTTCTATGAATTATGCAAAATAGTTTGACTAGAGATATTGTAGATGTATACATATATAGAGGACATAATCAAACACCTTCTATTAGAATAAAGATTACAAAGTCAATCTAATGAAAGGTTGTGAGTCAAGTTTTATGTAAAATCCAACTGTCCTCAGAACAACCTTGAAAAAAGTCAAGAGACATAACAGTCAAAGAAATTAATTCAGATATAACTGCATATTTAAGCTGCTAGCAAGGTGGATTCCACATTATAGAATCACCATCTAAAAGAATTTCCCATGTTGATTCAGATTAACCAGTTCTATTTTATATATCTAAAAATACCACTGTAATGATTTCTGATTCGGGACTTAAAGGGGGAAGCGAAAGTGAAAATGATCTATTTTGAGGGGCTAACTTGTGGGAATAGAGGCAAGGTCAGCTACAGGAGTAAAACTCTCATCTTTGGGGCCAGCCTTGTGGCCAAGTAGTTAAGTTCATGCGCTCTGCTTCAGCGGCCCAGGGTTTTGCAGGTTCGGATCCTGGGCGCCGACATGACACTGCTCATCAAGCCATGCTGAGGCAGCATCCCACATGTCACAACTAGAAGGACTCACAACTAAATATAAAAACTATGTATAGGGAGGCTTTGGGGAGAAAAAGGAAAAATAAAATCTTTAAAAAAAAAACTCTTACTCTAGTGAAATGGTTGATACTAGGGCTGGGATAGAGAAAGTACAAGATGAAACTGGAAGATTTTGTAGTGCCAGCAAATAAAAAAATCACTTAAAAAGTGATGAAGACATCTCAAAAGGACAATGTTAGCTTCAACAGACTCCCATTGGCCAAATCTGGGATAATCTGAGCAAAAAATTATGACAGTAAATGGATTAAACCATTTAATAATATAAGAATCCATGAGTCCATACTAAAAAATTAGCTAACGAGGCACAGGGAAAAGCTCTTCCTTAAAGTAGAATTCCAATTAATAAGGAATAATGGAATTAGAAAATCATCATTTAGCAATCAACAGAGTAATCTTTTCAAACAAGAATCATCAACGGATGTTAAAACTAGCGGACAAAAGTATAATGAGAAATGATATTTACAGTCTCAAAATATGTCACCACAAAATACTTATTAATTACAAAGGGAAAAAGTACTAATTTTAGAGTGGAGAAACCTGGCAGACATCACCTTAACCAAGTGATCTAAATTAATCAACTGTAATGGGACAGATTGAAGACATGTGGCCTCCCCATCCCCCTCATATCACTTCTATAGTATTCCTGTGGTCAAATTAATAAACAGAAACCTCATTCAATGCGAGATAGGAGGCCAAAGGACGGAGCTCTCACACCCTACGGTGACAGCAGAGCCCAGGAAAAAGACTTCTTGAGTGGCAAGCAGCTCAGCCAATGAGAGACTGTCACAACTCAGCCAACGAAAAGCCACTACACCTCAAATTCTTTGTTTCCATAACCCTCCCAAGGTCCTCTTCCCCTCTATAAAAGAGTTTCTCTTCCCTTGTTGCTGAGGCCCTCACACATGGCTTGCCCATGGTTGTAGACACAGAATTCCAATTCTTTTTTTTTGAGGAAGATTAGCCCTGAGCTAACTACTGCCAATCCTCATCTTTTTGCTGAGGAAGACTGGCCCTGAGCTAACATCCACGCCCATCTTCCTCTATTCTATACATGGGATGCCTACCACAGCATGGCTTTTGCCAAGTGGTGCCATGTCCACACCCAAGATCTGAACCGTCGAGCCCCAGGCTGCCGAGAAGTGGAACGTGCGAACTTAACTGCTGCGCCACCGGGCTGGCCCCAGAATTCGAATTCTTTGCGCATTCCAAATAAACCCATTTTTGCTGGAGAAATAACTGGCTATTTTTTTAAGGTCAATAATGCCAAAAATGCATAACCTCAATCTAATCGTGAGGAAACAGACTACTCCAAATTGAGGGACTTTCTACAAAATAACTGGTCTGTATTTCTTACAAGCGTCATGAAAAACAAATTAAAAAATTTTAAAAAGCTTAAGTGAGGGCCAGCCCTGTGGTATAGTGGTTTAATTCTGAAAGCTCCACTTTGGGAGTCCAGGTGCCTGGGTTCGGATCCTGGGCGTGGACCTACACCACTGGTCAGCTATGCTGTGGCAGCAACCCACACATAAAATAGAGGTGGACTGGCACAAATGTTAGCTCAGAGCTGCTCTTCCTCAAGCAAAAAAAAAAAAAAAAGAGGAAGACTGGCAACAGATGTTGGCTCAGGGCCAATCTTCCTCAGCAAAAGAAAAAAAAGACCCAGATTGAAGCAGACAAAAGAGACTCAATTGAAAGCAACATGTGATCCTGGATTGGAGCCTAGACCAGACAAAGGGCATTACTGGTAAAATTTTTAAAAGGTCATAGATTATAGTATTACATAAATATTAATTTCTTCATTTTGATAACTGTAATATTTGTTTTTAGGAGGTACACAAGGAGAAGTATATTCATCTCAAGGTCTCACAAAAAAATTATAGAGAGAGAGAAAAGAGAGAAATATCTATGAAAGCAAAATATTAACATTTGGGGAATTAATCTGAGCAAAAGGAATACGGGAATTCTTAGTTCATGTTTTTAGAACTTTTCTTAAATATGAAATAACTGCAAATTTAAAAGTTAAAACAAAAACTAAAACTCAGTTTGGAACCTAGAGATGGGGGGGGGGGAACTAATCAGTCTTTCCTTCAAGTTCCTTTATTTATATAAGATACTCTCTATCAAAAGAAAAAATGCTGAAGATCTCCCCTTTTAGGCCCAAGTTAGGTAATATGCTTCTAATAATTACCACTTAGATGATTTATGGTGGTAGTTAATATGAGGCACTCACATAGTTTCCTCATCAATGTCATTTTCTTCCGTGTTACTTGTGGCTGTGGAACTGGCAGAAGAACTGCTCCCATCAAGGTGATTTATTTCATCTTCACCAACAAGATCCAGATCCAGATCTCCATCTGAAAGTTCATGCTAGATCAAGGCAAAGAAACAAGATTTCTATCTCAAATGCTCTACTCAGTTGATCATCCCATCTAGCCCACATATCAAGCACCAAAGAATAATGTTATCATCAGAATTCTCTGCTCCTGTGCCTAAGCTGCTGTGCTCTGTAGAGAAACTCACACAACCACATTACCTGGTACCAGTAACACATTATTGCTGCCAATTTCAGCTAGGCTCTCAATGCATCTGGAAATGCTTCATATATTTCATGTCAGCTTCCAGTAAGGCTTCTCACAGAGTAACAGTTCAAACCATCACTCCTCAAGTCCTACTTAACCTCTGCTACCCTCAAGGTCATTACAAAACCCTGTCACCTATCTGCACGGGAAAACGCACTGGGTATTAAGCATAAATCTCTCCAACTTTCAGCTGCCATACCTGCAAACTCCACCCTTCCTTTAACTCATCCTATCAAAGGTTAACTGCTTCACCCGAGCGCTCCATTCCAACACTTATTACCTCCTTAAATAATTTGTTTTGTCAATACTTTAACCTCATCTTCAATCTCTCTTCCACTGGCTCCTCATTTTAACACATACTTGACATCTCCCATCTTAAAAATAACTACAACAAAAAAATTCTTGTCTCTGCATCCTTGTCTTACTTTAAGCAATAACAACCACTTCTTGAATTCTGAATTCTAATTCTGGTTATTGTCGAGCTGGGACAAAACCTGGCTATCTCCCAAATCCTAGATCATTCTACCTATGTATGCAATAAGGTACTCAACCTGTTTCAGTGAATGTAAATAGGACACATTTTTAAAATCCACAATTTACATAGTTTCTAGAATGTGCATCAGTTTGTTTCCCACAATAAATTAATTTTTAGAAACTCGAAACACTTTGATTCAACAACTTCTGATTTATAAACATTAACATTTACAGAAGGGGACATATACTGACAGTGAAAACAAATAAACAAAATTTTCAGCACACTCATTCCCCAACATCTTATACTGGAAACCAAGATCTTATCATTTCTCTTTTCAAACACAAAATAAGTCTAACACTCTAATTATTACATGATAATCTTCATTCTGAATCTTCTCCTCATCTTCTTCATCCTCTTTGGCCCCTCTTACAGAAGCTGTAGTAGGACCATCCTGTAGAAGCATGTCAGTGCATGACCCAGACTTTTTAGCTCGTGTCTCGGGAGTGTCATCATTTTGGGGGCTAAGATGATTATCTGGTGGTGACAAATCTCTTAATTTCTGAGTTCGAGACAACTCAATAGTGAGTCTCTTTTAAAACAAAAATAGCACAAATAAACATGAATCATAAGCAGTGTTTTACTGGTACAGTAAAAAACATTTCAAGTAAAAAAAATATATCTAGATGCTCCTAAAACCATTTCTTGAACCATCTCTCTCATCCCCACTCCTGCTTTCTGCTTATGGAAAAATCTATGACAAAGAAAAACTGCCCAATTTACTCTCATCCTTCTTCTCATATCCTGCCCAAGATACACATGCAGTCAGCAATCTGTATAGTAAATACTGGCAGTTTTAAATAGTACATTTGACACGAAAATCTCTGAAAGTATGTATTTATTATATTTTCCTCCATCATCTATCAACTACTCTCAGCACTTCAAACCTCCCTCCCTATCCCAATGTCCACGGGAAGGAACATTCCTTACATCATTTAGTTTACCATCACAAAATAAAAATTCATTAACTGATCCTCCCTAGTACTCAGTCCAAAAATAGTGAGAATTCAAGATGTGGCCACTTAAATTGTTCTATAGTACAGAATCCTCTAACTTCTAGACAGTAAGGGCAAGAGAAAACTCAAGTCACTGAGAGAAACACGAAGACTTTACCTCAAACTAGAGCAGTACCATCCAATACAATTTTATGTGATGGAAATATTCTATATCCACAATGCCCAATAAAAGCAGTTGAAATGTGGCTAGTGCAACTAAGGAACTGAAATTTAAATTTACATAGCCATATGTGCCTAGTGGCTACTGAATTAGTGCAGAATTAAAAGTCTCAAAGGTAGTAAGGATGGAGAATAAAATAACTGGATTTTTCTACAAAATTACAGTGGGCCAGCCCTGGTGGCCTAGTGGTTAAGGTCAGCACATTCCACTTTGGTGGTCAGAGTTCGGTTCCTGGGCACAGACCTACACCACTCTGTTAGCAGCCATGCTGTGCTATCACCCACATACTGAAAAATAGAGGAAGATTAGCACAGATGTTAGCTCAGGGCGAATCTTCCTCAGCAAAAATTTAAATAAATTAAATTTAATTTAAAAAAAAACAGCAATAAATACCCAAAATCTAATTACAAATACTATGAGCCAATAAAACAATATGAAACACTAAACCCAAAATATATCTTTTTTGCTTACCTCTTTAAGGTTATTTATTTGTTGGATATAGCTAGTCTGTGCAGCTTCCAATTGGGTAATATACCAATGCTGGTCCCGGCATTTTTGAAAGAAAGTTGGTGAACGAACCTGAAACCTTAAAAGAATAGCTGCACGTGAAACATAATCCAAATAGTAAAACATCAACTAAGTCTTGCATCTATTAGTTCTACAATTTTAAGTTTACTTGATTATGTTATAAGGCCAAATTCAAAATGAACTCAGAGCTCTTGGTATCTGCCATTTAAATACGTAGTCCACAAATTACGGCATAAGGTTCTGAAGAGTCATCTATAAGTCAGTTGTCTAAACTCAAACTACTTTTCTAAGGAAATAACATTATACATCATGGTTAAGCTCCCAAACTGACCTACTGAAGGACATTTATTATAAGAATCTAGCTCAAATACAATGCTGATCACGAGTTGGGAAGAAGAGGACCATACCATGCAGGAAGGAGGAAGCTAACACTTTTTCTCCCCTTTCTTGCCTGGGTAGGACCCTAGCAAAAGAGGCAAAGTTTGTTTTAGGCACTGCTCTTTTTCTTTCCCTCTTTCATGTCACATTCCCATATTTCCTGCTCCTCAGTGAAAAAAAATCACTTAAAGGGTCAACTACCTAGAACTGCTTTACTGTCCCTGCAAAGAGTTGCATGCTGTAAATAACCCATATTCCCAAGGCCTCCAAATGGCAGCCTGAAACCAAAACTCATATCACAATCTGGCATATTTCACCTAGGATTAGGAAAACAGTATCTATATTAAAGCATATTAATGGATAAATGATAGGATCTTAATCCATTCAGTTATCTGTACTTTTAAGAAACCAATACTTACAAAAACAAAAAGACCTGTACCTTTTTAGGATAGCTGAACATGACTCCACTTACAGTGAAAAAGAATCAAAGTAATGTGTAAAGATGTTTCTGAAGAAAGAGTCACAAGAGGCAAGACTTATTTGGAAGCCTGCAAATCCTTCTTCCAGTCTTGCCACCATTATGTTAACTACCATTCCATTTTTTCTAGGATTCTACAGCTAGTGTATGAATCTACTGATCATCTAATAATTGTCTGCAGCAGATTAACTATTTTTAATTAAGGATACTCATGCATCAGAGGGCAGAGATGATTCACTCAACCACCATTCCAATTGGATACTGCCTAGACAGTATACATTAGTAAGAGATTAGTAAGACTTTCTACAGAGTATTATCATCTTTGAATTACTAATGAAACTGTGGTGAACCTTGCACATTATTTTTAGTATTTGTGCCATTAAAACAAAAGCAAGCAGCAGGTAAAATTCCTTAACTTTCTCTTTTAATGAAAGAATAATAAAATATATTTAACTCATATATAGTGACAGAGAAGTCTTAAGTAACTTTCTAATAAGTGCATATAAAATTCCATCAGAATCTTGAAGTTTTAATTCTGAGCACTCTTTCATTAAATATTAAAAGTAATAGGATAATTAAAAGCCCCACCTCCATAAACTCCACAGCAATTTATTTCTACTGCCATTATAGCACTATCATGTAGAATAATACATTCTGTTTTTATCTGCCCATTTCACCTTGAGTTTCCTGAGGACAAAAACCATGTCTCATTCTTTCTTAGCCCAGTGCTAGGCACAAACTGAGTAAATCTTGCTGAATCAATAATAATTAAACATCATAAGAGGAATCTGTTCCTATACTAATATTCAAGTCTCTAAGTATAAGTTTTGTTATAAACAAGGATGGCCTAAATAAAGAACTCGAGGTTAGGCATTAAAAAAAAGGAAACTCCATCACACAGACTGCCACCAGAAAGATTCAATGTTACTATGACTTCAATAAGAAGAGAACTAAGGCTAGAAAAAATGGCTCCTTTGTAAACTGGTAAAATTGATGACTGAGCAATTTTGTAATCTTCTCTATGGTTTAGGTGTGAAATAGCAACAAATTATTTCTTTTAGTGAATTAAAAAAAATACAAAAACCTGAAAGGTTATAAAATGGAACTAAAACAATCCCCAGAAGAAAAGATGTCAAAAACATGAACTTTTTTCTACATTGAAATGCAATAATCTCTTTTTTCACTTGCTTATTCTCCCAGAAAAGTTATGAAGAACAACAATAGTAAAGGTTGATATTTTAGCAACTCCTCCAGCATGCTTAAGAACAAAGAGCTCAGAATAAGTGAAATTTAATAGTGTATCAAATCACTTTCAAGAAAAAAATCTTTTAAACTTGTTTTGACGGAAACTTTCCAAACTGTTAAACACTCCGAAACCTCTCAATTCAAAACACATTTGAACCTACTTTAGGTTCTCATTTTGATTACCAAATTAAAACATCATGTAATGATGCCCCCAAACTTCTGACTTGTAAAGGTTACCCCAAGATTAAATGGGGCTTTAGCGGTTTTATAGCCACTTTATGTTCTGTCCTTTCTTGCAAATAGCACACCAACTAATATCACTTAGTTTTACTCAATTTTCATCTCTATTCTCTTACTTTTAATTTGCTGTTATTTAGAACTGAAAAATCTTTTGTGAAGTTAAGCTTGTAAAACCAGTAAAACCCAAATGTAATATAAAATGTTAAGTGAAAAAAATAAGCACTTGATCCCTCACTATTCCTCGATTTCCAAATGGTGAGGGTGCTAGAAGTTCAATGGAAAAATGAGACACTACTACATTTACTGTAAGTAGTACTTTCCTTTTTATGGAATTACTAACTAGATGTCAAGCACATTTCTGACTAATTTATATTATTCATTGACTACACAGGACTCCTAAAATGAAATGTCTAAAAACACGGTAAGGTTATAGTTAAATGAGTGAATTTCAATATTCACCTTTCTTAAATGAACATTTCTTAAATGTTCTGATGGTATTATTCCCCCATGATAAAAGCTACCTCATCAAATGTTTCCTATTACCTTAAAATCACTGTATCGTTTTGTCGATTCAAGTATCCTTCATTTGCAAGTAAGTCCAAACGAAAAAATCTATTATAACCCCAGCATTCTCCAACTTCAAAGTCAGATGCAAATTCTCGAATGATATTTTTGGTAGGATCATTGCAGGACTGATGAACCATCTCTACACGATATTCATATCTAAAATTGAAAAACAGACTATTAATATAGAGTAGTAAAGCAAGAATAAATGACTCACCAGAACACCAAGGCCATTACATTCGGTGATTACTTGAGAACAAACTTGTTAATACATACAGTTACATTTCTTTCAGAAAGGATACTATCATTTATAAAGACGGCAGAATTATAAATGGGTTACCACAACATGAGCAGCACTAGATCCTTTTTTCCCTTAAATATGACAGGTATAAAACACTACCTTAAAAAATACATAAATTCTGTATAAAACAGTACTTTCAAAGTTACTTTTGTTTCAGCAACACTATATATTTTTCCATATATTCATTACCTATATTTCCTCACATATGAAGATTCTGCCATTTCCTTTGAGGCTTACCACTACACTATTCTAAAATAAATTTTGAAATACTCTATTTTTCCAATTCAAGTTATAACACATTAACTGTGTTCAGAAATTCAAGCCTATAAAAATTTCTAAAAATAAAAAAACATAAAATAAGTATGCATTGGGAAAATCAATATATTCAGATTTCTCTATTATATACAGAAGAAAACTTTCGAGTCTTCAAACTCATTTTTACTAAGAAAGCACTGTTATTACAAGAAGAAAGAAAAGGGAAGAAATGAAGATAATCAGAAGGAACACTCAATGATAGGCATAAAGCTTCTCTTTTTTGATGGAGATAATTTAAAACAAAAACACCATAGCTCGACCCGCTATTTCTGCTGTCAAAGGCAAAAGAAAAAATTATAGCTCTTTACCTACAAATATGAGATATATTTCTTTAAGCACTGTCAAATGATTTTTACATTAGTATCTCTCACAGTATGTTATCTGGACTGATGGTACAAAGAACCAACCAATACAAAAGCTGTGATATTTTGTCTGCCTAGAATTTTAGGCAAGTAATCAGGTCACCTCTGTAGCACAAAGGGTGCTATTAAATGTCCAAAAATAAAACTAAATATCTATGCACAATTAATTTTTGACAAGGGTCCCAAGATCATTCCATAGGGAAAGAAAAATCTCTTCAATAAACGGTACTGAGAAAATTGGACAGCCACATGCAAAAGAATGAAGTTGTATCCCTGTCTAGCTTCATATACAAAAACTAACTCAAAATGGATCAAAATGGACCTAAATGTAAGGAGTAAAACTCTTAGAAGAAAACACAGGAGTGAAACGTCATAAATTCAAACATGGCAATGGATTTGTAGATTTGACTCCAACATATGAGCAACAAAAGAAAAAACAGATAACTTGGACTTCATAAAAATTTTGAGTACCAAAGGACATTACCAAGAAAGTGAAAAAAACCTACAGAATGGGAGAAACTATTGTCGAACCATCTATCTCACAATGGTTTAGTATACAAAATATATAAGGAATTCTTACAACTAGACAACAAAAAGACAACCTAATTTAAAAAGAGGCAATGGACTTAAATAGACATTTCTCTAAAGAAGATATATAAATGGCCAATAAGCACAAGAAAAGTGTTCAACTTCACCAGTTATTAAGGAAATGCAACTCCAAATCACAATGAGACATCACTTCATACACACTAGGATAGCTACAAAATATACTTAAAAATGGAAAATAATTAAGTATTGGTGAGGATGTGGAGAAATATGAACTCTCGCACATTGCAGGTAGGAAGACAGAATGGTGAAGCCAATGTGGAAAACAGTCTGGCAGTTCCCCAAAACATTAAACATAGAATTACCATATAATCCAGTAATTCCAAACTAAGTATATATTCAAAAGTAATGAAAACATATGTCCATATAGAAACTTGTACATGAATATTTACAGCAGAATTATTCATAAAAGCCAAAAGGTGGAAACAATCCAAACGTCCATCAACAGATGAATGGATTAACAAATTGAAGTCTATACCCAAACTGGGATATTATATAAAGGAATGAAGTTCTGACGTATGCTTCAACATGGGTGAACCTTGAAAACACTTACTAAGGGAACATAAGCCAAACAAACACAAAAGGTCCCATATCATATGGCCTTTTATATGAAATATCCAGAACATGCAAATAAATACAGAGAGAGAGAAAGCAGAGTAGCAGGTGCTTAGGAATGAGAGAAGGAAGGATGGGGAGTGTTTACTTAATGGGTATGGGGTGTTCTTGACAGAGGAAAATATTCTAAAATGAGAGAGGTGGTGGTTGTGCAACACTGTAAATGCACTAAGTTCCACTGAATTGTATATTTAAAAATGGTTAATTACATATTATGTGAATTTCACCTCAGAAAAATAAACTTTTTACTTCTATTTTAAAAATTAGTGAGAAAGTCAAAACTCCGAGAGAAATAATTAAGAATACTGAAAATCTGGGCAGAAAAACATTAATGCAGATGGCCAAATACATCCAGGATCAAGACAGGTAAAAGTTTAAAATCAATATAAAACAGTTTTTGAAAAAGCAGTTCCTTTGTACAGAAAACCATGTAATAATCATTCTTTTATCTACATTAGTGCTTTAAAATCACAACAGATACAGATGTTTCTAATAAATATGGCAATTAATCCAAGTTAAATTATTTACATAGTACTCAATCCTAATCTTAGATAAAACTAAAACCTTAAATTTGAATATTTCAATTTAAATTCTTTTCTTCTGGGCCAGCCCTGTGGCCTAGTGGTTAAGTTCAGGGAGCTGTGCTTTGGCAGCCCAGGTTCATGAACTTGGATCCCGGGTGTGGACCTATACCACTCATTTACCCACGCTGTGGTGGTGAACCACATATAAAATAGAGGAAGACTGGCACAGATGTAAGCTCAGGGCCAATCTTCCTCAGGGGGGGAAAAACCCACAACTTTTCTTCTGTCAAACTGAAAGTGAGAATAAATTTAATAACTGTTAACTTAAAAATTTTAGTCTCATTATAATTACTCCCTCAGAAAAACTTCAACTCTTTCCTTAAGCAACTCAAATTCCCATCTCTAAAACAAAAGGCACTCAGGAAACACTGTAAAAGAGTCAATTCCAGGATGTTACTCATGTACAAATTTCTTCTGACAGCCTACACATATGTGCAGGCTGTCATACACCTTTGTATAAATTTTTAAGCATAAAGAAATTAAAATATTTCTGCAGGGTCCCAAGTGAGACTAAAAGCTACTAGATAATGATACAATGATTTAACTTTTTCTTCCATATTTTGGCAATTAAACTACTTCACTGTTAAACTCTGAATTCCATAATTGAATGACATTTCAATATTTAATGAAAAAGCATTCAGAACTCTTCTCTAGGCTTAGTGAAGTGTTAAGAGAATTAATAGATAAGATGTTTGTTTTTATGAGAATAGAACAGCTTCATTAAGGTATTTAGATATCTGACAAACATAGAAATTCTTTTTTTTTTTTTTACAAATAGACAAACTCTAATCTTTTTGAACCTTAGTATCCTGAATGATAATATTTTATTATCACTGATGCTATTACTATTTCTAAGACAATGTGAACTTTAAGCACCAAGATGAAACCAGTATCAAAGGCAAAAGAAATTATCACAAAATCTACATATCAGTAAAAGAGGAAGGAGAATTTTCACAAGGCAAGAAACAGGTAGATCAGCAAACAGATTAACCAAGAGAAAAGGAGAGGACCAAGATTAATGGTAGCAACAGGAACATGAACAAAATCCTATAATCACTGAACTTCTCATAATTCTGCCCAAGCTTAACCACCTTCCAATCACAAGGTCTGGCCTCAGGAAATCAAACAGAGGTTGGTGGTTAAGAACAAAGAACAGAGACTGAAAAATTTGTGTTAAACAGATTGCTGTTTAAACAATGCTGAACTTGAGTGAAAAACTTACCTAAACCATTGTATTTCTGTCTGTGAAATGAGAGTGATAATAGAACCTACAAGTCACAGGGTGTTGGTAAAGCAAAGGGCGTTATGGAAAGCATAGTGCCTGGTACAAAGTATAAACTCAGTAGATGTTAGCTGTTATAACACTGTTTCAGATCACACAGGAGATCTGGAGCAGAGCTACAACTAAATCATACTTAGAATTCAAAGGCCAGAAACTTTTCCACATTACTAGCTTTATTCATGGTATGACTCACCAGTGATGGCAAGAATATTATGCATTAAGGTTAGTTTATGCCAGAGGTTGTTAAAATTTAGACTGTGTGTCCCTGGGGCTCAGTTCCTATGATCCTTTCAGAGATCCAAAAAGCCAAAACAATTTTCCTAATAAGACTAAACATTATTTGCCTTTTTCACTGTGTTGACATTTGCACTAATGGTGTAAAAGCAATGGTAGTTTAAATACACCAGTAGTCATTAAATTATTCATTGCCTAATGCTTTCAGATGTGGGGGGAAAAAGGCAGTGTGTCTCAAGAATGTGTTTGATGAAGTACTAAAAGTGATAAATGTTATTACACCTCAACTCTTGGTGTCACAAAACGGGAAATACGCATTAAGTACTCGTGCTGCATAGTGACATGCAATGGCTGTCTTGGGGAAATCACCTCGACTGAATTGCAAGCTCATTACTAACTTTTTTGGTGAAACATCAAGTTGAAAGAACAACTGACAAACAAGAGTTATTCAATTGTGGATATCTGGCAGACAGTTTCTGGACCAAAAGAACTAAGGAAAAGATATGTCACACTGTTGTCGATGATAAAACATAAGCGTTCACATAAAAAATCATAATTCTGAAAAATTTCTATGTAATACCTGAGCTTAAAAGCTTTCCAACACTTTTAAGACTTTCCTCATAAAAATGGTGATATCAATGAATGTGATTATTTGACATTTCATAATGAAATGTGTGAACTGCATGTTTATTAGTAAACCATTATTTTCCAAATGATCAGTGCACATTACAAAATCATGCATGAGTAAAAGATCCATTCAAAGTACACAACAGAAAAATAGTTTTTGTTGCTTGGTTTTTGAGTAGACAGCTTTAATGAAGTATAATGGAAATAAAGCTGGACCTATTTGAAGTGTATAATTTGTTAAGTTTTGACCTATGTATACACCCATGAAACCATCACCATTACCAAAATCAAGATACTCAACGTATCCATCATCTCCCTATTTCCTCTACCTTTTGTAAATCTCTCCTTCCTACTTTCTCCCTCCACCCAAACCCAGCCCTGCTTGTCCCCCCACCTCCCAGCAACCACACATCTGCATTCTGTCACTATAGATTAGTTTGCATTTTTCTACAGTTTTATATAAGTGGAATCATATATGCATCTTCTTTTTGTCTGGTTTCTCTCACTAAGTTAGTTTAGAAGTCATTAATGTTGTTGTATATATCAACAGTTCATTACTTTTTATTGCTGAGTGGTATTCCACTGTATGGTCATACCAAAATTTGTTTATCCATTCATCTGTTGATAGAAATTAGGGCTGATTCTACTTGGCTATTACAAATACAGCCATACTTGCTTTTACTGTGCTTCACAGGCACTGCATTTTGTAGAAGAACCTCCATCAGCAAAAAGATTATGACTCACTGAAGACTCATATGATGGTTAGCATTTTTTAGTAATAAACTATTTTTTAATTAAGGTATATACATTGTTTCAGACATAATGCTACTGCACACTTAGACCACAGTATAGTATAAATCCACTGGGAAACCAAAAACTTCGTGCAACTCACTTTACTGCAATATTCACTTTACTGCAGTGGTCTGGAACAGAACAGAACCTGCAGCATATCCGAGGTACTCCTGTAAAGCTGCTATAAACATTTGTATAAAAGTCTTTGTAAGGACATTTAGTTCCTTTCCTCTTGGGTAAATACCTAGGAGTGGTTTACCTGAGTTATACAGTAAGCCTATGTTTAACTTTTTTTTTTTTTTAAAGATTTTATTTTTTTCCTTTTTTCTCCCTGTACATAGTTGTATATTCTTCATTGTGGGTCCTTCTAGTTGTGGCATGTGGGACGCTGCCTCAGCGTGGTCTGATGAGCAGTGCCATGTCCGCGCCCAGGACTCGAACCAACGAAACACTGGGCAGCCTGCAGCGGAGTGCCTGAACTTAACCACTTGGCCACGGGGCCAGCCCCCTATGTTTAACTTTTTAACAAGCTATCAAATGGCTTACGAAAGTGTTTGTATTATTTTACAATCCCACTAGGAACATATGAGACTTCAAATTTCTCCAATTCTTGCCAACACTTGGTATATTTTTAATCTTAGCCACTCAGGATATAGCGGTATCGTATCGTTGATAAATTTCTATTTCCCTAATGACTAATGTTATTAAACATCTTACATAGGTTATTTTGCCATCTATCTTCCTTAGTGAGGTGTCTGATCAACATTTTGCCAAAGTAGGGAAGGAGATTGTTTACTTGTTATTGTTGAGTTTTGAGAGTACTTTATATATTCTGGATACAAGTCAATGTAATTTGAAGAAGACAACTTCATAATTTTCATTAAGTCTAATTTATAAATGTGTTATTTTATGGATTGTGCTTCTGCAGTGTAACTAAAATATCACTGCCCAACCCAAAGTCACAGATTGTCTCCTGTAAGTTTTATGGTTTTAGGATTTAAATGTAGGTCTATGATGAATTTTCAGTTAATATATGTATAAAGTGTGAAGCATGGATCTAAGTTTATTTTTTCACAAATGTTCAAGCACAATTTGTTGAAAATGTTCAATTTTTTCACAAATGTTCAAGCACAATTTGTTGAAAAGATTATACTCTCTCCACAGCAGTGTTTGCATCTTTGTCAAAAAGTAGTTGTCCTTATGAATGTGGGTTTATTTCTGGACTCTCTAGTATTTTCCATGATCAATTTGTCTATCCTTATGCTAACTCTGTAGCTTTATTATAATTCTTATAATCACATAGTGATTAAAATCAAGTTTTGCTGGTCTTTTGATTTCTATGATTTTCTCTATTGCTTTTCTGGTTTTTATTTCATTGCATTCTGCTTTGATCACTATTATGTCCTTTCTTCTGCTTATTTTCCATTTAACTTGTTCTTTTTTTTCCAGTTTATTAAAGTAGACATTGAGATCATTGAGACCTTTCTACTTTTCATTTATATAAATATGTAGTACTATAAATTTCCCCATACCTACTGCTTTAACAGCATACTACAAATTCTAATATGTTGTGTTTTCATTTTCATTCAGTTCAAAACACTTTCTAAAAACCCTTTATGATTTCCTCTTTGATCCAGGGGTTATTCAGAAGTTTGTTACTTAACTTTCACATACTTCAGATTTTCAAAATATCTGTTATTAATATCTAAATTAATTCCATTATGGTAAGAGATATACTTTGAATGAGTTGAATCCTTTTGAACTTATTAGGGCATGTTTTGTGTCCCAGAATATGTTCTATCTTGGTAAATATTCTGTGTGCTCTTCAGAATAACTTGTATTCTGCTATTGTTGGATTGTTCTATAAATGTCAATCAGGTTAGCTTGGTTGATAGTGTTGTTGATTTTCTGATTATTATATCAATTGAGAGAAGAGTTTTTGTCTATTTCTCCTTCTATCAGTTTTTGCTTCATGTATTTTGAAGACCTGTTATCAGAGGCATAAACATAAATGTTTAGAATCATTCTATGTCCTTTTCATTAATTGATCCTTTTATCACTATGAAATAAACTTCATCTCTGGTAATAGTCTCTGCTTTGAAATGCAGTTAAGTTATTAGACACAATTTGATCCTTTCAGGTCTTGCTTTTATTTGTTAGCTGGGTCTGGAGCAGTGTTCATTAAAATAGCAATTCCAACTTGCTTGTGACTAGAACTAGTATATCTTTATATTTACAGGGTGTTCCTAGTGAGCAGCATACACTTGAACTTGGTTTTTTAGCCAATCTGACAATTTCTGCCTTTTAACTGGGATGTTTAGACCATTCACATTAACACATCTTGGTATCTATCCCATCTGTTCTGTTACCTATTACCTTTTCCTGCCTCCGTTAAGATTAAGTATTTGTTTATAATTCCATTTTATCTCCTTTCTTGCACTACTAGCTATATATCTTTGTCATTTTAGCACTGTCTTTAGTTGATAGTTGTGATAGGGTGAACAATGTCAGCCCCCCACCTCCCACATATCCACATTCTAATCCCTGAAAACCACAAATGTTACCTTTTATGGCACAAAAGGGGAGTATACAACTCTGATTAAGGATCTTGAGATGAGGGGACTATCCTAGATTATCCATGTGGACCCTAAGTAATCATCAGTGTTGTTATAAGAGGAAAGCAGAGGAAGATTTGGCAGAGACATAAAAAGACAAGATAATGTGTTTGAAGGCAGAGATAAGAGTGACGTGGACACAAGCCAAGGAATGCCAGCAGCAACGAGAAGCTGAAAGAGGGAAGGAATGTATTCTCACCTAGTGCTTGAGAGCCAGTAGAATAACCCTGCTGAACTCCTGATTTGGGCCTAACAATAGTTTTTCAATTTCTGGCCTCCAGAACTATGAAAGGAAAAAATTTCCACTGTTTTAAACCACCAGGTTTGTGGTTAATTTGTTACAGCAGGCAAAAGAAACTAATATAATAGTGTATATCTTTAACTTATTGCAGTCCAACTTTCTTATTACAGCACTTCATCCAGTGTCCAAATTTTACTCGACTTCCATGCTCTCCTCTTTTGGTCTTGATGCTTTTGTTGTCATGTATTTTACTTCTACATATGTCATAAACTCCAAAGCACGTTATTAATTTCATTTAAAAAGTCAATTTTCATTTAAACTTATTCTAATAATAGGCAAAACTGTTTTATTTATCCATGCAGCTTCCATTTCTGGTGCTCTTCATTCTTTTGTTTAGATTCAGATGTCCAACTGGTATTATTTTCCTTCCATCTGAAAGAAATGTTTTAAAATTTCTTATACTTCAAGAGGTCTGAAAATACGTCTGAAAATGTCTTTATTTCACCTTTATTTTTTAAAAGACATTTTTGCTGAGTACAGAATTCTAGGTTGATATTTTTTTCTTTCAGTCCTTTTAAGATGTTGCTCTATTATCATTTCACATATATTGTTTCCAGTGAGAAATCTGATTTCATCTTTATCCTTGTGCCTCTACATGGACTGACAATTTAAGATTTTCTTTTTTTTTTCCCCTCAAAGATTTTATTTTTTTCCTTTTTCTCCCCCAAAACCCCCTGGCACATAGTTGTGAATTTTTAGTTGTGGGTCCCTCTAGTTGTGGCATGTGGGACACCACCTCAGCATGGCCTGACAAGCGGTGCCATGTCCACACCTAGAATTCGAACTGGCGAAACCCTGGGCCGCCAAAACAGAGTACGTGAACTTAACCGCTCAGCCACAGGGCTGGCCCCTAAGATTTTCTTTTTATCACTAGTTTTGCGCAATTATGATGTGCTTTGGTGTTTTCTTCATGTTTCATGTGCTTGTACCTCAATGAACTTCCTGGATCTGTGGGTTTAAAATTTTCATCAAGTTTGAAAAGATCTCACCATTATTTCTTTGTTTTTTCTTCCCATCCTCTCCTTTGAGGATTCCAGTTATCTCTATATTAAGCTGCCTCAAGTTGTTTTACTGTTTTAGAATTTAGTTTTTTTATGTTTCATTTTTAATAGTTACTACTGTTACGTCTTCAAGTTCATTAATCCTTTCTTTTACAATATCTAGTCTGTCATTCATGCCATCCAGTGTATTTTTCATCTCAAATACAGTTCATTTTCAAGTTCAGTTTGAATCTTTTATATCTTCCATATCTCTACTTAATTTTTGAACAAATATGAAGGTTATTAACAGTTTTAAATGTCCTTCTCTCCTAATTCTCACATACAAATCCAGCTGTCTTTTTTAAGCCATACAGAAATTTCCAAAATTGCAAAACAATACAAGTTTTCCCATCAAATATTATTTTGCCTTAGAAAAGTTGATTATTCATTAAAATGTGTGTTAATATACATAGGTTTATTAAGTGAATTAATAAAATTTTTCTGATTTCTAATTCAGAAAATATTGATATAACCCACATAAAGAAAAACAGATCTTGCTCGATTTTGATTGATTGAATATTCTATTTGTTATGTTTTCCTGCCTCTTTGCATGTCAATTAATTTTTGCTCAAACACCAGCCATTGTAAATTTTACTTTGCAGGGTGCTGGATATTTTTGAGATCTTATAAATTTTCTTGAGCTTTGCTCGGGAATGCAGTTATTAGACACAATTTGATCCTTTCAGGTCTTGCTTTTATTTGTTAGCTGGGTCTGGAGCAGTGTTCCATCTAGGACTAACCGTTCCCACTACCAAGCAAAAATTTCCTCAGTGCTCTACCCAGTGCCCCATGAATTATAAATTTCTCCACTGTAGTGGTAACAGACACAGTTCCTAGCCCTGTATGAGCAACAGGCACCACTCCCTCTAATCCTTTCAGATGGTTATTTTCCCAACTTCAGGAAGTTTCCTCACACACACGGCCTGATCAGTACTCTGCTGAATACTTGAAGGGAACACTCTACAGATGTCTGGAGTTCTCTGTCTGTGCAGCTCTCTCCTCCCTGGTATTCTGTCCAAAACACTCTAGTTGTGTTGTCTTCCGGGACACTCAGCGTTGTCTCCTCAACTCAAGGAGTCTGTCAGACTCTATCTCAGTTCCCCCGCCCTGTGTTATAGCTTGAAAATGCTCAAGGCTGTAAGATGGGGCAATTATAGAGTTCACTTCTCTGCTTCTTCTCTCTCTGGAGTTGCTGTCATTTGTTGCCTCATGTCCAATGTCTAGAAAATGTTGTTTCCATTTTTTTTGTTGTTGTTGTTGCAGAAGGGGTTACCCCCATTACACCATTATAGCTGGAAGAGATATCTTATTTCAAAGTAACAGATTTTAATGTAATAGAGTAAGATAAAATTCAGTGATACGGTTCCAGATTCCACATTATATAAATGTAAATTACCTTTAACAAACAACCACTTGTTCAGTTTTAGTGTAATATCAAAGAAGATTCAGAGCTATCTAAAACTGCTTCTTAAAGTGTTCCTCCTTAACAAAAAGTAGATTAGTGGTTGCCAGGGGCTAGGGGAAAGGGGAATAGGAAATGACTGCTAATAGGTATGGAGTTTCTTTTCAGAGTAATAAAAATGTTCTGAAATTAGATACTGGTGATGGTGGTAGAAACTCAGGGAATATATATTTTAGTATACTAAAATCTACTGAGTTGTACTCTTATTTATAAGGTGAATTTTATGGTATGTGAATTCTATCTCATTAAAAAGACTTTTCCCAACTACATATGATATTCAAAATCTGTGAGGCCAGATTTTATACATATAATTCAACCAAAACAACTTACTGCAACAAACTGAATATAGCACCAGATGTGAGAATCCAGTTGCCTTTTTTAAGGCATATAGTAAGAGAGTTCCAAAAACACAAAATGAAAGGTTTCTCACCAAATATTACTTATAGAAAAAGTTATTTTTCAAGAAAACGCTACTTATATTAATATGTAATACCTCTACTATTACTTTAAAGTGAATTAATAAATTTAAAATATTTTTCTGTTTTCATTTCTAATTCAGAAAATATCAAGAGATATAACCCACATAAAGAAAAACTCCTTGGGGGGCGAGACCCGTGGCATAGTGGTTAAGTTTGCCATGCTCCGCTTTGGTGGCCTGGGTTTGGTTCCCAGGCGTGGACCGACACCACTCATCAGCAGCCATGCTGTGGTGGCAATCCACGTACAAAATAGAGGAAGACTGGCACAGATGTCAGCACAGGGTGAATCTTCCTCAAGCAAAAAGAGGAAAATTGGGAACAGATGTTAGCTCATGGTGAATCTTCCTCAGCAAAAAAATAAATTTTAAGAGTATAAAGAGTTCTTAGGCCATACAGATGAGACCTGCCAGCCTATGCCATCATACTCTGCCAGGGATTCCATACTAGTACACTTCTTAGTAATTAACAAAAGTAGTTAATAAAAAATGCCAAAACGAATATGTGTCAACACACACTAGTTTGTTATTTAATTGCATATCTTACTTGGAAGTTTCAGGCAGGCCAGCCGAGAGTTCCAGAAACACTGATAAGTAGTAACCACGAACAACTCCATTCCCATCCTTAAAAAAGAAAAATATGTTATTCAAATACAAACTCCAGATCAATTTAAATGTAAAAATTTAAGCCACAATGAATTAAAAAAAAAAACAAAAAAAATGCAGATTAATACCTGATATTTGGATTGGAAAGTACTTCTAAGCCTAAAAACAGTAAGAGAAATAATAAAAAGACCAAGAGATTTGAGTCTATAACAACTTAAAACTTTTGTACACACAAAAAAAGCCAGGAAAATGTTAAGGCACACAAGTGAAGGAAGACATGAACAACTGTGAAAAGAGTTAAAAGTTTTAACATAACAGAACTCTTGAAAGTCAGTCTTCAAGAAAAATGAAAACCCCAAAAGAAAACACCAAAAAAATACTCACTTTCACTAGGAATGAGACAAAAAAATAATATTTAAGACCAAAAAAGAGTAAAATAGAAAAAGGTAACACGATGTTAAAAGTAAGTAAATACAATTTCTATGTTTTACATGTTAGGATTCCATATGAGATTCTGTCTGGAGATTGAGAAGTTGTCTAAATTTCTATTACAGAGATTTTTACAAAGAGAATTATTCTCTTCTGTATTTCTCCAGTATTTTGTTCATGTCTACTTTTTTAAAGGATTACATTTGTTCTAACTGTATATATAAGCATCTGTTCCCCAAACCAGACTGTGAGGGCGGAGGGCAGAGATCCTATTATTCATCTCCAGCGTCTATTGGGATATGACTATAGAGGGGTACAAGAACATTTCTAGGCTACTTTGCTCCAAAAGATCCTAAGACAGCTTTCAGGATTTGACATGGTAATCATTCAATAAATACTAATGAATAAATGAATCATCAGTTAAGTGAAAAAAGTCAGATACAAAAGATCACATATTGTACGATTCCATTATATGAAATTCTAGAAAAGCAAAACTATGGGGACAAAAGCAAATCAGTGGTTGCACAGGGGCCTAGAAAGGAGAAAGAAGGGACTAGCTGAAAAAGGGAATTAGAAAACTTTTGGGGTTAATACAAATCATGACTGCGGTAATAATTAAACAACTGCATATGCTTGTCAAAACTTGCCAAAATTAGTGAATTTTATTGAAAATAATATCACAAATTACATTGATTTTAGAAATCAATCAACACCCTTGTTACAATAGCTGGGTTTTTTTCTTCTTTTGAATTATGTTCCTAGAACAATTTCCCTGGAATGAAACTAATTAATTAATAAATAAAAGGAAATGAACATTTTCCACTCTGGATCTTCATCAGATAACAATAGTAGAAACCTTTTTTGGATTTAATTATCACAATTTTAAAGGAACAAAATCTGTTACTCTTATTTATATGCCAGCCAAACCTCTAACAAAATATCGGCTTTTCAGATTTTTCAACAGGCAGAGGTTTCTGGAAAGATTGCAGCAATGGTAGCATAGTTTTTGCAACTTCCCAAATCCAAACATAAAACGAAACAAAAAATAACTGGACAGCAAAACCTATAAGCTCAGAAACAACAAAATTAGATGACAGGTTGCCTCTACAATCCCCAAAATACAAGCAAGTAACAACATAGCAATTACAACCACAAAGACCTGCATGATATCAATATCTGTGAGGTAGAAAAAAAGGGGATGCAATGGGGCATCTAATGGACCAGAAAACAGGAAAATCACAAAATGACCAAGAGTTAGTCACCGAAAAGTATTGTGAGCTAAATACTACAGCTAAAACTGGAAAGAGTTGCTCAATGTAATACCAACTGAGTACAAAGAGGCCTAATACAAAAACATCTGAGAACTAAATGCAGTCTAGTCACTCTAAACTCTTAAAAATGAATTATATAGGGCCTTTCAGGACAGGTCCAAGGACTGCAAAGAAACTGCTAAGAGTAAAGCAAAAGATAAACAGTACAGAAAAAATAAGAGATGAAGGGCAGAGAATGCCCAGTTAAAGGTAGAGGAGAGGGCCAGCGCCAGAAATCTATCAAAAAGTATGGCATATTTTTGATTGCCATATCACACTGGAGACCCACATGCAAAAGAATGAAGCTGGAGCCCTACATCATATATAAAAATTGACTCAAAATGGATCAAAGATCTAAACCTAAGTCCTAAAACCATAAAACTCTTAGAAGAAAACAGGGGGAAAGCTTCAGGATATTGCATTTGGCAAACATTTCCTTGATATCAATCCAAAAGCAAAAACAGACAAATTGGACTATATCAAAATTTAAAACTTCTGTGCATCAAAGGACACAATCAACAAAGTAAAAAGGGAGAAACAGAATGGGAGAAAATATGTGTAAATCATGTATCTAATAAGGGGTTAATATCCAGAACATATAAAGAACTCCTACAACTCAACAAACAACCCAATTGAAAAATGGGAAAATGACTTGAATGCCCATTTCTTTAAATGGGATACACAAATAGCCAAAAAAGCATATGAAAAGATGCTGAAAATCACTAATCACTAGGGAAGTGCAATTCAAAACTGCAATGAATATTACCTAACACTCATAAGGATGGCTACAATCAAAGAAACAGAAAACAAGTATTGGCAAAGATATGGAGAAATTGGAACCCTTGTGCACTGTTGATGGGAATGTAAAACTGCTGCAGCCAATGTGAAAAACACTATGGAGGTTCCTCAAAAAATTAAAAACAGGGGCCAGCCCCATGGCCTAGTGGTTATTTTCAGCATGCTCTGCTTAGGCGGCCCGGGTGTGGTTCCCAGGCATGGACCTACACCATTTGTTGGCTGTGACCATGGCTACACCATGCTGTGGCGGTGACCCACATACAAAATAGAAGAAGAGTGGCACAGATGTTAACTCAGGGTGAATCTTCCTCAAGCAAAAGAGAGGAAGACTGGCAACAGCTGTTAGCTCAGAGCAAATCTTCATCAGAAAAAAATAAATAAATAAAAATAGAATTACCATATGATCCAGCACTACCAGTTCTGGGTATATATCCAAAGGAATCCAAAGCAGGATTTCAAAGAGATATGTGCACACCCATGTTCACAGCAGCACTATTCACTATAGCCAAGAGGTAGAAGCAAACCAAGTGTCCACTGACAGATGGATGAATAAACAAGATGTGGTGTATACATACAATGGAATATTAGTCAGGCTTAAAAAGGAAGGAAATTCTGACACATGCTACAAGGTGGATGAACTTTGAGGACATTATGCTAAATGAAAGAAGCCAGTCACAAAAACACAAATACCACATGATTCTATACACATGAGGTATCTAGAGTAGTCAAATTGACAGAAACAGAAAGTAGAATGGTGGTTGCCAGGGGCTGAGACGAGGGAGAAATGAGGAGTTACTGTTTAACGGGCAGAGAGCTTCAGTTTTGCAAATTAAAAAAGTTTTGGAGATTGGTTGCAGAACAATGTGAATATACTTAACACTACTAAATGTACACTCAGAAATGGTTAAGATGCTAAATTTTATGTTATGTGTTATATATCAAAATGAAGAAGGAGAATAAAGAGCTAGATAACATCCCTACAAACAACAAAAGCACTCTAGAAGAACATACTCAAAGAACAGATTAAAATCGTAACCTATTTCAAAACAACCTAAAAGACAGTTAAGAAAATGACAACTGGGGCCGGCTCTGTGGCCGAGTGGTTAAGTTCGCGCGCTATGCTGCGGCAGCCCAGGGTTCGGATCCTGGGCGCGGACATGGCACGGCTCGTCAGGCCACGCTGAGGTGGCATCCCAAGTCCCACAACTAGAAGGACCTGCAACTAAGATATACAACTATGCACCAGGGGTGGTTTGGGAAATAAAGCAAAAAAAAAAAAAAAAAAAAGATTGGCAACAGTTGTTAGCCCAGGTGCCAATCCTTAAAAAAAAAAAAAAAAAAAGAGGAAGATTGGCAACAGTTATTAGCCTAGGTGCCAATCTTTAAAAAAAAAAAAAAAAGAAAATGACAACCTTCAGAAAGACAAAAGAAAAAGTGACATGAAAGAATAACACAAATCACATAAGGAAAACTCAGAAATCAGGCGTTGACACTAAAGAAAGAATCAGAAATAAAAGAAAAAGTTATTTAAGAAATAAAAACTGAACTAAAAGGAACACAATAGCAAGCACAATAGTTTATATCATAAAGAAAATAAGTGAACAAAGGAAAATTTTTAAAATAAAAAAGGAAAGTTAAAAAGATGAGAGAGAAAGTGATAGATACTGAAAACAAAGGAGATTCAAAATGCAGATAATACAAGTCCTCAGAAAGAAAACCAAAGAAAGAACAAAACAAATATTTAATGCTATAATTTAGGAAATGTCTTCTTGAAGAAGGAAAAAAGATCTAAAACTACATATTGAAAGAGCCCAGCATACAACTGAGAATAGTGACCCAGAAAAACCAAGACATATAAGTAGTAAATTCTTGGACTTAAAAAGATGATGATTATTTGAGTATCTAGACAATGTCAGCAAATTTTAAGGATTAGTTTATAATCAGACTTTACCTAAAGAAAATGGAATTGAACATTTAAGACACTTCATGAAAGAAAACATGAGCCAAGGATTTTATATCCAACAACACTGCCTTTAGAGTATAAAGGACACAGCTGTTTTAAACATACAAAAACTCAGGGAATATTGCTCCCATTAGCCTTTCCAGTAGAATCTACTAGAGGACAAGCTTTGGACATTTGAACTGCTGTCTAGATATGACAGAGGAGGGCAATGTGGAGAGTATATGCAAAAAATTTTTAAATAGGTCTCAGTAATCAAATTGATAGTAGAATTAGATTTCTTATTCTGAGATTTTTGTGTTTGTGAGGTGAAATAAAGCAAATGAGTGATTGTGAGATAGTCAATAATTTCCTATGACTTAAGGAGTAGGATTCGTGGAGTGGAAGGAGATACAAGTATAATATAAAGAGATTAAAGTTAAAAATAATCTATAGTCCTGAATTTGAACTGTAAATGTATTAACTCATGAGCTGTTTTATCTTTAAATATATATATAAAAACGTGTCAAAAAATCCCTGATATTCTACAATTATATAGTAATTTTAAAGTGTTCATAAATATTTTCTCTCTATTGAGATCCCTGGAGTTTATCCACTTCAATTTTATCTATACTCTTACCAAGTTTTTCTCAAACTATTGTCTTTGGCCTAAAAACAAACAAACAAAAATCTATAAAACGTGTAACAACAAGAATGAACTCTAATGTAAACTAGGACTTTGGGTGATAATGTGTCAATATAAGTTCATCAATTGCAACAAATGTACCTTTCTGGTGCAGGGTATGTTGATAGTGGGGACGGCTGTGCATGTCTGGGTTCAGGGGATGAATGGAACTCCCTGTACTTTCCACTCAATTTTGCTATTAACCTAAAACTGCTCTAAAAACTAAAGTTTCTCTTAAATAAATCCTTAAATAACTAAATACAGATTACCCCCCACAAACCGAACACCCACATATCTTTACTACTCATTTCCTAGCTCTTTTCAATAAGGAGGCTAGAAACAGTGACTAACCTGGTAGAAATGAGCATCCCCAGCACCCAGTTAGGTTTTTTAAAAAAAATTAAATTTTTTTTTTGAGGAAGATTAGCCCTGAGCTACATCTGCCAACAATCTTCCTCTTTTTGCTGAGGAAGAGTGGCCTTGAGCTACATCTGTGCCCATCTTCCTCTGCTTTATATGTGGGACGCCTGCCACAGCATGGCTTCACAAGCAGTGCGTAGATCCACACCCGGGAGCTGAACCGACGAACCCCAGGCCGTCAAAGCGGAACATGCAAACTTAACCAGTGCGCCACTGAGCCGGCCCCCCAGTTAGGTTTTCAAATACAATTTCCCCACTAAAAGGCATCAGGTCTCTTTCGATAAAATAGCCAATTCCAGGTACAGAGTAGGAAATGTACAAGATAAGCCCAGAATATCTTGCCATAGAAGAGAACAAGAAAGCTAACTACTTTGGTTATTACTAGGGACTATTAGGGTCAGAGCAAAATGACACAGAAGCCAACTTGAAGAGATTAAATACGTACAAATCCTTGAGTTCATAACGATATTTTTAAAAACCTAATTAATCACTTTCAAATAATAATAAGGAAAAGTGGTAAATAACAGAAAAGAATCCTGCTTCTTCTACATAAACTGTAATACTGGGTAACCAAATAATAGATAAAGGGAAACACCTTTCTATAAAAGAATTCTAACCAACAAATGAAAACAAAACAATAAAATGAGAATGTCACTATTCTGCAACTCCCAATGAATTAACAGATGTAGGCAATGAGCATCAATAGCTGCCAATATCACAAAAGAAGATGCAACAAGACATGATATGACAAAAGAACACACTATTGCTTATATTCTTGCCATAGGAATTGACTACATCTCATTATGCCACTGGATTCAGCTGCCAATTTGCAGAAAATACATAGATCAAAGGAACATGCTAAAATGCACCATGAGTATGCAATCAGTATACATGTATTTTTGACGGCTTTCTGTATCTGTATTTTATTTTTACTTAAAAAATGATTTTTAAAATAAGAATTTTAAACATTTCTTGTAAGATAAATATGTTCCTACATATGATAAATAAGATTCAGTAAAATGTCAGGGTTCATACTGTTCATATTTAACTTGTTTCTTTCATAGATTTAGTAACATATCTTATAAAGAAACATACAGTTGTCATTAATTCCTTACTTCACTAAAAAAGTGAACTAGTGTACTACAGAACCTTTAAAGAAAGATATTGGTTTCAAAATTTACTAAAAATATGCAAAACTTACTGGGTAAACTTTTAACCTCCAACAAAGTCCTGAAACTTGAAGAGGTGGGCTGTAAACAGGATCTGCTCTCTGACGCAATGTGCTACAGTAAAAGAAAACAAACCAAATCCTAAGATCAAAACTGTTGTGAAATAGCAACAGGCAAAATCAAAACCAACTACTTTATTTATGTTACTTATTTGAAGTCCTGGACGATCTCTGTCATTCCATTCACCCCACCCTAGCAAAGGCTAAGTGGACTCTCTTCTTTAAAAACATGGTTCCTTTTCCCCAGACTAGAGAAGCAATCTGTCCGGAAGATAAAACACAATCCAGATGAATGACCTCTATGCTTCCAGTGGGAAACTTCTTTCTTCTAAGACTACACACCGACTGACACAGATCATTAGGTCTGTATCCTACCCAGGAATGATACCTTCCCAGCTCTTACTTGTATATATATATATATATATATGTACACAAAAAAACAGAGTTGTCAAAAACTTACCTGAAATTCTCTAAAACAAAAGTAGCTGAATCATAAGATGGTACTAATTCACTAAAAAGAAGCAAAACGCAAAAGAAATTATTTGGCTTATATAAGTTTAAAATTTCATTTAGTTAAAAAACAAAGTTAAGAACCTCAGTAATATCTTGAAAACTTTATTAAACTAAGTCCCTAAGAAGTATTTTAAAATCCTTATTAAGCATAACATTAAATCAAATAAAGTCATAAAACCACCAAAAGCAGACAAGTTCGCAATTAAATTGGAGACAACAAATACTTTAAAAAATGCCTTTTTTTAAAAAAAAAAGGCAATGTATGATTAAGCATTAAAATAAGCATAAGAGACATTTTAAAAGTACTCATGGAAATAGGAAAAGAAAGAAATTGGTGCTTAGGCTGGGAATCTGAAATATGAAACAGATATAAACAGGTTTAAAAAATCAAAAGAAACAGCAAAGCAAAAGCCACTACAATAAATCTCCAAATTTCCTTCTTCAAAACAAATTATGAGGAATATTGACAGACCATAAATATTTTGAGACTATTTACTAGTAAATAAACCTATACAATTTTATAGGCTAAGAACACATAATCACATAAGGGGCAAGTAGGATGGATGAGCACATTAACAGTTTCTTGGCAAGGCAAGACTAGCTCAGGCAACATTAGTTTCACAGTTTTCTCGAAAGACAACCAAGCTACAACCACAGGAGATAGGCAAAGGGATAGTCCATTTTGCTGCTAAATACCCTTGTATCATGTAAATAGTCTGCAGTACTGTCATTAAAACACCTCAAAAGTCAGTCAGTAAAACATTTATGATAAAGACACTATCATACATAATGTTGTAATAGTGTTATATACTTAATAAATAAAATTATAAGTTTACCAAAAAGATAAACTGCAAGCCATTTTACCACATCTTCAGATATATTTTCTAAAGTTCAATTCATGAAAATTTGCTATTACCAAAATAAGATATAAGATACATCTATAGCATTTTTACACTGTTACAGTGCCTAAAGAAATTACTGGTTTGCCAGTGACAATATAATATAGAATTAAAAACACATTATTCTTTATTTTATGGTTAAGTATGTATAGTTAAATAGCTCACATCTTTTTCACAGTAAGTAGATGTGGTTTGCTCTGCTGTTAACTATGTAGCTACTATCCAATTGTCAAGCACCCCTACCATATTCCTAGGCCGTTATTACCTTTTCTTAGAAGATTCATATTCCTCATTCCCAGACCCTTTTGCCTGGTTAATTCTCACTATTCCTTCAGATAACAGATTAGCAGTCACACACCTTTGGAGGTCTGCTCTAACTTTTCCCCATTATATGCTCTCCCAGTACTCAATATACACAAACCCCAATTAGCAGGACCAATGCAATTAGCACCTGGGAAGCCTTCCTGGAACCAGAAACCTAATCAGAGCTCCAAGGAAGTCTCCTCAGAATAGTCTTGAAATTTGGTCAAGTTACGACATGTTTTTGACGGTAATTTCATGCACCTTCCAATCACACAAGTGTTGGTCAATTCTCCCACCAAATTTATAACATCCTTCATAATGTCTAAAGACTTTAACCAATCCCCAGATGCCTGCTGATCTTCATATTGTTTCTTCCACTATGTCCTTAACATCCTTTTTGATATATTTCCTTTGTTGTTGTTACCGTTGTTTTTGCTGTAAGGCCAGACTATCACTGTCATATTTTGACCAGCCATTAAGGGTCAAAAGGGTTCACCAAAACACAAAATAAATGCCAGAAGATGACACGTTTAACTCAGAATAATAAGGCAGAACGCTTATGGGCTGAAGAGTATAGGTCACTGATGCTCACTAACCAAGAGGGTACAATATGTTCTGTCCTAGCTCTCACATGCTGAGAGAAAATGATCACATTCAGAGCATTAAAAATGTCTGCCAATTCTGGGGTACTGTGATATACTCCTACAAATGTAGATTTTTCAGGGAAAATTCTTCAGACACAAATAACATTATAACAAATTAGTGCTATGGGGCAGCATTAAGCAGGATGCATATACTTCCTCTGTTACTAGTCATCACATTTTATTTTATTACTGCTTCAATCATCTGTCTTTCTCACTAAATCATAATTTGAGGAAACAAGAACTCTCTATTGTGCTCACTACTTGCACCTGGCACATGCCTGGAACATAGGTGGCATTCAGATACTCATTGAATGGATAAATATTTACAAACATTTGCTGGAAAATCCTTGTAATTTAGTTGAAATATCTCCTCAAAAATTTTTTTGCATTCTCTACATATATATATACAAAGCCATAGCAACTGCTAAGCCAGCTAATTCCACCACTCTTAACTATTAACATCTCCACCTTATGCTTACTTGTTCAAAGGTTATCCACAATCGTACTGATGTTACCAATCTGTGCCTGCAAATAAGGCACAGCTTTATATTCCCATAGTTTTTTTTGTCTCTATACCTCCTCTACTATGGTCTTTATGACTAGAAGAATCTCATGATGGTGTCAGTAAATCTTCACAGAATATGGAGAAGCTAGCCTCAAACCACCTCTAGCCCAGTAACCTGAAAAATACTGATCCGTAAATCTTCAGACCAGAGACCTCATTATCACTTAATGAACAAAGGAAAGAAAAAGATGACCACAGTATCCATTTTTTCCTTGAGAAAATATATTGGTCAGCTATATAAAAACTGGTTTTCCTTCCCCACTTGACTATTTCTGACAGACTGACAGCTGAACTATTCTATCTTTTAAGTCCTCCTTGAGGACATTAATACAGCCTTATTTCCTACAATGCCCCAACAATCGCCCTTGAAATCTGGTTGAAATGATTTCCTTGCTGTCCCCTAAATATAGCTGCTCTTATAACATTCTTTTTCTCATGCACAAATATCCTATTCCCATCTGCCTAACAAAATCCTAATTATCTTTCATGGTGCTCCACAATTCCTTTCTAGGTTATAAAGCCTTCCTGACCACACCAGTCTCTACCCTGACCTCTTTTCAGAATTTCTGACCCAAGACAATATATAATTGAGTAACAAATATTAGACTTTAACATGTAATTCTCTACTATTTAATGTGGAATATACACCCAGGAAGATTGTTAGTTCCTCTTCCATGTCTCCTATGCAGCACCTACAACAGTGCTGAATATACAGATGGTCTTTAATAAATAACACTGCACTTCTTTAATAACCTTTTATTCTTCATTGTAGTTCCATCACAATCATCAACTGATGGAACTTAAGGCAATCCAGTCGCATGATCTCAAAGCTTAAAAACATTCACTACTGCTTTACCCATCTAAACCTTGATCTGTAACTTAACGTCAACAAATGCTGGCTTTTCTTATTTGGTCCTCTTTTCTTCACTGATCAATGCATCAACAGAGAACACCTGCTTCTTGTAGAGTGCAACTCATACAGAGTTTCTAATAAAAATTACAGTTAAATTATAAGCCAAAATTTCCAGTAAGACAGTGAGCATTACTGGAGAGAGAGCGTCCTAAAGTGACCTTTACCCATGGAAGTGCCTTTATTATCAGACTTTTAAAATTTTTTATTTTTTGGTGCTTTCCTCTTTATCAATGTGCCTGCTACCTCCCCTGCTCCCAATTTCAGTCCCTTCCATCTACACACAAAGTAGAAGGTAGTGAAAGGAAGGGATTGTTGGGGTTCTGAGCCCCTTGGGTAGTTAAAAAGGGAAGAGAAACCAAAACAATCATTGGATGTGACAGAGACTGACACTCAAGAAATCTAAAGCAGGGGCCAGCCCCATGGCATAGTGGTTAAGTTTGGTGCAGTCTGCTTTGGCAGCCTAGGTTAAGATGCCGAGCATGGACCTACACCACTTGTCAGCCATGCAGTGGAGGCAACCCACATATAAAGTGGAGGAAGAATGGCACAGATCTTAGCTCAGGGCTAATCTTCCTCAAGCCAAAAACAAGAGAGGAAGATTGGTAACAGATGTTAGCTCAGGGGTAATCTACCTCAGTGGGGGGTTGGGGGGGGAAGAAATCTAAAGCAGAGTTGCCTACCTGATGAGCTGCTTCAAGGGGTATCAGGATAGTTTACCTCCATCAATGGTTCCCAAATTTTAGTGCAGAATTACTCAAGGTGCTCAAGATTCATTTTCAGGAGACCACCTCCAAAAACTGTCAGGGAATAGGCCTTGGAATTTGCATTTTGGACAAACATTCCAACGGCCTCCGATAATAGGTGATCCATGTGCCAGATTCTGAAGTGAAAACCACTCATCTTTATATATAATATTTACATCAAAACTTATGTTTCATTCCACTGGTAATGGAATGGTTCAGAAAAAGTATCCTCAAAAGTGAAACAGCTGACCACACTATCAAAGAGGCGGCCTTAGGACACTGGTGAACACCCTTAGTTCATCCAAATCTATTTAATGAAAGTAAATACCCAGTTCTTTAATAATATTCAGTGCTTGAATAAAATATGAATATTGTATCTGGTTTGTTAATCCAGAAAGAAACAAAAACTTATTACTCAGTGAGAACTATCTGAGTTCTGGTTGTCGGAAAAATTTGCTCTTCTGTTTATAGGACTGTGGATGGTCATGATCCTCAGCAATGCATCTGTGATGAAGAACAAGAGCTTACACCAGTGATTCTAAATCAGGGGCAATTTTTCCCCCAGGGAATTTCTGGCAACGTTGGGAACCATTTTTGTCACAATTGTAAGGAGAGAGGTACTACTGGGATACTGCTAAACATCCTATAATAAACAGGAAAGCTCTCTCCACCCGAAAAGGAATTATCTAGCTCAAAATGTCAACAATACTAAGGTTGAAAAATTCTGGCTTACACCATACAATCTAGTACAATCAATGCCCTGTGGGAATCAGCGGGCATCACATATTAGAGAAAAAAGAAACGGCAGCTAAACAAACATTTTTACAACCAAAGATGTTTCCTAAATGTACTGTAGCCCTCAACATGCTAGAAACACTGGACAGTATTCCATAAGCCATCTCTAAAGTATAAGATTGACTAAAGTCTGTCATACTATTTATCTGAAGCAACAGTTTAACCTCTCATTTTAGGAATAAGCTAAGGAGATTTTAAAAGAACACACTACAAATGCCTAGCTGTACCCAATTTTATGGACTGAATCGTATCCCCCAAAATTCGTATGTCGAAGCCTGAAACCACAGTATGACTGTATTTGGAGACAGGACGTTTAAGGAGATAACTAAGGTTAAATGAGGCCATAAAAGTAAGACCCTAACCTAATACAGTTCATGTCCTTAGAAGAGGAAAAGATATTCGAGACTGATCTCTGTGCACGCAGAGAAAAGGGTATGTGAGGACACAGAGAGAAGGCACTATCTGCAAGCCAGGAAGAGAGGTCTCACCAGAAATCCAATTTTCTAGCACCTTGACCTTAACCTTCTTGCCTCCAGAACTGTCAAAGAACAAACTTCCGTTGCACAAGCCACCCAGTCTATGGAATTTTCTTATGGCAGTACAAACAGACTAACCCACCCAGAAAGACCTGGGGTATGGGCCAGCATTGGTAATTTTCAACCCCAAGTGAGTCTAACATATCACCAGTGTTCAGAACCACTCCTCTAATACCACAGTGTAATCCTAAACATGCTAGAAAGAACACGCTGCTCAGAAGAATTCTAAGATTCCCCAAGATAAACACTAAAAAGATGCATAGAATACAATCAACTGTTTCCTCCCACTATCTTTTAGAACCTAGAGATAACATCATGTCACCTTCAAAATCTCTTGGCATTTCATCCATTTTCTGAGCTTTGTTTTTGGCAACATACATGTAAATAATGAGTTATAGTCACTGTGTAGAGATGTAAACTCAAAAGGTAAATAGAATGAACACACTACAACGTGGACAGACCTTGAGGGCACTATGCTAAATGAAATAAGTCAGACAGAGAAAGACAAATCAGTATGATCTCACTTATGTGTGGAATCTAAAAAAAGGAGTCAAAAGGTATAAACTTCCAGTAATAAAATAAATAAGTCACGGGGACATAATGAACAGCATGGTGACTACAGTTAATAATACTGTATTGCAGGGCCTGGCCCCGTGGCCGAGTGGTTAAGTTCGCGCGCTCCGCTGCAGGCGGCCCAGTGTTTCGTTGGTTCGAATCCTGGGCGCGGACATGGCACTGCTCATCAGACCACGCTGAGGCAGCGTCCCACATGCCACAACTGGAAGAACTCACAACGAAGAATACACAACTATGTACCGGGGGGCTTTGGGGAGAAAAAGGAAAAAACAAAATCTTAAAAAAAAAAAAAAAAAAAATAATACTGTATTGCAGATTTCAAAGTTGCTGAGAGAGTAGATCTTAAAAGTTCTCATCACAAGAAAGAAATTTTCATAACTATGTATGGTGACAGATGTTAACCAGACATCTTGTGGTAATCATTTCGCAATATATACTAATACTGAGTCATTATGTTGTACACCTGAAAACTAATATGTTATACGGCAATTACATCTCAATTAAAAAGAAAGAATGAACAGACACTGAAACAACTGAATGGGATCAATTATTTCTTCTTACAGTACAGAAGATGAAGCTCCAGGAAGAAACCAATTCCTAGTTCACCATCATCTTCTCTTTACAGTCAAAAGCATAAGTCCACCAGAATTTTTTTTAACCAGGTTTACACACATAAACTAAAGTTCACCAGACTGCATCATTGTAAGATGGAGTTAAGAAAAATAAAATTCTTTTAAAAGAAGTATACGCATTTGCACATAAACTTCAAATGAAAATCAAGTTAAAAAACGGTCATACCTGGTAAAGTCTGGTGGAACAGGAGTAGTAACAAAGGATGCCATAGGCTTTCGATGAACTTGCTGAAACATCATGAGGATTTCTGAGCTCTTAGATATCAACTCACTCTTACTACAAGACCGCAACTGTGTGAGGAAAAAATTTATCTGAATAAACAAAATTATTATTCATTGGCACCTCAAAATTCTTAATAAGGAAGGAAAATAGACATTATTCTGGTTATATACTGGAAAAATGAGATACAAATAGAATGACTTTTTTTTTTTTTAAGATTTTATTTTTCCTTTTTCTCCTCAAAGCCCCCCAGTTCATAGTTGTATATTTTAGCTGTGGGTCCTTCCAGTTGTGGCATGTGGGATGCCGCCTCAACATGGCCTGATGAGTAATGCCATGTCCGCGCCCAGGATCCGAACCAGTGAAACCCCGGGCTGCTGAATCGGAGCACAGGAAGATAACTACTCAGCCTCGGGGTCAGACCCCTAGTCATGAATCACTTAATGACGGGAATAAGTCCTGAAAAATGTGTCGTTAGATGATTTTGTTGATGTGTGAATATTAAGATGATATAGCCTACAATCTGTCTAGGCTTTATAGTACTAATCTTACAGGATCACATTCATATATGCAGTCCATCATTGACCAAAACATCTTTATGCAGCACATAACCATAATCAAATTTTGCTATTCATACTTAGGTCTTTAACCCACCTGGAACTGAGTCTCGTGTATGGTGTAAGATGAAGATCGAATTTTATTTTATTTTATTTTTAAAGATAGGCACCTGAGGGGGCCGGCCCTGTGGCCGAGTGGTTAAGTTCACACACTCTGCTTTGGCAGCCCGGGGTTTTGCCAGTCCGGATCCTGGGCACAGACACGGCACTGCTTGTCAGGCCATGCTGAGGCGGCATCCCACATGCCACAACTAGAATAATCCACAATTGAAAATATACAACTATGTACTGGGGGCCTTGGGAAGAAAAAGGAAAAATAAAATCTTAAAAAAAGAAAAAAAGAAAACCTTATGATCATCTCAAAACACGCAGGAAAAGAATTAGACAAAATCCAACACTCATTCCTAATGAAAACGCTCATCGAATAGAAATAAAAGAAAATTCCTAAACCTGATAAAGGACATCTGCAACGAACCCACAACTAACATCATACTTAAATCTACATTACACTGGAAGTTCTGACCAGGAAAACCCGACAAGAAAAAGAAATAAAAGGCAGCAAATCAGAAAGAAAACTGTTTTTATTCAGAGATGACAAGACTATCTATAGGCAATCCAAGGTATTTACAAAATAGTTACTGGAACTAATAAATGAATTTAGCAAAATTGCAGGATATAAGATCAATATACAAAAATCAATTATACAGCCACAAGAAATCAGAAATTAGAGGCCAGCCCTGTGGCCGAGTGGTTAAGTTCGCGTGCTCTACTTCGGCAGCCCAGGGTTTCACTGGTTCGGATCCTGGGCGCAGATACGGCACTGCTCATCAGGCCATGCTGAGACAGCATCCCACACGCCACAACTAGAAGGACCCACAACTGAAATATGCAACTATGTACTGGGAGAATTTGGGGAGAAAAAGCAGAAAAAAAAGATTGGCAACAGTTGTTAGCTCAGGTGCCAATCTTTAAAAAAAATTAATTAAAAAATAAAAAAAGAACAAAAAAATCAGAAATTAAAATTTTAAAAAACCATTTATATCCCACAACTAGGAGGATCTGCAACTAAGATATACAACTGTGTACGGGGGGTTTGGGGAGATAAAGCAGAAAAAAAAAAAAAAGATTGGCAACAGTTGTTAAAAAAAACCATTTATAACATCAAAAATTCTGAAAAACTAAATAAATCTGAGAAAAGATGGGAAAAACTTCTACCCTGAAAACTAGAAAACATTGTTGAGAAAACGTATAGAAGATCTAAACAAATGGAATTTTCTTCGTGAAAGGAAGATTCAGGATTATTAAGATGTCATATCTTCCCAAATTAGTCTATAGATCCAATGCAATTCCAATCAAAACCCCAGAACCTTTTTTGGTAGAAATTAACAAGATGATTCTAAAATTCGTAAGAAAATGCAAAGAATCTGCAATAGCCAAAACAACTCTGTAAAAAAGGGCAAAGTTGGAGAGCTAACCCTTTTATTATAAAGCTACGATACTCAAAATGGTGTAGCACAGTCATGCGTTGCTTAACAACGGGGATATATTCTGAGAAACGGGTCATTAGGCGATTTCCTCATTTGGCAAACATTACAGAGTGTCCTTACACAAACCTAGATGGTGTAGCCTATTGCTCCTAGGCTACAAATCTGTACAGCAAGTTACTGCACTGAATGCTGCAGGCAACTGTAACACAATGGTATTTGTGTATGTAAGCATATCTAAACATAGAAAAGGAACAGTAAAAATACCACACAAAAGATAAAAAATGGTTTGCCTATTTGGGCACTTATCATGAATAGAGCTTGCAGGACTGGAAGTTGTTCCGGGTGAGTGTGTCTGTGAATGGTGAGTGAATGTGAAGGCCCAGGACATTACACTACTTTACACTCCATAAACACTGTACACTCAGACTAAATTAAATTTATAAAAAATATTTTTTATAAAAAATTACAGGGGCCAGCCCCGTGGTGTAGTGGTTAAGTTTGCACACTCTGCTTTGGTGGCCCAGGGTTCACTGGTTCAGATCCTGGGTGTGGACCTATACACTGGTCATCAAGCCACACTGTGGCAGCATCTCACATAGAACTAGAGGATTTACAACTATGACATATAACTACAAACTGGGGCTTCAGGGAGGAAAAAAAAGAAGAGGAAGATAGGCAACAGATGTTAGCTTAGAGCCAATCTTCCTCACCAAAAAGTTATAAAAATATGAAAAATGATAAAAAATATTTTAACAGAAAACTATGAAATTATAAAAATATTTTTCTTTCCTCAATAATAAATCTTAGCTTACTGTAACATTTTTACTTCATAAACTTAAAAAAATTTTTTTAATTTTTTGGCTTTTTTGCAATAAACACAACTTAAAACACAAACACATTGTACAACTATACAAAAATATCCTTTCTTTATATCCTTTTCTATAAGCTTTTTCCTACATAAAAAAGTTTTTACCTTCTAAACTTTTTTGTTAAAAATTAACACAAACACATACATCAGCCTAGGCCTACAAAGGGTTGGGATCATCAATATCACTGTCATGCACCTTGAACTCTTGTCCCACTGGAAGGTCTTCAGGGGCAATAATACACATGGAACAGTCATCTCCTATGATAACAGTACCTTCTTCTGGAATATCTCCTGAAGGACCTGCCTGAGCCTCTTTCTGAGGAGGTGTTACTATTTTCAGAAATATGCCCATGGTGGTTTGCTTCTTTTTTTCATCACAGATCTGCATGTAAGCAGATAATGCACCATGAATATTCCTCACTATTAATGAAAACCTTTTGCTGTTGGGGTGCATGTTTTCAAACTTTTTAAGGAGCCTAACGATGTCTGCAAAAGGTTCTGCCAAACTCTTCACTGTGAATTTTCTCGGCAGTTCTTTTTTTTTCCCCTGCAGTTTCCTTTTCTCTTGCCTCTTCTTCAGCTATGTGTTCCAGTTCCAACAACTCCTCATTAGCCAATTCCTCGGAAACTACCTCTAGGAGCTCCTCAACATCACCCTCATCCACACTGAGGTTCAAGTTGTTTGCCATCTCAGTTACAGCCTTGTTGATTTCTGTAACCTCCTCGTCCTTGGCAAGTCCTTTGTGAAGTCACTGACAAACCTCTTGAGTATCTTCTTCCAGATATCATTCATACACTCCTTGGTGACATCACCCCAAGGCCAAGCAAAGTTCTTGATGCAATCATAGATTCTGTAATCCTTCCAGAACTGCACCAGTGTCTTCTCAGTGTCTTCCTCAGTTGCAGCAATAGCCTGGGCAAAGGACCTCCTCAAGTAGTAAGCCTTAAAAGCTGCTATAAGTCCTTGATTCATTAGTTGGCCCAAAGAGGTTGAGTTCAGAGGGAGAAACACTGCTCTGACACTGGGATGAAGATCTCAATCGGAGCACTGGGAGCATTACCACCAAGAAGCAAAATCTTGAAAGATATGTTATTCACCAAACACTACTTCTCCATCTTACTGGCAGAGAAATTCAGGAGGGCATCTTGGAAGAGGAGTTGGGTCATCAAAGACTTATTATTGCTCCTGAAGTACACTGGCAGTGTGTGCTTACTGATATGCTTGAAGGCCCTGGGGTTCTCACTGTGCCAGATTACAAAGGATTTTAATTTGTAGCCTGCAACCCTGCTGACTGTTATTCTGTCCTTAAAAGCCTTGAAACCTGGCACTGACTTGGCCTCCTTATGGATGAAAGTCCTTTCGGGCATCTGTTTATAGAATAAGGAGGTTTCACCATATTGAATACTTGCTCTGGCAAGTAATTTTCCTCCACAGTCAGCTTATCTAGAGTTTCCAAAAATTCTTCAGCTGCCTTCACATCAGCACTCACAGACTAACCTTCACATTATGTAAAGAATAATGATTCTTGAATCGTTTAAACCACCCAGAGCTGGCAGTAATTTCAACATCAAGTTGAGTCTAGTCTTTTCTTTCAATCCTGCAAACTAACTTTTTGCTCTGGCCATGACTGTCATCATGCTGAGAAGGATATACTTCTACATCTGGTCTTCAATCCAGGTCATTAGAAGTTTCTCCATGTCTTGGGGGCTGGTGCTGTGGCCGAGTGGTTAAGTTCGCGCACTCTGCTTTGGCGGCCCAGGGTTTCACTGGTTCAGATCCTGAGTGCGGACATGGCACTGCTCGTCAGGCCACGCTGAGGCGGCATCCCACATACCACAACTATAAGGACCCACAACTAAAAATACACAACTATGTGCTGAGGGGCTTTGGGGAGAAAAAGGAAAAATAAAATCTTTAAAAAAAGAACAAAAAGAAGTTTCTCCATGTCTGATATAGGCCCTTCTCAAGTTTTTCTTAGTCTCATTGCCTTCAATGAAGCAGATCCTTTAACAGCTTCCATCATTTTGTTCTTGTTCTTCAAGATCACAGCTATGGTGGAATGGGACATGCCTGACTGGCAAGCAATAACCATTACTGATTTTTCACCTTCGTAGCCCTTAATCCTTTTTAATTTTGTTTCCAGGTCAATCACTCAACATGCCTTCTTACTAGCAACGCTAAGGGTGTTGTATGCTTAGGGGCCATGATGAAGAAAACAAGAGATTAAATCAAGCACAAGACGGGCTAGCCTGGTGGCATAGTCGTTAAGTTTGCATGCTCCGCTTTGGCGGCCTGGGGTTCACATCCCAGGCACAGACCTACACACTGCTTATCAAGCCACACTATGGTGGCGTCCCACATACAAAATAAAGGAAGACTGGTGCAAATCTGGCAACAGATGCTAGCACAGGGCCAATCTTCCTCAAAAAAAAAAAAAAACCAAAACTCAAATAAATAAAAATCAAGCACAAGAGAAAATGATGCAATCAAGAGATGCGGTAAACACAAGATGTATGAGGTTGCTGCTGGTGGAACACAACATACTGTTTTAGCTTTATTTTTATAAGGAGAAAGAGTACATTCTAAAATAATAAGTACACTATGGTAAATACATAAACCAATAACAGAGTCGTTTATCAAATATTATGTACTGTACATAACTGTATGTGCTATACCTTTATAGGACTAGCAGCACAGTAGGTTTGTTTACACCAGCATCACCACAAACATGTGAGTAATGTGTTGCAATACAACATTATGATGATGGCACTAGGCAATAGGAATTTTTCACCTCCATTATAATCTTAGGGGACCACCATTGTATATGCGGTCTGTCGTTTACCAAAATATCATTATGCAGCATGACAAACTGACAGAAAAATCAATGAATGAGTGGAATAGAATAGATTCCAGCAATAGAGCAATGCATATGTGGACAACAATTCTTTCAAAAGATGCAAAGGCAATTCGGTGAAGAAAGGCTGGTCTTGAACAAATGGTGCTGAAACAACTAGATAACCATATATGAAAACAAACAAAAACAAAAAAACCACGTTGGATCCATACCTCATATACAAAAACAACTCAAAATGGAACACAGACCTAAACGTAAAATCTACAACTACAAAACTTCCGGAAGAAATATAAAAGAAAATCTTTGTGATCTTGGGTTAAAGATTTCTTAGCTATGACACTAAAAGAACAAATTGATAAGTTACACTTCATCAAAATTAAAAACTTCTCCTCTTCAAAAGACACTTTAAAGAGAATGAGAAGACAAGCCACAGACTTAAAATCTTTGAAAAGCATATATCTAATAAAAAACTTATATCCAGTTCTTTATATAAAGAACTCCGAAAATTCAACAAGAAAACAAGTCAATAAAATGATGGGCAAAAGGTTTGAACAGACACTGCAACATAGATATATGGATGACAAATAAGTTCAAGAAAGGATACTTACCATCATTAGTTCTAAGGCAAATGCAAATTAAAAACCCTAATGAAATACTATACACTAAGTGAAAATAGCTAAAATTCAAAAAATTGACTATATCATGTGTGGACAAGAACATGGAGAAAATGGGACTCTCATAGACTACAGCTGGAAATATAAAATGGTACAATCATTTCAGAAAACAGCTGCCAGTGACTAAAAACTTATTCATACATCTACCATTTGACCCAGCCATTCTATCTTAGGTGGACTCAAGAGAAGAAGAAATATATATCCACGTATAGATCTGTCCCTGAATGTTCACTGCAGCTTTATTTGTAAAGGCCAAAAACAAGAAGCAACCCAAATAGCCATAAACAGTTGAATGGAAAAACAAATTCTGGTACATACATACACTGGAATACTACTCAACAATTAAAAAGGAAAGAACTACTGATACTATGAACAAATCACAAAATAATTTTGCTCAGTGAAAGAAGTCAGACATAAAACAAGTACATAACATATATGATTCTAATTATATAAAACTCTAGAAAATACAAACTTATCTATGACAGAAAGCAGACTGGGGTTGTGTGGAGACAGAAGTGTGGGGAGAAGCAGGAAAGTTTACAAAGAGGAACAAAGAAATTTTGGGGGCTAATGCATATGTTCACCATCTTGACCTGTGCTGGTTTCACAGGTGTATATGTTTGTCAAAACTTATTAAATTATACACTTTAAATACATGTAGTTTATTTTTTGTCAATTATTCCTCAATAAAGCCACTAAAAAGAAAAGAACATACATCCTTGGATTCCCACCCTACTCCATCATAGCTACTTAAAATTTGCTCTATAACACCAGCAGAAGGCTGCCAGCTTATTCTCTGGATGGGATAAAATAAAGTCTGGACTAGCGGAACAACATGACCAATTAAGAATGGATGCACTGGGGCTGGCCCGGTGGTGCAGCAGTTAAGTGTGCGTGTTCCACTTCGGCAGCCTGGGTTTCGCCGGTTCAGATCCCAGGTGCGGACATGGCACCGCTTGGCAAGCCATGCTGTGGTAGGCGTCCCACATATAAAGTAGAGGAAGATGGGCACAGATGTTAGCTCAGGGCCAGTCTTTCTCAGCAAAAAGAGGAGGATTGGCAGCAGATGTTAGCTCAGGGCTAATCTTCCCCCCCCCAAAAAAATGGAAGCACTGAAAAGTAAGAGTATTTAAATAAATATATATGTACTGAATCCTACTAGCCAAACCATGAATGAAGTATAAAGATTAAATAAAAATATTTTCAGACATGCAGTCTCGAAAAATTTATTCTGATTATCCTTTCAGGAAAGTTACAGGAGGAAATGTGACACCAAAACAAACACGTAAACAAAAAGAGTGGAAGCCATGGGAATCGGGAGACATGAAATTCAACCCAAGAAAGAAATGAAGAGAATACCCAAGATGATAATTTAAGAGAAAAGTCCCAGAAGACAGCTGTGTATTAGGCATAGAGAGGAATTCAAGAATTCCAAAAACGAAATTTAAAACAGATAAGATTTCAGTGACACTACACATTTTATTTATTCATTCACTATGTGCTTCAACCCCACCTACCCCAATCTAAATTATAAACTCTATGAGAACAGACTGACAAAATGACAGTGCCATTTTGTCCACTGCTGTATTCGAAACATCTAAAAGAATACCTTCTATCTATTTGGTACTTAAAAATTTCCTTAATAAATAAAAGCGTTAATTTTAGCATAAGAATCACTATATAAAAGTAACTGGCACTTAACATTCTATCTCAAAGCCACCACGTAAGTCCCAATGGCAGAAGATCTTAATCTTTTATAGATTTACAGATTCCTATGGATTATTCCCAGTAAAAACAATTCCATTCTTACAAAACAGAGTAAATCTTAATAATTTCAACTAGTTCCCAACAATGATGGAGAAAACTTGAAAGAATCAGCTGATTTCTATTTCATAAAAATCCCTAGTATAGCATATAGATCCCCAGATCTTTCGATCTTATATAGTCTCTGTTAAAAAGAAAAAAAAAAGTTTAAAGCATATGGACAAAAAAAGATAAAGATTTTATTTCACTGCATTTAATATTTCATCACCTGGTGCTCTACCTCCTGAAGTAAGGATTCCAACAGCTCTGTTTCTTGTGTTAGAGATGTCTTCTGACCTATTTAAAAATGACAAACACCAACATTCAGGCTCATTATTGGTTTAAGAATGAAATTAACTCACTGAATATATTCAATGACAAGGAACCAATTTCACGTAAGCAAAACTTCATTATAGATACTCTAAAACATTTTCCCGGAGCTTTAAGGGGTTGAACCTAATGTTGCAGTAACTTTGACAATAGGATTTCAGAACTAACCCTAACTATAGTTTTACATAAAATGCAATTTAGGTTTATTAAATTCACCTAAGACCTATACAATGACAATATACTTTGTAGTGAAATTAATGTTATTGCTTCCTCTAAAAGGAATATAGTAAGATCTAGGAAAGCAAGTTTTTATCAGTCAACTAATCCGAAATACTTCCTCCCCAAAATTTAACTGTGGCTTCAAAAGAGAAATGCACCAGCTGGTCCTGTGGGATAGTGGTCAAGTTTGGCATGTTCCACTTCGGCAGCCCAGGTTTGCGGGTTCAGATCCCAGGCGCAGACCTACACCACTCATCAGCTATGCTGTGGTGACAACCCATACATAAAATAGAGAGAGACTGGCACAGATGTTACCTGAGGGCTAATCTTCCTCAAGCAAAAAAAGAGGATGATATAATTAGCTCAGAGCAAATCTCCTTCAGCAAAAAAAAAAAAGAAGAAGAAGAAAAAGAATGCAGTAAGTAGGCCAGATGTTTACGTTAAATGTCAGCAAAAGGTATGTTCATTGAACATAAGAACCTGTAAAGAAGAATGCTCAGAGAGGAAAACAGTCTCAAGAAGCTGGAAACACATACAGGGATAAATGAATTACTATTATGGAAATTATTCTTCCAGAAAAGGAAGAAAGAACCTCATTTACATGTTTAAAAAAGAAAAGACAATACAGGCAAGCTTGCCAAATCAGATCACTTTCTTTAGAAATCACAGTGTGAAGAGCTGGAAGCATATCTCATGAGGTTAGCAGAAGTTGTATCGATTTGGAATAATGTTATTTGATACAGAGTGACATTTAATAAGTGAAAATTTTTTTTTGAAACCAATCTTTTCCTAGCCTGTAACAACTCACCAACATTGGGGTTCAAAGCACCATGTATCCCGGCAGCACAGAAAAACACTCACCCATTAGTGTTATAAGCTTATTCTTTAGCTGTGTGTCTAACCGTGCAATCATCATCTCCACTGCATTCCTAATTTCCCGAACACGTTCATCTTTTGCATTTCTTACAGCTTCCACATTTCTTTCCTAGAAGATAAACAGGTAAAAAAATTTTAATTGAAGAATTTTTAAAACAGAAGCAAACTGACATTAATGCAACCACTGTAATTATTCTTAAAGTCAGTTGATTTCCACTTTAAAAACTGTAAGCCAATAACACTTTTTCATTGTTTATATATCACAGAAAATTCATGGTTTTAAAAAATTGTTCACTGAACTGAATCAGGAAAAAAAAATTTTTTTTTTAAAGATTTTATTTTCCCTTTTTCTCCCAAAGCCTCCGGTAGATAGTTGTGTATTTTTAGTTGTGGGTCCTTCTAGTTGTGGCATGTGAAATGCCACCTCAGCATGGCTTGATGAGCAGTGCCATGTCTGAGCCCAGAATTCAAACTGGCGAAACCCTGGGCCACCAAAGCGGAGCACGCAAACTTAACCACTCGGCCATGGGGCTGGTCCCAGGAAAAAATTTCTTAAAAATAAACAATTAAGGCATAATAAAGGACACGATATTTTGACAGTTGAACAGAAAGATAGGTAATTAGAAAAAATTGATTTAGGTAACACACAAAACAAATACTCAAAGCCCCAATCATAACTATGATAGGAAACCACTATTCAAAAACAAAAAAATTTACTAAAGCCAATTTGCATCATGCAAAAACCTAAAACAAATGGAAATTCTGAAAAACCAGATGTAATCTAGTTTGTAACAAAGTTTTTAACTGTTTTTAGAACACACAAAAAATTAGGGTTTTCAAAGATCACAAAGTACATATAGATTTCGTAATAGCATACCACCAAAAATAAAAAGTACTCTTTCCTGTACTTACTATTATTATAAATACAAGAAGTAAGAATCTCAACCTAGAACACCCTCCCTAATGACCTAATTATAATATTGCCAAGAGAATAGAAAAAAAAGGCACTTAGATGAAGGCTAAATAGAAGCCAACTGTTTATATTCCAAAATGACATTGTAGGTAGCATACATGCAACTCAAAAAACACTACTTTCTGTATAAAGAATGTAATAAATGATGATTTGAATCCTGATTCCTGAAGGGGTAAAATAAAGAAGACATCTTAAGTTAGGAATGGTCCACAAACTTCAGTAACAGCTATCATTCTGGCATCTTTAAACAAAATATATCGCAAGTATATTTACTACTTAAATGTTTGAAGCTTATCACATTTTCCCATAGAGATCATATTACAAGTTGGTAAATAGCTCATCAAAGGTGTCTAACCCATACAGTATCTAAGAGTAGTGTTAAATATTACTCTTTCAGTTCTAACTGAGGGCATCAGAAATAGATCATTTCTTGGTAGCAGAAACTCTCCCAAAAGCAGGGGTTCCAAAGAATGCACGACTTAATGACTTTGTAAAAGTCAATACTGACTCTATTTAGGAGTCAATTACTGACTCTAACACACAGGCTTATTCAGCTCATTAGCTGACTATTTCTGCGTAAGAGGAGGCAATTCTCCAGCTTCAACTATGGAACAAGCCAAGGGTTTGGACGCAAATTCCTCAGGTAGTTTGAAGTGGATGAGAATGACTATATCTTATCAAATTTTCAAATCTTGATTTCAATATGTGATTTAAATTATAAAAAATATGATTACATATTATATATTAAAGACTATACAAAGGATAACGATCTTTTACTAGTAGTCTTACCACTTCTTGAACTAAGCTGATCAATTCCATGAGACGCCGACGAAGCTTGGCTACCTCTTCGTTCACTTTAGTAACATGCTGCTCATAAATTTCTGCCAAAGGTTTAAAGGTATGTCCACCATGCTATTTAAATTCATAAGAGTAGTTTTAGAACATTTTCATATATCTTATCTATATTTACATTCCTTTATTAATACTCAATGGACTCTAATAAACTAGTAAATGTTTTCAAATGAATTTTATCTTTCCGGCTGCCGTTACTTTGTTAAAACAGGTCAGACCTTGCTTAAAATCACTTGGCCCATATAGGAAATCCTTCAAGATTGTAGATAAAGGATTTTAGCAGAATGTTTACACTTAATCTAGAAATCTTCATTCATTAGAAAGAAACAAAATCCTTAACCTTGGCCCAAACCACCTGACACAACCTTATCTGCCACTTTTCTCTTGGTCAGCACTAGCCTTCTTCCATGTCCTCAAACTTCCCACCAGGCCTTAACAAAAGTAACTCCTTCTTATTCAGAAATTCTCCTTCTTCATCCTCCCTCCCCAAACTCTCCATCTCTTCATTTCTACTCATCCTTTGAATCATCCTAATATCTATCACAACAACAATTAAATACAAAACTAGACGTTTGATATCTGTCCTGTTCATCACTGAACCCCCTATCTCTAGCACAAGTGAATAAATTAGAAAGACCCATGGTACACTATTAGCAAAAGCAATGAACCTATTCTCATGCCATGAACAGTTACTGTGGAGACAGAACACCCGCACAAATCAGCCTCACAAATCCAGTTGTATTCAAAGAACAATTTTTTAGAGCTAACAACCTATAATCAGTTTTCTATCCAATTTTAGTACTGTAATTTATAACTCACTTGATTGGTAAATAGAACTTAAATTTCTATTTTAAGAAACTTCGTGTAACAGAGAAGTTCTTATTAGAACTGTCTTGTTCAACCAAGGCATCCAGTCATGGTCTCTAAGAGAAAAAAGATGTGAACCATGGAAAAGAATGTTTCCATTGCTTCTTACAAAATCCATTTATTTAAGTAAACAAATCGTGGAAACATAATTTTTTCTAGTCAGCACATTAGTATTCAAACTCTAATAGAAAGCTCTCTGAATTGAGCTCTACTCAACCAACTTGCCTGCCATTCTCTCCCTAAAACATGCTGACTGATGCCCAAAGTAGGATCAATTCTCATTGCTAACAGGGACCTCTACATGTCTACCCACTTCTGCTCCCACTATGACTAAACTTTCCCCACCAAGACTCTACTGTGTTTATTCTCAAACCTACTTATGCTAATTCTATTTATTACTGGAAGTATATAATTTAAATAAATATTAATTAAACAATAGAACATGACTTTAAAATGAAAAGCTGTCTCTAGGTAAACTAACTTGCATGTTTTAAACTTGATAAAGGTAGGTTACCTTAAAAAACTACTTTTGAATTAGACTGAAAAAAGAAAATAAAAAGTGAATCATAAAATCTAGACGTTTACATTCATATTGCGAACATTTTTCATTTCACAAATGTCTAAAGTTGTTCCACTCTAAAGAAACCAAAACTGGAAATCTTGGTCAGGACATCAGATCAACTAACACGTATGTAATCAAAGAAAAGACCTTCATCCTACAACAAAAGATTTGCAAATGACTATACATTTTATAGGTTTTCCACTGAAATATAATATTTATGTAAGGGGTACACATCCTACATGAAAATTTCTCATAAAAGAAGTTTTTCTGGAATAAGAACAGGTACAATACTTTCTGCTAAAAAGCAGATGCATTTAATTTTCATTCGATAAAGAGAGTAAAACGACATTATTTTCTACCTAAATCAAACAAGTACTCTAGTGCTTTCTAGTCTCTAACTAAAAATAACATACTAAATTTGTTCTGCTCACCATTCCTCCCCAAAGTGCACACTGATGGCAGATACACTTCTTACAAGTCCAGCAAAATACACTAAGTTTTTCATGGTGATTTTCACATCTATATATCATGAAAAGAAAACACAGTTATAAATTAAATTAAATTTGAACATAATTAGCTCAACAAATTCCTAAGTTTGGGCAAATACATCAGTCAATTTTATGTTTCTCAGAAAAGTATTCCACATCTTCTATGAAATAAGCTAAAAAAATACATGTGACACAATTTTTAAATTTTATTTATTTATTTATTTTATTGAGGTAACATTGCTTTATAAAAACATGGAATGCTTCACAAATTTGCACATCATCCTTGCGCAGGGGTCATGCTAATCTTCTCTGTATTGTTCCAGTTTTAGTATATGTGCTACTGAAGTTAGCACCACAATTTTTTAAGAATATTGTTTTCATTAATCTACAAGGACTTTACAATCACATAAAAAATGGAGACTAGTTTCTAAATAAAGTACAAATATAACATCATTTCCTAGCATCATTATAGATGATAAATTCTATCCTACTGCTACATTTTGAGCAAATCAGATTATGCGGCTATACCTACTTGAGTAATACTTCTACTACATGTGGCCAATGCCAACAATAATCAAGACATGAGATAAACTGCACGATGTTATACTAGATCTTCATAAGCGAACAGAACAACTCAATTTTAAAAATTTTCCCTTAGACTAGATATCCAGATGCAGAAGAATGACATTGGACCTGGTCATGAACTGAATTGTGTCTCCCAACAAACTCCTATGTTGAAGCCCTAATGTAACTGTATTTGGAAATAGGGCCCGTAAAGAGGTAAGGAAGGTTAAATGAAGTCATAAAGGTAGAGCCCTAACTCAACCAGACTGGTGTCCTTACAAGAAGAAAACGTGATGCCAAGAGTGTACACACAAAGAGAAAAACCTAGGTGAAGACACAGGGAGAAGGAACTGTATCCAAGGAGAGAGGCCTCACCAGCCAGCAACCACAGGAGGGCAAAAGGGGTGATTAGGCACAGCGTATGGTGATGGATGGTAATTAGTCTTTGAGTGTGAACATGATGTAATTTACACAGAAACAGAAATAATGATGTACACTTGACATTTACATAATGTAACAAAAGAAGAAAAGAAAAAAGAAAACAACCCTGACAATAGACTTCCAGCCTCCAAAACCATGAAAAAATAAATTTCTGTTGTTTAAGCCACCTAGTCTGTGCTATTGTTACGGCAGCCCCAGCAGATAAATACCTTCAGCTTACATCATACATAAAAATTAACTTAAAATGGATCAAAGACCTAAACAAAAAACCTAAAACTATAAAACTCTCAGAAGAAAACAGAGGGGAAAACCTACATGATACGGATTTGGCAATGATTTTTTTTTTTTAGATTTTATTTTTTTCCTTTCTCTCCCCAAAGTCCCCCAGTACATAGTTGTGTATTTTTAGTTGTGGGTCCTTCTAGTTGTGACATGTGGGGCGCTGCCTCAGCATGGCTTGATGAGTGGTGCCATGTCTGCGCCCAGGATTCGAATCAGCAAAACCCTGGGCTGCTGAAACAGAGTGCACGAACTTAACCACTCAGCCACGGGGCCGGCCCCTAGGAATGATTTCTTGAATATGACATCAAAAGCACACGCAACAAAAGTGGAAATAGACAAGCAAGACATCAAAATTTAAAACTTCTGTACATCAAAAGACACAACAGACAGAGTTGAAAGAGAAATCTATGAAATGGGAGAAAATACTTGCAAATCTTGTATCTGAAAAAGCCTCAATATACAAAATATATAAAGAACTCCTATACCTTAACAACAAAAAAACCACAAAACATAAAAAAATTAAAATATGGGCAAAGGACCTAAACAGACATTTCTCCAAAGGTGTACAAACAGCCAACGAGCATATGAAAAGATGTTCAACATGCTACTCCTCAGGTAAATGCAAATCAAAACCACAATGAGATATTACCCCACACCCATTAGGATGGCTGTCATCAAAAAAACAGAAAACAAGTGTTGGCAAAGAAGTGGAGAAATTGGAACCCTTGTACACTCTCGGCAGGAATGCAAAATGGTGCAGCTGCCATGGAAAACACTATGGAGGATCCTCAAAATATTATAAACAGAATTACCACATAATCTAGTCATACCACTTCTGGGTATATATCCAAAAAAACTGAAAGGTCTACAAGAGATGAACACCCATGTTCACAGCAGCATTATTCACAACAGCCAAAAAATGGAAGCAATCTGAATGTTCATCAATAGAAAAACAGATAAACAAAATGTGATACATACACATCGTGGATGATTTAATCAGTCCTAAAACGGAAGGAAATTCTGACATATGCTACAACATGAATGAACCTTGAGGATGTTATGAGAAGTGAAGAAAGGGAGTCACAAAAAGACAAATACTATATGATTTCACTTAAGAGTATCCAGAGTAGTCAAACTTCCAGCAAAGGAAAATAAAATGGGGTTGCTGGGAGCTGGTGGGAGGGGAAATGGGGAGTTATTGTTTAATGAGTAGAGAGCTTCAAATATGCAAGATGAAAAAGTTCTGGAGACTGATTGTACAACAGTGTGAATATACTTAACACTACTGAACTGTATACTTAAAAATGCTAAAGACAGTAAATTTTGTTACATGTATTTTACCACCATTAATAAATTTTTTAATTTCTCTCTTGCCTATAAAGGAGACAGTGTCGCATTCTTTTAAAAGGCTTTTCACTGATTAAGTACAATGAGTCAGAGAAAATATCTAAAATGGTTTACATTTTATATTTCTCACTTATAAGTAATCTGAATATCAAACAGGAAATTAATAAAAGTATGAAGAAATAGCACATTAGTTTCTGTCTGGAAGCTTGTTTAGCATGAGCTCCAAATTGTCAAATTTAAAATATAGCTTTTACAACATAGGAACTTTACCAGAACAATTCTTAATCAATGGCCTATATACACCTTCAGCAAACCTAAGGCGGGGCCAGTAGGCATCAAAAGGCAAAGAGATACACAAACTGTGTCAGTTCCACTCCTTTTACGAGAGGGTGAAATAAAAGAATCCAATCAAGAGTGAGAAGGGTCTCTCCAAATAGTGATACCCACATCACACCAGAGGAAAAATACTAAATACACTATATTTAGTTTCACCTATGAAACTAAAAGGAAACTTTTAATTGTGTCATTAAAATAACATATGGCAGAAATCTATGAAATACTTGAGTAAAGAAATTGAGGACATACTTGTCCTTTTCATTTTCTTCATGTTTGGTGAGACTGCAGAGTTGAAGAGTATCAAGTTGCTGTGTTACTTCTTCCGCCCAACGACAGTTTACTAGTTCTCGTAGTTGGAGTGGAGCACTGGAGAGAAAATGTATACATATATTCTAATTCAGGAATTCGACATTATATTCTAAGACACATTCCAAAGCTACATGTGAGGTGATGAATGTGTTAATTAGCTCAATGGGGGGAATCCTTTCACAATGCAAACGTACATCAAATTATCACATTGTACACTTTATCTTACAATTTTACTTGTCAATATACCTCAGAAAAGCTGGGGAAAAAAAAAATCAATCAAGAAAAAATACACTCCTCAAAGTAGAGCTCACAATCATATTCACACCATATTACTATTAAAATAATAAAGACACAATGAAAAGTATGCTTAGCAACTTCCTACACTAATGTATCATTTCCAAAAAAAAAAAAGTGAATAAGAAATCTTGGCAATTCAGATTTCAGAGAGAATTCTGAGCTCCTTAGTCTAAAGCTGTACTGTCCAAAATAACAGTCACTAGCCATATGTGACTATTTAAATAAATTCAAATTATTTAAAATTAAATAATGGGGCCTGCCCGGTGGCGCAGCAGTTAAGTTCGCCCGTTCCACTTCAGAGGCCCAGGGTTCGCCGGTTCGGATCTCGGATGCAGACATGGCACAGCTTGGCAAGCCATGCTGTGGTAGGGGTCCCACATATAAAGTAGAGGAAGATGGGCATGGATGTTAGCTCAGGGCTAATCTTCCTCAGCAAAAAGAGGAGGATTGGCAGCAGTTAGCTCAGGTCTAATCTTCCTCAAAAAAATTAAAAAATCAAAAATTAAAAATTAAATTAAATTAAACAAAAACAAAATTTCATTACACAGTAACACTAGACATACTTCAAGTGCTTAATCACCACATGTAGCTAGTGGCTACCGAACTGGACAGCAAAGCTACAGAACATTTCTATCATGACAGAAATTTCTATTCGATAGTGCTGGTCTTCTTAGAAGTTAAGATAAAAAAAGTGAACATGAAGAAAAATGGGCACAAGATACAAAGAGGTAATTTAAGAAAAAAGAAATATAAATAGCTAAAAACGTTTCAAAAGATACTCAGTTTCAAACATTTTTTTAAAAGTATGTTAAAAACAAAACACCATTTTTCATCTAGCAGAATGACAAAAAAATGAAAGTTTGGTAATATCCAGTGTTGGCAAGAATGTGAGGAAAAGGGGTTTTCATATCTATTATTAGGAATGTAAAATGGTAAAAAGTTTTCCTTCAAAGCAATTTGGCATAATTATTTGACATAACCAAAAGTGGAAACAACCTAAATGTCTCTCAATATAAGGATAAATAAATCAACATAGAGTCACATAATGGATTATTATTCAAACTTTTTTTAAATGACATATGTGTACATTCCATCAAGAAAGGTACCACTATATTTTACATGAAAAAAAACAAATAGCAAAATAGTATTATATCATTTCTGTGTTTTAAGAAAAAATTTTTATGTTTACATATCCATATAAACATAGAAAAATGTCCAGAAGAAGACACCAAACCTGACAATCTCTTCTGAAAGTGTTATTTCACAGAAAGATTAGGTGGGGTGTATCAGAATCAGAAGCTTTTTTATTTTATATTTATCAATACTATCTGGATTTTTTTAACCAGAAAACTTAAAAACTTTTAATTATAAAAGTTAAGAAGTTACACAATGATCTTCTATAAGAAGGCAAACTATGTAATGCATTCTACATAATTCAAAGCCAGGTACACTAGTCTGTATTCCTTTATCTAGACAGATTGCTTATTTTCTCTTCAACTGTATTCAAAGAGGAGAAATACGGCAGATCGCAGAAAGAACTTTATGAGTTCTATGACACACTGACCCCATCACCTTACTGTTTTGCAAATTCAAATAATCACAGCAAAACACTTACCGGCAGTGAGGACATTGAGCTCTCTGCTCTGTCAGCCAGCGCTAAGGAGATAAAAGAAATTAAGATTTTGATTGTAGAAACACCATTATTTTAATTTGTACATACTGAAATTTACATACCAAATTTAATGAGTTTAACGCTCTACTGCCTGCATTAATTATAGATACTTACAGCAGGCAATCTACTGTCTCCCTCTCATTATCATCACGACAGGAACAAACTTTCAAAAGGACAGCACTCATCCCAAAATAGTTGTCAAGAAACTATTCTCTCATAGGAAAGAAAGTGATCCTCGGACTCTCTGGATCTCACAGGAAAGATGTGGATCATCTTCACAAAAAAATCATCATACTGTCATCACCACTCCCAAAAATAAACTACAGTGATGATTTACTTCTAACTAACCTACCATAAAATATCCCAGGAAGTTTAAGGTATTACTAAATTCCTTTCTTGAAAAGCAAACTAATCTTGAAGTATATACAATATGGATACACAAATTAGACCTAAATTTGAATAAGAAATACAGCAAAAATTTTTATGTCTTAACGGAGTTCTACAGTTCAGTAATTTAAAAATCTACATAACTTGGCTTCCTCCTAATTATAAAAAGGTTTCACAAGAGAATAGTGTCTACTAAACCTCAAATTCTATTAATTTAATCCTTTTACTTATTACTGGATAGGGAGCAGTTTTATACCATGTATAAAGGAGATGCTAAGATTTTCCAAAAACAATAGCTCTATGGTTAAATATTTTATGTTTTAACTGCCCCGTAAATAGGTTCAGAGATAAATAACTAACTATATAATCCTATACCAAGGTACTCCCATAATCTGTTATTTCTATTTATCCCTTTCTATTTCTTTAGAAGAATATGTGCTTTTACTTAAAGTCAAATAATCAATTCAGAAATAAAATTCCCAAGGAAAGCTTAAAAGGACAATAAAAGATTAAAGGTAATAGGAAAAAAGTACTTCACAGAAAAGAAAATAAAGTCGGAAAAAGAAAATAGATGGAAAAGGATTCCTCCATTCTTAACAACCTTCAACATTATTTCTTTGGTCCCTCGGCAAAAACAAGATTTGAGTCAGGTTTCTTCCCCTGAAACGGTGCTCTGCTAAAGTACAGCACCCCTCCAGGGCTGGACTCGGCCCACTCCTCTCCAGCCTCATCTTCTATCTCACTCTAGCGGACCCAGCAAGGTTAAGTCTTTAACTACCTTTCCTCTCTCTACCCAGAATCTTCTTCAATAGTTCTCTTCAACTGGGTTATTCCTTCTCATCCTTTACATTTCAGTTGATATGCCACTTCCTCCAGAAAGCTTTCCCCGACTCTCTACAGACTATTTCAGATACCACTGCCAGGCTCTACCACAGCAACCTATTACTCTCTTTTCATTATGTTTCTAACACTTTATTACGTTGACTTATTTGTTGGTCTCCCCTGCCCTGCTAGACGATGAGCTCTATAAAGGTTAGAACCATGATAGGGAGTGACCAGTTCATATTTTTAAATATGCCCCTCCCTTTCAGTCAAAACAGGCTTATTGCTGCAGTATATACCACTCTTGGCATCATATTTGTGTATTCACTTTTATATAATCCCTCCTTCCACATCCTGCCCCATGGGAATGTCAATTGATTACGTCCATAAAACTTTCTTGCCTATCCCAGGCTAGTGACCTTACCCTTCCCTGGATATCTGTGGCATTTTTACCTTGTATTCCATAATTTAACTTAATCACAAAATAAATAAAGCAATTTTAATACTCTGGGAAAAAACAATGTTTCTCCTAAACCAACACCAAAGAATCAGTGATACAATAGTAATGCACAAATATTAAAACCTTTATAGTAATTCCCCCACATTCAATTTAAGAATTAATTTCTCTCGTTCATTAAAACAGAAGAGTCACAAGCTTTAGACAGTATTCAGACTCAACTCTGATTCCTAGCTCTGGTACTTACTGACTACATAATACTAGACAAGTGACTGAATTCAAGGTTTCCTCATATGCAACAAGAGAATCAACATACCTACTCTGCAAAACTGTACTAGGGAAATCCTCAGCAAAAACCTAGCAAACCGAATTCAACAGTACATTTAAAAGATGATACATCATGACCAAATGGGATTTATTCCTGCAATGCAAGAATAGTTCAACACAAAAATCATTTGTAGTAATACGTCATATTAATAAAATGAAGGGGAAAAAACACATGATCATCTCAACTGATACAGAAAAAGCATGACAAAATCCAATATCTCTTCATGACAAAAACACTACAGAAATAGCAATAGAAGGGAACTCCTCAACATGATAAATGTCCATATATAAAAAACACACAGTGAACATCTTATTCAACGCTTAAAGACTGAAAACTTTTCCCTTACGCTCAGGAAAAAGACAGGGATGCCCGATTTCCCCACTTCTATTCAACATACTACTGAAAATTCTCCAGCCAGAGCAATTAGGCAAGAAAAAGAAATAAAAAGCACCCAAATTGGAAAAGAAGTAAAATTATTAGTTTGCAATGACATGATCTTACATGTAGAAAACTCAAGATTTCACAAAAAACAGTTAAAGCTAATAAACAAATTCACCATAGTTGCAGGATACAAAACCAACTACACAAAAAACATTTGGATTTCTATCAAGTAGTAATGAAGAACCCAAGAAAAAATTAGAAAAACAATACATTTACCATAGCATCAAAAGAGAGTATAATACCAGGGCTGGCCTGGGCACATAGCAGTTAAGTTTGTGCACTCCACTTCAGTGGCCTGGGGTTCGTGGGTTCCCATCTCAGATGCAGACCCAGCACCACTTAGCAAGCCATGCTGTGGCAGTCGTCCCACATATAAAATAGAGGAAGACAGGCACAGATGTTAGTTCAGGGCCAATCTTTCTCAGCAAAAAGAGGAGGATTGGTGGCAGATGTTGGCTCAGGGCTAATCTTCCTCAAAAAAAAAAAAAATAAGAGTAAAATACCTAGAAATAAATTTAACCAAGGAGCTAAAAGATTTGTACGTGGAAAACTACAACACTGCTGAAAGAAATATAAATAAGTCCTAAATAAGTGGTGAGACATCCTGTATTCATGGATTGGAAGATTTACTATTTTTAACATGATAATACTACCCAAAGCAATCTACAGAATCAATGCAATTCCTACCAAAATCCCAATGGTACTTTTTACAGAAGTAGAAAAACCCAATCTAAAATTCAAATGGAATCTTAAGGGACCAAAAATAGGCAAACTATTTGAAAGAGAACATGTACACCAACAACTAATAGAATGTTATATGTCAATTATATCTCAATCAAAACAAACAAAAAAGAACAAAGCTGGAGGACTCACACTTCCTGATTTAAAAATTTACCTCAAAGCTATAGTAATCAAAACAGTTTGACACCAGCATAAGCACAGAAATAGAGATCAATAAAATAGAATAGCCTAGAAATAAACACAAAAGGACAAAGACAATATGTGGGAACAACTTTTGGGGATTCCATTTATATGAGGTACTTAGACTATATGAGGTACTTAGACAAGTCAAACTCATAGAGACAGAAAGCATAGTGGCTACCACGGGTTGGGAGAGAAGGTAATGGACAGAAGTAATTAAAGCAGGCATCCTTGTCTTTTTCCTGATCTTAAGGGAAAAGTTGAGGTACCACTACATACCTGTGAGAGTGGCTAAAATTCAAGACTGAACATACCAAGTGTTGGCATTAATGCAGAAGAAATGTAATTTTCATACACTGCTGGTGAGAATGTAATATGATACAATCATTTTAGAAAACAATTTGATAATTGGTTAAAAAGTTAAACATGCACCTACCACATGATCTATCCATTCCACTCCCAATTACTTATCCAAGAAAAGAAAAAGCTTAAGTCCATTCAAAGACTTGTACACAAATGTTCATAGCAGTTTTCTATTAACTGGCAAAAATTGGAAGCAACCCATATGTCCATCAACAGGTGAATGGATAGACCAACTATGGCATATGCATACAATGGAACACTACTCAGCAACAAAAAGGAATACTATTGATACAACATAGATAAATCTCAAGTTTTTTTGAGGAAGATTAAGCCTGAGCTAACATCTGCTGCCAATCCTCCCGTTTTTGCTGAGAACGATTGGCCCTGAGCTAACATCTGTGCCCATCTTCCTCTACTTTATATGTGGGATTCCTGCCAGAGCTTGGCTTGATGACAGGTGTGTAGGTCCACGCCTGGGATCCAAACCGGCAAACCTGGGGCTGGCAAAGCAGAACATGCGAACTTAATGGCTGTGCCACTGGGCCAGCCCCCTCAACATAATTTTGCCGAATAAAAAAAGCCAGACACATAAGAGTACATATTGTAAGAATCCATTTGTATAAAATTGCAGAAAATGCAAACTTATCTACAGTGAGAGAAAGCAGATCAGTGATTGCCTCAGAACAAAGACAAGAGGAGGGAGGGACTGACAAGAGGAGGAAGGGATTACGAAGAGGCACAAAGAAACTTTTGGGGATTACAGATATATTTATTATCTTGACTGTGGTAATGGTTTCTAAAGTGTATACATTTGTCAAAACTTAGTAAACTGTATACTTTAAATATGTGCAGTTTACAGTATATCAGTTATACCTAATTCTTAGGCCGCAAAATTAAAAATAAAACAATAATTATAGGTAAACAAAGTGCTAACAATGCTGAAAATCAAAAAAGTATTAAAAAAAAACTGGATGAGAAAGATGAAGCAAAAAATGGGAGAATACAAAAACAGAAACAGGTAATGAGAGAACCAACTGAGTGTAGTTGGATGAATGAAGGAGACCTAGCCTGACAAAGGTTCCCACCTTTTGGTGAGGGTGCAGGCTCCAGGGAGTTGTGGGGAGAGTGCTGGCCTGGGAGTCAGTCTAGCTTTGGTCTGTCACTAACTACTAGGTAACTTTGAAGAACTCTATTCACAGGTCTGGAAGTTAGTTTGTTTTATTCAATCTGGACTGTCACAAATAATTAAATTTCTTGGTTGAATGAACAGAGATGAGATGGAGGAGAAAGGAAGGCATTCAAATAAACAATATTACAATTTGGTTAGGTAGAGTACTCAGCTCTCAAGGACTTTGCTGCTATAATTATCCCCTCTCTCCAGCATCATTATTTTCTCTCTACTGGCTCAGTCTCAACAAGATACAAAAATTCCTCCAAAAAAGAAAAAAAGTTGACTCTCAACACCCACCTTCAACCCACTGCTTTATTTCTTCCCTTTACAACAAAATTCTGCCAGAGTTTTTTCACACTTGTTGTCTCATTCTCCTCCCACTCTCTGCCATCAGGTTTTTGTCCCCACTCTTCCACTGAAACTACTCATCAAGGTCACCAATGACCTACACACATTCCCAAATCCAACGGTCAACTCCCAGGCCAGAACCATGTGACACAGCTAAACTACTCCTCTTTGAAACATGTTTTTCACTTGAATTCTCTGACACCACACTCACAGCTCCTTCTTGTTCCCCTTTGCTTAATCCTCCTCCCCCGACCTCTAAACGTTGAGTGCCCCAGAGTTCAGAACTAAAAATATCCTCCTAAGGAGGTAATCTAGTGATCTCACCTAGTCCCCTGGGTTTAAATACTATCTATAAACTAAAAATTTAATCTCTCTAATGTCCCCTTCCCCAACTCCAGATTCCTATTTCCAACTACTGTCTCCAATTAGATGTATAATAAACATCTCAAACTTGATATATTTAAAAACAAAACTTTTACATCTCTAGCTTACCAAAATCTGCTCCTCCCCAAGTTTCTTCTACTTCAGAATAATGGAAAATCATTCCTTCATCCAGACGCCATAAAAAACTTTTCTCACATCCCATCTCAATCCCATCATTGGCTCTACCTTCAAAACATGTCCAGAACTGCCCTATTTCTCACTACCTCCACTGTTACCATTCTAGTCTAAAGCACCAGTCACTTTTCACTAATAAACACATCCTAACTGGTCTTCTCACTTCCTCTCCCACCTGCCTACAGTCTACTTTCCACATAGTAGCCAGAGTAATAGCTTTTAAAACGTTAATTACTTGATATCACTCAAAAGCTTTCAATGGCTACCATCACACTTAAAATAAAATCCAAAGTCTTTACCAAGGCCCCTAGCTACAATTCCAAACTCATCTCCTTTCCCTCTCTCCCTCTGTCCACTCTGCTCCAGCCACACTGGCTTCTTTGCTATTTCTCAACACACTAAGCATACTCCCTTCTCAGGGCCTTGGCCTCTTCTGACTTCTCTGCCTGGGATTTCCTTCCCCTGGATATTCCCATCACTCCCACATTTCAGTCTGGTCTCTGCTCAAATATCATCTCCTCAGAGAGATCTTCCCAGACTACCCTATCTAAAATAGCTACCAACCTGCTCGTGCCCTCCTCAAAGTCCCCACCATTATTCAGTTTGGTCTTTCTTCATAGCACTTATTGGTAACTAACATCTATCTATTTACTTCTTTGTCTATATCCCAACTACTAAGTCAAATCCTTGGGAAGTCAATGCCTATCTCCAAGTAGGCATGAAATTAATATTTGTTGAATGAACAAAAGACTGAATGGTTATAGCCAGCCTGGTGGCGCGGCGGTTAAGTGCGCACATTCCACTTGGTGGCCCAGGGTTTGCCGGTTCGGATCCTACACACCACTTGTGAAGCCATGCTGTGGTAGGCATCCCACATATAAAGCAGAGGAAAACGGGCATGGATGTTAGCTCAGGGCCAATCTTCCTCAGTAAAAAGAGGAGGATTGGTGGCAGATGTTAACTCAGGGCTAATCTTCTTCAAAAAAGACTGAATGGTGCATTCAGGAACCAAGACAGCTCTAGGAAAAAAGGTTAGAACTAGATTATCTGATGGTCTGAATATAAGACTAATGTTCTTGGACTTTATCCTTCAGGGAATAAATCTCTGAGGCTTCTGGGAGGAAACAAAATGACATTACTAGAAAACATCAATATGGCAGCAAAATACAAAATGGACTAGAGATAAGAAAAGACTCAAGACAGAGAGATCAGTTAGAAGGTAACTATAATAATCTAAGCATGAGGTGATAAGTATCTATATTTCTCTATTAGGATGGTAACAATAGGAATGGAAACGTAGGACAGATATAAGTGACACTAGAAGATAATAATTGACAGTACTTAAAAATCACTGGCGTAAGAGGTTTCAAGTTTGAGTGGACTGGCAGAACAGAATAAAAAGAAAAAAGTCAAGAAGTCAATTTGAGAAAATAATAGGAAGAATCTGATCTGGAACAAAGTTCAAGATGATGGAAAGATAACCAGATAAGACATTTATAGGTCAAGGCTGAAGGCATAGATTTAGGAGCCATACACACAGAGATAATAGTTAAACCTGCAAGAATAAATCAAACTTCCCAAAGTCTATGAAATTTTCCCAGAAACCTCAAAGTAGAGAATGCCAGCAGCAATATTTAATACATACCTTTAAGGAGCAGGAAGAGGAACAGGTAACAGTGAAGAAACGAAGAATCAATGAGGTAGAAGGTAATCACCAGGGGTCATATGTATACGAGACCTTCATCAAAAGAACTAAGTCCAGATCCAGCCTCTACCATTTAATTAACTACAGTGATAGAAGCCAATTACTTAACTTCTCTAGCTTCAGTTTTATCATTTATAAAACATAAATAATGATACATGTATTAGTTGCTATTTTAACAATAGAATAATATAACACCTTACAAGCAGATAGTACTTTATAGTTTCTAAATTACTTTTTAGCTTATCTCATTTAATGCCACAACCATCCTCTGAGGCAGGTCTTGTTATCCACATTCTATAGCTGAGGAAACAGGCTGAAAGATTGAGTCTCGCAGTTTATGAGTGAGAGAACTAGCATGGTACGTAAGCTAGGTCTTCTGCACATGGTGTAGAGGCAAAGAACACAGGCTCTAAAGCAAGGCTTCCTGGATTCAAATCCAGCTCCATCATTTGCTAGCTGTGTGACTAGAGGCAAGTGATTTAAGTGTTACATATACTACTCTTGATAAAGGGATATTTCTCTTCCGTAGGCAGGAATAAGGAACCACAGAGAAATTTTATTTTTCTCTCTTTTTTGAGGAACATTAGCCCTGAGCTAACTACTGCCAGTCCTCCTCTTTTTGCTGAGGAAGACTGGCCCTGAGCTAACATCCGTGCCATCTTCCTCTGCTTTATACGTGCGACGCCTACGACAGCACAGCGTGCCAAGAGGGGCCATGTCCACACCCGGGATCCAAACAGGCGAACCCTGGGCCACTGAAAAGCCGAACGTGCGAATTTAACCGCTGCGCCACCGGGGCCGGCCCCGCACAGAAAAATTTTGAGGTAAAGAGACATTAGGATGGCTTTGATTTTCTCAGTGAAGGAAATAATCTACTGAGTAATGCAGGAGGGCAGTTTTCAACTCTGATCTGCAGATGTGCCATTGAATTTCCACACACAACCAAAATAAGTCCTTCTGTCCTACATCTTAGGCTTCCTCATAATTTTGTTTGAGGGGTTCACTTACATTCAAGTTTTAAAGCCACTGAATTATATTCATCTCTAAAGTCTCTTGTAACTACTATAAGATATGATTTTATTCTTTGCCTTTGAATCTATTACTAGCTTTTTCTCCATCTCACCCGTCAAAGAAGTCTCAACTCTCCCTCCTCTGAGCCTCACAGCAGTTTGTTGGTGCCTCTTTACAACACTACACATTCTTCAATATAAACACAAAGTTCATTCTCTCATTTAGATTTAAGCTCCTTCAGGGCAAACACTTTGTCACTTACCTTAGTATCCCTCAACCCCAAACAAAATGCAGGCAAGCACTTCCTAAGTACTTGTTAAATGTGCAGTGATTTAAGAATGTAAATATACTAAAATTACAGTGGGCTTTGATTTCCAGACATTTCGTGGCAGCTATCACTTCATTATTCATCTCCCTGCTACTAAACAATATACGTTGCTGGTCTCCCTATTAAGGAACGTTCCTTTAAGATATTTTTTAAAAAGGCAACAAAATGTAAAATAAGAAAAAGATAAAGGAAATGGTTACTTTTTACAATATGTCCTATATACACTAAATGCACATAAAAAGAAATACACTTACCCTGATACAGCTGAAACAACAAAGCTTGGAGCAATGAGGACACAGGCGTGCATCCCGCAATTTCTCCATGCAAATGAAACATCGGAAAACCTCAGCAATGCTCTGCAAATAATAAAAGATGTAAGGTCCTCCAGATTAGGCTACTGAATCAAGAGTAAAAGGTATACTTAAAATAATTCACTCAACATTTACATTTATTTTGGGCTGATAATATCACGGTTTTAACTTTATTCCATAACAGAACTTGGTTAGTCAAGGTCCAGGGTACCTCGAACATCTCCTGGAAAAGGTGCTTCCTTTTTTCTAAGCTTTCAATGGTTCTATTCTAAGGAAAAGACATGAAATGCAAACATAGACTTATGCACAAATATTTTCACTGAAGCATTAATTACAATGGCAAGAATCTGGCTATAGCCCAAATATCCAAATACTAATTAAATTATGGCAGTTAGCATAGATTACGACAGTCACTAGAAACATGCCATGAATTATTTAATGATACAGAAAAAATGTTTATGATATAAAACGGTAAGGGGAAAAAAAGCAAACTATATAACTGAATGAACAATATGAATTTTTTACTTTTTTCTGCCTTTCCCCAAAGGGGATGGATTATTTTTATAATTTAAAAAGAAAAAGTTTTAAAAAGATACATATTCTAATGGCAGTGTACTCTGATCAAGAGGGAAACTAATTCAGAATTGGGAAATCCGAATTTCTGCCCTGATGCTGCAACCAACCAGCTATTTATTTGAGCCTGAGATTCTGCCCCTATTGAAAGTTTTGCTGGTAGGTCTATGAAGGCTCTGGGAAGAAAAAAACAACTACGTAACTAGAAGAAATAGTATTATCTTTGCAAGCCTCAGATGAATCAATTTAGGAAGCAACTGACAAGAAAACAAATATAGGTTACTAAACATTTTAAGTTTATTTTTCAGTACTTACATTCATTTTCACTCCATTCCAGGAGCATTAAACTCTCCCAAAACCAAGGCCAGGTTACAAAACCTTTACAATACTTTCACATGAGGAATTAAGGAGAAAATTACTCATGAGTCTAATCATGACTCTGCAGGACCCGAAAGAACCCGCGAGATGCAGACGTTGGGGGATGGCCGGTACAAGCACTGGGTGAACTAGTTCCAACCGGAGTGCCCAGTAACATAGTTGCCCCCTACTGAGAAGCAAAAATTTAGTATTTTAGTATTTGAAAGGATCCAAATTTGACTATTAATATAATTAAGTCTAATAAGCAATCTTTCTTATGGCCCTAGCCTTAACGTAAATATCCCAATCATCTGAAATCACAGCTCACAAGAACCAGATACAAAAACAATAGGTTTTTCTGGAAAACTACAGTCACACAGCATAGTAAGAGTATATCCTCATTCACTTTAGGAAGGGCAGAAGTCTGCAAAATATATCGATAGGCGGGAATGACTATCCATTCGGAAGATTTGAATCCGCGCATGAACTCGCAAAAACTGGTGGCGAGTCGCAGGGCACGTCCATCTGATGAATTTGCAGTTTTGCTCTGCACAGGCTGTAGTTGGCAAAAACCCTGTGGGGATGATGACCGGCGCCAAGACATCCAGAAAACGGCAGGATACGCACCACCTGATTGCGGGAACCGCCAGAGGACAAGGCACCTGGAGGGCTGCAAACGAGCACTGCGTCCCTCGCACGGGGGCAGCCCTCTCCACAGCGGGTGCCCTACCGGAGGAGGACTAGGGCAAGGTGCCCCGAATAAACAACGCTTAGCGGGGTGGCGGGGGAGACTAACCACCACCCTCCTCAAGCCCCCTCACCTCCACGCTCTGTTCATCCATTGCCTCCGGCTCTCGGCGGGGCCCTCGGCGACCCGCGGAGTCCGTAGACTGACCTAGTAGGCGCCGGCCCGAGGTCGCCAGGTCAAATCGCCGCGGAGAACAGCCCGGCGCCCAGGTCAGGGGGCTCCGACGACCGCACCACCTGCGCGCCCCATCGCTTCGGGTTCGGCGCCAGCTACCCCCCCTTCGCCATTTTTATCCGCGCGCCCGCCCTAGGGCGCTGTGGGAGGGCGAGCTGTGGCCGCAGCTCCTTCCTCCCGGCTCAGCCACCCGCCAGCGACCGCGAGGGAGTCTCAGGCCACGTGACGCGGGCGCGCGCGTATCCAACCGCGGCTAGAGCCCGGCAGTGTTGGTCTCCAGCGAAGAAGGCGCTGCAGGGAATTCGCAAACACCAACGGTAACCACGGCAGCCGGAGGCGCGGCGGCGGGGGAAGGCGCGGCGCGCATGCGTGCCGGACGCTGCGTTCGGGGCGCGCCGCGGAGAGAGGCGGGTCCCTAGTTCCCGCGTTGCGGGGGCGCACACGAGATTTGGCGGCTCGCTGTCGCAGGGTTGCATGCCTTCGGCCTCGGGCTAGCGCAGGCGACGGGGAGCGTGGCTCTTCGCTGCGTCCCCCACGCTTCAGGGGATGGGCGGTGCTTCAGCTCTCTCAAACTTTCGCGCGCCGAAGACTGGAGCCACCTGGAGTGCTTATGGAAAACGCTGACTCCGGAGCCACACCCCTAGGTATTCGGACTCTGTGGTTCTAGGGTGGGGCCCCATGAAATCCACATTTTCAACAAGCACTGTGCTGTGGCCCGCACTTTGAGAAACCGTGGTGCAAAGGATTCTTGGCTCGTGGTTCTTTCTCTGGGAGGAAGCCCAGATTCTCCGGTTTTTAAGACTTCCGCCCCACCAACCCAAGCAAAGTTCCAGACTGAAGCCTAGACCGGTGCAGTTTCTTATTTTGGGGGTGGGAGGAAGAGACCACAGACTGTGTAGACGTCAGACCGATACCCCACACTGCATTTCTTGCCGCTGGAAGTGAGCTGTTGCCGTGGAACTACGGAAAGTGCAAAAGGGTATCGGCTGTATTCAGCTTTCCTATATTGGCGTCTGCTTTCTACAATTTTATGGCATAAGAGATGTTTAAAGATTGCAGGAATTGAAGCTGTGAGACAAAGAACTTACATCAAATTCTTAATTTGAACTTAATTTTTCTTTTCTGGTGTGTTGCACACTACTACACTTAACCCGACCTAGAGTGCACAGGCAGAGAATCAACAAGAATCTAGAAATTAGTTCTTGAAGATCAGGCATTTGTACTTTCTTAGAAGTAGTGGGTAACAATTTTTTTTAAACTGTGAGCCATGGACAAAGATATATATTAGGAATATTAATCTGTGACTGAAAAATTCTTTCACGAAAAGTTATCCATGGTCTTGGAACTACAATGAAGTGATGGTAGGACAACACCGTTTGTACTAAGATGCCCTTAATTGTACCCTTTAATAATGTTAAATGGTTAATTTTTATGTTATGTGAATTTTACCTCAATTTAAAAAGTTATTTATGGAACACAGTACTGTACTTGGGATTCAAAGAGTAGTGAGAAGTGGTCTCTGCAACCCGGTTTAGTAGAAAACAAGACAAATTAAAATATATATGATAAATATTAAAATAGGTTCCTGTACAGCTAGATATATTTGCCCAAGAACCCAAAAATATTTAAGGATTTATTGCAATATTTCACAATAGTGAAAAATTAGAAAACCTGTATAACTAATGAGGGGACATTGGTTGCAAGCACAAAGTCAGATTCTGGCTAACAAGCAGAAAAGAATTTGGTAGGATGCTAAACTACACTATGGAGTTGGGAAGCCTGTAATCTGCTCCATCAGAATTCCTTAACGGCTGACTTTACGGCCCTCCTCCCTTCCCCCCACGCCCCCAGACAGATCTCCTAACTTGTCTATTAGGACAAAGACTATCAATAAGATACTGGTAAAAATAATGGAACACCCATATATTGGATTTCAGCTGTTCAAAAGAATGGCAGATGTGTGACATGAAGACATCCAAAATATATTTAAAATGAAAAAGACTAAGTGCAGCTGCAGTACAATGTATGGTATCAGCCGATTTTTGTTAAAAAAAAAAAAATCTTGTATACATGTAGAAACATCTGAAGACATTGTTTGCAGATTACTTCTGGAGAAATTAGGCACACGTATTTTTTAATTTCTTAAAGTTGCATTAAAATACAACTTAATTAAAATTAATTTTTATTACTTACAGCTAAGAATATAAGAACACTATAGTCATATAAGAGAAAACAATTATCCAGATGAGAAATAAAAGCTCTAAATTAGAGTAGTAAGAGTAAAGATAAAGTGGAGGTTGGAAACTGAAAATTTCAGAGAGAGAATTACAGATTTTATCAACCAAGAAGATAAAGAAAGGGATGCAAATTTTTTAATTCCAGCTAACACAATAGTGGCCATTAACAAAATAAAATCAGTAAGTATTCTGGACGTGTTCAATTTTGAATGGTCAGGTAAATATTTTTATTGGCAATATGGACCTAGATCTAGTGCAAGAGTTATATTTGGGAATTACCCACAAAGAGGCAATAGGTGAAGTTTGAGAAACAAATGGATATATAAAGAAGTGCATAGAGAACAGTTTTAAGGGGGACAAGGGAAAGAACCAACATTTAGAAGATGACTGAGAAGGAAGGTAAAACAGTACAATCTAGTTTTTTTCCCTATTGAAAGCAAAACCACTTTAACACTATGAACATTTTATGACCTCATGATACTACCATTTTTCAATCCCACCAATCAATATCATATCCCAAAGCCATCCCACAACAGGGACTTCCTTACTATTAATTGCCTAAGTACTAAAGAAAATATGCTACTAAGGTATGACTTATTTTTCTGTAATTTAAAAAAGGGGAGCTTTCTGTTCTGTTCTAGTTCCCAATTAGACAGGACAATTTTAATTGAAGCTACTCTCCCAAACCAGTTTGTCAGCTGTTATAAATTTGTTAATGGACAAATAACACACTCATGACAAAAATTTCCTTAATTATATAAAAGTATAATTCTATAACTTGCAGAACTAAAATTTGATGCATTTTTCCTAGTCTTTTCAATGCTTCATATTTTATTACATATATGGAAATATTATTTATTGAAGGATTACTAAATATCAAACCCAGACACTTTACCATCTCATTGTGCTTCCAACGAGAAGTTAAATAATTTGCTCAAGGTCACACAGCTAGAATTTAAAACCGCCTATTTACATCTCAGGTATGACTCCAAAGCCCAACCTTAACTACAAAATTGCATTATCTGCTTCTCTTCTCCCCCATTTAGCATAGCTTCAGCATTTCCCAAAACATTAACAATAATAATTTATTGGCAACTTAACCTCTTATTGTATAGATAGACCATGATTTCCTTTCCTATTTACATAGCATTAGCTGAATGTGTATGTGTGTTGCTGTTATAAATAACTCTGATTAACATCTTTGTATCAAGATCTGTCCATACTTTGAATAATTACCTTATTGCGATAGTTATTCAAAATAAATAGGGAAATTCACACACACACACAAACCGGCAACCAGTGCTCCTCTGATTTCAGTTTCTTACCTTTCATATTGAATGAACAACTATAGTAATATAGGCTGAAAGAGAACAAAGGTAGTATTGAAATACAACAGGGACCATCTAAAACAGCATTTGAAAGTAGAGCTCATGCTGGTCAACATTAGCAGGCAGAAGGAATAAGAACAAAATAAACGTGAGGCTGTCTTGGAAAAGCCAGCTTATTACTAAAGTTAGGTTTTTGGGGTTTTTATTTTTTGGTGAGGAAGATTGGCCCTGAGCCAATATCTGTGCCAATCTTCCTCTATTTTCTATGAGGGACACCACCACAGCATGGCTTGAGGAGTGGTGTGTAGGTCTGCGCCTGAGATCCAGGCCAGGGAATCCTAGGCTGCCAAAGCAGAGCACGCAAATTTAATCAATACAACACTGGGCCAGCCCTTAAAGTTAGATTTTGTAGGAGACTATAGGTCACATATTAGTTGCACCGATAATGTGAGTCCATTTGCAAGGAAAATTTTCACAAATAAAATTATATACATATATAATGTATAATATAATACAAGTATTTTTTCTATAATTTCCAAAGCATGCTCATTCACATCTGACTGACTGATAGTACACAAACATTCTTTTACAGTAGGCCAGGACATCTATGTTATCCTAATTATACAAAAACAAAGGCAAAATAGTATTGAGACTTCCTTGCATTGTAAGACTGAGAATATGTGCATATATTTTTTAAATCCCTTTATTTCCATTCCATCCGTTTGTCTAATTATTAATATAATATCTACTCTCTTCTTATACTTCCCTCTCTTGTGAGAGGCACACTATGCAGTCACCCAGGCCAAATCCCCTCCTCCTTCACCAACCCCCCACCTCTGGTTATCAAGTGCTAACAAGACATCTTCCTCAGTCTCTCTGGAATTAATCTTTTCTCCATTAGAGTTCCCTTCTGCAAGTCCATTGCTTCATAAATCTGATATGTGAGATTTTAATTGCTCAGCTGCAGTTTTCTCTTCTTCAGTCAGTGGTGATAGCTAGAAAACAAATGACAAAATCTTTATTTCAAAAACCTTTAAAGATTGTTAAATTAATTTAGTTAACTTCTGCTTTGTCACACCAATAAATGTTTCCATAAGCTCATACTATGTATGTATGTGATCACAAATTTAGGAAGGTAGGGAAAAAATAGATATTTGGTTATCTATATACAAGGTACTTTGATGTTTGAGCTTCCAAAGAACTTGCAATTAAGTTGAAATAAGACCAAGAAATCAAATAATTTAAGGAATGGAATTTAACAGAATCAAAGAAGTCGCATTTGAATGCTGTATTCTAAAAGTATTTTGAGAAACAAATGTGAACAAAAATAGTCTGTAAGTTTCCTAAGAAGTAGAGAGACTTAGGCTAAATTTTAAAGGATAATTAAGATGCTTTTGGCTGCAAGTTAACAGATTTCAAAATGAATAAATAAGAAAACATTATTATTATACAGTAAATACAAAAGAAGGGAAAACTTCAAGGCTGCTCTATTAAGCAGCTCAACAATGTAAGGACTTTTTCTTCCCATCTCACAACTCAATATCCTTGATGGTGTCTTTATCCTCAAGCTGACAGGAAAATGGCTCTAGCTGTGCTAGGCATCACATCTACACACAATGTTTAGAAGAAGAAAAGAAATTTTCTCTTTCCAGGGATCTCTCAGCAGTGAGGAAACTCTTCCTAATTCCCTACTTCCAGACTTTGCCTCCTCACATGTCATTTGGGTTATAAACCCATTCCTGAACCAATGTTAGTCAAAGTAAAATATTCCCCTTGCTGGTGGAGGGTGGGCACAAGAGTTAAAGGGGCATACTTATATGGTGTATGACAAACAATAATGTACAACTGAAATCTCACCGTTATAAGCTATTATGACCACAATAATAATTTAAAAAATATCCCCCTTGCCAATCAGGTACATCTCTGAAGCTGAGGATAGTGCCAACTTTACATCAGGCATGAGGCCATGAGGGATGGCACACATCTCAAAGTCAGTACTCTGTTAGGCAGGAAAGGAGAACAGATGCTGAGAAAATAACCAACCAACAGTATCCACCAAAAGCAGGTAGGAGCAAAAGCAAAGGGAAGAAGAGAAGCTGAAGGGAAGCTGTAAGGGACGTTCACAGAACAACAAGCAGCCTGGCTGAAACAAAGGGTTATATGGGGAGTAACAGGAAGTACAAACTGAAGAATCACTCAAATAGTTACAAATCTGCCTAACTATATAGGTCATCTCTAGAGAGACTGCCAAATCTAGAACACCCCATACCTACAGAATCAGAATCTCTGGGGCAGCACTGTCCAATAGAACTTTATGTGATGCTGGAAATACTCTATATCTGCACTGTCCAATCAGTACATGAAGAACTGAATTTTTTATTTTATTTAATTACTTTAAATTTTAACAAATTTTAATTTACATAGCCACATGTGGCTATTATACAGCCCAGCTGCTTTGGCTGACCAAGCCAACATGTGCCCAAAATGTTCATAGATAAAATGAAAATTATATGCCTTATTGCAACCCAAATAGTTACAGAATTCCCCTCTTCTATCTCAAAAACAGGAAATGATATTACTCTGGCAAGACTTTGTTCTCCATGAATCCATGTCACTCTTTGTGATCACTGTTCAAGAGATTTCAAACCATCTGTTTAATAAACCTCAAGGAATTTTTCCAGGAATTTACCAGCCTAAAATCTTTAATACAAACGTTTTGGAGCATCAATAGAATGTCGCATTCTATTTTTAATGCCTTTTTAATTTTCTATTTATTGCTAGATTTTTGTTTTGGGGGTTTGTTTCACTATTTTTTATTTTGGTACAAATTCAGTCCTCTTTTTTGTCTTTTAGTGGTCACCTTTATAATTAAGTATATTTAAAACCTCAATGTCTTAGTATCAACTAAAAAGATGAGGAAACTAATATGTATTCCCTTCCTTCCATGTCCTTTTCTGTTCTCATCTCCCTTTTTATTTTTTTATATTATCAATTCAAGTGTTCTTTTTAAATATTATCAATTCAAATATATTTTCTACCCTTCCAAATAAAAAACTACCCACCTTGATAAAGATTATAGCAAGATAATACCTGAACAGTTTTACTTTCTTTTTTGTTGTTGTTGTTTTATGAGGAAGATTGGCCCTCAGCTAACATCTGTGCTGATCTTCCTCTACTTTATATATGGGATGCTGCCTCAGAATGGCTTGACAAGTGATGTGTAGGTCCGGGCCCAAGAACCAAACCCACAAACCCCGGGCTGCTGAAGCAGAGTACACGAACTTAATCACTACGCCACTGGGCTGCTCCCAAACAGGGATTTTTTTAATTTTTAAATTTTTTTGGTGAGGAAGATTATCCCTGACCTAACATCTGTGCCAGTCTTCCTGTATTTCGTATGTGGGACACTGCCACAGCATGGCTTGATGAGCAGTGTGTAGGTCCACGTCCGAGATCTGAACCTGGGAACCTTCAGCTGCCAAAGCAGAGCTCACGAATTTAACCAATACGCACTGGGCCACAGTTTTACTTTCTGTTTGCTTTCTGTTGTCTATAAAGAAAGCACCCTTTGCCCTAAGTAGACGTATCCCTTTCTTGTTTTTTATGTTCCTAAAATAACTTTAAAGACCCTTTTGGTTATTTTAGAAAATTTCAGAAGCCTCAGCTCAATCTAGCTTTTAGCTTTCGTGATTATTCTCACAGGTCTATCCCTATGACTGATATACCTATCTTTTTATACTTAAAATTCCTTTACAAGGTCTACCTTACATGTCCTTTAAATTCTGGGCTCATAGAACTGTTTTTGGTTATATAACTCTCTACAGATGCCATCCCTTTGCTTCCACATTTCAATCAAAAATTTTCTCTGAACTTTCTACTATCTCTTTTTTTCTTTTTTGAAAGGTTGGCACCTGAGCTAACAACTGTTGCCAATCTTCTTTTTTTTTTTCTCTCCAAATCCCCCCAGCACATAGCTGCACATTTTAGCTGTGGGTCCTTATAGTTGTGGCACGTGGGATGCCACCTCAGCATGGCCTGATGAGTGGTGCCATGTCCGCGCCCAGGATTTGAACCCTCAAAACCCTGGGCCGCTGAATCAGAGCACTCGAACTTAACCACTTGACCATGGGGCTAGCCCCCTACTATCTCATTTTTAAACTAGTATGTACGAGGAGCCAGCCCAGTGGCACAGGGGTTAAGTTCACACGTTCCGCTTCTCTGAGGCCCAGGGTTCACTGGTTCAGATCCCGGGTGTGGAGATGGCACCGCGTGGCAAAAGCCATGCCATGTGGTAGGCATCCCATGTATAAAGTAGAGGACGATGGGCATGGATGTTAGCTCAGGGCCAGTCTTCCTCAGCAAAAAGAGGAGGACTGGCAGTAGTTAGCTCAGGGCTAATCTTCCTCAAAAAAATAAATAAATAAAAATAATAATAAAAAATAAAAATAATTTAAAAAATAAAAATAAGCAATAAAATAAACTAGTAAGTATGAGACCCACTATATCCAGCATTTCGCAAGTTGGCTATCATTGATTCTAAAAGATGATCTCCTTTTTCAAGGTTTATAATCTACCTTTTAGTCATTTATCTTTGTTATTATCCGATCCAAAGTGAAAACTTCCTGAGCTTTCTACCTTTGATATAATTATTGCTCATTTCAGATATTTCTTCTTTTAACTAAAGACCTTTACAGATGTTCAAATGACTGAAATCCTCTATCACTATCATAACTATTTTTCTGTACCACTTTGTAATCTCAGTCAGAAATATACCATCTATTTATTGTATCCAGCAAGGACAATTTTTAGTAAATATTCAAAATATCATTTTTCTGTTTGTTCACTCACTCAAATTTATTCTGTGCTTCAATAAATTTATGGATTTCTATGCATATATGTTGATACGTACATCCAGAAGTACACTTAATCTCTCTTCAAGATTTGCTTCCTAAGAAGAAGTTTAGGGGCCGCCCCAGTGGCGCAGTGATTAAGTTTGCACGTTCCGCGTCTCGGCGGCCCAGGGTTCACCGGTTCGGATCCCGAGTGCGGACATGGCACCGCTTGGCAAAAGCTATGCTGTGGTGGGCGTCCCACATATAAAGTAGAGGAAGATGGGCATGATGTTAGCTCAGGGCCAGGCTTCCTCAGCAAAAAGAAGAGGACTGGCAGTAGTTAGCTCAGAGCTAATCTTCCTCAAAAAACAAACAAGAACAACAAAAAGAACAAGTTTATGTGCTTCTATTGTCAGGCTCTGATCACATACAATGAAGAATAGGTGATTTGAGTTATATTTATAAAAGGTTATCATATACATACTTTTTTTGCATTTTATTTATTAGCATGTGACACCACTCTTACTGTTTTAAATTCCTCCTCTTTATTCCCTCTGTGCCCTTTTTAATTGTTCTTCCCTCCTCCACTATTCATCTCCCTGTGACATAACAGATACATCTAAGGTATCATTTTATAATTTTAACCAGGTATTGTTCTCTTTTCTTCCATAGGCAATATAAAAAATTCTTGATGAAATTGACCTGGGTAGTCAAGCTTTGAGATTTACTCTAGCTACAAGCCCATAATTCAAGTATCTTAAGCCATAATTTAGTTCAGAGTTGGCAAATAAATACCACGTATGCTGCCGCTAGCAGCATGCCCATAGCAGATAGCTTTTCTGTCGTGCCCAGACACAGCTCTAAGCAGCTATTACCAGTTAATCAACTGGAGTTGGCACCAGAGATAAAAACCTATTGACCATCTTTTGTCCAGATAATTAAGTTCTACTCTATGATTTCATCTACGTATAGGCTGTCTTTTCTTCAAAAGCCCCCAACTTTGCCTTAACAGTAAACGAAAATGCTACCAAATCCTTCAGTTGGCTGTTCAAGATTTTAGTGCCTAAGTCAGCAGCTCATATTCTTTATTCTACTGCAACATATAAGAGTTTTACACATCAGTGATACAGGCTCACAATTACAAGGATTCTTACACTAAATGAGAAGTGGATGGGGAATAGAAGGAGAGAATGAAGGTCAGACTTACCCAAGCCCACCAACCCAATTGAATGAAAGGAGACTTAAGAAAAAATCACTGGTATAGATGCTTTCCAGATTCCTCACTGTCACTAGTAAGTTTTCTCTTCTGCCATGGCTACATAATCCAAGACAGCACACCTCTTCATTAATGATGTCAAGTCGACAAGCTCATTTTAAAATAAAAGGAGATAAGAGCTATATTTCAGGAAATCAAGAAAATCTCATTTCTATCAACAGTTCAAACTGCTGAATTTCAAAGTGAAATTTACTGGGGATTTATCTTTGAAAGTGACACGGAATTAAAACTCTACAAATCCAACTTATCAATTGAATGCATTACCTCCAGGTCTGTTTGCTTTTGTAGTTCCTGTATCATGGTCATAGTCTTATTGAAAGTAGCACAAATTCGGCTCTTAGTCTCCTTCTGCTCAATAGCAACTGGTTTAAAGCGTGCCTGCAAAGTTTGGTATCGAGACTTTATTGCCGACAATTCCTTTAAGAGTGTAACTGGATTTTTCTAGAACAGGAAAAAAATTAATATATATTAAATTGAGAAAAGGAAAAATTAAGATTCTTTTAAGAATTAAAATATATACAACACATTCTACCATCCATTTAATCAAACACTGAGTTTTTAATTATGCAACTGTGTGAAAGACGATGGGAGGAGGGGAAGAAAAAGAGAAGTATAAGACCTAGATCCTATTCTCAAGGAATTTAAAGCCTAGGTACAGAAATAGCCCACAAAAAAAAAGCAATATTAAACAGCAAATAAGGTCACTTTAGATACATAACATTTGATGCACAGTTCAAAATAATTAATTACACAGTATTCTTAAAATACAATTCTAAATGCTATTCAGAAGATGATTAAAGGAAGTATTTTGATTTGTTCTTAAAGAATAAGACAACTTGAAACCACTTATCATAAAATTCTTAAACACACTGTCATGGGGCTAAAGTATGTATAAATGCCAACTCACTGACCTAACCACACAAAATTCATCCCAACTCAAGCAACTATATTTATAAATTACATTGGCTTTTCAAATTCATTTTGGAATATAAATAACCACTATTCCATAAAAGACATTTCAACTGGGTCCTTTCTGCCACTTGGTAATTCTTTTCATTCCCTGACGGTTCCTTAGCAAACCCTCCAGTACTAGCTATTCCAAACTTTCTCCACTCCCTCCACTTCCCATCCATTCCTTCTTGGCACAAGACCTCACCAACTGCTTTACTGAGAAGACAGAACCCATCTAGTAGAAAGTCCATTTTCCTGGCTTTTCATCCCAAATGAAAACATTTATGGACATTCTCATCCTTACTCAGCCCCTAACACTACCTCTATTAATGTTGTTTCCTCCCCCTATGGACCTACCTCATGGCTATGGGCAGGGGCTCAGTTTGTGGCCCTCTACTCCCCTCTTCCTTGGAGATTTTTCTCTAAGCTTTTGATGATGGAAATGGTAAATAAAGATGATTCTAACAGGAAGCAATAAGAACAGAAAATCTAACTTAAAGTCTTAAAATCATTCTGCAAGGAGTGATCAAGACCTATGGCACGAGCAGTAGAAGCAGGGAAGGACAGAAGAGAGACATCATGAAAAAGTTAGGAGAACTTAGTTGGTATGTTTGATATGGGTAAAGAAATAATAGATGATACCAAATGTGCAGTCTGGTAAATAAAGGAATAGTACATATTTAAGATGCCTTTTGGGGTATCTACTCGTTTACACTGCAATGACATTGAGAACTGTCCCTTTACCTTCAGGGGTAAATTTCCCATTATGTTTCTAGATGCTGTAGATTATATTGGATAAAAAATCTCTATAGGAAAACTAGAAAATATAGTAAAAAAAAAAATCTTAAAAAGTAGGGGGGAAAAACACCAAAACGAAAATTGGAAAGAAAAGATAAGAAAAATAGAGGATAGATCCAGGAAGTCCAATATCTCAGTAATAGGAAAGGCCATGAAAGAGAACTTCTTTTCTTATTAATATAATATGTAAGAAAAGTTATATAAGACTTTAGATTCATGTGTTTTCAGATTTAAAGGGTCCCACAAAGTGACACCACAATTAATGAAAAGACTTATACAATAACTATAAAATTCACAGTATAGATAAAGTATTCTGAAAGTTCCAAGAGAGATGGATGGGCGCAGAAGGCAGAGAGGTTAGAATAGGGTGGAAGACACACACAAAGGGTCAGGAATTAGAATGGCATCTATTTCTCAACAGGAACACTAGACGCTAGAAAACTACCATGCAGTGATGTTAAAATTAAGAGAAAATAATCTCTAATCTAGAATTCCATACTCAACCAAACCAGTCATCAACTAAAGGATTAAATAAGGGTTAAATAAAGACATTTCAATTTCAAACATCTGACATCTCAAAAAGTTAACCTTTTGTGTACTCTTCCTCAGGAAGCTTCTGAGGGATATGCTTCACTCAATTAAAGACATAAACCAAGAAAGACTGAAACCTGTGATCCAAACTAGAAGTAAAACAAAGGGAATTACCAAAATAATGGTAAAGAAATCCCAGAAACAGCCGTACAGGAGGCCTGTAGAGCAGGAGGTAAGACTGGAGCAGGAAAATACACAGCACCAGAAGGGATGTGGAAGAAAATTTAATTTACGGATCATGTGATGTCTGACAATGTTGACAAGAGTTTTACAGGTCTGTTAGAAAAATCTGAGAATGAATTAATGATAACTGCACAGAAAAACTCAGTAAATTGAAGGAAAAAAAGAAAACAATTATTAGCTCCAGAAAAACAAGTTGTCTAAGAAAGGAAAAACAAACATAGTATACTACGTGATTTAGATAAAAGTAATACTTGCAGAGTTATAATGGCTATGGTCTGACTGTATCCCTCCAAAATTCATTTGCTGAAACTTAATCCCCAAGGTGATGGAATTAGGAGGCGGGACCTTTGGGAGGTGATTATATCACGAGTACAGAACCATCATGAATGGAATTAGCGCTCGGATATAGAGGCCCCAGAGAGATTTTCCCCTTCTGCCATGTGAGAACACCACCAAAAGTCTGCAACCCAGAAGACCCTAACCTGACCATGCTGGCACCTTGATCTTGGACTTCCAGCCTCCAGAACTGTGAAAATAACTTTCTGTTGTTTATAAAGTCCCTAGTTTGTGGTATTTTGTTACAGCAGCCCAAACAGACTAAGACATAATAATATAAACAAACACTGAATATGGATATATGCAGAAATTGTGAAGATGGGGATAAATATGGGAGTAAGGTATTTAATCTATCTTCTATAATAGGAAGTTATTATTAATAATAGCAGCTAAAATATAGCATATACTCTGGACCAAACAGTTCTAAACACATTATATATATAACTAATTTTATTCTCTCTCAACCTACAAAGTAGGGTGTAATATCCATTTTACAAACGAGGAAACTAAGTACAGAGAGGTTAACTGACTTGCCTGAGATCACCATGCAATGCTTGGATTTGAACTAGAACAGTCTATATCCAGGAATTCAATAGATATTTCAGATGGGGGAAAAATAGCAATACAAGCATACTATTTAGAAATACAGAGGTAATTAAGAGAAGATGCTGAAATAAAGTGGAGGCCTTCTTGGGGGTGGGAGAGCGTGAAACAAGGAATTATTATTTGTAATTTTAGCTTTATACTTCTGTGAATTTTCAAATCATATATAAAAATTAATTTGACAATAAAATTTTAAAGTTGGGAGGACAATTGGTCTGAGGGTAGAAGATTATGAGGTGACAGTGAATCATGCAGGTATAAATGATCTTTAGGTAACTAGAATGGAGTTAGGTAGTGAATTGCTCTGAGACTTGTACATATAAATCAAAAGGATGATGAATTCCCCAAATACAAATTCATAGAAAAAAAATGTGGCAAGAACTAATCCTTGATAATCTCCTAAACCAAGAAAAGGAAGAATTGGTGAATCAAACATAAGGAATAAACAGCCAGAGAGCTAAGAGTTAGGATAGGGTAGTTAGGCAATTACCCATGCTACATGTTTTTGTGACATTAACTGGATCTAATAAAATTGATATGGCAACAACTAGTTCAGGCTAACACAATTTTAGGACTTTGCACCACACCACAGAGGAAAAAACTGTTGTGTACACAGCCTGTTTTGTTTGAGTGAATGACTTCTTGGGAGCCACTGCATTCTTTTATTGGTGTTTGTAAACTGTGCTGCACCTTAATTTGTTCCTATAACACTTCAGTTTATTTTACAGTTTTATTATAAGTGGGTGATATGATAGGGCATAAGAATATACAAGAAGTGCTCTGCTACCAATAGTGCTAGTGACGAGGAAAAAGAAAACCAATACATGAGCAAAAAGCTCAATTCAATTATGTCTTTTGAAAGAAACAAAAGGAAATGTGCCATTAGTCGTGTTACTAAATTTAAAAGAATCCAAAGTGGGGGCCGGCCCAGAAGTGCAGCAGTTAAGTTCCCACGTTCCGCTTCTTCGTGGCCCAGGGTTCACCGGTTCGGATCCCAGCTGCAGACATGACACCGCTTGGCAAAAAGCCATGCTGTGGTAGGCGTCCCATGTATAAAGTAGAGGAAGATGGGCACAGATGTTAGCTCAGGGCCGGTCTTCCTCAGCAAAAAGAGGAGTATTGGCAGGAGTTAGCTCAGGGCTAATCTTCCTCAAAAAAAAAAAAAAAAAAAAGAATCTACAGGGAAAATGCTCGTAAAATAAAACAAAACTATCTTTCTGAAACAAATATAGGTGAAAAATATGGTAATACAAGCTTATAGTTTATCATATCTTTATCTCTAAATAGATTCTATTAAAAAATGTTGATTTTTATGTAGAATTACTGACAGTCTCCAAATCACAATATACTAGAATGAGGATAATGCAACTAAACAAAATTACACATATGTGGATGTGAGTATACACACACACACACCACAGTGGTTGGCAAATAGTAATGTTCAATCAATGTTTACTACCACTAACACCATGTAAAGGTATTAGAGATTAGTGCAACTGGTTGTTTACTGTCCTGTTCCTTGATACATATATAATCATTAGGACTAATGTCAGTGAAATCCATAAAGATTAAGTTCATGATTTTCTTCCCAAATATCATACAAAAAAGTAGAATTATTGGATAAATATTACAGGTGTGGACAGATTTGGGGGACCCCTCTCCCTGGTATAACAGGCAAATCTAGCAAGCAAACTGCATAGGCTTTAAATCAGTACAATAAAAAATCCATGCTGTCCTGTGAAGCAGCCATGCCCGCCACCATCAGCCTGTGTCAAAATGACCCTGCAACTCCACACCTCATGACTGAAGGTGCCAGCTGGAGACATCAGCTACAGGAAAAGATGAAAGGTACCTAGCTCCTACCCCACAGCTGCATTTCTTAGAGATTGAGGGAATAATTAACAACCTGGTTCTTGCCTCCCTCCACACAGATAACATCAGCATCTCGGAACTTGTTTGATGTGTAACCAAGGAATTCTTACGTTACCTTTAATGTATAAGCTAAAGAAAAGACCAGATGTACCCTATCCCTTTTGTGACATATATGAAATCCAGCTGTAAATTTTTCTTTCCTCTTCCCTGCACGTACACTATTTTGTGAAAGAGATATAAGTTGCGCTTAAACGCACACACCTCAGAGCAGTTCCATCAGAGCACTCTGCTGAACTGTTTCCCAGGGCTCGAACTCCTCATGCTGACTACTGAACAAATTCCTTCACTAATATCACCTAGACTCTTTCTTTCAGTCCACACAGGTATTTAAAAAGCTAGTTCCTCAAAAGTTGACACAGAATTCTATGATCCGGCAGTTCCACTTCTGGGTATATAAACAAAAGAACTGAAAGCAACAACTCAAACAGAGATGTCTCTCTTACCCAACCACTACCCTAGAGGTATCTATCTTCTCTCAGTTTCTGAGGTTTCCAGAGTGGTTTGTACCTCTGGACTCAATAATTCTTGTTTAATGGTTAAAAATAAAGTAGCCACAAATTTCCTTGACTAGGGGTACAGTCTCTCTAGTTTGCTGTGACCAAGCTTCCACCACAAAAAGATGTTAAGATTCTATAAATTCAGTACTTAATAATGTAATTGTTATAATCTACTGTTAGAAATACTATCAGAAAAATCTTTTAAAAAATATTCTGTTAAAAAGACGTTTATTTTGCAGATTACCTCGCCTGCTGAATCAGGATGATTAGTCTTGATTTCATATTCCAGCCTGTATTGAATGTAATCCAGATCAGAGTCAGCTTTCTGGAACTAAAGCATGAATCATTATTTTGTGAACCAAAAGACATATTAATAAACATAATACTGTAACTATTCTTTCTTTCTCTTTATATTTTTTATAATTTTAATAATAAGATATACACTCATTTTTAAAATATGGAAATTTAAGAGTATATAAAACCTCCATCCATTTGAGGGCCAGCCCCATGGTTGAGTGGTTAAGTTTGCACGCTCCACTTTGGCAGCCTGGGGTTCACCAGTTCGGATCCTGGGCGCAGACCTGTAGACTACTCATCAAGCCATGCTATGGTGGCGGCTCACACAGAAGAACTAGAATTACCTACAACTAGGATATACAACTATGTACTGGGGCTTTGGGGAGGAAAAAAAAATAGGAAAATTGGCAAAAGATATTAGCTCAGGGCCAATCTTCCTCACCAGAAAAAGAAAAAACCTCCATCAACTATAATACCCATGCTCTATTAAAGATTTTAAAACTAGTTAACATTTTGAAAGTTGTTTCTCTATTCATCTCTCTTAAATTTTGAGCCAAAATTAAGATACTAAGTAGCCACTGTCATATATTAATACAAGAATTAACAATGGCTTCAAGAATTCCCGTAGGATCACTGACACTCTCATCAGGCAGTGTTTTTCTACCTCTGGTAGGAAATGTGATTTCAAGTTAAAACACAGAACAAATTTATTTTCAGGGATACTCACACTGTTACCATTATCTACAACCCCATTAACCAAAGAAATACAGATTAAAAGTAGAATGACCATATGATCCAGCAATTCCACTTCTGGGTATATACCCAAAAGAATCAAAAGCAGGGACTAAAAGAGGTATTTGTACACCTACGTTTATAGGAGCATTATTCATAATAGCCAAAAGGTGGAAGCAACCCAAGTGTTCATTGACAGATGAATAGATAGACAAAATGAGGTATATACATACAAAGGAATATTATTCGGCCTTAAAAAGAAAGGAAATTCTGAAACATGCTACATCATGGATTAACACTGAGAACATTATGCTAAGTGTAATAACCCAGTCACAAAAGGACAAATATTATATGAGTTCACTTATATGAGGTACATAGAATAGTCATGGTCATAGAGACAGAAAGTAGAATGGTGGTTGCTAGGCATTGTGGGGAAGGGAGAATGGGGAGTTATGTTTAATGGGTGCAGTTTCCATTTGGAAAGATGAAAAAGTTCTAGAGACAGACGGTGGTGATGGTTGTACAACAATGTGCATGTGATTAATACCATTAAACTGTACACGTAAAATGGTTAAAATGGTAAGTTTGATATGTGTTTTTTACCACAATTAAAAATTTTTAAAGGAAAAACAAACAAAGACAGAAAAAACTGCTCAAGAGTAGAATGTTATCCTCTAGGAAGAACTGAACAGAACATTTTGTGATAATACATAAGTATTTACTCATTAGTGAAGTCAGTGGGCTAAGGAATAAGCAGGGGATGAAAAAGGATGCCAATGCAATGCTGAGAAGTAGACAAACAATCAAGATTCTGTGATCTGAACCCTTCGTTTTATAAATGAAGAAACAGTCTAAGTGACTTGCCTCTGGTTCTATTTTCATTTCTCTGTTTTTTAATGTAGTTAGAGCAAAGTTATTCATGATATTAAAGCCAATAAGATTTACAAAGATGGGGAGAAAATGTAAAGATTCTACCTAGAATTAAATTTAAAGGTTTTTTTTTTTTAAGTTTTAAATCTAATATCACTGAAGTTAGTCCATTAAAAATCCTCTCTGAACACCACCTGATAATATGGTACAGAAAAAAGAAAATAAAAGGATTGAGAGACATGATAGAAGTTCCAGCCCTGGTACCACTAACCAGCTATGTGGCCTTAGGGAAGTCCTCCATCTAGCTGAGTCCCTCCCATTACATAAAAGTTGGAAATCTAAGGTTTCTTTCAACACTAAAAGTCTGTTATTTCATTATACTACAAATAAACCTAAGTTTAATTTATCAAAATGGTAAAATTTAGAAAAGTGTGCCCTTCTAATATATTAAAATTTGACATTTGTTTCAGATTTTAACGTTTATATTGAAAACTATTTGTTTTCTTACTAAACAAAGATGACTGTTGCTTCAGTTTCAGCTACATAGTTTCTGCAGCCTCCTCATTGTTCTTCCCAAACACCAAAACCCTATAAGCAATATTGCACTACTCAGAGCGATTTACACAGCAGAGACAATATCGATAGGGTTCTAGGATCTGGTGGTTAACAGGAAATTTTTTAGTTACATGGTAGGAAATTTGCTGACCAATTATGATAGTCTCCAAAACTCATTAGTGTCTGATTAATGGAACAAACTGATACCAATAAACTTCACTCACAGCTCTCCTCAGTTATAAATTAGCCTCTTGGAAGCCTTGTAAACAGTGAGGTTGCTGTTTAACTTTAGCTACCTATCTTACTTTTAGGAGCATTCGAATATTTAAAATAAAACTAGTAAATTTTTTAAAACCCAAGACATTCATATTTCAGAAACCAGTTTCTTCTAAATCAGTAATAAAAATAAATGGGAAAAGTTTTATACCAATCCTAAGAGTGATAAATAAGATATGCAGTTTAGCTGGGGAAAGTCCATGGAAATCAACATTAAAGCCCCAAAGACAGCCAAGTTACATTGTAGCAATTGGACATCCTTGGAAGCAGACCATAAAGAAGATACCATACAAATTGGAAAAGGAATAGTTTAGGAAATAACTTTGAGTTTTAGAGAGCATGCTGCATATTTCAAAACATATAGTATTCTTCTATATTAGTTTTTATTATGACCAGCTTAAAGCTCTAAGTAAATGGCACACCGTATTACATACACTCAACTATACGGCAGCAAGGAGAAGAGAATTTAATTGCAGTTCAACTTTAAAACACTTCCTCTTTACAAACCACCCAGAGAGTCTCACTGCCACAGTACTGCTCCCTTTCAAAAGGACCAGTGCTCTTAAAGCTCCAAACACATCCTCTTACGAGAGAGCTTGTCGCACAGCATCAAACCACAGGAAAATGAAGGGAAAAAAATATGGCGGTCTTGTCCATTGTGAGCGGAATCAGTGAAGAGGTATATTCCAGACTCAGTAGCTAGGCTTAGAAATAAAGACGTTTAGCATGGAAACATTGTTTTACAGGAGAATTAAGTACCTTAATATTCCCACACATAGGTCAGCTATATTATTAACCAAAGAATCTACTTAAAGCACCCTTTTCCTTACATTCCCTTCTCCAATGTGAATTTAGAAACACCTTTATCTACTCTCATTTTATTTTGTTCATGGCTCTGGCACACCATTTCATGAATTATGTTATAATCATTTGTTTGCATGATAGTGTCACCACTTGATTTCATATTTCTTACTGGGAAAAGCCCTGTCTTTTCATTTTTGTATCCCTACTTTTTAAAAATACAGCCTAATGCTCAATAATAAGAGGGAACAGATGAAAGAACATTCATTCATTTGAAGGAACAAACAGCTTGGGAACCCAACCACGCTCTAAAGCCTGTTTTAAGAAAAAATACTTCAAGTTCCCAATACATTGAGGGCCACCTCTAATGTCAACACAATCACAATTGTTTTTTGTAATTTCTGCTAGAGAGTTGACTGTTATCCCCTCTCTTCTAGAGAAAACGAATGCATGTCTATGCTTGTCTGAAACAGATAAGCAGCAATATGCACAAGTACCAGGTTACAGACATGTTATTTCAGGCAAATAGCAACATCACAGAACAAAGTAGAAGAAAGTAGGCAGGAACTTCAGGTTCATCAGTTCCTAATCTGCAGGCTTTTATAGAACAATTGTTAGGGTAGTACACACAAGCCCCTGCCCGTTAAAGGCTGGTTTTATCAGGTGAAGTAGTCTACTGAACTTTTTTAAAGCTTTTGATATGCCAGGTTATTTATGTTAATTGTGCAATAGACACATAAAGCACTACAGGGACAAATTTTCATAATATATTGGATGAACCTGGTTTAGAAAAAATAAAGATACACCTACCAAAAAATCTAAAATGTACAAGTCTTAATAGTAATGGAATTGTAGAGGGTTTTTTTTTAGTCTTGCATATCTGTCTTCTAATTAAATTACAATGAATATGTGTTATGTGTATAACTATTTAAAGCAATCTTTTAAAAAGTGTACCCGCATTCTGTACTAAGTCACTCTTCACTTAAAGATCATTAGGGTTTTCAAATGGAATGGAATGTAGAATTAATTCCAAGTCAGTATCATTCTTCACAACATTAACATTCTCTCCACTGAAGCTTCATATTTTAATGTACACCTCAGCCACACTGAATTTCACTGTCCCAAATATGCCAGGCTATTTTTTAAAACCACCAATCTCTAATAGTGCCTGGCAAACAGCACACTCTCAAATATTATATTGTATAATATATATAGAATAAGATTGTGTAATAGATTATAGTATTGTGCAGTATGTATGAATGTATACTCATGATAAACCATTTGCAGAGTATAAAGTTAGAATATATCATCAAATATGACAAAACGATTATACTCATAAGTTGCAGAACACAATTAGAATAGTGCACATACTCAAAACAAAAACTTAGTATATCAAGCCAGCCCTGATGGCCTAGTGGTTAAAGTTCTGCGCATGCAGCTTCAGTAGCCCAGGTTCAGTTCCCAGGCACAGAACCACACCACTCATTTGTCAGTAGCCATGCTTTGGCAGCGGCTCACATAGAAAAACTAGAAGGACTTACAACTAGAATATACAACTATGTACTGGGGCTTTGGGGAGAAAAGAAAGAAAAGAGGAAGATTGGCAACAGATGTTAGCTCAGAGCAAATATTTCCCAGCAAAAAAAAAAAGTCTTTAAAAAAAAAGAAAAAAACAGTATACTCTTGAGGGAGTACATCATTGGTAGCACAGATACTGAAAAGGATATGATTAATGATGTCTAGTCAGTTAATTTCAAATCACTTCAACCTCTGAATAACAGATATTCTTAGTAAGGGGCCCATGATCTTATGAGGGCAAGGATAGACAGATCCCCACTAATGGTTGGCAATTTTATGTATCTGTGTACATTTTTCTGGTGAGATGGAGTTCTTATAAGGATCCATGGCCTAAGGGAAAAAAAGATTACAAACCATCGCTTTAAGAGAAATGTAGTTTCTGTCTTAGTGTCAATGACAAGGTAACAAAATAGACTGCCAAATAAACAGAACCTCTGTACTCCTAAAGATGGAGGCGGAAAATTGGAAAGTACAGTAAGTACCAAGAGGTAATCTGTTTTGTCAAAAAAAGTGCTATTGCTTTTGAAACCCAAATGCTAAACATATTGCTGGGTACATGAAAGGCAGATACTGTCCCCATTCTTTTAAAGCTTATCTGAGTTCATGAAAAAAATTGGAAGAGGTAGGCCTCAGGGAATAAAATGAAAATTAAACATCTGAGCAGGAAGTATCTAAGAAAGCTTTTTAAACTAGTAAAGCTAGTAATGCTAGGTCATCCTGAATCCAGACAAGGAGATAAATACAATCACTAAATATTATGTTTTCCTCAAAATTTTACTTCTATCTCTGAGTAGTAGTAGTACTTTATTTTTCTTTTGTTAATCTGGATTTCTAAGTCTTCATAGGAAATACGCTATTATATACTAATAAGGAAAGAATTTTTTTTTAAAGTTAACTTCTACCACTGCCAATTCACCTAATATAAACATATTTATTTGCCAACTGTCTATGTCCTGGGCTAAGAGACTATAGAAGACAGAGATTATATCTATTTGTTCAAAGACACAGCACCCTCTATTTTTTCTTCATATAGATTTTTTGTGACTTATGTGGGTCTCCTGCTAGTTTATATATTTAACTTTGCTTAGCAGTTCCTCATACAAAACAGGTAAAAGAAGTCATAGTTGGTAATTATTTGATCAATAAATAGATAAAGCATTACAATCTAATGTACTCTGTAACTGTATGAACACACATTCTAATAGGGTATTTGAAGTAGGGTTGCCATATAAAATACAGGACACTCCCTTAAATTTGAATCTCAAATAAACAATGAAAAGATATTTAATATAAGTGTGTCCCATGCAATATTTGGACATACTTATACCAAAACATTATACATTGCTTATCCGAAATTCAAATTTAACTGGGCATCTTATATTTTTATTTACTGTCTAAAACCTTAATTTGAGGGATCTCTAAATGTTATCAAATTTAGGGTCAGAAAGAGAAGTGACACAGGAGCATAGCTTTACATGCTTTAATCCTTGGTCACTCATCAACAGTCAGGACAAACCCAATGTTTCCTTTATGTATTAGATAATGTTATCATATAACTAGGCTACATTGCTAAGAATGGATTAGCCAACATACTAGCAAATGAACAGAGTAAGTTTTGAAATTCAATGGCAGCCTAGATTAAAACAATACACTTGAAAATTGTGGCACATGATGCCAAGAAACTCAGTGCTTAAAAACAATTATTTATTCTTCTCGACCTGCAGTTTGACCAGGTTCAGGTGCTCTAGGCTAGGCTGAGTTTGGTAGCTCTGCTTCCCACTGCAGTTCTGCAGGTTGCCTGGTAGGACCTTGCTCCAGATGTCTCTCGTCCTCCTTGAACAAACAGATATTCTTCTCATGGAGATAGGAGAAGTACAAGAGTAAGCAGAAATATACAAGGCCTCTTAAGACCCAAGTTCAAAGCTGGCACAATGTCAATTTCTACCTAGATGCTATTTGCCAAAGCACATCCAAAAGGAGGGGAAATGTACTCTGCTTATCATGAAGTCATGCCAAATATGTGGATACAAGTACAAACTGCCAGTTATAAAATAATTAAGTCCTGGGGATATAATGTACAGCATGGTGACTACGGTTAATAAAACTATACTGTATATTTGAAAGTTGCTAAGAGAATAGATCTTAAAAATTCTCATCAAAAGAAAAACAATTTGTAACTGTGTGGTGATGGATGTTAACTAGACTTACTGTGATCATTTCACAATATATACACACATCAATCATTATGATGTACAACTGAAATTAACATAATGTTACATGTGAATTATACCTCAGTTAATAAAAAAGAGAAGTAGATACTACAGAGAAGAATGAAGAATTGGAGTGAATCATTCACTTTACTAGAATACTTCCATTTTCTTTAAAAAAAACAGAGCAGGTCACGGGTACATGTAAATGACACATATGGCACTGTTGCAAGAATATTCAGATAAACATTCCTTTAGGTTATTTTTTTTTAAAGACTTCTCTCTTATCTAGCTATTATACCAAATAAATAGAACAATAAAGAGTACAGAACACAAAAATCAATATATAATGATTTAATCAGTTGTTAAAAGTTTCCCTATATTTTACCTAGAACCTTAACTGGACATTTATACAGAGAATTTTTTTAAATTAAGAAACATAGGTTCATGATTACTACAGAACATGAATATTTAAAATAATTTTAAATGTTTAGAATGCAACAAAGAAAAGCAGTGTGGCTGAGGTTTCCAACTTAATAGCTAGAATATTGATTTTACCGGTTCTTCATCTCAACACTCCTCCTCATCTCAACACTGTACTGAATCACTTGCAGTTTCCCCTAGTTGTGCAACACCTCTCATCTCTGGACTTTCAGATGCACTGTTTCCTCTGCCTGAAACATCTCCCATTTCCTTTGCTGCCTAATCTTTACTCATCCTTCAAATCTCACATTTTCTCTCATCTCTAACCAGAAGCCTTCCCCAGGTTAGGTGCCTCTTTCCTATGTGCCCCTATAACACCTGGTATTTACTTGTCCCATCATGGCATCTATTGCAATTTATTTAATTTATCAGTGTCTCCCAGATAAGTTCGTTAACATCTTTAGCCTCTAGGATGAGCATGCTCTAGTAATAACCACTGAAAAAAGTATGAAATACTGTCATCTACAACTAGGCAAATTAAGTGGGGAAAGGAGGAATTTATAAAAGTTACTACAACTCTCACATTTCCTAACAAAAATAAATTGTTCTTAAAAGCTAAATTATTTTACAGTAACTAAGTCACTATATGAAAACCTTAGCAAAAACTGAGATTATTTCCTCTTTTATAAAATGAGAACAAAAACACTGAATCAAAGAATCAAGGATTGACTTATTCAAACTTTTAAAATCATACATATTGAGATAAATTAAAAGTATAACCTTTTAAAATCTAATCAAGAATAAATTTCATTTATCTGGGATATTCTTAATATTGAAACTTTGTGTTATGTTTGACTAACAAAGGTAAGATAGTTCTTGTTTGGTTTAAAACTTTTACTTTTCTCCAAGGAAGAAGAAAATTTCCCACTTGATTTCAAATGAGGTCATATGGAAGGCCTTTCATACTCTATTCCTAAAATTCAAATTGTGTTCACACAAAAATATAGTTTAAGGCAGAAGAAACCTTCTGTCTCCTCACCAATTGATACTTTTAAATTATTATTTATTATTATATAATCTTTTACACAAAAAACTTTATAGATGTACAAGCTCCAGAGAAAGATATTCAATATCTAAAAAGAAATGTATTACATTGTTATCAATTCACTTTTTCAGAAAAAAGAAATGAGATCCTTAAATTAAGCAGTTTGCTCCCCTCAGTCCCTCCTCATGTAATGTCCTACACGTTATTAAGAAGTGCAAAATTCTAATAGTCCACTAGTAAATGGTAGGAAATTAAAAGCCAAGAAGAGGAAAACAGCCACACTTGAGGCCAGGGGAGGTAACTCAGAAAGACATTTTATATGTAAAATTATTTATATTACATATAAAACTTGGAATAAAATGTTTTTAGGATGAGCAATCATGTTCTTCGTTTCCTACAAATGATGTTTTTGAGTCCAGCTTAACATCTCAGGCGTCTTTTTTCCCTCTGGTATCTATTCTCCCAGTCATTTTATGGATATTTGCTTACTTTTTTCAAAATTCACTGCATTTAGAACACATGTTGTAACTGTTCTTGCTCTTTAAGATATAGAGACCAGTAGATATCACACTAAGCAAATTATTTAAAAAATGATAAACAAGACCTATACACTGAAAACTGCAAAACATTGTTGAGAGAAATTTTAGGGCCGGCCAGGTAGCATAGCAGTTAAGTTTGCCGTTCCACTCTGGCGGCCCAGGGTTTGCAGGTTCGAATCTTGGGGTGGAACTAGCACCACTCCTCAAGCCACACTGTGGCGGCATCCCACATAAAATAGAGGAAGAGTGGCACAGATGTTAACTCAGTGACAATCTTCCTTGAGCAAAAAACAAAAAAAAAACTGTTGAGAGAAATTTTTAAAGACCTAATAAAGGCAGAGATAGATAACGTTCATGCATCAGAAGACTCAACATTGTTAAGATATCAGTTCTCTCCAAATTGTTCTTTAGGTTCAATATAATCCCAACCAAAATCTCAGCAGACTTTTTTGTAGAAATTAACAAAAAAAACTTGTTTGTAAATGCAAAATAATTTCAAAGTTTTGGAAAACAAAAGCAAAGTTTGAGGCCTTACACGAGATGATTTCGAGACTTACTATAAAGCTACAGTAATTATGACTGTGATATGACATAATGGAACAAAATAGAGTTCAAAAATAAATAAACCAGCCCACACATACGTGCTAAACTGATTTGTTACAAAGGAGCCAAGGTAATCAATGGCGAAATGATACTCTTTTCAAGATATGATACCAGAACAAGGGAATACGCATACACAAAAAAAAGATCCTCCATGCTTACTTTATATCATATACAAAAATGAACTCAAAATGGACAGAGATCTAAATGTAAAAACTAGAATTATAAATCTTCTAGAAGAAAATATTTGTGACTTTGAGTTAGACAAAGATTTCTTAGATATAACAGAGAAGGCATAAACCATAGAAGAATAAAATGTATAAATTGTACTTCATCAAAATTTTGTAGGTAAGAAGGCAAATAGAGAAAATTAAATGACTCTTGTAATAATAAAATGACGAACAACTCAATTTGCAAATAGGCAAAAGATTTTAAGACAGGTCACTAAAGAAGATATACCAACTGCAAATAAGTACATGAAAAGATGTTCAATATTATTAGCCATTAAGGAAATGCAAATTGAACCTATAATGAGATACCACTATACACCTAGGAGAATGGCTAAAATGAAGAAGTCTGACAATTTGTGAAGTGTCGTGAGGATGTGGAGAAACTGGAACCCCACTACATAGCTTTGGAAAAGATTTTAGCAGTTTCTTATAAGATCAAGCATACATTTATCATACTACCCAAGAGAAACAAAAACAAGTCCACACAAAGACTTGCACTACAATGTTTATAACAACTTTTTTCATAATAGGCAAAACCTGGAAACAACCCAAAGTCCATAATCTGGTGAATGGATAAACAACTTGTGATACTCTATACAGTGGAATATTATTCAGCAATAAAAATAGTCCAACTGCTAATATGAACAACATGGATGAATCTCAAAAGCACTATGCTAAGTGCAAGCAGCCAGACACACAAGTCTGCATGCTATATATGATTCCACTTATATGAAATTCTAGAAAAAGCAAGACTCCAGTGGTTGCCAGGGAGTTTGGGAGGAGGTTGACTGCAAAGGGGCATAAGGGAACTTATTAAGGTGACAGAAATATACTATATCATGTCTATGGTAGCAGTCACATGACTGTGCACATTTGTCAAACTCATCAAATTGTACACCTAAAATTGGTGAGTTTTATTGTATGTAAATTATATCTCAATCGAACTGATTACAAAAAAAAAGTGATGGATTCACACTTTATTGTATCTCATAATTACAAAAAAGAACTTTAAAACAAGCATTCTTAAGTTTTAAATTCAAGCATTTACTACACAATACACAAAATTAACACCAATTAAGATATGGGACAAGTTACCATAGGAAATTTACAGCAGAGATTGTTTTCCTCATTTATTAATTCATCTTAAAACTTAATTAAATAAAACCTGAGCTTTGCCAGAGCCTATCCAAATCCATTACAGAAAGAAGCAAATCACAAAGTACTACTCTTTTGGACTCGCCATAACAACTTTACCTATAAAAAGTGTTCTTTCAATGTGTTTCATAATACATTACAATAGTGAGTTTTTAATTAGTTAAAAACTTATTTTTTCAAATTATGACTTTCTAAAACACACACTTTTGGTAATAAAATTATTCAGGTTTCAGCAACAAAGGTTGTGGTAAATTACTCACAGATACTGAAGAAAGATGTAAGGCAAGAATCAACATTCTGGTGTGCATCCTGCTTTCAGATGCTTTGACAATACTATTGCACTGCTAGCTGTAAAGTACAGTAGTGCAATAAAGTCAGAGCATTCGTTAGCAGTAATAGGTAGGAAAGGAACACAAAAGCATCTTGCATCAGTTGAAGCTTCAGTGAGACAAGATTTTAAAGGATTGCCATTTTGGACAGAAGATATCCAAAACCTGAGAATACTTGTATCAATGTTAAAAAAAAAAAAAAAAAGACTTAAATAGCAAAGTGATATTGTTTTTCGATGATTAACCTATGATTAATATTCAAACAGAAACAGGCATAAATGTAGAAGGAAATTTTGTAAACATGCCCTAAACTTTAGAAATTAACAAGGGTATTCTCAGTACCTTAGGCCTAGTATTAACAAAACTGGTTATAATCACTGCTAAGGCAAAGCTGTGAAAATTATTTCTATTCTGCAGAGATGTGTTAGCTCCTCCATAGCAATTGACTAACTGCCAGATAAAATGAGTCTTTTCAGTAAGAATATCAAAGAAAATAAATGAAAAGTAAAATAATAAGTTTCCCAATCTCTACATGCCAAATCTCTCTCTCTGGAATCTAAACTACAATACAAAAGGCACTTACCAGTTTTTGGCTTGTTATCTCAAAAGTTTACAGACTTTGAGAGAATCAGTGTGTCCTAAACAGGACACCATTAGCCCTACTAACTAAACACTATGGAAGGAGATTTTAAATTTTCACTTAACCTCTAAAACAGCTTAATTATAGGAGGAAATCATCTTCATTTCCTTCAAAAAAAGGAAAAATCAAGGAGAAAATAATAACGTGGTTTGGGGTCCAAGATTTAAGTATCAGATTTCCTTGGATTTAAGCCAATTAACATCCTAACCTTTTAACTGGTAAGAAACCGTTCAAAAGTCAGAGATAAACCCAGAAATAAAAACAGTATCATATTATCTCTTTGTACTACCTTTTATGCACAATCACTAGTGGTTCCACAAAAGGACACTAGACAAATACCACTCAATCAATGAGTGAAGGGAAAAAAGTACAAGAACAAAGATTACCCTACCATGAGCTTATTCCTCCATGAATAATGTTGATTGATGCAAAAATACTTCCATTATTTTTACTAACCTTCCTTTAAATGGTCCCATTCAGCTCCTTACTTGGATTGAGCCTACTAACAAATGAACTCAAATTCAGGACAGCTGGAACACGACTGTCTTGATCTCAAATCCTGGGCCACATAACTCAGATATTAGAATATTTCAACTCTGCTAGCCAAGGATCAGGTTTAAAGGCAAGTATTCAAAAGACAAATGTCTGATTTTCTCAAGTTAATATAAACAAGAAAAATATGAAATACTTTTTAATTAAGAGGATCAGGCTATCTGTCTACAAAATTAGGATAAGTACTTTCTTTTCAAAGTTAAATACTATGCATTCTCTTTCACTTATTAAATACTCAACATTGGTTCCTCAACAAATACTTTATGCAAGTAATGTAAAACCAAAAATCAGGGACCAGCCGGGCGGCATAGTAATTAAGTTCCCGTGCTCTGCTTCATCGGCCCAAGCTTCACAGGTTCGATCCTGGGCACCAACCTAGCACCGCTCCTCAAGCCATGCTGTGGCGGCATCCCACATAAAAAAAAATATAGAGGAAGACTGGTACAGATGTTAGCTCAGTGACAATCTTCCTCACCAAAAAAACAAAAATCAGAGGATTGTACAGGAAATCATTTACCTTTAGAATCTTAGAAATCAAAATGGTTCACCGATATAACATTTTTTTCTAAAAGCACATAGCAAATCTGAAGATAAGATGCACTGTCTTTTACTATCCAATCAATACAAAGCAGTAATAATAAAACTATATAATAGTTCAAATACTTTTTAAAAATCCTAGTGATTACAGAAACAAACTAATAACTTGAATGTGGAAAAAAAAACTATGACTAGGTTACTTGCAAGAACTCAAGAAGAAAGACCTGCTTTTTTCTCTTCCTATCATAAAAAGAATTTTTAAAACTATCCCATCATTCAAATATCCAAAAGTGAAAGAGTCTAGCTACCTCAAAATATTCTAAAACCTACTTTTCTCAAGATGTACACTTAATCGTTTTCCCCTTAAAATGTGTTCAATCTAAAAAAGTCATGTGAGAATATTGATTCTATCGCAAAGTCCAGCAAAGACTTAATTGGTACCTCAAAATTAAACAGCCAACTTAACTTAAATGGTCGGGGAGGGGCGCCTGTTAAAAAAGAGAATTAGTATCATTTAGCATCTTGCAATTAGGCAGAAATATCGATCTGGAGGGAGGAATTCAGAATGGGAGGAGAAGGGTAAGGCAGTGTTAACATTTATGCCTGTTGATAGAATCACACTACAATCCTTAACACGTTTTTACTTCGTTTAAGACAGTTAACGATAAAAATAACAAAAAACAAAAAAAAAACTTTGAACTAAAAGTTCATTACAGGTTTGGAAAGCTGCAGAAAATTCTTCCTTCTTTGCTGCCATTTCTCTCCCTCCCTCTATCCCCACACACACCCCACAAAGAAAATTAAATCTCAAAACCTTAGAAGCAACTGAAAGCCTTCAAGTCGAATTTGTATATGAAAGACATTACAATTGATTAATACATCAGAAGAAAATAAATTATATCAAGATCTCACATTTTCTGGGGGTGAGTTTCTTCCAGGATCACTACACGTGCAGATGTTAAAGTGACCCAAGATTCAGCTTGGAGAGAGGCGCACAAGCACAAATGATACCTAAGGAGTAATGCCAGGAAATGGCAGGAGGAGGAGGGGCGGATTGCGGATGGAGAAGAAAGATTTTTGGCTTTTTTATTTAATCTTGTTATTTTTCTTTAACAAAAACCCAACAGGAGCTCAATAAGGGGTGCGTCCTCCAAATTCCACGTTTTTAAAGGCAGCCAGCCCAACCCAAAAAACTGGTAATGCAGGGGGAAAAGAAGGACTGAAGATAGAACAAGGGAGCTAAGAAGAGAAGAAAAAAGCGCGGGCGATCAAGCTGGTAGTCCAGGGATGGGAGGGAGGAAATAACGACAACTGGGGGAAGAATCCATAGAAGAAAAATAGGACAGCCCTCCAGCTTGGCGCCCTCGTGCAGGCCAAGCAGCAGCGAGAGTCCCTTCCAATTATTTGCCCCAGCCCCTACTTAAACAGATGAATGAACCAGAGAGCAACCAGAGAGCAGGGTACCTTCCTTGTGCCAATCTCGCCCGCGCTCCAGGAACGGAGCTCGCGGCTCAAATCTCCATGGCTCACATCTCTCCCCCACCCAAGGACTGCCACCTCGGGCCAAAAGAAACTGGTCCAGGGACTTCTTTCGTCGCTAGGAAGTTGTGCACGCAAGTCTAGCATCCTTTCTCAGACTTTCTCAGCCCGCCTTGGAGAATGAACGGTTCAGTCCTAAAGGGATTTCTCTCCGCCCACTCGGTTTATTCCTCTCCCCACCCTCCATCCTCTTTTCCTGGACTGTGAACGACCTCTCCCCTTCTTGGGGGCATTTAGGGACCATTCCAGTCATGTCTTTTTGCTGGAAATAAGTAGAACACTGTCTGGCACCAGCTACAGCTCCTCGAGGAGCGGAAAGGTCAGAGCAAGAACAAGAAATTCCAAAGGCCCCGCACCCTCAGCATCTCCCGCCATTTCCCTCACGAGTTTCCCGGATGTAACCCCTTCCCCGCGGCGGTTAACAGAGACCAGGCGGCTGCGATTCTCTTCGGTACAGAAGGAGGGACCTCGAGTCTGGTCCAGCCTCCGCCGCCCAGGGTTTCCTGCGACTCCAAATTGCGTCCCACCTTGAACGCTATCGGGGAAAAATAAAATACCCAGTAGATCTCCTTCACTTTACACTCACCATCAGTTCCAGCTTATCGACCTCCGCCTCCATGTTGAATAGTTGACATTCCTCAGACCGCGGCGGCGCTTAAGCCGCAAACCGTACTAGCACTGAGGGTCCCTATTGGACAGCTGTCACTCAACGTCTTGCACTCATTGGCTCCTCAGCTTCACCGGCGCCCGCCCATTGGCGACTGGGTAACGCCCCTCCACATGAAACACCTTTCGCTGTTGGACAAAGACACAAAACGCCGCAGGAGGATTGGCTGCTATACACTTTTTTTTTGCCATTGGCTGCACCCTCATCTCTACTTTCAATTTCATAGTTAGGGCTCAGCAGAGAAGAGGTTGCGATTGGCGCAGTCTGAAAAAGAGCCAACCAGTTACACAAAAGCTTCCACAAACAGCAGAGGGGACGTGACACACCTTCTTTCCTCCCCTGCTCCCCTCCCCGTCACTCCCGCCGTCTCGTTATTCATACAGGAAGCGCCTCAGCTCTGATTGGCCGGAGCCTGGTGCTCTCTCAACCAATCACAAGCCAGGCTGTGCCCCTGCACTACCGCGAGAGCGAATCGTGGCGAGACCGTGGCTACGATTGGTCCCTCCACGATAAGGTTTTAATTTTGAATTTTACTTAATGGCGAGGGAGAAGTCACTGCCGGTACTCCATCTAATCCCCGGGCTCTTTGGCTAGTAAGTGCTGGGAGACCTTCCTGAGTTACCTGAGTTCGTGTCTTCCGTAGCTGGGCCTGTTGCTGCTGGCGTTCTTACGGTTTACGGAGGTGAGGACTTTATCTGCACTCGGAGGGGAGATCAAGGGAGGGGAAGAAGAGGTTTGAAGCTGGGTAAGAAGTGCTCGGCCTGGCTCCACCCTAACTATACTTCTATTTAATTGACGCTCTGCAAAATGTTTTGGACCAGAACAGCCGCCTTATTTTTCACAGTTCTTTATATCTTTGCTACTCACTTCTGCATCACTTGGGCGCTTGTTAAAAATGCAAATTATCGGACTCCATCCAAATCCACTGAATCAGAAGATGCATTTTAACAAGATTCCCTCAGTGATTCCTATGCACATTAAAGTCTGAGAACGTCCATTTGTTGACAGGGAATATTACTGTGTCCCCTGATATAGTCTTAATATCGTCCGACGTTCTGTGAGAGTGTCAATTTTAAAAGTCTACTATGTGCCTAATACTGTGCTGGACTGGGCTTTAGGGAGCTGAAATCTCTTTAGAGAAACAAAACAGGAACAAAATAGCAATGCTGAACAGCATTAAACGTAAAATTAAATGTAAGCAAGTACTACCAGAAATAACCCTGTGGATGTTCAAGAGGAATCAGTTGAACTGGTAATGGAAATTGATTAATAGACTGAAAGCTGTTTATGGGAGAGTGTAAGAAATCTTCATAAAAATGTGTTTGGGGAAGATGATAATGAAATGCAATTGTCATTTCTGTTGCTGTGACAGCTTTGGAAGTGCCCTCTGACCAAAAGCACTTTTCATATCACAGGGTGGAGTTTTAACGGAAGCAGCAGCGCCAACTTCCACAGAAGACTGTAATTCTTATGCTATTATTTATTGCATCTTCCTACTAGAAATAGTTTTGGACACATCCTTCAACCATATGAAGGTGTGATATGATCTGAAGAACTAAAAACCTCCCTTACCAAGAGATTTTCCAGTATTGTATTAAAGCATATTCCTTAACTAAAAGAGAACATTTGCTAGCTAACACTTTGCAAGAATGATTTTTTCTTTCATTTATTGAATGAAACATTAATTAGTGCCTGCTATACTCTGAGTCCTGGGGAAACAAAAATGAATAAAGTTTATTCTTGCCTTGAAAAGCTCACAGTCCAGCAGAATGACAAACATACAAACAAAAATTACAATGCAATATAATAAATGTGATAATAAGGGTGCATATAAAATGTTATAGAAGCACGAAAGAGACGGCATTTCAGCCAGTGTACATCCCATAAGGACAGAAACCATATTGGTCTTGTTCAGAATTGTATCCCAGCACCTATCATATTGCCTGGTGGATTATACGCACTGAGCAAATATCTGTGAGAAAAAGTAACAGAATCTTGAAGGCTATATAAGTTGGCCTGAAGGAGGATACCCCAAGCAGGGGGAAAGACTGATAACACTATAGAAAGTATTTGCTGTTTGGTATACGTGAAGTACAAACTGCTAATCACTAAAAGAAATGAGGCTGCAAAGAGCCGTTAGAGCTAAATTGTGAGAAGCTTTGAAAGGTGTGCTAAGGAATTTGGTTTGTCCAGTGGGTGATAAGGAACCTTCCACTACTTTTAAGCAATATCAGGATCACATTTGCATTTTAAAAAACTAACTCTGGTAAAAGTGTAGAAAATGAACTGGCAAGAGGAAAGACTGAAGGCAGGAGGATCATTGGAGGAACACTCAGACAAACCCAAACTGAGGAACATTTTCCAAAACAACTGGTCTGGACACTTCAAAGATATGAATATGAAGAAAGGCAAATACTTATATAAAAATACTTATATAAAAAATAAAAGGAAACTGAAGAGACACTATAGTTAAATGCAATGTGGAAAGGGAAAGTTAGCAGCTGTAAAGGTTATTATTGAGATGACTGGGGTAATTTGAATATGGAGTGTTTATTAGATAATATCGACGTTAAATTTCTTGACTGTGCTTATGGTTTTGTAGGAGAATGTCCATGTCCACATTAGGAAACTCAAGCTAAAGTATCTAGGTATGAAGTATCATGATGTCTGCAACTAACACTGCTCAGCCAAAAACTAAAAACTTTTTTGTGTATATATAAATTTTATGTATTTATATACACTTACATATATTTTATTTTGAAAAATTTCAAACTTTGAGGAAATTTACAAGAATAGTATAATTAACACTCATATATCATTCACCTAGATTCACCAAGTATCTTTTTGTATGGGGTGTGTATATAATATATATTGTAATATATTTATGTAATATTTATATATAATATAGACATACAAATTAATATAATACATAAATAATAATATGTGCATAAATATAATACATAAATTTTTCAAAATAAAAAGAGTAGGGGCAAATACACTGTAGCCAAAGACAGAAACAAGGAAGCCCAGGGGAAAGGTGGTAAAGGCCAGTGAAGTTAGAGGATAGAAGGGGTAGAAATGGTAAGGAGAAGAGACAGGAAGAATTAATCAGAGAAGTATTTCTGATTCCTGTACATGAATGTATGTATATAAGTGTAATATATATATATTTTGTATATTCTGTTTTATAATGGAGTATCCTAATTTCCTTACTTACCTTTTTTTAATCATCTTGTGTTACAGGTTTTTTTTAATCGGCCTTAAATTCTTTTCAAAACAAGGCAGGCAAAAAGGAAGGAGGAGTACTTTTCAATAAAAAATAGGAAAAAAGCTTTGAGTAATCATGAAAGAATGAGCTTCTATGTAGTGTTAGCAATTGGAATCCCACCTAATCCAGCAAAAAGAATTTCTATGTCTCATTACTCTGCTGGGAAGGGGACAGGTCTATGTGTTTTAACCTATAGGGAGACTGCCATATGCTCTTCCAATTGGACAGTTATCCTCTGCAGAGTGTCTAATGCTTTTAGTAAAGCAATGATAAGAAAAGAAAACCTTAGCTTGCTGAGTCCTCTGTCCTGAGATGGGAATTCATTATCTTTCATTTTGGGAAGGGTGTGATTATTTTTGAATGGAATGTTAATCTAGGAATTATCTCAGACTGTGCCTTTCTACCCAGACAGATTTGACATAGTCTCTTAATTCTCTGCATGTGCTAATTTCTGTATTTAATTAGAAGGCTATTAGAGTAACAGTGACCCAGAGCCCAGGAAACACACACATAGAACACAGACAGAGACACAGGAAAAAAATAGGATTTAGTTCCTAGATTTTTTTTTCATTGAAAAATAATCTCCAAAATGACATACATCAGCTTCTGTAAGACTCTTTAGAAATTTGAATGCGTGGGCGCTGGAACAACCACCAGGAAAGGGCTAGAAAAAGATGGCTCAGTTTTAGAATGGTAGTACTCTAATTTTCCAGCTAATAGTACATACCAAGCCAGCCCTGGTGGGCTAGTGATTAAGAGTTGCGCCCAGGTCTGTTTCCTGGTTAGGGAACCACACCACGCACCTGTCATCATACCTTGTTGTCTGCGTGTTGCTGTGATCCTTAAAGTTGTGTTTCAGGTGGACAGATTTTAGCAGAGCTTCCAGTCTACAACAGACTAGGTAGAAGGACCTGGCCACCCACTTCTGAAAAAATTGGTTATTAAAATAGTGTGTATAGCAGCAGAGCATTGGCTGACACAGCTTCGTGAGAGGATGGCGCAAAAAGACCAGACGGGGTTCCTCCCTGCTGTACACAGGGTCCCTAAGAGTCAGAATCCACGGGACGGCACTAAACAAAATGTTGCCATGCCTCCATGTGGATCTTCTTTTATTCATCATACTGAGTGGACCATTTCAATCTGGAAATTCAAGTCCTTCAGTTCTGGGGGATATTTTTGTATTGTTTATTGGATAAAATTCTCTCCATTTTCTCTGCTCTCTCCTAAAATTTTTATCTTCCAACTGCTCTATTACATTTTTAAAATTCATGCTTTTTTTTTTTTTTTTTTGAGGAAGAGTAGCCCTGAGCTAACTGCTGCCAATACTCCTCTTTTTCTTAAGGAAAACTGTCCCTGAGCTAACATCTGTGCCCATCTTCCTCTACTTTATATGTGGGACGCCTACCACAGCATGGCGTGCCAAGTGGTGCCATGTCCAGAATCCCACCTGGCAAACCCCAGGCCGCCGAAGCAGAATGTGCGAACTTAACCGCTGCGCCACTGGCCGCCCCAAATTCATGCTATTTTTAACTTCTAAAAGCATTTTGTCATCCTTCTTGTTTCATGAATGCAATATCTTATTTTCTGAAGATATTTCTCTCTGTTTTTGAAGTTTTCTTCTGTTTCCTACATTCTTTCCATTTCCTTTGAAATGGAAATAGCTTTTTTGGTTTTTTTTCTGTTTATTTTGGTCTCTGTTTTTCATGTTAGAGACCTTCCTAAAATGACTCATGATCCTTGGCTCTTATGTGTCAAAGGTAGCACAAAAAAGGTGATTGGAAACTCGAAGTAGGAAAGGTTGATATTGTCGATCTGTGGGCACCACAATGGGTAATTGATCAAGGACTTGGCCATTTCGGGGGGAACCCCAAAAGTCAATATCTGTAGGCCTTTTTTCTTGGGCCAGCCAATTTCCCTGGAGAAAAATCTAGTCTCCTGCAGTGGGAATGAGGGATGTTGGGGTTTGAGGCAGAGAAGTACACCTGATGACCTGTGTTCTAGGAACTGAGCTGAGGAAGGGATTGAAAGACTCAGTTTTCAGTTCACTATCATCCCTTATCTTCTGTATGGTGACACACACATGACTCTGCTATGCCCAGTGGCCCAGAATTCAGCACCTCTATGGCTAAACTTCTGCAGAGAATAAATGTGCCCATCTTTATTGGATTGTGTCTGGCTGCAAGAATGGGAGGACAGACTCCAGAGGCCTATCTGATCTTTATAAAGACTTTTAATTAGTCCTATTTTAGCCCTACCCCAAACCTTCAAAGGTATCAGATGACTTCCAGTCCCAAATCTTCTGAGAGTTTTAAGAATCGTCTTGCTTCCTGTTGTCTTCTCTACAACATGCAGTCAAGCCTCAGCTTTCCTCTGCTCTGCCAAGTCAATTACCATTCATCCATCTGCTCACCATTTTCCATAATTTTGTTGACATCTATCATCTACTGTGGTCTCTGTTCCCATCCTTTGTCTTAAGAGTTTATGCCTTTTTTATTCCTTTACTGCTTTTTCATGTTTCAGAAGGGAGTGGAGCACCAGTGTGCTGATAAATGTTTAATAAATATATATACATAACTTTATTAAAAATTTACTGATATAAAGTAATAATATAATAATTATTATAAATAATAATAAAATATCCAATGCTCTTCCCTGTAAATTTCATATGACCAACTGATTCTCATAGAATACTATTGTTGATTTTTACACATTTCTTATATCTATAACCAACCTATGGTTGTAATTTAAGAACAAGTATAGTCCTGACATGAATGTTGGTTGATATTTTCGTTTATAGAGTAAGACAAGGGTGAAACACAAAGACTTATGTTGGAACTTCACTTCAGTATGTATGCAACTTCTTTGATGAATCAGAAAATAGTTTCCAAATACTGGAATAATATTCCTCAATTTTTTGTGCTATTGACAATGTAAATGACTACACACAAGATAAACTTTTTATTTTAATATGCATTAACATTTTCTTCATCACTTTCTTAACAATCAACAGAATAATAAATCAAGCCCTAATCTGTAGTGTTTTATAATATCCATGGTGTAAATACTCCCATCATGGCCAATTTCAAGTTTCCAATGTGAAGTCACTGAATGTGGAGCTGGGAAGAAATGAACAATAATACATCATTCTATAGCATTTTCACTATATAGATACAATAAGGTAAACAACCTCAAGAGCATAGATGATAGTAAGATCATTAGGAAGTGATGAGTTTTGCATATTTGTTACCTTTTAAAATATAAATTATCTAATGGTAAGTTTATATAATTTAATTTTAATGGTGGGCATGTTTAACAACTGACTCACAGACTTCTTGAAAATGTAACACTTGATGTCAACCCCAGCACACCACTGGAGTGGAGATAAAGGTACAGGGTCAGGGGACAGGCGTGGTGGCACAGTGGTTAAGTTCACGTGCTCCACTTTGGCACCTGGGGTTTGTGGTTTGGATCCCGGGCACAGACCTACACAGTGCTCATCAAATCATGCTGTGACAGCATCCCACATACAAAATAGAGGAAGATTGGCCCAGATGTTAGCTCAGGGCCAATCTTCGTCAGCAAAAAAAAAAAAAAAATACAGAGTCAATCCACCAAGTTTAACCAGAATGTCCAGCTCCTTTCTAAAGTCTATTTTCATAACTTAGAGATTGGTGGCTATAGGAAAAAGAGGCAGGAGGCTGGTTCTCTGGGTCAGTTTGATCTCTAACAAAACATATCAAGAGGAGAGAGGGAACAGAAGCCTCCAGGGCTGCAAAGGGGCAGATGGATGACAAGGAAGGGGAGGTTACCATGGAAGTCTCAGATTCGAGGAATCCCACCACCCCAGTGAACTCGGGGCCTTCGGTAGAGGTTTCCAGTGACCTTTCTCCATAGAAAGTTCAGGCACCACAGGATTGCTGCTTCCTCTGAGGCTTTCCTACTTATCTCCATTCAGAGTATTTTTTGTCCTGTGTTAAGTTTTTTAAAAAAAATCAATCAAACCTTTAAACATCCGTTGTGTTTAATAATCCCAAGAATGGCCTTCCTTCTCTGTTTCAGCAGGAAGAAAAAGTGATATAATAAAATTGAAGTCAACTGTTTTTTGATGTGTCTCCCAAGCCTCTAAGAACAATTAAGGAAAACGCTCTGTTAATTTGAGACCTGGCAATTAGTTCAATAAGATGTCGTCAAGAACCTTTACTCCTAGAAGGGGTAATGATATATGCACTGTCCCCCATTGCCATTAGGGGTGCCCTCTGCAAGTCCGACGCTCTTGGAACTAAGCTGCTTCTGAGTTTTTACAACCTACAGCGGGGTGGGGGAGGTTCTTCAGCCAGTGGAATCTGATCGCTGAGCAATCCTAGAGCTGCATACCAAGTGCTGGGAGGTTACTGGGTGAACAAGAGTGGAATGAATGTGTATTTTAAAGGCCAATTGTTCATGTTCAAATGTAAGTTTGAACGGAAGGAGGCCTAACCCTTGAGACCATTTTTATTTCTCCTACTTGTGTAGACCTCTTTCTTCCTCAGGTAGCAACAGCTAAAACTAGCAAAGCACTTCTTCACATCAAACTGGCTCTCACTTAATTTTCTTCAGAAAAGGATATGGATTAAAATCTAAACACACCAGATAGTGTTTAAAAATGCTTTAAAATAAATGTTTTGAAACACCCGTGTCTTAGATTTGGGGTAATTGTTATTACATTGTGTCACCTATTTAATCTATTGCACCGCAGTGTGTTAGAAAGAACGTGGTCTTTGGAGACTTACAGATCAGGACTTAATACTTTATTTCACTACATTGGACAAATCATCTAGTCTTTCTAAGCCTCAGTTTATTTTTGCATAAAAATGAGGGTGAAAATTCTCTTCCTCCGGGATAATATCTTGCAGGATAGTGAGGAGTCACTGAGAAATGTATGTGAAGATGCCTAAAAGTAAATGGACATTGTAGAATGGTTAATAGTCCATTACCAGCTCTACCTATTGCAGTGGATGTTACAGTAAATGTTACTGGCAAATATAACTGACTATAACCCACTTATATCCATTTTCTCTGTTACATAGAAAGGGAAATTCACTTAACGAAAAAAACAAGACAAGCAAAGCAAAATTAGAGATTAATGTAATGCCAAAGCCAAAGTCTCTCTAGAGATAGTTTAAATCTGGGTTTAAACTTTTCTCCCTTTCAGAGAACTTCTGGAATGCTCGTAGTGACTTATTTCCTAACCAAGGTGGCAGTTACAAGGGTGTGTTCACTTTGTGATAATTCATTGAAATATACACTTAAGATTTGTGCATTTTCTATATGTATATATTATTCTTCAATAAAAAATGTAAAAAAAAAATTTCTCTGTAGAAATCATGCCCAAGTTCAAGCAACGAAGAAGAAAGCTAAAAGCCAAAGCAAAAAGATTATTCAAAAAAAAAGAAGCCTGTCATTCTCAGTCCAAGCTAATTACACCTCCCCCTCCACCACCCTCACCAGAAAGGTAAGTCATAAGGTGGAACAGAGAAATTCTTAAAAATCGGATCAGTTTAGGATAGAGTGACAAGATTTAGCAGATAAAAATACAGAATGCCCAGTTAAATTTGAATATCAGATAAACAATGAATATGTTTTAGTATTATCCCATGCAACATTTGCAATATACTTATACTAAAAAATTATTCATCCTTTATCTGAAATTAAATTTTATCTGACCATCCTGAATTTTATGTGGCAACCGTAGTTTAAGAGTCCAAATAAAGTAAGAATCTCAAGGAATTGTGTTGGAGGTATAGAGTAACTATTTTCTCCTTTCCTAGTCAATTTAATTGCATAAATCTAGCAACTAAGTGATGAAAGAAAGATATAGGACTGGAATTTAAATCTTAGTTTTGGTAAAGTTTGGTCACTTATTCTCTGGGACTCAGAGCTTAAATGCATTATAGAAAGAGACTCAGTTCTAGGAACGCTAGGGTACTAGTTTCCAGGATAACATACTTTATACATCTTGTTATAGCTCTCTTTCTGGAAAAATTTTTAAAACAGACCCTCAAAGAGCAGCAATCACGATATCGCCCTTGACTCCTCTCTCTCCTGAATATTGAAAAAGCCCTCTAACTGGCCTTCCAGTTCTGCCCTTGCCCCCCTGCAGTATATTTCAGTGCAGCCCCTAGAGGGAGCCTGTTAAAATGATGTCATTGCTCCTCTGCTTAAAACTCCTTTGTGTGTCCCACAAGGCCTCTCTGGTCTAACTCTGACCTTATCTCCTGATCCCCCATGCTTCAGTCTCTCCACCCTAGACACGCTGGCCTCCTTGCTAGCCCTCAGACACCTCAGACAAGCTTCCACCTCAGAGCCTTTGTAATTACTGTTGCCCTTGCCTGAACTGCTCTTCCCCCAGATGTCTGCATTGCTAGCTTCTTTACTTCCTGTAAGTTTTTTCGCAAAAGTCACCTCAGTGAGACTTTCCCTGCCTGCCCTATCTAAAATTTCACCTCCACCCAACATTTCACATTCCCCCCTCTTGCTTTTTCTCCTTAGCATTTACTCACTATTTAACAACCCATATATGTTATTTATTTACTTATTTTTACCTTTCTTCCTTGAGACTATAAATTCCATGAGGGCAGGGTTTTTATCTGTTTTCTCCATTACTGAATCCCTGATGCCTATTTATTTACTATTTATTTTATTTTATTTTTCACTATTTACTCAACAAGTATTTGTTGTATAAGTGAATCTCCGAATTCTAGAATCGAATGAAGAATTAGGTAGTCTCTGCTCCTGAGTCATACTATAAAACTAGCTTGTTATTTAATTAGAGGCTGTTATTCCAACTCAGGAGTTTTTGCTTTGTTTGGTTTTGTTTTTCCTACAGAGTAGTTATTTCTTCAACAGATACACCCCTTAGCAAAAGCTGGCTAAGAGCATCCTGGAACTTCAAATGTCCCACTATCAAAGATGCAGTAAAACTTTGGACAAATAGAGTGTGGTCTATATACAACTGGTGCCAGAACTGCATGAGCCAGGTATGGGTTGAATATACCTGTTTTCAGCAATACAGTTTTTCTACATGCTTAGTATGTGAGTTCACGTTTGTGTATGCCGGGTCAGTACAACATGCAGGCTAAGCTCAGAGAAGGTGAAATTATGGGGTCATGTCTGCCTTTGCTTCTGCAAAACATACATCAAGCCATTTTTTTGTCTTTTTTTCTTGTCCTTATCATATTGCTCTTCAGATTCTGGCTTGTTTATTTTATTATTACTATTTTTTTCTTTGAGGAATATTAGCCTTGAGCTAACATCCGCTGCCAATCCTCTTTTTGCTGAGGAAGATTGGCCCTGGGCTAACATCCATGTCCATCTTCCTCTCTGGCTTGTTTATTTTTGATTTCAGAGTTTAGAAGTATTGAAAGATACCATCTTTCCATCCCATTTCTGCCGCCGGGAAATTCACAGTCTAAAACAACGGTTTCGCACTTTGGAAAGTGAATTATGCAAGCTCCAAGAAGCACTGAAGGTTGGTATTGTCAAATAAAAAACAAATCTGGAATTAGGTAAGGAGGGAAGGGATTGTCCCCCATAGGAATCCCAGTGTGCTTTTACCAGAAGGAGGAATGGCCACAGGCGAGTGCTAGTCCTGGGTCTGTTTGCTCTCGGATCTATTCCTTAAACTTCAGAGGCTCTGCTCTGTATTGCAGGAGGGCTGACCCCTGCAGGCTACATTTCCCGAGCTCCATGTCACCTGGCTTCTGGTTGTGCCTGGCTAATGGAAGACACTGATGAGAGACTAGAGGGAGGGAGAAGATGGGGTGTTTTTCCTCTTCATTCTCTGTGTTGGGCGATTTCTCCAGTGATGGTTGTTGTTGTCTCCCTGACTTCAGCTCCCCCTAAGTGAGTCTGTGTTTCCTGATTCTCTGGGCTAACCCACTTCCAGAGATCTGGTTACACTGCTCTTCCCTTTGACCCTCCAGCCTCAGGGTATTCATGGCTTTCTGGCCTTGCTAATCTCTAGTCTGCCTCACCGTCCCTTGTATGCTTCTCAGCTCTTCCATCAGCAGTGTAACCACAGAGGCAGACACTAGAGTGATGTGGCCTCGAACCAAGGAATGCCAGTAGATACCAGAAGCTGGAAGAGGCAAGGAACAGATTCTTCCCTGGAGCCTTGGGAGGGGGTGTGGCCCTACGGACACCTTGATTTTGAACTGCTAATCTCCAACACTCGGAGAATGAATTTTGACTGTTTTAAGCCATCAAGTTTTTGTGATAATTTGTTATAGCAGCCATAGGACACTAATAGACCCTCCTACTTCACAGAGTCATTGTATTCGTTTTCTGGGGCTGGCGTAGCAAAGTAGCACAGGCTGCATGGCTTATACAACAGAAGTTCAATTTCTTACAGTTTTGGGGGCCAGAAGTCTGGGCTCAAGGTGTTGGTAGGGTTGGTTTCATCTAAGGTCTTTCTCCTTGGCTTGCCTTCTTACTGTGTCCTCAAATGGTCTTTTCTCTGTGCATGTGCCTGGTGTCTCCCCTGTGTGTTCAAATTTCCTCTTTTTATAAGGACACCAGTCAGATTGGGTTAGAGCCCACCGTACGGCCTCCTTTTAACTTAATCACCTCTTTAAAGGCCCTATTGGGGCCAGCCCCGTGGCCAAGTGGTTAAGTTCGTGTGCTCTGCTTCGGTGGCTGAGGGTTTTGCGGATCGGATCCTGGGCGCGGACATGGCACCGCTCATCAGGCCATGCTGAGGCAGCATCCCACATAGCACAACCAGAAGGACCCACAACTAAATATATACAACTATCTGCCGGTGGGTCTATGGGGAGAAAAAGGAACAAATAAAATCTTTTTTTAGAAAAAAAAGCCCTATCTCCAAATACAGTCACATTCTGAGGTACTGGGGGTTAGGGCTTCAACACAGGAATCTGGAGGAGGGATACAATTCAGCCCCTAACAGCCATGTTCCAGCCCCTTGGCCTTTTTACCAGTTCCTTGAATACACTATATTCTTGGCTGCATTAAGTTTTTTTCCTCTACCAGGGACTCTGTTCCCCCTGTCTTTATGTCCCTCCTTCACCTGGTAAGCCTAAATTCAACCTTGAGATCATGGCTAAATATCACTCCCTGGGCCTCCAGCTATTCATGCTCACAGCACACTGCATTGCTCTTGTTGAAGTATTGTTTTGTTTTGAATGTGTTTGTGTATGTTTAATGTCTGTCTTCCTCACGAGACTGTCAGCTCCATGAGGTGACAGACAGAGCTCACATTGTACCCACAGTGCCTGACGTATAGCACACAAAAAACAGATAGATGAATGAATGAGTGGATGAATGAATGATTTTGCTTGTGATAAATGAGAAAATCTTTTGAAGCACATGGTATACTGAGAAAGCATTCAATATGCTGTATTTGTTGACTCTCGGCCACAAGAACCAAATTAATCTGTTGTTTATTTGCCAAATGTAATGTCTACTTCCAGACGGTCTCAGAAAATTCTTTCTGTCCAAGCTGCGGTCAAACATGTCACATGAGTGGTAAACTTACAGATGTGCCTGTGTGTGCTCTAAACACCCCTGGAGAATCTGGAGCTGAATTTCCTCCCACACTGCCACAGCCAGTCATTCATCTTCCTCCTCCACCTCCGCCTCCACCCCCTCCACCGCCTCCTCTGCCTCTGCCTCCACCGCCGATAGCGCCTTTGCTGCTCAGAAAATCCAATCTCACTAAAGAACTTCAGGTAAAAAACAATCTAGTAGAGGTGTGTATTGGAAGAGTAAACTCAAGTGGCCTTTTAAGTCTGGGCTAAGGGCTTTGGCATTTTGCTCTGATTCCATATCTTAATTGTGTTTTTAAAAATTCGGTCCTGGATCTGGCCCTGTCACCTAAGGGTTAAGTTCCACGCACTCCGCTTCAGTGGCCTGGGTTCAGTTCTCAGCATGGACCTATACCACTTTACGGTGGCCCTGTTGTGGCAGCAACATATATACAAAATAGAGGAAGACTGGCACAGATGTTAGCTCAGAGCAAATCTTCCTCAAGCAAACAGAAGATTAGCAACAGATGTTAGCTCAAGGCCAATCTTCCTTAGCGAAACAAAAATAAAAACAAAAACAAAGACAAAAAACAAAACCTCAGTCCCCTGGGAACTCACGAAAGCTGGATTTAGAAATGAAAGTGATTTTTTTTTTAATGATAACTGAATGAAATCCAGTAGAGTGGGAGATTCCTATCAGCTTCTCAGTATATCTTTTTACAAAAATGAAAACCTTCCTGGGAAATCAAATTAAGAACAGAAGATGGCTTAGTGAGTGAAGTGAGAATAAAGAGTTGGTGGATCCTAAAGTATAATGCCATTAGGCTGGAGAACCAGTCTCCATTAGAGTTACTTATCTGCCAGGGGGACCAGAAGATCTGTGATTCACTTAGATAGGCATGACCCTGTTTAAAAATCTGTTGAATTTTCACTACAGATACATTTCGTTTAAAATGGCTGAGTTAAATCCATAGCCTATTGCTATATTTGCCCTAATGTATACCTCCCTGAGTATTCGTTCTCGCTCTAGGGAACTGAGTCTTCATTTTAGGTAGTTCAGGCAAAACTTCACCTTGATTCAAGGAGCTCCTTCAACTCCTGTCTTATTATAGTGACTCCCAAGGAAAATGTGTAGTTGCAGGGAACTAGCCCATCTCTTATTTACTATCAAAGCCTTACATTTTGATAAATACTTTTCAATAGCCTTCGCATCCATGGGTACTGAAAACAGGATGGTTCTTGCTAAGTGGAAAGAATTTGATAGGCTCCTTGGGTAAATGAGAGTTAATTTTTAACTCTAAGTCTTTAAACCCTAGATTTGGATTTGCATTTGACTAGAAATCCTGGTTCCAATTTGAATTCTAATCTCTCCATGCATTTTAAGGTTGGACCGTTAAAAAAAGATGGACCTATGCAGATAACAGTTAAAGATCTGCTGACTGTGAAATTAAAAAAGACACAGAGTTTTGATGAAAAGAGGAAGGTAAGATATCATTGACTATATACATGGTCTTTCAGCTTTTAACCTAGTTATCCCTTTCTGGAAAATAAGCATTAGTCTTATGTATAGAAGCCATTCTGAGGTATTTGATGTTTTATTTATGTAATTTTGAATCTCTTCAACAAAATGTGTAGATCCCAAAGTTATTTAATAGGCAGTTTTATCTATCAACCATTAATCCCAAGAGGTATAGATAGACTTTGAAGCTTTGTAATAAAAATTGAATAGCGTAGGGGATATGTCTTACACATACCCAGCAGTGAAATGTTCACTGTTTCAGCATGTTTATATTTTGAATGATATTTTTAAATGTGTTTTTAATTGTGTCTCATTTTTTGATTAAAGCATGTACCATCACCAAAGGCTCGGAATCCGCTAGTTACTGTCTCTGACCTGAAGCATGTTACCCTGAAACCAAGCTCCAAAGTGTTAACTCAAGTGACAAATGTCTTCATGTGAGGAACTGCACAATGTTATGCTCTACTGCTGCCTAAAAGAATGAGTTTTTGCTTATTTCTAACCTTAGAAGTTATCTATATACATATATATATCTGCTTATGTAGAAAAATTGAAATTTATAGAAAAGTTTAATGAAGAAAACAAAAATCATGCAAATAATCCTATCTTTGGAAATAATCACTGTTAACATATTGTTGTTTATCATTCTAGTCTTTTTCTAAGCATATACTCTATTATTTCCATTTCATGATGCTGTTTCTTATAAGATGCCATTGATTTAATAACAGATTTGAGGGGAAAAAGAAATATCAAGAATTTTAAAAGCAGCTTGACTTCAGAAATAATAAAATGTAAAAACTAGCATGTCTTGTAATTAATGAAATATGATGTGTGTGTGTGTGTCTATACCTGTGTATAATCGTATTGTACATACAGCTACGGCTCTTCCCATGTAATGTGTCATGAACTTTCCCTTGTATTATATAAATTAGTTTAAAGCATCATATTGACTTCTTCAATATATGCAGTTTATTATGTGTAAATTTCATAGAAAAAATTCTGTTTTGAGACACTTAGGTTATTTATGATTTTTTCTTTCTGTAATTCTTCAGTGAACATGCTTGTCCGTCATCTGTGGGTATGGTTGAGTTTTTCCCTATGATAGTTCTTATGCATGTAATTACTGAATCAAAAAGTATTACTTATTAGAATGATTATATCCCCTTATGCTCCTATTGGCATCTACTGCTACTTTTTAATGTAAGAAATTAGTGCTTTCTAGGAGGTTGCCTATAGAAATGATTGCTTTGCTTTGGGAAAAATGATAAAATCTGGCGAGCTCTAACTTTTATATCTTTATTTTATCAGTACTCCTGGTAAAAGCCAGATAGATCTACGGAAACTACTTAGAAAAGTCGATGTAGAGAGGTAACACATTCCTTATCTTTATGCTTTCTAAATCCATTTGAAAAATTGGCATAAAATATGGCTCCTAAGATTTTTAATACCTTTGCAGGAGTCCAGGTGGAACCCCACTTACCAACAAAGAAAATATGGAAACAGGAACTGGGCTGACCCCAGTAATGACCCGGGCTTTGAGGAGAAAGTTTGAGGTAAGCCTTTAGAAAAAAAGACGTGGTTCCTTTTCTTCAAAATCATTTATTTAGACTCATAATCTAAAGCATCTTGCTTAATAATAATCATAATTTTTAAATGGTACCTTATGCTTTACAAAGCACTTTCATATTTAGACTTCATAAAATTCTATGAGGCAGCTAGGATTATCATCTCCACTTTAGCAATGACTATCTGGTTTCATTAACTCCTTTAATAAGTATTTATTAAGCACTTCCTATGTGCCAGGCATTGTGCTATAGTACCAGGTAAGCAAAAACAGACACATCTACTGTCTTGGAGCTTTCAGTCTAGAGAGGAAAATAGAAACTAATCATATAATCACATATTTGTATAATTTTGTACTGGAGTAAGTGCTATGAAGGAAAGAAACAGGGTTCTGTGGGAACCCATAAAGGAACTTGATCTAGCCTGGATGATCTAGGAAGAGATGAAGCAAGACTTGGAGGATGAACAGGTATTAACCGGGAAGGGTACCTCCACGGTATGAGGTGGCCCACCGTGGGTGTCAGGGAGGAAACAGTTCCAGGTAAAAAGAGCAGCATGTGCAAGGGTCTCGTGGTGGGGAGAGATCATGGCCTCTCTGAGGAACTGAAAAGTGTCTGTTGTGGCTGTAATACAAAGTGAGTCTGACAGTGGTGAAAAATAGAGATGGAAATGTAGATAGGAGTCAGATCACGCAGAGTTGGTAGGAAAAGGTCTTGGCAGCTTTCTTCTTTGTCACCTACATGTACAACCCACACACCAAAATCTAGTACATCAGCTGGCCCTTGCATGATTTCTTCCAAACCCTGTTTGTTTCCTTAGCTCCCTGATCACCTCTATCATAAGATCTGTGAGAAGCAGGCATCCTTCTGCCTCCCCTGCTTAAGTGCTGGGACACAGAGCTGCTGGTCTCTTTGGCTATGAAGCTTCTATTTCTATCTCCCTCTGGCAGCAGAGACACACTACAGACTTCACTGTTGACACTCTCCCACCCAAACACTGCTCACTTCATTTTCTCCTTAAGAATCAGTGCGTTTTGCAGGACAGCTTGGTTTCCCATTGCCAATCAACTTGGTCCTCCTGGGCAGTGTAGGCATGGCCAGATTCCTCTTTCCTTCTTTTGGAGCATCCAATAGGAGTCTACCCCCAGATCATGTTCCTTGGTGATACCACAAATTGTAAAGGACAGGGGCAGAGGACAAACACCTCGCTGAAGGATTAAGCCCTTTCCTCTCTTTGTTTAGCTCTGGGATCCTTTTTGTCCTTGCCCCACCCCATAACTACTATAGTAGGTTGGGTAATATGAAAACAAATGAAAATAGAATAGATAATAATAAATAAATAAAGCACATATTGCACAACAACATCAGAAATCACAGATAAGACCTATGCCATATGTTGTACTCCCCAAAATCTACTTAACTAGTGTTGATGTAAATAAACAATAACCAATCTATAGATAAGACAGATAAGGTGAGATTTACTTGAACAAAGCTGAGGACTAGCCCGGGAAGTCAGTCTCCACAAAGGAAGAAAGCATTCTGGAGAAGCATGGTTTTCAGTACAGTTTTATACCTTGTTGGGACAAAGAACATACATCAAACCCACTCAGGATACATATTCATCAAAGTTTCAAAGAAATATTCAGTTGCAGATTAGCAGGTCAACATGACCCTCATCTCCGGGAAAGGAAACTTACCTTCAAAGGAGCACCCATACTGGCTTCGGAGGAGAGGAAGTAGGCATCCTTATTTGCAAAGAGTGCATTCTTTTACTTTGAGATAATGTTTAATGCATCCTTATCTTAATGGTTAAGGCAGATGTACAATATAGGTTTGATAGGCCATAGTCAGGCCAAATCAGGTTTAAACCAGAATAGCTACCCCATATACCTCAGTATGTGAAAATTTCTTATCACTAGGAGGATGTCCAGTAAAAACTGTTTTTAGACATAGAATGACCTTTCCCATCCAGCCCTTAGGCTTCCTTTTTCCTTTAACTCTGAAGCAACTGTGTTAGTTAGGTTTTGCATTTGGCTACAGGTAACGGAAATCTGACTTCAGTGGCTTAACCAACGAGGGGCTTATTTTTCTTACCTACATATTCCCTTGGGAAGTAAACAGTTCACAGCTGGTGTAGCAGCTTCACCATGTCATCCCTGCTCTTCCATCCTTAATGTATGGCTTTTATGCTCATGGTATAGAATGGCTACACTTCGGAAGACTCATGTCCACATTCTAGGCAAGATAAGGAGAAGGGCAAAGGGCCAAACAGATGTGCTAGCTAAGCTACCCCTTATCTCTTTAAACAGGCATTATCCAGGAACTTCTGATTACATCAGGGACGCTAAGAAAAGTGGTTTTTAGAATCTGGGTGCACTGCTGCCCTGCACAAAATCTGGCTTCTGTTAGTGACGAAGAAGGGGAACTATGTTGGCCACAGGAACATAATTCACATTATAATTGGGACTTTTGTTTTCATAGCTGGCTCACCCTAGAAGCCCAACTCAAACTCTGCCGCTTTCTACAAGCAGCTTTGATGAACAAAACTGATGCCAACTCTGCCAGACTCCTTGTGATGATCCACAAAATGTACAGATAAAATCACTCTAATATTCTTTTTTCAATATAGTAGGGTATGTATAAATAATTGTGCTAAAATATAATTCCATTTGAAGAATTAAAGTATGTATGGAGCCCATTTATACCATGGTATAAAGTGGGTATTTGGATATTTTCTAGTTTGCGTGTTCAGTAAGAGAACAGATGGGAAAATGCAATCTCCAAAGTGATTTTATCCTGAAATTACCCAGTTTAGGTTAGAGAAGTTGTTCAAATTTAGGTAGATAACTGTAGCTTGTACTCTATAGGTGCAGTTGTGACTTTAAGAAAATAACCTGGTTCTTGTTCATCTTGAGAATTCTTGGGTAATTGAAAAGAAAAGTATTTTGGCCTGTAAAGTTCATGCATCATAAGTGCTACGAACTTAATGAATAAAAAAGACCCTCTAATTTGATTTCTATTTGCTATAAACAGTTAGGATGTTAGACCATCCCCCATCCAAACCCAACTATTTTCTGAAAGGATTTGAAGCCAAAGGTCCGACGTGACCCTAAAAATTAGAATGTATCATTTCTAGCATCTTAGGTATGTAGTTAGATCTGGCTCACTTAAGTCTGAGATATTCCTTACTTTTATATCTGCTATCCACATTCATGACGCTAAATATAAATTTCGTGAAGACCTCAACACGAACTTGTTTTTTCCACAGTGCCCTGCCAAGGATTCTCTGAGGTCCATAGTGGGTTCTCTGTGAGACCTGATTCCTTGTCCTCAACAACTTGTTCATTCAATAATAGTAATAATGCACACCTTATTGGATTTTTTTCTTTCCAGCCAGGCTAGAGTTGCCAGATTTAGTAAATATAAATACATGACACCCAATCAAATTTGAATTTCAGATAAACAACAAACAACTTCTCAGTATACATATGTCTCATTAAACAACGAATAATTTTTTTAATATAAGTAGGTCCCAAATATTGCATGGGACATATTTATGCTAAAAAAGTATTCATTGTTTACCTGAAATTCAAATTTTATCTCAGCATCCTATATTTTACGTAGGCAGCCCTATCAGTCAGTCCCCTACAAAGTTGCCCAGGATTTCAGGGAGCCCCAAGTTTGCCAGACATGTCCACTTGGCAGAGGATACTAATATAGCTTCAGCCAGGATCCCCGTCATTAGCGTGCTAAGTATCATAGAGGAAGGGGAACTCTCATTAGGGCGAGTGTGACTGAAGGTGCAGGATTAGCTTCGATGCTGAAAACTTCCGCTGCAGTTCCAAGAATAAGGATAGAAGGTCCTCATGGATAGGAAACAAAGAGTTTCAGATCTTCACTGCACTTTCTAGCCTGACTGGAAGTAGATACCCAGATGATATCCTTGAAATATTCTCTGATTAGCTTAGGCTAAAAAGATATTTCATCAATTTCCCAGAAATGCCTATATTTCCACAGATAAATATAGCTTTGAGATGCTAAATACAGGGTTGTGGAAAGTCACCAGACTGGAAAGCAGGCCCTGTTTTGTTCTTATGAGACCCATATTTATGTTTACAACACATTTATAGATGAAAATTAAATAGATAATGAAGTTAAGAAACATTTCTTCTGGTAAACTTTTCTTTTAAACCTGCTAGCTACATTTATATTATGTAAGAATAAAGGGAATGATCACTGAGAATAAAGCAATTGAGTATTGTATCAGAATGTTTTATGCTGCACTTCTAATGTTTATAATATTAATAAACCACCATGTACTATATCAATTTAATTTAAATGATTTGATCATTCTTGTGGGATAAAGGTTCATTTAAAAAAATGTTATAGAAATCCTATAAATATCTGTAAAGCTGCTACTGCCATTGTACCAGTATTAAAATATGTTCTACCTTGAATTTTTTACTACTTTTTATAACAGATTTTATATTGCACCCATTTGAGTATCCTGTAAATACTATGGCTTCATTAAACTATTACTGATCATGTGTTTCAGTGTTTATTTGAGACTGAATGACAACCAGAGTTAAAAACAACCAGAGAGCATAAACAACCAAGGTGCATCTGGTTATGTTTTTAAATAAAGAATAATTTTTAGGGGCCGGCCCCGTAGCTGAGTGGTTAAGTTCACACGCTCTGCTTCGGCAGCTTGGGGTTTTAGCTGGTTCAAATCCTGGGCATGGACATGGCACTGCTCGTCAAGCCATGCTGAGGTGGCATCCCACATGCCACAACTAGAAGGACCCACATCCAAAAATACACAAGTATGTACCCGGGGCGGGGGGGGGGGGGGGGTTGGGAGAAAAAGGAAAAATTTTAAAAATCTACAAACAAAAAAAACGAATAATTTTTAAAACCTTTGGTTTTTCTCTTTTTTAACATTTTCACTAGAAATATAATAAATACAGAAAAATGCAGGGGGCTGGCCTGGTGGCACAGTGGTTAAGTGCACACGTTCCACTTTGGTGGCCCAGGGTTTGGATCCCGGGTGCAGACATGGCACTGTTTGTCAAGCCACACTGTGGTAGGTGTCCCACATATAAAGTAGAGGAAGATGGGCATGGATGTTAGCTCAGGGCCAGTCTTCCTCAGCAAAAAAAGGAGGATTGGCAGTGGATGTTAGCTCAGGGCTAATCTTCCTCAAATAAAAAGTGCATAAAACATAAATATGTAAATTAATAAATCATAAAGCAAACACTCATGTAACCACTAAGAAAGAGACATTATAACTGTCTTAGAATCCCTGCCTGTCTTCCTCCCCCATCATAATGCCTTTTCTCAAGAAGTAACTACTGATCTGCTTGTTACAATAAATATTTCTTTGCTTTTACCCTCTAAGTATGCATCCCCAAATGCAATGATTTATTTTGCTTGCTTTTGAACTCTCTATATAAACAGAATCATACATTATATATTCTTTTGTTTCTGGCTTCTTTCAATCAATACTTATTTTTAAGATTCAACCATGTTATTGTGTAGAGGTATAGATTATTTATTTTTGGTGTGTGAATATAGTTATTACTTCCTTATTGTTGATGATGTTTGTTAATGAACATTAGGATTATTTCTAGTTTTTGGCTATTATGAACCATGCATGGCATTATGAACATTCTTGAGCATGTACATATATATAAGAATTACTCTAGTGTGTATACCCAGGAGTGGAACTGCTAGGTTATAAAGTATACCTATTTTCCTTTCTTTTTTTTATTAAAGTATAATTGACATACAATATCCTATTAGTTTCAGGCGTACATCATAGTGATTCAATATTTATATACATTACAAAATGATCACCATGATAAGTCTAATTACCACCTGTCACCATACAAAGTTATTATAATATTATTGACTATATTCCCTATGCTGTACCTTACATCCCCATGACTTACTAATTTTATGACTGGGCGTTTTTACCTCTTAATGTGCCTATTTTCTAGATACTGTCAAACTTGTTTTCCAAGTAGTTGTACCAGTCCATGATTCCTTCAGCATAGTATGAGAGTTCTTGTTGCTCCTGTTTTCTTCAAAAGAGTCTTTTCTATTTGGTTTTTCCACATTTTGTTTACTTGGGAAATCTGTACAACATATGTGGTTAATATACACTATTTTTCCTGGATTTATAAGTCAAGGAATTGTTAAAATGATCTTATATCAGCAAAGTCACATACTGAACATAGCAAATAATCTACATGATGAGGATCACAATATAATTTATGTGAATAAACATGTAGAATTTCTCATTTTAGTTGGCTTTCTAAAGAAAGACGGGATCTGGACATGTAGAAGTAGAGAAGGGAACAAGTAAAGAACATATAGACAGATAAAATTTTAAAAAATACATTTAAAAACCCACACTACTCCTTTCTAAATTCTTGTTGGTAAATAAGAGTTGGTTGAGAAGAATTGATGGAAGCCCAATTTGGCTTAATATATTAAAAACACCACCACCATGACTTAGGGCCCCACCCTTCCTTTGAGGATTAAATGAGGTAGTTCTTTTTTTCCTCCCGTTTTATTGAGATGTAATTGACATATTACATTGTATTAATTTAAGTATACAACATGATTTGATATATGTATATATTGCAAAATGATTACCACCGCAATACGTTTGGTTAACATTTATCACCTCATATAGTTACAGATTTTTTTTCTTGTGATGAGAACTTTTAAGATCTACTCTTGGGCCGACCCTGTGGCCGAGTGGTTAAGTTCGTGTACTCTGCTTCGGCAGCCCAGGGTTTTGCCGGTTCAGATCCTGGTTGTGCATATGGCACCACTCATCAGGCCGTGCTGAGGTGGCATCCCACATGCCACAACTAGAGGGACCCACAACTAAAATTACACATCTATGTACGGGGGGGCTTTGGGGAGAAAAAGGAAACATAAAATTAAAAGAAAAGAAAAAGATCTACTCTCAGCAATTTTCAAGCATACAATACCATATTGTTAACTATAGTTAGACCATGCTGTACGTTACATCCCCAGAAACTTATTTATGTAGTAACTGGATCTTTGTACCTTTTGACTACATTCACCCATTTTGCCCCCCACACACACACTCCTAGCAACCATTGACATGTTCTCTATTTCTGAGAGTTAGGTTTTCTTAGATTCTCTATATAAGTGAGATCATACATAAATGAGATAATTCTCGATAAAGATTTAGCACAGAGCCACACTCAGAGTAAGCAATCTGTGCTTTATTATTTTATTGTCATTATTTGACATTCCAAGAACCTTAAACACAAATTATCTAACTCCATTTCTACTTTAAAACCAAGAGTATTTCAAAAAATAAATCTAACCATTCAAACTTCCAAGCAACTGAGTCAAATATTGAGTTAAGGCTTTCCACATTTCTTCAAGGAAGAATTTTTTTAACATTACAAATTGAAAAAAGTGTTCATTGTAAAAAGAAATTAGAAAATAGAGATATAAAAATAAAAGATGTCCACTCAAAACCCTGCACACAAATGTCTGTAGCAGCTTTATTCATAATTGCCAAAACTTAGAAGCGACAAAGATGTCCTTTAGTAGGTGAGTGGATAAATAAACTGTGATACATCCAGATAATGGAATACTATTCAGGACTTAAAAAAAATGAGCTACCAAATCATGAAAAAACACAGAGGAACCTTAAATGCATATTACTCAGTGAAAAAAGCCAATCCAAAAAGACTGTACTGTATGACTCCAACTATATGACATTCTGGAAAAGACAACACTATGGAGACAGTAAAAAGATCAGTGGTTACCAGGTGTTATGAGAAAGCGAGGGATGAATAGGCAGATCACAGAGGATTTTTAGGGCAGTGAAACTATTCTATACGATACTATAATGGTGGTATATGTCATTACACTTTTGTCCAAACCCATAGAACGTACAACACCAAGAATTAACCGAAATGTAAATTACGGATTTTTGGGCGATAATGATGTGTCAATCCAGGTTCATCAGTTGCAACAAATGTACCACTCTGGAGGAGGGTGTTGATAGCTGAGGAGGCTGTGCCTGTGGGAGCAGAGGGCATATGGGAACTGTCTGCACTTTCTGCTCAATTTTGATATGAACCTAAAACTGCTCTTAAAAAATAAAGTCTGTTTAAAAAAAACAGAAAAAAAGGAGTAAATAAAAGTAAACAAATCCCACTACACCTTAAATATTTTGATATATGCTTTGTTTAACATTTTGGTATATAATCTTCTGAGCCTGAGAAATTATTTTTTTAAAGCTTCTACTCCATAAACGTGTCAAAATCATTGTCTTCCTTTCCCTTGATGTGAGTGAATATTTCTTTATGAATAGGTTTGAAGAAGGAAATCTGTTCCTTGCTTTGCAAGACGTTTCTAAAGCGGTTTTTCTCAAACTGCAAAGCGTGTACCTATCACTAGGATTTCACTGAATGCATCTTCTGATTCGGCAGGTCTGGGTTGGGGCCTGAAATTCTGCATTTCTAACAAGTTCCCTCCTCTTCGGTCTGCATATTACGCCTTGTGCACCCAAGTTCTAGAGCTTAAATTAAACCATTTTCCTGCTTTTGGAAGAGTCACTTGACACTCTCCCTGTGCAGTGTTTTTGTATTCCCTGAAATGCAACCTGCTTCCGGTGGTCGTTTTGATATCTCAAGTCTTACAGTCTCAGGCGGAGGAAAATCAAACCTGCTGCGGCGTAGGACTAGGGAGGAAAACTAGGACAGGAGGCGCAGGAGGCGGAACCTAAAGTGAGAGGGCAACAGGAACTGAAGACGCGGGGGAGGGATTTCAAAACTGGACGAAAGCCGGTTAGGTTTACAGGGCGGACCGGAAGGACTCTAGAGAAGTCTCCTCACCATGGCGGGCCCTGTTAGCTTGCGAGAGCTTCTAATGGGAGCTTCGGCCTGGAGCGGCCCTGAAAGTCCAGAGGGGTCCTCTACAGAGGGCGGAGGGAGTGCGGCTGGCGGACCGGAGCCTCCTTGGCGAGAGGATGAGATTTGCGTGGTGGGAATCTTCGGCAAGACGGCTCTGCGACTGAATTCCGAGAAGTTCTCACTTGTGAACACCGTGTGCGACCGACAGGTCTTTCCCCTCTTTCGCCACCAAGATCCTGGGGACCCAGGACCTGGAGTCAGGAACGAGGCTGGCGCCGTTGGGGAAGCTGGTGGAGCCGGGGACCCTGGGGCTGGGGCCGAGGATCCAGTTAGGGGAGGTGTAGCCGCTGCGGAAGATAGCCGAAGTGAGCCAGGCTCCCAGGACTACAGCCTTCTGCAGGCCTATTACAGTCAGGAAAGCAAAGTTCTATATCTTCTTCTCACTTCTATCTGTGACAATTCCCAACTTCTGCGGGCTTGTCGGGCTCTTCAGAGCGGGGAAGCTGGAGGTGGCCTCTCCTTACCTCATGCAGAAGCGCACGAGTTCTGGAAGCATCAAGAGAAGCTGCAGTGCCTCAGTCTCCTTTACCTGTTCTCCGTCTGTCACATCCTGCTTCTGGTCCATCCCACTTGTTCCTTTGACATCACTTATGACCGAGTATTCAGAGCCTTGGATGGACTGAGACAGAAAGTACTGCCCCTCCTCAAAACAGCCATTAAGGATTGTCCAGTTGGCAAAGACTGGAAACTTAACTGTCGACCTTGCCCACCTAGACTCCTTTTTCTCTTCCAACTCAATGGAGCCCTCAAAGTGGAACCTCCTCGGAACCAAGACCCAGCTCATCCAGACAAGCCCAAGAAGCATTCTCCCAAAAGGAGACTGCAGCATGCCCTAGAGGACCAGATCTATAGAATCTTTCGGAAGAGTCGTGTCTTGACTAATCAGAGTATCAACTGCCTCTTTACTGTGCCTGCCAACCAGGCTTTTGTGTACATAGTTCCTGGAAGCCAGGAGGAGGACCCAGTAGGCATGTTGCTGGACCAACTTAGGAGTCATTGTACTGTGAAGGACTCGGAATCTTTGCTAGTGCCTGCTCCCCTTTCTGGGCCCAGGCGATACCAAGTGATGAGGCAGCACAGTCGACAACAGCTTTCCTTCCACAGTGACAGCAGCACTTCCAGTTCTTCAGGACAGCTAGTGGATTTCACTCTTCGGGAATTCCTATGGCAGCATGTGGAGCTAGTCCTAAGCAAGAAAGGTTTTGATGACAGTGTGGGCAGGAACCCACAGCCTTCCCATTTTGAACTTCCCACTTATCAGAAGTGGATCTCAGCAGCTTCAAAACTGTATGAAGTAGCTATTGATGGGAAAGAGGAGGACCTGAGTTCTCCCACTGGGGAGCTAACATCTAAGATTTTAAGCAGTATTAAAGTCTTGGAAGGGTTTTTGGATATTGACACCAAATTCTCAGAAAACCGATGCCAAAAAGCTTTACCCATGGCCCATAGTGCCTATCAGTCAAATTTGCCTCATAATTACACAATGACTGTACATAAGAATCAGCTTGCCCAGGCTCTTCGAGTGTACAGTCAACATGCTAGGGGTCCAGCCTTTCACAAATACGCCATGCAGTTACACGAGGACTGCTACAAGTTTTGGAGCAATGGTCATCAGCTCTGTGAGGAGAGGAGTTTAACTGATCAACACTGTGTACATAAATTTCATTCATTACCTAAATCAGGTAGCTAAGATTTTTCATCATTTTGAAATCAAAACTTTGAGCTGTTTTCACTCTTGTTTTAAGAGAGTTTGTTTACTATGTATTGGTATTTTAAAAAGAGAGCCTTACAGATATGTACGTGCATCAGATTTAAATTTTCTCTCTTTCTACTGTAAAAAGAAAATACCAGTTATGACTACTAATTATTTTCTTTTATTTAAAGAATGAACCTTAGGCGATTAGTAAATGAGAACTATTAAATAATACAAAGTTTCAGAAATTTCACATTAAAATTTATATCTTGGAGTTTTTGTTGAACTAAAATGAATATAATGAAGTGTAAGTCCACCGTGATGATGATAAAATCTACTTAGAAACCCTAAAACTTTAGATTAAAAATGTATTATTTATGTATTTCTACTCATTTTTTCTGTTATGTGTGTTTAGTCAAGGTTTTTGTGTTTCTGGTGGATTTTTTTCCTTCTTATTTCCAAAGAACTCTTTGGAGAAATTTGGGCGTTAGATGCTCTAGAATGCAGAATAAACTTGACTCTGTATTGTGTGTGTGAAATTAATAATAACTGTTATATTTTCCAGGAGAGAAGCCAGAGGCTGATAGAAATCCTCCTGTGCTATATCACAATAGCCGAGCTCGATCCACTGGGGCCTGTAACTGTGGAAGGAAACAAGCACCTCGAGATGATCCCTTTGATATCAAGGCAGCTAACTATGACTTTTATCAGGTAGACTCTGAATTTTTACTTCTTCCTCTTCTTTTTTTTTTTGCTAACTACCATTTGAGTAAAAATACATATTTTCAGCAGGAAAATATCTGGAAAAGTAAAGGACTGTAGTGTGATATGTAAGCAAGGGAAAGTCCTTTATCTGTACTTACTTGCTTGGCCATTAATTGTTGATCTTGCTTTTTAGAGTGAAGAATGTGTTATTTTAAATGAAAAGCTCACAAGATTATTTACTTATTTATTTTTCTTCCTGTATAGCTTCTGGAAGAAAAATGTTGTGGAAAATTGGATCATATCAATTTCCCTGTATTTGAACCAAGTACTCCAGATCCTGCTCCTGCCAAAAATGAATCCTCTCCTGCCCCTGCAGATGCAGATGCTGATAAACTTAAAGAAAAAGAACCTCAAACCCAAGGAGAGAGCACAAGCCTCAGTTTAGCTTTGAGTTTAGGTCAATCCACAGATAGTTTAGGTACCTATCCAGCTGACCCACAAGCAGGAGGAGATAATCCAGAAGTTCATGGTCAGGGAGAAGTAAAAACTGAGAAGAGACCAAACTTGGTTGATCGACAGGCATCTACAGTTGAGTATCTCCCAGGCATGCTACATTCAAATTGCCCTAAAGGTCTCCTACCCAAATTCTCCAGCTGGTCTTTGGTTAAACTAGGTCCTGCTAAGTCTTATAACTTTCATACAGGTTTGGACCAACAGGGCTTCATTCCAGGAACAAACTATCTTATGCCTTGGGACATTGTCATCAGGACTAGAGCTGAAGATGAAGGAGACTTGGACACAAATTCTTGGCCTGCTCCAAATAAAGCTGTCCCTGGAAAGAGAAGTGCAGTTGTAATGGGAAGAGGAAGACGGCGAGATGACATAGCCCGAGCGTTTGTGGGCTTTGAATATGAAGACTCTCGAGGTCGGAGATTTATGTGCTCCGGACCTGACAAAGTAATGAAAGTAATGGGAAGTGGGCCAAAGGAATCAGCTTTAAAAGCCCTGAATAGTGATATGCCCTTATATATTCTGTCATCATCTCAGGGTAGAGGGCTGAAACCACATTATGCTCAACTTATGAGGCTTTTTGTTGTGGTTCCTGATGCTCCTTTGCAGATAATACTCATGCCTCAGGTAAGAAATACAACCCTTTCCATTCTCAAACAAACAAAAAATGCTGATGCTTGTTTTGATTGTTTTTTAAAAGTACAGGATAATATCAAGCTAATTATTTCATTAAACAGGTCTTAATTTTATACTTTTTATACCTAATATTCTGTTTCTTGAAAAATAAATTGTGGATGCCTTAATCAGTTCACATCATAATTGACATCATTGGTTCAGAGGCAGAACTTGAAGTCAAAAATCTGTAGAAAAGCAAGATATTTGAGACTAAAGAATGTAATATTGGATATAAGAATTAGGAGTGTACCCATTACGTACTTAATCTTTTGTGCTCTTCAAACCTACTGTTTGTTTGGGTATTTATCTTTCATGTGTTTCTTATTGAAAAATGTAAAAATAATTCTATTACCTGTGTTTTTTCAGGTTCAACCAGGCCCACCACCATGTCCAGTATTCTACCCAGAAAAACAGGAAATCACTCTCCCACCAGATGGCCTCTGGGTTTTGAGATTTCCGTATGCATATGTGACTGAGAGAGGACCTTGTTTCCCTCCGAAGGAAAGCGTGCAGTTAATGAGTTACAAGGTGCTCCGTGGGGTTCTTAAAGCAGTAACACAATAAGTGTTTTCCAGCCAGTTCAGTCTTAAACTTGAGCTGGTTTTTGTTTTTGGTGTATATAGGGTATTTTTTTGGTATGTGTATACTGTGTTTTCTTGAACCCAAAATGTGTTTTGGTTACAGGAGTTCAGTATTTGGACAATAATTGTTCCACTATTTCGTGATATTGTTGATATTTACTGTAAGTGGGGCTACAACTTCCTAATAAACGTTGGTTATTCTAGAAAATGACAAAATACATGGTTATACTTCTATTTTCTTTTGTTTCTGTTTCACTGTCCATAATAAACCATGTTTCTGTCATAGCGGGAACATTGCTTAATCATGTGAACCAAAACTGTTTTTGCTAAAATGATGTTTTAGCTGGGATTTTCCTTAAGATGCTGCCCCTGAAATTATCTTCAAAATAAGATGATCCAGTAGGTTATCTGGTAATAGTATAAGGACTTAATTGCAAAAAAATCCCTGTTATTTACCTCACAATTATGGTATCTGAGTTAGATTGTTTTGTTCTTACCATTTTATTCTTGGACTGATGAGATACCATATTTTGAGTGAATGCTCTGAACTAAAACTTTTTAATCCAAAATATTAATACACACTTTATTCTTTAAAAATTCCTATACTGTGAAGCAATCTGTCAAGTAATACAAATCTTTCCAATCTATAACTTTCACCAGCATCAACCTGGTGACACTGTTATATTATCAATTAGATAAATGTGCAAAATAACATCCAAAATTCTAGTGTAATTGATTATATTTTCCTATACACGTTGATTTTGAAATGCTGGCCAAAAAGAATTGGAAAGTTTAGTTTCTGTATATATAAAAAATAGTATTTGTTTAATATGTCTTGCTATCAGCTTAAAGCAGTTATTTAGATTTAGATTTTAAAATGTATAGGAAGATGGGGTCAGCCCAGTGGCGCAGCGGTTAAGTTTGCACATTCTGCTTTGGTGGCCTGGAGTTTGCCGGTTTGGATCCCAGCTGTGGACCTATGCACTGCTTGACAAGCCATGCTGTGGCAGGCGTCCCACATATAAAGTAGAGGAAGATGGGCATGGATGTTAGAAAACATAAAATGTATAGGGAGAAATGGCAGCCAATTTGGAATTGTAGTTTAATTAGATGTATTTTTATGCCCACTTTACTATAGTTTGATTAGGAAAAGGAGAATGTGAGCCAATATGAAAATGAGTCTACATTCTTCTTACATCTCATCCTTATTTTTCATCCTTTCTTTTATATCTTTTGTTCTTTTTATATCAGTTTTAAAAAGCACAATTGCTTTTGTACCAAACATGGTTCTTGGTTGGTTTTATTGATCAGCACACTGCTTTTGGGAAATACAGCTAGATTGCTCTGTAGGATATGTACTAATAGTTGTTTTGTTTTTTGAATAGCCTCTAAGACTTGAATAACAGGTTACGTAAACTTGTAGATCAAAGGAACTATAAGAAAGTAGTTTGTAAGAACCAATGGGTGTCAGAAGAGCAAACCTGTGTCTTTTTTCTTTGTTTCCCTTTTAATGGCATTCTGTATGGAACAACTTTCATTCCTGCTTAAATTAGTAAGTAATATTACTTGATTATTTTTGGTTATAGAAGCCACCCTACTTTGAATTTCTGTAGAGTTTTGAAATAAAAAATCTTTATGCTATTTGTACTTATAGCCTGCTTAAAAGACAAGTGCAGCACTTGTTTGTTTTTATCCTTAAATAGGTTTACACAGTGTTGCGTTAGAGAAATGTGGACCATGCAATTTGTATTGCTTACTACCTTTCTCTTTAGGCATATAAACCTTCAGCAAATTTCAAAAGTGATGACTTTCTTAAAGAAATTGTATTTCGGGGCCGGCCCCATGGCACAGCAGTTAAGTGCATACATTCCTCTTTGGTGGCCCGGGGTTCGCCGGTTCGGATCCCAGGTGCAGACATCGCACCGCTTGGCACGCCATGCTGTGGTAGGCATCCCACATATAAAGCAGAGGAAGATGGGCACGGATGTTAGCTCAGGGCCAGGCTTCCTCAGCAAAAAGAGGAGGACTGGCAGCAGTTAGCTCAGGGCTAATCTTCCTCAAAAAAAAACAAAAGAAAGAAAAGAAATTATATTTCTCCTATGGCAGCACTTGCAGTGTCCTTTGCTTAGCAGATTTTTCTTATTATTATTGAGATATAAGCAGATGTTTCAAATTGATTCTTTTTTAAGTGTCACCAGGTCAGAAGACTTCACAGGACATCTTTGGCCTACTGGTAACTCTTGATGTGTCCATGAAACGTTGTATAGAATTAAAATTTTTAGGAAGTAAATAAATCTTATTCAAGGAGTGCTTACTATTTAAAGGACTAATATGATACATCATTTTGTAAAGTAAATTACATTGTTCTAATTTTAAAATTAGCTTCACATGTTGGTTTACTTAAAATTAGGTTCCATTGTACAACTTAAACAGTGAATCAATACTAAAACAACAACAAAAAAGACTTCCAAGAAACAGAAAACAGAAGAAAATTAGAAAAATAGGAGTAGGGAAACCTGATTCATAAAAATAACAATAGCTAGGCTTTATTGAATGGCAGGCAGTATTAATAGCTATTTCATGAATATCCACTTGTTAGGTACTTTACTAAGCATTTTGCATGCATTGCCTCTAATCCTCAAAACACTGCAAGTTAGGTATTATCCCTGTTTTACAGATCAGGAAATTAAAGCGTGAAGTGGTTAAATAATCTGTCCAAGATCACATAGCTAGGGAGTAGCAAAGTCAGAGGTTAAATTGAGAACACTGATTTCAAAGCTGTGCTCTTCCTGTGTTCTGCTCTCTTAGAAAATATAAGAACAGAAACTGCATGTCAATTCCTCCAACTGAATATTTTGACTCTAGTCTGAATTGCTGAGTTTTTAATGTCAGAAAAATTAGGTAGGCTATCCCCAAAACCTCTTAGTTTCCCTTAAGACTATGAATCTTGATTCTAAAACTGTATTGAATCTTTATATTCTTATACCCCATCTTGTTCCGTATTTTCTCCTCTATAAAATAGTGCTGTAGTAGATTGAAGCTAAAGAAAATTGACTTCACCACTTAAGAAACCTGAATAATTTACTTAATCCTTCAGTATTATTTTCTCTAAAATGGTAATGAGAATTCCTGTTTATCACTAAGGGTGGTTGTAAGGATTAAAGGAGTTACATATAAAGCTAATAGAGGGGCACATAGATAAATTCTTGATAATAATTATGATTTATCTTAAATGTACTTTTTAAAGTTATCCTATAATTCTAATCATTTGGGAGATGGTGAAAAAGTCTTGGTTAGTTTTAACCCTCCTTTTATAACCAGGTAAGCAGTGCCTAGTACATGTAAAACACTGTGGTAAGCCCCATGACATACAGCAGTTTTGTAGACAGTTTGTACCTTTTTTCTTGTATCTTTCTTTAGTCTTTCAAACTGGCTTTAGCTTTTGTTAGTTTGTTTATGCTTCATATAAAGCATCTTCTCAAATCCCTTGGCCATTTAATTGCCCTTTTTCTGTTCTGTCTCCCATGACTTTGTGCCTGTCCTAAGATGTGGCAAATAAAACCGCGCTAAGTTTTTGGAAGGCTGCATAATTTTGCACAAAAGCCAACTAATAGTTTATGTTTAATTTTCAGTACTGTTAATAATGTTTATTGGCCGAAGTTGACACAGCAGCTCATTGGGTTGGTGCCTTGAGGAAATAGTCTGCTGCATCTCCTAACGCTGGATCCCCTCTAAAGCTTCAGCTTATTGATCTGTAAGATGGGGATAATAACTCCCTTATCTACCTCAAAAGATAACCATGGTGCAAACACTTAAAGATCATATTAGTTGAAGTCCTTTACAGACTCTAAACTGTTTTATAAATATAAGGGATAGTTATTTCTTGTTAGTTTGTAACTGATAGCTCAGATCTGATCATCTTCTAAATACAATTTAAATATTTTACCAAAAGCTTTCCATACTAAAAATAATCCTGCCTATAGGTATAGCTATAAAAAAATTTCTATTTAAATAGGTATAGCAAAAATTTCTATAGTATAAATTATATCCCATGGTTCCTTTTTATTCCAAACACTCTTAGAGGACTATATTACATCACTTGATTATTACTTCCTTTCTCCTACTAAATTATATGTAATTGAGTATCAATTTTTTTTTTTGAGGAAGATTAGCCCTGAGCTAACATCTACCGCTGATCCTGCTCTTTTTGCTGAGGAAGACTGGCCCTGAGCTAACATCTGTGCCCATCTTCCTCTACTTTATATGTGGGATGCCTGCCACAGCATGGCTTGACAAGCGGTGCATATGTTTGTACCTGGGATCCAAATCGGCAAACCCCAGGCCACTGAAGGGGAATGTACGAACTTAACTGCTGTGCCACCGGGCTGGCCCCTCACATGATTTTTACCCTTTATTTTATCCTAGCTGTTTTCTCAATATAAAATACCTAGTTTAGAATCTCATTTAAAACAATTGTTTTTGGTTTTGAACATACTTTTGTTGTTTTTGTAAAACTAATATGTAGTCATTGTATCCATCATTAAGAATTTTTTTAAACAAAGATAAGAGTAAGTTACTTGTAATTCCACTGCTCTGCTAGTGCTCTGCTAACCACTCTCAACATTTTAGTGAATATCCTTCTAAACATCTCTATGCGTACATGCACATGTAGATAGGTATTCAATTTTACATAGTAATTGCAATCATAGAAAACATCTTTTTCTGTAATCTACTTTTTTCACTCAGCTTTTTTTCACTCAATGTCTACCATGCGTTGGACATTTTTCCTGTCAATAAATGGAAGTCTATTATTAATGGTTGCATCATTTTCCCTTATCATGATGTACATAGTCTGTCCTTTGTTGTTTGATATTTAGGTTTCTTCCAACTTAGGGCTCCTACAAACATTGATAGGACATCATGGTGCATACATCTTTTATTAATACTTGTGAAATTTTTCTTTGCAGAATAAACTCTTAGACCTGGGATTGATGGACTAAAGGATATACACATTTTACATTTTGATACATATTGCTAAATTGCCCTATAGAAAGTTGAACCGTGTTCTAACTTAGTATCAGATTCCCATTGTCATAGTTGGGAAACCTCATGGCAGTCTGCCAATCCATCAGCATACTAATAACAGCGCTTTTTTTTTTTTTTGAGGAAGACCAGCCCTAAGCTAACATGTGCCGCCAGTCCTCCTTTTTTTGCTGAGGAAGGCTGGCCCTAAGTTAACATTCCATGCCCATCTTCTTCCACTTTATATGTGGGATGCCTGCCACAGCATGGCTTGCCAAGCGGTGCCATATCCACACCTGGGATCCCAACCGGCGAACCCCAGGCGGCCAAAGCGGAATGTGTACATTTAACTGCTGCACCACGGGCCCGGCCCCCAGCAGTTTTCTTATTTTGAATAGTATCATAATTTAATTTATGGATTGCTTCAGAACTCTTGGGTAAATGCCTTCTAGTCTCAATGACATATGTACTTAGTCAGTTACGTCTGCTATCTAGAGTACTAATGACTTGGGCAATGCAATTGTAGATGCGGTTGAAATAACAAGTTGAGGAATTATTGGACCCACCGTACTGCTTCCCAGGTCTGCCACCTCTGATATGCTTCTAAGGATAGTTTTTAAGTGGGAATTTCCTTAACGGTGTCTTCTATAAAGAGCAAGACTGTTTTTTCAAGTATTTTATTTTTCGGAAGATCAGTACTATCTTCACCCCCTTGAACTGATTTAAGATTGGTGACTTTGTTAATATAACATCAGCCACTAGCTATGTAGTCTCGGGAAAACTACTTAACTGCTTCAGACATCAGTATTCTATTTATAATGAAAAAGCCCAGTGATTTCTGATACCCATTCTTTTTCAATATTTTTTTCCCTGTGATAATTCATTGCTTGCATTAATTTCCTTTCTTGGTTTAAATAATGTCTTGTTAACTTTAGAGCCTCTTGTAAATTTCCCTCAAAATATGACCTTCTTCATCTTGGAAGACATTTTTGTTCATGTTGGTGCAATTTTTTAAAAGATGCTTTTCTACTATTATAGCTTGCCTCTTCTTTCATTAGTGTTCATTTTCTTGGGCCTCCAATTATGTATATGTGCTCCTGCTTGGTTATTTATTTTGAGTAGTTCCGTATGCTTTTCCAAAATTTGTTGGTAATATTTTAGAGAAAGAAACAATTTTATCTTCTGACATAATCCTTTACTTATATAGGATACTTTTAATGCTTTCATTTTACTTAATTAGATCCTCAGAACAACCTTATGACATTAGATACAATTGTCCCCATTTTACAGATGTGGAAACTGAGGCTTAAACTAAGTGATAGGCCCAAAGTCACTCAGCTTATAAATGTATAGCTGTGTCGGTGTGTTCTAACTTCAGGGCTTTATCTGCTAAGCCACAGGTGCCTCTATATGTGAAGGTTAAGTATTCATACGTAGATTTTTTTTCTGGTAACATTTATCTATATATGTGTCTATACTCATCATAAATAGTAGTCATCAAATTTAAAGAAAAGGGGCTATCAGGTGAGATTTTGGAAAAGGGAAACAGAACCATGCACATCAACTGATTTATAGGATATAATGTGACAGCCGTAAATAGATGCTTTCCTTAATTCCTAACAAGGCAATACTTTTTTCTTTTGAGGAAGATTAGCCCTGAGCTAACTACTGCCAATCCTCCTCTTTTTGCTGAGGAAGACTTGCCCTGAGCTAACATCCATGCCCATCTTCCTCTACTTTATATGTGGGACGCCTACCACAGCATGGCTTTTGCCATGTGGTGCTATGTCCAAACCTGGGATCTGAACCGGCGAAGCCCGGGCCCCCGAGAAGCGGAATGTACGAACTTAACCGCTTCGTCATCAGGCCAGCCCCCAAGGCAATATTTTTTAACTCATGAGTTTCTTTAAAATGTGTTGATTTTAAAAGTTTGGTTGTATTTGGAAATTTTTATACTTAGTTCTTTTTCTTCTACAAAGGCTTCACCATTTCTTTGGGTATTTTGGTATTAGATCAGGAAAAAGACTACTCCTGGTGGTAAACTGACGCAAAAGTCTTTTTCAGCTACTTTAAAAAATCTAATAAAGGCCCCTGTTTTCAAGAATCTTCTAAATCTTATTTACTCCTCTTAAAAGAAGCTAGAATCTTTGGGAACCAAGCTCATTAGTAGAATGTGAGAGTTGGAAGTTATCACTTAGCAAAAAATTCCTCATTTTACATATAAATAAACAGGATAAAGAGTAATTTGCTTAAAACCAGAGTCAAGAATCACAAGATTTTATTTTACTTTTTTGGTGAGGAAGATTGACCCTGAGCTAACTATCTGATGCCAATCTTACTCTTTTTGCTTGAGGAAGATTGCTGCTAAGCTAACATCTGTGCCACTCTTCCTCTATTTTTTTTTTTTTTTTTGTATGTGGCAGCCATAGCATGGCTAGAGGAGCGCCATGTATGTCCCTACCGGGATCGAACCTGGGCCGCAGAAGCACAGCGCATGAAAGTAACCGCTACAGCACCTGCCGGCCCAAAGAATCACAAGATTTTAAATAATCAGTATGCATTCTGCTTCTGTGGGAGACAAGCTCTTCTTGCTGAATCTTCTCCCTCAGCCCTAGGTTAATTCTTTTGCATTTAAATATGGCTCTTAGAGTTTTAGTAGTTTAGAATGTGTGAAATGAAAGGGAAACTAATTGGGCCTTCTGGAATTTAGTTTCCAGTCTTCCTAAGACTTTTAGGTGATACCCCATAACTTTGTTAACTTTTCCTTATTTTACATGGACTTGTAAGTCAACAAATATTTCTATACTGCCTATCGTGTACAAGGCATGGGGGTTGTATTTTCTCAGTGAAATGAGAGAGGAGTGCGTCCCTCAAATATTTGACTGATAAACTAGTACATCTTATAGAATGTGTGACAATAGGGAAAGTTCTCTCTTGGTTGGACAAATGGATGGGTTTATTATTTGTTTCAGCAGGCTTTAACTCCTCCATCGGCCACAGTTCTTCGCATTCCCTGGAGGAGGGGCTAAGACGCGCCCGAAAGCTTTCCTTTCTGATGTGTATTTTCCAATCACGTCAGGCCTTCCTGAAGGCTATCGTTGAACAGCCTTCCTACCTGAGTGACGGCGAAGGCCTGGCAAGTTTCCAAGTTTTCGCTTCAGTCTGAAGCTTCCTGGAAGCACCGCGGGTGCGATCACAAAGCCAGGTGACAATCGCTCCCCACGACACCTCCGCAGGTTCCCCCCCAGCCGCTGCAGCGCGCCTGCGTGCCGGAGCCCCTTTGTTGCTCGGACGCCCGGGTCCGGATGCGCCTGCGTAGTGGGCCGGCGCGGACAAGTGCGCTGTGCCGCTGGCACCGGCGGGGGGCGAGCAGACATCCAGCCGCCGCCGCAGCCGTTGGGACCGCCGCAGCGGAGTTCGGAGGGCCCGGAGGTGGGAGACTTCCCACACGGGGGCTGAGATGTCGTCCACCGCGGCCTTTTACCTTCTCTCCACCCTCGGAGGGTACTTGGTGACCTCGTTTTTGCTGCTCAAATATCCAACCTTGCTGCACCAGAGAAAGAAACAGCGATTCCTCAGTAAACACATCTCTCACCGCGGAGGTGAGAGGGGTCCCCAGAACCGGATGGCGGAGGTGGGGGAGGCATTTTTCTGCGACTAGAGCTCAGGGTCATTTGGAGCTTTGCAAAAGGCAGGCGGGTGGAAATACGTGAGAGTTTGAGGAAGGATGGGGGTGTGTAAATCGTGGGCTCCCCAAGAGGGGAAGGTGATGTGAAGGGGAGGTCTCCTGAGGGAAGGAAGAGAATCTTGAGACAGAGCCAAGTTGCGGATCTCTGGAGTGCAGCGGTGTCGGGGGTTCTCTGAAGGAGGAAGGACCAGAGTGAGAAGAAAGGGTAGATGGAGCGTTTCTCGGCGGGTGGAAGGATGATCGCAAGGTCCCTTCCTAGCAGCGAGGCACAATGGGGGAGCGCCGGGCAGAGCCGGAGGTACCCCGCCGCGGGTCACCGGGGACAGACTGCTCCGAGCGAGCCGGTGGCTGCGCTTGTGAGAGCACCTGGGCGACGAGTTCCAGGGTTGAGGAACTGCGTGAACCTGGAGGCGTGCTGCCCCCAGAGTGTCTGCAGTCTCTATGGGCCGCCCCCGAGCACTGATAATTGACAGGAGAGGGAAACCGAGTCCTTAAGCCGGAGACACTTACCAAGGTCACAGTTAGAGCTTGGGCTGGATTGGGATAGAAACTGGAGCGTCCTGGTTCCCAAGGCTGCAAACCTTGCACCTGTTTTTTTTTTTTTTTTTTTTTTCGCCACACCCTGCACCCCAGCAATGACGTGTGGATTTCCAAAAGACAAAAAGGTGATTTAGTTTACGACAGGACAGTATTGTTTAAAGAACACAAAGAAGTTTCTTTTGGAAAAGTGTCTTGGTAAAAGGAACATAGATAGTCCACCCTCTAATTTCTCAGACAGCAGACCAAATCTTTGCCCCTTCGTTATTGTGTAATTGTCTTTATTTCGTTTCAATCATAACCTAGAAATGGTGTCAAATTGGATTATTTTAATCAATTTTTACTGTTCTTGCAATGAATGTTAAACTAGTTTAAAATTTCTTGGAATTTACAGTCTAATATTTGAAATGGTAAATTTCTGGGAGTTTACAGTCTAAAACTTGATTTAATACCATAACTCCTTTTCTAACAAGCATTGGCCAGGAATAAGGTTTTAAATATCACAGAAATATGTTAGGGTTCTTCTGTATAATCTTATCGGTTAAACATAGTTCTAAAGGGTGACTTCAGTAGTTACGCTAGTCCCGCACTCATGAAAAGCATCAAAGGTTTTAAGGGGTCACCAGCTAAATGCCATGTTATTGCTTATTTGGTTTATCTGTGTTTTAAACTGTAGATAACATATGACTACTAATCTGCCTTCGACCATTAGAGCCAAAAACCAACTTTTAGTCTTTACGTTGTTGCTGTAGAAACAATTTTCAATGGGAGTAATCCTATTTTGGGGATAGGTAGTACACACTGTACTTATGTTTACTAATTTTAAAAAAAGAAAGTGTGCTTACTAAAAACCCAAAACAAAACAAAAGTAGATCCTCTAAAAAGCTGTCTAAACTGTCACTATGGATAATCTAAATTTTATTTTAGAAGAAATACATGTGAATCTTTGAAATTTTGTAACGCTCTACAGGTGAAAAACCAGCAGTCCATAGAGGTTAAAACATGGGTGCTAGATCAACGCAACGAGTATCAAAGCCACGATAAGATAGATCTACAATTCTCATTTACTTTTGGAAATAACCTTAAAAATATTTTCTCCCTACGTATTAAGTCATTTCAGTTGTTTCAATTTCACCCCTGTAAAAATTTCCCTGCATTATTTGTAAATATGGCATCAGTATTTGTGTATTCAAAGATGCAACAACCTTTCATGAGAATCTAGTTAAACAGTATCTGCAGACTCAAAATCTCTTCACTCTACTTGTCTGATGGTCTTAGAGAACTGCAGTAAGTTCCTGTGTGTTAGTGCTTAATACACTTTTGTTGAGTGTGTGCACCAAATAATACAGTTGAATCCAGAGGGGAGAGGAGATATTTACTAAAAAACACTTTGTAACTCAAGATACTAAGTTTCTGGAAAATGATAGACTGGGAAGGAGTCAGCTTCTTGCTTGCTTTTCAATCACTGGTCTTTCTGGGCATATCACTAACATTTGGGCTAATTCTCTGTTGCTCTAACTGCAAATACCTGATATTTCACGTAAACCAGGTGTATGACCATTCCAAGATTGAAACATTGATCATTATATGTGTATAAAGTATATACACCTGAGTTGTTATAACTTGAAACTCTTGTTAATGTTTACTGTATGTGTCTGCTCTAAAAGCATTATCGCCTGAGTCAGATTCTGGACCTACCACTAGCTAGCCTTGGGAATAAGCCTTAGTTTCCTTACCTATAAATGGGGGCTGTTTGCCTTGCTTCTGCTTTGGGTTGTTATGAGGATTAGGTATATAAAAAGCACTTTGAAAACTGTAAAATTGTGGAGAAATATAAGCATGAGTACAGGGGATGCACATTTGTATTTTGCAATTGAACTTTGAGTTGATTGAGAAGGAATGAGATCACTCTATACTTATTTTTCAGAGTTTTAATGAACACTTTCACCTTTTACTACAATTGATTGTCCTTGAGAGTAGAAAATACTCTAATGTTTCAAAAATTAGATACCATAGGCTTGCTTTGTTATCTCTTTAAAGCATATATTGTACTGCATTATGTAGTAATAGGATATGTTAATCCATCTGCTTCCCTTGCCAGACTGTAAGTTCCTCAAGGGCGGGTTTCAGATTTTATTAATGCTTGTGTCTCTAGCCTCGAGTACAGATTTTAACATATAGTTAAAGTAATAGCTTATTGTCCACTAATTCTCTGCTGCACGCTAGATACTTTCCATGTGTTTCCTAAATTTATTTGGCTCAGAAAAGACTTTTTTAACTACACTGTATTGACGAAACACCAATAGGACCAAAGATAAATCCTTTGGATTAAATGGAGAGCAAGCAATATTCTCAAAGGCCATTTTCTTAATTTCTGCATGAAATACGGAATATTACCTTATTAGCAGTGGAGTCACTTATCATTTATTTAATAGTACTTTCCTGCTTAATAAAGCCACCTAAAATGTACTTATTTTCAGCAATGGAGACATATACATATATATATATATATATATATACACACACACACACATATATGTATATACATTAAACTGTATACAAATTTAGAAAAATTAAATGCTGTTATAGAAAAATTATTGAAATGATGACAAGATACAAAACAAGAACCATTTGTCATTGAAGAGAGCATGCAGTTGGTGGTTAGTTGGTGCATTCTTCTGTGCTGTTGATGTGTTTAATTTTTTTCTTATATCTGCAAGTATAAATTTCACTAGTTTTTTTCCCCTTGAAATATAGAAACAATTCTGCAGTGTTCCTGGGAACCCATATTGAGAAATGCTCTTTTGTAGAGCTTTTTATGCTCTTACATAAATCATATATACTCTTTCGAAGGCACACAATAATTGTTGAATGAACAAATGAATTTAGAAATGAAGAAGAAACTTACCTTGTTGCTTGAGTTACTGAATAACTCCATTTTGAGTTGATAGGATCATATCTTCAAATGCATTAAGGTATGTTTTATTTGCACTAAATATATCATGTATGCAAAGATGTTAATAGCGATGGTTGAAACATAAGTCTAAAACAAGTCTACAATGTTTGTTGAATGTTTATTGGTGTATAAAACATTTGGGAGGTAAAAGGAAAACTGAAGAGATATTTCTTTCCTTCACAGCATTTAAATCTAATTAAAAATTCAAAAGAGAATGTTTCCTTTACTTTCCTATCCTATCAGAGATTGACCAGTCACAAAGTAATTATGAAGCATTATATAAAAGAGGAAAAGTTAGTATAGAATGAAAACTTGGGAAATTTATTGAGAAGCTATAAATAAAGTGAATTGGGAATTTTCAGAGAAAGTTTTCTCAAAGAAATGAAAAATGTGAACTGATGAAAAGGGAGGCAGGATGACGTAAGCAGAGGAATTATGAGCAAATTATATTAGGACAGCGTGTAAAATCCGTTATTCTCTTCCACATTTCATAATTAACTTCATAACTAATTAAAAATTAAACTTTTGTTTACAGGTAGAATGGTTATTTGCAAAGCCAGGCATTGTTTAAGTTGCTTACTGAGGGAAAAAAGCTAATGGCAAGCATGCTTCTATGAATGATGTGATGATAGTTGGAAAGAAAAGGAGTTCAAACCATTTCATGAGAGAAGAGCCACCACCAAATAATTCCTTGGAGAAGAATGGCGTACTTCTTAATTAGTCCCTTGGTTACTCTCCAGGCTTTCTCCATATGCATCTAACAAATAATTTGTGGGTATTATCATCATGGAATTTATCTTCAAGCTTTACAAACAAATGCTGTAGAAGAATATGAGAGTAAGGACCAACATGAACAATTTACCTGTAAAACTGAATTCTAAGTGTTATATAAATAGAAGCATAGAAGCTGCAGCATAGTTAGTGGTAAAAAGGATGGGACCTGAGATATACTGCTTGTGCTTGAATCCCGGTTCCCTTTGTTGGTTATGTGACCTTACCCAGTTTTTTTTCCTAGAGATAGTAATACCATGGTTGTGGGGATTTTAAGGAAATAATATATAAAGTGCTAAGCACAGTATCTAGCTTCTGTTTATTAATATCTTGACCACCTTTTCAATATTTTATTTAGTACTGGCTATATAATTTCATAAACTTATAAAATAGATCAAAGATCTTAAGTAATAATATTTGCATGCTTAAACTGTTAGGCTTAAATGGATTACCGTTAAAATTAATATGGACACTCCCTGCCCATCTCCCAGAGGATTTGTCCTGCATGCCCAGGAGCAGTTTCAGCAGGGGCGCAGAGTGCACATCGGCATACCACCTGCCTGTCTCCCAGAGGACTTAGCCTGCATGCCCGTGAGCAGTGCAGCAGGTGGAGAGGGCAGCTTGGATTACTTCCTGACTGTCTACCAGCAGATCCAGTGTGTGTGCCCCTTCCCCCTGCTGTGGCAGTGGCCAGGTCCCTCCAACAGTGGGGATAGTATACAAAGCTCATATTTTCCCAGCTGTGATGGAACACTCTGGGACCTGAGTTTTAAAAACATACCAGCTAACACTGGAGACCATAGGCTGCACAGCAAGCAACAACCAAAACCACGATCTGCTTAGCTCCTGCTCTCCCCTAGCAGTGTCAAGTGGAACCTGTGACCAGAGGCTCCAGGAACCACAGCAGAACTGGTGACCCAGCCCCCAGTGGCAGCATCCCCAATACCAGTTCCACCAGCAGCAGGGGCTGCACACAATTCCCTGGGCCCCTGGCAGTGACAGTGACACCTGTGAAAATCCAGTACCCCCAGACAACCCAGTAACAGCAGCACAGGTGGTGCACAGGGCAGCAGCATCCCAGGCCATGGAGAGCCAGTGGAGACCCTGGAGACTCTGGAAGCAGTAAAAGTGTTCACAGCTTGGTGACCTGGTGGTGATACTTAAGACTAAAGCAAAGGCACTAGCAACCCCAGAGGCACAAGTGGCACAAGGAGGGCACTGACAATGCCCCTTGCAGAGGCAGCAGAGAGAGGAAAGTGTGGACTCTCAAATGTAACCAGAAGCAGCACAGAACCAAAGTGACCAAAGCCGTACCCAAATAAGAAAAGTGGTTACTACCACAAATGCACTGGCAGAGGACCAATTCATCAAACACCATGAAGAGCTACAGTAACATGGCAGAACAGAAGGAGAAAGCTCTCCAGGAGGAGAAAGACTTGAAGTCACAGAAGATTGCAGTCTGACTGACAGAGAATTCAAAAGAGCTGTCATAAAGAAGCCCCATGAGTTACAAGAAAACTCAGAAAGACAGTTCCATGAGCTCAGGAATAAAATTAATGAACAGAAGGAGTACTTCACCAAGGAGACTGAAACGCTAAAAAAACCAAATTCTGTAGATGAAGAACACAATAAGTGAGATGAAAAAGTAACGTAGAAAGTATTAAAAATAGAGCAGACTATATGGAGGAGAAAATTAGTGAGCTCAAGGACAGAAACCTAGAAATAAGTCAGGTGGAGGAGGACAGGGAACTCAGATTTTTTTAAAATGAAGAAATTGGCGCCAGCCCAGTGGTGTAGTGCTTAAGTTCACATGCTCTGCTTTGGCAGCCCAGGGTTTGTGAGTTCAGATCCTGGGCATGGACCTACCACTGCTTGTCAAGCCACACTGTGGCAGCAACCCACATAAAATGGAGGAAGATTGGCACAGATGTTAGCTCAGCAACAGTCTTCCTCAAGCAAAAACAATGAGGAAGGTTGGCAATAGATGTTAGCTCTGGGCCATTCTTCCTCACAAAAAAAAGAAGAAATTCTTCAATAAATATTCAACTCAATTAGAAAAATTAACATAAGGATCTTAAGTATCCCAGAAGGAGAAGAGAGGGAGAAAGGAGCAGAGAGCTTATTCAAAGAAATAATAGCTGAGAACTTCCCAAACCTGGGGAAGGAACTGGACATCCAAGTACATTAAGGTAATAGAACTCCTAATTACCTTAATGCAAAAAGACCTTCTCCAAGGCATATAATATTAAAACTGTCAAAAGTCAGTGACAAAGAAAAAATATTGAGGGCAACAAGACAGAAGAAAATAACTTAAAAAGGAACCTGATTGCACTTTCAGCAGATTTCTCAACAGAAACCCTGTAGGCTAGGAGAGAGTGGAATGATCTATTAAAAAATACTGAAAGATAAAAATTATCACCCAAGAATACTCTATCCAGTGAAGTTACCATTCAGATATGATGGAGAAATAAAAGCTTCCCCAGACAAACAAAACCTGAGGGAGTTCATCACCACGAGGCCTGCCTTACAAGAAACATTGAAAGGAGCCCTCCTATCTGAAACCAAAAAGCAAAGGTTCACAAAACCTTGAGCAAAGAGGTAAATAGACAGACAGAATCAGAGAATTATAGCTCTATATCAGAATAGGTTAGTAAACATTTAATTATAACGTAAAAGATAAAGGGAAAGAAAGCATCAAAAATAATTATAACTGATACAATTAGCTCACAAACTCACAACACAAAAAAGAATTTGTGATAGCAAAAACATAGAAGGGGAAGAGGACAGGAATGGAATTTGCGTAGGCTAATAGAAATAAGAGGTTATCAGAAAAGGACTATGTCATCTATGGGCTCTTTTTTTTTTTTGAGGAAGATTATCCCTGAGCTAACATCTGCCACCAATCCTTCTCTTTTTGCTGAGGAAGATTGGCCCTGAGCTAACATCCATGCCCATCTTCCTCTACTTTATATGTGGGACGCCTGTCAGAGCATGGCTTGACAAGTGGTGCATAGGTCCGCACCTGGCATCTGAACCGGCGAGCCCCGGGCCACCAAAGCAGAACGTGTGAACTTAACTGCTGTGCCACTGGGCTGGACCCTATGAGATCTTGTAAGCAAACCTCATGGTAACCACAAAACGAAAAATCAGAGCAGAGTCACAAAGCATAAACAAAGAGAAAAATTGAGAAAAGCATTGCAGAAAACCACCAAACTGAAATGGCAGGCAGAAACACAAGGAAAAAGAAACAATGGAAATATAGAACAACCAGAAAACAAAGGATAAAATGGCAATATTAATCCCTCATATATCAATAATCACTCTAAATGTAAATGGATTGAATTCACCAATCAAAAGACACAGAGTGGCTGGATGGATTAAAAAACAAGACCCAATAATATACTGCCTCCAGGAAACATATCTCAGCTCTAAAGATAAACGTAGGCTCAGAGTGAGGGGATGGAAAATGATACTCCAAGAAAATGGCAAGCAAAAGAAGGCGGGTATAGCTCTACTTATATCAGATAAAACAGACTTCAAGATAAAACAAGAGACAAAGATGGGCATTATATAATGATAAAAGGGACATTCCAACAAGAAGACATAACACTTATTAACACATATGTCCCTAACACAGGAGCACCAAAGTATATAAAGCAACTACTAACAGAGCTAAAGGGAGAAATTGACCACAACAGAATAATAGTAGGGAATCTTAACATCCCCCTCAAGTCAATGGATAGATATCCAGACAGAAAGTCAACAAGGAAAAAGTGGATGTAAATGAAACACTAGACCAGATGGAGTTAATAGATATATATAGGGCATTCTATCCAAAAACAGCAGAGTATATACTCTTCTCAAGTGCACGTGGAACATTCTCAAAGATAGATCATATGTTGGAAACAAAGCAAACCTCAGTAAATTTAAGAAGACTGAAATCATATCAAGCATCTTTTCTGGTCACAGTGGTATGAAACTAGACATTAACTACAAGAAAAAGCTGGAAAGTCACAAATATGTGGAGACTAAACAACATTCTACTGAACAACCATCAGATCAATGAAGAAATCAAAGGAGAAATCAAAAAATACCTGGAGACAAATGAAAATGAAGACACATACATACCGACTCTTATGGGATGCAGCAAAAAAGGTACTTAAAGGGAAATTTATAGCATTACAGGCCCACCTCAACAAACAAGAAAAATCTCGAATAAGTAATCTTAAACTACACCTAAAAGAACTATAAAAAGAAGAACAAACAAAGCCAAAAGTCATCAGGAGGAGGGAAATAATAAAAATCAGAGCAGAAATAAATGAAATAGAGACTAAACACCAATGGAAGGGATTATTGAAACTAAGAGCTGGTTCTTTGAGAAGATAAACAAAATTAACAAATCCTTAGCCAGACTCACTAAGAAAAAAAGAGAGAAGACTCAAATAAATAAAGTCAAAAATGAAAGAGGAAAATTTACAATGGATACCACAGAAATACAAAGGATTATAAGAGAATACTATGAGAAGCTATATGCCAACAAATTGGATAACCTAGAAGAAACAGATAAATTCTTAGAATCATACAACCTCCTAAAACTGAATCAAGAAAAAATAAAGAATTTGAATAGACCAATCACAAGAGATTGAAACAGTAATCAAAAACCTCCCAAAAAACAAAAGTCCAGGCCCAGATGACTTCTCTGGTGAATTCTACCAAACATTCAAAGAAGATTTAATACCTATCCTTCTCAAACTATTCCAAAATATTGAGGATGAGACACTTCCTAACTCATTGTGTGAGGCCAGTGTTACCCTGATACCAAAACCAGATAAGGACGATACAAAAAAGGAAAACTGCAAGCCAATATTGCTGGTGAGCATAGATAAAAAATCCTCAAAAAAAATTGGCAAATCGAATACAACAATACATTTAAAATATCATACACCATGATCAAGTGGGATTTATTCCAGGGATGCAGGGATGGTTGAATATCCACAAATCAGTCAATGTGATACACCACATTAACAAAATAAGGAATAAATAATCACAGGATCATCTCAATTGATACAGAGAAAGCATTTGACAAAATCCAACATCCATTTATGATGAAAACTCTGAATGAAATGAGTATAGAAGGGAAGTACCTCAATATTATAAAGGCCATATGTGACAAACCCACAGCCAACATCATACCAATTGGTGAAGAACTGAAAGCCATTCCTCTGAGAACAAGAACAAGATAAGGGTGCTCACTGTCATCACTTTTATTCAACATAGTACTGGAAGTTTTGACCAGAGCATTTAGGCAAGAAAAAGAAATAAAAGGGATGCAAATTGGAAAGGAAGAGGTACAACTCTCCCTGTTTGTGGATGACATGATTCTATGTATAGAAAACCCTAAAGAATCCACTAGAAAACTATTAGAAATAATCAACAACTCCAGCAAAGTTGCATGGTACAAAATTGACTTACAAAAGTCAGTACGCTAATAATGAACAAGCAGAAAGAGAAATAAAGAATACATTCCCATTTACAGTTGCAACAAAAAGAATAAAATATCTAGGAATAAATTTAACCAAGGAGGTAAAAGACCTATGCACTGAAAACTATGACATTATTGAAAGAAATCAAAGAAGACATAAAGAAATGGAAAGATATTCCATGCACATGGATTGGAAGAATAAACATAGTTAAAATGTCCATATTACCTAAAGCAATCTACAGATTCAGTGCAATGCTAATCAGAATCCCAATGACAATCTTCACAGGAATAGAAAAGGAATCCTAAAATTTATATGGAACAACAAAAGATCCCAAATAACTAAAGCAATCCTGAGAAAAAAGAACAAAGCTGGAGGCATCACAATCCCTGACTTCAAAATATACTACAAAGCTATAATAATCAAAATAGCGTGGTACTAGCACAAAAACAGACCCACAGATCAATGGAACAGAATTGAAAGCCCAGAAATAAAACCACGCATCCATGGAGAGCTAATCTTTGACAAAAGAGCCAAAAACATACGATGGAGAAAGGAAAGTCTCTTCAATAAATGGTGTTAGGAAAACTGGACAGCCACATGCAAAAGAATGAAAATAGACCATTATCATACACCATACACAAAAATTAACTCAAAATGGATTAAAGACTTGAATGTAAGACCTAAAACCATAAAATTCCGAGAAGAAAATATAGGCAGTATACTCTTTGACATCAATCTTAGCAGTATCTTTTTGAATACCATGTCTGCTCAAGCAAGGGAAAGAAAAGAGGAGATAAATGAGACTACATCAGACTAAAAAGCTTCTGCAAGGCAAAGGAAACCATCAACAAAACAAAAAGAGAACCCACTAACTGAGAGAAAATATTTGCAGACCATGTATCCAACAGGGGATTAATTTCCAAAATATATGAAGAACTCATACAACTCAACAACAAAAAAAACAAACAACCCGATTGAAAAATTGGCAAAGGATATAAATAGACATTTTTCCAAAGAAGATACATGATGGCCAACAGGCACATGAAAAGATATTCAACATTACTAATTATCAGGGAAATACAAATCAAAACTAGACTGAGATTTCACCTTATACCCATCAGAATGGCTATAATTAACAAGACAAGAAATAACAAATGTTGGAAAAGATGAGGAGAAAAGGGAACCCTCAGACACTGCTGCTGGGAATGCAAACTGCTGCAGCCACTATGGAAAACAGTATGGAGATTTCTCAAAAAATTAAAAATAGAAATACCATATGATCCTGCTATCCCACTACTGGGTATTTGAAGAATATGAAAACACTAATTTGAAAAGATGTATGCACCCCTGTGTTCATTGAAGCATTATTTACAATAGCCAAGATATGAAAACAACCTAATGCCCATCAACGAATGAATGGATAAAGAAGATGTGGTATATGTATACAATAGAATACTACTCAGCCATAAAAAAAGACAAAATCAAGCCATTTGCAACAACATGGGTGGACCTTGAGGGTATTATGCTAAGTGAAGTAAGCCAGAAAAAGACAAGCACTGTATGATTTCACTCATATGTGGAAGATAAACAAACACATGGATAAGCAGAACAGATTAGTGGTTACCAGAGGGGAAGAGGGCAAGGGGAGAATGAAAGGGGCAAAGGGGCACATGTATGATGATGGATGAAAACTAGATTATTGGTGGTGAACACAATGCAGTCTATATAGAAACTGATATTTGATAATGTACATCTGAAATGTACATAACGTTATAAGCCAATATGACTTCAATAAAATAATTTTAAAAATTAATATGGAAAGCAGATATAAAAAACAAACAGACTTTAAATGTAAATATTAGTAGTAAAAATTATATTAACTGTGGGGAAATTTATATCGGAGTACTGAATCCTTATCCTGTTTTTTTCATGATTTTTTTTCCTTAAAACCAAAAGATCAAACAATAAGTATGTTTTGAACTTTTTATTATGGCACATTTCAAACATATACAAAAGTAGTAACACTCCATGAATCCATCAGCTAGATACGAACAATTATCAACTCATGCCCGGTCTTGTTTCACCTGTATCCCTGTCCATTCTTCTCACCCAGATTATTTAGGAACAAATTTCAGACATCATTTCAAACATAATAAATGTTTATTGAATACTGTTTTGTTAAATATTCTAAAAGATGTATATTACAAAGCCCTTGTTATTGGAATTTGAGAAGGCTTATAGATTAACACTGTTTCCTTTCCCAAATTTGGAGCCAATTTAGAAACAAAATGCAGGCATCAGAAAGATGGAAGTAAATATATTAACTTTGTTACTAATAGAGCTGAATTTGGACCCTATAATGCCCTCTAAATTGAACTTAACACTAAAATTGGAGGCTTTTTCCTTGTATGGGCAGGGCCCGTCCTGGCAGGCACTTTGTTCCTTCTGAGACTGGACCACTCCAAATTAAGACAACAGTGAAGAGTTGAGTCACAGTGGACAGACAGCTATGTCTCCTAACTCACTTCTACTCCCATGAGGAGGAGTGTATGTGAGGGGTAAGAAGATTAGAAGTGTTCCTAGGACCAGCCTGGTGGCATAGTGGTTAAGTTTGCGTGCTCTGCTTTGGTTTCTGGGGTTCATGGGTTCAGATCCCAGGCACAGACGTATGCACTGCTTGGCAAGCCATGCTGTGGTGGTGTCCTACATATATAGTAAAGGAAGACTGGCAGAGATGTTAGCTCAGGAACAATCTTCTTCAAGCAAAAAGAGGAAGATTGGCAACAGCTGTTAGCTCAGGGCCAATCTTCCTCACCAAAAAAAAAAAAAAAGGTGTTCCTCCCATTCTTTTCCCTTCTTGGGAACTAGAGTGGAAGTTTCCTTCACTAGGTGGAAACAGGGAGTGGAGGATAGATGTTTCCCTCAATATTTGCCTTCAAAAAGCCTTCTTAGGGTTTAGTTGAATATACCAGAATATGAAAATCATAAGACTTAGAACTAAAGGCTTCTTTTTAAATTTAAGGATGACTTACATGTAGTAGCAGTAACCTTAAATATACAGCTTAATTTTTTAAATATATATATGTATAAACCCGGGTAACGACCACTCAGGTTAAGATATGGAATACTGCTAGAATCCCACAAGATCCTCTTGGTTCCCTTCCCAGTCTATCCTCCTTCATCCACACAGGTAACCACTCCTCTGACTTATCATCATTGATTGTTTAAGGCAGTGGTTTTCAAAGTGTGATCTGTGGACTCTGGGCATCCTTAGGACCTTTCATGGGTCTACAAGGTCAAAACTATTTTCATAAGGCATTATTTACCTTTTTCACTTTGTTGACATTTGTACTGATCGTGCAAAAGCAGTGCTGGGCAAAACTGCTGTTGCTTTAGCACGAATGAAAGCAGTAAATGTACTAGTGTATTACTAAGTGTACTAGTAGCCACTGTATTCTTCACTGTCATGCTCTCAGTTTTTGTAAAAAAAGCTGTTTTACTTAAGAATCTCTTTGATGGGGGCCGGCCCTGTGGCGTAGTGGGTAGGTTCGGCGTGCTCTGCTTTGGCAGTCTGGGTTTGCGGGTTTGGATCCAGGCGTCGACCTACACCACTTGTTGGCCATGCTGTAGTGGTGACCAAATATAACATGGAGGAAGATTGACACAGTTGTTAGCTCAGGGCTAATCTTCCTCAAGCAAAGAAAAAAAGGTTGGCAACAGATGTTAGCTCAGGGCTAATCATCCTCAGCAAAAAAAAAAGAATATCTTTGAATTAGTAAAAATTATAAATTCAATTAAATTTCACCCCTTGAGGGGCCAGCTCCATGGCTGAGCATTTAAGTTCGGGCGCTCTGCTTCCACGGCCCAGAGTTTCACTGGTTTGGACCCTGGGCCTGGACCTAGCACCACTCATCAAGCCATGCTGAGGCAGGGTCCCACATAGCACAGCTATAAGGACCTGTGACTAGAATATACAACTGTGTTTTGGGAGGCTTTGGGGAGAAGAAGGGGGAAAAAAAAAAAAGATTGGCAACGTATGTTAGCTCAGCTGCCAATCTTTAAAAAACAAAAAATTTCACCCCTTAAGTACACTTAACTTTTAATATTCTGTGTGACGGAATTGGAAGCACACACAAAACACTTGGCTGCATACCAAAGTGTGGTGATAGTTGTCTTGAGGAAAAGTGCTTGTGCAAACATTTGAGTTATGAGCTGAATTAGTCTTTATTTTTTTCCACAGAACACCATTTTTACTTAAAAAACTGACTGACAAACTGGTTGTTCAGATGAGTATTTGGCAGATGTGTTCTTGAAAATTAATAAAGTGAGTCTGTCATTAGAAGAAAAATAATCTAGCCACTTTCTATTAAGGCAGGGCCAATGATTAAATCTGAACTTTCAAGCAAAAATTAGAAGTTTGGAAAACTAGTATCCTCCACTGTGAGCTTGGTAGCTTTCCAATTCTTAAAGATTTTCCTGATGAGATCAGATATTAACAAATGTGATTTTTAAAAAATGCTGTATAGTGAAATGTGTCAACATTTAGAAGATCAGCATAATTCAGTGAATCCGTATTTTCCAAAAGACCAATGCATGATATTATAAAACCATGCATGGGTGAAAGATCCACTCAAAGTTCGTGATGGACCAATGGATTTTCATGTAATAGAGTATGAAAAGGTCATTGATATGGTTCAGACTTAACATTACAGCTAATTTTTAAGAAACTACCACTTGTTGAATTTTGGTGCAGTATCAAAGAATCTTTCTTTTCCAACCGTGTATCTGTGTGAAGGTTGATATATGTGTATGAAGCAGAGATGAGAATCTGGCTGCCTTCCATTAAGCCAGACATTAAAGAGATTTGCAAAAATGTAAAACAATGCCACTCTTCTTATTACATTTCTTTTTGGAAGATAGTTATTTTTCATAAAATGTTATGTTAACATGTAATGGGTTTATTGTTATTCTCAAATAAGTAAACTACAATTTTTAGAAGTCAATTTCTAATATGTAATTTTAATGAGTGTAACCCACATAATCAAAAAGCTCTTTGAAGTACTCAGTGAAAGAGTCCTGAGACCAAAGAGGTTGAGAATTGCCAGTTTAAGGCATTAACTCTTGTCTGTAAGAAGAATCGTTGTAATCTGAAGTGGTAAGAAAGTGTTTTATGGAGAAGTTGAGAAGTGAATTCATTCTAGAATTAAGTTAAGGTGAAGAAAGATTGGGAGGCTATGGTGAAGAGAATGTTCCAGACATTATGGCGTGAGCTTAAGACTTTGATTCTCTCCCCTATTTTAAAACTAATACGTATTCATTGTAGAGAATTTGTAAGGTCTAGAAGAATGCATATTAGAAAAGAAGTCATTTGTATTTCGACCATCTGGAGATAATTGCTATTAATTTGATTTGTTAAAGTTAAACTAATGACTGTTTATTGTGCCAAAAAACAAGGATATTAAAAGGACACAGGAGTCAACTTGAAGGAGCTAATGATGTTGACTTTGATCACTTGGTGAAGGTGGTGTCTGCCAAATTTTTCCAGTGTGAAATTACATTTTTTTTCTTTGTAATAAATAACTATTTTTGTAGGGAGGTATTTTATTTATTTATTTTTTTGAGTTAGATTAGCCTTGAGCTAACATCTACCACCAATCCTCCTATTTTTGCTGAGGAAGATTGGCCCTGAGCCAACGTGTGTGCCCATCTTCCTCTACTTTATATGTGGGACACCTGCCACAGTGTGGCTTGATAAGCGGTGCGGAGGTTGGCGCCCCAGGATCCAAACTGGCGAACCCCGGTCTGCTGAAGCAAAGCGTAGGAACTTAACTGTTACACCACCTGGCCGGCCCAGCAGTTATTTTAAAACTACATAAATACTCCATTCCTTATCAAACTTTCAGTCCATTTATTAAAATGGACTCAGAATTTCCTATTTTATTCAGTGGTTTGAAATCTGTTACTGTCTTTATTTTGAAGCTGATTTTGTCTCAGGTTTAGCCAGTGAGAGCTCCTTCAAACTGGCTTCTGGATCCTTTTAACTTCCTTGCTTTTTGGCATAACAAGCAGTCAGTAGTTTAACTTAACGTACTAAGAACCATTTTAGCACTCTTGTCTTTTTGGTAATATTCTACAGTGCTTTGTTCTTGAATATAGATCAAATGAATATAATATATTTTCATAGTTTTTGACTACAACAAACACAAACTAGATTTTTAAAAGTCATTTAATCTCAAAAGAGCATTTACTTTTGAAAAATATACAATCTCCATTTTTACTTCATCCATTTTCTATTGTGCATCAACTGTGGTAACAAAAGTGAACCTAAAATCAGAGTAGCTTTTTTTCACATAGATAACCCTTTCTCTCTGCTAAACTCATGGAACTTTAGAACATTAGGTTAGTATATTTGTTTCTTTATACCTTGTGTTTCCATTGATTATTTATTAGGTTGCCATAGAAATACAGTCTAACAATATAAAAGAAGAAAATTTTAATACTCTCCTAAGTATGTTCAGATTGTATCGTACAGTGTATAAAACATTTTAATGCCCATCTTTAAACAGTGCCCTACACTTGAAGTGCCTCTTTGTTAAGAAGAAATTGGCTGTTTTTCCAAAATATTTGGAGAAGTATTTCCAAAGTATTCTTCTGTGCATTCTATTAATTATTTAGCAACACTGAAATCTTTTAGTTTAAAATATTTAAAAACTTATGGCTAGCATGTGTTAGGCTAATTGATTCTATCTAGTATATAATATTAGATAATTAGATACTTTTTATCTGTGTGTTCTTTTGGTCATCACAATATTATTTGTTACTTCAGTCCATGGATGTTCACCAAGCACCAGTTACTATAACAATGGCAATAATAATAATTAAATAGTGATAATCCTTTACTTTCACAGAATATTCACTGCTTCATTGAATCTAATGCCATTGGTTGTAAGATGCACAATTTTTTATGTACTGCTATGAAAGAGAAAATCTTGCCAGTTAATCTATTACACACCATCCATTGTAGAAAGCACCCTAACTTCAGAGATGTTAAAAAGTGAAAAGCTATCGTTTTTCAAATTGATGACATATGGCACTTGACATGTTAATTCATTTGATTATACCAATCTTATGAGTGAGGTGTCATCATTGTTCTTATACATAAGGAAGCTCAGCCACAGAGAGGTTAGGCAACTTTCCCAGGGTCACACAAGTATCAGACAGATTTGAGAGCAGAGATACTAACTCCAGAGTCCCACCCCTAACTGCTACGTTATGCTGCCTTCAGCCAAGGTAATTAAAACACAATCACTTCTTTTAAGTAATTCATGGAAAAGGGAGGAGAGAGACAGCTAAATAACTTACACTATAACATGGTAAATGCCACAGTGGAGAGACGCGTAAGAGACTGTGGGGATACAGAGGAGAGACAGTTTAACTCTGTCTGAGGAGGGCTATATGTACCAAGTTCTCTTCTGTATTTCCTATGACAACAGACATAGCTTAAAAATCATGTTTAGACTCTTCTAACCCTCCTGAGTTACTGTGGCTACGTGTTTTGGTCTTTGATCGTTCCTGGTACAGCTAAAAATCAATTTAAAATACCATTACACTTTTTTTCCATTACACTTTTTAAAACAGTTGTAACGTCTGCATAATATATAAACATCAAATTCACTCGATATATCTTACTGAAATGAATTTCTGGAAAAATAAAATATTCAAATTAGGTAAGTGAAGTTTAAATTTCATGTTTTCACAGGTGCTGGAGAAAATTTGGAGAATACAATGGCAGCCTTTCAGCAGTAAGTATACAAAAAGGTATTCTTTTCTTTTACAGTTTATCTTTAAAGTGATGATGATTCACAAAGGGAAGACAGCAGACGTGTAGCACGCACTGGTGGTGGTTGTTTCTATTTTATTAAAATCGCTTTTTTTATTTAGTTAGTCTGAAGTGTTACCAAGGAGTGTTTGGCTTCTGTATAACCAAAAATCTAGATCAGAGTTTTGAGTAATCAAAAGATACTATAGTTCCAAAGCTGAAAGAAGACATTTGTAACAAGGAACATACTGTGTGTAATGCTAATTAGTCTTGGAGAGAAAGAGAAAAGGAGAAAAATGAAACAACTGTTATATTGGCTGCTGTTTATGAATAGAGTTGTGTGTTTACGCAGTGATTCTTCTGTAACTGTGAACCTGTAATCTGGTCTTTCTTCTTTAAAGCCTTATGGGTGTTGATCTTATTTTTTTAAATAAGGTAAGTTAAATTTTTTTCAGTTTTTAAATTATTCACATCTCATATAGATGTCTTTTAGAGCACCTCCTAGAGAAGCATCAGGAGAGACAGGAATGAAAGCTGATTGATACCTTGTTCTTATCTTAGAATAAATGATTATTATCAGTCTGTGGTAATGATGAGAACACTGTTTTCTTTTCCCTGAAAAATAAGACAGGGAATGTGAAAAGTTAAATCCCATGAAAGACATTGCCTATCCATATCTATTAAGAAAAATATTTTCTTATATAATTTTTGAGCCATTTTTATGCATATAATTGGGGCTAAGAAATCAGGAGAATTTGGCTTAAGTTTTTGTTCTGCTTCTCATCATTCAAAGACACCTTAGAGATTATTTTCCCTGTTACCAGGTCCATATGTACCGCATCTTCATATTCCAGTTTCATCCAAACCTATCACCTTGTGTTTGTCATTGCTTACTCTTCCTGTTCTATGATATGATGCCTTTTGACTATAATCTCAAAAGTCTCTTAGAGCTCTAAAATGCGAAATTTTTCCTCCTGTTACAGACTGTGAAACAGAATACTTTAAATTACTTTGTCATCTTCTCTACTAGCTAGCTATAGTTAAATATATATGTATAATATTGTGTGTGTAATTTCTACTGACACACAGTATCATTTGTGAAATATTTGTTGCCTGAGATATAGTGATATGTATTAATGGGGGAAAAAACTGCTCACAACTGTGAGTGATTTTAGCATTCTTTATGTTTAAAGTATATTATTTTGTAAGATTTTCTCCATATTTTTTGTTAGTTTTTTACCAACTACCCTTGTTTATGAAATTAAAAAAGTGAGCTGTATAATAAACTCTTTCTAAGGATGGTACATTTCTACGATAAATTATTTCTTAGGATGGTACATAAATGTTTTTTGTCTTTGAAGATTTTGATGCTCTGAAATTTTTTTTGATATTCAAAGAATATCTAATAGATGGTTTTTACTTGCTAGCTACGACATTACGTTTCTTTTTTTTTTTTTTTAAGATTTTACTTTTTTTTTTTTTCTTTTTCTCCCCAGAGTCACCCGGTACATTGTTGTGTATTTTACTTGTGGGTCCTTCTAGTTGTGGCATGTGGGACGCCGCCTCAGCATGGCTTGATGAGTGGTGCCATGTCTGCACCTAGGATTCGAACTGGCGAAACCCTGGGCCACAAAGCAGAGCATGCGAACTTAACCACTCGGCCCCGGGGCCGGTGCCGACATTACATTTCTCATCTTCAGCAGTTTTTGTATTGTTTATTCAAGAAGTAACTATTGGAAAGTGTCACAGCCATCTCTAATTATCATGTGGGAGCTTTCTATAAATTTAGTTTTTTGGAAGTTTTTCTGGTACTTTAGAAGAAGAAAGCAGCTCTTCCATATGTTATTGTTAGTGTTTGTTGGATTTATTTGTAAGGCTGCTTGTTAATTGACTTTGAAACTTATGTAAAACCGAAATCAAATGGGCTTTAATTTTAACCTCTTTTAAAATTTGTTGGGCCAGCCCTGGTGACCTAGTGGTTAAGTTTGGCGCATTCTGCTTCGGCACCCTGGGTTCAGTTCCCAGGTGTGGACCTACACCACTCTGTCAGCGGCCATGCTGTGTTGGCAGCTCACGTTAAAAAAGAGGAAGATTGGCAACGTATATTAGCTTAGGTGAATCTTCCTCAGCAAAAAAAAAATTGGTGGTGGTGGTGGTGGTAGTGGTTTTTGGTTTTTGTTTTATCTTATGCATCAGTGCCCGTGCTGTCAATAAGCACTTTTTTATTGTAGTTTTTTTTAAAAAATTACAAATATTCTACTATTTAACTGCTAGGACACTTAGAAAGTTTTTTTTTTTCTTTTTAAACATACCTACTTTGTGAACAACAAGAAAAAATTGTTTAAACATACTATTTTCAAGTTACTATAGTTAAAAAGGTAAAGAGTTGTAGTACATAATTGGCAAAAGACAGATACTGTTCTTAAGTATGGTATGTCCTTGATAAGATAAATAAATGATGGAGAAATAGTAAAAATATAATGAGCAGCTAAAAGATGTTATTTATGTACATGTTTAGACATACACTTCACAAAGCATATTATGACATGGAGGTGAAGACAAGAAGATATTAGAGGAAATGTAAGTGGTTCATGTGGGAAGCCTGGTTAAGATTAACCAGAAAATTAAAAATTTATCAGGACTAGAAGAGCTGTCATTTAGTAGAGAGGAAGAAGCTATTTTTAAAATGTGAAATGTTTGAGATTAAGATGTGAGGGTATGTGGACAAGGTATGTTTAGGAAATTGAAAGGACCTTAAGAATGTATGGAAAATTAATTCATTCTATTATAGTGGAGCTAAATAGGTAATTAGAACTGACAAAGAGAAATAATTGCACTTCACAGTTTATAACAAGTCCTTTAATGTGGTTTATAAAATGCTTTCATAAACACCTTAGGTTATGAATATGGCTCTCCTGTGATTCCTTGGGAGCAAGAATCTTTCCTTATTGATCTCTCAATCCCTAACATCTAGCTCTAGTGCTAATAGATTCTCACTAGTTGCTTACTGAATGAGATGTGGCATGGGGTACTCAAGAACAAAGCAGAATATTAGCAGGAGACAGAACCCTACTCATAATAAACATAGAACCCAAAACTAAGGAATTGAACTAAACACACACACACACACACACAGAGTCACTAAGCCCTTGAGTATGTAAAATCTGGTTCTCAAGAGCTAATAAAACTAGGTTATTAAACCAGGCCGCCTTTCTAAATACCCACAGGACAATTTGATCCCTGTGGGATTAACATGAGTGGTTAAGAGAGAGAAACAAATTATTTTAGCAAGAGCTGGAAGTATAGGTTGGCAGACAGGCAAACTAATTAATCAGTGGCCTGGTTCTCATGATAAATTTTTTAGAATATCTAATTAATACAATACTAATTATTTCATCTATGAAATGGGAATAATAATACAACCTCAATGTTGTGAGGAGTAAATAAGATTCAAATAAATGCCTTAACATATGGTCTGTTGTAAGTCGTTATGCATTATTTCTGTGGAATTTCAAGTAACTTCACATCTTCTTTTAGAACTAGAGTTTTTATTTCTTTTTCTGGAAATGTTGAAGCCTTGGTTTCTATAACTTTTTTCTGTGTTTGTTATCAGCTTGTCAGAAATTCAGCTGTAAAATATCTGGTGCTTCAATTGAAGTAGATGCATATTGTTATTTATGGAAAATTTTGAAGGCCAAAGTGATAAAAAAATGTTCTTTTCTCACTATGTTTTAGCTACTTGTATATCAAATTTGGAATAATTTTATTAGGATAATTTACAAATTATTGCTCTTTTTTTTTTGAGGAAGATTAGCCCTGAGCTAACTGCTGCCAATCCTCCTCTTTTTGCTGAGGAAGACTGGCCCTGAGCTAACATCCGTACCCATCTTCCTCTACTTTATATATGGGACGCCTGCCGCAGCATGGCGTGCCAAGCAGTGCCATGTCCGCACCCGGGATCCAAACCGGCAAACCCCGGGCCGCCGAGAAGCGAAACGTGCGCACTTAACCTCTGCACCAACGGACCAGCCCTCTATTGCTCTTAATTTGTATTTATTAGCTTGTTAATAAGATAAGCATACAATAAATAGAAAATATTTTTCATATAATTCCTAAACATTTCTAAAAATAGGCAACATTTCAGCTAAAAGCAAATTTCATACTCAGAAGGATTCTTGTCATGTGCATAATTTTTTTAATACAAGAAAATTATAGATAACTCCTACTCTTACTCTCCCCTCACACACTCATACAAAACAAAAACAAAAGAAGAAAAAAGATATGGATGTGCCCAAAAATCAGTAGTACCTTTTTTTCTATATAAAAGATCTTAGAATTTTATTTCGAAACTGTTTGCTGGCTATATATATTGCTTGCAGTTTCTACATTTTGTTCTTTTTTAAATGAAACAGAATGTAACAACAGTATTTAAGGAAATTTAAAAATACAGAAAAGTAACTCTACCCACCTAAAAACTGTTTTTGTTTGCTTATTTTAGATTTTATTTTACACATTGTGGTTCTAGCAAACACACAGTTGGCAAGCAGCTATTCTCTTTTAAAGGTGGCTGTCCTTTAGAAGAGGGTACATAAGATTAACAATTTATTTACATCTTAGCAAGAATCACCTTAAGGAGCCAGGTTTGTTTGTTTTCCTCTGGCAACTGGTAGTAATAAGGACACTAAAAGGGGAGGGTTACTTAAGGAGGAGTAGGGGAGCAGAATGAGTCTTTGGCACAAGGCAGCAAGTGGCCCTTGGGTCTTTTGGAATGGGACGCTGATTGGGGTGGATCATCAGAAGTGGGCGAAGTAAGAGAAAATGGGGAAGTGGTTGGCTTCAAAGGCAAATTTGGCAAGTTTCATAATTTTAGAATCATTGGATCTAGGATGGCAAGGATCTTAAAAATCACCTAATCCAACTCCTATCATTGGATGCATGCATTTCCCACAACCTCATTCTTTCTTTTCTAACCAAATGAATTAGCACACATTTTTGAGAAACATTAAGAAACTTTTACTTGATTGTTAAATTTTATTCTTTAATTGATATGTCGTATTTTTGTATTAGGTGTTTTGAGTTTATAAAACAGAAGGTACATTCATCCCACTGAGGAGATTCACGTGCCAAATAAGAATCATGGGTGCTTATGTATTTAAAAGGATGCTGGCACATCTTGTTTGGATAAATATCTTTTGAAGTCCTTTGCTCATTTTTGAATTGGGTTGTTTGTTTTGTTGTTGTTGAGTTTTAGGAGTTCTTTATAGATATTGTGGATATTAATTCTTTATCAGATAGATGATTTGCAAATATTTTATCCAATTCTGTGGTTGCCTTTTTTACTCTGTTGAGTGTCCTTTGATGCACAAAAGTATTTTAATTTCAATGAAGTACAATTTGTCTGTTTTTCCTTTTGTTGCCTGTGCTTTTGATATCATTTCCAAGAAATCATTACCAAATCTAATGTCATGAAACTTTTCTTGTATGTTTTCTTCTAAGAGTTTTTTCATTTTAATTCTTATAGTTAGGTCTTTGGTCAATTTTGAGTTTATTTTTGGATATGGTCTTAGGTAGGAATCCAACCCCTCCCCTCCCTTTTTTTTTTTTGGTGAGGAAGATTTGCCCTGAGCTAAGATCCCTTGCCAGTCTTCCTCTTCTTGCCTGCAGAAGACTGTCACCAAGCCAACATCTGTGCCAATCTTCCTCTACTTTTTGATGTGGGACGCCACCACAAAATGGCCCAATGAGCAGTGTGCAGGTCTGCATCTGGGATCCTAACCTGCAAACCCTGGCCACCAAAGTGGAGCACACAAACCCAACCACTACACCAGCAGGCTGGCCCGCCAACTTCATTCTTTACATTCCAGTTTTCCCCACACCGTTTGTTGAAAACTGTCCTTTCCCCTTAGGATGCTCTTTGCACCCTTGTCAAAAATCATTTGACAATATATGTGAAGGTTTATTTCTGGACTCTCTAGTCTATTTCATTGGTCTATATGTCTGTCTTTATGCCTGTACCATATTGTTTTGATTACTGTAGCTTTATAGTAAGTTTTGAAATCAGGAAGTGTGATTCTTCCAACTTTGTTCTCTTTTTCAAGATTGTTTTGACTATTTGGAGTTCCTTGAGATTCCATATAAATTTTAGGATGAATTTTTCTATTTTTGCAAAAAGCATCATTGGGATTTTGGTAGGAATTGCACTGAATCAGTAGATGTATATGGTATTTACATCTTAACAATATAAAGTGTTCTAACCCATGAACGTGGGATGTTTTTCATTTATGTATATCTTCTTTAATTTCTTTTTCCTTTCTTCTTCTTCTTCTTCTTCTCTTTTTTTTTTTTTTTTTTTTTGCTGAGGAAGATTAGCCCTGAGCTAACATCTGCTGCCAATCCTCCTCTTTTTCTGAGGAAGATTGCACTGAGCTAACATCCATGCCTAGCCTCCTCTACTTTATATGTGGGATGCCTGCCACAGCATGGCTTGATCAGTGATGCGTAGGTCCATGCCTGGGATCCAAACCGGCAAACCCTGGGCTGCCGAAGCAGAGCGTGCAAACGTAACTGCTATACCACCAGGCCGGACCCAATCCTTTTTTTGTTTGAGGAGGATTATCACTGAGCTAACAACTGTGCCGGTCTTCCTCCACTTTATATGTGGGTTGCCACCACAACATGGCTGACGAGTGGTGTAGGTCTGCACCTAGGGTCTGAACCCGTGAACCTGGGCTGCCGAAGTGGAGTGCACTGAACTTAAACACTGCACCACGGAGCCAGCCCTGTCTTTAATTTCTTTTAGCAATGTCTTGTAGTTTTCATTGTATAAGTCTTTCACTTCCTTGGTTAAGTTAATTCATAAGTTTTTTATTCTTTTTGATGCTATCACAAATGGAATTGTTTTATGATTTCCTTTTCACATTTTTTGTTGTTAGTATATAGAAACACAAATGATTTTTGTGTGTTGATTTTATATTCTGCAACTTTACTGAGTTTGTTACTTCTAACAGGTCTTTATGTGTGTGGAACCTTTAAGATTTCTACATATAAGATCATGTCATCTGTGAACAGCAATAATTTTACTTCTTCCTTTCCAATTTGAATGCCCCCCCCTTTTTTTTCTTGCTTAATTGCTGTGGCTAGAATTTCTAATCCTCTGTTGAATTACAGTGGTAAAAGCTGGCATTCATTTCTTATTCTTTACTCCTTTCATTTTATAGATGTGCAAATGTAGGCCCAGAGAAGGACATTTACTTGCCCAAAGTTATGCAGCAAGTTTTTAGCACAGCAGAAACTGGCACTCAGATCTCTCAACCTCTGGTCCAGTGTTCTTTCCATTGTATTGGGTTGACAGAAATAAGGATAGCTGGTTATGGAAATGACGCACCATGATTCTCTTGTTCTAAATTCACTGGGAATATTTTCACATCAGTAAAATATAATAGATGACAGTACTGAGAAATTTAAAATTGTGGAATTTAATTTGCTATTTGATTTGTAACTCTGAAGTTTTACATCTGATCCATGTAACCTAAATGTTTACTGAAATTCCAGGGTGTCATTATTTTTCTTTGTATTTCTTCAGTGCAGTTACAATTGGAACTGATATGCTGGAATTGGACTGCCATATCACAAAGGATGAACAAGTTGTAGTGTCACATGATGAGAATCTGAAGAGATCAACTGGGGTCAATGTAAACATCTCTGATCTGAAGTACTGTGTAAGGAAAAATGCATGATAAAACTAATATCTGATAGATACTAAGGCCTATAAAGTTTTTAAAAACAGTGAATGCCAGATAGTTCTTCGATAAATAATAAAAAAATAAATTCTAGTGGTTAAATAATGAATGTCAAAGGAAATTTTAAAAACTATTCTGACTTCCAGCAAGGATTTGTACTCACTAGATATGTCTATGAAGACTTACTTTATAGGTATTTTAACAAAATTACCAAAGCCTTCAAATGTAAAACTACTAAAGTTCAACTTTCTTGAAGTCTGCAACTTATTTGATTCAGATTAAATATATGAATTAGTTTTAGTCTTCAAGTATAGGAAAGGACCCTTTAAAAATCTGTCAGTAGTTTACATGATCATTATAGTAAATATGATAAATGGAAGGAAAAGTAATGTCTAATTTTACCACCTAAGGAAGACTTAACAGGATTCTGTCTCTATGTCTACTCTGTATCCTTTTTACATAGTTGTGATCCCACTGAATCTTGTGTTTATTGTGTTTTTAAACACTCTAACATTATACCATGGTACACATTTTTCTGTGCTTTTTTTCTTTTTGTTAATAGACTAGTTTTTAGAGCAGTTACAGGTTCACAACAAAATTGAGCAGAAAGTACAGAGTTCCCTCATACCCTCTGACCCTACACAAGCACAGCCTGCCCCCACTGTCGGCATCCTGCACCAGAGTGGTACATTTGTTACAACTGGTGAACCTACACTGAGGTATCATCTCACCCTAAGTCCATAGTTTACATTAGGGTTCATTCTTGATGTTGTACATTCTATAGGTTTTAACATAGTATAATGACATGTATCCACTATTATAGTGTTATACAGAATAGTTTCACTGCCCTAAAAATCCTTTGTGCTCTGCCTATCCTTCCTACCCACCTAATCCCTGACAACCTCTGATCTTTTTACTATCTCCTTAGATATGCTTTTTCTAGAATATCCTATCATTGGAATTGTATAGTATTTAGCCTATTTATATTCCACGCTTATTTTTCATAAACATTTTAAATAACTGCTGTTATTCCATTTAGTGGATATATATTATTTTTAACCATTCCTCTATTGTTGGACATTTGAATTTGTTCTAAGTTTCCACTATTATAGATAACACTGTACTGAACATCGTTATGTGTAAAGATAGAGCTTTCTCTATATTTAGATGGTTATATAAAGTTATTTAAAAGATATAAATATATATTTATAAAGACATATAATGATATTTATATTTATTAAAAGAATTTACATAAAGATAAAGTTATCTCTCTATATAAAATTATTTCCCTAAATAAACTCCCAGCAGAGAAATTATTGGGTAAAAGGTTAGGAATTTTATAGTGTCTTAATATATATTGAAAGTTGCTATTGCCAGCTTGCTTTTTAAAAGTGTTTAGAAGAGTTCTGAAATCTAATATTAGAAGAATTCCTGTTTTGCTGTACCTTTACCATTATTGGGCCTTATAATTATACCAAAAATTTCCTAATTTGCTAGATTAAATTTTAATTAGCATTTATTCGATTAGTTGTGAGTTTAAAGATTTTTCTCTATGATTGTTAGTTTTTTTTTTTCCTGTGAATTGCTTTTCTTTCTATTTATTTATTTTTTGGTGAGGAGGATTGGCCCTAAGCTGACATCTGTACCTATTTTCCTCTATTTTGTATGTGAGACACCACCACAGCACAGCTTGATGAGCGGTATGTTGGTCCACACCTGGGCTTCAAACCCACAAACCCTGTGCCGCTGAAGTGTAGTGCACGAACTTAACCACTACACCACTGGGCCAGCCCCTAAATTGTCTATTCTTGACATTTGTCTGCTGAGATCTTTGTATATTTATTACTGAGAAAAGATCCATGTTAAATAGTACAGATTTTTTTTGTAGTTTATGAAAGTAAGTAATTATGATTAATTTGCTCTTGGGGATGTTCTGCTAAAGGGTGCTCTCTGTAAATATATGTAATGTTTTCTTCTATTTTTTGAAGAAGCAAATCTTTATGTCTTATTGGAAGACACTAAAATACTTTATTTTTTGAGAACTAACTTTTTTCAATCATATCTTTTAAAGGAACTCCCACCTTACCTTGGCAAACTGGATGTCGCGTTTCAAAAAGGTAATATTTCCCATTTGCAGCTTAAACATTTACATTGAAGTGTTAATTTATGCTGAGAATTAGATATACATTGCATGTTCTCTTGTCATAGTAAGTTCCAGCTAAAAGTACTGCCCTCAAAACTTATTCTCTCAGGCCTACAAATGTGAAATCTTGACCCGGGGATTATGAAGCCCAGAGATTTAACTGGCTCATTCTACTTAAGTTTATATACAGTTAATTTAAGCCTAAATACTAACTATAAGAAATCCAGATGCGGGGCCGGCCCCGTGGCTGAGTGGTTAAGTTTTCGCACTCTGCTACGGCGGCCCAGGCTTTCGCCGGTTCAGATCCTGGGTGCGGACATGGCACCGCTCATCAAGCCATGCTGAGGTTCATCCCACATAGCACAACCAGAGGCACTCACAAGTAGAAAATACAACTATGTACTGGGGGGCTTTGGGGAGGAGAAGAAGGAGGAAAAAGAAGATTGGCAACAGAAGTTAGCTCAGGTGCCAATCTTGAAAAAAAAACAGAGAGAGAGAGAGAGAATTCAATTACTCAAATAAACCATCCATTTCCTAATCGTCTTTACTTTTTAATCACCAGCATAGCAGTTGTCTTTCTTTTGAGGGAACATTTCTCACAAAGAAAGATGTCCCTTGGCCCCGTTTGTTATGTTAGAATGGAAGATGTTAGAAGGGAAGATACACCTCCTTGAGGCACAGTTTGCTGAGCAAGCATAGGCTCCCTCACTGTTACAGTTGAGCCTCATGTTTTGAATGATTCAGATGTAACTCAGTAAAACTACCAGATGCTGCACATGATGGTCCTTGATATGGCTTGCATATACTTAACACCTTGGTTAAATGTCAAGGATCTATTGATATTAATTTTCAGAAAGAACTGTAATTGCTCTAGGAACTAGATTTAAAATGAGCCAGTGTAATTTCTCCTTGATTGGGAAATTTTAGAAAGCCAAATAAAAATCAGAAAATTGTTTAAATTAGCTATCTCTAAGGGATGTTTAGATCTGATGTTTGTTTGATCTTGCCTTCCAGGTAGGTATCATTAAGCTGTGTTGGTTTGAGGAAACACTTTTTTCATTCTTGTAATTAGTAGGATTATACTTGCCAGGCTATTCTAATATTTGTGTCAATTGTGGACTTGTGAAGGTTAAGAAGATTTCATATGTGAAGTTTTTCCTATTTTTCTCTTTGTAGAGCAAAGCCAAAGCCTCACAGAGATTAAAAGATCCTTTGAGAAAAAATGTTTTAATTTTCTTCTGGTTTTATGCCTCCCTCATAAAGTCATAAGACTTCTGAATATGAAGAGACCTTTGAGACCAATTAATCCTGTCTCTTGAAATTGCAGCCTAAAGATGTCGATTAACTTGGTTAAGGTCCTACAAAAAGTAAATGACAGCTAGGAGTTGAAACTAGGTTTCCTTCTTACCAGGCCAGTGTTTAGCTGCCACATACTGCCTCTCTATCTGAAGAGTCTCTTCAATTGCCTTATTAGTAGCAATGCCATGTACTTTCAAGTTTCAGATAGCCATAAAGAATAATTAACTTTTGCTCATATTGCATTCAACTCATATCATAATTAACTTACGACTATGCCTTAAATGTAAGTTTAGTGCATTTGACACAGACTAATATATAGTACTATAAAAACTTGACTCAGATTAGGCAGAAGGTTGTTCAGTTTTTTCCTATCCTATTCTGCTCAGAACTCTTGTTTACTTTTCTTTAAATACTGAAGAAAGAGAGACTATCAACTCTCAGAGAAATACACATTTCAGGCCACTTGCTTTCTTTGTAGTTCACAACTTTACTGGAGAAGAATTAAGTGTTTTCTTTTAAAAGGTGCTTTGAGGGGCCTGACCCCGTGGCTGAGTGGTTAAGTTTGCGCACTCCGCTTTGGCGGCCCGGGGTTTCACCAGTTCAGATCCTGGGTGTGGACGTGGCACCGCTCATGAAGCCATGCTGAGGCGGCATCCCACATGCCACAACTAGAAGGACCCACAACTAAAAATATGCAACTATGTACCAGGGGGCTTTGGGGAGAAAAAGGAAAAATAAAATCTTTAAAAAAAAAAAAAAGGTGCTTTGAGGTGCCACAGGCTACATTAAAAAGTAAATGTAAACAAGGAACATAGGGGCCGGCCTGGTGACATAGTGGTTAAGTTCACATGGTCTGCTTCAGTGGCCTGGGTTCATCAGTTCGGATCCTGCGCATGGACCTACACACCGCTCATCAAGCCATGCTGTGGCGGCATCTCACATACAAAATAGAGGAAGATAGGTACAGAGGTTAACTCAGTGACAATCTTCCTCAAGCAAAAAGAGGAAGATTGGCAACAGATGTCAGCTCAGGGCCAATCTTCCTCACCAAAATAAACAGATAAATAGATATAAAAAAAAAGGAACATAAAAATGCATTAACCAAAGGATTTATCTTGCTTACTTGAAAGTAGCCTTTTTTAATGGAAAATAAATTTGGATGATCTAGAGTTGACTGTAATGATCAGTTTTAAAGTTCTAGCATGCAATAGAGGCTACTTCACTCATCCCTCCACCCAGCACATCCTAGGGCATACTCTTTGCCTAGCATTCTTGTTTTCCTGATATTTTCCTCTTTCTCTTTTTGTAGTTATTTCCCAGCTGGTTATCCTTTGCCCAGAACAATACTGGGGACAAACTTCTTTCTCCAGCTCTTTTTCTACATTCTATGCTGGCCGAGGCGTCCAATTTAAATATCTTCGCATCACTTTAGCACACATTTTTTTTTCTTACCACACTTTAATTTCCTTGTTTTCTCCACTATTAGATGCAATATTACTCTTCTTGTGTTGTGTTTCATTTTGTGTTTCAAAGTTAGTTTGGTCTCTTTGACCTTTTTCTAAGTTGATCCTTGCATACATCTTACTTGGGTATGAATAGCTATTGCCCATGGCAATTCTTTTGACTGCTAAATTAACTTTTCCACACTTAACAAGCAAACAAAACTTTTACATAACTAAGATAGCACTGTCTAAATATCAATTTCTGTAGCAATAGAAATGGTCTATATTTGCACCGTCCAGTACCATAGTCAATAGCCACACGTGACTGTTGAGCCCTTGAAATGTGGCCAGTGCACCTGAGGAAATGAATTTTTAGTTTTATTTAATTTTAATTTAAATAACCCTTTACAGCTAATGCCAGCCCTGGTGATCTAGTGGTTAAGATATGGTGCTCTCACTGCTGAGGCCCAGGTTTGTTTCCCAGTCAGGAACCATACCACTTGTCCGTCATCATTATACTGTGATGGCTGCATCTTCCTGTGATGCTGAAAGTTATGCCACTGGTATTTCAAATACCAGCAGGGTCACCTATGGTGGACAGGTTTTAGTGGAGTTCCAGACTAAGACAGACTAGGAAGAAGGACCTGGCCACCCATTTCCGAAAATATTGGCCGTGAAAACCCTGTGAATAGCAGTGGAGTGCTGTCTGATATAGCGCTGGAAGCTGAGAGGATGGTGCAAAAAGACTGGGCAGGGTTCCGCTTTTCTGTATACAGGGTCAGTAGGAGTTGGAATCAACTCAATGGCACTCAGAACAACTCATGGGAGAAACTCAGGGATGAGTAACTCAAAGGGGTAGCTAGAACTTGAGTTTATACAATGTCTTAACAAAAAACAACAATAAATATTCAGAGAAGTGACAAGACAAAGGAAAAGGACTTTAAGTTTCTAAGATGGTAAACTGTAGGAAGGTAAATATATGGGGGAATATGGAAGATAAAGGCTAGTCAGTAGTTTGTTATGTAGAGTCCCCTGGTGCTGGGTTAGGGTTGTTGGTGATTAATTTTTGTACAAATTTAAGTCTTATTTTTAGGCAAATAGGGGGAGGGCAGAGAACTTTTCTTGTATCTGCCTCTCAGTTGCCTTCAGTTCAAAATGATCCTTACACCAAAGAGGTGTGTTCTGGAGTGGCACACTCTGCTACCCTTCCAGGGGGATGGTTAAATTAAAATCATTAAATTGTTATATAGCTACTCAATGGAGTATTTTTAAACCTTTTAAAATAATTGTAGAATAAGATCATTGGCTTATCTCAATGTCAGTATCATGGTTATGATATGGTTATGATGTACTAATGTTTTACAAGTTTTACATTGGGGGATCTGGGTAAAGGGTGCACAGATCTCTATTTTTCTTACAACTACATGTGAATCTACAGTTGTCTCAAAAAGTTTAATGAAAAAAATTTAAATCATAATTATAAATACAGTGTATTACATGCAATATCTTTTTTACTTATGTAAAAAGATCAGGTTAAAATCTGTAGGTACACTATATTGTAACTCTATTTAATTATGCATAGGAGAAAAAGAAGCAAGAAAGTACACCAAATGGTCACAATGGTCATATCTAAGTTGTTGGATTTTAGATGATTTTTCTTTTCTCCTTTATACTTTTCATCATTTTGTAAATGTCCTACTATGAATACATACTATAACTTTTCTAATCATCAAAAAAGTTTTTTTTTTTAAATACCTTTAAAAATCTTGCTTTCTCAGCATGCCAATCTGAAGGAAAAGATAACCGAATTCCATTACTGAAGGAGGTTTTTGAGGCCTTTCCTAACACTCCCATTAACATCGACATCAAAGTCAACAACAATGTGCTGATTAAGAAGGTACTTAAGGCATTGCCTCCTCTGGGTGTGTTGCGTCCTATTTCACAAACTAAATAAGGCTAGATTAGGTGACTGCATAGATTGATAATGTTCAAGGAAATGTGATACTCTAGGGATCAGTGGTGTTTTAAATAATGCCCTGGGAGAGGAGATCGCTTTACTGTGGGAAGGCCTGTTTTCAGAGTGAGTTGTGATGTTCAGTCATGGATAAAAGTGAGCTCCTATCAACCAATTGTTCTGGCATTTATATAATTAACTTTACTTCTAGTTTAACTTGTTTCATTTGTAGTTAATGTCAAATTTATAAATAGTTGTATCCTCTCAGATCAATCATATAATGGTAAAATGTAAGTAATTTCTTATATTTTATAAAATAATCTGAATTTGGGGCCGGCCCGGTTGCGCAGCAGTTAAGTGCGCACGTTCCTCTTCTCGGCGGCCCGGGGTTCGCCGGTTCGGATCCCGGGTGCAGACATGGCACCGCTTGGCATGCCATGCTGTGGTAGGCGTCCCAAATAGAAAATAGAGGAAGATGGGCACGGATGTTAGCTCAGGGCCAGGCTTCCTCAGCAAAAAGAGGAGGACTGGCAGTAGTTAGCGCAGGGCTAATCTTCCTCAAAAAAAAAAAAAATGTGAATTTATATATTGGTTTTTCCAAAATTTTATACTATTCACTGGCAGATAGTCGGTTGTAATCCATTTTTTAAGTGAAATAACATAAGTGGATTTACAAATAGGCACATGCATAAACTTTTGAATTTTTACATGTAGGTCTCAGAGTTGGTGAAGCTGTATAGACGAGAACAGATAACAGTGTGGGGTAATGCCAGTTATGAAATTGTAGAAAAGTGCTACAAAGAGGTAAGCTTTAAAGATGATACAGAATGATCTATATTTGTTGTTGTATATCTATAAAAGTTATTTCAGTAATAATTTTTAAAAATTATCATATTTAATAGCCTTGATACAGACAGATGGTACTGGGCAGAAGCAACTAACCATAAGTTTACTAATAGAGATAAAGGATTTATAGATAATAGATCTAATGGAGATAATAGACCTTACAATTTAGTTTAATGTAATTGGACTGGCTCACAGAATTATTATTTTCACATACTAATATTAGTTATTTACCATTTTATTATGTACATTATAAAACCAAATATGATTCCTATCTTTTAATATCTGGTTTTTGTTAGATAATTGAAATTTTTCGTGTAACTGTGAATTAAGGAAAGTATTTAGTCCTTCACCTCTGTAGCTCAAGCTTCTCTTTACCTTGCTTCCCAAATAGAAATTAAGCCAGGGTCCTGATTGTCAGGTAGTATGTGAAAGTAGAGCCATCCATCCACTTCAGTTTTTCTGTTTGAAGAAAATACATCTATAAACAATTAATTTGATATATTTTGAAATGGCAAGCTAAGCCTCTGTAAGCAAGTTTAGCTATATAGTCAGCTAAGAGAATTTGAAATTCAAAATGTTAAAAAATCTTAAGCATTGAAGCATCTTTTTCAGAACACGAGTGACAGTGTGGAAGAAATATCATGACACAAGTAGCAATTCTAAAATACAAAGAATTCTTTTGGGAAGGCCTTCCTTCCTAGCAAAGAAGGCAAAAACATAGATCCAAGATCGGCACCATTAAAAGTACAGTTGAGGCCCTCGTTAAGGCAAGTAAGTTTTATTTATGTGCAGCAGGCTCTGTGAGATCTCAAGGTAGCTTGTGTACAAAAGGAGAGAACAGAGTAATCACTGGGCTGAATGGCTTCAGATTCCTAAGAATTTAGGACTAAGACTTTTCCTTAACTAATCATTGTCTGGTGGTATTTTCACATGTCATTAAAAGGGAGATAATATATTAGAGGCCTCATGACCTGCTGATCTTTTTACATCATTCAGATTTTTTTCAAATAAAAAATAGTGATAGTAGCAAATGCTGAAGATGAGAAACTGGATCTCTCATACATTGCTGGTGGGAATGTAAAATATTGCAGCCACTCTCTTAATTAGTTGGGTAGTTTCTTACAAAACTAAACATACACTTACTGTATTAACCAGCACTCTCACTCTTAAGCACTTATCTCAGAAAAATGAAAACTATACACACAAAAACCTGTACATGAATGTTTATAGCAGCTTTATTCATAATAGTGAAATACTGGAAATGACCCAAATGCCCTTGAGTGGACAAATGGCTGAACAAGCTGACATATCTGTACAGTGTAATACTGTTCAGCAGTAAAAGGGAATCAACTATTGATGCATGCAACATCTGGATGGTCCTGTAAGACATTTTGCTTAGGGAAAAAAGGCAACCTCAAAAGGTTACATACTGTATGATTCCACTTATATAATGTTCTCAAAACTGTGGGCACGAAGAGCGGATTAGTGGCTGCCAGGGGACAGAGACTGAGAGTGGGATAGAGAGTGGGTGCAGATACAAAGAGGCAGCACGAGGGAGTTCTTGTATGGTGATGGAACTGTTCTGTGTCTTGACTAGGGTGGTGGTTACACGAATCTCAACATGGGCTAACATTGCATTGAACATGCACAAATGAATGCAGGTTAAAAAAATGGTGAAAACGGAATAGGGTCTATTAAAAAAGGTCTAATTAAAAGTAGTGTTACCAATATCACTTCCTGGTTTTGTTAAGTCTGGTTATATCAGATGTCACCATTTAGGGCAGTTGGGTTAAAGGTATACAGAACTCTACCGTGTTTTTACAACTTCCTGTGAATCTATAATTATTTCAAAATAAAAAGTTCGCCTTTGGTTCAGAATCACAGAACTTTTCCCTTGATTCACATATCTTTCTAGAAGCCTCTGGCTTTCCGTCATAGTAGAATTTTAAAACTCCAGAACTTTCAGCAGTAATTTTCAAACATCATGGCGAGAATGTCTCAATAATATTTGTCATTCATATTATGAACACGCTGTCTAATTAAGTTGTGATCTTTTACAGTTCTTAAAGGATGATTTATAAGAATTTTACATTATCCCTTTAATTCTCAGATGCTAGAAACTAAAAACAAAAAAATAAAAGAAAGTGGGGTACACAGTAGTGGTGGGAAAACATGTGGTACTTATTCTCACTTAATGACGTTTTATTCATTCATACTTAATACAGCGGCTCTTAACCTTAGCTATATATTGGAATTACCTGACACTTTCAAAAAAATGCTAATGTCTGGGTCCCATCCCAAATACTCTCATTTAAAAGATACAGAGTGCAGCCAATTGTGTCAGTGGTATGCCAGCACACCACTCCCTGCCCTTGGATGGCTCTCCAGAAGTAACAATTATTTTTAGTTCTCTGGTTCTAAAGTTGCATAAGTTTTGAGGATTGGCTCCTAACCCTGTTTTCCCCATAAGTCCTGTTATTCTTACTGTATGAATTTGCAGAAATCAAGGTTTTTCAGGGACTTGTATATTGTGTAGCAGCTGAAACACCTGTATACAAATAAGCTGAAAATATTACAAAGCAGCATGTAAACATAGGGGCAAAAGAAATCCTCAAATTATTTACTCAATTTTTTTTTAAATAAAGAAGTGAGTAATTTAAAGCTAATATGTAAAATAAATTACTTTTTTGCATGATGTTTTCAATGTATTACTTTTGTACAGAAAAATTCAAATTTATCATAATTTTTGTTTGTTTTAAAGACAAATATAGGAGGGTAGTAGGGAGAAAGGGAACTTGCTTAATGGGTACAGTGTAGAGTTTCAATTTTGCAAGACGAAAAGAGTTCATATATACATATGAAGCTTGCATTCTAGGGGTTTGGGGATCTTGAACACATTTTCCAATACAAACTTAAAATGATGGTTAGATTCTTGGACCAGCTTACAAAGTCTTGTTTATATTTGACCTATAACATAGCTAAATGATGTCATATTTGCAACAGATATATTAATACTATATATATTAATACTATATTAATATTATATTATCTATAGATATTCATATCTATACCATATCCTGTTTAAAAAAAATGACTATATATCTTATATATAAACAAGAGTAGGTTTACTGAATATTTCATGTCTTCATTTCTTTATCTTGTTCCATCAGATTCAGTATGTTTCATCTCTAGTGTGAAGCTCTGTCACCAACAGACAGAAGTGATGTTGCAAAAGCAGAGAGCAGGGAATAGAGAAAGTTTAGTATTATTAACACTATAGGGGCTCCAAGATAGATCTTGACACCATTTGTAAGTGTCATGAGTTTGAAAGTGGATACTGATCATTCAGGGAGTACTTTTAATATATGTCAAGATAACAGTCTTGGGAAATATTGAGGGTGTGAAATAATCCTCTTTATTTGATAGGAGTAAAGTAACATATAATATTGTTTATGTCTTTTAGAATTCAGACATTCCTATACTCTTCAGTCTACAACGTGTTCTGCTCATTCTTGGCCTGTTCTTCACTGGCCTCTTGCCCTTTGTGCCCATTCGAGAACAGTTTTTTGAGATCCCAATGCCTTCTATCATATTGAAGTAAGTGGTTACCCTGTTTCATCAATTATCAGTTACAGGAGGACTAAGATAAAGGCTCGTTAATATCAATATCAATGATACAGAATAGATTGCTGTAGTTATTTCCATGTTTGATTAGCTGATGTATATTAGCAATGCTTTTTGATATAATTAAGACACATTCTCTAAAATGGATAAGAAAGGATTATAAGTATTCGATCTCAACCTATTTCAGGTAACAATGACTTTCTGTGCCTGTGTACTCAGAAGTCAGGTGAAAAGAATTGAGCTTAACTGTTGAAGCTTAATAATTCTTTTATTCTAACACCTAATGGCAATTGCCCTTTGACTTCCTTTACTTCTTTCTATTTCATTGACAACTATACACAGCTGAAGTTCCCTTAAACTCCAGATTCACCTCTAGTATTAATACATTTAGAAAGAAAAACTACCACCACCACCACAACCCAAGAAAACCTCTGGAGATGGGAGAAAGAAAAGGGTAGTTAGTTTCTAGGAGATACTTCATTTACATAATTTCTCTACTGGGTACAAAGCCTTGCTTTTCACACACTGATTTACTGCAAAAATAAAAATATATAAAACCCTTGGCAAATAATAAGCATTCAATAAATGATAACTTTTATTGTTAAATTATCTTTATTATCATTATTATTAAAGAAAGATAGCTTCATCTCACAATCCTGCACACTTAGAATGTGATTTCTAGCTGTAAATTTATAATAACAACTGAGTCATGACAATGACTCAGGAATTCATAGCTCCTGGGGAGATCATTTAAATATGATTTCACTTGCATGAAATTTTTTTCATCCTCAAACAGAACTTTAAGAAATCAAGTCATTAGAAAATAGTAAGAAAAACAATTTGGTCAGTACCCTTATACTCAGCATCTATGTTTCATAATTGTTTTCCAGTTTGAGTTTCTTAGTGACAAGCATATTCATTTTACCAATTTCCAATTATATTTATTAGCAGTCTTTGTAGCTGTTTCTCAGATAAAACAGTGTAAATCACTTCATGTCTACAAACAAACCATTTTCATTTGCTAGATTGAAATAATTCCTAGCCATTTATTCCTAAACTACTTAGCTTTCCTCTGGCCTGGAATGGACTATTGTGCTCTCTGGATTATCTCCACGTGTTCCTTTTAGAAGCAGATATTATTGAAATACAGACATTGGAACAAACTTCGTAGAATTAATCTTTTCTCTAAAAAATTATTATGGATTAAGACACAGGTAGAATATTATATGTCTGTATTTTTTTTGTTTTTTATGGAAGATAATTCCTAAGATGACATCATAATTGGTATTTAATAAGGTAAGTAATATTTGAGATATTAAATACCTGAGATTCCTGAAATTGCACCCAGGACTTTCCACTTGGGCTGGAGTTAGGAAAGAAGGGATTTTATTTAGAGAGCTTCTAATAAAAACTAATTCAGAGAGGAAAGAAATGAATTTAAATGCAGAGACTCAGAACTATCCTAAGAATATAGACAGGAGGAGTTCTAAAGGAAATAAGAAATGAAGATCTGGGGAGAATGAAAATCACTGCCTGCTATTTAAATTTAGAAAGAAGCTGCTTAATATCTATAGTAGAGCGACTTGTCAGAGAATTCCTGTGGGCACAACCCAAGGATCACGGCACGGGTGGTTGTGCTGCTCTAGGCATCGGAGATTGAAGAAGGAACTCAGCATCAGTCTAAAAGTCAAGTATGCTCTTTTAGTAGGAAAGGTGATTAAAAAGGACAGGGCCTAAGTCTTCAGATATTGAAAGGGAAAGAGAAAACAAGCTTTTTTTTTTTTTAGTCTCATTTTTACCCCAAATATCTTTTAATCTATAGTAAAGTTTGGTTGTATGTTTGAATCTACTGTATACTAAATTATAGCAGACAAAGCAAAAGAGGCTTCACCAAAAAAAGAGAAGAGACATAAGCCCCAGGTACCCAGCATTCTGGAAAGATAACTTTTATTTTTCTTTACCTTTGAATAGTGGTGGCAAAAAGTTAACTTGAAATCAATGGAAACAGAGAACCCAAATAGGCTTTATTTTAATTTATTTTTGTCCTTTTACAAATATTTTTTGGGCACATACTAAGTGCAAGGCGCTCTTTTCGTTCTTGAACTTGTTTTGTTTTATCACACTGATATATTGTTGTGTTCCTAATTTTATGATTCAAATTTTATTTTGCCTCAGACTAAGAGAACCACACACCATGTCCAGAAGTCAAAAGTTTCTCATCTGGCTTTCTGATATGTAAGAATTTTAGATTCTTGATATACAAGTTATTGTTTTAGCTATATCTGTTAAATACTACACTTATAATTTAAAGCAAGCTTTGTACATGTAATTTGTAACAAGGGTGTGTTAAGCACCTACTACGCCAATGGATATGTATGAATCATTTAGAACTAGCTTAATTGCTAGTCATAAAACCTTAGGAGGAGTCTTGAGAGACAATCTCATCCAACTGCTGGAGAGAACTGAGCACTCACCCGCCCAAAGTTAAATGATTTGCTTGGAGTTATCTAGCTAATTAGGAGCAAAGCTGGGCTATATAATCATTCCCTTCTTATTTGCTGTTTCCACTAGCCTGCAGTCAAAACCTTGGTGAAAAGAAGTGTGTATAGCAATACAGTAAATGTAAAAATGTATGTTGACTAATGGCACATTTCTCAGAAAAATCTCCACCAAGACTTCACAGCAGAAAGGAAGCCCCCATCTGTAGGGTGGGCATCTATTTTAAAGAAAGTGCCTTACTTTCTAAGACATGTTGAGTTTAACTTTAGGTAAAAAGCACAAAGTTATCGTGCTATGTTTTGCTTTAAAATGGAACCTTGAGGGGCTGGCCCCATGGCCGAGTGGTTGAGTTTGTATGTTCCGCTTCGGCGGCCCACGGTTGCACCGGTTCGGATCCTGGGCGCAGACATGGCACCGCTCATCAAGCCATGCTGAGGCAGCATCCCACATGCTACACCTAGAAGGACCCACAACTAAAAATACACAACTATGTACTGGGGGACTTTGGGGAGAAAAAGGAAAAATAAAATCTTTAAAAAAAAAATTTAATTAAAAAAAATGGAACCTTGAATGCTTAAATAATAGTACTAAATCACAACCTTTTGTTACTTAGCTCCTCTTTCAAAGAGTTGAAAAACTAGTATCTGTGCCACAGGGTTTATTCTTTTATGCTTTATTCTTGATTTAATCTCTAGTTTTCAAGGATTTTTTTTTTTTTTTTTTTGGTGAGGAAGACTAGCCCTGAGCTAACATCTGTTGCCAATCTTCCTCTTTTTGCTTGAGGAAGATTGGCCCTGACCTAACATCCATGCCAGTCTTCCTCTACTTTGTATGTGGGATGCCACCACAGCATGGCTTGATGAGCAGTGTGTAGATCTGCGCCAGGATCCGAACCCACGAACCCCAGGTGGCCAAAACAGAGCGTGTGAACTTAACCACTGTGCCACTGGGCTGGCCTCAAGGATGCATGTTTAATTGGTGTTAAATGCATATAATTTTTAGTTTCTGATATTTTATCGTTCTAACAGACATAGACAGAATAGAAATAATATGTATAACTTTCCAGTACAGTTAGTTCCCATCTTGCTCAAGTGATTTGTAGTCTAAAAGTTCACTTTTAATTCAGTTATTTGGAACTAAAAAATAAAATGCTTTTTCCCTCTATATAGGATAGTGTAATTAATGGACATTAGATTTCTAAGATAGCTCACAAAAGACTAACCATTATGTAAATGAACTATGATGTTATAGAACTTGACCCAAGTTTGCTGTCTTATGTTAACTTAGAAAGTTATGGACACAGATTTCCCTGCTTTTTCTCACTCTCATTATGGTGCCAGCAGGGAAAATGAGGAAGCCTCTTCTTCACTGAGCTGCTTCAATAAGAATGGGTCTCCTGAGGATCTATTTAGTGTCAGCAAGGAGTAGAAAGGAAGTTCTGATTGTTTACCAGTAAGCAGCCCTGCAGTGGAGGGAGACCCATCAGTTAAGATGTAAATGCATCCACAGCAGCTATTATTACTTGAGGCCATTGCTTGTAATTGCTGAAGCGTTGAAATTAAATTCATCTAGGAATTATAAACTCTAAATTGACTAAATTAGGACTAAGAACTAACTTTAGTCCTTTATTAGGGCTAAGAAGTACGTAAATCTGTTCTGCTTTTCTTTTCTAGTTTACTAATGAGAAAGGCTTTGTTTGACCACCTCACTGCCCGAGGCATTCAGGTGAGTTCTGGAATGATGTGTTTTGGAAACGGTGTAGTTCTTATCAATTTAACACAAGTGTAAGGCGCAGGAAATTTTAACTGACTTAATTTGGTCCTGACTGTGATGCTGCTGCTTTACTGGCTCACATGTGAAGACATTAAACTCTGCCTTATAGTTCACAAGAAAGCATTGGCATTTCAGTAGCTAGACTCCACTGTGTAGGTGAGAATAGCTAAAGCCAGAGGGGTGGGACAGTGCATACTTAATGAGCAAAGCAGAATTTTTGTAAAGGGTTCAATGATTTCTTAAAATTGCACTTTTTAAAGGTTATTTCTAAGTGTGCTGAGATTGTCATAGATAAATGCTATTATAGAAATAATTTTCTGTTTTATCTTTTTCTCTCATATTTCTTATGCTTCTCATTTTCAGGTGTATGTTTGGGTATTAAATGAAGAACAAGAATACAAAAGAGCTTTTGATTTGGGAGCAACTGGAGTGATGACAGACTATCCAACAAAACTTAAGGACTTTTTACATAATATTTCATCATAGAAAAGGAGGTACTCAGAAACATTCAAAGAAAACGTGAAAAGACCTACGAAAAAAAATTTCACCATCATTTCCCTAAGCCATTTCCAGAATGGTAAAAGGTTTAATCAGTTAAGTTTTTATTACCTCATTTTTAAACCTGTCTGAGAATGTAGAAATTATATATTGTATATTTATTTTAAGCAATATTGTGTATTTTACATTTGTAAATAGTTTGTTTAGGAAGATAATTGGTTATGAGATGTAAGTAGAAGATTATTGACCAAGATTTCTATATATGATGCAGTATTCCACTATTGTAAGTAATTCTGAAATCAAACTGTTAGATAAATTTGACATTAGCCCTCATGAAATATGATCAACTAATTAGTAAAACAAAATTATTGAAGGCCAGTACAGCTATTCTGAGTTGTCTTATTATTTCTAGGTACATCTTAGTTAAAGGGGACAAATACAGTAGAAGAAGAGCTTGGAAATCAGTGATGTAGTTATCTGACAAGTTGTACATTGTTAGCGGAAGGCAGACTCAAAGAAATAACTAAAAGTTTATTACTTGCTCAGAAATACAATCTGTAGACTGAATTAGATTTCTTGGTTGCTGTTGTTAATGGAAACATTCTATTTGGAATCCTTTCCAGGTGTGTAACAGTGCTACCATGTCTTTTTTTTTCTGTAAACGTTAAATTGGACTTAATCAATTGTAAATTTAGACAAGATCCAAATAGTCATATTTTTATCTTTCCTCTAAAGAAATGTAAATTTTCCATTTGGGGCAATAACTAACTGTTTGGGCTTACATCTAGGATTTTAAATAACATCTTGAATCCTAATAGTCATATGAAACTGACAAAAATGTGTATCATTCTTTCTAATATTTATAGTATAAACCACCTCTTCTTGATCTTTTAGAATTTATTCTTCTGAATATTAAGTGGAGACAGAATTTCCCAAAGCATTAGACATCACTCTCTCAGTTTTTCTGATGTGACTTCATTCAAATCTCTTTCTAATCTTTTTGACCGGTTTTCCTTATCTCTTTGGGAGGTAAATATAATCTGAAATGATAAGTGTCTTTTACCTAGATTGCGTCTCTCATTTGAAGTTTGCCGGCTAACAGCTATGAAGGAAGATCACACTCTTGCAACTGTCACTGGATGACGTGAATAACATTTGCTTTTTTGTTTAAACTGAAATAAAGTTTTCCAAGAACAAAATAAGGTTCTTCATTGTCTTTTTGTAGTTGTAATTCCAAATATGCTTTATAGATTTTTTTTTTGCAGAATTTAATGAGGTGACAAATTGATAGTATGAGTAAACATGCCTGAGATTTCTCTCTAGAGTAAGGAGAATAAAAGAAGATACAGAAACACTTTTATGGTAAAGAAGTTGCTTCTTGGCATTTGAACAAATAACTTGGGCAAGCAATCCATTAAATCATTCATTTTCATTTTCACTTATAAGTTATGATTACAGTTGCTAGGGATCATTTTGATCATCTTTGATATAATTCTTTCTGTTATTTCCTTTCAAATTTTGCTCGGTTGTGATTCAGAGCAGCTCATATTACAGGGCCAGCACGTGTGTTGTGTCAACCAGTATAAGACAAAGTACCCGGTATGGTAAAGATGTTTAGAAAGTCATGAGCTGTTAAACCTCTCATTTCCTGCCAGGCTGGTTCTAGAAACTGGGGTGGGGCTCTGACTACAGGTGGGCATTTAGTAGCCGCAACTGTGAAGAAAAAATGGCTGCAGTAGGTTGGGAAAAGAGAACATAAAATGTAAATCATAATATGTTCGAATAGAATACATATAAAATACATATATGAATGTATATACATAGAATACATGTGAATGATTCTGCTTAGAGTTGTGCAACATGGTGGCCCTGGAAAGGTGCATTAAAAATAAAATAGGGGACCAGCCCCATGGCCGAGTGGTTAAGTTCTCGCGCTCTGCTTTGGTGGCCCAGGGTTTTCCTGGTTCGGATTCTGGATGCAGACATGGCACAGGTGCCAATCTTTAAAAATAAATAAATAAATAAAAATAAAATAGTTGAGCCAGCCCTGGTGGTCAAGGGATTAAGATTCACTGCTCTCACCACCACGGGCTGGGTTCATTTCCCGATCGTGGAACCATACCACCCATCTGTCATTTATCATACTGTGGCAATGGCTCACATAGCGAACTCTCACATAGACAACTAAAAGCTAACAACTAGGGTACACAACCAGGCACTGAAGCTTTAAAAAAGAGTCAAGAGAGAATCTGCCGTAGATGAGAGTGCCAGTTGAAGGAAAACCAGGGTTGCCAGGTTGAACAATTTGTTCTGAATTGAAGTCGTATGTCTTAAGTAGGTGGCTAAACTCAAGACATTAAAAACAGGAACCCAAGGCCAGCCTAGCGGCACAGCAGTTAAGTTCGCACGTTCTGCTTCTCGGCAGCCTGAGGTTCGCCGGTTGGGATCCCAGGTGTGGACAAGGCACCGATTGGCAAAAGCCATGCTGTGGTAGGCGTCCCACATAGAAAGTAGAGGAAGATGGGCATGGATGTTAGCTCAGGGCCAGGCTTCCTCAGCAAAAAAAAACAACCTAAACTCCTAGGCAATTATATGACATAATCATTTCAGTATCAAAAGGAAAATGTAAATAGCAGTCTGAGATCAGGCCCCAAAACGAGATCAAAACTAAAGCCATCAGACTCAAGAATCAAAGAGACTAGAATGCTGAGAGCATGCCAAGGTAATTCATAAAACCACTAGTGAGGTTTAGCTTTTCTGCCTCTTTTGTATAGCACTGACAAATTAATGTTTGGAAAGTTGGATTATCCTATAATCTGAAAGATACAAGCCTAGACCATAGAACAGTCCAGAAACCGGGTCAGAAGTCTAAACAGATCCAATTGACATTAGATGGTATAAAAATCAATCTGGGGGGCTGCCCTGTGGCCGAATGGTTAAGTTCACACACTCCACTTCAGGCGCCCAGGGTTCGCTGGTTCACATCCTGGGTGCACACCTAGCCTCGCTCATCAGGCCATGCTGAGGCAGTATCCCACATAGAGGAACTAGAAGGACCTACAGCTAGAATATACAGCTATGTACTGGGGGGTTTGGGGGAGAAGGAAAAAAAAAAGATTGGCAACAGATGTTACCTCAGGCCAATCTTAAAAAAAAAAAAAAAAATTGATTTGGCCATAATCTCCAGGATGGGAGACTTGCGGCAATCCAGGCACGAATAAGGGTCCAGATGAAAGTAGTGGCCATGTAAGTAGGGGAACAATGAATCTACATGTCTCTGTAAGGGAAGAATTAATAAGAGTTGGTGACTAGATGAGCTTAAAAGGAGAGGGGAAAGTCACTACTAACTCGAAAGCTGCAGGAAAATGGGGAACTTGGAAAGGAGAACCAGTTTGGTGGTAAAAATTATGAATATGGATGCTCTTTGAAATGACAGAAAGTTTGAAATTACAGACATTTGAGTAGCTATGCTTTAGGTTTATTCGTCCTTCAATGAAAGGATAAGTCTGAAGGAATAGATTCAGGAGTTTTGTGTGCTTAGTAGGTATGACTTTGCAAAGCTAGCACCTTAGAGATGATGTGAGTTCCTTCTCAGTATTTTACTTGCAGTTTGAATAGTTTGCTATGCCACCAGATGCCTACGTTGTGAATAGCATGGTTCATACCATAGTGAGATTGAATGATAACATACCTTCCCACTCATTTATGCCTTTTTTCCCCCAAAAGTAGAGAGCTCTATTAAAACAGGCATAATTTTAACTCATTGTATTGTGTATGAAAAGAATACAAGTACATTAATATTGGTTGTGCAGTAGTTTTAAAATATAGTTTCTTGGAGCCCTAAGATAAGACAGGGTCTAGAGCCAGCCTGGATGGCCTAGTGATTCAAGTTCGTTGCTCGCCACTTTAGCAGCCCAGGTTCTTTTCCTAGTTGTGGAACCACACCACCCTTCTGTCAGTTACCATGCTGTGGCAGCAGCTTACAGAGAAGAATTAGAACAACTTACAACTAGGATATGCAGCCATATGCCGGGACTTTGGGGAGGGGGAAAAGAAAAAAAAAGAGGAAGATTGGCAACAGATGTTAGTTCAGGGTGAATTCTTCCCTGCAAAAAAAAAGAAAAAAAGACAGGGTCTAGACAGCTTCTGCTGGATGAGTGGGGATGGTTATGCTAAGAGGAGGCTGAGCAGGTATACCTATGTGTTACCTATTCCCAATTTGACCAGAGCTCCTCCACTTTTTTCTGTTTCATATATGAGTTCCACATAGTTTCATTTAAAATAAGAGTTTTCTGCAAAACAAAATTATTTTTTGCTTTTATAATCTTTATCTAAGATCTTTTTCCCCTTCAGACTTAAAGGACCTCTCTTCCTTCCTCCCTTCCTTCTATTCCTTCCTTCCTAACTCACTCTAAGCCTTTTTCATTCAGTCAGTTCCTCAAGGGTTTACAGTCCTGTTTCTGGTCAAGAACTTCTCAAGAACACTCAATGGGTGGAGGAGGAGCATAGGACATGAACAGTAATCTACAAATGTAAACAGTCAACAAACAAAAAATGTTTAATCTCCTTAGTAATCAAAGACCCATAAATTAAAACAACATTGAGTGAGATACCAATTTCTACCTCTTAGATGGGCAAGAGTGAATACATTTTGACAGGCGTGGGAAAGCAGTTGAGAGGCATGTTGTTGGGAATATATATTGGTAGAACTTTTGGGATCAATTTGACAGTAGTGTCTTTAAATACATCCTTTCATTCAGAAATTCCAGTGCTAGGAATAATATCCTAAGAAAATAATAGGGCAAGTAGCCAGAGAGAGATATGCAGAGTGAAAAATTGGAAACAACCTAAATATCCAACATTAAGGAATTGGCTAAATAAATTATGATAGATCCATATAATAATATTATTAAAATATTACTGTTCCATATCTACTGATATGAGATATTAAGTGAAAAAACTAAACTATAAAACTGTATACTATGTAAACAAAAAATATTTATGCATATTCATTTTAAAAGTGAAATATCTACTGAAGTGTTAATTGTGGCTTTTACAATGATGGAATTATGTGACTTATTTTTACCTGTCTAGGTTTTCTAATTTTTCTGTAATATTAGAGATCAATTGTTTTAAAAAATTAATTTAAAAATAAAGCCTTTCTAGCCTTAAAAATTGTTTGATGTCCAGGGCTTTGGAAGGTAACTCTTCTCCGAAATTTGGTTCCTATCTTATTTTTAATTTTTAATTTTATTATTTTTTTTAAGATTGGCACCTGAGCTAACAACTGTTGCCAATCTTCTTTTTTTATTTTTTTCTTCCCAAAGCCCCCCAGTACCTAGTTGTATATTCTAGTTGTGAGTGCCTCTGCTTGTCCTATGTGGGACGCTGCCTCAGCATGGCCTGATGAGCGGTGCCATGTCCACGCCCAGGATCCGAACCAGCAAAACCCTGGGCCTCCGAGGGGGAGCACTCAAACTTAACCACTTGGCCACGGGGCCGGCCCCTGGTTTCTATCTTGAGAAGAGAAAACCTTTAACTGCCAACTTGGAGTTGACCAAAGAATTGACCAGGTTTCCTGCTTAGCCACTTCTAGTTTCCAACAAATCGAGAAAGAGGGATTATGGCTTTGCTTTAGATGTGATCCAGGGATTGATCTGGACCTTTTTAAAAAAGTCATAATTCCACAACTCAAAGACATTCACTTGTTATTAATTTTTTTACTCTATATTCCTCTTTATTTTTCACAGTGCGTAGCTTTGGGTTTTTACGTGGTCATGATCATACTTTTATGTTTTTTTCCACTTAGTATAACGTGAACAGTTTCCCATGTTATAAATTCTTTTAAAAACATGGAATGCTATTTAGTCAAGTAGATGTGCCATGATTTACTATTTCCCTGTCACTGGAAATTTAAGTTGTTTCTAATTATTTATCATCATAAATAAGGCTGTGATGAACATTCCTATGTATGCCTCACTCCCTCACACCCAATCATGAAATCCTAGATATTGAGTCTATTTACTTCTTTTCAGCTCCACTGCCACCATCCTAAGACAAGCCACCATCATCTCTGACTAAAAAAATACAACTGCCTTCTTTTTCTAATTTCAATGTAATTTATTTTTGAATAGGTAATATATTCACCGGTTCATAGAGTACAAAGGACATACAGCAAAATTTCTCTTTTCCACTCCTATCCTCTAATCACTGGAGGAAGTAGGAAGGCGATATTATCATTCATTTATACATTAAATATTTACTGAGCACTTCTGATAGGTCAGTCACGTTAGATCTGGAGCTATAATGGTAAACAAGATAGATATGATGTGTAAACTCATGGCTCTTACATTCAGTTTGAGAATACAAACAAAAAGAGTGAACAAAACGTGATAACTTCAAGTTGAAGCAAATATCATGAAGGTGCAATATTTTGAGTTATAAGAAATATATATTTGGTCATTCAGATGGCCACAGTATATTTCCTATAAATATTTGGTCTTCGTTCACACTTCCTGGCTCACAGCTCCCAAACACTTGGAAATTCTTAAGTGTCAACAATGATAAAGTAGTCTTTTGTTATGCTAATGAGGTGACTTTTAGAAAGCTTCTAAGGATGAGGGCTGGTTGCCAGTGGAGCCAACCATGTTATCAGAGGATTGGAAATTTCACTCCCACCTCCTGACCTCTGGGTAGAGGTGGGGAACTGGAGGTTGAATCAATTGCCAGTGGCCAATGACTTATTCACTAATGAACATGTGATGAAGCCTCAATAAAAACCCAAAAGGGCAGCTCATTTGTCCTCTTTATGGAGAGCATCCATGGTGGGGAAACTGAATGCTTCCATGTGCCACTGTGTCAAGTCCTAAGCTTCTCTAACACAGAAACTCCTTTGTTCCGAACCTCAACCTATGTATCTCTTCATCTAGCTGTTGATTCATATCCTTTGTAATAAATTATAAACGGGTTTCTTGAGTTCTATGACCCACTCTAGCAGATTAATCAAACCCGAGAAGGGGTTGTTGGAACCTCTGATTTAATAGTCAGATGCACAGGTAACAGCCTGGGCTGGCAACTGTCATGTAAAGTAGAGGGCAGTCTTGTGGGACTGAGCCCTTTACCTGTGGAATCTGATTCTATCTCCTGCTAGATAGTGTCAGAATTGAGTTGAATTCTCAGACACCCTCCTGGCATTTGAGAACTGCTTATTGGTTTGGGGAAGCCTACAGACACACACGCACGCACACACATTGCAATTGGGTCCAGGAACCCTTTGCAGAAGGACATAAACAAAGGATGAGATAAGAAATAAAAGTCTAGCTTATTTTAAAGATTGGTACCTGAGCTAACAACCGTTGCCAATCTTTTTTTTTTTCCTGCTTTATCTCCCCAAACCCCCCGTACATAGTTGTATATCTTAGTTGCAGGTCCTTCTAGTTGTGGGATGTGGGACGCCACCTCAACGTGGCCTGATGAGCGGTGCCATGTCCGCACCCAGGATCCGAACCCTGGGCTGCCACAGCAGAGCGCGTGAACTTAACAACTCAGCTACGGAGCTGGCCCCAAGTCTAGCTTATTTTAGATAAAATGGTCAAGGAAGGCCTCCTTTGAGGTGGTGGCATTTACACTGAGATCTAAAGCAAAAAGAATGAACCATACAAAGAATAGGAGGAAAGCACTCTAAGCAGATGGAAGAGCTTATGCAAAGGCCCTGAGGCAGGAAAGAACATGGTGTGTCCTAAGAATAAAAAGAGGAGAGGGATAGAACATAAATGGAGAGATTGGCTTTTGATGGGAAGGAGGACTCTTCCTGCATTGTAAATGAAAAGAATCGAGGTACAAATAAAAGCAGGGCTTTGTACCTTTGGTGGTGGGAAAAATAGAGAGCCTCCAATGGCTTCTAATTTCTCCATGACAGGTGAGCAAAGGTCTTTGCTAAAACTGAGAATGGAGAAAGGGATGCAAAAGGTTTGAGGAAAGAGGTGGCTTTCTGTCAATCATTTTAGGGAGTGGGAATGTGTTCCCATTAGAGAAACATAGTGGGGTTCCTGGGCTGTTCTGAGTGCTAAGTTGAGGCTTAAGATTCTGCATTTAAAACAAAATCAATCAAAGCCAGCCCTGATGGCCTAGCCGTTAAAGTTCAGCATGCTCCACTCAGCAGCCTGGCCTGGTTCTTGGGCGCAGAGACACACTACTCGTCTGTCAGTGACCATGCTGTGGCAGTGGCTCACGTAGAGAAACTAGAAGGACTTGCAACCAGAATATGCAACTATGTGCTGGGGCTTTGGGGAGAAAAAAAAAAGAGAGGAAGATTGGCAACAGATGTTGGCTCAGGGTGAATCTTTCCCAGCAAAAAAAAAAAAAGAAAAGAAAAGAAAAATAATCAAAATTAATCAACTCAGCTGTGATTTCTCAAAAGTCATTAACAAAAGAGTTGATAATTTAAATTAAGAGAATACAAAAATTCTTGAAGGAAGCAAGTGGGGAAAAAGAGTGAGCAGAGAGTTAGTCCTTAGAATGTGCCCAAAGGAGACAGAAGGTGTAGTCTGAAAAGGAGAAGTAGGAAAGTACAGTGCTACAATGTCCTCAACCCCATTACAGAATTTAAGAAAGAAGGTAGTTATCAGTAGGGTCCAAAATAGGACATTGAGATCAAAGAAGGAGAGGGCTGGGAAAAGATGGCTGCTTTTGGTTTACAAGGAGGCCTCCTTAACTATGGTTCATTTATCCCTGTAGTTGATGGCACTGAAACCAGATTGCAAAGGGATGAAGAGGACTGACTGGTACCAAAGGAGGCTAATAAAAACCAGCCACTATTCAAAGGAATCAGAGAACCAGGACATTTGAAAAGGCAGCAGTAACAAGTGAGTTATATTCTAAATGGGGAGGCTCATAAATGTGAGAAAACAAGAAGGAACTAGTGGAGAGAGATTGGAAATGCTGGAGAAGAAGGACGTGTGAGCGAAGATCTCTTTCAAGACTGAATGGGTTGTAATTTAGGCAACAAATATTTATTAATGCCTGCCACGCAAGGCACCTGGGTTACAGCTGTGAGCCATACAGAACAACTCCTGTCCTTTTGGTGCTTATGGTCTAGTTAGTAGGTAATCTAGAGCTGAGAGAAGAGGAGGAAAAGATATCTTTTTTTCTTATATTCCAGGGTAGAATGGGAGTATAAAAAACTGGGACGTTTTGCGCTTGAAAGAGGATGGAAGTGCTACAGGTGGTGTACTAGTCTGCTCGGGCTCCCACAGCAAACACCGCAGACTGCGTGGCTGAAGGAACAGAAGTTGACTTTCTCAGTTCTGGGAGCTGGCAGTCCAAGGTCAAGGGGCCAGCGTGGTTGATGTCTGGTAAACTTCTCTTCCTGGCTTGCAGACAGCACCTTCTTGCTGTATCCTCAAGCTGTATATAGCTTTTTCTCTATGTGCACACTCACAGTGGTCTCTGATGTCTGTTCCTCTTCTTATAAGGACGTCAGTCCTATCAGATTAGAGCCCTACCCGTATGACCTTATTTAACCCTAATTACTTCCTTAAAGGCCCTATCTACAAATACAGTCACATTGAGGGGTAGGGCTTCAACATGTGAATTTTGAGGGAACACAATTCAGTCCATCATAGGTGGGGATGGGAGTCAAAGTGGGAAAGCTGGAGATTGGTTATGTGTGGGAGGAGGTGGAGATGGGAAGGGTAAATTGAGGAAATCTGAAAGAGTTGCAGAAGGAAGCACTTGTAGCCGACCATGGAGAAGTTAGGATGGAGAGGAAGTTTAGTGTGGCCAAGAATTGTCAGAAAGAAGTTGACGTGTATTTCTTAGTTTCCTAGGATACCTACTGGAAGATTTACAGACAGCTGATACCAAACAAGCCCATAGATTACTAGAGAAGGAAAAAAAAAATCTTTTCACAGTTCCTGCCTTTGGGAGAAGACAAACAATGAACACGGAAACAACTTACTCATGGCTAATTATGATGTAATAAAGAGTTAAGGGGCAGGGGGCAGCTTTAGATTCAGTGGCCAGGGAAGGTCTCTCTGAGGTGACATTTCAACCTGAAGTATGAGATAAAACCTGAGGGAAAGTGTTTGAAGTGGAGAAAACTGCAAGTGCAAAAGGTGGGGAAGCACTTGGTGTTTCAAGGAGCAGAAAGGAAACCAGTGTGCTTGGAGCAAAGTAAACTGGAGATGCAGCATAAGGCTAGAGAACTAGGTAGGAGTCCGATCACAGGGCCTTTTTGGCAGGCCGTGGTAAAGAATTTGCATTTTGTTCTAAGTGCAATGAGGAGTCATTAACAAGTTTTAAGCAGAGGAGTGATGTGGTTTTTAAAGATTATTCTTGCTGCTGAGTAGAAATAGATTGGAAAGGGACAAGGTGCAAGCAGAGATATGGCAGTGGGAGAGGAGATAGAGAGAAGTGGCTGGATTTGAGATCTATTTTGGAGGTAGAAGCAACAGACTCGGTGGGTGAAGAAAGGAGAAAAACTGTAGACTAATTGGTAGGTTTGACTTATACAGTTGCATAGATGGATGATAGATCTCATTTACTGAGATAGGAAAGAAGCATATTTCTGGAGGGAATATGAAAAATTCTGATTCAAGTCATTCTTTGTGAAACACTTCCCTTGGGGCCGGCCCTGTGGTGCAGCAGTTACGTTCACACATTCTGCTTCTCTGTGGCCCGGGGTTCGCCAGTTTGGATCCCGGGTGCGGACGTGGAACCACTTGGTAAGCCATGCTGTGGTTAGCATCCCACATATAAAGCAAAGGAAGATGGGCACAGATGTTAGCTCAGGGCCAGTCTTCCTCAGCAAAAAGAGGAGGATTGGCAGCAGTTAGCTCAGGGCTAATTTTCATCAAAAAAAGAAACAGTATCTAGAGCCCAATTATGCATGTTTTAAGTCCTACAAAATAACTAGACAACTCCTACCCCACTTTGGAAAAAAGAATGAGATTAACCTTTAACCAGTATCTTTTGTTTGCCAGATGCTATCACACCTATCATCTTATTTAATCTTTACCATAGTCCTATGAAGTAACTGGTATTAACTCTGATTTATAGATGAGGGAACGGAAGCTCAAATGGGTTAAGTGACTGACACAAGATTGCACAGCTAGTAAAGTGACAAACCTGGTACGCAAACCTAGTTCTTCAGAGATCAAGTTCAAAGCTACTTCCACCACACAACACTGCTGTTCATGGACTGGTTCTTTCTCCACAACCTTTGTCGCTGAACTTCTTAAATATGATCACAGGAAAAGTGTAGTAAAAAGAATCAAAATCGCTCTCATATCATTGTTTTCCTTTCTCTTCCAAGAAAGACTTTGATTAAACACATTAGTGTTTAATATCCATCAGTGCTGGGCGTCTCCCAACTATTGCATAGAGTTATGCAGAGGTTTTTTGTTTTTTTTTTCCCACTTCCTCATTCTAACCATTTTCACCATATTATGAAATAAATTTGAGTTTTAAAAAGCCCAAGAATTTCACATTTTCTGTCTTCTGTGATCTTTGAGGTCAAATATTAAAGCTTAGCAATGCTGAAGCTATAGTTCAGTGTACTTAAGTAAAAGGTCGGATGAACTACATAACTCTTTACAGGTTCTTTCCCAGTCCCTTCTCCTCTGTAGCTGATTCATTTCCCTTTTTTGGGGGGATATATTCCTGCAGTCATCATTTTTAGGTCATGTGATTCTGAAGTAAGAAACATTTAGGCAGTTTTGCAAAATATAACAGGATACACCTGGTCCTATTATCAACAACAGCAATCCAAATTTAGCCTATCAAAAACTGAGATAAATGATATCATCTTAGAAGAAAAATACCTCTTGGCTCAGGTGGGAAATGCTGAGAACTATGGCAACATTTTTCTCAGGAAAAATACTTCTTTTTTCTAAATTCATCAGGTTTTGGAATAACTTCTCTGAAATAACTTGTTTTAAAAAGTTATTAGAACCACCTCACAGTCATTAGAATGGCTACTATAACAAAAATCCAGAAAATAACAAGTGTCAGTGAGGTTTTGGAGAAATTGGAACCCTTGTGCACTGTTGGTGGGAATGTAAAACGGTATGTCTGCCATGGAAAAATAGTAGGACAATTCCTCAAAAAATTAAAAATAGAATTACCATGTGATCCAGCAATTCTACTTCTGGGTATATATACAGAAGAATTGAAAGCAGGGTCTTGTCAAGATATTTGTGCCCCCCTGTTCTTAGGGGCATTATTCATAATAGTCAAGGGGTGGAAGCAACTCAAGTGTCCACTGACAGATGAATGGATAAACAAAATGTGATATACATATAATGGAGTATTATTCAGCCTCAAAAAGGAAGGAAATTCTGCAATATGCTACAACATGGATGAACCTTGAGGACATTGTGTTAAGTGAAATGAGCTAATCACAAAAATACAAATACTATGTGTTTCCACTTGTGAGGTAGCTAGAGCAGTCAAATTCATAGAGACAGAAAGTAGAAGGGTTGTTACCAGGGACTGGGGCAGAGGGAAATGGGGAGTCTTTGTTTAATGGGTAGAGTTTCAGTTTTGCAAGATGAAAAGAGTTCTGGAAATAGATAGTAGTGATGGATGTGCAAGAAAGTGAATATATTTAATGCCACTGAGCTATATGCTTAAAAATGGTTAAGGTGGGTTAAATAAAAATATGGTTATAAAAAATAAGTTCAAAACAAATTTGGTAAATTTTAGATGGTGAATAATGAGAGTTTTCCGTCTATAGAGTCATCCACAGAGGTTACAAGGGGGCCTGTAACTTCCTGCCAAATTATACCAGCTTACTCATTTGGAAACAAAATGTGAAAGCTTACCTCTGTAAAACTGGCCAAGTGATGTTTTATTAAAACTCCATCCAAAACAACAACAACAAAAAAGATGTAGATGGTAAACTTTATACGTGTATTTTGCCACAATTAAAATTTTTTTTTAAATTATTTGGAAGGCCTTGACAGTTTGGGAAGATAAATGTTTATTTCACCTGTCTTTAGATAGAATTTGAATGAATGGAAACATTTTAGATTTGTATTATTTTTATAATTTTAGCATTTATTGATCATCTATTCTAAATGTACCCAAACAGAAATGCCTCTATCCCTGACAGAAGAGCATTTACCCTCTGTCGTGCTCTTCCAGTGATGCGGAGCTCTCGTAACCAGGGAAAGGAAGCCATTTCAGCTCCTTGATGCCCACTTCGGTTTGTAACTCAAATTCCCTGTGCTTTGCTGCTTTGTCCACCTCTAATCTGCAAGAAAAGCCTGATAAAATAGTCATCTTGTTGCACTAGAGCCGGTCCTATCCTGACACCACTATTAAAATGATCACACGTTATTAATGATGTGCTTTTAGTGTCCTATTCTAACGTGTACCAATTTTTCAGTACATGCCTTCTGGTCTTCAGGAAATATCAGAGGGTAAAAATGTTATGTTTTTAAAATCTAAAAATTATAGATATATGTAGAATAAAAAGTGGATGCCTCATTCTTCATCCAGTTCCACATTCCAAAGATGGCAATTGTCTGTCATGTGTTCAGAATATTTTCAAGTATAAGCAAATTATTCCATTCTTATCACAAATGATACCATGCTATTCATATTGTCCTATAGCTTACTTTCCTCATTTTAAAATCTATTCTGTATTGTTTTAATTATCCAAAAGTATTCTATTCACGGGATATTTTGCCACGTTAGAGAGAACATATTATATAGGGGGCTACAGCAATGAGAAGGATTTTCATGATACTGCTCTGTCTTATCTCTTCCTTATTCGACTGTGAAAATTTTCTCACAAACCAAGGGTTTGATTTGAATAATATCTAAACTTGAGCTCTGGTAAAACAAATTTAAAATCTGGCAAACCGCTTTTGAAGAGCTCCTATAGGACAATATAAAAGTTAATGAGCTTTACTGTATTTTGAGTTTCTGGTGTCTTTCTTTTGGTTTCTTGAAACTAATTATTAGCACTAATTCCTGAAAAATCACTGACCCACAGAAATCCTATAGCTCCACTAGTACCCTATTTCTTTCTGGGGCATTGATTGCTTCTTCCTGCAGGATCAGTTAGAGGTCACTTCTTTGTTTCATGTTCTTCCTTCTACATACTGTTTGAAATGTTTATATTTTGCTATCTGACCTCTAATTTCCCATGCAACTTGTGTTTGGTTTAAGGTAAAGTGTGAGATTCTGCCAGACTTGGTGGAAATACCGTCTATGACATTCGTGACAAATTCTAAGTGGAAACATCGTTATGTACTCCAGGAGCGAAATCTCAAGGACTGGAGGAGGATCCTGATAGTGTTACTGTACAAGTAAAGATCTGCACCTTGTTTCTACTTCATCAAGATGAAGAGACTTATGGGACATCATACTCAGTTACATTGTTTTGGATTAAATTCTGGTTTTGATAAACCAGCTGTAAAGGCCATTTTGAGATTGGTGAAATTTGTATATGGGTATTAAATGAGATAAAGAATTAGTGAAATGAATAGGTGGAAATCATTAAATTGAAACAGGTTATAAATCAATATGCATATAATCTTATTTTGCTAAAAATGCATTTATCTATACATCTCTCCATAGAAAAATATCTCAGAAGAATATACAGGAAGGTAATCTTTGATTGTGTTAGTATGTTTTTATATTTTTTTTAATTTTTTTTTATTGAGTTATTGATAGGTTACAATCTTGTGAAATTTCAATTGTACATTAATGTTTGTCAGTCATGTTGTGGGTGCACCACTTCACCCTTTGTGCCCACCCCCCACCCCACCTTTCCCCTGGTATCCACTAAACTGTTCTTGGTCCATAGTTTTAAATTCCTCATATGAGTGGAGTCATACACAGATTATCTTTCTCTTGCTGGCTTATTTCACTTAACATAATTCTCTCAAGGTCCATCCATGTTATTGCAAATGGGATGATTTTGTTCTGTTTTGCAGCTGAGTAGTATTCCATTGTAAATATGTACCACATCTTCTTTATCCATTCGTCTGTTGCTGGGCACTTAGGTTGCTTCCACGTCTTGGCTATTGTAAACAGTGCTGCAATAAACATTGGGGTGCACAGGGCTTTTGGGATTGCTGACTTCAGGCTCTTTGGGTAAATACCCAGTAGTGGGAGGGCTGGATCGTATGGTAGTTCTATTTTTAGTTTTTTGAGGAATCTCCATACTGTTTTCCATAGTGGCTGCACCAGTTTGCATTCCCACCAGCAGTGTATGAGGGTTCCTTTTTCTCTGCAACCTCTCCAACATTTGTTGCTATTAGTTTTAGATATTTTTGTCATTCTAACAGGTGTAAGGTGATATCTTAGTGTAGTTTTGATTTGCATTTCCCTGATGATCAGCGATGATGAGCATCTTTTCATGTGCCTATTGGCCATCAGTATATCTTCTTTGGAGAAATGTCTGTTCATGTCTCCAGCCCATTTTTTAATTGGGTTGTTTGATGTTTTGTTGTTGAGTTGCGAGAGTTCTTTATATATTATGGATATTAAGCCTTTGTCAGATATATGACTTGCAAATATTTTTTCCCAGTTAGTGGGTTGTTTTTTTGTTTCAATCCTGTTTTCATTTGCCTTGAAGAAGCTCTTTAATCTGATGAAGTCCCATTTGTTTATTCTTTCTATTGTTTCCCTTCTCTGAGAAGGCATGGTGTCCGAAAAGATCCATTTAATACTGATGTCAAAGAGTGTACTGCCTACATTTTCTTCCAGCAGCCTTATGGTTTCAGGTCTCACCTTTAGGTCTTTAATCCATTTGGAGTTTATTTTGGTGAATGGTGAAAAAGAATGGTCAATTTTCATTCTTTTACATGTGGCTTTCCAGTTTTCCCAGCACCATTTGTTGAAAAGACTTTCTTTCCTCCATTGTATGCCCTCAGCTCCTTTGTCAAACATAAGCTGTCCATAGATGTGTGGTTTTATTTCTGGGCTTTCAATTCTGTTCCATTGATCTGTGCACCTGTTTTTGTACCAGTACCATGCTGTTTTGATTACTGTAGCTTTGTAGTATGTTTTGAAGTCAGGGATTGTGATGCCTCCCATTTTGTTCTTTTTTCTCAGGATTGCTTTATAAATTCGGGGTCTTTTGTTGCCCCATATGAATTTTAGGATTCTTTGTTCTAATTCTGTAAAGAATGTCATTGGGATTCTGATTTGGATGGCGTTGAATCTGTAGATTGCTTTAGGTAGAATGGACATTTTAACTATGTTTATTCTTCCAATCCATGTACATGGAATGTCTTTCCATCTCCTTATGTCGTCATCCAATTCTCTCAGAAAGGCCTTGTAATTTTCATTATATAGGTCCTTCACTTCCTTAGTTAAATTTACCCCAAGGTATTTTATTCTTTTTGTTGCGATTGTGAATGGTATTGTATTCTTGAGTTCTTTTTCTGTTAGTTCATTACTGGAGTATAGAAATGCTACTGATTTATGCAAATTGATTTTATACCCTGCAACTTTGCTGTAGTTGTTGATTACTTCTAACAGTTTTCCAATGAATTCTTTGGGGGTTTCTATATATAAGATCATGTCGTCTGCAAACAGCGAGAGTTTCAATTCTTCCATCCCTATTTGGATTCGTTTTATTCATTTTTCTTGCCTGATTGCTCTGGCCAGGACCTCCAGTACTATGTTAAATAAGAGTGGTGATAGAGGGCATCCTTGTCTCGTTCCTGTTTTCAGGGGGATGGGGTTCAGTTTTTGCCCATTGAGTATGATGTTGGCTATGGGTTTGTCGTATATGGCCTTTATTATGTTGAGGTAGTTTCCTTCTATGCCCATTTTGTTCAGAGTTTTTATCATAAACGGCTGTTGGATCTTGTCAAATGCCTTCTCTGCATCTATTGAGATGATCATGTGGTTTTTATTCCTCAGTTTGTTGATGTGGTGTATCACGTTCATTGATTTAGTATGTTTTTATATATATTTTAGTATGTTTTTATATATATATTTTTTAATGTTTTTTAAAAAATTTTTTATTTTTCCTTCTTCTTCCCAAAGCCCCCCAGTACATAGTTGTGTATTCTAGTTGGGCGTCCTTCTAGTTGTGGCACGTGGGATGCCACCTCACCATGGCTCGATGAATGGTGCTATGTCCGCGCCCAGGATCCAAACTGGCGAAACTCTGGGCCACCGAAGCGGAGCTCGCAAACTTAACTACTTGGCCACGGGGCCGGCCCCCGTTTTTATATTTTCTACAATGCTCATAAACTGATTTTGTAATACTAAGAGCTTATTTTTTATTAAAAAATAAAGTAAAAACTATAGCTTCTAGAAAAGTGCAAATATAATTAAGCTCATTATAAAGATAATATTGAAAACCAGTTAGAAAAAGGAGATTATTATATATATGGTATTGCGACATCTGCTAATCACTTGGGAAATTAAAAATAAAGAAGAATTCCTGCCACACATCTTATTTCAAAATAAATTCCAAATGAAGTAAAGATTTAAAGGTCAAAAAATGAAACTATAAAAATTCTTTTAAAAAAATAGGCCAAATTTATGTTGTTATGTTATAAAAGGCCTTCCTAAAAATAAGATCCAAAAGCAAAGAAGGAAAAGATTGATACATTTGACTACATAATTAAATCTTTGGAATTGTATGATATATGAATTTTATCTGAATGAGCTATTAAAAATTTAAATCTCCTATGTGTCCAAAAATACTCTGAAGTCAAAAGACTGGGAAAAATATTTGCAATACACATAATAGTTGAAGGATTAAGTTCTTTAGTTTACAAAGAGCTCATATAAATGAAGAAAGAAAACATAAACAATCCAAAAGAAATAGGTGCAAATAATATAAATAGGCAAGTTAGAGGAAAAAAACTTTGAAAATAAATTTTTTGTTTCAAACCAAAAGTTTTGAGGGCATTTGATCTTTGGAATTTATCCATGCTGCTTCTCGTCCCCAGAGCCCCTAATCCTGCTTGGTCCTTTAATTGCCTGATATCTTTGCCATTTTACAGTCTGGTTGGTTTAATTAATTGGAATCTGAGTTACTGAGATGCCAGCGTGGCTTTGATCCCCATGAGGATTTGTCGCTTTGTGCTGAGGAGAACTGTTTCATATCACTGAACTGTGGCAGTCTGCCTCACAAGTGTGTGTCATTATTTATAAGAAATCTGAGAGAAATGGTGTGGCTGGTTCTTTGCAAACTGCTGAGGAAACTTGAAGCATGATATCCAAATGCTATTGTTAGTAAAATCACCTTCAAAATAAAAGGCATTAACACTATCAGCCTTGGAATGACTTTTTTCCTTAATACTTTTTTCCTTTTAATACACACATTTGGAGTATCTAATGTGTATAAAATTCTGTGGTTGGGCGCTACCCTCAAGAAAATCATGTTTTAGAGAGAAGGATTTAGAATAAGAGCTTAATGGTCCAAGGATAGTTTCTAAGTTGGCATCTTATATTCAGTTACTACCTTATTATTAATCCACAAATTATAGTAAAAGTTGCTATATAATAACATATTTATATAGTGAAGTATTTCTTCTATCAAAATTAAGTGCCTTCTACATACCAGGCACTGTCCTACATATTGGGGATTTAATAAAGAATAAGATGCAGGGGCTGGCCTGGTGGTGCAGCAGTTAAGTGTGCATGTTCTGCTTCGGCCGCCCGGGGTTCGTTGGTTTGAATCCTGGGTGCGGACATGGCACTGCTTGGCAAGCCATGCTGTGGTAGGCGTCCGACATAGAAAGTAGAGGAAGATGGGCACAGATGTTAGCTCAGGGCCAGTCTTCCTCAGCAAAAAGAGGAAGATTGGTGGCAGATGGTAACTCAGGGCTAATCTTTCTCAAAAGAAAATAATAAGATGCAGTCCCTACTCTCAAGGGATTGATGGGGAATTATAATTTATAAGGCATTTTTATATACATTACCTCCCTCATTCTTACAGAAGTCCTATGAAGTAAGTATGAAGAGACAGAGGTTCAGAGAGTTCCAAGAAGTGCCCAATGTTTATGATCAAGTAAATCATAGAGTAGGCAAACTGAGACTTTCCTTTTTTAAAATAAATATTAAGTATCTGCAGATATTTTTCTTTCTTTTCTTTTTTTTCAGGGGGGCAGTGAGGAAGATTGTCACTAAGCTAACATCTGTGCCAATCTTCCTCTACTTTGTTGTGGCACCCTTCCACAGCATGGCTTGATGAGTGGTGTGTAGTTCTGCACTCAGGATCTGAACCTGCAAACCCTGGGCCGCTGATGGGGAGCATGCCAACTTAACCACTAAGCCACCAGGCCAGCCCCCAAACTGAAATTTTCTGATGGCAAAGCTCATGATGTTTACAGCAAGGATTAATTTTTAGTATCCGAACTTGGAGAGAATCTAGAGATCTGACCTTTCTCTGTGTTTCCTTCCTTTTTTATGGTAGGCAAATGGAAAATTTTATTCTTAGCTGCTAATGCATTTGTACTTCGCATTTTGGAGAACCAGTAGTGTTCTGGCTATTTGTCTCTCGAGACTGCTTAGACAACAATCTTTAAAAGATCTTAAATGATAACACAAAAACTCCAAAGTGCTCTTGTTGAAATTTTTGTTGTTGCCATAAAACTAAAGTAACTACTGTCCAGTAGATCAGAGGTTTCTTGCATTTTTCTTTTTGTCTGCAATGTGGAGCATTGGTACATAAGTTTCACTTTACCTTAGGGTGTTGCAGTGACATACAAAAAACAACTTATTAACTGAGCCTCTGGAGTACAGGAAGCTCATCGAATTCACCTCTGCTATTTCCCTCTTTCTCAACTTGGCAAAATGCATATAAGGTACATGGTAGATCCTCATTAAAACTTCAAGTTGAAAAGAGCAAGAAAAGAGAGACTGAGTTATAGAAACTTTTTCAGTAGACAAGAACCACCTTCTTCAGGGTTACTATTTCAGATAATTTAGTTACGCCCATATTTGCAATTAGAAAAACTAGCTAAGGGATCTATGAACTTCCTTCAGTACTTAGTGAGTAAAGAAAGATAAAATAGCTTCCTTTGTGTAAATAAGAGCTTTCTGGTTTGTTTGGCTTTCTTTTGTTTTGGTCAGTATTTTCCTCTCATGTAATCAGCAGTCTTTGGAAAACACTCAAAGAATTGCTCGTACTGGCCTGAGGCCTGTCTGATGCTGGCTAACCCAGTGAGCTAGAATCAGAAATAAATCTTCCTATGGAGCCTTCACTAAAAAATAACCATACTGGCCCTTTGACATAAACCCAGAGAGAGGGGATGGAGGCCGCTGTGTTATTGAGGGCTCTACTCCTGATGTCTCACATGTTGCTTCAGTTTCCCCAAAACAATCAGAGGCTGAGAACAAAATGGGTCATTTTGTTCAACTCCACAGCTCTTTGAAAACATGAGATACAGTAGCCAACTTTCTTTATAAGTGTGTGCTGAGAGTTTATTATCATGTATTCATGCAACAAATATTTGCTAACAATGTGGAGGTTCTACGGAGACAGCAGTGGAAAAAGGCGGGCAAGGTCTCTGCTCTGAAATCCGTTCTGAAAGTTTTAATCCAACTTTCACCTGCCGTGTGCCAGTTGACTAAATCCCCATTCTGTATTTTCTGACTCTCAACTCCTTCTTCTCTTATACTAATTCCCCGTGGAAAAGAACAATTGAAGAGCAGAAAACATGAATAGGATCTGATTCCAGCTGATTAAATGGATTAGTATCCTTTTCCTTTCTTGGAAAAGTGATCATTTTCCTTTTTATTGCCTGGAAAGAATGAACGTCAACTGTAAAGTTATTATTCATGCAACGTCAGCCAGTTTTGTTTCTGTGCTTTTCCATTTCCAGGATATGTCCTCAATTGCATTTTGGAAATCTAAATTCCTTCAACTGTAGTTTCTACCTTTATACATCAGTGTGATATTGAGCAGGGAGTTGGCAAACTTTTTCTGTAAAGGACTCGATAGTAAATATTTCCAGCTTTCCAGCCTCTAGGGTCTCAGTCACAACTATTCAACTCTGCTGTTAGAATGCAAAAGCAACCATAGATTTCACCTAAATGGTAAGTGGGGCTATGTCCCAATAAAACTTTATTTATGGACACTGAAATTTGCATTTCATATAATTTTCACATATTACAAAATATTAGTCTTGTATTGATTTTTTAAAAACTGTATAAGAATGTAAAATCCATCCTTAGCTTGTGGGCCATACAGAAACAGGCTAGATTTGGCCCATGAGTCATAGTTTGCCAATCCCTGATATAAAAAATTGGTTAGTTCAGTTAATTAGGACCTGGTGATGAAGCCAGGGCTGTGGATTTAATCCTCGTCTGAATGATCAAATCAGCTTTTCACTGGTGAACCTGTTGCAATCTCAAATTCCACCCTCAGTGCTGGGCAATGACTTGAAGATATGGGTCGATAGTTATCACCAGAAGAAGCCAGTGAAAGATGCCACTTCCTCGTGCTTTCATTTCTAGCATAGCTTATGGGTGATTATTCATACTTTTTCCATCACGTGAAAGTTTTTGAATTCCACTTTCTCAGAGTAGGGTGACACAAATTGTAGTGTGCTTTTTTTTTTTCCACCCCTTTGTTAAGTCGGTAAGGGCAGAAATCTATGGTTTTTTGTTGCCATCATGTAGGAAATATGACTTGTAGCCATTTGGGATAATTCTCTGAGAAAGCAAAACAGCTGTATTGTGCCTATTTAATGTTAATCTTGAAGTTTTTATTGCCCAGGACCATTTCTTTCTGTGAATGCCCTAAGCAATTCCGTTAGGTTTTCTCTTGCACTGGGAAATGAGAGGATGACTTCTGTTTCCTGTTTAGGCAATTTATGAGTGCTTTTGTAAGACTCAGAGCTCTGTTGACCTTAACTAAGCATTGCAGACAGCTTTGTGCTACTTTCTGATGGGAAGGTGTTAGTTTTCCTGACCTAGATTCTCTTGCCTCTTTCACACCTCTTAATTCTCTGCTTTTGAAATGGCTTTGTTTTCGAGGTGAAGCAACTGGCCACGAGGGCTTCCTAAAGTATACAGAGCCCTTGGAGGAGATTTATAAACAAAGCCACTCTTTGTCAGTTATAATTGTACACTGGCTTAAATTCCTCCAGTAGCAATTATTTTTTGATTATAGATATAACTAGGTTCAAGGCTCTGCCAGCAGAGCTTTGTCACATGGAATATTTCTTAAACTTGATGTTACTGTATTGGAGTTTGAAGGAATAATGCCTGCAGGATTCTTTATGTGATCAGTTATACCAAAACATTTGTACAACAGACCTGGGGTCAATCCCATCCTGCTCAAATCTGACAACCTGGAATCATACTTGATACTCTTTTTCTTATACCTCAATCCCATCAAAGCACCCTGTCAGGTCTACCTTCAAAATGTTTCCAGAATCAGATCTCTTCTTATTTCTTCCTACGATGCCACAACCTGACCCAAGTCCAAACCGTCTCTCTCCTGGATTCCTGCAAAAGCTCTCCCTGCTTCTTCCCTTGCTCTTCTTCAGTCTAATCTTGCACAGCAGCCAAGTGATTGCGTTAAAAACTTAAGTCAGATCATGTCTGTCCTCTGATCGAAACCCTCCAATGATTTCTTCTCTATCTCAGCATAAAAGCCAAAGGCCTTACAATGGCTTACTTCTTCCTTCTCCACAGCCCCCACTTCTCTTACCTCATATCTTATACTCTCTCCATTGCTTACTCAGTTTCAGTCACATTGGCCTCTTTGCTTCTCAAACGATACATTTCTGCCCTGAGGCCTTTGTACTTCTCTTCCAGAGGCAAAGCGTTACAAGCAGAGCATACTTCTCTGCTTAAAAGTCACTTTACAAACACACAGAATGACGAAAAGGAAAAAGACTGACACAATCAAGTAATAGCATAGATATGGAAGAACCTGGACTCTCATACTTTGCTGGTGGGAGTGTAAATTGGTTCAGTCACTGTTTGTCATTAGTTAAACTAAACAAATACCTACTCCATGACCCAGCAATTCCACTCCTAGGCATATACCCAAGAGAAATGAGTACATCTGCCCACCAGAAGACATAGACAAGAACATTCATAGCAGCTTTATTTGTAAAAGCCCCAAATTGGAGATAATCCAAATGTCATCAAGAAGAGAATGGATAAGTTGTGGTATAATCATGAAATGGAATACGACATAGCAATAAAGAGAACTACCTTTACATGCAACAGTATGGATTAATCTCACAGACATTATGTTGAGTGGAAGAAGTCAGACGCAAATGGGTAAATACTTTAAGCCTCCTTTTATTTGAAGTTCAAGAACAGGTAAAACTCATCAATGGTGACAGAAGTCAGAATAGTCATTTGCACTTGAAGGGCACTGACTGGGAAGAGGCACAAGGGAACCTTTCGAGACACTGTAAGTGTTCTGTTTCTTGACCTGGTCAGTGGTCACATGAGGGTGTGTAAAAATTCAGCAAGTTGTACATAGCTGTATATTTTACATACTTTATGGTATGTATGTTATACCTTGATAATTAAGAAAAGAAAGAGAAATTCACTTATCTAAAATAGTCCTTTCTACCTTCTCATCACATTTTCCCCCTATTCTGTTTTATTTTTATCCATAGTACATATCACCAGCTGACATGTTTTTTATATATTAATGTATTTGTTTATTATCTGTCTCCTACTGGGATGTAAGTTCCATGAGAGCAAGGACTTTGTTTTTGTTCTTTGGTTGTTTTTATCTTTTGGTGAGGACGATTGTCCCTGAGCTAACATCCATGCCAATCTTCCTCCGTTTTGTATGTGGGATGCTGCCACAGCGTGTCTTGAAAAGTTGTGTGTAGGTCCACGCCCAGGATCTGAACCTGTAAACCCCGGACAGCTAAAGTGGAGCGTGCGAACTTAACTGCTGACCCAAGGATTTTGTTTTTTTACTTCTGGATCTTAGGACAATGCTTGGCACATGGAAGATCTCAATGAAGATTTGTTAAATAGATGAATTACTATATTGCAGCTTCAGCTCTGGATCTACTTACAAATCAATTTTTGTCTGGAATATGAGATACTCCTCTTTCCTGATAATCAGCACTATGACTAACAAACTCATTACAGATTGCAAAATAGGTTTGGGGACAATGATGTCAATCTTTTGGTGGAGTTGCACTGAGGTTTTATTGACAAAGACATTAGTTGGTTGACTTCTGGGCCCAAAGCCAAAAAGCCAGAAGAGTGGGGGTTATCAGTTCATATTTCTCACTCTCCCAAGATTGTTGAGTTGTTCAGTTTTCTCAGAAGCTGGAAGAGGCAAATGAATAAGCCATTGTCTCCCTAAGCTAAATTGCTTGTGCTATAGTCAAGATTTTGACTCTGGGATCAGGTAGAAAGAATTGGCAAAGCAAATCTTTAGAAATGTGATAGAGTAAAAGGCACAGGGTGGAGGAGGTGGTCCCTCCAGATCTAAAATGCTTTTGTTGATTTGAAAGATAATATGCAGGGAGATGACAAGGAATATACAACAAAAAGAAATTTTTCTTAAGGTGGAATTAAAGTGCAAGAATGTAGATGTGAAAAGGAAATTGGTAGAGGATTTTGAGAAGTACAGGACCATGAAAAACAGTGACAAGTAAAAATGCAAATTTTTCAACTATAAAGTCGAGGTAGGAGCTGGCATGGTTGGAAATAATGTTTATTGAATACAAGCTATATATTTGGTATTTAGTAGGTCTTTTTCATTTAATCCTCACAACAGCTATTTAGGTAGGCATTATTAGCCCTGTTATTTTATTAGAGTCAGGAAATTGAGGCTTGAAGGGCTACAAAATTTGTTCACAGATGATGAGAGGAAGAACTGGGATTCCTACCTGGGTCCGACTTCAAGGACAAGATTATCTCCCAATGTGGTGAGAATTCCCTCTTGCCTACAGTTATTACTATCTGTGCCATTCATTGTCACAGCGCATCTCACTACTTTATTACTTATTTGATCTCATCACACCATTGCCTGCAGGTTAAGGTCTAAATGGCAGATTTAGTTCCCTATGGCATGTAATGCCCTTCATTCACAATGTGACTTCTACCATCTTTCCAGTTTTCTTTCTTCCCATGCCAAGCCATCCTTGGTGTCAGAATGTTTTTGTTAAAAACTGATTCTGACAAAAACTCTTGCTTCTTTGCTTGATCTTTGCTTTGACCAACTATTTATCTTTCCCAAGAGTCTATTAGCTCCCCAAGGGCAAAGAAACAGACCCATTCATCCATGTGTCCTCAGAGCCTGGCGTACAATGTAGGCTCAATAGCTGTTGTGATGAATGAATGAATTAACAATTCTTCTGCGAGGCTAGTGCATCCCTCCACTATGATATACTTTTGGCGTTAATTTATATCCCCAATGCCTGACAATAACCAGTGAAAATGTCATAAGAAAAAGACCTTCCTTTGCACCTTTCCCACCAAGACAATCGAAAAAAAAATCTCGCTGATTAATATTTACAAGAAATTTGAGTGACACGATAACGATATATTACTAAGCAGCACAAAGAAATACCTGAATAAGTGGAGAAATAAACCATATTTCTGAAGGAGAATACTAATTAGTGTAAAAATGTTGATATTATCAAATCAACTTTTAGTGTGCATTACTTTCCATCAAATCCTCAAAGGGGATTTTTTTTGGTGTGTTTTTTTTTTTTAATTTGAGTTTTGAAACAAATTATTTAAGAACTTGTCTGTGGTATCCACTGTATAATTCTTTTAACTTTTCTTTATATTTGAAATTTTTCATAATTAATTATGGGTAAAAAAGTCTATGTGGAAGAATGAGCAGGCAAGACAAGCAAAGAAAGTGTTACAAGAGAAGGGTGGGCGTGGGCGTGGGCTTGCCCTATTAAATTCAAAATGCTATTTCAATAATCGGAACTAGAACAGGAACTAAGACAGGTCAATGGAATACAAACAGGCGTCCTTGATCTTAGGATAGATAAGTGCATGACATTTTCCCTGTATTTATTAAGCAAACATTTATACAAAGCTTACTATGTGCCAAGCACTGTTCTAAATTCTTGACAAATATTAACACATTTATAATTTAACTAATTAAATTATGAATGGGTCTCTGGAGCCAGGCTGCCTGTGTTCAGATTCTGTCTCAGCCATGTACTAGCTATGTGACCTTGGACAAGTTACTGAACTTCTCTGTGCCTGATTCCTTAGGTATAAAATGTGGATAATAACAGTTACCTATCTCAGAGGGTTTTTAAGAGATTAAGTTAGTATTTTATAAAGGATACATCACAATAGATAAGAAATGACATCATCAATTGTGTAAAGAAAATTGGATAAAAATATGTAGTTGGGGCTTTACCTCATACCATTTACTGAAAACTAATTCCAGAATTTAAAGAAGTATATCTAAAAAATAAAAGGGGGCCGGCCCCGTGGCCCAGTGGTTAAGTTCACCCACTCTGCTTTGACGGCCCAGGGTTTCACCCGTTGGGATCCTGGGTGTGGACATGGCACCGCTCATCAGGTCACGTTGAGGCAGTGTCCCACCTAGCACAACCAGAGGCACTCACAACTAGAATATACAACTATGTACCAGGGGGCTTCGGGGAGAAGAAGAAAAAAATAATAAAAAAAGTAAAAAAAAAAAAAGCATTAAATGCTTAGAAGAAAACACATATTGGATATTTAATTCTAAAAAGGTATGACTTTCAAGTATAAAGGGAAAAAGAAATATTAAGCTTTAATATATCAATAAATATGGAGGGCCAGCCCAGTGGCGCAGTAGTTAAGTGTGCACATTCTGCTTCGGCGGCCTGGGGTTCACAGGTTTAGATCCCGGGTGCGGGCATGGCACCACTTGGCAAGCCATGCTGTGGTAGGCATGCCACATATAAAGTAGAGGAAGATGGGCACGGATGTTAGCTCAGGGCCAGTCTTCCTCAGCAAAAAGAGGAGGATTGGCGGCAGATGTTAGCTCAAGGCTAATCTTCCTCAAAAAAATAATAAAATAAAATAAATAAATATAGAAAGTTAGAAAGAAAACATTTGGAAATAGATAAAATAAATGAGATAAATGACAGGTGAATATAGTTTTATATCAACTTTTATAAATCAGAAAAACATAATAAAAAAGACAAAATACATAAACAATTTACAAAAGAAAAATACAAATAGCCTAATGGCTACAAGCATATGGAAAATGTCCAATCTCACTGATCAAATGCAGGTCAATTAACCGATGAGATAACTTTTTTAACTAATAAATTGGTTAGGAGTTAAAAAATGGAATGTTTAATGCTGACAAGTGTGTGGTAAGACAGGCACTCATGCACAGAGTAAATTTGGTATGATCTTCTGAAGAGCGTTTCGGCAAAACGTATTGAGTCTTGAAAATGTTCATATATGTGGGTCCTGTGATTCTATTTGTTATGGGTTGAATTGTTTCCATCCAAGAGATATATTGAAATCCTAACCCCCTTGCACCTCAGAATGTAATCTTATTTGGAAATAGGTTAAGTAGTTGTAATTAGTTAAATTAAGATGAAGTCATACTGGAATAGGGAGGGTTATTAATTCAATATGATGAGTGTCCTTTCATGAAAGGAGTGCCATGTGAAGACAGACACTCACGCACAGAGAAAACGGCCGTGTGGCTATGGAGGCAGTGATGTACCTATAAGCCAGGGATTGCCAGCGAACAACAGAAGAGAAGATAAAAGAGGCAAGGAAGGCTTTTCCCCTCCACATTTCAGAGGGAGCATGGCCCTGCCGACACCTAGATTTTGAACTTCTGGTCTCCAAGCCTTTGTCCCTTAGTACAGAATCAAAGGTAGAAGCTATTAATTAGACTCGTGTTTTATTTTCTATTATAGCCTACACAGCTGAAGAGAAAGCCCTTAGAAGACTCTAATGAGAGGCAGAGGATAGTCTTCTCGCTTGAAATGATCTATTATACTTAGGGATTACCAGTCTCTGTGTGACTCCAAGTGCTCAGCACGGAGGGAAGCCTCCCAGATCCACAGGAGAGACAGGAAGGGTCAAATCAGGGCACTGACAGGAGGAGGGATGTGGCACCAGACCTGCAAGTGCCATGGGCACTAGCAGGAAAGCCTTGCTAATCCAAGGTCAACATAGTGCAGCTGAAGGCCCTGTAAAAGCTGTGAATGTCAGGTCCATTTCTTCACTTCACCGCAACTTCTCTGAGGAGTTATAAAACCCAAGACCTCTCTCTCTCTCTCCCCGCCTTTCTCCTGGTTAAACTGATCTCGAAATATTCCTTTTTTTTTTTTTTTTTAAAGATTTTATTTTTCCTTTTTCTCCTCAAAGTTCCCCAGTACATAGTTGTGTATTTTTAGCTGTGGGTCCTTCCAGTTGTGGCATGTGGGAAACCACCTCAGCATGGCTTCATGAGTGGTGCCGTGTCCGTGCCCAGGATTCGAACTGGTGAAACCCTGGGCTGCTGAAGCCCAGAAAGAAAATATTCTTTACCTATAGATTTACACTTTTAGGAAGATAATTCATCCATGAAAGAGACATGAGCTAATAAAACCTTATTCCTATAGGGCCGGCCCTGTGGCCGAGTGGTTAAGTTCGTGTGGTCCACTTCGGTGGCCCAGGGTTTCACTGGTTTGGATCCTGGGCACAGACATGGCACTGCTCATCAAGCCATGCTGAGGTGGCCTCCCACATGCCACAACTGGAAGGACCCACAACTAGGTACTGGGGGACTTTGGGGAGAAAAAGAAAAAAATAAAATCTTTAAAAAAAACCCCAAAAACTTATTCCTAATAATTCAGCTAACTAACTTTAAAACAATTTGTGGGGTTGTAGTAAAAAAGGCTAGTTTTTGTGTTGCCTGTGGTAGTGTAAACCAGTACAATCTTTTGGAAAGGTGACATGACAATAAGTATCAAGAGCCTTAAGGAAAACTAGAATAAGGATTACGACAACAGTAATTTGTCTGTTTACCAGGATCTATGCCACGTATTGGGCATACATGATCTTGTTTAATCATGACCACAATCCCCAGGGGATCAGGGAGCTTAAGCAAACCATTCAAGTCACATACATAATAATGGGCAGGACTGCGTTTTGTACGCAGGTTGTCTAATTCCACATTCTGTGTTCCTATCCACTCTGCTATGTTGCCATATACTGTTCATTCTCTTTGACCCTAGAATCTGACTCCTAGAAAGATATCCTAAGGAAACACTTTAACTAAAGTAAAACACTATATTGCAACATTAGAAAAGAGAAACATTTGAAACAATATAATTGTCTAACAATAAAAGAACGGCTATAGTGTGGTTCACCTACATTATGAAATATCACACGGACATTAAAAAAGACAACCGAGACTCTAGGAATGTGAAAAAAGTATTTCAGATACAATATTCAGTGAAAAATCTGAATATGAAGTAGTTAGTATTCATTGATTGCAACAACATAAAAATACGTACATATAGGAATGCAACTGAAAGTAGTTGTGGGGGCTGGCCCATGGCCCAGTGGTTAAGTTCCCACTCCACTTCCTTGGCCCAGGGTTTTGCAGAGTGGGATCCTGGGTGAGGACATGGTGCCACTTATCAAGCCATGTTGAGGTGGTGTCCCACATAGCACAACCAGAAGGACCTACAGCTAGAGTATACAACTATGTACTGGGGCGGGGGTGGTGCTTTGGGGAGGAGGAGAAGGAAAGAAAAAGATTGGCAACAGATGTTAGCTCAGGTGCCAATCTTTAAAAAAAAAAAAAAAGAACGTAGTTGTGGATTGTGGTTGTAATAAGGCTAGCTGCAATTTTGCCCCTCAAAATTGTTCTTAGTCTTAAAACAAAAATCTGAAATGAACAATTTTATCACATAATTCCCTTCTCAAACACTGGTCCCAGTCCAGTTTCTTTCTCTACCTGCACCGCTCCTGCTCAGAACAGCTTCCCGTTTGCCATTTGTTTCTGTTTATCTCCACACCACAAGCTCCTGCCGCTCGTATCCATGTGCACAAGGTTGGCCCACATAGAAACTGCACATTTCCAGAAGTCACTTCACTATTTCTTCTATCTCTGCTGCATTCAATAGTGTCGAGCTGCACATTTTATTGAAGAATTTGTCCTCTTTTTTCACAAAACAAGGCCTTCCTCCCTCCTCATTATAACAATATTCCTTTGAGCATAGCTGTAACCTTTATACGTCTGTGTACAGCTGTTGGCCACAAGGCTTCTCAACCTCAGCATTACTGACATGTTGGCTCTGATCGTTCTTTGTTGTATGTGTCCTATGCACTGTAGGATGTTTTGCAACATCCCTGGCCTCTTCTTATTAGATGTCAGTAGCATCGCCCCCAAAAAGTGTGACAACAAAAGACATCTTCAGATATTGCCAAATGTTCCCTGGGGCTGGGGAGCAACCAGTGCCCGGTTGAGAACCACTGAACTGAAGGAATGTCAGCGGCATAAGGTGAGAACGTGTAGCTGGCTGGTTATGCCCTTGTTTAGCCACAAGAGGTCTCCCTAGACCCCATTATTGTTCTAATCTGGAAACTACAGGGCTATGGCCACTACCAAACAGGTTAATTGTCATGATTTGGTGGGTGGTGACAGCAAATGGTTTAAAAACAAAAGCATTTGATCAATCTCGCATGCAGAAGAATTCCGAATAAATTATGTAGATATTCCACTCTTACGGAGGGGAGCATAAGTCCCCACAGTGCGGGCTGTACATAGTGACTTCCTGCTGAAGAGTACAGGATGGAAGGGGGAGTGGGGAGTTAACTACAGTGGAGAAACCTGACAAACGTGTCCTCAGCCAGGTGATCGAGGTCAACGTCAACACTGATAAATCGTATTGATTGTATGTGACCTTGATATGAGGTGATGATGAAATGGCACTTTACCTCTGTGATTCTCCTCCCTAAAACTGATAAGCCCAGTCTAATCATGAGAAAAACATCAGAAAAATTCCAATAGAGGGGCATCCTACAAATAACAACAGAACTCCTCACACCTGTCAAGGTCATTAAAAATAAGGAAAGTCTGGGAAACTGTCACAGCCAAAGGAGCATGGAGACAAGACAACTAAATATGAGGTAGTATCCTGGATGAGATTCTGGAACAGAAAAAGGACATTAGGTAAAAAATAAGGAAATCTAAATGATCATGAACTTAAATTAATAAAGTTTCAATATTGATTCATTAATTATAACAAATATACAATATTAATATAAAATGTTAATAACAGGGGAAACTTGCAGGGGCAGAGTTATATGGGAACTCTGTACTCTCTGCTTAATTCTTTCTATAAAACTAAAACTGCTCTAAAAATTCTCCATTAATTTTTTTTTTAAAGGTTTTATTTTTCCTTTTTCTCCCAAAGCCCCCCAGTACAAAGTTGTGTATTTTTAGTTGTGAATCCTTCTAGTAGTGGCATGTGGGACGCTGCCTCAGCATGGCTTGGTGAGAGGTGCCATGTTGGTGCCCAGGATTTGAACCGGCCAAACCCTTGGCTGCCAAAGCGGAGCGCACAAACTTAACCACTCGGCCCCTCTATTAATTTTTTAAAAAGCATCTGATCAAGCACTACTTTGGTAAAATAATTGAAGATTTTAAAACGGTGGATTTGCTAGGATTCTGATTTCTGATCTACAAAGAATCATTTGGTGACTGTGATGAGAAATGCCACCATCACGAGCCAGTCAAGCCCCTCACTTTATGCAGCAGAATTATGTAACAAAGGCAAAGATTAGTACCGAAGAAAACTTCTAATAGAAGAAAGGGGCCCGGCTGCTTTAATTCTTAGAGATTATTTCTATTCTAACAAGTAGGTGAATGTGGCATGATCATATAATGTGTATGTTATTGATGCCCCTTTGAAGTTGGTATTATTTCCCAGTAGTATATTCAGATGAGGAAAATTGAGTCTCAGAGAGATTATATATCTGCCCAAGATCATAGAGCTAATAAGTGGCAAAACTAAAATTCAAATTTTTATGTCTGATTTTAAAATCTTTGCTTTTAGCTCTTGTGCAACATTTCCTCCCCATGTGTGACAGCCAAGGTTATTCACTGTCACTGTAGAGTATGTGTTACGTAATTAAAAGAGTGCTGAACAAAACCAGAACTCTGGATCCTCAGCTGGCTCAGGATATCAATTTCTTTACCAGAAAATTATGGATAATAATACCTGCCCTGCTTACCTCACTGGGTTGTTTGAAGGGTAAAAGAAAGAATATATGAGAAAATGTCTTGCAACCTGTGAAGCGTGGCATTGTATCATTAACACATTTTTACTTCTGCAGTTTTTTTGCAATATTCTGTGAGCTAATTGCAAAATGGAATGTGTGAATATGATTGAGGTGAGCTTCAGACCAGAAGGCTTAGAAGGGAATTTTGTCAGTTTCAAATCCTCCCTTTGAATACATGCTCTCAAGTGTGCGGTCTTCATTGCTAACTGCACTTACCACCTGGGGAGATTTTAAAGACATCTGTGCTCGGTTCCACCTCAGACCAATCAAATCACAATTGCCAGGAGCAGGGCTCCGACACTGCTAGGTTTAAAAAGCTCTCCAGCTGATTCTAATATGCAACCAAGGCAGAGAACTGCTGTCCTAATTGATCTAAAGTCAGTCCGGTTCCTTGGGGCCCGACATACCCTTCCTTGAGGCTGCTCCTCACTCCTAGAAATTGCTGGAGCTGGAATATTGCCATCAGGCAGTGAAGCTAAAATAAGAGTCTGGTCAGCCAAGCTGCTAAGACAGCTGATAATATTATCATTTGACTAAAGGAAATGGGTCTATTTCAGTTTTATTCAAAGAAGGAAGAGTCCAGTCATGGGAAGGAGAATGCTACGGAGGCAGGCTATGCAATCATTTAGCACTCCGCCACAGTCGTTAGCCAGGATAGCAGAGGGACTGCCCTGAGCCTTTGTAAACTCTGCTCGGCTCTGCCTATCAGTCTGTCTTGGCTACCGTGTTGTCTGCGAGGCTCTGTTGGGAGCCTGGGCCTTGGTGCCTGGCAGACCAAAACAACAATCAGCTTACCAGCTAGTGAATTAACACTGTCCAAAAACTGAAGAAAAAGCTGTTGAGCAAAAATAACATTAGGTGTGCTACAGAATTAATACAATTCACAGCTAAAACTCCCTTCTTTTAGAAACAAGGCCCAGGTTCCTCTATATATTGCTTCTCAGGGTCTTCAGTGGAAGAATTTAGGTAACAAGTATTGCCAGGAGAGAGGACCGAGATGGAGAAATCATTTGGGGAAACTGTGGGTCCCTGTCCACTAGGGTCTGGGCATCACCTTGACAGGTCCGGGAACACATTTTGTCATAATACTCGGAGGTGAGCAGTCTCTTGGAGATGGACCCAGACTAACCAAGCTCACAAGATTCCAATACTGAATCATGCAACGACCGGACAGTAACACTGGATGGTACATTCTCTGCTTGTAAGAAAGACAACATGGGGAGCCAAATTAAAACCATAAATTAGGGGCCACACCTGTGGCCGAGTGGTTAAGTTCGTGCACTCTGCTTCAGCGGCCCAGGATTCGGGTCCTGGGCGCGGACATGGCACCGCTCATCAGGCCACGTTGAGGTGGCGTCCCACATCCCACAACTAGAAGGACTACAACTAAAATATACAACTATATACTGGGGGGATTTGGGGAGAAAAAGCAGAAAAGAAAAGAAAAAAAGGATTGGCAACAGTTGTTAGCTCAGGCGTCAATCTTAAAAAAACAAACCAAACATAAATTATACTTGAAAATCATGAATACAATTAAGAAATGTGTTGGGTGATCTTAAAAGATGGCACAATCAAGCTATAATAGCTGGATTCGTTCAGTCTCTCTGTAGGGGTGACCAGTTAAGCAGAATAAAACACGCCTGCCTCTGGCTGGGCGCCTTCTATCTGGACCACACTGGAGAGTCACTGACAACTTCTTGCTCTTTATGGGTCACTTTTTCAAACCAAGGTTCTCCACGCTCTTCTGACTGTGTGTTCGTAAGAGCAAAAAATTGTAAATTAATTTTTCAAATCATCTCTTTGAAATCTGAATTTTTTTTGAAATCATCTTGTCAGATCTGACAAGAAGGTTATTGCTTTTACCAAGTAGTGTGGCTGACAGCTTCTATGAAAGGTAAAAAGCGAAGTGTCAACCCCACCATTTTCTTGTTTGCTTCTGCTTTAATTATTAGTATTATCTTTAATTTATGGTTTCTTTGCAGGAAACTTAAGCTCTGGTCCATTTCATGAGGGTTAACTTAGTGAAGACCGAATGCTGTAATATAATACTGTTTGTAAATCCATTAAACAGGGCACGATAAACTGCAAGGTACCACACACTATGCTGCGAGGAAACCAGTGAGTGAGATGCCACTGTTAACCCTCCAGTTGTGGAATTCCCATTCTTTGCTAGGATACCTCAGTAATGAATGAGGCTATTCTTCAGGCAATGTATAATGCAAGGCATTCACCCAGAAACTAGAATAATTTACAGCCTTGATACAATAGCAATATAAATAGTTCTTGCTTAGAGATTATGCCCTAATCCCTAACTTGATATGGCCAGTCCTAAATCTCCATCTACCCATTTGCTGACGAGGTGAGTCTTGTGTGTAGATATCCAATCTCTTCCACCACACTTTAATTCTCCTTATTGTTTCTCCTTAAGGGGAACTTGATCTGCAGTTTCAAGGGTGCCTAAGGACGACACTGCTCTATACAGAACCACGGAGTAAGTATGAGGGAGCCATAGTCATCATCACATGTTACTATTAGGAGAATGGTTTTATTTAAACTCAAGCAAAATAGCTAAAAGCAGAGCTAGCTTGGTTGACGGGATTGGGATGAAGAAGTTTCACTCCTCTCTCTTCGGAGACTTCACCAACAGAGCTTCCCAGAAATGGCAAGCCTTCCACTGAGTTTGAAGATTATGGCTCTAGAACATTTAAAAATTGGATGAGGTGGAATTTTGCTATAACTAGTGCTGGGCTATGAGTCAGTCTACAGGAACTAGAGACAAAGGAGATCCATGCACAGCTTGTCTGTAATAAATTAAGAACAAAAGGAAGTATTCTGATCCGTGTCTTGTTGCAAAGATATTCTAGCACAGAGTTTTAGAGTTTGGAATCTATACTCAGACAGAGTTGAGTTGTTCTTTTTATTTCCTCCATAGAAAATTTAATTTTATTTTTTAATAGGTAATACATACACACGGTAGTAAATGGGAAGACTCCCTCCTATTCCTAACCCCCACTCTCCCCATTCTCCCCAGCAGCAGCCACAGTTACCAGCTTCCTGTGCATTCTCCTAGAGATAGTGAAGGCATATGCAAGCATACTTGTATACATACTACATATAAATATATTTTTATTTCTATTTTTTTGAGGAAGATTAGCCCTGAGCTAACATCTGCTTCTAATCTTGCTCTTTTTGCTGAGGAAGACTAGCCCTGAGCTCACATCTGTGCCCATCTTCCTCTACTTTATATGTGGATGCCTGCCACAGCATGGCTTGACAAATGGTGCCATGTCTGCACCCAGGATCCAAACCAGTGAACCCTGGGCTGGCCCCCATATAAATATATTTTTTAAAACAAATGGTGGCATACTTTATACAATTGTTCTGCACCATGCTTTTTTTTTTTCCCACTTAATTCTTTGAGTTTGCTCATTCTTAATTAATTCATTCAATACATATTTATTGCACACTGTGATAGACTGAAATATTGTTCTCTACTCCTCATGTTGACTTATACGTCATTCTCTCTGCCATGTGACTTTGGAGCCTCATGCAAAAGGAAGCGATAGTATATTTCTCTTCCCTCTTGGCTTTGGGGCTTGGCCATATGATTTTCTTTGACCAATGGACTGCAAGTAGAAGTGACAGTGTGTCATTCTAAGTAAAGGCTTTAAGAGGCATCGTATGTTTCTGTGTACTTCTTTTACATCAGTGGTCCCTAAATGAGAAGATATTAGTAGCCAACCAAACCCAACCTGTAACCCTCAGTCTGGAGCAGTGCCACCATAGCTGTCCTACATATCCGTGACGGAAAATGAAATAAATGGTTTTTGCATAATCCACTGATATTTTGGGATTGTTTGTAATCACAGCCAGAAGCAAACCAAGACTACTATATGCTCAGGCACTGTTCTGGGTGCTTAGGTTCATTAGGGAACCAAAGATTCTTGCCCTCATGGACCATCTATGTATAGACCTGCCTCTTTTTAATAGCTGCATAGTATTCTTTTGTATAGAGACAGTGTAATTTATCCAACCAATCCTTTATTGACAGATTTAGGTTATTTCAAAGCATTAGTCTATAAGGTAAAAAGCATATTTCTAATATAAAGGCATAGAAAGCACATTAAAGTCTTACTTAACTCATTAGTGAAGAAACCACCAGGATGGCAAAGTTGGTTCAAAAGAGAATATGGAAGTAGAAAATTGTAAAGTCAGTGGACAAAAAGAAATTCTGGGGGCCGGCCCAGTGGCGCAGTGGTTAAGTGTGCACATTCTGCTTTGGTGGCCCAGGTTCGCCGGTTCGGATCCTGGGTGCAGACATGGCACCGCTTGGCAAGCCATGCTATGGTAGGCGTCCCACATATAAAGTAGAGGAAGATGGGCATGGATGTTAGCTCAGGGCCAGTCTTCCTCAGCAAAAAGAAAAGGATTGGCAGCGGATGTTAGCTCAGAGCTAATCTTCCTCAAAAAAATAAATAAATCTGAAATAAAGTTGAAAATTTTGATACAAAATTTGTCTTACAGGCTAAACCAGTGCAAATGTGTTAGTATATCTTAAGGATAAATTCCTAGAAGTGAAATTTGAGTATATTAATTCCTAATCTGGAGAGAGGTTATCAAATTGCCCTTCATAGGAACTGTACCAATTTACCTATGAACACCAGTGGCCATTTCTTCACATCTTGTCTAACACAATGTTATTGATCTTTTTACTACTTACCAATCTGATAAGATAAAAATAGCATCTCATTGTAATTTCAATTTACATTTTTTCTGTTATAAGTATGGTTGAATATTTTTTCATATCTTTGCAAGTTCTTTTTCCTCTACTGTGAATTGTCACTTCAGATCCTTCGCCTTCGGAAAAATTAACCTTTCGTCTATCATATGTGTTCCAAATATCTTTTTCTCCAGAGACTTTTTTTTTTTAAGATTGGCACCTGAGCTAACAACTGTTGCCAATCTTTTTTTTTTTTCTCCTTTTTTTTCTCCCCCAACCTCCCCAGTACATAGTTGTATATTTTAGTTGTGGGTCCTTCTAGTTGTGGCATGTGGGATGCTGCCTCAGCATGGCCTGACGAGTGGTGCCATGTCCGAGCCCAGGATCTGAACCAGTGAAACCCTGGGCTGCTGAATTGGAGCGCGTGAACTTAACCACTCAGCCAAAAGGGCTGGCCCCTCCACAGACATATTTCTAATCCTAGCTCTACTATTTCCTAGCTCTGTGACCTTGGGTAAATTACTTAATCTCTCTGAGCCTAAGCTGACTTGTCTGTACAATAGGGATAACAATATAGTCCTCAATCCTGTATATGAAACCCTGGGATAGATGTGACTTAGAGTCTAGATTCTTTCAGTGCATATACTGTATATTACACAAAACCCTAGGGAGTATGAGCTCTTTCAAATATTAATATTCCTATGGGAGACAAATGAATATACTAGATGGGATTAATAAAACCTATGAATGACGTCATGTCAGTTGAAGTTTGCCATCAAATGTGCTGTGTCAAACTTTTTTTTTGAAAGTGGAACATAGAAAAATCTTCTATGGTTTATTAATTACATCATTTTGTTGAAAATTAAAAGTTGTGCAGAAGAGACACATCCTCAGTGGTATTGTAATTGATCGTGAGATACAACCCGTTAATTAGACAAATATTGAGACTAGCCCACATGGGAAGGATTGGAAATGAAAGGAGAGTACTACTGGTAGATTGTGAAAATAAAATTGCTTGTATCCTGTCGAATATTTTTTTACCCTACAGATTTTAGTCATCGAATACTCCTGCCCTGTTATTGTTCCATATGCACTGCATCAAAATTACTTTTTTTTTCTTTTTGAGGAAGATTAGCCCTGAGCTAACATCCGTGCCCACCTTCCTCTACTTTATATGTGGGACGCCTGCCACAGCATGGCGTGCCAAGCGGTGCATAGGTCCGTACCAGGGATTTGAACTGCTGTGCCACCGGGTGGGACCCCAAAATTACTTTTGATTTTCAGAGCGTTTGGATTTTGGAACTGTGATTAAGGTATGTATACCTGCATTATCTTTCTCATAAGGTTGTTGTGAAGATTGGATTCAATTAAACAATGCATGTAAAGTGTCTATACCAGCTTCTAGAACGTAGGAAGCACCAAATAAATATTATCATTACCGTTGTTTTTAAGACAAGCGCTAAGCCCTTACAACTCTTGTTTCTGGGCCCTTTAGCTTGGCATAGGGTTTTGCTTTGTGGGGCTGTTTGATGTTTGGATGAGTTTCTTTGTAAAGGTGATTGGGATAGTCAAAGAGAAGAGGAGAGAAGCATTTTTACTGTTTGATGATGTAGAAGAAAGAGAATGAACGGGCTTTGAAGCCAGAGAGATCAGAGTTAAATTCCATAGCAGCAGCTTCTTTGAAAAATGAGGAAAAATACTTATCTAATGGTTGCTTTGAGGATTAAATATAATTAGATAGAACAGGAACACAATATATGCTCAATAAATGATAGCAGCTGTTTTGTTAGGGTATGCTCAGGAGGGCTGAGGCACAGCCCCTACCGGTTTACAGTCTGAAAAGGACATGATCAGCCACTTTCATGACTGAAAATGCGGGACTTGGACAAAGATCAGAGAAAGCATTTATTGTACATACAGAAACAAAGCATTGTTACCATGATCTGTCCGCAGGAAGGTGGCACCAGGCCCTCCTCTCTGATGCAATGTCATGGGACTTTACTTGTGGGAGAAAGTGGGAGGAGGGGGTACAGCCAGGCCTGGGAGGAGCAACTCCCCTCCCGACACAGGCAGAGGGCAACGTCTTCCCAGGCGGTACGGTAGTGTGAGAGCCTATAACCTTTAGCCTCCAGGAAGTTTCCATTGTATTGTGATTTTAAAATGTAGGTTGCCCCTTTTATTGCAGAATATCCTTAAGTTTCAGGTTTAATGTCACAGTACAAAGTAAGACTGCTATCTGTTGATCAGTATACTCTGAGGACAGACCCTATCCATTCCTGCTTGGATCCCTACTGGATTCAACTCAGATATAAACCTTGGGGGAGGGCCACCATGTGCCAGGTGCTGAAAATACAAAGACGATCTGATAAGGTTCCAGCCCAGGAGGGACTGGCAGAGAGGATGGTAACTGATAGCTCTTAATAGGGAGTGCAGAGTGTTGAGTGATACAATAGAGCTATGAATAAAGTGTTACTGAGGATACTGAGAAGAGAAAATTTAATTTTTTTTTAGGGAGGTTAGGGGAAACTCCTCCAAAGGAGTGACATTTGATGTGATCTTTGGACTGAGTCATCGAGCAAACGGCTTTGAGATGGAAAGAGAGAGGGAAGAACAGAGCGGGAGAGAAGGGGGGTGAAGGGGAGAATAACAATCCAAGTGAAAGAAACTGCAAGGACAAGGGTGGGAGGTGGTGGGCATATTCATTCATTTGTTCCATTATTTATTCCACAAATATTCGTTGAGTGCCAGACACTGTTCTTGGCACTGGGGATACAACAGGAAGCAAGACAGACAAGGTCCCTGGTCCTCTCCTGGAGTTTACACTTTAGAGCCGGATGGGACAGAAAACAAGTAAATAAATGAACAAGGGAATTTCAGAGAGTGATATGTATTATGAAGACCATAAGTTGGCAGAAGGTATGATCGACAGTACTCTGGGGAGGCATGCAAGATTGGGTAGTCAGGGGGGCCTCTCTGGAGGAGGCATTTGACCTGAGAATCAAGTGATGGATGAGGAGGCAACCTTCCGGGGCAAAGTGTTCCAGTGGAGGGAACAGTAAAATACAAACAATATAACAGGACGAGGCCGGGTGTATCTGGGTGTCTGAGGAACAGTAAGGCAGCTAGCTTGAGTGGAGCAGCATGAGAAAAGGTGCCGTGGGGGAAGACCAGAGAGGTTGGCAGGCCTGGTCAGCAGGGCTTGTGGGCCCTCAGAAGGAGTTTGTTTTGAAGAAGTACCATCTGGCTGCTGTACAGAGAATGCATTGGAAGCGGGGAGATTAGTTAGGGGGCTGTTGCTTACTCTAGGCAAGAGATGCTGTTGGTTCCTACCAGGGTGGTAGCAGCAGAGATAGACGTGAGCAGAGCAAATACATATTTTTGAAGGAGAGCTGACAGGACCTGCTGATGGATTGGTGTGGGGGTGAGGGAAAGAAAGATGTAATCACGTCAAATACTAAAGACGCTGAATAAGATGAGCACATAAAAGTGACCCTTTTCACAGTAGTAATGACGGTGATGTGGCACATGGTAGGAACATGGGATTGGAGAGAGAGGATGCTGGAAAAGAATGGCTGCAAAGGCTTTGGGAAGGAATGAATTTGGCCTCACACAGAGGAGACAAGGATACAGTGCCACTGACAAAGCAAGGTTGATAACCTGTTTTTGAGGCCAGGAATCTCTCAAGCTTTTACTGCCAAGGGTTTTTGTTTTTCGTTTTTTGTTTTTCAAAAAAGAGCCCAGCCCTCTGGCTAAATCTGAACAAATTTGTTTACATCTCTCCCTACATCTCTCCATCTCTTTTTTGCCCTACAGGATAAATATCTGTCCATTTCCACACACTCTCCATTGGCCTCAGCCTCTCTCTTCTCAGTAGATTCTTCTGAGTACTATCATCCACGTCAAGCAGGAAATTCTGCACGTAATAGGCACTGAGTAAATATGTACTGAGAGGCAATTAGAGGTGCTTGCTTTCAGAGAGGAAGAAAAGTTGCTTCTACTACTTTATTTCACCTATTACTTTTACTTCTACTTTCTCGTCTAGCAACGCACAATGCTTGGCTCTTTTAACTGGGAGGAGGCATGATCAGGCTCACGAAATATTTTTTTGTTGGCTAGCTGGCTGGTTCTATTGTCTCCTCGTCCTGCAGTCCAGTTTCTTCTTCCAGTCCCCTGCATACACACAGCAGACCTGCAGGGGTCCTCAGATCTCCCTCTGAACCACTACGCCAGGCTTGTCCTCCTTAGCTAACATTATCTTTTATTTAAACAGAAACAGTAGCCACCAATCTTGTTACATAACATACCAATATCCTAGGGTGTTAAATGAATGCAGCATCTACTGTTTGGGAGTGGTGATCTGGCGACAGAAATATTCACTAGGAGAATACCTCTAAAATGTTGTAACAAGTTTGACTTTCTGGCCCTACTTAGAATTTTGGAGCTGGAAGGGACTTTAGAGATCATCCTATTTCAATCTTCTTTGTTTTAAAACGTGGAAACCAAGGCCTAGAGAGACAAAGAAATTTGCCCACGAGGCAGATCAGGGCTAGAAATCAAGCTCTTGATAATCTAAAGAATCCATCACATCTTCTTAGATTAAGGATTAAGTGTTAAGCTTTTCTTGTTCATGATTCTTTCTTATCTGAAAAGCATTTCCTTCCGTTTTAGACTTTCCAAGTTTGTCAATTGTGAACAGTGACGTGGTGCTCTTGCTTACACTGAAAGTGCAAATTTGAGACTGACACACATGTATGATACTGATGTATTTGAGGTATTTTTGTTGTTTTTTCTAACATTTTCCTAACATTAGGACTGGATTCACATCCAACCGTGAAATGTATAATAACTGAATACAATTTGAATGCAATGTACATTAACTGAATCAAATCTGTTTTAAAGACAGCTGGATGGAGTTGGAGGCAAAGTTTGAGCCACCTGGGGATCCACCCCAATACCATTCCTGGTTTATGTGCAAACCAGTGTGTGGAAGGGGGTTGAAGTCAGCTGCACCTCTAGAAGCCCCTGGCATCCTGATAGCTGCTCAATGGAACATGGGGTTTCCTGCTGCTCTCTGAGGAACTGCAGAACCTCAGTGGCCCAGTGAAACGGCTGGGCTGCTCTCTTCGCCTGACCCTGTCGGTATTCTTTCTCAAACTGACCTGTTTTCCTGCTGGGAGTCTGCCTCACTCCACCCACCTGGTGCCTCCCTGGATTTCCTGACTGCCTCGGGCTTATTTTTTAACCTTCCCTTCCTTGGAAAGCACCACCTCACTGACCCAGAACGTGGGCTCCTCCCCTCTGGTCACTGACCATCCTACTCTCCCGGGCTAACCACAGGGGGCTGGGCATCTTCCAATCCCTCTAAGGCCTCTTTCCTGCTTTTAACTCACCGAAATTACTGGCAGAGCAGAGGAGGGGAAATGCCTTGCTTCCGAGTAGGGCCTGGCTGGGCCGGCTCGGGCTGGCACTATCTTATTAAATTCAACTGTCCCGGGTCCTGAGGGCCTCTTCAGGTAACTTGGGCTCTGGGTTAGGGACGGCTAAGGTGTAAAGAGGGAGTTACTATCTTGGTCCTCTAAGTAGAAGCGCTATAAAGCCTCCCCCTCCCTACCCCAGTTTCTGGGAATCCCAGCTTTGACCTGGCAACAAACCCCAAACCCCAATAAGCGGTCTCCTCCAAGGCGCTGAGAGCCCACCCATCCCGATCACCCTTTTTCCTTTTTCTCCCGGCCACTTGCCCTGCTTAGCCAGGCTCCGCTGGCCGAGCCTCGCCGGGCCAGCCCCAGCACTCGCCACACTCCCTGCACCCAAGCCCGGCCAGGGCAGAGGGGTGGGGGGTGGGAGGTAGGGGAAGCGGGGGGCGGAGTTCCGTCCTCCGTTGATTGGCTCGGCGCGGATGGGCTGTGGCCGTGCCGAGCCAACCCGCAGCGTGTTGCTATGTGCTGAGCCGAGGGGATAGGCGAGGGGGCGCGTCCGTCACAGGGCAGCCCCCGGCCCCGACCCGGAGGGATGCGGAGTGGCGGCGGCGGCAGTGGAGGAGACTGTGGCTTTAAGAGCGCGCCGGGAGCCCGGGAGCCAGCCGGGCGGTGCTTCGCTGCAGCGCACCCCCGCGGAGCCGAGCCCAGCGCCGGCCGGACGGGGCAGCCTGCTGCCGGGTGAGCCAGGCGGGAGCTCCGCGCGGGCCGGGCGCGCGTGGGCGCGGGGCGCGCTGTCAGCCGGGGCGCCTGGCCGCGGGCACCGGACACCGGACGCTGGCGCGGGTCCGGGGGCCCCTCCAGCCCGGCTCGGCGGAGCGCGCGGCGCCCTCTGCCCTGCGCGGCCGAGGCGGGGTCTGGCGAGGGGTCCCCGTGGGGGCAGCGGGCGCAGGGGGCGGGGAGCGGGCCGCCGGGGCCACGTGACCGGTTTGTTTACAAACACTGCCGGGCCCCAGCGGCTGGCCGCCGAGGGAGCCGGGGTGGCGCGTGGACCCGGGTCGGGGCCCGGGAGCTGTGCGAGGAGTCCGGCAAGTCTGGGGTGCACGGTTTGGCGAGGGGACCCGGAGACCCGGTCCCTGCTGCTTCCCGCGGGTTCGGGTGGGGGCTTCGGACATTTTCTGTCTCCGGTGATGCTGGCTCTCCGCTGGAGACACTGGATCCGGGGGCACCTCCCTCGGGGCCCCCGCCGATGGGCGACTGGCCGCCCTCGAAAACTCCCAGGAGCGCTTGGCCGGCCTGGGCCGAGGTAACCGCAGCCGAGTTCCTGCCTGGCCGCTTTCCGGCGCCTCCCCAGTGTCCTTGCCAAGGGGGTGGGCGCCAGTTCTCTCCTGCCCGACGGAATGTGGGGGCCTCTCCAGCGAGTGCCTCCCAGAAACTGGCGCTGAGAGGCAGCCCCGACCTCTCATTGCTTCAAGTTCACCCTCCTTGGCCGCTGACCTCCTCAGGGTGTCTTTACCCAAGTGGTGGCTTTTCTCCCGTTTGGGGGTGGGGAGAACCACCTGTTCTTTTGGACCCAGCCCAGGAGACTGCCACCTCTGACTTCACTCTCATCTTACAAGATCTTAAGCCAAGTGAGTGAGTGTCCTCCGTTTTCCGTCCTGCATGTAGCTGACCCTCCCACCCACAGTCCCAACGCTGTGAATGGCACAGGAAACTGGTCCTGGGCTTTGCTGGGGTTTTTGCTTTCTGGCCTCCTTGTCAATTTGCTCTTCTGGAGTCTTGAGGCTGTTTTCAGTGAGTCCTTGCTTTTGGTGAGTCTAAAGGCTAACGAGGCAGCTAGGGACTCATCGTTTTTTCCTTGCCCTTCCTCTCTTCTGGTCCAGCAAGATGTGCAAGATGGGGCTCCCTGTCCTAGAGCATTGAGCAGGAGGGAGAGCTGTCTGCTTCCCTGTACCCCACTCGCTCACAGAACATTAGCAGTGCAAGGAACTTAGGGAGTTGAGAAGTTAAGTGACTTGTCCAGGGTAACTCATGTCACTGGTTCTGGGGTGGGTCTTGACCTCATGTGCTTTATGCTCCTCAGAGCTCTCTTGGTATTGAGAATTCAGGGCTTTGTGATCAGTGGAGTTGGAGTCACCCTTCCTTGGCTTTCCTTTGTCTTAATCACTGTGACAGGACTGCAAAGGTGGGCCGAACCTGAGTGCTGTCCATTCCTCCCCTCATTTCCTTAGCACTTAATGCTGTGGCTGAGTCTTGACCCCTGTGAGGAACATCTTAACTCTTCTGAACTGTGATATGAGTAGCTAAAAGTTCTTTACTAAGGGACAGGTCCAGCCTGAGGAGAGTTGTACAAACTTCCCTTTGGCACTGTCCCTTATCCCCAGCTCTTGTGATAAGGGTCTCAGGCAGGAGTAGAGTGGGGCTTTGGGCTCATCCCCCTCCTGAGTTTGGCTTTGCCTTATCAGTTTAGGATTTGTTAACAGTATTTGTAGCATCTGTCTTGATATCTTATGCTTGAACTAAAATCAAGAAGCTTGGAGTTAGGGGTGGAAAATGGAAAGTAAACACCGTGCACAACAATACTGTTTTCCTTCCCTCTAGGGGAGGGGTTTTCAAACTTTGACTGGGATCTGCAGTAAGGAATACATTTCACATCACTGTGCAGAGGTCCAGAACTCCAATAAGTTCCAGGAGACAACAGTTGCCCTCACTGCTTGCAGTGTGCTCTATTTATAATTTTTTCTACTTAAAAAAAATTCAACTGCTGGCCATGATCCATTAATTTGATTTCTTGACCAAACAGGTCATGGCCCACAGTTAAGAAATACTGCTGTAGGGCAGAGGTCCTTAAACTTAAATGTGCCTAAAGATGACCTGGTAGTTTTAAAAAATGCAGTTTGTCAGTCCCCTCTGGAAATGCTTATCCTCAGTGGGGCACATTTTGATTAAGTGGGCCATGACATTGTGATGCAGGTGGTTGATAAGAAACCCTGATCTGGTGGGAATGGGGGGGCAATGAAAAGTGAGAGCCATTAAGTTGCAGATGAAGTGCAAAGCCTTAGGCAGGTACGTGGCCCATATGCTGTGTAACCCCAAGCTCTCTCGTGTCAGTTTCAAAGCCTACGATGTGAAAAGTCTAAAGGTGTTGTGTTGTTTGTTTTCAGCTGCTGTGAAGCCTTGGCCATAAGAGACAAGCCCCCCTCCCTCCCACCATCCTGCCCCAGCCCCAGCCCTTTGAGAGCTGCTGTTCACTGTTCTGTACACTGGATGTTTCTCGTTTCTTGGTACGTGGGCTTGGAGTTGTGAGTTGTGCTGACGAGTTTGCTGTACTATTCACAGATTATGTGAATTTTCACTGTTTGAATGATTTTAATGGTTTTGAGGCAGCAACACAACCAGCATGCCTGGGGTGTTAACAATTGGCCAGCAGAAAAGGTTGATTTTGTCTAGTATCTGGGTATTCCAGGCCGTGTAGTTTGGGGGAAGGGCAGGCTGGTGATTTTATTTTTGTTTGGGGAGGTAGGGAGTCAGGTGTTTCTCAAAAGTTATTAGTAAGAAGAGGCACGAGTTCCACCACCTCCTTGCCTACCTCACCCTGGTTCTTTCCTGTGGCGACATCTCTGCTCCTGTATGCAGGTGGATCTTGTTAGTCATCTGGTTTCTGATGCTGTCACCTCTCTCTCTACCTTCAGGCCAAACATACACACACACCTGATGCATCCACATGTGGGATGTTTCTCTCTTAGTAATTGCGTCCCAACATATTGGTAAAAGAAATTTCCTTGAATTAATCAAAGCTGCAATTTAGCTTCAAAAAGAACTCTAAATTATCCAAATTCAAATTCAACTATGGTCCTTCCTGCCAAAGGTATGCCTTATATGGCCACATTAACTGTAGGATTGTTGAAATTAACTTTAATACTGTTCAGTTTGGTCGAGCAGCTCACATTTAGAATGTTTAGTTTTGAGCCTATGGAAAAAGGAAGACAGCAAAAGGATGGCAAAGGATAGGATATCCTGGGATAGGAAAAGCAGAGGGAAGAGATGTTCAGGTGGGATTCAAATGGAGGATCAGGATCAATTTCCTTCGTAAATTTTCTTGGCATTTCCCTGGGGGTCTGTCAACCAAACCACTGGGTGCTCTGACAATTGCATTCCTTTAGCATGAAGAGGTATTAAAGCTCTGGAAAAGGAAGCATCTTGTTGAACTTTAGCCTCCAATGATGGAAAGCCAGGGCCTGCAGGCTAAAGGTGTCTTTTTTAGAGTTGATCATTTTTTCAGTGATATTATCCTTAACAAAAGATGATACATACTTGCATCTTTAGAGGATCACACCTACCTAAATTTCCCTGCGTGTTGTGAATATAGCTCTGGAGGGTTTAAAAGTAAATCGGCTTAGGCTACTCCCCTGTTTACAATTTTCCAGTGGCTTCTCATTGCCCTTCAGACATAATCCAACTCCTTTCTCTGTAGGTGTTGCACGGCCTGCCCTCGTCCCCCACCTTCTCCCACCTCTTCTACCGCTCATCATCTGGTCCACTCTGCTGCAGTCGGCTCCAAATGCATCAGCCTCTTGAGGTTTCTAAAACGTAGAGGTTGGTTTTTCTCATTGGGCCTTTCTACTGGTAGTCCCTTTTTCCAGAATGCCTTTTCTCCAAAGCTTTGCATGATGGGTTTCTCTCATTTGGGTCTTAGAGAGCCCCTCCCTGCCAGTTATCTAGAACAGCTCTTCCCTTCCAACCTCATGTCTTTTAATCCTGTTCACTTTGTTTTTTTTCAAAGCACTTCAATACCATCTTGAAATACATTGTCTACTTAATGGCTAGAATGGGGTAGCACTGGATACATGTCTATCTGTTGGTGGAATGAATGAATGAATGACTAAAGACAGCCAAGACTTAGAGTCTCTAAGAGTAGGAAATAATACTTTATTTTCAAGAGAAGAAAAAGAAAAGAATTTTTCTCTCCCTCTTCCTGGGATGGGATAGTGTTCTCTTGGAATTACTTTCTTTTGGAATTCCTGCTTTTCACAATATTTTTCATGCTTTTATTCTTTTTATAGGTCACCAACGTCTCTAAAGGCTCCATTGTTATTGTGCTGTTGTTAATAAACAACTCCTGCCTCCTGCAGTAGCCTTGTTCTAGGCCTCACTGTTCTGACAAACATAAGCATTTCTACCAGTAATCACATTTCATTAATACTAGAAGGCACTGTAAGTAGAACTAAGAGCCTGGGCTTTGGAACCTGAAAGATCTGGATAATTAGCTCTGTGACCTTGGTCAATTTGCTAAAATTCTCTAAATCTCTGTTCCTTCTTTGTAAAATGGGACTAATGATAGTTGCTATCACTCAGGGTTGATGGGAGGATTCAGTGAGAGAATGCAAGGGGAAACTGGCACAGCCTGGCACGTGAGCCCTTGGTGTTAGCTATTAACACTAACAGTAAATTGATAGTTAGGTTCCTCCTCTCTCTGACTGGCAGGAATTCCCAATTCATTGATTTGGGCATGGGCAGTAAGAGGGGAAAAACTACCAAATCTTAAATTAGTGTAAGTAAATGAAGACCAAAAATGTCACTTAGATCTGTCAGAACTGGAATGGAATTTAGAAATCACCTAAGCGCAAACTGCTGCTCAACTCTTAATAAACACCCCTGTGGAAGAAGTAATATTTACAGAAGCTTTTGGAAGGACGTGTTGTCTACCTGTTCCTCTGGCCATTTTTAGTTTTGTCCTTGGATTAAGTAGGGCCAAATGAGAGCTGCATACCTGGGCTGTGTTATGTCAGCCCCTCCAGAACTGTTTTTACTGAGGTGAACTTTAGTGACCTGCCCTTTGCATTCACGGAGGGACACTGTCTGAAATAGCTTCATATCATTTCCTACTGCATTTCTCATAAGGGTTTATATTGTTGAAGACTTTATCTACAACTTCACTTACTGTCCCCATTAAGAAGTTAATTGGAGAAATTTCTTTGGGAACAAAAACCCAGGAAAAGCCTAGCCTCTCCCAAGGAATTGGTATGATTTTTCTTTGTGGACAATTGGAAATTTATAACTGATCATGTTTTTCTTTTTGCTTTGGCTGCCAGGAAGCACAGAGCCAAATCTGTGGCTTGACTTTAGCAACTGTAGGGCCCTGCATCCTAATTTTTTCCAGTGTTGACCTTGTAATTTTTATTTTCTCTAATTCAAGTTAATGATTTATAACTCTTTTAATTAGATGTATGTTGGATTGTATTAAAATCTATTTTAGGGCCAGCACTGGTGGCCTAGTGGTTAAGTTCTGCACAGTCTGCTTCAGCAGCCTGGGTTCAGTTCCCAGGCATGGACCTCCACCACTCATCTGTTGCTGGCCATGGTGTGGTGGCGGCTCACATACAAAAAGAGGAAGATTGGCAGCAGATGTTAGCTCAGGACAAATCTTCCTCAGCAAAAATAAAAATAAAATCTATTTTAGATGTTACATTTTAGAAATATAAACATCGAGGCTAAAACAGGCAAAAGAACTTGCTTAAGACACAGAGCTAATTAGGGCAAAGCACAGACTGTAAACCATATCTTTTGTTTCTCAGGCCCAGGGCTCTTTCTACTCGTGTACATTATGGAAGAATACCAACTCTCGACCAAAACTCTAAACAACCCATAATGTCTCAATACTAGGCAAAACCTAGCTCCTCTCAGTGACGGGGCAAAGAGGCAGTCTGCCAGTGAGGTGTGAAATTGCCACCCACATTCCCCTTTCCTGGTTGGGCCAGCAGCACTGTGCTCTCCTGTCTCCTGGGCCGCAGGGCAGCCAGCCCTCCCCCGGTGGTCTTGAGAATGTGGTATGTCTAGACTTTTAATGGCTTTGATCTGAAACTAGATTGCCAGCTCAGAGTGAAATTAACCTCTGGGGTCTGAAGTTCCCTTGTCTGTTTCTTGCCAGGAAAGGAAGGCTTGATATCCAGATGGCAGATCAGTGCCACTGAGGCTCAAACAGGGTTTTCTGGGTGTGAACAGCGGCTGAGTTTGGTTGGACTGAAGAAATAAATAAACAAATAAAATTTGTTTTGTCTGATATGAAATTTAGTTATAGAAAATATTAACCTTCCTAATGATTTGTTTTGTTTTGTTTTCCAGTGGTGTTCTGGTTGGGAGTACCTGGGGCAGGACAGAATAGGCCTGGAACATATCCTGCCTGAGTCAGGAAAATTTTGGTTCCTATTTTGAGCTAGAGAAGAGGAACCTCTGGCCTAGGGCTGAAACTCAACCTTGGTTTTGTTTTATTTTTCTGGGTGATAATCATTCAACTGATAATAAGACCTTTGGGAGATAAAGATGAGTTAAGATATGGCCCCTGCCCCTAACAGCATATGCTGAAATAGGAGTGATTAAGGCATATGTGTTGATAACCAGAGTACAAGTAGAAGGAGTTTAAAGTCGTTACAGAGATACAGAAAGAAGGGTGAGCATTTTAGAATGGGGCTGTGAAGAATGAAGAGGATTTAAACATGTAGAAACACTCCATGGGGAACGATATGTGCAAAGGCACAGAGGTATGAACATAAGAGGCAATGCATGGGGAATGTTCAGTAGTTCAGTAGTGGGAAGGAGAGTGCTGGGATATTACTTGGGCTGCCATTCCTGCAGTTTCGAGCAACTCTGTGGAAGTGGACTGGGACTTCCTTTCACAGTAGACCTCTTGAGGAGGAAGAGCTGTGGACAATGGCTAATTGATATAGGTAATAGGAGTCTTCAAAAGTGAGATTATCAAGGGGCTGGCCTGGTGGTGTAGTGGTTAAGTTTGCGCGCTCTGTGTCCTTGGCCTGGGGTTTGTGGGTTCGGATCCCGGGTGCAGACCTAGCGCAGCTAGTCAAGCCACCCTGTGGCGGCATCCCACATAAAATAGAGGAAGATTGGCACAGATGTTAGCTCAGTGACAATCTTCCTCACACACACACACACACACAAAAGTAAGATTCTCAAACGTGGCTGCTATAAGAATTCCTTAGCCCCACCAAAGGCCTACAAAATCAGAATTTTCAGAATGGAGTATCTAATAGAAGCAAGCAAACAGAAACAACTCCAAAAAATATTTCCCAGGCCTTTCTAAGGCAGCCCACCCCACACATGCCTGAGGTGCAGAAATCACTGAGGTGGTTGATGTCCCTGGCAGAAACCAGCTACTAAGCATCCTTGACCTTTGGCCTCCTTCTTTTGCTCTATTTTTGCCACTTTTCTTCTTTTTATTTGTATTGCTCCTGTGTATCATCCATTATCTTTGCCTCCCCTTTATCTCTTCTTTTCCTGCTTTGGTCTTTATCTGTTGGGGATTCCTTCCTAAATTGACCCATTGCCAAATAGACCAAAAGTAGAAATGAATTCTCTTTTGGTCTTTGCTGTATTAGTGGTATAAACATGTGTATTATGTAAACATAAATTAAATACGGCTTTTGTTTAGTTTTGCTTACATGATTCTTAATTTGTTTCCTTTAGGATTTTAGGGGAAAAACCATCCTTACACGAGACTTCAGCCTTAAAGCTGAGTATCCCATTAGCAGGAAGAAATAACAAGAGCCAAAAACTAGCTTTTTCTTGTGCCTAATCTATCGTCCCACCTTCTAGTTCAAGTTATTCCCTTCCCTCAGGTGTTTTCTCAGGTTTCTGCAATTAAAAGTTGAAGCACTAAGCCAACCCTGAGAATCTGAAGGTGTTTTAAGAGAATTTGACATCTTCATTTTGCATTATAGTTAGTTGACTTAGACTCTCCCTCTGGGAGATATTCTCCCTGTTGCTCTGGGAGGCTCAAGGACCAAGGATGCACGTCTTTAGACCCTATTCTGGCTTGTCTGGGTTGAAGGATCTGTTGGAGGTGGTGGTGTCCAGGATCAAATCCTGATTCTGGTATTTTCCAGCACAAGAGCAATTTGACCTTGGACTAATTGCTTAACTTCTCTTGAGCTTTTTCTTCATCTTTAAAACAGGGGTAATCATAATAATGCCTGTATCTCTGGGTTGTTGTGAAGATTAATTGAGATAATGCATATCAAGTACCTGGCCTCTCATGGGCCCATAATAGGAAATTAATACATTATAAAGTCCTGGAAACTTACTGACAGTTGCTGCAGGGCCTCAGATGACTTCTCCCTACCTCCTCCCCTCACTTCCCACCATCCTTCAGCCAGTACTTTCTGAGCTCTTATCGAGAGCCAGGCTTTGGGCTGGGTATGAGGGCTGATTAGCTAGACACAGTCTCTGGCCAGGAATGGCTTACAATCTAGTAGGAAGACTGACCCATAAGCAACTAGCTTTGTGGAGGTTTCATAAATCATGAAAAAAAAAAGCTGCACTGGCAACATACCTGGCTCCCCTTGATGTTCCAGGCCTGAAAAGAAAAGAGACTGTAATTCTTATTATAATCTATCTGCCATTCCCATAACAGGAGAAATGCAGAAATTTGCTCTAGAATCAACCTCTCTTTCCCACCCTACTCCTTTTCCTCTCCTTTAGTAAATGGCAACAGTAGATGACAATTTAATAATTCTTAGAAGAAAATACATCCTTCTTTGGGCTGGTGAGGGCTGGGCCTTTAGACATACAGGCATCCTTTTGAAAGTGCCTCTCCCCTTTTCTGCTCTTGAGTTTTAAGTTCAGTTTCCAAATTCCAGTTGTGGAAAGGCAGGGAGCCCAGCCACAGATGTCAGAGTCTAGAGTTTTGAATTTATTTGAATTGGGAGATTAAAGTGAGAAAGCCAAAGGCATGCTGACAGCTGAACAACGGAATTGTATTGACAGATTTGGGATGAATGGTTTGTAACTAATTGGGGCCCCAGCTGTGCCCTGGGGGAGCAGCAGCTAAAGAGAAATCAAGGTCACACGGTGCCCATAGTCCAAAAGACATCCATTTATTCCGTAAATAGTATTTGATATTTGAGTGTCTGAGACACAGACGACAAATAATTACCTCCATAAGAGTAAAACTACAACTGCGATGAGTGTTACGCATGTGGAATAGGGGACTTGACTCAGTGGGGCCTAGAGGAGGTGAAGGAGAGGGTTCCTGGTGAAGTAACTCTGAAGGTTGGCCACATCTCGTTCCCTGCTTTCCAAGACATTTTCTTCTTGATAGGTCTTCTAAACGGTGGTTTTACATGAAAGTTCAAGTATAGCCCTGTCTGGGGTCAGAAGAATGGACCCGATCCTTCTCTGTTTCCCAGATGATGGGAAAAATGTATTTGTTTTATTTTAACCAGGATTATCATCTCTGAGCATGGCCAAATAGAAAACAAAGGGCTGATGCTGAGGGTAGGCAGTCTCTGGGGGCTGGAGGAAAAGGCAAATCTGGCCCTCTTTTGCACATGGAGTAGAGGCAGTGTCAAGAGACACTTTCTTTCTTGGCCTGAACCAAGTCTGACACTTCGTGTGTCTGACTCAGTCTTGCCTAGAGCGGCAGGTCAGACTGCCCTGGGAGTTTTGTGGGGACCACCCTCGGAGACAGAAAGTCCTTGGATTGGCAGTCTGAGGGTTTCTCTAGGGGGTCCATAAGTCAGTGCCAACCTGGGGAGGGTCTCTTGGAAAGCTGCCCCAGGTGGCACACAGAGACGGTGTGAAGGGCTAGGGGAGACGGAATGGGAAACGTTTCTTCCATCAGAGAGCAGTCGGGTAAACCCATCAGAGGTTTGTGTGGTGTGGCTCACGGGAGATGCGGTTCCACAGTCCTAGTTTCAGACTCCTTCTGCCAGCCCAAGTGAGTTGAGGTCACAAGAGTTTGCTGCCTTTTTAACTTTGTGGAACATTAATAGGGTGTGAGTCTCATGTAATGCTCAGAATGAGATATTTTAAATGTACTGGATAGTAGCAAAGTAAATGAGATTAAAAAATATCAGCTTTATAGGGCAGCACGGTTTTGCTGATGGTCACTCATTTCACTCAGTTAACATTTATTGTGAATCTCCAGTGTTCTGGACAGCAGGAGTCCTGGGGAAGCCAAGAGGATGTATAAAACTGGACTTCTGACTGCAGAAGTTCCCAGTCTGGTGGGGAGGCAGACACACGAACAGTGTGATAAAGGCCATTCCAGAGAAAAAATGTTTTTTGTGCACGCTGGAAGAAGGGGCCCACCATCTCTGCTTAGGGTCTCATTTGAGCTGAGTGTTGAGGGATGAGCAGGCATTTACCAGGCAGAGAAGATAGGTTAAGGTGCTGGAGGAGGCTGAAACAATTTGAGAAAAGGTAGTGAGTGAGCTTAGTCTGCTGGGGAAAAATGTTTGGAGTGAGGTGGGAAGGTGATGAGAACATAAGGAGAATCAGGCCCAGTTCTCGGTGCTGCCCGAGGGATCGGACCTTGTTCTATAGGCTGCCAGGAAACCACTGGAGGTTTTGAAACATGAGAGAGATGTGATCAGATTGTGTTGTATAAATAGAATTCTAGAATGGGCTGGAGAGGTAAGAGCTGAGTCAGGGAGACTAGTTAGGAAGCTATCACAGTAGTTCAGGATGAGAGAGGATGGGGCTCACATAGTCTGTTGGCTGTACTGTGAGGATGGCAATGAGAGGATGGATTTCAGAGGTAGAACCAACTGTCTAGGGGACAGATGAAGTATGACATAGAATGGGAAGAGAATAATGGGTGTTTCCCGCTTGGACAACTGGGCCTTCAGGAGGAAGAAAGAGAATTGGGGTGAAGATGATAGGAACCAGGGGAAAGGGGAAAGATGGTGTTGGCTTTGGATGAGTTTAGTTTGAAGGGCCTTCCCAGGAACCAAATAGAGGCATCCTTTTGAAAGGGATCCAGGGTTGAGGAGTGGGAGGCAGAGGTTTAGAAGACTTGAGGGTATGGATGAGAATGAGGGGGAGCAGACAGTCAGGCACATGGTGGGAGCACCTCCAAGGAGGAGAAAGATGGAAGAAGAGCAGCCAGAGAGATTGAGACTCAGTCAGAGAGATAGGAGAAAAGGTGAGAGAGGCACGATGAGGTCCATAAGGGAGAGTTTCAAGGAAAAGCAGCCCACGAGAGAGCTGAATGCAGCACGGGGCCAAATAGTGTTAGCATTCAAAAGTATTAGTGTTTGGGCTTGGCATGTTGGAGGCTGCCCATATTTTTGTTACTCAAAAGCCTGGTTGTGATAAATGATATTCATGGAGCATTGCCAGGAGGTTCTGTAACACTTTCATGCCTCTGGAGAGTCTGTATCACTGGATCCAGCCAGACCATCAGAAAGCCATGTTCTTGGGCTGCCCTGGTTTGACCCCATGTAGAATCCCCTTTACTGAATTGCACTTTTGGTGTTGTGCTGTCCCTTTTTATGGAGGGACCTCTAAGAAACAGCCTTGTAAGAGGGTTACATGGTAGGAACTGTTGGGGTGTGCTGGGGATCTTGTCCACTGGGTTTTTCGATGTCTCCTCTTCGACCATCCAGAGCATAAACGTCTCTCAGAAAAATCTATATCCTGGGCAACAACATGCTTTTATTTTATAGGAAATATAAACCTTAGAACTTTCTTTTCTGCCTTGGTTCCTGGGGAGCTCAAAGCCAAATTTGCAATTGACATTCAGTAAATAATTAGCAACTTAAATAGCATTCATTTCTATGTCCTAACTCTCCTTTTGTTCTTTTGTTCCTCCTCCCCTAATTTCTTAATCTGTTTTAATAGTATTATTTATATTTTTGTAAGCCCCCTTATATCCTTTTGGGAGCTTAGAGTTGTATAAGAAAAAGAAGGAAGCCAATGGTGAACTTTAGCCAAGTCCTTGGTAACCTATCTTCAGATACATAGTCTGGGCTTTTTACATTATTTTTTATTAAAATGGTAGAAACAACCCAAAGGAATATCTGATCTCTTCATAGCCAGCTAGCAATAGCTACTTCTATCTAATATCTAGTAAATTACATGCAAGTTTCGGGATGTTCAAGGGGGAACTGCCTCTTCTCTGTGCAGATGTTTTAACAGATGCAAGCCTCACATGGGGGCCTCCCCAGGCAAAGTGCTGAACTAAGGGCCATGTGGTAAATATATTGCTGTGCTAACAGACGTTCAGAGGCACTGTCCAGCAGTCGTCTCTGAGTGAACTCCTTGAGACTGGTATGTTCTGTGACCTCACAGAAATCAAGGTTTTAGAATGAAGCTTGGTAGATGGATACTCTGCCCTGGGCCAGGATTCAGCTGGCAGAGACATTACAACATGGAATCAGGACTTTAAGAGCTGAAGGAATCCTAGAGATCACATAGGATTATCATCTGACAGATAATCCCCCTGAAATCAAGACTAGGCCCTGTATCCAGAGGAGAGATGAATGGTTAGTTTTGTTTATGAAAGAGAGTTGTTTCTTGGATATCCAAGCTGGTTTTGATTATAACTGGGCGGATTTGAAGTACTATCTGGGTCCAGTGCTATACAGTAGGTAATTATGAAACGATGGCATTGATTTTCCTGTGTGTCTTGCATATCATGGCAGGGTTGTTTGTGTGTGTGTGTGTGAGGAAGATTGGTCCTGAGCTAACATCTGTTGTCGATCTTCTTTTTGCTTGAGGAAGATTGTCACTGAGGTAACATCTATGCCAATCTTCCTCCCCTTTATGTGGGATGCCACCACAGCGTGGCTTAACAAGCAGCACTAGGTCCATGACGGGGATCTAAACCTGTGAATCCTGAACCCACCAAAGCAGAGTGTGTAAAGTTAACCACTATGCCACCGGGCTGGCCCCACTGTGGCAGTTTTAATAGGGGCATTTCAGTAAAGTTTTTGGTAGTGGCCCCATCCTGGGATTAGTAGGGTCAATGGAGACTGCAGAGGTCACTTTTCCACTGCACTAAGTGATGGGGTTGGTCTGTTGTTTGGAATGACATAGCAATAATGTCAGATCCCCAGCTAAGCCACAAAAACCTCCTTGAACCACAGTATACCTTTAAGTGGATTAATGTAGGCCCTAACCCTCTAACCACCATGAGTCAACCTGGGAGACAGGAGCACTCCTCTTCTGGGTCTTCTGAATAGGATCAATTCCCGCGCTTTTTCTCTTGCTAGTAATCAAGGTTATTGAGTACTAACCATGATCCAGGTGCTGTGCTGAATGCTTCACTTGCATTATCTTCTTGGGTTCTTTAGTCTCCTCCATGAGGTGGGCCCTGTTGTTGTGGGGCCCTTTCAGGCAACTTGCCAGTGGTGATGCAGCTAATGAGAAGAACCAAGACTGATCCGAGTCCATCTGCCTCTAGACCCCGTACTCCTCACCAGTGGACTCCACTGCCACCCACTTCTCTTATTTGGCAGTCCAGGGAGACTGGGTCTCTGCTCCCTGGCCTGGGTTCCGGATTCTGGTGAGTCTAGGAATGAGGAAGGACAGTCCTCTTGGGGTAAAGGCTTTCCACAGCCATTCTATCTCTTTCTTTTTTTTTTCTGTCTCCCAGTCCCAGAAATGGCTCGCCTCCTCCCTTTCCACTGCCATCGCCTATTTATTGCCTCCAATCAGGGCTTCCCTCTTTCTTTGCCCATGGTGGAACAGAACGTGGCTACTCAGTCATGCTGCCACCTTCCTGTCCTTAAAGCTGGCATAAAGCCCTCTTCAGGCTTGCTAAGAGTTCCTACAATAAGTAAGAGACGGAAAAGGTGGAATATGGTTAAGCTGTTACTCCATCAGCCCTGTCTATCTATCTTTCTATCTCTTTATGTATCTATCTATCTATTTAACCTAGACCCCACAAATGTAAAGAGTGGGCATGGATGCCAACGACAGGCCTTTGGTCAACAGCCGGGACTTAAAAATTCATCTGTAGCGCAGAAGAACCATAGTTCTGGGCATCTCGGCATGGGATCAGAGTGGGGGCTGTCATGGAAGAATATGATTTCATGTGGGCCTGGGGGCCCAGAGTAACTTTGCCTCCTGCCTCATTACTTGAAGGGGGAAGGCCTCGATCATGTCTGCTAGCCATACAGGGGGATGGACTGGTCTAGTCAGCAGCCCAGTGTGAAGCAGAGGGAACTCAGTTCAGTGATGGCCTCTACTGTGTGCCCTGTGCTGCTGAGTTCAGAGGGTACAAAAATGACTAAAATGTGGTTCCTGCTGTTGGAGCTTACCTCTGGTGGAGGATACAGAGGCAGGAAGGGACAATTTTAGTTTCAGTAGGTAAGTGTTAAGATAGAGGTGAGCACAGAGGAAGGGCCAATAAACTAATGCTGAGGTGGCATTAGAGCTGAGTCTTAATGGACAAACAAGGGCCTGGGGAGGGGGCAGTGAGAAGGGTGTGTCAGGCTGAGGGAATGGCATCAACAAAACCATGCAAGTGTGGTGTATTAGGGGGAACTACAAAGAGTTTGGTTGCCAAACCTGAGAACTTAAGACAGTTCCTGACACACGGTAGATCCTTAAATGTCAGTACAATAAATGGAGTACAGAGTAAGGGGTGGTAGAGACAAGTCTGAAGCCATTTAAGAGTGTCAGTTGTAGATGGTTGTCAGCAGTAATACACACTTAGAATTTATTGTATATTTACTACATGCCAGGCACATATGCTGAGTACTCTATATGCATTAACTTAGTTAATCCTCACATGAGCCCTAAAAGGAAGATATCATTGTTCCTATTTTTTGATGAGGAAGGCAAGGTCCAGAGAGGTTAAGTAACTTGTCCAAGGTCACAAAGCTAGTAAATGACAGAACTGGGATTTGAAACCCCTGAGTCTGGTTTCAGAACCTATCTTCTTAACCACTGCCCTGTGTTGACTTTCTAAAGGCCATGAGAGTGAGGACATGGTCTAATCTGCGTTTCAAATAGATAACACTGGCTAAAATGCAGAGGGTAGATTTAAGGGGGAAAAGAGGCTCCGGGGCCTGCCAGGGTTGTGTAAATTGGAAGTGCTATGTTCCCGGCAACGCTTTAGGGCTTGGGAGCATGGCCACTGGGGGAGCCACCTCTTAGAAGGACCTTAATACCAATTAGGGGAACACTCCTATGGTTCCTCCAATGTTATCACCATCTTGTCTAACCTTGAGAAGAGAATTGTAGTTTTCAAGAGATGTCATCTCAACAGTGCCATCTCCTGCAATGCTTGAAGACAAGTTAGAGGTCCTAACAAATGGCAGGCAAACTCTGTGTCTGTCTTTGAACACTCAGGCTGCCTTTTTCTTTTCTTTTTTAAGCAGCAGAATTTTTTTTTCATTGACCACTAAAAATAATGATGATAGCTACAGTTTTGGTGTGTACTGTGTGCCAGCACTGTATATGCTCTTACATCATCTCTTTTAATCCTAGTAACCCTATGTAGGTTGGTATTATTAGAGCTTGGGAAGCTAAGAGTCAGAGTGGTTGAGTAACTTACCCAAAGTCACTCAGCTACAAAGGAGTAGAACTGGTTTGTGATTGCAGAGTCCACTTCTTTTCCAGGCAGTCTTTGCCTGCCCTTCACCAAAACACCCCACAAAAACGACAACACAGAGGCACCCCTAGGGGTGGTCCTGTCCTGTGGGTGGAGGTGTTACATACCCTAGTGGGTTCTACCCTCTCAGTTTCTGTGACTCTGTGTGGCGGTGCAGGCTTGTTTCCCACATCATTCATCAGATTCCTTCGTAGCTTACCTGAAGACTCTGTACCTCCTCCCCCTCCATCCTGGGGACACTTAGAAGGTTCGACTTTGAGTTCCAGCTGCAATTGTGGCTTCTTGTGGAAAAGGCCTGTCTGTTAGGTGGGCCAGCTGGGTTTGGTGTATGCTCCCTGTGCATTTGGCTCTCAAAGTGCTGTATCTAAGGTCTTTGCTTTTAATCAGAATAGTTCACATCTTTTCTTTCCGTGCTGATCAGCGGGAGCCAGCTGGGGGTGGTAGCAAATCTTCCTTTAATTTCCACTGTGATGGATTATTACTTCGCTTAAAATGGTGTTTAATTTGTACGTGTGCCCTGAGGCTTTCAAATATCAAGCTCATTTGAGTATTGTTGGAAATCAGTTTGGACTCCACAATATGTTCAACGAGTTGGAGTCATGAAGCCCCATGCAGCCTGTGGTCCCGTTAATAGGTACAAAAGTCCAAAAATTAAAATGTGGTGAGTTCTGCAGCCCAATGCTTGTAATTTCTTCCTTTAAAAAAAAAATCCATCTCTGTTATCTTCTTTCCTAAGAATCGACTCAAAGAAGCAGCTTTAAAATTTTTCCCTCAAGAGGGAAGAAGACAGTAATAGGTGATGGTTTTTCGATCCTTAGCTCTGGTCTTTTTTCTCCCACTCAGCCCACTCTCTCCTTTCTTCTCAGGCACACAGGCCCTCTCTTGATCTGTTTTTACCTTGCTTTCACTTACCCCCTCTCATTCCTCCTAGTTTGCTCTGTACCAGTTGAACAAGATGCATATTTCAGCAAGCCACTTTGTCTTCCCTTTCTTCTCAGGGAAGGAGTCACCTTTCAGATGCCTGTCAATTCCTGTGAAAGAACGAGAGAAGCAGAGTGACTGTGGAGGAGCAAAGTCTAATGCCTGCTGTCTAGGCTCTCCAGGGTTTTTCTAGCACCAGGCAGCCTGGGATATTGCTTACGTGGTCGATTTTTCTCTTGTCTTTTCAAGTTCTGTGCTATGGTGTGTGATGAATGTGTGTGCCTGTGTATGTTTTTGTGACACACTCATTTAATACAGACTGTAAATGCTTATTCCTCAGAAGGTAGCTTTGAGTAAGTTTTAGGATTCAGATCTGAAGCTGAGTATAACCAGAAACCCCTGCCTGTGAACTTTTTTTGGGTTTCCTAAAGAAGAGAAGTGAGGAAAGAAATAATTCTACTCTGGGGAAATGCATAATTTGGAAGCCGTCTGCATGTATAAGAAAACAGACTCTGCGGCTGCTCTATAAACCCAGACTGGCAGCCAGGGCTCATTGTTTCCTTTTCTTCCCTCAGTGTTTGTATAAAACCGATGGGGCCAGTGCTCCTAGTGCTCCCCACTGGGCAGCGAAGGCTGTGGGCTTCAGAAGGTGGCCTGGGGCAAGCCTCCCATTCATTCCGCCTGCCTCTGTCTTTCCTAGGCCTTACCTTACCTTATCACCCCTTCCTTTCCTGGAAATACTGTCCTTCCTGAGTGTGAAACAGGAGTATTGGGAAGTTTAAGGGTATTTTAGGAAATCCCAAGTAGGGCACTTGGTTCTTTCTACCACCTGTAACATTTGCACAGCCAACAGCATTGGTCTACCATAGGCTTTTGTTTTGACCACTCGCCTTGCCCACTACCGGAATATGCCTAGGGCGAGACAAAGGGGCTCTGGATCCAAGGGGTCATGTATCTTCCTTCCTCGTCTCCTGTTATGGCCAGGCATAACTCTGAGGCAAAGCTGGGTAAATTAATTCTCACCTCCAAATCCTTCAAGTATTTCTGTGATGTTCAGTTTAACCTGTGATTTCACATCTTTAAAAATAGTGGTGGGAGACTGAGCAGGAAAGACATTATGCCTGTAGGGGCCCCTGTAGGTCTGAATTCCTTCATCAGTTGGACATCTCATGTGTAACTGGTCGCCCTGGATGTGGAACCTGCTTGGCTCAGGGCTGCAGAAGGGACATGCAGGGTAAAGGGTAATAAACACAGTTGTCCTTCAGCCTAGTGCTGGCCAGTGGTGTTGGCCACTCAGGAAGATATACAGAGTCCCAGGGGTACAGTAGCCTTCACTGACTGCTATGGTGGGAAGGTCGTCAGGAAGGAGGGCAGCTTCCCTTTGGAAAATTTGGTTCCAGTGAGGTTTAGAGGAAAAATAGGACTATGATTTGCAGGCTTTCTCTAAACATCCAGGTGGATCCCAGACATAATCCAGCAAGGAAGATCTGATTTTGTTTGTCTTCCTCCCCCGTCTCTCTAAATAATTTTATCTTCAAAGCATGACGCAGGCGTTAATTAACACTCTGGTTCTCCTGGGAGGTAGGCAAGTGGAAACGCCACCCCCCGTTAGTGAAGTCCAGGGAATAGGCAGGTGCAGAAGCCTCAGGCAAGTGAGCCACAGAGAAGCAGAGTGAGTCTTAGACCTTAGCCTTTGTCCTCAGACCTTTACTTGGATGTACCTTGGGAGCCACCCCACTTTCTCAGTGTCCTTGGTTCTCAGTAGAATAAAAGAGCTGAGGCTATGGTAGGAGAGATGTTTGGTACTGTGGGATGAGCAATGGAAGTCTGAGGGGTTGAGGAGAATTTCTGGTAACATTATGCCACTAGTTTCATTCATTCACTTACTTTTTCAAAAAAAAAAGTATATATGTGTATGTATACAGATATATACATACATACGTATGCTGAGCATCTACTTCTGGGGAAAGTATTGCAAAGGGAATCACTTCTTCCAAAAGAGCTGGCTCGCCATGAGGGACCCTGCTGGATGGGAACTTGAACCTTTGTATCCCTTGCTTAGTCCATAAGCAAAGGGCACTGTGGGGTTTGTTGCCTCTGCAGGTGATGGTTTCAAGTGTTGGAGGACTCTGGCATCTGGAAATGGATGAGAAATCCATATGTGACTGTTGATGTTGTGAACCTCTGGAGGCTGAACTTCTCCTTTTCCTTTAGCCATTTATCTTGGTTGGCTCAGGAGAAGGGGCTCTTAGGGGGTTCCCCTCGCTCCGGGGCTGTAGGTAGCACATCTTTCAGCCTGGCCTTTTCTAAGGCTTCCTAGGAATGGTGCTCATGCCAGTTTGCTGGATATCGGTGGTAGGTACCTATGGTAACTGCTGAGAGCCCTGAGTTGATCCTGAACCTCCAACCCTAGAAACACCAGCCATACTGGAAAGATCCCCAGTGGTTTCTTTCTCCTTCATTGGGCATCTTGGCACAGTGCAAGAAACTGGGAGGGGATCATTTCATCCTGTATGTGTTGCCGTCTCTCTGGGTGACAGTTGGATTCTACTTGCTTTGCAGGAAGTCCAGCTCCATCAGCTAATGATATTCACCTTATCTTGGTACTGCAGGCTGCTGAGAACCAGCCCTAGACCTCTGCTTGAGGGTCCTTCCTCTGGAAACATCACCAGTGTGTGGAGCCTGCCCCACACCTACCCTCTGCCAAACCACGGCCTTTACCTGTGTCTTCCGGTGTTTCCCGTGCGACCCATCCTGTGGGAGTGCCTCGTGGGCTGCCCCGGAGTTCACCCCACACACAGAAGCGCCAATGGTGAAGATGACAAGATCCAAGACTTTCCAAGCATATCTGCCCTCCTGCCACCGGACCTACAGCTGCATTCACTGCAGAGCCCACTTGGCCAATCATGACGAACTCATTTCCAAGGTACCTGTTCCCTGCAGACCTTCCTTGCCTACCCCGGGGAAGGCGCTTCTGGCTCCTAAGGTTGCAGAGGTTTGCAGGCTCTCCCAGGGAGGGCTGACTTGCATGGCTATCTCACTCAACTGAGATATAACTTCAGTTGGAGGAGGAGTATAATAGTTTAATTTTTAATTTTGGAAATTAGATATCGTTCCTGTTGGAAGCTGTAGGGGCTTGTGGCTCACAGGCCAGAGGGGAGAGGGGCTGAGGAGTGATGGGAGCCTTTTGCTTGGCTTGCTTGGCTTAGGTTGGAAGATGAACAAAGTGCGTTCTAAGACAGGTGGTGGGAGGAGAGCAGGATATCTTGTAGGAGAGGTTTGTTAGCTGAGATGAGAGAAGATATTGCCTTCCAAGCCCCCAGGAAGGTTACCAGACTGTTGAATTACTAAAGTGGGTGGCCTTTGGGGAAGGCCAAAAGTGGCTTGGTGAAGAGCTGACCCACTGGCCTGTGGGGACCTTCAAGGTTTCTACATGAGGTCATATGGCATGACATTTGATCACACTCAGAAGAAAGAGTGGAGCCCTATTTTCTCGGAGAAGCCTTGGCAACTGCTTCCTAAAGTTGGGGGTGAGAGTGGTTATTATTAAATAAACCCAACATCCCAGTTGTGTAGTCCAGGAACTATCTCTTTTAGGCAGCATTCCCAGGGGAGCTACCTCCCTCCTGGCCCTAAATTCCCAGGGGAAGAGAAACAGGTTTTACTAGACTTCGTAAAAAGGAGAAAGAGATTATGGCAGACTTTTCTCTTTAAAAAGCATCCTTCCTCAGAACCTGGTCTTCATGCCATTAAAGTAAAAAAAAAAAAAAAAAGAAATTTTCATGTAGACCCAGACTAAAAAAAAAAAAAGTTAGCATTCTTGATCTGTTTACAAGAACTATTAGAAAAGGTGGCACCACTCTCCTTGCCTCTGACTTGGTAGCCCCAGCCGGAAAGGGATGGACCATCAACTGTCATCGAACAGTTCTGTCCAGATGGCTGATTTGACAGGAAGTGAAGACGGTTGCTTGAACAGCCACGTCTGTGGTGGTGGGGGTTCTCAAATCAGGACTGAGGACAGAACTCCTCCTTCCAGGCCTATTCCCGGGTCTAGGGTTACCACAGAGCTTGAACCCTGGAGCCCTCAGTGTCCTGGCCTCCAGCCTACTTTCCCTTCTCTAGGTTTCTGCTAATTACTCGCCTTGATGCTATTTATGTTCCAGTCAGCCTATTATAGTGCCTTTCTCTATCAACTAACTCATCTTGTCTCAGATTCATCTTGAATCTTTTGAGAGTCCCTTGAGTCTGGAAGTTTGGATGTGGAGAGGCTGTGTCAGTGAGGGAAGAGAGGAGTCCATGCTCTTTGCTTTGGAAGGGGGCCTGCAAGCTTGGAGGGAAAATGAGAGTTGTCCTATTTCTGGAAATCTCCAGAGAAAGTGGAAGCCAAGATATCTTTTTAATACCAGGAAGAAGTGCTATGTATCATAAGAAATTGAAGTAATAATAAAATGTATTTTAGCACTTTCTGTGTACTAAAAACTGCTACCTGACACTTTATAAATATTATCTCACTTAACCCTCATAAGAAGCCTTAAGTAGGTGATGTTAGTCATCTCTGGAAGGAGAAGTTGAGACTCATACAAGTTGTCCAGGAACTCAAATTGGAAGCTCAAAGAAGAGAGAGCAATTACTTTGAGGGTGTTCAAGAAGGATTTCTGGAAGAGGTGGTATTTGAGCTAGGCCTTGTAAGATGGGCAAAAGTAACTGTGTAGAGATGGTAATGGCCTTCAAATTCGATGTCTTGTCTCTTTGGCCTCATATACAGAGCCTTGGACGATCTGGCAGAACCTAGCTTTTGAGTTAGGTCTCCTGCCAGTTCCTTGCTTTACGTTTCAACTACTTGGAACTAAGCAACATTCCCTGACTGTACAGAGAAGGGTATTTCAGGCCTCTGTGCCTGAGCCAAGTGCAGCCCATTTTCTTCACCTCCTTCCTCTCTCACAGGAGCTCTCACGCATCCTTCTCCACCTGGGCCCATGTCCTACTCACTTTGTGTCTCTGGGTCAGAACCTGACCCATGGCAAGAGTTCAGTAAATGATCAAATAAACAGATGGATGGAGCTTGAGCCTTGGGAGAAGACAAATGATGAGCAAAGAAGACTTTGTCGGCCTCTTGTCCTCCTTCCTGCCCCTTTGGGGCAGAAAGGCTCATTCACAAGTCCAGGCCAAAGTCAGCATAGGCTTCAGTTTCATTGGCTACAACCAGTGCACAGATGGGGTGCATTAGAGCTTGATTTAAAGAGTTAGGTTAAACGCCTGACTGGGGAAAGAGTGAGGGAACTGTGGCTGGCATTGCACAAAGATTCCTTTATTTTACTCCACAGCCACCCCCGGCATTAAATAATCTATAGATTCTTATGCAGGTCTGCTTAACGGAAAGACCATTGCCCCAGCTCCCTCCTTGGAAAATGGGCCTTTCTTTTCATTTTGTTTCTCTCTTCCATTTAAGAAAGTTCAGGGAGAGAATGTTTCTCCTGTTCTCCCCTCTTGACATAATCTCCTATGTGGTTTCAGAATCCACCCAGTGGGAGTTAGGAGCTGGGAAGCAGATAACTGGAGCAGCAGTGAAACTAAATGATACTTTGTGCTTGTAATAGAGCCTTTCATCTGGAAGCTTGACATTCCATTGTCTGGTTTAAAAAAAAAAAAACCAGTGAGTCTGCCTTCATTATGGAGAAGGCTACCCAAAGTCCAGAGAACTAAAGCTCTGAGTATGTGGCTAGCAGAGAACCGGGAACAGAATCAGGACTTTGAACTCCCTTCCTATCAGTGTGGCTACACGGAAACGTGTAGTTGTAAACTTTTGAACAATTAGGGTCTTCAGTCACTTGCTGCATAATGACGTTTCGGTCAACAACCAACTGCGTATACGACAGTGGTCCTATGAGATTAGTAACATATAGCCTAGGTGTGTAGTAGGCTCTACCATCTAGGTTTTTGTAAGCGCACTCTGTGATGTTTGCGCAATAATGAAATCGCCTAATGACGTATTTCTCAGAACATGTCCCTGTCGTTAAGTGACGCATAACTGTGTATTGATATGGTGGTGGAAAGAGTCCTGCACGAGGCTTTCCACCTTCCCAGCCTGTTTTAGATCCCTAGAGGCCTTGTTGCCGGGAATCAACTGTCCAACATCTGAGTCTCAGTTTCTCACTATTAAAATGGGTAAAATAATATTTGCTAAGTCTAATGGCTGGTAGCTAGTACTTACTGTGTGCTTACTATATGCCGTCCCCTAACAGTCCTGTGAGGTAGGCATACCTTATTAGAGGGTGGGAGAAGCAGGTTTACCTCAGTTGGTTGTTATGTGGCTGGATGAGATCATGGACATGTGGGTGGTTTGCAAATCACAAAGCGCTATGCAAATATAAAGTAGTCCCTTTGCTTCTCTTGGCCTTGCTATCCAGAAAAAAAAAAAAAAAAAGGCAGTGGGGTGGGATAGAGAGGACTGATCCTGCCTGACACCCCGCAAATTTAGTTTAGCCAAGATAGTTTCACTTCAGAACCTGGAGCACCAGAGTTGGAAATAAGAGGAAAAGGTGATAGAAGAAAATGACAGCAAAGTTTTGTGTGTGCCTGCAGAAAGGTACCAGCATTTGCTCTGGGGCGGGGGCTGCTTTTTGAATCGATGACAGAACTATCTAGGGAATGTGCTGAGGCATCCTGCAGTTTCTTTCTTAGGGGGTGTTGTGGTATAAATGCTGGAGTGTTTGCATACAGAGGTATTTTGAGTTGGCACGAGGAATTGCTCATGCTGTTGTTTCTCGCTTAATGGTGCAAGCCCCAGTGTAAAAATGTATTTTGGTTATAAAGTAATAGTTTCAATTAGAACAGTTAAGTTGCCTTGAGTGAGAACAATCTAATGCTCATTTTAGTGGATGCTGTCTATTCATCTTCACAAAGCTTTTCCATGAATATCTGATGTCTGTGGTCCTTCCCTTGCCTCCTTCTTGCCAGCTCTTCCATGGCATTCTGGAAGAGGCTATTTAGGAATGGTGCATTGGCTTAATCTGTCACAAACCCACTTTGGGGGTGGTAGCTTCATTCCAAGACAGAGGTTGCTCTAGTGTGCTGGGTCCTTGGAGGGAAGGTATTGTGGGAGGCTGTGGAGTGGGTATCCAGTGCAGGAAGAGAAATCTTTTGTTCATCCTCCAAAACGACTTAAGTTATTCCTATGTCAAATCTTCGGGTCAGATTTTCTTCTGGTAACATACAGAATTCCCAGAACTGCAGATCATCTAGCCAAGCCCCTCTTCATGAGGAAACAGACCACGGGCAGCTCAGTGAGCAGCCTGAGGTTACACAGCCTCAGCCAGTCATCTCTACCTCGCACCTCTGGACTGCGCTCCGCGTGAGGAGCTCTGACCTGACCTGTTTTAAAGTGCTGGGCCTCCTTCTGAGGCTGGGAGATTTCAGGAGGCAGGTTCTTTTTGTTTCCTACAGGGTTCCATTGGGCTTATAGTGGTGGCACTTTGGTTTCCCCTTCCTACCTAGACGTTAGCTGCAGCACTGCTTTGGGTAAAGTGGCAGGGAGGAAGGCGTTTTGAAGCCTTGTGTTGATTTAGTAACTGCCGAGAGACCCACTCTGCCCTCGGTTTCCCACCTCTGCTTCTGAGCACTAGTGTTCTACACCAGTGATTCTCCAAAAGACTGTATCTCCAACATGCTGGCTTAGAGGCAGTGGATATGGAGGGGTGCTGGTATGGTAGTACAGAGGTCTGTCCCAGGTTGTCCACTCTACCTCTCTGGGATTTGTTTCTCTTAATTCCCACCGCCTACCAGCTTGTTTTAATGTACAATAAAACTAACTCTCCAAAATATTCATGCAATTATTATTTTATTTATTTATTTTTTTGAGGAACATTAGCCCTGAGCTAACATCTGCTGCAAGTCTTCCTCTTTTTGCTGAGGAAGACTGGCCCTGAGCTAACATCTGTGCCCATTGTCCTCTACTTTATATGAGGGACTCCTGCCACAGCATGGCTTGCCAAGTGGTGCCATGTCTGCACCCAGGATCCGAACCGGTGAACCCTGGGCTGCCGAAGTGGAATGTGTGAACTTAACCGCTGCGCCACCGAGCCGGCCCCAATGCAATTATTTATATCCTGAAAACTTCATGTAAAATTAAAAACAGGAACAGAATTTCTAAAAGTCCATTCATTTCTTTTTCTCTCGGTGCTCTGGAAAATGTTATAGTGAGCATTGGATTGTATTAGTGTTAGTAACTGCTGCCCCCCATCAGGCAGCACGATTCGTAGAGAACATGGGCAATAAGATGTGGCTCTTGCAGATAATTCTGTGAGCTTATCCAACTTGCAAAATGTATGTTGAATTCTAATTTTGTTAATTGAGAGATTTTGGTATCCAATGGATATATGACAATGATTTTTACAAAAACCATAATTTAATAAAATTAGTATTTCTATTCTAACAGGAGGAAAAAAAACCACCCAGACTGCATGTAAGCCTATAAATGTCTATCTCACTAAAAGTGAACTTTTTATTTCTAAAATAGGGAGACCCAGGCTCTTTACCAGAGTGGTTAGTTGATGGGCTTTAAGAAACAAAAGGTTCAGAGAATAACCACTCTGTATGACCCACGTGGTAGTGGGTGCCTTTGCTTCTTTGTAAGCATTGGTGGATGCCTTTGTTTCCTTTGCAGTGTTTGCAAAACATTATTGAATGTTTGTCAGAGTTTCCTAAAGAGCATTTCTGAGGGACAGCAAAGGCAGAAGTGATAAATTGTAGAAGAGTTCCAACATAACCTAATGAGCCCAGTCTCAACCAATTTAGCTTTTGTAAAGAAAATCACATATCCGTTGTAAAATTACTTACTTCTTTTTCTCAACTATTTGACCTTTGAAAGCCCTGTCCCCCACTAAGGAAATGTTAGTTCTGAAGGAGTACAGAAGAGCTATCTGTTGACCACCCAGGAAGGGTGACAGGTGAACAAGTCCATACAGAAAGTCTCCAAACAAAGGGATGTGGTTAGATTACAGGGTTTCTTGGTGAAAAGAAATGATCTGAGGGTATCTTCCCCCCATAGGGACAGAGATTGAATTAATTCAGGGTGAGATAAGCCATAAATTGGGCTGGGACAATTTGTATGGTGTAGTTGTTCCAAGATTTGACCACCTTAACTGGATCTCAGGCCTTTGGTATATGTGGGTGATGGCAGTACGGAGGGTGCCTATATTAGCTGTTGTCTTAGTGTTCTCTCATTGCATAAATACTAAATATGTACTCTGTGTATGTGTGTGTGTGTGTGTGTGTAGATTGTACTAGATAATATGATACTACCCTTAAGGATTTTATCATCTAGGAACTTTGACTCTAGTTGGGGAGATAATAGGTTCATAAATCTCCCTTCTTGAAGTTCTTACTTTACATTATGTTTTTCTTAAAGTAGTTATCATAGTAACAATGCATGTTTCCCATTAGCCTGTGAACTATGGAGGAGATGATTGATGTCATCTTTGTGTTTCTAGCACCAGCACAGCTCCTAAACACTGGTAGATTTTCAGTGAATATGCGGACAAATAACTATTAGTGCTCTAGGATAGAGACAGACATCAAGGGAGGTCTTAATCTGGGGTCCATGGACTAGCCTCAAGGAATCCTTGAAATTGTGTATTTAATTCTGTGTGCGTGTATATTTTTCTAGGGAGGGTTCCATAGCTTTCATCAGATTCTCAAAGGGGTTGTTGATCAGAAAAACCCTTAAGATCCATCTTTTTAGAAACTGAAGTTCTGGGAAGACTTGGTAGAAGTGACATTGAAATGTGCTTTGAAGCAAGAACCTAGACAAATGGAAATGGATGGGGAGGGGCCAGTAAAAAGAGCAGCATGAATAAAGAAGTGGAGGCAGGAAGCGTGCAGGGAGCAGCCATTCTTTTGGGTTAGCTATTGAGGAACTGTGTGAAAACAGATTGAAAGAGTAGGTTGAAGCCAGATTGTAGGGAGAATAGAAGTTCACACTTTATCCTGTTGGCAGTTGGGTTGTCCTGAAGACTTTTGAGCAAGTAATGACATGACCAGAGCTCTGCTCTGAGATGGTGAATGTTGTCCTGGTGTGGTAGGTGAACTGCTGAGGAAGAGGCTGGAAATGGAGAAACTAGTGTTTATGCATTGCAGTGGTCTGAAGGTGTTCCAGGCATATGGTGATCATTCAGTAAATTCTTATTGACCACTGCTTGGGAAAGAAATACAAGCATTCTAGCCTTTAGAAAAATTCTATCATTTATGGCCGTGAACAAGAGGAATTGAGTTCAGGAAGTCACACTCTTTCGATGGGAGGCAGACCTGTCCCACAGTCATGTCTGCTTCCTATGAAAATTAATGATCTGGGCACAAGCAGAGTTGCTCACCAATTTATTATCAAAGGAGCTGCTAGGGACCAAGTGTGGTGAATCATCTGTGTTTTTTGTTTTGTTTTTTTTTTTTTTTTTGCTGCAGACTGCAGGCAGCTGGAGCATGAATCTGCTCAAATGTGATTCTTTCTGTGTGGTTGCTTTAAATACCAAAAGGAAATGTTGACTTGAGCTATGAGGCGTACCCTGAAAATTAACTCTGTGGTTTGCAAATGCCTCTAAGGTTGCAATCATAAGATTGGTTTGTACATTAGTGTCTCGGCACTCAGTAAGGATGCTTGTGATTGCAAGCTTGTGTTCCTAGTCAAAAATCCAAAGAAACTCTTTTAAACAGAATGTTCTCCCAGGGAAGCAAGAAGTGGGTGCAGAACCCCTCCCCCTATGTTTTTGTTTGACCACTGCACTCCCTCCGTCTCTGGAATGGTAACCCTGCACCATTGCTGGTTTGGCTGTTTGTATTTGGGGGCCTGACCAGAATCCACCATCATAGACTGATTGTTCAGTTCAATAATACTTTTGTATTTCACACAACATGCCAGGCCCTAGGCTGGGTGCTAGGAATAGGGAGATGAAGCCAGATGATTCCTGCACTCAGAGATCCTGTGATCTTTTGGGGTACAGGGGAATGCAGGGCCCACTGTGGAAGGCAGAAGAATGTTACAGATGAGGTAGTGTTGATGCCATAAAAAAACACAGGATGAAAAATCTACTTTGCTGCTATTAACTACTATTTAATGAACACTGACTGTGTGGTAGGGACTCCTTCAGACATGCTCCTTCCTCCATCACTTGACAACGTCCCTTCAAGCTGGGGATTAAGTGACTTACCTAAGTCCATAGGTTACCGGGAAGCCATGTGGGATACAGATCTAGATAGGTCTATGCCCTCTTTGGCACTGGTGACCTAGGTAGCTTCTTTTGGCATCGACTATTTTCTGGTCTTTCTCAGTAACATTGGTGGTAAATCCTACCCCGTCTTCCCTCCTATCATCTCCCTTGCCTGGACAATCCTTTCTTTCTCTTTATTCAGTATCTACTCATTCTTGAAGACCAGCTTAAGTATTTTCTAGGATGTCCTCCTGGACTGTACAATTCTCTCCCTCCACTGAACATCTGTAGAACTCACTGCCTGATTGTTCATTTGGCAATTAATAATGACTGTCCTGTAATAATATGGTTGGTGTTATTGTGGTTACATGCACTTTTCATGAATAATTGTCTTGTTTCCTTGTAAGATTCTAAATGACCTGGAGTCACAGACTCTCAGAACGTTAGAGCTAGAGGGGCCTTTGAACCTGGGTTTTCTGGCTCAACTCCTCATTTTACAGATTAGGAAACCAAGGCCCAGAGAAACTGAGTGCCTCTTGACTTTGTACTTTGCCACCTCCTCCCTGCCACACCACCCACTGCCTTGCGCATAACAGGTGCTTGTAAATGCTGGAGACAGCCCTGGGGGAGAGGGCTGGAAGCTGGGAAATCAAAGTATCAAGCTGGATGATCTGGGGCAAGACTGTTCTCTCTGGCTCTCCCTTTTCTTCATCCCTCCAAATGAGGCGTTACATTAGATAGACTGTCATTAAAGGTTCCTTCCACCTCCCCCATCTTCTGATTATAGTGTAGCAGCAAAAGATGATACGAGGCAACATGACTTAGTGGTTAACAGTATGACCTCTGAGCCAGACTATCTAGGTTCAAGCCCTGGCTTCTTCACTTAGTAGTTACGCAAGTGAAGCAACCTCTCTGTGTCTTAACAACCTTATTGAGAAAATCGGAATAATATTAATATTGGATACCTATAAGATTTTTGTGGAGATTAAGTGAGGTGGTCCATATAAAGTACTTATCACAGTGCCTGACATACAGTAAATGCTCAATAAATGTTGGTAGTTTTGTCTATGAATAGTTAAAAAAAAATCTTTTTTTAAAGATTGGCACCTGAGCTAACAACTGTTGCCAATCTTTTTTTTTCTGCTTTTTTTTTTCCTCCAAAGCCCCCCAGTACATAGTTGTATATATTTTAGTTGTGGGTCCCTCTAGTTGTGGCGTGTGTGACGCGGCCTCAGCATGGCCTGATAAGCGGTGCCATGTCCGCGCCCAGGATCTGAACCGGCGAAACCCTGGGCCACCAAAGCCGAGCGTGGGAACTTAACCACTCTGCCAGGCCACGGGACCTGCCCTTGTCTATGAATATTCATTGGGCAAGCCAAACAGAAAGTGCCACTCAAACGTAACCAGGTTCCGGCACCCATGACAGTCCTGGTATATTTGTTCCTTCCTTTTTTTGAGTCTCAGCTATTGCCCTGTAGCTATACAGCTGTCGTCAGTAGTCTTGTGAGCCCTCTATAATCATTGAGTCTCTTGCTTCTTATAATTCCAAAGGGACAAGCAGGTCTCTGAGGGTAACGAAATAGCAGCAGCAGCGGCCTCCACTCTGCTCTCGGCCATCTTACCTGACAGCCGCAGTGTGGCCTCTCTAGAATTTAAAAGGAAAGATGTGCTCTTGCCCGCCTCCCTTCTAGTCTGTCAGGTGGTTATTTTGCCAACCCACAGGTCACCCAGTTACAGAGACCTCAGACTACTGTGACAACAGCAGCCCAGGCAGCTGGAAGAGAATTCTGGGCCAGAATTGCTTGTCAGTTTCGTTCATCCTATGGTACTTCACGGTGGGGGTGGGGTGAGGTTCTTCTGCAAGAAGCCATTTTCCTTATCTTTAAACAACAAAACCAAAAAAGATTCTCTGATACCTTTGTTTCTAAAGCACACAGCCAGCTCTTGACAGGAGGGTTTGACCTGGTGACCCAGGGTATTGTCTCTGGGGTCAGGGCTGCCAAGCTAAGGAGAACTTTAGCTCTCTGCTTCCCTCCCGACCCTGGCGTATTGCTGGTGGCTGGACAGGGACTTAGGGGAGGAGGGGGAGGAGAGGAAGAGAGGAGGAGATGGCTCCGCCAGCTGCTGCTAAAACAACAACAACATCTAATCAGTCCATAACTCCCTCCCTGCAGACCACAGTGATGTCCAGAGGCAGAGCAGGTGGCACTGGCTCTCTTCTCCCCCTCGCCCTCAACACCTTTGGGGCTTTGAAGGGGCCACGTATGATTGTCAAAAGGAAAATTATCTATCTTTGGAAAGCCCAGGAACTCCTTTTCCTCCCTGTGAGGACTCATTCCACCAAGAGCATTCGAAGTAACTTCAACTCTCTTGCAGATAAAGGAAGGAACAGAAAAACATTTCCGTGCCAAAACTAAAGATCCCAGAGTGAAACCTCCTGCACCAAGCCCTATCCTGTGTTCCAGATTTAGGGAGCTCCTCATACACGTTAGATATTGGGGCTACAGTGGCCAATAGATGTATGCCTTGCTCTCACCCAGCTTGAACTCAGTACCCTTTGGCTACTGGAAAGCCCACCATCTTCAGGGTCAGCTAGGGGCGGTGCAAGTAGAGATCTCCATCCTGAGCCTGGTACCTAGGGTTGTTGGGGACGGCTGAGAAGCCAACATTTCCATATTGCTTTCCATCCAGCCTGCCTGATTTTCATGAGATGCCCAAATCTGTACAGCTTTTCCCCTGACCATCCCTGTCCTCCCCTGGAGTGTCAGCCTACGTTAGCCCAGCCTAGTAAAATTGCCAGGTAGGCTCTTACAGCTCCAGGTGGCCAGTGAATGAGACTCACTGCTTTCTGATTTGTCTTTGGAGGAATGTCTGTTCTCAGGACCAGGCCTCTCACCATTGGGTGGTGGCTACTTTGTTTACTTCTGGAAGCTGCCCTCCTCTGACCCCTTCCCTTTATTTATTTATTTATTTATTTATTTTTTGAGGAAGATTAGCCCTGAGCTAACATCTGCTGCCAATCTTCCTCTTTTTTTTTTTTTTGCTGAGGAAGACTGGCCCTGAGCCAACATCCATGCCCGTCTTCCTCTACTTTATATGTGGGACGCCTGCCACAGCATGGCTTGCCAAGTGGTGCCATGTCTGCACCTGGGATCTGAACCGGTGAACCCCAGGCCGCCGAAGCGGAACCTGCAAACTTAACTGCTGCGCCAGCGGGCCAGCCCCAAGGCCCTTTCCCTTTAGATGCTAAATGTTCCAAGTGACAGGTAGGGCTAAGGTTCACCCCAAACAAATTCACTAGGAAACCTAAGGAGAGAGAAAGCAAGAGAAACCAGATTTCCTGGAGCTCCTTAAGCTCTAAGTCCCCATATTTCTTGATCCTCTCCTCAGCAAGAGAAAGAAAAAAACCAAAGTATATCTGTGAGGGAGGAGAGGTCCTCTCTGTCTGTCTCCTTCTCTGTAAAAACAACAGGCCAGTCTGCCCTGGGCACTGTGGGGGCAGGTGCTGGGTAAATACACGAGGAAGGAAAGCTGATAAGATAAGGTCTGACAAATCTAGGTCACCGGGCTGCTGCCAGGCACCTGTGTGACTAGTCACCTTGAAGCTGACAGGAGGGAGGATGGACTTTTGTTCAGGGCACAGACTGGCTGACTTGTCATGCCTTAGTTTGTTTGTTTGTTTATTCAGTCAACATTTCTCGAGCACCATTATACGCCGGGCCATGTGCTAGGTGTTTCAGGCCCCTGTGTGTCTGTCGAGCAAAATCTCCTGCTGGATTCCAGGCCTCTAACCAGTGATAAAAAAAGAAATGACATCATGCAGAAGCCAGTCGGTCCACTAACTTCCAGAGTGGAGGCAGCCAGTCTCTTGTAGAAGGGAGGGGCTGTTTGGAGTCTTCAACCCTGTTCCTTCAGCTAGATCAGGGGTCAGCAAAGCTGGTCTGTGAAGGCCAGATAGTAAATATTTTAGGCTTTGCTGGCTGTATGACTGCAACCACTCACCTCTGCAGCCATGGAAAATGCATAAACACGTGAGCATGGCTGTGAGCCAGTAAAACTTTATTTGCAAAACAGGTAAGAGGCCCGATTTGGCCCTTGTGGATTATTTGCTGACCCCTAGGCTAGATAATTGGAATGACTGTTGTGAAATAAGTCTTGGAGAAAAGGGTTTAAGTGATTTCAGGAGGAATCCCAAATCAACACGGTGGCTACACGCGGCATGGATAGCGGAGGAGCTGATGCACTACGCTCATTGACAAAGTCTGATTGACACTCTGATGTCAGCTGCACAGAGAATTCCACTGCATAGGCCTAACTTCAGCCTCAGCCGTCTAGCATCCACAGGTTCCCACCCAAAGTCACAAGGTGACCAAGCCAGACAATGCACATGGTTTCATACAGTCTCATCATTCTAATGAGAAAACAATTTGGAGCCCTGTGGATGGAGAGTCAGTGGAACCATTTTAAAAGCCTTGAATGCAAAGTCAAGCCACCTCTGGTCTAGGCCTGGCTCTGGCACTAACCATGCAGTGTGGCATTGGGTAAGTCACATAACCTCTCTGACCATCCAGCATATATGGAGTACTACTGCGTGAGACACTGAAATGGGGCACAGAAATGGACACACCAAAATTCTTGCCCTTAAGTAGCTTGTGATCTAGTGGGGAAGACAAACAGGTAAACTGTTATAAGCTGTAGGGAAACAGAGGCCTTGAGTAGGTAATTATTCAGAATGCTGTGGGGGCAAAGAGCAGGATGAGTGTTTACTAAGTAAACAAAAAAGGAGGAATCCTTTCTGAGCAGAGGCAGGGAAACATTCTAGGGGAGATCAAGCCTGGGGGACCACAAGTGAGAGGCAGAGCGCAGGGTGGGTGAGAGGGAAGCAGGAGGTCAGCAGGGGTGGATCACACGGGGCCCAGAAGGCCCAGCTAAGGAGTTCAGATTGAATTCTGTGTACTCTGGGGAGCCACCAAAAGGTTTTAAGCAAGGGAGTGTTAGCATTTGATTGAGATTGGAGTAGAATATTATAACATGGCCTATTTTGGAAAATCAACTTGTCCAGCTTCTATAAACCTTATATCTATGAGCTTTGTGTTAACAGGAATGTTGATGTGTATAACGTTAATAAGCACCGATAATTAAGTCAGTGGCTGTAATTAATAACCAGAACCAGTTCCTCTCTGGTGATGCCTTCAGCTAAACAGCAACCAGATAAATCATTGGCAAACACCAAATGCCCATAACTTTGAGAAGAGGGCCTTGCAAAGTTCCCTGGGACCTGGGTTCCCCAGTTTGCTGGGCCAGGTACTCCCTCACGCATGACCCTCCTGGCTGCTTGAGGCTCACTGAGGCATCGTAGGCTGGCAACTACAACCTCACATTTATGAATTTTTCTATTACTTTAATGGGAGAAGTGAGTTGTAGAATTCAGATGTCTTTTGATGTGGCTGTGGGGATTTGGACAGGGCAAAGTGAGGGGGCCTATAAGTGGCTTCTGCAGTCTTCATGTATTTTAGGGCTTGTCTGCAAGTAGTTAAAATTGGTATTAGAAAATGGGAGTTCTTGGGCAGTGACTCCCAATTCTGACAGAACATCAGAATAACTTAGGATAACAAGGCTGATCTCCAGGTCCCACCTCCAGAGATTCCTGCTGTGTAGGTCTGAATGTGACTGGGAATTAAGGCCCTGACTAGGGGAAGGAACAAGTCACCTAGGGCCCAAGATTTAAGGAGGCACTCACTCTCCGGGTTGCACAAGTGCGGGGCAGCACCTCAGAGCGAGTGCCTCCTTAAAGGTTGCGTTGCAGCTCTCTGGCTTGCCTCATCCTAATCCCAGCCCTACTGGGGATTTGTATTTTTAACAAGCAGCCCTCCACCCCTGCGAGAGTACTAATATCTGGGAGCCAGTGCTCTAGGACAAGTGCTCACTACTTTGAAAGTAGCTACACATCCTGTCCCTACTGTCCACTGTCCACCATCTAGCCCTTTCCATTCCCTGAGGGCCCAGAGGGTGGTTCTGACTAACGTTTGTTTGAAAAAGGAAAGAGCTCTCTGGAGGCCTTCTTCTAATAATGATGACAATAGTTATTTTACTGAATGTTTGCTAAATGCCAGGCACTGTGCTGGGTACTTTTCATATGACTCACATCTTTTGTCTCATACCAGCCCAGAGAGATGTACTGCTATTGTTCCCATTTCAGATGAGGAAAATGACGCTTAGACGCTTAAATTGAACTAACCAAATTGAACTAACCAGCTAGGAAATGGTAGAACCAGAATTGGAATTCAGGCGTGACCCCTAGTGTGTACCCCTCAGTGCTCTACCACCCGGTCTATTTCTTGCTCTGAATGAGCAGAGGAACCCAGCCCAGCCTACTCTCTTGGTCCTTCCCAGGTGGTCTGCCTGGCTCTGAAATCTCCAGGTAACCCCTGTTCCTGAGGTTTTACACTTGAACCAAACATGGCACCCCATGGTCTCTTCTGTGGTTTTTTGAAAAATAAGAGTTATCTGACTCCTAGAGCCATGGCAAACAGGGAAGGGGTGGAGAAAGAGCACAGGTGATCCTCAGCAAGGCAGAAGAGTTATTCTTTCTTAAGCTGTTTACTAATTAACTCCCTTTGCTCTTGAAACCAGAAAGAGGAAGAACTCAAGAGTCAGCAAGGCTCAGAAGCCCTAATTAATTTGTGGTCCAACTGGGTCAGCGGCAGTGACCCTATGCAGTGGCCTTTTCCTTTTTCTCCAGGACATGTGTGCCCCAGCTCACTAGAGCAGAGTTCCACAGCACTGAGGGGAGGGATTCCAGGCCCCCCCCACCCCCCCCCCCCGGCACCCCACCCCATTAGATCTCCTGTCATGTCTCCCTATTCAGTTCCTTCCTCCCTGGCTTCTGGCTGGGCTTCTGCTGGTGTTAAGTTGCCCCAAATACCTAGTCTCTTATTTCACATCCTCAGGCAGAGATCCCACAGCCAAGGTGCCCTTTCAGCTTAGCTTTCCCATCGGCTGCTCACCCACAGATAAGCTCCTAAGAGGAGGGAAGGGGGAGGGTGGAGAGGTGGGTAAAACCTGCAGCAGACCCCTTTGTCCCTTTGTCATAGGGCATAGTGGGTACTTCAGGTCCGCGGTGTTGTGTTTGACAGGGAGGCCCTGGGTGGTGGCTAGCTGCCTGGCCCTAGTCCTTTTTTGGCAGATGGAACTTGACTTGGCTGAGTCGCAATTGTACATAGGCTTAGGCTTTACCTTAGGGTGGAAATTGGAGGCTGAAAGTTTGTAAGTGTCCAGAGACAAGGAAACTCTGTGTTCATTGTGGGCTGGGAGAATGCAGGGGCTCCTGAGCCAGGCTCTATTTCTGCATAATCTGCCATGGCTATGCCAGACTCATTGTCCAGACCTCGCAGAGATGTTTCATTCCTTGGGCTGGGTGGAACTGAGACATGAGTGCTGCTGCGAGACGGGAGGGGGAAGAAGCCAATGGACAAAATGTTCCTGTGTCTGGATGGACCAGCCACAGCATAGGCTGGGTCCCTGGGAATTGAGATGAAGCTTTTCTCCTTTAGCCAGTCCATATCGTGAGTAACAAATGAGTTACTGCCAGATGAACTGGTTTTAATTTACCTTTCTGAAGTGATAGATGTGCTTAAGATAAAAATGAGAGTGACTAGGAAGTCTGCACAGGTAGCTTTGCCAGTCTCACTGCTTTGGAGAATGAACACGTACCCTGGACTTAAACTCCTACCTCTTCTTCTGTCTTCCCCGTCACTTGCAACCAACGCAAATACCTGGAACCTGGTTATAGGGATTATTATGTTACGTGGAGTTAGTATTCCAAACAGTTTCAGGTAATTTCCCCAAGAAGAGATCTCCAACCATGGCTTCTAAAGATAACCTTGTAGATATATGCCAACGTGACAGAACCCAAGAGCTGGGCCTCTCTGTATAGATTGGTATCCAGAATTTATTTAAAGTGATGTCCAGACTATCCAGAGACTACTTAAAAATGTGTACCAAAAGGTAGCAATTAAATGTTTGTCTTGGAATAAGTCTGGCCTCTGCCTTCTCCCAGGAGCCCTCGCCTGGGGAAGATGATTAAAAATAGATCTGAGTAGCACTTCCTGCTTGGCAGATGGCTGATAGCAAATGCTCAGGCTTTCAGCTGACCTTTCCTTTCTGAAATCTGCTCTGTGTTTCCATGATGCTAATTGAGTCCCTCTCTAGACCTAATCAGAGCTGGCTGCAAAAAAAAAACAAAAAAAAAAAAACCCCACCGCTTGCTGTCCTGGCTGGGCTCAGCTCATGGAGCAACTTGAAAGTGCGGCGATTTGCATGGAAACACCCACGCTGTGGTCCAACTGGCTGGTCCTTGTTTAAAAACTAACAAGTTCTGCTTTCAAATTTGCTGCCCAGTCCTGTTGGGGATCCCACACCCTCTCCACCACCCCCATCAATAAGGGAAGATTAGTGGCTAGGGGAGTGATAAGAATGCCCTGTGTTTAGATGTGTGCACAATAGACAATGCTCACACTCACTTCAAAACAACATGAGTTCCCAAAAGAGAGGCAGGGGCTTCTTGAGATTTGGCTTTCAGAAGTGGCTCTATCCCCATAGGCTGCTGTCTTTCTTTACTTAAAACACAGATAATACTTGAGACAATGCCCTGAGGCAGTATCAAACTGTGGGAGATAGGAAGTATCATTGATTTTATTATTATCTGTCGCAAACATCTGGGGACCACTGCTGGCTTCTCCTCCCCTGGCAAGGAGGTGGGGATATAGCCAGCCTGTGCTGAGGCTGTGCAAAGTCCTCACGGTCTCTTCCACCTTACTTCCTCTCTAAGGAAAGCCCTCTGCTGTAAGCAGCCCACCTAGAATCCTCTCATCCTCTCCAGTCTTGTCCATGTTCTCAAAACTCCTTTATCTTTCATAATGTATTACAGTGATATACATTGTTATGTACATATTTTATGTATTTTAGTCCTATTTTCTGATTAGGTATATTGTAAGTACCTCCAGGACACAGCCGGCTCACTATATTCTCCCTGGTGCCAAGCAAGGTCCAGGACACAGCTGCTCATTAAGTATTTGTTGATTTATAATTATGGAGGTACAGTATTGCTTCATATGACCTTACCACAATATTCTGAGCCAGACCCTTAGCTCTGGACATTTAGATACCACCTCTCCCCCGACCAATTTTTTACTATCATAGACTGCTTTAGTGTGACACAAAACTTTTTTGCCTAGGAGATGATTTTCCAATGCTTGACATTTCACAATGTGCCCATGGCCTTTATGTTGGCCAAGAAAGGAAGTTGAACACCAGAATATGTGAAAGGGATTTAAGTCTTTGTGTCTTAAAGATGAGAGTCTTAAGTGAGGAATTATCAGATAAGATAGGTCACTGATGAGCAGAGAAAACCTTTTATGCAGATAAACAGGAAGTTTAAAAACATGAGAGAAGAGGCCTAACTCTGAGTCAGAAATGTTCGTGTATTGTGTGAGGCCTCTACTCTCTTGAGAATATGGACTCACAGAATGTTCACCCTTGTAAGAGACCTTACTCAACCCCCTCATTTCACAGATGACGCAACTCCCAGGTCAGAGGATCAGGGATCTGCCCAAGGACATCATACTAGTTGGAGGCAGATGATCCAGCCTTGCCTGGCAGGGGTGGGAGTGGGTATTCTGACTCTGCCGTGTTCTGTTTCTAGAGGGAACACTGAGAATCACCAGTGCCCAGCTTTTGCACTTTGGCAAGCACCTTCTGCTCAAATCTTTCTAACATTTACATGCTCGTGTCTCTTTCATAAGAACTCTTTGGCTGTGATTTCTTCAAACCCCACCATGACCCTTTTAAGTTACCTCGTCTCTTCCTTCATAACTATTACATATAACTCTACTCCCAAACCCAGCCCCTGGGGGTATATGAATACAGAAGTTAAATATAGACATATGCTAATATGCTCACAGAAGGAAAGCCTAATGCTGGACCACTGCCCCAGTAGGGAAGCACACATTAACCCACCTACTTTAGTTTGTATGTGTAACCCGAAGCCCAATTGTTTAAGCAAGGCTTTGTGCTTTGATTAGCATGTCCAGAGGAGGAAAGTGTTGAAAGTGTTTAGGGAACACCTGGTATGAAAAGGAAAATCAGGTTTAGAAGACAGTGGTAAACTTGGTGAGGGTAAAACCATGCCACATAGGGGAATTTTGAAGGAACTGGTGGAAGGAAGGATGCTACCATTTATTGAGGGCCTGTTATGTGCCAGGCACTTTACTTTCTGTGAGACGGGTATTGCTATCCCATTTGGCAGATGAGGAACTTGAGATCGGAGAGGCGAATATATCCAGGAGCACAAGGTAAAGGAAGCGCCAGAGCTGGGAATTGAAGCCAGTTCATCCAACTACCTGATTCTTTCACTACACCAAGCTGCTAAACTGGGAGAGGCTTAGCCCATAGAAGGAAACCTTGATGCGGGCAAGATAATAGCTTTAAAGCTATAACTTAAAGTATTATTTGGTGTCAAAGGATATAAAGATGGAGGATTCAGGGAACTCTCAGGAGACAAGAGTTCAGCATTTATAGCGAATTGTAGTATTGTCAGAGCGACTGGTAGTAGAATGGGTTTCCTCAGGAGGTAGTGAGTTCACTGTCCCTGAAAGTATTTAAGCAGAGGTTTGGTAGAAATGTGGACAAGAGCCATGTATCGGGTGAGTGGTTGACCTTTGGGGCTCCTTCAAATCCCAATGGTCTATGAAATTAAAAGTGGATAAAGTCATATGTATATTTTGTTTTGTTTTGAGATCCTGCACTGTACTAAAACTGCAATCCACTGCATGAGATTCCTGCAGACTGCGATTAGTTAAGTATTTCTCTTTTTACAAATTCCCCAAGCATCGTTCTGGGTTCTTTGCTCATTCTTTGCCATGAAGTCCAGGTGCTAAAGAAAGAAGGAATTTTAAGGAGCTTCTTTGCTTTATATTTTCCCATGGGCTGTGAAATGAGAATCATGCATTCAGTAGTGAGCTGGGAAGGCTGTTTTCGGGCTGGGTTGCAGAGAACATGCCCTTGATGGTCTTCAGTCAGCCTTGAGCATTGTGGGTTTACAGATTGAATTTTATGCATTCGCTCGAGAGTGACCAAGCTCTGGTGAAGTGATTCATCCTAACACAACTCACAGGAAGCTAACTGGTAGACCAGAATTCTAGTTCATTAATTTACAGTGGAACAGATAAGCCTGAAAGCTTGGACTGTGTGTTATCTTTCTTGAAGGTAAACCCACTTGAGCGAGGGAATTAAATTTACACAGTTGCTAAGTAAATATGGAGTCAGAGCAGAAAAAGTTGAATAGCCTGAGAGATTTTCATCAGTTCTGACATCTTGATCCACCCTTCTTCATCAAAGAGACAGATTTTCCAAGTGAACGTGTTCTAGAAAAATCTTGGGACTTGGAGTCAAAAGCTGTGGATTTAAGTTCTGACCTTGACCCAGAAGCTGTGTGAACATGAGTAAGTCACTTGAACAGCTCTGGGCTTCAGTTTCCACCTCTGTTTTACAGGTTGAATCAGCTAACGTATGTGAAAGTGCTTTGTGCATTCTGAAGTCCTATATACGTGTCAGTATTAGTCTAATTCTGTTAGACTCCTTTCTTTTAGGAAGTCATTTGGACAACTCCCTTGTTCATTCTCCCCTAGACTTCGGAGCCAGACTGCCTGGGTCTCTGTCACATAGTGTTGATTGTTTGGCCCTAGGCATATGTCTTAACCTCTCTTTGCCTTACTTTCCCATCTGTAAAATGGGGTGATGATTGGGCCTCCCCCATCAGATTGTTGAGAGGATTAAATACTTGGCTTGTGTGAAACAATTCTGCCTGCCTGACATATAGTAAGCCCTCTATAAATGTGAGCCATTACTGTTCTTATTTCATAATTTCCAATTTAATGAGCCCCCTTAATCTCATCTATAAACTCTCTCCAATTTCTCTGTAGGGATTGTTTGCTGGAAAATATTTTAAAAGCAATCCCCTCTATAGCATGCGGCTCCAGTCTTGGAGGGAAGCCTTTTCTGGTCTTTTTGCCTGAATTGATTGTAGGGGAAGACTTACCTTGAGAGTCTGTAGGTTTTGCCCGCTGACTTCACAGACATTCTTTGTAGTCTAAGGACTTTTTCATTTCCAACGCCTGGTTGGCTTTGGGAACAGAAGTGTAGATTGAAACATAAATCCAAGAAATTGGTATTTGTCCTTGCTAGCTATATTCACTTGTATTATCTTTGTAGCTTTAGCAGCTCATAGTGAATTGTTTTCAAAGGCCTGATGGTTTTGAGAGAAATTTAAGCTCCATTTTTCAGCCCCCTTAAAGTTTAATTTTATATTTGAACTGAATTGCAAAGGAGCAAGCTCTTAATGACTAGCTGCCATTACATCCTGATTTCACCACCTCTGCTATCTAACTCGGAAGCCAGTCTCCCTAAACAGACCCAGTGAGGGGGACATGTCAGGCTTTCTTCTGTAGAGCATGGGGCTTGTATGATTATGGGAATCCCCTGCTCTTTCTCCTCCTGGAGAATGCATGTTTTCCATGCCTTTTCTGTGGAGAGCAAGGAGAGAACGCAGTATGTTGAGAGCTGGCAGCATCTGTTTTCCCACTGGCTGCATGTTTACATTGGCATCTACTGTCCTAACCCTTTGCCACAGACTAAAGAGCCTTATCTGCTGTTGGTTCAGCAGAGAACAACCACACGGCCCCAAGCCACATCTGAGGCCCTTAGGACAGCTGGGAGAGGTGTGGGAGAGGAGCTGTGGGGGTCTGTAGCTGTAGCCGGGGGTGGTGCAAAAGAGTCTGGAGAAGCTCTGGTAAGAGATAGCCCAGCCCTTCCAGACTAGTCATGTAGCTCCCATTTTAAATCCTGAAAGGCTGTGGTAGTGTGAAAGAAACAAACATTCATTAAATGCTTTTTATGAGCCAGGCACTGTGCTTTATGTACAGGCATTTATTTAACACCCACAACATCCCTTTGGAATAGGGCACTGTGGACTAGGGATTATGTTTTTCCCTTTTGTGCATCAGACCCTGAGGCTCAGGAAGATGAAGTGACTTCCCCAAGTTACACAGCTAAGGGCTGCGTCTGAGGCCTCCCTGGCTCCAAAGCCTGCATCCTTCCTGCTAAACATCAGGCAGACACGACACCCTTGGGGAGCAGAGCTTGCAGGATCTTTCTCTGTTCCGTTTCTCTGTTCTAGGTCCATCCGTGAAAGCAGCCCGTTTCACATAGGTCAACAGGAAGGTGAATTTGAAAGGTCTGATCAGTAAGTGACTTAGATCCCAGAATCTCCCCCTTTCGGCAATAAACTGTGGGACCCAGGCCCCTCACCACCTTTTGATTTTGCTGTTCCGTTCCTTGCATTGATTGCATCGTGTATGCTCCCATGCCCTTGGAATTTTATGACTCCACACAGCAGATATTTCCTCCTTTAGAGCCAGTCCCTTCCCTGCCCCTCCCTCCATCTGTTTAGGGAATGTGAGGGTGAATTGAGACCTGACCAAGCTCAAAGCCAGGGGAGGAGCGCTGTAGGAGGCCATGCTTCTGCCCTTAAGCAGCACACATGGCTTTTTACCACATCTCAAAGTTTTTAGACAGATATGTAAAAGCTTTTTGTAAACCATAAATGCGTAGAATGGCGTTGTTCTTTCCTAGTCTTTCCTGCTGACCTATGTCCTAGTGTGGAAGTCATAGAGTAGGAAATTCTTCCCTTATGATTAACCCAAGTCTCTCTTATTTCCATCTAAGTCCATTTCCTCTTGTTCTTATTGCAGAGAGGATGGAAGAAATCCCCTTTAATCTTCTTTCCTCTTAGCTAAATATTCACAGTTCCTTTAAGTGGCACTTGGGTTCCAATTCTGGAAGTTTTCATCATTTTCATTGTTCTTTATTATCACCCTTCCCACTTTCTCCATATGCTTCCTCAAGGGTGAAATCCAAACAGGATCCAGTATTTTGCTTGGGTTTCAGCTCTTTGTAATGGAGCCTGTGACTTACTTTGACCCTAAATAGGAAACTCCACCAGGCCTAACCATGGATGGAGAGAAGAATGAGAAAGGAAAAAGGATTGATCTGACTCTCCTCAGCAGAATATCAATCTGTTAAGGTGGGGTGTTTAGCCAGTACCCCAAGGGCAGGGGTTCTACTAATCCTTCTTTGTATCTCCACTTAACACTTCTGCTGCCTTTGCACTGAGATGGTACATAGTGTAGCATATAGTCCCTTGAACAAATCCACAGAGACAGAAAGCAGATTTGTGCCCTAACCCAGGGGCTGTGGGCAGGGGAAATGGAAGGTGACTGGTAATGATGTGAGATTTCCTTTTGGGGGGTGAAAATGTTCTGGAATTAGATAGTGGTGATAGTTGCACAACCTTGTGAATACACCAAGAGCCACTGAGTTGTATACTTTAAAAGGGTGACTTTTATGGTAATGTGAATTACACTTCAATTTTGAAAAACCCTCAACTTTATTTTTATACCAATGAGTTATTTTATAGCTTTACAATAAAAACATTCTAACAACAACAAAATATATATAATCATTCGCCTCATGACATTTTGGTCAACGATGCACCATATATATGATAGTGGTCCCGTATGATTAGTACCATATAGCCTAGGTGTGTAGTAGGCTAGACCATCTAGGTTTGTGTAAGTATACTCTGTGATATCCGCACAACAGCGAAATCACCTAACGATGCCTTTCTCAGAAGGTGCCCTTGTCATTAAGTGATGCATGACTGTAGCACCTCAATGTTTATAAAGCACTTCCTTTCAAACACAGTATCTCATTTATTTCTTCTACAAATCTCACTATTTATAGAAATAGTGAGTGTGAATACTGTTTTCTTGGGCCCATTTTACAGCTTAGGAAATTGAGTCTCAGAGAAGTTAATTGGCTTGACCATGTTAGTAACATAGCTAGTGTCTGGCAAAGCCAGGACTCAGACTCTGGCAGGCTGCCTCTTTGAGGCCCGTGTAATTAACCCTGTACCTATGGATGGTAGGTTGGAGAAGCACCAAGTCCTTTAAAGGATTCACAGAATATTATAACTGGAAAGGATCATGGGGAGCTTCAGTGTCATCCTTCCATTTTTTATGGAGACATTGAGTTGCAAAGAGTGGAAGACATGCCTTTTGTCTTAGTAGTAGAGAAAGGAGGAGACCAGAATCACCAAAGAGAAGAATTTTGAAGAACCAAGTAGGAAGCCTTTTCATTTCTCTTCCCCAGGCTCCTGAAAAGGCCAAAGAGGAAAGATGCGGAACTGACCTTCTTTTTACTCTGCGTTTCACTTATCTTGTTTTACTTACTGTTCTCAACAACTCTATGAAATAGGCATGGTTCCCATCTACAGGTGTAAAAGATGTGGAAGCTGAGACAGGCTGAATAATTCTCCCAAGGTCGAGTAGCGAATAAGTTGGAGTTGTAAAACCAGGTTTTGATTCTGAATTTCTGATGCCAAGACTAGATCCTCTTGCCACAGGTAGACATGCAAGGGCTCATATAGCTCCCAGAGGTTTCAGCTGAGTTGGGCGGGTGGCCATCTTCTTCCCTCATCTCTCTGTGCTCCTCCTGAGGTGCACATGCTTAGTTGATAATGGTTAACCTTTCCAGTGAGATAAGGGGGCCTAAGTTTGCGAGGCTCTGCCTCATGCTAGGCGGACTTCATGCCTCAGTTCAAGTGAACAGGACTCCAGGGTGAGGACCTGCGCCTGGCACTAAGGGGAAGGAACCCACATATTTGCTTTGTTGCCACCTCACTCCAAAACTATTCATTTTTCAATAGTCCTCCTACTTTTAAGAGGAATTGCTGCCTTCCAGACTTTCAAATGGGGCCAAAAATCAGTGGTTTTGGCTACTAAACAGGAAACTCAAAGCCCTTTCCGTTCCTTTGAGCTGGCTGGAAGGGCTGGGCCTGGAACTATTACTTTCCTTTAAAGGACAGAAGAAAAGTTTTGTGTAATTTAAAAAAAAAAAACAAAAAGACCTTTCCTGGAGTCCTGAACACCAGCCTTGGTTGATACACAACATGGAAAAGAGCTGCCTTGTTGCCTGGCAGTAATGACAGCAAACAAATGTGTCTGACAGTCTGTTTGGGATCTCCTGGTCTGAAATTCTGTTTGCTTCATTCTAATTGCTTCCTTAACTTCCTTTCAGTCTCCCCACCTTCGGTACCACCCTCACTCAAGAGGGTGCCAAGCTGTGCCTGGTAGCACCAGGCTGGGCTGGGCCCCACAGGATACAGTGACCCAGCCGGGGCTATTCTTGTCCGTGTCTATTTGCAAGATGCCTGTTGTTCTCAGTGGCTGTTTTTCCCATCATAAATGTTGACTTGGCAGGGGCCCAGCGTGGAAGCCATGGTGAAAGAGCTTCCAGAGTTCTGCCCCAGGAAATTCAGCTGGTCTTGAGTGCCAGGCTGAGGAAACACGTTCATAGACACTGTGGCTCAGGGGATACCTGAGCAGATGCTCCCACCCAGACAGCCCTGTTTGGTTTCGGCACCCTTTGCAGAGTGTGGGCCTGTGTGTGTGCTTGCACGAGAGTGCCAGCACACTCTTGTAGAACAGGCCTGCAGGAACTGTAGTGGCTTTGCACCCTGTGAGGCACCTCTGGGCCTGACTGGTGTTTCTCTTCTCTGCCATGTGTCCTCCCCATCCCCTACTCTCTAGGAATTCTAATCATTGTCAGGCTAGAGAAGGTTACTCTTAGGCCCTGCCCTGAAGCGGACTGGAACCCCCAGAGCAGTGGCCTGCAAACTTGTAAAATCACTTACCCCTATCAGTAAAATGTTTGAGCACACTCATGTGCCATATAGGGACATTTCAGTCCCATAAGATTAGTACCATGTAGCCTAGGTAGGTAGTAGGCTATACCCTCTAGGGTTGTGTGAGTACTCTAAAGGAGGAAGAAGTTTTCTTCCACCCTTCTGGGTCCTTCTGGCTGGTCTAAATTAAATTGACATGAGCCAGATTAACAGGAGAAAAACAAACAAAAGTTTGATAATATATATACATGGGAGAAACCCAGGAAAACTGAGTTAACTCACCAAAACGCCAAAGCCCTCACCTTGAGTACCATCCTCAGCTAAAGACGAAAGAAGATGTTGGGAGTGGGGAGAGTCAGGGACTTCAAAGGGAAGAAAGGCAACTCACAGGTGGTGAAAAGGAGCAAAGGTTTAGAAAACAAGTGCTTGTTTGGCCACATAGAAACAGAAGAACTCAGAGGGGAGCCCAACAGACAGGCTTTTCTAGGTTCCTCCGCATCTATCTCCTAGTTCATTTTCTGCAAAGGTGATAGCTCGCTTCCTGAGAGAAGTTTTTTTATATGAATTCTTTTAGGCAGTTAAGGGGGAGGTAACGAGAAAAACTTTTCAGTTTTTTATTTCTTAAAAATAATCAGCCTAAAATAATCTTCATGTTAAGGAGACACATTTTTAGGGTGGCAAATTTTGTTCCCTTTCAGTATAATCTGATGTTTGCCTGACAAAGTCGCCTAATGATGTGTTTCTCAGAACGTATCCCCTTCATTAGGCAACACACAACTGTATATACTCCTAATATATGTTTACTTGCTTATAAATGGTATATATGTCCTATTATGTAATATGTACATTATAAACCTATATAAAAAGAAAATTTTAATAACTTCTGTAATGTAAAAGAAGGAAAGACAAAAACAATTATAAATTTATTTTTAAATCTTATTTTGTTGCAGGTATATGTGATTGAATATGCTGTTTTTTAAAAAAAAAATCTTGGTTTATCACTTTCTGATACAGTAATTTGAAGCTGTGTCCTCAGGAGAGTGTATTTCAGTACTTGCTGAAAACGTCCTTATGACGAAAGATACATTTGAATGGAACATGAGCATCTTTGTGCTTCTGATAATCCTGATCCCCATTTTCCAGCCCATCTACCAGTTATGTAAAAGTTTTTGCTGAACTTTGCAGTTGCTTTTGCAAACTTTCAGGAAAGTGTTTTTTAACAAGGCTTGTTTGGAATACTTTTAAATAGATTAGGAATTGTTTGCAATTCCTAATTGTACAAATAAGAGTACAGTGCACAGGTGTAGGAGATTTTAGAGATGGCTTATTATTTTAAAAATTTTATTAGATTTTTTAAAGATATTTTTAATTTTACATAGTAAAATTCACTCTTTGTTGTACAGTCCTATGAGTTTTGACAAATACATAGTCTTGTAACCATTCCCTCAATCAAGATAACACAACAGTTCCATCTCCCCCCATTACCCCTTTGTCGTCAAACTCTCCCTTTACTCATAGCCTTTGGTAACCACTGATTTTCGTTGCCTAATGCATTTCTGATTCATCCATGTTGGTATATGTGTCAATAGTTTGTTCCTTTTTGTTACAGAGTGCTATTATATGGTGATACCAGTTTGTTTATCCATTCACCAGGAGACATTTAGGTTGTTTCCAGTTTTGGACAATATGAATAAAGCTGCTAAAAATATTCTCATATGGTTTTTGTGTGAACATAGGTTTTTATTTCACTTGGGTAAACGAAACTGCCAAACTGTCCAAAGTGGCTATGCCATTTTGCAATGTATGAGAGTTCCAGTTGCTACACATTCTTGACAGCACTTGGTTTGGTGAGTTCCATGTATATATATATATCTATATAAACCATTCTAATAGGTGTGTAGTGATAATCTTGTGTCTTTAATTTACATTTCCCCTAATGATTAGCGATGCTGAGCATCTTTTCATGTGCCTATTTGCCATGTGTTTGTCTTTGGTGGTCTGTTCAAATCTTTTGCCCATTTTAAAACTGGGTTTTTTTGTTTTCTTATTCTTGAGTTTTGAGAGTTATTTATATATTTTAGATACAAGTCCTTTGTGAGATATGTGATTTGCAGATATTTTCTCCCAGTCTATGGCTTATCTGTTCATTCTCTTAACAATGTCTTTTTCAGAATAAAAGTTTAAAGTTTTGATGAAGTTCAATTTAGCAGTTTTTTCTTTTATAGATTGTGTTTCTGGGGTAGTATCTAAGAAATCTTTTCTGACACAAGGTCACAAAGATTTTCTCCTGCATTTTCTTCTAAATAGCATCCATTTTGAGTTAATTTTTGTACAGGCATATCAGTGTTAAACTGCAAAGATAATATAAAATGAAAACGTTTCTAAATACCAGTTCTCTCCATAGCACAAGTTTCGTTAGAAAAGGAGTTACACTCCCATTCCCTGTTAAAATGTAACCTTTATCGGGGCTGGCCCCGTGGCCGAGTGGTTAAGTTCGCCTGCTCCGCTGCAGGCGGCCCAGTGTTTCGTCGGTTTGAATCCTGGGCGCGGACATGGCACTGCTCATCAGACCATGCTGAGGCGGCGTCCCGCATGCCACAGCTAGAGGAATACACAACTATGTACCGGGGGGCTTTAGGGAGAAAAAGGAAAAAATAAAATCTTTAAAAAAAAAAAAAAATGTAACCTTTATTTTAAAGGGACAGATTTAGTGTGTTTGTTTTGTGGAAAATATTGCAAAGTAGCATAGTATTGTCAGCTACTTTTTATCACAAAGCCAGCTAGTTTCGAATGCTCATCTTTTAGCAAAAGAAAAATACATAACTCATCTTTACAATTTTAAGTACTTTGATGTAAGTGAACCTCTTTGTGGTACTCTATCCCGTTACAAAAAAATTGCAAGGATCCTACTATTTAAAGATCCTGTTTTTATAAGAGCAGTCTCATTGTTGGCATCCTATGGCACAGAAACAACAGTATTCATGGTATGCTGAAAGTGAAAGCAGAAGGAGGGTACCCCTGTCCCCCCGCCCCATAGTGAGAGCCCCACACTTCCTTCTAGATACCTGTACACACAGGACACTCACTAGCCCAGGAAGATCCCAGCGGCAATCTATATATTATGACTATTTAGTGAAACGATTCTTTAAGATAAAAATAAATAGATGAAATTTCTAATATTTTTTCCCTGCCATGGAGAATTGTCTTGTGTACCTTTTGGGAATACTGCTTCCCTGAAGAGTCTTAACTATGCCGCCCCTCACCCTGCATTCCCAGTTACGCCTAGCAGATAGTAGATGTTCTGTGAGTATTTGAGAACTAAGTGTCTTTCCTGTAATAAATGGTGAAGCTTTGCTGATTCAAATTGTTGTTTTCCTGCCTGCTTTCTTCTAGAATTTGTTTTTCCATAGCCACATCCTTCTAAGCTCTGAACTTGAAGGTCTTAGCAAATATTTCTTAGAGAATGACACTCCTGGTTATCCATGATGTAGAACCATAGAATCATAAGAGAATATAATTTTGGATCTGGAAGGGGACTCAGACGTCATCTAATCCAAACCCCTTATTAAAATCAAACCAAAAATAAATGAACTGTGGTAAATCCATAGAACGGAATACGACTCGGCAATAAAAGGGGAAATGAACTGTTGATATATGCAACAACATAGATGAATCTTAAAAGAATTATGCTACGTGAAAGAAGCCAGACAAAAAATAGTACATACTGTATGATTTCATTTATAAAAAATTATAGAAAATAGAAACTATAGTGACAGTAAGCAGTGGCTGCCTGTGGACGAGTGGGAAGCGGGTGAGGAGGGAAGAGAAGGCTGGATTGAGAGGGGCATGAGGAAACTTTTGGGTATGATAGGTAGTCCATAATCTTGATTATGGTGATGGTTTCACAGGTATATGCAGATATCAAAACTCATCAGATAGTACACTTTAAATATGTACACTTTATTATATGTCAGTTATAGATCAATAAAGCCATTTAAGGAAAAAAGGAAATTAGAGGCAATTCACTCGTGGAACAAATATTTAACAAATGCCTACTGTATGCCAGATCCATGTACTATGTGCTGGGGGTTCGGAGAGAGATTGAAGGCATGGCTCATGCCTTCAGAGGGCTCACAATCCTAGTGAGGGAGTTAGACAAATAAACAGACAGTTTAAATCCAGTATGCTAATTGCTAAGAGAAAGGAACAGACAGGGAACACGAGGAGTCCAGACTGTGAGTGCTGACGGTGCCTCTTCCTGGGGAGGTCAGGGGAAGCCTTACGAAAGAGAGGAAGCAGAACCGACGCTCAGGATTGGTCAGGTGGAAGAGCCTCCCCATTTGAGGGAACATCGTGGGCAAAACTGATGAAATGCAGGTTCCAGGAACTGGATGTGGTTCGGCCTGACTGGAGCAAAAGACACAGTGGGAAAGTAGCAAGAGAAGAGGCTGCAGAGGTTCTTGGGTGTCTTTGTGCTCCAAGATCGAATTAACAGATTGGCCAAATTTGTGGTCTGTGTCACTGGGACATTGTCTCATCCAAACACTGGATGGACTTCCAGGTTTCAGGTTTTGAGACTGTGACACTCATATTCGTGCTCAATTCTAGTCTGGGAGCTGCTGTATTCCCCAGGGATGTTTCAAGCCCCAGAGGAAAGAGAGAGCTGATTTAGGTCTGAACAGCAGCTGGGGAACATCTGCTTGCTCCTTGGAGCTACACTTGGGAGCAAAGGCCTCTGGTGCATTTGTAGGTTGGAGGCAACCAACAATCCAGCTGCCCCAAAGGCAGTTTTTCCACAAGTCAAGAATTTTGCCTTTCTCTGGCTGGCAGCACTGATCCCTAAAGTTCTGTGCTTCTGACAGTGACTATCTCGTGTGCAGTGACCTGTGTCCTGTCTGGTTCTCTCATACCCTCTGGTCATCTGTTAACCATTCACCCTCTGATTTCTCCAGCCACTGAATAACAGGTCATGGGAGAGTCCCTTATTTGTTTTTTTGTTTATTTATTTTCGGAGTGGTTTTCAGAGCAGACTAGGATGTTTAGTTCAGGGTGCAATTGTCAGACCACATTAAAAATGCAGGAAGCAGTGCAGAACATGGCTGGCTCATGTCAGCCAGAAGTTTCAGTGTAACCAGAGGAGGAAAACACGGATGGGGCCTCTGTTAATGGAAGTAGACGCCAAATTGCATGGCAAGCTCTGGCTCCTGTTTCTCCTGTTCCCTGCCACTCTCCAGCCGGAAGAAGGAAGCTCATATTTAAGCTAGAAATTTAAATAGGATTGCTGCTTAATGAGCATTCCTGTGATCTAGAGATCAAGTTGCTTACACCTCAAAAGGAGAGCTTCCGTGCTCCCATTTAGGAGGATTGTAACTGTCATGGCAGTTAGGATCTACAAGAATGCCAGATGAGTGAGAAGTGTGGGTTTGGTGGTTTATTCTTGCCTTGGGGGTTCTTTGCTCTCTTCTTCAGGGTTAGACCAAGAGGGCAGGCAAAGGTGCTTGTACTGGTTTCCATGCCCTAGCCAATTCGAGGAAAGCTGTGGCCAGCACAGATGGCTGAAATCAAGTGGGTCCAAGAAAGACCAATGTGGATTAATTATCTCAAGTGGATTAATTGTATCAGACGATATCAGTTTTTGATGATATTTTGGAGTTGGGCTATTTTATATATTCTCACCTGGGCTGGTGAGTCCAAGTGCAGGCTGGCCTGGGCTCTGTGGCTCTGTTTGTTCTGCCTTCTCCTCCTGCCCATGCCATCTGCCAGCTGGACTGGTAACTGGCTCACTGCTCCCTTTTTGCTATGTGAATCTGGAAGGTCATGATTGTTGTGATTTGGGGCTTATTTCCCAAATGGGTGGGTGAAATGGATATCTAACTTCGATTTGTTTTCTTGCATTTCAGTCGTTCCAAGGAAGTCAAGGACGAGCATACCTCTTTAACTCAGTGTGAGTGTCTCTGAATGGTACATCCATTGCTTGGTGCAGATTGTGAGGGGTGGGGAAAAGCAACACTCAGTGATAATTAAGTGATCAACCTTGCCCTCTCTGCCACAATAAAAAAAAATAAAAAAACCTGTGGAGCATTATTCTCCACAATTGGTAGCCAGTTATCTTTGGGGGAATTTTGGGGGCAGCATCTTTGGCTAAAAATAATATATTCAGTACTCCCAGGAGACACATTAGAGGGCTGTAATCTTATAGGGAAGCAGCTGAAGTGCTTCTGAGAGAGCCTCAACATGGAGGTCTCATAACCAGAACTGAGATGTGTCCCTGGGGAGGAGGGAGGGTGAACAGAAGCCTCCAAGATCTGCTGGAGGATGTAAGGCTGTACGGAAGACCCCGTTAATGGAGTCTCCATGCCCTCCTGCAGAGGCACAGTCTGCCACGGCCCTCAGTCGTTGCTGGGCACCTCATTTGCAGCCTCTTCCTTGGAAAGCAAGGGGAAGCTCACATAAGCCTGATGCGCTGTGAAAATGGAAGTCTAGTATGTTCAGCTTGCTATAATCCCTGCTCTGTGAAGGACTATAGTATATTTGATACCCAGGGCTCTCTCATGCTTGTGATCAGGACAAGACTGTGCCATCAGGTTTGACTTCTTCGGCTGCATTTGGTCCTCTGTAAGCTCTCAGTTCCTGTGCTCATAGCTATGGATTTCATATTGTGGTTGTCAGTTTCTCCCCTTAAATCACAAGATTAAAAGCACCTGTCAGAAAAATTCTAAGCACAGTCTCAACCATAAAGACTACTTTTAGTAGACTCATTGAATCAGAACTTACGGATCTGAAATTCATTTCGCTGGAGATGTTGCCATGTGGATACCTTTTGGGGGTTCTTACTGATTTCCGTTACAGACGATGCCTTTCTCGGTGTTGGCTTCCCTTGAGGCAGCCATGCTCAGTTAATTTTTTTCTGGAAGTGCAGTTTGACCAACTGATGGTGAACATGTGACTAACTACCCGCTCCCTCTTTCTCATTCTGTTCCTTGGCATAGAGTTAACGTGGGCTGTGGGCCTGCAGAAGAGCGAGTCTTGCTAACAGGACTGCATGCAGTCGCAGACATTTACTGTGAAAACTGCAAAACCACTCTGGGCTGGAAATATGTAAGTACGAGGAGTCTGGTTGGTGGAGAGAGGGTCTTGAAGGAAATAGCTGAGAGCCTCATACTAGAAGAAGGCTTTCTCTTCTTGCTTCCCGTGACCTCGTGGGATTGTCTGAGACCGGGACAGGAAACTGAGCCCCAAGAGCAGTTCCTCACACACTCCTGTTTGCCACACTCATTCTTCCCTTTTCACTGATAGTCCCCTCCTCCTCCTCATCCCTTCACACCTGCCCTGAGATACACACACACACACACACACACACACACGCATACACACACACACACACACGCCTACACCCCTGCCTTTGAATTTAATAAATAATAATAATGATAATGGCATGTAACATTTCCTGACAGCTTACCGTGTTCCAGGCCTACATTATTTTATTTATTCTTGATAGTATCCCTGGAGGGTAGGTCATATTTTAATCCCTATTTTATGGATGAGGAAACTGAGGCTTAGAGAGGTTCATAGCATGTTCGTTGTTATCTACCCTTTACATGGCCAAACCAGGATAGGAGTCCAGGTAGTCGTCTGACTGTAGAGCCCATGTTCTTTGATGCTCCAATAAATGCTCCCAGAATATCTGGTCTTAGGCCCTGTGCTAGGCATCATCAAGCATTATGTTAATTAATGTCCACTATCAGGTAGAGTCACGGCTGGACTTTCTCAACTGGACATTCATTCCCTCATTATTTAACTCAACGAATATTTTTAACGTCCTCTTGGTGCCTAGGAGAGTGCGCAGTTCTTTGCCAGGGTGAGAGGAGGTATATATGTTCAATGAAAATAAACTCAAATTATTGCTGTCTTATTGTTATTGGCAGATCTGATCACAGTGCTTTTCCTTGCCCTCTGTCATTGGGGGATGTTGAAAAATGAGTCTGCCTGTCTCTGAGAGGGCAATTTGTTCCATGTAAAATGCTTCAAATTCCCTGTCCTGTCAGTGGCGTGGAGTCAGTATGGGGCTGGCTCTTATCACCTGCTGTTAGTTAGCTTCCGAAGGAACCTGAAGAAGAAGTCAAAACTGCCTGCAGAGAGATAATGATGCGTCAATGTAGGTTTGTTGATTGTAACAAATGTACCACTCTGTAAGATTTTGATAGTGGGGGAGGTTGTGCATATGTGAGAACAGAGTATAGGGGAAATCTCTATGCCTTCTGCTCCTTTTTGCTGTAAACCTAAAACTGCTCTAAAAATATGAAGTCTACTTAAAAAAAGATGTTGAGCAAAAGAAGCCAGACATAAAAGTACGATTCCATTTAAATAAAGTTCAAAAATGTGAGGATCTTCAAAACCTACTGTAAGTGGAGTCTACAGTGGAGCAGCACCACCTTTAGATTCTCTCTTTCTCATCTGCCTTGAAGTGTTCAGGATTAGAAAGAAAAAACCTGGGCATTGTGTTTCCTGATTCCAAGATGGTTTGGCCACAGCTCCCTTTGCTTGCCTTGGTTGTTTGTTGTGGGAAAAACCGGACTTGGCCATTCTGGTCCCCTTGTCTGGCCGCCTGTCCCCTCTGGGTGATCTGGGGGCCACAGTTCTGGTTTTGGTTATCCAGAAATGTTCTGCCCCTTCTGTGTTTCCCAGTCTGTTGGTTATCTCATTCCTTTGAGGATGTGCTGTCTTACAAACAGAAGATAAATCTGAGTTGGTTGGTTTAGCTCCCTACTTTAGGTAAAATGACTCCCTCTGACAAAGCTTTATTGAAAGCCTTTGTGCTGGATGCAAAAGTGAATGAGATCCAATCCTTGCCCTAAGGGTGTTTATAGTCCTGAAACCAGGGAAGGAAGCGATAGGTAAACAGATAAAACAGCTTGACAAGCATGGTGATGTGCATAGGACAGTAGCGAAACATCCATCTCCTCAGGGGTGTATTCATCGCTGCTCACGCTGCTCACGTGCCACGCTCAGTGCTCCAGGCTTTCATTCCATTATTTCTTCTAACCCTCATGATTATCCTGTGAAGTGCTTGTAATCATCCCAGTTTTGCAAATGAAAAGTTTATAATTTTAAATTGTAGATTGTAAATGGACGTTGAGTGGTTGAGTGATGCTTCTGATGCTAGGAAGCGGAAGTGGGGTTCAGTCTGGGGTCCTTCTGCAGACTCCAGATCTAGTGCTCTGTCCACTGGAGTCCAGTTGTGACATTTTGCAAGTGCCCTTTGGCTTGGGGGCTCTTGAATTTTTTTTCTTTTTTCTTTTTGTTGTTGTTTAATAGGGATACACTCTCACTTTGCTAGCGTTGTTTTTTTCCTCCCCGCTACCCTGAACAGACTACTGTGGAACAATAGGTCTTATTCCCAAACCACATTCTTCTGTTGTGTACACATCTCTCTCCCTCCCTTTCTCTCTCTCTCTCTCTCTGTCTGTGTCTCTCTCTCACACACACGCACACACAGGGAAATGACTGCTGAGCCCACAGCTCTTGTATGTGTGTGGTGTCTGCACATTCTCTCGGTGTTCCTTCTCTTTCCACTATGTGGAATGATTCCTCTCTCAACAAGAGACTCAAGTCTGAACTCTTGTTCTGAGACTCAGAGCCCGTGAGCTCTAGAGCCGAAGATACGGTTCATACAGATGCTGCCCAGAACCTATCGACTGTAGGAGTTACTTACCAATTTGGGGGACTCAGGAGGAAGTGCTCATATCCACTGCCTCTGTACGTGGAGCTCAGCCATCTGACTCTGATGACTAGGGTTTTTTATACAACACACCAAGATGTTTTTATGTACCTATGTCTGCAGATAAAATATCCCTTTGATCCTGCACCTATGCAGGACTTCTTTCAGTGCGGCTTATTAGCTGGGAGAGCCCACAGTGCTGTAAGTTTAGGATGGTAACTGCCAGCTGGTTTTCCCTCTGGAGGCCTGGCAGCTGGGTGGGGTGTGAGGGCTGCCAGGTTCTTCAGCCTGGAGTTCATACAGCTGCTGTCTCCCTGGAGACGAGCAGTGAAGGAAAAACAGACTTAACACATTTGACATAGAAACAGCAAGGTAAGAAAGAAAAAGGAGACCTGTTTGGCCTCACAATACTTTTGTTTCTCTCCCTGAGCATCTTTTCTCTAAGCCTAACAAAGTACAGTTTAAAATTATGACACAAACTTTACGGATACATCCACTGGACAGATTTCTGATTAGCATTGGAAACCAAGTTCTCCTAAGATACTAGGTACATACATGCACTCGTTCATTCAGCAGTGATTTATTGAAGAGCTTTTATGTGCCACGCAGTCTTCTAGGCACGGAGATTCAGCAGTGAACAAAACAGTGAAACTCTTTGCCTTCTTTAAAGTTTACATTGTAGTAATGGGAGACAGACAATACACAAAATAGATATGTGAGCATTGCTGTGTGTTTGAAAGTGATAAGTGCTGTGGAGAAAAATAAAGCAGCAAAAGAGGGGAGAGAGATTGCTGCAGTGGACATTGTGATTTTTTTTTTTTTTTTTTTGAGAAAGATTAGTCCTGAACTAACATCCGCTGCAAATCTTCCTCTTTTTGCTGAGGAAGACAGGCCCTGAGCAAACATCCGTGCCCATCTTCTTCCATTTTATATGTGGGATGCCTGCCACAGCATGGCTTGATAAGTGGTGCATAGGTCTACATCCAGGATCTGAACCGGTAAACCCTGGGCCACCAAAGTGGAACATGTGAACTTAACCGCTGTGCCACCGGGTCAGCCCTGTGGACATTGTGATTTTAAGTAGAGTAGCTTGGAAAGACCTTACTAAGATGGTAGTATTTGAGCAAAGACTTGAATGAGGAAAGACCCTGAAGAAATTCTATTGTGAATATTGAGAAAATATTCAGAATATTTATTTATTTAATTATTTTTTTTTGGTGAGGAAGATTGGCCCTGAGCTAGCATCTGTTGCCAATCTTCCTCTTTTTGCTTGAGGAAGATTATTGCTGAGCTAACATCTGTGCCAGTCTTTCTTTATTTTGTGTGTGGAACACTGCCGCAGCATGGCTTGATAAGCAGTGTGTAGGTCTGTGCCCGGGATCCGAACCTGGGAACCCCAGCCTGCCAAAGCAGAGTGTGCCAACTTAACCACTACACCACCAGGCCAGTCCCACAGAATATTTAAATGTATAATATTTCAACTTAAAAATATTTAAATTCTATCATAAATATTGAGAAAGTCCTGGGGTTGCCTCAGTGCTGTAGTTAGTGAAGGGGACATGGCATACTTGAGTGGTGGGAATCCTCTCCATGAGTCTGGGTGAAGCTCAGATCAGACTTCGGTGGTCCTGATGCCTGACATTGGCCCTGCCTTGGACCTGTGCTACAAAAGTGCTCATCTTTGGTCATTCAGCATCTTTTCTCTTCCTTTGTGTTTCCTAGGAACATGCCTTTGAAAGCAGCCAGAAATATAAAGAGGGCAAATACATCATTGAGCTGGCACACATGATCAAGGACAACGGCTGGGACTGATTGGAGAGCATCTGCCCAGCCCAGTGTCCACGTGAACGCCATCCAACTGAACATTCTACCCAGCGTGAGAGAGTGACTGAACACGTGGTTCCATCCATTTGGGGGCCTCGCCATCGGGGGCATTCTCCCACCCTGACGCCATCTTTCTGGCGATCGGCCTCTAAATCGCTGTCTCTCTGTCTCTTTGCTTTGTATCTGTCTGTGAGTTGATCCTGGCTTCTCTCTCTGTTCTAGTGTTGGCTGAAAACAAAACAACAAAAGGAACAGATGTCTGACCGCATGGTGGCAGCCCACCTTGATAAGGGTCTTGGTGCCCATGCGAGAGCTGCCTGACGGCCACTTGTCAGGAGAGCAGTGGCACAGCACAGGGGTGTGAGGAAGAGGGAAAGGGGGGGGAACCTCGAGGGTCCCGGGGGTGGGCAGGGGACGGGAGGGTAGGGGTAGAAAGAAAATTGTGCTGCTCCTGGAGACCTAGTAACTTAGGCTTGAAGTAATCGACTTGTCTAAAAGGACAAAGAGAAAAAAAATACCTCATGCCTGCATTCTTTCTGATCAGAAGCTTCTGTTCCTGACACCAAATGTGCCAGGTTAGCAAATGAGCACAAGAAGTGGCCCTAATTCTAGCTGGCGGGGCAGGGGCCTGGTTCTCCTGGGCCGAGTTGGGGAGCATCCTGGCAGTGATGAGTGACTCGGGAACAGCCCAGGTGGGTTTTGATGACTTGGATGCCTCACTGCTCCTGTGGGTAATCTTTCTCTTTGCCTCTTCAGCCAGTGTAGGTGACAAGAGAGGGGACTGCCATTTGCAATGGGTGCAAGATGTCAACATCCCAAAGCCTTTGACCAGCAACTAAGTAAAATCAATAATTGAGGAGAACAGGGAACAAAGAGAGCTGCAGTTTGGGAGCTCCTCAGAAATGGCTCAGATACTGGGCCAGAGAAAACAAAAAGTAGAACCAGTTAGCAATTCCGTCTGACCTTTCTTTCTGACCTTTAATAAGAGAAGAGCATTGTGGCAAGGAAGGGGGGTGGGATGGGGCAATGCCGGGATTAGTTTAGATTTGAACCATTACAGGTTAGGTCATCTTTCCTCTTTGGTATGCAACGGCTTCAGTGAGATCAGCAATTCTTTGTACATAGAGTTTTGGGTGTTTTTCTCCAGTTCTATCAAGGTAGATTTTGGAAAACAAAGTCCCAAGGCTTTGAGCTTAGTGATAACCTGGCTGGTAGATTCCTCATGCCCCTAGCTGTTCTCCTTGGACTGGGTGTTCTGTGTGGAGAGAAATCTGTCAGTGTGGTCCAGCAGTGGGGAGGGCTTAGATTTGGTGTCAAATATCGTTGCAAATTCCAGTATTCCCCCCCCATCTGAACTTCATCATATTAGGGGAGTGGAGAACAAATCCCTGTAAGGCTTAGGAGAGAGAGAGGAGTGTGATACATTTAATCAACACTGTGAAGTCTGTTCTTCAGCAATTTAGCCAGTACACGGTGCATGACCGAAACTCTTAACTGAGTTAATTTCATTGCTTAGACTGAAAATATTAGATAGGTGTAGGTTTATGTTAGGTAATTCTCAGCATCTCATTTTCCAAGGAGACTGATCCTATAGGAAAATTTCACCTTGAAAGTCACAAAAAAGTGAGTTCATCGAGACAAGAATCCGTAAAATCGATTAACCAAGATTCAAGCAGCCAACCTAGAACGTTTTCAGAATTGAACCAAATTCCCACAGGGAGTAAGTCCATGGTGGAAATGTCTTTTTGTGTCTCTGTGTGCTGATTACAGAATGAGGGACTGGAGACAGGCATGGTCCCACCCTGGCGCTGGTGGACAGCGGGACTGATAGGAAGCAGGGTATCTCCAGGTTTACCAGTAGACGGCCTGTAAGACAAAAGGATTCTTAGAAATCAAATTTTGTTCCCAAAGGCTTCTTGCCCCTATATCCCGGTGCTTTAGTAGCTCTGGGAGGGTAAGTTGTTCTCCCCACGTTACTGCAAAGCAGACTGAGGTTCAGAAGCATTTCATGTCCGCTCCCAGGGAAAGAGTTCCGGCTCCCAGGCCTAAGATCTCCATAAAAACATTTTCAACTTTCACATTCCTAAGCTGGCTTGCCAGCACAGAAATCATAGATTCCCTTCTCTGTGCCCCCTGAAGGTAGTGGCCTTCGTTTGTGGATTTTGGTTGGCCCCTTTGCTCAGGGAATGTCCTGGCTATGGATGCTCCTTTCTATAAAAAGAAAATGGGGCTTAAACATGGGTAGCTGTTTTGTCTTTAAAACTAAAAATGAGTGGTGACATATAAACCAGACATGGGGGACCCTAGAATTTTCAAGGGGCACAGGAGACCGATGTGCCACTGTTCTTCCTTGGAGATGGGACCTCTAACTGTTGCATGGATCAGAGCAGGCTCCAATTCAACCCTGGTTCTGGTTTTTTTCAGTTACTATCCATTGAGCATCCAATGTGTGCATGGCACCATTCCTGTGCAAGAGATCTGAGTAGAATGTTGGTTTTCCCATAACTACAGGGAAAAAAAGCAACCACCCATTAGGCTTTCCCTTTGTGTCAATGAAACCAAAAGTGCTTCTTATAACTAGCTCCATTCATGGCTTATCTATCTAACGTCTAGCAGTATTGGAGAGAATGCAGCTGGGCAATGGAGACGCATCAACTCATGGCCTCAGTCAGTTCGTTCTTTAATTTCCTCACCAAATTATTGACTCAGAGCATAACCAAAGACCTCATCCATTCACCCCTGGTAGGTCCAGGGAATTTGAGTTCGGTGATAAAGCTTAGGCGGGGTGCAGGGAGTAGGGAAGGGGAAAAGGGGAAATGAGAAAGGGAAAGGCATGAAGTTCTATACCTCAGCCAGCAGCTGCCTTCACTTTCAACTGAAGTCCAGCCGGCAGACTCTCTAGTTCCATCTCCTCTGTGCCACCCTAGGTCATATGGCCTTGGCGGCCCTGGATTACACCCAAGCCCCCAGGATATTTGTCTCAGGCTGCTGATGGGTTGATTTGACGTGAATCACATACAGCCAAAACCTGATGCCCAGAGAATGTCAGCTGAGCCTGAGTGCTGCCCCAACTCCTATGACAGTACGATCATGGAGATAGGTTAGAGGAAATCTTTACTGGCGGTGGATCAGTGTGTGAAAAAGAGCTGTCCCCTTTATAAAGAGATTTGCAAGCAGATATATATAAAAGAAACAGTTGCTTATGAAATATACTTTTGTAAATAATATTTAATTTTTTAAATAATATATTTGGTGCTGTTTTCTCAGATCCCCTGAGAGCACTTTTTATTTTCATTTTTAAATTCTATGGTTTCCTCTGCATTTCTTGAAGTATATTTTAAGGGAAACGGTGATCACCAATATACTCTTTTTTAAAAAAGATCTCTATCGCTTTATTCTGGACGGAGGCAGCAGAGCAGTGCCTCTCCGCGTTTCTTCCCGGTGGAACAGACTCTGCAGTACATTACCAGGTTGAGAACTGAAATATTTTCTTGCACCAGTATTGGCTAGAAAAGAAAAGAAATAAAACCAATAAATTTAGTAACAACCTAGAGTGATTCCTCTTGTTGGAAGAATTTCCAACAAATTGGAATCTTGTTTTTAATTTTGTGTGTATGTGTGTGTGTGTGTGTGTGTGTGTGTGTGTGTGTAAAGAGCACTTTGGATTGTGCCTCCTGTTTTCTTTCTTATTGGGGACACTATACCTACAGTTTACACCTTGGGCACATAAGGTTCTTCTTCTCTTTCTCTCTGGTGGTTTGTTTCTGAGTGGACCAACGGCACAAACCACGAAGATTCTGTTTTCCTGAGCACAGAGCTGTAGCCGGTTTGCTCCTTATTCTTTGTGTGCTCAGCTTTTACAGACTGTAAAGGAAATCTGTTGTTTGTGAAGATCAACCAGAGTCAAATCTGTGTTTCTAACCAAGATGTGAGTGTATTCATTCACGTATCCCAGGGTTCCCGTTGTTGTAGAAGCCACATCATGTTAAACATTAACTGATTTGAGTTGAAAAAACCTTAATAAAATAATATACATACTTTGTAGGTAAACAGCTTTTTTTTTTTTAAGGTCAGATTGCCTCGGGTTCAGGAAGAGGCTGGGAGATCAACTCTTGAACACAATCAACTTAACATATTTTAAAAAAGAGTCTGCCTCAAATGAGAAAACATGCTAGTGGTCTAGGTAGAGGAAAGAGATATTTAATTCTAAAAATTAAAACATAGTCATGAAATCTGCCAGCAGCGAAAGGTAAAGCCAAGAAGAAACAAGCTATTCTCCTATTACCAAATTCTCTCTGCCCGTGTGTTTTTGTATAACGTTTTGGTGAAAGTGAGAGTCGACTACTTTTTCCAACCTGCAGAGACTATCTTTCAATACAGAATCCGTCTCTTTACGCCTGTGTTTACAAACTGTATTTGTTGGGTTTGGGTTTTGTTATTTTCTTTCTTTATCTTTTTTTTGGTTGTTATTGTTGGCATTTTTCAGGTCACTTTGCTTCAATAACAAAGATTATTTTCAAGTAATTTGTCCCCCCTTTTCATGTGTTTGTACATAGTGGCTCAGTATTAGAGAAAAGTGCGTTGTTTCTGTCATATTTCCAATCTGTGTTGGTGCTCATTTGAGAAAATAAAGTTTTCAAATATTAATTCTTTGGGGGACTCATCTGTCTTAATTGACCCAGCATGTTTTGTCTTGACATTTAATATTTAAAGTAACTGAAAGGCCTGCAGGTCATCTGTCTAACCCCATTCACAGATCTGTCAACTGAGACCTAGAGGGGTTATTTTTTCCCGGGACAATTGGCCAACTAATGAATAAAAATCAGGCCTCCTGCTTATCTACAAATGCTTCTCCTGGCTTTAGATATCAGAAATGCTGAATGACCTGGATCATTTCTGTCTACGAAGTCCCATATTCTTAGACTCTATAAGCTTTTCTGTTTATACCGATTTCTTTGGTGGAGATAGGACTGTATTAGGTGGAGGGGGAAAAAGGAGTAAAACAACAAAATTATGTCAAAAACAGGCAGCATTATCTTCGAATAATTGGCTAATAATGGGAGATATATATTCAGAGTTATAATGTATAGAAAATCAGGTCTTCTCACTCATTGAACAGATATTTATTAAACATCTATTAGAGTCCAGGCATTGGGTGAGGGAACCATCATAATAAATTAGCTGTTCTTGTCTCCAAGTGTCTTTCTTCCAGTATTGTCCATAGGCACACACAGTCTTGCATAGCCAGTCATGGTAAGTACAGGGTTGTCTTCTGGAGCCTTCATTTAACAGACTACACGTTTTTGCCTAGACATCATCAATTTATCCTATATTTTGAAGTACTTTTTCAAAAGCTTGCCTCCATAACTTAGCAAGTTCCCACCCTGTGTAGGCAACCTAAATAACAAAGAAAAAGCTATTAAAATCACGTACCTGTATATGTTTATACATTGGTGATAATATTTTAAAGCCTCTTTCCTATAAAATAGGAAATACCTTCTCTACTTCCTGTGAGTTTTCACCTAGTCTTTCTGGGCCCAGCCACAGTTGACTTTTATTTGTCCTTGGGTGTATTATCTTCTTCCTGTGACGTGTTTTGTTTCAGTGGATGCGCCTGTTATCGTTACGTTCTTGTTTGCCTTTGGCAGAGAGGAGACAAAAGATAACATGTGCAGGAGACAGCCCGTCTCAAACCAGCAAGCCTTGGGTCCTCACGCTTCCAAGCTCTTACACCCCACAGTGGCTGTCCAGGAGATTCTGGGAGAAAGTGAGGGGGGGGGCACTAATGTTCACTGAGCGCCTGGTTTGCAGCAGATTCTGTGTTGGGTGCTTTGCCTACATAACCTCATTTAGGATCCTCAAAATGAGGTACTTCCCTCACATCACCCTAGGAGTCTTCACCACCCCGTGGGAGAGCAATGACAAATGCTGACTCTCTCCATTTTATAGATGATGAAATTGAGGTTTTGCAAGGTTTCATTGCCAGTGACAGGGTCAGGATTCATAGCCTGTCTCACTTCACAGCCCGGTATTCTTCCCTATACTGTGTTCCAAATTTCGTCCTCTCTCTTCTTCTAGGCTTCTTGATTCTAGTATGGCTACACAAGGCACTTTCTCAGTTTGCCTACTAAGACTGCTTAAGAAGTAAGGTTCAGGGAATGCAAACTAGAAAATGAACATAAGCAAAGCCACAGAGGTCAATGCTACCTGAAAATACCCCATATTCCATAGCTGAATATAAGCTGGGCTTTGTTGTTGTTTTTTAATACTCTGTAATGAATTATATATGTAATCCATGGCCCCTTGATTAATGGTAGGTACTTAATAAATGCTTGGTGAACATTGCATTAATGTGGATGGTGGAGAATTAACAGCTTTTAAAAATCTGCTTTACATGTTAGTATCCCTAAAAGGAGAATGGAGAAGAGGTTAGTATTAAATGTTTCCTACATAAGGTAAATGGTTACATCATGAGCGATCTGTTTATTATTTGCATTTGTTTACTCAACAAGCATTTTTGGACATCTATTATGTGCCTAGTGTAGTCAGGAAACTAATCTCAGGGAGCAGAAAATCAGTGGTATAATCTTGCAGAGTGGGAGAACAAAGGGTTTTGCATGGCCCTCGCTACTGTTGGCCAAATATCCAGCCACATCAGCCTTGATGCTCACGGGCATCTGTTTCCTGCAGAAGCAATTGCTCATAAATCCTTTAATCTGGACCCAATAAATGGCTTGTATCCCAGGGCAGGGCACAGGGCAAGCTTTGGAGTTAGAGCACCTGGTTTCAGATACTGGTTTCCTTTAGCAAAAAGGAAAGGGCTCAGCCCAGTGCCTGGCACATAGTAAGGAGTCAATAATACAATAATTGTTATTATTATAGATTGCTCAAGTCTATTTCAAATTGGGAGTGGGTTGAAGAGGACTAGTGTATTTGCTTTTTATGTACATTATTTGTTTAATTTCACAACAATCCTATGAAGCGAATATCCCCGTTTTACAGAGGAAGAAACTGAGGCTCAGAGAGCGTAACTAACATGCCCATGGAAGACGTGGGATTTGTTAACCCTTGTTCTCATTCTGAAGCCCACACCCTCTCTGTGGCCCCAGCCTGCCATTCAGGAAATAGGAATAACTACCAAATAGGAAACTTTCTGGCAGATCTGACTAAGCACACACCCAAAATATCATGGCTATTTTGCTCTCTAATGTTTTATTCTTTTTCTCATGAAATGGAAATCCTGGCTTTCCCATTGGAAGCCAAGAGCTTAGAATTGAGGAAGAGTTGAGTTGTATTATTCCTTTATTTTGCAGAATTTCAGACCTATTGATTGTAGCACTATGATTTTATATTTCTTTTGAGGAGAAAAAAAGTGTTGCTTTCAGTTGTTCAGACTGATTTAAAAGATAAAAATCCAAAATCTTCCCACATGGAAGTGACTAAAGTATCTTAACTTATGACAGCATCTTTAAGAGGCCGTTCGGGGGTAACTCTCCAGGACAGCTTGGAACAATCCAAGGATTAAAAGTTCACGTCACATGAAGATGCTTCTAATTCCCAAGTGATATGGGATCATTTTAATGAGAGCCAGAGTAGCTAAAGAAGCCGAATTTTTCAAGGCATTAGCAAATTATTTTAAAACTATGACAGAACAATAGAGTTATATTTATTTTGAATGAAAATCATATTAGTAATTTATCCCCAGCTCAGAAATGAGCAGGGTCAGCTAGAAAGGAAGTTGTCTTTGGTGCTGGACAGATGGGGATCTGAAACCTGACTGCATGCATGTATACTGATCACTTTGAGGAAGTCACTGCAATTCTCAGGACTAGTTTCCATCATTTGTAAATCAGGAATACCAGCAACCACACATAAATTATTGTGAGGCTCAAATAACAGTCATGAAGTGCCCAGCACATTGCCCAGATCAAATAGGGCTTGGCAAGTGTCACTTGTCTTTTCTTTTTTTTGCTGAGTGATTGGAACACACTGTGATGTGCACTTCTAGCACATAGGATATTTAGGATCCAGCATTCATCCCTCCAAACCCACCTCTACAAAGGAGACTGACACCCAGGGAGGTTAGGTAACCAACACTTGGTCCTGGATTCTGCTCATTATCCTTGCACCCTGGTCTGATATGTAGGCAACATGCCAGAGAAGAAGCAGCATGCTCTCAGACTCGCTCACCGCCCCTGGATCACCTGCCTTCAATTCTGAGCTGCTTCTCCAGACCAAGGCCATGCAAGCACAGCAAGCAAGCAGTTGAAGCAGGGATGTTTTATTCATGGTTTTACTAATGGAGTCTCGGGAAAATTTTGGTTTCCCATCCCCAGAAGCAAAAATTAATCTACAGAATGTTCTTGAAATTTATTATCTGTTTTCTTTTTTTTTTCCTACCGCATTCTTTGAGCCACTTTGATAGAGTTTAAAACATCCCTTCACAAAAGTAGGATAATTTGAGCTGTTGTTCCTTTGGCTGGTATGTTTGGTACCAAACTACCACAGTGTCGAAAATCGAGAATATAGGTTGATAATGCTGCTGCAGACATATTAATCCTATGTTGAACATGCTTTGTTTATTACCAAAACAGCTGCTAATCCAACAGGAGCTTGTTTGAGCTTTGTCCAGTTCCCAGTCTCTGATTTCTGCAGCCATTGGAAGAACAGCACCCATATCTCCTGGAGGCACTCAGGCTTGAAGTTGTTTCCATGGTGACGAGACATACCTAAGGTTCAGGTTTCATTTCATTTTATATCTCAAAGATATTATAAAGAAATAGAATGCCAGCCATCTGAGGGAGACGGATTGAGGAAGAGGAGAGCCACTGACCTTCTGGGGCCCTAGCTGTAGTAGGGACTTCTGGGAGTTTCTGTTTAACAAGGGGGAGCGGGTAGTCATCTTGCAAAGAAAAGGTCAGCGTCACCACAGAGATAACTGGTTGGGACCTGTTGTGTCCATTGCATCGGATAGTTCATCTTGCCTCAGGTAGACCTAGGGTTAGCGAGGGAGACTTGCCTGAAAAAGCAGTGCGATAAGGCAGGCAGAACTCAACATGAGAATGCCTGTAAAGATCTTTTCTGCCTCTGAGCAGGAGACTAACAGGTGTGGGGGGATTAAAAAGTGGGTTTCCAGGCTCTAGTCAACTCCCCGTAACCTTGGATAGGTGGGTTACCTTCTGAGGCTCAGCTGACTCATCTGTAAAAGTGGGTTGTTGTAAGGACTATGTGAGATAATGCACATCGAGGGCTGAGATGGAGCCTGGCACTCTAGAGCTAGAGAAACATTGATTATAGTGGTGAAGGCAAGGCATGGATGTATGTTACTCAAAGTGGAAAAATGCATGTGAATCACTGGACCAATCCTACTGGATAATTCATAGGATGGTTTATAACTATCCTTTTTCTTTGCACACACTTTCTAAACGTGTTTTATATTTCTGTCCAGGGATTTTGGCAAATATTAAATATCTCCCCAAAACAATAACTTACACATTCTTTCAGTAAGTCTTTATGAGCCAGGCATTTTGCTAGAGAAAAACAGACAAGGCCCCTGCCCTCAGGGCATTTTCTCAATTCCCTGCAGAGAAAGTTTGTTTAACAAGAGGGAATGGGTAGTTGCCCAATGAAGAAAAGGTCAGAGTTACCACAGCAATTAGTTGTTTGGACTAGAAAGTGTAGTTCTAGAAAGGCTTCCGAAGGGCCCCTTGCTGCCCATCTTCCGCTGGGTCTCTGTAGCACTTGACCCAGGCCTCTGCTATGGTCCTTACTAGGTTGTCTTGTCCCTAGGACTCCCTCCAGGCCAGGGACCCAGACTCTTTACAGCTGGCCAGACTAGCAGTTCAGTGAATGTTTAATGAACAAATAATCATGTGGATGTAAGGATGGTCATCCAATGAAAGAATTATTCCTTTTGACCCCAACCCATAAGGAAATTAGTGATATTGATTGAAGATATGTGGGGGAAAGGAAAGATTGCTTTAGCATTTACCTTCATTCTACTGGAAACAATAAGGTAAATGAAAGAAGTTTAGAAAACAGGAAAGGTAGCTAACAGGCATGTGTATTACATTTCACAGTGGGAATGAAGGTTCTCAAATGGTTTCATTCAGTCCAACCTAAGTACAAGTGGTGGGGAGCATGGGTGACTGGCAGTCACTCATGTAATAGCAAGGAGGAGGATTTCTCCACATAGAGTATGTTGGAGAGAGAGCTGAGCAAAGTCTTAGGGACACAAACATGAGTCATTTGAGCTGGCTGGTCCGAGAGTGATGTGCTAACTGCTGCCTGAGAACAGACCTCACCAGTATGGCCTACATGTAGGCAATGTATGGACTCACTCAGTCGTGTAGGCTGGGTAGTTGGTGAACATGGACTCTAATCCTTTCTGCAGGGTCCCTTTAGGTTCAGCCTCTTCATTTATAGGCCCCCCATAATCTCTCTGAGTATTTCCTCTTTCTATTCCCTATCTCTTTGGTCTAGGGAATCCCTTTCAAGTGAGGAATGGAGAAACTGTGCTTTAATTTATGGTGTTTTCTCCCAGATAGTTTGTTCTTGCCTAAAGTCTTTTTTTTCTTACTTTTGATGGCCTAGGATTTTGGAACTCCAAAGCCAAAGAAATATAAATATATTTTCAAGTCAGATGTAATTTACAGATAGTAAAATTCACAGTTGTACAGGTCTATGAATTTTGACAAATGTATACAGTCATGTAACTAACCATCACAATAAATATTTGCAACACTTCAAAAAGTTCCTTCATGTCCCTTTTATAGCCAACCCCCACCTCCCATCCCCAGTTCCTGATAACCCTGATCTGTTTTCTATTCCTGTAGTTTTGCCTTTTCCAGAATGCTGTACATTAAGCAGCCTTTTGAGTCTGGCTTTTTTCATAATGCTTTAACATAATGCTTTACAGATTCATCCATGTTGATGCGTGGATCAGTAGGTCATTCCTTTTTATTGCTGAATAGTATTCCATCGTATGGCTATACTGCAGTATGTTCACCAAGTGGTAGACATTTTTGTTGTTTCCAGTTTCTGGCTATTATGAAAAAGCAGCTGTAAATATCCGTAGGCAAGTTTTTGTGTATATTGTATATTTATTTTCACTTCTCTTGGGGAAATTCCTAGAAGCGAGATTGCTGTGTCATATGGCAAGTAGATGTTCAAATTTAGGAGAAATTAACAAACTTTTTCCAAAGTGGTTGTGCCACTTTGGATTCCCACCAGCAGTGCATGAGGAGTTCCAGTTGCTTCCCATCCTTGTCAGCACTTGGAACTGTCTATTTATTTTTCATTTTAGTCATTCTGACAGATGTGGACACTCATTTTTTTCTTTCTGATCTACTGCCACATTCCTCCCTTCGGATAAATGTACAGAAAATCCCATCTGACAAAACAAGGTGAGGAGCCAAGAGGAAACTTAAGAGTGACTTTACATAATAAGCAAAAATATATTTTGCTTCATAAAAAACATAAAGAAGGAAAAAATGAAGAAATGAGAAAGCAGGTGTTGTGAAGAGGGACACAGGGATGGGATCTCATAGTCTTTCCAATAAGGTTTCTGTTTGTCATTCATCTAGGTAGGAAACATAGCCTTTGACCAAATTTTCTGATTAATCCATTTGGAAAAATCCACTTCTCCTCTCCACATAGATTATAAAACCAATGCCTTTGTGTTAACTCCTATTTTCCAACCTAGTCTCCTTTAAACCAGAAATGCCAGCTCTTGCAGAAAGATGGCTGGGGTGATAGCATTGCTAAAATAGTCACATGTAAAACAATTATGAAGGGGGCTGGCCCCGTGGCTGAGCGGTTAAGTTCGCGCGCTCCGCTGCAGGCGGCCCAGTGTTTCGTTGGTTCGAACCCTGGGCGCGGACATGACACTGCTCATCAAACCACGCTGAGGCAGCGTCCCACATGCCACAACTAGAAGGACCCACAACAAAGAATATACAACTATGTACCGGGGGGCTTTGGGGAGAAAAAGGAAAAACTAAAATCTTAAAAAAAAAAAACAATTATGAAGGATTGCACATTCAAAGGAAGACCTGACCCTTGACCCCAAATTATGCTATTTCTTAGTTATTTAGAAAGTGATTTGACGTGAGTCTTTGAATCCTTTTGAAGAATCATCTTGTTCTTTTCCTTGTCACTCCTCACTCACTTCACTGGCACACACATTTGCAGGATAATCTTGCAATTTATAATCTTGGCCATTTAGTTCAAGGCTCCAGTGAGACTCTTGCGACCTCTAAAAGACAGTGCTTGAATCAAGATCTAGAAAACTCACCTGAGAAAGAGACCACACTCCCTCATTGTGCATGAGAATCAAAAGGAAGGCATTTCTTTCAGCTGTGTGTGGGACACACACTGGGGGCTGTTTGCCCAGGGTTGCTTCTTGTAAACCTCTGTGCAGCCAACAGGAGGAACAAAACACCCTGCAGCCTACCCTGAGAGGCTGTACATTCCACTTCCTTCCCTGGAAGGAGAAATTGCTGTCTGTAATCTACACTGCCTACACCAATCACCTCTGTTTTACCAAACTCCAGGGAGAGCAAGGGGCCAGAGGGGTCGCAACTTTGAAGAAATCAGGTAATCTGCTGACTGGTTGGCGATGCTTACTTTTGGTTTCTAGGCAATAAATCATGACTTACAAGCCAAAGGCTACTTCTGGTTTCAGCCACTCTCTGGATCCATATTCCTCAAGGCCCTGCATCCAGGTGACCCAATAATACGGCATGTACAAAGCCTGCTGAAACTGAGTGTCCATGTTTGAGAACCAGACTCCAGACATTTGGTTCAAAAAGTGGTGCTGACACAATCGGGTCAAGTGGAGCTGTCAGGAAAGTAGCTACTAATAATAGTTGCTATGTGTTGAGCACTAGCTCTGAGCCAGCCACCGAATGCTCCACACGTTCTTTTCTCACTCGCCTTCACATTAGCCCTCTAAGACAGGTCCTATTACTAACTCAGTTTTATGGTAAAAAAAACCCTGAGGCTTAGTGAGATGGTGACTTCCTAAGGGCCCACAGAGCCGAGTTTTAAGCCCACGTAATGTAACTCTGGAGTTTTCATTCTTAACTACTGTATATTCTACCTCCAACTAGAGCCCTATTGCAGCAAAAATCCCCGGGCAGATAAGTCTGACAATGGGAAAATGTGAGGACAAAATGTTTCCCAGATTTCGAAATCTACTTCAAAAATCAACCATTTCAGCAAGTCATTCATTTATTCATTTAACAAAGTCTTATGAACATGTACAGACGCTGGGGATACAACAGTAGCAAGAAGGTCCCTGCCCTCATGGACCTTCCAATCTTAAAGAGAAAATTACAATAAGAAAATGATATATTTCCTCAGAGGTATGAAGGAGCAATGCCAGAGAGGAGGAAGAGGTGCCTACGTCTGATTGTGGGAGCTGCATAGAGGAGGCATCCTAGGGGCTGAGTCTCAAAGAACAAAGAGAAGTCACCAGTGGACAAGGGTGTGTGTGTGTGTGTGTGTTTGTATACATGCATGTGCATATGGGAGGATGTGAGGTTGCACAGAAGAGAAAAGGAAGACGCATTCTGGGTAGAGGGGATAGCCCGGCACCAATATGCAAACCTCGGAGCGCACACGTTTGGTGATGTCTGGAACACAGGGTTCAGGAGAGGAGGAGGACACTGCACAAAGTGCGCGGGGCCAGGCCTTGAAGGGCCTTGTAAGGAATCTGGGTTTTAACTCACAGGCAACAAGAAGCCTTTAAAAGATTTTGGGCAGACGCATGACATGCTCAGATGGACATCAAATTCCAACTTGGTCAGTTATGGAAGGAAGGATTAGAGAGAGTCTAAATGGGGGCAGGGAGAACTTTTAGACGGATGTGGCAATGTTACAGATGAGAAAAGATGACATGCCTAACCCAGGGCAGTGACCATGGGGGTAGAGAGGAAGAGACAACTGAGAGTCTGATTAAGAAGGCAGAATCCACGGGCTCTGAGGATTGTTTCACCATGAGTTAGCATAGTGGTTAACTGCAGAGGCTGTGGTTCCAGACTCACTGGTTCCATACACTTCCTGGTAGTGTGACTTGGCCAAATTACTAATGCCATCTGCTTCAGTCTCCTCAACTATAAAATGAGGATAATAATAGTACTTAGAGCATAGGGTTGTCATAAAGATCAAATGAGATCCATGTGCCTAGAACAGTGTCTGCCATATTAAGTTCTCAACAAATTTTCTAGTTATGTCATTTTAGTGAGAGACAGGGAAGGATCTGGGCTGTGTCCCAGGTTTCTGACCTGAGTCATTATGTCAACATGAACTAGGTGCAGGGTACTTTCCTTGAAAAGCCTGCAGTCTAACAGAGCACCTGCTAGAAACACTGTGAAACTGATCCTGATTAACCATCACTAAAATCTGATGTACTTATTTAGCCATGGAAGTAATATCTGACTCTGGAGTAGCTCCAGGTTCTGGGCTGCCTGACTCACAGTAATATTTTCTGCCTTTGTTCTGATCAAGGTTCTCAGAAGATATTTTTCAAACGATCAAAAATGTTTCATGTGATCCTAATACTCTTCAAGTAATCCTAGATCATTGAAAAAAGTACTAGGAAATGCTCCCTGAAAAGATAATTTCTTCAGATTCCTAAGTTTTTTGTTTTGCTTTGTTTTTTAACTTTAAGAAGTCTTTCTAGAACTTTCTATATGTCTTTTCCCCAAGTGAATTCTATCCCCTCTGAATGCCTGGGAATAATCCTAGTGGGAATTTATGGTTGGCTCTTCTATTTTTTTCCTTTCAGGAGTAGATCCTTCCAGTTTGAATCTCTGCCACTTTCAGAGAGACACTTTGGTACAAATAATTTTGAGCATGTGATGTTGCCTTCTACTCATCCAGCCAGCCCGCCATCCACCCACCCATCTACTCATACAGACTATTTGACTATGTGGTATAGTGGTGAAGAGCATAGAATTTGGAGCTAGACACACCACTATTAAGATTTAGCACTTAATAGCTGTGAGACCTTGAGGCTGTCATGTAACCTTTCTGAACCCAAATACTTGTTTGTAAAATAAGGATTCAAAAAAGTATCTCCTCACATTTCTCTTGTGAGGATTAAATGAGAAGGAATATAAAGTATGAAGCTGGGCATGTATTAAACACTTCATTATTGGTAGTTGCTTTTATTATTCTGCAAGCCAGGCTTTGTGCTAGACACTGAGCATTATGTAATCAACAAGAGAGTCAGGGGCTCTGCCTTCATGGAATTTACGATCTAGAGGAGAAGAAAGACATGGAATAAATAATTTCTCCCAAACAATCCCATCTCATTAAACAGCACTACTATCCTCCTAGTTTATTATTATTTATTATTAGTTCAAAATCTAGAAGTCATCTTTGATTCCTCTCTATCTCTAGCCCCCGCCCCATATCTAACCCACAGATAAGTCCAGTGAGCTCTACCCCAAAATATATCTCAAATGTGGCCAGTTTTCACCATGATGTTACATCATGTTACAACCTGGTTCAAGCCACCAGCTCCCTTTGTCTGGACTCCAGCAACAACCTCCTTAACTGGTCTCCTGACTTTCATTCATGCCCCTTATAGTACATTTCCAAGAATAGGTACGGGGATCTTCTCAAAGCATAAATCACACCCTGCTGGTCCTTTGCTTAAAACCCTGCAATTAGAATAAAATTCAACCTTAAGGCCCTACATACTCTGGCACCTGCAGCCTCACTATCCCCAGCCATATGGACGTTCTTTCTGTGTCTTGAACGCATCAAGCTTGTTTCTGCTCAGGGACTTTGCGCCGAGGTCTCCTCTGCTTAGGATGCTCTTCCTCCATTCCTCCCATCCCTGACTCCTTCTCACCCATCAGGTTTCTGTCAGATGTCTTCTCCTCAGAGAGGACTTCTCTGGCCACCCGACCTCATTGTGCCAGCCCTCATCATTCTATCCTGTTACCTTGTTTTATTTTCTTCATATCACTGCTCTCTCTCTCTCTTTCTTTTTTAATCTCTACATATAGCCAGGCTCCATGAGGGGCAGGACTTTGTCTTCTTGCTTTCATATCCATATGCCTTGAATATTACTTGGCACTTAGTAGGTGCTCTGTAAATATTTTTTGAATTAATGATTGAATGACTGAAATAATTCCAATAAAGTGTGTGTGATCACGGAGCAGTACTGCTGGGGCAGTGTGGTGACGGCTGCTCAACTATGTATTAGAAAAGATTTCCATCTGTCTGAAATTTAAATTCAGTCCTGCCTGATAGCAAGAACTTGGACTGGAATTTTCTCAGGATTCCTTCCAATGCAAGATTCTGGGATCTATGCCCTTTACTGTGTCCTGAAGTGTCCTCTTTTCACCTGGTTCTTAGCAATACTCAGATTAAAGAGCTACTGTGGCCAAATGGTTGGTGAAATGGAGAACTGGCCCCCACTGTTAACAGAGCAATCAATTACCTTCCTAAAAGAGACACTGCCAAAATTCTACTCAGATTATTTCACAGCTGAAGTAATAACAAAGACTCCCATTTGTAGTGCACCTTCCACATTCCATTCATCTTGCATACCTCTTGGCTGATTCTTACACCAACTCTGAAAAGTAGGTATTATCCTCCCCCTCATCTTGCATATAAGGAACCTGAGGTCCAGAGGAGATTCCACGTGCCCAAGGTCACAAAACTGATAAAGAGGTGAGCTAGGATTCAAACCCAGGTCTATCTGGCTCTGATGTCTGGGCTGGTTCCACAACAGTCCAGAGAGCCAACTCCTCAACACAGGGGTAGATGGCATTGATATCAACCTATCTAATGCTAATTTAGGAAAACAATCCTGAAAGAAAGAGTTCTACAGTGAAAAGAAGACTCTGTGATTAGTCTGCTGGCCCAGCGGGAATGGTGAGTTTCATCTACTGCTAGTCAGAGCTATTTGGCTTCTGGAGATTCAAGAGCAGGACTGTGGGGACCTTGACAAAAACTATTTTCAAAGACAATGAGCTCATGAAGGGCTTCTCTGGGTTGTGCCAGGGAGGGCAATGTCCTCACAGTGACGAGAACATTCTGGAGGACAGGAACGAGAAAGAGCCTTTAGGGAAACAAGTGTGCCAGAAAGTCCCTGGACAGAGGACAGATGGATTCAGGGTAGGGTGGTGGAGAAAGGGAAGAGAAGTAATGTGTCCACAGCTGGAGACCAGGAAGAAGAGTTTTGTAGCACCCTGCCTTCTTCCAGAATGTTCTTCACTGCCTACCTGGCTGAAGTACCCTTTTATTCTTCTCAGAGCCTTTCATTAAGAGAGAAAAGAACTTAGTCAAGCAGTTGGAGGAGACCTTCATGGGCAGCTGCTACGGAAATCTCACTGAGTCCCTAAATGTCACCTCCTCAGAGAGGCCTTTCTTGACCGTCTCATGTAAAACAGACCCCACCACACACCATTATTTTCTATTACTGTACCTGAGAATTCTCTCAATAGTATTTCTCACAACTTGTAATTACATATTTATTAATTTTCATATTCATTGTCTGGTTCTCCCCCTAGGGCAGAGACCATCTTTGTTTTATTCACCAATGGGTATTCAGAACCTGGAACAGTGCTGGTGTGAGGTAAATGTTTAGAAACTATTTGTTGGGTGACCAAAGGAATGAATGGTGTCCAAGTGGCTAATCCTTAAATTGGGCACTTTGTGGTGTGTAAATAAATTACTGTGTACTCATCCTCCTCAATATTTGCATATAGATGAAATCAGGTTAGAGTTAATACTAAGGATAGGTCCAAAGGGGAAATAAGGACCACTCCCCAGGAAGCATCAGGGGGAAGTCTTGCTCCTTTGTCTGCTGAGGGGGAGGGAATTCTGGGCTGCTTTTATGGAAATGAGCCTGAGTCAATTTAGCCCCAGCTCTCTCCTCCCCAACACTAGCCCCTAGTCAGTGCTCAGTTGGGGGCAGAACATGGTGAGGCAGGTCATGCTGGGGCTTGCCCCACTTTGTGCTGCCAGGAGCTCTGGCTGGCTCCCATCAGACATATGCCGGTTGTTGGCAAGCAAGAAGGAAGCAAGCTGTAGCAAGTACAAAGTCTGCCACCCCTAGACTTGAAGTAGTCGGCTGAGGGAAGCGAGCTGGTTCTGGGTTAGAGACCATTATTTGCCATCTAACAAGCAGGTGTTTTGGGGCAGATTATTTCTCAGCAGGTTGAAAAACAGGGCATGCATGATATTTTGTTTCTTCTTTGTCCTTGCTGATAGCAGGGTTCACCCTGAGGTCTGGTCGACCTGGTTCTTTTAAGGGGGACCTTGAAATGTAGATTAGCACATAGTGTGGAACAGATGGATGCCCTTCTCTACCCTCGCCTACCCATTCTTCTTGATGCCATCCTTTGTTTATGAACTGTGAGACCTCTGATAAATGTCATTAGGGAAGATAAATGGATCTAGGAGACCTCTCACGATGGTCTTAGCAAGAGGCATTGCTGTTCAGATTGGGCTTCTAACTGGTATGAATCTAGAGAAGGGAAACCAAGTTCTGCTTGTCTCCATGAGCCTTCTTATCAGAGACATTTATGTCATGGGCCTGCGCATTTAGAGATGCTAGTCACTTTTTTCCATTAGTGTGAGGAGCTTGGGTGGCTTTGGTTTACCCTCACATTTCCCTGCCTCTTATATTCTGGTAAGAAAATTAAGACAGTTTATTGATCATCTACTATATTCCAGGCACTGTACTAGGCATATTTTCCAAATTTATCTCATTTCACCTGTATTAAAACCATTTTGGGATAGATTATTATTCCTTTTATATACATGAGAAGACAGAGGTTCAGAAAAGTAGAATAAATTTACTAAGCCCTCTCAGCTAAGAGGCTGAATTAGAATTTGAACCCAGAGTGTCTGGCTCCTAAACTTGTGTGTTCTTCTCATCCAGGGCCCAAGAACAAGAATGTGGGAACAAAGTATAGTGACCAGACTACACTGCTTATCAGCATGAATTGAACACTAAAGACCGTTTAGCAAGTCTGCTTTTACTTGGGAGAGACGGAGGGGGAGAGAAGGGTGGTGTGAAAAAAATTGTTTTGGTGCGGTTCAATCTACTCTCAGCACCCTGTGCCAGCCAGATAAGCTGAGCCTCTCTCAATAGGCGACCTTGTTATTGTAGCATCAGAGAAAAGGTGACCTGGGTAGAGACTAACCCCAACTTGGACCAGAACTTCCATCCAAGGTAACTGACGACTCTTGTTAGATAAGAGTCACAATTTTCAGCCCTGCCCAGGAATATCTGTGGGAATAAAGGCTCTAATAAAATGGAAGTAAGCCTGCATGCTTGTCTCCTGCCCTGAACTAGGAGCAGCTCAGCAAGACAGAAATCCCAAAGCAGCGACTTGTCTTGGAGGCCAATGACTTAGTCACCCCAACCTCTATCATGCTGCTCCTTCTGCAGAAAACAAGCCCCGGACTCTGCCTTCTGGGATGGAGCGTGAGCCCTACTGGCCTTCTGCAACCCAGCTCAGGAAGTTTGCTGCTTCCTTATTTGAGATGCATTATTAAACTGTAATCATATTGTGAGGGGAGCCAGCCAAAGCAGTGGCTATTAATAGGGAGGTAAGAAAGCTGACTCGGGAGGAAGCTGACTTAGGCTGGAGGGGAGAGCCTGGCCACCTTGGCCTACAATCCTCGGCAAGAAGTCAGCGGGAAAGAGACCTGAGCTCATTTCGTTCCTGGGCCAGAGTGAGCACTATCTGGATTTCTCAATTTTGGAAAGAGAAACCTGAAGCAGTCCTGATCTAAGGGATATAGAGCCATCTTCCCTGGGTCCTTGGGGAGTCTCAGAGCCCTGAGAACAAATAGCTTAGATAGCCATGACTCAGCAGAGCAGCAGCTCGCCCCTCACAATGTCAGCAGTCCATGCGACTTGGAAAAGGACGCTGGGGCTACATTTCTGTGGCCTCCCTCAGCTGAGAAGCCAGAGCTGACCCAGCCCTTAGCAGGCCAGAGCTCCCCATTGGCAGAGACGTCTGAGTAGGGAGATTCTATTTCTGGCTTCTTGATAAGGCTTGGGGGAGTGGGTGTTACAGAAAGGTGGAAGCAGAGAGGTGAAGGCCCACAACGACCAAAAGGCATAGTGCAGAAGGGCCTGATGATGGGGGAGAAATTTTTCAGTAATTTCTGTAAATGCAATGCATTTTTCAGAAAGTTAAGATTTTAGCCATTTGGTACACTTGCCACCATCTGGCAGCTGGAAGCAGGATCAATTCCAAAATCCGGCCCATGGCACGCCACAGGAAAACTAGAACCGCTCCTGGATGCTGGGTTCATAGTATCCCTTACTTTGTACCAGCACTGAACACGTGCTCTCCATGTGCCGCTACATTTAGTCCACACCAACCCCTCCAGGTGAGTATTATCAACTCTCAGAGGGAAAAAGTGAGATTCAAAAAGGTAAAGTGACTTGGTCAGGGCCAGCCTGGTGGTGCAGTGGTTAAGACCACATGCTCTGCTTTGGCGGCCTAGGGTTGGCGGGTCCAGATCCCGGGCATGGACCTGGCACTTCTTGTCAGGCCATGCCGTGGCAGGTGTCCCACAAATAAAATAGAGGAAGATGGGTACGGATGTTAGCTCAGGACTAATCTTCCTCAAAAAAAAAAAAAGTTAAGTGACTTGGTCACATAGCTAGTAGGTGACAAAGACAGGACTGAAACGAGGACTGTGTGGGGCCAGAGGAGTAGCCAGGAGGCAGTGAGCTGCTTTTGAGCTGAGGCACGTCCCCATCTCTTCCACTTTTTCTCCCTAGATCCGAGGTCAGGGGGATCAGGGTCTGCGTGTGTGTTGCCAGGAGGTGCTGAGAAGTTGGGGGAGTGACGTGTAATCTTCTCCCCTTCCCTCAGTGGGGTAGGTATGCCCAGGTGAGTTTTCTCAAAGTGAAAGGTTCGTTTTGGTTCCTGGATCCCTGAAGAAGGAGGTTGAGGTGGAGTTAGGGTGTGGGAGAATTTTTTCCCATCCTTCCTAAAAATATTCATTAAGTGCCTATTGGGCTCAGCTCCGGGTGGCCTGGGCACTTTCAATTTATAGAATAATCTAAAGACAGCATTGATCTGGTATTTTTCTCTGCTGTTTTTCACATATTCTAGAACTATCCTCATGTGTACATGTCTTCAGAGTTAAACAATTGTCACAGTCTACTTACCTACATGGATCTATGAAATACCTTTTCACAGAAAACAAAGAAGTGACTTTCCTTCCACTGATTGCCATATGGGCCACTTCCTGAACCTGAAAGAGATGCCGTACCCCGAACACCAGGTCCTCAGCTCTAGCAAATACAGGAGGGACAAGTTTCAGCCTCCGGCTGTCAGGGAGCAGCAAATACAGAGGTGGGACCAGACCAGGCTCATGGGAGTTTGTTCATCATTTCATAGCCATATTATGACCCAGTCTGAGAGGGCTGGAGAGTAATTTCCAAGCCCTTAGGAAGTAGATAGTCTAAGCCATTGTTTTTGGGTTTTACGTGCTCTTGTGGTCAATTCCTTTTTCTTCCTTTTTTTGAAAGGCAAACAAATAGCCTAACAGCAATAACAGTCAACAGGATGGTGGCACATCCGGGTTCAGACTCCAGCCTCCTCTTGCTGTAGTCAAAGTTAATTAATTCCCACTAAGCTTTGAACTAGGTTCCCTGCAGGTCTGTGCTGGGCCCTGCCCTGGCTGTCAGGGGAGGGCATGGCTGGTTTGGCTCTGGGTGTGCTGTCCTGCGCAGGGGGATGGAGAAGGGGGTATGTTTCACCTTTGCATGGGATTGCCTCTCCTCTTCTCCTCCCGGGAGGTGACCATTTTCAGATCTGTGGGTGGGGAGGAAAATCTTCTCTTCCAAAAATAATCTCTTTCTGCAGTGGGGTTTGAAGCTGGACCAAGCTGCTAGCGCTATTTTTACCCAGCTTGCAGTTCAGGGTGTAAATAGCAACTCTGGCTGTTTTTTCCCACAGCTGACAACAGAGTCGACCTCTTTGAGGCAGAAGCATTCTGGCGTTTTGCACAGAGGAAACAGAACCAAAGTTGCCCTCGGGCCAAGGGGCTGACTCCTTGACCACTGGGTCAGTATACAAACAGGGGTGGCATCTCCATGGTTGTGTTATCTCAGTCTCTGCGGTAAACACCAGGCCCCATGATGGCTGCTTTGCTGAGGCTGATTCAAAGAAGCACAGTGTGGAATCACGAGGAGAAGGCAGGCCCATAAATCTCTGCCTGAGCACACTGAGGGTTTCAGGAGCTTGAGCAGCTCTGGACTCCAGCTGGCTGTCCCCCTTGCCCTCCCTCGTGCATTAGCAAGCACTTCTTCCAAGGTTGCCACCCTTGGAGGGTTTCTTGCCCCAACCTCACCAGATCAGGAGCTGAGGAATGAGAGAAAAAACAACCATTTGAGGCTGCCCAGATGACAGAATGTCCCTAAAAACATGTACCTCCTTGCACTCAAGTGATTGGAGCCCCCACAGTCTGCGGTATTAGAAAGTGTCATTTCGAGGGCGTGGTGAGAGGACTGGCTCCCTCCAGGCCACTCATGAGCGGAAGCTGTGAGAAACTAACCAAATCCTGGAGTTATGTCTCCAATTGGCCTGGGTGAGGTGGGAAGTTCAGCCTCAGAGAGGGCCCCTCGTTGATACAGTTGATGAGCAAGATGAATCAGCAAAGACTGAGACGTGCCCATCACACTTGGCAATTCCCTATTGCTTCTCCTCTGGGGAGCAAACAGACTTTAGTGGCTTTTCTCTGAGGCCAAGTTTCTTACCCAAATCTTTCCCTGGGGTCTTTGGTCTGAAATTAGAAAGGAGTTAGGAGTCAGCAGGAAAATCACTCTTCATTATGAATTACACAGCAACTCTTCATGGAACTGCCCGTCTCCTTCCTCTAGGTACACATCGATCATCATCAATCAATCCGAGAATTTCTCAAATATCCACCACAGACTCAGAAATGGGCATTTAGGCACATGGTTCAAGTTTCAGTTTCTTCCAGCAGATGACATGTGGGGTAAGAAAAGGACTGGAGGACAGATAAGTAGCTGAGCAATCCCCAGATCTGCTTTTTTGAGACTGGTTTCAGTGCAGCTCCTTGGAATTGATTCTGGGCAGCTGTTAATTGCAAAACTCACTGCCAATTATCGATAGCTAAAGTGGCATTGGAGAGCTGCTGATGGTAAAAATAGGGGCAGGTAATAATGAGAAAATAGCTTTGCATTTAGAACAGAGGATGGGAACATATTGTCTCCAACTGCTGTGTCGTGGGTTTCCATTGTTAACTTGAGTTCTCTCCCAGGACCAGCCAGCAAAGCCTACTTAGTGACCTCCAGCAAAAAGTCCACCAGTGAGCTGCGCAGGATGAGATCAAAGCTTTGTCTCGGCAGCCAGACCAGAGGAGATCCTGGTTCTCACTATGCTCAGAGTCACATTAAACAAACAATACCACAGTTTTCACTAAAACCCGTTGAATTTTAAATGTACTGTTGACTAAATTAGGGAGTTATCGTTCAGTTGATCTGGTAATCCATTTGTCCACCAAACTTCAGATTTACAAACAATGGTTTTCTGGGAAAGCCTCTTGAAGCCTGGATGGTAAATGTTTACCTTAAAAAAGCAAAAACTGAAGAAGGCAAAAGTGGCCTGGTGAGTAAAACCAAAAGCCTGCAGCAGACGGTCACGTTGCTGGACTGACTGTTTGTTTTGAAAAATGTTCCCATTCCGAGCCTTGACATTGGGGAAATTAGGAACATGGTAACCGACTTCCTGTCTAGTATTTCCCTGGATTTCCTGGAATCCAATTTGAAGTGTCGTTTTCCCCTGAACCACCAAGGAGTTAAACTTTGGCTCTGTTCTCCCAGTGACTAATAGGCACCGTGTGGCTCTGAGATCAGCGAGAAAGAAACTGACAGTCGGCGTGGGAAGTGTGCGAGATTTCAGTGCTCTTGAAATGCCTTTGATGGGCATGGTGAGCGAGCACAAGGATTATTGCCACCTAGAGCCCCTGATTGTGTAATTTGATCTTGAATTCTTGTTTCTCTCTTTGAATTTTGCTTGATTTTAAAGGAGGATCTCGGACTCCTTTGGGGGCTTGATATGACTGCAGTGTGTGAGTTATTCCACGGAGAATGATATTTTAGGCAACAAACTAATTCCACCACTTTGAAAAACAACCCACTTTGGTTGAAAACAAAGCAGAATCAAGTGACCTGACCAAATGGCACTTGACGTGTGTTAGGAAGACTTGTCTTCCCGCTCTTGCTGTTTTCTTTCTTGTGAGAGGAGCCCAATTAGCATAACACTCCTGGCTTCTCACCACCCTCCCCCACCCCCATTCTTCCCTGGGAAGGAGGAGTGGTTTAAGATGACTGATGAGTTTGGAAGGAGAAACTATGCCTCATACCATCTTCTCTTCCTTTCTTCTTGGGAGTCAACACTCCTCCCGCAGGGTGGAAAGGAGAGGCCCATTCTGGCCCAGCTGCCTATTGCTGAGTGTCCACGTATGATTTTGAGCCCAAGTGTCAGGAAGCTCATTGGCCTGAGAATGTAAGCCACATTCTCTAATATCAGCCTTATTAGTAATAAAGGTTATTTTCGGTCCTCATCTAGCTTACTGCTATCTTACTTCTGATTCACTTCAAAACTCGCAGAAAAGGGGAGGCGACTGCTATTTTGAGGCCTCCTCGAAGACCCCAACATATTTACCAGGCGGCTTCCTGGTGGTTAGAAAAAGCCTTGTGTTGGGATGAAACCCTGGCTTCTAGATCCACATCACTACTTTCTTATAGGACAACAGGTTCTTTAGTTGTCAAATGAGTAAAGGGGAGTTTACAGAAGGTGTTCCTTCCAGCTGAAATGTATCCATTCAAAACTTATTTATTGAATGCCTACTATGTGCCAGGGAGTACAACGGTGATCAAGAGAGACAGTCTCTGCTGCCACACAGTTTATAATCTAACTAGGGTGCATCAATTAGAAAGTTTAATGTTCCAAGTGAAATGAAACCATCTCAAACAGGCTGAAGCAATAAGGAAAATTTATTGGCTCACTGGGGATCCAGGCACGATTTGATCCAGGACTCAAACAACAGGGATCCATTTCTTGGCTCTGCTTCCTCTGGGTGGGATTCATTCTTTTGTCACCATATGATGCAACCCCTCCTCTCTCCTGGCAGCTCCACACTTTCCACTATGACTGCAGGAGAAATGAGATGTACCATTTACCAGGCTGAGAAGAGTCCAAGTGCCAACATTCCCTACAGACTCCTGAGGTCCACTCTGATTAGACCATTTCAGGGCACAGGCCTCCCCTAAAGCGATGACCGAGCTCAGAGTGATAGATACACTGATGGGCTCAAACCCAGTGGGGTCCATCCCTGGATGGAGGAAAGTTGGGCCCTCCCTATATGGCTCAGAAATTTAGAAATCTATTAGGAAGAGAGAGGGGGCAGCAACCAGTAACTGTCCACGATAGAAAGACAATAAATAAAATGAGAATTTTGCTTTGAGGGAACAATTCAGCCTGTAGAAAATGCAGGAATCCCTTTTTCCCTGGTGAGTCTAGCACAGGCCTGGGAATCCAGAGAATTGGCTTCCAAATCCTGTGCAGGGCCCCTATACACAACAGGCCCTCAGGAAAGTTCTGGAGGTTGACAGACTTTGCTCCTTGATCTCACCTCTCTGGAACTGCCCTTGGGTTGGATTCTCCTGCTCTGTGATCCCTTTTCTTTTTTTGGAAAGGAGGATAACATGTACCTGAGAGGGACACTAAAAGGATAACTGAGGTGACATCCACAAAGCATCTGTCACTAAATAAACCCAAGCTATCTATTGACCTGTGCTTGTGATTCTTTCAGATTTAAGGACATTTAGCCAGTGGTTTAGGGGCTAAACATTAACCACATTGGGGCAGATCAGCACCACAGGAGCTATGAGCCGTGAAGATACACAGGCCTTCGGTGTTCTAAGTTCAAAAGATCTGTGTGAAACAAGGTATAACCCAAATTAGTTGAAAATGGACAGCAATACAGTCAAACATGCCAGATAAGGAGAGTGCTCCAGCTAAGTACCACAGCTAGTTCTCAAAAGGTATGAGTATTTGCCAAGCAACCCAGAAGTACCAGCGGGGCCTGAGCAATCCTTTGCTTCTTCATTCAACAAACATTTATTGGGTACCCCCTATACAAGAAGCTACTGTAGGAACACAATCAATGATGAGACTGACACAAATCCTTTTCAGAAAAAAGAAGGAATCTCCATTTATCAATAGGTAAATTATTATAAGAAACCAGATTACTATATGCAAAGCTAAAATGAACTCAAGATCTACTATGATACCAGAGACAGAAGGTAAAACTAGTTTCATTTTGTGGAGGAAGTTGGAGAAGGAGTGGGCCATGCCTACCGAATGAATCTTGCATTAAGGCATAGACAAATGTATAGGGTTAAGTTGAGAGATTGCGATCAATTACACAGTCTTTTTTGGTCTCCCAAATAAATGTGACTCAGTCCTCTGAACACCCTCCAGCAGCAGTTATTTGCACCTTTCTTACTGTTCCTATTCTGACTCATATCACAGTCAATTATTTATTCATTCAATTATTCGGTCAATCACTCATTGAACATTTAGGGCAAGCTTGATATGCACCAAGAACTACGTCAAAGGCCAGGATACAAAACACAGTGAAACATGGTCCCTATGTTCTAGGACTTCAGTCTAGGTGGGGAAAGAGACATATAAAAAGTAATTATACTATAATATGGGAGGTACTATCGTAGAAGCATGTACTAGGTGCTTGGAGGCGAAGGTTTCACAAAAGAGGTGACATCTGAGTGGATCTTGAAGAGAACAGGAGTTTTCTAGGCTGAAATTCCAGAGTATCTGACAAGTCCCCAAAAGAGGAGTCAGCACAGTATGCTGAGGAAATGGTAAGGAGTTTGGTATGTGGTATGTAGGGAGAGTGTCAGAAGAGGAGGTTGAAAAGGTAAGTGGGATAAAAGGTAAGTCACACAGAGCTTCGTACATAGGTCTTGCTATAGACTTTGGACTTTGGACTTTATTTTATAAACAAAGGGGATTTGTTGAAGGACTTTAAGTAAAGGAGGGACAGTATTAAGTTTGGGCTTTAGAAAGATATTCTGGTAGCAGTCTGAAGGAAGAATTATTGTGGGGAGGGATTGGAGGCAAAGAAATTAACAAGAAGGTTATTTCAATATTCTAGGTGAGAAGTCATAAGGTCTTAATAGTTGAAAAAGGGAACAGAATATGTTTAAGGAAGAATTGAGAGATGGAATCAAAAGACGATGATTGATGGGAGAAGAAGTTAAAAATGACTTAGAAATCACTAGCCTGCACAGCTGAGGAAATGAGGGTTTCATTAACTGCAGAAGGTAATAGAAGAGCAGGTTTGGGAGGAAAGATAATGACGTTGCGTTTAAGATGCTTGCATGACATTTAGGTAGGCAGGCAGGCCCCATTGGCTGTTAGGAACATCTTTCTAGAGTTGATGAGAGAGATGGAGGGTAGAGATTGACCAGGGGATAGGTAGGTGCTGAGGCCATGGAATTCAACGGGACTAGCATTAAAGGGCAAAGCTTTTGACAGCAGGAGTTTGATAATCCCCAGAGCCCCTGGCACAATACTTTGCATAAAGCAGACAGTATCCATGTAAACACCTACAGACACACATATAGATACACCAATTTGGAGATTACTAATAAGAGCTAGATGCCCCGAGATCTCAAATTTGGAGCCATTGCAATTTTAAAGACTTATTTTAGGGTCAAATTGGCAATAAGAAGAGTACAACTAATATACTAATATTCAGCGATTCTAGCCTTCTGTTAAATTCTGTAAAAAGTACTGGTTTCACCTTGTGTATTTCTTTGCATTTGGTCTTCCAGAGCAGAAACTATAAAATGAGGAAGCTAGGGAAATACAGTTTATCAGAATAGGGGAGTTCAGTCACATTTGCTGGAACACAGAAATTGGTGTCAATGTGATTGACCCTTAGAGAAATCATTTTGAGGCAACTTCATGGTGTTTGGGGAACTAAGCAATGTCGTCTTCAAATGTTATACAATGCTACTTTTTTTTCGCATTTGCTCATTCTTTCAACAAGCATTGTTTGAGCACTTGGTGTGTTCCAGACATTGTGCTGGGGACAAAAGACATCTTCTCATCCCTCAAAGAGCTCATGGTCCAGTAGGGAACATAGACAAGAGAATATAATGAAAATACACTATGAAGTGCTGTGATAGAAGTAAGCACTGTGTGCAACTGAAGACGGAGAAGGACAACCCAACATGGGGGGAGGGAATGAGGGCAGCAACATGGTTAGAGAGGTCTTTCCGGAAGAGACAATGCCTGAGCCAGGTGATACAAGGAGCGGATGAGCTTTCAGATCAAGGGAGAACTGTAAAAGCAAGGAAGAACAGAGTTTGTCATGGCTAAACATGGAGCGGAATGGCAAGAGATGAGCTGGGGAAGATAGACAGGGATCTCATCAGCCTCCTTTAAGCCCTTCTATGGAGTCTGAACTTTTAGCCTGAAAGCAGTGGAGAGCCATTGAAGGATTCTTATAGAGGACTTCAAAGAAAGCCTTTTGTTTTTTTTTTTTTTCCTCATTTTCTATCCTCCCTCTGTCTCTCTCTGTCACTCTGTCTTTGTTTTGACGGATTGCCTTCCCTCCCTCCTTCCTTCCTGTAAGCATGATTTCGGAAATTGCAGAGGATCTGGCCTATACCTAAAGAACAGGGGATTTATGTATGGTTTGGCCATGCTTGGGCTGGAGAAAAAGAAGGCGTTGAAGATCCCTGAGACGTGGCTTCTGATGGCAGTAAGAAGCAAAGTGAGAGGATCCCAGAAATAATTCACATCACCCAGAGATGCTCCTTCCACTCAAACCTGGGGACACCTGTGTTCAGTTTTAAGGAGGGGACTGTTATCTCTAAGGTGTGGACAGGAATCCTAACTGAAGAGAAGTCTACACTCTTGCTACTTAAAATGGAGTCCCTGGACCAGCAAAATCAGCATTACCTGGAAGCTGGTTAGACAAACAGGATTTCAGGCCCCATCCTCAACCTACTGAATCAGAATCTGCATTTTTTTTTTTTTTGAGGCAGATTAGCCCTGAGCTAACATCTGCTGCCAATCCTCCTCTTTTTGCTGAGGAAGACTGGCCTTGAGCTCACATCCGTGCCCATCGTCCTCTACTTTATATATGGGACGCCTGCCACAGCATGGCTTGCCAAGCAGTGCCATGTCCACACCCAGGATTCGAACTGGCAAATCTCGGGCCGCTGAAGCAGAACATGCAAACTTAACTGCTGCGCTACCAGGCCAGCCCTAAAATCTGCATTTTTAACAAGATGCCTGAGTGATTCCCATGCATATCCAAATTTAAAAAGCCCTGATCTACAAGATAGGAAAACTACTTAGCTGGTAAATCTTATGTCACATGTTGCAATTTATGTTTTTTTTTTAAGATTTTATTTTTTCCTTTTTCTCCCAAAGCCCCCCCGTACATAGTTGTGTATTTTTTTTTTCATTGTGGGTCCTTCTAGCTGTGGCATGTGGGATGCTGCCTCAGCATGGCCAGACAAGCGGTGACGTGTCCGTGCCTAGGATTCGAACTGGCAAAACCCTGGGCTGCCGAAGCAGAGCACATGAGCTCAACCACTCGGCCATGAGGCCGGCTCCGAAATCTATGTTGTTTTGCATGGCTGATTGATATGTAATTAGTTTGTCGCCCATATGATTATGAATTTATGTCCAAAAGTAAACTCAACTAGGGGTTAAACCATTTGTACTCTACTGAACATTTCCAAGAAACCTCTTTGGAGCCAATGATTTTGAGATCCTTTTAAATAAAGAGCTTGCTCTCTGGCTGATGGATGAAAGATTCTTTTTTTTTTTTCCCTATTGTAGCAAAATATGCATAACATAAATTTACCATTTTCACCGTTTTTAAGTGTACAGTTCAGTACATTCACACTGTTGTGCAACCATCACCAACATCCATCTTCAGAACTTTTTCATCTTCTCAAACTGAAACTCTATATCCACAGTAAACAGTAACTCGCATTGCCCTCTCCTCCCAGCCCCTGGCAGCCACCACTCTACTTTCTGTCTCTAGGAGCTTGACTACTCTGGGTACTTCATATAAGTGAAATCATACGTTATTTGTCCTTTTTGTGCCTGGCTTATTTCACTTAGCACAGAGTCTTCGACGTTCATCCATGTTGTAGCATGTATCAGAATTTCCTTCCTTTTTAAGGCCAAATAATATTCCTTTGTATGTATCTACCACATTTTGTTTACCATTCATCCATCAATGGACACTTGGGTCGCTTCTATGTTTTAGGACTGTGAATAATGCAGCTGTGAACGTGGTGTGGGAAGATTCATTCTTGTAACCAGCATTCATGCCAGGCATATAGCTTCCCTCTCCCAGTTTATCCACAGTATTTCCTAGAGACATGTCACAATAAACATTATAAAATTCACAGTTAATGGATGTTCTCAATGAATGTTCTTTAATATGTCAAGTCTCTGGTTGACTCTTCATTAAGAAGAGGGAATTTGCTGTTGTTGGGAGCAAAATGTCTGTTCCATTTAGCATCTCTGTTTGGAAGCGATGGTCTCCTGAATATAAACTCAGAGCCAGAGCAAGACATTAATTTGTGAAGCTCAAGTATTGATTTGGTGATGCCATTCTCTTCCTCTGATGCTATTCCTATCAACCTAAATTATCTCTGTGAACATAGGAACCATTTTTTCCTGGTGCACCAGGCAGCTGGTGACAAGCTGTTTGCTGATAGGCTCTGACAGAGATGAACAGTCAGCTGCTCCTGGGCAATCGAGGCGCTCCCTGCCAGTGTTGCTGGGCAAAGGAATTTGCAGCCCTGAAACCAAGGGGAAGACACCCACCTGGACAGACTCAGGGGTCCATCTTGATTTCAGCAATGTTCAACAGGGCTCAGACGAGGGGAAGAATCCCCGAGCTTACGGTGGAACTATTCTAAATTATATAAAGGGTATTATCTCCCCAAAATAATCATATTTCTCTTCTGGAGTCTTCCAGTTTACTTGTGCTGCTTTGGGAAGATGAGAGGACTGGCTCTCCTTTTGTACTTTCCCTCAGGCATCTGGTGGGGGTGCTCCCCATTTCATACCCGCTCTTTCATCCGGGGACAACTCTTTGGGTTATGGGATATGTGTGTGAGAGGAGAGAGTTATAGTCACACCAGCAACTTTGGAAAATAAACACTGCAACTCTGGATTTCATCTCTTGTGCAATCACTTTTGCTTTGCAAACTAAATATAGACATAAAGACAGGGGAACAACTCAAGTTCCCCATTTTCATGTTAATTCCTTGCACTCAAGAATGATTATCTAGAAACTGAAAACACATTTGGGCTAATCATTGTTGAAATCTGATTAAGAGCTTTACGGAGAAGATTTGCACCACATTAGAAAGGGTCTAGCAATTTAGGAGAGCGCACATGTAAGGAATTTCCTTTTAATTGATTATAAAAGAAGAGCTAGAAATCACAGCCAACTGCACAAGAAAGGAAAGGGTGAGTACTTGCCTGTTTGCATCCAAAGAAAAAAGTTTACATGTTGGTGAGCACATCTGAAGAATTCTCATGAGAACCAACGACTAAACCAAAATATGTAACATATGATGAAGTTATAGGCATGTGCAACCACAGCAACATATGATGCGCTGGAACGATCCTATGAAAGTCTGGAGACATGCATAAGATAATAAAATATCTGTAGGCCACAGCCTAGAATTTACAACTTGCCTCTTCCCAGGTTTATCCTGATCTGTCCACTTGACATACCCTTCTCCATCCTTTCCCTCTTCAATAATACATGCTTATCAAAATCTTACCACCTGTGGGAAGATTGCCCAGACTGACCTCTCTTAACTGTAATCATCCTTTTTGCATCCTCTCAAAATGTGTGTGTTCTATATGTCCTAGGGCAGCCCACATGGCATTAATGAGCCATTTCTTACTGATCATTTTCATGACATTTTCCCATGTGTGGTTTGGGCTCCTAAAGCAGTCTGTAAGCTCCTTGAGGTGGGGACTATTTTGGGGGAGGGAGTGTAATTTGTTTGTTGTTGGCTTTGGCCTAGAGCAGTGCTTCTCAAACTTTAATGTGCGTGGGAATCAACAGGGGATCTTGCTAAAAGGGAGACGCTGATTCAGCAGGAGTGGTTCGGGCCCGAGATTCTGCATTTCTAACCAGCTCCCAGGTGTTGCTGCTGGATGGAGGACGACAGTTTGAGTAGCAAGGCCCTACAACACCCAGCATGGTGCTTTGACATCAACAAGTAAGACTTCAGATTGGTAGTGGTTCCCGGGAAAATTCCTCTTCTGAGGCCTGACCCCTTCAAGCAAATGCTGCCTCGCAATGAGGCCTTTCTCCTTTGATCACTAGACTGCCCTTTAAACTAACTGAAGCCTGAGAACATGATTCTGTTATAGTGCAATTGTTTGAGTTTGTGTGTAAATTCTAGGAATATGAGCGGCTTTACTAATGTGATTTGAGAGAACTGATGAGTTCCCTGGGTGTACATGGCCATGCTAGGCCACTCTTGATAAGAGACACAATTATACTAGTTGGTCCATAAAAGGGAGCACACGCTGGCCTGCACAGAGTGCTGAGGGCCGTGACCGCCCTTCTGGACTAGGGGCTCTCACTTCACTGCAAGTTGGCTTAGGTAGGTGGAGGCAGAAATAGAGCTTGCTTTTGTTTACCTGTGTCGGGTCAGTCTCTGTTTCCTGTGTTAAGTCCTGCTCTGTCAGAGGCAAAGAACCCCTTCTTAGTTTCACCTTCAAAACTAGAAGAATTAGTCTTTAGCCATACTAAGCTGACTTCAGTAAATGCATTTTTTCCCCCTTAAAGATTGGCCCTGAGCTAACATCAGTTGCCAATCTTCTTTTTTCTTCTTCTTCTTCTCCCCAAAGCCCCCCAGTACATAGTTGTATATTCTAGTTGTAGGTCCTTCTGGTGGTGCCATGTGGGACGCCGCCTCAGCATGGCCTGATGAGCGGTGCTCGGTCTGCGCCCAGGATCTGAACCAGCGAAACCCTGGAACTCCGAATTGGAGTGCAGGAACTTAACCGCTCAGCCACTGGGCTGGCCCCAGTAAATGCTTTTTAACCAGGAGACCAGAAGGATAAGCTGGCGTCGGTAAAATTGCAAAAACATCTGACTGGACTCACGGCGTGGCGCCAACCTGGCATGAGTCAAGTCTCTCAGGACCTCGATTTACTTGTCTGTAAAATCAAGGCGTTGGATTGGAAGATTCTTATCAGCCCTAACAGTCTGGCATTCTAATCAACTTATCTGGGAAAGGCACAGAAGGAGACAAGAATTCCACACCTGGCTACTTACACAGCACAGTGAGACTGGGAGCCTCTTGGCCGGCTCTTATCCTCTCGCTGGTCTCAGCCCAAGTGCTTGCCCTGATATGGTTCTAAGTTATCCCTTGCTAGACAGTTTGGTGCCTCACATCTGCCAGCCCATTGTAGAAAGATTTGACAAGATACGCCCTGTGCTGCCACCTAATGGTTCTTATTCCATCAAGGCGATTCTTCAGCACCGTTAGGATATTGTAGAATCTTTAGGTCCTTTATACGTAATCCATCAGCTATGAGAATCTAACAGGGGAGAAGAAAAACAGGGTACTTTCAGGGGCCACCTCATTAAGGGAATCTGAGACTATGACTATAACAACTATAAGGTATTTTAAAACTTTGTAATTTCCTCCTTATTGTTATTTCCCGTCTGTTTCTCTGTAGTGATTAGCAGTAAAACTCTGAAAACAAAAGGGCCAAGATGTTTGTTTTCAAGGGCAGCAAGGAAGCAGGGAACTGGGGAGACAGCACTCCAGGGTTTGGGGTAAACAACTCCAGGAGATGGAGTGGGTGGAAGGAGCTGAAGAGCTGAAAGGAAAGCAGGCTGAGTCCTCAGGCTCGTTTGAAAAAGGAAAGAGGGGGTGGGAGAATGAAGTCGTTTTCTAGTTGGAATGAAGGTAACCGTCTTAATGGCATTGTTGTTCTTTCCTGTTTTGTCTTCAGGTGTACTAGTTTGTTTTCAAGCCAGGAAAATGAAGCAAATGTATAACTATCAGCTAGTGTTATAGTTGTAGCAAATGATGCTCCTCTAGAGTAAGGATCCTAAATAGAAATGTCAATAGAAGGGCCAGGCAGATAAGGTACCTGGTTGGGGCAGCCAGGGGTAAGACTGTAGGGAGTGGTGGGGACTGTAGTGAGCTGGAGAGCACTTACACCGTATAAGGAGACAACAGCTACTCAGCCCCAGGTGGTTTTGACCCTAACCAAATTGTGTACCCACATTGCCTGATCTTTCAAATTTTCAAGAGAAGCTGGGAATTTGGATTATTTTGTGAAGTCTCCTTGTTTTTCAATGTTGGCAGCTAATGCTGCTTTAAAAACAAACAACAGCAGCATTATGTGGGCCAAATAAAACATGTCAATGAGCTATATTTAGCCCAAAGGCCAACTCTTTGAAAACTTGAATCTAGAGCAATTTGCATTCTGGAATCTCAAAGTACTAATACGATCCTTGTGAGACATGTAGTCTTCTGTCAACAACAGCAAACTACCATCAAACAAGCAAATACTAGATAAGTTGGGGAAGGATAAAATTCTTGGTGTTTAGATTTGTTAGTTTGTTAACATTTCATATCCAGCTGGAAAGCCTTGAATGTGTTCACTCAATAAATCAAGAAGCATCTATTGAGCACCTAATATGTGCTAAGTAATGATAAATAAAACTTTTTTTGCATAGGGCCGGATGGTAAATAGTTTAGGCTTTGAGGGCAGTGCAGTCTCCATCACAACTACTCAGCTCTGCCGGTTGCAGTTGTAAAGCAGCCTTGGACGATGCATAAACAAATGGGTGTGGCTGTGTTCCAAGAAACTTTATTTACAGCAAGAAGCAGTCCAGATTTGGCCCGTGGGCCATAGTTTGCCAATCCCTGATCTAGAAGATCTAAGAGAGTTTATAGTCTAATGCAACAGTTTTCTTTAAGGAAATCTACATTTTTATGCTTTGCCTATTAAGACAAGAAATTAGAGTGATATCACTCTGATTTTAAAGTTATATTCCTAAGTAGGATACCCAAAATAACTCTCTATTATCATTTAGTGTAACACAAGCTATCATAACTAACCTGTAAACACAAGCAAGTTACTATAAACATTGGAAGTGATGCTGGTCCTACGTAGCTACTGAAGTTAGTTTGGCAAGGCTGAATATGAATTTAATTTAGGATCATTTTTCACAAAGGGAATCATTAACACAGGAGAACATTGAATATTTGACTGAACTGGTGATCTCAATGGAGTGATTCAATTTCTATTTTGATTGGATTTGAAAGACCGTTGTGAGGAGGCAGTGTAAAGCTGAGCACACCTGTTTGTCTCCTGTGTCCTAGGGCTTGCTACTGGGGACTTTAAAAATATGTTCTAAAGAGAAAAAGTGAAGCAATATATCACTTTCATCTTTATATTCTCAATGAAGTAATGGTACATAGAAGGTGCTCAAAAAATTTTTGCTTTATGAATGGGAAGCATACAGACTATGGCCGTGTTAACTTCTTTAGATGTAACTTTTGTGAAATATCAGCTAAAGATGCCTAGCTGTTTACATGGCTGGAGATACTGTGTATTGGGTACTGAGAGCTATTAACCCCTTTCTCCTTTGCCTTCTTCTACTACAGACTCCCTTGCAGGTAAGAGGATCATGTGTTGCAATTCTGGCCAATAAAACGTAAGCACAAGTGTCTGCTTGGGCCTTCTAAGAACGTTTCCTCATAGGGACTGATTCAGTTTGCCCTCTTATCCCTTCCTTCTTCTTCCTGACATAGAACAATACGTCAGATGTCAGATGCAATACCTTAGAGGTTCAGTAGCATTTTGTAACCATGAGGACAAAAGGGACAGTCTGAGGTGATGGAGTGGAAAGAGAGAAGGCTTGATGACATCACTGAGCAGCTCCACTAGCCCTGAACTGACTATCTTTGGGTTTATTACATGAGAAAAAATATAGCCCCCATGGGGTAAAGGCGTTATTGTCTGATTTTTTTATTACTTGCAACCCAACCCAATCCTATCTATCTGGGACTATTTAGAGTTTCCTTCTATTCTCACACTCCATCCACATTGCTTGGGAAATGAAATTTCTGGCATTCAATGTAGTTGTATTAATTCTCCAACTCTTCCTGTGCCACTTTAAAAAGTGGGGTTAAAGACATTTAAAATCTTGTTACAAAGTCAAATAATATATAAAGATCAAAATTCATTGGTTTTCTTAGGAAGAAGTCTTATTACAATACATCAACATCAAGCTCAAAGAAAATGTTCTACAATATAGCTTCCGAGAAAATCAAAGGTATGGTCAACAGATTCTTTCTGAACTTGTTTTAGGCAGCAAACGTTTTATGCCAACAACCTATCCAAAAAACATTTTAAAATATATGAATGTAATCTACATTTCAGAGTTTCAGGGCCCCCAAAACCATCATATTTTGTGACATATACATTAGGTTATTATAAAAACCTTTTAAATTTTGAATTTTAAGAGCTCCCAGTTGCCAAATTTTGGGTACTTTGAGCATCAAAAAAATTAATGATGGTAATGGATTAAATACATTAAGTAAAACGTAAAAAAAAAATTGAATTCACAGTGCTTCACAAGCATGCTAGCTAATAAACGTAGACAAATGATGGAATCAGAGTTTGTGAATGCCAATGTAATAAATGATTCAGGATAGGATCATTAATGGATGCTAAAGCCATTGAGTGAAAGGATGTTGGAAAACAAGATAATCATATGGTTTCAAAGTAGAATCCCACAGATTGACTAATAATTCCAAAGGGAAAATGTATCTTTACCATGGAGAGATCTGTTAGATACCATCTTAACCAAGTGATCAAACTTGGGGTTCCCAACGGAAAGACAATGGGTGGCCTTCTGATCTTATGCACTAAGAGGTACACAACACCCTCTATGCAGAATTCTTGCTGGAATGTTTAACCTGAATCTAAACATAAGGGAAAAATCAGGCAAATTGAGAATTTGGAAAAATCTGCAAGACAAATGGCTTGGATTCTTTAAAATGTTCAATGTCATAGAAAACACCAAATGGTGGAGATTTTTCTAGACTAAGAGAGACTAAAGAGATAACAACCAAATACAATGTGTAAACCTTGATTAGATTCTAGATTAGAGGGGAGAAAGGTCTGCTATAAAAGACATTTTAAAGACCATTGGAGAAATATGAATATAGATAGAATATTAAATTTTATTATTGAGTTAACATTAATTTTCCTAGGTGATAGTGATTGTATTGTAACTATTTGGTAGAATGTTCTTTTTTTAGGAGATCCATATTGAGATTTATGGTAAAGTGTCAGGACGGCTGCATCCTACTTTTTAACAAAGTGTGTGAGGTGTGTGTGTGTATACAGGCAAGTGTGGCAAAATGTTAATAGTTGGTAAATTTATGCAAAGGATTTAGGATGATTGTTTTTGTGTGTGTGTGAGGAAGATTGGCCCTGAGCTAACATCTGTGCCACTCTTCCTCTGTTTTATGTGGGATGCCAGCACAGCGTGGCTTGACAAGCGGTGCTAGGTCTGCAGCAGGGATCTGAACCTGCAAACCCTGGGCTGCTGAAGTGGAGCAGGCAAACTTAACCAGTACGCCACCAGGCCAGCCCTAGGATGTTTATTGAACTATTTTTTCAACTCGTTTGGAGGTTTAAAATTTTTCAAAAAAAAAAAAAAAGAGAGAGAGAAAAGATAGTCTTACATATCATTGGAATTTTAAGAGTCTTATTGTGACCAAAATTCATAATCACTTTATGGTAGATATTAAGATATGCTACCTAGACATCCTGACACAAGGTCTAGGTGTCACATAAGGATTACTCAGTAAAAATTTTTTGAGTGCCTACTACAAGCCAGGCACTATTTTAGGTAACTGGGATATTTAAATGACCAAAACAGAGTACTCTGGTCCCATGGAGCTTATATTCCAGTAGAGGCAGACAGACGGAAACAAGAAATGTAATAAGTAAGAAAATTGTGTAATGCTATGAAAAAAATAGTAGTGTGGGAGGGTGGGGTGGGGCAAGTTGGAGAATATTAAAGAGGAGACTTAGATAAATGAATGAAAGGAGTACAGAGATTGATTTAAGGGATATTGAGATAATGTCCAAATGTTTTACACTATTCTAGGATGCGCTGGTTTGGTTTTACCTGAAGAATACTACACCTCTTTCTCACACAAAGCCGTTTCGGTTGTATTGCAGGCAGACTAGGCTGAATCCCATCTAGGGTGACCAACTGTCCTGGTTTGCCCAAGACTAAGAGATTTCAGGACTAAGGGATGTTCAGTGCTAAAACAGGGACAGTCCTGGGCAAACTGGAATGGTCGGTCCTTGTAATATGGCTGCTTATCACCTGTGTGACCTTGAGCAAATCATTTACCTTCCCACAGTCTTGGTTTCCTCATCTATAAAAAGGAGATTATCTACATGCTACAGCATGGATGAACCTTGAAAACATTATGCTAACTGAAAGAAGCCAGACGCAAAAGCCACATATTATAGGATTCCATTTACATGAAATTTCCAGAATAGACAAATCCATAGAGACAGAAAACAGATTAACGGTTACCAGGGCCTGGAGGGAGGGGGAAATGGGGAATGACTGAGAAGGGTATGAGATTTCTTTTTGGGGTGATGAAAATTTTTAGAGTAAGATAATAGTGGTTACACAACTCTGTGAATATACTAAAAACCACTGAATTGTACATTTTAAGAGGATAAATTTTATAACATATGAATTATATCGCAAGAAGGCTGTTATTTAAAAAATTCAGGGCTATAGAGTTATCATGGAACTCAGCAATTCCACTCCAGGAATAGGCAAATCCATACAGAGAGAAAGCAGATTAGTGGTTGCCTAGGGCTTGGAGGGATGGAGGAAAATGGGGAGTGACTGCTAATGGGCATGGGGTTTCTTTTTGGAGTGATGAAAATGTTCTAAAATTGATTATGGTGATGGTTGCACATCTCTATCAATATACTAAAAACTATTGAATCGTATCATTTAAATGTGTGAATTGAATTGTACGGTATGTGAATTATATATCAATAAAGCTGTTGAACAGGTAATATGGTAAAGTATTTTAGGATTTAAAAAAAAGGAGATTATAATACTTGCGTGAGATCTAAATGAGTCTTTGCTCTCACAACACCTCCTACGCCTCTCCTTAATGCGCACTATTTGTCACACCAAATCATCATTGTGTATGCCTTGGTCTTGCCGACTGAGCTGAGATCCCTTTGGGTTTTTGGGGGGGTGGGCAGGGAAGATTAGCCCTGAGCTAATATCTGCAACCGATTCTGCTCTTCTTCTTCTTCTTCTTTTTTTTTTTGCTGAAGAAGACTAGCCCTGAGCTAACATCTGTGCCCATCTTCCCCCACGTCATATGTAGGACACCTGCCACAGCATGGCTTAACAAGTGGTGCGTAGGTCCACACCCGGGATCCGAACTGGCGAACCCCAGGCTGCTGAAGAGGAATGCAGGAACTTAACTGCTGCACCACTGGGCCGGCCCCATGAGAGCCTTTGAATAACAGAAACTTTCTAATACACCCAGGGCCAGCTCCCTGGGCATGCAACCTGTGCAGTCACACAAGACCCCATACTCAGAAAGGCCCTACATTTGGTTTAATACTCTGCTGTCACCATCTTGAAATTCTTAATAAATCTTGGACAAGGTGCAGGTGCCCCTCATCTTCATTTTGCATTGGGCCCTGCAAATTTTGTAGCTGTCTTGAATTCACCTTTATACCCCCAGCACTTAGCACAGTACTGATGCTCAGTAGCTATTCAACAAAGGTGAATTCTCTTTTCCAGTCACGGTTCCCTGAGACTTCCCTCAGAACAGTGCATTGACTGTCAAAACAGATTTGACCTTTAATCAGAGCCTCCTATGTGCCAGGAACTGTGTCAGCAGCTGGGGACACAGTGGAAACCAAGCAGGCAGCTGAGGCTCTCTTCCCTCTTCACAGCAGGGGAACTGCTTAGAAAGAAGCTGTCCACGCAGGCAGATGTGCCCACCCAAGCGCTTGTCTCAAACAGCAATGACATCATTTGACTCATTTGTACTTTTGGTTAGAAAAAAACACATCATCTTGAGATCCTAATTTTGTGAGTTCTGCTTTGTAATAGGAAATAGAAGGCTCTGATAAATGAGGATGGGACTCCAGTTCTTTTCCACGGTGTGAATAAAAAGTTGGCTCTGCCTTTTTCAGTATGCTTGCGGTGTATCACTTTGACATCTATTATTAAAGAAATCTGTCAGCACCTTTTAATTCAATTCAGTTTCTATGTATGAAACACTATGCTAGGCACTGCTGACAGGAGACTGCAGCTGGATCTTTTCAGGCTTGTCACACGAGCTCTTTGGACAAAGATTATGGTGGGCTACAACTTCATGGGGAGTCAGCAAAGAGCAGTAGTCAAAACTCTGAAATTCCTGATAGAGGAATTCACCTGGCTTCCACTTGCTAGACGTTCTTTATGAGTGGTGAGTCCCAGGGGCAACTCCTTAATCTGTCTGAATTTCAGTTTTGTTTTGTTTTGTTTTTTAGGAAGATTAGCCCTGAGCTAACATCTGCTGCCAATCCTCCTCTTTTTGCTGAGGAAGACTGGCCCTGAGCTAACGTCCGTGCCCATCTTCCTCTACTTTATACGTGGGACGCCTGCCACAGCATGGCTTGACAAGCGGTGTGTAGGTCCACATCCGGGATCCAAACGGGTTAACCCTGGGCCACCAAAGTGGAACATGTGAACTTACTCACTGTACCACTGGGCCGGCCCCTAAACTTCAGTTTTTTAAATCAGTTAATACAACCCTGGTGTCAAAGGCCTGTTATACAGATTAAATGAGATAATGCATGAATAATTTTTGGCACAGTGTCTGGCTCTTAATAAGAAAGCCACAATAAAAACAAAACCTAGGGGCTGACTCCATGGCTGAGTGGTTAAGTTCACGCACTCCGCTTAGGCAGCCCACAGTTTCACTGGTTTGGATCCTGGGCGCAGACAAGGTGCTGCTCATCAGGTCTTGCTGAGGCGGCATCTCATATAGCACAACCAGAAGGACCTAAAACTAGAATCTACAACTATGTACTGGGGGGCTTTGGGGAGAAGAAGAAGAAAAAAAAGATTGGCAACAGATGTTAGCTCAGGTGCCAATCTCAAAAAAAAAAAACCCTAAAACATCCTGTAAAACTGTGCTGTTTTGCATCATAATGACTAAATAGTACTATTCCTGGCACACAGCCACACATCATAAAATACCTCTGCCAGCAGCTCTATTTTTCCAGCTAGAGGTGAAGGCAAACAACTCCAGCCAACATCTCCTAACACTGTGAGGTCAGTGTGGTCCTCTTCCTCCCTCTCAGCCTTGGTGGTGACACCCACATCTCCAGGTACACAATGTCTTTTGTTGGGGGAGGCTAAGAAAGGGGACTGGAATGCCTGCGGCTGCTGGGGGGCTGCCAGGGGACAGAGATTGACCTGTCCTGGCATCTTTAGCTTCTTGGAAACCTGGAGCCCACTCCTCCTTAGCACAGTTTGCTCATTGAGCACCTAAAAACTTGAGTTCTCTCTGCCACCCCACCCTTCATCACTGGCCAGTCATTAGAAGTGACTACCACCAAGGAGAGGGACATGACCTTGGGCGAGGCAGCTTTCTTTAGCTAAGGAAGGGCAATTCTTGGGGACACCCTCATCTGAGAGCTGTCAGCAAACTCTCCCAGCAGATGGGGGAAAGGCTGCCTCAGTCCTAAAAGGCAAATCCAGGCAGGCAGCATACTGCAGAATCCATTACAATAACTAATTGGTAGGAATTTCTGTTCTAAATTTCAGCCATTCCTAGGAGTTCTGGAATGGGGGTGGGTTGGGAGAGGATAGAGAATCACAAGACACTCCATCTGCCAAATTTCATGGCTGATTATCTGGGAAAAGTCATTGAAAACTGCACATACTATGATTTTATGTGTGTTTAACCAAACTTAGAGCTGATCCAAGAAAAAATTTCCTTTTTTTTTTTGAGGATGATTAGCCCTGAGCTAACTACCGCCAATCCTCCTCTTTTTGCAGAGGAAGGCTGGCCCTGAGCTAACATCCATGCCCATCTTCCTCTACTTTATACATGGGATGCCTGCCACAGCACGGCTTTTGCCAAGCGGTACCATGTCCACACCCGGGCTCCAAACCGGCGAACCCCGGGCCACCGAGAAGCGGAACGTGTGAACTTAACCACTGCGCCACCAGGCCGGCCCCAAGAAAAAATTCCTAAACAGATCAACAAAAAGTACAAAGAATGCCTTTATTATAAAATACCCATTTATAAGATTCTGCTTGCTTCCTTTTAAAATCTTTATTGTTGTTTAGACATAATATTTACATAGCCAAAAAAGACTTGGGCTCTGGAAGGAGACAGGACGGGGTTTGAATCCCAGCTTCACGGCTTACACTCTGAGTCACCTCTATTTAGTGACCTGTGTAATGAAGACAATATTACCCACCTCACTGGATTAATGAGATAAGGGACCTGAAGCACCCAGCACAAACAAACTGCTAAATCAATATTTCTTCTTCTTTTCCTTCTCTTCCTCATTATTATTTATTCTGTGTTTCCCAGCCTGAGCACAGGAAAAAGTACTGAGCTCTCACTCTCCAATTCCTGTCCTAATAATCCATATGGATAGCCTATTTTCCAACACATTGATGTTTTGCTTAATATTTAATGTTATTCTCATCGTATATCCATTTTCTTATATTCCTGCCTCAACTACTAATTTGACAAGGAAGTGAGGCCTTGTTGTTAACAAATTTTAGTGTCATTTAAAAAACGTGTTCACTAGGAAATCCTCTCTACAGCTGACCCCAGTTCTGAGGGATGCTGAGTAAACAGTAGGGAGATTCAAACCACTTGGCCCGTTCAGCAGGGAAACTGTTTTCAAAGATTACCTCAGTTTCATTTCTCCACTAAGTAGAAACTATGTCAGCTAAGAAGATCATAGTGCTATTTGGGAGAGTCCTTGAGGTCTTATACATGGCCAGGATGAACCTTAAAGCCAATGCTCATTCTTTGTAAAGCACTGTGCAATATAAATGGACCAAACACAGATCGTATCCTCAAGGGGTTTAACATTTCAAAGGGCAAAAAAGATATGTATCTATGGAAATATAAAACAACATAGAAAGCAGTAAATATCTGTTATGGACTGAATATTTGTGTCCCCCTAAAATTCATGTGTTGAAATCCTAACCCCCAAAGTACTGGTATTAGGGTGGGGCCTTCGGGAGATGATTAGGTCATGAGGGTGGAGCCCTCATGAATGGGATCAGTGCCTTATAGAGGGAACCCCACAGACGTCTCTCGCCCCTTCTGCCGTGTGAGGACACAACAAGAAGGCGGCCATCTGTGAACCAGGAAGCAGGCTCTCATCAGATACCCAATCTGCTGGTGCCTTGATCTCAGACTTCTCAGCCTCCAGAATTGTGAGAAAGAAATTTCTGTTTTTTAAGCCACCCAGTCTTTGATATTTTTGTTATAACAGCCTGAATGGACTAAGATAGTATCATAAGACAAATACCGAAAAAACACAACTGAAGTTCAAGAGATTTATTTCTGACTGAGAAAGTCAGGGAAGACTTTGTGGAAAAGGTAATCCTCATACTGGTAAGGGTGAGGTAATCCCTCACACATGGGCCTTGAGAGATGGCAAAAAATTGGATGTGCAGGAACGAGAGTGTCACGGGAAGGGAAAATTACTACCAGTATTAAAAAACCAAATCGATGGCAACCATTTCCACATCATGAGAGATGCTACCGATTTCCTCTTTGTTTTAGGAAAAATGGTTGATGGGCCTTTTGGTTATGAAAAGCAAGGCCTAGGACCTAGAGGGACAGGAGAATTCAAGAAGAAGCTGAATTCCCCTGCAGTATCCAATAAACTGATGTCTTCCTTGAGATAGAGAGGTTATTCCAGTGTAAAATGATATTTATTTCCTTTGGGCAGATCCAAGGACAGGAGTTCTGGGAGCTTAGAACTCAAAGAAGTAAGGAGGTAATGAGATTCTGTGACAAGAGAGCAGTCAGCAATAGGGCAGCAGGTCGTGGGTCCTGAAAAATGGCCAGTAACTAAATTCCCCATGGCAGGAGAAGCCAATCAACTTCAGCAATGGCAATACCTGTTAAAACCCTCCATTATCCCAAAAACTTCAGTAAAAGTTAATGATTATTCAACAGATATCTATTGTGAACAAGACTTCTCAGGTTTTTGCTCTCCTGGGCTTGCAATCTAGTGGGGGAATCAAATAATAAATAAACAAATGATTAGATGGCAATAATTGCTTGTAAAGCTTTAAAGTAGGTTGATCTGATAGAGTGTTGATGGCGACTTGAAGCAGGGTGGTCAGGGAAGATGTCTCTGAGGATACGTCTTTATGCTGAGGTCTGAATGACAAGCAGGAGCCAGGCAAGTGAGATCAAAGGAAAGAGCTTGAGAAAAAGAGAGAGGGAGCGAGAACAAGAGAGAGAGAGAGCTCAACCATTGCAAAGGCCCTGAGGCTGGAACAAGCTTGGCTTGTCCAAAGAACCAAATGGCCAAGTGGCTGAAGCATAGTGAGGGGGAGGCTGAGAAGCACACTAGTCAGAGGTGAATTTACTGTGAAGTCAATGGAATGACATTTGCAACATTTCAATAAACGAGTGAGAAGTTACAGACTTCTGATTTGGATATGAAGGGCATCTTCTTTTGAAATTTTACATTTAGTTAGTAACAGACCAAAAAAAATTCAAATTAAAAATTAGTAGAATATGAAACAAAAGTGATAAAGATGAATGATTAATTCAATAGTAAATGCTCTGACATTGAAAAAAGAATTAAACAATGGCAAAAATTTTAGTTCCCATGGAAAGTACTAATGTGTTAAGAGGAAGAAACAGAACTTGAGTAGAAGTAACAAATAAACTCCTAGACTATTTGATAAAACAGTTAATGAAAAGGGCATCATAGGAACCCATCAGAAAAAGATTTTGAATTCTTGCTGATTTGGCATGAAATATTGATGTCACGGAAAGTAATGTAAAACTCAGAATTTACCACTAAAACAAGGACTTCAATGACAAACTTTTAACATGGTTATTGTCAAATGAAAGAATACTTAAGATTAATTTTTAACAAGAAAACATGAAATGCCCTGAAATCTTATAGCCCATCCATAATAGAAACTTGATAGAGGTTCAGCCAAATTTGACAACAGTCCTAAAGTTTTACATAATAATGAGTTGTGAAGCTGAAAGAAACTCTTCTAAATGATCATAAAAAACAAATTTTGAGCAACCATAGTGGAGGAAAAATGAATTCTCTCTCTATCCTCTCCTCAGAAAATGAAATTTAAGATGATACTAAAATTTGTTGTCATGTGATGGGACAAAGAATTGGTAGCCAAAAATGTAGGAGAAAGTAGTATAGTTGTGTTAATTCATAAAAATATTATATTCTGTTATTTTTCTGAACTTAGTGATAATTGTAATATTTGTAAACTTTTGTAAGCTTGAAATTTATTGTGGTTTCTTCTCAGATTCTAAATAAATATGCAATTTAATTTTTTTAAAGAAAAAACAACTTTTTGAGTGCATTATCTGAAATGGATTAACAAAGACATTTTAGTCCAGATTAAAATGGTATAGATCTAGCATAAGTTATTTACTTGTACTATGTAAGAACAATTAGATTATATATTATTTTTCACTAATTAATTTGTAAAAATGAAGTATAGTTAAAACTAAGTTTTTTATAAGGATCATGATAAAATGCTATTACTTTTCAGTAATTGTGAGTTAGTGCACTTATTGATCAGCTGCTTTCAATTTAATGTTTTATTTGTGATTTTATTTATTTATTTATTTTTGAGAAAGATTAGCCCTGAGCTAACATCCATGCCTGTCTTCCTCTACTTTATATGTGGGACGCCTACCACAGCATGGCTTTCACCAAGCAGTGCCATGTCCGCCCCCGGGATCCGAACCGGGGAACCCTGGGCCGCCAATTAGCGGAATATGTGCACTTAACCGCTGCACCACCAGGCTGGCCCCTATTTTTTTTTTCTTAAAGAGAATACTCTCCCCCAAATAAATTGAATAAGTTTCAGGCTCCACAAACCTAAATCTGCCCCTGGTATAAAACCAGGTATGGTTGTTGGCTAAGGGAGGGATTTAGATTTTCTTCTAGGTATGATGGGGAGCTATGAAAGACTTTTGATTAGACCGGCTGCCGGATTACATGCAATTAACATGGTGTTAGTGGGGACATGGAGAAGAGGGGCGTGTCCACGCTTATGGTGATGAGGTGCGGGGAGTGCCCACAGCTGTGCAACAGCCACAGCCTATGGAGAAAAAGCCATGACAGGGGTTCAAGGCAGGAGGTGATAAACCTCAACTGGGAGGAGGTGAAATAGCCCTGGGTGGATTCAGATATGTTGAGGAAGAGGTTGAATGTCCTATAGGATAGGGGCTCAAGTTGAGGGAACTGTGATCTGAGAAGGCTGGAGGACATAGGGACATGAAGAGTACATGACTGGCAGGGAAAAGACAAAAAGACACAGAGGGAATGAAACACAGGACATGAAGGGTAAAGGGACAAATGAGAAACTGGGTGGACTGAAACAAAGGACTTTAATAATAATAATAGCTAACACTTTCATAGTGTTCACCGTGTGCCAAGTACTGTCCTTTACATGTATTAACCCTTTTATTTTAGAAAGATGGACTGCAGTCAGCTTATGGTATGCCCTAAGAGCCAGGCTAAGGCATACGGACCTATTTTATTGACAGTGGGGAGCCAGTAAAGGTTTTTGAGTAGGTATTATCAGAAAATAAAAGAGAAGAGTCAAGATTGCTTAGATAGGGGAGCCTGAAGACCCCCTGAAATTTTGAGTAAATATATGTGCGAATAGCCATATGTTCCTTTTACTGGGGAGAAAGTCGATAACTTCCATCCAATCTCAAAGGTGTCTAAGGCTTCAAAGAAGGGCTAAGAAGCACTGACTCAGCAGTTTCAAGGCTAGATGACCAGCAGGCCTAGACGTGGCATTCAAGAAAAAAGGGGCCCCAGGGCAAGAAGTGAGGAGGTAGGGTTGGCTGGAAGACAGTAGAGACGATCACTTCCCTCTGAGATCTACTGCTTTTATGATGCTGTAGGTGGATCTTCCAGTGGGCACGAAAGAAGGAGAACCCAGCCCTTCAGAGACTGTGCAAGGCCACAGACACAGGCAGGGGAGCGACCTCCATCACACACTGGTGTTTGAATGACAGTGTCAAGGAAAGCAGAAAAGGGGGCCAAGGACAGATCTTTGAGCATATTTCATCTGTCTGCTGTGCCTTTTCCTAAGTGCCTTCTGACAGATTATTTTTCTCCACACGGGAAATTCACATTTTGAACTTTAGTTCCTAAAATACATTAAATCACACTTTGGCTTCTGAGGAGGGGCAGGAAAGGATGCGCATAATGACTACTTCTGTGGTTCACTCCTCATCTAAGGAAATTATCTTTTCAAAATGATCAGGTGCTCCTGACCCTGTTGAAAAGAATGTGGGTATTTTTGAGCTAAGTTAGGAAGTGTGTAGGATAATTGTTAGCGCTGAGAGGACCTAGTCCTAGCCCAGTGTTGAAATCTCAGGAACCCACAGAATTCCTCCTCTCTCTGGATAAGAGGGAAAATACACCTGTACCCTTTTCCTGCTCATGCCAGAAAAGCTACTTAAAATATTCAGGTAGATTGCAAATTGATAGTGCCCATCCTGGATCACTGGTCATAACCCAGCTATACTGTTGTGTAGAAATATCCCAAAGAATAGCCGGCATTTTCCCAAGAGCTTGTGTAATTTTGTGTGGGTGCATAATTTCAAGAAGAAAGGAGCAGCAGTTCTAATCTGTCATACCCAGAAACAACTTAGTCATCACCATCATGGAACTTTGTGGAAGCAGTCAAATATTGTCTATAAGTGGCCATGATGGTCACCATAGCTAACATGTATTGAATGTTTACGTATATGTTTTGAACTAGGCACTGGTTTAAGGACATATATTCATTATCCATTTACTACCCACAAAATCCCATAAGATGAATTTGGTTTATGGGTCTCATTTTATGGACACATAAATTGAGGTTTAATGAGCAAAGTTCATGCCCCTATCCACTGCTAGACTGTTCCTGCTTTACTCTGGGGCAGGACTCATCTTCAGACCTTCATATGGCCGTAATCCACGCTTGTGGGCCTGGGTAATCCACACAAGGAGCAGTAGTAAACAACCTTCGATCTACCAAGCTGCACCGTGACTCTGCTTACCTGTGCATTCTTTCACCCGGCTCTAAATTGCCTGTCTGGATCTAAACGTCCTCACTTCCATGAACTTCAAACATTGCTGGCTTCCCTTAGGATGCACCTGGGTTTGGCCGCACTACCCGCAGAGGTTCCAGCACAGCTAAAGAAGCGGGACCTGGACGAGCTGCACCCCCTGAGGTGAGGCCAGTTCTGAGAGAAGTGCACTCTACTTTGAGGAAGGCTGCTCGGGCAGACAGAACAGATACTGGCAGGTTAGGGATACAGAGATGGTCACCCAGCAGCGAGAGCCGGAGATGGAACTAGATTGCTGAAGGGAACATGTAGACAGACAAGCCTAGGTGTTGTAGGGCAAAAGGTACAACCCAGGATACCAGAGCCTTTTTAATAGGAAGGTAGCCCAGTGGTAAGAAATTTAAGAAAGGTCAATATCAAAAAACCAGGACAGGTTTTATCGGGTGGCCTTTCCTCACCCATTCCCTCTGTTATGCGTTGAATTGTGTCTCCTCAGTATTATATCTTGAAATCCTAAGCCCCAGTACCACTGAATGTGATATTATTTGGAGATGGGTCCTTGCAGATGTAATGAGTTAAGATGAGATTATTAAGGTGGGCCCAAATCCAGCAGGACTGGTGTCCTCATAAAATGGGTAATTTGACACAGAGATACACACACAGGGAGAATGTCACGCGCAGATGAAGGCAGAGATCAGGGTGATGCTTCTACAAGCCAAGGAATGCCAAAGATAGCCGGCAAACCACCAGAAGCTAGGGGAAAGGCATGGAACAGAATCGTCCTCACAGCTCTCAGAAAGAACCGATGCCGCCAACACCTTGGTCTCAGACTTCCAGCTTCCAGAACTGCGAGACAATACGTTTCTGTTATTGGAGCCACTCATTGTGCGGTACTTTGTTACAGCAACCCTAGAAAACTGTTAGACTCCCTTTCTCTAAAGCTGTAGACCCGCTCCACTCTGTTTCTTGCTTCTGGTTTCCTAACAAAGGCCTCAGAGGAGGTGGAGCTGTGGAGAGCTTTTCAATCAGAATGGCTCCTGCAGAGCTTGCAGGGTATGCAGAGCTCACTGGAAGTCAGTAGGCAGAGTGGTGTGGGGACCTCCTACCCTGCCGGCACTGTGAAGACACTCTGCCTCGCTGTGTACTGTGTAATGTGCAATGTGCACTGTGGCTTAAGGAAGGGGGTCCCCAACATAGAACTGGGTGCTAACTCTCTTGAGGGATCAAAATATTCAACCCCAAGTCTGGAGCATGGATTTTGTTTAAGCTGGCTCCTAGAAGTCTTTGTTCTCAGCTTCTCTCTCCATCATCATCATCAGGCTGTTACCAACTTGCCTTTAGTCATCTGATAAAGGCAGCAGGTTTCCATGGTTACCTACAAGCATGCAGTAAGGTGTCATTCCATGGAGGCCTCAGGATTAGGCAAATTGGACAAAGCATCTGGCACGATGAAAATAACCTGGATTCAATAATCAGAATGGGGTACTGGAGGCAACTGGTGCTCAGAAGCAAGTCCAAAGCCTAGTTATTAGAGCTGGGCATAAAGGCAGAGGCAGAGCAGCAATCCTACTTAGTACTATTATCTGCCGGATACTGAGCCCTTACTGTGAACCAGGTGCTACACCAAGTACTTCATGTGCATTACCTCCTTTGGTCCTTACTCACTAAAGCCTTCTGTTTTATCAAAGAAGGGACAAGGGCTGGCCCCATGGCCAACTGGTTAAGTTCATGCACTCTGCTTTGGCAGCCCAGGGTTTCACCGGTTCAGATTCTGGGCATGGACCTAGCACAGCTCATCAGGCCATGCTGTCGTGGTGTCCCACATACCACAACTAGAAGGACCCACAACTAAAATATATACAACTATGTACTGGGGGGCTTTAGGGAGAAGAAGGAAAAATAAAATCTTAAAAAAAATTTTAAAAAAATAAAAAGAAGGAACAGAGTTTATGTGACTTGTTGAAGATCACACAGCAGGTAGGTACAGAGCAAGGATTTGAACCCAGGTGCTGAATATTTTCCATCTATCCCCCCAGATCTGCTTTCTGCTCTTCTCTACCCCAGATACTGACCTGCATGGGCTGCATCGACAGTCTCCCTTGCTCTCTAGCTCCAGCTGGGTCTGTTACTGGACAGCCCCACAAATAAGGGAGAAGAAAGGAGAGGTCGCTTTCATCTGGCTGTGCCACAGAGTGGCTGCCTCTACAGAATCCTCTCCTTCCATTTCCTCCCCTTGTGTCTTTGAGACTAAGGCTGCTGTTCCAGGATACTACCCAATCCCTTGTGGTTGCCTGGCACCCACTCTTTTGTAGGAAACCCCTTTATAATGAGTCCTTCTTTATCTTCTTTCTGGTGAGACCTTGACTGCTCCACCAGGTCTGTCTGTTGCTGAAGGCTTTACCTTTAACTCCTATGCCATGCTTCTCCCATTCCCAGCCAGTGTGACGGTGTTGAGTCCCAGAGTGTTGGGTCAGTGCCCCTTAAACCTCTGCAATCGAAGGGCAAGAGTGGTCTCTGAGACTTGGTGCTGAGGGAAAGAGGTGCTGAACCTCAAGTGGGTGCCCAGTGGTTAGATGTGCCCGGAGAGGACCACAGCACAGCCTCGAGGGCAGGGTCTGATACTCACCTATAAGGACTTTCAGTTTCCATGTGGTCCTTCCTGTCCTGGCAACTTCTCAGCATTTAGCTACTGCAGTGAGTTTAGCTAACTACAGTTTGAGTGAACAGTCCTCACAAGACAGCCCTCACTTCAGCCACCAGACGCAAGTTTGTGGGTTCCCAGGACCACCCTCCCTTCAGACTAGCTGGCTACAAATTCAGAGGCTACTATGACTTCCCTCAACTTCTGTAATCTGCTAAAGCAGCTCACAGAACTCAAGAATTGCTATACTTATGATTACAGTTTTGTTATAGCAAAATAATACAAATTAAGTTGGATAAAGAAGATTGTGGTATATATACACAATGGAATATTACTCAGCCATAAAAAAAATGAAATCTTTCCATTGTGACAACATGGATGGACTTTGAGGGTCTTATGTCAAGGGGAATATGTCAGAGAAAGGCAAATATATGATTTCACTTATATATGGAATCTAAAAAACAAAACAAATGAACAAACAAAACTCATAGATATAGATAATACAGTGGTAGTTGCCAGAGAGGAGAAGGGTGGGTGAAATGGGTGAAGGGGGCAAGAGGTACAAACTTCCAGATAGAAAATAAATAAGTTGCGGAGATTTAATGTACAGCATGGTGACCATGGCCAATAATATTGTAGTGCATATTTGAAAGTTGCCAAAAGAGTAAATCTAAAAGTTCTCATCATAAGAAAAAAAATTTGTGTGTGTGTGGTGATGAATGGTAACTAGACTTATTGTGGTTATCATTTTGCAATGTATACTAATATTGAATCATTATGTTGCACACCTGAAACTAATATAATGTTATATGTCAATTTTATACCTCAATAAAACTTTAAAAACAAATTAAAATCAGTCAAGGGAAGAGATGCAAGGGCAGAGTCCAGGAGGGGTCCAAGCACGGAGCTTCTGGTTGTCCTTTCTGCATGGAGTCATGGAGTCCTCATCATGATATGTGATAATATGCTCATAGTATTGCCAAGAAGGGAAGCTTACCCAAGCCTTTGGTGTCCAGAGTTTTTACTGGAGCTTGATCACATATGGCCCACATGGCTGACCTTTGGTCTCCGGCCCCTTCTGGAGGTTGGAACTCACATGGTGTGTCCCAAAGCCTCTGTCATAAATCACATTATTAGACTGTCCAATGACCTAAGCCCCAAGCTCACAAAAACACTCTTGTTGGGCAGGACATTCCAGGGACCTAGAGATCACCTCTCCACAGTTGAGGACAAAGGCCAGACCTCTGTTGGGTAAGGTTGGTTCTTCATTACACAGCTACTTTGTTTCTTTAGAATCCATCAGACCCTCCTGCTTGGCTGTTTTCCTGGTCTTGTCTCTCCTGGCCAGCCCAGGGCTGTCACCATCCGTGTGTCCACCGCAGTTTGGAAGGAGGCTAAGGCGATACTTGATACAATCTATAGTGAGCTTAGAAGATTTCACCCATTGCAAGATTCACCACTGCGACCACCATCCCTGCCACTGGGCTAGCAGATGCCACGTCTGTAATCCCATTGTTGGGAAGGGAATCTGCTTTTCAAAAAAGTTCCTCTTTGTGGCACTGGGGCAAGAATCCACAACCTCCTTCTAAATGCCCTTGCACAAAACAACTGTTCCCACATGGCAAATCGTGGTGGCCCCACTGATTCTGTCATGGTGAACAGGGCCCCTGTTCTACCTTTATTCTATCACCTACATATGTCTGCTTCCTCCTCTACTCTTAGGCCTCTTGAAGGTAGTGGACTTGTCTCATTTAAACCTCTAGCGTGTACCATGTGCTGGTCTCTCACACGCATTCTGTAAATGAACTTCTCCAGTTCACCTGCTCAGGAAGACCACTGCATTTAGTCCCCTTACATAAGAGTTAGCAGAGATGCCTCTGACGTGCCTGCCTAATCTTTAACAATAATAACTCCTCTTTATTTGGAAGACCTATCCTGTTTACAAATATTCTCTCTTTTAACCTTTGCACCTGTGAGATAGGTATTGTTACCATCCTCATGAACAGATGAAGAAATTGAGGCAAAGAGAGCAACTTCCCCAAGGTCATCTAACTCCCAGGTGGCCCCAGAGATGGAACTGGTTCTGTTGGATTCCAGAGCATCAAGCCCTTAACCACTATTCCGTAATGGATTGGGGCAGTCCAGTGAGATCATGGCAACGGACAGGCCATTTCCAGAAGAGGATTTAGCTTGAAATCAGGCTTAGAGTGAGGCATGAGATGATAAGATAAAATGACACTGAATAATCTGTGAAAAACGTAAGTGGAAACTAGTGATTATGATTAGAATGTAGTGGAAGTAGAAAGAATATATTGATCTTGGTTTTTTTTGTTTTTTGGGGTTTTTTTAGGCAGTAGAAAGCCACTGCAAGTTCAAATGGTGAAAGAGATCATTGTTAAAGATACAGGTAAAATGTAAGGGGAAACATTTCTGTGCACTATTTTTTTCTGACTTTAGAGTAATCTTTACTTTGCAGTTCTCTTTTTTCTGTATTTTTCATGTAGCGTGGACAATCTATCTCTTTATTTTTAGGTTAATTTCTATTTTTATACATGTAATACATGCATATAACAGTATGAAAGGTAACATTGTCTAAAGATTTCTAATAAAAAAATCTCTGCCTGATCCCTATGTATCTCCTAGTCCTACTCCCCAGAGGCAATCACTTCAACTCTCTCTCTCTCTTTTTTTTTTTGTGAGGAAGATTGGCCCTGAGCTAACATTTGTTGCCAATTCTCCTCTTTTTGCTTGAGGAAGATTGTTGCTGAGCTAACATCTGTGCCAATCTTCCTCTACTTTATGTGGGACACCACCACAGCGTGGCTTGATGAGTGGTGCTAGGTCCATGCCCAGCATCCGAACCTGCGTACCCCGGGCTGCCAAAGTGGAGCAAGTGAACTTAACCACCACTCCACCAGGCTGATCCCAGCACTTGAACTCTTTTAGCTGTTTCTTCTAACGTGTATGACCATTTTCTAAATAATATGCTTTTATTCAACTTCTTGACTGATTTTAGATTTAATCTACTGACTTCCCACCGTGGTAGATGAGGGTTTCGTGCTTCCATACCACCTTTACCATTTCCCTTTCTCCCATGCTCCCTGCAAAAGCGTATCAACACTTTTTGTTATATCAAAAGTCAGTGTTTACATTATTATGGCCAAGCAACTATTGTTGACAGACAAGCCAAGTAGTGTTCTCAACCACACTTCCTCTCTTGTTCAATCTTCATTTTTCTATGTTTAAAATTGCCATGTTTTTTCATTTGCCTGTTTGTCCATGAACTCATCCAATTTTTCCCCTAAACATTTCAATACCACTGTCATCGACATAGCAACGATGTCTAACAAATATTTGCAAATGCCACTTCTGTAGTTTTCCCGGAACTCTCCCAGAATTTTCCTTTGTGCTCCTGTCTGGGCAGAATGTTCTCTGGGGAGAACATACACAGCTGCCAATCTGGGAATTCCTAGTCTTTTTTGTGTGCGTATCATTAAAATATTTTTAAAAACCCAGAAACCCACTGATGCGTCTACACTATATCTTCTGAAGGTTTTTTCTTTTTGCATAATAAATCCCTATTTGAATATTAAGAAGTAATTTACTCACTATTTTGAAAAGTGGAAAATAAAGGGAATGAACCAAGCATTTATTCTGCCATTCTGCTTTTCCTATTCCAACTGTATCTTTGGGTAATCAAATGGTGGATAAGGAACAATTCCTCTTTATGGAACTCTTTCAGAAAATTGAAAAAAGAATCTTTGAAATAAAATATCACCATTTTGCAATTCTTCTTTTTGAGGAAGATTTGCCTGGAGCTAACATCTGTGCCAATCTTCCCCTTTTTGTATGTAAGGCACCACTACAACATGGCCATTAACAGATGAGTGGTTTAGGTCCGTGCCCAGGAACCAAACTTGGGTCGCTGAAGTGGAGCACACTAAACTTAACCACTAGGCCACCAGGGCTGGCCCAACCATTTTGTAGTTCTTAATGAATTAATGAATCTCAGCATTGAGCATCAATGACAGCTAATGTCACAAAAAGAGAGACAACCACATATTATGTGCCTCCTGATGAAAGAACTCAATGCCACCTATGAAGTAGTGTGGCCAAAAAAATCAAACTTGAATCTGATTAAGCATCAATATTCAACTACCAATATATAGGAAATACAGACTTTTTTTTTTCTATTAAGGTTATGACATTTAACATCCTTGCGAAATTACAGTTGTACATCATTATTAGTCTCGTTGTAGGTACACCACTTCACCCCCAGTGCCCTCCCCCCACCCCCCTTTCCCCTGGCAACCACTGATCAGTTCTCTTTGTCCGTATGTTAACTACCACCTATGAGTGGAGTCATACAGAGTTCGTCTTTCTCTGTCTGGCTTATTTCACTCAACATAATACCCTCAAGGTCTATCCATGTTGTTGTGAATGGGACAACTTTGTCCTTTTTTATGGCTGAGTAGTATTCCATTGTATATATATACCACATCTTCTTTATCCAATCATCAGTTGCTGGGCACTTAGGTTGGTTCCATGACTTGGCTATTGTGAATAATGCTGCGATGAACATAGGGGTGCATGGAACTTTTGGATTTGCTGATTTCAGGTTCTTAGGATAGATACCCAGTAGTGGGATGGCTGGGTCATAAGGTATTTCTATTCTTAACTTTTTGAGGAATCTCCATACTGTTTTCCATAGTGGCTGCACTAGTTTGCATTCCCACCAACAGTGTATGAGAGTTCCCTTTTCACCACAGCCTCTCCGACATTTGTCACTCTTGGTTTTGGATATTTTTGCCATTCTAACAGGTGTAAGGTGATATCTTAGTGTAGTTTTCATTTGCATTTCCCTAATGATTAGTGATGATGAGCATCTTTTCATGTGTCTATGTGCCATCTGTATATCTTCTTTGGAGAAATGTCTGTTCATGTCCCCTGCCCATTTTGTAATTGGGTTGTTTGATTTTTTATTGTTGAGTTGTGTGAGTTCTTTGTATACTATGGAGATTAACCCTTTGTTGGATAAATAACTTGTGAATATTTTTTCCCAATTAGTGGGCTGTTTTTTTGTTTCAATCCTATTTTCCCTTGCCTTGAAGAAGCTCTTTAGTCTGATGAAGTCCCATTTTTTATTCTGTCTATTGTTTCCCTCATGTGAGGGGTTATGGTGTCCGAAAAGATTCTTTTGAAGCTGATGTCAAAGAGTGTACTGCCGATATTCTCTTCTAGAAGACTAATTGTTTCAGGCCTAATCTTTATGTCTTTGATCCATTTTGAGTTTATTTTAGTGGATGGTGAAAAAGAATGGTCAATTTTCATTCTTTTACATGTGGCTGTCCAGTTTTCCCAGCACCATTTATTGAAGAGACTTTCTTTCCTCCATTGTAGGCCCTCAGCTCCTTTGTCAAAGATTAGCTGTCCATGGATGTGTGGTTTTATTTCTGGGCTTTCAATTCTGTTCCATTGATCTGTGCATCTGTTTTTGTACCAGTACCATGCTGTTTTGATTACTGTGGCTTTGTAATATGTTTTGAAGTCAGGGATTGTGATGCCTCCAGCTTTGTTCTTCTTTCTCAGGATTGCTTTAGCAATTTGCAGTCTTTTGTTGCCCCATATGAATTTTAGGATTCTTTGTTCAATTTCTGTAAAGAATGACATTGGAATTCTGATTGGGATAGCGTTGAATCTGTAGATTGCTTTAGGTAGTAGGGACATTTTAACTATGTTTATTCTTCCAATTCATGTGCATGGAATGTCTTTCCATCTCTTTATGTTGTTGTTGATTTCTTTCAAGAAGGTCTGGTAGTTTTCGTTGTATAGATCTTTCACTTCCTTCGTTAAATTTATCCCAAGGTATTTTATTCTTTTTGTTGCGATCGTGAATGGGATTGAGTTCTTGAGATCTTTTTCTGTTAGTTCATTGTTAGCATATAGAAATGCTGCTGATTTATGTATGTTGATTTTATACCCTGCAACTTTGCTGTAACTATTGATTGTTTCTAATAGTTTTTCTATAGATTCTTTGGGGTTTTCTATATATAAGATCATGTCGTCTGCAAACAGCGAGAGTTTTACTTCTTCGTTGCCTATTTGGATTCCTTTTATTTCTTTTTCCTGCCAAATTGCTCTGGCCAAAACCTCTAGTACTATGTTGAATAAGAGTGATGAAAGTGGGCACCCTTGTCTTGTTCCTGTTCTGAGAGGGATGGGTTTCAGTTTTTGTCCGTTGAATATGATGTTGGCTGTGGGTTTGTCATATATGGCCTTTATTATGTTGAGGTACTTTCCTTCTATATCTATTTTATTGAGGGTTTTTATCATAAATGGATGTTGGATCTTGTCGAATGCTTCCTCTGCATCTATTAAGATGATCATGTGGTTTTTGTTTCTCATTTTGTTAATGTAGTGAATCACGTTGATTGACTTGCAGATGTTGAACCATCCCTGTGTCCCTGGTATAAATCCCACTTGATCATGGTGTATAATCTTTTTGATGTATTGCTGTATTCGGTTTGCCAAAATTTTGTTGAGGATTTTTGCATCTATGTTCATCAGTGATATTGGCCTGTAGTTTTCCTTCTTTGTGTTGTCCTTGTCAGGTTTGGGGATCAGGGTGATGTTGGCTTCATAGAATGTATTAGGGAGTGCTCCATCTTCCTCTATTTTCTGGAATAGTTTGAGAAGGATAGGTATTAAATCTTCTTTGAATGTTTGGTAGAATTCTCCAGAGAAGCTGTCTGGTCCTGGACTCTTATTTTTGGGGAGGTTTTTGATTACTGTTTCTATTTCTTTACTTGTGATTGGCCTATTCAGATTCTCTAATTCTTCCTGATTCAGTTTGGGTAGGTTGTATGAGTCTAGGAATTTATCCATTTCTTCTAGGTTGTTCAGTTTGTTGGCATATAGTTTTTCATAGTATTCTCTTATGATCCTTTGTATTTCTTCGGTATCTGGTGTGATTTCTCCTCTCTCGTTTCTAATTTTATTTATTTGAGACTTCTCTCTTTTTTTTTTTAATGAGTCTGGCTAAGGGTTTGTCGATTTTGTTAATTTTTTCGAAGAACCAACTCTTTGTTTCATTGATCCTTTCTACTGTCTTTTTTGTTTCAGTATCATTTATTTCTGCTCTAATTTTTATTATTTCCCTCCTTCTACTGACTTTTGGCTTTTTTTAAAAAAAAAGTAACATTGCACTACAAGGGTGCAGTCAGCAAAATCCAGATTATGGGAAATTTTATAGGACAAATACCCCAGTTTATTCAACTAATAAATTGCAAGGAATGGAAAAATGAGATGGTGGGGGAATTTAAAGAGATTTAAAAGACATGTTGACAAACTGCAACATGTGGTCCTTATTTTGATCCTGATTCAAACATATTAAAGAAAATTATGACATTGATGAGACATTGGAAATTTAAATGCCAACTAAATATTTGATGATATTAAGCAATTATTGTTAATCGTTTGGGTTGCTCAGATTGTTTTAAAAAATTCTTATCTTTTTGAGAGACATACAAAAATAATTACAGATAAATCAATATGATGTCTTAGATTTACTTTGGAATAATATGGGAGCTGGAGATGGGGGGAGGCAGGTGGAGGTATAGATGAAATAAGGTTGGCCAAGAGGTGATAATTTTTGAAGCTGGGTAATGGACATACAGGAGTTAACTATATTATTCTGTTTGCTTTTATATAAGCTTGAAATTCTATATAATAAAAAGTTTAAAAATGTAACCTAGAGATAGTTACACCCAAAACCAAATTAAAAGTCTTATAAAGAGTAGGCTGACTATGCCAAAAATATCAACCTGGCTGTGGTGATTTTAAAGACACAGCCCCCAAATTCTTTGACCTTTTTTCCATTAAGCAGTGGGCTCTATGTCCCTGCCTTTCGAACCTGGATGAACTTTTGATTGTTCTGCCCCACAGAGTTCAGAGGAAGTAATGGTATGTGACTTCTGAGGCTGGCTCATAAAAGGTGCTGCAGCTCCCTCCTGGTTCTCCTGGGACACTGGCTCTGTGGGAAGTCAGCCACCATGTAAGAAGTCTGACAATCCTGAGACCACCTGCTGGAGAGAACACGTGTAAACAATTCAGGAGACAGCCCAAGCTGAGCTCCCAGCCAAGTGCCCAGCATCGACTGCCAGCCATGTGAGTGAGCCAACTTGGGCGTCTGGCCCAATCGTGCCTTCAGACGACTGTAGTCCCAGCCAGCATCTAATTGCGTCCGCGTGAGAGATTCCAAGATAAAACTGCCCACCAGAGCTGTCCCAGTTTCCTGACTCATAAAATCAACAAGCAAAATAAAATGGTTGTTGTTTTATACCACTAGGTTTTGGGGGTAATTTCTTATGCAGCAGTAGTAACTGAAACACTGATGAAGTAGTAAACCAAAACTAAACATACACAGAACAATAAAATTGCTTTCATTTTTTGAGAATATAAGTATTGTGCCTGAAGAAGTCATTAATCTCTTTGGACATCCGTATTTTCATTTATGAATTTAGGTGTAGAAAGGGACTTAGGTCATCTCTAAGAATCCTTCTAGTTCTAGCATTTTCTAATAATTAACAACAAATAGGCAAATATTTACATTCTTCATCCAGTTTTTCACTTATGTGCAAACTATCTTTTGTGTAAACAGCATCACTTATTAATTCTTCAACAAACGTTTGACTCAGGCACTGTTGCTAGGTGCTGGGTACTGTTCTTATATCGTCTGGGGGAACTTGCTGATCCAAATTTAGGCTTGGCCCTAGCAGAGCAGTCTGTCCTGCATCCCCGCTGCCCCTTCCCTCCACCTGCTTCGTGCTTTTGCAGGTTTGCTAGAGTCAGCACTAGAACACTCTTCTCACGGTGTTTCATCTTTTCTGAAGAAAAGGCCTTTTTATTCAGTAAATATCATACACAATACTGACCTCTGTTCATTTGGGTACATAAATATCGAGGAAACTGGCCTTACATTCCAAGTAGTTCCAAGGCAAACCTGCTACAAAAATAAATAAAATTATTTTATGCAACACTGTTTGGTACTCTTAGGGTACATTTCCTGGACTGACATTCGGAGTTCGGACTTTGTTCTCAGTCTGGAAATGAGAACTAAATGAAATGAAAAGTTAATATCTTCTTTGCTTAGGCAAAATGATGAGAATATGGGCCTAAGGGAAAAAAATTTGAATCTTCAAGAAATGCCCCAGGTAAATCTGGGCTCCAGTTCAAAAATTTTGTTTGCTTATTGTGGTTTCACTAAAAAAAAATAAACACACATGTTATAATGTTTATCCTGTGTGTGTGTATACATATAAATATATACATATATTTTTTTCAGTACAAAATGTATCTACAATACTTAGGCCCATCAACACGGTTAATCTGCTGTCTGTTTTCGGCCTAATGTAGCAAGTTAAATTAAAAATCAAACTCATTCTAAAGAAATTAGTGCTGCACTTAAAAGTAGGTTATGGGTTACATGTTTAACTTCATCTCCTTTTGGAGTTCACTGAATTGTTGATGTCTCCCAAATTTAATCTCCTATCCAGACTCCCCCTTGACTGAGCCCCAGACTTGTACATTCAACAATGTACTTGATAATTCAGTTTGGTTACAAGCTACGAAATCTAATTCTAGCTACCTAACAAAATGGAAATTTTATTGGAAAATTGCAAGGAGAATAGGAGAGGCCAAGAAAGCTGAAGAAGACAGAAAGGAACCTGGCACTTCCAGAATGTCTTGAGAGCAGGAACTGCTCAACTATCTTACCCTATGGTTTCTTCCATCTCTGTGTCACTCCAGACAAGATTCAAAGTCCTGGAGAGAGTTTGCTTGGCCAAGCTTGGGTCATGTGCCAAGGCCTTGGTTGATCCAGTGTGGTCAGACTTGCAAAGATGTAAACTTTACCAAGAGCCATTGTTGGTGTAGATGTGCGGAGACAGGCATTCTCATGCACTACTGTTGCAAGTAAATTGCCCTTCAGCTTTTTCTGGGAGTCAATTTGATATTTATACTAAAACATACATATTTTTAAGTCCACACTCTTTAATCAAGAAATTTCAAATTTAAAAATTTTTCTAAGAGAAAAAATTGGTTAATTGAGCAAAGATATAAATAGATGGTTATTTTATTATTGCTTAGAATAGTAAAATTGGAGATGTCCTAATCGTCCAACAATAAGAAATTTGTTAAATAAATTATGGAATAGCCACGTGCTAGAGTGCTTTACAGCCACTGGAAATTACGATGTAGTCTCATATTTGTTTACATGGATACATGTCCATTATGTCTTGTTAAATGAAAAAAGCAGGTTATAAATAATATGTATGGTATGACCCTAGTTTTGTAAAAATAAATACATATATGTATTTTAAAAGTCTAAAAGAACATAGAACATTTGCAAGTGTGTTTTTACTTCTATAATCAGAAAAGACAGTAGATCTATTTTAAAAGAGAGTGTTAATAAGTAAAAGTAGACACAATATTACTTAAATGTGGTTGGAATTCTTTTAACACATGTAGTTGGAAAAACACTCATGTGTTTTTCCTTTGTTCTCACACTGTTACCACACAAGGCTTCTGACACCAAATGCGTGGGTTTTCTACACAAAAGCTATTTCCAGCACCAGCTGGGTCTCCTACAAGTCAATTCAGTTCTAATACTATCTACATGGAGTTACCTTTGGATCCCACAGGTTAAGGGCTCAATCCCACAAGACTGTTCCCACTTCAGAAGCCCAGATTGTCGCCTGTACTTCTGACCTACTGGCTATAAATCAGGGTTCCCATGCCCCCCTCCTTGGGTTCAATAATTTGCTAGAATGGCTCACAGAACTCAAGGAAACACTTTCTCATGTTTACTGGTTTATTATAAAGGATATAATAAGAGATATGAATGAATAGCCAGAGGAAGAGATACATAGGACAAGGCCTGGAAGTGTCCCAAGGGCAGGAACTTCTGTCCCCACCCTCCCCGATGTTGATATGTTCACCAACCCAGAAGCTCTCTGAACCCCCATGTTACTGGGATTTTTATGGAGGCATCACCACACAGGCATGATCAATCACTAATTTCATTTCCAGCCCCTTTCCTTTGGAGAATGGTCTTTCTGGTGACCAGCCCCCATCCAGGGGCCCACCAAGAGTCACCTGATTAAAACAAAAGACAGTTCTATCACCCAGAAAATTCCAAAGGATTTAGATTGGTGTCAGACTCTCCTATCACTCAGGAAATCATGAAGATCTTAGAAGCTGTGTGTCAGGAATCAGAGTCAAAGACTAAATGTTAAAAGAAAAGATTCTTCTAGCACCCGTATTTACAAGGGTTTTAGGAGCTCTGTGCCAGGATGCAGGAGCAGAGACCAATATACATATTTCTTATTATTTCACAGTAGGTTAGATGGTATCTTACTTTCAACTTTGTGATCCAGCCTACAAGATTCTTTTTTTTTTTAAAGATTTTATTTTTTTCCTTTTTCTCCCAAAGCCTCCAGGTACATAGCTGTATATTTTTAGTTGTGGGTCCTTCTAGTTGTGGCATGTGGGAGGCCGCCTCAGCATGGCTTAACGAGCAGTGCCATGTCCATGCCCAGGATTCGAAGTGGCGAATCCCTGGGCCGCCGAAGCACAGCACGCAAACTTAACCACTTGGCCACAGGTCTGGCCCCCCACAGCCTCCAAGATTCTAATTGTCATGATGCTACTTATTAAAAATAACAGCATCAGTGATAATAATAGTTAACATTTGTGGAGTGCCAGACACTGCGTTAAAAGCCTTCCATGCGTTATCTCATTCACTGCTCACCGCAACCTTACAAGGTTGATATTATTATTGGCCCTGTTTCACAAATGAGGAAACTAAGGCCTTCTATCAAGTCAGTGGAAAGTCCTGGACTCCCACCCAAGTGTATTTAAGTCCAGAGCCTGTGCTTTTAGCCCCAAGCTATCTTTCCTCTACAATCAGGAGACTAAGTCTGAGCAAGATCATTTATTTATTTATACTATTGCCTTGTTCCAGAAAGGATTTCAGGCATCTGGTTAAACAAGTGACTTGTCTGAGATCACTCAGACAATAAGTGGCAGAGCCAGAAATCAAATCTCTTTCTCTCACAAACTGTACAAACTGAGATAACACAGACGCAGACCCACATCGTATATTTCCTCATTAACATGAGAAGGGGAAACGGGGACATTTTCTTTGGCTGGTTTTCATGTTCATTCTGCTTAGATATGTTCTAGCGTCAGAGTTCATTTCTTTATCCTTTGAAAAAGGAGGAATAGCACAAGAGGGATCCAGGAATAACAGGACTAGCCAGTAAGTAAGTGGGCTGCCCATGACGAGCAGATGAAAGGGAAAGACCCGGGACTATTGTGAGAAACATGCTTGGTACGCGGAAGGCAGCCTGCGAACACTGCTTTGTAAACGGTCTTCAGGAGGAAGGTTAAGAAACAGCAAAGAGAAGGTAAAATGAGGAGACAAAGGCAGAGCTGAGAAGCCATGTGTCAGGGGAAGCAGAGGGAAGGCAGGGGGTAGGGGAAGGGAACACTTACACTTGCTCAAGAGTGAGAATAAAAATATCAGTTGAATTTGGTTGTGCAAGGTTTCAAAGAAGACAAGTACAAAAAATAAACTCCACCAAAACAGCCATTTTTTAAAAAACTGCATTATCCTAAAAGATCTCAATTCAGGGACAGTCTCAGCAATTAATAATTCTGTTAACCCCTCTCAGGCCTCTCTTCTTCTTGGGTCTGTAGCATCATCCCTCTTAAGACAAATAGTTAATCCATTTTTTTTTACCCCTAAGACTCAATCCAAATAGGGCTATGTAAAGATTGGTCTTTGTTTGGCAGTAACTTGAAAAATAAATAGAATGAAATATATACTCATTCTTTTTTGTGTGCCTAAAAAGTGGAAGATTCATTTGCTTTCAGTTTGAATTATTATAAAAACATTGCAAAACTTATTCTTAATCTTTTTTTTTTTTTTTATGAAGGAGACTGCCTCAATTTAGTATCCTTAACCAAACATGCTTTAGTTCCAGGGCCAGAACTGGCTATAAAGAAAACACAGCTCTTTTAACAGCAGCTCTTTAGCCCTGGCTGTTCACTGAAAGTTAACTATGAAGGCAAAGGTGTTTGCAACTCTTCTCATTAAGAACCATGATGTTTTACTTAAGTTGGACTTGGCCGCTCTGGATAATGTGAAACAGAAGTCACTTATTGAGAGCAGGGACAGGAAGAGGAAATGGCTGACCTCTAACTAGAGTTCTCCAAAGGTGATAGGTACATTTATTAATCTCCCGGGACCTATATTCAGTTAGCAATTTGAGCTGACTAGCACGTGTGTTGAGTAATGTTGAAATCGTTAGAGAGCACATATATGAACTTAACATCACAGGAATTTACTTCCTCCCCCATCCTTCCTTTCTAGACATTTCCCTTTTTACCTAAACTATGCAAACAACATTCAAAAAAAGCAACTCAATTTAGGCTTGTCGGATAGAATCCTGTGGCCTATTGAACGTTAGAATTTCTCTTTTGCCACCAGACATGGACAAAGAGTTCTCTGTTGTAAGTAAATTAAGCTAGGGCAAAGAAATTTCCACATCTCCTTGAGTTTAGTTTGGAGTTATTCCTGCTTGCTCCAAAGGTGGCATAACATATATATTTATTTTAAAATACATGTACTATATTTTTTAAATGTAAGCAATTTAATCTTGGTTTAAGGATTCAAAAAACCTTTCTGAGATAATTGAAAGAGTTGTAAATTCTTCAAAGTAGACAACAAAACCATCACGTCCTGGAAATATGTAGAAACAGGCACACAGTAGAAAATGCGTTACTATGATGGCCAGTGGCTAAAAGCCTGACCCAAATTAAATTTAATTCATCGTCGACGGCTTTATAAAACCTCAGGTCCAATACAAACAACAGCCCTGACTCAGATGCAGCAAAGACACAAATGTATTAAACTTAAATGCCCAATAAAATGATTTGAGACCTAGAAGATCTGTGCCCTGATACTATTCTTAAAAATTATGACTGATAAGACGTTCTCAGCTCTAAGAAACCCTGAAAGAAAAATGACTCATTCCATAAAGGCATTTTTATAAGGGAAGTGGATTTAGAATTTAATGGTGACATTTAGTCATTATAAAGCAGGTAATTTCATGAAGACTAATTTGATATTTATAACAGCATCATTGGCAATTAAATTAGTAAAGAGTAAAAGTGAATCAAATGTCCTGGATGAGCAAAGAATGGTGAGTGGAAGCTCTGTGATGGGGGAGTCAGCTGTTAGGAGAAAGAGGAAAAACAAAGGGCAAAATTGTAATTGTAGTTGTTCTTGTTTTTAATTCCATTAGTCTTTAGGTCTGTATCATAACAGAATCAAAGGCCCTCAGTATTAGGTAAACGTACACAAGTTCAGATTTCTTGATGGCCACATCTTCTTGTGGATTTCATCGTCTCTTATTTTTCTCTTGGGATTACTCATCTCGTGTCCTAGTTTCTCTTCTGCAAGGCTTCCTTAAGATTTTGTTTTGTTACAATTTTTGGTTGGTGACCCATCCTTGAAAGACAGTTGTTTACTACATTCTAAAAAAGCCACAAACAAGGAGTGTTTCCATTGCTCCTTGGCTACACATTCCAATCTATTCACATTGTGAACCAACTGGTTTTTCTGTTGTTTGAGATCTACAGCCTCGTAGACTCTGCATCACCTTCTAAGGACAATGCAGGTTTTGTAAACGTCAGAAACATATGTAAGCAATCAAACTCCACTGTATAATATATCGTGCCAAGAGTGTACTTTTCACACATGGTGTGTTCGTGAAGAAATAAAACCTTGAAAGTAAAGTGTTTTCTATTAGGCTACTTAATATAGAAATGATAGGTGCCCCAGGGCAACACTTAACGGATGCTTAGGCATAACCTATTGACTTTTAATTGAAACCTTGCTTATTTTACAAGTGTAAATCTATGAGCTAAATCACATTTTGAGTCTCAGGATTTATGACTGGAATAAGTGTAATGCTGAATTAGCTCTTATAAAATGTGCTTTCTTAGAATAATAGCATTAGCTCCAAAACATATGCTCTTTGGTTGCTTTATTGCACTCAAAACAAAATTATTGAAATTTGGCAATGTAGTAAAACAGTTACCTTAATTAATAATAGCACATGTTTTAGAATAAAGTATGTTCAATAATTGTTTCCTAAGGTCCCAGCATCTGGAAATGCATTCACAACATCACCTGACCAGCAAATATTTCATTTTTAGGACCAAAAAGATGAAGCCTTAACCCTAATTATTAGGGCTATGTTTTACAGAAACTATAGTATATTGTTATAAGGCTTATTTTCTTTGTGTATGTCTGCTTTGAATTTTCGTTTATTCCTTGATGTTTGTGGCTTGGTAAGACATAAATGGCAAATATATTTATCTAAAAATTTTTTTCTCATGACTCTTCTAATTCCCCAATTGGAATTTTAGAAAATCAAAAGGAAAGTAAGCAATAAATGCTAATTTTTTAAAGGATAAAAGAACCGCATGCCTGGCTCATTTATTTCTAATTCTGATCTTACAAGACACCATAAAAATGGAAAAGTATTTATGCAACCCATTTAAAATCTATCCAACCTAGGGAAAACATCAGCACTCACTGGGTGTGTCAATACACAGCTTTGTAACATGAGAAAAGAAAAAGTGACCCAAAAAATAAGATCCAGTGTTAATTCCCTTTTCTTAAAAATAGTCTTTTCCTACCAAATACAGGTAAGAACCCTTGTGCAAGTACCCAAATGAACCAGGTTAACATCCGCAGGTGGTGGTTTGCCTCTAGGTATTAGGGGAAAACAGTGATGAAAAACTTACACAGAGATATTTATTTGTTCATTCACCCACAAGTGTGCCAAGCACTGTGCTTGGTCTATCCAAGTCGCAAACGCCTGATAGAAGAGGGTGAATGATCAAGTTTCTCTGCAGTGAAATGATAAGTGTATCTGTAGATTGCTTTCATTTTCAACCCATTGTTTCATTGCAATTCATATTCTTTTAGACATTTTCTCTCATATTAAAAGCTAAATATAACTTTTTAGAAAAAGCTTCATTTTAGCTCTTCCACCGTATAGACTCGATTTGAAAGTGTTCTTTCCCACTGCCCCGAGTGAATTATCCCGTGTTTTCAGGTCTGATTCTGAAGCTGTCCATCCTCCGTCAAAGCGCTGTTTAAGCCACTGTCTGTTGAAAGCAGGATATCCGCGAATGTTAAGGGCATGTGGGTCCGTGTGTTCCTTTAATCAGAGATTTTTGCCTAATTCAAGAGGACTGACTGACATCTATTCAAAATCGTGGGTCATTTGGTGGCAATATACACTCTTCTTTCTGGGATATTTGCCTATGTAACTGTCAATGCTAATTTCTCTTTTTGGTCTAAAAATTTAGACTTCTTGGCATTTTTATTTTCATAGCTATTCCCCCTCTACTCCCTGTAATAGTCTCTGTTTGTTAGTATTCAAATGAAACTTTCTGGATTTGCTTCTTTTTTTTCAGTTTAGCGTCGGACTCTCAGTTTAACTCCTCGATTTGAATTCTCTAATTCTGGTGAAACAGGATTCTCCAGTATTACACCAAGATGTCTCCAGGGTAACAGAGCAGAGAAGTGGTGGGATGCTCTAAATAAGCTTCTGAGCCATTTCAAATATTGTGTAGAAAGCAACTGGGAATAATCAAAGGCATTCTCGAATTTCAAAGACGGGCACTCTTTGACAGAACATAAATTGAAGAAATAAAATGCGTGCAGAACAAACAGAGCCAAGCATACTACCTTTCGTGTAACAAAAAGGGAGAAACTGTTAAAAAATTCATATCTGATTATATTTGCATAAAGAAACACTGGAAGAATAAACCAAAAAAAAAAAAAAAAAACCAACAAAAATTATTACCCATAAAGTAAAAGAGCTGGAGGGGGGTGAGGGAAAGAATGAAGTCTATTTGTGCATACTTTTTTACTTTGTTTTGACTTTTGAATCATGAAATACAAAACTAAATTAAAATAAAAATTACTTGGAAGACCAGGATCCCCAGTCAGTAGATTGGGATCTATACAGTCATCTTTAGGCCTTTCCAGGTAGATCCTCATGCCAGTTGCTTCCACCAGCCCCACGAATCCTCAGCTTGCTCTCCTCTCTCGCTCAAGTACTAAATTTTCTGCAGGTTCTACCTGTACTTGATGTAGGCGTCAGAAAACCCAACCCAAACTGATGTAAGCAGAAAAGGAATTTACTGATTGAAGTAAGCCAAAAGATCCGGGCAGAGATCTTCAGGCACAGCTTGATTCAGGCATTAGACTAGAGAACTAGGATCCAGTCCTCAGCTCTGCTTCCTCAGTATTAGTTCCGTTCTGGAGTCGCCAGTGGTTTCTGGTAACATCACAACAGCCGATTACAGAAGAAAAGCCCACTTTTCATCGAAGAGTTCCAATAAAATTCCCAGAATTGAGTATGATGGGTTTTGATCGGCCTGTTTTGAGTCATGCACCCGTCTTCCAACCAATCACTGTAACCAAAGAGATAGCATGCCGCCATTGGCTCAGTCTAGGTCACATGCTCCACTGCGGGAGCAGGAGTGTAATGAGCTCCAGCTGAAGTGCATGGGGAGCTAGAAGAAGAGGACTAATCCCCCAAAGTGAAACCCAAGTATATTGTCAGGAAGGGATGTTAGATGTTGGGCAGTATGCACACTAAACATTTACCATGCTACTCCTCAGAAAGACACCCCTGTCCCCTAGGGACTTTGTTCTTGAGTGCTCACTCCCACCAGACAGCTCAAGATCTGGGGAGGTGACCAAAAGCAGCTTTTTTCAAAGAGATTTGACACTCCTGAATTAAAATGAGTTTCCCAGCCTGAAATAGGCTATTCAGAGAACATTTTACTTTTCACAGCAGGTCAGAAAAATTGCTATTTTGGTCAAGAAAGAGCAGAAGTTAAATAAAAATTGCTTATATCCCAAAGACTGAGATTTGTGAAACAATTAATGACGAGCGGTTTAATAGAATTGTCTTTCTTGAGTTAGACAAGACAATAAACTATTTTTGTGTTATTCTTTTGTTCTAAAAGCTGGGTAATTATTTGGGCCTTTAAATTACGTATTATTTCTGAATGACGACCATAGCCAGTTTTTAAATAAATAAATACTCCACAAGGAAAGGGCTGAAAGGAGACGTTTTTTTCCAGGGTGGGTTCTGCCCTGTTATTCCATGGCTGGTCTCAATTAGCTTTCTGCCGCCGCCGCGCATTAGTGAAAATGGCAATGGGCGTAAAGAACACGCCCATAGGTCCATGGAAGATTTCCATTTTCTCTTCATTTCTGGCACCAGTGAAACACTTCAGTCCAGCACACATAATCAGTTAGAGTGCATGAATAAAACTCTACTATATATAGTATGAGTGAATTCCAGGATGCAAACTATATATAGTTGAGCTAAATAAGAAGTTCGATCTCATGTTACTCAGCTTGGCAATGCTTAAAACATTGAACAGTTCTTTCCAGTCACCCCTTGTTAAATGCTGGTCCTTACTGGTGCCTCCTTTGTGCACCCTTAGTTCCATCTGGGCTGTTTTCCTAAGTCTCTTTTTGGACTTCTGTCAAGCGGGAGCGGTTTCTGTCTGACTTCGTGTACAGAGATGGCTCTAGCGTTTCTTGGCTGGAAGAGCTCAGGGCAGCAATCTGGTTGGGGAGTTGCCTGGAATCTTTTGGGGGGTATTTTGGGGGATGCTGATGGAGCCTACAGAGGAGTGAGAGCTACAGGACTCACCCGAGGCCATCTTTTCCTGCCACCACTACCCACACACACTTTTTTGTTTTCTTCTAGCAACTGCTTATTCTGGCAGGCACTCTCCAGCCAGTGAAGCCATCTCACCCAACAGGAAGTCTCTACTTTTTCTCTGAACTGCCCATTTCCATCAGCAGGGCATTGAGGGATCCTATGAACATTTATTTGGACATTGGGGATGACAACATGAACAAGATGGTCCTTGTCCCCAAGTTGTTCATGGTCTAAAGTGGACTGGGGGTTAAGGGACATACAAAAATAAAACTAGGATATATGCAGTGACTGGGACTTTAATGGTGTTTTGTAAAAGGTGCAGTGTGGGCACAAGGAAGATTCCATTTACCTCACATTTGCTCTCCCTATTTGTAGCTCCTCTCTATAGAGCAACTCAAACTTCATTTTTTCCCCACATTCAACTCATTTAACAAATATTTGTTGAGTATTGGCTCTGTGCTTATTTCTGGGGCTGCAGCTGTCTTGGATTTTTACTCCAGTTTGTGGGTCAGATAGTAAACAAGCTATTATATAGTGATAAATAAAGTAGGCTAAGGGATTGATAGTGACTGTGGGGGAATGTAAAAGGGGAAAGGTTGTGACCATAGGCACAGAGATCAGGGAAGGCCTGTGTGGGGAGGTGACATTTGAGTTGTGACCTGATTGGTAAGAAGTAACCAGCCCGGGGGACATGTCAGGGAAGAGCGTTGCTGGCAGGTAAAGGTGGAAGGATGGAGACTGTGAAGTGGGAAAATGTTTTGGGTGTTTCAGGAGTGGACAGGAGGCCAGTGTGACTAGAGCTTAGAGTGAAGGGGGCGAATGACAGAAGGTGAGGTCAGAGAAATCAGCAGGGGCCGGATCACAAGGGCTGGGAGATCTTGCTGGGGTGTTTGAATTTTTTTCTCAGTGCAATTTGGAGGAATATGTTTCCAGTTATCAGATATGTGTGTTTCTCATCCAGAGTACTCTCTTCAACATCTAAAGGAAACAGAATTAGTAATTAAAAATTGGCTGCTTGGTGAGCACAGATTTAGAACAAAGATAAATCTTGAGAGATGTTTTACATTGGCTACTGAAGGGTCCACACCATTGTGATTTTCCCTTTCAAATACCTGGATATTTGTGAGCACCAGATATACTATATTCCCTTGAACAAATTTTCATTCCCCAGGACTCCTTGTTTTTTAGGGTTGACAGGAGTCCCTGCCCATATTTCTGTACTCTTTATCATACTATCACTTTTCCTCACTCCCACAACTTTCAATACATGAAGGACCCTCAGTTTATAGATGATACGTAAGCACCTCAAGAATCTAACCCAAAGCCTATTCTACAATGGATCCTCATGGGAAGCGTATAGTTGTACAATGTCCCATACAGTGTACATGGTGAATGACTGTCAGAATCAACCCCAGAGAGTGAGACTTCCTGACTTGGGCTTTTGGTTTCGGGGTGAGTCTTCCTTTCAGGTTTGTCACCTTGTAATCACTGACCGCAATATGCTTATGGCTTCGATGTAAAATAGAATCTTTACCCAAAGGATCTGTCCACCTAGCAACGTTAGAACACATATAAAATGAGTTGAGTAGTGATTCTTCTTTTGGGAGCTCATTTGCTCATTTATTCAAGTACATGGAGCCCCAGGCAGTGCAATGGGCACAGGGATGCATGACATACTCCTAGCCTCTGAGGCTGATAAAGCTTTCATGTGTATCTCTGGTCCTTAAAATGAACACATTGTCTACTTACAAACTGCATACTTATAAAAGCCCTGAATTCAGAGGGTGTGTTCTCCACGCAGCTTACAAATATCTATCTTTATCTTGCAAAGACTAACAGCCAGCACAGCTTCTGGTTTCTCCTCTCTCCTCCCTCTTCCTCCTTCCTACCTCCAGAGCTCTTGCAGATGTTGCTATGACAACCGGAATGAAAAGCCTTGGAACCTTATCTCTTACTATGGGTACACACCTCCCCATAAGGACATTATTGTATGTCAGCCAAACTGGACTCTGGGAGCTGTTGTTTAAACATACCATTAAGCCATGTTGAAATTGGAACTCTAGAGGCAAGATTACAATGGTATTGAGTCAGGGAACTAGGAATTTTCAAACCTTGCTGTCAACTAGCCATCCCTTTCTTTGAGGTCTTCAAATAAAATATGCTCACTAATGACAGAGCAAGGTATGGGAAAGCTTTTCATCACATGTAACGTGTTTAGATTTAGCTACGCGGCTTCACATCTAAACTCCAGGTACAGTTCTAGTGAGTACATCCAGGCCTGGTGGCGATCTCTTTCGGCCTGAGCCAGGTTGGCCTGAGAAAACTGCTTGACCACTAAGAGGTAAGAAAAAAGATCCCCCAGCTCAAATCTGTCCTCTGAGCCCCAGGCTCTGATCGCCATCTGCCTGCTTGACTTTTCCCTTGGTTGCTCAGAGACATCTTCATGTCACCAATCTTTCCATCCCTATTCTTTCCCTAGTCTTCCTCCTCTCCATAAACTGCTCCACCATCCAGCCCGCAGCCCAAGCCAGAAACCTGCGAGTCACTCTTGGTTCTTCCCTCTCCCTGGCCTCCCCTATACGCACGAAATCCTTTTCGAGTCCGGTCAGCATTACCTCTGGTAAAAACTGGAAGAGATCTGCTTCTCTCCATCTCTACTCCCACCACTTTAGAACAAAACCTAGTCATCTTCTGCCTGGATTATTTTAATAGCATTCTGACTCTTCTCCGTGATTCCACTTGTTTTTTCCTAGAGTGAGCTTTGAAAAAGATAGATCGTATCAATTTGCTCTTTAAAACTCTACATGGCTTCCCATTACACTTGGAATAAAATCCGTACTCTTCACCCTGGCCCACACTGCCCCGCCCTGAGTTCTCTGAACTCCCTGCTCAGCCTCGTCTTGTACTGTTCTCCACCTCACCTCTACTCTAGTCACACTTTTCTTCCTTCAACCACCGCCCCCGCCACCACCCCGTGCGGCTTGCAAATATCTGTCTTTAATTTCCTCTGACGTCAAACAGCTGCCCTAGGTCCTGGTTTTCCCCCTAAGCTCTTTTTCTCCTTCTGCCTGGAACACACTTCCCCTGCCCTTTGCCTGCTTTTGGCATGGTGGCTGTTTTCTTCTCAACCTTGAGGTCTCAGTTCACCGTCACCTCCTCAGCGAGGCCTTCCCTCACCACCCTATCCAAAATTGTTCCACCAGTGATTCTCTATGGGTGCACCCTGTTTATTTCCTAGGTAATATTTTCCAGAACATGTAACTATTTTGTTTACTCATTTGTGTATTTACTAAGTTTGTCTTCCCAACTTGGGAAGTAAATTCCTTGAGGGCAGAGACTGAATCTGTGTTATTCACAGTGAATGACATATAGGAGGAGCATAATTAGTATCTGTTAGATACGTGAATGATCCTGCCTGAAATTCTGCCAGCAACTTCTGCACCCAGGAGAGGAATAAGAAACTCTTTTTCCTCTTCTTCTTTCACTCTCTTAGTCAGGGTCTCGATGGATGGAATTTCACTCAGATGGTACACATTAAGGAATTTTAATGAAGGGATAATTAACTGAGGTGTGGGTAGAGTTAAGAGAACCAACACAGGATGTTGAAGACCAAAGACTAGCAAGAGCAGAGAGCAGTTATGTGCCCAAGACTGTGGGCCAAGGGGAGTGAGGGGTGTTCCCAGAGCCCAGTAAGAGCTGGGGCTGTGGAGGAGGAGCCTCCCAGCTAGAGATGTAGTCTTGGAGGGACACAGCCACTGCCAGATTGACAGCAGTTAAGCAGGACAGGAACGAAGAAATACCCCATCCTCTCTCTTACTTTCCCATCTCTTATCAATGCCCATCCTTAGCTGAAGCCAAGCGAAGCAACCCAGGTGAATGAATCCATTTGGAGGCCAGCCTTCCAGAGCACAAAGCAGGTGATATATGGAGAAGAGTCAGCACAGATGTTGACTCCTAGCAGCTGGAACTCAGGCTGATCTTGCTCCTATAACTTAGAAGTCAGATTTGGGGTTTATGCTTGGAATTTAACTACCATTTATACCATTATGCCTAAGGAAAAACCATTTGGATTCTAAACAACCAACTTACTAATAAACTTGGGAACACAATTCATTAGGGTGTTGGAGCCTGCCTTTATACTGAATGAGTGGGTGAAGTGTTTTTACTTCATTTATTTATTTAAAAAATTTTTTTTTAAAAGTTGGCACCTGAGCTAACATCTGTTGCCAACCTTTTTTTCTTTTCTCTTCTTCCCAAAGCCCCCCAGTACATAGTTGTATATTCTAGAGGTAGGTCCATCTAGTTGTGCTATGTGGGATGCCACCTCAGCATGGCCTGATGAGTGGTGCTAGGTCACACTCAGCATCTGAACCGGCGAAATCCTGGGCCGCCAGAGCAGAATGTGTGAACTTAACCACTTGGCCACAGGGCCGGCCCCGAAGTATTTTTTATTATTAATAAGCATAGCACAGCCTACTCAGAAAAAGAAAACGCCTATCATCTTATCTGGCCACCTCAGAAATCGAGTTATGGAGCATTTTGATGCTATGCATGGTATCCTCACAAAGTATATGGGACAAATATTTGGCAAATTTGATTTCCAGGTTCTTCCAATCCAGTCTCAGAGAAAACGAAGCTAGAACTTTTTTCTGAATCAAAATGTTTTAAGTCTTTGAGTTCTACTTGCCATCCCGCTCTGAACAGTTGCTGTGTGAGAATCTCCATTTCTGACTCATTTCACTCTACAAATACAGAATTGTACCCAGCTGATTTTAGGGATATTGGTCATCTTGGAGTTTTTGTAAAGTTTTCTAGACATACGCTGGGGGAAAAATAAGAAGTGAAATGCAAGTCTTCCCAAAAACTCATAATGCAGCTTGGGGAGAAAAGTCATTTCATCCGGGTAACTTTAGCAGTGGGAACTGGGGCTGAGTTGTGTGGCTAGGGGATTCACAATATCAATATACAACTCCTCTCTAAAAATTTTTGTTTTAGAATACGGCTTGGACTCTCAGACAGCAATACTGAATGTCTCAATAGGAGCAGAGAGGCCTTAGGACAGAGAGCAGCTGCCCCATTTATTGTATTGTATCATTTATTGTTAATTAAGCGCTAGATGTGTGAATGGAGTTCCATGGTAGCAAACAGCAACCTCATTTCTAATTCATTTTTCTCTTCGCTTAAAATATTCTAAATATTGGAAACAAGAACTACCAATATTTAATTAGAATGTCCTTCCTTTGTCTACTGTCTGTATTGTGTAATGAGAGCATACAATATATTTATTGTGTTTATTGATTTATTTATGCTTAGAGAATAATAGAATGCCAGTTTAAAAGAGGCTGGATTTTATCTCTCCACTGTGCAGAAAAGAGTCAAATTGCTCTAAGCCCTCAAATGTTTGAAACACAGAGGCTCCTAAGGAAAATTCAAGGCTTCCTCTGATTTCCCTGTGTTCTGAGATTCCACAGACAGAAAATTCTCTTCTAAAAGAACTATGTACCACCTGGCCTATATCCTGAGAGAAGCAAAGTCGGGTGGATGGTAAAGTGAAATATAAGCTCAGTGGAAAAATACTTGGAAAGCCACTTTGTAACACTAAAAATCTTAATGAAATCACTCAGGACCTTATTCCATAATGATATGCACCAGGTGTTTCTGCTTCCATTTAATCAGCTCGGTATTATTCCCCTTTTAGAAACGACACATACTGCTGGGGTGTATCCAGCTGAAACACACAACATAAAGTGCAATCCTTTTAAAATGTGGTTTTTTCCAATGTATATATTAAAATGGCCTTTATGTTTTGTAATGTAAATAAATGTCAAATCACTATGTTGTACACCTGAAACGAACACAATATTGTATGTCAACAACACTTTAAAAAAAAAAGCCTTATTTCTTTTACTATCTGTTGACTGACCTTAATGGGTCACCCAGGATAAAGGATGAAGAAGAAATAAGGCAGTTCCACGTTTATAGACACGAAACACAATAACTAGTTTTATGGAAACTGAGCTTAAGAAATGTAAGGCATTTACTGGTTTCTCTCAGAAACCTCTCAGATGTGAGAGAAATATGTGTGAGATTTGGGCTTTCATTTATCCAAATATGACGAATTTGTCTGCTAGAGTCAACCGACTGATAGTGGATGGAAAAGATTAGCGCAGGTCCTATTTGGCAGGCGTCTCAGTAGAAACCCATATGCTCTCTGACACTGATTATAATTATTTTTCCATCATTCCCAGGGTACATTCTCAACAGGACTGTGAGCCAGCTCTCTCCCTAGGAAGGCTCCTGCTGTGAAACCATCTTTGGCAATAAATCTTTAACAAAAGATCAGGAACTTGACATTTATTTTTAAGCAGGAGCAGAAAATGTGTGCAATGTTGGAAGCAAATACAGCGGTAGGAAGAGCTTCTACATGGTTGCAGGGAGGAGCAGCGGAACAGGAAGAAACATTACGTGGCATGCCACTGGCTTTACGTTTGTGAAATAGCAACTAATGAGTAGGTATGGAATGTGTAGACTATATAATGTTAAGCTTTAATGTCTTTTAAAGCAGAAGGGTGAGGGCAATGTGTTTGTTCTTTTGCTGCAGGTGTGTCTTTGTGATTTTATATTCAACTGATCATGAAGGAGATTGTTAGAACAGTTGTTGGAACAGAAATTTAGGATGATATTATAAGAAATGGAAAAGGTAAGCATTTACGTTCAACTTGACTAGACCAGCAGAAGTTTTTTTTAAAAAAATTTTTTCCGGAAAGAGCCTGTGCATTCAAGTTTGTGAATTCATTAATCTGAGTCAGGGGGTGGGTTCTTGGTGGAAAGGTTAAATAAAGTACTCTGGATGCTTCCATGGGGTGAGAATTTTTCATCCTCATACTGTCCACCTGCAATAAGAAAATTTCTTCAAAATTAATTTTAAAAGAAAAAGCAGAAAATGACATGGCTGTCAGAAAATTACCAAATTAAACATAAAAGGGTGTCAGCTACTCTCCTAAAGGATGCTTATTTCTATCTCATGGCTTAGTGCACTGTAATGATTGGTTTCTCCATTGAAATCAAATACAGAATATAATTAAGTAAATCCATCAGAGTACATGTCTTTTAAAATTCTATTAGCTGAAGAACTCACCAGAGGAAGCAATAAGTACTTCTATAAACGCCTTGTACTGTAAATCGAGTTCAGATATGACTTAAAGTCAGCATAAACCTCATCACAGGCAGGGTATAGCCACTGGGCTGATAAATATTTTTTGCTGAGTTAGACTCTTCTAATCTTTTCGATAAAGTTCCTAATGGTATTCTTTGTTTCTTTTTGAAAACTCTAGCCCAAACAGATGTGTACATGTTTATACATGGGAAAGAGATCAAATTAAAAGTTTTGGTTTAAAAAGGAAACCATGCATTATTGAAATGTATCTCAAAACTGGGATGTATCATAGTAATGGACCTGCTAATGCTACATCGAAATTCATTGCAGGAGGATAAATTACCCACCCTTGTAATAGAGTTTTTAGATATGGAAAATGTATACTGTTCTTCATGTTTTAACAGGTAGATTTACATTCAGTCACATAATCACAATTCAATTTCCATCTCAATTTTAATTGTCATTATATCAATAAAAAATCACGTTTCTAAAAACCATTATCTTTACTTGTACTTGGGGTCTATTTTTACCCTTTTGGTTTGACATAGTTAATACTTCTTTTCTTACTGCAGGTGAAGATGTTAATGGTAATGGGAAAAAAATAACAACAATTCTCCACTGCTGGCAAATGAACATATCTACCATGATGGAAGACAGCTAAAGAATTCCTATTCACAGTCTGCCTTATCTCTTCCATTAGCATAAGAGCTAACATTTACCGAATGTGCAAGGTTGTCTGCTAAACATTTTACATGCATTCTCTCATTTAATTCTCATAAAAATCCTAAATATTTTATATATTTAAGGCCCCCAACAACTCAGTGAGAGAGGTAATAATATCCTCATTTTATACTGAGAAAACTGAAGCTTAGAGAGTTTAAGTTACTTCCCTAAACACAGGGAGGAAGTCATCTTTTGTAACCGTCTGTGTCAGTTGTGTCTTCCAGGAAGCAGATGCTGAGATGGAGTTGAGACAAGCAGGTGATTTGGGTGAATGCCTGTGAAAGATAATAGGGGGAGGAAGCAGGATTGGACAGGGAAAGCCTTTGGACCATGATGCGGATCTGACACTTGTGAAAGAAAAGTGAAGAGGAAACAGAATTGAACAAGGAGCGTCTCAGAACACAATGCAGATCTGACAAAGTTTTGCCCAGCTCCGTGGAAATCTCTGGAGCAAAGACTGCCTATTAGTGGAGATCCGTGCTGGGCAGAAATAGTGAGGCCCCAGTTCTTTCACCATATTCAGTTACTTGTCTAGGTCCTATTCAGGAAGAACCTGCACGGCCTCAGCTCAAAAACCAAGGTATATCTGAAGATGCTGTGACTGGAGGTTGTCAGCTAATTGCTCTCCTTGTGGGGGATGGAAGTTCTCTCTTGAAGCTAGATCCAAGCGGTGCATCTTTCTGACTGCGACAGTCAGCCCCTTGCACCATGTAGATCCACTTCTTCACTCACGTTTGGGGAGCAGCTCCTCCAGGGTTCCAGCGGGCCTTTCCTCTTGCAGAGAAACTTGGAAGAGGGAGGTTGGTGGACAAACTATAGCCTTCGTCTTGGCAGTTGGTCTTGGGGCCGCAACTGGCTCTCATTCTCCCCCTTCTCTACTATCCTTTCTAAGTTTACTTGCCCTTAGCTAGCATCCCACTGGTCTTAGTGACTTACCTGGTGGTGGAACACAACCTTCGTTTCTGAGGGGTCTGAGCCACTGGTAACCATACCTTTCTCAGGCTTGGGTCGCTGCACTTGTCCATATACATTCTTAGTTAGGCAAGAGAGTACCACAAAGCTCTCAAGTGGACCCCCTGAGTTCCATGCACATTCCTCCTTGCCCCCATTTTGTAACAACAGTCCTACCTCCTCCTGCTAATCAGAGCCAATTACTCTTGCCAAGACAGTATCTCTTTTTCTTGCTTGCTCATCCTTGGACACAAGGAACCAAAAGCATCCAGGCAGGAGCCATGGCTTATAGTTCAAAGAGAGCTCTTGCTGTTTCTGCAGTCCTGACTTTTTGTTAGGGTAACCACTCTCAGCCTCCTGCTCCTCCAATCTTGCTTTCTTTGGATTATTTCTATTAAGCAATGCCCACATTGGCCGTCCATCTATTTTGCCCTTTAGGATGCCATGTTCTATTAACCATCTCCACAACCCTCTTTGGATCAAGCCCCCTTGGCTACAATCCACTTTGTCAGTCGTTACAGTAATTGTGTGTCATCCCCCCACTTTCTGGTGGTTAAATGCTGTCCCCTGGCCTCAATGGCCCCATTAGGCCCATTACCATCAGTGAGCCGAGCTCTGTGACGGTCTCTCCTACTGGCACTCCTAGCCACCACTGAACTTCTTACTGAGGCTGGGGCCCCTCTCACTAGCATATTCCTGATGCTTTTGGCAAATGAAGTGTACTCTGGGCCTACGTGTGTAATGGAATCCTCTGGTGGGTCTTGTGGCCTCACATAAAATATCTATTCCAACATGCCCACTTCCCTCAGTTTCTTGGTTCCTTCCTCTACCATCTGTCAGGGCAATTCATTCTGACTTCACCCAGAGTAGACTGTTGCTTTCCCTGTGCTTCTAAGAGCCACCCTAACGAGTGAGTTTGCACCATCCCCTGGCACCCTTGCCAGGGTGTTAAATTCCATATCCTGGGAGAGTAGGGATATAGAATGTCAATAAACTGTCCTTTAACCAGTGCCATGTTCTGTCCCCCTTAATTAAAGGCACGCAAAATCCGGTCCTATGAGTTCTCTCTGGCTCCTGTGGGGACATGTGGCTCGATTTTGCAGCTCCAGTGGGGGATGGTCGCTTTCCTCCCATGTCAGACTCAGCTGACTTGTGCTGCAACTTTGCATAGTTCTTGACCCCACAGCCAGAAGGGGAGGTGAAGCAGATGCTAAGGGGGATCCCTACTGTCTTGTGAGGCTGAGGCTTTACAGTGGCTTTTCAAACCAATGCCAGCTCTAAAGAGGGAGGGGGCACCTCTGTGGTCTCTGAGGCTTCAGAGGAGTCCAGGGAGTCAAAATAGTCAGAGGCATGTTCCAATGCCGGATCTTATGTGTCAGGGTCCCAGGGTTCACACACCAGGGTGCTGACCGTAGCATAACAGACTGACTCAGCTGAGCATGAATCATTTTGGAAGCTCGGCAACTCTAATTATTAAATCTGGAGTTTGATCTTCAGCTTTGTCTGCTCTCCCACTGCAGGAATAAGGGCCTCTCTTGCCTTCTTATTTAGTTTTCAATTGTTTGTTAATGGTCCCAAGTTTTTCATCATCCCCCAGTAGAGCATCAATGCAACTTAATAATAACCAACCAATTCACTGTCCTTACATGTGTTGTCCCCGTCCTCCCCCAGACCCAACCCTCTGTACTTTTCAAAAGTCTGAATTCTTGCACCTGCCAGGGCGTTTCTCTCCACTGAAACATTCTCCCAAGTCACTACCAGTGAAGGTTTTAGCAGTTGGGCTGCCACCTTGTGCCACAAACTCGCCGTGCCCCGCACACCATCCTGGATGGGATCCTTTTCACCCGCCAGCTGGTGAGCCATCCGTCCTCACACTCCCTCTTACCACCTGCTTTCTCAGACCACTCCTGGGAGCAGAGGAGTTAGGAATGCAAGTGCTGTATTGAGGAGCAGGTATTATCTGTGAAAGATAAAAGGGAGGAAGCAGGATCCAGTAGGGAGAGCATCAGAACCCTGTGCAGACCTGACAAAGTCTCAGCCAATGCACAGGGAGCTCCAGAGCAAAGACTGTTGGAGGACAGCTGCACTGAGCAGAAATGGCCAGGCCCTAGAGTCCCTGCTGTGCTACCCAGGGAGAGCCGCTGAAAGCTGAAGGTGCTGCAGCTGGGAGCTCTCAGCTAAGCGCAATCCTTGCAGCTGTTCTTTCTTGACGGGAGGTAGGAAAGGCTCCATAGCTGTCACCCCATCATATTTAGAAGTATTATTTAAGTGCTTATTTGTATGGCAGCCTTTGGTAGGTGAGCTAAAACAAACACCTAAAAATGGATGCAATAGATATCCTCAGGAAGAGGCTGTATGCTGTAGTGGTTTAGAGCGTCATCTCTGAAGTCAGAATGCCTGTGCTCAATACCCAGTTCTACTGCTAACTTGCTGTGTGACTTTGGGTTAGTTACTTAACCTTTCTGTGCTTCTTCTCCTATTTGAGGGATAATATTTCCTTCCTCAAAGGGTTCTGGGAGGCTTAAATGAATCTCTGTACGTAAAGTACGTAGACTATTCTCCAGCACTCAGTGAGTGCTCGGTAACTATTGGCTGTTAAGTCTGTTGTAACACATGACTGGCAGACATTATGTAAAAATACAGCAGCATGGTTAAGTCCAAGGAAAGGAAACTAACTTTTAGCAGATGACTGCTCTCTTTCAGGCGTTGGAATGGCTATTTTCTCAGGAGGCCTCCTTTAGTCTTCACAGTAGCCCTATGAGGTAGGTATTACTATTTGCATTTTACTGAGGAGGAAGCTATAGCTGGGAATTGTTTTATGCTCAAAGTGGCAATAACTTATGAGCAATAACCTGGATATTTGGTTTTTGTCCTCATATTTCAAATTTTCATGTAGCTGTGAGTCACCTTGTGAGGACCCTGACACACCCCTAGACTGTCCTGCCAAAACGGCAAACGCACTGTGGCTGACCCATGCGAGCAAAGCCAGCCCACAGCTTCCCTGCGGATGCCCACGCCAGTGCTTAGGCTGGGCTCTCACCCAATCTTGCCACCGCCACGATTTTGCTGTACGGCTATTTCAGAGACTGCCTGGTATAGGCAGTGGGTGATGGAATGGACAGTCATAATTTGCTAACCCAGCAACCACTGACTTTAGTCAACTAACAGCATCATGGTTTTCCTCCATGGAATTCTGTGGGGTTGGCTCCACCCTCAGCTCCAGAAGGGGCCATGTGACAGCACCCCGTTAACCAGACTGTTGCGTTCTCAGTCACAGTGATTGGTTTGGGGGAGAGGGACATGTGACCAATCCAGGCCAGTGCAGGTCAGGCCCAGGACTTTATACTGATCAGAATGAGAAACCTTTTCTTTTTCTGCTTGGAGCTATAAAGACATTAACCTGACACTGCTGGTCACCATCTTCCTACCATGAAATAAATGTATGCCTGAGAGGAAAGCCAGCACTGAGAGAGGAAAAGCAGAGGCAACAAGAGAGCTATGGTTCTGATAACAACATTTATGCCCCTGACTCCAGATATGCGTGAAGCCAGTATATTCCTGGACTTTTTGTTACATAAGCCAATATGTTCCTTTTTTCTTCTTTTAGATCTTTTGAGTCTGGTTTTCTATCACTTGAAAATGACTAATTCCTGATAGTCCATTTATTCAGTCAGTCAATACTGAGTACCTTCAGTGTGCCAGACATTGTTCCAGTGTAGGAGGGAGGGCAGCAGTGAACAAAACAGGCAACTCCCTGTTGGCCTAGAACTTACATTCGAAACTTACATTCTAGGGGGAAGAAAAGAAGAAGGAAAAAAGTAAATATAAAGACATTGAATGTCAATTAGTGATAAGTTTTGTGGGGAAAAAGTAAGGCTGGGTAAGGGGAAGGACGTATTATAGGGTACTCAGGGAAGAACTCACTGATATGGTGACTTTGAGCAGAGACCTAAGTATATGTTGAGGGAGTGAGACATGAGATAATCAGTAGGAGGGTTCCATGAAGAAGGAACACCAAGTGCAAAGGCCCTGAGGTTGGCATATGCTTGCAGAACAATGAGGCCAAAGTGTTGGGAGTGCAATGAGCAAGGAGGTCGGGTAGAATATGAGGTTACAGAAGTAGCAGGTTCAAACCACGCATGCTCTGGATAGCCATGGAAGCTTTATGGTTTTACTTAATGTAGGATGGGAATCCACTGAAAGATTTTAAGAAAAAGAATGACATGGGATAAGGTATATTTTAAAAGAATTGATTTGGTTGTTGAATGGAGGGAGCAAGGGCAGAAGCAGGGACTCCAGATAGGAGATTGCAATGGTCCAGATGAGAGATGATGGTGGCTAGGTCAGGGTGGCAGCAGTGGAACTGGAGTGAAAGGGACAGATATGGGGTATATTTTGAAACTACAGCAGATGGGATTTGCTCACGAATTGGATGCAGGGATAGGAGAAATAGAGGAGTCAAGGACGACTCCAAGGTTTGTGGCCTGAGCAACCAGAAATTTGGAGTAAAATTACAGTCCTGTTTCATTAAGTCTGAGATGCCTATTAGATATCCAAGACCTGACCCTCAGACATTCAGGGAAGAGGACTAGGACAGAAATATATATTTGGGAGTCATCAGTGCATACATGGTATTTAAAGCTGTGAGACTGAAAGAAACGAGTATAGACAGAGAAGGAATATGAAGGCTGAGTCGTGGGACACGCCCACATTTAGAGGTCAGAGAGATGAGGAGGAACCAGTAAAGAAAGCTGAGAAGGAACAGCTATTGAAGTAGCTGCTTTCACATATAGTGAAGAAAACGCTTCAAGGAAGAAATGATCAACTAACTGTAAAAGGTACAAAAGGTGCTGATTGCTGGGACAAGGAAAATGAAGGCAGGAAATTTATTACTGGCTTGAGCAATGTGGAGCTTTTAGCATGTACTGCTGTCTTACGTACTGTCAACTGACATTTGTTTGTTTCTATCTCCTCCCATTTAGATGTGAGCTCTGCAACATTCTTTGTTCACCACGCGTTCCTAGCGCCTAGAGTAGTGTCTAGTTTATGGTAAGCACTCAATAACTATTCCTCAATAAATATTTCTTGAATGGAAAAATTGTGAAACACAAGAAAAAAAATTTGTATTTCTCAATTCCTCTTTGTACAAAGGTATCTTGCATTTAGCATCTTGGTAGAGGAAGTCATGGTGTAGCACTAGATTTTGAATTATGTTGAAAAATTGGCAAGACATTTAACCGCACTAAGCTTTTGTTTCCTTATCCATAAAGAGAGGTGGACAATAATAAGATGTTTGAGAATATACACAGAACCATATCCGTCACACAGTAAGTACTCAATAAATGCTTTATGAATCCGAAGGGGCCACACGGATCAGAACACACAGTGACATGCAGATTTATTCCAGACAAATAGTCATTTGACACAGGAAGTTTCATTTACTTGAGAAGTGAGTCAGAAAAAAGGAAATGTTGCTAGTAGGTTGCATTTCCCAAAAAAACACATTTGAGTGTGTCTCAAGATGAGCTAAGGGCCATAATGCATTGAGATTAGTGTTGATATTATGGTTGTTTCACATTAAAATGTCACAGCTTTGAGGCTTTTTTTTTTTAGTATCTTGTGTCTTATTGTAGAGTCTATAGTTCAAGTATCATTACATCATAGACCTAAGATGGATAGAATTTGTTGAGACCACGCCCCCTAGACCTACACCTTGTCCGAGATCCCCCAGATCTGAATCTTACAGAATTGGGTGGAGCAGATGCCACGACTTGGAAAAACTGCAAATTTGTTGTGTTCCGAGAGTTAACCTCAGGGGCCCGGCCCTGTGGCCGAGTGGTTAAATTCGTGTGCTCTGCTTCGGGTGGCCCAGGGTTTTGCCAGTTCGGATCCTGGGCGCAGACATTGCACCGCTCATCAAGCCATGCTGAGGCAGCGTCCCACATGCCACAACCAGAAGGACCCACAACTAAAAATATACAACTATGTACCGGGGGGCTTTGGGGAGAAAAAGGAAAAAATAAAATCTTTAAAAAAAAAAAAGAGTTAACCTCAAAAGTTTAAGTAGGAGGCCAGCCCCGTGGCATAGTGGTTAAGTTTGCACTTTCTGCTTTGGTGGCCCAGGGTTTGCTGATTCGGATCCTGGCTGCAGACCTACACACCGCTTGTCAAGCCATGCTGTGGTAGGCATCCCACATAGAAAGTAGAGGAAGATGGGCATGGAAGTTAGCTCAGTGCTAATCTTCCTCAAAAGAAAAGTTTAAGTAGGAAGCTCCTGAAGGAATTTGAAGGTTTAAAGTAGGTAAAGATTATATTTGAAAGGAGATTGACCTTTAGCAGGGGAAAAATATGCTGAGCGAGGAGGTTTAAAAGGGGATGGGATAACCAGTCTTTTGGAGTTGAGAGTTATTCTGGATTATCACTTAAGCAGCCTGGGCATGCAGCCAAATCTCTTGGGTTAATACTTCTTCTCCTTATTGTCTAGAATTAGGCAAACACATAGACTTCTGTTATTTGCATTTCTTTGTCTATTAAATAAAGTCAACAGCTGATAACCTGAAGTCTCTTTGGACCCAGAATATTTGGCCATTGTCTTACCCTTAGTAGATGCCCATAATGGATGACATTTTGGTATTGATGTACTGATACTAGACATCTCAGGGTAGGAGGTTACCAAGATGATGTCTGAAGTTCTCGTCATTTGAAAATCAGTGCTCATGGGCAAGTACTAAACATTACAAGATGCTAAGAACTTGAAAGACAAATATTTAGGGAAAACCTCCAAGAAAAAACTCCCAAACGGGGCCAAAGTTTGTGTTAGCATGCTGACTCTTCTATCTCTCTTGATAATACTCTCTTTTGCCATGAAATGTGGGTTATCATAGTGATAGAGGAAGAGAGGCTGAATCAGAAAGGATGTGGAAATGTGGCAACAGGGGAAAGGATTTTAAAGTCTTAAAGCATACGCTTCAAGGAAATGGCTCAAAGCATCTGACTGGTTTTTGTCATTATTGTTACCACATTTATTCAGCACGTCTTAAAATTAGACATAGTGCTAAGTGTTTTACATATATTATTCCATTTACTTCTCACAAAAAAACCTATGAGATAGGCACTGTTAACATTCTTACTTCATATGGAGAAAACTGAGGCTTGATCCCAGCATCAGTCCGACATCAGTGATGGGTAGCATCTGGATAGTGGGAAATAAGCGACTAGCCAAGGTGTTAAGAAGGAAGAACCAACACAGTTAAGAACAACTTAACAAAGGCGAAAGTGTAGTTATCCTGGAATAAAAGAATGCAGAACTCAGGGGTCGGCCGGTGGCACAGCGGTTAAGTTCACACGTTCCGCTTCAGTGGCCCGGGTTCACCGGTTCGGATTCCTGGTGTGGACATGGCAGCACTTGGCAAGCCATGCTGTGGTAGGCATCCTGCATATAAAGTGGAGGAAGATGGGCATGGATGTTGGCTCAGGGCCAGTCTTCCTCAGCAAAAAGAGGAGGATTGGCAGCAGTTAGCTCAGGGCTAATCTTCCTCAAAAAAAAAAAAAAAAGAGAGAGAATGCAGAACTCGGAAAAGTGCTTTCCAGTGTTTCCAGGACACTTATGATAAGAAATATTGGATTTTTCGTTCATTCATATTTTGCTTTCTTCCATGAGTTGGGCATTATAGTGGGACTGGGAATACAAAAATGAACAAATGCAGCTGGCAGGCTATTGAAAAACAGATAATTTAAATAATGGTAATATGAGGAGTTCTATAATATAGAGAGATGTTTCCAAAACTTTTCTGAAAATGGGAATCCCTTGGGTGACTTAAATATACAGATTGTCTGGTTTCTCTCATGGACATTCTGAGATCTTGAAATATGCTTTTTAAGAAACACCGTAGTTGAGTCTTATATTCAGGAAAGTTTGGGTGTGTGCCCAAGTGCTTTGAGAGATCAAGGAAGGGTTTCTACCCAGCCTAGGGAGTTAAGGATGGCTTCTCAGAGGAGATGGGGAGACGACAGCTCAAGAGAAGGTGTGGGGACAGGAGGCATTCCATCCCCCAGCAGGAGAACCCTCGTGTTTTGTTTTGTTTTGTTTTGTTTGAGGAAGATGAGCCCTGAGCTAACATCTGCTGCCAATCCTCCTCTTTTTGCTGAGGAAGACTGGCCCTGAGCTAACATCCGTGCCCATCTTCCTCTACTTTATATGTAGGACTCCTGCTACAGCATGGCTTGACATGCAGTGCATAGGTCCGCACCCAGGATCCGAACTGGCAAACCTCCAGCCACCAAAGAGGAACGTGCAAACTTAACTACTGCACCACCAGGCTGGCCTCAAGACCCTGTGTTTTCAAGTGTGGAAGTGTGAGCAAGCACTGGCCTATTTAGGATGCTGAAAGCAATTAGACACTGTTGGAGCACAAAAGATACAAAGAGAAACAGCAAAGAGTAAGGAGAGAAAGTTGGGGGCTGGATTATGAAGATCTTGGAATACTGTGCGAAGAAATTTAGATTTTAGGAGATGCGTTTTAGACTACTACTACAGATGCTTTATATGATTCATATTTTTATATATTTATATCACTTGTATTTATATTACCTTTATTATGTTTCTATATTATATATTGTTTATATAACAATTATATAGTATTTTGTACGTATATATTAATATTAAATATTATTTGCATATTAATTATATGTTGTTATAGCATAATGTATATTATGTTTATACTATTTCTATTTATTGAAATTAATTCATTTTTAATTTTCCTTAGACAAGACTTGGTGGCATATTACAAGGAGTGAGAGACTGGTTTCTTTGGTCCTCAGCAAAAGGGTGTTGGCCACTCTGCTGGGAGTAGATGTGATCATGTTAGTGGGGGAACCCAAATGAGAGAACCTAGGTAGAGAGGTGGGCCCCCCAGGGAACCGGCTGGGAAAGACTGGAGTGACCATCACCTCCTTCTTGACACTTTCTCTGTTGAAACCAAAACAGAATTTTCTACTGTGTTTTTATAAAACTAAATGTTTTCTATACAATACCAGAACTAAACATTTAGGTATAAAATATAAAAACCCAAAAACACTTAAAAAATGTGTATTTAATCACAAAGTATTAGGAACCCTCTATATTAAGTCAAAAGAATACTGCATGCTCAAATGTCCCCTGCTCCAGGGCGGCCTTCTCTGCCTCCTTTCCTCTCTCTCCTCCTAGTTCAGGCACCTCTCTTCTGTGCTTCTGTAACATCCTGTGTGTGTCTAACCATACTGTATATGTATATTATATGTTTACTTGTTTATATGTTTATTGTTACATATTATATTCTTATTTGTCTGCCTCCTCCACTTCATCGTGAACTCTCTGAAGGCAAGGAGTGTGACTTCTCATTTTCGTATCCATAGAAATGAGCAAAGGCACATAACAAGTGTACAGGAAGGTTTCTGTGTGTGTGCAGGGAAAGATTTGCACTGAGCTAACATCGGTGGCCAATCTTCCTCTTTTTTTTTCTTTTTTTCCTCCCCACAGTCCCATGCTGGCATATCTAGTTGTAAGTCCTCCTAGTTCTTCTATATGAGCCACCACCACAGCACGGCTACTGACAGATGGGTGGTGTGGTTCTGCAACTGAGAAATGAACCCAGGCTGCCGAAGCTGTGAGAATGCCAAACTTTAACCACTAGGCCATCAGGGCTAGCTCAGTAAGTATTTTTTGAAAGAAAGAAAAAGAGAGAGAGAGAGAATAGTATGTTCATTCTTTGAAACCATACATTTTATTATCAGGACTTTTGATTGCTCTGCACTGAATTTAAAATAAATGCCTTGGGGCCACCTGGTGGTGTAGTGGTTAAGTTTGCGCGCTCCACTTCAGCGGCCCAGGGTTCACGAGTTCAGATCCCAGGCATGGACCTACACATCACTGATCAAGCCATGCTGTGGTGCCATCCTACATACAAAAAGGAGAGGAAGATTGGCACAGATGTTAGCTCAGTGACAGTCTTCCTCAAGAAAAAAGAGGAAGATTGGCAACAGATGTTAGCTCAGGGCCAAACTTCCTCACCCAAAGGAAAAGATCAGCCAAGCCTGGCTCAGATGAACTGAATCATCTAGCTGAACTATAGAAGCAGGAACAATAATAAATGGTTGTTGTTTAAAATAATAATAATAATAATAATAAATGCCTTGTCTCAACAACTTAGAAGCCAGTATCTGATGTGGTTTGAAAGCGCAAAAATAGACTCCTTTGTTTTAGTGCAAATTGGTTCAGTAATTTCACAGCTGGAGTTGGTATGCAGCATATCTAAGCTACACCGCTCCCTGAGAATTTACAATGTTATCACCCCTGTTTTAAAGAGGAAATTTCAAATCAGAAGTTCTAAAGGAGAGAAAGGCAAAAAAATTAATATTGACTTCTAGAAGTTTAACTCACTCAGCTTGTTGTTTTGCTAAGAACAATTTTTACTCAAAACTCATTGGAGTGTTTATACGTAACACATATAAAAAATCTCCTAGAACAAAAAGCACTTACTTCTTATTTTCCATGCATTAATTCTCTGCTTTTAGATGGGAAACATTTAAAAATATTCTCCATTTCAACTTGGTTTAGCCCTGGTTTTGTAGGCTGGCTTAATATCCTGTGATTATTGCATCAAGACAACAGAATATTTGAAAACAATCCTTCTTTTATAAAAAAATAAGATTTCTGGAAAAATAACCCATGCTTTCCTTTTCTTGTGTCACTTCAAATTTCCGTTATTGACAACTTTCTAATCGCTTTCAATGTTTACAGATCATTATTTTAAAATAATTTTATCCAGAAAAAAACAATTATTCTACAATTATTACTTTAAAATTATTCCTTCGGTTAAAAACTTATTTGGATATTTGTGACAACTGAAATAGAAATGTCAGGCTTCTTGTAGGTCAATTATATCTCAATAAACCTGGATAAAAAATAAAATGAGATTAGCCAAAAAAAAAAAAAAAAAAACCAGGCTTCAGAAAAAATTGACTTAGGCAAAGAAATATCTTGTTGAATGTGGACATACAGCATTCTCTAAAAGAACAGTTTATATTAGAATCTATTATTATCTCTGTAAATCTTAACTGAGTGGAGAATTGTACATCTGTCCAATGAAGTTTTGTGAAAAGATTAATTCCTTTTAGGAAAAGAGGTAAAATTACTAAACAGAAAAAAAATAATTTAGAAAGAAATCAGTGTAAGTCCATCAGCAATTTGGATCCAGGCAATTTATCAAGGAGGCAGTTATTGGTGTTTAGGAAACCGGGGCAAAATGTTGGCAGTCTTCATTTTCTCTTGTTGGGTCATCTTACTCAGCATCATGGATGGTTGATATAAAACAAAATCTTAGACATCATCTGGGTCAGGGGTTCTCAACCCTCCTTGTGCATCGAATTACCTGAGAAGCTTTAAAAAAATGCCCATTTTCAGGCCCCGACTCTTTGCCTTCCCCAGAAATCTGACTCAGTTGGTCTGGTGTGGGCCCAGGATCAGTATTTTTGTATGTGTGTGGTAAAATACCTAAAATGTAAAATTCACCGTCTTAACCCTTTTCAAGTGTCCAGTGCAGCAGCATTAAGTACATTCACGTTATCATGCAACCATCACCACCATCCACCTCTAGAACTTTTTCATCTTCCCAGACAGAAACTCTGTACCCATTAAAAAATAACTCCCCATTCCCTCCTCCCCCCAGCCCTTAGCAATACCATCCTCCTTTCCATCTTTATGAATTTGACTATGCTAGGTACCTCATATAAGTAGAAGGATACAAAATTTGTCTTTTTGTATCTGGCTTATTTCACTTAGCATAATGTCTTCAAGGTTCATCCATGTTGTAGCATGTGTCAGAATTCATTTCTTTTTAAGGCTGCCAGCATTGGTATTTTTAAAAGTTCTCCAGGTTATTCTAATGTGCAGTCAGAGTTGAGACCCACTCATCTAGTCCAACTCCCTCCTTAACCAGATGAAAAAAATTGAGGTTCAGAGAGAGGAAATGACATTCATTTATCATCCACTCATTCAGCAGATAATTTACTTCCCACCTACCATGTTCCAGGCACTGTGCTGGGTATAGCTGGGCTCACACAAGGCCGAGGACATTGGAACTCAGGTCTCCTGAGCTGAACTCTTTGGGAAGTTTCACAGGTTCCCCTGTTATAATATACACTTTTCTCTGTGTTTGAAAAACTTCAAACTTCAACAGCAGTAAAATAATATTTTCCACTCTAGGGCTATTTGGAGAACTAATTTTAATATGCTTTTATTTAGAATCATTTTATTTTCTCTAATTATAATCAAAATTGAATATAGTAATCATGAATCAAGCCAAACTATTAATTTAGTTGAGAATAGCTGATTTACAGTATCTTTAAATTTACCCTCTAGACCAAGAACTACCTGGTAAATAAAAAAACACCAGAAAAGCTTTCAGATGCTATTTCTCTAAAAGATGGGTGGGAAACCTCCAGCCTTCAATTTTAATTTCATCTGGCCATAGGAAAAATCCAAAGAATTTGTGCCTAAGTGCATAAAATTATAACCTCACTTTAAAGTATATAATAGCAATGCCCTTAAAATGTACTCCTTGTATAATAAAATCATCCAATAAAGTCCAAAAAACAATTTAAAAGAGCAAACAAAAGGAGCATTTCATAGTCTTTAAAGATAAAATAATGAATCCATTTTACTTACATAAATTTTTTATTGTGGTAAAATATACACGACATAAAATGTATCATTTTAATCATTTTTTTAAAACTTTTTAAAACAGATTTAGTTTTCCTTTTTCTCCCCAAACCCCCCCCCCCCCCACCCCGGTACATAGTTGTGTATTTTTAGTTGTGGGTCCTTCTAGTTGTGGCATGTGGGATGCCACCTCAGTGTGGCTTGATGAGGGGTGCCATGTCCACACTCAGGATCCAAACTGGCAAAACCCTGGGCTGCCGAAGAGGAGCGGACGAACTTAACCGCTGGGCCACGGGACCGGCCCCCATTTTCATCATTTTTAAGTGTACAATTCAGTGGCAATAAGTACATCCACAATGTTGTATAACCATCACCACTATCTATTTTCAGAACTTTTCATCATCTCAAACAGAGACTCTGTGCCCATTAAACAATAACTCCCCCTCCGCTTCCGCCCCATCTCTGGTAACGTCTTTTATACTTTCTGTCTCTATGAATTTGCCTTTTCTAGGTAGTCCTATAAATAGAATCATACAATATTTATCCTTTGGGTCTGGCTTATTTTACTTATCTCATCCTCAAGATTCATCCATGTTGTAGCACGTGTCAGAATTTCCTTCCTTTTTAAGGCTGAATAATATTCCATTGTTTGTCTTTACCACATTTTATTTATCAGTTCATCTGCTGATGGACATTTGGGTTGTTTCTACTTTTTGGCTCTTGTGAATAATGCAGCTGTGAATGTAGGTACAAATATCTGTTCGAGTCTCTACTTTGGGCATATACATAAAAGTGAAATTACTGGATCATATGGTAGTTCTATGTTTAATTTTTTGAGGAACTGCCTTACTGTTTTCCACAGCAGCTGCACCATTTTATATTCCCACCAGTAATGCACAAGGGTTCCAGTTTCTCAACATCCTCTCCAACTTAAGTAAAATGTTAACCTTTGATGTTAAAAAGTTTTATAACTCCCTCATCTTTAATTATTCTGCATTTCTAGGTTGCATTGTTATTTTTCAGTCCAACATAGATGTTTAAATTCTTAGTCTTCTATCTTACACATATACTTTCTCTGATTATTATGTGTTCTCATTGAAAACCTACGATTCATGTAATCCATATGTCTCCAGGTTTCACCAAGCTTAGAGTACTGATGTGGCCACCTTAACAATAATATCTGAAATTTTACTGTCTCTTATTCCCAGGTAAGTCCACCTTCCTCCTGTTCATCCCTGTCTGAGGTGTTGTGGAAGTCCTCAGGAGCCCTCTGCGTGAGCTGGCATACAGTCACCGATGTAATTCCTCAGGAAGTCACTGGAGGGCAGCAGTTCCCTCTCACCCCGACCCCAGCCCTGGAGAGGATGCTGCTATCAGGCCAAGAACATTTCTGAAGCGGCAAACTCTCAAAGTGCTGCATGGCAACTACACAGAAACAGGGGAATATCCCTCTCCATGTTCTTGATCACACTTTGTCACCATGGAGTCCCACATGGAAACTCAAGCACAGTCTGAATCCAAGATTAATAACTGAGAAGGTGAGAAAAAATTGGCCCTGACAGCTGATAGCTGGCAGCTAATAGCTGGTCATAGTGTCCCCCCGCTGAAGGCAAACAGTTTCACAGAGTAACAATAATCAGATAAGGTCATTCTGTGACCATGGTGGAACAAGACAATAATCACAATCATATCTGAACATGGATAGAAATAAGAGCATTAAACAACCACAAAAATAACCAAATGCGCCCGTGTTCTAGCTACGTGAGTGACTCTATGCTCCTAGGTAAAAATTAAGATACCCAATCTCAAATTGCCCCTCCTTCTCAACAGAACCCTATCTAGAACAAATCCTTGCTCCCCCCTAAATCAACCAGCACAAACCTAAATCCTAACAAGACCTTCCCAACTCGTTCTTAACCTGGACATCCCCCCAGGTCCCGGAGTGTGCATTCTCCCTTGCTGCAAGCTTACAAAGCTAACTTTATTTGACAAGAGTTGTATTCCTGGTGGCTTTTGTCTGGCAAGCTTTAGCTGGAGCCACCAGGCTGTTGTCCCCATCTGACCACTCTGCTTCCTGATTGCCTTCATCCCTCTTCTTCTCAAAAACATTCAAATGCAAACTGATGCCTGCAGAATGGGTGGGTTTTAGGTGAAAATATTTTTTTTCTCTATTTTCTGAAAATTTACAATGAACATGGAATACTTTTATAATAAAGGAAAGAATTATACCTTTAAAATAATAGTACCTAAGAATCTACTCTTTTGCCCACTACTCCTTGGGTAGGGAAACTTTGAAAACTCCTATAATTTTCTCCTCGCTTTACATATCAAAATTAAACTACTAGACCCTTTTTCTTTTTGTCGGTTTTCTACCCCTTCATTGCCCCTCACTTTTTTTACTCTCCAAATGCTTCTTTTCTTAGCTTCTACAGATATTTTCACTTCTTTTGTTCCATTCTTCCCTCTGTAAGTTCTAAAATAGGGCCTGTGAGCTCTCAAATGGATAGCAGCTTCTGGCAGAGATGGCACCACTTCTTCCTGCCCAGGTTGGCAAAAGCCACTGCTTGATCATGGCTCTCCTTGCTGCTCAACACAGCACTCCTGGGAGCTACAATGGACACACTGAGGCTGACCTTCTAGATGAAAATAGTTTGTCATCTGTCATAGGTTAACAATCCTGGAAACTAAATTCCCCTCTTTCATAATTTGTGATCACTTCACCTGGACTGGCATAACACTTACTCTTGAACAGTCTTTAAAGAAAATGATATTGGAGGGTGGTATTTAAACTGCTTAGGAGAACAAATGTCTTCATTTTTCTTGTTCTCTAAATGACTCTTTATAATTAGGAGCATGTAAGAAATGCTGCTAATTACAAATAGATCTGTTTTATTTGATATGATGAGACTTTATGTAATAATAAACTGTTTTCCTTTATTATTTAATTCCTAAATTTTTAATAAATAAATTTTATTTATTCAGAATACTGCCCCGCAATTAATCCCAACTAATGAGATTTTTAGAGCTCCTACAACTACATTTAATATTTCAGTCATGGGGAGCAGGGAGGAAAAAAACGATTTCAGTCATATCTCATAAACATGCACATCCTTTTTTCATGTTTCTCTAAATAAATCTCTGAATTGAAGATGTATAACTTGTCAAAACTTTAGTTCTGAAAAATACATTTCCCAGACCAGCTCAAAGGAACACATAGGAAGCATTTGAGTTTTTAACTCAGAACTCCATACAATTTGACCACTGGAGACAGTTCTATTTTTCATATTTTCATGTTCCTACTGGCATTAGACTTTTTTTTCTTTTTCATAGTTTTTTTTTTTTTATTGAGTTATTGATAGGTTACAATCCATTAGACTTTTTATCACTGAAAAGCCTACCAATTCTCTCAGCACTGGGGCCCAGATGAAAATTTTTGCAAATTTGGAGAAAGCAAATTAATGTAAATAAAAGACTATGGACACAGATGGAAAAATATTAAGATAATTTCCCCAGTGTATTGTTGCATTCCTGAGGCATATCTTTATTCTGATCAAAAGACTTAAAAGTGTTTGTTTGTTTGGTTGGTTGGCTGGGTTTTTTTGGTGAGGAAGATTGGCCCTGAGCTAACATCTGTTGCTAATCTTCCTCTTTTTGCTTGAGGAAGACTGTGGCTGAGCTAACATTTGTGTCAATCTTCCTCTATTGTATGTGGGATGCCGCCATAGCAGGGCTTGATGAGCAGTGCTGGGTCTGCATGGGATCCGAACCTGCCAACTCCAGGCCACTGAAGTGTAGCATGTGAACTTAACCTCTACACTACCAGGCTGGCCCCTCTAAAAGTTTTTTGAGAGGTAGAGGAAGGGAAACAAAAACAGTTTTGCCTTTTCCTTTTATTTAATTGATAATTAACATATCTCTTTATACTTAATTTTGTATTTAATCAAAGTAAACATTTATCTGAGACTTTCTATGTGCCACGCCCTCTTTTAAGAGTTTCATGTGTATTAACTTGTCTATTCCTTAAACAACCCTAAGAGATCAATACTATTCTTCTCCTTGTTTTAAAAAAGTACAAACTGGGGGGGGCCGGCCAGGTGGTGCAGCAGTTAAGTGCACACGTTCTGCTTTGGTGGCCTGGGGTTCGCCAGTTCAGATCCTGGGTGTGGACATGGCACCACTTGGTAAGCCATGCTGTGGTAGACGTCCCACGTATAAAGTAGAGGAAGATAAGCACGGATGTTAGCTCAGGGCCAGTCTTCCTCAGCAAAAACAGGAGCATTGGCAGTAGTTAGCTCAGGGTTAATCTTCCTCAAAGAGAAAAAAAAGTACAAACTGAGCCACAGAGAGATTAATCAGTTACCGATGTTGCCCAACTCAGTATGTGGTGAAGCTGATATTAGACTCCAGAAGTCTGGCTCTCAGAGCAGTAGCCTCTTCTCTACTGGATACAATCTGCTGAGACAGTATTCAGGCCCTCACCCTCTTCCCTGATCCAAGCTGGGCCCAGCTAGGCCAATTGAACACTCCCTCCCCGTAATTCCTGTCCTAAGCCATGGGGGGAGAAGGCTGCAAATATTTGGAGTGTGTGCATCCCAGTTGAGGGGGTATCCTGACCAGACGACCTATGCCACAGCTTTTCCTGCAGTTCTTGCCCCTGACCCTCCAGATCTGTCCTGTTTTCCACGTGTATCCAAGCCTGCTTTTCCAGCCTTCCTATGGATTCTGTAAGCTTGTCACATAGCTTCCAATAAATTCCCTTCTGCTTGAGTTGCCAGAATCAATTTCTATTTCTTGCAACCAAAGCACACTAATAGACACCTTTGGAAGTTAGGGAAGATGTCTGTTGTTTCTTTGTGTTCTCTCCGCTGTGCTAGAGCCGTACACAAGAAAGATTCTTAGTCACTGAGAGGGCTGGCTCTGGAGCTCAGCTGCCTGAGTTTGATCCCAGCTCCCCCACTTACTAGTCTCTTATCTATAAAATGGGGATAATAATAGTGCCTGCCTCAAAGGGTTGTTGTGAAGATTAAATGAGAGAAACTACAAAGTGCTTGGAAGCGTATCTGGCATATGCTAAGACTCAATAAATATTACCTTTTTCTATTATCATCTAGTCCACTAAAATTATTCCAGTTATAAATGTAACATATATCCAACATTAAATTAATTCAACATTAAAATTTAATCCTCCACATATAAGTCCTCACATATTTAAGTAAGGTATTTTCTCTTTTCCAAAGAGAAAATTTCTGAATAAATCTATATTTATGAAAAGATGTACTTTGGGTTCTGCAACAGTCTCACTTTAATATAAATTCTATCTAGTGAACTATCTCTTCTCATTTTAACTACTGCCTGAGAGACAATGCTGTGAATGTATTAATTCTTTATATAAGTAGGTGAGTATCTATAATGAAACAGTACAATAAATCTTTATTCATGCTCAGAAGATAATCTTGGAATCTATATAGATAAAGTCACTTCAGTCTATTTTGTATGATTAATGAAGTTTTAAAATATGAGTTCTGAGTAAAATTTATAGCACTTTTTCTTTGAGAAGAAGATTGAATTTACTCTGGACTTTTTTGGTGTAGCTTTAGTAGATGAGTGATTGCCAACTTTGTGATTTAGCTAAGTGAGAAACATATATCAAATTATTTTTTTCTATTGACCTGAAATTATCTTAATTGGCTCCATCAAACTCATCATATAAATAGTCAACTCTCAAATTGTCTTTCCTGTTGAGAAGATCAAAGTATGCAATGAGAATGTTTTCAGTTAAAAATGCAATTCCATCTAAAATAAAGGCAGCTCTCTCTTAAATACCACACCATCAAAGTTAAGCTATCACTGCATGTAACTGCTTTAAAGGGAAAATTCATTTCAACTGCAAAATTTAAATATGAATACGTGAGAAAGAAAGTTCTTACCATGAAAAACAGACCAAAACGAATAAATGGGACAAAGAAATTTAGAGGTATAGAGACAATGCAAGCAGCAAAAGAAACATCAAAAATAAAACTATTAAAAATATTATCAGAGAGATAAGGGAAGATGTGCTCTTATGAAATAATAAAGAGCTCTTGGAAATGGAAAATATTACTGCAGGAGCAAAATATTTAATAATTTGGAAGATGATGTTGAGGAATCTTCAAGAAAGATGGAAAGAAAAACACAAAAAGATGGAAATTGGAGAGGAAAAAAAGTGAAATGTATAAGATCACTGCAGAACATCCAAAATCTACTTAAAATGTGAACATCTCCAAGGCAAGGATTTCGTATGTTTTGTTCACTACCTAGAACAAAACTAGACACATAGTAGGTCCTCAATAAATGTTTTTTAATGAAGGGAGTTGAAGAAATAAAAGACGGGGAAAATGGAAAGGAGTAAATTATCAAAGAAACAACACAAGGAATTCTTGGCATAGCAGGAAATCAACTTCCAAAGTGAAAAGATCCACTTAGCACAAGGAATGGGGAAGACTCACATCAAGATATATGATTTTGAAGTTTTAGAACACCAGAGACAAAGCTTCCAGAAAAGAGAGAATAACACAGGCAAAGGATCATGAGTCAGAGCGGCTTTGAACTTCCCCAAAGCAAAGCTAGACCTGTTAGACATCAGTTAGGAGTCCTCATCATGTGATTTTTATCCGTTCTTTCAAATGCCCTATGATACAGAGAAATCTACTTCATTCATGCCCAGTGACAGAGAGCGGTCTACTTTAATATCATGCAAAGTAAGTCCTTACTTGCAAGCACATACACGAGCTAAATTCTTTCAAAATGTTGTCATCAAAGATGATCAGAAAAGCAAGTTCATGTGTAAAGTTTTGTAGCTTGACATTAATTTCCTGGTGCTAAATTAAAATGAAACCCACTAACTATTAAATCTATTTTATGTGCCCTCATTGCATGCAATTGCAACAAGTAAAAAGTAGAGACAAAAAGTGGAAATTATATAACACAAAATTGATTCTCAAATGTCCCGCCAATAAAGTAAAAACTAATAACGCTTATCTCTGGTTAGGATTCATGTGGTGACCAGGGCTACCGATAGTGACACAAGTGTCCATGTGGCTGGATTGTTGATTTTTGAATATCCAGACCCTTTCAATTGTAAGTGATAAAAACTGAACTCAATCTGATTTAAGCAACAAAGAGAATGCATCAGCTCCCAGAAATGGGAAGTCCAAGGAGTAGGTCCTGCTTTGACCATATCTGGATCTAGAAGTGCAAATCACATCATTAGATCTGTCCTTCTACCTTCCTCTGTGTGTCTCTCCCTCTTGCTTGTTTTTCTCTGTGCGGTTTCATTTTCAGGCAGGCTTCCTCCATACGGGGGCAAAGATCGCCACCAAACAGCCCAGGCTTATATTATTCTGATAACAATTCTAAAGAAAATAGTGCAACACTCGCTGCCCCAGCATTTGCATCAGTCTTTGGAATGTCACTTGCTCCCTCATGGACTAACTATGTTTCTAGCAGAATTAAATACTCTGATTGGGCAGCCTGATTCATAACTCACCCCTGTTTCATAAACCTATGTAACTGACAGGCCCACCAGAATCCCCTGGAGTGAGAGAGTTACAGCTTTCAAAAGGAAAGAGTAGAAGAAGACTCCTCCACACTTCCCCCTAAAAAAGTAACAGATGGCCACTTACATGAGATTTTCCCTAGGAGTCAAAACTCTTCATGTTGGAAGAGACTAAATAAAAGTCAGTGGTTTTAAGAAGAGCATGCTTGAGAAAATTGTCGTTTTGAAGTGATGGATGGCTTAATTAGAGTTTAAAAAAGAAAAAACTCAACCCACAGCATTATCCAAATTACTGGAGGTATAACATCTTTGGTTTCTAGGAGATATGTAAATGATTCACTTGTATTTTTAATTTGTGAGTAAATGGTGCCAGGTTTCCAGCTTGAAGTTGAAGTCACATCTTTACCCATAGAATTTCACATAGAGAGGCACATCTTGGAGATGAACATAAATCTCAAATTATTCTTATCCAATCATGCCCCAACATTGTGCCTGGTCATGATATTCTCACAGCCCTTGGTGCTTCAAATCAGATGTAGCCTCTTCCTCTTTTTAAAAATATCTCCCTTGTAGTACTTTAATACAGCTCTTGGACTTGAGCTGATCAAAACACATTCTATTCAACCTGCATAGTAAATAGTCTTTCCTTGCATCTGTGAGAACCTGCCTGATTCCCAACTTCTATATCCTCCCTCTTCCCACAGATACCAACCACCTAGCCCCTAAATTAAATCTCAGCCTCTGGAAGGCACTCATATCCATCGCCCAAGGACTTGGCGCACAACATTACATTCACTGCTAGACCTGCTCTGTCCTTCTCCTCCAATATCGGGGCTTCTGACTGGTCTCCAAGACCACATTTTCTGGTAATCAGTTCTCAAAACTACATCTTTGTCTGTTCCCTGTGCCTGAATCCCTGACTTAGACACCTGCCGAGAACCACATTCTCTCTAGACCTGGAAGCCCTCGTTGTTCTTAATCAGTCCCTATTCCTTTCATACCAGGGACTCAAAGTTTGCACCATAACCTCAGCCTAAATACCTGACAGATAGGTGGCTTTCAATATTTGAAGATCTATGAAGAGATATATTCAACATCTACCACTTGAGACCTCCCAACTTCTTTGTGTTGGGCCCATGCTTTCTTAGATTGTTGCCTGCTGTCTCTTACTGTACCTTCCAGAAGTAGATCTAGTCCCAGCAATGGCAGCTCTATCTGTCCCTTTGTATGCCCGTTTTACGTAAGTGGAGGAACCCACTTACAGTGCTCACTCTTCTTTACACCTCTGAGGAGAGCAAGATTATTTCCTGTCCTGCTGCATTTTCTCAATATCCTGAGTTTCATTTTATGAAAAAGTTGCCCTAACATCTGTGCCAATCTTCCTCTATTTTGTATGTGGGTCACCACCACAGCATGGCTATCAACAAGTGGTATAGATCCTCGCCCTAGAACTGAACTTGGGCTGCCAAAGCAGAGTAGTTAAGAGCTGCCTTAACTACTAGGCTACAGGTCCAGGCCCCAGAAAGTCACTCTTTAAGAGGAGTAATTTAATTGAATGCTGGGAGAGGAAGGCCAAGCTGGATTCTTTTGTGCTGCTCTCATAAAAATAATTTACCCTTAACTTTTCTTACCATTCTGGATTTTGTCATTTTTGTCTCTCTAGCACCCTTAATATTGGAGAACTAAGCCTTCCCCATTTCATAGGACTTTGAGTCACATTACTCCTACAGCCTTGGCCTCAGGCATGGGCACATGACCAGGATCTGGCCAATTAGGGTCCTTTCCCCTGACAAGAGTGATTGGTTCAAAGGTTAGGACCTGACCAAGCATGGTCAATGAGAGACCTTCCCTAGGATTTGATGTATACAAGTTTGGAAACAAAAGCTGGCGTAGTTATGCTGTGATATAGGCCTGAGGCTCCTGGGGCTATCTTCTTCACCTCGTGGAGGAAAGCTAAAGGCACCAAGAATGAAGATATGAAGATAGGAAGTCAGAGAATGAAGCCAAGTCAAGCAGAGATGAGAAATGAGAGGCAGAAACTTTTAATTTACACTCCTGTTCTTCCCAGTATGTGAGCCAATAAACTGCTTTTTTTGAGTAAGCTAGTTTGAGTTGAATTTTTTCTTTATGATTAAGAGTCCTCACTAATAGAACTCTATTTCAAGATATTCACATATCTAATTGAAGTCCATCTGCTGTGGGTCTGGGGGCTAATCTCTCTTACATTCCCCTTCAAATTCTAAGAGATTGGAAAGCAGATGTAGGGAGAGTTTCCTTGTAAACTGTGTTGAAGTAATGTGGCGTAAACCTGAGGCTACATTAGGGCTTCTCCCAATTCCCCTCCTGTCTAGGCTTCCAACCCATCTTTCGAGAGTATTGTGACTACAGGGAAGACACACACTCTCTAAGCCAGCAGTGCAGAGCATCAGGACCTGTCTCATAAACCCTGTTACCAACAGAACAGAGAGCATATCAGCCACAATTGACGGTGTAAACCTCTGGACTTCCTTTTTCAGCGCAGTGCTTCTGCTTCCAATGACTTGTCCTGATGTCACTAATCACACAAGTCACTCTTGCATGAGGATAGTGTAGGAATGGATGGTACCCTCAGGGAATCAAATTCTACAAAAGTCTTTCCTCTATGGGAATTTGAAGAGGAGTCACCCTCCTTCTTGAGTTGTTACTCCCTTCCCCTGGTCTTAGCACCTCACCCTGGTTCCTCCCATATTATTCACAGTACCTTATCCACAGGGGTTGGAATCTGGCTCAGAATGGATCAATCAGAGCCCATCTCTCAACTTTCTGAATTGAATTCCAACCTTCTATGTTCGTGTCCTCAGGCAACGCCATCTTCAAAGTCACTCCCCTTTCTCAAGACCTTTGTACAAGCTGTTCCCACAGATGGAATGCTCTTCCCTATCATCTCACTTGACTAGGTTTTGTCTTCCTTTAGACTTCAAAGTTGTCTTCCTCAACTTAAATATTAGCTCCTCAGAGAGGTCATCTCTGCTCATTTTATTTAAACTAGGACTCCCATTGTGATCTCCATCTCAGCCCTGTTTTTCACAACAAAGAGGAAGGATCACTATGTTTTAAATACAGACTGATGTGAGAAAATAGGATATATTTACAGCTAAAAATTGAGATGAAGAAGTACATTGAAATACCTTTTAAAAATATACTACAAGACGGGCCGGCCCTGTGGCCCCATGGTTAAGTTCGTGTGCTCCGCTTCGGTGGCCCAGGGTTTCGCCAGTTCAGATCCTGGGCATGGATGTGGCACTGCTCATCAAGCCATGCTGAGCATAGCACAACCACAGTGATGTGCACCTAGAGTAGACAACCACATACTGGGGGATTTTGGGGAGAAGAAGAAGAAGAAGTAAAAAAAGAAGATTGGCAACAGATGTTAGATCAGGTGCCAATCTTAAAAAAAAACAAACACTATAAGAGAAAAATTGTCGGAAAACCTGGATTGGGAAGAAATTAACATTCCTGATAAAATGCTTGAGGAATTTTCTGAACTTTAACCAAATTAGGACTTATTCTGGGAAAACTAATTACCCATCCATTTAACTAACTAGAGTGACCTTAAACAAACATTCTTTACAGCCAATCTAAAAAAGATTAAGCTTTCTACTCTCCTATAAAATCCTATAAAATGCTTTCCTAGAAGCATTTCCCTTGCTTAAAAGTTGGATTGTAATAAAACCATAATATGCTTATAACTAAATCATCTGAAAAGTTTTGCTCTGCCTTTTTTTTTATTGAGGTATAATTGACGTATAACATTACATTAGTTTCAGGTGTACAACACAATGATTTGATATTTGTATATATTACAAAATGATCACCACAGTAAGTCTAGTTAACATCCATCACCATACATAACTACAAAATTTTTTTTCTTGTGATGAGGACTTTTAAGATTCACTCTCTTAGCAACTTTCAAATATGCAGTACAGTATTAACTATAGTTACCATGCTGTACATTACATCCCCATGACTTATCTATTTTATAGCTGGAAGTTTGTACCTTTCGACCCCTTTCACCTATTTTGCCTACCCCACCCCCCACCTCTGGCAACCACCAATCTGTTCTCTGTATCTGTGAGCTTGATTTGTTTTTTCATTTGTTTGTTTGTTTTTAATTTCACATGTAGGAGAGATCATCCAGTATTTGTCTTCCTCTGTCTGCCTTATTTCACTTAGCATAATGTCCTCAAGGTCCACCTATGTTATCATAAATGGCAAGATGTCATTTTTTATATGGCCAAATAGTATTCCATTGTATATGGATACCACGTCTTCTTTAGCTATTCATCCATGGATGAACACTTAGGTTGTTTCCATATCTTGGCTATTGTGCATAATGCTGCAATGAACACGGGGTCCATACATCTTTTCAAGTTAGTGTTTTTGTTTTCTTCAGATAAATACCTGGGAATGGAATTGCTGGATCATATGGTAGTTCTATTTTTAATTTTTTGAGGAACCTCCAGACTGTTTTCCACAGTGGCTGCACCAATTTATATTCCCACCAACAGTGAGCAAGCGTTCCCTTTTCTCCACGTCCTTGCTGACACTTGTTATTTCTTTTTTTTTTTTTTTGAGGAAGATCAGCCCTGAGCTAACATCTTTGCCCATCTTCCTCTATTTTATATGTGGGAGGCCTGCCAGAGCATGGCCTGATAAGTGGTGCGTAAGTTTGTGTCTAGGGTCCAAACCCGAGAACCCCAGGCTGATGAAGCGGAGCGTGCAAACTTAACCACTGTACCACCGGGCTGGCCCCTCTTCTCTTTTTAGTAATAGCCATTCTAACAGGTGTAAGGTGATATCTCGTTGTGGTTTTGATTTGCGTTTCTTTGATGACTAGTGATACTTTTTTTTTTAACAAAAAATAACGTGTTATAGTACCCTTACTTGCTATATTTATTCATAACTTGTTGTGAGTCTTTTCATCCCACTAGAGCATAAACTATTAAACTGTGAGTTCCACTAGAACAGGGACCAGGTTTGTGTTAGTTGGTGCTTATTCCAAGGAACAATTCACGCAGTACCTGGCAAATAGCAGGAGCTGCAGTTAAATTAATGAGTAATAAGTGAGCGAGTAAAATTTAAATGTGTGCACATTTACAGACTAGATACATTTAAGGAGAATTAACTGTGAATCTCCTCTTTGCTTGTGATGAGGTTCAGAACACACTACTCCAAAATATAGCACCTTGGCATATTGACTATTTTAAGCTGAAGGAGTTTGAGAAAATGGCAGAAGCAGGAAGGTCACTCTGACCTTCTGCTTGCTCTTCTCCCCTGAAACAGGTCATAAAACCCTCATGTGAGAGGTGCTCTTCCTGTACCCAGAGGAAAGGAGCATCCTTTTCTCTGAAGACAAAGGGATGCTGAGAAGAATCCTAACAAACAGACCTTGCTGAGTTTCCTCCAGTTTACCACACTTACCTCATATCCTAACTTATCAGTTTTCTACCCAACTGCCTACTCTTCATCAATCCTAGCAGAAATATACTCAGATCTATCTGTTTCTTCGGTTCTTCTTTTCCTTATGAAGGCTCCCATGTCACATAAAACTTAAATAAATCTGTTTGCTTTTCTCCTGTTACTCTGTCTTTGGTCAGTTTAATTTTCAAACCCAGCTAGGGAACCTAAGAAGGTCCAGGAAAACTTTTTCCTCCCCTGCACTTGTGAAAAATAGACATGAAAGAAAGGAGTCCCTTTTTCTCTCTCCAACCCATAACATGAAGGTACCTGACATTCCTTGGCCCTCTCTGCCTCCCCACGGAGGCCACTCTCTAATGTTCTCTCATCCAGATGACAGAAACAGTGAAACAGAAACAGCAAAAGTCTTGGTGAGTAATACTTTTTTTTTACTAAAAGTTTCAAGGGAAACAGAGAGGTGGTTACGTCCTACACCACTAGCAGCACCTTTTAAATACCTATTTGAACCTCTCTGTCCCTAACCTTTTGCAAACATCAGCCTCAAGTCTTTCTCTTTTCTCTTTCTCAAACCTGTTCACCCTCCCTCCCTGTCTAGACACTCTCACTTCCTCTCCTCTTCCTGCTCCTCCTCCTCCTCTTTCCCCCCAAGATCTTCCCCTTCTGGTCTCTTTCCCCTTCTAAAGTGGAACAAGAGGCCCTCTTTTGGCTTCTTCAGGTTGCATCCCTACCTCCTCAGTAGGTATTCTGAAGAGAGGCTTTTCTCAGGAAACACCATTAATAGAAGGTGAGAGAAAGGAAGAGGTGGCAAATAACTAATCAGTTTCCTTTTTCTTTTTCATATTCCTTCTGTTTGAAATTGCACAAGGGGGGACATTAGAGTGTGCAATACAGTAGAGAATACACCAAAATATGAAGCTGACACCCCAAGCTGTCTGCAGGGGCAATCCTTTTGCACCTAGACAGATTGTGTGTTGGGGCACTAAGAGGATTAAGTGATTTGCCTTGGATTTTGTACTGCATTAGTGCCAAAATGGCTAGTTATAAGTCATTAACAGCTTAACTTGTTAACTCTGTTTAACTTCTAAAAGAATGCATTGCCAATACTGTATGATTTTTAACTCACTTAATGCTTTCTCATTTAACGTGTCTTTTATTGTCTCCCAGATGCAAATTTTCTCCAATTAAAAAAAAAAATGTGTTGCTAAATCCTTCATTGAACCAGTAAGTGCTCAAGATGCAACGGGCCTCCTGCAGCTCTTCCTTCCTATTGCCAGTGTGGGCTCCCAATTATATGAATGTAGGTCTAAGGACACTGGAGAAGAAATTTTCAGCATTGCACCATTCAAGCAAATGTTCAACGTCCAACCAAATAGCTAATTCTATATGGGACAAAAATAGATGGAAATGTGTTATTCGTGGTTCAGCTTGGTTTGCTTTTTTGACTTAGCAAAGAACTGCTTTCATTTTTATATTCTGCTCTATTCTCTACAGTGACTTTAAAACATAGTATAGAAACTTTAAAAAGAGTCTCTGTGATTCCCAGTGGGCTAAAATGGATATCTAAAAGAACCTAAAAGCAAAATATAATGCAATTCACTGTAGTACTGCTTTCAGTATAATTTGGGTCTTTTTCTAAAAGACACATACTGTTTTTTCACTGATTATAAAAGTAATATATGTCTACTGTGAAAATTTATAAAACGCATGAAATAGAAATCATCATTAATCCCAAAACCCAGAGATAATCACTGTTGACTTTTGGGATATTTTCTTTCAGTCTTCTTTTTATAGATAGGGCCAATTTCAAGGGCACAGGACCTGTGCAGTCACACAGGACTCGTGTTCAGAAGGGCCCTACGCTTGGTTTAAAGCTACACTGTTGCTGTCTTGGAATTATTAATAATTTTTGAACAAGAGGTCCTGTATTTTCATTTTGCACTGGACCCTGCAAATTATGTAGCCAGTTCTGTTTACAGACGTTCATGCCCCCAAACAAACTGACTATACATATACACGTTATATACATATACGTATGTTATATAGATACATAATATATTTATAATCTGTGTCATTAAAATTCTCAAATTCTTTGTAAATGATATTTTTACTACTTGCATAATATTTCATCCTATGGAAACATAACAACTTATTTAATTATGTTCCTGTTTTTGAAACCTAGATTGTTTAAAAGTATGTACTGTTATAAATGATGATGAGGACTATCTTTTTCATATTATTTTTTAAATTTCACTTCTATTTATTTCTTTAAAATAACATCCCAGAAGTAAAACTGAAGGGATAAAGGGATATGAACATTTTTGGACCTTTGTATTTAAATCGCCAAATAGCTTCTTTCCCGAATGATTACTATTACCAGCAGAGAGTAAGAAACTCCCTCTTTATACTCTCAACAGCAAAGAATATTATAATTTTAAAACATTTGGTATTGAATAAGTTAAAATATTATCCAATTGCCTTCATTTCCATTTCTTTGACTACTGGTAAAGGAAGATTTCTACAAATATATTTCTAGTCATTTTTGTTTCTTCCTGGAACTGCCCTAGAATGTAAACTCAACATGGTTTTTAAGGTCCTTCATGTCCTACCACTCTAGGTGTATCTTCGACCACGCCTCTCCTCCTCCCCAGCACTCCCCGAGTCTAATCTCCAGCCATACTGAATTTTATTCAATTCCTGGAACTGGTCGTGCTTTCTCTTGCTTCTTGACCTTTAAACATTCTACATCCTATTTCTGGACATCTCTTCCTATATCTCTTTGTTTGGTTAACTTCTGTTCATCCTCCAGTTCTCAGCTTAAATGCTACTTCCCCTGAAAACCTTTCTTGACCTCCAAATTAGGTTGGATGCCCTTTCCAGGGGCTCCCGAATCTCCTCCTGCTCCTCCTCATTCTTCCCTTTAGTAAACTTTTAACTTTGGAATAATTTTAGATTTACAGAAGAGCTACGAAGATAGTACAGAATTCCCGTATATCCTTCACCCACCTTCCCCTAATGTTAACATCTTACATAACTGTGGTACATCTGTCGACTAAAACATGAACATAGATATGACACTATTAACTAAACTACACTTTATTTGGATTTCACTAGATTTTCCACTAATGTCCTTTTTCCATTCCAGGATCCAATCTAGGATATCATATTGCATTTAGTCATCATGTCTCCTTAGTCTCCTGTACTTCTTATGTTATAGTACTTGTTACATTGTATTCCAATTGCCTCCCCTTCTAGAATATAAACTCTGTGAGAGCAGGCACTATGTATTTTTCACCATTACATCTCCAGTTCTTACAGTATCCATTGTAAGCAGGTGCTCTATATGACTGAATATAACACAAGAGTTTAAAAAAGAATCTCTCAAAAAAGGAGAAACCACCTTCCATTTAAGTTCTTACAAAATCTTTTATATTGTGGTACATTTTCTCAATTATTTTATTTAGAACAATAAAATAATATTCAAGGGACACATCATAGCCTGAAATGACCTCATTGAATGCTTGGATGCTTGTAGAGATCATCTGTTGGAATCAGTAAAAATGGAGGCAAAGACATTTAAAAACATTTAGTTATCTGCCTGTTAGGGGTTGTAATCCCACAGTTGTGAGGGCTGGATATCCTTATAAACAGTCTTTTAAAAGAAGATGGGGGTGGGGGGGCCAGCCGGTGGCAAGTGGTTAAGTTCGCATGCTCCACTTCAGCGGCCCAGGGTTTCGCCCATTAGCATCCTATGCGTGGACATGGCACCACTCATCAAGCCATGCTGAGGCGGCATCCCACATGCCACAACTAGAAGGACCCACAACTAGAATATACAACTATGTACCGGGGCTGGGGGGCGTTAGGGAGAAAAAGGAAAAAAAATATAATCTTAAAAACAAAAGGGGGGATGGGGGAAGAAGATGGAGACTGAAGGACAAAGGCTTATTATAAAGTTCACTTTCAAAAGCAATGCAGCTATTAAAGGGAGGAAGTGGGGCACTTCCCTGGTCAAAGCTACTGGCTCTTGCCTGGAACTGCTATAGTGGCCTCCTAAATGATGTCTCTGAGTCCTCTCTTGTCCATCTGCAATCTGCTCTCCATCAACATCCAGAATGATCTTTTCAAAAGTCAAGTCTCCTACTTAAAAACCTGCAACAGTTTTCCAATCCATCTTTGAATGAAGATCAAGATCCTTAACAACCTACAAAGCCCGAATGCTCATTCTCCTGATCACTCTTCCCACCCTCAGCCTGCAAATCTCAGCCCAAGCCTCACTTCCCTGACCACGTCTGTCCTCCAGGTATATGCTCTCCGCATTCCAATGAGCTTTTCTTTCTTTTTTTTTTTTGTAAGATTTTATTTTTCCTTTTTCTCCCAAAGCCCCCCAGTACATAGTTGTATATTTTAGTTGTGTGTCCCTCTAGTTGTGGCATGTGGTATGCCGCGTCAACATGGCCTGATGAGCAGTGCCATGTCCACGCCCAGGATCCTAAGTGGTGAAACCCTGGGCCACCGAAGCGGAGTGCGCGAACCCAACCACTCAGCTGTGAGGCCGGCCCTATAATGAGCTTTCTTAATAGCCCGTGTTAGAGTTATCATTACAACTATAAACTCTATGAGGGCAAGACCCAGGTCAATTTTTGCTCAGTTTTGTATCTCCAACATCTAGCAAAGTACCTGGCATAGGTAATTTGTAAGCACTTGTAATCAGTTGAAAAAATGAATGAGCCCCTTCAGCAAGAGTGAATTATGTACCCAGTGGTCTAACACAATAATCTGTGATATTTTTACTTTTCAGCTTATTGGCACCCAAACATTTTTTTTTTTTGAGACCTGACAGCACAAGAATTGACCATCTAAGCTGGTTAAGATTATTCTGCTTAAAAATTCTGGGATCAAATGCTTGTTCAGCTTAAGTGAAGTCTTACTAGGAGATCCTCATTTTTAGATGTCTATATTAAGTTGGTCATCAGTAACTGACATCTGCTTTCTGATTCTCTGAAAAGTCATCTCCATCTAATTTCAGCCTGATATTTACCACATGAGAAGTCGTCCCCTGCGAGAATTGGCCAGAGCCCTTTTTTGGTCTTTCCAAATTCTTCCTCTCTTTAAGGACATTTCTGGTGCCTTACTTGGAAATGAGAGCTCACTTTCTAGTATTTGTTTCTGACATAGAGATGGAACATAAAACTCTGTGCAGCACACACCTCACGAAATCTCCTTGAAGAATAAAGTATTGCATCTCTGTATCTCATTCAATTCTGTAGCTGTGTACCTCTTACTGAAGATAATTCAGAGTTACCAGGCACCTGTATCTCAGTTATATGAAAGGAATCGCCACCTCTCTGTAGTGTGTACTTCATGTACTCTGTGGAGTAAAGCTGAGTTAACAGCGATTGTACCTCTTAGGGGTACAATCCTCTACGCAATGTGTCTTGCCTATAACTTGCTTGCAGAAAGTTGTTTCAGAAGCTGTGTCTTGCACAGAGAAGCTATGATAGTCTACATTCCCCAGCTTACTTCCTTAGTCCCTGGCCACAAGCCTAACCAGAATTCAAATCCTATAGAACTCTTTGTTTCCTAAATGCCCCGCTCACATCTTCTTCCTCTTTCTTTTTAAGGGTTGTCATGGTTTGTCTATTCAAAAGATCACTGAGTTTAAAAGAAAACCTCCCTTCTTTATTTTTTCCATAACACTTAGCATCATCCGACATAATAAATATTTATTTGTTTACGCGTTTTTTTCTGTTTCCCCTCACGAAAATGTGTGCTCCATGATGCAGGAATTTTTCTCTGTTTTATTCACAGTTGTAGTCCTAGTGCTTAAAACAGTGCCTAACATGTGTTAGTAGATGTTTAATAAATATCTGCTGAAGGAATTAATGATGCCCAATCTATAGAATAAAGATTTTTCAAGAATAACTATATCGTGCATATGGTTTTCTTCATTTCAAATTGCTGAACAAAATTCTCAAAGTTAAAAACAACCCACTACTTCAGAAGAGAATGTAGGCATACAGACGAAATGAGGTGCAGAATTGAGACTAGAAATGACACTGAGGAGTGAGCACTTTCAGACAGGCTAGCTGTAGCCACATATCACACGTGTCTGGGGCCTTGGTTGCCAGAAATAATTGCCCTGAATAATTTCTTGGAGTTTATGCCATTCCTGATCCACTTGGCTCTCCTGCCTCTGGAAGCCTTGGCCACCTGGCTTTCTTCCTTGCCAGAGAGATATTAGGAGATGATAGCACAATCTAGGGCTTTATAAGCATGGGGATGGGGTGAGTCACCTCCTGGGGGTGAGGACTGGGCTGCAGTAACAGTTTTAGGAACCTGGTTCCAACCAACTGGACCCACAGGCTCTGGCTTCCCCAGGGGCTTCAGGTAACACAACTCAGAAATGCATGGGAGGGGCCCGCCCTGTGGGCAAGTGGTTAAGTTCATGCGCTCCCCAGCCGCGGCCCAGGGTTTCGCCAGTTCGGATCCTGGGTGTGAACATGGCACCACTTGTCAGGCCACGTTGAGGCGGCACCCCACATGCCACAACTAGAAGGACCCACAACTAAAATATACAACTATGTACCAGGGGGCTTTGGGGAGAAAAAGAAAAAATAAAATCTTAAAAAAAAAAAAGAAATGCATGGTAGATGAATTGTGGGCCCTTCTTTCTTGTCCTCCAACAGATTGTTCTGAGATCCACAGAGCCTCTCCAGAGATGTCACATGTGACCAAGCAACCAGTTGTGTCTCATTGAGATGTGGCCCTTTCCCGCTTATTCTTCCTTTCCTGGAATTGTACTCACTGCTCCTTCTCCACCTACCCCCACACACAATAAAAATAAGCTCTGTAAGCTTTGTCTCAGGCTATGTTTTCTAGAGAACCCAGGCTAAGACATTGAGAAGAGGGAGGAATTGTCACAATTCAGTTTCAGAAAGATTACACTAAACCATAGATATACCTTAGAGTTCAAATCCTTCTCGTATGTGCCTTGTTGCAAAAAAAAGTATGTTTCTACTTCAAAATAGTTAAAACATTCATATCTAGCAAAAGGCAAATAACCATAAAATGGAAAATTGGCAGAACTTCAAGTGAAGACCGAAAGACATGGAGATGAGTTATTATAGTCAGAAAAACTCTCGTAAAATTCATTCGTTCATTCATTCAACAAAGAGTGTAAAGGACTAATCTAGGTTCTAGAGTCACAATACTGAACAAGACCTATGGGCCTTTCCCCAAGGAGCTTAAATACTACTGGAGGAGACAAATGATAAACAAATAAGAAATATTTAACATAGTGTCAGATAGTAATAAATGATATGAAGGAAAATAAAGAGGAGGGGATAGATAGAGAATGAGAAATACTCTTTCAGTTAGCATGGTCAGGAAAGGCCTCTCTGGAAGAAAACCTAAGCAGAGACCTGAGTGAATTAAGAGGTATCCATGCGAAGTGTAAGCAATAGCGTCCAGTGATGCACACTCATAGGTTGTCAGATTAGCTTCAAACTGAGAATAAATACATAGAGCAAGGGAGGGAGACAAGATTTTGCCTTTCTTATCTCAAACTCATCTAAGCCTGAACCTCTCCCAATTCCTCTTGGTGGCTGTTGTGTTTTTTAAATTAATCAATTTAGGAGAAGTTGAAGATCCTTACTCCTTCAACGCAAGGTTGTTTCTAATCTTATTCTCACCTGAGGTGAGAATTTATTTATGCATTTATTTATGTATCTCATCTCCATGTGACATGGTATATACTTTGAAAGCAAAGTCTATATATTTCAGCATTACATTCCCTGAAATATCAAGCACCGTGCCTGTCAGAGAGTAAGCCAATAGTTATTTGTTGAATTTAAACTGTTATTACTATATGTACTTTTTGGACAAAATCATCTGACTCCTTGAAATTCCTAAATCTCAAATAAGTGTCAGTTTAACCTCTTTGAAACTATATTAATGCATGACACTGATTTTTAAAAAACAAAGTATCTGGACTTGCACAAGTTTACCTAACATCTCTGAGCCTCAGTATATAGAAATAGGAATAACAATTCTTATTCGACAGTACTTGTTGGTGCAAGAATTTAAAAAAGAACATAAATCTTTTAGTATAGAATCAGACACATGGTAGTATTTAATAAATTATTTGTCATTCAATCAAGAAATTAGGAATTTTCAATGTTCATCTAAAACCAGCTTATTTAATCATGTAAAGAATGTTCTAGTTATTTGTTAACAGTGTTTGCTATTAGTTATTTCCTATAAGGAAACCATGATATCATCACAAGACTCTTTACTTAATCAGCTTTATTGTGGTATAATTTACATGCAATAAAATTAGTAAATTTTCAGTGTACAATTTGTGACAAATGCATACAGTTGTAACCACCACAACCAACATGTAGAATACTAACATCACTCTAAAAAATTTCCTTACACCCTTTTGCAGCCAATTCCTTCCTTCTACCCTTAGACCCGGCAACCACTGATTTGTTTTTTGCAAAACATACTTTCATTTATTAAGCAAATATTTATGGGGGCCTTTTATTTGGAAATTCTTGAGCTAGATACTTCATAGAATACAAAGATAAGTAAGACACAGTTTGTGTCCTTAAGTAGCGTAAAATCTAGCCTAGTTTTATGTAATTTTGAGGTTATTCTGTCTACAATAACATGGGACTGAATTTCAATATGAATTATGTCTACTAAAGAGGAATAGGAAGAAAAAATATTGCAAATGATTCCCTAACTTTTAGAACACTGAACAAAATCATGTCTCTTCATGAATGCCACTAATTATGATTTCTTTAAAAAGGCACAAATTTATGATTGCATGATGTTCCAGATAATTATTAAAAAATAAACTATTTTTAAAATTAAGTAACAAACAGATAGGAAAAAATGCAGAAATCATAAATGTACATTTTGATCTTTCCAGGTTATTTAATGTCAACCTAGACCAGCTCTCTGACCAATATCGTAAAAAGACAACATCCTAAAGCCTTTTGGTTTAGACACAATAGTTACATCACTGAGAGAAAGAAAGAGATAAGAGAATAATGTTCTGTGAAGGCTCACAGAGAATTGTGGGGATAAGAGTGAGAAAATGGATGGCACATTAAAATTCATGAGGGAATGCCGTTTAAGTTCCATGAATAAAAAAGCGATTATTATGCAGGATCAGGTTTTTCTTTCATCGTTACAGAAAGACAGAAAATCATTATCGTGATCTGCCATGTGTTTTTCCTTTGTTATTAGACACTGGGACAGGCTTATTAAATGTTCTTTGTTGCCCAGGGGAATGGTCACAGTGGTTGAGTAATGGTAGTCGAGATGCACGTGGCTTTCTATGGTCCTCATTGTAAATGCATTTAGATCAGAAGAAGGAACAAATTAAAAAGAAGGGCAGAATGGCTGGGTGGGCATTTTCTTGTGGTTGCAAAGAACTGAGTCTATTCTTAACCTTACCGCCCCTTACTTCATGCTTTATACCTGCCAGCTCCAGAATAGACAAAGCTGGTATTTGCATTTGGAGCCTCCTTGCTCAATACAGCCGGGACTACAGTTAATTTCAAAAGGGGTAATACATGCAATTTGAGGAAGCATATTGACATCAGGAGAAAAAACAACCTGGAAAAATAATCCTATAGAAATTTGTATGATGGGGTCAAAAACTTACTGACACTATAATTCCAATATGCAAAGAGAATATTGCTCTTCATTTTCTTTAATAGACCAAATTTTCCTTGCAAGCCTCCATAGTGGGAGGAAAAAAACTCCCAAACCTTAAGCTTGTCGATTCAAGGTAACAACCTTTTTCAGTTTAAATAAATACTTGCTTTTGAAAAATACATTTTATTTTGGGTATGTGCAAAATCTTTCACATTTCTTTCACCTTAACCTTGCTTTTTTTCAAAATGCTATCTGGCTGTATAGAAGGATTTGTGATCTCATGGTGGCAAGGAGACAAGGGGCCTCAGATCCCTATGGAGTCTCAGGATGCAAATTTGTCCCTGTGGCAGAATGGCATCTCTATGAACTGGTGGTCACTGAGGGCCAGTTTGAGATGTGCCAGGTCTTACCTGGCCTTTGGGTAGTGTGCTGGTATCATCACTGGGTCTGTGGTGTAGGCCATTTGCTTGGCACACTGCAGCCTCTTAGTTTCCACTAGACTCTTTCCCATTTCTGTGCTCCCTCACCAGGATCCCCTGCAGGCAGCATTGGAGCCAGGACCACTGCTTCAGGCTAATCAATCCACCTACTTCTCTCTGTCACTGCTGAAAAATCACTGTATTAGATGTTGCACCAAGTCAAACAGCAGTAGGCACGAACCCTTTAACTTCTAGCTTTCTCCTCATGCTATCTAACATAGCTTTAGTTGCCCTGGAGAAGAGCACTCAAGACACAGGAGCCTAACTCCTCTTTTCCCTTTCTGGGCCAGCCCTCACTCTCCACTCCCTCTTTCTCTCTGAACAGGTTTTCTCTATATCCTCTTGCTTCACTAGAAGAGGTGGGCACTGTATGGCTCCATCCACTTAATCACAGAGAGGGCATCTTCTCTGTACTGTGAAAGAGACCATCAGGAGTGGATCCTGATAGGGTAAGTTGTCTTACCTAAAAGACAACTGGGAACTGGGATTTACAAAATATTTATTTTCCTCAAATAGTTTCTTTTTGAGGGAGCATGGTAAATTCTCCCTAATTATATACACCATAGTGTTAAAATATTATAACCATCAAGGAGAGAAAAATGAAATTTGTAATTTCATATTTTAAGTTGCTCATTATTTAGGCCTTTAATGAAAATAGAATTTCAAAAATTACTTTCAAAAATTGAGGTGGGTTATGTTGAGGAGGAGTGCATTCCAATTTTTTTCTTTTTTTGCTGAGAAAGATAGCCCTGAGCTAACATCTGTTGCCAATCTTCCTCTTCTTTTTGGCTTGAGGAAGATTAGCTCTGAGCTAACATCTGTGCCAATCTTCCTCTACTTTGTATGTGGGTTCCCGCCACAGCATGGCTGATGAGTGGTGTAGGCCTATGCCTGGGACCTGAACTGGTGAACCCCCGCTACCAAAGCAGAGCATGCTGAACTTAACCATTAGGCCATGGGGCCTGCCCCACATTCCAATTTTTATTTGGAAAACTTTAATCTCACTTCTTTTTTACTTGGCCCCTTCCTTTCTTCTCTGTCTTCTCCTGCATCAAAGATTCATCTAATTCTCCTCAGCTGCTGCTAAGGTGCTTGGTCCTTCTTAGGTAGCTAAAGCCATGTCAAGGTGAGGCCCTCACTTCATCCACCAACTAGCACTGTGCCAGCAGCGCCACCCAGCCCTCACCCACACCATGGCCTCAGTTTTGGAGCTCGCCTCCATCTACTCAGCTCTCATCCTGTACTATGAAAAGGTGACGGTCACAGAGGATACGATCAATGCCCTCATTAAAGCAGCCGGTGTAAATGTTGAACCTTTCTGGCCAGGCTAGTTTGCAAAGGCCCTGGCCAACGTCAGCATCGGGAGCCTCATCGGCAACATGGGGCTGGTGGACCTGCCCCAGCTGCAAGCACTGCGCCAGGAGGAGGTCCTGCCCCCTCCACCACTGCTGCCCCAGCTGAGGAGAAGAAAGTGGAAGCAAAGAAAGAAGAATCTAAGGAGTCTGATGAGGACATGGGCTTTGGTCTTTTTGACTAAACCTCTTGTAACATGTTCAATAAAAAGCTGAATTCTTAAAAAAAAAATTAAATAAAAATTTAAAAAAAAGATTCATCTAATTCTTCCAATGACAAAAGACCCACATTGCCTTGAGTCTGTGGATAGTTGGAAAAACAAAGACGTAGAAGCACCAAAGCTCCCACAGGAAGTGTGTACCTTTCATATGATTCTAATTCATCCTTTTCTTGAAAAAATACTGAACCTTGGCGAAGGCAGTGTTTTGGATGCATCATAATATGTACAGAAATACAGTCTTGGATCTCAAGGATCTTCTACCTTCAACCTCTCTGTGGTGGTTAGAGGGTCGTAGAGATAACCAGGAAGACACGTGGTGTGGACACTGCCTTTCCTATAAGCTGTGTTTAGAATCGATATGGAAAACACAATTTTGCAGTCTCCTTCAACGTCCTCATACGCAGTGAGAAGATGTTTATAAATACTTAATTATTTATTTGCACAAATAGGCCTATTTATTGAGTTTTTCTGTGAGATAATGTTTTGGGAGCTTTTAATGTAGAGTCAATATTGCAGATATACAGAAGACTATAGAAAATAACATGAGAAACGTCTATGTATCCAATAGCAAATCTTAACATGTTACCATGTTTGTCTCAGATTTAAAAAGAAATAAGGGGGCCAGCCCTGTGGCTGAGTGGTTAAGTTCGTGTGCTCCGCTTCAGTGGCCCAGGGTTTCACCAGTTTGAGTCCTGGGCACAGACATGGCACCGCTCATCAAGCCATGCTCAGGTGGCGTCCCACCTGCCACAACTAGAAGGACCCACAACTAAAAATACACAACTATGTACTGGGGGGCTTTGGGAGAAAAAATAAAAATAAAAAATCTTAAAAAAGAAATAAAAATTATAAATAAAGTTGAAGCAACCCTCCCTCATTGCCTTCCCTACTTACCACAGGGAACCAGTATCCAGAAGTTAGTATGTATCCTATGTTTCTATAATTTTACTACATAGGTGTGTGTCCATAAGCAATGTTATTATTTTATGTGTTTAAATTTTTATTTAAATGGTATCATGCTGTAAGTATACTTTTGTAACTAATATAACAGAGCTTATTTCTACTATCTGGTGTTTTCTATTTACCATGATTTTTCTTTACTTCCTTTTCTATACTTTCCTGCCTTCTATTGAGTTATTTTTCCCCCACCTCTACTGGCTTGGACATTATACATTAAAAAAATTAACCTTTATTTATTATGAAATTAAAAAGGAGTTTCTCTGGTAAACAGATGAGGTTTCAAATTTGTTTACATAAAGCTTTATGTGATACAGAAAAAGTATCGCAAAACAAAGCTTGCTATTTTCTTACAGGCTTGCACAATTTGGAAATCTGTCTTTTCTTCATTGTAATTATATATAAGCTTTAAACATTTTTTTCCCCTTGTTTCATCCATTTTTTCTTGAATACTTTCTCTTTGGTGAGAAGTTCATGGTTGTCAAGTATATTTTTTCATGGCGGTAAAAACAACTTACTCTGCTTCTCTTTAACATTTATAAAAACAAAATACACTTTCATTTTATTCATTCAATGTTTACCCTTAAATTTATAACATGTATACTCGACTAGGTCTAAGATATCGTCAGCCTCTTTTTTTTGTTTTTTTTTTTTCTTTCTAGGAAGATTAGCCCTGAGCTAACATCTGTGCCCGTCTTCCTTTACTTTATATGTGGGATGCCTGCTACAGTATTGCTTGATAAGTGGTATGTAGGACCACGCCCAGGATCTGAACCTGCGAACCCCGGGCTGCCAAAACAGAGCTCGCAAACGCCCGGCTGGCCTCTTGTCAGCCTCTTTTGAACAATACACAATCTTAGAAGCTTCACTGCTCCCATGATTCATGTTACTATGGTAATTTGGTTTCACCTTTCCAAAAACCTTCTCAATTTAGAATTTTATGATTATTGCCTTTTAAGATTAAATATTAATCTAGGTTTACCAGTATTTTTACTGACTTTCTTGTTTGCAATTAGTACTCACAGCCAATCCTTTCTCCTGGGTTCAATTTTCTTCATCTTGAAGTATATACTTGAGTATATTTTAAGCAACAATTTATTACAAGTAAACTATTTTAGCATTTGTCTGAAAATATCTTGATTTCAGTCTCACTCTTTTTTTTTTTTTAAGATTGGCACCTGAGCTAACAACTGTTGTCAATCTTTTTTTTATCCTGCTTTTTCTCCCCAAATCTCCACAGTACATAGTTGTATATTTTTTAGTTGTGGGTCCTTCTAGTTGTGCTATGTGGGATGTCACCTCAGTGTGGCCTGATGAGCAGTGCCACGTCCATGCCCACGATCGGAACTAGCAAAACCCTGGGCCACTGAAGCGGAGCATGCAAACTTAACCACTCGGCCACGGGGCCAGACCCTCAGTCTCACTCTTTTTTTTTTTATTAATGTTATGATGGATTACAAGCTTGTGAAATTTCAGTTGTACATTTTTGTTAGTCATGTTGTGGGTACACCACTTCCCCCTCCGTACCCTCCCCCCACCCCCCCTTTTCCCTGGTAACCACCGATCAGATCTCCTTCTCAATATACTAATTTCCACCTATGAGTGGAGTCATATAGAGTTCGTCTTTCTCTGACTGACTTATTTCGCTTAACATAATGCCCTCGAGGTCCATCCACATTGTTGTGAATGGGCCAATTTCATCTTTTTTTATGGCTGAGTAGTATTCCATTGTGTATATATACCACATCTTCTTTATCCAATCATCAGTTTCTGGGCATGTAGGCTGGTTCCACGTCTTGGCTATTGTAAATAATGCTGCGATGAACATAGGGGTGCAACGGACTCTTGAGATATCTGATATCAGGTTCTTAGGATAGATACCCAGTAATGGGATGGCTGGGTCATAGGGTATTTCTATTTTTAACTTTTTGAGAAATCTCCATACTGTTTTCCATAGTGGCTGTACCAGTTTGCATTCCCACCAACAGTGTATGAGGGTTCCTCTTTCTCCACAACCTCTCCAACATTTGTCGTTCTTGGTTTTGGATGTTTTTGCCAATCTAACGGGGGTAAGGTGATATCTTAGTGTAGTTTTGATTTGCATTTCCCTGATGATTAGCGATGATGAACATCTTTTCATGTGTCTATTGGCCATATTCATATCTTCTTTTGAGAAATGTCTGTTCATGTCTTCTGCCCATTTTTTGATCGGGTTGTTTGTTTTTTTGTTGTTAAGCAGTGTGAGTTCTTTGTATATTATGGAGATTAACCCTTTGTCGGATAAGTGGCTTGTAAATATTTTTTCCCAATTAGTGAGCTGTTTTTTTGTTTCAATTCTTTTTTCCCTTGCCTTGAAGAAGCTCTTTAGTCTGATGAAGTCCCATTTGTTTATTCTTTCTATTGTTTCCCTCAACTGAGGAGTTACAGTGTCCGAAAAGATTCTTTTGAAACTGATGTCAAAGAGTGTACTGCCTATATTCTCTTCCAAAAGACTTATTGTCTCAGGCCTAATCTTTAGGTCTTTGATCCATTTTGAGTTTATTTTGGTGTGTGGTGAAAAAGACTGGTCAATTTTCAATCTTTTGCATGTGGCTGTCCAGTTTTCCCAGCACCATTTGTTGAAGAGACTTTCTTTTCTCCATTGTAGGCCCTCTGCTCCTTTGTCGAAGATTAGCTGTCCATAGATGTGTGGTTTTATCTCTGGGCTTTCAATTCTGTTCCATTGATCTGTGGACCTGTTTTTGTACCAGTACCATGCTGTTTTGATCACTGTAGCTTTGTAGTATGTTTTGAAATCGGGGATTGTGATTCCGCCGGCTTTGTTTTTCTTGCTCAGGATTGCTTTAGCAATTCGTGGTCTTTTGTTGCCCCATATGAATTTTAGGATTGTTTGTTCAATTTCTGTGAAGAATGTTCTTGGGATTCTGATTGGGATAGCATTGAATCTGTATATTGCTTTAGGCAGTATGGACATTTTAACTATGTTTATTCTTCCAATCCATGTGCAAGGAATGTTTTTCCATCTCTTTATGTCATCGCCTATTTCTTTCAAGAAAGTCTTGTAGTTTTCATTGTATAGATCCTGCACTTCCTTGGTTAAGTTTATCCCAAGGTATTTTATTCTTTTCGTTGCGATTGTGAATGGGATAGAGTTCTTGAGTTCTTTTTCTGTTAGTTTATTGTTAGTGTATAGAAATGCTACTGATTTATGCACGTTAATTTTATACCCTGCTACTTTGCTGTAGTTGTTGATTATTTCTAATAGTTTTTCTGTGGATTCTTTGGGGTTTTCTATGTATAAGATCATGTCGTCTGCAAACAACGCGAGTTTTACTTCTTCGTTACCTATTTGGATTCCTTTTATTTCTTTTTCCTGCCGAATTGCTCTGGCCAGCACCTCCAGTACTATGTTGAATAGGAGTGGTGAAAGTGGGCACCCTTGTCTTGTTCCTGTCCTCAGAGGGATGGCTTTCAGCTTTTGTCCATTGAGTATGATGTTGGCTGTGGGTCTATCATATATGGCCTTTATTATGTTGAGGTACTTTCCTTCTATACCCATTTTACTGAGGGTTTTTATCATAAATGGGTGTTGGATCTTGTCGAATGCTTTCTCTGCGTCTATTGAGATGATCATGTGGTTTTTGTTTTTCATTTTGTTGATGTAGTGTATCACGTTGATTGACTTGCGGATGTTGAACCATCCCTGTGTCCCTGGTATAAATCCCACTTGATCATGGTGTATAATCTTTTTGATGTATTGCTGTAATCGGTTTGCCAAAATTTTGTTGAGGATTTTTGCATCTATGTTCATCAGTGATATCGGCCTGTAGTTCTCCTTCTTTGTGTTGTCCTTGTCAGGTTTGGGGATCAGAGTGATGTTGGCTTCATAGAATCTGTTAGGGAGTTCTCCATCTTTCTCAATTTTCTGGAACAGTTTGAGGAGAATAGGTATTAAGTCTTCTTTGAATGTTTGGTAGAATTCTCCAGAGAAGCCGTCTGGTCCTGGACTCTTGTTTTTGGGGAGGTTTTTGATTACCGTTTCTATTTCCTTACTTGTGATTGGTCTATTCAGATTCTCCATTTCTTCCTGATTCAGTTTGGGGAGATTGTAGGAGTCTAGGAATTTGTCCATTTCTTCCAAGTTGTTCAATTTGTTGGCATATAGTTTTTCATAGTATTCTCTTATGATCTCTTGTATTTCATTGGTATCTGTTGTGATTTCTCCTCTGTCATTCCTGATTTTATTAATTTGCGCTTTCTCTCTTCTTTTCTTGGTGAGTCTGGCTAGGGGTTTGTCAATTTTGTTAATTCTTTCGAAGAACCAACTCTTTGTTTCATTGATCCTTTCTATTGTCTTTTTTGTTTCAATATCGTTTATTTCTGCTCTTATTTTTATTATTTCCCTCCTTCTACTGACTCTGGGCTTTGTTTGTTCTTCTTTTTCTAGTTCCGTTAGGTGTCGTTTGAGGTTGCTTACGTGAGCTTTTTCTTGTTTAGTGAGGTGAGCCTGTATTGCGATGAATTTCCCTCTTAGGACTGCTTTTGCTGCATCCCAAATGATTTCGTATGTCGTGTTCTCATTTTCATTTGTCTCCAGATAATATTTGATTTCTTCTTTAATTTCTTCAATGATCCATTGTTTGTTGAGAAGCGTGTTGTTTAGTCTCCACATTTTTGCACCTTTCTCTGCTTTTTTCTTGTAGTTGATTTCTAGTTTAATAGCGTTATGATCAGAAAAGATGCTTGATATTATTTCAACTCTCTTGTATTTATTGATGTTTGCTTTGGTTCCCAAAATATGGTCAATCCTTGAGAATGTTCCATGTGCACTTGAGAAGAATGTGTAACCTGCTGTTTTTGGATGAAGTGTTCTATATATATCTATTAAGTCCATCTGGTCTAATTTTTCATTTAATTCTATTATTTCCTTGTTGATTTTCTGTCTGGATGTTCTGTCCATTGGTGTTAATGGTGTGTTGAGGTCCCCTACTATTATTGTATTGTTGTTGATGTCTTCTTTTAGTTCTATTAAGAGTTTCTTTACAAATTTTGGTGCTCCTGTGTTGGGTGCATATATATTTATAAGTGTTATGTCTTCTTGGTGGAGAGTCCCTTTTATCATTATATACTGTCCCTCTTTATCTTTCTTTATCTGTTTTGCTTTGAAATCTACCTTGTCTGATATTAGTATAGCGACACCTGCTTTCTTTTGTTCATTATTAGCTTGGAGTATTGTTCTCCATCCCTTCACTCTGAGTCTGTGTTTGTCTTTGGGGCTGAGGTGTGTTTCCTGGAGGCAGCATATTGTTGGATCTTGTTCTTTGATCCATCCTGCCACTCTGTGTCTTTTGATTGGGGAGTTCAATCCATTTACATTTACAGTGATTATTGAGACGTGGGGGCCTACCACTCCCATTTTGTGTCTTGTTTTCCGGTTTTTTTCAGTTTCCTTTGTTTCTCGTCCCATGGTTTAATCTGTTCTGATGTAGAGCTGCTACTCTCTGTTGTTGTCCTTCTACTTATCTCCTCTGCTCTTGGTTTTGTAGCCCCTTTCCTTTTTTGGATTTTTCAGGAATGAGGGTTTTCCTGAGGATTTCCTGAAGAGGAGGTTTTGTGGCAATGAACTCCCTTAATTTTTGTTTATCTGGGAAAGTTTTTATTTCTCCATCGTATTTGAAGGATATTTTCGCTGGGTAGAGAATTCTCGGCTGTAGATTTTTGTCCTTCAGATTTTTGAATATATCATTCCACTCTCTTCTAGCCTGTAAAGTTTCTGCTGAGAAATCTGCTGATAGCCTGATGGGGGTTCCTTTGTAGGTTAGTTTCTTTTGCCTGGCTGTCCTTAATATTTTCTCCTTGTCGTTGACTTTTGCTAGCTTCACTACTATATGCCGTGGAGTTGGTCTTCTTGCATTGATAAAGTTTGGAGATCTATTGGCTTCTGTCACCTGAAGATCCATCTCCCTCACCAGATTTGGGAAGTTCTCAGCCATTATTTCTTTCAATAGGTTTTCTGCCCCTTTCTCCTTCTCTTCTCCCTCTGGTATACCTATAATCCTTACGTTGTCGGTCAGAATTCTCTCTTAACTCATTGAGAATCTTAATGATGGCTGTTTTGAAGTCATCGTCATTTAGGTTATATATCTCATTTTCTTTGGGATTGTTTTCTGTGTATTTGTTGCTTTCTTTCTGTTCTGGAGATTTAATGTATTTTTTCATATTGCTTGATGTTGTTGATTTGTGCCTCCGCATGGAGATAGAGTTTAGTTGCTCCTTTCACTTGTTTCAGCTGCTGCGGTGGGGGGAGCAGCTGTTTATACTTCACCAACCAGGAACCCTGTCCGTAGTTGCTAACTGGGCCCGGGCCCCTCTTCGTAGCCACAGTGGCCCTTTGGATTCCCTCCTCTGCCGTGGGGGCCGTCACAGGGGGGCTTCAGGCACCTAGATGTGCTCTCTCCTTGGGGTCTGCAACGGTGTTATGGGCTTTTCCAGCGGCCAGGGGTGGGATCACTTATATTTGTCGCTCCGTTGCTGTCGGCACCCACCAAATCTCACTTGTCCTCTATGGGTCGCAGGAGAGCTATTGGCATCTTCTACAGTCTGTGGTTAGTACACCTAGCTATGCTGCTTTTGCCCTGGGGTCTTCCAGCCTTGTGGCTGGCGGCTGGGTGCCTTCTACTGGTGCTGTGCAGAGGCTTTCCCTAAGGCTGCTGTGAGCCTGTAGGGTTTCCCCCTAGGCTACTAAGCTGGGTCTCTGGAACTCTCTCCAGCCCCAGTCCTCTCTGAGATCTCCGGCAATCCCTAGCCTCACGGGGTGGGCAACGACAGCTGGGGGTTGCCCCGCCCTCTGGGATTCTCTCTGGGCCTCTCCCGGAGCCGTGAATGCTCAGCGTGGCCCCTCTGCTAATGGCAGACAGAGAGTTTTGTCTGCTGCCCGGGCGGAGCTCCGGCGCTTCCCCTCCGGGTCGCAGAACCGGCCTTTGAAAGTTCCCCCGGCCCCGGTCCTCTCCGAGATCTCCGGCAATCCCTAGTCCCACGGGGCGGGCAACAGCAGCTGGGAGATCTCTGTGCCCTCTGTGTCTCTCTCTGGGACCCTCCGGGCGCCCCGAGCACCAGGCTGTGTCTCCCCGCCAATGGCGGGGAGAGACTCTCCCCGCGGGCTCAGGTGTGCAACTCCAAAGTTTCCCTCTGCGTTTAGGAGTAATTGCAGGGGGTTTAGGTAGGGTTCTGGTCACCTGTTTCCACCGTCGCTCCTCTGTTGTGTTCTCACTCCTGCCCTAGATGTGTGTGGATCCTCTGGGGGCGTCCGTTGGAAGAAAGCCGCTTGCGGGTACTAGGCTGCCCATTGGGGTCGGAGAGTTTTCACCTATTTCCACATCCTCCCGGAGGAAAGTCCATCCGCCTTCCGATGTATAGTCGCATGGGTGTCTCAGACGTCCTGAGATGCTGTCTGGATATCCTTTGTCAAGCGATAAGTGTCCAAATAATTGTAGACTCGAAGGGCGAGAGACAAAGAGGACTACTCACGGCGCCATCTTGGCTCTTCTCTCCTCAGTCTCACTCTTGAACGATAGTTTGAGTACAGACTTCTTGATTATTTTCTCTTAATAATGTGTCTACCATTCTATTGTCCTTTCTCCTCAATTTTTGTTGATGAGAAATCTGCTGATAAGGTATTATTGTTCCCTTGAGGGAAGTCATTTTGTCTTGTCGCTTTTGTGTGTGTGTGTGTTTGTGTGTGAGGAAGATTGGCCCTGAGCTAACATCTGTGCCAATCTTCCTCTATTTTATGTGGGATGCTGCCACAGCATGGCTTAACTAGGTCCATGCCCAGGGTCCGAACCTGCAGACCCCAGGCCACTGAAGTGCAGCATGTGAACTTAACCACTATGCCACCGGCCTGGCCCCAGAGAGAAAAATCTTAAAAGCAACAAGATAGGGGCCAGCCCAGTGGCGTTGTTGTTAAGTTCACACACTCAGCTTTGGTGGCCCAGGGTTTGCAGGTTCAGATTCTGGGCACAGACCTAGCACTGCTCATCAAGCCATGCTATGGTGGCAGCCCACATAAAATAGAGGAAGATTGGCACAGATGTTATCTCAGGGTCAATCTTCCTCACAACAACAAAAAAAAGATTTTTCTCTCTTTCCATTATGTTCTGTGTTTCACTTTGGGTGTGAATGATTTTAATATATTCCGGTGTGTGGCTCAGTGATTACCTACTCAAATATTGCTTCTTTCCTATCCTGTCTATTCTATCACTCTGGAACTCCCTTTAAACATATATTGAGCCTTTTCATTCTATCCTCCGTATCTCTTAACTTTTCTTTCATATTTTCTATCTCTTTGTAGTTACATGCTACATTCTGGGTGATTTCCTCAGCTCTGTCTTCTACTTCATTATTTTCTATTGATTTCTTTAAACAACCCATTGAGTTTTTAATTTCAATGAATATATCTATTTTTTATTTTTAAATGTTTCACTTTAGTATTTTTTCAAATTTCCCTGTTTGTTTTATAACATTCTCTTGTTTCATTGTGGTTTCTATTCTTTTGCCATTTTAAGAATTTAAAACACATTTATTTTATATTCTCTTTCAGATTTTCCTACTATTTCTAGTTCTTTTTTTTTTTGAAAAAGAAGAAGATTAGCCCTGAGCTAACATCTGCCTCCAATCCTTCTCTTTTTTGCTGAGGACGATTGGTGCTGAGCTATCATCTGTGCCCATCTTCCTCTACTTTATATGTGGGACGCCTGCCACAGCATGGCTTGACAAGCAGTGTGTAGGTCCGCATCCGGGTTCTGAACTGGCAAACCCCAGGCCGCCGAAGCGTAACATGTGAACTTAACCGCTGCCCACCAGGCCTGCCCCTATTTCTAGTTCTTAGGATACAATTTTCCTGTCTGTTGGGTTTCTTGATCTCTCTCAAGATGGTTTATTTCTTCATGTGATGTATAAATTTTTGCTGTTGTGAGCTCATTGTCATGAGGGGATGTTTACTGTATGGGAATTCCTTGCACCGTGAAAGTGTCCTCACACAAGACTGTCCCCCACAGAACAGTTTTTTGTTGTTTTTTTGAGGAAGTTTAGCCCTGAGCTAACATCCGCTGCCAATTCTCCTCCTTTTGCTGAGGAAGACAGGCCCTGAGCTAACATCCATGCCCAGCTTCCTGCACTTTATGTGTGGGATGCCTACCACAGCATGGCTTGCCAAGCGGTGCCATGTCCACATCCGCGATCTGAACTGGCGAACCCCGGGCCACCAAAGTGGAACGTGTGCACTTAACTGCTGTGCCACTGGGCCGGCCCCAACACAGAACAGTTTTTAATTTTCCTGTAGATTTGCATACCCTGTTTGTTTCTGACATCTAGAGATTTCTCTTTCTTATATTTTATCAAGCATATGTATATTTTTGTTGCATAAGGCGAGACCGGATCTTTCAGATTTAATCCACCAGGTTGCTGAAACTCCCATGAAGTAAAAAAAGATGAATTTTCTGCCTAATTTACAATTAAGGGAAAAGAGACACAGTGAATTTAATGTAAAGTAAAAACTCTTCATCGGTGTAAAGTGTTAGAATTATCAACTAAAATCTCAGCATTTTAGTAATCTCTAGATTACTAAATTAGATTTGTTTCCTTTGCGTAGATTATGTTTCCTTTGTGTGTGTGTGTATTTACTTTGTGATGAGATTTGTAAACCCAGTGGCACTGGATAAAGCTTAGAGGTATTTTGTAAGAATTGGGTTTAATTTTGCTTAGTCAAATTTCACATACTAGATGGAAAAGCACTGAAAATGAAATTTTAGACAAAAGCCTACTGTTGCAGCAAATATCTATATTTAATTAATAGAAATAAAGTTAGTGACACATTCAGTAAGGAGGGCACAAACAGTTGTTGGAAAGAGCAATGGCCTGGAGACTTGGAAAGCTGTAGCTTGGACTTTGCTCTGCTCTGTCTAGCTGTGTAACCTTGGGAAAGTCACTAAAGATCTTTAAGTCTCAGTTTCCTCATCTCTAAAAACAGAGCTGGCACTCTCTACAGTTTAAAATCCTGTAATTCTAGATAGTGCAGAGATAGACAGTGCCATTTGAAAATGCCTCAAAATCCTGATGCTGCTAAGTGGGATAAAATGAGAGCTAGAAGAACCAAGATGCAAATTGCTCTTTTTAAATAGCGTATAACATTTGGGAAATAAAGTGACAAAATCTAAAAAAAAAAAGTTGAAAAAACTCTCAAACAAGGTCACAGATTTTAACTGTATAATTTAAATGTGTAAGTCCCTTCCTTTGCTAAATTTTCTCCTACAAAGAAATGGTGCTTGAACAATTGGACATCTACATGAAAAAAAAAAAGAACCTTGACCCATACTCAAAAAACAGCTCAAAATGACTTATTTAAAACCTAAACATAAAACATAAAACTACAAAAACTTTAGAAGAAAACGTATGAGAAAATCTTTGTGACCTTGTATTAAGCAAAGATTTCTTAGATACCACCAAAAGCACCATCAAGAGAAAAAATATTGCTTAATTGGACTTCATCAAAATTATTAACTTCTCCTCTTTGAAAGACACAATTAAGAAAATTAAAAGACAAGCCACAGACTAGGCCAAAATATTTGCAAAGCACATATCTGATAATGGATTTGAATCCAGAATCTATAAGGAACTCTCAAAACTTAATAAGAAAAGAATAAGCCATCCTTCCCCCCCACTCACAAGTTGGCAAAAGATTTGAACAGAAAATCCATGGACTCCACATACATACATAAAAATATTTTCAACATCATCGTCACAGGGATATGCAAATTAAAACCATAATAATATGCCACCACTACCTATTAGAATGGGTAAAACAAACAAACAAAAAAACTGACGATACCAAGTCCTAGCAAGGATGTGGAGCAACTGGAATTCTCACACAGGGCTGGTAAGAAGTGCAAAATGGCCCAGCCTCTTTGGAAAAATAGGCAGTTTCTTATAAACATACATTTATCATTCAACCCGGCAATTCCACTTCTAGATTTACCCAGGAGAAATGAAAATGTATGGTCACTCAAAAACCTGTATGTGAATGTTTATAGTGACTTTATGTATAATCACCAAAAACTGGAAACAACATAAATGTCCCTCAACTAATGAATCGATAAATAAATTGCAGTACATTCATACAGTGGAATGCTACTCAGTAATAAAAAGGACTGAATTATTGATATACACTACAACTATATTCAAGTACAGATGAATCTCAATGTAATTATGCTGAATGAAAGGAGCCAGACCAAATAAGAGTACTGTGTACTATCTGATTTCATTCATAGAACATTTTGGAAGAGGCAGAACTATAGAGACAGAAAACAAATCAGTGGTTGCCGGGGCCTAGATGTGAAGGAAGAGGTTGACCACAAAGGAGCACAAGGGAATTTGTTCGAGTGAAGAAACTGTTGTATATCTTTATTGTAGTGGTGGTTACAAACTATATGCACTCATCAAAATTCATAAAACTCATAACTATACACTAAAAAGGATGAGTTTTACCATTTGGAAATTATACCTCAATAAACCTGACCACCCCAAAAGACTTATAAACAGTGCTTATCACAGATTTTAATGGTAATACTTAAAGGTATCAGCTCCTTTTTTCTCCAGTGGAAAAAATTGTATCATAACTGAGAAATCAATAAGGAGAATAAAACTAAAAGAATAAAATGCATATATTTGCAATATAAAATCTATATGCCTTAAAATCAGCAATACTAAGTATATACAGTATTTAAATAATTATGTTAGTAATTTTTGATCTTTTTCACTTTTTGATTTTATGAGTTAAATAATGAAAACAATTTTTTTCAGAGAAATAGTACTGTTTCATTTTTCTTTCAAATAATGTTGATGCTGAAGTTTCTCAAATAAACCCAGCTTGCCACCTTCAGGCAAGTGAAAGATTTACAGAGATCATCACCAGAGATAAAACATTAACTTTGCAGATTTCTCAATAATTCCTAATTAATAATATTGCAATCACTCTATTAGCCTTTATGAAATTTCCTTTATTCAGGATCTTTCCCTGGCATTTATTAGAATCTTCCCAACTTTCAAAGCTCAGTTCAAATGCTACTAACTCCAAGAAGTCTTCCCTGATCACTCTAGCTAGTTTTTCCTCCTCCAAATATTTTATCTCTTTGAACACCAGTAATGTCATTGAAGGTAGCGATCATGTCTTACACACATTTTTAAGCCTCGGTATGGCTATTAAAAAGGGTGCATGTAAGAGTTGTGCATTCTATTACTTACTGAATGAATACATGAGTGAATGAATAGGAAGTTAGAGTAATCATTGAGCCTTCACTTGAAAGAGGCCCTATTTTACTAACAGAATAATATGAATTTCACATATTTATTCAAGATTATATGCATATGTGTAAAGCATCAATTTTCATTGGCAATGGCTGGAAGTGTCTCAATCTTTATTAACCTCTCAATTAAATTATACCATTGATGAATGATTTAATGACTACTTGGTGACTGGTCCTGTGATACTAACTCAAATCTTAATATCTGGACACCTGAAAACAAGATTAAAAAGAAAGAGCAGAAAGTGTGATGATGATGTCTTTTCCTTTTGGACTAGAAGGTGGATACTTCTCTAAGTTCTATGATATGACCATCTAATTATTTTCCTCCAAATCTCCAAATTGCTAACCTCCTACAGGCATGTTAATAGAATATGTAGCAGTAGCATGGGTTCCACCACCACTTCAATCATAGAAAAATTCCCAATTGTTTCTGTCTAGTTCCACCTGGTTGAGGGAATGAGGGTCTTCTTCATGCTTCCATTCCCTCCAGAATGTACAAGCTCCCCTTTCTCTCTTTCCAGGCCGACATGCATCCAGGACTGCTAAATGACAAACTGGTCATAGGTTTTGGTTTTTGATTTAATTTTAAAGGAAGAGTGGTCCACACTTGAGGATGGCTCATCTTCTTGAATTCCTTCCATTAGAACTTTCTAAGAGGGGTGAGCCCTGTGGCCGAGTGGTTAAGTTCGCATGCTCCGGGGCAGCAGCCCTGGGTTTTGCTGGTTCGTGATCCTGGACTTGGACATGGCACCACTCATCAGGCCATGCTGAGGCGGCATCCCACGTGCCACAACTAAAATATACAACTATGTGCTGGGAGGATCTGAGGAGAAAAAGCAGAAAGAAAAAAAAAAAAAGATTGGCAACAGTTGTTAGCTCAGGTGCCACTCTTTAAAAAAAAAAAGAACTTTCTAACAAAAGATCCTCTTTCTCTTCCACACTTTGAAGGCTCTATATTCCTTCTATCAGTTCTTACTTTCTCAGTACATTCTCCCTTCTCTCTGCCCTCTCTTTAGTGCCAAGTCTTTTCCGTCTGAGAGCGGAAATAATCGGTTCTTCAGGCATGTGCAGGAGGCTCTGGTCTTGGCCCTTAGGTCAGCAGTGTATTGGGATCTTTGTTCCTGTTCTGGTGAGGGCTGGGGAAGAAGACGAAGTCCTTGCTTTATAAGTAAGATAGAAACAGGGGAGGGAAATACAGAGAAACAATCAGATTCATATTTTGGGATACAAATCTGCCACAAATGCAGACTTATAATACCCACCGTGACTAAAAGTTTGTTTTCTCTCCTCCACTCCAGCATCCTTTCTCAAAATGTGAACTTGTATTTTCTCCCTCATCAGTACCTCTGTTTCAACTCTCCCAAAGTCACCTTCTAATTGTACCCCAATAATTTTGTTGACCAAGTATTTTAAAAATCATATATACACCGTAGCAGTGGCATCTTTTTCTGGCTATTCTCTTCTCTCTCTTTCATTTACCTTAGTTGATTCTAACCAGACATCTCCAAATGCATTAAGTACATTTTTGATTTGCTCTCTAATTCTCTTCTCACCCACCTACAATCTGGCTTCTACCTGCTTCTCTTTACCAAAGCAGCTATTGTTTTGGTTAAATTCATGAATTGAAAAAAAATCCATGTGGGGCCGGCCCGGTGGCACAGCGGTTAAGTTCGCACGTCCCGCCTCTCCGAGGCCTGGGGTTTGCAGGTTCGGATCCCGGGTGTGGACACGGCACCGCTTGGCAGGCCATGCTGTGGCAGGCATCCCACATATAAAGTAGAGGAAGATGGGCACGGATGTTAGCTCAGGGACAGGCTTCCTTGGCAAAAAAGAGGAGGACTGGCAGTAGTTAGCTCAGGGCTAATCGTCCTCAAAAAAAAAAAAAAAAATCCATGTACTCTGACACCATTGCTCACTCTCTTTCTGTGACTTCCTGTTGTGATTAGCTTTCTACATATTGCCATTTGTCTGGCATTTTTAACTTTCTGGATTTTATTATATTAATATCTTTGATAATTTTCCTTTCTGCTTCAGTTATTTCTTTTAAATTATAACAGTGGTTCTATTCTCTCCTTTCTTTTCTAAAGATGATTTAAAAATTCGATTGCATTTTGGTAAATCTTTAATATTGAGCCTCCTTCCTGTTTCTGTATGCTCAGAAACACACTGCTTGGATTCAAGAACATTTTGAAAGACTGCTTATGAAGCAATAGCAACAGGGTGCGATTCATACTTCTCACACTTCTTTAAATATCATTTCTTTTAGGTTTTTCTTGTGACCCAAAGATAACAAGAAATAGATTCAATGTTGTTGAGAACACTGATCTTTCTTTTCAGATTCAACCTACTTTTTTTCTTTTTTGGGGGGGAGGAAGATTGTTGCTGAGCTAACATCTGTGCCAATCTTCCTCTACCGTATGTGGGATGCCACCACAGTGTGGGTTGATGAGTGGTGCTATGTCCTGCCAGGGATCCAAACCTGTGAACCTCTGGTGGCCGGGCCAAGTGCTTGAACTCAACCACTATGCCACCATCAACCCACGTGTTTTTTTATTTTTACTCTGCATTTGTATCTTGGGCCAGTCCTGGTGGTCTCGTGGTTAAGATTTGGCACTCTCGGGCTGGTCCCGTGGCAGAGTGGTTAAGTTCGTACATTCTGCTTTGGCGGCCCAGGGTTTTGCCAGTTCGGATCCTGGGTGCGGACATGGCACCACTCATCAGGCCATGCTGAGGCGACATCCCATATGCCACAACTGGGAGGACCCACAACTAAAAATACACATATGTACCAGGGGGCTTTGGGGAGAAAAAGGAAAAATAAAATCTTTAAAAAAAAAAAAGATTTGGCACTCTCATGACCCTGGCCCAGGTTTGTTTCCCCATCAGGGAACCAGACCACCTGTTTGTCCTCCGTTGTCATACTGTTGTGGCTGCGAGTTGTTGTGATGCTGAAAGCTATGCCACTGGTATTTCAAATACCATCAGGGTCACCCACGGTGGACAGGTTTCAGTGGAGCTTCCAGACTAAAACAGACTAGGAAGAAGGACCTGGCCACTCCCCTAAAAATTGGCCATGAAAACTCTATGAATAGCACCAGAGTATTGTCTGAGATAGCTTGGGGAGGTGAGAGGATGGGGCAAAAAGACTGGGCAGGGTTCTGCTCTGCTGTACACAGGGTCACTAGGAGTCAGAACTGACTCAATGGGACTAACAGCAATTTGTATCTTCTTTGCCATTGTAGTTTTTTTTTTTTTTTTAAAGATTGGCACCTGAGCTAACACCTGTTGTCAATTTTTTTTTCTTCTCCCCAAAGCCTGGCAGTACATAGTTGTATATTCTAGTTGTGAGCGCCTCTGGTTGCGCTATGTGGGACGCCGCCTCAGCCTAGCCTGACGAGCGGCGCCACGTCTGCGCCCACGATCTGAACTGGCAAACCCTGGGCCACCGAAGTGGAGCGCCCGAACTTAACCACTGGGCCACGGGGTCAGCCCCGTCGCCGTTGTAATTTGTAAACTCACTGGGCAGGAAATAATTGTTGATCTTTCCATTTGGAGTAGCTCTGAGCACATGGTTATTAATGGTAACATTTTTTTTTTCATTTTTCTTTTCTTTTCTTTTCTTTCTTTTTTTTTTTTGAGGCAGATTAGCCCTGAGCTAACATCTGCTGCCAATCCTCCTCTTTTTGCTGAGGAAGACCAGCCCTGAGCTGACATCTGTGCCCATCTTCCTCTACTTTATATGTGGGACGCCTGCCACGGCATGGCTTGCCAAGCGCTGCCATGTCTGCACCCGGGATCCGAACCACATGAACCAGGTGCTGCCAAAGCAGAACACAACAACTTAACTGCTCCGCAACCCGGCCAGCCCAGTAACATGTTTTAAATGTCCTTGGTTTTAAAATCAATAATGTTAAACAACATTTGAGTTTTTCGCTTACTTTTCTTCATTCTTGGTTTGCAGGTTTTATTCTAGATACTTGCATTAGGTGGTTCTCATACAAGAATGGAGTCTTTCTATTATAGTTCATTTACAAACATTGGAATAAAATATAGTAGGCACCAAGATTTTGATCATTCCATCTCCCATTAGAGTATAGTGGTTATTAGAGTGACTTTGAATCCTGGTCCTATTACCTCTTTGTTTCATTGTCTTAGGCAAGTATGAGAGCCTTGATTCTCACATGTGAAAATTAGGAAAATAATAACCTACTTCTCTGGGTTTTTGTGAGGAATAAATGAAAAAATTTATATTAAATGTTTGACTACTAAGTACTCAATAAACGGTAACTCTCATTGGTCTGAAATGATTCTGTTCACTTTTTTAGAAAGTGATTTTATCATGTCACTGATATAGCTACCTTGTATTGAAATACCTTGCCCTGTACTCACCAATAGCTTGCTTGTACTACAAATATATTTTTGCTTTTTTTGGTTTGTTTTCCTGATTTTTAATATTTTAAATTTCTAACAGGATCCAGAAGCTTGGGAGATTACCATTATGCATGAGAAAAGTCTGAGCTGTTCTCCTATTGCCAGATTTATTCCTGTAGTACCCGGGTTTTGGAGACAGCAAGTTGTTAGAAAGTTGCACTTCATTTCGTGTCAAACAAAATCTGATAAACTTGCATCTTACTAGATGTTAATTAGTTCCATTTAAAAGGAGTTGGTATAAGTACATTTTCAACTAGCACAGAAAAATCTTGGGGTTCAATGACATCTTTTGAACCCTGGTCAGATAGGAGAGTAGCGGCCTTTAGTTAACGGTCAAGTGACAACTTTGAGTTGTCTTCCTTGGCAGAAAGTGTTGGTTAATTCTAACAGCAGGAACGGTTGAAAAATCCAAGAAACAATCTTCCACGTGCATTGATTTTGTTACAATTCATACTATTTACAAAATTGGGAGGCTGTATAACAGAAAAATCTGCTCCCCAAAGTACCTTTTTTGAAAAAGTCACCCTACCTCTGATTGCTATATATCTGTTTAACTTTTCAGCTATTGTGGTTTCCAAGGACTCCACATCCGTTAAAAGTGAGCTTAATTCCTCTGGAGATCAAGCATTCATTCACCCATTCAGCAAATTTAACAAATATTGACGGTCCACTTTGAATCACTTTGCTGGGCTCCGAGTGTACCGTGGTTTTCTAAAGTTCCCGCCCTCGTGTCTACTTGGGGAAAAGCGGAAGAAAATCAACATGGAAATAAATTAAAATGCAGGGTCTTATGAAAGAAATGAACAGCATGGGGAACCTAAGTTTCGGACACTACAGAACTAGAAGTTCGGCTTTGCAACTCAGTAGCTGTGTGCCTTGAACAGGTCATCTGAGGATGAGCGAGGTGAGAATGTGTTGTGGAACGCCGCACTCGAGGAAAGTTCCAGCTCCTGGCAAAGGATCACATCACGTTAGGCGTGTGAAGTCTGACAGCTTTGCAGTGACCATAGCGGCTGAGAAAAGGGGTGTCGCCTAGCTGTTCTGCACACCAGAGGAGAAACAGGAGGGGGCCCTTCAGGACCTTGGTGAGGACAGCATCTCCGCACACCAGAGGATGGAAGGAAACCCTCGGTGGGTGGGCCCTCGAATCTGGGCCCAGCCGGGTCGCGGGGGCGGCCGAGCTTTCCGGCCGCCGCGCGCCACGTCATTGAACAGTTCTCCCTCCCCTCGCTTCGAGTCGCACGCGCGGAAGTAAACACCTCAACGTCATCAGGCCGCGTCTTCTCCTTTCCCCTCCCATCTCCCTAGATCGGTGGACGTGCTCACCTCCGCTCGGGGCCAGGTCTATGTCCCGGTTTCCCGCCGTCGCGGGCAGGGCGCCAAGGCGGCAGGAGGAGGGTGAGCGGTCAAGAGACCTCCAGGAAGAGCGGCCTTCGACTGTTTCCGTCGCTGATAGAGGTGCGGTCCGCGGGACGCTACGAGGCCAGCGGGAGTTACAGCATGGGGGTTTTGGGGGGATGAAAGTCCGCCTTCGGCGGGCAGAGAGGAGTGGTGAGGGGGCCGCAGTGTTCTCCTCACCTTCCAAGCTGGAGGCGAACTTTGCGTCCAATGAGCACTTCGGTCTAGAGGGGGGCGGTCCCAGATCCAAGTTGGGTGAAAAGCTTGCTGGGGGCCAAAAAAGTGAACCCCAACGCCGAAACACGTTCTGCTCTTAAACAGGCTCATAAAGCCTTTGTTCTCTACTCTTCCATCCCCCCCACCTTCGTCGGGCCGCCAGCCTGCCTTTGGGTACGGTATGAAGGGAGCCAGTTTCCAGGAGCCAGTTTCCATGGTTACCCACCACTTGGCCTTCTGGGATATCAGTCACTCTGAACAGGGACCTAACTTGAACCATGAATCAGAAGCAAACACAGGTGGCTTTTAATTCAGCTGAGAGTTTTCTGCTGTGTTCCAGGTTTTGGTCTATTTAATAAAATTGGGCTTTGTGCTTCTGTATAGGTGAGCTTCTGTATAGGTATGCTTGCACATACATTGCCTTGTGCTAGGCTTACTTTGTTAAATACTTTGAGTCATTCATTGGCAAGTGCTCAAGTTGTTAGATTTCACTAAAAAGTTGTTCTGGGCTTATAAATCCTCACTTACAAATTGGGCATAGCTGATTTAACTAAGAAGTCATGGATTGATCCCTTCCAGCCCTAAAATTCTGTTGTCTTTCTCTTCTCAGTTCTGGAAATTGAGTCAGCGATATCTTTACAGGCCTTTTAATTGCACAATTGTTTTTCTGTTATTACAGAAGAGAAAGGATGCACATCACAGGAGGGAGGAACTACTCCAACTTTTCCTATTCAAAAACAAAGAAAAAAGCTTATTCAAGCTGTGAGGGACAATTCATTCCTTATTGTTACTGGAAATACAGGAAGTGGTAAAACAACTCAACTCCCAAAATATCTATATGAAGCAGGTAATTTTATTCTGGGATAATATTGTGTGTATTTAAAAGATATCCTCTTAAAAGCTAATAGGACTTGGGTATTACACAAATGCCCACCATTTATTTTACAGTCCCAATTCTTCTCTTGGCACACCCTTCCTACATCTTCCCTGCTTCTTTATAGTCTTATTTCAGACTCAGGAATTAGTTGAAATGGCAGTTTTTTCACTTTTAATTACTTAATAATCCCAAATAGAATTATAAGTAGATATTGATTCTCTGCTATAGAATAAGTTTGTGTGGCAGTAGACTATAATCATTGGGTATTGAAATAATTTTCAGGGGGAAGGGATATATTGATATACTTTGCTGGCATTAGTATTTATAGGTTCTTTCTCCAGAGTGTTAACAGGTGAGTGTTTATTCCTCAATTCTGCTAATACCAAGCCAGCTAACAAATTACCCTTAAAGTGTCTTTCCCTTTGATATGGTAAAACTTTCTTTTATAAGGTTAGCCTAGAGCAAAATTATATTGGATATAATTCATACAAAAATTAACAAAAATTTCTTAGCTTATACTAACTTGTTCTAAGGCATCTAATCTAAGATGCCATCTATTAAGGCATACCACTATTTTGCGTACTGTTAATGAAGTAAAATTGCCATCAGCTGTAAGATGCATCTTCCTTTCAGAGATACTAAAATAGTAAAAAATGCCTATAGAATCTATGAAAGGTGGTATATTTAACTTCTGTGGCAAAGGTAAATCTATTTTGGGAAGCATGTGGAATTTTATGGATTCCTAGGGATGAAAAATTCTTGGCCTTTAGACTAAATCTTTAGACTGAAATTGGAGAAAAACCAAACCTAACTAAAATATGTACATTTTAGATGGTTACTAATATGTATTCTTATTTTTTATTAATACTTAAATTTCCACAGTGCAAATGTAATACAGTGTGGTGTTAATTTGCAGAGTTTTCTTTTGGAAACACTTGAACAGTTTATATCGATTGACCAGAAACAATTTAGCTCTAATAGGAAGCAATTATTTACATTTTTGTGTTTTTTACCTCTGGTTCTATTAGGGTTTTCACAACATGGTATGATTGGTGTGACTCAACCACGAAAAGTAGCCGCCATATCAGTTGCTCAGAGGGTTGCTGAAGAAATGAAATGCACTTTGGGATCTAAAGTAGGATACCAAGTTCGTTTTGATGATTGCAGTTCTAAGGTACAAAAGTTTTGTTAGTATTTGTTTAAGTACTGTAAACTTAGGGAAAGAGTAGAGAAAGTTATGAAAGATTTTAACTTCAAAATTCCATTTATATTTTAAAGAAACAAAGCTTCAGGTTATAATTAATTTTTGTTGCCCATTGTTAATGTTTTAGCTCTGAAGTGTCTAATATTTATCCCATTTTCTTCCTTCTCAATTAGTTTTTTTTTTTTCCCTGAGGAAGATTAGCCCTGAGCTAACGTCTGTTGCCAGTCTTCCTCTTTTTTTGCTTGAGGAAGATTAGCCCTGAGCTAACATCTTTGCCAGTCTTTCTCCACTTTATATGTGGATTGCTGCCTCAGCATGGCTGATAAATGGTGTAGGTCCACACCCAGAATCTGAACCTGTGAACTCAGGCCACTGAAGTGGAGTGCACCAACCTTAACCACTATATCCTGGGGCCCTCCTCTCAATTAGTTTTTAAGTAAGTTATGTTTATTTTTCTTAGGATTCTTTATTTTAGTTTTTTAGTTGTAAGGATCCTTGATATGTAACTTACATTTGTGTTTTTTAAAAAAAATTTGTTGTAGTAAAATGTACATAACATAAAATTTATCATTTTAACCATTTTTAGGTTTATACATCAGTGGCATTAAGTACATTCACAATGCATAGCCATCTCCACTGTCTGTTTTTGGAACTTTTTGATCATTTCAAATGGAAACTCTGTACCTCTTAAACAGTAACTCCCCTCACCTTCCTCCCCCCAACCCCTGGTACCTTCTATTCTACTTTCTGTCTCTACACTTTTGACTATTCTAAGTACCTCATATAAATGAAATCATGCAATAGTTTGTCCTTCTGTCTGGCTTATTTCATTTAGCATAATGTTTTCAAGGTTCATCCATTTTGTATGTTTGTATTCTTGAAGTCAGTGGAAAACTGACAACTTAATTAACAAAGTCAGTAAGCAAGTATTTATTGAGCATCTTCTATATTCATGGCACTAACAAATTTAAAGTTCTGTTCTTTTTTTTTTAATATTATTTTTTAATTTTTCCTTTTTCTCCCAAAGCCCCCCGGTACATAGTTGGGTATTTTTAGTTGTGAGTCCTTTTAGTTGTGGCATGTGGGACGCTGCCTCAGCATGGCTTGATGAGTGGTGCCATGTCTGCACTCAGGATTCAAACTGGCAAAACCCCGGGCTGCCAAAGCAAAATGTGTGAACTCAACCACTCGGCCATGGGGCCAGCCCCTAAAGTTGTTTTCTTGTTAATAGTTAAAATTCACATTCCCTCAGGATTTCTTAATTCTGTACTAGATACAAAAGAATCCCTGATTTACCTATGGTCCTTAAGGAATGGCTATCAATTACGGCACAGAATGACTCTTTAAAATACTATCTTTGTCTCCCTAGTGGTCACTGCTGGGGATATTTCTTCCTTTTTTTCTTCCCTGGTTTTATAGATGCCACTACTGTTAACTCCTAACCTTTGGACCTTATTCTCACCTTGTTTTAATGCTAGTTGACTGACGCTATTTTTTTTATAGGAGAATGAGTAGGCAAGAAGAGAGTGAGAGGAAATTGTGCACCTAACCATTTCTTCTACCTTATCTCCTGGGTCCTCTAAAATGATAGCTGAGAGGGAGATGAATCCCATTTTATTGTTGTTTCCCACAACTTGCTCACCTGAAGCCATTACATTATCTTACTACTTTCCACTGACTTCATTGCATCTCCTTATAGCCCAGCTGTGTAGTAGGCAATACCATCTAGGTTTGTGTAAGTACACTCTATGATGTTCGCACAATGAAGAAATCACCTAATGACACATTTCTCAGAACATATCCCTGTCGTTAAGTGACGCATGACTGTATTTTATGTATTCTTTTATTTAGTCGAATTAGTGTGATCACTTAATGTCTGTTCATTTTGGGGGAAATTTTGGTTTGCAAAGCAGGGATGAATTTCTGTGATACTATATATGTATGAGTTGATGTATTCTACTATTTGAACATTAGGAAACAGCGATCAAATACATGACTGATGGATGTTTACTGAAACATATTCTGGGAGATCCAAATCTTACCAAATTCAGTGTCATTATTTTGGATGAAGCTCATGAGAGAACTCTAACTACAGTGAGTATTTTAATATATTGGTTATTTATTAGTTTACTTCTTCGGGGTAGCTTTTTAGTGTATAGAGAATTGTCTCTTCTTACTTACATTTTAATCTATTGAAATGGGAATTCTTTGGTTAGGAGAGCAAAATATTTAAAATAAGGTGGCGGTTAGGTACACTTGTGACTTACTAGAAATTTACTTTTCTTTCAGGACATCTTATTTGGTTTATTGAAGAAGCTATTTCAGGAAAAGTCTCCTAATAGGAAAGAACATTTAAAGGTCGTGGTGATGTCAGCAACTATGGAACTTGCTAAGCTCTCTGCATTTTTTGGAAATTGTCCAATATTTGATATACCTGGAAGGCTTTATCCAGTCAGAGAAAAATTCTGCAATTTGATTGGCCCACGAGACAGAGAAAATACTGCGTATATTCAAGCGGTACTACTTGGCATCCTTTTTATGTCTTTTTTATATCTATGATTCTAGTTGACTGAGTAGTTTGATAATTCATTTGTTCCCTGTTATTTTAGTGGCAGCACTCATACGTCCTAGGACTTTTGATAACCAATTTAATTCTTCTGTGGAACAAGGAGAGGTATCAGGGGGAAGGCTGTATTTCCACTAGCATATTATGCTTGTGTTTCTTGGTTTAGATTGTGAAAGTGACCATGGATATCCATTTGAATGAAATGGCTGGAGACATCTTGGTTTTTCTGACTGGTAAGCATTCAGTGTCAGGTTTAAAATTTTTGCTTTTTATAAGAGGAGAATGTGGCACCACACTAGAGGGTTACCTTTTTTTTGAGATCTAAATTCTACTCATGTTGCCCTAGCTTTTTATGATTATCTGAATGGTGTTAGGTATTATGTCTTATGTAAGAAATATAGGCTAATTCTACACTGCCGTAAAAAAAGTGTCTTATTAATAAACATATGTAAAACATGCTGACCTTTTATTAGAAAGATGTTAAATGGTAAAGTTGATATTTTTATTAGTCTGTCTTATATAGAGCTGTTACCACACTAAATGGTCCTGGATCTGAATGATTAACTCCATTATTTCAAGAGGCATCCTACCAGCTCCTTTCTTCTTTGAGCAGGGGAATGGTACTGTGTGATAGCAGTACATACGGTGCGGAATCCATGTCTCATAGACAAGCCTTTTTTGGAGGTCAAAAATAGAATAGTTAAATCTCAGACTAGTGTGATTCTTTAAGTAGCAGCATCTTGCTAACAGAAATGAGTCATTTCATCAGTCACCTCCTACTCTGCCTTGTACTGATGTTGGAAGTGAGACATTGTAACAATCTCTTGCCTTTTTGTGGTTACTTAAGTATTTTAAAATACACCTAAATGGAGTATCTCCTGGATTAGCTTCCTCTGTGGTGTTAACTTTACTGAGTCTTCCTCAAATACTTTGTTAACAAGATGAAAGGCTTGAAGATTAGAAACATTTTTAATTTTTTAGAGATTTAAATTCCTTGGAAACTGGCATTTCTACTATTTTTAATTTTATTGTTGAGATTTGGTACAACTTGTATGTTCATCTCCTTTATCTCAAATGAGAGATTTAAAATAACCATTATGCAAAAGGAATTTTAATCCAGAAGACTTTTTCATTCTTAAATTAATTTTGCTGTTCAATTGCTGACATTATTTTCCTCCCTTATTTCAGGTCAGTTTGAAATCGAAAAAAGTTGTGAGCTACTTTTTCAGATGGCAGAGTCTGTTGATTATGATTACGATGTTCAAGACACCACTCTAGATGGCTTGTTAATACTGCCGTGTTATGGATCTATGACAACAGGTAATTCTTCACTAGAACAGAAAATTTGATTTTTAAAAAACTTTTTATTGACTAATCATATACGTCCAGAAAAGTGCACAGATTGTAAGTGTTTAGGTCAATGAATTTCACAAACTGAACTTACCTTTGTAACTAACACCTAGATCATAAAACAGAGCATTAAGAGAACGAATATCCCTTGAGAGAAGTGATTTTTTTTCTTGAGGTCTTTTCACGTTTACTTTTTCACATGCCTCGGACACGTCCTCCTTAGTATTGAGAGTAGGCTATGTCCTCTCCCAGCAGAACAAAAATACTGTTGGTAATTTTTTGAAATGAGGACTATAATTTCTTGATTATAGTACCATAGGTCAAATCTAATTTGCTACTGTCACCGAATTTCTAGAAATTGTATATATACAGATATATCTGAGACTAAACACAGTGGATTGTTTTCTTTTTGAGTAGCCACACAGTCTGCTTTTCAAGAATAATGCTGTTCTTTTGTAAATTCAGAGAGCAAATGCAAACTTTTATAATTCTGATATTTGCTCATAATAAATGTTGTTGAATGAGGTTTAGAATTTGTTTTGTAACACTATTCTATTATGGAATTGGACTTCTAAAACTAAAGGGAAGTTAATTGTAGCCTCCTATTTGGAGTTTTGAATGGGATTAGCATTTAATGTAATGTAAAAAGCATTTAAATGTTTTTATATTTTTTGTGTGTTTTTGTTGAGTAAGTGGTTCTTATCCTTACATTAACAAAAAAAGTTTGGGAGTATAGGTGTTGATAAATAACCATAGACCATGTGCTGTTTTGGAAATCTTTTTGTGATGTTAGGCCCTTGCTCTCAATACTGAAGTCTATTTTTAGATTTTTACGTCTTCAAGGGAATTCTTAGGGTCATTATTAGATATTTAAGGTTTTCATTGTTTTCTGGAGAATGGATCCATTGACTCTTTTATAATTTACTTTGTAACTGATCAAGTAATTCAAAACCCATTATGGTTGCTTTGTTATTAACCATTAACAATATACACATATTTTTTCTATATAAAGTAAAGAATTTTATTCTTTCCTTCTTACTACCACATTGAAAATAATGTTCTGTATCTGCTATTGCTTCTTGTTTAAACTTCTGGAAATCCAGTTTTTATACTATTAAAGGTTTCCAGTGACCTATTTCTCAAATCTTATGGCTTTTTCCCATTAGTTTGTATTTTGGTTTTGTGATAATAATAATAAGTCTCCTTGAAATGTCCTCTGGGATAATATTTAATTATCTGGTTACCACTTTTTCTCTAAAGCTACTGCCCTGCCACCCTCCCCAGCCTTTGTTTCCCTCTAACTGTGACTGCTCCCTGAGGTTGCAGCCTTAGCTTGCTGTTTTCCTGGAATTCTCTGTTTTGGAGCGGTTGGCTCCTAAGACTCACCTGTCACTTCTCTGTGGATGACTCCTGAAAGCTGTCTCTAGTTCGTTCTCCTGCACTCTAGACCTCCTGGGTCTCCTCAGGGCTCTCTGGTCTGTGCGTCATATCATCCTAGATCTTTCAATCCAAACATGGGGCAACTCCTACAGCTTTTCTTTTACCCTTGTCTTATCTAGATCTTCTTTTCCTTTTTTTATTGTCACTGTTAGAGTTGGGATCCTCAATTTGCTTTCCTGAGTTGTTAATGTAGCCTGCTAACCTGTTTTCTCTGATTAAGTTTACCATCCTACCTGCAGTGGTAAGCGTAATCTTCCAAAAGCACAGCTCTAATGTGTCAGTCTCCTGTTGGCTACCTGCAACCATTCCCTATTACCAACTGAATTAAAATGCCAACTTAGTAACTTGGCATTCATCGTCCTTCCACTATGACGTCAACATGCCTTCAGCCATAATTTCTAGTGTGTGTGATTTTCTGTGTTGGCATACATGTGTAAACAGTAAAGATATGAGAGTGGGTGAGTAGAGCCATTAATGAAGGGTTTTCTTTGTTTATTTTAGTTTCCTTTCTGGTTCCAGGGGCACTATAAGGGTGATCCATGGTGATCCATTATGAGCATAATACTGTGTATTGCAGTGGTTTGTAACAGTGCAAAGAGGCGTTCGGATAGAGCTGATGAAGTGTACTGAGTAATGGGTGAGGTGGAGTTGGATAAAGAAGGGAGCGAGTGGCAGGTTTCTGGGATCTTAGACTTTCTTTTTAAGCCTGGTTAATATAATACAGCACTTACTTCTTTATTATTGCTACTTTGGGTGATGGGAAGAGACACTATTAGGTTATTTCCTTTCTTTCTTTCTTTTTTTTTTTTGAGGAAGATTAGCCCTGAGCTAACATCTGCTGCCAATCCTCCTCTTTTTGCTGAGGAAGACTGGCCCTGAGCTAACATCCGTGCACATCTTCCTCTACTTTTATATGTGGGATGCCTACCACAGCATGGCTGACCAAGCGGTGCCGTGTCTGCACCCGGGATCCAAACTGGCAAACCCTGGGCTGTCGAAGCAGAACGTGCACACTTAACTGCTGTGCCACCAGGCTGCCCCACTTTATTTTCTATTATGCTTCAGGAACTAAAAACTTGCACTTGGGAGTGAAGAGAGGCAAGAAGGATTTCCTGCTTGTAGCCTGTAGTGAAGTGGGTTCGTAAATGACCCATACTTGGGTTTAGTGAATAGGTAAAAATTATGAGGTGGATGTTTTATATTTGCTCTTATTTCTGGACTAGCCATGATGATGACTGACTTTTTTAAAGGGACATCTTAAAATATCTCCCTAATTGACATAGAAAATTCTCATCTGTCAAATGTGAAGAGGTGCAGTGTTATCCCTTCTATTACCAAGGTTATATGATCTTGCTCTCTGGGTTGAACTCCCTCTAACCTCTGTTGGTGATGTTCTGTCAAGCTCAAAATGTAGGAGGTATTTTTGATTCCTTTTCCTCCCACATTTTTTTTTGTGACTGTGTTTGCTGTTTCCTTAACTTGAACTCCCGTTTTTCCTTTTAGCGTCTCCTCTCACTGTCTGATGCTATTTCATTTCACGAGCACAACCAGCTTTATGAAAACCTTTCCTGATCCCACTTCTCACAGCTGGCTCTGATCTCTTCTTCATTTGAACCTCGTTGTGCTTTGCTGTACTTCTTATGGCACGTAACACATTCTACCTCGTGTTATGGTTGTCTCATCCCCTCTATGAGATCATGAACTTTTTGAGGGCAAGTACTATATTTTGACGATGTCCTGCTTAAATATTTGTTGAACTGAATTCCAGATTTTTGACTTTGTGCTGGCCATTCTGTTAATGTCTTGCGTCAAACACTATGTCTAGAGCTTATTCTTGTTTCTCTTAAAACTTTTTGCTCTTCTGACTTCCCACCTTTTGTTCAAGATATTGCAGTTCTTCATGTTTGTCATGCATCTAGGGAAAGCTGAGCCGCACAAGAATTTATGAACTGAAATATACCTATTAGTTCATAAGTGACAAATGTTTGCATGGAGTTAGACAATTTTAGCACTGAAAGTAATTATCTAGTTCAGCCTTTTTTGGAGGGTGGGGTCTCAGATTCTCTTAAAAAAGTAAGGAAAGCCATGGCTTCTTTCTCTAGAAAAATGCACATATACCCATATATATGTTTTTGCATAATTGGACTTCTTTATTTTACAGATAGAGGCTAAGTGATGTTCCTGAGGTCACATGGTAAATCTACATTTGATAACTGGTTATTTATTCCGTAATGGCTGATATGATAGTACATATGTTTCCAGAACACATGAAGAAAAGGAAAAGAACTTTACCTTGGATTAGTATACAACATTTTAAGTTGCCATATTTTCTTTTTTTTTAAAGATTGGCACCTGAGCTAACATCTGTTGCCAATCTTCTTTTTTTCTTTTCTTCTTCTCCCCAAACCAGTACATAGTTATATATTCTAGTTGTAGGTCCTTCTGGCTCTGCTCTGTGGGATGCCGCCTCAGCATGGCCTGATGACTGGTGCTAGGTCTGTGCCCAGGATCTGAACTGGTGAAACCCTGGGCCGCTGAAGCAGAGCATGTGAACTTAACCACTCGGCTACGGGGCTGGCTCCATAGTGTACAACATTTTAAAAGAGGAAAAACTGCCACTTAGATTATTGCATAAATCCAAAAATAGTTTTCTTTTCTTTCTTTCTTCTTCCTGCAAAACAAAGATTTTACCTCATATGGCAAGTAACTAGAATTTGACTTTGTCTAAGGAACAATTTCCTTAAATGTTAAGATTAAAAATGTTGGTGAATAAGGCTAGTGAGCTTCACCTAACAACTTTTACTCTATTTTACTCTATGTGGAGTCTCCCCAAATGGGAAAATTTTTCTTTTGAAGAAAATACATACTTTAAAAGAAAATAAAATTAGCAAAGTAAGAAAAATAAATGTACTCAGATCCCAGCAACATGATTAAGTGATAATCACTATTAATATTTTGAGGTATATTGTTCTGAACTTTTTATTTGTACATTTAAATGTGTTTTTATTGTTTAGTTTTTTTAACAAAAGATGGGATTATGTTATATATGCTCTTTTACATTTTTCTTTTTCGCTGTTTGTAGAAATTCTAAAAGTATAGAAAAGTACACACACAAAAAATCCATTCCCCACCATGCAGAATGAACACTGTTAGTGTGTCAAAATATTTGCTCCAATTTTCTTTTAAGAAAAAGTACTCAATTGAGGAAAAATTATGCAGTATCATTATAAAGAATGCAAGCAGTGTACAATACAAAGGTAAAAGTAAAGAAATTGCCTCAAATCCCTCCATCCAGAAATAACCATCTTTAATACTAGGAAAAACATTATTCAGACCTGTGTGCATGTGTGTATACATCCAGAAGGGTATGTAAGTAGATAGGTAGGTTGATAGAAACACTTTCTACAAGTGAGATTGTACTATTAGTTGCTTTTCAAAAAAGTATTTAATTTTATTTGAATTTACTTAAAGGAATTACTAAACTTCAAGTAAATCTTTCTTTACCACATGAGATATTTTACAAAAGATTGCTTTAAGTTTAAAAAGATGAAAGTATTAAGCTGAGGGTAATATCTTCTTTTTAGATCATATTTGATTGGAGATCTTATCTGTTGACTCTGATTTGAAAGATGAAGACTTAAGTACTTTTGCTCTTCTATATTCTCCCCTTATGATTTTTGTTAGTTATTTTTACATTGTTCAGATGCATTCAGTGTTAGCCATCAATCCTTTTACCATGGTTTTTCCATTCCTAAGTTACTTTTGGTTAATTTTAGATTGTCTGGATTTTAACTTCTTTTTTAATAGAAGGGTTCTTGAGTGTTATTTTTTTGTTCTTCTTTTATGTTTGAGAATGTCTGGCTTTTGCCTTTGTACTTGAACTACATCTTGGCTGGGTTTTATGTTCTTGGGTCACACTTTCTTTTCCTTAGAACTTGGTAGACGTTGTCCAGTTGTCTTCTGGCATTGAATGTTGCTGCGAAGAAGTCTGAGGCCAGCCTGATTTTTTTTCCCTTCCTTGTAAGTGATTTGCTTTTTCTGTCTGATTGCCTGAAAATTTCTGTTTTATCCTTAAAGTTCAATAGTTTTAATTAGGATATTTTTTGGTGTTAAGTGTTTTATATTAAAACTTCCTGAATTTGATGTGCTCTTTTTAAAAATCAACTTTATTGAGGTATAATTTATATACAATAAACTGTGCCTGTTTTAAGTATACAGTTCAGTGAGTTTTGACAAATGTACATGCTGGTGTAACCAAACCCTACAAACAAGATGAACTTTTCTAATGTGCTCTTTTGATCTGCAAATTCTTTTGTTTATTTCAGGGAAATTCTCTTGTGTTCTATTTTTGAGTATAACTTTTGTTTATTTATTGGCTTCTCTACTTCAAGGATACCAATTATTCTTATGTTGGATTGCCTGTCTTCCATATTTTTTTAACTTCCTTCTAGTTACTTTATCTTTTTCAACTACATTTACTGATTATCTCAAGCCTTTTCTCTGTGTCAGGATTTTGATTTTTAGCTATATTAGTAAGAATTCTCAAGATATTTTTGACTCACCCAAAAATAACTTTGAGGGAGGGGTATAGATTTTGAGCTGAGCAGTGTATCTCTTTGTTCTGGTCCAAAATAGTCATCTTTTTCACCTCTTTGATTGACAGTTTCTGTTTATTGCTTTCAGTTATATTCCTTTTACAGACACACACACATGTATACACACTCTCTCTCTCAGACACATTTCTGCTTTGGGATCTTTTTGGGGGAATTTGGGACAAGAAATTCTATGAGGGAATTTCATATAATGTAAATATATCATATACATGTATCTTAGAAGTATTACTCCTTTAAGAGTGTTGAGTGATCTCTCCTCAATATCCTTATTTTTTGGTAGACTTGGAGCATCTTTCTACCTCTTTGCCAATTTTCCCCTCCCGTTAATAACATCCTAATATCTTGTTAGGTACTGGCATAGATGGGGTAAAGTATATCTGAATCTTTCTTCAGCAGGAAGATCAGAAAATGGAGATGATCATGAGAATTGCTGTATCTTTTTTTTTGTTTTTTGGTGAGGAAGGTTCACTCTGAGCTAACATCCGTTGCCAGTCTTCCTCTTTTTTTGACCTGAGGAGGATTAGCCCTGAGCTAACATCTGTGCCAGTCTTCTCTATTTTTTTTTTTCTGTATGTGGGTTGCTGCCACAACATGGCTTGATGAGTCGTGTAGGTCCGCACCTGGGATCCAAACCTGTGAACCCAGACTGCCAAAGCAGAGCATGCCGGACTTAACCACTAGGCCATGGGCCAGCCTGAGAATTGCTACATCTTAGTGAAAGTATTCAATTTCCCCTTTCCTTTCTAGAGAGTGAGAATGTACTTTAGGATATATGTATTTAACTTTTTTCCAAACCTTTATGAATAAACATAAAACTGCATGCATTCAGACTTGTGAAATATGGTTTTGAAATATGTAGGTGAAATGTAAATGTGAAATGTAAAGGTGAGTCATGTCAAAACAGCAGTTTCAGGACTTTTAAATTAATTACAGTGAACAGAATGGCAAATGAAACTGAAATTTTGCTTGAACTGAAGGCTAAAACAAATTAGGTACTTTTAGAAATGGGTAGATTGAAAAACAGACTTGATTATAGATAAATATGTTCAGAAAGGACATTGCTAATATATGTAAAATTTTATAAATAATGTGGAATTTTAAAGGTAGAAGGATCTTAATTTATTATTTATATAATGCATTTTTTAATTTATCAATTCATTCAACTTTATTGAGCACTTTCTATGGTCCAGGCATTGTTCTAGCTACCGGGGATATGTCATAATGAAAGAAAGTCCTCGTTCTTATAGAGCTACATTGTAGTAAATAAATAATAAATAAATGTATAAACCTATAATTCAAACTTTTGTTTGTTGTTAGTGCTGTTAAGTTGATTCTGACCCCTAGTGACCCTGTGTACAGCAGAGGGGAGCTCTGCTCGGTCTTTCCATGCCATCCTCTCACTTTCCAGTGCTATATCAGATAATGCTCCACTGCTATTCATTGGGTTTTCATGGTCAATTTTTCCAGAAGTGGATGTCCATGTCCTTCTTCCTAGTCTGTCGTAGTCTGGAAGTTCTGTTGAAACCTGTCCACCATGGGTGACCCTGCTGGTATTTGAAATAACACTGGCATAGTTTTCAGCATGGCAGCAACATGCAGCCATCATAGTATGACCACTGACAGATGGGTGGTGTGATTCCTTGGCTAGGAAGCCAACCCAGGCCCTAGTGATGAGAGTGCTGAATCTTAACCCCTAGACCACCTGGCGTAATTTGGACTACAAAGTAGTATATAACTCCTTTGAACCATCTGGAAGAAGTGAGTTGCCTAAATCTAGGAAATACCTAAAAAATAATTTTTAACACTTAATGTTTTTCACCAGATCTTCAAATCTGGAAGTAATAGATCTTTTTAGAATTATTTTTGTATTTATGTCAAAATTTCTCTGCAGGACACCCTGCAGAATAAAAGACCAGAGAACATAAGACACTTACAAAAGATACCTGTAGAGAAATTTTTTTTTTTTAAGCTGCCTTTCGGTGCTTGGTCCCCTGGCCGAGTGGCTAAGTTTGTGTGCTCCGCTTTGGCAGCCCAGGGTTTCGCCGGTTTGGATCCTGGGTGTGGACATGGCACTGCTCATCAAGCCATGCTGAGGCGGCATCCCACATGCCACAACTGGAAGGACCCACAACTAAAAATACACAAGGGTGTACTGGGGGGCTTTGGGGAGAAAAAAGGAAAAATAAAACCTTTAAGAAGAAAAAAAAAAGCTGGCTTTTCAGCACTTTTTTACTTGTGAAATTAATTTCAGAATGATGTGGAAGAATAGCAACGTTACTCAACTTGGTTTTAAATTTGCCTGTCTATATGTAAATCATGGGCAGGCCACTTGATCTCTCTGGGCTTTAGTTTTCTCACCTGTAAAATGGGATCGTTGGCCTAGTTCCATGATTTTAAAACTGCACTCATCTATGCCACTTCTTTTCTTCCTCATAATAGTTCAACTTTAGTCTGTTGTATATATTGGAAATACATGGGTCTTTGCAAGATTTTATTTGAAAACAGGTTAAGATTTTCTTGGCTGCTGAAAAAAAAACGACTTGAAGTTGCTCAAATAGAAAAAGTGAATTTTCTAAACAAATATGGGCATATCTCATGGAAATCAAAAGGCATTTAAAAATTTTTTTCTTTTAAAAATATTTATGTACTTATTGTTCTAATATGTAATGTACAGTAGTAAACACATAAGTTTAAAGGATGTTATGAAAAATATAAATACTAATAATTTATTTTCATACCCCAGTAGATAGACTTTTGTACTCTCTGGAGTGATTACTCCTAATTTTTGGAGATCATTGGAATAGATGGTCCACCCAAATACCTTGCTTTAAAGTTCCTTGACTTCTTTAGCTTAAGAGATCTTTTCCTTCATCCTACATCAGCTGCCCATTCAAAATGTTACCTCCTGGACTTTGTCATTAACATCATTTCTGATCTCAGTTTTAAATATCTTTCTGTTGATTACTTCCTGGTTCTGCCAACTCACTCTACTGTTCCTAATTCAAGAATTTTCACAATGCATTGAGACCTGTCGGTTACTGTCCTTAACTATCTCCTTTTGTCCTTACTGCAATGAGTTCCTTGTACACATTCTTAACTCTCTTGTCCTGTTCTCTGCTTAACCTGGCAGGAGAGCAAGTCTAGCCAAATATATCTTTCTACTTATTCTACACCCAGGCCTGGGAAGTGCCAGGAACCCAGAAGTATGCTTTTGTCAACTCTCATGGCTGATTCATTCTTTTCTCTCTTTAGACTAGCTTTCTCTCTTCCATGTATATTAGTCACTTCCCTGTGGTTCACAAGTTTATTTTTCCTCTTTGCAAGAGACTAGCCTAATCAAATTGAACATCTCTTGGACATTATTCCAAATTCACAGGAGAATCAGATTGGCCCAGCTTGGGGGAGATGTTTTTATCCTTGGTGCCATAAACTATGGCCAGAGGAGCAAGGTGTACCATACTATAAGCATTGCTGCTGGGGCCCACCCTTTGGGATGTGTGGGTAGTAGAAATGAGTGCGGCATTACTTGTTTAGAGAGGTAATCATGAGTTGGGAAGACACCCGAAAAAGGAAAAACCGCTTAGTTAATCAGTCTTTCATGCAGAGAGAGGTCGTTAATCTGTAGTCCATGGATGAGTTTCAGAGAGTCCCTGAGCACCCTGAAATTGTTGGAGATTTCTTTTGTTGTGTGTACATGCGTACCTTTTAATGGAGAAGAGGTCCGTAGTTTTTAAATATTCTCAAAGGGAGTTATGACCTACATAAATGACTCTGCTGTAGGATTTATTTTAGCAGTGATAATCTGTGATGCCATGGATCTAGAAATCTTAACAGTGAAAGGTGAGGAGAAAGTAGTTTTTGCTATTATATTTTGAGTTCAAGATAATTAAAGAGGTGGAGAAAACAACTTTTAATGAAATGAGTTTTTCAAAACTCGAGTTTGACAAATGCACGTTGTAAATTAGTGTTTTCTCTTTGCATATATTTTAGATCAACAGAGGAGAATATTTTTGCCACCTCCACCTGGAATTAGAAAGTGTGTCATATCCACCAATATTTCGGCAACATCTTTGACAATAGATGGAATCAGGTACAACTTTTAAAGCCAAGGAAGCCACTTAACTAATCATAATACATTGAGTTTGCTTCTCTGTGCCCTCCTCTAATTCCCTTCTCACCTAGTTAGCTTGTGATCACCTATCATTTTTTGTAATTATTGATTGCTGTAAATAGGAAATGGAGTAGGAGGTGTGCATAGTATTTCTGTTCACACTTTTTAACTACTTGTACTTGGCAACTTGTAGCTTTCTCTTCCCAAATTTAAGATTATGCATAATGCTTCATGAGTTTCATTAGATAGGAAGCCAAACCTGTTTTTCTATACTCCCGTTACCAGCATATACCTAAGATGATCTGATATTCCCTTCTCACCTGACAGCTCCATTTGATAGAGCAAGCTTTGTATATCCAAGGGTTTATCAGGAAATACTGTTTCTCTCTTCTCGTCTTTTTGTGAAGATGAGAAGATGATGCAGGTCTCTTATAGTTTCTAATTGTATTTTTTGGTGAGGAAAATTGGTCCTGAGCTAACATGTGTTGCTGATCTTCCTCTTTTTGCTTGAGGAAGATTGTCCCTGAGCTAACATTCTTGCCAGTCTTCCTCCATTTTGTATGTGGGACACCGCCACAGCATGGCTTGATGAGTGGTGTGTAGGTCCACGCCCAGGATCCAAACCTGCAAACCCCTGGCTGCTGAAGCAGAGCATGTGAACTTAAGCACTACACCACCGGGCTAGCCTCTTGGTCTCTTATTTTTTCATGTAATCAATTGTACCATCAGATTTTTGAGTAAATTTAATGGAGAAACACTTGGAAATTTTAAGTCTAGACTGATAGCTAATGTAAAGTTCTTTCAGACTGTTAAATCCCTTTTGGATATTTATCTTTTACTTGGTATATTTTATATACTTAACTAAATCTGTCTGTCTGCCACAGGAAGGCTGGACCTGAATCCCAAGAGATCCTATGTATTTCTTTTGGGTAAAATGATCACCCAGATCTGAGAAGAAGTTTAATTTCCTCTGTTTTTCTCCTTTACTTTAAAAATAATGTTTTTATTAAGGGCTTAAGGGAGTAGCTCTCCTGAGTAAATTAACCTCTGTAATTTTCTGTTTCCAGCAAAGGCAAAAGTCATTAAATAGCATGTTTCAGAATGTTCCCTTAGTGAATGATAGACTCACTGCTATTCCTAACTTAATTTTTTACCTGACTTGTTCTCTGATTAATCGTCTTAAAATAGTATTGTTAAAGGCTAGCTGGAATTAGATTCTGAACCTGTTAGAATGATCTACAGCTGGCTTCCAAGTTTTTTTTTAGAAGAGAAATTCATATAACCTAAAATTAACATTTAAAAGTGAACAGTTAAGTAGTATTGAGCACATTTACAATGTTGTGCAACCACCAACTCTATCTAGTTCTAAAACATTTTCATCACTCCAAAATAAAACCCGAGACCTTTTAAGCCGTTGCTCCCCATTCTCCCCTAGCCCCCTAGCAACCATTGGCCTACTTTCTATTTCTGTAGATATCCTGTTCTGGATATTTCATATAAATGGCATCATACAATATGTGACCTTTTGTGTCTAGTTTCTTTCACTCAGTGTGTTTTTGAGGTTTATCTACATTGTAGGATGTGTCAGTCCTTCATTCCTTTTTATGGCTGAATAATATTCCATGATATGTATATAATATAATTTGTTCATTCAACCCTTAATTGTTAATAAACATTCAGGTTGTTTCTACCTTTTGGCTCTTAGGAATAGTGATACTATGAACATATGTCTACAAGTATTTGTTAAGTACTTATTTTCATTTCTTTTGGGTGTATACTTCGGAATGGAATTTCTGGGTCATATAATAATTCTGCATTTAACATTTTGAGGAACCTCCAAGTCATTTTCCACATTGGCTGAACCAGTTTATATTTCTACGAGCAATGTATGAGGGTCTCACTTTCCTGACTTTCGAGTTCTACACCTAGCAAAAGTCCCCGTGTTGTTATTTTGGTAGAAAAGGAGAACCCAAGTGGTTAAAAGTTGATGTTTTTCCTTATTTTCTAGAAACTTAATTTGTTTTCATTCTCCTTAGATACGTGGTAGATGGTGGCTTCGTGAAACAGTTAAATCACAATCCCAGGTTAGGGTTGGACATCCTGGAAGTGGTTCCAATTTCAAAGTAAGTCTCTATGTCAAGCCTTTTTGTTTGAAGAAGAGTTGATTAGATAATTTCTAGCTGGTTTGGCGGTAGGAAGTTAATTACTTAGGAAACCCACAGAACATTTTGGGGACCTGTTTTTTCTCTTCTAAAGGAGTGAGGCGCTGCAGCGAAGTGGCCGAGCTGGCAGGACTTCCTCAGGAAAGTGCTTTCGGATCTATAGTAAAGATTTTTGGAACCAGTGTATGCCTGACCATGTGATCCCTGAGATTAAGAGAACTAGTTTGACATCTGTGGTTCTGACCTTAAAGTGCCTTGCCATACATGATGTTATAAGGTATGTAGATAACTTGAAAAAAAAATTTGTCAGATTGGAGCCAGGTTACTCCTCAGAAATTCTTCTGAAGTATTTGACTCATACATCCCTACAGTTCAAGGTTCAACTAAACCCAAATAAAAGGCTCTTTGCATTGCTTTACTGTGATTTGATCCCTTGCTCATATTTTAACCTTGGCTTCATGGGGTGCCTCCTGCTGATGTTTATTTGGATCATTTAGTGACAACTATTTATCTATAATCAAAAGTATATAATGACCTTAGATCAGTCAGAAAGTGTTTTTTTGCAGCATTTTTTGTGTGGCCAGCATTGTGCCTAGTCCTGTGAGAGACACTAATACTCTGTGGTAGCTTTTTTCTTTCACTAACCTTAAGTTATATTGGGGAAACAAGATTCAGACACAAGAAGCAAAGAATAGAACAGTGGTTAAATTAATAAAATGTTTAGCTATATAATTAAGTGGTATAGGACATAGTATTGTTGTAGGGGCTTGAAATTTCATGTTATACATGGTAGAGGAAGTAATGAAGGAAAGTACTGTCTTGGTCTTAATTTTGGTTTTAATAGTCTGGAAATGTAAAAATATGAGGAACTTTGAGAGAAGATGACCATGCATTCTTTAAATTCACAGTAAGAGGGGAAGTAATTATTAGGTGCATCCAAATATGTATTGTATACTCTTGGAAAGCCAATTCAAAAATTTTTTGGATAGTTATTGTAAGACTAGATATTTTCTAAATAAGACTATAGATCCTAGAAAGAGGAAAGCATGTAATACATAAAATACTAACTGTAACCATAAATGATACCAATGAGAAAGAAGAGCCATTTGAAGAACTCCGAGAGGCCAAATAGAAAGCTTTCAAATGAACCCAGATTTAAAAATAATATTCATGGGTGCCGGCCCCATGGCCGAGTGGTTAAGTTCATGTGCTCTGCTTCGGTGGCCCAGGGTTTCTCTGGTTTGAATCCTGGGTGCGGACATGGCACTGCTCATCACGCCGTGCTGTGGTGGCATCCCACATGCCACAACTAGAAGGGCACACAACTGAAAATACACAGCTATGTACCAGGGGGCTTTGGGGAGAAAAAGGAAAAGTAAAATCTTAAAAAAAAAAAAAAAAAATTCACAAGGGATACCAGAGCGGCCTGTAACCGAGAATAAATATATATTAGAAAAATAGGAACAATAATTAGTTAATATCATCTGCACTGAGTTATTTTTCCATCTTAAGTTTTAAGACTTAGAGTCTACTAAAAGTCCCCAAAATGGTAGAGACCAGAAATTTTAAAAAACCAAACTTGTCTCCCACTCTTTTTAAGATGTGTGTAGAATAAGGAGTGATAGAACCAGTATTTGAGATAGATGGTATAGTGTTTATAGATGACAGAAAGAAAAAGGAGCTTTTAAATTATTATTTTGCTTCCCCTTTCTCCTCCATCAAGAATGATTTTAAAATTGAAAAGATAAGAACAAGTCTAGATAAGAAGGAATTGATGACCAATATGGATTAGGAAATAATGAGAGAAAACCTAACGATCGTAAATGAATTTATCTTGAGACTTTAGACATTATTTCCATGGTACACAAAGAATTTGCAGATTTAACGTCAGAGGTATTGTGGGTTGTTTATGAGAAATTATGTAGAACAGATCACCAGAAGAAATGCAAATGTCTTGATTTTTCTGTTTAGAAAAGGGGCAGATTCTGGAAACAACTGTTGAGTACGCTTGCATTGATTCGTAGTAAATTTCAGCATAGCTTATTGGAAAATGGTTTTAGAGAATTTAATGGTGATATATAATAGCATGAATAAAAATGGTTCACAAAGAATATGTCATTATAAACCATTTCCTTTTCAGTTTGAAGATAGGACCATCCACATCATGGGTGCCCCACAAGAATTTATTGAATGATAACCTTAATGTCTCTTGTTTTCAACACAATATTTAACATGATTACATTTGACATCTTTGTGGATAAGGAAGTGACAGTACTGCTGAATAGAGTACAGTTGCCAAATAGCCAAATCCAGAAAGTATTAATTGCTTAGTTTAGCCTAGATGGAAGTTTTACTTGTAGCATGCTGATCTTTGCTCTCTCCTGATAAGCACTTTTAATGAAAATATTAAATAAAGATATGGAAGTTATGATTATCAGATTTCTGGAAAATGTCTTGATATCTAGTTGGTAGATGATTAAAACCAAGATTTAGAATGATCTCAATAGGCCAGAACCTTGGGCAAAAATCAGTGGTAAAAGTCTGAAAGGATACATCTTTTATTCTGTGTTTTGGTTGTACCTTAAGGGAATTCATATGGAAAAGATCTAAAACTATAAGAGCACCACAAACTTAATATAAGCTTACAATTATTATTCTGTAAAAATTTTTTTAAAAATTCCCATTGGCATAGACTTTGGTTATATTGATAGACTGCAAAGTCCAGATGACTGGCAATTATAGCACTTCTGTTCTAAGTTGGTCACTCTACATTTGGAGTTCAGTATTGGATGTTGTCATGTTTTATGAGGAGTTTGACAAACTAGATAGAGTGTTTCTAAAAGATGGTAATTAGGTATGGCGGGTCTCTTAGAAACCAAATAATATGAGGAATGCTTCACAGAATTGGCAATTGATAGAATGAAGAGAGAAAAACAATTGTAGTTTTTACAAATCTGAAAGGGTTTTTATTTAGAAGAGGTAGCTGACTAGTTTGGTATTGCTCTAGGACAGAGGTCGCAAACTATGGTCCAGACTCACTGACTGTTTTTGTAAATAAAATTTGTTGAAACACAGCCATTCATGTATGTATGGTGACTTTTGCTACAACAGCAGAGTTGAGTAATTGTGACAGAAACCATATGGCCTGCAAAACCTAAAATATTTACTATCTGGACTTTTACAGAAAATGTTTGCCGACTTTTTGCTCTAGAAGATACCAGGACTCGTTGGTACAAGTTGTAGGAATGCTGACTGTAGAGCAGTCTCCAGGATTTTTGATTGTTTTTATTTTATTTTATTTTTTTTATTTTTATTATTTTTTTTTGAGGAAGATCAGCTCTGAGCTAACATCTGCTGCCAATCCTCCTCTTTTTGCTGAGGAAGACTGGCCCTGAGCTAACATCCGTGCCCATCTTCCTCTGTTTTATATGTGGGATGCCTACCACAGCATGGCTTTTGCTAAGCGGTGCCATGTCTGTACCCGGAATCCGAACCAGCGAACCCTAGGCTACCCCAAGCGGAACGTGTGCACTTAACCACTGCACCACCAGGCCGGCCCCTGTTTGTTTTTAAATAGAGCTATCAATCCTGGAATAGACTTTGTGTAAGATATTGGAACTTTGGTCCTTTTTGGACCTTTTTCAAGGCGAGAAATTGGAGTAGATGATTTATCATCTCAAGACCTATGGTGAAAAGAATAATCCAGTGATGATGATATTAAGTAATTATTCTTATTTTAAAAAATTATATATAATATTCATGCTTGGTTATATGCCACTCTGCTATCCTTTGTGAATATTATTAATTGTCTTATGTTCATTAATGGTATTGTGGTTATGTAATATAATGTTCTTATTTTCAGGAGATACGTGTTGAAGTATTTTGGGGGTGAATTGGTATTGTATTTGCAACTTGTTTTCATATCAGGAGAAAATAAGCACATACACATACATACATAGATACATAAAGCAAATATGGTAAAATTAATTGAATGTACTTACCATTTTATAAAAAGCCATTTTGAGGTACTATTGAACAATTTGTAATTTTTGGCCACTTTCAATTAATTTTTCCCCGCTGTTTTATAAAACTCTATAAAAATTGTGGACTACAGAACAGAGTAGACTTGATATTGGCTGTGAAGAAAGGGGCAGGATTAAGATGAGTGGAGAGGAATGGCAAGAGTGTTCCAGCTAAGGGGGATCAAAAAGAAATGCTTCTTGAATTAAAGAGTGTGATTCAGAAAATATTGTTTCCTCCTTTGCTGAGTGCTGGTCATGATCATAGAATGCTTAAAAAAAAAAGGAGTAGGAGAACTTGAAAAGTAGAAGTAAAACCTTTTGAATAGGTTTTCAAGTCTGTATAAAATCTTAGCATGTTCAAGAAATGAATCTCATTTCATATCTCATTTAAACACACAGGTTTCCCTATTTGGATCCACCTAATGAGAGACTTATTTTGGAAGCTCTTAAACAACTTTACCAGTGTGATGCTATTGACAGGTAAAAAAAAAACCCAAAAACCCAACCACAGCGGATGTTAATTTCTTTTTAAAATAGGATTCTTAATACTTTGATTTATCAGTGGAAAACGATTTGTTTGCATTGAATGGATTGTTTAACTGAAGTTAGAATTTGTCCTTAATCTTAATCTTTCTTCACCACAATTCTGAATTTAAAAATTGTACCATAAAACTATTTTTGTTAAACATTGCTGTTATTTAACAAGCAGGTTCTGAGAACCATTTCAGTGCCAGGCATTATGCTGGGTAAATCAAAATGATCAGAGAGCCAAGAGTCTTTGTTCTCATGATTGTGTGATAGGGAAAGATTTGATAATTATCATTCTCTGATTTCTTCAAGGACATCCTCTATGCTTCTGTAGCATTTTGTGTCTTTTATTATACTACTTTATTCTGCCTTGTTGTTTAGTTTTTTGGATGTATTGGCTCTTGACCTCAGGGAGTTTATCGTCTTTATGTTTCTCTTATCAATGACCACAGTGTATCATGTTTCTCATATTAAGTTGAGTTTCTGGAAGTGATTTAAGGTAATCTAAATTATATCTGATTTATTCTGAATGATGAACATTTCATTTGTACACTCTCAAGGTAGAAAGACTTAAGAACTTTTTCTTTCTCTTAAGGAGTGGCCATGTCACCAGATTGGGTTTGTCCATGGTGGAGTTTCCTCTTCCTCCACATCTGACATGTGCAGTAATAAAGGCTGCTTCTCTGGACTGTGAAGATCTACTGCTTCCAATAGCAGCAATGTTGTCTGTGGAAAACGTCTTCATTAGACCTGGTAAAAAGTTTATTGATGAGTTTTTCTTTTAAGTTAATAAACTACTTTTTTAGAGCAGTTTTAGGCTTACGGAAAAATTGAGGGAAAGTTTAGACACACAGTTTCCCCTGTTATTAACATCTTTCATTAGTGTAGTGAATTTGTTAACAGTTGATGAGCCAATATTGGTACATTATTAAAGGGATCACTGTTTGTGTTATATATTGTGTGGGTTTTGACAAAGCTGTAATGACACATATCCACTATTAACAGTATTTTACAGAGTAGTTTCACTGCCCTAACCATCCCCTATGCTCTACCTATTCATCCCTACATCCCTTCCTGCAAACCCCTAGCAACCACTGATCTTTCTACTGTCTCCAAAGTTTTGGCTTTTCGAGAATGCCATAGAGTTGGAATCATACAGAACATAGCCTTTTCAGGGGCTGGCCCAGTGGCTCAGTGGTTAAGTTCGCACGTTCTGCTTTGGCAGCCCGGGGTTCACTAGTTTGGATCCCAGGTGCAGACCTGTGCACCGACTGTCAGGCCATGCTGTGGCAGGTGTCCCACATATACAGTAGAGGAAGATGGGCACAGATGTTAGCTCAGGGCCGGTCTTCCTCAGCAAAAAGAAGAGGATTGGCGGTAGATGTTAGTTCAGGGCTAATCTTCCTTTAAAAAAAAACAAAAAACAAAAAATACTTATCAAATAAAATAATAAAAGAAAAAAAAAACATAGCCTGTTCAGATTGGCTGCTTTAACTTAGCAATGTGTGTTTATGGTTCCTCCGTGTCTTTTTGTGGCGTGATAGCTCATTACTTTTTATTGCTGAATAATATTCCATTGTATGGAATTTATTTATCCATTTGCCTATTGAAGGATATCTTGATTACTTTCGTGTTTTGGGAGCTATGAGTAAAGCTGCTGTAAACATCCATGTGCGTGTTTTTGTGTGGACACTGGTTTTCAACTCATTGTTGAATCATAGGATAAAAATATGTTTAGATTTGTAAGAAACTGTGAAACTATCTTCCAAAGTGTCTGCACCATTTGTGCATTCCCACCAGGAGTGAGTCTGAGAATTCCTGTTGTTACACATCCTCACCAGCATTTGGTATTGTCAGTGTTTTGGATTTTGGCCATTCTAATAGGTTTGTGGTGGTATCTTGTTGTTTTAATTTGCAGTTCTCTGATGAAGTCAAGTCTTTTTTAATTGGGTTGGTTGTTTTCTTATTGTTGAGTTTTAAGAGTTCTTTGTGTATTTTGGATAACAGTCCTTTATCAGCTATGTCTTTTGCAAATATTTTCGCCCAGTCTATGGTTTATCTTCCCCTTCTCTTGACACTGTCTTTTCACAGAGCAGAAGTTTTTACTTTTAATTAAGTCCAGCTTATCAATTATTTCTTTCATGGTTTATGCCTTTGGTGTTATATCTGAAAAGTTGCCATATTCAAGGTCATCTAGATTTTTTCCTATGTTATCTTCTAGGAGTTGGATGTCCATTTGTGTCATCCCCATTTGTCAAAAGACTGTCTTTTTCTTTTTTTTTTTTAAAGATTTTATTTTTCCTTTTTCTCCCAAAGCCCCCCGGTACATAGTTGGGTATTTTTAGTTGTGGGTCCTTCTAGTTGTGGGATGTGGGACGCCGCCTCAACGTGGCCTGACGAACGGTGCCATGTCTGCGCCCAGGATCTGAACCCTGGGCTGCTGCAGCAGAGCGCGCAAACTTAACCATTCGACCACGGAGCCGGCCCCATTATCTGACTTTTGACCTAGTGTTTCTCGACTTCATTTTTTCATTTGTAAAGCCAGAGAGTTAGATTAAGGTGATTCAACTCTAGTAGTGTTGCAGGGCTAAAAAAAGGAAATGTTTTTCCTTGTTGGATTATTTAAATAGATGAAACCAATCTGATGTTAGCCTTTTTTTGGTGGAGGGGTAACATTTTATTGTAATACAATTTCAAACTTACACAAATGTTGAAAGAATAATGAAGGAACTCTTTTATACCTTTTATCTAGTTTCAGCAGTTTTTAACATTTTGCTGCATTTGTTTTATTTTTCTCTCTATGTATATATATATATTTATAAATATGCATTTGATTTCTTTTTCTGAATCATTTGAGAGTAAATTGAAAACATGTGTGTTCCCTTAACACAAAACATTTACATGTATATTTACTAAGAACAAGGGCAATCTCTTATTTAACCATAGTACATTTATCAAAATTAGGAAATTTAACATTGATACAATACTATTATTTAGTCCAGAGTCCATAATTCAAATTGGCCATTTTCTCTAGGATATACAGAAGTGGTTTCAGAATTGCTACACTATACCACTGTGAAAGGAAGCCATATGTAACTGGAGTTCAATATTTGCTTACAGGTTTTTTTTGAGGGAAAATTTCACTTTACATGTAGTGAAATGTCTAAGTCTTAGGTGTATAATTCAGTGAATTTTCTGAAATGCATACACCCATATAACCCACACCACTGTCAAGATACAGAACAGTTTTATTACTCCAGAAAATTCCCTCAGTTGGCCTCCCCAGTCAAATGCCATCCCACCTCTGAAAAGTCTGATTTTTTTCTTTGGTTAATTTTGCATCTTCTGAAATTTAAACTAAATAGAATTGTACAATATATACTTTTTTGTGTTTGACTTCTTTTGGTCTACATAGTGTATGTGGGGTCATCCATGTTGTTTTAGGTATCCGTTCTTTGTTCTTTTTATTGTTGAGTAGCATTCTGTTCTGTGAACATACTACAGTTAGTTTATCCATTATCTTATTGATGGACATTTGAATTGTTTCTTGTTTGGTGCTATTTATGAATACAGCTGTTTCAGACATTGTTGAGCAAGTCTTTTGTAGATGTGTATTTTTATTTCTCTTAGGTAAATACCTAGGAAAGAAATTGCTGCATTATTGAGTAGGTGTATGTTTAACTTGAAGACATTGCCAACCCTTTTCCTAAAGTGGCTGTACCGTTTTAAAATCCCAGCAGCAATGTCTGAGAGTGCAGCTTGCATTACATGTCCTCCTTAACATTTGGTGTTGCCAATCGTTTTCTTTGTATACGTTCTGATATGAATAAGTGATACTTCTTTGTGGCTTTAATTTGCATTTTCCTGATAAGTAATAATTTTGAGCACTTTTTCATGTGGTTATTGGCTGTTTGTCTTCTTTTGTGAAGTGCCTATTAAAATCTTTTGCCCATGTTCTTTTATTTTAATTTTTTAAATTTTTAAATTTTTCCTTTTTTATTACAATAACATTGTTTATAACGTTATATATATTTCAGGTGTACATCGTTTTATATTTTGATGTCTGTGTAGATTACAATATGTTCACCACCCAAAGACTAATTACCATCCATCACCACACACATCTGCCTGATCACCCCTTTCACCCTCTTCCCTCCCTACTTCCACTCTGGTAACCACCAATCCAATCTCTGTTTCTATGTATTTGTTTTGTCATTGTTTTTATCTTCTACTTATGAGTGAAATCATATGGTAGTTGATTTTTTTCCCTCTGACTTATTCTACTTAGCATAATACCCTCAAGCTCCATCCATGTTGTCACAAATGGCTAGATTTCATCATTTCTTATGGCTGAGTAGCATTCTATTATGTATATATACACCACATCTTCTTTATCCATTTGTGCCTTGACGGGCTCCTAGGTTGCTTCAAGTCTTGGCTACTGTGAATAATGCTGCGATGAACATAGGGGTGCATGTGTCTTTATACATTTGTGTTTTCATGTTCTTTGGAGAAATACTCAGCAGTGGAATAGCTGGATCATATGGTAGATCTATTTTTAATTTTTTAAGGAATCTCCATACTGTTTTCCATAGTGGCTGCACCGGTTTGCACTCCTACCAGCAGTGTATGAGGGTTCCCTTCTCTCTACATCCTCTCCAACACTTGTTGTTTCCTGTCTTGTTAATTATAGCAATCCTGATGAGAGAGAGGTAATATCTCATTGTAGTTTTGATTTGCGTTTCCCTGATAGTGAATGATGTTGAACATCTTTTCGTATATCTTCTTTGGAGAAATGTCTGTTCAGATCTTTTGCTCATTTTTTAAGTGGGTTGTTAGCTTTTTCGTTGTTGAGATGTATGAGTTTTTTATATATTTTGGATATTAACCCCTTATCAGATAAATGGTTTGCAGATATCTTCTCCCAGGTGTTAGATTGTCTTTTCATTTTGTTAACGGTTTCCTGTGCTGTGCAGAAGCTTTTGTTTGATGTAGTCCCATTTGTTCATTTTTCCTATTGTCTCCCTTGCCCGGTCAGACATGGTACTTGAAAATATGTTGCTAAGACTGATGTCAAAGAGTATACTGCCTGTGTTTTCTTCTAGAAGGTTAGTGGCTCCAGGTCTTACATTCAAGTCTTTAGTCCATTTTGAGTTAATTTTTGTGTATGGTGTAAGATAGTGGTCTACTTTCATTCTTTGCATGTGGCTGTCCAGTTTTCCCAGCACCATTTATTGAAGAGAGTTTCCTTTCTCCGTTGTGTGTTCTTGGCTCCCTTGTCAAAAATGTGTGGGTTTATTTCTGGGCTCTCGATTCTGTTCCATTGATCTGTGTGTCTGTTTTTGTGCCGGTACCATGCTGTTGTGGTTACTATAGCTTTGTAGTATATTTTGAAATCAGAAGTGTGATACCTCCAGCTTTGTTCTTTTTTTGTCAGGATTCCTTTGGCTATTTGGGGGTCTTTTGTCGTTCCCTATAAATTTTAGGATTCTTTGTTCTATTTCTGTGAAAAATGTCATTGGAACTTTGATAGGGATGGCATTGAATCTGTAGATTGCTTTAGGAAGTATGGACATTCTAACTATGTTAATTGTTCCAATCCAAGAGCACGGAATATCTTTCCATTTCTTTCCATCTTCTTCAATTTCTTTCAATGATGTTTTATAGTTTTCAATGTACAGATCTTTCACCTCTTTGGTTAAATTTATTCCTAGGTATTTTATTCTTTTTGTTGCAATTGTAAATGGGATTGTATTCTTAATTTCTCTTCCTACTACTTCAGTATTAGTGTATAGAAATGCGCTGATTTCTGTATGTTGATTTTGTATCCTGCTACTTGACTGTATTCATTTATTGTTTCTAAAAGATTTTTAGTGGATTCTTTAGGGTTTTCTATATATAAAATCATATCATCTGCAAATAGTGATAGTTTCACTTCTTCCTTTCCAATTTGGATAACTTTTATTTCTTTTTCGCCTGATTGCTCTGGCTAAGACTTCCAATACTGTGTTAAATAAGAGTGGTGAAAGTGGGCATCCTTGTCTGGTTCCTGTTCTTAGAGGGATAGCTTTCAGTTTTTCTCCATTGAGAATGATATTAGCTTGGGCTTGTCATATATGGCCTTTATTATATTGAGGTACTTTCATTCTATACCCATTTTATTCAGCATTTTTGTCATAAATGGATGCTCTATCTTGTCAAATGCCTTCTCTGCATCTATTGAGATGATCATGTGGTTTTTGTTCTTTATTTTGTTAATGTGGTCCATCATGTTGATTAATTGACAGATGTTGAACTATCCCTGCATCCCTGGAATAAATCCCACTTGGTCATGGTGTATGATCTTTTTATTGTTTTTTAATTTAATTTAATTAATTTATTTTTTGGAAGAAGATTAGCCCTGAGCTAACTGCTGCCGCCAATCCTCCTCTTTTTGCTGAGGAAGACTGGCCCTGAGCTAACATCCATGCCCATCTTCCTCTACTTTGTATGTGGGATGCCTACCACAGCATGGCTTTTGCCAAGCGGTGCCATGTCCGCACCCAGGATCTGAACTGGTGAACCCCAGGCCACCGAGAAGCAGAAGGTGTGCACTTAACTGCTGCACCACCGGGCCAGCTCCAGTATATGATCTTTTTAATGTGTTGTATTTGATTTGCTAGTATTTTGTTAAGGATTTTTGCATCGATGTTCATCAGTGATATTGGCGTATAATTTTCTTTGTTGTGTGTTGTCCTTGTCTGGTTTTGGTATCAGAGTAATGTTGGCTTCTTAGAATGAATAAGGAAGCTTCCTCTCCTCTTCAATTTTTTGAAAGAGTTTGAGAAGGATAGGTATTAAGTCTTCTTTGAATGTTTGGTAGAATTCACCAGAGAAGCTGTCTGGTCTTGGACTTTTATTTTGGGGGAGGTTTTTTGTTTTGAGGAAGATTACCCCTGAGCTAACATCTGCTGCCAATCCTCCTCTTTTTATTGAGAATGATTGGCCCTGAACTAACATCCGTGCCCATCTTCCTCTATTTTATATGTGGGACGCCTGCACAGCATGGCTTGACCAAAGCTGTGTAAATCTGCACCCAGGATCCGAACCAGTGAACCCTGGGTCTCCGAAGTGGAGCCTGTGAACTTCACCACTATACCACTAGGCAAGCCCCTTTTGGGAGGTTTTTGATTACTGTTTTCATCTCTTTACTGATGATTGGTCTGCTCAAATTCTCTGTTTTTTCTTGGTTCAGTTTTGGAAGCTTGTATCATTCTAAGAATTTATTCATTTCTTCTAGATTATCCAATTTGTTGGTGTATAGCTTTTCATAGTATTCTCTTATAATCTTTTGTATTTCTGTTCTTTCATTTCTGATTTTATTTATTTGAGCCTTCTCACTTTTTTTCTTGGTAAGTCTAGCTAGAGGTTTTCCAATTTTATCTTTTCAAAGAACCAGCTCTTGGTTTCATTGATTTTTTTCTGTTGTTTTTTAAGTCTCTATTTCATTTATTTCTGCTCTGGTTTTTATTGTTTCCTTCCTTCTACTGATTTTGGGCTTTGTTTATTCTTCTTTTTCCAGTTCCTTTAGGTACACTGTTAGATTGTTTATTTGGGATTTTTCTTGTTTGTTGAGGTAGGACTGTATTTCTATAAACTTCCCTCTTAGAACCGCTTTTGCTGTATCCCATAGATTTTGGCATGTTGTATTTTCATTTTCATTTGTCTCCAGGTATTTTTTAATTTCTCCTTTGATTTCTTCATTGACCCAATTGTTGTTCAGTAGCATTTTGTTTAATCTCCACATATTTGCAGCTTTTCTGATTTTCTTCCTGTAGTTGATTTCTAATTTCATACCTTTGTGCTGAGTGAAGATGCTTAGTATTATTTCAATCTTCTTAAATTTGTTGAGACTTGTTTTGTGGCTTAATATGTGATCAGTCCGGGAGAATGTTCCATGTGCATTTGAAAAGAATGTGTATTCTGTGGTTTGTGGATAGAATGTTCTATATATATCTACTAAGTCCATCTGGTCTAACGTGTCATTTAAACACAATGTTTCCTTATTGATCTTTTGTTTGGATAATCTATCCATTGGTGTAAGTGGAGTGTTGAAGTCCCCTACTATTGTTGTGTTACTGTCTATTTCTCCTTTTATGTCTGTTAATAATTGCTTTATATATTTAGGTTGTCCTATGTTGGTTGCATAGATATTTAGAAGTGTTATAGCCTCTCGTTTGATTGTTCCCTTTATCATTATATAGTGTCCTTCTTTGTCTCTTGTTACAATTTTTGTTTTAGTCTATTTTTTCTGATATAAGTATTGCTACCCCAGCTTTCTTTTCTTTGCCATTTGCATGGAATATCTTTTTCCATCCCTTCACTTTCAGTTTGTGAGTGTCTTTAGGTCTGAAGTGTGTCTCTTGTATGCAGCATATATAAGGGTCTTGTTTTTTTATCCACTCGGCCACCGTATCCCTTTTGATTGGAGCATTTAGTCCATTGACATTTAAAGTAGCTTTCGATAAATATGTACTTGTTGCTATTTTGTTACTTTTTTTCTGGGTGTTTCAGTAGTTTTTCTCTGTTCCTTTCTTCTTCTCTTGCGCTCTTCCCTTGTAGTTTGATGGCTTTCTTTAGTATTATGTTTGAGCTCTTTTCTCTTAATTATTTGTGTATTTATTATAGGTTTCTGGTTGGTGATTACCATGAGGTTCATGTATAAAGGTCTACCCATATAGCACTCTGTATTGAGTTGATGCTCTCTTCAGTTTGACCTCTTTCTAAAAGCTCTACTCTTTTACTCCTCTCCTCCCATGTTGTATGTTTTTTTTTTTTTTCTGCTGACTCCTGGCACTTTATTAGTGAGAAGCCGTGGTCTGGGAGAGATGAGGATGCGATAGACAGGACCAGCCATGTTGTATGTTTTTGATATCATATCTAACCTCTTATTTTGTGTGTATCCATTACCCTCTTATTATTGAAATAGGTAATTTTAGTACTTTTATCTTTTGACCGTCATATTATCTTCATAGGTGGTTGATCTTCTACCTTTAATGTATTTTTGCCTTTACGGGGATTTTATTGCCTTTTTTTTGTTTTGATAATTTTCTTATTGCTATTTATGATCTTCTCTTTCTCATTTAAATAAGTCCCTTTAGCATTTCTTGTAAAACTGGTTTCTTGGTGATAAAATCCTTTAATTTTTGCTTGTCTGGGAAACTCTTTATTTCTCCTTCCATTCTGAATGATAACCTTGCTGGATAGAGTATTCTTGGCTATAGATATTTTCCTTTCAGCACTTTGAATATGTCGTGCCACTCCCTTCTAGCCTGTAAGCTTTCTGCTGAGAGGTCAGCGGATAGCCTTATGGCATTTCCTTTGTATTTCACTTGTTGCCTTTCTCTTGAGGCTCTTAGGATTCTCTCTTTATCTTTAATTTTGGACATTTTAATTGTAATGTGTCTTGGTGTGGGCCTCTTTGGATTTATCTTGTTTGGGCGCTCTGTGCTTCCTGTACCTGGATGTCTGCTTCCTTCCTTAGGTTAGGAAAGTTTTCAGCTATTATTTCTTCAAATAGATTCTATGCCCCTTTGTCTCTCTCTTCTCCTTCTGGGACACCTATAATATGAATGTTAGTGTGCTTGATGTTGTCCCAGAGGTCTCTTAGACTGTTCTCTTTCTTTTTAATCCTTGCTTCTTTGATCTGTTCAGCTTGGGTGATTTCCTGAAGTCTTTGGTCCAGCTTGCTGATCCGTTCTTCTGTGTATCATCTGCTCTGCTATTGAGTCCCTCTAGCGCATTTTTCATTTCTGGTATTGTGTTCTTCATTTCTGATCAGTCCTTTTTTATATTTTCCAATTCTTTGTTGATGTTCTAAGTTCATCCATTCTTCTCCCAGAATTGGTGATCATCCTTATGACTTTTTGCTTGAACTCTTTGTCAGGTAGATTGTTTATTTCTGTTTCATTTAGTTCTTTTTCTGAGGTTTTGTCCTGTTCCCTTGCATGGAACATATTCCTTTGCCTCCTCATTTTCCCTCTTTCTCTGTGCTTATCTCTCTATTAGGTGGGTCAGCTATGTCTCCTGATCTTGGGGAAGCGGCCTTATGTAGGAGACCCCTTTTGAGGCCAGCAGTGTGCTTCCTTCTCTTCACCAGTTCCCAATGTTCCAGGAGTGACCCCTGTATGGGCTATGTGTGTCATTCTGTTGTAGCAGGGTTGCTATTGCTGCAGGTGCCCAGGGAGTCTGAGCTATTCCCCCAGTCAGCTGGTTGTAATGCTCAGCTGTGTGTTGCTGCTATAGACCCTTCAGTCAGTTTATTGGGTTTGGGGAGCCCCAACACAGTTGGCTGCAAGGTCTAATAGCACATTCTTGTTGCAGTTTTTCTGTTAAGTGGGTAGGCCCCCAGTGTGGCTGATTGCTAGGTTCAGGGGCTTATAATTTCTGTAGGCCTCTGGCCTGCAAGGCTGTTGTCTGCTCCCTCAGAATTGCAGCTGAGTGGGGCCAGCCCTAGGCACAGGAGTGCTCAATTGTTTCAGGCTTTGGAAGGTGGGGCTGATCCCCTATGTGGCTGTTTGAGAAGCACAGGTCTTCTGCCTCTATTAAGCCCCATGGCCCACAGTTCCACACCCACTGTCAACAAAGTCCTGGCCTGTGCACACATCCCAACCCCCTTGAGTGGACCCAGTCGCCCCACTGCAGAGGCCCCCACACACTGCACCAATGCCCCACACACTCCACAGTTTCTCATGCCTACCCTGCCCCACAGAGGTGGACTCACTTGCCTGCCTGCAGAGGATCCAGGCAGCCAGTCTGTGAAGGCTGAAAAGTACCCTGAGGGCTTGCTTTTGTGTGTGGCCAGTCCCTAGAGTGGGCTGCCTGTCCTGGCTGACCTGGATTAAATTAGTGCTCTAGTGGGTGGGGTAGACCCCGGGCTAAGAGGCCAAGGGGAAGAACTTGAATGGCGTCTGCCAGCGTGTGTGTCAGCATGCCTGTAGTAGGTCACAATAATGGCTGTCACCAGTGTCTCAGTCCCTGGAGAGGTCTCACCTCTCACCAAGATGCACCCAGAGTCTCTCAGGTGAGTCTCTTCACCAAAGGACCATGCACCTTTTCTTCTGGTGATTTTAGGTTGCTTTCTGAAATTAGTGAGTTTGTTCATGGACCCTTTAAGAGCTGGCTTTTTTCTGCTTATGTCCAATAGCATTTTAGGGGTATTTCCTGTTTAATAGCCAGCAAAGTCAAATATTATGACCCTCGTCTCAGTTGTGCTGAGTCTGAAGGATGCTTTTAGTGGTAATGTTGCCCCGCTCAGTTCCCCCACTCCTCCAGGGAAGGCTGCTTACTTTAGGATTGCTTTCGCTTAGCTGTGAAGCTCCATGGCTCGTGAAGGTGGCTTTTTTCTCTGCAGACAGGAATTTCTGCCTCTTCCACCTCAGTCAAGACTCTCCCTTTTGGGGGTTCTTTTTATCCAGTTTTCAGTTCTCTCTCAGGGGTAATTGTTCCAAAAATGGTTGTATCCTACTTGTGTTCATGGGAGGAGGTGAGTTCAGAGTTTGCCTGTGCTGCCATCTTGACACCAGCCTCTACCTATGTTTTTTTAAAAAAATACTGAATATGGGAGTTCTTTATTTATTCTGGGTACAACTTACTTGTTAGGTGTGGATTTCACATATTTTTTCCTCAGTCTGTGGCTTTTCTGTTTACTTTCTTATAACAATGTCTTTTGATGAGAGAGGTTTTGAATTTTGATGAAGTCTAATACATCAATTATTATTTTTGTGTGTGTGGTTATTACTTTCTGTATGTTAAGAAATCTTTTCCTGGGGCCAGCCTGGTGGTGCAGCGATTAAGTGCACACGCTCTGCTTCTCAGCGGCCCAGGGTTTGCTGATTCAGATCCCGGGTGTGGACATGGCACTGCTTGGCAAAAGCCACGCTGTGGCAGGCATCCTACGTATAAAATAGAGGAAGATGGGCATGGATGTTAGCTCAGGGCCGGTCTTCCTCAGCAAAAAGAGGAAGATTAGCAGTAGTAAGCTCAGGGCTAATCTTCCTCAAAAAAAAAAAAAAAAGAAAAGAAATCTCTTCCTCCCCCAAGATTGTGAAAATTTACTTCTCTCTCATATCTCTATTGATGTTTTGACCTAGAAGCTTCACACTTTCTAGCTTTTAATTTTAGGACAGTGATCCATCCAGTTTTGTATATGGTGTGAGGTAGAGGTCCAGGCTGTTTTTTTTCTCTGTGAATATCCACTTGTTCCAGCACATTTGTTGAAAAGATTTATTTTTCCCCATTGAATTGCTTTGTTGCCTTTGTTGAAAATCTATGGACTGTATATGTGTGTGTCTATTTCTGAACTCTGTTTTATTCCACTGATCTGTTTGTCTATCCTGATGTCAGTGCCACTTTATATTGATTACATAGCTTTATGGTAAATTTTGAAATCAGATAGTATAAGTCTTTCAACGTTGTGTTTCTTTTTTGGTATTGTTTTGGTCATTCTGTGTTCCTTGCATTTCCATCTGAATTTTAGAATCAGCATATCAGTTTCTTCAAAAAAAAGCCTCCTAGAATTTTAATAGGGATTGTGTTGAACTTTTTATTGGCTTTTTGCTATCTCTTAACATATGCTTTCTCTATGGATTATAATATACATTTTTAACCAATCACAATTTACTCAAAATTAATATTTCATTGTTTCATGTAAATATGAGAAACCTTGCAACAGTTCAGTTCCATTTACTCCATCATTTGTGCTATCGTTGTCGTATATTCACTGATACGTATTATAAACCCCACAATACAGTATTATAATTTTTCCTTTAAACCTTCATATGTCTTTGAAAGAATTTAAGAGAAGAAAAGAAAAATTAAGTCTTTTCTAGAGCTGCAAATAGAAGTCCAGGTATTGGTTTTTAAAGTTTTATTTAGAATCCTCTGTCTGTGGATGGTCTGTCAACTCTTACTATTTTAGTCTTTTAGGTTGTTCTGGTCTTTGGTTTTAATTATGTGTACTTTGTTTTTTTCTTGGTTTTTTGAGGTGGATTTTGGTATCTTGAAGGCTTTTATTTGGGACTTACACTCTAGCAAAACATTATTTGAAAGTGGAATACATTTGTAGGCACAGGAAAAAGGAAACTTCCTTTTGCTAGCCTAATACTTGGCCTTAGATTTCTATGGACATGGGTCAATCTAAATCTTTTTTTTTTAAAGATTGGCACCTGAGCTAACATCTGTTGCCAATCTTTTTTTTTAATCTCATTCTTTATAATATTAAGATAATAGCCAATTGGAATATGTCTTGTATTCTGTGCTTTGATTTGATGAAAAACTTTTAATTAGGTCTTGCCTTTGTGAAGCACTTGATGTCAGTGATATTAATGGATATGAAACATGAATTACGCCCAAAGGTCAGAGACTTATCAGTGTTTCTAAATTCCACACAATGAAAATATAAACTGTAAAGCAGTGACCTTTTCTACTGTTATATCAGACCCAGGATTGGGTTTATTTTCCTTAGATAGTGATGTAGGTCTCTTTTTTAAAAAATAGAAAATGTTTTGTTGTTATTATCACATACATTACATTTCTATGTTGTAGGCCCAACAATACAATTTTATAGATAATGTTTCATGCAATTTCTTTTTAAATCATGTAAAGGAATAGAAGAAATAATCATTATACTCTCTTTTTCATTTACCTACATATTTATTTTTACCAGTGCTCTTTTTTACTGTCATTCAAATTACTATCTGATGTCACTTCCTTTCAGCCTGAATAACTTTATTATTTCCTGTAAGGCAGGTATGCTAGCAATGAATTCTCTCAGGTTTTGTTACCTGGGAATGTCTTTATTTTGCCTTCATTTGAAAGATAGTTTTGCTGGATATAGTATTCTTAATTGACAGTTATTTTCTTTCAGCACTATGGATATATCGTCCCACAGCCTTCTGACCTTCATCATTTCTAATGAGAAGTCAATTATTGATTTTGTTGGAGTTCTTGTGTGCACAATGTCATTTTTCTCTTGCTGCTTTCAGTGTCTTGGCTGCTATATGTCTGTGGATCTCTTTGCTTTTATCCTACTTAGAGTTCACTAAGCTTATTGAATGTGTAATGTTTTCCATCAAATTTTAGAACTTTTCAGCCATTATTTCTTTGAAATTTTTTGTTCCTCTTTCTCTTCTCACATTTTGGCACTCCCATTATGCACATGTTGGTGTGTTTGATAGTGTCCCACTTTTGTCTGAGACTGCTCATTTTTCTTCATTCTTTTTTTTGTCGGTTCTTTGGATTGCATAATCTCTCTTGATCTGTATTTCGTTGACTCTTTCTTCTGCCAGCCCAAATCTGTTGAGCCTCACTTAGGCAAGATTTTATTTTGCTTCTTGTATATTTCAACTCCAGCAGTCAGCTACTGATTGGTGAGAGGTTGTGTCTAAGCCCCTTAAGCCAGTGATGTTTTCACCCTTTACTGTTGGATCTGTGTTCTGTGGTTTGGAGACTATTTTCACAGTTCATGGAGTTTATGGGTTAGTCCTATGTTCAACCAAAGGCCAGAGGCTCAGATGTTCCCTCTCCTTTTGCTCCTCAGAAGGTACAACCTTGGGCATCTGCACAGTCTTCTAGAACATCAGGACAGCTATAGTTTTAACAGGTTTCTTTGATATTTCTGCTAAGTTTTTTGCTAGTCTGCCTCTGCTGGTATCACACAAGGTTGTTAGTCTCTACTGATTGCTAGCTGATTGCTGTCTTGTTTTTGACAGTGCCCTGGGGCATAAATTGCTCCATAGTCTGACCCAAATAAAGTTGAGCACCGTGGCAGGGTAAAGCACTACCTGTCTTTGACAGTGCTTGTCTCTACCCTCCCCTGGGAAGAACCTCTGTCATACGGAGCAGGAACAGGGTGTTGATTGGGAACTTGCTCTTCAGTGGCTACCCTACCTGGATCCTCCCTATAGAGCAGAAGCTTGGGGTGGGAGGTGGTGGGAACTGGTGCTTCAGCTACCACTACTGCCCAGTATGCATCTTTCTCAGCACAAAGTCTGGCAGGATGGGATCTGTGAGTATTCACCAGCTGCCCCTCTTCCCCCTCTGCCACCCAAAATACCTGGATAGCTCTAGGAAACTGGGAGTAGTGGGAGCCACTGCTTGGCTGCTGAACTCACTGGAACAGCTCTTCTACAATACAGAGCTGTAAGAGAATGGGGGACTGCACTGTCACTAGCTATTACCCCATTCATTACCATACTCATTACAGAGTAGGAGCTGGGGGTGAGGAGAAGGGTGTCACTTCCAGTCTGCCAAGCCCCCTGGAATAGTTCTTCCACACACAGAGCTGTGGTGGAGAGCAGGGGATGAGTGTAGTTCCTACTCAAATGCACTGCTTTCTACTGTTCTTACTGAATTCCATAGATTCAGCCAATCTCCAGAGACTTTGAATGATTGTCTTGGGCAATTTTGATTAGTTTAGTAGATGTCTGTCTGGGAGAGAGGTTTCACCTGACTCCTCACACCCCCATTCCCAATATTTGTATATAGTTAAAAATTCAAACACTACAAAAGGAATTAAGTGAAAAGTAAGGCTTCCCCTCCTAAACATGTCCCCAGGTCTGATTCCTAGAGGCGACACTGCTACCAATTTCTTAGACATATTTAGAGAGATACTCTTACAGTATATACATATATGACATAGGCTTAATTTTTAAACCTGGATCATCAAGAACTTCAGCTGCTGCAAAATGCAGCTTTAGTTTTTGACCATGTGACTTGCTGAGATCTTGTTATACCCAAAATGTGTATTAGCTTTCCAGCTGCTTCTAAGTGTATTTATAATCTTTAGAGGTTAAGCAATCCTTTCTCACTTGGGTCTTAGTCATTGTAGATCACTTGATTTAGTTTATCATATACTTACTGGTAAAACTGGCTAGTATTCTCAGATCCAACATCGAATAAAGATTTTAAACATCACAATGATGATACTGTCAACACGTTTGATAATCTCTCTTTTGCTGTAGCAAATAGTGTACACGATGTCTACTAGTAGAGATATTGCTTTAGAAGTCAGACAGTGGAGTGAGGCCTGTTATATATTTTTTAGATGGTAAACAGCGTTGCCTTAAAATGGAATACATTTAAAATAGCATTGAGTTTGTTTTAAAGTTTTAATTTTAATTTTAATGTGATATTTTTAGAAATAAAGGGATTTTATGTGTATGTAACACTTAATAACCTTATTCCTCTGCTTCACCTCTGAGGAATGTTATTATTGAAACCCTTGTTGTGGAACAGTTGTGTTTTCTGATTGATTACTGTGTAGAAAAGTATTGAATTATTTTCCCAGAGGGAGAAGGTCAGCTGATATAGACTTGTTTTGCTGCTTCAGCTTCTTATTTATAGTTTTTGCCTCAGTAGCATCCACTTATTTGCATGAAGTAAAACTGATAATAGAATTTCATCTGGGGAAAGATAATAATAAAAGAAAATGACAAGTCTACTGGAAAAGTAGTTGGATAGCCAAACTGTTGTTTAGTCAGAGAATAAACTTGCTGAGATTGTAGGAACTGTGTGTGACATGGGCTTCAATTTTCCTGTACATATCCTGAATTTACTCTAGGACTTCTGCCAGTTTTAACTTTAATTAATTTGGTTATTTTTGAGGGAAGAGTTACAAAAATATGCACAGTCTTTTCTCTTGACTTTGAGAATAATGGGGGGAAAGAGAGACAGAGACAGAGAGAAAGTAGCAATATGGAGACAGACAGAGAAGAAATGTACTCTACATTTTTTAAAGTGTGAGCAGGTTAGCCACTCTAAACAGAGACCCAACACTAACCATGTAGAGTTAATCTTCACAAAATATGAGTTGAGTTTAAAATTGTAATCCACTAAAATTTGCTCATTTATTCCATCATTTGAATAAGAGATGGTAAGCCATGTATGTAAATTACCGTAGTAGATATTACAGCCAAATCGAACATTTGCAGGCAGAGACGGGAGGAACTGAACCATAGTAGGAAGCTTCTCTGAGGCTTCATAGTCCAGGAGTCCGAGGCTGCTGGGCCTCTGCATTTCTATGGCAGGGAACACCACAATTCAGGGATCCAGGAGCCCCTGGCTGATAGGTAGGCTTGTCTCCTAATGTTGGGAGCCAGGACAGGGTTGATGCTCACGTTTGGTGCAATTTGACTTTTGGCATAGTACCTTCTGGGCAGTGGTGATTAGGTGCTTGAAATTAGATATTTTGGCTTAAAAATCAGTATCTCTGAGTGGTCCAAAAGATGGGCCTTTTATCTTTACCTTGGTAGGGCCATTTGTATGACCTGTGATAAATCACATTTTCTCCCTTTTTGTCCCTAGCTGCTCCTTTCGGTTGTTACCTAGGTAACATAGGTGGAAGCTACTTAAAGCCTGGGGTGGAAGACTTTCTGTCTTCATTGGTGTGTTCTTTAATCAATTGCTTTCCTCCTAATACCAGGAACTGCTGCTTTGCAGACTCAAATTGTAGTCTATATAAGTGCTGCTCCCTGGAATCAGGCAACATGGTGTCTCTGCTAAATCTAGCTGTGATGGGTATACTAAAGGAATAGGAATTGTGGTATGATGTGGTACAATAAATAAAGGAAGGAGCCCTAGGAAATTTTGAAAAAATGAGACTCTGAAAGAAGATTAGAGCTCTGGGTAAAGAGCTATATGGGGGACTTGGGCAATCAGAGAGCATACCAGTCCTGAGAGGGATCAAGTACAAACTTAGTAAATCTCAAAAACATAATGTTGAGCAAAAGAAAGTAGACACATAAAGAGCAAGAGAAACTAAATGCATAAACCTAAACAAAGTTTAGAAACAGGCAAAACCCTTCTGTGGGGTTAGAATGTCAGGATATGCCTACCCTTGTGGAGGGGAACGGGTAAGTTATTGGAAGGAGAGCCAAATGAGGGCCACTGGGATGATGATAATATTCTATTTGTTGATCTGGGTGTTGGGTACATTGGTATGTTATGTTTGTGAACATTCATTAAGCTGTAACTTATTACCTATGTAGTTTTCTTTCTTTTTTTGCTGAGGAAGATTCACCCTGAGCTAACATCTGTTGCCAGTCTTTCTCTTTTTGTATGTGAGCCACCATCACAGCATGGCCACTGACAGATAATTGTGTAGGTCTGTGCCCGGGAACCGAACCCAGGCCACCAAAGCAGACTGTGCTGAACTTAACCACTAGGCCACCAGGGCTGGCCTCTATGTAGTTTTCTGTATGCATGTCAATACATACAAAGTTAAAAAAGAAAAGAAAAAGTTTGTAGTAGTTTAGTTCTGCATGTATGGTGGTCCTAACTGCCCATAATTAGGAATTGGGTAAATAGGGACTGGTTAAATTGTGTTATGTTCTTTATACCCCTAGGGAATACAGTATAGGTATTTTTGAGAATGAATAACTCTGTATTTACTGATATGGAGGTCTTATTAAATAAAAGAAGTTTTAGAATATATATCCCATTTATGTAAAAATAAACCACTATATACATATGCTTGTATATACATAGAGAATATCTTGAAGGACACACACTAAATAATTAAAGGTGGTTAGCCTTGAGGATTGGTTTATGGGTAATGTGACAAAGTGGGGAACATTGAACTTGTGCATAATTTTTTTTACTGAGAGCATGGGTTACTCTTATGATAAAAATGAATTTAAAAAGTAAATACCACATCCTATTTTAAAAGCAAATGGATTGGGAGAAGTAATGTTGCTATTCTGATAAAATCTCTGAAGTGTGGTTAAAAGAAGAAAAGGGGTCGCAGGAGTAATTAGAGCCCCCCTAGAAGAGTTAATATAGTTCCATCCTTACTCCACCCCAGAGGGTGAGGCAGCTTTTAATGAGCTTGAGTAAACAAAGTAAACGTAGGCACTTGGTATAGTAGAACAAAATTGCCTCTCCAATTGTCATTTTAGTTGATCCAGAGTACCAGAAGGAGGCAGAACAGAGACATCGAGAATTGGCAGCTAAAGCTGGAGGATTTAATGACTTTGCAACCTTAGCTGTCATTTTTGAACAGTGCAAATCAAGGTATGTCAGATAGTTCTATGTACTGGAAAGTGTCAGTTTGAAATATAGCTCCAATATGTACTTACTATGTGACTTTAGACAGTATGGTTCAATGGGGATGATATTGACCTCAAAGTATTTTTGTGAACATTAGTGGGATTTATCTAGATCAGGTGACTATTCTTAGTAGGCATTTATTATATAATATTAGTTCTTTCTTCTCTCCCTAAACCTATCCTGAAAATGACCTTATAGAATTTTGGTTCTATATAAGTAGCTTAGATGAGAAACTTATTGGATATTTGTTAAAGGATATATGTATAAAAAGAAATCCATTTACAAATTATTTTTTAATTCACTCAGAAGCACCTACATTAATTTTTTTTCAAATTCCTTGAAGTGCTTTTTCAGTAATTGCACAGGTCTCTTAAAAGAGCTGACAATTGCTTATGGGTTTCTAGTTTGGTAATAGAAATGACAATGTTAGACCATCTTTCACTTCTAGAAGATATTTTTGAGATACCAGTATTTTTGTTTTGCAGTGGAGCTCCAGCTTCGTGGTGCCAAAAACATTGGATTCATTGGAGGTGCTTATTTTCTGCATTTCGTGTTGAAGCTCAACTTCGAGAACTGATCAGGAAGCTAAAACAGGTGATTGCTGTAATGTTTTTTTCTTGAGTAGCATTTTGACAAAACCCTTTGAGTAATCTATCCAAAACCATGTGAGTTATGAGGTGTTCTAGTCTGGCTTGTAGGAACAGCCACCATTCCAACCCTGTGTGAGTACCAAGCATTGTTATCTCTCATCCTTTTGGGAGGTTCTTTTCCTGGCCTTGGGTAATTTCCTCACATTCATATGCTAATCAGCATGCTGCTGAACACTAAAGGAGGCCCTTCTGCAGATGTCCGGAGTTCTCTCCCTATGCACTTCTCTTCTCTCCTGAACTCTGGCCTGTGAACTCTATCTTGGTCTTCCTGGACTCTCAGCTCTGTCTCTTTTGACTCAGGGAGTTCTCTGGGTTCCACTTGGGTTTTTCCTTCCCTGTGCCTTGGTCCACAATCTCTCAAAGTTGATTGTAAGCTGGGGCAGTTTTTGCGCTTGCTTCATTTATTTCCCTTACTTCATTTATTTCTTAGACATAACTATCTCTTATTGCTTAATATACAGTGTTTTGGAAATCATTATTTCATATGTTTTGTCTGGTTTTTGTTCTTTTCAAGCACAAGGGTAAATGTGGTCCCTCTTAATCCATATGAGCTAGAAACAGGTCTTTAGAAATGTGAATTTTTCACAATAAAAGATTATTTGAAATTGTTCTGTGAGATTTACCACTGTATATATGTTCTTTCTATAGCAAAGCGATTTCCCAAGAGAGACCTTTGAAGGCCCTAAACATGAAGTACTACGAAGATGTCTTTGTGCAGGCTATTTCAAAAATGTGGCTCGAAGGTAGGCAATATGAGCTTGAGAGATGGATAAAGAAATACCACTGTATTTGACTATGGTATTGAACTATTTAATATTAAAGATTGATGGTTTGATTTAAGCTCTGATTATGATGATGTCAATTACAATGACCCTTTTCTTAATTGTCACTTGTACAGGGGGAACTACAGTGGCTCAGAGTAGGATATTGGAGCTCAAGTGGAATAGGAGAGGAGTCTTGTAGGACAGCTATCTAGCATGGGGTATCAGTGCTTAAGCTGAGGACATGGGTTTTCTTGCAGAGAGGTAGCTCTATACGGAGTGTGAAAGCCAAACAGATTGAAGATGGCATCCCTGAAGAAGGGTGATTTGGTGTGGCACGTCAGACCTTGAGCAGGATGGGGAAGGCACTCACATGGGAGTTGTTTGCTGTTGAGTGTCAGAGTCTGAGTGTTGCCAGGGATGGCATCTTTGTAGGAAAAGGGTGGGTAACAGTGGTGGTAGAGGAGATTCATTATATACAGAAGAATTGACCACATAAATGTACTAAGGATAATGATGAAAGGAGTTAGACATACTGAAAGGGAGAAAATGAGAATGAGCTCAATGGTGTTAGATTGTAATTTCAGGGTATCATTGTGAACTTACAGTTTTAAATATAATTAGATGGATGAATAGATAGGTAGATATGGGAATAAAAATAGATGTTACTGTGTGTATATATTTATTTGTGTGTGTGTAAATACTTATATACATATATAACCTAACTCTGAGATGGACTCAGAGCAATGACACCATAATATCAGTGAATATACTTAGCGCCCACATCTTGACTTCGAACAGCCCCCAACCACATAAAGGACTAAGGGCTCTTTGGAGAAAAAGGGCTGGAAAAGTACAAGATGAGCCTGGAAGATCTTATTTTGCCAGCAAGCAAAGAAGTGATCAACGAAGGTTGAGGCCATGTCAGAAGTACACAGAAGCTACCTTGAATAGGCCCCAACTGATAAAATATGAGACATTTTGAGCATCAGAATAAATAATGATAGTAATGGACTATATAACCCACTGAATAAAATGTGAAATCATGGGTCTATAATCATATAAATTAATAAATGAGTAAATTAAAAGTGTAATGACAAATGGAATTATTTACATAATTGAGCACCTCTCCACACAATTTTTGTTAATTACGAAGGGAAAGAGTAACTTTTCGGTGGAGAAGCCTGCCAGATGCTACTTAAATCAAGCAATCAGAGTGAACATCATCAGTAATAAAACACGTCAAAATCATGTTCTTCCTGATAAGATATAATGAGAACAGAACATCGTTTCTATGATATTCCTGGCAAAGATGTATAAGGTGAATCTAGGCATCCTGAAACAAACTCAAATTGAGGACGGTACTAGGAAATAACTAGCCTATAATCTTTAAAGGTGTCGTGATTATGAAGGTCAAAAACTGGGGAAGCAAACTCAAATTGAGGAACGTACTGTGAAATAACTAGCCTGTAATCTTTAAAGTTGTCATGATCATGAAGAGTCAAAGAAAGACTAGAGGAGTATTCCAGTATGAAGGAGACTAAGGGGGACGTGAAAAGTAAAGGCAATACATGATTCTGAACTAGATCCTTTTGATATAAAGGATATTATTAGGACATTTGGTAAAGCTTTAGTGGGGTCTGAGAATTAGATGTTAGTAATATGTCAGTATTAATTCCCTGGTTTTGATAGTTGTATTATGGTTATGTAGGAGAATGTCCTTGATTATAGGAAATGCATACCTAGGTATTTGGGGATGATGGCAACTCTCAAATGGTTCAAGTAAAAAAGATTTTTTACTGTACAAATATATATTGTACTGTACAGATATGTAAACATAATTATAATGCAGTCTGATCTGGGTTATAATAGGAATATATATAAAGTACTATAGGAAGTCAGTTGTGGTAATGATTGAACTAGGGCTATTATTTTGACAGGTTTTTGGTATAGCATTTATGTAGGGAAGTCTAGAAAAGAGGATAAGAATTTGAAGTTAATATGAGTTAGAAAAATGATAGATGAAATGTTCTAATTGTCAGATGAATAAATTTAAACCTCTGCTTATACCACTCTTTGTGGTAGAACATATAATAATTGCTCATTGTTAGACTACTTATTTCATTGTTTTACTTCTTGTCTTTATCCTTTGGTTTTTTGGATTTTAGATCTGTTGGGAGAACATTTTGCACAATGGATGGGCGTGGAAGCCCAGTTCACATTCATCCTTCCTCAGCAGTAAGTACCTTATTTTTAATAAAGCGAAGAAATTTGTAAAGGTATGGGAATAAGTAATATACAGATGTCTTCTGCTTTTCACTTTGAGGGTAAGTTTAGCATATATCTACATTACATAAAGCTGTAAAGGTATTGGTTACTCCGTGACTCCTGTTTGATTGAAGAATATAGGAATTAATGCAGAAGAGTTTGGGCTATTAGTATTTGGTTGGTCTCATGTGGAATAAGGCAGGTTATTGAGTTATCATCCTTAAATGAATTCTTTTATATAGCTTCATGAACAGGAAACCAAACTTGAATGGATCATTTTTCATGAGGTATTAGTTACCACCAAAGTCTACGCAAGAATTGTGTGTCCAATCCGTTATGAATGGGTGAGAGACTTGTTACCCAAGTTGCATGAATTTAATGCACATGATTTGAGTAGTGTGGCCCGACGCGAAGTGAGAGAAGACGCAAGAAGGAGATGGACAAATAAGGAAAATGTAAAGCATCTAAAGGGTGAGTGAGTTACTTCTTGTAGTGATGTAAGTCCAGGGATCATAAGTGTCCAAATTCTCATATAATTACAGAAATATTGTTATGAGGCTTAGAGTCTGGCTCTGTCTCCTTAGAAAGCAACGAGTTGTCATGAGTCTCAGACTTAATTATTTTGCTTTCCTTCTTGCCTTCCAATGAATCATGTTTTCCTTAACCCCTCTGTCCAACATTATTAATAACAACATCTAGTGAGCTTCTCCTATGTGCTAACAACTTGCATTACCCCATGGAATTTTCACAATAACCCTATGAAATAAGCACATACCCCTCTTTATAGATGAGGAAATAATTAGCAGTTTACAGTAATTTGCTGAAAATCCCATAGCTAATAATTGGTGAAACTGGACTTTGAATCCAAGGAAGCTGACTCAGTGGCCTTTCTCTTAACCATTATGCCATACTGCTTCCCAGTAGTGGCTTATTTTTATTTTGTTTATAAAGTTTTGTGAATTACTACCTCAGGACATCTTCTTTTTTTAAAGAGAATTTTCCCAGGAAATGTTAGATCTCCCTAGTTAGGAGCAGAAACAGCTTTTCACTAAAGCTTTTTGAAGCTGATTGATGGAGCAAGTTATATTTTCCTTATTTAACATGACTAAGAAATAGAATGGTGAGGAATTTTGCCCAAGATGATAGAAGAGCCTTTAGAAATGTTAGTCACTATGTGTTTTGTTTCAGTTTATAAGTGTACTTTATGCTTGAATTGGGGCCAATTTTTCTGACTCCTTAGGCCACCATGCTCCTTTTTTTTTTTTTGGAGGAAGACTGGCCCTGAGCTAACATCCATGCCCATCTTCCTCTACTTTATATGTTGGCCACCTACCACAGCATGGCTTTTGCCAAGAGGTGCCATGTCCGCACCTGGGATTCGAACCAGCGAACCCCGGCCGCCAAGAAGTGGAACGTGCAAACTTAAGCGCTGCGCCACCAGGCCGTCCCCCGTGCTCTTATTTTTTTAACCATAGACTACATCATTTCTTTTGAAAGGGCAAAATTTAATTTCCCTTTTTTCCCCTTAACATTGAAAAATCAGGCCATATCTTTCTCTTAACAATTTTAGTAGTGAATCTCAAAACTCAAAAGTTTTACTGGATTAATTTGTGATGTTTTCAGATGGAATATCAAAAGAAGTCCTAAAGAAAATGCAAAGAAGAAATGATGATAAATCCATATCAGATGCACGTGCTCGTTTCCTTGAGAGAAAGCAGCAGAGGTCCCAGGATCACAGTGACACACTGAAGGAAACAGGCTAAGCAGTGAACCCTCCAATTCAGGAAGTAGGAAAAGCAGCCAGGAAATGTGCTTCTACTTTGCCATTTATGTCTGACAGCACTACCAGGAGGAAGTGGTCAGCAGCTCTTATTAGCATAACAGCTAAAAGCAAATCAAAGCTCATCCGTACCAAGAAGTGGAATTTTCAAAGAAAAGATTGGATTGCCATAGTCACAGGCAATGACGTATGAAACCAATGAAAGACAATACATGTGATATTTTCCTCACTTCTATTTTGCTGGCCTTAACTGGTATCAGATGCTGTCATCGAGATATTTTCAAAGAACGTCAAATTGTATTTAATCAGCGTGTATTCCATTTGCATTGAAGCATTAAAAATTATTTTCCTTAAATCTCTTTAAGGCCTTCCTGTTGCTATTAGAATAGTAATATATCAGGTTATCAGGTATGTGACCATTTCCTTCAGAAGGCTGAACATAAGAGGTTTTTACTCAGCAATACTTAGATGTCTAACCATTTAATTGCTACAGAGCTTTATAGATATTTAGAGAAAAGACTTAATCAGTTAGTAAATAAGAAAATTGCCTATGGCAAGATTCTTTGTTGAATTAATATTAATCCTTAAATTGATTTTTCTGGGATTATACAAATTCCTTTTTATATAAAAGTATATTGTTTAAAACAGTAGCTATAGCCATTAACCAAAGGACAGATGATATATATATGTTCTTTTTTAGCTGTCCCTACATACTTGTATCAGCACCATGTATGTAGGTATGACAGTGTTTCAGACAGCCCCTCCACCTGGCCTACTCTTGCCTCCAGCTGCTTGGGTAGGACCATTTAAACATCCATTATGCCGATCTTGAGATGGGATTTTCAAAGCAGCCAACACTACATCACCAGTGTTTCAAATTGGAACCTTGAGGCTAGTTAGTATCACACTCAGGCCACACTCAGCACTTGCTCACTCTGTTGTTTACTGCCTTGTATTCTAGTTATTTGTGTATTTGTCTGTCTCCCCCACTAGATTATACGCTCCTTGTGGGCAGGGACTGTGTCTTTTTCATCTTTGTATCTTTCATGGCACCTAGCACAGTGCTTTGCACATGGTAGTCACTCAATGTTTGTTAAATAAAGCTATTAGTGTCATTAAAATTCAAAAGGCAGTATATTGTGTGTTTTTAGATATTTTTTGTAAAAATTAAGAATCTACATATTTCATAGGCTACTGACTCTTTTGCAGTTATTTCCTTTGGCATCTAAACAGTTTCTGTTCAATATTAGAAACTTGAAGCCTATATTGAAAAATCACATGAGGACCCCTGTGTTTGTTCTTAAAGTAAGGTGAGTGGTGATGGTTTCTCTGAACATTTCTAACATTGTTAATTTGTTCATTTTAATCTTCAGTACTCTAGACACTGTTTAAGACATTAGTCCTATTAGTTTCTCTTCCCAGGTATATGTGTCAGTGCATTTCCTTAGATGTGGTGGGGGTGTATGTGGATTCTTGGAATTAAAGCTCTTTTATTTCAGTAAATATTTATTAAGCACACATTCTAAACCTTTAGTCCATACTGAAATTTTATGAGTTGTCTCAATAATATTCTTTATAACATTTTTCCAAGTTCAGGATCCATTCAAGAATCATGTATTATATTTAATCTCTTTTAATGTGAAAAAGGTCCTCAGTCTTTCTTTGTCTTTCACATTTAATATTTTTGAAGGGGCCGGCCCGGTGGCACAGCGGTTAAGTTCGCACATTGCGCTTCTCAGTGGGCCGGGGTTCGCCTGTTCGGATCCCGGGTGCGGACATGGCACCGCTTGGCACGCTATGCTGTGGTAGGCGTCCCACGCATAAAGTAGAGAAAGATGGGCACAGATATTAGCTCAGGGCCAGGCTTCCTCAGCAAAAAGGGGAAGATTGGCAGTAGTTAGCTCAGGGCTAATCTTCCTCAAAAACAAAAAAAATCATTTTTGAATAACATTTTTAAATAATACTGGCTAGTTATTTTATAGAATGTCCTCAATTTGGGTTTCTCTGATGTTTCCTCATGGTTATGCACTTTTGACTGGAATACTGCATAAGTGATAGTGTCTTTTCTAAGGCATCAGATCTGGAGGTATATGGTAATTGCCCCTTATTGGTGGTACTAATTTTGATTACTTGGTTAGGGTATTTTTTGATTTCTTCAATCTAGTTACTTGTATAATTAATAAGTAATTTTTGGGGGGGATACTTTGAGATTATGTGAACTATAGCATGTTCCTCATAAATTATCACCCTATAGATTTATCATCAACTGATAATTCTTGCCTGAATCAGTTTTATTGTTAGGGTTGCAAAATGATTTTTTTCTAATTCTTTCCTATATTTATTTGTTGGCATTATATTTGTAGAGAAGAGCTTTCTTTGAAGAAGAATTTCCAATAAACAGATGGCTGCTAGGAGTAGCATACATCAAGACAGAGTTAGAAACTCCAGGGGGTATTTGAGAGGGATGGCAAACAGTCCAGTTTATTTTTAGTGCATAGAGTATACACAGAAGAGTAATAGCCTGAAAATGTTGGTTGAAGACACATTATGGAAGGCTTTGAAAGCCAAACTATGGAATTTAGACTTATTTTGTACAGTATATGTATTTAAAGGTAATTATGATAATGGTGTCGATGAGAAGAATTGATTTCCATTGAGAGGGCTGTTTGAGAAGTATGAGAGGAATATTGGAGTTAAGGTGGAAGGAGTCTAAGACTTCTTCTAAGAGGAAAGGTGGTGGTTATGGAGAAGTCTGTTCTTAAAAAAATGAGGATTCACCTTCAAATTACTAAATGAAACAAAACAAAAAGAAACAAATGAAGGCAAATGTTATCATAGAAAAATGGGCAAAGGACATGGTGAATCATTTCATAAAAGAGAAAACATGAATGGTCCATAAATAAGATACCGAATCTCACTAGTAATTAGGGAATGCAGTTAAAAATAACAGTGAGATGCCATTCTTTTCCATCAGATTGGCTTGCCTTGAATATGCCTTGAAATATGCCTTGAAAGTGTTGGCATAAAATAAAATTACTCTTCTTTTAGAGAACGTTTTGGCAATATCTAGTGAAGTTAAAGATGCGTACAACCTGTGACTCAGCAAGCCCACCTTTAGATTAATATCTTAGGATCTCTTTGAGATTATATAAAATATTCTGTTCCTCATAAAATTTTACTCCCACAGATTTAGCATGTCGATGATTTATGTTAAGTACAGCATTCATAAAAGAGTTATATACTCCATTGTTTCTAATAGTAAAAATAATGAAAACAATATATATAGCTATCAATAGGGAAATGGCCAAAAAAATTGTAGTATGTTCTTATGGTTGAATTTTTTACAACAGTGAAAGTGACTTTTGAGACTCCTGTGATACCTACTGATGAACCAGTTTACATTCCGAACAGCAATGTAGTAAAATGCCTTGTAGGCCCTCAAAAATATTCTTCTAATTATAGACCAAAAAAGGTGTCTTATTATATTAGTTTACATATTTAGATATTCATCTTTTTTTCCCTTATGTTCAAATTATCTACAGGAAATAAAATTAACTGATTTGAGTTTGATAAGGCCAGACAGTAAATATTTTAGGCTTTCAGGCCATACTGTCTCTGTTGCCATTACTCTGCTGTTGTAGTATAAAAGCAGCCACAGGGGCCAGCTTGGTGGCCTAGTGGTTAAGTTTGCACCCTGCTTTGGCAGCCTGGGATTCGCTCGTTTGGACCCTGGGCGTGGACCTACACCACTCATCAAGCCATGCTGTGGTGGCATCCCATATAGAAGAACTAGAAGGACTTACAACTAGGATATACTGTGCACTGGGGCTTTGGGAAAGGAAAAAAAAAAAAAAGGAAGATTTGCAACAGATGTTAGCTCAGGGCCAAGCTTCCTCACCAAAAAAAAAAAGCATACCTTTAAAACAAACAAAAAAGCAGCCATAGACAGTATGTAAATAAATGGATATGGCTATGTTCCAATAAAACTTTATTTATGGACAATGAAATTTGAATTTCATATAATTTTCATCTCAAGAAATGTCCTTTTGATTTCATTTTACCTACCACTTGTACTTTAATCCAGGAAAGCTACTTTTCTTATACCCATTCTAATTCACATTATTTCATTTGAAAGAAAAGATCTTAAATTTCATGAAATATCTGAGATTTTTCTGGTTTTTCCTTTTATTTATAGCAGAGCTGATGGGACTGAGCATAATGTCAGGAATCAATAAATTTAAATTGTAATCTTTATTCTCCCAAAGATTTTCAGAGTAACCTGTATCACTTGTTTAGCAGTTCCTTTAACCTTAAAGTATGAATAATACAAAACTTTTGTGAAACTATTAAAGATTTTTCAAAGAAAAGAATCACATTACAGATCTTCCTCAACTTATGATGGGGTTACTTCCCAATAAACCCATTATAAATTGAAAATATTGTAAGTCGAAAATGCATTTAATACATCTAACCTACTGAACATCATAGCTTAACTGAGCCTGCCTTAAATATGTTCAGAACACTTACATTAGCCTACATTTGGGCAAAATCATCTAATGCAAAGCCTATTTTATAATAAAGTGTTGAATATCTCATGTAATTTACTGACTACTGTACCGAAAGTGAGAAACAGAATGGTCGTATGGATACAGAATGGTTGTAAGTGTTATCAGTTATTTACCCTCGTGATTGTGTGGCTGACTGGGAGCTGTGGCTCACTGCCGCTGCCCAGCATCACAAGGGAGTATCTACTATATATCGCAAGCCCAGGAAAAGATCAAAATTCAAAATTTGAAGTACGGTTTCTACTGAATGTGAATTGCTTTTGCACCATCATAAAGTCGAAAAATCATACATCATCGTTAAGTTGGGGACCGTCTGTACTTGTCCGGATAAAATCTACATATGTTTCTTAACCTGGTATTATTTGGTGCTCAGCTAAAACATACGAAATGAGATGGGTTAACCCAAAATATAGCCTAGCACCCAGTTTGGTGCTTTCTGTATATAGTAGGTATTTATACATGATCATTGTGCTAAGTCCGTGTGTGATTATTAACAACATTCAGTTAGCCTAGGCTTTGGATTAAATAGGTGGTACAGTCAATAAATGCTATAATAGCTTAAGAAGCAGGGTGAATAGATTTATAAGCTGAGGTTTTAAGGAAGAGTAGGACTTGGACTAGAACAAAAAAGGATACAGAATTTGTGTGGTTAGGGAGAGGAATCAGAATTGAACACTGGAAAGGTTATCAGTGTCACCTCAAGAAGGGCTTTGGTGAAGAGTTTCGCAGTTTCCAGTCTGTAACTTGGGCTAACATTAAGTAGGTCTGGGGGGCCGGCCCCAGTGCTGAGTGGTTAAAGCTCTGCCTGCTCCTCTTCTGTGGCCTGAGTTTGTGGGTTTGGATCCTGGGCGTGGAACTGCTCCACTTGTTGGCCATGCTATGGAGGCATCTCACAGAGAAAAAAAAGAGGAAGATTGGCAATGGATGTTAGCTCAGGGCAAATCTTCCTCACCAAAAACAAAAAACACAACATTAAAGTAGGTCAAATGAAGAATAATTTGAGTGCCACTCATTCTTGCAGATAGAAAAATTTGAAAGTCGGCTTGGACTGGGGTTTTCCCTTTCTACTGTGCAGCACTTACAGACTGCCATTGTGTGCCAGTCTGCTACTCCCTTTAGTTCCCTGTTCAAGAAATGGAACTTTTAAGCCCTCCTAGTAATAACTATAATCTCATCTCTACATCTGCTCTGATGACTTAGCTAGACAGTCTGAAAATATAGAGATGGTAAAGGGCTGTCTTTATTATGTAGTTTTTAACTATTAGGTAGTTTTTATTTCCACCCTGTGGAAAGCTCTGTGTTTGACTGGTCAGTAGACCTAACCTAAAGAGATCTTTTCATGTCTATTGGTGTTAACAGGGCTGGCTCGGAAAAAAATCAATAAATATGAGGTAGGCTCATGAATGCTACATATTTTTCATTACTGGACTGTTACGGAATGAATAGTAGTTGTATGGTTGTATACTGTTCAACATTGAACTCAGTTATTTGGAACATGAGCAACCAGGAAAAGGAAATAATCAGGTTTTTGGTTCGTTTTACATAACCCACTTTTATCGGTCATGACACATGGAGTAAGGTATTTAAAAAAAAGTAATTTCTAGTGTGTCCTAAATTTGGTACATATTCAGGTAATTTGCGTGAGTATACAAAAACTTCAGAGTAATGGATCTGAGGCTCTTAAAATTGAGAATTACTTTCCCCATATAAATTTTTTTGAATCATTTTCAAAAGATTTTAACATTAAGTATTTTTCATACAGAAAAGTGTTGCTCGAGTAAATTAGCGTATACTTCCTTGAAACTTTATTATTGAGTTAACCAACACTTTTTTTTTTTTTTTAACCAAATCTCAGCCTTAACCATTCTGTTCTGAGGAAGAGTTTATTACCATAACAAGGCTGCATACGTGCACTGCCACTGGTAGAACTCCCCCTGGAGTGGGAGAGAATTTTAAGATTGCTGAGAGAACATGTTTGTAGGTCACATCTTGCTTTGATTTGGGGACAGTAATAACGCTAGGAGATGAAGAGAGACAGTTCTCCATATCTAGAGAGGAGGAAAAAGAACAGCCCACAACAGTCATTCCCAGGCCTTGACCCTCATTGCCCCTTCATGTGATAGAGCCTCTCAAGCTTTTTTGTGACTTTTGTTTTTGGATGTGAAAGAGAGGTTGTGATGAGGCATCTGATTCCCTGTTGATCGGCAGGGTTATAACTCTTCTGGGATTTTCTGTCCACAATGCTCTGGGAATCACTATATTTGAACCGACTTTCCTGAGGTGACTTTTTAAGGTAATGTTACAAGCCACTTCATTCCTCCGCTTGGATCTGATTTAACTTTTACAAAATATGGGAGGCGCCTATATAATACTACTAGATTCCAGATTTTATTCCCACAGGGCCAGTCTTGGCTATTCATTGGAACATGCTCAATCCTGACATAGAACAAAGATTCACTATAGATCTTATTGCTATCTATGATACATTATAAAACTTGTCTATATAAATTAGGTTTAGGACAACCTAAGCAGTGACTGATATTAAGTATAAGTTCGGGTCCATTTCATACTAAAAAAAGCCATGAAAAATTTTTTCATGCTTTGTAAATTTTTTTTGGTTGAGCTTTGCCTATAATCAGTGCCTTGTACAAGGCCAAAATAAAGTGGGCACCGTATGTTGACTGCTACCTGAGCCACTCACTGGCGTTTGATATTCTGCTTTTTATCTAATCCTGCTGGGAATCATATGAGGGGGCCGAGATGTTTCAAAGCTGCTGTATAAAAATGGCAAAACCACCTATGTTACTTGGGTAATGCTAAAGTATTTACCTCTTGGTTTCATTAAAATCTGAATTTTAAATATTTGGTACAGTGGGTTAGGTTTAAAGTTCTGCTTTAAAATTAATCTCTGTTTGAGAAATGCCTTTTCTTTGTGGCTTTTGCAATGCAGCTAGCTCAGGCTGTTTTTAAAAGGTCAAGTTAAAAGGGACGGGCCTTAATTTGGGGGCTGCTTGAAGATGAACAACTACAGAGGAACCAGACAATGAAAAGTTTTTCTGAAGTGTCATTCTCATTGGAGGTAATATAAAATCTCATAGTTCCTGGCATAAACTATAAAATTAAGGGCACAGTCAAGGTTGCTTGTATAGGTTTTGAGAAACTGGCACTCCTCAGAATAGACAAGCAATGCAGTTTTTGCTAATGGCACTTGTTGTGACTCTCAGCAAGGACCTACTCTTGAACATTCCGATAGAAATAACTTCAAATTGAAAGACTGAGATCAGTTTTTTATTAACATGGCTACCTTACTAAAACATTTTCTGAAACCAAAAGCCTGGATGATGATACATTTATAGCAGTAGTCTTATTAAAAGACTTTGTCACAGTTAGGAAAAAACCCAGCATTTGTTTTTTAGTTTATAAGGTTATCTATCTTCTCTAACTTAAGGTAGTGCCTGATAACAAAGCCATTCAGTTACTGCTCAGGTAACTGTTAACAGTGACTCAGCCTTTGGGGCTTCTAAACCAAGGATTGACCACCTTTTCTCCTGCCTCCACACCATCAGCAAGAACAGCTTACTACTATAAAAAGCTCTTATTACCTCAGCCAAAATTGTTGACCTTTAAAAGGCACAGGTTTGGTGTTGTTTTTAATGTTTATCATCTGGACCACTTTTTCCTCTTGAAAAATTTCGGTTTCATTAATTTGAAGGATACAGTGTTCAAAATGAGCTGGTATATTGTAATCTATTTGCTTCTCCTTAAATGATTTCTGAAAACAATGCATTCGTTGGATTTCTGTGTGATGACACAGCAGTCACTTTAACGGAACCTCAGTGCACTTTTGGTTAGACATTCCACACCAAATATCCAAGATAAAATCAATTGCTTTGGGGATTCTAAACGTACTTAAAATTACAAGTCTGTATGAAAATGCAAGACAGTTATTAATAAATTTTTGTGGCCTGTCCGTGATATAGCTCTTGTATCCCAGATTCCGAGATTGGAAATGTAATGATTAAACTACTGCTTTTACTTGTAATAAAACAATAATTCCTTTAGATTTTTAAATTAGAATTTGTCTACTTCCAAAAAGGATTGAAAGCAGCTACTATTAAACTGGTATTAGAAAGATCATTTCAAATGTTGCAGAATACAAGAACATCTTCAAGTATCTGGCTTAACAAAACAAAATGAAATTTTGCCAAGCATAAATACTCACTCTCTTATGACATGGAGGCAAAGGCTTTTCTTTGCAAAACAGTCAGTCTGCTCTCGTAACTGCCAAAGATTCTTCTCTCAGCCTCAGTATGTAAGATGTATTTTGGGAAAAACATGAAATGCAATTTAAATGATTCAGCAAATTTCTCTAAGCAAAACTGCTTGACACAAGATTATTGTATACCTAATAGGGTTTTATGTTTAACTGAAAAGGGCACTAAAAATAATTGTATACTTGAGTTGTTCCTCAAGATCTTTCTGGAAAAATAATCACATTTGTTATAAAGATGAGACGCACAGAACTAAATTCTTTTATCCTTTATTGTATTTGTGCTATTATGAAATCTTATTAGATCTTACACTTCAGCAATAAAGTGCTAGGAAGATTATTAATTGATGATAAATGCCGAAGATACCTTAATTCTGTTAGAAGACACGACGCTGCTGCTTTGGAGCTCTTACACTCCCAAACTGCTCATTTACACGCAATGTTGAGGTAGTCCCACTGAAACACACCGCTAGTAGTTAATCGCTTTCTCCAAGAGTGGACTTTATCCACACGAGGAAGAACTTTAAGGTTTTGCAAACCACCTTTAACGTAATTATCTAAATCTTTGAGACTCATTATTTGATGTGGCTAAAAAACTTTCCTGATACAATTTTGGTCTAATTCTTTAGCGTATTCATGATACTCATTTAATTTATTACTAAGCTAGACCGACATACATGTCTGCCAAAATGTCCGCAGAAACGTCAAGAAAAAGCTATCACTGGGCCAGCTTGAGATACCTCAATAAATGGCCTTGACTGTCCTTTGAGCCAATTATTTAAGTAACATCCGAAGAGACTGGTAGTTCTAGTTAGAATCCAAGCGTCAGCTTCTTCAACCGTCAGAAGGGCGTGCATAAGGGCAGGGAGGATTTTAAATCCCAGTTCACTTCCCCCTGCCAGGGATGGAAGAAACCACCCACTATAAGAAACTAGGCGGGGGAGGAGTGCTGCAGCCCGCTGCCAAGAGAGCGCTCTGCAGGGAGGCCGTTTCCCTGAGTCACGGAGAAGGCGGGAGGCTGGGCCCATCTGCCCACGACGTCCTCTTCGTAAGGGACTCAGCTTAAATAGGCAGGGCTCACAGGGGAAAGGAACTACACCGCCATTCCTCAAGGAGGCCCAAAAGCCACCTCATTCCCAGGAGACACCGCATTTCCCCAGAACTCGCTCTGCACGCTGGCAGCAAACAGCCAACCCGTCCCGACCAGCATCACGTGCACTCGGAAGTACGTGGGTGGGACCTAAAGCGCCCACGGAAATGACGTCGGCGGCCCCTAGTCGCATGATGTGGCAAAATGCAAAAAAAGGGGGGAGGGCAGGGAAAAGCAGAGGCTGGGGAAAGTGATCAGTCCAAAAAAGTAGTCCCTTCGAGTCCTCTATTTACCCCGTGTCGCAGAAGTGAGCGAGGTGCTCCCCGCACTGCGCCGCGAATTCCTGCGCCCCGCGGCACGGCGGCGCTCCGTGGAAGGGTACATAAAGCGGAGGGGGTGAGGCGACCTGGGCGGAGTTCTGTGGCCGGGATCCCTCCGCAGGGCTCAGCCGTTTCCGGAGTCTGCGCTGCGCCGGGTTCCGCCATTGCGGCTCTCCTGGCCCCTGGAGCCTCCGCCCCCGACCCGAGCTCTTTCGTCTGCCTGCCAGTTTCCTGCGTCCCCGGAGAGTATCCTGCTGAGCCCAGCCCCCCTCCTCCTCTCCCTTGGAGAGCCCGGGCAGCCACTGCCCCGCAGCCCCAGTGCAGGAGGAGACCGTACCCCCCGACAGCGCCATGGCCCAGATTCTGCCAATTCGTTTTCAGGAGCATCTCCAGGTGCGTCCGGGCCCAGGCTAGTGAGGGCTGTGGAGAGGGTGGTAGGAAGGAACAAGCTGGCGTCTGGGCCCAAGCGAAAAGAACAGGATCGGAGTGAGTGGGATGTCGGTGCCTGGGGTGGATGGAGGATGGGGGCGCTATCTTGGAGAGCTCGAAGGGTTAAACGATGTGGGGCTTGGATGGAAAGGACGAGAGTCGGGTGCAAAGGGCAGTGAAGCCAGGCCTGGGTGCGAGGGCCTGTGTTTGCTTCCTGGATGGCAAGAACTGCGCGAACTAACTCCCCCCCGGCCCCCCCCGCTTCCCCGTTTATTCAGTTCATTCATTTGGGCAGGTTGGGGGCGGGGGGACGATTCTCCCGCGTTTCTTCCCGAGCAAGGACTCTCATCCACTAGGCCAGTGCAGGGCTGTCACTTCCCATTGCTCTTCTCTTCCCTTTCCCCCCATCGTGGCTGCACTCAGGAGTTGTCGGGCGGGTGGGTTGGGGAGGAGCAACCTTTTTTCTTCCTCTGCGGCTCTCAGCTGAGAAAGGCACCTTCCCCTGGGGGTGGAGGGAAAGGCGCTGGCTAGACTCTTGCCTTCCCTGAGGCAGTAGGAACAGAAGGTCAGTGAAGGAACAGGAGGAGGATAGAATGGGGGCACATGTTTCTTAGGGCGGTGACGATCTCAGTGCTTGGGGTCAAGGTCCCTAGGGGAACTTGCCTTTTTTTCCTTTCATGATTTCTCTGGGGATTCTGTGGTCTTATCCCCTCTTTGGTTCTAGAAGGTAGGAATGGGTTATTCAGAGGTTATCTTGGGGTCTGCTGTAGTCTAGCAGGTGGGCTTGGCGTGAGTACCCCCCCCCCCCAGGATTGCGTGGAATTGAATAGAGCCCTGGGGATAGAGCACACCTGCTCTGAGGTATGCAAGGTTTTTCTGTCATTGGCTTCCTTTTAGTAGGTTCTGGAGTTCTTCTCCACGGTGCATTATCCTGTAGGCAGCATACTGTCTTATCTGGCAACATGCCCGTGGCTGGCCCAGGCGGTTACCATTGGAGAGCTTGACTGAATTAAGCCTCTTCTGAGCTTCTGATTTTCCTGGTTCGCCAATCCTGGTTTTACTTTGGCTGAAATAATTTATTCTTAATAATTTACTTTCTTCCCAAATATCCCTTTGAGAAAGCCTGCCTCAGCTCAATCCTCTGAAGGGCTAATTTCATAATGACAAAAGATGCTGAGGTTTCACGTGACACCAACTAGTATTAGTGACCTATTGGACACACTTTACCATTGAAGGCTATTTTACTCCCATTGGTATAACATACATGAAGGATTTCTGTTAATAAGATCTAATATTCATGCTATCAGTAACAATTTCATATTTCTTTACAGTCTTGAAATGTAGTGAATAATAAATCTTTACTCAAAAAATGACTTAAGTAATACATTTTCTTCGGTTATTTATGGTTTTTAGATAACTCATCTGAAGTAATGGAACACTTTTACAAAAGATTAAAAAATGTTAAGTGACAGAATGGACACAAGTTGTTGTTTATGCTCAATCAAGTTTTAATTGCTATCGTTACTTCTATTAAAGCAGGGTGTAGATGAATGTGGAATATTAGGAAAATGTTCTTGGGTGTGAGGCTTGTGCTCAAATGAGTGTTTCTGAAATATCTTTAGACAAACGTTTGTAAAATCATATACAACACAAGCAGGTACAGTTGCTATTTACACGGCAAAGGTATAACCCACTAGTAAATCTTATTTCTTGGCTAGTGATCAATAGCTTTGCGTTCCTATTAAAGAGAAGACAAGAATTGTTAATCCCAAAGATTGGAATCCAGTCTTGTCACTAATTGAAGACAGACTTAATATGGGTCTGATTTCTAAGTGGTTTGAAGTTTCTGCAAATACTTGAGTAAAGCCATTTCCTTCTCAAATAATTTGAAGATTTGTGGTATAAAGCCACTTTGCAAATACACTTGAAGAATTCAGTCGTCTGTTTTTTGGTGTACTATGTAGTGCCTAAACTTAAGCTTCCTAGTGTGACTGTACACTCCAGCTGATAATAATTGCGCAAAGAGCCCCAACTACCAACCTCTTCCAGGATAATATATCTCTTGACTTCTCATTTTTATCCTTTCCCTTTTAAAGAATTAATAAGGATTATTTTAATTGGCACCTTGGGTCTTTGACCTCTGTGCTTCTGCCAGTTTGCTAAGCAGCCAAAAACTTTCTGACACACTTGGGATAAAAATTGGGAACAAGATTTTAGAAACTTGAGTGTCAAGTTAGCTTGTGAAAGCATCAAAATGTGAACTGTGAATGAGTTTATTTTTGTACCATGTAACTACTTTGGCCAACTGAGGGTTCTGTCATCAAAGCTCAGAACTACATCAAATGAATGTTAGGTTTCTTTTTTTTTTTAAAGATTGGCACCTGAGCTAACATCTGTTGCCAGTCTTCTTTTTTTCTTTTTCTTCTCCCCAAGGTCTCCCAAGTACATAGTTGTATATTCTAGTTGTAGGTTCTTCTGGTTGTGCTGTGTGAGATGCCGTCTCAGCATGGCTTGTTGAGCAGCGCCTTGTCTGTGCCCAGGATCTGAATCCGTGAAATCCTGGGCCACCGAAGTGGAGCACGCGAACTTAACCACTTGGCCACGGGGCCGTGTCCGAATGTTAATATTTTAAGTTATGAAGGATTTTTTTTTTTTAAGGATGTTTAGGCTGATAGCAGTCAACAGATTAGTGCCTATTTGGGCAAGACATTGTGAGACTTGCAGATTTTGGAGAACACCTAGGCTACGTATTAAACATTGCCTGCAATTCTTACTTCTTGGCACATTAAGACTCCTTTACCAGTTGACACATTCCACTGTATTTTCAGGTTCTTTGGGTCTGAAATTAAAAATCTCGCCACCCTGTTCTTTTCCCTTTGATCCATAAATGCAGGCATGGAATGTGTTGGGAGTTCAATGGTAGGGGTTCTTGTTACGGTTATTTCGGTTTGCAAAGAGAAAGCAATGTGCTGTATGCTTAACTCTACTCCCTGGAAGAGGCATATTGCCTGGAATTATCCTGCAGTCGACCCTGGGAATAGCCTCCAAGCTTAAGATGTGTCAGGTTTTTCAGAATTTTCCTAATGGCCAATTTACTTGGTTTAAAAGGGTGTGGTCACTTCTAGTGAATGTGCTTTCACTCTTCTTAGGAAGTAATTTAAGACATAGAACTAAGTGCATGTGTGTTCATTTTAGTGCCCGGTGAAACTTATTTGAATTTGATAGTTCAAGAAACTTATTTGAATTTGATATTTGAATTACATTTAACAAGTTTTTTTATGTCACTGTTACTGATGTGGTTTTTGCCTTTTGAGAGTTACAGTCCAATAGAACTCTTCCATGATGAAAATTTGTGCTAGCTACATAGGGATATTGAGCAACTAAGTCTTTACTTTTATTTCTCTTTAATTAAATGTCAATAGCCACACGAGGCCATTTACGACATGTTGGACTGCACAATTATAGACTGCACTGATGTGCTTTGTGAGAGTGAAGTTTTGTCTGACCATCCATGTCTATATCTTTCGAACATTTTGTTAGCTAAAATTAAAACATTCATTATTTGAGAGTGTTAGTTGAATACTGTCTCTTTGGGGAAGCAGTGATGATGAAGAGTGACTAGTGAATGGAGGGAGCAGGACTTGTGAGAGCCTTTTATGCCCTATGAATGTGATTGGATGCTTTCAGGTCTTAACTTGATCTCTCCAGACATCCTTCTTAAACAGTTGAAGAAAGTGAAACTCAAAGTAGTGCCCAAGGGAACGCAGTGTCAGAAGGGGTTTGAATCTGGGTCTTCTGACACAAAATATTTCAAAGAAATATTGGCCCTAAGAGAAGAAGTTATACAGTCTCCTTGTGTGGCTTTTTTCTTTTGGACTTTGCCCCAAGAGGCAACTTCCCTGTTAGTTTAAAATGTGATTAAGGGGCCGGCCTGGGGGCGCAGCGGTTAAGTTCACATGTTCTGCTCTGGTGGCTCGGGGTTTGCTGGTTCGGATCCAGGTGTGGACCTACGTACTGCTTGTCAAACTATGCTGTGGCAGGCATCCCACATATAAACTAGAGGAAGATGGGCACAGGTGTTCGCTCAGGGCCAGTCTTCCTCAGCACAACAAAAAAGAGGATTATTGGCAGCTGATGTTAGCTCAGGGCTAATATTCCTAAAAATAATAATAATAAATAAAATGTGATTAATGATGTGGTATAGTAGACAGATTGGAGGTTTGGGGGTTGTTGACATCAGTGCTGTCCAATAGAAAAATAGTATGAGCCATATATGTAATTTTAAATTTTCCAGTGGCCATATTAAAAATAAACAGAAGAAATTAATTTTAATGTTTTAACTCAATAAACCCAAAATGTTATAATTTTAACATATAATCAGTATAAAACTTTCAAATGAGATATTTTACATTCTCCTTTTGGGTACTGAATTTTCAGAATCTGTTGTGTATTTTATATTTAGAGCACTTCTCAATTCAGACCCTATTTTCATTGGAAATATTTAATCTGTATTTAGCTTTAATAAAATTTACAGTTGGAAAAGCAGATTTGCATACCTAGGTTATTCCAAACATACTTAAGTTTTCCATAATTGAATTATCAGTGACTATTTAGTTTTAATTTAAATTTTATAAGGAGTCACCACATTTCAAGCACTGAGTACCACGTATGACTTGTGAAATGTGGCTATAGTATTGAAGAATGCAGGTTAAGACCACCTTCTTTTTCTCTGTAAAATAGGTCTACTGCCTCAAAAAGTTACTGTGAAGATGTGAGAGTGTGTACGTGAAGGTATTTGGTGTAGCACTTTAGGAACATTAATTGTTAGCTATATAATTTTTGTATAGTACATTTTGTCTTTCAACCCAGTGACACAATATTTTATTTGCAGACCTAGATTTTTTATTTTATTTTATTTTTTTCCTTTTTCTTCCCAAACCCCCCCGCTACATAGTTGTATATTCTTAGTTGTGGGTCCTGCTAGTTGTGGCATGTGGGATGCCACCTCAGCGTGGCTGGATGAGCAGTGCCATGTCCGTGCCCAGGATTCGAACCGACAAAACACTGGGCCACCTGCAGCGGAGCGCACGAACTTAACCACTCGGCCATGGGGCCAGCCCCCAGACCTAGATTTTTTTTTTTTAATTAAGATTATGATAGTTAACAACCTTGTGAAATTACGGTTGTACATCATTATTAGTCATGTTGTAGGTACACCACTTTACCCTTAGTGCCCTCCCCCCAAACCGCCCGACATAGATTTTTATGACTTATAAATATTTGGTACTCACCTAAGATTTGAGTACTTACTCTGTATCAGCAACTGTGTTGAACTAGGGACAAAGTGGTGAACAAGATTGCGGTTTGCATTGATTAGTTGGTAAAGGCTGTCCACACATAATTGCAACCTTGGGGGTTATTGAATGTTTGATATTGTGCAGGATTTAATACAAATATTCATATGATAAAAATTTGATCCCGCTCTGAAACTGTCCAAAAGAAAGTTTTTTAAATTAATCTTTTATTACATCCCATGAGTGCTCATTGTGTACCATTGGTACATTTTTTAATTGGTGTTCCTTGGTCAGATATGTTTGAGAAAACTGGTAGATCATATCTGATAAAATACCCACATGGAATACCAGTCAGACCTTTGTAGTGTTGTATAAGATGGTAGTGTTGAAGTGAATGTTCTCACTGAGATGAAAAATGAGCTCATAGCTGATATTTTAGTCCTTTGTATCAGAATGAGGCTATTGCTCTGAATTTGTTTACGTATGTGCCGTGCTAGAGCTACTTCATAGCTTGTAAGCCACAGCAAAGTTTACAGCTCTAGGTGTCTTTTATTCCCCTCTTGGCCAAGTGCCTGTGGCTAATGCTCTTAACTCAAAGGGATGGCTGGATGCTTGGATCTGAATGTATTATGCAAAACCCATCTGTCAGACTTGGATTTTGTTTCTCTTCTTTTGTGTTAAGAAAGACATAATTAAAGATATTTGTCCTAGTTTAGAAGAAATAACTATTCATCAAATCTTAATTGTCCTGGAATCTGTAAGATCAAAATAAATTGGCCATTTTAGCTATTTGAGCACCTACTCTGTGCCAGGAACTTGGCTAACTACTTTATGTTCATGATCTCATTTAATTAGCAAGAGAATCCTTTGAGGTAGGTAGGGTTAGCCTTATTTTGCAGATGGGGAAACTGAAGTTCATAGAAGTTAACTTGAGTCACACAGCTAGTGAGCGGGTGGTCAGACTTGAGTACTTTCAGTGGGGCACATTGCCTCATTTGGTGAATGAGCTATATAATCTGAACTGCAAAGTATACCACAATTCGTATCTGTGCTGGGCTGTTCTTTGATATATTCATTCTACTAGTAGGTCAATAGTTTTTATATAATGAGAAAAATAGGGACCAGTGAGCCAACATTTTGATTATCTATAACTTAGACAGTTATTTAGATGTTTTTAAAGGGCTTTATCCAAGTTCCCACTAGAAAATTGTGCAGGATGATTGGGATCAGGTTAACGTATAACCAGGATTATCTGTATCCCTCTCATAAGGCTGAACTTCTCAAACTTCTCTATAGATTTTTCCTTAGTGACAAGAGAGTGAATGTGTTCCAGTCTGAAGCTGCTTGTAAAAGCAGGAACCTTCTGCTTTCTATTTTACTATACGTTCACATTTTTGTGTTTATACTAATGTAAAACTGGAGTAGAACTCAAGGAAGACAGTTGTTCCTTGTTGGGGGGTAAGGAAAGTGGGAGTAGAAACGCTTGCTCGGTTTGAATAGCATAACCATAGAGGGGAAACGGTTACAAACTGGTAGTGTTGTGCTTTGGAGGCAGAACTGCCAGTGATATTACTGCTTCCTTTTCTGAATCATTTGGGGTAAATAAGAACTTTTAAGTTCTGAAGTAAAGCAGATTTTAAAGCTTATTTCTGAAAGAATAGGAACTGATTCCATTGAAACCATTTTGTCACATTAAAAATTTTAAATTCTGTGGTGTGCTATTGTGGAAAATGTCTCAGATGTTTAATCCGAGCTCTATCTTTTTAGCTTTTCTCAACTTCCTCATTTACTAAAATAATACTTTCTGGCAATTATAAAGTTAGACTGTGGTATGTATTTGTGTTTATATCATAATACTTGGCCCATACAGACACTCAGGTATTAGTTTTTAACCTCTGACGCTGGAGGGGAGTCTCTCTTTGTCCAGTTCAGTTGGAACACATATGCCATGCTAAAGGAAAAAACTGCTGTGTACCCAGTTATTGAAGCCAGGATCTTGGTGTTATACCAGGCTTTCTCCCCTTTTTGTTTTCTGCATTCAGTCCATTTCTGGAGTAAGGAGGGGAAGAATTCTCATAGTGATGCACACTGGGGGTCCTGATGATCGCAGTTTTTGATGACCCCATCTGTTAAAACTGGGAATTATAGTAGATGAAAAAGGAGAATTGGGTTGAGAGTTGCTTTCATGTATTTCTAACCAGCTGCTCATCTGAGAAAGGGCTTAAAAATCGCTAGAGTGGACAGAATGAAGCCAAAGACTGTCCGTATATGCTCAGCTTGACTAACAGCTGACTTTAGATAGATGTCATCATTTGAGGATGAGTAATTAGGAAAAAAACTTATAGGGAAAACGTGGTTTACAAAATCCATATCTTTCCTCACTCCCTGCAATACTCTATGTTCTGCCCTATTGAACTATACGAATCTAAGATAGGTTTCTTTTTTTACCGTAAGATATTCGTCGGGAAAGAGTTTCCTTTTACGGATTAAAAGCCTTACTGGGTCTCCATATTATTGAGTCCTCTCACAGTTATTTATGTTTGAATACTACAGCACCATTCAGTGAAGGTTATCATAGGCTTGAAATCACCTGGAATGGTAAGAGGTAAATTTAACACATCTTATAATTATTCCTTTTTGTACGGCCTCACAACTACAACTGTTGGATACTATAAACATTTTAAATACTCCTCAAATAAGCAATCCATTAGGGATATTTTTCTGGAGATCATAATCCAAAAACAAGTGGGAAACCACTCTCCTGTTATGCAAATAGAAATTTGAGGCGTGTTATAAAATTCCCGTGATTGCACCATAATTCATTTAAAAAAAAGCACTTTGATGGAATGGAGATGACTTTCCAGTGTTAATGAAGACGTTGATGTAAAAAAAAATAAAGAGTTTAAATAAAATAGTTTCTGAAATGAGGAGTAGAAAAACAGTTTCAAGTTAATTTTATAATTTTAAATGGTTATATAAACTAAATCAAATGACTACTTGAATTATATATTAAGCTTATCTAATCCCTAAGAGTTTATTGTTTAACACGATCAAAAGGCTTTTTAAATTAAGATAAAAATCATATAACTTTAACCATTTTAAAGTGAACACTTCAGTGGTATTGGGTACATTCACAGTGTTGTGCAACCATCACCTGTATCTAGTTTCAGAACATTTTCATCACCCCAAAAAGAAATCCCATAACCATTAAGCAGTCACTCCCTCCCCTCTCCTCCCATCCCCTGGCAACTGCTAAGGTGCTTTCTGTCTATGAATTTACCTATTCTGGGTAGTTCACATAAATGGAATCATACAATATGTGACCTTTTGAGTGTAACTTCTTTCGCTAAACATAATGTTTGAGGATCATCGATGTTGTAGTATGTACAGTACTTTATTCCTTTATAGATGAATAATACTCCATTGAATGGATATGCCACATTTTATTTGTCCTTTCTCACTTGATGGACAGTTGAGTTGTTTCCACCTGTTGGCTATTATGAATAGTGCTGCTGTGAACATTAATGTACAAGTTTTTGTTTGAATACTTGTTTTCAGTTCTTTTGGATATATACCTAGGAGTGGAATTGCTGGGTCATGTAATTCTGTGTTTTAACTTTTTGAGGGACTGTCCAAATGTTTGTCACAGCAGCTGCAAGATTTTACATCCCTACCAGTGATGTATGAGAGTCCCAGTTTTTCCACATTCTCTCCAACACTTGTGAAAAGTTTTTTTTTTTTTGGTGTCTGGGGAATAGTCTGCTTGGGAAAATGAGTACCCTATTTGGGTATATATGATATTTTTAGTTCTGTGTGTTCTCTCCCAAGCTTTGTAGCCTTGCCCTCCCCTAAATTGTGTGTCCTGCTTTAGATTGCTTCTCCATTTCTTCTGAGACTCCATGTATACCCCCAGATATGTCTGGGCTAGATTTGCACCTGTAACATCATGGCACTGTTGTAGTTGCTGTGTGTCTGTTATGCACTGAGTAGAAGAGACTGTCTCATTTACTTTGGAATTCTCTGTGTATTAGCATAGTGTCTGGCACAGAGTAGCTGCTCAGTAATTGTTTAAATGTGTGACTATTGGAAAAACTACTGCAGAACTAGGAAGGGACCTGAGGAAAAACATAGAAGTTTTTTCTACTGAAACTGGAAGAGAACTGTTGGCATCATCTGTAGTATGCAGAAAAACTTAACATAACATGAACAGAAAGACCCATGGAGATTAAGGTTGCAATAACAGGACATATACAGAAACAGTTAATCCTGAAAGCAATTAGCAGAATTGCTCATGTGGAAATCGGCACTGTGGAAGGTTAGTATTTTGGTTTGTTTTTTTTTTAAGATTTTGAATTTAGAAATAAATCACAGAATTAAATCAAGGCCTTGGAGGTGTACAGAGTAGGTTACAAATCTAAGAATTATAGAAACCAAAAATAATGGAAGCTCTTTTCAGACAGTGGAAGAAAACTTACCTGATATGAAAGAAGATTAAAAGAGTTTGGTGTTTGAGACAGGCCTGGGGAAGTTTTAGTACCATGAATTAAAAAAAAAATGTACAGGCATCCAGGGCACACCCTCTCCTTGACCAAAAAGTCAAGGCCATCTTGGGGCCGGCCCATGGTGTAGTGGGTAAGTTCCACGCGCTCAACTTCAATGGTCCAGGTTCTCAGGTTCAGATCCTCGGCACAGACCTACATTGCTTGTCAGCCTCACTGTGGTGCCAACCCACATATAAGGTGGAGGAAGATTGGCACAGATGTTAGCTCAGGGCTAATCTTCCTCAGGGGGAACAAAGGCAAGGCAATCTTAGTTTTTAAACACTGAGTGTCAGACAGTGAAGCAGTATCTATAGAGTTTTGAGATGAAAAGGTTTTTTTCTTTTTAGAGGACATGAACTACAAATTTACCCTTGAAACCCTCTGAGCCTAAAATCGATTTTTTCCTTGTAGGTTGTTACCTCAGTAGTAATGACAAATTTATAATTTAACACAAAGTAAACAAAGGAGACAATTTTACACGAAACTTGTACTTAAATAACAGGTTATAAAATATTGATGTGAAGTTGCCAAATAATAGATGCTCAGTAGGTATCAATAGACAACTAAATCTTAGTCATTTTAATGTTGTTTTGAACTCCCTGAATTTGTTAATATTAAATGATTTTGAGATAAGCCTATAAGACTTCATACTGTTATTTCATTCACTCTTTTTTTTTTTTTTTTTTGAGGAAGATTAGCCCTGAGCTAACTACTGCCAATCCTCCTCCTTTTGCTGAGGAAGACTGGCCCTGAGCGAACATCCATGCCCATCTTCCTCTACTTTATACATGGGATGCCTACCACAGCATGGCTTTTGCCAAGCGGTGCCATGTCCGCACCCTGGATCCAAACCAGCGAACCCCGGGCTGCTGAGAAGTGAAACATGCACACTTAACCACTGCACCACCAGGCCAGCCCCTCATTTGCTCTCTTGAGCTTGAAATTTTTTATTTTTGGAAATATTGCAGCGACTCAAATGTAAAATAAAATGGTTCTGGTCTTGTGACTTGTAGCACCTAGATGCTGATTATGCTGTAAATGATTGACCCAACTAGAAAAGTGAATGATACAGCATGTCTGATTTCCTAGCAGGTCTGTCTGTATAGAGTAGAAAAATTCAGGAATATATGCAGCAGTGATGGGGTTGAGCTGACTGGGCCCCCACTTAAAAATACGTTTTGTGAAGTTGAATCAGAAAGAAGTTTCTTAGAGACCTTTACAGTTTTAATAGTAAGGAAACCAACTAGATGTTTTAGTTATTCATACCAAGAAACCAAGCCTTTGGTGTCTGCCCAGGGGTTCAAATCATCCTTTGGAAGTCTTTATGTTAAGGCAGCACTAAGTATGTATTGTAATCTTCAGCCCTCAAGTAAGCCTCATTTCTAGTTCTTTGAAAGGAATGTTTGGATAAATTCTGCCTCCCCCATCCTTCAACACACCCATAATTGATCATGGCTTTGGTGGCATTCAGTCGTTTTTTGCCAGCTGAATAGCATTTTTTTGGAAAGGACATAACCTTGGAGAGTCATTCCTAGCTGCAAGATTTGGGGCATAAAAACTTCCCTTTATTCCCCTGCAGCTTCATCAAAATTCATATGTAATATTTCATCTAATTATTGGATTATTATTTTTTAAGAATGAGTCAAATTTAAAGTTTTAAAATTTTCCAGTCAGAAGTTGGCTACAAGTAGGAAAATTTCTCTTTGGGTTTCCTAGTGGTTTACCAAAGCTGAGTCTTACTGTTCCTGTCTCCGACTGGTTCCTTCTGAATGTATTCCTTAACAATTTGAAGTGAGTGAGCAGAGTCAAAAATTCTCCGAAGAGACAGTGATTGCCTCGAAGGCTAACATGGAGAAGAAACAAATGTGTATATTTAAGTGTGGAGTAAGCAAGAGTTAAAAGGCGTTTTATCTGCTGCTTGAAATGTGTGGAGCACACGGAAAACAATGGCTGGTATCCTGTTGATGGAAGAACTAAAGGAATGCTGCCTTCTCAGCATTTTTCTTGATTTCCTGTAGAAGACGGCAACAGCAGTTTTTGTTTGACATTTTGCTGGTTTCCTGGAAGGGCTCAATGAAGTGACTGCTGTCAGCATTTTTTTTTTTTTTTTCACTGATTGATACTGGTGAAGGTAGAGGACATTTTGGAACTTTTAAAGGAAATTAGGCTGAATGAAATATTTGGGATAGGAAGTTAACCAAATCTTCAGGCACTTACTTAAAAATGTCTGTATTGGGTGACATCCAGGTATCAGCAGGTCTCTTTAAAATTGTTGACTTCTTAACTCTGTAGTGGTAACACCTATTAAGTCTTTATCAAAATGTAAGTATAGGCATATTATAAGAAAAGGTAACCAAAATAGGACTTTACAGAGAGCACTTAGAAAATAGCCTCCTCTGAATACATAGTTCCTTTACGTTCTAACTATTCAGATGAAACAAGGAGGAAGGATCTGGAAAGTGTAAAGCCAAGCACTAATTGTGCAACATAAGTTCTTAGTAATGCTGTCATAAACACAAGTTTTAATGTGTTTTGATTTTCAGCTGATACAGCTGGTTAATGAGTTCTGTTCAGAGTTTACTAGTCATTCATAAGGAAAGAAACTCCTTGGGTGTATGTATTAAAAAAGTCGGTTTCCAATGAGTATTCCTGTCTGATCAAATGTAAGAAATTAGTAGGCTCAAAGGAAACCTATTACTCCTTTAATTGTGTTGTGTTTGTAGGCACAAACACAATTGTGATTGATTGCTGAGATAGAGACTTTCTCCTAATGGAGTCTGTCTTTAGCTAATCAAAGAAATGTGCATTGAAATATAGTATGGTTTTTACTTGGTTGTATTGTCTCGTGCTAGCATTTTCAGCCCTTTTTAATAAATGTATACTGTTGGAGTAAATATATCCATAGTCCATGTAGTCCCTTTAGCAATATTTTTATAGTTTGATCACTAATGTATTCTAATAAGGTGCTGACACACTATCACTGAGTTTCCTGGTTCCTTGATGTATGAAGATTTTTTTCTAGCTGTGTAGTAACATGTGTTTTGAACAAAGCAAATTGGGCCACTCTAGGTTTGACTATACAATGTTAGTAGCATGGCGTCGGAGCCAGTCTGTTTTAGAGTAGTATATGTCATGATACCATAGTTCCAGAGTTAGATAACTGTAAACAAGGACAGAAACCCTTAAAGTAGAGAGTGTGTGTGTGCCCCCACACTGTTCTAAGTTCTTGGTGTGCGGTAAGTCACTTTAACTTTTGATGCAACACCTAGGCATGCTTTGTTCCCCCTCAAGCAAGGATGGACGCTTTGCCTTTTCTGTTTGCCACATTTACAATCAAATCAAGTAGCTTCAAAACCAAAATAGGAAAAATGAGGCCTAAAGCATTAAAAACTGATGAGTGCTTAACTTAGATTTCTGAATCTAATATTGGTGAAGTTAATATTTTTTTTACCATATTTCTTTGATTTTTAATACAATCTCCTTCACACTTAGCATTTTCTGGAATTGGGAATTTCATCTTATAGTTGTCTACTCTTTCCCCAAAAGCTTTATGATATTGATGAATATCTTAGAAATTGAGGCAGTAGTAGTTTACCAAGCGCAGAGATGGGCTTTTTTCCTCATATTCTTTGAAAAAATGGCATCTTATTACATCTCTCTTCTCAGTTCCTTATAACCCTGGGCCTTACCTATTTGAATGTTCAGTGATTTCTTGAGGGGAAACAGGGACACCCAGACTGAGGAGGTTTTCGTTGGACTCCCTTCTGCTAGCTCTGAACTTTGCAGATTTTCCCCCCCAAGCCTCTTGCAGATATCCGGAGTCGGAAACCTGAAGATTCTGGTTTTTTCCACTTCCCGTTGTCTTGTCTGAAATCCTTGTATAAGATGAGTGTCCCTTTTTACCATCTGTCCTTCATTTTTGCTAGAGTTTAATGTTAAAGTTTTCTCCTTGTTGGACTTCCAAGAAAAACATCTGTAAACAGTACTCTCAATGTGCAATGATGGAATGTTCTATATTTCTATATAAATGTTCTGTATTCTGTGCCTTCCAATGCTGCAGTCGTGTGACTAGTGTGACTGAGGAACTGAATTTTAAATTTTATTTACTTAACAAAATTAAATAGCTGCATATGACCGGTAGTTACTATATTGGACAGTGCAGCAAACCTCTCAGTCCTGATTGAGCAGATGTCCGAGGTACAGCTCCTTTAAACTTAAAAGAAAAAAATTTGCAAGCCTTCATAAGGGTAGGCAGAGCCATATATCCAATCATCTGGATTTTTTTTTTTTTTATTAATGTTATGATAGATTACAACCTTGTGAGATTTCAGTTGTACATTTTTGTTAGTCATGTTGTGGGTACACCACTTCCCCCTCTGTGCCCTCCCCCCACCCCCCCTTTTCCCTGGCAACCACCGATCAGATCTCCTTATCAATATACTAATTTCCACCTATGAGTGGAGTCATATAGAGTTCGTCTTTCTCTGACTGGCTTATTTCGCTTAACATAATACCCTCGAAGTCCATCCACGTTGTTGTGAATGGGCCAATTTTGTCTTTTTTATGGCTGAGTAGTATTCCATTGTGTATATATACCACATCTTCTTTATCCAATCATCAGTTTCTGGGCATGTAGGCTGGTTCCACGTCTTGGCTATTGTAAATAATGCTGCGATGAACATAGGGGTGCAACGGACTCTTGAGATTTCTGATATCAGGTTCTTAGGATAGATACCCAGTAATGGGATGGCTGGGTCATAGGGTATTTCTATTTTTAACTTTTTGAGAAATCTCCATACTGTTTTCCATAGTGGCTGTATCAGTTTGCATTCCCACCAACAGTGTATGAGGGTTCCTTTTTCTCCACAACCTCTCCAACATTTGTCGCTCTTGGTTTTGGATGTTTTTGCCAATCTAACGGGTGTAAGGTGATATCTTAGTGTAGTTTTGATTTGCATTTCCCTGATGATTAGCGATGATGAACATCTTTTCATGTGTCTATTGGCCATATTCATATCTTCTTTTGAGAAATGTCTGTTCATGTCCTCTGCCCATTTTTTGATCGGGTTGTTTGTTTTTTTGTTGTTAAGCAGTGTGAGTTCTTTGTATATTATGGAGATTAACCCTTTGTCGGATAAGTGGCTTGTGAATATTTTTTCCCAATTAGTGAGCTGTTTTTTTGTTTCAATCGTGTTTTCCCTTGCCTTGAAGAAGCTCTTTAGTCTGATGAAGTCCCATTTGTTTATTCTTTCTATTGTTTCCCTCAACTGAGGAGTTACAGTGTCCGAAAAGATTCTTTTGAAACTGATGTCAAAGAGCGTACTGCCTATATTCTCTTCCAAAAGACTTATTGTCTCAGGCCTAATCTTTAGGTCTTTGATCCATTTTGAGTTTATTTTGGTGTGTGGTGAAAAAGACTGGTCAATTTTCAATCTTTTGCATGTGGCTGTCCAGTTTTCCCAGCACCATTTGTTGAAGAGACTTTCTTTTCTCCATTGTAGGCCCTCTGCTCCTTTGTTGAAGATTAGCTGTCCATAGATGTGTGGTTTTATCTCTGGGCTTTCAATTCTGTTCCATTGATCTGTGGACCTGTTTTTGTACCAGTACCATGCTGTTTTGATCACTGTAGCTTTGTAGTATGTTTTGAAATCGGGGATTGTGATTCCGCCGGCTTTGTTTTTCTTGCTCAGGATTGCTTTAGCAATTCGCGGTCTTTTGTTGCCCCATATGAATTTTAGGATTGTTTGTTCAATATCTGTGAAGAATGTTCTTGGGATTCTGATTGGGATAGCACTGAATCTGTATATTGCTTTAGGTAGTATGGACATTTTAACTATGTTTATTCTTCCAATCCATGTGCAAGGAATGTCTTTCCATCTCTTTATGTCATCGTCAATTTCTTTCAAGAAAGTCTTGTAGTTTTCATTGTATAGATCCTGCACTTCCTTGGTTAAGTTTATCCCAAGGTATTTTATTCTTTTCGTTGTGATTGTGAATGGGATTGAGTTGTTGAGTTCTTTTTCTGTTAGTTCATTGTTAGTGTATAGAAATGCTACTGATTTATGTATGTTGATTTTATACCCTGCTACTTTGCTGTAGTTGTTGATTATTTCTAATAGTTTTTCTGTGGATTCTTTGGGGTTTTCTATATATAAGATCATGTCGTCTGCAAACAACGAGAGTTTTACTTCTTCGTTACCTATTTGGATTCCTTTTATTTCTTTTTCCTGCCGAATTGCTCTGGCCAGCACCTCCAGTACTATGTTGAATAGGAGTGGTGAAAGTGGGCACCCTTGTCTTGTTCCTGTCCAATCATCTGGATTTTTAATAGTATTTTGCTATATCTGGTTTTTTTGTTTTACCTAAATGTTTTAAAGAAATTGAGGTTATCATGAAATTTCATCTCTAAATACTCCAACATGCATCTTTAGAAAATAAGGAAATTTTCTAATAATTATGATCTCATTATAGCCTCCTAATGTTTAACAATCTCTCAATATCTAAAAACCAGTCCCTATTCAGATTTCTTTGATCGTCCGCAAATGTTATTTGGTTTGTTTAAATCAGGATCCAAGCAAGATCTACACATTACTTTCAGTTATGTCTCTTAAGGTATTTAAAGAAACATTTTATTTTTACAGAGTTTCAGATTTACACAACAGTATGAAGAATTCTCATATACATGCTTTACACAAATTCATCAGTTTTTAACCTTTTTCACTACATTTGATTTATCCTCTTTTGTCTATATACAGAATATTTATTTTTTAGATTGGCACCTGAGCTATCAACTGTTGCCAATCTTTTTTTTTTCCCCTGCTTTTTCTTCCCAAATCCCCCCAGTACATAGTTGCATATTTTAGTTGTGGGTCCATCTAGTTGTGGCATGTGGAATGCCATCTCAGCGTGGCCTGATGAGCGGTGCCATGTCCGCGCCCAGGATTCGAACTGGTGAAACCCTGGGCCGCCAAAGCGGAGCACGCAAACTTAACCACTCGGCCATGGGGCAGGCCCCTGTATACAGAAATTTTTTACTGAACTGTTTGAAAGTAATTTGCAGACAGGATACCTCTTTACCACTACATACTCTAGTGTGTATTTACTAAAAATAACAAAATGTCTTCTGTGACCACACTACAGTTATCAGAGTGAGGACATTGACTTTGACAGAAAACTGTTATCTCAGGCTCTATTCACATTTCATCCAATGTTCCAATAATGTTCTTTATCTCAAAAGAAAATCCAGGATCATGAGTGGCATTGAGTTGTTCTTTCTCTTTAGGTTTCTTCAATCTGGAACACTTTGTATTTCAAGACATAGCTATTTTTTGAAGAGTACAGGTCATTTATTTTGTGGAATTTCCTCATTTTGGATTTATCTGAGGTGTCCTTCTGATTAGATTCAGGTTATATACTTTTGGTAGCATACCACAGAGGTGATGTGTCTTTGTAGTGCAGTGCATGGGGAAGCACATCCTGTCAGTTTTGGCCCATCATTAGTGATACTAGCTTTGATTGCTTGATGAAGGTTGTGTCTGACAGGTTTCTTCACTGTAAATCTCTTTTTCCCTTTGTAATAAGTATCTTGTGGGCAGATACTTTGAGACTATATAGATATCTGTTACTCCTCAAAATTTCATCCATTAATTTTAGTATCTTCATCAATTAATTTTAGTATCCATTGGTGATTCTTGCCTGAATCAATTATTGTGATGATTGCAAAACAGTGACTTTTTAAAAATTCCATCGTCTTTCACCACTTTTAAGTTAGCTTTCTTTTGTGAAGAACAACTTTTTCTGTTTTATTTATTTATATTAGTGTGGACTCTTGGATTTCATAAATCTCGTAATCTGTAATTAAAATCTGTCCTGAAAAGTAATGAACAGTGTACGTATAGTAAAAGGAATGTTGTCCTTGTGTGTAAGGTGATTCTGGCCTCTGTAACTTTAGTTATGCGTATTGAAGAGTAGAGACTTGCATTCTTTAAGAAAGTTCTTTTACGTGAGGATCTTAAAGTTTAGTTGGATAAGTTAACCTGGAATTGTGGGGCCTGGGCCCATTAGGAAACATTGGGAAACTTTGGTTTGGGGAAGGTGTGGTATGGGTGGGGCGTCTGTGTGTGTCTTTGAACCAGGTGACATCAACTCTTTTGCACACTGAGGAGAGAAATGCTCTGCCTACTTTCCATTTTACCTTGTATTTTTTAGTCTTGAGCTCTTTAGGGTAAAGAGAATTTTTGATGATACTGACCTTATGCCATCTGTTTGCATTTAGCTTTCCCAGCCAGCTCCCTCAGCAAAGGTGTGGGAAGCATATTTGCCAAGTTTGTTAGCCTTAACAATACTGTTCCATAATGCCCCTAAAAATAGGAATTAAAATAAAATAGGGTTACTTAGCATGAACATATTACATGGTTCCATGTTACATGGTTTTGAGGATTCTGGTTTCTACCTAACTTTAGTTAGGCAAATTAAAGAGCAGAATTGGAAGTTTTTAAGTGTAATTTCCTTTTCTCAAAAAGTGGGGGGGGGGGGGGGGGGAGCATTTCGGTGTCTGAATAAGTTAAGCACCCAGAAGCCACTAATCTATTATCAGTAGTCAAAAGAAATTCACACCCAGAGTTTCAGCCAACGTTTATGACAGCTGAATTAGGCAGATAATAAAATGCAAATACAAAAAAGTTAACCTTGAGCTGGCCCTAGTGCTGATGTGTTGTATGTACTAATAGTATCTGTTGATATGTGTCAGGCATTGTGCTAAGCACCCCACATTAATTCCTCCAACTCTGGGATGGGTACTGTCATCTCATATGTTTCAGGTAGGGAAGCAGATACACAGAGATAGTTAATTTGCCCATGATCCCTTAAGTGGCAAAACTGGACTAAACCCAGACATTTTGGCTCTTATGTGGAATCCATAGAACCAACTGATTCTGGATGGCACTTGTACTTTATAACCAAAGTTACACATTTGTACAGTCATTGTCTACTTGAATGAAGAACCTTCTGTGTTCTCTAGATTATGGGCAATCTGAAATACTGTTTCTCACTACAAAAACTAAGACGTCGTTGTCTTATAAATTTTTCCCCAGGCATGTTAATATAAATAGGGATGAGGAAGAGAGGAGAGGGAAAAGGAAACTTGTTTGTATCGTTTGTAACGTGTAACTTCAGGACACTCCAGAGTTTGAGTTTACCGATTAACAGTAAATCTGTTTACTTACTTTTTGGAATCTAAACTAGGCTTGAGTGTCAAGTCCTAAAGTACTGCTGCTTGCACACCAGTGTCCAAAATCTAGTCTGGAAATCAAACAAGTTACAGTGTTTGGATGATTTTCTTTAAAAAGGGAGCAGTTAATGATTTTAATGTTTTTGTGCCTGCACCATTAGTGGTTTTTTTTTTTTTTTTTTTGAGGAAGATTAGCCCTGAGCTAACGTCTGCTGCCAATCCTCCTTGCTGAGGAAGACTGGCCCTGAGCTAACATCCGTGCCCATCTTCCTCTCCTTTATATGTGGGATGCCTGCGACAGCATGGCTTGCCAAGGGGTGCCATGTCCGTACCCGGGATCCGGGCCAGCGAACCCCGGGCTGCCCGAGGCATAATGTGCACACTTAACTGCTGCGCCACTGGGCTGGCCCCAACCATTAGTGTTTTTTTAAAAAAGGAGGATGGAAATACGTACTTTCATATGCATGGGATATCTCTAAGATGGAAAGGTATTTGCTGGGGGGAGAAAGGATTACTGGAAACATGGAGTAAGTGGCTTTTCATAGTATACTCTTCTGTACAGTTGGAATACTTTGCCATATGCATGTAATAAATATTCAAAAAAGTAACCTCTTGCACCTAAATTTATTGACTCCATCTTTTTTTATATCACCAAAATAAGTTTTTTTAAGTTAAAAAGTATAATAAACACTTGATTATAGAAACTTCCAAGCATATCTCAAAATAGAATATCCCCAGCTTCAACAATAGCAGCATTTTTCCAATTGAGAGGATAAAAAACATGGCCAGAATTTGGATATTATTGTGTATTCTCTGAAAATAGGTGCATGTTCGGAGACTCTTATATGCACTCTGAATTTATTAGTGGTTTGTTCCACAGTCTGTGGTTCAGCTTCTGTGGTAGTTAGCTCCTATATCATCAGACCTTTATAATTAACTAAGAGTATTTTATGGTTAGTATGTGCTGTTTTGAAAATAAAATCTGTTTAAAAACATTGTGTTGCATTTAAAACATCTTAATCTATATGAGTATTACTAATCGTAATTATCTAGTATGCTAATAACCCTTTTATATAATCCTAATTTGAGAGTGCACCTAAGCCAGAATTGCGATTAATGATGGTGACTTGTCCTATTACTGTGTGTTTTGGGATGTTTCCCTTTTGAATGTATCGGAGGAAAATATGGGAAGAACTGGTGAGTGCTCCGGGCATTCTCACTAAAAAGTATCACCAGTAAGGAAAAATTCTTACCTTATTTGAAGAGGTGGAAGCAGATGTAACTTTCTGTTAACTGATAGGAATAGATCACTTGAAGTTCTCTTCACCTATACTAACAACTGGGGAAGGCCTTTTAGGAAGGAGCAGTTTCTTGTTTAGTTGTATAAATGGGCATCACTTTAGTATGCTTTTTAAAATGTTTAAACGTGTTGAATTGGTAAGCATTTGCCACTTTCCTCTTGGTTAATTTTGGATTTTTTTTAATAAAGGTTATGTGTCTATTTCACGTGGAGTGTTTTGAGTAGTACTAGTATATTCTTGATAGAGAAGATCAAAAATACATATATGTAGCTTGTTTAATAAGAAAAGAATATAAGGATTACATAGATTGCAAGGAGTGCAGGAACCGTACCTGTTTTTAACTAAATCTTTGCTTTTTCTCCAAGTAAAACAGCCCTGAGGCTGAAGGTCAGTGCTAGTAACTATTGAGAGCATGCTTTTCTGACTACCTTTATCTGGGGATCTAGCTGGGAGTCAGAAACACAGTTTTCTTGACTTTGCTTTTTTTTCCTCTTCTTTACTGTCTTATCTAATAGTGTTTTCTTTTCTTACAGTTGTCTTGCACCTGCCTCTGAAGTGGAGGGGTAAAAAGGAATCTTTTAGAATCATTTGTGGGTTCAGTTAGTAGTGTTTGTGGTTTGCATCTTTGTTTTACTTTTAGTTTTCTGTTTGACTAAAGCTATTTTTACTCTTTCTCAAACATTGTAGGACTTAGCTGTGACAATTGAAACGCAGAATTGCCTTAGGTGAATGCTTGATAGTGACTTAGAAACATAGAATTCTTATTTTACAGAGTTGTTTAGAAGATAACTTGTTGCTTTTATGTATATAGTTCTAGGAGCTCTGTGAACCACTGGAATATTTTCTCCAGTTATTGGAAAGGTAAATATTGATTAAACTTAGAAGAGTTTGAGGACCATCTACTCTGAAAAACAGATGTAAATATATACCTCCCCTGAGACTAGACAGGCAGCTTAGTTTGTATAAGGCCTCCCTGAAGCCCAACCATAGTCCCTTTGCGTGTTGTTGAGGACCTCTTATGTTTATCTTGCTCCATTAGTTCTGGAACTAAAAGTCACTACAAAAGTTGAAGTCAGGAAGAAATGAGAAGAAATAATTTCATAAAATTTTATTGTAACCAAATTCATTATAAGTTACATATCTCACAGCTTGTGTACTTGCATTGCAGCATTTACTTGAGCTTGTAAAGCTAGTTATTCTACTTTATTACCATGTTTGTATTAATGGTTAGACAGTTGCTTGACTCCTTGCCTTGATAGTGACTAAGTTACTGTAACTACACTTTATAACTGGTTGTGCCTGCAGTCATTGAGGTATAAGAGGGAAGTGAAAGTAAAATGTAGTCTCTTAATCTTATGTTGTATTTTATTCAGATCCTGGCCTGGCTATAATTAAGCAGTATTAGCAGAGGAATCTGACAAAATAAATTAGATAAAATACATTTAACTTGACTCAGTCCATAAGAGAGTAGGGAGAGTGGTGATTTCTGGGGAAAGAAATTGGATATCTGCGGGACAGGGGCAGGAGGAAGACTTGATATTTTTTCCTGTGCTTTCTCATTTTTTTTTTTAAGATTTTATTTTTTTTCCTTTTTCTCCCCAAAGCCCCCTGGTACATAGTTGTATATTCTTTGTTGTGGGTCCTTCTAGTTGTGGCATGTGGGACGCTGCCTCAGTTTGGTTTGATGAGCAGTGCCATGTCCGCACCCAGGATTCGAACCAACGAAACACTGGGCCGCCTGCAGTGGAGTGCGCGAACTTAACCACTCAGCCACGGGGCCAGCCCCTGTGCTTTCTCATTTTTGTTTGTATTTTGTTCTATGTGAATTTATTATCCATTGGAGGAAAGAAGGGGAAAAAAAACAAGTAGCCTGGCCAAGGCTAATGAAGCCTTCAGATAGCCTTTTAGTGGGACTTAATCTGTTGTACTACATTTAGTCGCCTAGAGTAAAAATGACCCACTCTGGTAGAGGTCTCCTAACAAGTGACTTTTGTTCTTATACAGTTAATTGGTTTTCAAAGACCTGCCATCTTTGGAGCCAGCCCTGGTGGTCTATTGGTTAAGATTCAGCATTCCCACAGGTTCATTTCCCAGCCAGGGAACCATACCACTTATCTGTCGGTTGTCCTACTGAGGTGGCTGCGTGTTGCTGTGATGCTGAAAGCTGTGCTATAAGTATTTCAAATACTACCAGGCTCCTTGGTGGGAGAGGCTTCAGCAGGGCTTCCAGACTAGGTTAGACTAGGAAGAAGGACCTGGCCACTCACTTTTGAAGAAATTGACCTCTAAATAGCTGTGGAGCATTGTCTGATAGAGCACTGGAAGGTGAGAGGATGGTGCAGAAAGACTGGGCAGGGTTCCTCTGCTTACACAGGGTTGCTAGGAGTTGGAATCGACTCCACGGCACTAACGACAAAACCATCTTTAGATCCTGTGTATTTGTTTTTCAGATACTTTAATATTTTCTGAGTAAATGTGATTCCATTATTTTCCTTGTTAAAACCCTTAAGTAGCTTTCTTTGTCTACAGAATAAATTCAGAATACTTACTGGGGTCCAGATAGCTTACAGTTTGACCCTTGCTTGCTTTGTAACCTTAATTCTCCACTCAGCAGGCCTTTCACAGTCTGTACTCCTAAAGTTACAAAGGTGTTTGTAGTTCCTTAGCAGACCATACTTTTCGTGTCTCTGGGCCTTAGCATTTGTTCTTCCTTTTGTGGCATTCTCTAGTTTACCTCCTTTGGACACATTCCCTTAGATGCAGGCCTTCTTTGACAAGGTGTCTCTTACATATCTTTGTTTTGGCACTTCTGCAAAGTATTGTAACTTTGTTTACTTGTCTCTCTGCTCTTGCTAGTGTAAGTTCCTTTAGATCAAGAATTCTGAAATTTTAAATCTTTCTCTTTTTATGCTGTAACTTCATTTTCGGATTCCTCAAGTGCATTGCATGTGAACAAGTAACTACTGCATTTTAAAGGGGGTAAGAAAAGGCAGATTTAGTAGTTCAAAGATCTTAAACCAAGAAACATTAATGACTTCAAATCGCTTGAGCCATAAAGGCTAGCTCTCAAATGTAACTCTTTCCTTTACCTTTATCTCTATCTGTTCTGCCTCTTAGTTATGACCACCGGGTTATACATTTCTAGTTATAACTACCAACTATAACAAAAAATTGAATGCCATATTTATTGAAAGAACTGCAGGTCCGTTATTTGGGTATTAATTGCCTCACTTGAATCAGTGTAATGGAGTTGTCACTGTTGACCTTGAAGCATTAGTGGTTAAATGAGGATTTGTAATGATGCCAGTACATGAATATCAAGTCTTTCTAATTTACTTTGTAACATGGTTTGTTAATGTTTTGTTTTGTTTTTTGTTCCAGCTCCAGAACCTGGGTATAAACCCAGCAAACATTGGCTTCAGTACCCTGACTATGGAGTCAGACAAATTCATCTGCATTAGAGAGAAAGTAGGAGAGCAGGCTCAGGTGGTAATCATTGATATGAATGACCCAAGTAATCCAATTCGAAGACCAATTTCAGCAGACAGCGCCATCATGAATCCAGCTAGTAAAGTAATTGCACTGAAAGGTATAAAAGATTGTGGAGTTTTTTTCTTAAAACTCTTCCTGTGTGTAATTTATTCAAATACAGTAATTAAGACGTACCATTTTTAGAATGTTAATGAAATTGGGCTAAATAGATCTGCAAAGTTAAAGCTGTTACTGAACTTGATTTTAACTACTTTCTTGACGTTTACTTGGCATGTGTCTGTAAAATGTCTTTCTCCTCAGTGTGATCTACTTGGAAAAATTTTATGTTTTAGATTAAATTAAATTTTATACGTACAGTGATAAGACTGTGCTAAAACATAACTCCATATACGGGAGAAATAAGTTAGTGATTCATGTTCTGGAATAAAATAGACTTTATTAATATTAACATCTAAACATTGAAGAATTCTGTTATGATGATAAACTTGCCATTCATGCTGTACCTTTTTTATACTTCAGGGTTTATTTCATTTAGATTCTCAAGTTCTAAAAATGGCTTAAATTTACACTGATTGTTAGAAGTATGTATATATATAGGTGGGTATTCAAGCTTTGGAATCGAAGGTATTAGAATTATTTAGACTAACTTTTAATTGTCACTGTAGGGAACTGTACCAACTTATCAGTCTAAACAGATTTGGAAGAACTGTCTAGGGGCCTGTATTAATTTGTTTCCTTCGAACTTTAGAGTGAGGATGTAACTGACTCTTAATAACCCACAGATGCCTGTTTTAGAGTCAGTTTGTCACATAGCCCAACTCTAAAAAAGGCATTTAATTGCCTAATTTTTTTTTTTTTTTAAGATTTTATTTTTCCTTTTTCTCCCAAATCCCCCCAGTACATAGTTGTGTATTTTCAGTAGTGGGTCCTTCTAGTTGTGGCATGTGGGATGTCGCCTCAGCATGGCCTGAAGAGAGGTGCCATGTCCGTGCCCAGGATTTGAACTGGCGAAACCCTGGGCCACCGAAGCAGAGTGTGTGAACTTAACCACTCGGCCACGGGGCCAGCCCCAAATTGCCTAATTTTTGCTTTGTTGTTTTTCTTGATAGTAGGAGGAGGAAGAGTTCAAGGTCCTAGTAGTTTCTTGATAAGTTTGTGGGTGAGTTGTTAGAGGTGCTGAACTTTTTACACAGTCTGTTCTTTACATGATTTAAACTTTGTGTTTAGTAGTAATACTGGCTGGAGATTCAAAAGAGGAGGGGAGCACAAGCATATTCATATAAGTCATAATTAAATATGTAAGATAGAAGTTGATCTCATCTGAAGGAAAGATGGTCCAGCTTTCCATCTAGGACCACATGCTTTGTGGCAGTAAGCTTTTTGCTTCCATTAGACAATATATATTATACTTTAGGGTCTTAAGCTCCCATCAGCCTCCTTAAAGAATTTAAATTCAACTGCTTAGCAGCTCTCAGACCTCTCTTTTAAAAGGCCATCGTTTTAATTTTCTCAAATTTCTTTTCTATTTTTAATGTTATTGTTATCTTATCACATTTCTTAATGCTTTCTTATGTGTGCAGATGGTGAGTTATCTTAAATTAGATTGTATTAGTTATTGTCCTGTTCTATAAAAAGAATACATTGAAAAGATTTTCAGAGCATTATACAGTAGCAATGTAGATTTGTGTCTCTGTGTCTGCACTGTGGTGTTAGGCTGTCATCCCTTGCTCTTCTCCCCAAACCACCCCACATACATATACTCCAAACCCTTTCATGTAAAAAAGAATGAAAGTAATTATCGGAAGTTTGGGAAAGGCAACAAAGGAAATTAAGTCATTCCCTCATAGTACTCCCTCTGAAGCCAATTTTAAACCCCTTGGCTTCTTTTTATAAACAGGACTGTAACTCTCACAATTGTTCAAGTCTGGTTGTGGTTTCCATATTGTGTGGGATGGGAATAACATTCTTGTTTTATGGAAGAATTTTTTACACGTGTGGTAAGGGTCATGGTACAAAGCTCTATGTTTTGTGTCCCGTCCCATCCACTCCCCACCACCCTAATACTACTACCTTACAATTTTTGTTCTTCAGGAGCCAGATTCTCTGTGTCAGGAATGGAGTTTTCCTTAATCTCTAAGGACTAATCTTGATAGCCTAGCGATAGTTGTGGGCTTTGATCTCTATTAATTTAAACCAAATCATTTTTTGGACTGTGATGGATTTGAAATTACAAGTAGAAGCCTTTGCATCTGACTCAGTGAACTCTTAACACTCAAGGCAAATCTCATCCTTCTTTTACTAAATGTTTGCTGTCTGAATGAAGCTTGAACTTGGTCCTCATCTCTAGTGTATTAACAGCATCTGAAACTGTCCTCCTTTGTCTCCCTCTCCTTTTCTCCAGCACCTCTACCTGTCCCTTTGTATCTTAAACCAGTTAAATTTAGCATACACTTCCTCTTATGTGCTAGTGGTACAAGGCAACATTGAAGTACATCCTCTTCCAAAAAGCAGTTAACATAAGATTTAGTTGGATGGGGGATGACTCCCTTTTAAAAAGTAGACATTTTCCCTGTGTCTTTGTATCGGGTTTGCCTTGTTCTCTGTACCTATTAGTTTATACATAAAGTAAACATACTTAATTATAAGTATGAAGATTACAACCTTATTTTCCATTGTTAAGCTAACTGTTCTTTAGACTCCTTTTTAGTTGGGATTTAAAATTCTATGGAAGTCATACTGTCTGTTTAAAATGTGTTTATTAGAGGTAGTATAGTTTTTGCTTCAGATGTAGATGTAGATTGCCCAGTCTCGGCTCTCTCTTCAGTGGTTGCTGCTCTGTCAATGCGACTTCTGTAGTTAGTTATTAGTCTCATGATAAAACCATTTTGTTTGGAAGTTACAGCACTAGTTTAGCTAGATATTAATTTATCCTGAACTTTACTTTATTAGTGATTTCAAATTCTTAATTTTGTTTTTAGCTGGGAAAACTCTTCAGATATTTAACATTGAAATGAAAAGTAAAATGAAGGCCCATACCATGACTGATGATGTCACCTTCTGGAAGTGGATCTCTTTAAATACGGTTGCTCTTGTTACGGATAATGCAGTTTACCATTGGAGTATGGAAGGAGAGTCTCAGCCAGTGAAAATGTTTGATCGCCATTCTAGCCTTGCAGGATGTCAGATTATCAATTATCGTACAGATGCAAAGCAAAAGTGGTTACTTCTGACTGGTATATCTGCACAGGTAACATTTTTCTGGTTTTTAATAAAGAAGGTCTAGAGAGCTAATGTGCCCAGATGCGCATTAGTGCGTTTTGAAATTAGGTCTTCTATGCTCAGTCCTGTTGAATCTGACTTATTCTGGAAGACTTTTTCCCCCCTTTTTTCTTTTTTAAGAAATAAGGGTTGCTAGCTTAATGCCTTTATAATGATGTACAGTTTCATTGTACTCTTTCCATGTGTTGTTAGGTTTTACTTGCAGATTGAATGGATATTGAGTTTCTGTGAGAGTGACTTGGAATTTATTATGGATGTTTACTGCAGAATGAATAAATCCTTCTGATAAAAGTAGTTAAAAAAAACACTTTTTTTTTTTAATGATGGTGTAAAGAGATGATTGTATATGAGGCATGTTTTAAACATTCATGTTATGCTTTAATAAGATAATGTTTGGAGCTAAATTTTAATTTGAGGTATCAGATCTACATTGAGAGACTAAATAACAATGAATTATAAATCCTGCTAGAGATTAATAAAGCATTCTAATAATTTCACTAGTTGATGAATCTAGGAGTTATTGGTTCATTGGATCCCCAAACATTTTTTTCTTGTATCTTTTGTAGCAAAATCGTGTGGTTGGAGCTATGCAGTTATATTCTGTAGATAGGAAAGTGTCTCAGCCCATTGAAGGACATGCGGCCAGCTTCGCACAGTTTAAGATGGAAGGAAATGCAGAAGAATCAACGTTATTTTGTTTTGCAGTACGGGGTCAAGCTGGAGGGAAGGTAAGTTTTGGGTTTGAAAATTATTTTAGAACTTTGTCTTTCTGGTACTAATCAGTCAGCTAATTTCAAAATGGTCTTCTCCCTTCCTTGTTAATTTATTTTTAACATCCAGATTTGTGGTGACTTAGTTCGTTTAAATTTTACTTCCAGTGATACTTGTCTCAAATGAATGTTTTTTAACAACTTTTTGTATCTATTTATATTAAGCTATTTATATTAAGACTTTATATCAATTGCCTTTACCAAAGGCGGCCTTAATTCAGTCTTTTTCAACTTTATTGTGCATAAGAATCATTAGGGTCACTAAAATGTACGTTAATGTGCCTTACGTCTAGAGAGTGATTCAGTAAGTGGAGCCCAAAATCTGCATTTTAATAACCCTAGGTGATGTGACATAAATAGAATGTGGACCACAATTTGAGTAACATTTCTTTAATCAGAGCTTCTCAACCCTGGCTGTACATTGGAATCACTTGGACAGATTGAATGAAGTGTTTTGTATGTTAGTATTCTTAGTTGCAGGCAACAGAAAAGAGGTCTGGTTGATTAGAGCATAAAAATTTAGTAAAAGGGTAATGCGTAGTTGACAGTGGTTAGGAAGGTTTAGAATCAAGCTTGGAAAATGAAGAGGAATGAGGGAGAATGGGCAGCAACCAGGTCCCCAGCCAAAAGCCCTGCCACAGAACTCTGAGGACTCCGTTGCTGTTGTGACTGCACTGCTGGATGCCACAGTGAGCACTGCTGCCCCTGGAAACTCAGTTTGATGTTGTTCTCACTACCAGAGTAGAGTCTCTGAAGTCTTAATATTTTTCCATGGTAAGTAGTTAAGAAAGTTAATGTAGAGATTGCTTAAAATGTGATCATCTATAGCTTCTCAGCAGGGAGGGAACATAAGCACCGAGACTTAAAATTCTGCCTAAAATTTTAGAGTAAGAATCTCTGAACTGTGGAATGATCCTACCAATCTCACGATATGACAAAGATAGAAAACAGTGATATTTAGATCTGAATTGATAGAATCTAAACAAAAAGACACATAGGTTTTAGAAATTAGTTATCTTTAAGACATAGGGCTGAGACTTTTTTTGAGAAGTCCTACTGGAAGAAGAACCTCAATATCATTTTTATAGTGCCTGAAAACCTGTTTATAGGTTCTTGAGCGTATTTGATACATTGTGCTTTATCTATTGTTATCTGCCATGGCTTTTGAAGGAAGACATAAGTTTTTCACTGTGGCTCATCATACTAATTAAGGATGAGACTTGATAACTTTAATATGGTATGTATCTGAGAAACTGAATTATTCTTTGTCTGAGTCAATTCCTGATATGACTAAGCAAAATAGATAATACTTTTTTGTCGACCTTATTTATTTTCTTTTGCCCAGCTGATGTGCAGCTTCAGACATTTTAAACCAAAATGTGACTAGAGAGACAACTCAGTTTAGGTGTATGCTTTCTATCTGTGTTACAGTAGGTAGGCAGAGAAGACTTTAACAACTTAGGTTTCTGTTTGGAAATACTAAATTATAATGGAAGGCCATGAGAGAGCACCTTTATGGATAGTGTATTACCATTCTATGCCCTTAATTTAAGGTAGATTGAAGTGTGATTATTTCAGCCATTCAACCAACTTTTTAAAGTTTTTATCTTGAAATATTATACATTCATAGGAAGCTGCAAAGACAGAACAGAGAGATCACATGTCTCCTTTACCTAGTTTCCTCCAGTGGTTACATCTTATATAGCTATAGTACGGTAGACACTGGTACAATTGTATAATTCTGTCATTTTCTCACAAGTAGATTCAAGATACATACTATTCCACAAGGATTTCCCTCACGCTACCCCTTTATAGTCACACTCACTGCCTCCTTCCCCAGCATCTCTAACTCCTGACAACCACTCATTATATCTCCATTTCTATAATTTTGTCACTTCAAGAATGCTATATAGGGCCTGGCCCCATGGCCAAGTGGTTAAGTTTGCACGCCTCGCCTCAGTGGCCCAGGGTTTTGCCTGTTCGGATCCTAGGCGCGGACATGGCACCACTCATTGAGTCAATGCTGAGGCGGCATCCCACATAGCACAACCAGAAGGACCTACAGGTAGAATATAAAACTGTGTAGGGTGGCAGGGAGGCTGTGGGAGGCGAAGAAGAAAAGAAAAAAGATTGGCAACAGATGTTAGCTCAGGTGCCAGTCTTTAAAAAAAAAAAAAAACACAAACAACAAGGAGTGCTGTATAAATAGGATCATATAGTATGTGACCTTTCAAGATTGGCACTATTTTTTTCACTCAGCATAATGTCTGTGAGAGTATTCCATGGTATGGTACATGGTATGGTTGTACCATAATTTAATATTCACCTATTGTAGGACATTTTGGTTGTTTGGGGCTACAAATCTGCTGTGATCAGTTGCTAAAAGATCTAGGTTTGTATAAGTTTTATTTTCTTTTGAACAGTTACATATCATTGAAGTTGGCACACCACCTACAGGGAACCAGCCTTTTCCAAAGAAGGCAGTGGATGTTTTCTTTCCTCCAGAAGCACAAAATGACTTTCCTGTTGCAATGCAGGTATTTTAACCAAAACAGATGAACTTTTTAAATCTCTCCTCTTAACAAAATCCAAAAGCTACTACTCACAGTCAGTATAATTTAAGTGGTCCTTAAAAGAATACCCTTTATTCCCAAATAAAGTTTATTAGTGAAACTTCGTCAAGTAATACTCTAAATTTCATTGTAATATATAAAATAGGTTGTTCAAAATTATGTTTTCTCTTTTATACATTTATATTGTGTTTTTTTATAAGAGCTTGGGATATTCCATATTTAAATATGCTGTAAAAATGAGGAAACTGTAAATACTAGCTTTTAATTTTTCATATAAACCTTTTGTCAAAGTTCTAGAATTTCACTGTCTCTAAAATGGAATTGAAGTAAATGTTCTGTTTCTGGATTCATTATTGTACTGAAGTGTTGACTCTCTTTATACAGATCAGTGAAAAGCATGATGTAGTATTCCTGATTACTAAGTATGGTTATATCCACCTCTATGATCTGGAGACTGGTACTTGCATCTACATGAACCGAATCAGTGGAGAAACAATCTTTGTTACTGCACCTCACGAAGCCACAGCTGGAATCATTGGAGTAAACAGAAAGGGACAAGTAAGGAAACCCTGAAACTTAAATTAAGCCATGAAATAACACTTACTACCATTACCTTTTTTTTCAAAAACCAAATGGTAACTTTGGATGTCAAAATAATATATACCTAAAAATACAGAAGCATATGATACAAAGTCTCTCTTTAATCTTGTTTTAGAGAGAGAAACTGCTCAGCATATAGCCACCTAGGATTGTGTATATTTGTCTTTTTTATCAAAAGAAGTGACTCTCCATGCAAAGAAACTATTAGGGTCACGTTTGACAGACTGTATACTTTATATAGGGGTTTTCTTCCTATGATCTCTAAGATTATCAACTACAAGGAAAAGAATTCTTCCTACATCTCTTTTTTAACTCTATTACTAAATATTTAATGTTGGAAGGTGATATGTTATGGTAGCTATTGTGGAGTACTTGGAAAGTTACCCAATTAGGGAAAATATTAGCTGTTTTGAATTTGCTGCATTTGACAGACCTCTTCACACCATGTAACAAGTGATCTTTTTTGTCTGTTTTCTTAGTATTTTATGTTTTCTACCAGGAGCTATCTTATTTTCTAAACAGTGGTTAAAATTGCAAGAACAATACTGTTATTGGTCTTGCATTTTACTAGTTTTCCTCTAAATTAGTATATTTCCCAAATAGTAAGTAAAGGAAGTAGATAGATTGTTTTTCTCCTTTGTTCTGTTAATTTCCAGAAAATAGTATGTATGTGAAGCGGCAGATACTCTAGGGGAGAGAGAGTCTTTCCCTACCTCTCCAACCCCTACCTAACTCCGCACCTGGTTCGGTGCTTCTGTTTCATGCCCCTAGCACTTAGGTAGCTCTACCTCGTAGCACTTACCGCAGTGAATTACAATTGCTTGCGTAACTGCTTCAGTCACTGTTCTTCATTAGGGAAAGGGGCTTCTCTTTGTTTAGTTGTATTTCTAAAGCAGTCAGTGTCTGGCACAAAAGTGACTTTAACAATTCAGCAGCTTTCATTTACTCAGTTGCATGTATCTCTCCTGGAAAAAGCAAGAATGAATTGGCTTTTTGGTGAACTAGGTTAGTGATAATTTAATAATCAAGTGAGGTTGTTAAGCCAGAGACCTTTTTATTTCCACTACTGTTAGATAATGCTTAAACTCTGAAGTAGCTTGTATAATTTCGCCATACGTATTTGATGTTAACTCTGATTTTGGAAACTTATTGATTACTTTTCTGCCCTTCCCCCACAGATTTTTGTACCAGGTGCTTTGAGTAAGGAGATGAGTGTTTAAAATAACCTTAGGCCTCAGGACTTTTCTGTACTCTTAATCAAAGCCAACTACAGCTGGACATATCCTCTAGAGGAATGAGTGTGTGGTTTCTGTGGGTTGAAAAATCAAAAGCAATCAGGATGACATTATTGCCAGTATCTAGCTTAAATTCTGAACTTGGTAGAACTGAGTACTTTAGAAGATCAGAAACCTTCTCTTTTCCCTGTAGATCTTAAGTACTGGTTGCTAGAAATCTGCTAGGACAGTCTAAAAGTAGGATAAAGATGAAACTATGGATGTGTTTGGGGAAGACTAAGGTACAGATTAGTAGAAAGCTTCAGAAAGTGTGTTTGGAACTGGATTTGTTCATCTTTCTTATTTTTCCTGGGAGATAAGCATTACATTAAGGATGAGGGTCAGAAGTGCAAATGACTATAAACTAATTACTTCTTTCCTTTAAAAGATATGTTTTGTTTTTTAAAGATTTAATTTTTCCTTTTTCTCCCCAAAACCCCCCGGTACATAGTTGTGTATTTTAAGTTGTGGGTCCTTCTAGTTGTGGCATGTGGGATGCCACCTCAGCATGGCTTGATGAGTGGTGCCATGTCCGCACCCAGGATCCGAACTGGTGAAACCCTGGGCCACCAGAAGCGGAACGCGTGAACTTAACCACTCTGCCACGTGGCCCCCATAAGATATGTTTTAAAGATTTTATTTTTCCTTTTTCTTCCCGAAGCCCCCCAGTACATAGTTGTATATTCTTCGTTGTGGGTCCTTCTAGTTGTGGCATGTGGGACACTGCCTCAGCGTGGCTCGATGAGCAGTGCCATGTCCGTGCCCAGGATTCGAACCAACGAAACACTGGGCCGCCTGCAGCGGAGCACGCAAACTTAACCACTCGGCCACGCCAGCCCCCAGAAGATATGTTTTAATATGAAGTAGAATGTCATTTTGTGGCTACAGGATAGCCTAAACTTTGGGGAGGGGGTCGGACCTGTAGAAATGAAAAGAATTTGGGAGGTTAAAATTTCTTCATTTTCTTCAAAAGGAATAATAGGTAACAGTCTCTCCTGCCTGTTCTATCTGTTTGGTTATTGAGTTCTCAAATTGTATTAGGTTCTTGTTGATCTTGGGACAGAAATTTCCCATTTTCATTTATTTAACAAATATTAAGCATATACTTTGTGCTAAACACTGCCTGGTGCTAATAATGCAGTTAAATGAGGTCTTAAATAGTATTCCACACAGTCTGTTACATGGAATAGTGACTGAGAAACAGACAAGAAATTATAATAGTATGAGAAGTGCTGTTGTGGGTGATGTAAGTAGTTTAAGCTGGGGTGTATAACCAGCTCTGGCGTTGGGGAGAGGAGTGGATGTGTAGTGAAGGGCTCTCTTTCTCTATGGCAATTGATAGCAGTTTCAGCTTTTAGGCAAGGAGGGCAGCATTCAGTGGCAGTCTTTTTAGGAGGACTGAGGGTGGGTAACTATTCTCCAAACAGAAGCAATTAGAAATTGCTCTTTACTGGTACTACAGTTATTAAGCACCTACTGTATAGCTTGCATTATGTTAAGTGCATGAGAATTCAGTGGTCCCTTCCTTCATTGAGTATATGATCTGGTCTTGAGGAATGTAAATGTAATTAAAGAAAATTACTGAAACATCCTTGTTTTAAAAAAAGTCCTAGAGTTAAAAGGAATATATCTTAAACTTCTAGGCCAGCCCTTAGATTTCATAACTTCTTCACAGTCATTTTCTGTAGGGTGTCAAGATTTCGTTCCTCAAGAATATTTAAAGCATATGGAATTGTCTTTCAGAGCTCAATTAGATGGGAGCCTTGATCTTTGATATTAACCATGTTAAGAATGAATGAATGGTATCAAAGTAATTAGAGTTTGGGCAGTATGAAGTGGGGAGTTATGTATATTACAGAATGGCCATATTTTATGAACCCCCAATAGCTTAGCATCTCTTAGTCTTCTCATTCCTGGCCTCTTTTTTTCTCTTTTTATTTATTCATTTTTATAACAACAGGAGAGCAGCTGTCACAATTTCATTACCTTTGTGACTCACTAGTAATCGGCTTTAAACAGATTTGGTACCATTGATCTCCAAATAAACACATTGCAGCTATTCATTAATCTTTAAATTGTAGGTGCTATCAGTATGTGTGGAAGAAGAAAACATAATTCCTTATATCACCAATGTCCTACAAAATCCTGATTTGGCTCTGAGAATGGCTGTACGTAACAACTTAGCTGGTGCTGAAGAACTCTTTGCCCGGAAATTTAATGCTCTTTTTGCCCAGGGAAATTACTCAGAGGCAGCAAAGGTGGCTGCTAATGCACCAAAGGTAAATAGTTACGAAAATGAAGTTGCTATGATTGGATTAATGTTAATGTGCTCTGTTTCTAATACTGTTAGAAGAACCAGCTTTCCACAGATAATCTAATCTTCTAGGTTACATTTTCCTGTAGTAGAATATGAATGACTTATCAGTGCCTGTATATTTGGTTAATTACTTTCCTGTGCTCTACATTTCCTGTGGTTTTTATAGCAGACTCTTAGAAGGATATGTAGATCTGGTAAGCTATGATTTAGATAAATGTAGTAAATTTTTAGTTAGTTTGTAACACTAAGTAACTAAAAGAGTAACTGTTTGACCTCATCAATGATAGCTATCAATTTTATCCAAAAGCTGAAGATTAAACAGATGCTGTGCAAATTATGGTGAGAAGAGTTGTCTGAAATTGAGCTGAATTTATTCTCGTCACCTTTGTATTATATTGGACAAAATTAATGCTTTACATCCTGACCACTATTAAGAAATTTGCAGTAAATGTTAATCTGGAATAATGACGAGCTACAGCTAATTTGTGATTATGCATGTTCTCTTACACATTGGCGTTGTAATTTGGTTGGTATGTTTCTGATTCTCAATAATCTCGTAACATTGAACCAGAGGTGTAACAGATGTTGACTGAATCTTTACTATTCAGTGTATTGAAGATTTAAAATTTAGTGTTAGTAGATGGAAATCATCTTTTTAAGATTGACCCAAGAGACCCATGGAGTTATTAGTGTGGTGTTGGATCACCTTTCAAGGAGTCTTTAACATTTCATTTTCTTAAAGGGAATCCTTCGTACCCCAGACACCATCCGTCGGTTCCAGAGTGTCCCAGCTCAGCCAGGTCAAACTTCTCCTCTACTTCAGTACTTTGGAATTCTTTTGGACCAGGGCCAGCTAAACAAATATGAATCCTTAGAATTATGTAGGCCTGTACTTCAGCAAGGGCGGAAACAGCTTTTGGAGAAATGGTTAAAAGAAGATAAGGTACGTTAGCTTTTGTTCGAGTACGTTTGCTTTGATTGTATTTTAAATACCTTGTAAGCAACTTAAAAACACCTAGGTTGCACCGAAATGTCTCCGTCATTTCTTGCTTGTAGGAACAGAACAAGAACAGATAAGTCATGAGATGCATAAATTTATTTGCTTCTGAAAAAAAATGTATTTTTATGGTATATTGAGGCAAAATATCTTTGTTTAGTTTTTTAAATGGAATCCAAGATTCTTGCTTGGTTGTTAAAACTACTAATCTGGAAGCAAATTGCTATCTTTTTGCTTTAGGAACAGCTTAGTTGGAGACACCTCTGTCAGTATGCAGTCATATTTGCTAACATATGTAACACTCATTTGAACATCAGAATATTTTCTTCCGCGTTTCATACTTGATATGAACAGTAGTTTCAACCATACAAGTATCATATCTTTTCTTTTAGAACTTCCCAAGTACCATCAAAATTGTGGTATTTGCTGTTAGTACCCATGTTTGGGTATGCAAGGGAAACATGTTATATAAAATGTTGGATCATAAATATGTGAACAGGACAGCAGGACTGTCTAATTAGCGGTGATATAGATTTCCAAAGTGATTTCACAGAATGTTAATTGGCATTACATGGAAAAATATTTAACTCAGTTTCTTGAAATTGACTTAAATATGGACCTTTAAAAAATGTTGTTAACCAGCTTTCTTTACAGTAAGATTTCTCTGTGCCTTTTATAGTCCCTCAGTACTTGCTAAGTTCTTTTTACACAGAGCATCTAATTGTACTGTGTTTTCTAGAACAAATTATGTAAAATGTTGTTTATTTGTAAGTCAACTAACAAATTTAAACAGTCCATTAGTAGTATTATTCCTTTCATATCACTGTAAAAAGCCTTTCTCCACAAAGTGGCAATATTGAATTGCCATGTCTTATGCCATTGACAAGAACTGAGGCGGTACTGTTTAAAGTACTTGGAGTAGTGAGTAACTTTTGATGTTATTATACCTTTCAGCTTTAAGTGTATATTGGTAATATTTTTACATTACTAATTGTAAGTCCTTGTTTCTTGACCCAGCTTCTGGTAATTTTATAGGATGCTGGAGAATAGTACTTCCGAGTTGGAATGCTTGGACAAGAGTCTCTGCTGAAGATTAGTTACTAGCCACTCTAGCAAGTATTTGAGGTCCATCCTAGTTGTTTAAGATAAAGGAGGATGGGAACAGCCAGAGTAACTGAGTTGACCTGTGTAACAGCATGAAAGCTTTTTGGGTGTCATTACCTTTTTTGTGTGAATGGTCACGTGGGATCCATTTGTAGTAAAAGGGACGCTGGTCATCTTGACATTAGCGTGTTCAGTTAAGAGGTACGGACTGACAGAACTTGTTACTTCTCAGTACTGAATATCAGTGATAAAGGCTATTCTCTGACATAATGATTAAAAGAATAAAATCAACTCTAGTATGTAAAGCAGAACTCTTTTGGGGACGCTGCTTTCCAGATTTGGCAGCTAAGTCAGGTTGAATAGTACAGAGGAAGGTGCCTGCTTGTACACCACCTATGACCTTGTGAAATTAGTGTCCTTCCTTACAACCTTAAATCCAAAAGTCAAGAAGATAATGGAGCTTAGATCCTTCAGACATAGAGATTATACCCTAATTTTAATAATAGTCCTTAAGCTTCATCTGGCTCCTTAAATATAAAATTTTCATTTGATAATATTAGATTAAAAGTTGCATTATCTTTGAAAAATTGGGATCATGTGGATCTCATATCTGAGTATTCTTAGAAGTACAAGATTCTGCTTTTTAGTACTTGTGTTCCTAACAAAGTAGTTGATAATTTCTATAAGCGTGAAGTCTTGGTGAGCTGCTTTTATCACTGTTTAAGTAACATGTGTGGAGAATTCTGAGACATCGCTATGAATACAAGACCAAGAACCTTAACTAACCACAACCCCTGCATATTTATAATGTATTCTTGGAAAATTGAGTAAGTGCCTGTCATATTAGTTTTTATTTATAGTAGAAGTAGTATCAATTGCTTGTTTATAAAGCAGCTCATGGATTACTAAAACTCTTTTTTCTTTGGACAGCTGGAATGTTCTGAAGAACTGGGTGACCTTGTGAAATCTGTGGACCCTACGTTGGCACTTAGTGTGTACTTAAGAGCTAATGTCCCAAATAAAGTCATTCAGTGCTTTGCAGAAACAGGTCAAGTGCAGAAGATTGTTTTATATGCTAAAAAAGTGAGTTCAATGAACCAGATTCGCAACATAAATTCATTAAAACGTTAAGAGAGAAATTAGTCTATAGTAACTCTGAGTAACTTTAATAGTGGGTTTCCTTAAATTTTGAATTGGTTGCAAAAGTATAAAAACCCTATTTTAGCTCTCACATATAGAATTACACTTATTAAAAAATGGAGACCCTTACTCTTGCATGGCTTAGAATTTAAGATGGCAGGGGTGTATTTAACCTGGTAGAATATGCTTTTTGAAATGGTCATTAATTGAAAATGAATAAGCCAGTTAGAAAAATTTTTAACTATTCAGTCAAATGTCATCACCAAGGTATGTGTTTACCTAATATAAACCAAAGTCAAATTGAGCATCTTAAGTTAAAACTGAATTTATGCTTTGACCAGCAGTTCTAAATTAGCAAGATTCTGTTGTAGAAAAAGCCTTTAAATGATAGAAGAATGAAACTTTGCAGCAGTGTTTAAAGTTTTTGTCTATTTATAGGTTGGATATACTCCAGACTGGATCTTTCTGCTGAGAAATGTCATGCGTATCAGTCCAGATCAAGGACAGCAGTTTGCTCAAATGTTAGTTCAGGATGAAGAACCTCTTGCTGATATCACACAGGTAAAGGCATTAAAATGTCTTCTGTAGAAGTTGATTTAAATAGACAATGGGGGGATCTGAGTTGAAACAACTTTGGAGAAGAATGAGTTAACCTTTTAATTTGTGGAAATTAGAGCTATGTCTATCTACATGGATAAACCTCAAGTATCTTACCAAAAAAGCAAGTTGCAGAGCCAGCCCTGATGGCCTGGTGGTTAAAGTTCAGGGTACTCTGCTTCGGTAGCCCAGGTTCGGTTCCTGGGTGTGAAACCACACTACTCTTCTGTCAGTAGCCATGCTGTGGCCGCAGCTCACGTAGAAGAACTAGAAGGACCTAAAACCAGAATATGCAACTATGTACTGGGGCTTTGGGGAGGAGGGGGGAAAAAAAGAGGAAGGTTGGCAACAGATGTTAGCTAAGGATGAATCTTTCCCAGAAAAAAACAAAAAAAAAGCAAGTTGCAAAAGAATGGACAGTCAGATACCACCTATATACAGTTTTAAAACATGCAAAACAAATGCCATCTTGTTTAGAGATGATATGTATTAAAAATATGAAAATATATGGGAATAATAAAACACAAAGGATAGTTGCTTCCACTGGATGAGGAGAGAAGGAAGAGATACACATAGGAAGTGGGAGTCAGACTTCCTATTTATGCTTTTGTCTATTTTAAATAGTTTAAAAATCAAAATTTTAAGTTTGTTGATTTGATTGTATTTTGCTATTGTACAGTATTTTGAAATACTTTGTGGTTTTTTTTACCAGAACAAAAAGTAACTTGAGACAGTTTATTCTTAAATTATGAAATTATGTTGTCCAAATAATATTCTTCAAATCTGGGATTTGGTCTGGTAGTTTTTTTATATGTAAAGAAAGAGATAACATTTAATTTATTTATATATTGTCAACAATATCATAAAGCAATTTTTAAACATCTTAAAACAATTTCCCTGAAATCTTTTTTTGTAGATTGTCGATGTCTTTATGGAGTACAATTTAATTCAGCAGTGTACTGCATTCTTGCTTGATGCCCTGAAGAATAATCGCCCATCTGAAGGTCCCTTACAGACGCGGTTGCTTGAGATGAACCTTATGCATGCACCTCAAGTATGTGTTTTCATGCTTTTCAGGCATTTTCCCAATACTGTTTTAGTAGTTATTTGAAGCTTCTTAGATTAAGTTATTCAAAGCTACTGAGATGCCTATTCCTCATTTAGGAAAATTCAGCTAACGTTCCTTTGTACTCTTTCTCTCTCTTATCAATTCACTATTGAATCTTAGTATGTAGTCTGGATATAAAATTACTGATATAAATGGAGTGGTAAAATAAACTCTATTTGTGGTTTTATAGGTTGCAGATGCTATTCTAGGGAATCAGATGTTCACGCATTATGACCGGGCTCATATCGCGCAGCTGTGTGAGAAGGCTGGCCTACTGCAGCGTGCATTAGAACACTTCACTGATTTATATGATATAAAGCGTGCGGTTGTTCATACCCATCTTCTTAACCCTGAGGTATTTCAGTCTCTTGCTTAACAGCAGATGGTGTTAGTTATGATTAGTTCGTGTACTGAAAGTGTGTATGTAGTACTGAATGATGGTAATTCCGTATCACTGTTAGGTTCAACATTATTCCACTTATTTATTTATTTTGTCCTCCAGTGGTTAGTGAATTACTTTGGGTCCTTATCAGTAGAAGACTCCCTGGAATGCCTCAGGGCCATGCTGTCTGCCAATATTCGTCAGAATCTGCAGATTTGTGTTCAGGTGGCTTCTAAGTATCACGAACAACTATCAACTCAGTCTCTGATTGAACTTTTTGAATCTTTCAAGAGTTTTGAAGGTAATAAGGAGTTTGAGTTGTTTTTAATTACTTAAGATAGCCAAGGGAGGGGTATTTTATGATCATAGGCTTATTGGAAATTCTTTCTGCAAGCTTAATTTTGTGGAACAGTTGTAAGTTTTATTGTTCAGTAAATTTGTCAAGCGTCTTTTACGTCAAGTCCTAGGGGTGTGCAATGAACAAGATCGTCTACTTAGATATATAGGTAAATTAAAGGCAGAATTTCAAGATACAAATATATGTAGTAGCTTTATCATAGTTGTATAAAATGAAAATACTAATGTGATCAGGTGTAATAAGATTTCATGCTTATATCATCTGGCTCTTGGAATGACAGCTGTTTCTAGTCAAAGACATTTTGTGACTTGTCACTAAATAGCAGGTTTTCTCAGCCTCAGCACTACAGACATTTTGGGCGGGCTAATTTGTTGGGGGTTGTAGGGGTGGGGTAGGTTGTTGTGTACGTGCAGGATATTTAGCAGGCTCCCTGGCTTCTACCCACTAGACGTCAGTAGAATCAGTCCAATGGTTGTGACCGTCAGAAATGTCTCCAAGACATTGCCAAATGTCTCCTGGGAAGGAAATCACCCCTAGTTGAGAACCACCGCTGTACAGAATACTACTAATGTAATCACTGTTGGGTGGCTCTTAGGTTCATTAGTTAAACTTCTGGTCCTCAATTACCTTTTCCTCCCTCTTTTTATAGTATTGCTCTAGACAGAGATTTCTACTGGTTTTCTTAATTTTCTCAGTTTCCCATTTTAACTATGCACTAAATTTATACTATTCATTTAGTACAGTAGCCACTAGCCACATGTAGCTATGTAAATTTAAAGTAATTAAAATTGAAAACAATTAAAAATTAGATTCTTCAGCCACATTTCAAGTGCTCAGTAGCCACATGTGGTTAGTGGCTCCCATATTCGACAGTGCAGATAATCAAACATTTTCATCATTGCAGAAAGTTCTCTTGGACAACACTGCATTAAATTCTTTTCAAGCTACTTTTGTGTGTTTCCTATTAACTGCATATGGAAAAACACCTGCTATAAGGGACTTCATTTAAAATTTCTCATATGGAATATGGTAGGATAATTGGCTTCGGTATTAACTAGCTGCCTCCTAACTATTTCGCAACTATTAGAGAACAGTGGATTAAACTTATCTGTTTTGTGGGGGTTAAAGTGCAAATCCATTTTGTCAAACTGATTACTGAATTAATTGGTATTCTTACTGAGCTTTTTGAGCAACCAGTTTTTATTTGGTAGTATTCAGTATAACAGAGGGTTTTTTTGAGATATAATTGACATAACGCTGTCTTAATTGCTTAAATATTTTTCAGTTCTGACATTCTCAAAGGTGCACCTGTACTTAATTTCAATTATTTATTTCTTTAAGGTCTTTTTTATTTTCTGGGATCCATTGTTAACTTTAGTCAGGACCCAGATGTGCACTTTAAATATATTCAGGCAGCTTGTAAGACTGGGCAGATCAAAGAAGTAGAAAGAATCTGCAGAGAAAGCAACTGCTATGATCCTGAGCGAGTCAAGAATTTTCTCAAGGTAAGTGGTTTTGAGTAATGCATTTTCTGGTTGGGTTGAAGATCAGCAGTTCTACAAGGATTTGATCGTCGTTTTAAAATATTTTTTTCCACAAGTGTGAAATTCGTAGCATTCTAAATTGTGTGCTGAATTATTTCTTCCAAATTTAATACTCTGTGGTTTCCTTTGAAATAGGGAAGGAAATTGGTAAGTAATACTTAAGAATGACCATCTGTTTAAAAGAAAAAATAGCACTATCTCAAAGGAATTTCCTTTCTTTCACTTTAATTTTGGAAGAAGAATTTTGAAAAGTGGTTATAGACTCTCAATGTCATTTTAGAGTATCATTTCCTTTTGAATTTTAAGATAAGCTTGCCCTCAGTGTCATTTTAAAAAGGAGTCTGTCGTATGCAAAGGGTCCTGTTGTCTAAATGACATAGGTTTGTCTCTATCTTCAGAGTAGCCTGACTCTAGAAATTAATTGTGTGTAATTCATAAATTGAAGATAAAATCAAACAGGTTTGTGACACATGAATTTGGTTATAGAAAAGTAAGAATTGCCTATGTTAAAATGAAGAGTAATGGTTTAAAGATTTTTAGCTCGTTAAAACATTCCTAAGGGCAGTTAATTTTGTTCAATGTTTAACTCTGCTTTAGCTTTATTCTCATACCTACTAGTTACTTTGTGAGGAAAATAAAACTTTAAAATTGGCAGTTGTCTATAAAAATAGGAAAACTAGAACATTCAGATTACCCTCCAAAAATGTATTTATTTATATATTTTACATTTGTATTTTATATATATGAAATGATTCCAGAGGCTATATATAAAGTTCTTAAGTGTTTTTTGTCTTCTGGAAGAATTTTAGACTGAAACTAAAACCAAAATGTTTCTTGTGTAATTCAGTAAAAAAAAAAAAAAAAAAAAAAGGCTTTTCTTACTACTACACTGTCATCATTTTTAGATAATCTATAGTTGTGTTAGCTGATTGTTCTTTTGAAAAACTTAATACCTGGGTTCTAGATGAAATAGCTAAATTCTTAAGAGTTTTAGTGTAATGAGATAGTTAAAGTGCTGAAGTTGCCCTACACTTGAGATGAAAAGATAAACCTTCCGCCAAAGTATAGCTTTCTAATGTCTTGGCCATCATGAATATTATATGATGTGTTTGAACCCAAGACTTTGTGGTGTCAAAAAACTCCTCCAAATGAGAAAGATATGAGGCTCTGTGCTTGACTAGTGCACCTGTAACAACAGTTCAGTTCCCTCTTTGAGTATCAGTACTGTTTCCTTTTTTAAAAAATACTACCAGATTCTTACACTGATTTCTTTTTGTCCTTATAAGCTTTCAGCTCTTTTGCTGCAGTTGCTATTTCTTTAACATTGAGTTTTAATATTTGAGTTATGTATATGTAAAGCAGAACTAAATTAACTGTTTTTACTTAATTATGTTTTTGAGCTTCCGAAAAGATCCTCTAGATACTGGGATGGTGCAGCCTTAGATTGTTTAACCCATGAGATCTAATTAGATGAGGATTCCCCCTTCACACTTTTGAAATAGGTGCAAGCCTGATAGAGTAGGGGAGTGGATATGGATTATAGTAGCCTGTGAGCAGGTGGAAATGGTGTCCTTAGCATCATTTGGCTCATGCCCTAACCTTGTAGAACTATGGCTCTCCGTAGACAGCACGGAACTATTCTTCAGACCCATGATCTGCTTCTTGCTCCCTTTCATCTTATTTTCTCTCATTTTTCCTTTCCTGGTTCGCTTCAGCCACATTGGCCTGCTTGCTATTTCTGAATCTCCCCAAACCCTCTTTTGCCCCAGGGCCTTTGCTTGTGCCCTTTTCAACTTTTCTTTCAGACCTTCATGACCTGCTCCCTTACCTTCCTTCAGATTTCTGATCAAATGTCATGAGAAAGCATGTCTCAAATTACCCTGTCTAAAATAAAACCTATCCCTATCTCATTCTCACCTCCCCCATATCCCGCTTTATTTTTCTTTATAACACTTAACACTGAGACATTGTCTCTTTTCCACTAGAATGTAAGTCCCTTGACGGAGTGCATCCTTATTCCCTGCTGTATCTCCAGTACATAAGAACAGTGTACACGGGGTTGCTAGGAGTTGGAATTGACTTGATGGCACTAACGAGAATATTAGTTAAATGAGTGACTTCATGTTTTAAGAAAACCTCTCAAAGTGTTTATATAATTTCAGTTTTTGTCTTAAAATCTTTAACCATAATAACTAAAGGGTAACATTTTAGTAAATAGTTTAAAATATTAATAGCATTACTTCCATGAAAATTGCAAATTTAGGCAATCAAGAAAATACCTAGTTTTTGTCTACTTTTTCGGTCTTAAATTTTCTTTAGGAATATAATATAGTTGAAATATAGTAGAAATCTTAAACACTCATGCATGAGAATAGAATACCTAAGTATTCTTAGATTACTTGCAAGTGTCTTTTCTCCCTAAGTGGTAAAATAAAGTGTGTAATATTTTATATGTATGTTAAACAGGATAAAGAAGATTAGTGTGTTGATCCACTAACTCTGATGTTCATTTAGTAGGAAAAACTTGGCCTACTGAAATCTTTTGCATAGGTAGATTAAACATTCTTTCTAGAAATGATTTTAGCTGTTAGTAGAGTTTCCATGGTGCTAAATAATATTGCTTTGGGCTTTCCTTAATGTCAAAAATCTGCAGCTGGACTTCCACTTCAGATTTACAGCCATTTTGACTTTTTATTCAGGATTTCTCATAACTCCTAGATTTAGTTTAGTCTGTGAACTGTTCAGAGAACACTAAATCTTTGAATTATTCATAATTGGGTGACTGATATGCGCTAGATTCAGGAAGTATTTTACTCTAACCTTGTAAATAATGTTCTTAGTGGCTGTCATTGGGGAAAGTTCTGTCCTGCTTAGTTCTACTTCCTTAGTAGACTGTCATAGAGGAATCATTTATTGAGGATGTTTCACTGTGTATTTATGGACACTGTTGTTTTTTGTGCTGTACCTTGTGTCTGTGGAATGTAACAGGACATGTATCAGGTAAATGCCCAGTATAGGTCTTACCTACCTGTCTGTAACATGTCAATTTGTAAGTAAGATTATAGCTTGGTATTTGTAATGGTAAAAGCAATTGGTGATTTAAAGATATCTTTCCTTTAAGTGCTTTTTTTTTTAACCTTTTTCTTATTTTAGCAACATATGGTGTATTTATTAGTTCATGGCCATCACCATCATGCTGTTCCTTGTAGAGTTTGTTATAATAGTGTTAGAGGTTGGCCATACAGATTGGAATTGGGGAAGGGTAAAAAATAAGTTAGTTTGAAACAGATGTGAGCCATTTATTTCATAATTTTGACAATGTGACTGTAGTTCTTAAGTCAACTTCAATTGTGTTACTATTAATGAAATTCCCAGTGTGATGTTTTTATATCTTGAGTGCCACAGGTGGCTCACAAATCTTAATTTGTTACTTTTTTTGGTGAAGAATGTGTGTGGAAACCACCTGGTATTTTGCTGTGAATCTAAGTATTGGTTAGTAAAAATTTACTGAAACTGGGATGAGCACTCCCCAGCTATTAGAACATTTCTTTCTTTAAGAGAAGAGCCAAGTTTGTGTGAGCCTCTCCCACCAGTGTAGAACAGATGCTCATATTTTACATAGATTTGATACCTCACAGAAGGAGAAAATTAAGGCTTCTTTTTGTTCTTTTTTTCAGGAAGCGAAGCTAACAGATCAGTTACCACTCATCATTGTGTGTGATCGATTTGACTTTGTCCATGATTTGGTGCTCTATTTATATAGAAATAATCTTCAAAAGTATATAGAGATATATGTACAGAAGGTATGTGATCTTAAAAATATAATCTTGGGCCGGCCCTGTGGCACAGTGGTTAAGTTTGCATGTTCCGCTTCTACGGCCCGGGGTTTGCTGCTTCGGATCCTGGGTGCAGACATGACACCGCCTGGCAAGCCATGCTGTGGTAGGCATCCCACATGTAAAGTAGAGGAAGAAGGGCACGGATGTTAGCTCAGGGCCAGGCTTCCTCAGCAAAAAGAGGAGGATTTGTGGCAGGTGTTAGCTCAGGGCTAATCTTCCTAAAGAAAAAACTATGTATAATCTTGTAGATTTTACTTACACTCTGGAAATCTGCATCCTTTTGAAACTCTTGTGTCCAATAAGAGTGATCTGCTACAGTGACTTTCAACATTTTTTTTTCCAGCAGAATTCTTTCTTTGATTAAAATTTTACATGTATGCCAAGTATGTAAAATAAAACAGAACTGCTGTAGTTGAAAAAATTGGGTGGCCTATGTCCTACTTACGTGATAGCCCCTGAGGTGTCTCTATAGAGGCCATAGATTCCAAAGTGGCTTTAAAACCTGTTAAATATAGCTATTAGAAATTTGCCTCCTAATTCCAGAAACGGAAAGGTAGTTTTGCTATAGTTGAGGACTGTTTCCTTAGACAGTCTTTCATAGTCATTCTGTGACTTTAGCTTCTTTGGATGTATTTATCCTTTGGAGCAACGCTGAGGTAATTAATTAACCAAGCCAGACTTCCTGCTAAATTCCTCTGTCTAGTTGAAAATTTAGACTCGCAGTTTGTTACTGAGTTTTAAACCTGAGCTTAAAAAAGAGAAATGAGATTTTTTTAAACTCCTCTTTGCTTTGCTTATTAATATCATAATGGCGTTCTTCTATTTTTTTACCATAGGTGAATCCAAGTCGACTTCCTGTGGTTATTGGAGGGTTACTTGATGTTGATTGCTCTGAAGATGTCATTAAAAACTTGATTCTTGTTGTAAGAGGTCAATTCTCTACTGATGAGCTTGTGGCTGAGGTTGAAAAAAGAAACAGGTGTAGTACTGTTTTAACCTTCATAAATGGGTTAAATTAGTAGTCTCTCAGCTTGATAATGGAAAACAACATAACCTATCAGTTACCTAAAAGCTGCTCAGTAACACATGGACCATAATTCCTTGGAGACACCTAATTTAGAAGTGATAAGCTAGCTATAGTGCTGAAAAAAATCTGTTTTCCGAAACATTACAGCTATCTTATAGAAAATCTGTGACCTGGTTTATCACTTCTTTTGCATGTTTATAATTATAGCTATGTGTTTGACTTTGTGTATGTTTTTAACGTAAACTATGTAAAAAAGCCCCCTTTTAGTTAGATATGATACTACTATATTTAATAACATTCTTCTCTGATAAATAGTATGATGTTTCTTCAAGTATGATGAGAAAAAAGAGTTCCTTGTGTAACTGTGGGTTAAACTGCTATTTAATTTGAACCTTAATATGCTGATATGAATTACAAATTTCCAATAGAAAATACAGTGTAAATGCTTCTAATACTTATTGTACTGTGAAGTCTCTTTTTTAGCAGGGACGTTTTGATGAACTAGTGTTGAGAAAGTGCCGATGTAGTAAATGAGGTTTGTGGATTGGTATAACAGTGGGAAGTTATTCTAGCTATGAAAAGATAGCAAGAAAGCCTACGGGGTATAATTTTAACCTGAGTTGGTATAGATGTCATACTATTGGTATTTATAGAAGTTGTATTTGAATATGTGAAACATGGAAAAATTCATTTAAGGACAATGGAGATCTAGAATATAGTACTGTTTTTAAGTTTGAGCCTAGTTTGAAATGATTATAGATCATGACAATTTAACATTTAGAAAGAGGTTTCAGTTGAGTCTTAAGTCTAATACCTGAAAACAATCTTGTTTATTCCCAGCAAATAACCAGATAGTTATAGTCAGACAATTTGGTCTGTAAGTGACAAATTATATTGTGATAAACTAGATTCACATCTTAGTCACTAGATGTGCCTTAGCTAATCTTTAGTCTTTCAGTTGACATGGCACATCTATTGGGTTGCACGTGTTTGTAGGAGCTTGATTTTTGCTTCATTAATTAAAAGAAGTTGTGTCTTTACCCTAATAGGAGTGTGTTCATAATTACATGAATTTAATAGCCAAAATAATGGCCTACTGCTCTTTCTCTGGGTGCTTTTGATACTTAAACCCTGGTAAAAGAGTGTTGGTCATCAGGACCATTGAAACATAAGCATAGCTTAGTGAAACCATGACCCTTAGTAGAATGATCATATGACTGCTAGAATAATTAAACGCAGAACTTCTAAAGCTACCAGATTTTGTTTAGGGTCCTGCCCTCTTTGGCTGTAGGTAATGTTGTATGTTAATTGTGTTAAAATTCAAAGGAACCTCAGATAATCTGGCTTATTTTCTCATACCGCATCCCCATCTTACCTCTAAGCAAAATTTTTCTAAAGTCTAGATATTTTGTCCAGTATAACATAGAACAGTCTGTGACTTTGTAACCTCTTCTTTCTATATCCTATCTAGATAATGTAGCAGATAGGTCTGGGATAATATAAAGACAGTCTTATACACCTTCTGTGTAATCTTGGGCAAATCATTTAACCATCTCTGAGTCTTAATTTCCCAATTTTTAATAGGATTATTGAGAATTCAAAATAATGCATGGGAAAGCATGTTATAGACCATAAAGTACTTACATAGTTAGCATGTCAAGAGTGTATTATTTATAATACGATATGTGTGTGTGTGGTTTTGTTTTACTAGATTGAAACTGCTTCTGCCTTGGCTAGAGGCCAGAATTCATGAGGGCTGTGAGGAGCCTGCTACTCACAATGCGTTAGCCAAAATCTACATAGACAGTAATAACAACCCAGAGAGATTTCTTCGTGAAAATCCTTATTATGACAGTCGTGTTGTTGGAAAGTATTGTGAGAAGAGAGATCCACATCTGGCCTGTGTTGCTTATGAACGTGGCCAATGTGATCTGGAACTTATTAATGTGAGTACTGCTAGCTGAATGTGTAGAGAGAAGGCTGCATTTTTAAAAAACCTATTATGTAATGTTAGATTAGTGAATTTTGAGAGTTTCCAAGTGGTTTTAGGTAATATGGAGTAGTTTTGGAAGATGCGTGCTTTTTTTGCAAACTTTACTTGCCAACGATTGTGAACTTAAAGTGGCCAAAAGAGTAGATCAAATCTGTGTTCCCCTATTAACATTTTAACCCCACTAGTTTTATCACTTGTGTTCTCATACACTTTCTCCTACATACACACCACACATACATATATACGTGTAAGTACACACACATGTAATTTTTTTTAGCCATATGAGAATAAGTTGCATTCATCATGGCCATATACCTCTTTAGTGTGTATTTCCTAAAAATAAGGATATTCTCTTTCATAACCATGTTATAGATACCAACCTCTGTCAGTTTGACACTGATAGAATACTTGAAAAATCTATTTTATTCCAATTTTGTCAATTGACCCAGTAATGTCCTTTAGAGCAATTTTTTCCCTCCACTCTAGGATTACGTATTACTTGTAGTAGTCATATCTCTTGAGTCTTTTTAATCTGAAAAAATCCTTCAGCGTTTTTTTTTGTCTTTTATGACACTAATATCATTGTAAAAAGTCTTTTTTTCCTATTTGTAACTTTTTTTGTTGAGGTGAAATTCACATAACATAATATTAACCATTTGAAAGTGAACAGTTCTGTGGCGATTAGTACATTCACAGTGTTGTATAACCACCATGTCTGTCTAGTTCCAAGTTTTCATCACGCATAAGGAAACCCAGTACCATATTCCCCATCCCATCCCACCCCATCCCTCCTGGCCCCTGACAACCTCTATACTGCTTTTTCTATGGATTTACCTATTCTTTATATTTCACATAAATGAAAAGTCTCTTTTTAAGAAATAGAATGTTCTTGACTTTGAATTTCTCTGATGGTTCCTCCTGATTAGATGTAGATTGTGCATTTTCATGCAGAATATTGCCAAAGTGATATTTTGTCTTGCTCATACTATTACATGCAGAAGCACATGACAACCTTTTGTCCCTCATTTGTGGAGTCATTTTTATCAAGTTGTCAATTTCTCCATTGTATAATTATTTTATATTTCCCATTGCAGATGTTAAGTAGTCTGTGAGGAGACACTTAAGACCATGCAAATATCCTACTGCCTCCCCACCTTAATGTAGAATCTGTTGATTCTTCTTAATCATTCTTAATGTGTTGGTTGCAAAATGACGGTTTTCCAACTCCAGCACCATCTCCAAATTTGTTATTCAGAGCTCATGTATTCATGCACTCATGAATTCCTGTTTTATTCAGTGGGTTATATAATCCACTACTATTTATCTTAATTCTCAAATTGTCCCACTTTTGGCTGATAGAAATCCCTTCATCCTCCCTCCTGTGGCTTTGTGTCTTGGGCTCATTGCTCTTTGAGCACTTCCTTATTTTCTGGTACAAGTTACACCATGCTCATTTTATACCCTCCCCAGCCCTGGAATTAGCCATTTTCCCAGGGAACTCTGATCCCTTTTGGTGAGGAATGCCATTAGAAACCCAGATCTGGGCTCTAGGTGTCTTTGCTTCTAGGATCTTTCAGTGGTCAGAGCTAGGAAATATATGCATCTGTGTACATACATACATTCATATACATATGAACATATACACATAGAAAAACAAACACAGAAGAATAGCTAGTAAAATACTGAAAAGAAAGGTATGAAGGTGGACTAGCCCTACCAGATAGTAGAGCACATTACAAAGCCTCTTTAATTAAAACACGCAGTACTGGTGCATGAATAGACCAGTAGACTAGAATATTAAGTCCAAAAGTAGATCCACCATGTGAGTACTTTTTAAAAGCGTCCCAGAAGTTAGTAACTGTTTTTTTGTTGATTGAATTTTAATAAAAACTTGGTTGTGACCTATTCAAGATTATATGTAAAAGTAATAGTTTTTTTTCCTATAAATCAATACACGGTGTATAAATGATAGGAGATAACCTTTAAAAGTAAAGTCAGTCTATAAAAAGTCTTTGCTTTTTACCTTGAAATTAATGTTTGATATCTTATTTAGGTTTGCAATGAGAATTCCCTCTTCAAAAGTCTTTCCCGCTATCTGGTACGCCGAAAGGATCCAGAATTGTGGGGTAGTGTGCTGCTGGAAAGCAATCCTTACAGGAGACCCCTAATTGACCAGGTAAAATTGGCAAATGTGTTTAAGACTTATCTTTTTAACTAGGAATAAAATCTTTTCCCTCATCATATACCGAAATACACTCAAATGGATCATATTTAACTGAGAGAAGGCTGTAAAATGTAGAAAATAAAAGTTATACTAAAAATATTTATATAATAAATGTTAACAAAAGTACAATACATTTCTCCCAAGAAAATACATCCCAAAGAGAAAATTTAATTATGTAAACTCTCAGTGCATCATAGTTAAAATGGAAAACAGGAAATTAAACATTTTTAATAAAGTGATTAAGAATTGCTACGATTAGTACCTGAGAAGTGACTAAAGTGATTAGAAACATTCAAGACAATGGTAAGTCAGTAAAGGGTAAGAATTGATGAGAAAATACGGAAGACCAAGTGGGTAAATGTTAAATCTCCCCAGTAAGCATAGAACTGCTAATGAGATGTGGGCTTATAACTGTAGAAAATTTAAAACATTTTTTTAAAACTGTAAAAATTAAAGGTTGTAGTGATGGCTCTTAAATTCTCCTGGTAGCAATCCAAATATGGAAGAGAATAGGTTGAAGGCTATTAATTTTTCACTGTTTTCCTAGGAAGCATTTTTTTTTTTTTTTTTTTTTAGATTGGCACCTGAGCTAACAACCGTTGCCAATCTTTGTGGGGGTTTTTTGGTTTTTGGCTTTTTTCTGCTTTTTCTCCCCAAATCTCCCCAGTACATAGTTGCATATTTTAGTTGTTGGTCCTTTTAGTTGTGGCATGTGGGACCCCGCCTCAACGTGGCCTGACAAGCGGTGCCATGTCCGCGCCCAGGATCTGAACCAGCAAAACCCTGGGCTGCCAAAGTGGAGTGCATGAACTTAACCTCTGGGCCACAGGGCCGGCCCCCAGGAAGCATTTCTAAGGAAGATTCTCAAGTAGATACAAAGCTTCCTGGAAAAAATATTCGTTGCAGCATCTGGGAACCAAAAATAGAGGAATTACTGAGTATATGATGCCACGTCTATGTAGTTGAATTATATGTAGCCATTAAAGTGATAATGAGTAGTTAGTATGGATAATGTTTAAATCAGGGAAAAGATAGAAATTATATGATTAGGGTGATTTTTCAACAGAATGAAAGTACACATGGTATAGATAGATGTGGATTTGTTTAGAAAGACTTGGGTGGGTGGTAAATTTAAAGGTATTTTCTCTCCTTCATTCTTTCCTACCTATTTTAAGTTTTCTACTGAGGCCAAATTATTCTTGTTAGATAGTATCTTCAAAACCACCTTGATTCTCAGTACTTGCTTATTGTGTGTCCTCTGTAGGTCGTGCAGACAGCCTTGTCTGAGACTCAGGACCCTGAAGAAGTGTCAGTAACTGTCAAGGCTTTTATGACTGCAGACCTTCCAAATGAACTCATTGAACTGCTGGAGAAAATTGTCCTTGATAACTCTGTATTCAGTGAACACAGGTATGCTATAAGAGGGGTCCATTGGCTATTTATATTCAGTCTTTGATTATGGCCTGTCAGTTTGGGAAAGAACAAAGAGACAAAGATTAGAGAATGTTGTCTGAATTCTTACTCTTCTAATACTCTCCTCTTCTCACCACACCTCCTGAGAAAAAAAACTCGTAACGCCACAGTGCTTATTCTTTATGACCAATGAGCTTTTAAAATAGTGCGTTCAAATCTTTTTTCTTACAGGAATTTGCAAAACCTCCTCATCCTCACTGCAATTAAGGCTGACCGTACACGTGTTATGGAGTATATTAACCGCCTGGATAATTATGATGCCCCAGATATCGCCAATATTGCCATCAGCAATGAGCTGTTTGAAGAAGCATTTGCTATTTTCCGGAAATTTGATGTCAATACTTCAGCAGTGCAGGTAAATCTTCAGATTACCTAAGTTGATCTACTAAATTTAATGCCTTCTCTTGATTCAATGTATGCATTGTCCTGTGAGGATATTGCTATGTCAATACAACAGCAATAAAGTTCTAACTGCTTAAATGTAATTGCTATGTGGTAAGATTCATTTTGCTATAACCCTAATTCAAAAATTGGTTGCCTAGGTCTTGATTGAACATATTGGAAACTTGGATCGAGCATATGAGTTTGCCGAACGCTGCAATGAACCTGCAGTCTGGAGTCAGCTTGCGAAAGCCCAGTTGCAGAAAGGAATGGTTAAAGAAGCCATTGATTCTTATATCAAAGCAGATGATCCTTCATCCTACATGGAAGTTGTTCAGGCTGCCAATACTAGCGGTATGACTTCCCACTTTTATGTTTGTGACCTCAGAAAATGTACCTAAGCTATGATTAAGTTAAGCATTAAGATATCTGTTTATTCTGAATTATGTGGCAGTTAGATACTGCATGGTTACTTGTGAAAACATTTAACCCACCATTTTAGACTAGATAGAGAGGCTGCATTTTGTGAACTGAAAAGGTCCATTGGGAAGATTAGTTTTCTGTTTTGAAGTTTCATAAAATTCTGATTGATCTCTAATCTTACAACTTTAAGGGAAAGGGGAATTTAATTATTCATTTGGTCAATGATAATACAGAGGTATTATTAGTTATTATATTAGTGGAAGTTTTGCTGTTTTAGATGCATTTCGCTGTGTACATTTGTTATTCTCTATATTGTTTCCTTGAAAAGGAAATTAATAGCAATTCTCATTTACTTGGGTGAAAAGATAAATGTTTGGATGTTAGTACTTGGATTTATTTTTTCTTTTTCTATACCTAGGAAACTGGGAAGAACTGGTGAAATACTTGCAGATGGCCCGTAAGAAGGCTCGAGAGTCCTATGTGGAGACAGAATTAATATTTGCATTGGCTAAAACAAACCGCCTTGCAGAGTTAGAAGAATTCATCAATGGACCTAATAATGCTCATATCCAACAAGTGGGTTTCCTGTTGAGATTTTTTTAACGCATGTAGAAATAATTGAGCAACTTTATTAGCTTAGTAGGGTCAACATATCACGACTGAAGATTTCCAAGGAAAAATACTGTTTTTCAGTATTAAATTGAGTTGTGACTATGCAGAGAAGACTGAGTTTCGGCTTACTAAAAATGGATTGTCTTTTTCCAGGTTGGTGACCGTTGTTATGATGAAAAAATGTATGATGCTGCTAAGTTATTGTACAATAATGTTTCCAATTTTGGACGCTTGGCATCTACCCTGGTTCACCTGGGCGAGTATCAGGCAGCTGTTGATGGAGCTAGGAAAGCTAACAGTACTCGAACATGGAAAGAGGTACTCTAAATACCAGTTTGAGTGAAGAATTAAAATGCTATTTAGAAATGTTCTTTTAACTGATTAATTGAATTAACCAGCCATGTTTACAAATGTTTTATTATAGGTCTGCTTTGCCTGTGTAGATGGGAAAGAGTTCCGTCTCGCTCAGATGTGTGGGCTTCATATTGTAGTACATGCAGATGAATTGGAGGAACTTATCAACTACTATCAGGTAATGAACAGGAATTCCTCTTTTTTATTAATTGAGACCTTTGCCACATATTCTTATCTTTAATTGCATATTTCTCTTATTTAGGATCGTGGATATTTTGAAGAACTGATAACCATGTTGGAAGCAGCATTGGGACTTGAGCGAGCTCATATGGGGATGTTTACCGAATTAGCTATTCTGTATTCTAAATTTAAGCCACAGAAAATGAGGGAGCACCTGGAGCTGTTCTGGTCTAGAGTGAATATTCCTAAGGTAACCACCTTTAACAGTGTGAGGCAACTCTGTAGCTAAAACTAATATGTTTTTTTTTAAGGCTATTGGCTAGAATTAGAGTCCTAGATCTAAAGCAATTAAATCTTTTTTGTGCAGGTGCTGAGAGCTGCAGAACAAGCTCATCTTTGGGCAGAACTGGTGTTTTTGTATGACAAGTATGAAGAATATGATAATGCCATAATTACCATGATGAATCATCCAACTGATGCCTGGAAAGAAGGACAGTTCAAAGATATCATTACCAAGGTATGTACCTTCTTCAGAAGGTCAAGTCTTCAGAAAGAGAAAGCTCATTAGGAAATAACTCTGACTCATGGGTCTTTCCCATTTTAGGTTGCCAATGTGGAACTATACTACAGAGCAATACAGTTCTACTTAGAATTCAAGCCTCTGTTGTTGAATGATTTGCTGATGGTTCTTTCTCCACGGTTGGATCATACTCGTGCAGTCAATTATTTCAGCAAGGTAATGATTTTTAAATCTTCAAAACGTCATAGCGAGGAACTAAGACATACTTGGATAACTTTTGTCCATAGAACTTTAATGATGAGCTACGTTTGTAACAAACTCTTTTTTTAAAGGTTAAACAGCTACCACTGGTGAAACCATATTTGCGTTCAGTTCAGAACCACAACAACAAATCTGTGAACGAATCACTGAACAACCTCTTTATTACAGAAGAAGATTATCAGGTAAGACCTTTTAGTTCTTGCATATATTCTCAAAACTCAGGTTATGATTGGGTTGTAAAGTTGGGGATGTTTTGCAGTAAGAAAGCCCATTGTCCTATAGGGTCGTAGACAGTAGGTACTTACGTGCCTGGGATCTAAATTTAGTGAGGTTTTCAAGATTGATAAATCTGACTTCCCTTAAGTGCCAAGTTTGCAGAATTTTGCTCAGATCTTCTCTAAGTTAATACTTGAGAAAAAATGTTATGGTTACTTCATCCCTAAACATTTAGATTGTAGTTAGGGTTGAAAAAGTCTTTGATCTCTTAACTAGTCCAAAAAACTTACTTGGTATTAACTATATTCACGACTTTTCTTGCCCAGTACCACATTAACATCTCTTTTTTAACAAACTTTCCTTTGTGAAGGATTTCACACACAAAAAAATCAAAGTTAAGTTTAAGCTAGTTTCCTTTTTTCTTTTACTGTCAAGCTGATTTTCTTTTCGGCTCAGATCCCATGCTGATCTATATGACTGAGTATCATGTTGAGTTGTATCAGGAGTTTCTCGAGAGATAAAATCTTACCTTCCAAATTACAAACCCTCTTAATTTCATAACCATTCCAGTTAGTCCTTGATGCTGAAAACCTTAAAGAAAACTGCACCTTCAGAAATTTCACAGTGCCTTTGAGGACTGGGTTCTACAATTAGATTGGGGAACCTTGATACTTGTTCAGGTTATAACTCTGTGGTTTGATGCCTGAATCTAGGCTGTCATATTACAGTAATGGCTCATTGATCAAGTCATACATATATATATATATATATATATATATATACCATACGGTATATTGATCAAGGCATAATCAGTCATATACAGTAATAGCTCATTGATCAAGAAGATGGAACGTAAATTTTAAACTAAAATGAAACACTGATTTGGCATTTGTATGGCTTTGTTTTATTTTCTTTTTAAGGCTCTGCGAACGTCAATAGATGCTTATGACAACTTTGACAATATCTCACTTGCTCAGCGTTTGGAAAAACATGAACTCATTGAGTTTAGAAGAATTGCTGCTTACCTCTTCAAAGGCAACAATCGCTGGAAACAGAGTGTAGAGCTATGCAAGAAAGATAGCCTGTACAAGGTGAATAAATTTGGTGGGGGTGGGGCTTTTAAACCGAGTACCAAGTGATCTATGTTAACCCTAAAATGGTATATTACAAGTGATTATGGTCTATTAAAGTATTAGTTTTGTGAATATGAGAGTTACCTTTAAGCCTCCATTTGCAGAGATGATAAGTCAAATTTCTTGATTCTAGGGGCTGTCTTATGTTTATGTCACTCCTCTCTTTGTTTAAAAAAAGAATGTTCTTCTTTCTTTTCCTTTTCTTTCAGAATTTTAATTTAAATGATATAACAGAGGTTTTTTTCCCCTTTATTGTATTGCTTGGTTTACCAGTTCAGTATGTTTGAGTTTAATGTTTGACCTTCATCCTTTCCTTTGAATAGGATGCAATGCAGTATGCCTCTGAATCTAAAGATACTGAGTTGGCTGAAGAGCTCCTACAGTGGTTTTTGCAAGAAGAAAAAAGAGAGTGCTTTGGAGCTTGTCTCTTTACCTGTTATGATCTTTTAAGGCCAGATGTTGTCCTGGAAACTGCCTGGAGGCACAATATCATGGATTTTGCCATGCCCTATTTCATCCAGGTCATGAAGGAATACTTAACAAAGGTAATGGCACCTCTGAGTATATTCAGAATTAATTATCTTGAGGATAAGTAAAATTCCATGTGTATACTTATATTTTTTTAATGTTTTTTCTCTGGTGGAAATAAGTTATTTAGTTGATCATAAAATATTCCTGTTTTCCAGAAGTTTTTGATAGCTGACAAATGACATTGAATGAAAAGCAAACTCAAACATGACTTAGAATGTTTACCCTCAATGTATTTCTGAGGGTGAACAGTATTCTATATTGTATGTTTGGTTTTCTTTTTTTTTTTTTTTAAACATGGGTAAACTTTTTTCCCCCCCAAATAATATCTGTCTCAAATCAGTTCTTTTAATGCAAATGTCTGTAACTAGTAGTGTAGATTCCCTTTTATTTGGTTGGTTCTTGACTTTAATGTGTATGCCTGTTTCCCCTGGGGAAGCTACTTGTATATTCCTAACATCGTGTTACTCTTTCTCAATATTTTGATAGTTTAACCCCTAATTTAAAAATATCATAGGTTAACAATTAACATATTTCCTAAAAGCACATTAAACAAGCTGTGGGGGTATAATCATCTTATGAAATTTACTATTCAATTTAGTGTCCCTTTTTGATGTTAGAAATTTTTTTACTCACCCTATCCTCAACAGTTACTAGCTTTCTTGCTGTAGAACATTTTAAAGTGTTCTTAAGGGATCCATTTCGTTAAAGCAAAACATGCTTATTAAAATTAGAGTTTCACATCTGATCTCTTCAGCATCACGAAGTAAAGGGGGAAAAAGCACTACTAACAACCCCCAGTATACTGAATATTTCCTTAGGCTACCATCTAATTAGATACTATTGTTGTTCAGTTATAATTTTTTAAGAATTAACATTTTCTGTGTATAAACTGCTGAAAGTCCAGTGTAAGAGAAAAAACAGTTGCCTTATCTTAGCCATAGAGAGACTAGCTTCTCTTCTTATGCATAATGCCAGCTTGTGAGACCTGGCTCTAAGCTGCTGTTAACCAAAGTGCTGTAAATTTTACTAGTGATTAAGCTGCTTTCTTTCACACTGACTCTAGCATAAATTCTTCTGCAATAAGCTCTGAGGTTAAAAAAATATATATCCTAAATTTTGCTTCCAGTATGCCCTTTATTTTCACTTTTCTTATACCTTTTTTAGTGGTTAGATGTTTCTCCCCTAAACTTTTGTTGCTGATTCTACCTTTTTATGCTCAATATGGAATTTGATTTTTTTCTAAGCTGCACCTTCTGAATTCCTTTGCAGGTTGATGCAATAAAGGAAAAGGTGAAAGTTGATTCTTTTCCGTCTTTAAGTCTGGAGGACTAAGTCTAAGGAATTTGCATGATTTTTTTTCCTTCCTTTTCTACACTGCTGCTGCTGCTTCCCCCCCCCCCCCCCAAATAAATTTTCACTAAAGCCTCTGCAAGTCCCTTGGAACATAACTACAGTAGAGCTATAGGACGTTAGTAGATGTTTGCTACTAATCGGCTAATAGGCTTTAGGAAGGGCAGGAGGCTAATCAGTAGTTGGTTCACAGTCTCTCTTAAATATGTTATTAAAAACTGAGCATGGTGAGTTTCCATATTAATTCCAAAGTTTCAGGAAATTTCTCTTCCCTGTCAGGGTATCTGGACCATAATAGGATTTTCTTCATACTCTAAATAAATTTAAACAGCCTCTGGTTTTATTTTGTGAGCTTGCCTGACAGTAGCTGAATATATATTTGTATATACATGCCCTAAACGGCTTTTTGGGATTTTTTTTTTTGGTATTGAAGGACTGTGATCCAGTTTCTGATCTCTTGATTCTTACTAATTTTTTGCTGAAAGTAGATAGAAGAGATACTAGCTGCTTCCGAAGAGACTTTCCTCATGTTTCTCCAGGTGTCCAGTTCTTATGGTGCTAGTCCATATTCAAGAGGAATCAAAACTTTTTTAATCATGAGAGTAGCTTGCTATAATTGTTGCCACGCGACATGAATTATTTCTGTATATAATGAAGCAATATTAACATCTACCTTCTGTAATAAGGCACACCTCTGAAGCTACCTAAAATTTGCTGTCCTATTCATCCGTTGGCTTGTCCAAGGTCAAATTTAGGTACTTTTTGGTTGGTGCTTCCTTTATTGGCTTGTCTCCATCCCAATATAAATGAACCAAACTTATTGTGGTAAGGAAAGGGTGGGAAGGTAAAGGAGAGTTGAAACAAATTTAAAAGAATTTGGGTGGGGGACAATGCCTTGGAATTACGTTGAACCAATCTGGAGTCACCATTGGAACTTAGGGCAAACCTGAGTAAAATGCATTGTGTGTGAGGCCCTTCAGCAGCTAGTAAGCAAGGCAGTTAGAAAGCGTGTGTGTGAAAAACAGGTAATTGAACTGCAGTGTTATGCATTGTTTTAAATCAAGCATGTACAACAGTCATTGCAATTACATCATACTACTTTTGAAACTCAAAGCATTGCTGTGGGCTGTGTGTGTTTCTTGAGAGCCTGTATAGCAACAGTCATCTTCAGATCTCACTTCTTGCTTCAGTACTTTTGCCTTTTTTTCATGCACACATACACCAAAATAATTGACTGCATGTTAACTTTTCCTCTGCAGCATATTGCAGTCTTTGTGGAAAAGCCTTTTACATTTTAGTGAATATTCAATAGTACAGATGGAACTGAACTCAGTGACATGCTTACCTGTAATTTTTCTTTTAAAATCCAAGGATCAGAAACTTTTGTTACAGCTCTTAACAAAAGCTTGTGTTCATAAAAGACTTCTCTGCTTTTCTTTTTGAGCAATCTAAATTGGGTCATTAGAAACAAAAATTGGATGTTGCTGTGCCAGAGGCTGTCCCATTATATATAGAGAAATCAAATTCTTTTCCCTTAGTCTGATACTACTCCTTCAGAGTTCTCATTGTTGTTTCCCTGTGCCCCTCCTGCCTGTGTCTCTGCCTGGGCATTGCGACATTGCTAGCTCTTCTAAGTCTTCATTGTACTTCTGTAATAGGACGTCTCTCTTCAACATCTGACTCAGACATTAACTTCGAAACACATTTTCACTTTAGATTCTTTTCCTTGGAAGTCTGGAAATTTATTATGCAGTTGTGGCATTTTTGTTTCATTTTTCTTCTTAGAAGTTATTAATGTACACTCATCTGTATATTTTTTGTATAACCTCTTTAGCTCACTCTTGGATACTGTTTAGGTTAGCAAAACTCCATCTGACTCTTGATGGCACAAACTGTGCTTTAAAGTATATAACTGTAATAATTTTTGTTTTAAGTTTGGATGCCAAACAGTGGGTATTTCTCATGGTACTTATTCTCCATAGTAGTCTTTAATTTGATATTGGGGTAATTTGTAACCCATGAACATTAGGCTGTAAAATAGGAAAACAGTATACGAAAGCAAACTAACCCATGTTCCTAAGGTAGAAAAACTACAGTATATCTGGCGGTGTCTAGAGTCTACCTCAGCTTACTTTTCTCAAATTTTGTTCCCTGACAAATTAGGATGGATTAGACACATATTTATGTTTAATACGAGATAATTAAAATATGTGTAAAATACTGTCCTCTCCCTAATGGCATATGCGAAGATTCAAACACTATTTTAAATAGCTTCAAATAGAAACTAGGGGCGGCTTTAACCTTTTAAGGATCCAGTCTTTATAGCTTTTTCACTGAAGTCTGCATGTCTTTTTTTGGGAGTGATCTTTTACTATTTACCTCTTGGAAGAACATGCAGTGAACATTCATAAAAAGTTCCTTCTTGCACTCTGCCCCCTCATCTCACCCAGCACACTTACAACTTTGAAAACCACTAGTAACAGATAACACTGAGATTTGAAGTTTAGTTTTGCTGGAGGTATAATGATAGACCAACTATAAGGCTTTTGGGGGAGAACTCAACTTTTAAATACAGTTTAAAAGATAAATATAGTATAATTTAAAAAGGCAAATAGAAGTTGTATGATGGAGATTGCCTAATGTCACTTCTCCCCAATTCTTCACAGAATTACAGAATCATATCATGTGAGTCCTAGAAGAAAGTTTGCAGATTATCTCATTCAACCATTTCATAATAAAGACAAGGAAATTTGAGGGTCAGTGCAGTGGTTTGTCAAGGTCGCGCAACTAGTTAGTGGAAAGACCTGTGTATTCCAGCTCTTTTTTTTCACTGATACAGTTAGACTCCTCTACAGTATTATTTCTGTCTGATACTATCTACTTTTATTTAGAGTAGCTAGCATATAATAGCTGTTTACTTCTTTGGCTTAATTAAAAGCAAAAAACAATCTTCCTCAAAGAAGTTGGGGTAAAATTAGGCATTCCTGCTTCTTAGCAAATAGAGCATTAAAACATGCAGCCTGTCTTTATATAGCAAGATCAAATATGGAGCCACTTGAGTCTTCAACTTCCGTCTGCACCTGTAACCAGGATTGACAGAAACTGCACAATTGGCAAAAGAGAGCTTATTCTGCACAAGTATTTGTCCACTCATTAGACTCATTTCACAGTTTTGAATACCATTTCTTTGGGGGAGGGAAGTCTTGCTGGGTCATGAGTTCATTATCATTATTATTATTATCTTTGGTAGAGTTTAAACTTCATTTGAAGAAGTGGTTCCTTCTCGTTATCTCCCTCCCTCAGGCTGGCTGCATCCTAGCATGCCCAGTTTTAGCCTGGCGTGAGCTTTTATGGCATTTATAAATCCCTCCTTCCTGAGGGTTTATAATGACAGTGCTAAAAATCACCTTGACTGAAGGATGAACATTGCCATTGAATTTGAGGGGGCCTGAGAATGTTCTTTCTAATCTGTTTTATTTTGACCAAATTTAACATACTAAGGCTTTTCCACTTTCTGCCATAAACCTAGGTTTATAATACTTTTGAGATGCTAATTAACATTACCTGTTTTTCTCCAGGTGGATAAATTAGATGCTTCAGAATCACTGAGAAAAGAAGAAGAACAAGCTACAGAGACACAACCTATTGTTTATGGTAATCTGTCTTCTTAACCTCACAGAAATAGATTAGACAAACTTTCTCCTTTCATTCTTTAGGGATTCTACCTCAAAATAGAGATATAATAAACTTGTAAAGTGCAAAAGCCTTACTGAGTTAAGGAATAATTCTCTCTACAGTCGTTTTTTTCTGAAAACAGTCTTAAAGCAGGCATTGACATTCAGTAAGATAATCTTAAATGGGAAGATAATCTCAGTCACTTAAGATCATAACCTAAGTTTTCCTATTGCCTGGTCACTGACTGATTATTCATAAATTATTCAGAAAGAAGTAATGGTGAATTGAATTTTCAGAAGTGTGAAAGGTGAGAGAATACACCAAGGTTGTCTATTATGCTTTACATAAAGAGCACGTCCTCTCTTTAAATTCTAACTGGGACAGAGAACTGGGTAGAGTTTCCATTTGAGAACTTTCCAGAGAGATAGGATCTTCAAACTCTGAGTGAATATTTAAGACAATTTAATTTCTTACATGCACATGTCTGAACTACTTCCCCCTTTCCATGTCACTCTTGGTGAACAGATTGATTTGCACAGTACAGGCTACAGCACTATAACCAGGTGTTCTTTGGAGGAGGGCATAAAATTAGGGCCTTATATCTCAACCTGCTAAAGGACATAGTAATACAAATCTGTTATAGCATTATCTCCTTTTTACTATAGATGAAAAGGACTTTGGAACTTTAGAGGACAGGGTAGTTTTGATAAAATTGGAGAAGATAAAGTAGATTCTTAGAGATGGGAACAATAGGAAACAGTAGGAACAAAAATAGGGTGGGTTAATAATTTGGGGGCACCTGTTGAATTTGGGTTGCCCTTAGGGTGTTTAAATGGACAGTCCTTGTAGGCAGTTGAAAATGGGGTCTGAATTTCAAGATCGGTTGTTATTCACAAAAAGGAGAGGTATCAAGTCACTTGTGCTGGGAGAAGTCTAGCTCTAGCTTTGCATTCTAGTGAGAGAGAAAGAGAACTTTTCTTTGCGGGGGGTGAGGAGAAGCGTTAAGTGTTTTCTCCCTCTAAAGAAGCCAGGTTCTCTACAGGTCATTTTCTGTGTGTGGTCAACAGCTATTTAACCTTCGTAAGAGTATTAACATAGTATTTGAAAGGGGTTGTATGCTTTAATGTATTTCATACCTAATGCATATTTGAATGTATCTTGTTATTTTTGATTGTTTTCACTAAATTAGTACTGGATTGTTGCTAGAAATGCATTGTTTCCTTACCATTTAGACATGCTTAAATTAGAAATGTAAATCTAACTTTAAAAGTTGAGTTGTGTTAAAAGCATATCCATTAAAAAATTAAGTTTTCCTGTGCTAATTATATTGTCACCAAATACCATGTGGTGATAGGCTTATTGCCAGATGTCTTCCCCAGTCTTGTCAAGCGTGCATGTGCATATTGCTTTAAAATGATTTGAAGTAACATAGTTACTGTTAGTTCTGGCTGTCTGTCCTGCACTGTTAGTTGGCTTTTGAGGCAGGACCCTTCTTAGGGTGACTGTCGTGCCAAAATTGTGACAGTCAAAAAGTACCCTCACAAAACTCATTCTAAAGAAGTTTTGGTGATGTCAGTAGAGTAGGGGACATTAGAGTGTGATAGTTCTGCAATGCTAACAATTTCTCCTACCTCCTCGCCCCCTGTGCCTGCCCCTTTGTGTTTTCTTCTTTAGGTCAGCCCCAGTTGATGCTGACGGCAGGACCCAGTGTTGCAGTCCCTCCCCAGGCACCTTTTGGCTATGGTTATACTGCACCACCCTATGGGCAGCCACAGCCTGGCTTTGGGTACAGCATGTGAGATGGAGAGCTGATCCTGTAGTCACCTATTTTCGTACTGAAACATCGTCTCTACTTGGTTCTCAGTTTATAATGGGAAAAACAGGCACATGTTTTTGTAACCTTTATTTCATGAAGGACTTTTTGTTTCTAACTATAAACTTGGATCACCTATGTTAAAAGCTTATTTCACATTCCACATCATTTAGAATTTATTTTCAAAGGGGAATAGTTTCAATGTTTTATTCACTTGGGCTTTTTTTCTTCCCCCTCATTCTTTAAAGAATTGCTTAATATTCAATCTGTTGTGAAGAACCTGATTTGCACTCTGTAGTGTTTAAAGAAAAAAAAAACTCTAATATTGAATCTCTTAAATTTCTTGTATGTAAACAGCTTACAATATGTATTGTCTAAATGCATTTAAATCTCTTTTATTCAAAGAAAAGCTAAAGCAAAAATATTGGTATGTGACCATGCAAGACTGTCAGTGCTAACAAAGACAACACTAATCAGCATATCCTCATTGGATTGCAGTGCTCTCCAAATTATTTGAAAAATGCATTACAGACAACTTGCCTGACTTTTAAATGAGCATCAAAGGCCCTCTAACCTATGCAGGTTTCCTCATTACGCATATAGAAAATGCTAGTGTGTTTTTGCTCACTTCATATGTAACAGGTGCCCTTATATTGTGCTGTATCCTGTGCTTTTTCTGTGGGACCATTCCATTCAGGAACAAAGAGCACCATGATTCCAATCTGTGTGTATTTACTAACCCTTCCCTGAGGTTTGTGTATGTTGAATATTGTGGTGTTTTAGATCACTGAGTGTACAGAAGAGAGAATTCAAACAAAATATTGCTGTTCTTCAGTTTTGTTTGTGGAATTTGAAATTACTCAAATTTAAAATAAATTACTGGACTGTGGAAATAACATGTAGAATGGCAGTTTTAATTAAATACCTCTCAAAGTTAAACCAAAGACCCATGGTTTTGATAGTTTCATATTGGATACTGAGGCAGTATGGGGAGGTGTGAAAGCAGTAGAATGAGGATTGAGACGTGAAAACACTGCATTACATCATGTACGTTCCTGTAGTCAGTAAGGTGCATGCAGTAGTCTTAACCAGTTAGTACTATAGTGGGCTACATTTTGGCTAGCTCCATCATTTTAACCAAGCAGCACATTAGGTTTTTATCTAAGCATTTCATTTAAATGAACGGATCATGGATGTTAAATTATAGTAACTTGAAATAAAAGTATATAAGCATGTAGTTAACATGCTGTTAGGGTCCCTAAATTATGAGTAGTTTAAGTTGATTTTTTTTTTAATCAGTGTTTGAATCCAACTCTTTCTACTTTTGGCTAAGAATGTTACTTTAAATTCATTTCACTGTTAATTCTCAGAGTTAGAGAGCCCCCTACCTAGCCTTGAATTCAGGCAAATGACCATAAGCTCCACAGAAGGGTTTTTAAAAACTTAGAAGTCCTGCCCATCCTCACCTTTGATTCCTCCCTTAGAAAATAACTATAGGAAATTATAGTATTAGTGAGAAAATCCCATTTCCTTTTTTGGTTTGTCATAGTGAAAACATCTTGCTATTCAGGCCCTGGATGTACTTGTGTTTCTGCTGGCTGTCTGCCCCCTTTTTTAATCGTAACCAAAATCAAGAGGGAGAACAGCAGTGGTCCCTGGGAGCTCATTCTCTTCAGTCACGATTTGTTCTCTTGGACCTTTCCTATACTTTGAATCAACTGGTTTTTATCAATGGAATGATTCTTCTCTCTTTTCGCTTCCCTAATAGAAACAAGTTAAAATACTTCAGTACAGGTTTTCTTATGATATACTTAAGAAATTTTTGGGGGCGGGTGAGGGGCCGGCCCCATGGCCAAGTGGTTAAGTTCGCGTGCTCTGCTGCCGCGGCCCAGGGTTTCACCGGTTCGGATCCTGGGTGTGGACATGGCATTGCTTATCAGGCCATGCTGAGGTGGCATCCCACATGCCACAACTAGAAGGACCCACAACTAAAATATACAACTATGTACCGCGGGGGGCTTTGGGGAGAAAAAGGAAAAATAAAATCTTTAAAAAAAAAAAATTTTTTTTTAAACAACAAAAAAGCCCTGTTTTTAATTTGGTGCTATGATGTGTGATACTGAGTTGCCATTTAAGTACCATCCATAATGGGCTATATGGTCATGCATTGCTTAACGATGGGGATATGTTGTGAGAGATGCATTGTTGGGTGATTTTGTCGTGTGAACATCCTGGAGTGTACTTACACAAACCTAGATAGTATAGCCGACTCCACACCTAGGCTATATGGTGCTAATCTCATGAGATCACCATTTGTATATGCAGTCCATCAATGACTAAAACGTCATTATGCGGTGCATGACTCTAAAATAGGCTTTTCAGATAGTTGGGTTAGTTAAAATGTGGAATCTGAAACCATAAAAGTAAAGTTTTTGTACTGTCATATTAAAATTCATTGGTCTTATCTTTCCTTTGAGTGGATCTTTTACCCACGCATGATTTGTACCTTCATGCACAGATTATGTGGGCAATACTAATTTACTAAGTTACACAATTCTACTAAATGTTGACACATTATATTTTTTAAAATCTTATTTGTCAGGAACACTGATCTTATCAGAAAAGTCTTCAGTTTTGGGAATCCTGGAGGAGAGGCAGATACAAATTTTCCAAAATACTGTCTATTGTTTTCCTTGAAGTGATTGGCTCCTTTAATTTATGAAGAAATAATCTGCCAAACACCTAGGTCTGGATCACTAGACCTTTGTCAGTTCTTGCGAGTAAAAAGATTCCATGACAAAAGCATCTGGTTCACCTTACCACTCAGCTACACATCTTTTTCCTCAAGACAAGAGTCATACTTCAGAGTGCACCAGAAGTGTTTAATGTTACACAGAACATTAAGACAAATAGTCAAGGGTCAAATTTAATAATTTTTTCACTGCTTCATCAAGGACATTAAGTGGAACTTTTTTTTCAGTGTGAGTGTAGGGCAGTGAAAACTACAATGACTACTGGTTCAAGTAGGTGCCCCTGCCTTGATTTTGAAAGGTGCCAGCAGTTTTACCCACCATTGCTTTTGTGTCGTCAGTGCAAATATCAACACAATGAAAAGAAAAATGTCTTATTAGGAAAATAGTTTTGACTCCCAGAAACTGTCTTAGAGACCCCACAGCTTCTGTACTTTGAGAACTATAAATAGGATTATGAACCTTATAGAGTAAACACTAAGTACAGGTGAACTAGAAAATAAAGATGAATTAGTATACTAGTCATCCTAACAGCTATGCCCTGACATATTACAATTACTTGAATCAGCCATAGCAGGCCATCCTGTTGGGAATGCATTTTGAACTTGGAGCTATCGGTCTCTGAGGCAAACCTCAGAAATGACCTCAACCATAATCATGCATTTAGGATTGAATTCTCTTCCACTCAGTTACATACTGTTGCATCACTTTGGAATCCAGTATAAACATTCTATTTAGAAACAGTTGCTACTGTGGCATCATTCACAGGTGCAATTTCTCCTCTCCTGTCACATGCCAGTGTAAACTGTGAAACTGACCAAATAGAACCTTTAAGACTGGCGCAGCAGTCTTGAGTGTTCTGCCCACAGGCTCCACTGACCTTAGACTTTGAAGTTGTGCTGTCATGCTGCTTATGTCGAAGTTAACTGCTAACTAATGCTAATTGTTGAAATTAACCATGGAGAGTTAGGGCCACTTAACATGTAGCTATTACCAAAATTTGCCCTAGCATCATTGTAGTTCTTAGGGATATACTGAATTTAGAAATAATATCAGGATCCCCCTAAAAGAAGGTTTTCAGGAAAAATGGCTTCTTGCAAGAGATCAGAAAGCTACGTGGCTTTCAGAGTTGGGAACTTCATATTCTGGGCAGCTGGTATAGTAATTATTGGGATTATGTCCTGTGAAGTGTATAAAGATCAAAAGGGAAATAAAAGTGCCCTTAAATAATTGTCTAGTTTCTTAAGTTCTAGGTAAAGAAAGAGTGGGATGTTAGGATGACACACTACATTCACTTCCCAATTACCATATATTCTTACATGGGCCCATTATCACCTTCAAGGTCCATACAAGTCACTTCACAAGTTTCAGCGCCTTCAACTGTTAGGAAAAGGAGGAAGCAAAGGAATTTGAGAATCTTTGGCCAGTGTGGGTCAGGGGAAATGAACATGAAACACTGCACAGGTGGGTTATATCAAGGCCATAAAACCTCAACTTTGAGACATAAAAAATCCAGAAAATCAGATTTTAAACCACAACACTCCCACTGTGGGTGGCTATAACGTGATCTATTAATAACTGTGGATGGCTATACTCTATCAGTGAAGTAGGCTGTCATCCAAAGAGTGACGACAGGAAAAGAAACGATAGTTTGCATTCGATGGAAATTCCTGATCCTCCAAAGGGGAGAGCAAGATAGTCTTGGGGAAGAAAAAGAGCTATTAACACAGAGGAACCTAACCATGCATAGGAAATTTCCCCTTTTGTAATCCAATTTTGCTGTGACCTGTTTCTCTCACCTTAAATATTTTTGTTTTAGCACCTATCACTTGAACCACAAAGACAAACCAACTTTTTTTTTTAAACCTAAGGTAACTGTATCATGCCAAGTACATAACAGAAGAACACGGAAATGGATTTTCATCTCAAGAATACTTAAGTTGGGGGAAGACATTCAGCTTTTATTGTTAATTTGACAGTTTCAAATATTTGTGGTGGTGGGACCATCATTATACAAAATTCCACCTAGTAAAGTTTTAGGTGACCAGTGACTTTGTCAATTAGGTCTGCTGGTCCTGGCCCAATCCCTAGGACAGTTCGAGAGCCTGGTGCAATCTGAGTGCGTCCAGCATCCTGAATTAAACTTACAGTCAGTCCCAGCATTTTTGCATGGGTCAACAATTCAACCAGAGTTTCTTCGTCAGGGGCTTTGACTACCACTTTGGGCTGACCACAATATTCCCACTCTTTGAGCAATTCAGGGTTTCTCCGTTGAATTTGCTTGTAGGCAGAAACAGCAGCATGAGAGCACTGGGCAGCCACTTTCCCTTTTCCCATCTTCAAGTCATTTCGAACCACAAGAATCATTTTGTACTCTCCACTTTCTCCTAAGATGCTTGCTTCAGTTCCAGTCTCTGTGTCTGTCTTGCTCACTGAGCTTTCGGGGGTCAGCCCAAAGTGTGTGCGGAGGCCCCAGCCCACGAACATGCCACAAACAACTCCGGCAGCCAAGCTGAGCGCACCAGGATGAGCCAAATATTCCATAACCAAGGATTTGGAGAGCATCTTAAAGGAAAGGGAAAAAGTTATCACTATCTAGCAGTGAAAAGTTATAGGCTTATCAGATAAAAAGCAGCAATGTTTTAAAACTATATGAAGTCATCCAGGAAAAAGGCAAAATATATTTCAGATCTTATGAGAGTAAATGTTTTTTTTTCTCCTGTGTAGTCAAAAAGATTCAAGAACACAAGTGAAGCAGTTTAGGTCATTTTGAATCTCGAAGAGTATCTCTCTGGTTCTTGGATATATGAAAGCTCTGTTCCACAGTCTTCCCTAAGTCTTGTGGAGAAAGGAAATTTCTGTTTTACTAAGATGACTAAAGAAACCAAGAATAACTCATCCCTTTTCTGGAATATAGTGCTTATTTAATTGTGTCTTCATAATGCAGAGGGTCTCAATGGGGATGGTACCAACCCCTCAGACAAGTTCCTGGTTATCACAATAATGGGCCTGGAGTGAGGTACACTGCTGACATTTGCAAGACCTGAGCATGGAATCCTAAAAGACTTGTCCCCCTGGACATTATTGTAGGTGAAAAACTATTAATACCTGAGACTAGAATCCAACTTCATTTGACATGTAAGCAGTATTTTTTGCATAGCTTTAATATACACTGAATTTACCAAAAGTGTAACTATCAACTATCATATGAAACAAAGGAAAATCAGCCTTTATCTTTTATCATTTTAGAAATTCCTGTTACCCCAGCAAAGCTGTTCATGGTATTAGAGTCACCACTAAAACACCTGTATCAGTCTACATTTGAGGCTGTTGGATTCATGATGTTTCTATGTAAACCACCAACAGTTTCTTCTTCTAGTGGAATAGTATCAAGAATTTATATATTGAAATACAAGGGGCCACCATATTTGTAGTGCTTATTAAGTGGTGTCCTTGGAATCGTGCAATGCGGAACCTGCATGGCATAGACAACAGTCCTGAAAATACACACCTTAACATAATTTCCTTTTTATTCTCATTTATGTTAAAATTAGGACATTATATTAATGTTCTTGAAAGTATATGGTAGCTAGATTGTGTAGTAGTATCAAATATTTTAATATGAGGATAATATAGGAGATGTTAAACTTTTTTTGAGTTATAATTCACATAAAATTCACCTTTTTAAAGTGTACAATTCGGTGGTTTTTAATATACCCACAAGGTTGTGCAACCATTACCACTATCTAACTCCAGAACATTTTCACTGCTCCAAAAGAAACCCCTGTATCCATCAGCAGTTGCTTCCCATTTCCTCCTCCCCCAGCCCCTGCCAACCACACTAATCTACTTTGTCTTTATGGATTTGCCTATTCTAGACATTCATATAAATCAAACCATACAACATGTGGGTTTTTGTTTCAGGCTTCTATCACTTGGCGTAATGTTTTCAAGGTTCATCCATGTTGTAGCATGTATCAGTACTTCAATCCTTTTTATTGATGAATAATATTCCATTGTATGGATATACTACATTTTATTTATTCATCAGTTGATGGACATTTGGGTTATTGCCACTTTTTTTTTTGCTATTATGAATAATGCTGCTATGAGTACAAGTTTTTGTGTGGACATATGTTTTCATTTCTTTTGGGCATATACTTAGGAGTGGAAATGCTGGGTCATATGGCAACTTTGTAACTTTTTGAGGAAACTGCCAAAATATTTTCTAAAGTGGCTGCACCAGTTTACATTCATTACAAATAATTTGTTATTAAAAAAAGTGTGTGTTGGGTCTGATAGGGTTGAGAACCACTGCTCTAGTGCCTTATGATGCCTGTCTCTAATTCAGAAACAAACAAAACAAACAAAAAAGCAACAGATTTTCATATAAGTCATGGCTGTCTCCAGATCTCAAAGAAGGACTGGGAAGATTATAAATGAGATAAGGCGGGCAATAGAACTTCAGTAGTTGTTAGAAAGGAATGGATTACATGCCATGTCTGAAGGGAAAGAAGACAAAACAAAACAATGTTTATAAATTCGTTTGTCTCCAAATTATGAAAGTACAATTTAATACATTACAGTGCTGTACTTATATCTTCCTTTTTACAGGCTGGATCTAAGTCAAAGGTGCAGTTAATAAAAAAAGTGAAACAACCCAACAGTATCCCCACACTTGCAATCTAAATTTCAACCTTGCCCTCCCTGGAACAAAATTAATTTCTCTGAGATTGCTACTTAATGTACAAAAAACCTGTAACTATCTTCACTTCCTTGAAGTCCATTAGAATCCTTTACTATTCACTTTCTGAAACACCTACCAAAAAACCTTCTGTATTTTATAGCAGTTCATGCATTCCTTAGTCTAGTTGCAATCCTTTCTGAAGCTACCTTCTTAAATGCCCAATTTTTACAGACATGGAAGCAGGAAGACCAGGACAATGTGGTGTGGAACGTATTTCCAGAAGACTAGTCAATAGCACTCTAACACAATGTGCCCATTCATTTTAGCAAAAAACTAATGTGGGGTAGTTGTGGTGGGGCAGAAGCTAGTTTGAGGTGGAGTTAAGAAATAGAGACAAAGTGAAACAGAGCAGAAAGAAAAGGAAATGAATATAAGGGGATCTGAAGAAAAAGAAAGGTGTCTGGTTGTTTTTTTCTCTTAAGATGGAAAGATGAGGGCCAACCCTAGTGGCCTAGTGGTTAAATTCAGCATGCTCCAGTTCAGTGGCCCACATTCAGTTCCTGGGCATGGACCTATACCACTCATCAGTGGCCATGCTGTGGCAGTGGCTCACAAACAAACAAACAAAAAGGAAGATTGGCAACAGATGTTAGCTCAGGGCGAATCTTCCTCAGGAAGAAAAAAAAAAAAGGAAAGATGAGTATATTTAAATGTTGAGCATATTTAACTGTCAGTGGATAGAGCCAGAGGAAAGGTAGGTAGATGCTCAAGATAGAGAGAATAATCAAGAATACAAAGCTCCAGAGTAGGAGAAGACCTAAAGTCCTTATGGAAAGATTTGGTCTGGGAAAGAAGGGGCACCTTTCCCAATGTGACAGTTTCAGATGCAGGTAGGTCTTGGATTTGCAGGCAGGAAGCTGTTCCTTAGAGGGAGGGAGGTGTACAAAAGTCAAGGTGGAGTTGAGAAGAGGAAGACTGAAATAAAATTTGCAGCAAAACATGGTAGGATTGCAGAGGAATGCTGAAAACATGGTTAAGAATGATAATTTTATAATGGTACCATACTGACCTCTTGTGATTTTCTCCAGCAGTACTTAGCAGCCTGTGTATAGGTACAAATAAAGAAGAGATGACTTCACACTTCACAGAGAAAATAGAAGTCAAGAGACTAAAACCACCTGATCACTTCCTCCAAACATACAAACTGATCTGCCCACAGTCTTCCTTCATCCTCCTCTCCTATTACAATAGATAGCTGGATTTATACAGGTTTGAATTTTGCTAAGAGTAAGCACAAGATACAATGGTCTAAGGGAATTTAGGGTGAGGGCTAGAATGTTGAAATGACAGACCATGCAATGCTATTCTTAGAGAACAATTTAAAGACAGGAAGGTGATACAGAAGGATGGCCATGTGCTATTAAAGAACAAGTGTGATGGAAGTAAGCTAGAAAGGCAGATGGCTGTGGTTAGAGCCTGGGATTTTGATTTTGGAAACAAAACACTGTAAAGTGATATAAAGTCCAGAGCGTAGCTACAGGAATGGGTATCTGAAGTATAGTCAAAAGTGTGTCACTAACTTCATGTGCCTTCTCAATTCTTTTATTTTTATGATATATTGCTGCCTGCCTTCCACAAATATTGACTGACCCTGCTCTAGGGTCTAGGGGATACAGGAGTGCACAAAGCAGAAAAAGTCCCTTCTCGCACAGAGCTTATATCCTAGTAGTGGTTTGGATAGTGGCCCAATCCTAATTTTGAATTTCCTTCATTTTATTTTAATAAAACCTCATGTTTTCACAGCTTAAAGTTCATTGATCCTTTGAATGTATTGTGTCACTTGATCCACATAACTGAGAAGTCAGGATTATTTCTATACTGAAAATGAGGAAATTGAGGCCAAGAGAAGTTAAGTTCAAAAAACACAAATACTTGCTGGCTTCCTCTGTGCCAGGCACGTACTTTGTTAGGCTGAGTGTGTAGTGATGAACAATACAGGCCACTGCCAATTGTTCATAGATGAGTGGAGGAGACAGACTAGTAATTACAAGGGTGGTAAATGTTATGAAAAGGTGTTAAGGGAGTACATAAAAGGCTTTAGCTTAGTTTAGAAGGTCAGAGAAGGTCTCCTTGAGGAAATGAAACTTAAAATGCAACAAATGACTAAGAGGATAGAAGGAGGAAAGATCACTTCAGGCAGAAAGAACACCAAGTGGGAAAGCCAGAAGGGAGAAAAATGGGATGTCAAATGATGCAAAAGCAGTCTAGATAGCTGAAAGATGGAGGGGAAGAGTGGCAGAGAATAAACAGAGAAAGAAGGGCAGGATACAGACCATAGAAGGCCTTCTAAGCCATGTTAAACAGTTTGGAATTTACCCTATGGACAATGGGAAGCTGCTGCAGGAAAACGATTATTGTTTTCTAAAATATCACCTGCGGCTTCAGTGTAAAGAATGAATTGGAAGTTGGCAAGAACAGGTACAGGAGATCAATTAGGAGGCTGCTATAATGTAATAATCGTAATAGTCAAAAACTGCTAAGTATTTTGCTATTTATTAGGTATTGGCTAAACTCTCTACATGAATTGTCTCTTTTAACACCCCCAACAGTCCTTGAAGGTAAATATATAATTATTATTCCCATTTTTCAGATGTGGAAATCAAGTTACAGAGTATATAAGTAGCTTGCCAAGTTCATACAGTTAGTAAGTGGTAGTCTGATTCCAGAGTCCAGGTTCTTAACACTACTCTATTTTGCCTTTCCTAGTAGTCAGGATGAGATGACACTAATCTGGACAACAGTAGTGGCAACAGGAAAGGAAAGAAGTAGCTGAGGCATGTCTGTATGATTTGGTGACTAACTAGAAGTCTGGTGATAAAAGAAAGGGAGAAGTTTAGAATGACACCTAGATTTAAACGAATGGAGGTGCTATTTACTGATAAGGAGAATTCTGGTGAAATAGCAGGTTTGAAAGTAAAAGATACTGAAACCAATTTTAGATATATTACATTTGGTTTGACCAAAAGACATCCTGGTTAGAGATGCCCAGCAAAAAAAATAAAAATAAATAATAATAAAAGGACATACCATTTTAGAGGTCAGAAGAGATAAGCCTAGGCTAGAAATACAGATTTAAGATACTTTAATATATAACTGAGGTTACCAAAGTGATGAAAGTGGATGAGGCCACTTCCAGGAAAAGTATGTAGAGTGAAGAAAGAGCTAAAACAGAATCCTGAGGAAACGAATATTTAGGGACACTTAAGGCTCAGAGAACAGTGACGTGGAGTGGCCAGAAGTTAAGAGGGTCACATAGGGCAAGTTGTCAGCACCTAGTTTCAGTCCTGTTTCACTCGTGTGCCTGACAGGGCTGTACTGACATACTATTTTATGGCTCTAGATGCCTTTACAGCCAGAGAAAAAAGTTAAATTCCTATTAGTACACATTATCTCATAACGCATCTGTCATTTAGTTACCACATGATGCTGACATATTAGGACTTCTCTCTGATAATGTAGCAACCAGACTCCAAATTGAACAAATATTCAATTAGAAGGATTCTCTGCACCAATTTCTAGTTTGCAAAGTAACCAAATATCCCATATACCAGATTCAGGCAGGTACTATCTGGAGAAGGGAACTACATATACAGGACCTATTATGTGGTGGATAACATGTTAAACCCTTTACTTCCTTTATTGTTGCTATGAAAATAAAAGGAAGCTATTATTAGCCTCATTTTTTTTTTTTTGGAGGAAGATTAGCCCTGAGCTAACTGCTGCCAGTCCTCCTCTTTTTGCTGAGGAAGCCTGGCCCTGAGCTAACATCCATGCCCATCTTCCTCTATGTTACATGTGGGACGCCTACCACAGCATGGCGTGCCAAGCAGTGCCATGTCCACACCTGGGATCCGAACGGGGGAACCACGGGCCACCAAGGCGGAACGTGTGCACTTAACCGTTGCACCACCAGGCTGGCCCCAGCCTCATTTTAAAGATGAGAAAAATAAGGATCAGAGAAGCTGCTTATTGACAGTAACATAACTAAAAGAGCAATATAAAATATACTCATCTAAACGTCATCACAGAAAGCTGCTCAACTTCATCTAAAAACAGCTACACCAAGAACAGTCAATGAAAACAGAAAGCAGAGAAAGTTCCAGAAATTACCAAGTTTGTTTATCACTTACATTCCATATCTTATGAGGTCTCTAACTCTAAAATGTTAAAATTTATAATAACAGCTTTGTTCTTTAGGATGTTCTGATCTCATCAGCCTGATCAGATTATCATCTAACTCCTCTAAAAGGTGTTTCAGCCTGTCCCTTTTTCTGCATATCTACTATATACATATTAATAAATCCAGTGCTTGACACTAAAGTAAAAATATGCATAGCCTAATAGATAATCCTGGGTAACGAAGGGACTGCAAAACAAACATGGCCTACAAAACCCTTTTGGTGTCTTTTAATTCCTCTGTCAGACTAAACCAGCTTTCACCAATGCTCTTGATCCCTTTACCTCCTGAATCCAGCTCCACCCATTAATCCCACTCCACTGGCTACTGCTCCTTGGTCTTTTCCAACCTAAAAAAACTCTTCCAAATCCTCTTTGACCCTTAAACTATTGCCTCAATTTTCCTCTTTCCTTTACTTCTAAATTTCAATTACTTGCCTCCCTTCCCCACTCAAACGAAACTGCTAAGGAATCAGACACTACTATTAGCCAAATGTAGTTGCCTCATTTTAGGCCTCCAGTTTTCTGCACTACTCACTACTAACTTTTCTTTAAACTTTCCTCCCTTGAATTCTTTAACCCAACTTTCACCCCATTATCATCTTACCTTCTGATGGCTTTTTTCCACAGTCTTCTTCTCAGGCTCTACGTCCTCTGTTTGCCCCTGATGTTATGTATAACCCAAGCCTACACATTTGGCCCTTTTCTCAGTCTATATTTACACTGTCCGAGATGGTAGTCATTAACCAAATGTAGTTATTTAAACTTAAATTAATTAAATAAAAATTTACGTCTTCAGTTGCACTTAGTCAAACCTCAGGTGCTCAAGAGCTCATCAACTTAAAAGTGCCTAGTGGCTACTATATCAGACAGCAAGATATGGAACATTTCCATCACTGAAGAAAGTTCTATTGGATGGTGCTGGTCTATACACTCTCGTCCCGTTCAATCAATCAATCAATCTGTATTGAGGGCCCATTGTGCACCAGGCACTGTTCCGGACCCTGGAGATAAAGTACTGAACAAAGCAAAGTCCCACTCTTCATGGAGCTAACATTCTAGTAGGAGGAAACAGACAAATAGTTTGCCAGATGAACAATTGCATTTATCCCAAATCATCACAGCCAAGGACTCCTTAAGCCTCTCTTAGGTTCTAAACTTGAATTTCCAGCTTCTGCTAGATTTCACGACTTAGATGTCTACGAAGTACCCTAAACTGCGTCCTAAACTGAACTCAGTATCTTCACTTCCCTCATGAACTTCCATTTTCTGTATTCTTGATTTTTGAGTAACCCTGGATTTTTCCTCCTCTGTCCTACCACGTCCGGTCACCAAACCGTGCTGAATTTATCTGTCTTAAACCTATCTCCTTATCTCTGTTGCCAGTGCCCTAAATATCCCTTGGCCAAAGGCTTCCAAAATTAACTTCTCTACCTCTAATCTTTCCACATTTGCTTGACTTGTGCGTGCCCTAGTTCATCCTAGTCCATCTGCCCCCAAAATTATACTTCTAAAACACAAATCTGATTCTGTAATTTCCCTGCTCAAAAATCACCGGCTAAAAGCCTAAAGGACAAAACATAAATCCCTTAGTACGAATTTAAAACACTACACAATCTGGTTACAACCTACTTGATCCTTCTAACCTACCCTTCCTGCTACATACTGTACTATCCAGCCACACCAAATTACTAGGTCTTTCCCTTCAACCAGCAATCTCTCCCCGAAATTATTTTCTATTTGTCTTCTCTTAAACACACAGACACAAACAAAAACATCCTCTTCACCCGGGAAGGCGTAGTTCAAATGACATCTGTCTCTCAAGTCCTTATCATCCCCCAGTCAGTCTTAATTATCAACTCTTCTGAGCTGCTGTAGCACTTATACTAACTACTGTAGGTCATATTCTCAGTGTCTAGTGTAGTGCCTGGGGTATAATGTTCAAGGATTAAATACTTCTCTAGACATTCTGTCTGTGTGACACAGGCGGACAAAATTTTCGATCATATTCCTAGAAACCTTTTCTATCCGCATAGGACTCAACAACTTCATACGCTGTGGTTATTCAGTAAATAGCAGAGAGCGTGAGGCCTGCTCGGTACTTTCTCACAGTCCTAGCGCGCTCATCGATGCGGCCTGAAGAGAGGCTTTCCCTTGGTCCCGGTCTTCACAGGACGACTGGCAGAACAGGAATAGTGGATTCAGCGGCCACTGGGAGGAAGAGTTTACGAAGGAGAAGATGAAAGGGTGGGGGGCGGAAGTAATGGAATGAGGTGGGAAGAAACCCTCCAGCTGGAAAGAGAATGGAGACGGACATCCCTCTCCTTCGCCCTGTGAGGGGCCGACCTACCTAGAACGCCTCCTCGCCTCACTCTGGCCTTTCGCGTTGCTCACTTCTGGGTAGCGAACACGTTTCTATCGCGGGAGCTACCTCTTCCGGGGTTCCTTGGCAAGAAGTTCCGGGTCAAGAACCGCGAAGCGTACAGTCATTCTTCTTCTCGCCCCGCCCGCAGGTCCTGAACCTAGACCCGAACTGAAATCCCCCGACGATCAACCTAGATTGCCGAAAGGTCGGGGGAACGTTTCTCTTTTGGAGGCAGTCTCCTGGGGGGGACACGGACCGGAAGTGACGTGAGCCAATTCCGGTTGGCCGGAGCCCAGCGGCGGGTGTGAGAGTCCGTCAGGAGCCGCTTCCAGGTTCCCGAGATCTGGAGAAGCCAGGATCAGAGCGGGTAGGTAAACCAGCGCTGAGAATTAGGGATGGAACCTGAGACTATCCTCAGAGCTTCTTCCGGAGCTCTCCTGCGTAGATCGTGCAGATCTGGGCCACCGTGCAAGCAGTGCTGGGCGCTGCTGACTCTGGATGTCTCAGTCTGGCGGTAGTCGGGTTATTTGGGACAGCTCCCCATGGTTGGCCACCGGTACGTTGAACCCATACACTGGACTCCCCACCATTCGCTCTTTACGCCGCAGACTTGGAAGCCGTTCTAAGCTTCTGTAGAATATCCATCACCTCTTCCTCCCAGGTGTCCAGGACCTTAGTGTTAATGGAGAAGGTCTTCCCTGCTGATGACCAAGCTCTTTCTCAGGATCTGTCAGTTTGGGTTCTTGCCCTCCGCAACCATATGATGCTAAATGTATCCTCTTTTAAAGAAAATTCAGGCGTGCAAGTGCCGTCTAAAGCGTTGATGGCCAAGAGAATGGGGCCTTCGCTCCGTAGACTTCTTCAGAGGACCTTCACGTATCTGCCACTGCTTTCATGAGGAATAGTGTCCTCTGCCTTTTCCAAATCCCTGACTCCTCCGACCCCTGTATTTCATTACAGTGGAAGTATTTGCAATAAAACGTGAGGGTCGGCTTAATCTCTAGAACTCCAGGAAGCCATATGTGGCCCTGTATCAACACTGCTAAGATTACATGTGACCTCCAGTAGGTTTTACACTATTATCTTTTGTTGTCCTGCAACTCCGTGCTAAGATCTCATAATATATTGGCTCTGGCACTCTTTACTTATCTCAGCAACATAGGTCCTTTTCCTAACTGTAGTGTCTTTCAGTTCTACTTTGGGGCTTGTAAGAAATTTTGTAGACAGATTGCACAGATCCTTTGGTGAAGCTTGTGCAAGTGTTTCTAGTGTTGTAATGATAGAGAATTTAATGTTCCGACTCTACTACCTTTTAATCGTATTATCATTTGTTCTGATTTTACTTGTGTATTCTTAGCATAAATGATGATAGTGAAAAATTATTATTTACTAGGCAAAACTTTATTCATTCTAGATTATGTTTTTATTGACCTTTGGAAGAGAGATGATGGTTCCCAGACAACTGTGGCCAATTTGTATAGGTGTGAAATGACTCTATAGTAGAAATCTTTTATATTTTACCTCTTTGCCTGTATTATTTTAAAACACTGACTATTCCTTTGAAAGATATATCCTCCTTGATTAATACAGTTTAATTTCTGTGACTCACATTCCAGAATAACTGTTTCTGAAATACTTCAGTAAATGATTTAATGTCTTTTAGCAGTTTACCTATAGCTAGTTTAATCATTTGTTGTTTAATTTATGTATTGTTCTTAGTTGTGAGTTAGAAAAATTTTTCACACTTGTCTTTGAAATGAAGCGACAAGATTTTTGAGATGTAGAATTATATAAATTAGATGTTATCATTAGTTTTAACGTTTGGTAAATTTGCTTATTGACTTTATAATGGCCAAAACTGATCTTATATTCTTTTTGCTCAATTCAGTTATCCAGGGACCGGTTATCCAAATTTTCTTATTTTTCCAACTTCTTCCTGCCTTTGGCTTGAATTACCACTTTTTAGGATTTCAAAGATCATTAAACTTTAAATCAGAAGACCAGGATTGAAGTCTGGGCTCCAACACTTGTTGAATGACGGTTGGCAGGTTACCCAACTTTCTGAGCTGATCTGGACTGTGTTGATAACAAGTACTGCTCATTTTACTTCTTAGTATTGTCACAGTGATTAAGTGAGGTAGTAAATGTGAAATTGCTATATAAATGGTTATATTGTCATTTTACTCTGAAAGCTGGCAATATATCAGTGCCGAATACTTTGCGTAATTTCAAAATTTGTTGTTTTATACTCTGTTATTTACCCAAAGATATTATTACATGCGCTTCTGAGATGATCTTTGCCCTACTTTTGAACACAATAAAAGCTAACCAGTAGTAGTTTGGTGCTGTAATCCACTGAATTAGTCATCTTGGTTAATAAGTGGGTGACTGGAAAATGAGTATAGTTTTGCATTTGGGAGTTTAAATCTGATCCATCTTGGTCATCATGTATTGTCACTTAAGAATTTCCAAGTGCAAAGGAAGCTGAAGATTTTGGTGCTTATGTATAGTTAACTAAAGGTTAGAAGTAGCCTTACTTACTTTTATTAAGTGAGAAACTATCATTTCATTGAAACCTACTGATAGAAATACTTAGAATTTGAAGCAACCTCTGTGAACCTATAGTTAGATTCTTCTCATTTAACAGAGGAGAAAATTGGGGCCCAGAAACAATCAGTAATTGGCTTGCCTGAGGTCGTATGGCCTAGGTTGTGCCAGAATCTGAACTGGAAATGAGGTCCTAAGTGTTCCTTCTGTTCTGCCAAGGTTGTCTCCGGGCGTCTTCATATGCTTTGGTAATATTTCCTGTTTTGCATGAAAATGCTTTCTGTTATGTATTAAAGGAGTCTATATATTTGTGTGTATACTTTTTTCCCTTTTTAGCTGATTTAGCCTTGTAAGTTCTAGGAAAACAAAAACACTGTGCTTGGCAAGATTTGCAGTGGAATGGAATAAGGAAAGAGAACAAGAAAATTAGTTCTAGTCTTCAGAACAGTTATTCTGAAATCATGCTTCTTTACTATCAGGTATCGAGGTGTCTTCTTTCTGGCAAGTGGAAAAGACAGAGAGGATCTTTGTAACCTGTGTTTCTGCTAAGCGAATGTTGTTACTAATGTGTAGGAAGAAACTATTAATTTCTTTGCTCCTGCTAAAAAATTTTCCCCAAGCTGCTTGTAATTTTAATATTCTGTTATGTTAATTATCTGGTAATCTGTGTAGTCATTTCTCTAATTATTTCATTCTGGGTAAATAACCACTGTAGAAAAGTTAATTCTTTGTCTTCTTGGGGATGCTTTGCTTCCATTGATTTTCACAAAACCTGTTTAGTGTCTCCCCTTTCTTGGAGATTATAGTGCCAGGTGCTTATTATCATTGCTGTTTTGTCCAAGTGCTCTTTGTTGGTGTCTCTCTCTTTTTGGTATGGAAATAAACTCCAGATGAGAGAATCTTGAGTAAACTCTGAAACAAACTGGATGAATTGAAGTGATAACTTGTTTTTTGCTATGTTAGTTAATAATCTGCTTTCACAAAGACTTGCAAATATTTGGGGGGGTAAATTTCTTTTTTTTTTTGAACATTTTATTTTTCCTTCCTTTTCCCCAAAGCCCCCCAGTACATAGTTGTATATTTTAGTTGTGGGTCCTTCTAGTTGTGGCATATGGGATGCCGCCTCAGCATGGCTTGATGAGCGGTGCCATGTCCACATCCAGGATTCAAACTGGCAAAACCCTGGGCCACCGGAAGCTGAGCACCTGGGAACTTACCCACTCAGCCCCGGGGCCAGCCCCTGGGGGTTAAATTTCTAAAGAGTTTATTGCTTCAAGAAACTCCTTATTTTGTCTGGGAAAGCAACTTTGTATAGAGTTTGCTGAACTGATATTATCTATTATATAAACCCTTATTTAAAGCTCATTTTAAAATATTATGCTCCTTTAAGGTTTTAGAAATTTGAACAGGAGATACTTTTCTGTGTCAGGTAAAAGATGATACTTAAAGCTTAAGGCATTTTTAAATTAAGCAAGGGCAACCCATTGAGTAATCCTACCCCAGCTGGTCTAACTACAGTTGCTAAAGAGTTTGGCCTTGTCCAGAAATACATAATCTTTTCAGTAGTTCATTGTGATGTTTTCTCTTGTTCTCAAGGTTCTTTAATAATAACCTTGGTCTTTATAGATTTTTCTGGAAGGACAAGGTAGCTAGTGTTAAGAGCCAGGGCTATGAAGCTAGATTACCTTGGTTCAAATTCCAGCTCTACTGCTGTGCAACCTTTGGGCTAGTTACTTAAACCTCTTGCTATCTCAGTTTCCTCCTAGGTAATGAAGTCAGTACCTTTATTATAAATAGATAAATGAAGTATTTAGAACAGTGCCTGGCATATAGTTAACCATGATTGCTATCATCGTTATCATCATGTAGCTTGCCGAGCAGTTGCTAACAACTTTTCCCCAACCCTCTTTGGAAATCATGTCTTTCTGTTGCTGCTTACTCGATTATTGTTTGTTTATTATTAATGAAATTTCAATAAATAAATATATATGTATATTTCATTTTGTGAATATTTTACAACATATGTGGGATTCTTAACCAAATGAGGCATTGTAGGCCATGCTTTCCCCCTTTTCTGTATTATTGTTAACAGTTTACATTATCTGTGTAAACCTTAACACAGAATTTAAGAATTAAAATTTGGGAATTTGATGTTTAATGATGTCTTCTAGCACTTAACTTTCTTGCATGGAAAGATCTTTTAGCACTGAAATCTACTGTATTTGTTCATTCATCCAATCAGTAAACAAATATCTTGTGTCCTAGGCCTTTTACCAGGTTCTGGGGAAAACAATGGGAAACAAAGACAAAAGCATATATTTTAGTCAGGAGCCTGATAGAGAAAAAAATAAATACAGAAATGAAAGAATAAACATAGTGTAATAAATGTTATGAAGGAAACAAACAAGGGTCTGAGAGAGAGTTAGTGTGGATATGTGCCTATTTGAGGCTCTAGCACAGTACACCTGGAATACAGGAACGTGAGATGAGGTAGGAAGCATACTCATGGTCCAGGTTGTGTAGAGCTTTGCAGGCCATGGGAGTGAGTTTGGATTTAATTTTGAGTGCAATAGGAAGTCATTCTACCATTTCAAGCAGGGAATAATATGATTTATAAGAAGTTCAATCTTGCTCATATGTGGAGGATGAATTGAAGGCGACAAGAATAGAAATGGAAAAAGAAGTTAGGAGTCCATTTTGCAGTAGTCCAAGTGAGAGAAGAAGATGGCCTGAACTAGAAAGGTGGCAAAGAAATGGAGAGCAGTGTGGGTGGATACTAAATATATTTGGAGTAGGACTGAGTCTTGGATTAGATGTGTGGAATAAGGAAATGAGAAGAGTCAAGGATGACTAGGCTTCTGGATTTAGTAACTGGGTGGATGGTTGGGCCAAGTACTGGGAGAGGGAAGGTTTGGGGAGGACCAGGTTTGTTATGAGAAGGCTGATTGGGATAGGGAAGAAGAGGCATGTTAAATTTGAGATGCTTAGGAATCATCCAAGTGGTGCTATTAGGTGTACAAATCTAGAGGTCAGGACTAGAAATACAAATTTAGGCTAGTATTTTAAACTCTGGAATCACATAAGTCACTTGGGGACATAAGGAAGGAGAGAGGGCCCAGGTGAGATAAAAGAGAGCTGGCAAATGAGACTAAGGAGTGTTTGAAGAAAGAATGGTGAGATACACAAAACTAATAAAAAGTAGTTACATCTAGCGGAGAGAGTACTAGACAGATGAGGGGCAGAGGGGAGCAAGAGTTTTCACTTTTTCTCTTATGTAGTATATATATATTATAAAGCATGTGAAGGTTTTTACTTATTTAGAATTCTTTTAAGAAATGGTCACCTCTGTCAAGTGCTGTTCTGTGGTCTAGATGAGGACAAAATAAAGTCCAGTAAAGTTGAATTAGTTGATCTGACCAGCCACTTCTCTCATTGTTGAGTCTGGTTCCTTCCAGAAAACCTTCAGGTCTCCAAGTTGCCAAAAGCATTTAATCAAGAGAATATAGAAGGTTCTCCTGCCCCTAATAAGTTTAAGATCTCTTTGTAGGAGATTTTCATACTGTTTCTATGGGGTGGAGCAATTTTCTTTAGTTTTTCTTAGATAATCATAGAGATATCCTTAGGATCTCTATATCTACAAATCTCTATAATTTTTAAGAATTTAAATATTTGAATTTATCAGTAACCTTAATAACTATTGGTAAGTGAAACATGCCAGGCAGACTCCTGCCTCAAAGTCTTTGCACTTTTTTTTTTCTCTTTACCTACAGCACTCTTCCCTCATATTTTTTCATGGCTCTTCTCTAAGGTCAAATTCTCAGAGAAAGCTTCTCTATCCACCCTGTTAAAAATTGTACACAAACACATACATATGTACACATACCAAATTTCTTTATTTTTCACTGTAGCACTTCTCACTATCTGATGTGTGTTTGAATTTTTGTTCACTGCTGTCTCTAGCATCTCAAACTATGCCTGGCACATAGTATGTACTCAGTAAATATTAAATGAGTAAATGAACAATTCATTTTCACTGCTATATAATATTTCATTGTGTAACTGTACCTGAATTTCCTTATGTTTTCTCCTGACAATAGACATTGGAGTTGTTTATAGCTTTTTTAAGACCAATGTTGCTAAAAATACTATTTTACATATCAACTCTTCACATGTGCAAGAGGTTCTTTTGGCTATTTACATAGGCACAGAGTTGCTAGCATTAGAGTATGCCAATATTCAGTTTTACAAGTTGTTTCCCAGACTTTGCTGTTGTCATCCTTCCTAATTTTTGCCAAAGGAATACGTGTAAGAATGGTGTGATGGATTGTAAAATTAAGTAGATGGATTGCAAAATGGTCACAAATTCTTCTCATCATTGTATGCATATCCATTTGCAATATGATTTTACTTCTAGAGTCTGTTACTCCATTCCTTGACTCTGTCCTTGGCTATATGACTTGCTTTAGCCAAGGGGACATTAGCAACTGTGACACGAGCAGAGGCTTGAAAAGCACTTACACATTGGGGCCTGTCTTCTCTTACTGCTCTTTGGAACACTGAATGCACTGTGTGAAAAACGTCCAGGCTAACTTGCTGGGGCATAGGGGACCATGTGGAGCAAAGACAAGGCACCCCAGCTGAGACCTGCCTCGCCCAAGAGCCAAGCTAGCCCACACCAGAACTGCCCAACCTAACTAATACAATCATGAGAAATATTGAATGAGTTTTTAACTCACTAAGGTTTGGAGCTAAGTTGTTATACGACAAAAGATAAATGGATACAAATGGTATCTCACTGTGATCTTGATTTATATTTTTTGATTGTCAGTGAAGTCAAGTAGATATCTTCATTGTTGGCCATACGTATTTCTTCTGCTATGAAATACCTCTTCATGTCTTTTGCCTGTTTTAATTTTGTAGGGTTATTTGTCTTTTTCTTAATATTTTAAACTCTATATATAATCTGCCTACTAGTCCTTTTCAGTTATGTGTTTCTCTGGTTTATCTTTTCGCTTAAGATGTCTTGTGATGAATTTAATTTTTAATTTCATGTTGTCCAATTTACCAGTCTTTTCCTCATGGATAGCTCTTTTGTTTGTCTTAAGAAATCCTTCCTTCCCCAAAGCAGAAGGGTATTTATGTTTTCTTCTAAAAGTTTTGCTTTTTGACTCTTAAATCTTCAATCTATTTGGAACTGAATTTTGCGCAAGGTTCAAAGTAAGGATCCAAAGTTTCTTTTCTTGTATGGATAACCAATTTGAATAGTCTCTCCTTTCCCCACTGATCTATCTTGCCATGTCTGTCTTGTAGAGTTCCAAATGACAAGAGTCTTTTGAGGGGCCCTCTTTTCTGATTCTTGATCTGTTTGTCTGTCTCCATACCTATACAACGTACCTTCATTATTTATTACTATGACTTATAGAGAGAGATGTATATACTCTGAATACAAGAACTTTGGCAGATATTTGTATTGCAAGTATTTCCTCTCATTCTGTGGCTTACCTTTTTGGTTTTTTTGACAATGTGCTTCAAAGAGCAAAAGTATTTAAACTTGATAAAGTACAATTTATTAATTTTTTCTCTTAAATGGGTGCATGCTTTTTAAGTCCTAAGAAATATTAGTCTACCCCAAGATTGCAAAGATTTTCTCCTGTTTTTTTCCTAGAAGCTTTATAGTTTTAGTTCTTACATTTAGACCTATGATCCATTTCAAATCAGTTGTTGCATAGGAGAGATGAGTCGATGTTCATTTTTTCATAAGAATATTGTTATTCTGGTACCATTTGTTGAGAATACTTTCCTTTTACCATTAAATTGCCTGTTTCTTTGTTAAAAATTAATTGACCCTGGGGCCAGCCTGGTGGCGCAGTGGTTAAGTTCGCACGTTCTGCTTCAGCGGCCTGGGGTTCGCCGGTTCGGATCCCGGATGTGGACATGGCACTGCTTGGCAAGCCATGCTGTGGTAGGCATCCCATGTATAAAGTAGAGGAAGATAGGCACAGATGTTAGCTCAGGGCCAGTCTTCCTCAGCAAAAAGGGGAGGATTGGCAGCAGATTTAGCTCAGGGCTAATCTTACTCAAAAAAAAAAAAATTAATTGACCCTGTGTATGTGAGTCTATTTCTGTATTCTCTATTCTGTTCCATTTATCTAGGGCTGTCCTTTTGCCATACCCACACTGTCAGATTACTATAGTTTTATAGTAAGTCTTGAAGCCAATTAGTGCAAGTCTTCCAACCTTGCTCTTTATCTAAATTGTTTTAGCTACTCTAAGTTCTTTGCATTTCCATATAAATTTGAATGCAGTTGTCACTTTTGATTTAAAAAAAAAAGGCTGCTTGAGTTTTGATTGAGATTGTATTAAACCTATATATCAGTTTGAGGGAAATTGCGATAGTAACAATATTGAGTCTTCCAAAGGATGGACATGTATATTTCCCCATTTACTTAGGTCCTCTGTAATTTCTTTTCTTATTTTTTTAAGAATAGGTCTTGTATGTATTTTGCTAAACTTAGCTCTAAGTATTTCATGTTTTCAGATGCTATTGTAAATGAAATTTTTAAAAATTTAACAAATTGTTTATTCCAAGTATGTAATAGAAAGAGCATTGGTTTTGACCTTTTATCCTGTGACCTTGCTAAATTCACTTATTGGTTCTAGTAGTTCTGAGCATTTTTCAGTTTTCTCTTATTTTGCCCATAGTTATTTAGAACTATGTGCATTAACTTCTAAATATATACAGATTTTATATTTTTGTTACTAAAGTTCGATGTAATTTCTGGGTTATCAGAGAATGTGATGTATGATGTCAATTCTTTGGAATTTGTTGAGACATTTCTTTGCTTAATCATGATAAGTGGCTTATGAAAAAATCTATATTCTCTAATTATGAGATGCTGAATCTTATACCTATCCCTCCCTACATTTTATTTCTTAACTGTATTATTAAAATCTTCTGTCTTTGCTAAATGTCTTGTTCTGTTTTCTGTTTGCTTTGAAATGTCAATAATTAACTGTTGTTTTGAAATCTGCTGGTATAACTTGGATTTATCCATTTCTGCATGTATTTTTATCAATTTTTATGTTATAAATTTTGATACTGTATTCTATTAGGTGCATTCAAGTTTAGAATTGTTATATCTTCCTGGTGAGTTGAACATTTAATCATTATATTCTGTGTCCCTAATAATGACTTTTGTCTTTTCTCTTTCTATGTCCTTATAAAAAAGCATGGATTTTTAAAAAACACAATTCGCAGTCTGTGTTTTTTAAAAAAAATTTTTATTTTATTGAGGTCATAATAGTTTATAACATTGTGACATTTCAGTTGTGCATTATTATTTGTCGGTCACCATATAAATGTGCCCTTCACCCCTTGTACCCACCGCCAACCCCCTTCCCCTCTGGTAACCACTAAACTGTTCCTTTGTCCATGTGTTAGTTTATCCTCCACACATGAGTGAAATCATATGTTGTTTGTCTTTCTCTGTCTGGCTTATTTCACTTAACTTGCAGTCTGTTTTTAAAGTGATGAGTTTAATCTATTTATGTTTATTTTGATTATTGACACATTTGGACTATTTGGACTTGTTTCCATCAAGTACTATTTTTATGGTCCCCAACTTTAGAATACTTTAGCTCTTATCTTTTCCTGGTTTATATACCATTGTCCAAATTTCAGTACTTTTAAAAACTGTCACAAATTAGACACTTTTATTATTTTATACAATACTTGTTTTTATTTACCTTTACCTTTACCATTTTATTTTTCTACATTTCTTATTATATGTCAGCCAATGAGGGGGATTATTGCTTTCTTCTTCTTTTTTTTTTTTTAAGAACATTAGCCCTGAGCTCACATCTGCTGCCAATCCTCCTCTTTTTGCTGAGGAAGACTGGCCCTGAGCTAACATCCGTGCCCATCTTCCTCTACTTCGTACGTGGGACGCCTACCACAGCATGGCTTTTGCCAAGCGGTGCCATGTCCACACCCAGGATCTGAACCAGCGAACCTGGGCCGCCAAAGCGGAATGTGCAAACTTAACTGTTGCGCCACTGGGCCAGCCCCATATTGCTTTCTTCTTACAGAATATTGTTTAGAAATTTCTTTTTTCAGCAGAACTGGTGGTGAACTCCCTCATTTATTGCTTACTATTAATGTCTTTATTTTGTTGGGCACACAATTCTAGACTAGCAATTTTATCTCAAAAATCTAATGATGTTATTCTGTTGTTTTTTGGCTTTCATTGTTGCTGCTGAGAATTCTGCTTTCATTCTAACTGTTCTTCCACTTTCAGCAATCTGTCCCTTCTTTTTTATTTCTTTCAAGATCAGGATCTCTTTGCTTTAGTGTTCTGTGGTTTAGTTGCAGTGTTTCTGGATAGGATTTATTTTTATTTGTTCTACTTGGCATATATTGTTCTTCCTAGATCGATGGACTCATTTCTGGAAAAATTAGGCCTTCGTGTTTCCAATTCTGGTCATTTTAGGCCTGTATCTTTTTGAATTTACATTTCTTCCATGCTTTCTATTCTTCTGGGATTCCAATTAAATAGTGGTAGGTCTTCTCACTCTGTCCTCTGTGTCTCTTATTTGCTTGTTTGCCCCCTTATCTCTGCTGCAGTCTTAATAAATTCCCTGGATAGCTCATCAGGTTCACTTCATCTGTGTCTGAACTGCTGTTTAATCCATCCATTGATTTTTAATTTCAACAGTTAAATATTTTTTGTATCTAGAAGTTCCATTTGCTTTTCTTCCCTTCAAATTTATTTAGTTGTGATAGTTTTTGTTGTGTGCTCTTCTTTGTAATTGCGTCCTTTGTTCTGTAAACATTTTATACATAGCTATTCTATAATATATTTATTCTGCACTTGAATCTCTAATATCAGTTTTTCTTGTCCTTCTGAAGGGGTAGGAGATGGGGGGTTTCTATGCTCATAATGGCTTGCTTTCTAGTACCTTTGTGAGTTTATTTATTGGTTTTATTCTGTGGGAGTCCAGTGTACCTAATTTGCAAAGAGAGTTAGCTTCTACTTCTGTGTAGAGCTAGAAAGGCACCTCTGACTTGGGACCACATCAGCGGCCCTTGTAGGTGTAGGGAAAGAAAAATTCTCTACCTTCTTTGGGTCTCTGGCTGGACCTAAGAATTAAACTGATATAAGACAGATTAACAGGAGAAAAGCATACAAATTTTACTAAATTTTTTACTTGTAAATGGGAGTCTTCACAAGAGATTGAGGACCTGAAGAAGTGACCAGAGAAGGGAACTTTTTTACCTTTTAGACAAAGAAACAATAAATTTGTCAAGAATTAATAAGACAAAGAGGTTTGGGCTAAGGGTAGTAAATGGTGAGGGATGTAAGGGTTAGATTAACAGGGTTTATTTGTACAGATTTATCAGCAGCAAATTCCCCATCTCTGGTGATAAGAATGTCTGCCTTCCTCTTGGTACAGGGAGGATACCTTTCTTATAGGAGTTTTTTCTTCTGCTTTTAGGAAGAAAAAGGAGAGTCAGAGTGTCCTTCTTGTACCTGCCATTTCTTAAGTCCCTTTAATTCAAAATATTCAACATGCCAAAGTGGCATTTTTGGGGTGACGTAGTCTGTTTTTCTTCATGGGTTTTAGTCCAGAGAGAAAGTCACAAATTCAGTCTCCCACCTCCACAGTTCAGTCTTCCTACAGAGATGTTGCTATAGGAATCTTGTCTCAGGGTGGCCTTGGCCCTCCCAACTGCCAGTTGCTCCTATTAGTTTCCTTCCCATTGCTTAGGTTCCCTTCTGTTCACACCATGCCTCACAACCACCCTCACTCTTGGACCATCCAGTCTCTCTGGGTCTGTTGTATAGTTTGCTTATTTTTTGGAGGGAGAGAAGGGGACCTTGAAGACTCCCTCTCCCTTTGTGAGACCAGTGATATCTCAAAGAATATGTCCAATCTAGTTTTTATGGAGAGGAAGGGTTGAGAGTTCCTAGTACATGTACCTGACTTCACATAATAAACATTACTGAAAAGTCTAATTTACATTTTCCAAGAGCACTGTGTTAGTTTATTATTTATAGAATCCTATCATGAAGCCATTTGGATGCTAAGAATTTGTTGATACAAATAATTACACCATAATTTATCTACTCGGTTCTAATTTTCTTAAGATAGAAGTAAAGGTCCTTAGTGAATATTATTGGGAAGCTTTTTAATATTTAAGAGAAAATGAAACCCAAAGTAGCCTTTAAAGTGGGCAAAGAATGACAGTTCAACAGTCTCAAAAGTGCTGCAATAATTCTGGTCTCAGTAAGTGTTGAATCACCGAAGTACCCACAGTTATCTCCAGTTATCCATCTTAATGAGTGGAGTGGAGACATTGCTACTATTTTAATAGATGGAGAACATGTGGTAGGTTCTAGTATTTTCCCAAATAGTGGATAATAAAAAAATTCTGTTTCATAGATCATAAATTTTAGAATTATCTGAATCAAATTCTTCATTTTGCTATAACTAATCTGAAGTATGTACCTTTGTCATTTGAAAATATTCTGTGATCAAACTTATTGTGTTATTAACTACTTGTATAGGCTAGTTTATATTCCCAGGTATTTAGGGGTAATAAAGTAGGGAGGTCTATTAAGCAATCTGAATTTAAAATTTCATCAGAGAAATACAGAAACAGTAATAACCTACAAAGAAATGACAAAAGAGACAAAGGTAAAGTCATCTGATTTTCATGACTGTCAGTTTAAATAGTGAGAATCAATAGAGATGGGTGTTCTCTTAATTCTAGTAATGAGGAACATTTGTAAATACCAGGACAAGCTAAACCTTTGGGACTATTTTTTTGTCTTTTTTAATCTGTGACTCCAGGTTTCCTTGGTGAGAATTGAAAATGCTCTCACCAACTGTTTTGTGTAGTAGAAGAAGCACTGAATTTGGTTTTGTGTAAGGTTGAACTCTCACTTTGCCATTTATATGCTGCTGAATTGCTCTTTGGGGCCCTTTGAGCCCTCAATTTCTCATTTGTAGAAAGCAAGGATAAAAATAACTGTTCCCTACAAAGGGTTGTTAGCATCATCTTAGCTAATCTATATGTAAACTATAAATCACTATACAGAAGTAGTTATTATTACATAATCCAAAATCCCAGCCTTGGGCTGGGTAGAATTCTTAGACTATTAGAATAGGAAGAAAATAAAGGCAATCGTTTACTCCATGTGCCTGATAACTGGATGAGGAAAGAGAATCAGGGACATAAAGTGATATTCTAAATCTCCCAACTCATGACTGTTACTTCTTTTACTATCTTAATTTTTTTGGGGGGGGAGGGGAGATTAGCCCTGAGCTAACATCCATGCCCATCTTCCTCTGCTTTATATGTGGGACGCCTACCACAGCATGGCTTTTTGCCAAACGATGCCATGTCCACACCCAGGATCTGAACCAGTGAACCCTGGGCCGCCGAGAAGCGGAACGTGCGAACTTAATCGCTGTGCCACTGGGCCAGCCCCCTTAATTTTTTTTTTTTTAAGCACTTAGCATTTAATGAACCTCCTTCCATGTGGCTTCAAGCTGCCAGGACACAGCACACCCCCCCCATCCCCCAATCTTCTCCTCAGCTCTTCTGCTTTGGGACAGGCTGCTTTGGGAGCTTACCCTTCCCCAGAACTTTGTAGTAGATTGTACTGCATCAATGATAGGAGCAGCTTCAGTCTTGGTTTTGGCAGCGTTTACCTGTATCTGCTCACTGACCAAGGTCCACAGTTTATCAAGATTGACAACTGGGCAGAAGTTCAGGTTCCTCTTTAAGTGGTAATGCCTCATACCAATTTTCCCAAAGTAATGCGGTTGAAGTTGATCCTGTGGTGATGCATGCCACCAGCATTGCTCCAGCCTGCTGGGTACTTCTGGCGCTTGCTGATACAACCCTGACCATGGCTTACATGGCCCCGAAGTTTCTGGGTCTTCCTCAGTGTGGATTGCATGTCGGCAGCCAAGATGAAAGAGCTATCTTAATTCTTGACCTTACTTACTCCCCCATCTTTTTGGTGGAAATGTTTTGCTAAGACTGTATTGGTTATGAAAAACTGATTGAACATTTAGAAGGAGATTGAGAGAAAATGAGAAATGAGATTTTTCAAGCTGTAATTTTATGTTATGCATTTTTTCCCATGAAAATAAAATCATGTTTTTACACAAAGAAGCGTAAAATGGTATTTTTACATATTAGAAGTGAGAGATTAAGAAACCTTCCGCAAAACCTATCAGACTCTCAAAAAGGGAGTCCCTCAAGTGTCATCCAGATTGTATCTTTTTAAAATTTGCATTTTTACTTAAAATTTTATCTAATTAAAAATCAGATCTGGAGCAGTGGCCTTTTTCAACAATTAGAAGACTGTGATGAGTTGAATGCATTTTACACTTCACTCAATTAAGTTGAGGGACATTTTAGGCCAGAAATATATACCCTGATAACCTGCTAACCCATTATTGGGAGACTTATTTAGATTTTGAATGCTTTTAAATTGTCTACTAACTTGGCGTTTTAATTTGTCTAATTCCCCAAGACTTTAGAAAACTCAAAAAGATTCAAGGAATTTTTTTCGTATGTTCTCATTCAAATAATGAATTTTCAGAAAACAGATTCTTTTATTTTTCCAGTTATTTTATTGAGTTCATAATGGTTTATAACATTGTGTAATTTCAGTTGTACATTATTATTTACCAGTTTCTGTGTAGACTGCATTGTGCTCACCACCAATAGTCTAATTTTTATTCGTCACCATATGTGTGTGCCCCTTTACCCATTTCGCCCACCGCCCAACCCCCTTTCCCTCTGGTAACCACTAATCGGTCAGAGAACACATTCTTAAACTGTCACAATCATGTTGGTAGATACTCTCTGACTCTGAGAGTCAGATGATCCGATAGTTACTCTGATATTGTGCATGGTTTTTTGAATTATCTTTGGCTTTCTACCCTTGCACAAGTATAAAGCCTCACTGATCAAGATATATTACCCTTAGCTTAAATTATTTATTAAGTTTCCAAGAATAAATTGCAATTTTTTAATCTTAATAGTTTTAAGGAAATCTACAGCTATTTTTGGAGTAGTGTGTGACTGAATGTACTAAATAATCCAATTAAAAAGGATGCACACTTCTGACAGCAAGAAAGGTTACTGAAGGGTGTAATACTCAAATTGACTGTCTTTGTATGCCTTGTATGAAGAATAATGTGTTCTATTGGGAAAGCTGACAATAATTTTGTGAGAAAGTAGAATCATTTGGATAGATGATTTTCTCAAGAGGAAGTGAGAAAAAAATAAAGGAAGTATGTTCATTTGATTTTGGAATATAGTGGCCAGGAAAATTAGAATCAATGGCTTCACTGCTCTTATATTCTTTTCCTTTTCATCCGGTTAAATTCTCCAATAACTCTTATATTACTCAGGGAGTTGCTATTTTCATATCATCCTTAAATGTTTTTGAGTTGCTTTGGGGAACTCACAGTGATTTAGTTTCACATTGTTTTGCATTTCAAGTGTAGCAAGTGTTTAAAATGAATGGAGTATTATAGTCTTAGCACTGGATGTACAGCCTACAAAGAACCTTTGTGAGCTGTTTTTAGCAGTATTTTCTAAGCGCTTCTGCCAGAAACAAATAAAAAACTGCACATGCTTTAATATCAACTTTTTATTTTAAATGCTTGAGCTGTATTTAAAATCTGCTAGTTTACAGCGTTTTGAAGTATTTCTTGTATCCAGATACATCTTGACAGTGAAAATCATTATTTGATGTTTGAGTTGTTTCTTTCCTATTTTTGTCTTCTTATCCCATCCGCAGATCTACAAAGTTTATTCAACAACTGCATTCTTACAAACAAAACTAACTTAGATCTAGCATGTTGTTAAAATCAACATTACAACATTCTCGCTGCAACGTAAGCTCCATTGAATGTCAGGAATATGTGTTAGAATATGTGTAAAATCTCCTGTTTGAGGAGATTTCAATCCTTTAAACAGGCTGGGAGTACTTTGGGTGTATTCTCACATCTAGGAATCTGACTGACGTTGTTTCATCACAGATTTCTAAAATTAATGCTACTTCATTGAACTGAGAAAAGTGACTGTCCTTAAAAATGATTACTTCATCTTACCTTAGCTACGTAGGCTAGAGCCTTTACCCTATAATAAACATTTTTTTTAAGATTTTTTGTTTCCTTTTTCTCCCCAAATACCCCCAGTACATAGTTGTATATTTCAGTTGTGGGTCCTTCTAGTTGTGGCATGTGGGACGCCGCCTCAGCCCGGCCTGGTGAGTGGTGCCATGTCCGCACCCAGGATCCGAACAGGTCAAACCCTGGGCTGCCAAAGTGGAACACTTGAACTTAACCACTCGGCCACAAAGCCAGCCCCAACCCCATAATAATTTTTAACAGATTGTCCTTTTAGTACTTTTCAAAATGTTTGGGTTGATGAAACATAATTCATTTTTGTTGTGCAACATAACATACTAAGATTTTCTGATTCTGTGGATGCTTCTGTGGAAACCACTTATGCAGGCTCTTTTATATTATAGAAATATGGAAAACAAGTGCCTATAGGTGAATACTCAAGGTAATATTCACTACAATTATTTTTGAAAATTGTGGCTTTCATGAAAAAGCTGTGGAGAAGCTAACCTTAAGTGCCTGCTAAGTGCCAGTCACTGTGCAGGACAATTATATATAACTTCTCTTGAAGTAGAGAAACTAAATTACTGAGAGTCCCCCAAAGCAACACAAAAAACATTTAAGGATGACGTGAAAATAGGAATGGGGATATTTTACAAATAAACTCAAGTGCAAAGGCTTAAATTACTTACCCAAGGTCATGCACTAGTAAGTGATTTTGGTAGGATTCTTTTAGCTCCAAAGAAATTAAGCTGCTTTCAGCTGGGAGGAAAAACAGAAGGAGAATACAGTGGATGCATTCAGTCCTAGAGTGTGGAGTACAGGTGAAATACCTAGTCCAAATGCTGCTTGCCCTGATTTGGTCTCAAATCAATCAAGATATATTGGCAGCTTTGGGGCACCAGTTTCTCCTGTTTCTCTATAAAATTGATCATTATATAATGATGAAAATGATAATGAGTAAGATTAACAGGGTATGTTGATGCTAGATTAAGTAGTCACTGTTGCAATTTGAAAACACATGCAGTGAAGTATATAGGGTATTTCTTGGATAAAAGATAGGCTGGCTTACACGGTAAAGTCCACTCAGGGCATCTGGATCTTGGTATAGATGCCATATTTCAGTGTCTGATCCTCAGCTTTGTACTTTAGAAATTTGAAGTAGTAAACATATATCTGAATGAAGTCCAGAGGATGAAATTATCTAACCAAATTCATAAGCCAGAATACTAATTTATTAATTTTACCAAGAGAAATATTACTATCCTGTGATCTGGTTCTCATTGTTTATACTAACCAGCATTATATTAGTCTGCTAGGGCTACCATAACAGAATACCAGAGACTGATTGACTTAAACAACAGAAATTTATTTTCTCACAGTTCAGGAAGCCGGAAGTCCAAAATTAAGGTGCTAGCAGGGTTGATTTCTGATGAGGCCTCTCTTCCTGACTTGTAGACAGCTGCCTTCTTGTTGGTCCTCACATGGCCTTTCCTCTGTGTGCATGGAGAGAGAGAGGTCTCTGATATCTCTTTTCTCCTCTAATAAGGACAGCAGTCCTGTTGGATTAGGGCCCCACCCTTATGACCTCATTTAACCTTAATTACTTTCTTAAAGGCCCCAACTACAAATACAGTCTTATTGGGGGTTAGGGCTTCAGTGTATGAATTTTTAGGGGAGAGGGTACACAATTCAGCCCATAACAAGTGTATTCTCTCCTTATAGAGTACTTGTGGCATAATAAGAAATATATATTTGGTCTTTGTCCCTGGTTCCTGACGCAAAGCTCCTAGATCTCTTGGAATTTTTCTGAGTGATGGGCGCATCTTTTGTTCTAGTGAGGCAACTTTTGGCAGGTCCCTGGATACCTCCAGGATGGGGGCTGGTCACCAGAAAGACCAAGGCATGCTTAGAGGTTTGGAACTTTTGACCTCTGGGTAGGAGAGGGGGTTAGAGATTGAGTTACTCACCAGTGGCCGATGATTTAATCAATCAAGGCTACATAATAGAACCTCCATAAATCCCCTAAATGATGGAGTTTGGAGAGCTTCCAAGTTGGTGAACACATTGAGGTCCTGGGAGGAGGTGTGTCCCAGAGAGGCATGGAAGTTCCACACCCCTCTCCTATACCTTGCCTTATGCATCTCTTCCATTTGGCTATTCCTGAGTTGTATCCTTTATAGTAAATCAGTAACAGTAAGTAAACTGTTTTCCTAAGTTCCTGAGTTTTAGTAAATTATCGAACTGAACAGAGAAGGTTGAGGGAACTCCCAACTTTCTAGCCAAGTTGGACAGAAGGATGGGTACCTAATCCTTGAGACTGGCATCTGAAGTGAGAGAAGTCTTGTGGAACTGAGCCCTTAAGCCTATGTAGTCTGATGCTAACTCTGTAGTTACTGTTAGAATTGAATTGAACTGTAGGGAAACCCAGGTGGTGTCTGGAGAGTTGCAAAATTGGTCGTTGGTGTGGAAAAAACCCACACCTTGCGTGTCAGAAGTATTTTCAGTAAAAGCAGTTCAGACTAATCTACATGGGAAACCAGGTTATAATCAAAGTATTATTTGGTGATCTTTCAGTCAAACAAAGGTGGATGGCAAGATAATCAAAGGCCTGTGATAGTCATGGTGCTATGTTCCCCATAGATACGAGATTTGTAAGTCTGCTGCACTATCCTGGAGATATATTTACCATTTTTGTCTTATTGAACCTTGCTTTTATCATAGAACCAGCCACCTTAAATTGTTTTTTTCATCCAGTATAGTTAATAATTGTACAGTTATTATCCCAGTCTAGTAATACCTCCTAGTTTAACATAGAAAACTCACACCCACCCGTACACCAACTTGATGAGAATTGAGTTGAGCTTTCAACTTTTAAGTCATATTTATGGACCAGCTCTTATATTACCTACCTCACTTCTCTTCATTGAACTTGTCTCTTTCAAAATTCTCAGAAAAATCATCTTAAATTTAGTTTTGGGATTGGGGGTATCTTACCAATGGGTAAATGTACTTCCTACTATTTTGAGACCACCCTGTATCTGGGTCCTACCTCCAGGTTGTCATTAACTTGTTCTGTAACATTGTACAAGTCATGGCTGAAGGTTTACCTCTGAGACTCAGTTTCTTTATCTGTGAATTATAGGGGTAGGATAGGCTTGAATGCTAAGATCTCCTCTATGATTGTACTTATTTTTACAGAATATTCATAAACCATTGTCACATCGAACATCATTCTACTTCTGAAAGAGAGAGAATTGTAGAGGATATTTAAGGCTGTGTGAATAGATGGCATCATTAGGGAGAGAGTGTAAATCAAACACAAAAAGTTTCCTCTTTTAGATGACAAAATTGTCCCATTCACAACAACATGGATGGACCTTGAGGGACCTTATGTTAAGTGAACTAAACCAGATAGAGAAAGACAAACACTGTATGATTCCACTCATGTGGAAGAGAAACACATGGACAAAGAGAACTATTTAGTGTTTACCAGGGGGAAGGGCAGTGGGAGGAAGGCACAAAGGGTGAAGGGGGCGCACCTATGAGATGACTGACAATAATACAACTGAAATTTCACAATGTTGTAAACTATCATAACCTAGTAAATAAACAAGTAAAAAGAAAACACAAAAAGAAGCCTAGGACCAGGCTTTGAAGAACTCCAGGAAGTGGGGCAGGAGGAGCTGTCAATGGACTGACCAGAGAAATAGAAAGAAAAGAGAGTATTTCGAGAAAGGGAGTGGTTATTTGTGTTGAGTGAAGGTAAAAGGTTCATTAAGATGTGTCCATTGCATTTGGCAATGTGGACGTCATTGGTGACCTTGACAAAAACAGTTTCTTTTGATTTGTTGGGATAAAAGTTATATTGCAATGGATTGGGCAGAGATTTGGTGATGAGGAAGGGGAGACTCTGTCTATGTAAGCAACTCTTGAGAAATCTGTCTATAAAAAAGGACTGAGAAATGGGAAATGCTGGCTAATGCTTATTTGCTCATGAGACTAATCCAGTAAGGGGGGAAGATTGATGACACAGAAAGAGATAACTGAAGGAGCTAAGTCTCTGAGAAAGTGAGTGGGGATGATATACAGAATGTGTATTGACCTGATAGCCTTTGCTGGTAAAGGACACTGCCCCAGTTGTAAAGAGAAGAAGAAGGCTAACATGGGTAAAGGTGTAGACAATTTAGTAGGTTTAGTAATAGAAAGACTGGAGAATTCCCCGTCTGCTTTCTTGATGAAAAAATGAAACAAAGTCAGTGCCTGAGAGTAAGAAGGGAAAAAGTTTGAAGAGAGAGAACAAGGAATGAGGTAATTGTTAGAGTGAAAAAAAGTTTGTTAGTAGGAATGAGCATCAATTTGAAATTTGAGCTTTGGCGTCTCAAGTAGTAACCATCACATAGTAAGGACTTAATAAATATCTGTTGAATGAATTCATGAATTTAAAGTGGCTGTGCAGTTGTATGATTTTTCTCCAGCTACGTTGAGCTGATCAGACAGACCTTAAGAATGGAGATTGTTCCAGAGGCATTGCAACATTGCAAAGTGTATATGTGATGGAGGAAAATGGGGACGAAGGAATTAAGGATGTTTTCAAGGGAATTTTAAAAGACAAGTAATAGTGTAAGATATTTTCAAAAATGATTACAATTCAAGAAAGTTTTGTTGCTTTTATAAGCTTAACTATTTAGAACACAAGTAATTCTTTACTTTGAATGTTTGGCTTTATATTGTAGTTCTTTCTTTTGGGAATGGCGAAAATTTTTCACAAGTTGTTTTTAAAATGAATTTATTTTGTTTTTGAAGAAGCAGACTGATTAAAAGAAAATAACTTTGTTCCCTAGGTTATTTCTTACAAAACAAAATTCCAGACTAATTTGTTTTCTAGAGAAGTTTTTGAGTAGGAAATGTCAATAGGCTATTTTCTTTTTTAGCATATTGTGTAAGAACACATTATTTGCTCAAATGAAAATTCATGTTGCAATATCTTTTAAAACATCTTCGAATAATTGCATAATACCATTGTTATAAGTAAGAACTCAATGGACTCAAGTTGTTATGCTTGAAACTCCTTTTATATCTTAAAGGTGATGCTATAGGAAAGAGTACAACGGGGGAAATAAGCTCAATTATCACAGTGTTTTGCAGGGGGAAAGGTTTTAGAATGTTTTCATCATAACACAAGCCCTTTTGTGCCTTGTTTGTCTTTTTACCACAAATTAATTAAATTTGATTTATTATGATGTAGGTGAATGGCTGTTCATCCCTAAAATGAATTGCCTATAGAGTTTGGCTGAATATGAACCCATACAGTTTGAAATATTTACACAACTTAAGTATGGCTTCAAGCTGAATGATTGGAAGATGGAAAATCTTTAACTCCTTTATTATATGGTCCATTTCAAATATCCTCAGTTAACTTTATTAGTAAAACCCAGAAAACATGATTTGTGGAATAGATTTACATTTTGTGAACCTATTGTGATGCTCTGGTCTTAGAGATTTTCACAAAATAACTTCATCTTTCTTTTTTTTGCTGAGGAAGATTTGCCCTGAGCTAACATCTGTGCCGGTCTTCCTCTGTTTTGTATGTGGGTTGCTGCCACAGCATAGCCACCAATGAGTGGTACAGCTCTGTGCCCCTGGGATCCAAACCTGGGCGGCTGAACCAGAGCGTGCTGAACTTAACCACTAGGCCACGGGGCCAACCCCCATCATCTTTCTTTTTTTGTAATTACTTGGGCTATATTGTCTTTTGAAAACATCTTCACAGAAGTATGATTTAAGTTTGCAGAATCAAAGTTTCAACTTCTGTGAACTCTTCGAATATATTGTCTTCTGAGCTCCCCTACTTTTTCCCGTACTTTCTTCCTCCTCCTCATCGTGACTAGTATATATTGAGTTCATAGGAAAGGTGAGACAATATATTATTATTTTATATATATTACCTCATTTAATCCTCATAGTAACCCTTTGATATATGTTGTGTTATCTCTATTTTATGAGTTAGAGAAATTGATGTTTAGAGAGATTTAGAAACTTGCCCAACGTCATAGAGTAGATACTTGTGAAGTTTGGGTTTGAACCCAGTTCTGTTAGACTCTAAAACCTGTTTTCTTCCCATTAAGTTATGTACTGTATATCTATTTTATTGTATTATATTATAATTGAAGTCTTGTGCTCATCTGGCTACCAGACTGACCCTCTGGAGGACAGGGACCTTGTCTCATTCATATTTTTATCTTCAGTGCCCATTACAGACCTCAGAGCTTTTTACATGAGTGTTGAATGAAAGACACTGATATTCTAGCAGTGAGGCATGTGCTATGAAGTAGTTTTTGTAGTATAGGCAGTTTCTAGGTTTACTGCTTCAAATGCCTCCTGCCCTTTTGATGTATTGCCATTTATACTTATAAACACATGTGTGTGCCCAAACATACACACTCTCTTTCATCTTCATCAACCCTGTGAAAGTGAGGATTTTTGTTCTCATTTTGTAAATCTGGAAAATCAAGGTCTAGAAAAAATGAGACTTGGTCAAGATCACTCAACTAGTTAGTGGCAAATCTGGAATACAAATCCAGATTTTCAGTCTTTAAATCTTGTAATCATCTACTCCAGACTATCCATCTGTGCTAATGGAAGTCTATACTTTAATTCTCTATATGTTTATTAGCATCTATGCTAATGGAAGTCTATATTTTAATTCTCTGTATGTTTATTTGCTTATTGAGAAATGAAGGCAAAGATGTCCACAAATGGATTGTGTCTAAAAGAAGAGACCTTCTGTTGCAGTGATGAATGTATGCTCTTTTTTCAATCTTTTTAGATAGTCTTTCACTTATTTTCCTTTATGAGACATAAATTTTGAGAATAGTAATTATAGGTAGAATTTTAGTCAAGGAGTGAAATAGCTCCAACTAACAAGTATAGTAAGTTTGAACCCATGACCATATCATATTCTAATCACCTCAGTACAAGTCTAGCAGGGTTCCTGATATGCAAAGTATATTAAGGACTCAGCATTGTAGACTTATTGAAGTGATGTGCTTTTTGAATAGAAAGATTTGTTTTACTAACACATGGAAAGAATCATACAGTCACAGGCAGTCTGGTGTTTTTGTGTAGAATGATATGTCCCCATAATTTATATGTTGTAATACAGAGATTTAAAGTAGAAATTTACACCTATACCTGTATTCTGAAGCATGGTATAAAGAGTATATTTAACTTATCTTAAGCATTAAAAAATTTTACCTATTATGCCCATATCATTTTTTTTTTTCAGTAGAATTGTTTCCTAAATAAAATTGGTCTTGGATCTGTGTGTCAGCATTTTTGACATGTTTGGTAATATAATCCATTTTTTTATAATAATGCTAAAATGACTGTGAAAGATTGGTAAAATTTGAGTAGATAGTGTGTATGATATTAAATTATAAATTAGATAGACTTTAGACCATATTGCTTATCAATATTTGAAGCTGCTAGTATTTGATATACTACTTCTGTGGACAAATTGCCTCCAAATTTTAATCTGGAAAATCACTGGAATAGCTGTTTGGAAAAGGTTACAATTACATGGCTTTTATAATTTTACTACCTCTGTTAGGTAGTTTCTATACAAATTATTCAAATCTTGATTATAAAAGAGAAAAGTGTAAAAACATTATTTAAATCATATGTGGGGTATTACTGCCATGTTGTTTCTGTATTCAGTCTTAGATGCAAACCAGAAGTATAAAATCTATCACTGGATTTTATTTTGCTTTATTAGCTCCTCAAGAGTTATTGATCTATGAAATGGCAGAGAATGGAAAAAATTGTGACCAGAGACGTGTAGCAATGAACAAGGAACAATATAATGGAAACTTCACAGGTAAAGTATGGCGATTTGGAGGGAGAAGGTCTGTGGGTTTGAATGATATCCTTTACACCGTAATAAAATAATAAATATTAGATAAAATATATTTCTGTCTTTTGTTAATAAAATAATATCTTATATAAGATTATCTTTTATCATAATAAATTAAATTATGGGTCAGGGCCTATAAGGTGATTATTCATAGTGATAGCAGAAGCAGCCTGGCCACAGTCATATCGGTAGTGTTCTAGGTGCAAAATTACTGTTTGTTAATCTTGTGGTATGGTAAGTATTTATTTGGCTTTGTTTGGTCCTCAATTTTATCATGCTATTTTGAAACTTTATAAGCAGATAATAATTTACTTATTACACTAATCCTAAATATACAATTATCAAGAAAGTCAGAGTGGGATTATTGTGGGTTTATTTTAAAATTTTGGTTTGAGACAAATAAATTTATATTTTAGCCAATTTGGAATTCGTGGTAAATTTCAGTCTATTTGACATTAACTGTGAAAATTGCATCTTTTATTTATTTAGATGATTTAAGTAGGAACTTTATGTCTTTAAAGGAAAAGGAAGGTTTTCCTTTTCTCTTAATTGTAATGGTTTTCTTTTTAACTTCTAAATTGTTTGGCATCTTAAATACATTGCAAATAATATTCCAGCATGGTAATATATGTCGTAGACGTTCTCTTTTATTGGAAGAAATGCAAGCTATCTGAAATAGTAGTTTTTGTTTGTTTTGATCACTACATTGCCTTGCATAACATTTTACAGGACTTATCTGACTTTCAGGTTATGTTGATTGTCAATACCTTTTGCATCGTTTCACCAAGAGTTTGAGGAGTCAAAGATAGGCATTGCATACATCTTAGTCTCTTCCTATTGGGAGCTTTTACATGTTATTTTTTCTTTCCTTTCTTTCAACAAGCATGTACATTTATATGTTCTTCTTCTACTGCTCACCCCTTGGAATTTAAAATTAATGTTAGTGTGACACACTTACTCTTCGGTACCATGGGTTTTTTTTTGTTTTTGTTTTTTTACTTAGTATTTCCTAGAGATTGTGCTATAACTGTACATGAAGAACTTATTCTTTATTATGGCTGCTTAGTATTCCGTTGTATGAGTGTACCATACTTTAATCACTCCTCTGTCCTCTCTTGGTAACATTTAAGTTGTTTGCAATCTTTTGCTAGGACAAATAATGCCTCATTGAATAAACTTGTTCATTTCACTTTACACTTAATCATTCTTAGAAATGAAATTATTGGGTTATACGGTATACACATTTGTAATTTCGATAGATGATGTCAATAACAACTAACCTTAATTGCACATTTACTAAGTGTCAAACTCTTTTGAGAGCTGTACATATATTAACTCATTTAGTCTTTACAATGACCCTAAAGTACTGTTTTTTAAAAATTATTTTATTAAGGTCATATTGGCTTATAACATTGTGTAAATTTCAGGTGTACATTATTATATATCAGTTTCTATGTAGAGTGCATTGTATTCACCAGCAATAGTCTAGTTTTTATCCACCACCATACATATGTGCCCCTTTACCCCTTTCCCCTTCTACGTACCCCTTTCCCCTCTGGTAACCACTGGTCGGTTCTCCTTATCCATGTGTTTGTTTATCTTCTACATGAGTGAAATCATATGGTGTTTGTCTTTCTCTGTCTGGCTTATTTCAGTTAACATAATACCTTCCAGGACCATCCATGTTGTCACAAATGGCACAATTTTGTCTTTTTTATGGCTTAGTAGTATTCCATTGTGTGTGTGTGTGTGTGTGTGTGTGTGTGTGTGTACACACCACATCTTCTTTATCCATTTATCTGTTGATGGGCACTTGAGTTGCTTCCATGTCTTTACTTTACTTTATTGTGAATAATGCTGCAGTGAACGTAAGACTGCATAAATCTCTTTGAATTGTTGATTTCATGTTCTTTGGATAAATACCCAGTAGTGATAGCTGGATCATATGGTATTTCTATTTTTTGCATTCCCACCAGCAGTGTGCAAGGATTCCCTTTTCTCTACATCCTTTCCAACGCTTGTTATTTCTTGTCTTTTTAATTATAGCCATTCTATCAGGTGTAAGGTGATACCTCATTGTAGTTTTTTTTTAACATAGAACTGAGACATTTCACTCTTTTTGCTTATTTATTATATTTCGGTGAGGAAGACTGGCCCTGACCTAACATCTGTAGCTAATCTTCCTCTTTTTTGTATGTGGGATGCCACTACTGCATGGCTTGATGAGTGGTGCATAGGTCTGTGCCCAGGATCCGAACCCACAAACCCCAGATTGCTGAAGCAGAGCAAGTGAACTTAACCACTGTGCCACCAGGCTGGCCCCATCATTGTAGTTTTGATTTGCATTTCACTAATAATTAGTGATGTTGAACATCTTTCCATGTGCCTGTTGGCCATCTGTATATCTTCTTTGGAAAAATGTCTGTTCATATCCTCTGCCATTTTTGATTGGCTTGTTTGTTTTTTTGTTGTTGGGCTATATGAGTTCTTTATATATTTTGGATATTAACCCCTTGTTGGGTATATGATTTGCAGATATTTTCTCCCAATTGGTGGGTTGTCTTTTTGTTTTGTTGATGGTTTCCTTTGCCTTGCAAAAGCTTTTTAGTCTGATGGAATTCCATTTGTTTATTTTTGCTTTTGTTTCCCTTGCCTGAGTAGACATGGTATTCAAAAAGATACTGCTAAGACTGATGTCAAAGAATGTACTGCCTATGTTTTCTTCTTTTTAGAAAAAAGAAAACTGAGGCAAAGAAAGGTTAATTAACTCATCCAAGGTCACATGACTAGTAAGTGGCACAGCCAGGATTTGAAACCAAGTAGTTTGCCTTCACATTTTGAGCTCTAAACCACTTTGCTCTATGATATGATGCTAAATTGACCTTCATAGAAGGTGGGCCAATTTATATTCCAATAATGTACAAGAAGAGAAAGTTGTGTCTTGACAATAAAATAATTGCAAAAATAATATTAAGAGTAGAGCGGAAGCACCTAGCCAGACTTGTCACAGTGTGAACCACATTGTTTGTTTTTTGAGGTTTATATGCAGTCCGTCGAATGTGGGATGGGAAGGTAGATGAATTTTTAAAGTGATTAGGAAAAGTGAGCATTCTGTTTTATCTTCTGCACTGATGTTTTTCAGACCCCTCTTCAGTGAATGAAAAGAAGAGGCGGGATCGGGAAGAAAGGCAGAATATTGTCCTGTGGAGGCAGCCACTCATTACCTTGCAGTATTTTTCTCTGGAAATCCTAGTAATCTTGAAGGAATGGACCTCAAAGTAAAGAGTCTTCCATTATCTTTTATGTAAACCTATTTACTGATTTTAGAAGTCGTCAGCAATCTCTTAGTCCTTGCCACCTGCTCTATAAAAATGGATTGATTAAATTTAGAGTGTTATAGGAACATATTTATTTTCTTTTCTGTAGTTTGAAGAAAAATAGATTGGGGGAGCATATTACTATTTGCTCACTGGATTATTGCAGTTGACCACTGTCTCATGTTGAATCTTTTATGCAAAGGAGAACACTGAGAACAAGAGTCCTTTTCTTCTAACTTTACCTTCAGGAGAAATCAGGCCTGTGTACGTTAGATACCCTGATTCTTTAGTAGGACAAGGTTCAAGATATGTGGCACTTTTAGTGGTAATATGAGGCAATGAAAAAGGACTCTGCCATGGCAGTGTGTTCTATCTTTAAATTTAGTATTTTCAAGCCCTGTTTCAAATATAAAGAACAAGTTGAACTTTTACATACCTTGTCATTATCTGGCTTGCCTTTCCAAGTTATTGTCTGAAATAATATCTTACGTTTTTATCTCACTTAAAATTTATAAAACATTTGTAACATTTTTCGGTTTATTTGATCCTTAAAGCAACTGCATGAAGAAAGTAAAACAAGTATATGATTATTATGATATGATTATGATGATTGTTAGTATTTTAAAAACAAGAAACAATCAGATTGGTTAAGTGTGTTGTTCAAAGTGCAATATTTAAGGGACTCTGACCCAGATCCTCTGACTTGAAGGCTAGTACTCTTTCCATCATATTATAATATCTCTTCCCGTTAGAAGTTGTGGTGTAAAACAGATCAATCTTTGGGTAAAGGAAAGGCTACGATTGGTTTATGCTAAGAAGTTGGGTTCTAAACCCATGTAACTTCCCTTGACCCCCTTCTGCATCCCAAGAGACCATATTTTTTTAAGGACAGAAGAGCTCAACCCAGAAAGAACTGATTCTGTAGCTGAGCTAAATAACCCAACTGCTTCAGCAAGAAATGGTTTGTAGAGTGATGAACCCTGAAAATGAGACAGATATTTATTTTTTAATTAATTTGTTTTTAAGATTATGGCATCGTCAAAGCATTGTGGCGTCTTTTTTACTGCTGCTTGCTGTGCTTCTAGCTGCGTATTACGTTGAAGGAGCACATCAGCAGGTAAGAGGTTCAGCAGCTCTGTTCCGTTCTTGTACTTCCTCTAATTCCAAACAGTTCTTAAATGGGACTATTGTGGGGCTCATAGAATTTCTACCCTCAACTTTTTTAGGCTTGGTTTTGCTTTCTCAATTTATCTGGTAACTGATATTTTAGTGTCTTACTTTTAAAGCCAAATATTAAAAATATTTTTATAGTAGTTGGTGGCTGCTAAGTATTTATATCTCGTATGTATCATTCCTTGTTACCTTCAAGGATTTAAATGTAACTTTCCTGATGGTGTTTAGTCAAAGCAGCATGTATCCTTTAATCGCTACCAAAGTCTTCATATTTCCTATAACATGTTCCTGTGATCCACTCTAACAGATATTCTCATCCTAGATTGAACGTTAGGTTTGATATGTATAAAAAGGGAAATTCTTTTGCCTATAGTCTGTAAATAAAACAAAACTGAAGGGAAAATAGGACATTTTGTTAATAACTTTAGTAAAAAGTTTTTCATAACATTTAAATATCTTTAAAAGTTTTGTTCTCATAGTTATTAGTAATTTGCATTTTTCCTATAAATGTCATTGCAATAGCAGGACTTTAAAGGTCTAGAAATAAAAGCTTTATTCCAATTAGATGAATTTTTTGCCATCTCTGCTATTGCTTAGTAGAGGAATTAGGCCCCTTCACGGGGTTTTTAATTTAATACTGTCTTCCTATGGGAAACTTACTTTAGTTGGTTTGTTTTATTTTGACTGTAGTTGAGAAATACCACATTTCCGTTTAAGAATTCTGGTTGTCTTTTTTTCACTTCATCCCTTTTGTTTTTCAGTATGTGCAACGTATAGAGAAACAGTTTCTTTTGTATGCCTACTGGATAGGCTTAGGAATTTTGTCTTCTGTTGGGCTTGGAACAGGGCTGCACACCTTTCTGCTTTATCTGGTAAGAATAACTTTTAATAAGCAAGATTGAAAGAAATTATGTTTTAATTGGTGCTTTTACTTCGGAAGTTAAAAATTGTTAAGATTTTTATTTAATTACCTTTGTGTTTCGTGAGCATTCTAATCCTCAAATCAGTGCTTTAAGTTTGACTTAGAATTCTATTTGTTTTTCCTTTTGGGTCGAGGATTTGAAAAGAGAAAGGAAAAAAAACCCTTAGGCAAATGAGATTGTTTACTTAAATTTAATTCAGCCAGGAAATGTTTTTCCTTCCAGATTTTGAAATAATAGTTGCTTGCTTGTGCAATTGTCGTTTTAATAGTTGAAGTTATCTAAATGTACAAAATTTCATGTAAGGCTAAAAATTAATTCAGACAGTTTACTTTCTCTCTTAATCAGCAAATGAGACATGGCATCTTCCCTGAGATCCTCAAACACCATGTGTGCATCTGAATAGTTATTTTGATGCTCTTGTTCCATGTAGTTGATGACATAGTGCATGTGTAGAACCGCCTGCTTTCCTAAACCCTTTTAAACCCAAGTTTAAGTGTCCCCCTCCTAAAGAATATTTTCTTACTTAGTTGAAATGATAAAGATAGGAGATGGGTTTTCCTTTGAACATTGACAAATATACTGAAATTATAGCAGAGCTAAGACTAGGAGGTGATGAGCAAAACATCTCGGGCACAGAATTTAAATAGGCACGTTCAGGGTCAAGTAAGTATAGGGTGAAGAGTGAGTGCCTCATTAAATTTTGTGCCCTGGATGCCTCCCTACTTTTACTCTATTCCTGTCCCTGAATAATATAGTGAAAATAATTCCATATTTGAAAACAGATTGATCTTGATTAGAGACAAGCTGATGAAAAGTTGTCACAGCAGTAGTATTGACTGCTGAATAAAGTTGAACACTGCAAACTCTTCAGATTCTTGGCCACAGTAAGTTCATTTCTGAAGCAGGAATGATGAGTATTAAGGAATGATTGTTCAGAAAGCTGCTGAATTAATGGTCTGAAGAATAACTTGAGAATTAATCTATAATACATAACTTCTCCAAGTTTATGGGAGTTTAAAACCTGGAATTTTAGAATTCTATTCATGATTACTTGATGATTTTATCTCAAATACGGACATAAATCCTAGGGAAGTAACCCATATCATTGTTTCTTTAATAGCTACATTCTTAGAAGTATACTACTACACTAGAGGTTGAGGCAGAGGGGAAAAGAAGGAATTACAGGCTACAGGTTACCTTCTGTTCTTTTCTAGACCTATCCTCTGAGATTCCTTGGGAAACCCAGATTAAGGAACTCATTTGTAGCATTTGATTAATTTGGAAGTATCTGAAAAGCAGCCTGTATAGCAGATTCTACTGAACCTTAAAAGGGATTCTAGTGAACTTTGTAACATGCACAGTCAGTTAGAATAAAGAAATTTGAAACATGGAAGTTTCATGTTTCCTGTTTCTTCTCTTATCCATGAGAAACATTTATAAAATGTCTTGATGTGAAAACATTATTTAGTTCCATTGATCCATGTATCTAGTAAAGGCTTTAGAAACATAAAAATAAACATTTATTGCAAAATTCATTTGAGTGAAAAATCACGTCTTTGCTTCCATAAATTAAGTAGTAATTTCTGCCCCTGATCAGAGTGTAGGTTTAATGGAATATGGTTAGACTGTTCACAAGTTTAGAAGGAATTCTTCAAGAGCTATTTGAAGGAAGATATCACTCTTTCATTATACATACTCAGTACTGTATATATTATCAGGTTCAGCAAGTATGAACATATAATCAAGGAACATCTGAAACTGTGTTGCATTATACGTAAAAGCTATATAAAAGCTTTGTGGCATTATCACTGCTCATTAAACTGGGGTCCAGGATGGATCAGGCTACTTTTTTTCAGTGTTAGGTAAATTTTATTTTTGTTTGTTTGTTTGTGAGTAGCATTTAGAATTATTCTAAATGCCTTAAAATTAAATATAAGTAAAATAACCCGATCTGCAGTTTATGAATATATAATTCTGGCTATAGTTTAGGAGATGGATTGAAGGTGGGAGAGAAGATGGGCAGTTACAATAATCCTTCTGAGAGACTCAGGCTTCCATAGAGATAGCAGGAAGCATGGAGAGGAAGGGCTATTTACAAAAAATAATTTGCAGGGAGAGGTCAAGCAGAATAAAGACAAAAAATGGCATAAATCTTTAATGTTTCAAAAGAGTGGTTGGAGTGGCAATGGCATTAGAATGAAATAGGACAAATCTTAGAGAAATTTTATTGATAAAATTAAAAATATGTTGTGGTTCAGTATGGGGGAGGAAGGAGCCAAAGATAACTGTTGGTTTTTGACTTGACTGAGTAGATGTTGATACCATTAACCGAATAGAAAACAGTTATGTGTTCACTTGTTCATTCAGTACATAAGTATCTGAAAAGAGAAATTTAAAGAGCTATTGTAATTGTCTTGCAAGGTAAATGAGATCTTCTCCTCATCCAGGTAGGTTGCTAGTGCCAGTAGTTAGATGGAAAGAAAAGGGAAATTTGTAGAGGACTAAGAACACTTTCTTTTCCTTTTCCTTTTTTTTTTAATTAATAGGCTTTATTTTTTAGACTAGTTTTAGGTTTACAGGAAAATTGAGCAGAAAGGATAGAGAGTTCGCATATAGCTTTACGCATACATAGGCACACACACTCACATTAAAAAAAAATTTTTTTATAAACTTAAAAATCCCCTATTTTTAAAAAATTGGTTTTTTTAAATTGAAGTATAATTGACATAATATTGTATTAGCTTCAGGTATACAATATAATGATAGTTTCCCCTATAAACATTTTGCTTTAGTGTGGTACATTTGTTACAATGGAGGAACCAATATTGATACGTTATTAACTAAAGTGCATTGTTTACATTAGAATTCACTGTGTTTTATAGTTCTATGGGTTTTGCATATTGCATAATGTTGTGTATCCTCCATTACAGTATCATACAGAATAGTTTCATTGCCCTAAAAATACCCTGTGCTCCATCTGTTTATTCCTACCTCCCAACCCCATGAACCCTTAGCAACTACTGATTCTTTTACTGTCTCTAGAAGTTTTGGCTTTTCCAGAATGTCATATAGTTGGAATTATACAGTATATATCTTTTTTTTGCCTGGCTTTTTTCACTTAGCAGTATGCATTTAGAGTTCTTCCATGTCTTTTCATGGCTTAATGTCTCATTTCTTTTTATTGCTGAATAATATTCCATTTTCTGGATGTCCCACCACAGTTTGTTTACCCATTCACTTATTGAAGGACATCATGGTTGTTTTCAAGTTATGGCAATGGATAAAGCTGCTATGAACATTTGGTGCAAGTTTTTGTGTGGATGTAAGTGTTCAACTCATTTGGGTAAATACCTAGTGCATGATTCGTGGATCATGTATATTAATTGCTGGTATATAGGAAAGCAGTTGACTTTTGTGTATTAACCTTATATCCTATAACCTTCCTATATCACTTAATAGTTTTAGGACTTTTTTGTCGATTCTTTATGATTTTCTGCATATATAATTATTTCATCTGCAGATAAAGACAGTTTTATTTCTTCCTCCTTAGTCTGTCTGTATACCCTTTCATTTCCTTTCTTGTCTTACTGCTTTAGCTTGGTCTTCCAGTATAATGTTGAATAGGAGTGGTGAGAGAGGGATATCCTACCTTGTTCCCTATCTTAGTGGGAAAGCCTCTAGTTTCTCACCATTAGGTATTGTGTTAGCTGTAGGTTTTTTGCAGATGTTCTTTATCCAGTTGAAGCTCACCTCTCTTCCCAGTTTGCTGAGAGTTTTCGTCATGAATCGGTGTTGATTTTGTCAAAAGAATACTTTTTTAATGGCTGGCCCTATGGCCTACTGGTTAACTTTGGTGTGCTCTGCTTCAGCAGCCTGGAGTTCACGGGTTCAGATCCTTGTGCGGACCTCCACCGCTTCTCAGCCATGCTGTGGCAATGACCCTCATACAAAAGAGGAGGGTTGGCAACAGATGTTAGCTCAGGGCGAATCTTCCTCAACAACGACAACAAAATTTGATCCGTGTTTAGGAAACTATTCCAAATAATCTCTGGTTACATTTTAAAAACTTAACATTTTTTTGGTGATGGATGGTTGACAGAGTTTTATCATTATAGATCACCACTCCTTTTGTTTTATATTTGTGAAATGTGATTGCATTTGGAAAGTCCTAATTATACCTCCTTTTGTTTATGAGCCTATACATAATGCTCACTTAGGGAGATGTGACAGAAATATTCTCATGTCATACATTTTTGCTCTGATGAAATAGGTACCTTTTCCATACTCATATAACTCCTCAGTCAAGAAAACAAGTGACCATATTAGGACAGTAGTCTGATCAGAAATAAAACTCTCCCTTTGACAATAATTTACAGCAAAATTGGTGAAAAAGAAACCAAGTTTAACAAAGGAAGAAGATTTAATTCGTTCTTCATCATGATTTTCTTTACTGGAAATCATGGCTTAAAAGGGAAATAGGAAAATTTTTCCTGAATAGGCAAAATTTCCCAATTACATTCTTTCCAGTATGGAAGTTACGTCTTTTAGAAGTATCGTTTAATTAAAACTTATTGTACAACTAAATGGTGATCTAAAAGTGTTACCATATTTCCAAAAATATTAGATACCATATATCTGCCTTTAAAATGGAAAAGTTGTCTTGATTTTTAAGTTCATCAAGAAACAATTTCATTTATATTTTTAGATATAATTGAAAAGTTATACCTTAATCCAGATGTTCTAGAAATCCTCATCACTTCTTTAAACATTTGAAAGAAGAGTAGTTGTTTGATCCGCATTAAACTTAATGAAAATCAGCAGGAAAAAAGATTAGTTTGGGCTACTATCAAATTTTGTAAATTGATTTGAAAACAGTAGAAATCTAGTAGTTTGCAGAGAACAGATATCTAGCCACAACGGAAAAGTTAAATACTGTTTATACAGGCATAAAGATTGCCAGCCAGAGAGGAAGAGATGAAGGGAAAAGTGAATGGATTCCTTCTTAAGGCTCAAGGAGAGTTAGTTGGCCCTCTAACGTTAGTTGGTTTGTTCCGTTAGTTTTAATAGTCAGCAAATGGACTTGGAAGGTCTGTAAATTCCGTGAAACACTATGCATGTTGTTATGTGTTTTTGCAAAAGTGCATCTTTCTGGCAAAAAGGACCTATTGTATTAGATTCTCCAAAGACTCTGTAACCCCTAAAAAGTTAAGAACCACTCTTCTAGAACTCTTTTTCTAACTATGTCTATATTTGGCTGCCACTAGGTGGCATTGCTAATACAACCAATATGTGTACTATTTTTGCAGGTTCTACTCTGGATAAATATGAAAGCCTCAAATAGCTCTACTTAGATTAGAGGCATATTCTATTATTTATCTGTATTTATGCCTACATAATACCAGTTAATACATGTGAGTGAACATAAGTTTTCTTAACAATTTCCCACGTTCATTAGTTAGTTTAACAGTTATCAGTCCGCCTTTCTTTCCATTGTGACATATGTTTACATGCAGGACATATTCTCATGGCATGCCTGGGTTTAGATATAATGCCATAATTCCATCTTTTTCTTTAATATTCAAGAATATGCAAGAGATTTTAGGTGATTTTGTTATGAGACTGAAATTTTTCATTCCTATCATGGGAGGTAGTAGTGCATATTCAGAGTCAAACAACTGGGTTTGAATATGTGGTCAAATAGTACTATGCGATATTTGGCAAATTTTTTAACTTTTAAACCTCATTTTTTTCAGCTGTAAATGGGAATGATAATAATGGTACCTATCTCATAAGACTGTTTTGAGGATTAAATTAAATAACGCATGCACACTTTTCAACTCAGTGGCTGATATATATAATGTGCTCAATAAATGATAGGTGCTATTTTAATTATTATTATCATTATTCTTACTCCAATTTTATTTTTAAAAAGCAATCATTTTCAATTTACATGCTTTAGCTATTATTCTTTTTTTTAAGATTGACACCTGAGCAAACATCTGTTGCCAATCTTCTTGTTTTTCCTTCTTCTTCTCTCCAAAGCCCCCCAGTACATAGTTGTATATTCTAGTTGTAGGTCCTTCTGGCTCTGCTATGTGGGATGCCGCCTCAGCATGGCCTGATGAGCGGTGCTAGGTCCGCACCTGGGATCCAAACCGGCGAAACCCTGGACTGCCAAAGGGAGTGTGCAAACTTAACCACTCAGCCATGGGGCCAGCCCCTAGCTATTATTCTTAAGAAATTATAAGCAGCATTTCCCACAATTGATTTTTTTTTTTTTTTGAGTAAGATTAGCCCTGAGCTAACATCTGCTGCCAATCCTCCTCTTTTTGCTGAGGAAGACTGGCCCTGAGCTAACATTCGTGCCCATCTTCCTCTACCTTACATGTAGGACGCCTACCACAGCATGGCTTGCCAAGCGATGCCATGTCCGCACCCGGGATCTGAACCGGCAAACCCCAGGCCACTGGAGCAGAACGTGCGCACTTAACTGCTGCGCCCCTGGGCTGGCCCCCACAATTGATTTTAATGTAGCAATATATCATGGCATAGTTGAAGACCACTGATAATTGTTCCATTTCCAGTGATAATAGATTAGGCAGTTTGGATCAACTCTCTCGAGAAAGTGTCTTAAAAAGGTTGGTAAAATTTAAAACATCTTTTTAAAGCACCATAGACATAAAAAGAGAGCAAAGAATTACAAAGCCAACATCTAGGTTAAAGAGGAAACCCAGAGAGGTGAGACTGGCTAAGAAGCTGCCCTGATAAACCAACAGGCTTTGGATTCGTTCACTAAAGGCCCATACTTTAAACGTAAGGATGAACTAGATATAAATCAGCCCTTACAGGGGCTGAAGCTCAGGCTTAAATTTTAAGTCTAAAGGAAAATAAAATCATCCTAGGCTTCATATTAACTCTGTATTTTTCATATATAAATTAGGCACTCAATCAAAATTAATCAGGTATCTGAGGAGACAAGATAATTTGATCAAAACAAAGAAACAATAGAAACAGATCCACAGGGGATCCATTTAATGAAGTTATTAGACATGTACTTTAATCCAAAATCAGTGTGTTAAAAAAGTAAAAAACAAGTTTGTGTATTTTGGCAGAGAATTGGAAACTATAAAGGAGAGCCAAATGGAAATTCTAGAATTAAAAAACCATAAGAACATTAAAAAGCATAGTAGCTGAAATTAAGAACTCAATTAATGTTCTTTCGGTAGCCACAGCTAAGAGAAGACTAATGGACTGCAAAATAGGCCAGAGAAAAATATCCAAAGCAAAGAAGGAGAGATGAAGAAAAAGATATACTATCTTCAAAGGATCTCCAGTAAGACTGATTTCTTGCTGTCATTGATTTGGTTGAAAAGTCAGCTAACAGTGGAATGGTATCTTTAAAGGGCTAAAAGAAAATAACTACCAACAGAGGATTCTGCACTCAAAATGTCCCATGAACAGTGTAAAATAAAGATATTTTCAGAAAGCAGAAAGTTTGTCAACTAGCAAACATGCTCTAAAGAAAATACTAAAAGATGTTCTTTGAATGGAAGAAAGTGATTCTAGATTGAAGCCCAGAGAATCAGGAATGGATGAAGAGTACTAAAAGGGTAAATTTAAATTAAGATTGACATTAAAAGCAGTAGTGATATTGTCTTGAGAGATTTAAAATATATAGCAAGAATTAAAATACATGATCTACAAATCAGATGTGGAGTAATTGAAATTAAGTTATTCTAAGGTCTTTGCATTGCCCTTGAAAAGGTAAGATATTAATTTATATAAGAGTTTAATAAATAAGGATCTATATTACAATCTTTAGGGTAAGCGCTACACGATTATATAAATATCAAGCTAGTAAGGGAGGTAAAAATTTAATAATCTTTTTGTTTTAAAGATTTTATTTTTCCTTTTTCTCCCCAAAGCCCCCCGGTACATAGTTGTGTATTCTTCGTTGTGGGTCCTTCTAGTTGTGGCATGTGGGACGCTGCTTCAGCATGGTTTGATGAGCAGTGCCATGTCCGCGCCCAGGATTCGAACCAACGAAGCACTGGGCCACCTGCAGCGGAGCACACGAACTTAACCACTCGGCCACGGGGCCAGCCCCGAAATTTAATAATTTTTAAAAAGCCAAGCCAAAGGAGGGCAAGAAAGGAGACAAAAGGAACATAGAACAGGCAGGATAAGTAGTAAGCATTCGGTGGTTGATTTAAATCCAAATATGTTAATAATTATACAAATGTAAATGGAATAAATGTTCCTCCCAATTGTCCAAATAAATGTTAAAAAAAACTTCAACTATCTGCTAAATACAAGCTACATACCTAAAATATGACTGCACAGAAAGATTAATAGTACAAGGATGGAAAAAGATGAGCTGTTCAATTCAAGTAAGAAAAAGCTTATGTAGTTATACTGAAATCAAAGTAGAGTATGATACAAGAAGTGTTAATAGATAGAACACATCCATTATTAATAGTAAAAGATTCAATTCACCAGGAAGATGCGAGTTCAGATTTGTATTTGTCTGATAATACATACTCAACATATAAAAAGCAAAACTTGGCAGAAATACTAAGAGAAGGGAATAACTTCCACAAACTTGGAGGATTAAGAGGAGAGTATAGCACAGTTTTGGATACAAGATCAACACGTATATAATAATCATATTTCTATATGCTACAGTAAACATTTAGAGAATGAAATTTTTTAGAAGGTAGCACTTATAATAGCATTTTTTTAAAAAAACAAAAAGCTGAGAATAAATCTAATAAAAGATATGCTTTGCCTCTACATAAAATTGTGAAATATTATTGGAAGCAAAAAGATCTAGATGAAAGAAGGGATATATCATGTTTGTGGATTAGAAGACAGTCTTGTAAGGCTATTAGTTATCCCAGTTTTTCTAGAGAATCAGTACAATATCAGTCAAAACTTGAGTATGGATTTTTATGGAAACTGACAAACTGATTGAAAAAAATTTTCATTACAGTAGCTTTATAGTAAGTCTTGACAACCAATAGAATATGTCCCTCTATTGTGTGTTTCTGTTTCTTAATCTGGATAGAGGATACCTGTGTCTGTAATAATTCATTAAGATATGTGCATTATGCACTTTTCTATATGACATATTGTTTTAGTACACACATTCTTTTCATTTAGAATTTTATAGTCACTTTTGCCTAAGTACGTCTGGATAATATCTGCTGTGGTTATTTTAAATTGGTATCTAACTGCTTCCTAAAATCACAAATGTTCCATTAAGATAACATTCATTTTTCTGAGACCTTTTCAAACTAAGACTGAGAACAAATGGGTTATATTCTCAGAAAATTGAATTCTTTCATAAAAGCATCACTGTGGTAATTCATTTCAGTTTACTTCAAAAAGCTTGAACATTTACTCTGCAAAAGATTCTGAAATACTATATGGACTACAAAAGGAATTGGACAAATAGAGCAAAAGATATATATTACATAATTATACTATGGGACATTGTGATAAGTGCTATCATAGTCATATACATAAATTACTATGGGACCCCTGAAATAGGGAGAAATTCTCTTGCAGGAAGAAGAGTAGGAGAAGTTCTTGAAAATGGGTTTGTTGAGGGAAGGGCAGTCGATGCAGAGATGTGAAAGTAGGGTATGTTGGAAATGGAAAAAAGACCCATGTGAGAAAATAGGTGGTGCCAAATGGTGGAGAGCTTTGAAAGTCAAACTTGGGAGTTTAGGTTTTATATGTCATAAGGAGTTATTCAAACAAGCATTAACATAATATGTGTTTTTAGGAGCATAACTCTGGCAGCATTGTGGAGGGTAGATTTGGCGGAGAAGCAACTAAGAGTAAGGAGTTCAATTAGCAGGCAATAGTACAGCTGAGAGGTAATAATTACCTGATCTAACACAGTGACAGTAGGAAGGATTTCAAATTTGGGGGATTGGATAGTGTGTGGGAGTGAAAGTAGCCAAAATAATAAAAACTGTACTAAAAATATGAGCTTCACTTCTAAAATAAAAGCTCTTTGAGGGCAGGGATTTTATTTTTTTCTACTTTGCTTACTGCTGTATTCCAAGTATCCGGAACAGTATCAGGTGCGTACTGGGCGCTCAATAAATGTATGTTGAATAAATTAATGTAAAATAAAATCTTTGAAAAATCCTATAGAGGGGAAGGGGAGACAGAATAATTGGACTTCTTTTATTAGCATAACAGTTTGTCCCTGTTATGTGAGTATTATTTGCGACTGTTGATGAAAGGTGATCTAATCTGTATATAGCTTTTTCTCATTTTGCTTAGTAGTTTTATATTAAACATCAGTGCATCCTCTTTTTTATTTCTGCAGCAGATAAAACTGAATCTACTCCCTGCTTTACAAACAACATTTTAATATGCTCTTTGCATTAAATTTACTTACATTTAGATAAACAACAAGCACAGTGAATGATTTAAAATGTGATGTTTTAAAAATTTCCTGTATACCAACATGATCTTGATATATCTGTATAGTAAGGTATGTTATATTTTGATATAAGGAAAGAATCCTTATTAAATAACTAATTAGAAAATAAATAGCGTTTGTAAACTGCTTTTCTTCTGATTTTATTTCTTATGCAGGCACATCTTTTTGTTCTTTTGTTTCATGTCTTATTTCATGAGCAAATGTTGCCTGGCAATGAGTGCAAGTTATATTCATTTGCTTTACTTGTTTTTTTTATAAGTAGATCAGATGCAAAAAAATCTTCTGTGGCTGGCAGATTTTTCTGAGATCACATCTTCTAAGCACTCTTCTATTGGATATTAATTTCCAGAAATCCATTAACAAATTTATTTTAGTCTTAGCAGGCATATAGCAGGTTTCCTTTCAAGAGATCCAGAACATGAGTGATCCAGGAATGCTTACTTACTAGTCGAAATTATGCCCAGAGCAAAAACAATAAGTTAATGAAGGGAACGTGGCTGCTGTTAACCTTTTTGGTGCATCTCTGTTTTTGGATGAGTCAAAATTTCCACCTTAATAATGGCCTTACCCAGGGCTAGACAGTCCATGGGTCAGCACTTTTTCTGTAAAGGGCCAGATAGTGAATATTTTAGGCTTTGCAGGGCATACAGTCTCTCTTGCAGCTCCTCAGATCTGTCATTGTAATGAGAAAGCATCCAAGGACAGTGTGTAAAGGAATGAATGTGACTGTTTTCCAATCAACTTTTATTCACAGAAAGAGGTGGCAGACTAGATTTGATCTGCGGGCTGTAGTTTGCTAAGCCTTGCTCTGACTCGTGGGATGATGACAGTACACCAGAAGAAGCATAGTGAGCTTCAGAGCCTTAGTGAATTAGCCACCTTCTAAGGATTTTTGCATGACGTTGTGCATTTGATTCATCCATTTACCAAAAAAGGATTCTCTCTTCTCTCTTCTGCGTCAGAGTATTAGATTTAACATGATGTTTTAGAAAAGAATATAGTTGTGCGAGTGCTGGAGCAGTCTAGAAAACCATCAAGGGAAAAAGACAACTTTTCCTGAAGAGAAAAGTGGAAAAAATTCTTCCAAATGAGCTGCCTAATGGCAGCAAGATTTAGTTCTAATTCCATGTTTAAACCACTACTGTGTGCGGTTATTAAATACCGGCTTTCACAACATTACAATCATTTTGAAAAATAAATAATTTATGGATTAAGTTTAGATTGTTATAAACAATTGGGAGAAGTGGTGGGATTATTTCATTAGCCACTTTAGGATTATTTCCCATTACTAGAAAAATATGATTCATAATTCTCTAAACAACCAGGTTGACAAAAATAGGAACTTTGGTATGTGATAATGAGAAATGTATCTCAGACATGCTCCTTATATGCACGTACATTATTATTCATCAAGTTACAGGACAAGCAGATGATTAAAGAGCCATTTGTAAACTGTATGTGCCATTAATGATTTATAAAGTCTGTTATGTTTAACAATAACAAAGAGAATGAGTTCTTTGGCAGGAATTTACGAGTCTCAAGTCATTACGAACAGTTTTTGACACTAGGTGGAGTAGTTTCCTGAAGAATGGCTTAACAAGCCCTGTATTACACCTTTCAAACAAGCCCAGCTCCTAGACAAAGACCTCTAATGAGAACAAAAACTATCAACAATTATTTTATAATTTTAAAAGGCACCCAAATATTGAGCTATAAATAGAAGGCTGAGTATATTTTACAGACAACTTTTCTCTTTGGCATATGTCTTAACCATTGAATTCTCTCACCTTTTGGGATCAAAATGGGAGGAATTTTCACATGTTGAAAGCATTGGAGTGGTCCTATCTAGATGCAGTTGGGATGTAGAAAAGTTTTGAAACTATTCAATTACGTTGTAGAATAGATTGGTTTTTATTAGAAGCTATAACGTCAAAGCATTATCATCTGAATGGTATTTATGAATCATCTGTTTAATATGACCATTTTAATAGAAAAAATATTTGGCTCTTTGTTATAAAATAAGTACAAAGAAAGTTAGTTGTGAGATATTTGTCCCTGTGTAAGAGTCATAAGTCTGTTTCTGCTTTAAAATTTAGGATTATTTCATCAATAAAATATGTGGCAAAAATTATAAATTTAAAAAGTCTGACATCTTGATTGCTATTGAATATTATGGAACACCTCTGTATATAGTACCCTGTTTCCTTTAATAAACAAGTACATTGTAGTGTGTGTATAGTATGCTAATATAAAGCTGTTTTTTTCCTTAGGTATAGACATTTCCTATAGTTTTTGACTCTTGGCTGTTTATTGCCTAAAGTAAATGTTATTTGGAAAACTGCATGGATATGGATTGAAATGAAATAGTGAAGTTTCAGAAAGGGAAATTGTTTAATGTCATGAGATGGAATAATTCTTTTTAAAAAATTGTTAGCCAATCTCTTTCCCTTTTTTCCTGCTTGACTTCTGATTATTGCTTCATTGCTCACCTTTCTATCCCTCCGTAAGACACGAAAGGAGAGATATTGCCAAAAGTAAGGTTCTAATGCAAATTGATATTGCTCTATATAGGTATAATGACTCTGGCTATAAGCATGCAGTGACTCAGGGCTCTTGCGGGAAAACCAACAGGCCTTTCTTAGAAAAGGTCTGTTTGCCCTTTTTTTTTTTGATGAGGGCAGGATCAACGCTTCTCCCTTTCTTTCCCTACGAATGACTCATGTATTAACTCTTAAGAGCATCACCACATCAAAAGAAGAAACCAAGGTCTCCAGGACCTACGACTGGGTTTTCACCAGACAAAAGGGGTATGCACAGACTGGGTGACTTCCTGCCCTCAAGTCACTATTTATTAATGTGTGCTTAAATAAAAGCTAAGATTCAGTTCAGCTGAAATCTCTTCTGTTGGGTATATATTTTAAACAATTTATAATAACCTTTTTTTAAGCTCTCTCTATAAATATGTGGTCCATTTCTCCTAAGCGCTTAAGTCAACTTTATGTTCGAAGGTTGCTTAGGTTTAGAGAAGAAAAGCAAAACATGTCTTTGTTTATAGATTGATTCATATAATAAAAATGACTTCAAAGACAGGTCCTGAAAACTTGAGCTATAGAGCTTATACATTTTTTGTTTTGATTAGCAATTTTATACTTATCATAACACTATATCGTCTCATATATTCTTACCCTGTTACCTAGGTTGTGCAGGCATTATTATCATTATTGTTATTTTTATTACTATTATTATTAGGCTTTTTATCAAATGAGGAATGTGAGATAGAAGTCTGATTACATCTGGTAAGTTATTAACAGATTCAGAAAACTAAAACCCACATTAACTAGTGCCCAGATTACGGCTTTTTGACATACTGTACAACATTTTATGGAGAGGGACCAGAGGCTTAATTTGTACACTTGGGACCTTCTTCACAAAAAGAATATAAACACTAGTTAAACTTCTCAGTGCCCGTTTGGAATCAGTAGTTTTATGCTCTAACCTCCTAGAATTGTTTGCTTTACACCATAACCTTAGGTAAGTTGTTTTCTGACTATGATGAGGAAAGCAATGATTAAAAGAATTTGAAGAGTAGAATCCCTGTTTGCAAAAGCATTTATAAAGTCCCCTGAAAGTTGGACTTAAAGAAAACAAAGGTTTTTGCAAGTCATACAGACGACTGTTTGTCATCTTTCATTTATTTATCACCCAGATATTCCTAATGAATCACATTCTAGACTAACCACTGACTCCTTTTGTTCCTTAGTGAAGGAGTATGGCAAACAAATGTTTTCCCAGTGAATCAGCACAGGATTCTTGATTTTATTACCTTTGCCCTAAACTTTCCAGACAAAACTAATTGGAAATTTTGCCTTTGGGATCTCACTTGACTTCTGTGTATGGATGATGGATTAAGCTATGAATTGACATTACAGATGTTGTGCAAACAATTGCAGTCTTTAGGAATGTTATCAGTTCTGTGGGAGCCGCCTAGAATGTAAGAATGTTTGTCTGTCTGTCTTCTCGTCTTCCTTACAAAAACTCGTACATACACATACTGCACTCTTAATGTGACATGATATTCTTCATCTTGGTTGATAAAGAGGCTTGACTAAATTAGGCTCATAGTTAACTATTACGACCATTTTAGGTTTTTACTTTTTAAAAAAAGTCTCTGGAAGAAAAGGCCCTAAAATAAACCCAACAGTAAAGTTCAGAATCCAGAAAACTTTCTTTTTTTTTTTTTTAATGAAGCAGCAATGCATATACTAGTTTGTCATTTTAATAATACAATTTTTTTCAGGGATTAAGGTATGAATATCACACACTCTCCTTACGAAGACCCTAATTTGTGTTTGTGGCACCAGGACTTCTTTCTCAGAGCTTTTATAGGTACTGCATTATTATCAGGCCACTGTTTAGAACTTCTCTTCACTGCCAGATTAGGATAGTTTTGTGTGGTATAATTTCAGGAATGATAATTTTATCTCTTTAGGACAATTTTTTAAATTAGAAATTTCTCTTAATTAGAACTATAACTAATAGTTATATTAGTTATTATTAGTTATAATAGTTATATATGAAGCTAGAGTAAAATTTGATCCCATTGGGTTGTCTCTGTCAATTTTTTTCAATCACTAAAACTTACTGTTTTACACTGCTCATGAAAGAATATTATAGAAATGTAACTTTTAAAATTTATCTGAAAAGAATATTTTAAAAGTTAAAATACTTCTTCCACAAATACCTATATCTGCTCTTATTAGAAATCTTACCCCCTGATCTAACTGTGGTTTTGCTCTCACCCAGACATACTCTTGCCTCTCCAAGCAGTATATCTTTTATCCTAGACAAGGCAAAATTATTCCATTATCAAAACTTTGGAAAATATAATGTAATACAGCTCATGAGACTAGATATATGAGGCTTTGAACTGAAGCAAAACCAGATGTTCAATATGACACAAATAGCTGAACTGCCTTGTTGAATTGACTTTACTTAGAATGACTATAATGACTCACAAGCCCTCCCAAACAAAGACCCTAAAACCTGTCACTCTGATGAGATTATAACATTTCTTCATAATCTTAAAGTTTAACCTTCTTATCATTAAAAGGAACTTTCATTGGTGGCAATTAGGAACTCTGAGGGGCTATGTGTGCAGTGAGTGAATGTTACTTGTGACCTGGTCGCTAACTAGGGAATTTATAGAGTCTCCTAGGTTTTATATAGCTGTTTAGCTTCTTTTGATTACCACCACACAGATTAAAGGGCAATATTCTTATCTGGAGAAATTAACATTTGAAGACTTCATTTGCCACTTTTCCTTAAGAAGTATTCCTTGTATTGATCTTTACCTTGCCACATGGCACGTTCTTTTAAATGTGCTAAGACTCGTTTTATACCACAACATGTGGTCTGTCTTGGTGAATGTTCCATGAGTACTTGAAAAGAATATGTGTTTGGGGGCTGGCCCCGTGGCCGAGTGGTTAAGTTCGCGCCCTCCGCTGCAGGCGGCCCAGTGTTTCGTTGGTTCGAGTCCTGGGCGTGGACATGGCACTGCTCATCAAACCACGCTGAGGCAGCGTCCCACATGCCACAATTAGAAGGACCCACAACAAAGAATATACAACTATGTACCAGGGGGCTTTGGGGAGAAAAAAGGAATAAAACTTTTAAAAAATCTTTAAAAAAAAAAAAAAGAATATGTGTTTGGCTATTGTTAGGTGAAGTGTTGCCTATTATTCAAATCTTCTATATCCATACTGGCTGTCAATTATCCCCTCTGATTGCTTTTAAGATTTTCAACTACTGATTATCAACTATTAAGAGAAGGGCGTTGAAATTTCCAACTATAATTGTGGATTTATTTCTCCTTTCAGTTCTGTTAGTTTCTGCTTTATATATTCTGACACTCTGTTATTACATGCCTACACATTTAGGATTGTTCTGTCTTCCTGAGAATTAGCCCTTTTATCATTATGGAATGTCCTTATTCATCTCTAGTAATATTTTCTTTTCTGAAGTCTACTTTTTCTGATATTGGTATAGCCACTCCATCTTTTTTATGATTATTTTTAAATGGTTTACCTTTTTTCATCCCTTTACTTTTACTGTTGGGTCTTGATGATTAAAATGAGTTTCTTATAGACAGCATGTACTGAGGTCTTGCTTTTTAATCCAGTTTGACACTCTCTGCCTTTTCACTTGTATGTTTGGTCCATTTATAATTAATATTGTTATCAATATGGTTGGGTTTAAGTTTACTCACAAACTATTTGTCCCACCTATTTTTTATTCCTTTCCTACCTTCTTTTGGATTCCACATTTATTTTATTATTTTTTAAAAATTTTATTTTTTTCCTTTTTCTCCCCAAAGCCCCCTGGTACATAGTTGTATATTCTTAGTTGTGGGTCCTTCTAGTTGTGGCATGTGGGATGCCGCCTCAGCATGGCCTGATGAGCGGTGCCATGTCTGCTCCCAGGATTTGAACCAGCGAAACCCTGGGCTGCCACAGTGGAGTGCACAAACTTAACCACTCAGCCATGGGGCTGGCCCCCTACATTTATTTTTAGTATATATAATGTAACCACCTTACCATAGTATACTCCATTTTCTCCCTCCCATACTTTATGCTGTCTTTGTCATATATTTTACTTCTACATATGTCACAGTTTTTGCTTTAAACAACTAGTTATTTTCTTAAGACATTTTAAAATAAGGAGGAAAGGTCTTCTGTATTTCCATTGCTCTTCACTCCTCTATGTACATTTAAGTTTCCATCTGGTACGCTTTTCTGTCTGAGAACTTTTTTGAAATACATTTTCCCTGGATTCTAGGTTGACATTTTTTTCTGTGCAGCACTTTAGAAAAGTAATTCCTTGAAACCTCTAGAAGAAAATATAGGCAGTACACTTTTCGACATTGGTCTTAGCAGCATATTTTCAAGTACTGTGTCTGACCAGGCAAGGGAAACAATAGAAAAAATAAACAAATGGGACTACATCGAACTAAAAATCTTCTGCACAGCAAAGGAAACCATCAACAAAATGAAAAGACAACCTAACAATTGGGAGAAGATATTTTCAAACCATATATCTGATAAGGGGTTAATATCCAAAATATATAAAAAACTCATACATCTCAACAACAAAAAAACTAACAACCCAATTAAAAAATGGGCAAAAGATCTGAACAGACATTTCTCCAAAGAAGACATACAGATGGCCAAAAGGCACATGGAAAGATGTTCAACATCACTAATTATTAGGAAAATGCAAATCAAAAACTACAATGAGATGTCACCTCACTCCCCTCAGAATGGCTATAATTAACAAGGAAATAAGTGTTGGAGAGGATGTGGAGGAAAAGGAACTCTCATACTCTGCTGATGGGAGTGCAAACTGATACAGCCACTCTGGAAAATAGTGTGGAGATTTCTCAAAATATTAAGAACTGTGATACAATCCAGCTATTCCACTGCTGGGTATTTATCCAAAGAACATGAAAACACGAATGCATAAAGATATATGCACCCCATGTGCACTGCAGCATTATTCACAATAGCCAAGACTTGGAAGCAACCTAGGTGCCCATCAAGGGATGAATGGATAAAGAAGATGTGGTATATATACACAATGGGATACTACTGAGCCATAAGAAAAGATGAAATCTTGCCTTTTGTGCCAACATGGATGGACCTTGAGGATATTATGCTAAGTGAAATAAGTCAGAGAGAGAAAGTTAAATACTGTATGATCTCACTCATAGATAGAAGATAAAAACAACAACAAACAGGTAGAGACAGATTGGTTTGGTGGTTACCAGAGGGGAAGAGGGAAGGCAGGAGGGCAAAAGGGGCTATTAGGCATATATCTGTATAATGGTGGATTGTAATTAGTCTTTGGGTAGTGAACATGATATAATGTACACAGAAATCAAAATATAATGATGTACATCTGAAATTTATATAATCTTATAAACTAGTGTTACTGCAATAAAAAAAGTAATTGCACTTTTTCTGATGAGAAGTGTTAGCTATATTTCCCTGTAGATGATGTTATTTTTATCCCCTCTGATTGATTTTAAGATTTTCTCAATATTATTTAATTATAGCAAGTTGATTATGATTTTATGATGATTGTCAGCAATTTGATTATGTTTTATTTTCTTTATGTTGATCCTGACTGAGATTTGTTGAGTTTCTTAGCTATGTGAATTGATGGATTGATATTTTTAATCAAATCTTGAAAATGTTTGATCACTATTTCTTCAAATGTTTTTCTGTACACACCTCATCCCCCCACACCTTTCCCTCTCTTTCTAGGATTTCAATTACATGTATATTAGACTGGTTGGTATTATTCCAAAGGTTACTGAGGTTCATTTCTTTCATAGCCTTTATTCTCTGTGCCCTTTAGTTTGGATACTTTCTATTGCCTTGTATTCAAGTTCTCTAATATTTTCTTCTGCAGTGTCTAATCTCTTGATAATCTAACCAATGAATTTTTCTATTCAGATATTATATTTTCAGCTCTAGAAGTTCCATTTTGTCATTTTTTATATTTTCTATTTCTTTCCTCATTGTGTTTATGTTTTCCTTTAAATCCAGGATCAGCAAACTTTTTCTGTAACGGGCCATGTAGTAAATATTTTAGACTTTGTAGGCCATGGGGTTTCTGTCAGAGCTATTCAACTTCACCATTGTAGCACAGAATTGACCAGAGACAGTATGTGAGTGAAAGTATATGACTTTAGTCTTTGAAACTTAATAAAATTGGTGGAGGGTTGAATTTGGTTCATGGACTGAAGTTTGCCAACTGCTGCTTTAAGTCCTTGAACATATTTATAGTCACTGTTTTCAAGTCCTTGTTTTCTAATTCCTTTTCTCTGACATTTCTTGGTCTAATTCTATTGAGTAATGTTTCTTTTGGCTATAGGTCATATTTTCCTGCTTATCTAGTTATTATTGGATGCTGGATACATGGTATTAAATTGTTGATTATATGGATTTTATTATCTTCCTTTACAGAGCATCAATTTTTTGTTTTGGTGGATGGTTACATTACTTGTGGATCAGCTTGATCTGTTTAAGGCTTTTTAAAAATCTTTTTATGGCCTATTTAGAGTAGCTTTTACTATAGCCTCTTTCCAAGATCTTCCCTGAATGCTGCATCCCTCCACTCTAGCTGGTTGAAGCTCAAGTGTTTCCCAGCCCTAATAAACTCAAAGAATTGTTCAGCTTACAGCTGCCTGATAGTTGTTTTTTTCCCACTAGTTGTACTTTGCCTGGCCTCATGGAATCTCCCCCTAGCGTGCGATGCAGCTTTGTATGCCAGAGTCTCAAGGGGCCCCCATGAATGTTTCTAGAGTTCTTTCTCTGCATAGCTCCCTCTTCACTAGTATTCTGCCCCACAAATTTCAACTACTGAGCCTCCCCGAACTCAGATTTCCTTATCAACTCAGCAAGACCACCATGCTTTGCTTGGGGTCTTCCTCTTTAGACCGTGGATTTTGCTATAGACAGGGAATGTGTCTACAAATCAAAAGCCAGAGTCATCGTAGGGTTTCCTCATTTGTATCTCATCTCTCAGTGGTCAGAAGTTCTGTACTGCCTGTTACAATGTCTGAAAAGAACTGTTCTGTATATTCTGTCCAGTTTTCTAGTTGTTTATTGTAGGAGTGAAAGTCTGTACCAGTTGCTTCATGATCTGAGGCAGAAAACCCACAGCCAAAGGCCAGGATTTCTAGCTCTTACATATCAATACCTGCATGTTCCCATGAGAGCTGGAACCTCCTTCTCAGTTCATTAGGTTATTTTTTTGTTTTATGGTGATTCTGTCCAGGTAGCCTTTTATATAGCTGTTTGTCTTTATCCCTTGTTTCTTCATTTAGTATGGTTACAATGTGATTCTTTCAGAACAGTTTAGTGGTTACTAGTGGGAAGGGGGTTGGGGTTGAGCACAAGGGGTCAAGGGGAGCACTTATATGGTGACTGACAGATAATAATGTACAACTGAAATTTCACAGTGTTATAAACTATTATGACCTCAATTTAAAAAAATGTGGTTCTTTCATATTTGGTACATTGCAGTGTGACTTGTAAGTTTTAGAAAATAGACTTAAACAGCAATTTGAATATATGTAACTTTAAGATTTTTTTAATGAAAATTATTTTTTTGTTTTTATGTTTGGATTTTCCATGTAAGCTGGTATCTATTTCAATCAAACCAGTTATATTTAGGAGTGCTTAAACTATAATGTTGAAAACAACTTGTGATGTTTCCTGTCTGTTAACATAGTTTAAACTAAAATGTCAAGGTATAGGCTAAATGAGCGCTTGAGTATGAACAAAGGACAAGATGCTCAGTTATTCCTGTTCATTTTGTCTGGGAACCACCACATCTGCCTCTAAGGCTGAGTAATCATGACTTATTACTGTGGTTATGGAAAGTATATATCAGCATAGTTGTGTGAATGAACCATCCTTTCTTTAGGGAAAAAATTCTCATCAGATTGCTAAAAATTTCCCTTTTTAGAATCATTTAAATTTACAACTATGAATAAGTCTTTTATCTTATTGGATGATGTATTTAATCTGCCAGGGTACATATTTTATCTATATTTCTGGAGTAGATATGTAGTTTCTTCCTTTCTATATACCCCAGAAATCTCATTATTTTTGCATCCAGTACAGTTTGATTTTTGTTCACTGGGAGTTCGTTTCTAGAGGCGAGGAGTAGACCGACTGTTGCTGCAGCCTGCAGAGGATAGTTCTGTGGCGATATCATGGCAAACTCTTGAATTTCTTCTGTTTACTGGTATCACATTTCTCTTTTGTGTTTTCAAACAGTAAAGGTGGAAGTTACACTTGGTTTTTTTGAATTCCATCGGGCTTAGTTGTAAATGTACGATGAGAAATTTTTCTCTAATTAATTCGGTTATTCTGAATTCCACAAACTTAAAACTTGAGGGTTTTTTTTTTCTTGAATCACAAAATAATGTGTTTTTTTTCCTTAACTGTGAAATCTCTTATCTAATGTGAAATTTCTTATCTAGTATTCAAAGAAACAGTTGTAGATTTCATGGTTAATCATAACTTTTTTAAAAACCTGAATACTCAAAAGCATTCCTTTTTTAAACATTCTGTAATTATTTTTAAAGCTTAAATGTTACTATTTATGATTTCTATGAATTAAAACTCAAGAAGAAGAGGAACAGACTAAAAATTGACATAGATTTTTTTGGTCATGAAAAAACCTAATTAATTGATTCAGGGCTAAGGATAGAACTTCATTTTTTAGATTTTGTCTGATCATAAAGTGCCTATTGCATTTAAGGAGAAATGTAGCGTAGATTTTTCTTCATAACAGCTAATGGCTTGTAATTTATGAGGGCTTACTATATGCCCAGCACTGCTCTAAGCTGAGCACTTTGTAAGAATTGACTAATGTAAGCCTCAGAATATCCCCAGGATATAGGTCCTGCGAGTATTTTATTATCCCCATTTTGTAGACAAGGAAAGCAACACTCATCAGGTTAAGTGACAGAGGGCAGAACCTGAACCAGAACTTTTGGCTATAGAAGTTATGCTTATGGCTACTATGTATGAACTTTGTCTATAGTATGTTTTAAAAGTGAATACTTATACCGTATGTATTAGAGCAACATGTTAAGAATGTCCAACTTTTAGATCTTACACCTTGTGAGAACTTTGGAAATTAACATTAGACTTTATTGACATACTTGATTATATTTGGAGTTTTTAAATTTTGGAGCTGGATTTTTTCTTCTTTTTTTGTGAGGAAGACTGGCCCTAACATCTGTTGCCAATCTTCCTGTTTTTGCTTGAGGAAGATTGTCACTGAGCTAACATCTGTGCCAGTCTTCCTCTAACTTTACATGTGGGACACTGCCACAGCATGGCTTGATGAGCCATGTGTAAGTCCGTGCCTGGCATCTGAACCTGCGGAACTCAGGCCACAGAAGCAGAGCGCACAAACCCAACCACTATGCCACCGGGCCAGCCCCAAGTCTCATTCTTTTGCCTTTTGCAGAAGAGTAAACTGAGCCCTGGAAAGGTTTAGTGACTTGTCCAAGGTCACTTATTTTCTGACCCTTAATTTACTATTCTCCCAATGGTTCCTAAACCTAGCCTCTTAGAACCTAACTTATTTGAAACTCTAAAGGAGCTTGTTTAAAACATATGTGTACTCCCCCTCCGCCTGCCCATTGAATCGATCTATGTTTAGGAAACCCAGGAATTTATATTTGTAACAAACTCCCTAGTTGATGCTAATGCATATACCTCACCTTGGCATACATGTGCAGTTGGGAACCATTGTGTTTAAGCCTTTATCACACACCTAAATATTCATCCATATGATTATTATTAATTTGTAATATTTTAAAATAAAGGTACAAAGCAGCAAAAAAGCTTCCATAGAAAAAAATTACTTTAAAGGAAAAACTCGCTAATACTGGTCCCACAGTTTTATTTTTTAATTTTTATTTATTTATTTATTTATTTTGAGGAAGATTAGCCCTGAGCTAACATCTGCTGCCAATCCTCCTCTTTTTACTGAGGAAGACTGGCCCTGAGCTCACATCCGTGCCCATCTTCCTCTACTTTATATGTGGGACACCTACCACAGCATAGCTTACCAAGTGGTGCCATGTCCGCACCCAGGATCTGAACCGGCGGGCGAACCCTGGGCCGCCGAAGTGGAACATGCACACTCAACTGCTGCACCACCGGGCCAGCCCCCCACAGTTTCATTTTTGTTTTAGGATCTCAGTGGGAGAGAGACATGAGGTAGTCACTTCACCAGCTGTTTTTAAGTAAGGTCAAAAAGTAGTATTCTCAGATTATGCCTAAAGGAATAGGGGCACAGCAAGTTTTTATCACAGAGGATAACATTCTTACAAATGAGAAATATGGATAAATAAAATCAGAATCAAGCTAGAAATCATACAGTTTCCAGGAGGTAGTATTGGAGGAAGGAGATTGACTACAAAAGGACAAAGGAAACTTTTTTTGTTATTGAGTTCATAACAGTTTACATCATTCTGAAATTTCAGTTGTACATTGTTTCTTGTCTGTCACCACATAAATGCTCCCCTTCACCCTCTGTGCCCACCTCCCACCTCCCCTTCCCCTGGTAACCACTGAACTGTTCTCTTTGTCCGTTTGTTTATCTTCCACATAGGAGTGAAGTCAAATGGTGTTTGTCTTTCTCGGTCTGGCTTATTTCGCTTAAAATAATACCCTCCAGGCCCATCCGTGTTGTTGCAAATGGGATGATTGTGTCTTTTTTATGGCTGAGTAGTATTCCATTGTATATATATATACCACATCTTCTTTATCCAGTCATCTGTAGACGTGCACTTGGATTGCTTCCATGTCTTGGCTGTTATGAATAGTGCTGCAATGAACATAGGGGTACATATATCACTTTGGATTGTTGATTTCAAGTTGTTTGGGTAGACACCCAGTAGGGGGGTAGCTGAGTCATATGGTATTTCTACTTTTAGTTTTTTGAGGAATCTCCATACCGTTTTCCGTAGTGGCTGCACCAGTTTGCATTCCCACCAGCAGTGTATGAGGGTTCCAAAGGGAACTTTTTACACTGATGGAAATGTTCTGTATCTTGATTGGTTGTGGTTATATGGCTGAATATATTTGTCAAAACTCATTGAACAATAGTCCTAAAAAAAGTGACTCTTACTATATGTAAATTATACCTCAATAAGTCTAAATTTTTTTTAATAGCAAGCCAGGAAGAGATTCTGGGAAGATTATTTTTTCAGATTACCAATTGTATCTTGAAATATTTAGTTAGATAGATTTGTGTTCTTTAAAAGCTAAGATTTTTCTGTTAATATATAGTGATTAAGAGATTGTTAAAATAACATGTGTTGATAATTCCTTTTTCATTAATGTTTCTCATCAGAGGTTTCTCATACTTGTTTTATAGGGTCCACATATTGCTTCAGTTACGTTAGCTGCTTATGAATGCAATTCAGTTAATTTCCCTGAACCACCCTATCCTGATCAGATTATTTGTCCAGATGAAGAGGGCGTTGAAGGAACCATTTCTTTGTGGAGCATCATCTCAAAAGTTAGGATTGAGGCCTGCATGTGGGTAAGATGTCCATTTCCTATTCCTGAAATTAACCTTACTATCTTGATACTTCGTTGTACCTCATTGAAATTGAGTCCAAACATACACCAAATTAGTAGATAATTAATTCAGAAAGTCACCAGCTACCTACTTCCAAGTAGCAGAAAACTTGTAGAGCTTCTTCTGTTCGTGAATGACATTCAGAAGGAAGATATGAAGCCATAGGTTCCAGGAAGCAATTGATGCCAAGTAAACAACAGCTGGGAAAAGGAGTACAGGTGATGCAGCTATACTACTTTGTAAAATTTTATAAATGTTTATATACTTGATAAACACATAGGAAGTGCTTATATATCACTCCCAGATTGGTAAATGTTACGCGTTTCACTCCTAGATTTTAAAACTCTGTGTTTATTCTTAAAGGACTCATTTCATTTTCGGAGTTGATATAATACTGAAGTTGGGTCAGACATTTCTTAATAAACCAAACTTTACTGTAGTAGAGGTATCAGACTATATGGTTGTATATAGTGATCTTACTTTCAGTTGTACCAATTACTCTTTTTATGGTTTGCTTAAGTGTATTTTGGGAAGTTTTTGGACTATATGTTCAATGGCAGATGTCTTTTAATCCACACAAAGCATTCTTTTTTTTCTCTATATGCCTAAATTCATTCAGGTATCTATCACTGAGGAATACTTCATTTGCTAAAGACTTCCTATTACCATTTGAATTATTTTTTAATTCATTATTTGAATTCATTAAGTTATATGACCCCTGTAACTTTTTTCCCCTAACCATTTTGTATAAAATAAGAAATGTGAAACAGATCACTGAAAAATTTTAACTATAATGAACATGAATACCCTGCCCACAGAAGAGGCAGCATTTTGGAACACATTTAAGTGTTAGCAATTATGTTGTGTTTTAAAAGAATTATAAGGGAAATGCCATACATTGAATTTGTTGAATATGAAAGACAGGAAAAATTGTCATGTTTCCTGTTACTCTTTTATAAACACTGGAAACAAATTCATTGTACTAGTTGCATATGTTTTATAAATTTGACCACGTTAGTCTTTTGATGAAAAATTTTTATTAAAATAACAGAAAATACTTGGAACATGCTAGAAAGGGACTGTGTATATAGACTTTGGTTTTCTGTTTTTGTTTTGTTCTTTCGAAAATGATTTACGTGGCTGGATTAACACTAGTGGCAACAAAGAAAACTTCCATCCCAGCTGGCAGTGATAACTGCCTCCTCCAAACTCTCATAGTGCATATTGTCTGAAACGCTCATTTGGCCTGGCTCCATGCATGCCTTAAATTAGTTAACTTGGCTTACTTCCCCAAATAAATTTTAAGCTCCTAAAAAAGTACAGATTGTACCTTAAATTTATTACCCTCACAGCAATCAGCATTAGGCTTTGCACGTGGTACAAGAGTGTTAGGGGGCCAGCCCTGATGGCCTAGTGGTTAAGTTCAGCATGCTCCACTTTGGCGGCCCAGGTTCGATTCCTATACCATGGATCTACACCGCTTTGTTAGTGGCCATGCTGTGCCGACAGCCCACCTACTAAAAAATAGAGGAAGATTGGCACAGATGTTACCTCAGGGTGAATCTTCCTCAGGGAAAAAGAAAAGAAAAAAATGTCAGTAAATACTGATTAATTGGCTGAATATGTTTGCTCTTTATATTTCCTTCTTTGAAACTGTCCTTTGTCATGTAAAACATATAGCACATATCCAGTTATATTTAAATTGGTTCCTCTTGTTCTCAACATTTACAAGGACAATCCTTTCAACAAAGGGTAGTGGGAAAACTGAGTATCTATATGCAAAAGAATGAAGTTGGACCGTCACCTTAAACCATGTGTAAAAGTTAACTCAAAATGCATGAAAGACCTAAACTTAAAAGCTAAAACTATAAAACTCTTAGAAACTCTTAGAAGAAATTGTAGAGACCAATCTACATGATGTTGGATTTGCCAGTGGTTTCTTAAATATGACACCAAAAACATATGCAACAAAAGAAAAAAATAGATAAATTGAACTTTGCTAAAAATTAAAAGCTCTTATACATCAAAGGACATTATCAAGAGAGTGAAAAGACAACCCACAAAATGGGAGAAAATGTCTATAAATTGTATATCTGATAAGGGTCTAATATCCAGAATATTTAAAGAACTACAACTCAACAACAAAAAGACAAACAACCTAATTAAAAAATAGACAAAGAACTTCAACACGTTTCTCCAGAGAAGATATACAAATGACCCATAAGCACACAGAAAGATTCTTTTTTACTTTTTTGAGGAAGATTAACCCTGAGCTAACTACTGCCAATCCTCCTCTTTTTGCTGAGGAAAACTGACCCTGAGCTAACATCCATGCCCATCTTCCTCTACTTTATATGTGGGACGCCTACCACAGCATGGCTTTTCCAAGCAGTGCCATGTCTGCACCCGGGATCTGAACCGGCGAACCTTGGGCCACCAAGAAGCGGAATGTGCAAACTTAACCGCTGTGCCACCGGGCCAGCCCCTCACATATTGGGGAAATGCAAATCCAAACCACAAGGAAAAACTTCATACACATTAGGATAGCTGTTATTTTTTTAAAAAAAAAAAAGGAAAATAACAAGTGTTGGTGAGGATGTGGAAAAATTGGAACCCTTATAGATTGCTGGTGGGAATGTAAAGTGACTCAGGTGCTGTGGAAGGGAGTTTGGTGGCTTCTCAAAAACTTAAACTATAGAATTACCATATGACACTCCTTTAATTCCACTCCTACATAAGTACCCAGAAGAACTGAAAACTGGGACCCAAGTTACAGATTCTTGTACTTCACTGTTTGGCAGCGTTATTCACATTATCAGAAAGGTGGAAACAACCCAAGTGTCCCTCAACAGATAAATGGATAAACAAAATGTAATATATACATATAATGGAATATTATTTGGCCATAAAAAGGAATGAAGTTCTGATACATGCTGCAATATGGATGAACCTTGAAAACATTGTTTAGTGAAATAAACCAGACATAGACAGATATTGTATGATTCCACTTATGTGCACTTTGTAGAAGAGTCAAATTAATAAGACAAAAAGTAAATTAGAAGTTATCAGTGGTGTGGGGAATGAGAAGTTAATACTTAAGAGTTACAGAGTTTCTCTTTGGATGATGAAGAATATTGGAAATAGTAATGATAGTTGTACAACATTGTGAATGCTGTTAATGCCACTGAATTTTATATTTAAAAATGGTTAAATGGGACACACTCAAAAAGTCAATACTACTGAAGTTGAGAAACCTTTATTTAGAGTGTGTTGACCTTGATTCTTAGAGTTTACTCTTTTAATAATTTGATCCCATTTGTGTTCACATTCATATGTCTTTTTCAGGGGAATGTCTTGCTTGATTAAAAACTGATATTTATTTAAAATTTTTATCTAATTTGTACTTTGTGAAGTAAAATACCTTTACAGACTTTACTATCATTCTAAATATATTGAATCAGTAAAATCATTGAAATATGTGCTACTTGCAATTGTAATATAAAGACCAGAGTCAACCTCAGTTTCAACTTGTTCATATTGGTCTCTGGAGCATGAATCATTTGATACTATTGATCAGTAGGTTACCTTTTTTCAATTTGCATCTTTTTTGATCTTTCACAATGTGGCTATATCACCAGTGCAGGTCTTCACAAATTTTCTTTTCATTCATAAATTCCAATAACAGTTATTAAGCATCCAAGCACTGGAGATTCAGAGTGAACAAAACTTAACAGGCTCTTCCATCATGGAACTTTACTCTCTAGTGAGGGAAATAATTACCATGGAAAAATGTAGATATAATTATCATGGAAAAGTGTAAATATAAGTATCATGGAAAAATTATATATATAAATATTTAAACAAACTGTGGTAAGTGCTATGAAGGAGAAACCTACTGGATAACACAAACATTTTCCCTAGTCTCTGATTCAGGGGAGATTTCCGTGGAGAAGCACTGTTTCAGTTGCGATCTAAAGTAATAAAGAGTGAAGTGGGGAGGCGGAATGGCAGCAGGGCCGGGGAGAGAAGAACATGTGTGACAACTTTCAGATAGGGAACATTACCTTTTAAGGCAATTTATTTGTTTAGTTCTTGGTTTTGTTTTTGGGGGGTTTTCTTATTGTGGTAAAATATACATGACACATAGTTTACTATTTTGACCATTTTTAATTGCACGGTTTACTGGCATTGAGTACATTCACAATGTTGTGTAACCATTGCGAATATCTACTTCCAGAACTTTTTTGTCATCCCAAACAGAAACTCTGTACCCATTAAATGATAGCTCCTCATTGCCTCCTCTCCCTAGCCCCCAGTAACCTCTGTTGTACTTTCTGCCTCTATGAATTTGCCTATCTGTCTTACTTTGTCTGGCTTATTTCACTTAGCACAATGTTTTCAAGTTTCATCCGTGTTGTAGCATGTATCAGAACTTCGTTCCTTTCTAAGACCATTTTAAAACTGACCTCAAGGGAAACTGGAAGCAAATTTTCTCTTTTTCATTTGCAACACACATCTGATAAGTTTACTAGAATTGGTATAGTTATTTTTTAAACATTGCTTGTAAGAGCCCTGAATTTCTTAATGGTTTCAAGCTTACCCTCCAAACTTCTGCTTTTAACCTCTGATTCATGTTTATAGTTGGAATATTTAATTGAAAAATGATTTTTTTTTTTCTGAGGAAGATTTACCCAGAGCTAACATCTGTTGCCAGTCTTCCTCTAGTTTGTATGTGGATCACTGCCACAGCATGGCTGATGAATGGTGTGGGTCTGCACTGTGCATCTGAACTCTCAAACCCGGGCTGCCAAAGCAGAGCGCACCAAACTTAACCACTAGGCCATGGGGCCAGCCCCAAAGATTTCTTTCTATTTTTCTGAGGAAGATTAACCCTGAGCTAAGATCTGTTGCCAATCCTCTTTTTTTTATCTTTTGCTTGAGGAAGATTAGCCCTGAGCTAACGTGTGTGCCAGTCGTCCTCCACTTTATATGTGGGTTGCCGCCACAGAATGACTGATGAGTGGTGTTAGTCTGAGCTAGGGATCTGAATCCACAAACTCGGGCCACCAAGTGGAGTGCACTAAACTTAACCACTACACCACGGGGCCGGCCCAAAAATGATTTTGTTTTCAAGGATTATTAATGCACTGATAATATCACGCCACCATAATTTCAGAGTAGTCAGCATATGTAAAAATTTTTGCTCTCCAGATTTTTACCATTTAACTTAAAGATTCCCAACATAGAAAAGCAAGATGCTGCTGATTTGCTTGTGAATCCACTTGACAAAACTTTTAAAAGAACGAAAATTCAGGATTTTTCTCCTCCCAAAAATCTTTTAATAAAATTGACACTCCAGGAAGATACTGTGTTTCTCTCGTGGTTTTGCATTATTTAGTGCATATTGAACTCTTTTCCAATACAAGACGCAGGGACTTCAGGCTAATAAATTGATATATAGTAAATGGTTTTTAGAAGAGCTTTCTGAATTATTGCTTGACTAAATGCCACTTGTCTTTTGCAGTTAGGAAGCCATTCATTTCTACTCCTCAATTAAACCTATGCTAACAGTTTTTAGTGTTCCACAGTTTTGTTTTGTTTTTTTGTTTTGATTTTGCAAGAATTATAAAATTTTGTAAGAATCATGAAATTATGGGACCTCAGTATCTAATTTGAGATAACTGACTAAATAAACTTCTGTGTCTAGAATGTAATGTGTTTTGGGGGACCTGCCTGGATGACTATATTTCTTTTTTATTTATTTGCATAAAAAATAGAATACTGATTCATGATCACCATTCTCATTCCTTGCTAATATGGGAAAACATGAGCAGAGTTAAATTAAAATATGGCAATAAATATGGTCAACTAAGTATAAGACAGTATGTAGCTGTTGATTTCATTTCAGTCCATTATTACTTCCTTTTTAGCTTTAAGGAAACTTGTCATGAGTTTGAATCATATGATTGCTTTCAGAACTATTGAACATTTGACTTAGGTTTTAAGAGAAGTTCATGATTAGAATAAAACGTTGCAATTAACTTTTCTTCCTACGTTTTTGTTACAGAGAATTTTTCTTAAAGTACAGCGAATTATATAATTAATTTGATATATTATCACCCAACTTCAGCTAATATTAACTCCTGGCTAATATTGTTTTATCTATACCCCTCCTTACTCTGCTTTCAATTATCTTGAAGCATATCCCAGAAAACATATCACATTTCATCTGTAAATGTATTAACCTTAGGACTTAAAAAAGTTAGCACACCTAAGAGAAATTAGGAATTGTCTTTTCAAATCAATTACCCAGTTAGTGTTTAAATTTTTCTGATTATGTTTATTTCTTTGTTTTTCTTTTCAAATTTATTTGTTGATGAAACTGGATTGTTTGTCAAGTATGGTTTCCCACAGTCTGGGTTTTACTGACTGTATTCCAGTTGGTGTCGTTTAAATAAGTTTCTCTGTTCCCTGTGTTTCCTGTGAGTTGATAGTTCAGTTGAGAGGCTTGAAAAAAAATTTTTTTACAAGAATACACTTCATGGTCTTTTATATTTCTATCACAGGGTACAATAACGTCTTTCTTTTTGTAATATTAGCACCATTATTATATAAGTCCATTATTTTATTAAGGATTATAAAATGGGGGTATTCCAATTACGTCATTTTTTTCTTTAGTTGTTGACTGGAATACTTTTATAAAGAGAAACTTCTCCTTATCTCCAGTTTGGTTACCCTGAGATATCTTTCATATAGGTAAGACAGGATAAATAATTGATTCTTTCTCTTTATTTACTAGTTTTTAAAATAATAAGTTGCTTGTTTAACATCCTCCAAAGTTGACTAACATTAACTTTTCCTGTTTAGCAAAATCTGATTTTTTATTCTTATATCCTTCTATGTATATGTCTCTCCCCACTCCCTTCTCTCTCTTCTTTAAATATAGCCTTATTTTTTTGGCAGTTAAGTATGTTCTTTTTCAGAACTCTTGTTTTGCATGTGGATAATGCAGTTTCACTTGAAGATCATTGACTCCACACATTGGAATATAACACTGTGGTCACAAAATGTTTGAATTTGATAATGTTCTTTGGGATTCTTTTCAAGGTGTTTGCAGACAGAGCTATAGGACAGAGCAAACAGAAAGGCCTAAAGTTGCTTCTGAGAACTAGCAAAGCTTTTTTGTTCACTATGACTCAGGGCAGAGAAGGATGGCTCAAAGTTGAGAATTTTCCTAGAGACTGTGTGCCTCTTGCATTATTACCTCTCCTGTATTTAAGCCATTTAAGCCCAAGCCAAGTTCCTGATTCTTTTGCCTTTGTTTTCATCTTTATGTCCTAGTTGATTGAAAAAAATTCTCTGCATAAACAAGAGTCCACAAAATGACTGAACCATGAGTGACTCAATGTCCTGAGGAAATAAACATTTTTCGTGTCGTGAAGATTTATCCATCCCAATGTTGAGTATTCAAGGGGCTTCCTGACCACAATTTGTCAAAGTTTTAACTATGCACAAAAAAGTTACATTGGAATTAAAGTAATGTCCTAAATCCCAGAAGATTTCCTAGAAAATATTTATCTAACAGCTATACTAGTGAATATTCATTATCAAATCATTTGAATGTTTGAAAAGGAAAAAAACTAATGAAAACAGCAGAGTATGAGTAGAGATGCTAGAGAACTAATATTAATTTAGTGTCAGCAATGCACCAGGGATTGTCTAGGAATTTTATATATATTGTATTGCCTGGCACTGCATAGGCCAATATTATGGCCAGAATTCAAACTCACATCCTCCTTATTATGTAGTATATGCTTTCCTCCCTAGTATAAACATCTTAACATGCTTTAGGTGATATAGAAAAATATAGATTTGATCTATTTAGTGTTGCTCTGTTGAGAACAGAATCTCATGTGAGTATTTTGGTTTTTCACCTAGGGTATTGGTACAGCAATCGGAGAGCTGCCTCCATATTTCATGGCCAGGGCAGCTCGCCTCTCAGGTGCTGAACCAGATGATGAAGAGTATCAGGAATTTGAAGAGATGCTGGAACATGCAGAGAATGCACAAGTAAGAACAGTGGGGAAAAAAATTGAATACTTTATCTGTAAAGAGAGCATGATTAAGGTGAAATTGTAAATAGTTACTCTGAAGAAGAGAACTGCCAATGTAAAAACAAAATGATATGTGATTTCGGATAGAATATTTGGAAGAGCTGAAAAGTAAAAGTGATTATAATCTTGATCTTAGAATAGAGAAATAGAGAGTAGACAAGACAACTCAGGCTAAGCTAAAACACCTTGCCAGAATACCAGAGTAAATTCATATTGCCAATGAGGTTAAGGAGCTGAAAGATTTTCCCATTATATGTTTATAAATATTACCAACAGACCACTGAATAAATAAAGGAGACAAATAGGTGGACCAGGCTGGGAGTCCAAAAATAGTAGAACTTCTGAAGTAATTTTTTCAAAATAACATCAAAATAGTTTACCATGTTTAGAGGAAATTGTTTGGAAACTTCTGATTAGGAAAGGACAATGAAGATAAACTTATCCTTATTATGGGGGTGGGGGCCAGGCTGAGGCCTTTTACAGCTGAGCATAAACCATATAGCAACCTGTATCTTAATGTTAAAAAATAGGTTTTTTTTTTTCTTCGCGGGAGAATTCCTCAGAGCATTAGTAGCTGTTTGAGTCTCCATCTTAGGGATGACAGTAGAAATCAACATAGACATAAATAAAAAGGATATAAAAGAGAGATTTTTGAAAGATTATATATAAAACACGTCTCCCTACTCAGATTTGTTCATTAACCTATGAAACTGAAAAATTATCTTTAAAGTGCGTGTGCACACTCATTTTTTTGAGGAATGAGTTCATAGTTTTCTTCTCAGTGCAATCTGAGACTCAAAAAACCATTACCCTGGAGGGGGAAAAAACCATAGTTTAATGACAGTGGGCTTTTTAAAAAAGCATTATTAAATGGAAATCAACTAAAGATAAGTTATAGTTTTTAACTGAAAACAAAACTTTCAAATATGAACATAGAATAGCCAAATAGAAAACAAATGAATCAAACAGCCATGAACATCTGCTTTGCATGGAAAGAGGCAAGATATCCTTGTATCTGTTTTGCCTTATCTATCAACCAAATATTCTACCTCTCTTCCTTCCTCACATTATAATGCTTATATTAATGCTAATAATTATTACTGATATAAACAACTTTTAAATTATTTTTATTGCTTTCTAAAATCTAGTATCTAATTTGACCCTTATGTTAACTCTGGGGTAGTATGGAAAGGTATGATTCTTCTAATTTTATAGAAAACTGCAGATCTAGAAGTTGTTACCTCCCTAATTTTGCATGCTTAGAAGTAGAGCTAGAACCAGAACTCAGAATTCCAGCATCATTGGTATATATTCAGTTAGTGAAACCACGTCCATTTATAGATGTAGATGGCGAGGATCCCCACCTGTGACAATTGAAACCTCTGTCATGTGTGGCACTAATTAACGTATGTCATTTAACATCTCAAAAACTCTTTTTCCTCTGTATAAAATCAGCAAGTTGAAGTAGAATAAGTCTAAGATATCTTGAAGCTTTAAATTTTTGTTCTATGCGTTGGATGCCAAACAGGTATGAGTATTGTTCTCTGTTAAGCCAACTAATGTACTGTGATTATTTTCCTGTTTTTACAGATTTTTTGGTTTTGGAATTAGCATTTTTTTATTTGTACGGTTCTGTAAACTCTTCTCTCCCTTCTACCAACTCTGCAAGACACTTGTCAATATCACTTTCCGATTGGTAACACCTATAAAATAGTATCAATTCATTTTTTTTCTTGGAGTCATTACTCTGGGGCCCCTGTGTTCCCACTCTAATCTGGACTTGTGTTCTCTTGGCCCTCTGCGTAGTTGCTTCTGTCTTGGTTTGGATCCCTTGTCTTCCTCTTTCTTCATTTACTCGCTCATTTTGGTGAAACACAGCCTGTAGCAGCTTCCTGAGAAAGGATGAGTAGGTGGAAAATTCTGAAACTGCTGTGTTCTTCATTCCCACAATTAATGGAATGTAGAATTTTAGGTTGAAATCATTTTATTTAACTTAGAATTTAAAAGGCATTGCTTAACCATCTTCAAGCTTCTAGTGTTGGTATTGATAGAGCTAATGCCTTGCTCACCCCTCTCTATAGACAGTCTTTTTTTTGCTTGTTTTGTTTTTTTCTCTAGAAGCTTTTAGATTCATTACCTGAAGTATGGGTCTTTTTAAAATTCATTCTGCTAGACACTCAGGAAACTTGTCAATCCAAAGTCCATTTGTTTTGAGAAGCATTCTTGTATTTTTTCTAGTCAATTTACCCTCTTTGCTCTCTATTCTTGTTTTCCAGAATTCTCTTTATTTTGATATTGGGCCTCCAACACCCATCATTTTAATTTTTTTATCATTTTCCTCCTAATATCTGTCTCATTTTACATTGTATGCAATTTCCTCGTTTGTCATTGTAACTCTAATATTTAAATATTTTTCCACTGTCATATATTTATTTTCAAAAAGCAGTTTGCATTATATTTCCAAGAAATGGTTTATCGTATTTTTTTGAAACTATTTAGTTCCTTCAAGTTTTCTGTTGCTCCAGGCATTGTGTTTTTTCCTTTGTCTGTTTTGCTTCCTGTTTGAAGCTTTCCTGAAAGCCTTGTTTTTCTGTTTACATTAAGAATAAGCCACGTAAAAGTTGGATGGAAGCTATGTGTGTGGAGGCAAGGTGTAAGAGTAGCAGGCTGCGTTATTTTGGGGAACCTCCCTATATCAGTTCCTGTGGATCTTTCCTTTTGGAATAGTTCAGTTTCTCTAGTGATGGATCCTCCAATTTCTTGCCTGGGGAATACAAACCTTGCTGCTGACATTCTAAAGCTAGGCTATGGAAGAGAGGTTAGAGATCTCCATTTGCCCTGTAGGCTTTCACTTAACCTGCTTCATGTGCAGTCTGTGGATACCTGCACAAACATGTCCTGAGCCCAGAACCTTTGGCTCACTTCGCTTAGAGGCGATACTTGATGTTTTCTGTGGGGCTAGGGAAGGAAGTCGTCTGGCCTTGCTAAGTAGGAGTGGGACCTGGAAGTCTACTTCTTATAAAGTCTCCTTGTTTTCACCCCTACCCAAACCTCTTCTGCACTTCTGCCGAAGATCCTTTTCGGAGTTCTGTAGTGCAAATCACTTTGCTTCTCTTCCATATCCTCCACTGCAGGCTTTCAGGTATAATCTTTTCTTCCATCTGCCCCGTCTTCATTTATTTATTTATTTATTTATTTTTCTGAGAAAGATTAGCCCTGAGCTAACATCTGCTGCCAATGCTCCTCTTTTTGCTGAGGAAGACTGGCCCTGAGCTCACATCCATGCCCATCTTCCTCTACTTTATATGTGGGACGCCTGCCACAGCATGGCTTGCCAAATGGTGCCATGTCCACACCCGGGACCCAAACTGGCGAACCCCAGGCGGCCAAAGCAAAACGTGAACACTAAACTGCTGCACCACTGGGCCAGCCCCCGTCTTCATTTATTAATGTTAGTGTCATCAAAGACAGAGTTCATGTTTCTATATTCTATATTTTGGGGTTATTAAGATAGAAGGTCTTGCAGTTATCTAGTGCCAAATAAAAAACCACACCAATATTTAGTGGTTTAAAACAAGAGCAGTCACTTAATTGCTCGCAAAGAGGCAATTTGGGCAAAATGGCTTGACTGTAAATTGCAGTTCTACTTCCAAGGTGATTTGCTTATTTGACTGACAAGTTGATTCTGGTTGTTGGTTTGAAGTTCAACTGGACTGTTGGTTTCAAACCTCAAGTTACTCTTCATGGGGCTTCTTGGGCTTCTTCAGATCAAGGCAGCTGAGTTCTAAGAACAAGTGTTCCAGAAGAACCTTGGTTCTTCTGCAAGAAGAAGGTGGAAGCTGCAAAGTTTCTCAACATAACCTCAGAAATCCCAGTCATTTTGCCACATTGTGTTGGCCAAGTAGGTCACTAACGCCAGTCCAGATTCAGAGAGGAATTTGGCTCTACCTCTCAATGAGAAGAGTAACAAGAATTTGCAACCATCTTTAATATACCACTGGGGCAAAGATCTTATTTGGTCATCTTGAAGTGGGAAACTTGCTGTAATATCATTTTTAATAGGATAGAACATTGACAAACCAGAATTTCTCTATAGGAGGGGGAATGAGATGGTAAATGATCTTGGAATCATACAATGTGAGAAATTGTGGAAAAGAATTTAGACATGTTTCCTTGAAAGGGGGAAATGATGAGCTTGTCAAATATGCAAAAAGTTGTCTCTCCTATGGCAAGAAAATGTACTCATGCTGAGAAACTACACAGGCAAGCTTTGTCTTAGGATTAGTGGGTAAAAGTTTTCTGAGGCCCACGTTGGCTCAATATTAAAAAACAGAAACAAAACAATTTCCTGTCAATTTTAATTGTGTACAAATGGAGTTGCTATTTCCAAAAGAATGAGTGCCTTGTTTCTTCTCTATGTGATATCTTTAATGGATCCATGCATAGCACTCCTTGCATTAGGTAGAACATTGGCTGAATGACTCATTTCATTCTTCACAATTTTTTGATTCTGGGATTATAAATACGTCTGTAAACTTGTTACCGTCTAAAAGCTCAACTTCCAAACACTCAGACCTTCTAGAATTTGATGAAGTAAATTGTGCTTCATCTTATACATATAATTGGAGTTCTTGAAGACTTTTGAGTCTTGAAGACTCTTAGTCTTTATCTACTGTAAGGGTAATAATCTTTTTCATTCATCTCTTAGGGCATGGATTGTTTTAGTTACTTTTTGACTAAATCTTCTCTAATTCTACTTTGCCTGTTTTGCATTGTGGAAACCAGACTGCACACAATACTTCTGATGGTTATGAGGGTTGGCTGTTTTCATCCTATAAAGCCAATAATTACGATGACTATTTTAGGTTAAACTATATATTTCTTATTCCCTGATTCATATTTGCTTTGCTTACATTGAAAAATTAAGTAAGCAAAATGTGCACATTCCGTTGCATGTCCTTTAGTCAGAAATTATATGCTCTTTATGAACATTTTTACCCAAAATTTCAATTTTATGTACTGTCAACTGATTATGCAAACTAGAAAATAATTAAGTAAACTAATATGATAAAAGAGTAACTCATCCCTGAGAAATTTGAGATCTTCCCTTCTAATTTTATTTCAAAGGCCAATAAAAATCTATGTAGAAGACAATCCATGAAGTAGAAGATATTTTCCTTAATTTGAATAGGAAACATGCTCAGGAACACACAGCCGGTGAATCTCAGAGCCAGCACCCAACCCAGTTTTCTTCGAGATTAGTGCTCTGCCTATCATACCACATCACAGCAACATTTTCATCCACATTAATGCAATAAAAAATGAAGAACTAATTTAAAATTTTTTCCTCCTATATTTGATTTGATTTTTCTTTTCTTTGTTTATTGCCTTTCATGCTTTTTTCACCAGTTCCCGTCAGTTTTGTGGCTTATTATAGATTTCAGTATATATGGGTATAATTATCCTTGCATACTTTTCCCAGGTTTAGACAAGGGGTTGTGTGAGGTTTTGAACTTTTATTTATTTATTTTGTGGTTGGAGGGGGTGGGAGAAGAAGAGTTGGGGAGAGGACTGTTGCCAGCTTTCCACGTTATAAATTATCTCAGAGACTACTAACGTTTTAGTACATTATCAAAGAAGAGTCTCTTGCTATAGCTTGGCAAAAATAAGTTTTTTGCTTTTGTTTATTCTTGCTAGCACTGTGGACTATTACTATATCTAAGTAAGATCTATTGTACCTCAGCTGTTTTGATACACTGTTGTGATTATTTTTGTTTTTAAGGTTTTCATTATGCAAACAAATTTATGACAATTTACGAGGATTTTATTTCCGAATGAGCTATCTTACATTTTTTATGTTTTCACTAACAAATTTGTCTTAGGCTCTTTGCTTCTGTTATTTTGTCCAGCTTTGTATATTTTACATAAGTGCTTATAGTAATGATTGAAACATTCCAGAAGTATTAAAAGTAAAAAGTGAAAGCTCACACACCTAATCCAAAGTAAGATAATAATCACCATATTCTAGACTCTTTTCTTTGCATATATAACTTTTTTTAATAAAAACGAGAATCATACCATACATACTAGTTTCAAGTTCCTTTTTCACATATATATCATAGACATTGATACTTTTTAAATGTTTTCTTATTACAAAGTGACACAGCCTATTGTAGAAAATTGGAAAATATATACTTAAAAATAGTCCCTCCATCCTTTGGTCTTTTTCTCTATAAATATTTATAAGAGTGAATCATATTCTATTTATTGTTTTGCAACTTGTTTTGATATAAAAACACTGGGAACATTTTTCACTGTCATCAAATATTTTCCACATCTTTGCTTTTTATAACAACTTTCTTTCTGATTACAAAGTATGTTTATTGTATAAAATGTTGAAAGTACAGATAAACACAAAAAGAAAGAAAACTTCAACTAACTGGTTCATTTACCCAGTTTTGATATTTAGTGTATTTTTCATTTTCTTATTGAGTGATGACATTTTAAAGGAGATTGTTTTTGTCACATACTGCCAGTATTTTTTCCATATTGTTTATTATGTGTGTTATTATGTTTTACTTTTGGGATAAATAAGTTTACATTTTTTCTTTATTCCAGTATCTTAGACTTTCCCTTTTGGAGTAATGCCTAAAACTATTTTCCTGAACCCTTAGGGTTATGTAGTAAATATTCAGTATTTTCTTTTAGTATTTTTATGGTTTTATTATTTTACCTTTAAAAAATCTTTAATCTGGGACCAGCCCCGTGGCTGAGTGGTTAAGTTCGTGCACTCCGCTTCAGAGGCCCAGGGTTTCAATGGTTCGGATCCTGGGCGTGGACATGGCACCACTCATGAGGCCATGCTGAGGCAGCGTTCCACATGCCACAACTAGAAGGACCCACAACTAAAATATACAACTATGTACCAGGGAGCTTTGGGAAGAAAAAGGAAAAGTAAAATCTTAAAAAAAAAAAATCTTTAATCTATTAAAATATTTTTACCTATCCTATAGTGTAGTAATCTGACTTTCTCTTTTTCAGGTAATTAGCTATTTGTGTATTGTTCCAACACTATTTTCCCAGTGATTTTAATATGTTAGCTTTGTCTTACATTTTATTGTTATAAATTGGATATTATATTTTTCTAAAATTATTGATGATTTATAAAAAGATACTAAGTTTTTATTTATTTGGTAAGCTATAGCTTTACTGGCATCTTTTTAGTTATTTCTTATTGATTGTGATTTAAAAGTTCTTCTAGTAATCAGTTTCACAAGAATCCAAAAGTTTATCTGACTTTGGTGCTGGAATTTCCTCATAGATACATGTATTTTGTAAAACTCCCAATTTGATAGGAGCAATAAAATATAGGAAAGTTGGATCAACTGTAGCTAAAACAGAAAATTAAGTAAAATGAATAATTATGAGTGGGTATTTAAATTTTAAGATAGCCTGAGACTGAGGTAGAAAATGTGTTTTTTATTCTTGAAGGTAAAGCTCTTTAGTAGAATAAGTTTATCGGCAGGAAGAGTGAAAAAAAAATACTTGGCTCTCACTGCTTTTCCATTTGCTTTCCAACTAGGTTAAAGGGTATACATGCTTTTACTAAGAAATTGTTACTAGGTAACAATTTAAACCTAAGTATTTGCTTAAATTCCAAATAATGATTGGATTTTGTACTATAGATATTTGGGGGGAGATTATTAATGCGTTTATTAGAATTCTGATTCCTTCTGGTACCTAATTTATTTTCATGAGTGCAGTATTGAGATTAGGCAGTATTTTTCCACTAAGCTGACTTCCTTTTGCTCTTGGCTTTCTATCATGTTTTCACTAGATAGATGTCTGTGGGAGGTAGACATGAATGAATGTAGCTTCCTATGACCTTGAGAAATTCTAGCATCATTTATAACAGGTCTAGATAGCTATGTATGCGCTTTGTGGACTATTTCATGCAAAGTTTAGTTACTCTCTTTATAGTCTTCTTTTTCTCCTTTGTTCCTGATTTCTGTTAATGATATCACCATCCTTATAGTCACTTGGGCTCAAAATCTGAGTCATCTGACTCCCTCCTCACCTCCCATATCCAGTCATTCTTCAAGGCTGATTGAGTCTACCTCCATAGTATCTTCATATCCGTCCTCTCATTTCCCTTCCCACTGCTGTTTCAGACCTCTATCACCCCTTTGCTGGACATTTCCAGTGACTTCCTAATACTTCTCCTCTTTACTAGTCTTTTTTTTTCCCGGTCTATTCCCACAGAAAACAACAAAAATAATTTTCTGAAAAATACCTCTGGTCATGGAACTTTGCTACTGAAAAATCTTCTCAACCCTCAGAAATTGTCTCTTGTGGTATCTTTCTTGTGTCACTTATCACTTTCTACCTTCTTTTAAAACTATTTATGGACTTTTCTTATCTCCCCCAAGAGTCTGTAAACTGCTTGAGAGGAGGCTGCAAAAAATGTGTGTATTTTCAACAACACCTGCCTGGTCTTGCACATACTACTCACGTGGTAGCTACTCAATAAACTAAGAAATACCAATTGAGAGAAAGGGTTAGCATTATATGAAACGTGTTCACTTAATATTCAGTCGTACTCTAATGCAAAATAAAATGTAAAATGCAGTGAACACAGAAATCATTTTATGTAAGAAAGATTGATCTGTTTTGCATCTTTGAGTTTAGTAGTCACCTGAGAGGAAGGATTGAAGACAATATAGAAGACATTTAGTTAAATGACTCATAATTACTAATTCACATTAAGTAAAACAATGTTTGTGAAATTCTATGCTTTAGAAACAAACGAAAGTTTTTGTGATAACTTCTTTATTCTGTAAGCTGCATAACTAAAGAAAAAGGAAAATTACAGGCACATTAGGAATAAGAGTTTGAAAAATAAAGTAACTTATTTGTTTGATGTAGCCTAAAAGATTACGGCAGCCAGTATTATTGAAGTAATGGGGAATGGGAGCATGGGGGTGGCTGTGGTATTTTTGTGTTTAAAGCTTACACAATAGAGTAGGAATGTTGTACATATTTACTTGGAAGAGTATGGTTTGAATAAGTTTGCTTTCCTAAACGCCATCTGTCCAAGTGACCTAGCTACTTGGATTCTTTTCCACAAAATGTTGGGTTGCCGGCTGTGTGAAATCTACTGACTTTTTTATTCCTATCAATATAGGAAATTGAGAATTAAGTAAGAAATAAGAAATTTATATTTCTTAAAACATCATCTTTTAAAAGAATGCAGTTTTTCCTCCATATTTATATTGGTTAGTTTGTCTTTATCTTGAGTGTAATCCATGAGTCTATATACCATCTTAGGTTAATATTTCCTGAAAGGCTATTTTATAGTTTCTGAATTTAATCTTATTTTAAGAGAGCATTTTTTAGCTTCTGTTTAGGACTGCAGTGTTTAAATTAATTAATACGTGCCACTTAATCTGATTCATTGAAGCTAAATCTCCAAATTAAATACTAATATCCTTTACCTTTCTAGTTTGTATTAAATATATTTAAGGCCAAATAATCTTTTTGTAGCTTAATAGGATCCTTATCCTATTCAGAAATTTCAAATTATTTACATTATTTTATTAGTGAAAACACATAACACCAAAAAAGTTCATCAGTTATAATGGTAGTTCTCATTCTTATGGCCCGTGCATTTTCTTTTTATGTAGTAGAATAGATTATCCAGTGAACATCCCCCCAAAGTACAAGGTGATAATTAAAGGTTCTTTTGACATTCTTACTATAATGATAGAATATGTATTTGATCATTTGAGTTTAGAGACTATGGGAAAGCATTTAATAATGATTATTTATGCACTCACTAAAATGCTTTAACATTCCTTTGATGCTATTCTCTGTTAAGCACATTTTCCTATGAAGTGTTTGCAGTTCCCCACACCATGTCAGTGCCTGCTGGTTTTTCCCCTTGTGAAGTATCTGTTCCTTTACATACAGAGATTTATGAAAGAGTTCATAGTGTGGATGATCTGAAGTCCAACAGGACTCATTTTCATATGATTTAGTGCCATTTGAACACTCTGGGTGTCAGTTGTTACTGGGACCTGTTTTTGACTCTGTTGAACCTTTACTGGCTGTGGTTTGTCTGGCCATCACATGACTTCTCTGAAAATTCCCCCTCCCCTTCATTTCCAGTAAATTGTTTGAGTAGGAGTGAGTCAGAGTGAAACCAGCTTCCCTGTAACCACAGGGCTTGTTAAAGAATTTGTCAACGTGGACTCTAGAGGGTTTGCATTAAGCTTTGCAGTAACTGCTATGGTTTGTGTTGCGTCAGGAGTTCCACAGAAAAGCTTCCTGCTCTCAAGATCTCTTGCTTGTTTGCAAAGGGTTAAACTGATAAACTTTACCATAATGAACATTAGAGACACACGTTAAACACATTTATTTATCATTTAAAGGCCATGTCAAAGCTACCAAGACTTACTGTAGTTTCTCTTCTCAGAATCAACCATCCACACCCAATAACATTTAGTTTTTGAAAAGACAGGCCTGCTAGATCTTCTTTCAGAGCTGGCTCATGATTTTACCACAAAGTACCATCAAGATTAAGCAATTTTAAGTGGTCTCTTTTGAAGGATTCTGTTGCAGGATATCAAGTCTGCTAGCACAGTTAGCTTTGGTACATAAAGGTCACTTACATGCATTTGGTTCAACAAGAAAAGGTAGCAGTTAAAATAGTTCTGTAGTTGTAGTTTCTAAGTATACTTAGCATGATTTATGGTGGAATTCTTAATGCCTCATTTGTTCTCTCAGGAAACTTTTACTTTATTTTGAACTCTTCTCTTGCCACCTCACTCCCAGACTTTTAGTCTTTATTCGTTTTCTGACTCTTCTCTGTTTCTTTAACCCATTCTTATAGTAGTATTAACTAAATGAACGAGAGAGTTGCAACTTGGTGCAAACTGCTGCATGAATGGGCACTGGGAAACTTGTTTGCTCGTTGTGCACTCCTGAATCCATTTGTTTTTGTGTATGCATTTCTGTATTTAACCATGTCATCTCAGCCAGACTTTTATTTAAAAAATAAATTTAATGAATATATTTAAATCCAACCTCCTAAAAATCATTTTTAGTTCTGCTTTTTTTTGGAACAAAATAAATTAAGGGGAAAGAACATGCTAGAAAATTTTGAGCTAGTTATTCCTTACAGGAAGGAATACAGAATAATGGAAGTTTAAAATTGTGTATATTCTAGCAATGCTCACTAACTCTCAAGGATCAAATTAAAATAGAAAAAAAGTATTTGTTTTGATCAAGAAGCAATTCTAATTGAAACTAGGTGATTTTAAAATGAAAGAAGAGGTTAGTACCTCTTCTTAAGCCTAGTCATTAACAAAGCACAGTAAGTAATAAATGTTTTAAGATTTTCCTGGTAGTTTGCTTTGGACATTGGAGTATAGTTTTTTGTCTTATGTCTGCTTTGTTCTTTTCATTTGCACACCTGTTTACAGATATGGAAAAAAAACAAGCAGTGGGTAGGCGTTAGGTTACCTTTGTTAAACTAATTTAAAGAGTTTTTTTTCAGGTTTGTGTTTCAAACACCTTTTGTAAAATGCCTTTACAAAGGTCCCTTTTATTGAAACTTGGACCAACAGACTGTGCTGTGCTTTTGCTCATGAGTTTGCAAATCAGTAACACCCTGATTACAAACCTGCTCTCTCAGTGCTCCCATGGGTCCTGGCCCAAGATCAGAGTTTAATGCAAGACATGGACAGCAGAATAACTATTATGCTCATTTCCTGTTACAAAAGGTGTTTTCATTTCTAATTAGCCAGGGTGTTTGGTTTGTCATAATAGATCTGTAGTTCTCTCTTGCTGAGTATTTAAGGAAATTTCTCTTGGTAGAGTGTTCTTCCCTTTTTCCTGTCTTGGGCCTTACAGTGTAAAAACATGACTGTCATGCTTTTAAACTAAAGCATTAAATCTAGCAATACCAGGAAGTGGGCATGATAATTAATCTTGTGTGCCCCTAAAAAGTAGGGATGTACTTTAGACTTCGTTGTCCCTTTACCTGATATGGGTCTGCGTCAATTAATTTATCAAAACTTGTAAAAATTTGTATTTTTACTACTTCTTGAGGTAAAGACTTCAGTAATTTCATAGCCTGTTATTTAAAGCAATGTTTCCATTTGTTTTAAATTTGCCTCTCTCATGTTATAAAGAGTGCCACTCTCATTAGAGTATTGTAAGATTTTTTTTAACACTTCCCCTTTCCTCTTTTCATAACTTTATAGATTTGAGTCAGTTCCTTTTTCAACCTTTCTAGAGAAAGTAATCATTTACTTTATATATATATATATAACAGCCTCCAAAACTCTGATCACGTTTTTTTTCTATGGGTCTTTATCTAATTGTTTTATATCTTTCCTGCCATGAAGTTATCAGAACTGCACATGACTTTCCAGGGGCAAGTATATTACCGTACTCATGTTTTTCAGATTTCTACAACTGTGGTCCTGTTTGGCAATGCATTTTGCTGATGTTTTTAATAAATTGTTTAATAAACGGTTTGCTTGGGAAAATACTCCTAGTTCCCTTTTCTTTGTTCATGACTTAAAACTTTTATAACACATCATTTTATATTTAAATAATTTTTCCCTAAATGTGTTAACTTACTCTTGTTCACATTGAAACTTACCTGCCACTTTGCTTCTTAAGTTTACATGATCCTTCAATTTATTGTCATGAATTTGGCACTTCCTACTTTAAAATTTTAATTTCAGCTGTAGATTTGGAACTTAAACTCTCTGCTCCTTTTTCCAGGGCCATTTATAAATTTGTTAGGTAGGATCGTACTATCTTAGGAAAGAACCCCTCTATTTACATTTCTCATGATAGAGATTTTTCCATTTATCTTTATCCTTTGTTTTCAGTCTCTTAAGTTTCCTGTTCCTGACAGTTTTGCAAATTCCATACTGACTTAGTTTACAAAACTTTGGATAAGTCAAGATCATCTCAACCATTTTTACTTTTTTCTCTTTTTTTCACCCATGTTCTAATATTTCTGTTGTCTTACATACCTAGCAGATTGTCATATGCTTTTTGTTTTTTAAATTCCAGTTTGAATCTGGAAATAAATGTTATTTGTTAGTTACTTGTAACCAAAACACAACCATTCATAAAGTGCTAAAAATGGATGGTGATTTTTTTCTCTCCTAGCATCAACTAAGATTTGGTAAATACCCTTTCTGGTGAGACATGAGGAAATCACATGAGATATTGGCTTCAGACAAGAAAAAGAGAGAGAAGAAAAGAAAAATGCATTACTTTCCAATATGTCATTTCTAATTAATCTTACGTACTCAGACATTTTCCCTGAGTGTCTAGAACACTGTTGTTCTTCTTGGGCAAAAGAATCCCTTCTCTTTTTTTTCTGAGGAAGATTAGCCCTGAGCTAACATCTGCTGCCAATCCTCCTCTTTTTGCTGAGGAAAACTGGCCCTGAGCTAACATCTGTGCCCATCTTCCTCTACTTTATATGTGGGATGCCTGCCACAGCATTGCTTGACAAGCAGTACCATGTCTGCACCCGGGATTTGAACCGGTGAACCCCAGGCCACCGAAGCGACACATGTGCTCTTAACTGCTGCACCACTGGGCCAGTCCTAGAGTCCCTTATTTCAAGTAGAACCTAGGCAGGCACTGACAGAAATGGATGCCACCTGCCTGCCTTCCTAACAATTACCGTATGGTTTCTTTTCAACAGAAACCTAAGCAGAGAGAGACAGAGGGAAAGGAAGCAGCAGATACTGGCCAATTTTAATGAGGGAACTTGAATTTTAATTTGACTGGACTATGAAAAGGAGGGAAAAAAAGCACTGTATGCATATCTGAACTTCCAAAAATACTTCTTTAATTTTTATCTGAAAATCTTAACAAATGCTGATGGTCAGGTCTTTAAAAAGCTTCCTGAAACCTTACTTCTTCCATTTCTTCTTTCTTCACAGACTACCCAAGAGATATTTTATGTCTAATAGATTGTCTGTGAGTTTGAAGATTAGTAATCACAGTGAGATAACTTTTACAGGTGTAAGTAACTAAAGAATTTCCTCTTATTTTCTGAAGACAAGATATGTTGATTAAGAACCATCATTCAGGAGTAGGAATCTCATCCATTTCTACCTTCTTGTGGTAGAGGATTTGGTAAACTAATTGGTGGCACTGCAAGGCAGATTTGACGAGTTTTCAATTCTTAATGCATTTCCTTCCTTCCCTCCTTCCTGCTTTATAGCCCTCTTCCTTCCGTGATGTTAACGTTTCTTTTCTCTTTCCGAAATTCAAAACAAAACAAAATAAAAACCTCTTATCCCCTTAGTTATGAGATTGCACTAGAACTGAGCTCATCATAATGGCTGGCTAGGAGTTCTGATAAGATATTTTATTTCATTGAGTCTCAGGTTTTTTTCATCTTTTGGCTTTTACTAAGTAATATAACTTAAATCTAAACAATTCTGTCCCATAGTCAGTTTTGTTTCTTATGTATCATAGTGATAGATAGTATCACCATTTTACAGAAAAGATGAAGAAACTGTGGCTCAGAGAAATTTAAAGACTTAATGTAATCAGCACTCTATCGTTTTGATGTTGCGGGATGCCTATAGAATTAGTATTTTTATTCTCTTTCTCTAAGCACTTTTCATCTTTTTTTCATGCTGAGAGAGTCTCCCTTGCATTCAAGCTTTCCTGAGTCATTCATTATCTCTTTCCCCTTCTCTCTACTATTGCAACCCACCACCCGCATACACACAATAGGTTATTTATTTATTTCTCTCTCAAGGGAAAAAACTTGCTAAAACTCACTTTCCCTAGATTCTTAGCCTGGCTTATTCGCTCACCTAATTTAGTATTTTGATCGCTTGTCACCTTTTCTGTGAGGGCTTCTCTGGCCATCCTATTTAAAATTACACCTTCCCTACTTCCCCATTCTATAGTTTTTGTCTCCTTCCACTAAAATATAAGTTCCATGAGAGTCCAGATTGTTATCACTTTGATTCAGTGTTGTATGCCCTGCTCCTACAATAGTGTTTGGCATGTAGTAAACGCTTGGTAAACGTTTGTTGAATGAATGGTTGAACCACTATGGCCTCATCTTTGTATTCTTTATCACCTTCCCATATAGTAGTTACCAGCTTTATTTGGTTGCATTTAATTGCTTTTAAATAAGAGTTCTGGTTTTTGGAAAAGATTATAATTTTGTCTTCTAAAATTCCGTGAGTGAAAAATATATGTTGTTTTTCCAAAACTTAGCATTTAAAATAACGTTTACTTTTCCCTTATTCAGTTTATTTAGTCTTCGTATGTTTGGGTTGTCAAAGCTGCTAATTAACACAAACACACTCATTAGAACCATCTGTAGGAGACAAAAACCTTTTAGTTTTTTTCAGTTGAGATTTATTGTCACTTGGCAACATGGAAGCAATATTAAGAGTAATGTATGTTACAACCACTTTTGAAAAGTGTTTGGCACTATCTGCTAAAGTTAAACATACACATAACCAGTGATCCAGCAATTCCATTTGTAGATTTGTACCTACAGGAAGACGTGGCAAAAGATTTGTACAAGAATGTTCATAGCGGTATTATTCATAATAGCCCTAAACTAGAAACAACCCTAATGTCCACCAACAGTAGAATAAATAAATTGATTGTGTTATATTTATGCAGTGGAATACTATATAGCAACACATTGGTTATTGCTACATGCAACAGCATGGATGAATCACGTAGAGATAATGTTGAGCTACAGAAGCCAGATATAAAAGAGGACCTACTATATAATTCCATGTATATAAAGGTCAAAAATAGGCAAGTTACATCTGTGGTAATAGAAGTCAATGATAGTGGTTATTTTAGGGGAAGGCATAATTACTAGGAGTGCCACCAGCTGAGTTTCTGGAGTTCTGGTAATGTTCTATATCTGGATCTCAATGGTAGTTATATGGGTGTGTTCGTTGTAAAATTCCATCAAGATGTACATTTTAGATTTATATACACTACTGTATCTCTGTTGTACCTCAGTTAAAAAAATCCTTGTACCATCCTCCCCCCAAAGTAAATTTGGGGGGAGTAAAGTAACAAATACATTAGTACATGCAGAAATCCATTTAATCTTGATCTTGACCCAGACAGAGCTGATAGCTTCCTATATTTTGCACAAGTCTCTGAAATGTGTTATTCACGGTAGATTATATATTCCATGTATATATTATTATGTGAAAAAAATCTTGCTGATCGTTCTCACATAATTTTTGAAAGGCACAATTTCGATGAAGTGCTGTAGAACCTACTACAGGCACAATTGCCTTTAAATCAATGACTTTTGGACCTTTGTTTTTACTATACCCCATAATGCAAAATACAGTGATTGTAATTCACCGTGCAAAGTCTCTGCGTATGTAACTGAAATAGATGTTTTGCGAAACTGTATTTACCTGTATCACGTGTTGATCTCCCATTTTTATTCAGTTCATTAAAAAACGTGATGCTATTTGTGACCCATTAAATTTTCACAATATGCAGTCTAATACGACTACAGTAAATAATAAAAATACATGAGTACGAACAGAAGTAAAATCTAAGTTTTCTTTTCAGATTCTAGATGGAAGTAGTTTTTTAGTACTTATTAAATTTAGCCAGTTTCCAAAATAAATGTTTATTACTGTTTCCAAGAACAGATTTTCTTTGCTTCTGTTTTGTTTTGTTTCTTTGCCTATGTTTATATGTTTTATATATAATCTCATCTCTCTTTTTTTGAAGGGGAAAAAATAGTCTTTATGTTCTTCTATTTTATTTTTAATGTGCCAGAGAAAGGGAAACCGTAGTTCCATTTTTAGATAGTGATAAAGGCAATCAATAGATAATTCTAGCTAGAAAATCCAATACTGTCTTACAAACATTATTATCTTTAACCCTCTGAAAAGTTAGTGTATGGACTAGGATATGAAGAAGACAGAACTGTTTGCTTTTTATACAATGGAGTACACAGATTTCTCACACTTGTCATTTATAGTCTTGATTTTTGCCACAGCTATGAAACAATTGTACCATTAGTTCCTTATTGGTTTGTTTTTGGATTTTTTTCATTTTAACTGATGACTTTTAAAAAATTGAGATACAGGGGCTGGCCCCATGGCCAAGTGGTTAAGTTCGTGTGCTCTGCTTCAGCGGCCCAGGGTTTCGCCGGTTCAGATCCTGGGCACAAACATGGCACCACTTGTCAGGCCATGCTGAGGCAGCTTCCCACATAGCACAACTAGAAGGACCCACAACTAAAATATACAACCATGTACTGGGGGGATTTGGGGAGAAAAAGCAGAAAGAAAAAAAAGAAGATTGGCAATCGTTGTTAGCTCAGGTGCCAATCTTTAAAAAATTGAGATATAATTGACATATAACATTGTATTAGTTTTAGGTGTACAGCATAATGATTTGATATACGTGTATCTTGCAAAATGATTACCACAATAAGTTTAGTTAACATCCATTACCATACATAGTTGCAATTTTTTTTCTTGTAGTGAAACTTTTAAGATCTCTTTTAGCAACTTTCAAACATACAATACAGTATTAACTGTAGTCACTGTGCTGTACATTACATCCCCAGAACTTACCTTATAACTGGAAGTTTGTAACTTTTGACCGCCTTCACCGGTTTCACCCACCCCACACCCCCTGGCATCCACCAGTCTGTTCTCTGTATCTATGACTTCAGGGTTTTTTTTAAGATTCCACGTATAAGTGAGATCATACAGTATTTGTCTTTCTCTGACTGACTTATTTCACTTAACATAATGCCCTCCTGGTCCATGCATGTTGTTGCAAATGGCAAGAGTTCCTTCTTTTTTATGGCTGAATGACGTTCCATTTTGTATGTGTGTGTGTGCATGTGCACACGCGCGCACATCTCTCTCTCTAGCCTACATTTTCTTTATCTGTTCATCCACTGATGGACACTTAGATTGTTTCCATGTCTTGGCTATTGTAAATAATGCTACAATAAATTTGAGGGGGTGCGGCTATTTTTTCAAGACAGTTCCAAAATCCAAAACAAAAATTCAAAAATCCAAAAACAAACCAATAAGGATTTCATTTCCTTTGGATCAGTATCCAGAAGGGGAATTGCTGGATCATATGGTGATTCTATTTTTAATTTTTTGAATAACCTCCATACTGGCTGTACTAATTTACATTCCCACCAACAGTGTAGAAGCATTCTCTTTTCTCCTCATCCTTGCCAACACTTGTTATCTCTTGTCTTTTTGATGATGGCCATTCTAACAGTTGTGAAGTGATCTCTCTTTGTGGTTTTGATTTACATTTCCCTGCTGATTAGTGATGTTGAGCACATTTTCGTGTACCTGTTGGCTGTATGTATGTCTTCTTTGGAAAAATATCTATTGAGATTCTCTGCCCATTTTTCAATCAGTGTGGGTTTTTTTCCTGTTGCATTATATGAGTTCCTTATGTATTTTGTTTATTAACCCCCTGTCAAATAGCTGGTTTGCAGATATTTTCTCCCATTTGATAGGTAGCTTTTTCATTTGTTTATGGTTTCCCTGTCTGTACAGAAACTTTTTAATTTGATGTAATCCCACTTGTTTATTTTTGCTTTTGTTACGTTTGCTTTTAGTATCATATCCAAAAAAATCATTGCCTAGTCCAATGTCAAGGAGATGACCCCCTATGTTTTCTTCTAGGAGTTTTATGGTTTCAGATCATACGTTCAAGTCTTTAATCCATTTTGAGTTAATTTTTGTGTATGGGGGCCAGCCCCGGGGCCAGGTGGTTGAGTTTGTGCACTCCACTTCAGCAGCCCAGGGTTTTGCTGGTTCGGATCCTGGGCATGGACATGGCACCACTCGTCAGGCCATGCTGAGGTGGCATCCCACATGCCACAACTAGAAGGACCCACAACTAAAAAATATACAGCTGTGTACTGGGGGTTTTGGGGAGAAAAAGCAGAAAAAAAAGAAGGAGAAGATTGGCAACAGTTGATAGCTCAGGTGCCAATCTTTAAAAAACAAAAACAATTTTGTGTATGGTGTAAGATAGGGGTCCAGTTTCATTCTTTTGTATGTGGCTGTCCAGTTTTCTCAACACCATTTATAAAAGAGACTGTCCATTCCCCGCTGTATATTCTTGGCTCCTTTGTTGTAAATTAATTGATCATATATGTGTGGCTTTGTTTCTGGACTCTCTGTTCTTTTCCCTTGATCTGTGTGTCTGTTTGTGTGTTTTTTTTTTTTTTAAGATTTTATTTTTCCTTTTTCTCCCAAAGCCCCCTGGTACATAGTTGTGTCTTTCTAGTTGTGGGCCCTTCTAGTTGTGGCGTGTGGGACACTGCCTCACCATGGCTTGCCGAGTGGTGCCATGTCCACGCCCAGGATCTGAATGAGTGAAACCCTGGGCCGCTGAAGAAGAGCGTGCCAACTTAACCACTTGACCACAGGGCCAGCCCCTATGCGTCTGTTTTTAACTCAGTCGCATACTGTTTTGATTACTATAGCTTTGTAATATAGTTTGGAATCAGGAAGCATGATGCCTCCAGCTTTGCTCATCTTTATCACGATTGCTTTGGCCATTCAGGATCCTTGGTGGTTCCATACAGATTTTAGGATTGTTTGTTCTATTTCTGTAAAAAATGCATTGGAATTTTGATGGGGATTGCATTGAATCTGTAGATCACTTTGAGTAGTACAGACATTTTAACATTTAATTTAAATATTAATTCTTCATCCACAAACATGGAATGTCTTTCCCTTTATTTATCTTCTTGAATTTTTTTCTTCAACACCTTATAGTTTTCAATGTACAAGTCTTTCACTTGCTTAGTTAAATTTATTCCTAGGTATTTTATTCTTTTTGGTATCATTGTAAATGGAATTGGTTTATTAATTTCTCTTTCTGATAGTTCATTATTAGTGTTACCAAGTGAAGGCTCACTGCCCAAAGCACATAGAAACCAGTACTACAGCACCAGCTTTTGAGAGAAGAAAGAATTTTATTGCATGGCCTACCAGCAAGGAGACAGGAGGCAAGGCTCAAATCTGTCTCCCCGAGCTGAAGTGGGGACAGACTTTTAAGGAGTTGGGAGTGGGAGTGGTTATACAAAACGCTAACTTGGTGGAATCTGATTGGAGAGTAGGAATCTAACACTTAGAAGTCCGATGTGCTACAAATCAAGAGACCCTTTGCTTCTTATTTAGGTTCCCTGTTCTGCTTTCTCTTTACACTGGGTTCTGTAGTTGGGGAACTTCTGATTCCTAGGCAGCTCAAGATCATCTGAGGACAAGGTTTTCATCTTCTGAGCGTGCTCCAGCTACGTGGCTTGCAATTTTTGCTCAGTGCTCCTGGAAAACAACTTTTGGTACAACATTGTTATTGATTCAGTAGGCTACAAGACAACCAGTATGAATTGGCCTATGATGATTACATTAGTGTATAGAAACACAACTGATTTTTGTGTATTGATTTTGTATCCTGCAACTTTACTGAATTTGTTTATTAGTTCTAAAATTTTTTTTTTTCTTTTGAGGAAGATCAGCCCTGATCTAACATCTGCCACCAATCCTCCTCTTTCTGCTGAGGAAGTCTGGCCCTGAGCTAACATCTGTGCCCATCTTCCTCTACTTTATGTGGGATAGCTGCCACAGCATGGCTAGACAAGCGGTGCGTAGGTCTGCACCCAGGATCTGAACCAGCAAACACTGGGCTACAAAGCAGAACCTGTGAACTTAACTGCTGTGCCACCGGGCCAGCCCTCAGTTCTAAAAGTTTTTTGGTGGAATCTTTAGTAGTTTCTTTTTTCTTTTTTTGTTTTTTTTTTCTGTTTTTTTTTTTCTCCCCAAAGCTCCAGTACATAGTTGTATATCCTAGTTGTAGGTCATTCTAGTTCTTCTATGTGGGATGCCTCCACAGCATGGCCTGAGGAGCAGTGTGTAGGTCTACTCCTGGGATCTGAACTGGCAAACCCTGGGCCACCAAAGCAGAGCACACGAACCTAACCACTCGGCCATGAGGCCAGCCCTCTAGTATTTTCTATATATATTATCAAGTCATCTGCAAATCAGTTTTACTTCTTATTTTACAATTTGCCTTATATTTCTTTTTCTTGCCTAATTGCTCTAGCTATGACTTCCAGTACTATGTTGAATAACACTGGTGAGAGTAAGTATCCTTGTCTTGTTCCTGATCCATTGAGTATGATATTAGTTGTGGGCTTGTCATATATGGCCTTTATTATGTAGAGGTACATTCCCTCTATCTGTTTTACTGAGAGTTTTTATCAGGAATGGATGTTGGATTTTGTCAAATGCGTCTTCTGTATCTGTTGAGGTAATGATATCATTATTTTCTTTCATTTTGTTAAGGTGGTATATTACGTTGATTGATTTGTAGATGTTGAATCATCCTTGCATCCCTGGAATAAATCACACTTGGTCATGGTAAATGACCCTTTTAATGTATTGTTGAATTCAGTTTGCTAATATTTTCTTGAGGATTTTTGCATCTGTGTTCATCAGGGATATTGGCCTGTAATATTTTTTGCTTGTAGTATCCTTGTCTGCTTTTTGTACTAGGGTAATCCTGGGCTTGTAAATTGAGTTTGGAAGTATTCCTGCCTCTTCATTTTTTTGGAAGCTTTCAAGAAGGATTGGCATTAGTTCTTCTTTAAATGATAGAATTCACCAATGAAGTCATCTGGTCTTGAACTTTTCTTTGTTGAGAGGTTTTTGATTACTGATTCAATCTCCTTACTAGTAATTGGTCTGTTCAGATTTTCTGTTTCTTCATGATTTGTTGTTGATAGGTTGTATGTTTCTAGGAATTTATCCATTTCTAATAGATTGTCCAATTTTTCTGCATATAATTGTTCAAAGTAATCTCTTATGATCCTTTGTATTTTTGTGGTATCAATTATAATGACTCCTTTCATTTCTGATTTTATTTAAGTCCTCTTTTTTTCTTGGTGAGTCTAACTAAAGGTTTGTCTATTTTGTTTATCTTTTTAAAAAACCAGTTTAGTTACACTGATCTTTCCTATTGTCTTTCTAGTCTCTTTCATATATTTTCACTATGATCTTTGTTATTTCCTTCCTTCTGCTAACTTGGGGCTTAGTTTGTTCTTTGTTTTCTAGTTCCTTGAGGTATAAAGTCAGGTCATTTATTTGAGATCTTTCTTATTTCTTAATGTGGACATTTATCACTATGAATTTCCCTCGTAGAACTGCTTTTGCTGCATCCTGTAAGTTTTGCTATGTTTTAGTTTCAATTCATTTGTTTCAAGATTTTTTTATTTCACTTTTGAGTTCTTTCACCCATTGGTTGTTCTATAGCATGTTTTTAAAACTCCACATATTTGTGAATTTTCCTTTTTTTTTTTAAAGATTTTATTTTTCTCCCAAAGCTCCCCCAGTACATAGTTGTGTATTTTTGGATGTGGGTCCTTCTAGTTGTGGCATGTGGGATGCCGCCTCAGCATGGCTTGATGAATGGTGCCATGTCTGTGCCCAGGATTCGAACCAGCAAAACCCCGGGCTGCCGAAGCAGAGTCCACAAACTTAACCACTTGGCCACGGGGCCGGCCCCTCTGTTTTTCTTTTTGTAATTGATTAATAATTTCTTACCGATGCATCAGAAAAAATGCTTGATATGATTTCAGTCTTCTTAACTTTATTAATGTGTCTTATGTTCTAATATATGATCTGTCTTGGATAATGTTCCATGTGTGCTTAAGAAGAATGTGTATATATTCTTCTACTTGTGGATAGAATGCTCTGTAAATGTCTGTTAAGTTCATCTGGTCTTTTAAATCCGTTGTTTACTTATTGATTTTCCATCTGAATGATCTATCCATTGATGAAAGTGGGGTATTGAGTTCTACCATTATTGTATTGCTATCTATTTCTCCCATTTGATCTGTTAATATTGCTTTATGTATTTAGATGCCCCTATCTTGATGCATAAATATTTATAAATGTTATGTTCTGTTGTTGTATTGACACCTTTATCATTATATAATGACCTCCTTTTTATCTTATTACAGTTTTGTCTGACATAAGTATAGCTACCCAAGTTTCCTTTTGGTTTCTGTTTGCTCAGAATATCTTTTTCCATCCCTTCACTTTCAGTCTGTGTGTATCCTCAGAGCTGAAGTGAGTCTCTTGTAGGAAGCATGTAGATGGGTCTTATTTTTTTATCCATCTAGCCAGTCTGTGCCTTTTTATTAGAGAATTTAATCTATTTACATTTAAAGTGATTATTGCGGCCTGGCCCCGTGGCCGAGTGGTTAAGTTCGCGCGCTCCGCTGCAGGCAGCCCAGTGTTTTGTTGGTTCGAATCCTGGGTGCGGACATGGCACTGCTCATCAAAACACGCTGAGGCAGCGTCCCACATGCCACAACTAGAAGGACCCACAACAAAGAATATACAAGTGTGTACTGGGGGGCTTTGGGGAGAAAAAGGAAAAAAAAAACTTTAAAAAAGTAAAATAAAAAAATAAATAAATAAAGTGATTATTGATAGGTATAGACTTAATGCCATTTTGTTAATTGTTTTCTGGCTGTTTTGTAATTTCTTTGTTCCTTTCTTCTCTCGCCTCCTTTCTTTGTGATTTGATGATTTTCTGTAGCACAGTGCTTTTATTCTTTTCTCTTTATCTTTTGCGTATCTATTATAGGTTTTTGCTGTGTGGTTACCATGAGGCTTACATAAAACATCTTATGTTTATAACAGTCTATTTTAAGTTGATAGCAACTTAAGTTTGAACACGTTCTAAAGCTCTACCTTTTTATTCTCCCCCTCATTTAATGTTTCTGGTGTCACAACTTAGATCTTTTTATCTTGCTGCCTTTAAGAATCTCTCCTTGTCTTTAGCTTTTAACAACTTAATTATAATATGTCTTGGTGTGGGTCTCTTTGGATTCATCTTTTTTTGGGCTTCCTGGATCTGGGTGTCTGTTTCCTTCCCCAAAATAGAGAAGTTTTCAGCTGTTATTTCTTCACATAACTTTTCCTCCCCTTTCTCTCTCTCTCTTCTCCTTTGGGACCCATATAATATGAATATTCATCCTGTTGATGTTGTCCCATAAGTCCGTTAAACTATCTTAACTCATTTCATTGTTTTTTCTTTTTCCTCCTCTGATTGGGTGAATTGCACTGCCCTGTTTTCAGGTTCACTGGTCTGTCCTTCTGCTTCATCTAGTCTACTGTTGAACCTCTCTGTTAAATTTTCCAGTTCAGTAATTGTATTCTTCATCTCTGCAACTTCTGTATAGTACTTTATTATATTTTCTATCTCTGTTGAAATTCTCACTTTGTTTATGCATTGTTCTCCTCATCTCAGAGTGCATATTTATGACCATTATATTGAACTCTTTATCAGATAAGTCACTCATCTTTGTTTCATCAAGATCTTTTTCTGAGAGGCCAGCCCAGTGGCATAGTGGTTAAGTTTGTGCAGTCCACTTCAGCAGCCCAGGGTTTGCAGGCTCAGATCCCAGGTACAGAACTACACATTGCTTATCAAGCCATGCTGTGGTGGCATCCCACATACAAAATAGAGGAAGATTGACCCAAATGTTAGCTCAGCAACAATCTTCCTTAAGCAAAAAGAGAAAGATTGGCAATAGATATTAGCTCAGAGCCAATCTTCCTCACCCAAAACAATACAAAAAAAAGATATTTTTCTGAGATTTTTATCCTGTTCTTTCATTGGAACATATTCCTCTGTTTCTTCATTTTCCTTGACTCTCTGTGTTGGTTTCTATGCATTAGATAAAACAGCCACCTCTCTGTCTTGAAGGAGTGACCTTGTATAGGAGATAAACCTTATCTTTCAACCCTGCCCTAGCTCTTAGGTTGTCTCTCAATCCTTTGTGATTGTCCAAGCAACTTTCTTTATTCTTAGTGGCTCCCAATTGTTGAGGGTGTGCCAAGACCTGTCAGCATCCCAAAGGGTAGTATTTTAGTCAGCTGCTACATGCAAACTTATTGGAAGATGGACCCATAGGCAGCAACTTTTAAAGTATGCAAATATACCTCTTTTAGGAGAAGACTGGGAGATAGGCATTTCTGTCTGCTCCCTCTGCACTGAGGCCTGGGGGAATAGCCAGCTAAGAACTGTTTCTCTGTTGTAGTCCTTTGTGACCTGCAAACATTAAGCCCCACTGGCCACCAGAGCCAGGCGATCCAGGGACAACCCCTGGGCCACAGCTGCAAGGTTTGGGGCACCAGATGTGTGTACAAACACCTCTTTCAGAGATACCTGTGACCTGGAGCAGGGCAGAGGAGAGCATGAAGATGGCACCTGCCAGCCTCCACAGTCTCTAGAGAATATTGCAGCCAGCCCCTAGATGTGTGTTAAATTAGAAACCTGCCCCTCAGGCCAGAAGTTTTAAGCAAACAGGCCTCTCCATGGAAGGATTGGACCTCTGTACTGCTGCCTCTGTACTGGCCTGGAGGGTTAGCTCTGGTTAGCCCATGCAAGCCCTTTAAGAACTGTCTCTTAGTTCACTATAGCCTTTTGGGTCTCTTGGACACAAGCCCCATTGACTTTCAAAGCTAGATGTTTTCGGGACCCATATCTCAGGTGGAAGTCTTAAAAGCTGGAGTACCAGATGTGGGTTTGTGAGGAGCCAAACCCTTTGCTCCTCAGGAAGCAGCTGGGAGTTGTGAGTTCCCTCCTAGTTGTATATCACCACACCAGGAGTGAAGTTTATGATGAGATGGTTTCTCAGCCTCTCCTACCCTTTTGATTTGGGTTTTTTCTCATTTGCCTCAATGTGTAGGAATTGCTCAGCTAGTTTCTGAATTTCTTTCAGAGGGAATTGTTCCATATTTGGCTATAGATTTGGTGTGTTCATGGGACGAGGTGATTTCAGGAGCCTCCCATGTTGCCATCTTGAGTTGGAACTCTGGAATCTCTTCTTAAAACTTCTAAATTTCGGGGCTGGCCCAGTGACGCAGCATTTAAGTGTGCATGTTCCGCTTCGGCAGCCCAGGGTTTGCTGGTTCGGATCCTGGGTGTGGACATGGCACTGCTTATCAAGCCATGCTGTGGCAGGCATCCCACATATAAAGTAGAGGAAGACGGGCACAGATGTTAGCTCAGGGCCAGTCTTCCTCAGCAAAAAGAGGAGGATTGGCAACAGATGTTAGCTCAGGGCTAATCTTCCTCAAAACAAAACAAAACGAAACAAAAACTTCTAAATTTCTAAGTTATTTTCAAGATAAAATTTCTTTGCTTTTCTGAAGTGTGTTTCTGTGATGTATTCTATTTGCACTATTATAGAATTTTACCCTAATTTCCAATGTAAGTAGAAATTCCAGTGATCATCCCTGATGTAATGATGTAAAAGCCATAAATTGGATATTAAAGCATTTCATTTTCAGAAGTAGTTGCACAACTCTGATCACTTTTTTTGGTAAATGTGTGCAGTTTGTAATCCGGCATCCTATAGGTACTAAATTTAAAGTTTATTAACTACTTCCTACTGTCACAATCACTTATTTCATCAAGTTAATATCCCTACTTTTTCTTATTCCTAGAGTTTATTTCCTAACAGTCTTCATCGCATAATGTATTCGAGTCCATATAATTCAAAAACACAATAGATGATGTGTGACCCTTTTGAAAATTTACCTCATTTAAAGAAGACCTGCTCAAATATCAATATTAAAACATAGTGGTTACATTAATGTTATTGTTGAGGGAGTCAACAGTAAGATAAAATATTTTGTTTGCTTTGAATTCGATGAATTAATGCTCTATATATTTATATGAAAATAACCCATAAAGAGCCCTGACAATAGGTAGAAAGTTGCACTTAAGACATGTTCTAGTCTGTTTTTAAGAGCAGAAAGATTGAAAGATTATGAGTTACATTTCATTGCAGTTTGTATTAAGATGATAATTAATTGTATCCTTTCATTGTGTTATTTACTATGTGTAATATGATTTCCTTGTAGGAAATATTTAACTACTTGGTTATTAGGATCTTAATAACAAGTTAATATTTCAGAGTCATTGTCCACAATGCTGAAACAGCTTATAATTAGGTCATCATGACTGTTTAGCTCTATTTCTAGTAAATAGAATTTTACTTGCTTGATACAACATATTTGACTAGGACACAGGAACTAGCAAGTCATTTTTAGGCAGTAAAAGAACTTCACAAATACAGTATATTTTAGTATAAATTCCCTTATACACAAGGAATTATTATTGAAACAGTTGCTCTGAAGGTTTTCATATTGGCTGTGGAGCTGCTTCAATACCAAACACAAGAAGAGCATTAGCTCAGCAGAAGTTTTAATATAAACTAGGTTAAGAAGGCAGGTAATTTATGAAACTGCTGGCCAGTTACCATCACATCGAGGGTAATATAAAGCTAACGTTAGCTGTTAACCAAATACATATTTCCCTCCAGTAATATTGCATTCATTTAACATATGTAGGGATTTTCTGTTGCTTTTAAAGAGATCTTGAAATTTCATATGGTCACTTATCATGAAAATGAAAAGATTTATTGTTACCATTTGAAGATAAATGTTATTTCATGTATTTAGATGCAAGTTGACAGAGATTCAAAGGTTAGTATTTTATAAGCCAATTATAATTAGCCTGACAGTTTCTCTTCTACCTTAATCATCAATATCTTTCTTAGGAAAAGCAATGTGAAGCAAAAGTAGTGCGGGAATATTCATACTTGAAGGCTTTGTCTGTTTTTCTCTATTTAATCCTTGGAATCTCAGTAGTAAGGACTTACTGTAATTGTTCTTCATCTGTCTTCTTGCAGTCACTGGGGAGGTGTTCCTAGTCTCTCATTCTCACTTTCAGAAGCATAATCAGTCACATACATAATCACTATTGGTGGGAGTGGGAAAGATAATTTGTATTTTGTTTATTTATTTTAAAAAAGTAGAAAGCGATATATGGTTACTAATTGTAAATGCATACTACTTATTTAGGTAGAGGTAGAGAATGAAACTTTCCTCTCAGGCACTGAAATTGTGAAATAGGTAAACATTGTGAAATGTGAATCCAGAGAAATGAAACTATTAAAAGGAATTTGGTTTTAGTTGTACAGACTGTTTTTTAAATGAAGAATGACAATTGAGGAAGTAATCAAACTGAGCTTGCTATAGAGTTCCCACAAATACACCAAACCATTAAATGAAATATGAATTTCCTTTGATATTTAACTTAAATCTTGAATACCTAACGTACTAATTTGTTAAATTTTTTCTTGAAAATATTGTTTGCTATTGGTGCACTTTTTTTCTTGGCTTATTTATTTTATTTCATGGCCTGAAAAGAATAGAAAATTTTGTTTGAAATGGTTCTTTTAAACTTGAGTAAAAGAGTAGTGTTTTGCTGGTGTTGGGTGTATGTATGTGTACATGTATTTAAATTGGGTTTATTGTCAAATAATATACCTACAATACAATTCTCTCTATTTTAAAAGCAAGTGAAAAACCTAAATATTTTAATGCCTAGACGTTACTTTAAAATCAGCATGATCAGAGAGAGGTATCAAATTAATGCTAATAATGGAAAAATATTGAAGTTGTTAAAAAAAATAAATAACTTTTAAAACTATAGAGCAACAAACAAGGAAGGTACAGTTACATTTAACATGTAGAACGTTTTAGACAATAAGAGAATGTTTTCAATAAAATTATGTTAAACTTTCAAAGCTGTATCAGTAGGTTTTGAATATATGGCTTTACAAGTGAAATAAGTTTAGAATAAAAACAATAAAATATAGTTGTGTTTATGAAATCTAAACATGAGTGATTTTGCTATTGTAAAATATTACAGATTTGGTGCAAATACCAATACAATGCTTCCCTGAATTTGTTTTCATTACACCGGCAAGGAAAAACATCAAGAAAATACTCTTTCAAGCTGCATATTCTGCTACTGTTGGTTTCTTTTAATGAAAACAACTGTGCAGACTTTGTATTAGTTTAATTGAAATAAATGTTTGTGGATTGTTTAATATATAAATGTAATTTTAATTCCGAGAATATTGTGAAAGATCTGGAAAATAAATTATAGGAACTGAAAGTAGCGTGGTCACTGTGTGTGTTAAACACATAATGAGATTTATGAAATCCATTTTCAGTAGATGACTTTCAGTCTTTTTGAAAGTAAAACTCTCCATTAAAAAGGCTCTTAACTTGTTTTCCTGTAAGACATGCCAGCTAAAAATTAATTTTAAAAAAAAGGTAATGGGAGGGTTCTGCTTCACTTATTTGGATAGAATACTCTTTACCCCCAAAAGAAGATTCTTGAAGCAGCCTTAAGGATAATTGATGATGGGCACCCAGGCATATGAAAGAACAAGGAGTCTCTTTTCCTTTGTTCTTGTCTAATTTCTGTTAAATAAAGACATTTTGCCTCAAAGGGATAAAATGGCTCCTTACTTTCAGGATGTTTTTAAAAACATGATTCCTTGAACTTCTGCAGGCTTAAATATTTTTATTGTTTTGTATATTAGATGATCTACATGATGTTTAATCATTTTCTTTGTATAAACCTATTGGTATAATCATACCTCTTTTCCTATTTAAATGTGTGTATGTATCTCTATTAGAAAAATACCATCAGTTTAAATAATAGCACTTTCATAGTCACTTGGTTTAAGTCAATATGAGATTGTAAAGCCTTGAAGTTAGGATGAAAAACAGCAGGACACCAAACCTTCTAAATACAACACTGATGATCTTGAGTATACCATTTTATGCAAAAAAAACTAATTTTCTATAATTTGTATATTGAGGACTACATAAATGCTATGATAGAAAAATGTTCCCACATATGTCTGATTTGGAAAATACATCTATAGAAAGTATTGACTTTAAAATAAAATTTGTATAGGCTTTTTTTCTTTGTTTTACTTTTTCTTAGCAATTGAGTACCTTCTTACCTCTCATTAAAGTGGATTTGCTATGAAGATAACAAGGGCTGTAAAGGAAGGCATTTTCTTGAATTTATATTTTTTAACTCTTGGGCTATATTAATTAAAATTTCATAACTAGTTTATAATCTTACAGTATCATTTGGTATTTTAAAACTCAAAACGTTTCTATTATGGCTTACCAGTTTTTATTTAGTGTTTATAATAAATTATAAATTTAGTAATTTAGGGATTAATTGTGTAAGTTGCTCAAAATAAATGGAAGTGTGATTTGTTTTAAAATAAGTTATATACTAAAATTCATTTCATTATATATTCTTAAATGGGTTTTAAATCAATAAAATCAATATTTCACTTAATGCAATAGATGTCAATTTGAGAAAAAAATTAAATCTTCAGTTAGAAATCTGGGTAAAAATGGAAAGTGCTCTTTGCTGTAGTAGTTCAGTTGTTTAAAAAGAGTAAATCTAATATAATTAACTTACTAAAAAAAGTAAGCCTAATCCCCAAAAGAAAAATTCTCTCTTTGGAAATAAATCATAAAATTACAAAATTGCATTCTAGAATTTAGTTAATGATTAACTTTGGGAGCCTATGTATTTAAGCTTGAAAGTGTTTCTATTGACCACTGATATCTTTTAAGATATACCTTATTGGTTTAATTCCTTTGACTTTCTCACCATCCTCAGCAAGTAAGTAGGAGGAAGGTTTGTGTTTTTTTAATTTCAATATTTACTGTTGTAGTAATTTGACAGGGCTATTCTACATAGTATTATTTGTTAAAGTGTTGTTGTTTTTTAAGTAGGAATATACAGCTTCTGTTATGGATTGGAGAAGTGCTTTAAACTCTGTTCCTCTTCTATGAAGGAACCTTCTTTTGTATTTTGACCTTTCTGTAAGATTGTTGCCTATTAGAGTATTGAACTGAAGAGAGAGGAAGAGGTTCTATGATATGAAAGTTTTTAAAAAGACATTCATACATTAGATAATATTTTTATCATATCATTTATTTTCATTGAAATTTTATTTGGAGTATATACCATTTCAAAACCAGAAAAGAATTAGAGTCAAATTTCAGATTGGTACTTTTAAGAAAAAATAGACACGTAAATATAATTATAGCACCAACATGCTGGAAGAAGAAAATCATGAAAATAAAATAGCCAACCAAATGCATGTTTCAGCATAGGAGGTGGCCTAGTGAGATGAAAAGTGCACTGATTTCAGAATCTGAAGAATCTGCTCTGTACCCCAGGATTATTGAAAAGCTCAAGTAAATGTTTGTGAAAACATTTTACGAAACTAGCACAAGCTGTACAGATGTAGAATGTTATTTTGCTTTTTGGGATAATGAATGCTTAGTTATTGCCACATAACTGGGTTGTTTTGGTGTTTTTTTTTTCATCTTCTGGCTAGTGACTAGCAGAGGTGTCTTCATTGGCTGTCTTGGAAAATCCTATGATTTCCTACCCCAATATTAATCAGGGAATAAATCTGGCAAGTTGTGGAAGGAAAGATAAAGAGATAGATGTGCTAGGCCAATATTTCCAAAAGAATGAGTTGGTTCATGACTAGTTTACAGCATTTAGTTCATCCCTAGATAATCCAGAGAGAATCCAAAAAATAAAGTAAGAATGTCCTGGCTTATTCTTGAAAGATGGTAAAAGTTTATCTTTAAGGATGTAATTAATGTTCTGTCAAGATTTTATTTGCATGTTTTCCAGTGCACCCTTCTGTGATTTTTTTTTTAAATCATTTATCTTATTCATTAAATGGATCAATGCTCTCAGACTGTGGGACATTTAATATTATAAACTCTATAAAAAGCCATCTTTCCTTCTTTCTTGTACTTTTCATTAATGTTTTGATATCCTCCTTTTATGCAGGACTTTGCCTCCCGGGCTAAACTGGCGGTTCAAAACCTAGTACAGAAAGTTGGATTTTTCGGAATTTTGGCCTGTGCTTCAGTAAGTGAATTGTATTAAAAGTGAGAAATTCCAATAAATGGTAGATTTATATTTTGATCCAGTTTGTTTTTAAAGATACATGCCTGAATGAACAAAAATGCTATCACTTTTAATGGGTATGTAATTTTATTAATCTTTCATCTTATGCATCAGATGAATTATTTTCTGTTGGATAGGTTCATATCTTGTTTATTGACTTTTAAGTATTTCATCATTCCATGATGACTTCAGACCTAAATGGCTTGATTCAATAAGAACAAAAGAGACAAAATCTGTCCTTCCCATGAAGAATTTATAATGAAGTGCATTTAACCAAATAACAATGACTTCATTCTTTTCAGAGTTACAGATAGGCAGTCTTTTTCCAGTTTCAAGCATTAGTTATAAGGAAGAATTCGTATAAAACCTGTCTTAAGTGACATTAACACCTAGCTAGGTAAGTGAAACATCTGTGGCAAAATTAAGGACATCTTTGGCTACAGTGAACTAAGAAGTCATTTATGTCAAAAACTTCGTTAATTTCTCAAATTGCAGATTTGTGAAACTCACGTTCCTTGGTGAGTTAGTGTTTATGCCAGTTCTTTTCTAATATAATAGACTTATATTTGAAATGGAGCATTTTGATCAAAGTTTTCTTTGGTAGCCTGTACACAATTGTTGTTAGTTCACTGGTAGATTTGGCCAGAATAACTAGGTGCACCTAGTTAGACATGATAAAAAAGCTGCAATTATAAGGAAAATTCACAAGATTATTGTCCACTGACACAGAGCTACTTTATCCATTATGTACTAGAACATGAATACATACATCTTTGAGTACTCCCTTTCCCCTCATTTCTAATGTGATGTCAACATTCTAGAGATATTCTGAAATATGCATGTGCTGAATTAGTGTCTTTTAACCCTGACAATGCTAGAAATTTTCATAATTAACCTTATTGATCCCAACTATTTGAGCAATAGATATGTTGTAGTGTGATATATACTGGAAAGAGAATTGGCTTTGGAGCCCGGCTTACTTAGGTTCCTAAACCAGTTTTGCCTCTTATTAGCTCTGTAACCTCAATCGAGTTACTCTCTTTGAGCTCTAGTTTTCTAATTTTTAAAATGGGGCAATAAGACGCTCATTGCAAAGGCTGATGGGTTAAAGGTAATACATGTGGACTAACACAGTGCCTACAACATCAATGCTCAGCCGTTCTTTATTGTTATTCATTAGCTTTGTATCAACCATTGAATGCTTGGAATAAAGACTTGAAAGGTATATTCCCTTTCCTTCAAGGTCCTGAAGTCTAGTGAGGAAGACAGTTGAAATATAATGAGAGTAAAAAAGGTACTGTGGAAGCCCAGCAGAATGGGATTAAGCTGAGAGGCCTAATGGATACTAATGTCCTTAGCTTAGAGGCTAAGAGAACAAGTGTGGAAGCCACATTGCCTGGGTTGAAACTCTGCTCTGCTGCCATTTATACTGAACAAATTGCTTAACCTATCTGTCTCATTTTTCTTATCTGTAAAATGGGTATAATGATATCGTATAGCATTTTGAGGGGGATTGAGTTAATGATGTAGAAACCTTAGCAAAGTATCTAACAAGTGAAAGCATTCAATAAAAGTTAGCTTTCATTATTCCTGAGGAAAGAACAAGTACCTTTGATTTATTAAAGCAGAAATTATTTATTCTTTGGCACTCATCTATGCCTGTATCCTAACTGCTAAAAGTCCACTTTCTACACTATCTGGTCTTCTTTATATTTGACTAGGAATAGTCAATATTTAACACAAATTGATATGTCAATTTGGGCCTATGGGAACTTTTTTCTAGGAAATTTTTAATACTTACATTTCTATATACGTGATTTAAGGTAAAATATATAAACTAAAATACACAAAACTAGTTGAGGGAAAAATCTCAAGGCTACTTAATAGTTTTTTTAATTCTAATCTTCTTTTCTGTGTATGTAGTTAGCACTTTAAAAAAAGAGTACATAACATGCACATGTAACAGCAAATTCATCGAGTGTGCTCTTCTGAGAGTATCCGACATATGTATGCAGAGGTGTCCAGCATGTCAACATATTCTAATTTTTAGCTACTCTGATTTACGTATCTTATACACTCTAATTTCTATTTCAACGTGAAGTGGAGCCCGATAATAAAAGAAAACAATTAAAATTGTAATTCATGGAGTTTTGAGGGTCACATGAGAAAATATAAGAAATGACGGATGTAAGCCTGTGCAAATGATGTTGTTATTACATGGTTGTAAGACAGATGAAATTGCATAAAGCATTTGAATTTGGATGAGAAAAACAAGACTGAGTTACTGAATCTAATTCTTTTGTTACTAACAAAAGAATCCTTGAATTCTAATTTAGTCATAGCATTGTTTTTAAAAGAACACGTGACAAATATTTTTTAAACAACTAAGCTTTTCTTTGACAATTCGAAAACAAAATCACATAAATCAATTGGTTTATAAATGGTTTGACCAATAGCTACAAGGATAGAGTACTTGTATGGGGGAAAAATGGACGACGTGCTCAAAAACAGCTTGTAGTTTTTTTGCATTTTTATATGAAATTGTCTTCTAGCATTCTTGAAATGTGGGGATGTTTGGAAAAGGTATTTGTTGTGAATCACTTCTTTGTCTGAGATAGCATTCAAAACATCTGAATCTGAGCTCTCACTTTCCACACTTGATTTTCTAAAATATATCTCATTGCTCCATGGCCTTGGGTTCTCGTAAAATAAAATACAAATAATGAAATTTTTTTATGTTGAGAAATAAAAGTATATTCACCTATAAATGTATTTGAGAATGTACAAGAATGTTTGCTATAGATATGAGCACTTTCTAGATAAAGTTCTTACTTCAGGCTAAAGATTTTAGAACGCTAGTAATTACTGAAATAATGAAGGGTTTTTCTTCATTTATACCTTACCTTAGAAAACAGCTACCAAGTGGCCAAGTATCTACTGAATGGGATTAAATTCCTGTGGATCCATTGGCTTTATCCACTTCTAATGTGATGGGAAAAGTATATTAAGGGGGCATTAGACATAAGTAATATAAGGAAAAGGACAGTTGAGTTTGCTTTGAACAGATTGAACAACAGCCTGACATGAATATGAGACCCTAACTTACAGACACATTAGAATACTTGCCTAGGGGCTGGCCTGGTGGGGCGGTGGTTAAGTGCACACGTTCCACTTCGCTGGCCAGGGGTTCACCAGTTCAGATCCCGGGTGCGGACATGGTACCTCTTGGCACGCCATGCTGTAGTAGGCGTCCCGCATGTAAAGTAGAGGAAGATGGGCACGGATGTTAGCTCAGGGCTAGTCTTCCTCAGAAAAAAAGAGGAGGATTGGCAGCGGTTAGCTCAGGGCTAATCTTCCTCAAAAAAAAAAAAAAAAAAAAAACTTGCCTAAACTTCTGAACAGTCTAGTACTGATCAGGGAGCTCATAGCTCTCATTGCAGTGTAAGCAAGGCTTAAAGTGGAATTCTACATACCTATAGGGGGTAAAATTAAACTGTTCTTCAGATTATATATGAAGTCCCATTTTAATTAATTTATTTATTTTACAGATTCCAAATCCTCTATTTGATCTGGCTGGAATAACATGTGGACACTTTCTTGTACCTTTTTGGACTTTCTTTGGTGCAACCCTGATTGGAAAAGCAATAATTAAAATGCACATCCAGGTAATTATACCTTCTGATTCCCTGCTTAATGATAGTGAGCCTATTAAAAGGCACTGAAACATATTTCCCTTGCTCGTTCCAAAGCGAATTGTTAAGATTTTGGTTCTGCTTCTTTTGACTGGTAGTTTGCTTAGGTATTCAATCATGGAACATCATTTGGAACGTACTAAATTTGGGGCAGGTTTTTCCTGTCCCTGCTGGAAAATTGTGCCCTTTTGTTATTTTTTCCTTGTTTTCTTTCTTTCCTTCTTTCTTCCTCTCTTCCTCTCTTTATTTATTTCACTTTTTGCCTTGTAAAACTGTTTGTTTAAGACTTTTATCAACAAAAGGAGTGTTCCTGTACAGGAAAATGTACATCATTTTCATATTCCAAAACTGTTATATCTTTACTGACCATGAGCCGAGACAGTATCGCGTTTCACTAATTCTACTTTTCTTTCACACACTCTATATAATACTTCCTCTCAAGGCACCAATCTATTTTACAGAAAAGCAGCCAGATGTTAGTGTGGGAGAGAATGGGGAAGAAGAGGGGTCTCTGAAGAGGCGAAGAGATGTGGGTTGTGGTTAGAGAAGTGAGAAACTGCTAGTCTTCAGAGCCACTGTTAACAAAATCTTTAGGATAGGTATGTGTGTGTGTATATGAATAGAGGAGAGAAAAGAGGCTAAGAACTTAAATGAGGGGAAATGGATATGTGCTTCTAGGACTGTGATATGAATTGTTTCCTTCTAAGGGCAAAGCTCACTAGAATAAAATAAAATTAACCTGGAAAGGATTTCTTAATCAGTGAGGTTTGCAACAAAGAGGCATTCACCAAAGGAAAGGCAAGAACAGTGAGTAATGTCTATGCCCTGGTATGATTCCTTAATAATTAAAAGCATGTCTATCCCCCAAGTTTCTTTGTAATGCTTTTCTACCTCCAGTTCTTAGAAGAGAAAGAAACAGGAAAACTTCAGCTGCTTCTATGTGTCCAGTTTCTTTCTTTCTTTTTTTTAAATTTTTTTGGTGAGGAAGATTGGCCCTGAGCTAACATCTGCTGCCAATCCTCCTCTTTTTGCTGAGGAAGATTGACCCTGAGCTAACATCCATGCCCAGCTTCCTCTACTTTATATGTGGGATGCCTGCCACAGCATGGCTTGGCAAGTGGTGCTTGGGTCTGCCAGGATCCAAACTGGCGAACCCCGGGCCGGCAAGGAAGAACGTGCAAACTTAACCACTGTGCCCCCAGGCTGGCCCTGATGGTTTTTTCTTTAATCTTTTCTAGTTCTTTCTAGGGGAAGAAGGAATCTATCATTTAGCTTTTTGGAGTCCTTTGAAAGTATTAATATCTAAGGAAAAATAACAGATTATTTTAATGCCCTTTGTAACAGCAACTTCTCTGGGAATCCATAAACTTTATGAATCCTGCTTTAAAGATTTTATTTTTCCTTTTTCTCCCCAAAGCCCCCCGGTACATAGTTGTGTATTTTTAGTTGTGGGTCCTTCTAGTTGTGGCATGTGGGATTCCATCTCAGCGTGGCCTGATAAGTGGTGCCATGTCCGAGCCCAGGATCCAAACTGGCGAAACCCTGGGCCGCCAAAGCGGAACGCACGAACTTAACCACTCAGCCGCAGGGCCAGCCCCTGAATCCTGCTTTATGTAGTAACTTTCTATAAATTACAGTAAAATTTGTTGTGCTAAAAGTACTGCACAGTGATAAAGTATGCAATTTATTAGACCTTTCATTACAGAATATTCAAAAATATTATATTTTTTAAACATTCTCAGTGGATTTTTTCAAGTTATAATAATGATTAGTTTTTTTATATAGTATTTCACACTCAAAGCACTTAGTGTATGTCGTCTGATTTAATTATTATAATCCTAGGATAGAGAAGGTACTACTCCCATTTTGTACTTGTCAAACTTAGGGAGGTTAATAAGTGATAGCTGCCTAAGAGAGTAAGTGACAGCTGGGATCTGAACCCATCTTTCAGCTTCAAGCTACTTCTTTCCATTTTTTTGCATTGCCTTCTTAACTATTAATTACTTAGATGATTAAGGAAACTGAATTGTTTAATGCTTGCTGTTTATCAGTACCTGTGCCAAGCAGTTCACATTGCTTATCTCAGAACAATCCTGTGAGATGGTTATTATCTATATTTCATAGATAGGGGAACTGAATGTTAGAGAAGATAAAATACATGCCTAAGACCCTGGAATTCAAACCAAGCTCTATATAGCCAAAGCTTATTCCCTGTATCTGTGTGGAAGAAAAAAGAAAGCTGAAATCCATCTATGTTTCTAAAAGGAAAGAATCTGAGTTCCTTCACTAAACTGAGACCATGGGATATGTTTGCTATGTTCCATTGTATCAGAGGGACATACTTTCTAAAGGCATGTCACTTGATGTACATCCAGATCTAGCTCAGGGCCACAAACATTTTTCCTTCCTTGGGTAAGCAATATTAGTGAGTAATATAAACATTTTAACTATTTCTGAAATAACAGGGGAAACCCCACACACAGATTTTTTTCTGTAATCTAATGGTAAATCTGTCTCCTCTTCTAGTTCTCTTTTCTTTTTCCTCAGCTTTAAAACTAGACAACCTTTTTTGATAAATATTTTTATTGATAGCTTTCTATTAAACTTAACCTAAAGATTTCAAATCAGCGCACCTAATAATGTTAGATCAAGATTTCCCTTCCACTGGACAAGTTCAAGTCCTCTGCCTGTAAAAGGACCCTTAGAAACATTGCCTTCCTCCCAAATAATGAAGAAAATGAGAAATCAACATACTCATGTATAATATTTCATGTACCATATAATTTACTTATCCTGTGTCTTGTTTATTGCCTCTCTATCTTCCCATCCACCACCACACACACACATACAGAAATGTAACCTCCCTGAGGACAGAGAGATTTGTCTCTTGGCTCACTGAGGTATTCTAGTGCCAAGAACAGCATCTGGCATGTAGTAGGCACTCAGTAAATATTTAATAAATGAATCTAAGATTCTTCTTTCGTTGAAGGAAAGATAGTTTCTTTGTTCATTCTGGCACCATTAGTTCCCTGCACCCATATCTTCTGTTCTTCCTAGCCTACCCTTTACCTTGTTTGCTCTGTGCACATGGTCGAGTGAGCTGGCTGGTGGTCTGCGCCTTTTGTTTACTTGGTAGAATCCCCACTCAGACCTCCATCTTGAATGATTCTAAGACATATGTTCTTAAATGTCTGACACATTTATGTCTTGCCCAGCACAGTGAATTTTCAAGCTGTTACATATGAAAGGAAAGTCCTTTGTTTTCAAGCAATGAAATTGTGCAATTATCTGGGCATTGGCTTATTTTGAATGTTAGGAAATGATGGTGGGGAAAGCTCATGGTGGCGAAATCACTGAGAGGCAAAACCATTAGCTGTTTCTTGGTAAAGATTTATAGCTCCAATTAACTGGCTTTTAGTATGGATACTAGCAAGACCCCCATATATTAATGTTTTTCTCCCTAAATGATCTGTAATCATTGTCTTATTAGCTTCATACACCATTTGTGTAACATTATTCATAAAATCGTCATCCATCTTGTAACTGTTTGACATCTAAATGTGCTTACTTTTTTCATGAGATAGGTATGTATCTTTTTTAAACTAATAGATGCATAAACAAACACCGAAAAGGACTATGAACTTTTTTTACCCCAGTCTTATTTCCTTACACAAAACCAACTGTGCAGCTGCAAATGTCTCTGTTAACACTAGGACATTGATTAAGAAAAGGTTTTTGCCTAATTAGTCTTCTACGTGAATATAAGCTTGAGATTCGTAATGGGTGAATAAGAAGACTATTGTCATCTGGTTACATAGGCTAAAGTTATTATTTAACAAACAATAACAAAGCACTAAAGAGCTTGTTATCAGGAATTTGGAGAGAGAATCTAGAATTACTTATATTAATTCAGAGAAGTATTATCAATCCTTTAAGCTAAACTTTCGTAGCATTTTTTTTTTTTTTAAGATTGGCACCTGAGCTAACAACTGTTGCCAATCTTTTTCTTCTTCTTCTTCTTCTTCTTCTTCCCCCCAAAGTCTTCCAGTACCTAATTGTATATTCTAGTTGTGCCGCCTCAGCATGGCCTGATGAGCGGTGCCATGTCCGCGCCCAGGATCTGAACTGGCGAAACCCTGGGCCGCCAAAGGGGAACATGTGAACTTAACCACTCAGCCACGGGGCCAGCCTCTCATATTATCTTCTTAAATCTCTAATTAATCATACTTATGTGCCTTTTGCTTTCTCTGAACTTCTGTAACACATTGTTTTTACCACTAATGGCATTTACAGTTTTATCTTTTTATCTATATATTTTTTTGGTACTCAACCATCTTTCTTCCATGTATTGAAAAACTTGTAAATTTCTTTAGGGCATTGAAGAAATATCTTTGCCATATTTGTGTTCTCTGAAAACTCTTAATAATGCCTTGTATTATCCATAGTAAGTACTTTTTGTAACATTCGTTGAATTGAATTGAGAATGTTTGCTACCTGTTGGCCATAAAGGCATCTCTACTTGTAAGTAAGGGAAGGAATCAACATTTTTAATTAATGGAGACGATCACAATAACACCAAATTGAAAATGACCCAGGTCCGGGGTCAGCTCAGTGGCGCAGTGGTTAAGTGCACACGTTCCGCTTCTCAGCCGCCTAGGGTTCGCTGGTTCGGATCCTGGGTGCAGACACGGTACCTCTTGGCATGCCATGCTGTGGCAGCCGTCCCACATCTAAAGGAGAGGAAGATGGGCATGGATGTTAGCTCAGAGCCAGTCTTCCTCAGCAAAAAGAGGAGGATTGGCAGTAGTTAGCTCAGGGCTAATCTTCCTCAAAAAAAAAAAAAAAAAAGACCCAGGTCTGATAAAAGTCCTCAATAACTGTTGATGCCTTTGCTTATACCCTAAGCCTGAAAGTTCAGGCTTATTCAGGATCTGAGAATGGAACTTTCATGATACTTCTATAAAAAACTCTCCATGAAGGACTTACAGTCCTTGCAAGATCCTCTGGAATACATTTAGCCCAGACCCCTGTCATCAGGCTGATCGGCATTAATTGCAGTGGTGGGGGCTATATGGGAACCCATGACTTCAGTTGCATACACCATTCTAAGATACATGGAACATGTGGAATGCCCACCCAGTCTTGGGTTTCATGACTCATATTTTCCCCTCAGACGTAGCCATGTGTCCTAGTAAGACTAGAACTGTGCTTAAGGAAAAATATCTTTAAAATAGAAAGTAGGTAGCATTTTTCAGTCAAATGGTGTTTTTTATTTTTATTTTTTAATAATTTTAAAAATTGTGTTTAGGGGCAACACCTCCTCCTTTAGACCATTATCAGAGTTGTGGCTTTATATTGGTTTTTTTGATGAGAGAAATATTTATTTTAACTGGCGTTTTCTTTACAGAAAATCTTCGTTATAATAACATTCAGCAAACACATAGTGGAGCAGATGGTGGCCTTCATTGGGTGAGTAATTCTTTAAGGACTAATATTAATGTCATCACTGTTTGAAGGGGAGGAAATGTGTAAGACTTTATTGGGATAGAATTTTTGTGATAGCTCTATTTTTTGAGAAGGAAAAATCTTTTGCCCTGTTATTAAATTGAAAAAGACCTTCTTACCCTACAGTAGGGAAGGATGAAGCTCAGGTTATCCTTGTTTATTTATTTATTTATTTTTAAGATTTTATTTTTCCTTTTTCTCCCCAAAGTCCCCCGGTACATAGTTGTGTATTTTTAGTTGTGGGTCCTTCCAGTCGTGGCATGTGGGACGCTGCCTCAGCATGACCTGATGAGTGGCGCCATGTCCGCGCCCAGGATCTGAACCGGTGAAACCCTGGGCCGCTGAAGCAGAGTGTGCGTACTTAACCACTTGGCCACGGGGCCGGCGCTTATCCTTGTTTATTTTTAAATCAAACATATATCAAGTCATATAATTCTTGATTTAAAAGAACCTTTGGAGTTTGAGACTGTTGCCCCTCCAAAGAAATTCTTTTTATATGAAAGACGGGTGTGTCATCACAGTTTAATGGTGCTTTTGCACAATGCTATGACTTTTAGCTAGAATTGGACGCCAGATACACAGTTGCATTTAATCTAAATACAAATCTTACATAAAATATTAATATTCCATCAAATAAGGCATGATAAGATGGTATAATATTACCAAAATATGTCACTTATGAGCCTATTATTTCACTAAAGAAAAATCAGGCCATTTCAAAAGGCTAAACTAACCAAAGCTTTTATTTTTGTGTTTAAAGAAGTGAGTAAGACCAGATTTAAGATATACTTTAAATGATAATGTCACAAATTTGTGGAGTTCATATTGATAAAACAGTAAAAAAAAGACTCATTTTGTTTGGTTAATCAAATTAACTGTCAACTGGAATGTGAATACTGTCAGATATTAAATAAAACTTTTTTTAATGTATGATTTTTTTTATCCAGTGTTTACAGATGAGAGGTTTTCCTGTCATTTAATAAATAGTATAACTGCCTAATGGTAGCAAAGTGTTAAGTTGCAGTGCCCTGTATGTAGTTTTAACATAAATCTTTATCTTTCTTTTTTTATTTATTTTTTATTTTTATTTATTTATTTTTTTTTTTTGAGGAAGAATAGTCCTGAGCTAACATCCATGCCCATCTTCCTCAACTTTTTATATGTGGGACACCTATGACAGCATGGCTTGCCAAGCGGTGCCATGTCCACACCCGGGATCCGAACCAGGAAACCCCAGGCCGCCAAAGCGGAATGTGTGAACTTAACCGCTTTGCCACCAGGCCAGCCCCATGAATCTTTATCTTAAAAGCCATTTATAAAAGAAAAGATTTATGAAAATTTTTGCTATTTAAAAAAAATTGCCACTTAGAGGTGAGTTCATGAGTATTAGTTTTATTATTTAAACCATACATTATGTATTATACTTAATCTTTTCTGTATATGATATGTTTTATAATAAAATAGTTTTTTTTAATATTTTCTATTGAAGTTTTAATGTAATAATTGAGGAAAACTATATTCTTGAGAATATACTCAGTGGAGCCAATCATTGGTTTTATCACTTCCTAAACTTCTGATTATAAATGTGGATTGTTGCTTGCGCATTCAAATTTAATTACTCAAGTTTTTTGTTGCCTGAATCCTTACAAATTAAGTGGTTTATAAATTCCCATACATCATATTCAAAAAGAAGGAAGGAATCTTCTTGTCCCTTATTTTTCTTATACAAAGAAGACATTTTATCTGTTCTTAGAGATTACTGTTCCACTTTGAGAGAGTTCTGAAGGACGTATAGTTACCTACCTCTCAAACCCACACATTGTGGGAGTGACTGTGCATGCAACACCCTACATTCTTCCTTTCTCTTTTTCCCATACCGAATGTTTATGGAAGGAAGTTTTTCCGGCTACTTCTGCATCCTCACCACTCCCACCTTCTATTTCCCCAGCCTTTGGAGTTTCTAAGAATTTAGATTAGTTAGCTGCCTATCTTATCCACCCACATCTAGCTTCATTCCCTTCCAATCTGTTTGCCATGCTGCAGTTAGTAACTTTAAAAATCTTAATCTGAGCATGTCACCAGCACTGCCCTCATCCCCCAGATCCCCCTCTTCTTGAAACTCTACTTTTTTTCCCCTTTGTTCTTTTTTTCCTTTTTCTTCTTCTTCTTCCTTTTCTTCTCCTCCCCAAAGCCCCCCGTACCTAGTTCTATATTCTAGTTGTGGGTCCTTCTAGTTGTGGCATGTGGGATGCCGCCTCAGCATGGCCTGATGAGCAGTGCCATGTCCGCGCCCAGGATCCGAACCAGCGAAACCCTGGGCCACCGAAGCGGAACGCACAAGTTTAACCACTCAGCCACGGGCTGGCCCTTTCCCTTTTATTCTTAAGATAATGCTAAAACTCTTTAATATGGTCTATAAAGCTTTGTATGACCTCTCTTTAGTTTTCTCTGCCTGAGTCTCCTACCACTGTCTTTGCTCATGCTTTTCTCTTTGTCTGCTTCATGGTTTCTCAACCTTGGCCCTATTGACATTTAGGTCAGATAGTTCTTTGTTGTGGGGGAATGTCCTATGCATTTTAAGAGATTTAGCTGAATCCTTGTCCTCTACTCACTATATACCAGTAGTATTTCCCAGTCGTGACAATCAAAAATGTCCCCAGACATTGCCAAATGTCTCATGGCAAGTAAACCCCTACTATCACCACCAACCCCATTGAGAACCACTGGCCTAGATAATGTACTCTAGATTTCAGCTATTGCATTCACAAAATGCCTTCCCTGACAAGGTCAAATACCCTTTCCTAGAGAACTCAGTTCACAGGAGCATGTACTATAAGCACTGACAGTTGTGTTTTTACGTTGATGTTAGAGGGTATATGATTGTTGTCCTTCTGCCACTAACTTCGGTAGCTTCTCACTGGCAGAGACCATGCCTCTGTTTGTTCACTATTGTGTCCGTAGCACCTGGCATTTTGATTGACACATAGCAGGTGCTCGATAAATATCTGGTGAATAAATGAACACATGGTGTCCAAATAAATATCTGGCCTGTAAAAAATTAGCAAATCATTTGTATAGCCCAGATTCTTCTGTTTCTCTGGCCTTTGGAGTTCCTAAGGAGTTATGTTGCTTATCTACGGTAAATAAAGATAAAAATGTCTTTCAAGCTTAGGCCAACATACTAAAGTTAGAATTTCTTTTGTTTTGCAAAATCAGTAGTTTCTTCCCTTTAGTATCTCCTCTAGCACAGACCCTCAAAAAAATCCAGTGATCCTTTCTTCTTAAAGATGGTTTTGCATAAAATTATTCTCAGATATTCAAGACCTACTGGATTCTGATTTTTATTGAATTAGATGGGTGGTGTCATATTTTTTTAAACTGTTTTCAAGAGACAGATGTTGGAATGTCCTAACGTCTTCATCTTTTCCCAACACTGTCCACAGGGATTACTTCATCAACTTCTTTTCTAGATAATATATTAAATAGTATAAATAATCAGACTGGGCAGGTGATAATAATTCTTTATTACCAGATGCCAATTGGTATCTTTTTCATCTTTGTTAAGTAATATCTTGTAATCAGATTCTCCAGTTGAGTTTGACATGATTTGTTTTCCTGCATTTCGAAATAGGAAATGGCTTTTTTTTGGTGAGGAAGATTGTCCCTGAGCTAAAATCTGTGCCAGTCTTCCTCTATTTTGTATGTGGGACGCCGCCATAGCGTGGCTTGATGAGCGCTGTGTAGGTCTGCACCCGGGATCCAAACCCACAAACCCTGGGCCACAGAAGCAGAGCACACAAACTTAACCACTACGCCTCTGGGCCAGCCCCAGGAAATGCTTTTATATACAAGTGTTCAAATGATAATTAATAAATAGACTTGTCAAACATAGGTTGACAGTTAAGTCAAACAAGGAGGATGAATTTTTAGTAGACCGAAATTTATTTCATATCATAATTAATAGCTTAGCAGTTTATTTCAGAAAAGGGAAGGAGAACAGTCAAACTGACTCCTATACCCGTTGTTGAGTTGAACTGAAAATACTGCCTGTGGCCTGCTGTAGAAACATTCTCTTTGATTGTTAGTTTTCCCTCTTCACACTGCTAAAACTGGGAATGGTATAGCAAATCATCAAACTAAACTAATAAAGTTTGGAATACAGGTTTCTGAAGGATATTTAAAACCATGTGCCCACAATTAAGGGAGTGATGAATTGCCATGGTAGAGAAAATAAAATAAAAAAAAGACCAAAACAAATCAGCAGCAGTTCAAATTTAAATAAAATTATGAGATACTAAGGCAAGGAAGAATGAAAAATGAATCCAAGAGTAAGGACAGCTAGGGAATAGAATATGAAAGAGCATACTGGCTTTGGACAAAACAAATCTAAGTTTGAATATGAATTCAGCAGCAGGCCAGTTAGTTGACTTCTCTGTGTGTCCACGGCTAGTTGCTGTTCTTTCAAACAATGTATTTTTTTGAGTAGCATTTCTTCTTCATTTCAGAAGACCACTGATACAACCTTTCCAATTTTTCAGTCAAAATGTGAAATGTCCTGCATCAAAAATATTTTACAGTTTAGCCCTGTATCAAAATATTTTACAGTTTAGTTGACACATACTCATATCAGTGAATTAACATTCCAGGCATGTGGATTTTTAAATGCCTTTTGTCTCAATTTTTATGTTGCCTGTGTTCTCAAAGTCTCATTTTCCAAAGTTTCTACTGACTGTAGATGGAAAGGTAGACTGCTAGGTGACTATTTTGTGTGCTCTCCGGGAAGACTGAGAGAAGACCTCCTTCTCATTAAAGAAAGTACCCATTTCTTTACTCTCTGATCAGTAAAATGCCTTTAACCAGGACAAAGGTTTTCATCAAAGATTATACAAATAATTCTTGTTTTTGTTTTTGTTTTTGTTTTTGAGGAAGATTAGCCCTGCACTAACTACTGCCAGTCCTCCTCTTTTTGCTGAGGAAGACTGGCCCTGAGCTAACATCCATGCCCATCTTCCTCTACTTTATACATGGGACGCCTACCACAGCATGGCTTTTGCCAAGCGGTGCCATGTCCGCATCCAGAATCCGAACCGGTGAACCCCGGGCCACCGAGAAGCGGAATGTGTGCACTTAACTGCTGCGCCACCGGGCCGGCCCCTGAACAATGCTTCTATGAGCATTTCTTAGTGTAAGATCAGTGAACACATAAAAAGAGCCTAAGAGTATAGTGAAAGGGACAACACAGAAGAGGGAAAGGTGAATAAAAGAGAGATTAGACAAGCAAGATAACCCTAAGTTTTGATAACTTAGTTCTGATAAGATAGTTTAGTTTTTTCTAGGGCCAGATTTGGGCAAATTCTCACCATAGGTATGCCTATGGCTTGCCAGGCCAGGATGCTCACCGCCTCCCAGGTGGCAGGGAAGGAGTTAGTGTTGACCATTACATCTCCAGTGGTGAGGTTTCATATTAATTTTATACAGATTTGAATGCTCTACTGATGACTAAAGGAAATATCCCTTCCCCAAAGGGCTTCTAGTCTCAATGTAACTATGGAGTGGCCCAGCTGAATATGATCCCCTAAGTATGCCTTTAGCCTGTGGTATTTTTAGTACAGTATGTCATTATGTGACAGTCCTCACGTCCCAGAGAGACCGTAAGCCTTACCTCCAAAATTTACTGTGATTTTAAGAGTAAATATTTCCCCTCCCTCAACCAGGAATAATTAGTAGATTTATTTTTTGGACTGTTCTGGAAAGTAATCACCAGTGTCATTAGGTTTAGGGAATGGTATCTCTAATATCTATTCCTAGATCAAAGTGTTTGTTTAGTTATATTTGGAAATCTGAACAAATGTAATGAATCAGTTATATATTCTGAGAGAGGTTAGAATACAGATAATAGCCTTGAGAAAAAGCCTTTTGGTTTATGGTATGTTTGGTGGAGGATAGAGAAAAGGTTCTGAAAAAAGATGAGGTGTGTTATGGAGTTTTTCACTTGTTGGTATTCTAGATTGAAATAAGTCAGGGGAGAGATCCAAAGAACCAGGGAACTTTAGAGCTTCAAAGACATTACATTTGTTGCAGTCTTTTTTTAAAATTAAGATTTAAAACTAATTTTTATTTAATTTTAGACTTTCTCCAATGAGAGAGACCTGGACATATTTCTTAAAGAGCATGACCAAATCTAACTTTAAAATCATGATTAAAATGACATGTTCGGTATTCTCACCAAATAGAGGATGAGAATTCCCAGAAAATAAGATTAAGCATATGACTCGTAACAAACCGTATGCAGAACATTGGCTCACTGTCAGGTTGCCAGGGCCTTATTGGAAGACAAAGTCCCCACTTTTACCACACAAGAAAGTTTCCATAACTCAGTCATTGAATTTGGGGGATGGGGTTGGCTGGAGTAGGGACTTTTTACCAGATACAGAATGTTCCGTGCTCTTCTTCGCTGTCTTCTATTTCTGAGTTAACTTGATATTTGACCTCAGAGTCAGACTTGCCTGTGGCAAGAGAGATCATTTTAACCAGTGAGTAATTAAGTGCTTGAATCTTAATGTTTCTTGTTCCTCACTCTAAGACAAGTGCTCATAATGAGCTGTGTTGGCCTGGGCTTTTTCTTCTACAGAAAGAAGATCTATTCTTTCATTTTAATATATAAAATGATTCCTGTACTTTATTCTCTTTGACTTTGATCACTGCGAAATGACCAGAAAAAGTTATAGAAGTTTGGAGCACAAATATTTGTATTAACTGAAAAGGATACATAGGTTTTAAGACGCCAGCTGCTGAGGCTCTGTCCTACACACTGATTCTAACATAATCTTCTGCAGTTTAGCTAGAGAACTCCTTCCTTTTCATATCCTCTTCATGTAGTTTATCTTCTCTTTTGACTCTTAACTCTTCTATATATTTTTCTAGATATTGGGAGGAAGGATAGTTAAAAGTTAAAGCAGAAACTCCGGAGTTAGACTGTTAGATGAGAAATGAACATTGTATTAGGACGTTGCTATTAACCATAATTAGAGCATTTCTGTAGAATGATGAAAACTAAACCCCAATTATATTGCATTATATAGAATTGTTGGGTAAAGGAAAAAGCAGGCCAGGGTCATGCCTGACACACTTTAAGTGTTCTATAAATATTTATTGGCTAAATGAATTCATTCGTTCATAATTGGGGGAGACCTCTGTATATATTTTAGACTGAGGGAAATCTCTGGTAAAAAGCTAGAGATGAAAAATACAAATGAAAAAAAGGAAGGCTGTGGGCTGGAATTTAGCATTTAGTAAGCAGCCACTGTGCCAGATGCTTTACATACATTTTTACTGAAAACTCATAAGGAAACCTCTAAGGTACTGTGACTGTGTAGATGAGGACTAAACACAGAGACGTTAAATTTATATAAATAGTGAGAGATGAAAGAGGATAGAATCAAATGCCTGAGTGGATTGATCATTCTCTTTAACCACTTCTTCCTTCAGAACTGGAGTGAAGATTCCCAGATCATTTGAGGTAGACAAGAGGGACATTGAGGGCGTGCTGCAGAAGGCAGTGAGGTCATCTGCTTGAAGGTGGAGATTTGGAGAAGCGTGCCAGTTCTAAATGGCTGCTGTGTGAATTTGATAGGGAGTTGTGAATTCTTTCTGTTCAGTCTCCTTGCTGAAGCTACTTATTACTGGTGTTACTTAGAGTGAGAAACCTACTGGGTTTGTACTGCATAAGTGCATTTTTTTCTCTCTTGTTACCCTTGTAGATTGAGTTCATTGAGGGCAGAGATCGTGACTATTTTTTCTTAATTCTCTGCTGCATTTAGTGATTTTTCTGCCTAACGGTTGGAATAACTAGATTGTTCTTAGATGAGATTGAATTCCAATCAATACTGTTACTTTTTTTATCTACTCACCTTCATGCCACTTTGAATGAGCTAAAGTTTCCATGCCATTTCACCTTAAACTTAAAATTCTGCAAACTATTCTTTATTCTTTTTTGTTTGTTTTTGTTTTTTGAGGAAGATTAGCCCTGAGCTAACTGCTGCCAGTCCTCCTCTTTTTGCTGAGGAAGACTGGCCCTGAGCTAACATCCGTGCCCATCTTCCTCTGCTTTATATGTGGGACGCCTACCACAGCATAGTGTGCTAAGCAGTGCCGTGTCTGCACCCAGGATCCAAACCGGTGAACCCCTGGGCCGCCGAAGCAGAACGTGGGGACTTAACCACTGTGCCACCGGGCCTGCCATATTCTTTATTCTTGACCTTTGCGTCTGTGCGTCCCTGTTGCTGATTTCATTCTTAGAACTCAGTGGGTCTTCAACCCAGCCACAGATTGATTTGTCACCGTATAAAGCTGCCACCAGCCTGCCATTTTGTATAATTGAAATCAGTTAATTTTTAGTGGAGTTTGGTTTTAGCAGCCAATCACTTTTTCTTGGTTCCTGTAGACCACTCTTGTAGCTGTGGCCTCATTCATTAACATGAATGCCTCCCTGGCTCTTACTGCTCATGTCTGCCTTCTAAAACGAGGTTTTGTTTTCAGAAGCTTCCCTTTAAAGATAGCATATTTCAAAGAGTAGCTGCTAATTATAAGGAGGTCTTACCTCCATTCTGATTCTTATAGAAAACAGTTCCAAATATTCAAGAGCAAGGGCAATTGCAAATTCTTTTTTTTGAAAGACGCCTGTGATAAAAATATGCTGTGAGGCAGTAGCAACGATACACCTGACGTTTCTGGATAAAGCAGTGGTCTTCCTTCTACACAGCTGCTAAGAAATGGATGGTGTCATGTTTATAATACCACTTAGCACACAATGGACTAACCTGAGTACAAAAGAGGTTTTGATCATTTGAAAGGGGCACAGATGTGAATGAAATTCAAGATGTTTTAATCCCAGATCCTGTGGTTGAATCACAACGAATTTTAGGCAGTGCCAGAGACCATCAACCCGAACTTGTATATATGAGAAAGCCCTAGATTTTTTAGTGTAGTGCATAATTTTCTTTCTGAATTTATTGTCTATTGGGGTACTTTTCCAAGATCCTGGGATGTAAAGGAACTTGGTTTGGGTGGGCTGCCACATTTTAGATCCAAAAGCAAGTAGAATAGATCAGTTACCAATTTTTTTATATAATAGCTTCAAAGGTTCAGATTCTCCATTCAGTTAAATGGGGAAATTAATAACATTTTCATTCCAGTCACACAGGATTACTGGATCCCATTTTTACTAGGTTAAAAATAAGTTGATTTACAGTTAGCACCAGTTCATTTACTCGTCATATTCCTGGGTTAATTAGATATCAATTTGTTTCTCTCTTTTTCTTTTTTCTTTCTCTAATCTCTGAGGACTAGAAGGCTATAAATATGAAGAGGAGCCAGCATGATGTCCTTTGGCTTGTTCAGAAAGATTACGTGATAAACTCCCTCCCTGCCCCCTTCTCCAGAGCATTCTACCTTAGGAGGAAAGACAGTTTCTTTTGGAGGGCAATCTGTCATTGTTGAATCAGGCCAGGAGTCTGAGATCCATTCTGAGTCACTATGAATAGAGCTCTAGTTTTGGTTGGGCCCCAGGGAAACTGGTGGTTAAATACTGTGAGAATCTTTATCAGACAGGAAATGACAACTCATTAAAATACTAACGGTTAAGCCTGTTTAGATCACTGCCCAGGGGGTGGAGAGGAAAATTTAACTCTACAGTGTTTGAGTGAAATGTGCATATTTCTGAAAACAGAATTATTTATAAGATTGTTAGCAAGAAAAAGAATTGCTAGTCCATCTTGTTACGGAACTTCTACCATACTGTCATTGCGTCTTTTTTACAGAAGACAGATGAGCATGTAACGGGGGTGGGGTGGGGAGGGACTTTTATTTCTTCCCTGAAAATATACCCTACTAGTACCTTAATTGTAAAATTCAGTCTCTTCAGGAGAAGAGTCTGCTGACTTCGCTATAGAAGGGGACCATTTTCTATTTGGGGCTCTACTCCTATGCTCCTGGGCCAAATCGCAGTTGGTAGAAGAATTCTCTGGAGTCAGAGGATAAATTGGATTTATTGATTTACATACAGTGACCCTCACTCAATCAAGAAAATTCCAAAGACCGTGATATTCATTTGAAACATAATTCTAAGTTTTAATTGCGGGCACAGGGTTTCAATCTCTTGAGGTTTAGCTATCCAGATCCTTAAAAACCCTCTTTATAGTGGCTCATTATAAGGGTGAGCGAAAAAGAGACATCCAGTCTTCATCTTTATAGAAGTAGTTTTTTTTTTTCTCTGAAACATTACCTAACTGTCTGCACTGAGTTGGTCTGTTAGCTAAACTTTAAGATATTTTTTACCTTTTGGGAACAAGGTATAACATTTGTATCCCTTGCAGGTTAGCTTCACAGTCTAAACGAGTAGTCTGTATCATGGGAGTAGGACTAAAATAATAGAACTTCTATTTGTATTTATTTTCCTCTTTGTTGTTTTCCTTTCTGTGTATTTCTTGTAATGTATGTAACATTATGGTAGCACATATATATAAAACTTATATGGCTATACATACATGGAAGATATAGGTTGCCATCAGTCTGACTGACACTCCCTCAACCCATGTCAGAAGATCACATATCACGGATTACAAACACAGGCTGGGGGAAGAGTGGGAGTTGCAAATACAAAAGGGGCTTACAGTGGGCATGTTGCAATTTATTGGGTTTTTTTCTATGCCCCATTAATAAGATTTACAGCTTATAATTCCTAGTTTTAACTAAACTAACCCTCACAAAACAGACAAGTGGCTTTAAAAAGTTCTTATAAAGAAACAGTAGAAGTAAGATAATACTAATAATGCACTTACAAGGAACAGCAAAAGAGGTTGCAGCCTTGCCGTTTCACCCGTTCCTAGTACATGCCGATGGAAGTCAGCCAAAAATTAGAAATCATCAGTCTTAATAAAGGACGTGTATAATATGCCTTGAAATGTTCACTAATGATAGCATGAAAACCATCACAATTAGGAAGACATGTAAAGTAGCAATTTTCTAAATTTTTAAAATGTCATCTTTATTTTATCCTTTTTAATTTGTGTTTATACATTTTACTATTTGCATAGGTAATATATACATATATCAAAAATGTTTGCAAACCGTTGGTCAAACTCCCCTGCCCTTACAAGCCGCTTTTGTTGCTATCGAAAAGTACCAGTCATCAGTAGTCTACTTCAAAGATCTCTGTTATGCTTTCTGAATTATAGCAGCAGTAGATTTTAACCCCTTCTTTTCCGTTTCTTTTAATACTACCCCTGACCTGAATCTTATTCTAAAAACATTTTCTGCTATTTATAAGCCTTCAGAAGTTTGACTAATGACACCCTGAGAATGTTAATTTAAACAAACAGTGAAACAAAGGTAAAAAACTATTGTGCCCACACTTTTTTGTAAGAAAGATAAAGGCTTGTTACACTATAGCCTTCCTAGGAATCCATGTCAAACAGTATGTTTTCAGGAAAGCCAGTGTAACCTACGTGATCATAATACTAAGATCCTCAAAAAAGTGGTTAAGAAAGGAGCAGAACCTATATTAAATAAAGCATTTACTTTTTTAATACCTTTTTAATTCCCTTAGGCATTTCAACTGCTTAACCTTTATATAGGCCCCGTGTAAATAGGGCAAAACAACAAGACTAACTGATTTTTCTTTTTGAGTTCATGTTATTTCTTTGTTATTAAGCACTGTGCCCCAGTTTTTTGATGGCACATAGTAACAAAAAACATGCACTTGGCTCGAAAAACCTAAACAAACGGGAAAATTTCAGGTCTTCTAATAGCAAGTCTTAGTTTGATGACTATCTCCATGATGGAGAAGAAATTCAAAGTAAATCAGATGGTGATATTTTAATATCTGGTGAACCAGTTTGAGAGAACTTGAAAGGAGTCCCTTGAAACCAGGAGTAATAATGACCAATGAGTTTTTGGAATGGGTGTATGCTCAGGACTAACCAACAGATGAAAACTTAAGCAGAAAACTGGAGTAATCACACCACCCACTCCCTGTGTGCCCCCTGCCAATTGTGACGCTTCCTCTGGAAGATTTTCTGGCTTTTGTGGGTGGAGAGAATAATGCAGACCTTTATTTATAATGAGTCAATATGGGGAGAGCTTAAAATATAGATTTCTTCTCAGATAAGTGATTTCCAGAAGCAGAGTCACATATGTATTAAAAACTATAGAAAAATAATAGATTTTGTTTGCATATTGGTCAGGGCCCTTGACAGAATTTTGCAAAGAAGTTCGTCTTGTTTCTGTTTTAACACCTATTTAGGTATGTAAGCATGGTAAAATATTGTTCTCATGAAACCACTTTTGAGCTCTGGGTGAGTTTGGACTTTTGTGTTTTCTTCTTTACTTTTTTTCCCCTCTTTTGTTTGCATTTTCTGAGGGTTTTTTTTTTTCCCTTAATTAGAATCAGTAACAAAAATTCAAAAATCGCCATGAGAATAATTTGTTGGAAATTTGTTTTCTAATGAGTTACATTGTCTGAAAAGTGTTTCTGTGTGCCAAGAAAATAAATATCAAGCTATTACCATCCACATTGCTTTTTCTACCCACCATGTTGAACTACAGCAAGGAAAAGCAGATGAGATCAATTTTTGTTTTTTTCTATTTTGTTTTTCTTTATTTAAGGCTTTCTCACCGAAAATGGCTATTTACAAGGCTAGTTTAAGCATATTTAAGTCCAACAGTTGACTGAAAAATAGTTCTCTCTGTGTTCGTTCTCCTCCCACTTAATGTTCTTGTGTATTACAAAACTGTAATACTTTGAACTTAATCAGCTTCTAATGGCAGATGGAGGACTTCACCCGCTCACTATGGGTTGAGATGAGAGTCCTTAGCCAGGTGCACAGGGTACTCCGAATTAAATGGCTTTCAGAGAATGGCATTTAAGCTATTTCCTAAGCCAACTATAAAAAGCCACTGAACTGTAATGTACGTTATTCCTCTTTCCCCTCCCCCCCCCAGTGTATGTACCTTAAATTAATCTTAAATGTCAGAATGGACACTTCTGTCTGCTGCTTGAAAATAACTTGAGGGATGAGGTTGTGGGCTGGTATTATTGTTTGCCTTAAATGCATGTTAAGAGTGACAGCTGTAATTTCAATTTTTATCTAGTCCATTGCTGAAATAGCTTTAATGGTAATTAAGAAAACTCTAGTATAAGAGTGCTTTGTATAAGCGGAGGCATCTGTGGCCTAAATCGTTGTTTCTAGAGATAGAGAAATGAAAATAAAACTAAAATTTAGATGAATATATAAAAAAGATTAGAGGATCTGACAAATAATTGGTTATATAACAATAGCTAGAATTCAAATATATTAACTTTATTAGATTTATTCATATCATGTGGCTTTTGTTCATGGTAGTTTTGGTTAATATATTGCTATAACTTTTAACTTCTCTATTTTCAACTGTTTTCCTAGTCTCTTATGAGAAACTACATAAAGCCATCTCCCATCCCACCACCAAAAACTCTCCACAGCATGCAGTAACTCCACAGCATCTGGAAAGATTGCTCTCAGCGTTAGCACAGACAGTTCTTGGAGAGTTGCACATGGTGTAAATGTGTGGCCATGTCTATTCTCTACCAGCCAAAGCGTAGCTATTAAGAGACTTAAAATGGCAAGTCATTTCTCTCTTCAGGTTATTTTGAAGGAGGTCTAGAATGATTGTCGCCACTCTCTTCCTCATTCCCCTCAACAACAACAAAGTAGAACCTTTCTAACAGATGGGTCTCGGTCCCTAATTTTCTCTTTAAATAATGGCTTGACCCTGGGGCCCAAGAATGATTTGAGGGAAACTATAAGCCATGTTTCTGCTCAACTCCAGTCAGAAGTTAGAGGTCTGAAGAAAGAACAAGACTCATATAATGGAATCCACCTCTTGGAGTGGGACATCAAAAAAGGAATTTTCAAGTCATTTGTTGTATGACCTAGCTGTCCAAATTAACATACAATATTCCAGCCTTTCTAAATAAAAGTTTTTTTAACCTTCAAAAAAAATAATGGTTTGACTGTCGCTATCCTTAGGAGTTTAAGATGATGACATAGGGTATTGTCATTAAGGGTGAATGAATCAATTTCTGAAGTAAAGTTCTTATAAATCTGCAGTCCTCAAAGCCTGTCTTTTTGCAGCTGTGTTTTACTGAAACTGTGTTTTTATACTTATGTAGTGTATTTCAAGTGTAAATGGATGAGCTATTTGCATGCCCTTATGCGTTATAGTAGGAACTACCTAAGGAAAATTTCTCTTCTAAAGAGAAAGTTTGTACTATTCTTGCCCCTTTGTAGTCAGAGTCATTACTGATAAACAGCAGCATAGCTCAGACACAGCTCTTCTGGTTTAGCCCACTAATGTCAGGCACCTTAAAAGTCAGTGAGGGGCAGGCCCGGTGGTGCAGCAGTTAGGTACGCATGTTCCACTTCAGCGGCCTGGGGTTGGCCAGTTCAGATCCCAGGTGCGGACCTACGCACTGCTTGTCAAGCTAGTAGGCATCCCACATGTAAAGTAGAGGAAAATAGGCACGGATATTAGCTCAGGGCCAGTCTTCCTCAGCAAAAAGAGAAGGATTGGTGGCAGATGTTAGCTCAGGGCTAATCTTCCTCAAAAAAAAAAAAAAATGTCAATGAGAGAGAGAGGCTGAGACTGTAGGTTAAGAGACTTCACCCTTCTCCATCTTTAGTGTCTGTCATCTGGGTCTTCTGGTCTAATCAGTGCAGCCACTGCCTCTACTACTTATGTCTACTCAAGGCTTTTCACCTACCCTTCAGTATTCGTTAAAGGAACTTTTTAACACCTTCACTGCACACTGATCTCTCATTTCTCCCTCCATTTCCTTTGAAATATACCTTCTGAAGCAAAAAATTTAGTATTGATTTGTAAATTCTTTTGTTCACAAATCAGTTCATGTGTTTGTGTGTTTTGAATTCACATAGGGATTTTAAGTTCCTTGTAGGCATGGGCTGTTTTATAGTTGTCCCCCCCCCAATAGCACTGATTACAATGTTGGACCCAAAACAAGGACTCCATTAGGTGTTTGGTGGTTGATAGTTAAAAGGATCAAAGAAAAGTGTCAGCCAAGAGTTATGTATTGCTAGCCTCTGGTAAATATAGTAGCAAAAAACTTCTCTTTCTCTACTCCTCTGCTTTTTATTACAGAAAGCAGCAACTAAATTGTTCTAGAAAAGAGGAGGTAAAGTTAATACTTAAAAGGGAAAGCATTAGGCACTGTTACAAATACATATCGAAATACCTTTTGCTGGCCCCAGGAAAGAGATTGGGCTCATTTATTTTAGCCCTCTTATGACAGATGAGAAAATAAAAGGGTACAGAAAATAGAATGTTTGATTTTCGAAGTTGCCCCAAGTTACCATTTTAAAAAACGCCTGCAAGCATTTCTAAAACGGGAGCCTGGTAGCTGCAGTTGCCAAACCGGTTTAGCAGCACCGCCTCTATGTATTCTGGGTGAGAGGGAGCTCCGAGTACATAAACTTATCAGAGATCACTATCCCAATCATCTCGGAACAAGTTGTTTAGTAATGTACTGTAGTTTCTGTGCAAGCCATCCGCCATAAACCACGAAGTGATTCAAGGTTCACAGTTCCTTCTTTGTTCCTTTGTTAATCACTGACTTCTGACCAGTGGGAGGTGCCTCCCAAATTTGCTAATGCATTCTTTTTGGATAAGGATGACGCACAGATTGTCCTAATAAGGACTTAGATTGAGAAAGGACCGCCCCCTCTGAGAAGATGGGACAAGTCAGGGAGAGGGCGGGCAGTTTCTTTTTCAACTAGGGATGACACAAGCATAAGTCATTTCCTTATTAATCGGTTCAAACCAGTTCTTACAGGAACTGGTGGTGATAAATGTGGGGCTTCTCAGAAGTCATTCATTTTATTCTCTGTACACCAGTGTGCTGCATTAGCTGAGCTGGCCTCACTCTGAGGACGAACTCTTCTGCTGGAAGGGGCTCCGCTCCTAGTTTCTTCCAAACCTATTGGTGGGAGAGATTTTTCTCCTTTAAGGAGATGAATTTTATTACTAAAACTCCATTAAAGGATGAATTTTTATTCACTAAAAAGAGTCCACAGGATTTCGCCAGCTTTGCTGATTGTTACATTTTTTTCTTCTTTCTATGCGGTCATTGCTTTTTGAGTCCAGGCGGTAAGTGGATTTTTCTTTAACATTTTTCTTGTTTTTCTTCCCAACTGTATCTTTTTCCTTGGGTTGCTGTACCCTGCTTCCAGTGCTGTCCCCGGCATAGGTCCGTCTTTACAGAAGCCATTCCAAGAATACCTGGAGGCCCAGCGGCAGAAGCTTCACCACAAAAGTGAAATGGGCACGCCACAGGTGAGACTTCACTCGGTTTTCCTTTATTCCCCACCCCCACAGTTTCAGGCTGAAATTAATGTTCACCGCACTCACTGGCATTTTTAGGCAAATAGAGTGAGGTTTGTCTGTCAGTCTTCCTTAACAGAAGTTGAGGCTCTGTTTAGTCCCTACTGGGAAATTTGTCTTTGTCTAAATAAGAAAACATAATTTCTTTTTTTTAATTTTTTTGAGGAAGATTAGCCTTGAGCTAACTACTGCCAATCCTCCTCTTTTTGCTGAGGAAGACTGGCCCTGAGCTAACATCCATGACCATCTTCCTCTACTTTATACATGGGACACCTACCACAGCATGGCTTTTGCCAAGCGGTGCCATGTCCACACCTGGGATCCGAACCGGTTACCCTAGGCCACCGAAGCGGAACGTGCACACTTAACCACTGAGCCACCGTGCCGGCCCCTATAATTTCTGTTTTGTACATCTTCTCCCCAAAACAAGGGTAGGGCTAAGGGAAAATAATAGGTCTTTTATGTAGGATGAGTTAGTGACTTAATCTTAAATGATTTATTAACAGGTATACTTCCCAAGTCGATTAAAAAGTTAAAATTTATAGCATAACAAAGTATTGGACTTACTGAAGTCACTTGAATATCTCCCTTGATTTTGCTCCATTTTTCTTTTTACAGGTGGGAAAAAAATTTTTTTTTAAATCAAGGCTCTTAATGTAGCTGAACTTAAAAACTTTAACTTAAACTAAGCCTGTCTTTTCTGTAAACAGTTCTGTGGCAAAGGGAAATGACTAGAAGAGCATGAGTAAGCAATAACTTGAAGTGGGAGTCTTGAAGGAAGTATGGTTGAGTTTCTTTTGTGATTTTTTTTTTCCCGATGGTTTTATACTCCTTATGTGGCCCTTTGCTGCCCTCAGTTGACCAATCATGACTTGAGAAATAGATAGCATTTATATTTTAAAAGTCGCTCCCAATACTGGAACAAGAATATATAGCGCTCTTACTCGCGCTCTTTCTTTTTTTTTTTCTTTTTTGAGGAAGAGTGGCCCTGAGCTAACATCTGTTGCCAATCTTCCTCTTTTTTTTTTTTTCTCTCCCCAAAGCACCAGTACATAGTCGTTCATTCTAGTTGCAAGTCATCCTCGTTCTTCTATGTGGGATGCTGCCACAGTGTGGCTTGACAAGTGGTGTGTAGGTCTGCACCCAGTCTCCAAACCTGCGAACCCTGGGCCGCCAACGCAGAGCGTGTGAACTTAACCACTTGACCATGGGGCCAGCCCCTATGGCTCTCTCTTGACACTACTCTCTACAAGTCTATGGCAACTTCAGATAGTAGAATTTAATCAAAAACTTTATTCTTCCATAGTAAAAGACGAAATGACCTCACACTTGTCCCATTCTAAAACTGTGAATCAACATTCACTTTATATCTAACAAAGTGAAATCTTAATAACTGGGTGTAAAAAGGCCTGAATATAGATTTCAAGGTAGCTGGAGATGCAAGATTTTTCATTTTTCATTGTTTAGGCTTTATAGGTTATAAACTCCACATTCTTATCATTTTCCTTCAGACACTGTAGATAATTCCCTTTTTACTACTGAGCTGATGCAGCATTTCTCGTGGATTGTTCTGCATTTATTCCTGCAGGGAGAAAACTGGTTGTCCTGGCTGTTTGAGAAGTTGGTGGTTGTCATGGTGTGTTACTTCATCCTGTCCATCATTAACTCCATGGCACAAAGTTATGCCAAACGAATCCAGCAGCGGTTGAACTCAGAGGAGAAAACTAAATAAGCAGAAAAGGTCTAACGGCAGAAATGAGAATGGATGGGTTCTGCCTTGAATTGGGAGGACTCCAAACCAGGAAGGAAAATTCCCTTTTCCAACCTGTGTCAATTTTAATTCCTTTTTTCCTGAAAGCAGTTTAGTCCCTGTTTTGCACTGACATACTTCCTTTGTGTGTTAAGGTAAGGTGTCCACCCTCAATTCAGCCCAAGTTGCGTTATATTAGGGTGGAATGTGATGTTCAGCAGCAAACTTGACGGAAACTGGCCTCTCTTTGTTACTTTCAAAGGCCCACATGGCACAGTTAAATAATTCCGACACCAAAAAAAAGTTCCTGAGTATGTTAAATATGTCAAGCTTTTCAGGCTTGTCACAAATGACTGCTTTGTTTTTCTAAGTCATCAGAATGTATGTAAATTATACTAGATTGGATAACAGTCTTGCATGTCTATCATGGTAAAATTTACTATGCCATCCTGCCCCACCCTTCCTCTCCCACCTTCAAAAAAGGCCATTTTAGGATGCATTGCACACCCTCGTGGGAAACTGATCTTTAAATTTTGAGACAGTATAAGGAAAATCTGGTTGGTGCCTCATGAATGAGTTGACACCATTTTTTATTCTGTATATTTAGAATGAAGTCATGAAAAAACTTTATAAAGACATCTTGATCATTCCAAAATTGTGTCCGTTTTATTGAGCGTTTTTTTACTTTCTTCTGGCTTCTACCAACTAATGGCAGCCTTGTCAAGCCCACCTGCAACCATAATCCCTTAAGCCTTCATTTATTCACGTGAAAGCCACCAGCAAGGCATTTTTTTGTTAGGCTGGAATTGGGCAGCTAATTAAAACACTGCTGAAATGACATCTTAGGGATTGGTGTAGCAAGGGAATTTCTTGGTTTGTGAAAACAGAAGAAATGATAGTATACAAATCAAAGGATACTGAAGAGAGAAATGACTTTCTTTTTAAACCACACTTGTTCATATCTTAATTTTAGCTCAGCTACATGTGCTCTGGTTTTAACAGACAGAAATTTACTTTGATAAGTAACCTGATTTTCTTCTAGTAAATGTTTTGTTCTTAGGTGATTTTTCCTTTGGGGTGTTTCTGGTTGAACTTGGTTGTTCTGTTTTGCTTGGGAGGAAAAATGAAGAGTTTCACGTTTTTCCTTTAGGAAAATTGGTACTGACAGTATGTTGAGAATAGGATTGGGTTTAAATCTCAACAGGCCAGAAATGCCTGATTTGTTTCATCAAATCCTGCCTAAATGTCTGCTTGTTTTGCCTCCCGTCGTGACATCTCCATGGCTGTACCACCTTGTCGGGTAGCTTATCAGACTGATGTTGACTGTTGAATCTCATGGCAACAGCAGTCGATGGGCTGTCTGACATTTTGGTATCTTTCATCTGACCATCCATATCAAATATGCCCATTCAAACATTACCCAGCATCATGGTTTATGATCAGAAACTCCGGTCCTTATGTCTAGTAGCATTTTGAATCCTTTATGCCATGATAGTGCCGCAGTATCGAGAGGATTTTATGGAGAATTGGAATAGTCTCCATGACCACAGCTAAATAAAGGACAAGCAGCCTGTCTTGGGGTTTTGAAAAGGTTATTCTTAACAATCTTTTTTTTTTCCTGCCCAGGGACTTTCTGACAGTATGACTGTTACCTTACTTGAAAAGCAGTACCCAATTGTTTTATTATTTTAAATAGATTCACATTAACCAACATAATTTTTTAGATTGTTTAGGATTAGCCTGAGTTTCTAAGTCAGCTTCCAGCTGTGTTTCATCTCCTTCACCTGCATTTTATTTGGTGTTTGTCTGAAGAAAGGAAAGAGGAAAGCAAATGTGAATTGTACTATTTGTACTAATCTTTGGAATTTATTGGTAAATTTATTTCAGGATAGGGTATCAGAAAAAGAAAAACTTTGTTTCTTAGACTGAAGGTCTAAATGATTAATAATTTGACTTATAAGCATGGTTTGTTCACTCCTTCAAATGAATTTACTTTGAAAACAAATGAAGAGCTGCTCTCCTTCTTTCCTCCACTAAGCAGATGATCCTGCTGGATTCCCGCTGGAGCAGTGCTACCCTCTGTTCCGGTGATTGGTTTGTTCCTTTCTTGTATCCCCCAAAGTGGACACAAACAACTACACGATCCCAAAGACATATCTAGTTAATTCCAGCTGACGAGAGACCAGAAAATTTGTAAATGGATGGTTTGATATTACTGCAAATAAAAAAAGGGCCTGGGAATTCTGATTGCATCTCTAATTTGTGTCAGTCTCATTTTATGCCTTAAATATTATATGCAGTGCTTTATGTCACAACTCAGTGACCGTCAAGCAGTACAGTACAATACATCAGCAGTTTAGACACAAGTTCTGAGGAGCAGCTCCCTAAAACAATTATCATAATGTGGAAACATGTGCAGTGTTTTCTGTGTATACACGTAATCTGGAGTGTGGGGCTTGGAAGAAAGGGAGATTTTTACTTTTATTTGGATAATGGCCACTATTCCCATCCTCTAAAAATCCAGAAAAAGATAAGACTGGATGGAATTCAGCTAGTTGATTCAGTGCACGCAGTAGCGAGTGCTCCCGTCTAAAGCAGCTCAGCCACGTTCCCAGCGTGCTCTGTGCTGTCTGTAGCTTTAGGAGGACAGCAGGAGGCTTATCTACTAGTCACTGACAGTCTGACTGAGTATAAATAATTCAGTAAGCTAAATAAAATAACACATTGCCCTCTTGTACCCTCTGAGGGATTGTGTTTTGAATGACGCGTGTGTAAAGAGCTCAGAGAAGTTCTCAAAATTTTCGTGTCAAAAAGCCTTTCCGTATATTTTGAAACCCACTTGTGCAAGTAGTTTTAGGTTTCTATCTCTAACATATGTGACCTCGAGAAAGTTTTTAACTGAGCCTAGATTTCATGGATAAAAAGACAGATGGCCAGGTTGTCCTAGGGATTAAATAGGATAAAATGTAAAGTACTACCATAAATGTTAGTATTTTCCCAGTTTTCAATTCATCTAAAACTGAAAGCACTTGATAGACATGCAAGAATTTTACAACACTGCATTTACTCCAAAAATAAAAAGACATTTTAAAATGCTGTCAGTATTTACGTCCTTGTTTTGGAGTAGATACACTCTGTCTAAAGTGAAAACAAATCCAAGATATAAATTAATAAAGAGAAAAGCAGAAAGTAATGGACTAAGGACTTGATTAATGAGACCAAAACTTTTTTTTTTTTGGCTGCTTTTCCTCCCCAAATCCCCCCAGTACATAGCTGTATATTTTAGTTGTGGGTCCTTCTAGTTGTGGCATGTAGGACGCTGCCTCAGTGTGGCCTGACAAGCAGTGCCATGTCCGTGCCCAGGATCCGAACCAGCAATTTCCCGGGCCACCAAAGCGGAGCGTGCAAACTTAACCACTCGGCCACGGGGCCAGCCGCCCAAAACCTTTTTAAATCTAAAAATAATTCTCCAACTAGCCTACTTAAGGTACAAAACGCAGGTACACAAATTTACTATGAAATAAAAATACTTTTCTAACCTTGCCACCTTAAAATTTTGACATTTCCTAATTTATTTCTATTATAAAGATGGTTAATACCAAAAAATCTGGAAAGTAAAGGGAATATTAGCTTTTAATACCATGTTAGAAATGCTCCATCTAGAATATCCAGTGAGATTTGCTGGGCGTAAATAGATTTTAAACAGTAAAACAAAAAAAATTGATTTAGTGGCATGTAAGATCTTCCTCAATAAACCTTAAAGTCTCATTCCTGTTAGAAAAACACAAAAAGTTGGTGTATTTTATTCACAAGTAATTATGAATGTCTCACAAAAAGTTAAAACAACCTAAGCAGGGGTTTAGTAGCCATTTTTGAAAGCCAAGAATCATTTGTCTCTAATTCACATTGATCAAAGCTTCTGTGGTATTCACAAGACGTAGTAAATGAAATGCTACACAAAACTGTTCCATCTGAAGTGTTTTGCTCCTTTATCGTCAAAGACAACAAGAAAAGAAAGCACATAATGTACTTTAAAATTCTAGTATCAGTTGAGTCATTTGTGTCTGGGAGTCGGGGGCCTGGGTTCCTGCCCCTCCCTTTCCAAGAAGGCCAAGAGTTCACCTGAGGTAATGCGTTTGCCCCGGGGGTGAGGCTTGAATTGCAGCAAATAACCTACATGGATTTGCATATTTAACCACTACTCCTGAGAGGGATTATCACGAAAACCTGTTCTGGACAGCTGCTTACTCATTGCCTTTAGAATTGCGTGGCCCTCGGATAGGCAGGTGCCAACTGTTTGCTCATTCTCTTTGACCTACTAGCCCTGCAGTTTGCTCTGTGGGTGTTGATACTACTAAATTAAAAGAAAAAAAATTGTTTTAGATGGCCCCCACTCTCCACCCAAACACCCTGGATTCATCGGAGATCTGGGATTCTAACTCTGCAGTTGGGACACTGGCCCGCACTGTGGCCCAGAGAGTGAGTCAGTTGTAAGTGGCTGGCTGACTCTATGGGAACAGAAATGAAATGCAGCTTAGAGGGTTTGTCAGCCAAATCCACAAATGTGTGGCTTTTTGAAACGTTGGACATCTGTTCCTCTTAACTTAAAATAAACTTTTTTAAAAAGCACAAAGTTGTTTGGCTCCTTGTATCTTTGTGTCAGCAGCAGTTGCCGCTCTAACTTAGGAAGCATAGAATCAGAAATTTTGGATTCTTTAGGGCACACTTCAGAGAGGGAGGAACTGACTTGCTTTGGGAAGGGAAGAGATGATTTTACTGTAGAAAGTTTGGAAATCCCCTTCAGGGGTAATCAGCCCAGGTGTTCAAGCCGTTGTTAACCATTTCTAAATGACTCAAAGGACGGACAGGGAGCACTTGGACACACTCCAGCACTATTTATACCGTGTCGTCTTTATTTGCATTGGAAACCACATTCCTGAATTCTTGAGGGGACGGCTCGGGCTTATTCTGGGCATCTTTGACTAAGAGGGACCCTCAGCCACCCATCTAAGTGAACCGTCACGGCCTTCTTTTGAGTTTCCCCGGAGGAGTATTTACAACTTGCTTTGATGGCCTTCCTGTTAAAGCCCTTTGAGGAAAAGCCTTGTTCATTCAAGGAGGCCCCCGTAGGATAGTTTTCTCTCCCCCCACCTAATCCCAAATGTGGCATTTCCCTTTGTTGCCATCCATCCTCTTTAGGGGAAAGAGCATGAGCAGCTTTTTCCTTTCAGGTCACTTTTGACTGACCCAGCCGGACAGCATTGCTTAATTGTGTCCCCGTCTGTTTCCGATGGGAAAAAAAAATGTTTTTGTGGAGTGAGGCAGTTTGGGATTTGAAAAGAGGAACTGTTCCGCCTTTCCCTGAAGATGGGGAATGACTGTTCAGATTACTGTTGTCTTCCTTTGGCTCCTCACCAGGTTGTGGTGGAAACAAAGAGCAGTTCAGGTTCACTCCTCTTGGCAGTAGTGCTGAAGCCCAGCGTACCACGTCACCGGAGAACCATGTTGTTCTCAACCTCTTTTCATTAGTTAAAAAGATGAAAGCCAAAAATAATCAGAGGAGGCCTTTCTCTGCCTTTCATTTTTCAGTGCACCTCCCCGCCTCATGAGAGTCAGTTTCACTTGAGTGACAGTCCTAAGTCTCTTACAGCAGCCACACTTTCTTTACCTAAGCTCGCATTGTTTGGCCATACTCTTGAGGCTCTTCAGACACCTCTGCTCCATTCTGCCCACTGCACTAGCCCCTGCCCATTGCCATGGCATATTCTTTGTACACAACCACACAACACCAGCAATCAAGGTTAGCTCCCAGGAACTTCCTCTGGTGTGCCCTGTACCAGGAAGCACCATGGATTACTATTAACTTTGATAATGATTGCTTGCTTGCTTTGTACCGGGCACTGTTTTCAGTGCTGTTTTACGTGTGTTGTATTTAATCATTAAATCCTTACAGCAGCCCCATGAAGGAATTAAGGTAGAGAGGCTCAGTAATTTGCTAGAGGAAGCAAGGCAGTAGCAGAGTAAGGATGCAGACCTAGGCATTCTGGCTCTGAGCCACTCAGTTCCGCAGAAAAGTCCAGGACAAAAGTCCAGGCTTCTGTGCACTTGTTTGATCTTGTGATCACAGGTAGGTAAGGAGAGAGACAACAGCAAATCAAGGCCACAGCCTAAAAACTTCTGCTGTTTAAATAGATGAGCAGCCTTCGTGCTTCCCTACATCACAGGGTTGGGAAAGCCAGCTCGATTCTTAGCCATCCTGTGTGGGCAGGTTCCAAGTGGTGTTCGCTATAATTATGATTACAAAGCAATTTCTATTTGTACAGACCTTTTTTCTTTTTCAAAGCACTTTCTCATCTTGATTTTTATTTGATCTTCATAACAACCCTATGAAATAGTTAGGGCCAGTTGTGGCACTAGCCATACTGGGAAAAAAATTTTAATTCACTTTTTAAATCTACTGGTTTAAGGTACTGTGGGGAAAAGACAAACTGTTGAAAAATTATCTTCCTCCAGGAGCCTACGGTCTCCTCGGGGGTATTATGCACATGTGCAGGGAACTACAATGCAGAGAAAAAGAGAGGAGGAAGAGAATTGCTGACTAGGAAGGAGCAGGGAAGGTTTCATGAGGATGTGGCATTTCAATTGCCAGGTGGGGATGGGGAGAGGGAAGCTACCCTAACTAGAGAAATCCCTGTGAGAGAGACCACGAAGGCGCAAGTCGGGGAGCTACGTTACCAGTAGTAGAAGAGACAAGACCAATGAGCCATCTAAAGTCAGCTCACCTACCTCCTCTGTTGCTCTTTGCCTAGCCCTGTTTTGTCTCCTTTAGAGTACCTACGTAACTTACCACTAGATTGCCTATTTTCTTTTTTCGCTCTGTTTCCTCCACTAGAACTTAAGTCCCATAAGGGCAGGCACCGTTGGACTCTCCTTTGTATGTCCAGAGCCGAGCACGGGCCTGGCACTCGGTAGGCTCACAGTGAATGCTTGCTGAATGAAGTATTGCAATAGTGCAGGCGAAGCAGCAGTGGAGAGTCAAGGGCAGGCAGGAAGCATTACCTAAGTAGAAGCCAGGGTCCTGGGCAAAAATGGGGTGAAGGAGGCGAAGTAAAGGTAAAGAAGGAACCAAAGAGCCCTGAGAAGACAGCAATACCCAGCAATTTCCAAACCAGGACTATGGGAGGAGGGGCAAGTTTGACGGAGAGAGACGCTATTCCGTTTGAACACCTGGAGGGCAGATACTGAGCAATAGAATGGTGGGGCTTACTATGGGTCTATCTCGGGGTTCCTAACTTCTAAGCTCCTAGTGAATGTGCTCTCCATTAGACCACTCTGGAACTTCTCCCTGTGGGAGGATAAACTGGACTTCTTCAGAAAATTCTCTAGAGTAATATGTCCTCTGTACTTTCCCATAAGAGAGAATCTAAACCTTAAGTGGTTATGTAGCACTATTCTTGAAGAGATGGCACTGTGACTGGACCTTGGGGCCACAGGAAGTTGCTTTAAAATTCCTCTTGCCAGTTGTATCCTGCTTGCTTAACCAATGTCTCCTCCCTAAGAGAACTGGGAGGATGGTAATTCCTGGATAGATTGTCTGTCTTTATAAGGAGAAAACTTTGGCAATGTGATTTCCTGTATATTTCTACTAGAGTCCAAGATTCCAGTAATGCTAGCCTAGACAGCAGTGGCAGCCACCTAGAACCCAGATGTCATAAGTATTCCCAAGTAAGTGCAAGGGCATCCTCCCAACTGCCTTTGCCAAGCCAAAAGGCACAATCACAGCTTTATTACACCTTCTAGAGCATGTGGTCAAGGCGGCTTTCCATTTGGCTGCTTTGGTGCTGAGGTTGTTTACATGTCTCACTAAATGAGTTATGCTTATTGAAGTCAGCTGGGTAGGAGTTCAGAATAAATGACATACGACCACAATTATACCACTCACCAGGAGGACCAGAGTTCAGAAGGAGAGATTTACTTGTGTAATAATCCTTTGGAGTAGAAGAGAGGTACAAAACATGAGTATTCTACTCTCAGGTGCGTGCAGTTTCCAAAGCCTGGGTGAACTGGGCTGTCACTGTTCCTGGCTCTTCTTTTTTTTTTTCTTGAGGAAGATTAGCCCTGAGCTAACTGCTGCCAATCCTCTTCTTTTTTGCTGAGGAAGACTGGCCCTGAGCTAACATCCATGCCCATCTTCCTCTACTTTATACGTGGGACGCCTACCACAGCATGGCATGCCAAGCAGTGCCATGTCTGCACCCGGGATCCGAACCGGCAAACCCGAGGCCGCGGAAGAGGAGCGTGCAAACTTAACCACTGCGCCACTGGGCCAGCCCCTGTTCCTGGCTTTCTGATGGAATCACACTCAATGATGCCTGTCTGGTAAAACGTGTATGGAAGTGCTTTGCACAATTTCAGGAGGAAAAAAAGCTGAAAAATAGTACTTTTAGAAAAATGTAGAGCTCAAATAAATTTTCAGATGTTCTGCATTTTCTTCTTGAAAAGAATCTAAAAAGTAAAGAGCATAAAAGATATACTTGGTCTCTACAAGGAGGAAGTAAAAAGTTCTTTCATACACAAAACCTTTCCTAACTTTACACACTTCTTTTTAGGTGGCTTCCAGACTCTGTGTGTGTGTGTGTGTGTGTGTGTGTGTGTGATATATTTACTAGTCTTCCCTGGAGTAGACAGTGTTCATTAGAAAAACATGTTGAGACAATAAGACCCCAAAGTTAGTCTTTTTTTTTTTTTTTTTTTTTTTGGTGAGGAATATTCGCCATGAGCAAACATCTGTTGTCAATCCTCTTTTTTTTTTGGCTTGAGGCAGATTTGTCCTGAGCTTCAAAATTAGTCTTTAATTCCTCTCTTCCTCCTCTGCCCTGAAGGAACCTGGAGCAGCCACCATTCCTACATCCTATTTATGTGATAGTTTACAAAACAATGATGCTGATAACTACTTCCACCCCTCCTTACTGCCTTCTGACTCATTTGACTTATTCCTCCATTCTTCTGTCTCCAGATGTTAATATCCTTTTAAAAATCATTTGAGTTATCTTTACATTGGGTTTTTTTTTTTTTAAAGATTTTATTTTTTCCTTTTTCTCCCCAAAGCCCCCCGGTACATAGTTGTATATTCTTCGTTGTGGGTTCCTCTAGTTGTGGCACGTGGGACGCTGCCTCAGAGTGGTCTGACGAGCAGTGCCATGTCCGCGCCCAGGATTCGAACCGACGAAACACTGGGCCGCCTGCAGCGGAGCGCGCGAACTTAACCAGTCGGCCACGGGGCCAGCCCCTTTACATTGGGTTTTTAAGGCTTTGTTACCAAAAAAAAAAATGCAAGATATAAAAAAAGTAGGAAATCCCCTGAGAAATACACTTCCCAAAGAAATTACTGTGAAATCTAGCATCTATCCTTTCAGTCCTGCTCAAAAACACTCTGAGCCTCCCATTCTTGGTCCCGGGGGCCTGGCAGTGGGGGCAAAGCAGGGGCAGGCAGGATCACGGAGGCATGTCTCTCCTCTGCATCTTCAGGGGTGCGATAGATTGCTCTACTCCTGTCCTTACTGATCAAAATTACACATAACCATAGAGACAAATTCATGTGTGTTTTGTAACGACAAATAAAAATGGCAAGCAATAGGATACATTGGAGAATATGAGGAAGCCATTTGGTATAAACCTAATTCAGCCTGACCTTGTCTTTCCAAAAGGGCCTGACCGTGGCTGTTGAGCATGCATTGTATATCTGCTTTAGAAATTCCCTATGGCAAGAACAAAGGCCCTTGAGATAAAGGTGCAACTTCCCTCCCCCTCCCAACTTTGGCATCTCCTTAAGGATTAAGCATCTTTCCTTAGGCTAGAAACTGATTGCTGCGGTTCACCTGTGACCACCCAGCTCGAGACAATAGACTTGCCTCCTGCTACGCCCACCAAGATAGGAGACCCACTACCTGCTGTGTCCGTCAAGTGCTGTGCCGACAGGGCAATCTTGTGACTATTGTGGGAGGGACATTTCAATCATATGTGAAACACCCTGTTTTGGGGTATATAACCACTATGTGCACCCCACTTCTTCGGTGCCCTTTCTTCCTTTGGGAAGAAAGGCCCCGGGCCATGGTCCTCAGATTTCAGCTCAGAATAAACTCACCCAAGTTTTCATTTATAGATTGGTTATGGATTATTTTTTGTCGACAGTAACAACATTTAACAGCCATTTCTGTCTGCCTTGACTACAACAGCACACCTAAAGGGAACAGGGAGACAGGGAGTGGCCAAACATTGGAAGGCTCCGAATTCCAGGACCAGGAGTTTAGATTTTAGGCAAGGACTTACAAACAAAGGCAATTCTTTATTCTCTTAATATAGTGTTGAATTTATATTGTCTTAAATGGCTTTTATTTTATGTTGACTTGTTTTTGGTGAGGAAGACTCACTCTGAGCTAACATCTTCCTCCTTTTTTTTTGCTTGAGGAAGATTAGCCCTGAGCTAACTTCTGTGCCAATCTTCCTCTATTTTGTGTGTGGGTTGCCACCACGGCATGGCTTGACAAATGGTGTAGGTCCTCACCCCGGATCTGAACCTGTGAACCCAGGCTGCGAAAGCAGAGCATGCTGGACTTAACCACTATGCCACGGGGCTCACCCCTAAGTGGCTTTTAAGACAATTTTTTTTTTTTTTGAGGAAGATTAGCCCTGAGCTAACATCTGCTGCCAATCTTCCTCTTTTTGCTGAGGAAGACTGGTGTGAGCTAACATCCATGCCCATCTTCCTCTACTTTATATGTGGGATGTCTGCCACAGCATGGCTTGCCAAGTGGTGCCACGTACCCTTGGCAAGTCCGCACCCGGGATCTGAACCGGCAAACCCCGGGCCGCCAAAGTGGAACGCGCAAACTTAACCGCTGCACCACCAGGCCAGCCCCTAAGCCAAATATTTTTAATTCTATTTCCTTGTCCTTAGTTTCATCTAATAGTTGTGAGATCTGTTGATAATATGGGAACTTTAAGGGGCTTCACTGGGTGCCTGTAGTTTTGCAGCTTTATATCTCTTCCGTGGGTCTTTAGACATTTATGTTAATCTGTTCAGTAAACATGGAGTCACTACCATGAGCCAGGCAAATGCTTTGCAGCAAAGAATATACCAAATGGTGAAGTCCTTAAGGACGGGCCAGGTTTAACTCATTCTTTTATCCCCCTATCCTAGCACAGTGACTTTCCTTGCAGGTGTTTAATGGACGTATGTTGAATTAAGCTCACATCCTGCCTCTTTCATAGTGTTCACATGAGCTGAGCTTAAGCAAAGGCTTCTTTTTTCAAAAAGGAAACTCCTGTCTTTTGCCTTACGTCATGTTTCTTACTATCATGTTCCCATGACCTCTCAGCTAGTAAGGACAAGCTTTGTTCAACTCCAGTATCTACAATTCCCAGGATTTTGCTCCAGAAATGTCTAGAATAGCCCTAATAAAAGAAATAATGCAAGCCATATATCTAACTTAAAAAATTTTAGTAGCTATATTTTAACAAGTAAAAAGAAATGGGTATAACCAATTTGAATAATTTATTTAACCTAATACGTCCACAGAATTATTTCAAAAATTATTTTTTGCAGAGGAAGATTCGCCCTAAGCTAACATCTATTGCCAATCTTCCTCCTTTTTTCTCCCCACCAAAGTCCCAGTACATGGTTGCATATAGTTGTAAGTTCTTCTGGTTCTTCTATGTGAGCCACCACCACAGCATGGCTACTGACAGACAAGTGGTGTGGTTCTGTGCCTTGGGAACCGAACCTGGGCCACTGAAGCAGAGCGCTCTGAGTGCCAGGCCATCAGGGCTGGCTTTCAACAACTAATATATTAATATTTTACATTCTTTTATTCCTATTGCCTTTGAAATCCAATGTGTATTTTACACATGTGGCTAATGGCTACCTTAGTGGATAGCACAGGTATGGAATCTTTGAATTTTTGTGTACTCACCATGTAAATAATTAAAACAGGACAAGAGAGCAATAAAAGTATCCATCTTATAGGTCCATCATTAGCAAAGGAGATAAATTCAAGTAAGACAGAATTATTTGCTGAGTGACATGTAATTTAGCTTACTATTTCTTTGTAAGCTCTTCTATAGTAAGCTTTTCTTAGATTTTTCCTCATTAGGTGAAGTCCGTAATTCAAAAACCATCAAGTCTTTTTTGAAATGCTTATAAGCTAAGAGCAGTTCTTTGGGGGCATCGTCAGTTTTCCCCACCTTCCTTTTCACCTCTTCCTGCTGCCCTGACTCCCTACAGTCTAAATGATTGGGATTTTCTCTCTTTTCCCTCTTCCCCTTTGAAGGCCATATCTTCTCCAATACTGACCTGACACCGTGTTCCCCAGAAACTTAAAATATTTACATTGTTTATCTTAACTTCTTGTGCAAGCATTCCTGCTAGTGGAAATAGGATTCCATTTATTAATAAGGCTAACATTGCATGATCTGAGACATTTCGGAGTGTAGGAGTAGGAAGTTATGTAGTTAAAAATGTAAAGCCAGATTCTTTTTGGTTAACATTCCCAAAACCCATAGGAAACAATGTGCTTGATACAGATGAGCAAATATCTCTTAAATAACTGATTATTTGCCAAAAATGACAAGTTAGTGGGTAAAGCCATATTTGGTAGGTAAATGGAAGAACAAGAAAGGGTTGACTGCCAAACCTTGGGCTCACGGGAAGAGAACAGCGGGATAGGAACATATGGAGCCTGTTTTAAAACAAAATTTTGGACAAGAATTCAAGTGTGATAAACATGATGGTCAGCAGAAGAATCACTGGTCTGTCCACTGTGGAGACGAGTCGATGGCGCCAGAAAGGAGACGTTTCAGACAAATTTAAAGGCAAGACTACAGCTCCCAGTTCACTGTTCTTTCCCTTGTACCACATCTTTCTTGCAAAAAGTTGAACATGGACATGGGCAGGATAGGAAGCAATATTTAGGAAGCTAGAAGTGTAGCAGCAGACGTCGAAAGAAACTTAACTACATTGTGAACTTCTTCATTTAGACTATGTGGTATTGATCCCTATATCCTTAACATCTTGTTCAATGCCTGGGACTGAACAGATATTGGTTGAATGAGTGAATTGACTGAGAAGAGTGAATTGTGGGCACACGTACTGGTTAAATAAGAAAGAAAGATACTGCAAGATAGACTGGATAACACTGGGGTGGGGGGACCCAAAGCTAGGAGCAAGAAGGAACGAATGGGAAGAAACAGGTTCTACAGTCTAAAGAGCTCTTGAGAAAAGCACAAATGGGGGAGAGTGAAAAGCCTTGAAAATAAGCAGCCGTTTAAACTGTACACATTGCCTATAGGGGGGCATCCTGGCTCTGTGGGATAAGATCTGATTTTACAACTGTATTTTATCTTCCTTGTTCAACTTGTTCCACTATTCAACACAGTACGCCAGTTACCCAGTAATCTAAGAAATTACATATCACAGTTTCTGGATCTGCATGCCCAGGAAGCTATGATTCTAATGATTGACCATTTTCTCCACACAAATCAAAGTACATTTCCAACGCCACTCCCTATCTTGAAGCTTTGATATCAGCTCCTTGTGTTAATTTTTAAGTTAAAATCACAACTCTAATAGGAAAAATTTTATATTCTTCCCAATAGACAAGAAAAAAATATTTTCCATGTTAATGTTTAAAACAAGTTTGCAAATATTTAGGTATCTACACATATCAAGTAATGCAATTGTAGATCATACAAAAAGTGTCAACTCACATAAGTAAATGGACCCAGAGCTCTAATTGAGGTTTACTTCTAATACTCACCTGCCATTGGTTCTATGAGTTGCCAAATTAGAAATATATTTGTCCCCATCAGTACCTCATGAATTCCCTTCTCAAACACAACATGATTTCAATTTATGACTTTCTTTAAGCTTAACTTCTAGCAAGATTTCTCAGAATCAGCTTACCCTCTGGTGAGATAATTCAATTACACATCTTCATTAATGATGGTTTAGTTTGAAAAACTGTCTCAGTCTTTGGATGTTCTCAATGCTAAACAGTTACTTTTAACTTTATTTTGTAAAAATTATGATCTAATTATTTTTCCAGGATTCTTGGGTTAACAAAATGCAGCAGTGGGGTGTGCCTTTTAACAGCTCAACAGACCACTTTTTACATTCCTTAGAAATAAGATATGGTTCAGTATTTTAAATCATAGCAACAGTTGATAAGAAAAACAGCAAAAAGGTAATAATTTCCATATGGAAAGAAAAGGAAGAAAGCAGTGAAGTTGTGAACTGTCATTTTTCCATATAAAAATAAGTTACCACTGGGAGATTTGGCAGGAAGGGCAAATGTTCCTATTTGTTTCCCATTTTACATTTGCTAATACATTGCATGTGATGCACTCTATTGAAATACACCACTCCCCTCAAACTCAGCTGCCAATTTCCAAGTGTGTTTTGTCCTTCTGAGCGAAACCCACATCTGTATGTGTCAGTTTCATAAACCACAGTATTTCCTTGGTGATAATTTTCTCAACTTAGTGAAACTTTGGTGAAAGCTCTTACCTCTTCTACTGCAAAGCATATAACCATCTTCCACACTAGCTAAATACCTGTAATTTTAAAGCACTAGCTGATTAAAATCAGTTTCTGCTCTGGCATTCCAAGATCTAAAAGAAAAACTAGCCCAATTTTTTCTTTCTTTTTTTTTTTTTTGGTGAGGAAGATTAGACCTGAGCTAACATCTGTTGCCCATCTTCCTCTTTTTTTGCTTGAGGAAGATTAGTCCTGAGCTAACATTTGTGCCAATCTTCCTCTATTTTGTATGTAGGATGCCACCACAGCCTGGCTGATGAGTGGTGTAGGTCTGAGGGACCTAAACCTGCAAACCCAGGCTGCTGAAGCAGAGCGTGAGGAACTTAACCAGCATGCCACAGAGCTGGTCCCTAACCCAATTTTCTGATGCCCAGAAAACTTAACAAAAACAAAGTAAACATTTACTTATTTACTTTTGTGTTTAAGTATGATATACATTTATTAACAGAATCCTGACATTTATTTTTAAAAGGCTGTTTAAAGTGGAAAATCTTACCCTATTATAGAATAAAATATTCACAATAGATGTTCACACTGTAGCATTTGACAACAGCTCCCTCTTGTGGTTCAAAACATTCACTTCAAAGATTAATATATTTAAATACAGTAGTGCAATTTCTGAGCTTAAAATTGTGCTATGAAAGTTAAGCTCATATTTAGTGAATCTTTTTTGGAATAAAGAGGGAAGATTTAGGAACAAGGGGACAAAACAGAATATTCCCTTTTTTGGATAGTCCCAGAGATCCAACATCTCAGCAAACTGTGTCCCAAGTTCTTTATAGAACCACCAATTTTTTTTTCTTACAAATGAAAAGACCAAGTAGATGTTTTCATTGAAAACATGCTATTCTCCATTTAGAAGGTTTTCCTGCTTTTCTGTGGGTATAGTATGAAGAAGGAATCAGCATTCAACTTTGTTATTTTAACAGATAGAACTTTGAAAACCTTACAGAGAAAGTACTATTGAAAATATTTCAGTCCAAACATGACTTAAGGTACTTTTGCCCCTTTTTTCAAGATCAGAGAGTGCAATAACTGGCAACGACCTGTTCTAACAATGCGAAACTGTCCAAAAAGTCCTCTTCTTCAATTCCAAATTTTGTGTACTGATGAACGTAGGCTCTGGTGAAAGAAACAGAAAATGTAAAATAAAAAAATCTCAGGCAAATGAATAACTCTTAAAATCAAACAATAAATAGGCCTCTCCTAGCTCATGAACATTTGAAGACTGCAGAATCTCTTCAAAGTCTTACATTTGTTTTCATGTTTACTGCAAAGAGTAGCAAATTTTCAAAGTTTATGCAAGCTCCCTGTCTTTTTAGTGTCCAAGAGAGTGACAATAAGAAGCACACAGGAGAAAGCAGCACGTTCAGATTTGGTTGTCCACCCAGCACGTACTCAACACCCTACAGGAGATAAGTGGAGTCAATGTAAACTCTAAAAAGTGCCTGAGACGTTTTATCTCAGGCTTGGAACGATGGGAACACGTTAACCCAGTTCCAGGAGTGGAGCGAAGCCCCCCACGTGTCTTTCCCACGTTTAATCTGCAGTTATGCCAGGTGGTCCTCTTCACACTCCCCACCCCCAAAACGTTCTGAGGCAGGAAAAATCATGTGAAAAAGAATATCAAGGGCAGATATGAATTAAACTGATGTAATAATGGCTGCTACCAATTAATGAGAGTGGGAAGAGAAGGATACCAGAAAGGGACAGAGAGTTCCAAGCCCTGCGGAGTGAGGGTGTATGCAACGGCTGCATGCAGGAGGGGGCCTTGGCAACTCCAGCTCATCACAGAGAGGCCTTGTCCAGTCATTTGAGGAATTCTGCTTTGATATTAAGTAACTGTGGCAGAGGTCAAGAAACCTGAGAACACATTTCTTAGTATCTAGTAGACATTTCTTAGTATCCAGTGGAGTTGAACTTGCAATATTTCTTACTGAGCAAGATCAGGATGTCTTCCATTCTTCCAAGGATCTTATTTTGGAAAACCATCTTATCGTCCCTGCCTTATAATAAAATTTCTACGTTCCTTTCATTTCATTTAGAAACTATTCATTTAGTCTAATAATAATAATACTGAACAATTATTGAGCACTCACTAGTCAGGCACTGTACTAGGTATTTTTACATGATTATCTCATTTAATCCTCACCACATATCCTCTCAGTTTGGACCCATTGCACAGATAGGGAAATGAAGCCTGAAGTAATATGTCCAAAGTCTCACACCTACAAAGTGGGAGCCATGCTTATTCCATGCAACAGATTGAATGTTTGTGTTCCTCCAAAATTCCTATGCTGAAATCCTACCCCCTAAGGTGATGGTATTAGGAGGTGAGGACTTTGGGAGGTGATTTCATGATCATGAGGGTATTCATGAGGGTGGAGCCCTCATGAATGAGATTAGTGCCCTTATTATATTAGTGCGTTATTATATATTAAAAGAGACCCATGAAAGCTCCTTTGCCCCTTCTGCCATCTGAGGACACAGCAAAAAGCCACCATCTATGAACCAGGAAACAGGTCACCAGACATCAAGTCTGCCAGCACCTTAATCTCGGACTTCTCAGCCTCCAGAACTGTGAGAAATAAATTTGTTTTTTTATAAGCTACCCAGTCTATGCTATTTTTGTCAGAGGAGCCCAAACAGACTAAGATACTCCAGGTCCTGCCTGGTGTTTTAACATTATCTTATCTGCCTAAGATTAGAAAGGTTTGTAGATTTATTTTTTACTTACTTTGAAGCAAACATGTTCCATGCTTTGCCCACAATCATATCAAGTGGTTTTACTAAGAACTGGCTATTGCTGACCAGTGCTGCAGACTTCTCATACTTGCTAAAGGCTCGCTGGGTTCTCCAGACATTGAAAGCATTAACAGGCTCTAGCCAGGAAGTATAGAGAGCTGGATCTTTAAATCCCTCTAGAGTAAAACAACATAAGCCACTGTTTACATGATAAATCATTAATTTTGGAAACAAATTAATAAACAGATATTTTCTTATCCATTTCACCAGAAATCTCCTTTTGTTTTGCCTTTTAAAGCTGGCTTTATATTGCTTTTGGATAAATGAACCATAGTCATCATTAAAAAAAGTAATAGTTCACACCATTCAGAAAAGTATTAAGGAGAAAATGTAAAAGTCAACTGAATAGCTGAAATGCCACCACCCAGAGATAATGACTATGAACATTTTGCTGACCCTCTGGTGTATATAATTTTATATACATGCTCTTCTGTAATCAGCATTTTTCATTCACCAATATGTTGTGAACCTCTTTTCCATGTCAATAAGTATCACTCATATTTAAAGTCTCTTTATATGAATATACCATAATTTATTTAACACATTTCCTACTGTCGGGCATTTAGGTTGTTTCCACATTTTTGTTAGTGTGAAAGAATGTGCAATGACTATCTTTGCAAGAACATCTCTATGCACCTGTGTCATTTGCTGTGTGTAAATTTTTGCAAGGTAGATTACTTTATATATCCATTTAATAATTCTCTTACTTTAAAATCTAAAATGAAGAATATGAAGAAGGTGTACCATCTGATTGACTTGAAACGATCTCTTTTTAATTATTACTAGTTTTTATCTAAGGGGTATTCCAGGTTTTCTTTATATACCAGCTAGAAGCAGCCAATTTGATACTGCTGAAAGCATCAAATAAGGACAATATAAACCTAGAGACTTACCACAGAAACAAAAAGCTAATCAGAGTACTGCTCTTACAACTTCCTGAAATTTTTAACAAAATGCTGTCACAGAGACCACTAGTTGTTCCACAACACCCATTCTCCCCTTCTTCTTTAGTAACAGAACCCCCCAATTTTTTTTTTTTCTAAAGATTGGCACCTGAGCTAACACTCATTGCCAATCTTCTTTTTTTTCTTCTTCTTCTTCCCAAAGCCCCCCAGTACATAGTTGTATATTCTAGTTGTAGGTCCTTCTGTTTGTGCCACATGGGACGCCGCCTCAGCATGGCCTGGCAAGCGGTGTCATGTCCACCCCCAGGATCCGAACTAGCGAAACGCTGGGCCATGAAAGTGGGGCATGTGAACTTAACCACTTGGCCACGGGGCCAGCCCTGAAGCCCCAGATTTTAACTGTGTTCACAGCCACCCTTGCAGCTAGGTGTGGCCCATGACTCAGTCCTAGTCAGGGATACAAACACAAGTGTGGTGTGCGTCCTAAGAGGAGGAAGCTTGCCCTTCTTTGCTCATTCCTATGTGATTTGATGGCTGAAGCTCAAACAGATGGTTTTTTTTTTTTTTTTTTAAAGATTTTTATTTTTTCCTTCTTCTCCCCAAAGCCCCCCGGTACATAGTTGTGTATTCTTCATACATAGTTGTGTATTCTTCGTTGTGGGTTCTTCTAGTTGTGGCATGTGGGACGCTGCCTCAGCGTGGTTTGATGAGCAGTGCCATGTCCGCGCCCAGGATTCGAACTAACGAAACACTGGGCCGCCTGCAGCGGAGCTCGCGAACTTAACCACTCGGCCACAGGGCCAGCCCCTCAAACAGATGTTTTAGACGATAAGGAGGAAGCCACAAGGTGAGGACAACAGAATAACCAGATTCAGGATGAAAGAATTAAACCTCTATCTGGTTTAAACCATTCTATTTGGGTGTTCAGTCACATATTAACTGATACAATTGTTACATTTTGCTACAAAAACACATAGTTATTACTTCCATTTCTCTAAGAATAAACCCAAGGACATTTTTTTTAACATGTGTACCACATACATGTGCAAAACGTACATCATAATTTTCACCTTAACTTCTGCTTACCCAGATCTGCACTGTGCACATCTTTCCCACGAAGGATGAGTAAGTTAGCAATGGAAGTGTTAAAATGAAGCTCCTTGTTGAGAGACATTTTACTAAGATTGGGCAGTCCTGGTAAAGGAGGCCGTATCTGCCAGTCAATACCTACCAAAAGCAGAAAGTAAGAGATTTTATAAATGGCTTTGAACAAGAAGAGAAAAATGTATTATGGTATGTGTATTTTACATAAATTTTTATTTGATAAGTAAAAGTTGTTTTTTTTCTGAGAAAAGTTTAAAAATCCTTATTTGGTTGACCTAAGGTCATTCCAACTACTCAGTCCTGAGAAACGCGTGAAATAATTCTTCATCGAATATTAAAGCACGGTGGTAGGTACATACAATGGAATTTCTATTCAGCAATAAACAGAAATTATTGATACACATAACAACATGGATAAATCTCAAAAGCATTATGCTAAGTGAAACAAACTTGACTCAAAAGATTATATCTGGGGCCGGCCCCATGACAGGGTGATTGAGTTCATGTGTTCTGCTTCGGTGGCCTGGGGTTTCGCCAGTTCAGATCCTGGGCAAGGACATGGCACCGCTCACCAAGCCATGCTGAGGTGGTGTCCCACATGCCACAACTAGAAGGACCCACAACTAAAAATATACAACTATGTACTGGAGGGCTTTGGGGAGAAAAAGGAAAAATAGAATCTTTGTTATTAAAAAGATATCTGTATGATTCCATTTATAGGACACTGGAAAAGGTAAACGGGAGCTAAATTCAGATCAGTGGCTCCTAGGGGCCAGGGGGTGGAGGGAAGAAACCGCCTACAAAGGGGTATGAGGGAACTTTCTGGGATGATGGAAATATTCTATCTCAATTGTGGTGGTGGTTACACATGTCTAAGTTTGTCAAAATTCACAGAACTATACACTTAAAAAAGCAAGAACTTAAAAATACAAAAATGTTAAGGGATGTAGAAATATAAAACAAAATAAGACTGAAAATTGACTAGCATATTGAAATATTAAGAAAATATTCTTACATTATACATAGGGTAGAGATAAAACTCAGTGCACAGTAACAGACTGATTTTCAGCAAAAATAGAAATACAAGAAATAAAAAATTTTGGCATGCTGAACTCAATAATAGTAAGACAAACAAGCCAATTTAAAAATTGGGAAGATGTTTGAATAGAAATTTCACCAAAGAAGATCAACAAATGGCTAACAAGCACATGAAAAGATGCTCAACATCATTGTCATTAAGAAAATGCAAATTGAAAACACAAGGAGACATCAATTCACACCTATTAGAATGTCTATAATCAAAAAGACTAACAATATCCGACGTTGGCAAGGATGTGGAAAAACTAAAATTCTTCAACTGCTTGTGAGAATGTAAAATGGTGTAGCCACTTTGGAAAAGAGTTTAGCAGTTTTTTAAAAAGTTAAATATAGTTATCCTTTGACCCAGCAATGCCATTCCTACGTATATACTCAACAGACTGAAAACATGTCCACACAAAGACTCGTACACAAATGTTCATAGCAGCATTACTCATAATAGCCACAAAGTGAAAACAAACTAAATGTCCATCAACTGCTGGACAAATAACCAAAATGTGGTATATCCATTCAATGGAATACTGTTCAGCAATACAAAGGAATGAAGTACTGATATATATACTACACTATGGATGAACCTCAAAAACATTATGTAAAGTGAAAGAAATACGACACAAATACTATCATTATATAATTTCATTTATATGAAATGTGCAAAATAGGCAAACAGAAAGCACATCAGTGGTTATTTGGGGATTGATTGACTTCAAATGGACACGGGGAACTTTTTTGGAGTAATGAAAATGTTCTAAAACTGGATTGTGATAATGGTTGCACAACTCTGTAAATTTACTGAAAATCATTGAATTGTACTCTTATAATAGGTGAAGTATACGGTATGTAAATTATACCTCAGTAAACCTATTTAAAACTTATGACATGCTGTCAAAGCTGAACTTGTTAGATAATTCATCATTCTGCTCAAAAACGTCCAAAAAATGTTCAAAAATGAAAAGGGAAAAGTTAAGCAAATAAAATTTATAATGAGAAGGGAAGTAAGTAACAAAAGAGGCATTATCAAAAATAAAAATAGGGGCCAGTCCTGTGGCTGAGTGGTTGGGTTCGCACACTCCGGTTCAGAGGCCCGGGGTTTCGCAGGTTTGAATCCTGGGCGACGACGTGGCACCGCTCATCAGGCCATGCTGAGGTGGCATCCCACATGGCACAACCAGAAGGACCACAACTACAATATACAACTATGTACTGGGGGGCTTTGGGGAGAAGAAGAAGAAAAGAAAAAAAAAAAGAGATTGGCAACAGATGTTAGCTCAGGTGCCAATCTAAAAAAAATAAAATAACTAAAATAGAAATAAACCCCAGATGGGTTAAAATTTAAATATTAAAAATAAAACTACAAAAAATAGGGCCAGCCCAGTGGCGGAGAGGTTAAGTTCGCATGTTCTGCTTTGGCAGCCCTGGGTTTGCCGGTTTGGATCCCAGGTGCGGACATGGCACCGCTCCTCAAGCCACGCTGTGGCAGGCATTCCACATATAAAGTAGAGGAAGATGGGCACAGATGTTAGCTCAGGGCCAGTCTTCCTCAGCAAAAAGAGGAGGATTGGCAGCAGAGGTTAGCTCAGGGCTGATTTTCCTCAAAAGAAAACTACAAAAAATACTAGGAAATAATAAAGAATATTTTTCTATTTTGGGGGTAGGTGAGACTCACAATCTATAAAGGAAGATTTACAGGTTTGCTCACATGAAAATGTAAAACTTCCATATGATGAAAAATAACATACAAAAGACAAAAATGATGGACAAAAATACTTGCAATCTTTGTCACAAAAAAGGGGTCCAGATCCATAATAATATATTCCCTTCATCTAAGACACCATTTATCACAAGAAAAAAAGTTGTCAAATTATTTACTTAGACTATTAAATTTTATATTTACTTTTTTTTTTTTTTACAGATTGGCACCTGAGCTAACATCTGTTGCCAATCTTTTTTCTTCTTCTTCTCTCCAAAGCCCCCAGTACATAGTCGTATATTCTAGTTGTGAGTGCCTCCGGTTGTGCTATGCGGGACGCCGCCTCAGCATGGCGTGATGAGGGGCGCCACGTCCACACCCAGGATCCGAACCAGCGAAACCCTGGGCCACTGAAGCAGAGTGGCAAACTTAACCACTAAGCCACCGGGCAGGGCCCCCATTTTATACTTATTGAAAGAGTTCTTTTAGAGTAAATTACGTGTGTATTTTTAAAAATCATGTATCATTCTTGAGCAGACATAAAGTATATAACAAAATAAACTGGTTAAGGTTTTCCTAAAAGGTATTCGCATTCAGTGACTTTATCATTTTTTGACTCAGCATTAACGATGCCCACGTTTTTCACACACTACTGTCCTCTGTGCCTCCAGCACATCGGTGATGCAGCATTCCTTCAAGGAATCTGTGAAAACACCAAGTCATCGGCTTTTAAACTGGTTTTGCAATCATGTAGAGCACATCTACCTTTGACTCCTGCTTAAGGAATGTTGCTAAACTTGTCTGTTTACCGTGATGACCGCCTCTTCCCCACCCTAGCAGAAAACTAAAGGTTTATTTTCAGGAGAGGATATGATTGAGGGTCTCTGGTCTGGAGAACACGAGGCAGAAGTACATACTGAAGGCAGGGCAGAGTACATACTGAAACCAGAGAGATCTAGTGAAAACCAGGAAAGCTACGACCCCTCCCTCCACTTTCCCCAGATTACTGGGGTTTGTCTAAACCCTCTGAGCAGAATATCCAACACAGGAGATAGGAAGAGAGAATGCCCAGGATGACAAATGCACACGGGCTGTAGAGGGCAAAAAAAACCTCGAGTGAGGCGGGTCAAAAGGCTCTAGGAGAGATTTCTCCAAGAAGATGACAATGATAAACTGATAGAATACTTGAATATATCATAAAAATTTAAACAAGCAAAGAAATACAGTTGAATAATTGACAGGTACACAGAAAAACCAAGCAAACAAGAAAATGAAGCAATTATTAATTCCAAAGAAAATAAAAAATTATACAGGAAAGGGAAAAGTAATCACAGGGTATGACTGTGGCTCAGCTGTGAACAGCACTTACTTGGTCGTGATAACATAAAGCTGAATACTGCTTTAACCCAGGGACGACACTACTCTATCGGAAGGATGAGGAGACAGAAAGGTGTTTGTTGGGCTTAGGGGCCAGTGTGGGAAAAAAGCTAAATCCTAACCTTCCACATCGGAAGTAAGATGGTAATACCTAAATAATTGAAAAATCAATCAATGGCAATGAATAGATAAAAACGGTAAAAAAAAAAAAAAAAAAAAAAAAAAAACCAGCAAAGAACTTTGAAAAATGGTTGCCCAGGGGCTGGCCCCGTGGCCGAGTGGTTAAGTTCTCATGCTCTGCTTCAGCCGCCCAGGGTTTTGCCGGTTCGAGTCCTGGGCGCGGACATGGCACTACTCATCAGGCAATGCTGAGGCGGCGTCCCAGATGCCACAACTAGAAGGACTCACAACTAAAAATATACAACTTTGTACTGGGGGGCTTTGGGAGAAAAACGAAAAATAAAATATTAAAAAAAAAAGGAAAAATGGTTGCCTCTGGGAAGGAGAAAACAGAGGAGGGTTACAGACTGGTAAGTTTTAACAACCAGTTTTATAGAATTACCTAATTTTTTAATCTATGTGCACAAAATAAATTACGGCACATATAGAGTAGAAAACGATGTAGCTATTAGAAAGAATAAGGCATGTCTAAACGTATTGAATTGGAAAGAAGGCCACAAAATATTGTTATGCTGAAGAAAAATTGTAGAAAAAATACATATAATGTGATGCCAATTTTCTTTTAAAAGTCTGTTTATTCACACCCTCAGAACTCTGACTCTCTCTAGTTCTCACTTGCATAAATTAATCCAAAATAGCAAAAATAAATCAACTAATAAAATAAAACTTTAAAATAAAATGTTTTAAAAACAAATAAACAACTAAAATTATAATTTACCTTGGTTCAGAGGACCAAGCCAAAAGCCATGGAAAATTATTCTTAGGCCTTAGATTTGAACCAAGAAACTGCCAGCACGTGCCCTGCTGAATTGTTATGGACCAACGACTCCTGTGTGCCTTCCATCTCCCCCTTTTTGAAATAGAGTGTCTACCAGTTATCTTGTGCCTGTTCCCCCACGGTCTGTTGGGAGTGAGGGGGATCATACAAAGAGCTATACTCAAGAAATCCCACCTGAGGAGCGTAAATTCACACCTGGACCTGCTTTCAGATGAAAGATTCTGGACTTTAGGCTGAGGTGCTAATGCGGAAAAACTTTTGGGGACCTGGAGAGGGGTTAAGTACATTCTGTATATGGGAAGACATGACACATTAGGGTACAGAGGGCAGAGAGTGTTAGCTAGCCTCCAAGATGAACCCCAATGATCACTGTCTCCTGGTATTCAGACCTTTGTATGGTCCCCTCTCACATGGGATAGGGCTGATCTTAACAACCAAAAGGATGGTGCAAAAATGACGGTGTGTGACTTCCAAAGTTAGGTCATAAAAGACACTGAAACTTCTGCCTGGCTCCCTCTTGGATCACTCATTCTTCCTGTTGCTAGGATATGTGGAAATAGACACGTTGCTGATGGCAGTATTCATGGTGGCAATCTTCATACAGAGCAGTCTGATAACATACGAAGAGTTTTAAAACTATATCCTTCAACCTGGTTAGTGACATAAATATATTTACTCATATATATTATTCATATATTAATATATATGAAAATATTTATATGTTCAAAGCTCTATCAATAACTGTGAAGAAGGTTGACACTCTTAAGTCCTGCATGGGAAAATGACTAAGAAAACTGCGGTTTATTGACCTAAGAGAGCTCAGAGCAGCAAGTCTTACACAACCCTGAGGAACATTGTGTTCCTTGAGATATTAACAGGTATTGCTAGAAAAACAAGTACTATAGCCAAAAAATTCGGGCAGCACTACTTGAAGATGTGAACTTTCTACTTAGCTCCAAACCTCAGGCACTATAATCTAAAATCAATAAGGTATTATAAGTAAATGAAGAGGAAATCCACTTTCATAGTATTGAAACCTAAGTTATTGTAATTTAGGGTAAAATATATGCTACTAAAATAATACACAGTAGTGATTTCCAATTAAACATGACAAACGGAACACACCAGTTTACTGCCACTCTTTCCCCAAATCTCACTAACGAGACAGTACAAGGATTTGTTAAAAGCATAAACAAGAAAAAAGGGAATGGGAGAGAAGATAAAGGCAACAAAATTTTGGAAGCATGAAAGCCAAAAAAAAAAAAGAAAGAAAGAAAAACCAGCAGTGGTTACTGACTTAGCAACTAGGGAAAGCTGAAGCTTCTGCCCATGGTGAAGGTCCTGGAAGCAGGTAGATAAGCCCTGAGTTAACTACCGCCAATCCTCCTCTTTTTTCTGAGGAAGACTGGCCCTGAGCTAACATCCGTGCCCATCTTCCTCTACTTTATACGTGGGACGCCTATCACAGCATGGCTTTTGCCAAGCGGTGCCATGTCCACACCCACGATCCAAACTGGCAAACCCCGGGCCACCAAGAAGTGGAACGTTCGAACTTAACCGCTGTGCCATCGGGCTGGCCCAGGCACTTTCAAAAGAGGGAGAAACGGGAGAATTAGTTAAAAATCTGTATGGGAGCAGTGAGAGGCCTGCCCACTCCCTGCAGCAGGGGGAGCACCCCCTCCATTCTAGGAGGTTCCCAACCAGTGAGGCTCAGGCCTCAGCCACATGACACGCTGGGCCACTGTTTCAGGCTCTGAAGATACAGCAGTAAACAAAACAGATAAAAATCCCTGTCCTCAGAAATCTTATATTCTACTAAGAGAAATGAAAGATCCACACTAAGGAATTCCAGAATGCTACAGACAGAGAAAATCCTAAAAGATTCAAGAGACAAGAAAACAGGAATAGACATCAGATTGATGTGGGACTTCTCAACAGCAACATCGGAAGCTGGAAGATAACAGAGCAGTGCTGTCGAAATACTTTGAAATACGTGAATACTTCAGGTACAAGTGATTCCCAACCTCAAATCCTATACTTGGCCAAATTATCAATTAAATGTAAGGGCAGAAGAATGACATCTGCAGCCTTAAAATTTTTCCCTCCCCGGTACTCTTTCTTAGGAAGCTCCTGGAGGATAGAGTCTATCAATACGAGAGAATAAACCAAAAAACAGGAACATCTGAAATCTAGGAATCAGGGGATAGAATACAGAATGAGGCAGAGATGCCAATGCTGGCTGCTTATCAAGCCTGGAGAGCAACCAGTGCAGACTGAACAGGAGGATGAAGCCCTCCTAAAGGGACATCTCTAAGCAGATAAGAAAGTAACAGATTACCGATGGGTTTGAACGTGTTGAGAAGGGATTGATTTTTATGGAAAAACTTAGGGATAGATCAGTGATAGGTACATAGAATATCAACCAAATAAATATAATTATTAACTGTAGGAGGAGAAAATAAACTGTACATCAAATAAAATGTAATCTGTATATTCGGTACATGGTTCAACTGTGAATAATATTTATATAGAGAAAGTAATGTAAACACTGAAAACTGATCTAAACCAAAAGTATTGGGAGAAAGAAGGGAGATGACGTGTGTGTGTGTAGAGGGAAGGGTAAGAAGATTCAATCCTCAAGTTTCATATTAAGAAGGAAACTGATGGGGCCGGCCCTGTGGCCATGTGGTTGAGTTTGTGCACTCCATTTCGGCGGCCCAGGGTTTCGCCAGTTCAAATCCTGGGCGTGGACATGGCACCACTCATCAGGCCATGCTGAGGCAGCGTCCCACATGCCACAATTAGAAGGACCCACAACTAAAATATACAACTACATACTGGGGGGCTTTGGGGAGAAAAAGGAAAAATAAAATCTTAAAAAAAAAAAAAGGTGGCAACCTATAATATCTAAACTTGGAAAATAAAACACACAGTATAAGCAAGATATTTAGAAATATGTGGGCAAATTCTAGAAGAAACAGCTAAAAACACTGAAAGTAGTTTCAGCAGGTCAGTGGGGAAGTGTAGGACAGAGGACTGATCTTTTCCTCCTTATAAATTCATACTGGACAATTACTTGACTTTCAAAAAATATGAGATATAATTTACATACAATGCAATGTACAGGTTTAAGTATACATTTAAAGGAATTTTGACTATGTACTTGATTTCTTTCTTTCTTTCTTTTTTTTTTTGAGGAAGATTAGCCCTGAGCTAACATCTGCCACCAATCCTCCTCTTTTTGCTGAGGAAGACTGGCCCTGAGCTAACATCCATGCCCATCTTCCTTTACTTTTTATGTGGGATGCCTGCCACAGCATGGCTTGCCAAGTGGTGCATAGGTCAGCACCCGGGATCCGAACTGGTGAACCCTGGGCCGCCAAGAAGCGGAACGTGCAAACTTAACCACTGTGCCACCAGGCTGGCCCATGTGCTGGATTTTTTAAAAACCATGTTCATATATTACTTTATAAAAATAAAATAAAATAAAAATAAATGTCACATTCATCTGAAATTTTTTTGGGAAATGAAACTGTGTGATTAAGAAGCCCTCCTGGGATGTCCTGGTGAGTTTCTGCAGGAGCTTCCCTGGCCAGAAGAAGGGACCATTATTTCAACTGGCCCAAGCCAGTTTATATTGAGAACTCCAGTTCAGCATTTTTCTCAGCTTGCGGCCTGCTTATTTTTAAAATACCCTTTACCTTCTTCCATTTTCGCATTAGAAATGAGCATCTGTCTCAAATGCTTGAGGAGGCCAGCCCAAGTAAACGTGCTGTATGCCAGTGAGTTCTCAGACATTTGAGGAATGTTACGAACACCCAGCATCTTGAATTCAGGATGGGGAACTAAATTCTCCATTAAGTCTCCTGCAAAGAAAAAAAAAATCTGAACTAAATTTTAAAATTCCACATTGCTCCCATTGGCCTCTATGCAACCACGATTTGATGGTTTTGGGTGCCAAATGTATTTTCTCCTCCAAAGCCAGAATTGCTTAAACTCTAAAATGTAAATAAAATTTCACAGTGAACTCTATTACAGACCACATATTTGCTTCATTTTGGCACCTATTTTAGCATGAATGAGAAAACACATTTTGCCAAAAAGGAAACAACAGTTTAGAAGCTAAGTAGCTGGAAATGTGAATGAAATATTTAGCTAAACCCCAGGAAAACAAAGAAGGCATGTGATCTAATATGCTTTTATTGTCATTCTGTGTCAATATTCCTTTAGAAATTTTCCTAGGTCTATTTTCCTAGATTTATTTTACCTGGCTAAATGATAATTAGAATCCGTTAGCATCAAACTCTACTAGGAAAGAAGACAGGATTGGTAATTCCTGAAGAGAGGAATACACTTTGTATTTACACTGAAACAGAATTAAGGAGAAAAGGCTAATTGCTTTGCATTCAGAGCTGCTTTATATATTTACAGAAAATACCTAGAAGAGTGAGAAAATATACTACCATAACATGAAATGTAAATCTTATAACATTGAGTGCAAACTCATATCCTATGTCCTAATGAAAAGAACAAATTTTGACATAAACATCTAGAAAATGCTCTACAAATGATCTTATGGCTAGTGTAGTTTCCTCTAAACATAAGAATTTTTTTCTGTAAAACATCTAGAGCTGAATCCGATTACATAGCATGACGAAACAAATAACAGTTAGCAAATAATTCCTAAGCACTAATACACGAATTATTAATTGTCACAATTTGCTTTCCCCTCCAGCTTTTTTGTTCAGCTACTCTCATCTTCACCTTCTTGGGCCTTGTCAAGACCCTGTTATTGACTGAAGGTTTGTGTCCCTCCAAAATTCATATATTGAAATCCCAACCCCCAAGGTGATGGTGTTAGGAGGTGGGGCCTTTGGGAGGTGATCAGGTCATGAGGGTAGAGCCCTCATGAATGGGACTGTGCCCTAGTAAAAGAGACCCCAAAGAGCTCCCTAGCCCTTTCTGCCATGTGAGGACACAGTAAGAAGGTGGCCATCTATGAACCAGGAAGTAGGCTCTCACCAGACGCTGAATCTACTGGCGTCCTGATCTTGGACTTTCCAGCCTCTAGAACTATGAGAAATAAATTTATGTTATTTATAAGCCACCCAGTCTATGGTATTTTTGTTATAGCAGCCTCAGTTGACTAAGGCAGACTCTAATCCATGGACTCCTGCCTTCTCAATCCATCAATTTCCCCTTCTTCACTTCCCTCCTTATCCAGCTCCTTGCCCCTGAGTCTCTTCATCAAATCTTTCTGGTGAAAATCCAATCTCGGATCAGCCCTACTCCTCACATTCTGTGCCTGTCAGAGCACAGCTACAGAAAGTCATCCCACATGGCAGACTGGGACCGTTGGAATTCATAATCCCCGAACGCTGAAGCCCACTGATGCTGATGCTTTGTTGAGAAGATGACATCTCCTCTAACAACTTAGTGGAGCCACCTGGATATCTGAGGTCATTTAGTGCAGAGACTCTGGGGCACAACAGGCATATCTGAGGAACAGCGTGGAGGCCATGTGTCTGGAAGAAGAGAAGGAGAAGGAGAGAGCAGTAGGATACAAGATGAGGAAAGTAATGGGAGGCCAGGTAGAGCAAAACCTTATATGTGACTGCAAGGACTTTGGCTTTAACTATGAGTGAGATGGGAAACCTCTGGAAAGTTTTCAGTAGAAGAATAACAAGATCGGAATTAAACTTTTTTTTTTTTTTTTGAGAAAGATTAGCCCTGAGCTAACATCTGCTGCCAATCCTCCTCTTTTTGCTGAGGAAGACTGGCCCTGTGCTAACATCTGCGTCCATCTTCCTCTACTTTATATGTGGGATGCCTGCCACAGCATGGCTTGCCAAGTGGTGCCAGGTCCACACCCAGGATCTGAACCTGGGAACCCCAGGCCGCTGAAGCGGAACGTGAAAACTTAACCGCTGCGCCACCAGGCTGGCCCTGAATTAACCTTTTAAACACGGTAAAGCCAGAGTTCAGTCTGGCTGCTGTACTTAAGAAGAGGCTGTGGTTGGCAAAGGTGGCAGTGGGAAGACCAGGTAAGCTGTCCTCTGGATAACTGCCCACATGACATCTCCACTAAGATATGGCAAAGGCACCTAAGGCTCAACATATCTCAGACTCACCTCTTTCTCTGCCCCCTACTGCGCCCTACAAACCAGAGCCTGTTTTAGTGTCTCCAGCCTCAGCTAACAGCACCACCACCTACACTGTTGACAAAACAGGGCCCCGTGAGTTATGCTCTACACCTCCCTTTTTCTCATTTTTCACATCCAATCCAGCACTTAGTCCTGTCCCTTTTACCCCACTCCCCAGTCTCTCTCAAATCCATCCTCTGTACTCTGTCCCCATTTGTTTAGTCCCATTTAGCAAGGACCTACTATATGTCGGGTGCAGCTCTGAGGATAGGGGCATAGTGGTAAACAAGACAGACAAGGCCTTGCCTTCATGGAGCTTCTATTCTAGTGGTTAGAAACAAAGAATAAAAAAGATAATAAATGAACAAAACAATGTCAGAGTGGTAAATGTTGGGAAGGAAACAAACCGGATGATACTATAGGCACTTACTCCTCAAATAGGATAATCATGGAAGGCTATTTTAAGGAGGTGACAGTGACTGAAACTTGAAAGATGAAAAGAGAAATGGTCAGGAGAATATACTTGATAGAGGGAGCAGGGAAGTAATGAGGACAGCAAGAACAGACCCTCCCTTCGAGGTTTGTTCTAAAGAATAATAGAGAAAAGGGACAATCACTAGAGGTGATGTCAAGGGAGGGTTTTTTCAGTGTGAGAGATGCCATAGAGTAGTTGTATTGGAAGTAACCCAGGAAACAGGCACAAGCCAATGGTGTGGAAGGACGAGAGATGAGTGAGGAATTAAGTCCCTGAGAAGGGAGACGGGACGGGACCCAGAACCCAAGTGAGAGGTTGGCTTGTGATAGGACACTTCTCCCACTGTGACAAGGTAAAGTGGGCTCAGCGCAGTGTGTGGGCTCAACACAGTCAAGTTTGTAGATGTAGGGGTGGGAGTCAAGGGAGCTCCCATCTAACTAACTGCCTTTATCTTCTCAGTGCAGTTCAGTGAGTTCAAGCCATCATAATCTTCCCAGGGAATGACTTGACCAGCCTGCAGACTCAACCTGCAATCAGCTCTCCATAGGCGGTCCAGTGGATCCTTTCAACAGTAAAAGTGATTATGTCACCAACCTGCTTAAAATCCTTCAGTGGCTTTCCCCTGTTCTAAGCTTAACGAGGAAGGCCTTTCAATGGCTTACAAGGACCTACAAAGTCTTCCCCTGTTCACCATTCTAGCCTCAGATTTCACTCATCCCCTAAACCATTCTCTGTGTTCCCGTGACACTGTATTTCTCTGTATCCTTGATATGCCATGCTTCCTTCTGCCAGAGGGCCTTTGAACATGCTGTTCCATCTGCACGTGCTATTCCCTTCTCCCTCTCCTTGCTTAGTCAACTCTAAGTCCTCATCCAGCTCTTGGCTCAAGTGTTGTTTCCTCAGGGCAGCCTTCTCTGCCTCTTCCGCCTGAGTCTGGTTTATTCATGACACAGTCTCTTGGAACTGTACTCCTTTCTTTCAGAGCATTTAACTCAGTTTTTAATTATACAGTCTTGGTGTCACTATTTGTTTAATGTCTCTCTTTCACAGTGAACACTGTGAATATCTGTGTTGGCTCCCCACTGAATCCCCAACATTTAGCATAGTTTCTGGCACATAGCAGGAAGTCAATAAATATTGGTTGAATGAACAGATGTGCATTATGGCAAGTACTGTGTAAAGCACAGAAATTAACAAGACACATGTCTGCAAGGCAGCTTCAAATTAGTGGGGACTACAAAACATGCACATGACACAATCCCGCTCTAAGGAAACACATGGTGCTAGTTAAGTGGTAGCATCTGGGAAGGGGTGGAAGGAAGACTGATTTTTGCTTGCATATTCTTTTGTACTCCTTGAATAAATGAGTATATGTGTATTACTTTTAAAGATAAGTGAACACACTCAAAGAAACAATAAAGGCAAAAAACGTTAAGTTACATAAAAGAGATAGAGAATGCCACAGGAGTTCACACAAAACAGAGCTACTTTTAGGGAAAAGCCTCAGTAGGAAAGCTTTCTGGAAAAAACTATCACTTGAATTGGACCTTGCAGGATAAGTAAGGTTTCAGTAGAGGTGAAGAAGGGAGGAAGGAGGGATTTCTAAGGAGAGGGAACATTGAGCAAAGGGACTATGGCAGGAAAGTACCAGGTCGACGAAAAACAGTAGAGACAGGATGAAAAGTAGGTGGGGATCCATGCAGAGGTGGGAGTAGGTGATGAAGCTAGAGAGCTGGGGTTCAGGAAATAACGTGGAGGCCAGGCTAAGGAGTGCTGACCAATCTGGCAGGTAATGCATGAGCCACAGAATGATCATAAGAGAGTACAAGGATTAGATCTGTCCATTGGGAAGGCTCATTCGGGGTCAGTGTGCAAGATGGACTGTAGGGGGAAGAGGCAGGCAACAGGAAAGAAAGCTGGATTATGACCACTTAAGACAGGAATGTCCATGTAGACATAAGCTTATGTTTTTACGCCAAAAAAAGAGAGAGAGAGAGAGAGAAGGGGAATAGAAAGAGGCTAGTTTACTTTGTACTCAAGGACAGCACACAATATTAATTGAGAGATATTGACACCCTGAACCAGTGTCAGAGAGATCAAGAAGTAGGGGAAGAATGCAGACAGATGGCAGAGATGGCATCAACAGGTCTGACATACTGATGAGATACGAGGACAGTGGGAGAAATCCAGGTGACAGGATTGAGGAAGAGGGGAAGGGGAGAGAAAGCAGGGGGGAAAAACGATGAATCCACTCAGAACATGATAAATTTGAAGAAGCAGAAGGCAAGTAAGAACACTGGGATAGGCAACTATTTGAGAAAGAGATTAAGACTGGGGGGGTGAAGATCACAGTCATTTGCATCTAGACGATTTGAACGGATAAGGCACCACTTGAAGAACAAACTGAAAAAACAATGGTGGGTTTCTTCATGAGGTGATAAAAATGGTGGTTGTAAAACTTTGTGAATATGCTAAAAAACATTGAATTGTATACTTTAAATGGGTGACCTGTATGTGAATTATATCTCCAAGTTGTAAAAACAAAAAAAAAAAGAGGAGAAAGGATCCTGAAGAATGGAGTCAGTGGGTGTCCATCACTCTTTTAAGAAATTTAGTAACTTCTCAATAAGACAGTTTGGAGAGCTAAGCAGCTCTTTAGGAAGGGCTTTTTGTTTTCTTTTTAGGAAGATTAGCCCTGAGCTAACATCTGCTGCCAATCCTCCTCTTTTTGCTGAGGAAGACTGGCCCTGAGCTAACACCTGTGCTCATCTTCCTCTACTTTATATGTGGGATGCCTGCCACAGCATGGCTTGCCAAACGGTGCCACGTCTGCACCTGGGATCTGAACCAGCGAACCCCAGGCCACCAAAGCGGAACATGCAACTTAACTGCTACGCCACCGGGCTGGCTCCTAGGAAGGTTTTTGAGATGAGGGAGACCTTCAGGCAGAGGGGAGGAGCAAGTGAAGAATAATTTGAGGCATTCAGAACATAAGACTTTCCTACACAGAACATACAGGGGGACAAATACCTAATGGATTTCTTCTGTAGTGAAATGAGCCTTCCGCAGAATAAGTAGGCTGGAACACACTTCCCAGCTGATGTGCAAGGACCTGATTTATATCACTGAAGGAGATCTGCTTGATATTCATCAGTTTCGCACAGATCTTATGAACAGCATCATTCTCATGAACAAGGAGGGCGTCTGAAGATCGGTACAAGTGAGAAAGAGTCAAAACGGAGTTGTAGTTCTGAACAATAACCTGGAGACAAAAAGGTCAGAGAGAAGAAAGGTAGGAGAGAATAGCAGTTAAGAGGGTAGATTCTAAAGGCATCCTGCCTGGGTTCAAATCCTGACTCTGTCACTTTTTAGCTATATGATCTTGGACAAGTTATTTAATCTCTCTATGCCTCAGTTACCTCGCTTTTAAAATGGGGATAATTATTACCCCAGCCTCCTAGCATTGTAAAGATTAATGACAGAATGCAAGTAAAGCCCTTAGAACAGCCTGCATATCGAAAGGGCTCAGTAAACGGTGACTACTACCATCACGCTTTCCTCCTACATCATTTCCTATAGTGACTTATCTCACCTCTGTTTTATCATTTCCCCTACTAGGCAGATCAACAGGAAACTGGCCTGTATAGAAATTTCCTCTCAATGAAAAGAAATGAAAATTCTTTTAAGGTTGGCAATGGCACCATGAATTCCAACATGAGGTCAAGGTCCTTGCTTACATACTGTAGCCAGAGGGACTAACATAGGAATGGGTTTCTGAGAGAAGATGCACAATTGTCTTCTTAGGATTTTTTTTTTTTGCTGATGAAGATTTGCCCTGAGTTAACATCTGGTGGCAATCTTTCTCTCTCTGTGTTGTTGTTTTTTTTTTTTTTTCCAAGGAAGACTGTTGCTAACACCTGTGCCAATCTTCCTTTATTTTGTATGTGGGTCACTGCCATAGCATGGCCGCCGCCAAGTGGCAAATGTCCATGCCTGGGGAACCCAACCCAGGCGGCCAAAGTGGAGCACACCGAACTTAACCACTAGGCCACAGGGCCGGCCCTTTCTTTGGAATTTTTAAAAACAAGGACATCTCATTTATTTGGAAAAGTTTAAGCAAAGTTAAACAAATTGTTCATGAAAGTACTACAGCGTATAATCACTCCTAGAGCAGTACCTTAAGGTTTCCAAAGGGTAAGATCAATCTTTCATCTACATTTATTTCAACTGCAAAGAATACAAAATAGAAAATTTTCAATTAATATTCCATACCTCACCAGTTCCATAAGGCCATATAATCTGATTCATTTTCAAAGAGTTTGAGTACTGATCTTGTAAATTCTGTGTAACGAAGGCTCCTAGCCCTGATCCTGTGCCCCCAGCCATACTCATTATGATAAAAAAACCACTCAAAGAGTCACATTTCTCCACTTCCTTCTGGATTAGGTTCCTTATAGATTCTTCATGCCTGGGTCCATGAACAGAGTAACTAGGCAATGCAAAGGAAACAAATACAAATACCTTTCAATTTAACTGAAGAGATGCAATGCAGAGAGAATGATATACGATAGAGAAGCCTTTTTAAACCTATGGGAATGAACTAACTCTCATGAAAGGCACAGGTACCCTGATGGACAGAAATTGAAATACACAAGTTAACTTGTTAAATGTACTTAACAAGTGAATAGGACTGCTAGGAGAGTGAATTTACTGGGTACAGAAAATTCTCTTTTATAAGTCATTCCCATAAAATGGAGACTTAGCCAGAGACTTCAATTACCAGACAGTTTTGGAAATTTATGGTACAATATTCAATATTCATAATAATACTCCTAAAGCAGTGATTCTCAAACTTTGCTGCACATTAGAATCACCTAGGGAAGTTTTGAAAAAATCTCAACATCCAGGTTTCATCCCAAACCAATTAAATCAGAATTTCTGGAAGTGAGCCCTAGGTACTGGAATTTTCCAAAGAACCCCAGGAAATACTACTGCCTTGTTGTATTCCCTATTAGCTGGAATACCTGCCAGATAAAGATATTGTATTATCTGATAAATAAGTTAGTTGACAGAATGACAGTGAAGAAGTGGAAAACGCTGCTGCAAGAGATCCCTAGTTTCATCACTACCTGGACCTGAGCACACACCTACGTGAAAAGAACGAGAGTTTCTCTTGGGTGAAGTCATACTTTAAATTTTAAAACAGCAATTTTGCAATTATGTGCTTGGTATATCAACTGTGCCGCTGTAATTACACTGTCTGTTGATCGACTGTGCAGCTTTATCTAAAGTGAAAATCATGAGGAATTATTCTTACCCATACGCCCAGTTGTTTCCCGAACCTTGTTTTTGACAGAAGCTTGAATGCTGGCCATATTTCCATCGGCCAGACTGGGCAGCCTTTGATAGTGTTTGATTGATAACTTTAGGTTCCATGTCAACAAGTACAGCCCGGGCAATTGGAACTAGAGAGGGAAAAAAATCAAAAGATAAATATTTCATATGTCTGATTTAGGTTAACTCAGAGCATAAACTTCTAGGTCCAAAAACCGCCCCCCCAAACAACCCAAAGGTTGAGGATAGAAAGATCTGTCATACCGCTTTACTGCTTAGAAATCAAGGTAGGCAACAGCAGGTATATGGAGATGGCTCATAACGGCTAACATTCTGCTAGGTAGGATGAATCGATGTGGGCTAAAATGATCATTGGGTCAGGTCTACAAATATCTGTTGATGCTCACAATATACCATGTACTGTGTTGGGAATACAGAGATTAAAATAGCATCAATTCAGTCCTAGAACGACCAGTGGGTTAGACAAAACACATCAACACTCAATCACAGTATGATGTGATATGACCCATGACAAAGCCATACCAATGGAGTAGCATATTCAGGGGTACAAAATACCAGGGGCATAACAAGCAGCTCAGGAATGTTGAAGAAGAAGATGGGAAGAAGGGGGTGGATGGGGATGGAAAGCAGGCAGGGCTCGGATCTTGGAAGTCCTTGGATGCAGTACTAAAAAGCTTAAAATCGGTCTTTTAGGCAATGCAAAACCAGTGAAAATGTTCAAGCAGGGAGGGAATAGTCAGATGCCTTTTTTAACACAGCAGTGTAGAGGACAGATGTGACAGACACAACAGTCTAGGCAGGGAAACTCAGAAGGAGTATCCTGAAACAGTCCAGGTGAGAGAGGATAAAAGCTAGAACTAAGGTAATGACAATGAAGATGGAAAGGGGAGAACAGTCTCAAGAGATATGTAGGAGGTAACTTAAGCAGATTTTGATGTTTGACTGTTTGGGGCAATAAGAGCCTAAGTTTTAAGGAGCCCTTGGGTATGGAGATATGGAGTTTCAGAGGCACATGGCAGATACAGGTGGAGATGTCCAGTAATCAGCGTGCAGCCCGAAAGAGATTTGAGAGTCACTCGTGTAAAAATGAAGCAAATTATGAGAGTGACTAAAATTGCCCACAGAGAACTGCTCTGAGGACAGCCTAAGATGCAACCAGTGGAGAAGAAAAGTTCAGAGATGAAGGAGAAGGAATTTCAAGGAGGGAGTTTTATAGTTACTGTTATCAAATCCAGTAAAGAAGTTAAGTGAATTAAGAAAAGAAAAACAGTCATTGGATCTGGTAATTGGGAGACCACTGCAGACTTTTCTTATAGCAGCTTCAGTGGTGTTGTAGGGAAGAAGCAGAATTATATTGGTTAAAGAGGGTTCTCCTTTGCAAATCCTGGATGAGAAGGCAAAGAGACAGGAAAGAAGAAAAAAGCTACAGTCAAGAGACAAGTTTTATTTGTTTGGTTTTAGACTGGTAAGCTCTGAGCATTCTCACCAGCTGAAGGGAAGATGCCACAGGAGAGGCAAAGGTTCTTAACACAGAAACAAAGGGTGGAGAGCATTCTCCAGTAAGATGGGAAGGGGTGAGGTTCAGACACTGTGGAGGGTCTGGCCTTGAAGAGGTTGGTTATGTCAGAATAGAGGAGAGGACTGCGGACCACACCTACCTCCATTTTCCTCCTCACTAAAGAATCTTTCTTTGCAAGATGCTTGATATGCTTCATTCTCTCTTTTAGAGGAGAGTCTCTGGGGACAGTGTGAGTCAATAAATAAAGCATCAAACACTTCGAAACCAATCTGATTGCCACACTGACCAAGTTGCACTGTTACTATTGACATGCTGAGACACAAACTAGGCCTATTTCCTCAAAACAGTGAGCAACCTGTAATAGAAAAATATAGGCTTTCAGAACTACTACATTACTAATAAATAAAGAACAAATAAAATGCCCTATGTGTTACTGTACATCAATAAAAAACGTAATTTTAAAATGCCATGTATGTATATGGTTTTACAGATGAAATAGCTATGTTGACTAAGGAGCCAAGCATTCAGGGAAGTTGTTCTGTTTCTACGGTTTTGGGATTTGGAATTTACTGTACCCAAATCCATTGATACACAGCTCAATAGTTTCCAAAATCTGATTTGTAATCGTTATTTTCTTAAGCATGCACTTAAACAAAAAAATGAATGTTGGTTGAAGGAATTTGTAGTATACACTTCACACCACAGGGACACATAGAACGCAGAAGTTAGCTCAACAATTCTACATTTAATCAGCATTATTTCTCTCTCTTCTAAATAATGACGTTCTCCCTCCACCGATCACCTTTCCGGGCTGGTAACTACAGTAACACTTACAACAAAGACTAGGTGTTTAGCTCGGGTAGGACAGCGAGGAAGACGAAGCTTGGACAAAGAAGACCACATGAAATACCAGAGCAAGTCTTCACTATTTTTAGCAATGAAAAGAGACAATTTTTGATAAAGACCGCACACCACGTCTGTGCAGCACTGGAAAAGAACAGTGGCTTGTGAGCCAATTTTCAAGCAACCCTGCAAAACAGCTATCATTATTCTCATTTTACAGATAAAGAAACTGAGGCTCTGAAAAATTATGTGACTTTCGCAAGGCCACTGAAATAATACATAGCAAAGCCAAGACGCTCCCTCTCCCCACCAGCTCCAGGAGCGCCCCATTAACCCCACTCACTGACAGCACCAGGACCAGCGGTTTCCGTCTTGTTCAAATGTCGAAGCGACAACCCTCTCATTATGCGCATGCTCACTTTCAACACTAAAAAAGCTACAGAGAACGAATGCGCATGTTCCACAAACGAAGAGTTCTGTGTATTTTTTTTTCCTATTCAGAAAGGTTAATTACGCATGTTCAAATTCAATTTATCAACTTCACAGATGGTACGCATGCTCACTGTCCATCAAAAGCTGCAGCTGAAAATGCGCATGATCTAGCTTCCAAGAGTGGCTTCGGCTGGGGTTCTGCGCATGTTACTGCCAGTACCTGGCTGCTGGCGATAGTTCTACGCATGTTCATTGCCCACAGTTCGGCTTCACAGAACCGTGTACGCATGCTCCAGCGCTGAACTTGAGGAGCCAGTCCAGGGCCTAAGCGCAGACGCACTGTGCCCAAGCAGCCGGTGATGGCGGCAGCGGCGGCGGTGGCTGCGGCGGGTCCGGGCCCATGAGGCGACGACGGAGGCGGGACGGCTTTTACCCAGCGCCGGACTTCCGAGACAGGGAAGCTGAGGACATGGCAGGAGTGTTTGACATAGACCTGGACCAGCCAGAGGACGCAGGCTCTGAGGATGAGCTGGAGGAGGGGGTGAGGCCCGGGGTCCCGGGGGGCCCGAGGTGACAGGGCTGGGACGGCAGCGCGGGCCCTGGAAGCCGGGCGCGTGCGAGAGCGTGGAGACCCTGGGGGGCGCGAGTAGCCTCCGGGAGGAGCCGAGGCGCCGAGCGGCCCGAGGCAAGGGAGCGGGCGGGGCGGACCTGGCCCTAGGTGTGAGGCCGCTGAGGGGCTCGCAGGTGCAGGTCGTGCCCTTAGCCCCAGATCAGCGCAGCCCGGAACAGCCTGTTGGTGGAGGGAACCAGAAAGGGCGTGTGTTGGATTCCTCGAGCTGCTGGACTTGAGTGTGGCGGGGCGCGAGTGGTGTGAGCATGTGTTGGGGGGAGGGGGACTGCGCTTGCTGGGTGTCCCGTAAGTGCAGGTGAAGTGCGGAAGGGTTTCCCTGGAGTGTAAGATTTCGAGTATTAAATCTTCAGACCTCCCACAACCACCTCTCTTCTCGGCCTGTCGCTTCTCTCCTAGGAAGCGCTCAGCTGTTAGAAGTGACAGCTGAAAACTTCTGTCGGGAGTAGCGCTGCCGCTGCTGTTACAGCCACCAGGAGTTTTATTTCGGGAGCAAGGGGGCTCTGCTGCATCTTCCAGGGTTTGTTTGTTTGCTTTTTTTTTTTTTTTAACCCCCTTCCGTGTGACTTTTTAAAAAAGTATTTATGACGACACACGGCATTTGTAACTTACTTTTCCCCCGGTTGAAGATGTCTACATTTTTCAAAATGCTTTATGTAATTTTGGGATGGAAAAAAAACAGCGTTGACAGCTGTGATTTGGCTTGCCAAAAATAAATTGCTTGAATTGAGACTTGTGAATGGTGGTGTGAGGGCTTTCCTTGCTGTAATTTAGGGTGCTAAATTTAGAATTGTTTTTCCCAATGCATAGCTTGGTTTCACCTTTGCTGTCTTAGTAGTTCGTCATTCTTTGTAGAATATCTTATTTCAAGATAAATTTATTGAAAAATCACAAATTGGACCTGAAGTTCAAAAATGGTGTTGTACTAAATCTCTGATTCTGAGTAAATGATCATTGATGATAACCTCATGGTAATTTAGGTTCTATTGCCTAGATGAGTACATGGGTTAGTGACTGGTGTCATAAATTTGCTTATAACTACATAAGGGGCTTCCCTTTCTTTCATTCGATTTTCCTCCTCTGGCAAGTAAGTTGTACTCTGCTTATTGACAAAAAATTGAAATACTATGTATAAAGAACTTTGAACACTTTAAGAAACTAAGTGGGGGAGAATAATGCTGTTCTTTTCATAATCAAATGAGTCTAAATCAAAATCACGCAGTTTGGAAGGTGGGTATTGAGATATGTACTTTTTAGTATCTTTGCTGTGAAGTTCCAGATAGCCTCTGAATTGAACATGTGATACAGTAAATACAGTTAGAAACAAATGTGAGATTACTTTCATTACATAAAGCTTACTCTCATCAGTTATACTGGCTCCATATGGCAGTGGCTTTGGAGCAGGGCAGGGGAGAAAACGGGATAAGAAGGCTGCTTTATAAAATCTTCATCAGTAGAACTGATAGAATTTCCAGGTCATGGGTTGATCAGGAGAAGTTAAAGGTTTTGGAAGTGAAGTACTGTATTACAATTTCTTTTATGCACTGGAACCTCGTTGGGATGTGTTTTGGCCTACTCCTGGACATTTGTTTTGCTGGGTACAAGCAAATAGGATTTTGAGAAAATGTGGAGACGAGGCCAGAGAAATTGGTGGAAATAGGAAAGAAAGAAAGGCGGCCACTATTCTGGGGAGGGAAACTTTGGGGAAAGAACAAAGATAATTAAAGAGGATTTTGAGGAAGGGCCTTCAGCAAAATATATCTTACTTAGCAATGCTTTTGGAGTTGAAAGTGTTTCTTTGGGTGTGTCATTCTAAGAGGTGCCTCAAGGTGGACAAGCGAAAAGAGTTGGAGTGGGATTGGTTTGGTCACCCAAGGTGATTCAGCAACATCCAGTTTTCTTTAAGTTAAATTTAAAAATTCTGAAAGATGAGAGAAGTTTAGATTCTTGGAAAATCTGGATATTGTGAATTTATAATAATATAATTAATATTCTGGCTGTGAATTTATAACCTTTAGTTTAGTGTGCCAACTTTTTAAACATTGCTACATATCAGAGTAGCCTCACTTTTTCATTTTATAGTAAGGGAACTGAGGCATAGGCCAGAGAGATGATTGCCCAAGCCCACATAGATAACTAGTGGTAATATCTTCTGGCTCAGTTCAGCGAGCTTCTTTGGATAGCTTCTTCATTGCATTTACTAGGTCTTGTTCATAATGTACCTCTTTGTGTTGTGTCTAAAATGAATTCACATCCTTCCAGCCGTGCTCCCTACATGACCTAGAATAAATTGCTTAATCTCTCTGACACTTTTTTCTTCTCTGTAAATGAGGGTTACATGAGATAAAGTATGTGAAGTACTCTCAGAATATCTTGGCATAATAAGCAGTTAGCTAGTTCATGGAGATAGAGCTCGTCAGTGTTACTCATTGCCAAGGAACCAATCCTGCAAGTTTACCTTCATCTATACCTAGAGACTTAATAATGAATGCAGTTATCCTAGAGGTGCTGCGTTTTTAGAACCGGAGTATCTTTTTTTAAAATCATTGGACCTATTTAGAGATATATGCCTTTTTAAGTATGTTACACTGAGTGAATCTGTATTAGTAAATATATGTATTTACATAGCATAGTTAATTCTTCAGTGAGCAGAAGATGAGGAGAATATATGAATACATTTATGGATAAAGCTGAATATCTGCTACCTAACTAAAAAAAAGACCCTGATTTAATAACTCTGAAGACTATATTAAAAACAATGGGTAAAAGGGTCTTTTGGGGGACGGAGCTTGGGGTCGAATCTTTTTTGTTTATTTTTTTGTTTGTTTTACTGGTGGTATACTTTGGGGACAGTGAGTTGAAACTAAGGGAATGGTTTCCTCTAGAGATTTTCTTTTTTTTTTTAAGATTTTATTTTTTTCCTTTTTCTCCCCAAAGCCCCCTGGTACATAGTTGTATATTCTTAGTTGTGGGTCCTTCTAGTTGTGGCATGTGGGACGCCGCCTCAGCGTGGACTGATGAGCAGTGCCATGTCTGCACCCAGGATTTGAACCAACGAAACACTGGGCCGCCTGCATCAGAGTGCGCGAACTTAACCGCTCGGCCACGGGGCCAGCCCCAGAGATTTTCATTAGATTATGAAAATATTGGAAACCTCTGCTTTCTGTGAAGAAAAAGTTAGAAGAATAATAGAAAATTGTAATGCAATTTTAAAAATCCTTAATTTTTGCTCTACTAATTCAAAATTTGAAATAGTCACAGAGGTTTACTACATGAATTTCAGATTGGGATATCAGATTTTTATTGAGCAAAAAGTTTAAAATTTTTTAGTGTTTTGAAAAGCAAAGTGCTGTATAGGTAGTATGTATTCAAATATTACGATTATGAAAAATTATAGAAAAACATCAATGCTTATCTAGCATTGTAATAGATACTATAAAGCATTTTTATTTTTTAATTTTTTTACTTTTTTATTTTATTGAGGTCATACTGGTTTACAACATTGTGTAATTTCAGGTGTACATTATTATATATCAGTTTCTATATAGACTTCATCGTGCTCACCATCAGTAGTCTAGTTTTTATACGTCACCAAACTTATATGCTCCTTTACTCCTTTCCCCTACCCCTCCACCCACTTCCCCTCTGGTAACCACCAGTCTGTTCTCCTTATCCATGTGTGTGTTTATCTTCCACATATGAGTGAAATCATACAGAGTTTGTCTTTCTCCTTCTGGCTTATTTCACTTAACATAATACCCTCAAGGTCCGTCCACGTTGTGGCAAATGGGACGATTTTGTCTTTTTTTATGGCTGATATTCCATTGTATATATACACACACACACACACACACACCCCCCACATCTTGTTTATCCATTCATCAGTTGATGGGCACTTGTGTTACTTCCACATTTGGCTGTTGTGAATGATGCTGTGATGAACATAGGGGTGCATAGATCTCTTTGTATTGTTGATTTCATGTTCTTTGGATAAATACCCAGTAGTGGGATAGCTGGATCGTATGGTATTTCTATTTTTAATTTTTGAGAAGTCTGTTTCCATACTGTTTTCCATAGTGGCTGCACCAGTTTGCATTCCCACCAGCAGTGTATGTGGGTTCCCTTTTCTCCACATCGTCTCCAACACCTATTTCTCATCTTGTTAATTATAGCCATTCTAACAAATGTGAGGTGATATCTCATTGTTTTGATTTGCATTTCTCTAATAATTAGTGACATTGAACATCTTTTTGTGTGCCTGTTGGCCATCTGTATATCTTTTTTGGAAAAATGTCTGTTCATACCCTCTGCCCATTTTTTTAATTGGGTTATTTGTCTTTGTTGTCTTTGTTGTTGAGTTGTATGAGTTCTTCATATATTTTGGAAGTTAATGTAAAGCATTTTTAAGTAGCCCAAGATTTTGGGCAAGGTTCACCCCTCTTCCCCCAATTCATCTGAATTACTGAATCTTGCTTTATAAGGACATGTCTGTGAACAGCCAGACAAATGAATAAATGATTTAATGAATATCTAGATTAAGGATATTTCACCCATTCTGTAACAATTTACTTAAATTTTTATAACATATGCTCTCTTTGATTGGGACTTTAGACATATTAACTTGAATTTATATACAATATTAATTTAAAACTTTGAGAATAGTTATTCTGGTGGGCTAGTTTGAAACAGTGTATCTTGTACAGTAACTTAGATGACCAGGATTCCACTTTGTCAATCATAGTGGCACACACAAAAAAGCATTGAGTGGATTCTAAAGTTTAAGGCAGCAGGAAAAAATCTGAATAAAATTTCCTGTGAGAGAATTGTCAGTGTGTATTGTATAACATTAGCTTAATGCTTCTGGTGTGAGACTTTTCTGAAGGTAACACTGAGTAGCAGAAAAGAGTTGTGCCTCAAATGCTTCAACTGTAGGAAGTTATAAGCACAGATGCAGGTGGTAATACAGGCCTGGCTGACTCCGGAAATGAAACATAGCCACAGGGCATATCTTTCTAGGTGGCTTCAAAGTCATGGTTCAGTGTTAACTACTCTGTGGTCTTTAATTAAGAATTAAGTAGAATTACCATTAAAGAAAAAACTATTATATAATACCAGTTTTATCACATTTGAGAGAAGTTAGTCTTTTGTCTTTATAGTGAAGCCACCATTTGTGATTATATGAAGCATCAGAGACAAAAAACTTTTAACCATAACCACCCCTACTGTGCCCCCACGCCCGAAAGAAACTGTATCAAGTTGAAACTGCAAGAATTTTTTTCCCCTTGATACTGCCCCATCCATTTGCCTCAGTCTAGTAATGAAACATATGTCCCTGGTGTTAAACATCTTCCTGACTTGTTCATACCATGAGCAAGTTATGACTAAAAACTTGTTTTTTCTTGGGTATTTGAGCATCCACTGTGTGAAAATACTATCAGTTTTCTTTGTGTATCTTCACTGTGAAGAAAGATATGTTTGCTTAAATATTTTTTGAATAATTCTAAAGTTTTCGATAAAAACTTCTAATTTTTTAGGGCCTATTTTCAATTAAGTGATACCCTTTTGTATAAATTGAAAGAGTTCATAATCAGGCTGTATTCAAGAATACTCATTTTAAAGCTATATTTTGTAATATTAATAACAATTTCTGCTGCCCAGTTATTTATTTTTTTACAATTCACTGACTTTTAGTATAGAGTTGTACGACCATCACCCCAATTTAGTTTTAGAACATTTCTGTCACCCTAAAGGGAAACTTTGGGCCGATTTAAGTCACTTCTCATTGCCACCCCCAGCCCTAGGCAACCACTGGTCTACTTCCCATCTCTATAAATTTGTCTTTTCCGGACATTTCATATAAATGGAATTATACAATATGTGGCCTTTTCTGTCTGGCTTCTTTCATTTAACAGAATGTTTTTGAGAGTCTTCGATGTTGTAGTATGTATCAGTACCTCATTCTTTTTTATGGCCAAATAGTATTCCATTGTATGGATCAACCACATTTTATTTATCAATTCGCCGTTTGATGTTCATTTGAGTTTCCACTTTTGGGCTGTTGTGAATAATGCTGCTATGAATATTTGTGCCCAAGTCTTTGTGGAACATATATTTTCATCCCTTTTGAGTAGATACCTAGGAGTAGATTTGCTGGATTATATGGTAAGTCTCTGTTTAATTTTTGAAGAAACTGCCAAACTGTTTTCCAAAGTGGTTGCACCGTTTTACATTCCCGCCAGAAGTGTATGAGGGTTCTAATTTGGCCACATCCTTGCCAAACTTTTTATTTTTCTGTCTTTTTAATTATAGCCATCCTAGTGGATATGAAGTGGTATCTCAGTGAGGTTTTGGGTTTCATTTCTCTAATGGCTAATGACGTTGAACATCTTTTTATGTGCTTATTTTCCCATTTGTTTATCTTCTTTGGAGGAATAGCTATTCAGATCCTAACCCATTTTTTAAAAATCAGAGTTTTTTTTATTATTGAGTTGTACAAGTTCTTTATATACTTTTATGCTGTGGGTTTTCTTTTTTTAAGATTTTATTTTTCCTTTTTGTCCCCAAAGTCCCCCGGTACATAGTCGTGTATTTTTAGTTATGGGTCCTTCTAGTTGTGGCATGTGGGACACCGCCTCAACGTGGCCTGATGAGCGGTGCCATGTCTGCGCCCAGGATTTGAACTGGCGAAACCCTGGGCCGCCAAAGCGGAGCATGCTAACTTAAACACTCAGCCATGGGGCCGGCCCCTGTTCGTTGCCTTTTCACTTTCTTGATAGTGTTTTTGGAAGTGCACAAGTTTTAAATTTTGAATAAGTCCAGTTTATTGATTTTTTTCTTTAATTATTTGTGCCTTTGGTGATGTGTCTTAAGAAATCATTGCCTACACCAAGAATTGAACATTTATTCCCTCCGACGTTTCTTCTAAGAGTTTTATGGTTTTAGCTCTTACATTTAGGTCTATGATCCCTTTCGAGTTAATTGTTTTTTTATTGAGGTCATAATACTTTATAACATTGTGACATTTCAGTTGTACATTATTATTTGTCGGTCACCATATAAATGTGCCCTTCACTCCTTGTGCCCACCCTCCAACCCACTTCCCCTCTGGTAACCACTAAACTGTTCTTTTTGTCTATGTTATTTTATCTTCCACATGTAAGTGAAATTATACAGTGTTTGTCTTTCTCTGTCTGGCTTATTTCAACTACCATGATACCCTCAAGTTCCATCCATGTTGTTGCGAATGGGATGATTTTGTCTTTTTTTATGGCTGAATAGTATTCCGTTGTGTGTATATATATATATATATATATATATATATATATATATATATATATCTACCACATCTTCTTTATCCAGTCGACAGGTACTTGGGCTGCTTCCATTTCTTAGCTAAAGTGAATAATGCTACAATGAACAGAGGGGTGCATACGTCTCTTTGGATTGTTGATTTCATGTTCTTTGGATGAATACCCGGTAGTGGGATAGCTGGGTCGTATGGTATTTCTATTTATTAAAAAAAAATCTCCATACTGTTTTCCATAGTGGCTGCACCAGTTTGCGTTCCCACCAGCAGTTGTATGAGGGTTCCCTTTTCTCCACATCCTCTCCAACATTTGTTATTTTTTATCTTGGTGATTATAACCATTCTGATGGTGTAAGGTGATATCTTAATGTGGTTTTGATTTGCATTTCCCTGATGATTAGTGATGTGGAACATCTTTTCATGTGCCTATTGGCCATCTGTATGTCTTTGGAAAAATGTCTGTTCATATCCTCTGCTCATTTTTTGATTGAGTTGTTTGTTTTTTTGTTGTTCAGTTGTGTGAGTTCTTTATATATTTTGGAGATTAACTCCTTGTTGGATATATGATTTGCAAATATTTTCTCCCAGTTGATGGTTTATCTTTTTCCTTTATTCCTGGTTTCCTTTGCCTTGCAGAAGCTCTTTAGTCTAATGAAGTCCCACGTGTTTATTTTTTCTTTTGTTTCCCCTGTCTGAGTAGACATGGTATTCAAAAAGATCCTTCCAAGACTGATCTCAAAGAGTCTATTCCCTATATTTTCTTCTAGGAGTTTTATGGTTTCAGGTCTTGCCTTTAAGTCTTTGATCCATTTTGAGTTAATTTTTGTGTCTGGTGTGAGGTGGGAGTCCAAAGTAATTTTTTTGCATGTGACTATCCAGTTGTCCCAGCACCATTTCTTGAAAGACTGACTTTCATTGAATTTTCTTGGCATCTTTGTCAAAAATCGTTTAACTGTAATGTAAGGGTTTATTTCTGGACTCTCAGTTCTATTTCACTGATCTGTGACTGTCCTTAAGCTAGTACCACACTGTCTTGATTGCTGTTGCTTTGTAGTACATTTTGAAATCAGAACATTTCAGTTCTCCATCTTTGTTCTCCTTTTTTGAGATTGTTTTGGCTATTTTGAGTTCCTTGCATTTCTGTATGAATTTTAGGATCAGCTTGTCAATTTCTGCAAGAAAGGAACCTAGGATTTTTATAGGATTGAGTTGAATGTAGACCAATTTGGTTAGTATTGCCATCTCAGCAATATTAAGTCATCTGATCCATGAACATGGAATGTCTTTTGATTTATTTAGGTCTTCTTTAATTTCTTTCAGCAGTCTTTTATAGTTATGAAGTGTACAAGTCTTGCACTTCTTTTGTTAAATTTTTTTCTAAGTATTCTTATTGATGCTGTTGTGAACAGAGTTATCTTAATTTCATTTTTGAATTGTTCATTGCTAGTGTACAGAAGGTTAATTAAATTTTGTACCCATTTATACTATGGTCAGAATAAATGTTTGGCCAACATGACTCCTAACAATTTGAGAGTGTTCCTTAATTATTTTGCTTTGATCAGCCACATGGTACACTACAATATCTTGGACTGGTTGTGGTTACTTTAGGCTTTTAGTTAGATTGTAGTTACATTTAAGGCTTATAGCATTATGTTAGTCTTGTGTTTTAGAAACAGATCAGAATAGCTTTTTGTGTAAATCATTTGATTTAGTAACTCAGAATGTAGTGCCTTTAGTTTCATAATACACAAAATATATATTTTTAATAAATGTAATTTTTGAAGGAAAAATCACCTGGTTTTATTTGTAGATCATTTGTGAGTAGCGTCTGTAGCTTAGTTGTCATATAAAATTAAAAGTGAAACCCCACAGTATTGTTTGTGTACCTTATTTTGTTCATCACCTCAGTTGCCTGTTATTAAAGTATAGAGAATTTTTAAGCTGGTTTATTTCATTTCTTCTCCTGAAGTAATGGGGTGAAACATTAAACATTTTTATTTTGTGTTTATGAGATTATTTATATTTAAAAACTTTAACATATTTTTCAGGGTCAGTTAAATGAAAGCATGGACCATGGGGGAGTTGGACCATATGAACTGTAAGTTTATATGAAAAGATTTTATTGTGCTGTCTTTTTTACAAGTCGGTTATATCAGCTCCAGTTCATAGCCATCATGTGATTCAAGTAACCTGTTCTTAAATATCTAGTCATGTATATAGACTTGGTTTATTGAGTTTGGTAACAATATAATAACATATCCAGGGTTTTGAGATCATGTGTGAATTTTGAAAAAGAGATATTCATTCAAATTCTGAATATACCAAATATGAGCCTGAATGGGTTGGGAATTTTTATAAGTTTAATATAATCACCTTTTCTTACTGAAAAATAAAATTTTAAGAAATGCTCCCAAAAGTTAAATGCTTCTTGTTTTGCTTGTAATATAGCATTCAAACCGAGATTTGTGCATTCTTAAGTCATTTTAGGCAAGCTCCGTTAGGCAAGTATGGTGATTAATCTGCTCTGTACCCCACCCTCAAGTAAAAAGCCTTGAGTTGGGAGGAAGACTGAGAAGATCACTCGTGTAGAAAGCATTTAAGTGACAGACAAAATTGCCACCCTTTTTGGAGTCTTTAAATCAAGCTAATAGCAAATATGGAAAGATGCATGAATATATTTTATTAGCGAGAATTTTTGTAGCATAAAGACTTGAACTAATTGGGTACTTTTAGAAAGCTCCCAGATTTTCTGCTGAAGTTGCCAAATGAGGTGGGATAATACCTAATCTCCTAGACACTTTAAATGAACTTAATTTGAATAACAGAAGACTTTTTTTGTTTGTCAATTTAATAAACTTGCTCTGATTTATCTTAGTTTGGGGATGGCTGATGCTTATGAAAATAAATAATAGCACATTCTGTAAAGAAGCAGATAAACAATTATCAAGCCATCTTAATCGTTACCTACCATGTCATTGAATCATTAGTTTACTTAGAGCATAGATACTAAATTTGCTATCATGTACTTTTTTCCTTATACTTAATTGGATTACATTTCTCTTTCTCCTCTTTCTAACAATATGCTGAAGATAATTTAACTTTTTGCAAATTTACTTTTGGTTTTGCTTTTCTCCTCAGTGGCATGGAACATTGTGAGAAATTTGAAATCTCAGAAACTAGTGTGAACAGAGGGCCAGAAAAAATCAGACCAGAATGTTTTGAGCTACTTCGGGTACTTGGTAAAGGGGGCTATGGAAAGGTAGGAAGTATTTTTGAAATGAGAGCTGTTGTCTGTCTTGGGTAGATTAATTTTATACCCTGGTTCCAGCAGTCCTCTTCAGTCTTTGTTTGCTAGCTACCAGCAAAGGATGTGATCACTTACCTGGTGTTATTTCAGGGATGTACAGAAGTTCTCCTCTTCCTACCACCATACAGGTAAAAACCTGGCACATAATAGACACTCGGTCAATATTTGTTGAATGAATAGGCAACTGTGCCAGGCGAAGTCTATTATTAGAGGGTTCGTTCCTTCCTTTGGTTAAATGGTACCCTCTGTAGGTATCCTCTTAAAAAAAACAAACAAATCACTCCTTACTTATAAGAGGCATGGCACAGTAAGTTGTTATCTGTTACTGAGACCTTAATCTGAATTGGTTTTCTTTGACTTGTAGTATCTGGAGCAATAGAGTTAGGGAAGCTGAAGAACATAAGAGGGGAGAAGAAAATGAAGAGAACTTCTTAGTTTCATAGTTTTGCCCAAGGCTTTCTAATTTAAGACCTCACCTTTGCATGTTCTGCCCAAGAAAATTTATACCTAGCTCTTCTTTATCAAAAGACAGAATTTGGATACATTTTAGTAGTTAGGATTAAGTTTAGGAATTATTTATACTGTTGTGTAGTGTTAATGTTTGCAAAGCATGACATTTGTAGTTCATTCTTAGGCTTAAGGACACGTTCTAATGTTCTGATCATCTTGAACGTGTGACACATGCACTTTGAGTCTGCATATGGTATGAGTCTACATGTTGCATTTTTGAGTCTACATATTTAACACATATTGCAGCTGTTGCATGAAAATTTTTTATAGTTAGCCATTTTAAGGAATAGGTAAATGGTAGTTCCTGTCAACTATTATTAAATAGTTTTATCTGAAGCAAGAACAGTGGCTTCCCTGAAAGAAATTTATGAAATATTTTATAATTTTTATGTTTGGTATTATGCTTCTGGGAACCCTGATTATGGCATTTTCTAAGCAAACTTGTATTTTATGTATTTAGTAACACGGAGTACTTATCGTTAGACAGTCATTGCCCAACTTTGCCACCAGATGTCAGCAGACCAAACAGGAAAGTTCCATGTTGTGTAATAGATTTCACTACTAAATCTTTAATATAGTCTGCTCTTTTAGATCATCATTTTTGCACACATCCTTCATAGTAATAGTTTTTATAGGAATATGAACTACTGTATCTTTTGTTTCTTATAAATGGGAATTAAGGGAGTGTGACTAGCATAGTTTAGTTTTAATAACACAGATACTTTCATTTTTTTATCCAGGTTTTTCAAGTACGAAAAGTAACAGGAGCAAATACTGGGAAAATATTTGCCATGAAGGTGCTTAAAAAGGTAATCCCCACCCCCTGTCTCCCCGAAACTATATTCTTCTTCTTCTTCTTTTGAGGTAACGTTGTATAGGTTTCAGGTGTACAACTTTATAATTTAACATCTGTATACTACAGCGTGCTCACCACCAAAAGTGTAGTTTCCATCTGTCACCATATAATTGACCCGCTTTACCTTTTTCTCCCTCTCTCCACCCCCCTTCCCCTCTGGTAACCACCAGTCTGTTGTCTGCTTCTATGAGCCAAATTATATTCTTAATTGCTATAAAAATCCAGATTTCTGCTTAAAATAAGTTCTCTTAGAATGTGAGATATGTTTTAGTATTGTTATTCCTGTTTTATTTCTGCTTGGTGAGGGTGCAAAGGAGAGCTTTTTCAATTCTCTTCAGAGGTAACTCTTTTAGCTCTTTGTTCTGGTCTCTATATTTCTAAGTAATAAGCATATTCTGCTATCACTTAATTCAGCAGTTTTAGACTTATGTACTGACTTCCTATTTTACTCTTCTTTCCTTCTCCCCATCCTCTCATTTTGCTTCATTTTTTTATCAAATCTGCTATTATCTCTGCACACCTTCCAACAACTCTGTAAAACATCTTTCAGGCCTATGTTCTGTGGTCACACTTATTAGATAATGTGTCGCTTCCATTTATTTTCTTAGAGGCATCCCACAGGGACCTTCTATCCCCCTGTTCCCAGCTGTATTGGTAGTTCTCTGGGCATAGCTGTCATGGAACTTTCCCTTTACCGCAATCCTTGGAATCCTCTTGGCTTCTTCAGTGTTGGATCCTTTGTTTCCTATATCCCATATCTTCCTTTTTCTTAGTTTATGCCCTTGCTCTCTTGTTTTGGTGACCATCTACTAGTGCCTTCCTGAGGAAGGGTGCATGAGGGTAAGTTTTTTGGAAATACTGCATATTTGAAAACTTGCTTATTATACCCTTATACTTGTTTGATTGTTTGAGTGAGGTTTTGAAGTTGAAAATCATCACTCAGGATTTTGCTCCATTTTCATCCAGCATTGAGTGTTTCTGTTGACAAGTCCCTTGCCATTCTGATTCCCAGTCCTTTATAGATCTGTTTTTGTTTGAAGATACTTTTACTCTTTCAATCTTAAAAGTTTCAGTCCTTCAGCTTTAGGAAATTTTGTTATGTGATCTCTTTGATAATTTCCTCCTCTACTATTTTCTCTTCTTGGAATTGTAGTTAGTTAGATGTTGGACCTCCTGGACTAATCATCTGTTTTTCTTATCTTTTCCATTTGTCCATTTCTTTTTTTTTTTTTTTTGAGTTAATGATAGGTTACAATCTTGTGAAATTTCAGTTGTACATTTTTGTTTGTCAGTCGTGTTGTAGGTGCACCACTTCACCCTTTGTGCTCACCCCCACTCCACCTTTCTCCTGGTAGCCACTAATCTGTTCTCTTTGTCTACATTTTTAAATTCCTCATATGAGTGGAGTCATACAGAGATTGTCCTTCTCTAACTGGCTTATTTCACTTAACTTAATTCCCTCAAGGCCCATCCATGTTGTTGCAAATAGGATGATTTTGTTCTGTTTTACGGCCAAGTAGTATTCCATTGTATATATGTACCACGTCTTCTTTATCCAGTCATGTGTCGATGGGCACTTAGGTTGCTTCTATGTCTTGGCTATTGTATATAATGCTGCAATAAACATTGGGGTGCCTAGGACTTTTGGAATTGCTGACTTTAAGCTCTTTGGGTAGATAACCAGTAGTGGGATAGCTGGGTCGTATGGTAGTTCTATTTTTAATTTTTTGAGGAGTCTCCATACTGTTTTCCATAGTGGCTGCACCAGTTTGCATTCCCACCAGCAGTGTATGAGGGTTCCTTTTTCTCCACAACCTCTCCAACATTTGTTACTATTAGTTTTAGATATTTTTACCATTCTAATGGGTGTAAGGTGATATCTTAGTGTAGTTTTGATTTGCATTTCCCTGATGATCAGCGATGATGAACATCTTTTCATGTGCCCATTGGCCATCCGTATATCTTCTTCGGAGAAATGTCTGTTCATGTCTCCAGCCCATTTTTTGATTGGGTTGTTTGATTTTTTGTTGTTGAGTTATGTGAGTTCTTTATATATTATGGATATTAAGCCTTTGTCAGATATATGACTTGCAAATATTTTTTTCCCAGTTGGTGGGTTGTCTTTTTGTTTCAATCCTGCGTTTGTTTGCCTTGAAGAAGCTCTTTAGTCTGATGAAGTCCCATTTGTTTATTCTTTCTATTGTTTCCCTTCTCTGAGAAGACATGGTGTTCGAAAAGATCCTTTTAATACTGATGTCAAAGAGTGTACTGCCTATGTTTTCTTCTAGAAGCCTTATGGTTTCAGGTCTCACAGTTAGGTCTTTGATCCATTTTGAGTTTATTTTGGTGAATGGTGAAAAAGAATGGTCAATTTTCATTCTTTTACATATGGCTTTCCAGTTTTCCCAGCACCATTTGTTGAAAAGACTTTCTTTTCTCCATTGTAGGCCCTCAGCTCCTTTGTCAAAGATAAGCTGTCCATAGATGTGTGGTTTTATTTCTGGGCTTTCAGTTCTGTTCCATTGATCTGTGCACCTGTTTTTGTACCAGTACCATGCTGTTTTCATTATTGTAGCTTTGTAGTAAGTTTTGAAGTCAGGGATTGTGATGCCTCCCATTTTGTTCCTTTTTCTCAGGATTGCTTTAGCAATTCGGGGTCTTTTGCCCCACATGAATTTTAGGATTCTTTGTTCTAATTCTGTAAAGAATGTCATTGGGATTCTGATTGGGATGGCGTTGAATCTGTAAATTGCTTTAGGTAGAATGGACATTTTAACTATGTTTATTCTTCCAATCCATGTACATGGAATGTCTTTCCATCTCCTTGTATCGTCATCCACTTCTCTCAGAAAGGCCTTGTAATTTTCATTGTATAGGTCTTTCACTTCCTTAGTTAAATTCACCCCGAGGTATTTTATTCTTTTTGTTGCGATTGTGAATGGTATTGTGTTCTTGAGTTCTTTTTCTGTTAGTTCATTATTAGAATATAGAAATGCTACTGATTTATGCAAATTGATTTTATACCCTGCAATTTTGCTGTAGTTGTTGATTACTTCTAACAGTTTTCCAATGGATTCTTTGGGGTTTTCTATATGTAAGATCATGTCATCTGCAAACAGCAAGAGTTTCACTTCTTCCCTCCCTATTTGGATTCCTTTTATTCCTTTTTCTTGCCTGATTGCTCTGGCCAGGACCTCCAGTACTTTGTTAAATAAGAGTGGTGATAGAGGGCATCCTTGTCTCGTTCCTGATTTCAGGGGGATGGCGCTCAGTTTTTGCCCATTGAGTATGATGTTGGCTGTGGGTCTGTCATATATGGCCTTTATTATGTTGAGGTAGTTCCCTTCTATGCCCATTTTGTTCAGAGTTTTTATCATAAATGGCTGTTGAATCTTGTCAAATGCTTTCTCTGCATCTATTGAGATGATCATGTGGTTTTTATTCCTCAGTTTGTTGATGTGGTGTATCATGTTGATTGATTTGCAGATGTTGAACCATCCATGTGTCCCTGGTATCAGTCCCACTTGATCCTGATGTATGATCCTTTTGATGAATTGCTGAATTCTGGTTGCCAAAATTTTCTTTAGAATTTTTGCATCTATGTTCATCAGCAGTATTGGCCTGTAGTTCTCTTTTTTCGTGGTGTCCTTGTCAGGCTTTGGTATCAGCGTGATATTGGCCTCGTAGAATGTGTTAGGAAGTGTTCCATCCTCCCTAATTTTTTGGGATAGCTTGAAAAGGATAGGTATGAAATCCTCTCTGAAAGTTTGGTAGAATTCCCCAGGAAAGCCATCTGGTCCTGGGGTTTTATTCTTTGGGATGTTTTTGATTGCTGTTTCAATCTCTTTCCTTGTGATTGGTCTGTTCAAATTGCTTCTTCTTGAGTGAGCTTTGGGAGATTGTAGGAGTCCAAGAATTTATCCATTTCCTCTAGGTTATCCATTTTGTTGGCATATAATTTTTCGTAGTATTCTCTTATAATCCGTTGTATTTCTGCAGAGTCTGTTGTTATTTCTCCTCTTTCATTTCTGATTTTGTTTATTTGAGCTTTCTCCCTTTTTTTCTTTGTAAGTCTCACTAGGGGTTTGTCAATTTTATTTATCTTCTCAAAGAACCAGCTCTTGTTTCATTGATCCTTTCTACAGCCTTTTTCGTTTCCATAGCATTTATTTCTGCTCTGATTTTTATTGTTTCTCTACTTCTGCTGACTTTGGGCTTTGTTTGTTCTTCTTTCTCTAATTTGGTTAGGTGTAGTCTAAGATTGCTTATTTGGTATTTTTCGTTTGTTAAGATGTGTCTGTATTGCAATGAATTTTCCTCTTAATACAGCTTTTGCTGTATCCCATATGAGTTGGTATGGCATGTTATCATTTTCATTTGTCTCCAAGTATTTTTTGATTTCTTCTTTAATTTCTTCAATGATCCATTGCTTGTTCAGTAGCGTATTGTTTAGGCTCCACATCCTTGTGCCTTTCTCAGCTTTTTTCTTGTAATTAATTTCTAGCCTTATAGCATTATGATCGGAAAAGATGCTTGTTATTATTTCAATTGTTTTTAATTTGTAGAGGCTTGCCTTGTTTCCCAACATATGGTCTATCCTTGAGAATGTTCCATGCGCACTTAGAAGAACATGTATTCTGCTGTTTTGGGATGAAGTGATCTATATATGTCTATTAAGTCCAATTGTTTTAGTTTTTCATTTAGCTCCACTATTTCCTTGTTGATTTTCTGTCTCGATGATCTGTCCATTGATGTGAGTGGGGTGTTGAGGTCCGCTACTATTATTGTGTTGTTTTTAACATCTTCCTTTAGGTCTGTTAATAGTTGCTTTATGAACTTTGGTGCTCCTGTGTTGGGTGCATAGATATTTATAAGCGTTGTTTCTTCTTGATGAAGTGTCCCTTTGATCATTATATATTGTCCCTCTGTGTCTCTCTTTACCTGCCTTATTTTGAAATCCGTTTTGTCTGATATAAGTACTGCAACACCTGCTTTCTTTTGCTTGCTATTAGCTTGAAGTATTGTCTTCCACCCCTTCACTCTGAGCCTGTGTTTGTCCTTGGGGCTGAGGTGTATTTCCTGGAGGCAACAAATTGTTGGATCTTGTTCTTTAATCCATTTTGCCACTCTGTGTCTTTTTATTGGCAAGTTCAATCTGTTTACATTGAGGGTGATTATTGATACATGTGGGCTTAATGCTGTCATTCTGTTGCTTGTTGTCTGGTTTTCCTGCATTACCTTTGTTTCTCGTCCTTTGTGTGTTAGCCTACCCATTGACTTCTGCAATTTCTTATGCTGGGTTTCTTAGATTTTTCCTTGTTTATGTTTTGTGGCTCTGTTCTGTTTTTTTAGTTTAGTGGCTACCCTGAAATTTGTATTTAGAGTCTCATATATAATATGTCTGTTAATAGTCTATTGCGTGGTGGTCTGTTACTTACTTGGCCTCGACTGATTTAGTCCCTTTGCTCTTCCCCTCCTAAATTATTATTTTCATCTCTTATTCCAACTCGTGTTATGAGTTTGTAGTTAGAGTGATAAGGTCGTCTTTACTTTGTTGGTTTCCTTACCTTTATCCTAATGCTGTAGTTGAATATTTGCTGTCCTATTCTGGTTCTATCTATCTGTCTCCCTACTCTGTGGTTTGTGACCCCTTTCTCCCTATTTTTCTTTTTTCAGATATGAGAGCCTTCTTGAGGATTTCTTGTAGTGGAGGACTTTTGGTTACATATTCCCTTAACTTTTGTTTGTCTGGAAAAGATTTAATTTCTCCCTCATATCTGAAGGATATTTTTCTGGATAGAGTATTCTTGGCTGAAGATTTTTATCTTTTAAAGTTTTGAATATGTCACTCCATCCTCTCCTAGCTTGTAAGGTTTCTGTAGAGAAATCCACTGAAAGTCTGATAGGAGTTCCTTTGTAGGTTATTTTCTTCTGTCTTGCTGCCCTGAGTATTCTTTCTTTGTCTTTCGTTTTTGCCATTTTTACTACTATATGCCTTGCAGTAGGTCTTTTTACATTGACAAATCTAGGAGATCTGAAAGCTTCCTCCACACACATTTCTCCCTCAATCCCTAGATTTGGGAAGTTCTTTTCTATAATTTCATTAAGCACACTTTCTGCTCCATTTTCCTTTTCCACATTCTCAGGAATTCCCATGATTCTTAAATTTGTTCTCCTCATTGAATCTGCTATTTCTCTGATATTTTTCTCATTCTATTTAATCCTTAGTTCTCTTTCTTCCTCTGTCTGGTGCCATTCAGCCTGTCTATCTTCGATTATGCTAATTTGCTCCTCTATGGTGTCTACATGGGCATTCAGGGAATCCATATTCTGTTTTATCTGGTCCATTGTATTTTTAATCTCTAGTATTTCTGTTTGATTCTTCTTTATAGTTTCAATCTCTTTTGTGAAGTAACTCCAGAACTCATTGACTTGTTTCTCTATCTTTCGCTCTACCTCATTGAGTTTTTTGATGATAGCTACTCTGAACTCATTTTCACTTAGTTTACATATTTCTAAGTCCTCAGGACTTAATTCTGTGTTTTTATTGTTTTCCTTCTGGTCTGCACCTTTTATAAATTGCTGGATGGTAGAGGAGCGGTTTCTGCGCATGATGGTAGTATTCAGTTCCAGTTACAGCCTGTCATCACTAGATAGGGGTCGAGATCCACGTGTTCTGAGCTCTCCACCTTCAGGCAAGATGGCGTCCAGTGCTGGTTGGGGGAGGAGGGACTCTTTATCTCGCATGCCCATCTGGATTCAGATCAGCTCTCGTTCTCTGGTCTCCCGGGGCCCTGGCTTGATGGGGTCCCCACACATGGAAGCTTTCCCCCATCAGCAGGTTTCCACTGCACTGGTGGCGGGAGTCCTGGGTGATCCCCCAGTTGCGTGGCCCCTCCCCCGCTCCTTCCCTCACCCACCGCAGTGATCCCAGTCTCTAGGGGAGGGAGCGAAGTTCTCTCTTACCCCGTTCCAGCTCCTCCGAGGCTTGCTGCAGCTTCTCCATCCTCCGTCTTCTTGTTTCTGTAGTTTTCTGATGGTCTGGCATTAGGATTATTGGCTGAAATTCAGTTATTCCAATCCTTTGTTGTAGTTTGGACGGGAGAGAGTCCCAGGTCAGCTCACCCCGCCATTTTGCTCTGCCCCTCTCCTCCATTTGTCCATTTTTTTGTCTTTTTCACTTTCTGAAAATTTTGTAGAACTATATTTTCTAATCTGTTTACTGATTTTTTTTTTAGCTGTTATATTTGTGGTTTCCCAGAGCTCTTTCTGTTACTTTTTCTTTTTAAAGCAGCCCATTTTATGAGTACAGTATCTTCTCATCTATCTGGGAGTTTTAATTATAATTCTTTGAAGTATTCTTTTGTTCCATGAATTGTCTCTTTTCTAAGTTCCTATTTTCCTTGACTTTGATTTTGTCTCTTTCTGCCATATCTAAGGCCTTCTTTAGATGTCTAGTATCCTGCATTGATTGTTTATATTTAGGAGTGAAACTCTGAAAAGCTAATCAGAAGTTCTATGTGTGTAGGCTTCTCTGTAGGGCTGTCACGTGGTTAGCTGGCAGTTGACTGAGAACCTCCAAATATCAGTGTCTGTAGGTCTTTTTTCTGGTATGGATCAGTTAGTGTTGAGAAAGATCCACTACTCCTTTGCCTAGAAAAAGCATTCTGGAGAGAGGACATGGAGATCTCACCTTTCAACATGCAGACTGTATCTGATTCTTCACTTCTTTTTTTGGAGAGTACACCTCTTCAGGCAGTAGTTTCCTGGCTGGTTAGCGTGGGGATGGGAACCTTGTTGGTCTATTTTGTTCCTTATACAGACTTTCAGATAATCTCTCTATATTTAGTCCTCCACCTTCTGCCTTCTGCAGTTCCTAATGACTCTAATTTTTTTCCTTTCTTTCTTTTTTTTATTTTTGCCTCCAATTTTTGAACCTATTTGGGTTCTATGGATAGACTCAACTTCTTTTGAGTTATTCGTCTTTGCAGGCATTTAGATTTGATCATACTACACTCTAAGTCATATACCATTGCTTTATCTGTGCTCTGTCTTCACCTTCTTTTTTTTTGTTTGTTTTTTTGAGGAAGATGAGCCCTGAGCTAGTATCTGCTGCTAATCTTCCTCTTTTTTCTGAGGAAGACTGGCCTTGAGCTAACATCCGTGCCCGTCTTCCTCCACTTTATATGTGGGATGCCTACCACAGCATAGCTTGATGAGCGCTGCCATGTCTGCACCCGGGATCCACACCAGGAACCTGGGCCGCCGAGAAGCGCAGTGTGCACACTTAACTGCTGCGCCACCGGGCCAGCCCCTGTCTTCACCTTCTGAGGGGTAGAGTTACATGTGTTTCCTAGTTTTATTGAAGAGGAATTATGTGTGTTTGGTATCTTGTTCTTTTAGTTTCAATCTTAAAAGATCCCACTGTCTTCTTTTGTGTGTCTGAGGAAGATTAGCCCTGAGCTAACATCTGCTGCTAATCCACCTCTTTTTGCTGAGGAAGACTGGCCCAGAACTAACGTCCGTGCCCATCTTCCTGTAGTTTATATGTGGGATGCCTACCACAGCATGGCTTGCCAAGCAGTGCCATGTCTGCGCTCAGGATCTGAACTGGTGAACCCTGGGCTGTCGAAGTGGAACATGTGAACTTAACTGCTGTGCCACTGGGCCGGCCCAAGATCCCACTATCTTAAAACAAGTCTCAGTAGAAAACTATGTTAAAAGATAATCAAAGTGATTATTTATTTTTTTTTTTTTTGCTGAGGAAGATTTGCCCTGAGCTAGCATCTCTTGCCAATCTTCCTCTTTTTGCTTGAGGAAGATTTGCCCTGAGCTAGCATCTTCCTCTATTTTGTGTGTGGGTTGCTTCCATAGCATGACTGCCAACGAGTGTTGTAGGTCTGCACCTCGGACCTGAACCCAGGCCACTGAAGTGGAGTGTGCTTGCTGAACTTAACCACTAGGCCACAGGAACAGCCCTCAAAATGACTTTTTAAAAAATTATAGGGTTTGTAATACTTTGGTCCTTACCTTCTTCCTGATTTTCACTTAATCAGTACAAATGACTTCTTAATTTAAAAGCTAAGGAAAAAATTCTGTGACCCCAACTTTATTGGTGATTGTCTTAAAGAAGCAATTTAGGTATTCTAAACATCAGTTTCTGTGTCATTAAGTTAGGGATTAAACTGCTATCTGACTCTCCCATTGGAATCATTTGAGATTAATGATTTTTTTATCTGCAAGACATGTTAAATGTAGAATTGGAGACAATATAATAATATTTGTTCTAGAAATGTTGAAAGAATTAGTGGTGAAGATTTTTAGAGTAATCCATTCCTTTTGATATGTTGCTTATTCATGCCTGATTATCAGAGCTGACCATAATTAAATCTTGAGTAAAGTACATTTCTGGCACAGGTATCATCAATGAAAAGAAGAGGGTGTTGGGGTTTTTTTCACTGATGATTGGTGGGCGCAGTTTATTGGAAAACCGATAGACTTAATTACTGCTAAATGTCAGGCCTCCTTTTTGGGCCCAGGTATCTAAGATCTAACTTGCTTGCCTCTCCTTTTGCTTAGTTACCACTCTTTCCCACTCTCAGGGTTTTTCTTTCTCCTAAGCCTCTCTAGAGAATCAGATACTGCCTCATTCTTTTCCTTCCTGTCCCTGAAAACAAGCTCACAGTAAAATTATGAAGGTGAAGAGGTTGCTAGGGTTAAGTCCAGGGTTTTAATTTTTAAATCCCTAGGTAAGATGATTGTATACTCCCTTTGAGTTTCTTCCTTCTGATTTTATTTTTCTGGAAGCAGAGAGTACCAACTCTCTTGACCTGAGTGTGGTAAGAATAAACCTCTTTTCAGCCTTGAAGATGAAATCAGTAGAATCAGGTGTCCCCTTATCTTTTTTTGTTTTTTGTTGAGGAAGGTTAACCCTGAGCTAACATCTGTGCCAGTCTTCCTCCACTTTATATGTGGGTTGCCGCCACAGCATGGCTGATGAGTGGTGTAGGTCTGCACCTGGGATCTGAACTCGTGAACCCAGGCTGCCAAAGTGGAGCATGCCAAACTTAACCACTACACCACAGGGCTGGCCTCAGGTGTCCTCATGTCTTAAACGAGTTGTTTGTATCTGGACAGTCTGTCTGGATTTATCAGTTCTCCTGGGATTGTTTACTTCTTACAGGAATGGTATCATTTGGGTATTTGCTCATGGTGGAATATTGAGGAAAGACTATTTCCAACAACTATCTCTCTATCCTACCAGTTGCAATAAAAATGTACTCTGGAAGCAAAATACTATTGCTCATGGCACTAGTTCAGCCCATACTATAAATTTTAGAGCCTTTGGCCAAAGGCTTGTGGCTCACAGATTGGTCATACGTCTTTCATTCTTTTATTGAACCAATTGAGAACCTGCAATGTGCCAGGCATGCTAGATACTAGGATTCAGCATTTGAGACAAATGTAGTCTCTGCCTGTCACTCTGCTTATTGTATATTGAAGGGAAGAACTGACAAACTTATTCTTACAGTTACTCTTCTACCTGTGTCAAAACCCTTTCTACTTTGGGGTTTAAACCTTTCTTTCCTTTTATCCATCTTTTTCCCCCCACTTCCAAGTCTTGTTATACTGGATATTAAATTGTATTAAGTAAACAATCAGTAGCCTAGCCTTCTAATTCATTGATTATCTCAACTCCATCAGCTTTCACCTCCATTCCACTTCACCAGCCCCCAGGGCTGTATGCTCCACCTCTGAAATTTTGGGCTATACTAGAACAATAACTTTTTCACTTCTTGATTCCCACAATGCCTGGTCTTTGACCCTAAGCTCTTTGTTTCTTTGATCTTTCTGTTTTTCTGCCAAGTTCTTAGCCCTGTTCTTATTTCACTTTATAATGAATCCAGTCTAATCAACGTTATCTGCCACTTCAGTCACTTGCTAGCCCTATTGACCTTATGTTCAGGAAAGTCCTAATCTTAATTTAGTTGTTAATGCTCCTTTATCTGTATTTCAGCTACTGAGCATTACTGGCAGAAATCACACAAACATGTATATTGCTGCTGGGCAATTTAATAGTCCCCAAATCACTACTCACCAATCATTTTTCTACATGTCCCTAGAGAACTCCTTCCATTCTCTACAACTGTCAGAGCCTTTACTGTCAATCCCTCTACTCCTGTCAGCAGATTGCCTCTCTTCCTGTCTGAGGCTGTCACATGTGATTCCCTTTGACTTCCTGTTCTAATCCCTACCCTCAATACCATGTTAATCTTCATTTTTAACTGTCTTTACTTCCTTCTCTCCAGTCATAGTGGGAGATGTCTTCCTCCTCCTTTCCAGGGCTAAGCCTTCTCTTTATGTTTTGGATCCCATCCTTTTCTGCCTATTCAGGGTCTTTTCTCTGTCACTTCTCTCTCTGTTTCCATCCTCTGTCCTGACTTCTTTATTTAAATATATTCATGTCTTTGCCATATTTAGCAAAACAGATCCTTCACTTGAGGTTTCCCTATAGTGTCTACCCTCTTTGCTTTTCATAGCTGAATTTCTTGAGAAGTCATACTTTATTCTTTTTTTACTCACTATATTTTGACTTGACTCTTGTCATTGAAACTCTTGTCCCTTAGGTTACCACCAGTCTCCTAATTGCTGAATCCAATGGTCTTTACTTAATTCATCTTTAATTTACCTCTCTGTTGCATTGAAGCTATTAACCAAGCATTTTGAAACTCTGCTCCTTCAACTTCTATGATTCTACTTTACTAATTTTTATCTTATCTCTTAGTCCCTTGCTTCTCAGACTTTCTCAAAATTACTTAATTTAAAAAATTTAAATCTCCTGAGCAGTTAAAAAGTAATATATCTTTGAAATTTTTCACAAAGAGTTTCAAGAATATTGCAGTGATCACCAATTGTTGTTTGCCGTGTTTTCTTTGTCTGCCCCTCCCTCTTTCCATCCCACCTGTCTCTCTCTCCCCATATATATAAATGTATGTATATTCAAATTTTTTATTTTATTTTTTTGCTGTACAATTTGAAAGTTAGTTGTAGACATCATAGCACTTCACCCTTAAATTCTTTATTATGGTATCTGTTAAGAATAGGGCATTTTCACACATAACCAATTGATATACGATACTGTTTTCTAATACATTGTCTGTTCTCAGACTTCCCCAATTGTGTCAATAATATGCTTTATAGCTGTTTTGTTTTTAATATCCAGGATTAAATCAGGGATCACACATTGCATTGAGTTGTTCTGTCCCTGTGTTCCTTTACTCTAAAGCCAATCCCCACCCATTTTTTGTCTTTCTTGACATTGACATTTTTTGAAGTCTCCAGGCCTGGTGTTTTGCAGGGTATCTGTTAATTTAGATATATTTCATTGTTTCCTCCTGAAAACATTTAAATTGTAAATTTAGGTTAAATACTTTTTGCAGCAGTATTTTGCAGGAGTATTGTCTCCTCACTGCCTGGGCTCAGGAAGCACATTATGTCAGTCTGTCCCATTATTTGGCGAGATTGAGTTTTATCACTTGATTAAGGTGGTGTCCTTCAGACTTTCCATTGTACAGATACATTTTTCCCTTTGTAATTAATAAGTATCTATGGAATGATAGAGACTGTGAGAATATTCTGCCCTAATAATCTTTTACCCAGTAGTTTTATCATCTATTGTTTCGTGTCCAAGTCAAATGTTACTATGGTGGTTATAAAATGGAAACTTTTCTATTTTTATCATTTTTTTCTATATTAGTTGTTATTCTTCTGTAAAGAAGAGCTTTTCATACTTACTTTTTTTTTTTGGTGAGGAAGATTGTTCATGAGCTAACATCTGTGCCAGTCTTCCTCTATTTTTTATGTGAGATGCCACCACAGCATGGGCTGATGAGCAGTGTGTAGGTCTGTACCTGGGATCCAAACCTGCAAACCCCAGGCTGCTGAAACAGAGCATGCAAACTTAACCACTATGCCATCGGACCAGCCCCCGTACTTACTTTTTTCAATTTAATTTTTAAAAGGAGTCAGTATGGATGTTTTTTTTTTCAATGTGTTATCCATTTCTTTCATTTTTTGTTTTGCTCCTCAAATTGTCCCAAATTTTGCTAGAGAGAGCTCTATTAGGATGGCGTCTGTGTCCTTTAGCATATCAGTGTCAGTTTTTGAGTAGTTCCTTACTTTCTGGTACAGTGAGTACTCCAGGTTTACCCTGCTCTTTCCCTGACCCTGGCCTAGAAGCAGCTGTTTCTCCAAGGAAACCTGGTTTCTTTTGGTAGAGAAACCAAGATCTGGGTTGATAGCTACTAAACTCTCATTGTTTCTGGCTCCTTCAGTGGACAGCGCTAGGAAGTTTTTGCTTTAAATCATGGCTTCATGTTGATATCCCTAATTCCAGTCTAATTCCATAGGCTGCTTCTTCCCTCAGTCCATATTTGCATCATGATTTTTCCACAGTGAGGAGCCAGGTGACAACATCAGTAAATTTACTCATTTGCTCAGTTGTACAATATATGCATAATAGCTTGAGAATTATAATACCAATACTACTGGCAGCTACAAACCTACTAAGTGTGGTTTAAGATTTCTCTGCAATTTTTATGTATATACCACTGACTGTGTGCAGTATCAAGTTATTTAAATATCTTTTTTCTCCTTCTGTGGTAAAATTATCAATGTAATATTCAATTAAATTTATGTTTTTCTGTTGTATTCAGTTTTATTTTCCTCCCCCAATCTTGTTGACTGAATTTTATTTTTGGAATGTATAAAACATTAACATGGTTCAGAATTCAAAATCTCCATTTTATAGTCACAGTAATGATGTTTAGGTAAGAAAAAAATGAATGATAAAACCCTTGAACTTTTATTGAGAAGCTGTACTCAAAAGTCCCATTCCCTCTCCTGCCTTTCCACTGTCGTTAGCTTTTGGTTTATCTTGGGTGTGTTCATTATTGCGTATATAAGCAGATACATTTATATTCTTAGTTCCCCTTTCTTACACAAAAAGTAGCATACTCTGTATACTGCTGTGCCATGTATGCTCTTTTGCATCTTTCATAGAGATGTTCCTCATTCTTTTTATAGCTTTCTTACATATTGGGTAGATAGTCCATAGGTTTTCGGCCAATATCCTATGCATGGGCGTTTAGGTTGTTTCTATTGTTTCACTTTTACAACGAATATTGCAACTGATAACCTTGTGTATATGCTTTTTTTGTTACTTTTGCCTAGATGTGTAGGCCTTCCATTTCCTGGTCTCCAGCTACATCTCCAGCCTAATCTCTAACCACTTCTAACTATACTCAACTATTTACAGAGTCCCTAGACATGTCCTGTTCTGTCAGGCCCCTTTTGCACTGGGAATGCCCTTTTTTTAGCCTCCACATTTCATCTTAATAACTTTTGATGATACGGCTTAGGTATCATCACCTCCAGGAATTCTTCTTGCCGAGTCAGGTGCAGTTCCCCTGTTCACCCATATAGCTTACCTTGGTTGATTTATCTCTTCCCTGAGACTTTAGCCTCCTATGGGCCAGAGACCTGTTAGTTCTGCTTTCTTGTTACAGAGTTTGGAACATAGTAGACATTCAACAGTTAATGAATATATGAATAAATTTGATCTGTTTATGTTAAAAAAAAGTATCTCTAGGGTTTTATTTACATGTCCACTGCAAAAAATCCGAACAGTGCAGATATATATAAGAAGTCAATGCCTTCCATTACCCTATCTCAAACTCTCATGGGAGCTGTGATGAATAGTTTAATATTGGCAAAAAAAAAAGCACAAAATAGATTTTCCTTTTACTGTAGAATAAAAATGTCTACTATTTTGTTCTTATAGATCATCTCTTTTCCTTTAGGCAATGATAGTAAGAAATGCTAAAGATACAGCTCATACAAAAGCAGAACGGAATATTCTGGAGGAAGTAAAGCATCCCTTCATTGTGGATTTAATTTATGCCTTTCAGACTGGTGGAAAACTCTACCTCATCCTTGAGTATCTCAGCGGTCAGTACACACAGTTTGGTGTAATTATTTGCATTTGCTCCAGAAACTGGGTCAAAAGATTATTTTCCAATGGAAAAATGCTTTTTCCCAATGTGGTCAAATAGTTCTTAAAATTGACAAACACATTGACATAAGGAATTCAGATGTGACCAAATGTTTCTTTTTGCAGACAAATATGAAGGAAACTTTAAAGGTTTTAAGTTTTTACCTCATCTGTAAAATTTTATCTTAACCCCTTTGTAATCAATTACTTAACAAAATAACACCTAATTGCTACAGAGCCATCACATTGACTGCACTTGGGTAAGGTACTGTAAATAAACCATTAATGTGTTTCTTTCTAAACTGACATGGAAAACTTAGAATATTTAAGATATTTGGAATTGCGTCTTTAAACAGAAGAGTTTTTTTGGTTTAATGTAGCCTTACTGGTAGATTATGCAGTTTACATTGGAAGTCATCCAGATTTTCTAGGGCTTACCACCTCTTGGGAACTTGTTGCTCCCGATATCATTTGTAGATTTCAGATATCTATTTCCAGCAGACACACTTGAGTTTTCTGAAAAACAGAGATTTCACAATAGCCTGTAACATGGAACAGAAAGCTGCAGAGTTTAGTAAGCTTTTTGTGACTGTTGCCATTTCTTTCTTGTAACTTTATTTTGACATAATTTCAGATTTACACAAAAAAGTTGCAAGCATACTTCAAAGAATCCCCACATATCCTTTGCCTAGATCCCCTAAGTGTTATCATCTTACCACAATTGTTTTGTTTCTTCCTTCTCTTTCTCTCCCTCTCTATGTATATATATGTATGTGTGTATATATTTGTATATACACACATGTATACAGGTATGTAATTTTTTCTAAACTGTTTCATGAGAATGTTGCATACATGATTTCCCTTTACCTCCAAATACTTCAGTGTATATTTTCTAAAACCAACAACAGTATCTTATATAACTATACTAAGATTATCAAAAATAGGAAATTAACATTGATAGAATAATATCTCTCCTTAGTTTTCTTTAGTCTGGAACAGTTCCTCAGTCTTTCTTTGTCTTTCATGACCTTGACATTTTTGAAGAGTATGGACCAGTTATTTGTAGAAAGCATCAATTTGGGCTTGTATGGTATTTCCTCAGGATTAGATTCAGGTTATGCATTTTTGGGAGGACCATCAAAGTGACATTGTGTCCTTCTCTGTGTATCGGATCAGGAGGTACATGACATTTTTATCTTTATCCCATTACTGTTGATGTTAACTTTGATCACATGTATAAGGTGTCTGCCAGTTATTTCCCTGCTGAAGTTTTCCCTTTATAATAAGTATCTTGAGGAGATATTTAAATAATCTCAAAGTATCTCATCTCATCAAACTTTCACGTACAGTTTTAGCATCCATTGATTCTTGCCTGAAACAATTATCTATTATGGTTGCCAAGTGCTTTTTCTTATTGCATCATGCCTCCTTCATTTATTATTTGGCATTCTACTGTAACGAAGAACTTTGTCTTTTCTCCCATTTTAAAATGTTTTTATCTGTTCATTGATTTACATTATTGTGGACTCATGGATTCTGAGATTATTCAGTGGAATATAACTTTTTATTGTCATTATTTATTTTGATACTCAAATCATGGCATGCTTTTTATCACACTGCTGCCAGGTTCATCCAGTTTAAGAGTGCTGAAAATATGGAATATGGGTATTCACTCATTTGCAAGGGTGGTTTAATTATATACTAACATTTTTTACTTCAGGTTTGGAATCTATAAATATTTTGAAGTTTATAGACTTCAAAATATTTGGAATTCCAAAACTCATGTATTTTACATAAGAATAAGAGCACTGCTAAAAATAGAATCCTGGGGACTTAGTTTTAAGCCTATAATTTTTAGAATCTGTTTTTATTTTTAAGGGGCTGATGTTTTTTAACTATGGTTAAAGGAAACCACAAACCCTCTTATTGGAAATCAGTTAGAAAAAGATTGTTTTATTTCCAATGTCTTTTTATTTTCTTTACAGGAGGAGAATTATTTATGCAGTTGGAAAGAGAGGGAATATTTATGGAAGACACAGCCTGGTAAGTGGAATTTTTGTTTTTGCATCGATTCAGGTAATAATTTATGTAATTAAAAGCAAAGCCCTGTTCCCATTGTGGGCAGCCAAATGATTCAATAAATTGTTCTGGAGCCAGTCAGTCATTCAGGACTTCAAGGGGGAGAAGCAGCTTTGGGACTGGGCAGTTATTGGAGGTCACATCATTCCTTTGCCCCCAGGCCTTGGGTGGAACGCTCTTCACGCCAGTTCCTAACAGAACCATTCTCACTGGGGCTTTCTTTCCTTGAATTGGTAAGCTGTCTGCCTTGGCTTTGGGTGAGTGTGGTTTTCCAGTGAAACTTTATGTGTGGAACAATGGAAAGTATCAGAAATCATCTCTTTTTTTTAGACTTTCCAGTTCCCAAGGTGCAGTTAGGGAGGTGATAAACCTGCACACATCAGCTGTGGATTGATTCTATGGCCAGGATGGGACCTACACTCCTATTTCTTAAGATGGCATCTGCTTCAAATTAAAAATATACACATCCTTTTGTGAGATGACAGTATTGGGTAAAAATAAATCAGTTTATCCTACACATTAATTGAATAGAAAACACGTCAATGTTTTTCTACCTTAATTACCAAACTGCATTCCATTGTTTAATTTCAGGCCTTTTCTAACACAGAAGCTGCATTTAAGAGCCTTAGGGATGAAGTTACCTTTTTTGGAGGAGGCTCTCTGAGCCATGTTGGAGGCTGTGTTTGTGGTCCTGCTGGCTGTGAAACTGCCTCAGTCCTCTAGGACACACCCTCTCCATCCTGGAGTAATCTGCAGGATTGCAACATTGTTATGCAGCCAGTATTGCAGTGCCTTGTGCTTTTCGAATCCAGACAGGGTTGACTCAGCCCTTTATTCTTTTGAGGTAGATAAATTTGAGTGTCACACAGTTTATAGTTGTGGGCTGGCTGGCAAGAGGGCGGGCAGATACTGTGGGGATGAGCTGTATATAAATATGCAGCTGTATTAAGTAAGGGATGAGTGGGTTTCTAAGGGTCAGGTTATAAGGTATCTTCAAACTAACAGTTGATCTCTGAGAATAACAAAGTTCCTATTTCCTACGGGATTTTAAAATTGGGAGTGGGTGGGAGAAATTTGCTTTGGTCATGATGACTATTGGCCCAGTTACTACACAGACAGAACAAAACATGACCAGTGACAGTTTGGCATATTCTGGAGTTCTTTGCAATTTTAGCAGCATGTTCTAATGCTGAAATAAAACATTTTATAGTTTTGCTAAATAAGTGAAACATAAATGTCTCCATGCCTTTTGGCAGCATCCTATGCCATCTCTTTCCACCATACCCACCCCTACCCCCACGAATTTGGCCTTTGGTGCATGTTTTTTTCTTTCAAGGAATTTTACTCCATACATAAACTGCTTTGAGTAGATTACTCTTTAATTTTATTAAATCACTTTTGTTTCCAGCTTTTACTTGGCAGAAATCTCCATGGCTTTGGGGCATTTACATCAAAAGGGGATCATCTACAGAGACCTGAAGCCGGAGAATATCATGCTTAATCACCAAGGTGGAGATATACCGTAAACAATTCTGTAGTAAATAATCATCTTAAAATCCTCCCACACAGGTCATGATCATTTTCAAACCCCCATATTCATGTATTTACTATTAGACATTTCTCCCTCAGAATTTATGGCATCATGATACTTGCTGAGATTTAAGTATTTAGGTACTTAGGGTTGATGAGATTAGAGGGAGTTGAGAATAACTGGCCACTCACTTGCCTTTTCTGGTTGAATCATTACTCTTTATAGCTTGTCATTCCTTTGAAATCCTTACATAAAATGTGGTGAGCCAAAAGCCAGTCCAAACACTGATTTTGGTTTTTTCCTTAAATTGGAAAGTGAATCTTAAGTTTATAAATTGAGTTTTCTTTAATGATGAAAATACATAAATATTAGAAGCAATGCTTTTTATGATAAATTTTATTAATGCTGTAAAAAAGGAAAGGATTAGAATTGAACCAAAATATTTGATGTAGCCTTAGAAATAAATATTTAGTAGGCATCAGTTTACTCTTGCTGTTTGTTTGTGACAACAAACATAAAAATCAGACAGACTAATATTCTATATAGCTATAGGTACAGTGAAGTGAGCCTTGATTACAACTGCATGCTGCCACAGACAGTTGAATTTATGCGAGAGTAATCTGGGCTGAGTAGACTTGGCAGTTCACTCACATCCCAAAGGAGCAACCAGCCAACTAGGTATGTGGGGAGCTGGTAGCTGCTGCTGATCCTTAGATGTCTACAAAAAGATGCACGAGGTAGTTAATGGTTTTAAATTCTTAGACAGAAAATGGTGTATGGACAACTGATGCCGGTATAAATGTTTCAAATTGTGCTTTTTCTTTTCCTTTTTATTTTTTTAGGAGAAATGCTATACTTAACCAAGCACATCATGGGAATCTATGTATCTCCCACCCTCTCAGTTCTGCCGACTTCCCCCAAACGTGGATTCTGATTCTGAATTCTAAGGCAGAGGATAGAATAGGGAAGTGACTAGTCAACTTCTTTGATCCATAACCTTGAGTATGTGAGGTGGTTCTGTGAAAATAAAGGTCATAGTTCTTCTTGTTTGTCAGAGTGAAGTACACATTTACATTGGAATCAATAGGCCATTGCCTTTTCTTTTCTCTGAAATAAACCTGGAATAATAGGGTCCCTGGAGTTGTTGAACCACTGGATGTCTAATGACACTTCAGTAAAGCTAAACTTGAACTGAAATGTTCTTTGTGTAAGGCGGTGAGTTTTTCACTTTCTGGATCAGAGATGATGGTCCCATGCCATGTAGCAATTTCATTTCTTTTTCCAACTGGTAGCAATTGACAGAATAAGCTAACTTGTTATAGTGAGTTTCTGAGACTATTTTAAGAACTATCACGCCATAGTTCACTGTGATAAAAGCTATATATTTGAAGTACAGCATCACACCTTAGTTTAAAAGGTGCAGAATATCTTTATTAGGGTCTGTGTACTTAAACCAGACTTCATCAAGTTTTCCCAGGATTTGCTTTCTCAGGATGGTAGAGGATTCTAAGTATAGGTAAAGCTAGAGCCTTAGACAAGCTGTTTCACTTTTTTCCTCTATCTTTACTTTCCCTATACTAGATATATTATATCATTGGCAAAAGATGACTCTGCCCTAGCCTTAAAGAGTTAGCATCCCATTTTATGGATGGCACCTTACTAGTTGTTGATATCTTCAAAAAAAATTTTAAGGCAGAAAAAGTAACTGGAAGGATAGATTGTTGTCTTTTATGATACGTAAAAACACTGCACATACTTAGATTTCTCATAATAACCATGCTATAATCTTTCATTGTAGGTCATGTGAAACTAACAGACTTTGGACTATGCAAAGAATCTATTCATGATGGAACAGTCACACATACATTTTGTGGAACAATAGAATACATGTGAGCTGCATGTTGAAAGAAATGTAACTGGTTTGGGGGTAATAGCTAACTTTTACCTGGTTTAAGTAATAGTGTACTAAATTTATTCTGTAGCATCATTTGGCTGCATATATTATTTTTAAAATTCTAATTCAGGTGATATGTGAATGGGTGAATTTTTTAGGTGTGTTATTTTTCTCATTGTAGGGCCCCTGAAATCTTGATGAGAAGTGGCCACAATCGTGCTGTGGATTGGTGGAGTTTGGGAGCATTAATGTATGACATGCTGACTGGAGCAGTAGGTGCACAGTTAAAAGCTGCATGTATTATGGTCTGTGCTGAGTAGTTATTAAATCACTATAGCAAGAGACCTTTCCTGTGGTTTTTGAAAATGTTACCAATGGAGTTATTTTCAAAAACTTAGCACTAATAATACTTTATTAGTGGTAGTATAGGCCCCCAGTACTTTTTAAAACATTTTCATTTAAATGATCTATGTCATGGCAGTCCTGTGAAATAGTTGCAAAATAGATACTGTCCTTATTTTATAAATGGAGAAAGTGAAGCATAAAATCACATGGCTCACCATTATCACACAAAGTTGATGGTAGGAACCTAGTTCCTTCCAGGACATTGCTATTTCTCGTCCTGCTGCATAAAAACTAGAGGTCTTTAGCAATCAGCCCATATCACAGCATACATTTCTGATCTCTATGTATAACTGACTAATTCAGGAAATGGATAATTCTGTTATTTAAAATTTGGTTATTTTATATGCTAATTTTTCTCACTCTCTTCTACTCTCAGCCCCCGTTCACTGGGGAGAATAGAAAGAAAACAATTGACAAAATCCTCAAATGTAAACTCAATTTGCCTCCCTACCTCACACAAGAAGCCAGAGATCTGCTTAAAAAGGTAGGGTTCTTAAATAGGCACTGACACCGTAAGCCTCAACTTAACTAGGATTTAAATGGATAGACGTGAACATACATTTTGAATAAAGAATCTTACACAGATATTGAACAAAAAAGCCTACAATTGTTTGCAGGCAAAGCATAAATTTGTTTGTTTGCAGATTTTTCTTTTTTTTTTACTCCCAAACAATATTTAGTAGTAATTAATGTCATATTTTCTCAAGGCAAAATGGATAAGAAAATTCTGTAAAGAAAAAATGATTGATCTGACTTAAGTAATATTCATCAATGTTTTTTTCTCCCTAAAGCTGCTGAAAAGAAATGCTGCTTCTCGTCTTGGAGCTGGTCCTGGGGACGCTGGAGAAGTTCAAGTAGGGATTGGCATGTTTGGTGGTTTGAGGGGAAGATAATGCTAATTTTATGTATTTGTGAAGGTTGTATGTAGTTGCTTTTAAGTATAGCTTATTTTGTGATTGGTAACTTCAGATAGGCAGTTAATTTGTCAGTCCAGTGAAGTCTTTTCTTCCTGCTGTTTTTTTCTAGGCTCATCCATTCTTCAGACATATTAATTGGGAAGAACTGCTGGCTCGGAAGGTGGAGCCCCCCTTTAAACCTCTGTTGGTATGTATACACGAAAGCCTAAACTTGAGGGACCTGGTACTTTTTTAGAATAAGAAAATCTCAGAGCAGTCAGAAATACTGTATTTATTAACAGTTCAAAAAACTTTGATCTATCCTCTCTTCTCTTCAGAATCTTTATTCTGTACAGCCTTTTCAAGAACTACTGCCAGCAGCAATGACTGTATTAACTATTTTTAAGTTGGTTGCCCAAGACAATTAAATATTTCAAGTAGTTGGAACTTGTGTTTGCTTTGCTTTGTTTTGTCTAGTTCAACCCTATTTTTTTGTGTGTGAGGAAGATTGGCCCTGAGCTAACATCATGCCAATCTTCTTTTTGCTTGAGGAAGATTGTTGCTGAGCTAACATCTGTGCCAGTCTTCCTTTATTTTTTGTACGTGGGATGCCGCCATAGCATGGCTTGATGAGTGGTGTGTAGGTACATGCCCTGGATCTGAACCTGCAAGTCCTAGGTTGCCAAAGTAGAGTGCCCGAATTTAACCACTACATCACTGGGCCAGCCCCAATTCAACCCTATTTTAAATTTGATTTTCTGGAAATTTTCTTCTTCAAAATACAGAATGTATATGTATTAGTTTGCTAGGGTTTCTGTAACAAAGTACCACAAACTAGGTGGCTTAGCACAAATTTATTATGTCATGGTTCTGGAGGCTAGAAGTCTGAGATCAAGATGTTGCCAGGGTTGGTTGCTTCTGAAGGCTGTGAGAAACACTTTGTTCCATGCCCCTCTCTTAGCTTCTGGTGGTTTGCTGGCAATCTTTGGTATTCCTTGGCTCTGTAGGCACCTCACCCAATCTCTGCCTTCATGTTCACACGACATTCTCCTTGTGTGCAGGTCTGTGTCTGAATTTTCCCTTTTTATAAGGACACCAGTCATATTGGATTAGGATCCCTCCCTGCTCCAGTTTGATGTTGTATATTTTGATCAGGAGACATAATGTGTATTTGTATATCTTTTAGTGATGTTAGTGGTCATTGATCATTGCTGTATATTTTTTTTTTTTTTTTAAGATTTTATTTTTCTCCTTTTTCTCCCCAAAGCCCCCCGGTACATAGTTGTATATTTCGTTGTGGGTCCTTCTAGTTGTGGCATGTGGGACGCTGCCTCAGCATGGTCTGATGAGCAGTGCCATGTCCACGCCCAGGATTCGAACCAACGAAACACTGGGTCGCCTGCAGCAGAGCGCGCGAACTTAACCACTCGGCCACGGGGCCAGCCCCCATTGCTGTATATTTTGATCAGGAGACAATGTATATTTGTATATCTTTTAGGGATGTTAGTGGTCATTGATCATTGCCTACATCAGTGGTTCTCAGGCAGGGTTGATTTGGCAATATCTGGAGACAAGTTGTCACAACTTAGGGAGGGGCGCTACTGATACTTAGGGGTGAGTAGAAGCCGGGGAAGCTGCTAAACATCCTCTAATGCATAAGCCAGCCCCTTAGAACAAGAATTATCAGCCCCAAAACGTCAATAGTGCAGACGTTGAGAAACTCTGTCCTAGGTCCAGGATTTCATTAGGAGTTTGCAAAATTGTCTTATTCTAATACTTTTATTCATTCTTTATTAGCTGGAATTCTCCCATAAAGAGAAACTCTTAGGTTAGTTGTTTGGTTACCTGAGGTACAGTTCATTCAGGAAAGGCAGGGTAAATGTTTGTTTCTGTCCCAGTTTTCAAAATAATGAATTAGTTCCCTAGCATCTTCCAAAAATTGACCAATGAATTGTGTGCTTTTTTTCTTTAGTATAATTGAGCTCGTCTTTGAGCATACTTGTGTTTCAGTCTATTGTCGTTATTTTTATTGATGTTCAGTTTTCCCATCTTTGGATACTGGCTGGTGCTTCATGTTGGTTCCTGAGTTCTTTGGACATGACCACATAGTCTGATGTTCCAGAGAGAAGGAATTAAAGAAATAGATCTGGTGGTTAGATTTAGATGATAATATTCTTTCTCATGCAGAGTAGAATAATAGAATATTATTTTTGCTCCTTGAGAAATCTAAAGAAATGAAATAAGCTATGGGAAGAAATTTTAACTAGCGCATCTTACAAAAGTGTTTTGTATTTAAACCGCTTCAGTAGTTTTTCAGATTTATTACAAACCTGCAGTGGCCAGGTAAACAAATTATCTCTAAGAAGGGACTTAGCCAGTGGACTAGGCACACTGAAGCTTTGTGAGAGGGAAAGATTGATATTCAGATTTTTATTAGGAATAACTGTGTACTAAAATCTATTTTAATAGATGTTTAAAATTTGACGTTTGTTACTTTCCAAATGTATTTATTCTTTAGTCTGTGCCTAAGACAATTCTGATGTTTTATTGTAGTCAAACCGTGTGAAAAAAACTCTTTATCTAGTTCCTTCTCCAATGTATGTAATGCATTTGATTGATAAATATAATATAGACTATTCATTGTTTGCTAATCATTTTGTTTTTTTATAAAGCAATCTGAAGAGGATGTGAGTCAGTTTGATTCAAAGTTTACACGTCAGACACCTGTTGACAGCCCAGATGACTCAACTCTCAGTGAAAGTGCCAACCAGGTCTTTCTGGTAAGTGAAAGAATTTCCATGTAGCCATGGGAAATGCATGTATGAGGATGGGCCCTTTTCATTGGAAAGCCATTTTCAATGAGAAAATTCAATTTGCTTGCTTTGCAGTTCATGTTAGATAATCTGGGGTGCTATTTTTTTTTTTAAGTTATCCCCTTATAACTTTATCAGTAAGTTAGCAAATTGATTCTCATAATCTAACATTCCATTTTAGCAATTAGAGTATGAGTGTGTGATTCATTTTTTGGATGGGCCACTGACTTAAAATGATGTTTGGCTTAGCATCTCAACATAAAGCTACATAGCCATAGCAGTAGGAGGAGAGCTATTTTAACTATTTTATTCCTGAAACAGCTACAGAGTTTTGGCACTCTTAACATAAGTCTGTAGGCAATTTTTAACCTGTTAATTATGAATATTTGACATCAAAATATATTGGTTCATATGCAATGGTAAATAAATTAATCCTCATTGTGGAAGTATCTGTATTGATTTATGCCTTGTCTCCTCAGGTAGAAGAGCAAAGCTTTTAGATTTTGATCAACAAAATGATAAATTTCTATCTGATGACCATCATTGCATATTATTTTGCCTAAGTATCTTATATGCTTATGTTTATTTTCTTACTGTACTTATATGTCACATGAACGTCTGTCTTATTTTGTATCCTTTGTCATTTGTCATTATCCTTTGTCACTTCTTTTTTGGCTGCTTCTAGGGAGAATGGACTACGGGGAAAATTATTACTTGGAAGTTTGGGCTTTTTTCCCCCTATTTGTTTCTGAGTTCACTGAGTTTGTCATTAACTTAATTCTCAAGCATTTTTTTTATACTGCTCACAGTATAACACACAGTAGTATTATATCTTTTGGAGAGGGTAAGTTCTAAAGTTAGCATAGAATGCAAAAATTGTGTGGTCAAAATTAGGCAGGCTGGCCCTGTGGCCAAGTGGTTAACTTCAAGCGCTCAGCTGTGGTGGCCCTTTCGCTGGTTCGGATCCTGGGTGTGGACATGGCACCGCTCATCAAGCCATGCTGAGGTGGTGTCCCACATGCTACAGCTAGAAGACCCACAACTAAGAATATACAACTATGTACCAGGGGGCTTTGGGGAGAAAAAGGAAAAAAATAAAAGCTTAAAAAAAAAAATGCTGGCAGAATTAAAAAACAAACTCGCCATACTACAGTATGGTTTTGAGTAAACACTATTGAATAGTAATAATTCTATTAATGTTTGGCTATATCATTATGTAATAATAGAGCATATGTACAAATTATAATTTTACAGTATTTTTAATTACATAAGAGATGAAAGATGAATGCATGTTAAGTTTAGGTCTACATGATGCAAAGTCAGTGTATTCCCCTTAGTAAAATCTCTCATGTTCAGTTAGGGAAGTAGGCATGATTCATTTTAATTCTGGCATTGTGTTCTTTTTTTCTCTTAGAATGTGGAATTTTGTTTTCTACTGATGTGGAATTTGTATCTTTGATTTAACATAGAGACCTTTTCCTCGGGCATTGTAGAGTTTCAACTAGTTTGACAATTTTCCCCCCATAAAAAGCAGTCTAGAAACGTCTTACCTACCTATAAAGAAATCCAAACTTGTGGTGGCAACAGTTATATAGCTAAGCTTTCATTGCCATTTAAAGTATTGTTGAATTTTTCATAATAAATTGGCTAACTAATGAAACAAGAGCAATTCATTTCTTAGGTTGTAGCCAGAATTCTGTATATAAAATGGATGTCTTTAAAAATTAATAAAATAGATCCCATTTACTTGGAGATTGTGGTTGTAGCAACTTCAGTTCAATAAATAAATTCCTATCACAGAATTAAGGAAATTCAAAGATGATTAAGGCACAGCCTGGTCTTCTTGGTATGTACAGCTTTAGCCCATGAGAACTTGTGGGGAAATGACCTCTGATGTCCACGTGTAGCTGTCACAAAGTGTATTCTCTACAGAATTGCGCCTCACTCTTTAGGACTTCACCCAGAGCCTTATTGAGTTTTTTTCTGTAACTCATACTGCCTACTCATAGTGACTAGAATAATAAATAGAAAGGAAGATGGGTGGAGGACTGATTTTTAAAGGGATGAACATTGACAGCAAGAGAAATGACAGCTGATGAAATAGCAAGATCCAAGAAAGAACTAAAGCTAACAAAACTGCATTATTGCCTATTACAAGTGAGGTTTTTCACAGTGCTGACCCTTATTCATCAAGAAAATATAAATCTGTCCAATCATTGGTGTAAAATCAGAAAGATCACACGTACCAAGTCAGAGAATTCTATTTTTACTTTGACATAATAATCAGAAACTGTTTGTGGGGGTGATAGTGTTAGTTGCTAATATGCATGTGGCTAGAAACAGTCGAATTTTCTTTATATTTATCTTGGTATTTAACATTTTAATGTGGAGCCTACATTTTCTGTTTTGTTCTACTCCTTTCAATAGAGTGGAATTTTGTTTGCTGGCATATGGGCCTCAAGAGAATTCTGCTTTCTTGAGGTCTGTGCCTCAAGAAATGGCTGGAAGAAGTTAACATATGAAATGAGATTGAGGAGATGGGAGAGTATACAGATCAGTGATTTTAGGTGTGCATTGTTGTGTTGGTGTGTCAGAAACTGAACAACCACATTTTCTTGATGTGTGACAAAATGCCATTCTGTAGTCCACTGTTAACTGTCTTTCAGGGTTTTACATATGTGGCTCCATCTGTACTTGAAAGTGTAAAAGAAAAGTTTTCCTTTGAACCAAAAATCCGATCACCTCGAAGATTTATTGGCAGCCCACGAACACCTGTCAGGTATTCAGATTTTGTTATTCTGCCTTTTTTTTTTAAAACCTAGAAGAGCATTGCTTAACAAATTTATGCCAAGTTACATAAATGAAAGATCTGTCATATTCTCTTCGATTGAGACAAGCACAGCATCTACACCTTCTTATCTTTCAAGTGACTAGTCTGTGCGTAATCTATGATAATGTGCTATATAGTTTACCTTCCCTTCTGAAGGTAAGCTACTGCACTGGCAAGTGTCCTCTTTACCCATTCTTTCAACAATTATCATGTACCAGGGGCTCTGCTGCATGCTGAGGACACATGATTAGCAGAGGAATTGTCCTTGTCCTGATGAAGCTTACAATTTAGTGAGAGCGAGTCACAATAAACAAAGAAGGAAATAGAAAAAATGTAATTACAAGTAGTGCCAAGTGCTACATAAAAAAAAAAAGTGTGATGGTAGAGAGCAAAGTATAATGAGGGGGCTCCTGTTGATGGTGGTCAGAGAAAGGCCTCAGTGGTGAAGTAACATCTAAGAAGGAAGAGAAAGAGCCAGCTATACAAAACACAGAAGTACAAGGGTGTTACAGGTAGAACAGCAGCTGCAAAAGCCTTAAGGAAGGTTTCTTGGAAATGAAAGGGAGATCAACGTTCCTGAAGTGTGGTGAGTGAGGAAGAAAATGGCAAAAGTTTGGAGGAGTACTTTGCAGTGGGAAACTGTTTTAAGTGTGGGAGTGAAATGATTGAAAAAGAAAAGTATCATTGAGGGTTTTATGGGGGCAAGTATAGAGGTTAAGAGACCAGTTAGGAAGCTCCCGCAATCAGTCTAGGGGAGAGATGGCTCAACTTTTGCCTTTGTGCTAATCCACACAAAAATAAAATTAAATGAAAATAAATGTCATATTACCACACTCCCTTTAAAGGTAAGGAAAATATTTCTTGTTGAGATAATCCTTGAGACAAATGAATGATAGCTCTTCCTTGTCTTAAAGCCCAGTCAAATTTTCTCCTGGGGATTTCTGGGGAAGAGGTGCTTCAGCCAGCACGGCAAATCCTCAGACGCCTGTGGAATTCCCAATGGAAACAAGTGGAATAGAGCAGATGGATGTGACAATGAGTGGAGAAGCTTCAGCACCACTTCCAATACGACAGCCGAACTCCGGGCCGTACAAAAAACAGGCTTTTCCCATGATCTCCAAAAGACCAGAGCACCTGCGTATGAATCTATGACAGAGCAATGCTTTTAATGAATTTAAGGCAAAAAAGGTGGGGAGGGGATGTGTGAGCATCCTGCAAGGTGAAACAAGAAGACTCAAAATGACAGTCTCAAAGAGTCAGTGTCATTACATAGAACACTTTGGACCGAGGAAAAATAAACATGGATTTTTAAAAATCAATCAATGGTGCAAAAAAAAAACTTAAGCAAAATAGTATTGCGAACTCTTAGGCACATCAATTAATTGATTCCTAGCGACATCTTCTCAACCTTATCAAGGATTTTCATGTTGATGGCTCGAAACTGACAGTATTAAGGGTAGGATGTTGCTTCTGAATCACTGTTGAGTTCTGATTGCGTCAAAGAAGGGTTATCCTTTCATTAGGCAAAGTATGAAACTGCCTGTAATACTTGCAACTAAGGACAGATAAGCATGCAAGCTTGGTCAAACTTTTTCCAGCAACGTGGAATCAAAGACAAAAGAAACTTAATTGATGTTTTACGTGCAAACAACCTGAATCTTTTTTTTATATAAATATATATTTTTCAAATAGATTTTTGATTCAGCTCATTATGGAAAACATCCCAAACTTTAAAATGCGAAATTATTGGTTGGTGTGAAGAAAGCCAGACAGCTTCTGTTTCTTCTCTTGGTGAAATAATAAAAATGCAAATGAATCATTGTTAACCACAGCTGTGGCTCGTTGAGGGATTGGGGTGGGCCTGGGAGTTTATTTTCAGTAACCCAGCTGCAATACCTGTCTGTAATACTAGAAAAAAAAATGAATCTGTTTAATCATTTCTACTTGCAGTTACTGCTATGTGCTAAGCTTAACTGGAAGCCTTGGAATGGGCATAAGTTGTATGTCCTACATTTCATCTTTGTCCTGGGCCTGCATTGCACTGGAAAAATATCACCACCTGTTTTTATACCAGTATTTAGTTCAAGATGCCAAATGTGTTCAGCCCATGGTTGAAGAAGGACGGAAGAGAGTCAGGATAAAATGCATACTGAGGGCGGCAAAGTGAGGGAGATAGGGAGATCCAGGGGAAGAGGGTGTTGCCACAGTTTACTCTCTCTCTAATCTCTTTACAGCAAATTGGTAAGGTTTTAAGTTTTGCTTCTTTTTACTGTTTTTGCTGTCTACCTTCCTTACATTTTTTTCCTTAACAGTTTTAAAAGGAAAAAAGGTATTTTTTTCCTCCTATACTGGGGCTATATTTTTTGATTGTAAAAATATTTGATGGCCTTTTGATGAATGTCTTCCACAGTGAATACGAAAACTTAGTGGCTTAATTTAGGAAACATGTTAACAAGATACTATGTTTTTGAAATTGTAACAAAATCTACATAAGTGATTTACAGGTACAAAGAATAAAAATAAAGGTAACTTTACCTTTCTTAAATACTTCCTGCCTTAAAGAGAGCATTTCCATGACTTTAGCTGGTGAAAGGGTTTAATATCTGCAGAGCTTTATAAAAATATATTTCAGTGCATACTGGTATAATAGATGATCATGCAGTTGCAGTTGAGTCTTATCACTTATTTTTGTTTGTCTTTTATAATGTCTTCAGTCTGAGTGTGCAAAGGCAGTTTGTAATATTTTGCAACCCTACAATTTTTTTAAATAGATGCTGCTTGCTATGTTCTCCAAACCTTTTGAGCCATAGGATCCAAGCCATAAAATTCTTTATGCATGTTGAATTCAGTCAGAAAAGAGCAAAGCTTTGCTTATTTAAATAGCAAGTCAAGTAAGATGAGATGAAATCCTATGACATTAAGCAAAATAGAACCATGAAAAATGATTGGAAGTATACCTTTTCAATTGTGGCAATAAATGAAAGATTTAGTAATAGTTCATCTTTGGACAGAAGGCCTTTTTTTTAAAAAAAATCACTCCCTCTAGACTCCCCTCCTCCCTTATTGCAGCAGCCTACTGAGAAACTTTATAACTATAGCTAGTAAATTAGAAGCTACAATAATAAGGGCAGAAATTGTACTTAAAGTGCAGATCTTTCTTCTCCGACAGTTTATGATGTCTCAGAAAACAGAACCCAAAAAGCTATGGTGATATGTACAGGCTTTATTTCACACTGTCAGTGGCTTGTGCTACTCTGATACTTGTTTTCAAATGTGTTTACTAACTGTAGTGTTGACTGCCTGACCAAATTCCAGTGGAATTTTACACCAAAATATCCCTCCTCGGTCCTATTTGCTAGTAACATTTGCACTGTGATTGGCTGGCTATTAACCACCCCATAGTTAAACCATTTTCATAATTAGTACTGCCAGCAATAGTGGCAAACACTGCAACTTTTCTGCATAAAAAGCATTAATTGCACACCTACCATCCACACAAATATAGTTTTTCAAACTTAACATTAAGTGAAATTAATTTCCTATGCTGTGGCAAGTTATTGAGAAATTACATTTCATAAATGGATATCCCTACTATGACTGTGAAAACATGTCAGGTGCCACTTTAGTGTCACAGACAGAAAGCACACACCTATGCAATATGGCTTACCCTATATTTATTTGTAAAAATCCAAGTATTGTTTAAAAATATATGATATCAATATTACTAGTCTTGAGTTTTTAAGAGGGTTCTTTATGATTATTCCAGGTAAGTGTATAAAAGAGATTAAGTGCTTTTCTTTCATCATTTGATTATTTTCTTTAAAATCAGCTATTACAGGATATTTTTTTATTTTATACATGCTGTTTTTTAATTAAAATATAATCACTGATAACTGAAGTTTACTAATTTTGATTTTATAAGGTTTGTAGCATTACAGAATAAACTGGATTTATAAATGAGCTGTGATTAACAATGTAAAGTATTAATTATTGAACTTGAACCAGATTTTTAGGAAAATTATATTATTTCTTTTTCCCCTTTATGGTCTTAACTAATTTGAATCCTTGAAGAAGGATTTTTCCATACAATTTTTTGAGATGGAAGATAATTGGGGGGAAAGAATGCATGTATGATACTCCATAAATTCAACATTCTTTAAGTAATAAATGATTATAAACAAGATGCATCTTCCATAGTATTAATATACTGAGCCTTGGATTTTATATTTAATGTAGGACCTAAAAATTCTGGTTACTCAGTTAAGTTGTATGGTTCCTAGCTTATAAGGGCTAGATCTAAGATTATTCCTGTGAGAAATGTTGAATTTATGAAGACTGGGTTTTGAGGCTTTGAAAATGCCTCACATAAAAACATCAATGTCCAAACATCTACCTTTTTTCATAGGAGTAGACACTACCAAGCTGGACAAAAGTATTGGTCACACCATGACCTGTGGTCTGTTGATGATTGATACAAAACTTTTCTTGTGTGATTCTTAATTTACCACTACAGCACAAGTATTACCTCAGTGGATTATCTGAAGTAACATCTGAAAGATGGGTTCATCTGTGTTTGCTCTTAAAACTATTATTTTTTTCCTATCTCAAGTTGGCTTTGCATTTATCAGAGTAAATAAATTCTTCAGCTGCCTTATTAGGAGTGCTATGAGGGTAACACCTTTTCTGCTTTTCATCTTGTATTTAGTTTACTGTACTAAGTATTTGATTTCAGATTCAATGAATGTAAATAGAAATTAAATACAAATTTGAATGAACATAAAATAGAGGTGATTTTTTTTATTCTCCTAAGATAGGAAGAAAAAACTATCAGGTGCACAAACGGTTTCAATAATTTTTTTCATTAATATGCCAGATGTGTTCAGGTTCTCATATTTAATAAACTACTTACATATGTGAGGAATGACAGTTGTAAAACTGTTTTTGCTGAGAAATGGAAGCTACTTAAATATATAACAGTTTTAGTACTGACTTTATATATTAGATGTTACCCATCTGTGATTTCTAAGTTCTGTCAAATAGAATTGAATTGGTTGCTTAAAAAAAATTCCGGCTGGCCCCGTGGCGCAGCGGTTAAGTGCGCACGTTCCGTTTCTCGGCAGCCTGGGGTTTGCTGGTCCAGATCCCAGGTGCAGACATGGCACTGCTTGGCAAAAGCCATGCTGTGGTAGGCACCCCATGTATAAAGTAGAGGAAGATGGGCGTCGATGTTAGCTCAGGGCCTGTCTTCCTCAGCAAAAAGAGAAGGATTGGCAGTAGTTAGCTCAGGGCTAATCTTCCTCAAAAAAAAAAAGAAAAAGAGAAAAAAAGTTCACGTGAAAAGTTATGTGAAAGCTAGCTTCATGTAAAAACATGGGGAAGACTTTCTTGTGCTAAAAATCAACAGTTTGTTCAGCCACACAGCCACACTTGTCAACTACATTTGATTATTTGGTGTGTATGCACAAAATAACGTAGTGCACAAATCTGTTTTTAACTAATGTCGCAATATATCTAGTGTAGTTGGGTGTTTTATATAAGCCACTTTTTATGAGGTCATTCTATCCTGTTTGCCAATGTGATTTCTCTATAGAAGTTCTCAAACTGACTTTTTTGTAAAATAGTACCGACTCAGTACAGATAAAACAATCTTTCAGAGGGTGTGATCTGAATTCACAGAATAAATGGGATTTTGAATCCCTGTTCCCCTGTTTTTGAGGTGAAGGAATAGAAGTAGAAAAATCCTTCCAGTTCATCAGTGCTATTAATGGATGGCATAGCTCTCCTATTACATTTTCCCCCTTTTGAATTCATATGTGAAGTGTTTTCTTGTTCATTAAAAAAACCCAAAAAACCCCACTGTCCACTATGGACCTCCTTTGTTATTAAATCATATTAAGAAACAAAGTGGGGGCAGGCCGGGTTGCCAAGTGGTTCGCGCACTCTGCTTCTGCGGCCCAGGGTTTTGCTGGTTCGGATCCTGGGCGTGGACATGGCACCACTCATCAGGCCATGCTGAGGGGGCATCCCACATAGCACAATCAGAAGGACCTACAACTAGAATATACAACTATATACTCAGGGACTTTGGGGAGAAAAAGCAGAAGAATAAAAAAAAGATTGGCAGATTGGCAACAGTTGTTAGCTCAGGTGCTAATGTGACCAAAAGAAAGCTATCCATATAGCCATAGGGTAAGCAGCTATTGTAATAAGGCTGAAGTAATCACGTAGTAAGATGCCATTCTTGTGTTTTTAATAAGTCAGCACCTCTGTCTTTTATACCCAAATTCAAACCCAAGTTACCTTTCTCACCCATTCCCTGCTGTATACCTGAGTAATAACTATTAGCTTCACGGCAGTCAGGAAGGTGATTTAAGGCCAAGTAAGCTTGTTTCAATATTTGCAGTGGTTCTCAAAGTAGATAATAGAGTTAAATACTGTATCATCACTGAATGAATCAAAATAGTTGTACTGATAACCTGGCAGTAGTTACCTGGGAAAGTTACAGGCTTTCTAATATTCTTTTGTCAGTTTGGCCGTACAGGCATGAGAATGACTTGACCTGTAGCTGGTTGGTCACTACTCTTATTAATCCATATGCTGGTTTAGCCTTTGTCTTATCAACACTGCAAATCTGTTTTCTACCTCTCCCTCCTAACTTCTCCTTCCCACTGTCTTTTCCTTGTGTGCAAACTGATAGATGGTAATAGAAAAAATGGGCAGAGGCTTTGTACTCTAAACTTTGATATAACCAGACCTCTGTTATAGATCTTAATTCCCCCTTAGAGTTTTCACGGAGAGAGAGAAAGTGCCTCATTCCCTTTCCCACCGCCCTGCACAAATACCTAGAGGCAAACAGCCCACTATCCAAAGCTTTTGCTTGCCTCTGAGTGCAACTTTAATCTCCTAAGTAAAGGTGATTCAAGCATAAGATTCCAAAACTTCTGGAGAAGACCAGTTATAAGGGGAATTCTTTTCTAAGAGTTTGAGTTGGTTTTGTAATACTATTCAAATCATCAGTGAAGCCAGCTGTTTGTAATCCATGTGAATTATTTTAATAGTTACGTCAAGATAGTCCATGGCACTAAACAAAAAGCAAGATCATGAACATTAAAGCTGACAGCAGGATTGTGCGTATGAGGTCCACAAACACAATGAATTTAAATCATCTATTCTCATTGATTGCTAATCACACTACAGAGAATAATACAATATTAAAATATATCATCCTCAGTAAATTAATCTTCACTTAGAAATCTGATTGTTACAGGTAAAATATAGCATTTAGAACTTTCATTTAAAAATACAAATTTTATGAAAATTTTAAGAATGGGAATTATAAAAGTCAATGCTAAAGAAAATTCTACTTTCAGATTATGTGTATCTTAAAATACTATGAAAAATATTCTTTATTCTGAAAACAATGTCAGGAAGGAATACCTGAGTTCCTCTAAAACCACTAGTTCTAGTTATCCAATTGCTGTTTTGGTAAGATTAACAAGAAAACACATTTACAATTTAACACTGCAATGACCTGTTAAACAGGATAGAATAAATGTTGCATATGCATTAGGTTGAAGATTACTTATATATTTTTTTAAACATAGGATTCTTTCATTTAATCTTTTGATAAATTGGACTATACATTTATGTCTTCTTATAATATTCTAAAACCATTTTGAAACATTTTCCTTAATTTCTAGCACTGAAAATCCATTGTAATGTCTTTAACAATAGTTACTTTAACCAAAAGAAATTAGTGTTTTGTGGTCTTAATAGTTTGTACAACTTAATATATTTGAAGGTGTGATGAAGTGGCTCCATCTTTCCATTTGTTTATATGGTCTGAAATCACAGTTCTGCACAGCGGACATGTTTTCTCTCTGTTAAACCATAACGTAATGCATTCTTCACAAAATATATGCTGTAAAGGAATTAAGAACTAGATTTTATACTTGGTAACATTTTAACTTTAAATTCATCACACTGCAGAGAATCATACTCTTTACAGCTAAAAGGGATTTTGGAGATCACTAAACCCTTCATTTTACAAGTAAGAAAACATAGAAAGTATGGCATTCAAGAACACAAAGAGTGTGTTAGTGGTAGAGCCACTAGTGTTCTTTTGACTGTACTATCCATTTAACCACTTTTAATAAAATACAAGCCATCCCTAGGTGATAACTTTAAGATCAAGGATAATGGATTAATGAAGTCTTTGAGACTGCCAAAAAATCTAGGAAAGGTCCTTATACAATTCAATAACAAATGCTGATATTCTAAAAGACTAGCATCTAATTATTAAAAATGGCCTGTTTTCCACTTGCTTTGGTTTCCAATCTGCTATATGAATTATTTTTCCACTTCATACACTCTGCATAAAAATCATTAGAACATAAGGGACAAGATTTAGCTAATCTACCAAGTCCCTAATTACAGTAATAAATTACTAGTATGTGCCTTGAATGCTACTTTCTGCTAAGCATTGTAGAATTTTTTTTTCCTTGTAACTAATGTAAGTCAAGGAGAAGTGCTTTATTTAGGTTTCTTAAAAATATAATTACCTGACAGATGAGAAGAATTGGCTTTTGAAATTCAGCTTGACATATTGAACAAATATCATCCACATCTGAACACTGTCTCTTGCTGGCAGCCACTCCATAAGTCTATGAAGATAAGAAGTTCTGTTCATCTGCAAATTTCTTTCTTTCCTGTTCCTCAAATACATAGGTGATGCCATTTTTCTCAATCTCCCTGGAACTAGGCATTTGAAAACTCTCCCGAAGAACATAAACATTTCAAAGCTGAACTACGTATCCAGAACTACGTTTTGATGGACTGCATCAAGGTGAACTTATTAAATAATACATAATAGGATCTTGGAAGATTATTAGATTCAGTGCATTCCTAAATAATGATAGTGCTTCAGATTCAACTGGCTTAAGAGACTGAGCAATCTAAAATATAACTAAGTAATATAAAATCTATATTCATGTATTATGTGACCCAGTATTGTCAAATTAAGCCTGTTTATTACCTACGGCAGTGGTTCCAAAAAGTCAAACCACAGCTTGGCTGGCTGAATTAACTCATGTGGAGAAACTGCTTTAAAAATAGACTGCTGTGCTCCACACTGGAGATTAAGTCAATAGGTCCAGACATACTGGGATGTGACCCAGGAATCTGTAATTTTTGAAAGCTCTCCAGGTGAGTTCAGTGTGAAAGGTTTAGAGACCACTGAACAGTGTCCTGCCACTAAATCTAAAAATAATTTTTTTTTTTAAAGATTGGCACCTGAGCTAACAGCTGTTGCCAATCTTTTTTTTTTTTTTCCCTGCTTTTTTCTCCCCCAATCCCCCCAGTACATAGTTGTATATTTTAGTTGTGGGTCCTTCTAGTTGGGGCATGTGGGACACTGCCTCAACATGGCCTAATGAGTGGTGCCATGTCCGTGCCCAGGATCCGAACCCTGGGCCGCCAAAGCGGAGCGTGCAAACTTAACCAGTAGGCCACGGGGCTGGCCCCTAAAAATAATTTTAATTATCATCCTTAAAGATCACAAAAGTCAGAGCATAGTACTCAGAAAAAATGATAAAATTTTACAAAGGAACTGCAATTGCAAAATGTAACTTGGGTAGAGTTATACTGTCAAAACTAACTGAACAATAAGCAATCCTTTGAATTTCCTTTTCTTCTAAAGTCCTAAAAAAAGTTTCTGATCTCTTCTAAGATCTTTATAACTTCCTCACCAAAATCAGTAGAATTTAGTTATTAACTAGATGTGACAAAATATTACAAATGAGATCAGCTTTTGGTAGAAATGATGGGGAAAAGGTGGCTGGACAGAAGTAAGAACACCCAGGTTCACTCATGGTAATGACAGCACAGCATGACTTGACTCATCAACCTGAAGTTGTGATCTAAACTTCTTGTACTAAATATCGAGGGTTACAATATCAAACTAAGACTCAAAGGATAAAAATATAAAAATTAAGATTTTTTGAGACTAGTCATATTATAGATTCCAGAAACAAATTGGGATAATGATGATCTTGGTGTGAATTTCCCTTCAGTAAAATGTTATTTAGCAAAGTACACTGCAGATACTCATGCTGACAAGCTTTTAAAATAGTACTCTTGTCTGGCATTTTTCAGGCTCCCTTCAGGTGAAGACTTATCCTCCTGGTGACTGCCTGGCAAAGTTAAGGAACATGTATATACATGTCAAGGACATGTATATATTCCTGAGAGACTCAGGAATAAATCAAAGAGTTTTGATTACTGATATTCTCTCTGCCTCACAGAGAAAGAATATCAAAGTATTTCAGCATAAGCCTTACTAGATTAATGGCTGATACTCAATCAATTGAATAAACTTAACCAAAGCTGAACTCCCAATTTTATTATATCTTGTCTAAAGAAAGAAGTCTGAATAGGATGAAGCAAAACTTATTAGTACATTACTAACTTTATCTTAGGGGAAGGGTGCCCTGATCAGTTAGTTTGGTATACTTTGTAGATACAATCCATTTTTTTAAACATACATTTTTGTCAGATCCCCTGAGTCCTGACCAAGTAACTGTTAAGTACCTAATGGACTGCAAAGCTGAGGATCAAACTGTAATATCTGGTGGCCACACCTAAGTACTGAGAAACTTTGAGGCTACTAAATAGCAAAAAGCTGATGGTACCTTTCTCTGCCATTTGTAACATCAGTAGAATCATGTAATAATCAAGTTTATAATTGACACTGGAGTCTCAATTGTTAAATTCCATGCCGTGAACTTATCTGTGCATAAAGAATTGAGTATTGGTGGGAAAAATTTTCCAGTAAGAAAATTTCAAGGGACATAATTTTTGGTAATGAGCTTTTTTCATATAAATAAATTACAGTGGAGGCACTTTCACAGAAGCTGAATAAGGAGTTAAGAGATATACACAAAGCCACTATTTATTGATTAAAAAAGGAAGAGGAACAAAAGTTCATGACAATATTTTTAAGGGAATGTTTATAAACTCTTAAGACTGTCCAGTGATTGGAAGGGGTAAGAGAGACATTCAAATACATGAGCACTGCATTAACTTATCAGGTGGTTGTCAATGTGCAAGAAACTGATCATAGAAATAAAACTCCAAAATCATTATCAAAGCCCCAAATGCCAAAGTAGTAGAAAAGTTTTTTTAAAAAATCAAGTAGTTATGAAATCCACACTTGTAAAATTGCTAAAATAAAAAAATTTTATAACAAAGAGGTAAAAAGTGTTTTTCCATAACTGATAAAACATACTTACTGGTCGTGTAAAAAATATTCTCAAAACCCGTCTGAAAGTTCTTAGATGTCCAAAAAAGTCCAAAAGCTGAAAGAGGAAATAAACAAGAGATAATTCATTAATTTAAAGAGCCCTATCTGCTAAACCTAGAGATCAAAGCTAAAATCTAATAGCATATACTGATAGTAACTTAATGCTCATTGCATATCACAATTAATCATTTCACTTTCAATACATTTAAAATCCAATTATGGAATATTTTACTCAATTTATAGATTTCAGTTAACTCTTAACCAAAATGAAGTACATGTGAATACCTCGAATCACAATTTAGTCAAGACAAATATAAACTTATCTATGTGAAAGACAAGGCAATTTTACCTGGTTCACATGTTCTCAGCACATTTAGATTTTAAAGTTTCATAAAGTAATTCAGTTGAGGGAAGCAGGCATAGAGACAACAGGACAAGCTACTCCACTAATTTGGGAATTATGTGTGTGACAGATGCTATTGTTCGGAATGGGTATGTTCTATTCTACTTGTTCCCCCCCTTTAGATAACCCATACTTTGTGGAGGTCCACTCCCCTAATAAAATCTGAGAACCACTGGATTAGGATAAAGATATATATTTCTATTTCTCCATTTGTAAGTAGATACAGAACCTCCTATTACTTCAAACGAGTGATATGAAGATAAACTACAAAACAGTTAAAGAGAAAAGCAGTAGTATGTAAAATCTATAATCATCATATGAATCATTATGCATGACAAGATTTATAACGTTACCTACTTTTAGTATGAGGTAGAGTAAAGCCAGCAATATCCCAAGACTCCATCTAGTTACATTACCAAACTCCCCATAGCTTATAAGGTAACGAAACCAAACTGGTATGGGAACAAAAGTTCGGTAATACTGACATAATTCTTCTAAAAGCATATACCAGTAACCCTAAAAAGGAAGGGGAGAGAAAACAAATAGAGCTACCCAAGGTATTTATATACAGAGCACAAATACTTCATATTGGATTGAGAACACAGTATATGAATAAGACAGGTAACTAAAATTATTCTTCATAATGGTTTTCACAGACTTTCTAAAGAATGACATAGTGAAATGTTTTATGTATACAAGTAAAACATATATCTTTGTCTTTGCTGATCACAAAATTTATATTAAAATTTTTATTAAATATGGGAAAAACACTGAATAACTCCATACCATCAGTTATCAATTACCAATTGATAATACCCTAGAGAAGTAAAGAAGTACAAATCTAAATATTTTTCCATATATGATGTGGGGACTGATTTTTAGATTATTCTGAAGCAAATATAATTCTGATTTTATTGGAATAGATTAATATTTAGGGTCAAGTCTTTGAGCAAGTGGTTGCCAGTGTGAAATAATAAAATTAGGTTATTTAGCAAACTGAAAAGTTACAAAAGGAGTCATTTAAATGAAGACTAAGTAGCATTAATATGATTGGCTAACATCGTTCCAATAAAACATATTAGTTTCTTACCTTGGATTTAAAAGGCATGATGAAAGAAGGCACCAATAAAATAAGGCATTTTAAGCCCATGAAGAGGAATTTGAGAATGAAGTCTGTAATTCCAACAATCCAGAGTACTTCCCAGAAGTTCGAATGGTCCAAAGTAGGATTCAAAAAAATTAAGCTACCAAGAGAAAAATATCAAAACTTACTAGAGCAACACACAAAGGTAAAATACTGATAGGGGTTTTAAATTTGCTACCAAATATTTTACTTTATTTGATGTGTAGAAAATATGAGTTTGGCAAGATGTTAGAGTTCACATAAATAGAATGGAAGACCATTTTGCTTAAAGAGATTTTAATGTTTGAATTTCAGATCTTTCCTCCATAGAATAAAGAAAAAGAACAGTCTTCCTTAACTTGTCAAGGTTGATACCTTTCTAGCCTATAATCTAAAAAATTCACTAAAACTAGACATCTGCCGTTCTCTCCTCAACCACCTTCAATCAGGATTCTGTCTCCTTCCTCTACTGAATTCCTTGTCAAGATCACCACATCCTTCATCTTCCCTCCCTGAATTATTTTCTTCCTAGACTTCTGAACCACCCTTTCCTAGTGTTCTCATATGGTGGTTCCTTCTTAGTTTCCTTTGCTGCTGCTCCTCTAATCGTGGGCCTGTCCAGTCCTGGACCCTCTTCTCCGTCTATACTTTCTTTCCCTGGTTAGTCTTGTTGAGTCCTCTGGTTTTTAAATATTAACCATATGCCGATAACACCAAAATTTATAACCGTAATCTCTACTCTGAGCTCATGACATAGATCTGTAATCACTTTCTTAGCAGTTCTACATAGCTTCTTAAACTTAACATATTCAAAACAAAATTATTGAGTTTCCTCTCAAAACCAGCCCAGTCAAATGCTGCTACCATCTAGCCAGTTGCTTAGACTAAAAACCCAGGGGTCATCCTTGATTCTTCTCCCTTCACCCACCACCTACCTATTCCACCCACCCAATCCAATCCAAGTGGTGTTGGCTCCACCTACAAACTATATCCCAGATTTGTCCACATCTCTCTAACTCCTCTGAAACCAGGACTTCTAATCTGATTAAAGTCAAAAACTCAGAACATTTCCATCTGACATGGAAACTTAGTAACTACTGTCCTACAGCAAGTCTTCTCCTTACTAGGAGAAACAAGATCAGGTGTTCTCATCACACACACACACACAAAGGTAACCAAGGGAGGTGACAGATATGCTTGATTGTGGAATCATCTCACAATGTATACATATATCAAAACATCATGTATATATCTTAAATATATATGATTTTTATTTATCAAAAATAAAAAACAATAAAAGACCAACAACAACAACCTAATGGTACTTAATAATGATTGATTGTATAAGTGAAAATTTAATATCAAAAATTAAATATTTATTGAGCACCTGCTAGGAGCCAAGGCACTGGGTATACAACTCTGAATAAGTCACTTACCCCTCTCAATCTTGGAAGAAGGCGGATAGGTAAAAATTGAACTCTAACAATAGGTATGCACAAGTAATATATATGTGTGTGAAATGCTACGGAATATATGATTACATAAAAAATGTGATTGTGTACTTGGACCTCTAATTACCTGTGATAAAGTGACTGAGAATGAAAGGTGTAATATAAAAGAACAGAAGATCCTGCTAAGAATACCAGTAACCAAGCACACTGAATCTTTGAGCACCTTTCCTGAAAAATAAACAATTTTATAATTTATTTTGAGTTACGCCAGAGTTTTAAATATCAGTAAACTATTTACTTTAATGACTAATTAACTTAGAACATTTTAATAGATTAATCTTAATAAAAACATAGAATACCTGTTAAATTGCACATATCACACTATTTTATATATCTTTAGCAAACAAAACAGAACTCCAACAGATTTTTTAAATGCAAGTTTCTTCATTGTATAAAAACATTACCTATGTTTCAAAGAAGCCAAATCTTCTACAAGCTGACATAAAGGACCCACCCAAATGCAAACTTTACCTCTGCAGCTCCCTATTTTTGCCTCCCCGAAAAAACAGAATTTTTAAAAATGCATTTATCAGGGTTTGTAAGTATAATTTTTAAAATTCTCAGACCATTAAATAAGAATTTAATAAAGTAATTTGTTTTTAACTTCACTTTTAAAATTAAATTTTAATTACTAATTTTTAATTGAAAGTGTTACTAGTTTTAAACCCTAAATTAAATTTTGATTGTTCTAACTAGAAATTTCCAGGTCAGAATGCATGATTCTTTACACAGATATAGCCCTTTAAAGTTGCTTGAAGGTGAAATTTTATAAACATACCCTATTTTTCTCAATAATTTATATGAATAGGACTCTTATAATTTATGTTATGGAAAAACTTTTTGGGTTTAATTTTCTTTAAGAGATCTAAATAGTTCAATATCCATTTATTCAATGTACTTTTTTTTTTTTAAGATTTTATTTTTCCTTTTTCTCCCCAAAGTCCCCTGTACATAGTTGCATATTTTTTAGTTGTGGGTCCTTCTAGTTGGGGCATGTGGGATGCCACCTCAGCATGGCTTGATACTGGTGCCACAGCTGCGCCCAGGATCTGAACTGGCAAAACCCTGGGCTGCCGAAGTGGAGCGTGCAAACTTAACCACTCGGCCATGGGGCCAGCCCCTCAATGTACATTTTTTAAAACTATTTTAAACCTAAGAGTGCAACAGTTGAAGTTTTCAATGATTATATTAGTATGGTCAAATTAACTCATAAAACATGAAAGCACTTGACAAATCAGATCAAATAGTGCATTCTAAACCTTTTAATCCCTCTGTCTCGTTTTTCTTTATCAGGAACCCAACATACATTGAAAGTAAGGTGAAACAATCAGCATTAGGACATTTATATAAAATTTAATATATCATGGATGTTACAATATATATATTTAAATTTGTCAAATAAACTGTCTTAATTCCTATTTCTCTCAAAAGTGAGTATATAATTCTACAGAGAGAAACATTTAATGATTTTTTAGTTGATTATTGTACTTACTCTTAGAAAAACCTGATTTACAATGCTTTTGTTTGCATACATAAAAGTTGTAAGCAGCCCAATTCCAAGAGAAATTCCTGTTAGAAAATAAGTTCCAGTTAATTGAAAGAAAAATATCAGTTAACACAATGACACGAATTTAAAGGAAACATATACAATTTTAAAAGCTAAGGGAAAATAAGTAACTGAAATACATAGGTTAGATTACCAATAAAGAAAGAAAATTGAATTTACAAATGAAACAACTCAGTGTTTTATTATACTCTACCTGTTATATGCTGCATAACAAGTTTGACACTCAGAATCAAAATATATGGAAGACTTTTTTGCAACCACTTGAAGAGATACCGGAATTCTGAGACGGAGCTACTACCATGATCTCCAGACTCCGTGGCAGTCTCATCAGGCTGCCTGGCTTCATTGTGGGAGTGACTCCGTAAGCGACTATGTACACATCCATGGGTACGGCTATGGACACCTGACCTTATATTTCTGGAGCCTGGATTTTCAGCACATTCTTTAGGGATGGAGTTTATCTGGAGATGAACATCTCCAGAATGAAGACAAGAACCTTCTGTCAATCTTGTATGGGCACACTGGGAGGCTGAGGCATCCTCACTGCCTGCAGCTCCTGGAGGACTGTGCAGTTGGCTACAGTTGGCTTGCATGACCTTTGAATACTTTTTCTGTGATCCAGATTTCTTTGCTTTAGGGTTCTGTCTCCTAAAAATCAAAGAGCAGAACATATTCTAAGTAAACAGTTAAATACAGGCAATATATTGCTCACTAGGAATCCTTTATTCACTAAAGGAGAGGCTGATAATCACAGATGAATTATTTTCTGGTTTTCTGTCACTTATTACTGGACTCCCTCCTCCTTCCTTAATGCCAAGGCTCTGCTGTTCTAAACAAACTATCTTTAGGGAACACCTGCTACAAAAAAAAGTTCAGCTTCTGATGCCTCCAGTTCTCTAATGACAGAAGGAATCAGCAAAGTAGTCAAAGTATGGGTGCCTAGCAGATGTTAATAATTTGAGTACTAGTACTCATTCATACTTCAGTACAGTTACTTGCCCAACTGGAGCGGTTTCATCTCTGATGTAGATTCTACATTTCATAAAAGCAAGTCAGTATTTTTTAAAGCTTGGAAAGGCTGGGAAGAAAAAAACTAACTCTTAATGCCTTATGTATAATCATGGAGAACTAATAAACATTTCATTTAAGTGACCTACAAATTTCGTTTGATGCTCAAACAGCTTTCCCAAAGATAATAAAAAGGTTTCCAATAATTAATACCCGCCCCCCAAAAGAATGTTACCTAACTACCTTTAAAATAGGGAAATTTGGGGAGTCACCACGTAATTGCTAGGTGACTCTCTGGTTTGAATAAGGATAGTTACATAGTCTGCCCATTAAAAATGCCACCATCGGTTGGGGGGGGGGGTGGCGAGGAAAGAGAATACTGGCAGGAAGGATCCCTAAATGACCAGTGTGGGCAGCCGTCAAGGATGCCACAGTCGGGATCCCAGTTGAGGAAACGCAGACCTTATCCCCGACTGCCGGTTCTGGGGGAGGAAGCCAGGGTTAACATCAGGACATGTTCTGTGTCATTCTATTTCATTCGTGCGTTTGAATGTTTTTTTCAGTGACTGTACGGCAGTTTGGTTTTTAGTGCCTTTCAATTAAAGGCATTCACCGATGCTCCGACGCCACGCGTGCTACGTATTTCCTCAAACCTCTGAAGACCGACGTCGGACGGGACAGTTTCAGTATCTTTTCCATCAATAAAAATATAGAATCCTCCCTCTTTCCTCCATGCACGAGCAAGAAAAGGGAGAAAAAAGGAAGAAAAGTAAACGCAAACAACGCTTCCGGAATCCCTAGGACAGTTTTCCACCCACGTTCGAGCTTCAAGTGCCTCAGTTATTCTCCCCAGAGCCCATCCGCAGCGGCCCCTCGCCCCCTCCGCCCGCTTCCCCCAGGCCTGACCTCTCATGATGAGCGGACCGACACCTCGGCAGCGGCTGCAGGAACAGCGAGAGACGCCAGCACAAGGCCTTCAGTCAGGGCCATCACCTTCAAATGCCAGTACCGGCAACTCCGGCCCAGCTTGGTGGTGGTGGTGGTGGCGGTGGCAGTGGTGGCGGCGGCGGCGCGCGCGACCCGGACGTCCTCACGCGCGCGTGCCCGCCCCTCGCGACGCGCAGAGGGATGGGCTGCGACGACGGTGCCGCGCGGGCGCGAGGCCGCCTGGGCGAGCTGGCTGGGGGCGGAGAGTGGGCTGTGCTTGAGAACGGCCTGCCGGCGTCTGCCTTAAACCACAAGCCGCCGTCACGTATGTGCTTATGTATGTGAAATCCGCCACACGCCTCAGAGCTGAACGTTTTGGGGTTAAATGTTTTGGCTTCGAGAACCTGCCTTCAGAGGAGGGGCCTGAAGTTGGAGTCTGTCCTGTCCCCGCCCCCGGCTCGCCCAGCAGGGTCCTGGGCAGCTTCCCCGCGGAGGCTGCCCATCCCCCTGGTCGCGATTCGCCCTCATCTGCCGGGACCGACTTGGAGGAGCCAAGTTGATGAGGGGTTCGGCGCGTCTCTGGAAACGCGGGGCTGGGCGGGGCGAGAGCGTTCGGGTTTCCGCGTTCGGGTTTCGCGAGCTTAACTCCCTACCCACTTATGGCTGGGTGGTGAAGTTTTAACTGAACTGAGTTTTCATTACAATCCTCAAGTTGCACTGTGTGAACTAGGCCCTGGCAAAACCTGAGATTGGAAGCAAAGAGAAGTAAGGAAGAGTTTAGGTGGAGGTGGAAGTAGAAGTTAGATTTTAAAAACCCTCTTGTACGGGGTATAGGGAACCCTGTACTATCTTGGTTATAATACTGTTAACCTAAAACTGTTCTAAAATAAAAAGTTAAGAAAAAGTTTAAACAAAACAGGAGACAAAAACCCTGCCTCTTCATCCCCTGCCAAAATAGATTTTAAATGATACTAAATGTATTCCATAAATCTCCCCCATCCACCACAACCGCCAATAGCCTTTCCATTATGAACCACAAGCTTTTTTACCTTTGATAGAAATTGACGTCAAGTAAATACTGCCTGATAGTCTGCCTACAGTTCTTGAAATTATTCCATGTCATTTCGACCAAACTAACTTGGGCGAGGGATCCAGTCTTTCCTGACTAGAGAGGATAAATTTGCATAGATATGCACACATGTGTCAGTTGAATGAATACCTTGTGAAAAAAGCGATACTTTGTCTTTTTGGTAGTCACTTCCTGATTTAAAACCATTCACAACTTTGCCCAAGTTAGTTTGCTGGCGTGTTATTTTGGAGGCTCCTTAACCATGAAATTGTTTGCACCTTCTTTTCTCCTATATCACAACCGGAATCTACTGTTTAATCTCAATTATCCACTTAGAGGCTGTACTTAAATCAGATTAGTTCTATTACTAAACCATTTCCCTTGGTTAGAAAGGCACTCCCTACCGCCCCGCCTCCGGAAAACCGGTATTAGATCTGCTTCGCACTATCCATTAAAATGCTCGCTTTTTTTTATCTATTCCTAAGTTTCCATGAGCTTGACTAATGTAAGTCTTCCTGACAAATTAGGTTTCTGGGTCAGTAAGCTGTCTTAGTATGTTTGGGCGGCAGACTGGGTGGCTTATAAACAACAAACTTCTCACAGTTCAGGAGTCTGGGAAGTCCAAGATCAAGGCTCCAGCAGGTTTGTTGTCTGGTGAGTACCTGCTTCCTGCTTCATAGATAAACAGTGTCTTCTCAGCTGTGTCCTCACCTGGTGGAAGGGTGGAGGAAGCTGTTTGGAATCTCTTTTATAAAGGTAGCGATGTCCAACCCACCCCCCCCCCCCCCCACGCCCTCGCCTCCCACCCCTACTCCTAATGCCATCACACTGGGGGTTAGGATTTCACCATATGAATTTGGGGACACAAACATTCAGTCTGTAACAAAGGCTGAGGGCCATGCTCAGGACTGGAGTGAGTTTTTCAAGGAGACTTATTTGTATATCTTTTACCATTCCAACTACAACATGGATAATTTTGTTTTAAACTTTAAAATATATGGGAATTTAGGAAACAGAAAAAAGAGACTCAATCTCAGATGTTCAAGCTACAGCCACAATGGGGCATCAGTATGTTTTAGTACATTGATAATTTTATTACATTTGGTACATTTGTAAATTTAGTACTTTTATCCACCTTAATGTAATGTTTAAAGTCTCATTTTAATATATTCATAACATAAATTGAAGGTATTTTGGTGCGTATTGAAAGTTTATTAGTACACTTGGAACTGCATTCCACGCAAGTAACTTGACAGAAAAGTAGCATTTGAAGAAGTAGAGTACTGAGTTGATGACAAGATTTGACAGTGACAGACTTACCTGATAAATTTTCTTTCTACTGGCATCTGGAATGTTGGAAATGAACATTTTAATTGATTGATTCCAAAAGCATTTGCCGAGTACTTACTAAGAGTCAAGGTACTAGATGTTGGAGAATAGACATTAAAAAAGACATAATCCCCATCCCACAGTGAAATAAGTTGTTAGATCTCCAAACAAATAATTATAGTATGTTGGACTAAACACTATAATTGAAGGTTGTATGAGATGCAGTGAAAGCAAGAAGTGGGAGCATTTAACTATGTCAGGCAAAAAATGCTTCATCAAATTTGTGGCATTTGAGATGTAGCTTGAAGAATAAGTTGAAATTTGCCAGGACACAAGCAGTAATAGCACTTGCCAGATAGAAACAACATTAAGTGGAAAGTTGTAGTATTGAAATACCATGGTCCTTTGAAGGACTTAGTTTTTTGTTTCTGAAAGAGGAGAGTGCATATGAGGGAACAGTAGTAGTAAAAGTAGCTAGAAATGAAAGGGTCTTATTTAGGACTTTATTAGTTTATTCTAATGGCCAAAGGGAAGTTGTTGAGTTTTAAGCAGCAGAGTTATGTGGCCAGATTTGTGTATCCAGAAAATTCGCATGCTAATAGTGTACGGCAATGCAAGCTCAATTAGAAGACTACAGTCATGCATCACTTAACACTGGAATACATTCTGGGAAAGGCGTCATTAGGTGATTTTTTCATTGTGTGAACATCGTCGAGTGTACTTACACAAACCTAGATGGTATTGCCTACTACACACCTAGGCTACATGGTACTAATCCTATAAGACTACCATCGTATATGCAGTCCGTTGTTGACTGAAACGTTATGCAGGACATGACTATATTGTAAGTAGTGGAGGTAGGAGATGAGAAGGTCCTGAACTCCTCAGTGAAGTGGGATTCAAGAGGAAGAATGAGATTGGAGAGATTTAAGGAGATGGAATCAACGGGATTAAGTGTGGTAGATTGTTGCAGTTATGCTCCCTTCTCAAGCCAGTTTTTCACACCTACCTGTATCCATACCCTTGGGTAGTCCCCTCCCAGGCTGACTGACTCATGTGACTTGCTTTGGCCATTGGGATAATAGCATCCTGATCTTGGTAATTTGTGTCATCTTTGTTTTTTTCTTGATTAGTGTGGCTAGAAGTTTATAGGTTTTATTGATATTTTCAATGAAATTTCGTTTCATTTATTTTGGTTTATTTATTTTTCTCTATTGTTTTCCTTTTAAAAATTTTATTGATTTCTGCTCTTTATTATTTCCTTTTTTCTGTTTGCTTTGGATTTAATTTGCTCTTCTTTATCTCATTTCTAAAGGTGGAAGTTTAGAGATTTGAGCTCTTTATTCTCTTCTGGTATAAGCATATAATTTTATACATTTCCCTCTAAGCACTACTTTGGCTGAATCTCATAAATTTTGATATGTTGTATTTTTATTTTAACTCAGTTCAAAATATTTTCTAATTTTTTTTGTGACTTCTTCTTTGACCCATGGGTTATTTAGAAGTGTGTTGTTTAATTTCCAAATATTTGTGATTTTTCCAGATATCTTTCTATTATTGGTTTCTAATTTAATTCTAATATACTCAGAGAACATACTTTTTATCATTTTAATTCTTTTTTTCATTTTATTTATCTTATTTTATTACTTTATTTTTTTGAGGAAGATTACCCCTGAGCTAACTGCTGCCAGTCCTCCTCTTTTTGCTGAGAAAGGATGGGCTAACATCCGTGCCCATCTTCCTCTGCTTTATATGTGGGATGCCTACCACAGCATGGCGTGCTAAGCAGTGCTGTGTCCGAACCTGGGATCCGAACCAGCGAACCCCGGGCCACCAGAAGAGGAACATGCGCACTTAACCGCTGTGCCACCGGGCCAGCCCACATGATTTTAATTCTTTGAAATGTTTATTGTGACCTAGAATATGTCCTAGAATATGACCTAGAATATTGATAAATGCTCCAGGTGTGCTTGAAAAGAGTGTGTATTCTGCTGTTGCTGGGTAGAGAATGTCTTATTAGGTCAGGTTGATTGACAGTGTTGTTCAGGTCTTCTCAATCTTTGCTGATTTTTTGTCTAGTTATTCTATCCATTGCTCAGATAAGTACTGAAGCCTCCAAGTATAATTATGGATTTGTTTACTTATCCTTTCAGTTCTTTCAGTTTTTGCATCATATATTTTGAAGATCTGTTTTTAGGTCCAAACACAATAAGAATTCTTAAGTCTTCTTGGTAATTTTATCCCTCCAACCTCGTATAATATCCCTCTTTATCCCTGGTAATAATGGCAACTCCATTTCTTTTCATTAGTGTTTTCATGTTATATCTTCTTCCATCCTTTTACTCTTAACCTATCTATGGTTTGCTTATTTTATTTTACTAGAATCTTTTTTTTAAAATCCAATATGACAATTTCTGCTTTTTTTTTTTGCTGAGGAAGATTCATCCTGAGCTAACATCTGCTGCCAATCTTGCTCTTTTTGTATGTGAACCACCACCACAGCATGGCCACTGACAGATGAGTGGTGTAGGTCTGCTCCAGGAGCCTAACCCAGGCTGCTGAAGTGGAGTGTGCTGAACTTAACCACTAGGCAACCAGGGCTGATCTGACAGTTTCTGCTTTTAATTGGTGTGTTTAGACCATTTACATTTAGTGTAATTCTTGATATGATTGGAGTTAGTTTACCATTTTATTATTCGTTTTCTGTTCATTCCATCTTTTTTGTTTCTCTCTTCTACCTTTTCTGCCTTCTTTTGGATTATTTGGATATTTTTAGTATTCCATTGTAATTTATCTATTGGTTTTTTTGGTTATCTGTCTTTATTTTTTTTTCAGTTTCTTATTTTTAATTGTGGTAAAATACACATAACATAAAATTTACCATCTTAACTATTTTTAAGTGTATAGTTCTGTATTGTTAAGGATATTTGCATTGTTGTGCAATCTCCAGAACTTTTTCGTCTTGCAAAACTGAAACTCTATACCCATTAAGCAACAATCCCCATTCTCCCTCACCCCAGCCCCTGGCGAACACCATTCTACTTTTGGTTTCTATGAATTTCCCTATTCTGTATACTTTATATAAGTGGGATCATACAGTATTTGTCTTTGTGACTGGCTTAGTTCACTTAACATAATGTCCTCAGAGTTCCTCCATGTTGTAGCATGTGTCAGGATTTCCTGCCCTTTTTAGGCTAAATAATATTCCACTGTATGTATATACCACATTTTGTTTATCCATTCATCTGTTGATGGACACTTGGGTTGCTTCCACCTTGAGGCTATTGTGAATAATCTGCTATAAACCTGGGTATTCAAATATTCTTTGAGACCCTGCTTTTAGTTCTTTTGAAGGTGGAAGTGGAAGTAGAATTGCTGTATCAATTTTTAATCTTTTTGAGAAACTGCCATATTGTTTTCCATAGCAGCTGCAGTATTTTACATTTCCACCAACAGTGCACAAGCGTGCTAATTTCTCCACATCCTCACCAACGTGTTATTTTTTTTCTTTTCTTTCCTTTCTTTTCTTTTTTGATGGTAGCCATCCTGATGGGTATGAGATGATATCTCATTGTGGCAGGGTTTTTTTTTAATCAAGCTTTATTGAGATATAATTGACATGTAAGCATTGTGGTTTTGATTTGCATTTCCATAATGATTAGTGATGTCAAGCATCTTTTCATGTGCTTGGTGACCATTTGTATATCTTCTTGGAGATGTATTATTTTTTAATGGTTACTCTAAAGATTATAATATACATCCCTAACCTTTCACAGTCTGTTTGGAGCTAATGTTTTTTTTTTAAAGGTTGTATTTTTTCTTTTTCTCCCAAAGCTCCCTGGCACATAGTTGTGTATTTTTAGTTGTGGGTACTTCTAGTTGTGGCATGTGGGATGCCGCCTCAGCATGGCCTGATGAGAGGTGCCATGTCCACGCCCAGGATTCGAGCTGGTGAAACCCTGGGCCACTGCAGCGCAGCACGTGAACTTAACCTCTTGGCCACGAATCCGGCCCCTACTTGGAGCTAATCTTTTTTTTTTTTTTAAAGATTTTTTTTATTTTTTCCTTTTTCTCCCCAAAGCCCCCCGGTACATAGTTGTGTATTCTTCGTTGTGGGTTCTTCTAGTTGTGGCATGTGGGACGCTGCCTCAGCGTGGTCTGATGAGCAGTGCCATGTCCGCGCCCAGGATTCGAACTAACGAAACACTGGGCCGCCTGCAGCGGAGCGCGCGAACTTAACCACTCGGCCACGGGGCCAGCCCCTGGAGCTAATCTTTTATAACTTCAGGTAAATTGTCAGTCTTACAACCATATAGGTCCCTTTGGTTTTCTCCTTTCTGTTATAATTGTCATGTTTATTACATCTATATCATTTGAAAACTGCGTTAGACGATGTTAAAGTTTTTTCTTATAACAGTCATACATTATTTTTATTTTTATTTTTTGAGGAAGATTAGCCCTGGGCTAACATCTGCTGGCAGTCCTCCTCTTTTTGCTGAGGAAGACTGGCCCTGAGCTAACATCCGTGCCCATCTTCCTCTACTTTACATGTGGGATGCCTACTGCAGCATGGCTTGCCAAGCGGTGCCATGTCCACACCCGGGATCCGAACCGGTGAACCCTGGGCTGCCAAAGTGGAATGTGCGAACTTAACCGCTGCGCCACCGGGCCGGCCCCCAGTCATACATATTTTAAAGAAAATTGTATGTGTAATGAGAAAACCCCACACACTTGATGTCAGAAGTGTTCTGTGGGTAGAGAAACAGTTTTCCTTTAATTGATGTCAGAGCAATGAGGTTTGCTAGAACAGCCCCTGGCTCAGGGAAAAGTGGTTTGTGAAGAGAAAGGATGAAAGGATGGTGGATGAGGAAGCTCTGATCCCTGGATGGCTGCCTAGTCACCCAAGGTATAAAACTGCAACTGCACTGCAGTCATTTACTAAAGGTGAAAAGTACCAATGGAATTTAGAAATGGTGGCAGGCCCAAGTCCTGAGGAGTTGGCTTGTTGGATATGTAAGGAAATGCAAAATAATAAGCTTACTAACCACCAACACTTCCATGAATTTCAGCTTCTTTCTGCTTTATTGTGTGAATGCTCAATTTGTTCTTAATGACCATACGTGGCCCACTTTGGCAAGCAACATGCCGCTTTTCAAAAGATCTAAGATTTTTATTTTCTTGTCGAGAGAGAGCATTTTATGATCCCTCTTAGCCTTTGAGGGATTGCTTTGACCACTTAGTTGCTTTTTAGGAGCCATTTTTTTTTCTCCCCAAATGACCCCAGTACATAGTTGTATATTTTTAGTTGTGGGTCCTGCTAGTTGTGGCATGTGGGACGCCACTTCAACATGGCTTGATGAGCTGTGCCGTGTCCACGCCCACGATCCAAACCGGTGAAACCCTGGGCCGCGGGAGCAGAGCGCGTGAACTTAACCACTTGGCCACGGGGCCAGCCCCAGGAGCATTTTTTCACAGAAACAAAGGGTACACACAACACAAATGGTGAACAGATGAAACCAAAAGCAAACAATGCTCAAACGATGAGTTCTGGAGAGAGACTGAGGACCTGTGAAATGGCGGGAGGCTACAGCAGAGTATGCCTGCACGTCACTGCATTCGCATGATTCAGTGCAGTGCTTGGCATGTGGCAAATTCAAGTTTTACTTTTTGAAGCTTTCTTGAATTTTTTTCAAATATTTTTGATCTATGATTGGTTGAATCCGTGAATGTGCAACCTGTGTATATGGAGAGCTGACTGTATTGTAAAACAGAAGGCATATAAATCTGCCCTTCAAACAATATTAATTGGATATGCTAAATAGGATGCAATAAGATTGCCTGAGTCCAAATAGTATAGAGTAGAAGCTGGAGTGCTGATACGGAGAAACTCTTTGTGCAGTAGCTCTATGTGGAACATAGACTGAGGCTATAGCAAAAGCCTGTGGGCATCTCATGGTGTTGACTACTGGGACTTTGGTCCAGAGAATTCCTATATGAGGGGCATTTAGTAGCTTGCTATCAGATGTTAATTAAAACTGCCCCTATGACCAAAGGATGTAAAATAAACTTGAAACCTGAAATGCCTATGATGTCTTGGGTGATGTCAGAAAAACACTCTACTGGGGAGGCCAGTGCCCAGAAGAGTTCCATAATGAAAAGGAAATGGTTATACAAGATCATGCTACCTCTGGAATGCAAGGATGAGATACTTACTCACAAGCAGAGAGGCTCTTTTCTCCTAGGACTGACTTTGAAACTGTGTGAGGAGCTGCCAGATGCCATTCTGTCATCACTTGGACGGTGCCTTATAAACACCTCTCAACTAACCAGCAAAGAGCGACTTGGTTTATTGATGGTGGTTGTAAGGTAAATGGACAACATCCTCTTTGAAGGCCACTACTCTGATCCAAGAAGGTAAAAGCAAATCATCTTGGTGGGCTGAATTGCATGCTATTTTCCTAGCAGTCATGGAAGAATTGAACAATGATAAAAGCCCCTATGTTGGGGCAGGCTCCATGGCCGAGTGGTTAAGTTCGCGCGCTCTGCTGAGGCAGCCCAGGGTTCGGATCCTGGGCGCGGACACGGCACCGCTCATCAGGCCATGTTGAGGCGGCATCCCACATCCCACAACTAGAAGGACCTGCAACTAAGATATACAACTATGTCCGGGGGGTTTGGGAAATAAAGCAGGAAAAAAAAAAAAAAAAAAAAGATTGGCAACAGTTGTTAGCCCAGGTGCCAATCCTTAAAAAAAAAAAAAAGGAAGATTGGCAATAGTTGTTAGCCCAGGTGCCAATCTTTAAAAAAAAAAAAAAAAAGCCCCTGTGTTTTGGTTTTTATCGACTCATCGACAGTGGCCAATGAAGGGCAATGGGAACCTGGCTTATTAAAGGGATGCCTATGTGGGCCACAGCTCTGTGGAGATCACTATGGAAATCTGAGGGGACATTAAAGTAGAACATGTTGATGCCCATCAGAAGAACTCCCTTCTTGGACATTTTGAATATTATACTGTGATACTCTGAGTCCTATTAAAATCTTCTGAAGAAAGTTGATTTTTGTTGCTGTTTTCAGCAGTCAGTCATCCTGGTTGGACTGAGACTGCAAGGTCTATCTTGCCTTTTTTTCCCCTATGGGTTCCAAGGTCAGGACAGTTGTCAAAGCCTGTGCCCTGTTACTTTGGATCTGTCCTACATCTGTGCTACTCAGGGGTTAGTCTCGTACTTGTGCTTTGCTTTATATTGTTCGTTTCTCAAGGACTCTGCTATGCTGCTTTGGAGTGTTCTCTGTATGTCTACCTCAGAAATCAGCCCTGGACATATGCTGGTTCATACATAGAACCCTTTTTCCAGCTCTCTCTTCTGTAGAATCTTCCTCAACTTCCTGCCTCTGTTCTATAACTAGAATGATAGGGGTCCTCTAGGAGTTTTAGATGCCTGTGCCACAGCAAGAGAAAAAGAGGGAAGAAGAGGATAGGGATTTCTCCCCCACAACTTTCTGAGCCCCAGGGACCAGTTTTCTCAGTTCTTTTGTCTCTAGGAATTCTAGCTGCCCATGCTACCACTGCCACAACTTTATTGGGCACCTACTCTTAAGTCAAACTCACACGTACACACACTCACACACAAAGGGAAACTCGTTTCTGCATGGGCCCCTTGTCTAAGTTTGCCTCTTCTACTCAATACTGCTTTTGTTTACATTTCAGAGTGCTCAGGTAGTTGCTTTTTGTATTTCATCCAGACTGTTTGGTTATAATCAGCAATAGAGACAGGCTTTAGTGGACTACTTCGTGGCAGGCACTGGAATCTCTAAATACTTATTTCTTGAATTAGCTGTTTAATATTTGTCTCTTCCACTGTGCTCAATGTCAGCAGGGACTATTTTGGTTTTGTTCATTACTGTATCCTACAGTAATAATTTTAGGCATATACTAAGTAGCCAATAAATATGTATTGAATAAATGAATGAATGGACACTTCGGACCTCATCTTACTTGACATTTTTGCAACCTTCTATGTTATGGATTGTTCTCACCTGGAATCTTCCTTCCCTAGGATTCCATATTGCTATATTCTACTGGTTTCCCCACCTCTCTAGCCTTCCTTTATAGGCAAGTTGCTGTTTCTTTATGAACCTTACAGCTTCAGAAATTGCTTTTGAAAAGGGGACACCTACATAGTCAGCCCACATAGGCCCAAGTACAACCTTAGTAATAAATGCTCAGTCACCATTTCATCATCCTAGAACAGAGTAGGTATTTGTTAACTGCATGTGGCGTTCCTTTGTTGTCCTCTTGTTAACTGTGATTAGGTCCTCTACAACTCTTTTTCCCACGTATATAGCTTATTATTACTTTCCTGTGCGAACTCTTTCTATAATATAATGTTCAAAAAGTTAAAAACATGATTCATATAAAAGAAAAATGTTTCAAGTATTTTATGCAACTTGTTAATTAATGAGAATGTATAAGATATTAAGACTGGTTCAAAGCAAAATTCAAGGAACAGGGAATTTATATAATCAAAGGAATGCTGAAAAAAAATTGTCAATAGATTCAAATTCCTACAAAGCAAAAGACATACTATTTGGGCTTATGGTTTTTTTTTTTAAAGAGTTACATCTTTTATTTTATTTATTTATTTATTTATTTTTTGTTTGTTTGTTTGTTTTTTGGAGGAAGATTAGCCCTCAGCTAACCACTGCCAGTCCTCCTCTTTTTGCTGAGGAAGCCTGGCTCTGAGCTAACATCCGTGCCCATCTTCCTCTAGTTTACATGTGGGACGCCTACCACAGCATGGGTGCCAAGCAGTGCCATGTCCGCACCCGGGATCTGAACCAGCGAACCCCAGGCCGCCGAGAAGCGGAATGTGCGAACTTAACCGCTGCACCACTGGGCCGGCCCCTTATTTATTTATTTTTAAGGTATTCTTTTTGGTGAGGAAGATTGCCCTGAGCTAACATCTGTTGCCAATCTTCCTCTTTTTTTTCCTCCTCAAAGACCCTGTACATAGTTGTATATCCTAGTTGTAGGTCCTTCTAGTTCCTCTATGTGGGAGGCCGCCTCAGCATGGCTCAATGAGCGGTGTGTAGGTCTGTGCCCAGGATCTGAACCAGTGAACCCCGGGCTGCAGAAATGAAGTGTATGAACTTTACCTCTATGCTACCAGGCCAGCCCCTGGGGTTATGTTTTTTACCAGATGGAAAACAATTAAATCTCTACCAGGAGATCTGTATTTGTATTTCTGAGGATAGGAATAGTTTGCATTGCTCTCTGACAGGAAGAGCAGTTGCTTTGTTATCAGTTACCTGCAAGTTAACTGCTACCCCTATAAAGTTGTAAAATAGCCTAGTCAATAGAAAGTCAAATTAGGATGCACACCCCTACATGATCAGATAATTCCCAGAGTCTACTAAATTACATCCTGCATTCTATTGAAAGGACCCCTATTGCCAACTGTTGGATATTTTTCATAATTTTTTTTGCCCTAGACAAGAAAACTGCTTTCTATAGGGGAGCAAAATTTGCTACCCTAAAACATGTCTCTTTGGTATGAGGATTATCTTAAGCTGATTATTTTTAATAAACAGAAAGAGTCAAGAAATTTTGTTTTTTCACTTCTTCCTTAACTGCCTAAAAGAATTTAGATCAAGGGCCTGTTCCAGGAAGAAGAGCTAGCACCAGAGATACCGACAAAGAATATATGAGCTAGGTTTGGTAGACGGGAAAACTTAGCAAGGCCTGTTTGATCATAGTCCTCTCTATGTCCCACTGTCTCTGCCTAGCATGGCAAACTTTTGTTTACCAAACATTTGCTTTCCCATCTTCTTGTAAATTGTCTTCCTCCGCTTTAAAGTCTCAGACCCCTACCCCCTTTCTCCTTAGCTCAGGATGGCACATAAACCTCAATTGCCTCAATGTCTAGGAACCTCATATCTTTGAGGTTCCTGTACGTATGTAATTTAAATTTGATTTTCTCCTGTTAACCTGTCTCAAGTCAATTTAATTCTTAGACCAGCCAGAAGAACTTAGAAAGGGAGGAGGAAAAATTTCTTCTCTTCCAACATTTCTCTTTTCCTTTGTGCCTGTCCCCCTTCTCTCATAGAAGGATTTTTCCTGTCCTCATGACCAGTTATATCTCTTTCTTTCTTTAAATCTTGGCCTCAACTTGCTTCCTTTGAACACAGATTTTTGTTTTTTCCTTATTCTGCCTTTATGCAATGTCTCTGATCCTCAGTTGTTCATTCCCTAAACATTTGGAGAGTAATTTGGAGTGTTAGTGTTTCATTTTTTGGGATAATAAGATAGTATTATTTTTATTAAAAATGTTCATTGTTGGTTTGGCATACGTGTATATTATATTCCAAGTTTTACTTTAACCTCCAGGTATAAACTACAATTGATCTTTTTTTTTTTTTAACAGAAATTGTGCAGACTAATTCAAGGATGGAAAATGCATAGCACTTGTGCTACCACTCTACCTGCACATCCCTGTGGCACATATTGACAGTTGATAGCAAACTCATTCTCATTCAGCCTGAACTCAGCCCCCGATTCCTTCTTAACACAGAATTCCAGGCATTCACTATCAATCAGTTGTAGTTGTCACAAAGTGGACATATTTGAAATAAATGCTTTTAGGAAAAATGTCACAGAGTAATATGGTTCTAGAGTTGGTGAATAAGGAAGAAATTTTTGTCTCTCTCTGCAAAATAAAAATATCTTTTGGGAATTGTTCTAAGGTAATTAGTTGTGTGAAGTCGATTATGTTTATAGTCTTAAAAAGTATATTTTCCTATGCTTTTTTTACCTTAAAATCCAAATTATCAAAGTAGATTCATTTCTTTTTTCTTTTTTAAATTGGCACCTGAGCTAACAACTGTTGCCCATCTTCTTTTTTTTTTCCCTGCTTTTTTCTCCCCAAATCCCCCCAGTACATAGTTGTATATTTCAGTTGTGGGTCCTTCTAGTTGTGGGATGTGGGACACCGCCTCAACATGGCCTGATGAGCGGTGCCATGTCCGCGCCCAGGATGTGAACCCTGGGCCGCCAAAGCAGAGCATGCGAACTTAACCACTCGGCCACGGGGCCGGCCCCTAGATTCATTTCTCATATAAAAATTTATTTCTATCATGTAGCTCAGTGGCTAACCATCCAGAAAATAAAGATATGCATTTATTAACCTATTGTCAGTGCTTTTTTTTCCCCCCCGCAACTTCACAACTTTTGTTTGTGGTTCCTGTGCTTTGTCTCAAAAATACCTTCTCTCTCTGCCCCAACAGTGGGCAGGGAGAGGGTGGCAAAAAATAGAAGACATCCCTCCTATTGCACAGGTACACTACCTGACCAGGGCCAGGGGGCCTCTCAGTACATTCTCAGATCCTTGTTCGGGAGGGGGATGGATGACTGGGATGGCCTCACACGCGAGAGGGGGACCTCCAGGGCAGCCACTCTGGTCCTGGCTTCTGGTCTTTGTGCTTCTTAGTCCTTGGTGCCTTCTTGATCCTGCCTCCAGCCTCAGTTTTCTCTCATTGATGTCCTCACTGTGTCTTTTTAAATGTATTTACATTCAATCCTAAAGTAATGTGCTTGAGATTGAAAAATTGTTTGGGTTAATTAAATCTAGAAATCGTAGATCAAACCCAGAAATTAGTTACATCCTTTGTTGTAGAAGAACTTTATAATAAACTTTAGATGTATCATCTGTCCAAAGGAAACACGTGGTGTCTTATAGAAGGCAGTTCAGAACAGGAGATAGGAAGGATCTATTAGCTTGTTTAATCATCTCCTCAGAGCTCTTGATATATACATAATTATTAAAAACATGAATTGTGGTGCCAAACTCCCTGGATTCAGCTTGGACAAATTGTTTAACCTTGCTCTGTCTTATTTCCTCATCTCAATGGGCTAGTTGTGAGAATTTTTAAATTATTTCTTTACATAATTTTGAGCAACACATATATCAGTATTCATATACACTTGTGCATGTATGTATGCATAAATACACACTCTCATGTATAGAATTTAGGACAGTCTAAGAACATAATAAGCACTGTGCATCTTAGTTATTGTTTATCTTTACAAATTAAACTTAGTATCATTCCTCAAATGCTTACCAGTTCCAGATCTTTTCTCGTGAAAGAGTATTAAAATCTATTCTAAATGTTTACATCATAATTACATAAATTTTTTGTTTCTTTTTGTACATAGATTTCTTGAAAGAGCTATTTGCTCAAGAAAAGAAATTCTCAATTTGTTCAGATCCAGAAAGAATAGATCAATTTGAAATATTCTTCATAAAATGGCTATAAGAGGCAGCAGTGCTAAGAAATGTGAATTTATGAACATAACCCCATGCTTTTTTTCCTTTCAGTTTGATTTAAATTTAATATCCTCCCACAATGGAAAATGATTTACAATAAAGAGATGAACTGGAAGGAATAAGAAAATGGAAACAAGATGTCATTTCTTTTTACTATCCAACAGATTTACCATCTGTTTTAAAATGATGTTTGACCAGCTACAGTAAATGAAACAAAATGCTTTTTAAAATAATGTAACACTTTAAACTATTTTTACTACCCAGCTCTCTCTCCCCTGTGAACACATTCATTTTACTGAGCAAAGGTTTATTTAAGCTCCACTTACATCTATGTTGTTTTTAGCTCATTTCCTTTTTAAAAAAAGCAGTTGGTGAGTTTATTTCCCAGTTTAGCTTTTATAATAAAATATAAAAAGGCATTTCTGTTTTGGCCTCTAGTATAGCATTATCAAAAGCTACAAAAGTCACAGCAAAATATAGGACGGTATAAAATTAGAAACTGCTGGCGTTTCTTTAGCAGCAGTTACTGCACTTGCAGTTTCTTCCCCCTTTTGGTACCAGCACAAATCTGAAAGTCACCTCTGTGTACCAGACAACAAACCCTAAGTGTTTTTTTTAATAACATCTTTATTGAGATATTATTCACATAGCATAAAATTTACCCTTTTAAAGTACATAATTCAGTAGGTTTTAGTACATTCACAGAGTTGCGTATTCATCATCATTATAAATTTAGAACATTTTCTTCAAAAAGAAACCCAATGCCCATTAATAGTTACTTCTCATTCCCCCATCCTCCCAGCCACTAGCAACCATTAATCTACTTTCTGTCTCTATGGATTTACCTATTCTGGACCTTTCATATAAATGGAGTCATACAATATGTGGCCTTTTGTGACTGGCTTCTTTCACTTAGCATAATGTTTTCAAGGTTTATCCATGTTGAAGTATGTGTCAGTACTTCATTCCTTTTTGCTCAGTAATATTGCGCTATATGGATATGCCACGTTTGTGTATCCATTCACCAGCTGATGGACATTTTAGTTGTTTCCCACTTGTTGACTTTTAGGAACAATGTTGCTGGTAACATTCATGTATATGTTTTTATGTGGACGTATGTTTTCATTTTTCTTGAGTATATATGTAGGAGTGGAATTGCTGGGTCATATGGTAACTCTACATTTAATCTTTTGAAGAACTGCAAGACTATTTTCCAAAGTGGCTGTACTGTTTTACATTCCCACCAGCAATGTGTTGAGAGTTCCAATTTCTTCACATCCTCTCCAACACTTATTATCTATCTTTTTGATTGTAGCTATCCTAGTGCATGTGAAGTGGTATCTCACTGTGATTTTGATTTGCATTTCCCTGGTGGCCAATGATGTTGAGCATTTTTTCATGTGCTTATTGTCCATTTGTATATCTTCTTTGGAGAAATGTCTTTTCAGGTGCTTTTTTAAAAAGTTGGGTATTTTGTCATTATTATTGAGTTTGACTTCTTTATATATTCTGGATACAAGTTCCATATCAAATATATGATTTGCAAATATTTTCTCCCATTCTGTTGGTTGTCTTTCACTTTCTTGATGGCATTTTCTTTTTTAAAGATTGACACCTGAGCTAACAACTGTTGCTAATCTTCTTTTGTTTTTCTGCTTTTTCTCCCCAAATTCCCCTAGTATATAGTAGTATATTCTAGTTTTGGGTCTTTCTAGTTGTGGCATGTGGGACACCGCCTCAGCGTAGCCTGATGAGTGGTGCCCTGTCGGCACCCAGGATCCGAACCAGCAAAACCCTGGGACCCCCAAGTGGAGCACATGAATTTAACCACTCAGCCATGGCGCCAATCCCACCTTGGTGGCATTTTTGAAGCACTAAAATTTTTTATTTTGATGAAGTCCAGTTTATCTATTTTTTTCCTTTAGTTGCTTGTGCTTTTAATGTCATACCTAGGAAACTATTCCCTAATGCAAGGTCATGAAAATTGACTTTTATTTTTTTTCTAAGAATTTTGTCATTTTAGCTCTTACATTTAAGTTTGCAATTCATTTTGAGTTAATGTGTTTTTTTTTTTTTGATGACAAAGGTTGGCCCTAAGCTAACATCTGTTGCCAATCTTCCTCTTTTTGCTTGAGGAAGATTGTCGCTGAGCTAACATCTGTGCCAGTCTTCCTCTATTTCGTATGTGGGATGCTGCCACAGCATGGCTTGATGAGGGGTGTGTAGGTCTGCGCCCAGGATCCGAACCCATGAACCCCAGGCCGCCAGAGCAAAGCACGTGAACTTAACTGCTGTGCCCCTATTTTGAGTTAATTTTTGTACATGGTGTGAAGTAGGAGTCCAAGTTAATTTTTTTTGCATGTGGGTATCCAGTTTATTGAAAGACTTTCTCTTTCCCATTGAATTTTCTTGACATCTTTGTTGAAAATCAGTCAACCATAAATGTAAGGATTTATTTCTGGGCTCTGATTCTGCTCCATTTATCTATATGTCTGTTTTTATACCAGTACCACACTGTCCTCATTGCTGTTGCTTTGTGATATGTTTTGAAATCAGAAAGTGTCAGTTCTCCAACTTTGTTCTTCTTTTTCAACATGGTTTTAACTCTTTTGGGTCCCTTGCATTTCTATATGAATTTTAGGATCAGCTTGACAATTTCTGCAATTGTGTGTACCTTTCATATCTTTATCTATATGTACATAAATATATCCTCTACAATACACATTATACATTATGTTTTCAAATAAAATTACAATAATATTATGTTTTTCTGCAACTTTCTTCCCTCCTCCAACATTTTATTATGAAAAATTTCAAATATAGAGATAAGTTGAAAGAATTGTGCAGTAAACACCCATATACCCCTCACCCCTTTGTTCTATATTCTACAGGTAACATTTTGGTATATTTGCTTTATCATATAACCAGCCATTCCTTGCTATAACCGGGTAGTCCATCTATGCATCAAACCATCTTATTATTTTGTACATTTCAAAGCAAATTGTATCTATCAGTACACTTCACTTTTAGATACTTCAGCATATGTATTGTTAAGTAGGGTTCAATTTTCTTTTACAACTTTTTCATGTAAAGTGAAATGCAGAAATCTTAAGTATACATTCAGTGAGTTTTGACAAATACTTTCACTTGTGTAACCCTAACCCTTATCAAGATGTAGAACATTTTCATCACCCCCAAAAAGTTCTGTATGCGCCTTCCCAGTCAATTCCTGTCCCTAACCCTTGACAAAAACAATCATTGTTCTGATTTTTTCACCATGGGTTTAGTTGTTAATAGAACTTCATACTGTTGTACAAGGCCTTTTTCACTCAGCATAATGTTTTTGAGATTCATTCGTACTGTTTGAGATTCATTCATACAATTGTGTATTAGTAGTTTCCTTCTTTTTATTGCTGAGTAGTATCCATTGTATGGATACCTCATAGTTTATTTATCCATTCTGTTGATGAATAAATTTCCACTTATCTATATCACCACAAAGTTCAGGTAACTAGCTTTTGTTTACGTTAAAGTTATGATTGTAATAATAATTGTAGTAATAATCATCTGGAAGCTTTGTAAATGTAGAAGTACTTTCTGAATTAAATAAATGCTTTTATCAGAGTCTTTAAGTAACATATGCTAGAGATTATGCAGACTAGTTGTGTTCTTTTACTAGAAAGGACTAAAATCTAAAACTAAAACAGCAGAGGAGTCTGATTGACCTCCTTAACTTTATCACTTTCTCTTCTTTTATAGCAGGACTTCTCAAACTTTCATGTGCATATGAATAACCCCAGTCACCAGGGGATCTTGCTAAAATGCAGATTCTGATTTGGTAAATTTGGGGTGGAGCCCAAGATTCTGCATTTCTACTAAGCTCCCAAGTGATGCCAATGATGCTAGTCCATGGAGTAGCAAATATCTCTAGCCAGATTACACTGCTTATCTTTCTCTGAACCTATCCTGAATTCCCATTTTCATGTCTTAAAATAGGTATGTTCAAAATATTCAAAGATAGAAAGAAAAAGAATCCATGAGGCAAGAATAGGACATTGTTAAAAAAGAACAGGCAGAGTTTTAAGAGTATCAGATAGTCTATAAATGAAAAACATTTTCATTAAAGTTAAAAAATAAAACCTTAATAGAAGAGATTGAATCTTCTCCATTTATTTATCCACATTATTCATTTAGGACTTAACATGTTACCTAAATTATTGCATAATATTTTTATAAATCTGTCCTCTTTAATTAGATCCTAAGTCCCTTCAGAGAAGGCCAATGTCTTATACTTCCTTCTTTGTTCATTGCCATATATAATGGGGACTAAATAATGTTTGATGATGAGGATGTTTTGGACTGCAAATAAGAGAAAATCTACCTCAAAGTGGTATAAACAATTTGGAAATTTATTATCTTACATAAGAATTCTAGAGGTAGAGAGAGTCCATCGAATGAATGGCTGTCTCTATTTCTCTGTGTTTCTCCTGGCTTTGCCATCCTCAGTTTGTCAGCTTTGTCCTCATGTTTGCTTTCTTCATGGTGGAGAGATGGCTGCCAGTAGCAGCTGAAACAGCAATTTTCCTTGCTTATGTCCCGCAAGAGAGAAAAACCTTTCCTCTAACCATGGAATAACAGTCTTTCCCTGTAGTGTAATTGGTTTTAAACCACAGTTGCTAGGGAAATGCCATGCACAACAATGGGGTGGATCATCTTTCCCTGGGTTAGTGTGTTATGTGGGGGAAAGGAGTGAATACCTGAACAAATAATTTTTCTTTTGAGAAGGGAAGTAAAGGAATGAATGCTCGGTGAGTAACCAGTAGTGCCCCTCTATAATGAATAAGCAAATTTCAGATTCAATAAAAATTATAAACGTTGTATAATACTATGCTAGAAAATAAGAAAAAAATAAGAATGGAAATGGAAAATAAGAAAAAAAAACCTGAAGTCATTCCATATTTGTCTTTCTTTGTATTTGCTGAGACTATTAGTATGTTAAAGAAAACCCAGTTTGAACTGGCTTTAACTGTAAAAGATTTTATTGTAGGATAATGGGTTCAAAGACAGAAAAATAATGTTGAGGGCAGAGTAGAGATATACATCAACCCCTGGGAGAAACTGGCACCAAGGGTGTAAAAGTCATCAGAGCTCTTTTTCCATCTCTTCTCTCCCCTTCCTATCTTTCTTTTCTTTCTCTCTCAGCAAATTGACTGCGCCTGCTTCCTTATTCCACCCAAAGGGAAACAAGACTGCTGATAGCTCCAGAATTTTTTACTTCGAGCTTCAGCAGCCACTGGAGAGAGACTGGCTCAACTCTTTGGTTCTAACCAAAGCCCATATATTCCTGGATGTGCTCTGATCCACCCACCTGATGCCCACCTCCAGAATTAATGGTACAATGTTAAATTTTGCAAAATGGTTGCTCACATAGTAACAGTAGGGATGGGAGTGGAGGTTTGCTGGGCAAATAGTACCATAGGTGTCCTGTAAACTGATGATGAAAGATTTAGGATATTTAGTGTCTTCATGTTCTCTCCCCCACACAAAAATGACGCTTAGTACAGAAGAGGGGAGGAGATTAGGAGATTGCATATTTGGTTACTAAGTAACATTAGGTTTCTAAGTGGCAAACTGATCCCATATACTTTATTCCCTTGTAGAATAATAATTGGGAGCAGGAGAATGGCCTTACTTGGAATAAGAAAGAAGGAGCACCAAAAAGTTTCCATGTTCAAAAATATTTTCCACACATTCTATAAATGGGGCTGGCCCTGTGGCCGAATGGTTAAGTTAGCGCGCTCCGCTGCAGGCGGCCCAGTGTTTCGTTGGTTTGAATCCTGGGGGCGGACATGGCACTGCTCATCAAACCATGCTGAGGCAGCATCCCACATGCCACAACTAGAAAGACCCACAACAAAGAATATACAACTATGTACCGGGGGGCTTTGGGGAGAAAAAGGAAAAAAATAAAATCTTTAAAAAAAAAAAGTTGTGGCTTAATGAGTCTGGGCCTATCAGAGGTGATACTTAATAAATGTATGTGGAATTAAATATTTAAAATGAATACTAATTCTATATAAAAATTTAACTTTTTAAAGTTGTAAAAAATTAGTATGTGGTTAGAGTTTAAGAAATGCAAATAGTGCAAAAAGACCTATGTTAAAAAGTTAAATTCTTCCTTCATACTGTCTCCAGAAGTAACCTCAGTTAGGAGCTTTTCATGTGTCCTCCTTTTTATCTCCTTTTTATTTTATTTTATGCTTTTTAATTGTTTTAAAATTAGTACACTTTTATATGAAGCTAAACAATACAACAATGTATAAAGAAATATAATTCCCTTTTCCTTCCAACCTCAATTGGCTGGCTGGTAAAACAATTTTAACAACTTAGGTTACATCCTTCCACTCCATTCTACGTGCTTATGTACACTTATATGGCTTTTCTTTAAAGAAAAAAAAAAAAAGGAGGGGGTGGGGAGAATGATACGTTTGAATCTGTAACTTCCATATATCATAGACTGACTTCTAGACTTCAGTATGGTAGTCACTGGCCACATGTAGCTCCTGAACACTTGAAAGGCAGCTAGTTGAACTGAATTGTGCTGTTAGTGTAAAATACACACCAGATCTGTAAAACAGTACAAAAAAAGAGAATGTAAAATATATCAAAAATAAATTTTTTTATTGATTATATGTTGCAGTGGTTATATTTTGGATATAGTGGGGTTAAATAAAATATAATATTAAAATTAATTTCATCTCTTTCATTTTACTGTTTTTAATGTGGCTACTAAAAACTTAAAATTACACGTTGCAAACATTACATATGTATTGGACCATACTGCTCTGAACTAGTAGATGAAGATCCTAACACTTTAATGGTTTCACAATAGTCTGCAGTAGGGATGTAAACCAATTCATTCATCATTCCACATTGATTACATTCAGGTTTTTTTTAACTTGTTTTATTTGTTTGTTTGTATGTTTTGGTACCGTATCAATTATCCTTTGCTGTGAAACAAATCATCCAGACTTAGTGGCTTAAAACAACAAATGTGAGCCAGCCCTGATGGCCTAGTGGTTAAAGTTCAGCATGCTACACTCTGGTGGCCCGGGTTCGGTTCCCAGGTGTGGAACCACACCATTTGTCTGTCACTAGCCGTGCTGTGGTGGCAGCTCACATAGAGGAACTAGAAGGATTTAACAACTAGAATATACAAGTATGATCTGGAGCTTTGGGGAGGAAAAAAAAAAAGAGGAAGATTGGCAGCAGGTGTTAGCTCAGGGTGAATCTTCCCCAGCAGACAACAACAACGTGTTTTATTATTTTGCACAGTTCTGAGGGTTGATTGGTCAGTTCTAATCTGGGCCAGCTCAGGGGCTGGCCCTGTGGCCGAGTGGTTAAATTCACGCACTCTGCTTCAGCAGCCCAGGATTTTGCTTGTTTGGATCCTGGGCGCAGACCTAGCACCACTCATCAGGCCATGCTGAGGCAGCGCCCCACATAGCAGAACTAGAAGGATCTACAACTAGAATATACAACTATGTACTGGGGGACTTTGGGAAGAAGAAGGAAAAAAAGAGAGCGAGAGAGAGAAGGAAAGAGAACTGGAGACAGTTAAAAAAAAAAAATCTAGGTCAGCTCAGCTGCGACTGAATGGTTTAGGATGGCCTCACTCACATATCTGGGGACCCAGCTAGGGTGGCTGGGATAAACTGGGGCATGGAGGAAGCAGAATTATGGGGCATGGAACTTTTCTTGGGATGGAATGGAGGATTCTGAATGGGTGGGGGCAGCAGGAAGGGAGGCTGTGGATATGTAGGAGACAGGAAAGGGGAAGTTGGAAGTTGGAAATGGGTTCTAATCCTTGGTGGGAGGACACCAAAACAGTCTATTCAGTTTTCCACAGGGCCTAGAATCAGAGAGTCACTAAGAAGCATCTCATATGCTACCTTCATTTGAAAATCATGGATTGCTGATGTTTGGTTTCAGGGATTTTTGGAAGGTGAAAACTCTGGCTTCTGCCGAGGTAGCATCATTGCTCCATTCTGGCCAGTCTAGTATAGCCAGTCTGACCTCTTGACTTAACTGGTGTCATCACCAACCAATCCATGCCCTGCCTTGCTAAGAAAAAAGGGTAAGAGGTAATGAAGAAAAGAATAGTTTAGACTTCTTTTCTTAGGTGATATAATTTTCTCTTCCCACTTCCTCTCCTGTCATGAAAATTTGAAGAAAAATTTTAATTAAAAAAAATTAGCAGGGGCTGGCCCTGTGGCCGAGTGGTTAAGGTTGCGCGCTCCACTGCAGGCGGCCCAGTGTTTCGTTGGTTTGAATCCTGGGCGCGGACATGGCACTGCTCATCAAACCATGCTGAGGCAGCGTCCCACATGCCACAACTAGAAGGACCCACAACAAAGAATATGCAACTATGTACTGGGGAGCTTTGGGGAGAAAAAGGAAAAAAATAAAATCTTTAAAAAAAAAATTGTCAGAGCCTCACATTCAAGAATTTTCCACACATACATCAACCCCTAAAATATGTCCTTGGAATCACCAAGGTTTCTCTTGTAAACATTTTAATAACACTTCTCTCTTTAAAAAATGCGGTTTCATGTGTCATGTTATTAGATCTTTATGGCAACTCTCTTGGGTGAGGCAGTTATTACTAACTCATTTTATAGAAGGAAACCAATACTTTTTTGCTTTGCTTTAGTAGCTTTGGGTTCCTTCAATTTGACATCTCATTCCTGGTACATAGTGGGAGCCCTCAATAAATATTTGTTGGATGAATACCATTTAAAATATGAGTGGATTTATGAGATTTTTTATTTTATGTACAGCTTCCAAAAAATGAGAATCTCTTGGCTTTTCTGATGTAGTCTTTTTGAGTAGGAAGAATTCTCTGTGCAGTGATCTAGACAAGTAAATTTTCATTTGGAAAAACTGAGTTAGAATTGGCCCCATGAGCTGTGAGCCATCCCTAAAAGAGTACTGTCAAGCTATCACATATCATTAACAACTAAATTGGCTACGTATTTTCTTTCAGGCATGATAATATTATAGTGAAAAACTTGTCTTACAAGTTTTAATGGAAAAACACTTTGTCATTAAAATTTGAACCAGAACAATAACTTCATTACTTTAAGATAAAATTTGGCATATGAAAAGTTTGATAGTGAACTATGGTAGGAGTATTCACACTCTTCAGCATTTGCTGAAAGACACTTGAAGCTATTATAAATTGAAAATAAAGACATTATAATTATGTTGCTGCTGAAATTAATACTATCTTTTTCAGATATCTAAAACATTACAACAAAGACACACATGAGGGCGCTCTAATCAGCCAGAAACTGGAAGTGCATAAGCTTCTGTGGCTAGGAATTAGACTTTTAAGAAGTCAAAGCCAGTACTGTACCTTTACAGATGGAAAAATTAAGGCCCAAAGAGATTGTGACTCTGTATACTCTATTCTTTCAATAAATTGGGTATTAAGATTTTTTAAAAGATTGTATAGCAGTCCCGGGCTAGTGAATTTATGCTGGAGAATTTTGACTCTCATCTTGGTAACTCTTTATTTAAAATCTTTACCCATGGCATGAAATAATTTATTTATAAGATGTAGGAAGAAACAGTTAGAATATTTATTTTAGGAATTTTTGCTCCACAAAATGTGAATTTTACTTTATTTATACTTGAAGCTGATTCTCAACTGCTTTCTTTGAGATCCTTAGTCTTTTCCCCATCTCTGATATGTTCCTGGTTTGTTCTTTGACTTTCATATAAATATAAAGCTACCAGGCTGCCTACAGATTGTCCAGAGAGAAGGCCTATGAATGTCGACAAAGATTTTATTAAGAGGGAAGCTATGATGAGAATATAGAATGTAGATGTTTTTCCCAAAAAATCAGTATGGGGGCTGACCTGGTGGCATAGTGGTTAAGTTCGCACGCTCTGCTTCAGTGGCCTGGGGTTCACAGGTTTGGATCCCAGGCACGGACCTATGTACTGCTCATCAAGCCATGCTGTGCCTGCATCCCATATACAAAAAATAGAGGAAGATTGATACAGATGTTAGTTCAGTGACAATCTTCCTCAAGCAAAAAGAGGAAGATTGGCAACCGATGTTAGCTCAGGGCCAATCTTGCTCACCAAAAAAAAAAAGTCAGTATGTATGTGGCAATATTATAGGCAAATTTCCTTCAACTTAAGTACTATCATTGTCACAGAAAGATTTGCTTCATTAGGCACCCCACAAAACTTGGCCAGTTCCACATTTCTACTTTTTCAAAGGAGTTTCTTTTCCTGAAATAATAAACTCATTTTTCCCCAAAAAACAAAACAAAGTAAAAAATGAACAAAACAAAACCCAGGGCTCCGAATGAAAAAGATCTCTCCTTTAAGGGCCTAGGTGGTGAGAGAGAAAGTATATCATGAATCTCATTTTCTGATTTGTCTTTGTCAATGACATATATACATATACATACATATATATACGTATGTATACACACATATATATGTGTGTGCATTTGCTTCAGTTTAAGACATGGCTATACATTTGATCACTTGAATTTACTTGTATTTTATGAATCAGAAATTAAATCTTTTCCTGTCCTTGAAAGTACTTGGTCCTATAATACAAAGCATGGGGTTTTCAAATAAAGGGTGTAAATAACATATTACATTGCAAATACTAAAAGTTGTGTTTTTATTTATGTTTTATCTATATTTAGTTAAATAAGTCAGACAAGTAAAAATTTGATAGCATGCGTATAACTCTATATGATTTGGCCCTGCCCACCACTCCTCTTCATTCCTTATTATTCCCCATCAAGTCATTCTACATTGGTCACATTGGTCTTTCTGCACAGCAAGCATGCCAAGCATCTGCCTAGAACAGCACCATTGCACTTTCTGCTCCCCCTGTCTGGCATATTCTTATTACCTTATCTCTTTACTTTGATCATTGGAATGAAAACTCTAAGATACCAGGGGTCTTGTCTGTCTGGTTTAGTAAGTGTCTCAATAGAAAACAGATGGTACACTCAGAATAATTCCAGGAAGGTTTATTTACAAAGTGGTTATTTATTTACTAAGGGGTTATTTACAAAGATGCAAGTATAGAGAAACTACAAAGACTACTGCAGTACCTGGAGCTGGTAGCAGCTGTGATGTTACCGTCTTTAGGCCCAACATGGCTAGAGGAATAATTATAGTAGTTAGTAGAACCTAAAAGAGACAGTTTGTAAAGTTGGCTGCCTTGGAAGATCAGTGACTTCACTGGAAAGACACAGCAGGCCCAAGGTGCCCTTTTAGTGAGGGAACTAAAAGAATAAATACCCTGATCCCACCTTCCTTCTTACTCTGATCTCCTGCCTGGGCTCCTTGTCAGCCAAATCCAACCAGGCGTGAGAACCCTTTTGATGTGGTCTGTTAGGTCAGCCTCTAAGGGCAGAATACAGAGCGGAGAAGGGTGGAGAGTGAATCTGGAAGAGTAAATGGAAGACAAATGTCAACTACTGTATTTGCAGCACCTAGAACATTGCCAGACACATAACAGTATTTTGAATGTAACAGCTTTATTGAGGTGTAAGTCACATAACATACGATTTACCCATTTAAAGTATATAACTTAATGGGTTTTAGTATGTTCACAGAGTTGTGCAATCATCATCACAATTAATTTTAGAACATTTCATCATTCCCCCAAAAGAAACCCCATACCCGTTAGCAGTCACTCCCATTTCATCCATCCCCCAGTCCTAGGCAACCATTAATCTACCTTCTATCTCTATGGATTTGCCTATTCTGGACATTTCATATAAATTGAATCATAAAATATGGTAGTCTCCCTTTATCCCGTGGGGGATACATTCCAAGACCCACTGTGGGTGCCTGAAACCATGAATAGTACCAAACCCTATATATGCTATGTTTTTTCCTATCTGTACCTACCTATGATAAAGTTTAATTTATAAATTAGGCATAGTACGAGATTAACAACAATAACTAATAGTAAAATAGAACGATTATAACAATATGCTATAATAAAAGTTACCATAGATCTTAGCAATGTCAGCATATGATTTTTTTTCTTTGCTTATTAAATTGAGAACTTTCACCTGAAGGAAGCACTTTACAGTTCCTCTTTGGCATATCAGATTTTCCAGCATCACTCCTCTTGTGCCTTGGGGCCATTATTAAGTAAAATAGGGGTTACTTGAACACAGGCACTACAATACCACGACAGTCAATCTTATAACCTAAATGGCTAGTAAGTGACTGATGAGCAGGCCCAGCATTGCTATGCTGGACAAAGGGGTGATTCACATCCTGGGTGGGACGGAGCATGATGGTGTAAGATTTCATCATGCTACTCAGAATGGTGTGCAGTTTAAAATTTATGAATTGTTTATGTCTGGAATGTTCCATTTAATATTTTCAGACCGAGGCTGACCATGGGTAACCAAAACTATGGAGAGCAAAACCACAGATAAGGGGAAACTACTGTATGTGGTCTTTTGTGACTGGCCTCTTTCACTGTGCATGTTTTCAAGGGTCATTCATGTTGTCGCATGTATCAGTACTTCATTCCTTTTTATTTCTCAATAGTATTCCATTGTACAAATATACTTCATTTTATTTATTCAGTCTTCAGGTGATGGGCGTTTGAATTGTTTCCACTTTTTGGCTATTATGAATAATAGTGCTATGAACACTCGTTTACAAGTTTTTGTATGGACATTTCATACAAAACATTCCATTTTGTATGGACATGTTTTCATTTTTCTTGGAAATATGCCTAGAAGTAGAATTGCTGGGTCATATGGTAACTATATGTTTAATCTTTTGAGGAACTGCCAGGCTGTTTTCCAAAGCAGTTGCACCATTTTACATTCCCGCCAGCAATGCATGAGGGTTCCAATTTCCGCACATCCTCTCCAACACTTGTTATTATCTATCTTTTTTATTATAGCCATCCTAGTGAATGTGAAGTGGTATGTTATTGTGGTTTTGATTTGTATTTCCCTGGTGGCCAGTGACGTTGAGCATCTTTTCATGTGCTTTTTGGCCATTCGTATATCTTCTTTGGAGAAGTGTCTCTTCAGATCTTTTGATTGGGTTATTTCTTCTTTTAAAATTGAATTGTAAAGTTTCTTTCTATATTCTAGGTAAAAGTCCATTGTACATATATGATTTGGAAACATTTTCTCCCATTCTCTGAGTTGTCTTTCACTTTCTTTATGGTATTCTTTGAAGCACAAAAGTTTTTAATTTTGGTAAAGTCCAGTTTATGTATTTTTTGTCACTTGTGTTTTGGTATCATATCTAGGAAGGCTTTGCCTAGCCCAAGAGCACAAAGACTTACTTCTCTATTTTTGACTTCATCTTTTGGGCTGCTATAGCAAAAATACCGTAAATAACAATAGAAATTTTGGATGGCTAATAAACAATGGAAATTTATTTCTCACAGTTCTGGAGACCAGGAAATCCAAGATCAAGGCACTGGCAGATATGGTGTCTGGTGAAGACCTGTTTCCTAGTTCATAGACTCCTGGCTTTCTCTCTCTCCTCACATGGTGTTAGCGGCAAGGGAACTCTCTGTGGTCTCTTTTATAAGGCACTAATTCCACCTTCACGACCTAATCACTTCCCAAAGGTTCCACCTCCAAATACCATCACTTTGGATATTGGGATTTAACATGAATTCTGAGGAGACACAAACATTCAATATATAGCAGTTTTCTTCTGTGAATTTTATAGTTTTAACTCTGACATTTAGGTCTATGATCCATTTTGAGTTAACTTTACACATAGAAATTTTAATAAATATTGAATAAATAGCAGTTAGATTTAAACTATTCATAATATCCACTATTGGTGAGGAAAGGAAAGTTCTCACACAATATTTGGGAGTAGAAATTGGTACAGCCTTTTTGGAGAGCCATTTGACAATAGCTATATAACTTCAAACTGCATATTCCTTTTGATCCAGTAATTTCATTCCTAAGAATTTATCTTACAAATATATGGTAGAAGTTCTCTTAGTCTCCACTTAAACAACTCACTAGAATAACCAACGCTGTAATTCCCTCTCTAAAGTACACTGACATATGCCCACAGCTCACTAAATATTGCACTTTAAAAAAATAACATGGGGAATTATAAAGCATGTGTTTTGGCCATGGTTTGTGCAAGAAACATGATGTGAAACTATAATCAGTGAACTCATTTTCAGAATAAAAGATCCTGACTCTTTGTCAAAAGATTGGAGAACAAAAACACATTTCTGTGTTTTAAGTTAATATAAAACATGTAAAACATATGTCAATTTTTGTGATTCCTTGCTTGAACTAATTAACCAACCAACTACTGGTCCAATAGAGTTGGATGTGATGACGTCTACTCTACTCTTTGAAGAATATTCATTGCAGCATTACATGAAATAGCAAAAATTTGGAAATAACCAAATGTCCAACAATAGGGGCTTGGCTAAATAAATTATGAAACATTTATATAATGAAATGCTATATGACTATGAAAAACGATGTAGGGGCCAGCCCCATGGCATAGTGGTTAAGTTTGGCGCACTCTGCTTTAGCAGCCCAGGTTTGTGGGTTCAGATTCCAGGTGCGGACCTACACCACTCGTCAGCCATGCAGTGGTGGCAACCCAGATATAAAGTGGAGGAAGGTTGGCACAGATGTTAGCTCAGGACTAATCTTCCTCAGCAAAAAAAAAAAAAAAGTATAGATCTGTTTGTACTGACATCAATAGATGTCTAACATGTATAAAATGGAAAAAGCAAATTACAAAGCAGAATGTATAGTATAATCTCATTTTTTTTAAAGATTGGCACCTGAGCTAACAACTGTTGCCAACTTTCTTTTTTTTTTCTTTATCTCCCCAAATCCCCCTAGTACATAGTTGTATATTTTAGTTGTGGGTCCTTCTAGTTGTGGCATGTGGGATGCTGCCCCAGCATGGCCTGATGAGCAGTGCCATGTCCGCGCCCAGGATCCAAACCGGTGAAACCCTGGGCTACTGAAGTGGAGCATGCGACCTTAACCACTTAGCCACGGGGCCGGCCCCATAATATCATTTTTATTAAAATAGTCCAAAAAACTCTTCATATAATAGATATAGCCACATATGTGTGAAAAGGAGAGAATGTTACATTATGAGTATTTTTCATTACTGCTCCGGCCCTCCCAACCTTCCTAAGGAGGAAGAATCTTTTATTTACTTGACTAATTAGCCAACTATGGGATTACTTTGGCTGAAAACTGGAAAGGCCTACAGACTGCTATACTTGAGAAAACAACAGAGAAACATAAGGGAAAAGGCAAGGAAGAGGAAGGAGATTTGAGAAGAGGTGGCTGAGAATTTGAAGGAAGAGAGCAGTTTTGTGAGGTGGAGAAAAGATAGCTTAAGTGGACACTTTGAAAGTTTACAGTGACACGCAGTGTAATTTTCATGTTATTCATTTTCTCAAAGCTGCAGTAAAGTTCTCCATTGCTCTCTAAGGCTTTTGGAGTTGGTATTGTGTTTTCTAAAACTGTGTCTACAGATAGAGGCTGACCTCATATATATAGATAGAAAAAAAATCTGAAAAAATGTATACCAGATTATTGATAGTGATAATCTCTGGGGAGATAATTTTATGGGGAACTTTCATTTTCTGTATTGTATATTTCTGTAAGATTTCAATGTTTTGTAATGAGCATGCATACCTGTAATTAATAGGAAGCAAAATGTAAAACTGTGGGGTTTGTGCCCTTATTTCAAGGCAAAAAGTTAAAGTAGTGATATAAAAATGACTTTTAATTCTTTTAGATCAAAGCTTTCTCATTGATATAGGCATACCTTGTTTTATTGTGCTTCACTTTATTGTGCTTTGCAGATATTGCGTTTTTTACAAGACCCTCCACCAGCAAAAAGATTATGACTAGCTGAAGGTTCAGATGATGGTCAGCATTTTTCAGCAGTAAAGTATTTTTTAATTACAGTGTATACATTTTTTTTAAGCATCATGCTATTGCATACTTAATATACTACAGTATAGTGTAAACATAACTTTTATATGTATTGGGAAACAAAAAATTTTGTGACTCTCTTTATTGCTATATTTGCTTTATTGCAGTGGTCTGAAACCAAACCCAAAATATTTCTGAAGTATGCCTGTAGTATTAAAACAACCAGCTGCCTTTATTTTTTAAGGTATTAACTAAACTTAAGTTTCTTTACAGATACTGGCTCAACTGTAGCAGTTGGGATTGTCAGCTATATGAGGGGTGTGTGTGTGTGTGTGTTTAATACCTTTTATCAACTTTAGTTCATAAGCCTTCTGCAAACTGTTTCAGTGACTGCTTGCTTGTACATACTTTTTTCTTCTTTTTTAAATAGACAGTTTTTTAGAGTAATTTTGGGTTCACGGCAAAATTGACAGGAAGGTACAGAGATTTCCCATATACTCTGTGTTCCCACACATGCATAGCCTTCCTCATTATCAGTAATCCACCAGAGTGGTACATTTGTTACAATTGATGAACTTACGTTGACACATCGTTATCATCTAGAATCCATAGTTTACATTAGGGTTTACTCTTGGTATTTCACATTCTTTGGGTTTGGACAAATGTATAATGACATGTATCCACCTTTATGGTATCATACAAAGTAGTTTCACTGCCTAAAAATCCTCCATGCTCCACCTATTCATCCTTCTCTCCCTCCTAAATCCTGGAAAACACTGATCTTTTTACTGTCTTGATAGTTTTGCCTTTTCCAAATGTCATATATAATCATGCACTGCAAAACATTTCAGTCAACAATATATATGACAATGGTCCTATAAGATTATGATGGAGCTGAAAAATTATTATTGCCTAGTGACATCATAGCCGTCATAACATCATAGCACAATGCATTACTCACATGTTTGTGGTGATGCTGGTGTAAACAAACCTAGTTTGCTGCCAGTCATATAAAAGTATAGCACATAAAATTATGTACAGTACATAATACTTGATAATAAACAACTATGTTACTGTTTTATGTATTTAGTATACTATACTTTTTATTCCTATTTTAGAGTATACTCATTCTATTTATTAAAAAAAGTTTACTGTAAAATAGTATGCCATGTTGCACTGGCAGCAGCCTCATACATCTTGTGTTTACCATGTCTCTTGATTGCATCATTTTCTCTTGTGCTTGATTTAATCTCGTGTTGTTTTGTTCATCATGGCTCCTAAGCATATAAAATCACTGCTAATGTTGCCAGTAAGAGGCCATGTTAAGTGATCTGGAAATGAAATGAAAAGTGATTAAGGTCTCCGAAGGTGGAAAATCAGTGATGGTTATTGCTCACCAGTCGGGCATGTCCCATTCCGCCATAGCTATGATCTTGAAAAACAAGAACAAAGTGATGGAAGCTGTTAGAGGATCTGCTTCATTGAAGGCAATGAGACTAAGAAGATTCAAGAGCCTATGTCAGACATGGAGAAACTTTTAATGACTTGGATTGAAGACAAAACACAGAAGCGTATCCTTCTCAGCACCATGATGATAATGGCCAAGAGAAAAGTTTGTTTTCGATGTTGAAAGAAAAGGCTGGAACCAACTATGATGTTGAATTTACTGCTAGCTCTGGGTGGTTTGAACGATTCAAGAATCATTATTCATTACATAACGTGAAAGTGAGTGGTGAGTCTGTGAGTGTTGGTGTGAAGGCAGCTGAAGAATTTTTGGAAACTCTAGATAAGCTGCTTGTGGAGGAAAATTACTTGCCAGAGCAAATATTCAATATGGGTGAAGCTCCCTATTCTGGAAACAGATGCCCAAAAGGGCTTTCATCCATAAGGAGGCCAAGTCAATGGCAGGTTTCAAGGCTTTTTTTTTTTTAAAGATTTTATTTTTCCTTTTTCTCCCGAAGTCCCCTGGTACAGACTTGTGTACTTTTAGTTGTGGGTCCTTCTAGTTGTGGCATGTGGGACGCTGCTTCAGCATGGCCTGATGAGCGGTGCTGTGTCTGCTCCCAGGATTCGAACTGACAAAACCCTGGGCCGCCAAAGCAGAGTGTGTCAACTTAACCACTCAGCCACAGGGCTGGCCCCATGGTTTCAAGGCTTTTAAGGACAGGATAACAGTCTTGCTTGGGGGCAATGTTGCAGGCTAGAAATTGAAACTCTCTGTGACCTGGCATAGTGAGAAGCCCAGGGTCTTCAAGCATATCAGTAAGCACACACTGCCAGTGTATTACAGGAACAATAAGAAGTCATGGATGACCTAGCTCCTCTTCCAAGATGCCCTCCTGAATTGCTGTGCCAGTGACATGAAGAAGTACTGTTTGGAGAATAACTTACCTTTCAAGATTTTGCTTGTTGTTGATAGTGCTCCCAGACATCCTTCTTTTATTGGTGATCTTCATCCCAATATCAAAGCAGTGTTTCTTCCTCCAAACACCACCTCTTTGGTCCAATCAATGGATCAAGAAGTTACAGCAGCTTTTAAGGTCTACTACCTGAGGAGGACCTTGCCCAGTCTATTGCTGCAACTGAGGAAGACTCTGATGCAATTCTGGGAGGATTACAACATCTACGACTGCATCAAGAACCTTGCTTGAGCTTGGGGTGATGTCACCAAGGAGTGTTTGAAAGGCGTCTGGAAGAAGATACTCAAGATATTCGTCCATGACTTCAAAGGATTTGCTGAGGATGAGGAGGTTGCAAAAATCAACAAGACTGTGGTTGAGGTAGCAGACAACTTTAACCTATATGTGGATGAGGATGACACTGAGGAGATCCTAGAGGTAGTTTCTGAGAAATTGACTAATGAGGAGTTGTTGGAACTGGAACAGGAACACATAGCTGAAGAAGAGGCAGGAGAAAAGGAAACTGCAGGAGAAGAAAAAAAAAGAACTCCTAAGAAAATTCACAGTAAAGGGTTTAGCGGAAGCTTTTGCAGCCCTCAACAAGCTCCTTAAAAACTTTGAAAACATGGACCCCAACACCTAAAGATTTTCATTAATAGAGAGGAATATTCATGGTACATTATCTGTTCACAAGCAAATCTATGATGAAAAAAAGAAACAAACCAAGCAAACCACCATGGACATATTTCTGAAAAGAGTGACACCTCCTCAAGAAGAGCCTCAGGCAGGTCCTTCAGGAGGTATTCCAGAAGAAGGTACTGTTATCATAGATGACAATTCCATGTGTGTTATTGACCCTGAAGACCTTCCAGTGGGACAAGACTTGGAGGTGCATGACAGTGAGATTGATGATCCCGACCCTGTGTAGGCCTAGGCTACTGTGTGTTTTCGTGTCTTAGTTTTTAACAAAAAAATTTTTTAATAGAAAAAAGCTTACAGAATAAAGATATAAAGAAAATATTTTTATACAGTTGTACAACGTGTTTGTGTTTTAAGCTTAATAACTTAGCTTTTGACTTTTTGACAAGATTCAAAAGTTAAAAAAATTAGAAATTTTATAAAGTAAAAAAGTTACAGTAATCTAAGGTTAGTTTATTATTGAAGAAAGAAATTTTAAAAATAAATTTAGTGGAGCCTAAGTGCACATTTATGAAGTCTACAGTTGTGTACAGTAGTGTCCTGGGCCTTCACATTCACTCACCACTCACTCTGTGACTCACCCACAGCAACTTCCAGTTCTGCAAGCTCCATTCATGGTAGCTGCCCTATACAGGTGTACCAATTTTTGTCTTTTATACCATACTTTTACTGTACTTTTTCTATGTTTAGAACACAAATACTTACCATTGTGTAACAGTGGCCTACAGTATTCAGTACAATAACATGCTGTACAGGTTTGTAGGCTAGAAGTGATAGGCTATAGCATATAGCCTAGGTGTGTAGTAGGCTCTACCATCTAGGTTTGTGTAAGTACACTCCATGAGGTTCGAACAATGACAAAATCATGTAACAACACATTTCTCAGAACATAGCCCCATCATTAAGCAATGCATGACTGTAGTTGGAATCATACAGTATGTAGCCTTTTCAGATTGGCTTCTTTCATTCAGTAATATGCATTTAAGGTTTCTCCATGTCTTTTCATGGCATGATACTTTTTTTTTGTTAGTGTGAATACTATTCCATTATCTGGATGTACCACAGGTTATTTATCCATTCACCTACTGGAGAACATCTTGGTTCCTTCCAAGTTGTGGCAATTATGAATAAAGCTGCAATAAACATCCATTTGCAGGTTTTTGTGTGGACTTAACACACACAAAAAAAACCTCCTTTGGGCATATATGAAAGAGCGCAAATGCTGGATTGTATGGTAAGAGTATGTTTAGTTTTGTTAGAAACTGCCAATAGTCTTCCAAAGTGGCTGTACCATTTTGCAGTCCCAACAGCAGTGAATGAGACTTCTTGTGGCTCCACATCCTTGCTAGCATTTGGTCTTGTCAGTGTTCTGGATTTTTCCATGCTAATAGGTGTATGGTGGTATCTCATTGTTGTTTTAATTTGCATTTCCCTTATGACATTTGATGGTGAGCTTCTTTCCATATGCTTATTTGCCATCTGTATATCTGCTTTGGTGAGATGTCTGTTAAAGTCTGTGGCCCATTTGTAAATCAGGTTGTTTGTTTTCTTCTTATTGAGTTTTAAGTGTTCTTTATATATTTTGGATAACAGTTTTTTTAATCTGATATGTCTTTTGTAAATATCTTCTTGCAGTGTATGGTTTGTCTTTTCATTCTCTTAACAGTGTCTTTTGCCGAGCAGGAATTTTAAATTTTAATGAAAATTCTTATCAATTTATCTTCTTATCAATTTAATGAAAATGCTTGTCAATTGTTTCTTTCTTAGATCATGCCTTTTGTATTGCAACTAAAAAGTCACCACCAAACCCGAGGCCATCTAGGTTTTCTCCTATGTTATCTTCTGGGAGTTTTATAATTTTGCATTTACATTTAGGTCTGTGATCCATTTTGAGTTAATTTTGTTAAGGGTGTAAGGTCTGTTTCTAGATTTATATATTTGCCTGTGGATGTCCAGTTGTTTCAGCACCATTTGTTGAAAAGACTATCTTTTCTCCAATGTATTGCTTTTGCTCCTTTGTCAAAGATCAGTTGATTATACTTATGTGGGTCTATTTCTGGGTTCTGTATTCCTGTGCCATTGATCTATTTGTCTATTCTTTTTTTTTTTTTTTTTTTTAAGATTGGCACCTGAGCTACCATCTGTTGCCAATCCTCTTTTTTTTTTTCCTTCTTCTCCCCAAGGCCCCCAGTACATGATTGTATATTCTAGTTGTAGGTCCTTCTGGCTCTGCTGTGTGGGATGTTGCCTCAGCATGACTTGATGAGCGATGCTAGGTCCACGCCTAGGATCCAAACTGGTGAAACCTGGGCTGCCGAAGCAGAGCGCAGGAACTTAACCAATCCACCATGGGACCAGCGGCCCCCTATTTGTCTATTCTTTTGCAAACCCCACAGTCTTGATTACTGTACCTTTACAGTAAGTCTTGAAGTCAGGTACTGTCAGTCCTCTGACCGTGTCCTTCTGTTTTAATACTGAGTTGGCTGTTCTGGGTCTTTTGCCTCCGTTTAAACTTTAGAATTAGTTTGTCAGTATCCACAAAATAATTTGCTAGAGTTTTTATTGGGATTGGTTGAATCTATAGCTTAAATGACATCTTGACAATATTGAGTCTTTCTATCCATGAACATGGAATATCTCTCCATTTATTTAGTTCTTTAATTTATTTCACCAGAGTTTTGTAGTGTGCATCATGTGTGTAATTTTATATGTCACAGATTGACATTAGAAATTGTTACAAATAGTTTAACCAATTCACTCCGTTTACACAGTAGGCCCTAGTTCATATAAGCTGTGGGAACTAGGATCCACACAGCAGTACTAAGGAGCTCTCAGCTTTTCTTGTTTGAAAGAGCACTTCTTCCTGGACTTTCTTGTTTTAGTGGAGAGAGTAATAACAAAGTTGCCAGCTTCTATCCTTACTCTGCGTTGAGGTAGTTCTATGTAGTGGTTATTTGCAGTAGCTCTTAGTTCAGTGCAAGTTCTTAGTTATGTGGGTTTAAATCCTAGTTCTGTGATCTTGAGCAAGTTGGTTCACCTACATGTGCCTCAGTTTTCGCATATATAAAATAAGGGAATAATGCCCTCCTTCATAAGGTTACTATAAAGATTAAATAAAGAAATTCAGTGTTTATAGCATAGCACCTGGCGTATGGTACATACTCCATAAATGGTAGCTAGTAGTAGTTTGCTATTGTTGATTTTTCTTTCTCCAGAATTTTAAACCGTGTCAGAAACAAAAACAGCTATCAATTTTACCAAATTCTACACTGAATTCAATTTGATGTAAATCTAGTTGTAACCACGGTAAACTTGAAGTAGTAATGTAAAAGGGTTTTGTTTCATTGTTTTTTGTTTCTTAAATTAAGTTATGAAAGGAGTCAAAGGAACAACAGAATCAAACATATTTAAGTGGTGGAACAATATTCTCTTCCGCTTACTCTCCCACTCCCCTGCAGTCATCAACATTCATTGCCGTGAGCAAAGGATGATATAAGTGAAAAGGCTTTGAGTTATTTGGACAGCAACTTTTTTGTGGGGGGGGAGAAGGTTAGCCCTGAGCTAACATCTGCTACCAATTCTCCTCTTTTTGCTGAGGAAGATTGGCCCTAAGCGAACATTCGTGCCTATCTTCCTCTATTTTATATGTGGTACACCTACCACAGCATGGCTTGATAAGCGGTACATAGGACCCGGGTTCCAAACTGGCGAACCCCAGGCCGCTGAAGCAGAATGTGTGAACTTAACTGCTGCACCACCGGGCTGGCCCCAAGGACCTGAGCTTTTGAGTTTCAAAACCCAAATCCTAAAAGATTCAGGATATAGAGTTCATGCCATCAGCAGTGAATTTGGAAGAATAGATGAAGAGCCAGGGTGCCTACTCCACTTTGGATTAAGAGAGTGTTTATGGGCCCAGCAGCATGTGGGCACAAAGGAAGGATGTTCTTAAGTGTGTACATGGAGTGTGTAGGCAATACATCTAAGAGAGAGCCCACCTCAGCAAAAGGTCCAGAAAACCCAAAGAGGCCCTACAGCCAGGACCAGGAAGGCATCCCAATACCTAGCAGGGCCCAGGTAGGAATGAGCACATCAGCTTGAACAGATGGCAGCTAGAGCCCACAGCATCATATCCACCTCTGGAACTTAGGTGCAGCCCAGGAAAAGCTAGGAGGGGGACATCCTGTATTCACTGAGATTGTTTCTGTCATTGGACAGATTGGGGGCTTAAAATAGGAATTAAGTGTAATTATATAAAAATAAAGTTAATTTCCTGCACTTCTGAGTTAAGGTCTTAAATCTATAAAGATCCAAATATGTTCCTGATGTCTTACTAAAATGTTTTGAAATGTAATATCCTTCTTGTGTCTCAAAAACTGTAGCCTGCCTTCCAAACATCATGACTAGAAAAAAGGTGTCATTGTCAGTGATGCTGAGTATATATTACATAGAGAGTAGATGTTTTAGCCATACCAATGTGCAATTAAAATTGTACCTTGATATATACTCAACAAAAATGTGTACTTATATTCACTAAGAGATTTGCTCCAGAATGTTTATAGCAGCACTATTTGTAATAGCCAAATTCTAGAAACCAACCAAATGCCATGGAATGGATTAATAAATTGTGGTCTATTTAAATAATGAAATACTTTACAGCAATGAGAAAGAGCAAATTATATGCAACAGCATGGCTACATTTTACAAATCTAAATTGGGTGGGAGAAGCCATTCACAAAAGTACTAATGTATTATCCCATTTATATAAAATATAAAAACAAGAAAAACTAATCTATCAGTTGTAAGTCAAGATAGTAGTTACCTTGACAGGATGTGGTGGCTGGTGACTAGAAATGAGTATGAGTGGTGCTTCTGGGAGCTAATAATAATGGCATCCTGTTTCTTGATCTGGTTGAGGATTATATGGATGTGTTCAATTTGTGAAAATACATTGAACTGTACTTATATGTGTCTTTAAAAAAAACTATGGCTATTATATACTTATTCTTCCTTACATAAGTCAGTTGTGCAGTTTCCAGTTTATGATTTGTCAAAAGCAGATAGGTAAGAAATAAAAGATAAGCCTTGAAAATGGGATGATCAAAAATTTTTTAAAATTTTCTTTATATTTTGTTGATAGAGATTTTCTTCCACTCAAAAGATGATAGATTGCTCAAAACATTAGAGCAATTTTGGAAAGACTCCTGAATTTGAAAGAAAACTACAGTTTTGAATACCCAGTAGTTAAGATGATTTGCATGTAAGGTGCTTAAGTGGTCTAGACTTGCTTTACGAAGATGGGCTTCCTCAAACACCACCATCTTGGATAATTCAGCATTCCGTGCAGCAGCGAAAGCTTAGCACTTTAAATCTGGCTGGATTGTAGACAGAGACTGACATGTTAGATTTAGTACAACTGTAGAATTAATACTCAAAACCCCCATGCTGCACAGTTTTCCCATATGCTACATAAAAATGCTATATAGTTTCTCACTCACAAGCTGCTGTATTAGGGTGCTAGCTGATTTTATGCCTTCAACTTGCTTAATGTTTTCATTTATATACAACAGAGTTTTACACCACATCAGTCAAACAATCTCTTGCAAAATAATTTACAGTAAAATCATAATAAATTTATACAAAGTATTGATTTAGCATTAATTTTCAGACTGTGAAAGTCAATGAACCATAAATCTGTAAATAAATTGGTGAAGAAAAAGACATAAATGACAAAAAAAATTAGTCACTGTGTTGTGTATGTGCTTTTTAGATAGCTGCATGGGGAAAATATATAGGAGGAGGCTTCATAAAATTTAAAATTAGTAACATAAAAATAACATAATGCACAAAGAAGTAGACTATCTCAACAAAATTGTGATTAAAACCACCCAAGAATCTGGTTCATAATCTTGACATACTGGCATCACAGTTCACTTGAATGATACCCTGCAAAGGAAAGCATCTTCACACCCTTGAGCTTCCAAAGAATTTTGGAGGCAGATCGATGGCACAATCTATTTAATTCTTAGAATATCATGTTTCTGTTTGTGTGCATATGTTTGAATATCTTTACTATTTCAAAGGCCACATTGAGGACATCACTTTGGCAGGGGCCAGAGGTGGCAGAAATGAAATTGGAATCAGACCTCTCAAAACTGGGAACTGAGTTGTGATGAGGCCCCACCAGGTTCTCCAAAGGACCCACACAGTAGCCTCAGAAGGCAGTGGGCAGTTGGACACCTATCATACGGAAGATACCTGTGGCAGTCATGATGGTGAGCTGCCCAGATCTCCATTCAAGAAATAATGTTTTTCAACCGCAGGCAGTGCAGTTAGCTGACAGCCTCCAGCTGCAACATCTTCGGGATCAGCTGCAGCCTTTGAGCTAGGGCCTATGCTTCTCCTGGGTAGCCCCTAGTCAGTGACAGAGCACAGCAGGGGTACTAAGGCCTGGCCACTTCTGCCCCATGCAAGATTCCTCTAATGTGCAGTCATTGCTCCAGAGCTCCCTATTTGTAGCTGAGACTTTGTCGGATCTGCATCACAGACTGAGGTTCTCCCTGTCAGACTCTGTTTCCCCTACCCTATCCTTTGTCTTTTGCAGGTATTATTCTTCAGTAAAACTCTTGTACTTCTAACTCTGTCACAGCATCTACTTCTTGGAGGACTCGTACTGACACAATATCCTTGACCAGTTAACATTTACCAGAGAAATAATGACAACCTTCTTCCATCCCCAGTTAGAGATGTTTGCTTTTTTCACCCTTCCTGCCACCACCAACAGCAAGGGAGCAGGACTAGAGGGTGGGGAGGGAGGAGGAGCAAATCAGACCACACCTCCTCCCCACTCCACATCCTTCCAGCTTTGGATCAAGCCTGCCCTGGGAAGTGAGGGGGGTAAGGAAGAAATGAAGTTAAAATTAGGGTTGCCAGATTTAGCAAATAAAAATACAGGACACACAATTTAATTTGAATTTCAGATAAACAATGAGTAATTTATTATAAGTATGTCCCAAATATTGCACTTTTCTGAATGCAACGTTTAAGTTTGAGGCTTTAACGCTCCAGTGGAACATCATTTATCTAAGTCTAAGGGTGTCAAAAACTCTCTTATACCCACAAAAACTCTTAGAGCTGTCCACAAGAAGATAAAAGAAAAGAACTTTGTTCTTTGGCCCTGCACTTGTTTGAAACTGCTGAACTTTTAACCTCGGGTAGCAAGTTCATCCCATCATCTTCTGGCCATTGTTGCCTGCTGCAGAAAAAGAGGCGGCTGCTATGCCCTCTTCTCTCACTGTCTGCCAAGGTCGGCAGCTAGACAGAGCCAGAGTGGAGAGGGTACAACTTGAAATTGCTGATGAAATATATTTGTGCTGAGGAGGAGCTGAGGGGGCAGTTTTTTTTTGTTTTTGCTTTTTCTCCCCAAATCCCCCTGGTACATAGTTGTATATTTTTAGTTGTGGGTCCTTCTAGTTGTAGCAAGGGGGCAGTTTTTGAATGGCAAGTTCCAAAAGAATAAACAAGAGACAATTTCCAGAGGGCAAGAGAACAAAGCATAGACAAGAAATATGGCTTATACACACATTGTGCTGTGTAATTGTGTTAGGGTGGGGGTGGGCAATTACAGTTTTATGGTCATGAATGAATTAATTAAATTGAACAAGCAGATATTTCTTGGTTCTTGAATTTTAATCACACTTATAAAGAGTATTTCCCTAACATTTTGAAAAACATTTCAAATCAACTGCCAATAAAATACTTAATGGCAAAACACTAAAAGTATTTCCATTAAAATCAGGAGTCTGCTAACTCTGTTGTTATAATTCTGGAAGTTCTTACCAATGTAATGACACATCAAACAGAAGTATGGTCAATTAACAAATTATGACACATCCATAAATGAGATATTGTTTCCAAAATGATGTTTTCAGGAGTTTTAAAAGACATGAAGAATTTTTATATTATTATGAATGAAAATGTAGGGTGCAAAACTCTGTGTGTATAGTCCAAGTTAACATCACCAATAATCGGACAAGTTGACATCATGTGCCTCCAACAGGATACACTGAGAAGAACATAACATCACTTATATGGTGTTTTTGCCAAAAAAGCATAACTTGAACCTAATCATAAGGAAATATCAGACAACTCCAAATTAAGGGACATTCTACAAAATAACTGGTCTTTATTCTTCAAAAATGTTAATGTCATGAAACATTTTCTAAGCAAGACTCAAGATTAAACGAACACAACCAAATGCAAAGCATGATTTAGGATTTTCTTTCATTATAAAGGACATTGTTGGGAGAATTGGTGAAACATGCACAAGATTAGATATGGTGTTGTAGCAATATTAATTTCCTGATTTGACCATTGTACTGTGGTTATTGCAAGAGAATTCCTGTTTTTAGGAAATACACAATGAAGTATTGAGGGGTAAAGGGATATCATATCACTAGGTTGCTCTCAAAAGGTTCAGAGAAAGAGAGAGAGAAAGAGAGAGTGAATGAGAGAGAGAAAGGAAGGATAAAGCAAGTGTAGTCAAATGTTAACATTTAGAAAATCTGGGTGAGGGGTAGAAAGGAGTTCTTTGTACTATTTTTGAACTTCCCTGTAAATCTCAAATTATATCAAAGTAAACCCAAGAAGAAAATGTCCAGTGTGATTTGTTTAAAAAACGTATTATGAATATAAAAATACATATTATGTGCACATACATATTATGGATATAAAATACATATTATGTATATAAAATACATATTATGTAAAAACATATATCAGGACTGGGAAGAAATATACCACAATGCTATTTCTTAATTGAAAGATTTTGGGTGAATTTTGGTATATTCTTTCTTTCTATGAACTATGTATATATCATTTTTATGATTCTTAAACAGACCCATTTGTGCTAGCATTTTAACGCCTATAAAAAATTCCCATAAAACAATTGTTTTTACTTATTTCTTTGACTCTTTGCTATTTTCAATGTTTATAGCAATGTAAAGATTAAAGAGTATTTTTTCATCTGAAACTGACTTGCAAATGATTACCCACTTGCTTGCATCGAACAATCGTATAAGCAGAATGAATATGGAGCATTCTGATTTTACCCCATTGACCCCCCCCCATAGCTTGTTGGAAAGAGTAGATTTGTAGATTAATAATTTTGGTTTTGTGTGTAAAAGATCAACCTAAATAATTTATGTGATACTATATTAATACAATGTAGTATACGTTTATGTGAAGGAAGTACAAGATTGATAAGAGCTATCAAATTTATGATTCTTTTAGTATCAGACATTTTATAGAGACATATTCTACAAAGGCTGCATAGAACCTGGATTCTACAAAATTCAGGTTATAGATTTCATATCTGTGAATCAATCATCTGATCTTTACATGGATGCATCCATTTTATACCTCATAATAAATTTAAATTTAAAACTATGCAGGTTTTAAATTTTTTCAATAGAAAGATAAAATCCCAGCCTAGAAGTCATCAACTCAGCCTCATGCCTCTAGGTAGAACCGTAATTAAGTCATCTTAGACAGGTAATTGTTCTTCCCGGGAAAAGTCTATAGCATGTTCAGCAATCCATTCCTGTAATGATCTTTTATCAGAAGCTTCTTTATTAAGTCAAATTCAAGTATTTGCCTTTTAGTTTAATCCCACTTCATCTGACTTTATATCACATATAGGAATTCATTCTATTATGGAAACTTATGCAATAAATGTCCTTATTCCATCATTTCATTTTACCCAATATCATCCTGATGAGAAAAATATTGCTTCATTGCATATTCATCTAATGTTATTTGTATATATTAACTGCATTTTCTTTCTTCTCTCTTATCAGAGGGTAATGATTTGCTATTCCTTTGCCCATTTAACTATCTGTATATGATGCTTTCTAAAAATATGTGCTGTGTCAAAAGTGAAAAATTACCTTCATATATTTATCTGTAATTTACGACTATACTAGGTTGTAGTAATTTGAGTTCATCCAGATGACTTACTTTTGAGTTAAATTATTGAAGAATGCTGAAATGTATGTAGATCAGAGCATATGATCATCCACTGTCATCTCCATGATTTCTAGTAACCTGTCATTTTACTAGTGTTTAATTGTCAGTATCTGGCACAGTATTTAGGACTGGGGGTAGAAGTGAGCATGAATAAAAATCTAGTCTTATGATGTATCTCCTGTTCATAAAATATCCCTTAAAAAGAGGACAATGCTAGTCTTTTATCTGTCTGGACAACATGGTGCCTCTCATTCTCTTTCCCTGTCACACTGAACCACTTATAGTTCCAGATTACTTGAATATTACATGTAAGCAGGGATGGGTTCTCATCAAATCAGGCCTATCTGAGAGTTGAGGAAATATCCAGGGTACTAAGCACACAGGTTATGTGCAACGGGGAGTATCTAGAGATGAAACTACAAGTGCCACACAGTCAAGGGCCTTGTGTGCCACACAAGAGAGTTTGGATTTTGTTCTTATGAAGAATTAATTGAAGCACTATGCAGAGAAATTAAAGAAGTATTATGCAGATTTAGATTTCAGAAAGAGCACTCCACAAGAGAGCAGTGGAATTGGTGGGATCCAGATGGAAAAATGGCAAAGCCTTGATCTAAGGCAATGATGTAGGAATGTGAAGGGAAGGGATGGAATTGAGACTTATGAAAGTGGTAGAATAAACAGGATTGGGATTAAATAGGGAAGGAGAAAAAAAAGATAAGGATGATTCCCAGGTTTCTGATTTACACGTTGGGGTGCATGGTGATGTCAGAGTTTGCTCCATTATACTGCTTCCTTAAGTCATTTCATTCAGGGTTTCCTCACTGAATCAAATATGATTCTTGGTTAGAAGCAATAGAAACCATCTCTGGCTACCTTAAGAAAAAAAGTAATTATGGAAGGTGTGTAAGAGAGAGTGCTAGTTGCCGCTTAATTTCTTTTCTTTCTATTTTACTCAGTATTGCCTACCAGAACAAAGACCACATTTCCCAGCATCCCTTGCACTTAGATCTGGCCATGTGACTAACTTCTGGCCAATGGGATATAAGCAGAAGTAGCACGTGCATGTCCTCCTGGACTTATCCTTAAAGAGTGGAGGCATACATCTCTTCCCTTTTTCCCACCACATATGTGATGGTTGGAGCTCCATTGTGGACCATGAGGAAGAAGTCCATACCTTAGGGATGGTAAAGCAAACAGCTAGAAGCATTCTGGTTCCAGTTGGTTGCACAGCCATGATAACATCCTAAAATGCCTGTGTCTAAACTTCATGCGACAGAAAAATAAACTTGAACCTCATTTAAGTGCCCATTATTTTCCATTTCTGTTGCATGCAACTGAGTCCATATCTCAATAACACAGATAGGTATTAGGGACACACTAAGTTGACAGAAGGCTGGAGGGTTTTGAAAAAAGGCTGGATACAGGAAAGAGAGGAAGGCACATAGTCTGAGCATCATGCTACCGCTGCTGGAAGCTATCTGACTCCCAGATTCCCCTAGTCTTTGATTCACTCACTGAAGATGCAAAATCCTGGCAGGAACGTTTTATTGCCTGAGTTAGGCAATGTGTCTGCTCCCTAGGAGCACCAAAGGTTAACTGGAGGAGCCATCTGGCTCTCTGTATAGAGAGCCTCAGCAGTGGGAAGTGTGTGCCAGGGATAGCCCACACATCAACAAAACACACAACATTGAGTTCCCTCCAAAGGAAGATTGAGCTGCTGATAGGAAAAGGGAAGGGGAGGATGCTGGACAGCCAAAAAAATCCAGCAAATATCCACTACATCAACTTCTTTTTACCTCTGTTGAATCAAGGCAAATTAAGAGAGGCTATCATGATTTATTTTTTGCTTTAACTTAAAACTTTCCTATTTCAGTGGATCCATTTTGCCATAAAACATTGCAATTTTCTTTCACAATACCCTTACTTTAAGTGGCACATATTTATCATTTCTTCTTCTAAATTCTGTTGTAAGCAGATTCGCAGGCTGCTTATAGTAGTCATATGCTCTGCAATCGTTTTTGGCAATGGCATCATGAAAAATAATGGCAACATTGTATAAAAGCTACAATCAAAATTCTGACTTTAGATTTTCAAAGTACTTTTTTTGGAGGGACGAGAGGAGGAAGATTCACCCTGAGCTAACATCTGTTGCTGATCCTCCTCATTTTTCACTTTAGGAAGATTTGCCCTGAGCTAACATCTTTGCCAATCTTCCTCTATTTTGTGTGCGGGTTGCTGCCACAGCATGGCTGACAAGTGGTGTAGGTCTGCTCTGGGATGCCAGCCCACGAATCCTGGGCCTTAAAAGCAGAGTGCGTGAAACTTAACCACTACACCACAGGGCCGGCCCCTCAAAATACTTCTTAAGAGTATTTTATATGTGTAAAAAAACTCTTAGCAACTAAAAAGTTATTAGTATTCTTTCAAAAGCCAGTATCAGTCTTGACAATCATGTAATTTTTCTGGTTTTACTGAGATGTAATTGATCTATAACATTGTGTAAGTTTAAGGTGTACATCCTGTTGATTTGATATACTTATATATTGTGAAATGATTACCACAGTAGGGTGGTTAACACCTCCGTCACATCACGATAAATACCATTTCTTTTTTGTGATGAGGACATTTAAGATCTGCTCTCTTAGCAACTTACAAATACATAATACAGTATTGTTAACTGTGATCACTATGCTGTACATTCAATCCCCAGAACTTATTCATCTTACAACTGCAAGTTTGTACCCTTTACCAACATCTCCCCATTTCCTCCGCCTTTCAGTCTCTGTCAACCACTATTCTACTCCGTTTCTGAGTTCAGCTTTTTTAGATTCCACATATAGATGAGATCATACAGTATTTGTCTTTCTCTGTCTGACTTACTTCACTTAGCATAGTGCCCTCAATGTCCACCCATGTTGTTGCAAATGGTAGGATTTCCTTCGTTCACATGGCTGGATAATATTCCATTGTGTATACATATATACACCACATTTTCTTTATCCATTTATCCACTGATGACCACTTTGGTTGTTTCCTTCTTGGCTATTGTGAATAATTCTGCAATGAAAACGTGAGTGCAGATTTCTCTTCAATATCCTAATTTCATTTCCTTTGGATATATACCCAGAAGTGAGATTGCTGAATCATATGGTAGTTCTATTTTTAATTTTTTGAGGAACCTCCATACTGTTTTCCATAGTCATTGTCCCAATTTACGTTACCAACAATAGTGCACAAGGGTTCCCTTTTCTTCACTTCCTCACCAGCACTTATTATCTCTTGTCTTTTTGATGATAGCCATTCTAACAGGTGTGAGTGATATCTCATTGTGGTTTTGATTTGTATTTCCGTAATGATTAGTGATGTTGAGCATTTTTTCATGTATCTGTTAGCCTATGTCTTCTTTGGAAAAATGTCTATTCAGGTTCTCTACCCATTTTTTTAAATTGGCTTGTTTGGTTTTTTGCTTTGGAGTTGTATGAGTTTCTTACATATTTTGGATTTTTTTTTCCAGGAAGATTAGCCCTGAGCTAATATCTGCTGCCAATCCTCCCCTTTTTGCTGAGGAAGACTGGCCCTGAGCTAACATCCATGTCCATCTTCCTCCACTTTATATGTGGGACGCCTACCATGGTATGGCTTGCCAAGTGATGCCATGTCCGCACCCAGGATCGAAACTGGCAAACCTCGGGCCACCAAAGTGGAATGTGTGCACTTAACCACTGTGTGACTGGGCCAGTGCCGATGAGTTTCTTATATATTTTGGATATTAATGCCTTATCAGATATATGATTTGGGAGTATTTTCTCCCATTTCATAGGTTGCCTTTTCATTTGTTGATTGTTTTTTTGCTGTGCAGAAGCTTTTTAGTTTGATGTAGTCCCACTTATTTATTTTTGCTTTTTGTTCTTGTGACTTTGTGTCATATCCAAATATCATTGCCAAGACCAATGTCAAGGAACTTTTCCCGTATGTTTTCTTCTAGGAGTTTTACAGTTTGGAGTCTTATGTTTAAGTCCTTAATCCATTTCAAGTTAATTTTTGTGAATGTGGTAAGATAAGGGTCCAATTTCATTCTTCTGCATGTGATTATTCAGTTTCCCCAGTAATATTTACTGAAGAGACTACCCTTTCCCCATTGGGTATTCTTGGCTCCCTTGTTAAATATTTGTTGACTATATGTACGAAGGTTATTTCTGGGCTCTCAATTCTGTTCCATTGGTCTGTGTGTCTGTTTTTATGCCAGTACTATACTGTTTTGATTACTTTAGCTTTGCAGTATAGCTTGAAATCAAAAAGTGTGATGCCTCCAGCTTTGTTCTTCTTTCTCAGGATTTGTTTAGCTATTCACAGTCTTTTGTGGTTCCATAAAAATTTTAGGATTGTTTTTTTCTATTTCTGTGAAAAATGCTGTTGGAATTTTAATAGAGATTGTATTGAATCTGTAGATTGCTTTGAGCAGTATGGACCTTTAACAATATTCTTGTGATCCATGAACACAGGATATCTTTACATTTATTTGTGTCTTTTTCATTTGCTTTCTTCAATGTCATATAGTTTTCAGTGTCCAGATCTTTCACCTCCTTGGTTAAATTTATTCCTAAGTATTTTATTCTTTTTTTTTTTTTTTTGAGGAAGATTAGCCCTGAGCTAACATCTGCTGCCAATCCTCTTCTTTTTGCTGAGGGAGACTGTCCCTGAGCTAACATCTGTGCCCATCTTGCTCTACTTTGTATGTGGGACGCCTACCACAGCATGGCCTGCCAAGCAGTACCTTGTCCGCACCCAGGAGCCGAACCGGCAAACCCCTGGCCGCTGAAGTGGAATGTGCGAACTTAACCGCTGTGCCACTGGGCCAGCCCCTATTTTATTCTTTTTGATGCTATTGTGAATGGGATTGCTTTCTTAATTTCTTTTTTGAATATTTCATTGTAAGCATATAGAAGCACAACTGATTTCTGTGTGTTGATTTTATATCCTGCAACTTTACTGAATTTGTTCATTAGTTCTAAAAGTTTTTTGCTGGAGTCTTTAGGATTATCTGAATATAACATCATATAATCTGCAAACAGACAATTTTACTTCTTCTTTTCTGATTTGGATGCCTTTTATTTCTTTTTCTTGCCTGATTGCTCTGGCTAGGACTTCCAGTACTATGTTGAATAGGAGTGATGAGAGTGGGCACCCTTGTCTTGTTTCTGATCTTAGAGGAGAAGCTTTCAACTTTTCACTGTTGAGTATGATGTTAGCTGTGGGCTTGTCATATATGGCCTTTATTATGTTGAGATACATTCCTTCTATGTCTGATTTATTGAGAGGTTTTATCATAAAAGGATATTGGATTTTTGTCAAATGCTTTTTATGCAGCTACAGAAATGATCATATGATTTTTTCTTTCCTTTAGTTAATGTGGTGTATCACATTTATTGATTTGTGTATGTTTTACCATCCTTGCATCTCACAGATAAGTCTTACATGATGATAGCATATGATCCTTTTAGTGTGCTATTGAATTCAGTTTGCCAATATTTTGTTGAGAATTTTTGCATCTATATTCATTAGGGATATTCACCTGTAGTTTTCCTTTTTTTGTAGTGTCCTTTATCTGGCTTTGGTATGAAGGTAATGCTGGCCTTGTAAAATGAATTTGGGAGTGTTCCCTCCTCTTCAGTTGTGGGAAGAGTTTGAGGATTGGCTTAATTATTCTGTAATTTTTGGTAGAATTCACCAGGGAGAACATCTGGTCCTGGGCTTTTCTTTGTTGGGAGATTTTTGATTACTGCTTCAATCACCTTATTCATTATTAGTCTGTTCAGATTTTTTATTCCTTTGTGATTCAGTCTTGGTAGGCTCTATGTTTCTAGGAGTTTATTTGTTTCTTCTAGGCTATCTAATTTGTTAGTGTGTAATTGTTCATGGTAGTCTCATGATCCTTTGTTTTTCTGTGGTATCAGTTGTAATATCTCCTTCATTTCTGATTTTATTCACTTGAGTCTTCTCTCTTTTTTTCTTAGTCTAGCTAAAGGTTTGTTAGTTTTGTTTATCTTTTTTAATAAACAGCTCTTTGGTTCATTGATCTATTTAATTGTTTTTCTGGTCTCTATTTCATTCATTTCTGCTCTGACGTTTGTTACTTCCTTCCTTCTGCTAACTTCAGGCTTAGTATGTTCTTATTTTAGTTCCTTAAGGTACAAAGTTAAGTTTTTTATTTGAGATCTTTCTTTTTTCTTACTGTAGGCATTTATTGAGATAAATTTCCCTCTTAATACTGCTTTTGCTGCATCTCAGAATTTTTTGACATGTTGTGTTTCTGTTTTCATTTGTTTCAAGATATTTTTTGATTGTTTTTCTTTTCTTCATTGACCATTGGTTATTCAGGAGTATTTGGTTTAATTTCCATGTGTTTGTAAACTTTCTTTTTTTTTTTTCCTAAAGATTGGCACCTGGGCTAACAACTGTTGCCAATCTTTTTTTTTTTTTCCTGCTTTATTTCCCGAAACCCCCCAGTACATAGTTGTATATCTTAGTTGCAGGTCCTTCTAGTTGTGGCATTGGGACGCTGCCTCAACGTGGCCTAATGAGCGGTGCCACGTCCGTGCCCAGGATCCGAACCCTGGGCCGCTGCAGTGGAGCACGCGAACTTAACCACTCGGCCATGGAGCAGGCCCCATAAACTTTCTGGTTTTTCTCTTGTTATTGATTTCTAGTTTCATACCATTGTAGTCAGAGAAGATACTTAGTATGATTTCAATCTTTTTAAATTTGCTAAGACTTATTTTGTGTTCTAATGTATGATCTGTCCTGGAGAATGTTCTGTGTGTCCTTGAAAAGAATGGGTATTCTGCTGCTGTTGGATAGAATGTTCTGTGTATGTCTGTTTGGTTCATTTGGTTTGAAGTATAGTTCAGGTCCAACATTTCCTTATTGATTTTTTGTCTGTGTGATCTATCTGTTGTTGAAAGAGGGGTACTGAAGTCCCCTGCTATTATTGTGTTAATGTCTATTTCTCTCTTTAGATCTGTTAGTATTTGTTTAATATATTTAGGTGCTCCAATGTTGGGTGCATATATATTTATGATTGTTTTATTCTCTTGATGAATTGACCCCTTTATCATTGTATAATGACCTTCTTGTTACAGTTTTTGGCTTAAAGTCTATTTTGTATGATGTAAATATAGCTCCCCTTACTCTCTTTTGGTTTCCACTTGCATGTAATACGTTTTTCCATCCCTTCACTTTGAGCCTGTGTGTGTCCTTAAAGCTGAAGTGAGTCTCTTGTAGATATGTTTCTTGTCCTTCCAGCCACCATATGCCTTTTGATAGGGAATTTAATCTATTTACATAGAGTAATTATTGATGGGTAAGGGCTTACTATGCCATCTTATTATTTTCTGGCTGTTTTGTAGTTCCCTTGTTCCTTTCTCCCTCTTCTGCTGCATTCGCTTGTAAATTGATGATTTTATATAGTGGTAAGCTTTGGTTCTTTTCTCTTTACCTTTGTTAACCTATTGTAGGTTTTTGCTTTGTGGTTACCGTAAGGCCTATGTAAAACATCTTATAGTTATGTTAGTCTGTTTTATGCTGATAACTTAACTTCACTTGCATACAAACACCCTACCCTTTTACTCTTTCTCTTTTATGTTTTTGATATCACAATTTATTTCTTTTTATATTGTCTATTAACAAATTATTGTAGCTATAGTTATTTTTAATACTTTTGTCCTTTAAATTTAACCTTTATACCAGAGTTAAGTGGTTGAGACACCAGCACAGTACAGCATTAGAGTATTCTGAATTTGGCTATATATTTACCTTTACCAGCGTGTTGTATATTTTCATATGTTTTTGTGTTACTAATTAGCATCCTTTCTTTTCAGCTTGAAGAACTCCTTTCAGCATTTCTGTTAAGGCAAGTCCAGTGGTGACGAACTCCTTCATTTTTTTTTTTTTTTTTTGGTCTGGGAAAGTCTTTATCTCTCTTATATTCTGAAGGACAACTTTGCTGGATAGAGTATTCTTGTTTGGCAGGTTTTTTTTTTTCAGCACTTTAAATATATCATCCCACTCTCTCCTGGCCTGTAAGGATTTTGCTGAGAAATCCACTGATAGCCTTATGGGAGTTCCCTTGTAAGTTGTAAGCTTCTTTTTTCTTGCTGCTCTTAAGATTTTCTCTTTGTCTTTGATTTATGACAGTTTTATTATAATGTGTCTCGGAGAAGATCTCTAAGTGAGTTTGTTTGGTGACCTATGAACTTCATGAACTTGGATATCTAAATTTCTCCCCAGATTTGGGAAGTTCTCAAACATTACTACTTTAGTAACCTTTCTGCCTCTTTTTCCCTCTCTTCTCCTTTTGGAACTCCAATAATTCACAATTTGTTTCTTTTGATCATATTCCATAGATCATGTAGACTTTCTTCACTCTTTTTCTTTCTTTCTTTTTTTCTTTGTTTCCTGTGCCTGGATAATTTTAAAGTTTCTGTCTTCTAATTCACAGGTTCTTTTTTCTGCTTGACCTGTTCTGATGTTAGTGCTCTCTATTGCATTTTTTATTTCATTCATTGTATTCTTCAGCTCCAAAATTCTGTTTGGTTCTTTTTATGATTTCTGTCTCTTTGTGAAATCTCTCATTTTGTTCATGTGTTGTTTTCCTAATTTTGTTAAATTGTGTTTTCTTGCAGCTCATTGAGCTTCCTTAAAACAGCTATTTTGAATTCTCTATTGAGTAAATCACAGATCTCCATGTATTTGAGATCAGTTATTGGAAGATTATTGTGATCCTTTTATGGTGTCATGTTTCCTTGATTTTTCATGTTCCTTGAAGTCCTATGTTGCTGTCTTCACATTTGAAGTAGCAGTCATCTCCTCCAGTCTTTACTAACTGCCCTGTCCTGTGTGTCCAAATTTGTATTTTTTTCTCCAGTTGTGTGTACTGGAACTTCTCTGCTGGAAATCTGGGCTTCCACAAATGCTCTCTCATCTGTGGTTGATTGTCTAAGAAATAGTGTTTTCCAGGGGCTCCCAGACCATGGCCAAGAGGGGCTAGAGTTGGTTCACAGGCCACTGCAGAGTCCACAGCTGGAACTGAGGTCCGTATGCATATTACCAGATGCACTGGTGGGTGAGACTCCTCTGGATCCAGAAAAAAAGTCACAAAGAATTCAACCTCCTAATTTATTTTTTAAAAATTTAATTATGGGAGGTGGTTAAATTCTGTGCACTCCACTTCAGCAGCCTAAGTTTGGTTCCCAGGTGTAGACATACACCACTCGGTGGCCATGCTGTGGCAATGACTCACATACCAAACAGAGGGAAATTGGCACAGATGTTAGCTCAGGGTGAATCTTCCTCAAGCAAAAAGAGGGAGATTGGTAAAAGATGTTAGCTCAGGGGAAATCTTCCTCAGGAAAAAAAAATTAATTATGTGTTGTCCTTAACAGGAGGACTATCAAATGGACCCAAAATATAGTTGTTGAAAGTAAGTGTTATCTGTAATGAGCTCAATCTTCTTACTGTTCTGTTGCAGTTATCTGACAATTTATGGAAAATGGTTCTTAATACTTGTTTTTTTAATGCCTTTAATAAGACAGGAAAAAGTTTCCTTCCTTCCCTCTTTACCTCTTATTCCAATCTGACTTAATAGTGAAACATGACATTTTATACTATTTCTAATGAAAAATCATGTGGCCTATTGGAACAAGAATTTTTTTAAATAATTGTTTACTATGCTAATGAAAAAATGTAAAGAATGTGGAAATTAACCCTACAATCACTCCCTGAAGATCTGATGCATGTGTTTTATATTCTATTATGCAATTATAGCTGCTTTGACCAGTGGCTCCATTTTACCTGGATATTCTTTTAGACAAGCTTTGCACCTCGAAGAACAAGAAGTTACAAAGCTGACAACAAACTGATATTTTTTAATTGGCTTCATGAAGTATCAGATTATCCACCCTAAGGGATTTAGTTCACCCATGACATAGAGTGCCAAATGTGTGTCTCCATAAAAATCAATTTAGAATTTTGATAGGTGATACGTGTACAGCATATAAAATTAAAAACATATAAAAGAGTATACAATAAAAAATATCCCCCCATCTCTGTCACCCAGTCATCTAACTCCCCTTCCTGAAAACAAACCTTATTATCAGTTTCATATGTATCCTTGCAGATATAATCTGTGCATATGCTAACACACTAAAAAATATCCTCTATCTTTATACTAATATACTAAATACACAGACTTTCCTCTCTCTTTCTTTTTTCCACTTAACAGTATACCTAGGAAATGTTTCATATTAGTTGTGGCGAATTAAAGATGGCTACAAAAATGTTTGTCATTCTCCCACAGAGTTGATTTTCCCTCCCCTTTAATTTGTGTGGCTCTGTGAGTGCTTTCTCAGTAGAATGCAGCAAGTAACACTGGGTCTGCCAATTCCAGACCCAGACTTTAAAAGGACTGGCAGGGGCCAGCCCCGTAGTGCCACGGTGAAATTCACACATTCTGCTTTGGCAGCCTGGGGTTCACCAGTTCAGATCCTGGGTGCAGACCTACACACTACTTGTCAAGCCATGCTGTGGTAGGGGTCCCATGTATAAAGTAGAGGAAGATGGGCATGGATGTTAGCTCAGGTGCCAATCTTTAAAAAATAAAAAATAAAATAATATTTAAAACACTAATTTTTTTCTAGTACTTTCATGGTTTTATTTTTTATGTTTATATCTTTTATTCATCTGGAATTTCTTTTGGGGTAAGGAGTGAGGTAGGAATCAAACTTAATTTTCTTCATATGATCATCCATTTTTTCTAACACCATTTACTGAATACGTATTTTCTTTTTGCAAAGCATCATTAGTAACCACGTTAAACCTAGAAAAAGAACTAGCATGCTCACATACTAGCATATATACTATATACGTGGTACCAGAAATGATACACAGTATTTTACGTGATTTATCTCATTTAATATTCAGAGAATCCCTAACCCTATGAGATATTCTCATTTTGTGACTGTGGGGCCTGATCTTGGGAGGAGTTTAAGTAATTTTCTCACGGGAACAAGTCTAGGAAGTGTAGAGCCAGGATTCAAACCCAGGTCTGTCATGCCCCAATTCTGCTCTTACTAACAATACTATACTATAAGTGGGGACACTGGGCTTTAAACCACTATGTCATTCAGCTTACCTCTTCATAATAGGCACTCAACAAATATTTGATTTAACAAATGAATAAAAGTCCCTTTTCAGTTAAAAACATTGATGACGCTATTTTATGGCTCCAGAGAACACCTGCTTCAGAGAAAGGGCTTGTTGGGAAGTAAATTGTCTTGTGCTGTAAGCCTGCTGATGCTAGTCGGGGAGTATTTGTGGGTCACTTGCTACCTGTCCACTGTATGTATTATCTCCCTGGTCCAATCAAGGTAGCTGAGAAATCTATTTGGTTACCAAAATATGGAAGAATGTTCAGTGCAAAACTATTCCGACTCCAGCTATAGATTGGAGGTTCCAATGACCCCATCCTTGGGTTCAATTAATTTGCTAGAGCAGCTCACAGGACTCAGAGAAATATTCTACTTACTAGATGACCAGTTTATTATTAAAGATTAGGAACAGTCAGATGGAAGAGATGCACAGGGCAAAGTATGGGGAAAGGGGTGCAGTTTCCATGCTCTCTGAGCACACCACTCTCACTGAATCTCCAAGTGTTCGCCAACCCGGAAGCTCTCTGAACTCGTTCTTTTGGGTTTTTGTGGAGGCCTCATTATATCGGCATGGTTGATTAAATCCTTGGCCATTGGTGATCAAACTCAATCTCTAGCTCCTCTCCCCTCCCTGGGGGTCAGCGGGGTGGGACTGAAAGTTCCAACCCTCCAATCACGTGGTGGGTTCCCCTGGCAATCAGCCCCCATCCTTAGGTGCTTTCCCCAAATCACCTCATTAACATAAACTCAGGTGTGGTTAAAGGAGATTGTTATGAATATCAAAACACCTTTATCACTCTTATCAGTTAGGAAATGCCAAGGGTTTTAGGAGATTGGATGAAAACAAAATATATTTCTTATTATAAATCACAATACCACGTAATAGTGTTAAAGAGTTTCATTCCTGGATACCTGAACAAATTATAGCCTCAGGTTTGCACATTTTTACTATGATTTTTAAATGTTTCTAATTCTTAGTTCTGGATTTAGTATCAAAATTCTGAATTCCAGGGAGAAAGTGGCAAATAATGGCAATAACAGAGTCATTAATGTCAATATAGTTTTCTTTAATCCTGGTGATCTGGTTATAATTTGTTAGCATATTTATTTTCTTCCAGATTTTTTCATTTATTTTTCTTCCCTTAATACAGAGAGTAAACATTTTAAATCAATATGAAAAGGAGTAAGCCATTGATGTTAGAAATGGACATTTGTTAGCAACAGTACAGGAATAATGATGTTTTGTTAAATATATTTGCCACTTACTATAAACTTTATTAATAATATATTTGATTTATAATGGGTCAGCAGATGGTAAAATAGTTTAAAATTTACAAATATAAAATGATCTGGAAAAAGGAAATCAGTTAAGACATCAGTGCTAGAGAACATCATTTAATGTGGTGTTCAATAAAATAATTGGAAGTTTAGTCTGGAAAAAACATTTAATTATTTAAAACAATATATGCAAACAAAGAAAAAAAATCCAGTAGATTGTTGGATTGCATATGGCAAGGTGCTGGTTTGCATAGTCTCTAAAACTCTAGGATTTGAACTGGAATATGTTAAAGACTTGGGCAAGCAGATGCTTTATATAGCCTGGGATAGTTCTGTCGCCAAGTGTTTCTTCCACATCTGTCCCTTCATTTTCATTCGCAATGCATCCTATTTCAGCTCCTTATGTCTTCTCCCGCAGTCTATGGTAATAATCTTTTAATTTGTCTGTATTTCTTGGAGTTTCTCCCTTTCTAACTTCTTCGTACAGAGCTCTGGATTAATCTTGATACAGTTCCCTTTAATTGTTCTTCATAACCTCTTGAATGAAATCCAAGTTTCTCAGGTATGCATCCAAAATCTGCTGTGAATTCTAGCTTCACTCCTGTCTGGGCAGAATAACTCATGTCTCCTGAGGACTCAGAGGCCTGAGAGTAAAAGCAATGGACTCACCCTCGCAAAAATAAACAACATTTTCCTAGCTCAGCCCCATCCCCACTGTTGTAAAGACCCCTGTTATTTCTGAGTCTCCTTTACCTTTTTTTGGCTATATTGTTTTTCTCTAGGGTTGAATACTGAGGTCTCCACATCCTGATGAGCACCTTAATAAGAATAATAACACTAAAGATTGGTCATTTTGCAGTGTATGCAAATATCAAATCATTATGTTGAAGACCTGAAACTAATATAATGTTATATGTTAAACAATGGGTCACACTGTTCACATATGTTACCTGAGCAAATCCTCACAACCCACTATGGAGGAGGTATACTGGTAGGAACTAGTAAGTGGCAAAGCCAGGAGAAAGCCCAGGAATGCTAACTCCGAAAGCCAAGCTCTCAGCCACCACACTATGATACCTTCTGATATCACTGTGCACCACTGAGGATGAGGAATTCCACAGATGCTGTGCCCTGAGCTGCCTTCACTTCCTTCCACCTAGTGGTACTGCTGTCCCTGCTTAGAAGTCATTGGTGCTGGTGTCACCAGAGCCTCAGGTCTGGACCTGCACCATTCAAGCCACTGGCCAGCTGGAAGATTTGATGTGTCAAGGCTTCACTCTGCCTTCTGGATCCCTCCTGGTGGGGGCTATGGCATCTCTACCTAGGTAAACAGAATACATTTTCACCCTTTCAGCTACACTCTGATACCATGGTACCCAAGCTGTCCCTATGACCATCTTGTCTCCCCAGATTCTTTAAGAGATTTTAGTGAACACAGATCTTCCACTTTTAACTTTGGACCCCTCTCTCTACTTGGCACCTAAATGTGGGCCCATGGGCTGGGCTGGAAGACCTAACTTGAACAGTGGCTATGAGGATGAACTTCAGATCACTCTCTCCCTCACAATAGGACTGGGATAGCAGGGAGGAGCATTTTTCATTGACTGTCTCTTTGAACTGTTAGAATACATGTCTTCCTTTTTCAATTAAGAAAATCTAGTTAGGGTCCGGCCCAGTGGCTGAGTGGTGAAGTTCACTCGCTCTGCTTCAGCGGCCCAAGGTTTTGCCAGTTCCAATCCTGGGCACGGACATGGCACCACTCATCAAACCATGCTGAGGTGATGTTCCACATAGTACACCTGGGAGGACCCACAACTAAAAATATGCAACTAGTACCAGGGGACTTTGGGGAGAAAAAGGAAAACTAGAAAATCTTAAAAAAGAAAAAAGAAAAGAAAATCTAGTTAGGGGCTGGCCCCGTGGCCGAGAGGTTAGGTTCTCCCGCTCCGCTTCGGTGGCCCAAGGTTTCACCAGTTCGAATCCTGGGCTCAGACCTAGCACTGCTCATCAAGCCATGCTGAGGTGATGTCCCACATAGCACACCTAGAAGGACCTACAACTAGAATATACAATTATGTACTGGGGGTTTTTGGGGAGAAGAAGAAGAAAAATACAATCTAGTTAAAAATGAGCAATTATAAAAAATTCAAATCCCTTCTCTCCTAACTCCCCATGATATGGTTATTAGGCAGAGTTCATGTAATGTTTTCCTGGGAGGCTGCTCAGTCTCTCATGTAAACAGATTCCTGGCAGGTCCCAACTCATGCGACTCCTGAGTTGAGCCGTTTAGACTCAGGGTTGAACCCCACTATACTTATTTCCTGCAGTTCCCATATAAACCCTCTGGAATCCACCAAATGGAAACACAGCCCCAAACAGCCCTCTGCTTTCTTGCGGTGCCTTTTTTCATGACCCTTCCTTCACCTGTACCTCCTCGCCATCTCCACCTCCTCAAATCCTATCTTTTAATGCTCAGATCGAAGGCCCCTCTTGTAGGAATCCTTCACTGAGCTCTAAAATCCTAAGTGCTTTAAGTCACTTTCCTGGCACTTGTAATGGGCGTTTGTTTTGTCTGCCCAGCATCCCTTTCCACTAACTCCGATAATGGGATCTACCTCCATTTCTTTTCCTTTCCACAGCAGCCGTGTAATTCTGGTGTAGATATCAATCATAGTGCCCCATTACAATGGACAAGGGGTAACATATACTCAGCGTTGCTGATCATAATACCCAACTGCTTTGACCTGAGTGATTGGTGGGGGCTGGGGACATGTGACCAAGCAGATCAATCAGAGTCTTTCCCTGGAATCTACATTTATAGAAGTGAGGAAAAAGAAGTTCTCTCTTTTCTCCGGGTCAAAAAACTAACATGATTTTAAGGGGTGCCTTGATGTGTGTTGTGTGTGTGTGAGAGAGAGAGAACCCAATAATTTTGTTTGAGTCCCTCAATCTGTTGTATCCTTCCTAGTTGCATGAGCCAATAAAATCCCCTTTATTGCTTAAGGCGGTGTGGATTGGTTGCTGCTACTTGCAACAGAAAGAGCCTGGTCTCAAAAGAGGTTGCCCCTGTGATTAATAAAATTATTCTATTTAGGGGCATCTTTTTTCTTACCTACCAGATGAGAAGCTCCTGCCAGCAAAGACTACACCTTTTTCATATTTGTATCTCCCCAGCACCTAGCACAATGCAATCAGTTACATAATATAAGCTCAGTAATATTTTCTATGAATAAATAACTTTGTATGTGATGCCTCAATTGACAAGCTAAGATTAGACTGTTTATTTCTTCTTGGACACTTTGTCTTTATATAAACTTAGCTACTACCATATACATATTAGTGTTTTGTTATATGGTCTGATCTGAATGACAAGACTGTACTAGTTAGGGTTCTCTGGACAAATTAAGCAAGAAAGAAATTTATTGGAAAGATGTGGGGTAGCTCATATATTCATAGAAAAAGCTCAACATCCAGGCTTTGGATGTTTCCAAGAGAGACAGGCTAAGGCTGGATCATGTGCCCACTCTTGGTCCTGGAGGAGGGATTAAATCTACTTAAACTACTATACACACTTAGAAGAAGGGTGGTTTCTCAAAAAAAAAAAAGAGAAAGAATTAATACCAGAAGATAAGACCCTTCTAAGGTGGATAGGCAAGTCCAACATAGGCATGCACTTTAGTTAGGTACAATCTGAAATACTTTCTATGAGCTGAGAATTATGAGGGATAATAAAGAAGTATAATATATGGTCCCTTCCTGCTCTCAAGAATGGGGAAACAAGATTTATACATGTGAAAATAAATATAATGAACAAATTAAGGCAGCATATGTTAGCATTGAATTGAAAGTATAGGAGGGGGATGCTGTGGTATCAACAATTGGCTTCCTGAAGATGACTCATGGCCATTTACTAAATGTTGCAAGCATCTTCAGGCCTCTGTGTTTCCTTAATCTGAAATGCCCTTTCCTCCTATCAAAATTCTATATATCCAACAAGACTCAACTCAAAGACCCTTTCCTCACAAAGTGTTCCTTGCTGGCTCTCACCAAAAACTCTACCCTTCCATGGAACTTTCTTCCCTGCCTCTGTAGTACAGCATTTGCCTCATTCTTCTGTATTTTCTACCTGTCTTTCCCACCACCCCTCAAGAATAGGGATTGTATAGCTTACAATTGTTTTTTTTCTTTTTTGTGCTGTGATGGTTAATTTTATGTGTCAATTTGGCTAGGCTATGGTACCCAGTTGTTTGGTCAAACACGAGTATAGATGTCGCTGTGTCTAAAAGGTATCTTTTAGATGTGATTAATATTTACAATCAGTAGACTTTGAATAAAGCAGATTGCCCTCCATAATGTGTGTGGGCCTCATCTAATCAGTTGAAGGCCTTAAGAGCAAAGACTGAGATTTCTTGAAGTAGGAATTTTCCTCAAGACTGCGACCTAGAAACCCTGCCTGAGTTTCCAGCCTGGTGCCCTTGGAATTTGGACTGAAGACTGCAACATCAACTGTTACTTGAGTTTCCAGTCTGCCAGCCTGCCCTACAAATTTCAGCCTTGACAGCACCCACAGTCACATGAGCCAATTCCTTAAAATAAATCAGTCTCTTTCTTTCTCTCTCTCTTTGAGTTTTGCATTTCCTCACATATTTAATTGAGGACCCACTATGTACCAGGCACTGTTTCAGCCTCTGGGATACAGCAGTGCACAAAGCAGATAAAAGTTCCTGCGTTCATGAGCTTGCATACTGGAGACAGAGGCAGATCATAAACAAATACGTAAAATACATAGCACAGTCATGCACCCCTTAACAATGGGGATACATTCTGAGAAATGCATCACTAGGCAATTTCCTCATTGTGTGTTATGTACTTACACAAACCTAGATAATATAGCCTACTACACACCTAGTCTATACGGTACGAATCTTTTGGGACTACTGTCATATGTGCAGTCCGTCATTAACCAAAACATCATTATGTGGCACATGACTGTACATAAGATGATGGTACATGCTGTTAATAAAAATAAGGAGACAGGGGACAGGAAGTACCACCAGTGGAGGCAGCGTGTTGCAGTATTAAATAGAGAGGTCAGGAAGGCTTTATTGAGAAGGTGTTATTTGAATAAAGACAGGAAGGATGTGAGGCATCAAGCCAGGTAGGTGGGTATTCCGAGGGGTTGGAAGGATACTCCAGGTGGAGAGAATAGCAGATATCAAGATTCTGAGGGGTCGGCCTGTGGCCGAGGGGTTAAGTTCGCCCACTCCGCTTTGGTGGCCCAGGGTTTTGCCAGTTCAGATCCTGGGCACGGACCTAGCACAGCTCATCAGGTCATGCTGAGGTGGCATCCCACCTAGCAGAACTAGAAGGACCTACATCTGGAACATACAACTATGTACTGGGGGGCTTTGAGGAGAAGAAGCAGAGAAAAAAAGAAGATAGGCAACAAATGTTGGCCCAGTGCTAATCTATTTAAAAAAAAAGATTCTGAGAACAGGCATAATGTGTTTGAGAAACATTAAGGCGTCCAGTGTGACTGGAGTGTAAAGAACAAGGGAGAGAAGAAGATGAGACTGGAAGATCATGGAGGAGCTTGTAGGCTGCTACAAAGATTTTGATTTTTACGTTAAGTGAGATGGGAAGCAGTTGAAGGGGTTTGAGCATAGGAGATATATATTTTTTTCCTCTTTGGCATTATATTTCTTTAAATATGTGTTCAGCTGGGCATCCTTTCATACACATCTTGGTTATTTACATAGTCTTTTTTACTGTTAGTTTAATTTTTTCCTTATTTACTTAATTTTCACTTTTATTGAGATATAATTGACATATGCCTTTAAGGTATACAACATAATGATTTGATATATGTATATATTGCAAAATGATTAGCACAGTAAGTTCAGTTAACGTTCATCAACTCACAATTACAAAAAATTTTTTTCCTTGTGATGAGGACTTTTAATATCGACGCTCTTAGCAATTTTCAAATATACAAAACAGTACTGTTAGCTATAGTCATCATGTTGTACATGGGAGAGAGATCTTTGAAGGAGCACTGACTGCTCTGGTGAGCACGAATTGTAGCAGGGCAAGGGTAAAAGTGGCAATGATGGTGGCAGTGAAGATGACAGGACATAGTAGATTCTAGAAATCTTTTGAAGGTTGAGCCAAGAAGCTTTGCTGAAATGGAATATGAGAAAAGGAGTGGAGTTATGCGTTTTAAAATTAAAGTAATATGCAAATGTGGTAACAAATCAAATTGTGTAAAAACCAGTTTCCCAGCACTTCCCTCTCTACACACAGTCTCACTCCCCCCAACTAACTTCCTTTTAATAGCCTCTGGTTTTGATTACCTCCATAGCTTAAGATAAAATGTTTATGATTAACTCAGTAGCCATTCTCAACTCTCTTCTCATTTTCCACCTCCTACTCTAAAGTTTAGAAGAGTAGACTCATCTTCCCAGCCTCCCTTGCAACTAGATTGGTCCTGTACCCTGTTCTGGACAATTAGATGTAAAAAAAATTCTGCAAACTTGGTTCCCTTAAAGAAAAAAAAATTAGGGGGAAAAAACCCTAAGCAAATAAATTTTTTAGAAAGCTATTGAAGCAGAGCACAGAAGATTTTTAGGGCAGTGAAACTACTTTGTATGATACTATAATGATGGATACACCTCATTGTACTTTTGTCCAAACCCATAGAATGTGCAACACCAAGAGTGAACCCTAAGATAAACCGTGGACTTTGGGTGATTATGATGTGTCATTGTAGGTTCATCAGTTGTAACAAGTGTACCACTCTGGTGGGGGATGTTGATAGTGGGGGAAGCTATGCATGTGTGAGGGCAGGGGGTATATGGGAAATCCCTGCATGTTCCTCTCAATTTTGCTGAGAACCTAAAACTGCTATTGAGATATATTTTGTTTGTTTTCGGATAAATATACTTAATGGAGAGATTAGTCAGATTTTGGCACCTTTTCTGAAATCAATAAATATTATTATTATATGCTTGGGATTGGATTTATCTCATTTCCTTTGCTAGGAATGAATGACAGTTGTGAAGGATATTTGTTTGTTTGTTGGGTTTTTCTAATATTCTTAGCAAAGACTTGCAATGTTCTTGTCCCCTATATCAATTGGCTCCTCCACAAATATATCACAAATGTCACTGAAGTAATTAAAACAATATGGATTTATGAAATTAAAAAAAAGAAGTCTGCAGGAGTGAGGAACTTTCAAAAAAAACGTTTGTTTCCTCATAAAAGAAACAGATCACAGCTGGTGCTCCCCTGTTGCCTTCCCTCATGCCTGGGCCATGGATGTGATAACTGGAAATACAGCAGCCATCTTGAAGCCAGAAATCAGAATGAAGACAATGCCAATATGCTAATGATGGCAGAGCAGAAAGAGAGAAAGAGCCTGTATCCTTGATGGCATCTTAGAGGAGCTGAACCAGCTGTAACATCCACCTTTCTCTAGGTATATAAGATATTAGATGTGTGTATTTTTTAAACCAGTGGTTCTTCAAGTGTCATCTGTAAACCAACAGCATGGTTTCACCTGGGAACTTGTTAAAAATGCAAATTCTCAGATTCGATTCTAGCCCTACAGAATCAGAAACTCCAGATGTGGGGCCCAGCAAGCTGTGGTTTAACAAGCCCTCCAGGGAATTCTAATACATATAGAAGTTTGAGAACTTAAACCGATGCTTCTCAAACTTTATTGTGCATAAACATCACCTGAAGATCTCGTTAAAATGCAGAGTCTTACTCGGTAGGTGTGCTGATGCAATGATTGCACTCAGATTCCCTTTTCAGGACTGGGGCACTCATTCCCCAATCTGCTGGGGATGTTAGCAGATAAAGGCTCTCAGCTGAGTACCTCCCTGAGAATTGCCTTTGGCCAAAGAGAGGTACCTCACCTAAGATCATTCCCCTTGCCATGGGGCAGCCAGCATCTAATGGCTGGTTGATGTCGAAAAATAAAGCCCTGTACCGCAGCCCCCCCCCGCCCAAGGCAGAGAGCCCTCAAGGGGATCTCTGATCTCTAGGCCTCCCTGTAGAGTCAGCTGAAGGCTCTCTTCCAACTGCTCCGTAGTTCAACTTCTCCCCCTTCACAAGCCTGCTTTCCACACCTCTTGTAGGTGTTGTTCCCTAGATAGAATTGCCACATTTAGCATATATAAATACAGAACAGCCAGTTAAATTTGAATTTCAGATAAACAAGAATAATTTTTAATATAAGCATGTCCCAAATATTACATTAGTTGTTGTTTATCTGAAATTCAAACTTAACTGGGCATCCTGTATTTTATCTGGCAACTCTGTTCCTATAGAACTCCCAAACAAACTTTCTACATTAAATCTTGGTTTCAGAGTCTGTTTCACAGGGAACCCACTTTATAATAGTACTGGGAGATATCATGTGAAGCAGACTCTAAGGTGGGATTTTGGAGGGGCTGGCCCAGTGGCGTAGTGGTTAAGTTTGTGCACTCCCCTTCCATGGCCCATGGTTTGCAGGTTCGGATCCTGGGTGTGGACCTAGCACCGCTTATCAAGCCACATTGTGGTGGCATCCCACGTGAGAAATAAAGGAATATTGGCACAGATGTTAGCTCAGCGACAATCTTCCTCAGGCAAAAAGAGGAAGATTGGCAACAGATGTTAGCTCAGACCCAATCTTCCTCACCCCCCCAAATAAATAAATTAATTTAATTAAATAAGAAGCATTTGTAAAAAATAAATAAACAAAATGGGATTTTTGGAGCTGTTTCACTCAACAGCTAGCTTACAGTGAAGACCTGCTCACTGGTGTGTGTTTTGACCCTTGGCAAGTGGTTGTGGTGTAATTGTTAAAACCCCACCAGTGGGGAACTAAGATAGAAGACTGGTGGCAGGGGATGCCTTGGAGGGTCTTTTGTGAGTTCCAAGGAACATAATTATATAAGAACTTTGGACTTGGATGGCTGTTTCTCCTGGTATTAACGCATTAGAGGAAGACAATGAAAGGCTGAAGGTCGTTAATCACCTGTGTAAGGTGATGTGTGAAACCAGAGGCCTTCTTGGCAGCATATAAAAAGACTCTCATGGCCCGCAGCTGGAGGGCAGAAAAGGCTGTGGAGCAGGAACAGGACTTAATTATAAGAGTAGCGGAGTTCCAAAGAAAATTGGATTCTCTGTTATGTCAGGTCTACTGTACCAAGGTCAGGGCCCTGATTGGGAAGGAGTGGGACCCTGAGATTTGGGATGAGGACCTCTGGATCAATGAATTCAAAATCCTCTTGGTCAATGCACTAAAAACGCCTCGGAATCCTCTGAGCCTGCAGAAGTAGCCCACTCCTCCCTCTTAAAGGCTAGCACTCCCGCTTTTCTTGAAGATGATACTGAGTATTCTGCCTTGCAGGACAATTCATGCCCTCCATAGGATCTGTTCCCATTTCCTCTCCTGGCTGCAAAACCAATAACTAGGGTCAAGTCACAACATAATCAGTCAGGGAAAGTGATAGATTTCTTTCTCTTAGGCCTGCTGAGCGAGACAAGGACTATACACCAAAGGAGCTGCAGGACCTAACTAACATGTACCCTTAAGGAGCCAGGAGAGCATGTAGGCCACAGATGGAGTTCCTTGGGAAACAGACTCTGAGGTTGCTGGATCAAAGGGCACCGAATAAAGTTGGATAAAAGAGACTTTATCAATATGGGACCAATATCCCGTGATACAAGATTTAACATCTGTTAAGGATCCAGGGAAATGGTGCTATTAAGCTGCTTGGTTGCCTCTTGGAGCGTTGAAGAGCAACAATCCACTCTGAATGAAGTAGAAATGCTAGAATTATCATGGCAAATCATGGAGGAAGAGATCAAAGGCTGAGAGAAATGGACTTCTTAGAGTGGCTATTCTATATAATGCCAGAAAACTCACCAGCCAACTATGTTCCATGAGAGCCTGGAGGACACTCTGTTTACCAAAGCAATAAGAAATGCATTCACTGAGGGAACCAGCATTGTTAAGAAACTTAGTGTAGTTGTTATGTATAGGCCAGTGTTGATGGTAGGAAATGCTATTACAAAACTGGGCTCCTTAAGAGCATTGGGGCTGATAGGATCCCAGGTGGTAGCTCCTAAACTTCGGAGGCAAAGTGGGCACAATTATCATAATGAATGGTAGCACCATAGAGACAGTCAGGAGGACCTGATCCAAGGAGAGCTGTGGAGAAGATTAATAAGAACATGATATTCCCAGGGGCAAGATAGATGAGACAGTCAAAGAGTGAATTGTTCAATCTATACAACCAAAAGAAATCAAGGATGGATGATTAGGAGTTTGAGGACAGTGAAATAACCTAGACCCCTTGACTGAAGGAGAGGCCAGGTCTCCAGGAAGCAGCACCATAGCAAGTATATATAAATGATTATTCCCTCAATCCTTCTCTTAAAGGAACCAATGGCCGTTTCCTCAGGAAGGACTAATACCCAAACATTTTGGGGACTGTTTCATACAAAGTCTAAGGTGACATTGACACTTAGGGACCCAAATCTTCATCATAATTTCCCTGTTAGAATGGCAGTATATTGAAGCTGGGTAATAAATAGGTCATACTGTAGTTCACAGCAGGCCCAGGAACCCATCTGATTTCCTCAGTCTCCAAATGTATAATGAAATGGACATACTTGGGAGTTAGCAGAACCCCCACATTGCTGTCAGGGACTAGGATTTTACCCTCCTTACAAACTAATAAATTAGCCTATTATTGTTTCATGGATGCTGGTAGGATATGAGACTCGTGGGTCAGAAACAAAGGACTTTATTACAGCACAGCAAGCAGCAAGAGCAACATATTTACCTCAGTTCCTCTTGCCCCTCATTCCCAAAGAGGGTAATGCAGAGGGTCCAGATGGATGCCTGCATGCAGTGGGGTGTATTACAGAAGATCACTGAGCTTGAGGAATCTACCATTTTTATAAGCAGTATGCAAGCCTGTTCTTGTCCTGAAGGGAGGTGTTAGCTCATCTCTCAAGGTTCTTTGCTGCAAACACAACCCTGAGAAATCTCCTGGATAGAGAGAAGTTGAGACCTTGGCATAGGTCCTGGCATACCCCAAAAGAAGGTGCAGGCATATTCGGAACCCAAGGCAGATTCCCTCTCCCAACAAACAATTTGTTCTTTCTTCTTTAGGATAAGTGCTATTCTAGTGGGGAAAGTCAAGCAGAAGCCTCTGAAACTGCTCCCTCCTGCCTATCCAAGTGAGAGTAAATAAAAATCAATATTGTGCTCCAGGGAACATGGCTGAGATGAAAGCCACCCTTAAAGACTTAAATGCAAGGGTGTTGTTTCCCCATTTAATTCAGTAATCTGACCCAAACAAAAATGCCAGGCAGCAGTTGAAGGACGGAAAACCCATCCAAGTAGTAGCCCCAATTGTGGCTGCTGTGTTACTGCATTACAAGTGGTATTTTTGTTAGAGCAGACTAACATGGCTTCAGGTATGCGGTATTAGCCATTAATCTGATGAATGCATTCTTATCCATCCCTACCTGGAAGAAGTTCACATTCACGTGGGATAGACAACAGTATACATTAACAGTCTTGCCCCAGGACTATAACTCTCTTGCCCTGTCATAATGAAGTCTGAAAGAACCTTGACCATCTGGACATCCTGCAGAACTGATCCACTATATTGGTGACATTGTGTTATTTGGATCAGATGAGCAAGAAATACAAACAATTTTTGGAGGCCTGGTTAAGACACATGTGTTTCAGAAGGTTTTACAAACATTCTGGGGCCTGTCACACTAGTGAAGTTTTGAAGGACCAGTGGTTTCAGGCATGCTGGGACATCCCCTCCAAAGTAAAGGTCAAATTATTCCATCTTGCACTTCTCACCACTAAGGAGGAAGCATAATGCCTGGCAGGCCTTTTTGGGTTTTGGAGGCAGCATATTACCTACTTGGGAATATTGTTTTAAACTTTACCAAGTGACAAGGAAGTTTGCCAGCTCTGGGTGAGGCTCAGAGCAGGAAAGGGCTCCACAGCAGTTCCAGGCTGCAGTGCAAGCAGTCCTGCTTCTTGGGCCATGTGACCCATCATGTTCTATGATATTAGAGAAATCTAGGATGAGAAAATGCATCTTGTGAAATTTACACCAACCCCAATGTGAAAATCACAATTGATATACATAGGGCTCTGGAGCAAGGTTGTAGCACCTGCAGCAGAGAATTATACACTGTTCTAGAAACAGCTCCTGGCATGTTCCTGGCCCCTGGTAAAGACCAAATATCTGATCAAGTGACCATGTGGCCAGAGCTGCCCATTAAGGCATAAGATCAGAAGACCTAGCAGCAATCTGTATGATGGGAGTGATACTTCCAGAATTGGGCATGTGCAGGGCCACGGGGCACAAGTAAGTTACATAAGCAGATGACCCATACTCCCACGTCATCTACTACTGTTGCACTGGCACTTCTGTTCAGGCGGACTTCCAGAATGTCAGAGTAAAGGCCTTTGAAAATTCACTCTTCCATAAAGGCAACAAGAACATTGGGAAATACTATCAAAACACTTGTTCAGAACTTTGGAAATCAACAAAAGGCTTGCAACAACCTGAGGAACATTTACTCAGAAAAACAGTTGAATTCAGTAAAACCTTGATGAGCTTTATGGTGTTTTAACTTGCCCTAATTTCATCCCCACCTCCTCAGCTCTGCAGTAGCCTTGAAAATCAACAGCTTTATGACTACTATATCTGTGAAAACCAAAAGCCCAGCTGGAGAGGTGCAGAATGGGTTTGGAGCTCCGCAAGAGCTGTCTCCCCAAGAGAATTGTCACAATTTGACCTGTCTAGTGGCTTGCTGAAAAGCTGCATTATCGGAACTTGTCTTTATTTGACTTATCTCAGAACTTTCTCTGTGCAAACAATATATCTCCAGGGCATTTGCCAAAAACTATCAGTGGCAATTAAGACTAGCTGTTCACTGTGGTATTAGAAGTTGGAGCTAACACCAGGCTGACCAAAAAACTTGAAAGGAAAGATGGGCATGGGATGTTTGTGGGAGTCTTTTAAAAGCTCTAAGGTATTCCTTGGAATCTAGAGGGCCACATGCTTATGCAGAGCTGTGGAGATGCCTAAGAAAGACCTGAGAAGGCCCTGATCTCTCACCTCTGGCTGACTTTGAGGCTCTGCACAGCAGGAAGTATGGGTGTGGCAGTAGGCACTCTATCATGGGATCCAGCGGTCCTGTCACATTCCACACCACCCAGAGGCATCTAGCCTGATAGAGTGATGAAACGGACTTTTGAAAGCGTTGCTAAGACACTAGCTTAGAGATAGTACCCAGTGAAAATGGGATGGCATCCTATGGATGCAGTATACATTCTAAATCAATGACCATTACATGGTTCTTTTTTCCAATTGGTTGATTATATGAGTCTGGGAATAAAAAGGTAGAAATAGGAGTGGCTTCTTACCATCACTCCCGGTATCCTACTTGGGGAATTTGTGCTCCTAGGCTCAGGGGATCTAGAGGTCTTAGTTTCTAGAGAGGAAATATTTCCAACAGGGGTTTCAAGAGTTCTATTAAGCTGTAAGTGATGGCAGCTGCCTACTCTCTTTAGCCTCTTTTATGCGAGGATAACAGCAGGCAAGGAAAAGGGTATCCTGGCAGGAGTAATCGACCCTAATCATTAGGAGGAGATAGGACTGTTACACTACGAAGGCAGGGAAGGATATGTTTTGCATTCGGGTGATCCACTGAGGAGTCTTTTCATATTCCCTTGTTCAATCTTGACAGGAAATGGACAAATGCAGCAACCACAGCCTGAGAAGGATGTGATAATCAGGGACTCATATCCCTCATGGATGACGATCAGGGTCTGCCTATGAGATAGGGCACCTACACCAGAAGAAATGCTGGTTGAGAGTGAAGATAATCTAGAATGGGTAGCAAAGGAGGAGACGATGAGTATCAGTCATTGCCTTTGGGGCCAACTGCAATACAGGGTTGGGGGGGGGACTGTAATTCATCCCACTACCTTTATAAGTTTCCCCAGGAAAAAAGAGGTGTTCTTCCCAAATGGGGTGAACTTACTATATGAAACGTGGATTCCAGGGATGCAAAGGATAAAATGCAGTAGATACTGTGGTGAGTTGCTCAGATTTCCCCTTCAGGACTGAGACACTCATTTTCCCAGCTGCTGGAGTGTTGGCAGCTAAAGATTCTTAACTGAGTCCTCTCCTGGGAATTTCCCTCAGCTAAAGAGAGCCACTTTGCCCAAGGTCCTGCTTTGAGGGCAGCACATTCAATGATTGACGAGAGGGTCCAAAGGCTCAGCAAATGGGATAACTCTGAAGGCCATTCCAGCTCCAGAGCTCCCTGTAAGCTCAGCTGAAGCTTCTGTTACAATTGCATTGCAGATCATCTTCTCCCTCTATCCAATCCTACTTCCCTTTCCTCCAAGATCACCCCTTAATGAATCTCCTGTATGCAAATTTCAGAATCTCAGAGCCTGTTTCCTAAGGAATCTGACCTACAATAATAGGTCTACAGTGGGGTTTGGGATTCAGAATTTCTAACAAATTCCCAGGTGATGCCAATGCTGCCAGTCTGAAGAATTCAACTTTGGAATCGGGTTTATTGGAATATAGTTTACATAGAACAAAGTTCACTCTTTTTTGGTGTACATTTTGATGAGTTTTCACAAATGTATAGGGTCATGTAATCACCACCACAATAGAGATATAGAACATTTCCATCACCCCAACAAGTTTCCTCATGTCCCTTTATAGTCAATCCCTTCTCTCCACCCACAGCACCTGGCAACCATTAATCTGATTTCTGTCCCTTTGGTTTTGCATTCTACAGAGTGTCATAGAAACGGAGTTGTACTATATATAGCCTTTGAGTGTGACTCCAATAATTTAACATGATGTTTTGAGATTTATATATGTCATTGAATGTATTGGTAGTTCATTCTTTTTTACTACTGAGTAGTATTCCATTGTATGGATATACCACAATTGTTTATCCCTCCCCAGTTGATAGACATTTGGATTGTTTCCAGTTTTGGGTGATTATGAGTAAAGCTGGTATACGTATTTGCTTACAGTTCTTTGTAAGGAGAGATATTTTAATTTCTCTTGGGAAAATACCTAAGAGTGGGATTGCTGGGTTGCATGGTAAGCGTATGCTTAACTTTAGAAGAAGCTGCCTATACTGTTTTCCAAAGTGGCTCTACCATTTTGCATTCCCTTCAGCAATGCATGAGAATTCCAGTTGCTCTGTATGCTCTCCAGGACTTGGTATTTTCAGTTTTTAAAAATTTAAAGCCATTCTAGTAGGTGTATAGTTATAACGTTGCTTAAATTTGCCTTTACCTAGTGACTTATATTGAAGTACATCTTCTTATATGTTTGTTGACCACTTGTATATCTTCTTTTAAAAAGTGTTGAACTCTTACTCATTGGGGTGGAGGATGGGAGGGGTTGCTTGTCTTCTTATCTATTGAGTTTTAAGAGTTCTTTATATATTCTGCTGTAAGTCCTTTATTGGATATATGTTTGCAAATATTTTCTCCTAGTCTTGTCTTTTGTCTTGTGGTTTGTCTTTTTATTTTCTAACAGTGTATTTTACAGAGCAGAATTTAAATTTTTTTATGAAAGTCACAAGACTTTCTCCTATGTTTCTTCTAGAAGTTTTAGATTTTAGGATTTACATTTAGGTCTATAGTCCATTTTCAGTTAACGTTTTACACGTAGGATGAGGAAAGGGCCAAGATCAATTTTTTACATATGGATGCTGAATATTCCAAAACCATTTGTTGAAAAGGCTATCCTTTTATCATTGAATTATCTTGATATCTGTGTAAAAAAGCAATAAACCATATATGTATGAGTCTATTTCTGGATTCTCAATTCTATTCCATTGATCTATATCTATCCTTGTATCAATACCACACTATCTTGATCATTATAGCTTTATAGTCAGTCTTGAATGTCAAGTAGTATGAGTCTTCAACTTTGTTCTTCTTTATCAAAATTGTTTTGGCTACTCTAGGTACTTTGCTTTTCCATATAAATTTTTAAATCAGCTTATCAATTTCTACAAAAAGACAGCCTGTAGAGATTTTGATTGGGATTGTACTGTATATATCGATCAATTTGGAGAAAATTGACATGTTAACGATATTGACTCTTCCAATCTGTGGACATGGTATATCTTTCCATTTGTTTAGATCTTGTTAATTTCTGTGATCAGTGTTTTGTAGTTTTATGCATACAAATATTGCCCATTTTTTGTTATATTATCCATAAATATTTAATGTTTGGTGCTATTCAGATGATTCTTTATAACATTTCAATTTCCAATTATTCACTGCAAGTATATAGGAATCTAATTAATTTTTGTATATTGACCTTGTATCCTGAAACCTTGCTAAACTCACTTGTTAGTTCTTACAGATTTTTTGTACATTCTTTGGGATTTTTTATATAAATGATCATGTCTGCCCCAGATCACTTTTTGAATATCAAGACCTTGAACTAATATTAGACAAAGTTTTATTACTTGCACCTAAAATCACTTCTAATTAAAACAAAGACCTGATAACTTTTGATGATATATATTGGTTCCTCAATATGAAGGAAGAGGATTTAGCTCACTTATAATTATCTGTATTCTTTTTCTCAGCAGCAGTCTGGTTGTTTCTGAGTCTCAGATCTCTTCAGGGCATACTGGCTTCTTCCTCATTTGTAGCTTCCAGTGCATATTTCTGCTACATTCTTCCTTGCTCTACTTCATCAATTAGTAACATTTCTCCACCTGCTTTTTATCTTCCAAAAATTTGAGGATATTTTTTGTTTGCTAATGGCTTCTGAGGTAGAGTACTAGCTGTCTTCCAGTATCCTCTTCCTTAATAACAGAACTGTCAATTTTTAAGTGGATGTGTGGCCACCAAGAATAAAGTTTATATCTCCCATTCTTCTCACAGCTAGGTGCAGCCCTATGACTAAGTTTTGGCCAATAGAATATAATTGAAAATGTCTTTTCACTAGGAAGCATCCTTAAATGGAAGGGTGCATCCTTCTTCATCCTTTCCTTCTTCCTATTGGCAGAGTTGCTCTTCACTGGCTATAATTTCAGCAGCCACCTTGGACCATAAGGTGATCTTGGGAATAGAAACAAAAATGAGCAAAAATGAGGAGTCTGAGGTCCCTAACACTAGGCTGAATACCTCTGGACTTTTGGAACATAAGGGAGAAATAAACTTCTATCTTGTTTAAGACACTGTTATTTTAGATTTTTCTGTTATTCAAAATGAACTTAATCCTAGCTTATAGAGTTCTTTTGTTCATTCTCTTTAATGTTGTGGAGTTTTTTTCTTTTTCTCCCTGAAGCCCCCAGGTATATAGTTGTATATTCTAGTTGTGAGTGCCTAATGTTGTGTTTTAAATACCTTTTTTGTTCCTTTACTATCATTTTAAGGAATCTTAAGAGGAAAAAGATTCCAACTCATGAGTCTGTTCAAATATCTTGAATATGAACTCTAGATTATTTAAAACAATTATATATTATAAGAATAGCATTAAGATGGCAACAAGAGAATTAAAATAAAAGAAAAAGAATCACTTATCCTCTCACCATTCCAGCACCTCACAAATTCTCTTTCTCTAGTTCCTGTTTCAGGTTTCCAGATTTAATCACAATTTTGTTCTCTCCTTTTCCTACTTATCGTCAGCACTTCCATAAGCTATATAGTGCTTCTAATGATAATTTTAAATAGTTGTATTCTATTTCATTAAGCATATATATCATAATTGACTTAGCCTTTTCTCTATTTGTTTATTAAACAATAAATTCTCAAGAGTGAGATTACTAAATCCAAGGATTTGAACATTTCTATGGTTATTGAAATGTATTGTCAAATTGTAACTCCAAAAGTGTACAGAATTTCTATGTAGTAAAATTCATTTCTGTGTAAGACACAGAGCTAGCACATTTCTCTGAAGGACAGATGGAATTCAGACAAATGAAGGGGAGGGAATATAGGTAGGATAAAGGCTGGGATAATGATGTTGGGATAGTCAGAGTCCATAAAATGTTTAGGGACCATTGTTGTAGTGAAGTTTGAGTAGTGAGTGGCATAAGTGTAAATTCATGTTTGGAGATCAGATTGTGGAATGCCAACATAAGGAATTGAGACTTTATTCTGTAGGCAATGGGAAATCTGTAAAGACTCACAAAATGACAGTGATATTTTATAACTATAACTATGTTTGGATGAATTGAAGGGAAGGGAGTTGAGAAAGGAAAGATGAGTAGATAGGGAGATGGGGAGACCACTTTGAAATTATTACAGGATTCCAGAGATCAGAAGAGAAGATTGATGACAGGAAATAGAATGAAAACTTTCCAGGTTAATGATGGCAGATTAGTTGGACTTGATATGTCTTCTCTCAACTTCATTTGAAAATGCCTAAAGAAACAAAAAATCTTTTGTAAAGATACACATAATGAAACAAATTGGGGGCCGGCCCCGGGGCCGAGTGGTTAAGTTCGCAGGCTCTACTTGGGTGGCCCAGGGTTTCGCTGGTTTGGATCCTGGGCGCAGACGTGGCACCGCTTGTCAGGCCACGCTGAGGGGGCGTCCCACATGCCACAACTAGAAGGACCCACAACTAAAATATACAACTATGTACTGGTGGGACTTGGGGAGAAAAAAGCAGAAGAAAGAAAAAAAGAAGATTGGCAACAGTTGTTAGCTCAGGTGCCAATCTTTAAGAAAAAAAAAGAAATTGGCAATGATAGCGTAAATTTTAAAAATGAGTCTATGTGCCAAAATCGTAGGTTATTTCTCCTAATTACATCATGATTTGGTTGGACTGAGAAACTCCCAATGATTCTCTTTTGAACCTGTAAGTCTCCAAGAATAGAGGAAATACTGACTCACCCCCACCATCTGCTTTCTCTTCTGCCGTTCCCCCAGGATGAAAGGGCTGCGGTGGCCAGAAAAGCAGAAAGTCATCTCCCAAACACAGGAATGATCCTCCTTTAGGGAGACTAATGGAAAAGAAGGAGGGGGGCCAAAGACGACTTTAGTCATGATTCTAATGTTTGCTTTTTTACAAACAGAATGTATTTCAATACTGCTCATGTAATTAGAAATATCATTGGGCAAAACAAAACACGTAAGTACCTGAGTACACTTTACTACATTTTCCACTAACCTTTAACCTTTATCACTCAACAGTGTTTTCTTACCAGTCTTGAATGGAATACTATTTTCTAACTCATCTTAAAACCTTGTCTCAGAGTAGTGTCCTTTCTAAGGTTCATGTAGAGACTTCAGGACTTCAAAATATTTTGCCACCAAAACCTCTCCTCTGGCTTGCCCTATCACAGTCACTACCCATCAAGTGATCCTGTTTGGGAGTTGGACTAAGTAATGAGTGTCCTGCCTCAGGTTCCACTTCTTGTTTCTTCTTTCCTTCCTCACAGCTGACATAACTGAAGAGCTCTTTTTGGTCCTCAAAGGATATCTCCACACAAGCAACTTCTGAGAGAAAGGGAGCACTTCAGAGAAGAGTCCGGCTCCCTTGGCTACTAGTTTCTCATTCAGCACAGAATCACCACTTTAGCAATCAGTAATCTGCCTCTGAGAGAGCAATTTATACAATCTTCATTTAAGCCAGAAACTCTTTTCTAAAAGGGTCAACATCTCTAGAAAAGCAAATGCTATCTTTAAGCCAAAATCCAATTTTTAAGCCAAAAAGAGGATTTCAAAACAGAGTTATATAATATATTTTTTATCACAATTCAAAAAAGAGAACAAAAGGAGATGGATTTAGGTTTAGATTTGCTAAAAGGAAGAACCGTCTCAAAATATGGATTCTGTATTGAAACAGGTTATTAGAGATTGCCTTCCTTGGGGATCTTTAAAAATAGAATAGACAATCATTCTTCTTGAATGATTTAGCTGCAGACCTGCTTGGAAGCAAGAACTGAAAGAAATACTTTCCTGAGGTCCCCTATGGTTTGTCTAATCTATGATTTCTGGCAACCCTTGCCCCCACCCACTGACTTTATCCCAGGTCATCATGGCATAGCAGAGACAGGGAAGTAGATGATGGTAATGAGATTTGAGATTACTTCACCAGAGAAATTGAGGAGAAATGATTACAGTGCTCTGTCAGTCCACCAACTGAGCAGTTAATGTAAGCAGCGGTGCAGCATGATCCTTCAGTTATTTCTAGAATCCTGATGAATCAGTCAATCAATTCTTGAACAAACTAAGGAAAATAGTTACCCCACCCCCAGAGAAATATGGTAAAGCTGTGATTCCAATCTGAAGATGTTATTGATCAGAATGCAAAAAAGATGTTCTTTTTTTCATACTCCTACGTGATGTCCAATTCTTATTCAAAGTCTAATACATATGACATTAAAAAGTGTTTAGTCTGTGGTGTACATTTATTGGAAATTCTATGGGATACATGCAACTGGCATAAATCTCACAATACAAATCAATTTGGCAAGAAATTTACCTTTCTTCATTTTTCTACAACTTGATTTCTCTCTTTTTTTTTTTCTTTTTGAGTGTCATTCTGCCCAACGACATACTAAATCTTGGTTTAGGGTTCCCACCGCACTTTTCCTCTGAGATCTGGGGACTTACTAGGGCCACAGCTTCAGGGTGGGGATGAGTAGTGTCTTGTCCTTGTTCATCAGCCCATGCTAGGATCTGCTGAAATGTCCCGTAACCTGTCTGATTCCTCTGACTTTGGTCCAGGTGGTTGTTCCGTTGTCTCTCTTCCTGACTGCAGAGCCTCTCTGGATACACTCTTTTTCTCTACTTCCATGCTCCCTCACCATTCTTGGACTGTGGAAAACTGGATGGGGTGTCTAAGCCCCTCTCTTAGGTCGGTGTTACTCTCGGGTGTATGGAAAGCATTTTGCTTCTCGCTGCACCACTGAGGCCCAAGGGATGCTTTGAGGCTGCCTCTGTCCCACCTGCCAAGGCATGGATATTTCTTCTGTGCCCTCCGATGCCGGATAAGGAGAACTCTGGTATCTTAATCCCCCCTGGGCTCTATCTGGAGATGCATCCCCTGGATTCCTCATACCAGATGGGATGAATTGGGGAAGGATCCTGAACTCTTTCTTCGGATCCCAGTAGTGTCTAAACTCTTTCCTTCTGATTTTCTCTCTTCTTCTTCCAGTCCAAGTAAACTTTATTTAGTCTCAGAGATGGCACCTACAGATCTTCCAAATTGTCTATGCTTGGAGAGCTTCAGGGTTTGGGCTTGTCATACTCAAAAAGCCTTTTCTTTACAGCCCATCCCCCAGGTAATCAATGCTTCAGAGTATAGCTTTATTTATTTATTTTTTCTTCTGCTTTATTTCCCAAACCCCCCTGGTACATAGTTGTATATCTTAGTTGCAGGTCTTTCTAGTTGTGGGATGTGGGACGCCGCCTCAACATGGCCTGATGAGCGGTGCCATGTCCGCGCCCAGGATGTGAACCCTGGGCCGCTGCAGCGGAGCGCACGAACTTAACCACTCGGCCACGGAGCCGGCCCCCAGAGTATAGCTTTAAATGAGGTATAAAGGAACTAGGAATTAGAAGTGTATCTGTTAATATATTAAAATATGGTGCCACTATACTTCTATAAAAGAAATTTAATGACAAGAGACAATAAAAACTGGAAGATTTCGATCCCAGGTGAAAGGCAGCACATCTCTCTCTCTCTGGGGGGCGATGCATAAAAGGCACCCTGCTCTTTTTTGTGGTTCAGCATGATTTTAGTTTTTACTGCACTCTCAGGCTGTTGAGGTCTGCCTTACTTTTTACTACACCTCTCAGTTGAGGTCTACTTCATCTGCATCTTGAAAACTCTCTCCAGGGAAAAGGAGAGTATATTTCTCTGCTACTTAAGAGTTTAAGTAGGATCCTAAGCCTCCTAAATCTTGGGAGCGGGGGGTTCCCTCAGTGGGTGCATGATGGCTGCCCACATAGCCTTGATTGGAAAACTGGGAGGAAAAAGTAGAAATAAATGAATCTCCCCTACCTTGGAAATTAGTTCTCTCAACAGATTGTGTTAGCACTTGAAATCACTGCCTTAACTACTAAAATTGATTAAATTAGCAGCTCTGTATTTTGCCAAGATTTTTATAGGCTTTTCCCCCCCCTTCTCAACAAATTAAAACCTGGCTTGGAGGGGAGTATAGTAGACTGGAGACATTTCTCCTCCTGTCTCTGGATGCTGGTGTAACAAGCTTTTGACAATTTTTAGAAAGAAAAGCTTAATTCTTGATTACTACTCCTTATGTGTCTTATATCAAGACTTCAGTATGGGTGTGTGGGAGGAAAACTGATATAACATTGAAGAGTTTAATAAATATTTGTGATTTGGAGTTTTTAAATCATTGATTCGCAGACGGCTATTATAAGAAAGATTTATTTCATTTTAAAGGTAATGCTACATCTTTGGTAATATGTTAATGAATTGAGTAAAATATTCCATGATACAAATGTCAGACCTACTGCAAACTAACAGATTTAAGACAACATTTTTAATTTGTCATAAAATATAATAGCTGCTAGCAATCATATTCACTGTCCAAAAAGATAAAGCTCTCCAAAATCTAGAAAAGATATAATGTTCAACTTAAATAATATGGAAGAGAGTGGTAGAATGATGAAGAAATGTGTTTTATGATGTTCAAAGTAATATTATAATCTCAACTTCCAACTCAAATGAAACACATTTTTACTAAACCTTGTACTCACATCAACTTTCAAAGTATGCGTTTTTGCTTGTGTTATAATTGGAAGTGAAAATAGGACACAAAAGTATATATATACTATATATATATATAGGATGATCACAGCAATGTTTTTAAGAAAAAACTGTGCATGAATAAAAGCCCAAAAGGAAGTGCACTGAAGTATTATCAATGTTTATCTTTCAGATGGTTAGTATAAACATGATTTTTATTTCTTTCTTCTTTTTGACATTTTCAAAATTTTTTATAATGAGGACATATTTATTTTATATTGACCAAATGAATTTTTTAAACTTACGTTTAAAAGTAAGTATTTACTTCCCATACTGTCTCTTGTGTTTATTAAATACAATTTTCTCCTTCTTTACGCTCCTCATGATTGTTTGGGAAAGTGGTATGAGCAAGAATTAAATGCGAAAGTGGATGCTGAGATACGTCAATGTGCCCCATTCAGTGTTACCAGGAAGCAGGTATCAGATCAAGGATCAAACACACTTTGGTCTTCAAAGTAATATAGACACCAAATAGTCATAATTTCAGTTTAACTCTCCTCCCTCTGTGACTAGATTGCTTTGCCTTTGAACTGCCCCCTGGAAAGATCCAGGTGTGTAAACGCTCGGATCTTTCTAAGGCTGACAACTGCTTCCCTTCACCACATTTCATTTTACATAATGATTTCAACATAGGAATGTCATGGTATAAAGTGGTAGGAAAATATAAGATGCTGAAATAGAGTAGAGCAATATAGTTAAAAGGCTGTGGAGTTGCCTGTTGATTGCTGAAGTTTCTGCAGATTTTATCTATAGACCAGTGAATTCTACTGATGAGGAAAGCAATAGAATCTGAACAACTAGGATCAAAAGGAGAGGATGTCTTTGATCATCTATTTAACTGGAAGTAATAGTCACAATTTACTTGAGTATTTTATAGGTGCTAAACTCATCCAAAATAACTCTTTCTCATCTACTTTTAATGCAGCTGTTGGCACTGGTTTGTACAAAGTTTTGTTCAAGAGTCTTTAGGAAAACAGGTATGTGTTTGCCTGATTTGCCTCCATATTGGAGTGCAAAAGAAAAATGTTGGGCATGGAATCATGAATCTTATACATGTTGCCAAGGTAGACAGATTCATGAGTTAGTTACTTTCAAGCATATCTTAATTAACATGTTTATAACAGTAACTATTTTTTTCAGGCTCTATTCTGGCCCAGCTCTGTATTCTAAGAAAAATCACTGTTTTATTTAACTTGTATTGAGAGCCTTAGGGGCAATCGCTAGTGCCATATCTAAAAACCTTCTTTAAAATTTTATAAATGAATGGTTAAAATGAATCTCCAAAGATTATTTCAATGTTTCCCTGTCAAAGAGGAAAACTTGGGTAATCATTTAAGAAGTTAAGTAAAAGAAAGATCCATTGTAAGCCAGTTAGAGAAGGACAATCTCTGTATGACTCCACTCATATGAGGAATTTAAAAATGTAGACAAGAAAACAGATTAGTGGTTACCAGGGGAATGGGGGTGTCGGGGGTGGACACAAAGGGAGAAGTGGTGCACCTACAACACAACTGACAAACAATAATGTACTACTGAAATTTCACAAGATTGTAACCTATCATTAACTCAATAAAAAATAATAATAATAAAAAAAAGAAAGATCCATTGTATACAACAAAGTGTAGAGTGGAAATCACAAAAATCTAGGTTTCAGGATAGAATGAACCTTGATGGATACCCCACCTGAGAGTATTCAAAATATGACATAGCTCTGAAAGCTGCCAAAAAAGACTCCTAAATTTACTAACACCTTTGTGTCTGTCAGAGTCCATGTGCTAGGACTAACTGACCAGGACAGCAAGGAGGGAGAGGACAGACTGGAACATTGGCTGAATGGGAAGTTTCCTAGGCCTAGAACACGGTCAGAAATGAATAATGACCCCAAGATCTGGTAAATCAGAAGTGGACAGCACAGGTGTTAGGTGGAGCAAAGCCTACATCTAAGCAAACCTAGATAAGCCAATCAGGCCCAGATAGATGGAGGTACAAGGGTGGAACTGAGAGTTAAGGAATGGGAGAGAGTTGAGATGGACAATGGGTCTACCTGTAAGAAGGATTCTAAGACAGAGACTTGGTAGCCAGAAATGAGTGGAGAGTTGGGATGGATAAACAAAGAAAAAGTCAGGATTAGTTCCTTCTCTTTAAAAGGATGTTAATAATAAAACCTACCTCAAGAGATTGTTGAAAGTATTAAATGAAATAATGTCTAGGGAAAAAAATCCTCAGGACCAGGTGACCAAAAATGGGTCCAGAACAAGAAGGAGCATAGAAGAAGTAAGCAGGAAACTGAAGTGGACCCCCAAGATTCTCTGAATGGTTTTTGCGTCCGAGTTTCCTAATCAGTGCTCCTTCTGACTTCTAGAATCTCAGATTCTGAGACCGGAGCCTTTCCCATCATACCTTCCAGCTGACGCCAACTCTATAGAGGTATGACTTCATTACCACAACTAAGGTAAGGGTGTACAGAACAAAGCTATTTCTCCAGGCCAAAAATAATGTACATCAATGGCAATTTGTTGTCATCTGCTTAACATTAACTCCCCATAGAGGAATAATCTTCTAGGCAAACATGTTTTCTCATACCTAATCATAGACTCTGAAAGCCAAAGGGACCATAAAAGACAAAATAGTCCAACAAGATACCTGAACCAACTACAACATCTCTGTATTTCTTGTCTATTGCTGCATAACAAATTACCCCAAAATTTAGCAACTTAAAACATAATTATTATCTCACACAGTTTCAGAGGGTCAGGAATCCTGGAGCAGCTTAGCTGGGCGATTCCAACTCAAGATCTCTCATGAGGTTGCAATCAAACTGTCGGCTAGGGATGCAATCAATTTAAGGTTTGACTGAGTCTAGATGATTCACTTCAAGCTCACTCACGTGGCTATTGGTAAGAAACTTTCAGTTCTTCATCATGTGGGCTTCTTCATAGGGCTGCTCAATGCATGACGGCTGGCTTCCTAGAGCAAGTGATACAAGAAAAAGAGAAGGATTCCATATTGCTTTTTATGACCTTGTCTCGAAGTCATACACCAGCGTCCTGCCTTATTCTATTCATTATAAGTCATTAAGTCCAGCCCACAGTCAAGGAGGGGATGACACAAAATCATGAATAGCAGGAGGTATAGATCATGGGGGCCACCTTGGAGAATGGCTACCACAATTCTCTACAAGATGTCATCTAATTTTTGCAGAAGCACCTTCAGAGATGGGGAGCTAGTCTGAGAGGCAGCTCAATCCATTTTTGAAAAGCAGTATGATTTAACTTATACTGAGTTAATATCTCCAATAACTGCCATACATCCGTTCTAATTCAATCCCAAAATGTTCTTCCACAAGACAATATTCAGCTATTTGGTGACATGCTACCCTTTCAGTCATTGGATGGACAACCAACTCAAATTCCTTCAACTATTTTTTGTATAAGCGTTTCATTCTGTTTTTCATTCTGATTGCTTGCTTGTGTGCACAGCTTCACTTTGCAAGTGTTTGGGCAGAAGTAGCCCAGTACTTTACCAGAGGGCAAAAAGAAGTGGAGAAGATAGGCTCCGAACTTGAGCTGGAAACTCTATTCACATTGATTGCTTTTTTGCCTAGTAATATTATATGATTGATTCTTATCAAGTTTGCAGTTAATTGAAAACTGTAAATCTGTTGCTTTTGTACTGCGTTTGAGCCACATATCCCTCATCTTGAGCCTATGCAGCTGAATTTTAGACCCAAATTCCGGATCTTAAATTTATCCCTGTTAGATTGTTCTGTCTTTTCCTTTACTTGTTTAACAATTTTAAATGACTTACATGTACACTTCTCAAATTGTCTGATGACACAAAGCTTTGAAAGCAAGTTATTTTTGGCAAGTTGGTTTCCTTAACTCTGAGGTGTCAATGATTGTAAGATGCACTATGGATTTCATAACAGTTTTTCAGGAAAAATAACACCACGTTATCCAAATAAATTAACCGTAAGAGATGCATCAGGATTTCAGAAGTATTACAATATGAAAAAAATACATATTAGAATTATATGTAGTATAATAGAAATATAGATGTTGGGTGGCAGCAGCAGCATTCAAAAAGATTTTACCAGACTAGAAAAATTGGATATATCTGAATTAGGGCCAAGAACATAACCCCGCTAAAAGTAATTTTGTTTATTTAATCATTCTTTCCTTCATTCAAAGGTTCATGGAACATCTGCTATGCGTCAGAGGTAGTGTAAGGCAAAGATGAGTAAGACATGGACTCTGCCCTCTGGAGCTCAGAGTTTACATTAAAAAGAAAAAAAAGTTGAGTTCAAACATTATAGTTTCAACTTCTTTTTGAATACAATATATTGTTTCTCAATCATCTTCAGTGTGGTTTAAGTTGAGTCAAGACTTTGCCTTATATTTGGGTAGATCCTGCCTGCCAAATATTATAGATTTGAGAATGTGGGCTTAACAAATTCATCATCTGGGTGCATTTCCTCTTGGAGCCCTGGATTTTTAAATAAACCATAAAATGAAGGGGTCAACTGTATACACAGATGGATAGATAGATGATAGATAGATAGATAGATAGATAGATAGATAGATAGATAGATAGATAGATAGAAAGAAAAGCAGGAGATGAAATAGAAATTACTTCTGCATTTTCTAGAAAAGACAAACTCATGATCAGACTTTTCTATTAGAAAGCAGAGATTTCTTGGTTAGGGAAGAGACAGGGTTGGGTATCATGCTGTGAAATAATAAGAAATATGTGTATTGGTCTCTACCCTCCCCCTTCCTGACACAGGGCTCCTAAAATCCTTGTAAATAGAGGTGCTAGGAGAATCTTTTGTTCTCACTTTTAGACTTTGACCCCAGTTCCAGGCTCAGAGCCCTAAAGCCCTTGTAATTTTCTAAGTGAAAAGAGCGCTAGGAGTGTCTTTTGTTCTAATATTTGGTCTTTGACCCTGGTTCCTGACACAGGGCTCCTAAATCCCTTGGAATTTCCTGGGTGATAGGAATCTTGTTTGTTCTAATGAGACAGCTCTGAGTGGGCTCCTGGATGGAGCTGGTCACCAGAAAGAAGAAGCCATGATTAGAAGCTTGGAATTTTCAGCCCCAATTCCCATTCTCCAGAGGAGAGAGAGGGGCTGGAAATAGTTATTAATTGATCACACTTACGTGATGAAGCCTCCATAAAAAATGCCAGTAGTATGGGATTTGGAGAGCTTCCAGATTGGTAAACACATCCACGTACCGGAAGTGTTACACACCCCAACTGCACAGGGACAGAAGCTCTGCGTTCAGGACCTTCCCAGTCCTCTCTCTATGTATCTCTCCACCTAGCTCTTCTTTTGTATCCTTTATAATATCTTTTATTGTGTAATAAACAAGTAAATATAAGTAAGTGTTTCCCTGCGTTCTGTGAGCCATTGTAGTCAATTATTGAACCCAAAAGGGGGGTCATGGGAACCCTGACTTATAGCCGGTCTGTCAGGAGTACAGGTGATAACCTGGAACTTGTGATTGGCCTCTGAAGTAGGGGCGCAGTCTTGTGGGACTGAGCCCTTGACTTGTGAGATCTGATGCTAAGTCAGAATTGAACTGAATTTTAGGATACCTGGCTGATGTTGCAGAGAATTGCTTTGTGGGGGAAACACACGCATTTGGTGACCAGAAGTGAGGTTTTCCCTGCTCACATTCACAGACCATTATCACTCATTTTATTCCTTAGGTTGTGAGCAGAGGGCTGAGACCTAACTTTCCCAAACATTTGGAGATTTCCTAAATTCCTGAATCAATCAATTGATCTATCTATCTGTCTATCTATCTATTTATCTATCTTCAACTTTATTGAATGCAATTCACTCTATCTATCTACAACTTTTTTGAGATATAATTCACATACCATACAATTCACCCACTTAAAGGGTACAGTTTAATGGTTTTTAAGTATATTCACAGATTTGTGCAACCATCATCACAATCAATTTTAGGGTATTTTCATCACCCCAAAAGAAACCTCATACCCATTTAACCCAGTAATCACTCCCTATTTACCCCAAGCTCCCAGAAGCCCTTGCAACCGCTAATCTACTTTGTGTCTCTATAGATTTACCACTCTGGACATTTCATAAAAATGGAACCATGTGATCTTTTGTGGCTGGCTTTTTTAACTTAGTATAATGTTCAAGGTTCATCCATGCTGTAGCATGTGTCCGTTCTCCATTCTTTTTTATTGCTGAACAATTTTCCATTATGTGGATATACACATTTTATTCACCCGTTCATCAATTGATGGACATTTAAGTTGTTTCCGCTTTTTGGCTACTATGAATAATGTTGTTATAAACATACATGTACAAGTTTTTTTGTGGACATGTATTTTCATCTCTCTTGGGTGGAATTGCTGGGTCATATAGTAACTCTATGTTTAACCATTTGAGGAACTGCCAGACTGTTTCAAAGTGGATACACCATTTTACGTTCCCACCAGTAGTATCTAGGGGTTTCAATTGCTCCACATCCTCGTCTGCATCGTTATCTGTCTTTTTGATTCACATCCCCATGGGTGTGAAGTGGTATCTCTTTGTGGTTTTGATTTGTATTTCCCTAATGACCAATGTTGAGAATCCTTACATTATGAGTATGCCAACGTAATGCTGAGCATTACCTAATGTTGAGCATCTTTTTATTTGCTCTCAGCCATTTGTGTATCTTTGGAGAAATGCCTATTCAGATCCTTTGTCCATGTTTAATTGAGTTATTGATCTTTTTATTATTGTGTTGGAAGAGTTTTTTAAATATACTTTGGATACCAGTCTATTATCAGATATATGATTTGCAAATATTTTCTCCCATTCTGTAGGTTGTCTTTTCTCTTTCTTGATGGTATCCTTTGAAGCATAAATGTTTTTAATTTTGGTGAAGTCTAACTTACCTATTTTTTTCTTTTGCCAGCCGTGCTTTTGGTGTCATATCTAAGCAAGCTTTGCCTGACTCAAAATCACAAAGATTTATTCCTATATTTTAATCTAAGAGTTTTATAGTTTTAGCACTTGCATTTAGGTCTGTAATCCATTTGAGTTGATTTTTGTGTGAGGTGTGAGGAAGGGGTCCAAATTCATTCTTTTGCATGTTGATATTCAGTTGTTCTATCATCATTTGTTGAAAGACTTATTTATCTATCTTTAAATTGTAGATTATTTTGGGTAAATATTAATAGTATCTAAAATTTGTTGAGCACTATGTATGTGCTAAGCAGTGTTCCAAGGCTTTTACATATGTTACCTTATTTAACTCTTACACTAATTCTCAGGGACTTTATTTCCCTATCAAGGATGAATGAGGAGAGAAGTGTGGAGAAAAGAAGGAAACTGAATGTTAACTGCTTCTCAGGGGGAGAAATAAGAACTTGAAGGAGGTAGCCCCAGCTCTTTTATTCTTTTCATTGCTTTTAATACCAATGGCAGTGACGAGACTCTCTGATATGGATGGCATAATGTTAAGGGAAAAGCAAAAGCAAAGGATAGGGTATCTACTCAAATCTTAATTTGCTGCTATCGAGAAGAATGATATTCTGACTAGAAAAAGTGACAAGATGGTTAAGAGACAAGCAAAGCTCTTGATAGGGGTAATGATGCTTAGAGAATACTGTATGACAACATTGAATTTAAAGCTCTTGGCCCAGAGGGATATAGTGAAGAATGAAAGATCCTACAGATGAGATAATTCAGCTGTTGCCATCGTTTTCACTGAAATGTGGACAACAGAAGTGCTGTAAGAGTGAAGACTTGCTGGTTTTTGAAATGAATTAGATACCCAATTCTGTCAATCATAGAAGAGAGTTTGGCAGCCAGTGCAGACAAAATCCTAGAATGGCTTTTAAAGTGGGTGTTTTGTGATTATTTAGGAAGAGAAGGGGTAACCAGCAGGAGATGGCGTAGGTTCACCATTCAAGATGACGTCAATTTGTTAGTAATACTCTATCCGTATATACGTTGGTAACATTTAATAGTGTGCAGTACCAGCTCTCCACAAATTATATTTTCAGCTTGAAAAACAATATTCGAAGGGATAGGATTTAATAATTTGGAAAATTAGTAATTCTTTTCCAACAATAATTTGGCACTTTAAATTTGAATAAGGTTTGGAAAAAGATCTTATTTCTGTGTGTAATTCCATCCCCTTGTTAACTTGATTCATTAAATCTGTTCCGTTTACATAAGGACATAAATATTTTAGAGTAAAACTCAATTTAATAAATGAACAAACTTATTAAGATCTAATTACTTTTCTAAGTTCCATGTTTTAAAAATCATAATTAGAATAAGGATTACAAACTATTCTACATGGAGCCTTCAGGGAGGTTTGACTTATCTTTGCATAATTTTATTTGTTTTAAAGCTAAACATGAATTAATATGGAATGCAAGGTTTTTAATTGGAGTCATTTCATATTGATAAAGCAAAGTTTTATTAAATACAAATGTAGTATTATTATTTAAGATAGGCAAATGGGAAAGAAAAGCATCCCAAGTGGAAGGAATTACTGATTAGGCTTCATATTTCCCCACACATAAACAATTATATATATTACTTATGAACATAAACAATGGATGCAAGTATGGATATAAGTAGAAATAGTACAAAATTGTTCATGGAAGTAACACAAGTCAGCTTTAGGGTAGTGATTATCTGAGGGGAGAGAAGATAGGGCAAAGGAGAGGTTATGGCTTTATTTATATCTGTAGTATTTTAAGAAAGGTAAGAAAGAGAGTAGGTTTCTTATGTTATTTTCTGAACGTTTGAAATATTTTGTTAATTGAAACTTTAAAAACAAAAGAAAAAAGCAGCTCAATTCTCTGTTTTTCTTAAGGATCCAAGTGTTTACCACCTGTCGATTTGAGAACATGGTTAAATAGGCTTAAAGGGTGCCTAGGGAGTTGATTTTTATAATCTTAGTATATACTAATAATAACAACAAATAATACAGTTTATTAAGCACATACAATGTGCCAGGCTCTATGCGAAGTGCTTTAAATATGCTCTCTACAGCTCTGACAATAACTGTGTGAAGAAGATATTTCCTTCATTCCCATTTAACAGATGGCAAGGTGAGCTGTAGTTCCAATCTATTACTGGTGATAAAATATGCTAAGGGAAAACTCAGACTTCCAAATGTCAAGTTTAATATCCTAAAGATCATTTCTCATGTAATAGCATTCTTTTTTCTGAGTTAACTCTACATTTTAATATGTTTACTTGAGAAAAATCAGAAAATATGGACCGGGAAAAAAGAAGATAAAAATTGCCTGTAATTTCACTATCACCCAGAGAAAATTACTACTAGCATTTTGATAGGTGCCCTTTCATATGTTTTTCCATGCATAAATTTGTATGAACTTTCAAATGCTTTGAGAAGGAACTGTGTCAAGAATTTCTCTATTAGTATTGCTTATGGCACATAACATAGAATAAATTAAAAATTTGGCTTTATTCCATACATGCCTGTATATTTTTCAAAGCAGAGTTTTAAACTGGAAAAAAAACTTCATTAAAAAAATCTATACAACTTATGTGAAAAAGAAATTATGTAGATAGGCTACTTTTTTAAAAATCCTGGCATTTATAATATTGATGTATCTACTACAAAGACTAACTGGACAATTACTATGTTATATTTGCCAGTAATTTGTAGAATCAATAATGAGCATATTACTTGTTGTGGACAGTTTATTTCAAAGGACAAGGGATCTTCATTTTAAGGAAAACGGAAAATGGCTATATAAAATATGAAAACCAGTATTTCTTTTTTTTTTTTTTAAAGATTGTCACCTGAGTGAACAACTGTTGCCAATCTTCTTTTTTTTTTCTGCTTTTTCTCCCCAAATCCCCCCAGTACATAGTTGTATATTTTAGTTGTGGGTCCTTCTAACTGTGGCATGTGGAACGCTGCCTCAACATGGCCTTGTGAGCGGTGCCATGTCTGCGCCCAGGATCCGAACCAGCGAAACCCTGGGCTGCCGAAATAGTGCACGTGAACTTAACCACTCAGCCGCGGGGCTGGCCCCCAAAACCAGTATCTCTCAACTTTAAATTTCTACCATGCAGTTGTAATCCAAAATGCTCAAAAAAAAAGAAAGCAAAAGTTAAAAAAAATACAACTTATATATTGCTTTCAAAAATCCATATAGATGTTTTCCCAAGTATCTTTAATTAAGTGGAGAAGTGTGACATGCAGATTATCGTGAAATCTCTCTACTCTTCCTTCCTGGGGAACATCCCCATGAGAAATGAAACATTCATTAACAAATACTTGTTAAGTACCCTTGTGTACAAGGTATTAATCCTTCATCAATTACATAAATCCAAAGTATTGGTGCAATTTTCGACCACCCGGATAGTATTTATGTTACCTGTCATGGACAGGAAACATTGATTTCTACTATTTTTTTCCAATTTTTTTTACCATGGTAAAATACATATAACAAAATTTACTGTCTTAGCTATTTTTAAGTGCGTAGTGCAGAAGCATTAAATACGTTAATATTGTCACGCAATCATCACCATCTATCTCCAGAACTCTTTTCTTCTTGCAAAATTATAACTCAAAACCCCTTAAACAATAACTCCCTCCTCCCCTCAGCCCCTGGCAACCACCATTCTATTTTCTGTCTCTATGATTCGACTACTCTATGTACCTCATATAAGGGGAATCATACAGTATTTGTCTTTTTGTAACTGGCATAGTTTACTTAGCATATCCTTAACGTTCATCCATGTTGTAGCATATATCAGAATTTCCTTCCTTTTTAAGGTTGAGTAATATACCAATATTGTAGGGTATATTAAAATATGTCTGTGTATAGCATATTTTGCTTATCCATTTGTCCATTGATGGACACTTGGGTTACTTTTATGTATTAGCTATTGTGAATAATGCTGCTATGAACATGGGGACACAGATACTTCTTTGACACTCTGCTTTCAACTCTTTGGGTTATATACCCAAAAGAAGAATTACTAGATCATATGGTAATTCTATTTTTAATTTTTTAAAGAACTCCATATCATTTTCCATAGCAGCTGTACCATTTTATGTTCCCACCAAGAGTGCACAAGAATTCCAATTTCTCCATATCCTTGCTAACACTTATTTTTTGTTTCTTTATTAGTAGCCATCCTAATAGATGTGAAGTGGTATCTCACTGTAGTTTTGATATGTATTTCCTTAATAATTGGTAATGTTGAGCATCTTTTCATGTGCTTATTGGCTATTTGTATATCTTCTTTGGAGAAATGTCTACTCAAGTCCTTTGCCCAATTGTTGAGTTTTAGGAATTCTCTATATATTCTGGATATTAATCCTTTATCAGATATGATTTACAAATATTTTCTCCCATTCTTCGTGTTGCCTTTTTACTTTCTTTCTTTCTTTTTTTTGTTTTTGGTGAGAAAGATTTTCCCAAGCTAACATGTGTTGCCAATCTTCCTCTTTTTGTATGAGAGCTGCTGTAACAGTACGGCCACTGACAGATGAGTGGTGTAGGTCTGCACCAGGGAACTGAACCCAGGCTGCCAAAGCGGAGCACACCAAACTTAACCACTAGGCCACTGGGGCTGGCCTGCCTTTTTACTTTCTTGATAGTGTCTTTTGATGCACAAAATTTTTAATTTTCATAAAGTCTAATTTGTCTATTTTTCTTTGTTGTCTGTGCCTTTAGTGTCTTATCCAAGAAACCATTGCTAAATCAAATGTTGTGAAGATTTTGCCCTATGTTTTCTTCTATGTGTTTTGTAGTTTTAGGTCTTACATTTAGGTCATGGATTCATTTTGAGTTACTTTTGGTATATAGTTTTAGGGAAGGGTTCAACTTCATTTTTTGCACGTGGATATCCAGTTGTTCCATCTGTTATTGAGAATTGTATACTGAAGCCTCCAACTCTTGTTGTAGAACTGTCTATTTCTCCCTTAATTCTATAAATTTTTCTTCCTGTATTTTGATGTCTGTTAGTAGGTGCATGAATGCTTATAACTGTTCTATCTTCCTGCTATTTTGACCCTTGTATTAATATATAATGTCCTTCTTTGTCTCTTGTAGCCTTTTTTTTTGGTTTAAAGTCTATTTTGTCTGATATTAATATAGCCATTATACTGTTGCATGGAATATCCTTTTCCATCCTTTCATTCCAACCTATTTATGTCTTTGGACCTAAGGTGAGTCTTATAGACAATATATAGTTGGATCATGTGTTTTTATCCATTCTGTCAATCTGTCTTTTGATTAGAGAATTTAATCTATTTATATTTAAAGTAATTAATGATGAGGAGGGACTTAGTTCTGTCATCTTTCTATTTGTGATCTATATGCCTTATAGCTTTTTGGATCCTCATTTCTTGCATTACTATCTTCTTTTGTGTTTAGTTTGATTTTTTTTTTGTAGCGAAGCATTTAAATTTCTTTACCATTTCCTTTTGTGTATATTCTTTAGCTTTTTTCTTTGTGGTGACCATGGGGATTACATTTAACATCCTATAACTTTAGTTATAACACTGGAGTTTGAATTTATACCAGCTTAACTTCAATAACATACAAAAATTCTACTCCCTTAACAGCTCCATCCCTACTTCTTTCAGTTGATGATGTCATGAAATTACAACTTTATATATTGTGTCCAGAAATATAAAGTAATAGTATGTTAATGTGTTATTCTCTTAACTTGTATAGAAAACAAAAAGTAGAGTTACACACCATTGTTTCAATAATACTAGCTTTATAATCGCCTATGTATTTACCCTTACATTTTTTTTTTCCTTCATACAGCTTCAAGTTACTGTGTAGTGTCCTTTCATTTCAACCCACAGGACTCCTTTTAGTATTTCTTGCAGGTAGGTCTAGTGTCACAAACTCTCTCAGTTTTTGTTTATTTGGGAATATCTTAATTTTTTCAGCAACTTTGAAGGACAATTTTGCCAAAAACAGGCATACCTTAAAAATATTGAGGGTCTAATGAACAGACATTTCTCCAAAGAAGATATAAGTATGGCCAATAGACACACGAAAAGATGTTCATCATCGCTAATCATCAGGGAAATGCAAAACAAAACTACACTAAGATATCACCTTACACCTGTTAGATTGGCAAAAATATCCCAAACCAAAAGTGACAAATGTTGGAGAGGTTGTGGAGAAAAAGGAACCCTCATACTCTGTTGGTGGGAATGCAAACTAGTGCAGCCACTATGGAAAACAGAATGGAGATTTCTCAAAAAGTTAAAAATGGAAATACCCTATGACCCAGCTATCCCACTACTGGGTATCTATCCTAAGAACCTGAAATCGGCAATCCCAAGAATCCCATGCACCCCTATGTTCATCACAGCATTATTTACAATAGCCAAGACGTGGAACCAACCTAAATGCCCAGAAACTGATGACTGGATAAAGAAGATATGGTATATATACACAATGGAATACTACTCAGCCATAAAAAAGGACCAAATTGTTCCATTTGCATCAACATGGATGGACCTTGAGGGTATTATGTTAAGCAAAATAAGCCAGACAGACGAACTCTATATGACCCCACTTATAGGTGGAAGTTAACATATAGACATGGAGAACTGATTGGTGGTTACCAGGGAAAAAGGGGGGTGGGGGGAGGGCACAAAGGGTGAAGTGGTGTACCCACAACATTACTAACAATAATGTACAACTGAAATCTCACAAGGTTGTAATCTATCATAATCTTAATAAAAAAAATATTGAGGGTCTAGTTCCAGACCACTGCAATAAAGTGAATACCATAATAAAATGAGTCACACAAATGTTTTGGTTTCCCAGTGCATATAAAAGTTATGTTCACACTATACTATAAGTGTGCAATAGCATTATATCTAAAAAAAATGTACATACCTTAATTAAAAAATACTTTATTGCTAAAAAATGCTAACTATCATCTGAGCCTTCAGCAAGTCATAATCTTTTTGTTAGTGGAGAGTCTTATAAAAAAATGCAGTATCTGTGAATCTCAATAAAACAAGGTATGCCTGTATAGGATTCTTGGTTGACAGTGCATTTCTTTTAGCACTTTGAATACATCAGCCCACTGTCTTCTGGCCTCTGAAATTTCTGATGAGAAATCTGCTGATTATCTTATTGAGGATTCCTTGTAAGTGATGAGTTGCTTCTCTCTTGCTGCTTTTGAAATTCTCTCTTTGTCTTTGGACAGTTTGATTATAATGTATCTTGGTATGGGTCTCTTTGAGTTCGTCTTGGAGTTCATTGAGCTTCTTGGATATCTATATGCATGTATTTCATGAAATTTGGGAAGTTTTTTGTTGTTATTTCTTTAAGTTTTTCTCTCTCTCTCCTCCTTCTAGGACTCCCACAATGTGTATTTTAGTCCACTTGATGGTGTCCCACAGTTCCCTTTGTCTCTGTTCACTTCTATCTTTTTTCTTTCTGTTTCTCAGACTGGATAATTTCCATTATCCTATCTTCGAGTTCATTGATTCTTTCTTCTGCCTGCTCAAATCTGTCTTTGAATCCCTCTAGTGAACTTTTTATTTCAATTATTGTACTTTTCAGCTCCAGAATTTTTTTTGGTTTCTTTTAAGGTTTCTATCTCTCTGTTGACTTTTTCTTGACTTTCTCCACATCTTCCGTTGGTCCTTTGAGCACCTTTAAGACAGTTGTTTTAAAGTCTTTGTCTAGTAGATTCACCATCGTGTCTTTTTCAAGGACAGTTACTGTTGATTTTTTTTTTCTTTGAATGGCCCATATTTTCCTGTTTCTTTGTATGCCATGTGGTTTATTGTTGAAAGCTGTACACTGAATGTAATACTCTAATAATTAGAATGTAATAATGTGGTAACTCTGGAAATCAGATTCTCCCCCTTCCCCAGGGTTTGTTATTTTTAGTTCTAGTTTTTTGTTTTGTTTTATTTTGTTTTTTAATTATTGTAGGCTCTCTCTATGCTAAGGATTAGCCTGAGGTGTAAACTTAAGGTCTTCTCAGGTCTTTTCTGAGCCTGTGCCTTCCCCTGGGCGTGCACAATGACTTTTTAATTTCCCCTTTATATGTGTTGCTTTTGAATGTCCTAGTCTTCAATGTCTAGCTCCCAAAAGGGTTAAAATAAAAGGCGAAGAGGGAAAAAAGACACTGGCTCATTAAATCCTCTGGAAATCAGTGGGGGAGGGCCTTGCATCAATGAGGGGCCAATGTGCAACAACAATGGCCACAGCCTCTTTATCTGCACCTCTGTCATCAGAAGCAGCAATCAGTGATCAGAGCACAGATCCCTGTTATTTGGAGGACAAGGTCCTTTTTGCCCACTTTGGCTTCCATGAACTGTGTGCAAGCTGCTCCAGGAATAGATGCACAGCTTTCTACAGTGGAGCTGAGGTGTGAGGGATGGGTAGCTGCTTCTGTGCTAAGAGCTGAAATTGACCAAAATTAACCACAATTTACCATCCGGCTTTCCTCTGAAAGTTGTAAGCCTTCAATAGACTCCAGAGTTCTAAAATTACATCAGACAGATTCTGCCAGTGCAATTATTATCTAGGTGGAGAGACAGATTTCTGGTGCTTCCTACTCTTCCATCTTTCCAGGATCCTCTCTCTATTTTTTTGAGCTATCGAGTGCTTGCTACATACCAGGCACTGTTCTAAGCATCAAGGTTCTAGGAGTTTGTTGTAATTCTTTCCTCATTTAAATAAACATATACTTTTATACCTGATTTTGTTCTTCTGACTCTGCATTTTTTTTCTTAGAGAGGGTCCCCAACATTTTATAGATTTCAGGTTACACAAAGCTTGAATCTGCCCCTGCTGTGGCATCAAGAAAGTGACATGTTTTAATTCAAAATGATCCCTAGGGTGTCTAATCTTCAGTGTGGCTCCTGTCTTACTTCCATTTTTGCTTCTTGAACACATTATCATCCCCATCCTGCTCTCTGCCAATAGGACAGTGTCACAACAAGATATGGGAGGCAAGCTTACCAAAACATGAGTCACCTTTTCTCTGTTGGTGAGAGTAAATTTCTAGAGTTGCCAGATTTGGCAAATAAAGATAAGGATTCTCTGTTAAACTTGGATTTCAGGTAAATGTTACATGGGACACACTTATACTAAAAAGTTTTCTTGTTTATGTGAAGTCCAAATTTAATTTGTAACCTATATTTTATCTGGCAACTCTGTGAATTTCTCAAAAATGTACCTTTAGCACAAGGATTAAGTTTTGTTCATCTTTCTGTGGAACTAGAACAGTTCTCAAATCAATGATAGTGGTGTTGAGTACTAACATCAGTGGCTCTTCTTAACCTTGTCTGGGAAATAAGAATCTAATGCAACTTATGGATCCTCTTCCTAGAAAACACACAAACACGAAACACTTTGCACACAATTTCAGAGCCCTAAAGCATAATTTGTAAACTGTCCCTTCTTGCCCTTCCCCCAATTCAGACCTCTTATGTAGAGCTCCTTGTTAATGCTTTATTATTTATAAAGTACTTTCATCTTCACAACAGTCTTATAATAAAACTATCTCATTTTGTAGATGAAGAAACTGAGACTTGGGTTCAGAAACATTACGTACTCAGTAATTATGATTAGAACTCATTCAGTTCTTCCCATTTCAACTCATGGGCTGTTTTCACCATGCCAGCCTGCCTCATAAGTCTTCCTTCTTATGATATTCTGAGTTCTACCAGCATTTTTGTATGGAAGTGAGAGTATAAAAGTGAAAAGGGCATTTGGTCGAGGAGTCCTGGGTACTAGTCTTAATTCCTTCACTAAGAAGCTATATGACTTTGGCCAAGACACTTCACCTCTCTGGGCCTTAGCTTACCCATCTGTACAATGGGGTAGCTGGACAACATCCTCTGAGAAGCACTAATATTCTATGATTCTAAAGTGCCTTTTCCATTGTCTGAATTTTCCTAGTTGGAAATTGGGAAATTACTTACAAAAGTAGTAAATCTACTTTCGTGACCTTCTAAAGTACAGAGATTACAGATGTACTCATAGGAGTTTGAGGTTAAAAAAGCTTAGGAGTTAGGGAGATATGAAGTTGCTCTACTTTAGGGGTTCCATGACCTATAGTATCCTATAGTATAAAGAGTTCCATCTTCACCTAGGCAGAGTATGAGGGGAGTCTAAAGGCACAGAGGAATGAGGTGAACCCCCCTGAGCAGACCTTGGGTTTGCAATGGGTGTAGAGTTTTGCTATAGTCAAATTCCAGGCTTTGATGCAGCGTTGCTGGTATAGTGGTGAGCATAGCTGCCTTCCAAATCCCAGGCTTTGCTTTTACCATCACCCTTTGGCTGAGCTTGGGGGAGACAGAGCCTGAAGCTGGAGAACCCCACTCAGACCATCAGTCCTGCTCAACTTTCCTTGGCTACCCTCCATGGAGTGAAGGGCTTAGAGCCACTAGTACCAGGAGGCACTTTCTCCACTTTAGGATTTAAAGGGAAGCTTTTCCTTTGAAGCTCAAGGGAAGAAGTTCCTGGATTTTACTTCCTTGTGCCTAAAAGAGCAACTAACTGGGGCTGGCCCCTTAGCTGAGTGGTTAAGTTTGCGTGCTCCGCTGCAGGCAGCCCAGTGTTTCGTTGGTTCGAATCCTGGGCGCAGACATGGCACCACTCATCAAACCACGCTGAGGCAGCATCCCACATGCCACAACTCGAAGGACCCACAACGAAGAATATACAACTATGTACTGGGGGCTTTGGGGAGAAAAAAGGAAAAAAAATTTAAAAATCTTAAAAAAAAAGAGCAACTAACTAAATTCCTTTGCCAGTGGCTATATTCTCTTCTTCCCTCACATTGGTTTACGGAATGCAGATAATTCCCAAGTGCACATACCCAAGACTAATAAACATCCAATACCTCAGGGGAATCGTAACTAATAACCTTAAGTCAAAATAATGTGTCAAGAAATATCTTGGCAGTTATCTCAGTGGGTTTGCCAATTTGGGAAAGTTTCTAAGAAATGCTTATAAACCAAATGGTTATGCCTCACCAGCATGGTGGTGAAATGGGCAGATGCACGGGAGGCCATTCCAAAGAGAGAAAGCAGCATGTGTAAGAAGTCAGAGACTTTGGTATGGTGAATTTGAGGGAGGAGAGGGCATTTCTCTTTTTCCTTTTCTTCCTCCCAGACAAACGTCATCCCCAGAGTTAGCCACAAGTCACCTTCCTTGCATTGCCTTTCCCATTCCATTCTTCTTCCAGGGAAAGATTGAGACATGAAAGTCTCTCAGACAGACTAATAATTTGGTGCCTCTTCAAAATGTTATACTTAAAATATTTATTAGGTAGGGTTAGGGAAAAACTAATATTTTTATTGTTATATTAAAAAAAGAAATTCAACCACTTGCACTGGCTGAAGTAGAGTCAACATTCTGGAAAAAAGGAATGTCATTTTTGCTGTAATTCTTGTCCTCATTTCTATTTTCTTTTGCAATTTACTGAATCAGACTACTTGGGAGACATACCAAAGAATTTAGAATTTAGGCTTTGTTCAATAGTTTAAAATTCATTCCAGAAAAAACAGCTTGGTGCTATGCATGATTTGATTTCAGAATTTCAGTTGACTTCACATGCAGCTGCTCGTGGCAAAACTAATCAACAGACATAGGTCAGCTCTGAAAAGGAAGTTTTTGTTTTTTAAAATTTTCACATGAAAGCATTGTCTTCTTTGGTGGAAGCAAAACCAAATTATCTTTCACCAGGAAGGTAAGGAGTTTCATACAGAAACCTGAGTTAACTGGCACATTTTCATGGCATCTCAAATGTATTGGTGCCTGGAACAGGTACCTGGATTTCTCACTCCTTAATACAGCTGTGTCCCTCATCTAAATGGAACTGTGTGCTCCCTCTGGCCTTCTACAGTCCTCTACTTTGCCTTGATTAGAGGTAATACTTATCACATAATATTGTAATTGTTTTTGCATTTTTGTCCTCTGCCAGACTATGAGCTTGCTTAGGTCAGAGACCATTTTGTCTTCGTGATACCCAGTGAGCCCTCAATAAATGAATGAATAAATGCCATGGGCAGCTAGGGAAAGATCAACAGGAGCTAGGCCTGTGTGTGAGACATCAATGAAGAACCTGAAGTCTCACTGGGCAAAGCCTGAGAAACCCTGAGCAATCTTAAGTTGCCAAAAATTCAAAGAACTTAGTCACACATGGGCCGTTTTTGTTCATGGACCACACCAAACACTTACTGTCTCTAATTTGAAACAAAACAGAATTAAGTGTAATCCAGGTACTGACCTACGATCTTTACACGTATTTCTTATTACATTATCATAACAACCCTAGGAAATAGGTGTTATTAGCCTCTATATTACAGGTTAAATGACTAAATTCAGAAAGGCTAAGTAAGTCTATGATCACTGAGCCAGGAAGAGATCAAGCTGGCCTTTGAATCCAACTCTGCCTTCTCATTCCAGCATATCTCCTGTTATAGTTTCACATTACATATCTCACTATGGAGCTGTAAGGAAGAAGGGACACTCAAGTATTACATTAATTAGAATTTTCATATGATATTCAAGGAATCAGAGACTAATTCTCTCCAGCTTCAGCCCTGAAATTGAAATACAGTAATGTTAGGCATAAACATATATCTTGATTTTCCCCCAAGGAATCTCCCTCTCTTATCCACATAGTGAGCATTAACAATTAATGGGAAGTGCTTTCCAAACCATATAACATCATTCTTAATATTTATGACGCCCACGAAACACACAAGCATCTGTTCTGTAGAGTGGTAGCTATTAAAGCATCTTTAAGTGCCAAGCACTCTCTCACGTAGACGAGTCAAAGCTGTAAGCAGTTGCCCCCCTGGAGGTAAGTAAATAGCAAGGATTCCAAGAAGATGGGAGAAAGACAATTTTAAACTCAACTCATCTTAAGGAATATTAATTCATTTTATTATGGCCAAAGTACGTAGTAATTTGAAATGGAATCAAGTTATATTTAAATGGTTGACATGATCTTTCATATTGAGGATTACTGCAAGGTACCCCTAAAGGTGAAGTTAAGATTTCCCTCTGAAAAATAAAATTAGAAAAGAATCAAAGTTCTTTTGATGGATGAGATCATACATCAGCAGGAATGACAGATCTAAGAAGTCTGCTGTTAAAGGAAGACTGAAGAGTTGGTACACCCAAAATTCAATCAAGGCGGCCTGGGAGTACCCTCAGGGAACAGGCCTGGCTTGAGGTAACTACTAAGAAAAAAAGTCTTTTATTCTGCCTGTAAAGAGAATATGTTAATGGAAGAGAGCGGTCAGCTTGAGTCTCTGATAGCAGTTGAATCAGTGGATCCAGGTACCTTCACCAGAACTTCCAAGTATTTGACAAATAAAATTTGTTTTGATAAAATAACTAGTACAATAGTACATTGGCATATATATATATGTGTGTGTATACACGTGCAAATGTAATACCAGTGTACTAGCATATATATATATATGCCAGTATGGCTAGCGTGAGCTAGTCTTTGTATATACTGACACAATTTAGTTTAGCAAAGCTGAGAACTAGACTTTAAACATGGCAATCACTTGTAAACAAATACTGCCACTCAGCCTTTCCCAGCTGACACTTCTTCAAATCGCAAGAAACACAAGATTAACTTAGCCTTAATAATAATAATAATAATAATAAGGGTAACTAACAGTTGTTGGCACTTACCAAATGTTGGGCATACTTCTAAAGCTCTACATATGAATTACCCTCTTGCATCTTCACAGCAACCTCATGAGGTGAAAGAAAAAACTGATGCATACAGAGATTCTGTGATATGTGCTAGGTCACCCGCTAATGAGTGGTGGAGCCTAAATTCTAATTTAAATTGGCCTTTGGCATTCTTAACCACTCGTTGGAGGTGAGGGATAAGGAGAAAAAATATAAATATATTTGAATAAAATGTTTAAGGAGGAGTTCTTTTGTTCTTTTGGTGTCAAGACAAAACTTAAACTGTTTCAAATAAAATGTTGGGTGAAGCTCACCCTAAGCCAAGTAAGGTATTCTTCTCCCATAAGATCCTATGCTTATCTCTGTCATTGCCTTTACTTCTCTGTGTTAAAATTATCTGCTTGTATGTTCATTATAATTATCCCACTTGACCCCAATAACTACATGATTATTTTCTCTTTTGTTTACTACTGTATCTTTGGTGCAAAGAACAGTGTTTGACAAATGGTAGGTGCTGAAGAAATATTTGTTCAAATAAAAAGAAGGGTTAGGGACACTGGGAAGGGACAGGGGTGTTAGTTGATTACTTTAGAGATTAATTTAATGATTAAAAGAAGCAAGAAACAAAGTCAGCCAGTCACTTCATGGGAACTGAAAATTCAGAAACAGAGCTGTTCTTGTATCTTGCCACCTACCTCTGGTGTCTTGCCTCTGCACTTTTTTGCATGAATATTCCATTTTACTTTGTTTTCAAACAGGCTTCCTTTGCTTACTTACAGTTTGTGCCCCCTTTTACTTTTGGCTTTTGTGAAACTTTGGGTAGCCTTGGTGCCAACGTAAGCCCCAACTCTAGTTGACCTTCCCATTCTGGAGCCCACCACTGTCTTCAGACTCAGTGCCTACTGATTCAGGTTTTCAGAAGAAAGATTCTGATTGGTTCAGCTCAGGTCAAGAGTTCTCCAATTGTCCAATAAGCTGTGGCTGGAATGTTACATGACAAAAATGGCCGTGTAGACTTGCCCTTCTGTCAAAGAGGCAGTTTTCACAGAAGGGATTGTGGGCTGGGGCATGTACCCCAAAAATAGGTTCCCTACAGATGTCACACTGATATTTCTCTCATTTTGAAATCTAGACAAGTTTTCAAAGCTACCAAAGAGTATATTCTAAATTACATAGGAAATTTATAGTCATACATTTACTGTATTTTAACAGGAAATTTCTATAGACTGCCATTTTCCAGTTGCTTGCATTTTCAATTTTGTTCTTTGATTGCTTAAAACACAGACATCTTTTCTCTCTTGCTATGCAATGAAAACGCTCTATTTTGATATGGTATGTGTTAGTCATAGTGTTTGCATTTTTCTTATGATATCAAGAAGTTAATCTGTTCCACTCTTTTTAACTAGTGTAGTTAAAGGCTTTTGATGGTTTCTTGTGATAATTGCATTATGATTTTCACCCTCTTATGTTTTGGACTACATAATTTCTGAAGCATTAAGAGAATTGCCTGAAATTTTACTTGTAGTTCTTGATTTAATACCGATGCTGAAGAGCCCTAGATTGCCCCTAGTTTACAAATGAATTCCAAAAGATCACTTCTGAGTCAGTTGTTCGAAACTGAAATACATTCTCCTAGTGGTCCACAAGAGGTTATTTAACCTATAACATATTCATTCAATTATTCATCCATTAATAGCCACTATTTGCCTGGCACTGTGGTTAAACAACTGTGTGTACAACATGAACAAAATAGATATAGTCCCTGTCCCCATGAAGCTTATAGTCTATGGGAGGAACACAAGTAGGCAAAAATTACCTTAGGGCTAACAGTAATAACTGACCCTGAGTGCATGGTGCATAGCGGGTTCTCCAAAAATATTCCTGAGATGCATGATTCAATAGGTTAAAAGTGAGTAATTTCTATTCATTATTTTATTCAGTCTTCACAATTCTCTGAGGACTTAACCTTTTGAAATCTCTAATCCTAACTAAGCTGGTTAGTAATTCCACTCAAAAAGGCAAATTTACTATGGATATATTTTTAAACTTTTTATTGATGTATAAAATATACGCAGAAAAGTATGCCTGTCTCAAGTACAACTCAATGTATTTTCACAAACTGAACACACTTGATCAAGAAACAAACTTTATCAGCATCCCAGCGCCTTCTTTGTTTCTCTTTACAGTCACTACATCCTCAAAGGTAAAGGATATTATTTAAAAATTAAAATAGATTGGCTTGCAGTCATTTAATAATGTATTTGAGAGGAAGAAAGATATTTAAGTAAATCCTAATTTGTCCATTTAGAACTCAATAAAATTTGTTGCTAGGATTGTTTGTCAGTTATGATTAGATTCAGCTATATATAATTGAAATTCAAGATAATGGCTTAAATAAGGTAGTTTATTTCTCTTTTATGTGACAGGTTTAGAAAGAGATATTTAGGGCTGATTTGGCCGCTCCACAGTTATCAGATACCTAGTTCCTTTTATCTTACAGATCAACCATTCCAGTGCATAGCTAGTGATGGTCGAAGATGTCTATTGGAAATCTAGCCATCACATCCACATTCCAGACAAGAAAAAGGAAAAAGAGCAAAAGACTGTATCTTCCAGCTGATTAAATTCACCTCTAAAGAGTCTGTCCCCAAGTCCCTTATAACATTTCTGCTTTTATCTAATTGTTCATAATTTAGTCATGAGGCTATATGGTTTTTAGGGAAACTAGTCTTTTAGCTGTATACATTGATGCCCTCAATAATACAGAAATTCTGTTAGTAAGGAAGAAGGAGAGAACATATGTGGGGTAGGCAACTGGTAGTGTCTGCTATAGTTGTGTTGATTTTCAACATAATTGCTCACCATCCATCTCATTGTCTAACGAAAATTTTCTTCCTAGGAAGGGAAAAAAATGGAAACTTAGGTGTCATGTATAAAAAATTTGGAGATGAGAGTTCAAAGAAAGGTGTCATGCATAAGAAAGTGAGAGATGAGAGTTCAAAGAAAGTTCATTTACTGTACAAAGAGATCTTCCAGCCAGATTCAATTTCTTGCTGTAGGCCCTCGAACCCATCAACAGACCTCTCTAAGCCTGAGAGTCTCACTGGTAGAATGTGGCAGATACACCTCCCCTTTAATTACAGCACAGAGGCATGGTGAGAAAAATTTCTCTAAAAAGCTGTGTGTGTGTGTGTGTGTGCGTGTGTGTGTGTTTTTTAGGCATTGGCTAGAAAAATTCAAGCTGATAGAATCCAGTCTGCACAGGCATATTTTTCTTCCTTCAAGTTTGGTATTTTCAGATCCGCAAATGGGTAAATGTTACAGTAGAATCTGGCTTATTGTGTGGGTTTATATTTAGAACAAGTTAGGTCTTGCCTCCCACAAGAAAAACAACTCACATAAAAAGGCTAATGCATCATGATTATAAGGCAGGTGCCTCTCTTGTCTCCCCTTTTCACCATGTTATTAATGTTGAGTTCAGTTCCAAGAAGATCTCTCCCTGGGGCTGGGTGAGACTGAGAGCAAGTTATACTTTGAGGCCTTCCCGCATATCATTTTTGCACAGGTGAAATCTCATTTGAGCGAGCCTCCAGGGCAGTCCATATCAGTAGAGCTAAGGGTATAAACATCAGGAAGAGCAGGAGGTAGAAAGGGAGATCAGCAGGTGCCAAAAGGGCATCTCTCTAAAGGAGCATTGTCTGGATTTAACTAGGAGATGGTGCAGGGCAGCAAGGGCGAGAGATGAGAATCGTTGTGGAGGGAAAGAACAGAGAAAGGAAGGAAAGAGACAGAGGGAATTTCCCAAGTAGGCAAGGGAGCTACAGTGAGAACATACAGGACCCCAAGCTTCAGGGGAATGGCAATTGTGGTGTAGCAAGGGCCAAGTGGTTAATTCAATGAACATTAATGAGAACCTGCTATGTCAAAGGCACTGTACTGGGGGCCGTGGGAAACACAGACTTAAACTAGACATGGACCCTGCCCACAGAGTGCTGATGGTTGCCAACCTCTATCGAGGGAGATAAGGTATAAGCTTAAAGTATGTCACAAGGTTCAAGGTGATCAGGGCTATAAAAGAAAAGTAAATGATGTGTTCCAGATATTCAAGAGAGGGAGATAGTTCAACTGAAAGAATGGTGAAGGTAAGGTGAGGTAGGGAGAGGGGACTGTAAAAGTTTTGAGGAGGACATGTCTTTTGAGTTGGATCTTGAAGGCTGAGCAAAAGGGATAGGAGTCTTAAGGGTAAGAAGAATAGAGTTTTCGGCAAGGGGAAGTTGAGTCTTAAGAGAAACAGGAGACCTGTGGAAAAAAATGGGACTAAAAGACATGGCAGGATGACAAAATTTTCCTGCAGAGCGTAGGTGGACACCCGGACCTCATAACGTAGAATCTGCTCTGGGAAATAGCCTCTGAAGGAAGAGCGAGGAAAACACTTGCTCTCTCCCTCAGTCTAGAGTTTCTACTTCTCTCCTAATTTCCCTGCCGTACCCATTCAACAACATATTAAAAGGATCTTATACCATGATCAAGTGGGATTTATCCCTGAGATGCAAAGATTGTTCAACATAGACAAATCAATAAATATAATTCACCACGTTACCGGAATGAAGACTAAAAATCATATGATCATATCCATAAATAAAGAAAAAGCATTTGACAAAATTTAACATCTTTTCATGATAAAAACTCTCAACAAATTAAGGATAGAAGGAATGTACCTCAACATAATAAAGATCGTATATGACCAGTTCACAGCTAACATTATACTCAACAGTGAAAAGCTGAAAGTTTCCTCTAAGATCAGAAACAAGACAAGGTTGCCCACTCTGATCTCTTCTATTCAACATGTAGTGGAAGTCCTAGCCAGAGCAATTAGGCAAGAAAAGGAAATAAAAGGTATCCAAATCGGAAAGGAAGTAAAATTGTCTCTGTTTTCAGATGATATGACATGATGTAGAAAACCTGAAAGATTCCACCAAAAAACTGTGAGAGCTCATAAACAAAGTTACAAGATACAAAATTAATATAAAAACCAGTTGTGTCTCTATACATTAACAATGAATTAGCAGAAAAAAATTAAGAAAACAATCCTATTTACAATAACATCAGAAAGAATAAAATACTTAGGAATGAATGTAATCAAGGAGGTGAAAAATCTGTATTCTGAAAACTGTAAGACATTGAGGAAAGAAATTGAAGAAGACACAAATAAATGAAAAAATATCCCGTGTTCATGGATCAGAAGAATTAATATTGTTAAAATAGCCATACTACCCAAAGTGATCTACAGACTCAGTGCAATTCCTATCAAAATTGTAATGGAATTTTTTACAGAAATAGAAAAAAAATCTTAAAATTTGTACAGAACCACAAAAGACCTCGAATAGCCAAAGCAATACTGAGAAAAAAGAACAAAGTGGGAGGCATCACATTTCCTGATTTCAAACTATATTACAAAGCTACAGTAATCAAAACAGTATGGTACAGGCATGAAAACAGACACATAGACCAATGGAACAGAATCAAGAGCCCAGAAATATACCCATATATATAGGGTCAATTAATCTTTGAAAAGAGTGCCAAGAATACACAATGGGAGAAAGGATAATCTCATCAGTAAATGGCGGTGGGAATACTGGATATCTACATGCAAAAGAATGATATTTGACATTTATCTTACACAATACAAAAAAAAATTAACTTGAAAAGTATTAATGACTTAAATGTAAAACCTGAAACCATAAAACTCCTAGAAGAAAACATAGAGAAAAAGCTCCCTGACATTGGTCTTGGCAATGAGGTTTTTTTTTTTTTTTTTGGATATGGCACCAAAAGCACAGGTGAGAAAAGCAAATAAACAAATAAGACTACATCACATTAAAAAGCTTCTGTACAGCAAAGGAAATAATCATCAAAATGAAAAGGCAACCTATGGAATAGGAGAAAATATTTGCAAACCGTATGTCTGATAAAGGGTTAATATCTAAAATAAGTAAGGATCTCATACAACTCAGTGGCAAAAAAACTCACAAATAACCCAATTAAAAAAATGAGCAAAGGACCTGAATAGATATTTTTCCAAAGAAGACATATAGTTGACCAACAGGTGCATGAAAAGATGTCCAACATCACTCATCATCAGGGAAATACAAATCAAAACCACAATGAGATATCACCTCACACCTGCTAGAATGGCTATTGTCCAAGAGACAAGAGATAACAAGTGTTGGTGAGGATGTGGAATAAAGGGTACCCTTGTACACTGTTGGTGTGAATATAAATTGGTACAGCCATTATAGAAAACAGTATGACAGTTCCTATATGATCCAACAATCCCACTTCTGGGGATATATCCAAAGGATATATTAGTATCTCAAAGAGATATTTGCACTCCAATCTTCATTGCAGCATTATTCACAGGAGCTAAGATATGGAAAGAACCTAAGTGTCCATTGATGGATGAATGGATAAAACAAATGTGGTATACATATATATACAATGCAGTATTTCTAGCCTTGAAAAAGAAGGAAATATTGCCGTTTGTGGCAACAGGGATTAACTTGGAGGACATTATGCTAAGTGAAATAAGTCAGACAGAGAAAGACAAATATGATCTCACTCTGTGCCATCTAAAAAAAGTTAAACTCGTAGAACCAGAAAGTAGAACAGCATTTCCAGAGGCTGGGGAATAGGGAAAATGGGAAGATGTTGGTCAAAGGGTACAAACTTTGTTTTAAGATGAATTAATTCTGGGGATCTAATGTACAGCATGGTGACTATAGCTAATAATATTATATTGTATACTTGAAATTTGCTAAGAGAGTAGATTCTAAGTATTCCTACCATAAAAAAAGGTAATTATTTGAAGTGATGGATGTGTTAATTAACTTGATTGTGGTAATCATTTTATAATGTATACAAATATTTAAAAATCATCACATTGTATACCTTTAAAAAAATCACATTTCACAACCTAATATATATACAGTTTTTATTTGTAAATCATACCTCAATAATGCTAGAAAAAATTTTAAAAATTATGCCAAAAAACAAAGATTATTTGAAATTAATATTTCAAATTTTCAGTTTGAAATCTAATAGCTACTATATGAAAGAAACTTGATAGAAATTTTCTCAAATTTGACAATTCTAGAAATTTATAAGACATTACCAATATTGAATTATGAAGCTGTAAAAACATGTTGGATAGTTAATTAAGAAAGATGCCATTTTCTTTTTCTGGGATTTGTTACATTTGTGTATTTGTCAGCTTTTTAACATTAATAATTTGTTGGTTGTGATTTCTCATTCTAAAGAAAAATTCACATTTGCACCTAATTTATTTTTTGTATCCTTTTTCTTAATGAACCTCCCTCCCAACTGAATAAACTTCAGGCCCTGTAAAAGCAGCTTCAACACACTACTCCAATGCCTTGACAGGATGTAAAACACCCAAAACTAATTAGTAACCCTGGAGAAGGAGTTACTAATTAGGAGTTACTTTTCCCCTGGAGAAGGGGATCCTTGAATCAGCTGAGATTAACTCTCCACCATGTGCCAGATATTGTCTATTGGTACTCAAAACCTTTCCTATTCTTGTAAGCCCTTCCCAGTATTGCAGGAGCAGGAAGCCTAGCAACTACTTTTGCCAAACTTCTGTTTTAATAGCCTTGTTTGGATTCAGTCAACGAGAGGCATTCAAGTGAAATTTGGGAGATAGAAGAGAAGCAGAAGCCATTATTGTTTCTCCAACATCAAAGGTATGTCGGCCTGCCTTAGCAGATAACAAAATGAAGTTTTGCAGTGGCTTCTGGGTGTTCTCCTGAATTCTCTCTGCCTTGGCCATGCAGGCAGCTGCAATGGCTTTTAAGATTTCTGCAAATTCCTTATTTCCTCAGGTTGTTGGTGGTTTTCCCTGATTTTTGCTCCCCCAGGCCTTTCCAGAGAGTTATAAGCATCTTATTCCCCATATTAAATTCCCTCCTGCCTGAAACACCTACAGTGGTTTCTGTTTTCTTACTACATCCTGATTGATACACCTGATGGAATGGAAGCTTATAGTAGAAAATAAGTATTATAGGGTAATAAACTAGCATTTTCTGCACACCTGAATTTGTGGTTGATACATACATACTCACTTCACCTCAAGCAGCTAAATCATGGATCTTTAATTAGTGGCAATGTGTTCTCTTCTATCTCCCCTCACTGCCATTCTGATTTACTGAGTGGATCCTATCTAATCCTGAAATCCATATAGCCTCCAAAAGAGTGGGGCTCAAGAAATTTGCCAGTTTCCATATCCTAGATATAACTGTATTTCAGGGTGAACAAAATTTTGTTCATACTTGCCCTCATGTCTTTTCCATGTTTTCCTTAACCTTGGCTTCTGGTCATTTGCTGTCCAGTACCACATTCTTTCCGTATTGTTTCATCTCTTCTCTTCTGGACCAGCTCTCCCATTACTGTTATTAATCCAACTCCACAGACTACGAAACGACTCTCCAATTCAGCCCCACGGTCAAGTGCTGGAGTTAAAAAGGTGGGAAGGACATAGTCCCTACTCTCAGGAGTTTACAGAGTGTTTTAACACACTATGTGTAATTTTAATCCTGATGTTGCTAAAATATTAATTACAAAATGTACACCCTTTAAGAGACTCTTACAAAACATAGAATTAGATATGGTGAGACTATAATCTATAGATTTACAGCTTGCCTGGACTCTTGTATATCACGTTAATTTAAAGCACCCCCACCTAGCTATTAGTGAGCTGTTTTTAATGTAAAGGAGTTGCATCAATTGATTTATTATACATAGGGCAAGATCCAAGCTGTCACTGCTTTGTATCTAAATTTGATTCCGAAAGGGTATCCAGGTGAAAGAATCACTTTTCAGATGAAAGAGAAAAATTCCAAAGAACACACATGATAGGGTCATACATACTCATGTTAGCCTGAGGCAAGCAAAGTTTATGTACTACTCTTTTTGAATATTTATTCATTCCGGGAATGGTTTAAATTAGTACTTTCATTCAAAGCCTCAAAGACATTATGTTTTCAGCAAAACTAATAATCACTTTCTGATAACGTTAACTGATTATGTACATTTTTCTTATGTACTGGGGGCTTTGGGGAGAAAAAGGAAAAATAAAATCTTTAAAGAAGAAAATATCATATTTAAAAAAAAAAAAAAGAGAGAGGGGGCTGGCCCCGTGGCCGAGTGGTTAAGTTTGCGCGCTCCGCTGCAGGCGGCCCAGTGTTTCATTGGTTCGAATCCTGGGCGCGGACATGGCGCTGTTCATCAGACCACGCTGAGGGAGTGTCCCATATGCCACAACTAGAAGGACCCACAACAAAGAATATACAACTATTTACTGGGGGGCTTTGGGGAGAAAAAGGAAAAAAATAAAATCTTTAAAAAGAAAAAAGAAAGAGAGAGAAGGAAGTCAAAAAGCTAAGCATCTGGTTTCAGTATTAGGCTTCCAAGAATGAGATAGAACCTATATTGCAGAGAACTGGTATATTGAAATCCTGTTACTCTTTTCATTTATCGCCTCAATCTAGTTACACAGTGTAACCTCTGGACCACCCAAAGAATAAGGGGCAGCTTTCTGGAAGGGATGCTCTTGCTTGGTATGCTCATTGAGCCTTGAGATCTTGTTTGCAAATGTCAGATTGAATCCACTTGGTTCAGGTACGGCTCTTTAACAAAAGGATTACTTTAACAAAAGTAAGATATCAAAAGGATTAGCTGTGAATCACTGGGTCCATGCAATGGAATGAATTATACATATTTCCAGATAGTTCAGCATACGTATGTATATTAGGACTCTTGATAAAGGTAACAGAAACCAACATGAAGTAGCTTAAAGCTAAAGAGTGAATTTATTATGTGGGTAAAGGGTTATCTCAGGCTAGGATGTAGCCAGGTTTCAGGAAATAAGTAGCATCGGATACAGAGGAACGCTCAAGATTGTGGCCCTCTTGTACTCTGCTTCTCTCTGCACAACTTGATTTTTCTCTCCACAGACCAAGTTTTATGCTATAGAGTTTTATTTTTGTTCTTGTTGTTGTTGTTTGTTTGTTTTCAATTTGGGGAATCATAAAGACCTCTGGACAAATGTCTTGCAAATGTCAGTCTATGTTCATAGATATATTTAAACTAATCACTATAACTTTTAAAAACTAAAAAAAATGTCAAAGGAGAGTTTGAGACCTGGCATATTAGTAAATACGGATTCAATAGAGATGCATTTGGAAAGCTTATCTTAATTTCTTATGAGAAAATCCTTTTTACTCCAGGAAATTATAGTGTTAATTTCAGATTATATTACTAATCGAAGGAATGAAAAATTATACAGAAATCTTTTAAATCACATCTTCCAATTCAAAATACATTAAACCTGGTAAACCACTAAGCTGGTTTACTTCTATGAAAACAAATTAAGCTGCATTTTTCATAAAGGGAAAGTTGCGTGTATTACGTCCAGTAAACACTCTCTCATACTAAGAGCATGAGATGTTGAGATTAAGGGGGAAATTCTTGAGAGAAGGTCAAGTTTATAGACTTTGATTAGGGGACGGTAGTGTAGACCTCTATTATTGCATTAAACATACAGACCCTCACAAAACAAGTAAAACTCAGTGTAGGTGCCAGGTAACTTATCCAACTCAAAGATGTCTTAATGATAATTACAAACTGTTCAGGTATGTGGGAAATATAGAGAATTGGAGAAATAATTTTACATTGGTCTAGTGATTTGCAGTTTATTATAAGGATTGAAAAAATAAGATATCATTTCAAAGTGTTCTTTCTCTTAAGATGTAATATGAAAACATCAAACAATTTTGATTTTGCTTTCTAATTGTTAATTAGTGATTTGACTTTGGCACTTTCCAAACATTCTGAAAAATGTTTAAATAGCAGTAAACATATTTTCATAAACTTGACTAAAAAAAGCAATTAGAACATTACTAATATGTAAATTTAGTCCAGTACCAATACATCCATATAGAGTTTATCAAGTAAATCTCTCGTGCTATAATAGAAACCCAGGTGTATTTATTTACTTTAAAATTTAGCAAATCAGTTCATAAAAGTTTTGATAGGAGAAAGTGAATTTATTTTATAATTCTACTACCAAAAAAAAGACATCTTTTTTTTTCATTTGTTACCAACTTAATTATATGACATCAAACACAAAATGAAACTAGTGTTTTCCAATATAGTTACCCTATAAACATATTTTCCCATGTACAAATTTTCCTTTACCATCTGGAATACAAAGTTAAAGACACCCATACAAATGTAGTGAATAGCACACCTCTTACTAGAGTTGTGTGAATGGACTCTTCCATTTGGAGAGAACATACAAGACCAGGAATTTAAAATCCTAAGCCAGGAATGACTCCCATCATTGTCTTCTACTCATTATGTAGGAGGCCTTTTGAGATTCACTACAGAAATTTGGCAGTCAAATTCTAGAGGCTGATTATATCACTCAATCATCAGTCAGAAGGATTAACCAGTGGCTTTTAAATATACATTGTAAAAATCCAGTTAAAAATTAGTCTTTTGGCAATTTATTTTGTTTTTATTTTATTGTGTAGCATTTAATGCATACAAAAAATAGAAGTGACATGTGTAAATATAGTGATAGAATGAGAACCTGTTACCTACCACCCGATCTAGGAACTAGAACGGTACCTTTGCCTTTGCAGCACGTGCTTTTCCCTGTCCCGTTCTTATACTCCACCTCTGGAGATGTAACCACTATTCTGAATTTTGTGTATTTTCCTGTCTTAGTCCGTTCAGACTGCTATAACAAAATACCACAGACAGGATGGCTTATAAACAACAGAAATTTATTTCTCACAGTTCTGGAGGTCAGAAGTGCAAATTCAGGATGCCGGCATGGTCAGCTTCCGTGTCTGGTGAGAGCTGGCTTCGCAGTTCATAAACAGCCATCATTTCACAGTAACCTCACACGGTGGAAGGGGCTCGGGAGCTCTGTCAGGCTTCCTTCATAAGGGCACTAATCCCATTCATGAGGGTTCTGCCCTCATGACCTAATCACCTTACAAAGGCCCCACCTCCTAACAACATTACATTGGGCTTTAGGTTTCCACATATGAATTGGGGGCAGGACACAGGCATTCAATTACTAGCAATTACCTAACAATTACTCTCTCGCTTTTAAAAAATAATTTAATCATGTATATATGTATTTCTAAGCAAAATATTTTTTAGTTTTGTTTGTGAACTTTATAAAAATGATATTGTGTATATAGTTTTCTGCTACCTGCTTTTTTCACTCAGTGTTATGTTTCTAAGATTCATCTTAAGATTATGTTCTAAGATTCATATGTTCTTGCACATGGCTGCAGCAGTGCTTTATGACCTACTTTTCCCACTCATTCTTGTGTTTGTAAGCTACATCCTTATTGCTGTCTATCTGTAGGACCTTGGACTTTCCCTCTCAGCCAGTATCCTTATCTTAAAATCCAAATAATAGTAGTGACTACTACATAGGATTGTTGTGAGCATTAATAAATTATTGTTGTGCTGCCTTTTTAAAAAAGTCTTCTGGGATAAAAACAACAACAAACAATCACACAGAGACAGAGATTGAATTGGTGGTTACCAGAAGGGACGGGGGAGGGAGGAGTGTGAAAGGGGTGACTAGGCATACGTGTGTGGCAATGGATGGTAATTAGTCTTTGGGTGGTGAACATGACGTAATCTACACAGGAATTGAAATATAATGATGTACTCCTGAAATTTATATAATGTTACCGCAATAAAATTTTTTTAAAAAGTCTTCTGGAGCACAACCAGAAGGACCTACAACTAGAATATACAACTATGTACCGGGGTACTTTGGGGAGAAGAAGAAGAAGAAGAAAAAGTCTTCTGGTAACTTATTGTTTATTCTTTGTAGGTGCCCTGGCTTTTTTCTCTGAGATTTTTAAGGTCTTTACTTTTGGTGTTGTGCCTTTTCATCACCATATGTCTAGGTGTGGATTTCTCTTTATTTATCATGCTTGATATATGCTATGCTTTCTCCGTCTGTGGATTTATCTTTAATCAGTTCAGGAAAATTCTTGGTCATTATCTTTTTCAATATTGCCTTTCTCCTATTCTCTCTATTCTTTCCTTCTATAACTCTGATGAGAGATACTGTTAAACTTTCTTCTACTGTCCATGTCTTTTAACCCCTCTTTCATGTTTTCCATCTCCTGTACTGTCTGTGCTGCATTCTGGGTAATTTCTCAGCTATAACTTCCAGGTCACTAATCCTGTCTTCAGCTGTTTTGAACACATTTACTGAGTTGTTAATTTGAAAATCTATATTTATATCTATTGGGCCAAAAAGTTCTATTGATTCTTTTACGAATCTTTCTGGTCTCTTTAATAGTCTCTTGTTTCTTAATCTATTTCATTCTATATTTGATTTCTTTAAGTGGTTCATAAAAGGTTTATTTAATAATTTGCAAATGACAATTCTGATTCCAGTTCTTCAGTTCTTAAAAATTTTTTGTTTATTGTCTCTGTTGATCCATACTCGTCATGGTATATGTGTTGGTGATTTTTTAAAAAATTGAACTTAATTTATGGAAATCCCAAAGACCCAGATTAGGAGGTGCTTTCCTCCAGAGCGTACTTGCCTTTGATTCTGAGAGGAGGTCTCGGATGCAACTGATCAGGGATCTCTGAAGCTCCTCTTGCAGAACCAGGCTCAAAGCAGAAATCGCAGGTGTAATTCCACACCTTGCAGTGTGCCTCCAAGCTTAGTCTCCTTGTCCTGAACTGGTACTGGCATTTGCCCACGCCAACTCTGGCTTTTGTGTTTGCTTATTGCTCCCTGATCTTATTTCAGCTCACTTTTTTTTCTTTTTGACCCCTTTCATAAAGCCCCAGCAAAACTTTAAAATGCATGTTAGTTTTTATTCAAATCAAGATTTAATTGTCTCATAGCTAATGGGCCCTTCAGGTTATCTACCTTTCCAGGCTGCTAGAAATAGACGTCCACACAAGCTAAGTAATAATTCTTGGGCGAAAGTTGTGGAGTATTCTTCCTTTAGTGTGATATCAAGCTTCTCCTTTCACTAAAGCCCCTGTCACTGAAGGTAGGTTCTGTGCAGAAGGAACACTCAATTGGAAGTTTGTCAATTGGAATGGACAATAATTGGAATTATTGTCTGTGTTACTTTGGAAAAATTGCTTATCCAGGATAAATTATTTAACCTCTCTGTTTCTGTTTGTTGTACTATGAAATGGGACTATACTTACCATCATACCTATCCACCAGTTAGAAGGATAAAATGAGAAAATGTGCTAAAAAACACCTTGAAAAATAGTAAGATGAGAAACAAAATGTAATGGTAATTACAGTAACTAGCATTTATTGAGTACTTCCTATGTTTGGCAATTTGCTAAGCTCTTTATGAAGCTCTCATTGGCTCCTTACAACAACCGTATAAGATGGGTACAAATATCCAGATTTAACAATTGAGGAAACTGAGACTCAGAAGAGACTAAAAGTGTAAGATGGTGGTATTATTTAGGAGCTCCTTATTTTCATCGTGAAATGGTCCAGTTCAGTTATGACAAAAGGCAGAGGATTGCTCAAGGTAAGTTAAGTATTACCATATCTCAATTTCTTGAATGATTTTCTCTCAAGTAATGAGAAGTGTTTTACAAGGATGCATGCCCCTCAAGATGCCTGCTATATTAAAACATCCACCCTGAAGAAATGATGTGTTTTCAATAAAAGCAACGTTAGCTATGAAGACTCTATAGCAATTTGTACAGCTGTGTAATCGAAACTACTAAAAGGCAAGTTATATTATTCTGCTCACAGAACAGCAGTTTGATTCCTATGACTTCTTGGCACATCTGTTTAGGATATAAATCCTAAGCCGACTGAGCAGTCACTTTCTAAATCTTCAAAATGCTTTACTAAGCGAAGTCTTTTAGTGTGGTTAAGGGGAGAAAAAAATTAATAGACTCCCAAGTGAGTAGAGGAGTCTAGCTCACTGCAGAGTGTTTAGGGCAGGTGCAGGTGGGACTGGGGTCCTGAAGAAGGTGCTCTTTGAGGTAGAGGATAGCACGCAAACCTACAAGCACCAGAAGGTGAACTCTCCTGCCAACTTGAGATCATTAGAGAGGGTCTTTGGGGACTGGGTTGCCCATGTTTGCAATGTGTTTAATTTTTCTTATTGGCAAGAGTTCAAATTGCATTTAAGTGGGCTTGATTAGACATACCAATTATTACTGGCCTGCTCACCTCCCTTTCTAGTAAAATCTCTACCCACTGACCTTACTGAGTGGTCAGTGGGCCACATGATCATGACCACAGCTAATTGGACACCTGGTCCAAAGGAGTGGCCATACACCACATCCAGTGACCTATGCCTCATCTGCTTTGGTTTAAAAAGAAAAGCAGAAGTCACATCTTCTCTCTTGGGAACCTACAATAAGAGACACAAAGGAGAGCTGCAATTTTGGTGTGTGCTGGAACTGGAAGGCCATAGAGGCGCTGGGGTTAGAGCAGCCACTTTCACAGCCAGGTGCAAGATGAGTAAGCTGAGAAGGCTGGTCCAGAGAGAGAGCAGTGCCTATTCACTGAGAGGTCAAAAAGCCTTGAGAGAGATGAAGGAGGGGCTGTTCCCTAGTCCTACTGCCACAGTTTCAACTCTTCCTGAGGCCTCGTGGTTCAGTTTACTCAGGTTTTAGTGCACATGTGTTTTTTCTATAAACCTTCCTTTTGACTTGTCTCTGAATAGTGAGTGACATTGCTCTGGTAACTTGACTCAGTTTCTGTTTCTTGCAACCAAAATAACCCAGTACAGATCAGACAATTCATCTCTATTCTGTCTAATGTTGCTTTGGGTGTTAATACCTAGACTATCTTCAAAAGCACCCTACTTGTTTCCAGTTTTAGTAGGACTCCTGCACAGTAAGTGGCAGAAAGCCACATCAAACTGATCAAACTGAGGGGGAGTTTATTGGAAGGACTGGAGAAGGACAAGGATGCTCCCGGGCCTCAAGAACAACCTGAACTAAGGACTCAAGCCCTGTTAGAGCTCTAGCTTTACCGCTTGTCTCTGCTTCTCTCTATGTATTTTTTTTATTTTTTTCTTCTTGCTACAGACTAACTTCCTTTACGTGACAGAAAACATGGCTTTTGAGCATCCCAATTTTCTATGAGCCCTTATGGCTTAGTGATTAGGAAGCATGGGCCCCAAGTCAGGTGGACTGGTTTTGAATCCAAACTTAGCCATCAACTAGCAGGGAGATCTTGACTTTTAAGCTTAACCTTAACCTCTATGTAACTCCTCTGAGCCTCTTGTTTCCTCCTCTGTAAACTGGAGATTAGAAATAGATGCCTGCCTCCCAGTGTTGTTGTGAAGATGATATGCAATAATGTATGTAAAGCATTTAGCTCAGGATCTGGCACTCAAGTTAGTACTTATTATTACTTATTATTACTTCCTTGCCAAATGCAAAAACAGAAAAGCCTTTTCCTTTGAGAATGTAGATCATAGCATATCTTGATACAAATACATTCATAGGAAAAAGGAAGGCAGGGCCTCTGGTGAATTTTTTCGTCAGCAAGTTGCAGGAGATGAATTGCAAGGGACCAGGCAAAAGAAAGGCTTGCCAAGATCTTATAGCAGATTCTAATAGCAACTCCTTGTAACTGTCACTGGAGGGCACTAACAGGCCTGGGGATGCTCAATGGGACCTAGCTTTGAAACTTACTGCTAGCCAACGCACACCCATCCAAGGCCACCAGAGGATGCCAGATTTTCAGGGTGGGGAGTTGGCCCAGGCAACTTCACTGGCCTAGGAGACGGTTCATGGAGAACTAACTGAGAGGGAAAGGAAAGGTGGCCAATAAAGAAGTGCATGCCTTACTGGCTTATTGGAGGTGCCATGCCAGGTGGGGAACCTGGAAACCTGGGACAAGAAAATCCAGAGACTCAGGAAATCTCTGCATGGGCTCGGTCTGAGTTGGAGTCTCAAACAACATGTCTCAAAGAGAGCAGACTGGAGAAGCAGGGAACTGTTAAAACATCAAGACAAGAGGGTTGGGAGAGATTAAGAATCAGATTTGAGTTGAAGAACCTATACAAAGTCAGGCAAGGCCAAGTGAGCAAGACAAAGGATGGAGGCTAGAGATAACACCCAAGGCGAAGTTAGCAGAGGTCAGGAGGCTTTGACTGAGCATCTAGGCTGCCATCTGGGAGACGTCTGCTGAAAGAATCAAACCAGTTCAGACTAAACTGTAAAATGATTATTTTGGTCTTAAAATAAACTCTACTGATTAATTCAGTCATGCTTCAAGATAATAGATGTTAAAGCACAAAGTTATTTAATATGTAATTATCTAATATGTAAAATGTATTTGCCAGTTATTATCTAAACTGCAGTTCTTCGTGCACCATCAGAAAATTCGTTACGGTACAGCGTTGTAGGAAAAATCGAAAGCACTACTGGTCAGAAGCCCAGAGGCAATTTAAAAAACAACATTTATTGGGCTTCAAAAATATGGAAAATATAGAAAAGTGTAGAGAATAAAACAAAAAATGATTCGTACTCCCACAATTTTAATTGGTCTTTTAGTCTTATTTTAAATATATACTTTATGAGTGTATTCAATTTGGTATTCTGTCTTTTACACCTACCATCATTTCACAAGTATCTCCACGTAACAAAATTATTGTTTTTTGTTTGTTTGTTTGTTTTGTTTTTGCTGAGGAAGATTGGCCCTGAGCTAACACCTGTTGCCAATCTTCTTCTTTTTTGCTTGAGGGAGACTCACCCTAAGCTAATCTTCATCTGTTTCATATGTGAGTCACCACCACAGCATGGCCACTGAGGAGTGGTATAGGTCCATGCCCAGGAACCAAACCTGGGCTGCTCAAGCAGAGCATGCCGAACTTAGCCACTGGGCCATGGGGCTGGCCCCAACAAAATTGTTTTTAATGACTGCATATGAGAGCCATGAATTTCATGTGGATGTACCATAAATTATTTTAACACTTTCACTATTATTGAATATTTAGGTTGTTTTCAATGATAAATTATAGTGTGATAAATACGCGTTGTGGATAAAATTGTTCACATTTCTGATTATTTCCTTAGAAGCTATTCCTGAAAATAAAGTTACTAGTACAAAGAGCCTGAAATTTTTCTTTTTTTTTTTTTGAGGAAGATTAACCCTGAGCTAACTACTGCCAAGCCTCCTCTTTTTGCTGAGGAAGGCTGGCCCTGAGCTAACTTCCGTGCCCGTCTTCCTCTACTTTATATGTGGGATGCCTGCCACAGGATGGCTTGTCCAGCCATGCCATGTCCACACCTGGGATCTGAACTGGCAAACCCCGGGGCTCCAAGAAGCATAATGTGCGTGCTTAACCGCTGCACCAGTGGGCTGGCCCGGGCCTGAACATTTTTAAGACTCTTGATATACAAGGTGAAATTGTTTTACAGAAAATTTGGTCAAAACTACATTTCTCTCTGCATTCCTACATTTCTCTCTGCATTCTCACCAGCATTGAATATTATCTACTCAGGTTAATATTAATGTCTTTGATAAATAATACTAATAAAACTGCAGATTTTTTCATATTTTTTTAACCATTTGTGTTTCACCTGTTGTGAATTGTCTGTTTATGTCTTTTCCCTATCCTTCTAAGTGTGACACACAGTTTTTTTCTTATGAATTTATTTAAATGCAACATAATAAAGACAAAGTATATTAACCTTTTGTCATATTAACTATTGGCCTTTATTACGATATCTTGCTACAGAGAAGATATTTCTTTTATGTAATTGAATTTATGTCTGTCTGTCTGTATGTATTTATTTGGCATTTCATCTATTGATTTAGTGATTACAAAGTTTTTCCTTATCTAAGAGACAAGATGAATATTCATTGCATTTTCTTTTAGTATTTTAAGATTTTATCTTCTTATATTTAATGCTTTAAATTAGCAGGATTTCCTTTTGAGGTGTGGTACGAGGTGAGGTTCCATGTACCCTCATAGAAAGGCAAAGTGCTTGTGACAAGGCTCTCTTCCTGTGAAATACAGTCACCAGTCCTGGTGAAGGGGCTCCATGGTGTTCAGGGTCTCCCTGACTTACTCCTGGGTGACTCCCGTTCTACACTGGGCACCATGAGCATCAGACGTTGGATTGCTTTTGTTAGTTGCAGCCGCAAGAGGATTTCCCAGAGTGGAGATGTTTTCTCATGTCAGGCTGGGGAAGTATCTAAGGGGATTGTGCAGACAGAGCATGGCCTCCAGGAATTCATACAAGGTGCTGTTCATTAAATGATTGGGACACTGAATAGGCGTCATGGCAATGCGACATATTTAGACCTAATCACAAGGCAGTCTTTCTCTTATTTTCCTTCCAGATCAGGGAGAACTTTTAGACTCCTTGAAGTTTTTATCTTTTAAAGACCTGTGCCAGAAGTCAGAGATCAGTAGGAGCAGACAGTGATCTCAGATGGAGAATTTGTAGAAGTTGTGGTAATTCTGCAGAGGAAGGATTCTCTATTCTTTATGGCAAAGGGCACTGGGACTGAGATGAAGGAGGTGGAGAGACTGATAAAACTGTCACAAAAAGGAGGGGGTCAGTTACTCCTGCTAAAGTCTTTGACTCTGCCTCTGAAGAGAACATACATGGAAGTCATCACGTGACACCAGATCTTTTATATGGTCCTTCTTCCGTAGCAGAGAGGCTCCTATACTTCTGCGTGTAAAAGCACTTCCCTGAAGGCCTCATACTCAACCAGAATTCTCGAAACAGAGATCATGGGTGAGATAGGGTTTGGTTGGGGGTGGGAGCAAGGGGAGGCACAGGCTATAATGATGGCAGAAATATGACAGTGGGGAGAGGGAGTGGGTTTTCCAAGACATAGTTGGGTCTTGGACCTCCAGTAAGAGCCAGAAATCCAGGGGCAGCATGTACATTGAATGCCCCCAGTTTCTACCCATGCTGCAGTGGCCTCATGTCAGGTGGGAGAGAGACTAGCTAAACCAGAGAAAGCTGCTTGACCCCTTTGAGTCCATCATTGTTTCAATCTGAAGACTGGAACCCACAGACCTGAGCTCCAGTGAAACATCCCTTCCTGAACTTAAGGCTGCCCCATGGGCTGAGGTCCAGCAGACCATCTGGTAGGGTGGATGGGACTTCTTTGGACCAGGCACCGATGGATAAGGTAGCCTGCTCTCTCTCAGCCAAGCCCAGCCACCTAGACTGCTAATCATGGAGCAAATAGAAAATGCCAACTGGTTGAGCTGAAACATACCTCAGCTTATTTGACCAACTGTTTGGTTTAATTAAAAGACACATTTGTTTTAGTTGTTATTTTTAATCTAACATTAAATCTTAATTTAGTCCTTTTAAATGATGACGAAGGAATGGCATTGTAATTTTCCTGTTTTCCTAAAAATTTTTCTATTAATATAAAAAATTTATTTCTGTAAATAAATGAGACAAACCATGGTTTACAACCATCATGTTTATTATGTCATCATGGTAAATAGCATGGCACGGGACTAGGAATTGTTAACCTGCTCGCAGGGTAATGTTTATATTAACTTTCCCTTTACCCACTCACCTTTGCCTTCTCAGGTTAAGGTAGAGCCCATTACATCTCAATGATATGAATTATCTTTTTTTTTGGTGAGGAAGATTAGCCCTGAGCTAACTTCCACTGCCAATCCTTTTCTTTTTGCTGAGGAAGATTGGCTTTGAGCTAACATCTGTGCCCATCTCCCTCTATTTTATATGTGGGATGCCTGCCACAGCGTGGCTTGATAAGTGGTGTGTAGGTCTGTGCCTGGGATCCACACCCATGAACCCCAGGCCGCTGAATTGGAGTACACAAACTCAACCACTATGGCACCAGGCCAGACACTGAATTATCATTTTTATATTTGGGGATGACATGCTATAACTGTGCCTTCAGTAGAGGTATGCTTTGAGTTGCTTGACAAGTCATAGTGGCAGATTTGTCTTGATTTATCAACACTCTGCCTTTAGGATCTATATTAGTTAGAGCTCTTCAATTGTGTACAGCAGAAACACACGCTGAAAAATTTGAGTAGAAAATAAAATTTTTAGAAGGACAATGGGTAGCTGATGGAGCTAATGGGAAAGCTAGGGAATCTTCCCAGAGGAGGACAGGAACCAGGACATCTCTAGAAGTTTAGGTAGCAGGAAGTCCTTGACTATCCGAGGGCACAGCTTTTGGGATGTGTGCTAACCAGATTCTCAGTGTTTAGATCGTGTCACTCAAAATTCACATCCCAGGGGAGTCTGTTTTCCCAGCTCCTTGACTACAGGAGATCAAGGCAGTTTGATTTATAGTCCCATCAAGACTCTACACAGTAGGGGAAAGTAGTTTCTCAAGTAGAGTGCTGTTACTAAAATAAGCCTTGTGTGGTAAGAAGTGTGAATCCTCACCACTTATCCTGGTCACCAGGACCACCACATGTCGTCATCCTTCCCCACTGTGGCTGGGACTCTGGATGTAATGAGAAGGTTTCCTACAATTACACCTTTGTTTTTTTTTAAAGATTGGCACCTGAGCTAACATCTGTTGCCAATCTTCTTCTTCTTGTTCTTCTTCAAAGCCCCCCAGTACATAGTTGTATACTCTAGTTGTGAGTGCCTCTGGTTGTGGCATGTGGGACACCGCCTCAGCATGGCCTGACGAGTAGTGCCATGTTCGCACCCAGGATCACAACCGGCGAAACCCTGGGCCCTGAAGCAGAGCGTGCGAACTTAGCCACTCAGCTGTGGGGCCGGCCCCTGCAATTACAACTTTTATAGCCACCAGGCAAGACATTTTGCCTATGGAGAAATGATAGTTCTGTTTTTAGGTCTCCAAAATGCCATGTGGATCTTTCAGTTTTCAGTTCTCCAAGTGAGAGTATCTGAGTGCACGCCTCTGTATGACACTCAGGAATACTTTTCCCTGCCGAAGCCACCAGAGTCCTAACCTGAGGCATGGTTTTCATCTTATTCTAACCAACATCAGGGTGAATTATCTTCTTAATCGTGCTATCCCCTATTCAAAGCTTGTCCCAGGCTTGTCTCCCTTCCCGGTGTTTCAGGGATTGTGTTAGTCCCAAAGTCTCCCACACCATTTCTCTCATGAAATGAGGACTTCTGGCCGTCTCTCCTGATGTCCCAGAATCATGCAAATGAGGTCCCTAATGTGACAGAGTTTAAGTGTCAGCTTGTGATAGGGTGGACAAGGCATGTACAAATAAGGTGCTCTGTATTGTGCTTGCGAGACTAAACTTAGATCATGGGCCAGGGTACATGGTGGGGGCTGGAGATGAATTGCTTAGAACTCCATCTTGAATGCTATAGCAACAGAAAGCACTGATCTGCTCTCCACCACATATGGAGCCATTCTGATAAGAATCAGCACTGTGAGAATAAGGTAAAGAATCCACGGGCTGGCCAGGTGGTGCCGTGGTTAAGTTCACACGTTCTGCTTCAGCGGCCCGGGTGCGGACATGGCCCCGCTTGGCAAGCCATGCTGTGGTAGGCATCCCACATATAAAGAAGAGGAAGATGGGCATGGATGTTAGCTCAGGGCCAGCCTTCCTCAGCAACAAGAGGAGGATTGGCAGCAGTTAACTCAGGGCTAATCTTCCTCAAAAAAAAAAAAAAAGAATCCAGAGGACTCACAGGGCTGGGGAGGATGTCTTACCAGCATTAAAACTCTAAATGCACTTTCCCAAAGAAATACTATTATAAATAGTGGTCAGGATCTTTAGTAGTATTAGTACAATATTTTAGGTATGTTAGGGCTCTGTAAGCTTTTGTGGGCTGGCTGTGGGGCAGAGCCACCATTTGTAATATTGTTTCTCTAGGAAAACTTGTTCCCAATTCCAGACAACAGACCAGCAGATATACTAATAAGCTGGAAATTGCCTATTTTGAGGCTTTTAACTGGTAAATACAATAGATTCATAGGCTTTCGTAGTCAGTCAAACTGAGCTTACAGTCTCGCGGTCTAAGATATTGGCCCCGAGCCCAGAAGCCCTCCTCTGCTCCTCTGTCCTCTCTCTGCTGAGCGTTTTGATTGAATTTCCCCTAGCCTCAAGAGTCCATCACCAGTGCTTTCTTTATCCCTAGATCCACTTGCAGGCATTCCACTAAGGTAAAAGCTGGGTACCTCTAATTCTAAATTTTTTAAGTAAAACATTTCAGAACAAAAATGTATAAAGGATAATGAATGCTCATGTACCCATCTTCAGAAGTAAAATATCGCCTATACAATTGAAGCTCCCATGGCCTCTCCTGGTCTCATCCCCTCTCTCTCCTATTTCAGAAGTAATCACTTTCCTGAAATCAGTGATTATCATGGCCGTGTAAATTCTCAGCCATTCTATGCACTTACCCTGGGCTTCCCCACTTACCCTGGCTTCCCCTCTGCTAGAATGGTAGAGATGTAGAGGATGGGAAAAGAGTCAGTCTAGGGAATATGGACCAGGTGATCTTGGCTCTAATTCCGGAGTCTGGGGATGGGGACACAACCTATATTGTAAGGGTGTCATTTGAGGAAGTAGAGAAAACATTCATTATGTGTGAGGCCCATATTCTGGAAGGATGTGGGGAAGGCAGGCCAGGAAGAATCAGAATAGGGTGTCTCATGAGCTGGATTTTTCTAACCCGTGGATGGTGTGTGTCTGGCAAGCATGGAATCAAGGCCAGGAAATTGATAATCATAGAAAAGGATGGGAAAGAATGGAAAAGTCTCATCCAGAGACGCCATCTCTTGGAGTTCCAACATTTCTAGGCTACAGAAATAAGGCAATAAGAGATCAAAGTCCATTCACTCACTCGATCATTCATTCAGCCATTCATCCAACAAATTAACCCCTGTCTAGGTCACAGGCAATGTTTTACACATTAGATGGCAGGACTATAAACAAGAATAAAAAAATGGCCCCTGTTCTGAAGAAACAGATTAGAAGAGGAGAGGACATGTAAAAATAATCACAATATAATGTGGTAAGACAGAAAATAGAGGAGGCTTGACAGGGCTCAGGAGACAGGCTGGGTCAGCATCAGACCCACACACTAGGTGCTAGTTTAATAAATAATCCAGGATGCAGCTTCTTAGGGAGGTAGCAGAAGGTTTGGTAGCATAGTGAGGATCTAAGAGATATTATGGGGCAGAGGAAGGGGATGAGGTGGGGGAGGCTAAAAATTCAAATTCAATGGGTGAAGATGAATCAGGGAGCTGACAGATATCTGGAAGGGAACACGAGTTCAGGCACGGGACAGATGGAACAACTGTCACCATGTGCTTACAGGACCTCCTATAGCTACCATTCTAGATACCACTTTCCTGACACTACCATTTGGAACCTACAAGCCATTATAATCCCCATATTTCTCTGTACTTCTGCTTCTCTTTATCTCACCAGACATTTCTATTTGTGTCCTATGGAACCCCTGTCTGTTGGTGAACAAATTCCCCTACTTCCTCAACTTATTCACATAACTATCTATAGCAGACACTTTTTGGAGTATCTTCACATCTCACGAAGACCTTCGTAGCACTTCTCCGCACTCATAATGGTGGACTTGTGGTAACTATCTTGTTCAATGTGTCCAAGATACCCTTGGATACTCCTTTAACCCTCTACTCGCTACTGGCCACAGATAGCTAGAGTTGATTTCTGTTACATGCAACCAGAAACTTGCTAATCTCCCACCACCTTCTAACCTGAACTGAAACCTGGCTTTCCCCTGAGGTTACCACTTCCCCTGCAGTCCTTTCAAGTAAAAGCTATTAATTCCCCTATGCCCCACATACAGAGAGACACTAGCAACATTCTTCCAGCTCCCCAGGACCCTTCTAAGCAGTTTGTCCTCTATTCTAGTATGAAGAACCTCTGCCCCACTGAGGTCCATGCTATTCAACTGGTTACCTTGTCTCCTGTCATGTACCAACCTGGTTACACCCTCACATTTGTTAAACGCCTGTCTCATTTCTTCATCCTGTGGGGAGGGGGATTTTCCTGACTCTGTGGACCACTCACTCAATGGCCCAGCTTTTTATTTCCTTGACCTTTCAAACTCAGCATCTTCGTTTCCGGTTCACTTCAGTGTACTTCTATGGCCACACCCTGTACTTTGTCACCTCCGGAACAGTTCCACCCTGGAAAACATAAACTCTATCACTATACTTACCCGTTCAGCTCTCTCCTCTGACATACTCTGATGCATTGAAGTCTCTACAGATTTTCAGCTGTGTTCTCAGTCTATCGGATGAACCCTTTTACTTGTTTCCCCTCAGCTTTCCTTTTCATCCCCTGCAATCATTGCAAACCTTCACTACTCTTCCCAAGCTCACACAATCAGGTGAAACTCCCTGTTCATTTATTAATTTATTCATTAATATTAGTCAACAGATATTTATTACACACCTACCATGTGCCAGGCACTGTAGATATAGTGGTACAGCTTTGCCAGTGAGGAGCTCACAGTCAAGGAGGAGGCAAATCCAGTAATCACACACATAAACATAATTACAAACCACCGTAAGACTTGGGGGTGGGGCCAGGCGGTAGGAAGGGGCATTTCAGGAGGAAGAAACAGCATGAGCAAAACTCTAAGGTAAAATGGAGTGTGGTTTGAGGAAATGAAACAAAAAGACCAATAGCATGGTTGGAGACGGAAAACTAGAAAGAGAGTGGAGCAAGGTGAGGCTGAATGAAGAGAGTGACAGGGTAAGATCTGCGTTTTGAAAAGATCAATGGCAAGGGATGGATAGGTGGAGCCCGGGGGGCTTTTTTAGGGCAGTGAAACTGTTCTGCATGATACTGTAATGGTGGATACATGACAACACGCATTTGTCGAAACCCATAGAATGTACAAGACAAAGAGTGAACCCCAATATGAATTATGGGCTTTAATTAATAATAATGTATTAACATTGGTTCATCAGTTGTAACAAATGTACCACACAAATGCAAGATAATAATAATAGGGGAAATGGAGTGGAGTAGAGAAGGGGTGTAAGGGAACTCTGTACTGTGTGCTCAATTTTTTGTAAATCTAAAACTGCTCTTAAAAAACAAAATAAAAGAATAAAATTAAAAAAAAATAGGGTGCCAGGGGAAGACCACTGGCTACTGTGGCAGAGGAGATGTGTGCACACCACTAGAAAGCTGTCTTAGTTCAGGCAAGAAAAGATGGTAGCTCAGACCAGAGCACTTACGGAGAAAAAGGAAAGAAGTGGATAGAAGGTGGTATTGAAAAGACTTGGTGATGGACTGGATATGGGTTGGAGATCAAGGGCCGCTGAGGTTTCTGGCTTGCCCAACTTAATGATTAAATGACGTCATTCAATGGTCAGTACAGAGGATCTAGAAAAATTTTATCAACACTGTCACTACATGCTAAGACAGCAATGAACAAATAGACTCTCAGTGTGCGTGCAAATGTAATGCTCATAAGAAAGACATTTCATTGACTGCTTTTCAGCTTTGATCGTGATTATTCCCTACCAGACCTTGTTTAAAAGGGAAGTCATCCCATTAGTCCTATTTTTGCTTCAACCATTAATTGAAGTAGACAAGGTAACTTGGCTTTTCTAGGCCTTAGTATTTACACCAGCAACACAAGAAAGCTGAACCAGATGGCCTCTAAAGTAGAAGTTGGGGATGCCAGTGGTCTCTAGCAGCCAGAGGTTTCCAGTTACTGAAGTACTCTTCATGCCTGTCCCTCCTGAACCCCCGGGCTTTCATACTGAATGCTAATACATCTAATTTGTTGGTCAGTGTTCTCCTGCTCCTGGCAGAGCTATAGTTCCTGGATTCCTGCTTCCATGTTCCAGGACCATGACTAGGATCTGCATGAACCACCATAACCTCAATTAACTCTGGACCAACACCAAATACTTCTTTCTAAGTCAGGTTTGGAACACAATACCGGATGGTCCCAGAGGAAACTTAGTTCTCTGTGTGTTTTTATTTCAAAATCAAGCCTGTCTTCAGACAACAGAACAAATGTGCCAACATCCTGTTCCAAAAACCAAAATACACAAACTCCCAGGAACCACCAGCCCTTTAGTCAATCTGCCTCCTAGAGAATGCTGTTACTGTTCAACATCCCTGGGGCCTTACCTCCTTTCCAGACACACCAGTAACACAACATGGCACCTATAGCCAACTAAACCATGCCAACATTGCTGCCAACCCACAATCGACAGTGTAGAGGTTGCCCCTCAATCTGACTTTCTCCAAATAGACTCCTATCCCTGGGTTCCAGCAGGAGAATTCGAAGTCAGGTTCTATAGTCGTGCCATGATGCCTTTGCATATCATGGCTTGTCTAAAATGCTTCATTGAGAACTGCCTAAGGGAAACACCACGACCCTGAGTCTGGCATAAGTGCTATGTTGAAACCTATGGCATTTAGGCCCACACCATCGACTGTCCCAGAGAATCCAAAGGCCCCTTGCTCTTGCCACTTTCTCCCAGCCAGCCCTGGAAGCAAACCTCATGGAAACTATCGCTGATTTACCCCTATCTAAGGCTACGATACCTTCCTGCAAGGAACTTGGCAGTGTCCTTAAGCCTCCCTCTGGCCATTATTTGCATAATGAACACAGCCCTGTGCTACATTCAAAACCACCCCTGCTCTCTGCCCTGCTCCCTGCTCAGAGTCCCTGAATCAAACAAGTACACTCTAACTTTCTGTCTCGTGAATGAGAAAGTTTCCTGTGGATGAAGTCCTCCCACATTTAGATTACTGCTCTGGAGTGTAAGGTTTATCCTCCTATGATAAATGTGTCAATTCTATATAATGTCTGCTACACTGTAATTTCTTCCAAGGGAAGCTTATTAATTTGAGTTAAACTGCAGGTTGCTGGCCAGACAGTGTATTAATTGTCCTCGGTCAAATGCCAACGCTTAGTCTCCAGTCAGCTCTGTCTGGATGTTGGGGGAAGGGAAGGGTCATTTAGTAATAAACACGACAGCCTATTGCTGCTACTCCTCAAGGCAGCCAGTTCATGGGGCATCCAGCAAGTGATCCTAAGGCCTGGTTGAACAAATAAGCTGAGGCAATCAGAATACACTTGAAGCACTTTTGTGATTATCTGATTAATGTCTCTCTAGACAAAAATCTGCATGGGGGGGCACATAGTAGGTACTCAATAGGTATTTTTCAAATTAATGAAAAAATGCATGAATAAAGTGGAAAGCCAATGGGGTTAAGAGAAGTTGGGGAAGTCAGGAGGGGACTTGAATGAGTCAAAAGTTTGACTAAGTCAAGAGATGAGTAAGCCAAGTTAGACTAAGCAGAACCTATGATGCAGAAAAGACACACAGAGTAGGTAGTAAGAAAGCCAGGCAGTAGTGAGTGGAGAGTGTGGCAGACACACACGGAGTAGCTGAGTCATTTAAGGGTAAAGATTCACAAAATCTGTGGCTGAGGTCTTGCAACTGCCTTGAATCCATAGCCACCCTCCTATTCCTCTTCTTCCTGACCCTGATTGTTCATCCTTCCGTGGGTTTCCATGAGTACGTATCTTTACAATAAACTATTTATTACTAAGGGTAACTTGAGTGAATTGCCACTTCTTGGGAGTCTCAGCTTTGGGGAGCCTGAGGGCAGCACATGAAATCCAAGAAATCCAGTTATTATTTTTCCCATGAAGCACAATTTTCCATTTCTCTGTCTAGAATGGTGGCCAGGCCATATGGAGATGTCCTGACATGCTTGAATTCAGTGTGAAGACACAGTTTAGGTTCAGTCTAGAACTCCTGCCATACGTATCTTATTTTTTTACCCCACGTTTTAAGAAAATCCTCTTATCACTCTTGAGCAAGGGCAACCAGATTTGCCTTGCCACATCTGAGTTTCAAAATCAAAGATTAGGAAAAAAATAAATATTATTTTCGAATAATACCTATGAGGAATTATGAAGATCATTTTCATCATATCACCATCAATAATTAATGCTTGATTATTATGAATCATAAGTTGATTAACTGGACAGCCATACAATCAATTACTCCCATGGTCCTGAGCCTTTTTTGGTGCCTGTATACTGTGTTTACCATCTGCGGTTGGTTGAATTCGTGGATGCTGAATCTGCAGATATGCAGGGCTGACTAAGGGACTTGTGCATCCGCAGATTTTTGGTATGAGATTGGGGAGGATCCTGGAACCACCCCCACAGATACAGAGGAGTAACTGTATATTGATTTTCTATTGCTGCTGTAACAAACTACTACACTTGTAGTGGCTTAAACAACACAGGCTTATTATCTCATAGCTTTGTATGTTAGAAGTTCAACACAGGCCTCACTAGTCTAAAGCTCCAAGATATTAGGAGAGCTTCATTCCTTTCCAGAGACTTCTAGGGAAGAATCTGCTAGCCTTTTTCAGCTTCTACAGGATGCCTGCATTCCTTGGCTCATGGTACCCTTCTTCCATTTTCAAAGCCAGTAATGGCGAGTTGAGTTCTCTTTATATCACATCTCTCTTACCCTCCTTCATAGTCACACTTCCTTTGACTGACCTCAGCTGTGAAAGGTTCGCAGCTTTTAAGGACTCGTGTGATTGGGTTGGGCCCACTTGGCTAATTCAGAATAATCTCTCCATCTCAAGGTCTTTAACCTTAATAACATCTGCAAAATCCCTTTTGCCAAGTAAGGTAATATATTCACACGTTACAAGGATCAGGACATGCACATTTTTGGGGACCAACTATTCTGTAGTCACACAGTGTAGTTACAAATCCTTTTAGAACATCTAGGATCAAGACAATGGTCAAATATGTCTAAAAAGTCCAAGCAGGTTGTTAGATTTAGGGAACCTTACTGTAAGAAATAATGTGTAGCTTTGTCCATTAATGATTAGCAGAAGGGAAGAATTACCATTTACGGAGTGCCATTAGCTTCAATATGTCAGGCATAGTGAGATATATGTTTACCTCAGTTCACCTTCACCACAACTCTTTCCAATAGATATTATCTCCATTTTATAGTTGGGAAAAGTGAGACTCACAGTGGTTAAGTAATTTGTGCAAAGTCTCATAGCTGATAAGTGGAGAAGCTGGAATTCAAACCAGATTTGTCAAGCAGTGAAACCTGTGCACTTTCCACTGTCACGTGGCCTCCCAAATTTTCTGTGGAACTTAGCTCATCTATATAAAAATTGATACACCACCAGACAAAATACTCCTTCAGGGGCTTTAAGATTGACTTTCTTGGACTCTTTAAAGATGTGCTTGGCATTGCACATCTAAAAGGAAGACATGTTCTCAGGACACAATGCTTCTTCTATTTCCCCACTGTGGTGTATAACAAGGAACACTGCTAGATACACTAAATACTTATCTCAGAAAGACACCGTGGGTAATTCTGCCATTTTATTAACTGGGCAGACTGTGGACCCGAGGACTGCCCATGGGGATTTACTGATCAGATCCGTGCTCCAATCAAGTCCTCTCTTTCCATCAATGACAGATAAACCTGCATCCAAGAAACCAGCAAAGACAGCCCTGAAATACTTTTCTAGAGAACCTTGTCAAGTCTCACTCCTACTCCTAACCATCCCGTTACTATTCCCAGCAAGACTACAGACCAGGCTTCCTGAAGATGCATTCTCACCAGGGTGAGAAAACTATGATGACTGTTGAGGCTAAGAGAGCATGTTGCTTTTGTGTTGAGAGTCTTCTCTGTTGGGTCTGGGTGCTGTTTGTTCTCCCTCCAACTCTGCCTCTTCCACATTTCCTCTGGCCCTCTCTGAGGCCAACTGTTTGATCCATACCTCTCCTCCCTGCGGACTGTTTGCATGTACTTTGGTCATCCTATCTTGTTCTGCCCTCTGATATCTATTTACTCACTCTTGATTTCTGTTGATTAATTGGCCTTCGTCTTATTGCTGCCCAAACCCTTGCATTTCTTGTTGCTGCCTTGTTCTGTCATACTGTCAGCCTGCTGCCACTTTCAATATGAATAGTATTTACTTCTAGAATTCTATTTAGGTAGATCAAACATATACTACTTTGCAGTCAGCTTCCCTTAGGCCCTGCCACAATCAAAACCCATTTATTGAGATCAGCAATATCTAAGGACTGTGACTTTTTCTTGATTCTATCAGTTTCTTTTTTTTTATTCAGAGCATACTCTTTATTTATTTGAGTAAGATTAGCCCTGAGCTAACATCTGCTGCCAATCTTCCTCTTTTTTGCTGAGGAAGATAGGCCCTGAGCTAACATCTATGCCCATCTTCCTCTTCTTTATATGTGGGACAGCTGCCACAGCATGGCTTGATAAGCAGCGTGTAGGTCCGTGCCAGGGATTCGAACCAGCGAATCCCCAGGCCGCAGAAGCAGAGCATGTGAACATAACTGCTGCACCACTGGGCTGGCCCCATCAGTTGCTTAATATTTGTGTTTTCTAGTGCATAATGTGATTTTGGAGCTTAATTTATATTCTTGAATTGCATTCTTCTGCACCTCAGAATGTATTTCTTTGCAGAGCTCGTTGTTTATGCTTCTCTTGGTAGATACTCAGAGAGAGGGATCCATTTGTGTACTTCTCAGCAAATGCATTTTCTTTTGCAGATCAGCTGAACTCCTTAACACCCGTAACTGGGAAGGTGGATAACAACTGTTCTTATAACAAATCTTCCAACAACAACAGCCAGCATTTGTTAAGTGGTTCATATGAGCCAGGTGCCATCCTCACATAATATTACTTAACCTTCCCAACAACTCTCCAAGACTAGATCACTGTTTACAGATGAGGAAACTGTGGCTTAGAAAGGTCGAGTAACTTGTCCAAAGTCTCCTAGGTAGTAGACGACAGATAGATCCAGCAATTCAATGCCATTTTATCGGTTTCCAAAATGCAGCCTTCCACTACCCTTATTGCGTCTGTTGGTTCAGATCTTGTTAAAATGTTTGCAACATTTTAGGAAAGAGAATATCAAATAGCCAGGTAAACATCAAGAACTAGCATAGAAACAAAGAGAATTTTAATTATTCTCTCCTGATAGGATAAAAATGGGACAAAGGTGGCCAAGTAGGGCAGCATTCTGGAGGGACCAGGACAGAATGCCTATTACCCTCACTGTCCTAGAGTGGTGCCAAGGTATAGAACTAATATGGGTGGGAAAACAAGGGGAGCCAATGAATAAGCAGAAGCAAAGGGGACAGAAAGGACTATGGCCTGGAGGAATTCCCAGCGTGGAAGACAGATACTAGCGGGCCTCATTAGAAGATTCCCATGCCAACTTGCATGAGTTTGCCAAGTGCAATAACACAGTCTGAAGGGGAACGGACTGGAGCAGGAACAGAGTATCAGAGAAGGTGTATGGTGGCTCCAGCAGCAAAGAAATGATCTTGAGTTCTCAGGTGATAGGCTTCCTTGGTTCCAGCTGCTCTTATTCTTTCTATCCAGATCCCCTCCCTAGTGGAGTGGTGGTGACTGAAGGAGAGGGGTATGAATAACCTGTGAGGGGATGGGAGAGTCAGGGGTTGGGAGCAGGAGGTTGTTGGCTAACGTGTGGAATTTCTCACCCAAAACAATGGGAGATACCCAAATCATAGAAGCCAGTAGAGCTGAGAAATTTTCAAGGAACCAAAATCCTAGAAGCTGGAAGGAGAGTCTGGAGGTAGGATGTGAGTTGGTGATGTCATCAAAACAAAGAGCCCAGAAAGGAATGATGGGGAGAGTCATAGAAAGAGTACAGAATTTTTGTCCAGAACAATTTAGCCCTTTCACGGTTCTTTCCAAATCCATCAAGGCTTTAAAGGCTCTAAAGAAAGCCTGTGGCTTCTCATTCTCACGCTCCATCTTCTACTAAAACCACTAGCTCTGTCCCCATGGTCTCCATTTCCATCCTGTTGTCCTGTACCTAGCCTCTGCTGCTCTGCCTAGTCTCTTGGGCTAGGCAATTCACTAAAATAATCTCCTTGGTCCTCTATTCCAGCTTCAACCCTTGACAGCATCTAGATTTGCTGTGGCCCCATGCTCTGCAGCCTGCAAACTGTCTCATCCAGCCAACGTGGTTAACTCATCCCAGAACACCCCCTGAATCCTTGCCAGAGCTAAGCCCACAGTGATGTTCCTTCTATTCCTCCTAGGAACCAAGAGGTGGAGACCCGTATAGTTTCGACTGTGTGCCATGCACAGATCATGTCCTGCCAAATACCATGATGTCCACTTGGAGGTGGTGGGACATTTAATGGTGGTCTCCATTATAGCAGAGGAATCTATAGATTTTGTAGGTTAATGGGAATTGCTGGGTTTTCCAAAATGACAAGTAGGAACACAAGAAAACCAATTTACTCAGCCGCTAATCTTGAGTGTCCTTTATAACTACATTTTCAGGAGAAAGCAAGGAAATTTTTCTTTCTGTCATTTACTTTATTCATGTATACCATATATAGGAAAATACATGAATCACAAGTGTACAGCTGGATGAATTTTTGCAAAGTGAACACACTAGTTTAATCAGTACCCAGATTAAGAAGCAAAAATTATCAGCATCCAGTCCTCTCATGTCCCCACCTGCTTACCACTCCCCATAGTGTAACCACTATTCTGAATTCTAACAACATTGATTAGTTTTGCCTGTTTCAGAATTTCATTTAAATAAAGTATATTATGATATAATATAATAATATATTAAATATATTATGTATTCTTCTGTGTGTGGCTTTTTGGATCAACGTTGTGTTTGTAAGATTCATCCATGTTGTTGTCCATAGCAGTAGTATGTTCTCTTTAATTGTTATATGGTATATTGTGTGAATATACTGCTCTTTATTCTACTGCTGTTGGACTTTTTGATTGTTTCCAGTTTTTAGCTATTATGAATAGTCCTGCTATGCACGTTCTTATACATGTCTTTGGTGAACATGTGTATGCATTTCTGTTGGGTATGTATCTATGAGTAGAATTGTTCAGTAAAAACATGTGCATATGTTCAGTTTTAGAAGTTACTGTCAAACAGTTTTCCAAAGTTGTTGTAACCAAGGATATTTTTCTAATCCTTCCTAAATCTCTTGGAACCAGAAGGAAAGGGGTGCAGAGGTGGGCAGGTAGAAATTTAGCTGGCAGTGCTGCAAGTACAGAGTAAAAGCAACTTTTCCTTCTCTTCTGCCATTGTTTTTGTCAGGTAGTTTTCTTTCCCAAGGCACAGGGCTTGGACACTACATGCCACCCAGGTGTAGTTGGCTGGTGAAATTCTACAATACTGGGACTTAGTATGAAGATGCTCAGCTAAGTCAATATAGGATACCCCATCAGAGGAGTTAGTACAGCTAAAAACCGGGCAAGAGGTCAAAGTCCAAGCAGCCTGAAGGAGAAAGTGGAGTCCAGTGGAGAAAGAAGTGGGTTGACACAAAGAAAGAGGGAGATGCAGATATCAAATTGGCGTATAGGGCCAAGAATCCAGCACGAGGGGAGAAAGAAGCAGGTGAAGAGTGAATGGGAACAGGTGTGTGGTTCATGACTGGTCTTTATACACCAGGCTGGGGTGGAATGAGAATGGTCAGCCAAGTTTAAAGAAAAACAAAGCAAAATAATCTCATCCTACTGAAAACCAAAGCTGAGTAAGCCTTGTCTGGAAATGTCTTTTGAGGATAATTGCAAACTTCTGGGAACTTGAATGGAGAATGTGGGGGTGGAACAAATATAGAGTTTTCTGTCAGAGATGTAATACACATTTCTCCAGGCCACCCGAGTCTGACAGTACAATTGGATAATATAGACAATAGCAGCCTCCGCAAGGAGGTAGTTGGAACCTCAGGTCCTTTCTGTATCTCTCAAAGATATATGGGGGGAGGGGAGGTCTCACATGCGTTTCTGAGCGGCTATTCACTGACTCATTTCACCAACCACAGCTGGCGTGCAGCCACTTCTCTGCCGAAGTAGAGAGAGAGGGCTTCCTCCCACCTGTTCCATAATCAAGCCACAAAAAAGGATGACTTTGGGCCCTGTTTTCTTGGGTGCCGCTAACGGTACAGCACTTTCATTTGACTTTATTCTTCAGTTGAACGAAAAACAACTGAGATGACAATGTAAGTGACTTCACAATGAGCCATATTCAAAAATCATCTCTCCTTCTGGACTTCCCCCAACCCCCCTCTGTAATTCCTAATAATTTACTGTGTGACCTCAAACAAGTTGCTGAACCTCTCTAATATTTAATTTTCTCATGGGTAATATGGCAAGAAAAATATCTACCTTTCAGAATTACTGTGAGGATTAAATGTGATAAAATGTAAAGGGTGTAGGCACCCCCTTTACACTAATAGTCATCACAGTTGTCAAAGTATGATATGACTTGTTATACTTAAGATTTCTTAGTTATAATCACATCCCCATTACCTAAATGATTTTGTTTCATGTTAGCTTTTCCTAACTTCGTTCTTGAAGGGTAACATTAACTTCATGCTCTAGGGGTTCTTATTGTCAATCTCATCTACCACGTGTGAGAAATAAAAATCTTAATTTTGGTCAAAAAAAATGTAAAGGGTCTAGGGAAGGGGAAACTCCACAGTTTCTTCCTTATCACCCTTCGTGTTCCCCCTCCACTCCATAAGAGGAGTGGCTAATCTGGTTAGTTAGATTCCAAGATGTTGACCAGGCCATTTTTCCTAGCAGTCAGGGTCATACACAATGCACTTGGATTATGCACATGGGTACGGATCCCTCCAGACTCTTCTCTCTTTGTCTCCATGGGACTGAGTGATGCTCCAACCCAGGCCTGCTCTCAGGCTTAGAGAGAGGGAACAGCCAGGTTGTAGTTACACTGCACAGATGCAGCCTGGTTCAGCCAGTGTCCATTTTGATTAGGCAGGGTCCTGGCTGTCCTGGTGGTTAAATATTTTTAAAGATTTCATTTATTTTTTATTTCTCCTTCTTCTCTCCAAAGCTCCTAGTACATAGTTGTATATTTTTTAGTTGTAGCTCCTTCTAGTTGTGGCATGTGGGATGCCACCTCAGCATGACTTGATGAGCGGTGCCAGGTCCGTGCCCAGGATCTGAACTGGTGAAACCCAGGCCACCAAAGTGGAGTATGCGAAATTAACCACTTGGCCATGGGGCCAGCCCCAAATATTTTTAACTTTACCCCTGAAAGAGGCCATATAAGCTTCCAGATCTAGGCATCTGACCTCAGACCATCTTATCAAAGGGTGCAAGCCTAGCTAAAATTTGGATGTTACTTGTTTTCCTTTGCTACTGTCTCCCGTGTATATTTCTCCCTCCGGACCTTGAAGAAGGGGAAATGACTGTGGTCTAAGGTAGGATTCTTGTATTCTTAAATATTAACCTAATATTATCTAATGGACGCCAAACCAAACATAACCTTTAACATTATTAATGTTAGTAGTGTTTTGGTTATCTTAATATACCACTCCAAAATGTAGTGGTTCAAAACAACAATCTTTTTTTCTTTTCTTTTTAAATTTCTCATGGTTGTATGGGTTGACTGCTTGGTGCTCTGCTGGTCAGTTCTGCTGGTCTCATCTGGGTCTCTCACACGGCTATAGTCAGATGGCAGCTGGGGCTAGAATCTCCAGATGGCTTCACTCGTGTGTCTGACACCTTGTCCGTGATGTCTAGAAGGCCAGACTCAGCTGGGATGCTGACAAGGCAAGACCTCTCTTTCTCACCTTGTAGTCCCAGGGCTTCTCCCTTTCCACATGGACTTGCCAAATGGTGGCTCAGGGCTCCTAAGAGCATAAAAGTGGAAGCTGCCAGACATCTTAAGGCTTAGGCCTGGGACAAGCACAGCGTCACTTCTTCCTTATTCTATTCCTTAAAACAAGTCAGAGGCCCAGCCCTGACTCAAAGGGAAGGATTACATAAGGGTATAAATGCCAAGAGGTGTGGCTGATTGAAAACCACCAATGTAACTGACTTCCATAGGAAATGTTAGTGTCAGTTTTATTTGCAGTCTCTAGATTTAGTAAATGTACATGAGGATTTACCTCTCTCCCCAGTCAGGGTAAGATTTTTCTACATACGGTACAATCTCCATTAAGTGTTTCCTGAGAGCTTGAGGGTCTTAGTGTGTAGGGCTACTCATATACCCCAATATATGCAGTCGCTATCTTTTGTATGTGGTTTAATTTAAAATTATGCAAATAAAGCCTCTGTTGACCCACCTGCTCCAATTTGACCTCACAGGGTTATGTGGAGGATTAAATAAAATCATTTATGTTAATTGCCTGGCACTATGCGTTAGTAAGTACTCAATAATGGTAATTGTTATTATTATTTTATTATTACTAGGGTCCCTAAGGTATTGGGCTGGTCTTGGTAAAAATGTAATGAGATGACTTTGGGAAGTCATGGTTCCCCAGGGCACCTGAGTGATTAATGCCCAAGAAAGTGGGTGGAATTGTTAACCTGAGATAATGGGGACAGAACAGGGTATCAGCTGCCCACACACAAGATGATAAGAGAATCAACAAGTACAGTTACAGGAAGTATCAGAAAGACAACAACAAGAAGAAAAAATAGAAGTAGTCAGGTCAGATGAATAGGAAAAAGAATTTAGAGGAGAGAGATCAGAACAAAAGGAAGAATCGTTTATTTCTTAGTCAGCAAAAGGCCCCTAATAGACAATGAGGCCAAGGCAATAGAGAGACTACCTGGAAGGGGGAATGAGATGAGGAGCTGCCAGTTTTCAGCTTGCAAGGAAGACAGAACCAGGTAACAACCAGACTAAGAAGAGGAGTGGGACATACATTCCCTTTGGGGTAGTATCAACCTTCTGGCACAACTAATTATGGATGATCCAGACAGCAAAGGACAAAGGACAAAACCAGCCCTTGGAAGGTAATAAATCAACTATATCCAGAGTGAAGAACCCGAGCCAATTGAAACAGCTTTGGCCTCATCATGATTATGGTGTTCAAATTTAGCCAGTTTATAACTCATTATCTACAAACTTTCTTTTCCCACATCTGTTATTCTAGTTTTCTCCTTAGTTCTCCTAGAAAAAATATGTAATAATATGTTTGAGAACAAAGAGATTAAATAAGATTTAAGTAAGATAGTGGGGGTAAAAAGCATTCTGTAAATTTTTAAGTGCTCTACAAATGTGAAATGCTATTATTTTTGAGCAGCAGACACAAGTGTTGCTCAGAGAGAGGGCTGTTAGGGCCCCACGGCTGAGGTGAACAGTTTTAAAGCCAAAGACAGTAGAGAGTTGTGAAAACCACAGAAAGAGTCGGGTAGAGACCATTGCTGATTGTTGACCTTGTGAGCTCCCTACCCTGACTCTGACGCTCACCTCTGTCCCATCTCCCAACAGCTTCGACAGAGAAGGTGTTTGGTATCATTTACCTTCAGACAAATTTGTGAACTGAAGTTGCAAGGAAAGAGCTAATGAGTATTTGACCGTTGTATTAAATTAATAAACAAATATCTAGATAAAGGTAATTCAGAAAGAAGAGCCGAGAGAAAAGCATAGATAATCATCTCTGCCTTCTAGCTTCATTTGTATCAGAAAAAGAAGAATTTCTGAACAGAAGGGGAGCAAAATTTATGGGGAAATACTTTAGTAGTAGGCTGAAAGGAGGACAGTATAGGAATAATTTCTTAAGTTAATTTTCTCTTAAAGAAAGCGGGAGGGCCTGTAAGGGCTTTGGGTGCTAAATTAGCCTGAAGGTACAAAGCTACAGAAGCATATCAGAAAAGATGTTTGACTCTGTCTATAAGATTCAATATAATTTTCACTGATTGTTTCCTTCAGCAAATATTTATTGGGTACTTATATATATGGTACTGTCTGCCCTCACAACACTTATATTCTAGAGGGTGAGACAGACAGTACAATAACAAATAAATAAAATTTCAGGTAATAATAAATTCTACGAAGAAAATTGAATTGGGAAAAGAGATGGAGAATGATTGAGTACTCACAGTATCTTTGTTCCCACTGCACTTAGCACAGTGAGAGTCCATAAAAGCCAAATGAATGAATACAGGACCGCCCCCTCCCAAGTTCAAGCCCTCACTACCTCATGCCTAGCTTATTTGTCAGTCACCTTTTCATGGGTCACTTTGCCTTTGTTCTCTCTTGTTTTCTGGTGTGATGCACACCACTGCCTGATTTAAAATGCTACACTTTTTTTTTTCCTGAGGAAGATTTGCCCCAAGCTAACATCTGTTGCTAATTTTTCTCTTTTTGCTTGAGGAAGATTTGCCCTGAGCTAACATCTGTCCCAATCTTCCTCTATTTTGTCTGTGTGTTGCCGCCATAGCATGGCCGCCAATGAGTGGTGTAGGTCCATGCCTGAGAACCACACCTGGGCTGCAGAAGCGGAGCCTGCTGAACTTAACCACAAGGCCATGGGGCCAGCCCCTAAAGTGCTACTTTTATCATGCCGCTTTTCCAGTCCGAAACCTTCAGTGGCTTCCTAATGCCTTTTTCTTTTTTTAAGGAAAGTTTAAAGAAAATGCTATATTTGTCTGTCACTGAATCTTCTTTATTGATTAATGTCACTTCTCCCCTATGTCTTACTAAAGACATGTGGTGTCCTTTTAATATTATTATTAACCTAAACAACTTTATAGGAAAGAAGGTAATAGACAGTAAACTATATTTATGTCACTCCAAATCTTTGAACTATGGAGTCACTAAACTTTAGCACTGAGAATGGCCTTGGAATCAGTCTAGATCAACTCCTTCAGTTCATGGATGAGGAAACCAAGAACAAGCAGATAAATTGCTCAAATATCAATACCCAGCCAAGTGAAGGCCCTGTCACCACTAGAACTCAACTCTTCTGATTCCCACTGTCCTCTCCACTGCCCTACTTTATACATACAGACCTTTTTACGTAGTTTAATCAGAGCATATATGCTAATTTATGTCTCTTTTTTTCTGTTTATGTTACTGGATATACACATTTCCATGTATGGACATAAGCCGGGTTCCTGTCATTTTTGGTAGCTACAAGGCATTCCATCATATCCACATAGGCTACGATTCTTTATGAATTATTGTTTTGAGTTGCATGGAGAAAGAAAATGAGCCAACACTAATACTTTGTGTTCACTGTTTTTAGTAATAATACCTGTAGCTTCTTTGTAAATTATGTTAAAATTTAAAAAATTTAAAAATTTTTTAAAATTAAATTTAAAAAATCATATATTCTTAATCTGGCTTACTCATATTTTCTTTTTTAAAAGTGGACCTGCTCATTTTGTGTGTTTCCTAAGTGTTATTCTTATTTAAGTTTTAAAAAGTATATAGAAAGGTTAAGGTATAAATATATACAAAGTATGAAATAGTTTTAAATTGATAACTGTCAAACCCATTTACTACCGATTCAAAATATGTACTTATTTATATTCCTGATTATTCTTTGTAATTCATCTCAAGGGCATGGCTATTCTGCATTTGAATATACAAAAAAGGCTTTGGAAAGTATTATCCTTCTCCCTCTTCCATTTGGAAAATAGAGGAAAAGAGTCTTTGAAAGGTGAATACCTCAAAAGTTCATTCAATACTTCCCAAAATGTCTCAGGATTTACGGCATTTTATTTTCCAAAGTCTTTGGGAAAATTAAGCCCAGACTGATAATCTAATGACCATTTTGTGGTGTTGCAGTGTTATTTTTCTTGAAAGTCATTATGACAAGATAAAGCAAATTAAAAAAATCCTAGTTCATATTTGAATTGGGTATTGAACAGACTGCTCTGCACCCAGAGAAAACTTAAAAGTAAAGGGCAACACATCCATAAATTGAGCTTTTGAATCAATGTTATTTTTGTAGTTCCTTCATTTTAATACCTGAAAATCACTAACCATGGATGCTGCTGAGAACTAAGACTAGATAAGAACTGAAGACGGGAAGGTGAACTACTCGTGGGTAGGTAGAATTGCTTGTCCACATTGTTAACAGTAACTATCATTCACTGAGCCCTTTCTCTAACAGGCTTTATGCCAAGCACTACAACTACATTGTATCATCTAATCCTCATGACTGTTTGGTGTTATTACCCCCCTTTTATGGATTAGTAAACAGAAGTTTGGAGAAGTTAGGCAATTTGCCCAAGGTCACACAGCTAGCAGAGTCAGGATACAGATCTTTAATTCCAAAGCTTATGCTTTTTGTATACCACACTGCCTCTGTTTGGGCAAATCATTGAAGGAAAGGGCAGCAGTTTACCTGTGCAATAATCTCATGGAGGGGAACTACATAAAGGTTGAGGTTGTTCCTGTGCGAAGAATATAAGTCCTTTTATTAATTAAAATGTAACATCTGTCCTAGTCATATACTTTTAGCAACTTATCCCGCATTGAAAGATAAAGATTTTGAATGAATGAAGGTTGGTCTTTTTAAATGTTACTGATCATTTATATAGTTTTCATGTGTTGTAAAAAAAAGCCTTCTAAAATCAAACATATCAGATATTACACATACCTGTCCCAGAAGAAAACAAATGAATTTGTTTACAGTGAGCAGAGGAATGAAATAACGTATCACAAACTACTTTTCTTCATCAATGATGAATTTTCAGCCTTTGGATCAATCTTTGTTCTTAAGAGATTCCTGACTTGCTTAACTTTTGCAATAGGAAATCCCATAAATTTTTGAAAAGATAGAAATCTGGAAGACTGGTCTGAACTTGCAGTGCAATTCTTTAAAATTTGACAAGATAATATGTTTTCATCACGACATATGTGATTTGGCTACCCAAGATGTATGTATTTTGAAAGTACAGTCATGTGTCATGTAACGATGTTTTGGTCAATGACAGACTGCATATACAACGGTGGTTCCATAACATTATAATGGAGCTGAAAAATTCCTATCACCTAGTGATGTGGTAGCCGTCCTAATGTCATAGCACAACCCATTACTCACGTGTGTGATGATGCTGGTGAAAACAAACCTACTGTGCTCCCAGTTGTATAAAAGTATAGCACATACAATTATGTACAATACATAATACTTGATAACAATAATAAAGACTATGTTACTGGTTTGTGTATTTACTATACTATACTTTTTATCATTATTTTAGAGTGTACTCTTTCTACTTACTAAAAAAAAAGTTTACTGTAAAACATGCCATGTTACGCTGGCAGCAGCCTCATCCATCTTGTGTTTACCACATCTCTTGATTGCACCATTTTCTCTTGTGCTTGATTTAATCTCGGGTTGTTTTGTTCATCATGGCACTTAAGCATACAAAATCCACTGCTAATGTTGCCAGTAAAAGGCCACGTGGAGTGATTGACCTGGAAACAAAATTTAAAGTGATTAAGGACTACAAAGGTGGAAAATCAGTGACGGTTATTGCTCACCATTCAAGTATGTCCCATTCCACCACAGCTACGATCTTGAAGAACAGGAACACAGTGACAGGGGCTAGCCTGGTGGCGCAGTGGTTATGTTTACATGTTCCACTTTGGCGGCCTGGGGTTCGCCAGTTCAGATCCTGGGTGTGACCTATGCACTGCTTGTCAAGCCATGCTGTGGCAGGCGTCCTACATATAGAGGAAAGTGGGCAGAGATGTTAGCTCAGGGCCAGTCTTCCTCGGCAAAAAGAGGACTGGCAGCAGATGTTAGCTCAGAGCTAATCTTCCAAAAAAAAAAGAGAACAAAGTGACAGAAGCTGTTAAAGGATCTGCTTCATTGAAGTTAATGAGACTAACAATAATTCGAGAAGGGTCTATAACAGCCATCAAGAAACTTCTAATGACCTAGATTGAAGACCAAACACAGAAGTGTACACTTCTTAGCACCATGATGGTCATGGCCAAAGCAAAAAGTTTGTTTGTGATGTTGAATGAAAAGCCTGGATCAGACTATGATGTTGAATTTGCTGCCAGCTCTGGGTAGTTTAAACAATTCGAGAATTGTTATTCATTACATAATGTGAAAGTGAGTGGTGAGTATGCGAGTGCTGATGGGAAGGCAGCTGAAGAATTTTTGGAAACTCTAGATAAGCTGACTGTGGAGGAAAATCACTTACCAGAGCAAATGTTCAGTATGGATGAAACCTCCCTATTCTGGAAACAGATGCCTGAAAGGGCTTTCATCCATAAGAAGGACAAGTAAATGCCAGGTTTCAAAGCTTTTAAGGACAGGATAACAGTCTTGCTTGGGGGCAATGTTGCAGGCTAGAAATTGAAACTCTCTGTGACCTGGCATAGTGAGAAGCCCAGGGTCTTCAAGCATATCAGTAAGCACACACTGCCAGTGTATTACAGGAACAAAAAGAAGTCATGGATGACCTAGCTCCTCTTCCAAGATGCCCTCCTGAATTGCTGTGCCAGTGACATGAAGAAGTACTGTTTGGAGAGTAACTTACCTCCCAAGATTTTGCTTATTGTTGATAATACTCCCAGACATCCTTCTTTTATTGGTGATCTTCATCCCAATATCAAAGCAGTGTTTCTTCCTCCAAACACCACCTCTTTGGTCCAATCAATGGATCAAGGAGTTATAGCAGCTTTTAAGGCCTACTACCTGAGGAGGACCTTGCCCAGTCTATTGCTGCAACTGAGGAAGACTCTGATGCAATTCTGGGAGGATTACAACATCTACGACTGCATCAAAAACCTTGCTTGAGCTTGGGGTGATGTCACCAAGGAGTGTATGAAAGGCATCTGGAAAAAGACACTCACGAGGTTCATCCATGACTTCAAAGGATTTGCCAAGGATGAGGAGGTTGCAAAAATCAACAAGGCTGTGGTTGAGGTGGCAAATAATTTGAACCTAGGTGTGGATGAGGATGACACTGAGGAGCTCCTAGAGGTAGTTTCTGAGAAATTGACTAATGAGGAGTTGTTGGAACTGGAACAGGAACACATAGCTGAAGAAGAGGCAGGAGAAAAGGAAACTGCAGGAGAAGAAAAAAAAGAACTCCCAAGAAAATTCACAGTGAAGCATTTAGCAGAAGCTTTTGCAGCCCTCAACAAGCTCCTTAAAAAGTTTGAAAACATGGACCCCCAACACCTAAAGGTTTTCATTATAGAGAGGAATGTTCATGGTGCATTATCTGCTTACAAGCAAATCTATGATAAAAAAAAAAAAAGAAACAAATCAAGCAAACCACCATGGACATATTTCTGAAAAGAGTGACACCTCCTCAAGAGAAGCCTCAGGCAGGTCCTTCAGGAGTTATTCCAGAATCCTATGTTATCATAGGAGATGACAGCTCCATGTGTGTTATTCCCCCTAAAGACCTTCCAGTGGGACAAGAGGTGGAGGTGGAAGACAGTGATATTGATGATCCCAACCATGTGTACACCTAGGCTAACGTGTGTGTTTGTGTCCTGGTTTAACAAAAAAGTTTAAAAAGTAAAACAAAAAAAATTTTTTAATAGAAAAAAGCTTATAGAATAAAGATATAAGAAGGAAAATATTTTTTTATAGCTGTACAATGTGGGTTTTTATTTTTCTGCTTTTTCTCCCCCAATCCACCCGGTACATAGTTGTATATATTTTAGTTGTGGGTCCTTCTAGTTGTGGCATGTGGGGCGCTGCCTCAACATGGCCTAATGAGCGGGACCCAGGATCCGAACTGGTGAAACCCTGGGCTGCTGAAGCGGAGTGTGTGAACTTAACCACTTGGCCACGGGGCTGACCCCTGTATTTTTGTTTTAAGCTAAGTGTTATTACAAAAGAGTCAAAAAGTTAAAACAAAATTTAAAAGTTTATAAAGTAAAAAAAGTTACGGTAAGTTAAGGTTAATTTATTATTGAAGAAGGAAAAATATGTTTTTATAAATTTAGTGTAGCCTAAGTGTACAGTGTTTATGAAGTCTACAGTTGTGTATAGTAATGTCCTAGGTCTTCACATTCACTCACCACTCACTCTCCGACTCACCCAGAGCAACTTCCAGTACTGCAAGCTTCACTCATGGAAGTGCCCTATACAAGGTGAGCCATTTTTATCTTTTATACCATATTTTCACTGTACTTTTTCTATGTTTAGATATGTTTAGATACACAAATGCTTATCATTGTGTTAAAATTGCCTACAGTATTTAGTACAGTAATGTACTGTACAGGTTTGCAGCCTAGGAGCTTACCATATAGCCTAGGTGTGTAGTAGGCTATCCCATCTAGGTTTGTGTAAGTACATTCTATGATATTCGCATAGGGATGAAATTGCCTAACAACACACTTCTCAGAACATATCCCCATAATTAAAAGATGCATGATTGTAGCTGTGTTGAGGGAAAGAGATTAACAAAGGAACCTAGAAAGGTGGAAAATGTGCTATGGTAGCCAGCCTCCAAGATAACCTAGAATGATCCTCATATCTTGGTATTCCCCTCCTACATTGAATCAAGGCTAATTTGTGTGACAAACAGATTACCGTAGAAGTGACAGTGTAGGACTTCTGAGGTTAGATAGTAAAAGACGTTCTACCTCTGCCTTCGCCCCTTAGATCCCTTCCTTTTGGGAAAGCCAGCCACCGTGGATGCAAGAGCACTTGACGTTAGACCTAGGTGAAGAGAACCTGAGGGGTCCTACCAAAAGCCAGCACTAACATGCCATCCATGTAAGTGAGCCACCTTGGAAGCAGATCTGGTAGCCTTCAGATGACTGTAGTCACAGCTGCCATCTGACTGAACCTCATGAGAATCTCTGAGCTAGAACTGTCCAGCCACAGAAACTATGAGAGATAATAAAATTGTGCCACAAAGGTTTGGCACAATTTGGTTTACAGAAATAGATAACTTACATACACACTACCATTTAAATATTGCTTTGCAGAAAGGATGTCTATTCTCTTCCCAATTATGAGTTTGGATCCAGAACAGAAAATAGCACCTATGCCAGGGAGCTCAATACTTGGAATCTAACATGAGGAACTAGTTTAAAATGTTTGGAAGAATTCAGAGGGTAAATAGGAGGATGGTGGGACTCCCAGAGATGAGCAACATGAGGGAGTTGCTACCCCTAGGGCTGCAGGGACTAGAGGAAGAGACCGTGTTGCCCAGATGTGGTAACAGATTTTTTTTAGCAGATTCTCCAGCCCCAGTTAAGCCTTGAGGTAACTGGAACCTGGATGACATCTTGACTGAAACTTCATGAGAAACCCTGAGCCAGAACCACCTGGCTAAGCCAGGTCCGAGATTCCTGACCCTCAGAAATCCTGGGAGATAATAAATATTTGTTATTTTAAACTGCTAAGCTTCAGAATAATATGTTACATAGAAATAGATAACTAATATAGATTTTGATACCTGGAAGTGGGACAAAATCCTAAAATGCAGAAATGACTTTGGAACTGGGTTGTGGGCTTTGGGGAGAGTTAGTGAAACTCTAAAGTACCTCAACAAAACTGTTAATAGAAGTATCTTGATCTTTTATATGGCTGCAGGTGAAGTCTTGCAAGAAAATGAAGTAATGTTATTGGAAACTGAAGAAAAGGGGATCCTTATTACACTGTATAGTGGCAGAAAGTTCAACAACATTGTTGCCTGAAGTAACTGAAAGGTAGAAAATGTGTCTAATGAACTGGGTGATCTAGCTAGAGAGATTTCCAAGCAAAGGTTTCTTCTTGTTGCTTACAGCAAAATGTAAGAGGAGAGAGAGAAACTAAAGGAAGAACTGTTAAACAACAAGGAGACAGAATTTGCTGGTTTTGAAAATTCTCAGCCTCTCCAAATGGCAAACAATGCTGAAGTTAAGATATAGCTTCTGAGCAAAAATCAAATCCAGGGCACTACCAGTAAAACACGGTCCAAAGAAAAAGCCAAGGGTGTGGCTATAAAATCTTTCTAGTCTCAAAAAGATTTAAGGTTGCGCATTAGAGTACTATTGAGTCAGACAAAAGGGCTTCTAAGGAGATTAAAGGTATATCTCTTTAGGAGATTAAAGGCATAGTCTCTTAATAAAATGGTAAAGTGTCTAGGAAACTTAAGTTCATTGTCCCTCAGCCATCCCATCAGAAGCCCAAGGTAGAGAAGAGCTTATTTGAAAGATATTTGTAGGTGTGGCTTTGTCTAATGGGGTAGACCCCCATAAGATTCATGGAAGACTCATAAAATTTTTTAAAGAATTATGTATGCAGAAATATTGTCACCTTGGACCAAAAGGGATAAAGATGGGACAAAATAAAAAGAGGCCTTTAGACCCTCAAATTTCTACTAGCAAGAAGTAGGCTGAGAAAATTCCTCATCTATAAATGTGGGCTATCTTTCATGAAAAAGGGAGGATGACCTAGAAGTCAGAACCAAGACCCCAGAACATGATGCTGAGAGCCAGGGAGAATTATTCCCCAGCCTTGAGACTTAATCAAGGAACTTTCAACATTAGCTTAGCTGGATTTCAGAATTATAATGGACCAGTGACTCCTTTGTGCCTGCCATCTTCCCTCCTTTTGAACAGAAATATCTACAGCAGTTACCCTGTTACGCCTGTCTCACCATTGTGTGTTGGGTATATGGAGGGGCAGATAAACTTTAGTTTCACCGGGGGGGAAGAACTGTACTCAAGGAGCTACATTTAAGGAACTAAACCCAGGGAGCCTCAACTGCACCTGGACCTGATTTAGATGATGAGATGCCATACTTCAAGCTGATGCTGTAATAAAGGTGAGACTTGTGGTGACTTTGGGAGAAAGTGAGTGTATTTTGCACGTGGGAGGGACATGAATCCTTGGGGACCAGAGAATGGACTGTGGTAGCCAGCCTCCAAGATCAGCCCTCAATTATCCTTGCCTCCTGGTATTCACACCCTTGTGTAGGCCCTTCCTACACTGTGTCACAATTGGTCTGTGTGACCAACAGCATGTGGCAGAAGTGATGGTATGTAACTTCTGAGGTTAGGTTATTAAAAAGACTGCAGCTTCCATACCAGTATCTCTCTGTCTCTCTGTCTCTGTCTCTATTTCTATCTCTTGGATAACTCCCTGTTGGAGAAGCAAGCTGCCATACTGTATGCAGCTCTAGGGAGAAGGCCACCTGGCAGAATACTAAAGCCTCTAGGAACTGTGTCCTGCCCACAACCATGTGAGTGAACTTAGTAGTGAATTATTCAGCCCTACTCTAGCTATGAGATGACTGCAGTCCCAGCCAACATCCTGAAAGCAACCTCATGAGACCTTGAATCAGAACCACCTGGCTAAGTCACTCTCAGATTACTAAACCTTAGGAACTGTATGACATAATAAAATGTTTGTTGTTTTAAACTGTGAAGTTTTGAGGTAATTTATTATGCAGTAACAGATAACAAACACACCAGCCTAAGAGCTAGGACTGCCCAACAGAAGCTAGAACAGAAGCTAGAGAGGGGCTGTCCTTCTGCAGTTGGAGCCATAAAGAAGATGCAGCCACTACTGGAGACACTGCATGAAGCACAGGGAGAAGGAAAGACTTAGCCTCTTCATGGCCCCTCATCTGCCACCCTTGCCTCCACTGGCCAAACCAAACCACAAGGAAATTGTTAAGGGAGCCTGAGAAATGTCATGTGCAAGGAGCAACCTCTTGCAATACAGAACAGGGCAGAGCGAGAGAAGGAAATTAATCTGAGAACAAATAGGCAAACTACCAGCACAACCAAGAATCCTTTTTCCAGGGAATCCCCAATAACATTCTTCGGAACCTTGTCGTCAAACTCCAGTTTGGGAAACAATGGCCTTAACCTACTCTTCTCCAAATCTCTGCAAGTCTAAATCTTATATATTAATTATGATCCACTTCAAGTACAAAGTTTTTCTCCACTAATCTTTTGTTCCTCATTACCCTGGGTAGCCCCATCTTCTTTCAGTTCCACAGCATTTGATCTACACCCATTTTAGGCATTTTTAAACACAATTTATAGTTATTTAGTGCATGTCTTATTGTCTGAGAATTAATAAGTTTCTTGAGGGTCAGCTCTATTTCTGATGTACTGTTGCATATTGCCCCACAGTCACAGCGCCTAGTACAGAACCTTGCTCAGAGTAAATATCAATAGGTATTAAGTGAATGAGTGAATGAGTATTAAAGCCAGTGATAGAAATGGTATAAAACGCTGTTAACTTTGTCTATATTACTATTAAATGCTTTATATACTCCTGCTGGAATCAAGAGATTCTAGGATAATCTTTCTATTTTCTTGGCTGGTCACATCTTTTGAACTCCTTTGAACCTTCTCTAGGGGGAAGAGAACAATAAAATTGCAAACCGGTTTGTATCTGGGCAGGAATAATTATCCTGTGAGACCAAAGTCCTGCCTGGAACTTTTTAGAAGGAGGAGTAGGTTCAGAGAACTGCACTTGTCTCCTCTCTCAACTTTGACTACTCTGAGAAAAGTCATCTGCTCAGTAAGAAAGGAATGCTCAGCATTTTGCAAAAGTGATTTCCTCTACTTCCCTATCTTTCTTGCTGATGCCTTGATAGAGGGAATAAATACAAAACAGAAAGGATGTTTTTACATAAGTTCCTCTTAATTAGTTCAGGCTTCTTCACTTCCTGCCTGGATTACCACAATGCCCCCAACAAGTCTCCTGGTATCTTGTTTCTAAAAACAAATCTTCTAAAAACACTCTCATGTTTAACGTTTTTCAGTGGTTACTCATTCTCTTCTGGATAAAATCCAAACTCTTCATGATTTGGTCTTGGGATTACTTCTTCGGCCAAATCTTTTCTTACCAACATCAAGCTTTCCAGTCCTCCCCCTCTTCCTTCTGCCTTTTTCCTTTCCCCTCTCACCTGAATCTTCTCCTAGTTCAACCCAACTCATCCTTCAAGATTTTGTTTCAACTGTCCCTCAAGGAAGTTTCTCTTGAGCCTCTCGGATAGAGTAGGCTCCCTTAGCATACTTTATAGATCACTTTGGCCTTGGGCAAGCTGCTCTCTAAACCTCAGTATCCCAATCTAGAAAATTGCTTGTGGCAAGGATAATAGATAATTGATGCAAAATACTTAGCACAGTGCCTGACATATATATTAAGTGTTACATATTAGATGTTAAATCATGGCAATTATTTAATCCAATATCTTCATTATATTTGGGAAAACAGAGATCCAGAGCAGTCAAACGATGGGCTCAAGTAGAATAAAGATAGAGAGAGGGAGACATCTGATTCGCTTATGAAGATTTACAAACCAAATTTCAAAGTGAGGAAATTAGGAGGGATTGACTTCAAATCTAATATTAAAATAAAACATTTATCAAGAAATAAACTTGGGGTTGAGAGTAGATGCTACACTACTAAGAAAAATGGCAAGTCAGGGCAACTTTCAAGACAATTCAGGATATTTGACACAACTGAAATGTTTTCTTAACTGTCTCAACTTGCTAATTTACTTTTTCTGTTTATTTCTATATTCAACGAAGTAGTGTCTGTGCATTCACTAAATAAAATGGTTTGTAACTCCTTGACATTTTTTTTTTTATTGAATTAAGTACAACGTTAAACCATTAACATGACCTTTAGAAAATCAATATTGTCCCCGGGCTCACGACCACTTACTCTACAGCTTAATTGGTCCTTAGCTTTCAGCTTCTGACTCTAGACTTGTGTTATCCAATACAGTAGCCACTAGCCTCATGTGGCTGTTGGGCACTTGAAATATGGCTAGCCCAAATTGAAATGTGCTATATAAGTGAAAATACACACAGATTTTAAAGGTTTGGTAAAAAAAAAAAAGCAAACTATCTCAATAATTTTTTACATTGACTACATGTGAAATGATAATATTTCTGTTATATTGGGATAAATATAATCTATAATTAACATTAATTTCACCCATTTCTTTTTATCTTTTTTACTGTGGCTACTGAAAAAAATTTTACTTATGTCCACTGGACAGTGCTGTTCTAGATCCTGGGATTTTTCAGAATCAGGTGGGGGGCGTTAGTTCTAAGATCAGATACTCCCCTCTCCTGGATTTTCTTTGTCTCAGTGATGTAACTCTGTCACCCTTCCTGGAGGCCAAAGGCCTCCACTATCCCATTCAGAATGGGGCCCTCAAAAGGCTGAAAGAGTTAAAGAAACAGTTTTAAATGTAGATCATTGAGCGAATCCACATTTCAAAGAGTCAAAGACAATAGGTGATTATCGACCCCAGGCAACAGCTAAGATTCACCTTACCATTCCTGATTGGCTCTCCTGTTTACTTGGATCATCTCTTAATCGTCACAACAACTCTAACATTTAGGTGCTATTATTACATACACATTTTACAAATGAGTAAATGGAAGTTAGGGAGCTAGCAGGCATGGTCTGGAGTTTTGACCCCAGGTGGTCCAACTGTCCAAGTGTCATATCTAGCAAGACTACAAGCTCCTTGAATATCCTGTACCTTGTCCCTTCATGACCTGACACATACGAGATGGTCAGTAAGTATGTGTAGTAAAATGTATATACAGTATGACTTCAACCATGTAGGGAAAAAATATGGAAAAGTCTGGAAGGAAATACATCAAAATGTTGAAAGATGGTTAATTACGAGTGGTGATGTTATGGGCATTTTTTGATAATGTACATATTTTGTTTTTCAATTTTACACTTTTCTGTATCTTCCAAACTTTTGACAATGTGCATATACTGTTTTTACTTCCATTACTCTTTAAATCACGCAAAATGTCCTTTTAAGAGAATGTAGATGGTCACTGACATGTTCTCTGTGTGCTGATACTGCTCTTTTCTTCTTCCCGTGATGTTTCCATTTCCCTCACAGTTGGTGACCCTCTCCTCCACTTCCGCTTCTCCATTCTCTCTCTCAATCTCTCTCTTCTGCTTTTTCATCTCTCTCTCCCTCCCTCCCTCTCTTGCTCTGTCCTGCTCCTTTCCATGAGCCTTTCTCAGACCTTTTCCTCTAGATCTTCCTCCTCTCTTGTCTCCTCTCTCTCCCTTCTTTCTGAGAAGATTGACATTCAAATGAAAGGTCAATCGAATGTGACTCTGCACTTGGTAGGTTTCTGGGAGATTCTATCTGCCTCTGGAGTCCTGAGAAAGGTCCTCAAGTTGGGGGCAGGGGAACGGAGGGGGAAACTTCTAAAGAGGATGGCTACATTTTGGATAAAATCAGAGGTGGGCAGGACATTTCAGAGTGACAAAAGTAGTGGGCACAAAAGTCTGAGGATTCTCTCAGGGAAAGAGAGATGAGCAGAGGGGCTTTTACCTTATTGGGTCTGGGGATTGCTGTCTCCCCGTGCTGGCACTCAATTAGAAAGGATGTGGACCTTAGTTGATTTGAGCTCCTGAATTGAATTAGTCCTGGTTGTATAATTGACTTTGATATGTGGCCTTTGGATCTGAATTGGGTTTAATAAGATTTAACTGCTTCAAAGGGCTTTATAAGAATTCATTTTATCCTTCAAATCTGATTTCAAATGCTACCTACTTTAAGACACCTTCTCTGACTTTGGTGCGCCTCATCCGGCGCTTCTATTATGCCATAGTAGATGCATACCTTATTCAAGCAATTACTTCCATTGTATTTTATCTTATTCTGGGGAAATGGTTCCTTTATTGCCTCTCTTCAGGAATCTTGAAGGACAGGCAAGTATCTTATTCATCTTTGTATCCCAGGCCTAGCACAGACCAGGAACACACTTAGTTCAGCATGCAGGTACTCATTAATGATTTTTAAAGGTTTATCAACAGTTAACATTTAGTAAGCACCATGGGAAGCCCTATACCTACACTGTTTCATTTGGCAGACACTTTAGGAGAAAAGTACTTTTATTATCCCCATTTTACAATGAGAAAACTGAGAGTAAGAGAAATTAGTTTGATCTAAAGTCAAATTTGATCCAAGATCAACTAGTATGTGGCAGAACAGGCTTTTGACATCAAGATTTGGGATGGATGGGGAATGCTTTCACTCCAGGGCTGAAGAAGTGACATGGAAGAGTCCACCATTTATTTACAAAGGCAATTATGATTTAAAATCATGGTAAGTCCTAACTCACGGTATTTCTAACTTTTGAATCACCTTTATTTCTTCCTTCCTCCTTTCCTCCCTCTTTGCCTCCCTTCCTTCCTTCCTCCCTCCATTCCATCCTTCGTTCCCTTCTGTCTCTCTTTTTCTTTCTCTTCTAAAACTCTCAAGAAAAATGTTTGAACTCCTACACTGAAGTGTAGTTCAGTCAAGAACTGAGTGTTTTACTGGGAAGGGGACTAACAGTTTACGTATTTGGTTCTTACTTCTTACCATTCATTCATTTGCAAATTTACAAATATCAAGCACCTACTGAGTGCTAGGAACCTTTTTTAGGCACTAGAGATACAGGGGTAAACGAAACAATGTCCCGGTTTTCACGAAGATTACACTCTAGTGGGCACTTTACTCCGGTTCGCTTACTCCTCACGATAACCGCATGAGGTAATGATGACACAATCATGGATAACTCTTAACAATGCTTATCTGTGCCAGGCACTGGGCTACGTGCTTTATTTGTATTAACTCAATTATCACAACAACCCTATCAGGAGGGGTTATGTTTTCTCCATTTTATAGATGAGGAAACTGAGACACAAGGAGGTAAGTGACTAGCTCAAGTGTCGAACCCAGGCAGTGTGGCTCTAACTCCCAGGCTATTAACCACAAGGCTATATTGTTTCGTTTATGTTTCTTTAACATCACACCTTTTAAGTGGCTGAGTCCTATCTCAGATGATCCCAAACCCAGGAGTTTGCGCTGTACCCCAGCGGCCTCGTGGAATAAAATAAGATTGCCCTGGAATTTTGGCAACACTCTCTCTTCCAAAGAATTCAAGCTGATTTCCACCTAATTCTCAGATTTGTGATGTGAACCTTGTACTATAAATTTCCCGGCAAGGAGCAAGTTAGGGCCAAGGCCCCGGATCATCTTACTCGGGCCGGGGCACCCAGCAGATGGCGCTATCTTAGTAGCCACCAGCTGGCTGCCCCGTCCCCGGGGCTCACCGTGTCTGCCGAAAGCTTCCCGGCCCTCCCTCACTCCCTTCTCTCTCCCCCTCCCCACGGAGCCCAGGCCCACGTGACCTCAAGGCGGCCAATGGGCAAGCAGAGAGGGCGAGCTGGTCGCTGTGGCCGCCATTAAAGCGAAGGGAAAACCCGTGAATTCGGATTAAAGGGGGAAAAACACCGCCCGCTGGGCCCACAAAATGGGGGAGACTACGGCGTCCGGGCGGTGAGGCCGCAGGAGAGCAGACGTTAGGCCGGCTTGGCCCAGGGACAACACGAAGACACAGCCGGAGAATGGTCTGAGCCAGCAGACGCCGCCACCACCTCCGCCACTGAGGAGACTCTGGGCATAAGGACATCGCCGCTGCCGGGCCGGGGGCCTGGGCTTCTCTCCGGCTTCTCGCCCTTCCCGCCCCTTGCGGGCGCCTCCCGCCCCGGGAGAAGCCTCCAGGGCTTGGGCTCTGCCCTTTCGGACTCGATTTTAATTATTTATTGTGTAATTTATTATTTTACTTGTGGCAGGGGCACCCATCTCCTCCGTCCCCCAGAGAGGGACGAGCGTCCGCGGGCTCCGCGGCGGCCGCAGTCCGGCCCACGGGGCGAGCGCGGCGCGGCCCTCCCGCCTCCGGCCCTCGGCCCCGGGCGGCGGGGTGCCGGCCGGGCGGCGGGGGCTGCTCGCGGCGGCGGGGGGGTGGGTGGGGAGGGCGGGCGGCCCGGCGGCCTCCTCTTCCACCGCCCCCCTCAACCACCACCCCCCCGCCCTCCCCGGTGTCTGTGTTTCTCTCTCTGGTCGGAGGCGGCGGTAATGGCGGATGGTGGGTTGTGGCGCCGGCGGCGGCTGCTGTGAGGGACGATGAGTTCCTCCTTCGTGCCGAACGGGGCCAGCCTGGAAGATTGTCACTGTAACCTCTTCTGCCTGGTGAGTGCCGGGGCGGCGGGCGGGGGCCGCGGCGGCGGGGCCGTGGAGGAGGGGGCCGCGAGGTGCGCCCTCGGGCCGTGGGGGAGGGGGCCGGGCCGGAGCCCGCTGCCCGAGCGAGTCCCCGGGCTGGGCCAGGCCGGGCCGGCGCCGCGGCGGAGTCCGCTCCAGCCGGGGACGCGCTCCTCGCCTGCCCGGGCTCCGCTCTGGGAGGCTGGCTGTTTCTCTCGGCTTGTTGCTGACTCTTTTCTTCCTCGCCGTAGTCTTGTCTTAAACTTGGGCTCCTTATCTGGCAGGACGCTAACATTTCCTCCCGTGTTTCTCGCTTAACTGTTGCTCTTCTCCTCGTTGCCTCGGTGTCCCTGCTTCCCACTTTCCGCGATCACCCCTTCTCCCGCTGCCTTCCTGCCTCGCTCGGGCGGTTTGGTTTCCCCCAATAAACAGGACCCCGGAACTTGTGCGCTAACAACCTCTTGTCGTTTTCCATTTTTTAATGAGTCAAACGGAGGGTTAGTTTCTTCCTCGGGTGACTTCAGACCTGGACGAAAACCAGTAGATGCCCTTTCGTATGTTCTCTCTTGAAACTTTGAAAACAGTTTGCCGTTTTGACAATTCTAGCCATCTTTTATTAGAACATTATGTTTGTGTGAGAGTGGAGCGGGCTAATGGAGGAGGTGCTGTGGTTTTGCGCTAAGTATCTGTGTATTTGTCTGTTTTGCTTGCGTTTTTAACATGTTTTTGAGCAGGCTGCTCCTCGTTTTATTAAAAAGTCTGGGGAAGCTGGATGTAGGGATGACAGTTGTGTAGGTTGGCCCAGGACTGGAGACATCCAACAGTGAAGACTTTCAAAAGTACCAACTGTTGCAAATATTTAGTCCTCAGTTGGACAGTAGCTTAGCTTCATCAGTGGTTTAAAGTTTCGGTGACTTTCTTTTTTCATTTTCCTTGTGCTATGAGAAATATTAAGAGAGTATGTGATAGGTAAGTGAATTAAGTGGGCGGAGCGCAACTAGTTGGCAAGTGTAAGCTGCCAGTCATGTATCAGCAGTTTCATTTTTGGCACCTTCTGCTTTGCACCTTTAAGTTAAAGAGTTGCTGAATTCCCTCCGTCGGATTTCTTTCAGATGCTAAGTTGAGCTCTTTAAGGCCCTCCCTCCCTATAAAATGTTTGCTGTGCGGTGTCCATTAATCACCATCTCTTCAGATGTAGTAAGACGTACAGCAGGTTTTACATTTCTGTCTTCTCACACTCAGTCTATTTTTGGTACTTTTAGGATCAGGTTCTTTGAAGATAGGCTAGCACAAATCTGACAGTTCTTTGTGAGCAGCTATTTGACTTTTCCTGAAAGTGATGTGTGAAGAGTTAAGAATTTTTTCAGTTGTAGTTCAGATTTCTTTTCTTTAGAGCCATGACTTCTATCAACATGAATAATGTCTTTAAAAACTTAATTTTCTCGTACAAGTTTGACACTAAGGAACAAATGTGACCGATTAGAACAGAACTTAGGACAGAGAGGATATTTCTTCTCTGTGTGCCGTATTAAAGTACACGTTTATATTTAAAGTTTTAAGTTTCTTTTATTTCTCCTTGAGACACGTATTTATTGACTTGCTTTTCAGTGACATGTGAGTGCTAAGTTTTAACTGTTTTCCTAAAATTTTTGGTTGTTGAATTATCAGAATTAATAAGTATTAGTTGATGTGTTTTTAATATCTTAAGCATATATTGAAAAATTGTAATGTTTTAATGAAATAAGGGACTTTAAGAGGGAGTACTTTTCACTTTTTTGAGTGAATGTGTAACAATAAAAAAAAATGCTTTCTTTTCTCCAGGCTGACTTGACGGGAATTAAATGGAAAAGATATGTATGGCAAGGCCCAACTTCTGCCCCTATTCTGTTTCCGGTGACTGAGGAAGACCCCATTTTGAGCAGTTTTAGTCGCTGCCTTAAGGCAGATGTGCTTGGTGTTTGGCGGCGAGATCAAAGACCTGGAAGAAGAGAATTGTGGATATTTTGGTGGGGTGAAGACCCCAATTTTGCTGACCTTATTCACCATGACTTATCAGGTGAAAGCAACTTATCATTTCTAACTAATGATGTAGCACTGTTGTATACTTTTCCCAAAAATGATTTATATTAACAAATTAAGATTTTTTGGGGGGGAACTCTCAGGTATGAAGCCGGATAAAAATTCAGCTTGATGTTTTGTTTCACTGCGGTTATTTTACTTAAATAATCCATATTATGGCAGGTTTTTTAAGCCTTGAATAACTTTATTTTTCCGCTACCCAGCTTCCTCATGAATTTCTCGCTGGTGTTAGGGCCCAAGTAAGGCATTTCACCTTAACATAAGAAAAATGAAATCAGTATAAAGTTCCTAACAGTCATACAATACTTTTGAAGCCAAGTGTAATTTACCTTTGAGTCAGTTCTGCCACTGCTCTCTTCTCTGTGGGTATGCAGACAGTTGTAGGGGTATCTAGAAATGTATTGTAATTTTGTTGTCTTTTCAAGGCATGTAGTTATTTTGTTACTGTTATTTGTGGTTGTTATTTTATTAACATATGAAGGCATATGTTAATTTTGTTATTCTTGGGAAGTGATTCTTTTATTTTAGATACTATTCTTCAAAGACTACCATTAATGTGAGATGAATGCCAACTTGTTTAGCTTTTATAGGACATAGGGTCATAATATAAAAAGTTACACAGAAGTAATTTTATAATTTTATTATGAGTAAATCAGTAAGATTGCTTCCATCTTGTTCTCTTGACTTTTAGGACAAAATATCACTTTAGAAAGAGAAACTAGCTCTTCTTGTAATTGCTGAAGCTTGTGTTTACTTTATTTAGGCTGTAAGAGTCAACGTTAACTGACTCTTTAATGACAGGAATGTAAATGATTGGTTGTTTGCTGCAAGGTACCAAAGACTTTAACAGGATGTTTGATAATGATTCTTGACAGGTAAATTTAGGATTGTTAGATAACTAAAAAAAGTGTTCTTATTTGAAGTTGAGTACACAGAAGTTTCTGTTATTGTCCATTTGATCTATTGGACCTATTTTGGTTTTGGGTGTAATGTAATTTAGGTGACTATCTCTAACAAGCACTTAGCAAGACCAATGTTTGTGCAGGAATGTATGTGTTACCTGTTACACTTGTTTGTTTTGATAGTTGCTTTTTACCTACTAATGAACAAACCCTTCAGTGTTAGTCCTTCTTTTTGAGAGTGATTGTAATTCTTTTATGATAAATGCTTTCCAGCTTTTCCAGCTTTCCTGATAAGATCCCTGCTGGAGAGTCTAGCCCTTAGTTCCAACTGTGTAATATAGTTCCAAATATGTTAAGTGTTGTGTTTGTATATACGTATATGTACATATATATGATGTATGCATGTGTGTTAGGATATAAAATTCCTTTATGGCATCAACAAGATGATGCTTTCTAATTGTGCCAAAAGCTAAGCCTGCTGGCTTTCTTTTTCTTTCATTTACTTAGGTATACTTGAGTTATTGTATTCTTTGTTTTAACTGGTCTTAAAAACCACCTTACTAAAATGTTTGGAGACTGTTTTAATGTTGTTGATAAATTATCTGTAAGCTATAGATAACTATAATCGTTGATAAACTCTAAACTCTAATGCCGACTTGGCAATTTCAGTTTTAATAAAGTTGGCAGAGCATCTGAACAGACCATTTTTTCCCCCCGATTCCATGAAATACATTATGTGGAATCAAAGATAATTTTAACAGATATGTAGTATTAATTTTATCATCATAGGACTAATGTTTTGAAATTTAAAGCCTATTAAGTTAAATGTGAGCTGTTTTGATGTGTATTAAAACACTATGTGGATTTTTTTTCTTCTAAGTTTCATATTATGAATTAAATATGTTTTCTCCTGAAACTGGGTTACAGTTTAAAAATTTGTCGTCTAGTTTAACTTTGTTTTTTAGCATAATTTTTAAAAATGGTAATGCTTATACTTTAAAATATTGATCTTAAATGTGAATGAAAGTGATTTGGGAAGATTAGGTTCTAATTCTTGTCAGATTTTTGCTGAATGCCATTGAATGGTACATAACTTTTAAAAATTTAGAGTGAAAACAATTGAAATAGTAAATCAAAATATATTAGTAGTATGTAATCATGTTTACTGTTCCAAAGCCTGTTGTGTACTGTTTTAAATAGTTCGTATAGTCAGTAGTATTTATATAATGTTTTAGCTTTTTTTTTAACCTGTCATTTTCTTTAGAGTGTTGTTACTTAAATCAGACATATCTTAAAGAATAATAAGGTCTCTTCAGATGGAATATATTTCTCTTGCCCTTTTCTTTGCTCCAGGGACACCGTCTGCCTCCCTTTTGGGGTAATTAGTCTGCCTCTGTCTCTCTAGCTAACCCCTTTTTCATTTCTTTCCATCTGTGGCACTCTATTCCGTTCTTTTAAGCTCCCCTGAGAAGAGAGCAGCTGGACAGTAGGGGTGGCATCAGCTGCAGGAGGGAATCCTGAGTTCCAAGTGGAGGTGTAGCACTGAGGAAAGGGGAACCGGAAGGACCCAGGTGGTAACTAAAAAGCTGGTTAATTTAGTTTTGAGCCTGCTCTTCACAGGCTGTGTCCTTCTCTTTGGTTCATCGCCTACCATGTCTTATTGCTGAAATGTTTGTGATTCTGGTGATAATATTGCCCTTCTTGGTGGGAAAAGGAGGGAACGCATTCCTCTTCGCAAAGATTGGAATTCTCAGTTTTTCTTATTAACTAGTATTCAATAATGAAAGTACAGAATTGCCTTTGCTTAACCTTAACCCTTATCTCCTTTGTGTCATCCACAGTGTATTTTTTAAAATAAACTTTTTATTTTAAAATAGTTTTAGATTTACGTAAAAGTTGAAAGATAGTATAGAGAGTTCTTGTATAACCCTCACCCAGTTTCTTTTATTGTTAACGTGTTACGTTAGAGTGGTGCATTTTTCACAACTAGTGAGCTAATATTGATACTTTAGTATTAACTGAAGTCCATACTTTATTTGGGTTTCCTTTATTTTTATTTAATGTCCTTTTTCTCCCTTATGATCTCATCCAGATACCGCATAACATTTAATTGTCATGTCTCCTAAGGCTGTTCTAGACTGTGACAGTTTTGCAGACTTTCCTTGTTTTTGATGATCTTGATAGTTCTGAAGAATTTAGTCAGGTTCCATAGTGCCTTTTAAATTTCTGTCTGTCTCTCTTATGTTGCACGTGTTTGAGTCACCTTCCTTTCAAGTTTAGCTGATGTGTAGAAATAGAATGTAAACTTGTTTTCTTGCTAATTGGTAAAAATCTATTACAGCAAACCAAATCTGATTTGACACCTAGTTTAAACCCTCAGTTAATTTATTTTGTAGCAGTAGTCAGTACTGTTTAGTAATTTCCAAAGACTTGATTTTTGGGTCAGGATTTATGCTAACTAGTATTGGCCCAACTATAACGTTCCAGAAAGAGACTTGTTTAAAATACACCTTGAATCTCAAAGGCAAATGCTTTTTTTTTTTTGACTTTTTGCTCTGCTCTCTCTAAGAGAATGGATAGTTGAATCAATAACAATATGTTTTGGTAGAAAAAGGATTAGAGAACAAAACTCTTCTCTGATTACAGCCTTTTTAATTTTATTTATTTTTTTACTTTAAACTTTGTAGCAGACCTTGTTTAGTGGTGGTGTGATAGAAGTGTAAAATTGGTGGTGGGAAAATTTTAGCTTAATCCCTCTGGTCAAAAGTTGCTATATTGGGTAGGACTGATTGCTTCTTTTAGGTGTACTGTTAGTTTGTTTCAAATTAAGATTGTTTCATTATCATTAGTATGTCCTTCCATGGGAAGAGTTTTCTGGCTACTTTTATTCTGTGCCTTAACCTTTTTGGAATTTTATTGCTTTCATCATTGGCTTTTAGTCTGTCTTCCCCTTAAAACAAAATAAAAACAAAATATGCACCCTCCCCTGAGGTTTGCATCCTAAAAAAATCATAGTAAGCCAGAATGTGATGAGACTCTTTGAGGAAACTGATACCTTGAGAACTAAAAAAAAGCACGCAGTCAGAGCTAAAAATATTTGTTATTTTTCCTGGCTCCTGTGGTCTATATATGGGATTTTAGCAACATGTCCAAATACTTCCATTATACCAGAATTTCATCATAATACTGTCAAACTAAATGGACCATTGGTTAGTCTTAGAATTTAATTTTGGATGCTTTTATTGAAGGATATTAACTATAGTGAAATTTAACCTTAAGTGGTAGCTTTAATAGGATTGACAAATAGATAAACAGCAGCCAAGTATAGGAATCTAATGTCAGCCAAACTAAAAAATTCTTTTGTACCCCAGGTAGCCTGAAGATAGTTAAATCGTTTCTATCTTCTGTTCCATGATTTACTTGTGACCCAACTCTTTTTTTTTTCTTTTTGAGGAAGATTAGCCCTGAGCTAACATCTGCTGCCAATCCTCCTCTTTTTGCTGAGGAAGACTGACCCTGAGCTAACATCCATGCCCATCTTCCTCTACTTTATGCGTGGGACGCCTACCACAGCATGGCTTTTGCCAAGTGGTGCCATGTCCACACCCGGGATCCGAACCAGCGAATCCTGGGCTGCCGAGAAGCAGAACATGTGAACTTAACCGCTGTGCCACTGCGCCGGCCCCGATGACCCAACTTTTTATATTGGGTATTCTTCTGTGGGCAACCTTCTTTGCCATATTTCTTCTGTGTACCATCCATTTTGAGCAAGAGAGTGTGTCTTTTAAATCTTCCAGTCAAAGATAATCATAGGGGCTGGCCCGGTGGCACAGCGGTTGGGTTCACACGTTCTGCTTCGGTGGCCTGGGGTTTGCCAGTTCGGATTCCAGTTGTGGACATGGCACCGCTTGGCAAGCCATGCTGTGGTAGGCGTCCCACATATAAAGTAGAGGAAGATGGGCATGGATGTTAGCTCAGGGCCAGTCTTCCTCAGCAAAAAGAGGAAGATTGGCAGCAGATGTTAGCTCAGGGCTAATCTTCCTCAAAAAAAAAAATCATAAACATATTAGGCTATTTTTAAACCAGAGTTTTTCAGGTTTTGCTGTAGATCAATGATGCTGCCAACTTAAGGCTCTCAGTAATATTTGTTGAATGAATGGCTTATGAATGGGCAATTGCTGTTCAAGACAAACCCTGAACTAGACATCTAAACATTTCTCTTTGTTCTTTAAGGAAATGCATAATATTTCTACCATGATAATTTTTTTTTAAACATTTTCAAGATTTTGTTTTTTTTCTTTTTTCTCCCCCAACCCCCGTGGTATGTAGTTGTATATTTTTAGTTGTGGGTCCTTCTAGTTGTGGCATGTGGGACGCTGCCTCAGCGTGGCCTGATGAGCGGTACCATGTCCGTGCCCAGGATCCAAACGGGCGAAACCCTGGGCCCCTGCAGCGGAGCACGTGAACTTAACCACTCGGCCACAGGGCTGGCCCCTACCATGATAATTTCTGACCCATTTGTTATTCATTAGTGTATGTTACATTTTAGCAGTGTGGCAGAACTATTTAGGAAAAGATTCCTTTTTTATCAGCTTATCACTTTGGAGATATTTAAAGATGTCAGTTTTGAAAAAAACATTGAGTACGAGTACTAGGTGCGTCAGCTTTTTAATTTTTAATTTTTTTTCCTGCTCATGGAGAATTATTTTGATGACCTGTCACATACTTTGGCATCACTACAATCTGTATCCTCAGAAGAAAATATTTTCTGGCGATCAAATTTAGCATTTCAACTTTTGCATTATTTTCCTCAGGTAAATACTTTGTAAAATTCTTTCAAGTATTGATGATTAAGAGTTCTAATGCTGATAGTAACAGAAAAGTACTAAAAACACAGATTTGAAACTGTTTTCTCTGGGGATACAGATACAAGAGGAAAACGTTTATTTAAATGCATTAAGCAGACTTTTTCCATTAGGCTATGATTGATTAAGTTCAAAAGAGCTAGGTAAAGATTTGCCATGTGTTCTTCTCTCCCTCCCTTTCTTATTGTAATGATGGTGTTGAGATTCAGGGACTTATTTTAATTAGCATAAGAGGTACATATCACTATGTCTTGGGTGGGTTGGTTGTACCATTTCACTTTTCATATCTCTGAATACATGTTAGAGAGAAGTACTTTTATTATGGTTATTATAACATTAGGATATCAAAGCTTGGCTCAGTAGGCTTCTTTTTCTAAGTAATAATCTACCCCCGCCCCCCGAAAAAAGAACAAACCGTCAGGCTTTTCACTGCGTGTTATTAGGACTTATTATTTCCTTAGCAATGAAAAAATGAAATTATATTACTTCAGTATAATGGTTGCTTATTACACTGTACATACATGCTTTTCATGTAGGTGAAGATGTACTTCGGAGATTTGTTGGCTTTAGGAAACCCTAGCAGGTGGTCAGTTCTTCTTTGTTGTATGCATACCTTCCATTTAGTGATAATAAGAATTGTGGGCATTTGAGGGTATAATGTAAAATGAGAATTAAGTTCACCTGAGTTTCTCTAGATAAAATTTAAAAGTTTTTAAAAAATTTAAAAGTTTCTCTTGAAAACTAATACTAAGTTTTCTAAACTATATTTAGTGTTAAATAATTTAACTACAGGTTTAACTGAAATAGATTTTTTAAAATAAAACTATAAAGTTTTCAGAATTTTATCTGAAAATTTGTATAAATTATTGTATTATAGCTTTTACTATTCCAAAGATTTGCCAGTCTTCCTCTTATTTTGTATGTGGCATGCCAGCACAGCATGGCTTGACAAGCGGTGTGTGTAGGTCCACGCCCAGGATCGGAAGCCACAAACCCCGGGTCACCGAAGTGGAGCATGAGAACTTAATCACTATGCCACCGATCCAGCCCCCCAAAGATTTTTATATGTACTCTTTTTGGGAAGAAGGCAAATTCAGTCTCAAGTCTTAAGTGAATAATTTTTTGATATTTAAAGTTTATAGTGATTATACAACTTTGATATGTAATGGTAGCTGTGTGTCTTGGATCTTCAATGCTTTAAGACAGTAGTTAGAAAAAAGATTTTGGTAAAGATTACTTGTGTAGGACAAAAGTGTTACAACCATTGTGCTTCTTAGAAAGTAAGGATTTTTGAGATAACAGGTGATAAAAATAGAGTGTATTAAATAGATTATAAAGAAGTGAAGAATTGGGAGGTATTTCCAGCATAATTCTCTTGGAATGAAGAACATATATATTTTTAGTAATCATAAGTCACATGATTTGAGGTAAAACTCTTAATGTAGCTATTTAATTTTGAAATGATAGAAGATGATTAAGCTGAAAGCAGATTGATTGAGAAAGATTCATTTTTTTCTCTCATCAATTCATAAATATGCTTGTGATCTAGACCTTTAAGTAATTAAAGTGAAGTCACTATGTGCCACTTCTCTTTTCTCCTAGCCTATTGTTTTCTTTAATAAAGTGAAACTCATGAAATTTTGGCTTTAAATCTAAGTAGATAAGGATGTCTACAATATAATAGAATTTGAAGAGCTTTTTCTATTTAATATCAATAATTTAAAAGTTATTTTACTCCAGCTCCTGAGAATTGTTATTTTCTAAAGCTTACCTCATTTTTAAAAATCTTACCTTTTTAGAAAAAACTCAAGTAGTTGATTTGAAAGACTTGACTATAATTTAGGAGACACTTTAATGAACAACATAAAATCAACATTAATCTTTGTAGTGGCACGAATTTCTAGTGCAAAGTCCACTGTCATGCTTTTCAGTTAATATTTACACGTTCTACCCATTTGTTGTGTAAGTTATGAATATAAACCATGTGTCACTTGTAATATGTTTCTACTTTTATTCAAAAACATCATAGTTGATTATTTTTCTGTGAGTATAGTATATACATTTTTAGTGTTGAATTAAAATAGGTCTTGTCATTTATTTTTACTTAAATTGAAAGAGGATGACCCATATTTATAAAATAAATATAATATTTATATTTATATAAACATTTATAAAATGTTTATAAAGGTATATAAGCTATAGAAGGATACTAAATTATATTTGAAATAGCGGTTTAAAATCTTATGATAAAAGTTAAAATGCTGAATGAGTATCATCTGTAGCAGGATTCACTGGGTGCTTTGTTATACATCGGAAATGGGTAGAGTGAAAGATTTTTCTTTCTGAGCTACATCCAGACATCTCAAAATGACTGTATTAATGTTTTTTTGGTGAGTTAACTTGGAGTGGATAGATTTGCTGGCAAAATTGAGGCTGTATACTTAGTAAAGATAGCTTTAACTTTATATCAGAAGTAGCATTTAAAATTTAAGTCTTTAAATTTTTGAACTTTTCCTCCAAGTAGAGGATCCTATACTGAATAGTAATCTTGGGAGTCATTTGGTTGAAATGAGACCTAAGGTGGCTGATAATGCACTGCTTGTTAGGCTCTGTGCCAAAAGCTTCCTTTTTATTCATCACTTATTTTTATAGTTGAGTTATGGATTAGAATGCTCATGGACATAAAATGTTTTGAGTTTAATTATTAACTGGCTGGGTTTTTTGGCAGGCTGAATGACTGGAGGAATTAGGACAAAGTAATAAGTGAGCCAGTTTAGAAATTGGTATCTTAGGTATAGAGTGATAGAGTATGTTTAATATTTCCTGGGTTATATCAAGTGTCCTTTTCATTGATACAGAAACCCAGTCAGTTTGTTTGCAATATACTGTTGTCTTCTTATACAATGGGAAAACAATTTTCAGGTAATTTAATAGAATACATGGCGCTCAGCCCTTTTATTCCTTATGGAGTAACTTTGAAACTTGATATTTTAATGTCTAGAGATACATCAAAGTGATTGTAGCTCAACCTTCTGAGGTGAAGTAAGGTTTACGAATTTAAAAGTTAAAATGTAACACTTTTTACTTGGCTTTGAGAAGATATAGTGCCATTACTTTTTCGTTCTTTTATTTCTCTTGTAGAAGAGGAAGATGGAGTATGGGAGAATGGGCTTTCCTATGAATGCCGTACTCTGCTTTTCAAAGCAGTTCACAATCTGTTGGAACGGTGTTTAATGAACCGGAGCTTTGTACGTATTGGCAAGTGGTTTGTAAAGCCTTACGAAAAAGATGAAAAACCTATAAATAAAAGGTAAGCTATCTTACTTAAACCCTTACTTGATTTTTCTTTAGGTTTGTTAATTTTTATGGCTTTATGGAAAATGTGGAATAAAACAAGCTGCATGTTGCAGACATATATAGGAGGTTAACTTTGGCAGAGTACTATAAGTATTCAATTTTCGTTGACCACTTCACCATTTCTTTTACACATTTTAAGAATTTTCTTGCATTGTGTCAATATAGTGGCCTAAGTTTTGATTTAGGATGATAGAAAAAATTTGGGATGAAAACAGGTTTTTGCGTTGAAGTGTGCTTTTTTAATACTAGTGGAACTATATTCATGGTACACTGTTAAAATTAAGTAATTTTGACACTTGTTAAAGATAGTGATCTGTAGCTGTATTTTGGGTTGAATTAACCCTTCTCATTCCCAGAGCTCTCATTTTGCTTTAATTAAAGTAATTTAAATTTGTGTTTTTCTATATAAGACATGTTTACTCTTGGAGTGTTTATAATTTTCTTGAACTTTGAATTAAGCAAATTTATGACACTAATTTGTAGAGTAGTTACAGATGGAGCCATAGACTACTTTGATACCTTCTTTTCCTGTGCAGTTAAAAGCTTTAGGTTACTACAATTCTCTGTGATTTTTTTTTTTAAAGATTTTAGTTTTTTCCTTTTTCTCCCCAAAGTCCCCCAGTACATAGTTGTATATTCTTCATTGTTGGCCCTTCTAGTTGTGGCATGTGGGACGCTGCCTCATTGTGGTTTGATGAGCAGTGCCGTGTCCGCACCCAGGATTCTAACCAACAAAACACTGGGCCGCCTGCAGTGGAGCGCGCGAACTTAACCAGTCGGTCATGGGGCCAGCCCCTACAGTTCTCTGTGATTTAAATAATATAAGGCACAATCTGTTAGAAGATTCACTCCCAAGCAGTTGTTGAATTAGTGAGGCTTCAAGAAAAATGAAACAGTGGAGAGTAAGATGGGATGTGGGAGAAGAGAAAATGAAGGAAATTTATTAGTCTTCCCTGAAAGATGTGAGAATAGGAAGTAAACATTTGGTTGTAATTATAATCATTATTGAGATACCATCTTTTATGTCGTATTTGTACATCTTTTTTCATGTGCACCTGGAGTTTTTTCAAACTTCCCTTTTTAGTTTTAATAGAATGGATGAGTAGATAAGTCTGAACAAATCAAGGTTCTTTCATTTTTTTCTCTTTGAAAATTAAACCTTTATTGTCAGCAAAATAATTAATTCTACAAGTTATCAATGCATTCCATTGCAAATGACAGAAAACCTAACTACCTGGCTTATGTAGGAATTTATTTTTCTCAATAGCCAAGGAGTCTGGAGGTAGGTAGTCTGATATTGGTGCATCTGTTCGATAATGTCATCAAGGACTCAGGTTCCCTGGAGTTTTCTGCTCTGTCATCTTTAGCCTTTGGCTTTCATCCTCATGGTCCAAGTGGGTGTTGCACCTCCGGACCTCACTCACAGTGGATTCTAAGCGGGAAGAGAAAGGAAGGGAGGAAGCAAGAAGGGGTGACTCTCAGATTGGAAAGTAGATTCTTTTCTGGAAACTTCAGGTGGCGTATCATTGGCTATACTCAGGAGAAACAAGTATTTTTATGTGGGATCATTGCCACTGTGAACAAAATAAGGCTTCTGGTTAGTAAGAAGAAATGGAGAATAGATATTAGGTAGGCAATTAGAAGAAGGAGAAATAGATATTGGGTAGGCAGTTAGCAGTGTTCACCGTGTACACTTATATAGTTTTAAGAAGTCAAGTAGACTACCAAGATTTGAAATGAAAAGCTGCAATCCTGTGCCCCAACTCCTAGATGTGCTCTTCAGAGGCAATCCTTTTTGATTCTTTTAATTTGCCTGCTTAAAATTATGGTAGCCCATAACATGTTTGTTTTTGAGTTTTGCCTCCCTTTTGGGGTAATCAGTCTGCCTCTGTCTCTCTAGCTAACCCCTTAATCTGTTGATGATTTAGCTATCTTACCTCCCCCTACTCCCATCCCCACCACTTGGACATTGGCATACTTGTATATACTCTTCTCCCTTCCCTTCTCTCTTTCCTTAACTTGCCAGTATAGTTATAAGATTTGGTGAAAACAATACCTGTTGTTTATATTATGATAAGATAAATATTATTTGTAGCTGAGCCTTATAGTGTATTAGGATTAAATTCCATTTCCTGTACCTCTTTTTTTCCCATGGTGTTAATGATTATCTCTTTTTTCACTTAACTGTCTATGCTAGGGATTGGTAAACTACCACCCCACAGGGCAAATATACTGCCACCTGTTTTTATAAATAGAATTTTATTGTAACAAAGCCAGGCTCATTCATTTATGGATTATTTTATGCCTGCTTTCACACTACAGCAGAGTTGAATAGTTGTGACAGAGACAGATGACACACAAAGCCTAAAATATTTACTCACTGGGTCTTTATGGATAAAATTTGCTGACCCCTGATCTAGTACCTATTGGTAATTAACCCTTAGACTATCTACCAGAAGTATAAAGATCCCCTCTCAACCTTTTAGGAGTTGTTTAATATATTCATTTCTTTTTTTTTCCTCTCTCTTCCGTTAGTTAATATTCCTATTTGAGCCTTTCATTCTTCTGTTCCAGTTTGGACTGCTTGTTCTGTAGGCCTGTTTCACAGCAGTCATCTCCGGAATTCCCTTTGCTTTTCTGTCTGTTGGATCCCTTATTTCCTAGATCTCATGTTTCCTTTTTTTGTCTTACTGTTTTGGTAGTGCTCATTCACCAGTAGTTTCCAGAGAAGGGAGTACATGAGAAGTAATGTATTTCGGATCTTGAATGTCTGAATCACCTCTTTTTCTGCTCTGAAGACTTTTGAGCACTAAAATGCTGACTTCAAGTTCTATGTATGTGGGTACCTATGAAGTTGCAGGCTTTAGTAGGGTGATTGGTCAGGGACCTGGCCATCTTTATTGGGTGCCTGTCACCCAACTGCCTGTCTTGATGTGTCCACCCCTGTAAGTTAGTTTTCCTGGAGGAGTCCTTTAGTATCCTGACTAGAGAGTATAAGCTTGGCTGCCAATGTTTAGGGAGTCTGTTCAGGAAAGGTGACTCTATTTGTATGCTTACATTGGGGAAATACTATACTCGTGTTTAGATTTTCTCTTAATCTCTCATTTAAATACATCATCTCAGCTATATCTTGTATCTCTGAGTGCTGAGTCCCTCTGTTTCAGCCAGTTGAGAGAGTGAACTCTTAAGTTTTCCACTGATCTGGAGCAATGTAAAGAGCCATTCTACAGATTGGGGAAGTGGATCCAGGAGTCCAACTTATTCATTTGAACTTTCAGTCCTTCTATTTTTAGTTATACTGTACATCCACCTTCAGAAATACACCAGTGTCTTCTACTTCTGAGCCTTTCTCAGATTCTGTGGTTTGATTCGTTTTGTGTCTGGGCTTCTTCCCCTTAGCCTTTACCTACTGAGTCAGTTAATATATTTGCCTTTGCTTACTCCCTAAATTTTGTGGCCATCTCTTGTCTGCTGCTGTCACTTCTATCATTCCCCCCCCCCACCCCCCACCTTTTACTGTCTGTATGGAGGGGGTTTCACAGAGAATTAGAAGTAAATTAATGTGTTCAATCAGCCATGTAAGATACTGGAAGTATCTTTATTTCTCTTTATGAAAGAAATTTTTTCTAATGGGCTGTTATTAATGGAAGATACAGCTTTTCATATTGGAGATTTCCATGAATCCAACAGATTCTGCTTGTTATTTAACCATGTAATTGCGCACTAGTGTTTTTCCATGGGCTGACCCATTTAGAAGGGGAGCTAAATTTAAATTTTTTTTTTTTTTGGTGGAGTGGTACCAGAAATAGTATATGCTCTTTTGAATTACTCTTGAAGCATAGTTGTGGTGCAAAACTGACTTCATCCAGGAAAGATACATGCTGGTCCTCAAATCTTTTTTCACAGGAACTTCCCTGCCACCTGTCCTCCCTTTAGAAAAGCAAGTAGAAAAAAATCAAGCAAATAAGTCTCTCAGTTTCTTTCTTTCTTTATTTTTGGTGAGGAAGATTGGCCTTGAGCTAACATCTGTGCCAGTCTTCTTCTATTTTATGTGTGATGCTGCCCCAGCATGGCTTGATGAGCAGTGCTAGGTCTGTGCTCAGGATCTGAACCTGTGAACTCCCAGCTGCGAAAGCGGAGTACGCAAACTTAACCATGATGCCACTGGACCAGATTCATTAATTTCTTTTAATTATGGTTTGGGACCCCTTACTTTTACACTGAATGCAGTGGAATGATATTGGGATGGTAGATAAAGATTGGATTATAAATTAATGTGTTTCTACCCCATTATGAATCTAGCCCATTAAGGAACATCATATATACTATTTTTGTTTACTGATCAATTCACTTTTTGTTAAACTTGTGTAAACATTCTTAAAAAACACAGTTGTCAAAGAAGGAAATTTGTTTCGTGAAACTGGTTTGATTTGAACAAAGGAGAAATAATAATTCTTGACTTTTTTCTTATTTTCTTCCTCCATTTTTTTCCCATTTAAATATAGATTCTCATCTTCTAATAATCTAGACTTCCATATAGTTAATTATCTGGTTAACTGTAACAGTCTTTAGGGACTGAAAGAGAGGAAATGGAATTAAATCTAGTGGTACAGCTGGGTTAGCTGTAAAAAACCCCTCACCTATAGGGGTAATTAACCACTGAAACAAACTTAACAAGAAATTTAAAAGAATTACCAGTCTTCAGATATTTGGTTAAAAGAATGACCAGTGTTTTGTCTTGAACAGTTTAGGTGTTTCCCTACACTAGAGGGGACTGGATCAGATGACAGTCACTCTGTTTGCTAGTGAAACCAGGGGAAATGGGCTGTACCCATGTAAATCATGTACCAATGACTTACTGTAGGTTTTAAATAGTCTCTTAGTGAAAAGATGTTACAAACTTGTGATGTTTGAGAGCACATTCGGATAAGATTATTTTGAAGAACTTTCTAAAGTTTGTGTTTGGTTAAGCTTTTTGTCGTGTTGAATCTATTGTAGCAATTTAGCTAAGTGGTCAGTTAAGTTTTGTATATTCAGTAAGCGTTTAAATGCTTCTAGGACGGTACACAGGATAGAAAGATATTAGTAATGAATTTTTTTTTAAGACAGCTAGTCCAATAGCTTGCAGTATGTATTGAGATAGGAGGTCTGCTAAATAAGTGGCAGTTGAGGTTGTGTAGGAGAGAAATAAGTTAATAGGGAACATATTTGATTTTAATATACACTTTTATTTTATCCCATCCCGCCACTACAGATGTAGCAATATAGTTAATTTCTATAGAAAAAATGTATTGCTTAGTTGGTAAATCTGCTTTGAGATTTTTACTCTGCTGTGTAAGATAGTTATCTTTAACCTCGATTTTAAAAGGCAATATAGAATATAGATAGGATAGAATAAATAAACTTTTCCTGGATCTAACACAAAGGAGATAAATTCAAATGTCTGGTTCCGTATGTTCTAAGCTCTTATTTTGGGTCCTGAAATTAAGGGTTAAGTAGTAGCAAAGAACCTGATCTGCAGAGATTTTGGGTCTTGTGGGATGAAGCAGGCAAAGTTCACAGAAAGGAGAGGAGTACATCCCTAAGTGTTTGTACAGGTTAGTTGTAACTGGAATGTTAGGGCAAAATAAGGAAATTTAATGCTTTTTTTTTCTTTCAGAGAAGTTTTAGAACTGTGCTGTTTAATATAGTAGCCACCAGCCACTTGTGGCTAAATTTCAATTGAAGAAAATAAAATTAAAAATTCACAACAACATTGTAGTTTTAATTCACAAAATTAAACAACAGCAACAAACAAACACAGAGATAACAGAGAATAGATTGGTATTTACTAGAGGGCAAGTGGAGGGAGGGTGAAAAAGGTTAAAGGGCACATTTGTAGAGTGACAAATGGCATCTAGACTTCTGGTGGTGAACATGATGTAGTCTGTACAGAAGTCAAAATATCACGATGTACACCTGAAAATTTATATAGTGTTATAAACCAATTTTACCTCAAAAAAAAAATTCAGTTCCTCAGTTGCATGTGCCACATTTCAAGTACTCCTATGACTAGTGGCTGTTTATTGGATAGTGTAGATGTAGAGTATTTCCATCATTGCAGAAAGTTCTTTTGGATGGTGTTGCCTGTACCAGAGCCTTTACACTTATAATTAATATTTTAGGAGCTTCAGTAAAGAAGTTAGTCAAGGTTGTTTTTGTTTTTAAGGCAGTAAGTGAAAGAATATACTTAAAATTTCACCCCTAAAGTTATGTCTGTCTTCCACTACACCTATGGCTTTTACACAGTCACTTTATCTCCAACATTTTAATTAAACATAAGCACCACAAGATTTAAATCTCCTCTGGAAAAATAGTAGTAGCCATTTTGTATAGCTTTGGGATGTCTTTTGGTTGGGTTTCTTTTTTTGCTGAGGAAGATTCACCCTGAGCTAACATCTGTGCTGGTCTTCCTCTATTCTGTGTGTGGGTTGCCACCACAGAGTGACCACTGATGAGCAGTGTAGGTCCGAACCTGGGAACTGAACCTAGGCCACTGAAATGGAGCACTTAAAACTCAACCACTAGGCCATGGGGCTCATCCCTGATTGTATTTCTTAATACCTCTGAAAACCTGAACTTCTAGGGAAGCTAAGAGCTGTCACTATTGAATTTTCTAAGGACTCATTTCCTATCTTATTGTTTCCTAAGCTAGCTCTGTCCAATAGAAATATAATGTGAGTCTCATATGTAATTTTAATCTTTTGTACACACAGTAAAAAAAATAAAAAAGGGCTGGCCTGGTGGTTTAGTGGTGAAGTTTGTGTGCTCTGCTTTGGTGGCCTGGGTTTTGTGGGTTCAGATCCTGGATGCAGACCTATACACTGCTCATCAAGCCATGCTGAGGTGGCATCCCACATACAAAAAAAAAAAAGAGGAAGATCGGCACAGATGTTGGCTCAGGGCCAGTCTTCCTCACCCCACCCTGAAAAAAAAATTAACTTTAATAATAGATTTTATTAAACCAGTATATCCCAAATATAATTTCAGCATGTAATTAAATATGCAAAAGGTATTAATGAGCTGTTTTACTTTTTTTTCCCTAAGTCTTCAAAATCTAATAGGTATTCTATACTTAGAGTACATCTCAAATTGGACTGGCCACATTTCAGGTGCTCAGTAGTTACTTGTGTATAGTGGCTGTTGCATTAACAGTGCCGTTCTAGGGCTTTAAGCCTGGGTGAGCTTGGTAATGCTTTTTGGTAAAAGATATCTTCTGTCTGGTCTGCGAACCCTCTTGGAATTGTATGCTGAACTGTGAGTGTGCTCTGGAATCTCAAAGGTAGGGAAAACCTCCACCTATGTCAAGGTGTCCACAATTTCCCAGGTTGGGCATAGCTACTGTCTTTTTTTCCCCTCCCTGCAGCCTCTCTATGCTCGTCTGTCATTAATGCCTGTCATCAAGATTATTATGCATCTAGTTCTGAAATCTTAAGTGATGATATAATAGTGCTTGTGACCCATTAAATTTCTCTGTGGTGGTTGAGTCATTAGGATTTACATGGTCAGTTTTCCACATTTTCATGCTTTCCAGAAACATTTATGAGAAAAATTAAGTGTTAAGAACAACTCTTTCTCTCTTTTTTCCCCCTGTTAAGCTTTTCTTACTATTATTTCTTTTAAGATTTTATTTTTCCTTTTTCTCCTCAAAGCCCCTCGGTACATAGTTGTGTATTTTTAGTTGTGGGTTCTTCTAGTTGTGCCATGTGGGATGCCACCTCAGTCAGCATGGCTTGATGAGTGATTGCCATGTCCGCACCCAGGATCCGAACTGGCAAAACCCTGGGCTGCAAAAGCGGAGCGCAAACTTAACCGCTGGTCCACGGGGCCAGCCCCTATTTCTTCTTACTACTGACTCTTACCAGTCTGTCTTTTTGAACTATTGGTTTTAAATGTGAATGATAATAGAGAAATTTTTTTCTGAAGGAGTGAGGGGAGTGAGAAACCTTTGCATAAGCAGAACTGGCCAGGCAGCAGTTGAAATTAGGGCTTAATATGTATTAACTCAGTTCTCACAACAACCCTGTTATTACTCCAATTTTACAGTTGTTAAACCTGAAGCACAGAGAGGTTAAGTAACTTGTCCAAGGCCATACAACTTGCAGGTGTTGAAGCTGGCTTACAGGGCAGGAAGAGTATGAGACAGATTGTGGACCCTGTCTCACTATATGTCCTATACCTACATCTTTTTAAAGTGATAGTAATTCTTAAGTATTCTGTTTTACTATTTCCTTATCGGGGAAATACAAGCATATAAAGAGTACTTGCAGAGCACTTGAAGTTGTAAACCAGAATAATATGTTGTTGTTTTCTATGTGTTCTTTATAATGTGAGTAATTTGTTCACTAAGTGAGCAGAAGTATATACAAAATTCACAGATAAGGTGTTATCTTTTGGATTTTAATATAGATCTTTTGTTCATGGAGCTGTGTTCAGAATCCCTGATAGTGAAATTATACCTGTATACATAAGAAATTTAAAAAAATTACTATGAGGACTACAGAAATAGAGATTAATGCACTGGTTCTCAGACTTGTCTGGATATGAAGTCACCTTGAGAGATTAAAAAAATATTGATACCTGTGTTTTAACCTGAGTGTGGCCTGGGCTTTGGAAGTTTCAAAAGATTGCCAAGTGATTCTAATGAAAGATTTGGAAACTATTGAATTGATGGAATAAAAATCTAGGAATTAAAATGATTAAGTCTTGTTTTTTTTAAACTGTGGTAAAATATACACAGTAATTTACCACTTCAGTCATTTTTCAGTGTACAGTTCAGTGGCATTAAGTACATTCACATTGTTTTGTAGCCATCACCACTATCTTCAGAACTTTTTCATCATCCCAAAATGAAAATCGGCCTATTAAGTAACTTATTTTCCCATCCTCTCAGCCCCTGGTAATCACCATTCTGCTTTCTGTGTCTGTGAATGTGATAGAATTCTGTGATATAAGTGAAATCATACAGTATTTGCCCTTTTGTATCTAGTTTATTTCTCTTAGCATAATGTCCTCAAGATCCTCATCCATTTTGTAGCATGCACCACAGTTTCGTTCCTTTATAAAGACTGAATAATTTTTTATTTTTATACCACATCTTGTTTATCCATTCACCTCTTGATGGACTTTTGGGTTGTTTCTACTTTTTGTCTATTGCGAATAACGCTGCTATGAAAACTGGTGTACAAATATATGTTCAGGTCCCTGCTTTTGATTCTTTTGGGAATATACCCAGAAGTGCTATTGCTGGATCATGTAGTAATTCTGTTTTTGATATTTTCTTTGAGGAATTGCCATACTCTTTTTCACAGTGGCTGTACCTATTTACATTCCCACCAGCAATGCAAGAGGATTCCAGTTTCTCCACATCCTCATCAACACTTATTTCTTTTCTTTTCTTCCTTTCTTTTTTTAAAAAAATAATAGCCACCCTTATATGTGTGAGGTGGTGTCTCGTTGTAGTTTTGATTTACATTTCCTTTGTGATTAATGATGTTGAGCATCTTTTCACGTGCTTGGTGACCATTTGTATATCTTCTTGGGGAAAATGTCTGTTCAAGTCCTTTGCCCATTTTTAATTTAATTGGTCATTAGGATGACTAGAATTATTTTTTCCCCAGGTGTACATTACTATATATCAGTCTGTATAGACTGCATCGTATTCACCACCAGTAGTCTTAATTTTTGTCCATAACCATGCATATGTGCCCCTTTCACCCTCACCCGTACCCTCTTCCCCTCTGGTAACCACTAATCAGCTCTCCTTATCCATGTGTTTATCTTCCACATATGAGTGAAATCATAATGGTGTTTGTCTTTCTCTGTCTGGCTTATTTTGCTTAGTGTAATACCCTCAAGGTCCATCCATGTTGTTGCAGATGGCACAATTTTGTATTTTTTTAATGACTGAGTAGTATTCCATTGTGTGTGTGCGTGTGTGTGTGTGTGTATGTGTATATATATATGTATATACACACCACGTCTTCTTCCATTCATCGGTTGATGGGCACTTGGGTTGCTTCCATGTCTTGGCTATTGTGAATACTGCTGCCATGAACATAGGAGTGCATACGTGTCTTTGAATTGTTTATTTCAAATTCTTTGGATAAATACCCAATAGTAGGATAGCTGGATCATATGGTATTTCTATTATAAATTTTTTGTGAAATCTCCATACTCTTTTCCATAGTGGCTGCACCAGTTTGCATTCCCACAGCAGTGAATGAGGGTTCCCTTTTCTCCTCATCCTCTCTAACATTTCTTATTTCTTGTCTTGTTAATTATAGCCATTCTGACAAGTGTAAGGTGGTATCTCATTGTAGTTTTGATTTGCATTTCCCTAATGATTAGTGATGTTGAACATCTTTTCATGTGCCTGTTGACCATCTATATATCTTCTTTGAAAAAAATGTCTGTCAATATCCTTTGCCCATTTTTTGATTGGGTTTTTTTTTGTTGTTGTTGAGTTGTGTGAGTTTTTTATATATTTTAGAAATTAACCCCTTGTCAGATATATGATTTGCAAATATTTTTCCCAGTTGGTGGGTTGTCTTTTTGTTTTGTTGATGGTTTCCTTTGCCTTTCAGAAGCTTTTTAGTCTGATGTAGTCCCATTTGTTTATTTTTTTCTTTGTTTCCCTTGCCTGGGTAGACAGCGTATTTGAAAAGTTACTGCTAAGATCGATGTCAAAGAATATATTGCCTATATTTTCTTCTAGAAGTTTTATGGTTTCAGGTCTTACATTCAAGTCTTTGATCCATTTTGAGTTAATTTTTGTGTTTGGTGTAAGATAATGGTCTACTTTCATTCTTTTACATATGACTGTCCAGTTTTCCCAGCACCATTTATTGAAGAGACTTTCCTTTCTTTATTGTATGTTCTTGGCTCCTTTGTCGAAGATTAGCTGTCCATAGATTGTGTAGTTTTATTCCTGGGCTTTCAGTTCTGTTCCATTGATCTGTGTGTCTGTTTTTGTGCCAGTGCCATGCTGTTTTGATTTAGTAGAGCTTTGTAGTATGTTTTGAAGTCAGGGATTGTGATACCTCCAGCTTTATTCTTTTGCTCTCAGGATTGCTTTGGCAGAATGACTAGGATTTTAAGTCAACATCCCCTTTAACTAGTTTTATGATTTTAAGACAAGCCATTTAACTTCTCTGTGCCTTGAATTCCCTACCAGCAAAATGGGATATCATCTTTCTAGAAGTACCTACCTAACAGAAATGCTAAAAATAGATTAGATATAGTACATCCCGTAAAGCAGTACAATATACATATTAAACTATGTTATTAGAATAGCTAACTTTAATCTATAAGCATATTTTCATTTTCTGTCTTAGAAATAAAGAATCTTGTGTTCAATTTCAGTCCTTAAATGAGGAACATTTTTCCACAGTAGAAGATTGTTCAGGTTTCATCTGTAAAATTCTGCCTCACTCATACCTTTTTGTTTTGGTTACTACAGTATAAGCTCCTGGAGAGCAGTAGTATTCTCTATAATACTTTATAGTGCCTAATAGTACCTTGGATTCTCATTGTAGTTACATGTATTTGCTTTAACTCAATTTTTCTAAGTGCTGAGTACCAAAACATGTTTGAGATAATGTTATAAATGATATCTCTGCTCGAGGGAAGAGCCATTCTGAATTTAGTGTGGCACTATTACTTAACATTCTCTTTGTCCTTTAATATTTTCTGACTAGAATGTTGACTTAAGAATTTCAAAAATTTTACCCCATGTTTAGAACGTTTAGTTTTTTCTCCTGTATCATGTACAAACTTGGTTTATTTTAAACCATTTTATGTTACAGTTAGATCATAGAGTTGAGAGCTGCTTGTAAGTAGGGCAGTACAGATAAACATTGGGAGCTGAGAGATTGATCATGTGTTTTGTATGCTGGAATATTGGGTTGTTACAAAGAACCCTTGGAGATCAATTTATCACTTTACATCAAAGAGCCAAATTTTCTTTTCTGATTTAAAGGTTAAGATGGTCAGGTGCTCGATTTGATGTATAGAAAGGGTATAATGGGCCTTCATTTTATGAGCCCTGATTTTTGTATATACCAGGTTAATTTTCTGAAATAATATTTAATAGAATTTAAGTTAATGTACTTCTTTTTAACATTTCCCAGATTATAATAATCTCTTTAGGAAAATTTTTAGTCATTTTATTTGCTTTTTATATCATGGCAAAAATCTATTTTGAGTGTGCTTTTTTATTCTCATTTAATATTTTATGTATGAAATGAAACAGAGTTGAAAGCTGTATTTTTAAGAACTATATTTCACTGATTAAAAGCCCAGTAAATAATGAGGATATAAAATTGAGGTCTCCTAGCCTCTTTGTTTTTTAAGGATAAAGAACATGAGACTCTTTTAGGTTGTTGCTTATACTTACAAATATTCTTGGAAGTATTTGTAATTCACATTTTAAGATCTGCTGTTCAGTTACTGAGTAAGCACACAGCATTTATAATCATTTGTATAGCATACTTGATCCCTAAAACTAATAAATTACAGTTTCTCTATGTAACAGATTATTCTTGCTTGAGTCACTTCCTTACTTAATGTTTTCCTTGACATAAGTATTTTTAGTTAGTAATTCCCCTTGTACCCTTAAATTTTGCCCTTTACCAAGCAATATTTGTCTTCTAAAATTTCCTGAAAAACCTGTAAAAAGCTTGTAATGTAAAACAATAGTCATTTTAACCAGTTGAATATGAATTTTTGTTCACATTTTTTAGCATTTTGTCTTGCTTTTAAATTCTCATATTGTTTTTTGTTGTTTAGAGAGAAAAATGCTTTGAAAGTTGATTTCTGCCTGTTTTGTGTCAATACATAGAATAGGCATAGCCCTCTCAGAAACTAAACATTAGTGGTTTGGTAAGATAAAAATGCTATTTAGGAATTATCTGTTTATATGCTCTATAACTCAACCTTAACAATTATAGAAGAATTGTATCAGAACAGAGGACACTCAAAGGAAAGAAAAGCACAAATATGGCTGCATGTGCATTCCCATATATAGTAACAAAATTAGTTGCATATAGGTTTGTTTACTTTAGATACTTTCTTTGAGAAAAATAAATGTATGGAGGCTTAAGAATAACGTTTTAAAATCCTAATATTTCAACTGGTGTCAAGAGTCGTGTTTGGTATTCTTAACAAAGGGAATTAGAGTCACACTCTTGATTTGGTCTTTTCCTTGAGACTGTGTTATAGTACAGCACACACCATCACTTTGTTAAGAAACAGTTTTATTTTCCAGCCCTATGGTTTTGGGCTATCTGTATTCTCTAAGTTATGCTTGAAAACCAGCAAGTTCTTTTCTGATTTAATCTCTTTTAGTACTTTATCAAGTATAGCTAGTAACAGCCAAATTACTCTTTGACTTGATCTGTTTGCCTAACTCTGTAAGTTCATTTGGCACATTTTCTGTCTTCCAGATTATTTCAGGCAAAAGTTCTATGAAGTATTTCTCCATTACATAACATGGGTTCTATTTTCCCAGCCCTCCATCATAATTTCCTTAACGTTTTTCAGTGTCTTATATTCCTTGCTACCAGTCATCTGGTCCCAAAGCCAATGCCACATATTTAGTTTTTTGTCATGGTAGCACCTCACCTTTGGTGCCAGTTTCTGTATCAGGTATTGCTGTGTAACAAACCACCCCCCCCCAAACATAGGAGCTTAAAACAGCAGTTATGTATTCTCATTAATGTATCTGCAGGTCAACTGGGTGTTACCCAATCTAGTCCACATTGTAAACTATAGATTGGGTAGTGGTGTGTATTCTCTATGATTCTCATCCTTAGACCAGTGAGCCAGCCAGGGCATGTTCTTGTGGCAATGAAAGAAGCACCAGAGGGCAAGATGAATTGTATAAGTACATTTCAAACTTCTGCTTGGCCAAAGTCATAAAGCAAGAATAACTCAAGGATTGGGGAAGTATATTTCACCTCTAATGGGAGGAATTACAGAGTCACACCAAAGAACCTGGATAAAGGGAGGAGTAAGCAAAACATAATACAAAGATATAGTAATGAAAACAGTGTGGTACTGGCATCAAGACAGACATGTAAATCAGTGAAATAGGATAGAAAGTCTAGAAATAAACTTTTGTTTTGTATGTGCTCAAATGATCTTTGACAAGGGTGCCAGGACCACTCATGGGGAAAGGACAGTCTCTTCAACAAATGGTGTTGGGAAAACTAGATATTCTCATGCAAAATAATGAAATTGGACCCTTATCTTATACAATATGCAAAAATTAAGACAAAAAGCATTAAAAACGTTAATATAAGACCTATAAAACTCCTAGAAGAAAACATAGGGGAAAATCTTTATGACATTGGATTTCGCAATGATTTCTTGGACTATGACACCAAAAATACAGGCAGCAAAAGCAAAAATAGACATATGGGACTATATCAAACTTAAATACCTTTGTGCATCAAAGGACACAACAGTGAAAAGGTAATTTATAGAATAGGAGAAAATATTTGCAAATCATGTGTCTGATAAGGGATTAATATCCAGCATATGTAAAGAACTCCTATGACTCAACAAAAAAAAAATCAAATAACCCAATTGAAAAATGGTCAGAAGATTTGAATAGATATTTTTTTTCCCCTGGAGGAAGATTTGCTGTAAGCTGACATCTGTCCCAATCTTCCTCTATTTTGTATGTGGGTCACTGCCACAGCATGGCTGCTGATGAGTGGTGTAGGTCCATGCTCAGGAGCCAAACTCAGGCTGCTAAAGTAGAGCACATTGAACTTAACCACTGGGCCACAGGGCTGGCCTAGACATTTCTTCAAAGAAGATATACACATGGCCAAGAAGCATATGAAAAGATGCTCAACATCACTAATCAGAGAAATGCAAATCAAAACTACAGTGAGATACCACCTCACATCTGTTAGGATGGCTACTATCAAAAAAATGAGGGGCTGGGCCAGTGGCGCAGTGGTTAAGTGCACATGTTATGCTTTGGTGGCCCGGGGTTCTCTGGTTCAGATCCCAGATGTGGACATGGCACCACCTGGCAAGCCATCCTGTGGTAGGTGTCCCACATATAAAGTAGAGGAAGATGGGCACGGATATTAGCTCAGGGCCAGTCTTCCTCAGCAAAAAGAGGAGGATTGGCAGCAGATGTTAGCTCAGGGCTAATCTTTCTCAAAAAAAAAAAAAAACCCTCAAGATAGAGAAATTCAAACTCCTGAGTACTGTTGGTGGGAGTGTAAAATTGTGCAGCTGCTATGGAAAACAATATAGAGGTTCCTCAAAAAATTAAAAATAGAACTACTGTATAATCTAGTAATCCTACTTCTGAGTATATATCCAAAAGAATTGAAAGCAGGATCTTGAAGAGATATTTGCACACTCATGTTCGTAGCAGCGCTAATCCCAATAGCTAAGAGGTGGAAGCAATCTGAATGTCCATTGATGGATGAATGGTTAAGCAAAATGTGTTATTTACACACACTGGATTACTATTCACCCTTTAAAAGGAGAAAAAAAATCCTGTCACATGCTACATCATGGATGAACCTTAAGGACATTATGTTATGTGAAAGAAGCCAGTCACAAAAAGACAAATATTGTGTGATTCTACTTATGTGAGCTATCTAAAGTAGTCAGATTTATAGAAACAGAAACTAGAATGGTGGTTGCCAGGGGCTTGGGGAGGTGGAATTATTGTTTAATGGGTGTAATTTCAGGTTTGCAGGATGAAAAAGTTCTGTAGCTCTATTTCACAACAATGTGAATTCATTTAACTCTGCTGAATGGTACACTTAAAAATGATTAAGATGTCTAAATTTTATATTTTTTACCATGATTAAAAAAATGAGGGGCCGGCTCTGTGGCCGAGTGGTTAAATTCGAGCACTCTGCTTCAGCAGCCCAGGGTTTCACTGGTTCGGATTCTGGGCGCAGACATGGCACCTCTCGTCAGGCCACGCTGAGGTGGCGTCCCACATGCCACAACTAGAAGGACTCCCATGACTAAAATAGACAACTATGTACCAGGGGGCTTTGGGGAGAAAAAGGAAAAATCTTTAAAAAAAAAAATGAGAGAGAAAGGGGTGAAGAATTGGGACCAATAACTCAATCTTCCATGGATATTAAAGTTATAATTCCTTTTATCAAGGAATTTATAACCTGGGAGGGAGTTCAATTAGTAAATCAATAATAGTGCTATGATAAATGATATGATAAGCGTAGAATATTATAGGAGCACAGAGATAACGCTTAGAGGAGTCTTGAGGAATGATTAAGAGGTAGGGAGAAATTTGTGGTAAATGCAGGGGAAGTTCTTGGTGTGTCTGTCTAGAGAGTTTGGCAAGGATCAGATTGTGAAGAGTCTAAAGTGCTATGCTAAGATTTTTTTTTATTTAGTCCTGAAGGCATTGGGGAACTGTTGATTTTGAGCCTTCCAGTTACATCATCAGAATTAACTTTTAGAAAGATTGCTGGTAGAAGTGTAAAGCAACTGCCAGTAGAGCTTACATTCTGGGGCAAGTATAAGAAATAAGTTAACTGTATAATATGTTAGATTGTGATTATTTCTTTAGCGAAAACAAAACAAATGCCTGAAGAAGAATTGAGGGGCCATTTAAAGTAGGGTGATGAGTAAAGACCTCACCTAGAAGATAATTTGAATAAAAACCTGACTAAGGTGAATGTAGATATCTAGAGTGTTTCAGGTCTAGTAACAGTAGGTGCAGAGTCCTGGTGTGTTTAAGGAACAGCAGAGAGGCCAGTTGAGGGAGAAGGGAAAGTATTAGAGGAAGACTAGTAAGAGATGAGGTTGGAGAAGTAATAGGTATTGAGGTAGGCCGATGTAAGGCAACATAGGACGTAAGAATAACTTTTATGATGTTACTCAAGTTTGATTCTTTTCCCTTTAGGAATTAAAAGTTTATTTTCACTGTCTAGGTCTTGTTAAGACATTCTCATAGCATCCTATACCAGCTTTTTGTTATAGCACTTACTGTAACTGTAATTGAACAATTGTGTGCTTAGCCTAGTGCCATGTGCTTAGCTGTAAAATACTTGTTGAATAAGGGAATAACATTTGCTTTAACATAGTGGTTTCATATAGTGCATTTAGATCTGAATGTAATACTAAGTTTAATACAGAATTCTTTTGAATGTCTGTCCTTGGGTTTTTTGTTTTAAGCATTTGGAGTTAGGTTTGTGTTTGGTAGGTTTTTTTGGTCTGTTTTGCAGTATAGATACCGTACCACTGCTGGAAAATACTGCTGGAAAGCAATAATAAAATTGAGTTTACTCTAAATGAGCATTAGCAGTGGTCTGTTTTTAGATGGACAGCTCTCAAAGTTATTAGTTAACAGTTTCTTTGCTTATCTTGGTGATTATTTAGATTTATACTCTTATACCAAAGCAAATGTCTATACTCAACCAATAGCTATTCCAATAGGATTAGTTAGAGGAGAAACAAACTTAATTTATTTTTAAATAAAGTAAGTAAGTATTGATTTTATTTCCTATTAAAACCTATTGGCTTTATCAATTATACCTCAGTAAAGCTGGAAAAAAACACACTAACAGCTAGTGTGGTATCTTGGATTGGATCCTGGAACAGAAAAAAAGGGCATAAGTGGAAAATCTGGTGAAATCCAAATGTTAATTACTTGTTTGACAAATGTAGCATGATTATGTAAGATGTTAATATTAGGGGAAACTGGGTGAAGGATATATGGAAACTCTATATTATCTTGGCAACTTTTCTATAAATTTAAAATTATTCCAAAAATAAGTTTATTTTTTTAAAAAAGCAACAAAAGCTACTAGGGTGGAGAAAGATAAAGTAATCACTGACTAATCTATATAATTCATAATTAAAAAAAATTTTAAAGTAATGATTCAAGCAGTACAGAATGGTATTATAAATTTAGAAAAATTAAAGATCCCCACTTAATTGTTCTAGTCCTCTTCCCTGGAAATGACCAGGTTTTGTTTGTTTTTTATTTTTTAACTTTTTTGTTTACTACTACTGCTACTGGTGGTTACTGGCAGCATTCCAGATATGCTTATACCTCTAAACCTTGATGGATCACCTGACAGTGTTTACTGATTTTTTTTACCATGATAGATAAGATTTGTTTTATTAGTTGTGTTATTTTCAGTTTTTCTGTTGGTTACCTTTTTAACTGGAATGATATGCTTCAATTTCAATTTCTTGTTCTATCAACTTTTTAGACATTACCTAAATGTTGGCTCCCTAACATGTATATATAAGATGAAGGAATTCTCAGCTCTGCATTACTCTTCACCTCTCCTACCTTCTATTTTCCCACTTCTGTTAGCTGTAGTCTTACTTTTGTAAGTTAATTTTAATTCATTATGCCCTTGCTTTGTCTGGAAATAATTTGAGGGCTTATAGATATGTACAACAGGTTTTGAGCTTATTACTGGTTATATTTTGAGAAGGAATAAGTGGATTCTTCTTATTATACAATCTCTTTCTCTTCTGGGCTACTTGACCTTTCTAAGTTTTGTCTTAGGGATACATCTGCTTTCCTCTTGGGAACTTTTAAGTTCCAACCTGTATACTCATATCTAAATTTCATAAGATGTTCTATTTTGCATACAACTTTGATTCTAGGATACCTTGAATTGTAAGATCCATCATTGCTTTAAAATAACTTTTCATTGGGGATGGGGTGAGGGCAGTACATTAAATGCTTGATTGATTGCATGCAGCCCAATTTCAGAAAATAATAAAATGTGAAAATGTTTGTATTTAATTTCTTATATAGAGGGGAAAATAAAAATTAGGACAGCTTTAATTCTATTGCACACTTAGACTTTTTTTTGCCAAGGAAGCCTTTCTTTTTTCTCTTTTTTTTCTTCTTCTTTCTGAAGCTCCCCAGTACATAGTTGTATATTCTAGTTGTGGTCTGTGGGACGCCACCTCAACATGGCCTGATGAGCGATGCCATGTCTGCCCCCAGGATCCGAACCAGCGAAACCCTGGGCCGCTGAAGCGGAGCATGTGAACTTAACCACTCTGAAACGAGGCTGGCCCCTCTTTTTTCTTTTTTTAAAAAAATTGAGTCTGTACTATTTTGGTAGCCTACCCTTCCCATTAAACCTGCTCCCCCACCTTGACTTATTTTGGTGGCTGTATTATAATTGTATGTGTGGGTGTACCTAACTTGTTTAACTGGTTCTCTATTTGCGGCTTTTTCTACTATAAACAGTGCTGTGAAGAACATTTCTTATAGCTAAATCTTTGCTCATATCTGTGATTTTTTTCCTTCAAATGATGAAGTAGAATTTCTGAGTTAAAGAGAAGGCATTTTTGTGGTTTAACTTTGTAGTAAAGAAAAGCAAGTTAACTTATTTTTTGGCTATTAATCATCACTAAAATGTAACTTTTTCTTCTTTATTAGCGAACACTTGTCCTGCTCTTTCACCTTTTTCTTGCATGGAGACAGCAATGTTTGTACCAGTGTGGAAATTAACCAACATCAACCTGTATACCTTCTTAGTGAAGAGCATATCACTCTTGCTCAACAGTCTAATAGCCCATTTCAAGGTAGTATTTTATTGGCTTAGGTATTTGATCTTTCATTGTTGTTTCAAGGAAATTCTTATTGAAATTGATAATTTTACATTTTGGGATTAATGAGAAGATTTCCCCCAATCTTTAGCCTAATAATGATTCTAGTGTAATTTACTTTCTTCTTCCCCATTACATATTAAGTCAATGAAATAAGTTTTTGATACAAATATTATGAAAAAAATTCTTGTACATGAATGGTAGCATATTTTGAAATGTTCTTTTGAATAGCATTTAGCAGATATATGTGTTTATGTTTTCAAGGTCGTCTTGTGTGTCAGGTCACATAGGCCATTTTTAACATAGGTACACAGGGACTTCTGATATACTTTGTACCAGGAAAATAGTTGAACTTGAGGAAATATTTCATAAGATTGCCAGTTTGTTTTTAAGACTGGCAGTGTGTTCTTGTTGTAATTCTAAGCCTAATATTTGCTTTTTAAAAATTTATGTGGCAGCACATTGTAGGTATTTAGATGTATATATACACATTGTTTTTCCTGAAATTGCTTTTCCTTAGTGGAAGTCAAGAGAAGTTGAAGGATATACAAATATTCCCAGTTCATGTTGAAATTCTGTCCATCTGAGATTTTTGGGTAGACGAAATTGTAAGTTTTTATAATAAACTCAGGGTTTCACTTTATCCTCACAATAATGAAGTATGTTAAATTGATTTTTCTCTGGAATGATCATTATCTTACTTTTTTAGAATTTCAGAATTATTTGCCATACTGTTCATTGTTATCTTATTTTGTGTAACCGTCTTTACTTACTTCATGTCTGTTTTGGGTTTCTAGTTATCTTAAGCCCTTTTGGACTAAATGGCACTCTCACAGGACAGGCATTCAAGATGTCCGATTCAGCTACAAAAAAATTGATTGGTGAATGGAAACAATTCTATCCTATCTCATCTTGCTTGAAGGAGATGTCTGAAGAAAAACAGGAAGATATGGATTGGGAAGATGATTCTTTAGCTGCAGTAGAAGTTCTTGTTGGTATGGATTCTGTGTTAATCATAAGGGGAAAATATGCGACTCTATGTATTAGTTAGATTTTTCTATGAATAATAACTCTAATACCTTAGTGGCTTTCAACACCAAACATTTAGTTCTTCCTTATTTCCTGCTCATGTTATATAATGCTGCAGGTTGGTTGTGGTTTGGCTCCTTGTTTTTTCTCATTCTGCAACCTAGGTTCAAGGAGAACCCAGTATCTGAGACGTTTTGTTCTTACAAGAACAGGGGAATAATAGGGACCAAGTCTAGCTATGTAAGTGTATTTAAAGTTTCTGTTAGTTTATCATGTATGTTACATCTGCTCACACTCCATTGGACAAAACTAGGCTCATGGCCAAGCCAAAATCTTTGGGCAGGGAAATATATTCCACCTAGAGGCAAGCATGCTAAAGGTGGGAAGAAAATAATTGTGAATGAGTAATATTTGGAAGCTGGAAAGTTGACAACCTCTACTATGCAGTGTTTTAACATTTGGCAAAACCGTCACCACCAATAACTTAAAAGGCAGAAAATGTACCTAAAGAACTTGTGGCTTTGATCTGCTCTACCCAGGTCAGATTTATTCAGCTTGGTTGTATTCTGTGTATGTCTTCTCATTCAGGGACCCAGATTAACAAGCTAAATGTATTTGGCACATGATAATCTCAAGGCAGAGGGCAGAAGTAAGAGAGGCTGCACTGATCCTGCAAGCGCATTTAAAGCTTCTGTTGGGTTGTGGCATATGTCACATACACTTAATTCCAGAGCAAGTCACAAGGCCAAGCCTAACAATGGGGTGCAGATGTATACTCCACCTTAGAGAGTAAAGGGAGGTGTGAGGAATGTATAATTGAGCAGATAATTGGGATTAGAATCTGCAGTACTGTGTTTAATGGAATCATATGGTAATGTTACATGTGAAGAATGCCTTATTTTGAGATTTTGGGTTTTTTTCCCCAAATGAAAAGAATACCAATATTCAACTTCAATAAATATATTGCAACCAGAGTAGTTGTGACAAAAAAAACCCCACAAACATATATTAGGCTTTTAAATAGAAACGTATAAAGAAAACAGAAGATAGTCTATAATCCTAGTGCCCAGATTACCTTTGTTAAACTTTTGAAATAAATTTTAAAAAGTAATACTTATTATGGTTGGTCAGATTAGCAAATAAAGATTAAAAAAAAAAAAGTAATACATATTCATGGTTAGAAAAATCCAAAAGTGAAAGGAGAAAGCTACTTTCTTCTAAGTTTCTCTCACCACAGGTAGCCCCTACCAACAGCTTCTTTTGGTTTCTCCTAGAAAAACCTTATGCCAAAAAGAGCATATATTTATAAAAATATATTAAATATATTTTTATTTAAACAAATGTGATCATATTATATCGGCTTTTCCATTACAATAGTTTTAAGTGAAACTAATCCTACTACAATTATAATAGTAATTGATTTTCCTGTCCTTTTTTTTTTTTTCCTTTCAGCTGGTGTCCGAATGATCTATCCAGCATGCTTTGTTCTAGTCCCTCAGTCAGACATTCCTACTCCTAGCTCTGTGGGATCCTCTCACTGTTCAGCTTCTTGCTTGGGTGTCCACCAAGTGCCTGCTTCCACAAGAGATCCTGCTATGTCTTCGGTTACTCTTACACCACCTACATCTCCTGAGGAAGTCCAAACAGGTATTGTACTAGTTTGTTTCCTTAGCTCTAGTGAGAAATCTGTTCTTTTGAATACAGTAAACACTTAAAAAATAACTATTTTGAAATAATTTCAGACTTACTGAGGAGTTTGCAGATTCCCAAACTATTAACATTTGCTCCATCACCTTCTCTATACAGATACATTCATTGTCATTTGTTTTTCTGAACCTTTGTGAGCAAACTGCAGATGTGTTGCCCCAACACCTCTAAGTACTCAATGTATTTCCCAAAATTAAGGACACTCTCCTGTATAACTACCATTTAATGGGAAATCAGCATTGATGTAATACCACCATCCAATTCACATCCCTGTTTAAATTTTTTGCTTTCTGTATTTTAAGTAAAGTAACATATCTTTTTGCCTCAAAATATAACTAGAGTTACCAAATAGCTGCAGCAAGTTGTATTACAAATTAATTAAAAAAAATAATAATAATGTTTCTTTAAACCTACCTTTATTCTCCTACAGCCTATTCTTTTATGTTTATTTTCAGTTGATCCTCAGTCTGCCCAGAAGTGGGTCAAATTGTCTTCAGTATCTGATGGCTTCAACTCAGATAGTACTAGCCACCATGGTGGGAAAATACCCAGAAAATTAGCAAATCATGTGGTGGATAGAGTTTGGCAAGAATGCAATATGAACAGAGCACAGAACAAGTATGTATTTTCATTTTCAAGTTTAAAAATTGCATGTTAGTAGTTACGTGTAAATAAGAGATAATTAAAATATAAAGTAATTTATATGACCTTTCTTTAATTCAGAAAACTAATTTTTTAAAATTCAATTTTAATGCTTAATTTAGGATTTCAGAAAATTTATGAATTCTAAAGAATTGCATAATTTCAAATCTTAGGAGGAAGTATTCGGCTTCATCAGGTGGTTTGTGTGAAGAGGAGTCAGCTGATAAAGTAGCATCCTGGGATTTTGTTGAAGCCACACAAAGAACAAATTGCAGCTGTTTGAGGTAGATTTTTTTTTCAATTGATTAATGTCTGTATATATGTGTGTGTGTTAGTTTCTTATGCTATTGAATACTTAGGCCCTACTTTATGTGAGGTAGCTTACATAGACACAGTATGTTAGGATTTTTTTCAAAAGAAAAAATTTGAGGAAAAAAATTCAGTAATTTGGAGCTGATTATAGAAGTACATACAAACATATGCCTTAAGTTCTTACACAGTTTACAGAGTCAGACTGTGAAAGCTTGTTTTTGCAGCCAAATAAGAATTTAATACTGGATTAGGGTATATATAGCATCTGTAAGGTAAAAGACACACAAGTCTCTTGACAAAAGTGTTCATAGTTGGCACTATGCCTGAGAAATTTCTCCCAAGGGTTCTCATAAAAAAGTGATATATTGTATACTAGATAAAAATTTCCCCGATCTTTTTTTATAGCAAATACAGTATTGGGTTTTGTGTAGCAGTTTCTTATAACATCCCTTTGGGCAAACTGTAGGTGAAATGCTGAACTGAGATTCAGAAAATATGATCCCTACAAGGGACCAAAAGCTGTACTGTAAAATTGCAAGCTTTCTAATAGACTGTATTGGTTGAAAGATTGTTAGAAGAATGAACTTGGAATTCTTTAGGTAGTTGTATTTATTTTATATATTGGGGCCTTTGATGAGATTTGATTATCAGAGGCATTGAGATTATATTGTGTAGGATTTATTATTTTATTCTACAAATTAAAGCTAGATCATATGCTTTTGCAGTCAAATAAATAATGGCATTGTGGGCCAGCCTGGTGGCGCAGTGGTTAAGTGTGCACGTTCCCCTTTGGCAGCCCGGGCTTCGCCAGTTCGGATCCCTGGTGCAGACATGGCACCGCTTGGCAAGCAATGCTGTGGTAGGCGTCCCACATATAAAGTAGAGGAAGATGGGCACAGATGTTAGCTCAGGGCCAGTCTTCCTCAGCAAAAAGAGGATTGGCAGCAGTTAGCTCAGGGCTAATCTTCCTCAAAAAAAAAAAAAAGAAAAAGAAAAAAAAATAATAATGGCATTGACATCCCTAACCAGGACTTGTGAGCAAATAATTGGCCACATCTTTTTGTCATGGATGTGAGCGAAAGGAATGGAGTTAGGGCCGGGATTTTTCTTTTTAAAGATTTTTAAATTTTTCCTTATCTCCCTAAAGCCCCCTGGTACATAGTTGTGTATTTTTAGTTGTGGGTCCTGCTAGTTGTGGCAGGTGGGATGCCGCCTCAGCATGGCTTGTTGAGCAGTGCCATGTCTGCGCCCAGGATTTGAGCCAGTGAAACCCTGGGCCGCTGATGCGAATGGTGCGAACTTAGCCACTTGGCCACCAGGCTGGCCCTCCAGGGTTTTTCTTACATTAGCTCTGTTTGATTGAATACAGTGACAGACTCTCAAGTGTTCTGGTATATTTTTGCAGAGATTAGATGTTCTTGCATAGATTCTTTGGATTAGAGACTGTAATTTTTTAAAGTCTGGTAACCTTGTTGAAAACATGCTTCTGGTGTTGATAGAGATTGGAATTAAAATGTGGATAGGTTAGCTCCTGTTTAATAGTTTAAAATAGTTAACAACCACACCCACCTAGGGGGAAAAAGAAACCCAAACCTAGTCTTGAAATGCGCGGCTCCATGACATTGTCTGAAACCAGGGGTCGGCAAACTATGATCCATTGGCAAAATTTGGCTCGCTGCCTGTTTTGTATGACCTGTGAGCTGAAAGTGATTTTTTTTTTTTAAAAGATTTTATTTTATTTTTTCTCCCCAAAGCCCCCCAGTACACAGTTGTATATTCTTCGTTGTGGGTCCTTGTAGTTGTGGCATGTGGGACGCTGCCTCAGCGTGGTTTGATGAGCAGTGCCATGTCCGCGCCCAGGATTCGAACTAACGAAACACTGGGCCGCCTGCAGCGGAGCGCGCGAACTTAACCACTCGGCCACGGGGCCAGCCCCGCTGAAAGTGATTTTTACATTTTTAAGTAGTTGAAGAAAATCAAAGGGAGAATATTTTGTGACCTGAAGATTATGTGAAATTCAAAATTTCGTGTCCATACAAAAGGATTTATTGGAACAGAGCCACATCTGTTCATTTACATATTGACTGTTGGCTGCTTTCACAGAGTTGAGTAGTTGTGACGCAGACTGTATGACCCCCAGAGCTTAAAATATTTACCATCTGGTCCTTTACAGAAAAAGTTTGCCAGTCCCTGGTCTAAGACCAATAAAATGATTAAATGAAATTAGGCTTTTCTTTCCCTATACTGGAGTTTTTATCGAACAACTCTTCTTTTTTAGTTCCTAACCTAGACTTTTGTTTTATTCTTTGTGAAAGATATGGGTTTTAAGTATATTTGTCTAAAATAGTTTTAGAGGAAGACACTTAAATGAATGTTGGTAAACGTAAGTTTAAGTCTAAATTCTTAGCCTCTAAGCTGAATTTTATTTTTAAAAACTTTTTCTGGGGCCGGCCCCGTGGCCAAGTGGTTAAGTTCGTGCACACTGCTTCAGCAGCCCAGGGTTTTGCCGGTTCAGATCCTGGGTGGGGACCAAGCACCGCTCATCCAGCCATGCTGAGGCAGCATCCCACATGCCACAACTAGAAGGACTACAACTAAAATATACAACTATGTACTGGGGGCCTTTGGGCTGAAGAAGGAAAAATAAAATCTTTAAAAAAAAATCTTTCTCATGTTTCCAGAAATTCCTCCCAGGCATGTAGAGATTTAATATAATGAAATTTTGTATAATCTATACATGTGACTTGGTTTGGTAAATTTACCCCTCTAGTAAACTCAGTGTTTCTAATCATTTACCTTTTTTTTGTTTTACTGTTGCATTTTGTACTTGTTTTCCCTATACTCCTCCCAAATCTGGTTCTCTTATTTAGTTCTTAAGTAAGACTTGAAAGAGAGTTTGAGCCACTGTATGTGTGTATCCTCTCCTGCCATAAAATATAGGAGGTAGGGCACACCTTGATAACTGACTGTGCTAGTCAGTGTGTTTGCTCTCAGATCTATCCCTCCATTTTCCCTGCTCTGTTCTGTATTGCAGGAAACATTTCCTAGGCTCCCTTGCTTTCTGCGTGTCCTTGTTTTTTTTTCACCCCAGCTTTATTGAGATACAATTGATAAGTAACATTGTGTAAGTTTAAGGTATACAATGTGATGATTTGGTTAGGCTTGCTTGCTATCTGGATCTGGCTAATGAGAGGCACTAACAGAACATTGATTGATGAGAGGGGAGAAGAAGTTAGGGTATTTCCCCACCTCTTTTTGAGCCAACTCCAGCAGCAGCTCTGTGTCCCATTAACAACCCCTTTTTTCATGGTGCCTGTTACCACTTAGCAGGTCCTGCTGTGGTTCTGATACCATCCCAAACTTCTGTAATCTGGTGAGACTACTTCATCTCATTGTCCTTTTAATCCTAGAAGTCATAGAAGCTCCCTGCTGTTACTAGTCTCTGGGTTGCCTCACTTTCTTCTGTTTTTTGTAACTGATTTTCTGTAGTAAATTTCCTCTGTGTGAAAGACCGGACTGGACCGTGACTGATATGTTGGCCTCTCTTTGGAAAAAAAATTGCGTAGTTATATAATAAGTATATATGATTTTAAGAAATTTGAATTATGCAAATAAAGCTAAAGTTCCCCTTGACCACTCTCTATCTCTTTCCAAATCCTACTATCTCTCCCTAGAAATGACTACTTACCAATTAGGTGTTATCCTTCCACACTTTTTGGGGTTTTTTTTTGTTTGGTTGGTTGTTTTGCGGAAGATTAGCCCTGAGCTAATATCTGCTGCCAGTCCTCCTCTTTTTGCTGAGGAAGACTGGCCCTGAGCTAACACCTGTGCCCATCTTCCTCTACTTTATATGTGGGACGCCTACCACAGCATGATTTGCCAAGTGGTGCCATGTCTGCACCCTGGATCTGAACCGGCGAATCCTGAGCCGCTGAAGCGGAACGTGTGCACTTAACCGCTGCGCCACCGGGCTGGTCCCCCACACTTTCTTTCGTAATTTTGTATGTACATGTGTTTTTCCTCCCAACACATAAATATAGTAATACTGATGTGTTTGGCAGCTTATTTTTTTCACTTAATGTGCCTTAGATCTTTACATTCTAGTTACTTGTAGATCTGCCTTCTTGTTTAAAAAAACTTCTTGGTATTTCACTGAATGGAAGTACCATAATGTATTTAATTATTCTGGGTTTGGTGAACAAATAGATTGTTTCCAAAGGTTTTTTGTTTGTGTTTACTTTAAAAAAAATACTTCTGTGACACTCAGTTATTTATTAGATTCTATTGAACACTTACTCTGTGATAGGAGATGTCCTAGTCTCAGGATACACTAGTGAACAAAAGAGGCTTCTGCTGTTATGAAGCCTGCACTCTAATGGGATTGGGGCAGATAATTAATTTGTTTTTAAAAAGAATTTTTAATCCTTTTAAAATTGAAGAGTGATGAGTACTAGGGAGGAAGTAACACTAGGTGGGTGATACAGTAGAAGGTTGTGGATGAGGATGCTATTTAAATACTTTCTTGTGACTTCAAAAAGATTCTACCAATTTTACTCCCACTTATTGTGTATAAGAGTGCTGATTTTTCTTGTGCTTTCACTGACCTGAGAACTGTCCTTAAAATTATTTTTTTACCATGGTGGTAAGTGAAAAGCATAAAATTGTTTCAGTTGGCATTTTTCAGTTATTAGGAAGATTAAATATTGCATTTATTGATATTAGGCTGTAGTCTGGTGGAATGTTCATAAGAAAATTAGCACTTAGCAAGCTATGTAAGTAAAAAGCACGCTGTGTTTTTGCATTTATTGTAAATTTCAGATGTTGACACTAAAATACTGGGAACTTTAATCAAGAGGAAAAAGAATCTGAAGGGATCACTCTGTTGGATTGTGCTTTTAGGACAAGCTTTTTTTTTTTTTAGAACGATTCTGCAACTTGTTTGAGTTCTAGTAGGAAATTCAGTTGTTCTCTCTAAAGAAGACTAGCTTTTAGAAAAAGGTCTATATAGACGAAAGGAAAGGGGCTGTGATTTAATGTTAGCAAGATTTTAGAGAGTCGCTGGTGTTAGTTTGTTACCCTCACAGCAGGGTAAGTGAACATATGGCTGTTTACTTCTCACATCCCTTGTATGCTTGGAGTATAACCAAATAGTTCATCTCAGATTATTGAAGATCCTACCTCTCCTTAGTGCCTTGTGTAACTTGACTAAATTCTTAAGCTTTTGGTCTCAGAACTCATTTACACTCTTAAAAAAAAATTATTGAGGACCCCAAAGTGCTTTTATTTATGTAGGTTGTTATATCTATTTTAGAGAAATCTTAAAGCACTACTTAACTTTTTAAAAAATAATAATCAGGGCTGGCCCCGTGGCTGGGTGGTTAAGTTCACGCGCTCTGCTTCAGTGGCCCAAGGTCTCACCGGTTTGAATCCTGGGCCCGGACATGGCACCGCTCATCAGGCCCCATTGAGGCGGCGTCCCACGTACCACAACTAGAAGGACCCACAACTAAAATATATACAACTATGTACTGGGGGGCTTTGGGGACAAAAAGGAAAAATAGAATCTTTAAAAAAATAAAAAAATAATAAACTCAGTACATATTAACGTGAATAAAATATTTTTATAGAAATCAGCTATATTTTCCAAAAAAACCCAACAAATTACAAGAGTGGCGTTGTCTTACAGCTTTGCAAATCTCTTCAATGTTGAGCTTAATAGAAGATAGCTCATAATAGAAGATTCTCATCTGCTTCTGCATTTAATCTTTTGTTGTATGTTATCTTGGTTGAAGTATGCGAAGAAAATCCAGCCTCATGTGCTGTGCAGTTGGAAAACGGAAGAGTATTTTAATAGCTTTTTCTGATAATTGTGGATATTCTTTGATATTTTACCAGAATTTCACAGGGGGTAGTTTCTTAAAGGTTAGTCTTAGTGGAATCTGAAGCCATATTATTGAAATTCTTGTACTCCACTAATAACTGAATGGATCTTTTACTGCATGATTTTGTAACATCATGCATTGATTCTTTGGAAAATACCAGTTCACTGAGTTATGCAGATCTTCTGAATGCTGGCATATTTTGTTATATAGTATCAAAACTTTGCCTTCATTAATAGCACCAATGATCTCAGAAAAATCTTCTAAATATTGGAAAGCTGTCAAGCTCACTATGGCAGATACAATTTTCCAAATTCTAAATCTTGCTTAAAATAAGCTCAAACTTTATCATTTGTTCTTCCTTAAAATGACAGACTCATTTTGTTCATTTTTGAGGACCAAATAATCAAGTCTGCCATGTAACGAAATCTGGATCACCATGGTTTATTAGTCAGTCTTATTTGTTTTGAAATAAAAGTAGTGTTCCATGAAAAAAGTGGCTAGTACAGCTTGTAACTCAAGCAGTTGTACAAGTGCTTTTCCTGAAAGCAGCCATTGTACTTATATCAGTATAACATAGCAGTAACAGAAATGTTTTATGTGTACTTCCTATTTCTATATATAAAAAGCTGTAAATGCAAGGATTGAGATTTAATAAAAATTAATTATTTTTACTGTCTTCATGAAGGATGTTCTTAAGTGAAAGAATGTATGATAGTGAAGAAAACAGTGACTGCTACTACTAACAGTCCTACTGCCTTGGTTCATGTTAGGTTGCCAGCATTTGTGCTGTCTGTTGCTTTTATACCATCATTGTGAATATCAACATAACGAAGAAGGCAAATAGTGTACTGGTGCTATTACCAAAATGGTTTTGAATCCTGTAAAACTCCTGAAAGAGTCCATGGGCCATACTTTGAAAACTTTTGTAGTAGACACTAAAATATTTGAATAATTAAGAAGTGAATGATACTGTTATAATATGTACTATTTCTACCTTCTTATTCTGTTTTCTTTTTTTCTCCTTTGCTTTCCTTCCCCTTTTCTGCTATTATTATTATTATTTTTTTTATTAATGTTCTGATAGATTACAACCTTGTGAGATTTCAGTTGTACATTTTTGTTAGTCATGTTGTGGGTACACCACTTCCCCCTTTGTGCCCTCCCCCCACCCCCCCCTTTTCCCTGGTAACCACCGATCAGATCTCCTTATCAATATACTAACTTCCACCTATGAGTGGAGTCATATAGAGTTCGTCTTTCTCTGACTGGCTTATTTCGCTTAACATAATACCCTCGAGGTCCATCCACGTTGTTGTGAATGGGCCAATTTTGTCTTTTTTTATGGCTGAGTAGTATTCCACTGTGTATATATACCACATCTTCTTTATCCAATCATCAGTTTCTGGGCATGTAGGTTGGTTCCACGTCTTGGGTATTGTAAATAATGCTGCGATGAACATAGGGGTGCAACGGACTCTTGAGATTTCTGATTTCAGGTTCTTAGGATAGATACCCAGTAATGGGATGGCTGGGTCATAGGGTATTTCTATTTTTAACTTTTTGAGAAATCTCCATACTGTTTTCCATAGTGGCTGTACCAGATTGCATTCCCACCAACAGTGTATGAGGGTTCCTTTTTCTCCACAACCTCTCCAACATTTGTCGCTCTTGGTTTTGGATGTTTTTGCCAATCTAATGGGTGTAAGGTGATATCTTAGTGTAGTTTTGATTTGCATTTCCCTGATGATTAGCGATGATGAACATCTTTTCATGTGTCTCTTGGCCGTATTCATATCTTCTTTTGAGAAATGTCTGTTCATGTCCTCTGCCCATTTTTTGATCGGGTTGTTTGTTTTTTTGTTGTTAAGCAGTGTGAGTTCTTTGTATATTATGGAGATTAACCCTTTGTTGGATAAGTGGCTTGTAAATATTTTTTCCCAATTAGTGAGCTGTTTTTTTGTTTCAATCCTGTTTTCCCTTGCCTTGAAGATCCTGCTATTATTTTTGACTTTCTTTCTTTTTTCCTTTCTTCAGGTGGCTTAGAAGTTAGGTATTTTAATTCTTTTGTTAATTGAATTAAACATTTATTGTGTTTGCTTTCCTTAAAGTCTGAAGTTAATCAATGTCTCTCTTCTCTTTATGGAACAAACAAGGACCTTGGAACACTTTAATCTTGTTCCAGTTATTTTCCATGTTATTTTTCTTTTTAGCATTTTTGTTCTTCCTTGTTCTGTTAGGAAAATTTCAAACATGCACAAAAGTAAGAGAATTGGACAGTGAACTCCTGTATAACAACCATCCATGTTCATGTACTACAATTGCTTCATCTAGACCTCTTACTGAAGATTTTTGTTTTTTTAAGGAAGATTGGTCCTGAGCTAATATCTGTGCCCATCTTCCTCCACTTTATATGTGGGACGTGTGCCACAGCATGGCTTGACAAGTGGTGCGTAGGTCTGCACCTGGGATCCACACTGGCGAACCCTGGGTTGCTGAAGCAGAGCATGTCAGTTAGCTGCCACTGGGCCAGACCTTACTGAAGATTTTTTAAAATTTTGATATATTTTATTGAAATTGGCTTACCCAAAATGATTATTTTGACATACAGTCAGTATAAATCATTAATGAGATATTTGGCATTCTTTTTTTCATAATATATCTTCAAAAACTGGTATGTATTTTACACTTATAGCCCGCCTCAATTTGGACTAGCTGCATTTTGAGTGCTTAATAGCCACATGTGACTTGTGGACACCATTGTTGGATGGCACAACTTTAGAAATAGAATTAGAAATAGGACTAATGACTGGAAGATACAGAAAAGACAAGTCTCCATTCAACGTAAATTATTCTCTAACAACTGGAGCTATTTGATGATGGCATGCATTTCCTTGTAAGGTAATGTGGTCCTTGTCGTAGAAAATATTCAAAGAAAGGATGGTCAGAGAAGGGATTATTCCTACGTTGGGTAGGACTTGCTCTTTGTTTTTAATGACCAATTCCTTTATTAAACTTTTTTTTTTGCTTTGTTTTGGTTTTAAATTGCTATTTGAAAAATTCAAACAGTGAACACAAATAAAACATTAGAAACAACAACTTCTGCTTCCTATAAATGTGTAGATCTGCCTGCCTGCTTTATTTCACACAAATGGAATCATGCTATGTATATTGTTCTGTAACTTTTTTTGATAAACAGTTATCCTTCATATCTTTCCATGTTAGCATACTCTATTTTTTCTTTTAAGTTCATAATACTCCACAATACTATGGAGATATAATACTTTATTTGGCCAGTCCCCTATACTTCGCTCTTGCTGAACATTTTTAAAGAAAATCTTAAATATCATCATTTCACTCCTATTTCAGTATGCAGCTCTAAAAAATGTTAGTGTTTTCTTACCATAATTTCATTATCACACCTAATGAACAGTATTTTCTTGGTGTCATCTGATGTCCTCTACAGCTTTGTCTCACAAGTATCTTTTTGTAGTTGGTTGTTTGACTAGGATCCAAACAAGGAGTATACATTTGGTTATTAAGTCTGGTAGGTCTCTTTTGTAATTCCCTACTCTTTTTTTATAACATTGACTTGGTTGGAGAAGCTAGGTCAGTTGTCCTATAGAATGTCCCACATTCTGGATTTTTCAATTTGTCATATATTTTAACTTGTTCTTTTAGTGTTAACTTCTTCCTTTATCCCTTGCATTTCTGTACAGGGAAGATAGGTCCAGAGCTGTGGTGTCCAATACTAGCTATGTTGGTAACCACTAATGGCTATTTAAAGTAATTGGTTTTAAATAAAATTAAAAAGTCAGTTCCCCAATTGCACTTGCTGCATTTCAAGTCCTCAATAGCCACATATAGAACATTTCCAACATCACAGAAAGTTTTGTTGGGCAGTGCTGATCTAGAGGCCTTTGATTAGATTCAGTTTAAATATTTTGGTTAAGAAAACTTTGTAGATGGTGCTGGCTTGCTTTGTTTTGTGTCAAATCAGAAGAGACACGTCTGGTTGTCCCACTTTTAATAATGTTAATATTGAGAAGGTGGTGATCAGCCTGAACTCTTCATTGTAAAGTTTGTAATCATGTTTACTATGAATAAAGACAGTTTTTCTTCTTCCTTTGAAATCTCTAATCTCTTTCTTTTTCTTCACTTATTGCAGTGGCTAAAACTTTCAGTAAAATTGTTGAATAAAAATGTTGAGAGTTAATATTCTTGCTTTGTTCTCAGACTTAGGGAGAAATTACTCAGTCTTAAGTATGATATTAAGTAAGTATATTAAGTATGATATTAGTTGTAGTTTTTCATAGATATCCTTTATCAGATTAACTTCTGTTCCTTGCTTGCTCAGTCTTTATATGCATAGGTCATATGTTGTTCTATATTTATCGAATGAATAAATATGACTTTTGTCATATGTTTTTCTATATTTATTAAGATATATGTTTTTCTCTTTTATTCCATTGATATGATAAATATTACTGATTTTGTCTTTTGAATGTTATAGCTTAAATTCCTGGGGCAAATCTCATTTGGTCATGATGTATTATTATCCTTTTATATATTACTGTATTGCTAATATTTTATTAATGATTTACATCTGTGTTCTTGAGGGATATTGATCTATGATTTCCTTTTTTTATAATGTCTTTGATTTTGGTATCAGGGTAATCCTGGATTTCTCCTGTATCCTTTTGACAGAACTCCAGTTTTCTTTGATAACTTTCATGCTTTTTTCCCTCATGCACAATAACATGTTCCAAGCTCTGTACAAAAGGGTGTCTCAGCATGTTTCCTCAGTAGAAAAGGTTCTTTGAAAAAGTGCCTGACACTACTTTGTATTACTCTTTCTGTTTATCTCTGATATAACAAAACCATTAATAAAATAAATTTAAAAAGAAAACTAAAAAACCATTGTGAATATTCAATGCTTTAACTCCATATTTCTCCACATTTTTTTCTAATTTCTTAGTTTAAAAAAATGTTTTATATGCATCAGTCTCAGTTGAGTTTGGAATTCTCAATGTGCACAGTATTTTTACTACACTGAAAGAAATCTTAAACCTGAACAAAATTATTAGATTTTTAGGTATATAGTTAAGTCTTCAGTTTAGAATTGCTTCACATTATGAGGAGAAAATTCTTTTAAGCATTTTCTTTTTATTTTCCAGTCAGCTGATTCTGTAGTGGTAAGCCTTGGGAGAAGGAAGGTAGTCAGTCAATTCCAGCAGTATCCAGACTGATCTAACTTTAATTCAGTAGAATAAATTTTCTAGCCAGTTGCTGTAGGATGTAGTTGATGACTGAGCTCAGCTAAGCCATTGATTTGTAGCAATTACTAACTGTGAAATATCAGATACATTCATAAGTGAATAAATTTCAGACCTTTTTATACCTTTTTATCTTAAAATAAGTAGAATCTTCTCTCTGTATTTATTCAGATACTAACATATTTAGATTATATAAGGCAAACCAGCTTTGTCTGTCTGCTCACGTAGCTGTTGAATGAGATGTTGAGAATAGGCTTTTATGAATCTTTTTTGCATGCTTTTAATTTTAGGTCACTAAACAAAATTATTTTTTTCCTTATAAATTCAGATCATTTTACTTTTAGGGTTATATATGAAAAACAAATGATATCTGAAATGTCTAATGGTATTAACTTGTGTACTTTGATATGATAGTGATGCTATAAATATTAAACTTTTCTTTTAACTTTTCAGGCACAAAAATCTCAAACCAAGAAATCCTGGACAGCAAGGACAGGCGCCATCCTTAAGTCAGCAACAACAAGTACTTCCTAAGCACAAGACCAATGAAAAGCAAGAAAAGAGTGAAAAACCACAGAAACGCCCCTTGACTCCTTTTCACCATCGTGTATCTATTAGCGATGATGTTGGCATGGACACCGATTCAGCCAGCCAAAGACTTGTGATCTCTGCTCCAGACAGTCAAGTGAGATTTTCAAGCATCCGAACTAATGATGTAGCAAAGACTCCTCAGATGCATGGCACTGAAATGGCAAATTCACCTCAACCACCTCCACTTAGTCCTCACCCATGTGATGTGGTTGATGAAGGAGTGACTAAAACACCTTCAACTCCTCAAAGTCAACATTTTTATCAAATGCCAACACCAGATCCCTTGGTTCCTTCTAAACCAATGGAAGATAGGATAGACAGTTTATCCCAGTCTTTCCCAGCTCAGTTCCAGGAAGCTGTAGAACCTACAATATATGTTGGTACAGCAGTAAACTTGGAAGAAGATGAAGCTAATATAGCCTGGAAGTATTACAAGGTCCCAAAGAAAAAAGATCTAGAGTTTTTACCACCTCAACTTCCAAGTGATAAATTCAAGGATGATCCAGTTGGACCTTTTGGACAGGAAAGTGTAACATCAGTTACAGAGTATGTATTTTTTTTAATAGTCACTATTATAATTTAAGGGTGGAAATGATGTAAGTTCTTAATACTAGGACTCCAAAATTGGTTTCAGGATAGGTTTATAATAAATCCTTGAGTATTAATTTTACATAATTTCTTTGCTGTGTTTTTTCCTCAGGGAACCTCTTTATTATGAAATATTTTAGTCACAAAAAAGTGGAGAAAATAATGTTACTTATCCATCAGCCAACTTAAGGACTTAAGTTGGTCCCATCAACCAGCTTAAGGATTTTGCATACAATTAGAACTTCTGTGTACTATTTTTCTTCCTCCATTCTTCCTTCCACTGTCCTGAATTTGGTGTTATCATTTCTATACATGTTTTTATACATGTAGTTCTAATTAATTCATTTTAATTGCTCTATAGCATTTCTTTGTTATAAATATATTATAATTTACTCTCTTGAAGATGGACATGTTAGTTATTTTCAGTTTTTCACAATTGCAAAGGATGTAGCACTGAACTTTTTTGTACACATTTCCTTGTGCACTTGTATAGGAGTTTATTTGAGAATACATCTAAAAGTAGAATTGCTGGGCCATGGAGTATGTACATATTCAACATTAAGGATTATTCGCAAGTTACTCTCCAAACTATACTAGTTTACATCCTCATCAACCAGTAGAGTATGAGAATGACTGTTGCTCCACATTTTCCTCTTTTCTTGGTATTATGCAACTTTTAATTTGGCTAACCTGCTGTGTGCAGAATGGCATCATATTGTCTTAATATATGTTTTCCAGATTCCTAGTGAGGTTAAGCATCATTTAAAATGTTTATTGAACATTTAGATTTCCTCTTCTGTGAATTGGCTGTACATGATATTTTTTAGTCCATTTTTCTTTTCCTAATTTATTCTTTGCATCTTCTGGTTATTAATCTTGTATTAGTTATATGTGCTACAAATATCTTCCTCTAGTCTATGATGTGCCTTCTTTGTCCACCTTATGTATGACATACTTTGGGCAGAAGTAGGCTTTTTTTCAGGTCTTCCTTTACTTTCTGTGTTGTTCTGATTACATTTCTAGTCTGTCCCATAAGCCTTTTGCATTTTTGTCTATAGATTTTTCTATAAGATGGAAATCAACCAACAAAATACCATTATATTCATTAAAACTGTCTACCTGTTCATCAATGCAAGGCCAAGTAGTGTGCAGAGATTACGTCTCCTCCTCAGTGAGTCCATTTTCAATTAAAGCTTTTCCAGTCTTTAGCTTAGAATTTTGAAATTTCATGAGAATATGTGTAGGTATAGTGATCTTTTGTTCAGACTTTGTTCTGGGTATTTGAGGAGGGTTAGTTCAGTTTTACCTTAGAATTTTGAAATTTTCACAAGACTATGTGTAGGTTTAGTGATCTTTTGTTTAATCCTTGTACTGGGCATTTGAGGAGGGCTAGTTCAGTTTGAAGTCTTTTTATCCTGCAACTGGGAAATTCTCTTTTTCTTTGATAATATCTCCATTTTTTCCCCCCCATTCTCTGTGGAACAAATTGCTCTAGAAAGCAAATGATGTGTTGGAAACAAGTGTTAAAAAGATCTTAATCTTATCTGTGCTGGATGTAATACAAAAGTCTAAGCTAGCCTCAACTCTTGCCTGAAACTACGGTTAGTCTCCTTATTTCTGTACTTCTTTACATATATTCTCTACACAGCAGTCAGAGTGATCACTGTAAGTTAAATATTATGTTACTCATTTACTTGAGATCCTTCAGTGGTTTCCCTTTACACTTAGAATAAAATCCAAACCCTTTTTCCTCATTTGAAAGATTCTACATAGTCTCCTGCCCAGCTGGTTCTTTATTCTTATTTACTACTCTCCTATTTGCTTCCTGATTTAGCCACTCTTGCTAGTCCTTCAAAAAGCCAAGCTCATTCCTCCTGGCCTTCAGAACTGCATTACAGGTGTGGGGAGCAGCCTTAATCATTCCTGCTCAAAAGTTACCTTCTCAGGAGGTGTTTCCCTGACCATTCTATCTAGACTGTGGCCTCTCCTCGCTCCCCAAATCACTTCCTATCCTGTACACTGCTTTCATTTTCTCCTTATATGTATCCTTATCTGAAATTATATTATGTATTTGTTAGTGGTTTTTTCCCCTATTAGAATGGAAGCTCTATCAGGGTAAGAAGTCAGTCTTGTTTACTGCTGTGTTCCTCTAGCATAAACTATACACACACACATACACATCCACATCCCCAGAACAATCTTAGGCACTACTATAGTAGACAATCGGCAAATGTTTGGATTAATGAAGCAACAGTGTGACCCTGGATTACTTTATGATTTTAAACTTGTTTTCTTTCTAGGTTATATTTTCTTATTTAATGTATATAAAAGTGTAGGGAATATTTTCAGTTTTAAAAACTTCAAGAGTGAGTTTTTGTGGGCAGATTATGTTCATAAGATCCAAGAATCGCTATAATTTTAAAGAAGTGTACTGGTTGCTTGTGTGCGTGAGTGTCTATAAGTGAAATGAAGGTCTCTTAGAAGTTAATACAGCTTAACCTTAGAATCTGTTCTAAAATTGTTTGCCGTTTTTCTCACTGAATAAGAATTAGAAGAAAGAAGCATAATGTGGAAGGGTAGCATGCAGAGTAGAATGGTGCTGGGTCATGATTATGTAAATTAAGGAAATAACATGCTTCTGCCTCTTCCTGGTCACCATTTTTTCTACCTCATAAAAAAGAAAAAAAAGATTGAATAAAAGGGTTTTTTAAATTTTGTGTCTCACATGAGTATTGTTTTGGTTATGCTAGTTACTAAAATGTGTACAGTGTCACAGTTTTAGGTAGAACTCTTGTCAACCATCAGAGGCTTAGCTGCTATGTGAACTAAGAAACATTTATGGAATCTAATATTTCTATACTTGGTAGGTTAGAAGTCTTTTGATTTAATGTTTTAATCATCTGAATGATTCTGTCCTTTTCCTGGAGTTACTGTTCTTTTTTTTTAAAAGATTTTATTTTTCCTTTTTCTCCCCAAAGACCCCTGGTACATAGTTGTGTATTTTTAGTTGTGGGTCCTTCCAGTTGTGGCATGTGGGATACCATTTCAGCGTGGCTTGATGAGCAGTGCCGTGTCTGAGCCCAGGATTTGAACCAGTGAAACCCTAGGCCGCCGAAGCAGAGTGCGCGAACTTAACTACTTGGCCATGGGTCCAGCCCCAAGAAGTTACTATTCTATGACGTTAGTTCTCAGGAAAATTTCTTATGCCCCCACCCCCACCCCAGCACACACCCCAGGTGACATTTGTCAATGTCTGGAGACATCTTTGGTTCTCACAACTGGGGGGTGTGCTACAGGCATCTGGTAGGTAGAGGCCATGGATGCTGCTAAATATACTATAATATATAGGACAGTCCCCCACAACAATTATCCAGCCCAAAATGTTAATAGTATTAAGGTGTTGTAATGTCACAAATAATTTTGGCAGAAATTTGAACTCTAGAATAAGCTATAAAATAGGTCAAACATGTTTACTGATTAATTTCACTAGGGGGGTACCCCATACTATTTTAGCTCCCCAAACCACAGTATAATACCCGGCATGGCCTTCACTGTTTGTATTATGGTAAAACAAAAAGTTGTTTTTTTTGAGGAAGATTAGTCCTGAGCTAACTGCTGCCAGTCCTCTTTTTGCTGAGGAAGACTGGCCCTGAGCTAACATCCATGCTCATCTTCCTCTGCTTTATACATGGGATACCTACCACAGCATGGCTTGCCAAGCGATGCCATGTCTGCACCCGGGATCTGAACTGGTGAACCCTGGGCCGCCAAAGCGGAACGTGCATACTTAACCGCTGTGCCACCTGGCTGGCCCAAGTTTTTTTTTTTTCATAGTTAAAAGGATCTTCTTGAAATAACTTAGTAATTCAGGTACTTGCTATTAATATTACTTGACATAGTATGTCATGAGGATCGGTCATCTCCTTATAGAAAGTGACAAAGCCAGTTGACAAAGTCAGATAATGTTCCCTGTCATTAAAATAAATTCTGTGAATTACTATTATTCTCTCTTGATGGCATTTAAACAATTTTCTTAAATACTTTATAGAAACTTTCTGTAGTTTAAAAGATATTAATGTGATCACTTTTCTAATCATAGAGTAATCCTTTCAGAAGCCTAATTTGTTTTATGTAAGTAAATTTGTGAATCATATTACCCAGTCGTAAATTTCTATCATATGTCTCTATACTTTGAGTTTTGAAAGTTTATTTAAAGGTACAACAGTTAATTTTAATGAGATTAATTAGAGGGCTGTTGCAACTCTCACATTCTTTCTCCTTTCTTAGGGAGATTATCTTTCTTCTTAAATTTATATTCCTCAAAGATATATTTTATCAGTTTGAATAAAACTCAGTTTTCTCTTATATGCAAGATGCTGTAAGGCACTGTTACGGTATAAAATAAATTTGGTCCTGGCCCTAAATGAAATTGTAGTCTAATGGAAAATAACATTAAATTCTCTGATAGAGGTAAATACAAAATACTGTAGGGATGCAGAGCCAGAGTGGGGACTGACTTTATATATGGAGATCCAGCAGCTTTATGTAATTTGGTATCGATAGATTATAGGGTGGTGCTTACTAGTTTGGTGTGTTGTGATGAGAAATGAAACCTGAAAAGTGGGGTAGGACTATATAATGGCATGGCAAAATATTGTTTATGAGCTTATATATTTTCCTTGAGATAATAGGAGCACTGTTGCAAGTTTTTTGAGGTAGATAAAATAGGCTTTTGGGAAATAAGGATTTTACAAGTATTAATCAAGTAGCATTAGTGAAGGATTGAAATGAAGAATTGTACGTGTATAAAAGGAGGTTAGTTTGGACATCTGTTTGAAAAGCTCAGACATAAGGTAATACAGGACTCTCACTGGAAATTAGAAAGAGTAGGGATGTATGGATTTTATAGATATTGTGGAGTAGACTGAAGAATTTTACAGCTAGTTGAATAGTAAAGTAGGGGAGTAGCAAGAGAGTTAAAGACCAGCATATTTATTTCATGAGAGGGAAAGAGGAGGAAGAACAGATTTGAAGACTTCTCTACTACCTTTTTTACCCACTTTAGACTAAATTTTTAAATTTAATTTTTATGGTTTTTTTAAAGTAGTGTTTCAAAAATAGAAGTGTCTTCAAGTAACTATGGCTGTACCTTAAGAAAGGAAGGTCTTATTAAATAAGTAGTCTGGCTAAATAATAATGGCATATTCACTTAAAAAAGCAGAGGAAATCTATGTAGGTTGATATGAGAAGATCTCTGGATAGATTATGAAGTTTAGGAACAACGAGGTACATGATATATGTATACATATATCGTAGTATATGCATAGTTTTTGCCCCTACCCTAATTAGGTAATATAAACGATCTATTGTTATCTTGAAGGAGAAGGATTGGGAATTTTCTACATTTCAGCTATACCTTTGTTTACTATATGACTTTTAACTATGTGCATGTAATACATATATAGTGAAAAATTGTGAATTCAGTTTGAGGTACCTACTTAGAGAGATTCCAGCAGACAATTGTGATCATGTGTCTGAAGCTTATGGGAAGAAACTATTAATAGCCCAGTTAGAGGAGATGCAGAATGCAAAGAGGGGCAAGCATGCATCAGTAGAAATAAAACAAGTGCTTTCTTTGTAATAGTTGACTGTTACAGATGTATGCTTTTTTAGAAAATGATGGAGGAGAAATTTAGACGTTTGTTTTATTTATATTAAGTAAAAACAATTTGTATTTGATATAAATAAATGAAATTTTCCATTGATTGCTGTTAAAGGGTGTCCCTACGCTTTCATAATCTGTGGATAAATGAAAGAAAGCAATACTCTTGATTTTTCCAATCAGCTTTAGGTGGTGATGGTACAGAGTAATAGACTTCATTTTTAAGCACCTCCGTTATTCTTAGACTTCCAAGTGTAGCAATTGATACCAAATTTTTTAGTGGCTTCTTTAAAGGAAAATTCTTTTTCTTTCTTTTTTTCTTTTTTTGAGGAAGATTGGCCCTGAGCTAACATCTGTGCCAATCTTCCTCTATTTTATATTTGGGACGCCTGCCACAGCATGAATTGATAAGTGGTGCATAGGCCGGCCCCCAGGATCCAAACTGGTGAACCCTGGGCCACTGAAGCAGAATACGCAAATTTAGCCACTGCGCCACCAGGCTGGCCCCAGAATTCCTTTTCTGATATGTTAGAATTTAATTGGGAGGAGAGAGAGGTTGAGCCTGGAACATAGCGTATTCCACATACAGGATATACACATCTGTGGCAAATATCTTTATCTTTTTTCTAATTATTTCTAGTTTCTCAGTTAATGATAGTTATCTATTTCAGAATATTGACTTAAGACCTTATAAGTTTTAAAGATAGCAAAATTTCTGCCAAGAAAGATTACAGTTGTTTTTTGATCTTTTTTCAATGGTTTAACACTTAGTTTTAGTAGAATCTGTGATTGTTTAGGATAGTCTGTTCTAATTCAGAGGAAAGCCTTTCTAAATCCTGAGCAAAGAAAGAACTGTACTTGAGCATAGTTCTTGTCATATCTGTTCAGTAGTAAGGATATATCAAGATATCTTAACCATAATATAATGTTCATCAGTAGAATTATCTCCTATGTTGTATTAGTGTGATAAACCAGATTTTTATTGTATTTGTATAGTTACACAATGCATTATTTGATCTCTAGAAGATAGTTTGATTACTTTGTTTCATAGAAGTCTATGATGAAATAAACTTGTTTTGATTTACTGTATTCTAAATCTTTTCATTTAAGTAAGTCGTCTTTACTTGATTTCTTATTTTAATGCAATAAAGCTAGACTTTTGAGAGCTAGCTTGATTCAGTTTAAGGATTTATTCTGAATACTGGAAATAGAACTGGAGAAGGTACCGTTAAAAAAGAGGACTTTTGAGATTTATTAATTTGTTCCCTAACATTTCTTTCTATAGCTTATCTCCTTCTTATAATTGTCAGTCCTAAAATATTGTCATAACTTGTCTGAAAGAATTTTTATTGAATAGAGGCTTAAAAGCATATGCTACTGTAAGCCGTGTTAAATTCTCTACAAGTTCCTTTTAGGATAGTATGTTACTGATGTCATAGTAAAAGGAAGGAGATATAATTAATGAATAATATAAAGGTAATTTTGATTAGCTTTGGGCTTTGCAAAGCTTCCTGTTCATGGCTGTGCCTAATCCTCTTTCCGTTTGTCTGTATTTAGCTTTTTTATCTGATTGAAATTATCTCTGTAGTTAACTATTTGGCTATATGTGAAAATTCCTTTTAGAAAAGGGGAGGTGGTGTTCCTATTCACAAAAGTATATGTATAATGCATAATTGGACAGTGATGAAATGATAACTTGAGTTTTTAATTTGGCATCTCTTAAAAATCACAATTTTTATTTCTCTCAGTTTTAAATGTAGAAGGATTGTAATGTAAATAATTTATATTTTTTAATTTATTGTGACTTGATACTCTTGATATTATTAACTACATTTAAGTTCTTTGCATATCCTAATGTCTGTGAGAACCATTCAATAAAATAACAAAAAGTCTTTAGGCATTGCATTTGGTTTACTCCTTTTTATTCTTAATATAGTCCTGTGCAGTAGGGTTGGTCCTTTTAGTGCTTCTACGAGAGGACAACTTAATAGGAAAAACAGAGTTGTTTTATTCACCTCTACACAGAGTAGTAGTGTCTTTCAGGTTGGTAGGAGGGAGGAGGAGTGGATTTTATACTTTTCCCCCATGAATATTATTCGAATATGAATACTTAAAATCTTTCCAGCCTTAATTCTGCCACTCTGTGCCCTCAGCAAACCATTTCTTTCTACATAATTTCCACATCAAAGTCAGAGAGCATACCTTCCATTTCCTATCTTATGAGGTTAAGTATTAAATAAGAAAATACACGTCAAGTAGATGGAAATACTATTTCAAAAAGATTTATGTTAGTATCTGATAGAGAGTTAGCAAACAGTTACTTAGGGTCCGATATGGTGGGGTACAAAACTATTCTTAAGAAAGAAATGTTTATTCATTTATGGAACAGAACTGTTGGAACAATTAATTGTAAAACATATCCCCATTGACGGTTGTGTTAGACAGTTGTGTCTTCCCATGGAAGAAAGTTTTTGTGGACTTAAGATTTTAGTTTTGGGGATAAATCTGGGACATACTGAGAATAACAGTGACATATCTGGTATTTGATAGCACGTTTGGAAAACATCAGTTATTGTTTTGATGGCCTCTGTTTCAACCTTAGTTTATAAGGTATAGAGTGATATCTCTATCATTATAAGCTAGCAAATACCTTCATTGCTTCCAAATTCTTACGTGTCTTATAACTTTTATCTTAATCCTCAAGACAGATAAACAGTGGCAGCAGTATTGCTGTCTAATGAATAAAGATGTTTATTTCAAAGTACAAGATATTGTATTTTAGGATTATTAATGCAAACACAACATCTCAATCCTGTGTGGCTTTTAGATTTCATGTATTCATTTAGCAAATATTTACTGAGCACTGGCTATGTGCCAGGCACAGTTCTGGGCATTTGGGGTAATTCAGTGAACAAAGACAAGATCCCTGGCATTTAGGGGCTTATATTTTAGTAGAGTGATGGTTAACTATGAACATAAGCAAATTATATATTATGTTAAAAGATAAGTTTTATCCAGGGAAAAATAGAGTAGGGATAGGGGGACTGGTGTTAAGGCAGTTGGGCATATTGCAATTTCAAATAAGATCAAAGATTTGAAGGAAGTGAGGGAGTTGGCCATGCAGTTATTTGGAGGAAGAGTGTTCCAAACAGAGGGAACAGCCAAGAGTGTGTCTGGCCTGTTTGAGGAACATCAAGGAAGCCTCTGGAAGGAGAGTGAGTGAGAGAGGGTGGGCTAGAATAGAAGAAGATGAAGTTGGAGAGGAAAAAGAGGAGACACATCTTGGAAGGCTTTGGTAGGATATAAGGATTTTGGTTTTTCCTCAGAGGAAAATAGTCATTGCAGGATTTTGAGCATGATCTGACTAGATGCCTGGCTGCCACTGTTCTGGAAGCAGGGGAATCTCAGCTTTGCCTAATATAGAGAACATGAATCTGGGAGTTGAAAAATGTCTTATACAAACCAAAAATGAATTCTATATTCAGGCTCACCAAGCACACTGGTCTTCAGAGATATAAAAGTCCTGATGCTTTCTAGGGTTCTGCATTGCAGAGCAACTTGTTGTGGCTTCCTTCTCTCAGCCTTATATTTCAGCTTTCTCTGGTCTGTGTGTTTCTACTAGTTCATCTTTTCAACTTCATTGTCGTCTCCTCTCTTGTTCTATTGTCCTTTGTCATTATTTCAGGAAAGTACAGATAAACATATGTTTATCAGTTACTTTGTGAAACCAAAAGACTGATAATATAAAATTTGATTTTTCCAGTGTGATTAGGAAAAACCTCTGAGGTACTTGCAGTGAAACTTCACTTGCCATTGTAAAACATCTTGCCAGAATTAATAATAGCAATGTTATCGTGAAACACAAATCAGGCCTTTAAATTTTTTTTAACTTAAAATATATCCATTCATGGCAATGGGAAAAGGATAATCACTTTCCATGTGTAAATTGTACGAAAGTAGTCTTGTCTCATTATATAGGCCACATTTTAAGAGTTCTAGTCCTAGAGTGGTTTAGATTTAGAGTCCCTTTCAGTAAATAAATTTGAACAAATTAATGTACTTGAGGACTTGGGAACAGAGCGGATTAACAAAAGACAACATATTTTAGTGGAAAGACCATATAGATAGGAGACCTGAATTTTAGCTCTATTTCTCTGTTGCTAAATTTGAGACTTCAATAAATCACATAACCTTTGTGTACCTCAGTTTCTTTATTTATAAAGTGAGGGATTACAGGTTAGATTATCTCTAAATGATTCTAAAAACTTTATGATACTTAAGTTGTTTTGGAAATTTTTTATGCTTGTATGGAGAATAAATATAACTAATTTTCTAATTTTATTTTTTTATGCAGGTTAATGGTGCAATGTAAGAAACCTTTAAAAGTTTCTGATGAATTAGTGCAGCAATATCAAATTAAAAATCAGTATCTTTCAGCAATATCATCTGATGCAGAACAAGAACCTAAAATTGATCCATATGCGTTTGTTGAAGGAGATGAGGAATTCCTTTTTCCTGATAAGAAAGATAGACAAAATAACGAGAGAGAAGCTGGAAAAAAACACAAGGCGAGTAAAAGACATCAAAGTACACCAAAGGATCACCAATGATTTGTAGCACTGCATATACTACCACACTTCTCATTTTTTTTTTGTTTTAAAATAGAACAGATTTATTGTTTTAACTTAGAAAAACATTTTTTAAATAGGTACATCAGGCATATTGTACAGAATGTAAGAGCTTATATGGGCTTTAACCTAAACTAGTCTCTGATAATGAAAAGATCTTTATTGTTTACTGTAAAACTTTTTCGATTAGAGAAAGAATACATTAATTTGTTATTCAAATAAGGATATTTAGGTAGACGAACTATATTGATAGTTACCAGTTTCCGAAAGTACAATAAAATACACATTGCTGAGTTTATAAAATACCCAATATTTTTGAATATGTGAGTCAAGAGCTTATAGGGCCCCTAAATGGAAAATGTTATAAAGTGTGAGACGTAAAAAGATTTATTTGATTAAAATTTTAAAAATCAAATGTTTGAGGATCTAAGTGCAAGATAATTCTGCTAGATAAGAGTTTTGCCTTAAATACAAAATATGGAAATTGAAAGCTATGAAATTGTCAAAAAGACCCAGTAATATGTTTAATACAAAGAATTCATTTCACACAGTTTTATTTAGCCTTACTATGTGCCAGGTACTTGAAATTTTATTCTTTTGTAAATATGAAAACAGTAGTAGCTGGGAATGCTATAGGTGTTGTAGAACGAACATGGACTTTGGAATTTGACAGATTTAGGTTGAAATACCAGCTCCTACTACTAATCAGCTGTGTTTCCTGGATTATCTTTAGAACTACTTTTTGTCTGTAACATGAGCACAGTACTTACGTATCATATAGGTTAGTTGTGATGATGTCTGTAGAACATCTAGCAGAATGCTTGACACAGAGCTACTCAGTAATTGGTAGGTTTTATTATTGGCAAATTATATATTTCAGTCTAATATGTAATATTGTTTGCAGGTAGAAGATGGACCATCTAGTGTAACAGTGTTATCACATGAAGAAGATGCTATGTCATTATTTAGTCCCTCCATCAAGCAAGGTAAAGCTTACTTCCTAATCAAAATATTACATTCCAGGATTGTCACTTTAAACTAATCTGATATTGTTGGACTTCTAGTATTCCTTTTTGCATAATTCATATGTTTCATAGAAAGAGACTTACTTTTTTTTTTTTATTTGAAGATTGGTACCTGAGCTAATATCTGTTGCCAGTCTTTTTTTTTTCTTCTTCTTCTTCTCCCCAAAGCCCCCCAGTACATAGTTGTATATTCTAGTTGTAGGTCCTTCTAGTTCTGCTGTGTAGGATGCTGCCTCACCATGGCTTGATGAGTGGTGCTATGTCCACGCCCAGGGTCCAAACTGGCGAAACCCTGGACTACTGAAGCAGAGTGTGTGAACTTAACCACTCGGTCATGTGGCTGGCCCCCTAGAAAGGAACCTATCTTAAAATGATGGATTTATTGCTTATCTTGTATTAGGAGAAGGAAGTTCAGGTGATAGAAATTCTGTTTTGAATTGATGGAACTTCCTTCCTTTTTTACCAATAAAAATAGTTCTCATCTGTAAAATGAGATTGGATGAGATCATTGCTTAAGGTCTCTCTCAGATCTAAAGACTTAATTTACAAATTAGACTTTACTGTAATTTTGTTGTGTCCCAACCCCTGCAAGTTAGAAGAAGTGTCATTAACAGATATTTATTCAGCACATTATGTGTAGGCACTGTTCTCAGCACTGGGGATACAGCGGTCAAGACTCCACTTTGAAAGTGTCTGACTTGTGCTCCTTGTGAGTGGAACAGAGAGAAACAGTATATTAGTTCTTTTACAAAATCTGACTTTTGATGGAAGCAAAGGAAGTCATCCTTTGGTATGTGTTTTTTAGGGACAAAGCTTTGTTTTAATGTTTGGAATAAATAGAGAGGGTTAGCCTCTGCGTGACCTAAAACAAGAATAAGAAAAAAGTCCATCTGACTAAGAAAGAGGTGATCTTTCATGAAATAAATTAAGTGGTTGATGGTTCGAAGTAGCTTGGTGAGTTAACAATTTAGATTCTTTGGCCTATTTACCTACCCAAGGATATAAGGAATGTGTAATCGCCTTCTTGTGCCTATGGTCTGGCTTTTTCAAAAGGTGGACCATCTATCACATTCTGGAGTATTTTTTGAGGTGGAGCTAGGAAATCCTTGGTTTTTAATAAGCACTCTAGGTGATTTTTACATACTCTAAAATTTCAGAACTACCATTTTAGTGAATCTTTAGAACTGACACTCAGAGGCACTTGGAAAGTGACTTTCATCTTTCTAAAAGTGTGGGCTATTTCTAGTCATCTGATATCCTGAGGATGCTTTAGAAGGTTATAGAGCAAACAGCAATTATTATTTTTTTTTCTTGTGTGGAAATATAAGAGAAAATTAACTTCCACTTGTATTTTTTCTTAAATAATCCTGTATTTTTTTCCTAAAACTGGAAAAAAAAGTAAAAAGGAAAATAAAATTCTAGAACTAAAATGAAGCTTAACTAAGAGATAATATTTATTGAATGCTTAAGTGCCTGGTACAGGGCAAAGTGCTTTACCTACGTTCTATCACATTTAATTCTTGCCATTACTGAGGCATAGAGAGGTTAAGTAACTTGCTCAGGGTCGTATTGTTAGTGTTGGAGTCAGGAGTCAAATTAATAGTCTGTCTGACTCAAGAGCCGGAGCACTTAATTGTTGTACTATGCTTCCTTTCCATTTCAAGAAGATAGAAAAATAAAAATGTGTGTGTGTTTAATTCTGTTGTCCTAATAGTGTTTATATTTTTATTTGATATATTATTCATATACAGTACTTAGTTATGTTATGGATTATGTAGCCTTTGGTGAATTTCCTGGGGAAGGTACCACCATTTATTTACAACTTTATTTCTATGAAAAAAATTTCTAGATTGTAAATCATGATTTCTTATTGGATAACACCCTTAGAAATTTAAAGTTATATGTCTAGCTTAAATAAATAGAATAATACTTATTTGGTCAGTAGTAGAATTTTTGATTTTGTTTTCTGATTGACATATGTAGATGCTCCACGCCCTTCTGGTCATGCTCGTCCTCCATCAACCAGTTTGATTTATGACTCAGACCTGGCTGTCTCTTATACTGACCTTGATAATCTCTTCAATTCTGATGAAGATGAACTAACAGTGAGTATCCTGTTAATGATTAAGATTATAATTTGTTTTCCTTGATTTTATGCGCTTATTTTTCAGAAGTGATGTGGGACTTGAATGCTGTGTTTTAGCCCTGAACAATAGGAAATATTTTGGAATAAAATTTCATTAATTGGTGTCTTTTATAAACCTTATGTTTGAGCAGTCTTGACATAGTGTCACCTATAAACTTTGAGTTTTTTTTTTATTTTGTATATTTGAAGGACACATATGATTAAGCTTAATTTGAGCTCTGCCATATTTTCTTTTTCTGCAGTCTTTAGGAAGCAGAATTATGTTACTATTCTCCGATCCTCTAGTTTGAGAAGTGACCCTGGAATTGACTCATATAGAGAATAAGAAATAATTAACATTAAAATAATATGTCTTGTCAATTTATTAAGGAATACTACTTATTTTGAATTTGGCATCACAGCCATTATTATAAGACAGGTACATACTATAATAATGAAAGAGGAAGAAAAGTAATATTTAATCTTTAACACCCATTGGCAGAGAAAGGTGAAGATAAAATAAAAGAAAGCTTAAAATGAAATTTCGTAGAATGTCAAGCCTCTGGCAAATTAATGAATTGGGTGCTACATTATCATAAAAGGGAATTCCTTTTTCATCTGCATAAAGGTAGCTTGGAAATTTCTGTAGTACATTTGGTCTTTCTCATTCTACATAATGTATCCTTTTAATCCTCTCTCATCATATATATGTGTATATCTATCTATCTATCTATCTATATATATACACAAACAAACACATATGTGCACATTTGGTGTTTTCAGTTAAATGACTTAAGCCAGATATAGCTGAACATAAACTTTTACTCTATATCCCATATTATATTATATTGTAAGGTGCCATGTACTGGGTAAATATATCCCTGACTACTTTGGTACTTTTATACTTTCTCTCTGTTACCATTCATATATCAGCTGTGGCTCTTCTGAGGTAAAAAGGTTGTAATCAGGGCTCGGTCTACATATTTATGAAAAAATGGCTAACAAGACATGTTGGAACTAGGTTGTCAGCTCTAAACACATTGGTGACAGATTGATGATGCTACAACTTGATATGTTCAATGTATTAAAACTTATTTTTAGTTAGAGATCCTTTGTTTTGTCATATGAGATCTTCCTGAAGTTTGTGCTTGAAACCTGTTGTAGCATTTTTGCAGGGATGAGGAAATTATTAAAAAAGGCGAAAATGTAGAAAAGAATTCAGAGGGGTGATTGATTATATATAAACTTCAATGTCTTTTATTTAAGGGGACAAATGCTTTATGAGTATCTTTTAGAAGCAATTCTGATGTTAATCACAAACCTTTGTTATTGCAGGTTTTCTTATTTTTCTTATTTTAACAGGTTTTAAGTGGTAGGTTATTCTTGCTTCTGTGTGTTTTGAAAGTATTGGTCATTTTCTTTGGAGGAATCTTTCCCTGTTAATTTGGAGGATTATCAAATAAACAGAGAAACTAATCTGGGTCCACCGATTGCCTAAAATGTGTTTTATGTCCTTAAATTGTATCTAGTACGTATTTGGCTCTAGCACAGATTCAAAGTATTACTTTTGATGAATGGGCTCTACTTGCAAGTTACATCTGAGTGATTACTATCTTGAAATCACATTGGATATAAAATTTCAGATAAAAATGTGGGTTTTTTTTCTTTTAATAGCCTGGATCTAAAAAATCAGCGAATGGATCTGATGATAAATCTGGCTGCAAGGAATCAAAGACAGGAAATCTGGACCCGTTATCTTGCATAAGTAAGCTTTCCAAATCTGTGCTCCAGATAAATCTGTAAACTATTTATCTCAGCCACGTTGCCTACTCTTTTGTTTTAAACATAGATTAACTTCTTTTTAGTTTTATGTTAAAATGTCTTTTATTAATTTATAGGCACTGCAGATCTTCATAAAATGTATCCGACACCACCATCATTGGAACAACATATTATGGGATTTTCCCCAATGAATATGAATAATAAAGAATATGGTAGTATGGATACAACACCTGGAGGAACTGTTCTAGAAGGAAATAGTTCTAGTATAGGAGCACAGTTCAAAATTGAGGTTGATGAAGGATTCTGTAGCCCAAAACCTTCTGAAATTAAAGTGAGTATTTTATTTTTCTAGAAAAATAATTCACTTCCTATATTTTCATATAGAATTAGTTTGTTGATATATTCAAAAATCCTTTCATAGTGATTCTGATTTTCTAGTTAACAAAATTGAAGACTGAATTCTGGTGACACTATTCAGAATGCATTTAAGAAAAGAATAGAATTATTTTGTTTAAAGAAAGGGAAAAAAGACTAGAGTCACTTTGTTTTTTTTCTCCTGTAAAATAAGATGCTGAAAGTCATGGTTTTCATATTGTAGGATTTTTCTTATGTCTATAAGCCTGAAAATTGTCAAGTTCTAGTGGGATGTTCCATGTTTGCACCTCTAAAAACTCTACCAAGCCAATGTCTGCCTCCTATCAAATTGCCAGAAGAGTGTATTTACCGTCAGAGTTGGACTGTTGGAAAATTGGAATTGCTTCCTTCAGGGCCTGCATTGCCATTCATCAAAGATGGGTATGATTTAAATTTATGTTATTGGTATAATAGGTGAATGCTTAAAAAGCTTTAATTTTTTTTCACAGAAGTACCTGGTATGCTGGTACCTGGAAAAAGAGATTGAGTTTTGAAAATTCTAAAAATGTTTTCTGATTAATAGGTTATAAAGTTATTAGTTGGGTATGAATAAACTATTGGAAAACTTAAGACCATTGTACTTTGATTATTTGCTCCAGAAGCACCTTTTATTTTGGTCTAAAATCAGGATTTTTTTTTTTTTAACAATCAGTGGCATCTTAGAATCAATGAGATTTGAGTATTTGTAGTAGAAGAAATGTGTAGATAGTAAATGTGGATGTCTAGGTGTAAATAAGTGTATACAGATTTTATTTATAATTTTGGAACTAGTTGATTGGTCCTGAGCCCACAGTAATCACCTAGAGTGGATATATTAACTAGAAATACATTTTAATTACACTTGTAATTTTTGCAGTGATTGTGCTGTCATAATTTTCAGTGTTACTGAAAAACGCTTGTGACATTTTTAGTTGTATTTCACGTTACTAATATAATTCTTTATGTATATGTTTGACTTTCTTTCACCCTGGTGACACTAGTGATGGAAGTACTATGGATCAAGAATATGGCCCTGCTTACACACCTCAAACTCATACTTCTTTTGGGATGCCTCCTAGCAGCGCACCTCCCAGTAACAGTGGAGCAGGAATTCTTCCTTCTCCATCTACCCCTAGGTTTCCAACTCCAAGGACTCCAAGGACTCCAAGGACTCCCCGTGGAGCTGGTGGACCTGCTAGTGCTCAAGGTTCAGTCAAATATGAAAATTCAGACTTGTATTCACCAGCTTCCACCCCATCCACCTGCAGACCCCTTAATTCTGTTGAACCTGCTACTGTTCCTTCCATCCCTGAAGCACACAGTCTGTATGTAAACCTCATTCTTTCAGAATCAGTTATGAATTTGTTTAAAGACTGTAACTTTGATAGTTGCTGTATCTGTGTCTGCAACATGAATATCAAGGGTGCCGATGTTGGAGTTTACATTCCCGATCCAACGCAGGAAGCACAGTATAGGTGTACCTGTGGCTTCAGTGCTGTCATGAACAGAAAATTTGGAAACAATTCAGGATTATTTCTTGAAGATGAACTAGATATCATAGGACGCAACACAGAATGTGGCAAAGAAGCAGAAAAACGTTTTGAAGCTCTCAGGGCTACTTCTGCTGAACATGTTAATGGAGGACTAAAGGAATCTGAAAAATTGCCTGATGAGTTGATATTATTGCTACAAGATCAGTGCACTAATTTATTTTCACCCTTTGGAGCAGCAGACCAAGATCCTTTCCCCAAAATTGGTGTAATTAGCAATTGGGTACGTGTTGAAGAGCGTGACTGTTGCAATGACTGCTACCTTGCATTAGAACATGGGCGTCAGTTCATGGATAACATGTCAGGAGGAAAAGTTGATGAAGCACTTGTGAAAAGTTCATGCTTACACCCCTGGTCCAAAAGAAATGGTAAGTACGTTAATGGAGTAAATTTTCTGTTTATCTTCCTTTAGTTGTATGACTTTGTTTTCTTTCTTAGGAGAAAGTATTACAGACAGTTTCCCATGTAGCTAATAGAGACACTTCAATTTGAACTTAAAACTCCTTTAAGGATGACATTTTTAAAGGGAGAATTTCCTAGCCGTTTAGTTTAATTTCAGCAATAACAGTATGATTATTCTAAGTCTGTAATTGTGTACTTCTGTAGGATTGTAAAAGGCACTTTTCACATGTTAATCAGTATACAATTGCTAATTGTCTGCTCTATTCAACATTCTTTCATTTATTAAATACTTATTGAGCACCTAGTATGTGCCAGGCACGGTTCTTTTATAAAGTGTAGTGTTGAATGAAACAAACATATTTCCTGCCCTTTTTGAGCCTATACTTTAGTGGAGAAGACAAAATAAACAAGAAAATAAGTAATTATATACTATCAGGTAGTGACAAGTGCTTTGAAGGAAAAAAAGCAGGGTAAAGGAGTACAAGAATGTACTATTTTAGATGTGTGGTAGAGAAGATATATAGAGTCAGCATTTGAGCAAAGACCTACGTAAAGTGGGAGAATGTGACCAGTGTGGCTAACCAAGGGAAGACTGTTTCAGACAGTGCAAAGTGCCGAGACCCTGAGAGGACAGTGTGCTTAATATGTTTGAGGAACAGTATGGAGGCAGTGTTGCTGGAATGAACTTGGGTGATAGGGAGACTGGTAGGAGATGAAGTCTAAGAGATAGCCAGCCACCAAAATCATATAGGGTCTTATGGACCACGTAAAGCCTTTATAGTTTATTCTAAGAGTAATGGGAAGCTATAAGAGAGTTGTGAGCAGAGAAGCAACATTCTTTTTCTGTTTATGTTTTAAAAAATCACTCTGGCTGTTGTGTTGTGGGTTGTGAGGGTGAGAATAGAAGCAGATAGATCAGTTAGGAGTCAGTTACGGTAGTCCAGGTAAAAGATGCTGATGGCTTAGGCAAGATTGTAAACGAAAGAGATGTAGTTAAGAACATAGGCTGTGGAGCAGACTGCTTGGTTTGAAACAGGGCTCCATCACTATATACTAACTGTTACCTTGGGCAAGTTATTTAACTTCTCTGTGCCTCAATTTCTTAAAATAGAGTCAATAATAGTATTTACCTCATATAGAATTGAGAGGATCAGATGAGCTAATACATATAAAACAGAGAGCAGTGCCTGGCACAGGGTAAGAACTCAAATATTAGCAGTAGTAATAGTAGTAATAACAACAGCAGCAGTAGCATTAGTGGTACTCTATTTTTATTGTTAGTTGCTTTAAAGAACCAACTCATCTTGAAATTTTCATCACAAGAAAAAGAAATTTTGTAACTATGTATGAAGACAGATGTTAACTGGACTTACTATGGTGATCATTTTGCAATGTATACAAATATTGAATTATGTTGTATACCTGAAACTGGTATAATGTTATGTCAGTTATACCTCAGTAAAAAATTTAAAATAGAACCAACTCAGGGTGGCCCCATAGCTCATAGCACTGGTCTTGTAAAAAAGAACCACCTTATGTCAATTATGCCTCAAAAAAAAAGAACCAACTTACATACCAGATAATGGAAAATATTGAGCCTTGCCCTGTGTACATTTTTTGTCTAACAGTAAACATTGATGTAAACAGAACCCTCTTCAGCCATAAAGATGAATTTCATCCTAAGAACTTGTATTAAGAAAATAATTCAAAACAAAAAAAGAGAGAAATGCCTTTACATTTTAATTTAAAATTTTCAGTATAAATACAAGTAACCTAGGGATATAATTGAAAACTTAAATGTGCAGTATTGGAGTACTTTCATTAAATTATAGCAGCATCATAAAATAGTGGCAACTTTTACATAAGAACCTTTGCCCTAATTGTTTCCTCTGCCTGGGACACTCAGGTATTTACATGGGTAACTCTCTTGTCTCCTTTAAATTTTGTCAGATATTGTATTCTCAATATAAAATTGCAAATCCCTCTTCATGTTCTCCTTCCTGCTGCTTTTGGACTTTTTTCCCCATATGGTTTGTTTATTACCTTCTAACATATTATATAATTTAATGATTAATTATTGTCTCTCACTCCATTAAATTTACCTGTGCAAGTTGTGTGTTAGGGCAGGGTTTTTGTCTGTTTTGTTTGTTGATATATATCCCAAACACCTAGAACAATGCCTGCCTTATAGTAGATGTCCAAGGTGTTGAAATATTTGTTTGAGGGAAATAAAAGTCTACAAACTATAGTTAGTATTTTTTAATGGTAAAGTTTATTTTTTTCAAGAGAGAAAAAGCTTTGTTCTAATTATAAAAAATACATACTTGTTGAAAAGAAAGTTAAGCATCTAGACAGTACAGAAAGGTACTGGTAAAAATTGCCCCATTTCTGCTCACCCCCATCATCACACCACTCCATGATCGCCCTTTTTTAAACAGTTTTATTGACATACCATACAATTCATCCATATAAAGTCTACAATTAGGGGCCGGCCCGGTGGCGCAGCGGTTAAGTGCGCACATTCCGCTTTGGTGGCCCGGGGTTCACCTGTTTGGATCCCGGGTGTGGACATGGCACCGCTTGGCACACCATGCTGTGGTAGGCGTCCCACATATAAAGTAGAGGAAGATGGGCATGGATGTTAGCTCAGGGCCAGTCTTCCTCAGCGAAAAGAGGAGGATTGGCAGCAGTTAGCTCAGGGCTAATCCTCCTTAAAAAATAAATAAATAAAAAAATAAATAAAGTGTACAATTAAATGGGTTTTGGTATTCACAGAATTGTGTAGCCATCACCACAGTCAACTTTAGAACATTTTAATCACTCCAAAAAGAAACCCCATATCCATTTGCAGTCACTCCCTATTTCCCTCCAACCCCTCCCTCCCAGCAGTAGGCAACCACCAGTCCACTTTCTGTCTCTCTAGATTTGCCTATTTTGTACATTTCATATAAATAGAATCGTACCTTATATGGTCTTTTGTGATTGGCTTCTTCACTTAGCATAATGTTTTCAAGGTTCACCCATGTTGTAGCAAGTATTAGTACTTTGTTCCTTTTTATTGCCAAATAATATTCCGTTGTATGAGTATACCACATTCTATTTACCTGTTCCTCCACTGATGGACATTTGGGATGTTTCCACTCTTTGGCTATTATGAATAATGCTGCTATGAACATTTGTGTACAAGTTTTTATCTGAACATATGTTTTTATTACTCTTCAGTTGACTTGCTGGGTCATTATAACTCTGTTTTACCTTTTGAGGAACTGCCAGACTATTTTCCAAAGCAGCTGCACTGTTTTACATTCCCACCAACAATGTGTGAGGGTTCCACTTTCTCCACATCCTCATTAACTCTTTTCATTATGTCTTTTTGATTATAGTCATCCTGGTGGATGTGAAGTGTTAACCTCATTGCAGTTTTGATTTGTATTTCCCTAATGACTAATGATGTTGAGTATCTTTTTATGTGCTTATTGTCCGTTTGTATACTTCTTTGGAGAAATGTCTTTTCAGATCCTTTGCCCAGTTTTTGGTTAGGTGTTTTGTCTTTTCATTATTGAGTTTAAAAGTTCTTTATATGTTCTGGATACAAGTCCCTTATCAGATGTGTGATTTGCACATATTTTCTCCTATTCTTTGGGTTGTCTTTTCACTTTCTTGATGCTATTCTTTGAAGCAGAAACGTTTTCAATTTTGATGAAGTTCAGTGTATTTATTCTCTTGTTCCTTGTGCATTTTGTGTTTACTCCTATGTTTTTTTCTAAGAGTTTTATAGTTTTAGCCCTTATATTTGGGTCTGTAATCCATTTGGAATTAATTTTTGTATATAGTGTAAGGAAGGAGTCCAACTTTATTCTTTTGCATGTGGATATCCAATTGTCCTAGAACCGTTTGTTGAAAAGAGTATCTTTCCCCATTAAATTGTTATGGCACTTTTGTCAAAAATCAGTTGACCATAAATCTGAGGTTTTATTTCTGGACGTTGAATTCTATTCTGTTGATCTGTATGTCTATTTTTTGTGATCACTCTTAAAAAATCATTAGATATCCTTTTTTTTTTCCAAAGAAGATTAGCCCTGAGCTAACTACTGCCAGTCCTCCTCTTTTTTGCTGAGGAAGCCTGGCCCTGAGCTAACGTCTGTGCGCATCTTCCTCTACTGTATATGTGGGACACCTACCACAGCATCGTGTGCCAAGCGGTGCCATGTCTGCGCCTGGGATCCGAACCGGCGAACCCCGGGCTGCTGAGAAGTGGAACGTGCGCACCTAACCACTGCGCCACCGGGCTGGCCCCTATATCTCCTTTTTTTTTTTTTTTTTAAAGATTTTATTTTTCCTTTTTCTCCCCAAAGTCCCCCGGTACATAGTTGTATATTCTTCGTTGTGGGTCCTTCTAGTTGTGGCATGTGGGACGCTGCCTCAGCGTGGTCTGATGAGCAGTGCCATGTCCACGACCAGGATCCGAACCAACGAAACACTGGGCCGCCTGCAGTGGAGCGCACGAACTTAACCACTCGGCCACGGGGCCAGTCCCACCTATATATCCTTTTAACCATTGCTTTCCATCCAGGTCTCAGCTTAAATAGAGACCTGGCACTTGTCAAAATTCTTTTTTCATGTCAGTCTCCTCCACGAGATTACAACATCCTTGAAGACATGAATAAGAATTTATTTACACAGTATTTTCAGCAGCTAGCATAATTCCCGGCCCATAATAGGTCTTCTGTACATATATATACGCAGAAACACACACATATATACATATATATAGATGTGTGTGTGTGTGAGGAAGATTGTCCCTGAGCTAACATCCCTGCCAGTCTTCCTCTATTTTGTATGTGGGATGCCCCCACAGCATGGCTTGATGAGTCGTGTGTATGTCTGTCCCTGGGGTCCGAACCTGTGCACCCTAGGCCACTGAAGTGGAGTGTGCAAACTTAACTGCTATGCTACCAGGCCGGACTCTAAATAAATAACTAAATGAATGAATAAATAAATTTATTTTTTTTGTGAGGAAGATTGGCCCTGAGCTAACATCTGTTGCCAGTCTTCCTATTTTTTTTTTTTTTTTGCTTGAGGAAGATTGTTGCTGAACTAAGATCACTGCCACTCTTCCTCCACTTTATGTGGGATGTTGCCACAGCGTGACGTAATGAGTGGTGGTAGGTTTGCAGCTGGTATCCAAACCTATGAACCCCAGGCCAGAGAAGTGGAGCACACAAAGTTAACCACTACTCCACCTGGCCAGCCCCTAAATATATTTTTTAAAAGAACGGAAGAGTATTTATGAGAATCTCTCTGAATTAAAATCAAAATACAAGTTCCTGAGCTTCACCCAGATCAGAATTTCTCAGGGTAAGCTCTACATATATGTTTTTAAAAAGTTCCTCATGTGATTATGATTAAACAACCTTAGCCAATGACAACTTTTTTTAGACTTTATGTGAATATTCATGTATGAATACACATAGTATTGTTTGCATATAATTTCTTCTACTGATAATTTTATAACTTGTTTTTTATTTACCAGTGTATTAGTCGTTAGTCCATTTCAGATAGCTATCACTTTTAATGACTACACAGTGTTCCATTATGTATATAATGGTTTGTTTAAGTATAATAGTTATTAAGTAATATATCTGAAATTAAGTTACTTCTAATTTTGTACACTATTTAGATGTAGAGAATTAAAGCCAAAAATAATAAATTAGGCTACAATAATAATGAATTAAAGTTGAATGATTTACTGTAACAGAGTGCTCAAACAAGTTTAATGGTACAATAAAACCATACTGGATGGGCAGATTAATTATATCAGTAACATTTGGTTATTTATTTTTCTTTTAGCCGTTTGACATTTAGGAGCAGCACCTTTTGTACCCATTCTGATAGTTTGGTCAGAAATGCAGATCATAATAATTTGTTAATCTACAAATCTATAAATCTGGGTTTATAAAATGTCTATGGATAATACAACACATTTTAGCAGTGTGAGCAAGTTTATCTGTTACTGTTCAAGTTCTGTATTTCAGAGTTGTTACAGTCTACTTTTTTTTTTTTAAAGATTGCCACCTGAGCTACCATCTGTTGCCAATCTTCTTCTTTTTTTTCCCCTTCTTCTATCCAAAGCCCCCCAGTACGTAGTTGTATATTCTAGTTGTAGGTCCTTCTGGTTGTGCTGTGTGGGATGCCACCTCAGCACAGCTTGATGAGTGGTGCCATGTCCGCGCCCAGGATCCGAACCAGCGAAACCAAAAAGGAAGAAATTTATTTGATTAATTTATAAATTGGTTGATGAGCTGATGAATAACTTTTATGGAGATGAGTTACAAAAGCTTTTTTATTATATCTCTTCTTGGTTTCAAATGCTAGGAGAACCATTTCTACAGATTATTTAAAATGGAACTTAATACAGTTTTCAGCACAAGCAGATGCTTAATCTTGATAATGAAGAGCTGAACTTCCCTAGGTGTATTTTTTATCTTAAAATTTTATTTCAAAATTATGTTGGTGTTAGCATTTCTTACTCACTTTTTTTTTAATGGTTGTAGATCTGAGTATGCAGTGCTCACAGGATATACTTCGAATGCTCCTCTCTCTTCAGCCAGTTCTTCAGGATGCTATTCAGAAAAAAAGAACAGTAAGACCTTGGGGGGTTCAAGGTCCTCTTACTTGGCAACAATTTCATAAAATGGCTGGCCGAGGCTCTTATGGTAAGTAATTTATAGTAATGTGTATTGACTGATTTTATATCACTCCTCAGTTTCTTTGCCCAACTTGAATAAGCATGTTCGTCTTCCTTAAATATTTTTGTGGCATATGCTTGACTTAAAGCCAGTATGATCAATCCTAGCCTTTCTTACTTTCCATGTTTCCAACATTTAATTTACAACCCCACTTCAGAAAGAGCAGCTTCACTTAGATCCATTTTTATGTATTAGACTGACCTGTAAGATTTTCAGTGAAGAAAGAATCAGTCTGCTAAAATTTTTTAAAAGACTGAACACCACTTTTGTTGTAAATTAGCATTTTACAAAATTGAATGAAAAATGTGGTAAAAAGGAGGGAGTAATACTAGTGATAAAAGGCTTTAAGGTCTTCACTTAAAAAAAAAAGGAACAATGACAGAAATTTGATAGTTGTGACAAGAGTAGCAAGTGGATACTCTCAGTATGTTGCACAATAGATTTATCAACATAATGGAAAAGAACATTCAAAATGCTTAAATTGTCTGTTGAAGATTACCTCTGAAATATGGGATGATATGGAGCTTTTAAAATATATTTGGGATAATGTTTCTTAACATTGAAATCTTTGACTTTTGTACATGGTTTTAGACTGCATTATGTACAGAAGTAGTAGATTTGCTCATAATTTCCTTTTCCTCCTTTTATTAGATGGCTGAATTATTTAAATCTCATTAAAAAGATTCAGTGAAAAATACAGGTTAATTATATTTTTACATTTTTTTAAAAACCAGAATAGTAAACACACGCATACACACACACACACACACACACACACACACACACACACACACGGACGTACACATAGTTCTGCACCTTACTGATCATTACCTACAAAGATGTCTTTCTTTTTTTTCAATGGCTGCATGAGTTTCATTGTTCTTTACAATGTGATATTATTGACTAGACTACTATTTAAGGACATATGGATTGTTTCCATTATTATCATTACAACTATTTTTCTGTAGTGCACACATCTCTGGCTTAAAGCATGTGGGTATTTAAAAAAAATATTGCCAAGTTACTCTCTACGGTATCAATTTAAACTCCACCAGTAAAATGCCTGTTTCCTCAAACGCTTGCTAGTAGGGTACTGAGTAGATGGGTGAAAATGGTTGTTTTCATTATAGTTTGAGAGGTAGAATAATTCAGACTGTGAGGGTAGATATCCTGGGTTCTAATCCGATCTCTGTCTCTTCTTGTATGGTACTGGACAAATTGCTTAACTTCTTCATTCCTACTTTCTCATCTCTAAGATGAGCTTAAATATTAGTATCTGCTCTATATGGTTTTTGTGAGGATTAAATGGGTTAATATATGTAAAGATCTTTGAGCAGTACCTAGCACATTGTAAATGTTGTAATTGTTTACTATTAATTATTTTAAATTGCTTTCTCTTAAATCTTATATATAAGAGGTATTTCTGTTTCTGTGAACTTCGTTCATATTCTTTACCCATTTTTCTACTAGATGGTTGATCATTTTCTTGTGGATTAATAGGTCTCCTTTGGATGGTAAAGAAATTAACCTTTTGTCATATGCATTGCAAATCTTTTTTTCCAATTTGTGGTTAATCTTTTGGCTTTGTTTATAGTGTTTTTTTAATGCCAAAATTTTAAATTTATATAGTCAGATTAATCAGTTTTTAAATGGACAGGTTTTATGTTATGCTTAGAAAGGCTTTCCCCAATCCAGATTAATTAAAAATAAAAATTCTGGGGCCGGCCCTGTGGCCGAGTGGTTGAGTTCATGCATTCCGCTTCAGCAGCCTAGGATCTCACCGGTTCAGATGCTGGGTGCGGACATGGCACCGCTCATCAAGCCATGCTGAGGTGGCATCCCACATGCCCCAGCTAGAGGGACTCACAACTAAAAATATACAACTATGTACCGGGGGGCTTTGGGAACAAAAAGGAAAAAAAAAAATCTTAAAAATAAATAAATAAAATCTTAAAAAATAAAAATAAAAACTCCTCTCCCATGATTTCTTTTGTACTTCTAAGTTTTGTCATTCAAATTAAGTTTTTACATTTAAATGAAGTTATAAGTCATGTGTTTTATAAAGACCATTTAGCAAACTTATAACTGTGGGAAAGTCTCAATCACTGGCTTTTCGTTTTTTTGTCTTTAATAATTCTACTACTAACAATGACTTTAGTAACTTTTGACATTTAAATAAAAAGACATGTACTGCTCTTAAATATTTTCTTAAAATATATTTCTTATTTAGGAACTGATGAATCCCCAGAACCACTGCCAATCCCCACGTTTTTGTTGGGTTATGATTATGATTTTCTGGTGCTTTCTCCATTTGCTCTCCCTTATTGGGAGAGACTTATGCTGGAACCCTATGGATCTCAAAGAGATATAGCCTATGTTGTACTATGTCCAGAAAATGAAGCCTTGTTAAATGGAGCCAAAAGCTTTTTTAGAGATCTTACTGCAATATATGAGGTAGGTGTTTAAAAAGAGGTGGCATTTTAAAACTACCTTATGATTTGTATGTTTATATATAAAATATACTGGGCAGTTCACTTGATTGGGACAGAGTAATAATGATGTCAGACTGGATGTTTAGTTTTCATACTAGCCTTTGACCTAGACCCTTTGTTAGATGTGTGTACCGTGGATCGCAGTGGAAACCACCATACTGGAGGAAAAAACATTGAGAGAGTATATGTATGTCTCATTTAAGATAATCTTTTTCTGAAACAAGGGGTGACATTGTTAAATAGCCAGGAAATAAATTCCATTTATAAAAATTCTAGCCCTGATTCTCTAGGACCTCAGGTACTGACACTAGGCCTCACTTTTCTCATAAGTAAAATAAAGCTACGCTAGATCTTTCTAAGATCCATTCATTTCTGAAATTCTTGACTGATATTTTAAGTTATAATTCTCATGTCATATCCATCACTCAATGCAGTGATTACAAATTTTAAGTGCTATGGGACATAAAGTCTTATTTCATTATATCTTCCTTTTCCCATAAATGCTGGGAAATCCAGTCTTTAAAGTTTAATTTCTTTTACAATCTGAGTTGTTAGTTTGTGCTGGTTTAGCTCCTTATTAATGTTCTACTAATTACAAGATATCTGTAGTGTGTTTTGTAGCAATAAATATTTCCCGAAGAGTGTTATTTGGAACACTAGTCCTGCAAAATCTTCCCAGAAAAACAATCCATAGTTAAATAGGTTTGGGAAACATTGAGTATTATATTACCTTTTAGAGATTCACTATTCATATTAGATTATTAAAGCCTTTGAAGGTTTTACAGTAAAGAAATCCTCTGTGTGGGGCCGGCCCGGTGGTGCAGCAGTTAAGTTTGAACATTCCGCTTCTCGGTGGCCCAGGGTTCTCTGGTTCGGATCCCGGGTGTGGACATGGCACCGCTTGGCTCACCATACTGTGGTAGGCGTCCCACATAGAAAGTAGAGGAAGATGGGCATGGATGTTACCTCAGGGCCAGGCTTTCTCAGCACAAAGAGGAGGACTGGCAGTAGTTAGCTCAGGGCTAATCTTCCTCAAAAAAAAAAGAAAGAAATCCTCTGTGTAAATTTTCTTAATCCAGTATTGCAAACTTATTTGATATTGGGCTTCTTGTAACAAATATCAGTGGCCCACAGAATTGGAGGGAAGAGTTGGCAAAAACACAGTGTCTTTATATACTAATTTTTCTTTTGATTTGACTTGGGAATATGTGTATTTATATACATGAATTGGGGTAGAAGTGCAATTTAAAATGACTGCAGGGGCCAGCCCCGTGGCCGAGTGGTTAAGTTCACGTGCTCTGCTTTGGTGGCCCAGTGTTTCGACGGTTCAAATCCTGGGCACAGACATGGCACCACTCATCAGGCCATGCTGAGGCGGCATCCCACATGCCACAACTAGAAGGACCCACAACTAAAAATACACAGCTATGTACTGGGGGATTTTGGGGAGAAAAAAGGGAAAATAAAATCTTAAAAAAAGATCAAAAATAAATAAATAAAATAAAATGACTGCATTTTTATGCTCACTTATTTCTTTATTCTGTAAGTTTTCGTTATTCAAACCACATGGTTCTAGTGCCATTATTATTATCTAGGTGTTTTATTTCATTGGAGATATTTTAATTTTGAAAGAAATTTAATAGATTTCTAATGTAAAAAGGAAGAAGACCTATGGCACCATTTCACCCTTGATATTTTTATCCTAAATGTTAATTATAAATGATAAAGCTTATTTTAAATAGCTTAATGCTTTATTTTGTAATATGTACCTAAATACTATAATAAATTCACTAATTCTGCTTTCTATATGTATGTTGTAGTCCTGTCGATTAGGTCAACATAGACCTATTTCTCGACTGTTGACAGATGGGATCATGAGAGTTGGATCTACTGCATCAAAGAAACTATCAGAAAAGCTGGTAGCAGAATGGTTTTCTCAGGCAGCTGATGGTAACAATGAAGCATTTTCTAAACTCAAGCTTTATGCACAAGTCTGCAGATATGACCTAGGTATTGAATTTGTATTTACTGTATAAGGCCAGTGTTAGCAAAGTATGGCCCAGTCCACCAGATGTTTTTGTAAATAAAATTTTATTGGGACATAGCCATGCTCGTTTATTTATGTCTTGTTTATGACTGCTTTTGTGCTGCAAGATCAGAGCTGAATAGTTATGACAGAGACTATATGACCTGCAAAGCCTAAAATATTTACTAGCATGCTTTACGGAAAAAATTTGCTGATTAAACAATAGGGATCCCACTAGTAGGAGGAAATTGTGGGTTATAAACAATTTTCTGTTGCTTCTGTAAGATCTGATGAATTTGTGTATTTATTTTTAAATTTATTAAAATTAAGATTCTTGATTTGTTAATGGTTCAGACATGAAATAACTTGTAGTTACCTCTACAACGCGAAGAAACAGTTCTTTGTTGGAACTAAGAAAATGACAGCTGTTTAAGACTTGCTTTTAACACCCTTGAATTAAATATCAATGGACTTACTTTAGATTTCATCCAAAGAGACACAGAACCAAAATATTGAATCTCATTAGACATTCCTATAATGCAAATCCCGTGATAACGTTCTTTCACTTTGTTTAATTAGCTCCCAGTGTAGTCAACATTTATTCAACTTGTGATTTAGTAACCCTTTAAAAGGTTTGATGAAAATTTGCTAGATACTGTTATTTACATTTAATTAATATGCCTAGGAAAAAGAATTTTATTTTACTTCCATGGAAACCTTTTCTTAGTTTTGTATGAAAATGCTGGTTTACTTTTGCAATTCCATTGAAAATTTGTTTCTTTGGTTTCTAGGGGAAATAGAACGCTAGTATCTGCTACACTGTTAGCAAGCGACCCAGGGAGGGTTATTACCAAAAAAGCATCAGCTAGATATTATTATTCACATAGTAGAATAAAAGAAGAACCGGTCAGTGAAATAAAGAATTAAATATCCTATTTTTATTATCTTTAGGTCCTTATCTTGCTTCCCAGCCATTGGACAGCTCTCTACTTTCCCAGCCAAATTTAGTTGCCCCTACAAGTCAGTCTTTGATTACTCCATCTCAGATGACAAATACTGGAAATGCTAATACTCCATCTGCAACCCTAGCATCTGCAGCAAGCAGCACTATGACTTCAGGTGTTGCCATGTCTTCTTCAGTTGCTGCAGCTAATTCAACTTTGACCACAACTTCAACTTCATCTTCATCATCCTCCAACCTGAATAGTGGAGTATCATCAAATAAACTACCTTCATTTCCACCCTTTGGGAGTATAAACAGTAGTACTGCAGGATCCATGTCTACACAAGCGAGTACAGTTCAGAATGGCCAGCTAGGAGGGCAACAGTCAGCAGCTGTACAAACACCTGGAATTTCTGGAGAGTCGTCTTCACTTCCCACTCAGCCACATCCTGATGTGTCTGAAAGGTACGTTTAAATACATGAGTCTTTGCAGAAATATAGATATATGATGCTTCTTTTTTTAAATAAGATAGTCATTGTGAATGAACATAGGAGCTTTTTGGTCTTATCCTTGATTATCCTTATCCTATAATTTTGAATATTTTACCTATAAAATTATAATGAAGACTCTTCATAAAGTTTTTGTCATGGAATCCTAGAATCTCAGAGTAGGAATTGACCTCAGAAACCCTTTAGTCCAGCTATTGTATGATGTTTGAATCTGTTCTGTGACATAATTGTCAAGTAGGTTTGCTTATGCAAATTACTACAGTGATTAAGAAGTCATTGTTGAACCACCCTGTTTAGAAGCTTGAGTCGTACCAGGGTTTGACTTTCAGTCTCTGCTGTTTACTGGCTATTTGACTTTGAGAAAGCTATCTAACCTTTCTGAGCTTGTTTCCTTATCTGTAAAATGGGAACCATAGGATATAATATACATTAAGTGCTTCACACAATGCTTCCAAACGTGAGTTATTTATAATGACAACAGTGATGATGACAGTTTTCTTTTCCTTCTTTTTTAATTGTGGTCAAAATAGTTTATAACATTGTGAAATTTCAGTTGTATATTAATATTTGTCAGACATCATATAAATGTGCCCCTTCACCCCTTGTGCCCACCCTCCACCCCCCTTTCCCCTGGTAACCACTAAATTGTTCTCTTCATCTGTAAGTTTGTTTATATTCTGCGTATGAGTAAAATCATACGGTGTTTGTCTTTCTCTGTCTGGCTTATTTTGCTTAACATAATACCCTCAAGGTCCATCCATGTGGTTGCAAATGGCATGATTTGTCATTTTTATGGCTGAGTAGTATTCCATTGTATATAATCTATACCACATCTTCTTTATCCAGTCATCAGTCAGTGGGCACTTGGGTTGCTTCCATGTCTTGGCTATTGTGAATAATGCTGCAATGAACATAAGGGTGCAAAAGTTTGTTTCTGTTGTTGATTTCAAGTTCTTTGGGTAAATACCGAGTAGTGGGATAGCTGGATCGTATGGTATTTCTAGTTTAAATTTTTTGAGCAATCTCCATACTGTTTTCCATAGTGGCTGCACCAGTTGGCATTCCCACCAGCAGTATGAGAGCTCCCTTTTCTCCACACCCTCTCCAACATTTGTTATTTTTTGTCTTGGTTATTGTAGCCATTCCAGTGGGTGTAAGATGATATCTAAGTGTAGTTTTCATTTGCGTTTCCCTGATTAGTGATGTTGAGCATCTTTTCATGTGCCTATTGGCCATCTGTAGATCTTCTTTGGAAAAATATCTGTTCACATCCTCTGCCCACTTTTTGATTGGGTTGTTTGTTTTTTTGTAGTTTAGTTGTGTGAGGTCTTTATATATTATGGAGATTAACCCTTTATCAGATAAGTGTTTTGTAAATATTTTCTCCCAGTTGTTGGGTTGTTTTTTCATTTTGATCTTGGTTTCCTTTGCCTTTCAGAAGCTCTTTAGTCTGATGAAGTTCAACTTGTTTATTTTTTCTTTTGTTTCCCTTGTGTGAGTAGACATGGTATTCGAAAAGATCCTTTTAAGTGTGATGTCAGAGAGTGTGCTGCCTGTATTTTCTTCCAGAAGTTTTATGTTTTCAGGCTTACCTTCAAGTCTTTGGTCCATTTTGAGAAAGATACTGGTCTACTCTCTTTTGCATGTGGCTGTCCAGTTTTCCCAGCACCATTTATTAAAGAGGCTTTCCTTTCTCCATTGTGTGTTCTTGGCTCCTTTGTTGAAGATTAGCTGTCTGTAGATGTGTGGTTTTATTTCTGGGCTTTCAGTTCTGTTCCATTGATCTGTGTGCCTGTTTTTGTACCAGTACCATGTTGGGTTTTTTCCTCCTCTTCTTCTTCTCCCCAAAGCCCCCCAGTACATAGTTGTGTATTCTAGTTGTAGGTCCTTCTGGCTCTGCTATGTGGGATGCCACCTCAGCATGGCTTGATGAGTGGTGCCAGGTCCGCCCCCAGGATCCGAACTGGTAAATCCCTGGGCCACTGAAGTGGAGTGCACGAACTTAACCACTTGACCACAGGGCTGGCCCCAGTACCATGCTGTTTTGATTACTGTAGCTTTGTTATATATTTTGAAATCAGAGATTGCAATGCCACCAGCTTTGTTCTTGTTTCTTAGGATTGCTTTGGCTATTCTGGATCTTTTGTTGCCCCATCTGAATTTCAAGATTCTTTGTTCTATTTCTGTGAAGAATGTGATTGGGATTCTGATTGGGATTGCGTTGAATCTGTAGATTGCTTTAAGTAATATGGACATTTTAACTAGGTTTATTCTTCCAATCCATGTGCATGGAATATCTTTCCATTTCTTCACGTCATCATCAATTTCTTTCAACAATGTCTTATAGTTTTCATCGTATAGATCTTTCACCTCCTTGGTTAAATTTATTCCAGGATATTTTATTCTTTTTGTTGTGATCATAAGTGGGATTGGATTCTTGAATTCTCTTTCTGTTAGTTTGTTACTAGAGTATAGAAATGCAACTGACTTTTGTAAGTTGATTTTGTACCCTGCAACTTTGCTCTAGTTGTTGATTATTTCTAATAGTTTTCTGATGGATTCTTTAGGGTTTTCTGTATGTAAAATCATGTCATCTGCAAAGAGTGAGAGTTTCACTTCTTCATTTCCTATTTGGATTCCTTTTATTTCCTATTCTTGCCTAATTGCTCTGGCCAAAACCTCCAGGACTATGTTGAATACAAGTGATGAGAGTAGGCACCCTTATCTTGTTCCTCTTCTCAGGGATGGCTTTCAGTTTTTCCACATTGAGTATAATGTTGGCTGTGGGTTTGTCATATATGGCCTTTATTATGTTGAGGTACTTTCCTTCTATACCCTTCTTTTTTTGGGGAGGAAGATTAGCCCTGAGCTAACTACTGCCAATCCTCTTTTTGATGAGGAAGACTGGCCCTGAGCTAACATCCATGCCCATGTTCCTCTACTTTATACATGGGACACGTACCACAGCATGGCTTTTGCCAAGTGGTGCCCTGTCCGCACCTGGGATCTGAACTGGTGAACCCCGGCCACTGAGAAGCAGAATGTGCGAACTTAACCGCTGCACCCCCGGGCCGGCCCCATACCCATTTTATTGAGAGGTTTTTTTTTTTTTTTTATATCATAAATGGATGTTGGATCTTTGTTGAATGCTTTCTCTCCGTGTATGGAGATAATCATGTGGTTTTCATTCCTCATGTTGTTCCTGTATTTCTGTGGTATCTGTTGTCATTTCTCCTCTTTCATTTCTAATTTTATTTATTTGAGCCTTTTCTCTTTGTTTCTTGGTGAGTCTGGCTAAGGGTTTGTCAGTTTTGTTTATCTTGTCAAAGAAGCAACTCTTTATTTCATTGATCCTTTCTACAGTCTTTTTTGTTTCAATATCATTTATTTCTGCTCTAATTTTTATTATTTCCCTCCTGCTGAGTTTGGGCTTTGTTCTCTTTCTGTTAGGTGTAGTTTTAAGATTGTTTGAGCTTTTTCTTATTTGTTGACGTGGGCCTGTATTGCTATAAATTTCCCTCTTAGGACCACTTTTGCTGCATCCCGTATGAGTTGGTATGGTGTGTTTTCATTCTCATTTGTCTCCAGATATTTTTTGATTTCTCTCTCTATTTCTTCAACAACCCATTAGTTGTTCAGTAGCATGTTGTCTAGTCTCCACACTTTTGTTCCTCTCCCAGCTTTTTTCTTGTAGTTGATTTCTAGTTTCATGGCATTATGGTTGGAAAAGGTAGTAGATATGATTTCAATCTTGTTAGATTTATTAAGGTTTGCCTTGTTTCCCAATACATGGTATATCCTTAAGAATGTCCCATGTGTGCTTGAGAAGAATGTATATTCTGCTGTTTTGGATGGAGTGCACCATATATATCTGTTAAGTTCATCTGGTCTAGTTTTTCACTTAATTCCACTCTCCTTGTTGACATTTTGTCTGGATGATCTATCCATTGATGTAAGTGGGGTATTGAGGTCCCTTACTATTATTGTGTTGTCGCTAATATCTCCTTTTAGGTTTGTTAATAGTTGCTTTATGTACCTTGCTGCTCCTGTTTTAGGTGCATATATGTTTATAAGTGTTATGTCTTCTTGATGGAGAGTCCCTTTAATCATTATATACTGCCCCCTATGTCTCTCTTTGCCTGTTTTATCTTGAAGTCTACTTTGTCTGATATAAGTATGGCAACACCTGCTTTCTTTTGTTTGCCCTTACCTTGGAGTATCGTCTTCCATCCCTTCACTCTGAGCCTGTGTTTGTCTTTGGAGCTGAGATGTGTTTCCTGAAGGCAGCATATTTTTAGGTCTTGTTCTTTAACCCATCCTGCCACTCTATCTTTTGATTGGAGAATTCAATCCATTTACATTTAGGGTGACTGTTGATATCTGAGGGCTTAATACTGCCATCTTATCCCATGTTTTCTGGTTCTTCTGCATTTCCTTTTTTTCTTGTCCTATGTATTTTGGACTACTAGTTTGATTAGGTAGTTTTCTATGTAGGTTTTCTTCATTTTCTCCTTGTTTATTGTAAATGTCTCTGTTCTAATTATTTGTTTAGTGGTTACCCTTAGGTTTGTATAAAAAATCTCGTATTTGAGATAGTCCATTTTCTGATAGCTTCTTATTTCCTTAGACTGTACTGATTCTGTCCTTTTCTTCTTCCCCTTCTAGGTTATTTTTGTCATATCTTATTCCATCTTGTGTTGTGAGTTTGTCATTAAAATGATGAGATTATTTTTATTTTGATTTCTTCCTTTTCTTTATCCTTGATGTTAAAGTTAAGTGTTTACTAACCTGATATGATAGACAGCTACCATTTTCTGGTTATTGCCTACCTATTCTACTCCTTGCTCAGGGCTTTGTAGCCCCTTTGCTAGTTTTTTTTTTCAGGTATGAGGGCCTTCTTGGAGATTTCTTGTGGGGAGGGTCTTGTGGTGATGAGCTCCCTTAGCTTTTGTTTGTCTGGGGAAGTTTTTATTTCTCCATCATATCTGAAGGAGATTTTTAATGGATAGAGTATTCAGGATTTTGAATATATCATTCCATTCTTTCCTAGCCTGTAAGGTTTCTGCTGAGAAATCCGCTGAAAACCTGATTAGGGGTTCTTTTGTAAGTTATTTTCTTCTGCCTTGCTATCTGTAGTATTTTTTCTTTGTCATTGACTTTTGCCAGCTTTACTACTAAATGCCTTGCAGTAGGTCTTTTTACATTGACATAGTTAGGAGATCTGATAGCCTGTTTCATGTGGATTTATATCACCTTCCCCAGGGTGGGAAGTTCTCCGCTATTATTTCTTTGAACAAGCTTTCTGCTCCATTCTCCTCCTTCCCTCTCTGAAATACTTATAATCCTTATGTTGCATTTCCTAATTGAGTCAGATGTTTCTCTGAGAACTTGTTCCTTTCTTTTCAGTCTTAGTTCTCTCTTCTCCTCCCTCTGAAGCATTTCTATAGAACTGTCCTCTAAATTGCTAATTAGGTCCTTCATATTTTAGGACCTGTTGTTTAGGGAATCCAGATTTTTCTTTATCTCGTCGATTGTGTTTTTCATCTTCAAGAATTCTGATTGGTTCTTCTTTAGAGTTTCAATCTCTTTTGTGAAGAACCTCCTGAATTCAGTAATTTGTCTTTCTGTGTTTTCTTGTAACTCACTGAGTTTTTTTTATGATACTTATTTTGAATTCTTTGTCATTTAGGTTCTGGATTTCTGTGCCTTCAGGGTTGGTTTCTAGCTACTTGTCAGTTTCCTTCTGGTCTGGAGATTTAATATACTTTCTCATGCTGCTTGACGGTGTGGATTTTTGCCTCCACAGAGTATTATTATCTAGTCGTAGCTGCCATGTGCTGCCACTGGATGGAGATCAGGTGCTGTGTATTCTGGGCCCAGCACAGTTGGGGCTCCCCAGCTCCAGCCACTGACTTCTTTTCTCTCTGTGCAAAGCCCTGACTGATGGCAGATCTGGAGCACTGGGCAGGGGAAGGGGTGCCCTCCTTTACCTGCGCTTCCCCCAGCCTCCTCTTGTCTCTTTGTGTGGAGCTCTGGGCGATTGCAGGACTGGAGTGCCAGACAGGGGAAGGGGCACTTTCTTACACCTGCATGCCTCCTCCTGCTGCCTCTTTCTCTGTGTGGTGCTCTGGGCGATCATGGGGCTCCACCAGCTGCTGCCCCTCTCTCTGCGCTGTGCTCCAGGCTATCGTGGGGCTGGAGTGCGGGACCCCTTTCTTCACTTGCACATTTCCCCCAGCTGCTGCCACCTTGCTCTTCATGCTGTGCTACAGTCGTTTGTGGGGCTAGAGTGCTGGGCAGGGTCCAGGCACCTTTTCTCGCCTGCGCCCCTCCCCAAGCTGTGGCCCCTCTCTCTCAGCAGAGCTCCTACTGAACAGCTTCCACTTTCTCCAGATGATCCAGTCCCATCACTACCTTCAGATGTATGGCTGTGTGGGTCTCTCAGATGTCTTTTGTGTTGTGTGAATGTCCTCTATTGGTGTATGAATGTTCTTTTGGTTGTATTTTAGAGGGGAGAGTCCAAGGGAAGAGCTCACTCTGCCATGATGCTGACATCACCTCTCTCTTTATTCCTTTTATGAAGAAGGTATTGAGTGAGCTTCCCTTTTGATTTATAGGTTAGGTCAGCCTGAGCTTGGTTATGTCTTTCATCTACCCAGATGCAGTTTTGCCCAAAGTTAGACTCATTTATGTGAGTAAAAACCAACTATTAATTACCCAGATTGATCCATTTATCTTGAACATCTAAATAGATTGGGAGTTTTAGAAAAGTTGTATCACCATCAAAGAATGAATCTTATTATTCATCATTGAAGTTATAAAGTATGAAATGAATGTGTATATTCTAAAAATGTAGTAGAAAGTTGACTAAATCTGGAAACCTGTTTTCTTTCTGGTCTAGCTCTGCTTCTAGACAGCTTTGTGATCTTGGGAAGCTCATTTAACCTACCTATCTCAGTTTTATCACTTAGGCACTCAGCTCTCTGGCATTTCTGATCCTCTGTGATTTTAAGAATTTTTTTTTTTTTCCGTGCAAGACCTTTTAATGCAAGGGTTTTTTTATACATCATGAAATTGTGTGTATAATGTTTACAGTTCTCTTTGGAGGAAAAGAGAGATCCCTCATTTTTAGAGAGGCTCTGTGACACTCCCCCACCACAAAAAAGGGAGAAGATATTGAGAACCTGCTTTGATGCTATCCCATGAGAGGTACAGTACAACTTTTTTCCTAACTGTCTTATTTCTATCTCAAATTTTAGCACAATGGATCGGGATAAAGTGGGCATCCCCACAGATGGTGATTCACATGCAATCACTTATCCACCTGCAATTGTCGTCTATATAATTGATCCTTTTACATATGAAAATAAAGATGAGAGCACTAATTCTTCCAATGTATGGACTTTGGGGCTGCTTCGATGCTTTCTGGAAATGGTCCAGACTCTTCCTTCTCATATTAAGAGTACTGTTTCTGTACAGGTAAGAATGATAAATGTTGCAAGTTAAATTTATATAAAACAGTTTGATCTTGACAGAAGTTTCAAAGATACTATTCTTTGTCCAAATTGATTTTCTAAAAGCCAAGTTCTATTGATTTTAAGTGATATTATGATAGAAATCTTAAGGAGTTTTTAAACGATAAACTTTATAATCATACCACAGTAATAATGGAGAATAAAAAGATTGCGTTAAGTACATTAAATGTTTCTTCTGTCTTACTTTTATAAGCCAGTTTTTAAATTCATAAGCTTAAATAGAAAAATAGAGCATGGACCTGTATAAGCTAGAGTTCTAAATAAGTCAAGGTTGCAAGAAAGTAGAAAGAGATTAACCATATTAAGTTGTTTGCAGACATTTTGAATTATTTCTTTATAGACTGTAACAGGACTAGTCAATGACAATATTAATTGCTTAGAAATATTTAAAGGTTTTTACATAGCTTTGGTAAGATTGACTTTTTATTAAAAATCTTATATAACAGATGAGAAAATGTAATTCTTTAGACTGTTTTAATTAGGTTTTGTTTAAATTTCCTAGTAAAAGTTAAGAGTTTTGGACCTCACAGTTCTTTTTACTTTATTTTTAGAAGTTTAACATTTGTAATATTTGCCTATAATTCTTAGATTGTTCCTTGTCAGTACCTGTTACAACCTGTGAAGCATGAAGATAGACAAATCTATACCCAGCATTTAAAATCCCTGGCTTTTTCGGCCTTTACCCAGTGTCGGAGACCACTTCCAACATCAACCAATGTGAAAACATTGACTGGCTTTGGTCCAGGTTTAGCTATGGAGACTGCTCTTAAGAGTCCTGATGTAAGTATGTTTTCCATGACCAAAGTTATTGAATGACTATACATTTTATGCAATACGAAGTGCAGTTCTCTATTTAACTATCCTTTTTCAATTCTCTTATACTTGGATAGAGATAATATATCACATTTTCAATAAAAAGTTTTTCTATGATTGTGTAAGTACCATAGTACCTTAATTTTTTATTTTACAGAGACCAGAGTGTATTCGGCTTTATACACCTCCTTTTATTCTGGCTCCAGTGAAGGATAAACAGACAGAGCTAGGAGAAACATTTGGAGAAGCCGGACAGAAATATAATGTTCTTTTCGTGGGCTACTGTTTATCTCATGATCAAAGATGGATTCTTGCATCTTGCACAGATCTATATGGAGAACTTTTAGAAACTTGTATCATTAACATCGATGTCCCAAATAGGTACTTATATTTCCTTAAATGTATCATATCATCCCATTTAAAAAAATTCATACCCACACACACTCCTTATGTTTTATTTTTAATGAATAGAAAACTGTTTGAAAGGTTGTATACGTTAAAATATTAAGTCTTGGGATTTGGGGTGCTTTCACTTTTTTTGTAGTGAATATTTATATTGTAGAATTAAGAGAATTAAAAATCATTTTGATTAATCTCTTTTACACAGACAAAAGAGATTAAAGTCCCTAAATTCTATGTATTAAAGCTTGAGGCATTGATTTTAGCCTGAACAATTTTGAGACATGGAACTAGAAAGTCCTCTGCAATGAAAAAAAACTGGTAAAGCATCCTAGAACATTTACTTTTCTCGTATACCATCTGAGATATAGTCCCTAATTAACTCAGTGAGTTAACTTCCCCTACTAAAATTGTTGACTGAAAATTTTACCATTTAAATGTTGGAGTGTCTTCTGAAAATAGTAGCCTTTCTTTTAGATTTCTTCTTCTAGTAATTATATATTGACCAGTTATTTATGAAGGCTATAACTAATAGGTCACAGCAGGTGAGCCTTATATTGAGTGATCACTTAATAGACATTTCTAGTAACATGTTTCAAGGCTAGTGAACATTGTCTATGACAACCTGAAAAGTAAGTCCATGAAGTAATTTTCAGTTTTAACGTTTGGTTCTATCCTTTATTTTCTTTATTATATAAAGGTTCTGTTCCTTTAAGTTCAAAAATTGATTATGTGCAGAAATATTTAATGATTATTAGGTTATAGTGGTGCTGAAGAAGCAGAATATAGGAACATTAATTTTATATTGATTATAAAGATTTATTGACTATTTTATAAACCTTACAGCAGTAATTCATACCTTATTTCCTTGACGCATTTTGACTTTTCTTTTTAATGGGATAGTTGTGCCAATTAAGTGAGCTTTGGAAAGAGGATGCCTATCTGTGAAGAATAGAAAGAGAGTAGAGAAAGAATAATACCACTTTTCCAATACAAAGGTAGTATTGCCATTTTACTGAAAGTTGAAGTGAGATAATGGTTAAGAGGTCTAACTCTAGAGTCAGAGAGACCTGGGTTCAGATCCCAACTCTGCCACTTACTGGCTAGGTGATCTTGAGAAAATTACTTTAGCCCATTGAGCTATAGCTTACTTCTTTGTGAAATTGTGAGGATAATTTTATCTGCCTCATAGGGTTGTTAGGATGAAATGAAGTATTACTTGTGAATTGGGCACAATGCTTGGTATGTAGTAAGTATGCAATAAATGGTAGCTACTGTTGTTCAGTCACAGAGTGCTTATGTTACATACTTGCCTAATAAAGGACACACATGCAGAAAATATAACAGTGTTGTTTGGTCTGAGAAAGTAGGGTGTTTTGATGTTATTCAACTTAAAGTATAGAGCAAGGGTTAGCAAACTATAGCCCATGGGCCAAATTTGGCCACATTAATTTAAGTATTATCTGTGGCTGCTTTCATGCTGCAGCAGCCAATTGAATTGTTGCAACAGAATCTTGACAGCCTGCAAAGCTTAAAATATTGGCCGTTTAAAGAAAAAGTTTGCCAATCTCTGGTGTAGAGCAGTGTTTCTGGTGAATTTTGGTGGTTCATAAACAATTTTTCATTTGAAGTGTATCTTTTAATGTGTATTAAAAGAACACAGGGGCCAGCCTGGTGGCACAGTGGTTAAGTTTGCACGTTCTGCTTCGGCGGCCCGGGGTTCGCTGGTTCAGATCCCAGGTGTGGAGCTATGCACTGCTTGTCAAGCCATGCTGTGGCAGGCGTCCCACATATAAAGTAGAGGAAGATGGGCATGGATGTTCGCTTAGGGCCAGTCTTCCTTAGCAAAAAAAAAAAAAAAAAAAAAGGGAAAAGAGTAGGGTGAGTGGCAGATGTTAGCTCAGGGCTAGTCTTCCTCAAAAAAATAAAAAAAAATAAAAAAATAAAAGAACACAAACTAGCGTGCCAAACTATGATTTTATATATAGTCTTGCTTAGGACTTGTATAAAAAGTGTCAAGCATTAAAATTAAGGAACCAGATTTTCACAAATTTGATCTCTTTTGAAACGTCATCATGTGAATTTTAGGAATATCTGTGACTGTCTTTTTATTCCCTGTAGGGCTCGTCGGAAAAAAGGATCTGCTAGAAGATTTGGTTTACAGAAACTTTGGGAGTGGTGCTTAGGACTTGTACAAATGAGTTCATTACCATGGAGAGTTGTAATTGGCCGTCTAGGAAGGATTGGTCATGGAGAATTGAAAGGTAAAATTGTGCTTTTATTATTTAGTACTTAAATTTCTATTTTATGTTAATTCATACACTGTTCAGACCACATCTAGGTATATATACTGAATAAAATGCAAAGGTTATAAAAACTAGTTTTTTGTTTTGTTTTTGAAGGGGAATGACGTATGTCTAGGCCACACATGGCTTAATTCAAATTTTAAAAGAACATTTTACATATATTGCAACATTAATATCAGTGTTATTACTACTATTCTCATGTGCCATCTTCCATTTTTTCCCCTTTCTGCTTATTATTCAACTCATCCTCTATTTGGCAGATGGTACTTATTACTGGCTTACATTAAGGGTTGAGGGATAAAGGATGTTGAGTAACATCAGCAATAAGAGATTTTTGGCTTGATGATGACTTCTATTTGAGGAAAATACTAATTTTAAAACTATGTTTTAACTTTGGTTCTACAGGGTGATAACAATGCTGTTACTTTGGATTTTTTTTTTTTTACTGTTGATACCCACAGATTGGAGCTGTTTGCTGAGTCGTCGGAACTTGCAGTCTCTAAGTAAAAGGCTCAAAGACATGTGTAGAATGTGTGGTATATCTGCTGCAGACTCTCCCAGCATTCTCAGTGCTTGCTTGGTCGCAATGGAACCCCAAGGCTCTTTTGTTATTATGCCAGGTTAGCTGTCTTTAGTTTATATCAGATTTAATTCCTTATGAACTTAAGTTTCTAGGTATTATGTAAAATTGATTCTTCATTTATTAAAAGAAAAAAATACCCTCCATTTTCTTTTCAGATTCTGTGTCAACTGGTTCTGTATTTGGAAGAAGCACCACTCTAAACATGCAGACGTCTCAGCTAAATACCCCACAGGACACATCATGTACTCATATACTTGTGTTCCCTACTTCTGCTTCTGTGCAAGTAGCTTCAGCTACTTATACCACTGAAAATTTGGACTTAGCTTTCAATCCCAACAATGGTAGGTGAATTGTTCTTTAAAGGTTTGCAAATATAAAATAAGTCTTGATGATTGTGGCAGGTTGCAGGCCAAATAATGCCCCCCAAAACATACCCATGTCCTGTGAATGTCCCTGAAGCCTGTGAATCTTACCTTAAATGGCACAAAAAAAAAAAAAAGGAAAAAAAAGACTTTGCAGGTGTGATTAAGTTAAGAATCTTGAGATGGAGGGATTATCCTGGATTATGCAGGTGGGCCCCCAAAACAATCATATGTATCCTCATAAGAGGGAGGCAGAGAGAAGTTTGACTATGCAAAAAAGAGGAGAAGGCCATGTGATGGCAACAGAGTGAAGCAAAGTCAGAAAGAAACCATGCCATGCTGCTGACTTTGAAGCTAGAGGAAGGGGTCATGAGCCAAAGAATGCAAGGAAGACAGTTGTAGATGCTGGAAAAGACAAGGTGACAGATTTTCCCCTGGAGCCTCCAGAGGGAGAGTAACTCTCCCGATACCTTGATTTTGGCCTAATGACCCACACTTTGATTTTGGCCCAATAAAACTGATTTCGGACTTTTGGCCCCCGGAACTATAAGAGAATAAATGTGCGATCTTTTAAGTCAACAGATTTGTGGTAATTGGTAAAGTAGCAATAGGAAACTTACACAACTATTCTTCTACCTTATTGATATGAGAACTGGTGCCGTGAATTATCCCATAAATATTTACTTATTTTAAAAGGCAACGTTGATCAAAAAATGTTTGTACAGGTTTATGCCTGTACTGTTGAGTTACCTGTACATAAACTTTGCAGCTCATTTTGTATTTCGTCTTTTAATTTGCCAAAATGATATAGCAGTTTTTATAAACTGCCAGAATAGGGATGTAACTTTTCTGCATGAACTTACAGATTGTTTTAGTAGAAGAGAAAATAAATGATATTCCACTCTTGCTCTGAGTTACCTTAGAAAATGGCACATCTCTAAAGTCAAAAATACGGGTATTAGCTATTCTTTTCATTTAGTGTGTTATACAATATTTTATTTAATAGTAGAGAATTTGGGTGTTAATTGTGAATAGTCTCATTTTAAATACATTTTCATTTCCAGCATACTGTGTTCGCTTTGTATTAATTTCCTGTTGCTGCTGTAACAAATTACCACGTGCTTAGTGGCTTAAAACAATACATGAATTATCTTACAGTGCTGGAGGACAGAAGTCCAAAATCAGTCTTACTACCTAAAGTCAAGGTGTCTGGAGGGCTGGTTCTTTCAGGAGGCTCTGAGGGAGAATCTGTTTCCTTGTCTAGAGATTACCTCCATGTCTTGCTCAAAGGCCCCTTCGTCCATCTTCAACGCTAGTGGTTGTAGTATAGTCAGATCTCCTTCACTCTCACCCTACTGCCTCCCTCTTATTAGGACCCACCTGGATAGTCCAGAATAATCTCCCCATCTCAAGATCCTTAGCTTGATCACATCTGCAGAGTTTTTTATGGTAACATAGTCACAGATTCCTGAGATTAGGACAGGAACATCTTTGGAGGGGGCATTATTCAGACTACCTCGTGCTTGTTTATGCATAATTGTTTATATGGCTCCTAGCACAGTACTTGACACATGGTAGGCATTCAGTAGATGATGTTAAATTAACCCATTTTGGTTGAAATGCATTAATTTATTTTAACCCTCTCCTGTAAATGACCATGGGATATGAAGAATGCAGTATTTAATTTTTTTCTTTCTCCTGTATAGATGGAGCAGATGCAATGGGTATCTTTGATTTGTTAGACACAGGAGACGATCTTGACCCTGATATCATTAATATTCTTCCTGCATCTCCAACGGGGTCTCCTGTACATTCTCCAGGATCTCATTACCCCCATGGAGGTGATGCTGGCAAGGTAACCCTGTTATAAAAGTTCAGTTGATCTAAGTGTCATTCATTAATTTAGTAGTGGATTGATATATGAAATAGAACACTTTTTTCCTTGGAAATTGGTAAAGAAGTGAGATTAATAATACCTCATGCACTTTTGTTTATAGACGTCAGTGCTTTTAATTATACATTAATAAGAGAGTCTTTAAGACTCTGTTTTCCCTGACTTCATATTTTCTAGACTACTTGCCATTAGCCCTTCTCTTGTAGTTTTCCTGCCACTTCACCATAGCTTGTACTCAAGTATGGGATCAGATTATCTGAGAGTCAGTATATTGCTCTAAGTGCTGCCATTCTTAGCAGGGCTGTGAGAAGGAATATATGAGAATATTAATTTTCTCATAAGGACAGAAGAAACACTGACAGCAGTTATGGAAACAGGCTGTCTTGTCCTATTTGAAATCAAAACTAATTTGGCTTCACTTGAATAACATCTTTGCTTGAAATTATATATAGTGGTTATTTGATTATTGTAGTATGCATATGTTTAGAACCTGTCTTTTTAAAATAAGGAAAAACTTTTGTCCAATCTTATCTTGCATCCTTTCCTCCTTTTTTTAACAGGAAAGAAATGAGATTATAAAAAAAAAATGTGTGTGTGTATGTGTGTGTGTGTGTGTGTATATGGAAAAGCACCAATAATAACACCACTTTAATAAAACCATTTGTACTTTTAGCAAATTACCTTCCTTCCACATGTATCTGTATCACAGCTTTCAATAAGTATGATCAGCATTTTAATATTGCATTGTTGTTTTACCCTAATTTGTTCTATCATTCCCAAAAAGTGAGACATTTAAGTATTTTCTTTTTTTCTTTTATAGCTAGTGTTGCAATGAACATTTCTATTCATATCATTTTTCTTCTTTTTATCAGTTTCCTTGGAATAAATACCAAGAAATACATTGACTAGTCCAAAGGATATGCACATCACTTAATATTTGTCCCTTCTTGTTGCCATCATGATTTCTAAAACACTATTAACTGCATTTTATAGATGGTGATAGATGAACAAAGCTAAATTTAATCCACCTTTTGGATTGGGGTGTGATGGTCAGGAATTAGTTGGGAGAGTATTAGCAAATAAGTTAGAAATTTCATTGAACATTTTGTATTTTTCAGTCAGCTACAAAGGTTTATACACACACACACACACATCACTGAACATGGGTTTGGCATCATAGTACAAACTTCTTAAACAGTTGGCATATTCATTTCCTCATGCAACTCTTAAAACTCATTCTTTCAATGCTATTACTAATATGATATTCTTCTGAGTACATAGCAATTGATTTTTTTCAATATCCTTCAGTATTTTTTAAAACAGAAGTCATAAGATAATGAAACTGATTGCTATAAACCATTCTGTATTTGTATCTAGTGCCTAGGTATGTCAAATGAACTAACACACTTTTGATTTTGTCTTTTTTAAGGGTCAGGGTACTGATCGGCTCCTTTCAACAGAATCTCATGATGAAGTAACTAATATTCTTCAGCAACCATTGGCCCTTGGTTACTTTGTATCAACTGCCAAAGCGGGTCCGTTACCTGACTGGTTCTGGTCAGCATGTCCTCAAGCACAATATCAGTGTCCCCTCTTTCTTAAGGTATTGCCATTTCTTTGCTAGTTCCTAAATAATGCTAATTGATGACTTACGTCCTAAGAAACATAGAAGTGGTTTTATGCAGTCTGTAGCTTTTGTCTAAGGTCTTAAATGCATTGCCACATAAGACTTTCTAGACAAGATCACAAAGAGAATTATCTAATTATGAAGAAACAACTCTACTTTTAAAATTCATATTAAGTTTGAACTTCTAATTAATCTTAAGTCAAACTTCTGGGGCCCTTGCTCTTATTATTTTCAACTGCACATACGGAAGTTTAGAGTTAGGAGAAACCTTATGTTACTTTTAATCTAACCTTTTCATTTCTAGGTGAGGATATTAAAGTTCAGAAAAACTCATATATGTGAAGTCATAAATTGGTAGTAGACTAAAGATTAGAACCTGGATATTTTAATGATTATAATGTTATTCTTTGAATTACATCATAGGGCACTCCTATTATGCCACATTATTTTAGGGATTAAAGGATTCATAATCTTTGTAAGAATCCTTGATATTTAGGTCCATTTACTATCTCCTTTAAAAAGCTTTCTAGCTGTGTGTAAATTGCTGTTAAAATTATTGAGTGCTTTTCCAGTTATGAGATTCTTAGACCCATAATGACTTATTTTATCAAAACAAATTAATTAGCAAGTGATATAATGAGGATGAGATAATTCACAAAATGGTAAAATGAGATGTGAAAGCCCTAACCGGAGTTTATTACTGCTGTTGCTACTATTTTCCAAAATAACAAATTCAGCTCTGATTCACGTATTCTTGTGTAATCCCACCAGAAGTTAACTGTTTTATTCCGTAAGTCATGCTGACCTAACTACTTGCCAAGTGATTTTTATTTGTAGGGTAAAAGTTAGATGATATACCTCAGTTTCTTGGGGTTATATTTTAGTGGGTACTTCAACCAGTAGGCTTGTTGCTATCTTTTAAGCCTGTTGCTATTAAATCTTGATACCCTTGGCCCACATACCATTGAGTCAATGACATTTGACATTAAATAATGAACTTCTGTAGTGTATTCATAAAGAATACAATAGCTGTTGATCTGAATTGACTATTAATGAGATAATATATTTAGAGAGTGTCAGCCAAGGTAATAGTTTTTTATCATGACTTTCTTCCCCTTCCTGTATACGTGCAGTGATCTATACAGATCCTCTTACAAGAACATATTCCCAAGGGGGTTTCTTCAAATAGTAGCCCTTGGAGTTTCTACAAAACAAAGGGTTCTTTGGTCCTTTGGGAAACGCTGCACATGCTTTCTGTCCCCTTTTGTTGTTACAATACATGTACGCACATTAAAGACTCTGAAAAACAGCAGCAATACATTGTTTACCCACCATTTCCCAAACTTACTTTAATACACAAGGAAAGGATTGTGTAACACCTATTAATACTTCATGACCTTAGTGTTTCACGGAACATTTTTTTAGGAAACACCACTTTACAGAAATTCCAAGGGACTATCCAGATTCTTTTCTACTCAATATTTATTTGCAGAGAGGATAGTGTAAAGTGGGCATTCACCCTCAGATACAGTGTAACAAGATTAGGACTTCTGGTCTGAATTACCAGGTAAGGCATAACTTACCATAATTTTGTTCACTTTTTGTTTTCATACATTCCATTTTATTTTCTACACCATAGATAATAAAACCACCTGGTATGTTTCTCTTTGCTTGGAAAAATAATAGGTTGTTACCTAGATGATTGAAAAATCTTTTTATCATAGAAATTAGAGCACTGGTACTGATTACATTCCTTTAATTTGTAGTGATCTGCTACATGAAACTTTGCTTATAACTTAAAGAGTTTATGGGCAGTTGAAACATATATATCTTTGGTTATATTCCTGAATATATGACTCAAGAGTTTATACATTTATTACAATTGTAGAGGAGAGAGCACCTAAATATAAAAGACAGTCATGCGCCACATAATGACGTTTTGATCAACGACAGACCAAGTGTATGATGGTGGTCCCATAAGATTAGTACCATGTAGCCTAGATGTGTAGTAGGCTCTACATCTAGGTTTGTGTAAGCTCACTCTACGATGTTCACACAAGGATGAAACTGCCTAACTATGCGTTTCTCACAATGTATTCCCTTTGTTAAGTAATGCACGACTGCAGCACCATTTACAGTATACAGAATGAGATCTACCAAGAGTTTCTGTCATAGCTTTTTAACACTGTTATATGTATTGACTTGTAAACAAAATGATTTACTTTCTTTAATTAAAATGTGAAGAAGAGCACCACATTCCTTTCTTCCACTCTTCATTGCCATACATGAATGGGTGTGTCACTTGTTACTGAACCTCCCTTCTGAAATTGAGTGGGCAAAAGAAGATAGCTGTGCACTATGTTACTTAGAGTGCTCACAGTTTGACCAAAGGTAGCTTTACGATTTAGAGCTTTATAAGTATTATTTGCATATGCTTATTCCTGTTACTTTTTCCAGTGCTAGACATGGGTATCTCTGCATAGTCTAAGTTCTGTATAACCTAGACACAGACTGTACTAGGTTTATCAGTTTACTGCTTCCTTAAACATTTACTTTACACATCTAGGCAGGTTTCACTTAGAAGATAATTGGAAGCCCTTTTTTTAGGATTATTATGTAGTCTCAAAACCAATAAAGCTGAAGAAAAGGAATTAAGATTCACTATAAGTTATACAATTAAAAATTACTTCTGTAATGAATTAGTTAAAAAAGAACAAGCATCTTTATCGTGGCTCCAATTCGTTACATAGGTCTTAAAATGTATTTCATCAAGGAGGAAACCTTGGGAGGAGAATAAGGTAGAACTAATAAATTTTTTCCATTTGGCTGACTGACTACCTGTTATTTTTTAGGCCTCTTTGCACCTCCACGTGCCTTCAGTGCAATCTGACGAGCTGCTTCACAGTAAACACTCCCACCCACTTGACTCAAATCAGACTTCAGATGTCCTCAGGTACAGCTCTTTTTACCATTAAGGGTTCTCCATTACAATTTTGAAAGAATATCATGTTGATCCCTATATATTCTTCTCATTTTGGCAGTAGTTTACACTTGTGTACCCTTGGTTCTCTACATGAATTATAGCATTCAGAATGAGTGATCTTTCTAACATCTACTTTTGAGAATAGTTTTTATGAAAATTAATTGTCTTTAATCTCCCCAAGGACTCTCTATTCCATACCTTTCACCTTTTTTTTAAGTCACTTTGACTCTTAGATACCATAATTGGAAATTGCTTCCAAAATCTACAGTGTAAATCAATACATGACTTACACAGTTTATTTGCTTTCAGGTTTGTTTTGGAACAGTACAATGCACTCTCCTGGCTAACCTGTGACCCTGCAATCCAGGACAGACGCTCATGTCTCCCAATTCATTTTGTGGTGCTGAATCAGTTATATAACTTTATCATGAATATGCTGTGATCTTCACTTGATGGAACTGTGCAAGAAAAGAACAAGGAAAAAAGAATTTCACTGCAAGATTAAGTTACAGTTATCTTCTCAGTGAAAGTAATTTGTGATGGGTCTAATTCTTATTACTTCAACAAATATTGTTTTGACTTGGGGGGAGGGGCTATAACCCTGCTATTTTTCATTGACTATACTGAACACTTTAGGATGACGACTGATCATACAAAACGTATTATAACATTTTCGTAGCAAAATTAACCTTCTTTTTTCCAGTCACAGTATTTGTGAAAAGTAATGAGCCATAGTACCCAGTCATGTTAAATGAATATTAAAAGCATGGAGAGGAAACATGAGGAACAATGAATTTCAACATATGGCTTCAGAACATCAAGATGTTCTTGTATTGGATTATAGTATCTAGTATTCAAAAATGCCTGCATCTCTTATTTATTGTAAGTTTTTAAATGTATAAATTGTCTTATATTTCTTAACCTCTTTTATAAAAATTTTCCTAGAAGGTTTATACTGCCTTCTTGCTTTAAAGCAATTGGTCTAAAATATATGTAATCGTCTTAATTAAAAAGTTGCAGTAGGGTTGCTTTTAGAGTATTATTTTTTTGTAAGGGGGTGGGTGGGACAGTAAATTTGTATTGTCTCGATGTACAGTTTAATGGGGATAGAGGGGGAATAATGTCCATGCCATTGTGTGTGGAGGATTTACAGCTAAGCTGTAGTTGCAGAGTACATGTACAGTAATGAAGTTCACTGTGTTTATAAATTGAAAAGGTACCAGGTCTTACAGCATTTTATATATCACACCTTTACAGACTAACATGATGGCAATATACAAGTGATATTGTTAGTTGGTTTAACTTAGAATAAAATGAGAATTCTTCAGTTATATTTTGTACTATGGTTTAGGGCTATGACTAATATTTCAGGCCATTTCCAGTGAAAGAAACTTAGTTTTACAAGAAAAACATTTGCTACTGAATGCTTAAACTAATTTTGGTGTTTAATGTTACATGCTTAAATTTTTTTCAGTTTTAACAGTGGCACATCTAGGCATGGGAATATTATTAATTATGAAAATTATCTTCAGGATCTGCTATAAGGTTGAAATTTAGCCCAGCTCTAGGCATTTTACAAATTATTTTAAGAGCAGTCACTCTTGATTGTTTGACTTTTTTTTAAATTAAAGATTGGGAATGTGTGTGAGAGTATGCATATGTATGGGTGTGTGTGTGCAATCAAACTGTGGTGTAAATAGATTCTCAGTGAATTCTGGTATTCAGACTATTCCACTAGTTAAAGAACCATTTTCTAAACGTAACCTGTTTATCCTTTTGCCTTTTTTATTTATTGAATTTTCTTGGTTTGGAGATGGCAGTCCCAAACACCAGAGTCTGTACTTTTCTATAACACAGCTCAGATTAAGGCAGGGCATATGCCAAGGAGGTTCTCACCTCCCTAAAGAAGGGACTTGAATTTTAGGGACTTTAATTCACCCCTTCCTTCAATCCAGCTTTCCCCTTCTTGTTTGCACATGCCAAGATAACTGCTTTCATGCAGGCTTTACCCCCTTGAAAAATCCTTTCTACAGTGCTGCTCACAAGAGAGTCCAAGTTAGCCTCTCGCCTGTGTTGCTGACTTGAATTCACAGTCACCAAGTCTACCTACCTTTCTTGGAAGCAGTCTAGCAAAATTCTGATTTTGTACATTCACTAATTCTCTGTAAGGACAAAATCAATTGTATTTACAAAACTGTAATTTGGTATGTTTTGTTTTGTTTACTGAACCTTGTTTTGTAAATACTATACGCTTAGCTTAAATATCACTTTCTTATAAACAATATAACTTCTTCAAATTGTGTATATTGAAACATTAGCAAGTCTTGTTTTTTCTATAAAGAAAACACAATTGGTGACAAAAGTTTTCAATCATTTTTTCAAAATTATAATGCAATCCCAATGGTCAGCATATTTTGAAATTAAAATTTAAAGATCACATCTCTGCATTCATTTTTAATTATGCTAACACACTACAGATGTTCTGTACTTACTTTAAAAAAACTTGTCTGAGGTTTGAGGGAAAAGATGCTTATTTGGAATTTCTATAAAAAGTACCATTTTTATATACTTAGCTCAATAGTGACTTAAATAAAAGCGGTATTCTCAGTTGTTTAAAATCACTAGCCTATAGTAACCACACCTCAGTTTGAAAATAGATTTTTAAAATATTATTCCCTAACAGTTTCTTTTATATGGAGCCATAAGGAAGGAACCTAGTATACAATTCCTTTTTATCTGGGAATCAGGGAGTAGTTCCCAAATACACAGGATTTACTGATAAGATTTTTTTTTCTTCCCTTCATATATAAATTCACACTCAAATAGAAAAATTATTAAATAGCCATTAGGGAAGGTCAGGAGACTTATTTCAGAAAAAAAAAACTAAGCCTTTTATGCAGGATGATGGATCTGACTTACTAATGTACTGTCACAGACAAGTATGAATAGTTTTGTTTTAAGTAGGTAAGCAAAATAATATACTTTATACCAGTTGATCACCAACACCTTGACTTCTTTGCTACAGTGCTAATGTCTGTTTTTTTTTTTGTTTTTTTTTTCTTTTTGCGCAGTTATCCATTACAAAGCAGGGTGGAAGTTCAGTATTTTGGCATTTTAAAAGATTAGTTATATAATGTCTGCTTCCAGCCAGTGAGAAACATCTAGCCATACCTTTCTTATGCAAGCCATTCAGTTATCAGGACTGTGAATTAACACTGTATGAATAAATTCTGTACACCTTATTGTTTGGCCAGAGGGCCACCAAGTGTACTTATATGTAATCCTTAAATTTTAAAGTAGCTGTAATTTTTAAATCTTTCTAAACTTTTCTTAAACCACTAAAATTAAGCTCTTACTTAGTCAACTATCCTCAGCTGTATTCGTACTCAATTGTCAGTATGGCACAGATTACTGTATTAAAATATTCTCCTTTCGTCTTCATATTTACCTTCTGAGGTAATTTTTTAACTTAATGTGTTACTACAAAGATTTGCAGATCTTTAATCAAGCACTATGTTAATACTGTAATATCAAAATACTATGTTGCATTATTTAAAATGTTCAAATTGAATACATTAAAAGGAAGTTTTTAAATGCTGTTGCATCATATAATTTGCTACTCATCCACTATGGCATCGCATATCAGTCTATTAATACATTTAATGTTGCATGAGTGCTCTTTTGGTCTGGGTTTCCTCTTGAGATTTTAGTTTGTCTAAATTAAGGAAGAATGTTTTGACATACATTTTATTTTTGCCTCCCCTATCCCCCCAAAATCAGCTGGAAATCTTAACCTTTCAGTTTTTCTTGGTGTTTTGATGGGCCCAGAACTGTGGTTTAAAATTTTATATATGTGTTTTCTTTTTTGTGGAGTATTAATTGAAAAACTGGATTTGGGACCTAAAATACTCCTCAGGTTAATGTGTTCATGAAGTTTTAAAATAGCTTTAATTTTCAAAGTAAACTGGATTTGTGGACCTTAAAGTTACTGAGTTTAAACTACAAATTGTAATGTCATCACTGGACATGTCAGCATCAGCTCTCAAAATAGCTTGGTCACTTTATGAAGGGGCGTTTTAAAGTTGTTGTTTAGCAGTGACATTTAATATGGTCCAATCGCTTTTTTTTTTTAACGTGACAAAAAAACAGAATAAGGAACAAACACTATTGCTGCCGAATGCCATAACACTGAGCTGTACAAATTGTGATTGAGGAAATGAAAAGGTTTATACTTTTTAAAAAAAAAACAAAAAAACGAAACTTCAAATGGAATAAATTATTCATGAAGCCTTCATTGTGCTGTCTCATTCTGTTGAAAATATTTCCATCTTAAGATTGTGTAAAGATTAGTCGCAGTATTATTTTTCTGTCATTTATAAATGGAAAGCGCCCCCCAAAAACTGGTGGATGGACTTTTAACTTCTCTGTCTGAAGTATTTTATTTTAAAAAAAGATTTTATATATAAGCATATATGGTGTATAATGTATAGGGAAATTGCATATGTACATACATACTAATTTCTTTTAGGCTGATCAGTTTGATAAGTTTTCTAGTATAAACAAGGTACCAGCACATATTTAAAGCTTAGCTCTATCCTGTTTTTTTGATCGCATAAATATTTTTGAAACGTAGGTCTTCAGATATGAACAGTGCATCAGAAATAACTACCCATTTTGTATAAGCAGCCACTTAAAATATTTTTGTCTAAACTTAAGGACAAACCCCGAAATTGTGGTCATTCTGAAATAATTTCTGCCAGCAAAATTTTTAAAAATAATCCTTTAAAAGAAGGTGTATGTTGTTGAAACTTTGTCTTAAATTATTTTGTCTCATAGTTTATAGTATCTCTGATTTTTTCTATTTTTTTACTGTAGTCTTACGTATGACTAAAAATAGGCAAAATCAAGCTTTTTTTTAGTATTCACTTCTTGCACAACTGCATATCACCTTTCTTTACTATTTGTAGTTTTCAGTATTGAAAACCAATCTCTGAAAAACTATTGAGTGGCTTACTGAAGGATATGATATTTTTTTTCTTCAGTAGCTTAAATCAAATGCTCATTTGTACAATGCATAAGGTATTGATATTCATTAAGAATTCAAGCTGTTTAGTTATAGATAGACATGTTCCCTACTTTAAGTAATTACACTTTTTACATTGTGACCCACTGTGCTACATCTTGGTCACATCCAAGACTTGAAAGCTCAAAATGCTAGTTAATTCCGTCCTTGAGAATCTTTTGCAAAATTTCCTGCCAGAGTTCTCTGTGTGAATTAAGAACTACAGATTGAGAGATAAAGCTATGTGAAATATGATGAACATTTTGAAATTGCATATGGAAACTATCTTGCCCTCTTGATATCAGTAGTGCATTATTTATGTACATAAATTTATTTGTTAAATAACTTGATGAGGTGACTTGAAATAATACCAGTTATTACTCAAGATATAAATACATTTACCACATTTCTAGAATCAAAATTACAACATCTGACACATTTTCTTTTTGTTTAATGATTTTACCATGAAAATATGCCTGAGACAGAATTGTTACAATCAGAATTGTTAAAAAAATATTTGGAGCATATGGTGGTCACTGTAGATTTTTAAGAAATCCAGAGGCAGAATATCCACTTCTGGATAACGTTAGAAATGCAGTTTGAACTATATTCAAACCATTTGGGGTAAATAACCTTTGAAATCTTATAGTTTCTAGGGAAGCATGGATATTTAGTGGGAACCATTATCTTTTTTTTTTTTTTTTTTAAGATTTTTTATTTTTCCTTTTTTGCCCCAAAGCCCCCCGGTACATAGTTGTATATTTTGTTTAGTTGTGGGTGCTTCTAGTTGTGGCATGTGGGACGCAGCCTCAGCATGGCCTGATGAGCGGTGCCATGTCCGTGCCCAGGATCCGAACTGGTGAGACCCTGGGCCACCAAAGCGGAGCACGCGAACTTAACCACCCGGCCACGGGGCAAGCCCCAACCATTATCTCTTAAGCGTGTTAAATGAAATGTCCAGGCTTTGCTTAACAAGTTATTAAGGGTATATTGCTCTATTAACAACTAGTTCAGATAAGTTGATTCCCCCTGCTCCCAAAAACATGTAATTAACAGTATAGAAGTCCAAAGGGCACCCTGAGTTATCTGAAGGGTTCACATAAGCAAAAACAAAAGAGAAAGGAAGAGAATCCGTGTTTTTGGTTTATGGTAAAAGATAAATTTAAATGTCTTGAATTTATTCCTGAGTCATCTATTCTGTTATTGTCTACCTTTATATATCTTCATGTGTATAATCTAGGAGAGTTATCAATCCGGGCCTGAAAGCTAAAGAACCCTCATTCTTAGAGTCCTAAAGCTATAGCCATAAATTGTTTGAGACTGATAGAAACTGATATTGTTTGAGCTGATTCTTTTTTTTTAAATAACAGTTTTATTTTATTTATTTTTGAGGAAGATTAGCCCTGAGCTAACATCCACTGCCAGTCCTCCTCTTTTTGCTGAGGAAGACTGGCCCTGAGCTAACATCCATGCCCATCTTCCTCTACTTTATATATGGGATGCCAACCACAGCATGGCTTGATAAGCGGTGTGTAGGTCTGGGCCAGGGATCCAAACCAGAGAACCCTGGACCACTGAAGCGGAGTACATAAACTTAACTGCTACAACACCAGGCTGGCCCCTGAGGTGATTTTTGTTTTGTATTTTCTTCTAGAGCAAGCCAGCAGAACTGTTAGGTAAGACCTTTTGTGAGGTTAAAAAGGTTGATGTTTTAAAGACACTTATTTTTACCACTGCCTACTACAGAGAAAAAATCTTACTGAGTGATAGATTTAAATAGTCCCTGGGCGGCCCGGTGGCACAGCAGTTAAGTGCGCACGTTCCACTTCGGCAGCCCGGGGTTCGCCGGTTCAGATCCTGGATGCGGACATGGCACCGCTTGGCAAAAGCCATGCTGTGGTAGGCATACCACGTAAAAAGTAGAGGAAGATGCATGGGGGTTAGCTCAGGGCCAGTCTTCCTCAGCAAAAAGAGGAGGATTGGCAGTAGTTAGCTCAGGGCTAATCTTCCTCAAAAAAACCACACACACACACACACACATAAATAGTCCTCAAACTATGTAGGGTCTTATAGACTTGCATTCAGAATGCCTGAGTGTAAGTCTTGGTTCTCTTTTTTTTTCCTTGACTAATTCTGTATTTCTGACTAAAACCAACAACCTTCCTCCACAAAAACCACCTGGTCCTTAATAGTGTTCCTTGTCACTGTGAATGGCACTACCATCCATTCAAGTTGTGCAAACCATAAACTTTCTTCCTTGTAACTAATCATCAAGAACGATCAGTCTTGTGTATTGACCATCAAATATGTTCATTTCTATTGGCCTGACCTTAGTATAGATTAGCATTATCTAGTGCCATATAAGGTATTAGATAAAACAACCTTAACCTGGCTGGACCACTGCAATATACTCTTAACTCAGTCTCTCTACTTTCAGTGTGTGCTTTATGTGGTAGCTTAAAACCCTTTCTGGCTGCTTCTTGCTCTAAATATAAATAGCACAAGTCTTACAGGATCTGTTCCCTGCCTACTTCTTCACAAGCCTCAGAATGCACCTTTCTTGTGTTCTCCTCCTAGCCTCTTAGGCATTTGAGTTCTTTGAAAGTCCCATGGTGGTTATTCTTGCCTTAAGACCTCCCCTTAATTTCCACATACACTCTTGCCTCAGATCAGGTCCACTTGTTAGATACTCTTATTGTAATATTCTATATGGAGCCTTTATAGTGTGTCTCATAGTTAACAGTTGTCTGATTATTTGTCTCCCCTACCAAATGACTCCATGTGGGCTGAAATTTGGTCTACTTTACTTAGTGTTGTATTTCCAGAATTCAACACAACACCTAGCATGTAGTAAGGCACTGAAATATTTTTTGAATAGACTTCTTGTGATAAACACCTGCAACTCCAGAACTTAGCTGAAGTGTGAGTTTTGCAAATAATTTCAATGAAGTTATAAAATTCTAGTTAGGACTCGCTTTCACATTAGTAGAGACAGTTTAGGATCACTGGATTAGGATTCTTGTGCTCCTTGCTTTGCCACCTAGCTTGTGACTTCAGGCAAAATACTGAACCTCTTGAAGTCTCAATCTCCTTTGTACATGAACTCAATAGTAACCATACCTTCCTAACTAGCTTTGTGAACCTCAAAGAAAACTGCAGAAAACACTTTGAAATTTGTAAAATACAAATGCAAGGTCTGATTCATAAAATATCTATGTTCTCTGGAACAGTCAAGTCCAGAATGAACCAAGTCATGCAAGAGAAAAAAAGATGCTTAAAGGCAACAATAAGGACGTTTGAAATATGTTTCTAGCAAGAGCGAGGATGGATAAGACACAAACAATAAAGTATTTAGTACTTAAACTTTATTTCCCTTTTGCCCCAATGTACCCCAAAGAAAAAGAAATCAGCTTGGAAGGTGATATTCAAGCTCTGAAATGTAAAGTGATATACATATGATGGAATTAAAATCTGAGATAGTCTTTAAAGGAGCTAGTTGCTCGAGTCGCCAGATTCAAATGAATTACATGCTGGGTGCTGAAGAACTTGCAGATAGGATCTCAGAAACTGGAAAACTGAAACCTCCCAGCAGAGTAGGAATGTATAACTTTCCCAGTTTTTACAGTTTTAAAAAGTTATGTCCTAGAAACTACTAACAAATTTACTTGACTTTATGAAGCCAGCATGGTTTCACTAAAGCACTATTTGTTCAATAAACTAATTGATTATCTGCTGTACCAACCTTTGACCTTAAGCCCTCAGTCTACTGAGAAACATACCTGTATAAACATAATTGCTTCGATGAGCCCTCTAAAGTGATATCAATAACAATGCAATGTGTAATGTATTTTACAAGAGAGAGCGCTGAAATCAGTCTCATTACATTTTATTTTGCAGCATTGATCAACATCATGGAAATGCACATTCAGCAGGTTATTTAGTAAGATTTCATGTATTCTTATGCTTGAGTCATTAATTCAACAAACCAATATTAAGGACCATACTGTGCCAAGGGCAAAGAAATAAAATATGGTTCCTGCCCTCAAAGTACTTAAGTCCTGGTGGGAGAGACAGACGAGTTGTAACAATTATAGTGTAATAGGTAAAATGTTATGATGGAAGGAAGCAAAAGGTGGCTTGGGAGCACTGAGGGGCATACTTTAAAGAAGAGAGAGGTGGTTTGTCAGGGAAAGATTTCTTTCTTTTTTTTTCTTTTTGAGGAAGATTAGCCCTGAGCTAACATCTGCTGCCAATCCTCCTCTTTTTGCTGAGGAAGACCGGCCCTGAGCTAACATCTGTGCCCATCTTCCTCTACTTTATATGTGCAACACCTACCTCAGCATGGTGTGCCAAGCGGTGCCATGTCCGCACCTGGGATCTTAACTGGCGAACCCCGGGCTGCCAAAGTGGAACATGCACACTTAACTGCTGCGCCACTGGGCTGGCCCCAGGGAAAGATTTCTTAGCAAGGGAACACTGGAGGTGACACTTCAAGGCTACAAAGGAGTCACGATCTAAAGAAAGAGAATAAAAGGCATTCCAGACAGAAGGAACAGTGTGGAAGAAGGCCCTGAAAAACGTGAAGAATTTGGGAAACGAGCAAACTGACTAAAATGGAGGCACCATGGTGGAATATGGCAGGAGTCCAGGCTAGAGAAAAGTCAAACCATGATTGAATGCCACCTTAAGGAAAATGAACTTTATCCCAAAGCAGGGAAGTGTTTTAGTAGTTGGGATGATTCATAATTGGTTGAAAAATCGTAACCAAAAATCTTGATTGGGTGGAGCTGTGTCAATCAGGAGGGATGTCTCCAATGCTATACTATAGAACCTTGGCTGCACCCAATTGTATTCAACATTTTATCCATAAAATTAATGAAGAGATGATCTGCTTAGCCAAAGCAGATAGCCAGTGTAAAAGAAGAGTCCAAACGATCTTGACAGGCTGAAACAATGAATGAAATCTTACAAGATAAAATAGGTACACTATTGAGGATAATTAACAAAAACAGTTCCATATTGAGAAAGCTAGAACTAGATGTCTCCTGAGACCTTTGACTTTTGAAATTTTGTGACTCTATTTCCAAAGAACATTTGTCCTCCTTTAAATAGCTGGGTCTTCTATTTTCTTGAAGATCACTTTCTCGGCAATAATCTACATAAAAGCACCCAGTATACTTGAAACATAGTAGATATTGTTTTATTCTTATCTTTTTGTTTCTCCTTTTTTTTTCTTCCCCTAATCTGATTGAAACATAAGTAGCCAGTCATAGGAGAATGTTTACTTCATCCAAGAAGGAGTCTTCTCTTTTGACATAAAGTACAGGAACTATACAGCATGTTTCATCAAACCCAAGACACTAGTAATTGTAAGACATCATTTTATGTACCACTAAGAAATAAAAAATGCTGCCAAGTATAATTTAACACACCATTAATTGTAAGACATCCCAATTTTAGAGATGTTAAAATGTAAAAAAAACATCATCATAGAATTGATGAAATAGGGGCCAGCCCTGTGGCCAAATGGTTAAGTTTGTGCACTCCACTTTGGTGGCCCGGGGTTTTGCCGGTTTTGATCCTGGGCGTGGACCTAGCACCACTCATCAAGCCATGCTGAGGCGGTGTCCCACATGCCACAACTAGAAGGACCCACAACTAAAATATACAACTATGAACTGGGGGGCTTTGGGAAGAAGAAGGAAAAATAAAAAATAAAATCTTTAAAAAAAAGTTGATGAAATATATCTTTTTGCGAGTAGAAATGGTAATGAGCCTCAGTACTACATTAATTTAAAAAAGGTATTATTTCCACAAATATTTTCTAATTACAAAAGGGTACACTATAATTAGATAATATACTCTTGATAATCAACGGTTTTGTGATTTGTAGGGAACTAAATGTTAGGGCTAATTTGTAGCATTATTTCCCATTCTAGAAGTTCCTGAATCTGTCTAATTAAACATCTGAGCAGCAAAGTCTTTAAACATTGATTTTAGGATAGTTAGGGAGTTGGCCTCAGAGGAAGCAGATCTAAAACTCAAAAGCTCAGGAGCAGATCTTTTTTCAGTAGGGTGTCTGAGGTCTATTATAATGATTGTCAAAATGATTTCCCTGGCAAACATTACAATGTAGATTCAAAAGACTTGTTGACTAGGTGGATATGAGGGGGAGAGTATGGAGTCTAGAATGACTTCCAGGCTTCTGGGAACTCTGGATGCTGGTAATACTCACTGAGATAAGAATTGGAAGACAAGGAGAAGAGGACTTGGAGGAAGATGTGTCAGCACTCATCACCATTAGACTCAGGCTGGATGGGATATACTGTTCTCTGTAGATCAAGATGGATCTGCAATCATTTCTCCAATAATGATTACAGGATCATAAGCAATTAGAGTTGGAAGAGATCTTAAAAATCACTTAGTTCACATCCACCTCCTCTCATTATCCGCCAAAGCAGTGTTTGAATTCCCTTCATGCTCGTCCTGTGAAATAACTATCCAGGGAGAATAAACTGCTTAACTTCTCTCAGTCTCAATTTCCAAAATTGTAAAAGGGACAATAATATTACCTACCTCAGAGAATTAAATCAGATAATAGATATAAAGCAGTAGTGCCTAGCAAGTGTTCAACAAATAAGTCCTTAATCAATATCAGCTTAAAAAAGACAACGTTGTACAGTTTGTAACCCATTAATAAATTGTTAAATCAATTTTAGTGTTAGCCACCAAGGAATTTAAAGAGGTGAAATAGAATACATAACATGTATCTGAGTATTATTTCATAGAACATTTGTTTCCACTTAACTGTGGGTATATATGCATATGTGTATTCTGGGTCACAATGTGACATGTATTACTGTGGGTCAGGTGGAAAAAAGTTTGAGAAGCACTGCCACACACATTAGTTCTTTTCTTCCTTTGCTGATTTTTCATATTGAATGCAGACATTATTTTCAAAGAGATTATCCCTCTGTCAAAGCCTTGGAAGCTACAAAGTTTGAAGTACTGTATCTCTGTAAAATTTTTGTTTCCAGCTACTAAGACAATATCCGGTAAATAGAAACTGCAAAATACACATTGATTGAACCAAGAAATAAAATGAAAATATATAAAGATTAGAGATTCTTAATGTTTCCTGGGTGATCAGACTTCAGTTGTTGAAAGTTCTGGACCCTCTTTGCAGAAGTGCCAAGCACTCACAATTCTGCCCATTCCAGAGAATTCCTGAAACTCCATTGCTCTCTATCTATGGCCTTTAAGTTAAGAACTCTAAAGTGAAGATATTTAACTTCCGACTGTGAGGTCGAGAGCGGAAGAAGGCTCGCGATTAGATTACTTTTTAAGATCTCCTACAAATCCTAGGATTCTAGAGCTTTGGTGCTGGGAGAGCACAGGCAAAGATGGAAAGAAAACAGTACAGTCTGATTCCATTAGTGCTCTTGTCAAAGAATAGTGGGGACTTAACATTTCTTTTACATACATTGTCATTTGAATTCCACCATAATCCTGTGATGACGGAACTGCAGCTCGGAGGGATTTAATGATTTATCTAAAAGGACACAGCAGGCACGCTCTGGAAAAGGCTCTGGAAGCAATTCTTATTCCACACCTTGGGAACTGAAGTTGGGCAGACGAAACAGCCCGGGGAGGAAAGGGTGGAACTGCGCATGCGCACCGTTGCATCAGCGCGGGCGTCTCCTGAGTTTCCTTTCCCAGGCACCCTTCCTCTCAGTGCACTACGGTGGCCGACGGGAGTCAGACGCTGGGGATGAATGAAGGTGCTGGGTGCAGGTTGAAACAGTCTTCTCCGCTTTCCCCTCCCTTCAGTCCGGGTTCTGCCTTTGTGCGGTGTCCTCTTCCAGCCCCCGTCGCACCGCCGACCCGATTGGTCCCGGCGTCTGGGTTCTTGGTGCCTGGGTCGACTCAGGGCACAGCTAGGATTGGGGAATCCGGGTTATCGCCTAGGCCCAACTTCAGACCGCGCTCTTGATTTCTGCCGCGTCCCGCCTCTAGGGCGCGGAAGCCGGGTGGGGTCCCGGGAGGCTGGAGGGCAGCTCTTAAGGTATGAAGCTTCCGCTTCTCAGGCCTCAGCGCGTTGCCCGGTCCCTGTCGCCAACCTGCCCGACTTTGCTCAGCCGCAGGGACTGGTTGGTTCTCGTTACGCCCGGGGTGAGACCTATGAGCACAGGAGTCTTGGCGCCTCTGCTTCATCAGCCCGCCCCTCTGTTAAAAGGCCAGCTTCTCTTGCTTACTAGCAAAGCAACATTTCTGCCCACCATTCTGCTGGTCTGTGGGTCTTTGAGGGGATAGCTTTGGCTCCCTGCTCTCTGTTTTTTATTTTCTTTTTTGCCTCTGATAACTCCTGAAGACAGAAGTGCCCAAGTGGGACTCATCTTTCTCCCGTAGCTAATTGCGCCTCCACAGCTGTTTTTTGCCCTGTAACACAGGGGACATAGGATAGTGATAGGGCCTCTCGAGCGTTGAATCCAGCATTGATGCTGCTAGTGAGGCAATTTACCCATGCTTCCATGGACTCCTGGAGGGTGGGAAAGAGAAACCTAACAGTTCTTGCCGTATGTTGGGTAGGCATGTGAAACTAACGAGGTGCGGAAGAGGAGCCTTCTTAACTGTGCCGTTCCTTTACCTTTATTTACATTGTGCACTCATGACTGGCATAGAGGAGAAAGCCTTGGCCTGGGATTTAGTAGATGAGGGTTCAGCCTTGGATTTTGCCACTAACTAGTAATATTACTATAGGCCTGTTACTTAGTCTCTCTGGGCTTCATATTCCTTCTTTGCAAAATAAGAGTATTAGAACAAAAGACCCCTAAGGCTGGAAGAAACATTAATATATTCTATTTTCTTTCTCATTTTCCAGATGGCAGTAGAAACATAGAGAGCCTTTTATTGTGCCAGGAACATAGCCAACTTAGGGGCCTTTTAAAGATCGACATGTTTCAGGGTTTTTAAAAAGAAGGCTGTTCATACATGTGGAGGTTATTCCTCTGCTTTTATTTGTTTTTTTACCACTAGGATCAACAGTGATAATGACCGAGTGTACAAGCCTTCAGTTTGTCAGCCCTTTTGCTTTTGAGGCAATGCAGAAGGTGGATGTTGTTCGTTTGGCATCTTTAAGTGATCCAGAATTAAGACTTCTCTTGCCCTGCTTGGTGCGGATGGCACTTTGTGCTCCTGCTGATCAGAGCCAAAGCTGGGCCCAGGATAAAAAACTCATCCTTCGCCTTCTCTCTGGAGTGGAAGCTGTCAACTCCATTGTTGCGTTGTTGTCTGTGGACTTTCATGCTTTAGAACAGGATGCCAGCAAAGAACAGCAGCTTAGGTAATGTTATGTTATATAATATGTGCATTGGGGTTTACTTGGATTTGCCAAAGAAGAGGAAACCAAATTTTTTTTGGAGCTTTTAGGGCTTTTTATTAGATGCACTCCTCCAGAAAAGAGAAGATTGAGAATATAAACTTTGGAGACCATTTTACTTAGTTCTCTTCTGTTTATGGTTAAAATTCTAGGATCTTTGAGTTCCATGTTATAACACGTTGTGTAGAAAAGTTTGGCTATATACACTGTTGTATTCGGGCTAAACTGATTAGACCAATTACTCTCAGTGGAAAGTGGGAAAGGTAAGTTCCCCTAGAGGAGAGGAATTTATTGGAATCACTTGAGAGGCTTTTTAAGCTGACATTGATTCCCCGAAATTCTGGGCAGATGTTTTGTCTTTCCCTGCCCATTGTGGGTCCGGTAGTGAGCCACTGTCAGTGCAGGTGGGTGTTAACTATCAGTTGTGATGGAGTCTTTACATAGGCTGTGAATCCCTGAAATACATAGGCAAACTAAACAGTATTTTAGAAGGAATATATTCATGAAATGGATGAAAATAATTCATACATTCTTTTGTAGATTATTTCAATAAAAGATCATTTTCATGCTATTATTCCTGTGTTGGTCTTCTCATAATTGTTGCTTTACACGTCTGTACTTTATTAGGCATAAACTCGGAGGAGGCAGTGGAGAGAGCATCCTGGTATCACAGCTGCAGCATGGACTGACGTTAGAATTTGAACACAGTGATTCGCCTCGTCGATTGCGTCTTGTGCTCAGTGAACTGTTGGCAATTATGAACAAGGTGCATTTATTTTAATCACAGCTCAAAATCTGCATGATCTGATGTCTACACATAGAAGGTGGAAACAGGCAGGAAGGCAGGCAGGCTGCATCCTCTTCTACACGTATTTCTATTTGTTGTAGAAATGTTTTCCTTTCAAAGGCTTGGAAAGACACTAAATGCTTGCCTTAAAGGCTTTCTTTCTTAATAACTATTTTCTTTCATTTGTGCCTATTCTGCATTCTTTATCATAGGGATTTTTTTTCTGTATGGAGTCCATTCAGTGACTTGTACAAATTACCAAACTTGACAGTACTTTTATAGGATATAAATTTCCCTGTAAAATGTTGTGAAGTATAACTGAAAAATGTATGTGATTCCTTTAGACACTGAATGAGGATTAATTATCTCATAGATAACACTGAGGAGGAAATATCAGAGCTGAACTGGACGGAGGGTCATCCGCTAGCCTCGCTCACTAGGTGACTGAATTCCTCCTCACACTAATGAAGGCTATTCAGCTTCTCATCTCAGCAAAATGATAGATTACTTGGGGTCTTGGACCTTTGGGTAATTATTTTAAGTTTGTGAATTTCAGGGGTCTACCATACAAAGAACTAAATTGCATCTTCATATTAAGATGGATTATAAGAGATTAGGCCCAGAGTTTCAGAGGCAAAAGTTATTTTGTTAGAATTTCAAGGTCAGTTAAATTATAATAAATAAAGTTTAGTTTTATAAATTGTGGACAAAACAACTAAATTCTCTTTCCAAAGAAAATGCTGATAAGAGGGAGTTTCAGTTTTAGATAGTTTTTAAGATATGTTACAAATCTTTAAAAAAATTTCTTTCTGTTACGAGCATTTATTTCCATCTGCTCTTTTCTACTATACTGATGGTCTTTCCTTTCAACCAATATTTTTCCTACATCTTTTTCTCAATACTTCACTTGATAGCTCTAATAAAAGAAGTGACCTTTCTCCTCTGGGAGGTTTCCAGTTTTTCAGTTCAGCACTCTTCAGCATGTGCGAAGTGTGGTGATAAAACTACTATAGGAAATTTTTTAAAAAGTTAGTAGGTACTTTTGTTGACATAAATTTTTATTCTTTGTTTTTCCCACAGTTCATTTGGAATTGAACATGAATTTATGCTTGTTGTACTGCTTTAAGTTTACAGTTTTTTGGCTTTTTTTGAGCTACAACTTATGTAGATAGCATTCCCAGTTCATTTCTTTGGCTTGTCTTATTTTTAATTCCACGTGTCTCTATTTATATAGAAATAAATTATTGAGACCCATACTGCCATGTCTGAATAATAATTAATGTCACCACTAATTGTGGTCACATTGGTTCAGATTCATCAAATATTGCATCTTATGCTGCAGTATATTAATGACATATTAAGAGACATGGACGGTAAGCATAACAGATAATTACAAAAATAGTAGGGGATTTGATTCATTACCTGAAATTAATAGAGTTCATCATTTCTTTCTTCTTTTTAAGGTCTCTGAGTCCAGTGGCGAGTTTTTTTTCAAGCCATCTGAGTTATTTGAGAGTCCAGTCTATTTGGAGGAAGCTGCAGATGTACTTTGTATCTTACAAGCAGGTACTATCCTGAGTGTAAGATACATTTCAGATATCGTTTCTTATTAATTGATACCGGGAATGTCGTGTTATTTTAAGGATCACCTAATAAAAATGTACCTTAAAAGATTAAGTTAAAAATGACTAATAGTAGGACAGTGATTAAGTAAATTATATTATTTCCATGGTATGGCATATTATGCAGCCATTAAATGGTGAATTTGAGGAAAATGTTCACAGTATGTTAAATATAAATATAAAATGCAAAGGGCAAAATGGTAAATAGAATATAATCCCAGTTTTGTTAAAAGTTAAAACAATATCCATGGGGGGAGTAAAATAAAATATTTTGTCAAAGGATGTGTAATGTATAATACAATGAACTATCACTCCTTGGTAGTAACATTGCCTTTGTTTTCTTATAGAGCTCCCTTCCCTGCTTCCTATAGTTGATGTAGCTGAAGCCTTGCTACATGTTAGAAATGGTGCCTGGTTCTTGTGTCTTTTGGTGGCCAATGTTCCTGATAGTTTTAATGAAGGTAAATTTTTAAAAAAATGGGATATTGAAGAGATTTGCTTGGGCATGTACAAGATCTATTTTTTGAGCTAAGAAGAAACATTTATGGGGTTTTATTTGAGAGTTTATCTTTTGAAAGTTTGTTAGTGAGTATTCATTGTAGAAATACTCAGTTTAGACATTCAACATTGTTTTGAGATTACAAATTTAAGTACAGTGAATATGTAGCAAGAAAATTTTTTTTGCTGTTAGTCACCAGTGCCATAATAGGACAGTAAAAAATACTGAAGAACTAGAAGATATAATCCCTATGCTCAGGGAGCAGGGAGGAGAAGACACGTGTCTGTGAGATAAGCAGAGAGCATTGTGAGATATAGGTAAGCAGAAAGACCAGCAAATCCATTGTTTTTTAGCCCTATTGCTGTCAGTTTGCGGAAAAGTATAGGGTAGAAATTGAGAAAAATCAACAAATTTTCACCTCTATTTCAAACTACTAGTGATTGAAGATTATTGTTTGGGTCTGAGTGATATAAAAATAAAAACATTTATTGAGCAAGGTAATTTGCAAATTGGGAGACAAGGAGGAAAAAGCATTGGATCTGGGCGTCGTGATTTCTGGCTTTATCACTTACTCTTTGTGTATCTCCGTCAAGATACTTAACTTCTCATCTGTAAAATGGAGGTATTGATAATATTTCCTGGGGCTGGCCTTGTGGCTGAGTGGTTAAAGTTCTGTGCACTCCGCCTCGGTGGCCCAGAGTTCGCAGGTTTGGACCACTCATCAGCCATGCTGTGGAGGCATCCCTCATACAAAGTGGAGGAAGATTGGCACAGATGTTAGTTCAGGGCAGATCTTCCTCACACACACACAAACAGATACCTCTTTTATGTTTCTAAGAGATTTATTGAATATCACATGATATGTAAAAGCCCTTTGTAAACTGTGTCCTTGCTGATTTTCTTTCTATTTATTCCACCAATTACAGACAGAGGAGTGTTGATGCCTCTGAATATAATTGTGGATTTGTCCATTTCTCCTTTTCAGTTTTTCAGTTTTTGCTTCATGTATTTTGAAGCTGTTTTTGGGTCCATGTACATTTAGGATTGTTATATCTTTTTGATGAATTGAGCCTTTTTCTTTTTCATTATGAAATGTCCTTTTTTATCCCTAATAATATTCCTTCTTTTGAAGTCTGCTTTATCTGATATTAATACAGCCCTATCAGCTTTTCTTACAATCAGTGTTTTCATGGTATATATACTTTTCCACCTTTTTCATCTATTTCTGTCTTTATATTTAAGGGATTTTTTTTTTGTAAAGATTTTATTTTTCCTTTTTCTCCCAAAGCCCCCCAGTACATAGTTGTGTGTTTTTAATTGTGGGGCCTTCTAGTTGTGGCATGTGAAATGCTGCCTCATCATGGCTCTATGAGCGGTGCCATGTCTGCACCCAGGATTCAAACCAGCGAAACCCTCGGCTGCCAAAGCAGAGCATTCGAACCTAACCACTTGGCCACAGGGCTGGCCCCTCCACTACTGTCTTATTAGCTATACTTCTTTGCTTTATTTTTTTCTTTGCTTTTATTTATTTACTTTTGGTTGTGGGGTTTATAGTATATCTCTTTAACTTATTGCAGTCGACTTTCAAATGATTTTATACCTCTCCACATATAATGTAATATACTTCTATTTCCCCCTCCTGTCCTATGTGCCATTGTTATAGATTTTATTTCTATGTGTGTAATATACCTTAGAGTACATTGTTACTACTTTTGCTTTAAACAGTTAATTATATTTTAAAGACTTTAAAAACATGAGGGAAAAGTCTATTTCTTTATCCACATTTACCATTTTTGATGCTCTTCATTGCTTTTTGTAGCTCCACATTTCCTTTTGGAATAATTTCCCTTTAGCTTGCAGAGCTTCCTTTAACATGTCTCATAGTTCAGGTTTGCTGGCAACAAATTTTCTCAGCTTTTTTTAGAAAAGTTTTGTTTTTTCCTGATAAAAACCTTATTTTGCCTTCATTTTTTTAAAGATTTTATTTTTTCCTTTTTCTCCCCAAAGCCCCCCGGTACATAGTTGTGTATTCTTCGTTGTGGGTCCTTCTAGTTGTGGCATGTGGGATGCTGCCTCAGCATGGTTTGATGAGCAGTGCCATGTCCGTGCCCAGGATTCGAACTAACGAAACACTGGGCCGCCTGCAGCGGAGTGTGCGAACCTAACCACTCGGCCACGGGGCCAGCCCCTTGCCTTCAGTTTTGAAAGATATTTTATTTGATATAAATTTTAGGCTGACGTTTTCTTTTGGCTCTTTAAAGATGTTATTCTGTTGTCTGTGGTAATGTTTGACCTCTGTTCCTCTGTACATAATGTTTCTTTTTTTCTCTGGCTACTTTGATTTATTTCTTTCTTCTGGCTACTTTTAAGATTTTCTCTCATAACTGGTTTTCAGAAGTTTGATTATGATGTGATTTTTCTTTGTGTGTATCCTGCTTGGAGTTTATTGAACTTCTGGGTTTATAGTTTTCATCAAATTTGGAAAAATTTCTTCAAATCTACTTTTGTTTTCAATTCCCTTTTTCTTTCTCAGACTCTAAGTATGTTTGACTACTTGATATTGTCCCACTGGTCACTGTTCATTTTTTGGCTCTTTTCACTCTTTGCTTTATTTTGACAAGTTTTTATTGCTATGCTTTCAACTACCCTGATTCTTTCCTTTGTAGAGTCTAATCTACAGAAACAATCGATTCTCAAGGCTGAAAAAACTGTGTCTAGCATTTTACTTAGAAAGCTGAAAGTAATAGAGGCTATTAAATGTTCAGTTTGTAGGGGCCTGATCAAAAATGGAGAACGACAAGATGAAGAAAGTCTTGGAGGAAGGCGCAGGACAGATGCGTTACGCTTCTTATGTAAAATGAATCCTTCTCAGGCTCTCAAGGTCCGAGGCATGGTGGTAAGAGATCTTAGTATTTTTTGAGACAAATCCTTTATATTAGGACCAGGAACTTTTCTCAAGCTGACTTTAGAATGTTGGAGAGATTTGGAATTATAATTATATGCTGGGTGTATTACCTTCCTCCCTGGGTTTTTATGTTTTGTGGTGTGTCTTCCTCTAAACTGTAGATGTTTTAGATTCAGGAGCTTCCTGGCCCTTTTTCCCCTTCATATTGAGTGCAGTTTGTTTTCTTTGCTGTGTTAGGTGGAAGAATGTCACTTGCCAGGCCTTGGAGTGGCTTTGACATTGGATCATACTAAAAATGAAGCTAGTGAAGATGGAGTGAGTGACTTGGTTTGTTTTGTTAGTGGTTTACTTCTTGGAACAAATGCGAAAGTCCGGACTTGGTTTGGTACTTTTATCCGAAATGGACAGCAGGTAAGGGATAAATAAATGTATAGGTTAAAGATCGGGATATTTTGGCAATTAGTAAGAGAGAAGAAGACACTTTTAGAATGTTGTCATTAGACCAGTGGTTCTCAAACTCAGGACCTCCTAATGTTTAAAAAAATCATTGAGGATACCAAAGAGCTTTTGTTTATGTGCTTTTATCTACTGATATTTATCATACTAAAAATGAAACCTTAAAGTTTTGAAATATTTATTTAACTTATTTAAAAATAGCAATAAGGGCAGCCTCAGTGGCCTACTGGTTGAGTTTGGTGCACTCTACTTCGGCAGTCCGGTTTCTGGTCCTGGGAACAGACCTACACCACTCGTCTGTTGGTGGCCATGCTGTGGCAGCGGCCCACATAAAAAAGAAAAAAAGGAGGAAGATTGGCAACTGATGTTAGCTCAGGGTGAATCTTCTTCAGCAAAAAAAAAAAAAAAAAAGTAATAACAATAACCCTATTAAATGTGAACATATTTTTTGTGAAAAATAACCATATTTTCTAAAACCAAAAAAATTTAGTGAGAAAAGTGGCATTGTTTTACAGTTTTGCAACTCTCTTTAATGTCTGGCTTAATAGAAGCCTTTGGAAAGCTTCATGTACACTTGTGAGAAAATGAGAGTAAAAAAGCCCAATAATTTCTTAGTATTATTAAGGAAATATTTTTGGTCCTCTGGACCCCCTGAAAGAGTTTTGGGAATCTCCAGGATTCTGGTTCAGACTCGTGAGAACTGCTGCATTAGGTCATCAAAATAAATTATTATAGTATGTATAATTTTAATATATATATATTTTCTATTGTGGTAAACTATGGGTAATATAAAATTTACCATTTTAATCATTTTTAAGTATACAGTTCAGTAGCAGTAAGTACATTTACAGTGTTGTGCAACTATCACCATTACCTATTTTCAGAAATTTTTCATCATCCCACAGAAACTCCACACCTATTAAACAATAATTCCCTGTCTCCCCTCCCTCCCAGCCCCTGGTAACGTATATTCTACTTTCTGTCTCAATGAATCCTCCCGTTCTAGGTACCTCATATAAGTGGAATCATACAATCGTCCTCTGTTTGAGTTTGGTTTATTTTCCTTAGCATAGTGTTTTCAAGGTCCATGCATATTTTAGCGTGTATCAGAATTTCCTTCCTTTTTAAGGCTGAATAATAGTCTATTGTATGTGTATGCCACGTTTTATTTATCCAGTAATGAATATGTATTATATTTTATGACAGTTTTTAACCTGCAAAATATTTTACTTTTTCAAAAAACATTTCGTGGTAACTCTGAGTCGCATCCCTATGAAGGAACTAATGCAGACTTGTTGAAGTCAGTGAACTAGATGGCAGCAGCATATGTATTGCTTAGATCTTACAGTCTATTTTTTGTGCTACTGACTCACCATGCTTTTCTGTATCCAAGTTCTACTTTATTTCTAGCCCTTTTGTAAACTAATTTTAAGCTTTACTTTTTAAAAGGAAAGTAACATTTATTGTGTACCTTCTACATGTCCAACACTGTGCTAAGCACTCGGTGTGCTTGTCTTGTTTGTAATTGTCCTTTGTGTGTAGTAAGCTTTTCTTATTTGAACCTAACGTTATTAAAGCAGGAACACTCTAAAAATAGTAACTAACATTTGCCTAGTCCTTTACAGTTTAGAACCACTTTCATATGTATTTTCTTTGTTCATTTATTCATCTGTTTAACAGAGATTGAGTGCTTGCTCTATGTCAGGCGCAGCGGTAGGCCTTGCCAAGTAAGAGATGACTGAGACTTTATCCCTGCCTGAAGAACTGTGGGGTTGATAGATTTGTAAACTCCTAATTACAATAGCTCTAGGAGTTAATTATTATTAAGAAAATGTTCATTTTCTTATCATTAAGGAAATTGAGTTCAGAAAGGTTATCTCATGTACCTAAAAGTAATTAATTAATTAACAGCAGAGCTGTTGTTTAAACCCAAGATCTTCTGTTTCCAAAATCTAAGCACTTTTTACTATACCACATATGACTCCTTTAGTCATTATGTATTTGAAAGTGCCATTTAAATGATATTTTACAATTCACAATGTCATTAATTTAGTATTTTCTATACAACCAATCCAAATTAGGATGAATATAATATTCCTCAAATGTACCAGTGAATTCTGAGTTTGCTTGATTGGTTAAAATGAGATTCTGCAGTTACGTCGGCCTCCTCAAATGGGTCAATTTCAAGTGTTAGCTGGGGAGCTTTGAGCTTTTTGACTTAGTAAGTCCTCCATGCTTTCTTCCTTTTGTGGTCTGTATTTCCTACAGAGAAAAAGAGAGACCAGTAGTTCTGTCCTTTGGCAGATGAGAAGGCAGCTTCTTCTGGAGTTGATGGGCATTCTCCCCACAGTAAGAAGTGCCCGCATTGTGGAAGAAGCTGATGTGGAGATGGAGCCCAATGTGTCTGTGTATTCGGGGCTGAAAGAAGAGCATGTTGTGAAAGCCAGTGCACTCTTACGTCTGTACTGTGCTTTGATGGGGATCGCTGGACTCAAGTATTCAATAATTTGATATTTTACCTTTCCATCATTTTACTTTCTTGTTTCTAATCCCAAGAAAGTGAGCCAAAGGCCTTTTATTCAGAGGATTTGGGTTTTCTATTGGGCTTAAGTAGCAGGCTGGCCTATATCAAGAATGAAGTCCTAAGGGAAAACATTCCTAGCTGGGATGTATCCATTTATTTTGGTCTGATTGTAAATAAAGTTATGTAAATATGGGAGGGGCGAGAGCAGTTTAAGGAACGTGTGACTTCAACACAGTTTGATATGGCTATAATGAGTGATTTTTGAGTGATCCTTTACCTATCCCATGCTGCTAAGTGAAGTAAATCTCTCCTGTTTCCTTTTACAACTGAGATCATAAATTATTTAAAATTGATATGATGTGATTATTAAGCACAAGGTTTCTTATTTAGTCACTGTGCTACAGCCTTTGGAATCATGTCCTCAACTATTGTACATGCAGTCCTCATTTTGCATGTCTCCAATATGCGTGAATTTCACTTACCATGGTTTAGTTAACTAACACTGCTCCCTAAACAATTAATGCATCAGTTATCATGAAACATTAACCAAATAATTGTGTAAAGTACAAACTTTGCTGAGAACTCTTCAAACCACAAACCACTCTAACAGATGCACGTCATGATCAGTGACCAATTGCATCATTTCTTTTAAAGTGTTGGCAGCTGGTCACTGTACATTATTACTTGGTTCACAAACATATCGTCTCCTTGTCTCAATGATAAACCCATGTGACATTTTACAAAAATGGATAATTGAAAGAAGGAATTGGCCAATAAAGATGAAAATGTAGCAAAGAAACAAAAATGGTAACACTGGAAGTGACATTTGAACCAAATGTAAGTAGAAGAAATAACTGACTGTGAGACTGTTGACACTGCTGCCATTTGAAAGACCCTTGAAATATAACCAAGTGAACTTAGTGAAGGCAAATTTGTCAACATAAATGAGAAAAGTCATTGTGACAAAAAGGATGAAGTTCCAGAGGAAGTGATGCTGGCAAAAGTCTTCACAGTGAAAGAACTCTCAGCTATTTCGTGACTGAAAGTGCAAAGGATGGAATGTTGGAAGCTGATCCAAACTTACAACAGGGTGTGACAATTCCTCAAGGCTTAGAAAAGATGCTCACTCCATATAAGTTATACAGTGAGAAGAAAGCAAGGGCTATTCTAACTACTCTTGATACATTTTTTACAAAGAAAACACTTTAATTCCTAATGTTTCTGATATTTTCAATTATAGAGTGCTATATAAATACCAGTTTTACTGTTTTTAAAAATTTCTCTATGCATTATAACCAACAGAGTTTTTAATGTTTTGATATAAAATTTTCTTAAAAGAGATGCAACAGTTGTAATTTTCCCTGTTGATTATTAAGATCGTGACACACAGTTTCAGCTTGCATGGTTATTTTTGTGGTCCCATACTACCATGCAAAATGAAGACTGCCTGTATTTGTGTCTGAGGAAAAACGCTGGTTGTAAACTCAACAGTTTTGCTTTTGACAAGTTAAGATGTTAAAAATTTTATAGTGAGGTGACATAAAGCTCAAAATTTGTATCTGAAAGATTCAACTGTTGGAAAGTCATTTTTTCTTTCTCCCTGTCTCAACTAAAAAAACGATAAAGCCTAATAATGTAATTCTTTTTAGACCAACAGAGGAAGAAGCTGAACAGTTGCTGCAGTTGATGACAAGTCGTCCTCCTGCTACACCGGCTGGGGTTCGCTTCGTTTCCCTTTCCTTTTGTATGCTGCTGGCCTTTTCTACACTTGTCAGGTACCTTACTACGTGAATAAGGTGCTCCACTTTCTCACGGTCTGGTTTTGTTTATTTATTAAAACACATGTATAGCATTCCTTAAGAGCTTACTACAAAAATTGTCTAGGTTTGGACAGTGGTAATATCTTTTAGTAAAAGGGTGTCAGTAGCACCTACTATATGTCAGTCATTTTTTATCTTTATGAAAGTTTCATGTGCATGTTGATTGAAGGGGTCATAATTATTTATCAAGATTTCTTAAGGCAAATAGCAGTCTTAACTCCCCTCATCCCTGTTCCCCCTTCCCTAGAGGCAACTTCTTTCAGTTCTTTTAGCTGATTCTTTTGTTTTTTACTAGCACATCTTTAAATAACATGTTTATATTTGCTACATCTTGATTTTTCAATTTTAGGAGTATTCATTGACTTCCCACTGTGAAAGATGAGGAATGAGTTCTCTTTTTTCTTCTTCCCCAATACATCTACGTATCCTTCCTGTCCTGCCCTTCTCGCAGTACAGTTGTATTATAATTTAGCTTTGATCAATATATAATCGTTTATATTACACTATTGGGAGCTCAGCCATGTAGTAGATGATTGCTTTTCTTCTGCAAAACTTGTTTTTTGCATTAATAATTATCCTGTGGTTTTCTTCTTTGTTTTTCACCTGCTTGGTTGTTTTCCACTTGCTTGGTGTTCTGTGTACTTAACGTTAATGCAGACCCAAACTCTCTGCTAATCCAGATTTCTTCTGGAGATGTTCAGACTCATTAAATATTCTGTCAATTTAATTTTCTGAGGAAGTCTCTCCTGGAGCATTTTGACCTGCTCCAATCTGAACTGATTACCTCTGCCCCTGGTCCACAGCTTTCACCTGCAATTGCTCTTCACTATCATTTTGGGAGTTTACTTCCTCTCTTCTCTGTTGGATTGCCTATTTCTATTTCTTTCTTTCTTTCTTTTTTTTGCTGAGGGAGATTCACCCTGAGCTAACATCTGTTGCTAATCATCTTCTTTTTGTATGTGAGCCACTGCCACAGCATGGCTATTGGCAGACGAGTGGTGTAGGTCTGTGTCTGGGAACCTGGGCTGCTAAAGTGCAGTGCGCCAAACTTAACCACTAGGCCACCAGGGCTGCCTGGGATCTCCTGTTTCTTGCAACTCATTGTCTTCATCTTTTTTCATTTGCTCCCTAATTTTGCTGCTGCTTTTTTTTTTCCTTCCCCGAAGCCCCGGTACGTAGTCATATATCCCAGTTGTAGGTCATTCCAGTTCTGTGTGGGATGCTGGCACAGTATGGCTTGATGAGCGGTGTGTAGGTCTGTGCCCAGGATCCAAACTGGCGAACCCTGGGCCGCCAAAGTGGAGTGTGCAAGCCCAACCACTCGTCCACGGGGCCAGCCGCCTCATTTTGCTTCTTTAAAATGGGTATATGGGAGGTAAATTATTTTGAGACTGAGTATTTCTGAGAATGTCTTTATTCTACTTGGACACTTGATTGATAGTTCGATGGGACATAGAATCCTAAATTGGAAATAATTTCCTTTGACAGTTGGGGATGCTTACCACTGTACTAACGAGGAGAGCAAGAAATAATTTCCTTTGAGAACTTTGAAAGTCTTGTTCCATTGTCTTTTAACTTTCAGTATTGCTGTTGAGAAGTCTGATGACATTCTGTTACTGGGTCCTTTGTGTGGCCTGTTTTTTTTTCTTTAATAGAAACATATAGGATTAGCTTTTTGTCCCTAGGGTTTTGAAATTTTTAGATGATATGCCATGGTGTGAGTCTGGTTTTGTCTATTGTCCTAGGTATTCAGTGAGCCCTGTCAACCTGGGAATTCATATCCTTCAATTACTGGAAATTTTCTTGAACTAATTTGTTGGTCAGTGTCTTCCACATGGGTTTTCTGTCTAAAACCTCCTTTTATTTGGATTTTGGACTTCCTGAAACAATGATCTTATTTTCTTATCCTTTTGTATTTTCCTTATCTTTGTCTTGTTTTGCTTTTTAAAATTTTTAAATTTTTCCTTCTTCTCCCCACAGCCCCTCAGTACATAGTTGTGTATTTTAGTTGTGGGTCCTTCTAGTTGTGGCATGTGGGACGCCACCTCAGCATGGCCTGACGAGTGGTGCCATGTCCTTGCCCAGGATCCAAACCCTGGGCCACCCAAGTGGAGCATGCGAACTTAACCACTGAGCCATGGGGCCAGGCCCTGAAGGGGTTTTATTTGTACTGTTTCTTTGTTTCTGCCTTTTTTTGTTTCTTTTTTTGAAATTAGAAGCGCTTTTTTTTTGGGTTTAATAATTCTTGTCTGTTCATATTTAAGAGTAGGAAACTAAAAGGCAGATTAGAACCTCTAAATGCACAGATGAGTCTTTGGGGAAACTCCTGGGCTTATCAGAGTCTTAGAGAAGACTGTTGTCTTGCCTGGAGGGTGAAGGCCTGACAAAAAACCCATAAGCAAAGTTAAAAAGTGAGGGTTGACGGTTGGGCGATCTCAGCCTGCAGTATAATTATTGACTTAATTCTCCTGCTTTCAGAATGGTGCTCCAGATATCCCTGGTTGTCCCGCAGTTCAGAGACACACTCTTTTACCATCTGCAGAGAATAAATCTCCAGTCTCTCTACTAGGGGACAAATACTTATCTATTTGTGTGGAATGGAGGAGGTGATTTGGAGGTCTGCTACTTCACCAGACTATCAGCCTTTTTGAGTTAGTCTGTCTTCACTCTCACTCCCAGAGCTGCCTGGAATTGTCAGTTCTTGAGTCCTTTGGGAATTCTGTGCTATAAAGTGGATTGGCTTTACCTCCTGCCAGTTTAGTGTTCTGCTTTCTCAGGTTGGCTAAGTCAGTTACCACTCATCTATATGACTGGACTCGAGCGTCCAGTGTTTTATGTTGTCTCTTGTCATCATCCTACGCATTTATGCTTTTTAAGAAAATCCCTTTGATGTAGTTGGAATGGAGTTTCAGGAGGGTGTGAAATTACGTGAAATGAAGTGCTTTCTTTTCTCTTTACCTGAAGCAATTTCTATATATTATCTCTAATACTGATTACTTCTATAAGATAGGTGGTTTTTACCTGTGTTTTATAGGCAGTAGAGCTAAGTTCAGAAAGATTACTTAAATTTCTCGTTCAAGGTCACGTTGCCAGTAATTAGCAGAGACGGGATCCGCTCAGGTCTGGCAGGCTCTAAAGGCTATAATCTTTCTACTACGTAAGTCTGTCTTTTATTAGTGGAGTGATTTAGGTATGGTTGAGAATGGCCTTTTTAATTTTCTTAGCTTGGGATAGCAGACTTTTCAGTTGCTTTTTGTTTTACCCATTTACACTGCAATGAAGTAGAAGGAGATCAATGAAAATTATTTTCACAAGTCAAAGTTGACTTGTACCTTTCAAACAAAATCTAGGAATTCCCCTTAAAAAAGTCATTGTTGTTGGTATATTTTTATAAGTATTTTTCATATCTGATGAGCCCATGGCTGTCTTTTCTCTTTCTTTTTGAATAGTGATTGCTTATTTCTCTACAGTTTTGAGTTATGCTCAAAATGTTTCTATAAATTAAATTCCATTTTTCAGGTAAAAGATGGAATAACTAGTTACTGTTCTGTAACTCAGTTTGTGACTTTTTGGTGATTAAGTTTTAACATCAGATTTTTTTTCTATATGAAATAATTATGAGCTGTTAATATTGTTCTTCTAACATTTTAATCCCTAATTTAATTTAATTTAATTTAAACAATTTAATCCATAATTTAATTCTTTGCTTTTCCGAGAAATGTGAGGAGGTTTACTTTCTCCAGCTTACAAACGCAGTAACTAAGACTGAGAGGGTGTGGCTGTTTACACTCATGATGAAAAGCAGAGGTCCTCATTCTTATCTCCAGGACTACTTTATATCTCAATAACAATTAATGGCCAATTCAGCAAGCAATTAATTTGAATTGATATTTCAAAATAGGAAAGGAAAAAATAATTTCTACCAAAAATAATTCCAGAATGGTCTTTTTTCTTATGCTAGTATATCTGATTTAAACTGGTGACATTTCTGATATGTTTTCTATAGTACACCTGAACAGGAGCAGCTAATGGTAGTGTGGCTAAGTTGGATGATAAAAGAAGAAGCTTATTTTGAGAGGTAAGGTGACTTTATTTGTTTCAGTTAGCTAAGTAAGTTTTTCTTATCCTCTCTTTGGAAACTCATATTTTCGTTTCTGTTTCAACAGTACTTCGGGCGTCTCTGCTTCTTTTGGGGAGATGTTGTTATTGGTCGCCATGTATTTTCATAGCAACCAACTTAGTGCTATCATTGACTTGGTCTGTTCTACTTTGGGGATGAAGGTAATTTTTATTTTAATCTTCTTTCTAAAGAAGTTGTTTCTAAGCTGGGCATTTTCTTGTAGTATAAAGTAAATAGATAGTTTTCATTTTGAAGTAATTTTAGTTGTTTAATAGGTTGAAATTTTATCAGGAGCTCTTAGAAAAAATATATTATGAAAACCTTTATTTACAAGAATAATAGATGTTCAATGTAGAAAGCTTGGAAAACACAGAAAAGAAGGGAAAAATATAATTCCATTGTTCATGTATATCAGGTATATCAATTCCATTGTTAACATCTGGTGTCTGTTCTTTCTTTAAATTGATGTACATATTTTGTAATTTTAAAGAACTTCTACCAATATGTGATGAACATTTCTTAATATCAATAAATATTCTAATACAATATAATTATTAATGGCTGCATATTAGTCCATCATATGGATCGATCATGACTTTCTTAATGGATCTCTTCTTATTTGCTATGTAGATTTTCCAATTTCTGAATAATGCTTAGATGAATATCATTATTTATGTAAATATACACACACACACTCACACATGTATGTCTTCAAACACCTTTTGGATTATTTCCTTAAGATAAAGTTCTAGAAAACAGTTAGTAAGTAAAAGAATATGATGATGTTAAGGTGTTTAGTGAGTATTGCCAGATTATCTCCCAGAAAGCTTATACCAGTTTAGCTGTTCGATTTGTGAATGAGAGTGCCTATTTTCCTCAACTCTCACTATCACCAAGCATTACCATTCTTTTTAATCTTTGCAAATTTGATTGATGAAAAAAGATCTCACTTATTTTTCATTTCTTTGATTGCTAGTGGACCTGTGGTTTTTATTATTATTTTTTTTATAGTTGTAGTTTATAGTGTTTTTTTTGGGTAGTTTTTAAAATGTGTGTGTTTTGGCTGGTATAATTCTTTTGTGAAAGGCTTATCAATGTCCCAGTTTTTTAGTAGGGATTTTTATTGATTTATCTTCCCTTTCACTGATTCAAAATCTTTATATATAAATGATATGTGACTATGACTCATATATTTCATTGATTTTAAGACATATTTTACCCAATATTGAAATTGGGATTCATTTTACAGTTCAGATGTGTAGTGTTAATGTGGTAGTGTTCCCCTCTTTTTTTCTTGAAAGCCACAGTTAAATCAGTATTTTATAATCCTTAGTGTCTTTTTTTTTTCTTTTTTTGGTGAGGAAGATTGGCCCTGAGCTAACATCTGTTGCCAATCTTTCATGTTTTATTTTTTCCAAAGGCCCAGTACATAGTTGTATATCCTAGTTTTAAGTCCTTCTAGTTCTTCTGTGTGGGATGCTGCCACAGCATGGCTTGATGAGCAGTGTGTAGGTCCACGCCCAGGATCCAAACTGGCGAACTCTGGGCTGCCAAATCAGAGCATGCAAACTTAACCACTATGCCACCAGGCAAGCCCCCTTAGTGTCTTTAAAAGTACAATAGCTTGCAGTTGATTTTTCCCAGTCTGTTTTGCCATGTGGAAATTATTGTTTCTGTGTGTAATATATTAAGTGTTTCTCTTGTGTTTCTCACTTTGCTGTTATGCTTAGAAATGTTTTTCTTTCCTCAGGTCTGTACAAATGGTCACCTATATTTTCTTCTAGTATTTTGTGGCTTCATGTTTTAAATTTAAATCTTGAATACATTTGGAGATCATTGTGGATGTAGTGTCTTGTGAGCAGATCTCTCTCTATATGTATACATATTCCCCAGAAAGGGAGCTATCTCCCCTTCATTTATTGAATAATCCACTTCTTCCCACTGACTTGAAATGCCAATAAGAGTATTTACTTTGTACTTTTATCTGTTGTTTCTGTTTCTGAAGAAAAACACACTTTAATGTTGGATTTGAGAAGCCGCTTATGAAATAGAGTATTTGAATATTAATTTTATACATTACAGTCATTTTAGATAATAAATTTAGCAGAGAAAATTGTGCTTCATATTATGATATTTTCATGTGCTGTTGGAATTCTTTTGATTGTTTTAGATTGTCATTAAGCCAAGCTCCTTGAGCAGGATGAAGACTATCTTCACACAGGAAATTTTTACTGAGCAGGTACTTCTTTTAAATTTATTCTCAGGTACTTCTTTAACTTTCTTTTACAGGATTCTTTGGGGGGAAACTTGTATATCTCAGTTTAAGAGAATAATTTGGTCTTTTTGTATTCCTTTTTAGTTTTCAATGATGATTTATTTAATCTTTGAAACTTCTATAAAGAATAATCCCATTTAAAATTTACTTTTAAAGCTACTTACTACGAGCAAAATAAGGTTTTAAATTTATGTATTTTGGAGACTTTGAGTAGATGCTTAAAAGTATAGTGTTAGATCTGATGGCAGGGATCTTACATGAGGTAATCGTTTGCGTTTGTCAGGAGAAAAATGAAAGAGACCTATTTAAACCTTTAGGCTGTAAGGTTCATTTCTAACTAGATTATAAACTAGAGTCTAAATTCCTTATTCTTGTTTTTACATATTCTTATTGGCCTCAGCACCTTTGTCTGTGGGTAATCCTCAGGATATTTTATTTTTTCGGTGAAGGAGACCATTCTAAAATTTAAAATTAATTGCCAGAATCATTTGCCAATTTACATCTCAGAACACAAAACATATGTGTGTCTTGGGGCTGGCTCAGTGGTGTAGTGGTTGGGTTTGTGTGCTTCGCTTTGGTGACCCAGGGTTCGTGGGTTCAGATCCTAGGAGCGGACCTACACACCACTCATCAAGCCATGCTGTAGCAGCATCCTACATACAAAAAATAGAGGAGGATTGGCATGGATCTTAGCTCGGGGCCAATCTTCTTCACCAAAAAATATAGATATGTCTTAAAAAATGAAATATTTGAAAATTCTCATGGGTCCCTAACTGTTGCTTCTATTAGGGTAATTGATATTCTCATCCGTATACCAAACTCTCCCTTCTCCCCTCAGTGCACATATACTCCCATGTAACAGTCACATATAGGACAGAGGAAACCCATAAGTTATTTTTTATGTGTTTAATTTGAACTGACTGGAAGACAACTTTGGGGTCGGTCTTTGAAAGACAGTTAGTGGTCAATGTATGACACAATAAGAACAATAAAAATTCCTACTTATATTTGTGTGATACTTTATAATTTACATATGTTTTTCAAAAAAAACTTTTTCCCCCTCACAAAAACCTTTTGAGGCAGGTAAGACAGTGTCGTGCCATTTTGTAGATGTGAAAATACAAAGGAGCCTCAAAGGATAAAATGACTTACCCAAAGTCACTGAACCCAGGTTTTATGATTCCAAATTTTATGTTATTTTTACCTTACTCTACCGCTGTCAGCATATCTGTATTTAAAAACAAAAAAAAATTAGAGAACTTTGCAAATCCCTAAATGTATGCTACCTCACCATTCAAAAATAATTAAATCATGTAACAACTTGTTTTTATCATTCATTCCTAAGGACCTCACTTGTATTAACTATTGACAGTCTACCTGCTAATCCTCCCTCTTTCAGAATAATTTTATGTCTGTTCTGTTGTGTATATTAATACTGTTTTTCCCTTTTAGGTTGTCACAGCTCATGCAGTTCGGGTTCCTGTGACCAGCAACCTGAGTGCCAACATTACTGGATTTTTGCCTATTCATTGTATTTACCAGCTTCTCAGGAGTCGTTCCTTTACCAAGCACAAAGTGTCCATAAAAGTATGCCCATACATTTATATTTCAAGCTACAACCTAAGTTAATGTTCTTTTCCCAGTTCTGTGTCAGTTTGTAGGTCTTTACGTGAGTTTTGTGTATGAAATGTGTCTAGTTACTAGTCATTTATATAATTACAGTAATGAGGAACTTAATTTCAGGTTTTTTAAACAATGGAACTGTTAAGTTATTTACGAAATGTACACTATTACTAATCCATTTAAATTCTCAATAATAGCATATGGCTATTTCAGTAACCCTTAGTAAGAAATTGCCATTTTTCTATACTTGAGTTTTGTTCATCAAACTGAGAAAGTTGCTGGTCAGCCATGACCAGCGTTTGTACACTTGTCACAAGGACACCTAAAACCTAACATGCATGTTTTGATATGTTTTCAATGGTTATGGTTGACTATATCCAACAGTGAAAAGATCCTCCAAGGAAAATGCTGACTCCCAGGAGGTAAAGAAATCTGTTCAGACCTTTTCTAGAGGCTCCTTTATTTATAAAGAACAGTGAACACTATATGCATTCATTTTTCACTTTCAGTTAACTTGTTTTTATGATTTAGTGAAGTTATTTTCCAGCTAGATTATATCTCCTGTTTTTTTAATATTTTTGGAAAGTGAAACAGGTAAGAATTGAATCCAGATGCACAGCCATCATTGCTACATGTCCTCTCTCCTTGGAGATAAAGTGATGGTCTCCCATGCGTGATTGTCAAAGCCTCGTTCTTAATCTCTCTGAGGGTTTGCTGTGAAGAGCTATTCCTCTCCCTAAATTCCTCTCTGCTGTGCAGTCTTCTGCGACAACACATATTGTGCTCTAAATACACATATACTGGGACTTAAAGTGTTTTTCTCACTACTTAAAAAATAATAGATTAAAAACCCAAAGTCCAAACTCAAAACCCAAGCTCATCATTTTAGATTATCTTCCACTAGACAATAGTCTCGATTAGGATATAAAAGTAGTTTGTATTTTTAAATAAAAAAAAATTGTAAAACAGGATAATATATTTGTAACTGCTAAAAGTTAACAGTGAGTTTCACTGATTCATAAATCATGTAAAATTGTATGTGCTTTAAAAATTTCACTTGCTTTTTCTTATTGCCACAGTTGATTTGGTGCCTATAACCTTCTTTTTTAGGACTGGATTTATAGACAGCTGTGTGAAACCTCCACTCCACTCCATCCTCAGTTACTTCCTCTGATTGACGTGTACATAAATTCTATACTTACTCCTGCATCCAAATCTAATCCAGAAGCCACAAATCAGCCAGTCACAGAACAGGAGATACTCAATATTTTCCAAGGAGTCATTGGGGTAAAGTAGTGATTCTTGTATATTTATTAGCTTATTTTTCTTTTAGTTTATTCTTCTGACTTATTCCATATTTTTTTCTTGATTATTAGAGGATTTCTGTGTGGTTCTGGATTTAAAATGGGATTAAATTTCTTTAGATCACTTATAAAAATTAAGCGAATGATATTAATTCCGAGTGGTTTGTCACATAGGCACTTTTTGAGGAATTCTTTTAAAAGCTCCATTTTAAAGTCTAAGGAGTGCCCTGGAGATTGTGTTTTTAACAAAGGACTATGTGACATTTCAGCACAAGTTTGTTTAGCTTCCTGAGACTCTAAGATATACCTAGATTCGTTAATGGAAAATTTGGAGAAAATCTTTTTCCCCACTTTTTTAGAAGGAAAAAATAGTTGCATTTTTCACAAATATATTTAAACGTTTGTTGTTGCTAGTGCCTCTGAGTCAATTCCAACTTCTAGTGACCCTGCATACATCAGGGCAGAACCATGCCCGGTCGGTTTTCTGCCATCCTCTCACCTTCCAGCGCTCTATCAGACAATGTTCTGCTGCTGTTCCTACGGTTTTCATGGCCAATTGTTTTGGAAGTGAGTGGCCAGCTTCTTCCTAGTCTGTCAGTCTGGAAGCTCTGTTGAAACCTGTCTACCATGGGTGACCTTTCTGGTATTTGAAATACTAGCGGCATAGCTTTCAGCATCACAGTAACACACAGCCGCCACGGTATGACAACCAACAAATGGGTAGTGCGGTTGGTTCCCTGACAGGGAAACGAACCCCAGCCATGGCGATGAGAGTGCCGAATGTTAACCACTAGACCACCAGGGCTGGCTCTATCTACATGTTTAAATGTACAGTATCTTTTTTAGGAGTTATTTTCTTCATGCTAGTTTCAGATAATACTTGAGACTCATAAGCTTTTTTCAGAAGCAGCTTGATGGTATTGCTGTTGAGTAATAGCTGAAGTCTTTTTTTTCCTATCTTAGAGACTATTAAGCATGTCGTCTTTCATCTCCCACACCATCTCAAATTTACTTTAAACTTCAAGTTCTCTCTTTGAGTTTAATGCAAACATAGCAATGTTTCTCCTGTTTTATCTGAGCTTGGGAGCAGCAACACTGAATAGTCCATTTTGAATGCTTTTACCATCAAAAAAGCACTCATGAAATTTAAAAATATTTTAAAGTCTTTATTATATTACCTCCAGGGAGACAATATCCGCCTTAATCAGCGTTTCAGTATCACAGCACAGCTTTTGGTGCTTTACTATATTCTGTCTTACGAAGAAGCTCTCCTAGCAAACACGAAGACTTTAGGTAAGTTGTACATAGAGGAGTGTTTCTAGTGATACTTTGTGTTATTTGCTTATGTTTTCTTACTTTCCAAGCTGTTAAATGAGAAAATAAGGTCAAATATTCTAACAAGCTCCTGCATCATTCTATGGTCTTTGCCATGTAGGCATTGTACACTCTGATGTATAAATACGTGTATGTGTGGGTATATAACCACCCCTTAGGGCTCAGTCTTCCTTTTAGCAGGCTAAATTAATAGATAACTGAATTGCCTATATTTTAACAATTTTAGTGACCTTATTAACTAAATATAAATTGAGATAAGCAAAGGAACTGTAACTGAAATATTTTTGCTTAATTTCAATCTTCCTTTGTCTTCCATTAGTGTGAAAAATCTAATCAAAAGTAATAGGAAAAAACAATAAAAGAGTATCCTTTTGCTATTAAAATTATCACTGAACTGGGCTTTCAAACTTAGCTACTTTGTATAATATCAGAAGGTCCAATTTAGCATAGAAGATCAGTATAAAGTAGTGTGTTTTCCTACGTACTTTAAAAAGAAAATTCACCTGTATTTTAGGTTTGCTAAATGTATGTAGTTCCGTATTTGAAACAAAAAGAGTGTCATTAAAAAGTTGTAGGCATTGAGCGTATAACACAGGGGTAATTCTTGTAAGGATGGTTGTTTTGCCACAGTTGAATGATTTTATTTTTTTAAAGCTATAAATTTAAAGTTACTTTTCAATGTTTGGCAGATCAACTTCTTTTATTTATCTGAAGTATTGTGTTTTAAATATACTGTGAATTTCTCACCTGGTCTCTTTCCTGACTGTAGTTGTTAGGGTTATGCAGATGATATCACATAACTTTAATTATAGTCTTTGTCATATTAGAGACAAGGTGGGCTAATAATAAGCATTAGATAATAGCCTTCCACTTTTATCCATATGTGACAAATTCTACTAAGGCATATGATACTTGTGATTTAATAAATAGATAGTAGAGGAATGAGTTACAAGGAGATGTTCTGGAGGAGAACTCAGACCACTAATACTATAGCAGGGGACCAAGATACACTCTTAGTTTGTATTTAATGTCTGGCAAAAAATTTTCTTTAATACATAAAAATACAGAGGATAGTATAGCCAACTCTTATGTACATACCCTGTAGAATTAGCAAGTCACTCAATTTTCAGGACTGGAGGAATCTTTAAAGATTATGTAGTCTAGTCCCCAATGACATGCTCAGTTCAACCCAGTGTTCCTGTGAAGCTGTTGTTCTTTATGCAACACTCTGATGGATCTCAATTGGAAAGTTAAGGATTTTAGGTTAGGAGTACAACTCAGGCTGGATTGAGTCTTGGTAAAGGAACTGGGGGATTAGAAGAAAGTTAGTAGGTTTTTATAAGATTCTGGGCAAAAGGTGGTGGTAGTTTGGACTGGTAGCAGTGTATATGTATTTTGAAGATAGAGTTGAGAGATTTTGCTGATGCGTTCATGAGGTTTGAGCGACGGGAGCCAAGGTCGATGTGGAGGCTTTTGGCCTGAGCCTAAAGGACAGAATGGCTATCAACTGCAATAAAAGAGCTTGGAGGAGAAGCAGGTTTGTGGGGGATCAGGAGCTCAGTTGTGGACACGTTAAGTTTGAGCTGTCTGATAGACTTTCAAGTGGGGATGTTAAGGAGACAGTTCATGTATGGGCCTGGAATTCAGGGGAGATATCTGGACTGAAGCTTTGAGGTTCTTTGGCATATAAATGATACTTAAAATCATGACATTAAATAAGACCACCAAGAGAGGGAGTGTGGGAGGAGGATGTGATCTCCTGGATGCCAAGGGAAGAGTGTTTCAAAGAGGAGAGAGTGATCAGTCAAATGATATTGATAGATCAAGTAAGATTAGGACTGAGGCTCAGCTGATGACTGTATATAGCTCGCTGGAGGTCATTTGAACTTTACAGTTTCACTGGTAAAGTGGTAGGATGGAAGCCTGACTGTAGTGAATTCAAAAGAAAATTAGAGGAGGTATACTGGAGACAATGAGTAGAGACAGCCGTTTTGAGGAGTTGTGAAGAGAAGAAGAACAATGAATGTGGTAATTGGAAAGGAAAATGAGGTCAGGAGAGGATTTTTTTTAAAGTGAAAGAGATAAGAGAATGTTTGCATGCTGTTGGGAGTAATCTAGTAGAGACGGAAGGTGAGTGACGTCCTTGGTAGGTGAGAGGAGATGGGATGTGGAAGACAAATGGAGGGATTGGCCTTTCGTTGGAGAATTTTTTCCTCTGGTTCAGGAGAGTTTTTTTCTAGTCTAGTCTCATCTCCAAGGGGAACAAATAACTGCAGAATATGTCACACCGTGAGAGAATTTTGCTCTTTGATGGCCAAAAAGATAATTCTGCCTTAAATTTATTACTACCTGTGAAGTTGTGTTGTAGTTTCAGTACCTTGTTAACTGTGCTCTGGTTTTGACCCTGTATATAGGCATGGTTATTTCTCTCCTTAGGATAGATTCCTGAATATAGAACTACTAAGACAAAGATTTTGGAAAATTAGGAGATTTAAAAAATGCATCGCCATATTGCCTTCCAAATAGGTTATAGCATTATAGAATCCCTCATTTGTATAGAACGTGAATGCCAATTTTTTACAAAATTGAGTGTTATCATTTGTTTATGGTGTTGTTTAATTATAGAATTTTATAGGGGGGAAAATCTTTCAAAGCAAGATACTAGCATTATATAACTAATCGCCTGTATTTTCTTTTAGGACATTATTATTTCATTTTTAAAATTTAAGTGTACCTTTAATTAATTTTGGTGTAAAGTATCCAATTTTATTTTTTAATAATCGGTCATTTGTTAACATTATGTAGTGAATAATCTATCATTTTCCTATTACTTTAGAAGGTTGCTTTGAGGTATATCGAAGTTTTATTACAAACCTATGTCTGTTTTTGGATTTTCTTTTTTATCTCAGACATTTCCAGTACCTTTCTTGTTCAATATTTCTGTCTACTCTCACATATATAATCTTTAACATGAACTTTGTAATAATTTTCTCAAATTGCATAGAGGAAGATTATACTGGGATTTTAATCAGAATTATGTTAAACTTATAGATTAATTTGGAGAGAATTTACATCTTTACAATATTGTCTTCCCATCTAGAAATATGAAATAATCTTTTCTTTTTAATTATTAAAATGTAAGCTTCCTGGAGGCTAATTTTTGTCTTTTTTTTTTGCTGCCATATCTAGCATTTAGAATTTTACTTGATACATAGTAGGCACTTAATCACTGTTTTTTGAATGAGTAAATTTATTCAAGTTATTTTTTGTCTGTCAATAAAATTTTACTTTGTATAGGATCTGTACAATGTTCTCCTAACAAGTTATCACTCATCATAGGAAACGTATTGACATTTAGTTTGGAGTAGTCAAGCTCTGAATTTCTTAGAGTATCATTTAAAAAAATTTTTTTTTATTGAGTTAATGATAGGTTACAATCTTGTGTAATTTCACTTGTACATTAATGTTTGTCATTTGTGTTGTAGGTGCACCACTTCACCCTTTGTGCCCACCCCCCACCCCACCTTTCCCCTGGTAGCCACTAAACTGTTCTCTTAGTCCACATTTTTAAATTCCTCACATGAGTGGAGTCATACACAGATGATCCTTCTCTAGCTGGCTTATTTCACTTAACATAATTCCCTCAAGTTCCATCCACGTTATTGCAAATGGGATGATTTTGTTCTGTTTTGCAGCTGAGTAGTATTCCATTGTATATATGTACCACATCTTCTTTATCCATTCATCTGTTGATGGGCACTTAGCTTGCTTCCATGTCTTGGCTATTGTAAATAATGCTGCAATGAACATTGGGGTACACAGGACTTTTGGGATTGCTGACTTCAAGCTCTTTGGATAGATACCCAGTAGTGGGATGGCTGGATTGTATGGTAGTTCTATTTTTAATTTTTTGAGGAATCGCCATACTGTTTTCCATAGTGGCTGCACCAGTTTGCATTCCCACCAGCAGTGTATGAGGCTTCCTTTTTCTCCACAACCTCTCCAACATTTGTTACTATTAGTTTTAGATATTTTTGTCATTCTAATGGGTGTAAGGTGATATCTTAGTGTAGTTTTGATTTGCATTTCCCTGATGATCAGCGATGATGAGCATCTTTTCATATGCCTATTGGCCATCCGTATATCTTCTTTGGAGAAATGTCTGTTCATGTCTCCAGCCCATTTTTTGATTGGGTGGTTTGATTTTTTGTTGTTGAGTTGTGAGAGTTCTTTATATATTATGGATATTAAGCCTTTGTCAGATATATGACTTGCAAATATTTTTTCCCAGTTAGTGGGTTGTTTTTTTGTTTCAATCCTGTTTTCATTTGCCTTGAAGAAGCTCTTTAGTCTGATGAAGTCCCATTTGTTTATTCTTTCTATTGTTTCCCTTCTCTGAGAAGACATGGTGTCTGAAAAGATCCTTTTAATTCTGATGTCAAAGAGTGTAAATGCTTTTTTGGGAATTATTGAGATAAATTGGCCTATTTATATGATTCATTGTATAATTAATATGTTTATATTCCTGGAATGACCCCTACTTGCTCTTGGTGTATTATTCTTTTAGTATGGTGCTAGATTTGATTTGCTTGGTTTTTTTTTTTTTTTGAGGAAGATTAGCCCTGAGCTAACTGCTGCCAATCCTCCTCTTTTTGCTGAGGAAGCCTGGTCCTGAGCTAACATCCGTGCCCATCTTCCTCTGCTTTATGTGTGGAATACCTGCCACAGCGTGGCTTTTGCCAAGCGGTGCCATGTCTGCACCTGGGATCCGAACCGGTGAATCCCGGGCTGCCGAAGCGGAACGCGTGAATTTAACTGCTGCGCCTCTGGGCCAGCCCCCTTGGTTTTTTTTTAATACAATTTTTTTCCTATCTCTGTTTAAACAAGTGAAATTTGCCTTTTTTCCTTTTCTTTTTCTTTTCCTTTCTTCTTTCTTCCTTTCTTCAAGGCTTTGGTATCAAGTTAATGCTAATTTCATAAGTGAATTCATTTTCTATAGGATTTTTTTTTTAAAGATTTTATTTTTTTCCCTTTTTCTCCCCAAAGCCCCCCAGTACATAGTTGTATATTCTTCGTTGTGGGTCCTTCTAGTTGTGGCGTGTGGGATGCTGCCTCAGCGTGGCTTGATGAGCAGTGCCATGTCCGCGCACAGGATTCGAACCAATGAAACACTGGGCCGCCTGCAGCGGAGCGCGCAAACTTAACCACTCGGCCACGGGGCCAGCCCCATCTATAGGATATTTTTAAGGATTAAAATGTCACAAAGACTAGGGGCAATGCAAACAGTATTCAAAACATTTCTACAGGTTTATTGAGGATGAAGTTAAATGTTAAATTTGAATCTTTGAAAACCATACATTGCAAGAAATCTGGAAATGTAATTGCTCATGTTGTATATATGAAACAAATGATCTTCTCATATACCCTTCATAGTCTTTTACTGAAGAATTAATAATATTCTTGATGTTGTATTTCACAGAGATGTTAAAGAGAAATAATTGCTTTAGGCAGGGCTTCATGGGCTGCTGGTTCTTTGATGGAATCATTAAAATGTGATTGGGATTTTGTTTTCAATTTCATAGGTCCAGAAACTTGAATATTGATACTTTTACCCTAAGCTGTTCTTGAGGACTCTGGATCTTTTTTTTTGAAGAAAATTAGCCCTGAGCTAACATCTGCTGCCAATCCTCTTTTTTTTTTTTTTTTTTTTTGCTGAGGAAGTCTGGCCCTGAGCTAACATCTGTGCCCATCTTCTCTACTTTATATGTGGGACGCCTACCACAGCATGGCTTGACAAGTGGTGCCATGTCCGTACCCGGGATCCCAACCGGTGAACCCCAGGCCGTTGAAGCAGAACGTGCGAACTTAACCGCTGTGCCACCAGGCTGGCCCTGGGACTCTAGATCTTAATAATACTAGTTAACATTTGAGTGCTTGCTATGTGCCAGACACTGCTTGAAGCACTTTACACATGTTAACTCATGTAAACTCTCACAACAATTCTATGAGATAGGTACTATGTTTATTTTACAGATGAGAACACTGAGGCACAGGGAACTTAAGTAACTCCCCTAAATAGTAAGTGTTAGAACCAGGATTTGACTATCACTGGAACCCACAGGCATACCTTGTTTTATTGCACTTCACTTGATTGCACTTTTAGATATCACATTTTTTACAAACTGAAGGTTTGTGGCAATCCTGTGTCGAGCAGGCCTATCGGTGCCATTTTTCCAACAGCATTTACTTGCTTTGTGTCTCTGTTTCACATTTTGGTAATTCTCACAATATTTCAAACTTTTCATTATTATTATATTTGTTATGGTGATCTGTGATCAGTGATCTTTGATGTTACTATTGTAATTGTTTTGGGGCACCATGAACCGTGCCCATATAAGAAGGTGAACTTAGTTGATAAATGTTGTGTGTGTTCTGACTGTTCCACCAACTGCCTGTTCTCTTATCTCCCTCTCCTTGGTCCTCCCATTCCCTGAGACACAACAATATTGAAATTAGGCCAATTAATAACCCTACAATGACCTCTCAAATGAAAGGAAGAGTTGCACATCTCTCTCTTTAAATCAAAAGCTAGAAATGATTAAGCTTAGTGAAAAGCCACGTCAAAAGCTGAGATAGGCCGAAAGCTAGGCCTCTTGTGCCAGTTAGCCACGTTGTGAATGCAAAGGAAAACTTCTTGAAGGAAATTAAAAGTGCTACTCCAGTGCACCCATGAATGATAAGAAAGTGAAACAGCCTTATTGCTCATATAGAGAAAGTTTCAGTGGTCTGGATAGCCACAACATTCCCTTAAGCCAAAGCCTAATAATCCAGAGCAAGGCCCTAATTCTCTTCTAGTCCTTGAAGCCTGAGAGAGGTGAGGAAGCTGCAGAGGAAAAGTCTGAAGCTAGCAAAGGTTGGCTCATGAGGTTTAAGGAAAGAAGCCATCTCCACAACTTAAAAGTGCAAGGTGAAGTAGCAAGTGCTGATGTAGAAGCTGCAGCAAGTTATCCAGAAGCTCTAGCAAAGATAATTAATGAAGGTGGCTACATTAAACAACAGATTTTTTTTTTTAGTTAATTTTTTATTGAGGTAACATTGGTTTATAACATTAAATAAGTTTCAGGTGTACATCATTATATTTCTTTCTTGTTTGTTTGTTTGTTTATTTATTTATTTTTGAGGAAGATTAGCCCTGAGCTAACATCCGTGCCCATCTTCCTCTACTTTATTTGTGGGACGCCTGTCACAGCACGGCTTGCCAAGTGGTGCCATGTCCACACCCAGGATCCGAACTGGCGAACCCTGGGTCACCAAAGCGGAACGTGCACACTTAACCGCTCCGCCACTGGGTCGGCCCCCTACATCATTACATTTTGACTTCTGTGTTGACTACATCATGTTCACCACTCAAAGTCTAGTTGTCATTTGTTATTGTACACATTTGCCCTTTACCCCTTTTGTCTGCCTTCCTCTCCCTTCCCCTTTGGTAACCACCAATCTACTCTCTGTGTCTATGTGTTTGTTGTTTTTGTTGTTTTATCTTCCACATATAAGTGAAATCATACAGTATTTGGCTTTCTTTGTCTGATTTATTTTGCTTAGCATAATACCCTCCAGCATGTTGATGCAAATGGCTTGATGAGTGGTGCGTAGGTCCGCTCCCAGGATCAGACTTGGCGTACCCTGGGCCACCAAAGTGGAGTGTGTGGACTTAACCACTATGCCACCAGGCCAGCCCCTAATTTCTCTTTCTGATAGGTTGTTATTAGTATGTAGAAATGCCACAGATTTTTGTGTATTGATTTTGTATCCTGCTACTTTACTGAATTCGTTTATTAGTTCTAACAATTTTTTGATGGAGTCTTTATTGTTTTCTATGTACAGTATCATGTCATCTGCAAAGAGTGACAGTTTTACTTTTTCCTTTCCAGTTTGGATGCATTTTATTTGTTTTTCTTGCTTAATTGCCCTGGCTAGGACTGACTATCACTGAAACATATATTATTTTAACTGCCTTCTGAAACACATTTGTACTCAGTTCATAAAAGATTGGTCTGGAAAACTAGGATGCTAATTTATTAATTTACAAGGGAGATTATATCTAATCAAGAGTTATATAGTCTGTATATGTAATGATTCTCACCTTTTATTCTAACACTTGCTCTTATATACTTCTTGTCTTCAAACAAAAAAAATTTGTTGAGCTTTATACTTTGTGGTTTGTATTTGAAAAAGAATAAGTATATTGGATATGATTTTTTTAAACTATGAACACCCTAGTTTAGATTCTCATTTGGGTCTGTGGTGCACAAGCAAAGTACCTTGGAATGAGATGAGGAGTCAGGCATATAGAGTATGGTGGAGATGAGACAGAGAAAAATAGCATAGATTGGCAAGGACCTTTATTCTGTGGGATGTAGGAATCCACTGAAGGTTTTTGAACAGGGAGCCAGAGACACATGATCTGGCCAACTCTGTATTTAAATATGAGGACTATGGCAGCAGTGGGAAGGGTGATTTAAAGAGAAGAGAAATTAGAATCCAGGAAATTGGGCCATAATAGATATTTAAACAAACAACGAGTAGGCACTGAATTAGGACAGCAGAAAAAGAACAGAAAGTAAGATGGACTTGTTAAAAAAAAATGGACTTGTTAGCTGACTGAAGGTAGAAGTTTTGAGAGAAAGAAGTCAAATTCATATTGCCCAACTTCCTTTAAAAGGAGTCAGTCGCCACTGTAATGTATATAATAGGTTAAATGTATATAATAGGCTGTTAGAATCATGAAGCTTTAAGCTGTGTGGTCATGACTGCATTTGGTCTTCCTAATTAGATTTGAGAGAGTCTTGACTGACTTATCAGGTGGGTGTTTTTGGTTTTTTTTAGCATAGGGTACTTCTGCAGATGGCTTCTCTCACTCATGATTTTTCTCCCAACTAGTTTCAATTTGGGGGCATTTTTCAGATCTTGCCCTTAGCTATGTTCTTTCTCATCCTGTGTTTCCACCATTTTGGTAGTGATTCTTCACCTTTTATGACTTATGTTCACAGATTCAGTGAATTAAAAGTAATGTAACATTGTTTTTGTTTTCATTTGCGTTGAAGGTTAAGAATTATGTTGTTTCTGACACTTTATCTTATACTTTTCATCTTTGACTGACAGCTGCCATGCAAAGAAAGCCCAAATCATATTCGTCTTCTTTAATGGATCAGATTCCTATCAAATTCCTTATTCGACAGGCTCAAGGGCTGCAGCAGGAGTTGGGAGGTATTTGTTTTACTTGCTTTTTACTGTTGACGTTTATTGGTAAAACATACTTTACTGTTTATAATGTTATAATGTGTAATAGGTGCTCAGTGTTAAAAATTCAAATTGTCTCACTCCCTGCAAACCAACTCTTCCCCCTCAAACCCCCAGCTGTTTTATTTTGGTGTGTAATTTCAGACATTTTTTTCTACAGGTTAAACCATATGAAATTGCAGGTATTTAACTATTTTTGACTTACAAAAATGCCATTTCATATGATTGAGGCTAATAGATACACGAGTAAAAAATTCTTTCTTTAAACTATAAATGGTATTATACCCTCTCTTTTCTGAGGTTTGCTTTTTCCTCTTGGAGTCTTGGAAATCTTTTCATGTCAGTACATGTAGTCTATGTTATTGTTTTTAATTACTATATAATATTCCTGAGCGTGAAATTACTGTAATATTTTTAGTGTAAAGCTGTCATAGAAATATGTTTTGAGATTCAATTTTTTTCTTTTTTTAATAATGTTTTCTTTTTTTCTTTTTTAACAATGTGTGAGTGTGGGGTGTTTTTTTTGTTTGTTTGTTTCCTTGAAGTTGGAATTTTCTTTTTCTTTCCTTGTTATCGTTGGTTTCAAGGAGGAACGTGAGCTTTCTTTGGTCATCTTTAGCCAGATGTCTTCATTTATTATATCTTTGCATAATCTGTTTCCAAAGAAATGATGTTATATTTGGCAACATTTGGAAACTAACTGTTTTGTTGAAGAGATTATGAAATGTAGATTAATTTGTACTGTTGTAAGCAGTCATTTTTGTGACTGTTTTGGGATAGTCTTAAGTATACATACACTTGTGCATTTAGATTTTTAGACTTTAAATTTATACCACTTTTGATTGTTACAGTGTCTTTTCAAACAGAAACATTAATTTTAAGCAGTTTCTATGAGAAAGGAAGCAGATACTATCCCTATGGGACTAAGCAGTGGTATGGTTGATCTAAGTTGCATAATAAGGGGATGATTGGATCTAAAGTACTTTTATTACTACTAATCTTAAAACTCTGATGATGATAATAGTATAGTAACAACAATATTTATTGAGTATTTATGTGCTAAGCACTTAGCATAGTGGTATTTCATATATCTAAATAGGCATTTTTACAGTATCATCATTTTCTCCTTATTGATATTACACAATAATAATCATGAATAGTCAAACTATGCTATCAGCAAAGGTTAGAAACAAGACTGATTTAGAAATAGGAAGGTTTCCCATTCCTTTTCTTGAAGGAAGACAAATGCACCCTCTTGTGGGTATCATCAGTACTGCTTCGGTTGGCTGACATGCTTAGCTGTGTGACATTAATCAATGTCTGTCAGCCTGTTTCCTTACAGTAGAATGGAGACAATATTGCTCACCTTGTAGGAATATTAGGGTGATATGAGAAAATGTACATAAAGTGCCTGAGACCTTTTAGGCACTCCAAGTGAGCAAGTTTAATTTTACCCATCTATAGCAATGATTCTCATCTGGGTTGGAGGAGAGCACATGTTCTCCGATAGAAGCCTGTCAGAATTTCTGAGTGAGGCCTTTTTCAAACCATATATGATCTCACCCAAATGGACATTCTTTTCTCTTCTTTTTCTTTCCTCCCCCTCTCAACTCTTGAACTACTGCTCTGTCAAACCACTTTTCCTGATGGAAGACATTGATATTGGGATAGGGTGGAAGGAAGCTTGAGAACTTTTGATAGAAGTAGTGGTTTCCAGCTTCCTCCTGTGTAACAGATCACTTGGGGATCTTTATTTAAGCAGATTCCCTGGCTCAACTACTAAACAGAAGTTCCCAAACTGTGGAATGCATGCACAAGAAGTGCAGATTCCTTTGGATTGCTGAAAATGAAAGGGAGCAGGGAGAGGAAGAGAGGAGAGAGAGGATTTTTGTGTTTATAAATGAAGAATCCAATTTACTTCTTGTAAATTTTTAAGGGTTGCATTCTGCTTTACTACGTCTCCTTGCAACTAACTACCCACATTTATGCATTGTGGATGATTGGATCTGTGAAGAAGAAATCACAGGGACTGATGCCCTGTTAAGGCGAATGCTCCTGACTAATAATGCCAAAAACCACTCGCCTAAACAACTCCAGGAAGGTATAGTGAATTGATACTCCTTTTTCCCTTTTAGTAGTGCAGAGATGTTAGGCTCATTGAAATCTTAAAATCATGCAGAATTTCCCTGGGGATATACTAATGTTTTGGTGAATATATTTCAAGTAATTCTCTTTGAGTTTAAGGAGTTTTAACCATTTCTTTCTGATATGCTTGTATCTGTTTCCTCATAAGTCCTATGTCATATCACTAAACAGGTTGTGTGGTTTTAGGATCTTCCAGAGAAGTCAATCAGAAATAATGGTCAGAAATAAGTGCCATGGAATAGAGCAATGTACTTGTAGTTAACGGATAGTGTTCTAGATCACCGCTGTCAAACAGAAATATGATACAAACCACACATGTAATTTTAAACTTTCTATAGCTATGTTAACAAGGTAAAAAGAAACAGGGAAAATTAATTTTGATAATTATTTTATTTAACCTGATAAATCTAATATATTAGTTCATCATGTAATCAGTATAAAAAAACTATTAATGAGATATTTTACTGTTTTACCATACTAAGTCTTTGCAGTCTGCTGTGTATTTTATACTTTGGGCACATCTCATTTTGGACTAGTTACACTGCAAATGCTCAATAGACAGATGTGGTTAGTGACTATTCTATTGAAGAGCACTGTCCTAGATTTCTTTCTTTTCCCCCTCCCCAAAACCCCAATACATAATTGTATATTCTAGTTGTAAGTCCTTCTAGTTCTTCTATGTGAGCTGCTGCCACAGCATGGCTACTGACAGACGAGTGGTGTGGTTCCCCACCTAAGAACCAAACCTGGGCCACTGAAGCGGAGCACATCCAACTTTAACCACTAGGTATCAAGAAATTTGAATCTTTCAAATGAATATTATGGGGCTGGCACCGTGGCCGAGTGGTTAAGTTTGCGCACTCCGCTTCGGTGGCCTGGGGTTTCGCTGGTTCAGATCCTGGGCATGGACATGGCACCGCTCATCAAGCCATGCTGAGGTGGCATCCCACATGCCATGACTAGAAGGACCCACAACTAAAAATATACAACTATGTACTGGGGGGCTTTGGGGAGAAAAAGGAAACAAAAATAAAATCTCTTCAAATGAATGTTACTACCAAAAGCAATATTTGGGTATATTTTCATATTTCAATCAATTTTTAAAATCAGTCTCAGTCTCCAAGGAAATGTCATTTGTCTTTGGGTCACTAATGTGATTTCTAAAATGAGATATTTTTTGTTCTTTATGAAATAACTATGCCTACATAAATTTTTCTTAAGGTCCTTATTTTAAGTATAGCCAGAACTATGGCTAGGATTGAAAGTAAAGCAAGATTGTTTTCTTGATTTGTTTGGCCTATAGTCTGATAGAGCAATGTTACTTCCTCTTTGGTAAGCTGGATAGAATATAGATTATGACTGCTAAATTTTCCTTTTAGCATTTTCAGCTGTCCCAGTAAGTCACACACAAGTGATGCAGATTCTAGAACACTTGACTCTACTCTCTGCCAGTGAACTTATACCATATGCAGAAGTATTAACATCCAACATGAACCAGCTATTGAATTCAGGGGTTCCACGGAGAATTCTTCAAACGGTCAATAAACTGTGGATGGTTCTTAATACTGTGATGCCTAGAAGGTAATTTCAGTGTATTGTTACATGTAAAAGATAAGTGTATAGCAGTGATTATATACAATAACCTAAACTTAACTGTTGAAAAAAATTGTTTAGTATTTAACATTATAAATCCTTTCTGAAGACTACTAATTAAAGAGTTGTTACAACTTTAAGGAAAAGAATAAACTTTATCTTAAGAAAGAGAGAGAGACCTTAAAGTTTTTCCAACTTGAGAAAGTTCTTTAAAAGTGAGTTCTCATGTATAGTCATTTGTGGCTAATTGTGATTTAGATCACTATTGTGTCTTGCATTGTTGCAGTGGCTCCACATTTTGCTGCACGTTAAAATTACCTGGAGAGCTTTTAAAAATCTTGATGTCCAAGTTGTAACCCATGCCAATTAAATCAGAATGTATGTGGCTGGGAGTCAGGCATTAGTATTTTTTTGAAGATTCCCCAGTTGATTCCAGTATGCAGTAAAGTTTAGGGAATGCTGGATTAATTATTTTGTCTTTAGTCAAATGAGTCTCTGCTGGTCCACAGATGGCATCGAAAACACCTGGTCAGCTCTGAAAACAGAATACTGGGCTGGACTTCCCTGAGATTTTGATTTAGTAAATCTGGGAATATTTATACTTTTTCAATTTTTTACTTATATCAAATTAATAAATGCACATAAGTTAAATAGTATATAAGGTTTGCCCACACCTTCCCATTTAGACTCTTGCTCCCCAGAGACAACTATTTTCAGCTCTTTTATCTTATTTTCGCATTTGTATCCCCTCATGTATCTCAATAATATGCTTACAATTACTATGATTTTCTGACTTTTCAAGTTAGAAATTTTCTTTTGACTTCCTACTATACAAGATGAAGATTTAGCACTCTTTCTTGCTTCCTCCCCTATGAGTCCCTCTTCCTCCATTTCTCCCAACACAGTTATATCAAAATTTTTGGTTAAAGCAATATTCAGTGTGCATATTATGACTACATAAGTGTTATTTATAGTTGACCTATGTGCTATCCTTTGATTACAATTTCTTTCTTATACAACTGCCCTCCTCACTTATACAACTTACGCAACTTATACGACTTATACTTATCTTGCACAACTGTGCACCCCACACTCAAACTCTGAGTTAATACTTCCCTCTTTTCCATTTGCTCAGGGTTGTTTTTTTTTGTATCAGTAACTAATTCATCCCCAGACTCCATTATGAGGGGAAATTTACTTTACAATTAGTTATAACACATCAAGTAACGTATCAGTAACATTTTTTTTCTTGGAAACGTTCCTTTCAGAGCCTTCCATCCTCATGTTTCAATCTGGGACATGCACAGTGGCCGTCCTGGAATTGCGTTTGTCTCTCTTTGTTGGATACCATGTTTTTCTTGGTTTAGTTCCTCATTTTAGTGAGTAGAACTCATACTCAGGTTGCTTCCTGAGAAAGGGTGTTTGAGAAACTTATTTTTTTTTGAGACTTGCATGCATGAAAAGGTTTCTATTCTTTCTCTCACATGTGATTGATATTTAGCCTGGATGTAGAATTCCAGTTCATTATTCCTTTAAGAAATTTGAAGGCTTCGTTCTATTGAACGAATCAGAGCTTCCCTTATTGCTATTGAATAATCATATATTATACCAATTCCCAATCCTTTGTATGTGACCATTGTTTTTCCTCTCTTAAAGGTTTTAGTTTTTTTTTCTTTCACTGTTTTCTGGAATTTCATGGTGAGGTATTTTGGTGTGGCTTTTTTTTTATTCATAGAGCTGGGCACTCGGTTGGGTTTTTTTTCAGTCTGGGTACTAATGCCTTCATTTCTATGACATTTTCTTTTATATTTTTTTCCTTCAATAATTTCTTTCCCTCTGTTTTCTGGATTTTTTTGTGATTTGGATTTTAAATCTCTTGTTCTTATTCTCTGATTTTCTCTTCTATTTTTTAATCCATCTTTTGAATATACTTTCTGGGTATTTCCTCGATGTTATCTCCTGATTTTTCCTTTGAATTTAGAAAAATTTCTGTTTTATTCTTAATTTCTAAGAGCTCTTTCTTATCTGAATATTTTTAAATGCCTTCTGTTCTTGTTTCAAATATGAAATATTCTGTCCTTTAAGGATATTAATTATAGGTTTTTTAAAAAAAATTCTTCTCATCCTTACATTCTCTTGTTTCTTTGGAGTTGCTTTTTTTCTGCTTGTATATTTTAATCCTTTTCAAAGTAGAAATCTTCTTTCTGTATTTAATGATTTTTTGCCATCCACTTATATTAAAGAGTGGGGAAGCTGTGTGTGTGCAGTGGGGCTTATGGGCTCCTGGGCTTCACTGGAAGAGATCAGGTACTTTCCATATTGGCATATCTCTCAGTAATTCTGATGTACTGTCAGGTTAGTAACTACTTATAGTCTATTGATGTCTCATCTCAAAGTGGCATCTCACATTGAGATTTCATGATGACAAATACAGAACAGTGACTTAATTTATGAGGCCAGATATAGTTTCAAAGTGCTTTGATAAGTATTATTTCATTTACAGGTATTATATTCCTATTTTACAGACAAGGAAAGTTACAGAGAGGCTCAATGACTTATACAAGGTCTTATAAAGCATGGTATAACTGAGGTTTTAATTCAAATTTTTATTTTATATGCCATGATTATTCCATTACAACTGTGAGGATTTTTGAAACTACTCCGTGTTTACTGTTTTATCTTCATTTGTTTTAGAGACATAATAATAGGTTAGATCTTTGTAGGTTTTAATTTTTTCAAGTTCATTCACACTTGTTTCCTAATTTTTTCCTGAATGTATCTTTCTAAGATAGAAAGGACTGGATGGCTACAGGTTTCAATTATAATATAGTAGTTTTTGTTTTTGAACGTGTGATTATTTTCTCATCAGGCTCTGGGTAATGACAGTTAATGCACTTCAACCTTCAATAAAGTTTGTACGACAACAAAAGTATACTCAGAATGACCTGATGATAGATCCTCTTATTGTCCTAAGATGTGATCAGAGGGTACACAGGTATGTGTCATTTGAGTTTCATTTTTATTATAGAGTTACACTTTGGAGAGTCAAAAGAAATTGAAGAAATTTAGTTTAATCTTATATCTTAGTGTTCTTGCAGATAACTGGCAGTATGACCTGTGAGGTTTTCTGGTTCTTTTTAGTTATCTATATTCATGAACTATATATTCAATTTAATATTTAATATGTGATTAGTAAAACCTAGCCTCAAAGAAATGTCTTTCTTGGTTTTGGCAACTCTCAATAACAGCTGTTCCTTCTCTTAGAGGTAAGAGCAGTAAAGAATATTACTATTTCTGCTAGCATTGTTGAAAAGCTTCATTGTGAGCCATTACGTGGACTAAAACTGTGATCTTTGGTGATATTAGCTTCATTGATCAGACATTTGTCTGTAATTCCTTGCCAGTTGCTGAACTTAATTGCTTTGAAGGCTTCACCTCAAGAGGCAGAATTAACTAATTCACATCATTAATATTTGAATTTCCAGTTGCTGTGTTAAGTAATATTGAAGATGCACAAGTTGAAGGGCTTGCCTGTAAAGTGATTATTACTTGCGTGGGTAAATAAGACGAAGAGAAGTTAAATAATATGGTCATGTGCAAATAAATGGTATGGTAAATGAATGCTGTTAAAAGTTCAGGAAACATATGGAGGAGGTGGGACCTGAGTAGTATTTTAAAGGATGGAAATAGACTTTAGATGAACAGATGAACTATAATGATGGGAGTTAGGGGGTCAAGGAAGATATTGTGAGGAAAAATGAAAAAGGTTTGGATTGGAGGGGTAAATTTTTGAGAAGAAAACACTTTAGGATTGGAATGTTAGGTTGGAGTGAGACTGTGGAGGGCCTTGAATGTAGGCTAAAGAGGTCATTTAGGCTAAGGTAACTTAAGAAGAGAAACTTTGCGTTAGACGGTTTAGAGGGGAATGAAACTGGAGTAAAGAAGACTAACTAGGATACACTATGAATATACTCATCTGTCCTCAACCCTGGGGATGACAGTCTTGAAGTGACAAAACGTGCAAAATCAGCCAGATATGGTTTGGTGAGATGAACGTCTCACAGGAAATAGGAATTAGAAGAATAAACAGTATAAATGACGTTATCTAATAAAAGGAAAACAACAGTAATTAACACTTCTACAAAAGAGCCACTTCTAAAACAATTTATCAGTGTTAAAAATCCACTTAAGTAGCTAACCTTTTTTTTTTACATTGCGTGTCATCCTTGTGCAGGGGCCATACTAATCTTCACTGTATTGCTCCAATTTTAGTATATGTGCGCCGAAGCGAGCACAGTAGTTAACCTTTTACCTGAATTGCTTCTGTTTATTCAGGAAGTTGTTACATTATGCTATCATAATGTATGTAATGTTTTTATAACCTGGATTTTTCACTTAACAGCTTGTGAACCTTTTCTCATGTTAATAGATATTCTTATATTAATTGGCTACATGGTATTACACATATATGTGCTGTGCTTAATCCAATCCCCTATTGCTGGATATTTTGTTTATTTCTATTTTTTGTTATTATCAGTAGTGCTCTGGTGACTATTCTGTGTACTGGGTTTTTCCTGAGAACAGATTCTTAAAAATGAAATTATTGGGGCAAAAGTAACATGCTCATTTTCAAGAATTTTGATTCATATTTTCATTCTGCCATCCAGAAAGGCTGAACCAGTTTACATTCCCACGGCAATGTCTGATATTATACAATTTTATGTACTATTTTATATAATATTTTCCAGTTTGACAGCTGAAAAATAGATTCCCATTTTAATTTATATTTTAGTTAGATTGAATATTTTAATATATTTATTGGCCATTGGCATTTTTTTCTTTATATTTTAGCCTCGATTCTTAGTGGAATGTTTATCTTTTTTGAGTTAAATAGTCTTTATCTACAAAGGATATCAGCTCTTTGTACATATAGTGCATTTTTCCTTTATTGTTCTATTGTTTTTCTTTTTAATTTTATTTTTTAAAATTTAATTTTTTACTACGTGATCATTCACATGGTTTTTAAAAATATGAAACAATATAAAAACATATACATATATAAAAAAATATGATGTTTAGGATTTGCTTTGAACTAACCCAGTGGTGGTCATGGGAAAGTGGATGCAATATAGATGAAATAAGACTGCCCATTCAGGGCCGGCCCGGTGATGCAGCAGTTGGGTTCGCACCTTCCGCTTCTTGGCAGCCCAGGGTTTGCCGGTTCGGATCCTGGGTGCGGACATGGCACTGTTTGGCAAGCCATGCTGTGGCAGGCATCCCACATATAAAAAAAGTAGAGGAAGATGGGCACGGATGTTAGCTCAGGGCCAGTCTTCCTCAGGAGAAAGAGGAGGATTGGCAGTAGTTAGCTCAGGGCTAATCTTCCTCAAAAAAAAGACTGACCATGTGTAGATAACTGTTGAAGCTGGCTGATGAATTCTTGGAGGTTCATTATAATATTCCCTCTTTTCTGATATATGAAAGTTTTCATAATATACATTAATAAATGAACAAACAAGAAGAATAACAACAAGAAAAAGGTGTACAGGGAAAAGTCTTGTTCTCTCTCATAGCCAGCATGCTGCCATTGTTAAAGCAAAATTTCTCTTTGGACTCTTGACCAATCCCAGTTCTATCTCCAGAGGAAACTTTGTTGTCATAGTGGTGTGTATGTAGCTCTACTTTCTATGTATTTACAAATTTATAAATAGAAATATTTACCTTTTGTTTCAGGTGGTTTTAAAAAACATATGTAGTATTATATTGTAGGCATTCTTTTGTTCTTTTTTTTAAAACTTACTGTTCTCAACATGTTTTCCATATTAGTATGCATAGTTCTAGCTCATTTGTTTTAATTGCTGCATAATATTCCATATATAGATTACCAGGCCTATCCTCCAGAGACTGATTCAGAATGTCTGGAGTCGGGCTTGGGATTTTTTGTTTTAAATAAGTACTCCAGGTGATTCTTATCTTAAATTTAGGGAAACACTCCCATAGTTTATTTAACCATTGACATGGCTTTTTCAGTATACATACATGTTTATTATAGGAATTTGGATATTCAGAAAACCCATTGGCATACTGATGGACATTTAAGCTGTTTCCAGTGTTTCAGTTAGGAACAAAGCTATACTGCCCTTTTATGCACACATGCTAGTTCTCTCTGTAATAGACTCAGAAGTGGCATTGTCAGGTTTTTCTAAGGGCTTTTAGTGGTTACTAATTTGTCTTTTTTTGTATCCTTTTTTACATTTAATTCTTATATCCTTATCTCATTTAAATTTAATCTATAATAGTCTTTGAGGAATGAATAACTGTACTTATTTTATAGATGAGGAAACTGAGGCTTAGTAAATAAAGCACTCTTGGAATACAGAGTTGTCTTGCTGTCTTGCTCCAAAGAACAAACAGGAGTGGAAAGAATAACTACTCTGTTCTAGTCTGCTTCATCTTATCAATAATAGAATATTTCTCTTTGAGGACAGCTGCTTTGCAGGCCCATATCTAAAGAGATTTACTGGCAGTGCCATGTTTTTGTAAAAAACATCTTTTCTCTAGAGTATATATGTTATATTTGATTTTAGCTAATAAGATGAAATAGTACTATTTATATAATCCTGAAATATAGAGAATAAAATATATATTAATAACTTTTATTTTGAGAATGAATATTTCAGTGGGAAAAGTATTACTTTACTACTATTTTCAGGTACTGTTCAGATTTTTCTAACTATTTAAACGTAATGATCATGTTCTGGCTAATTTATAATTTTATATTCTTTCTCATGTATTTTTCTTTTCTTCTTTCTGTGTTTAGATGCCCCCCACTGATGGATATTACTCTACACATGCTCAATGGATATCTTCTTGCATCCAAAGCCTACCTTAGTGCTCATCTGAAGGAAACAGCAGAGCAAGATAGGCCTTCCCAGAATAATACAATAGGTTTAGTTGGACAAACTGATGGCCCAGAAGTTACCAGAGAAGAATTGAAAAATGCATTACTGGCTGCTCAGGTAATAAAGTAAAATTTAGTCCAAAAGGGCAAGGGCTTACCTCTTAATACAATCAGTTAAATGGATGGCATCTTATGCCCTCTATGTACATTGGTGACATACTGTGCATTCCTTTTATTACAGAATGTATTATATATAGTGTTACTTTTGTTTCTGATACTATATTACTAAAATCAAGAATAATCCTCATGATATTAATAGCCATTTAAATAAGATTTACATTTTAACAAAGTATAAGACTATTGTTTCTTAAAATCAAATGGTGGGAAAAAAAATCAAAGGGAGACAAACAGAACAAGAAGTATATATATATATAATAAAATGTCAGGCAGCAATAAGTACTATGATAAGCAGTTTAGTTTTATATTTAGAAAAGTTTTATAACAATGTAGAATTTTACTGAAGCTTTCAGTAGTCATTTTTGAATAATGCAGGAGATGATACATGATTAACTTAAGCAATTTGATGTTTTCAAAGTGGAAATGTTTTCTTGGTTTGAAATATATTTTCTGAAATCCTTTCATTGGCAATAAGGGAAAGTAGAGTAATAATATAGGTCTATAATCCCTTATCTGTAATATATACAGAAATCCAAAAAGCTATGAAAACCAAAGCATTTTTTGGTAATTCAGTTGTCAGAAAAACCTGAGCTGATGTGACCTCATTTGTGACAAACCTTGACCTGAATTGATGGGAAGCTATTTATGGCCTTTATCCCACTTAATATGAATATTGCTATGTCTTGCTGCAGAAATATTAATATATTTGATTACAGTGTGCTACCCTAGTCTCTGCTGGAGGTGTTATATAATATTACAGTAAAAAAATTCTGAGTTCTAAAATAAATTTGACCCTCAGAGGTCAGATAAGGGATTGAGGACTGTAATAGCTATCATTTAGATGTTTACTATATGCTGGGTACTAGTCTAATTTCTTTATGTATATTAACTCATGTAATCTTTACAACCAACCTATGAGGTATGGAGTATTATTATCTCCATTTTTACAAATCAGGAAAATGAGACCCAGAGAGGTTAAGTGACTTGCTCAAGGGTACACATTTAGCAAGTGGCAGAGCTAGGATTCAAGCCTGGGCAGTCTGGCTCCAGAGTCTACAAACAAAAACAAAACAATAACAACCCAAAATCCCTCAACCCAAGAATGATGATTATAAAGTAAAGCTAACCTTACTTTATAAATGATTATAATGTAAGACTAACCTTACTTTATAATCAAGTTCTTAAACAGTTAGATGAAGTAATTGTTTTCTTCTATTCCAGGCAATGGCTGTCTTTCAGAGATGCATGTCATACATTCATTTTTTTTTTCACTCCTTGCTGCTAGATGAGAGTGATTATAGCTCTCCTTTATATAGGGGCATCACGTAGACACCCCTCAAGAAACTACTGTTTTATGAAATGACACTCAAGCTTGTAGACTGAGCAACAATGAGTTGTACAGGTGGAATGGATGGTAAGGCAGAATCTTTCCTTGCAAAACCAGGGCCTTAAAGAGCCCATCTTCAAGTTAAAAGGGAAAAGAGCTTTGCGAAGTGACTTTTAGGTATTAATTATTAAGCACCATCTTCAGAGGAATTAATTAGTTGGTAGCCAGGTAAGAAGAAAAAGAGGGAGATACAGAATAGGATCCTGGGAGAAGTAGGAATCTAAGAGGAGGGAAAGGAGAGTCTGATAGAAGTCTTTTTTTGGCCTCGGGGCTGTTTTGAATGTCACTGAATCAGAGTGCTCTTTTAGCAGATGTTCTTAAACTGGAGTCCATGGATCTGCCTTAGAGATATGTGACCACCCTGAAATTATGCAAATATTTGTTTACATATGTTAGTTTTTATAGGGAGAGGGTGTATAGTTTTCCTCAGATTCTTAAAAGGGTTCATGACTCTAAAAATGGTGAAAACCACTGCTCTAGATTGCTCCCTTTTGCTCTTAGAAGTACCTCTTTGCTTTTTTTTTTTAAAGAAACAGTTATTTTTATCACTTCTGTTCATGTGAAAACAAAATCAGATTTGGTTTTCAAATAAACTTCTCAGAAACTTCTTAATTTCACTGTGTTTTATTTGCTTGTAGGATAGTGCGGCTGTCCAGATTCTCTTGGAGATTTGCTTACCTACTGAAGAGGAGAAAGCAAAGGGTGTCAGTCCAGACAGCTTGCTAAAGGATGTTCAAAGTGTTATTACTACCAGTGCTCCAAATAAGGGATTGGAGGAAGGAGAAGACAATTTGCTCTGTAACCTTCGAGAAGTTCAGTGCCTTATCTGTTGTCTGCTGCACCAAATGTACATTGCTGATCCCAACATTGCTAAGCTTGTTCACTTTCAGGTCTGTTTTCAAAGAATGATGCTTTATGGTCGAAGTTTATTTTTTTATGTTTTTTTAATTTTTTTTTTTAAAGATTTTTTTTATTTTTTTCCTTTTTCTCCCCAAAGGCCCCCAGTACATAGTTGTATATTCTTCGTTGTGGGTTCTTCTAGTTGTGGTATGTGGGACGCTGCCTCAGCGTGGTTTGATGAGCAGTGCCATGTCCGCGCCCAGGATTCGAACCAACGAAACACTGGGCCGCCTGCAGCGCAGCGCGCGAACTTAACCACTTAGCCACGGGGCCAGCCCCCGAAGTTTATTTTTTAGGGAGGCTTTAACTACTAAATTAATAGGGATCATTTAGAAACTAGAGATCACACAAATGATCACGGCCCTTTGTAATATGGAGAAAAATCCAGATTTTTTTAGATTGGATTTCAACTAATAAAGTCTTCAGATAATTCATCTGTATTCTAGTGCAAAAGAAAGGTGAAATGTCAGGATATACATAGGGCACGGTAGGCTTCTCAGTAACTTACAGAAAGGAAGTGAAACTTTCCTTTATATTTTTATCTTTATTTGACTTACAGTTATTTTATTTCTAACTTTTTCTCCCTTTCTTGCTGAGATAGGGTTATCCATGTGAACTCTTGCCGTTGACAGTCGCAGGTATTCCATCTATGCACATCTGTCTGGATTTCATACCTGAGCTTATCGCACAGCCAGAACTTGAAAAACAGGTAATGAGCATTTTGCAGCTTCAGAAAAATTTTGATCTCCCTCCAGTCTTGCTAGTTATATAAAACATTTTATAATTTTTAATACTTAAAGATATTTTTCAGAAACACATAACATTTAGCTTTTGTATTGCAGATATTTGCTATCCAGTTGCTTTCTCATTTGTGTATCCAGTATGCATTACCAAAATCACTCAGTGTGGCTCGCTTAGCTGTCAATGTCATGGGAACTTTGTTAACAGGTGCGTAGCCAACCAATATCACTAACAAAAACTTCTAACATAGCATAGTACGTATTTTTTCTGAATTTAGTGCTACTGTGTTTTCTGTGTCACTAATAGTTTATGCCATCTTTTGAACTATTCTTTTGAAAATTTTCCTCTTACAAATGTGATTTATAGTGTAGAGGCGATGAATAGGTAGGCAAATTGTATCTTTCATTTTGTGAATGACTATATATAGATTTATAGTAAATAATAAGCTTTCCACATTTTATAAATAGAAATCAAATCTACTTTCTGAATGTAATTATGTCAGTAGAAAATATACTGGGGGCCGGCCCAGTGGCGCAGCGGTTAAGTTTGCACATTCTGCTTTTCAGCGGCCCGGGGTTCACTAGTTCGGATCCCAGGTGTGGACATGGCACTGCTTGGCAAAAGCCATGCTGTGGTAGGCATCCCATGTATAAAGTAGAGGAAGATGGGCATGGATGTTAGCTCAGGGCCTGTCTTCCTCAGCAAAAAGAAGAGGATTGACAGCAGATGTTAGCTCAGGGCTAATCTTCCTCAAAAAAAAAAAAAAAGAAATAATTTATTACAAATGCTGAGAGTTCCAGAAAAATATAATCATGTATAAATAAGAAATAAATATATCGTTCCCTTAAGTTCTAAAACATACCCTAATATTTTAACCACCTTCTGTTTTGTAGAGTAAAATCATATGAAAATAAACTACTTTAAAAGATATGAACTACAATTCAATCTTTTAAAGTTATGGCTTAGTTAATTTAAGATTCTTTTTCAGTGCTCCCATCATACTCTATTCATCTTTCTTTCCATCGTATTCACCTCATGTTATAATTATTTGTAGTGGTTAAGAGCCTAAACTGCCTGAGTTCAGTCCCAACTCTATCACTAACTGGCTGTGTGGCCTTGAACAAGTTTCTTAATCTAAGGTTTATCAAAGATTTTTCTCATATATAAAATAGATATCATAATAATACTTTCCTCATTCATAAGATTGTGAGAATTAAATGAAATAATGCACGTTATGCACTTATCACAGAGCTTGGGCATAAGAATTTATATTTTCCATGATGGGTCACTATTAGATTGTGAGCTCCCTAAAGGCAGGGCTGGCTGTCCTAGAAAACTTAGTATCCTCATCACAGAGCATGCTGCTTAGTATATTGTGAATTTATGTCTGCAAAGTAAAAAAATTCTGTTTCATTTCTTTCCAACAGTTTTAACGCAGGCTAAACGATATGCTTTTTTCATGCCAACTCTGCCAAGTTTGGTCTCTTTTTGTCGAGCATTTCCTCCACTGTATGAGGATATTATGTCTTTGCTGATCCAAATAGGGCAAGTCTGTGCCTCTGATGTTGCCACTCAGACAAGAGACATTGATCCAATTATTACACGTACGTAGTAACTTATTTTCAAGAGTTGTTTTAATATCTCAAACAAAAAGGCCAAAATCCTTTCCAGATTTCTTGGCTTAATTAATTTTTTTCCCTCATGTTTTTAGGTCTTCAACAAATAAAGGAGAAACCAAGAGGATGGTCCGGAATTTGTAAAGATCCATCTTATAAAAACGGATCCAGGGACACTGAAAGCATGGATCCTGATGTACAGCTCTGTCATTGTATTGAAAGCACAGTAATTGAAATAATAAACATGAGTGTTAGTGGAATTTAAAGAAAAACAAAACAGACTTAAAAAAAATGAAGCTGTTTGCTGCATATACCCAACATGAATCTGCATCTTTTAACTTTAAACTGAATGGGAACAGTAATGTCTTGGAATCACTAAAATGATTCAATTCAACATGAATACAATTTAGAACACTGTTGAGAATTATGCTTGCTTGTATTTGATTGGCCGTTCTTTGGATCTGCTTTGCTGATATGTTTATATTGTAGTAGCCGAGCTTTGTTTTCCTACTGGGAGCACATTTAAGAAACTCGTTACTGGAAAGTGAATTTGGCCTTGTATTTAGCTTTTGAAGTGAAGAAAAACTGCCATGCCTTTAATTTAATTTCATATGAAAATGAGTCTGTGGGTAGCCCTAGTGTTTATTTTAACTGTCAGCTAGTAGCAGAGTATGACAGTGATGCAATGATGAGAGGGAGAAAAAGCGCAGGGAGAATTCAGGAAAAGTTAGGAGTTTAAATACTCAGATAGAAACCTCTCAAATTTGCAATGTGAGTAATAGTAATGCAAGATGGAATTCCAGTTCTCAAGAAACAGGATTGAGAAGGCTTTAAAAAAGGCAAATAGCTTTTTATAAATGATTTCCATGGAATTACAGATGAGGATTTTAAGATTTTACATATTTGCTTCAATTTTTACTAATATATGAAGCCATATGTTTAAAGAGATACTTGAATAATTTGGAATTTTAAGATACTTAAAAATGTTTACAGAAACATCTTTGTGCAGAGGAGAACCTGAAAGTTCTAAAGCTCTCATTTAGTTTTTTTAAAAATTTATTTTATAATGCTTTACTAACATCTAATAGAGAGGGGAAATACATTGGTATCTAATTAAAGTTTGGAGCAATAAAACCCACTGGATTAAAGAGCTCTTGGTTTGTCATCAGGATTGTAATTCACATCATAATGTTAGAAGATCTTTGAGTAAGAAAAATATGTACAGTGTTTGGACCTCAGGAAAAATTAAAAAGCAGGAGATACCGTGTTGCTGAAAGATTTTGCAGTCTTCTGTTGGTGACTTCCATTGATGAGGTAGATGCATCCAGGTAACCTCACTTTTTTTTTTCTTAAGTAGCCAATGTAGAAGGTACTTCTTTGCTTTCTGAGATATACCTGAATGACACACTCCCCCCTCCCCCCAACTTGAAACAGACCTCTTCCCTTGTAAAAGAAATTAGGCAGGCTAATAAGAAAGTGTGGTTTTTAAGAAAAGAAATTTAACTTCAGCCTTTCACTAGCACATAGTCACATCTCATTTTCCTCCTTTGTAAAATGGGATTACTACTGGCCCTACCTCATAAGGGTATTGTTTAAGAACTAATTTGTAGCTGTTTAAATCATGAAGTGCACAGTATCATAGATGATAGAATATTTATAACTTTTATCAGATGCTTAATGTTCAATTAAGTAATTTTGATGTGAAAAATAAAAGCATGCTTAAAAAATACTGTAAGAATTTTCATATTTTTAAACAAGGCAGTTTTGTAGTCTTTTAAGATTAAATACAGCTGTTCCTGTTTTGTTTTGTTTTGAACTGAGGCATTGGAATATTTTGTGTGAGTAGGAAACCTCTAGGAGTTCAGAAAAGGTTGAAATATGTTTTCTAACTAAATGCAGTGAACATTCCTGGATCAATTTTCAAAGACTGGTCAAAACCTGCTGTGTTAAAATAATAACATTTGCTGTTTTTCATCAGATTTGTTGATGATGTAAATAAAATGTGTAAATATATTAGTAAATGTTAATATTCATGTATTTTAAGTTAAGGTTATAAAATTTGCCACAATGTGATTTTTTTTATTCAAGTGAAAACAGATGTGTGCAGCTATTTTGAATATTGGTTTATAAACATTCATATTCTTTATCAAATGAACTTGTAGTTTTTTGTGTTTTATTTCACTACTGTTAACCTGAAAGGAACAGTTCAAGGGAATGGAATCCAGGACTGTCTGGCTCCAGAGCCTATGTGTATCCCTTGCTGTTATGCCACATATGTCAAATGGCAATACAAGGCTACAGTCAGTTGACAGCCTTAGGAATTTAGGGCAGGAAAATCGGAGTAGTTACCCTGGAACAGTTACTTCAATGATTTGATATTTAAAAAATTTGTAGGGGCTGGCCCCGTGGCCAAGTGGTTAAGTTCGTGCACTCTGCTTGAGCGGCCCAGGGTTTTACCAATTTGAATCCTGGGCGCGGACATGGCACCGCTCATCAAGCCAAGCTGAGGCGGCATCCCACATGCCACAACTAGAAGGACCCACAACTAAAATATATGCAACTATGTACTGGTGGGGTTTGGGGAGAAAAACCAGAAAAAAAAATTTGTAGAGCCAGCCCTGATGGCCTAGTGGTTAAAGTTGGGCACACTTCCCTTCAGTGGCGCGGGTTGGGTTCTGGGTTCGGAACCACACCACTTGTCTTTCAGCTCACATAGAAGAACCAGAAGAACCTACAACCATACAGAACTATATACTGGGGCTTTGAGGGGGGGAAGGAAGAGAAAAGGCGGAAGATTGGCAACAGATGTTAGCTTAGGGCAAATCTTCCCCTGCCCCCACCCCCAAAAGCCATAAAAAATTTGTAAAAGCAAAATAATTTGAATATATTTTTAAGGATTTGTTTTTATAAATTATCCTTTGTTCTACCCATCTTTGCTTATGCATACATATTTTCACATAATGGAATTCATAATACCCAGTTTGGAGTCTGCTTTTTTTCACTTAACTTTATGTGGGATTGTTTGTTGGCAAGTTGTTTAGTTTTTATAACTATTTTTTTGGCTGCATAATGATTGAATTGATAGAACCATATAGGGTGCTATTACCAGACTGGGAAGTTTATGATTTTTTTCAGTTTATAATAGGCACTGTTGTCCATTGAGGTATTTTTACTTTGTCTTTCTTTTAGATTACTTTTTTAGGATAAATTTCTGAGCCTAAGATTACTAAATTAAAAGGTAGAATTTATTTTTATGACTGTACATTTTGCCATTTGGGGAAGACGCAGTAAAACTGAAAGTGAGGCAAGCAAACCAGCCTGCCTCCTGCGACTCCCCCTGCAGCCAACCTCTCCCCAAACTAGTCTTTCAAACTTGAGAAACTTGCTCAGGTTTTGGGTTTTTTTGAGACACTAGTATTTGAACCAAGTTTAGGCTATACAAAATTTTGAAAAAAATCACAATTTGGCGAGATCACGATTAACTCCTTACCTTTGAGCAAACTGAAGTCTACTTCTTGGCAAAAAAGAATAAACTGGTTTTAGGAGGGACAGAAGGCGGATAAGCCTTAATGGAGGTAGGCGTGAGCCTGCTCCGGAGATCCCGAGAGCGTTTCTCCGGTTGAATTTGGTATCCGGGAAAGCCTCGAAGATTACGAGATGCTGTAGCCAGTTGTCAACGAACCTGGTCGCCTCGCTGGGCTCGGCAGTCTGGCAACTCCCGCCTCCGGGCTGTTGCTACCCCGGCTGCAGTAAGGTCCGGAAATTTGCATGGAACTGCACTGATGAACGCTGAGCGAACAACTCGGCAAGGCTTGAAGGTGCTTCCTCTCTGTTGGTCTACAGACCTGAAGAATGACGCTTCGGGTTTCCGAGGAAACTGATGCACGGGTTAAATTACCGGTTTCAAAAAATCAAACGGAGAAGACGCTTCTCTTTGAAATCCCCGGATTTGCGAGAGTCGTACTCTTTCGGCGTTCGCCTTCCGGCGCCGCCAAGTACCTTGCGTCTATTCTTACCGCGGAGGCTTCCATTGGGCGCCAGGGTTCTCGCCCCCTAACCTCGCGCCGGGATTGGCTGCTTGTTTTCTGCTCTGGCGGGTGATTGGGTGCCGGGAGCCGAGGGGGTGGGAGGCGGGAATTCGTCCTGGAGAGTGTTGCTGAGGGCACTGAGGAGAGCGGGTGGAGAGAGAAGGTAAAACGGCCCGAGTCCGCGCTCAGGCGCGGGAAGTAGCAGCCCGGCGAGGAGGACAGAGGGGTTTGTGACCTTTCTTCTCCGCCAGGGCTCCGCTTTGTTTACTCGCAGCTCTCGGTTTCCTTTCCTCCCGGGAATCGGAGCGCCGTCTGCTCTGCATCGGTTTTCCTCAGCACAGGCAAGTCTGTCTCTCATAGGGAGGCGTGAAGCCTGCCGGGAGGGGGCCTTCTGCTTGCGGGCCCGTCGTGTGGACTGGAGCACCGGGGCCGGGGGATCTAAACACGCGAGCGGGGCGGGAAGTGTGAGCTGAAAACCTGAGCAGAGGGAGCCTGCCTTACCTCCTTGGAGCAGAGGCCTCGTGCTCCCCCGGGCCCGCCTTAACGCCTGGGGGCAGGGGGCGGCGGCAGGAGGCAGAGCGGGATTTTTGTCCTTTAGTCAATATCTGGGGGGAGCGACCTCGTTTTGAGATGCATGTTCCGCAGCTGGGACTGGGGATGGATTGGTTTCTAGGTTATGTCTGAGTAAGTAGGCCAGTGTTGAGTTGTTCGTTCAAATGAAGTGTTAGATTCCACCAAATCACGTTCTCAGAGTTTCCTCGATAGAATCACAAAATATTAGAACAGGAAAATACCTTAGAATAGTGGTTTTTAACTTCTTTTGGAACACAGGCTGTGGCTAAGTTTATTATTGGCTTCATAATCTGTTGAATTGCCATTTTAATCATCTCTCCATCCGCAGACTCAATTTACCATTTTTTTCGCTATTGCAAATAATTCCTCAGTTGACAACAGTGCATACCATTTCCCCCTGTATTTTCAATTATCTTCTTAGGATATAGTTCTGAGAATGAGAAATCGATGGACTTTCTCTTCAGAAAAATGCAGTCGTAGGCAAAAACTTCTGCGTGCAATATCAAGAGATCACACAGTCTCTGACTTCGGCCTGTGGATCCTAGGTGAGGAAAAGGAGGTTTAGACGAGGTGGGGAACTAAAGTAGCCCCCTTCCTCTGTGTCAAATACTGGACTTTAGGCACATTCTGTACATTACCTTATTTAATTCTTAACTCAGTGCCTGGCTAATTTTCATAAAACTCAGGTAGATAATATTATCTCCATCTCACAGGTGAAGAAACAGGCGTCGAGAGGTTAAGTGATTGACACTGGAATTCAAACAGGCTTGCCTTACTCCAGAGCCCATCTTTTCACTATACCCTTCTGACCTTTAAATAAGAATTACTGAGCACCTACCGTGCGCCAAGGCGTTTTCTCCCTTACAACAGTTTCTAAAATAGGGATTATTACAGATGAGGTTCTTAGTCTAGAGGAGTGAAGAGACATGACCAAGGTAACATAGCTAAGTTGTTGGCAGAACCTGATCTAGAACCTATACTCCCTGACTCCTGGTCTACAGCTTTGGCAGAGTAGGAAACAAATCCAGATTTGTCCAATTCCAATACATGTTCTCAACCACTGTGATTTATAAGACTAGGAAATTCTTTTACTTCCATTTGTTTTGTTTATACATTTAATAATTCCAATTTTTGTTTCTAGACTTCTGTCCTGGTGTTGGGTACCAGGTTTTCTTTGAATGGCATTGTTTCAATATTGATTTTCGTTTCTGTTCCAGTTAGGAATCTGAAGTAAACAAGAAAGCATGACGTCTTCAGCATGGTCTGAATATACAATTGGTGGGGTGAAGATTAGCTTTCCTTATAAGGCTTATCCGTCACAGCTTGCTATGATGAATTCGGTAAGTATTTTTCAGCAGTTATCTTAAGGCTTTATTAAGATACAGATGCTTATAATTCATAGCATACACTGAGTCTGTTACTACATTCGTTTTCTCAGATAATAAATGGATTGAAAATGTTTGCTGGGTTCATTGAAGAACATCTAACCTTTGGAAAAATAATACTGATCACTATTAAACTGTATATGGTTAGGACGCAAAGGAGAATATTCTGAAAAATTTTCTCAGCTCATTTGGAACTTCTATTTACGGAATTACTGCTCTCTACGAAGTATTTACTGTCTTTTACACAGAATGCTGTATTTCTCACCATATTTTCATTTGACATATTTCCGTCATATAGAAAATTAATATATAAACTCGAGCAAACTGACTTTCCAGCTTTGTCTAAGCTTAATATTTTGCCATATTTACTTTATACCTTGATTATGAGTAACAAGATTACTAGTATCCTGAATTTAATCTTTTTCTTTCTTAGCCATGATTTTATACTTTTATTTCATATGTATGTGTCCATGAACAATAGGGAGTATTACTTTACATGTTTTTAAACTTTGCACAATGTGATACTATACCTGTCTTCCTTCAGAGCTTGATTTTTTTTTGCTTAATATTATTTTTAAGATGTAGCCCTGTTGATTGTTAATCTGTTTTAATTGCTGAATAATATTCCATTGTATGAATTTACCAGAATTTTTTAATCCATTTTTCTTTTGATAAGACATTTAGGTTGTTTATATTCTTTTGCAATTATAAACAATGCTGCTATGAGCTTTCTTATGCATGTTTCCTTGTGGTCGTGTGGGAAAAGGTTTTGGGTATGTACATAGGATTTGCTGGTGTTGGGTATCTTCAGCTTTACTAGAAATTGTTAATTTCTTTACAATGTGATTGTGGCCATTTATACACTCCCCCTAGCAGTATCCCTCGTTAAGTTTTCATTAAAGATATTAGTATATTCTAGTTTTACAGAAATGATTGTACTTGCATCATTAAGGCACAAATTGCTTTTTTTCATTTCTTTTGTGCTTTTAAGTCCAACATAATTTTAGGGAGAAGTATAAAGGAATAAGGTCTAGATTTAATTAAATGCTGGTTCTCTCTTTTGCTATTGCTCTGTTCCCTGAAGTGCAGCCTTACTTCTGGTTGTATTTGTACTTCTGATGGAGAGAGACTCTAGTGAAGTAAATTGTTTATTGATTTTTTAAATTGTTTTTGTGTCAATAGATTGTCAGAGGATTAAACAGTAAGCAGCATTGTTTGTTGGAGAGCCCTACAGGAAGTGGGAAAAGCTTAGCCTTACTTTGTTCTGCTTTAGCATGGCAACAATCTCTTAGTGGTAAGTAGTTAGTTGATATGTTCAGGTTGCTTATTGGAACCTGAAAAAAATATAATAAAGTATTTTTTATCCAGAATGATTCAACCATGTTCTAGCTAATTTAAATATTCTAAGACTTTTTTTTTATGTTATATGTCTTCCCAGAGTTTCCAAGAACATATAGCAAAATATGTTCAATTAATCCTAAAGCAATTTTGAACATAATGTAGTCCTTTAGTTGATGATTCAGAGTATACATAAGAATCTTAGAATGCTTAGATTTATCATTATAAAAATAATTATAATTTGTATGTAAAAGATGCAAGAGATGGGGTTGTCATGATGCTGTATACAAATAATTGGTTTTTTTGAGTAAATCCTTTAATGTATTTGCTTATCTGTCCTTTCCTTCCTCATAACATTAGAACATGGAATATATAAAAAAGAAAACATTCTAGTTCATCTTGCTACTTGTTTGGATGCCAGATAAGCAAATTCTTTACTATTGTTTTTATGAATTCATATTATTTCCCATTACTTTTACTTTATTTACTAACAAATGCCTAATGACATTTGATTTTGTGAAAGACGAATATACATAGTGAATCTGAAATACAATATTCGGTACATTTCAGTTACGTAAGTAGATGGCTTAGACCTAAAGTATTAGAAGAGTTTAAAGTTAACCATGGGGCCTTGTGTGTGTGTATGTATATGTGTGTGTGTATGTATATGTGTGTGTGTATGTATATATGTTTTTAAAAAGGAATTGTCTGTGCTACTGATAAGACTGTATTAAAAATAAAAAGTAAAAATTTTGTAAGCTTTTGGTTGTCCATTTTGAGTCTTACTGATGTTAATCTTTTGGGGAAAATGAGATTATCTGTTAATAACTTAAAACTTTAATGAGAGACTCTGGAAAATAGAATTAGTAGTATATATGTAGTAAAGATGGGAGAATAATGTGAGTATAGAAAATAAAACAAATCATTCAGGTTTTTTTTAGTATCTATGAATTGCGTATTTATACATGTAGGCACACAATGTAGACCTGTTACAGGTCTGTATTATATTTAAGTATTAAAAATTGCCTATTTTCTTTAATTTGATTTTGACCTTAAAATGTATTTTGATACATTATCACAACTGATATGTCATGAAACGTTTCTGTTTGAAATAGAAGTGTAATGTGGGAATGATTTAACTTTCAAATTCTTCATTTAGGGAAATAGCAGTAATTAAGAATGTACTTTAGGTCTATATTTTAATCCTCCCTGCTTGATATTTTAATAAATCTCAATATAAATGAATACTCGAGTGGTTGTGCCTTTATTACATTATTAATCTTTGACTATTATATTTTTGTAAATTATGTAAAATGATGATAACTTCTCTATAAATGCTCCTGGCATAAGTGTTTCTCTCCTGTCCTAGTTGGATGCTGCAGATAGGCTGACCAATTTGTCCAGATTTGCCTGGTATTTTCCTGGTTTTAGCACTGAAAATCTTCCATCCCGGGAAGCTTCCCAATCCTGGGCAAATTGGGGTAGTTGCTCACTCTAGCTGCAGAGGAAGATTAATGTTTTTTTAATTAGAAATATTATAAATAAGTTCTTTCATTTTTAGGGAAGCCAGTGGATGAAAGCTTAAGTAAAAAAGGTGAAGTACCGTTGTCATGTTGTTGTACATGCCATTCAAAGAATTTTACAAACGGTGACGTGAACCAAGTAACTTCACATCATTTCAACCGTCCAAGTACACCACCTTCTGAAAGAAATGGCATTTCATCAACTTGTCAAGGTAGTTTATATTTTTGCCTGGGTCTATTGGTATCTATAATAGGAAACTTAATTATTGCTTAATTATTATAGTCCGGAAATCCCTGGACTATTTTATTCTTGGCTTGGCTTTTAATTTACTTGGACATTTTGCTATCTTAAATCATTTTTTGAAGAAGGCAAGTCAAAATAAATGATATTCAGAAATTAATGTTATTTGTAGGCAGTATTGTTAATTATATGTTATAATTTTATAAAACATTGATTTATATTGTAAGACAAAATCTAAGTAGCCTCATTCATTCTTGATAAGTTTGTATGAACTTCTGAAGCCAGTATCCTACATGAGGATCAGGTATATTTTATGTATGATCCTTAAATAGTTCTTATTAGATTTATTTAAGAGAAATATATTAAGAATAACATAAGATTATTAATTTTCAAAAGGTATTTCTTCTGCTTTGACTATATGGAAAGGATTGATTGTTTTTTGCCTACACGAGAAATCTAGGAGACATCCTGTACACTTTGTTCTACCTTATTTCTCTATGCAAATCTCTATCTCCATTGATACCTCCCTGGTCCAAACTACCATCTTTTGTTTAGAGGATGCAATAACTTCTTTTCCTGCTTTCATTCATGCTATTCCTTAGCTAATCACTGGCAGGGAGAAAAGAGGTTGCTGTGAGTATCTTAAGTCTAAACAGTATCCGCTTAAAATCAAGGATGGAGTCATCTTCCTCTAAGGCACATGACTGTGGAGGAGGGTAGTTGCTTGAACTAAAGTGTGATTCTGTTAGGAATGAGGAAGAGGAGGTGGAATAGATACTGGAGAGGTGACTAGTAGTGTTGTCTACACTGTTGTTGACTCTTAGCCCTTTTGGCTTGCTTTCCCTTCCTTCAAACGGTCATGCTGTCTCCTGCTTCACAGCCTTTGCTTGTGTTACTGTCTCTTCTGAGAAAAGCTACATCTTCAACTTGTTATTCTACTCTTCCATTAGGTCTCAGCTGCCATGTCACTTCCTTAACGAAGCCATACTGACCTTTCTGTTAGACCAGATTTGGTTTACCTATTATATTCTGTGATCTCGTTGTGGATCTCCTGTCACAGTTTGTATTATCCATGTGTCTGTGTGCATCTTTTAGTAATGTGTGTCCCCTAGCAGATTGTATACTTTGTGAGGTCAGAGACCATGTCAGTTTGTTTACCGTTGGATCCCTAGAAACTAGCAAGGTGTTTGGCATATAGTAGGTGCTAGATAAATATTTGTTGTATGAATTAATGGAATTGATTTTGAGCTAATTATAAGAACTCTGGTTTATAATATTTATTTACAATCTGTATTTTTTAAAAAACAGCTTTATTGAAATATAGTTGACATAACAAATTGTATTTATTTAAATGGTACATTTGATAAGTTTTGACATAAGTGTACCTCCATGAAACTTTCATCAGTATCAAGATAGTGAACATATCCATCACCTTCTAAAGTTTTCTTGGGACTGGCCCAGTGGTGTAGTGGTTAAGTTCTTCACGTGCTCCGCTTCAGCAGCCTAGGATTCACAAGTTCGGATCCCAGGAGCTGATCCACAAACACTACTCATCAAACCATGCTGTGGTGGCATCCCACATACAAAATACAAGAAGATTGGTGCAGATATTTGCTCAGCGACAATCTTCCTCAAGCAAAAAGAGGAAGATTGGCAACAGATGTTATCTCAGGGCCAATCTTCCTCACCAAAAAAAAAAGTTTTCTCATCCTCTTTGTTATCCCTACTTCCCAACCTCCATGACCCACCCTTCCCAAAAAACCACTACTTTACTTTCTATCACTACAGATTAGTTTGTGTTTTCCAGAGTTTATATAAGTGGAATCATACAATTTGTACACCTATTTTGTCTAGCTCTTTCATATAACATAATTCTTTTGAAATTAATCCATGTCGTTGCATGTATCAACAGTTTGTTCCTTTGTATTGCTGAGTAATATTCTATTGTTTGGATATACTACAAATTGCTTATCCAGTCACCTGTTGATGTATATTTGAGTTGTTTCTTGTTTTGGGCTATTACAAGTAAAGCTGCCAAGAATATTCATGTATAAGTCTTTGTTATGGACATGTGCTTTCATTTTTCTGGGTAAATACCTAAGAATGGCATGACTGGATCACTTACGTTTAACTTTTTAAGAAACGTCCAAACTTTCCCAAAGCAGTTGTACCATTTTACATTCCTACTGACAGTGTCTGAGAGTTCCCATTTCTCTGCTTCTTTGCCAACACTTGCTAAGGTCAGTCTTTTTAGCCATTTTAATAGGTGTGCAGTGGTATCTCATTGTGTTTCTTTTTTTTTGAGGAAGATTAGCCCTGAGCTAACGTCCGCTGCCAATCCTCCTCTTTTTGCTGAGGATGATTGGCCCTGAGCTAACATCTGTGCCCGTCTTCCTCTTTTATACGTGGGACGCCTGCCACAGTATGGTGTGACAAGCTGTGTGTAGGTCTGCACCCGGGATCCGAACCAGTGATCTCCGGGCTGCCGAAGCAGAGCACACGAACTTAGCCGCTACACCACTGGGCCGGCCACTTGTGGTTTTAACTTGCATTTCTCTAATGCTTATGATGTTGAGCATCTTTTCATGTGCTTATTAGCCATCTGTATATCTTTGTTGAAATGTCTGTTGAAATCTTTTGCCCATTTGTTCTTTCTTTTCTTGAGTTTTAAGAGTTCTTTATATATTTTGAGTACAAATTTTTTTTAATCAAATACAGTTTTAGGTTTTACTTTTAGGTCTAAGATTCATTTTGAGTTAATTTTTGTATATGGTGCAAGATATGGATCAAAGTTCATTTATTTTGCATATGGATATCTCATTGTTCAGCACCATTTATTGAAAAGGCTATCCTTTATCCACTGCATTGCGTTTGTGCCTTTGTAAAAAAATCAGTTGTCAATATACACAAAACTTGCATTTTGACCTTATTGTGAGTTAGAGTTGTTTAGAATAGTCTCTTGAAGGATCAGGTGGGGTAAATCAGGATAGTATTCTGATATTCTCTTTATATTTTTAAGTAAATTCTTTAAGAAGATATAAAAGCTAAATACAGAAAAGCGCACAAATCCTAAGTGTTTAGCTTGATGAATTTTCACAAAGTAAACAGTTGTGTAATTACCACCTTGATAAAAAATAGCATATTATCAACACCCCACAGGCCCTTCTCATGTTCTTTTCCAGTCACTATCCTTTCTCTCCATAGGTAATTGCTTTCCTCCCTTCTGTCACCATTAATGAGTTTTGGCTCTTTATAGAAATGGAATTATATCTGTACTCTTGTGTCTGTCTACTTTTGCTTAACATTGTATTTCTGAGGTTCATTCATGGTGTTGGATATAGTAGTTCTTGTTGCTGTATATTATTTCCTTCTCTGAATATATCATAGTTTATTGGTCCATTCTACAGTTATTAGACATTTGAGTGGTTTCTACTTTAGGCTTTTAATGCTATTAAGAACATTCTTGTTCATTCTGGTGCAAATAGGTAAGTATTTTCTATTGGATATATGCCTAGGAATGGAATTGCTGGTCACAGTGTATGCCTATGTTCAGCTATAGCAGACACTGCCAACATTTTCCAAAGTGGTTGAACCAGTTTATGCAACCCCTTGTCCTCCATCCAGTAGTATATGGAAGTTACATTGTTTAACATTCTTGTTAGTGCTTGATATTTCCTGTCTTTTAAAATTTTAGCCATTCTGGTGCATGTGTGGTGTTCTCATGAGTTTTTTTTTTCCCTGCTTTTTTTGTCCAAAGACCCCCAGTACATAGTTGTATATTTTAGTTGTGGGTCCTTCTAGTTGTGGCATGTGGGACGCCGCCTCAGCATGGCCTAATGAGCAGTGCCGTGTCCGCGCCCAGGATCCGAACCCTGGGCTTCCAAAGCAGAGCACGAGAACTTAACCACTCAGCCATGGGGCTGGCCCCTCTCATGAGTTTTAATTGGTATTTCTCTGGTGACTAATGAGGTTGAACATCTTTTTATATGTTTATTGGTCATTTGAATATCCCCTTTAGTGAATTACCAATTCAAGTTGTTTGCCCATTTTTCTACTAGGTTGTTACTGATTCCTGGGAGGGTTTTTTTTGGTTTTTTGTTTTAATTCTGGATATATCTTGTTTCTTTATAATTTTGTATTTTAAAAATTTAACTCCTTTGATAAGCTTCCTGCAAACTTTCCTGCTATAAGGAACAGGAAGATAAGCCTTTTTGTATATGCAGATAATATGATTTTTTTTTTTTTAATGAATTGGAGTGTATCTTATTTGGCACATGGCAGTCTAAAACTAAATTATTGTTTTTGGTAGGCGTTCCCTACCCTTTAGTGGGCCCATACAAATTTGCCCCTTGATTTATTTGGGGCAGGGTTTCTCAACAGTAGCACCATTAACATTTTGAATGGGTTAATTCTTTGTTGTGGGGGCTGTCCTGTGCACTGTGGGATGTTTAGCAGCATCTCCTGGGCCTCAACCCACTAGATGCCAGTAGTACTCTCCTCCTTTGTGACAACCAAAAATGTCTCCAGACATTGCCCAATGTCTCTCGAATGGAATGTGAGGGTGTTAAAATTGCCCCAGTTGAGAATGACTGATCTAGATTTGTTTTGTGGGTATTTTGCCAGTTTGCCAGGAAGTTGCAGAGTTCAAAATTACATGTCTTTCCTAAAATGCATATCTAAATAGAAAGGACTAAGAATAGCCAAGACACTTTTTAAGAAGCAGGTCAGGTGAGAAGACTTGATCTATGAGATATCTGATTTATAATATATAAAGCTATAGTAATTAAAGCAGTTTGATATTAGCACAGTGGTAGACCAGAGGAAAACAACAGAGAACCCAAATTCAGTTCCACACGTATCTAGAAACTTGATTTTTTTTATAGAAGTGCTCCTACAGAGCAGAGGGCAAAGGAGAGACTTTTCTGTAAGTGGTACTGGAACTATTAGATATCCATATGGAAAAAATTGAAATTGGAGCCCTACTTTACTCCATACACAAAAATCCATTCCAGGTAGATTTAAAGACCTAGGTATGAAAGGCAAAACCATTAAGATTTTAGAATATAGTGGTTTTCAAACTGTTTTTAAGAGGCTTAGGAAGAAACATGGCTTGTAGGGGGAAGGGGACAGTGGATCAGGGCAGTTCTAGATCTTTTATCCTATTTTGGAAATTTTAAACAATATTTCTTTAAAAAAAATATAGTCCTCCTCAGAAAAAGCTTGAAAACGAGTGCTGTATGGCATAGATTCACTTTGTGTTTGTACAGACTCAAACTTGTTTTTCGAAAATAATATTGGATCTGCTTATAGGGTTTTCTCTCCTAATAGTCTGTAAATCCTTTAAGCCTAGGGACTGTTATTTTTCTTCATGCTTTTTTTCCATGGTGTCTGGAATTGTATGGACTCAATAAAATAAATGCTTGCTAAATGAATTCAAGCCCTGGGAGTGGAGGGAATGCTCTTCTCTAAGAGCAGAGAGGAAGGAAGGTACTTTTAAAAACACTCTCATTTACAGAAAGGGAGAAACCAATGTATAAGAATAGTTAAGGACAGCATTACAGACATTAAGGAAAAAGGAAATATGTTTGTTATGTTCCAAGAAGACAGAGCATTATGTTTGGCTGTATGCCTAGAGGTTATACTTATGGATTTTTAGAGTCAGCAGGAGTCAGCCATCTCCAGGCTCTGCCTCTTACTACCTATATATTATTGGGCATGAACTTGACTTCTTTCAAACCTGTTGTTCACATTTATAAAATGGGGATAATATTATTTGGTGATTAAGAGGTCATTAATGACCTTGAGATTGAGCTTTCAGGATTGTGGCATTAAAAGGTAGATTGTAGGATCTTGATTCTCCTATATTTTCAAGCCTAAAGAGCATTGAGAAGCTTAGTAAGAAAGGAACATTTTGACACTGTGAAGACAGATTTTTATAGAAATGAAATATATTTTCTTGAGAGAATCTTACAGTTATTTTTTTAAACCATGTTATTAGGATTTGTCTACAAAATCGTAAACCTAAAATTGGACTTAACTGTTGAAAGCATATTTCTCAAAATGTTTGCTATATCTTTGTTAAAGTAAACTGAGTGATAAAGAAGCGCTTTTAAATATGTTTAGCATTTCTTGTTTTAAAGTGTGTTATGAAATTTTAGAAATGCCTTACATCTTGATTCCAATTTTTTTAAGAAAAATTACCTAAGTGTAAGTTATTTGTACTAATTTTTTATGACTTCTTATATAAGACTCTCCTGAAAAAACTACGCTGGCTTCAAAGCTATCTGCCAAGAAACAGGCTTCCGTATGCAGAGATGAAAATGATGATTTTCAAGTAGAGAAGAAAAGAATTCGACCCTTAGAAACTGCACAGCAGGTAAACAGAGTTTATTGGCAGTGAAATAATCTCATTAGTTATAGCTCAACAAAGTAGTCAAGTATCAACCAAGTTTTCCGTGGCACTTGTAGAAATTAGTTGGGTCACGTCACAGATATAAATCTAATGGTAAATTATTCTAACTTCATTTTATATAGTTATTCATTACAAAGGAGTTTGTAATTATAGTAGATTATTCCCAGTAACATGTCGTTAAAGTGAAACTGCATGGTCCTTTCTTATATAAGAGGAATTTGACAGTGAAATATTTACTTAAGGTGTATATTAGTAATATAGCTACTTTGTACTTTTAAGTCTTCTGTTGTTTTTATACAATAATGGCATTTTCTTTTGGCCAAAATACCTTTGATATGAATATTTATGTCATGGATATTTTTGGTATTGATAGTTTTAGTATAATGACAAGTATTACTCTTAGTTATTGAGTTTTTAATATTAATACATGATAAAATATGTTTATTTCTAAAAATTATTGAAAGATATGAATTACCAGATATTTTAAATGAAATGTACTTTTCATAGATGAATACAATGTTTTCTTCTAGAGTTTATGACAGTGAAGTAGGAGGCTGGGACTTTAATAGACTTAGTTACAAATAAAAAATGATTAATTAATTAGCATGTCATTTGTAGGTGATTATATATTTTTCATTGATTATACTCAAAAAGTATTTGCATTCTTATGGAGTTTATCTAGTCCACTTACAATCTTTATTAACTTCCATAATTAAACCTTGCTTTTAGAACTAGAATGAACTGGTTTACTTTTCAAAAAGGACCAATTACAAATAAAGTGTGAATCTATAAAGACTTTTTCCCCAAAAAAATGTGTACATAGCGTTGGGCGTTATGAGATAGGGCTCAACATATAACATTTATTCCCTGACTTTGGCTCCCATTTCTTTTTTGGTAGGAATGGGATTATCAATAGAAGTGCTCCCCCTTGCTTTATAATTTAAGTAAATCGGTTTTTGGCAAGTAGAAAAAAGCATGGACAGTTTGGAAAGAAAACTTAGTGCTATTTATAAAAGACGTTTAGTCAAATGTAATTTGGATTAGCAAATATCTAGTAAGTAATAGTAATAATAGTAATCAAGTAATTTATTCTATCATGTAGGAAATCATGAATATTTACATTTAAAATTTTTTTCCTTTTTTTCTATATAGAATGAAGTTTCCATTTTTATTTACTTTAATTTTCCAATTAGATATGTAACTGGATTTTGCTATAATACTATACTGGTGTCCATATGGTGGGAGTATTTTATGGGAAGATCATTTTGTAATACAATAGTTTTGACATATCACTAATTAAAGCTATTTTAGTTAGGATTTGAGAGGTATTACTGTATTCTAAGTCTTGTAAAAGGTATCTATTTGTATTTTAAAAAATTATTTGATTATTGCCAGTCAGAAATAGTCTTTTTTTTAATGCTGAAACCACACATTATAGCTATTTTGACCTTTGAGAGCAACAAGCCTGCTCAAACTTTTAGTTTACATTAAACTTCATTTTGGTTATGTGTTTACAGATTAGAAAACGTCATTGTTTTGAAAAGGAGGTGCACCACTTGGATGCGAAAGTTGCTGCAGGAAAGACCACAGAACTCAGCTCTCCATTAAGAAAGATAAACTCCTTTTCTCTACAGAATGTATGTATTTATGCTGTCATTCACTTTGAAGAAGGAAAATGTGGAATTTGCTAAATCCGTTTTTGAAAAAAGAGGAATAGTATAATGTAAAGAACAATACAAAACAACTCATAAGTCTTACTTGCTGTCACATCTCTTTGTTCCCCCGTTTCCTCATTTATAAAATGAGAGAATTGGACTAGAAAGAAATCTGAAAGTTTTTTTTCTCTTCTACGTTCTGATGTTTATGAACTCTACTTCCTTTAAGTTCTTCTCTCGTGTTCTTCCCTATGCACTTTAGTCTTCTTGGTCTCCCTGGACTCTCAGCAGTTTCTCTTCAACTTGGGTTTGCTGGGCTATATGGGTTTCCCCTCCCTACACCAGAGCCTGGAAACCCTCTTGAAAGACAAGCTGAGGTGATCATTGGGCCTATCTCATTTGTTTCTTATCTCTCAGGGTTCAGTCTTCCTTCCCTGATGTCCTTTATCTTAAAAACTGTTGTTTCTGGGGCTGGCCCCGTGGCCGAGTGGTTAAGTTCACGTGCTCCGCTGTGGTAGCCGAGGGTTTCATTGGTTCGGATCCTGAGCGCGGACCTGGCATCGCTCATCAGGCCATGCTGAGGAGGCATCCCACATGCCACAACTAGAAGGACCCACAACTAAAAATACACAACTATGTACTGGGGGGCTTTGGGGATAAAAAGGAAAAACAAAATCTTTCGAAACAAAACAAAACAAACTATTGTTCCATATATACTGTCTGTATTTTTAGTTTTTCCGGTAGGAGGTGAAAAAACTCGTTGACTCTGGGGACAAATTGCAAAAATCTTTAGATGGCTTATAACTCTCCTGTTTACCTGTACAGTCATTAGACCTTTATAAGCTTTTTGCATTCTTTTTGCCCTTTCCCTTCCTCCCCACTCTTTCTTTTGACCAACTTCTGCTAATCCTTCACGCAGCCTTCTTTGACATCCCCAATTTTGAGTTAGATTCCCATCTGGAATGTTCCTTGTACTTCTCAGTTTTTAACACTTACCTTACTCTTATTATCTTGTCCACAAGGCTCTAAGTTTTATTAAGGACAACACCAGGTTCTCCGGTAGACTGAGAACTGCTTGAAGGCTGTGACTATTTTATTCATCTTTATATTCCAAACACCTAACCTAGTGCTAGAAACTTAGTTGTAGGTTGAGTGAGTGAATGCCATAATCCCTGCCCTCAAAGACACTTCCTTTTAAATTCTTGAAAATACAAGTGGGAAAAAAAAAATTGTTGGTTATTTTCACAGAAGCCTTATAATTGGAGGAGTCATCTCAGGAGATTTTAATGTTAAATTGTCAGTAAGACTATATGCTATATATTTGCCTCCGCCATTCTTTTCTCACTCATTTTCTTTCACAGTGTGTTATTTTCTTCATAGCCCCTACTATTTGAATTTGTCTACTTGTTTATTGTCTATCTGCACTGTTGGAATGTAATGTCAGTCTTCTTCATATGTATCTCTGGTACCTAGAATAGCATATGGTATATATTATTTGCCCAATAAATAACTATTGGTAGAATCTTGTTGAATTCTTACAATGACTGTGAGTCGGGTATTATTGTTATTTCCATTTTACAGGTAAGGACACTCTGAGAAGTAAGTAATTTGCCTAAACTCACAAAGCTGGCCAGTAGGGGAGCTCCATCCTACCTAAGCAATCTGATGCTCTGGCAAATGCTGTAATTGCTTTATTATACATTCTCTCTAAAAAGCCTCTCAGAAATACTGCAGCCATCCAAGCAGGATTCTAACACCAAGATAAGGAAAGGAATATTATGTAGAAGGCTCAAGGATCAAGAAATCAAGTATAGAATAAGCTGTGATTGATAATCATTAAAATAAGATACAGGAGTGGATTTTGTTTTGTTTTTAGTGGATAAGAGAATGAACTCAAATCATACTGCCTGGGTTTTAATAACAGCTCTGCTCTTTACTGCCTGTGTCATCTTGATTAAGTTTTAAACTATTGCTATTCACTTTCCTCGTTTGTTAAATGGGGATGGTAATAGTACCTATCTCACAGGGCTGTGTTATGAGGATTAAACAAGTTAATGCTTAAACAGTGCTTAGAGTACGCCTGACATATCTTGGAGCTTATGAAGTGGTAAGTGGTAGTAGAAGTAGCAGCAGCAGCAATAGTAGTAGCAGCAGCAAATAGTTACATATTTGTATGCTGCTGATAAGATATAACATTGATTAATAATATTATGTATATGTAGTTATCTTTAAATGTTGCTAAAAGGTATTATATAATATTCATTAATAGTATTAATTTTGAGGAGTTAGGTTTTTAATTAAGTAACAAATTCTTTTAATATCTGTTAAGGATGTTTTTGGCTGCATCTGTTTAGAGTCTAGACCACTTGACCATAAGCAGAACTTCTATGCTCCTGGCTGAGTACCTTAATTTTAAGCCAAGTGCTTTGATTGATTGACTATGTAGATCATTTATTATCGTCTTCTCATTGGTAAAATATAATTGTATCTATATCTGTATATTCATGTCTTTATATAAGTTTTATTTTTAAACTGGAAATTGCAAGTTTTCTACCTTAGCTTTAGGTGGTATAACTCTACATTGCTTTAGAAATGGAATAATTTTTCCTAGGTGGGTGATTTATTGCTCATAATATTAAAGGTAGGGGTTTCAGCCAATTTCTTGTAAGTTTGAAGACTTATTGAACGAGCTAAATCTCTCAGTTAAATCTAGTAACTCAAATGGTAAAATTTCACTAGTGTGGCCAAGAACTTTTGTTTGTAAGAAGATATTAATGATGTATACCATACTAATTAAACATGCAAAACTTATCAGAGACCAAGGTACTTTTTTGCAATGACAGAAAGACCATATGTTTGAACTCTAATACTCGCTCTTTTTTGGTAGTCTGTAGTGAAAAGCATGAATATATAAAGTAATTTTAGGTACTTTCTGAATGGTTAGGAAAAAACTCACAAATACCTTGGGCCGACAAAGCTGAGTGCGCGAACTTAACCACTTGGCCACAGGTCTGGCCCCTCTCTTTTTGTTTTAATTGAGGTATAATTGTCATATAACATTATATTAGTTTCAGATGTACAACATAATGATTTGATATTTGTATATATTGTGAAATGATCACCACAATAAGTCTAGTTAACATCTGTCGCCATATAAAGTTACAAATATTTTATTTTTCTTGTGATGAGAACTTTTAAGATTTATTCTCTTAGCAACTTTCACCTATGCAGTACAGTATTATTAACTATAGTCACCATGCTGTACATTCCATCCTCATTACTTATTTTATAACTGGAAGTTTGTACCTTTTGACCCCCTTCACTCATTTCTGCTATACCTCACCCCTTAGCTCTGACAACCACCCATCTGTTCTCTGTATCTATGAGCTTGTTTTTTTTGTTTTAGATTTCACGTATAAGTGAGATCATATGGTATTTGTCCTTCTCCATATAATTTATTTCACTTAGCATAATGCCCTAGAGGTGCATCCATTTGTCATAAATGGCAAGAATTCATTCTCTTTTCATGGCTGCACAATATGCCATCGTACACGTATATACACACCACTTTTTTTTTGTTTTTTACTTTAAAGATTCGCCCTGAGCTGACATCTGTTGCCAATCTTCTTCTTTTTTTCCTCTTCTCCCCAAAGCCCCCCAATACATAGTTGTATATTCTAGTGAACTAATCCTGCTAGTTCTGCTGTGTGGGATGCCGCCTCAGCATGGCTTGATGAGCGGTGCTAGGTCCGCGCCCAGGATCCAAACCCGTGAAACCCTGGACTGTTGAAGCGGAGCATGTGAACCTAACCACTCGACCACAGCACTGGCCCCCACACTGCGTTTTCTTTATGCATTCATCCATTAATGGACATTTAGGTTGCTTTTATATCTTGGCTATTATAAATAATTTCACTGTAATAATGTAATGTAATAATGTAATGAACTGTAATAATGTAATGAACATGGGGATGTAATGTAATGTATAATGTATGTATAATGTTATAATGTAATGAATAATGTAATGCAATGAACATGGGAATGCGTGTATCTTTTTGAGTTAGTATTTTTGTTTTCTTCAGATAAATACCCAGAAAGTAGAATTGCTGGACCATGTGGTAGTTCTATTTTTAATTTTTTGAGGACTCTCCATACTGTTGTCCATAGTGACAGTACCAATTTACATTTCCATCAACAGTGCACAAGGGTTCCCTTTTCTCCACATCCTTGCCAACACTTATTTCTTGTGTTTTTGATAATAGCCATTCTCACAGGTGTGAGGTGATATCTCATTGTGGTTTTGATTTGCATTTCCCTGATCATTAGTGATGATGAGCATCTTTTCATGTACCTGTTGGCCATCTGTATGTCTTCTTTGGAAAAATGTTTATTCAGATCTGCCCAAGTTTTAATTGGATTGTTTGTTCTTTTGCTATTGAGTCGTATGAGTTCTTCATATATTTTGGGTATTAGCCTCTTATCACATATATAATTTGCACATATTTTCTCCCATTCAGTAGGATGCTTTTCATTTTGTTGATAATTTCATTTACTGTGCAAAAGCTTTTTGGTTTGATGTAGTCTCACTTGTTTATTTTTGCTTTCGTTGCTTTTGCTTTTGGTGTCAGAGTCACAAAATCATCCCTAAGACCTATGTTAAGGAGCTTATCCACCTGTGTTTCTTCCAGGAGTTTTATGATTTCAGGTCTTATGTTCAAGTGTTTAATCCATTTTGAGTTAATTTTTCTGTGTGGTGTAAGACAGTGGTCCAGTTTCACTCTTTTGCAAGTCCTGTTTTCCCACCATTTATTGAAGAGACTGTTCTTTCCCTGTTGTATAACATTTCTTAATCTTTGCAGAGTGGCTTATTATAAATCACAAAAATATTTTTTCTATATTCTAGAATAGGTGATTTCATACAGAAGTAGAAGAAAAATATATTGTTTCATAAGATTTAATATTGATTGTATAGCAGCTTCTGAAATTAGTTTATCACCAAGACTTATAAATAAAGTAAGTTTTAAAATGCAATCCATAGTTTAGAACTTTTCTTGTGTTGACAGATCATATGCCTCACTTTTTAGGTATCATATTTTAATCTAGATCATCTGAAGATCTTGATTAATATAAATGAGAGACTTGGGCTCAGTAACATTTTTTTTGGACCTGTTCCTTCAAATGGGAGGAAAAAGGGTGAACTAGATTTAATATACCTTATATCCCATTTAGTTCTAACGCCTCTAAATTCTAAGGATGCTTTTCCTATTTTGGTTCTTATAAGATGATATTAAGGAGGACAGTGTTTACTTTTTGGAAGAACAGTTATTTGGATTCATAAATTAATGGTTTAGTTCTTTTATCTCTACAAAGATGTAAATGTTTATAGTCTTCATATGTTTAAAATCTGTAGTTGTTTGATTTTTTGAAAAACTTTCCTCCATAGGTTAAAATATAAGTTAGTGTAATGATTTCTGTTTTCCTCTAAATTTGACATTAAACTTTTTAGGTTTTTCTTTCAAATTTTCTTAAGTTTTTATCAAAATAATTTAGTTTCCAACCTATGGATTTAATAGTTGTGTTTTTGCCTTCCTATCATCTCCAGTCTCCTCACTGTCTGCTCAAGTCAGAAAATGGTATCAATACCTCCTCTCTTATATTAATTACTTCCTTCCAGTGTCCCCTGCCTATTTCCTTTCCTTACATTTTAGATTAATTGTTTTATACTAATAATTCATATGTCAGAGATTAGTGAGGCGTCATTCTCCATGTGGTCAAAATATAGTTAAGAAAAACATTATGTTTTAGGGGCCGGCCCCATAGCTGAGTGGTTAAGTTCATGTGCACCACTTCTGTGGCCTATGGTTTCACCAGTTTGAATCCTTGGTGCAGACATGGCACTGCTTATCAAGCCATGCTGAGGTGCCATCCCACATAGAACAACTAGAATATACAGCTATGTACTGGGCGGCTTTAGGGAGAAGAAGAAGAAGAAAGAAAAGAAACTATTCCCATCAAATTGTATACACTCATCAAGTTGGATACATTAAATATGTCCACCTTTTTTAAAAAAATTGTTTTTTAGAATAGAATGTTACTGTTCTGATATTACTTTGTTCCACTATTCATAAGCATTTTCTCTAGAATTTATTTATATTCTCTTCATTCTTTTAGTAAAACCTCATCATGGGTGAGGTAGTCTCACAGACACATCCTTTTTTTTTTCTTTTAAACTTTTTATTGAGATTATGATGGTTTACAACCTTGTGAAATTTCAGTTGTACGTTATTGTTAGTCATGTTGTAGGTGTACCACTTCACCCTTTGTGCCCTCCCCCCATCTCCCCTTTCCCCTGGTAACCATCAGTCAGTTCTCTTTGTCTCTATGTTTAACTTCCACCTATGAGTGGAGTCATACAGAGATTGTCTTTCTCTATCTGGCTTATTTCACTTAACATAAAACCCTCAAGGTCCATCCATGTTGTTGTGAATGGGACGATTTTATCCTTTTTTTATGGCTGAGTAGTATTCCGTTGTATATATATACCATATCTTCTTTATCCAGTCATCAGTTGATGGGCACTTAGGTTGCTTCCACGTCTTGGCTATTGTAAATAATGCTGCGATGAGCATAGGGGTGCATGGGACTTTTGGAATTGCTGATTTCAAGTTCTTTGGATAGATACCCAGTAGTGGGATGGCTGGGTCATAAGGTATTTCTATTTTTAATTTTTTGAGAAATCTCCATACTGTTTTCCATAGTGGCTGCACCAGTTTGCATTCCCACCAACAGTGTATGAGGGTTCCTTTTTCTCCACAACCTCTCCAACATTTGTCACTTTTTGTTTTGGATATTTTTGCCATTCTACCAGGTATAAGGTGATATCTTAGTGTAGTTTTGATTTGCATTTCCCTGATGAGTAGTGATGGTGAACATCTTTTCATGTGTCTATTGGCCATCCGTATATCTTCTTTGGAGAAATGTCTCTTCATGTCCCCTGCCCATTTTGTGATCAGGTTGTTTGATTTTTGTTGTTGAGCTGTGTGAGTTCTTTATATATTATGGAGATTAACCCTTTGTCGGATAAATAACTTGTAAATATTTTTTCCCAACTAGTGGGTTGTTTTTTTGTTTCAATCCTGTTTTCCCTTGTCTTGAAGAAGCTCTTTAGTCTGATGAAGTCACATTTGTTTATTCTTTCTATTGTTTCCCTGTCTGAGGAGTTATGGTGTCCGAAAAGATTCTTGTGAAACTGATGTCAAAGAGTGTACTGCCTATATTCTCTTCCAGAAGACTTATTGTTTCAGGTCTAATCTTTAGGTCTTTGATCCATTTTGAGTTTATTTTTGTGAATGGTGAAAAAGAATGGTCAATTTTCATTCTTTTACATGTGGCTTTCCAGTTTTCCCAGCACCATTTGTTGAAGAGACTTTCTTTTCTCCATTGTAGGGCCTCAGCTCCTTTGTCGAAGATTAGCTGTCCATAGATGTGTGGTTTTATTTCTGGGCTTTCAATTCTGTTCCATTGATCTGTGCACCTGTTTTTGTAGCAGTGCCATGCTGTTTTGATTACTGTAGCTTTGTAGTATGCTTTGAAGTCAGGGATTGTGATGCCTCCGGCTTTGTTCTTCTTTCTCAGGATTGCTTTAGCAATTTGCGGTCTTTTGTTGCCCCATATGAATTTTAGGATTGTTTGTTCAATTTCTGTAAAGAATATCATTGGGATTCTGATTGGGATAGTGTTGAATCTCACAGACACATTCTTATGCTTATACCTGCTTTTATTTGTTCATTAAATAAATTCTAACGTTGTCTATACACTTTATAAAAATAATTATATTCTTTGATTTAGTGTAGCAGTAGTATTTTAATCCTTACTTTTGCCTAGTGTGTAGAAGAGATGTGAGTCCAGCAGAGTGCGCTGTTGACCTTCAGATAAAGTGTGGATGTTGGGCAAAAGCTTGGGCTGTTTTTCTGCTTTTTTTTCCTCTTACACCCTTGCCTTTTCTTTCTTTTCTGTCTCTGTCTCTGTCTCTTTCTCTCTCCCTCTCACCCCCTCCCACCCTTCCTCCCTTCGATATTTAAGATCTTCTTTAGGATCTCAGGAGAAAATGACCAATTTTCTCTGAAAATTATTTTATAAGTCATTTTCTCACAGTTTTAACTTACTTTTATTTAACACAACTGCTTATATAGTAATATAATGCTTACTGTGTGCCAAAAACTGTTCTAAGCACTCTAGAAATATTAATTCACCTGGTAAATACAGGTTCATGGGAGTTAATGCTTATTGCAAGATCTTTTAACTTTTCTGTGGATTTGAGAATTTTCAGAACAAAACAAAAGAAATTTAATTCAATCCTTGTAATAACCGTATGAGGAAAGTTTTAATATTTTCCCCAATGACAGATTAGGAAATTGAGGCACAGAGAATTTAAGTAGCTTGTTGATGTCACAAAGCTGATGAGTAGAGGCTGGTTTAAAACCCAGGCAGTCTGGCTCCAGAATTGATCCTCTCAATCACCTCACTATTCTGCCTCTGAATAAACTCTTCCAGATGACCTTTGGATGAAAGATAGTTCATTTTTATACTGTTACAGGCCGTATTATGTGCTTTACCATATAGATAATTCATTTAAGATTAGTTCTTCTTTTAATCTCTCTGTTAACACTCTATTCTTTTCTTTACAATGCTTACCAAAGTTTATAATTATGTATTTATTTGTAGGTTTAACTGTTTTGTTTGCCTCCTTGCCAGGCTGTCCATAATGACAAGTATGATGTGTTTCCTGTTCACTTTTTTATAACCAGCATCTGGCACAGGGCCTGCACCTATTAGGTACTCACATATTTGTTGAATAAATGAATGAAAAAATGGCCAAAGTTAAAGAAGTGCATGATTTACCACTATTTCTTGTGGCTTATAACTTTTACTCAAATCCATATACTTAAGGAGGTATGGCAGTACTGTGAAATATAGGAGACTTAAAGCAGGTTTTAAAATGTTTTCTTTTTTTGTTCTTCTGGGGTACATTTTGGCTGTATTTTTTTAGGTACAAAAATAAAGATCAAACAGTGATTTCAGGGACTAAGGGGTAGATTGGTGCTTAATATAAACAAAAGATGAGAAATAACTTGATTTCTGTAGCTATTCTAGGAACAAGTTGTTAAATAATATTACCAGCTAGTTAAGTATAATGTATTCAAGGCAGCAAAATTTTTGAAACCTATTGTATGCCAGACTCGAAAACAACAACTTATATTTCTTAAAGAGTTAATGATAGTGATATGATGATAGCTTTTTAGGATAATGCTTGTGCCACGTAATTTATATGTTCTTTCACTTAATCCTTATATCAGCACTGTGGTGAAAATAGAGCAGATATTAGTCTCATTTTACAGGTAAGAAAGTTGAAACCCAAAGATATTAGATTGTTTGCTTATGGTCATACTGCAGATATATGGTGAAACCATGATTTGAGCCCAGTTCTAAAATTGAGTGAATATAGATTCATAGATTATAGATGGGGGAAAAGGAGAGAAAAGGAATGGCTGGGAATTTTTTTTTCTTATTGGCTGGTGAGGAAAAAACAAAAGTTACTGTGCAAGAGGAAATAGATTTTATTATTCAATATGTCTGGCATTAAAGTATCTTCTTTTAAACAATGGGCAGTTGGGGAAAGATTAAATTATCATAAACATTTCATGTATTTTATCCAGTCAGGAGTCAAAGAAAATTGTAAACTCAAATTTTTAAAAAGGTTATGAGTAATATTCATTGTTTGAAAAACCTTTAACAATATAAACCAGTATAGAGTTCAAATTAAAATATTCTCTTAAATTACTCCCATCCCCCTTTCTACTTCCCAGAAGTAAACAAGCTGAACACTTTAATGAGAATCTTTTTGGATCTTTTTGAATAAGTTTACAACAGGTATTTTGCATAGTTCTCTTACAGTTTTTTCATTTTTTTTACATTTAACCTTCTTATTCATAACACTTATTTTAATATGTGTATGAGGCCAGGCTCTAATTGTATGTTTTTCCCAATAGATGGTGAGTTGTCTCTGTCAATTAAAAGAACAATTTTTCCTGATTTAAACTTTTGCTATTATCGTATACTAAATTGGTGTATATACTTGGATTGGTTCTGGACTTTTTTTCTCTTTGAATTTTTATTTTTTCCGAAGTATATATGTGTATAGTCAGAGTCAAAAAGCAGTAGACCCCTGCCCTAGTTCTATTCTCCACTAATTTCCACTGTCTGAGGTCAATAATTTTTAATCATTTTACCTGTTTATTCTGATATTTATTTTTTAAAAATGACATGCGTTACTGTTTTTCTCTTGAAGTTTTAGTTTTAGATACCTTCTGTTCCCTTCCTACTATCCTTTCTAATTTTCTCATTACTTCTCCCTCTTACGCCTCCCAATGGTTTGTTTACATTATTGTAATTATGTAAATATCATTAAAAACTGAGCCAAATGTTATACTATGATTACAGTTCTTTCCCTAAACCAGGTTTTATTTTTTCTACTGCTAATATTTGTCTTGTTTTGTCATTTGCTTAGTTTTCTGTGTAACTGTCACTATTTATCCCCAAACTCTGATAGAACTTAAAATCTGTCAGCTCATTCAAATGCATCAGGTTAAGAATGTCCATATTTTGAGACTCTCTATATTTAGTGAAAATAATGAAAAATACTTTTTTGATGTTGAATTGTATTATAGACTTTTCAATGATGTCGATGTTTTCTTTTAAATATGAAAGCTTTATTTGTTTCCTAGTGAAAATTTGGAAACCACCAAAATGTATACTTAAGTTATTAACATTAATCTTTAATTCAACTATCCCCTCAGTATCAACCCCTGATATTTTTGCTTGCTATCTGTTCTTATACACACACACAGTTAGTTACTCATTGCTATGTAACAAAGCAACTACTTACTTAGCTTACAATTCTGGGGGTCAGCAATTTAGGCTGGGCTCAGCTGGGCATTTCTTCTGCTGATCTCAGCTGGGCCACTCATGCATCTATGGTCAGCTGCAGGTCAGCTGCAAGTCAGCAGGGCAGCTCTGCTTCAGGGGTTGGTTGGTAGTTGGCTGGAACCAGGGAATGGTATCTCTCATCATGTAGCAGGCTAATCCTGGCTTATGTATATGGTGGTCCCAGGGTTCCAGGAGCAACAAGAGAGCAAACCCCAGTGTACAAATACCTTTGAACCTCTGTGTCACATTTGCTGATGTCCCAGTCAAGAAAGCAAGTCACATGGCCAACCCACATTCAAGGGGTGGAGTTCACCTCTTGGTGAGAAGAGCTACAAAGTGATCTTGCAAAGGGGCTTACATATAGAGATTGGAAGAATTTATGACCTTTATGGTTATAATATGTGTTACACATATACTTTTTTTTTTTTTTTTACAAAATTTGGATTACAGCATATACAGCTTTTTCTTTTCACCTAGTATATCATGGTCAAAGAAAAGGCCTTTAAAAATCCAAATCTTGGGGCCGGCCCCATAGCCAAGTGGTTAAGTTCACGTGCCCCACTTCGGCGGCCCAGGGTTTTGCTGGTTCAGATCCTGGGCGCGGACATGGCGCCGCTCATCAGGCCATGTTGAGGTGGTGTCCCACATGCGACAACTAGAAGGACCCACAACTAAAATATACAACTATGTGCTGGGGGAATTTGGGGAGAAAAAGCAATTTAAAAAAAAAAGAAAGATTGGCAACAGTTGTTAGCTCAGGTGCCAATCTTTAAAAAAAAAAAAATTCCAAATCTTAACTGGTCTATTTTGATGCATACTTTTTTTTCTTTAAAGATTTTATTTTTCCTTTTTCTCCCCAAAACCAGGCGGTACACAGCTATGTATTCTTAATTGTGGGTCCTTCTAGTTGTGACATGTGGGATGCCTCCTCAGCATGGCTTGATCAGCAGTGCCATGTCTATGCCCAGGATCCGAACTGGCAAAACCCTGGGCCGCCAAAGCAGAGCGTGCGAACTTAACTATTTGGCCACAGGGCTGGCCCCTGATGCATACTTTTTTCATCTAACCTTTTTTTTGTGCTGGGAGTTGGCAAACTACAATCCATGGGCTGAATATGGCCCGCTGCCTGTTTCTATAAATTTTGGGGAACACAGTTTTCATTCATTTACATATTGTCTGTGGCTGCTTTTGTGCTACAATGATAGAGTTAAGTAGTTGTGACAAATATATGGCTCACAAAACCTAAAATATTTACTCTCTGGCCCTTTAAGGAAAGTTTACCAACCCTTGTCCTATGCTATTTTAATCTTCATAAGTGAGGCCAGAAGTTAGTGGGAATAATGTGTATCTCTTGCTTTCTTTGAAAATTTACCTAAGGATGGGGTAATAGAATGGATAAGTAATTGCTTGAGTGAGTTTCCTTCAGCTCCAATAATTATGATTTTTTGAGAGCTTATGGAAAACATAATAGTGACCTCTATAGTGGAAATAGAAAGGATAATTCTTAAAAATTTCAAATCTCTTTTGTCATGTTCAGTGAACTTGGTGAATGTTTCAGAAAGTGTTAACAGTTATTTTTCTTGATATGTAGACATACTTAATGAAATATGTATAGCATAGTGTATGTATTTAGTGATAGTAGAATCTACAGTTGCCATATAGAGGCTCTTCACTCATGGGCTATGGGTATGGGAAGATAACTTTACCTTAGAAAACTACTTTGTTAACTGACCAGTTGTCTGGCCAGTAGATTAATTAATTTGTTTGTTTATTTTAGCTTTTCAAGATTTTGACATAGTCACAAAATTATACAAAAATTGGGAGTACAATACAAACGTATCTTTTTTTCCCCTGAACCATTTGAGGGTAAGTTGTTGACCTGATGCTCTATTACTCTGGAATACTTTAGTGTCTTTTTCCTACAAGGAAAGACATTCTTCAATATAACCACAATATAACCGTAAAAATCATGAAATTAAGATTGATTCATTATCATCTAATACTCAGAACCCATTCAAATTTTGCCAGTTGTCTCAGTAAAGCATTTATAGCAGATAGATCCAGTTCAGAATCATGCATTGCATTTAGTTGTCGCTTTGTTATCTTCTTCAGGCTGGAATAGTTCCTCAATCTTTCCTTGACTTTTATGACCTTGACACTTCCTAAGATTACAGCCTTCCTAGAATGTCTCTCAAATTTTGTCATAATTAGATTAAGGTTATATATCTTTGGCAGGAATGTCATAGAAGTAATGCTGCATTCTACTTATTGCATCCTATGAGGTGGCAGATAGTTTCCTTTTGTCTCATTACTGATGATTACTTTGACAACTTGGTTGATGTCTGCTAGACATCATTGTAAAGTTATCTTTTTCTCTTTATACTTAAAGAGGTCTTTGTAGTGAGGAACTCTGAAACTTTATAAATAGTATGACCTCATCAAACATTCAGTTTATTCATTTTGTTTATATCTTTATGGACTTATGATTTCCCATTTTATTCAGTAGTTGATAATCCATTATTATATGATTTGTTTAGATGCTCAAGTGTGAGCTTGATTAAGTTGCTTGTGTCTTTCTAACATGTATCCATCATTCTTGGAGCACTTCCTTACTTCCTGTCACAACAGAATGTTCCAGGCTAATCTTGTCTTTTCCCTGCCCCAATCTTAGATCAGCCATTTTTCCAAGGAGCCCTGGTTTCTTTAGTGGAAAATTTAGCAGCCAAGTTCCGGGTGTCAACGTTGCTTATTGCTATTGGGCTTGCTGTTCCAGGCCCTTTCTGCAGACAGAGCTAGGCAATACATACTTATACATACATATATATATATATATATATATACACATATACATACACAAATACACACTCACAGATATATATGCTTGTATTTATATTTTTCTCTATGTGTTGATAATTATGTATTCATACCAATACATCCAATTCCAATTCAACACCAGAGGGTTCATTCTAGGTTTCTTCCTTTTCATATTTTTAACTGAAAGACTTGTTCCCAGTTCTTCAAAAGGTTAAAAAAAGAATTACCATATGATCCAGCAATTGCATTTCTAGGTATATATCCAAAAGAATTGAAAGCAGGTGCTGCAACTCATACTTGTACATCAATGTTCATAGCAGCATTATTTATATTAGCCAAAAGATAGAAACAACCTAAGTGTCCATTGACAGATGAATGGATAAACACTTGTGGTATATACATATAATGGAATATTCAGCCTTAAAAAGGAAGGAAATTCGGACACATGCTGCAACATATATGAACCTTGAAGAGGTTATGTTAAGAGAAATAAGCCAGTCAACAAAGGACAAATATTGTATGATTCCACTTATAATTTCCTTTTGCAGTTATGTGTTGCTATTATAGAAATAGAGTTCATTTTTGTTTATTGACCATGTAACCTGCAATCTTTCTGAATCACTGTTTGGTTCTACTTTATATTTTTTGGAGATTTTGTAGGACTTTCTAAGTACATGGAGTTGTATGTTTACGTTTTCTAGTAACCATTGTTTTACTTCTTTTGCAGTGTTTGGCTTTCAATATATTTTCTTGCTGTATTGCAGTGGCTAGGATATGTGGTACAAGGTTGAATTGGAGTGGTTAGTATGGATATCCTTGCCTTGTTCAAATCTTGGGGGGAAGTATGACATTTGCTGTAGATGTTTTGCATATGCTGTTTATCAGGTTAAAGAAGTTTCCTACTATTCCTAGGTTGCTAAAAGTTTTTATAATGAATGGATGTTGAATTTTGTATTTTAAATTTTATTGCAGCCATTGTAGATCATATGGTTTTTCTCCTACATCCTATTGAAATGGTGAATTACATTAATTGGTTTTTGGATGGTGACCTAATCTTACATTCCTCTGATAAAACCCACTTGGTCATGGTTTAGGAACCTTTTTATATATTGCTGGATTTTATTTGCTAAATTTTGTTAAGGCTTTTTTGCGATCTTTGCTAATAAGGATATTGGTCTTTAGTTTACCTTTTTGTAATATCTTTGGTTTTGATATCAGGGTAATGCTGGCCTTATAAAATGAATTGGGAAGTGTTAGTATTACTTCTTCCTTAAATTTTTGGTAGAATTCACGAGTGAAGCTATCTTGACCTTGCATCTTATTTTTGGAAATGATCACCCACACATTTAATTTCTTTAATGAATATAGGACTATTCAGATTTTCTATTGCTTCTTGAGTGAGTTTTGGTAGTTAGTATCTATCAAGAAATTTATTCATTTCATTTAAGGGTGGGGGTTTTTTTTGTTTTTTTTGGCGAGGAAGATTGGCCCCGAGCTAACATCTGTTGCCAGACTTCCTCTTTTTGCTTAAGGAAGGTTGTCACAGAGTTAACGTCTGTGCCAATCTTCCTCTACTTTATGTGGGATGCCACCACAGCATGGCTTGACAATTGGTGCTAGGTCTGCACCCAGGATCTGAACCTGTGAACCCCAGGCCACTGAAGCAGAGTGTGCCAACTTAACCACTATGCTACCAGGCCGGCCCCTCATTCAAGTTTTTGAATTTATTGGCATAATGTTCAAAATATTCTCTTTTCTAACAAAAATGTCTGTAGGATCTGTAGTGATATTCCCTCTTCATTTCTGATATTCATAATTTGTGTTTTTTTCTTTCTTTTTTGATCAAAGTAGGTAGAGGTTTATAAATTTTATCTTTAAAAAACAGTTTTGTTGATTTTCTCTAATGTTTTTCCATTTTCTATTTGTTGATTTCTGCTTTTATCTTTATTTCCTATTTTTGTGCCAGTACCATGCTGTGTTGGTTAGTATAGCTTTGTAGAAGTATATTTTGAAATCAGGGAGTGTGATACTTCCAGCTTTATTCTTTTTTCTCAAGATTCCTTTGGCCAATTGGGGTCTTTTTTGTTCCATAGGATTCTTTGTTCTATTTCTGTGAAAACTGTCATTGGAACTTTGATAGGGATTGCATTGAATCTGTAGATTGCTTTAAGAAGTATGGGCATTTTAACTATGTTAATTCTTCCAATCCAAGAGCAGGGAATATCTTTCCATTTCTTTGTGTCGTCTTCAGTTTCTTTCAACAGTGTTTTATAGTTTTCAGTGTGCACATGTCTTTCACTTCTTTCGTTAAATTTATTCCTAGATATTTTATTCTTTTTGTTGCAATTGTAAATGGGATTATATGCTTAATTTCTCTTTCTCCTACTTTGTTGTTAGTGTATAGAAGCACAACTGATTTTTGTTTGTTGATTTTGTATCCTGCGACTTTACAATGTTCATTAATTATTTCTATGAGCTTTTTTGGTGGATTCATTAGGGTTTTCTATATATAATATCATGTCATCTGCAAATAGTGACATTTTCATTTCTTCCTTTCCAGTTTGGATCTCTTTTATTTCTTTTTCTTGCCTGATTGCTCTGGCTAGAACTTCCTATACTATGTTAAATAAGAGTGGTGAAACTGGGCATCCTTGTCTGATTCCTGATCTTATAGGGAAAGCTTTCAGTTTTTCTCCAGTGTGTATGATATTGGCTATGGGTTTGTCATATATGGCCTTTATTATGTTGTGGTACTTTCCTTCTATACCCCTTTTATTCAGAGTTTTTTACCATAAATGGATACTGTATGTTGTCAAGTGCTTTCTCTGCATCTATTGCGATGGTCATGTGATTTTTAGTCTTCATTTCGTTAATGTTTGTATCACGTTGATTGATTTGTGGATATTGAACCATCCCTGCATCCCTGAAATAAATCCCACTTGATCATGGTGTATGATCTTTTTAATGTGTTTTTGTATTCAATTTGCTAGTATTTTGTTGAGGAGTGTTACATTGATGTTCATCAATGACATTGGCCTGTAATTTTCTTTTTTTGTGTTGTCTTTGTCTTGTTTGGTATGTTGATCTCATAGAATGAGTTAGGAAGCTTCCTCTCCTTCAATTTTTTGAAACAGTTTGAGAAGGATAGGTATTAAGTCTTTGACTGGTTGGTAGTATTCACCAGGGAAGCTGTCTGGTCCTGACTTTATTTTTGGGGAGGTTTTTGATTACTCTTTCGATCTCCTTATTGGTCATTGGTCTATTCAGATTCTCTACTTCTTCTTGATTCAGTTTTCGAAGGTTGTGTGATTCTAAGAATTTATCCATTTCTTCTACATTATCCGATTTGTTGGCATACAGCTTTTCCTAGTATTCTCTTGTAACATTTGGTATTTCTGAAGTATCCGTTGTAATTTCTCTTCTCTTGCATTTCTGATTTTACTTATTTGAGGCTTCTCTCTTTTCCTTGGTGAGTCTAGTTAAAGCTGTGTCAATTTTGTTTATCTCTCAAAGAACCAACTCTTGGTTTCATTGATTTTTTTTCCTTTTTTTTTAGTCTCTATTTCATTTATTTCTGCTCTGATTTTTATTATTTCCTTCCTTCTACTGATTTTGGTCTTTCTCTGTTCTTCTTTGTCTAGTTCCTTTAGGTGCACTGTTAGATTGTTTATTTGAGATTTTTCTTGTTTGTTGACATAGGCCTGTCTTGCTATAAACTTCCCTCTTAGAATCGCTTTTGCTATATCCCATAAATTTTGGTATGTCCTACTTTCATTTTCATTTGTCTCCTGGTATTTTTTGATTTCTTCTTTGATTTCTTCATTGACCCAGTCGTTGTTCAGTAGCGTTTTGTTTAATCTCCACATATTTGTGGCTTTTCCACTTTTCTTCCAGTAGTTGATTTATAGCTTCATAGTGCTGTAATCAGGAAAGATGCTTGGTGTTATTTCAGTCTTCTTAAATTTATTGAGACTTGTTTTGTGGCCTAATATGTGATCTATCTTGGAAAATGTTCCATGTGTATTTGAAAAGAATGTGTATTCTGCAGTTTTTGGAAAGAATGTCCTGTATATATCTCCTAAGTCTGTCTGGTTTAATGCATCATTTAAGACAATGTTTCCTTATTGATCTTCTGTTTGTATAATTTATCCATCGGTGTAAGTGGAGTGTTAAGTCCCCTACTATTATTGTGTTATTGTCTGTTTCTTCTTTTATGTCTGTTAATAATTGCTTTATATAATTAGGTGCTCCTTTGTTGGATGCATAGATATTTATAAGTGTTATATCTTCTTGTTGGATTATTCCCTTTATCATTATGCAGTGCCCTTCTTTGTCTCTCATTACAGTCTTTTTTTCTTAAAGATATCTATTTTTCCTTTTTCTCCCCAAAGCCCCCCGGTACATAGTTGTGTATTTTTAGTTGTGGCATGTGGGATGCTGCCTCAGCATGGCTTGATGAGCGGTGCCATGTCCATGCCCAGGATTCAAACTGGTGACACCCTGGGCTGCCAAAGCAGAGCACATGAGCTTAACCGCTGCACCACTGGCCTGGTCCCAAACAGTTTTTGTTTTAAAGTCTATTTTGTCTGATATAAGTATTGCTACTCCTGCTTTCTTTTCATTGCTATTTGCATGGAGTATCTTTTTCCATTCCTTCACTTTCAGTCTCTGAGTGTCTTTTAGGTCTGAAGTATGTCTCTGGTGTGCAGCATATACATGAGTCTTGTTTTTTTATCCAATCAGCCACCCTGTGTCTTTTGATTGGAGGATTTAGTCCATTGACATTTAAAGTAGCTATTCATAAGTAGGTTCTTATTGCCATTTTGTTACTTTTTTCTGGGAGTTTTAGTAGTTCTTCTCTGTTCCTTTTTCCCTTGCTCTCTTTCCTTGTGGTTTGATGGCTTTCTTTATGTTTGGGTTCCTTTCTCTTAATTTTTTGTGTATTTATCATAGCTTTCTGGTTTGTGATTACCATGCGGTTTGTATATAATAATGTACATAAATAGCAATCTGTATTAAGTTAATGGTCTCTTGAGTTTGACCTGTTGCTAAAAGCTGCACCCTTTTAATCCCCTTCTCCCACATTTTATATTTTTGATATTGTATTTAACCTCTTTTTTGTGTGTGGGATCCATTAACCTCTTATCATGGAAATAGATAATTTTAGTACTTTTGTCTTTTGACCTTCATATTAGCTTCAGAGGTGGTTGATCTGCTACCTTTACTATACATTTACCTTTACCAGTGATTTTATTGTTTTGTGTTTTTTTTTTTTTTTGATAATTTTCTTATTCCTATTTGTGGACTTTTCTTTTCCAGTTAAATAAGTCCCTTTAGCATTTCTTGTAAGGCTTGTTTATTGATGATAGACTCCTTTAGTTTTTGCTTGTCTGGAAAACTCTTTATCTCTCCTTCTATTCTAGAATGTGGCTTTTTCCTCTCCACAAAGGAATTTCTGCCTCTTCCACCTGAGTCAGCACTGTCCCTTGTTGTGGGTTTTTTTAAACCCAGTTCTCAGTTCACTTTCTTGGGTAGTTGTTTCAAGAGTAGTTGTAAATTTGTCATGTCCATGGGAGGAGGTGAGTTCAGAGTCCTCCTAAACCACCATCTTCCCCCAGTCATCTGTGTCTTTACATATAAAATGGTTTTTCTGTACATTAGCATTACACTTTCAAATATTTTATTTCACATATTCTGTATAGCAATCTTCTACCACTATTCTTCCATTTCCACCCTCTCACCTTTTGTGATATTTTTGTTATATATATGTATGCATGTAGATATATATAAAAATATAAATATATACTTTCATATATATTATGAACCACACAGTATTTTATTATTTTTCCCTTAAATTATCAGTTATATTCTTTTAATTTTTAATTTTTTATTGAAACTTTATTTTTATAGAACAGTTTAATGATCACAGCAGAATTGAAGGGAAGGTATAGACATTTCCTATATATGCCCTGCCTCCCCACCCCCGACATGCATAGCCAGCCCATTATCAACAGATAATCAGAATGGTACATTTATTACAGTTGATGAACCTACATTGGCACATCATAATCACCCAAAGTCCTTAGTTTACCTTCACGTCATTCTTGGTGTACATTCAGTGGGTTTGGACAAATGTAGAACACGTATCTATCATTATGATATCATACAGAGTATTTTCACTGCCCTGGAAATCCTCTGTGCTCCACCTACTCGTTCTTCTCCCTCTTCCCCCAAACCCCTGGCAACCATTGATCTTTTTACTGTCTTCATAGTTTTACCTTCTCCAGAATGCCAGGTATAGTTGGAATCATACAATATGTAGCCCTTCGGATTGGCTTCTTTCACTTAATAATATACTTTTAAGCTTCCTCCATGTCTTTTCATGGCTTGATAGCTCATTTCTTTTTAGTGCTAAATAATACTGTCTGGATGTACCAGTTTATTTATCCATTCACTTACTGAAGGACACCTTAGTTGCTTCCATGTTTTGGCAATTATGAATAAAGCTGCTCTAAACATCTGTGTGCAGGTTTTTGCATGGTTGTATGTTTTCAGCTCCTTTGGGTAAATACCAAGGAGCATGACTGCTGACTTCATTTGGTAAGAGTATGTTTAGTTTTGTAAGAAAATGCCAAATTGTGTTCCATGGTGGTTGTACCACTTTGCATTCCACCAGCAGTGCATAAGAATTCCTGTTGCTCCACATCCTTACCACTATTTGATGTTGTCAGTGTTCTAGATTTTTGTCATTCTAATATGTGTATCTTGGTATTTCATTGTTGTTTTAGTTTGTATTTCCCTGATGATCTATGACATTGAACATCTTTTCATATGCTTATTTGCCATCTGTGCATCTTCTTTGGTGAGGTGTCTAATAAGGTCTAAAAGGGTTAAAAAAGTGGGTTTTTTTTGTGCAAGATTAGCCCTGAGCTAACATCCACTGCTAATCCTCCTCTTTTTCCTGAGGAAGATTGGCCCTGAGCTAACATCTGTGCCCTTCTTCCTCTATTTAATATGTGGGACGCCTGCCACAGCATGGCTTGATAATCGGTGCGTATGTCCAGGCCTGGGATCCAAACTGGCAAACTCTGGGCTGCTGAAACAGAGTGCATGAACTTAACTGCTATGCCACTGGGCTGGCCCCAAAAAAGTCATTTTTAAGTCAGGTTGTTTGTTTTCTTCTTCTTGAGTTTTAAGAGTTCCTTATATATTTTTGAGAAAGTTGCTTATCAGTTATGTATTTTGCAAATATTTTTTCCCAGTCTGTAGCTTGTCTTCTCATTTTCTTGACATTGTTTTTCACAGGGCAAAAGTTTTTAATTGAATAAAGTCCAGGTTATCAATTATTTATTTCATGGATTATACCTTTGGTGTTGTATCTAAAGCCATACCCAAGGTCATCTAGATTTTCTCTTATGTTATCTTCTAGGAGTTTTAAACTTTTGTATTTTACGTTTATGTGTGTGATCCATTTTGACTTAAGTTTTGTGAAAGATGTAAACTCTGTGTCTAGATTCATTTTTTGCATGTGGATGTCCAGTTGTTTCAGCAACATTTGCTGAAGAGATTATCTTTGCTTCATTGTGCTGTTTTTGCTCCTTTGTCAAATATCTATATATTTGACTATATTTATGGGGGTTTATTTCTGGGCTCTCTAATCTGTTCCAGTGAGCTGTTTGTCAGTTCTTTTGACAATGTCAGACTGTCTTGATTACTGTCCTTTTTAGTAAGTCTTGAAGTTGGGTAGCATAGTTCTCTAATTTTGGTCTTCTCCTTCAATATTATATTGGCTCTTCTGGGTCTTTTGCCTCTCCATATAAACTTTGCAATCGGTTTGTCAATATCCACAAAATTCTGGGATTTTTATTGGGATTGCATTGAATCTGTAGGTCAAGTTTGGAAGAACTCACATCTTAACAATATTGAGTCTTCCTATCCACAAATATTGAAGTCTCTAATTATTTAGTTTTTCTTTGATTTTGTTCGTCAGTGTTCTATAGTTTTCCTCATATAGATCTTCTACATATTTTGTTAGATTTATACCCAAGTATTTCATTTTAGGGGGTGTTAATATAATTGGTATTATGTTTTTAATTTCAAATTCCACTTTTTCATTGCTGATATATAGGAAAGTAATTGATTTTTGTATATTAATCTTGTATCCTGGAAAATTGCTATAATCACTGTTAGTTCCAGGAGTTTTTTGTTGATTCTTTCTAATTTTTTACATAGATGGTCATGCCATCAGCAAACGATGACAGTTTTTCTCTTCTTTCCCAATTTGTACCTTGCATTTTCTTTTCTTGTCTTATTGCATTAGCAAAGACTTATTGTACGATGTGGAAAAGGAGTGGTGGGAGGGAACATCATTGTCTTGTACCTGATCTTTGTGATAAATCTTCAAATTTCTCACCATTAAGTATGATGTTAGCTGTAGGTATTTTGTGGATATTCTTTATCAAGTTGAGGAAGTTCTCCTCTAAGTTTACTGACGTCTTCATTATGAAGGGTGTTGGATTTTGTCAAATGCTTTTCCTGCCTCTGTTGGTATGATGTGATTTTTCTTTTTTAGCCTAGTAGATTACATTAATTGATTTTCACCTGTTGAACCAACCTTGTGTAGCTGAGATCACACTTGGTCATGGTACATAATTCTTTTTATGCATTGTTGAATTCAATTTGGTAATATTTTGTTGAGGATTTTTGCATTCATATTCATGAGAGATATTAGTGTGTCGCTTGTTGTCACGTATTTGCTTTTGGTATTAGGATAATACTGCCCTCATAGAATGAATTAGGCAGCATTCTCTCTGCTTCTATCCTCTGAGATTGTAGAGAATTGGTATAATTTCTTCCTTAAATGTTTGGTAGAATTTGCAAGTGAACCAGTCTGGGTCTGGTGCTTTCTTTTTGGAAAGTTTCTAATTATTGACTTAATTCTTTCTTACATCTAGGCCTTTTCATATTGTCTATTTCTTCTTGTGTCAGATTTGGCAAATTGTGTCTTTCAAGGAACTGAGCCATTTCATTAAGTTATCAAATTTGTGGGTGTAGAACTGTTTATAGTATTTATTATCCTTAGTGTCAACAGGTTCTGTAGTGATGTCCCCTTTTTCATTTCTGATATTAGTAATTTTTGTCTTCTCCCTTTTTTTCTTAGTCTGGCTAGAGGCTTGTTGATTTTATCGATCTTTTCAAAGAAGCAGCTTTTGGTTTCATTGATTTTCTCTATTGATTTCTGGCTTGAATTTCATTGATTCCTGCTCTAATTATTATTATTTCTTTTCTTATGCTCGCTTTAGATTTAGTTTGTTTTTCTTTTTCTAGTTTCCTAAGGTGGAAACTTAGGTTATTGATTTTAGACCTTTCTTCTTTTCTCATATATGCTTTCAATTCTATAAATACCCCTCTCAGCACTGCTTTTGCTGCAGATCACATATTTTGATAGGTTGTGCTTTCATTTTTATTAAGGTCAAAATATTTTTAAATTTCTCCTGAGATTTCTTTGTTGACCCATATGTTATATAGAAATGTATTGTTTAATTCTCATATATTTTGGAGCTTTCCAGTTATATTTCTCTTATTGATTTCTAGTTTAATTAAGTTATGGTCTGATAGTAGACACTGTATAATTTCTATTTTTTAAAATTTGTTAAAGTGTGTTTTATCCCCAGAATGTGTTTTATCTTGTTGAATGTTCCATGTGAGCTTGAGAAGAATATGTATTCTTATTGTTTTTTGATGAAGTAGTCAATTGATGTCATTTATATCCAGTTGATTGATGGTGGTGTTGAGTTCAACTATGTCCTTACTGATTTTATGCTTATTGGGTCTGTCCATTTCTGATAGAGGAGTATTGACGTCTCCAACTATGATAGTGGATTCATCTATTTCTCTTTGCAATGCTGTCAGTTTTTACCTCACATAATTTGATGCCCTTTTGTTAGGCACATACATGTTAAAGATTGTTATTTCTTCTTGGAGATTTTGCCCCGATCATTATGTAATGTCTTTTTTAATCTCTGATAACTTTCCTTTCTTTGAAGTCTCCTCTATCTGAAATTAATATAGCTACTCCTGCTTTCTCTTGATTAGCATTAGCATGCTATATTATCCTCCATCCATTTAATTTTAATCTAGACATGTCTTTATACTTAAAGTGGGTTTCATGTAGACAGCATACAGTTGGATTTTGTTTTATGATCTCCTTTGATATTCTCTCTTTTAATTGGTATAGACTATTGATATTCAACATTATTATTGATCTATTTGGATTAATAGTTGCCATATTTATTATTGTTTTCTATTTGTTGCCCTTGTTCTTTGTTCCTGTTTTTGTCTCCCACTCTTTTTCTGCCTTTTGTGGTTTTAAGTGAGCATTTTGTATGATCCTGTTTTCTCCTTCTTAATGTAGCTGTTATATACATATACTTTCTTTTTCTTACTTTTTTTAGTGGTTGCTCTAGATTTTGCAATATATATTTATAGCCAGTCCAAGTACACTTTCCAATGACACTATATAGTCATGCATGGACTAGTGATGGGGATGCATTCTGAGAAATGCATCATTAGGTAATTTCGTCATTGTGTGAAAATCATAGAGTATGCTTACACAAACCTAAATGGTATAGTCTACTACACACCCAGGCTATTTAGTACTATTGTTATGATGCCACTGTTATGTATGTGCCCCATTGTTGACTGAAATGTCATCACGTGGTGAATGAATGTACCACTTCATGGGTAGTGGTAGTACCTTCTAGTAACAATATAATCCTAATTCCTCCCTCCCATCCCTTGTATTATCACTGTCATTTAATTAACTTATGTATAAGCATACATAAGCATATATATACCCCCCCACACACAAGATATATCCATAAGCAGACATAATTGAATACATTTTTGGTGTATTATTTTGAACAAACTGTTATCTGTTAGTTCAAAAAGAAAAATAAAAGTTTTTAATTTATATTCACTATTCCTTCTTTGGTGATCTTCCTTACTTTATGTAGGTCTGAGTTTCTGACCCATGTAATTTTCCTTCCCTCTAAAGAACTTTTAACATTTCTTGCAAAGCAGATCTACTGGCAACAAATTCCCTCAATTTATCCTTGTTTGAGAAAGACTTCTCTTTCACTTTTGAAAGACAGTTTCTCAGGGACAGAATTCTAGGTTGGTGAAAACACTTTACATATTTCACTCAACTCTCTTCTTGCTTGCATAGTTTCTGAAGAGAAGTTGGATGTAACTCTTATCTTTGTTCTTCTATAAGTAAGGTGTTTTCCCCTCCTCTGGCTTTTTTCAGGATATTTTGTTTATCTTTGATTTTCTGTAGTTTGAAAATGATATGCTTGTATGTAGTTTTTTGGGCATTCATCCTGCTTGGTGTTCTCTGAGCTTCCTAGATCTGTAGTTTGGTGACTGACATCAATTAGGGGAAATTTTCAGTCATTATTATTTCAAGTATTTCTTCTGGTCCTTTCTCTTTCTTTTCCTTCTAGTATTCCCATGCATATGTTAATCTTTTGTAGTTGTCCCACAGTCCTTGGATATTCTGTTCTATTTTTTTCAGCTTTTGTTTTCTTTGGCTTTTGATTTTTAATCATTCTATTGATATATTCCCAAATCAGAGATTCCTTCCTCAGCCCTGTCCAGTCTACTAAGAAGCTCATCAAAGGCATTCTTCATTTTTGTATAGTGGTTTTTTATCTCTAGCATTTTCTTTTTTGTATTCTTTCTTAGGTTCCGTCTCTCAGCTTACGTTGCCTGTCTGTTCTTGCATGCTGTCTATCCAGTAGAGCCCTTAGCATATTAATCATAGTTGTTTCAAATTCCTGGTATGATAATTCCAACGTCTCTGCCATGTCTGGTTCTGATGCTTGCTCTGTCTCTTCAAATTGTGTTTTTTTGCCTTTTGGTATGCCTTGTAGTGTTTGGTTTTTTTTTTTTTGACAGCTGGACATGATGTACTGGGTAAAAGGAACTGCTGTAAGTAGGCCTTTAGTAATTTGGTGGGGAGGTTTGAGGGGAGGGGAAGTGTTCTATAGTTCTATGATTGGGTCTTAGTCTTTTAGTGAGACTTTGCCTCTGGAATGTGAACTTCACAAGAGTTTCTCAGTTTTTTCAACTCCCTTAGGTGGATAAGGATGGCTAAAGCAGACTGGAGTTATTTTCCTTTTCCCATGTGGAAGGTTAGAACTGCTAGTTGGGTATTTCCCTTCCCCTGGGTCAGTTAGGCTCTGATAATACCCCAGCAGATTAGGCTCTGGTTAACTAGTTTCCCCTGAGGGCAGGCTTTGTTAAGAAGAACAGAGTGCTCTGGCATATTTCAAAATGTTTTTTTCCCTCCACCTGCTGGAAGCATGAGAGTATTTTTCTGATATTTATTGTGGGAATCTGGTCTGGTTCCTGGAAGTAATCTCACAATGTTTGGGAGCCCCCCATGACTGAGTGCCCCTGGGTTTTTAACTCTCAGAGTTATACATACCAAGCCTCCAGCAGTTTATCACTTACAGTTCAGGTTTTGCTACCCCAGCAGTCATCTGTATTGGTTTGATTGGTGTCTCTGCTCTAGTAAGCTGTTACTGCCTGTATTCACCTGTTTGTCTCTCCAATCTTGGGGGCAGTGGTTTGCCCTGTGTTGTCCTCTTTCTTATGGACCCAAGAAAAGTTGTTGATTTTTCAGTCTGTTCAGCTCTTTACTTGTTAGGACAGAGTGTCAACTGCCAAGCTACTTATATTTGAAAATGGAACCCAGAAGTCTATATCAGTTATCTTTTAAATAAATCCAGAAAATTCTTTCTTCACTCATCCTATTTCCTACTTCTAGTACCCTTCATTCCTTTGTGTAGATCCAAGTGTCCTTCTTATATAATTTTTCTTTCAGCTTGAAGAACTTCATTTAGCATTTGTAGTGCAGGTCTGTTGGTAACAAATTTTCTCAGCTTTTGTTTCACCTTAAAAAAAAACTGTGATACGATATACATAACAAAATTTACCATTTTAGCCATTTTTGTGTGTACAGTTCAGTGGTATTAAGTCTATTCACATTGTTGTACAGCCAGAACTTTTTCATCTTCCCAAATGGAAACTGTACCTATTAAACAATAACTCCTTCTCCCCCTTCCCCCAGCCTCTGGCAACCACCGTTTTACTTTCTATCTCTTGAATTTGCCTACTCTAAGAACCTTATTCAAGTGGAATCATACAACGTTTGTCCTTTTGTGTCTGACATTTCACTTAGCGTAGTGTCTTCAAGCTTCATCCATGTTGTAGCATTTGTTAGAATTCCCTTCCTTTTTATGATTAAATAATATTCTATTGTATGTATATAGGCCAAATTTTGTTTATCCATTCATCCTTCAGTGGACATTTGGTTTATTTTCACCTTTTGTGAATAATAATGTTATGAACATTGGTGTATAAATATCTGTTCAAGTTCCTGTTTTCACTTCTTATGAGTGTATACCCAGAAGTGGAATTGCTGGATCATATGGTAATACTGTTTAATTGTTTGAGGAACTGCCATGCTGTTTTCCACAGTGGCTATACCATTTTACATTCCCACCAGCAATATAGAAGAGTTCCAGTTTCTCCACATTCTTGCCACACATTTATTTTCTGTTTTGCTTTGTTTTTTAAATAATAGCCATCCTAGTGGATGTGAAGTGGTATGTCTCTGTGGTTTTGATTTGCATTTCTTAATGGTTAGTGATGTTGAACATCTTTTCATGCGCTTATTGGCCATTTGTATATCTTCTTTGGGGAAATGTCTTTTCAAGTCCTTTGCCTATTTTTGAATAGAGTTATTTGTTTTTTGTTGTTGTTGAGTTAAAGGAGTTCTTTATATAGTCTGGCTATTAACCCTTTCTTAGATATATGATTTGAAAATATTTTCTCCCATTCTATGGGTTGCTTTTCACTCTGTTTGATGGTCTTCTTTGATGCACAAAAGTTTTTAATTCTCATGAAGTCCAATTATCTATTTTTGCTTTGACTTTTGGTGAAGTTTTATAGTTTTAGCTTGTATGTTTTAAATTTTTTATTCATTTTGAGTTAATTTTTGTATAGGTATTAGGTTTGGGTCCAGCTTCATTGTTTTGTATGTGAATGTTCATTTTTCCCAGAACTATTTGTTGAAGAGACTGTCCTTTCCCCCACTGAATGATCTTAGCACCCTGGATATGCAAGAGTTTATCTCTGGCTTTTCTTTTCTGTTCAGTTATTTTTGTCTGTCTTTATGCTAGTACCACACTGTTTTTAGTACTGTAGTTTTATAGTAAGTTTAGAAATCAGGGAGGGTGAGACTTCCAACTTTGTTCTGTTTTAAGATTATTTTGGCTATTTGGGGTTCTTTGAGATTCCATATGGATTTTAGGATAGATTTTTTTATTTCTGTGAGAAATGTCTGGGATTTTGATAGGGATTGTCACCTGTTTTAAAAGACATTTTCACTGGGTATTGAATTTTAGATTGACATTTTCCTTCTTATAGCACTTAAAAATATTTTGCTATTGTCTCGTCTTGCTTAGTTTCTAAAGAGTAGCCTGTGGTTGCTTCAGTTACTTCAGGTACATGTATGTTAGTCAGGTTGATCTTAAACTACAGATCACTGAGTTTGTTTTAATTTTTCAAGTCATTTTTTCCTATCTGTGCTTATTTTATGTAGCTTCTGTTGCTATGTCTTGAAATCCCTGATCTTTTCTTCTGCAGCATCTAATTTGATGTTAATCTCACCCAGCCATTTTTTTTCAGTTATGGTGTTTTCATCTGCAGAAGGAACATCATAATTTTATGTATCACCTTTTTGTTTTTCTTTTTCTGTGATCACAGTCATGTGTTGCCTGTTGTTCATTATCTGAAAACTATTGTTATGTATTTTGTCCAGTTTGTTAGTAGTTTATTTTGTTGTTAATGAGGTTGGGTCACTTCTGACTTCCAGCGACCCCATGTACATCAGAGTGGAACCCTGTGCAGTCTTTTTGCTCCATCCTTTCATATTCCAGTGCCATATCAGACTATGCGCCACTGCTATTCATAGGATTTTTATGGCCAGTTTTTTCAAAAATGGAGGGCCATATCCTTCTTCCTCATCTGTCTGAATCTGGAAGCTCTGCTGAAACCTGTCCACCGTGAGTGACCTGGCTACTATTTGAAATACCGGTGGCGTAGCTTTCAGCACCACAGCAACATGCAGCCACCACAGTATGAAAACCAACAGACAGGTGGTGTGGTTTCCTGACCAGGAAACAAACCCAGGTCATAGTGCCAAGAGAGCCCAATCTTGACCACTAGACCACCAGGGCTGGCTAGTAGTTTGTTATGGATGGATAGATATGGTTTCTTCTAGCTAGAGGTAGATGTCCCTACATCTGTGTTTTAAAAGGTATTTTCATTGTTTGTTTAAAAGTTGGCTCTTTGGAAAACTTACACAAAAATATATATTTTTCCAAGTAAAAACCCTCTAAGCCAGATGTTGCACTAATTGAGCAAGATTAGCATTTGATACAGAAGGTAACTGATATTGACAACAAAGTTGGAAAAGTTTTATAATGAGATGATATGGACTTTTAAATGGTAGACACTTTTGAGTTTTAGTGGAGTAGCAGGAATCAGGGGCAGTAAAAATATCAGAACCTCTTTGATAATCAGTGAGTTGCAGTAACAGTCACCATCCCTAGAAACTTTATGATCTGTGTTGATGATCTCACCTTCTGACCATAGTTCCCCAACCTTATTGATCCTGCTGACCTATTTCACCCATTAAGTCAACAGCATTACCACACCTTAGACTTTATTGTCATTTGGGCCTGCCCCACCTATAAACTCAAAAGTTGATGGTCTCCACACTAGTCATAAATTGCCTTATTTTTTTTTCTTCCTGCAAACTTTCTCCCATTCACATCCCTCTGCTTATTCATACTTCAGTGGTCGCTCTTGAGTTATTTTCCCTTTCTTTTGTAAGTTTTCCTTCCTTTTGATTGTTTTTATTGCCTATAACTGTGTTGTGTTTTCTCCTATCCTTCCCAAGAAAACCTCACTCTTTCCTTAATCTGTTGTTTATGCAGTATCATATGTGAGAGCAATCTCTTATTCTACTCTGTCCTTTCATTAGTCTATAATTGATTTGACTATCCTTACTGGGTAGTTGGGTTCTTCTCTTCCCTGGATCTTTTTGTTGCATATTCCGTAAGGTACATACTTTATCTAAGAGGAAAATCTTATAATATTGAGTAGGATGATTCTTCAAAGAATGAAAAACTAATAGCTGCTCTCTTAGGTAGGATCTCTGCTCAGTATACTATTTTCTTTTATAATAGCTACTCTCTTATGTAGTATCTCTACTCAGTATATTACTGTCTTTTACGTGTATTTTTTTATGTAATTATTTTTATAAAAATGATATTGCTCATTATAAGCAATTCAAGTAACATCAAAGAGTATAAAGAAGAAAGAAAAAAATCACTCAGAATGCCATTATCAGAGCCTAGTTATTAATTAATAATATTTCTTTTTTATTATTGTCTTTTCTTTTTTATGGTTTGCTATTTTTATGTAGTATTTACAGGCAAAGACACTTCATTCATCAAAATTTTTTTTTTAGCCAGGTCAACTTTTTATTGATTATGGCTTCTGCCATTTAGTTCTTTTCTTGATGGCTGTTATTTCTAACGTAGTCAGTATTTCTAGGGGAAGTTTTGCCAATCACAATTTTGTCAAATAATTGGTACTTCTGTCAGTTTTTAGTCAATAACAAATTTTATCCTGTGCAGTTTTAGCCAATGTGAGATTTGTTGTTGTTGTTGTTGATTTCTACTAGTCATGTTTGTTGAGTCTTCAATCTCTATTGAGAATGAAATGGTGATGTCAATATATCCTACTTCTGTATACATTGTTATCAACATTATGCGGAGGTGGTATGCCTGTAGTACCAGAGGAAGGCAATTTGGTATTTTAAGTTTTTGAAATTTACATTTTATTTATCTATCTTTGAAAAGTGATATATGCCTATGGTATAAAATTCAAGACCCATTCTGTTTCCTGCCCCAGAGGCAACTGTTATTGGTTTCTTGTGACTCCTACCAGCATTATAAAAGCAAGTGTGTATATATGTGTGTGTGTGTGTGTGTGTGTGTGTGTATGTATGTGTGTGTATATATATATAATATATATAATATACAGGCAAATTATAATGTGATACATACATAGACGTATACAAGCGCATATATTTTTGTCCCCACTCTCTTGGAAATAAGTGTGTCATCAAAATCTTTGATCTGTTTTCTGCCTGATTGGTTAAAAAAATGCCATCTCATTGTACTTTTAATGTATATTTCTCTTTTTATGGGTAAAGTTGACTATCTTTTCAAATACCTGGTTATCTCTTTTGCCGATTAGGTTCTTGGTCATTCTCTTACTGTTTTACAGAGGTTCTTCATATTAAATTAGCTTTTTATTTGTGTTATGAATTGCAAAAGTACATTTTTTTACTAGTTTGTTATTGGTCTTTTGATTTTATAATAATTTCTACTATGCTGGAAATTTTGATTTTATATAGTTGAAGTTATCAGTCTTTTATGGTCTCTGGGTTTTGGTCACACTTATAAAAACCTTTCTCACTCAAAGATGATTTAAACAGTTTTCAATTGTTTCTCATATTTAAATCTGGAATTTATTCTGATGAGTAGTATGAGATAGGAACATAACTTTTTTCCCCTGGATTGCTACTCAATTGTTGCAACATCATTTATTGATTAGTTCTTCTTTTCCCTATTGATTTGAGATGCGATCTTTATGCCTTTATGATGTTCTAAGTTCCTTAATGTATCTGGTTCTATTTCTAAACTTTCTATTTTCTTTTCCATTGATCTATACTGTTTTGATTATTGTAGCTCATTAATATTTTGTATGTCTAGTTCTTCATTATTATCCTTTCATTTAAAAAGTATTTTGGCTATTCTTGCTTGTTTATTTTTACCTTACTAACTTATTTTTTCAGCTTTATTAGGTATAATTGGTGAATAAAATTGCAAGTTATTTAAAGTACAGAGCACGATGATTTGATATACATATAGATTGTGCAAGGATTCCCCCTGTCTAATTAATTAACACATACTCTTATTAACTTCTTAGATGTATTTTAAAGTTGATTCCTAGGTGATTTATCTTTTATTTCTATATAATTGGGGTTTGTTTTCCTATTAGATTTTCTATTTAGTTTCGGTTTTATATATGAATATTATTAGTTTCTGTTTTTGTTTTGTTTTTGCTTGAGAAAGATTGTCGCTGAGCTAACATCTGTGGCAGTCCTTCTCTATTTTGTATGTAGGATGGCACCACAGTGTGGCTTGATGAGCAGTGTGTAGGTCCGTACCTAGGATCTGAACTGGCAAACCCTGGGCCACAGAAGCAGAGCCCACAAACTTAACCACTATGCCACTAGGCTGGCGCCCTCTGTTTTTTTTTCTTAGTGAACCAAATTTATTGTATTTTTTTCGCTGAGCTACATTAATGAATTCTTTTATTTGTAATAGTTTCAGTAAATTTCCTCATGTTTTCCAGGTATACAATCATTTCTTTTATAAATAGTGATCATTTTACCTCCATTACAATTTTATATAATATCTCCAAAACAAAAGTTGTGTAATAATAGTAACAGATAGAATGATCATATAACTTATTGCCCAAACCAGCACACTTGTGAGAATGAGGCGGTGGGGCATTATTATTAATTAACCTGAAACAACAGATATAAACTGGGATTGTCCCAGGCACACTGGGAAGTATGGTCATCTTTGTCTTGTTTGAGACTTTAATGGGAATGCTTCTAGCGTTTCCCCATTAAACATGACACTGGCTTTTGAAAATTTTATATATATTTAAAAATACATTTTATATATATAATGTGTAAATTATATATAGTATAAGTTATATAAGTTTATAAATTATATAGATTTATATATAAACATGTAAATTATAGATGTAATTATGTATTAATTATATATTTTATATAATTTTTTGTCATGTTAGAGAAGAATCATCTTATTCCTATTTTATTCAACATTTTCATCAAGAAAATATTAAACTGTAGAGATGAATATGATTTTTTGCGTTTTATCTTTTAACATGTTAAACTACATTAATAGATGTCCTAATACTGAATTATCCTTTTGTTCTTGGCTTTTGGTTTTGCGTGTGTGTTTGTGTGTGTGTGTGTACATGTATAAGTGTCCTGTTTGCTATTTCATTTAGAATTCATTGTTTCAGTGTTCATTAATGATATTGGTCTCTTGATATTTTTAGTGAGAGAAAATTCATCTAGATTTGGTTTAGGATCACTGTGTTTGTTTTATAAAAAAGAAATTTTAAAGTCTCCTTATTTTTAAAACCTTTTATTAAGAAAATTTCATACACAAAGCAGAGAACCCCTTGTGCCTATGACTCAGCGTTAACAATTAGCAGTGTTTTGCCATTTTACCTCCCCTATTTTCTTATTTACCCCCTACCATTTTTTTCTCTTTTTTTGAGGGGAGGATCCGTGGAGGAAAGGGTGAGGGGCTGGAATATTTTAAAGCAACTATCAGACATCATATCTATGTGCCCATAAATAATTTAGTGTTATTTCAACCAAAGACTTTTAAAAACATAGCAATGGCATTTTAAAGATAATGTTATTATAGCTAAAAAAATTTAAAAATTAACAGTAATTCTTTGTCTCATACCCAGTCTGTTTACAGTTGTCTTTAGTTGTTTAAAAAAATGTCATTTTAGAGTTGACTTTTTGAAAATCAGAATCCAAACAAGGTATGTGCATGACATTTATTTTAAGAGAGAGATCTCAATTATTTGTTGAAAAAACTGCATTATTTGTCCTGTAGGATTTCTCATATTCAGAATTTGTTTGAATTTATCCTCAGAGTGTCATTTAAGATAGTCCTCTATCCCCATATTTCTGTTTATGGTAGTTACATCTAGAGGTTGAATTAGACTCAGGTTTGATTGTCCTTGTTTTTTGTTTTTCAGGAATAACACAAAGTACTATATGCTTATGTTATATCACTCAGGAGGCAAATAATGTCAAATTCTCTCTCTTTATAATAATAGATCAGGATTATGTTTTCATGTCATTTAATATTTTTATGCATCATTTTTAATGACTCCACTGCATTCTGTTGAATGGCTGTCCTATAATTTATGTTTATAATTTCTCATGGCTGTATGTTTAGGTGAGAGTCTTTTTCATTCACTATGCTAGTTACTTAGTACATTTTATTATATTGAAGACTCAGAGACTTCTTCTACTTAGGGAAATTCTCTCTTGTTATTTCTTTGATAATTTCAACTCTTGACTTAATCAGGAGTGATGGGAGCTTTTTTTTCTTTCTTTCTTTTTTTTTTTTGCTGAGGAAGATTCACCCTGAGCTAACATCTGTGCCAGTCTTCTTCTATTTTGTACATGGGTTGCTGCCACAGCATGGCCGCTGATGAGTGGTGTAGGTTTGCTCCTGGGAACCAAACCTGGGTCACTGAAGCCAAGTGTGCCGAACTTAACCACAATGTCATGGGGTCGCCCCCCCCAGGAATGATGTGCTTTTGAAGAAATAGAAACCTACTCAAAGAAAGATCAAGTAGAAATACAAGTGCCCTTTTTGCAACTCAGAAGTTTTTAGGCAGCGTCTCTTCTCTTCGGGTCCTCAAGTATGTCTTCTCTCCCTCTCTCTGAAGAGTTCTCTCATTATTTTTTTATGGACTGCTTTTTCTGGATACTTACCCTCTTTCATATGACCTTACCATGACATCTCAAATTGGAAGCCTAAAAGTGTACAAAATGTTCTGGTCTGTTCCCTGTAGTTAATCAACTAGTTTAAATGCCCCAAATACAAATTCCTAGGAAAGTGAATCTTACTAGTCTTGCTATGCCTGGGAGCATGTTGGCATGGTCATGTGTTAGTAATGTAGATATTAGATCCACTTTTTCAGCAGGGGCTGTAGATGATGAACTATTTTCAGAATAAAGGGTTGGACACATATCTAAAGAGGTGCCTAATACAACATCTTTATCAAATGCACTAAATTCTTACACATGTAAGAATATATACCATTGTTGCCCATCTTTAAAAAAAAATTTCGATTATTCTCACTAGTTTATTTTCCAGATTAAATTTAGAACCTGTGGTAATATTTTAAATCTATACTGTCTGTCTGATATGGTAGCTACTAGCCACATGTGACTATTTATTTAAATTAATTCAAATTAAAATTCAATTCCTCAGCTGCGCTAATCACATTTCAAGTGCTCAGTAGCCATGTGTGGCTAGTGGCAAGTGCATTGAATAGTGCAGATATAGAACATTCCGTCATCGCAGAAAGTTTATTGAGTAGTGCTTCTTTAGAGGCTTGTATATTGATAATGACTTATCTAATTTTTAATGCCCAAGAAAGAAGCAACAATCTCTATGTAAGGTTTGTTTATGGCATTTTGGTCAATATGTGGAATATGATGCCACAGGATAGCTTTGTTTTCTCATTTTAAAAAGGGTCATTGAAGAGAGTTTGAAAAATACCAAAATACTATAAGAGAGAAAAATCTCCTGCAATCCCAAGGGATAGGAATTTTTAAAAAGCCTCTTTGAAGTATAATAGACAAGTGCACATATCATAAGTGTGCAGTTGGATTGATTTTCACCAATTAAATAATGTATATGTCTTTTTTACCACAGTTTCTCTATTCCTGGGTTCTTTTTGATTCATGTCTTGATTGTTTGGATTTTATAATCACATAGTTTTCTTCAAGAAGAGCACTTAAGTATATTTTTTATTATATCACATCAAGATGCACATGATGCCGGTTTGTCTCACTACTGATAATGCTAAGTTTGACCACTTGGTTAAAGAGGTGACTGCCAGGTCTCCATTATAAGGGCACATTTTCCTTTTGTGATTAATAAGTAATCTGTGGGATGGTACTTGGAGACTGTGTGAATATCCCCCCAACAATGTTTCACACAAAATGGTTGTAAGCAGTTTTAGATTTTAGCATCCATTTAGGTAGCTTGCAGGAGTGAGTTATTACATGGGAGTTACAAAATGATGATTTTTAAAATTCTATCATTCTAATTCCATTTACAATTTTTAGCTGGCATTCTTCTCCAAGGAATAACTTTCCCATTTTTCTCCATCTCCTTTGTTTCTTCCTTTTTATTTCTTTTTTTTTTTCTTGCTCAAAAACCCAGGTATTTCTCATGAATTGGGTTAGTCAGAGTTATCACTATACTTTGAGATTCATTGTTATAGTCACATCTGTGTAAAGTGCTGTTAAACCAGGATAATTTTTGCTGTATAGTAGGTTGATCATCTTTATGATATATTTGTTCTTAAACTGAGAATTCTTATAGAATATGATTGTTCTAGGATAAATTTAGATAAAAAATTATACCATTTTGGGTCTTTCTTGATTAATTCAATTGAAACATAAACTTTTCAGAAACTGGGGCAACTGTGTTAAGGAATTCCCATTTACACTAGGCAAGAAAGTAAACAGTAAATGGAGAGTAGGATAACAAACACTTATGGTATCAAAAAACAACCGTGAAAAGGATCTGTCTTAATGTGCTAGCCCATTGCAGTTTAACATATTGCTTACAACCTTCACAATAGAATTTGAGTGACTTCAGTTACACATTCCAGGAGACTGGCAGTCTGTTACAATCAGAGTCTGAACTTTAGAGCAGGCTAATTTACAGCGATGGGATGAAGAAAGTTGTGGATTTGTATTACACACTCTCACCTGACACTGCATCTGATCCCTTACCTGCTGATTGACATCTTGAATGAGCTCTTTGAAGCAAGTTCCAGCTTAATTAAAACGTTTGCTTGGTTAGCAGTGATCTGTGAAAGCCTGTGATAAATATTGAATCAGGTTCACCTGCTGGTTGCTGCGAGTGGATAAACAGCTGCTTTGTGCAGTTTAATCATGAAACGCAGTAGAGTACTACTGCTGTTTGAATTTTTTAAAAAGAATAGTTGAAAGGTATAGTTATGTCACTTTTGCTATCGTACTAGAGTGTGTGCTTATGTGAGATTTTGCACAACAGACATTCAGTACCTGTTTAGATGGCTTGCACAACAGCAAATGGTTGATAAAAACCTTCTTTTTTATGCCTCAAAGATCGTAGTATAATTCTACATTCATTGGCTTTTTCCCACTAACTCTTTATGTGCATAACATTTTGGAAGAAAGAAAAGGCGATATTTTGCTTTTTTGCCAAGTTAAATGGTAGATGAAAAAGATCCTGTTAAAGCTTTGTTTTAAGATTTAAGCTTATGAATTCCAACTTCTCCACAAATTTATCATGTATTTTGTAGCAATTTGAGGACTCTTTTATTTATTTATTTTTTAAGATTTTATTTTTTCCTTTTTCTCCCCAAAACCCCATGGTACATAGTTGTATATTCTTAGTTGTGGATCCTTTTAGTTGTGGCATGTGGGACGCCGCCTCAGCATGGCTTGATGAGCGGTGCCATGTCCATGCCCAGGATTCGAACTGGCAAAACACTGGGCCGCTGCAGCACAGTGCGCGAACTTAACCACTCGTCCACCAGGCCTGGCCCCTGAGGAGTCTTTTAGATTTTACTTTTTTCATCTGTAAAATGGAGTTAGAAATAAACAGCAGTGAACTAAGTGTTTTAGAATTACGTTAATATTAGGTAATTAACAAATATTAGAAGAGAAATGTGTTTACAAGCAGTAGAGGAACTTGTATAAAATTATCTTCTTTGGACTATTGATTTGTTTATTCCTTTACAGAATAAATGTGTATTACCAAGTTGGTTGTAAAGAAAATGCTGTTTCTATTTGATTTTCACTATAAAATCAACATAAATTCTGAAATAAAGCCCTCACCGAAATAGATCATAATCTTCTTTGAGCAACCGAGGAGAGTTATGGACTCACTTTCTAAAAATGCACACAAAATTGTGTCTGTAAGTTTCTGGGTGATCTCAAACCTTCTCCTCTGTTAACAGTCCATGGACTCTAAGAATCTGTTTCCTAATAAATTAGGTTGAAAAATTTTGGTCAGGAGGGATTAAGATAAAAGCTATTCTGCTGGGTGTTAAGCAGCTGAGGAAGAACCAGAATAGAGTATATTTACTGTGATAGGTTTCTTTTGAAGCACTTTTTAGCATTTTTCAGGTATATCGTCCACTGTAATCCTTAGCTCCAAGGATTATCTACTATAGTGGGGATTCCTAATTCTCTACCCAAAATTTAATAGTTTTATTCCTCATCAATTTGGAATTTTATGGAGAGGATAAAATTTTATGTCATACTCAACCTGTTCAACATTTTTTTTGATATTTATGTTGACAGATGCAACTCTGGTTCATATTTTGTCATGATATATAGTATTCTGTTGATTGAAAACCCCCCACAATTTATTTATGCCTTCTTCTGTTGATACACTTAGCTTGTTTTCCTCACTATTAAAACAGTACAGCAAAGAATATCCCTATTATATCTGTCTTAATGTGCAAGTTTCTCTCGCATTTGTACCTAGCAGTGTCATGCTGAGTCAAAGCATCTATGTTTCTTTGATTTCACTAGATCACGAATTTGTTCTCCAAATTGGATATGCCCGTATATACTTGGATCAGCAGTGTATGAGAGTTGCATCATATCCTCTCTATCACCTAATCTGGTGGATGTGAAATGGAATCTAGTTATGGTTTTTATTTGCATTTTCCTAATTAGTAATGAGGTTGAGCATTAGGTTGCACATTTTTTCAGATTTCTTTTGGTCTTTCAGTTTTTCTCTTCTGTGATTTTCTTGTTTTTGGCCATCTGTTGGGTTTGTCTTTTTAAAATTGATTTGTTGGAATTATTTGTGTGTTATGGATATCTTTAGTTGGTTATATGCAGTGCAAATATCTTCTCAGTCTATGCCTTCTTTTACCTTTTTTTTTTAAAGAGGAGTGTCTTTTTAAATAGAAATTTTACATTTTAATGAGATTGTGTTTTCACTCATTTGTGTTTTAGTATCTTATTTAAGAAATCCTTCCCTACATTGAGATCATAAAGATATTTTGTTGTATAGGAACAGAGACCTTATGGCCCACAAAACCTAAAATATTTACTCTCTAGCCCTTTCAGAAAAAGTTTATTGACACTTGCTCTAAAGAGTCTCTTAATTGAGAGTTTTTGGTTTTTTTCCCTGTGCAACATAATGTGAGTCTTGTTAGAAAATATTTTATTCAAATGTCAACTAATAATAAGTTAAAATAGTTTTTATGAAGTAAATTTTATAGCTTATTCATAGGAATATTTTGTAATTGCACTCAGAAAACAAGGCACTTAGAGTACTAACTTTAAACAATTTTGTAATTCATGAGTGAAACTGGTACTGATAAGCTCCAAAATCTATTCTTTTGTAGAACAATTAAAGAGTGAAACTCTTTTTGTCAGTAAGATGAGGTGACCTTTGTCATTGTCTTCTACTTGACTTGATGTATCAGGAATTCTAATGTTGCTTGAATGAATGAATGAGATAGTACATGTAAAGTGCTTACCACAGGGATAGCCTTAATAAATGATAGTTACTATTAATAACGAATATATCAGGATATGTGTTTGTCACTCACAAAGTGGCCCGAATATTAACATAACAAGATGATTTTTCTTTTTGGCCTTGAAAAATAACAAAATATCCTGTACTTTTTCTTTTAAAAGCTAACCTTTTTATGTTGAAGTAACTTTTTGATAGGTGAAGAACTTCAAATTAAGACATCAATTAAGCATCTATCAGATTTTGTGCATGGGTACAGTACTTGGTTTATAGACATTAGTTACAGTCTATCAATTAAAAAAATTTAATTTACATTTATGTGCAAAACACCATGCTCAATGAATGAGTTATATAAAGAAATGTAAGAGTTTCTTTCCTCAGGGAATTTGCTGTATGCTTGAAAGCTAATACATGCACATATGGAAAGTTATGGAAAAGTATGTTACTGTTTCATGGACCTAGTTTTCCCTTTATTTCATACAAATAAGCTTTTTTGGGGGGTCTCTTTTCCTCTCTACTTCTTTATATACTTATTTTTCTTATTAAATATATCATTTTATGCTTGATTTTAGAATTCAATTCATAGCCTCCTTTTAGAAGCTCCCCTGATTTATGAATTAGCAAAATAACATCTCTCGCAATGAAATAGTTTCTAATTATTATTTTTTTATTTTCCTTTTCTAAACATGTTTGATTATCATGCTCATTTTTATTTTCATTGAACGGGAGGATATCATGACTTCCTGTCACTGCTGTTTTCAGGATTCTTTCTCTGGTTTTCATACAAAATTGAAAGTTGCTGATTTTGGTACAAACATACATGTCTCTTTGAAGCCTGTGTTCTATTGCCACAATCAGTTTTTTCCAGCTTCAAATAAGATTGTGCCAAATCCTTTAAATGGAAACTTTAATAGAAGATCACTTCTGAAGAAATAATTCTTCTAAGGAAAAAGAATCAATTTTCTTAATTTTCATCTTCTACTCTACTTGCCCAACTACCCACTGAAAAACCATCTTCTTGAGGAGTCAGCCTTAAATTCATAGATGATATAATTACCTCAGAGCACTTTAAAACTTAAACAAACAAAAATATGTTTAATATAAAATTAGCCATGGTTTATACTTTTCTCAATTATGGAGTGAAAAACAAATTTAAGGTACCTAAATAAAGCTGCTTTAGTGTGAAAAGTTTCCTGAAACTAGTTCTTGATCTGTTGCTTTTGTTAGTGCAGCTACTAGCATAACATTTTAAGATAAGCAGATCCTTTCTTTAAAAATTATTAGTGCCAAATTCAGCCCTTTTAAAAATTAAAAGTTAGAATGCAATGTAACTAGTTATAAAGCTGTATAACATCCCTTTTTATTAAAAAATATATATAGAAGATACATGTATGAAGATCTGCAAGTTATACACTAAATCATTTGTGGTGGAGGCTTGACTTATTTTGTATATTTCTGTATTGTTTGAATTTTTTGGTTAGAAAAAGTGGAATTAAAATAAAAGGAGTAGATGATAAAGCTCTAAGTGGAATTGATGTTGGAAAGTATTACACTGAAAAGTAGTTTCTGAGCCTTGAAAAAAGACCACTTTATTGGATTACTTTTATGCTTGGATATAATATATCCATAAGTATATAATAATGCATTGGGCCCTAGCATTCTAATATTCAGAATGAATTTAGCTGTATCATAGGGAAGAGAAATAGTATAATTGAGTGAAAAGATTGAAGGTATAAAAAAGTAAACTAATTCTGCTACCTAGAGTTACCTTAATTCTTTTACTATGTTAATTAATTAGTGTGATCACTGCAAAGGCCGAAAAAGAAGTTAGTCAGAAATATCATGATATAATTTGCATTCCATTTTCTGTGTGACCATAAATTGTTAGATATTGCAGTATATGTAACATAAACCACATCAGTTGTTTCCTGCCTTACTGTTGACAAGAGCCCGATTCATAACTCTTCTTTTTATCCTTTCAGTGAATAAGTAATTATTCAATATAGAAGGCAGGATATTTGGAACTGGCTATTTAATGTGGCAGCACTCTGTAATGAAATCTGCTGTTACTGGCAACCTGAGAGGGGAATGTAACAATTCCAGCATGGCTGTAACTTTATCTGACTTTGACTGACTGTTTATTTGGCACATCAGTGAACCTTTTATCCCAGTGAGTGACAGCTCCAGAAGGGTCACATTTACATCCATTCTATCATGTATTGTAATATTTAATGGTGGACAAGGTTGAGTGAGACTGGGAGTAATTTGAACTTGCTTTTCCACTGAGTTGAGGCTAAAAGACAGCTTGATCCCCAGTATTGTGGTGTAACATGCTATGACTTAGCATTTGTTTATGAAGGCTAATCTTACTGATTCTAATTTTAAAAAAAACTTCAGTTAAATGATGTATTTGTTCTACTAAACTAAAACTTTCCAGTACAAATTCTCTTAAGCCACTGTGCTATTTAGCTTCCCCCCCATCAGTGACTACTTCTATAAACTAACCATTTCACAGTATTTCTTTTAAAGGAGGCTGCGTTCTGTCTGATTTATGTCGTAATTGAGGTTGAGAAGGGAGTAGTTATTAAGAATCCATGGGTTCTGGGGCTGGCCCCGTGGCTGAGCGGTTGAGTTCGCGCGCTCCGCTGCAGGCGGCCCAGTGTTTCTTTGGTTCGAATCCTGGGTGCGGACATGACACTGCTCATCAAGCCACGCTGGGGCAGCGTCCCGCATGCCACAGCTAGATGGACACACAACGAGGAATGTACAACTATGTGCCGGGGGGCTTTGGGGAGAAAAAGGAAAAAATAAAATCTTTAAAAAAAAAAAAAAAAAGAATCCATGGGTTCTAATATTTAGCTTTAAACCTTTTTTTATTTTTGAGAGTTTGGAAACAGGAGAGAAAAATCAGGTAACTATTAGACTATATTTCTGATGTTCCATATGATGTGTTTAAGGAGACATTTATGAAACTACTTTAATTATGAAACTGAATTACAAGTAAAATTGTTCAGAAAAAGCTATGCTGAGTGATAATTTTGCTGATGGATTTGCATTCCATGACAGGTAATTGAATTTCAGATATACTTGTTCCATACAAGCAACCTGCCTTCATTATTAAATATTAATAATTTGTATTCATTTTTATACCTTTGCTAGAGAATAGTTTTTCTCTTCTAGTTTTTAGTGATACTTTAAATTCAACTTGATATTTCTATTCTTTTGTAAGCTATACTTAAACTGCTGTTTAAAATATTGATAAATTATAGGATATTTGAATGGGCCTTGCTGTGAACAAAAATAGCACTATCAACTCTAAACTGTAGTATCACAAGTTCACTTGAAGCCCAAACAAAAATGAAAATCATCCTCCATTTTGTCTTATTTCTATAATTTATGAAAGAGGAGAATTAAAATGAATGTACTTAAGACATTTGGAATTTGAGAGTTGGAGTAGTATGTTAGAAAGCAATGCAAATATGGAAATATTTAGAACTTAAGAGTGAAAGAGAACCAATTTGAAATGGAATTTGTAGTTTTTTATTTAATGGCAAGTTTTAGATGATGTAATATCTTGAAATTTGTCTTTATTTGACAGTTGTGATTCATTAATTATAGGTTCTGATTCCATGAGAGGTTTGATCACATTTTTTATGGTAATCCAGACATTAGTTATCTTTTCTTTCTTTTGTTACAGCCCCCTGGTCACTGTTCTAGGTGTTGTTGTTCTACTAAACAAGGAAACAGCCAAGATTCTTCAAATACCATTAAGAAGGATCAAGGGGGGAAATCCAAGATACCTAAAATATATTTTGGGACACGCACCCACAAGCAGATTGCTCAGATCACTAGAGAACTCCAGAGGACAGCGTACTCAGGGGTCCCAATGACTATTCTTTCCAGCAGGGATCATACTTGCGTCCATCCTGATGTAGTTGGTAACTTCAACAGAAATGAAAAGTGCATGGAATTGCTAGATGGGAAAAATGTGAGTAAAGTTATTTTGTTTTAGAGAAAATATAAGACTGAAAAGATTCAAATTACTTGACTTTTTATGTGTTCATTTTGTTTCATATGTACATTTCCTGTGTCAAACAAATAACTTATGAAAATCAAATTAATTGCTAGTATTGATATTTTTTGTAAAATAATTTGACCATAAGAAAATCTTAATTCAAGTTTAGAATTATGGGTTTTGGTCCTAAAGCTTGGGGATATTTAATTCCTTGAAATTAATTTCTATTTTAGGCAGAAGTCTTCTTACTTTCTTCTTTTAAATCCTTGTACCAAAAAATAGTCAAACATCGATGATGTCATATGAGGAGATAAAAGTATTTAAATGAATTAGTCTAATTAGATCTAATTAATATATTTTACATACTTTAAAACTTCATAAGAAGATAGTTTATTTAGGCTCTCTGTGAGCAAATTTTAAAATGTCTTTTAATTGAATGAGAAATATAGTAAGTTTCTTGTCTTGTAATTCTGGTTTTTATGGACTTGTCTTTCAAAAGAATTGTTAACTTTAAAGATATGTCGTTGATGGTTTTGAAGTTTTCCAGGGAAATCTAGAATAATATGAATTTGGGCCTGGTGGAAATAGAGAAATCTTTCTTACTAAAGACATATGATTTTTTAATAAGTTTTTGACAGTATTAGTGTTGTAGTCCATATACCAATTTCATAATTGGTTTACTGTAAAATTGAAGTTACAAGTCTGGGATTATATCCAGAAATTATTGGTGAACGATAAATTGAAAGTGTGTGAAATGACCAATGATATTTTAATATATTTTCAAAGTTGTTCTATCTTTCACTAGTATTTTGTCAAACATAGTTGCTTATGCACAAAAGGCTATGAGCTATAGCCCCTAGAGTTTCATTTAATTGATATATTCATCTCCTACCATATAATGTGAATGAATTATTTTGTATTATGCTTTTCTTTCTCAATCTTTCTTTTATTAGGTGGAAATTTATTCAGTCTTTATTTGAGGATATTCAAAAGATGCTTCAATATTCAAACGTGAGAATGTGAAATATAAGTACTAAGGGGCTTCAATGGGAAAACTTAAGACTTGTTCAGAGCCAGGAAGAGAATATAGAATTGCTGAATCAAAACCATTGTTGAAATTCTATGATCATATTTATTTCCTTATAAGTTCTTTTTAACTAATTGAGGAATTGTGAAATTTCTTCACTTTGTATATTTTAAAAGTTCTCTTCAAGGAGAGATGAAAATATTTTAAAAAATCAAATGCTAAAAAAATAAAATAGAGAACAGGCTCTTCATGGTGAAACCTCATAAATTTTATAATTAAGTAGACTTCTTTCCATAAGTGGCTAACTGATCTACTAAATTCCTCAAATGCTTGAAATTTGTTTTGTGGCTGTATAGTCTATGCAGGAAGACTTGCTGGCCTTGTCATTATCTTTTTACTACTTGTGATGGGGAAAATTATTATGTAATTTATTATGTATCGTTATCCTGTTGGTAAAAGCAATTTTAAAGTTTAAGATTGCATATTGGAAGCAAATATTCTTATTTTATGTAATCCTCTAGAATCCTGCAGTGCTGGTCATGTTTTTTGATTGATCTTTACTCTCATAAGTTTGAATCATGTAAAAATAAAAAAGTAATCTAATAGACTTGAATATTCAGAATTTTTCATTGGCCTTGAGTTTGTTTTAAATGAAACAAATCTTTTATTTTTGAATGTTAGTGATATAAATAATTGAAGCTATCTGCTTGTGGTTGTTTGTCTTGACCTAATTCTGCCTCGGAATGCTTAGCTCATAAGCATACATGAACATTCTTTTTGTTGTTCCCAAGCCCTCAGGGTAATTTGGTATTGTAATGAGGGCCAATTACAAAGTCACTATAAGTGTCTATGTTTACTATGGCTGAATTACCAACGTGAAATGATAAATAGATAACTGACAGTTTGAGTGAAAAAGAGTTTAAAGTGTGATAGCGCTTCAATTGACATACTCCCTTCAGGGTTGTGTTACACTGCTAAAATGGATGAGCTTTTCTGGTTTTGCTATCAGCCTGCATAGGAGTGCCATTCTAAGTGCCCTTAAAGTGTAAACTTTCTGATTTTTTGGCTTGATCCGAAGGCACATGTGTTTTTGTTCGCTGTTTCTTTTGCAAAAGTGCTCCTATACTGGAAAAGCAATACACTTATCTGTTAAAGTTAATTTTTGTTTCAGTTAAGAAAAAATAATCTTAACTAGCCCTAGAAATAATTCCAAAAAACTACTTTAGGTATGAAAGAATATCTATTTTTTGTTAAGATTAGATTTAACAGTTCATAATCATGGACTCTGAAGGCATCTTAGTGATCATTTTGTACAAATAGAAGCTTTCAGAATAGTATGGAGGATAGTTGTAATGAAGAAATGGTGAATGCCATATTATTAAACTCAATCTGTAAGAAGTTCAGTATGAAAGATACTTGGAACATCTCCACCTGTCTCTGGATCCCAGAATCATAGTTTTTGAGCTGGAAGGAACCTTAGAAATAGTGTAGTCAGTAGGTCAGGGAAATCGTAAAAGGCTTCTGGTTCAACTACTCTTTTGATGCCTAGTCACATGAGAAAAATGGACCTTGAACTTTGCCCAGTGTCAGACAACTAACTAGCAAGACAAGAGGCAAGTTTTCTAATTCCTAGCCATTGCTATTTTGATTACACTAGAAAACAAAAACAAAAGATGGCATTATGGTATAGGAAAGTTGACACAGCAGGAAGGGTAAAACAAGAGTAGTAGAGATTAGACAAAGTAAGTAAAAATAATTTAGAAAATGAACTAAATAAAGAAGGTTAGGCGAGCCTTTTTCTCCTAATTTTTATTTTTAATGCCTTGGAGAACCAACAAGTGGCTTCCCTTACCGTGGCTGAATAAAACACTTTAGGAGTACTACTAGTCCTCACCTGATCATGTCTTGTCCTTGGATCTACTGACGTTGTTTTATAGGTTATGAACCTTTTATGCTTTACTTCACGTCCAGCAACTTCTAGGTACTTCTCTGTATGTAATGGTGTATGTATGTTTTGAAAATATAGATTTGCCTTTTGGATAGTTCATAGAAAAAGCCTATATATTAGCTTATATAAAAGCCTATATATAATATATATAATTGTTTTTGACTTTTAAGGACAGCCAACTGGGAAAGATAAATATTGGATTTCAAAATCACATTTAATTTTTTTATTGATACATTAATGAAAATAAAAATGGCCCATTATTCTACCAGTCACTCCCAAATGACAAGGGAAAAAGAAAAGTAATAACATATATATGGATAGAAGATTCAAAATTACAGACAGGCATAAAATGAAAAGAGATCTCTTTTCATTCCCTTAACTCTTGAAAGAAACTATAAGGTTTATGTGTATTCTTCCAAAACATTTAAAATATATATTTGCTATAATATATATGTATATATTCTTTTAAAAACTTAAACACATCAGCAAACAGACAAATCTAACTCATTTTTTAAGGGCTATATGTTTGGTATGAATTTACTATAATTTATTTAACATATTTCTTGTTGTTAGACATTTGGTTTATATGCAGTTTTTTTGGCTGTTAAGCAGTGCAACATATATATTCACATTAATGGTGAAATGTAGAATTTTAGTAGTTATTGACAAATTACCTGTATACTTCTCATAGAAGTAAAAGTTTATACTTCTACCAATAGTGTACATTTATACTTCTACTAATTTTATACATCTTTTAATAGGATATGACACACCCTTGCTAAGACTGGGTTTTATCAAACATCTTATTGTTTGATTAGTGTATATTAATAAAATTTACTTCCAATAATAGAATGGCAAAGGACATTAGTAGATAGTACATGAAAGAAGAAATGCAAATTACTGCTGAAACTTTTTAGAATGTTCATACAATATAACGTTAAACTTGCTAGAAAGAATAAAAAATACAAGTCAAAACAGGAAGATTCTATTTTTTTGTCTTTAAAAAAGGCAAAGATGAGAGAAGATAATATTAGTATTGATAAAGGTGTGGAAAAAATGCAATTTAAAATGGTATGCACTTTCGGAGGATAATTTAGTGGTATGGGTTTCAAGAAACTTAAAAATATTTTATACTCTCTGATCCCATAATGCCATTTCTAAAAATGTATACTAAGAAAATATTTATAAATAGGCATAAAAATGCTCATTGCAGCATTATTTATAAAGCAAAAATTAGTAACGGTCTAAATACCCAATAATGAAACTGATTCATCAACAATGGCACATTAATTCAGTGTACATATGTGGGCAACAATGAAAAAAATGCTTAGTGATATGAGAAAATATTTATGATAGGATTTTTAATAAAATAGGCTGAGACCAAAAAAGTCTTCCCAGTTTTGTAAAAAAATGTTTGTTTATTGTGGCTTGATTGATAATAATCCTCAATGCCTGGGGAAAATTTGCTTTGTTCTCGTTATTTTAATATTGGTCACATTGTTAAGATATATCCATTTATACGTATGTATAGGAGAAATATGAAATGAAATGCATCAAAATGTTAATACTACATTCTTTGTGTGATGGAATTATAGATAATTTAGGGGTTTTTTGGTATTCTTTTGCATTTTCCAAATATTTCGTAGTGAACACTCTTACTTTATTTTTTCCCTAGGACATTCCTCCTTCCTCCGCTCCCACTCCTCCCTCCTTCCCGCCCTCCCTCCCTCCTTTCTTTTTACTTATGTATATTTGATTAAGTAATACTGTCTCATGGCTCAAATTGAAAAGGTACAAAACCGTCTGTAGAGAAAAATCTCTCCCACTCCTCTCCCCACGTTATTTAGCTCTCATCTTTGAAAGAAACCAGTGATACCATTCTTCTTGTGTATCCTTCCAGAAATATTTTTGCCTAATATCACTTTAATCAGAACAAAGCCACAACAAACATAATTTTAAAAATATTTTTCTCAAGTTAATTTGGGGTATCTAGAACTATACTGATCTGGAACTCTATCAAAGTCAACTAATATAGTTTCTTTAAAATGGTTGTGATTGTAGATATGATTTAATCTGTCTCCTATAAAATCTTTGCCTTGTGGTTTTAAATAGTGTTTCTAAAATTCTGAGATAAACTTGTTTTATTCCTTCTGTTGCAGTATTGGTTCACATTTCAGTTATGCATATTTGTTTTTAGGGCAAATCCTGCTATTTTTATCATGGTATTCATAAAATTAGTGATCAGCACAAATTACAGACTGAAGGAATCTCCAAGGCCTGGGATATAGAAGAACTCGTCACCTTGGGGAAAAAACTAAAGGCATGTCCATATTATACAGCACGAGAACTAATAGAGGATGCTGATATTGTATTTTGTCCCTACAACTATCTTCTAGATGCACAAATAAGAGAAAGTGTGAGTAGATATGTAAAAATTAGAACTTTTTTCCTACTTATTGGGGTATAAGTGATGAATGTAAAAGCTTTTAGATGTTTTAACGCCTTTTACTTTATTTTTAGCTTTATATTTAATTTATGTAAATATGTAAACATATTAGAGTACTGAAAACATATTCTAAGTTGTGTTAAAACTGAATTTTAGACCTTGTCATTTTAATTTCCAAAGTAGTAAGTAATTTTAAGGACTTAGTACTGAAGTGGGATTATAGCAGGTTTTTTCAATCTTGACAGTAATGACATTTTGGGCTGGATAGTTCTTTGTTGTGGTGGGCTGTCTTGTACATTGTAGGATGTTTAGCAGCATCTCTGGTTTTATCCACTAGATACCAGTAGCATCCTCACAGTTGTCACAATCAAAAATCTCTCCAGGGGCCAGCCTGGTGGTGCAGCGCTTAAGTTCACACAGTCTGCTTCATGGCCCAGGTTCGGCAGTTCAGATCCTGGATGCAGTCCTAGCACTGCTTGTCAAGCCATGCTGTGGCAGGTGTCCCACATATAAAGTTGAGGAAGATGGACACTGATGTTAGCTCAGGGCCAGTCTTCCTCAGCAAAAAAAAAGAGGATTGGCAGCAGATGTTAGCTCAGGGCTAATCTTCCTCAAAAAAGAAAAAAGAAAACAAAAATGTCTCCAGACATTGCCAAATCTGGGGGACAAAATTGCCCCCAGGTGTGACCCATTTATCGTAATTACTCTTTCCATTTATGAATACTCAGAATTATTTTAAAACATATCTGAAGAATCTATATTTTGAAGAACTTATGTTGGGACAATATGCATATTATGCAAATTGTGCTTTGTGAGCTTTTGAGAAGTGAACTTTGGATAAAGGATTTATGTTTATTTGCCTGGTTCTTCATAGAGAGATTCTGTTGTTACAGCATAAGACAAAAAGCAAATAACTTGGTATATTCAGTAGTTATTCCTCTCTTTAGATCTGACTGCACAACTCTCATTAGCTTTCTGTTTCTTTAAGTTTGAAATTAATAGGCATTATGTTTACTACCCCTGCTATACTGCCTCTTATTTGGTTGCCTCTTAGCTAGATCTCTTTCCTCTGAACCACTGTACATATCAATGCTAGGTCAGTCTTCCTAATATCACTTTTATTATATCTTTCCTCTGCTTAAAAATCACTTATTGCTCTCTTAGCTCATGAGAAAAAGTCCATATTTCTTAAACTTACTCTTAAGATGCTCAATAGTCTGACCTGATTCTGCCTTTTCAGCCTTCTCTGCCACAAACTCCCAACTTGAACCTTCAAAAATTACCTCGTAAAACTTGGAGGATACCTTGTTCTTTCCTATATCTCTACTTTTGATGAAACCTATATTGAAATGCCCTACTTCTCTTCGTCTATCCAAATCCTGCTCATCTTTTAAATCCCACTATATTTCCTACTCTTCCTTCGTTCTTTCTCAGTCATCTTCAGCCCTCTATATATTATTTCCTCAGACTAACTCATTGGCTGTTGCTTTGTGACGTTTCTTTGCATTAGTCAGGACTTTCAGTTTTAAGTGGCACAAACCCAGCTTCAATAGAGCTTAAGAAAAATACTTGACTGACTCTTCCTTGTGATAGCTTTATTCTCAGGCAGGTTCTTTCCAGTGGGAACAAAGATAACGATAAGCAGCTAGCTAACCTGGAAAAAAGAACATGATCTCATATGTCACCCCAAGTTACTCTGATTGGCCTAGCTTGGATCTCATATCTGTTCTTGAACCAGTCACTGTGACCACAGAGGGATGGAATACTTTATTTAATTGGCAAGCCTGAGTTCTGAGTCTACCCATTTTGTGAGAGTAGTGATGTCTCTTGATTAACAGGTTAACAGTCCTTCCAACATGGGAGTTGGGGAAGAACAATTCTCAAAATGAAGGGTTACAGGAAAGACTAAAACAAATACATATTATATTTGTATTTTGAGAGTCTTTTGAGTCTTGTATTATTTTAGTTTTAGAAGTTTTTTTACCTTGCTTTTTAAATTATGTTGGAGATTCCTTCAGAGTGGGGGATTTGTATACCCCTTTGTGTAACCAGCTGTACCTTGTTCCAGGGTCACTTAACACATATTATTTTGGTTGATAGGTTTGCAAAGTATTTTGAGAGTGAAAAGTGGCAAATTCTGTAATGTTAAGCTGATATTTGGTTGACCTTAGTGCTTTAAAAGTTTTAAGACCTAGAAGCAGTTGCTTATATGATTACACTTGCAATATTGTCCTATAGTGTAAATTTTTAAATGAAATATCTTGCCTACTGCTGTTGAATCCATTTTGCTGAATGTTTTATAGGAAAATTCTTTTATCTTATAGATGGATATCAATCTGAAAGAACAGATTGTCATTTTAGATGAAGCTCATAACATTGAGGACTGTGCTCGGGAATCAGCAAGTTACAGTATAACAGAAGTTCAGCTTCGATTTGCTCGAGACGAACTAGATAGTATGGTCAACAATAACATAAGAAAGAAAGACCATGAACCCCTACGAGCTGTGTGCTATAGCCTTATTAAGTAAGAGCATTTGTCTGTCAGTGTCATTTGTGCTGCCTTTGGATTAAAAAAACATGTTTTATTATGCCAGAGTGTTTTATAGTTAGTAAACTTTGACCAGACTACTTGGGAAATGGATTATTCCTTGTGAGTTAAACTTTTAAAAATAGGCTAGTCCAAACTTTTGTCTTGTTCAAAAGAATATAATGAACATAATTGATTTTTCAAATTGATAATTCTGAATCTTATTCTTAATATAGCAGCCTCATCAATGTATATAGGACACTGGGCTAAACATAAATTAAGCATGGTTTTATGTAACATATTTTAAAATTCTGGATCATGGCTTTAATTTATCACTTTATCCTCTAGTTTGAGTAGGATTCTGGTTTGATGAGTTTCAACCCAAGATTTCAATACTCTGAATAATAGATTTAGCAATAATTTTATTAGAATTTACATTAGATAATTTCCCTTTCATCAGACATTAGGTGTTGATCTAGAATCTCTTAGAAAAACCTCACCTGACCCTACATCCCATTCATTTACTGCAGCATTTTTATGTTCCCTTCACAGTATACTTTAAAAAAAATGGAATGTTATACAGTCACATATTTGAACATAAAAGGTATACAAATTTATATTATAAAAACCTCCTTCCCACTCCATCCCCTATCTGCTTAGTTACTGTCTTCCTAAGCAAGTTTATCATTCAGTGCATATTTACCCATATGTGAGCCAATATAGATGCTTTCTCTTATCTCTCCTTTTTTATCCAAATGGTGGCGTACTATACATACTTTTTTGTCTTCTCCATTTTAAACATAAAAATATGTATTATTTTTTTAAACCACTTTATTGAAGTATGATTGATGTACACAAAGATGTAAATATTTAATGTATACAATTTGATGAGTTTGCAGATAAGTATACATCCATGAAACCATCACCAGAATCTGTGCCATAAACATATTCATCACCTCTGGAAGTTTCCTTCTGCCCTCTTTATTTATTATTATTTTTTGTGGTAAGAACACTTAATATAAGATCTACCCTCTTAGCAAATTTTTAAATATACAATACAGTATTGTTAACTATAGGCACTGTACTTTATACATATGTTTTCCTGTATCTTGCTTTTCTTCACTTAACAGTATATTTTGGAGATCTTTCCATATCAAGACCTAAAAAACTTTATCAGTTTAAAAAAATAGTTGTCTAGAATTCCATTGCATGGATGTACAATAATTTATTTAAGCAGCCTCTAATTAATAGATATTGAAGTTATTTACAATCTTTTGCTATTACATTGCTGTAATGAATAACTTTGAACATATACCATTTTATGTGTATGGGAGTGTATCTGTAGGAAAATTTCCAGAAATGGGATTGTTGGGTCAAATCATAGATCTACGTGTAATTTTGATAGATATTTCTAAAATTTACACAATGGATAGGTGGGTGGAGGACTACTTATACTCTTACCAGCAGTGTATGAGAGTATCAGGGTTGTTTTTTCTAGCCTGATGGGTGAAATGTAGTGTCCAAGTATAATTTTCATTTCATTTCTCTTAATATGAGTGAGATTAAACATCTTTAAGGGCCATGTATATTTCCTTTTCTGTCAACTGTCTGTTGACCTCTCTGTCCTTCTTTTGCTCTTTGTTGTTTTGGTTCTTTTTCTTATTGATTTGTACAAGCTCTTCGTAAATTAACCCTTTACCTGTGTAGAGTTACAAATACTTTTTTCCACCATTTTGCCTTATGCTTGTCTTTCCTTATGATATTTTTGCCATGTAGAGTTTTGTCGTTTTTATTTCACAGCATAATTTGTCGAAAGTGTTGTCTATAGTTGCTAATTCTATTTTTGCACTTCCCATTCTTTCCTCATCGATTCCAGTAGTATTGCTGTCTACATAAATTTACTGAAATTGTTCTTATCAAGGTCACCAAGACTATTGGTGACCTTGGTAAGAACAAGGTCAAAATCCACAGGTTAATGTTCTGTTTTCTTCCTCAGCTTCTCAGCAGTGTTGGGTATTGTTGACTACCACCACTATGAAAAGTGTTTTTGTCTTAACTTCTGTGAAATAATAGAAAATATATATATTGGTCTCTGTCCCCAGTTCCTGGCACAGAGCTCCTAAAACGCTTGTAATTTCCTAAGTGATAAGAGCACTAGGAGCATCTTTTGTTCTAAGCAAGCAATACCAACCAGTTCCTCAAATCAAAAATCTTAAACGTTGTTCTTTATCATTGCCTCACCTCATTCAGTTCGTCAGTAAGTTTTGTAAGTGCTACCTGCACAATATGTCCCAAATCCATTGATCTCATATCTATCATCCCAGAGTCATCTCTCAACTAGAATACTGTAGCAGCCTTCCAATAGGTCTCTGCTTTCATTCTTGCCTTTCTCCTATAATCCATTCTGGTTTGGAAGCTGGCATCATCTTTTAAACACTTAAAATAGATTGTCTTTCTCTTATTTAAAATCCTCCATTTAGAACCTTTCCATTGCACTCTGAATAGAATCCAAGTTTCTTATCCTGGCTCAACATCATCTGATTCCTTGCTTATCATTAACATTGTTCTTACCATTATTCCTTTTTGCCCATTGTGTTACACTACACTGGTTTTTTTTCAGGTCCTTAAATAAGGAAAATTTGCTAACCACCTCAGCATCTTTGTACTAGCTATTCCTTCTGCTTAGAATACTCTTTTTTTCTGATCTTCCCATGATTGGTACTTTTTGCTTTCAGTTGTTAGCATAAATGTCACCTCAGGGAGAGCTTCCTTGACATTCAGATTGAAGTAGCAATTAGATTACATTAACCTAACATTTTCATTCTATCACTTGTCACCACCTGATATTTTCTTGTTCATGTATTTGTTTCTAAGTTTGTTTCTTTCTCCATTTAGTAGAATATAATTTCCGTAAGAATTAGGACTTTGCCTATTTTATTTACTGCTGTATTTCCGCTACCCTGGCATAATACAGTGTCCAACGTCTGGCATAATATAGGCATTTAAGCACTTATTGAATGTACAAATGTGTATATATATTAATGAATATATTTATGTATTTTTTGGTAATTCTCATTGTGAGTTAATGTGTAACATTGATTTCTTTATTAGGTTGTTTTGTATCTCCTTTTATGTACATTTGGAATAAGCTCCTAAGCTCTCAGTTGGAGAGACAATCAAGTAAAATAGTGCGAATCCACAAAACACAATTGAGAAATCACATGTATTTCTCTTTTATGAATAAAAGCTTACTTTTTAGCTATATAAATGTTTATTTTGCAGTTTGAGACATGCATGCTTTTTAAAAGATTTCTTAATTGATCCACTTTTGTGCCCTAAGAGCTTCAAGGAATACGGATCAATGTATCATAATTCTCTTTTATTCAAATGGTACACATAAGGTTGTTACTGGTTGATGGAATTGTTTTATTTTATTCCAGTTGGTTAGAAGCAAACTCTGAACATCTTGTGGAGAGGGATTATGAATCATCCTGTAAAATATGGAGTGGAAGTGAAATGCTCTTAAATTTACACAAAATGGGCATCACCACTGCTACTTTTCCCATTTTGCAGGTAAGATTTTTTTTCCACCTATGAAATTCATTTAGTGAATTAGAAATTATTTAATGGTAAAGAAATTAATCCGGAGTAAAAAAATAAAGTTAGGAATTTAATTGTTTTAAAATTTTATTATCTACGTTTGATGATTTTTAAGTGATGGCATACATTATGGATGAAAAAGCAGCACTAATTAGTTGAAGGAAATAAGGCTTTAAGGAATTAATTGCTTCAAACCTAAAAGAAATCAATATTTTTAGGTTGTAAATTTATTTTGTCAATTATAAAAGTTAAAAATTTGGAAAATAAAAAGATAAATTCATCTTTTGTTCTCCTTGACTTAGAGGTTATAAACCTGGGTGGACAGAGATCATAAATGGTCTTTGGGATACTATGAACTTTACGAAATTGTATGTAAAATTTTATGAATATGTACTTTTGTACACTTTTCAGGATAACGGCTTCATGCTTTATATTATATTTTCAAAGAGTTCTTTCTTTTTGCAGATGAGAATTTTGTTGTTGTTCTTATTTATTTATTTATTTATTTAAATTAATAGACTACTTTTTAGAGTGGTTGTTTTAGGTTTATAGAAAAATTGAGCAGAAAGGACAGAGTTCTCATGTACACCCACCCCCCGTCTGACATATGATGTGGAGCCTCTTTTCACATGCCTATTTGACATCTACATATCTTATTTGGTGAGGTGTCTTTAGATCTTTTGCTTACTTTTCTGTTGGGTTGTTTGTTTTCTTATTGTTGAGTTTTAAGAGTTCTTTGTATATTTTGTATACAAGTCCTTCATCACATAGGTGTTTGCAAACATATTCACCCAGCCTGTGGCTTGTCTTTTCTTTCTATTAACAATGCCTTTCACACAGCATACGTTTTTAGTTTTAATAAAGTTCAGCTTATCAATTTTTTTCTTTGATGGATCATGCTTTTGGTGTTGCATCTAAAAACTCATCACCAAACCCGAAGTCACCTAGATTTTCTCCTGTCTTCTAGAAGTTTTATAGTTTTGTGTTTTATATTTAGATCTGTAATCCATTTTGAGTTAATTTTTGTGACGGGTATAAGGTCTGTGTCTGGACTGATTTCTTTGCATGTGGATGTCCAATTATTCTATCACAATTTTTTGAAAAGACCATCATTTCTCCGTTGGATTGTCTTTGCTGCTTTGTCAAAGATCAGTTGACTGTATTTGTGTGGGTCTATTTCTGGGCTCTCTGTTCTTTTCCATTGATCAATTTGTCTGTTCCTTCACTAATACCACTGTCTTGATTGCTGTCGCTTTATACTAAGTCTTGAAGCTGGGTTGTATCAGTCCTCTGATTTTGTTCTTCAATATTGTGTTGGCTATTCTGGGTCTTTTGTCTTTCTATATAACTTTAGAATCAGTTTGTTAGTATCCACAAAATAACCTGCTGGGATTTTGATTGGGATTGCATTGAATCTATAGATCAAGCTGGGAAGAGCTGGTATCTGAACAATATTGAGTCTTCCTATCTATGAACATGGAGTATCTCTCCATTTATGTAGATCTTCTTTGATTTCTTTTATCATAGTTTTGTAGTTTTCCTCATATAGATATAAAGAGGTTGTTGAACCAAAAAAGATAAGAACTATTGCTAACATCACCACTAGCATTCTGGGCATATGAGTACTCAAAATATATTTTAATCAGACTATATTTATAATTTTTGCCCTACATTTAAAAAAAGCAATGTGATATCATAAGTATTTTTCCACTTTGTGACATCTTTTCATGCATAAACCTTTTGCATTTTAAAAATTATTCATATGGGGCTGGCCCTGTGGCCGAGTGGTTAAGTTTGCGTGCTCCGCTGCAGGCGGCCCAGTGTTTTGTTGGTTCAAATCCTGGGCATGGACATGGCACTGCTCATCAAACCACGCTGAGGCAGCGTCCCACATGCTACAACTGGAAGGACCCACAACGAAGAATATACAACTATGTACCGGGGGGCTTTGGGGAGAAAAAGAAAAAAAAAATTATTCATATCAACAGGAAAATGGATAAATAAATTGTGGGAAATTCATATAGTGGAATACTGCACAGCAGTTTAAAAAATGAACCACTGCCACCACAACCATATGAATGAATCTTACAGACATAATGTTGAGTAAAAGAAACTAGACACAAAAGAGTACGAACTGTATAATTTCATTTTCATGAAATTTAAGAAAGATGAAAATAATTATACTAATAGATGTCAGAATGCTGGTTACTACTGTGCAGGGGTATGGAGCAATTTGGGCTGAGAAGGGGCAAATGGGAACCATCTGGGATTTGAGGAATGTTTTGTATCCTGATTGAGTGTTAGTTACATGGGTGTATGTGTGTGTTTAGTGAGCTGTGCACTTAAGATTGGTGTACTCTATATATTATACTCTAATAAAAAATTACAAATAAAATGTATGTCACAGGAAAAAACTTGGAAAATATAGAAAGACACAAAGAAAAAAGAGTAATAAACTTAAGGATAATCCTTATTAACTTTTGGGTTTATATCTTTTTATACCTTCTATGCATATATTCAATTGACAAATATATTTCTGATATGACACATGTTTTTTTGTAGTCTCTTTTCATTTAACAATATATTATGAGTACTCTTCTATTTTAATAAAGATTCTTTCATAAGATTTTTAGTTGCGGTGTAGCTTTCTTGTGAGTGCACTTATTCTAAATTATTTGATTAATGTGGCATTTGAAATATAGCTTGTTGCTAGTTTTCCCAAAATAAGAAACAATTCTGATATGAACATTCTTGAAAATGTCTTTGTGTATATCTCTCATTATTTCCTTTATGTATTCTAAATACTAATTCTTTGTTGCTTATTGCATTGCATGTATATTATTCTATGGTTTGTCTATTCATGGTGTATGTTTTCCAAATTTTTTTTATTTTAGTGCGTTCAAATTCATCAGTGTTTTTTCCTTTATGAATTGTAGTATTGGAGTTAAGTTTAAGCAATCTTTCCTGTGCTATGTTTTCTTCTAAAAATGTTAAGTTTTTTTTAATAAAGATTTTTAATCAGCTTGTGATTCATTTTTGTTTATGTTATAAGGTAGGGAATCTATTTTATTTCCTGTGTGAACAGTGAATTTCTAAATAGTCCATCCATTTCCCTCTGATTTTCAATACCAGTCTACCACATATCTGATTTTTGATTGGAATTGCATTGCATTAATGGATTAATTTAGAGAGAATTGACATATTTACAATATGGAGTTTTTCCATTCATGAGCAAGATATAATTCTTCATTTGTTATCTCTTCCTCTATATCTTCCAATAAAATTTTATAATTTTATTTTTAAAAGTCTTAGGTGCTTTTGGTTAGATTTATTCCTGAGTAAGTTAAAGTTTCTGTTTCTTTTTCAAGTGGTATATTTAAAAGAATTGCATTTTAAAATTATTATTGGTGTATAAGAATGGTAGTTGATTTTTATTTATTTATCTTGTAATCAACCACTTTGCTGAACTCCCTTATAGGTTTGTCTATAGATTCTTAAATTTTCTATGTAGATAATCGTGCTGTCTATGAGTAAGGACTATTTTCTCTCTTTCCAATTCCTTCACAGTTTATTTGTTTCTTACTTTGTTAGCTTAAACTTCCACTGTTGTTCATCACAGGCAGTGAAAAAAAATCCTAGTCTTAAATTGTTTACTTTAGAAGAACTATACCACTAGTGTTATGCTATTTAGTAATATGTCTACTGTACTTAAAAAAAATTCATTATTTTTATTTTTTATTAGGAGCTTGATTGAGATGTAATTCACATGCCATAAAATTCGCTATTTGAAAGTATTCAGTGGTTTTTAGTATAGTCAGTTGTGCAACCATCACTAGTATCTAATTTTGAAACATTTTCATTACCTCAGAAAGAAACTTTGTACCTGTTTCCCCCATTTCCTTCTCCCTAAGCTCTTGGAAAGCACTGTTCTACTTTCTATTTCTGTGAATCTGCGTATTCTGGATGTTGTATATAAATGGAAACTCAGCATGTAATCTTTTATGACTGGCTTCTTTACTTTGCATAATGTTTTCAATGTCCATCTATGTTGTAGTATGTAGCACTTCATTCCTTTTTATTAACAAAACATATTCCATTGTATGAATATACTGCATTTTGTTTATCCATTATCAGTTGATGTATTTGGATTGTTTCTACTTTTTGGCTATTGCAAATAACGGTACAATGACTTTTCATGTACAAATTTTTGTGTGGACATATATTTTCAGTTCTCATGAGTATTTAGTTAGGAGTGGAATCGCTGGGCCATATGGTAACTCAGTGTTTAATTTTTTGAGGAACTGCCAAATTGTTTTCCAAAGGGGCTGCACCATTTTGCAATGCCATCAACAATTTATGAGAGTTCTAATTTCTTCCACATCCTCGCCAACACTTGTTAGTGTCTCTTTTTTATTACAGTCTTCCTAGGGGGAGTGAAGTGGTATCTCAAAGAGTTCTTTATATATTCTGGATATTAGCACTTTATTGGATATTTGATTTGCAAATTCTTTTTCTTATTCTATGGGTGCTTTAGGATTTTTGTTATTATTTTTACTAGGTTAAGGAAATTTCCTCTAATCCTAGTTATTTAAGAAATTCATCATTGTGATTATTAAATTTTTTAGAATTTAATTTTTATCAGAGTAACATATGTACATAATTTAAAGAGTCAATTAGTATTATCAAGAAAAGCATTCATCTGTCCCTCTCCTTCTCAATCCCAATTTTCATTTCCCAGTGGCACTTTTAACTTTTATAGTGGTTTCTTCTGTTATTTAACCCCAATTTGCTGAATAACATATGGGTTCAGCTACTTTTGAGTTTTCAATTTAGATGTTCTCTATTGACTTCGTATTAAATATGATGATGATTTAGCTCCTTTACACATACACTCTCTCTTTTTTCTTCTCTCCATCCCTCCCTCTCTTCCTACTTTTCCTCCCTACTTCTTTCCCTTTCTCCACTCTCCATTCTCTCCATACAATTATATTAATGTTCAGTGTGTATATCATCATGTGATAGTAATGTCATGAAACTTACTTGATTGATTTTTTTATCTAACTTTATGTTTCCTGTGAAGTAATAATTATCTGTGTGTGTGTGTGTTTCCCATTCTCTTGGTTTTCTATTCATCTATAAGCCCAGCTGTCAATGTTTGGGTAACCTAGCCAGAAGTGACCTTGGAGTAGTCTCATGATTCAGTATGCAGAAGTTCATTCAGTCCTTCCGTTTTTAGTACAGTGCCTCACCTTCAGTAGTTCAGTTCTGTAGTGTTATAGAATAAATTGCCAGTATTCTGCCAGTGTTGGAGAGAAATAGTAGCCTTCATAGAAGGTATTGCTGAGGTGGCTTGATTTTTTTAAAAGAACAATTTAATACTTGTTTTTCATTAATAATTTGTACCACTGAATGATTTTTCATGTCCATAGCGTCTTTTTCATTCTTTGTTTCTTTTTGAAAAATATTTCTATTTGTATCCTTAATGTTTTTCAGTGGAGACTAATTTTACTCTTATGGACATATATTATTTCATAATATATCTGAATATTAAAATTTATCTGTCGTTTTTCTTAACTGTTTTCCCACTTTATTTTCATTGAGCACATCTTTTATTGTCAAACATCAAAGTTGGCACCAATATCTTTTATTGCTTCAATATTCAGGTTTCTCTTTCATAATGTGGGAAAACATACTTTTCTTTTTTCTTATAATTTTATCTTAATGTCTACACTTCCATCCATATTAAAACTTAGGAGCCATGTAAAAACTAAGAAGGCAGTTAACATACATCTTGTATTGAGCATATATTGTTTCCTTGAGTCATTCTTTTAGTTTTGCTTGTCATATAGTCATACTCAGGGAATAATTCATTTAGGTAGCTTAGCACCCCTTTTAAGCTACCTGGAGAAACCATTTGTTGCATTTTTATTTAGTTCCTTAATTTATTTCTTTTTTTTTTTGAGGAAGATTAGCTCTGAGCTAACATCTGCTGCCAATCCTCCTCTTTTTGCTGAGGAAGATTGACCCTGAGCTAACATCTGTGCCAATCTTCCTCTGTTTTATAAGTAGGGTGGCTGACACAGCATGGCTTGATGAGCAGTGTGTAGGTCTGCACCCGGGATCTGAACCGACAAACCCCGGGCTGCTGAAGGGGAGCACGCAAACTTAGCCACTACACCACGGGGCCAGCCCCTAGTTTATTACTTTTGAAGGGCACTGTATAATACCCTAATTGCCTGAAGAAGTAATGGACCTCCTAAATGTATAACTTAATATTAAAGTGTCATTTACTCTGAAAGAATTTTGGAATATATGGGAATCCAAAACATATTTTAGCACTTGTGTATTAATATTTGCCCAAAATTTTAATGTGTATTTCATTTGGGTTTCATTATAGTTTTGAGGAGTTTGTCTCCCCCCACCCAGTATACTTAATATGGTAATTTCTTATAGGGACATTTTTCTGCTGTCCTACAAAAAGAAGAAAAAGTCCTACCAATTCATGGTAAAGAGTCAAGAGAAGTACCTATTATTAGTGCTTCAACTCAAATAATGCTCAAAGGACTTTTTATGGTGCTTGACTATCTTTTTAGGCAAAATAGCAGGTAAGTGAAGATATCTGATCTGTATTTTTCCTCTTAAAAATATTAGCTTTATTGGGTGCTAGAATGTGCTTAACATATATTAATTTTTATGAGTACGTGGGATAATCGTAAACAAGTGGTATAAGTATTGCTCTTACTTATTGACACAGACTCAGATCAATTGAAATTAGTTTTTATTAATGAAAATGAATATTTAAATCAGTAAATACATACATTTAATTAATTCAGCATTAAATTTATAGTCCTCTAGGACTAAATTTAAGCATTTTTTTCTCTTAAGTATACTTTAGGTATGTTTCTTCCAGTGCCAGAAACTTTCTTTCTTCTTGTATAAAGCCTCTATTTAGGGAAATGTGGAAAATGAAAAGCAGTCAACTCCCTGCATACTACCCCTTGTTAAGTTATAGTACTACCTGGTTCCAGTAATTTTTTTTAGTGTTTTTTTTTATTGTGGTAAAATATACATAGCATAAAATTTACCCTTTTAACCATTTTTAAGTGTATATTTCAGTAGCATTAAGTATATTCACATTGTTGTGCAACCATCATCAATATCCATTTCCAGAATTTTTTCATCATCCCCAACAGGAACTCTTTACCCATGAAACAATATCTCTCATTTCCCTTTCCACACAGCCTCTGATAACCTCTATTCTACTTGTATCTCTGTGGATTTGCACTTTCCAGGTATCTGGTATAAGTGGAATCATATAACATTTGTTGTTTTGTGTCTGGCTTATTTCAGTTAGCATAATGTTTTCAAGGTTCATCCATGTTGCAACATATCAGAATGTCATTCCTTTTTGTGGCGGAAAAATATTTCGTTGTATGTATATGTCACATTTTGTTTATCCATTCTTTTGTTCTTGGACTTTAGAATTTTTCCACCTTTTACCTATTGTGAATAATGCTGCAGTTGAACATTGATATACAAGTAACTGCGAATCCCTGCTTTCAGTTTCTTCTGGATACATAACTAGCAGTGGAATTGCAGGATCAGATGATAATTCTGTATTTAGCTTTTTGAGAAACCAACGTACTATTTTCCACAGCAACTGCACATTTTAGGTTCCCATAGTTATGGGCAAGAGTTTCAATTTCTTTACATCATTGCCAGTACTTGTTATTTTCTGTTTTTTGGGTAATAGCCATCCTCAGGGGTATAAAGTAGTATCTCCTGGTGGTTTTGATTTAATGATTAATTGACTTCTCTAATGGTTAGAGATACTGAACATCTTTTCATGTGCTTTTTGTCCATTTGTATGTCTCCATTGAGGAAATGTCTATTCAAGTCTTTTGCCCATTTTTCAATTGGCTTTTTTGTTGTTGTTGGTATTGTTATTGAGTTGTAGGAGTTATTTGTATATTCTGCATATTAATCCCATGTCAGATATATGCTTTATAAATATTTTCTCCCATTCTGTGGGTTGTCTGCTCACTCCCTTGATAGTGTCTTTTGATGTACAAAAGTTTTTAAATTTTGATCAAGTCCAATTCATCTATGTTTTCTTTTGTTTTTGGTGCTTTTGGTATATTCAAAACACATGGCCAAATCTGATGTCATGAAGATTTTCCCCTATGTTTTCTTCCAGGAGTTTTATAGTTTTTAGCTCCCAGTCTTTTTATAAAAATTCTGTGAACAGATTTAGAGTCCCTGACTTGAGCTTTGAGATCTGATCTCTCTAAGAGCGAAATTAACAGTCAATATTATGGTGAGGATGTAGTAGAGAATACCACATCTTATTCTGTGTAAGCCTAGGCATTTATAGCCTCTTGAAAGCCTATTGAAAGAAATTATAAGCTGCATGGGATCACAGAGATCATCTGCTTCAGTACCTTCATTAAAAGTAGGTGAAGACTGAGACCTACAGTTTAAAGGAACTTAACAATTTTATAATTACTTTCCTAAATTTTTAAAACTTTTAGTAAAAATTATCTTTCTGTTTTCTCATGTAATAAGAAAGTGTAACTCAGTTTTTAGTTTCTTTAACAATAATACAGTTATCTGTTGCGTAACTAATGATTTAACATAGAGTGCAAAGAGCTCTGGCCTAGGAGTTAGGAGGCCTGGATTTTAGTTCTGGCTCTGCCATGATTTACGCAGTGTTTGAACTTAGGGATAGGAAGTGGTAAGGAGTGGATAGTTAGTGATGTCTAATCTGTGTAAGAGGGGTTTGATTCTAAGATTTAATGGCGTATTTTGTATCAGAATTATTGAATTTAATTAGTGGTGGGGGTTGCTGGTTAGGGAGAAGGTTATCTTTGAGTGGGAAGATACCAAGACTCTCAATTTAGTTTTAATATAATCAGTTTTTATATTGTATATAGCTGAGACATTATATGTTTTATAAAGTTTTGCCGTTTAATTACCATTTTATTTACATCTAGGTTTGCAGATGATTATAAAGTTGCTATTCAACAGACTTACTCTTGGATAAATCAGACTGATCCTTCAGATAAAAATGAGTTCTTTGCTCTACCAAAAAATAAGAAACGTTTACGACAGAAAACTGCAGTTCATGTGCTAAACTTTTGGTGCTTAAATCCAGCCGTGGTAAGCTTATTATGTTGTAAATGAAAATTCTGTCTTCTTACTCAATACCAACAATTAAATAAATGTATTTGTCTCTTTTAAAGATAATTTTATGTATCTAATGTTGTTTTCTTTTAGGCCTTTTCAGATATTAATGGCAAAGTTTGGACGATTGTTTTAACATCTGGGACATTATCACCAATGAAATCCTTTTCATCAGAACTTGGTGTTACATTTACTATCCAAATGGAGGCTAATCATGTCATTAATAACTCACAGGTTAGTTTTTTTTTTTAAGTCTCTCAGTCTTTTTACCTCAATATAATTCTATATAAACAAATTAGAATGCACCTGAAGTACAAGCATATTGATCCTGATAGGAAATTCAACATTTCAGTTTTAGAATAAAAGAAAATCTGTGAGCTACTTGATAATATCAACAAAAGGAAATGCTATTAAACAGCATTGCTTCAACCCATTGAGTAAAAATATGCACTTTGGATGCAAAGACTGTATTGCAATTTCCTTATCTAAGGAAGTTTTAGTTTTTTCATGAAAATTAAAAACAAAACAAAAATTCAAGTTATTTACCATATTTCCTACTGTATAATTATTTGTTCATGTGTTTCTCTTTTCCATTAGACTATGGTGTATCCTTATTCTTCTTTTTACATCCCCATTCTTCCACTGCTCTTAGAGTAATACCTGGCATTAATTAGCAAGTGTTCAGCAAACGTTTGAATATCTGAGATGATGTAGAAGTACTCTTATGAGTCCTTAAGAGTAAGGAGAGTTAAGATTTTAATTTTTCGTAACAGTACCATATAAATGTTATTTTAGTTTTCCTAGGAACTTTTGAATTGTCATTTGCCAATCTGCCTTCTGTTTCTTTTTATGAAGTAATTTAAAGCAGTTAGCTACATGCTAAACACCACCTGTGTGCCTAACATAGTTCTAATTCTTTATAAAGCTGTGGTTTTCAACCAAGGTGTATTTGTAGGGACATTTTTGGTTCTCACAATTACTTGGGAGGACTATGGGCATTTAGCAGTTGGGGTCATTGAATGCTAAGCTCCTATGTAACAAAGAATTGTGCTTTCCAGAATGCCAGTGTGCTCCTGTTTAGAAACACTGCCATAAACAATAATGAAGGAAAACTATATAGTGCACATTTTCAAGTTGCTTTCTTTAGAGACTCAGATATATACGGGAAGTTATTAGTAAATTTAGTATATATTTTCTTGTAAGAATGGTGTTGTAGGTTCTGTGTTCTCAATCTAGTGCATAAAAGCACATTTAACCTGTAATGTCATTGAATTATAATAGTAATAGTATGCTAGTTGTTTAGCTGAATTCTGTTAGAATATTAGAATATTTTCCCCCAACTTTTAAAAATTTGTTTTTTATTTTAATTGTAGTAAAATACACATAATTTAAAACTTACCATCTTAACCATTTTTAGGTATACTGTTCAGTCTTGTTAACTATATTCATATGGTTGTGCAGCCAACCTAGAGAACTTCTCCATCTTGCAAAACTGAAATTCTTTTCTGGTTAATCAACAATTCTCCATTCCCCACTCCTCCCAGCCCTTGGTAACCACCATTCTACTCTCTCTTTTCATAAATTTGACTACTCTAGATACCTCATATAAGTGGATTTATGAGCTGTTTTTCTTTTTTTGATTAGCTTATTTCACTTAGCATGATATCTTTAAGGTTCATCGATCTTGTAACGAGTCAGAATTTCCTTGCTTTTTAAGGCTGAGTAATATTCCAATGTATGTATGTATATTTTGTTTGTACATTCATTTGTTGATTTCCCCAATTTTTTTTGTTGTTGAGGTCAAATTGGTTTATAACATTATGTAAATTTTGAGTGTACATCATTGTATTTCGGCTTCTGTATAGACTGCATAGTGTTTATCCCCAGAAGTCTAGTTTCCTTTTGTCACCATACATATGTATCTCTTTACCTCTTCCACTGTCTTCCCTTCTCCCATCCCCCATCCACTTCAGTAACAACCAATCTGTCTTCTGTATGTATGTGTTTGTTTATCTTCCACATATGAGTGAAATCATATGGTATTTTTCTTTCTCCACCTGACATATTTCACTTAGCATAATACCCTCAAGTTCCATCTATGATTGTGAATGGCACGATTTCATCTTTTTTATGGCTGAGTAGTATTCCATTGTGTATATATATACCACATCTTCTTTATCCATTCATCTTTTAATGGGCACTTAGGTTGCTTCCAAGTCTTGGCTATTGTGAATAATGCTGCAGTGAACATAGGGGTGCACTATTTCGAATTAGTGTTTTCATGTTCTTTGGATAAATGCCCAGAAGTAGAATAGCTGGATCATATGGTATTTCGATTTTTAATTTTTTGACAAATGTCCATGCTGTTTTCCATAGTGGTTACAACAGTTTGCATTCTCACCAGCAGTGTGTGAGGGTTCCCTTTTCTCCACATCCTCTCCAACACTTATTTATTGTCTTTTAATAATAACCATTCTGATGGATGTGAGGTGATATCTCATTGTAGTTTTGATTTGCATTTCCTTAATAATTAGTGATGTTGGACATCTTTTCATGTGCCTGTTGGCCATCTGTATATCTTCTTTGGAAAAATGTTCTCATCTTCTGCCTGTTTTTTGATCAGGTTTTCATTTTTTTGTTGAGTCGTATGAGTGCTTTATATATTTTGGAAATTAACCCCTTGTCAGATATATGATTTGCTAATATTTTCTCCAGTTGGTGGGTTGTTTTTTTGTTTTGTTGATGGTTTCCTTTGCCATGCAAAAGATTTTTAGTTTGATGTAAGCCCATGTGTTTCCTTTTTCTTTTGTTTCTCTTGCCTGAGGAGACATGATATTCAAAAAGATACTGCTAAGACAGAAGTCAAAGAGCATATTGCCTCTATTTTCTTCTAGGAGTTTTATGGTTTCAGGTCTTACACTCAAATCTTTAATCCATTTTGAGTTAATTTTTGTGTATGGTGTAAGATAATGGTTTACTTTCATTCTTTTGCATGTGGCTGTCCAGTTTGCCTAGCACCATTTATTGAAGAGACTTTCCTTTCTCCATTTTATGTTCTTGGCTCCTCTTCGAAGACTACCTGTCCATAGATGTGTGGTTTTATTTTTGGGCTTTCATTTCTGTTCCATTGATCTATATGTCTCTTTTTGTGGCAGTATCATGCTGTTTTGATTACTATAGCTTTGTAGTATATTTTGAAGTTAGGGATTGTGATACCTCCAGCTTTATTCTTTTTTCTCAGGATTGCTTTGGCTATTCAGGGTCTTTTGTTGTTCAATATAAATTTTAGGATTTTTTGTTCTGTTTCTGTGAAGAATGTTATTGGGATTCTGCTTGGGATTGCATTCAATCTGTAGATTGCTTTAAGTAGTATGGACATTGAAACTATGTTTATTCTTCCAATCTGTGAGCATGGAATATCTTTCCATTTCTTTATGTTTTCTTCAAATTCTTTTAATAATGTCTTACAGTTTTTGGCGTTTAGGTCTTTCACCTCCTTAGTTAAAATTTATTCCTAGGTATTTTATTCTTTTTTGTTGAAACTGTAAATGGGATTCTATTCTTGATTTCTCTTTCTGCTAGTTCATTGTTAGTGTATAGAAATGCAACTGATTTTTGTAAGTTGATTTTGTACCCTACAACTTTACTGTATTCATTAATTATTTCTAATAGGTTTTGGTGGATTCCTTAGGGTTTTCTTTATATAGAATCATGTCATCCACAAATAGTAATAATTTTACTTCTTTTCCAACTTAGGTCCCTTTTATTGCTCTGGCTAGGACTTCCAATAGTATGTTGAATAAGAGTGGCGAGAGTGAATATCCTTGTCTGGTTCCTTTTCTTGGAGGAACAGCTTTCAGTTCTTCACTGTTGAGTATGATATTGGCTGTGGATTTGTCCTATATGGCCTTTATTATGCTGAGATACTTTATGATTCCCCCAGCTTTTTTCTAAAAAATTACAAACTTCAGAAAAGTAGAAAAATTAGTATTAATGCAGTGAGCAGCATCTTTATACCCTTCACCTAGATTCATTGATTGTTAATATTTTGCATAGAAAAAAACCCCAATAATTTCAATATAGATTTCCTTTAAACTCATTGCTTGATCATTTGACATACATGTAATTAAGGCTCATAACTAAATGTTAATTTGGCTGCCTAGTTTAGGCATATATGAGAGAAAGAGAGAAGAGGAATATGGCAGAACGTAAACAATTGCATTATGTATGTATGTATGTGTATCCAAAATGCACATTTTTGGATAAACTATTAGAAAGTAATTTGTAGACATCATGACACTTTGCCCTTAATAGTTTGGCATGTCTTTCATAAGAACAAGTACATAAACACAATACCATGATCATACCCAAGAAATTTAATATTGATACAATAGAATCGATATTTATATTTCTTCAGTTATTCCCATTATACCTGTTTATTTTTGTTATTCCTAATCCAGGATCTAGTCAAGCATTATATATTGCATTTGGTTTTCATTTAGTCTTTGAAACAGTTTTCTTGTCCTTTTTTTTCTTTCATGACACTTTTTAAGAATTCATATCACCAGTTGTCTTGAGGAATATCTTATAATCAGGATTTATCCAATTGTTTCTTTATGATAAGATTCAGGTTAAACAGTTTGGTAAGAATACTATATAGGTGATATTGTTACTTTCCATTGCATCATATCAGGAAACACAGAATATCAGTTGTCTTATTACTAGTTGATCATTTGGTTAAAAGTTGGTTAAACTGGTATCTGTCAGATGTCATCTTGCAAGATGTACCTCAATCTCATACATCATTTTTAAATATAGGACTATTACACTTTTCAATACTCCGAGGTGTTTGTATATTGTCTTTACATTACTAGTAAAGTTTGTTCTTTCTTTTAGTCAAATTAACTAGGCTAAGGCTAGATCTGTATGACTGTAGAGGAATTACAAATATGTGAAAGTTGGTGGGTCTGATTTTCTGTGACCATAGATCTTTGAGCACCAGTGAATTTGTGAAAGAGTAGTTCCTGTCCTAGTTGAGTCTCAGAGACTTACCTAAAGCAGATCATAGCAGCCCTCACCTCTAATATTTTGGAATCATTGTTGCTTTATTGATTTTATTTATTCACATCATGCAACAAAATTTTGTTACATGCTTAATTTTGCAAAGGTATTGAGGAAATAGATAAGTAAAACCCTTTTTGCTTTCATCCTAAAAGAATTCAGTGGTGTGCCTAAAATAAACTTCTATAGATTAAATCTATATACAATTAATTAAAGGTAATAGAAAAAAACCCCTACAACGTAAAAACAAATTTCATTGCTTCTCGGCCTTTTGGCTAAGATCAAGTGTAAAAACAAATTTCCTCTAAACTTGTTGCTTGACCTTCTTTTGACATACACATAATTAAGGCTTCCAACTAAATGCTAATTTGCCTGCTTAGTTTAGACTTAACTCTAATACTGACATATTGATGTTCTAGGTTTGGGTTGGCACCATTGGGTCAGGCCCCAAAGGTCGGAATCTTTGTGCTACCTTCCAGCGCACGGAAACATTTGAGTTCCAGGATGAAGTGGGAGCACTTTTGTTATCTGTGTGCCAGACTGTTAGCCAAGGAATTTTGTGTTTCTTGCCATCTTACAAGGTAAGGGAATATTTATTGTTTCTTTTGCCTTTAAAAAAATTATGTGGGATTTCCATGATAGGCTTCCTGGGGTCAGAAGCAACAAGGGAATTATAGTTTTCTGAACATTATATATTGTTGTACTTATTTATTGATTATGATACTGCCTGATTGTTCTATCACTGTTTTGCTTGAAAGTCTAAAAGCTAAAGTCTTCAAGCAACGTTAGTTATATGCGAAGACTATTTATGTGTGATTTTTTTTTTTTAAGATTTTATTTTTATTTTTTTCCTTTTTCTCCCTAAAGCTCTCCGGTACATAGTTATACACTCTTAGTTGCGGGTCCTTCCAGCTGTGGTATGTAGGACGCCGCCTCAGCGTGGCTCGATGAGCCGTGCCATGTCCGCACCCAGGATTCGAACAGACAAAACACTGGGCTACCTGCAGCAGAGCACGTGAACTTAACCACTCGGCCACGGGGCCGGCCCCTGTGATTTTTATTCTTAGAGGCAGCTTGGTATTTTCATAGCTGAAGGAAAAAGGAGCATTCCTTTTCACTTTCATAAATTGCATTTTTGAATGTTTCAGTAATCTAAATCTAAAGTCAAACTTTGTCGCCCATCTTTTTACTTCATGTGTTTGGCTAGAAGAAAACATTTTTTTTCTTGTTTTTATAATCACTCTGACTTTTAATATTTTCTCAGGTTAAACTGAGTTATAGTGTATTTTAATCCTGCTAATATTCAAAGCATTAATACCACATATATTCCTGAGAGTAATATCATATTTTATCAAAATCTAAGCTAAATTCCAATGTAGAGAAGCAGTATTCCCTTTTCTTTTTTCATAGGAAGTTATATATGTAAGGATAGTAGCATAAGTAAGTAATATATCTGAATGACAATAGTGATACTTTTGGCTCTCCTACTGTCTTTCTGTCTATATACATACTGCTGTGGTCTGAATATGTCTACCCAACTTTGTATGTTGAAATCCAAACCCCCAAAGATGATGACATTAGGAGGGGCCTTTGGAGGTGCTTAAGTCATGAGGATAGAATCCTCATGAATAGGATTAGTGTCTTATAAAAGAGACTCCAGAGATCCCTTGTCCCTTCCACCACGTGAGGGCACAGCAAGGAGGTGCCACCTAAGAACCATGAAGAGGGCCCTCACCAAACGTGACCATGCTGGTGCCTTGATCTTGGACTTTCCAGCCTCCAAAATTATAAGCAATAAATTTCTGTTATTTGTATGAGCTACGCAGTCTGGGGTAATTTATTATAGCAGCCTGAATGGGACTAAGACACATACTTTGTTAGTCAGAGATGCAGTAAATTAGTCCTCTTGTAGATAAATTGAAAGAATTGCTTTCAGAAGAAATTTAATCAGATAGTTTTTTTATAAGAATATCTAAAAATAAAATGAACATAAACATCTTAAAAATTCTTCATAGAAAGCATTTATTGCAGTGTGAACATCTATACCAAACAGTTATAACTAATAACTAGTAACTAATAACCAAACAGTTAAAACTAATAATTAAGCCTAAAACTAAAGAAAAGCAAAATCTCAACACATTAATAAAACCTTTTTATATTTTTCAATCACAATCACAAAAAGCAAGCCGGGAAATGTCCAGTTGAGTAGATGAACAATTTCATTTTTTACTAGGCATCAAAGACATGGTCAGAATGGTTCTTATATGATAGGAAGAAGCTTAGTGTGATTTGTTTCTTAGTATTTATAGAGGAGAACTAAATCTAATATAAAGTTATTCAAATGGACAATGATATAATTGTCAATGAAAAAGTTACAGTGGAAAAGAAAACAACCTATTTGTTAAATAATGCACTATACCTTCTGGTCCCAGTGTTCTCGCACAATATACTTTTCATTAGCCAGTTTTGATAATTTAAAAATATATTTTAATTATTAGTATATTGAGGTGAAATATATCACTTGATAGGAGGAAAGTAATTACTCTAAATATAAATGGAATATCACCTCCTAATTTGATTTTTTGGAGTAGATATAACACAGTATTAGTTTTATAGTTACTGAAATTGTTGTGTGACTACAGAAACTATAACAGTTAAATATACTTTTTAGCAGATTTATAAATTGGAATAATGAATGGATTGTTTCTCTACTTCTACCTTTTCAACTAAAAAAGATAAAAAAGATACAGAAAATAAGCTTTCAAACGTATTTTCTTTTTCATTTATTTATTTGACTAGTAGTGAGATTGATTGTTCTGTGGGTTTTATTTAAAAAAAATTTGTTTAAACAAAAACCACATGATCATCTCAATAGATGCAGAGAAAGCATTCGACAAGATCCAACACCCATTTATGATAAAAACCCTCAGTAAAATGGGTATAGAAGGAAAGTACCTCAACATAATAAAGGCCATATATGATAGACCCACAGCCAACATCATACTCAATGGACAAAAACTGAAAGCCATCCCTCTGAGGACAGGAACAAGACAAGGGTGCCCACTTTCACCACTCCTATTCAACATAGTACTGGAGGTGCTGGCCAGAGCAATTCGGCAGGAAAAAGAAATAAAAGGAATCCAAATAGGTAACGAAGAAGTAAAACTCTCGTTGTTTGCAGACGACATGATCTTATATATAGAAAACCCCAAAGAATCCACAGAAAAACTATTAGAAATAATCAACAACTACAGCAAAGTAGCAGGGTATAAAATTAAGGTGCATAAATCAGTAGCATTTCTATACACTAACAATGAACTAACAGAAAAAGAACTCAAGAACTCAATCCCATTCACAATCACAATGAAAAGAATAAAATACCTTGGGATAAACTTAACCAAGGAAGTGAAGGATCTATACAATGAAAACTACAAGACTTTCTTGAAAGAAATTGACGATGACATAAAGAGATGGAAAGACATTCCTTGCACATGGATTGGAAGAATAAACATAGTTAAAATGTCCATACTACCTAAAGCAATATACAGATTCAATGCTATCCCAATCAGAATCCCAAGAACATTCTTCACAGAAATTGAACAAACAATCCTAAAATTCATATGGGGCAACAAAAGACCGCGAATTGCTAAAGCAATCCTGAGCAAGAAAAACAAAGCCGGCGGAATAACAATCCCCGATTTCAAAACATACTACAAAGCTACAGTGATCAAAACAGCATGGTACTGGTACAAAAACAGGTCCACAGATCAATGGAACAGAATTGAAAGCCCAGAGATAAAACCACACATCTATGGACAGCTAATCTTCGACAAAGGAGCTGAGGGCCTACAATGGAGAAAAGAAAGTCTCTTCAACAAATGGTGCTGGGAAAACTGGACAGCCACATGCAAAAGATTGAAAATTGACCATTCTTTTTCACCACACACGAAAATAAACTCAAAATGGATCAAAGACCTAAAGATTAGGCCTGAGACAATAAGTCTTTTGGAAGAGAATATAGGCAGTACACTCTTTGACATCAGTTTCAAAAGGATCTTTTCAGACACTGTAACTCCTCAGTTGAGGGAAACAATAGAAAGAATAAACAAATGGGACTTCATCAGACTAAAGAGCTTCTTCAAGGCAAGGGAAAACAGGATTGAAACAAAAAAAACAGCTCACTAATTGGGAAAAAATATTCACAAGCCACTTATCCGACAAAGGGTTAATCTCCATAATATACAAAGAACTCACACTGCTTAACAACAAAAAAACAAACAACCCGATCAAAAAATGGGCAGAGGACATGAACAGACATTTCTCAAAAGAAGATATGAATATGGCCAATAGACACATGAAAAGATGTTCATCATCGCTAATCATCAGGGAAATGCAAATCAAAACTACACTAAGATATCACCTTACACCCGTTAGATTGGCAAAAACATCCAAAACCAAGAGTGACAAATGTTGGAGAGGTTGTGGAGAAAAAGGAACCCTCATACGCTGTTGGTGGGAATGCAAACTGGTACAGCCACTATGGAAAACAGTATGGAGATTTCTCAAAAAGTTAAAAATAGAAATACCCTATGACCCAGCCATCCCATTACTGGGTATCTATCCTAAGAACCTGATATCAGAAATCTCAAGAGTCCGTTGCACCCCTATGTTCATCGCAGCATTATTTACAATAGCCAAGACGTGGAACCAGCCTAAATGCCCAGAAACTGATGATTGGATAAAGAAGATGTGGTATATATACACAATGGAATACTACTCAGCCATAAAAAAAGACAAAATTGGCCCATTCACAACAACGTGGATGGACCTCGAGGGTATTATGTTAAGCGAAATAAGCCAGTCAGAGAAAGACGAACTCTATATGACTCCACTCATAGGTGGAAGTTAGTATATTGATAAGGAGATCTGATCGGTGGTTACCAGGGAAAAGGGGGGGTGGGGGGAGGGCACAGAGGGGGAAGTGGTGTACCCACAACATGACTAACAAAAATGTACAACTGAAATCTCACAAGGTTGTAATCTATCATAACATTAATAAAAAAAAAAAATTTTGTTTATTGTCTGTTTATACTATATTTATCTTTTTAATTGATTTGAATGGACTTTTAATATATCACATGTATTAATTAATTAGTTAATTAATACATGTGATATATTACATGTACATGATACATATCATAAAATCATAATACATATCCATAATACATATCATAAAAAACTTCTCCAGTTTTTCATTTGTTGACTTATTGTAATTTTATTTGAAGCTTTAAAAGTTTAATTTATCAAATTAGTTCTTATACATAATTAAATAATAATAATGATTATAATGAGAAACAACAGTTTCCTGCCCCACTTCTCCTCACTTTCCAGTTCCACACCTCAGACGCTTCTCAAATCTTTGAGCTATTCCTTTGATATTTATTATTTCTTTTTTTATTGTAGTAAAATATGTATAACATAAAATTTATCATTTTAACCATTTTTAAGTGTGCAGTTTAGCCACATTAAATATATTTGCAGTTACAACCGTAACCACTATTCATTTCTAGACTTTTCATCATCCCAAACAGGAGCTCTGTAGCCATGAAATAGTAGCCCCTCTACCACAGTTCCTGGTAACCTCTATTCTGCTTTCTGTCTATAAAAATTTGTCTATTCTAGGTACCTTGTATAAATGAAATCATTCAATATTTGACATTTTGTGTCTGGTTTATTTCCCTTAGCATAATGTTTTCAAGGTTCATCCATATTATAGCATGTATCAGAATTTCATTCCTTCTTATGGCTGAATAATAGTCCGTTATATATATATATATCACATTTTGTTTATCCATTCATCTGTTGATGGTCACCTGGGTTCTTTCTACCTTTTGGCTATTGTGAATAATGCTGCTCTGGATATTGGCATACAAATATCTATTTGACCCCTTGCTTTCCATTCTTTTAGATATATACCTAGAAATGGAATTGCTAGATCCTATGATAATTATGTATACCTTTTTGAGGAACTGATGTGCTATTTTCCACAGCAACTGCACAATTTTAGATTCCTATCAGCAACGCACAAAGGTTTCCATTTCTCCACATCCTTATGAATATTTGTTATTTTCTGTTTTTTTGGATAATAGCTGTCCTAATGGATGTGAAGTGGTATCTCCTTGTTTGATTTGTATCTCTGTTATGGCTAGTGATGTTTCATGTGCTTATTGGCCATTTGTATATCTTCTTTTGAGAAATGTCTACTCAAATCCTTTCCTCATATTTGAGTCTGTTTTGTTGTTATTGTTGAGTTGTAGGAGTTCTTTGTATATTCTAGATATTAATCCCTTATCAGATATATGCTTTTTAAATATTATCTCCCGTTGTATGAGTTTTTTCACTCTATTAGTGTCCTTTGATGCACAAAAGTTTGAAATTTTGAGGAAGTTCAGTTATCTCTTTTTTCTTTTGTTGTTTGTACTTTTTCTGTCATAACCAAGAAATCATTGCCAAATCCAATGTCATGAAGATTTTCCCTGTGTTTTCTCTAAGGGTTTAATAGTTTGGCTGTTAGATTTAGTTCTTTGATCCATTTCGAGATAATTTTTATATATGGTGTGTAATATATAAATATATGGTCCACTTCATGTTTTGTGTGTGTGGATATCCAGTTTTCCCAGCACCATTTGTTGAAAAGACTCTTTTTTTCTCCATTAAATGATCTTGATTCCCTTGTTGAAAACCCCTTGACCAAAGGATTATTTCTGGACTTTCTATTCTATTCCTGTGGTCTATACATCTGTCCTTTTGCCATTACTGTTTTGATTATTTTAGGTTTTCACTAAGTTTTGGAATCAGGAAGTGTCACTGCTCCAACTTTGTTTTTTTCAAGATTGTTTTGGGCTATTTGGAGTTCCTCAAGATTGCTTGAGCATTTTACAATGGGTTTTTCTTTTTCTGCAAAAGAATATCTTTGGGATTTTGATAGGGATTGCATTGAATCTATATTTTGCTTTGGTAGTATTATTGTCCTAATAATATTAAGTATTCCAATCACTTAACATGGAATGTCTTTCCATTTATTTGTGTCTTCTTTAATTTTTTTCAGCAGTGTTTAGTAGTTTTCAGGATACAAATCTTCTTGGTTAAATTTATTCCTAAGTATTTTTTTCTTTGATGGTATTGTAAATGGAATTGTTTTCTTACTTTCCTTTTTGTGGAGTTCGTTGCTACTGTATGGAAATGGAAATGATTTTTGTGTACTGATTTTGTATCCTGTAACTTTGCTGAATTTATTTACTCTAGAATTTTTTGTTGAAAATTTAGGGTATTCTATTTAGAAGACCATATCATCTGCAAATAGAGTTCAATTTACTTCTTCCTTTCCGATTTGGATGTCTTTTGTTTCTTTTTTTGCCTGATTACTCTGGCTAGAATTTCCACTACTGTGTTGAATAGAAGTAGGGCAAGCTAGCATCCTTGACTTTTTCTAAGGGTGATAGCTGTGGCTTTTTCATGTATTGCTTATCATGTTGAGGAAGTTTCCTTCTATTCCTAGTTTACTGCTTGTTTTTTGTCATTGATGTTGTTCTGCATCAATTGAGATAATCTTGTGATTTTTTGGTCCTTCGTGCTATTAATGTTGTGTATTACGTTCATTGATTTTCGTATGTTGAATCACTCTTGCATTTTGGGAATAAATTAGTCATGGTGTATAATCTTTTTATTATGTTGCTGAATGTGGTTTGCTAGTATTTTGTTGAGGATTTTTGCATCACTATTTATAAGGGATATTGGTCTGTAGTTGTCTTTGCTTGTAGTATCTTTGTCTGCCTTTGCTATCAGGATGATACTAACCTCAGAGAATAAGTTAGTAAGTATTCTCTACTCTTTAATTTTTGGGAAGTTTGGGTAGGATTGCTGTTAATTATTCTTTAAATGTTTGGTAGAATTCACCAGTGAAGCTACCTGTCAAGGGATATTCTTTGTTGGAAGTTTTTTGATTGCTGATTGAATCTCCTTACTAGTTCTGAATCTATCCAGATTTTCTATTTCTTCATGATTCAGTTTTCATAGATCATTTCTAGGAAATTGGTTCATTTTATCTAGATTTTCCAATTTGGTGTCATATGATTTTTCATGATATTCCTTTATCAATCCTTATTTCTGTAAAATGGGTGGTGATGTTCCCACTTTCTTTTATAGTTTTAGTAATTTGAGTCTTTTTTGTTCCTTTGTCACTGTGGTTAAAAGTTTGTCACTTTTGATTTTTTTCAAAGAACCAACTTTTGGTTTTGTTGATTTTGTCTATTATCTTCTATTTTCTGTTTTATCTCTTCTGTAGTCTTTATTATTTCCTTCCTTCTCCTAGTTTTGGGTTTAATTTTCTCTTCTTTTTCTAGTTCCTTAAAGTGTAAAATTAGGTTATTGACTTGAGTTCTTTCTCTTTTAAAGTATGTCATTTCTCTTAACACTACTTTGTTTGCATTTCCATCATTATGTTGTGTTTTCATTTTCACATTTCTCAAGATATTTTATGATTTCTCTTGTGATTTCTTCTTTGACCTATTGGTTGTTTAAAAAGTGTTATTTAATTCCCTTGTAGTTTGAATTTTCTAGTCTTCCTTCTGTTATTGATTTCTAGTTTTATTCCATTGTGATCAGAAAAAATATTTTGTATGATTACAGTCTTTTTAAATGTATAAAGTCTTGTTTTGTGGACTAACATGTGATCTCTCCCGGAAATTGTTTCATATGCATTTGGGAAAAATGTGTGGTTCTGCTGTTGCTGAGTGGTGTTCTATACGTGTCTACTAGGTCCAGTTGATTTATAGTGTTGTTCAAGTACTCTGTTTTCTTACTTAGCTCTGTTCAATTTCTATTCATTATTGAAAGTAGGGTATTGAAGTCCTCAACTATTATTGTAGAATTGTCAGTTTCTCCCTTCAACTCTGTCATTGTTTGCTTCACATATTTTGGGACTCTGATTTTGGTGTACGTATGTTTACAGTTGTTATATGTTCTTCATGAATTGACCCTTTTAGCAATGTATAGTATCTGTTGTCCCTTGTGACAGTTTTTGACTTAAAGTCTATTTTGTCTGATATTAGTAATGGCACCCTACTTCTCTTTTGGTTGCCATTTGCATGGAATATCTTTTTGCATCCTTTCAGTTTCAACCTTCACATTTTTAGAGCTAAAGTTAATCTCTTGTAGTCAACATATAGTTGGACTATGTTTTTTTTAATCCATTCTGATAATGTCTGCCTTTTGATTGGAGAGTTTAATCCATTTATATCTGAAGTAAAAAATTATGAGAAAAGACTTAGCCATTTTGTTATTTGTTTTCTGTGTGTCTTATAACTTGTGTGTCCCTTATATCCTCCATCACTGCCTTGTTTTTGTGTTTAGTTAATTTTTTTGTAGTTATTAATTTTGATTTCTTTCTCACATTCTCTTGTATATATTTCATAGATATTTCTTTTGTGGTTACCATGGGGATTACCTCTAACATCCTAGAATTATAACAGTCTGATTTGAATTGATACCAACTAAACTTCATTTGTGTACAAAAACTCCACTTGTAAACAGCTCTGTCCCCATCTTTATGTTCTTGATATCATAAACTATTTCTTTATACCTGTTTGCTCGATAACATATATTTATGATAATTTTTTATGCATTTGTCTTTTAAATCCTGTAGAAAATTCAAAAATAGAGTTACAAACCAAAATTTCAATAATAATGGCTTCATATTTGCTGATGTATTTACCTTTACTGGAGATCTTTATATTGTTATACAGTTTAAAGTTACTTTCTAGTGTCCTTTGATTTCAAAATGAACTCCTCTCATTGCATTTCTTGTAGGGCAGGTCTAGTGTAATGAACTGTCTCAGCTTTTGTTTATCTGAAAGGGTCATAATTTCTCCCTCATTTTTGAAGGAAAGTTTTGCCAGATATAGAATTCTTGGTTGATATTTTTTTCTTTAGCACTTTAAATATATCATCCCAGTGTTTTTTGACCTCTAAGGTTTCTGATGAGAAATGAGCTTATGATCTTTTTGATGATTCTTTGTATGTGTTGAATTGCTTCTCTCTTGCTTGCTTTTTTTTTTTTCGTTCTTTTTCTTTCGACGATTTAAGTATAAAGTGTCTTTGTGGGGGGTCACTTTGTATTTATCTTAATTGGATTCATTAAGCTTCTTGGATTTGTAGATTCATTTCTTTCATCACATTTGGGAGATTTTCAGCCGTTATTTCTTGAAATATTTGAATTGAATGATAATGGAAATAGAAAATATCATAATTTATGCAGTGCAGCTGAAGTTATACTTAGAGGGAAATTTATAGCTTAATGCTTATTAGGAAAATAAGAAAGATCTTAAAATCATAATTTAAATTTCCACCTTTTCTATAAAATGAGGAAAATAAACACAAAGTAAATAGAAGAAAAGAAATAAGAACAAAAAAGTCAGTAAAATAGAACACCAACAAATAATAGAAACAAATCAATGAAACCAAAGACTGTACAATTTTTAAAATCTAGCAAGACCAGTCAAGATAAAAAAAAAAGTTACCAATATTAGGAATTAAGAGGTAACATCATTACACATTTTGTTGAATTAAAAAGATAATAAATGGATATTTTCAACAATTTTATTCCAAGCAGTTAAACAACTTGTATGAAATAGATATATTTCTCTTTTTTTGGTGAGGAAGATTGGCCCTGAGCCAACATCTGTTGCCAGTCTTCCTCTATTTGCTTGAGGAAGATTGGCCCTGAACAAACATCTGTGCCAATCTTCCTCTGTTTTGTATATGGGACGCTACCACAGCATGGCTTGATGAGTGGTATGTAGATCCATGCCCGGGATCTAAACCCATGCATGAACCCTGGGCCACCAAAGCAGAGCACACCAGCTTAACTACTACACCAGTGGGCCCATCCCTAGACGTATTCCTTGAAAAACGCAGATTATTAAAATTGACTGAATGAGAATCAGGTAGGTCAAATCACATATCTGTTGAACAAATTTAAGTACTAATTAAAATCTTTTAACAAGGAAAAGTATAGGCTCAGATGTCTTCATGGGTGAATGCTATCAAGAAAGTATATTATATTTCTTATAGTTCCTTATAGTTCTAAGTAATTTTTACCAATATTATAAAAAAAAAAAAGAAAAGAAAAATTACCAATACTGCACAAGCTCAGAAAACAGAGGAAGAAGGAGCACTTCCCACCTTATCAGGCAAGCATAACTCTGATACCAAAGCCAAAGAAGGACATTACAAGGAAACAAAATTATAGACCAACACGGGCCTAAAAGTCATTAACAAAAAATTGATAAGTTCAACCCATTAATATAAAAAGGATCATACATCATGACAACTGGGATTTATCCTGGGAAGCCAATAATAGTTCATCTTCAAAAATCAACAAGTATAAGTCACCACATCAACAGAATAAATTAGTAAAACCACATTTATCTAAAAAATTACAGATAAAGCATTTTACAAAATTTACTGCCAATTTATGATATAAACTCAGTAAACAAAAAACAGCCTGATAAAGGGGATTTATGAAAAACTTAACAGCATCCTGTTTAAGGTTGTAAGATTGAATGCTTTTTTTGCCTGCTTTCAGAAACAAGGTACAGCTGTCCATTCTTACTACTTCTATTCAAAACTATACAGTATCTAGTGCAGTAAGGCTAGAAAAAGAAGTAAAAATTATAAAGATTTGAAAAGAAGTTAAACTGGTTTTCCTCAGACATTGATTGTGTACTCAGAACATCCTAAGGAGTCTACCAAAAAAGCTATGAGAAATGACAACTAAATGTAGCAAGTTCTCAGTCTAGAGAAAGGCAATATCATGAGCAGATTGTATGTTTATGATAGTAGTGAACTATTAGAAAATGAAGTGTAAAACAATACCAGTTAAAATAAGATTTAAAAAGCATGAAATTGTATGCATGATGTGCATGACCTGAACGCTAAGAAGTACAAAACTTTGCTGAGAGAAATTAAAGCTTATATATAAAATCTATATAAATATAAAGAGATACCATGTTCTTGAGTTGGAAGTCTCAGTATTGTTAAGGTGTCTATTTTCCTGAAATTGATCTACACATTCAAGCCAATCTTAGTAAAAATTCCAATAGGCTTTTTAAAAAAATAAATTGACGTGATTCTATAATTCACACAACAATGCAAATAACTTAGACGTTTAAAAAGTTTAGAAAAGTTGACAGTCTTAAATACCTGGTTTCAAGATTTACTGTAAAGCTACAAAAATCAAGATAGTTGGGTATGGATAGAAGAATAGACATATATATCAGTGGAACAAAATAGAGTCCAGAAGTAGATCCACATGTATATGGTCAATTGACTTTTGACAAAGATACCAAGTGAGTTTAATGGAGAAGTGGCAGTCTTTTCAGGAAATAGAACGCTTGTATATCCATATGGGATAAGATGAATGATTGACAACTTGTAACCTTGTGCAAAACTTAACTCAAAATTGATCACGTACCTAAACATAAAAGCTAAACTAAAAATTAAAATCACCTCTTTAAAGACCTTATTTCAAACTATGGTCACATTCTGGGGTACTGAGAGGTAGGGCTTTAACATGAATTTTGGAGGAGAACAACTCAGCCCATAACAGGGCATAAAGGAACTCTTTGGGAAAATGTAAATGTTTCATATTTTGATTATCGTGGGAGTTACTTGGATACTTAGATTTGTCAAAACTCATTAAGGTGTTCATTTAAAATGGATGCATTTTGTTATATGTAAATTATACCTCATTAAAATAGCTTTTTTAAACAGTAAAACATCAGCCCAAACAAAACAAAAGAAATAAAAACTCTCATCACAAATCTGATTAAAATTTCGTTAAAATATGTTTATCTGGAAACGATAATATAAGATCTTCCCACACGGGAATATGGTATGCATCTATATTATGCAATGTTTTTGTAGCCTTTGGTAAAATTAGGTAGTTAAATTAACAATAAAACAGTGCCCTTACTACTTTCCCTTTAACAAAACTGGGTAAACGTTCTGCTTTTCATTAGGTCAGCTGGTATTCTAATATAAGTAAATAGCTGAAAAAATTAGCTTTTTGATATGAAAATCTGTATTTGAATACAGTTCAAATTCAGTTGTAAAATGAATGCTTAGAGTTGTTTATATAAATTGACATGCCATGAGTTTTTAGGTAATCAATCTTATGTTATAGTTTACATTCCCAACATGCTTCTGCTTTACCTTCTTGAAGTCTAAAATGTTTAATAATGTAGGTACAAGAGGCAGGCAAGAGTTCAGCTAAAGCAAATTATCAGCCAGAAAAAGAAATAAGAAGGGAAAAATGTTTAAAGATTTAAAAATGGCAGACAAAATAATGAAATTCTGTTTTTAATTAATGAATGTCTTTATTAATGACAAATTTAAGATCAGAATGTTATTAACATCTAATATTAGATACCATTTCATAATTATGACATAATAGGCACAACTGATAAAGTATTGTTGTATTATAGACATATAATTCACAATTTTAAAACATATCTAATTATAATAATATTGTAAACAGCTCCCATAGAAAGATTAGTAACTATGGCGATGAATCAACTAAAGTTTTTGGCGTTAGCACTTTTCTCTTTATTGGATACTTTGTCTTTGATAAGACACCAGGCACCAAGTCTTTCTACATCATAATGTAGACAGATTGGCGATAAGAACACTAATGGTTTTTATCTTAATCTCATTTAAAAGCATCTTATATTTCTAAGTAATTTTTACTTTCTGATACTCTGTGATACTCTATCAATTGTGATACTCCTTTTCAAAAGTGATTTTTTGCTAGCATTGCTATTGATTTTTACAATAAATACACTTTAGTATATATTTCACCTTGTTTTCTAACAATAAAAAACTTTTAAAGTGACAGTTGTAACGTGACTTCCTAGTAAAAGTACTTTTCTAAATAAATGAAAATTTAAGTAAAGTTAAAAGAGCATTGGTTTTATTGTAATTAATATTACATACCTAAATTACTTTGGAATAAAGTTTTCATATCATATAATTATACTATACGGGTCTAAAAAGATCCACAATATATGGGTTATTGGGGCTTTTTTCTATATAGAAAGTGATTACCGTACTGAAAATTCATTCATTATGAGGCATATGAAATTAAAGAGATAAGAAGTTTTGAAAATTTGGTGTGTAATACTGAAAGCGATTACTTCTTCACAATAAAAAAAATGTTTAGAACAGAGACAGTGCTCTGAAGAATCAATATTCAAGCACAGAAAAGTTCTTTATTAACTCACAATTTTAAGCTAGTTTCTACTATCTAATTACTCATTTTGATTCCTGTTATATGTTTTAAAATCTTGAATTTTTGAAAATTCGGAAGCCTTCTGATTATTTTTCCCTTCTTTAAAAATTTTTTAATCTCAAATTGGTCTCTTTTCTGTTTTTATAAGGAAACTTTTTTTGAGATATAATTCACATACCACATAATTCACCCTTTTAAAGTATAAAATTCAGTAATTTTTAGTATGTTTACATAGTCATACAACCATCACCACTATCCAATTCCAGAACATTTTCTTCACCCAAAAAGAAAACCCTTATCCAGTAGCAGTCACTTCCTACTCCTACCACCTTTTAACCCCTGGTAACTACTAATCTGCTTTCTATTTCTACGGACTTGCCTTTTCTGGACGTTTCATATAAATGGAATCATACAATACATGGCTTTCTGTGTGTGGCTCCTTCACTTAGCATGTTTTCAAGGTTCATCTGTGTTGTAGGATGAGTCAATACTTTATTCCTTTTTATGGATAAATATTCCTTTTACTTTCAATCTATTTGTATCTTTGCATGTAAAGTGTGTCTTTTCTAGATAGCATATGGTTGGATCATTTTTTAAAAATCCATTCTGCTAATCTCTGTCTTTTAACTAGAGTGTTTACTTCATTTACATTTAAAGTAATTACTGATAAGGTGGTTTTTACATCTGCAGTTTTGCTACTTGTTTTCCGTAGGTCATCTTTTTTCTTCCTCTATTCTTCCGTTAACTGCCTTCTTTTGTATTAAATAGGTATTTTCTAGCATGCCATTTAAATTCCCTTGGCATTTCTTTTACTATATATTTTTAAGTTATTTTCTTAATAAATGTCTTGGGAGTTACATTGTTTTTGTTATGTGCCATCAAGTCGGCTCCGATTCCTGGAAACCCTGTGAATTCGTGATTTCCACAATGTCCCGTCATCAACAGCCCTACTTAGCTTCTGTAGACTCATGGCTATGGCTTCCTTTATGGAGTCAATCCATCTCATATTTAATCTCTCTCTTTTCCTGCTGCCTTCTACTTTTCCCAACATTATTGTCTTTTCTGAAGAATCCTGTCTTCTCATGATGTGCCCAAAATAGGACAGTCTCAGTTTTATTGTTTTTGCCTTCAGCAATAGTTCAGGCTTAATTTGCTCTAGGACCCACTTGTTCATCTTTCTGGCAGTTTAGGGTACCCGTAGAGCTCTCCTCCAACACCGTATTTCAAATGAATCAATTTTTTCCCTGTTAGCCTGCTTCACTGTCCAGCTTTCACACCTATACATTGTAATTGGGAATATGAGAGTGTGAATAATCTTGGTTTAGTCGTTAATGACACTTCCTAACACTTGATGATCTTTCCTAATTCTTTCATTGCTACCCTTCCCAGTCTCAGTCTTCTCTTGATTTCTTGGCTGCAGCCTCCATTTAAATTGATGCCTGAACCAAGGTAAACAAAAATCTGTAACACTTCCAGTGTCTTCATTGTCTATGTTAAAGAACATCTTAATTTATAACAATGTAGTTTAGATTGATGCTAATTTGATTTCCATAGTTTGTAAGAACTTTGATTCTGTATAGCTGTATTATGTCCCACTTTCTTTATGCTCTTGTCATAAAAATTACATATTTATACATTGTATGCCTATCAACACAGATTTATAATTATTGCTTTATGCAGTTGTCTTTTAAACCAGAAAGGAGACAAAAAGAGTTACAAACAAAAAATACATTTATACTCTCTTTTATGTTTACCTATGTTGTTACCTTTACTAGTACTCTTTAATTCTTCATGTGGATTTAAGTTACTGTCTAGTGTCCCTAAAAACTCTTTCTTAGAGTCTGAGCCTTACAGCTCTCTCAGTTGTAATCCACTCTCATTATCCTAGAGCCCTGTTGATGTGATGATAAGGTATGGGGAAAGGGGAAGCATCCTCTAATTCTGTGATTAAGGCTCAGTCTTTTAGTGGTCCTGTGTCCCTGGGCTGTGGCTTTCACATGTGTTTCTCAACTCTATTCATCTCCTTAGATGAGACAAGAAGTCTAGAACGAACTGGAGTTCAGGTAATTTTTATTTCCCCCAATTCAGATAAGTCTCTGGCAAAGTCTTCTCCCTTACTGGGAGGCTGGCCTTTGTTATGGGTAATGAATGTATTTCAAAATGGTTACTTCTCTGTTCACTCTGCCAGAAACAGGAGGCTCTTTTCTTGGCTCTTTACTATGAGAACCTGGTGGAGTTCCTAGAGGAAATATCTACAAAAATGTGGGGGACCCCTAACACTAGCCTCTCGGAGTTTCTCACTTTTATACTAGTATACGCTGTGCCTCCAGCAGTTCATCAAAATTACCATTTAAGTGTTCCTACCAATTTGTAGTTTTCGTGGCTTCTGCTCCCGGTAAGCAGATCTGGACTGTGATTCTCTATATTCATCTTACTCTCCAGATTTCAGGGTGGCAATTTGCCTTTTGACCTCAGTTCTCTGATGTGTCTAAGAAAAGTCATTGATTTTCAGTTTGTTCAGCTTTTTTTCTGAGTGTAAGATGAGTATGATGACTCCCAAGTCCTTTACATATTGGAGCTGAAAGTGTAAGTCCTAATTTTAACTTTAAAAATGTATTTTCGGGCTGACCCGGTAGCATGGTGATTAAGTTCATGCACTCTGCCTCAGCGGCCTGGGGTTCTCCGGTTCAGATCCCACGTGTGGACCTACACACTGCTCATCAAACCATGCTCTGTCAGCATCCCACATACAAAATAGAGGAAGATTGGCACAGATGTTAGCTCAGTGACCATCTCCCTCAGCAAAAAGAGGAAGATTGGCAACAGATGTTAGCTCAGGGCCAATCTTCCTCACCAGGAAAAAAAAAATGTATTTTCATCTGAGTTTCATAATGTAGATGTAATGTACTTTAAAGATCAAATCAACATATGTCTTTTGTCACTACCATTGTCAACTGTTACACAGTACAGTGACTGGAGTTATTAAATGTATCATCTCATCTATTTTTCATTTTGAGAGGGTTTGACATGGGACAGACAGAAGACATGAGACCTTACATTAGAATTTATTTCAGAGGGAAATTTGGGACTGAGATTGAAATATAAATAGAAGGGTTTATTAGTTTTCCATTGTTGCATAACAAATTACCACAAACTTAGCACCTTAAATCAACATACATTTATTATCTCATTCTTTTGGTGGATTAGGAGTCTGGCATGCATTAGCTGAGTTTTCTCCTCAGGATCTCACAGGGCTTTCGGGTCAGTTAGGGCTGCAGTCTCATTAGAAAGATTGGTTTCCAAGTGCCTTCAGTTTATTGGCAGCATTTATCTGTTTGTAATTGCAGGTACCCAGATAACTGCTGAGGTACCCAGTTTCTTACTGGCTTTTGGCTGGAGATGGCTCTTAGCTCTTAGAGGCTACCCTCAGCTCCTAGCTACATGGTTTGCTCAAGCACATGGCAGCTTGCTTCCTCAAAGCCAACAAGGGTATCTCTTTTCAGAGGGGTGGTAGCTTTCAGAGGGGTGGTAGCTTTTCAGAATAGAATCAAATTGAATCAAATCGAATCAAATTGAACAGAATAGAAGGGGCTGTCACGTGGTTAAGCCGGGTCCACCCAGGATAATCTCCCTTTTGATTAACTCAGAATCAGTTGAGGTGGACCTTAATCACATTAGCAAAATCCCTCCACCTTTTTTGCTACATAATGTAACCTAATCATGGGTGTAAAATCTTATCATTTTCATTTATCCCACTCACCCTCTAGGGGAGGAGTTTATGTGTGTCCAGAGGGCAGGAATCTTGGAGGCCATCTTAGACTTCTTCCTACACAGGGGTAAATTTGTCAGGGTAAGAAAAAGATTAAAAAGAACCTATGATAAAGATTTGCTACTTTGGCGTATGCAGAGAAGATTAATTAATTAAAGTGAAATGATATTCATGAAATGTAGTCAAGTAGCAAAGGCATCATGACTGGCACATAAGTTCTTCATAGACGCTGACTGAACGAACACATGAATGGTTAGATATTAACTCTTTTTGTTCCAGGTCTTACTTATTATGTCTAAAATCAGACGTATTTTAGAACTACAAACTAACATTCCCATGATTTGCACCATAGATCGATACATTCTAATTCTGCATATTAATATTTATTCTATATTGAGAAGGAACTTTTAATATCCTTAAATGGGTTTCTTTAAAATACCAAAATTATTTATATTGAGAACTTTGCTCATATTATATTTAGGATCTTTCTGGGAAATCTGGTAACTTTACTTCACATTTATTTTTATTTTTATTTATTCAGTCCATTGAGGAAGTACTTACTGAATGCGTACTTTGTGCAAAGGACTGTGCGAAGCCCTGTTGAAGATTCAAAAATGAACAAGTTATCTCTTCTAGAAGATCTTAGTTTTGTAGTGGTATAAAATATGTATGCAAATCCCCGTGATAGTTGACAAAATCTGTAATCATTAGGGAGAAACAGAAAAGTGATACGGAGTTAAGAGTAGGCAGAGTCCACATTTGATTGAATGAAGCAGCGAAGCTTCTTAGAGGAGAGGGTATTTCACTAGATGTTAAAGAAAGGTGTGTAGATTTCCAGTGGTAGATATGGGAGTGAGGAGAATAGCATTCTAGACTGAGGGGATAGCATTAGCAAAGTCACGGAAAATATTTTTATAATTGCAGAGTTCAGCTTAGCTTGTGTGAAAGCATTTAGTGGAAAGACTGGACAGGAGGTTGCAGATTTTCATAAAAGAAACCTAGGATAGAAGTCTGAAGTTTTCAGATCACACATTTCAGTGGTAAATTGTTTTTCCCTGTAAATCTAGATAATTAGAGTGGGTGACTTACTGAAAGCTCTCCTCTTTAACTGAGAGAAATGAAAAGAATTTCCTTTTGTTATAAACTGCAGCATTTGTATAAGGATAAAAGTGAGAAAGTTGTCATTCTGGATTTTCCCCCCACATTTCTTTCAGAGCCTTCTAAAGTTCCTAACAACTACATTAGTTTCATGAAGAATACCATTCCTCCACTAAGATAAATTGATTTTGACTCTGTATTGTCATCTAATTAGTAGCACCTCTGCTTTAGAACTCTCTGAGAGAAAATTTTTATGGGTAGAAGAGTTTCTAAACTTTTTTTATGGATAGAAAAGTTTCCATTAAATCATTTTGAAAAGAGACTCTCTGGTGCCAAAGTAGCAACTTGGATCTTTTTATTTGTCTGTTGCAGACTCTGATTTTCTTTTACATCTTTATGAGTAAAATGCATAAACCGTTTTCCCTGAGAGCATTTTGCATTCACCACTGAATGTCAGATAAGGAATAAAATGCAAATATTTCTGTTCAGTCTCTAGTTATAATTTTTGTAAGTATTGTTTAATATTAAATTTATATGTTGAGAAATTTGTAATGCTACTAGTTTGATATGTTTCTCATTTTTAAGCTATATTGCATTTAATTTAATAGAGAAACCAAATTGATCCATTTAAAACGTTTTTCTTTTTTCTTATTTAGATGCTTGAAGTTTAGATTATAGATTTGCCTTATTTTCAGTGATCAACCAAGCCTTATTAAGGAAAATTTTTTCCACAATGTTAAATAGAAGGAATCTTTATGGTATTGAGGCCTTTGGCATTGTGGTAGGAAGGCTGTATGTCTCTGAGAGGTTAGGTGTAATTCTTAAGAACTTCTGCTTTTTTTTTTGGTAAGGAAGATTTGCCCTGAGCTAACATCTCTTGCAATCTCCCTATTTTTGCTGAGGAAGATTCACCCTGAGCTAACATCTATTGCCAATCTTCCCCTATTTTTGTATGTGAGTCATCATCGTAGCACGACCACTGATAGGTGGATAGTGTAGGTCCACACCCAGGAACCAAACCTGGGCCACTGAAGTGGAGTGCACTCAACTTAACCACTAGGCCACCAGGGCTGGCCCTGATTTTTGAATTAAACAATATTCATTCCTTCATTAATTTATTCATTTGACAAACATTTATTGGACATGTATTACAATCTGAGTAGACAATTTAAATGATTTGGCCAAGGTCACATGTTTAATTAGTGAAAGCACTTGGCTTAGAACTCTTGATTTTCTAGTCCAATGCTATCTTCATAATAGCATTCTGGGGTTTGATATATGAAATATAGTTGGTCTGATAAATAGTAAGTTGATCTATTATTTTTATTTAGAATAATATGTGCATGTGTACAAATACCTATATATTGGTATATCAGTATTTATATTTGCTTTTCGCATTTGGCTTTGCTTATGAACTAAACTATTATCCTTAGGAAGGTAGATATAAGAGCTACTCTGGAGGGGTATGCTGAAAAGCTACAGTATAATGAGTGAGTGATCAAATATTCTGAAAAACAGTAGAGCAGCTGGAAAGTAGCTATTTAAATAATCAATTTTTGTTTTGTTTTTGTGTGTATGTATGCATGTATATAGTCATTCATATCCTTTGTCTATAAATAACATGCATACATTTAAGTCACATCTGGCTCCAAAAAAGTTTTATAAAAATATATTGATTATAGTTCAAGTGAAAAATCTGGGGAGAATAAGAGCAGGGAAGTTAAGATTAAGCTAAAGTCAAGGATGGCTAGGTAACCTACTTCGAAGAGGAAAGGATCAAGTAATAAATCTAGAAGCTAAATTCCTTCTAACTACCTGTGCATCCCCTGCATCCCAACTTTGATTCTAAACTATATTTTCCATGGATGAAAACATAGATATCAAAAGCATTTTTTGGGAAATGACAGGCAAATTGGTTAAATTTAACTTGCGATTAATTTACTAAGCATTTCTGTATTAAAACAATTTATTTGAACTTGATATGTGCTAGACAAACTTGGAGGCTCCAGGCATTCATCTTGGTTACAGTCTTTAATATCCATCTATAGTTAATGTTTGTAATAGTAACCAATGGATTTTTCTTTTTGGCTGACAGTTTCAGATTGTGGCTTCTGAATTTAGATGATTTAGGTGTTGTCAGGTGGAAAATTACCTTGATGCAATGGTAGCCTCCAAATACATTTAATCAGGCAGGCTATCTCAAGAGGTAATGGAACAGAGGAGTTGGCAGACCAAACCAAGATGCTTGAATTACATAGTTTATTAAATAAATTTGAAAGACATACTAAGAAGCAAGGGTAAAGAGCTGAGGGTAAGTTAACACATTTAGGATAGGGAACAAGTGGGTGGAAGGACCACATTACCTAAATCCTGGGTTATGCAGTGTCCATATGTCTTGTCTTGTCTTTCTCTCTTTGACACATCAGCTTTTCTTGCCGATGGTATGGTTACAAAGGTGAGAAATGAGATTTGAGCAAGGTGGCCCAATAGATGGAAAGTGTTCAAGGCTAATGACGTATACTTACTTTATTAGAGAAAAGTAGGGGCAAGTGCACTTGACCATAGCTATAGTCCACCAGTTAGCCTCCTGAGCAACTATGGATTTTATTTGCTTTTCTTTGGCTCAGGATACATGAGGTCAGAATGAGTGTCAGCAATGGGTGGCTGGAATAAGAGTTCATGAATATTGAGTGTTTCATATGCCCCAGATATATTTAGTACATCTTGAATATTTAGTGCTTCATATATATGTATATATAGTATCTCTTGAATAGTTAATGTCTATTTTATCCATACATACCTTTCCATCTACATTCATACACACATACTGTACTTATTTTATCTGTTTAACGTATCTTACAGGTTTCCAACTTCTATCTATGGTTTAAACATCTTATTTTCTTCTGCCTTGCTGCCCTTTGTATTCTTTCTTTGTCATTCAGTTTTGCCAGTTTCACTACTATACGCCTTTCAGTAGGTCTTTTTACATTGACATATTTAGGAAATCTGGCAGCCTCTTCCACATGGATTTCCTTCCCTAGGTTTGGGAAGTTCTCTGCTATTATTTCTTTGAAGAAGCTTTCTATTCCATTCTCCTTCTCTTCTTCTTGAATACCTATAATTCTTATGTTGCATTTCCTAATTGAGCCGGATATTTCTCAGAGACTTTCTTAATTTCTTTTTAGTCTTAGTTCTCTCTCCTCCTCTATCTGGAGCATTTCAAATGTCTGTCTTCGATTATGCCGATATGCTCCTCTATGGTGTCTGCTCGAGTGTTCAGGGAATCCATATTTTGTTTTCTTTCTTCCATTGTGTCTTTCATCTCTAATATTTCTGATTGATTCTTCTTTATAGTTTCAATCTCTTTTGTGAAGTAGCTCCTGAACTTGTTGAATTATTTCTCTACATTCTCTTTTACCTCTTTGAGTTTTTTGAAGATAGCTGTTTTGAATTCTTTGTCATTTAGATTACATATTTCTGCATTCTCAGGACTGATTTCTGGGTACTTGTCATTTTCTCTCTGGTCTGGACATCTAGTATGGTATTTGATATTGGTAGAGGGAGTTCTGTTCTTTCATATCCTGGAGTTATTTGGTCGCAGTTTCTGCCTACCGCCACTGGGTGGAGGTCAATAGCCACATACTCTGAGCTCTCTGCTTTCTTCCTAATTCTTGGAGCTGTGCTGAGTGGGTGGGAGAAGGGGCACTTTCTCCTGCATGCTCTCAGGTTTTCTCTTTCTGCACTCCTGGGGTGTTGGTTTGGTAAGGTCACCCTCCACAAAAGCATTCGCCCGGCTAGAGGGCTTCCCTCTAGGCTGCAAAGGCCCTTGGCAGTCCTGGATATTCCTGCAAACAACTGTCTCTTTCCCCGTTCTTTCCCTCTCAGAGGCTGCCCACAGTCCCTGATCACAGTCTTTAAGAGGAGGGAGTGAAGATTTCTCTTATCCCATTCCACCTCCTCCAAGGTGGGCTCCAGTCTCTCCGCCTTCCATCATATGGCTGCATGGGTCGCCCTGATGATTTTTGTGTTGTGTTTGGGTGTCCTCTGTTGGATTATGGGGGGGGTTTTTTTTGTTATACATTGGATGGGGAAGATTTCTGAGAGACTTCACTCTGCCATAATGCTTAATTTTTGTCCTGGTTTAAACATCTTATGAGTTTCACCTATCCATTTGGTTTCTTGTCTTTTATACTAGAATTGAATATTCTTAAGTAATACAACAAATGGAAACTACAGATGTGAATTCTCTCAATCTCTTGCCTTCATTTTTAAGGTGCCAGATACTCAAGGTGTACTACATTTTAAAACTTTTTCAAAAGATATGGCACTTTCTGTGGGACGTGGTGAATGAGTGGTTAGAGCTCATACCAGTGCTTTGGTATTTGCCTTGGTACAAAGTACTATTTCTGAGAAGTTTTTGGAAACAAAATTCGCCTCACTTGCCTAGTTTTGGTAATCTTAGCTTGAAGATGGTATAACTAGTAAGTCATGGTAACATGACATCGTGAAGGGAAAAATAACATCAAGGAAAAGATTCCACAGGTAGCAGCTCTATGTAGGAAAGTCTATAAGTCATGTAGTCTCTACGCATAGCCTCCAACATTATCAACATGTACCCACTATTGTAGTATTATACAGAGTAGTTTCACTGTCCTAAAAATCCTCTGTGCTCCACCCATTTATTCCTCCCTTTCCCCAACCCTTAGCGACCGCTGGGGTTTTTACTCTGTTCGTAGTTTTGCCTTTTCCAGAATGTCATATAGTTGGAATCGTACAATATGTAGCCTTTTCAGATTAGCTTCTTTCCCTTAGTAATATGCATTTAAGTCTCCTCCATGTCTTTTCATGGCTTGATAGTGTGTTTATTTTTAGTGCTGAATACTATTCTATTGTCTGGATGTACCACGGTTTATTTATCCATTCACCTACCAAAGGACCTCTTGATTGCTTCCATGTTTTGGCAATTGTGAATAAAGCTTCTGTAAACGTCTGCGTGCAGGTTTTTATGTGGACATAAATTTTCAACTTATTTGGGTAAATGCCAGGGAGTGTATTTGCTGGAGCATATAGTAAGAGTATGTTTTGTTTTGTGAGAAATTGCCAAACTATCTTTCAAAGTGGCTGTACCATTTTGTATTCCCACCACATCCTCACCAGCATTTGGGGTTGTCAGTATTTTGGATTTTGGCTATTCTAAGTGTATAGTGGTATCATTGTTTTGACTTGCAATTCCCTGATAACATAAGATGTGAAGCATATTTTCATATGCTTATTGGCCATCTGTATATCTTTGGGTAGATACTTGTTCAAATCTTTGGCCTGTTTTTCAATTGGGCTGTTTGTTTTCTTATTGTTAGATTTTAGGAGTTCTTTGTATATTTTGGATGGTAGTCTTTCATCAGATGTGTCTTTTGCAAATATTTTCTACCAGTCTGTGGCTTGTCTTCTCATTTATTTATTGATTGTTATGCTATTTCTACTGTCAGTACTTTGGTTTCGTCCTCATCTCCAAACTAAATTATTGCTGAATGATTTTTCTCACTCGAGTCTTTCCCTCATCAATTTTTCCTCCAGATTGATCATGTTATTCTCTTGTTTAACCCTCAGTATGCCTGGAAAAGTAGTCATTACCATCTGTCATTTCTCTTTTTTATATTTTTAGGTTATTCTAGGAATAATTTATAGAAGTAAGAATAAAAGAATAGTAAAAAAATTATTAGAAACTTTAATAAGAGTTTAGACATAACAAAATCTCTGTATCAAGTCAATATTGGTGTACAGATATAATAAAAGATCAAAGAGTAATGTCACATGTCTTTTTTTTTTTTTTTTGAGGAAAATTAGCCCTGAGCTAACATCTGCCACCAATCCTCCTCTTTTTTGCTGAGGAAGACTAGCCCTGAGCTAACATCCATGCCCTACTTTATGTGTAGGACACCTGCCACAGCATGGCTTGACAAGTGGCATGTAGGCCCACACCCAGGATCTGAAACAGCAAACCCTGGGCTGCCAACTTGAAATGTGAAAACTTAACTGATATGCCACCCGGCCAGCCCCATGTGTCTTTTTTAGCAACAAAGAGATGGGAAGAGGTGGTCAGTGTTGTCACAAAATGTTGTGTGATGTAGTCTTTCCTGCTGAATAATTAACTGGATGAGAATCAGTGGTTCCTTCTTGTTCTTAAATGTATGTTGATCACACATCAATTCTTGAATTTGGGAACTTTTATCTAAGATATTGTTATCTGAAGATTTGTAGTCTAAGATATCACTTACACCATCCAATGTCACCATTGTCAGTAGAGTTGGAGTGCTACTCTCTTTCTTTTTGATTCTCTTCTTACTCATCTAATAATTCTGAAATATCTTCCTTTGTTAATTTCCTTTTCTTTGCCATTATGGGAAGAAAATGAAAAATTTTCAATTCTCAACACTGTTCATTGAAATCTAAAAACAAACTACAAATATAGTATCCTCAGGTTTTTTTGTACTTTGTGGAAAAACGATGTGACCCTTTGAGCAACACACACAAAAAAGAATGGCAGTTTATTTTATTATTGCATCATCCTATGTGATTTCATCATTCTTCTGTTTTCCTATTATTAGCTTTTTAGCATTATTAGGAATAATTGATCAGAAATAATGGGTAATAATGGAATGATCTGTAGGATATTGAAATAGTTGAAGGTTTCAAGATGTAGGAAAAATAATATCAGTAAGATCACATAATATGTTTTAGAATTATAAGAGTTTAGTTAACCCATACGGTAATTGTAAGATACAATGAATTTTATTCTATTTTTAGGGAGTTTCTTTTCTTTTTTTTTTTGGTGAGGAAGATTGCCTGAGTTAACACCTGTTGCCAATCTTCCTCTTTATTTTTTGCTTGAGGGAGATTATCATTGAGCTAACATCTGTGCCAGTCTTCCTCTATTTTGTATGTGGGATGCCACCACAGCATGGCTTGATGAGCAGTGTGTAGGTCCGTGCCCGGGGTCTGAACCCATGAACCCTCGGCCACCACAGTGGAGCACATGAACTTAACCACTAAGCCACTGGGCTAGCCCCTTATCCAATTTTTTTTTAAGTAAATTTTCCCTTTTTTTTTTTTGGAAGTCCTCTAAGAAAACAAAGTAATGAAATATCAGTCTTTACAAATAGCTAGAAATGTTAAAAAATGAAAAAAATGGGTCTATTAGACCCTAATGGTATATCAAAGGTTAAAAACCTTTAGTAATTTCCTGTTTTCTTGAAGATATAGCCTAAAATCCTTTGTATTACCTGGAAGTCTTGGTTATTTTTCAGACTTACTCTTAGGACTCCCCAGCCTGTATTTATCTTCTTTTCAGGCATATTGTATTGTTATGAATGCCTTGAGCCACCATGCATTTTCATACCTACATATATGTGGTAGACAGAATTCTAAAATGGACCCCCAAGATTCCTGGCCCATGGTGTACACACCCTTCCCCCATTTATTCAATCAAATACTAATCTAGGTACTGCTGTGAAGGAATTTTGCACATGAAATCAGTTGACCTTAAGATATGGAGATTATCTAGTTGGCCCTGATCTAATCATAGGAGCCCTTTAAAAGCAGAGAGTTTCCTACAGCTGGTTGCAGAAGAGGAAGTCAGAGAGACATGATCTAGCTGATCTGGAAGAAAGCAGACATCCATATTGTGAACTCACTGTTGAGAGGGGTGGAGCATGTGGCACAAAGTTGCAGATGGCCTTTAGGAGCTGAGAGCAGTCCCAGTCAACAGCTGGCAGAAAAATGAACTCAGTGTCCTACAGCTAATAGGAAATTAATTCTGCCAACAACCATGACCTTGGAAGAGAACCCCAAGTCCAATATGAAAACTACAGCCCCTGCAGACAACTTAATTTCAGCCCAGTGAGACCCTGAGCAGAGAATCCAATTATTCTTTGCCTGAACTATGCTGCAATCTGGATGAACCTGGAGGACATTATGCTAAGTGAAATTAGTGAATCACAGACAAATACTATATGATTCCATTATATGATGTACCTAAAGTAGTCAAATTCATAGAGACAGAAAGTAGAAGGGTAGTTGCTAGATGCTGGGGGAAGAGGAGAATGAATGGGTATAGTTAATGGGTATAGTTTCTGTTTTGCAAGATGAATAGAGTTTTGGAGATTGGTGGTGCAATGTGAATGTTCTGAACACTATTGAACTACACTCTTAAAAATGGTTAAGATGGTAAGTTTTATGTTATGTATATTTTACCATAACTTAAAAATAATTATTTTTAAAAGCGGATATTGGGGGCCAGCCCAGTGGTGCAGCACTTAAGTTCACATGTTCTACTTTGGCAGCCCAGGGTTCACTGGTTCAGATCCCGGGTGTGGACCTACACACTGCTTGGCAAATCATGCTGTGGTAGGCGTCCCACATATAAAGTAGAGGAAGATGGGCACAGATGTTAGCTCAGGGCCAGTCCTCCTCAGCAAAAAGAGGATTGGCGGCAGAGATTAGCTCAGGGCTAATCCTCCTCCAAAAAAGAAAAGTAAGTATTGTTTAAGTCACTAAGTTTACTAACTTAAGTCACTAAGTTTGGTAATTTGTTATGCAGTAATAGTGCTCATGGTGTTGTATCTGCTTGAAATCCTCTCTCTTTTTTTTTTATTGAGGTCATAATGGTTTCTAAACATTGTGAAATGTCAGGTGTACATTATTATTTACCACCTTCTGTATAGAGTGCATTGTGCTCACCACCAGTAGTCTAATTTTTATCCATCACTATATATATGTGCCCCTTTAACCCTTTTGCTCACCCCTCAACCCCTTTCCCCTCTGGTAACCACTAATCTGTTCTCTTTGTCCATGTGTTTGTTTATCTTCCACATATGAGTGAAATCATGCAGTGTTTGTCTTTCTCTGTCTGGCTTATTTCGCTTAACATAATACCTCAAGGTCCCTCCGTGTTGTTGCAAATGGGACAATTTTGTCTTTTTTATGGCTGGGTAGTATTCCATTGTGTGTGTGTGTGTGTGTGTGTGTGTGTATGTATGTATATATATATGCACCATATATAATTTATCAGTTCATCACTTGATTGGCACTTGTGTTGTTTCCACGTCTTGGCTATTGTGAGTAATGCTGCAGTGAACATAGGGGTGCATAAATCTCTTTGGATTGCTGATTTCAGTTCTTTGAATGAATACCCAGTAGTGGGACAGCTGGATTGTATGGTATTTCTAGTTTAAATTTTTTTAGAAATCTCCATACTGTTTTCCATAGTGGCTGCACCAGTTTGCATTCCCACCAGCAGTGTATGAGAGTTCCATTTTCTCCACATCCTCTCCAACATTTGTTATTTTTTGTCTTAGTAATTATGGGCATTCTGACTGGTGTAAAGTGTTATCTCATTGTAGTTTTGATTTGCATTTCCCTAATAATTAGTGATGTTGAACATCTTTTCATGTGCCTGTTGGCCATCTGTATATCTTCTTTGGAAAAATGTCCGTCTGTATCCTCTGCCCATTTTTTGATCAGGTTGTTTGATTTTTTGTTGTTGAGTTATATGAGTTCCTTATATATTTTGGAGATTAACCCCTTGTTGGATATATGATTTGCAAATATTTTTCCCAGTTGGTGGGTTGTCTTTTCATTTTATTGATAGTTTCCTTTGCATTGCAGAAGCTTTTTAGTCTGATGTAGTCCCATTTGTTAATTTTTTCTTTTGTTTCCCTTGCCTTAGTAGACATGGTATTTGGAAAGATGCTGCTATGACCAATATCAAAGAGCATACTGCCTATATTTTCTTTTTTTTCTTCTTCTTTTTTTTTTTAAAGATTTAATTTTTTCCTTTTTCTCCCCAAAGCCCCCCCCTGGTACATAGTTGTATATTCTTCGTTGTGGGTCCTTCTAGTTGTGGCATGTGGGACGCTGCCTCAGCGTGGCTTGATGAGCAGTGCCATGTCCGCGTCCAGGATTTGAACCAACGAAACACTGGGCCGCCTGCAGCGGAGTGTGCGAACCTAACCACTCGGCCACAGGACCAGCCCCTATATTTTCTTCTAAGAGTTTTATGGTTTCAGGTCTTACATTCAAGTCTTTAATCCATTTTGAGTTAATTTTTGTGTATGGTGCAAGATAATAGTCTACTTTCATTCCTTTGCATGTGGCTGTCCAGTTTTCCCAGTACCGTTTATTAGAGACTTTCCTTTCTCCATTTTATGTTCTTGGCTCCTTTGTTGAAGATTAACTGTCCATAGATGTGTGATTTTATTTCTGGGCTTTCATTTCTGTTCCATTGATCTGTGTGTCTGTTTTTGTGGCAGTACCATGCTGTTTTCATTACTATAGCATTGTAGTATATTTTGAAGTCTGGGATTATGATGCCTCTTTTTTCTCAGCATTGCTTTGGCTATTCGAGGTCTTTTATTGTTCCATATAAATTTTAGGATTCTTTGTTCTATTTCTGTGAATAATGTCCTTGCAACTTTGATAGGGATTGCATGGAATCTTTAGATTGCTTTCAGTAATAAGGGCATATATTTATTCTTCCAATCCATGAGCATGGAATATCTTTCCATTTCTTTATATCTTCATCAGTTTCTTTCAATAATGTCTTATAGTTTTCAGTGTATAGAGATATCACATCTTTAGTTAAATTTATTCCTAGATATTGTATTCTTTTTGCTGTAATCATAAATAGGATTGTATTCTTCTCAATCTGCTAATTTGTTGTTAGTGTAATGAAATGCAACTGATGTTTGTAAGTTGATTTTGTACCCTGCAACTTTGCTGTATTTGTTGATTATTTCTAACAGTTTTCTGACAGATTATTTAGAGCTTTCTGTATATAGAATCGTATCATCTGCAAACAGCAAGAGTTTCATTTCTTCCTTCTAATTGGATTCCTTTTACTGCTTTTTCTTGCCTAATTACTCTGGCCAAAACCTCCAGTACTAAGTTGAATAGAAGTGGTGAGAGTGGGCACCCCTGTCTTCTTCCTGTTCTCAAAGGGATGGCTTCTAGTTTTTCACTGTTAGGTATGATTTTGGCAGTGGGTGTGTCATATATGACCTTATTATGTTGAGCTATTTTCCCTCTATACCCATTTTGCTGAGAGTTCTTATCATGAATGGATGTTGGATCTTGTCAAGGGCTTTCTCTGCATCAATTGACATGATCATATGACTTTTATTCCTCATTCTGTTTATGTGGTATATCACATTGATTGATTTGCAGATCTGAACCATCCCTGCATCCCTGGTATAAATCCCACTTGATCATGGTGTAGGATCCTTTTAATGTATTGCTATATTTTGTTTGCCACTGTTTTGTTGAGGATTTTTGCATCTATGTTCATCAGTAATATTGGCCTATAATTTTCCTTTTTTTATTGTCTTTGTCTGGTTTTGGCATCAGAGTAATGTTGACCTGATAGAATAAGTTAGGAAGCGTTCCGTCTTCTTCAATTTTTTGGAGTAGTTTGAGAAGGATAGGTATTAAATCTTCTTTGAATGTTTGGTAGAATTCTCCAGAGAAGCCATCTGGTCCTGGACTTTTGTTTTTGGGGAGGTTTTTTATTACTGTTTCAGTCACTTTACTTATGATTGTTCTATTCAGATTCTCTATTTCTTATTGATTCATTTTGGCAGGTTGTATGAGTCTAAGAATTTGCTTATTTCTTTTAGGTTATCCAATTTGTGGGTAGACAGTTTTTCGTAGTATTCTCTTATAATCCTTTGTATTCTTGTGGTATCTGTTGTAATTTCTCCCCTTTCATTTATAGTTTTATTCTTTTCATCCTTCTCTCTTTTTTTCTTGGTAAGCCTGGCTGAGGGTTTGTCAATTTTGCCTATCTTCTTAAAGAACCAGTTCTTAGTTTCATTGATCCTTTCTACTTTTTTTAGTCTCTATTTCATTTATTTCTGCTCTAATTTTTATTATTTCCCTCCTCTGCTGACTTTTGGCTTTGTTTCTTCTGTTAGGTGTAGTCTGAGATTATTTATTTCGTATTGTTCTTGTTTGTTGAGGTGGGCCTGTATTGCTATGAATTTCCCTCTTTATACCCTTTTTTGCTGCATCCCATAAGATTTGGTATGATGTATTTTCATTTTCATTTGTCTCCAGGTATTTTTACATTTCTCCTTTGATTTCTTCATTGATCCAATGGTTGTTCAGTAGCATGTTGTTTAGTCTCTACATATTTGTGACTTTCTCAGCTTTTTTTCTTGTAGTTGATTTCTAGTTTCATAGCATTGTTGTTGGAAAAGATGCTTGATATGATCTCAGTCTTCTTAAGTTTATGGAGGCTTGCCTTGTTTCCCAACATATGGTCTGTCTTTGAGAATGTTCCATGTGCACTTGAGAAGAATGTGTATTCTGCTGGTTTTGGTTGGAATGCTCTCTATATCTGTTAAGTCCATCTGATCAAGTGTTTCATTCAAATCCACTATTTCCTTGTTGACTTTCTGTCTAGATGATCTATCCATTGATGTAAGTCAGCTGTCGAAGTCCCCTACTATTATTGTGCTGCTGTTAATAGGTCTGTTAACAGTGTTTTATATACTTTTGTGTTCCTGTGTTAGGTGCAGATATATTCATAAGTAGTATGTCCTCTTGGTGGAAAGTCCCTTTTATCATTATACATTGCCCCTGTCTGTCTCTCATTGTCTTTTTTTATCTTGAAGTCTGCTCTGTCTGATGTAGGTGTGGTAACACTTCTTTCTTTTGCCATTTGCTTAGAGTATCATCTTCCATCCTTTCACTCTGAGCTTGTGTTTGTCTTTAGAGCTGAGATGTATTTCCTGTAGGCAACATATTGTTGATTCTTGTTTTTAGATCCATCCAGCTACTCTGTGTCTTTTGATTGGAGAATTCAATCTTTTTACATTTGGAGTGATAATTGATATATGAGGGCTTAATACTGCCATTTTATCTCTTGTTTTCCAGTTGTCCTATGTTTCCATTGTTTCTCTTCCTTTGTATTTCTGACTGCCATTTCATTTTGGAGGTTTCCTTTGGAGGTTTTCTCTTTTTTTACGACTTGTGGCTCTGCTCTGATTTTTTGTTTAGTGGTTACCTTGAGGTTTGTTTTATAAAATATCTCGTATGTGAGATAGTCCATTTTCTGATAGCCTCTTATCACCATTAGCCTGAGCAGGTTCCGTCTCTCTCCTCTTCCTCATCTGAGTTATTGTTGTTACAAATTATTCTGTTTTGTGTTGTTGAAGTGTTTATAATTAGTTTTGATGCTTCCCTTCCTTTTATCTCTCAAGTTATAATTAAGTATTTGCTACCCTATTCTGAAAACGAACTGCAGTTTCCTGATTTTGTCTATTTATCTCCTTGCTCAAAGCTTTGTAGAACTTTGCCTTTTTGTTTCAGACACAAAGGCATCCTTGATCATCTGTAAGGGAGGTCTAGTGGTTATGAGTTTCCTCAACTTTTGTCTGTCTGGGAAAGCTTTTATTTCTCTGTCGTATCTGAAGGATAGTTTCACTGGATAGAGTATTCTTGGCTGAAAGTTTTTGTCTTTCAGAATTTTGAATATATCATTCCACTCTCTCCTATCCTGTAAGGTTTCTGCTGAGAAATCTGCTGAAAGCCTGGTTAGAAAGAAAGGTTGTCTTTTTCTGCCTTGCTTCCCTTAATGTTTTTTCTTTGTCATTGACTTTTGCCAGTTTTACTATTATATACCTTGGAAATGGTCTTTTAGCATTGATGTAATTAGGATTTCTCTTAGGTTCATGTATTTGTAAGTCCACTTCCCCCCAGGGTTGGAAATTCTTAGCTATTATTTCTTTGAACAAGCTCTCTGCTCCTTTCTCCCTCTGGAGTACCTGTAATCTTTATGTTGCTTTTCCTAATTGAGTCAAATATTTCTTGAAGAATTCCATCATTTTTTAAAATCTTAGTTTTCTCTCCTCCTCCACCTGAAGCAATTCTGTATTTCTATCCTTGAAATCACTAATTCTTTCCTCTATAACATGAGTTCTATTTTTTAAGGATTCTAGATCATTTTTCATTTTGTTAATTATGTTCTTCATATCCAGAATTTCTGCTTGGTTTTTTTTTTTTATAGTTTCCATCTCTTTGGTGAACTATTCCTTCTTCTCATTAATTTTATTCCTGAGCTCATTGAACTATCATTCTGAGGTTTCTTGTAACACATTAAGTTTCTTTATGACAGCTATTTTGAATTATCTGTCATTTAGATTGTAAATTTCTGTGACTTCAGGGTTGGTTTCTGGAGAATTGTCATTCTCCTTCTTGTAATCGCCCCTGATGCAGGAAGGGTTAATAATCACTGGAAAAGGCTTGCCAACAAACTGTGACCTGGAGGTGAGAAGGCTGGTTAGCCAAAGACAGGTAAGATCTCCAGTGGGAGGCAACCTAAGCCAGGCACGGTCGCCTAGGGGCACAGATGGAGAGACGATATCGGGAGAAGGAGGGGCCATTGCCTAGGAGGCCTTGCATGCTCTAAGATAAAAATATACGAGCACAGCAATAACATGATAATATCAAAATGGAGGCAGAGGGAGGGCTCCTTGAGAAATCACTAAGAATTCTTGGCATTCGCTAATTACATTGTCCAGAACACCTGTGTATGTTTAACAGATGTAAGCTATGAATATATTGAAACGCTGGTTATAATAAACTTAGAGTGGCCATCAGCCCTCTCCACATCTATGCTGGTGTGTACGTTGGATTGCGACACTGACACTTCTGCTCCGAATTGTTGCCCTAGTTTCTCATAGTGTTTGATGAACTAATCTTTTGCTGGGACATTTGTGGTAGGATCAGGTCACAGATTCCACCTGCTCCGCTCAAGGGAAGCAGCTGTGATTCTGATCTCACCCTGTCTGCTGGAAGTTGTGGGTATTATGGGTGCTTGCACAAGCTGGGAAAGTGTTCCTCTGGGCACATACATCTGCTGCTGCCCCTTCTTATGGTCATATCAGCTGCTCTGCTTGGCAAGTGGGGCTTCTTTATGGTGTCCGAGCCTGGGCCACTCCTTGGGACCGCGGCAGCACTGTGGCCTCTCCCACCAAGAAAGTGATCATGCAGGCACTCAGGGCTGCCACTGCCTGCTCCCACAGATGCACCAAGACATGCTCACACCTTCATGGCTGCAGCGGTAGGTAGTATGGGCATTTGCACCAGCTGGGAAATTGTTTGCCGAGGTGCATAGAACTGCCACTGCCTCTTCTCAGTCAGACTGGCTGCTGTGCTTGGTGGGCGGGGCTTCCTCATGGGGCCCAAGCCTTGGCCACTGCTTGGGACTGCAGCAGCACTGTGGGCTCCCCCACCTGATGGGAAAGCAATCCCGTGGGGGCTCTGGGCTGCTGTTACCTGTTGCCACAGTCGCACCTAAGTGTGCTCCCACCCTCGGGGCCACAGTGGTACCATGGGTGCTCACTCCAGCTAGGAGAGTGGTAGTGTGCATGCACAGGGCTGCTGAGGGGCAGGGGAGGGCTTACCTATCTCTACCACCTCCCTGGGGGCAGTCCATCCACCTTTAGATGTATAGCTGCGTGGGTCTCTCAGACGTCCTGTTGTGCTCTGTGGGTATCCTCTGTTTATCAATGAATGTCCATTTAGTTGTAGTTTGAAGGGGGAAAGATAAAGGGAACAGCTCACTTCACCATGTTGGTGACATCACTTCTCCAAGTTTTGTTATCCAGAAATTTTATACTTTATATCCAGGTCAAAAGTTTACTCTGTTAAGCCATCCTTAACCCTCAGGCAAAGTTAGTCACTCTTTCCTCTGCCTAGCCACATACACTTATAAAAGCACTTGCACATTGTATTTGAAGCATTTTTCTTTTGGGTCTTCTCCACTGGATTGTGAAGTAGTGTTTGTTCTAAAGCTTTTCACCTTCAGGTTTTACAGCAACAGGTTTATAGCAGATTCATGTTGACAGTACCTGAAATTAGTAACTTACAGGCAACGTTGTAAGGGTGGCTTCTTATTCATTTTCCTCTCAGCCTAGATTCTGCCTAGATTCTAATGGTGCAGGTACACTGATCTCATTATAGTTTAATTACTAGCCTTTTAACAGAGAACCTTAACAAAACTTTTCAACAGAAAATAAGTTGCTTTTTTTTTCTGTACTTAGTCTACTCAGGTAAGGAGTGAAACATATTGATAAATTTGCGTGAATACATTTATTCATTTAAATTTCAGCCAACATTTACTAAGCTAATACTTCTTGCCTCTAAAGTAGCAAAACTGGTCAAATATAGGAGCTTTAGCCAAATGGTTACTTCAGACGTTGATGAACCAACTATGTTGATCAATCAACAGAAATTCAGAATTCCTGTTTTAAAGAGCTAAGATTTGTCCCATACAAGCATAGCTATTGAGTTCTCATTGTTTTCTTTTTAAGAGATTTCAACAAAGTAGCTTATCATGAGGAAATGTATGAGTTATTTCTGAAATAACATTTTATTTCAATTTTTTTACATTATATGTATTTTTATCAGAATGTATCAGTAAATGACTCTGTAAATAAACGTATCAGTGTCAGTAGTGCAGCTCTAACATTTTCAGAGTCTTCATTCTTTTAACAAATTTATGAGAGGGAATGCTCCTTGTCAGAGAGGACTGTAAGACTTTTCATTTCCGTTTAGATAGCCAACAGCTACAAGGGATCTTTCACTTTAGGACAGTATTCCTCTATATTTTTCTTCCTAGTGCATTACTCACTGCATCTATATTCATTGAAAGTTTGATCCTGAAATATAACCCAGCCTCTTGAGGTGACCGTGCTGTATCAGATCTCACCAAATAGCTAGAGTATAGGAAGTTGTTTCAGTAGAAATTTATGTTTTTGGTGTTCTCATATTTTACGTTTGAATACAGCAAGAATTAAGGATATACCAATTTTTACTATAATTTTAAAAATGTGTACAAATTTTTTAAACTATAAAAAACACTAATACTTTATTTCCCATTTTATTACTATTTAAAAGGAACTACCTTATTCCTAACATGTGCCACCTATAGGTACATCATCAACTGAATAAAAGAAAGTAAACATTTCTTAAATATTAGTATCTCATGAAATGAATAGTGAAGAATCGTCTTCAGATGGAAAAATATGACAGGTTTTACCTTTGAAATAAATTATGTGAAAAAGATTACAAAAGATGGTAGTCTGTTTAGGCAGGCCTATTAAAAGCATTAAGACTTGAGTACTGGCTATTAAAGTGAGTAAATGGCAATATTATAAAGTTAAACACATGCCAAAAAACATTTTCCAGAGGACTGGGATTGTAACAATACCATTAATGAGGGCAAAGAGGTCTTAATGCAATTTGCACTTTCTAAAGTTTCAAAAAGAGGCTTTGAGTTAGTGCATTATTAATGTACTGAACATCTGGAACTGTGTAAAAGCTATAGACATTGAGCAAATGCAGGATTTCCCCACTAGGTTGCATTCTAACTTATTGCCTCCCTAGTGAGATACTGGTTTTAAGAAGTTTGGAAAAGTAAAATGACAATATCCAGATAAAGCATAAACATTCCAAAGTGTCATTTAATTTGTGAGATCTGACTTAAAAAAAAGTGTCTCTGAGGGTACCAAATCCAAGTTATGTGAACATCAATTAGTAGATGGAATCGTCTGTATCACTATATGTGGGCTCATCTTTCTGTATGTGAATAGTATTTATTTTTCATGAGTTAAGTACACTATTTTGTAACAGATACCTCACATTTTTCATATATGTTGTCTTAAAGCCTGAGAGATGACTCTGTGTCAGTGTGCTTACCTCTAAGTTAATTGATTTTTAGATGCCTAGTTGGGCTACTTAAGAGAGTTTAAAAATCAATTAAGTTATGTATGTGTTTAGTTATTTGTATGATTTCTCTAGCAAAGAGGAAGTAATTAAGATGTATAAATGTGCAATTTGAGTGTCACCTGTGGTGAGAATGGAAAAGCTGTAGACCTGGATATTTTGTTATCTAAAACTGAAAATTTGTTATACACCATTTTCACCAAAATAATCGGGATGTTTTTGCACTTGACCTATACACCCAATTTGCATGTAGTCCCTGTATAATCCTTAATAGAAGGCTTTTAAGGTACTTTTTAAAAATCTCCACTGACAACATTAAAATAAACACATTGTGTTCTGTGGAAGTGTTGTCTCATAATCACCAAAATTCCCCCCTTTTCATAATATTCCTCATACCTCCTTACCTGAACTAAAATCTGGATATAACCAGAGGATATGTTGTTTCCTCATCAGCCCTTTCATGTTGTGACTGTTTTTTCTCTGTGGTACTTCAGGTTTGGTATCCTATTTACTCTCTGTTGCTCTTTCTAAACCTTTACCTCTCCATTTTTTTCAGGAGGGAGGGAGGGAAGGAAGAAAAACTCACCAACAAAAATTCTAGTCTCTGAGCTCTGTCTGTTAATTCTATCATCCTTTCCTTTTCATCTTTACTGACATCTTACAAATCACTTGAGTACTCTTTTATTAAGGACTTGGACACCTGATTTTACAAGTTTTTTCTTTCCTTACTTTCCTCTTTGACTTTCCATTATTTTGGACCTTCCTTTTTCGATTTATTTATTGAGTACCTTCAACAAGTATTTATTGAATGCTTTCTATGTATCTGATACTGTTTGGGGTAGTAGAAAATCAGCAGTGAGCAAAACAAACAAAGATTGTTGTCCTTATGGAGGCAGGGGTGAGAGACAGAAAATAAACCAGACACAGAAAGATACTAATATATTATATGGTGTCATGGACTGAATGTATTCCCCCCAAATTTATATGTTGAATCCCTAACCCCAATGTGGCTTTTTTGGAAATGGGGTTTCTAAGGAAGTAATTAAGGTCACATGAGGTTATAAGAGTAGGGCCCTGATTCAGTAATATTAGTGTCCTTATAAGAAGAGATACTAGGAATCTTGCTCTCTCCCTACCAATGTGAGCACAGAGGAAAAGTGGTGTGAAGATCAACAAGAAGGTGGCCATCTACAAGCCTGGAAGAGAGCCTAACCAGGAACTGAACCTACCAGTGCCTTGATCTTGGACCTCCCAGCTTTCAGAACTCTGAGAAATACATTTCAGTTTAAACTACCTCGTCTGTGGTATTTTTTCCCAGCTTTATTGCAATATTATTGACATATAGCATATGTAAGTTCAAGGTGTACAATGTGTTGATTTGATACACATATACGTTGCAAAATGATTATGTGATATATTTTTTTTTGGTAGCCTGAGTGGACTAGTGCTGTTAATGCTAAGTGCTCTGTAGAAAAATAGTGCAAAAAAGGGGAAAATGAGAATCCTAGAGGAGTGGGGAGAGGTGGTTTAGAATTTTAATTGGATGGTTCTGGAAGGCCTGTCAGAAAAGGTGACATTGAGTAAAGGTCTAAAAGGAGGGGAGGAAGCAAACCATTCTGATCTGGGGGAAGAATATTCAGACAGAGGGAAGCTTAAGTTAGGCAAGTGCCTGGTTTTTTGATCAACAAGAAGTCTACTGTGGCTGGAAGCAGACTAGGAGTGAGGTGAGAGGAGTAGTAGGACATAAAGTCAGAGAAATAGCTGGAGTAAAATCATGCCACAGTAAGGATTTGGATTTTATTCTAAATGCCATAGGAAGCCATTGGAGGCTTTAGACTTAATTTTAAAAGGATTGTGCTGGCTGCTATATAGAAAATGGACTGTAGAGAGCATAGGAAGAAGCAAGGCGACTATAGGGGTCTCATAATAATTCATGTGAGAGATGGTGGCAGTTTGAACCACTATGGTAGCAGTGTTTGGAGTCTAGATATGATTTGAAGGTAGTGCTGGCAGGATTTGCTGATGGATTGGATGTGCATTGTGATAGAAGGAGTAAGGTTTTCTTGCTGGTCTTTTTTCTTTGTCCTCTACTACTAGTCAGTTACATCTATGTTTATTCTTTTAGTTACATCTATTGTCTTGGCCTCCCAATTTATAATTCATTTCTGATCTCTCCTCTAAGTACCACACACTAAATAAAAACCTCACTTCTTGTGTGTCTTCATTATTCTAAAAGATCTGCTATAACACAACTTCTGACACTAGATGTTTCCACACACATCAAGCAGTTCTGCAACACCAGCTGGTTAACTGTCGTACAGTTAACTCAATTCTGACACTATCTACCTAAAGATAGTATCAGATCCCACAAGTTAAAGTCTCAGTCCCCCAAGACTGCCCCCATGTCCAACTCTAATCTCAGGTCTAGGATCTTACCTGAACTTCTATATATAAATTAGAGGGTATAAATTAGAGGTTCCCATGATCCCCTCCTCAGGTTCAATTAATTTGCTAGACTGGGTTCACAGAACTCAGAGAAACAGTAACTTACATTTACCAGTTTGTTATAAATGTTATTATAAAGGATACATGTGAAAAGCCAGATGAAGAGGTATATGTGGTGAGGTCTGGAAGGGTCCCAAGCAGAGGACCTTCTGTCCCCAGGGAACTAGGGTGTACTACCCTTTGGCATGTGGATGCATTCACCAACCCTGAAGCTCTCTGAACTCCCTCCTTTTCGAGTTTTATGCAGGCTTCATTACATAGGCATGATTGATTAAGTCATTGATTTAATCATTCATTCATTAAATCATGAATCAAAGAATTGATTCATCTTTTAGCCCCTCTCCCTTTCCTGGAGGTTGGGGGTGGAGCTAAAAGTTCCAACGCTCTAAGCATGTGGTTAGTTACCCTGGCAACCAGTCACCATTCTTAGGTTACCTGGGGGCTGTCCAAGAAGTAACCTAATTAACATACACTCAGGTTCAGTTGAAAGGGGCTTGTTATGAATAAATCATTTCACCTTTGTGGCTCTAAAACTATTTCAGGAACCGGGAACAAAAGCTGCCTCTACAGCTCTTATTGCTCAGGAAATTCCAAAGGTTTTGGGAGTTCTGTCCTGGGAACACGGACAAAAACCAAATATATATTTCTTACTATAAATCACAGCATCACACACAACCATGTATTCAACTGCCAGATAAACATATCAAAATATCTCAAAGGCACCAAACTTGTGATCTTTTCTCCCAATCTTGATCATTTTCCAGTGTTGCCTTTATAAGTGAATGGTACCACAGTCTATATTTGGACTAATCAGATAACCATCTGTGAAACTTTTTCTCCCTTTTCTGTCATATCCAATCTAACATCACACCTTGTTCATTTTAAATTTTAAATATTTTAATAATCTGCATAGTTTTCTTTCTCTACAGTATAATTTTGAAAAAGATAAAATGACTCAAATGTAAATAGAAAGTGAACACCTGTTGAAGAGTTTATTTAATTATTGATTAATAAGGGAATGAATGTGATGTTAAGACTGATTCAGAAAGCAATTAAGGAGCTATGTACTTGTAGGCAGTTTAGTAAAGGAATAGAATATAAGATTGCTTGGCTGAATAAAAAACTGGTTAATGTACTACAGGCCAATAAACTGTAACCTTTAGAGTGTCTTCTCTTCTGGACAGAAATTATTTGCATTTCTACTGGACAAAAATACACAAGTTAAAATATAATTTCACTAAGTCTGGACCTTAATCAGCAGTAAACAGTGTTTTCAATGAAGTGCATTTCCCCATATAATCCTTGGATGGGCCTTCGCCTCCATATGAAATTGAAAAGTTATGCTGTTTCGTTTTTTGGGTTTTTTGCCTTACCCTTAAGTTTTGCATACTCTTTTTTTTTTTTTTTAACACTTTCTAATTCAAGCTGCATCCATCTTTGGATTATTGTACTCGCAGCCTAAATATACCCACTCTAACCCCTCCTCTAACTCATCCATATTAATACCAGAGTAATGTTTAGTCTTTACTTATGTGTCTGGCTTATTTCACTTAACATAATGCTTTCAAGGTTCATGCATATTGTAGCATGTATCAGAATTTCATTCCTTTTTGACTGAATATTATTCTATTGTGTGTATATATTACTTGATGATGTATGCTTGATTTGTTTCCACCTTTTGGCTGTTGTGAATAATGCTGCTGTGAGCATCGATGTACAACTATCTATTTGAGTCCCTGCCTTCGGTTCTTATAATGATATACCTAGGAGTAGAATTGCTGGGTCATATGATAATTTTATGTTTATAACCTTTTTGAGGAAGTGCCAAACAGTTTTTCACAGTGGCTCTACTATTTTACATTCCCACCAGCAAAATACAAGGATTCCAATTTCTCCACATCCTTGTCAACACTTAAATTTTCTGGTTTTATTGTTAATAGCCATCCTAATTGATGTGAGGTGATATCTCATTGTTTTTATTTGCATTTCCCTAGTGATTAGTGAAGTTGTGCATCTTTTCATGTGTTTATTGGCCATTTGTATATCTTCTTTGGAGAAATATCTATTCCAGTCCTTTGCCCATTTTTTAAATTGGATTGTTTGTTTTTGAGTTGTAACAGTTCTGTATATATTCAGGATATTAATCTCTTATCAGATAAATGAATTGCAAATATTTTCTCCCATTCTGTGGATTATCTTTTTCTTGATAGCATTCTTTGATGCACAAACGTTTTTAAATGTTGATGAAATTCAGTTTATCTATATTTTTCTTTTGTCATTTGTGCTTTTGATGTCTTAGCCAAGAAATCTTTGCCAAAGCCAATGTCCTGAAGATTTTGCCCTATACTTTTTTCTAAGGGTTTTATAATTGTAGGTCTTACATTAGGTTTTTGGTGATTTTGAGTTAATTTGTATATGATGTAGGCAAGGTACAAGTTCATTTTTTCATACGTGGATATCCAATTTTCCCAGCATCATTTGTTGAAGAGACTCTCCTTTCCTCATTGAATGGTCTTGGCACTCTGGTTGAAAATCAATTGACCGTATATACAAGGGTTTATTTCTGGGCTCTCTATTCGGTTCTGTATATCTGCCCTTATGCCAGTAGCACATTCTTTGATTACTGTAGCTTTGTAGTAAGTTTTGGAATTAGGAAATATGAGTCCTCCAACTTTGTTGTTTTTTTCAAGGTTGTTTTAGCTATTTGGAGTCCCTTCTGATTCCATGTGAATTTTAAGATAGGTTTTTCTGTTTCCCTAAAAAAAAATCATTGGGATTTTGGTAGGGGTTGAACTGAATCTGTAAATCACTTTGGATAGTATTGGCATATTAAAAATATTAAGTCTTCCAATCCATGAACATGGGATGTCTTTTCATTTATTTATGTTTCTTTGATTTCTTTCAGCAGTGTTTTGTAGTTTTCAGTACACTCATGTTGCTTAACGATGAGGTTACATTCTGAGAAATGTGTCATTAGGTGATTTTGTCATTGTGCAAACATCATAGGGTGTACTTACACAAACCCAGATGGTATAGCCTACTGCACTTCTGGGCTGTATGATACTAATCTTGTGGGACCACCATCATATACATGGTCTGTCATTGACCAAAACATCGTTATGTAGCATGTGACTGTATACAAGTCTTTCACCCTTTGGTTAAATTTTTGTAAGTATTTTATTCTTTTTGATGCTCTTGTGAAGAGAATTATTTTCTTAATATACTTTTATGGTTGTTTATTGTTAGTGTATAGAAATGAAACTGATTTTTCATGTTGATTTTATATCCTACAACTTTACTGATTTCAATTATTAGCTCTAACGGGTTTTCTTTTTGGTGTGGATTCTTTAGGGTTTTCTAGATAGAAGACAGTGTCATCTGTGAACAGAGATAGTTTTACTTCTTCCTTTCCAATTTAAATGCATTTTATTTCTTTGTGTTGCCTAGTTGCTCTGTTTAATGAAGTGGCAAAATTGAGGCAACCTTGTCTTGTTCTTGATTTTTAGGGGAAAAGCTTTCAGTTGTTCACCATTGAGTATGATGTGAGGTGTGGGCTTTTCATAGATGGCCTTTAATATGGTTAGGAATTTCCTTTCCATACCTAGTTTGAGTGTTTTTATCCTGAAAACATGTTGAATTTTGTCAAATGCTTTTCTGCATCAATTGAGATGATCACGTGGTTTTTTTCTTCATTCTATTAATGTAGTGTATTGCATTGCTTGATTTTCATATATTGAAAAACCCTTGCATTTCAGGAGTAAATCTCAATTGATCGTGATGTTTAATATTTTTAGTATGTTGCTGAATTTTGTTTGCTAGTATTTGTTGAGGATTTTTGCATCAATATCTGTAAGAGATATTGGTCTGTATTTTTCTTTGCTTGTAGTGTCTTTGCCTTTGGTATCAGAGTAATGCTGACTTCTAGAATGAGTTAGGAGGTATTCTCTTTTCTTCAGTTTTTGGGAAGAGTGTGAGAAGAGCTGATATTAATTCTTCTATAAATGTTTGGTGGAATTCACCAGTGAAGCCATCTGATCCAGGGTTTTTTTTTCTTGGGAGGTTTTTGATTACTGATTCAATCTCCTTACTTATTATAAGTCTGTTTCTTCATGATTCAGTTTTTGTAGATCGTGTGTTTCTAGGAGTTTATCCATTGCATCCAGGTTATCCAATTTGGTGGTGTACAATTGTTTGTAGTATTGTCTTATAATCCTTTTTATCTCTGTAAAGTGGGTAGTGATGTCTCCACTTTTTTTGTGTGGTTTTAGTAATTTGAATCTTCTCTTTTTTCCTTAGTCAATCTAGCTAAAGGTTTGTTAATTTTGTTGATCTTCTTCAGAGACCTACCTTTCATTTTTCTATTGTCTATTTCATTTATGTCTGCTCTAATCTTTATTTTTTCTTTCCTTCTCCTAGTTTTTGGTTTAATTTGCTATTCTTTTTCTAGTTTCCTAAGATGTACAGTTAGATATTAATTTGAGATCTTTCTACTTTTTAATGTTTGAATTTACAGCTATAAATATCTTTTGTAGCACTGTTTTGCTGCTTCTCATGTTTTGGTATGTTTGTGTTTTTGTTTTCATGTGTCTTAAGATATTTTCTAATTTTCCTTGTTATTTCCAGCTTGATCTAGTGGTTGTTTAAGAGTATATTGTTTAATTTCCATATATGTATGAATTTTCCAGTTTTCCTTCTGTTATTGATTTCTAGTTTCATTTCATTGTATTCGGAAAAACCATCCAATCCTTTTGAAACTTATCGTGACTTGTGTTGTGGCCTAACTTATGGTCTATCCTAGAGGATGTTCCATGTGCACTTGAGAAGAATGTATATTCTGTTTTGTTGGGTGGAGTGTTCTATATGTCTGTTAGATCTAATTAGTTTATAGTGTTTTTCAAGTCCTCTTTTTTCCTCATTGAGTCTGGTTGTTCTGTTCATTATTGAAATTGGGATACTGAAGTCTCCTACTGTCATTGTAGAACTCTCTATTTCTCCATTGTCTTCTGTCAAGTTTTGTTTAATATTTTGGGACTCTGTTATTTGGCATTTCTTATATACAATTATATATGTTTATAATTATTATATCTTCATGAATTGACACTCTTTTCAATATATAATATCCTTAGTATCTTTAACAATTTTTGATGTAAAGTCCATTTTTTATAGCTTTGTGTTGCTGTCTAATGTCTTTTTATTTCAACTTGAAGGACCCCCTTTAGCATTCTTGTAAAGCAGGTCTAATGGTGATGAACTCTCTCAGCTTTTGTTATTCTGGGAAAGTCTTTATCTCTCCCTCATGTTTGAAGAGAAGTTTTACTGGATATAGTGTTCTTGGTTGGTAGTTTTTTCTTTCAACACATAAAATATATCATCCTACTCCCTTCTGGCCTGCAAGATTTCTGCTGAGAAATCCACTGATAGCTTTTTGGGGGTTCTTGCTTTGCTCTTGCTGCTTTCAAAATTCTCTCTTTGACTTTTGACAATTTGTTTATAAGGTGTCTTGGTGTGACCTTCTTTGGGTTCATTATGTTTGGTGTCTGTTGGCTTGTTGAATCTGGATGTCCATTTTTCCCCACCAGATTTGGGAAGTTTTTGGCTATTAATTCTGTAGCCCAGTCTCACTTTTTTCTCCTCTGACTCCCATATGTGTGTATTTGTCTGCTTGATGGTGTCTTATAAATCTCCTAGGCTTTCCTCACTTTTTCATTCTCTTTTCTTTTTACTTCTCTGACTGGATAATTTCAACTGACCTGTCTTCAAGTTCACTGATTCTTTATTTTGATTGACCAAGTCTGATGTTGAACCCCTCTAGTGAATTTTTCAGTTCAGTTATTGTATTCTTCAGCTCCAAAATTTCTGTTTGATTCTTTTTTATATTTTCTGTCTCTTTTTGAAATTTTCATTTTGTTCATGGATCGTTTTCCTGAGCTTGTTGAGCATCTTTATGGTGGTTATTTTGAATTCTTTGTCATGAAATTCATATACCTCCATTTCTTTATGTTGATTCCTGGAGTTTTATTTTGTTCCTTTGATCAGGCCGTTTCCCCCTGTTTCTTTGTGTTCCATGTAACTTTGTGTTTGTATCTGTGCATTTGAAAAAACAGCCACCTCTCCCAATCTTTTATGGACTGTCTTTGTACAGGGAAAGACCTTCACCAATTAGCCCAGCTACAGATTTCTGGAGACCTTTCAAACCTTCTCTAGACTTGTGTGTGTAGATTCCTAATTAGAGAGATTTTCCAATTTCTTTTTTTAAAAGAGCTTGTAATCTCCTGCTCCCTCTGGTTTTTGGCTGTGGTGCTACAGAATCTCTGGAGCTGCTGCAAGCCACCCAGTTCTCTTCTATTCTCAGTGTTTCCTAGGCCTTTAGAGTAAGTTCCATCAGCTCTCTGAATTGGGTAAAACAGAAACCAGTCCCTCAGGAAGACCCCCCAAAAAGCTGGAGTGTTGTGCACGTACTTCACTCTTTTCTTCTTCCCACCCAAAGTAGAGGCCACTGAGCTGTACTGACCTCTGTTTGCTGTACTGCTAGTTCTCTGGAATAGCTCTAAGCTGCCCAGCTCTCTTTTCTTCTCACTGGCACCCTGGTGTCTAGAATATGCTGGGTCTTGTTAGTGCTCTGAGACAGGTGACACAGAAACTAGTCCCTCAGGCTGCCCCCCCAAAAACTGGAACATTGGATATCTGGCCCAACAATTTTTCTCCCCAGGGAGAAACTGGGAGTTGGGGATTTTCTCTTGCTAGTTAAGCACTGAGCCAGGGGAGAGACTATGGTGAGTGAGTACATGCTAGTCTAAACCTTTGCCTTTGTGTTCAGCAGCTCCCAACCCAGCATCGTTTCCTGTCAGTGCTTAGATTCAGGCAAAACAGAAACCAGTCCCCTGGGCAGCCCCCCTAAAAGTCTGCACATTGGATGTATGTTTCAGTCTTCTCTTTCCCTCCTCAAGGAGAAGCCAGGAGTTAGAAGTTTCCTCCCAATCAGACCATGCTGAGCTTGGGGGAAGAGACTTAAGGCAAATGGTGCCATGAATCTTCCTACTATTTCAATGCAGCTGGTTTCATATTCATGTGGGAGGCAGGAGCCTCTTAACTGTTTTCTAGGTTTCTCACAAAAGTAATTGGTCCATATTTTGTTGTTGAGCCAGTTTTTCCTTAGGAGCAAGGAAGGTCTGTTGATGCACCCCTATTGAATTTTTAAAGTGGAGATGTGGGTGGATGATGTGATAAGATCTGTATTTTGAAAATATTGCTGTGGCTGAAATGTAAAAACCTAAGACTAATAGATAAGAAATAGGAAATCCAGTTGGGAGACTATGGTAGCCCTTCAAGAGGTTATGATTGTTTGGACTGGGGCTAGTGGGTTTGAATATGGAGAGATATTTAGGAGACAAAAATTAACACGGTTTGTTAATAAATTGAATATGAGCAATAAGGAGGAGAGAGAATTGTTAAAGATGATTCAGTTTTCTAGCAAAGGTAAGTCAGTGAATGGTGATATCCTTTATTGAGATGACAAACACTGGAATATTATAAATTTGGTATTGTATGAGACATTGCAGGTGCCCTTAAGATATCTAACTCATGAATTTGACTAGGCCATTGGACATATGGATATAGCACGTCAAGGAGCGATCTGGGCCATAGGTATAAATTTTGGAGTTTCAGGCTGTATTTATTCTGCATCATTTGGAATGTCGTATTCTCTCACTATAATGTAAGTGCCATAAAGGCAGGGACCTTTTCTATGACACTCCCTGCTTTATTCTTAGATTTCTGATGTTATTTCTGGCACATTGTAGCAGCTTACTATTTTTGTTGTTGCTGTTTTCTTATCTTCACCCTGTGTTCCCACTGCCCTAGTATTACTAAAAACATTCAAAAGAAATATGTCGATCCATTTTCACAACCATTATGTAATGTTTCATACATGCATAAGATCACATGTAATATATATGTGAGTTATGAAGTAAATTAATGAAATGAAAACATCAAAACTATCAATTAAGAAGTAAATATTACTATTAAGCCTACCTGGATGCCCCTTCATAATCCTATCCCTTTGCGCACCCCCACAGAGTTCATAATTGTTCTGAAGTTTGTTATTATCATTTGCTTTTTAAAAAATGGCTTTACCACATATGTATATATTGTACAATATAGATGTATTCCTGAACCATTTATTGCTTAGTATTTTTTTTTATGGCATGGTATTTTACATAATTTTCTTCCATTTGCTCTTTTTTACTAAATCACGTCAGGAGTCCAGTTATTTTCATTGCTTATTATAATCTATTGTATGAATATTACACAATTTACATATTACTTTTAATAAACATTTTGGTTACTTCTAGTCTTCTTGTTTGTGTTTTGATTTTTTTTTTTTTTTTTTGCTGAGAAAGATTTGCCCTGAGCTAATAACTGTTGCCAATCTTCCTCTCTTTTTGTTTTTCTTCCCCAGTACATAGTTGTATATTCTAGTTCTAAGTCCTTCTAGTTCTTCTATATGAGCTGCTGCCATAGCATAGCTACTACAGGTGAGTGGTATGGTTCCACTCCTTGGAACTGAACCTGGGCCACCAAAGCGGAGTACACTGAACTTTAACCACTAAGCCATCAGGCCTGGCTCTTCTTGTTTGTTTTTGTGTTCTGCTGTTTAAATAATGCTGCTATTGATATTTTGTAGAAATTAACAAGCTAATTCTAACATTCATATGGAATAGCAAAGGACATAGAATAGCCAAAATGTTTCTAAATAATTTGATTTTTTCCATTTTGTTTTCCACTTGAACCTAGAAATTGCCTGGAAATGTTTTTTTCTGATTTCTCTGCAGATAAATTTTATTTTCTTTTGGTATAGATGACCCTTCTGTTAGTTTCCATTTCCAGTGAATCTATGTGATTCCAGACTTTAAAAATTTATTGATATGTCCTTTGTGACTTTATGTATATTGTTCCATATTTGAAAAGAATCATTATTTTCTATTCAGCACCAAGTTCCCTACATATAGCTGAGCAAGGTTCTTATAAACTTCAACCTTCTATATCCTTACTGATTTGGTTTGGTTCGTCTATGGATATCTAGGAGAGGTACATTGAAGTCCTATGTAGTATTTAGGGAATTGGTTGGTTTATCCTTGTATTTCTTGTCTGTTTTCCTTTCTACATTTTGAAACTATGTTTTAAGTGCATAAAGATTTATGACTGCTGTATCTTTTTGGTGGATGTACTTTTTATGTATATGGAATATGTATCTGTTTTAAAGCGTTTTGCTTTGAAGTCTGTTTTTTATGACCGATGCACTTGATTTTTGGGGGGATAAAGATACACCTCGCATGTCTTTTTCCATGGCTTCGTTTTCAAGATTTCTTTGTGCTTTACTTTTTTTTTTTTTTTAAGATTTTATTTTTTCCTTTTCCTCCCCAAAGCCCCCCAGTACATAGTTGTGTATTCTTTGTTGTGGGTTCTTCTAGTTGTGGCATGTGGGACGCTGCCTCAGCGTGGTCTGATGAGCAGTGCCATGTCCGCGCCCAGGATTCGAACTAACGAAACACTGGGCCGCCTGCAGCGGAGCGCGCAAACTTAACCACTCGGCCACGGGGCCAGCCCCTCTTTGTGCTTTACTTTTAAGTGTCTGTACTGATAAACAACATATAGCTGATTTTCTTTTTTCTTCTCCCCACTCCTTTCCCCTCTCTCTTCCTGTCTCACTTCCAAACCATCTGGGTGTCTCAGTTTTAATAAATGAATTAAATTCGTTTGTGTTTGCTTTGATTCTTGGCATATTTGGACTTATTTTCTACCATCTTATTTTGTGCTTTCTTTTACCTCTTTTCTCTTCTTGTTTGTCTTACTCAATTGATTTGGTTTTTTGTCCTTTTCACCCTTTAGTGGTTTGAAAGTTCTGTATCCTACTTATCATTTTTTAAATATAACATCTTTACTGTGTTATAATTTGCATACCGTACCATTCACTCATTTAAAGTGTAGAGTTCAATGGTTTTTATTAGATTCACAAAGTTCTGCAGCTATCACCACTAATTTTAGAACATTTTCATCACTTGTAAAGGAAACCTCATACCCATCAGTTATCACTCTACACTACTTTCTCCTTTCCCAAGGCCTAGGCACCCTCTAATTTACTTTATGCATGCATTTGTCTATTCTGGCACCTGTGCATTTGCCTATTCTGGAAGCTTCGTATAAATGAAATTATACAATATGTGGTCTTTTGCGTCTGGCTTCTCTCACTTTGTATACTGTTTTAAAGGTTCATATATGTTATAGAATGTATCAATACTTCATTCATTTTTATATACAAATAATATCCCATCATATGAATATACCATATTTCATTTATCTATTACTCAATTGAAAGATATTTGAGTTGTTTCTACTTTTGGACATTATAAATAATGCTGCTATGTACGGGCATGTACAAGGTTTTGTGTGGATGTATGTTTTCATTTCTCTTGGGTATTTAATTATGAGTGTAATTGCAGGGTCATATGGTAGCCCTATGTTTAACCTTTTGAAGAACTGCCAGACTTTTTTCCAAAGCACCTGCACCTCTTTATGTTCCCACTGCAGTATATACAAGAGTTCCATTTTCTCCATATTTTCACCAATTGTTATTAAAAATAGATACAACTGGAGAGCAAATTTTTGAGTAAGAGTTCTCCTAGTCATGGTCAATACTTTCTGTCTCTTGCTTGCCTCAGATTTGCTTGAGATGCCCAACATTTATCTCTGGACCTGACTGTAAATGGTATGGCCCTTTGGAAAGGCTGATGGGTGTCAGATTACATGAAATTTTTCTGGAAAAAAATTAGTTTAATAACTTCTTATCTTTGGGGGATAATTAAAATAGTTCTTCCTTTTTAATTAAAGCAAATTTCAATGATTTCTATATAGGGAAAAATTTTTGTCCAAGTTAGAAAATTTGCATTAACAATAGTTTTTCATCTCTAATGTAAACCTAGAAAAAAGTAGCCTGTTTTTTTTGTCCCACTTTTCTCCTTTTTGTTCTGTTCTCTGAATTCTAATCTTATATGTAAGTATTATATCCTGACAATTCAGTTTTAAAAATTTAATAAAATCAAAGAACTTTGGTTCCTTTAGATATATCAACAAGCTTAAAAGCCTTATTTTTCAAAAAAAATTTTAAAGTCCTAGTAACATGACAGTTTATTTTGTATTTGCTATAAAAGTTTCCTGAAATGATTGATAGTGCATACTGTACTTTTTAATTGTGATACTCACTATTTATTTATGAACCTGTGGCCATTTTCATTGTTCATAAATTTCTGAAGTTCTTAGAATCCAAAAAATTAGTGAGTAGAATCTTTTTTCTTGGTTTATTGTAATAAATTTTGAAATGTTATGTATATCATACCTGCTTTTAAAATTTTTGAACTTTTCTGTGTTCAAAGTTAGATGTTTTCTAAATCATATGTAACTCTTTGATATTCTGAATTCTCTTTTATATAATGGGAAAAAATCCCTACTGGTTTTCTTTGGGGGGAATTTTGTACATTGAACCAATTTCTTTGTTATTTTTCAAACTTCCCTTCTTAAATAGATTTTATGGAATATATTTTGGAATTATCAATTTAGTGGTCTTCTTCAAGTAAAATGAGAAATTTCTCTACATCTTGAATGTTCAAAACCTGTAGTACTGGAAGTTATTATCTCGGGATCAAGAAATTAGAGGTGAAATGTTATCTGTGTTTTCAAATGATGGAAACAGTATATCTTTGGATTAAGTTCCATTAAGTAACAACAATTATGCAATTTCTTGACACATTTCACCTGGTTTTATATCCTTAGAATATTTTTATTCTCTTCTAAACTTATTATTCAAATAGAGAAATTTAAATAAATTAATATATTGTTCTGAATATTATTGACTTAGAGTAGTCTTGTCCTTTTAATTGAAGACTCAGTGTGACTCTGCTATACACACTGTAGCTCTGAATACTATCAGAAGGCTTAATACTCTCTAGTACTAGTGAGAGAGACTTTGATTCAGAAACAGCGAATATTCAAAAAGTAAATTCTAATAGCCAACCCTTGAGACACTCAAAAAAGACTTTTAGATTAATGCTAGCCCTGCTTTTTTTTTTTACCTAATAACATGGTGTTATGGGGAATTGTTATTTTTATTGACCAGGGTACCCTGATTACTGTGTAATATGCAATGAATTATTTTACCAATTAGTGATTTTCTTTGTTCCAGCTGCTATAATAAAATACCACAGACTCATTAGCTTATCAACAATAGAAATTTATTTCTCACAGCTCTGGAGCCTAGAAGTCTGAGATGAGGGTGCCAGCATGGTTGAGTGAGGGCCTTCTTCCTGGTTGATAGCCAGTGCCTTCTTGCTATGTCCTCACATGGTAGAAGGGGCAAGGGAGCTCTATGGGATCTCTCTGTGGGAATCCCCCTCATGAAACCTTGACCCTTAGGACCCAGTCACCTCCCAAAGGCCCCACTTCCTAATGCCATCATCTTTGAGGATTAGGATTTCAACATATGAATTTTGGAGGGACACAAACATTTAGACCATAGCAGTGATAAAAATGTTATTTTATGATCTTCTTAAGTTTATTTCTGAAAACAGAGAAAGATAAAATTCTGAGGAAATAAACCATCTTATAAAAATTAGTTTCTATTCTCTAGAGAATTTAGGGTAATTTCTTGGTGTTTGCGTACATTGTAATAACTAATCCACATTGCATAGAACTCTGCGTAGAACAAGTGGGTAAGACAGTTCAATTTAAATCATAATAATCTCTACTACTGGCTTTTGTCTTTTTCATTTATTTCAGCTCTTATGTTTATTAACTTTTACTTTCTTTGCATTTACTCTTTACTTTTCTAGCTTTTTAAAAAGAATGCTTAATTCAGTTAGTTTCAAACTTTTAAATAAATACATTTCAAGCTACAAGTATATTTCTAAGTATTGTCTTTACTGCATCCCACATTTTGAATTGTGGGTGCTTTTCTTATCATTGATATCTAAAGATTTCATGAATTCTACTGGGTTTTCTCTCTAAACCATATTTTTTTATCTATAAATTTTTTTCTAGCTTTATTTACATATAATTGACATATAACCCGTATGTTAAGAATATAATCTTTAAATAAAACCCCAGGTCAGATGGCTTTCCTGGGGAATTCTACCAAACTTTCAGAGAGGATTTAACACCTATCCTTTTCAAGCTATTCCAAAAAAATTAGGGAAGATGGAACACTTCCTAACACATTCTATGAGGCCAACATCACGCTGATACCAAAACCTGGCAAGGACACCACAAAAAAAGAGAACTACAGGCCAATATCACTGATGAACATAGATGTAAAAATTCTAAACAAAATTTTGGCAACCAGAATTCAGCAATTCATCAAAAGGATCATACATCATGATCAGGTGGGATTCATACCAGGGACACAGAGATGGTTCAACATCCGCAAATCAATCAATGTGATACACCACATCAACAAACTGAGGAATAAAAACCACATGATCATCTCAATAGATGCAGAGAAGGCATTTGACAAGATCCAACAGCCATTTATGATAAAAACTCTGAACAAAATGGGCATAGAAGGAAACTACCTCAACATAATAAAGGCCATATATGACAAACCCACAGCCAACATCATACTCAGTGGGCAAAAACTGAACACCATCTCCCTGAAAACAGGAACGAGACAAGGATGCCCTCTATCACCACTCTTATTTCACATAGTACTGGAGGTCCTGGCCAGAGCAATCAGGCAAGAAAAAGGAATAAAAGGAATCCAAATAGGGAGGGAAGAAGTGAAACTCTCACTGTTTGCAGACGACATGATCTTATATATAGAAAACCCCAAAGAATCCATTGGAAAACTCTTAGAAGTAATCAACAACTACAGCAAAGTTGCAGGGTACAAAATGAATTTGCATAAATCAGTAGCATTTCTATACTCTAATAACGGACTAACAGAAAAAGAACTCAAGAACACAATACCATTCACAATCGCAACAAAAAGAGTAAAATACCTTGGGGTAAATTTAACTAAGGAAGTGAAGGACCTATATAATGAAAATTACAAGGCCTTTCTGAGAGAATTGGATGACGACATAAGGAGATGGAAAGACATTCCATGTACATGGATTGGAAGAATAAACATAGTTAAAATGTCCGTTCTACCTAAAGCAATCTACAGATTCAATGCCATCCCAATCAGAATTCCAATGACATTCTTTACAGAATTAGAACAAAGAATCCTAAAATTCATATGGGGCAACAAAAGACCCCGAATTTCTAAAGCAATCCTGAGAAAAAAGAACAAAACGGGAGGCATCACAACCCCTGACTTCAAAACATACTACAAAGCTACAGTAATCAAAACAGCATGGCACTGGTACAAAAACAGGTGCACAGATCAATGGAACAGAATTGAAAGCCCAGAAATAAAACCACACATCTATGGACAGCTTATCTTCGACAAAGGAGCTGAGGGCCTACAATGGAGAAAAGAAAGTCTTTTTGACAAATGGTGCTGGGAAAACTGGAAAGCCACATGTAAAAGAATGAAAATTGGCCATTCTTTTTCACCATTCACCAAAATAAACTCAAAATGGATCAAAGACCTAAAGGTGAGACCTGAAACCATAAGGCTTCTAGAAGAAAACGTAGGCAGTACATTCTTTGACATCAGTATTAAAAGGATCTTTTCGGACACCATGCCTTCTCAGAGAAGGGAAACAATAGAAAGAATAAACAAATGGGACTTCATCAGACTAAAGAGCTTCTTCAAGGCAAATGAAAACAGGATTGAAACAAAAAAACAACCCACTAACTGGGAAAAAATATTTGCAAGTCTTATATCTGACAAAGGCTTAATATCCATAATATATAAAGAACTCTCACAACTCAACAACAAAAAATCAAACCACCCAATCAAAAAATGGGCTGCAGACATGAACAGACATTTCTCCAAAGAAGATATACAGATGGCCAATAGGCACATGAAAAGATGCTCATCATCTCTGATCATCACGGAAATGCTAATCAAAACTACACTAAGATATCACCTTACACCCATTAGAATGACAAAAAATATGTAAAACTAATAGTAACAAATGTTGGAGAGGTTGTGGAGAAAAAGGAACCCTCATACACTGCTGGTGGGAATGCAAACTGGTGCAGCCACTATGGAAAACAGTATGGCGATTCCTCAAAAAATTAAATATAGAACTACCATACGATCCAGCCATCCCACTACTGGGTATTTATCCAAAGAGCTTGAAGTCAGCAATCCCAAAAGTCCTATGCACTCCAATGTTTATTGCAGCACTGTTTACAATAGCCAAGACATGGAAGCAACCTAAGTGCCCATCAACAGATGAATGGATAAAGAAGATGTGGTACATATATACAATGGAATACTACTCAGCTGCAAAACAGAACAAAATCATCCCATTTGCAATAACGTGGATGGACCTTGAGGGAATTATGTTAAGTGAAATAAGCCAGCTAGAGAAGGATAATATGTGTATGACTCCACTCATATGAGGAATTTTAAAATGTGGACTAAGAACAGTTTAGTGGATACCAGGGGAAAGGTGGGGTGGGGGGTGGACACAAAGGGTGAAGTGGTGCACCTACAACACGAATGACAAACATTAATGTACAGCTGAAATTTCACAGGATTGTAACCTATCATTAACTCAATAAAAAAAATAAATAAAATTAAATTAGAAAAAAAATATATAATCTTTAGGGGCCCACCCAGTGGTGCAGCGGTGAAGTTCGCACATTCCACTTGGGCAGCCTGAGATTTGCCAGTTCAGATCCTGGGTGCAGAACTACACGCTGCTTGGCAAGCCATGCTGCGGCAGGCGTCCCACATATAAGCTAGAGGAAGATGGGCACGAATATTAGCTCAGGGCCAGTCTTCCTCAAAAAAAAAAAAAAAAAAAATATATATATATATATATAATTTTTAGTGTTGGGCTTGTATGTTTGTGTTTTTTCTCCACTAACTTTGTATTATTGACTTTTAAATTGCATTGTTTTTAGAATATATGGTTAATCTGATAAAGATTCTTTGAAAGTTGTTCAAAGTCCTTTTGTAATCTACCACATGGTTATTGTTGTAAATGTTCCCTTTGTGCCTGTGTATTTTCTACTTGTTGACTATCTGGGTCTCTGTTTATATATTTACCTGATTCAGTTTAATGATCATGATCTAATTTTCAAACAGCTTAGCTGCCCATAGACTACATAAAATGATTTTAAAGAATCTTTATTTAAAGAATGTTCAGTTAGGGATATTAAGGAACTTCACCTTAGGTTTAGAGAGATAACTTAAAATTTCTTAACTTTGACAGAAGTCATTTTTTCTGCTTTGAAATCCCCAGGATAGCAATAATTGAAGTAGTAACAGCAGCAGCAGCAGCCGCCACTAACATTTATTGAGCTCTTACTATGTGCCAGGCATCAACTCAAAGCTATCTAAATTGGTTAATGAATTTAACCCGATAACAACCCTATGACATATTATTGTTTTCCTCATTTTATAGATGAGGAAAGTAAAACACAGAAAAGTTAATACGCTTGCCATAGTTACATTGTAGTCACATTGTCTTCCATAAACTAAAGTAAGTTTGTTCAGTTGGACACATAAAAAATTCACTTTTTTCTTTCCCTTTTTCAGTTGTTAGAAAAATTGAAAGAACGTTGGCTCTACACTGGATTATGGCATAATCTGGAGTTGGTGAAGACAGTCATTGTAGAACCACAGGGAGGAGAAAAAACTGATTTTGAGGAATTACTGCAGGTGTACTATGATGCAGTCAAGTACAAAGGAGAGAAAGGTAATCAGAAATTATTTGATGGTCAATGAAAAAATATTTTTTTTACCATAAAATAAGAAGTTGGTCAGTGTTAGAATTTTGTTTGTGTTATCTTTTTAAAAATGATTTGCACTTCAGAGAAAAATTATATTTTATAATCCTGAGTGAAAAGAAAATAATTTTATTTGGAGTTGTTCTTCTATGAATATTTTCGCTTGGGGATGCCACTTGACTTTAAAACAAAAAGCATGCTTTCAGGTATCATCCCATAATCTTCCTTACACAACCCAAAATGTTTTGTGAAAGAAGACAGGTCTAGGGTATGCATAAATTATCTTCCTTACTAGCCAAATGAGTCCCACGTTTTGAAGCAAATAATACACTTTGTGCTTATATTCTATTACATAAGATAAACTTTAGTTTTCAAAACATAACTGAAGGCTCAATTTCAAAGTTAGAGAATGTCCATAAAAAGTTTGACAGGAAGGGCTGATAGTAACAATTTATAAGCAATGCAACATCATAAAGTTACTATAACATAATTGGCAATATCCTTATATGATAAGATTATACAGAGCGTTCTGTATGTTTTAAATACTTTTCAATTTCATATTGTGTCAGGATGGTATATAGTACAAATTAGAGTTATTTAAAACATTCTGAGAACTTTACCTTTTGGTGGTAAAGGTCATGATTGCAATTTCAATTTTTTTTTTTTTTTTTTTTGAGGAAGTTAGCCCTAAGCTAACATCTGCTGCCAATCCTCTTTTTTGCTGAGGAAAACTGGCCCTGAGCTAACATCCGTGCCCATCTTCCTCTACTTTATATGTGGGACGCCTGCCACAGCATGGCTTGCCAAGTGGTGCGTAGGTTTGCACCTGGGATCTGAACTGGCAAACCTCAGGCCTCCAAAGTGGAATGTGCAAACTTAACCACTGTGCCACTGGGCCGGCCCCTGCAATTTTGATTTTTAAATATAAAACAGTTGGTTCTCAATTGCTCTGTTGGTTCATGTGCAAGTTGCTACTCTGATGTGGTTTTTCTGTGTAAGTAATCTGGGAGATACACAGTTTGTAAATTGGTTTGCTACCATATTGCACCTAAAGGTAATTTTGTTTTCCTTATTTATTTAAAGACATTGAACTTTTAAAACTTTATCTAACAGTTTTTTATTTTGATTCGTTTAAATTTACTACTGTGATAACTTAATAATCAGATCTTTCAAATTGACAAAAATAAGCAGTTCTGGGAATTTTGAGTGTGCTTTTAAAAATGTTTATTTTCTGTTGCTTAAGATGGAGCCCTCCTGGTAGCAGTTTGTCGTGGTAAAGTGAGTGAGGGTCTGGATTTCTCAGATGACAATGCTCGTGCTGTTGTAACAATAGGAATTCCTTTTCCAAATGTTAAAGATCTACAGGTAGGCCATCAAAGCCTTAAGAAGTTTTATTTATCACAGAAGTTGTTGATTTTGTCTGAAGTTAATTATACATTTTTCTTGTATCCTCAGACATTTTATTTTAATGCTTTGGTAATTTGAAATGAGGGGGAAAGGTTTAGTAAATATAGGGTTTTTTCCTTTTAACTTACACTGTCTTTTGCTCAATAAAAGTGATTTTTAAAGTGTGGTGCCAAGTCAGGAGCATCAGTATCACCTGGAAACTTGATAGAAATGCATTTTCAGGCTCCATCCAGACCTACTGAATCAGAAACTCCAGAGGTAGAGCCCAGCAATTTGTGTTTTATCAGGCTCTTGGCCACAGACTCTCAGGGGTCCCTCAGGGAATTCTAGGGCCCTCACTCTATCTAGCTCCCTTCTGTCCAATGCCATGCCCTGCCTTATGGACTTCAGTGACTTTAGCTGCTTCAAATTCTGCTCTCTTCCACCTCAGCTCAGCAGGACTGCTGTACTCTGCTTGTACTTCAGTGCTCTGCGCTATTGGCAGGAAAGAGAGCTAAGAATCATGAAGTTCACAGAATGGATGTTCCTTATCTCCGAGATTACAGTGTGATGCTGTCTGGTGTCTACTCCTTGAAAGTTGCTTATCTATTTTGTCTAGTTTTACAGTTATTTATAGTGGGCAGGATATTCCCGAACCAGTTATTTTGTCGTGGCCAGAAACAAGAGTTTTGCTTCATTATCACTGATTGTTTGCTAAACATTATATTTGAAAAATTATTTGTAGCAATAATTTGAAGCCTAAGGTGATGTTATCTTCCATCAAGGAGGATTTTATTTTTACTTCCTACAGGCATTTGAAGGTACTAGCAATCTGAGACCAAGACTTGAGGCTTTTTGAACACTTAGCTGATTCCACTGAGTATAATTCATATCCCTCCTCCCGGGGCACAACGTTTTAGGGTCTCATACCAAAGCAAGAATTCTTTCCTTAGGAAGTTATCTTCTTTATTGTTAATAGTTTATTAGACACTGTGAATTACATAATATTAACAGTAATAAACAGCGTTTCTCTGATTAGCCCCTACTTTTCCTTAACTTCTGGACCTCTTCAAAATTTTTGAAAGTCCTCAGAGGGTATCTAATCCATTCACACTAACTTTAGTGTCTTCCACTACTTTTCTCCAGCCACCAGTGCTACCATTAAGAGTGCTGATGACAGTGCCTAGGGCTCTTATTCTAAAATGGCTAATGCTACCTCTGACTACTGCTACTGATGAAACAGTTGATATCCACTCAAGAAAACTGTAGTGTTCACCATCGATAGCATTAATGCTGCATTCCACTAAAGCTGAGTGTTGCTGAGGTCAGTGCTATTGGCAGTGGTACTATTTCTTTTTTGATATTTTATTGTTTTACTTTGGCCCAATATGCACTAATACTGCTTTGTTAGAGTGGAGAGAATACCTTTCCCCCTCTTTTCTACCACTCATTTTTTCAATGTCTTAAATATAAATTTTTCCCCCCTAAAACTAGCTCTTTCGATTTTTACTTATATCTTCTCTCTTTCTTAGACCCATATATGAGTCCTTGAGAGCTGGAAAAGAAGACAACTTTATGGCTAATAGTAGGTTGTACTAAATATCACACTCACAAAGTAACAAGGCCTGGAAGAATTCACTTCAAACTCATAATGGTTATTACATCCTGAAAGGAGAAAAGAATGATATTGGGGGTAGTTATCAAAAGGCATATTAGCTTTTTCTAGAGTATTTGTTTGTTTTAGTAAAAAACAAGCTTCAAGGAAATATTGTAAGAATACAGGTAATATGTTATTCTTTGAAAAATTCTTAAAATTAAATAAAATGTTACTTGTTAAGAAAAAAAATTACATTTACCTTCTATATCCTCTACTCTCACTCCCAACAACTGTGATTCTGGGCATTGGTATTGCACCAATCTTGGGTTCTTAATGCTTTCTTTCATCAGGATAACTTCTTCTCAGTCTGTCATACCAGAAAAGAGACCTGGTGACCTGCTCTGACATTCCTCTGTAATGGTCCTGCTTGTCATAGTTCTGCTGAATCCTGATGGCTCTAGTTGTATAAAACAGCAAAATAACAGAAGCTTCAGTGGGGTCTGGGTGGGGAGGAGGGGGGTGGTTCTAAAGGAGTTTCCTTGGTGGTTCCTGAAAAAGGCAAGTAGGGTAGACCCAAGAGTAGTCCAAGCCACAGGGACAAGAAACAGATAAAGAGGGAAATTCTTTGGGCCAGCCCGTTGGCTTAGTGGTTAAGTTTGGTGCACTTTGCTTTGGCAACCATGGTTTGGACCTACACCACCCATCTGTCAGTAGTCATGCTGTGGCAGCGACTCACATATAAAAAGAAGAAGATTGGCAACAGACGTTAGCTCAGGGTGAATCTTCTTCAGCCAAAAGAAAAAAAAAAGAAGGAAATTCTTTACTGGCAATACCAGATGTAAGGGAAGTGTATTTCTCGTTGCCATATGTCTGGATCAGTTCTTCCTGTTTAAAAAATAATTCTAAAATTCGGTGACTTAAAACAACAGTCATTTATTATGGGTTACATGTCTGTGTTGAGGTAGGGGGTGGCTGGGCAGTAGATGATCCAGGCTGGACTTGGCTGGGCAGCTCTGCTGATTTCAGCTGGGCTCAGTCACCCTGCTTTGGTTTTACCAATGTATGTTGGGCTCAACTGGGTCAGCTCTGCTCTACATGTATCTCATTGTTCATGGACCAACAGACTAGCTAAAACATGTTATCATTGCAATGGCAGAGTTACAAGATGTCAGCCTTGACTGTATAAGCACTTTTCAAACACCTTCTTATATCACGTCTACTAACCTATTGCCCAAAGTGTGTAACATGCCCAAGCCCAAGTAAGGTGCAGTGCGGGTGGGGGTGTGTATTTCCCATCTCACATGGCAAAAGGCTTAGAATCAGAACTCTAAGAAGGAGTCTTGGCAGTTTTTTTTCCCTAACTAAAGGATATTTGTAAGGCATCCATTCAAAAGACTGATGTTTATAAGCTTAAAGAGTCTAAGTATACAATTTTTATAATAATTAAGACCACCTTTTTTATAATTTTTAAAAAATTTTTTATTGGTTATGATAGTTTACAACCTTGTGAAATTTCAGTTGTACATTATTGTTTGTCAGTCGTGTTGTAGGTGCACCACTTCAACCTTTGTGCCCACCCCCCATGCCCTCTTTCCCCTGGTAACCACTAATCTGTTCTCTTTGTCCACATGTTTAACTTCCACATATGAATGGAATCATACAGAGATTGTCTTTCTCTATCTGGCTTATTTCACTTAACATGATACCCTCAAGGACCATCCATGTTGTTGTGAATGGGACAATTTTGTCTTTTTTTATGGCTGAGTAGCATTCCATTGTATATATACATACCATATCTTCTTTATCCAGTCATCAGTTGATGGGCACTTAGGTTGCTCCCACGTCTTGGCTGTTATAAATAATGCTGCAATGAACATAGGAGTGCATGGGACTTTTGGAATTGCTGATTTCAAGTTCTTTGGATAGATACCCAGTAGTGGGATATCTGGGTCATATGGTATTTCTATTTTTAATTTTTTGAGAAATCTCCATACTATTTTCCATAGTGGCTGCACCAGTTTGCATTCCCACCAGCAGTGTATCAGGGTTCTTTTTTCTCCACAACCTCTCCAACATTTGTCACTTTTTGTTTTGGATATTTTTGCCATTCTAACAGGCATAAGGTGATATCTTAGTGTAGTTTTGATTTGCATTTCCCTAATGATCAATGATGATGAGCATTAAGAAGACCTTTTATCATTTGGAAATGACCAGAATATAGCAGTCAATACCTGAAATATCTGAATATCTGAAATATCAATATCTGAAATGTCAGAGTACCATTATGAATGATTTCTAAAAATTCATAAATGGTTAAACAAGTTATTGAAAATATTTATTTGTGCACTTCTATGGGATATAAAAGAAATACAAAAGTTTGAAACTTTAATGAAGTCCACTTTATTTTGTTGTTGTTGTTGCCTGTGCTTTTGGTGTGTCATATTTAGGAAACTTGCCAAATCCAAGGTCGTGCAAATTTGACTCTAATGTTTTCTTTAAAGAGCTTCATACTTTTAGCTCTTAAATTTAGATATTTGATCCATTTTCAGTAAAGTTTTGTATATGATGTAAGATAAGAGTCTAACTTCCTTATATCTAAAATGAGTCTCTTGTGGATATCATATAGTTGGATCATGTTTTTAATTCATTGTGCCAATCTCTGCATTTCAATTGGAAAGTTTAATCCATTTACATTTAAAGTAATTAATAAGGACTTAGTTCTTATTAATAAGGAAGGACTTAGTTTGTTCTTCAATTCCTTCATTAGCGCCCATTTTTGTATTTAGTTGATTTTTTGTTGTGTACTATTTTGATTCTCTTCTTTCCTTTTGTGTATAGTTTTTATATACTTTCTTAGTATTACCTTAGGGATTAAAAGTAACATCTTAATCTCTGTCTCTCCCCTTTTATATTGTTATTGTCATAAATTACATCTTTAGACATTGTGTGCCCATTAACATAATTTATAATTATTGTTTTATGCATTTGCCTTTTAAACCATATAGGAAAAAAAGAAGAGTTACAAAATACAATAATACTGGCTTTTGTATTTACCTACATAGTTATCTTTACCAGTGTCCTTTATTACTTCCTAAAACACATACTACACTGCCTTCATTATATTTTAGTGTTTATAAATACATTTTATAATCTGTTAGATAGTGTACCTCGAGGATTAGGACAATTTCTTAAACATCTTTGTATCTCTATAATTAAAATATTGCCTTGGAATATAGTGAGTGTTCAATAAATGTTGTTTTAATTAATGATTAAATATGTTTATTATCTAATATATTTATATTTATCTTAAATATATGTACTTATATTTAAATATATCATGTGTAAGTATTAAATGTATGTTTAATATAGTAATTAAATTAAAATTAAAGTAAAACTAAAGGTTAAATATACATTTAATACATTTATATTTAGTATAAGTTACTAAAATAGTGTTTGGTTTTGTTGTTTGTTTTACTTGACATTGTTATTAAAAACAACAAAAACCCTCCATTCCTAGATACTTTAATTAGGCATGATAATGATAGTAATCATTATTAGATTATAATGAATAGGACAGTAGTAAATGTTAATATGACTTATAATGAGGCAATACAGTGTGCTGTTACAATCATAAACCATTAAAGAAGTTATAGAAGGGGATGCTTAATCCCAATAGTATTATACTCTAATCCATAGAAGAACCTAATAAATGGAGGAGGTATCTTATATTGATTATACTGGCTGTCACTCTTTATGTTAGTTTTCTCTTGCTGTGTTACAGATTACCACAAACGTGGTCACTCAAAACAAGACACATTTCTTATGTCACAGTTTCTATGAGTCAGGAGTCTGGGCATGGCTTAGCTGGGTCCTCTCCTGAGGGTTCCACAAGGCTGCAATCAAGGTGTTGGCTGGGCTGCATTCTCATCTGGATCTTGGAGTCTTCTTCCAAGCTCATTCAAGACGTTGGCAGAATTCAGTTCTTTATGGTTATAGGACTGATCCAGCCATGGGCTACTGTCATCTCCTGTAGGCTACTCAGAGTTCCTTGCCGTGTGGCCTCCTCATAGGCTGTCTCACAGCATGGCAGCTTACTTCTTCAAGGCCCACAAGATACTCTCTAGCTCCAGTCTGCTAAGATGGAGTCATATAACTTCACATAATCACGAGAGTAACTTCCCCAAACCTTTTGCGTTATAATATAACCTAATCGAAGGAGTGACTATCCCATCGCCCTTGCCATATTCTATTGGCTAGAAGCAAGTCACAGGTTCTGCTCACACTCAAGGTGAGAGGATTATACAAGACAGGACTCTCTGAGAGTCACCTTAGGGTATGTCTGCCATATTGTTTTCTGCAAAATGAGATGATGAACTAAATGATTTCCATAAATAGGTCTTCCAAAACTAAAACATGCTTCAAATTACTGGACCACAAATTAGGACTTTATAGTTTTCTTTCACGTTAATGCTGAATGATTTCCATAAATAGGTCTTCCAAAACTAAAACAATGCTTCAAATTACTGGACCACAAATTAGGACTTTATAGTTTTCTTTCACGTTAATACTGAGTCTATCATGCAGGAAGAAGTAGGAGTTATTTATAAATGAAAACTTGAAATATTCTATCTTATGGAAATGAAACAATCTATTTCTGCATTATTTTCCCTATTTCATTTGAATTCATATTTTAAAAGGGTAAGATTGGTGTCTGAGTTAGAAAAGTGATTTGAGTAGAGAAAAACAGAGCAATGACATTAATTTTATGAACTAAAATTGTTTCTTAAATTTGAGACAGATTATGGAAGTAAAAATTAAAATACAGTTTAAAATACTAACTTAAGACTCTTGTAGTCTCAGTTGCAGAGTTTGGCTTTTAGAGAAGCAGGAAAATGTATATTAAAGCCAAAAATATGACTTCTTTGGCTGTGACCAGGATTTCCTCTTCCCACCTTGGGGACTAGAAAGTAGAGGTAGGAAAATTTCATTTTGGAGCCAAGTGTGACTTGTTTAGTTCAAGTCATAATTTATTGCACATACCTCAGGGACCTGAAAATAAAGAAACCCACTATGAAATGTTGATAATGGGCCACTCTGAAGGGCAAGCATTAAGCTAACTTTCCCAGTGAGAATTTTTTTCACTTCCACCTTTCCCAGATGCTTCTGATCATTCTATAAGGACATACTTAATAGTGCAATAGTTAAAAGGGAAACTTTCTTTTCAGTAAACCAAAGTATTTGAGGGGCAGGAGAGTGAACCAAGGCCTTTATGTGATTAGATGTTGGTAGAAAAGTATAACTAAAAGAAAAGTTGTTTTCTTTTAATGTAATTAAGTCACAGTATAACAAGGCTGCCCTTCTGATGGATATCTAAAGCAAATCTTTTGGCTAATTAAATAGTATGATCAAAAAACTACAAAAGCCGTCAACTTTATAACTCATGCATCCACTTCTCAAATTGGTGGCTTGATCATAATTTGTGAGCCATTATAAGGTACAGTGTTTAGATTTTAAAATTGCGTTTTATTTGTGTTCCTTAGCATAGTTTAGTAGCATATAGAAATATTCTCCCTTCATGGGTACTGCGCCTTTACTCCTCTGAGGAAGAATCCATAAAACCATGGCTTGTGGCTAAAAATTATTATACTTTAAAAATGTTCAAATGGTTAGATTTGTATAATTGGTTTAATAGAATCTGATGGAAATATTCAATATCAGAAGTGCTCTCACAATGATTAAAATAATTTAAAAATAATAAATTTGATGTTTGTGTTATTTTTCTTTAGTAATATAGTATGTTGAGTTACCAAAATAGGTTTTATTTGGAAACTATTTAAAATTCAGATGGTGATCTGATTAGTTATGTTAGTATTGGCATAAAATAACCGTTATGAATTCCTTTTTTTGTTTAGGAAACTTCTCTTAGCTCTGAAGGTACTGAACTATTTGAGTATATTATTTTAATCAATTCTGAAAAATTACATTCATGATTAAAAAAACAAGCATCTATTTTCGTTTTATTAAATTAGTTATTGATTTTATAACAAACACATTTAAATTTATAGGCTTCCATGCATTCTTGGCATTTTATAAACCTCAGCAAAAGTCTTTTATCCTTTGCTTACCCCAAAGGATAACAGCATTAATAAAATAGAGTGTACATTAAACCAGTACTTTCAAGTGTCAAAATATTATTAGATGATGACAATATTAGAATTCTTAAATCTGACATTTCTTTTTAAGGAGAATGATGTTGTTCCTTCATTATTCTTGTTGCTTTGACAGTGTGAATACTCATGAGTAGATGAATGAAGGCAGGAATGCAAGGGGTTATAGTATATCAAGACAAACTTTATTTCAGACACAAAAGCCTTTCTTAACAATTTTGAGTAGATTTATGTATTCTTTTTGTATCACTTTTATAGTTGTTAATGATCTTCAGTGTTTTAGCATTCATTTATTCATTCATTTAACAAACTTTTAAGGGCCTAATTTGTACTAAATATAGTAAGAACAAAAATGAACAAGGTGCTGTTTCTGCGTGAATGATGTCCATAATTTAGTAAAGGATGGAAATATGTAACAGGATGTTTTGGTGGGATAGGATCTGGGTGTTCGGATGCTTAGGGAAAGTAAAGTTGAGCAACATCTTTCACCTACCATCTAGATATTGCCTAAAATTGATGGAGGAGCCAGAGAGATGAAATTTGAATCTTTCCTACACTGAAATTCAAAAATGTTTATATTTGATAAAGTGGAATGGCCTCATCAATGGCCAGATTACAAGACTATTCAGGTTATTAAGACTATTCAGAATAATGAAACAACCATTTTTTGAATATCTGGCTAGAGTACCAAGTACTTTAATAGACCTCAGTGACACAGTGGTACATTACACAGATTATAGCCCCTTGTCTTATGGAACTTACAGTTTAGTGAGGAATATTGACATTAAAGTAATAAAGAAACAATTAATTACAGTTTTTGATGAAGGCTGTAAGAAAAAGTCACAGGAACTATGAGAATGTAACAGGATCCTGACCTAGTCTTGTGGGGTAAAGAAAGACTTCCTGGGGAAGTGATATTTAAGCTGACACAGGAAAGAAAGCTAGGAGTATATAGGTGAACAGAATGGATAAAACTATTCTCAGCAGAGGGAACAGCATATGCTAAGGCCCTAAGGTGCGAAAGAGGATAGCAGTTCCAGGAATTGAAAGAAGCTGAGGTAGAGAGTGAGTTGGGGAAAATGGCACGTGACTAGAGGCTAGGAGAGGTATTGAGGAGCCAAATCATTTAGGGCCCTGTATGCCATTTTAAGGATTTGAGACTTTATTCTAAGCTTTGGGAAACCAGATCCAGGAATTGAGCCTGAGGTCAGAGTATGATGGAATTCTGGTTATAGTGTAGCATCTGATACAGGAACCCACCTGGATCTAGCCCCGATAATAACATATGGTTACCAGGGGAAACGGCTGTGTATATAACTTAAAGGGCAATAATACTAAACTCTAACATTTAGGGGTCCAGCAACTTGCTGTTGGAACTGTTGGAAACGCTTAGGCCAAATCACAGATAGGGAAGAAAAACCTTGTCACCTCTGATGGTCTAGTGTGTGTTTATCCTCAGTTACTTACACCGTTTTTCCTCCTCAGAACACTTTTTTCTAAAGATAGTTTGGCCAAAAGTATTATTAAGCTGGTTCTAAGTATATCTTGAAATTCCAAAATTAAAATTTAGTTTAAATCTAAGTATGCCATCTAGGTTGACAACTTGTAATTTGCCTTGGACAGTGAAAAATGAGATAACCATCCCTCCTAAAAACAAACAAACATAAAAATACAAAATAAATGGATGAATTGCTCAGGTATTTTTAATTTTTAATTTTTTAAAAAGTTTTCCCAGATTTCTTTTTTCTCTCTCTCTCTCTCTTTTTTTAATTTGGTGAGAAAGATTGGCCCTGAGCTAACATGTGTTGCCAATCTTCTCTTGAGGAACACTGTCACTGAGCTAACATCTGTGCTAATCTTCCTCTGTTTTTTGTGTGGGGGACACTGCCACAGCATAGCTTGTTGAGCGGTGTGTAGGTCTGCGCCTGGGATACGAACCCATGAACCCTGGACCACCAAAGAGGAACATGTGAACTTAACTACTACACTACCAGGCCAGGCCCTTCCTGTATTTCTTATAGGAATGTTTTGGGATCAGGGGAGGAAACTCTTAAAATCAAAAAATTTTAAGCAAGTTTGGTTGATAGCCTTTATCTTTCTTTTTCTCCCAATACTCATGTCATTGTATTTCCTTAAGAAAAAAGCCATGCCTGAATATACCTACAGGTTAAACTTTGAATAATTAATAAAAGAAATAGAGACTTTTGTTTTTTGAAAGATTCTGAAGTTATTTTCTTGTGTTCATCTTGTTTTTGACAAGAACTTTGTTGACCTTTGTATTTTGCTTTTCTCTCATAGTAGGTTGAAGGCTTTAAAAGTGAAATTATCAACCTGGGAACTTGTATGGTTGATTGACACTTAACTACTTCTGTTGGCACAGAGCATAATCAGCAGCACTACCTCAAGGGAAGTGGTGGTATTGTTTTTTGTTTGGTTTTTATTTCCTTTTTTTTTTTTGCTGAGAAAGATTAGCCCTGAGTTAACATCCATGCCCATCTTCCTCTACTTTATATGTGGGACGCCTGCCTCAGCACAGCTTGATAAGCAGTGCGTAGGTCTGCACCTGGGATCCGAACCAGCGAACCCCAGGCTGCTGAAGCAGAGTGTGCGAACTTAACCACTGCACCACCAGGCTGGCACCTGGAATTATTTTTTAACTTCTCTGAAAATAACTTGAATTTTTTTTCCTCAGAATAGAATTTTGTTTGTAGTGGATTTTAGTCTGTTAGATCTTCTTAAAGCCTACGGGTGCAGATAAGTAGGTGGTCTTCAGGTGAGTGTGTCATGACTTTTTTCCAACTATTAAGCTTTGAGGTCTCAGATAACATAAGCTGTAGTAGGCATCTCTGTTCAGTGTTTTCAACATGAGTCTTTCCTGTTTTTCACTGCAGTTAAGGGTTTGATAGCTTGGGAATGAGTTCAGTTTATGCTTTCTAACAAATAGCCCCAGTGTGCCAGGGAGTATGATAAGCTACACAGTTACTATTGCAGCAAAATTACCAGATTTGTTGCTTAAGATTACCATATAGCAAGGTTTCTCAAGCTTGGCACTAATGACATTTTGGGCAGGATAATTCTTTGTTGTGAGCAATGTCCTGTGCATTGTAGTATGTTTGGCAGTATCTCTGGCTTTTACCTATAGATGCCAGTAGCAAACCCTTCTTCCCTCTGCCAGTCATGACAACCAAAAATGTCTCCAGACATTACTAATATCTTCTGATAGGTGAAATCACTCTTTGTTGAGCACCATTGCCTTATATAGTAAGATGTACAAGTGTATGTCATACACTAAAATGAACATAAAATCATCTGCATTTGTTTTTTGATTACTTTTTTATCAAGTTGAAAAAAGTCCAATAATGCTGTTACTAACACCTGATTTTATACTAAATATAGTTGATGACTCTTATGTTAACAGCCTTTTGGCTTCTACTCCACTCCTAGCCCCTGCTTCTGAGAGGAAGTGACTTTCAGTGGTTTTAGCTATTTCTTCTGGTATTTACCTCCATATTTTATCTTTATTTAATCAATTTTAGACATTCACTATTTACTTCCTATATGAGATAAGAATTTTAGCTTATTTACTTCACCTTTCCCTTCTTTTATCCTGCAATATAGTTATTTCACAATTTTTTATTAAAATTCATAATCAATATTCACATTATCACTGTAGTCACATGTTCACTGTAGTCAAATGATTTCCTTTCTTTCTTGAACTCTTTTATTTTTCTTGGCATTAATAATACTCTCCTCCCCTCTTTTCTTTTTAAAAGATCTTTAAATAAATTTTCTGTCACCCTTCGATAAATCTGTGCAGCACCTCTCAATGCAATTTTCCTATCAGACCTGTCACATAACAGGTTAGTTCTTTTTTTCCAAATCCTGAAGACATCCCCTCTGGAGCTTCCTGATCTCCTACTTCAGTCAGGACTAAGATGCTCTTTAAGCCCACTTAACTGCCACTGTCCTGAGATTTCCCTTTGCTGTCATCCTAGGGATTTGATTTGCCTATTTTCTCCATTGGATTCCAAGTTTCCTGGGTCTCAGGTCGTGCTCCTGTTTCTTGTTTACTGTTTCATCTTTGTGGTACACATCCTCCAACATTGTCCCTGTGCATCCATTTCCTGAGTCTTTCTGGACTCCTGCTGGCCTAACTGGCGTATTTCTCATAGGTAGTAGTGGGTACTTTGGTTATAACTTTTGCCTCTGCTTAGTCATTTACCATTTGTCCATCTGCTTTTCACATTCATATTTTGGAGTTTGAAGTAACAGATGTCTCTTAGTTTAATTGAAGATGGAGACTGTATTTCTCTTTCTCATTTGTCTTTTAATTTTGGGGCAGTTTTTGAGAGGCAAAGAAAAAGGAAATGACTTTTTTTTGCCTTCCTGAAACCAAAAGTCTTCATTACTTTTTAAGATAAAGTATGAGATTTAAAGTGCTATGATCCTATATGACTTATTCCCACACTCACACATTTACATTTGAGAAGCTCTGAAGCAGCTATTCTGAACAATAATATTGTAAAGGTAGAAAGTAATAATTTTTAATAAAAATCAAACATGTACTAGGTTTGAAAAATAAGTTTGGATTTAATAAGAAACATCTAGATGGCAAAAGTATCATAATTCATGTGATGGGCTGTGGAGATAAAAAGAATTTTAAGTATATTTTTAGTATTTTCTGATACTCATGCACATTTTCTCTTGCCATGTTCGTTTTTAAATGTCGTAGTGTTTAATCATATGAAATCTGAGTCAGAGCCTCCTCTCACTGGGATTAGCTTCTACCTTCTATGCCAGCCATGGTCACTAAACTTTTATGCAACCCCCCCCCCCCCCCCCAGGGCCAGAATGCTTAGTTTTGCATCTTCTCAAATCCACAACCTCTTCCATGAAAGATCTTGCCATCTTCCAGGGTTATATAGGAGTAGGTACAGGTCTCTGTCACTTTTTGAATGCAGCACTACTCATTCCGCTTAAAAAGCCTTTTAATATTGGCTCATTCCCTTAAGAGTCTAGGCTTCCATTTACAGCCTCACATTGCTTTCTTACATAAGATAGTATTTCACTTTGTTGGTTGTTATTGCTAGAAGGGTTTATTCATAGTTATTTGGCTCTCGTATGTGACTTTAACAAGGGAAGCTCTAGATTGTAAGATATAAAAATGAAATAATATTTAGACTAATAGAGGGCCAATCATGCACTCATTCTGTGGATTATACCACTAACATTTTATATAGTTCTGCTTTCAAATACAGCTCATAGGTTGCAAAATGATCAAAAAATATTATGAAGGCTACTAAAGAGTGCTAAAGTTAGTTATAATTTCTCAGAAAATTTAAGATCAATTGCAGAAGTCATTTAGAAAAAGGTATGTTTGAAAACTGAACACTGTTCTCTCTGTGTCCTGCCAATGTACATGTTTTCATTGATATTGATGAAAATGTAACCACTCCATAAGCCAAAGAAACATAAGTCACCTAAAATAATGTGTCTATATATTCAGTAGTCTGGGTTAAGCACCTTCAGAGAGAGTTGATCCAGGTATTAAATGCTGATTTGAGGTGAACAGCCTAAAATAGATGGCCCACATTGGCTAGATTGCCCACATCGTCTCTGTCAGTCCTATGGCTTTTTTCATATACATGCAACAATATATTATAGCAAAATGTAAAGCCCACCCAAACCTGCATTATGTTTTAGAAATGTAAGTACTGACTCTCCAGCCCACTTACCTCTAATATATGATGCTTTCCTGTTTCCTGCTCATTGTCATTTATTTCATCAACCAACTCAATGGGGTAAGGTTGGTAGAAATACTTTCTTCCATTTCCAAAGGAGAAAACTGAGGAAAGAAGCTAAATGATGCTACTGTGACTTGCCCAAGGTCAAACAACTGTGTCAAAACCTTGACTGCAAGCTGTGTGCTTTTTCCATTTTACCCCCTTCTCTCCAACAGACTATAGCATTAATATATATATATAATTTGATGATCATTTAAGCATTTTTCAGGTTTACCTGGACAATATTTTAGTATGGATAGCTTAATTAAATTGCCACAAAGCCTATTACTGTTTAAAAAATTTCTTAAGTTAGCCCGATACAGAATAAGCATATTAAAGTTAAGGTTTTTGCGTGTCTTAAAGTACTAACTGTATTTTTTTCTTTTAATAGAAAATATTAATTTCTGCTTTTTTTCCTGGGCACTTATCTTGACAAATTATTTTCATAATGAAAAGACCCCCTGAGATCTAATGTTCCATGCTGACAGAGTTTCTGCATTTTTTCTAAAGCATTTATTAAGGATTGTTTAAATGTTACTGAATTACCAATAAACTATTCTGGATAGTAGCTAAATTATTATAACCAGTTGAGGTAGAATATGTTTAATATGTTGAGAACAAGAGATGCCTGATTTGAGAGGAATATCTTCTTTTTCTTATATTTGAAATTTTCAGTCTATTTTTTTCAACACTGACAATTTATGACACAAAGTTTAATATAGATTTCTCTGCAAAAAGTATCTTATTCAAAGCAGCCTTAAAGCATATGTGAGATAAGTTATATTACTGTTACTATGTCACTATGTCTTGATTCTTATTTCTTGGTAGATTATTGTGGTCAATTCCTAATGTAACAAGGAAAGTAAGTAACAGTTGAAAACCATTCCTAATATGCTTTTTTTTTTTTTTTAATCTAAAAGGGAGCCTGGTTTCTTAACGCTTGGCAGAAACCCATTTTTTCCCCATTTAAAAAAATATACTATATTTGGCTAATTTGGTGTTTCAGAAATCTTGAAAATATGCCAGATGAAATAAAACCAGCTATATTCCTTTTATCTAACTAAATTATTTCACATACAGCATCTTATGCTGAGTTTAGAACTCTAACCACTGGAATTTATATTGTGATACCCTGATAAAAGTGTTTACACTGTAATGATACGGAGCAGTAAGTGTCTCTAATGCACAGTCTCTGTCTTCCAGAGTTGGTTTGCTATAAATATTTATGTTTTAGGTCCTGTACCTTGGCTAAAGATAAAACTATTTTTCTTGAGTGTTTGCTAGACAAATGTGTTTATTTTTCTGAGGCAAAGTTTTCTTAATATTTTTAATTATTAAATTTAGCTGATTATTTGTTCTTAGTCTTATTTCAAGGCTTGAACTTTTGTTGTCAAGCTCACATAAGAGGAAAAAAAGTACATTCTACTATATTGATTGCTTTTAGGAAGGCGTTTATTACTGAAATCATAATATATATTTATATGAATTGGATAAATTCCATCATCTTTCACATGAGGCAGTAGTAAAGTGAAGAGTTGCCTTTATAGTTCCAGCTCATATTTATCACACGATTTATTTCTTCAGAAGTTACTTATAAAACTTATAACAAGCCACTTTTATATAGAGCTATTTAAGACCAACAGTATTGGGTTTGACTAAGTTGAAAAATAATCACATGTTCAAAATTGTGACTTAATTTCTTGTTGACATGCACGGTATAATCCTTTTGGTTGTGTTATATATACTACTGCTATCAGTAGAATACTACTTATATTGTCTCCAAGAAACTGCATTGGAAGACTTAGGAACTTGCTGTTTGACCTCAAATATATGATAATGTAGTGGTAAAATGAGAATCCAAAACCGTATAACTTCTGTTTGAATGCTACATTAGTATTTTTACATAATTCTCTAATTACTGCTTCAGTCTTGATTATCTATCTTTGCTATTTAGCATCTCATCTCTACTTATCAGGTTAACTTTTGACACAGAGATATTTTCAGTTGTCTAGAAATTACCATATTAAGGGTGATCTTCATTTTGTATGAACTTTGAACACCAATTATGAAAAAAAGTTTTGTGAATCAATACAACGTCTGAATCAATGGGTTGCAAACTTAAGCTGCTACAAGAGTTCATCGGATTCTTTAAATGAGTGAACTAGTTGAGGGTTGGCAAATAGTTCAAATTATTTTAAGCTACAGTGAATAAACCACACAAAACACAACTTTGGGCTTTCAGTTTGCAACCTCTGATAAAATACTTTGCCTTCTCTCTGCTGTTCACACACCCCTCCAAAATTACACATACACTAATTTATTGGGGATGGAGAGCAAGTTGTTTTAAACTCCTTCCAGAGTGTACAATTATAGAGCTTTCTATTTTGGGAAAGCCTTGTAAAATGTATTTGAAAAGTAATGTTAACTGATCTAAAAGATCATCTTTCCAAACCACACTTGAGCTCAGTTTATGGTGTTTACTTTCTGTCAAAACTTAGAAAAAACATTCACAGTTAACTTCCATAATACAAAATGTCTGTCTCATTAAGCATTAAAGAAGCACTGGTCAACAGGTATAATGTTGTTAGACTGTATAGCTAATGTGAATGTGGACATGACCTCCCAAATAGATCAAAGACTAATCTCTTTGACAGTTACAAGATGGCAGAGCTTGCCGTGGGCCTTTTGCTGCTGCACACTGAAACTGTTTGTTTGGAAAGTATGCCTTAGGGATGAGAATGTGTTTACAAGGATGAGCAGGTAAAAGTAAAAGGTTGTCTTTTGACATTTCAACTAATCCTTTCCAGCCTTTGGTTTACTTAACATTTAGGCTGTTTGCTGGCAGGAGAAACTGGCTTTTTCACATATGCTTTATGTCATTTTAAATTGAGCATTGATTTTTGTGCCTGATAATTCCTAAGTGTACAATGAAATAGATTCTAATGTCATTAAAATGAGGTGTACTGGCTTCCTACCTTTTCCAAACCCTTAGTTTTGTTTTGCCTAATTAAATTAGGTTTTCTGAAAGACAATTTTTGTTTTTTATTAATTTTTTAAAATCTGTTTATATACTAAAAAATATTTCAAAGTTAACTTTTATGTATATTTACTTTCAAAAGTATTTTTTCTTTACTTTTCACCTAAAATAATTTCCCTAGGTAAAATATTGGTAGTGTTTTAAAGACCGTTTGAATTGTAAAAAGTATTTGAAAATTTGGAAGAAATTGAAATAATGTAGTCATACATAAAATTTAATTCATTTTAATGAAAAGTAAAAGACCAAGGAGAGATAATTTTGTTTATTTAATCTAATAGTTGCTACATTATCTCTATTCCATTTATAACTAATACTTCCTAAAGCAACTGTTGTCACAGGCAGGGTGATCATTATAAAGTATTTGAACTTGGTGTAGGAAATTTTGAAAACCCTTAAGCTATTGTGTCTGACAGGATAAATGCCAAATTTTGGGGTGAGGGGAAATACTGTTAAAGAATATAATATTTCTTTAATACTATACGTATTAAAGAGATAGGTAGGAAATGTACATTTTTCCAAGTTGGATAGAATTTTTAAGGTATTTTTTTCTAGTCTGTAAATATTATAATATATTGCTGAACTGTCAGAAATTGCTTTTACATATGATTGTCTAATATTTCCTACAGTGCCATATTATTTACTATTTATATTACTTTAAAAAAAGATAGTCTACAACACTTAAAGGAAAGTTGATTACCTCTATATTCTAGTTATAAAGTTTTAGGTTAGTAATTTGACAGGTTCTTTTGGGGGGATATAAAATAAAATTTCTTACCTACCAATTTGAAAGCTACTTGTAAGAAGTGTACCCTTCTGTTTTCTCTCCTAAAGCATGTCCTTTTGTTTAAAAAGGTGAATAGTATTCGAGACTGTATTGAAGAGACTTTGTGTTCTCTTGAGTAGTTTTACAACTTCTTAAGCTATAAGTTGTTCATTTATCTTGAAAGTCCAAACGTTTTCCAAGAAAATAACTTTGTACCTTTAATTAGGCTTGTGCTACAAAAATATGCTGTTTGATATATTTACCCAGGAATACTACATGGGGGATCTTTAAAAACTGACTGAGTTGAAGAGAGTAATTCCTGCTGTTTCACACTGGATTAACTACTTGCTAAGAACTGAAGTCAATTTCTGTGAGCTTCCAAAACTAGCAGTTTGTTATAGGTGAATAAATTGCTGTCATTGAATTTAAGAACTATTTTTAATTTTTTTGATTAGATTTTCTTAATTATTCCATTTTGAAATAGAAAAAATAAGTCACAACAGAATTGACTTACCTAAGATCACTCAGAGAAGCTATATAGTGTCTTGACTCTAGAGTTTTCATTCTTAAGAGAGCAAGCTCTGGAGATAGCTTACAGGCTGGGTGGTCTTCAACACATTACTTAATCTTTTAAACCTTATTTTTCTAATTTCTAAAATGGGGTAATAATATCTACCTCTTAAGATTGCTGTGAGGATTTAGTGAGATAATACCTGCTAAGCACTGCACTGTGCGTGGAATGTTTATAGGAACTCAATAGATGTTATTATCATTTATTATTAGTAAGCTTTTTGGCTCCCAACTTTTTCCAATTTTGACTTTTTGTTTAGCTAATTCATTATCAATTTCTGTTCTTGATTTAGAAATTATTTCTTTAACGTTGATTAAGCCAAGTTTATCTTCTTCCTTAAACATACTTCCCTTCTTGTCTTCTCTCAGTGGATTACTGGATTGCTTCTCTCAGTGGCTGGAAACTTTGGAGTCATTTTTGACTTTTCCCTCTTTAGTAAGCCCCACATCTACTTTGTACTTAAGTTCTGTAGCTCCACAACATGTTACAAACTGGGTCTGTTTTCCATCCCCTTTGCTTTTCCAGGTAAGGCCCTCATTACTCTTGCACCAAATTCATAGCATGTCCTCATTCCTCAACTCCTCTTACTTCTGTACACTGTAATCAAAGCTTGATTGTGTGTGACACTGCTTTTAATAAGAATGTACTTTTATGCCCTATAATTAATTCTGAGTCTCTTTGAAAAGGGATATGATTATAAATATCAAATTCAATAACTAGATAGCAAAACTTATTATGATTTCTTTTCCAGCACAGAAGTAGAAGTTTAATTTAATAGTCTCTGGGTATTAGTACCTAGATAGAAAGTGAATGTAGATTCAATTACTAGAAAAAGTAAGATTCTTGATATGCTTTAATAGTGGAGCCATTGAGGCATTAAATATTGTCTCAAATGCATTAGTATTGTTTCAACTCTGAATTTTAAATTTGTTTAGATCATTACTGACTGCTTTCATATACTTTGATTCTTTTACACCAATATCTTTGGTGTGTTTGAAGTTACCTTGTTCTAATTGATGTTTCATTGCTTCTATTGATCTGTTTTAAGATTTATTGATTCTTCTGCCTTCTCCAATCTGCTGTTAAACCCATCCAATGAATTTTTATTTCAGGTACTGTATTTTTCAGGTGTAGAACTTCTATTTGGGTTTTTTTTTAATAGTTTCCACTTCTCTGCTGAGATTCCTCAAACTTTATTCATTAAACCATATGTTTTTAAATTATTTAAATATATTTATAAGACCTACTTTAAAATCTTTGTCTGCTAATTCCAACAACTAGGCCCTTTTTAGATTGGTTTGTATTGACTGCCTTTTTGTCCCCTGATTATGGATCATATTTTTCTAGTAATTTTTTTTGTATACTGAACATTATGGATAGTACATCATAGAGATTCTGGATTCTATTATCATTCTCTGAAGAATATTGATTTTTTTTTGTTTTTGTAAGCAGTTCAGTTAGTAGCTGATCATCTTGAACTTGTAGGGGCATGATTTGACAGTTTGTTATCTGAAAAGCTCAAAGTACACAATCTTTAAACTCTCTTTCCCCTGTGGTTCTTGTTAGGGTTTGTTTAAGTCTTTTTGGGGGCTGGTTTAGAATTAGCTATGCTCTAAATTGTGGTCCTTAATCCTTGCATGACACTTGGCTGCATATGTGTATCTCACTTAATTTTTTTATTTAAAAAAATATATCTTGGCTAAATTTCCATGTCAAAACATGTAAGTCTATTTCTTTTCACTTGGTAACCCAGTATTTATGTCAGAACAAACATAATGCATTTAATTGATCCACTTGATGGATGTTTAGGTTCTTTCTTATTTTTCTTCAATACAAACAAAGATGCAATGAATATCCTTGTACATATTATCTATCTCTACTTGTGGGAAAATATAAACACATTTGATAAATATTTGTCATTATTCTACAAATAAAAATAAGGGAATTGTGAAATTTGCATTTCTTGGTTTACTAGTAAAGTTAAGCATTTTTTCATGTGGGTTATCAGCCACTTGTCATTCATCTTTGATGACTTGCTTTCTCATAGACATTACTCATTTTTCTCTTAGGTCGTTCAGACTGTGTTATTGATTATGTATGAGCTCATTGTATATTAGATGATGAAACTTTGTCTCCAGTCTTTCATTTGCCTTTTAATGCTATTTATGGTGTTTTGGGGCCTTGAAAGATTTTTTTATCAGGATGTGAAAGGTCCAGCTTTGCAAGATCAGGCTCAAGGCCAGTGGAAAGTTTACCACAGCACTGTATGGACGTCTTTGGTTTTCTCCTTTTTTTTTTTTTTTTTTTTAGGTATAATTAACAAATAAAAATTGTATATATTTAAGATGTAAAATGTGATGACAATATACATTGTAAAATTGCCACAATCAGGTTAATTAATAAATCTATCACCTCACATAGTTATCGTTTTTTGAGTTTGTGGTGAGAACACTTAAGGCCCACTGTCTTAGCAAATTTCAAGTATACAATACATTATTATTGAGTATAGTCACCATACTGTACTTTTGATTCCCATAACTATTCATCTTGTAACTGAAGGTTCGTACTCTTTGACCAGCATCTCCCCATTTCCTCCGTCCCCCAACCACTGTCAGGCACCATTCTACTCTCAGATTCAATGAGTTCTTCTTTTTTAGATTCCACATCTAAGTGAGAGCATGGCTGTATTTCTCTCTGTGTCTGGCTATTTCACTTACTATAATGTCGTCCAGGTTTGTCCATGTTGTTGCAAATGGCCGGATTTCCTTCTTGTTATGACTGAGTAATATTCCATTCTCTCTCTCTATTACATTTTCTTCATTTATTTGTCAATGGACACTTAGGTTTTTTAATATCTTGGCTATATGAGTAATGCTGCAGTGAACATGAGTGCACACATGTCTTTGAGATAGTGATTTCATTTCTTTTGGATAAATACCCAGAAATGAGATTGCTGGATTATATGGTAGTTCTATTTTTAATTCTTTGAGGAACCTCCATTCTGTTTTCCATAATGGCTGTAGCAATTTACATCCCCACCAACAGTGGTTCCCTTTACTTCACACCCTTGCCAACACTTGTTATCTCTTATCTTTTTGATAATAGCCACTCTAATAGATGTGAAGTAATATCTCACTGTGGTTTTAATTTGCATTTCTCTGATGAGTAGTGAGGTTAAACACCTTTTCATATACCCCTTAGGCATTTGTATGTCTTCTTTGGGAAAAGGTCTATTCAAGCTCTTCTCGTTTTGTAATTATTAGTTGTATGAGTTCCTTTTTTTTGTTGAGGTAACATTGGTTTATAACACTGCATAAATTTCAGGTGTACATCATTATCTTTCAATTTCTGTGTAGACTACATCATGTTCACCACCCAAAGACTAATTACCATCTGTCACCATACACACGTGCCCTATTACCCCTTTCATCCTCTTCCCTCCCTGTATATTTTGGATATAAACGTCTTATCAGATATATGGTTTGCAAATATTTTCTCCCATCCCATAGGTTGTCTTTTCATTTTGTTGATTGTTTCTTTTGCTGTACAGAAGTTTTTTAGGTTGATGAAATACTACTTGTTTATTTTTACTTTTGTTGCCTGTGCTTTTTGTGTCATATCCAAAAAATCATTGCCAAGACTAATGTCAAGGAGCTTTTCCCCGTTTTCTTCTAGGAGTTTTACAGTCTCAGGTCATACATTTAAGTCTTTAATTCGTTTTGAGTTGATTTTTATGTATATTGTAAGCTAAGGATCCAATTTTATTATTTTGCCTGTGGATATCCAGTTTTCCCACCACCATTTGCTGAAGAGACTATCCTTTCCCCACTTTGTATTCTTGGTGCTTTTGTCAAAAATTAACCATATATGCTTGGGTTTATTTGTGGACTCTATTCTGTTTCTTAGGCCTTTGTGTCTGATTTTATGCCAATACCATGCTGTTTTGATTGCTAAAGTTTTGTAATACAGTTTGAAATCAGGAAGTCTATTCTCTCCAGCCTTGTTCTTCTTTCTCAATATTGCTTTGGCTCTTTGGTGTCTTTTGTGGTACAAATTTTAGGATTGTTTTTTCTGTTTCTTTAAAAAGTGATATTTTGATTTTGATAAGGATTGCTTTGATTCCGTCACTCACGTCTAGCAATTCTAATTCTTTTAATCCTTAAACATAGGATCTTTCCATTTGTTGTGTTTCTTCAATTTCTCTCATCAATGTCTTATAATTTTCAGTGTAAAAATCTTTCACCTTCTTGGTTAAATTTATTCCAAAATATATTATTCGTTTTGATACTATCAAAAAGAATACTTTTTATAAGATACTATTTGTAAATGGGTTTGTTTTCCTAATTTCTTTTTTTGAATAGTTTGTTGTTAGTGTATAGAAACACAACTGATTTTTGTATGTTGATTTTGTATCCTGCAACTTTACTAAATTCATCTGTGCTAACAGTTTTTTGATAGAGTTTTTAGGGTTTTCTACATAGGAGATCATATTATCTGCAAACAGAGACAATTTTACTTCTTCCTTTCCAATTTGGATGCCTTTTATTTTTTTTCTTGCCTATTTGCTCTGGCCAGGACTTTTCAGTACTTTGTTGAATAGAAGTGATAAGAGTGGCACCTTTGTCTTGTTCCTGATCTTAGAGGAAAAGCTTTCAGCTCTTCACCGTTGAGTATGATGTTATCTGTGAGCTTGTCTATATGGCCTTTATTATGTTGAGGTATATTCCTTCTTATACCTAATTGGTTGAGAATTTTTATCATGAAAGGATAATGAATTTTGTCAGTGCTTTTTCTGCCTCTCTTAAGATGATCATATGACTTTTATCCTTCACTCTGTTAATACGGTGTAACACATTTATTGATTTATCTGTGTTGAACCAATCTTGCATTCCAGGGATAAATCCCACTTGATCACAGTGTCTGATCCTTTTAATGCTTTTTAATTCAGCTTGCTGATATTTTGCTCAGGATTTTTGCAACTATGTTTATCAGGGATATTGGCTTCTAATTTTCTCTTCTTGTAGAGTCCTTATCTGTCTTTGGTATAAGAGTGGTGCTGGCTTCTTAAAATGAGTTTGGAAGTGTTCCTTCCTCTTTAGATTTGGAAGCATTTGAGAAGGATTAATGTTAATTAATTCTTCCTTAAATACTTAGTAGCATTCACCAATGAAGCCATCTGGTCCTGGGCTTTTTTTTTGTTGAGAGGTTTTTGATTACTGCTTCAATCTCATACTTGTTATAGGTCTGTCCAGTTTTTCTATTTCTTCATGATTAATCTTGGTAGAGTGTATGTATCTAGGAATTTATCCATTTCTTCTAAGTTATCCAATTTTTTGTCGTATAAGTGTTTGTAGAAGGACTCTTATTGTTCTTTGTATTTCTGTAGTATCTATTGTAATCTATTCTTTCATTTAAAATTTTGAGTCCTTTTTGTTGCTTGATTAGCAAAAAATTTGTTTTATTTTTTAAAAAAACCAACTCTTAGTTTCTTTGATCTTTTCTACTGTTTTGTCTAGTCTCTATTTATTTCTGCTCTCACCTGGGTTGTTTCCTTCCTTCTGCTAAGTTTGAGACTCATTTGTTCTTTTTCTAGTTTTTTAAGGTGTAAAGTTAGCTTGTTTGAGATTTTTGTTTTTTCTTAATGTAGGTGTTTATCTCTATAAACTTCTCTCTTACAACTGTTTTTGCTGCATCTCACTTTTGGTTTTTTCTGTTTCCATTTTCATTTGTATCAAGATACTGTTTTATTTCTCTTTTGATTTTTTCTTTGACCTATTGGTCGTTCAGGTATGTGTTGTTTAATTTCCACATATTTGTGAATATTCCAATTTTCCTCATATTATTGGTTTCTAATTTCATACCATTGAGGATGGAACAGATATTTGATATGATTTCAATCTTCATAAATTTCTTAAGACTTGTTTTGTGGCCCAACGTATAATCTGTCCTGGAGAATGTTTCGTGTGCACTTGAGGAGAATGTGTATTCTGCTGCTGTAGATTTAAACCAAATCATAATAATTACATTAAATGTGAACAGTCTAAACATCCCCATTAAGAACCAGAGATTATCAGGCTGGATAAACATGAAAGAATGAACTACTATGTACGTTTCAACATGAATGAATTCCAAAATCATTATACTAAATGAAAAAGACATACACAAATGATTATATAGTAACATTTACATGGAGTTTTAGAAAAAGCAAAACAGAAAGCAGATCATTGGTTGACAAAGTCTGCAGTGAAAGAGACTAACTGAAAAGGGATAGGAGGGAAGTTTTGGGGGTGATTGTGGTGGTGGTTACATGACTATACATTTGTCAAAACTTATCTACATGTACTTAGAAAGTTTGTGAATTTTATTGTATGTAAATTATTTCCCAATAAAACTGATTGACACCATCACACACCTAATTAATTATGTGCATTTAGAAATTTAGGGAATGTAAGGATGAATAGAAACGTTTTTAAATGAACTTACTGAAAAACAAAATCTCTCTATCCTGATAAAATGCTGTTCAAAATGTTAGAAATTATGTTTTTTAATTGAACTTTAATTATCTACTATATTTTAAATATATTTTTAAATTATTAGGTTGAACTAAAGCGACGCTATAATGATCAGCATTCAAAATTGAGAGGTCTTTTACCTGGTCGTCAATGGTATGAAATTCAAGCATACAGGGCCTTAAACCAGGCCCTAGGTAGGTAAGTGGAGTGAAATTTAATGTAATGTTAATGTAATATTATCTGTGGCCAGGGCTATATGTAGCGTTAGTCTTGCTGCTTTACTCCTTATAATAAATTTGATAGAATTTTATTTCACTAGAACCCTAGGAACTGTTAGTTTTCAATGACAGATGTCACAAGTGAAAATTGAAATGTGTCAGTGAAATAAATGAAACCCAAAACCTGAAAATTTCCTGAAGTTTAAAGATTTATGATTGGTCAAACAATGAGTGTCACACAAAGATGCTCAGTAAATGTTTATAGAAGCTCACCACCAAACAATAAAAGTTTTACCTTGTAAACATCAAAACCTAGATGATGATTTTATGGGTAAAAAGCAAACCATTCAAGAAGGATTAAAACAAACCATGCTCACAGTACTAAAGAATTAACACCAACTAACAATGAAATTTAATATAATACTCCTTTTTCTAAGGATTCTGGTCCATTAAAATTTGTACTCTTATATGGTGATGGACAAATAATAGTATAAAACTGAAATTTCACAATGTTGTAAACCATTATGACTTCAATTAAAAAAAAAGATTTGTACTTTGTGGAACTAGTTTTTAAATCACCATTTTATACCATAATTTTATATTGTAGAACATCAACATTTAATTTATAAATACTATCATTATTAGATTTTATAATGTAGTTTAATATTTTATATTCTCCATTTATAAAATTGTAATTAGGTTAGCCATGAAATAATTTTTTCCTGTGAGGTTGTAAGGCATTCAGATAATTCAAATAAAAGAAAGTAGGTTAAGAGTAAAATCCCGATGGGGCCAGCCCCCTGGCCAAGTGCACTCTGCTGCGGAGGCCCAGGGTTTTGCCGGTTCAGATCCTGGGCGCAGACATGGCACCACTCGTCAGGCCATGTTGAGGCGGTGTCCCATGTGCCACAACTAGAGGGACCCACAACTAAAATATGCAACTGTGTACTAGGGCGATTTAGAGAGAAAAAGCAGAAAGAAAAGGGGGAGGAAAAAAAAGAAGATTGACACCAGTTGTTAGCTCAGGTGCCAATCTGTAAAAAAACAAGTAAAATCCCAAAAACATGATCATGTGACATATTTTCAGTTCAGCCAGAAGACCCATGGCTAACTATTATCTGACCTAACAAAATTTAGAATTTTTCTCAAGTACGGACACACCTTGTTTTATTGCGCTTCACAGATATTGCGTTTTTTACAAGACTCTCCACCAGCAAAAAGATTACAACTCACTGAAGGCTGAGATGATAGTATTTTCTATCAATAAAGTATTTTTAAATTAAAGTATGTGCATTTTTTAAACGTAATGCTGTTGCACACTTAATAGACAACAGTGTAGTGTAAACATAACTTTTACATGCACTAGGAAACCAAAAAATTCGTGTGACTTGCTTTATTGCAATATTTGTTTTGTTGCAGTGGTCTGAAACTGAACCCACAACATCAAAGTATGCCTGTATCTTTTTACTCACATTAGCCCGTTTACACATAAGCAGACCAGGTTCCATTTGAGTTTAGATTTACATATAGCTAATGACATAGGACTGCAACAGCTAGATTTTAGTCCCAGAACACATCACCCAGCCCCTCTCCATCATTTCAGAATGATATTCTGCAAATGTTTCTCTTCAAACTAAATGATTTAGTTCCATGATTAATCTTTTGATATGGTTAAGCTGCTGCCCTTCTCTGCTTAAAAATCTCATTGGTACTTGGTATAGAGTTGCACTGCAAATTGTTCTTGAAGCATTTCCTCTGCTTACTTTGTCTCTCCCTGTTGGTTGACCTGTTTTGTTTTATTTTAATTTTAATATTCAGCAAATAGTTTCTAGGGGACCCTGAATATGTATTTAAAATTCTTGACTTTTAATCACTATTCTTAATTTCAGGAAAATAAATATTCTTACCTCAATTGATTATTCTTTCCTTTTAATGTAAGCAATTCCTTGAATTTCAAGAAACCATTTGAATCAAAAGTATATTTGTATCTTATTTGTGATTTATAAACCTTTTCTACACATGTTAAACAAGTTGTGAGCAATGAAATGCATACCTAACATAACATAACTACTAAATGACCCTTCACATCTTGTCCCCACCTCAAAACCTCAAGACCTGCTTTTTCATCTTTATACCCTACCTCTATCCACTAAAGTTCTCATTATTAAACTATTAAACATATCTATCCTTTCATTACTCTCTACCTTGGCATACAACCTACCATACAATTCATTTGGTAAGTTTACCAATCAAAACCTAGTTGAGGGTCATGTACTTTATGAAGACTTTTTTCTACTTTTCCAACTAGTTATTTGCCCCTTAGGAACCCATAGCATTTTATACATTATTTCTATTATAGCATATATCTCTTGTATTGTAATAGCCTGTTTAAATATCTGTCTCCTTCCCTAAACATGTATTATACAGTTTTGCATTCTCAGCAACCAACTACGTCTCAGCATGGGGCATACATGCTCAATTAATACTTGCTGAATTAGTGAAAAATGCCAGGTTCAGTGCTTTTCCCACTATACCAAATCGACCAGGGTCAAAACATACTTTTCTAGAATTTCATAAAAACATGTGTTTGTAATATTGCTATATAATACTATAGTTTTAGTATTTTATAAATTAAAAAATGGAAAGCACAACTGTCATTGTACTGGTTTTCAGGGAAACAGTATCAACAAGTAGCAATTTATTACAAAGAAACATATCCATTTAAAAATCAAGTGAATGTTTTACATTATTTGCTAAAACTCATAATGTGTATTGATTGACATAAAAGATTCTTATACCCAGGTACTCTTCTTATAAGAGATGTGTATAGAAGGTCTAAAATAAGCAGAAACAAATTTAGTTTAAAAAAAATGTTATCTTTTTTTAAGCCCATGTGACTGTTAGAGTATTTGAAGTAATATAAGTCCATGAAATGTAATAACAGCCTTTGGGAATGTACCAGATGGTTTTGTGACCAGGTTACAACCATACTCTGAGTTTCCTAACAGGTCTGCTTTGCCGAAAGTGTAATCTTTGTCTCAAGTGGGCATAATTCATTTGAGCAAGGCAGTATGAAAACAATGGAAAAAAGCAAAGGTGAAACCTTTTTCTCTGAACTGTTTTGTTAAGTTAAATGTCTTTCTGCCGTAGGACACTTTAAACATAAACAAAAGTGGAGCCAAAACAGAGTGGCACCCTGACTTTCCATTGATTTTCAACACTGATATTGGCAAAATCCATCTTCCTATCCTGCCCAGTTTTATGGTGTGATGCCTTGGAACCTAAGGATTGCTTTAAAATAACATTAAAAAAGAATATCATATGACATTTAGATTTTTAAAGACTCTGTGGAAAAATCAAACAGTTACTCTTCATCTCCTCTCAAAATCCCATGATGGTAAACGTACAAAAATGTCAAACCTACAAAGTTAAAAAGAGTGGGAAAGGAGACAGTGACAGATGAGATGTCAACGAATTTTGAACATTGGAAAACAGATGAATGAGTGAATGACTTAGCAGGCAAGAGAAAGCTGAAATTTAAATCTATAGTTGTGAAAGTTTAACAAGATCCTCCAGATTCAGGCATGGCAAGGCTTCGGACTTGGGAGCACTCTAAAGTGTCAGTTAAAGTAGCGTTAACCACAAGATTGGTTGCAAGATAGTATAAGAAGTAGTTAGATAGTCCCCTCCCCCACCCTCTGGAGATAAACTAGAGAGTCTATATATTCTTCAATCCTATGTGCAGCTAAGGATGTATTAAAGATAGGGGTTAAGAAAAGTCTACCTACTGAATATCAGAACTCCGTCCCCTTTTTCTTCTCAGCTCTGAATAGGCTGACAGTCAAACTTATCTCTCCAAGGCAGAAAAGTACAGTATTCCTCCTCTACAGAAACTGACCACCTCATGAGTAAGGGCCTACAGATAGTAGCAAAGTGGCCCTGTTCCTACCGGATTACCTTACTGCAAAGCCTCCCAGTCTGTAAGCCCCGCCCTTGTATGCAGAGCTGCCAATCAGCATTTTAGTGCTTTACTCATAAATAAGTGCAAAGAGTCTCTACCAGATATTCAAAGAAAGTCTGTAACGTGAAAAACAGACACCAAAACAATTCCAACAGAACAAAAACGGGGTGGAAGAACTCATACAAAACAGAAACAGTGTAATAGAACAGGAGTTGGCAAACTTTTTCTGTAAAGGGCCAAACAGTGTATATTTTAGGCTTTTCAGGCCACATACAGTCTGCATCCAGGTTCTTCTTTGTTTTTTCTTTAACCTTTTAAAAATGTAAATACCATTCCTACCTTGCAAGCTGTATAAAAACAAGGTATGGGCCAGATTTTCCCTGTGGGCTGTAGTTTGCCAACTCCTGGAGAGAAGAAAACTTCAAAAAACTTTATCAGTAATATCCATACAGAGCTAAGATATTGCCTCCATGAAGTAAAAACAGAAGAAAAAACTCCTAGACAGTAACATGATAGCAACAAATTTTAAATGCAGAATTGTGCTCAGAAGATAAAATTGAAATTCTCAGATCAAAAAGATAGAGAGAGAAAATGGGAAAGAAGAACTCAAAAATTAGAGGATCAGTATCAAAGAGCCAACTTCAGATAAATAGGAGATCAGTAAGAAGAGATTAGAGAAAATAGAGGAGGGAAACATGTCAAAGAAATAATTGAAGAAAAATGCTCAGAATTGAAGGACATATTTCCTGATTAAAATGGTGCGCCCAAGCACCAGTAGAGGGGGAAAGCTACAAAGCACCTCACTGTGCAGTTTCAAAGTACCTGAGATGAAGGAAAATTCCTAAAACCTTTCAGAAAGAAAAAGATAGGTCTCATGTAAAAGATATGAAATTACAATTGAAACAGATTTCTTAAAAGCAACACTGGAAGCTGGAAGACAGTTGAAAATTATCTTCAAATTTTTGTGGGAAATTTTTGACTTACAGTTTGAGTTCTACACAACCCAAATGATCAATAAACTATAAGATGGAATAAAGCCATCAGTATTCAAGGACCTAAAACCCATTTGCCTCAAATGCATGCTTTCTTAGGATGCTACTGGAAGATATGCTCCATCAAATAAGAGAAAATTCAGAAAGAGGGATATCAAGGATGCAGGAAATTGGAGTTCCAACCCAGAAGAGAGAAAAAGAGAATTTCAAAAACAATCAGGAAGGGAAGCTCTGGGATGACAGCTGTGAGGCAGTCCCATGGTAGTCAGTCTAGATTGATTTCCAAGGATGGGAGGGTTTGACGCTATTGAGAAGAATTAAAAACATAGAAAATTAAGCGAAAAAGGAGAGAGACAGTTATTAACTCCAGGATAGGCAAAAAAAGTTGTACAAGAAAGGAAATGTAATCATAGTGTGCCACGTAACTCACCTATAAATGGCAACCCACTGAATATTTATTTACATAAGAATTGTGATATAACTATCAGGAGAATGGAGAGGTGGTGAAGTATCAGTGATAAAAATCTTCCATATGACGGGGCTGGCCCCGTGGCCGAGTGGTTAAGTTCGCGCGCTCCGCTGCAGGCGGCCCGGTGTTTCGTTGGTTCGAATCCTGGGCGCGGACATGGCACTGCTCGTCAGACCACGCTGAGGCAGCGTCCCACATGCCACAACTAGAAGAACCCACAACGAAGAATGCACAACTATGTACCGGGGGGCGTTGGGGAGAAAAAGGAAAAAATAAAATCTTTAAAAAAAAAAAAAAAATCTTCCATATGAAGAGTCAACAAATAATTTCTAAAGGCCAAAAACCAAGAGGTAGTAGTAGTATAAATATTATTTAGAAGTATGGAGATAAATGGAGATAAATGATCAGAAGACCTATCAAAGACAATTAAAATTGTTTATTTTAAAACTGTCATTGTTTCTGAGGATTGGGAATTGGAAATTGAGTATGGGTAGCTAAAAGAAAATTCTGTTTTTTATTAAAACTATTATAATACTATTTGACTTTTAAAATATATTTTGTATTTGATTAAAAATTAAAATTTGCAAAGCTAAAATTAACTTTTTAAAAATAGTCTGGAGGTTTCAATTCTAGATAAGATGGAGTAAGCACACTCTATGCTGTCTTAAAAGCCTAGACAGAATGCACGGAGCAGCTCTGAAAAGTAGATAGTAGCAGGCAGATTGGAGAAGAAGGCCAGAATTCAAAATACCAATGAAGTGGTTGGGGTAACTATATTAATATCAGACAAAGTAGAATTCAGAGTAAAGAAAATTACTGGGGTATTGAAAATTACATAATGATAAAAGGGTCAATTTATCAAGAAGACATAGCAATCCTAGATGTGTATGCACCTAAAAAAAGTGCTTCAAAATACATGATGCAAAAACTGACAGATCTGAATAGAGAAATAGACAAATCCACAGTTATAGTTGGAGACTTTCAAAACTCCTCTCAGTAGTAGAAGTAGTAGACAGAAAATTACTAAATATATAGAAGACTTGAACAATGTTATTAACCAACTGGATTGAATTAACATTATAGAGCGCTTCACCCAACAAGGGCAGAATAAACATTCTTTTCAAGTGCACAAGGAACATTTACCAATATAGACTATATCCTGAGTGATAAGCTTAAAATATTTTTTAAAGAATTAAAATCATAGTAACTGTATTCTCTTACCATATGGAATTAAAATATTAAACTAGAAATCAATAACAAAAAAAATCTAAATACTTGGAAACTAAGAACATAAATCCAAATAATCCATAGATAAAACAGGAAGTCTTAGGAAAATTAGAGAATATTTTGAACTAATCAGAAATGAAAATCAACATATCAAAATTTGCAGGCAGCAGCTACAACAGTGTTCAGTGAGAAATTTGTGTCATTAAATGCTTATTTTCAAAAATACAAGTCTCAAATCAATAATTTACGCTTCTACTTTAAGCTAGAAAAAGAAGAGCAAAATAAATGTAAAGCAAACAGAAAAGCAAATAATAGAGATGAGTATAAATCAATGAAAGTTAAAACAAAAAACAATAAAGGAAATCAATGAAACTAAAAAATGAGTAAGATTTATTTTAAAAAGTTCAATTAGATCAACAAACCTCTAGGTAAATTGACAAAGAAAAAAAGAAGCCACAATTACCATTATCTGAAGTAAAAGAGGTGATATTACTACATATCCTGCAGACATTAACAGGATAATATGGGAAAAACTATACACATACATTCAACAACTTAGATGAAATGAATTAATTTCAGAAAACCTAAAAGTACCAAGCTCACTCAAGATGAAATAGATAACCTGAATAGTCCTCTATCTAGGAAAGAAATTTAATTTGTATTTTAAAACCCTCTGAAAAAAATCTCTACCCAGATGGTTCACTGGCAAATAGCACCAAACATTTAAAGAAGAAATAGCATCAATTCTGTATGATATTTTCTAGAAAATAGATGATGCAATCCTTCCCAATTCATTTTGTGAGGCCCACACTATCCTTCTAACCAAACTAGATGAAGACAGTATGAAAAAAAGAAAGAAAACTACAGACCAATATCTGTCCTGAATATAGGTGAAAATATTCTTAACAAAATATTAACAAATTGTCTGAGATCCACAAAAATGATGGAGTAAAGACCTCTCAAAATCCTCTTTTCATCAAAGCAATGAGAAAACAGGCAAAACAGTTGAATCAACTTTTTCGAAACTCTGTAAATTAACCAGTTTACAGCATTCCAGGAAGCATTCATGAAAATGGCTTAATCTCATTAAGAGCAGTAGCTTTGTGACATTTTAACTTGCTCAGTTCCCATTCCCCTTTCTCCAGGTTCACAGTAATCTTAAATAGTGTTGAAAGCCAACAACCTGCCAGCCATGGGAGGGACTGGATCTTATTCCTGGAGACTTGTCATTATGGAGTCTGTCCAGTGGTTCCTTGGAAGACCCCATTCACGTGGCTGTATTTGACCTTACTCAGAGTTCACCCAGGCAATTGTTTAACTTCACAGCTTCCTGAGAAAATGAATGAAAATCAGGGCAAATAGGCTAAGTAAAAAGCTTAAAGAGAAAAGCTGGGAAATGACATATCCATAGGAGGCCTTTAAAGTTCCAACATATTCCTAGGACTTTAGAGAGTATGTTTAATATGTAGGACTGTGCACATGACCAAGGATGTGCACATGCTCAGGGAAGGCTTGAAAAGGCCATAAGTTCTCACCTCTGGCTGACCTTGAGGCTTTGCTGAAGCAGGAAGTGAAGACTAAGGCTGAGTTGTTACCTGCCTAGCTGAGGGTCAAAAGCATATCCAAAAACATATGCAAAGCCTCTTAGCAAAGAATAGGAGACATATTGGTTCCAGATGTTTAAGGAAATCTCTGTCTAATCAGTAACTGACCACTAAGCTGACCTAGAACTGGTCACACATGACACAATACAGACTTGACAGAATTATTTCAGAAAAGGCACAAGAACAACAGCGACAAAAATCTTTGAGGAGGGGGAAGAATCTGATTTCTACAGTTGCCACATTATATTATTTAAGGTATACTGTTTTCAACAAAAATTATGACACATGCAAAGAAAGAAGAATGTATACCCCATACACAGGGGAAAAAGCAATCAATAGAAAGTGTCTCTAAGGAAGTCCAGACATTCTATTTAATATATAAAGCTACTTTAAATATGGCCAAATATCTAAGGAAATTATGTCTAAAGGACTATAAGAAAGTATGAGAATGATATACCAGATAGAGAGTATGAATAATGAAATAGTATTTTTTAAAAAGAACCTAATTGGGGCTGGCCCTGTGGCCCAGTGGTTAAGTTTGCACACTCTGCTTTGGCAGCCAAGGATTTTGATGGTTTGGATCCTGGGCACGGACAGGGCATCGCTCATCAGGCCACATTGAGGCAGCATCCCACATGCCACAACTAGAAGGACCCACAACTAAAATATACAACTATCTACTTGGGGGGTTGGGGAGAAAAATCGAAAAAAAAGAAGAAGATTGGCAACAGTTGTTAGCTCAGGTGCCAATCTTTAAAAAAAAAAAAAAAAAGAACCTAATGGAAATTCTGGCATTGAAAAGTACAATAACTGAAATGAAAAATTCATTATAGGGGCTCAACAGCAGTTTTGAGTAGGAGGAAGAAAGAATCAGTTTACTTAAAGATAGGTTAATTGATATTATCCAGTCTGAGGAACAGAAAGAAAAAGAATGAAGAATAATGAACATAGCCTCAGGGACCTGTAGGATCCCATCAAGCATATGAGTATACACATACTGGGAGTCTTAGAAAGAAAGAAGAGAGAGATGGGAACAGAAAGATTATTTGAAGAAATAATGGCTGGAAACTTACCAAATCTGATGAAAAATATTAATCTACACATCTAAGAAAATCAGCAAACTCCAAGTAGTGTAAACTCAAAGAGATCCCTACATAAGTCATAAACTGTCAAAAGACAGAACCTAGAAAGCAGCAAGAGAAAAACAACTCATCACATAGAAGGCATTCTCAATAATCTTAGCAGATTTCTCATTGGAAACCATGGAGAGCAGAAGGCAGTGGATTGGCATATTCAAAGTGCTGAAAGGAAAAGACTGTTACCCAAGTCTATATCTATCAAAACTATCTTCAAAAATAAAGGAGAAAGTAAGACATCCCCAAATAAGCAAAAACTGAGAGAATTAACCTCTCAAAAACTTGTAAGAAATACTAAAGGGAGTCCTTCTCAGGCTGAAATGAAGGGACATTAGGCAGTAACTCATATCCATATGAAGAAATAAAGAGCATCTGTAAAGGTAATTTCATAGGTAAATATAACAAACAGTATAAATGTATTTTTATAGCTCTTTTTCTCCTATCTGATTTTTAAAAACAACTGCATAGAACAGTAATTTTAAATCCATGGTGGTAGGCATTGTCTTGGGGGTCTCCAAAGCCATTCTCAAGTTTAGTAATTTACTAGCACAGTGATAGACTCAGCATATGGTTATATGCACACCTAGGATTTTTTTCTTTTTTGGTGAGAAAGATTGGCCCTGAGCTAACATCTGTGGCAATTTTCCTCTATTTTGTATGTGGAATGCCTGCCACAGCATGGCTTGACAAACGATGCCTAAGTCTGCCCCTGGGATCTGAACCTGCGAATCCTGGGCTGCTGAAACGGAGCATGCAAACTTAACCACTACACCACTGGGCCAGCCCTAACACCTAGGATTTATTCAGTGGAAGTATACCAAACAAAATCAGCAAAGAGAATAGGCACATTGCAAAGTGAAGGGGAAACCAGGCACAAGCTTCCAAGGGTCCCCTCCTAGTGGTGTCACACAAGACACACTTAATTCTCCAGCAATGAGTTGTGGTAACACATGTGAAATATCGCCAATCAGAGGAGCTCATTAAAGACTCAGCAGCCAGTGTTTTTATTTGGGGCTGGTCACATAGGCAGCCTCTGTCTAACACTTCCCAAAAGTCCGGACTCTCAGAAGCAAAGCAGGTGTTCAGCATTAACTATATTGTTTGCACAAACATTTTAGACACAGTGAGCCTCTCTTATTAGTCAATGATCAGAACCCTCCTGAAATCTAAGTTTCTAAACACAAGCCAAGGGCTAGTTTGTAAGTAGACAAGAGCAAAGTTTTTGTATACTTTTGAAATTAAGGTAGTGTTAATCCAAACTAGATTGTTGTAAGTTAAGGTGTTTATTATAATCCTCAAAGCAACCACTAATAAAATAACTCAAAATAATGAGAAATTGCAAGTTAATTAACATAAAAAAATTTATTGCACACAGAAGAAGGCAGTAATGGAGAAACAGTGGGACAAAAAGAATAAGACAGAGAAAACAATAGTAAAGTGGGTATTTATGAAATAGCTAAGTAGTTCCTACCTTATCAGTAAGTACATTAAGTGTAAGTGGATTAAGAACTCCAATCAAAAGACAAAGATTGGCAAAATGAGTTAAAAAAAAAAAAAAAAAAAAACATGATCCTGATCGGTGGGTACCAGGGAAAAGGGGGGGTGGGGGGAGGGTACGGAGGGGGAAGTGGTGTACCCACAATATGACTAACAAAAATGTACAACTGAAATCTCAAAAGGTTGTAATCTATCATAACATTAATAAAAAAAAAAATAAATAAATAAATAAAAACATGATCCAACTATGTGCTCCCTGCAAGAGAAACACTTAAATATTTTATAATGATTAAATTGTCACTCCATCAAGAATATGTAATATCTGTAAACATATATGCAACTAACAAAAGGATCCCAAATCACATGTAGCAAAAATAAACAATTCAGCAGTTACATTTAGAGACTTTAATATCCCACTTTGAATAACGGATAGACTAATTAAAAAGAAAATCTAAATCTTGAACACTATAAACCAACAATTACAAACCTCACAGATAATCTACCACACTCCACCCTTAACAACAGAATACACATTCTTCTCAAGTGCGCATGGCACATCCTTCAGGATAGACCATATGTTAGGCCACAAAATAAGTCTCAGTAAATTTTAAATGGTTAAAATCATAGAAAGTATCTTTTCTGATCACAGTGGAATAAAACTAGAAGTCAATAATAGAAAGAAAAATGGAAAACTCATAACTATGTGGAAATTAAACAGCACACCCTTGACCAGTGGATCAAAGAAGAAATCACAAGGGAAATTAGGAAATACCTTGTGATGAATGAAAACGAAACTTTTGTTTTTCAAAGGACATTATTAAGAAATGGAAAAGAGCTCACACATGGGAGAAAATATTTGCAAATCATGTGTCTGATAAGGGTCTAGTATCCAGGGTATATAAAGAACTCTTATTATTCAACAATAAAAAGACAAGTAATACAACTTAAAAGTCGACCAATAATTTGAATAGACATTTCTCTAAAAAAGATACACAAGTGGCCAGTATGCACATGAAAAGATGCTCAACATTATTAGTCATTAGGGAAATGCAAATCAAAACCACAGTGAAATACCACTTCACACCTCCTAGAGTAAATATAATGAAAATGATGGACAATAACAAATGTTGATGAGGATATGGAGAAATTGGAAATGTCATATCTAGCTGGTGGGAATGTAGAGTTGTGCAACTGCTTTGGAAAAAAATGTGACAGTTCCTCAAAAAGTTATAGAGTTATCATATAATCTAGCAATTCCAGTCTTAGATGTATACCCCAGAGAATAAAAAACATGTATTTCTACAAAAATTTGTACTCAAATGTTCATAGCAGGATTATTCATAATAGTCAAAAGTTGGAAATAACCCAAATGCCCATTAACTTATGAATGGATAAACAAGATGTGCCATATAGCCACACAGTGGAATATTATTCCACCATGAAAAGGAAGGAAGTACTGATACACAATACAAGTAACCTTGAAAACATCATGCTAAGTGAAAGAAGCCAGACACAAAATGCCACATACTGTATGATTCCAGTTACATGAAATGTCCAAATAGGCAAATGTATGAAGACAGAAAGTAGATTAGTGGTTATCAGGGGTGAGGGGGAATAATTGGAGTAATTTGGAGTGATTAATGGGCACTGGGTTTCTTTTGGGCGAGATAAAAATGTTCAGTAATAGATAGTGGTATAGGTTGCACAACCTTGTAAATATAGTAAAAACCACTGAATTGTACCCAGTTTTTTAAAATAAGTTTTAACAAATCAAATCCAACAAACTATAAAAAGAATAGTACATCATGACCATGTGTGGTTAGCCTAGGAATAAAAAGCTGGCTCAGGGGCCGGCTTGGTGGCGCAGCGGTTAAGTGCACACATTCTGCTTCTGTGGCCTGGGGTTTGCTGATTCAGATCTCAGGTGCGGATATGGCATTGCTTGTCAAGCCATGCTGTGGCAGGCATCCCACATATAAAGTAGAGGAGGATGGGAATGGATGTCAGCTCAGGACCAGCCTTCCTCTGCAAAAAGAGGAGAATTGGCAGCAGATGTTAGCTCAGGGCTAATCTTCCTCAAAAAAAAAAAAAAAGCTGGCTCAATATTTGAAATTTTACCAGTGTAATGGACCATATTAACAGTCTGCAGAAGAAAAACTACATGATCATATCAATTAGTGCAAAAAAGTTTTTTTTTTACAAAATTAAGCATTCATTCATGATAAAAACTCATTAAACTAGAAGATCATCTATAGCAAATCTACAACCAGTGTAATACTTAAAAATAGTCTGTGTGGCTAAGGAAGGTTTTGGAAAATATTTTCTATCGTTTTCTTGACTTTCAAAATAGAATACATGTAACATTTTTGGATATTAGTTATCAGTAGTTGGCAAAAGTAGAGGATTTTTTTTTATACAACTACTTTAGTACATTGTATTGAATAGTTTCTATAACCCTGCTCATATAAACGACTTTGATTAAAGGAATATATAACTGATGCATTGGTTTTTTCAGTCTTTTGTCTGTCCCACTAGAAATTTGGCTTATATTTTCAAAGCTATGTTTATTTGATTTTCTCCCTATTTTTTAGGTGTATTCGACACAAAAATGATTGGGGAGCTCTTATTCTAGTGGATGATCGCTTCAGGAGTAACCCAAATCGATATATATCTGGTAAGATTCTCAGCTGGGCTTACAGTAAGAATTAGTAACAATGTTTGGTATTTTAAAGACGAAGAATTGGACAGAGAATTTGGATTACTAGATCAAACATGGAAAATTTCACATTGACTGGAAATCTAGCCTTTTAATGCTTATGCATTTAGAAAAAAATCTTTGTAGAGGAGAATCTGGTTAGTACCAACATAGTATTAATCAATTAGGGTCCTTCAATGTCATAGAATGTCAGATTTGATTCAATAACATAGTAATAATTTATTTACAATTGTCAGAGAAAAAGGTGTTCCACAGAAATGAATTTTCAAGAAATATTAAGTTTTTACATTTAAGCACACATGCACATCTCCTTTGGCTGCTTAAGATTCTTTATTATTTCATTCTGGGTTATGTTGAGGTTTGTTGTTGTGTGTGTTTGTTTTGAAATGCTTCAGTTGTTACAGAGTTTATGTTAGAGCTAGTATTTTCTAAAAGGAAAAACAAAGCACCGTTGTATGCTGCAAGATCAACTAGATGGTCATTTTTTCCTCACTCAAATGAACAAATATTGTGTGTATATAGTTTTTATCCAGCAGTAGCATGGTCCCTTTAAAGTCAATACCAGGAATCCAGGAATCCATCTGTTATTGAAGAACTGTTGGAAATACTTGCATCTTTTTATTATCTGTAATAAAGTTCTTAAGTTCTGTATTAAATTCTTTATCTTAATAAAGTATAAACTAAAAAATTCATGCCATACTATAAGGGGTAGATGCGAAATTTTATATTTGTTTCAGATTAGCTGTGTATGGGTATGGATTCTACTTTTTCCATTTCAGAGCCTAGTTGCTATATTTGGTTTGATATTCAAACATGTCCATCTGGATTAAAGCACAAATGCTGCTTTATTAGTCTTTTCTTCTCTTTCCATGTAAAGCAAGCCATTGTGCTTAGATCAAGACATAAAGGAAAGCAAAATGTTAAGTGCTTATGTTTAGTCAGCAGGTGGAGCTCAGATTCTTTCAGGTTTTCAAAAAAGCAAACTGACGTTTTATACTGAATAGGCCTTCTTTGATTACAAAAGTTCAAAATGAAAGAGGTAACTATAATACTAAAATTTTTCAATTTTGGAAAATTTCATATGTTTATTTCATGTAATTATTTTGCCCAAGCAAACAAAAATAAAGAACTTTAAAGAAAATGTGTATTTAAATTTTTGTCTTATTTTAAAATCTAGAACTTAAATTTTTATCTCATAGTTCAGATTTGTTGAGAGATTCTTTGAATTAAGTATTTTTCATTATTTCTGTATGGTTTTTATTTATTTTTTTCTCAGACTCGTATGAAATGTTTAATTAAGCATTAATAGCACAACAACATACACGTTCTTTTTGATGACTAATTTTTGTTTAAATTCAATTTGCCTGAATATCGATTGATAGAAAAACTCCATTTAAAAAAACTAACTAAAACAATGTATTTGAAATGAAAGTATAGTAGTTCAAGTTGCTTGAAGCCTCCCTGCCTTATCTTTCTGTGAACTTAAAATATTATAGTGACTTTTTTAACTACTCCAGAAGATGATCATAGTTTTAGTAGCATCAGTAGAGAATAGTTATATTCTAAAAATCCAAATATCTGATTTTGAATTTTATTCTGAAGTGAGTCATACTACAAAACACCTTATATTCTTAAATGGTTCATTTTTATGCAGCTTTAGCATGTCACAGGTCAAATCTTTTCCCTTACAACCTAGTTGTATATTAAAAAATAATTATATAATAAATATTCAAAAAGGACATGATTTGCCCATAAAACAGTGTTATTCCTTTCAAACCTCGCCCCCAGAATATTTTAAGATCTATTTGGAATTGGGGGAGTAGGGGAACAAAGAAACCTATGAGACTGGAATCTTGAATTTACTTTTACAAAAGGAGTCAAATTTTAAAAGTTAGAGTGGAAGATTATATTGCTTACAACTCCTAGTTTCCCTACAATTAAAAGGTAGGCAACTTTTGTGGGCAATCATGATGAGATTAAATTGGTCTTATTCCCCAATCATGCTGAACTGGCAAATAATACATTTCCCCTCCCCCACTATACTCCCACTGTCTCCTTCTTCCCTCCAGTTGACAATCGCTTCATATAAAGGGAAATGTTACAGATACAATGAGCATATTTACATATGAAGGTAAAAAGACAGGAAGCATATTGAGAACCATTCTGTATACAGGCATACCTCATTTTGTTGTGCTTTACTTTATTGCACTTCACAGATACTGCATTTTTTCGGATTGAAGGTTTGTGGCAATCCTGCATCGAACAAGTCTGTTGGCACCAGTTTTCTGATAGTATTTGCTCAGTTTGTATCTCTGTGTCACGTTTTGGTAATTCTCGCAATATTTCAAACTTTTTCGTTATTATTATATTTGTTATGGTGATCTGTGATCAGTGATCTTTGATGTTATTTTAATTGTTTTGGGGTGCCGAGAACCACACCCATATAAGACAGTGAACTTAATTGATAAATGTTGTGTGTTCTGACTGCTCCACTGACCAGCCGTTCCTTCATCTCTCCGTCTTCTTGGGCTTCCCTATTCCCTGAGACACAACAATATTGAAACAATAGGATGACTAATAACCCTACAATGGCTCTAAGTGTTTAAGTGAAAGGAAGAGTTACATGTCTCTCACTCTAAATCAAAAGCTAGAAATGATTAAGCTTAGTGAGGAAAGCATGTCGAAAGCCGAGATAGGCCAAAAGCTAGGCCTCTTGTACCAGTCAGCCAAGTTGTGAATACAAAGGAAGAGTTCTTGAGAGAAATTAAAAGTGCTACTCCAGCGAACACATCAATGATAAGAAAGTGAAACAACCTTATTGCTGATATATGTAGAAACTTTTAGCGTTCTGGATAGAAGATCAAACCAGCCACAATGTTCCCTTAAGCCAAAACCTAATCCACAGCACAGCCCTAATGCTCTTCAATTCTTTGAAGGCTGAGAGAGGTGAGGAAGCTGCAGAAGAAAAGTTTGAAGTGAGTAGAGGTTGGTTCATGAGGCTTCAAGAAAGAAGCCATCTCCATAACATGAAAGTGCAAGGTGAAGCAGCAAGTGCTGATATAGAAGCTGCAGCAAGTTATCCAGGTGTTCCAGCCAGGATGATTAATGAAAGTGGCTACACTAAACAACAGATTTCCAATGCAGACAAAACATCCTTGTATTGGAAGAAAATGCCATCTAGGACCTTCAGAGCTAGAGAGAAGAAGTCAATGCCTGGCCTCAAAGCTTCAAATGATAGGCTGACTGTCTTGTTAGGGACTCATGCAGCTAGTGACTTTAAGTTGAAGCCAATGCTTGTTTACCATTCCAGAAATCCTACAGTCCTTACGAACTATGCTGAATCTACTCTGCCTGTATTCTGTAAATGGAATAACAAAGCCTGAATGACGGCGCATATGTTTACAACAGGGTTTACTGAATATTTTAGGCCCATTGTTGAGACATACTGCTCAGAAAAAAAGATTCCTTTCAAAATATTACTGCCCATTTACAATGCACCTGGTTACTCAAGAGTTCTGATAGAGATAACGAGATTAATGTTGTTTTCATGCCTGGTAACACAACATCCATTCTGCATTCCATGGATCAATGAGTAATTTCGACTTTCACATCTTGTTATTTAAGAAATACATTTTGTAAGGCAAAGCTGCCATAGATAGTGATTCCTCTGATAGATCTGCGCAAAGGAAATTGAAAACCTTTTGGAAAGGAGTCACCATTCTAGATGACATTAAGAATATTCGTGATTCATGGGAAGAGGTCAAAGTATCAACATTAGTGGGAGTTTGGAAGAAGTTGATTCCAACTCTCATGGATGACTTTGCAGGGTTCAAGACTTCAGTGGAGGAAGTAACTGGAGATGTGGTGGAAGTAGAAAGAAAACTAAAATCAGAAGTGGAGCCTGATGATTTGACTGAATGGCTGCAATCTCATGATAAAACTTTAACAGATAAAGAGTTGCTTCTTATGGATGAGCAAAGGAAGTGATTTCTTGAGATGGAATCTACTCCTAGTAAAGATGCTGTGAAGATTGTTGAAATGACAACAAAGGCTTTAGAGTATTATGTAAACTAGGTTGATAAAGTAGCACCAGAATTTGAGAGGATTGACTCCAATTTTGAAAGAAGTTCTACTGTGTGTAAATGCTATCAAACAGCATCGCATGCTACAGAGAAATCATTTGTGAAAGGAAGAGTCAATCAATGCGGCAAACTTCATTGTTGTCTTCTTTTAAGAAATGGCCACAGCTATCCCAACTTTCAGCAACTCCCACCCTGATCAGTCAGCAGCCATCAATATCGAGGCAAGATCTTCTACAGCAAAAAGATTACAATTCACTGAAGGCTCAGATGATGGTTAGCATTTTTTAGCAAGAAAGTATTTTTTAACTAAGGTATATACATTATTTTTTCAGACATAATGCTATTGCACACTTAAGAGACTACAGTATAACGTAAGCATAACTTTTTTTAAGATTTTATTTTTTTCCTTTTTCTCCCCAAAGCCCCCAGGTACATAGTTGTATATTCTTAGTTGTGGGTCCTTCTAGTTGTGGCATGTGGGATGCCACCTCAGCATGGCTTGATCAGCAGTACCATGTCTGCACCCAGGATTCAAATCGACAAAACACTGGGCCATTGCAGTGGAGCGCACAAACTTAACCATTTGGCCACGGGGCCGGCCCCATGTAAACATAACTTTTATATGCACTAGAAAACCAAAAAATTTGTGTGACTTGCTTTATTGCAATATTTGCTTTATTACCATGATCTGGAACCAAACACACATAATCTCTGAAGTATGCCTATATTCTAAATTCAAAGTAGATTACTTGATTAGAAAAAATATCTGTTTTTTTTAATACATAATATCTTAATAACTAAATAACCAAAGTTTCTTCTCTGGGTTTACTTTTTTCCTTAGGACTTTCTAAATGGGTACGGCAGCAGATTCAGCACCATTCTACCTTTGAAAGTGCACTGGAGTCCTTGGCTGAATTTTCCAAAAAGCACCAAAAGGTCGTTGCTGTATCCAAAGAGGACAGAAAGTCTATACAGGACAGTGGGTCTACGTTTGAAGTGGCCTGTTTGAAGGACAATACCTCAACTTATTTATTGGAAGCAGCAAGCCATCTATCACCAGAAAGTCCTAGGGAAGATGAAGCAAAAATGTGTGTGCAAGAACTACAGTGTCCTAAAATGATAACTGAAAGTCCATCGCTACCAGGCAGCGTTATCTCCAGAAATGAGAAAAGTATGAAAAATTCTGCCCATTTATGTTTGGTAGAGAAGTCTTTCATTTTTATTTAGTGAAATGATATTTATTATACTATAGATTAATTTCCTTAAATATGTTGGTTTGTAATAGAAGGTGTTATCATAAAATAATGAAATAGTATGGTGTATTGGAATGGGAACAAACTTGTGAGGCGATCTGAGCATATTTTCTGGCTTTCCATTAACAAGCTTTGCCACTAACTAGCTTTGTGACCATGGGTAAGTCCCTTAACTTTTTTGAGTCTTAATAGAAAAAGGAATATTTGCTTACCTATCCCTCCAGGGTGGGTTGTAAATATGTAATAAGATGATAAATAGAGTCTATTCAAATGGCAGATGTTTTTCAAGGCTATATTAAAGATTGATCTAATTTATAGACAACTTCTCTCACATGAATTTCTTAGTTTGAGGAAGTGAGAGTCATTTCTTCTAAATGGTAAAAAATGATATTTTAGCATATGGTGGTCTATATCAGGGATTGGCAAACTATTATGTCTGGACCAAATTCTGCCTGCTCTCTGTTTTTGTAAATAAAGTTTACTGCAACAGAGTCATGCCCATTCATTTACATATTGTACACAGTAGCAGAGTTGAGTAAGTTGTATGTATTGCACTAGAACAGCATAATTGAGTAGTTGGAGGAGACACAATATGACTTTTAGAGCCTTAAAATGTTTACTGTCTGGCCTGTTATAGAAAAAGTTTGACACACTCTGGTGTATATCATTAGATATCATTTTAATTAATATATGATAGTAGTTTAACATATTAGTTTTTAAATATTTACTTTGTAGTATATGCTTCTATCCTAGTGAATTGAAGGCCATTCTACTGGTAATAAGGGAATCTAGGTTCTAGTTCGGGTCTGATTTCTAACCTGTTTGTAACTTTAAGGAAATATCTTAGTCTTTATGGTTGTAAGGTTCCTTAAGGGAATTAGTCTAGGTCAGTTTTTCTCAGTCACTGGTTAGTAGATTTTAAAGCAAATTTTTATAGCCTGTTCCCTCTTTACTCAGCTGTCTTCCTCTTTACCCTTCCTTTTCTCTTTCATTCCTGAGGTCCCTGGTATGAAGTTTGATAGTTTAGCAGACAGCATTATGACTTGGGCTAGAAATCACTGGAAACCTAAGATTCCTTTCAGAGTTAACATTTTGTGCTTTACATTCTAAGATGGAAGTCCTGCTACTACTGGTTGTGGGCTCTAAATTAAGTATCCTATACAATTATTTCAGTATTTCCAATGAAAATCATTTTAATATAACAGTTATGTTAGTTAGAAACAGAAAGTTAATACTCTTAAATTTTTGTATTCATAGATGACTCAGTGTTATTGGAAGAGTCTGCCCAGACAGTGAAAGCAGAAAAAATCGTGATTTCCAGATCCACAAGCCCAACCTTCAACAAACAGACAAAGAGTGTTAGCTGGTCTAGCTTTAATTCTTTGGGACAATATCTTACTGGTAAAATTCTGACTGTAACACCTGAGTTCAGGTCATCAGAGGCTTGTGCTTCTAATTCTACTTTCAAAACAGAAAAGGAATATAAAACTGTTTTGCCACTCACTGATAAGTGTGAGCCCTCATCTCTGACAGTAAACACATCATTTGGACCATGCTCTCAGTCAGAAACCACTCTTCCATCAACAAAGACTGATGCTACTCTTCTTAAAAATAATCATTCCAAACAGCTGCTCTGCTCTGAAGACGCTCCGGATCCAGACATTGAATTGTCTTTAGTAAGTGAAGAAGCTAAGCTTTCCACTTCAAATACAGCATTTGAAACAGAAACAGAAGATGAATCTATCTATTTTACACCTGAACTTTATGATTCTGTAGATACAAATAAAGAAAAAAATTAATTAGTTGGAACTGATAGAGAAAGTATATTGGTTGATAATTCAAATTACATTTTAGCTGAAGATCTCTGAAATTAGAACTATGACAGGAGTGGATTCAGTCAGAGAAATGAAAGCTGAGGATTGTACAGGCACTAAGTTGAGTAGACTCATGCACATTAAAGAAAGTAAAATTGATAACGTTGGTAGTAACATAAAAACAACTCATATAAATGAATTGGAGCTGGGAAAAACTCATGAAACAGATATAAAGAACTTTAAACAATCCTCTTCCAAAAGTAAAGATGTGTTCCCTGATGTTAGGTAATACTTAACTGTAGCTATAAAAATATGCCATCATGCTTCTATTAAACTCTATTGTAAATGATAATTTATACATTGGATAAGTGGCATAGTTATTTTTTTAATTTGAGATATATTTTCACTTTAATTCATTATCATTAGAGTTCTTTAAAAGTCTATTTTATGTTCAGAAATATGTTTTACTATTCTCAAGTTTTGATTCATACAAAATATTTTCCTTCAATGTCTTCCTTAGCTAAACGCAATTTAAAATTAATCAATCTGAAAGATATGTAGTTTCCTAGGGCACTTTAAATTTCACATAAATATTTGTATTTTGTAGTCCTCTTCACCCAATTGTTTTCATACTGATACATAAATATTAACAGCACTCTAATCTAGTCACACCTCAGTCATATTTCACTATACATATTGCCTCAAATCGGTAGGAGTTTCTTTTTAGAAATCAAAGTTTTCTTGAAAAATGTATTCCTGTATTAAATTGCCTACTTGTGAGTAATTAAGAATTAAGGAAGAAAACTGCATACATTTTTCATTGAAATTGTTTGACATTTTTGTTTTATAAACCAAATCAAGCATGTTTTAAGTGAATTTATGTAAAGTTATAAAAAGTGAAGGACTCCAAATTTTCGATTCTAATTATTTAGCTTCGTAATCACTGTGGAAAAAAGTGACATATTGTAGCATAAAAGCTTTAATTATGCAACCATTAACATAGAAAACTTCATATATAAATTTGATAAATAAACCCAAACATGTAATTGTAGCTGAAAAATGTTCCCTTAGAGTTCAGTAAACTTTTCTGTAAATTTTGACTCTGTTTATGTTTTTGTGAATGAAACTGTAGTTCTGATCAAAAATGGTTATAAAATATTCTCTTCTCTGACATTTCAAAAATACATTCACTGATCTTTTTCTAAGAAACATCTGTTATTCAATGGATGTTTAGTCTTCTTTTGAGTGATTTAAATTGAAATTTTATGAGCTGTTCAAGTTGTGGATGTGGTTTATTATTTTCAAAGTCAAAATTCCCAGCAATCAAGTATCTTTTATATTCATTTTGATAAATGAATTATTGTATATGCATATGTTTACTTTTATTTTGATAGCATTTAGATTGATTACAGCTGGTTTCGATAGCATTGGATGTTACAACTCTAAGCATAGTTCAAAAAAATTTAAATTGATAATTTACCAGTTAAAGAATTCATTTATAGATTGTGATATATTAGATCTCACCTAATATTATATATTTTTCTTAGTTGATCAGTGAGTAATAAGTTACAAACACTAGGTTAGAAGATAATTTCTAAATTGTTTTGAAAGAGTGAAACCATTTCTCCTCTCTGGTATAGTTTTTAATCCACAGATAAGGGTAATGGGATATAGAAAGAATACCAGGTGGAAGACCAGAGACTTGGGTTTGATTCCTGGCTTTGCCTCTAATTTGCTAAGTCATGTTTGGCAGTCATCATGCCTTTTGGAGAATTAGTTTCATCTGTGAAATGCAGAATTTAATACTGTAAAATCATGCAAATCCCTTTTGGCATTAAAAATCTGTAATTTAAACGAATATATGTTGATATTTTACTCTGAATCAATTTTTATTTGCTTTTGTTCCAAATGCTTAAAATAAAGCAAACCATTTTGTAGAAAAGGTGAAATGATACTCATCAACCTTTAGAGAATAATTGTATGAATGCGTGCATAGTAACTTGGGAAGCAAGATATTTATTTTAACAGTGCTGCAATCAAAACATTTTTGGACCCTTAAAATTGCCTTTAGAAGAATTGGTAAACTACATGAGAAAAGTCAAGCACAATACTTTTTAATCATACCTTAGTGTTATTATCCAAACTTGATCTCAAATACCATCTCCTTTCCCTGGGTTTGATTTATTCTTTCCGAAATCTAATTCTCCCCAAGGCTAAAAATTTCCATTACTAAGAATATATGTAGAGATGTGCCACAAGCTTTTAGTAATTCTAAGAGGTATTCCAAAGATCTTGTACATGATATCACTGTTGAAACAGGTATATAGTCCCCTCAGATCATAACTTTGACCAGGATAATATTACTCTTTATAATAGAGGAGGAGGTGGAACATTTTCATTAGTGCTAACATGCTTTTTAAAGAGATGTTTTAGAGAGTTAAATAAGTTAAAACATGTAAAAAGCAGTTTAGAGTATCCGGCACACGGTAAGTCCTCAATTAATAGTTGTTAAGTCAATCATATGTCTGGAGTACACCCTTGCTTTATATGAACCATTCCTCAATAATGATAGATAGATAGATAGATAAATAAACCAACAATAAAAAAATCTTTATACAGTAGGAAGGAAGAGTTATTTGGCTACCTTATTTTTTTAAGGCTTTTGAGATCTATAAATAAGATAGAAATTGTTTATCAGCTAATTTACATTACCCCTTCAATGCATATGAACTAATTATGTAATACTGAATTTACTTAAGGGCCGAAAGTATATAAAGCACACAGGCCACAAACTAGGAAAACTACCAGTTGGAGAAAGGGCTTACTCGTAGAAGAAAGGTACAGTGTAAAGAGCAGATGTTTCACAACTTGACGTTTGCAATTTAGATGAATCATTTAAAACTTTTTATAATTATTTTGCAAATTCATGACAACTCTTACCATGCTTCTACTATTCATTTAGTTATTACATGGTTTTTAATTGGTATTGTTTCTAAGTTCACAAGGCTTTGTTTTTATTCTTATGATCTTTCTATTCAAGACATTAATTCTTTAAAAAGTCTTTCCCAGGGGCTGGACCAGTGGCCGAGAAGTTAAGTTCGCGCGCTCCGCTTCAGTGGCCCTGGGGTTTCGCCGGTTCGGATGCCAGGCACGGACATGGCACCGCTCGTCAGGCTATGTTGAGGTGGCGTCCCACATAGCATAAGCAGAAGTGCTCACAACCAGAATATACAACTATGTACTGGGGAGCTTTGAGGAGAAGAAAAAGAAAAAAAAGATTGGCAACAGTCGTTAGCTCAGGTGCCATTCTTTGAAAAGTTTCCCATATCTTTCTGCAATATGACTGTCACATTATTCTCCCATAGTAAAGCATCTTCAAAATATTTAATTCTTTAGCATTCTTTATAAAACTTTATGAAATCAAAGTGCCTAGTTGTCAAATCACTTGAAAGACTGGTTATTGTAGTCATTTAATCTCTAAGTGATAGCATTTTTTTGATATTTGATTACCACACAATTATTGTTGCTCCTGCTCTTTTTTACCTCAGATTTTACTTTAAAATTAATGAATTCTTAGTAGTTTCTTGTCTGTTTCCATAGACAAATGCAGTCAGTCTTTTGTAAATAGAAAGGCAGTATTAGTACTGACCTTTTTCATAATAAAAAATAAATTTAAGACCACATCAGACAATGAATGTCTATGGAAGTAAAACCACAACATAAAGTATCTGTGCAGCTATTAAACATATCATAAAGAACGTCACTTCAGGAAATGGAAATTTAGACAGATGACCTAGGCTTATGATTTTCTAGCCTTAAACGATTTTCATGTCCACTGGAAAAAAAAAAGAATTTTGTTTCTTAAGGTTTCATTTGATAGAACCATTAGCTGCCCAGCTTCCTGTACTTTACAATGGAGCCTTGTTATAATATCCATGGGATCTAAGCCAGTAGATCACCTTATTGGTGAAACCACCTTATAATGAAGTGCTTTGAGTAACTAAACTCTTGGATAAGGTCCAAAACAACCCATCTTATACCAAATTCCACTCTGTAATAAACAAGCTTCAATATATTGGAAAGAAAACAAAAGCTATATGAAACTTACTATTCCCAGAAATTAACCTTTGAAAATCTAATGTTAAATACTGACTAAAAGGAATATTTGTTAACAAGGCATAATCAAGTAGGTATTTTTAGTACTCTTCTAATACTTCATATTTTTTATCTTGATCTTCCTTTTTTAAGCAGTCTATATGATTTTGATTTTCGTATGCTTTTCCAAAAAGTTTCATCACTTCACATGAAATTAGTTTACATCAAAATTTACAAAACTCAATATTAAAATGTCTCATTTGGCTCCGTGCTATTATAAAATACTAAGTTGTACAAGTGGCATATCATTTATGTAAACTAAGTTAGGTGTCTATCTTTTTTATATGAGTCATACATAGTTGAAAAGATTTAAAGATATTAAATATTGATTGTTATTATTTTGGATCCAGTATCATCTTGGTATATTTTCCCCTTTTTTCAAACTAGTGTTATGGTATTCATATTTAAATATTAACCATCTTTTCAAACATTGATCTTTTTATCTTGTAAAAGGACCCAAGTAATCTGCCTTGCCAGTCAGGGCTTTATTGTATTGCTTGTGGAGCTAAATTATTACCTAAAGCAGAAGGAGGTAGGAAATATAAAAAATTACTTTGTGCCATCCTTAGTATAGGCTAATCTAAGTTAAAATAAAGTAGATTGATGTATTGATATTTCCATATTTCAGTCTTTAAAGCTGATTGGCAGCATACGTGAACTTCATTACCTTAGACTTGGAAGCATGTTCCAGATCCACCTACTGACTTACTTTGAGGTAATTATTTCCCTGAACTTCTGTTTTTTCATCTTAAAATGGAGATAAATAATAATTTCTTAAGAAATAGATCAAACGTTATGAGTATCAAATGCAGTAGAGTGCATAAAAGCTTTTTTTTACATCAGGCAGGGAGAAAGATAGAATTTTGGGTCAAAGGAATGAGTTTTGGCCCTGCTTCTTACTGAGTGGTCTTGGTCATATAATTTTACCTCCTTGGACCTCAGCTTTGTTTTCTGGGGGGAAAAAGTGAGCAATATCTACCCAAGAAAATTATTTTGAGGATTAAATGAGATGATATGCAATATGTGAAAGTGCTTTATAAATTCTGAAGCACTGTCCAAGTATTAGTTCTTAGGAAACTGAAACAATAATCTAGTAAAATTATCTCAGTATCCTGAAATTGTACCTTCAAAAGGACAAATACACCTATTAGAATTTGATTCATGTGCTGAAAAGCACTCTGAGCTTCTTTTTTTTTTTTTTTTAGCTTCTTTTAAAAACAATTATATGTAGTTATTCTTTTACTAGCGGAACTTAAATATTGTGAAAATTTATTTTCCATTTTTTCCATTTTATTTTTATATCTTAAAATGTGTGCACATTGCAAACAACAAAAAAAGTTTTATCAAAGAAACACTGAAATCCCTAAATTTTATTGAGAACATTCTATGTAAGATCCATAGAGCTGGGAATTTTTTGGGGGGGGGGGTCTGTGTTATTTCTGTATTCCCAACATTATATTTACCGACTAAGTGAATTGAATGGAGCATTCTATTCATAACGTATTTATTTCTATCAGGACTTTATCATATACTTGGTTCTCATATATGCCTATTTCATTTGACCAATTTCTAGACTCTAGTGACCTTTCTATTTTCTAAATTTTCATTCTTATTGCCCTAACAGCATTAAATACTTCACACTTTCTGTTACTTCAGTTGTGGACCAGAGATTGTCTTTTCTCTTTTCTTTTAAATGGTGTACTTTTACCAACTGTACCTATAAAGAATGTTGGACTTTTTGCACATTCTTTTGAGATGTCTGTAGACAGTATTATTCTGACACAATTGGATTCTAAAATATGAATTGAGTTTCATATTAACTAATTGGTTAGCCAAAATGTCAGCAAGTTTGTAAGACTTTCAAGCCCGTTACCACCCTGGGACAAAATTTTTCCTGCCTGTGCCCCAGTGTAATATTTATTGTATGATATTGCAATTAATTGTGTAGAAGTCTGTCTCCCTGGGACACTGTGACCCCCTGGGAATAAGGACAGCTTCCCATATTATCTAGCATTTATTCATCCATCCACTCATTCATCTGACATATTTTGAGAGCCTGCTTTGCATTAAGAACTGTGCCATGCTCTAGGGATACCAAAGATGAGTAAGAGAAGGATCATATCCATCAGGAACTTATAGCCTAATTCACATAAAAGTAAATACTTGTGGAGCAGTGTAATAAGAGTTGTAATAGAGGCGAAGCACACAGCAGTGTTTGTTGAGTATATGCATAGTGGTATGCACAATTATGATTCTGGTTAGAAGATCTGTAAGCAGAATTGTTTAGCACAGGAAGCATCTTAACAGATTTTCTTTCTTTTTTTTTTTTTTTTAAAGATTGACACCTGAGCTAACAACTGTTGCCAGTCTTTTTTTTTAATTGCTTTTTCTCCCCAAATCCCCCCAGTACATAGTTGTATATTTTAGTTGTGGGTCCTTCTAGTTGTCGCATGTGGGATGCCACCTCAGCATGGCCTGATGAGCAGTACCATGTCTGTGCCCAGGATCCAAACCGGCAAAACCCTGGGCCGCTGAAGCACAGCACGCAAACTTAACCACTCCACCACAGGGCCGGCCCCCTTAACAGATTTTCTTTAATGTCTTTTTTTTTTTTTTTTTTTGGTAAGGAAGGTTGGCCCTGAGCTAACATCTGTTGCCAATCTTCCTCTTTTTGCTTGAGGAAGATTGTCGCTGAGCTAAGATCTGTGCCAGTCTTCCTCTGTTTTGTACATGGAATGCCACCATAGCATTGCTTGATGAGCGGTATGTAGGTTCACACCCGGGATCCGAACCTGTGAACCCTGGGCCACCAAAGCGGAACGTGCAAACTTAAGCACTACACCACCAGCCCAGCCCCTCTTTAATTTTTTAGTGATAAAATGCTTATAATTTTGAAATATGTTCTTGAAGAAATTTAAGATATGCGATTTTTCTTCATGTTTCCATCTTCAGATCCTTTAGCCTCTCTACTCTGGATTATTGAGCGTTAACCTATCTAAAGGGAACAAAACAAGAACATAGCAAGTACTTCTGTTATACTTTAATGTATAACATGTAGTGTATCATAGAGCTTTCATAACCATTAGCTCATTTCGTTCTCAAAATAGCCTGCCAAAGTTAGCAACACAGGTGGTATTATCCTCATTTTATAAATGAAAAAATGGAATGTAATGAGACCACAATCAAGGTCACAGTGCTCTACTGTTTTGTTTTTGTTTTTGTTTTTTTGAGGAAGATTAGCCCTGAGCTAACATCTGCTGCCAATCCACCTCTTTTTGCTGAGGAAGACTGGCCCTGAGCTAACATCCGTGCCCGTCTTCCTCTACTTTATATGTGGGACGCCTACCACAGCATGGCTTGCCAAGTGGTGCCACGTCTGCACCTGGGATCCGAACCAGCAAACCCTGGGCCACTGGAGCAGAACGTGTGCACTTAAGTGCTGTGCCACTGGGCCGGCCCCATCTTTCCACTGTTGTGATGTATTTTGTACTTTCATATTGATTTTAATCCACCTTTGTTTCCTAAAATCTCTTTGGGAAAGATCTAGTCTTGGAATTCTGAAAGCAAGGCTCATTATCTTACTTTTTTCCAGAGGAGTACTTTCCAGAATCATCTAGCAATATTTTAATAATATAAACAAAGATATATTCACATCCATTAAGGAGTATAAGCTCTTTGAGGGCAGAAATAGTCCTAGAGCATTGAATACTGCTTGACACATAATAGGTGCTTAGTAAATATTTTTCGATGAGTAAAAGGAATCTTCTCAAAACAACCCAAAAAATTTAACATTGCCTTAGGTAGCATAGCTAACTAGTGAATTAGAGCCAGAACTAGTATCCAGGTGTCATAACTTCAAATTCCGGATTCTTAACACCTTACCAACTTAGCTACTACCAAAGCATCAGTTTCTTGACTTCAGCTCTCATGATTTCACCTCCATTTCATCCACCCACTTCCATTGACTATACCCTAAAACTTACTCACTCATACAACTTTGAACACTAATATCCCTCTCTCTGATCACCTTTCTGATCTTCTGTCCTTCCAGCTTTTACTCCATTCCTCCTTCTGTACCTACTCCCTCAGTTTTCTGCCCGTTTATTAGCCTTCTTCAATCTTCACTTCCTTCCTTGCAAGTTTGGACTTCATAGTCAGTCACTGGGAATATTCTCTTGCTGATGTCCCAAACTCCTATCCACCTTTGTCATTCTACTGTCCCAGTCCTGAAAAATCCCCAAACTTAGTTTAATGCAGTCTGCCTTTGCTGTTACTATATCTAGAAAGTTGAACACTACTGAAGAAGGTTGTATAATAGTGTGGATTGGTGCCCATACAGTGTTATGGCTTCTAGTCTTAACTTGATTCTCAACATGCTTTTCAGCTCATGTATTTTTCCTAACTAGTTCCCTCTGTCTCCCCTCACCCAGCAGTAACTGGACTAAACTTCCATGTCACTTCTTTTCTCAGCCCAGTTTCCTTCCCAGTTGATATGCTTCCTCCAGATAATCTTATCCTCTCTTGAACTATATGCTGATGATTCCTGACCCATCATCCAGCTGTCTGCTCAACATCTTGGATGCCCCATAGCACTCAAACTCAATTTATAAAAACAATTCTTTCTTGAAACCTGTTTTTCCTGTTTTAGATTGTAGCACCATCATTCATGTAGTTCTCCAAATCTTAAACTAGCAAGTCATACAAGTTTTTGAGTTGAGCTATATTGCTCAACTCTCCCCTACTTTCCATCTTCACTGTGATTACGTTAATTCAGATCCTCATAATCTGTATTCTAGACTGGTGTAATAGTTCTTAACTAGTCACTTTGCCACCAATATTACCTCTAAAGTCCACCTTCCACTTTGTTGCTAGTTAGCCAATCTAAAATGCAAATCCAACCATTTTACTCACCTGTTTAAAACCTTTTGGGCCAGGCCTGGTGGTCTAGTGGTTAGGTTTGGTGCTCTCTGCTTTGGCAGCCCAGGTTCAGTTTCTGGGTGTGGACCTACACCACTTGTCTGTCAGTGGCCATGCTGTGGCAGTGGCTCGCATAAAAAAAGAGGAAGATTGGGCTGGCCTCGTGGCCGAGTGGTTAAGTTCATGCGCTCCGCTGCAGGCGGCCCAGTGTTTCGTCGGTTCGAATCCTGGGCGCGGACATGGCACTGCTCGTCAGACCACGCTGAGGCAGCGTCCCACATGCCACAACTAGAGGAACCCACAACGAAGAATACACAACTATGTACCGGGGGGCTTTGGGGAGAAAAAGGAAAAAATAAAATCTTTAAAAAAAAAAAAAAAAAAAGAGGAAGATTGGCAGCAGATGTTAGCTCAGGGCAAATCTTCCTCAGCAAAAACAAAAACAAAATAAAATCTTTCTATATACAAAGTCAAGTCAAAACTCCACATGAAGACATGCTTTTTGTGCATGACCTGGCTTTTTGTGATCTGGTCTTTGTCAACATCTCCAAACTCATTCCTGCCACCTTTTGCTAACTTTATACTTAAGAATAGTTTTAAAAACAGACCGTGCTGTTTCAGATCCATTGCCTTTGCTAATGATCTTCCACCCATGCTTAGTTCCCTTCCTCTCCTTTACCTGGCAAATTCCTGCTCATCCTGAGAAATTCAGCTAAGGCATTATTATTCTTCTGAAAACTTACCATGTCCTCCCAACTCATTAAGTGTATTTCATCTAACTTTCTTGGCCCCCTAGTACATAACTTCAACATAGTATTTTCAACACTGTGTTGTTACTTATTTTGCTTCTGTCTTCTGTACCAGATTTATACGTTTTTACAAAATAAGATCTTGGTTGTCTTTGTCACTCTTGCATGTGATACATGGTTTAAAATGGTAAGCACCCAATTTATGGCACTGTTCAGTTCCACAAACTGAACTGAATCACGCTATCTTGAGATTGTTACTGCACCAGATTTGTTTTTGCCCACGGCCCAGAAAGCCGAACACCAAGACAAGAAGATTGGGCAGAGAGTTTAATCACAAGGCAGCCGTGTGAGAAAGCGAGAGCATAAGTCTCAAATCCACTTCCCAGAAAATAGGGACTCAGGGGTATTTATGGGAGAGGGGGGACAAGGTGGTCTGAAATGTGGAGGTAGGTGATTGGAGGTGGGGAGAGGTAGGTAATTGATGATGTGCGCAAGCGTAGTGAGACTCCATGCCTCTTTATAGGATGCGTGCTCACAAAATGGTGGTGTGAGCATGATCCAAGGGTGGAGTTTTTAGCCTCTTGACATCAAAAGGTCACCTATTGGACATCTGCGTGGGCCCAGTTGATGAGTTGGTGGTCTCAACCAGCCCTCAAGGGGTTCTAATTCCTGAAAAACACCTCAAATACCCGTTACCATGGTGAGTTAGGCTCCGGGGAAATGTTATCTGTAGGAACCTAGTGGGAGTCAGATAGCATATTGCCTAAACAGCACAGTTAACAATGTGTGGGTTAAACAGCTAAAAGCTATAATCAGTAATTGCAGAAAGGAAAAACCCCTTCCTAGCTATTTAATCATCAATGGCTAACTCTTTGCCGGTTTCAATCTCTCCTATTCTTTGATATTCCTCATTCTTGGATTTCAGGCGACGACCCATCTAGCTACTTCCTGCTGAAGTGGGGCATAGATCTGGGTTAGAGGAATGAAACTGTTTAGCACTCATCTGCAAATATTCTCTTGTTCCCGGCTTCATGTTGACGTTTCTGTATTATTAGAATTTTGTATCTTACTCAACAGTTTTGGAACATCTAAAAGCACAATTTATAATCGTGTCCAACCAGAAGGATAAGAAGTATACACAACCCAAATTTTTAACAGTCCCTGAAAAATAGACCTAATCTCAGTGGGACCTCCATCTGATCTCCAGGTGGGGCAGACATCTTGTCTCAGTTCCTGATAGTCGTTTGTTTTACTGGATATGCAGAGATGCCCTATACCCCTATACCCTGATCCTCCAGTTGTCATTGATGATGGCAATCAGCACAGACTCTCTGCCTGGTGGTCATTACGTTCCCAAAGAACTTAGAAGAATAAAGTTATCAATTTATAGCAGCTGGGAGGGTCCATAAAATCTACAGAGCTTGTGTGGGTTAGTTAATCAGAAGTCATTCAAAGTTACAATATGGTTTCTTTGCTACAATATGGTTTCCCTTATGTCAACCTTGTGTTGAGCTAGTATCAAGACTAACTACTTCTATTTAGGTACTGCTTTGATTTGTTTGTTGTATTGTTTATTACTGTTTTAGTATTTTCGAGTAAGCCAGAACTTTACAAATCATCTACTTCCCTTATATTAAACATGAGGTAACTGAGGCCCAGAGAGATTTAGTACCTAGACCAAGGTCATTGATAGCAACACACCACACTGTTTTTAATGTGGTTTATTTTATATTAACTTGACCTAGCCTCTTTCTCAAGGCATTCTTAGAGAAAGGTACAATTTTCAATAACCGAGAAGTTAACAAATTAAGATACTAATTAAAAAGCCACTCAGTCGCATTCTTTATGACTGCATCTAACTATAGAGTTTATTATGAGAAGCAGTACTGAAGATAATAGATTTTAATGATAGTATACTTGTTTTATTGTTACCATTATGTGCAATAATTCTCCGTTGAGTTGCTTTCTGGTAGACTAACATACATATACAAATATGTATATTAATAAGTAGTGATAAATTAATAAACCTTAATAAATTACTACAACCAGCAGTATTTTTTTAGGAAATTAATATAATTGTTAGTGATATGCTTTTCCTAAATCTTTCTCACCTTTTTTTATTCTTAGGAATTTTCAAACAACCTTTTTCTAAGAATACTGTGCTGATAAAAATCCAAAGAATCTTCCTCAGTGTTAAATTATATTGCACAAAATCCCTTTGCCATTGCTCAAGTGAGACTACACATCAGAAGAAGAAAATTTATTTTATGTTACCAATGACAGTGCTGACTGCCCTTAACCATTTAAAAACCATGGTAATGGTTTATCACACTTCAGTGAAGAATGAATGTAAACTTACTTAATGACTGTCCTGCTTCCTTGTCACTTTCTAAAGGCTTCAATTGTAAATAAGGTACTTTTTTCATTTTTATGTGAATTCTAAAATGAAAAGCAATTTTAAAAATGCTTTTTAAAAATGTCCCACTGTCTTAAAAATTGCAAAGGAAGAAAAAGTAAAATCTCAAACTCAGTTCAAAACTAAGAAGTGTGTAAGTAAGAAATGTCACATTGGGACAGATGTGGCATCTGTGTCTGGTAATGAATCCAAAAAAACATTCCCAAGGCCCACATAATCCAGCTCTCATGCTTTGACAGGCTTGACCTAGGTAAAGGATGGGCAGTAACTCATGGAAGCAATCTACAGGATAAAAGGGACTGGGTTCCACCAGCTATCCTAAAAAACAATGGGATGGGTGCTTACATACAAACAAATGAGCCATAAACTCAAGTCCTTTTTTCCTTTGCATAAATCTGTCTCAGATTGCCAACTGCCCTTTTTCAATTTGCCAGCCACTTTCAATGCTGTTCATTGTGTTCATTTTTATTCTGCTAAAACTTGTTTCTAATGTTGTATAGAAGGGACTAGGCCACACATTATGCTTTATCCTAGGCCCTGCACTTACCCAGTAATAATCCTGGAAGTTATCCACTCTTCCTAGAAGCAGTATGGTCAAGGATAAGCATATTATTTGTATTCCAAAATGCTGACTTCAAACAATCAAGCATCTATTATTTACACATTTTCTCAGTGGATTCATCTAAACTCCCATTTCTACTCACTTAAAATCTGAGGGTAACAAGTGCTATGATAATATCCATTCATTCAATACTTAAGTATAAAAGACAGTTAAAACTATAACTTTGGATTTTCCCTGCTGCTCCTTCCTCAAAAGTGGACCATTCACAACAAGTCTGAATGTTTACTTTGGTTACAAATGTCTGCAGAAACATATGGTCAGATCATATGGTTCCAATAATGTTCCCCTTAGTACTTTGCAGCTTTGACCAATTTCAATATTTTTTCTGGAATTGAAAATTCTTTCTTGTGGGAATGTACTCATTTATCAAAAAATGAATATGTGGTGGTTAAGAACTTTTTGGCTTAGTGCAATATGGAAGATGGTAAGTTTTTTTGAGAACTACAACTTTGCATAGATTCATAGTCTTATTATTACATAAGTTCTTCCCATTTCAACTGTATACCCTTGAGCTTGAAGTAAAAAACCATGTTGTTAGTATTTTTCTGAGCTACATCATCCAATGTCTCCTCATTCTGAGTTTTCACTCCTCTTTTTACAGTGACTTCCAGGCACAAATGTAATTCAATCCCAAAAGAGATTAGGAGAGTGAAGTGTGTTGAGAGAGGTTCTCTCTTGGTCTATTGTCTTCTCTCTGCCATGATGGAACACCTCTATTATATACTCTATTATATAGTACCATTAATTCCTATAGAAGGTAGCAAGTTCTCATTCAACACCTGGAGCTCTTACTTTCTCCATGGAAACTTGGAGTTTTACTCACTTTGTAGAAAAGGCAGTCCAGCACAGAGAAGATTATCCTTGCATATTTGAGAATTATTTGGTGGATTTTCAACTAAAGAATATGGTCCTGAAAACAGAAGTATAACAATGATACCTATTATTTTTACGAGTGTGCTATAACAGGAACACTGCTCCCACAGATATATTCCAATGTAGAAGCTTGAGCAAAATTACTTTGCTATTTCTAATTGTTGAGGAAATATTTGCATTTTTAAAAATTTCTTTTAAAATAGTCTTCTCTTAGAATATGAATCTTTCATGTAATTTCTATGATAACCTCTATTATGGGAAAGATTACCTTCTCATATGATATGTATGATATCATACATCATACAGATATGATAATCAAATTTCTGTTTTAAAACTAACTGGTGTTAAAATTTTAAAAGGGACCATTTCACATTTAATTAAGGTAGACAGATTTTCTTATTGTAGAATATGGAGATTTGTTAATAGTGTTCTCAATTATACATAGTTTTATTTGAAAACAAAGAATTACATTTTTCTCTTGAAAACTATTTTGACTCTTAGAAAGTCACTAAACCAAAGGGGCTTGAGCATGGATTTTGGATTTGGACATTTTAAATCCCAGCCTACTGCTTTCTAACTTTAATTTATACTCCCTGAAACTCAGTTTCCTCATCCATAAAATTAGGACAATAATACTTACCTCATAGTGTTGCTATGAGAATAAAATTAAATAATGAATTTACATAATAGGCATTAGCAAATGTAAGCTATTATTCTTTTTGTAACTTATTTTCTGTACTCTTCTGTGTTAAAGATTGTTAAAGTTACACTTTTTCTTTTTTTCCTTTAAAAATGTTAAGCTAATAGTTTTCAAAAACATTATCTAGTCTTAACATCCACTCCACTTTCTAATAGACCTTTATAAGTGAAATTGAGTTGCTGAATCTGGTAGTTCAGGGTTTATGAAAAGTCTTTTTTAATTTTTCATAGGCATGGAAACAGGTTTATCTGTAAATGCCATCTGGAATATGAAAGAATGTTCTTTAACCAGATACTTACAATGTAGAAATTGTATCAACCAGCTCCATTCCCATGTCTTTTAATTGGTGCTGAAATAAGTCACCCTAGAAACATTGCTGAATCAAGGGTAAGTTTATATATGTTTGTTCTTGAAATTTAATATGAAGCTGCTTATGCATAACTATACTTATGTTATGATGAAGATATATAAAGTATTGCTATACTGCAGACAAATATAATTAATAAGTCCCATTCTCTCTTTGAATGAAAAGAAACAAATTTAAAGTATGATATATTACTAAAGATGACTATTCCTAGACAGAGTACTTTAGTAAATTTGGCGTTAAACCGTTAAATACCGAAGCCAATACTAAAAAGCCATTTAATACGGCAGCATAGAAAAATTAGACACAGTGTGCTTCCACATTGCAGTGAAATTACACTTCAAAAACTTGCATTGTTAAAGCAATTCTGCCTTATCTCTGTGTGTGTTTTTTAATCTGCTCATTTAAGCCTAATCAGGATTAAATATACATTGGAGACAAAGACATGGCCCAAAGATTAGCCTTGTAAAATAAGGATCGGATTTCCAACTCAATGTCAATTGCTAGGGGACATCCCTAAACCAAGCAGATTCAAAGTTGTAATTGTAAATAATCTGGTTATAAACACAATTCCATCAGAAGATGGAAGTACTTTCAGCAAATATGTTCTATGAATAAGACTAGGTTTTTTCTTAAAGAACTATGAATAACAACACTTTAAAAAACATCAAATCCTAGGTAACTAAATGTAGTAAGATTTTTAAAAATGTTTTCTTAGTATAGTATGATGTGACAGGTAAGAATGTGAACTCTGCAATGAGACCGGTTGAATATCAAATTCTACTTCTGCCTCTATTAGCTCCATGACCTAGAGCAAGTTACTTCTCTTCTCTGTGCTGTAGTTTATTTCCATGCAAAACTGGGGAAATAATAATACCTAACCAATAGAGTTGTTACAAGGATTAAATGAATTAATTCCTATAAAACACTTAGAATAGTGCCTGGCATGATGCAAGTGTTCATGCAACAAGAATCATAATGATAATATTATTACTATTGATATTGCTTTAAAAATCCTTAGTTATTAAAAAGTACAGGATCATTCATTATCCCAACATTAAGTATGTAATTAGAGGTTAGAACATTATTTTAGTGTTTAAATTGTCTGATAATGGCTAGGGATATGAACAGTTTAAACTATAGTATTCCCATTTTAGCATCATGAAATAGTATCATAGTCCCTTAGCAACAAGAAATGGTCTACTCCTGTGGATTTTATAAGGTGGTTTCAATACACATTCAGAGGAAATGCCATTTATAAGCATACAGTTAATTGAATGCTCACAGGAAGAGCATAGTTAAGTACTATTCCTTTGTGGGCTGGTGAATTATGCCTTACAATTAATACTTCTCTGTGGGAAAAAAATAGAGCTTGTCTTTCTTCCAAGGAAGGTAAAATTGGCATTTTGGGAACATTGAAAAGTTCTGGCAGGGTTATATATTTTATGTTTTAAAAGTTACTCTTCCCAATTGGAAATGTAATAAAGATTTTGTAACAGCGTTTTGTTCCATTGTCTTGCCTGATAACAAATTTAGACAGGAGGATAAGCATAAACTTATTTTGGTCAGGACCACTGGGAATTAGCTTTCAAATATGGTTTTCTCTTTTATAGTTATGCCCATATCATATCCATCCATATCATACTCATATTAATGAGTTGGGAAATTACATCATTTATTATATATATTAACTGAACATAACTATCACCTGTGTTACTGAGAGAGAACTTGCTTTTTATTCTCTTGTTCAGTCTTTCCTAATAGTAACACCAAAATTCAGATATTATTTTTATTCGTTTTACTATAATCATTCTTTTTAAATATTGAAGATATTTGAGATTTAAAATCTGAAATGACTGTACATGCAAATGTACTGTGTGAAAATGAAAGATTAGTTCTGTTTCTAGCTTTACTGAGGGTGGTTTTTTTTAGCTATTGTTAGCAATCTTATTGATGAACGTGAGATGTGCTCTACAGATGTTAATATTTTTAACCTGGATGCATCATATGTAACTTAATAGCTTGTGGAAGATATATTTTTATTACCACGCGGAGTAAACAAACTACGTTTTCTCTGATTTATAATTCTTAACATCTCCCTTTTTCCTTTTATCTTCAAAAACACCCACTGAATAATATTAGTTTTTTTATTTTCTATAAATTTATTTTTTCTTATTGTCTTATTTCTCTCATTTATATCTATTTATAACCCCTCTCTCTTTTTTTGGTAGTATTTTTGTTAAATTAGGGTTTGCATACTACTATTCCTTAAATGGCTGCATCAATAAAAATCACATTACTCCGTAAAAATATTTTGTCTGTTTTAGGTGGTATAAGCAGAAAAAGTAGTAGGAATGTATTCACATTTTACCTGTATGGCTTGATGATGGACCTACATGTGTATAGCTTGGAGCCTTTATTTCAGTGGAAGCAGTATTCGAAGACCAAGAGTAAATCAGTGACAAGGAAGAAAATCTGAAAGAAAAAAAAAGAAAGAAAGAAGTAAAAAATATTATAGCAAGTACTTGCATCCTATTTGGCAACTATGAAAAGAGAACATTGTGTCAATCCAAAACATACAAACCCTCCTTAGTAAGACAGCACTTCTGCCTAAGAATTAGACATACCCTGGGATCATTACGTCACTGCCATAGCAATATCTCTAAAGCAGGATGAAAGATAAGCTAAAATCTCAGGTTGCATCCAAAGATCAACAAGAATAATGGTCCAATAGAAATTGGTAAAAACCTGCTTTCTTTCACATCTCCCAGTTTGGTTTATATGTGTCTGTAAATGAAAGAAAAAGTTAGTTCTAAATAAATGATTTTAAAATGCTCTGTTTAATAATTCATTCTCCCCTCATATTTCATTAAAGCTTCAGAAATTTTGTTGTTATCCTTAGAATTTACCTTTCTAAACTTCTAGATTCTTTAGAAGATTCCTTCATATAGTTGAGAAACCATTCACACTTTTAGTGATCATTAGTGAAAGGGTTAAGCAACTATATTATAACTGATCATCTAAATTTTTCGGTAATTATTTTAAATAATTGCCTGATTCAAATTTATTGGATATTTTCTCCAGTGAGTTAATTTGCTACATATTTATTATTATTCAAATCTTTTAGTAAATTTCTATTTTAATCTTAAACTCACACACTAACTCCATAACTTCAAACTAATCATTTCAAATCTCTCATTGTTTAATGAGTATGCAACTCGGTTTAGGAATGCAACTGCTGATTTTTTGTAAAACAGTGTGTACTTGTGATAGAACCATAATTAAAATAACTTCTATATGAGGAAGAAACAACTGGAATAACTAATATTCAAGATAATTTTCACTTTTACTTTTAAGTATTTAAGAGTGTTTTAGAGCGTTTAGAGGATGGTAGGAATATCACTTCCTCATACAAGATTGGAAAGTCCATTGAAATTTAAGAAATGTTTAGAACTTATATGATGAAAATGATAAAACTTTTCTGAAAGATATTAAGCAGTGATTTTCAAGTGGAGGGAAGAGTATGAACACTTACTGTGAGGAATTCCTACATAATGAGAGCTACTTCTGATGGAAGTGTGTACACCTGTAAATGACACGGAGGCTGAGAAGCAGTCTGAGAATAAAAGCCTTAAATAGGTAGATACTGCGTCATGGGATGAGAAAAATAAATAGTGTAAAGATGTCACTTCTTTGCAAATGAAGGTATAGGTTTAATTGATTTGAATGTAATAACTAATGAAGAGATCTCACCTTAGCAAATGTTAAAAACATACAGCAAAGTTAAAAATACAGTAGTCCCCCATTACCTGCTGGGGATATGTTCCAAGACCCCCAATCGATGCTTGAAACCACAGATAGTACCCAACCCTATTTATGCTATGTTTTTTGCTATACATACATACCTATGATAAAGTTTAACTTATAAATTAGGCACAATCAAAGATTAACAACAATAATAAAATGGAATAATTATAACAATTTACTGTAATAAAAGTTATCATAAATCTTAGCAACCTCAGCATATGATTTTTTTTTCTTATTAAATCAGGAACTTTCACTTTTCCACTTAAAGGAAGCACTTTATTGCTTCTCTTTGGCATAGCCAAATTGCCAGCATCATTACCCTTGCACTTTGGGGCCATTATTAAGTAAAATAAGGGTTACTTGAAAGCAAGCACTGTGATACCGTGACAGTCAATCTGATAACCCAGATGGTTACTAAGTGACCAATGGGCAGGTAGCATATACAGTGTGGATATGCTGTACAAAGGGATGATTTACGTCCCAGACAGGATGGGGCAGGATGGTGAGAGGTTTCATTGTGCTACTCAGAATGGCACTCAATTTAAAACTTATGAGTTGTTTATTTCTTGAATTTTCCGTTTAATATGGACCACGATTGACCTCAGGTAACTGAGACTGTGGAAGGCAAAACCATGAATAAGGGGTGACCACTGTGATTAAAATATTGTAGGAGATCAACTTCTGGAATGGTGGAGTGATGATCTTGGTGAACTCACTCTCCCACAAAAATGGTGAATATACTGGCAAAACAACTAACAGCTATTTCAAACTCTGGAAATGAACCAAAGCCACAGAATGAACTGAAAAATCATCTGTCCAAGAGAAACTGCTGTACCTCAGTAGAACAACAGTGTCAGTGACATTTTAAGATGGGGATATTCCCATCCCCTCTCCTGCCCTAGCTCAGTAGTACAGTAGCTGTTGAAATCTATCGATTTCACAGCCAGTGGAAAGAACTGGCCACTCTGGAACTCAGTTAAAAAGCAAAATCATTCCTCAAAAAATTAAAAATAGAATTACTATATTATACAGCAATTCCACTTCTGGGTATATCCAAAGAATTGAAAACAGGCTCTTGAAGAGATAGTGGTACTCTCATTAATCACAGGAGCATTATTCACAATAGCCAAGAGGTGGTATCAACCTAAATGTTCATCAGCAGATGAATAGATAAAATGTGGTATAAATTGGGAGAAAATATTTGCAAATCATATGTCTGACAAGGGGTTAATCTCCATAATATATAAGGAACTCACACAAATGAACAATAAGAAAGCAAACAACCCGATCAAAAAGTGGGCAGAGGAGACGAACACATGTTTTTCCAAAGAAGACATACAGATGACCAATAAACACATGAAAAGATGTTCAACATCACTAATCGTCAGGGAAATGCAAATCAAAACTACACTGAGATACCACCTTATGCCTGTTAAAATGGCTATAATCAATAAGAGTAAAAATTACAAATGTTGGAGAGGGTGTGGAGAGAAGGGAACACTCACACACTGCTGGTAGGAATGCAAACTGGTGCAGCCACTATGGAAAACAGTATGGAGATTCCTCAAAAAACTAAAAATAGAACTACCATATGACCCAGCTATCCCACTACTGGGTATCTACCCAAACAATTTGAAATCAACAATCCGAAGTAACATATGCACCCCTATGATCATTGCAGCACTATTCACAATAGCCAAGATATGGAAGCAACCCAAGTGTCCATCAACCGATTATTGGATAAAGAAGATGTGATATATATATATGCAATGGAATACTTCTCAACCAGAAAAAAAGACAAATTCATCCCATTTGCAATAACATGGAAGGACCTAGAGGGAATTATGCTAAGCAAAATAAGCCAGTCTGAGAAAGACAAACACCAGATGATTTCACTCACATGTGGAATATAAACAAGTACTGGGACAAAGAAAATAGTTCAGTGGTTACCAGGGGAAGGGGGGTGGGGAGGACACAGCATCTGAAGGGGAGCACTTATGTGGTGACAGTCAAGAAATAATGTAGAACTGAAATCTCACATTGGTGTAAACTATTATGAACCCAATAAAAAAATTTTTTTAAAAAAGAAAATGTAGTATATGTGTACAATGGAATATTATTCAGCCTTAAAAAAGAAGGAAATTCTGACATATGACCTTGACCTTGAGGACATTATGCTAAGTGACAAAAAGAAAAATGCCTTATGATTCCACTTATATGAGGTATCTAGAATAGTCAAACTCATGGAAACAGAAAGTAGAATGGTGGTTGCCAGGGGATGGGGAATGTGGGGAATTTTTGTTTAATGGGTATAGAAGCAAGATGAAAAAGTTCTGGAGATTGGTTGCACAACATTGTGAATATATTTACCACTACTAAACTGTACACTTAAAAATAGTTAAGATAAATTTTGTTGTGTATATTTTACCACAATTTAAAAAAAATAAAGCAACATCCCCACAGCTCAGTGACAAATAGTCTGAACTTGCAGCTCCCTAAGAAATCTCTACTCCCACAATGTTGTAGCTATTTGATTTAAAACAGAGTGAAAATTAAATTTAAAAAAAAAAGCCCACCTCCAGGACGTTACTGAAACAATAGCAACCTTCTGGCAACTTCAGAGTTACCCAAGGCTTTGTTTTCACTTGGTGCAAACAAGAGTTGGCCAGGAATTTAACAGGAAATCCTAGAGAAGTAGAATGCTCTAGGGAACTTTGAAAATTTCTGATGTACTCCTGGGGATTTAAAAGTTCCCCTGCATGAACAAGGCTATGTGCATGTTCATGAAAGACATGGGAAAGGAGAAGGCCCCAGTCAGTCACCTCTAGCTGACTTTGAGACCCTGCACAAGAAGGAAGTGAAGATTAGATCTGTCTAGTAAACTGCATGAAGTTTGAAGGTATGCTTTTCACAGAGATTCCCTTGGCAAAGGATAGACAAAAAAGTCCAGGTATTTCAGGAAATCTGACTGGTTATTAGCCAACCACTAAATTCATAGTGGCCGAGAAGTGAACCTAGGAACCCAGGCTATAAAATTTTTTTTTAAAGAACTTAAAAGAAAAAAAAAAGGTAGAACAATTCAGTGACAGGGAATACAGAACCTACACAATTAGTCCAAGAAATTTGCTAAACAAACAACAACAATCTCTAGGGATGAATGGACCAAATGTCAGAGGTGTTACAATGTATTATCTAAAATATTGAATTTTCAACAAGAAATTGAAAAATTTACCAGAGGGGCTCAGTAACGCATTGGAGCTGGCAGAAGAAAGAATCAGCAAACTTGGATATGGATCAATAGAGATTAACCAGTAAAAAAACAAATTTGAAAAATGAAGAAAATTAATAGAGCCTCAGAAACTTGTGAGACACCATAAAACATTATAACATATGCATAATGGAAATCTTAGAAGGAGAAGAGAAATAGAAAGTCACAGAAAAATTATTTAAAATAATAATGGGTGATGGGGCTGGCCCCGTGGCCGAGTGGTTAAGTTCGAGCACTCTGCTGCAGGCAGCCCAGTGTTTCGTTGGTTCGAATCCTGGGCGCAGACATGGCACTGTTCATCAAACCATGCTGAGGCAGTGTCCCACATGCCACAACTAGAAGGACCCACAACGAAGAACATACAACTATGTACTGGGGGGCTTTGGGGAGAAAAAGGAAAAAAATAAAATCTTTAAAAAATAATAATAATAATGGGTGAAATTTTCAAAATTTGATAAAAATTTACAGATCTAAGATACTCAACCAACTCCAAATAGGATAAGTTTGGAGAAATTCACACTTACACATCATAATCAAATTGACAAAAGTGAAAGAGAAAATATTGAAAGCAGCAAGAAAAATGCATAGCATTGAATTCATATATAAGAAAATAAGAAAGATCTAAAATAAAAATCTAAGTTACCACTTTAGGAAACTAGAAAAAGAAGAGCAAATTAAATCTAAAGTAAGCAAAAAAATACAGTCATGTGCCACATAATGACATTTAAGTCAATTAGGACTGCTGATACAATGGTGACCCCATAAGATTAGTGCCATATAGCTTAGGTTTGTAGTAGGCTATACCATCTAGGTTTGTGTAAGTACACTCTATGATGTTCACACAAAGACAAAATCACCTAATGACGTGTATCTCAGAACATAGCCCCATCATTAAGCAACACATGACTGTAGTAATAATTAGAGCAGAGATCAATGAAATTGAAAACAGGAAATGAATAGAGAAAATCAATGAAAACAAAAGATGCTTCTTTGAATATATCAGTAAGCCTCTATTCTGGCTAACTAAGAAAAAAAGAGGACAATAACTACTAATATCAGAAATGAAAGAAGGGATATTACTACAGATCCTATGGACTTTAAAGGATAATAAAGAAATACTATAAACAACTTCATTCCCAAAAATTCGATAACCTGGATGAAATAGACGAATTCCTTGAAGGACATAATCTGCCAAAACTCACACAAAGAAATAGGCAATCTGAATAGGCCTACATCTATTAACAACATTGAATCAATAATTCATAACCTTCCAAAAGAGAAAGCACCAGCCCAAATGGGTTCACTGGTCAATTCTACCAAACATTTAAGCAAGAATTTATACTAATTCTCTATAATCTCTCTCAAAGGGTTGACACAGAGGGAATATTGCCTAACTCATTCTATGAGACCAGTGTTACCCTAATACCAAAACCAATAAGGATATTACAAGAAAAGAAAAATACAGACCAATAATTCTCATGAAGATGGATGGAAAAATTCTCAGCAAAAAGTTGCCAAATCAAATCCAACAATGAATAAAAGAAATATACAGCAGGACCAAGTGGGATTTATCCCAGCTATGCAAGTCAGGTTCAACATTCTAAAATCAATTGATGTAATCCATCACAATAGACTAAAAAAGAAAAATCACATGATCATATCAATAGATGCAGAAAAAGCATTTGACAAAATGCAACACTTATTCATGATAAAAAACTCTCAGTAAACTTAGAGGGGAACTTCCTCAATTTGATTAAGAATATCTACAAAAAACCTAGAGTTAATGTCATACTTAATGGTGAGAAACTTGAAGATTTCCCACTAAGATCAGGTACAAGGTAATGATGTTCCCTCTCACCACTCCTTTTCAACATTTTACTGTAAGTTCTTGCTAATGAAATAAGAAAAGAAAGGGAAATATGAAGTATAAAAATTGAGAAAGAAGATATAAAACTCTTTTGTTTGCCATTGGCATGATCATCTATGTAGAGAATTAGAAAGAATCAATTTTAAAAAACCTCCTGGAACTAATAAGTGATTATAGCAAGGTAGCAGGAGATAAGGTTAATATACAAAAGTCAATTGCTTTCCTTAATACGAGTAATGAACAAGTGGAATTTGAGCTTTAAAAATCATACCATTTACATTATCACCCCTAAAAATGAAATACTTAGGTATAAATCTAACAAAATATATAAAAGATCCACATGAGGAAGAATACAAAGCTCTGATGAATGAAATCAGAGAACTAAATGAATGGAGAGATATTGCATGTTCATGGATAGGAAGACTCAATATTGTCAAGATGTCTATTCTTCCTAACTTCATCTATAAATTCAAGGCAATCCCAATCAAAATTCCAGCAAGTTATTTTGTGGATATTGACAAACTGATTCTAAAGTTTATTTGAAGAGACAAAAGACTCAGAGTAGACAACACAATATTGAAGAAGAACAATATTGAAGGAGTGATACTGTCCAGCTTCAAGACTTACTGTAAAGCTACAGTAATCAAGACAGTGTGGTGTTGGTGAAATAATAGACAAATAGATTGATGGGACAGAATAAAGAGCCCAGAAACAGACCCCCATAAATATAGTCAACTGACATTTGACAAATGAGCAAAAACAGTACAATGGAGCAAAGAAAGAGTCTTCAACAAATGGTGCTGGAAGAACAGACATCCACATGCATAAAAAGTGGATCTAGACACAGACCTTGCCCACTTCACAAAAAATTAACTCAAATTAACCACAAACCTGAATGTAAAATACAAAAGTATAAAACTCCTAGAAAATAACATAGGAGAAAACCCAGATGATCTTGGGTATGGTGATGACTTTTTAGATAGAACACCAAAGGAACAATTCATGAAAGAAATCGTTGACAAGCTAGACTTCATTAAAATTAAAAACTTCTGCTCTGTGAAAGACAAGGAGAAGGCAAGCCATAGCCTGGGAGAAGATATTTGCAAAAAACACATCTGATAAAGGACTGTTATGCAAAGAACTCTTAAAATTCAACAAGAAGAAAACAATCAATCCAATTAAAAAATGAGCCAAAGACTTTAACAGACACCTCACCAAAGAAGATATATAGGTGGAAAATAAGCATATGAAAAGATGCTCCACATCCTATGTCATCAGGGAAATGCATATTAAATCAACAATTAAGTACTGTCACATACCTATTAGAATGGTCAAAATCACGAACACTGACAACACCAAGTGCTGACGAGGATGTGGAACAACAGGAACTCAATCATTGCTAGTGGAATGCAAAATGGTACAGCCACTTTGGAAGACAGTTTGGCAATTTCTCACAAAACTAAACATACTCTTACCATACAATGCAGCAATTGCACTGCTTAGCATTTACTCAAAAGAGTTGAAAACTTATGTCCACACAAAAACTTGCACATAAGTGTTTATAGCAGCTTTCTTCATAAATGCCAAAACTTGGGAGTGATGAAGATGTCCTTCAGTAGGTGAATTCATAAATAAACTATTGTACATCCAGTCAATGGAATGTAAAAAGCACTAAAATGAAATGAGCTATCAAGCCATGAAAAGACATTGAGGAACCTCCTAAACGCATATTACTAAGTGAGAGAAGCCAATCTGAAAAGGCTACAGGTGTATGATTCCAACTATCTGGCATTCTGGAAAAGGCAAAACTATGGAGACAGTAAAAATATTAGTGGTTGCTAGGGTTGGGGTCAGGGAGGGAAGGATGAATAGGCAGAGCACAGAGGATTTTTAGGGCAATGAAAATACTCTGTATGATACTATAATGATCAATACATGTTGTTACGCATTTGTCCACACCCATAGAATGTGAAACACTAAGAATGAACCATAATGTAAAGTATGGACTTTGGGTGATTATGATGTGTCAATGTAGGTTCATCAATTGTAACAAATGTACCCCTCTGGTGGGAGATGTTGATGAGAGAGGCTATGCATGTGTGAGGTCAAGAGGTATATGGGAAATCTCTGTACCTTCCCCTCAATTTTTCTGTGGTACTAAAACTGCTCTAAAAAATTAAAGTCTTAATTTTTAAAAAAGCAAACAACTAAGGATGCAACCCCCATAGAACAGCAATTGCACTCCTGGATATTTATTCCAGAGAGATGAAGACTATGTTAACCCAGAAATTTATACACAAATGTTTATAGCAGCTTTATTCATAAAAACCAAAAAGATTAAAACATCTTTTGTTCTTCAACAGATCAGTAAAAAAACTATAGTATATACATATACTATGAAATACTACACACCAGTAAAAGGAATAAGCTGTTGATACACACAACAACCTGGACGAATCTCCAGAAAATTATGATGCGTTTAAAAAACCAATCTCAAAAGATTGCATACTATGTGATTTCATTTCTATAAAAGTTTTGAAATGACAAAATTGTTCAAATAGTGAACAGACTAGTGGTTTACAGGGATTAAGGAGGAAATGCACTTAGGAGAAAAGTGGGCGTGTCTAAACAGGGCAACATGAAAGATCCTTTTCAGCATGGAAATGTTGCATATTGACTGTTGCAATGTCAGCATCCTGATTGTGATATCATGCTCTAGTTTTACAAGATACTACCCTTGGGCAAACTGAGTAAAGGGTCATGGGATTTCTATATTACACTTTACAACTGCATATCAGTCTACAATTATCTCAAAATAAAAAGCTTAATTTTTAAAAATGAAGGACAGGGGGCCAGCCCAGTGGCGCAGCGGTTAAGTGCGCACGTTCTGCTTTGGTGGCCCGGGGTTTGCTGGTTCGGATCCCAGGTGCGGACATGGCACCGCTTGGCAAGCCATGCTGTGGTAGGCGTCCCACATATAAAAGTAGAGGAAGATGGGTACTGATGTTAGCTCAGGGCCAGTCTTCCTCAGCAAAAAGAGGAGAATTGGCAGCAGTTAGCTCAGGGCTAATCTTCCTCAAAAAAAAAGAAGGACAAATTCTGACATTTTCAGATAAATAAAGACAGAATTTTTGAGTAGCAAACTTGCCCTAAAATAAAGGCTAACTGGAATTCTTCAGGCTAAACAAAAAGACATTAGATGGTAACTTGAATTCTCATGAAGAAATAAAGAGCACCAGTAAAAGTAACTACAGAAATAAATATGTAAGACAGTACAAACATGTGTTTGTTCATAATCCCCTTCTTCTACCTCTTTTCAATGACAACTACATAAAGCAATAATTATAAAACTGTAAATGAGCTTACATTAAAGGTGGGAATTATGTGGCAATAATTGTACAAAGGAGAGAAGAATGGAGGTATTGAAGAAAATTTGGTGTATACTATTGAATTTAAGATAATATTAATCTGAACTAGATTGTTTTAAGTTAAAATGCTAATTGTAATTTCCAGAGCAACCACTAAGCAAATAACTAAAAAAAATATATGGGAAGAGAAACAAGGGAGTTAAAATAGTACACTAGAAAATATTGAGCATAAAAGAAGTCTTAATCGCCTCTTCTTATAATGATGCCAGTCATATTAGAGTAGGGTCCACGCTAACAACTGCATTTTAACTTATTTACTTCTTTAATGGTGCTGTCTCCAAATATAGTCATATCCTGAGATAGTGGGCATTTGGGTTTCAACATATGAATTTGGGGGGAACAGAATTCATCCCATAACACTGATCTATATAATTTTCCTTTTTTTATGAAGAATTTCTTCTAACATTTCTTGCAAAGCATGAAAGTTGTCTATTAGCAACAGATTCCCTCAAGTTTTGTTTGTCTGGTCATCTATTTCTTTTTCACTTTTGAAGGATAATTTAGCTGGATACAGAATTCTAAGTTGGTTTTTTTTCTTTCAACACTTTAAATATTTCACTACAGTCTCTTCCTGCTTGCATCTTTCCTGAAGGGAAGTCCAATGGAATTATTGTCCTTGCTCCTTTATAGGTAATGTGTTTTCTTCCTCTGGATTCTTTCAGGATTTTCTCTTGGTCTTTGATTTTCTGAAGTTTGAATATGATATGCCTTGGTGTAGATTTTGTGATATTTACCATCCTTTGTGATTTCTGAACTTCCTAGATCTGTGGTTGGTGTTTATCATTAATTTTGGCAAATTGCCAGTCATTATTTCAAATATTTCTTCTGTTTCTTTCCTTCTTTTTTTCTCCTTCTGGTATTCTCATAACACATATGTTACACCCTCTGTAACTGTAACTTGTAATCATAATTGCACATCTCTTAGATACTCTGTTTTGTCTCATTCTTTTTTTTCTTTGCATTTCACTTTTGGAAGTTTCTATTGACATTTCTTCAAGTTCACTGATTCTTTCCTGAGCTGTGTCTCCAACCTATTGGTGAGCCTATCAAGGCATTCTTTATTTCTGTTACAGTGTTCTTGATTTCTAGCATTTTCTCTTGATTTCTTAGAATTTCCATTTCTCTGCTTACAGTATCCATCCATTCTTGCATGCTGTCCACTTTTTCCATTAGAACACTTAACGTATTTGTCATATATGTTCTAAGTTCCCAGTGTGATAATTTCAACATCTCTGCCATGTCTGAGTCTGCTTCTGATGCTCTGTCTCTTCAAAGTTTTTTTGTCTTTTAGTATGCCTACTAATTTTTTTGAAATCTGCATCATAGGTGGTATTGTATTCATCCATCACAAAGTATATGTCTATGCATCTCTCTTTTGATGATGTTAACAGCCATTGATGTTCAACACTTAGGACCATTAATCATTAGATGTTGCAAAATAGTGATATTCCAATTCTATCATCTGTTATTCAGTTATTATACAGAGTACTTTTAGGAAGAGGAACATCTCTCTATCTTCTGTTTGGTTATTCAGAGGTACAGTTTAAATAGGAAAGTCAGGATAAATACTTGCTATCTTCCTTTACCGTAATTATTATAATGAGTTGATTCACTAGACTCCTACAATAGTGATTTTTTTGGGTTGCTTGTTTGTTAGTTTTACTTTAAGCTCAGAAACTTAAACATATTGATATATTTCTATTCCTTTCATATTTTAAAAATAGAATAAAAACTCAAATTTTATTTACATGCTGGTTAATATAGCCACTTTCAGGAGATATTACAGTTTGGCTTGAAAGACAAATGTAGACCAAACACTTCACAAAAAGAGGGTATTCAAGTGGCCAATAAATATATGAACAGATGCTCAACCTCATTAGTTGTCTGGGAAATGCAAATTAAAACCATAATGCAATACCACTATACAGCTACCAGAACAGCTAAAATGAAGATAGAAAAGGCTAAAGATTAGTGAGAGTGTAGAACAGACAGAATTCTCGTTCTGCTGTTAATGGGAATGCGGATTGGTATAACCATTTTAGAAAACTGTTTCACAGTATCTAATAAAACTGAGTATATGTATATCCTCAGTCCCAGCAATATTCCTGGATACATGCCCAGCAGAAATGCATACACATGTTCACCAAAAGACATGTACAAGATTGTTTATAGCAGGACCTAATCACTATAGCTATAGAGTAGCAACCATAGTAGAAAGGATCAATAACCCCAAATCTACCATCAGCAGTAGAATGGTTATATATAGTGGTATATTTGCACAAAGAGAATGAATGAACTATAACTATGTTCAAAAACATTGAAGAATCTTGCAAACATAATGTTGAAAGAAAAAGCCAGGCACAAGTTCAAAAACAGGCCAAACTGATGTATGATGTTTAAAGTCAAGTTAGTGGACTGGCAGGGAGGAATCTAGTGACTGGAAGGGGCTTCTAGGAAGCTGTTCCTTTTTCTTTCTTTTTTTTTTTTTTTTTTTTTTGAGGAAGAGTAGCCCTGAGCTAACCACTGCCAATCCTCCTCTTTTTGCTGAGGATGACTGGCCCTGAGCTAACATCCGTGCCCATCTTCCTCTACTTTATATGTGGGACGCCTACCACAGCATGGCTTTTGCCAAGCGGTGCCATGTCCTCACCCGGGATCCTGGCCGGCGAACCTCAGGCCGCTGAGAAGTGGAACGTGCGAACTTAACTGCTGCACCACTGGCCAGCCCCTAGGAAGCTGTTTCTTGAGGTTTAATCTTTCCAATCTGGTTGTTGGTTAATGGGTGTGTTCATTTTGTGAAAATCCAGTGAGTTCTTGGCTTATTATTTGTGTACTTTTCTATATGTATGCTATTCTTCAATAAAACATTTTAAAAATACAATTTGTGGCATCCTCATCTAACCTGTTCCATACTTTATTAATTAGTGCTTATTTAGATAAGAAAGGATTATCAAACCCCATTAGATCCAAGACATTTTAGGAATATGAGTAAAACAGAATCCTTGCAAGTTGCTCAAAAAAGGTCATTGGTAGAATAACTTAAGCAATGGAACTGCTAAATATCCTATGGTGTGATTTTATCATGCTTTCAGTGTTTGGAGACCAAACCAAATTGATTTAAAACTTCTCTAAAAAATTAAATACATACAACTCATAAAGAAGTTTGGTCTATTGTTATCCTAACTGATCAGACAAGTCAGCTGTTAAAAAAGTGACCTTTGTATAATAGGGATTTTGTGTTTTTTTAGGGGAAACCATGTTATCCATTTGATAAACTTTTGTCTTAATGCGCCTTTCTGGAATACCAGTCTGACCTCAATCTGAACAAAGCCTTAGTTGATATTTGCAGAGGTAGCTTGATCATTTTCTCAGCTTGTATGTTTATTGTTGAATGTTAATCAGATTCTTCATTAAAGATTTCATCTGCCACACAAATGCATAATTGGCTATGTCTGAGTGGCCACCTTTTGTCTTGAGCAGATTGCTAAAACTGCATTAAGCATAATTAGACCAAAATGACGACCTTATTAATTTGTCCTTCACTTTTTTTCTAACAGATTGGGTCTTAATATTGTGCAAACACACCATAAAGAACAGTCTTAGAAAAAGCTTATAAGAATTGCTCTTAGTTCGTAACAGGCTTTTATATTGAAGGATAAATGAAATAATTGCTAATTATGTTTATTAAACTGTTTCTCTTGTGCATATTATAGACCACCATTCAGAATTCGTGAGTTAAAGTAGTACAAAAGTGAGAAATTTGTAAGCATTGCTCTTCTATCTTCATGTATTGTATCATCCACTTTTATTGGTGAAATGATAGAAAGGAAAATATTTAAATATATTATTTAAACTTTCATGTTAGTTTTCTCTTGAAGTGAATCAATGAGATAGAAATAAGCAGAAAATAACCATGAAAGTATAATTTTTAAACAATATATGTATAAATCCACATTTTCCCTTCAACATATTTTTCTTAAAATCATATTTGCTGACCCACAGAATTTTATTTGTAAAATATCCATCTAAGGTTTTGGTTTCTCAAAAGAATTGTATATAACGAAAACTTTCTTGTTCAATTTCTATTATTGTTGTGGTTAAGTAAATTCAGTGGCTATGAAATGCGTGAAATTGGCTGTCATCTGCAATCTGACAATTTCATCATAATTGGTTTAAGCAGAATGTGCTTCACACAGATCTCAGGATGTCTTTGGTAATCTGTCTGCTGCTGGAGCTGAGACCTGACCACAAATGAAATTATTGCAGCCTTAGAAATGAAATCCTCACCCGTTAAGGGTTCAGGTGGACTTAACTTTATAATCTGGTTTAAAAGTTTTGAGTAGATGGAATTAGATTGTTGTCGTTCATATTTCCTAACCAGTGAATTTTTGGGCAGAATATTTATTATTTTATCAAGTAACTGAATCCTCTCAAATGCGTACATTGCAAATGATGTTAGGAATGAGTTATAGTCAATCATTTTCTAAATAAAGCAATTACTATAGGCTGTAGAAATTATTTCTATAGTATCAATTTGAGTGAAAATATTCACTTAAAAATTCTCTAGTACTTTTACCGTTTTACTACTTTCATTTAGATTTACAATACATCTAGGATTTTTTCCAGCTTTATTGAGGTATAATTGACAAATAAAAATTGTATATATTTAAGACATACAACATGATGTTTTTATATTTGATACATTGTGAAATAATTACCACAATCAACCCAATTAATGTATCTACCACTTCACATAGTTATCTTTTTGTGTGTGTGGTGAGACAATTAAGATCTACTCTCTTAGCAAATTTCAAGTATAAAATACATTATTAGGGGCCAGCCCAGTGGCTGAGTGGTTAAGTTCACGAGCTCCGCTCAGTGGCCCATGGTTTCCGTTCAAATCCTGGGCGCGGACATGGCACCACTCATCAGGCCATGCTGAGCCGGTGTCCCACATGCCACAACTAGAAGGACCCACAACCAAAATATACAACTATGTACCAGGGGGATTTGGGGAGAAAAAGGAAAAATTAAATCTTTTTAAAAACCACACACGTTGTTATTAACTATATCATTATGTTGTACATTAGGTCTCTAGAACTTATTCCTTTTATAACTGAAAGTTTGTACCTTTTAACAAATATCTCTCCATTTCCCCTATCTGTCCCCCATCCTACCCCCAGTAACCACCATTCTACTCTCTGGTCCAATGAGTTAGACTTTTTTAGGTTCTACTTATAAGTGAGATCATGCAGTATCTGTCTTTTGTGTTTGGCTTATTTCATTTAGCTTAATGTCCTCTAGGTTCATCCATGTTGTTACAAGTGAAAAGATTTCCCTTTTTTTTAAGGCTGAATAATATTCCATTGTGTATATATTCCATTACATACACACACACACACACACACATACACATATTTATATAATTAAATATATGCCAATGAGTATATGAAAAGGTGCTCAGCATCACTAATCATCAGGGAAATGCAAAAGAACAATGAGGTATCACCTCATATCTGTTACAGTGGCTACTATAATAAAGCAAGAGATAAGTGTTGGCAAGGGTAATTATATGTATATGTTACATCTTCTTTATCCATCCATTGACAACGCTTAGGTTGTTTCATACCTTGGCTATTGTGAATAATGCTGCAATGAACTTGGGAGTACATGCACTTCTTCAAGATAGTGATTTCATTCCCTTTATGTATATACCCAGAATTGGAATTGCTGGATCATATGGTAGAACTGTTTTTAATTTTTTGAAGAACCTCCATACTGTTTTCCATAATGGCTGTACCAATTTACATTCCCACTATAGTGTACAAGAGTTCCCTTTTCTCCACACCCTTGCCAACACTTATCTCTTGTCTTTTTGATAATAGCTGTTCTGACAGATAGATGGTTGTTTCTCATTGTTTTGCATTTCCCTGATGATTATTGATGTTGAGTACCTTTTCATGTACCCATTGGCCATTTGTATGTCTTCTTTGGAAAAATGTCTATTCAGGTCTTCTGCTTATTTTTTAATCAGTTTATTTGGGGGTTTTTGTTATTAGTTGTATGAGTTCCTTATATATTTTGGATATTAGCCACTTATCAGATATATGGCTTGCAAATATTTTCTCCCCTTCCATTAGTTGTCTCTTCACTTTGATGATTGTTTCCTCTGCTGTGCGGAAGCTTTTTAGTTTGATGTAGTCTCACTTTTTTGTTTTTTCTTTTGTTGCCTGTGCGTTTGATGTCACATCCAAAGAATCATTGCCAAGACTAATGTCAAGGAGCTTTTCTCCTATGTTTTCTTCTAGGAGTTTTACAGTTTCAGGTCATACATTTAGTCTTTAATCTATTTTGAGTTGATATTTGTGTGTGCTGTAAAATAAGGATCCAATTTCATTCCTTTGCATGTGGATATCCAGTTTTCCCACCACCATTTTCTGAAGAAACTGTCCTTTCCCCATTGTGCATTCTTGGCTCTTTTGTTGAAGAATTGGTTCACTGTGTATGCATGGGTTTATTTCTGGGATATCTATTCTGTTTCATTGACCTGTGTTTCTGATTTTATGCCAGTACCATATTGTTTTCATTACTATTGATTTGTGATATAGTTTAAAACCAGGAAGTGTGATGCCTCCAGCTTAGTGCTTTTTTTTTTCAAGATTGCTTTGGCTATTCTGGGTCTTTCGTGGTTCTATACAAATTTTAGGATTGCGTTTTGTATTTCTGTAAAAAATGCCTTTGCGATTTTTAGTGATTACATGACCTTGTAGATCACTTTGGGTGGTATGGACATTTTAACAATAATAATTCTTCCAATCCACGTACACACATACCTTTCCATTTATTTGTGTCTTCTTCAATTTCTTTCATGAATGTTTTATAGTTTTCAGTGTAAAGATATTTCACCTCCTTGGTTAAATTTATCCTTAAGTATTTTATCTTTTTGATGCTATTATAAATGAGATTGTTTTCCTAATTTGTTTTTTTGAGTACTTTGTTTTTATTGTATAGAAACACAGTTGATTTTTGTGTGTTGATTTTGTATCCTGCAACTTTACTAAATTCATCTGTTAGTTTTAACAGTTTTTTGGTAGAGTTTTTAGGGTTTTTCTACATAGAAGATCATGTCATCTGCAAACAGAGACAATTTTACTTCTTCCTTTCCAATTTGAATGCCTTTTATTTATTTTTCTTGCCTAATTGTTCTGGCCAGGACTTCCAATACTCTGAATAGTAGAGGTGAGAGTGGACATCTTTGTCTTCTTCCTGATCTTAGAGGAAAAGCTTTCATCTTTTCACCATTGAGTGTGATATTAGCTGTGGGCTTGTCAAATACAGTCTTTATTATGTTGAGGTATATTCCTTCCATATCTAATTTGTTGAGAGTTTTTATCATAAAAGCATACTGAATTTTGTCAAAACTTTTTCTGCATCTGTTGAGATGATCATGATTCTTATCCTCCATTCTGTTAATGTGGTGTATCATATTTATTGATTTGTGTTTGTTGAACCATTCTTGCATCCCAGAGATAAATCCCACTTGATTGTGGTGTGTGATCCTTTTAATGTGCTATTGAATTCAGTTTGCTAATATTTTTTGAGGATTTTTGCAGCTATGTTCATCAGGGATATTGGCCTGTAATTTTCTTTTCTTGTAGTGTCCTTATCTGGCTTTGTTATCAGGGTAATGCTGGCCTCAAGATGAGTTTGGAAGTGTTCCCTCCTCTTCAACGTTTTGTAAGAATTTGAGAAGAATTGGTGTTAATTCTCCTTTAAATTTTTTGTAGATTTTACTCATAAAGCCATCTGGTCCTAGGCTTTTCTTGGTTGGGAAGTTTTTGATTGCTCTTTCAACCTCCTTACTTGTTATTAGTCTGTTCACTTTTTCTGTTTCTTCATGATTCAGTCTGGGTAGATTGTATGTTTCTAGGAATTTATCCATTTCTTCTAGGTTACCTAATTTGTTTGTGTATCATTGTTCTTAGTAGTCTTTTATTATCCTTTCTATTTCCATGGTATCAGTAGTAATGTCTCTATTTTCACTTCTGATTTTTATTTAGATATTTTCCCTTTTTTCTTAGTCTAGCTAAAGATTTGTAAATTTCATTTATCTTTTTGAAAAATCAACTCTTAGTTTCATTGATCTTTTCTATTGTTTTTCTAGTCTCTATTTCATTTATTTTTGCTCTGATCTTTGTTATTTCCTTCTGCTAATTTTGAATTTAGTTTGTTCTTCTTTTTCTAGTTCTTTGAGGTGTAAAATTCAGTTGTTCAGCTGAGACCATTTTTTTAAAATATAGGTGTTTATCACTATAAATTTTCCTCCAAGAAATGCTTTTGCTGCATCTCTTGTTTTGTTATGTTGTGTTTCCATTTTTGTTTGTCTCAAGATAGTTCTTTATTTCCCTTTTGATTTCTTCTTTGACCAATTGGTTGTTCAGGAATATGTTGTTTAATTTTCACATTTTTGCGAATTTTCCTGTTTTTCTCCTGTTATTGATTACTGGTTTCATACCATTTTGGTCAGAAAAGATACTTGATATGAATTCCTTCTTCTTAAATTTCTCAAGACTTGTTTTTGCCTTACATATGATTTATCCTGCGGAATATTCTGTGTGGACTTGCACTTGAGAAGAATGTGTATTCTGTTGTTGGATGGATTGTTCTGTTAAGTCTATTTGGTCTGAAGTGTAGGTCAAGTGCAATGTTTCCTTATCGATTTTCTGTCTAGATGGCCTATACCCTGTTGAAAGTGAGGTATAGAAGTCTCCTACTGTCATTGTATTGTCTGTTTCTTTCTGCAGATCTGTTAATATTTGAGGTATATATTTAAGTGCTCTGATGTTGGTTGCATATATATTTACAACTGTTATATCATCTTGATGAATTTACCCCTTTATATGACGACCTTCTTTGTCTCTTGTGGCAATTTTTGACTTAAAGTCTATTCTGTCTGATGTAAGTATAGCTATCTCAATGCCTTTTTGTTTCTATTTGCATGAATATCTTTTTCCATTCCTTCACATTCAGCTTATGTGTGCCTTTAAAGCTGAAGTGAATCTTCTGTAGGCAGCATATAGTTGGATCTTGTTTTTTCATCCATTCAGTCACTCTATGTCATTTGTTTGGAGAATTTAATCCATTTACATTTAAAGTAATTTTTGACAGGTAAAAACTATTGCTATTTTGTTGATTGTCTTCTGGCTGTTTTTTTAGTTCCTTTCTTCTTCTATTGCTGTTTTCCTTTTTTGTGATTTGATGATTTTTCTTAGTGGAATGCTTTGATTTCTTTCTTCTTATCTTTTGTTTATTTACTATAGATTTGTGCCTTGTGGTTACCAAGATGCTTACCTAAAACATCTTATAGTTATAACTGTCTATTTTAAAGTGATAACAACTTAACTTCAATTACAAGGAAAAACTATACACTTTTCCTACCTTCCAATATTTTATGTTTTTAATGTCACAGTTTACATCTTTTTATATCGTGTATCCATTGACAAATTATTTTAACTATAGTTATTTTTAATACTTTTGTCTTTTAACTTTTCTACTAGAGTTAAAAGTGACTAACACACCACCATCATGGTATTCGAGTATTCTGAATTTGACTATATACCTCCCTTTACCAGTGAGTTTTGGATTTTCGTATGTTTTCATATCACTAATTAGCATCCTTTTGTTGCAACTTGGAGAGCTCCCTTTAGCATTCCTTGTGAGGCAGGTCTAACGGTGATAAACTTCCTTAACTTCCATTTGCCTGGGAAAGTTTTTATCTGTCCTTCACTTCTGAGGAATAGATTTGCCATACAAATGATTCTTGGTTGGCAGGGTTTTTTCCTTTTAGCACTTTGAATGTATTATCCCACCCTCTCCTGGCCTGCAAGGTTTCTGCTGAGAAATCTGCTTATAGTCTTCTGGGGTCCTTTGTATGTGATAAGTTACTTTTATCTCACAGCTTTAAAAGTTCTCTTTTTGTTTTTGATTTTTGACAGTTTGATTGTAATGTGATATGTGAAGTCCTCTTTGGGTTAAACCTGTTTGGGGATCTTCAAGTCTCATGTACCTGGATGTTCATATACTGCCCAAGATTTGGGAAGTTTTCAGCTGTTATTTCTTTAAATAACCTTTCTACCCCCTTTCTTTCTCTTTTCCTTCTGGAACTCTCATAAAGCATATATTAGGTTTTTTTGATGGTGTCCCATAAATCCTGTAGGTTTTCTTCATTCTTTTTCCTTTTTTTCCCCTCTGACTGGGTTATTTCAAATGATTTATCTTTGAGTTCACAGATTCTTCTGCCTTATCAAGTCTGCTATTGATGCTCTCTATTGCAGTTGCCTCTGTAGATGAGGCATCCCAAATGGCTTATGCACAGGCTTCCTGATGGAGGCCACAAGGTGGTTAGTAGGATCCACAACCATTTGTTGAATTCCAAGTCCTGGTTGCTGTGGGTCCTGCCTCTTCCCTGCTCCTACCCTCTCCAATCACTCAGCCATGCCTATCACCTCAGTATTCTGAATGTGGTAAGAAAGAAGTGGGCCTCTCGGGCAGCATTATGCATGACTGGGGAAGCCAGGCACTCACTCACCCTGTTCCCACTTTCGCCTGTGGAATAAATTGCAGGCTGAGGGTGTCTTTCTTGATACCGAGCTACGCCGCCTTGGGGGAGGTGAGATGTGGGTAAAGTGAAGCTGTTCTTCTTACCCTCTTCAAGGCATCTATTCTCAGACTTTTTTGCTCCAGTGGTGTATCCAAACTTCCCCACTGGACTTTTGGCCTCCCACAAGGGTACTCATCCATGGATGGTTGTCAAAATTGATGCTTCTGTGGGGAGATGATGGCAAGAAAACTCCTAGTCCATCTTGCTGATGTCATTCCTTCAACATTCACTGTTTAATGAAGTATTTGGATAGTACCTGAACCAAACTTTTCTACAGCTCTGTGGAACAGAGCTGGCTTATGGAATAGATGAGTGTTAGTCCAAATGGGTTTAGATACTGAAGTGCCAAAATAATTCATTATGAGATGACAAAGGGTACAATATTAAATTTGATGACATACTATTTTTAAAATATAGCAACTATTGTCAATATAGCCTAAGTAAAACATTGCTCCAATAAAGCTGATCAATTGAACAATTTTCTTTCAATGCAACGAGGATGCAGATCAAAGGACACACTTGTGCACTGTTGGTGGGAATGTGAATTGGTGCTGCCACCATGGAAAACAATGTAGAAGTTGCTCAAAAAATTAAAAATAGAACTACCAAATGATCTAGCAATTCCACTTATAGATATTTATCTGAAGGAAATGAAAACACTAACTAGAAAAGATATACACACCCCTATGTTCATTGCAGTACTATTTACAATAGCCAGTACGTGGAAGAAACACAAGTGTCCATTGATGAATGAATGGATAAAGAAAATGTGAGATACACACATGCACACACACACAATGGAATATTATTTGGCCATAAAAAATAAGGAAATCTTGCCATCTGCAACAACATGGATGAACCTTGAGGGCATTATGCTAAGTGAAATAAGTCACACAAAGAAGGACAAACCATGTGACTTCATTTGTATGTGGAATCTAACAAACAAAAAAACCCAAACTCACAGATACAGAGAACAGATTGGTGGTTGCCAGATGTCGGGGCTAGGGGTGGGTGAAATGACTGAAGGTGGTCAAAAGGTACAAACTTCCAAGTGACATCAGTAACATGGTGGAGTGAGCTCTTCCCTTTATCTCTCCCCCTTTGAACTACAGCTAAATGGACAATCATTGACCAATGGAGGATACCCACACAGCACAACAGGATGCCTGAGAGACCCACGCAGTTATACATCTGAAGGTGGATGAACTGGTTCCCTGGGAAGAGATGGAGAGAGATGAGCACTCCCCTATCCTTCCCCAGCAGCCCTGTGCATGCACCTGAGCTTTCCCAGCTGGCATGAGTGCCCATAGTACCACTGCAGCCCCAAAAGTGGGAATGTGCCATGGCATAACTGTGGGAAGGGGCAGCAGCTGCCCTGGGCCCATGCATGAATGCTTTCCCAGCCGGTAGGAGAGCCCACCCTGTGCTGTGATCCCAAAAAGTGAAGAAGCCCCACCCACCAAGCACAGCAACTGGTGCAACCATAAGAGGAAACGGTGGAAGAGAAACCCATGCATGTGAAAGCTTTCCCAGCTGGCACAAGTGCCCATAGTACTGCTGCAGCCCCACAAGTGGGAATGCACCTTGGAGCAGCAGCAGTCCTGAGCCAGAATGTGATGCAGTCCCAACTGGGAGGAGCACCAACAGTACCCACGCAACTTCCAACACAACTCCTGCTTTCCTCCAGTGATGGCTGGTGGAATCTGCAACCTGATGCTACCACAAATATGCCAGCTAAAGATTAGTTCATCAGACACCATGAGAAACTACAGTGACAAGTCAGAGCAGAAGGAAAATGACAAATCTCCAGAAACTAAGCCTGAAGTCACAGAAATTTAAAATCTAAATGACAGAGAATTTGAAATAGCTGTCATAAAGAAACTTAACAAGTTACAAGAAAACTCAGAAAGTCAGTTCAATGAGCTCAGGAATAAGATTGATGAGAAGAAGGAATACTTCACCAAAGAGATTGAAACTATTAAAAAGACAAACAGAAATTCTGGATATGAAGAATACAATTAATGAGATAAAAAATAAGGTGGAATCCTTTATAAATAGAGCTGACATTAAGGAGGAAAGAATTAGTGATTTAGACGGTAGAAATATAGAAATGTTGCAGGAGGAGGAGGAGAGAGAACTAAGATTTTTAAAAATGAAGGAATTCTTCAAGAAATATCTGACTCAATTAGGAAAAGCAACATAAGGATTATAGGTATTCAAGAAGCAGAAGAGAGGGAGAAATGAGCAGAGAGCTTGTTCAAAGAATAATAGCTGAAAACTTCCCAAACCTGGGGAAGGAACCGGACTTACAAATACATGAAGCCAACAGAACTCCTAATTACATCACTTCTAAAAGACCTTCTCCAAGGCATATAGTAGTAAAACTGAGAAAAGTCAATGACAAAGAAAAAATATTGAGGGTAGCAAGGCAGAAGAAAATAACCTACAAAGGAGCCCCTATCAGGCTTTCAGAGGATTACTCAGCAGAACCCTTACAAGCTAGGGGAGAATGGAATGATATATTTAAAATACTGAAAGACAAAACCTTTCAGCCAAGAATATTCTATCCAGTGAAACTATGCTTCAGATATGATGGAAAAATAAAAGCTTTCCCAGATAAATAAAAGTTGAGGGAGTTCATCACCCCTAGAAGTCCCCTACAAGAAATAATAAAGGATGCCCTCATACCTGACACAAAATGGCAAAGATCTACAAAGCTTTGAGCAAGTAGATAAATAGACAAAATCAGAAAACTGCAGCTCTCTTTCAGAGCAGGGTAGCAAATACTTAATTATAACTTAAAAGATAAAGATAAGGAAAGCATCAAAAGAAACTATAAACACTTCAACTTAGTCACAAACTCACAACATAAAACAGAATAATTTGTGACGACAATAACTCAGAAGGGGTAGAATACTATGAAAAACTATATGCCCACAAATTGGATAACCTAGAAGAAATGGATAAATTCTTAGACTCATACAACCTCCCAAAACTGAATCAAGAAGAAATAGAGCATCTGAATAGACTAATCACAAGTAAAGAGATTGAAACAGTAATCTGAAACATCTCAAAAGCCAGAAGTCCAGGACCAGATGGCTTCTCTGGAGAATTCTACCAAACATTCAAAGAAGACTTAATACCTATCCTTCTCAAACTATTCCAAAAAGTTGAAGAAGACAGAACACTTCCTAACACATTCTATGAGGCCAACATTACTCTGATACCAAAACCAGACAAGGACAACATAAGGAAGGAAAATTACAGGCCAATATTGCAGATGTACATCAATGCAAAAGTCCTCAACAAAAATATTGGTAAACTCACATTAAAAGGAGCCTACACCATGATCAAATGGGATTTATACCAGGGATGCAGTGATGATTCAACTTCCACAAATCAATCAGTGTGATACACCACCTTAATAAAATGAGGAATAAAAATCATATGATCATCTCAACAGATGCAGAGAAAGCATTTGACAAGATCCAACATCCATTTATGATAAAAACTCTCAATAAAATGGGTATAGAAGGAAAATACGTCAACATAATAAAAGCCATATATGGCAAACCCACAGCCAACATCATACTTAATGGTGAAAAACTAAAGTCATCCCTCTGAGAATAGGAAAAAGACAAGGGTGCCCACTCTGGCTACTCCTATTCAACATAGAGCTGGAGGCTTTAGTCAGAGTAATTAGGCAAGAAAAAGAAATAAAAGGAATCCAAATTGGAAAGGAAGAAATGACACTCTCATTGTTTGCAGATGACATAATTCTATATATAGAAAACCCTAAAAAATCCATCATAAAACTATTAGGAATATTCAACAACTACAGCAAAGTTGCTCAGTACAAAACCAACTTACAAAAATCTGTTAGATTTTTTTAAAAGATTTTATTTTTCCTTTTTCTCCCCAAAACCCCCCAGTACATAGTTGTGTATTTCTAGTTGTGGGTCCTTCTAGTTGTGGCATGTGGGATGCTGCCTCAGCATGGCCTGATGAGTGGTGCCATGTCCGAGCCCAGCATTCGAACCAGCGAAATCCCAGGCTGCTGAAGTGGAGTGCGTGAACCTAACCACTTGGCCATAGGGCTGGCCCCAAATCTGTTAAATTTTTATACACTAATAACTAGCAGAAAGAGAAGTCAAGAATGCAATCCTATTTACAATCGCAAAAAAAAACCAAATAAACTATCTTGGAATAAATTTAACCAAAGAGGTGAAAGACCTATACAGTGAAAACTATAACACATTATTGAAAAAAATTAATGCAGATATAAGGAAATGGAAAGATATTCCATTCTCATGGACTGGAAGAATAAACATACTTAAAATGTCCATATTACCTAAAGCAATCTACAGATTCAGTGCAATTACAATCAGAATCTCAATGACATTCTTCACAGAAGTAGAACAAAGAATCCTAAAATTCATATGAAACAACAAAAGACTTTGAATAGCCAAAGCAATCTTGAGAACAAAGAACAAAGCTGGAGGAATCACAATCCCAGACTTCAAAATATACTACAATGCTATAGTAGTCAAAACAGCATGGTACTGGCACAAAACAGACACACAGATCAATGGAACTGAATTGAAAGCCCAGAAATAAAACCACACATCTACAGTCAGTTAATCTTTGACAAAGGAGCCAAGGACATACAATGGAGAAGGAAAGTTTCAATAAATGTTGTTTAGAAAACTGGACAGTCACAAGCAAAACGATGAAAGTAGACCATTATCTTGCACCATACACAAAAATTAACTCAAAATGTATGAAAGACTTGAATGTAAGACCTGAAACCATAAAACTCCTAGAAGAAAATATAGGCAGTACACTCTTTGACATCAGTCTTAGCAGCATCTTTTTGAATACCATGTCTATTCAGGAAGGGAAACAAAAGGAAAAATTAACAAATGGTACTACATCGGACTAAAAAGCTTCTGCAAGGTAGAGGAAACCATGAACAAAATGAAAAGACAACCCACCAACTGGGAGAAAATATTTGCAAATCATATATCTGACAAGGGGTTAATCTCCAAAATATATGAAGAACTCACACAACTCAACTACAAAAAAACAAACAACCTGATCAAAAAATGGGCAGAGGCTATGAACAGACATTTTTCAAACAAGATATACAGATGGCCAACAGGCACATGAAAAGATGTTCAACATCACTAATTATTAGGGAAATGCAAATCAAAACTACAATGAGACAGGTACCTTATACCTGTCAGAATGGCTATAATTACTAAGACAAAAAATAACAAATGTTGGACTGGATGTGGAGAAAAGGGAACCCTCATATACTGCTGGTGGAAATGCAAACTGTGCAGCCACTATGGAAAACAGTATGGAGAGTTCTCAAAAAGTTAAAAATGGAAATACCATATGATCCAGCTATGCCACTACTGGGTATTTATCCAAAGAACTTGAAATCAACAATCCAAAGTGATTTATGCAGCCCTATGTTCATTGCAGCATTATTCACAATAGCCAAGACATGAAAGCAACCCAAGTGCCCTGCTATGGATGAATGGATAAAGGAAATGTGGTATATATATATACATATATATATACCTACACACACACACAATGGAATACTGCTCAGCTGTAAAAAAAAGACAAAATTGTCTCATTTGCAACAACATGGATGGACCTTGAGGGTATGATGTTAAGCAAAATAAGCCAGACAGAGAAAGACAAATACTACATGATTTCACTCATATGTGGAAGATAAACAAATACATGGATAAAGAGAACAGATTAGTGGTTACCAGAAGGGAAGGGGGTTTGGGGGCTGGTGAAAGGGGTAAAGGGGCACATATGTATGGTGATGGATTAAAATAGACTACCTGCAGTGAGCACAATGCAATCTATACAGAAATTGATAAATAATGTATACTCAGAATTACACAATGTCATAAACCTTTATGATTCCAATAAAATAGTTGCAAAAAGGTACAAACTTCCATTTATAAAATAAGTAATGGCGATGTAATATAGAACATAGTGACTATCATTAATAATACTGTATTGTGTATTTGAAAGTTGCTAAAAGGAGATTGTAAAAGTTCTCCTCACGAGAAAAAAAATTGTAACTGTGTGTGGTGACGGATGTTAACTAGACTTATTGTGATCATTGCACAATATATACAAATATGGAATCATTATGTTGTACACCTGAAACTAATATAATGTTATATGTCAATTATATCTCAATAAAAAAAGAAAAGTTTCAAATCAATAATCAAGAAACTAGATTTTCAAATCAATAATCAAGAAACCTCAAGAAACTAAAAAAGGAGGAACAAAATAAACCCAAAGCAAGCAGAAGGAAATAAATAGTGAATGTAAGAGGAGAAATCAATGAAATTGAAAACAGAAAACAATAGAAAAAATAGTAAAACAAAAGCTTCTTTGAAAAGATCAATAAAGTTGACAAACCTCTAGAAAGACTGACATAGAAAAAGAGAAGACCCAAATTACCCATGTCAATAAGGAAAAAAGAATATCACTACAGAACCTTCAGAGGAAAATAAGAGAATACTACAAACAACTCTACATGTAAATTTGATGTTAAATGGGTGAATTCTTTGAAAAACAAAAATTACTGAACACATTCAATAAGGAATAAATAATATGAATAACACTGTAACTATTAAGGAAATTGTATTTATAATTTAAAAACTCCAGAAAGAGAAATCTACAGATACAGATGGTTTTGCTGAAGAATTTTGCCAAACATTTAAAGAATTAACACCAAATCTACACAGTCTCTCCCAGAAAATAGAAGAAGAGGGAACATTTCCCAATTCATTTTATGGAGTTAATATTACCCTGATGCCAAAATCAGACAAAGTCAGCCCCAAAAAAGAAAACTACACACCAATATGTCTCATGCACATAGATGCAAAAATCTTTAAAATGTTAGCAAGTCAAATCCAACAACATATAAAAGTACACTGTGCCCAGGTATGCAAGGCTGGGTCAACATCTGAAAATCAATGTAATCCACCATATCAACAGTTTAAAGAAGAAAAACTGTATGATCATATCATTTGATGCATAAAAAGCATTTGACAAAACCCAATACCCATTCATGATTAAAAGCTCTCAGCAGACTTCAACTTGACAAAGAACATCTTCAAAAAACCTATAGCTAATATCATACGTAGTGGTGAGAACCTGGATGCTTTCCCCCCTAAGATCAGTAGAAAGATAAGGATGTCTTCTCTTGCCGTCCTATTCAACTTCATACTGGACATTCTAGCTAGTACAGTAAGACAAGGAAAGGAAATAACAGGTACGCAGATTGGAAAGGAAGAAATAAAACTGTCTTTATTAGCTAATTGCATGGTTGTCTGTGTAGAAAATCCCAAGAATTGAAAAAAAAAAAAAACCTGGAACCAATTAAGTGAGTATAACAAACTTGAAAGATTCAAAGTTAGTATAACAATAGTCAACTGCTTTCCTATGCCAGCAATATACAATTGGAATTTGAAATTTAAAAAAATACTATTTTTAGTAGTATCAAAAATATGAATTACTTAGGTATGAATCTAACAAAATATGTACAGAATCTATATGCAGAAACCCACAAAACTCTGATGAAAAAAATCGAAGAAGATCTAAATAAATGGAAAGACTCAACATTGTTAAGATGTCAGTTCTTCCCAAACCTAATCTACAGATTCATTGTAATCCCAATCAGTGTCCCAGCAAGCTATTTTACAGATATCAACAAACTGGTTCTAAAGTTTATATGGAAATACAATACCATTTAAAATTGCTTTAAAAATGAAATACCTAGATGCAAATCTAGCAAAACATGTATAGGACTTGTATGTTGAAAATTACACAATAGTAATGAAAGAAATGAAAAAAAGATCTCAATAAATGGTGAGACATGTCATGTTCATGGATTGGAAGACTCACCGAGTAATGATGTCAATTCTCCCCAAATTGATATACAGATTTAATGTTATTCCTATCAAAATCCCAACAAGAGTTTTTGTAGATATAGACAAGATTATTCTAAAATTTATATGGAAGACAAAGGAACTAGAATAACTGTAACAATCTTGACAAAGAAGAATAAAGTGGGAGGAGTTGCTCTAGCCTATGGTAAGGCTTACTAGATAACTACAATAATCAAGACAGAGTGATATTGCTAGAGGAAAAGACACATAGATCAAGGCAACAGAATAGAGAATTCAGACACACATCCACATAAATATGCTCAACTGATTTTTCACAAAGATGCAAAAGCAATTCAACAGAGGAAAGATACCCTGTTCAACAAATGGTGCTGGAGCTATTGGACATCCATAGGCAAAAAAACAAACCTTGACCTAAACCTCATATGTTATACAAAAATTAACTCACAATGGGTCATGGTCTTAAACGTAAAACATAAAGCTATAAAAGTTTTAGGAAAAAACATAGGAGAGAATTTTGGATCCAGTGCTAAACAAATAGTTCTTAACACTAAAAGCGCAATCTGTAGAGAGAAAATTGATACATGTTTCTCTAAATTTGACTTCAACCAAAATTTAAAACTTTTGCCTTTTGAAAGCACATATGAAGAGGATGAAAAGATAAGCTACAGATTGGGAGAAAATATTTGAAAACCAATAATACTGATATCAAGAATAAATAAAGAAATCTCAAAACTCAACAGTAAAAAAAAAAAGTCAAACAATCCAATAATAATAATAATAATTACTACAGCAAGCAATATATTTAATTGTGGTGAAAGATTAAATACTTTTCCCTAAGATAGGAACAAAATAAGGATATCTGCTCTCACCACTTTATTGTACCGGAGGCCCTAGCCATCACAATGAGAAAACAAAAGGTATTAGCGTACAGATTATAGAGAAATAAGTAAAGCTGTTTTCATTCACAGGTAACATGATCACCTAGGTAGAAAACCATAAAGAATCTACAGAGAAGCTACTAGACCTAACCAATGTATTTAACAAGGTCTCACAATATAAGATCAAGTTACAAAAATAATATTTTATATTTTTATATAGTAGTATTTCTTTTAGCATTTGTCTACTGGTGGTGAATTCTTTCAACATTTAGTTGCCTGAAAATGCTCTTTTTTTAAAAGGTTGCATATCAATTTTTTTATTGAAGTATAATTGATATATAATATCCTATTAGTTTCAGGTGTACATCATAGTGATTCAATATTTATATTCATTATGAAATGATCATCACAGTAAGTATGGTTATCATCTGTCACCATACAAAATTATTACAATATTATTGACTGTATTTCCTATGTTGGACATTACATCCCATGACTTATTTATTTTATAACCAGAAGTTTGTGCCTCTTAATCCCCTTCACCTATTTTGGCTGCCTCCCATTCTTTTCCTCCTCTGGTAATCACGAGTTTGTTTCCTATATCTATAAGCGTGTTTCTGTTTTGTTTTGTTTGTTCATTTGTTTTGTTTTTCAGATTTCACATATAAGTGAATTCATACAGTATCTGTCTTTCTCTGTCTGACATTTCACTTAGATAATACCTTATAGGCCCATCCATGTTGTCACAAATGGCAAGATTTCATTCTTTTTTATGGCTGAGTAATATTCCATTGTGTATATATATACCACATCTTCTTTATCCATTCATCTATCGATGGACACTTAGGTTTCTTGCGTATCTTGGCCATTGTAAATAATGCTGCATTGAATATAGAAGTGCATATGTCTCTTCGAATTAGTATTTTAATTTTCTTCAAATAAATACCCAGAAGTATAATTGCTGGATCATATGGTAGCTCTATTTTTCATTTTTTGAAGAACGTCCATACTATTTTCCATGGTACACCAATTCACATTCCCACTAACAATGCACAAGGGTTTCCTTTTGGCTACATCCTTGCCCACACTTCTTGTTTTTTGCCTTTTTGATAACAGCCATTCTGACAGGTATGATGTGGTGTCTCATTGTGATTTTGATTTGCATTTGCCTCATGATTAGTGATGCTGAGCATCTTCTCATGTGCTTTTTGGGCACCTGTATATGTTCTTTGGAAAAATGTCTATTCAGTTCCTCTGCCCATTTTTTACTTGGGTTGTTTGTTTTTTTGATATTATGTTGTGTAAGTTCTTTATATATTTTGGATACTAACCCCTATTGGATGTATGATTTGCAAATATCTTCTCCCATTCAGTGGATTGCCTTTTCATTTTGTTGATGGTTTCTTTCACTGTGCCAAGCTTTTTAGTTTGATGTGATCCCATTTGTTTATTTTTGCTTTTGAGGCTCTTGCCTGAGTAGACTGGTCCAAAAAAAATGTTGCTGAGATTGATGTCAAAAGCCTGACTGCCTATGTTTTCTTCTACAAGTTTTGTGGAAGATACTCTTCTTTCACATCAATTCTTTTGTGTGTGTGTGTGCTGAGAAAGATTCACCTGAGTTAACATTTGTGCCATTCTTCCTCTATTTTGTATGTTGGTCACTGCCACAGCATAGCCACTGATGAGTGATGTAGGTCTGCACCTGGGAACTGAACCCAGGCCAATGAAGCAGAGCATGCCGACCTTAACCACTAGGCCACAGGCTGGCCCTCACATTCATTTTTAAAGTGTGCTTTCACTGGATATAGAATTCTAGAATGGAGTTATTTTCTTTAGCCACTTTGAAAATAACAATCTATTGTCTTCTGACTTCCATTGTTTTCATTGAAATGTCATATGTCCTTTCCTCTGGCTACTTCTAAGATTTTCTCTGTCTTTGGTTTTCAGCACTTTTACCATGATGCTTCTAATATACTTTTCTTTGTATTTATTGTTCCTGAAGAGTTAGCACTTCTTGAGTGTGTGGCTTGATATCTTTGTGAGTTTTTGGAAAATTCTTAGGCGTTATCTCTTCAGATATTTCTTCTGTCACACTCTCCCTCTCCTCTCCTTCTGGGACTCCAAAAAGAATCTCAGAACTTTTGTACCTGACTTATTCCGTGTTCACTGGAAGAAATTGACTCAAAGTACCCTCATCTCTCTGTGTTAATATTTTTTAGACTATCTTGCTATAGTTTTGTTGCTTAGCATAATGAAAATAATTTCTTACTTAAGATGGGCACCAAAGCTTCTAAATAGCTTTCAAAAGAATAAGTATAATCTTTCTTTCTTTGATTTATACCTTTTTGTGAATTAAATGGATGTTTTGACCTTAAAACAAAAAGCATCAATCTCAAATACTGTTTTGGTACTTACACTGTATTTTATAAGCATTAACTTCTATTCACCCACTCTTATGGAAAAAATCTGTATCCTTCGTTTATTACTACCAGCCAGGGATATATGATTGTGGATGCATATTTCTGTTTCAGCTTTTGTTTGAGCAGCTTCCAAAACATCATCCTATAGGTTTTTAGAATCTTTGCCAAGTTCAGCTCAGATTAAGTTTCTTTGTTAGAATTGCTTTTTAAAGCATCTGGATCAGAAATCATATACTTCTGCTGGATAGCAAAGAAACATTTGGAAATCATCAGAGACATCATAATAGAGGATGATAGTATTGTGTATTTTTTCTCAGGGAAGGTAAAGACTACAACAAGAAATAATTTTATTGCAATTTATAAAATGCTGGGTTGATATTGTTTAAACATCTTAAATAGCTGATGGCTTGCTTTGAAAATAATATTATTCTACATATTATTCTTCCTAAAGCTATCATGGAATATTCCTGAGTAAAAGTAGAGACTTCTGCTTTTTTACCTATTTTCAGTGCTACACACACACACACACACACACATTAAGAAGGCGTGCAAGATTACCAATTTTTAGTTCATCATAATTTTATTTTTTTCTTCCCAAATTTGAAACAGAGACCTAAATTATTCATGTCATTTCAACAAACAGCATCTATTTGAGGAAAGAGGTTTTCTTAGGTTTGGTTTAGATTTCATTAGATGACAATAATCCATGTGCTCTCCTAAAGAGAAAGATCTATCTTTTTTATTAAAAAAGCTTCAAGGGAAACCTTCAGTTTCTGATGTAGTACATTGTGTCATTTTCATAAATGTGCAAGAATTTTAAAAATAGTCTCAGAACTTTTGTACCTATGAAGTAAACCTAAATCTATGGGTTTTAGGCTCTCCAATAGTTTCCAAAATGATTGATGGATTTTGGAGAGATCACTTGATTATGCCATGTATAGCCTTGAGAAGGTACATTTAGGTTGCGGTCTGGAAGTCCAAATGATTTAGTGGATAAGCTCGAGACTGTGGAACCAGAAGAAAAGAGTTCTTTTTCTGGTTGGAGTGTGACCTTTGTCATGCTTCTTTCTGTGCTATTCTTAAGTTTAGAAATAGCTTTCTCCTCTATGTTCACTTCCAAAGGATTGTGTGAGCCCATGAAATCATCAAGGTGCATCACAACCTAAATGTACCTCCTCATGGCTGTATGTGGGATAATCAAATGATCTCTCCAAATCTCATCAATCATGAAATCATACTAATTATGATTAGTATGATCATTTTGGTGCCAATGAAAATGTGTGTAGTTCTTATTTTTGTAAATCAGATCATTCATATTGGTAAAGCTATTTTTCCAAAATCCCTAATACATATTTCTTTTTCCTCATCTCATTAGCCAAGGAAGATAGTAAAGGAAAGGTGGACAGATCCTTCAGAGAGTAAGGAAATACACTTTTGCTTCTTTATAGCCTACCTTATCTTTACCTTAAAGACATAGCTAAAATGTGATGTCTGAAATATATGCAGCAATGAAGTTTTTATTGATTGATATAAACGTGGATGGCTTTGCTCAGCTGAGCACTGCTGGTAGGAGTTACTGGCGTATGTAATACATTATCTTATTACACTCATTTTATGGAAGCTGATCCTGATGGGACAGTGGAAGGAGAGCTTACTCCAGCTTTCTGGAAAAGCAATTAATCCTACTGCTTATGTAGCAACCATGTCTTGGATCGCATTGGTGTGCTGGCACCCTTTCTCCTTTTATTAAAACAAAAATGCAGCTGCTGACCAGAAGTGCAGCCCTACAAGTGGGGCTTTCATCGTGTTGCTAAGAGATTCATATCCAGGGTTGACATCATTTCAGTTATGGCCTTTTCATTATTAAAGTTTGGAATTTCAAGTTTGTTTATTAAAGATTTAAAGCTATACGTTAAATCACCAAAGTGAAATCCACTTATTTTCTTATACCATGATAAGTGGATAAAGTATGCTGGAAAGTGTATTTTTTAGATTTTACCAGTAGATGAATTATTTTAATTGTGAAATGCATTGTATCATAAAGAAACAGACATTTTTTTCCTGAATCTTTAGCATTTCTTCTTTATAAGTAACTCTCCACATCCTTTAGTTTCTACTAAGTAAGTTTAGCTTATGTTTTAGAGCTATTGATTATTAAATGTTGGTAAAAATAGTGGCCAGGACTTTTGCTTAGTCCTTGTGGCAACTTTGCTGTGTACTTCATCTGTTTCTCATCAGTCTCTAAAATTGATAATTCTTTAAATCTCCTGGCATTCACCAATGTTTACAACGATTTTTAACTCTGAGCATAATCTTGTATATAAGAGCTCTCTTAATTTGTAATCCAATTTTATGGCAGTGCATCTTTTACTGCAAAAACAAAAATTAGCAGAATGCTTTTAATCGAGTTTAATGTAAATTCTATTTTAAATAGCAGAATTAACATTGTATAGTTAACAAAGACACTTTTACGGAGACAGCAATGAAACAGAAAGTTCCAACTGCAATATATTCTATATTTTAAAATTTCTAGGGTTTTGAGCTTTTGGCATTTTAGCTGTTGCTTTTCCACTAAATCAAAGTCTTATTGGGCTTCAGTTTTGACCTCTATAGAAATCATTGTAATAAAGACCATTAAATACATATACAATGGCTTTTATTCTCATGCCCTGTGTATTCTGCATATGTATTAGTAGGTAATAGTCGTTTTTTTTAATTCTTGTTGCTATTTGTTTGGTTTGTTATTTAAGATGAAAATAATATTTAGAAAAAGCAACTGGAGTAATGGCTGTGACATCACTCTGACATATTTTCTTTAAAGACTAAATCTAAAAGTTTACAATTCTTGAGATAAAAGTGTTTGTTGTTATGTTCCAACACCAATTATCTGGCACCAATTGGGAGTCCTACAATTCAGTTCAATCCTGACTCCAATTACCCAGAGCTAGAGTCAGACTCCACAGGTTTAGTCCAAAGTCCTCACAAGCCTGCGCCCACTTCAGATGCCAGGTGCAAGTTTTGGGTATCACCAAAACACCCACACTTCTACCTGGGTTGCTATGAATTCAGGCTTCCCACAGCCTTCTCAGTTTCGATATTCACTAGAATGACTCACGGAACTCAGGAAAGTGCTATGCTGAGGATTGCCATTTTATTATAAAGGATACAAATGAACAATCAGATGAAGAGATACATAGAGCAAGGTCTGGAAAGGTCCAGATCACAGGAGCTTCTGTCCCTGTGGAGTCAGGGTGTGCCAATGGTATATTGATGTGTTCACCAACCAGGAAGCTCCCTTGGGCATTGGTGTCCAGATGGTTTCATTACACAGGCATGATTGCTTAAATGAAAGACACTGTCATTGGATTCTCCAGCCTACCTCCTTTCCCTGAAGGTTGGGCTGGCCCAAAGTTCCAGTGGTTGGTCTTCCTGGTAATTAGCCCTTGCCATCTAGGGGCCTGTCTTGAGTCGCTCATTAGCATAACAAAGACATTCCTATCTCTCAGGAAATTCCAAAGGTTTTTGAAGCCATGAACCAGAACAAAGGTCAGATACAGTTTTTAATCATACTACAGTTGCCTATTATAATCGTTATAATTACAAATATTTGTCATTGGGATAAAACAGAGATATTTAGAAAGACAATTCTGATGAAATTTCACATACAGAGGTAATCAGTAAGTTAATGGCAATCACACTGGGTGTGTCTCTTGTGAGAGTTGCAATTTTTTTTATTTCTACATCTACATTTAAAGTAGGTTTAAAGATCCATAATAACTGGCTACTTATTTGATACAGAGTCATGAAAACAATGCTCTGATTCCAGTTATGTATTTTAAAAAACCTTAAACTTCACAAAGTAGGTGCCAAACACCATTCAGGGTACTTGATATAGGCAGTTTCTACCCACTGAAAACTGTTTCTATTTATCATTAGCCAACTTGTATTTATGATAGTCATGTCCTTGCAATTTGCTAACACAAAGATCAATTTATGTCTTCAGCCACACATTGTTAAATGCCAGAAACTGAAATCTGAATACTGACTTTCCATAAGCCTATGCCCAACATGGCTATCCATAATATAATTCAAATTACTAAACTACAGTTTTCTGTAAAATACTTTGATGTTCAAATAATAGCACAATATAATTATTACTTGATGTATATATCTCATTACTAGATCTTATTTGTCCTTTTGTTAATATCACTCATTTCCAATTGACATAACAGATTTCCCTATGAATGATGAATGAATGACAGTGTTCAAATCTTACAGTCATAGAAACTGAGCAACTGTGCTGTTTTTATTTTCAGAAGGGTAGGAATTGAATTTAGGTTTCCTACTAAATTCCAGGTCTATGTATCAATTACTGTACTAAATGTATCTCTTTCTCCTAAAATAATCATAAGTCACAAAAAGATATGAGGATTTATATCTAGGAATGGCTGAGCATTGAAGTTGAGATAACATTGCTAACACTACCATGAGAACAAATCAAGAATGATTGTTTTTGTTTTCATTTTTTAAATTTTTTTTTTGAGGAAGATTAGCCCTGAGCCAACATCTGCCGCCAATCCTCCTGTTTTTGCTGAGGAGGACTGGCCCTGAGCTAACATCTGTGCCCATCTTCCCCTACTTTGTATGTGGGACACCTACCACAGCATGGCTTGCCAAGCAGTGCCATGTCCGCACCCAAGATCTGAACCCACAAACCTCGGGCTGTGGAAGCAGAACATGTGAACTTAACTGCTGTGCCACGGGGCCGGCCCCCAAGAATGATTGTTTTTTAATTCATCTTTTATCAGTAACAACCATCACTTTCTTCCAATGGAATTGGCAAATGCAGCAAAACACGGTTTTCAAGAAATTAATAAAATTAAATATTTTAAGTAGCAAATGTGACATTTGAGTGAAATTATTGCTGTGTTTTGGGATAATGTAGACCAACCATTAGAAGAGAGGAACAGTGATTTTAGTGGGAAAAATCAATTTAAGATAACCTAAATAAATCATTTTTATTTAGTTTTCTAGGTTTCTTTTAAAACAGTAAGATAGGAATAAAGTATACTTATTATTTATATATAAAACTTTATTCATTATATAAAATTATAATATGTTTTATAGTATATAATTTTTGTAAGAATGTTATATACTGGGTATCGTGGGTGTGTATGTGTGCGTGTTCTTGGAGATAGATATATCTATATATATATGTATATCCTGGGAGTGGGAGGAAAAAGAAAAAGTAAAGTTTGAAAGTAATAGAATGTAGGAAAAATGAGACACAGAATAAGTCATAAATGGAAAAGGCAGACAGACATCTATTAAAATTGGACTTTGAGAGTAAAAAATACATCTAGTTTTTTTAACAGATAAATATTGCTAGAATTTCAGAGTCAAATGTTTATTGAGTACATATTACGTGCTTAACATTATGCTAATAAAGGGAATGAAGGTGGTTTAAGACAGGGTCCCTGTTTTCAAAGAGTGTAAAATCCAGTGGGAGGGACTGAATTAACATACATTAGATGACTAGAGAAATAAATCATATGGTATTGGTGTGGAAGGAGTTAGCTTCTCAGAGGAGGTAGAATCTGCAAGTTTTAAACAAAAAGCATATAAATTCCTTCCTAAAGTTTTTTACAATCATTCCTGAAATTAGGTCTTCTTTGTTTTCATTAGGAAATTGTAACTTCTTTGCTAAAAAGTATAGTTACCCCAATTCCTTTTACGGAGAAGCAGTTCTATTTTAACGTTATAATATCACTATTTTATGTTTTTAAAAATGTAGCTGCTAAAGATTTAAAGCCATGTTTTTTGCGACTCTTCCTGTTCCTGCTCCAAGAGCTAGAGAGTTAAAGTGATGTTTTGATTCAAACTCTGATATTGCGCTGGAAGTTCTCCATCCTCTTTTGCCCCTCCCCTTTGTACATTAGATTAAAAAAAATGAACAGAAGGTACTTATGGAAACACTTAAATTATCAATAGAGATTAATTTGCAGGGAATAACCTTCTCATGTTATTCCAATACTGTTAAAATTATTTCAGAAAACATCAATATTTGATATGAGGACTTTAAAATGAACATCCATTTGGTGAATGTCGTTGTTACTAGAATTGTATAGATCAAGATTTTTTTACAATAGCGAAGTCATTTGTGGGCAGTGGAGCATAGAACGTGGCTTTAGATGCCAAAGTGTAATGAAATTAAATTTACGTCACTCCAGTTTTGCTTTCTTTTCTATGGACTAATCATGAATCTACTATGTCACTTGAGTTTGCTTAACAGCTGGCGTTGATGAAAAGATACTGGTCTTAATATATAGTAAGGGTGGTTATAATAAACCAAGTACAATATGCTGAAAATTTTTATGAGTCAATTCATAATGTACATGTGAACTTGTCAAAAAAAAAATCAATACCTTAGTGAAGGATAAAGTTGGGGGGGAGTGGCTAAGATTACAGTTTTAGATTATTCTACCATTTGTTTTTAAATTTTTTGAAAGTAGCTATTTTAAAATTATATATGGGTTATATTTGCATATTTTTTGCCAGCAGTTTTGCCTCATTAGATTAGTAAACAAATCAAAGATACCTTACTAGGAAACTTCCCAATCTGATGCCTTCTAGATGTTAAGAAAAATTGGGTATGATGATATTAATTTGCTGTTAACTAATGTCGTACAACATTGCTAAATGACAGTCCATCTGTCAAATTAATGTCATGACATCCTACTTGTTATTTTAATATGTTATAAGGATGAAATGTGTTTTTTAGATATGTTTTACATTTGCACTAAGTAATGGAAAGTACAATATATTATGTGCCTGTGCCCTTAGGAGAGTTTTTAACAGAAATAATTGAAGGTAATAAATCTTACCCCTTTCCCTCTGTGTTGCCCCTGCCCCAGTATACCTTCTGTATTATTATATCTCCCATACAGAGCAAGCTTTCTAGATAGTGACAAAGGCTGAGCACTATTGTGTGTATTACAGAATAAAAACCACAATACCTGCCAAAACTTTGCTTTGCCCTGAAATGGTGATTTAATAACCACTCTGTATGATCACTTTTATGATGATTTGATCCCCTTTCCTAAGACTGAAATATGCTCTTGAATGATGTTGCTATTGAACATAAGACAAGTTTTTCAAATAATTAGGAACATCTACAAGTTAATAAATCTCTCCTACAGTTTTAATTTAATTGTGTACCTGGTAGGTGTTTTTGCTTAAGAGAATGTGTGTGAGGGTGCATGATTTATAACGTGTTTGGGGTTTTTTTGTTTAAATTGGCGGAGGCAACATAATTTGATAAAATTTGGTGAGGAGAAGTGATGCAATTCATATTTGATATATAACTTATTATTGTCTTTAATCGTGCCTTGATCTTGCCAACATTCCCTGATGTGAATTTTTTAAATTTGAAGATGGTTCCTTTTGAGACACATTATTCTAATAACTGGTGTTCCTAATAGTGCTTTGTTTACATATAGCACAGATTATTATATACTATCTTTTTAAAAATGTAGCTTTTAAAAACTGTAGCTTTTGTGTAACATTATCCAGAGTATTTTCAGTGTATATTTAAATGTGACAATATATTGTGAAAACAAATTTTCAAACTATTTAAATGGAATACTTTTCAACAAGAAATAATGATGTGAATGAAAACTAATCCAATATATATGAATGTAGCCCAGGCTTGCAATATTGGTTTATCCATTAATTTTCTTAGCCCAGGTGTTTGTTTAGTGGGAAGTCATCTCACAAAGTGATGATAGATGTATTTTACTCAGAGCTGCTTATACTAGTCCAACATCTTGTACTTTTCATGCTCAAAACTGTTTGGTTAGGAACCATTGCTTATAAATGTTTAAAAAAATCACAATTCAAGAAAATCGTTCATGATCTTTCAGTGGAAGAAACACTTTCTAAAAGCTTTCAATGAACAAATTAGAACATTTAAAAAACCTAGTTAGGAGAGAATTTTAACAATAATTTTGTCATAGAATTCTTGTCGAATAACATAAAAACAGAATTTTTTCTAAAATGGAAACCTTTTACTGATTTTTCACACTTAAAAAATAATACTTATTTGTTGTAAAAATCAAGCAAGACAAAAATCTCAAAACTGGAAATTCTACCTATAATCGTATCACTCAGAGAAAAACCGCTGTTAATACTTTGCTGCATGTCCTTCCAGGATTTTTTTTACAGGATACTTTTCTTTTTTTGGTGAGGTAGATTTGCCCTGAGCTAACATCTGTTGTCAATCTTCCTCTTTTTTTTTTTTTTTTTTTTTGGTGAGGAAGATTGGCCCTGAGCTAACATCTGTGCCAATCTTCCTCCATTTTATGTGGGATGCCCCCACAATGTGGCTTGGTGAGTGGAACTAGGTCCGTGCCTAGGATCCAAACTCTCGAATCCTGGCCTGCCAAAGCAGAACGCACAAACTTAACCACTACGCCACCAGGCCGGCCCCACCAGTCTTCCTCTTTTTGCTTGAGGAAGATTTGCCATGAGCTAATGTCTGTGCCAGTCTTCCTCTATTTTGTATGTGGGTTGCTGCCACAGCATGGCCACTGACAAGTGGTGTAGGTTGGCGCCCGAGAATGGAACCTAGGCTGCTGAAGCAGAGCATGCCAAACCTAACCACTGGGCCAGGGGCCCAGTCGCTACAAAATACTTTTTAATTTTGTATTTATGCAAAGTACTTTGCAAACTACCTTTTTTCACTTAATATATCATGGATCTCTTTCCACGTCAATACATGTAGATCTTGGTGATAATTTCTAATGACATGGTATTTTGGTCATAGTTAACTCCCTATAGGTAAACCACAGTTTATTTAATGAATCTCTCTAGTGATGGACATTTAGGTTGTTTCCAATGTGGGGCTTTTATAAGCAACATTGCATTTGTTTAATGATTTCCTTGGAATAAATTTCTAAAAATTAAAACTATTGGATTAAGTGTTGAGATAGTTTAAAGTTTTATATAGCTTATCAAATTGCTCTCTGAGAGAGTCATGCCAATCAATATGCAAACTTACAATGCCACAAACAACATACGAGAGTACTTGACACCCTCACCTACCCTGTGTATAATCCATGTTTCTAATATTTGCCAATTAGATATGATGGAGTAGCACATCTTACACATTTATTGACAATTCTTGATTTCTTCATTCATGAAGTACCAGGAAATGCATGCTTTCTTCCTGTTTTTCTATCTAAGTATTCATCTTTTTCTTATCAATAAGTAAGAGGCTTTTAGTGAAGATATTAACCCTTTGTGTATCATATGTTAAAGTTTATCCTTTAACTTAATTTATGCTATATGTCAATTTATGGTCAATTATTTGGCCAATTTTATTAGTCTTTTTATTGACAGTGTCTAGCTTCAGTGCATGCCAAGAAAGGTCTTCCTCACCCAGATTATGAAAATAATATCTTTTATTTTCTTCTAGTACTTTAATAATTTTATTCCATTTACTTTTTATTCATTTTGATTGATATATAATTAATATACAATAAATTGCACATAATATTTAAAGTGTACAATTTTACCAATTTAACATATTTATAATCCATGAAACCATCAACACAATCAAGATAATAAACATATCCATCACCTCAAAAACTTGTCTCCTGCCTCTTTGTAGTACTTTCCTCCCACCTCTTTTTCTCCCACACCTCCCTGCCATCCCCAAACAACCACTGATTAGCTTTCTGTCCCTGTAGATTAGTTTGCATTTTCTAGAATCTTATATGAAAAGAACCACAGAGTATGTATTCTTTTTTGTCTGGCTTCTTTAACTTAGCATAATTATTTTGAGATTTATCTATGTTGTTGCATGTAACAATAGTTCATTCCCTTTTATTGCTGAGTAGTGTTCATTACATGGATATGCCAAAATTTGTTCATTTGTTCACATGTTAATGGACATTTGCATTATTTCCAGTTTTTGGTTATTACAAATAAATCTGCTATGGACAACCATGTACAAGTCTTTGTATGGACACGTGCTTTCATATCTCTAGGAGTGGAATGGCTGCACAATATGGTAGATGCATGTTCAACTTTTTGAGAATCTGCCAAACTGTTTTCTAAAGTGCTTATACCATTTTACATTCCTACCAACAGGTAGAAAAGTTTCGGTTCCTCCATATTTTTGACAACACTTGGTATGGTCAGTCGTTTTAGTTTTAGCCATTCTAGTAGATGTGTAGTAGTATTTTATTTTGATTTTAATTTACATTTTCCTAATGATTAATGATGTTGAGCATCTTTTCATGTTTTCATGCCGTCCATTTATCTTATTTGGTCTGTTTAAATCATGTGCCCATTTTTTAAAAATTGGGTTGTTTGTTTCTTATTATTGGGTTTTGAGAGTTCTCTATTTATTCTAGATTCAAGTTCTTTACCAGATATATGCTTGCAAATATTTTCTTTTGCTCTATAGCTTGTCTTTTCATTCTCTTAACAGTGTTTTTCAAAGAATAGAAGCTTTAAATTTTGATGAAGGCAAATTTGTCAATTTTTCTTCTTTGGATCATGCTTTTGTTATCATATCTATGACAGCTTTGCCTAGCCCCAGGTTGCAGAGATTTTTCTCCTACATTTTCTAGAAGTTTTAGGTCTGTGATGCACTTTGGGGTAACATTTGTATATGGTGCAAGATATGGATCCAAGTTTATTTTTTTCCCCACTTTTCCAGCAATGTTTGTTGAAATGAATATCTTCTCTCCACTCAATTACCTTTGCACCTTTGTCAAAAATAAATTGCCCATAATGTATGGATCTATTTCTGAACTCTCTATTCTGTTCCATCCATTTATTTGTCTATCTTTACAATACCACACTGTCTTGATTACTGTAGCTTTATAAATCTTGAAATCAGGTAATGTTAATCCTCCAACTTTGTTTTCTTTATCAAAATTGAATTGACCATTCTAGGTCCTTTGCACTTCCATATGAATTTTAGAATTAGCTTGTCAATTTATACAAAAAAACTCACATGAATTTTGATTAAGATTGTGATTGGAAGAATTGACATCTTAAAAATATTGTCATTCATGCATGAACAAGGTATATCTCTCCATTATTTGAGTCTTCTATAATTCCTGTTAGCAATATTTTGCAGTTTTCCATATACAGGTCTTGCACATCTTTTGTCACATTTATTCCTAAATAGTTCATTTTTTATGCTATTGTTGTTTTTTATTTCAATTTCTGAGTGTTTGTTGTTAGTACATAAAAATATAGTTTATTCTTGTATACTTATCTTGTGTCCTGCAACATTACTAAACTCACTTACTAGCTCTAGCAGAGTTTTGTATATTGCATCTGATATTCTACATAATTGATCATGTCATCTGTGAATAAAGACTTCCTTTCCAACTGGAAGCTTTTAAATTCTTCTTCTTGTGTATTGCACTGTATAAAACCTCCAGTACAATATTGAATAGGCATGGTGAGAGGAAACAAACTTGTCTTGTTACTGAGACAAACTTGTTAGGGAGAAAGCATTCAGTCATTCACCATTAAGTATAATGTTAGATGTAGATTTTTTTGTAAATGCCTTTTAACAAGTTGAAGAAGTTTTCTTCTATTCCCATTTGCTGAGAGTTTTTATCAGGAACGTATGTTAGATTTTGTCAAATGCTTTTTCTTTGTCTGTGAAATGACTGTATGGTTCTTCTTTTTGTTAATATAACGATTCACATTGATTTATTTTATTTATTTATATAAAAATGTAAAACTGTATTAAATTCAAGTTCACATAAATTATAAGGAGAACAAACTGGAGCAATTGCTGAATTTCGAGTAAATGTTTCCTCATTGCAAAATGTACCATTTCATAATACATTCCTTCAAAGTTAAGAAAAAGTTATTAAACAAGTAAGAGAATGGATTTATGTGTTTCCTTAACCTCATGTTTTAATTTTAGATAATTTTAATTTATTTCCTGCTTTGAAAGATGAAAATAGGGGCAAGCCCAGTGGCTGAGTGGTTAAGTTTGCGCGCTCTGCTTCGGTGGCCCAGAGTTTCACCAGTTCAAATCCTGGGCGCCAACATGGCACCACTCATCAAACTATGCTGAGGCGGCATCCCACATGCCACAACTGGAAGGACCCACAACTAAAAATACACAACTATGTACTTGGGGGCTTTGGGAGGAAAAAAAAAAAAAGAAAGATGAAAATAACCAGATTTTCACTTTAGCTCCTATAATCCCTTCCCTATACATCTGGATTTTTACTAGTTATGATAATATTTTTACACTAAGGTGTTTTTCTCCAATTTTTTAAATTGAGGTAACATTGGTTTATAACATTATATAAATTTCAGGTGTGCATCATATTTTGATCTCCGTGTAGACTACATCATGTTCACCACCCAGAGACTAAGTACCATCCGTCACTATACACATGTGCCCAGTCACACCTTCGCCTTCCTCCTTCCCTCCTTTTGTTCTGGTAACCACTAATCCAATCTCTGTATCTATGTGTTTGTTGTTGTTGTTGTTGCTTTTATCTTCTATTTATGAGTGAGATCACATGATATTTGACTTTCTCCCTCCAACTTATTTCACTTAGCATAATACTGTCAAGGTCCATCCATGTTGTTGCAAATGGAAAGATTTCACCTTTTTTTTTTTTTAATAGCTGAGTAGTATTCCATTGTGTATATATATACCACATCTTCTTTATCCATTTGTCCCTTGATGGGTACTTACGTTGTTTCCAAGTCTTGGCTGTTGTGGCTGCAATGAACATAAGAGTGCATATATGTTTATGATTCGTGTTTTCATCTTCTTTGGAATGGAATAGCTGGGTCATATGGTAATTCTATTCTCAATTTTTTGAGGAATCTCCATACTGTTTTCCATGGTGGCTGCACCAGTTTGCATTCCCACCAGAGTGGATGAGAGCTCCCCTTTCTCCACATCCTCTCCAACACTTATTTCTTGTCTTGTTAATTATAGCCATTTTGACGGGCATGAGGTGATATCTCATTGTAGTTTTGATTTGCATTTCCCTAATAAGTAGTGACATTGAACATCTTTTCATGTGCCTGTTGGCCGTCTGTATATCTTCTTTGGAAAAATGTCTGTTCAGATCTTTTGCCCATTTTTTAATTGGGTTGTTTCTTTTTTTGTTGTTGAGATGTATGAGTTCTTTATATATTTTGGATATCAACCCCTCATCAGATGTATGGTTTGCAAATGTGTTCTCCCAATTGTTATGTTGCCTTTTCGTTTTGTTGATGGTTTCCTTTGCTGTGCAGAAGCTTGTTAGTTTGATATAGTTAGTATAGTACCATTTATTTATTTTTTCTTTTGTTTCCCTTGCCTGGTCAGACATGGTATTTGAAAATATGCTGCTAAGACTGATGTTGAAGAGCATACCACTTATGTTTTCTTCTAGAAGTTTAATGGTTTCAGGTCTTACATTCAAGCCTTTAATTCATTTTGCATTAATTTTGTGTATGATGTAAGATAATGATCTACTTCCGTTCTTTTGCAAGTGGCTATCCAGTTTTCCCAACACCATTTATTGAAGAGACTTTCCTTTCTCCATTGTATGTTCTTTGCTCCCTTGTTGAAAATTAGCTGTCAATAGATGTGTGGGTTTATTTCTGGGCTCTTGATTCTGTTCCATTGATCTGTATCTGTTTTTGTGCCAGTGCCATGCTGTTTTGATTAGTATAGCTTTGTAGTGTATTTTGAAATCAGGGAATGTGATACCTCCAGCTTTGTTCTTTTCCTCTCAGGATTCCTTTGGCTATTTGAGATCTCTTGTTGTTCCATATAAATTTTAGGATTCTTCAGTCTGTTTCTGTGAAAAATGTCATTGGAACTTTGGTAGGGATTACATTGAATCTGTAGATTGCTTTAGGAAGTATGGACATTTTAACTATGTTAATTCTTCCAATTCAAGAGGACAGAATATCTTTCCATTTCTTTGTGTCTTCTTCAATTTCTTTCAATGTTTTATAGTTTTAAGTGCACACATCTTTCACCTCTGTGGTTGAATTTATTCCTGGGTATTTTATTCTTTTTATTGTAATTATAAAAGGCATTGTATTCTTAATTTCTCTTTCTGCTACTTCGTTGTTAGTGTATAAAAATGTGACTTATTTTTGTATGTTGATTTTGTATCCTACAACTTCATTGTAATTCATTTAATATTTCTAAAAGTTTTTTGGTGGATTCTTTAGGGTTTTCTATATTTAAAATCATTTAATCAGCAAATAGTGACAGCTTCACTTTTTCCTTTCCAATTTGGATCCCTTTTATTTCTTTTTCTTGTCTGTTGGCTCTGGCTAAGACTTCCAACACTATGTTAAATAAGAGTGGCAAAAGTGGGCATCCTTGTCTGGTTCCTGTTCTTAAAGAGATAGCTTTCAGTTTTTCTCCATTGACTATGATATTAGCTGTGGATTTTTCATATATAGCCTTTATTATGCTGAGGTTCTTTCTTTCTATACCCATTTTATTCAGAGTTTTTATCATAAATGAATGCTGTATCTTGTCAAATGCTTTCTCTGCATCTATTGAGATGATCATGTGATTTTTACTTTTCATTTTGTTAATGTGGTGTATCATATTGATTGATTTGCAGATGTTGAACCATCCCGGCATCCCTGGAATAAATCCCACTTGATCACAGTGTATGATCTGTTTAATGTGTTGTTGTATTCAATTTGCTAGTATTTTGTTGAGGATTGTTGCATCAATGTTCATCAGTGACATTGGCCTGTAATTTTCTTTTTTTGTGTTGTCTTTGTCTGGTTTTGGTATCAGTGTAATGTTGGTCTCGTAGAATGAGTTAAGAAGCTTCCCCTCCTTCAATTTTTCAGAAGAGTTTGAGAAGGATAGGTTTTAAGTCTTTGAATGTTTGGTAAGATTCACCAGGGAAGCCAGCTGGTCCCAGGTTTTTATTTTTGGGGAGGTTTTTGATTACTGTTTCAATCTCCTTACTGGTGATTGGTCTATTCAAATTCTCTGTTTTTTATTGATTCAGTTTTGGAAGGGTCTATGATTCTAAGAACTTATCCATTTCTTCTAGATTATCAGATTTGTTGGCATATAGCTTTTCCTAGTATTCTCTTATTATCTTGTATTTCTGAGGTGTCTGTTCCAGTTTGTTCTCTTTTGTTTCTGATTTTATTTATTTGAGCCTTCTCTCTTTTCTTGTGGTGAGTCTAGCTAAAGGTTTTTCAATTTTGTTTATCTTTTCAAGGAACCAGCTCTTAGTTTTATTGATTTTCTTCTATCTTGTGTAGTCTCTATTTCACTTATTTCCAATCTGATTTTTATTATTTCCTCCCTTCAACTGATTTTGGGCTTTGTTCTTCTTTTCTAGTTCCTTTAGGTGAACTGTTAGATTGTTTATTTGAGATTTTTCTTGTTTGTTGAAGTAGACCTGTATTGCTATAAACTTCTCTCTTAGAACCACTTTTGCTGTGTCCTATAAATTTTGGCATGTCATATTTTCATTTTAACTTGTCTCCAGATATTTTTTGATTTCTTCATTGACCCAATTGTTGTTCAGTAGCGTTTTGTTTAATCTCCACATATTTGTGGCTTTTCCACTTTTCTTCCTGTAGTTGATTTTTAGTTTCATACTATTGTGGTCAGAAGAGATGCTTGGGGAGCTGGCTCTGTGGCCAAGTGGTTAAGTTAACACACTCTGCTTCGGTGGCCCAGGATTTTGCCAGTTCAGATCCCGGGTGCAGACATGGCACCACTCATCAGGCCATGCTGAGGTGGCATCCCACATAGCACAACCAGAAGGATTTGCAGCTATAATATACAATTGTGTACTAAGGGGCTTTGGGGAGAAGAAGAATTAAAAAAAGGAAGATTGGCAACAGATGTTAGCTCAGGTGCCAATCTTTAAAAACAAATGCTTGGTATTATTTTGATCTTCTTAACCTTATTGAGACTTGTTTTGTGGCCTAGTATGTGATCTATCTTGGAGCATGTTCCGTATGTATTAAAAAAGAATGTGTATTCTATAGTTTTTGGATGGAATGTTATGTGTATACCTCCTTCAACAATCTGGTCTAATGTATCATGTAAGGCCAGTGTTTCCTTACTGATCTTCTGTTTGGATGATCTATCCATTGGTGTAAGTGGAGTTTTAAAGTCCACTACTATTATTGTGTTACTGTCTATTTCTCCTTTTATGTCTGTTAATAATTGCTTTATATATTTAGGTGCTCCTATGTTTGGTATATAGATATTTACAAGTGTTACATCCTCTTGTTAGATTGTTCTCTTTATCATTATGTAGTGCCCTTCTTTGTCTCTTATTATAGTTTTTGTTTTAAAGTCTATTTTGGGGGCCAGCCCCATGGCCGAGTGGTTAAATTTGCATGCTCTGCTTTGGCGGGCCAGGTTTCACTGGTTCAGATCCTGGGTGTGGACATGGCACTGCTCATCAGGCCATGCTGAGGTGGCGTCCCACATGCCACAACTAGAAGGATCCACAACTAAAAAATATGCAACTATGTACTGGGGGGGATTTGGGGGAGAAAAAGCCAAAAAAAAAAGAAGAAGAAGATCAGCAACAGTTAGCTCAGGTGCCAATCTTTTTTAAAAAAAAAAAAAGTCTATTTTGTCTGATATGAGTATTGCTACCCCAGCTTTCATTTCATTGCCATTTGCATTGAGTCTCTTTTTCCATCCTGTCAATTTCAGTGTGTGAATGTCTTTAGGTCTGAAGTGCGTCTTTTGTATGCAGCATATATATGGGTCTTGTTTTATTTTTTTTTTTTTTATCCAATCAGCCATCCTATGTCTTTTGATTGGAGGATTTAGTCCATTGACATTTAAAGTAGCTATTCATAAGTATATACGTATTGCCATTTTGTTACTTTTTTCTGCGTGTTTTGGTAATTCTTCTCTATTCCTTTCTTCGTCTCTTGCTCTCTTCCCTTGCATCTTGATGGCTTTTTTACTATTACGTTTGGGTTCCTTTCTCTTAATTTTGTGTGTATTTATTATAGATTTCTGGTTTGTGATTACCATGAGGTTCATATGTAATAACCTACAGAAATAGCAATCTATATTAAGTTGGTGGTCTCTTAAGTTTGACCTCTTGCTAAAACCTCTACTCCTTTACTCCCCTCCTCCCACAGTTTATATTTTTGATATCATATTTAACTTCTTTCTTGTGTGTGTGTACCCATTACCCTTTTATCCTGGAAATAGATACTTTTAGTACGTTTGTCTTTTGACTTTCCTATTAGCTTCATAGGTGATTGATCTGTACGTTTATTATATATTTGCCTTTACGAGTGATTTTATTAATTTTTTATAGTTTTCTTATTCCTATTTGTGGACTTTTCTTTTCCAGTTAAATAAGTCCCTTTAGCATTTCTTGTAAGGCTGGTTCATTGGTGAAAACCCCTTTAGTTTTTGCTTGTCTGGAAAACTCTTTATCTCTTCTTCCATTCTGAATGATAACCTTGCCATGTAGAGTATTCTTGGCTGCAGGTTTTTTCCTTTTAGCACTTTAAATATATCATGCCACTCCCTTCTAGCTTGTAAAGTTTCTGCTGAGAAGTCAGCTGATAACCTTATGGAGTTTCCTTTGTATGTAACTTGTTGCCTTTCTCTTACAGCTTTTAGGATTCTCTCTTTGTCTTCAGTTCTTGACATTGTAATTATAATGTGTCTTTTGCGTTCATCTTGTTTGGTGCTCTCTGTGCTTTGCTGTACCTGGATGTCTGGTCCTTCCTTAGGTTAGGAAAATTTTCAGCTATTATTTCTTTGAATAGATTCTCTGCCCCTTTTTCTCTCTCTTTTCCTTCTGGGATGCCTATCATACAGATGTTAATGTTCTTGGTGTTGTCCCAGAGGTCCTTTAGACTATTCTCATTCTTTTTAATTGTTTTTTCTTTTTTCTGTTCAGCTTGGGTGATTTCTTCTAGTCTTTCATCCAGTTGTTGATCCATTCTTCTGTATCATCTACTCCGCTATTGATTCCCTCTAGTGAATTTTTCATTTCCTTTATTTTATTCTTCATTTCTGGTTGGTTCTTTATTCTATTTCCAACTTTTTGTTCTCACTGTATTCATCTATTCTTCTCCCAAGGTCAGTGAGCATCATTATGACTATTAGTTTGTAATCTTTATCAGATAGATTGTTTACTCCGTTTCATTTAGTTCTTTTTCTGAGGATTTGTCCTGTTCCCTTATTTGGAACATATTCCTTTGTCTCTTCATTTTGCCTGTTTCTCTGTGCTTATATCTATGTTTTAGGTAGCTCCGCTATGTCTCCCAATCTTGGAAAAGTGGCCTTATGTAAGAGATGCCTTATGAGGCCCAGCAATGTGGTTCCCTCTTGTCACCAGTTTCAAATGTTCCAGGAGTGCCCCCTGTGTGAGCTATATGTATCCTTCTGTTGTGGTGGAGTAACTTGTACTGCAGGTACATGGGAAGGCTATGCTGTTCCCCTGGCCAGCTGGTTGTAAGGCTTAGCTGCGTGCAGCTGCTATGGTTCCTTCAGTCACTTTATTGGGCAGGGGGAGCCCCAGCATAGTTGACTACAAGGTCTAATAGTACATTCCTAGGGCAGTTTTTCTGTTAAGTGAATAGGCCCTCAGCATGGCTGGTTGCTAGGCTCAGGGGCTTACAATTGCTGTAGGCCTCCAGCCTGCAAGCCTGCTGTCTGCTCTTTCAGTAGTGCAGCTAGGCGGGGCCAGATCCATGCATGGCAGCACACAATTGTTTCAGGCGTTGGAAGGTGGAACAGATCCCCTATATGGCTATTTGAGAAGCACAAGTCTGCTGCAGCTGACAAGCCCCACTGCCTGCAGGCCCACACACCACATCCACACAGTCCTGCCCTGTGTGCACACTCTGCGCACAGAAGCAGACCCACTCACTGTGATGCAATAGCCCCACACACTCCACCAAGGCAAGCCTGCCCCTCCCGCATGCCCTGCCCCACAAAGGCAGACCACTTCATAGGTCCCACACACCCTGCCTATGCATAGGTCCCACACACCCACAAGTTGCCTGAGAGCCTGCTGGTGGGTGGGGCCCATCTCTAGGGTGGGCTGCCTGCCCTGGCTGAGCTGGACTAAATTGGTACTGTAGTGGGCAGAGCAAACTGTTGTGCTAACAGGCCAAGGGAAGAATTCCAAAGGTGTCTGCCAGCCTCTGTGTCAACATGCCTGTACTCGGTCTTAATAATGTCTGCCACCAATGTCTCAGTCCCTGGGGAGGTGGTCCCAGCTGCCTTCTGCTTCCCTGAGATGTGTCCAGAGCCTATCAAGTGAGTCTTTTTTCACCAAAGGACTGTACACCTTTCTTTCTGGTGATCTTGTGTTGCTTTCTGAAATTCTTTCTGAATTTGTACATGGGCCCTTTAAGAGCAGACTTCTTTCTCTTATGTTCAATAGCTATTCTAGGGGTATTCCTCATTGTTAATAGCCAGCAAAGCCAGATATTGTGACACTCACCTCAGTTGTGCTAAGTTTAAAAGCTGCTTATTGTGGCATATGGTCCCCCACTTCTTTGGGAAAAGCTTCGTACCTGAAGATTGCTTCTGGCCGTGAAGCACTGTGGCTGGAATGTGGCTTTTTCCCTCTCTGGAAAGGTATTTCTGCCTCTTCCACCTCAGTCAGCACTGTTCTTTGTTTATCCAGTTTCCGGTTCTTTCTCAGGAGTAATTGTTCCAAGGGTAGTTGTAAATTTGTTGTGTCTGTGGAAGGAGGTGTTTTCAGAGTCCTCCTATGCCACCATCTTCCCAGTAATCCTCCCACACTGATTTATTTTTGAGTGTTAAATCTACCTTGCCTTCCTGGGATAAACCCAACTTTACTGTGATGCATTATCCTTTTCATATATTGAGGGATTTGATTTGCTAAAATTTTACTTTTAATGTTTACATCTATGTTACAATATTTTTGATGGTTTTGGTATCAAGGTAATGCTAGCCTTGTAAAATGAGTTGAGAAATATTTCCTACTCTTAACTTTTCTGGAAGTTTGCATAGAATTGATATTATTTCTTCCTTAAATGTAGGTGGAATTCACAGTGGAGTTTTCTTTGTGTGATTATTTTTAGCAGTTTCAATTTCTTTAATAGATGTAGGGCTATTCAGGTTATCTATTTCTTCTTAAGTGAGCTTTAATAGATTGAGTCGAGAGATTTTTTTTCCACCTAATTTAAACTATCAAATTTATGAGCATAAAATTGTTCATAATATTCCTTTATTATCTTTTTATTATCTGTGGAATCTATAGCAATGTGCTCTCCTTTGCTCCTGATATTAGTAATTTATGTCTTTTCTCTTTTTTTCCCCTGATTAGTCTGCTTACAAGTTTATCAATTATATTGAATTTCATAAAGTACCAGCTTTTGGTATTATTTATTTTTTCTCTTCTTCTACTTTATTTATTTCTATTCTATTTTTTATTATTTCCTATCTTTTGCTTACTTTGAGTTTAATTTGCTCTTCTTTTTCTAGTTTTGTAGGGTATAAGTTGAGGTCAATTATTTGAGACCCTTCTTCTTTTCTTTCTCTTTTTTTTTAAAAAGATTGGCACCAGAGATAATAACTGTTGCTAATCTTCTTTTTTTTTTTCCTGCTTTTTTTCTCTCCCAAAATCCCCCCAGTACATAGCTGTATATTTTAGTTGTGGGTCCTTCTTGTTGTGGCATGTGGGACACCACCTCAACATGGCCTAATGAGCGGTGCTATGTCCATGCCCAGGATCTGAACCCTGGGCCTCGGAAGTGGAGCATGTGAACTTAACCACTCAGCCATGGGGCCAGCCCCTCTTCTTTTCTAATATAGGCTATTAGTACTAAAAACTGCTCTCTAGTCAAAGTACTTTCTAATTTCCCTTGTGATTTCTTCTTTGACCAATGGGTTATTTAGAATTATATTGTTTAGTTTCCACATATCTGGGGATTTTAAAGATGTCTTTCTGTTATGGATTTCTAATTAAATTGTATTGTGGTCAGAAAACATACTTTGTATGACTTAAATCGTTTTAAATTTATTCAGACTTGCTTTATAACCTAGGATATGGTCTATCTTGGTAAATGTTCCATGAGCACTTGATAAGAGTGTGCATCCTGCTGTTGTTGGTTGGAGTGTCCACATTTGTCGATAATGTATTCAGGTCTTGTGTAGCTCTACTGATTTTCTGCCTACTTGTTCTACCAATGTTTGAGAGAGGGGTTTTGAAATCTCCTATATAATTGTAGGTTTGCCTATTTCTTGTTTTGGTTTTATCAGTTTTTGCTTCGTATATTTTGCAGCTCTGTTAGTAGATGTGTAAACATTTAGGATTGTTATGTCTTCTTGATGAATTGAAATTATTTGAGCTTTGAAGAGTAAGAAGTCAGATAAGCAAGAGAAATCATGAGCTCATTGCAATTAGGTTTATTCAAACACATTTGTTTTTCCTTCTACCTCATTCCAAAAAGGATTTGAGGCAGGTAAATTTATGTAGCACCTATTATGTTCTAGATACTAAAGTAGTGTTTTTCAAAAAATAAACTTTTACCACAGTCTTACAGCAAGAAATACATTGTACACAGAGACCCAATACACACATTCATTTATACATATTTTATGTGTTATATGTGTGTGCATATAAAAAAGTTTTATGCAAAAGAATTAACTCTTACATGTGATGCCATCCAATATTTTCTCTCTTCTTCTATGTCATTTTTTATTTTTTTGGTGAGGAAGATTCTCCCTTGGCTTACATCTGTTGCCAATCTTCCTCTTTTTTTGCTTGAGGAAGACCAGCCCAGAGCTAACATCCGTGCCAGTCTTTCTCTGTTTTGTATGTGGGTTGCCACCTCAGCATGGCTGACAAGCGATGTAGGTCCGCGCCCAAGATCTGAACCTAGGAACCCAGGCCGCCGAAGCAGAGTACGTGAACTGAACCACTATGCCATGGGGCCAACCACTCTATGTCATTTTTTAAATTAGCAATAGTCATAACCCACTGAATTGATTAATGACCAAGTAATGGATTATAGCTTACAGATTGAAAAAGACTGTACAAAGATAATAGGAACATGAATAACTCGAGGTTCACGTCCTAAAGGAGCTTTCATTGTAATGACAGAGGCAAACACACAAACAGATAAAGCTCAATTCAACATGATAACCTTTGATAAGAAAGGGAGCACTGTGCGATATTAGAGTTGGTGAGGTAAAGAAAAGGGTTACAGTTTTCCTAGGCCAAGGAAATGGCAAGAGAAAAGAGAGCTTAAAGTTAGAAGTAGAGGGTAGTTGGGAAATGAAACTAGAGACAGTTAGTAACCAAATCATTTAGGGCTTTGTGTGAGGAATTTGGTCTTTTTGCTGAAGGTGATGGGAAGCTATCAAAGGATTGTAAGTAGAGTGTCAACATGATAAGACTGGTGTTTCAGAGAAATCACTGTGGCTGCAGTATGGAAAATAGTTTAGAGAAGGACAAGACTAGGGACAAGAGGACTAGTTAGGAAGTTATTGCAAAGGCCCAGGTAAGAAAGGATGATGGCCTGAGCTAAATCAGTAGCAGTGATGATAGGAGCATATTTTAGAGATTAATTAGAGGAATTAATGATTTAGTAATTGATTTAGTGTAGGAAATCATGGTGAGGGTAGGAGAAGAGAATGTGATGTCTCTTATTCATTCATTTAACCCTTGGATCCAAAGATAGTTCTTAAAGATCTTCTGTAAGTCAGGCACCATAGTGGGTGCTAGAGATCCAGTGGCGAGCAAAACAGATGTGATTCCCACCCTCGTGAAGCTTATAGGCATTGGGGGAACATATATTATGCAAATAATTACATAAATAGATTTGTAAAAATTGTGATAACTACTATGAAAGAAAGGAACAAAGTGCTCTGAAAGGAGAGCAAGAAGTAGTTTAGATTAGGAGATAAAGATAGGCTAGCCAGGCACATAAGTGACAGGGAGAAGTAGTCTAGGTGAAGGGAACACCACGTTTGAAGTCCCTGAGATAATAAGGAGCTTAGTGTGTTCAAGAAGCAAAAAGGAAGCCAGAGTGGCGGGAGCTCAGTGAACAATTGGGGAGAATGCTGTAAGACAAGATTGGGGAAGTCATCAAGGACCAGACAATAAAATGTCCTGTTGGGGATTTTAAATTTTCTTCTAAGAGCAATGGGAAGCAATTGAAGAGTATTTGCCTGAGGAACATCGTGATCAGATTTGAGTTTTAAAACATTACTGTGGATTAGAATTGAGGGTGGCAACAGTGGAAGCATGAAAGCTCTTGCAGTGATCTGGGTGAAAAAAGAGGGTAACTTGGATTAGGGGTGATGTCATAGTAGCTGTATAAAAATGAATAGATTCAATATTTATTTTGGAAGTAGAATTAACAGGACTGAGTGATGAATAAAATGTGTGGGAAAAGGGATATTGAATTAGAGATCTTGGTTGCAAGATATAAAAAGCAAATTTGGCTAACTTAAATGAAATGAAAATTTTAAAAATAAGGATATTGGACAATTCACAAGGATAACCTTGATCGAAAAGTTAGAGAATTAGGGTTAGAAATGATGGAGCAAGGTCAGCAGGAACTAATTGACAGTCTCATTAGGCTACCACCACTGGAATGAAAGGAGTCCCACTGATTTTGCCATCTTTGTCACACTTCATTTGGTACTCAGAGTCCCAAGCACTCCAACTAGCTGAGCTTACGCCGTATGCCTGGCTCTTGATATACCAAGACAATAAGAGTATAACATCTTATGGAAGAAACCTGTAACTGCATTTGGGGACTCCTTCAGTTTTCATAGAGGGAGAGCAAGTTACTTCGACTTAGAGTCCTGAAGACTACACCAAACTTAGTGAAGAAAATCCCCACCCCCTAAAAATTAGGGTAATGTTAGGAAGGGAGATTGAATAGGAATAGCCAAAGAAATATCATATGTCCACTACAGAGAGGGAAGTGTCACGGGTGACTCCTTCTTTCAGAAAGCAGAGCTCTCAGACTTTAAAATCCCAAATGTCTGGTTAGCTTTCTTCAATGGCTAAGAGGGTCTAAATGATAGAAACATAAAAGGCCTCTTCACCTAAGGACATCTCTTTGCAGACTCTCTAGCTTTAAAAAAATTTTAATTGTCAGAGGACACCCTTCTACAAATGTTTAAAGAAGCAAATTTGAGAATAGATGAACTGTAGTCCCCAGGGCAGTTAACAGGTTGGAGGCCAGGTACTTCTAACCATGGATACTTATAGTCCACTTTAACCCTCTTAAAGCTTGAAAAGCATTTCCTTTAGTTCTCCTGTTATCAAAACTATTAACTTTAGTTTCCCAATGACCTTTAAGACTGGATAGTGTTTTCCTGTTCTCTTCTCTGCCCCACCAAACTCCGTATTAAACTTCTTTCCTTCCTCTACAATGTCCTCCCTCCCTCCCTTCCTCCCTTCCTTCACTGATTCAAGAAAGCACTGCTGTGGAATTTGACGTCTGAACCATCTAGTATTCCTCAGGGGTACTCTATTGAAGGATAACTTTAGACTTGAGGACCTGTTATCAGCAACCAAATAATACCTAGAGATTTATGCATCTGATATCCACTTAGTGAGCATGAGAGGGGAACAGTATTGGTACTCTAGTCAAAAGCCCAGCTATTAGGAGTTCTAGAGAACAACTTCCATATGGAAATTTCTGGAGTCTTTCGAAAATTAGAATTGATCTCTAAGTGATGATTATATCTTTGATCCTCTTTGAAGAAATAGCACTACCATGACTGGACACGGCTATGGAAGATCCAGTCATGAAGATAAACCTGGATAAATGGGAACCAATCTAATAAACTGAGATCCTAGAACAGACATCTTTTGGGCAGAACTAACGTAGAAAGACTTATCCTTTGTAGTTAAGACACTATAGGTTTTTTTATCTTCTAGCCCACAATCACCTATTAATGCAATACTTGGAAACCATTTCAGATGCTTTCTTAAGATTGCAGCTTCCCTTTCCTACCAAAAATGGGTCTGAACCGTGCTTCAGCTTGCCATCTCCACTTACCTAAATCTATCCTTGACCATAATCTTGTTTCAATCTGTCTGTTACTTTAGTGAGTTCTGGTCTAAATTAATCCCATCATTTGTGCCTTTTGTTGTTGTTTTGCAATTACCTTTTCCTGGTCCCTGTTATTTGACCATGCCACTTGCTTAATCACATTGCAACTCCAACTTGTCTGCGTAATGAAACTAACTTGGTGTCTATCTATATTTGTAAGCAAGTCTAAGTGAGAAGCCTATACTGGTTGGTAACTTCCCACTGGTTTTGAAGGTCATCATTACAACTAAATCAATGAACACATTTTTAAGGATATAATGCCTAAAAAGTAACATACTAGCCACTGGGGAGGAGAATGATACAAGGAAAATTCATGGGTTTTGCCCTCATAGCTTACTGTCTAGTAAGGAAGAGGGAAATATAAACAATTACATTCGATATAAGTTTAAACAGGAAAACAAGCACAAGAAGCGCATGGTTGTATAGGCTGTATGGGGGTAGGCCAGGTGAGAACTCCTTCACAGAGGAGTTGGAATAAAAATGTATGAATAAGAGCAAATGTTTATAATAGTACCATGTACTAGGTACTAAGTGCTTTACATAGATTAATTCATTTTTAAAGATATAAATAGGATTTCAGTATATAACTATAGAGAGAAGACCACTTAGTCAAAGCACAAAAGCCTAACTAAGAAGTTCTTTCTTATCTGTAAAAAAGGAAGTTTGGACTAATATTATCTCATTCTCAAATTGGCCAGGAAAGGATCTAGATTAGAGTTATTGGAGAAATAGGCTATGTGGCTGAATATAGGTACCCAAAAACAAGATCTTTTACTAAGTTTATTCCCAGTGCTACAAAAAGCTAGATTATGGAGCTACTTTACCTACTGTAATGTCAACCTATACTTACTTTTCTTTTTATAAATCTCAATAAGTTCTAAAGGATTTTTTTTTCCTATACAAAGAAGATAAGCGTTTTGAGAGTATGTTACTGTAGACAGTTTAAAAGATGAAGTACAAAAAACGGGACTACCTTCCCAAGCCACGAACACAGGAAGAAGCCTTAAGCCCTTGGGTGGCGGCACCAAAAGCAGGAGTTTCGTATTTCGTCACAGAATGCAAGTGCATGATCTCCATCTATCCACGTAGAGAAGACAAGACATTTGGGCAGTTTTTATAATGCTCCATAAGGCATTGGTATTGAACCATGGGTTAAATCTAACTCAGTGAATATATTTGATCAGATGCAGTTAGAATAATATTTCAGGTAGCTAAATAAGCAGGAAGTAGAGAACATAGCTCTGTTAATTTTGGTTAGTTTCAAACTACTGTATTCTGCTTTTAACTGAGCAAGCTGTCATTTTAAGAACAAGGCCAGCCCTTCCCTTTGTAGTGCTGTGAATCTCTGAGGTGTACAAATTAAAGCTGGCCACTTATGAAGATCTCTTTGGGACCACTTACATGAAATGAATAATAGGGTTAAATTTTAAAAAGCAAAATCCAGAGAGGTTTCCCAGAAGTTATGTATAAACCTTCATTAGGTACATTTTCCATTTTGAATTGTGGTGGACGGGAGCCAATAGGCTGGTGAGGCCAGCACCACATACTGCAATATACTCAATACTTAAACACTTAGTACTTGAATATTTCATATTTTTGGCTGAGTATGAAGCAGCATCTTTCACACTGAGTGAGAATAATGACAAAAAGCTTTTGTAGGAAAAACACCCATTTTAATAAAATACTAGAATCACATGATGCTTTGATGCCTATCCCGTTTTTGTGTGCGTGAGAAGAAAATGTATTTATCTTTGATAACTTTGGAGAAGAATATACAATAGCTAAAAAGCCAATTCAGAAAACTAGTAATATAAGTTGGAATGGACAGAAGCCTGATGTGGCATCTTTCCCTGTGCTTTGCAATTGCTCACTCTGGGGAAGCGATGCATTCATAATGTTCTTGGAAGGGTGATGAATTGAGAAAAACTGTCTTCTGGCGAGATTCTGAATTTCAGTGTAATCCTTCTTGGGATCGGAGGAGCTTCGCATCAGCAGTCACTTTACAGACCCAGAAAGTCACCAGAATAAAAACTCTGGCATTTTCTTAGAGATCCAGAAACAAGCAAGGGATAAAGAGAAGGTGGCAACTCCTTTGGATGCCAGCAACCCCTGTTCAGCCCTTGTTTATATTCTTTCTCACTGGTTAGATTAAAAGGAAAAACTTGATGCTATCAGAAAACAAACTCCTCAAGACCTTCATAATTTAGATTTTATAGATTGAGGAGGAGATTTCAGAGCAATGACAGGAGTTTTAACGAAGGAAAACAGAATACCAAACCAAACATTTGATAATGGAGGAAATTCTCAGTGTTGATGAAAGGGATGGATATGAAGATTTAGGGAACCGAGGGAACTGATTTCCCGTGGAGAGACTTGGAGCCTCCTGGAAGCATTCTTTCCCTGGCATTCATGTTGAATACAATTCCATTTTTTTCCTCTTCTTGAAATTCCTGCCACAGTGTTTCATTTGGCAATTGGAGCTAATTACGTACTCCTGTTGACTGCAATTAAAAAATGTTGTTCCATTTTGAAACACAAAATTTATGTGTATCCAGAATTACTATATTCCCACTATGAATCAATCAATTTGCTGTCGTTAGGTTTAAACCAAAATATATCTATGAGTCATATAATTTTAGTTCAAATAAAAATTCTGTGACTAAAGTTTGATTTCTCAAAAGATGATGATGCCAATCAGTTCTCAGCTCCTAGGATTCGAGAAATAGAAAATTCACTAGATCTGGCTACAGCTCACTGGAAAATGCTTGGGGATTTAGATTCATTTCATTTTCCTTACTTTTGCGTTTGCCTAGGTCCTCTTAGGCAATATGGTGGAAGAAGAGGAGAAAACAAAAAGTCAGAGAAACCTTATTCTTGTCCAGAGATGGTGCTTGTTAGCCAACTGACGTTAGGCAAATTATTTAACTTTATCAAGTCTCAGTTTTAGAATTCATAAATGGGGATAATAACACCTCGTCTGCACTCCTCAAAGTTGTGAGGATCAAAAATAATGTGATCGAAAGTTCTGTGTAAAGAATAAAGAAGTGTCCAAATGAAAAGCATCATTCCCATATACAGAGGTATATGTAAGTATTAAGTAATTACTGCCAGAATTTTAAAACATAAATCTGATCGTGCTGTTCCCCCACTAATTAAATTCCAATGATTCTCTGTTGACCACAAGATAAGTTCAGAACACTTTATTGTGGCATTAAAAAAACCTTCAACAAATTTTGCAGCTTTATCTTTCACCTCTTTCACCGTCCCCCACACGAACAGTCATCAGCTACATTGAATTTCTCAATGTTCTGCAAGCAAACCACACTCTTTCACATTGCCAATTCTTTTTTCTTTTTTAAGCTAACACTAGTTTATAACATTATATAAGTTTCAAGTCTCCAACATTATAATTCAACTTCTCTATACACTACAGAGTGCTCATCATCAAAATCTAATTTCCATTCGTCAGCATACAATTGACCCCATTTACCCATTTCGTCCTCCCTCCACCCTTTTTCCCCTGGTAACCACCAATCTGTTCTCTGTATCTACGTGTTTGTTTTTGTTTTGTTTTGTTTGTTAATTTTGCTTTTTAAAATATTCCACATGAGTGAAATCATACGGTATTTGTCTTTCTCCATCTGACTTATTTCACTTATCATAATGCCATCAGGGTCCATCCATGTTGTTGCAAATGGCAAAATTTCATCTTTTTATGGCTAAGTAGTATTTCACTGTGTATATATTCCATATATACATATGGATATGGATATGGATATATGGAGATATATATATACACAAACTACGTCTTCTATATCTATTTATCCATTGATGGGCACTTAGGTAGTTTCCATATCTTGGCTATTGTACATAAAGCTGCAAAGAACATAAGAGTGCATATTTCTTTTTGAATTAGTGTTTTCATAGTCTTCAGATAAATACCCAGCAGTGGAATAGCTGGATCATGTGGTAGTTCTATTCTTAATTTTTAGAGGAAACTCCATGCTATTTTCTATAGTGGCTGCACTAATTACATTCCCACCAACAATGTACCAGTATTCCCTTTTCTCCACATCCTCTCTAATGCTTATTGTTTCTTGTCTTTTTGATAATAGACATTCTAATGGGCATGAAGTGGTATCTCATTGTGGCTTTGATTTGCATTTCCCTAATAATTAGTGGTTTTGAATGTCTTTTCATGTGCCTGTGGGCCATCTGTATGTCTTCTTTGGAAAAATGTCTATTCAGATCTTCTGCCCACTTTTTTTTAACTTTTTATTAAGATTATGATAGTTTAAAACCTTGTGAAATTTCAGTTGTACATTATTGTTTGTCAGTCGTGTTGTAGGTGCACCACTTCACCTTTTGTGCCCTCCCCCGCCACCCCTTTCCCCTGGTAACCACCAATCAGGTCTCTTTGTCTCTATGTTTAACTTCCACCTATGAGTGGAGTCATACCCTCTGCCCATTTTTTAATTGGGTTGTTTGCTTTTTTGTTGTTGAGTTGTATGAGTTCTTTATATATTTTGGGTATTAACCACTTATTAGATATATGGTTTTTACCTAAAGCAATCTACAGATTTAGTGCAATTCTCATCAAAACCCCAGTGACATTTTTCACAGAAATAGAATTAAAAATCCTAAAATTTGTATGGAACCACAAAAAAACCTGAATAGCCAAACCAATCCTGAGAAAAAAGAATAAAGCTGGAGGAATCACACTCCCTGATTTCAAATTATATTACTAAACTATAGCAATCAAAACAATATGATATTGGCAGAAAAACAGACACAGATCAATGGAACAGAATTGAGAGCCCAGATATAAACGAATGGTAGCTAATTATTTTTATTACTATTTTTAAATGTTTCCTTTTCTGTGACAAGCTTTCAGGCAGAGTTGTTCCTTTAGCTTCATAGCACTTTTTTTTAAACTTATTTTTCTATTGAAGTAACATTGGTTTAATAACATTATATAAATTTCAGGTGTACACCATTATATTCCACCTGTTGTATAGACTATATCACGTTCTCATGTTCATAGCACTTTTATACATACTCTAATAGCACTATGGGAACATATCATACATGGCATTTGAAATGACAATCTTGTTCTTTTATTCATTGATTGACTGATGATCTTTTCATTGTGAATTATAATAACTTCAGAAAAATGCTTAACTATAAGTGTATATTTTAATGGATAATTATAAAGTGAAACTCATGAGACCACCTGTGCTGCATCATTTTATCTTCAAATTGGTTAATCTTGGAACTCTGTTTCTCAGAATCCCCTTTCCTGCATGACTCTGGTTTGGTGTTGGCCAAAGGAGCAGCTTGTGTGAGATTTGGGAGGCAGAGGTGAAGTAGCCTTTCTCTGAAGGTCGCTGGTTCTAACTTGTCCTTGCTCTTCTCTGCTCCACATGCAGCTCTTCTTCCCAGCAGTGGTCCCAGGCCCATTACCATATGTTTGGTTGCAGACCCCCAGAGGCAATAGCTTCCCATGACTTCTCCACTAGACATTCCTTTGCAGTTACATTTCAGCAGCTGGACGTGCTTGGCTTCTCAGATAGATTACTTGGTAACTCCTCTGATCCCCCAACTGCCTCTTGAAGAACTTCACTTCCCCAGCTCCCCCCACAGTTACATGAGGTCTAATTCCTATAATAAATCCCTCTCCATAACCCAAAGTGGTTCTGCTTCTCTGATTAAACTAAGACTAAATACACCATTATCTAGGTCAAGAAATAGAATATTACTGGCACCCCAGAAGTCCCTCGTATGTCCCTTCCTGATCACTCTTGTTTCCTTTCTGCCAGAGTAACTATGACCTGACTTTTCTGGTAATTATTCCCTTGCTTTTCCTTATATTTTATCACATATATACTTATGCATTCCTAAAACATACAGTTTAGTTTTTAAACTTTATAGAAATGGTATTTTACTATGTGCCTCTTTTGTGCCAGGTATCTTTCGTGCCAGGTATCTTTCATTCAACATTAAGTTCTTAAGATTCATTTATGTTTCTATGTGTAACCCTATTCACTAATTTTCACACTATGCCATAATTTATATATTCTATTCTTTTAAAATTGTTTGTTTGTGTGTCTCTCTCCCCCCTGTGACTAACAGGAACTATGTCTTATTTATTTTAGCATCCTCCCTCTATTCCAACTCGGTTCAACCCAACATCCAACACAGTACTTCCCTGTCTCAACTAGGACCTCAGCACTGAGTTACAATCCTACTGTGTTTCTTTAGTGATCATTTTCTTCCTCCTGTGCAACAGCTGTTTCTAATCTTTTCCGTTGGCCATAAACCTTTAACTCTCTTGCCTTCCCTTTGCTCTCAGCAGATGGCTCCTGTAACTTAGAAAAAAAATAGATGTTACAAAAAAAAATAGATGTTCTCAGATATGAACTCCTTTGACTTTGAGGCACCAAACCTAATACCTACCTGCATCCATATCCATCTTTTCCTTCTTCTCTCTTATTACAATGAAAAACATGCCTTTCCTATTATTCAAGATTAATTATTCTATGTGTGCAATGGATTCCATTCCTGCCTAATTCTCAGAACCTTTAGTGAGCATTTTCTCTCTTTTCTTTATATTTAGCTACTCCTTCTGGTATTTAAACTTGCTCAACTCTCTTCTATCTCGAGAAAAATATGTATTTATCGATCAGCTATACTTATGTCTTCAGTTACTGAACTGTCTTCTCCCTCACCGTCAAACTTCTTCAAAGAGTGGTCTAATTCAATCTTTCCGTTGCTTCAACTCCTGCTTTTCAGCCCTCTACAATCTAACTTCCTCCTGATCATCCCCTGGAACTAAAGTTGAAACTCTTGTAACTAACCTCTATCTAATCATCATAATACAAATTAATTGGTGCTCTCTATTGCCTCTGTGAAACATACTGACTGATGCCCACAGCAACTGAACACACATAGTTAATATGCTACTGCCTAGTATACACGTGGAATTTGTTCCCACTAGACAGCGGTAGGCTTACCAAGAATGCCTTGTGTTTATTCAACCTGTTTATGCTAGGTATATTCGTTATTGTAATTACATAATTTAACTGATTATTATGTAAACCATTACATAATTGTTACATGAAATATAAATAGGAAAAAGAAAATGGTTCTGGGGCTGGTCCTGTGGCCGAGTGGTTAAGTTCGCATGCTCTGCTTCCGTGGCCCAGGGTTCTGCTGGTTTGGATCCTGGGCGTGGACCTAGCACCACTCATCAAGCCATGCTGAGGTGGCGTCCCACATAGCAGAGACAGAAGGACCTACAACTAGAATATACAACTATGTACTGGGGGGTTTAGGGGAGAAGAAGAAAAAACAAACAAACAAACATAGAAGATTGGCAACAGATGTTAGCTCAGGAGCCAGTCTTTAAAAACAAAAAAGAAAATGGTCGTTTCTATGAAAATTAAATTGAATGCTTTGGAAAATTCAAAAAAGGAAAATGGCTTTAAATTTTTCCGTTGGATTGGTGAGCAAGAAAAGATTGGGGCAAATCATAAGTATCTAGGATTCTGCACCCAGATTGCTTCATGAGCACTTTTCCTCCAAATTTTTTTATTGCAATAAAATATATATAACATAAAATCTACCATCTTAATAATTTTTAAGTATACAGTTCAGTGGTATTAAATACATTCATAATGTTGTGCTACCATCACTACCATTCATCTCTAAAACTCTTCTCATCTTGTAAAACTGAAACTGTATACCCATAAAAATAATAACTCCACATTTCTCCTTCCCCCAGCCCCTGGCCCCACTATTCTACTTTCTTTCTTTATGATTTTGACTAATCTAAGTACTAGTCTAAGTGGAATCATATAGTATTTGTCTTTTGAGGACTGGCTTATTTCACTTAGCATAATGCCCTCTAGGTTCATCTGTGTTGTAGCATGTATCAGAATTTTATTCCTTTTTAAGTCTGAATAATATTCCATTGTATGTATATACCACATTTACTTATCCATTCATCTGTCAATGGACATTTGGGTTGCTTCCATGTTTTAGCTATTGTGAATAATGCTGCAGTGAGCACGATGTGCAAACATCTCTTTGAGACACTGCTTTCAATTATTTGGAGTATATACCCAGAGGTATAATTGCTGGATCATATGGTAATTCTATTTTTAATTTTTTGAGGAATTGTCAAACTGTTTCCCACAGTGGCTGTACCATTTTACATTCTTACAAACAGTGAACAAGGGTTCCAATTTCTCTACATCCTTATTAACACATTATTTTCTGTTGTTTTTTTTAAAGTAGCCATCCTAATGGATATTAGATGCTACCTCATTATGGTTTTGATTTGCATTTCCCTACTGATACTGAGCACCTTTTCATGTGCTTATTACCCATTTGTATATCTTCTTTGTAGAAGTGTCTATTTAAGCCCTTTGCCAATTTTTTAATTGGGTTGTTTGGGTTTTTTTGTTATTGAGTTTTAGGAGTTCTTATGTATTCTTGATATTAATCTCTTATCAGATATGTTATTTGCAAATATTTCCTCCCATTCTGTGGGTTACCTTTTTACTCTATTGATGGTGTCCTTTTTTTTTCTTGTGAGGAAGATTGGCCCTGAGCTAACATCTGTTGCCAATTTTCCTGTTTTTGCTTGAAGAACATTGTTGCTGAGATAACATCTGTGCTAATCCTCCTCTATTTTATGTGGAATGCTGCCACAGCATGGCTGGAGGAGCAGTGCTATGTCCATGCCTGGGATCTGAACCTGCGATCCGTGGGCTGCCAAAGTGGAGTACACCAACTTAACCACTACGCCATCAGGCCGGCCCCTGTTGATGGTTGTCTTTTGATGCACAAAATTTAAAAATTTTCCTGAAGTCCAATTTGTCTATTTTTTCCTTTTTTCCTTGTGCCTTTGGTGTCATACCCAAGAAATCATTGCTAAATCCAATGTCATGAAGATTTTGCCCTCTCTTTTCTTCTAAGAGTTTTATAGTTTTAGCTCTTACCTTTAGGTTTTTGATTCATTTTGAGTTAATTTTTATATATGGTATTAGATCAGAGTCCAGTTTCATTCTTTTGCATGTGGATATTCTGTTTTCCCAGCACCGTTTGTTGAAAAGACTCTCCTTTCCTTCACTGAATGATCTTGGCACCCATGTCAAAATCATTTGACTGTATATACAGGGGTTTGTTTCTGGGCTGTCTCTTCTATTGTATTGGTCTATACGTCTGTCTTTATGCAAGTATCACACTGTTTTGATTATTGTAGCTTTGCAGAAAGTTTTGAAATTAGTAAGTGTGAGTCCCCCAGCTTTGTTCTTTTTCAAAATTGTTTTGGCTATTTGGGATCTCTTGAGATTCCATATGAGTTTTAGGGTGGCTTTTTCTATTTATGCAAAAATCATTATTGGGATTTAAGTAGGGATTGCATAGAATCTGTAGATTGTTTGGGGTAGTATTGGCATCTTAACAATATTAAGTCTTCCAATCCATGAACATGGAATGTTTTTCCATTTGTTGCTGTCTTCTTTAATTACTTTCAGCAGTTTTGTAGTTTTCATTGTACAAGTCTTTTACCTTCTTGGTTAACTCATAAGTGATTTATTCTTTTTGATACTATTGTAAATGAAATTGTTTTCCTAATTTTCTTTTCAATTATTCATTGCTAGTGTGTAGAAATGCAACTAGTTTTTGTGTTTTGACTTCGTGTCCTGCCTTTTTGCTGAATTCAATTATTAGTTCTAACAATTTTTTCGTGGAATCTTTAGGGGTTTCTACATATAAGATCATATTATTTGTGGACAGAGATCATTTCACTTCTTCCTTTCCAGGTTGAATGCTTTTTATTTTTTTTTTCTTGCCTAATTTCTCTGGCTAGAACTTCCAGTGCTATGTTGAATAGAAGTGGCAAAAGTGGACATCCTCGCCTTGTTCCTGATCTTAGAGGAAAAGATTTCAGTCTTTCACCATTTAGTAAGATGTTCACTCTGGATTTTTGATATATGGCTTTTATTATGTTGAGGTAGTTTCCTTCTATTTCTAGTTTGTTGAGTGTTTTTATCATGAAAGGTGTTGGATTTTGTCAAATGCTTTTTCTGCATCAATTGAGATGATCCTGTGGATTTTTTCCTTCGTTCTGTTAATGTGTTATATTATGTTGATTGATCTTCATATGTTGACATATCCTTGCATTTCAGGAATGAATTCCACTTGGTCAGTGTATAATCCTTTTAATATGCTGCTGAATTTGGTTTGCTAGTATTTTGTAGGGGATTTTTGCATCAATGTTCATAAGGGATATTGATCTATAGTTTTATTTTCTTTTAGTGTTTTTGTCTGGCTTTGGTATCAGGGTAATGCTGGCCTCAAAGAATAAGTTAAAGAGTGTTCCTTCTCCTTCATATTTTTGGGAAAATTTTGAGAATTATTAGTGTTAGTTCTTACTTAAATATTTGGTAGAATTCACCAGTGAAGCCATCAGGTCCATTGCTTTTCTTTTTTGGGAGATCTTTTATTACTGTTTCAATCTCCTTACTAGTTATAGGTCTATTCAGATTTTCTATTTCTTCATGATTTAGTCTTGGTAGCTTTTCTGTTTCTAGGAATTTGTCCATTTCATCTACATTATCCAATTTGTTGGTATACAATTATTCATAGTCCTCCCTTATAATTCTTTTTATTTCTGTAGAATGAATAGTAATGTTCTCACCTCATTTCTGATTTTAATAATTTGTCTTTTCTCTGTTTTTCTTAGTCCATCTGGACAAACATTTGTCAATTTTGTTGATCTTTTCAAAGAACCAACTTTTTTTTAATAAAGATTTTATTTTGCCTTTTTTCTCCAAAGCCCCCTGGTACATAGTTATATATTTTTAGTTGTAGGTCCTTCTAGTTGTGGTATGTGGGATGCCGCCTCAGCATGGCCCAATGAGCGGTGCCATGTCCACGCCCAGGATCCAAACCAGTGAAACCCTGGGCCGCCAAAGCAGAGTGTATGAACTTAACCATTCGGCCATGGGGCTGGCCCCTCCAACTTTTGATTTCATTCATTTCCTCTATTGTTTTTCTATTCTTATTTTATTTATAACTGCTCTCATCATTATTATTTCCTTCCTTCTGCTGGATTCATCGTTTGGGTTTCATTTGTTCTTCTTTTTCCAGTTCCTTAAATTGTAAAGTTAGGTTGTTGGCTTGAGATGTTCCCTTTCGTTTTTCTTTTAGCTCTTTGAATATATTACCCCATTGACTTCTAGCTTCCAAAGTTTCTGATAAGAAACCTGCTGATCATCTCACTGAAGATCTTTTTTATGTGATGAGTCACTTTCCTCTTTCTGCTTTCAAGCTTTTTTCTTAGTCCTTGTCTTTCAAAAGTTTAATTATAATATGTCTTTGAGTGAGGTTCTTTGAGTTCATCTTTCTTGAAGTTCCTTGAGTTTCTTGTATGTTTATTTTCATGTCTTTCATCAAATTTGGGAAGTTTTCAGCCATTATTTCTTCAAATATTCTTTCTACCTCTTTCTCTCTCTCTTCTCTTTCTGGAACTCCCACAATGCCTATGGTGGTTCATTCTTTTGTGTCCCACAGGCTCTGTTCATGTTTCTTCAATCTTTTTAGTTTCCGTTCCTCAGACTCAATAATTTCCTTAGTCCTGTCTTCAGGTTCACTGATTCTTTCTTCTTCTGGCTCAAATCAGCTATTGAATTCCTCTAGTGAATTTTTTTTTATTTTAGTTATTGTAATTTCAACTCCAGAACTTCTTTTTGGTTTCTTTTTAGACTTTCTATCTCTTTATTGATATTTCCATTTTGTTCATACATTGTCTTCTTGATTTTCTCCACATCTTCCTTTAGTTCTTTGAACATCTTTAAGGCAGTTGTTTTAAAGTCCTTGTCTAGTAGGTTCACTATCAGGTCTTTTTTAGGGAGAGTTTCTGTTGATTTATTTTTTTCCTTTGAATGGACCAGAGGTTCATGTTTCTTTGTATCCATGTGTGGGTTTTTTTGCTGTTTTTCTGTTGTTTTTGAGTGTGTTTGTGTTGTGAAAAACTGGACACTTGACTCTAATAATGTGGGAACTCTGGAAATCAAATTCTCCTCCTTCCCAGGATTTTCTGAGTTTTGTTTTTGTTTATTATTATCATTTTATTGTTGTAGGTGTCTCTGTGCTAAGGATCAGCCTGAGGTGTAAACTTAAAGTCTTCTCAGATCTTTTCTGAGCCTGCACCTTTCCCTGGGCATGTATAGTGACTTTCTGATTTTTCTTGTATATGCAGTTGCTTTTGAATGTCCTAGTATTTAATGTCTGGCTCCCAAAAGGGGAAAAAGAAAAATAAAGGGAGTATAAAAGGGTGCCAGCCTTTCAGATACCCTGGAAGTCACTTCAGCTAGAGAGGTAGAGCTAGCAACAGTTGGGGGAGGTGCAACAACACTGGTCATCCACCTCTTGGTATGCACTTCTGAGATTAGAATCAGTAATCAACAATCAGAGCACAGATCCCTGATATTTTATGAATAGGGTCCTCTTTGCTACCCAGGCTCCTGCAAGCTACATTGAAAACTTCTCCTGGAATGTGTACACAGCTGCTTGCCACTGGGCTAAGACATGGGAAATTGGTAGCTTCTACTGTGCTAACAGCTGAGAATGATCAAAATTAACCATGATTTACCATCAAAGCCTTCCCCTGGAAGTTGCAAGCTTTTGGTAGGCTCCAGAGTTCCAAGATAGTTACATCAAACAGATTCTGCTGATGCAGTTGTCTAAATGGGGAGACAGATTCCTTTTGCTTCCTGCTCCATCTTCTCAGAATCCTGTCCATGAGCACCTTTTAAGTTCTTGATTTACTTTAAATAAACCAAAATGGATTTATGAATATGATTTGTGCAAGAAAACTGAGACTGATTCCAGTAAACAGATTCGAATAATAGATTATACTCCAAGAAATCCAATAAACAGATCACTTTGTTTGATCACCTTTGATATAAGGCCTAAACCTTTCTTTGAGTATAATTAGGCTCAAAGAAAGGTTTAGGCCTTATATCAAAAGATTGGCAAATAAATGTACAGTTATATGTTTTAAGTTAAAATAACATGTTAAAGAATGTAAATTTTGTTTATGATTACCCAATTTAATCACTTTTTCAATGAACTAACCATTGACCAATTCCCAGGTCCCACTTACCACAAATTAAATAAGAAGTTTTCTACTGTACTGATCATCTATAAATTATACTCTCTAAATCTGGTAGATACTTTTCAATTCTAACCTTAATTGATTTATTGATGACATTCGACCCTATTGACATTTGTCTTCTTAAATGCTCTCTTTCTTTGGTCTCCATGCTACCACACTCTTCTAATATTCTTTATTCTTTGGCTTACTTCTCAGTTTCCTTTGTGGGCATTTCCTCTGCCTCCCAGCTCTTAAATATTGGTGGATCTCTGGGGTTTTTTCTAGCCTTCTGCTCTTTTCACTCTATACACTCACCTTAAATGATCTGATTCATTCCTTTTGCTGATGACTCACAAATATATAATTCTGAGTCCAATCTTTGTCCTGAGACACACACTTGTATATCCAAATGACTAACCCTCTGGCACCTCAAACATAGCATATCTAAAAGTGAACTAATCACTTCTCCCCCACTGAATGATTAGAACTCCTCCAGTGTCATCAGTTCAGTGAATGGCACCCATCACATCCTTAATTTCCAAACCAACAACCTGATAATCATTCTTAACTCTTCCTTGTCTTCATGACATCCAATAAATCTTCAAATCCTGTTGCTTTTACCTACTAAGCATTTTTCAACTCCATGTAATTCTTTTCATCTCTAATGTCATTGTCCTCTCCTAATTTTTGTAATAACCTACTAAATGGTCTCCCTACCTCCAGTCTCTCTTCTCACCAGTCCTTTTTGCAGTCAAAGTTGCATATCCATTATTCAGTGTATGTACAACTGAAATAGTCTGAACTCCTTAATATGGTTTATTAGGCCTTGTATGGTCTGACCTCTGCCAGTCTTCTCTTGCTATTTCCTCAAACATTCTAGCCATACTGAATTTCTTTCACTTCCTGAAACATCATGCTTCCTTGCCCTCAAGGTTTTATGTGCTATTCCCTCTACCTAGAACACTCCTACTCATCCTTCAAATATCAACTTTAAATTCATTTCCTAGGGAGAGTTAACCCTGATTCCTAGACTAGCTTAGATATCCCAGAAACACGTTCTCATTACACCTCTCTTTACTGCAATTACTTGTTTAATATTTGTCTTCCTGACAAAATGAAGCTTCAATAAGAGTAGTGGCCATGTCACTCCTACTCACTACTGGATCCACAGCCCAATGCCCATCACATAGTAGATAATAAATACTTGTTGAGTGAATGAATGAAAAAACAAATTGGAAATAGTGAGCACTCAATAACTGTTTGTTGAATGAAATAGTCTTTTTTTAAAAAAAAGTACACTACAACTTTCTATTCAGAGGACAGTTGTCCTCAGTATGCTCATTGCCATGGAAAATGTTATTTAAGCATCTGGAATTCTTTTTGGAATTGCTTTCAGAACATGTAATATATTCTCCTAAATACCCTAGATAGTGGCAAATATTTACCCTTTGAGGCTGAATTTTATTTTGGAAGCAGCAAAATCACTGAGAGCCAAGATGGGCAATTAAGCTGGGTAATGCTATCAGAGGTGAAAAATTATGTGTGACTATAAATTAATAAGTCTGACTTTTTTGTATGGCTCATAAACTGGGTCATAAGGCAATTCCAGAAGAGAAGTTCCAAAAATGTTTTGAGCAATGGCAGGATTGTTAGAATGTTTGCATACCTTCCCAAGGGAACTCCTTTGCAGTGGGCACTGCTCATTTGGATGAATACAGACAGGAATGTTTTGTTTTATTTTGTTTTGTTTAATAATTCTTGTTTCCTTTAGACACAATTTCTACATACATATGAGCTTTACTTAAGGCTTTGGGGAGAGCATTATATAGTAGACAGAGCCCAGAAATGTTTAGTAATTGTTGTGTATTGTCATCATTATTGTGAATATTTAGTAATGTGCAAAGCACTTACAAATTAATCATCACCATAATTTGGCCACATATCATGACAAAGTAAAGCTATTTTAGCCCACCTACTTTAAATACCTCCTCCAGCAAAAATGTTATGAAATATAGAATAATCCTTTGCCAACTAAGATAGCTCTCAAGGGTACCAACCACTGTGAGATTGGGTTGGCTCAGTTTATTGAAGTTAATGAGTGAGTCCAACTGCCACAGATGGTGCCTTCAGACTTTGGTCAGACATCTCAAAAATATGTATTATTGGTCAAGAGGGAAATCATGGGCAAGAACAGAACTACAGAAATAAATCTATCTTCCTTATTAACAGCAACAATAATAGATCTCTTTTAGATCCCCCACTATGTGCCAGAAATTATGCTAAGCCAAGCATTTAATGTGCAAGTATTATTTTTTTCATTTCAGAAACCAAAACTAAGAGAGGTTAATTAATTTTCCTATTATCATACATCTAGCAATTGGAAAAGCTAGACTAAGAACTCATGGTCTACATAATTCCAAAGCCCAAGTTCTTTCTACTTTACTTGAAGTATAATAATGAACTAAAACCAGGTCATCATCATTTGCAAAGATAGTACTTTTTTGTGTTAATGGTACATTTTTAAATCCCATCCCTGTCACTCTAATTCTTTTTATGGCTCATTTTCCCCCCAGTGTCTCAGTCTTCTGGCAGCTTTACTGTCTTCAAAATAAGCATCAAGAGTTTTCTGTTGAGTATCTTTTTCTCAGCTTTTTACCATAATGTTGAGTGTTTTCTGGCTGTGTTCTCAACTGTCCTTGAAGAATTATGCCTAATTTCTAATTTCATTGCCCAAAAAGTTGTTACTGAGGCTCAGATCCTGTCTTTGATGATCTGCCCTATGGAAACTAACTTTCTGTGATCTTTGACTCCTATAGAATGGCAGTGCATCAGTCCTTCTCTCTGAGGAATTTTTTTACTGCTTGATATTGTGTCTTATATGGGGAAAGTGGGGGGAATTCATGGAACATTTCCAGTTGCTAAATCTTATATCTATATCTTGTCCAAGCAGACTCCAGTTTGGGTGTGGACCTTGCTACTAGACTCTGTCAATCTCCCAGGGAATGCATTGCTGTCATAACATTATTGTCATATTTCCATCTTGATTGTGCCATTATTTAGAGGGAACCAAATTCAGTTACTGCTTTTAACTTGATGTCCTTGGTAAGGCTCTTTGAGGGAAGTGTAATTTGTCTTGAGTAGGTAGGTGGACACATTATCTCTGTTTTCTAGCTTAATGCTAGCAAAAAGACTATGATACAAGAGCCTTTAGTGCCTGATTACCGGGAAACATACAACAAAAGGAAATTAGAAAGGAGTTAGTAAGCCTTTGTGTCATAAAAATCAGCAATATATTCAAGTATCTACCAAATTATAAATCAATCTTTTTCTACATATTTACAAGCTAGCATACTTTAACCCCACCTCTTTGTGTTTATCCTTTTATTTATATTTCTGATTGATTTCATGGTGTTTCTTTTAAGGTGAGTAGAGTCCGTTTCTAGCTCCTCGTAAATTTTAACTCTTCATCTGTCCTTCATCCTTCATCATGATTTAATTATTTATTATAAGCATCTCTGAAGTCACATCTGTCCATAGAGCTCTTTTCTGGGCCTTAAAATTATATTGAACCCTCTAAGTCACGCTCTATATTCTCAAAAATTCTCCTAGATTGTAATGAGAAGATTAGATACATGAATAAAAAATCTTACCAAAGAGAAATATGTTTAAGGCTATAAGGAACAACCAGAAAGAGAATATGCAATGAAGAGAATTAACAGAGGTCTTAAAACTGCTGTTCCAGTAGGTCTCTCCATCTGTGTGTTATCCTACATCTTGCTCAGGGCAGCCTACAATGTTATTAGTCTGCTAATACTAATTTTCCAAGGGTTCAAGTAATTTAACAGCAGGAATTATTCTCACCGAATATACTACGGACCTAAGTCACAACAGTCACAACTTTATACAAGGTCTCGTGACAATTATAGAAATAAATATTTAAATGTCTTGACTTGTCGTTAATTATCTACTAAAAATAAGCTGATTTCTAGGACAGTTTAGCTAGATGTTCCTTTGTTATCTGTTAGTATACATTGTTAGTATATGTTAGAATACTAATATATATGTTAGTTATGCTTTCCATTGGTATACATATTTTTTCCCTCTGCAAAACTTTTAAGTGTGGGAAATAAATTCCAGGTTATGATAATTAGTGATAAAAGAGTCAAGTATTACCAAGAAGGAAACCAAAGGAGAGAAACATGCACAAAATGTTGAAGAAAACTAGCAATGATTTTCATAATTGCTTCACTCTAAATCAGTGTCTTTCAAACTTTTTAAACCATGATTCACAGTAAGAAATGCATTTTATCTTAAGATTCAAAGTAGTTATCCTCACTATGTGTAATGCACCTTTGATGCTATTTCTATTTCATTTTTAAAAACTATGGCCAGGACCAAATAAATAGGTCAAATTCCATAGTTTGAAAATCACTGCTTTAAATTGTCCACAGCTACCAAAAAAAAAAAAAGAAGTTTAAGTTAATGGTGACATAGGCCAGTCTAAGTCAAGTTTAGTAAGAGATATTTACCATGATCCTTTTTTTCCCTTGCTGACAAAGTTGTACATTTTCTTCCAAATAAACCTAGTATACTTGAATTCATACTTTATCATAAGACCCATCTAGGGGCCGGCCCAGTGGCGCAGCGGTTAAGTTCACACGTTCCACTTCTCGGTGGCCTGGGGTTCGCCGGTTCGGATCCTGGATGCAGACATGGCACCACTTGGCACGCCATGCTGTGGTAGGCGTCCCACATATAAAGTAGAGGAAGATGGCACGGATGTTAGCTCAGGGCCAGGCTTCCTCAGCAGAAAGAGGAGGACTGGCAGTAGTTAGCCCAGGGCTAATCTTCCTCAAAAATAAAATAAAATAAAATAAAATAAAATAAAATAAAATAAAATAAAAAGACCCATCTGGGAATGTAAAGCATTTTGTTTATCAGGTATAAATCACACAAGAAACATCTTTTCTGAATTTTAGATCCATTTTTTAAAACAAGAGAAATGATACAAATGGTATTCTAATTCCATTTTTTTAAAAAACTTTTCAAAAGAAAGAAGTTATGTGTGCCCAACATTGCATATTTTTAGGACGCTGAAGAGATTTTACTTAGGGTGTTTTTCTTATTTCAAAGTAATAGTCCAAAAGCAAAGATTTTTTTTTTACATCAACTAGTGTGAATTTTGAATAGCAGATATCTGCTTTTGCAAATAAATCATTTCTATCAAATTCATCTGTTCCTCTTCATATGGTATATCACAAGTGTGTTGCAGCTGGCTGCTTTACAAACTGGAATTTGAATTCTTTTAACAGCTCCAGCGGAAGATTCCTCTTTAGTATCTGGGCTTTTCATTGCTACACGCTCTGAACATGGCTTTAGCACAACTACTTAAAGCTCCTTCAATTAGAAATTGCAAGATAGCTGTCATCAAACTTATGTAAAGTGGATCAGCTAAGCATCTGGCAGAATTCATATGTGCAACAGATTAAATACCTACATTTTCTCATCTTGAAGCAAATACATTGCTTTTATAGCTAATGGAAAAATCAGAAGTGTTTCCATTATCCTGGTTTTAAAAATACAAGTACAACGAAGCAAATCTCAAAGTAAAATTCATGTTTTTAAAAAATTTCAATTAGGAAGTACATAAAATAGCTTTATTTTCATCAGAGTGAAACTTTAGCATTGCTTTTAAGACATGAAATATAAAAATCACAAGAGATTGATAGCTTTTGAATAAATAGCATAGTGCTAAGCATAATGAATTTTGCTGTCTGGAAAGCCCATTTAAAACTCACTCTCCTAAGCAATATTATATCATATAGTAGAAAATGCACCCGAGAGTATAAAAAGCCTGGGATTCGGTCCTAGGTCAGCCATTAACTGACAGTGTAACTTTGGGTGATTCATTTAACCTTTCTAGGCCTTGATTTCCTATGTTAAAAATTAAGATATTAAACTGCATGTTTTCTAAATTCCCTAATATCTTGGGAATAGTGAGGTTTTAGATAGCTGTTTACTATATAAATGTTAACAAACAGTAATTATCCACTATTTTCTTTCCACATTCATTAGTGTGTACCTCTCATCATGTAAGTAGGAAGTAAAGCCGTATCTTTGCTTAAATGCAAGAGAGTTTAATAAACCTTTTAAAAAAATCTCTGACCCCACTTAGAAACTAACAGAAAAGAGATTTCTAAAAGTCTGTTCTGGTTATCTAGACAAAGCTTGTGATCACTATACTAAGAGAATAAATCATATAGAAAACACATTAGCAAAGACTGAAGAGAGTAATAAGATAAAACAGCGTGCTCATCTACCCATATCAGTGAGAAAAGGCAATGTGTTTTTATACAATTGAATTGAACAAAAATTATACTAACTTATGAATGATAGGGCTACCAGAGAGAGAGAATGGTGACCATCTGGAGCTAAGAAGTTTCTTCTTCATGTAATCACAGCAATGACATCATTCACAAGTGGCAGAACATAGTAAAGCATTTATCTTTCATTCCACAAGGTGGTATGTTTTATGTATAAACTATTTGGGGTGCTGTTTTTATTCTGAATCTAATGACGTGCTTTTTAAATGGTTTTCTTATTTTTGCCTTGTTAGTACATCATTTAGAATCCTGCCTCTGGGTCTAACAAATTGCCTGATGCCAATGCAGATACATGTACTTGTCCCCAAATTGATAACATATGCCAAGATTTTCTGTATTGCCTTCAATAAACACACTTCTGGGGGTATTCTTGACCCTGATCCCAATGAGAACTCCCAATGTGTTCCCTCTCAGCAAGAGAATCAGCTTCCCTGTGCTTCTTCCCCTGTGGTTATGGCTTTAAAAATTAAAGATACTTCAGAGAAATAATATGATTTTTTACCGATAAATATTATTTGTGTATAGTATAGGACTGAATGAGGTTTGTGAAATAATATTAGAAGTTATTTAAAACAAAAGTTGAAGAATTGTTGGCAATAAATTTCACCAACTTTAATATAAGAATCTACTCAGAGCCTTCCAAATACCTAGGGTTCTGCCTTCTCCTCTCTTCCATGACTTCTTCAACCAAGCCCTCTCTCAAATGCTTACTCCCAAATGAGTCCAACATCAGTTTCAAGGAGTCCAGGTTGAAGGTGTTTGATTTCCAGTTCTTTGTGTTTGCCTCCTAGATGTTTGTTTCAGATGCATCAGTAAACTGAACATCAGTGGTAAGGTACAGGCTTATGCACAAACTGCAGTGTATATTAAGAGTAATTTGGCCATTTATCCACTCATTCGTTTATTCTCTCACTTATCTGTCAAATATTTAAGTGCCTTCATTGTTCCAGGCATTGTGTGAAACGCTGAGGATACAAAATGGAACGAACTCTCTCTTAAGAGTAACATAATAATAATGGTAGCACTAAACCTAATATTCAGCAAAGTAAATGAAAATAAATTTTTATTTAAAAAATCTTTATTTCTAATGATTTTCTCCTATTATTGATTTGAAATTGTTGTTTCATTTATTTCTGCTTTCGTGTCTTAATATAGTTTAAGCTAAGAGTTATTTATGGTTTAAACACTACATCTTGCCAGAAAAAAGTGATCAGTAAATGCATTTAAACATTTTATGAGTTGTTAGTGGCTCCTAATTGTTATTCCACTCTAATTTTTGCTTTAAAATAATTTTAGATTCTTGTTGTATGCTTGGGCTAGGAGAATGGAGGGAAATGGTCTCTGTCAGCAGGTCTATGGGGATTGGAACTTGAATGTTATTTATTTAGAGAGGATTATAATCGGTATGAGCTCAGAGATCAGGAGACAGTACACACTACAAAAGCAAATATAATTATTAATAGGATACATAATAGAAGTTTTAACTGTGTCTACAACAGAAATGAGTCGTCGCTTTCCACTCTGGGAGGGGCTGGTTGTCTTCTTAAAGAGTGTCCTGGTTCAAATGTAAAGCAAAGCCAGTGATCAAATGCTTTCCTAACTAGAGATTAGCTCAGGTGTTTACCTCTAACAGTCTTTCTACTCAGGGCATAAAAAATGGTGTGTTAAAATGAAAAAATATTCTGTATACTGAGAGAAACGATACTGCTAAATGGTAAGGTAATTCTTATTCAAACTAAAAATGTCTCTTTTTCTTTCACTCCGATTGAGTCATCAGAACATTCAGTATTATGCTTAAGCCAATAAAAGGAAGAAAGAATAAGATATTCAGAAATAAGACATGTCCATACTTACACAGTTTCAAGTTAGAAATGGTTGGTTAATTATCTTATTGAGTTGATATCCACTACAATATTTAGTGCTTTCTATTTCTGAAGTACAGCGCAAATATTAATGAATTGAGCCCATGACACTCTTTAAAGTTTGTTAGTGTTGTCACCGAGATTTCTAAGGCAAAGAGAAAAGAGATCATTTCAATGAGTGTACTTTGGGCTGGAGGGACTGTAGCACGTTCAAATACCCTTAAATAAGTTAGTCCTGTTTTGGAAGCACGATACACTTCTGGAACAATTAGGGAATGTCAAGATTGGACATGATTATGTGCCAAAATAGACAATAAGTGTTATAGATTAGAGTAGAGAGGTAGAAAACCAGATCTATAGTTGATCTTAGAGCAAAGGGCTATTTTGCTCCTTTATTATATTAATATACCATGATTTTTTCTTTCACCCTAACTACTTCAGAAGTTCCTTTGAGACCAGGGAAGGTAATTGCCCTTCCTCAACTAACTATGCACACATAGGGAACAGTCTACCCTTGCCCTCAAAGGCAGTTACTTTAGCATCTAAGGTGTGTACAACTCTGCTTGTCAAATTTTCCCAAAACGAGAGACAATAAAAACTAGCCATTCCCAGGAGCAGATCTTCAACATTAGAAAAGTGACCAGAAATTTGGAGGATAAAAAAGAGTTGAGGCAACGCTGTGTGGTTTTCTACATGAGCTCCTCGTCCCTACCATTTTTTTAAAAAATAAATTAACTCATCATGAGATTTCCAATGCATTCTTTCAACATATGGTAAGAGTGTAAACATACTGGATTTATTTTAGGAGAAGAAATAACCTGATTGATTCAAACAGTACCTCAGAATTTATTCCATAATGTCAAAAGTCACAACTTCTTTTTATCACTTTGGATTCACAAAATTGCATCAGAGGAAGATATATGCCTGAGTGTGATTGCTCCCAGACATGCATTTTTCCTCCATCAAGGATCTGAAATAATACTAAAAAGCCAACTTGTATTTGTGTGGATTTTAGTGGCAGTCATCCAGAATGATTTCCCACCGAATATTATGCCAAACCTGTGAACAGTAAGGATATATCCTGACACCAGTAATTTTCTCTCTGGCATCTAAAATTAGGATCCTTCTGTTGGTATAACTGTTCTCCCAATTTAACTAGCTATCTTGTATTGCTTTTGTGAGATTAGGGTAGGAGTGCTGAGCAGGCAAGTATTGGAGTGAACATGTGAAAAATTCAAAGAAATTGCTTAACAATAGAAGAGTTCTAATATCAGAGATAATGGTATTCTTACACTTTGAAATGAGAATGCAAAATTCAAAACAGTTGAATTGAATGTAGAGAAAGTATACACTGGAATGAAGTGAAGTACCACCAAGGATTAAGTCTTCATTTTTATTAGAAATAGTCCCTCCCATGCACACGTGTCACCACGCTAATAAGCAGCAGGAGACAGTGTTGCGCTGTTTTCTTCCCAACATAAGAAGCCTGAGGATGAAATCAGAGATCATCTGCTTGCGAATATGGGGAAAAGAACCCATTTTTACTGCAAGGATTTAATGTGATGTTGATGGTAAGTGACATGATCACTGAAAACAGATGCCATATGGAGTCTCACTGATTGATGTGCAAATCTCTGACAGCAGAAACCCAGGTTGTCAGTTTGCCTTCATGGTTGTCTTATTGAGATCTAGTCAGGAAAGGATCCTCTTCATTTCAAATGTTGGGACATGAATCACGCTGACAGAGAAATAAAAGGTTCTTCTATCCGGCGTTATTATTCCAAAGTGTAAGCAACATGGGGAATTTTTCCAAAGGTGAGGCTCAGGAATTTGAAAATCCCCTTTAACAAATTCTGTTCTTTAAATGAAGAACATTTTCACTTAGTTCACTAGAACCCATTTTCTTGTTTAAAACAATGTCGTCTTATCCTTTTAGATGGTTACTATTACCTTTCAAGTGTGTGCTATCCTTCCAGGTCTATGTGTGACAACTTTGATTAACTCGGGTTTTTTCAAAATGAAGAATTGTGGCGTCTCATGTTTTTGCGTGAGTTTGGATGCTGCCATAGTACAAAGAGAAAACGTGACTTTACCATGTGCAGTAAAAGACGGACTGACTTGAATTAGGAAATCTCTCAAAAAGCAGCCAGAGGAGCCTCTCCACCTGAACTAAGTTTAGGAGACCTGTGCAGTTTGGTTTTAATTGGTGCGGTCTGATCAAGCGAATCAAAAGAATGAAGTATTTATAAGCTCGAGAGTGAATGGTATTCTTTAGAATCTCAAAGAACTATATATTATCTTAGATACTAATCATACGTGATTCTGTATAGAAAAGCACTTGGCAATAACATGAGAAATGATGGCATTGGATAATGTGATGTAGTGGAAAGGCATCTGAACCCAAAGCCTATAAATACTTCATTCCAATGGGAGACTCTAGTTATATTTTCTTAATTGGTTTTTGATTGGCTGGCTCATTTTATGTTTGTTTTAATAATATCTATTAAAGATTTTTCTACTATAAAAGCAATATATTTTTCATTTAAAAATTGGATTATGTAAGAAAAACCACCCATTTCTTTACTACCCAACGACATCCAATATATTTTTCTATGCACAGATTTTTATACTTAAAAAAAATACCATACATAAAATTTTGCATTCTGCTTTTTAAATGTAACACTATATCACATAATGTGTTTTGTGTTAGATCTTTCTAAATTTTCTTTTATTAGCTACAATGATAATCATCAAATGAGTATACTAAGGTGTTCTTAACCATTCCCTCATGGATATTTACCACTTTTTATTATGATAAGTAATGCTGCAATGGGCCTTCCTCTGCAGAGTTGTACCTGGGGATGTTGGTTTATATTTATACAATTGGTTCCCAGGTATAGAATTATCAGGTTAAACTATAAAAACTTTTTAGAGGCTTTGATAGAAATTGTTTTCCAGAATTGTTGTTTCAATTTACACTCTCTCTAGCGGAGTGCGGCAGTATTCATTCCATGGCTCATTCACATTGTTGATTTTTTAAACTCTCTTGGGATTCTGTGAGGCACAGTGGAATTTAGAAAGAGATGTGATTGCCGTTTGACCCTTTCCTTAGCTCCCCCTTAATGTATAATTTTCTCCATGTATAATTTTCTTCTTATAAGATGAATTACAAAATATCTTGTAAAACTATGTGAAAAAATGGCAAAAATAAGTGGAAATTTATCACTCCTAATTTAAAAATGCTTTTTAAGCACCTGCTGTGCACGGGGTTATTCTACACACAAGTATATTTTTTAGCTGGGAACACCTAACAGATTTTTATTTTCCCCAGGGGATAGTAGTCTAGGGAATGAGAGGATGAAAACCTTTGGTTAGGGAATCGAGACCCATTCTCTATTTCACGAACTTGCTGTCTGACCTCGCACAAATTACTTAGCCTGTTTGGGTCTCTATTTCTTCATCAAGGAGGGCAGTGGATTTAACCAGATTATCTCTAAAGTGCCTCTGACTCTAAGATTTTTTGATCCTATCGAAATCATTTTTCCAGAAAAAAATGATCCTTCTAACTATTCCTCCTTCCAAAAGCCAAATGAAGAGTGCCTACAATATTTATTCCCAAAAACTTTCAGTGAGTTCAAGTCTATGTGACTGTACTGGGGTAACTTCCATGTTTCTATCCAGATTCACTTTAAAGAAATACCATTATGAGAGCATAACCTTTGCTTGATCCTTTTGTCAGTTAAACAAAAACAGCTGAAAATTATATCAAAGAATTCTTTAAAAATATAAATAGACTGTAGAATGTGCCAAATTATGCCCTAAGCTTTGTAGTGTAATGGTCACTGGTTTCAATGGGAATTTCACGCAAATCTTTGAGATTACAATTTGGGGCTCATAACCACAGCACAGATGTCCTACTCTAAACAGCTAGCATCACCTTATCTGGGCTGCAATGAATACTTATTTTGTTTATTATGCTTTTGTGTATACTCTTAAATAAAGTGCTAACAAGGAAAAAATCATATATTATTTCCTAGCAGGTTTTCTTACGGAACATTTAGTTAAACGTGTTTTTTAAAAACAGCTTTATTGAGATATAATTCACATATCATAAAATTCACCCTTTTAAAGTGTATGATTCAGTGGTTTTTAGTATATTCACAGAATTGTACAATCATCACCACAGATATGTTTTAAAAACAGGATGAAAGTGTGTAGACAATACACCAATTGCTTGCTTCTGTTTACTGGATTTGGTATCATGTATAGTTTTTTTTCATTCAAAACCTTGTTCCGTTGTAAGAATTTAAAGTATTCAGAGTTAATAAAGTAATTGGCTGTGCTATGGGCACATTTTCAGTTTAATTTGAAATTCACCATCTACCAAATGCTACTTGGAAGTCTTTTGTTTACATAATATCAAAAAATTAAAAGTGTGTGTTTGATGGTTTTGCAATATGATGAAAGATGAGTAAGACGCTGAGAAGAGTTCCTATGTTTCTGAATTTATTTTAAATATTTAGAGTCATTTAAAAAATTTGCCTTCCTCTGTTGACTTAGAATTCTAATGATGATTAAGTATCACGCCCCGAGAAAAAACATCCAAAGGTCATAGAGGGACAATAGTTGTGTTTTCTCTTCAAGCCATGAAAAAAACCAAAACTGCTTGTATTTTGAAAAAGCATGGGTATGATTAAAAGTGATAATAATAATTGAAACATTTATATTTTATTCTAAGCATTTCATAGATTGATCATGAAAGAGTTAACTAGATTTTTCTACTTGGGCCTTTGCAATAAGCTTGCTAGTAATCTTTTCTTAACTATTTTATAAACAAGCTGAATAACTTACTACTGCACCAAATGATTGTTTAGTAACTTGTACTACTGAAGCTATAAAAACATAATACTACCACTGTAAATTTAGATAAAACCTTGTCTCTTTAACACTCCTATATAAACTTTCCAATGCAGCATCTCACTTTTCTTCCCCAGTCCATCTCTCAGGAATTGAATGGCTTGTCATCAATTATTCTCTCACTGTTCAATTTGAGAAATTGATACCCATTTTATAGATGGAAAATTTGAAGGAAATTCTCACTAGAGAGATAAAAGGAGGTGGCCTGACATCCTCCTGGGACTTCAGTAGAGACCTTAATGATAAGAACCACTTTTCTAAGCATTCAGACAAATTACTTGAAGTGACCTTGAATAAGTCATTTAATGCTTACATGCCTTATTTTTCTCATCTGCCAAATGAGAATAAATAGTGGTCTAGTTATGTGGTTGCTTATGATGAACAAAGTAGTTGTATAACATCAAGTAATTGTATATATTCTGTTCCTCGGAGAGGCATCAACAAATGAATATTTTTAATATGACCTATAAATTTTCTGATACTTTCATTCACATTTGGGAAACTATTTGAACTCGTAATCTAAAATACACTGAAATGCTATAAAAGTATAAATAAGATAACATATTACGATATTTTAGATTATGAACACTGATTTTTGTTATTTTGTTTTTAAATGAGCATTGAGATATACAAGAAGCAAACTTAGCTTGAGGAAAGTAAGATGATTCATAACGAGACATAAGAAAAATTCAGAAAAAAATGCAGGACAGTTAGTAGGGATCAAATACATAGCTGAGGAAAAAAAAACTTGGAAACAAGTAAGAGACTGGAACTAGTGGGCATGATTTTCATTTTTGTAAAATTAGTTGGTTATTTCTGGGAATGTTCTGTGCTTTATAAATGTGATTTATATATTAGTAGGATGCTACTTACTGAGGCTGCATTGTTCTCTAGGAAAAAGACTGATGCCCTCTACTGTCATCTTATTTCCTTCTGCTTGCTGTCAAAGCAAGAGGGAGAGGGCAAAACCCAAGCAAGGTGGTCAGGGAGCAACACTGGGAAATTCTGGCGTCAGTCCTCCCACGGGTGGAATCGCCTGCCTGTGTCTGACTGTTTTATAACTGAAGTGAATTCACCTCATCATTAGAGTACACAAACATAATTCTTTTTGAAAGATTTCTGTAGTAATACCATCTGACAAAAATGTGTGCTGCGGAAATTCAGGAAAACTCATAAGAGGTGGAAGTGTCTTCTGTATAAGATTACTCTTGAGTGAAACTAAAATGGGTTCCTTTGGTAATCAGGAGAAACCTCAGCCAGAGATTCTTTCAGAACTAATGAGTCCTTCCTTACTCAAGAAAGCAACCTAAAAGATTATTTAAAGTGAATGCTGACCGGACAGGCCTAGAATTGTTATTTTTCATTATTTTATCCAAGCGTATGGAAAATTCTGGCTGTAGATGGCAGCATGATACTAATGCATTCTTTCTAAAACCTCACATGGCAAATTCGTGAGAAAGACGCTAAAAGCTGGCTGGTGCCTGGAGGACTACAGTTTATTCACCAAAAATCAGTCACAATTTTTCTTTGTTGAGGGTGAAAACTTTCCTTGACTCTGCAAGCATCCACCTCTAAAGCCACTACATTCAGACTTATCCTCAAAGCTTTGAGCATGTTCCTTTAGTTGCGGGGTTTGGGAGACACAATGAATGTGTATTTTATTAGAGCTTCTGAAAATACTAATTGTGGGGCCTTTGAAAGCACAGATTTGTCAGCATTTCACATTAATGGGTCTTTTATTTGTTTATTTTTCTTCCTGATTTATAGGCAGCACCCCATTATAGAGGCAATATATTTTCATTTAAATAACTTTCAAGTTATTTATGACTGGCAATGACTTTGAGGCTGGGATGTTTTACTTTGTTTTATTTTTGTTAACAGGTTCATTCTGGTGCTAGTGATAACAGTAGAGCCTAACGTAAAAGCTGTTTTACAGAGTTCTCTGGATGATTGGAATAATCAAGTTAATGTAGGAAAAGCCAAATTTTTCATGAAAAGTCCTTTTTCATTTCCAGCTATATTCTAATTTAAATCTTTAACAAAAGAAAATAATGAGGAATCAATAAGTGATGAAAACTCACTATGTGACAGATACTATGTAAGGCTCTTTTATATCTTATTTCATTTAACCCTTGTTACAGATCCATGGTTATTATTTTGCACATGAAGGCAAAGAGATTCAATGACTTGCGCAAGAATTCACAGCTAATAGTGGTGAAGCCAAGCTGTAAAGCACGTTTTTTAATTCTAAAATCAGTTTCTTCAGAACCATTACAACTTCTTCTCTGAGTAGAAAGACAGACTGGTAAGTAAGACATGAAAGATTTAAGACAGGAAAATGGATATAATTTGCAAGCACTGGAATATGTAGTAGGTGATTTTTAAAATTTGCTTTTTCATTCAATAAATACTTGTTAAATGTCTGGTATGTCCCAGGCCCAGGACAGGAACTGAGGAAACACTGACAAAATCTATAATACACCGATCTCGCGCTTTTGTAGTCTACAGGAGGAAACCAACACACAAATAGACAATTATAACACAGTGTGCTCTATGACTGCATTTAGTACACAGTAATATATGGTGAAATGGGAAACAGAGAGGGCAAACCTCACCTAGGGTCGAGGGGAAGAGAGCCAACTGGAAGGAAACAATATTTCAGTTCAGTCTTACAGGCTAGACTAGCCAATTGGAAGGGATAGATCCCAACAGAGGGGCAGCATAAACCAAAGACAGCATGGTATGCACATTAAATAACATAATCTAGCTCTAATACTAAAGTGCAAAGTTTAGAAAATACTTTTGTTGAGTTCAAAGGGAAAAGTCAGAGTCACTATTTTCTCATCAACCCTTAACTCTAACCTAAAAAATATTATAAAAATGCTAAATCTTGAGGACTCTTATATGACAACCTCAATCAGCAAAACTAGAGTTAAGAATCTGGGAGGGGGAGGAAAATAAGAAAACTGACATTTATTGAATAGCATTCATGTTATCTCAATACTGCACGTTAACTCTGTGATATTAATATTAATGTGCCTGTTTTATGATAAAACTTAAAAACATTAAGGACCTCATCTGTAGCAAACTAAAAAATGGTAGAGCAGAATTGGGGCTCTAGTGTCTGTAAAGCCTGTGCTCTTTTTATGCCTTTGTAGGGAGAGGAAAAAAATATCTTTTTCCCCCTACCCTTCGAAGATCTCAGCTGGGGTCCCTGTAACAAAAGACTGATTGACAAGAGATAACCATATAAATTTATTCAATATAAGTTTTACGTGACACAGGAAGCTTCATAAGGAAATGAAGACCCAAATAAGTGATTAAACCTCAGCAATTTTATGCTAAGTGTGATGAAGAGTGGAAAGTCATGGGAAAATGTAATAGGACAAAAAGAATATAACCTGAGTATAGTAAATTCAGGGAAACTTAGTGAAGCCTGTTTGTTCAGATTCCTCTCACTGTCCCTCTGTCTTTGGAGACATGGATGCTCCTTTGCTCCTGGTCTGGGGAGGGCACCTCTCACCTGCGGGTCTTATGACCTGCTTCAGGGGAAGGTCAGAAGTTCTTCCTGCACATGCTGTTTCTCAAATTCCTTCAGCTTAAAATATTCAATATGCCAAGGTGCCACATTTTGGCGTAGCGTCTCCTGAACCTTGTCACTTTCTTTCCTCATAGGAGCTGAAAGTGAAGCATCAAAAAGTCTGTCCACTATGACTTCCTTATGCGCTTTACCGAGAAGAAAGTTCCTTAAACTCTGGCTCAGGTGGTTTACTTTTATAAATCACAAATCCATTCCCAATGCCTACTCATCATCTCATACATACATTAAAAATTAACTTTCTAACTCTTACCACCAGCACCACACTGCATACCATTTATTTTCCTAAAACAGAACTAGTCACTTCACTTATCCAAGCAAAAACCTTTACTGCCTTTCAACTGACTTCATAATAAAGTTCAAATTCCTTAGTATAATGTTTGAGGCTATTCACTTAGCCCTGTGCTTGTCTGCCTGTCTGTCTGTTCCCCTCCCTCTCTCCCCTTCTCCCCTTCATCCTGTCCCTTTCCCCCTCTCTCCCTCTTTCTCTATATCTCCCTCTCCATCTGTTTCTTCCTCTACCTCTGTCTCTCCCTCCCTCACTGTCTCTCCCTCCCTCTCTGTCTCTCCCTCCCACTTTGTCTCTCCCTCCCTCACTGTCTCTCTCTCTCTCTCTCCTTCTCTCCGTCTATGTCTCTATCTCCCTCATGCCCCTCCCCTTTACCATGATTCTAGTCACCCTGGAATATTTATTTTTCCGCAAACATAGTATATTTTCTTTCCCTAAAATGTACTTTCCATCCTTTTCTTAATAAGATCTGACAGAATTCAATTCATCTTTCAAGACATAATTTAAATGTCACCAACCCTGTGAAATCTTCCCTTATCTCCCGGGGTTAAATTAATACTTCCTTCTTTATACTCCCACGACACTATTCTTACCTTTATTAGTGCACTTTTAGCATTTTATTTTACAGTTAGCTGGGTGTATATATACCTGTTAAATTATGAGCTGTTCATACTCACCTTAGAGTATGAAAGTCTTTAGCAGTTCCTCAAAAACTAAAATAGTGGACACTCAGAATGTTTATTGAATAAAGCTCAGTTATCTGAATTCACAGAGGCATTAAAAATAATGAATTAGGAAGGGAAATATGAGATTACATGGTATGATAAGCATCCTGATTGTAGCAAAAAAAAAAAAAAATGACAGCTCTCAGCAAAGAGAAGGTAGAAAACCATATAAAACATAAATAACTAAAAATACCAGTCTGGGATCATTTGCTGTGGAGTCAAACATCCAATTTATTTCAATGTACCCTGAGGTGCACTGTTACTACACAATACAATGTAATTGATACTAAGAGTAATGATTTTATATCATTATGAAAGCATTTACAATTTATTCTGTATAGTATGTTTAAGAAAGCATAGTGGCATAAGAATAGATGTGTAGATTACTGGAATAGAATTGAGAGTCCAGAAATAAACCCATGTGTCCTTGGTCAACTGATTTTTGACAAGAGTGCCAAGACTATTCAATGAGAAAAGAAATAATCTCTTCAACAAATGGTGCCAGGACAACTGGATAGCCACATGCAAAAGAATGAAGTTGGCTCACACCATGCAAAGAAATTAGCTCAAAATGGATCAAAGATCTAAATGTAAGAACTGAAACTATAAAACTCTTAGAAGATTTAGATGACAATCTTTATGACCATGGATTTGGCAATGCATTCTTACATATGACACCAAAAGCACAGGTAACAAAATAAAGAAGAGATAAATTGGACTTCATCAAAATTTAAAACTTCATAAATCAAAAAACACTATTAAGAAAATGAAAAGACAAACTAAAGAATGGGAGAAAATATTTGAAAATCGTATATCTGATAAGGGTCTAATATCCAGAATTTATAAAGAATCTTACAACTCAACAACACAAAGACAAACAATCCAATTAAAAAATGGGCAAAGGACTTAATAGACAATGGCCAATAAGCACATGAAAAGATGCTCCGTATCATCTGTCATTAGGGAAATGCAAAGCAAAACCACAAAGAAATACCACTTCACACCCACTAGGATGGCTATATTAAAAAGAAAAAGAAAAAGAAAATAACAAGTGTTGGCAGGGATGTGGAGAAATTGGAACCCTTGTGCACTGCTGGTGGGAATATAAAATGCTGCTGCTGTGGAAAGCAATTTGGTGGCTCCTCAGAAAGTTATAGAATTACCATATGACCCATCAATTCCACTCTTAGGTATATACCCAAGAATTGAAAACATGTATTCATACAAAATCTTGCGTACAAATGTTCATAGCAGCACTATTCACAATAGCCAAAAGGTGAAAATAATCCAAATATCTATCAACTTATGAGTGGATTCAACAAATGCTAACATTTTGCCATGTTGGCTTTAGTTTTGCTTCTCAAGAAATAAAATATTACAGGTACAGGTGAAGTCCCTTTTGTAGCCCTCCTTGATCCCATGTTCCTCCCTCCCACCCTCAGAGGAAACCACTATCCTAAACTTAGTGAATGTGAATCTGTCCTATTGATTTTTTATACTGTTTACATGTTGAACCTGTAAACCATATGTAGTATTGTTTCACGTGAATTTTAAACTTTATATATAAAAGGTATTATACCTATCCTGCTGCATTTTGTTTTTTTCACTCAATATTTTAAATGTACTGTAAAATTCGTTATATAATTTTAAGACATTAAAAGACTGTGACAAATGTCTCCTAACTTGGTCTCTCTCCCTTTAGTGTCCCACCATCTCCAGTGCAGTCCTGTTTAACTATATCATCAGTTGAAAATTGTAATGAATCAAGGTAATATATGGCACAAAAGACAATTCTATAGTCTGAAAATATAGTCTTACTATGTTCTACATATTTTTCTGTTACAACTGAGATTGCAGAATTTAAGCTATACAACATAAAGCATTAAAAGGAAATCATAGTTAAAAAGTACAGTAAGTATCCAAGAATCTTTGTTTAATTATATTTCAATTTCCGGAGAACATTGGTCGTAGACGCAATCCAAGTGTTTTATAAAAATCAACACTATTGAGAAATGCAAGTACATTCAAAATATTCAAATAGTTTGGGAATAAAACTGTGTAGATAACCATATAAAGTCAGAAGTACAGGCTGGATTATAACCGTATTTAGTTATTTAGTATCTGTACATGGCCCTGTATGTTTGTATCTTTAAATCAGAACTTGGAACAGTTATATTCTCAGACCAATACTTAGCCTTTAAGCATATTTGCTTTGAGAAACTAATTTTATCAGGGAGTGAACTTCAGTATTTGATGGTTTTATACATCCTTCAGGTACTCCTACATCCCACTCCAATCTGGCTGCTTTTCAAACTTGTGTACATGAGAAAGGCAACCTCTTCTTTGGCTCAGAAAAGACAGTCTCCTGGCCTGGAGTGCGATGCAAGTTCCCGATCTTCTCCTCCTCTCTCTCACACTGCCGCTTTTTTTGCGATCACGTTCTCAGCTATAAGAACTCAAAAAGGACCAGAAGTTTGGCTCCAATGAGTATCCTCTGGCACCTGAGCCCTTAGGTTGACGCTTCATTTCTGTATCTCTGACTAACTCGTGATGTCGCTCAATAACAGTATTTTCCTGGGTGGTATTTTTTGTTGTTGATCTTTATGCTTAAATACGGGTTCTTATTTTTCTCTGGGAATCATTATGTCAACCTAGGTGTGGTTGGTTAGGTAAACACAGAGGAGATAAATGAGCTAAATCTAAACGTGTAGAAACATTCTGATTTCAGTGCTATAGTAATGGCGTGCCCATTTGTAATATTTCTTTCTGGCTTGTTTTCACGGTGGGTATTGAGTTTGGAAGTAAAAAAAAAAATGGAGATAGGTGGAAGTAGGCAGGGAACGCTTCCCACCAAGAGCTCAAGACATCTAAAGTAAAAGTTGGCTTTTGAGTAACAAAAATGTACATGAAACACTTAAAAGAAAACAAAGATACCTAATAGTTCTCAGGTGGAATTAGTCACCTTAACTTTGTAATACCTTCCAAAGTGTGCTGCTTTGAACTTTCAGTTGAAATGAAACCAGTGTTAATTAACATGCAGCTTCTTGTCTTGGGGATCAACACACACAAAAACCGGTGAAGTTGATTTCAATGTTAATCTAGGGTGTTTGAAACTTCTTTTAGATTTAAAATGCTTTAGAATATTCAACCTTCCAGCTCTATAGAAAAGTAGGTGTTTGTTAAGGAACTTTTCAGCTGCTCTTTGCTTCATTTTCATAGAGATAATAGTTCTTAGTAATAATTGTTTCCAGTGAAAATAAGTTCAAGGCAAATTGAAAATATTTTTGAATGAGCTCAAACAATTTACAATTTATATAGAATGCAGTACTCTCTTACTCATAGGTAATATTGTTTGGTCATTGTTAACATGTTAGGTACAAGATCAATGATTTCTGCTTGATAATACCTTGCACTGTAAAGTGTATTTAGTGTTTACTTATCATCTGGTTTTAATGTGGTGGAGTCATAATACATAAAAGAGAATATTCACTAGGCCTATCTTTTGGGTTACACCCATTAACACAAAAGTTGTAATGTTTTCCAAAATGCTTTCATTGAACAACCAGTTATGCTGAACTTTTCACAAGTTGTATCAATGGTGAGTCACTTAAATTAAAATCCACCGATGTGTACAATAGAACAAAAGAGAGGGGCAAAAGAAGTTTCAGCCTCTAAACAGAAGTAGAAATTTCAAAAGGTACAAAGAAATAACCTTTTGTCGACTTTCCATCCTATAGAAGAGCTTTAAGAAAAATACTAAAGAATCTAGTACCATGTAAACAGTAATAGAAAACTAATATTTCAGCAGGTGTACGCGTCGTTTTTTAAATTGAACACAGTAATCCTTTGATCGTGTCTATGAAAATCTTTTCTTTCCCAGATATGTTGCAGCAACTTTTCTTAAAGGTATAGCTTCTCTTTCTGGAAATTCCTTGATACCATTATTAATTTTTGTTTTTTAAAAAAAAACTTCCGTAAAAGTAATTATTGGCCATTCTGAGAATATTTGTTTTGCTTTTAGAATTTCTCCTATTTAGATAAATTTACTAACTTCTGTTATTAGCCATATCATTAACTGATATTAGCTTTATCATAGTCAGAATTACACTTTTCTTTATAAGATCACACTATATTAGTATAATAATTTTGATTCACTAATCAAGTATTTCTAGTATGCCTACTACATATTTAAGACTGGGCTATCTACAGTGTTAAATAGATATAAGAAAAGGTTGCTACCTTCAAAGAGCTTACAGTCTAGTTGAGGGAATAACATTAATATATATTAATATAGTATTATAGGATTAAAGATATACATGACACCAAAATAATAGCCAAGTAAATTGTCAACAATTAGAAAAGTCATTGTTTTAAAAAAAACTATGAAATTGGTGATACATTAATGTGTTTTGAAGGCATCACACTGCAAAGTGTTTTTACCAGTTTCACTTTTTTCCAAGTTTTGTCAATGCCCATATAGATACAGCCTAAGGACAAACCTCTCCATCTCTGCTGCTAATATGCTAATTCAAACTCGCATTGTCTTGGCTCCTGGCTAGGCTTCCTGCCTTTCTGCAATCTTACCTTCTCCTAAATCTGTCATCCATATTGCACCCAGAACAATCTTCCTACAACTTCCTCCTTAAAACTTCAGTAGTTCCTCATTGTCTGCTGAATGAAGCCCAAGTTCTTTAACATGCGTATATGACCTCTGGCCCCTCGTTGCCCAATCTTATCTACTGCATCTCTCCATCTAGAATTTTATGCTCTGGTAACACTGGATTTTTTTATTGTTACATATACACACATGCTATTTCATCCCTGTGGTGTCTTTTTGCTCATTATGTTCTGTCTACCTGAATTGCCCTTCCCATGAGTATTTGCTTCACTCGTTCTTATTCATCTTTTAAGACCCCAATTCAGACATCAATTTTTCCAGAGGTCCTGGGTTGAATTCAAAGTCTCTTGCTCTGTGAGCCCCTAATGATCCCTACAAATCTTTTATCAGCATGTTATACTGAAATCGTTTCTCTATATAGAGAGAATACATCTTATTTCTTTTTTATGTCATCAGTGCCTAACACTATACACATATATTTGTATGTGTTCTGGAGTAAACATTTAATAGTTTAGTAGTTGTTTTCTTGTTATAGCTTTACTACTTTTTAACTAATTGCACGTGCCTCTTTGAAAAAGTTTTTTCATCTTTAAAATGAAGATAATATTGCTGTTATTTTATGAAATACCTGCTACGTTACAGGTATTCTTCTAAGTACTCTGCAGGTGTGCACAATAATACTATGAGGTAGACACTATTATCATCCCTACTTTACAGATAAGAAAACTGAAACATTAGAAAAGAAATTTAACTATTATACATAGTAAGTGGGGAAGCTGGACTTCCAGCCTAAACAGTCTGATTCCAGAATCCATACTTCTTCTTGTTACTACATTGTGCTGCATTACAGGAGCAAGGTGCTTAGGAGGACCAAGTGAGAGGCCAGTGAGGACACTTGGTAAAGCACATAGTTTATGCAAATAATAATAACTGCCATTTTTGGAGCACTCATATGTGTCGCACATAGGGTAAAGTCATTTACACATATTAGTTAATTTAATCCTAGGTACTATTGTAATCTCCACTAAAGATAAGACAACCAAGACAAAGAAAGACTGTACAGCAGTGGGTGGTAGAGCCTGAATTCAAGCACAGCCGTCTGTCTGCAGTCAGCATGCTTAACTATGGTGCTATGCTGCCTCTCAAATATTAGTTATTATAAATATAGTCGCTCTGTGCTCCCTACAGGTGAATTCTGTCACAAAAAGTCTTCCCATTTACATTGTATGTATCTGAACTATATATGCTTTAATCAAAGTGAGTTTATTCCATTTGGAACCGGAAGGAAGTATTACAAAGTACAATATACCTGTCATGCAAGTGAAGACTGTCAGAACTGGCACTTATCAATAACCTGCTGGCCTCATTAATAGACATGTGTTTAAAGATAGAATCACACATATTCTAAATATACTTACACATATGTTGTAATCAGTAAAGGAAATTGATGAAAAATTCAATTGTGATTTAGGAATCAAAGTATCCAGTTCATTATATCTAATTCATTATTTCTTAAGCAAGAAATACCAGCATTATATCCTCTTCTGAAGAATTACAGCATATGAAATAGCTAGAGACATAATTTAAAAATCCTAATTGGGATCCACTGCTTAGTGGAAATAGCGAGATATTAGCTCTAAACACCCTGACTTTGGTGAGGTTAGGTGAGAAAATAGAGCGATTTCATTTTAGTGCTGGTTTTTAACATTTAATTTCCTTTTATAAAAGTAGTTTGACCTTTGTGGAACCTGGGAAATGTAAAAGTCCTGAAAAAGAGCCCCAGGGTTTCTTTCCCATCCCTCTAGAACCATCTTCTCCAAAGGATCCCCAGACCAGCTGTATTCAGATGGCTAGATTATATCTCTAAAAGCAAAAATGTTAAATGTATCTCTTGCGTGAGAGATCTGAGGATAATGTCGTCTCTAGCAGCTATGTACTTGGTGTAATATGGCGTGTTTACCTAACAGCTTGCTACATGCTTAACATGTGAAGTTCCTTTTCATGGCTGTTTGTTTCTGTTGGACTGTATGTGTTAAAAATAATATAAGGTCAAATTCCATAGGAAAGCATGGTTCTGATTGAATTTCCAGTCCCAAACTCTGGACCTAAGCCAGCAGGACCTGGGAATGTGGCAGGGATAGTGTGCCTTACATTGCAGCGCTCAAAAGGGACTGCTTTGGTTGGTTAACCAGTGGTGAGGATAGGTTTGGAAAGCTATTTCAATCAGAATAATTAGCAAGCAGTCATATGTGACAGAAAAGTGAGTAAAATATATGCCACCTCTCTAGAAGGGAGCTAAAAGAATGCACTGGGAAAAGATGGAGCCATATTAAGAAAAGTTAGCTCCATTGCATGCCTCATGCTGTTTAAAAACAGAAGTGAGAGGTCTTAAACTCTGATTTGAGTTAGACTAATAGTCCAAGACTTAAATATACGTATTTAGCTATATAATTTTTGGTGCAATTTTTACAGACAATGTTGCCTTTAAGACCATTTTAGAGTTCGAATTAAGGCATGAAATCTTAAAAAAAAAAAAAAAAAGCCATATGATGTCCCCTAACTGCAATTGTCCAATGTAAGCTCTGAAAGGATCAGTTTCTCACATTTTTAATTTCCTTTATAAAATACCCAGCAAAACACATGTATTCGTGTTGACGCTTTTTGGAATTAACAATACTATTATGTAAAAAAGTCTGCCTGAGAATGCCACCCTTAAAAGATGGACTGTGATTGTGAGAATGATGACTTCTCTTATGCAGCTCAAACAATTAAAACCTTAACAATTGCTTGGTCACCCTCGTACTCAATTTCTGTGCCTTGGATTTTGATTTTCACTTTTATTTCCACTCTGGAACACATTCTTTCAGTCGTCTGCCTGCAATGCCTTTCTCACCTTTTTAGCCTAATGAAATTCTATTCATATTTCAAAGAATGTTAAATATTATCTCCTACAGACACTCTTCTCCATTCCCTACCCTCCATTCATCCCAAACAGAATTATTTCCCCTACTCTCTGTTTCTATAGGATCTAGAACTGTTCTATAATGGTACGGTGATATGTCGCTAAACGACGGGGGTATGTTTTGAACAATGTGTTGTTAGGCGATTTCATCTTTGTGTGAGCATCACAAAGTGTACTTACAGAAATCTAGATGGTATAGCCTACTACACACCTAAGCTACATGGTACTAATTTTATAAGACCACCATCATATGTGCAGTCCATTGTTGACTGAAATGTTGTTAGGTGGTACATGACTGTACTTTTCACATTGCATTATAGTTAGTATGTATTTGTCATTCTCCCAAATTAATTGTAAGCTGCTTGAGGGCAGGAACTGTCTTATTTACCCTAGAACACCTACTTTCCATGCTTGAGAAATTAACATAAAGTCTTGCACATGGTTGACACAATGTTTTTTGAAACCAAAGGATCTTCAAAGTAGAAATTCTACTTTGAGGGGCAAAAAATAGAAAATAAAAAAGCATCCTTCCAAACATTCTCCTGCTTTGTTATTGAACTGGGTTTCCTATTTGCTCACATTCTCCACAATATGGATATAAGCTTTTTCCCCTTAAAACTCCAAACCTGTTTATCAATTGTTCTCATTATGAGATTGGACATGTTACTTTGAATCCATTTATTTATTCAGAAAGCGTATGTTGAGTACCTACTATGGTATTGCTGAAATTTTCATCAACATTAACTCCTCATTTTTCTACAACGCTGATAAATAATGATATCCACTGCCACTAGCATCTGTGTAGCATTTTACAGCCAGTAAATCACCATTTCATAGTCATCATCATCATTATTATATATATATTATCATTATCTTGACTTTTAAGGCCTTTCTTAGATTCCCAGCTCACCTCATTGAAGAATGCTTTTGTTTAACCATGTCTAATTATAAAATTTAAAATCTCTAAAAGACCTTAAAAGTTGTCTTGCCCATTCCTCTTACCGATGAGTAAAACAATAGCTGGACAGGTGATGTGACTTCCCTGTCACGTATTCTTAGTAAATGGAAGATTCTAAACTGCGGTAGAATCTATCTTCTGAATCCTAATTCAATGTTCTAGCCACCACCCATATTGCCTCTAGGACAAAGTTTTGAGTACATCGGCCTCATTTTTGAGAAATTCTATTTATTCATTTTTGGGACGTGTCATTTCTGACACAGTTTTGTAAGTCTCATTGTTCTTGTCATGGTCTTCTTCCTGGATTTGTATTCTCTTTTTCTCCTTCTACTATCTGAAATGGAACTTATGCATACCTACACTATGAGCAACAATTGTTTTCTATGCAATTTTCTCTCTCTAGTAGATATTTCTCTGTCTAGGTTATTCACCCTCGTTTTTTCAAATCTCCTAGTTTCTTGGCCTTTATTTCTTGTTTTCAATATTCAGATAGTTAGTTGGGCAGTTTTATAGCATTTATCCAAAGGTCTGCTGAAAGACCTGGATGATGTGCTATCTGGACACTATTGCCCAGTACTCCTCCTTCACCAAGAACTCAGAGTTTTAAACTGGAATGAATTCTTAGAGGTATTTGGTCTAATTCCATTGTTTTCTAGATGAGGAAAATGAAATCCAGTAAAAAGAAACTTACCTAGAGTTATATAGCCTAGATCCAAATCGAGATTCTAATGAAGGTCTTTCTACTACTTCTATTGCCTGTTGAATGGAAATAAGATCTCTAAACATAAGCAAGGGCATTGGCTGAGTGCAGAGAAAGGAAAGCAAAGAGTTTACACTGCTGAAGACCCCAAACCTGATAATCTTAAACTGCTTAAAAATTTAATAAATTTGAGCATTCTATTTCTAAAAATTGACCTTAATTTGCAACTAAACCTGGAGAAGTCTTCTGAAGAGCCTGGCAAACCTTCTCTTCCTATTCCAACTTATCAAATTATTAGAAATGTAATCATTTTTTTCTTAAGAAAAATGGTCTTCGTTTGACAATTTTCTAGCATTTTATGTCATTTTATCTTTAAATGCAAGCCCTATTATTCATGGCACAGTCTAGGGAAATACTGATAGTGTCTCAGCTGAAACTAGCTGAACTTAAACAGAGTATGTGAACCCTTTATAATTTATTAACAAGATTCGAGCATAGAGGCTGATTTTTGTAAAATTTGGTTCTGTGAGACAGAGTCTTTTGCATTGATTTAGGATACCTAAATTCAGACTGAAACTTTCCAGACTTGAGAGTGTTCACATTTTCATAGCTTAATTGTAAATCATCTTTCATTTAGAAGATTTAAAGACAGGCTAAAGACCTAAATCTTTTCAGTCACCTTTGTAACTAAGAAAAGCCTCTAGATGAGACTTATTATGGTTTTTTCTAATGGATTATAACAAACAGTTTGATAATGTTCAAATATAACAAATACTATCACAAGAAAAACAACTTTTTTCTCCAAGACTTAAATGTAAAATTAGGTGTCATTATAGGGCATTTGGAAGATGTTTGAAAGCAGTCTAGCCCAAGCAGGCCAAACCGCTCAACTGTAATGGGCAGCAAATCAAAACCAGAGTGGTAGGCTTGTTGTTCCCTATTTGTTTTGCTCCATTCTGCTTGATTATTTTGGCAAAGTTAAGCTGAAACGGCAATGCTCTGAAGTTCTGTAAATTTAAGCTTTTAATTAGGTAAAAGACTCTTTTGCAGCTCTTGTTGAGTGCTCATTTTGTGCTCGGAACGCTTTATTCCATACTTTGGTATGTTTTGAAAAGAGTCGTGGTACTCTGCCCTGACTCCCTCCAGTAGGCATGAAAACCCTCCATGGATCTCTACCGAGTTTTATCTGCTTGGATGTTGCTCTGTAGGTGCCTGGTGCATCTGAACATCTCTGGGATTTTCTGTACCTTTGCACTGTTAAAAGAAAATCGAATTCTGCTTAAAGTTAACTCTGTTTAAAGCATTTATATTTAAAATTATTTTTAAATTGAAAAAATTTTTAATTAGCCCTGGCCGTAAATGGCAGATTTTTCTTAGAAAAGAATATTTTCCACTTTACTTTTTCACTAATAGGTTCTCAAATGTTTAACTGATTTGCTCATGTTTTTATATCTGTGGTTTTAACTAAAAACTGGATCATAGGAGAAAAATAGTTATCAGATGATGGTACAAGGCTGTGACTGTGTTGTTGTGTTTTAAGAAGAAATTTATCACCTTAAGTAGATATTTTTCATTTGGATAAAAAAATCTTTAAATAATACTCTCATATACTAGGACTTTAAAAGGTTAGTCTGCCTTTTGAAGAATTCATTTAAACAACCTAAGGCTCATGAGAGAAATCTTGATCAGAATCAAATAGGTTAAATGTGTGTGTAGAAATGTAAGTCATTTTAGTGTTTTTTTTGGTGCAGTTAGAGGAAATCTTTAAATCGGCTTCCTTCTGGAATAAGAAATATATTCCTTACGAGTTAGTAACCACGGTTCGAGGATACTCTATTTTCAGTTAGAGTCCAGTCTGCTTTTTACCTGGAGTATAACATTTGTCTATGTTATAGAAAAAGCAGCCAGCCTTATGAAAATGAATCTTGAAGTATGTGTGTCAATATTTAAATGTTAAGAAGGTCTAAAGAAAAAAAATTGCTACCCACAGACAATCTTATCACACTTACTCTTGCAAAGCAGGTGTCTGAACTGATTTGGGAGCTTTGGTTTTATTTTTGTCAGTGTTTAATTTCCTGCCATGCAGATGTACTTCGTGTTAAGGGATTTATGTGATTAAGTGACAAAATGACAAACAAGGTTGTCTGCTGCTCATCTTCCCTCTTTAGTCGACTAATCACCTTTGGATTCTGGGCTCTGTCAATGAGTGAGTCCCTTACGCAAGGAAGCCACATTTATCAGTCTAAACATTTGATCTGCACATGACCACATTACGTAGAGGCGAAGTCTAAGATAAAAGCTACAGTTGGGATTTAGGAAGACATTTTATAATCCTGGGTTGGAAATGCTTTTCTTGGTTAGTGTAAGCATCTTTCCCCCTGGTTATGTTGACAGCACAATCCTGCACATGTACCTCAGCTTAAGTGGGAATCACAACACTGTTGCCAAGATTTAAAGTCTCAAGAGGGGTAAGCTAGTCAAGACTGTATCTTTGCATAGCAATGAGGTTACTTAGAATTCAGAATCATTTTCTCAGAAGCAATGTGTTCACAGCGAAGGCTTGAGGCTTATAGAAAATCATCCTGACACCAGTACGATGGTGTGCGCATCTCTCGCTTGCCCTTGACTTGACACACAACTTGAGGGATTTGAGGTGATTAAGAGCTCCCTCTCTCCCTGCAAGGTGATGATTACCTCCCTGCAGGTACTATCATCCTAGCGTATTAGTGGTAGTAATGACTGGGATTTATGTAATACTGTCTTAAGGAAGATTGCAAAGTATTTTATGCTTATTATCTCCTCGCTTTGAGGTACAAGCCAGAATGTTATTTAGAGTATTCTGGTGGGGAAACTGAAACACTGTATTTAGAGGACTTGTCCTAGGTCCTACTGATAGGCAGTGGCATAAGCAACGTTTACATCCTGGATCTCTGATTGCTAACCCACTATTCTTTCAACCACATTGCTTCTCCGTCTTCATTTTTCAAAGTGAATAGGGGCCATTAGTTTTCATACTTTACCCCCAAGCGTGAAAAGAACAAAAATCTCCTGGCAACGTGAAAATACATTTATGTACTAGCTTGAATTTATATTATAGCATATGGTTTGACATTTTTTTTTCCTTTTTCTCCCCAAAGCCCCCCCGTACATAGTTGTATATTCTTATTCTTCGTTGTGGGTCCTTCTAGTTGTGGCATGTGGGACGCTGCCTCAGCCTGGTCTGATGAGCACTGCCATGTCCGCGCCCAGGATTCGAACCAACGAAACACTGGGTTGCCTGCAGCGGAGCGCGTGAACTTAACCACTCGGTCACGGGGCCAACCCCTGGTTTGACATATTTTTTAACAAAAAAGTTTGTGACAGGATGACCTAACTCTAGGATGGGAGCTGTTGAGCTTTCTTTATACAGACTGCCCAAGAGCACATGTTGCGCATTGGGAGTGTGATTGGATGGCACAGGAGGTGGTGTGAGCCTTCTTTATGTTTGGGGCTTCAGTTTCGCTTCTTCTGAACTTTCATAGCATTCTTTCCCTCATCAGCCCCTGTACCTAACCACATAGTCACATGTGACTGTAAGAGTTGACTAAACTCTTATAATTCCATCAAATTCCTTATACAAAATGGATTCTGCCTTTGGTACTTCATGTGTACAACCAGATTCTCTAATACCAATTCCTTTGGTGAGCATCAACCCTAATTTGACTGCCTTTCTTGTGATAAAAACACAACCTGATGAAGAGAAGAATTTAGTTTGGTTGGCTTAAATATATGTTCTTGAGAAAGGACCTCACCTGGGCATGTTTTTAGACACAGAAAACTCTTACTTTGAAGTGATTATTTAATGTGTTTTTTATAAAGGGAAGGGAAACTTAGATACACTGAGCATTAATTTTGTGCCAGCCTCTGTCATACGTGTTTTCATAAGTGCTATCTTATTCAAACCTCACAAAATCTGTAAGATAAATATTATTTTCTCCCATTTTAACAGAGGAGAAAATTGAGTCAGAGAGATTAACTTGAATAAGTTATTTAGTACTAAACTAATAAATAGCAGAGTCCAAGGTCAACCCCTAGTGTGTCTGATAGTTATTAGCCAAATTATACCCAGAGAGGCCCTTGGGTTAGATTAAATGCTATCAATGAATATCATGGAAATAATGGAACTAAGGTTCTCTTAAAGGGAAAGCTCACTATGTAGAGAGCCATACCCATACAGATATTAAGTATAAATGTAAATAAAATCTTTTGCAACCCTATAGCTTGTGATATTTGAGAAAATCTTCTCACAAAAACCCCACTTCAAAAAAGTAATTGTATTGTTTTAAAATCTTCTGAGATAACTGTGAGAAAATCTGAGGGAAAATATGTGTTGCAGGCTCAATGGCTTGACAGAATCAACCAACTTTTGGATTCAGACTTTGTAGGGGAGTAAATGGTAGGAGAATCTGGTGCTTTTAGTCAACACTTTAGCATCTGGATAGAGTAAAGGAAAAGTTATCTGGAAGGGGAATATTGACTATTTCGCATTTCTAAGCACTAACCATTTTAGGTGGAGCTCTTCTGCCTGGAAGGCAGAGGATGGATGTAAGAAACTCTCTCCCCTGTGTAAAGGGATTTAAGTATAGACGGGGAGACATTAGATAGCAGATTACTTGCAACTCTTAGCCTCAAGGATTTAAGTTGTGGAAACATTAAATTTGCTTGTATTTTTGACTCAAAAAGCCTCAGAAAAACTGCAAGCCTCAAAAAAATAGTAGTAATCAGACCCAATGCAGACTCCTAGGTCAAAAAACAACAATAGGCTCCTGGGCACCTAGAGGTGAAGAGGTAGTTCCAAGAGGTGAGAGGAGACCTAGATTCTACCTTATAATCATTTCTGAATAAACTCTACTGACACAACTATCCATGTGCCTCTGAAAATAATTTCTGAACTCTGGACATGCCTTAGATTGCACATGCCTGGTTGATACTTTTCTGATTGTTGAATCCTAACATTGAAGTCATTCATATTCTCAACAGTAGAGGTCCTCAGTACCATAGTTCTTCAACTAAGATGCTGAAAAATTCTCCCACCCTTGAATTATTTGGCATTTATGGTTGCTTGTGAAACTTAAGTCATTTTATGAATACAATTGTCTATTTTTATGTCATTAATAAACGAAAACAATTTAATCCTTATTGTCTGATCTTAGCTTAAATTTTCACAATGTTTTGCAATAGGTGAAATAATGTGTCAAAAATGAGTTGACTCAGTGGGATATTTGAAATATATATAAACCATTTTCTTGAAATTTTGGGATAAAAAATACCATGAGAAACTGTTTAGAGAAGATTTTAAAATTTGTTGAGATGAAGGGCAAGGATGATTTGGGGTGGGGACCTGGGAGGTTGGTTCCTGTTTTCTAAAAACTGCCAAGATACTTATTGTCTCTTATGTTTAGAACTATGGCTCTACAAGATACATGGTGGGGGAAATGGTTTTTCGTTTTTTGTTTTCATCCTGGGGGGTTTTATTTGAATTTTCTGCCTGTGAATGTAATTCACTAAGAACACTCTCTTATCCTCCCTTTTCACCCGAATCTGACATTATCCTTAACTCCTCCCAATTCCTTACTCTCCATAGCTGAATGATCCCTAAATCTGACCAATTCTCCCTCCTATATATTGCTTGGGCCATTTCCCATCTCTTTAACCCTCACAGCCCTACTTTAGGCCCTTCACTTAGCTATTGTAAGAGTTTCTAACTAATCTCTCTATTTCCAGTCTCACCTCCTCCTAAACCATTCCCTGCATATTTACAAAACCGCTTTTCTAAAATGCCATTTCCCTGCTTAATACTTTCAGTGGTTTGCCATCACTACTCAATAAAGCCCAAATTTTCTTAGCATGGCTTGCAAGCTCTTTTATAACCTTGTCCCTAACTACCTCTCGTACTTTACTGCTTCCTTCTCCCTTTACCACAGTCCTCACATCTATGTTCCAACCATACACTAGACTACTTAGAGTTCTTCAAATGCATCAAACTGTTTCAACCTTTCTGTCTTTACATGCTATTGTTCTCTCTAATATTACTCACTATTCTTTCTTCTCTTACTTCTTGTGTGCCTGACGCTTAACTCTTCCTTTAAGCTCCAGGCCAAGTATCATCTGCTTTGTAAAACCTTTCCTGAACCCTAGGCAGGGTTAGCCGTTACCCTCTTTGTGCCGATACTCTACTGTGTATATTCTTCCACTAAAATACTTCCCATATTATATTAGTTATTTCTCCTGCTAGACCAGTGGTTCTCAGGGGCACAAGGGGGACATTTGGCAATGTTTGGAGACATTTTTTATTGTCACATAAGGGAGGGGGAGTGCTTCTGACATCAAGTGAGTAAAAGTCAGAGATGTTGCTAAACAGGCTATAATGCCCAGAACAGCCTCCCACAACAAAGAATTATCCACTCAAAAATGTCAATAATTGCTTCTCAGCATGTTCCTAAGATCAAGTGTAAAAGTGTCAATAATACCAATGTTGAGAAACTCTGCCAGACTGTAAGCTTGTGTCTTTTTTCAACTTGGATCCTCAGGATGTAGAACAATGCCAGGCAAAAATTAACCACTAGATAAATACTGGTTCAATGAGTAAAAAACTTCATAGGATTCTCTGAAGCAAATCTATCCAAAGATAGAGAAGTAAGCTTCTTTGAGAAAATAGCCAGAACACAAATTCAATCATATTCAAAGTTATAGTTTGAAATTTATTTTAAAATTCCCTAATTATGCATAGAGAGATGGAAGTAAAATTGTGATCTGATTAGGTGCCTACTTCCCCTCCCAAAAAGTCATAAAATGTACAAAGACATACATTAAAAAGCAGAAAAATTTAATCAAATTAGATTTTTTGAAGAATCTCTGAAACACAACACAGGATAAAAGGAAGGAAATAATCAAAGAAATAATAGGAGAAAGTTTCCTAGATCTAAAGGAAAATAGAAGCTTTTAGATTGAAAGGGCCGACATCAGAATAAAAAGGATACAGAGAAATCTCAGAACACCAAGGATAAAGAGAGGAAAAACAAATAACCTACAAAGGAATAGATATCAGTTTGGCCTTATTTGTTTCATTACTAAGGCTGGATACCAAAATACAATGAAACAGTATCTCTATATAATGATGGAAAATTATTTTAAAGCTAAAATTTTATTCTTAGCCAAGTTAATATTTAAATGGGGAGGAGGCAGTGAAAAATTGACATTTTCAGACATGGTAAGACTTGGAAGCTTACAAACCTTTTGTTTACAGAATTACTAAGTGATGTAACGCAATGTCTCCTTCCTAAAAGGAATTCATAGGAATATAAGAGATATAGGAAACAAATGATCAGCAAAGAAACAAAACCTAAAGTAAGCCCAATGATGTTTATAAATAATAAAAAATAATTAACAACAACCTGAAACTAAAATACCAGATAATTTCAGCATGGACAACAGGAGGGGAAAGATGAAAGTAGAAGGAAGTGAATGAATGCTTGCTAAGACTCTGTGTTCTTAGAGGCAAGAGATGTGTTGATATATAGACTAACTGATAGGAAAAAATGATAGAAAAGTAAAAATGTAAAAATCAATGTTAAAAATGTAACGTGACCATTAGAAAAATAAAATATACAGTTTCCAAGACAATAAAGGGATGAAGGAGAACTAAATAATCCAACAAAAGGCAATAAAGAAGACAAAGAAACAGTAAGAAATGATAGTAAATAGAAAACACAACATAGCAGGATTAAGTCTAAATATACCAGTAATCACAATTAATGTGAATAGGTTAAATTTCCCAATTAAAGGATAAAAAATCCAACTGGGCTTTTCAAAATTTTGCCACATGCCATTTATAAAAAATATATATAGTACAAAATGATAAAGAAACATTTAAAATAAGGAAATGGCAAAATATACCCCATAGAATTGCTAACAGAAAGAAAGCAGATAGAGCAACATTAATTTCAGACAAAATATTAGTTTGAGTATAAAAAGTGAAAAGCAACAAAAGAGACAAAGAGGGATTTTTCATATTGATAAAAAGTACAATCCACCAAGAATAAATAAGAATTTTGAAATTTTATTAATTAAGAACATAGCTTTGAAATATACAATATTAAGTAAAAATTGATTGAAATACAAGGAAAATTGACAAATCCACAATTAGTGTGGGAGATTCTAACAGCCCTCTCTCAGAAATCAGATAACCAAGTACACACACAAAAAGCCTGTTCTAAATGATATACGTAGAATATTATACCCAGCAGAGACAGAATACACCTATTTTCAGACAGCCATGGAAGATTCTTAGAATTTGGCCGTGTATTAAACTACAAGGGAAATTTTAACAGGTCTCAGAACAGGCAAAATTCTTCTATTTTACAAATCTATGACAACAATGCAATAAAAATAGTGATTAGGAATTAGTAGTTAAAGGAGACTCCCCTCTCCCCAAAAAATCTCTCTGCATGGAAAAAAATTAAATGTCCTTAATGCTATTGTATCAAATCACAGACGATTTAGAAATGGAAACCAATAAAAGCAGAACACATCAAAATCTAGTGGATTCAGACAACGTGATATTTGGAGGAAATTTTAGAGCCTTATGGGTATATGCTAGAAAATAATAAAGGTTAAAAATGAATTAATTAAGCATTCAACTCAGAGAGCTAGGGGGAAAAAGCCAAGAAAATAAGTCCTCAGAGGAGGAAATAATTAATCAAGAGGAAAGCAGAAATTAATGGGAAGATCAAACTAGTAGATCCAATCAATAAAAGCAAAAATTGGAGGTTTTTTTTTTTAAGACCAATAAAAGTACAAAGCTTTGGCAAATCTGATCCAGAAAAAAAGAAAGCATAAATAAACACACTGGGAAAGATTTAAAGTTGTACTTACATACCAAAAATTTGCAAATCTAAATGAAATGGAAGGCTTTCTAGAAGAGTATAACTTAGCAAAATCTATTACACAAGATAAACAATTTAATATATCAAAAAATAAAAGAAATTTTAAAAGTAGGGAAAAGTCTTCCTCTAAGAAACCATCAAGCCCACTTTTTTGCAGATAAATTCTAGAAAACCTTAAGAAATAACTATTATTTCTTTTGATAGATAAAATGATAGAATGAGGTAAAGTTTTCTAACTCATCCTGAAACCATCTAGACAAGGGCAGTATACACTTAGATATAGGCCAATGCCATTTATGAAAGATTCTAAAATTTAAATATATATTTACAAATCAAATCCAGCGATGTATTAAAAGATGAATGCGTTATGTCTAATTAGGATTTATCTCAGGAATGCAAAGATGATTTAATATTCTATAAATTGTCAGATTAACAGAGGGGAGAAAAGGTAATCTCTAATAGTCTCTATCTCAGAAAAGAACATTTAATATAACTCAGCACTATTTCTCACTAAACAAATGAAAAACAACAATTTTTATTAAATTAGGAATAGAACTCAACTTCCTGAAGTTGATAAAGTTTATCTATCAGAAATCTGCAGCAAACGTAAAAGCATTTCCTTCAAAATCTGGAACAAGCCAAGCTGTCCACTCTAACTACTGTTTAATGTTATACTGAAAGCCAATGCAATATGAAAAGGAAAAGAAATGAGAGCAATAAACATTGGAAACAGAGACAAAAGTGTCATTGTTTGCAGACCACATGATCGTCCACTTAGAAAACTCAGCTGCTCTAAAAAGTAATAAGAGAATTTAGCAAAGTAGCTAACTAAAGATCAGTATAGAAAAATCAATAGATTTCTTAAATCCCAGCAATTACATGAAATAGATAAAATCCTAGGAGTAAACCTAAGAAGAAATGTGTATGACCTATATAAAGTAAACTACTGAACTTCAATGAAAGTCATAAAAGAAGAATCAGTGGAAATAAATACCATGTTCTTGGATTGGCAGATGCAACATTTTAAAGATGTCAGCTCTCCCCAAATTGTCCATAGGTTTAATGCAATCCCAATCAAAATCCCAGTAAGTATTTTTTTATGGAACTTGACAAGCTGATTCTTAATTATTTATTGAAGAGAAACTGAATGAGACCATAAGAAAACTATTTGATACAGAACAATGAGGGGGAAATTGCCTTACCAGATAGAAAATATGCTATAAACCTATGATAAATAAAACATTGTGACACTGGAATAAGAATAAACAATTAGGTTAATGGAACAAATAGAAAGCTTAGAAACAGACATATGCGTTTAAGAAATGTAGTTTATGATAAAAATGGTATTTCAAATGAGTGAGAAAATAAGGCTGAGATAATTAAATGTCAATTTAGAAAAATAAAACAAAATCATATCACAATCTCACATTGAATATGAAACTAAATTCTAAACAGATTAGAACACTAAATATAAAAAATAAAAAACAAGAATCAGAAAAGATATTAAAAAGTATTCTAACTTTGGTCTGTAGAAGTCCTTCCTAAGCATAACAAAAAATCAAATGCACTAGTAATCAGGAAAAGGCCAAGATAAGCAACGAGATGCCACTTTTTGCTCATCTGATGGACCAAAAAAAAAGAGAGAGAGATAATACCCACTGGTGATGAGTGTGAGCAATAAGCACTCATGTGAATCACTGAGAACTGGTGGAGTTTGAAAGGTGATTTTAAGTTCTCATCAACCATTCTCATCAACCTATCACTTTAGTTTCTTGATTTTTATCCTAGATAAATACTTGAAATATGTATAAGGATGTTTATTGAAGCATTGTTTATAACAGCAAAAAAACAGAGAGAATATCATAAATATTCACGGAGCTAAGTAGACTATGGTACCATGGATTCATGGAATACAATGCTACTTATTAAAAAAAAAAGATAGAAATATGTAGAAAAATGGTCAAGGGCATACCAAACTGTTCATAGTAGTTACATCTTGGAAAGAGAGTAGAACCGGGGATAGGGATGGGAAGAGAGCACTTTTCAATATTTGTGCTATCTATTTATGTATTTTTTAAATTTTGTGAGAATATATTTCTTGTATAGATAGTTTAAAATTTACATAAATGTTTAAAATGACACCCTTGTTACAAAAGCAATTCATGCTTACCACAGAAAATTTAGAAAATGCAGAGTAGGAAAATATAAAAAATTAGCCTGGAACCCAGAAATAACCATTAACATTTTGAGGTATAACATGCCACACTTTTTAAATTCACTTATGTGCATTTTTTAAATAAAAATGGCATTGTATATTGTGACCAACTTCCCTAACATGAAAATATTTGTGTACAATATCTTTTTTAAAAAGATTTATAGTCCTTCATTCGTTCAATAAACACTAGGGATACAACAGTGAGTAAAAGTATAATGTATTTAACCAATCTTCTGTTGTATGTTTAGATTTTTCCCAGTATTTCTCAGTGTTGAAATAGCTCTATGACTAAATTCTTATTGTGATTATTTCCTCAGTCTAGATCTTAAATTGCTAAAAGTGTTATTGCTGGGTCAGACGTAGCGTGCATTTTCTAAGCCTTTGATACTATTTCCCCTAGCCTTTCAGTCAACTACTACTTAATACCCACCAGCACTGCATGACTACCAGATTCCCAGTGCCTGAACCACACCGGATATTGTAATTTTTTAAAATATGAATTTGATAAGTAAATTCTGGCATTTTGTTTTTATTTATGCTTATCAATTCTTTGATTATGAATAAAGCTTAATATTAAGGATATTAACCCTTTATGGTATGTTGCAAATACGCATAAACTTTTTAGCCCTCAACCCATAAACTGAGATTATATTTGATTACTTTTAGCCGTCTCAGTAATATTAATTGCTTAAACATGCTATTAAGTATGTATCATATATTGTGTCTGTGTGTGTGTATGAAATACATCACTCTATGTGCAAAAAATAACCGTACCATCTTGGCTTATGGTTGATTCACATATTCCCTTACAGAAAATTAATTTATTTTCAATCAGTTAACAATGATTTAAAAATTAAAATGTTTTAGGAAAACTGCATTCTTTGGAAAAGCTTTCTTCATAGAGATTAAAATCTGCCTTAGACTTTTACATGGATTAAGTTTTAAATTAGCATAGAAGAATAACAATATGAATCAATTTGATCAAAGAAAAAGTGTCACTAATTATTTAAACAAGACACTTACAACAGGGATTTAAAGGCAAAGAAGCGGATTTCCCTTGCATGTGGATCAAATCAGAAGTATCCCATAATTGACTCTTTACAAGACCCTGCTTCAGTATAATGGACTAGATATTAAAGCTCTAAGTATTTAAAGCTAGTTTCCGTCTTTCTCTAAATGGAGGCCCGCCACTAAGAGCTATTTTACAAGTCTGACACATTAGCTGCATCACGGAGAAATACACTGGCTCTGCTTCTAGGGTCCGGAATTTCAAGTGCTTTCAATAGTTAAATGGTGTGAAATGGGTAACATTGAACCTGTGAGACGCAATGAGCGCCTAAAAAATAAATTCCAGATGGGCAGTCTGATGGAAAGGGATATAGATACTGTAATGGTTCTTTCAATGAATTAATTCCAAAAAGAGCTCATGCATTTTCTTTTTTCTTTTTTCTTTTTTTTTTTTTTTGTATTTTTAGCAAACTTATTTGTGCATGACTCTGGAAAAAAAAAAAAACAACCCTGTAATTGGCCCCCTTCTATTGTTTAACATTGTTTGGAAACAAAGGAGATTTTGTAAACTATTGCTGTCAGATCAAACAGGAGTGGAATAAGAGGAGTCATATAAGGAGTATTTTATAACTTGATTAGAGCAGTAAAGTCAAAAGGTTCAAGTCAAGACCACAGCTCTTCCTTACAGTGTAAGCTTAGACTAAATAATTCACTCCTTCATACTTTAGTATTCCCACTACAGAATGGAGGTTTTGGTACTTACCACGACAGTTACATTACTCGGGGGAACATAATGTGCTTTAATGTATCCAAGCGTTTTGATCTCACAGCATCTTTAGTGGTCCACATACAAAATAACTCTGAAGAAGCATTAGAGTGTAGTGAAAAGGATTTTGATGTTTGACTAGATGTGGATTCAAATCCCAAATTTGCCACTTAGTAAATGTGTGATCTGGATCAGCTTACTTAATCTCTCACGGCCTGAGTTTTCTCATTTATAAAACAGGGATAATGGTCATATTATTAGGAATGTTAAGAGGATTACACAATTCAATGTCTGAGAAGCACTAAGCAGAGTGGCTGATTTATAAGACCTCAAAAAATCATAGCTATTATTATTCATAGTAAATGCTTATTGAATTAATTTTCTCGTAATTTTTCTCCACAAGAATCAAAATAAAGACTAATTGGTACCAAAAAGAGGTCCTATTTTGTCACTCAAATACTGGCCATTCTTTCTCTTGTACAGAATACAGAATATTGGAAAATATGTATCAGCTTCCACCATCAAATGTAACAAATGGGATAGAGTCAAAGCAACACCCTCAGGCTGGGTTTTGGAAGTTCTAGCTTCATGTCTTACCCACACAACTGCAAAACCCAACAGCTCCAAGGTACTGCAGTGCTCCATGAGAGTGAGAGTCACACTGCCCAGTGACGGGGGCCTCTGCGACTCCCCGGCTCCATTTGGCAGTAACCACTCAGAAGTGGAAGGTGCTGGAGGAGTCAGGAGGGGAGCTGGCTCTGACTCTAGTTAAAGTTCTCCATGTTTTCATTACCAACTCCATTTTTATGATTTAGATTTTGGCTATAGTAAACTCCAGATTGAATAGATGCCTCAAATATACATCTGAGACCAGCATTTAGCCTTAAATAGCAGTCAAGTTGCCTGCAGATGCATTTTTTGAAATGGGGCATAAAGAGGGTTTTTTTAAAAAAAAATGTCAGGCATCAAGCAGCCTCACAAATCATTTTTACGTGGCTTCCTGGACCTTTGTTTTTAGCAAATCCTTTAACGGGGGATTGACTCATTTGTGTATTTCTTCAAAGGAAGGATTTTGCAGGTAGCTCTTCATGAGGTCTGCCACCTTCTAGGATTTGGGAGAAAGAGAGTTTTAAAAGAGTAGAGATGTTTACTTTTGAGGAGTCCTTGTTTGGTACCTGCAACCATTAGCTCAGTAACTAAACTGCTGGCAATCTCTGGAGTGAAAGTTTGTGTCTGTGTCGTCCTGTACCTCAGCACTACAGCTCTGAGATCCCGGGACTGAGCTGAGGACAAAGCTGTGATGTTTCAGAATCTCATTAAGATTATTCATAAATGGACATGGCTCCATCTTAAACTAAGAGCTGATTGTGGCTTATTTTATAAATATGAATTCTATTGTACAATGTCTCCTTTGAAAGCAAAACCATTTAAATATTATGAAATTATTTTTTGTCTCTTCAGGTTGGGTTTTTGAAATTAAAAAGAAATATATAATTTAGATGGCGTGTGCCTCTAACTAAGTTAAAACATAAGCAAATCTACTTAGCCAAAAAGCCAAATTTATTCTCTTTTTATTAGGCAGGTGGTGTACATATTAGATGATTTCCCTCTCGGGTTTTACATTTATTTCATGTGTTTTTCTCCAAAGAACAGGAGTTATTCTGTCAAAAGTGGGGAGGTGAAACCTCGGTTAAGGGGATACTGCAAATTCTACCCTTTCAGCAGAAGTAATTTATAGTTTCATAATATTCCAGAGTTTCTCTTTGTCTTTTACATGACAATTTATGACCAAAGTATTTTCATGTTTCCCTTACTCCTTGCTACAAGGCTGAACAAATCAACTGTGTGCACACAGGGTCTGTTTCCCCATGCTGTTTGCCAGGTATCATTATTTTTCCCTCCCCTGACCTCACGTGACACAAGCTGGACATTGCACTATTTTAATCCAGAAGGCACATAACGTGAGACTTAACTAGCCAGAATCAAGTTTGTGTTATTTTGTCCAAAACTTCTTTAAAGCAATCCAATTGTTAAAATCCAATATTCTGAATATAGAAAAAAGTTCTTGGCTGCTTAGAGACTATCTATGTATCTTTGATATACCTAAAGAATGACTTTTTTCAGGCATCTGCCCTTGGTTTTTTAAAAAACTTGTTATGACATATACAAAACCATGTAAAAATTAATAACAGCTCTCTACTCACTGCCTAACTTAAGAAATGAAACACTAGCAATAAAATCGAAGCCCTCTGTGTGCCCCTCTCTCCAGTTGCATCCTCCTTCTGATCCCCTAGATGAGGGAATCTGCTGTTTATCATTTCCAGGCATCATTACTACATATGTATGTATCCCTGAACAATATATAGTATTAATAATCATTTTTAAAAACTTTATATAAATGTTATCATAGCGTGTATTTTTATGAAACTTTTTTCTCTCAACATTTTATGTCTACACAAAATTCATCTACATTGATACATGTAGCTCTGACTCGTTAATTTTCACTGCTGTGGTATTACATTGGTCTTATTCTGTGTGGTTATACTACAATCTGTTTATGAATTTCCTCTTGGTGGACATTTAGCCTGTCTGTCATTGTTTGCTATTATTAACATTGCTACTATGAAAATTCTTGTACATATCTTTCTATGCACACATGCAAGAATTTTTCTAGAGCTTATCAAGAAAGTAAATGCATATTCACCTTTTCTATTTATTACCAATTTATTTTCCAAAGTGGTTGAACCAAATTACACTCCCATAAACTGGTTCTGCTCACTATCTCATGAACACTTAGCGTTATAACATTTTGTAATTTTTGTTAATCTGATGGATGTGAAATATCTCATTTCCCTGATTACTTAGTGAGGTTTAATATCTTTTTGTTTATTGGCCATTCATGTTTTATCTTCTGTGAAATATAAGCTTATATCTTTTGTTCTTTTTGGGGGCAGACACATTATTTGTCTTTTCATACAGATTTGTAGAAATTCTTTATATATCCTGAGCATTTATCCTTTGTTGATTCTATGTTTTGCAAATCTCTTTTTCTAGTCAGTGTCCTGTCTTTCCACCTTTTCAGTGGTGTGGCATTTGATAAACCAAAGTTTAAATATTTAAAATAGTCAAATGTATCAATCTTTTCTTTGCAGTTTATGCTTTTTGTGTCTTAATTACTATAACTTTATAATAGATTTTGATTTTTGGTGGGACTAATTTTTCTACCTTGCTTTTCTTCAAAATTATGCCCTTGGATTTTGAAAGAGCAGTTATTCCTGGCTTTTCTAATAATATGACTTGACTTTGAGTATCAACTTTTAGCCATCTGATGATTTCCACAAATGGGCTAAATATGTTTTTCCTGCCTCTGCTCCGTCCCTACCCCACCTCCATCCCAGCCTTTCTTCTGCCCTCTCTGGTTTTCAGAAAAGTGTAAAAAGTTATAGTTATCTCTATACAGTTTGCCAAATAAATGATCAGTTGCTCTAGAAAGAGCCAAGATTCATAAAATTTTAACGCTATTTTAAAATTTTAATGCTAAAAGGAATCAAAGAGATTATTGATTTAAACTCCATAAATGATATGAAGATGAGAACATTTTTAACTAAATCAAATTTAGCTAAGTAATAGAAAACTAAGCCATCATCAAGTACAAAGAACATATGCTTTGAATTCAGGCAGTTCTTCCTCTCACTAGGTACATTATTTAATCTCTTCAAATTTTGGATTCCTCATCTATAAAATTATCTCACAAGGTGTTTTGTAAGCGTTAAATGTTAAGTATCCTGCATGATGCCTAAAATATGGTAGGCACTTAAAGTTATTCTCTCCCTACTCCCATCCTAACCCTTCCCCATGATGGTAAGCACAGTGTTATGGGAATATAGTCTTGGGGTATTTGAGAAAGCTTCCCAGAAGAGATAAATGCCTCAGCTGAAACTTGAAACTATGTAGTAGTTAGGGCTAGGCAAGGGCCAAGGAACATTCTAGGCCCAAGGAACATGTGTTTGAGAGCAGTTCACAGTCTAGCTTCCTCTTTATAGGCCACAGCTATCTTTTGATAATTAATTTTTTTAAAAAAGCCTTCTGGAGACTTCCCTGCAGGTTGCATATGTGGTGATGAGTTGGAACAAAGAGATTGTCCTTCTTCATGAGTTTTGGACTTGAGTTTCTTGTTAAACATTTCAATTGGTTATGGGTGTGTTAGAGCAAAGGTGGTATAGAGCAGTGGATCTCAACTTGGTTGGACCTCTGGGAGTTCCCAAGATCTTTTCAGGGAATCCACAGGGCAAAACTATTTTCTTAACAATACTAAGACATTATTTGCTGTTTTCACTATGTTGACATGTGCACTGATGATTCAAAAGCAATGGTAGAGGAGAGTGATGTCAACATCATGGTGAAGTGAGCTCTTCCCTTAGACTCTCTCCCCTAAGACACAACAAAATGGACATTCATAAACCAACAGAAGACATCCACGCAACACAAAAGACATCTGAGAGACCCATGCAGCTGTACATCTGAAGGTGGAGGTGCTGAACTCCTGGTGGAAGTGGAAAGAGGTAAGGGAATCTCCTCTCCCACCCCAGTGATGACCCAGGGTGCAGGACCACATGTGGCTCTGAGGAAAGAGTGGGGAGGGGGTAGCTCACCGCTGGAATGCCTTCACTCTCCAAGTTCCCTCACAGCCTGTGGGGAAGCCCCATACAGAAGAGGCTAAACTATTGCAGGGGTGTCTTCATCAAGCCACACCCCAGGAGAGCAGATAGCAAGGTAAAAGTGAGAATGCTCCCAGGATCACGCATTGCAAAAGAAAATGCCCCTCCTCCTGCCTGACACTCAAGCTCAGCTGGTCGGCCAGAGTGCCTGCACATATATTAGGAAAGCACCAGCTGTGAGTGAGTGAGCCAGTAATCACAGATGGGCCCTGTCAGAAAAGATTCCAAAGGACAGGCACAGATGCCAGGGATCATGGCAGGCTCAGAATACACAGCTCTTAACCCCCCTAGTCCCCCCAGTGGTAGCAGGTAAAATCTGTAACCAAATACTATCACTATGCAAAGGCACAAATCCATGCTATCAACCAGTATGAAGAAATATATTAATACTCCAGACTAGAAGGAAAATGACAAACAGCCAGATCAATCCTGAAGGCCCTGAAATTTACAATCTAAGTGACAGAGAATTCAAAATAGTTATCATAAAAAAACACAATGAGTTACAAGAAAATTAAGATAGACAGTTCAATGAAATCAGAAACAAAATTAATGAACAGAGGAAATTCTTCACAAAAGAGAGAGAAACTGTAAAGAAAAACCAATTAGAAATGTTGGAGGTGAAAAACACAATGGATGAGATAAAGAAAAATCTGGACTCCCTGAATAACAGAATTGGTATTACAGAGGACAGAATTAGCAACCTTTAGGACAGAAATATAGAAATGCTTCAGATGAAGGAGGAGAGAGAACTAAGATTTTTAAAAATGAAGGAACTCTCTGAGAAATAGCTGACTGAATTAGGAAATGCAGTATAAGGATTATAGGTAGTCCAGAGGGAGAAGGGAGGGAGAATGGAGCAGAAAGCTTGTTCAAAGAAATAATAGCTGAGAACTTCCAAAGCCCAGGGAAGGAGCTGGAAATACAGGTAAAAAAAAAGCTAATATAACTCCTAATTATATCATGTAAAAAGACCTTCTCCCAGGCATATAGTAGTAAAACTGGCAAAAGTCAATGACAAAGAAAAAATATTAAGGGCAGCAATGCAGAAGAAAATAATTTACAAAGGAACCCCTATAAGGCTTTCAGCAGATTTCTCAGGAGAAACCTTAAAGGCTAGGAGAGAGTGGGATGATATATTCAAAATTCTGAAAGACAGAAACTTTTAGCCAAGAATACTCTACCCAGTGAAAATATCCTTCAGACACAATGGAGAAATAAAACCTTTCCCAGATAAACAAAGGCAAAGAGAGTTCATTGCCAAAAGACTGCCTGTACAAGAAAGGCTCAAGAAGGCACTCATACCTGGGAAAAAAGAGAAAGGGTATACAAAGCCTTGAATGAGAAGATAACTATGCAGAAAAAAAATCAGAAAATTGCAGCTCTATCTGAACAGGTTAGCAAACACTTAATTATAACATTAAAGAGAAAGGGAAGAAAAACATCAAAAATGACTGTATTCTTGTCATTTTAACCACTAACTCACAACACAAGATAGAATAAGTTGTGACAACGATAACTTAGAAGGGGAAGAGGAAAAGAATGGAATTGGCTTAGATTAAGGAAATAAGAGGCTATCTGAAAAGAGGCTATCTCATCAATGAGATTTTTTATACAAGCCTCGTGGTAACCACTAAAAAGTGTCAGAACAGAGACACAAATGATAAATAATGAGAAAACTATCACAGAGAACTACCAAACTGAATTGGTAGTCCAAAATACATGGGATGAGAAACAAGGGAAATACAGAACAACCAGAAAATGAGTGATAAAATAGCAGCATTAAGCCCTCATATTTCAATAATCACCCTAAATGTAAATAGATTGAATTCTCCAATCAAAACACACAGAGTGGCTGGATGGATTAAAAAATGAGACCCAACAATATGCTGCAGCCAGGAGACACATTTCAGCTCTTAAGACAAACACAGGCTCAGAGTGAAGGGATGGAAGATGATACTCCGAGCTAACGGCAACAAAAGAAAGCAGATGTTGCCATACTTATTTCAGATAAAGTAGACTTCAAGATAAAACAGGCAATGAGAGACAAAGAGGAGAAGTATGTAATGATAAAAGGGACACTCCACCAAGGAGACCTAACACATAAATATATATGCACCCAGCACAAGAGCACCAAAGTACATAAAGCAACTATTAACAAACCTATAGGAGATATTAACAACAGCATAATAATAGTAGGGGACCTCAACAACCCACTTATATCAATGGATAGATCATCTAGACAGAAAGTCAACCAGGAAATAGAGGAATTAAATGAAAAACTAGAACAGATGGACTTAACAGATACATACAGAACACTCCATCCAAAAACAGCAGAATACAAATTCTTCTCAAGTGCACATGGAACATTCTCAAGGATAGACCATACTTTGGGAAACAAGGCAAGCCTCAATAAATTTAAGAAAACTGAAATCATGTCAAGCATCTTTTCTGACCACAATGCTATGAAACTAGAAATCAATTACAAGAAAAAAGCTGAGAAAGTGACAAATACGTGGAGACTAAACAACATGCTACTGAACAACCAATGGATCATTGAAGAAATTAAAGGAGAAATAAAAAAATATCTGGAGACAAATGAAAACCCATCATTCCAACTCTCACGGGATGAAGCAAAATCAGTCATAAGAGGGAAATTCAGAGCAATAAAGGCCCACCTTAACAAACAAGAAAAATTCCAAATAAGTCATCTTAAACTACACCTAACAGAATTAGAAAAAGAAGAACAAACAAAACTCAAAGTCATCAGAAGAAGGGAAATAATAAAAATTAGAGCAGAAATAAATGAAATTGAAACCAAAAAAAAACACAGTAGAATGGATCAATGAAACTAAGAGCTGGTTATTTGAGAAGATAAACAAAACTGACAAACCCTTAGCCAGACTCACTAAGACAAAAAGAGAGGAGGCTCAAATAAATAAAACTAGAAACGAAAGAGGGGGAGTTACAATGGATATGCAGAAATACAAAGGATTATAAAAGAATACTATGAAAAACTGTATGCCAACAAATTGGACAATCCAGAAGAAATGGATAAATTCTTAGACTCATACAACCTCCCAAAACTGAATCAAGAAGAAATAGAGAATCTGAATAGACAAATCACAAGTAAAGAGATTGAAACAGTAATCAAAAACCTCCCAAAAAATAAAAGTCTAGGACCAGATGGCTTCTTTGGAGAATTCTACCAAACATTCAAAGCAGGTTTAATACCTAGCCTTCTCAAACTATTCCAAAAACCTGAAGAAGACAGAACACTTCCTAATACATTTTACAAGGCTAACATCACCCTGATCCCAAAGCCAGACAAGGACAATGCAAAGAAGAAAAATCACAAGCCAATATTGCAGATGAACATAGATGCAAAAATCCTCAAAATATTGGCAAGCCAAAAACAGCAACACATTAAAAGGATCATACACCATGATCAAGTGGGATTTATACAAGGGATGCAGGGATGGTTCAATATCCACAAATCAATGAATGTGACAAACAACATTAACAAAATGAGGAATGAAAAACCACATGATCATCTCAATAGACACAGAGAAAGCATCTGAGAAGATCCAACATGGATTTATGATTAAAACTCTCAATAAAATGGATATAGAAGGAAAATACCTCAACATAAAAAATGCCATATATGATAAACCCACAGCCAACATCATACTTAATGGGGAAAAACTGAAAGCCATCCCTCTGAGAACAGGAACAAGACATGGGTGCCCACTCTCACCACTCTTATTCAACTGAGTACGGGATGTTTCAACCAGAGCAATTAGGCAAGAAAAAGAAATAAAAGGAATCCAAATAGGCAATGAAGAAGTCACTGTTTGCAGATGACATGATTTTATATATAGAAAACTCTAAAGAATCCATCAGAAAACTATTGGAAATAATCAACAACTACAGCAAAGTTGCAGGGTACAAAATCAACTTACAAAAATCAGTTGCATTTCTATACTCTAATAACAAACTAACAGAAAGAGAACTCAAGAATACAATCCCATTTACAATCACAACAAAAAGAATGAAATATCTAGGAACAAATTTAAACAAGGAGGTGAAAGACCTATACAATGAAAACTATAAGACATTATTGAAAGAAATCAATGATGACATAAAGAAATGGAAAGATATTCCATGCACATGGATAGGAAGAATAAATATAGTTTAAAATGTCCATACCAACTAAAGCAATCTACAGATTCAATGCAATCCCAATTAGAATCCCAATGACATTCTTCACAGAAATAGAACAAAGAATCCTAAAATTTTTATGGGGCAACAAAAGACCCCAAATAGATAAAACAATCCTGAGAACAAAGAACAAATCTGGAGCCATCACAATCCCTGAATTCAAAGTATACTACAAAGCTATAGTAATCAAAATAGCATGGTACTGATACAAAAACAGACACACAGATCCATGGAACAGAATTGAAAGCCCAGAAATAAAACCACATATCTATGGACAGCTAATCTTCAATAAAGGAGCTAAGAACATAGAATGGAGAAAGGAAAGTCTCTTCAATAAATGGTATTGGGAAAACTGGACAGCCACATACAAAAGAATGAAAGTAGACCATTATATTTCGCCATACAAAAAATTAACTCAAAATGGATTGAAAACTTGAAGGTAAGAACTGAAATCATAAAACTCCTAGAAGAAAATATAGGCAGTACACTCTGACACTAGTCTTAGAAGGATCTTTTTGAATACCGTGTCTCCTTGGGCAAGGGAAACAAAAGAAAAACACAAGTGAGACTTCATCAGACTAAAGAGCTTCCACAAGGCAAAGGAAACTAGGAATACAACAAAAAGACAACCCACCAACTGGGAGAAAATATTTGCAAATCATGTATCTGACAAGGGGTTAATCTCCAAAATATATGAAGAACCCACACAACTCAACTACAAAAAAACAAACAACCTGATCAAAAAATGGGCAGAGGATATGAACAGACATTTTTCCGAAGAAGAGATACAGATGGCCAATATGCACATGAAAAGATGTTCAACATCACTAATCATTAGGGAAATGCAAATCAAAACTACACTAAGATACCACCTTATACCCATTAGAATGGTTATAATTACCAAGACAAAAAAATAACAAATGTTGAAGAGGATCTGGAGAAAAGGGAACCCTCATACACTGCTGGTGGGAATGCAAACTGGTGCAGCTACTGTGGAAGACAGTATGGAGATTTCTGAAAAATTAAAATACCATACAATCCAGCTATCCTACTACTGGGTATTTATCCAAAGAACTTGAAATCAACAATTCAAAGAGGCTTATGCACCTCTATGTTCATTGCAGCATTATTCACAATAGCCAAGGCACAGAAGCAACCCAAGTGCCCATCTATTGATGATTGGATAAAGAAGATGTGGTATAGATATACAATGAAATGCTACTTGGCCATAAAAAAAGACAAAACTATCCCATTCGCAATAACGTAGATGGACTTTTAGGGTATTATGTTAAGCGAAATAAGCCAGACAGAGAAAAACTGTATGATTTCACTCATATGTGGAAGATAAACTAACACACGGACAAAGAGGATAGATTAGTGGTCACTAGAGGGCAAGGAGGTTGGGAGGTGGGCATAAGGGGTAAAGGGACACATTTATATGGTGACTGGAAAATAATAATAATAACAACTGAAATTTCATAATGTTATAAACTATTATGACCTCAATAAAATTTTTTTAAAAAGCAATGGTAGATAAAACTATCACCAAACTGTGGTAGTAGTCATTGCATTCTTCACCAACACATACACATACTCTCTGTAAAGAGAAAAACAAAAACACAGCAACAAATAAAACAACCAGTTTCACTTGAGAATATCTTTGATGAAGCAGTAAAAATTATTAATTTTATTAAATCTCAAGTCTTGAGTACAGGACTTTTTTAACACTCCGTGTAACAAATAGGACGTAACACACTTCTGCTGCATACTAAAGGACAATGGCTACTTCAGGGAAAATTATTATGCAGTTGTTTGAGTTGCCAGTTGAACTAGCTGCTTTTTTCACAGAACCTTATTTTTACCTGAAAAAATTGCTGACAGGCAAGTTATGGTTACTCAGATTTGGCAGACATTTTCTCAATGATGAACAAAGGGAGCCAGTCACCTTAACAACTAATATAGTATTTGTTGCCAATGATAAAAGTACAGCTTCCATGCAAAAATAGAGTTTTGAAAAACTTTGTCATTTTTCATCACAAATGTGTCAACATTTGGAAGATCTACATAACTCAGTGAACAAATGCTTTCCAAATTACCAATGAATGAGGTTACAAAATCAATGATGGGTAAACGATCCATTCAAAGTGCATGAGAGATCAATGATTTTAACGTAACAGAGAATAAAAAATTCATTGATAAGGTTTCCGATTCTACCTTGCAACTAACATTTTAGGAACTACCACTTGGCAATTTTTGGTGTAACACCAAACAAAAATGGTCACAATTATCTCCAAAGGCTACTTAAAACACTTCTCCCATTTTCTACCACATGTGTGCATGAAGCTGCTTTTCTTTATGTACTTCAACCAAAATATTTCACAACAAATCAAACACAGAAGCATATATCAGAATATTGTCTTCATTTAATCCAGACATTAAAGAGATTTGCAAAAATATAAAACACTGCCAAACTTTCTGCTTTTTTTGTTTGTTTGGGAAAATATAGTTTTTTAAAGTAAATGTGTTATTTATATTAACATGTAATGGGCTTATTAGTATTTGTAATGAATTAATAAAGATAATTTTTCTCAATTTTAGTTTCTAGTACAGTAAATACTGACAGACATAACTCATATACATAAGAACTCTTCAGAGGCCTCAATAATTGTTAAGAGTAAAGGGTCTTAGCCCCAAAGACAAACACAGACTCAGAGTGAAGGGATGGAAAACAATACTCCAAGCTAATAATGAACAAAAGAAAGCAGGTGTCGCTATACTAATATCAGACAAGGTAGATTTCAAAGCAAAACAGATAAAGAAAGATAAAGAGGGACAGTATATAATGATAAAAGGGACTCTACACCAAGAAGACATAACACTTATAAATATATACGCACCCAACACAGGAGCACCAAAATTTGTAAAGCAACTCTTAATAGAACTAAAAGAAGACATCAACAACAATACAATAATAGTAGGGGACCTCAACACACCATTAACACCAATGGACAGAACATCCAGACAGAAAATCAACAAGGAAATAATAGAATTAAATGAAAAATTAGACCAGATGGACTTAATAGATATATATAGAACACTTCATCCAAAATCAGCAGGTTACACATTCTTCTCAAGTGCACATGGAACATTCTCAAGGATTGACCATATTTTGGGAACCAAAGCAAACATCAATAAATACAAGAGAGTTGAAATAATATCAAGCATCTTTTCTGATCATAATGCTATTAAACTAGAAATCAACTACAAGAAAAAAGCAGAGAAAGGTGCAAAAATGTGGAGACTAAACAACACGCTTCTCAACAAACAATGGATCATTGAAGAAATTAAAGAAGAAATCAAATTTTATCTGGAGACTAATGAAAATGAGAACACGACATAGCAAATCATTTGGGATGCAGCAAAAGCAGTCCTAAGAGGGAAATTCATCGCAATACAGGCTCACCTCACTAAACAAGAAAAAGCTCACATAAGCAACCTCAAACGACACCTAACGGAACTAGAAAAAGAAGAACAAACAAAGCCCAGAGTCAGTAGAAGGAGGGAAATAATAAAAATAAGAGCAGAAATAAACGATATTGAAACAAAAAAGACAATAGAAAGGATCAATGAAACAAAGAGTTGGTTCTTCGAAAGAATTAACAAAATTGACAAACCCCTAGCCAGACTCACCAAGAAAAGAAGAGAGAAATCGCAAATTAATAAAATTAGGAATGACAGAGGAGAAATCACAACAGATACCAATGAAATACAAGAGATCATAAGAGAATACTATGAAAAACTATATGCCAACAAATTGAACAACCTGGAAGAAATGGACAAATTCCTAGACTCCTACTCAGGAGTAGGAGTAATCTCCCCAAACTGAATCAGGAAGAAATGGAGAATCTGAATAGGCCAATCACAAGTAAGGAAATAGAAACGGTAATCAAAAACCTCCCCAAAAATAAGAGTCCAGGACCAGACGGCTTCTCTGGAGAATTCTACCAAACATTCAAAGAAGACTTAATACCTATTCTCCTCAAACTGTTCCAGAAAATTGAGAAAGATGGAGAACTCCCTAACACATTCTATGAAGCCAACATCACTCTGATCCCCAAACCTGACAAGGACAACACAAAGAAGGAGAACTACAGGCCAATATCACTGATGAACATAGATGCAAAAATCCTCAAGAAAATTTTGGCAAACCGATTACAGCAATACATCAAAAAGATTATACACCATGATCAAGTGGGATTTATACCAGGGACACAGGGATGGTTCAACATCCGCAAGTCAATCAACGTGATACACTACATCAACAAAATGAAAAACAAAAACCACATGATCATCTCAATAGATGCAGAGAAAGCATTCAACAAGATCCAACACCCATTTATGATAAAAACCCTCAGTAAAATGGGTATAGAAGGAAAGTACCTCAACATAATAAAGGCCATATATGATAGACCCACAGCCAACATCATACTCAATAGACAAAAACTGAAAGCCATCCCTCTGAGGACAGGAACAAGACAAGGGTGCCCACTTTCACCACTCCTATTCAACATAGTACTGGAGGTGCTGGCCAGAGCAATTCGGCAGGAAAAAGAAATAAAAGGAATCCAAATAGGTAACGAAGAAGTAAAACTCTCGTTGTTTGCAGACGACATGATCTTATATATAGAAAACCCCAAAGAATCCACAGAAAAACTATTAGAAATAATCAACAACTACAGCAAAGTAGCAGGGTATAAAATTAACGTGCATAAATCAGTAGCATTTCTATACACTAACAATGAACTAACAGAAAAAGAACTCAAGAACTCAATCCCATTCACAATCACAACAAAAAGAATAAAATACCTTGGGATAAACTTAACCAAGGAAGTGAAGGATCTATACAATGAAAACTACAAGACTTTCTTGAAAGAAATTGACGATGACATAAAGAGATGGAAAGACATTCCTTGCACATGGATTGGAAGAATAAACATAGTTAAAATGTCCATACTACCTAAAGCAATATACAGATTCAATGCTATCCCAATCAGAATCCCAAGAACATTCTTCACAGAAATTGAACAAACAATCCTAAAATTCATATGGGGCAACAAAAGACCGCGAATTGCTAAAGCAATCCTGAGCAAGAAAAACAAAGCCGGCGGAATCACAATCCCCGATTTCAAAACATACTACAAAGCTACAGTGATCAAAACAGCATGGTACTGGTACAAAAACAGGTCCACAGATCAATGGAACAGAATTGAAAGCCCAGAGATAAAACCACACATCTATGGACAGCTAATCTTCGACAAAGGAGCAGAGGGCCTACAATGGAGAAAAGAAAGTCTCTTCAACAAATGGTGCTGGGAAAACTGGACAGCCACATGCAAAAGATTGAAAATTGACCATTCTTTTTCACCACACACGAAAATAAACTCAAAATGGATCAAAGACCTAAAGATTAGGCCTGAGACAATAAGTCTTTTGGAAGAGAATATAGGCAGTACACTCTTTGACATCAGTTTCAAAAGAATCTTTTCGGACACTGTAACTCCTCAGTTGAGGGAAACAATAGAAAGAATAAACAAATGGGACTTCATCAGACTAAAGAGCTTCTTCAAGGCAAGGGAAAACAGGATTGAAACAAAAAAAACAGCTCACTAATTGGGAAAAAATATTTACAAGCCACTTATCCGACAAAGGGTTAATCTCCATAATATACAAAGAACTCACACTGCTTAACAACAAAAAAACAAACAACCCGATCAAAAAATGGGCAGAGGACATGAACAGACATTTCTCAAAAGAAGATATGAATATGGCCAATAGACACATGAAAAGATGTTCATCATCGCTAATCATCAGGGAAATGCAAATCAAAACTACACTAAGATATCACCTTACACCCGTTAGATTGGCAAAAACATCCAAAACCAAGAGTGACAAATGTTGGAGAGGTTGTGGAGAAAAAGGAACCCTCATACACTGTTGGTGGGAATGCAAACTGGTACAGCCACTATAGAAAACAGTATGGAGATTTATCAAAAAGTTAAAAATAGAAATACCCTATGACCCAGCCATCCCATTACTGGGTATCTATCCTAAGAACCTGATATCAGAAATCTCAAGAGTCCGTTGCACCCCTATGTTCATCACAGCATTATTTACAATAGCCAAGACGTGGAACCAGCCTAAATGCCCAGAAACTGATGATTGGATAAAGAAGATGTGGTATATATACACAATGGAATACTACTCAGCCATAAAAAAAGACAAAATTGGCCCATTCACAACAACGTGGATGGACCTCGAGGGTATTATGTCAAGCGAAATAAGCCAGTCAGAGAAAGACGAACTCTATATGACTCCACTCATAGGTGGAAATTAGTATATTGAGAAGGAGATCTGATCGGTGGTTACCAGGGAAAAGGGGGGTTGGGGGGAGGGCACAGAGGGGGAAGTGGTGTACCCACAACATGACTAACAAAAATGTACAACTGAAATCTCACAAGGTTGTAATCTATCATAACATTAATAAAAAAAAAAAGAGTAAAGGGTCTTGAAACCAAAATGTTTGATAATTGCTGGAATAGAAGGAGAAGAAATTTTGGGGTCTAAAGAGAAAAGTAACAGAATTCAGAATAATAGAATTGGAGGTGGAGTTGAAGATGGTAGCCATCTAAGCTATGAATTAGTATGGTTGACGAATTAGGTTGAATAAAGTTGTTGAAGTATAGCAAGACTATACTGTACTAAAAGATAGCACAGTGTACTAAAAACATCACTGGAGTCAGAACTGACTTCTCCTAAGTCTACCATCAAGCAACAGTTACTTCAAGTCACGTGACTAGTAGTCACTTCCTTTTAGAGTTGCCAGATTTAGCAAATAAAAATGCAGTACACCCTGTTAAATTTGAATTTCAGATAAACACTGTATAATTAGTTACTAAAAGTATGCCCCAAATATTGCATGGGATTCAGATTTAACTGGATGTCCTGTATTTTATCTGGCAGCCCTACTTCCTTTTCCAGGTCTTAATTTCCTCATAAGTAAAATGAAGATGTGGGCTAAATTTCTATATGTCTACCCTTTACTGATGCTGGTCTTTGATGGTAAAATGAGAAAAATTAGGAATATATACTGGGTTTGTGTGCATGTGTTGCTATAAAGTTACATATGGTCCTTTATTGAAAAGGACTATCATTTATTTTGAGGTTGCTCTTCTACCACACTAATTCATACTTGGGTACCTAGCATCTTCAACTCCACTTCTAATCCTAATTCCATTATTCCAAGTTCCGTTACTTTCTTCTTTAGAGCCCAGAGTTTCTTCTCCCACTATACCAGGAGTTATCAAACATTTGGTCTCAGTGTGTTATAATATCCCTTTTTCATGAGATGATAAGTATTGTTTTTCTAATGTCCTTTTCTGGCAAAATTTATAGTTAATCCTTAAAATTGTTTTGAAATTTTACTTGTATATAGAATCTGAAGATTGGAAATCACTGCACTAAATGCTATCCAAGTTTTCTTCCCGCTTTCACGTTCTATGGACTTTGCCTTTGCAAGTCAGGAGACACGAGAGAAACAAAGACTCGTCCACCTGACATCCTATGCATCTCTAACAGAATTTCTTTTCTGAGCCACATTTTCCTCAATATAATATAGAGAGAATAGCTCTTGCTCTCTTCTCCTGCACGATTAGTTACTGGGAGAGTGAATGAAGTCATGTCTGGAAAGTGCTCCGAGCTCTTCAGAGAAGTACCTAAAAGGGGAGGGGGTGACATTACCCAGTATTGGGAGCAATAGTAGAGTTTTTAGGATGAACTGAAAAGCTGAGAGTATGTTTAAAGTATTGTTTTTGATTTGCACATCTTCAGTTTGATCCTTAACAACATGTTTTCTGTGATTCCAGGAATTTTGTGATCTTAGCTTAGTGTTGACATTTTACATCCTTCCCAGGACTCTAAGTACTCTTTAAGGAATGCGTGGTTAATGTAGTAGAGAGAAAAATTCAAAATCACACTGTATCTGAGAGCCAAAAAGTCCAGCCTTTTTATTGGCTTCCAATACTGGCCTTAAACAAACATGACTCGTTTTTCTGGAAACACCTGTCAACTTAAAACAAGCAAAAAGGACAAAGCCAGCGTCCTCAAGGTTCACTGAATAGCTAAGTCAGACATCATTTCTATCCTTCCAAAGGTTGTGATTGTTTGTTTATTTTTCCATACAATTTCTTAGACTAGCCTTTCACCAAAAGTAAAAGCTAAATATGATGCATCATGGACAGAGAATTCTTGATCCAAAGCCCCAGAGATTCCCCGACTTGATTATTCCACATACTCTGTATTCTCAACCAAAATAGACTTCTTTTTAAAGAGAATCCAATTTCCAATGGGTTTAACCTAGAAAAACAGCAAAAAGCTAATAAAAGCTTGCAGGCTGGTCCAAGGAAAGCATTGTGGCTGCTACACATTTGGAGGCCTGGTTCAGTGGAGAGGTTTGGAATAACTGCCAATTTCAAGTGAATTTGCTGTTCTCCGGGATGTGGGATGGGGCACCTGGTAGACTCCTGATAAATTCTTGTCCAGTAATGAGTTATACTTGACTGCTTTCCTCTATTACCAAAACTTAGAATAATTGAGATACTGGAGTTGTCAACAGACTCAGTCTTTGGAAAGAGAGAGTGTGGAGATGATTTCTTCTCCAGCTCTTTTACTCACTCTTTACCACCCAAATTAGGATTGTGGCAAATTCATATTTTGTGGCACATCTGAGAACCAGGTTTCTTCAGAAAAACTATTTTAAATGCATGGAATAATACCTACCTCTCCCCTCTCCATTGTCTATGATAGTATCCCATGCTAGGGGTTTTCAGGTATCCTACCCAAGAGGTGTAACCTACAATCACTATTCAAATTTGAGTTGATTTTTCTGGTAACAGTAGCTGGGTAATCTCAGCAAGCATCAGACGGGTAATGACTTTTCCTTTTTTCACCTTATTTATAAGATCTCTTAATTCAGTGCTCTGTCTCAGTTCTATTGTTAGGTTTAGTTCCTTGTATCTGCATATATTACATGGTATTATATGGTAGATTTTATATCTACATATAGTGTAGGGTCTGATCAGGAATTTCTCCTTTCTTTCCTACTGGGTTTCAAAATCTACCTTGTTTGCCTCATTCTCAGCTGAATTGACTAAAGACAAGGAGCTCATACAAATTTGGCTATGAAAGCTATTAAAATGAGAGGATTTTTTTTTTTTTTGGCTGGATTAGGGCCTAGTATGTCCCAATACTCTTCTGAGTTCCAGGTTTCTTTGGCTGCTTCTCCATATCTTAGAAAAACTGATTGCACACTGTCTAGGTGAGAAGTTCTACCTAAGTAAGTATAAAGCAAACAATTATGAAACATCGTGATTTCCAAGGAAGAAAGTAGACATCAAGTCCAAAATAGTAAATGTCACTATGTAAAAAAGTCTCACCAAGGGGCTGGGCTGGTGGCGTAGTGATTAAGTTCACACATTCTGCTTCAGCAGCCCAGGATTTGCAAGTTCAGATCCCAAGTGCAGACCTACACACTGCTCATCAAGCCATGCTGTGGCAGCATCCCACATAGAAAACAAAGGAAGATTGGCACAAATATTAGCTCAGCAACAATCTTCCTCAAGGAAAAAGAGGAAGATTGGCAATGGATGTTAGCCCAGGGACCATCTTCCTCACACACACACAAAAAAAAGTCTCATGGAGGCTCAGATGGATGCTACCACGAGATGTCTAATTTCCAGTATATTATACACATGAGATCCTAATGTCAGTTAGTGGTGCAGGAGAGCAAAGGCCAAACAAAGAAGTTTTTGTGTGAGATGAACTCAGCCTTTTGGGTTCTGGTAGGCCTGAACCACTGAGGAAGACAAATGATTCCAAACCAAACTCCTAAAATAGCTTCAGAGAACTTGCCTCTCTGCGGCCAGGGTGAATCTACCAGATCTCTCCCTTGGACCATAGAAAAAATTGACAACTATCATCATTTAAAAAAAACCTCATTTATTGAGGGCTGACCATGTTCCAGTTATTATGCATATATTATTCTATTCTTAACACAACTTAGCAAATTAAGATATTATTGTGCCCATTTTAGAAATAAGGAAATTTGCTTCAGAGAGATTAAGGGATTTATTCAAGCTAGTGAGAGAACTGGAATTTAAAACCAATCCTATAGCCTTAGACATCCTCTAGTCTAAACTAGTCCTCTTATACAAATAGGGAAACTGAATCCCAGAGAAAGAAAATGGACTTTCCAAGTCCATATTGTTGTTAAGTAGAAAAGCTGGAGTCAGAACCCAGTTGGATGGTGCTTTTTTCTATCATATTTGGATTCTCCATTATATGAGAACTCTTCAGCTATAGCTTAAGAAAAGAGGAATAGGGTAGACCATATGATAGGCCATAAAACAAACTTCAGTAAATTTGAAAGAAAAAGAATAATACAAAGCATGTTCTCCTACCATGATGAAATAAAATTAGAAATCAATAACACAAAGAAATTTGGGCAACTCACAAAAAATGGGGCAATTAACACAGTTTTAAATAACCAATGGGTCAAATAAGGAATCGAAAGAGAAAATACTTTGAGATGAATGAAAATGAAGATACAACATACCAAAACTAAAGCAAGTGGAAAGAAGTAAATAGTAAAGATTGGGGTAAGGTTAATGAAATAAAGGATAGAAAAACAACCGATAAAATCAGTGAAACAAAAAACTGGTTCTTTGAAAAGTTCAGCAAAATTAACAAACCTTTAGCTAGACTGAACAAGGAAAAAGAGAGGAGACTCAAATTACTAGAATCCAAAATCAAAGAGGAGACACTATACCAACCTTACAGAAATAAAAAGAATCATAAGCAAATGCTATGAACTATGAATTGTATGCCACTAAATTAAATAACCTAAATGAAATGGACAAATTCCTAGAAACAAATTGCCAAGACTGACTCAAGAAGATATAGACAATCTGAATAGGTGTATAACACATAAAGAGATTGAATTAGTAATCAAGAAACTACCCACAAGGAAATGCTCAGATCAGATATCTTCTCTGGTGAATTCTACCAAACATATAAAGAAGAATTATACCAATTCTTCACCAACACTTCCAAAAAATAGAATAGTAAGGAACATTTCCCAAGTCATTGTATAAGCCCATATTAGCCTGTTACCACAACCAGATGAAGACATCACAAGAAAAGAAAACTATAGACCAATATCTCTTATGAATATGGACACAAAAGTTCTCAACAAAATACTAGCAAACTGAATCTAGCAACTTATAAGAAGGATTATACACCATGGCCAAATGGGATTTATTCCAAGAATGCAAGATTGGTTTAACATTTGAAAATCAATTAAGGTAATACACCATATTGCTAGAGTGAAAAAAGAGAAACTCATGACCATCTCAATAGACACAGAAAAAGCATTTGACAAAATCCAACACACTTTGATGATAAAACACTCAACAAACTAGGAATAAAAGGAAAGTACCTCAACCTGATAAAGAGCATCCACAAAAATTCACAGCTAACACCCATACTTAATGGTGAATGCTTGAAAGCTTTCCCCCTTAGTTCAAGAACAAGACAAGAATGTCAGCTCTTGTCACTTCTCTGCAGCATTGTGTTGGTGGTTCTAGCTAGGGCAATTGGCAAGAAAAAGATATTAAGACACCCAGATTAGAAAGGAAGAAGTAAATCTTTTCTTCTAATTAGATGATCTATGTAAAAAATTGTAAAGAACCCACTAAAAAACTATTAGAACTAATAAACGAGTTCAGCAAGCTTTCAAGATACATTACAAATATACAAAAATCAATTGTACATATAGTTTGTATATGATATACAAAAATCAATCAATTGTACTTCTATACATTTTCAGTGAACAATTCAAAAATAAAATTTAAAAAAATAATTACATTTACAATAAAACCAAAAATGATAAAATACTTAGGAATGAATTCAACAAAAGAAGTACAAAACTTACACTCTGGAAACTATAAAAAATTGTTGAAAGAAATTAAAGAAGACCTAAATAAATGGAAAAATATCTCATGTTCCTGGGCCAGAAGACCTGTAGTTAAGATGACAGTACTCCCCAAATTGATCTACAGATTCGATGAAATCTCTATCAGAATCTCAGCTGGCTTCTTGGTAGAAATCAATAAACTAATTCTAAAATTCATAGGGAAATTTAATGGACTCTGAAATAACTAAAACAATCTTGAAAAAGTAGAACAAAGTTGAAGCACTTACACTTCACTATTCCAAAATTTAATACAAAGCAACAGTAATCAAGACACTGTGATACTGGCATATGGATCAATGGAATAAAATTGAAAGTCCAAAAATAAACTCATGTGTCTATGGACAAGGGTATCAAGACCGTTTAATAGGAAAAGAATTGTCTTTTCAACAAATCGTGCTGGGACAACCAGATGATAGCCACATGCAAAAGAAAGGTTGGGCCCTTACCTCATACCGTATACTAAAATTAACTCAAAGTGGATTAAAGACCTAAATGTAAGAGGTAAAACTATAATCTCTTAGAAGAGAGCATAGGGGTAACAGATTTGGCAATGAATTCCTAGATATGGCACCAAAAGCACAAGGTCTCCCACAAAAAGTAGATAAATTGGACTTTGTCAAAATTAAAAATCTTTGTGCCTCAAAGGACACTATCAAGAAAATGAAAAGCTAACCCACAGAATGGGAGAATATACTTGCAATCATATTTCTGATAAGGGACTTGTATCTAGAACATACAAAGAACTCTTACAATCCAATAATAAAAAGATAAATGACCCAATGTAAAAATAGGCAAAGGATCTGAATAGACATTTCTACAAAGAAGATATACAAATGGCCAATAAGCACATGAAAAGACACTCAACATCATTAATCATAGAGAAATGCAAATCAAAACCACAATGGGATACCACAATGGGATTCACATCAACCAGGATGGCTAGAATAAAAAAAGTCAGATAATAACACATGTTAGATTGGTGAGGCTTGTGGAGAAATTGGAACCCTCATACACTGCTGATGGGAATGTAAAATGGTGCAGCAGCTTTGGCAAACTGTCTGGAAGTTTCTTAAACCATATGTTACCATTTGACCCAGCAATTCTACTCCTAAGTATATACCCAAGAGAAATGAAAACATATGTCCACACAAAAACATGTACTCGAATGTTTATAGCAATATTCTTCATAATAGCCAAAAAGTGGAAATAACTCAAGTGTCCATTAACTGATGAATGGTTAAACAAAAATAGTACATGCATACAATGGAATATTATTTGGCCATAGAAAGGATGAAGTACTGAGACATGCTACAACATCGATGAAACTTGAAAACATTATGCTAAGTGAAAGAAGTCAATCACAAAAGACCATATATTGTCTGACTGCATTTATATGAAATGTCCAGAAGAGGCAAATCTATAGAGACAGGAAGCAATTAGTGGTTGCCTAAGGGCTAGGACATGTGGAGAATAAGGGGGCCATAGCTAATGGATACAGGGTTTATTTTTGAGGTGGTAAAAATGTTCTAAAATTGATTATGGTAATGGTTGCACAACTCTGTGAATATCTAAAAATCATTGAATTGTTCACTTTAAATAGATGAATTCTATGGTACGTGAATTACATCTTAACAAAGCTGTTAAAAAATTCATGCGTGGCAGAGTATTATAATTAGAGCACTTCCTCCTGTTATTACAAAGCCAAAGAAGCATCTAAGTTCTCCAAATGTTTTAAAAAGAATAAAGAAAAAAGAGGACACTTAAATCTAAAAAAAAAAAAAAAAGTTGAGTGAGGTACAAATCTGAACGCTCACAAAATCAAGGCTGGCTAGAATCCAGTCACCTAATGTAGGTTCTCATCTCACATGATGGGATTTTTATGTATATCGCAAGGGCTTCTATTGTCAGTTTCAAGTCCTGTGTTTCTTCATGCTTCTTTTAAAAGTTTTGGCCAAGAAGTAAAGGGTTTAGTTAGTGATAATAACGAGAATAGAGAGAGAATGCCTTCTCAATGGGGAGGGGTGGGACACGGAGAGGGTGGTTAAAATCCACGAAGGTTTATTGAGAGCCTACTGTATGTTTTATACTAGGCTTTGTAGGGAAAACAAAGATGAATAAAATATGATTTCCTTGCTCATAAGAAGCTTCCAGACTCTAGGAGAAATTTGATAGAATACGTGACCAAGCTATTTGGGCTGGAGAGACAGAGAGAGGAGAGAACATCTCCCCTGAGGTTGCCTGGCAAGTTTGCATGTTTCACAAGGTTAAAAAATTAAAAAATACTAACCAGACCAGTTATGTTCACTACACTGTAATAGACGACTCTTTTTCACTTTTCTGGTCAGGTCAATCTAAACTTTTAGAGTTCACACTTTCCAACAAATGCCAAAATCTGTTTACATTATGTGTTTCTCCATTCCTCCCCCCTTTTCTTTCTTCATCATCTTGTGTTGATCTCCCCACATCTAAATTGAGGTCTCAGAGCAGAGTTCTTCCTGACCTTAATGATATCCAGCCCTATCTCCTAGGACAATCATAGTTTACCCATTGGAGCCCCAAATTGGCCACTTGTTGCACACAAGCTTTCTGTTGCCTTTTTTTTTTTTTAATAGAGCCAGTAATGTTCTGGATGACTCTGCGGTTAACTCTGGTCTGACCCTGCACCTCAGTGGTTTTATTAGCTGTGTGTTTGGCTCTGGGATCCTCTCTCCAGCTATTGTCGTTATTGAGACTATTTGTGTCTCCAGTGACTCTCTCCTAAATCCCCGGCTGTTATCTGGCCTGGGTATGTGTGTCTAAGAAGTGAGTGCATTCTTGTCTGAAGTATGTCCTGACTGTCTCTGATAGCAGCCATTTCTGACCTAACTTTACTGGGTACTCAGATTGATATGATTAAGATTAATGAGGCTTACTCTCAGTCATGAGCCTATTCAAGGATAACCTTGTAAAATCCAATAAGTTCTGAAGATGACTAGTTACTACTTACCTTTCAACCTTTAGAGGATTTGAGGGATGATTTATAACTACTCTTTTCTCTCCAACAATATCATTAGAAAGACATCAGGAAGGATACTGCATCTGTAAGCCCACAGATTATTATTCACAAAAAATGGTTTTATTATTAATTCATAAATTATATTTATGTGTTTGCACAAATTCTGCTAATGAATGGTGGTTTAATTAAGTCATTGCCACAAAGGCAGGACAACACACACCCCAACTGAAAAGTGTACAGTTCTCATGATTACTATGACAAAATTCTTCTTGAGTGGGATTTTCTTCAAAATGGCCACTGAGATGACCATGTAAGATCGTCTACAAGAAAGACAGACCTGAAAATTACAAAATTGCACTAATGTAAAGATAAAATTGGAAAAGGTGTGAGTATCCTGATCATGGAGTAGCTCCTCTGTATTATGCGCCTGGCCATTCTGGAGAGCTCAGTTTTCCAGGTGACTGGCTGCTTGCCACTTAGGTATACTTTTCCATTAGTTTAACCAATGCAATTTCTCTGACTTTTTAAACAGTTATAAGTTAATCTTCTTTGAATGACTCAGAGCCACGCCGATGAATGTGGAGACAGCATGACAGTGGAAAAAACACATGCTCTGAAGTCAGCAGACCTACATTTGAATACTGCCTCCTACTCTTAGTAGCTATGTGACCTTGGGCAAATTTCTTAAAGTTTTTGAGCTATAATTTCTCATCTATAAAATGGGAATTATAGAATCAAACTTAACTGATGATTTGAAGATTAAGTGAAATAATGCAGTGTAAAAGTATTTTTCACCCCAAAATTCTTTTTACAAATAAAATCTTATGCAGAGTCCCATTGTGAACAAATAAAAGGGGAAATGCTCTGAGTTTTTAAAATCATTGCACCTCGCACAAAGCCTGACACTTAGCAGACACCATTTAAATGACAGTAGTTTAGTATTCGCTTAACGTGAAGCTTTTATTCATATTTACACTTTTATTCTCTTATCTGCTTTTTAATGTGGTTTTTTTGTCTTACCATCAAGCTGTCATTTGTCTCTTCTCACTGTAATCGTTGTACTTGCTCACAGAAACCCTTCTCCCGTCTTTTAATTTGCTACTTCTTTCTAATCAGCTCTGGACTTAGAAACCAGACAACCATGACTTAGAATTATGTGTAAAATAAGAGCAACTAAGTTCTACGTGAGGGTTTTAGACTACTTATGTGAGTAGAAGATATAATCACATACTTGGGCTCATCCTTTGTAACTGAAGTCTTGGTTATTCAGAGATCTTTTCAGAAAACAGTGTGGTACAATGGAAAGAATATGAGTTTAGGAGTGAGACAGACCTAAGTCTGAATCTTATCTCCTTTACTTGTTAGTTGTGTGAGCTTGAGCAAGTTACTTGATCCCTCTGAACCTCAGATTATCATCTTTAAAATAGAAAAAATAAAATCTGTATCATAGAATTACAATGATTAAGTGAAGAAATATATATAAAGAATGTAATAGAGACCTAGACACGGAATAGGTGATATGCAAAGTTTCACTCTCTTTCTTTACTTCACCCTTCATTTTTCCTTTCTTCCTAATTTTTCAGTGTGTTTCTGGATGGTGTAAGTTGCTGACTGGCTCAGGTGAGACATATAGTCTAATGGTATAAATTTTGGAATATGTTAGGAAAGGAGTAACAGTGAGACCATGAGAAGCTAAGAGATGGGGTATAGCTATAATTTTTCACCATAAAAGAAGAAAAGAAGAGGGGCTGGCCTGGTGGCACAGTGGTTAAGTTCCCACATTCCGCTTCGGTGGCCTGGGGTTTGCCCATTTGGATCCCGTGTGCAGACATGGCACCACTCAGGAAGCCATGCTGTGGCAGGCGTCCCATATATAAAGTAAAGGAAGATGGGCACGGATGGTAGCTCAGGGCCAGTCTTCCTCAGTAAAAAAGAGGATGATGGCAGCAGATGTTAGCTCAGGGCTAATCTTCCTCAAAAAAAAAAAAAAAAGAAAGAAAGAAAAAGAAAAAAAGCCAAGGTGAAAAGGCAATTTTGTGAGACCATAGCATAAAAAGTCAATAACACAAACATTAGTACAATATATGCAGTTGCAAGTGTGGTGCATCCTCCATCAGGCACTATTCTGAGCTGTCTATCCTGTCTGCCAACTTTTGACATATGGAGTTATGAGCTAGCACTGAGTTAGTTAAAGTATCATCAATAGTTAAAAGGGTTTTGTCTGTTTGAACTCAAGACTTCATAAGGACTTTTAAAAGGATCTTTTGAGAATGCATATATATATCACAGAATGAACTATATTTTATCAAATAGTCAATCTAAACGTAAATCTATAAACACAACTATAGTAATGAATAATAGGGCTCTGACATTCAGCCTTGGTGGGATGGCTCTCTCCTGGTCCTGTTCAGACCCTTGTCTTTCATTGTCTGGTAATGCACTGTTTGCCCATCTTGTGTGTCCCACGCCATACAGGCCTCGCTGTTCTACCTTTTCCAAATACTTTTAACTAATCGCAGAGAATTTTCAGCTTTTCTGCCCGCAATTGCTCAAAGGTTAGTCTTTAATTACAGGCCTTTTGAACTGTATTTCCATAGCGCCAGCAAAACTGTTCCCCATCTGCTCCTGAATAGAACCATTCAAAGCTGTAACATATGTAGGTTCACTTTCTTTAACTGTGCACCCTGCAAAATGCATGCCACAACCATCCCCTCTCCATCTTGCACAGCTTTATATCTCTTGCTGTCACTCACTTGTTTGTGTTCTCTCCCTTTCTCTGTCTCACTCTGTTTCTTCTTTTAAGGAAGAGAACAGTTTCTAGGTTGGAACAACCTGATAAGTCTTCTCCACTGTACAGGAGAAATGATAGTTCTTGTGTCACACTACACCTTCCTTTCTGGCTGTAGCAAACTAGAGTTTTGTTGTTTATTTCAAGCCTGTATCTATGTGGGCATCAAACATCTAAGCATATTTTACTGAATCATGAAAAATTTCCTAGCTGTTTCCTTTGTTTTTATGTTGTTTTACTCTATTGTTTTCTATTTAAATTTTGATCATGGACTGAAAGGTTTTACAAGACAATCTCTGAGGAAAAGAAAATTACTAAAGCTAAAATTAGAGAAGGTATAAAAGAAAGAGGAACTAAATTAGACAACTTGATTTGATTCCATTTAAAAACTTATGTGCTCATTTAAGCCTTGATTATAACAATTCCAAAGTACTTCTGGAGTTTGCAGTGATAAAGAAAGGAGATACACTTTCTTTAGATAGTGAGTCTTTTTAAAGGTATAAAATCAGGCTTTTAAATTAAGAACCCATAACATGATGAGGACTCCACCATTACCACCCGCCATTCCTTCTAGCTCCATCAAATAGTGATAAAAGCACCAAACTTAGTATCAGGACATTGTTCAAGCCCTGGCTTTTCACTTACAGGCTATATGACCTTTGCCAAGTCACTTATCCTCTCTGAGCTTCAGTTTGTAAAATGGAGATAACCTACCTTATAGGGATGCTCTGATAAATTATGGGACCAGAAACTGTAAAGCACCATGCAAATAAAATTTTCTTTTGAAGTCATCAATTTCCCTTCTTCTCTCCCTTGGGTTCACGTGCAATCCTTGCAGAGCCAGTCCTCTGAGTTCTTGACCCTGCCTATTGATTCAGGGCAAAAGAGCACTACCCTCCCCCAGTACTCACCTGGTGAGTGTCAAGCACTCATTTACTCTTCAGAACAATCCTGTGAGGTAGGTACTGCAAGGATTTGAATCCAGGCAGTGTCTGCATTCTTAAAGCCATGCTAATTTGAGGTAAATTTCAAGCAGCCATGGATACCTGTCACTCTTGCTGCCTCGAAGGAAAAAGCTTTGATAGAGATTTCTTTTCAGGAGGATGCAAACAGCATTAGCCAAAAACCATTGGTAAACCCCGGGGAGGGGGCGGGGGAGGAGGGGGAGCCCTGAATATCTCAAGAATGGTGCTCGTCTGCATCACGGGAAAGATTCACAGGAAGGTGGTGGCCAGCCCTAGGACAATAGCTCGGTGCAGTACTTCTCAGGGCCACTTGGGAGATTGGAGGCTAGGAGGGCCTGGTAGACAGCAGTCTAGGGCAGCACCAGAGAGCTCTGAAACCAGTAACGCTTCCACAGGCCGGGCTGGGCAGCAAGTCCCGGTCTCACATTGAACATCTCCAGATGGGCCTGTATCTGAGCTACCTTTCCTAACTAGGCCAGAGGGAGTCTTGGGGAGATCTGAGAGGAGAACGAGAGGCCCCAAAGTAAAAAAAGCTGGACAGGAAGTTTCCTAGCACAGCAGAGGCCTGTAGAAGCAAGAGAATAGCACTACCCCCGCCAGCACTCAACGTTCTTCGAAGTGCAAAGATTGTGTCAGCATTTCCATTTTAAACCCCTAATTTCATAGGCTTAGAGCTCAAGTCATAAAAATTCACTCTAGGCTGAAGTTTGGCGTCCAGTCTCTTAGCTGTTCTTAAGCTGTGTGCTCAAAAAAAGAGACGTTTCTAGTTTCAGACATGTGGGGGACTTCTATAAACACCCTCAAAACTTCATTTGGTAAAAATGAGTTTCTAAGCTGTTGGTCAACAAGACAGCAAAAGTCTGTCTCTGTAAATATGCAGAAAATGTGTTTTGAAAAAATAATATTGTTCCACTAGAAATGTGGATTCCCTATATACTGAACTATGGCAGTGGGAGTGAGTGAAATTTACTGTGATTGCATATTCAGCATAACATGTCATGTGACCTTCGCTGCCACTCACCCCCAGGGGCTAGAACTGTTCTTGCACTAAAAGATATTTGGATTTCCAATGGAGGTAGCTTTCTAGAGGATTGGAGTCAGCAATTGGTTCAGGTTTTTACAGGTCATTGGACCTTTACCAATGTGCATTTAAACCTCAGTTGCATTTTCCTTGCAAGTTTGGTACAAACAGCAAAGATAATATCTGTCAACACAGCCTGCCATAATAGATCAAGCTTTACTGGTAGAAACTTACAGGTAACTCAGAGACGTGAAGATATCTGTAGTAGTCCTTAGTGAAAAGACCTCTAACCTCTTCGTTTTAAGATTTCCACCCATTCTACTCTTCACCTAATACTTCTCACTGGCCACTGAAGCTATAAAGACATTCAAAATATTAGGTAATTATTGAAAAATAAATTCCCAAGAGAAAGCTCCCAAGAGTGACGTTATAAAACCCAATGTTTGAGAAATCAGACAAGTGACAAGAAGTTAATAACTTTACAGGTACAGCAGTAGTCCCTGAGAGTTGTGGGAGCTTGAATCAGACGACTTAGCTCAGGTGAGTAATACTCAGGCAACCAGGCTCCTTATAGCCGTCAGCCTGATCCAAGGGAAGCTTGAAGAGTTTGATCTCAAGTGCTGGAACTTTGGCACCTAAAGAAGAGGAGTAATGACAGTGACTTAGGCATATGCCTCAGCTGAAGGAAGGGCAGAGCAGGAGCAGGGCAGCCACCATGTGGGACCTCATCATCCCTGGGCAGGAGGTTGCCTCTGGTTTCCCAAACAGTCTGGGGGACTTGGGGAGTCAACACTTGTCTCAGGGGAGAAAGGGAATGCCTGGCTGTTGTGCCTGGTTTGGGAGCGAGGAGTAGAATCTATGGCTCTGAGCCCCAGTCCCAAGCTGCCAGCGTGACTTCTATCTCTTGAAACAAGGTTTCCATCAACAAAGGGATTTTCAGAAACATCGTCTTCATTAATGGAGGCTCTACTGAAATGTCCATGGAACATTTGGGGGTCAGTCAAACCTAAAGTTTAACTTTTACTTTTTAAATGTCAAAAGCAAACTGCAGATCTATCAACAGTTCACAATTTCACCTACTGCTGTTTAATCCTTTTATCCACTGCAAATTCCATTCCAAAGGGAGTCATTAAGGCAAAGTAAAAGTTTTGATGAATACTGACTGATTAGGGATGGGAAGCTAGTGAGGTTTTTATTAACGCATTTCTAAGCCCTTAATACTATTTCCTTCTTCATATTTTTGAATTATACTTTCAAAGGAATGAATATAAAGTATATATTAGGCAGAGGAATAAGAAGATAAACACGTATGTACCCAAAACACAGGCTAAGAAAAAACACCATCCATACCAGCAAAGGCCCCTGTGTGCTCCTCCCCCATTTCAAATTCTCTCGTGTTTATTGCTCCTTGACCATTCTTTAGCATGTGGCTCAGCTACAGGAGTGTATATCCCTAAACTATACTGCTTAGTTTTCTGTTTTAAGCTTCATAAAAATGGTGTCATACTATATGTATTCTTCTGCAACTTGCTTCATTCAACGTGCTTACAATAGTCACCCATGTTGATATACATGCTAAATTCATTCTCACTGCTGTATAATATTCCACTGTTAGATTACACTAAAATTTATTCAAACATTGTCCTCTTGATAGACATTTGGATCGATTCCAATGTTTTGCTATTGCAAACAATTCTGCTTTGAACATTACTGCAGCTGCTCCCTGGGGAACGTGGCAAGAGTTTCTCCAGGGATTTACTTCTGTCGGGTCATAGAGTTTGCACATCTTCAACATCCCAAATAATGCCAAATTGTTTTGCAAATGGTTGTACACAACCACAAACAGTGTGTATTTGTTCCAGTAGCTCCATATCCTAATTTTTGGTTTTATTTGGCATCTTAAGTTTTGGCAATCTAATGAATATGAAATATTATCCCTTTGTGATTTTAATTTGCATTTCCCTGATTTCTAATGAGGTTAGGCATCTTTTCATAAGTTAATTAGTTGGTCATATTTGTTCTTTTGTGAAGTGCATAATCAAGTCTTTTGCCTGGTTTTCTATGGAATTGTTTGGTTTTTTATTAATTTGTAGAAATTCTTTATATATGCTATATCTTCATCACTTGATGTGTTGCAGATATAACACTGACTTGTCTTTTCACCTATTTACGCTGACTTTTGATAAGCAGAAGTTTTAATATAGTTTGTTATTAGTATCTTTGTTCTTTTCTGACAACTCTTTCTCACAGGAGGAAGAATAAGCTGGAATTTAGTTCACCCTTAGTGAATGGCTCCCCTAGTCCCTCTTGGATAGTATTGGTTGGGATGAATCTGGAGTTGATTCACTTTATTTTACACATTTTTTTTTCCAAAGCAGGAGTCTGTCTCTAGAGGCCCTCAAAAAGTATGAGCTTTTGTTCATAACTTTCACCTGTTCTGGGGGAATTCTGCTTAGTGTTAAACAACCATCAGAGTCTCAAAAAGACTTTTTTGTTCCTGAGATTCAGTAAGAAATTGTAAGGGCCGGCCCCGTGGCCGAGTGGTTAAGTTTGCACTCTCTGCTTCGGCGGCCCAGGGTTCACTGGTTCGGATCCTGGGTGCAGACCTAGCACCCCTCGCCAGGCCATGCTGAGGCGGCATCCCACATAGAAGAACAAGAAGGGGAGCCGGCCCCGTGGCCGAGTGGTTGGGTTCACGCGCTCCGCTTCGGCGGCCCAGGGTTTAACCGGTTCGGATCCTGGGCGCAGACATAGCGCTGCTCATCGGGCCATGCTGAGGTGGCATCCCACATGCCACAACTGGAAGGACCCCCAACTAAAAATACACAACTATGTAATGGGGGGCTTTGGGGAGAGAAAAGAAAAATAAAATCTTTAAAAAACAAAAAAGAACAAGAAGAACCCACAATTAGAATATACAGCTCTGCACCAGGGGGCATTGGAGAGGGAAAAAAAAAGAGGAAGATTGGCAACAGATGTTAGCTCAGGGCCAATCTTCCTCACCAAAAAAAGAAAAAATGCATGAAAAGGAATCCTTACCCTTACTTACGGTTCATGGTGGTGTGGTAATGTGGAGCTAATGAACCTGGTATCTAAATCAAGTTCTAATTCTTACCCACTGTGTAAGTTCTCAGACCCTCAGTCTGTTAATGAAGATAATTGCACTTGCCTTACTCCCTTGTGAGAACCAATAAGATGATACAGATAAAGTGCCTCCATGACACACAGCTCTCGACAAATGTCCGTTCCCTTCACCTTAGGAAGAGTAGTCCTTTAACAGAAGTCAGCCCATTCAGCCCATCTGTGATCTTTGGCCCAAAACCTTTCCTTCACCACGCTCCCCAAACTTGCACCTGCACATTTGGCGTATATGAAGGCTACAGTAGACGATTCATTGTTGGTCAAGGCTTCTGGTGTTTTTCTTTTTTAAAAATACTCAGCAATATTAGCACCATGTGCTTAACCATTCCAACTCAAATCACTCACCGTGTTCCATGTATTTGTCAAATGAAAAGCCAATATTATTTTTACAAGCACAAAATCTTAGGGAGGATCACTTATGACAAAGTACAATTGGACATTCTGATTTTCATTTTATCAATCACAAAATTTCACTCACAAATACCACACAGACCTTCATCCATATTCTCTCTCTCCCTCTCTCTCTCTTTCTCTCTTTCACACACGCACATATACCCTCCTGCACAGGTTTGTCTTAGTTGCCATAATCTACTGGGAGCAGCCAGCTATGATCAGAATGAATTAGGAGCACTTGCAATGTTGTGGTGAAAGTCTCCAGGTCCATCTTTATTGCTGTTTATCACAGAATGTATGGAGCTTTCTAAGGCTTTTCTCTTTGATCAATCTTTTCATCAATTGACCTCGTCACCCTGGCTAGCACCAGGATTTGTGATCTTGGTAAAGTAATGAGATGCCGTAGCATCTATGCTGCTTCTTCCTTCTTTAGTAAAATTTATTTTTCAGTAAATGTACCAATTCAGGATCTCAAATACTCTTTGTAAGCTATTCATTCTTTTTTTTTTCCTGCAATCTTTCCTCCTTGATCAGTTACACTGGTTTATTTAATCACTTTCCAATCCTCAATTATTTTAATAAATTCTTCATTTATTCATTCATTTAATCAACAGAAGTTGTGTTAAAAGTCTTACGTTTAAAAATACGCTCTTAAATTTACTATTGCAGAAATCATTGTTACAGTTTTTAGTAACTCATAGCACATTATCTGTGTGTTGTTGGTATGCTCATTGCTTTTATTATATATACATTCAGATACTTCTATCTCATTCTATTTTTTTATTGTTTTCTTTTTTTAACGAAACTGGGTCACTGCTTGCAAAAATCTGCGTGAGCCCTCATGCCCATCCTCTTCCCAGTTTCCTTGGCTCAGCCTCTCTCCACCTCCCAGGAACTGAAACAAGATGGGCATGAAAAAGACAACACCAACAACTCAACGACTGACATGAGGGGAGAGGTGCTGGGGTCCAACCCTGAGCCTTCAGAGGGTGACAGTTCTGCCTCCCATGTCCGTTCTCGTTGGGCCTGGAGGTTGCATGGATGACAGTGGTCCATGGCTGTCAGTCCACCATCATTCTCCTTTCATTAATATCAAAGCCCTCTGTTGACATGGTGATTTTCAATGCTTCTATTTTTCTATTCTGAACCGCGATAGTTCTTTGTATATACTGCTCTTATGGCATGTATCTTACACTACTTTGTATCATGGTTATGATTTTACTTGTGTTATTTCCCCTTCTAGATTGTAAGTGCAGCCTAAGTGTCTGCCTGCCCCCTTTCAGACATCACTTTCTTCTGGTATCCTTGAGGAAAGGGGGTTTTGTTTCAAGGGTACAATCTTAAATTGTCCTTCCTCCATGCACTGCTCCTATCAGCCACACTGGCCTCAAGGAGGGGTTCTGTGCAGAAGGCATTTCTTTTTACTGCTTTCACCCTTACTTTCCTTCGACACCATTTACTCAAGGCTGTTATGGATGGTATATTTTTATGGGAGCCATAGAAGGCCTAACAACATAGCACAGCAAACAGTGTAGAAGTGAACGTCACTGTCCTAAACCCCCCAAGCCATCCCCATTACAGAGAATTTTTCCCAGAAAGAAAGGAAATTTCCTTCAGTTCTAGCTTACTGCCGTCTTCTTAGACCCTCTTTTCTCCCTAGTCTCTCCTCAAATCTCCAGACATCTCTATCTTGTGGTCCCACCCCACCTCTTTCACAAGGACTCTCTACAGAAACTCAAGTCTTCTCCCTTTCTTCCATGAGAAATTGAACTCTCTCTTTGTCTAGCACATCTTGGCTGTGCCTTTCTCAGCCAAAAAGTTTCATCAAAGTATTTTCCTAAACAATAAAGTCATCTACCCTGAAAGTCAATTTTGCAACTTCCCTATAGCAGAAGTTGCTGCAATCAGCTGTTGTTTTTTTTAATAGCATTTTTTTCTGACCACTACAAATGTGAGCTCTATATCTCACTTCACATCATTCATAGTGCCTTGCACATGAGAGGCTCTAATTTTGCTATTCTATGCTTTTGGCCTTATTTAACAAACACACTTGCATTTCAATTGTATGCAAAAAGGAGCAGGGAGGAAAAGGAAGGGGACAACATTGGCTCCAAGGTTCCTAGTTTAGGTGACCAAGTGGTTGGTTAATCATCAACTTCTGCTGAGGACATTCAGGAGGAGGAGCTTTTTTTTGTAGGGAAAAGAGTTCAGTTTTGAACACGTCAAGCTTGAGGTATCCATAGGACATGAGATAACAATACCCAGGAGGCATTAGAAATATAGATGTTGGTATTCAAGAGAGAGGTAATTTGTCTCTTGACTTGGGAATCAATAGTGTGTAGGGCACCAGTTACATTATAAGAAAAGTCATTCAGAATGCCAAGTAAAAGAGAAAAACAATAACGAGAGAGAACATGATAGATACAGAAGTCAGTGGATAAATGATGCTCCTAGAAAGAATAGAACAAATGGGAATAGATGCAACAATCAAATATATAATAAAAGAAGAGATAAGGATAAAGCACTAGAAGGATTTCAACAGAAGTCAGGAGCAAGACAAGAAGGTCCACAATCACTACACTTATTTATCATCGTTGTTAAAGTAAATTCTACCCAACAAACAGACAGAAAGGAAGGGAGGGAGGGAGGGGAGAGGTAGCAATATTATGAATATTTGCAAAGGACAAGACTGTCTAAGTAGAAAATCCAAGAGAACCAAATAAAAACTACTAGAATTGAGAAAATAATCACCTATTTACAAAATCAAAACTGTTTTCCTACCATATCTCAGAAACAACCGCTTAGAAAATACAACGGAAAAGTATTAAAATAAATACCATGCACAATAAAAACAAAAATAAGGAAAGAGCTAAATTTGGGGATGCAGAGGAAGGAAGTTAAGGGAGCTCCTTTCTTTTGGCCCGTGTTGTGTGTGGTAATTATACCCCACATTTCTGCTGTTGCTCCACATGTGCTCGTTCTGAGTCCCCAGTTAAACAACCAGCTCCTAGACCACAGGGCCATGTGCTCCCTTCTGTTTCTCATTTGAAATCTACTACAGAGCTAAGCACAGAGAAGGAGCGCTAAAACTACCTGATTTATCTTACTTTCGTGCATTTTTCTCAATTTGACTTAAACTTTAAGTAGAAACTTAACAGAAGGAAATAACCACTTTGTGAACTAATGAAAAAATATCACTATATCAAATTAGTCATCTAATCCCCTATCCTCAACCTGAGAACTAATAAGACAAGATTTAGCATCCACCTTCCTGCTAAATTTCTTTGCTTTGACTATAAGAAGACCTTTTAAAAATGAATCTTCTGGAATAACCACAAGAACCAGCATTCTCAAACCGACTAGGGCCAAAGGAAAGAGAAGGCAAACTCTTTCAAACCAGAGTTTCCTCTCTCCTGTCACTTCTCTCTCCTCATCTTCTTGCTGGCAGATAGATTACCTGGCACAATAAGGAAGATAATTAGTACATCAGTGAATCCAGAGTGATGTATGAAGAATCATTTGTTAACTTAAGAGACTATTCTAAATCGTTAGCGTCTTTTGCCTCCTGATTGACTGAGTCTGGATCCCTGCTTCAGTTAGAACAGAGTCACTTGAGAAGTAAAAATGCTGAAGGAAACTCAACCAAATGGGAGTATAATAGTATTGTAATGTGGTTATAATTTGCATTTCCCTGATGACTAGTGAAGTTGAGCACCTTTTCAGAGAAGACTTCTGGTTTGGGCAATATTGTGACTTAGATAATACTCCTACTCAGAATCCTCTTGAAAGATGGATAAAATATATCAACTTTCTGTTAAGAGAGCAGATCTTAAAAATTCTCATCACAAGAAAAAAATTGTAACTGTGTCTGGTGATGGATGTTAACTAAACTCATTGTGGTAATCATTTCACAATATATACATATTTCAAATCATTGTGCTGTACACCTAAAACTAATCCAATGGTATATGTCAATTATCTCTCAACAAAAATGTATAGCAACTTTCACTTAAATATATAGCTGAGCTTTTAAGAAAGTAAGAAAAATCCCCAAAGATGAAAATTTAGAAAGAACTAAAACAGAGTTGTAAATTTAAGCTGACGCTGGGACTATCTGGGGGTAAAGAACCTATCTTATTTATCAGAGGCTTGAATATTTCTTTTTCTCTTTTTTAATTGGTTAAGAATTGTCTTTTCTTAATAAAGTTTTTTTAGTAAACTTTTTTGAAGTGTAACATACAGAAATTTGCACAAATCATAACTGCACAGTTTGATGAATGTTAACAGTGTGAACACTTCCATGTAACTAGTACTCACACCAAGAAACAGGCTTTGTCACCAGCACTTCGGACGCCTCCCTTGTGCCCCATCCAGGCACTACCCGCCTCTCCAAGGGAAACCTTTATCCTAACTTCTAACAACATCAAAGTAGTTTTGCCTGTTTGGACTTTGTATAATGAAACCCATGGTATGTACTCACTTAAGTCTGGCTTTTTTGCTTAACATATTTATAAGATTTATCCATGCTTTTGCATTAAGTTGTAATTCATCCATTCTCATTGCTAATAATAGTCCAGTGTATGAATATATCACAATTTGTTTATCCTTTCTTCTGCAGATGGACATTTGGGTTGTTACCACTTTTAAGTTATAATGAATAGTGCTATTGTTAACATTCTGTACTTTTTCTCAGCATATGCATGCATTTCTTTTCTGTATGTACCTAAGAGGGGAATTACTTGGCCATAGGGTATGTTCCTATGTTCCTACTAAACATAACTGTAGGATACTGACAGTTTAGTAATACTGCCAAATAATTTTCCAGAGTGATTACGCCAATTTACATTCCCATCAGCTGTATACGAAAGTTCCAGCACACTCAGTATTGTTTGTCTTTTTCATTTTAGCCATTCTAATGGGGGTATAGTAGTATTGCCTTATGGTCATAATTACCACTTTCCTGATTACTAGTGAAATTGAGCACCTTTTCATGTATTGCTTGGCAATTTGGATATCCTCTTTTGCACAGAGCTTGTACAAGCGTTTTGCTCATTTATCTATTGAGTTGTCTGCCTTTTTCTTAATGATTTATAGGAGTTCTGTAAGTGTTCTGGATTTGAGTGCACATGTATACAAAAAATATCTTCAATATCTTCTATTCTGAACTTGGCTTTTCATTGTATTACTGATGTCTTTTGATAAACATAAGTTTTTAATTCAATATAGACCAATCTATCAGTTTCTTCCATTATGGTTAGCGCTTTTGGTGTCTTCTTTAAGAAATCTTTGCTTAGCCCAAGGTCATGGGGCTATTCTTCTATGTTTACTTTTAAACATTTTATTGTTTTATATTTCATATTTAGATCACAATCCATCTGGAATTAATTTTTTCTGTATGGTGTGAGTCAGGGTCAAACTTCATTTTGTTCCATATTAACATCCAGTTGACACAGTACCATCCTTTTCCACTACAGTGCCATCTTTTTCATAATTCAGGTATCATATCTTTGCACCAGTGCCATACTGCTTTAATTGCCATAGTTTTATGGCAGTTCTTATTTTATCGTGTGCATCCTCCAGTTTTATTCTCCTTCAATGCGAGGGGCTTGAGCTTTAACTCACAGGACAGGAAAATAGAGGAGTTGTTATTGAGACTCAGGAATAGCTAAAAGCCTCAAAAACTTTCAGCCAACATGAGACAAATTTGCCCTCCTTTGGGTCTGGAGTCTGAATTTACGCTTCCTACATAGTCTAAGAACTCCAAGATGAAAAATTAACATAAAAGGTAATCTTGAAAAGCAAACACAAAACTGTCCTGAAGGGATGTGACAAGAGATAAAGCCCAGCTTAGGATGAGTTCTTACAAAATTATAAAACAATAGAAGAAAAAAAACCTGTTGGACACATCAGTAGACCCATAAATGGCGGAATCAGACACTTCCCCCCAAGAACCTCAGATAACAGAATTATCATCTACAGATTATTTTAAAATATGTTTAAGACAATTAAGTACATAAAAAGAAGAGATCACAAACAGAAAAAGCAATATTTTTTAAAAAAAAACCAAACTGACTTGAAAAGGAATCAAATAGAATTGCAAGGAAGGAAACACACTCCTTAAAATTGAGAGTATTCATTGATTCCATGAAAGTGGAAAGTCTTAGTTAAATAAATGACAAGTGTTAACCATGACCCCTGATTATTGTCCTTTCTAATTGCAGCGTCAAGCAACCTTCCATCTTTGGTTGTGACATACTTAATGCCAGCAGACATGGAACAACCAGGAAATGTTCTGAATGGGCTGGGCACCCCTACCAATTTGTCTCCAGGGTATTTGTCTGTCTTAAATGTTAAATGTGGCATTTTTAGTGAACCACCACCAAGAGGGTAATGCTCAAAAGTGGTCCAGCAAGATAGAAATTCAGAGGGAGCATTCCTGGTGGATAAACAATTAGTATTGGAGGGGTTTTTAATGCTACCTAAGCAAAATAAGCCCCATTTGGCTGATTCAGGCTTAGGTTGTGTTGCAGGCAGATTGCAAATTCTCCATTTTTAAATTTCCCCAAGCTAAAGAGTGGAATCAGATTTTGGAGTCAGGTCTGGGTTTAAATTCCAGTTGCACCAGTTACTGCTGTATCTGGCCCAGGCTGGGCATCCAGTCCCCGAGGCCTCCCTTCGCTTCCTACTTCCAGAACCCCTAACACAGCCTGAGTACACACAATGATTGTGCTTTTACCTCTGAGTCCTAAGGATCCTCAAGAAATAGTAATGGTAGCTGTTTACAAACGCTCATGTCAGTCACGTGCTAGATCCTTTATATATAATACTTCATTTCAATCCTCATGATAACCCTGAGATAGATGTAGATATAGACAATTTCCCCCCATTTTATTTGCCCAAGATCACATGCTAAATTGTGCCAGAAATGAGATTTGAACCCATGTCTGTTCTAAGTTCTTTCCAAAACACTAAGTTGCCTGACTTGTGGCCTATTTCAATACTTTCTACATCTACCTTCCTTCTGAAAAACGTATTTTCATAAAATTTTAAATACTGGCAAGTAAACAAAAGGGCTCAGCTGACTTTCTTCTAGGCGCTCTGTGGTCTTCACGACAGCCATGTTTCTGCGGCAGGTCTGGCCGCTCCCCTCAACTGTGCGTGGCTGCGCTCTTATGTAAACCCCTCATCCCGGAGAGCCTTTGTTGATGCCGCCTTCAAAGCCAAGGCAGCCATCTGAGAGGATGGCAGAAACCAGTAAAAGATGGGATTCTGGGGAGCTATCCCAGGTAGAGTTGTGTTTTTAAGCACCGGCACATTTGTGGAGCAAATTTGGTGTACTCATAACGGCAGTTAATGAGTACAAGCGAAGTTCAGTTCTTTGAGTAAACAAGAGAGAGAGCATATGCCTGAATGTAATTCCCGACTGCATCAAGGTCATTTTAGAGCTGGTGGAGCTCTATTTGTCTTAGGAAATCTCGAAAACTTTTATAGGGAATTCGGAAAATATTTTCAGCCAGCAGGAAAGATAAAAATCCCTGCACACAAAGTACAGGCATGGGCCCAGAGACTGAACAGACAGACTGCTGTAAAACCCCCATTTAATAAGGCATTAAAATGCCATCGACCTGGACACATTTAAAAAAAAAAAAAAGGAGAGAGCGAGCTATGAAAACAAATACCATTCCAATAATTAGGATCTTATGCCTGAGGCCAGCCTTGATGCCAAGCGGGGACTTCCCTGCAGGAATCGGAGCTGAGCCTGATCCTCGAAACGAGGAATCGGCGAAGACAAAGGCAGCTCGGCGCCCGGGACTTTTCCCCCTCTGCCGCCTGCCCCTTGACGCTGAAGGCAGTGCATTGAAACAGTTTCCCTCGCCGACATCTTGGGTGACTTTACAGTCCAGTAGCTCAGAGGCGGGGGTTCCGTGCCCGGGAGGATTCCTGCCCTGTCTTCGCGACGGGCAGAGCGTGCGCTCCTCAAGTGGCCGCGGAGCGAGGAGCGCAGCACTTGTGCCTTTTTGCTCCATAGAGGACAAGGAGGCATTTGAAGGCCTACTCTATTGGGTAAATATGCTCCGAATTGGGGTGAGGGTTGGAGAGTGAACATTTGTTTACGAGTAGCGGTGAGGGGAAAAAAAGATGTCTTTTCACTAGCTCCTGCAAATACGGAAGCTGCCGCAGAGCTATTTCCTGCCGCCCAAGCTTCTGAATAGTGCAAGGCCAGGTGCGCAGCGGCACGTTTCTTTACCCGCTCTCTCCACCCCACTCACACAAGGTGGCTCCCAGGGGCTTAGCCCCAGAAATTTGAAAAATAAAGGAGTTGTCGTCTTATTATTTCTGGAGTGGGTATTTGGGGACACCAGTATTGCACAGATTTGCCTGGTATAAAATGATGCTTAGCAGGTCTAATTGAAGGAGCTGTCATAAAACTGAGTTTTAAATCAGGTTATGTCTCTGGTACAAGTTGAGAGGACCTTGTATTCTTTACCTTTACATTCTCTTTTTAAAAATTCTCATATGAATTCGTGTCACTGATCAGTAACCTTCCTTAAAGAATCCTGTAGAGAAGCTTGTGACTATCTGAATATGTTTCTCATTTTGTTTCTTCTTCCTTCTATACATTTCCTTTTCTTCCAAGAGATTGTAATCACCAGCAAAATTTGAAAATGAGACAGTGGAGAAAGGGAGAGAAAAAGGAAGAGAGAAAGGAAAAAGAGTGAAAGAAACATAATTAAAGTCTATACATTTTCTGAGGTTAATTTGAATTGGACCAGTTGGTTTCATTTTGCGATACAAAAGAAAAATTCAGGCCTTAGGGCCTAAGACTTTCATTAAATTCAGCTTTGGTGAGTTCTAATAATACAGCGGTTTATTAAAAGCGTGAAAAATGTCATTGCAGAGGCCTTCTCTAAGCAGCAGCCTCACCTCTTGGGTATGACTCATGCTTCCTCCATGCCTGCCTGAGCTGTAAAGTTGTGGGCAGGATATTTAATGTCCAGTGAACTGGCTCCTTGAATCTTTCTTGCCATTTGGCTGGGATCACGTCCCAATTAGCAATCTTGCCATCCAGAGCAGTAGCTGGACAGCAAAAGTGAGAGAGGGCCTGGATGCTTAGGGCTGTTGTAAATGATTAGCCCAGAAGAGTAGCGTAAAACTTAGAACTTAGTCCCCGGCAGGAGTCTGCTGGAGGAAATGAAAGGATCAACAACACGAGAGGAGCACTGTGGCCGATTGTTCCTGACCACAGCCACAGGCTTTTCTGCGTGTGCCGGAAATTGACCTCGTCAAAAGCTGAGGATACAGGCAGGGCAATGATAATGATAAGGCAGGTGATGATGCTAAATCATCTACCTCTCAGGGCTGATGAGATTGCTAAGTACCTTGCCAAACATTCTCCCTCCTTAGTCTGTAGAAAGCAGTGTTTTTTTCAGGAAGATGCAAAAATGAGCATGGACTGATACTAATTGGACCAACAGGAAGCTTAATAATTGCAATCCCTTTCGTTTCTTACTAAGTATTTTCATGCAGAGCGTCTCATTTGGCCCATCAACCAAGCATAGGAGGTTGGCAGCACAAATATTACTCATCTCTTTTTATAAATGAGGAAAGTGAAGCTAAGAAAGATTGAGGGACGTGTCCAAGGCCTCCGACAAGATAGCCACAGAGTTGGGACTTTCTTTCAGCAATGGGTTAATTCCCAGTGTCACTAAGTTTGGCAATGAGCTTTGAATGAAGGAGCAGAAAACTCAAGCAATCCCTTCCTGGAGGTACTGGTGAAGAAGGCTGGCTTCTCTGTTGAGGGACACCCTTTTCTAATGTCCTTGCATGTTGTCCTGAATCCTGGATGAGCCCCAAACCCCTGGAAGTATGAGGTGCTCAAAGGGCTGGAAAGACCAAGCAGGATTCTTCCCAGCATCGCCCTCCCGCCCCTCTTGGCATTGGACACCTAACTGTGCATAGATCTAGGCTTTGGCATCTGTTAAAGGAGGCTTAACTCTGAGACAGGAGAAGCAATAAAGCCCTGAAAAGCAATAAAAGGAATTTCCCAGAAAAAAAGAAGTCTCACATCTTTTAAACATCTAAAATGAAACCTGTGCAGACTGGCATCCCATGTTGGGGGAGGGGAGCAACTTGAATAAAGCACAGTTTTATCTGTATTATTTGATTTAATCTTTTCTATAACCTTGGAAGACAGGTATTATTTTTATACCCCTAATTAATACTCTAATACATAATACCTCTAAATAATACTTCTAGGAATATTATCTATTACCCCTCATTAACATGGGGGGGTTAGAGGCTCACAGAGATTAGGCATTCCTCTCATAAGTGCTGGAACTCCAGGCCCATTCTCTCTCCACTAACTTGCTGTGCCTCCCCACCCAAAGCCGTGTGACCCACATAGAGTCCACAGCCCCACAGTGACTTCTCTATCACCCTGTAGTCTCTATACTTTTTTTTACCTTACCTCCCTTCAGCAAAAAGCTTTAAAGCACATACTCCCAATATATTATTTATTATCTATGAATTTATTTGTAAATTATACATATGTACTACTGTACTAATATAGACATTAGAATTTGAAAAGGATGAGATTTAAATAGATAGTAAAATAAATACTAGTATTTCCTTCCATTACCCTACTTTGGAGAGAGTCTTGCTGCAGATTCAGAGTCTTGAATGTAGCTAAGAAATTCATGATTGCAGACATTGTTCATGGAATCATAGACCTTTAGTGCTGCAAGAGATGTGAGGAGGTGCATTGACGAAAGATAAGGAGGTTCAGCAAAAGGGCAAGTGACACAGCCAGCATGTGACAGAAATGGGACTAAGACCCACATCTCCTCATACCCAGTCCCAAGTCCTTTTCACTGCTCTACACTGATATAAAAAGAAGCCAAAAGCTAATTCTCTTGGCCTGGGAAATTATATTCGGGTCTCCATTGTGACAGGCCAGAGCTTATTTAATGCCTGAGCCTTCGGTGCTGTGTCTGGAGTAAATTCAGGTCCACCAACTGCCCTGAAGAGACTGCTCTTGGCTTTCCAGTCTGGGTCACAGAGCACGTGGGCGAGGCAATTGGCATATGGGGTCTAAGGAGAAGGAAGCCTGTGCTGTGCTGTATTTGAAGCTATTAAAAGCAGCTCACATAGTTTCCATCATTCCTAATGGAGCCACGTCATTTTATAGACCCAGCCCTTGCTTCAGGCACCCTAGCTAGGAATTCTTGGTGTTAAAGAAAAGTGACTCCAGAACAAGTCTCTTCCAGGTCATCCCAAGGAAGCACGTTGTGACCAGGAGTTGGAAAGGAAAGGACAAGACAGCCTGGCTCTACTACCCAGGCCAAGTGGGGCTTGGAGCCATCCCCAAAACATTTTAGACTGTTGTTTTAGAGGTACCTGGATTATTTATTGACTCTACTAGTTTGGAGCAAACTGACCCAGCCTCATGGAGAGGATGAGACCTAATACAATGACAGCCCCCCTCCTTTGATCAGCCTACGTCTCTGTGAGGTAGAGGACAACAGGTAACCCAAATTCATGGCCCGGTTGCGGTGGGTGGTTGTGGTGGGTGGAGGCGATTGTAAATCTAAGTGCTGCAAATTATTCACTAAATAATATTTCGAGGAGTCTCGCAATTCCTTAGACCCGGATCTAAAGAAAGTTCAGATTAGAGCACACCAAGGAAGTCATCTAGCTCGATAGCTTATGTGCAGGTAGGAAGGTGCGTGGCTCATCTGCTGTTGTCCCACAGCTCTTATAGGCAACTCGTAGGGAGAGAGGTCAAGCAGTGAAGGGACATAGGTCCAAGGAGCACCATCATTTCCTAAGCATGCACCGTGTCCTAGGTGCTTTATATAGGGAACCACGTTTGGGGGCTTCTTGTCTTTGGCTTGGTTTGGTTTTTCTCTTCTTAAAGAGAGAGACTATGCCAGTCCTATTTTGGCATAGATTGAGTGGTATCCCATGGAAGGGCTTGGGCAAGGGGACAATTTGGGATCCCTGAAGGAGAGAGAGATGTAGGCACATGGAAGGCAGATTCTGCAAGCAACCCTGATCTAGTGCTCCTGGGGCTCATTTGCCCCTAGGAAGCAACTGTATAAGACAACAGAGAGCTGTCAGTGTGAGCTTGTGGATGCAGGCCTACAGAGCAGGAGGGTGCTCAAATAGCTTGTGACCCTGGGGGATAGCCTGTGGCCCTGAAGATGAGCTGCAGGAGTGCCTTGCTTCTCTGCCACACCCATAGGGGCAGCCAGAGAGAGGACTCAGGCCACACCAAGCTGAAAGCAGAGTCAGCAGTGAGGGCAGCACTCCTATCCCTGAGCAGCCTGGTGACTTCTGCTTGGGCAGTTCCCAGGCTCCCCATCACCCCACAGGATAAACAGCCATCACCCCATGAGTGACACTTTAGCCCCTAGGAGTGCTGCTCACAACAGCCTAAAGCTCTGCAGCCTCACACAGCTAACACCAGAGAGTGGGCAGCTCAGACCCAAGGATTTGCTGCTATGGCAGACACTGCCAGGCCTAATGGAAGAGAGGAAAACTGTACATGTGTAAGCACTCTTTAGGCAGTAGAATCTGCATGATTTGGCAAGTGTTTGGGGGTGGGAATGGAAGGAGTCAGCGCTGAAGCCCAGGTTTCTGACATGAGCAATGGGGCATTGGTTGGTGGTGCCATTTACCAAAACAGAGAACGCAAGGGGAGGTTTGGAGGAGGGTGATGGGTTCAAGGTCTGAACAGGGTGAGTCGGAGAACATCTTTTAAGCAGAAACATCCAGGAGACAGTCTCAGGAGAGGGAAATGAGATTAGATTTGAGATTGATCAGTGTATGTTGGTGAAAGAAGTCATGGGAACAGATGGCATCACCTAGGGAGAGTACCCAGTGAGAAGAGAAGACTAAAGCTCCAGACCTTGAACCTCAGCAGCATTAAAAGCCTGGGCAGAAGAAGAGGTGTCTAAGAGGGAGAGCCCAAGAGTCAGGAGGAAAACACGGAGGGCGAGGGGGCCCAGAGGTCAGTTTCAGTCCACTTGACCAGCAGCAGCAACCACTTCCCAGAATTACCACCGTAGCAATTAGACAGCTTCTTTTACTCTTTCTTCTTTTATTTCAGGCACTTCTATAATCACAACTTGTTTTTCCTTCTTCTTTAATTAAATCTTTTAGTTACAGAAATAATACATGATCATTGTAACAAGTCAAACAGAACAGAGATATTTGAGGGAACTATCAGCAATTCCTCCTAAATCTTCTCTGTGCCCCTAGCACACACAGACACACTTGTACTCTTCACTCACGTACACACGCACTCACACACGCAAATACTCATCATGGGCTCACACATCACTCATACACATTCAGACTCACACGTCACACACATACACCACTCACGTATATGTGCACACACACACACATTTGTTCTTTGTTTTATATTTCACATAAATGGAAGACCATACATATTACTCAGAATTTTTTTTCACATAATATATCATAGAGATATGTATTTATATATTTCATTCTCTTGTTGATTGCTGTGTAATGATCTATAGTTTGGCTACACCAATATTTTTTTTTCATTTTCAAATATTCTTGAGATCATACTCTATATTATGATCCTCTTTTTTCACTTAGTTTTAAATCAAATCCCCATGTCATTAAATGCACTTTGTAAACATAATTTCAATGACTACATCATATTCCAGAATATGAGTATATCATAATTTATTTAACCATAATTTATTTTCTGCCAATTTGGGGCTATTAAAAATAATACCACAATGAATATTATAGAGCATTAAGCTATGTCCACATTTCTGGTTATTTTCTTTAGGATATGAACACTTTTAGTCTTTGTCCACTCTACCAAATTGCTTTTTCCAGAAGGACTATAGCAATCTGTACTCCCACTAGCAATGACTGAGAGAGGCTCCATCTTTTCTGAAATGTTTATTAATTTGTTAGACAAAAGTGGTATTTTATCACTTTAATTTGCACTTTAGATTATTAGTGAGGTTAGTTTTGTTCAGGTTAATTATCCATTTGTAATTCTTCTCTTAAGAACGATCTGATTTGATTGCTCTCATTTTCTACATCAGCACTTCCTCCCTCATGACCAGCCCTGCCCCAGCCCTGCGCTCTCCTGCCCCTGCTATTTATCCCCCCCCTCCCCCCCCCCCCCCCCCCAGGCTCCAAGACAGCCCTCTGCCTCCTGGATCTTCATCCCTTGCCATTTGCTCACAAGCCTCTCCTATTCCCTCCACAGTCCCATAGCAGATCTCTCTCACGGTTTCTGCGCCTGTGTGTGCCCCTTGCTCTGCCTCCGCCCAGCCCCTGAACCAGAGAACCAAACACGAACCCAGAATGTTCAAGCAGGCTGCCAGAGTCCGCCATCAGACTAGGGTCAGTGCTGACCATGAGCAGACACAGCCGGGCCCTTCCTGCCCCATGCTGGGCCTAGGCAAATGGGGGGCCACAGTTGGGGCCTAACCTGCTGGGACTTTGCACAGCTCTCGTCTTTTCCTTTCCCATTTTCCTTGTCTCCCCATTATTCCAACTCAGGCTTTAATTTTCACAAATGATACAATTTGGCGGTTTGGGGTTTCTGCAGGAGAATTTCTGTGATCCTCAGAGCGCCGGGGCCTGTTTGCCTTTGTTAGAGAAGAGGGACTCTGGATGCTCCGCAGACCCCATCAGGCTGTGGTAATAAGCAGGGGCTGTTTGAGCTGCAAAGTGTAAACCTGGTCCTTCTTAGTGAGACTTCGCAGAAATCCCACTGGAGATTTTTCTGCCCCTGCCCTGTCTACTTTCCTTCATAATGATAAATGGCTGAAAAGAAAACTATCTAATCTCCAAACTGCTTGCTTTTTTTCTACTCTTTCTTCAAGGAGAGAAGGAAGAACACAGTCACATAAAACAGAGTCCTTCATCGCCTGCTTCTCAGGAGACAGTTCTTTCCCTTTTCATCCTGGGCCTGTTTCTGATCTGTGATGGGCTCGCACTGAAAGCTCCAGCCGGGCCGTCTCTAATCAGCTGCGACAGACGCTGCAGTTGCTTGGGTTGCCCATTGAAATTGAATTGATTACCCGGCCCCTTTGCCATTTTGTTCTGCACACAATTGCTTAATAGCTGTCACCTTGGCTTTCAGTCCCAGCCAGCTTCAGCCTGACTGGTTCCCATTACTCAGGATGGCCAGTGCAAGTTCATCACCTTTACAGGATGTCCCTGATTGATTCCGTATGCCTTGGAGACCTGTAATATATTTGCATAGAAGGGAGGAGGGTATTGTCGGGGGACGGAATAGAAATCTCCTGCCAGGTTTTGCTGTGGGGCTCGCCACATTTGAATCATTACCAGGGCTTCTTGTCAGGAGTCTGGCCTCTGCTGACATCGCTGCTAATGAATTTGTAAATTTTTAAAAAATACAAAACAACCCAGCCTGTCCTAACCTTTGCTGTCGCCACCTGCCGCCTGGGTGGGAGCAGCAAACAGAACCAGTGCTCTTCTGGTCTGAGCTTGTGCTAGTCTTTGAAATGACAGTCTCTCCCTCCCTGCCCCCTTGCCCTGCCTGCTAAGCAGGAGCACTGCAGCTTGGAGGGCGACATCTTTCAAGTGAAATCCTTTGCACTGGGAACTACTTCAATTAGACAGCAGGGGGAATGTTAACATGCCCTCCGGCCTTTTAAGTGGGTTTTAATTTTATGTTGTAAGATAAGACACTGCAAGGCTGGGGCTGCTACTCCTCCAGCAGGCTCCATTAGTGGGGCGAGCTGAGGCCTCTTGACCCCCTGAGGCCCAGCTGAGGCTGGAAGTTGCTATGGTTTTTTAACAATTTGTCAGTCTGACCCAGCTTCTCTTTTCATTCTCCCTTTTGTTATTCCAGGCTCTTCTGTTGTTGGTGGGCAGTTGGGTGGCTGAGCTGCAGCTGAGAGCCTAGCACAGCTTCCCCCAGTGGCCTCGCCTTGGGCTGGAGAGCAGAGCCCTGGGGGCTGCTTGCCTATGGCCTTGCAGCTGAATGTTCATCGTTTTTTTTTTCCCCTTCCCAGGCAGGGCACAGCAGAAGCACACACTTTTCATGTGGCAGGTTTCTGGCCTGATGATGTATGACCTGTTGGCGCTACTGAATGGTGCCCTTTGTTCCAGGGTATCCCATGTGCCCCCTTTTTATTGACTTGTTGATTCAGAGGGGCAGGAAAGTTCCACAAATCCCACTGCAGGCCCTGCTCAAGCCATGCCCAGGTGGGGAAGCCCAAGGAGCTCATGCTTCCCAGAAAGCGGGTAGGAAGCTGTGGACTGCCTAAAGGCAAAATATCCCTTAAGAAGCAGCATTCCTTACCTCTGACTCAGGTAACTGTGGGCCTGAGAGAGCCTGGGAACCCACCTCTAGCTCCCAGCCCTCTCCCTGGGGTTCTAAAAGGCGTGGAGTATCCCAGAATGCAGTCTTCACCCAGAAAGAAAAGAGCAGAGCAGGTGTGAGTTAGGAAGAGCCCCCTTCCCTGTCCCCTGAGCCAGCTTCAGTTAAGTTTTTCTCTGGGACCAACAAGCCCAAGGTGGAAAACCAACAGCCAAGGGAAGAAGGAACTTGGCCTCCTTCTGCAGGAAGAAGTCTGGCCAGAGAGCAACCCTAGAGCCCCAAGGGAAGGGCTCTGGGGAAACAAGAGACAAGGCTGAGCTTTTACTCAGCAGGAAATCTCATCTTAATCCTGAGGAGGACAAGGATTTAAAGGGCACCCCTCACGCTTGCCTTCTCTTCTCTTCGCTTCCTAGACTAGCCTGCAGCGGAGATGGTGGATGACAATGAGCAGCTTTGGAAAAGGAACCACCAGAGGGGTAACAAGAGGCAAAGGGTTGTAAGGAAGGAGACCCAACAGCATCTTCCAACACCAACTTCTCTTCTAATCTACTAGGGTGACCTGGACTGGATTTCATCTCTTTTTTACCTACTCCATCTTGTGGCCCAGCTCCAGGGAACTGGCAGAGGAATAGGCAAGTGGAGGGCTCTGCCAGCCTTTGATTCCTCCTCTCTAGGTGCAGACGGCTGATGCGCTCACACATCTGATTGTTCCAGGAAGCCCCAGGCTCTGACTGGAAGCTGCTCTTCAGTTCCTGTCTGAAGCAGCTGCACGAATCCCACGAACAATTCCCTACTTGTGAGACCTCTTCCCCCAAATCACCAGGTTGTGTGATAACTAAAAGGTGACAGATTCTTGCGTACTGCCTGCCCTGCCCTTCTGGGGTCTTTGTGGGCCCTGGAACCCACACCATCATCTGGGGAGTAGCTTGAGATCAAAGGTACCATTGCTCCATGGGTCCTAAATTACTTCACTCTAAGCTGAGAGTCTCCGTGGTACAAACGCTCAGAGGCACTAAGGACTCCACCTGGCCCTTGAGAAAAAATACAAGCAAAAGGAGGCAGAGACCATTGCTGAGCCGAGAAATGCAAGTCAGTAGTAAAGAGCATCCACACACTTCACAGTTGTAAAATGGCTTTATGTTCCGATATGTAAAATAAAATGTCCATGCTATATAACACAACACTTGAAGTTCCGTATCCCTTGTTAGCTAACGTGTCTTCTAATAAAGTTTAATCTGTAGTGTGTGTGTGTTTATATATATATTTATTATGTTTTATCTAAACCATTCTTAGTTTTTAATATCAAACGTGTAATAAAAACTTAAATAGATGTCTTTCCAAATACCCCTCCAACGTTCATTTTATTAAGTTTATTCATTTGTAAAAAAGCAAAGCTGAATTTAACATGTGGCCTGCATTTGTGAGATATATATATATATTTATTTATTTATATATAATATATAAATAGCTATTCAGCATGCAAAGAGTTTAGTGATTTCCCAAATTCGATTACAGAGTTCACACCAGTCACGTGGCTGGTCTGGTGCTGTTCAACGCTAAAGAGCTGAGGACTACCAGATCACCTCACTGGAGAAGAATTATCCTCGCTCCTCTGAGCTCATTGGCTGAATTTACTGGAAGAAATGAATGTTTTCTCAATTCTCGTTTTTATTTCTGTTGGGCTTTCTTGCTGCAGAGGCGAGGGTTTTCTGGGAGCAGAACAGGCTGTGGATGCCTGGCAGCAGCTCCAATGCGGCCTCCTGGGGATGTTGCCAGGTAAAGTGTGTTTCATAATTGCCAGTCGTAGGATGCAGATGGTGCCTGAGAGTCCGAGTCTTGCACACCAGAGAGAGTGAGAGATTCTACGTCAGGAACTGAGGGAAAGAGCTTTGGACTCTATAAGGAAACCTGAATGATGACAGAGATGCAATTGGTTGCATTTTCCCTCCTCTTATGGAAAAAAATTTTAAATACCCATCAGGTGGCGCCTGACACATGACCCTCTCTAAAAGTCAGACTTCAGAGCTCCAGGGATCAATTGCCAGGTCACTAACTGAGCAGTCAGCTCTACTCTCAATTTCTAGGCCACTCACTGAACAGTGAGTTCTACTCTCAGAGCGTCCTTCATGGGTTAGCTGAGCCCACCTTGCAAGTAGTCTCACAGAATCTCCAGAAGCCAAAAGAGTAGGCTTCCTGCTCCCAAAACAAGATTCTCAGCTCCCCTGCAAATAGAAGGCCAGGAACTCTAAGATGTGCAGAGAGCCCACCCACCCCAGCGAGGAGAATCTTCCCCAACTTTCCCTGTGGGACAGACCTCATCACCTGGCCCCTGAGTAAATCACGATAATAGTATAAAAACCTCTAAATAACTCACATGAACTCTCCACTCCATCCCACTCGTGGGCATGTCAAGAGATGTCAGATAACAATGGATCTGGGTCCTGCAGCCAAAATCACTTCTTAGATAACTGCGTTTTTTCCCTTGTCATGGCATCAACTGTATGTCAGAAGATAGATGCTCTCCAAATACACACACACACACACACACACGCCACCCTTTGAAATACTTTCCTGTGTTTCTCGGTAGTGCAGGCCACCCACAGAGGTTAATACTGGATTAACATGATCCTGGGGCTGTTGAGACATGGCAGTCATCCGTCAGTCCAGTTCTCTACAGTCCCCATTCCTGAATGATACTGTAAGGAAGCCTCCCGGGATAAGGAGAAGCTTTGAGAGTAGAGAAACTCATTGGCAGCATTCAAGTGTGGAGAGGGCGGCTTCCTCTCACACACTGCAGGGAGGCCGCGCTCCCTGGGGAACGAGGCGGTGGGCCCCCGCTCTCGGACCTGAGACTGGGAGAGCTGATTGTAGACACTGAAGTGGGTGTTTCCTGGTGGCTGGGAGCTCTGAGCGGAGATAGCAGGCAGCCGAGGCATCATAGTGGTGGCGGTGAAGTGCGTGGGAAAGGACTGGTAAGGCACAGTCTCCATTGTCTGAACGCTGTAGCTTGTGTATGGTGAGACTGACGTCCACATGTTACAGCTCAGTGGGGGTGGGGGCAAGTCGTCCACCCCAGACACCCCAGCAATCTCGGGCCCTGAACCTGAGTACATACAGGCTTCTCTTGGGGTCACCTCACTGCAGTAGGAGGGGCTCAGCATCTGTTGGTCGTAGGGAGGGGGAGAACGGAAATAATGATCCTCCCCCACTGCAGAGGGAGCTTCCAGATAGGATCGCTTGCAGGGTAAGTCCAGGTGGCGGCCACTGTCTGCTGGAAGACAAAGAAACCTTAAGGAAGAGCCATTTCCACCAGGCTAGGGACCAGAACACCCCCGGTGGATGCCAGGACAGCCCACCCTTGTCATTCAAGGCCCGCCCTTGCTCCATGTTGCCATGGCACTCCCAGAACCATTTTAATCAGCTACAGCTTTTATAAGGTGACAGCAGCCAAGAAGTGGTCAGATTATGGACCTTGCTCAAAGGCCACGGGGGACACTGCATCCCTGGATACTGAGTGATGTGTTTAGCCAGGCGGCATACAGCTTTGATCCTTTGCCACCCTGACTCTTGGGGATGGTAAGAGGCCTTAATGTGCACTGGCATTCTTAGGCTAGACCCACCCTGGCCAAGGAAAGTGGAGGCAATTGCCAGGCCAAACCAGGCCCAGAGGCCACATCTGTCTGAATTAGCCAGAAAATTAAAGCCACAATGTTTCTGCCTCAATCCACAACTCCCAGGAAGGCCTTAGCAAGCCAAAGCTACTCACAGGCACGTTCCTGTTGCTTTTAGAAACAGGAAGTAAACCCTACGTGTATTTAAAGTCCCATCAGATTGTTATTACAGATTCCAACATAACAGTGTTCACAAAATTAAGAAATGCAGTTGATAATAAGTATAAGGTGACTTGTACTTCTAAGGCTAAGCTCATGCTCTGTTTGGGGAAAGATTACATCAGCTGCCCCAAACCATGTATGTGTGTCTTTCAGCATCCTTAACCATGAGGGCTTGACTCTCTGGAGGGGCATGTCCTCCCTTGGGATCCAGGGATGCCCCAGGCCTGAGGCCTTGGGGAGCAACCCACTCAACAAATTTAAGAACAATTGTCCAGTGGCTTATCCTGGCCTCCCTCCTTCTGTTTTCTCTAGGGATTCATTCTGAGAGCCGTGTGTGTACACAGGGCAGGGTGGCCTGGGGGAGGAGTGGGCCAAGTCTGAAGGTTTGCACTTGCCTCTCCCCTTGACTCCTCTGGAGGCATCTTCCCTGATGAGGAGGAACTTGCCCCCTCTCTCTCACCCAGCTCTCTTGTGCATCCCTCACTCATCCCTTTCCTCCATCGTCTCTCCAAATTCCTCCTTTCTCTCAAGAGCACTAAGCCCTCAGACTTGGAAAGTGGCCCAGTCACTCTAGGTCAGGAGTGAGCAAACCTTTTCTGCAAAGGGCCAGATAGTAAATATTTTAGGTTTTGTGAGCCATATGGTATCTGTCACAACTACTCAACTCTACTGTTGTCACATGAAGGCAGCCATAGACAATAGGTAAATAAATGCATATGGCTATGTTCCAATAAAATTTTATTGATGGATACTAAAATTTGAATTTCATATCATGTTCACATATCATGAAATAGTCTTCTTTTGATTTTTTTCAACTATTTAAAAATGTAAAAACCATTCTCTATGGCTCATAGGCCGAACAAAAACAGGCAACAGGCCAGATCTGGTCCAAGGGCCACAGTTTGCCAACCCCCTGCTCTAAGTCATTAGTTCTAATGGGATTGGTGCAAGGTAACTCAGAGCTCTGCCTGGCTGGTCCCTAGGAACTTGGCTGAGAGAACATTCTGGATTGCAGGCAAAAGTCCCCACACTCAATCTCAAGAGAATTTTAGTGGCCCTCTGTGGTCTTCTGGTGTGATAACACTGATTATCCCTATTTTATAGATGGAGAAATGGAGACCCGGCACCAGAGCACAGATGGTCGAGTTCCCAGCTCAGGGCTCCTCTGCTTTACCAAGAAGCCAGCACAGATGGTTCTGATGCCTACACTGGGGATGTGGACTCCCAATCTACATCCACAAAAGTTAATTTCCACTCTCAAGAAGCCTTTGCAGATCCTGTTACAATGACGTGGAGAGCCTGTACTCATGACTCTAGGTCATCCCTGTTTTAGAATTGAGGTTGCTTTGATAAATGACAGCCCCAATCCAAAAGTCTCTGGACTGTGATGCTTCAGCCTCCTCCTTGCTGAGAGGCAGAGCCTGCTGATTTTGTGTTGTCTGTCTACCCCATGGAGGCCCTCAAAGCAGTGGCTGCAAAGCAACACTTGGAACTGGGGAGAGGTATGGTGTCTGGGGACACCAAAGCCATAAGCTCTGAGGATTCTGAAGGCTGCATTAAAAGCAAGAACCAACATCCCTGCACTGGGCCTGGCATAGGCCCTGACCCTTCAGGCTCTCTCTGCTGGACCATACAAGTAAGCAGTAGTGTGTGTGTGTGTGCCCATGCATGCTCACATGTGTAGTGGGGAGTGTTTGTGGGGACAGCTTCACCCTTCCTCTGACCCTCGAGGGCCTCTAGACCAGGAGAGAGCTACCTCGTCTTTTCAGGCAGTGATAGAAGAGGCTTGAGTCCCTCTGGGCTGGGAAGGTGTTGAGGGGAAGGTCCTGTGGCTCAGCTGCAGCAAACTGCATATGAGCCCCATTCTCATACTGGTAGTGCTGGAGTGCCTGGTGGGTGCCATGCAGGGGGCTAACGTCGGGCTTGGCTGAGAGCTGGGTGGAGACGAGTCTCTGCCTCATGATGCTTTTGGAGATCACGGGATATTCTTTGCTGGAGGGTGAGGAGGACAGTCAGAGGGAGACAGGAAGAGAGTGAGCACACTTTGAGGGTTACCAAAACCACATGCCTGAACCCCATCTGCCCATCCCACCCCTAGGCCAGGGCAGCCCCACCTCTGCAGCCGGGCCACACGCAGGTCACTGTCGTCACTGCCCCGGAATCCCTTGGCAAAAGGGTTGTTCTCAATTTTCAGCTGTGTGATCTGTCAGGAGAGGACACACAGTAGAGTTGCTGGGCTAGAGGACTGGGCTGGCCTCTGGCCCTCCTGCCCCACCCCAGGCACATTCAGAACTCATGGCTCAGTCTGGGGAAGTTGCACACCCCAGCCCTTGGCCAGCCAGGAGTCTTGCTGGGTCCTCCTTGGCCTTGCCATTCACATCTGGCTTGTCACTGGCTCTTATCCATCCTACTTGCTGCAGACCTTCCATTGTACCTGCTGGAGACTTGAGCAGTCTCCTGCTCTCCCATCCCACTGTGCCACCTGGCTTCAGTCCATCATCATTCTCTCCTGGGTGCCTGTAACAGCTTTCCACCCGTGTCGCCTCTGTCCAGTGCAACTGTCACATCAGGTTCTAAGTGACCTTTCTAAATGCAAACCTGACTCAGTCACTCTTCTGCCTAAAATCTGTCATAGCCTATGGCCTTTCCCCAATGACCCCACTCACCTCACCTGTCCCAGTGCACACAGTGTGGAAAGCACCCTGAGAAAGGTAGTGCGGGCAAAGGCAGAGAGGCAGGGGAGAGTGGCCTGGGCAGGGAGTGGGAGGCAGTTTGGGATGGTGAGGCTGGGGAGAGCCAGTAGCAGAGTGGGAGGCCAGCCAGGACATCCCAGGCCTCTCCAACTGCAGCCTGGGAAGTCTCCCTGCTCCCATGCAGCTGACAGAACCCCAGAGCTGCTCTCCCCACTCCCTCCCCCTCTCTCTGCCAGAATCTGACCTTTGAATCCCACCAGGGAGAAGAAAATTGTAGAATGAAAGGACCTAACACTCAAGACACAGGGCAAGCTCCACGCTCCCAGTTTTTAGTTACCAACTTTGTCCGTTCCCCAAAATAGAGACCTTAAGTGCTTTGTGCCTGAGAGTTAGGATCTGGTATCCTTTCCTGCTCATTATCTGATTTCTCACTGCTCTGAGGGACGTCCGTCCGTCACAGGTTCCTCAGGTCCCAGCAGTGGGCCTGCCTCAGCCTTGCTGCATCTGGGGCTTCACCTCCTGCCTCTCTGTAATGGCACGGAAATGCCCGAGTGGTAATCGTGGTGCGGGGTATGGGGTTTGCGGCTATACCTTGTGATTCTGGTAGGAGGTCACAGAGATGAAAGAGGTCTCCGGGAACACGTGGGTGCAGAAGGCAGTGTTTTTGGAGCCAAAAGCGTTGTTCTCATCAGCCTTTACGATGTGTAGCCGCGGCTGGTACTTGTGCATGGAGTTGAGGATGATCTGGAAGAGAAGGATCTCATTCTAGCTCCAGGTCCACACCCTCTCATTCTTGACCTCATTCAACTGACCCTGGAATGGCTTTCGCTCTCCTAAAAGCCCAGGCTCCAGGGCCTGACTACCAGAACTGAGCCCAGAAAGGTCCTAAAGCTCTCACCTGAAGAACCAGGCCCCTGGACCCCAAACTCAGCCCAGATGGTCCCCACTTAGCCTCTCCTCTCCAGCACTAATGCCTGATCCCAGGACCTCCTTGATGCTACAGATGGCTTCCCTGTGGTAATAAAGAACTCAGGATAAGTCCTTAATAATTTAAAAGCCCCTGCGAACTCAGCACAGTGCAATTGTGGAATTCCGAGTTGTAGGCAAAAGCCCAGGGTGCCACTGACTCACTGCATGACCTCAACCAAGTCACTGACTTCTCTGAGCCTCAGTTTTCATATCTGGAAAATGAGAGCCTAATACAAACTTACCTCCCTCAGGCCCCCCTCCAGGCTGACTTCCTCTTGCTTCTCCCTCTCTTCTCCCGCCTCTTCTCCCCCTGCTCCCTCCCTCCCCACCACTTTTGTGTGACTGCCATTCCTAGAAACGCCTGCTGTGGGTGCTCAGCCCCCTCCTCTCACATTTGTCAGCGACAAAAGGAGCTTCCCAGCCCAGGGGTTTGCAGAATATGGGGGGTAGGCTGGGGGGAGAGCTGAGAAAGATGAAGCACTCTGTCGGACCCTTTTCATCTAGGCACTCATTCGTTCATTGTCCCTCTGCATTCACAGAGGCCTGGGAGCGGGTGCTCAGCAGGGCACCCAGAGGCATCCTGCCCAAGGCAGCTCACAGCCTGGAGGGAAACTCTATCACCAGCTAGAGTTCAAGGTACCAGGGAAGGAAACAAGTAAAGTTCCTAAAATAATGCCGGAGAAGGCCAGAAGCCCCAGGCACCCATGGGTCCTTGAGGCTTCCTGGATCTGGGGAGATAGGTCATCCCAACAAACAAAGCTTAGATGATGAGCCAAGGAGGTGCAGCCCTGGGGTCCTGGGAGTGACACACAGTAGTGGCTGCTCCAAACCTGCTTCATGCGGTTGCGCCCCACGGTAGCGGCTGCATCGGGTGCCATTAAAGTGTATTTTTTATCGTTGACATTTGCCAGACGCCCTCCCCATTGGAGGCAGGACCAGGAATTTGGGGCATTTTATCAGCACTGCTGCTTTTGTTAACCCTTTGGCTCCTGTCCTAGCTGGGCAAAGCCGGCCCTCAGGGCCGTTCCCCTCTGAGCTCAGTTCTCTCCACCTGGGAGTGCCCCATCCTTGGGCTGGCCCTGCTGGCTCCCACCCTTTCAGGTTCCCAGGGACCAGGTCTGGTGCTAAAGCTTAGCAAAAGATTTAACCCCTGCGTGACCAGAGTGCTCACCGAAAGGCCAGGCTCTTCCATGGCGAGCCTGGGCAGAAACCTTGGTCTGGGAAGCCTCTGCTCTCATCACACTCTGGGGACAGGGCTGGCCCCGAGAGCAGGCTCAGCTGAGGAATGGGTGCATCAGGAGCCGGGCTGTGGGTTCTGGCCTTCCCTGAGCTCCTCAGTTTAGCTGGGCGACTCTGTCCAGCAGGAACCAGCTTTTCTGCTTTCTGCACTGGCCACTCCCCGCTCAGCCCTCAGTGATAAACCTCTGGACCCTCGTGGGGCAAGTACAGAGCTCCCCAAACCCTAAACCAGGTCCTGCTGCTGGGGACTCACTGCCCAACTGAGGGCTGGCCAGACAAAAACCTCAGAGTGGGACTGAAGGACACAAGTCCTGCCCAGGGAGGTGTCAGTGAAGGTCCCTTTCCAAGAGCCCGGGAAGGGTCTCCAGGGGAGAGGAGCTGGGTCTTGGGAAACACCTCCCAGGCCCTTTAGGTGACTCTGTAACCCTGCACTGTTCCCCAAGCTGCAGGAGCCAACAAAGGACCTAAGTTCCCAGAAGACCCAGCAACTGAGTACTTGGGAGGTAGCCCAGATGCCTCCAGGAACCCCCAGATTCCTGTCTGCATCTTTGCACATGCAGTTCCCTCTGCTGTCTTGATCGTCCTTTCCCATTCTCTCTTATCTTCTAGGCCTATCATCTCAAGGCCCAACTCTTCCAGAAAGCCTTCCTGGATTACTAGGGCCTACTCTGAACTCCCAATTCTGAAACTCCCTCCCCGTGCATTGTTTACTGGGCTGTTCTGCTGCTTCCTAGTGACTCCGCATTTCTTCTTGTCCTTTCAATTAAACTGTAAACTCCTCAAGAGAAAGGGCCATATCTTTTATTCCTTTTATACCTCCAAACTCCTTTACCCCAAAACAGAAACTATTAAGTACCAGGCAGGGTTACAGGAGTGGGAAGACCTGGGCCATGACCACAAACCCTCTGTCCCCTCCTCTCTTGTCTTTCTTTACTCACTAGAGACAAAATAACCTCTAAGGCATTTTTCAGGTCAAAAATAGTGATTTTTGAGCAGACAGTCTTTCTGTGAGCACTCACAGCTCCAGCTCCCCAGCATGAAGGACTAGCCCCTGGCCACTCCAGCTCTCCTGGGGTAGGGGCACAACGGGAGAACACAGACAATGGGCTCACAGAACCCAAAGCAAACTCGCAGACACCTGCACAGCGAGGCTCTGTTGCCCTTTAAGGACACCTTAGGACAAACAGCAGCACCCACACTGCTCTTCTGCCACTGGGGCAGTCACGGGCTGTAACAGTCCAGCCAGAGCCCTAGGCATCGTCAGCTCTGCTTCTCACTGTCACCCAGCTCTAAGTCCAGTCAGTGAGCAAGTCCTGTGACTCCATCTGTAAAACGAAAGCCTCTCCATTTCTGCTGTGCAGCCCTGTTTAGGCCCTAGCATCTCTCCTGGGTTTGGGGACAGCCTCCTCCCTGTCACTATCTACTTTCTCTCCATTCTCACCTGCTACACATCAGATCAGGTCTCTCCCCTGCTTAGAACTTTCTGGTTCACCCAGGAAGACTGCACATTGTTTGAAGGCAGGGCTCTTTGTATTTCCTTCTCTTGCTTCCCATGTCTCCCCACCACCCCTGCCAGTGTTTAGGGCTCAATAAATGTCTTATATTCATAATGCCGCCTTTGATGGTCCTCTTGCCCTTTGAGATAAAGGCCAAACTCCTTAGCCCATCAGACAAGGTTTTTAATGACTGGAGTGGAGAGATTGCCAAACACACTTTCGAAGGGAGGGAACCAGACAGGCTGGCAGGGAAACCTGGGAAGAGAGAAACTGCCAGAACTGTAGGGGCAGGTAGGAGTCACTAAGGGAGTGCAATCCCAGCCACAGAGAAGTCAAGAAGGGCCCAGAAGCTTCTATGGCTCTCTGCCCACCAGCTGCAAGTCTTGAGCAAGCTCTTCCCCTTCAGTCATTGGGGTACCCATCTGTAAAGTGAGGCCTTGACTAAGTAGTCCCAAACACCCCTCCCGGCTCTGACAGTCTGAAACCTGGACAGGTGTCTGGAAGAAAATCCCACCCACTGAACCAATGCAAATACAAACCGGAGCCTCAGTCCCACCAGCCCGGGAGAATGGGAAATCAGCTCAGTGACTCACACACCTGGCTTTACTCAGAAGTTCCTCAGGCACTGCATTAAACTACTTTGCCAGAGTCTCACATTTATATTTGTTGCAGAGGATGTTGGGCTGTAAGGGCCAGCCACGTCACCAAACCCCACTACGTGACCGGTCCCGTCATCATCATTGTTTTACAGAATGGGATTCATTATGTTCTGGCTACAATTCAGATGCCTGTTCTCCTTTAACAATTGCAATAGGGCCAAACATCCATCTCCTCAAGAGACACCGTAGTGTGCTTTGCCAATAAAGCCCAGATTTATCTACATTAGAATCACAGAACATTAGGGCATGGAGAGGCAGACCTTAGAGATCATTCTAGTCCAACCTTCTAATTTTACAGATGAGGAACAGGAGGCTTGCAGTGGGAACATGACTTGCCCAAGGACACACAGCTGCTTGGAGACAAAACCCTGAGAAGATTCCAGATGGCCTTTGAGAGAGCACACGCTGCTCTCAACAAGCTCAGTAATTAACGATAAGGTGTCAACCAAACACTGCAAGGGACAAGGATTCACCAGGCCCTATTTTCTATCATAGAACACAGCGTATCTGGACGTTAGCCATACAAAAAATGTGCCTAATATCTATTTTGTCGTATATTAAAACCAGATTTCCCCCTGCATCATAATATCACTTTCTAAGACTACCGTCTCCATCACCCTTCTTACCCTCTCCAGCCCTGCAAAGAGATTAGGACAGAGACAGGATCTGCAGCTTAAAAAAAGAAGGAAGAAACTGAGACCCAGAGACACAGGTGATTGTTCTAAGGAAAATCCAAACTAGAACTGAGTCAGGCAGCCCATTAGCTGACTCAAGAGGCCTTGGCCAGATAGGTCTTAGGCCTCACTCTCAGAGCAGCAACCCAGGGGCCCAGAAATCTTCCTGCCTTCTCTCATAGTCACAACAAGAATAGCGAATGTTTACTGAGCATACCTTATGTGTTGAGTATTCTACACACATCATATAATTAATCTTAACAACATCCCTGTAAAGTAGGCATTATTATTAGCCTCATTTTAACAGACGAGGGACTGAACCTCAGGGAGGTGAAGACATTTGCCCAACCTCAGACAGCTGTTGAGAGGCAGAACCAGACTTGGTACTAATTTCCGAGCCTGAGCTCATACCTGTACCTAGCTGGGGAGGGCCGCGCCTGATCTGGAGTTGTGTGTGGCATCTGTATCTCCCAAAGCACCCAGCAAGGGCTTGGCACAATGTCAGGACTCAGCAAATGTGGGAGAAAAGGAGGAAAAGAGGGAGATCAATAGTTCTGGGTTCCCGCTGGCAAGTCAACAGCATAAGCTTTGGGGAAACATCAGCCCCTGGCCGAGGAAGTGCCTTCTCTGTCTAAATACCACCCCTTCCGCGGGTTCACTCCTTCCCTTACTGCTTACAGCACCCACGGTTCTGCCAGACACAAGGCCAGGGACTAAAACACAGCGGTGATTAAAAACCTCACAGTTTCCTATCAAGTGGGGAAGTCACACAGTAATCCAAAATCAAGCAAAAACAGTGGTGAAAAAAACGTAGTGGCGGAAAGAGTACATTTATGATAGTAACAATTGAGATGAAATACTGAACAAGAAATGTGCAAGAGCGTACAAAGAAAACTTGAATATGCTTTTGAAGGACAAAAAGCAGACTTCAAAAAAGAGAAAAACATTCCTATCAATCCTCCTTAAGAAAATTCATAATTTAAAGGGATTCTAATAAAAATACAAATAAGTTTCTTTTTCAACGTTACAAGCTGATTCTAAAGTTTACATGAAAAAATACACAAGACTAGCCAAGAAAACTTTGAAAAAGAAGAGCAGTGGGGGAGAACAGCCCTGCCAGACACTGACACCTATTATGAAGTCTCAACAGTTATGGTCCTGGCCCGTGGACAGACATAAATTCATGTGGGGATTTAGTGTACAGAAACAAGGCATCCTAAAACAGGGAGTAAAGGGGACTAGTCAATTATTGGTGTCAGGACAACTGGATGGCTCTCAAGAAAAAAAAAAGAGTTGGATTCACACTTCATATCAAATGCCAGAATAAATTCCAAAAGGATCAATGGTTTAAATGTAAAAACAAACCCATAAAATACTAGAAGAAAACACAAGAAAATTCCCTTATAAGTAAGGAGTGGAAAAGGGCTTTCAATTACTCAAAATGCAGAATCCATAAGGAAAAGACAAATACATTCAATCAAAAACTTCTATGTAGGAAGACTGCTATAGACAAAATCAACAGACAAATGACAAACTGGGAAAACATGTGTAATTCATATCACAGATAGGAGCTAAATCTTTCCAGTTTATAAAGCTCCTAGAGTTGGTAAGTGATCAAAAATCCAAGAGAAAACTGAGCAAAAGATCAGGACAGCAGTTCACAGAAGAGGAAATACATGTTAAAAAGATTCTTAATCTCACTCATAATAAAGGAAATACAGAGCCAGCCCTGATGTCCTGGTGGTTAAAGTTCAGCACGCTCTGCTTCAGTGGCCCGGGTTCAGTTCCTGGGCATGGAACCACACCACTCGTCTGTCAGTGGCCATGCTGTGGTGGCAGCTCACATAGAAGAACCAGAAGGACTTACAACTATTCACAGCTGTGTACTGGGGCTTTGTGGGGGAAGAAAAAAGGAGGGAGATTGGCAACAGATGTTAGCAAAGGGCGAATCTTTCCCAAAATAAAAAATAAATAAAGGAAATACAAATTAAACTGAGATCTAGATTTCACCCACCAAACTGGCAAAAATCCAAAACTTTGCTTTCTGATCATGTTGGGGAGATTACAGCAATGGTGGGAATATACATCAGTGCAACCCCAATGGAGGGCACAGTTACAAATTACAAATCCAAATACCCTTCAAACAGGCAACTTATTGCACAGATAGACTTGGAACAGGTGTATAATGACATACATACAAGCTTGACTGAAAGAGCAAACTGTAGGAAAACATCTAACTCCTTCAATAAGGACTGGCTACGTAATTTATGGAGCAATCAGGCAACGAAACTCTACACAGCTGTAAAAAAGGAATAAGGAAGCTCTATGTGAATGGAATGATCTCCACGATACACTATGTTTACAGAGCAAAGTGCAAAAAGTGTCTATAGGATGCCATTTCTTGCATATGAAAGAAGGGATTTGAGATTCTGCACTCTGCTTGCATGTATATGCAAAAAGAAATTAGTAACAGTGGTTACCTGTGGCCTGGGTTGGAAGAAACTGGGTGACTGGGGAACCAGTGGAGGGAGACGTCTCATTGCAGACATTTTTATTTATTCATGGGTTTATTTTTAAACTATGTGAATGCATTTCCTATTCAAGAACAAATTTGACAAATAAGTATACAATTCTAACTGTGGTAAATACTAGGACAGAAAGGTGCATGGTACTCTGAGAGCATACAATGGGACCCTGAACTGTCTCCCTGAAGAATGGGCATTTGAGCTTGAATCCCAAGGCTCAGGAGTAACTAATGAGATGAAGAGGCATGTGGTCAGAGGAGGAAGTAGCACATTGAGGGGACTATGCATGTGCCACTTTGTGGCCAAGGAGCTGCAGACCACACCCCTAGCCAGGGGCAAACTCAGCCTCTGGAACAGTTAGAATCACTATGTCAGAAGTCATAGCCTGACCTTCCTTCTCAGCAATCTGAGACACAATAGGTGGTGAGGGGCCGGCCCCATGGCTGAGTGGTTAAGTTCACGTGCTCCACTTCAGCGGCCCAGGGTTTCACCAGTTCGGATCTCAGGCACGGACATGGCACCACTCATCAGGCCATGCTGAGGCGGCATCCCACGTAGCACAACCAGAGGCACTCACAACTAGAATATACAACTATGTACTGGGAGGCTTTGGTGAGAAGAAAAGAAAATGGAATATGATTGGCAACAGTTGTTAGCTCAGGTGCCAATCTCTAAAAAAAAAGAAAAGAAATGGTGGTGAAGACAGCCATCCCCTTCACACACACACATACACACATACACATGGCCTACTGACGCCAGCCCCTCCCTGACCCCAGATCAAGAAAAAAGTAAGACCCATGTGCCAGCCATCTCCATGTCCTGCCACGAGACGCAGGCCCTACCCCCATGACACCCTCCTCAACTTCCTGAAGTCGCCTGGCGCAGTACTCTGCTGGGAGCAGGACAAGTAGAAGGGGAAGATGGGCAGGCAGCTTCTGTAGCCAGCAGAACCACAGAAGTGGAGTTGAATTGGAACTATAAGGAGGCAGCTCAGTCCTGCCCTAGCCCCCTGATCCTTTCTGCCCCTGCTGCCTGCCTGTCCTCTGGCCTTGGCGTTGCTCCCAGACCCCAGTGGTCATACCCTGAACCTACCTCTCAAGAACAGAGGGCTTTGCTGGACTCACAGCAAAAACCCACAAAGAGTTTTCTAGTTAGAACCCAGTCCTGTCTTTTTGGAAAATGTGGCCTTGTGGTCTGAAGGTCCCTGTTCCGGGACCCCACCTGCCATGTAGGACAGGCTGCCAGGCCCAAGCCCTCATCTGGACCCTGGATCCTTCTCCTTTGGGAAGGTTGCAAACGGGAGGCAGCTGCTAAAGTCCTTGAGATACTGTGAGACCCCAGGGGAAAGTGCAAAGTCCATTTGGCTGGAGGAAGTTCCTTGAGGTCCAGAAGCTTTTAGGGAAATTGAAACTATGGAGGTGCATTGTGCAGAAGGAAGGGTTTGCTTGGGAGAAGTTCACAGTACGAGATCACTCTTTCCCAGGCTCCTACACTGATAAACCAAGAAGGGTGACTTGCAGAGCTCACCATTCCCATCAGACAGGCCAAGAAGCAGAAGGCCAAGGTCCAAACAGGCCACTTCACCCTGATAAATCTAGGAAGTTAGCTCATTCTCCACAGCCCTTGCCTGTATGCTCAAAGGCTGCTCCCTCTCCAGTGATACTTCAAATAGCTGAAGACGGACAGCTCAAGCCCTGGGTACAGAAAGACAGGTGGAGAAGCCAAAAGAGTGCTGGTCTAGGAATCAGAAGGTGTGAGTCCAAGCACTGCTCCTTCACTCTCAGCTTCTGAGACAATCACCTTATCTCCCTGAGCCCCGCCACCCCACAGGGGTGTTGTAACCAGTAAACTGAGCATGCTGGGTAAACGCAGGGGTAGGGGGAAGGAAGAGGCTCTGCATCCCAACCCTCCGGGGAGAAAGAGAGTTAGTATGGGGAATATCCCTACCACCAAGGAGGGACTATCCCTACTGGCAAGCATGGCAAGTGTAGCCAGGGGCACCCTCATCAGCATGAGCCATCAGGCAGCCCCACTGGCCCAGACTCAAGACTACATGCAGGGTTATTGCAAACCCCTCCTGGACCCCAGAAGAGCCACCAAGGAGGCAAGCCAGGCTGGGAAAACCTACTGCTGGGCTATGAAGGCCAGGTCTCTCTCTCACTTCCTAAAAAGTCCAGCTTTTCAACCACTTGACTCCCTCCCCTGCCACTTTCTGCAGGAGCTCGCCGAGGTGGAAGAGCCGTCTGAGGCACACCTGCAGCTGAGGGCCAGGATGGCAAGCTGCACGTCCAAAATTCTTCCCAGAGGAAGCTAACCACTCACCTAAAGATCCAGCTCCTGCCAGGCTCTGTGCTCACCCCAGTGGTCTGTCCCCCGGGCTCTGCTGTGTGTGCAGTTGTGGGCAGAGACGTGCCTGCTAGCTAGCTTCCCCACCTCCCACCACAGAGGCCCTCACTAAGCTTTCGAGGTTGGTGCCACAGCCTGGCCAAGCAGAGGAGGCCAGGTAGGAGGCGATTGGGAGCAAAGTCTTGGCTAGGATGGTGCCCAGTAAGACCTGGGAGGTCCCTTTGCCCCTTAGTTAAAAGGCCCTGCACTCTGGGAGGTCAGGGCTTGCCTGACCCTTCCTGCTGGATCGGTGGCTTGTCTCTGCCATGTGAGGGGTCGGGGTTGCGCGAGTACATCCCACTGTGCACACCCACTAGTCTCTGCCACACGCCCAACGGTATCTGCCTGTCCTGCGTGGGAAAACCCATGCTGCTTGCAAAACAGAGAAGTCAGGAGTTAATTATGTTAATTAAGCATTCTCCTAGTTGCTTGTTTATTGATCACCAACGACTCAGAAGAGAGCTGAACACACTCAGAAAACTGGAACTAAGAGCTGCTTGCCAGTCACATACCAATCAATCAGAGATGAAGCATTGCTGGCATTTTCCATGAGGAACTATGATTCACAGAATTCTGATTTGTACACAGCTCTCCAGAAACAGAACTGGGGCATAAAAGAGGCATATACCTGCATGCCCCCGACCCTGCTTCCCCCACCACCACCCACACCCTGAGTGTTATGTGTGCAGCCCGGGCAACCGCATCCAGGAGCCTCTACTGCACCCTCGCTCCACCCCACCCAGGGTAACTGTGGATAGCCTAAAGGCCCTGGCCGATAATACCAGGTCCCCAGACTTCTGTTTGCCACACACTTGAGCTAAACATTTCCACATAAAAAGCATTTAGTGGGCCTGCCAGGGCCAGATGGGGAAAGAATGAGCTTCAGCAGCCTGGATGGGGCATCAGCAGCAGCATCCCTGGGGCTCTCTCTTGTGAGAGCCAGGTCCCAGGCAAGGCCAGGAAGGAGCTGACACAGGAGCCAGAGCAAGGCCTTCCCTTCCAGAGGGCAGGCAGCTGCCAGGCCAGGCAGACATACACGCCAAAAAGAGGCTTCAGAACTCATCAGTGACTCTTTCTCAAGAAGGTTTACTTGTCTTATGCTCCAGCAAGGTCAAATTTTGGAAACCAAAGCTGAGAGAGTTGGTCCATCATCTTTGTCTTCGTCATAGTTGCCACTTGTTTAGAGCCTTCTATGTGCAAGGGGCGTTGTGCATATTCTCTCATTTAATTCTCACAACCATGAACGGTACATATGGTACTCTCCACTTTCTAGACAAGGAAACTAAGGCTCAAAAAAGACTAAGGAACTTGCCCAAAGTAACCCAGCCAGTATGTACCAGGTGAAGGACTATGACTGTGGGACTCAGACCCTGTGCGCCTTCCACAAACTGGCCCTGCAAGTCCCAAACCCTAGAGCTGGATCCCGAGAGTGGATTCTCCAGATCCCCACTCCCGCCCATCCAACCCCCAACACTGGCCCAGGACTCCCCTCAAGGCCAGGCAGTCCCATTCTTACATGGCCGAAGGGGTCCAGGTGGTTGTTTGTCAGCTTCAGCTTCTGGAAAGAGACCAGCTGCCGCATCCAGTGGGCACCAGTGGCAGGAGAATCCGGGTGGACATAGAGCCTTCCTGGCATGGCGGGTTCAGCCTTCCCCGCCACCATCCTGCCAACAGAGCAGACAGAGCCACAGCAGCGGATTACCCTGGGTCTGTGGGAGCCCAGACCCCCTGTGCCCTCTGAGAGCAAATCCCCACAGACCTGAGGGAAAATCACTGCTGGGCCTGTCACACAGTCAGTTTAGGAATTTGGGGGTAGGAGTGGGGGACAGAGGAGAGAGTGCTGAGGAGGGGAGAGCAATTCTGAACCTCTTTTCCATTACTACAGTGGAAAGAGAAAGGGAGATTACAGAGAAATGTGATTATTTACTTGAAGGAATGGGGCCAATTACAAATATATTGTGGGGAGATTTAGGCTCTTCTGTGTATGTGTTATATTTACAATTTTAAAATGTTATAAATTATATTCTTTGGAGGGAGCTTCTCAGAGGACCTAGACAACTTTCAAATTGTTTGCTCCCAAAACAATGGTAAGAAACTAATCGGGAGCTCTCCTGTCAGTCACAGCCTGCTCTGAATGCTAATCTGGCCCAGAGAGAGGAGAAATAGAAAGATGGCCCTGGGCAGCATCCAGCCACTGACTCCTGCCTCCTCAGCCCACTCTCTACCGGCCCTCTGAGCCCCCGACCACAGAACCCATGTCCTGGCCGCTTCTGATTCATTCCCCCTCTCACCAGCTCTCCTGGAGCGCCGTCCTGGGCTCTGAGGGCAGACAGGGTACAGGTGGCCTCAGGAAAAGTAGCCCAGTGTTTATTTACCCTGTCCAAGTTCAGTTTTGCCCTTCAACCCACCTGTTTCCCCTAGACCCTTGCCAAAAGGCCCTATCACCCAACAACTTGGCAGCTGCCCACTCACTCTGGATGGTGGACACACAGCTAAAGAGGGAGGCCTCTTTAGCCAGCCCAAGAGGAAGTGAGTGGAGAAACAGGAGAGAGACGCCACAGACCGGGTAACGGGACCCTAACTATGGAGTATCGAAGGCCCCCAAGAAAAGGGCTCCCATCCTCCTCCCCAGTGCGGCACTGCCACAGCCTAAATCTGCCCACTGTTGGTGTTCCTCTGTCACCCCACAGCACAGTCACCAATCCTGTTTGTCCACAGTTGTGGGGAGAGCACAGACCCTTGAAATCCACCAAACACCCAAACACCGCAGCTCATTTTCAGCCCCAACTGCAGCGGGTGTGCAGACATCTGCGACTCTGCCGCCTCTGGACTCTGCAGGCCCCGTTCCTGAGGCTGCAGATGCAGGCAATCACTTGGACTAACTGCTGAGTCCTAGACCAAACATCAGGTGGGAATGGGTGTGGTGAGTGGAAAGAGCTGTTGAGGGAAGGCTGGTGATGCGAGGTCCCAGGTTCTTACCATTTGTTGTCACAGAACTTGTAGCGGTGGTCATCCGCAGGGACAATGTCGATCAGCAGGATGTACTTGGTCTTGGGGTTCATGCCTGTGACTTTTACCTTGTAGCTGGGGAACATCCTCCTGGGAGAAGCCAAGGGGTAAGGCGGAGGCGTGGAGAGAGCACCAGGAGAGACGGCACAGAGTAGGCGAGGGGGCAGAAGGCTTTAAGAGGGACTGCCCCTTTAGCAAGAGGCCCCTGTGTGACCTTGCGTAAGTCACTTCCCTCAGGCCTCAGCCTCCCTCTGCACAAGGAGAGGGCTGCACTATCCACTCTCTCAGAGCCCCTGCAGCTGTGAGTCTGTGTGTCTAGGAAAAGGGTTTACATGGTTTCCAAAATTCAATTCCTCCTCCCCCATAATGCCCTAAGATTGAGGCCTAATGGCTGTGAGCAGCTAAAGCGCAGAGACCCTGGTCAGGATCATGAGGGAGGATTTCCGTACCAACCTGGCTGCCTTAGTTTTACTCCTGTCCTTTGCCAGACCATATACAACTAAAGTTCTGGGGTGCTGGGACAGGAGGCCAGAGCAGATCACCTGGAAGTCCTCAGCTGCTTCTAGAATCAATGAGATGTCTCCCCTGGCTCATGTCTCTGTGGAAACCCTCAGGCCTCAAACCAACTCACAGGAAAACGGGAGTGTGCTGCCAGTTTTTGGATTCCTTCAGTGTGTTTAGCAGAGGTGTTTATCCCTGTGATCGCCTCACCTGAGCCTGTGCACGCGGCCTGGGGATCAGGGGAAGTCAGTCCACGAGCCTCGTGGAGAAGAGCACGGATTCTAGAACCACCCTGCCACGGGCCCCAGCCTGGCCCCAGCACTGACTGTGAGGTCTTGGGCAACCTGCTTGGATCTCTCTGTGCCTTGGCTGCCTTATCTCTAAAGTGGGCTGAGGCGCTACCTTATCCCTGTCTCGTAGGTTGCTGTGTGCATTAAATGAGTCCATTTATGACTGTTACCACTGACTTCCACTGCACTCCTCCCTCCACAAACCAGTGGTGTGACCTACCTCTATGGAAAGGGATTTGTCAAAAACCAGACAGTTTTCCTGCAGCTCATACTGAGACTGTCCAGGACTCTGAGGCTCAGGGAACATTCCAGAGAGGGGCTTCGCCAACCCCTCAGCACGCACACACATACACACACACATACAACAGCATGTACGTACACTTGCAGGGGCACAGCTCCCTCCTCTGGTCACCAGGTCCCTGACACTGAACTTCCCCAGAGGGGACAGACAGAACTTCCTCACAGTCCTCCTTAGACAACCCTGTCCCCTCCTAGCTGATCTCCATGAAGGTGTTACAGACGAGAGAAGCAGGGTCCAAACTGAACAGAAGACACTAAGAGCTCAGGAACCAGCTCCTCTGAGCTGGGAGAGTGCCCAACCGGTCCACTCTGGGGAAGCCATCAGGATGTCCTCTGCCCCTCACTAAGCTGAGAGACAGTATGAGACCCTCAAGAGATACTGTTCTAGACACCTCAAACAGATGACTGGGTACCAGCTTACCTGGACAGGGCAGGGCTTCCAGAAGTGATCAAGGCCTCCCCAAGCCAGCAGACTATACAGCAAGCCCAGGCCGGGACCCTGAGGTGGAGGGTTCAATTCTACGCCCAGCCCAGCCCCCAGCCCAGCCCCAGTCTGCACGCCCTCTCCCTTGCTGGAGGAAAGGCCCGCTGCAGTGGGTCAGGGATGTGGGAGGTGTGTGACCATGTGTATGCACAAGCACATGTGCATGAGTTCACTGTGGAGTGCGCATGTGTGCATGTGTGCGTGCCTGGAGGGAGGAGGGAAGTTCTAGCTACAAGTCTAGGGACTTATAAACCGTGTGGAAGAATTTGTCTCAGATGTCAATTGAAAGCATTTTCAAATGTCCACCCCACCCCCTCTCCAGGAATGGGGGAAGTGAGAGGGCTCAGGAACCCAATCCTGCCTCCTGCTCACCAGCCCCCTGCCCAGCCTGGGGGCACAGCTGGAGCCTGCACCACCCTCTTTCCTGGCTGAGCCTCTCCCCCGGTGGCCTAAAGCTGAAGAGGGGGAGGGCAGCAGCTGCCTCACCTCCCCCCTTCCCTAGGGGAAGACCAAGAATCCTGTCCCCTCCAGGCCACCATTTTGTAACTGCTACAGAAACAGCCACAAAATGGGGCAGCCCTGGCCGTGCTTGGGCTGGCAGGGCACCAGTGCCCTGCCTTTAGCCTATTTCCCTGCAATCACTGTAGGTGGCAACAGTCGAGGGTGGACCTGGCTTCCCCCAGGCCAATGTCCACATAGGGGGCCAGGAGAAAATGGTTTGCTGTCACTTTGACAGTCTTCATAACTGAGGCTGAGAGGGAGTTAAGGGGCCCTGTCCTTCCGCTTCTCCTACTCCCTACTACACTTCAACTCAGCAGCTCGGGAAAAGACCAGCCTGACATTGACTGAGTGCTTCTTAGAAGGCCTGTAAGGAGCCCGTGCTCAGCCTCCCAAGGCTGGAGCTAGAATCCTGTGATTTGGCCTCTCCTGGAAGCTGACCAGAGATCAGATTCCTGACTGATAACAGCCTCAGAGTGTGGGGCAGGGAAGTCCTCTGCTTGGGGCTGAGCTGGCCCAGGCTTGGTGAGCTCCACTGCCTTCATGGAGACAGATATCTCCATCTCTGTTTGGCTGTTAGGGTTGCTTGGCGACTGCTTCCAGGCTATGGAGAACACATGCCGCAGGGACCCAGGCCCTATCATTTCCCCATCTAGGGGGCTCCAGAAGGATGAAGGGCCCGGCTGGTGTAGGGGAAAGGCTGAGTGTGAAGGTGAAGCCCATGCTCCACCTACCCCTTAGGCCTCCTGCCCAGCTGAGGGCATCTGCCCTTGGTTCCAGAGGCGGCTAAAGTTGGAGCCCAGAGGCCTGGCGTGGGAGTGTTCACCAGGTTGCCATGACTCAGGCCACAGAGGCCGGGCTAGGTTTGACAGCTGTGACTTCCTCTGGGCTCACCCTGCACTGTAAAGGTCGTCTATTGAAAGGGATGACATGCTGGAGTGAGAAGTAAATTGTTTAGGGCGTCAAATGTACCTGAAAACCAACGCCTATGGAGAAAATGAACACCTCAGTGAAATGGGGAGAGAGGGCCAAGAAGAAAGGGAATGGACTCTGCCCGGCCTGTATTCCACTCAGCCTGGCCACCAGCGCTGGCCAAGAAACCCCAGCTCACCTCTGACGACACCCCCGTGGTTCCCCAGCCCTGAGCGGGCCAGCCCTTCCTCCTCACCCTCTCCCTGCACCCTGTAAGCCTTCCCTTCCAACCTTCTCCTGAGTGCCCCTCCCCCACCCTCTCCCTGCACCCCAAAGCCCTCTCCCCACCTTCTCCCTCCACCCCAGAGCCCTCTCCCCACCTTCTCCCTCCACCCCAGAGCCCTCTCCCTATCCTCTCCCCGCACCCCGCGTGCCCTCTCCCTATCCTCTCCCTGCACCCCAGAGCCCTATCCCTATCCTCTCCCTGCACCCCAGAGCTCTCTCCTCAGCCTCCTCCTTGCACCCCGCGTGCCCTCTCCCCCACCCTCTCCCTGCACGCCAGAGTCCTCTCCCTACCCTCTCCCTGCGCCCCTCCGCACTCTTCCCATGGGTCCCGTGCGCCTTCTCTCTGCGCCCCTTGTTGCCTGTCCGTGCTCTCCTAGCTCCCTGGCCCACCTTGGGCACCCGGTCCCCCAGGCGGATGGAGCGCTCCCTGGCACCCGCGGAAACGGTTCCGCCGAGGGAATAAACAAGCCGCCTGCCCCGCCGGCCCGGAGGAGATGAAAGCCGGAGGTTTCTCCTCTGATCATGAAACAGGCTCTGAAAGGGTGCGGGGCTGGAGTCTTTATCTCCTTCATACTCGGAAATGGTTTTAGAATGAACTGCTAAGATAAGCTTCCTTGGACGTTTCTCAGAGTGGGAGGCTTGCGGGGCGCAGGCAAGGGTTTTGGGGCATTTTGATTTTGGCAACAAACCGGTAAATGCTAACTCGCTGCTGAAAGCGGACACCCAAGTTACAGCTGGGCTCAGAGAACCGAGGGGCCCCCGGCTCCGGGCCAAATTCATTGCACTAACCCACTCGGCCCCCACCAATCCCACAAGGGAGTCAGGGGATAGAGGACCTAAGGGACCCACCAGATTCTCTCCAAGTAGCCGGGCCCCCAAACCCCAAACCCACTGCAGCCCCAATTTCCTCGGGGGGCCCAAGGACCCCAGGAGCAGCTGGATGTGCCCTCCCTTAAATGTAGGTGCAAAACCAAATGAAGGGGTGAGAACTCTGAAGAGGGGTTTCCAGGTGGGAGTGGAGTGACTGGGGGGGCATACAAGAGGGATTGTGGGGGCCGGTAATGTTCTGTTTCTTTATCTGGAGGGTGGTAACACAGGTGTGTTCATTTTTTGAAAGTCCATAGAGCTGTACAATTAAGATTTGTTCACTTTTCTGCAGGCATGTTCCATTTCAATAAAATTGACATTAAAAAATTATATATGTGTGTGCATACATATATATATATGTGTACACATACGCACACACAGAGGCCATGGAGCCCAGAGTCTGAAAGGAATGGGCTGCAGGAAAATCCCACCTGTCCTCCTATCTCCAGTGTCTGGGGGTCTTGAGGAAGAATTCTGCCTCTGTTGGGAAGAGGCCAGGGCCCAGCAAGCAAGGCTGAACTTGGGGCTTGGGGGGTGGTTACGGTTTCCATCTATGCTGAGACCAAACATTTTGTAGCCAAATGATTTCTGAGAGCAGTGACAAAGCTACGCAATTTATTTCCACTTTTCACACGCATACACACACACACATACACAGAGCTTTCTAATCCACTCAAAGCATTTTTAAGAAATGTTTTCCCTGAGCCGAGGGGGCAGGAACGAGGGTGCATGGAATGGATGCCATTTTGGAAGCTCAGTTGCTTCTCTTAGATTTTTTTTTAAGACACTTCCTTCTGATAGACTTTTGCTTTCAGAAAATACTTTAGAAAGAGATCAAAGCACTCTCTCCCCAACCCACTTTCCCAGTGTCTTCAACCCTTACTTCTCTTATCACCCACGCCACTGGGCTCTGACGGTCTGTATACAGAATGAGGGCAATTGGCTTTGAAGCCCCGGATTAAGCCGGGCCAAATCCTTGCCTCAGAATAACAAACAATACAGGTTCAACAGGAGTTCTCATCGGTAGTTCATTTTTCAAACGCAAATTCACTGTCACTAACACAAGCAACATTGAACTCAACAGGCTATGAAGGCTGATAGTGGAGATTTATCTGGTGGCAAAACCATGACCTACGAGTAGAGCAGTCAGACAGTTAGGAAATTTTCATTTTTGGGAGGTTTATATTTAAATTTTTGTGGAGCTCACTTTTATCTGTGTTTGGGGGAAAATGCAGTTTCTCACATGTATCAAGCTTGGCAGGGATGTGAGGAGGCGGAGAGCGGGGTCTGCTCCCTGCAGTTAACAGCGTAAACTCTCTGGGTGCAGGGGCTTGAGAGGGAGAGAGACTGGCTGGGCAGGGGTCTGGTTCTATTTTACACCTGACATCACGGGTTTCTGAGTATTCAGAAATTGATGTCTTGCACTGTGGTTGGCATTTTATTCACCAGATCAAATTGTTTGAGAATTCAAAGTCATCATCCAGTGAAGGGCACTATTCTCTCCTTTCGCCTTCAGAACTTCAAGGGCTTGAGGCAAGAGCTTTGTGACTCAGGGACTCAAACTGGCTTGAGAATGTTCTGGCTCCTCTTCTCCACGGCCCTCCCCTCCCTCAACCAGACAGCAATTATCATGCCCCTAACCAGCCAGGGTCTCTAGGGCAGAGCAATGACCCCACATTGAATGGGCCCCCCCCCCCCCGCCCCCCGTGAATAAACAATCAAGGGAATTTCTCAAAGTCGGGGTTTTGTTCTTGGGGTGGGGTATCATCTGCTTGGCTTGCGGAGATCTGGCAACTGCCTAACTCTGCTTCTATCTACAGGAGCCAAGTGCCTTCCCTTTTCTGGGGCTGGGTTTATGTTTTCTCAGTTCTCCTCCAGCTCTAGCAGTCTAGGAATCTATGATTCAAGGTTTGGGAGAAGAGTTCAGGCATCTGCTGAGAAACAGAAGTGTCCCAGGAAAAGTGCTGCTAGAGACACAAAGAAGAGAACAGGGAGAGGGGCTGGGCTGGATATCGAAGAACCCAAGCAAAGCAGCTGCCTCCCAAGGCTGCCGGGGAGGGAGGCAAGGAGGAGGAGGGAGATGCAGAGATCTGAGTGGTGAAAGTGGTCTCAAGTCAGTGGGCAGCTGTGCAGGAGAAAGGCTCTGTGAGAACCCTTGGGGAGGCAGGATGAGGCTAGTGACTTTCTTAAGGACTAGACCCGGTGGTGCAAGGATAACTTTCTGCCAGAGAAATGAAAGACTGTGATGAACCCATAATTGGCCAACATCATCACAGCCATTTTTAAATTATTATCATCATTCCCTGAGGTCCATCTCTAAAGCCTCCACTAGAGATCAGGCACAAACATCTGTTTGAAATGGGTCACCTCTGGAAGCATGTGTGTGCGTTTGTATGTGTTAGAGCGAAGGAGGGAGGAGGACCCACACAGGTGCAGGCAACCCCACTGAGGAGAATCACAAATGCCTTTTGTTTAAAATGGCAGAGGCCAGGCATGCCCAAAGAACACGCTGGCCATTTATTTTCAAGAGACAAGGTTATTTCTGCTTCCTAAAAATGGAAGTTCTAGATCTTTCTTTTTTCTTTCCTTCCCTATACCCCAATAGTCACAAGAAATAAATGTCTCCTCTTTATACCTGTAATCCACTCAACAATTTATCAAGCACTGCTCACATGATCCCTGGTTTGAGTCTCAGTAACTGAAAAAGGAAGGATAGTAAGTAGGTCTATAGCCACCATCTCTGTTTTACCCAAGACCACTGAGCCATAGGAAGTTTAGGGACTTGCCCAAGCACACTCAGCTAGGAAGAGGCAGGGCCTGTGACACCTGACACTCATCCCCACCCCAGCCCACTGACCTCAATGACTGCTCCACGTGGTACCTTCTTCCAGGTCCTGGAGGGTCCAGGATCTAGATGGATTCCCCTTCCTCATTCCCGAAATGCAGTGAACCCAGGCCCTGACATCTCCCTGCTCCTTCCAAATGGCCATGCCACCTCTCTGACTTAGGCAGAGGGCAGCCAAGTGCCCAGACCCCCACTCCCAGCAAAACAAAGGAAACCTTGCAAGGCTTGCCAGTGAGCAGACAGGAAGGACCACTGCACTCCGACACTGCGCAGAGCAAATCACCAGCTTCTTGTTTCCTTTGAATAGCCCACCATTCCCTAAGCAGTTCAGCAGAGTTCTCTAAAAAGTAGAAGAAAAATGCTGAGTGGATGCCAGACCTTTCTCTAATTATGATTAATATTATGAGCTAGCATTCACTGTGTGCTTGCATGTGCCAGGAGCCGTGCTAAGTACTCTATATACAGCTGTGTGAAGAAGGACCTATTCTTTTACAGATGGAGATGAGGAGAGGCAGAGACTCTACAGGACCTTGCCTGAGGGTTGCACAGGTGGAAGTAGCTGAGCTGGACCTGGAAGCCCCTGTGGTCTGACTCCCAGATCCCTGGTCGTTGATGCTTCACCATCTTACTCCTCAGAAAGCCCAATTGTGGGCCCACGGCCAGGCAAAGTGACATTTTCACATCTAACCTGTCCTCCAGGGACCAAAATCAAGTGTGAGTTTGTGGAGGAGGCGGAGTAGGGGTGGTGAGGGGGCTCCTGAACCTGAACTTCCCAGCTTCTCTGTCTGCAGCAATCTCTCTTCACCTGATAACCGCTCTCCTTGCCGTTCCTGCCGCACCCGACATGCGCCGCGCCAGAGAATCTCTCCGTCCTGCCCGATCTGTGTCTTCCTCCCCTCAACCTCTCCTCCTGGTTCTCTCCCACAGACACCAGTGCATTTTAAAGATGTTTCCACTTTATAAATCATCCCTCTCTGGCAACCACCCGAGAGCTGCTCCCCAAACAACACACAGACAGGACCCAACGGTGCCTTCCCCTCAGCCACGCAGGGGGCTGGCAACAGAGAAGTAGCACCCGTGGGATGAGAGACTTGGGGTTCGCGCTGCCACCGAAAAGTTACGGAAATAGGAAAAACGGTCCTATCCCCTCCCTCCATCTGTTGAGGGGCATCCCCGAATCCCCAATCAATGCAATCCTGAGAAACCGGGCAGGTCCCCAGAAGGAGGAGGACAAAGCAGCCCCCCAGGGGGCCAAAGGTGCTGGAGCAGGGACCTCCGGCGTCGCGATCCTTATTTGCATTTAATTTGCATAGCGATGCCCCTCCCCTCCGTCCCTCCCGCCGGGTTCTTGGCTGGGCAGCCCACGCAGGCTTCGCCGGCCGGTCGGAAGCCGCGGCAAGACGTGGGGCTAAGGCCAGAACGGCAGAGGGGACTCCCTTTGCCCCCCAGGCTGGAGACGAAGAGGACTGCTAAGGGAGCCCTTAGGGATCCTCATTGCTCCCACCCGTCATCCCTCAGAAGTAAACCTCCCAGCGCTGACCTGCCCGCCTTGGTGATGATCATCTCGGTGCCCGCCTCGTGGAACTTCTTCCAGAGCTCTTTCTCATGCAGGCCCACCTTGATGTTCTCGATGGTCTACGGATGGGAGGGAGGGGGACTTATGTCGGTCTGTCTCACTGCTCCACGTGGAGCCCTCAGAACGGAGAGCACAGACTCAAGGAACTACGAAGAACACTGCCAGCCCCGGGAGCCCACGCCTCGAGATTTCGTTTCACAAAATTATTCTGTAACACTGATGAATTTTTAAAAATTTAATCAGTGGCTGAAACACGCTTCTTCGGAGATGCGCCTATAGATGGGCCCACAGAGGACACATACACTGGCCGTGCCAGGGCAGATGACACACTCCTACACAAACATAAACACTCCTCACCGCCCGACGTAGCCACAAGCTCGCGGGCAGGCACACACACAGGAGAGACACACACCCTTTCTGCCAGAAGCGCGCACCCGCAGACACTGCCCGAAGATCCAGGCCAAGCGCGGGCACCGCCGAATTCCGTTCACTGTGACCATCAGGTTGTCACTGCGACCCCCTCGGTGACGTCCCCGCGGCCTCGGAGCTCTGCGGCGGCTCCCGCACGCACCCGGCTGGGGGCCGCTCTTCTCGCCCGGTCCTAGGCTTTCGCTCCCACCCTCTCAGGGTGGTCGGAGCTGGACCCTTGGCCGGGGCTCGCTCCGCTGCCGCAGGGGTCCCTTCTCCCGCCTGTCCCAGCGTAGCCCCGAGGGCTCCGAGTGGAGGAGGGACGAAAGGCATACAGAGAGCAAGCCCTGCCCGCAGAAGCACGCACAGGCAGACGGTCCAGGACGCAGCCAGATCCCCCGGGAAGCGAGTCCTGCCCGCAGTGGGGCAGATTGACAGACACTGGCGGCCCTGCAGACAGACCGACGCCCGACCTCTACCCGACGGCCGGCTCGGCCCTACCTGCTCGGCGACGGCGGCAGCGGCGACGTCGGCGCCGGGGCCCGGGGGGCTGCCGAGCGCGGCTCCGCTGAGGCCCGGTGCAGCCAGCGCGGGCTCCGGGGCGCTGGCGGCGGTGGCGGCGGTGGCCTCGCCGAGCGCTGAGCCCGGGGCCCGGAAGGCCTCTTCGCTCTCCGACAGGCCCTTATCCTGCAGCATCTCCTGTGGGCACAGCACACACGGCGTCACATGCCCAGGTCCACACTCGCCAGGGGCCGGGCAGCCCTCTCACGCCGAGCCGGGAGGGCGCACGTGGACCCCGCCCCCTCCTGAGCTGGGGGAGGGAGAATATTTGGAGGGCAGGACCCTGGCCTCCTCCCTCTAGGTTTTGGACCTGGGAGGGTCTGCGAGCGGTTCAAGGTCTGCCTGCCCCTGGGTGTGGGGCTGTGTGATGAGCAGGTCTGGGGGAAGGACCGCCCTCTCGGCATTGCCCCAGCAGCACCCCCAGGCCCTCCCTCCTGCTGGGCTCCAGTGGAGCTCCAGTGGAGCCTGAGGCCTGGGTCTTTTTCGGCTGTTCCCTAATAACTGGAGTCCAGCCTTACTCTTGACCCAGGGCAGCCAAGACACTTCCCGGGCAGGCAGGAGAGGAGAGCAACGCCAGGAGGGCAGGGCCCAGGCTTCTGGGGCTCCACACCTGCAGAGAGGGCCTAGGGCCCTGTGGCCCCTCAGGCCCCTGCTCACCCATCTGCCCTCACCCACTTCCTCAGACAGTACTCAAGTAGACACCTCCTGAATGAAAGGCTTTCACTCCTGCACGTTCCCACTCCCACCCTGGGTGTCACCCACGCAGGGACACACATCCTCACAGCCAGACACAGCACCCTCACACAGCCTCCTAGTCACCCAAGCAACCACACTCTCCTAGGGCTGCTCTGATTCAGGCCCTGAACTCAGCCAGAGGCCTCCCCAGCCTTGCCCTCACATTCACACTGGTTGGCTCGCTCACTCACTCACACTTTGGCTCCAAAGGGCTCTGCTTTGGGGCAAAGGATCCAGACCCTTCCCAGCTAAGGACCAGGCCAGTTAGGTAGGTCCAGTTTACAGGCACAGCTATCCTTCCCCAAACGTCTAGGGCTATTCACCTGCCTGCCCATGTGCCCACTCCCTGCTGGAAGCTGATCCTGGGATGTCAGGATGACAGCCCAGCCTGCAAGGACCTGCCTGCCCTGCCTCCATCATAGGTGTAACCCTGCATTACCTCTGCTGCTCCTTTCCACCTCCCTGCTCTTCTTCCTTCTTCTAGATTTGGACAAGTTCTGGTGGGGCTTTCTATATGTCTAGATGCCTCTCTTGTGGCAAAATATTCCCCCTTTCTCCTCCTACCTTCTTTCTGTTCTCCTCTGGATCTCCCTGGGCATCCCAAGGCCCAGGCCCCTTGCTCATCCTGTCCACTGGCCGCCTCATCCCTGGGCCTAGGGGCCTAGACGTCTGCTTCCAGGGCCTCACAAAGTAAACAAGCCAAGTGCAACCGAGGAGATAAAAAGGGGCCAGGGCCAGTTGGGGCTGGGAAAAGCCCATAAAGATAAAGCTGACAGCCAGGCCAGTCTTCCCGTCCTCCGGCCACAGGCAGCAGGGAGCAAGGCTCTCAGGCATGGTCAGTGCCAGCACCGCCTTGGCCCACATGTGGGTTCCAGGGCCCAGCCTCGGACACTCAGGAGACCCCAGGCAAGGGGACACTGCGCGACAAGGGTCGTTATGCGCTCTGGCCCAAGGCGCTGGTTCCCACTATATCTGGGGTCAGCCGGGTTGGGCACCGGCGATCAGGGTCCCAGGGCGCTGGTCCCAGGTGCAGCGGCCCTCGGGGCCCGGAGAGGCGGCCTGGCGCGATGCTGTCTTGGCCGCTAGGTCCTCTGCGGGTCACTTGTCACACCCGGAGCCGTGCAGCGACGCGGTCAGGCTCGCACCTCGCGCTCTCAGTCCTGCGGTTGCCGAGCACGTCCGCGGCCCGCACCCACTGACGCCAGTCCCGCCGCTTAAGTCGTGGTCTGCTCCGGGCGCTCCCTCCCCTCCTCGGGGTTCGCCTCTTCCTTTTCAAATCTTGGCCACGGAGCCACATCCCGACATCGCCACAGCTCGCCGTCGCTGGAGCTCCCCTCTAATTTCCTTTTCTTCCCGCCCGGCTGGCTCCGAACAGCTATCCCCGCGGGTCCCCTCGGACCCAAGCCCCGGCGCGCTGGGACACCGGCACAGCCGGGTCCCGCACCCAGCAGGTCCGTGGGCCGCGCTCGCCGCAGCCTCAGCGCTCGCCTTTCCCGTGGACCGTCTGCGGGCGCGGCCGGCCGGCTCCGCGCCCTTTGCGCTCGGGTCCGTCGCCTTCAGCCGCCTCGTTTTCCAAGAACAGTATTTTCTTCTCACTCTAAATTACTGCTGCTATTTTTCTTGCACTGGGGAATTGTTAATATTTTGTACTATTTTAATTATCTCTATTATCAGAGTAGTATTCTGGTCAGTTCAATAACATTAGGAATATTTATCCTGTCACATAAGACATTAGTACTTTTTATTTTTAATACTGTATGGTTAAAGTACTGGTTTGATTTGCTAATTCATCATTATTAAATATGTTGTTGTTGCTTTCCTGTCACTGCTTCATCGTTCCAGGGCCTCCTGGCACATTAATAATACTATTAATAATATTTAGATAATTATTAAATAGTGTTCCATTAGGTTATGTTAATCTACCGTTTTTTAAGTTTTACTCTGTATCCCTAAAATGTTTCCATCGCTGGCTCCTCAGTCTCTGTACTTTGTCACAGTTTCAATAACTTATTTACCATAACTTGTAATATTATTGTTCTCAATATTCGTGTTAATTTTCTTCACAGCCTTATAGTACTTCTTGTTATTTTACCATTATTTGTTTTGTTTCTTCAGGTGTTCTTCATCACATCGTTACAATATCTTGTTACTTTGTCATTATTTGTAAAGTTAGCAATCTTAATTTGCTAGTTATTTTTCATCACGCCATTACTTCTTGTTAGTCTGTCATAATTTGTAATATTGCTGTAGCTCTTCTCTGGTTATTTTTCATCACATTGATACAATACTTCTTATTACTCTATCATTATTTATAATGTTGTTGGGACTAATAATACCTTGGTCATAAATTGTCATATTACTCCAGCAATTCTTGTTGCTGTCTTTATTTATATTACTATTGCTCATAAGATTTTGGTTAATATTTATTTTAATAATTCCCTATAGTATCAACAATAAATTACATGATAGCATTCTGTCAATACTGCTAACATTAGTATTTCCCTTAAAAGTATTTTCCATTGTTCACTTTTTTCCTACAGTTTTATCATCTTACACTATGACTATGTCTTATACTACTGCTATTGATTTTAATACAATGGTGCTTATCACATTGTTCCTATATTTGGAGTTACGTTGTCTACAATCCTTTTAAATTTCTGATTACAATTTTCACTTGGTTCTGAAAAGTCACTATTATTTTATTGTTTTAAGGTTCAAATACTCTATTAGTCCCGCCGCTTAGCCCTGTTTCCTTGGTAATTGTTCACATTTTGATAATTCTCAGTCATCAGCCATTATTTATCCATAATGCTTCTTGCTTTAATTTTGATGAGTCTGTTGCATCAAAGGCTCTGAAGTCCAGTGCTCCGTTCACACATATTTCTACAGCGATATTCGCCGCAAGTACCCGGGCCCTCTTCCTTGGCCTTTCTTATTCCGCAAACACCAATTTCAAGGCCACGCTCCGCCTGTCGCGGCTTAACCTCATTCCTCTGACGCTGGCGCTGTGGTTTCTATGCTCTTGGGTCCCTAGACCCAATTCGTCCAGTTACTCGGAGGAGAGGAGGGCTCGCGCCCCATCGCCCGGAGTGGGGCCGAGGCGGCAGAAGGATCTGAGGCACTTGGCGCCGCCCTCCTGCCGCCTTGACCGTCCCGAGGTTCTTACCCCGTCCCGTTACTCGCCCTCTTTCCAGCTCATCCTTCTCGACCCTGCAGCCTAAGCCTGGGCTCCCGGTGGCCCCTGTCCCGCACGCCCGGCTCACCGCCGTCCCCGCCGGAACCACACTCACCCTAACTGCGCTGCCGCATGCGGAGGCGCCTGCGGCCCGAGGTCCACTGCAGGCTCGGGTCCGAGGAGCACGGGACAGCCGGGGCTCCGACTCGGGCCCGCTGGGTCAGGGTCCCGCTGCCCGCCGCGCCCTCGGGGCCGGACACATCCCTGCTCTGGAGCGGGCCCTTGATCTCCGAGGCTTCACTTTGGGGCCTCAGCTCCCTCCTCTTCCCTCCCTCCCTCCGGGGCCGCCCCCCCCCACCCCCCGCGCTGACGTCGCCGCTGTCAATCAGTCCGCGCCCGCCGCCCCCCGGGGAGGGGGGTTCTAGGGTCCCCCGGCTCCTCAGGCCCAGGACCCCGAGCCCTGAGCTGGCCGCCCGCTCGCCCACCGCGCGGCCCGAGCCCTCCCCGCGGCCCTCGGGCCCCGCCGGCCGGGCTGGGCTGGGCGCCCCGCATGGTTTAGATTAGAGGGGCGGGAAGAGAAGGCGAGCGGCCTGGCCGCGCCGCGCGGCCCCCACCCGAGGCTCGACAACCAGGACTGCACGCCCGGAGCGCCGGAGCGGCGAGCACCCTGGGGCGCTCCAGGCCGGACCTGGCGGGGCCGGGGCCACCTCCTGACGGCGGCTCTCCAGCGGGCCCAGGCCGCGGGCTCCCGCCTGCACACACGAGCCTGCTCCCAGCCGAGCACGCACTTTATTCGTGAGCCCACTGGCGGGGACTCAGGCGCCCACGCGTCCGCAGCCCCGCGCTGGGTCTCGGCCATGCCCGCCACACATTCTCACACCTACACGCTCCGGCCCGCGCTCGCTCCTGCTATCGCCTGGGTCGGCCTCGTCTGGACCTCCGCTGCCCGGCCCCGCTCCTCCGGCCCGGCGGGCAGCGGCGCTGGACCAGGCCTGGCTCGCCTTGGAGCCGCCGGGCCGCGGAGGTCACGGGTGAGGGCAGGGAGGAGGCCCGGCGGCCGGGCCTGGAGCCGCGGCAGCGGGGAGGTGCTGGGCCGGCCTCTGCATCCGAGCAGAGGCCCAGGCTCCCAGGTGCCAGGGCCTGGCGGAGCCTCTTGGGGAAAGTGCGGCCAAGGACCAGGACTCCGCCAGCAGCTCCCCAAGATCCCAGAGAGCTGAAGAGGAGGCCCCCTGTCTGCTCCAGTCTAGGAAGCCGCTGGTCTAGGAAATGGCTCCGCTCTGGGCCAGCAGGCCTCTGTGCCTCAGAAAGTGAGGCCCTCTCAGCGGCCTAGACCTCCATGTGGCCTAGACCTCCCTGCCCAGCCTCTGACTCTCTTCTCCCTCTGTCTCCACTTACCCCTATTTCTCCATGTCTGTCTGTACCTGCCCACAGGACCCATGTGGACCTCAGCCCATGTGCAAGCCTCACAGCCTGTCACATGCCCAGAATACTGGGGCAAGGATAGGCCTGCCCACCCATCTGCAAAGGCTCCAGAGTCCTCTGTCAGTAGGGTTCCCAGATTAGCCCCTCAGTTCTCAGCATGGGTGTATCCCTTCCTCCACTAGTGTCCCCAACCTCTCCAATCAGTCTCTGGTCCTTTCCAGATTCTGACCTCAAAATCAGATTGAAGAGAAGAGGACAGGAAAATTCCTTCCCTGGATGGGTCTGTCCCTTCTCCAACGCTAGGAAATGGAAAGCCAGCATCAGTGCCTCCCTCATCCCCCTGCACTCAAAAGAGGAAGCAAAACACCAGCTCAGAAAAGCCAACTGCTGCTGTCAGGAGCCCGTAACCCAGCCCCACAACGGGCCCACTGCTCAGGAATCCCTATCACCCCCAGCAGTACCAGATCCTACTACCCCATCCTCCCTTCACAGCTTGTCTCATGGAGGCCCGAACCAGGAAGAGGAAGTGTGGTCTAAGAGGGGTGGAGAAGCTTAATCCTCCCCCAATCCTGCCTCCTCCTGGAGTGGAGAAAGGGAAGGCCCTGGTGTTTCAGGAGATGCCTGGGGAATCATGTTTCCTGTGTTAGGGAGAACTGGATGACATGCCTCAGTTTCTGCTCCCAAGTTCCCTCCCATACCCTCTCCAACAGCCTGTAGGGAAATCCCTTGCAAATAAGTAGTGTACAGACTAACCAACCAACTACTGTGTGGAATGGAGAACAGGAAAGGCAGTGAATCACCAGGTACCATGGGAAGACTAGAGTTAGACCAGACTCTGGAAAGAATTTGTTGACAGTCATTGGAGAAAGTTCATAATGAGACCATCTAGTGTAGCTCTTTAAAGAAACTAGAGTAGAGCCTTTCTACAAGTGCGAGCGAGGCTTTCTGGAGACTCCCAGGAAATAGTCCAAACCAGTATCGACTAGTTCATGATGATGTGGAAGGGACGGGCAAGGTTTTGGCGATGAAAAGGGGGCAAACCAGTAAGCGAGTAAGAGAAAAAGGGAGGTTATGTACATACATTCTCCGTTGCTAGGATGGAATACCTTATTTCATTCATTCTAAGACACATTTTTCCATTTGACATCTCTGAAACTGGGATGTATCTTAAAATCAATGGCATGTCGTAGTTAGATGTGTTTTTTCTTCTTAGTGGCACAGACAATAATAGTGTAGCTTACCATTGATGAAGTAGTGTATTTGCTGATAAGTGGCCTATGGAGAAAAGAAAAAGACCAATTCCCCCCCCCCCCAAATTGATTTGAGATGTTCAAAATACAAAAACTCTCCTCAACTAACTAAGCAAATAGTTGACCATAACCAAGTATCTATCACACCATCTTGGGTTGGACTAGGGGAAAGCCCTCAGGTTTGGTGTCAGACTAACCTTAGTTTTGAAACCCAGCTCTGAATCCCAGCTCACCGCTTACCAGCTGTGTGACCTTGGGCAAGTCCCTTAACACCTACATAAATGAGGCTAGTCACACAAACCTACTGGCTTATTGTGAGGTTTGGCTAAGTTAATGCATGTAAATGCCTGGCATGTGGTAGGTAGTTAATAAAGGTTAGTTCCCAAGTATTTTTAAAATTTATTTTATCCCACCTCTTTCCTAAAAAGACTTGGGTTTATAACCAAAATAAGCTAATAAAAATACAATAGAAAGACAAAATAGGATCAAGGAAAAAGGAGAAAGAATACCATCACTAAGTGTTGACAAAATTGTTATAACTGAGAGCAAAATCTGGCTTAGCAGCAGCAGGGGAAAACAGTAGCTCTCCACGTCAGACATGTGGAAGGGTAGGGGAACGAACTTTGTCCTGGCCCTAAATTTTAAAGTAGTTTTTCATGTAAATTTTTATCCTTATAACTGTACAGTGTCTTACCATTTACAAAATACTTTAACAGCTAGCATCTCACTTGATGCTGTATTAACTTCATTGTATGGATTCATTCATCCAAAGAATATTTTATCAAGTGCTCACTATGTGCCAGACACATCAACAAGAAGAAAGACCTATTAACCATTTTATTAGTTACTCAACTGATTGGCTGACCAGTTACTAACTGCAAATTCACTAAGGAATAACCTGCAAACTTACTAATTCATCACCTAAATATTCAATCCCAAAGGGAGCAGGGGCTACAGGATAAGCTGGAGGATCCCAGCCAGTACAGTAAGATGGCTCACCCAGAGCCTAGGGTGGGTTTGGTTGAAGATGACTACTTGAGCTGGTGTCATCGTGTAGTGAAAAGCAATTACAATTTTTTTAAAAACCTAGGTTTTTGGAGCATTTAATAAATGCCAATGTCAAGTCCCACCGCAGTCTAACTGAGTCAGAAACTCTGAGAAGAGAACCAAGTTTGATCCCATTGCCTGCTCTCCTAGTCTCCCTTGTAGCCAGGAATGGCCATGTGATCCAGTGTTGGCCAGTGAGGCCTAAGCCGAAGACTGGAGGGGAGGAAGGTTGGGGGGAATTTTTTTGTTTTCTTGATAAAGGGCAAGACATAGCCTTCTTTTCCCCTGTGAATGAGATCCTTGGAGTTTTCGCCCTCTAGAGACCTGAGGCAAGAAGGATGAGGGCCAATATGCTAAGGGTATCAGAGCAAAAAGAGCGAGCTTGGGTTCCTCACAGCATCACTGAGCAGGTAAACCAGTGCCAGCCTGCTGCTTGTAATGTGAGAAAAATAAACCCTGTCCCTTTATATCACTGTTAGTCTGGGTCTCTGTTACTTACAGCCAAATACACTCCTGAGACACATGTGAAGATCCCAGCTCAGTGCTGAGTGAATCCTTAGGTACTCCATAATGAAGGATGCATGTCTGAGTGTCTGTGTATCTCCTTGTGCACAAGCACATACCTTCCCGTTCAAATTCTGGAAACAAAATCCCTCCACACTCCCTTCTCAGCCACGTTATTCTGTGTGTGCTGTGACCTAAGGCCTGGGATCCTTATTAAGCCCCTGAAAGGAAAAGGATGGGTGAGGCAGCAGAGAATTTACCTGTCCCCTGTGGCTTTATTGTTACCCGGTAGCCCCAAATCTTGGTTCCACACTCCCCAGCCCACATCCCATTGGGATTATCAAGCTCAGGACAACTGGGGTGGGGGCAGGAGTTGTAGCTCATTCTGGAAATTGGAGGATTGAGCAAGGGGGATGGGTAGTAGGGCGCAGCGGCTGCTGCAGGTGCTTCCCCTCATACCGCAGGTGCAGGTCTGCTCACCTGACCTCTCACCGTGGCCTCCCATGCCTTCTCCCGCAAAGAGAATTAGGAAACTTCCAGTTAGAAGGAACTGAGGACTGGGCTGGCCTGATCCCTGACCTGGATGAGGCAGGCTGGTCTGATCCCCTCAGGACTGAGGGCAGAGGCAGTCAGTCACCAAGAGCGCAGTTGGAGCCCTCCTGTAACCCTCACTTGAGGCACTACAGAGAGAAGGAACCAATGATCAAACCTGAGTTTTGCAGTCAAGACCAGCAACCTAGACCTTCTGTCCCAGAGTCCTTATCTGTAGGTGGATTCTCTGCAGAAGGTCAGACTTTTTCCCCCATGACACTCCATGCTCCTGGACTGCCACTTCTTTGCATTTCCTCCAGTAAGATTTCTCCAAAATACACACTTATTTTACTGCCTGTCTGAGGAACGTGTATCTGCTAGGGTTGTGTTAGGTAAAAAAAATTCCTAAGTCAGAGAAATTGTTTAATTATCCAACCCCCTCTTCTCTCCTCTGCTTTCTCCTCTCCATTTTTCCTAAGCATGGATCATCTAAAACGGGCTTTTAATTTGCGTCCTCAAGGGTTTTCTTTTTTAAATGAGAGGCTAAAACAAATTAGAATTCAAGAATGAGAGAGTATGTGGGCTATCAGAAAGCCTTTGGAATTTGAACTAAAAAAACCTGAATTGGGGTCCTCAGCAGACTGTTCACAGAGAGACCTAGCACAGGATCAGCTTTAAGCCTGTTTCCTCATCTGTCAAATGAATTAGGAATAACAGCCTCCTCACAGGACAGGACGAAGGATGGAGTGACGTCCCCCAGGCAAAAGTGCTTCAAGGGCTCACAGTAATAGCCAACATTTACTGAGCACCTACAAAGTGCCTGGCAGGATTCTAAGAGCTTTATGTGCATTCTCTCCTTTCAACCTTATCACACTATCAGGCGGGTACTATCACAATCCCCATTCCACAGACAAAGAAATTGGGTAATTTGCCCAAGGTCATACAACCAGGAAATGAAGTCAGGGTTTGAACCCAATTAGTCTCGATCTTCAGCCCATGCTTTTAAACATACTGCTGTAGGATCACTTAACTTAAGCTGGTTTCACTTGTTAAACAAGGATAACAATACCTCCCCCACAGGGTTGCTGCAAGAGTGTAAAATACTACCCGACACAGAGTAACACCAGTATCGTTATTGTAAATAGGACTTGCCCAAGATCTCACAGTGAGAACAGAGGTCAGGACCCATAAGACTCCAGAGCCCAAGATCTTGACCATTCTTCTTCTTCTTCTTCTTCTTTTTTTTTTTTTTTTGAGGAAGATTAGCCTTGAGTTAACTACTGCCAGTCCTCCTCTTTTTTGCTGAGGAAGCCTGGCCCTGAGCTAACATCCGTGCCCATCTTCCTCTACTTTATATGTGGGACGCCTACCACAGCATGGCTTGTGAAGCAGTGCCATGTCCACACCCAGGATTCAAACTGGCAAACCCCGGGCCACTGAGAAGCAGAACATGCGAACTTAACCACTGCGCCACCCGGCTGGCCCTGATCTTGACTATTCCTATTGTTCATTTTCCAAAAAAATAAAGTACCCACCTAGAGACCAAAGACTTAATCATCTCTCTTTTCAGACTCCCCAAAGAGAGACATAGTATGTTCTTCATGGTCCTAAGAACATGATGCTCTGTCTCCCCCTGACCCCCATCAAACTGGCCACTGGAAGAGTCAGCAAGATCCATGCGAGTCATTCGCAGAAACATAACGGTGGTGGAATGAAGAACGTTGTATACACAGACCGCACTGCAAGCTTTTCATGTGCAAAGACGATGCTCATGGTCCTTTCTAGCTGGTAACACCATCTTGACCAAAAGAAGGCAAATGCTTGACTAACCCAGACACAAATGGGGATAAGGATAAATGTGCTTTCACCTGGAATAGAATCCTCTATAGGCCTGTTCCAAGATCCATAAGCTCCCTCTATCTATCTAACATTTGGGAAGTGCCTCCTACCATCTAGCTTCAACCCCTCTTGCTGCAGTTGGTCCTTTCTCTGTCTCTAAGGAATCAGAGGCAGGCTGGGGCTCAGTTCACTGGTCAGACCTCCGCAGTAAGAGTTTCCATTCCCTCATTCAGCCCTCGAAGCTGGGATGGAGCTGTCCAAAGAGTGCTGAGCCCAGGAATTATGCCAACACTGGCACTGAAAAGGGCACAGACCCCAGTCTCTGCCTTCCTGGGAGGCAGGCCGAGGCTGTGGCTCCTCAGAATTCAACAGATCCTAGAAGGGGAGGGCAGGAAGGAGTCCTCCGGCCCGACCCCCACGTCCCTGCGTTTTCTGACGTTTTTCCTTTGAACACGTTCCTTTATTTATTGGGCCTCATTTAACCTCAGCCATGTCCTCCTGGGATCATTTATTTGGTAACTGTCAGTCAGCCTGCTCTGGCATTAACCTTATAATCCTATTGATTTCCTCCGAGCTAGTTGGAGGTTTTCTCGACTTCTTCCTGGGCTGGTAGGGACTGATTCCCAGTTCTGGTCATTACGGAGGAAGAGGCCCCAGACTAGTGAGGACCTATCCGGAGGACCATGTGGAGGTTCCTTGTTTCCCACCTTGGCCCTTCCCAGGCTGCCAGAGACGGCTCCGTGGGGCCGCTTTGCTTGCTTAAGTGTGAGGTAAGGCGGCTGAGCACCCACCGCCACCGCCAGGAGCTCCCTGAATGGCTACTGACAACGTCCTTCAGCTCAAAGCCTCTGGGCTTCACCAATCACAGCTTCGCTTGGCCCGGAACCCCGCCCCCTTCCGCCATCTTGGATTCCGAAGGGGTAAAGCGCCCAATCACCGAGGGGGAAGCGGCTGAGGGCGGGGGGCCGAGTCCCCAGTTCGCGCCCACGTGGCCGCCGGGCCTGCGCCTTCCCGCCACCTGTGGCTGGAGCCTGGCCCCCGTTGAGCTGCAGCTGCGGCTCCCAGACACCACCCCAGCCCGTCGCCAGGGGATTAGTGTCCGTCTGTCGGTTGGGACAGCCTCAGTGGGGGTTGTCCCGGCGCAGACGAGGGCCTCCCCTTCGCCCTTCCTCAGGACCATTCTCCCAGAGTCCAGGTTGGGCAGGGGGAATTGTGTTGGGGGGTCCAACAGCCTGGGGTGCTGATCTCTCCCAGAGCTGAGGTGTGGGGTGATGGAAGTCCCCCTCCCCACCAAGCCTGAGCCACATGTGCTGGGAAGTTCATTTCCCCTTGTTTTGCAGAACGGGCTCAGAGATTGACCCCAAGAGTGACCCCAGTGTCAGGAGGCATTAATGATCTCCATACGGGCAATAAACAGGCAGACTGGCTGGCTTGGTGTGGAGGTGCCCTGGAATGGGGCCGCCTTATTAGCCTCACATTCGCTCATGGGTAGAGGCTTAATTAGCGAGGGCTCCCTCTTGCGTCTCCCCTCCCCCAAACATCCTTGAGCTCCATGGGAACATGGCTGGAGACACTGGAGCCTTCTGGCTGGTTCCTCTCCTCCTCGTGGGCCTCCTCGAGAGGCAGCCTCTTCAGGTGTCAGCTCAGCCATTTGTCCAACTCTAACAGGACTTCTAACTTGGTCCTGAGTTAAAGTCTCTTTTTCTTTTCCAAGCTGCCAGAGGCTCAGTCCACACACTGAGTCAGCTCACTTTTTTGCCTACAAGAGCCAAGGAACAAGGAACAAGAAGGCCTTCCTCTTCTTTAACTTAAATCTCTCCCAACTATTTGAGTTGGAGCCCTATTTTCCCAAAGAGCAAAGAGAATAAATGGGTGGTTACCAGCATTTTGGAGGTGAGAGTGGGGAACAGTCTTTAGCAACAGTTCAGACTATTAAAAGCACAACTCGATTTACCACATCTCTCTCCAAATCCACTTCCATCAGGTTGGTTACTTGTACTAGGTGTGTGACATAACCTTTTGGGCTTCAGTTTCCTTATCTGTGTAGTTCATTTAAGATTGACCAAACACTACTGGCTAGGTGCAGTGCTCAGCACAAGGGGAATGAAGCTGAGGAAAATTCAGGGCCTACTCTAGAGGGGCTCCCAATCTAGTTGGGGAGACAAACGTGTAAAGAAATGCAGTAAAAAACATGCTCGGGGCTACAATCTAAGTCCATATTGAGTGCGGTGAGCATATAAAAGAGGGAATAACCAACTCATCCTGCCTTGTTGAGAAAAGTTCCATGAGGAGATGACATCTGAGTCCATCTGTGAAAGATGAGTATGTATGGGATCTTGAGAGATAGAGGATGTGAGAAGGGCATCCCAGGAGAAGAGAAGAAAAAGGCACAGAGGGCATGTTTGAGGAGCAGTGGGACCAGAGCGGTGGAAAACAAAGCTTTGTAGAAGGTTTAAGTTTGGGCAGGGCCTTATAAACAATGTTACTAACTTTGTCTAGACAGCCATTGCAGTCTATTGAGCTCCGTAGAGACAGCGCCAGGGCAAGTGAGAGGCAGACAGGGACTGGGCGACTCTGAGCCTCCCTGAGGAAAAATAATTAAACATGGGCAAAGGAGGTACAAAGAAGCCGGGAGGCAAAATGTCATCATATGCTCAGCTCTCAGAGCTATTCCAGCCTCCATCATTTCTGAGCCTAGATCTTCAGCCTTTCCTTCAAGTTAGTGAGTTGCTGTCTCTTCCAATAAATCTCTCTGCTTAAGCCAAATAGGTATGTTTCAACAGCTTTGACAACAGAACCCTATCTGGTCCTGATGATATTAAGTGAGAGAAGAGGCAGTGGGTGTTGACAGAGATAAATTTAGTTTTAGTGATGATGAGACTGCAGTTGAAAATACAGGCGCTGATGATTTGGAACACACCAATGTGTGGTAGGGGTTCATACTGATATTTGATGAGGCCACTAAGGGAGAATTCATAGAAAGAGAAAAGAAGGAGACCAAGAAGAAAATCTGGAGGGTGTGGAAAAGAAGAAAGCAACAAAGCAACCCAAGAAGAAGCCACTACAGGGTTGACCAAGAGGAAATGCAGTCCTGGTAGAAGAAGGAGAACTTTGCCAGAGCAAGGGAGAGGTCAATAATGTAAAATACTAGCAAGAATGTTGAGGAGGAGAATGTAAATGATTGGGGGAGGGGGACAATTAAAGGTCACTGGGGACATTAGGAAGAGCAGATTGAGTGCAGGGGCGAGAATAGTCTACCTACTTCTCAGACTGTTAGAAGATCAAATGAGCTGGCTATGGTAAATTGGGAGGGCCACCAAATGGGAGAGGCTCACACTCTGATTTTCCTGGGCTTCTGGAAAGAGCAATAGTTCTTGCCTCCTTTACCATCCCTTCCCTCTCAAGGATATTGACTAAAATTTGCCAGCAAATCCCTACACCCCACTGGAGCCCTCACCCACCCAGAGGTCTGTCCTGGGGCCTTCTGTCTCAGACTCATTTAGGAGCTCAGGACCCCAGCTGAAAGGCTGAAGACCACCCTGCGATCCTCCTGGATTCCTGTGGTGGACTCTCCTTCACAGCCTGCCCTTCCCATCCCACTGTCACTGGCGTCCAAACTCACCCAACTCATCACCTGACATTAAAGCTCTCCAAGGTTTAACACCAAACCCTCTTCTACCACAGTCCCACTTCTCAGAAACCAAAGTCCCCTGCACACAGCTTCCTCACAATGGCCTTCACAGCCCCGTTTCTGCACCTTTGTTCACATGGCCCCCCCTGCTCCGGTTTGATTTCCTGCCTACACTCACACTTTACAGTTTCTGAAGCATCTCCACATACCTGAGCTCATAACAGCCCTGAGGAGTAGGAAAGGACACAGGTGGTTATCACACTCATTTTACAAATGAGGAAACTGAGGCTCAGGGAAGTAATGGGACTTTCCCAAGGTCACACAACTAGGAAGTGACCTCTGCAGACTTCTGGAGTCTTATGGCTTCCAGATGCCATGCCCATAATCATGAAGCTTAGTGCAGTTGTTGCCTCCTTGCCAGCATGGGGCAAGCTATTGGCTGCATGCAATTTGATCCAGAAGAGTTTGGAGGGCAGTACGGTGCAGTGGTTAAGAACTTGACCTCTGGATCCATATGGCTTGGGTATAACCTTGGGCAACTTAGTCCCGCTGAGCCTCAGTTTCCTCATCTGTAAAATGAGCAAAATATTCTCGTTTACTTCCTCAGATCATTAAATATTTGGGAAGCATTTAGAACACTACAAAGTAAATAGATTTACTTGAAAGCATATCAGTGAACCCAGTGATTTAGGCAAAATGACACCTGGTTGAAAAGGACTAGATGCAATTCCTTGTCATCTGTGGAGTTGTGCTGTGTATAATATCCTCCTTGTAGAGAATCTGCCCATTGCAGCAGGGTGCAAAGGAAACAAAAGAGATCACTACTGCTAACATTTTGCCAGGTTCCCTTCTTTTCTTTTAAAAAAAATATTTTAAATTAGAAAATAAAATAGATCTTGAAAAGAAAAGTCGGTCATCAATTTTTCAGCTGAGAGTCATTTTGATGAACAACTGAGCACCCTTTGTGCATATTTAATCATTGGTGTCCAGTTTTTATAACTTTTCAGTGTTTTCTTTATTCTTCCTAATGAATATTTAGTCCATCATTTGTGCTCTTGACCACTTGTAAGAGAAAAGATTTGGAACTATAGAAATGTTACTTAATTAAATTATGGCCACTTACCAAACTGTGTGTATCGTGTGATCCAAGTTTTATAAAAAATTAATTATATCTCTGCGGGGATCCATAGCAAGTAGTGACCAGTAATTGTCTCAGAGACAGTAGAATTGTGAGCATGCCTCTTTGTTCTTTCTTAGCTTATGTTTTTCTTTGGCTTGTCTATAAATTTTTCTGTAATGAGTATGTGTTGCTATTTTAATAAGAAAAATAGAAATAGGAACAGTAATGATAAATAATAACTAACCTTAAACATTTACCATATGCCAGTGTGCTTAATGCTTGATATAAATTCCCTTCCTGAATGCGACAACATAACATAGACACTATTATTTACTTTTTTAAATAAACTTTTTATTTCAGAATAAATTTATAGAACAGTTGCAAAGATGGTACATAGATTTCCCATGCAGTTTACATACAGTTTCTCCCATTATTATCTTACAATAATATGGAGTATTTGTCACAAATGATGGACAAATATTAGTACAATATTAGTAACTAAAGTCCATTCATACTTTATTCAGATTTCCTTAGTTTTTACTTAATGTCCTTTTTCTGCTATAGGATCCCCTCCAGGATATCACATTACATTTAGTTGTCATGTCTCCTTAGGCTCCTCTTGGCTGTGACAGTTTCTCCAGCTTTCCTTGTTTTTGATGACCTTGCGGAGGAGTTTTAAGAAGTCTTGTCAGGTATTTTGCAGAATGTCCCTTGATGGGGGTTTGTCTGATGTTTTTCTCGTGATTAGACTGGGGTTATGGGTTTTGGGGAGGAATGCCTCGTAGGTGAAGTGCCCTTCTCATCACCTCCTTTCAAAGGTATGTATTATCATGAAGATGAATAATAGCCCGAAGGCCACACTGCGGTAAATAGGAGTCTCTTTCTAACTTCTGGGCAGCAAGTATGACCACTAGACTCCATTGTCTCCTCTAAGAAATGTATACACACACATACATACCTATACATGGGTATGTTTTTAGGAATTCAGGAGTTTGGATAGATTTTGCCCTACTTACAGAATTTTTCTAATTTCTCTTAATCCATAATCTTTGGCTATGGTTTCCTTTTCATGCCTCTGTGTGTGTGTGTGTGTGTGAACATCTAGTTTGTTCCCACAATCCTTGTTCTTAGATATTTAGTTTTGTTCCAATAAATGCCTTATTGTTGGACATTTCAGTTATTCCAAATTTTTGCTAATATACACAAAATAGAGAAGAAAGAATTCGCTACAAAAGAATTAGAAATTAAAAAGTAGATTTAAAAACACCTTGAAAAAAGATGGACAGAAATGCTTAAAGACATGTAAAGATTACAAAACCACTTCACAAAGAACTAAAAACGTGAATACTTTCAAAACAGCTGCCGTGGAGGTAAGTGTTGATCACTTCCAAGGCTGCCCTGCTGAAAGGCCTGCTTTGGGCCAACTACAGGCACCCTCTGCCCCAGCGCATCTCTCCCAGCACTAAGCTCCTGCTGCACGCATGCCTGGGTGCACTTCCGGGCTCCTGCACAGGCTGTACAGCTCCTGCTCCCTCTGCCTGAGAGCTGCAAGAGAAAGCAGCATCCTCACAGGAAACTTCCACTTGCTGCCAAGCACCGTGCTGCTGACGGTTTCCCTATCCTAATCATCCCCGCTGTTTGCAGTCCCACAGGCTACACACTCGGTTCTCTCTGCCCATTGTTACCCTCCCCACACCTGCCAATTGCCTGAGTAACTCCTATGTCCACACACACCTCGGGTGCACCATGTTTGGTAGTGCCCTGACATTTGTGCTTTCCAAAACCCTGTCACATCCTTCATCTCCCCTGACCCTTGCAACAGTCCTGTGAGCAAGGCAAGGACGAGAACTTGCGCCCAGAGGAGGAACTGAGGAACTGAGGTTGAGTTACCAGGTCAGAAGCAGAGTCAGGCAGAGCTAGAACCCCAGGGTCTCCCTCTGAATCCACTGCTCTTTCCTACCTTCCTGCTGCAGCTGGTCTCTGCTTTGGACACTCTTCCATGGGACATACTGACGCAAGACCTTGCCTGCTTCTTGCTGTATTAGAGTTGGTGCCGGGGCACCTCTTCAAAGGCAATTGTCTCCTTGCATCTGCCAACGAAAGAGGAAGCAGCAGAGAGCTGAGGGGTCCTAAGCCTCTCCCCTCTGACAACAGCATCAAGGCCAGGACTAAAGTAGGTAGGACGAAAAACCAATGCTGTAGCCGACACCCCGGAGTCCGCAGGTACAGCACCAGAGAGCCTAGACTAGAGTTTCTCCACCTCAGCACTGTTCACACTTTGGGCTGGATAACTCTGTTGTGGGGCTGCCCTGTGCACTGTAGGATGTTCAGCAGCATCCCAGACCTCTACCCACCTGAGACCAGTAGCATCCCCACTCCAGCTTAACATTTGGAAAACCAAAAATGTCTCCAAACATTGCCTAATGTCCCTTGGGAGTCAAAATTGCCCCCGTTTAGAACCACTGGCTGAGATCTTTCAGGACAGTGTCTGCCTTATTTGCATTCTTTCCCAGAAATATAATTTATTCAATATGTAGCCAACAGTGACTTGATTTGTATACCATTAAAGGAGTTTTCCCGTCTATCAATCCACAAGTATTTTATCAAGCATGATGTCCTGATTTGGGACTTTAAAATATGATCCTCATGGCATGTTCTCAGAGAGAGGGCCGTTATCCTCTTCTAGGGGGAGGGAGAGCAGCTAAGACCTGAACTCCTGCCCTCTGCCCGAAGTCCTGGAATCCTGGAGAGGAACCCGGCCAGCTTTGGGACGGGGTCTGGCTGCTGACCCTGAGCTGCTGGTTGATCTCTGCCTGTGATACAGACCTTTTCTGAATGTCGTGTCTCCACTGCCACCACACGTCCTCCTAGTGTCCTGGGGCTTTGCCCATGAAAACCAAACGGCTGCTTGCAGAGTGGAGAGAGCTCATAGATATGGTGACTGCATCTGTCTCCCTGTGGCCTGAGTGAGCAAAGGACAGAATTTCCCTCCACCCACCCTCACACCCACCTTCATACAACATTCAGCATGGGGAATGTGTTCACTAGGTTTACTAGGTTACCACTGAGTTCTCAGGCCAGAGGAGCAAAAACACTGTCAAATCAAAGCACTGATGTGTTCGGTCCAAGTTGCAGAACCGCTTAATAAAACCTTTACCTTCCTGAAAGATGGTGGGATTAGGAAAGCAGGAGCTGCTTTTCTGTTTTTCCCAGGATGCACCAAAAGGTCAGGAGCTTCTGAAGGGAAAGAGAGTTAACTAGACAGGAAACTTCTGGGAACATTCTGGCAAACAGGGTGTGAGGCTCTAGGAATGGAGGGAAAGAAAGAGCTGGTGGATTCTCATTGGTCAGGGGCAGGTGGTGGATGGGCGACTCTTCCCACTCCCTTCCAGTTCGAAGTCCTCTGACTGGCTTTGGACAGGGATTCCCACCCATGCCTGAAATGGAGATCCAGTCAAGCCCTTTCTCTAGTGTTACCTGATCTGCACATTTACCTGGGGCACTTGTTAAAAATAAGGATTCCTAGGCTCTTAGGTGATTCTGACTCAGTAGGTCAGGGACAGAGCTCAGATGTTTTTCATACTTGTAACAAGCACCTCAGGCAAGTGTGGAAACACTGAGGAAGCAAATTCATAATCTTTGCCCTAGGCGGCGTATGCTTTTCATCCAGCTCCTCTCTCTCTCTCTGAGAACTTGGTAACTCTGTTCCCACCCTGGGCCTCCTGAGGGCACAAACTGCTTATCAACCCCCCACTGCCAACAGACTCCTGCACTGAGTAGGTGCACAATACATATTTGTGGACTAAATCAGTTCTCAAATAGATGTCTCTGCATGAAAGGTGTATATCGTATTGTTAAGTAGAGGATGCAGGATTTAGGGTCCACAGCTTCACAGAATTCTCCTTTTAATCAACTTTATTGGGGTATGATTTATATACCATAAACTGCACCCATTTAAAGTATCAGTTGGATGCGTTCTGGCAAATGTGTACATCTGTGCAACCATGACCATAATCAAGATACAGAATATTTCCATCACCCCCAATAGTCCTCTCCTGTCCCTTTGCAGTCAATCCCCCGTCCACCCCAGCCCCAGGCAACTTCTGGTCTTCTTTCTGTCACTATAGATTAATTTGCATGCTCTAGAATTACCTGTAAATTATACGGTATCCTTTTGTGTCCGGCTTCTTTCATTTAGCATAATGATTTTGAGGTTTACCCATATTGGTGAGTAGAGCTGTCCTTTTTATTGCTGACTAGTATTCCCTTCTATCGATATTACCAACATTTGCTCACTCATTAACCTGTTGATGGGCATTTAGGTTGTTTCCAGATTTGGCTATTGTAAATAGAACCTCTGTCAACATTTGTGTACAAGTCTTTGTATGGACATATGTTTTCGTTTCTCATGGAATTTTCTAGGACTGGGGTAGAGGTAGCCAGGAATGGGGACATCAGAAAAACCCCTCCCTCATCTATGTCAATAAACATTTATTAGGATGATGAAGCGCCAAGCCTGCACTACAGGCTAAGAAAGCCAGGACAAAGAGGGCTCTCATGACCTTTCGGTGTGGTCAGCATCGTGGCAGAAGTGCTCTCTGTGAAGCGGGCCAGCCCTGCCAGGGAGGCCAAGAGGGCCTCAAAAATCTTCAGACCACATTCCACCAAGAAGGCTTCATTTGGTATGCAGATGTGTGCGGGAAAGTTTTTAATGGCTCAGAGGGAAAGACTTTTTAACTAAATTATCATATTTTTTTTTCCACTTAACACCAAGGTAAATTTCCCTGAGTGATGGGAGTTTCCACTGGGAGAAGAGAGAAATGCGGGCCTGTGGACAGACCCTTGCAGGGAGAGTGACCCTGGACACGGCCTCCTTGCAATTGGAGAGAAAGGTGTGTTCGTTTCCCAGGGCTGCCCTGACAAATGATCACAAACTTGGTGCCTTAAACAACAGACATTTATGCCCTGACAGTTCTGCAGACCGGAGTCTGGAATCAAGGTGCCGTAGAGCGCTCTGGTGGCTCCAGGAGTTCTTCGGCTTGTGGCAACACGACTTTACTCTCTGCTTCAGTCTTCACGTGGCCGTCTTGCTGTGTGTGTCTGTCTTTGTGTCCTTTTTCTTACGAGGACACCAGCCATAAGATTTAGGGCCCACCCTAAATTCAGGATGATGCCACCTTGAGATCCTTAACTGATTACGTCTGCAAAGACCCTACTCAAAGGCACATCCACAGGTATCAGGGGTTAGGACTTGGCTATATGTTTTGGGGGAGATACAATCCAGCTCACTATAGAAGGTGAACTACCATAAGTTTAAAAAGCTCTGGCCCAGAAGTTAATAGTAGTGAAGTTATCCTGCTTCAAATTATCCCATTTAATCCTCTCAGCAATTCTGAGGTAGATGAGATCATTAGCTCCAATTGACAAAAGGGGAAACCGTGGTACCAGGAGCTTCACTAACATGTCCCAGGTGGCACAGCCAACAAATAAGCACTCCAGCCCCAGAACCACTGAATCGTTTTCCCCGCAGCAGGTGTTGAGAAGTGCGTTCCCATGCAGGCTCTGCCCCCTGAGGTTCCCGGAGGCCTGGGACATCTTTCTCCTTTCAGGGCCTGGGGTGGGAAGGACCTCTCAGAGCCCAGGCCCGTGGGCTTGGGAAGGAGGCAGAGGTCGAGAGTGAATCTGCTGCCCAGCTGGCTCTATCCACGAGTCCTGTTCAACCTTTGCGTTTAGGGCCGCCATTGATGCAGAAGGACCAGGCAGGAGTGAAGACAGAATCTTGGGAATAGAAGCTGAGGCAACATCTCAGTTTTGAAAAATGCATCTCAAGAGTGGGGCAGGAGGCCCAGCATCCAAGGAGCAGCAGGAGAAAGGGTGCTCAGGGTGAGGCCGACCTGCAGCTGGGGGCGGTGGAGTCAAATTCTGATGGCAGCTCAAGTGACCAGATAAGAGGAAAAGGGGAAGCAATGGATAGGGGGTCCTCTCCCAGTTCAGTTGGTCCTCCTTCCTCCAACCTGAAGGATTTGTTCTCCCCATTCTTTCTTAGTTAATCCATCTACTTTCTTCAGGTAATCAATTTTGATACCTACCCATTGCCCAGATCAACCCAAGGAAAGCTGAGGCCTGTTCCAGTGTATAGATCGCTGGTCAGCAGTGGTCTGCAAGCAGTTTAGAAATGCAGCCAGCACAGATTCATTACTAGGCATGTTAACATAAGAGTCAATATATATATATTTTTTGGTGAGGAAGATTGTCACTGAGCTAACATCTGTGCCAATCTTCCTCTATTTTATGTGGGACACCACCACAGCATGGCTTGATGAGCGGTGCTAGGTCTGCACCCAAATCCGAACCTGCAAACCCTGGGCCACCAAAGTGGAGCCCACGAACTGAACCACTGCACCACCAGGCCAGCCCCAGAGTCAATATTTTTATTTATTTATTTATTTTTATTGCAGTCATAATAGCTGATAACATACTGAGATTTCAGTTGTACATTACTGTTTGTCATACACCATATAAGTATGCCCCTTCACCCCTTGTGCCCACCCTCCACCCCCTTTCCCCCATAACCACTAATTTATTCTCCTTGTCCATAAGTTTGTTTATATTCCATTTATTAGTGAAGTCATATGGTGTTTGTCTTTCTGTGTCTGGCTTATTTCGCTTAACATGATGCCCTCAAGCTTTCATCCATGTGGTTGCAAATGGGATGATTCTGTCTTTTTTTATGGCTGAGCAGTATTCCATTGTACATAATCTATACTACATCTTCTTTATCCAATCATCAGTTGATGGGCACTTGTGTTGCTTATGTGTCTTGGCTGTTGTGAATACTGCTGCAATGAACATAGGGGTGCGTATGTTACTTTGGATTGTTGATTTCAAGTTGTTTGGGTAGATACCCAGTAGTGGGATAGCTGAGTCATATGGTAGTTTTAGTTTTAGTTTTTTGAGGAATCTCCATACTGTTTTCCATAGTGACTGCACCAGTTTGCATTCCCACCAGCAGTGTATGAGAGTTCCCTTCTCTCCACACCCTCTCCAACATTTGTTATTTTTAGTCTTAGTGATTATAGCCATTTTAACAGGCATAAGGTGATATCTTAGTGTAGTTTTGATTTGCATTTGGGATTATTATCTTTATCTGAAAAAAACTGAAGCTCAAACAAGTTAAGGCCTACCTGACTCTAGAGGGTTCACTCTTATCCATATACATTAGTTGTTCTTAAATAGTGGAAATCTCCATATTGTCTTCCATGTGGCTGCACCAGTTTGCATTCCCAACAGCAATGTAGGTGGGTTCCCTTTTCTCCATATCCTCTCAAACATTTGTTATTTCTTGTCTTGTTCATCATAGCCATTCTGATGAGTGTGAGGTGATACCTCATTGCAGTTTAAAAAATTTTTTTAATTGTGTTAAAACATACATAACATAAATTTTACCATTTCAATAATTTTTCATTGTGCAGTTCAGTGGCATTAAGTATTGTTGTTACATATTACATTGTTGTGCAACCATCAGCAATATCTATTTCCAAAGCATTTGCATCACCCTAAACAGAAACTCTGTACCTATTAAGCAGTAACTCCTCATTTCCCCCTTCTCAGCCCCTGGTAATCTCTAGTCTGCTTTCTTTCTCTAAGAATTTGCCTATTCTAGATATTCTATATAAATGGAATCATATAATATTTGTCCTTTTGTGTCTAGCTTATTTCACTTAGTGTAATGTCTTCAAGTTTTACTCATCTTGTAGCAGATATAACTTCATTCCTTTTTATGGCTAAATAGTATTCTCTTATAAGTATATACCATAATTTATTTATCCATTCATCTGTTGATGGACACTTGGGTTGTATCCACCTTTTGACTGCTGTGAATAATGCTGCAATAAACATTGGTGTAGAAGTCTCTGAGTCCCTGTTTTCAGTTCTTAGGGGTATATACCTAGGAGTGGAATAGCTAGGTCATATGGTAATTCTATGTTTACCTTTTTGAGGAACTGCCAAACTGTTTACCACAGCTGCACTATTTTAGATTCCCAACAGGATGTGCAAGACTTCCAGTTTCTCCACATCCTTGCCAACACTTGGTTTTATTTGTTTTGTTTTTTGTTTTGTTTCGTTTTGTTTGGTTTGGTGAGGAAGATTAGCCCTGAGCTAACATCCGTGGCAATCTCTCTCCACTTTATGCGTGGGTCACTGCCACAGCATGGCTGACGAATGGTGTAGGTCTGCACCCAGCATCTGAACCCAGGCCACTGAAGCGGAGCACGCTGAACCTAACCACTATGCCACGGGGCCACCCCTGTTTCATTTTGTTTTTTAATTCTAGCTATCCTAGTGGATGTGAAGTGGTATCCAATTACAGTTTTGATTTGCATTCCACTAATGACTAATAATATTAAGCATCTTTTCACATGCTTATTGGCTATCTGTATATCTTCTTTGGAGAAATGTGTATCCAAAGTTATTTGCCCAGTTTTTAATTGGGTTGTTTGTCTCTCTGCTGTTGAGTTGTAGAAGTTCTTTTTATATTCTGGATATTAAATCCTTATTATACAAGTGATTTGCAAATATGTTTTTCCATTCTGTTGGTTGTTTTTTCACTTTCTTCATAGTGTCTTTTGATGCACAAAAGTATTTAATTTTGTGAAGTCCAGTTTATCTATTTTTCTTCTTTTGTCACTTGTGTTTGGTGTCTTATTTAAGAAACCATTGCCAAGTCTAAGATAATGAAGATTTTCCCCTATGATTTCTTCTAAGAATTTTATCGTTTTAGCTCTCAAATTTAGGTTTTTGATCCATTTTGAGTAATCTATGTTGTAAGGTAAAAGTCTAACTTCATTTTTTTGTACCTGGATATCCAATTTTCCCAGCACCATTTGTTGAAAGACTATCTTTTCCCCATTAAATGGTCTTGGCACCTTTGTGGAAAATCAATTGATCATAGTTGTGGAAATTTATTTCTGGGCTCTCAGTTCTATTCCATTGATCTACATGTCTGGCCTAATGCCAATACCACACTGTTTTGATTATGGTAGTTTTGTAGTATGTATGAAATTGGGAAATATGAGTCTTGTTCTTCTTTTTTAAGGTTGTTTTGGCTATTTAGGTTCCTTGACCTTCTCTGTGAATTTTTAAATGGGTTTTTCTATTTCTGCAAAAAATGTCGGCTCATCACTTTTGATTAAAAAAAAATCAGTGTCACCTATCCACAATGGAGAGAGGATCTGGCTAACAGTAAACTCCATTGAGCCAACTCGAGCCAACAGTGCTTTGTGGCTGCCAAAAGGTAAGTGGTGTTGGGCTCTATTTAAACCAATGCAGGAGGAGAGGGGCCCCTGTCTCCTGTGCTCTCCCTAGCGAGGCCCACAATTTTCTAAGGGGCTCTTGAGACCATAGATGACATCCCCAGGGAAAGAATAATATATATAGTAAATAAAACTTGTTAGTTGAGGAAATTGGGGAGATGACTGGGTGGGGCTGGAGGAAAGGGGTACATGATAACTTTCAAATATTTGGATGGCCCCACCCTCTACCCAACCTTTCTCTTTCCTCTCCTATTTATAGAGCAAAAGCTTCCCTACAGAAGAATGAAAACAAATGTTCACAAGCCAGCTCAAACTGCCCTTTTTTTTTTAACTATTGGTGATGTTTCTAACCATTAGGCCAGTCCATATCTGGAACAAGCTGCCTACCTTGGAAGTGGTGAGTTTCCTGTCATGGACAGTGTCCAAACAGAGGCCAGGAATAGATTACTGATTCACTATGGCAACAGGAGTCAATGACCTCAGAGAGTCTTTCAATCACGGAGAAGGCCTTTCGAAGATCTTGTCTGAGAGCATGGCCACCCCCTCCTCCCAGGGCATCCTCTGTGCCGGTTGCTGCAAAGGGTACTGAGAATGACATGGCTGCCAATAGGAGTCTATTTCTTCAAATGGTGTTTTATTACCACTTTAAAGGGAGGCAAGGTGATGTTCTGGGAACAACTGACAGACGTAGGTTTGAATCCCAGCCATGTCTCCAGCTATATGGCCCTGGCAAGTTGCCTAACCTCTCCAAGCCTCAGTTTCCTAATCTGTACAAAGGGAAAGTTATACCAACTATAGCTGGCACATGCAATCTTTCTGCTCCTCCCCAGTTCTGGTGGCACCACCTACCACAGCTCCTCCCCGTCCTCTTACTGCAGGGGTGGGTATATGACCTGGCCTGACCAATTATGGTGTCCACGGAGTAGACATATGACTCTCATAGAAGCCAGTTAGAGCCTCCCCAGGTAGTTTGCTCTACGCACAGAGAGCAGGCCTCTCTTCCCCTGGGATCAAGGGCTCTAAAGGCCACCTGGGCCTTGGCTGCCTTCAGCATCTTTCCTGCTGCGTGGGGACAATGTGCCTGAGAGATGAGCCAGTACAAAGGGGAGTCAGGTTAAGAGCTGGAGTTAATGAGAGACAGCCTAGACTAATCTGACTCCCTGGATCCAGCTATTCCTAAAGTCCACTCCAGCTTTTATCAATTATGTGAGCAATCATTCCCTTTTTGGTTTAAGCTAATTTGAGTTGGCCTTCTGTCTGTTGGGACCCAAAGAGCCTGACCAGTATATCTTTCTGCAGGGCAGTTGTGTGGATTAGAAGAAATCATATTGTGAAGTACCTGGCACATAGCAGGCATTTTGTGAGAGACCAGCAAGCCCAGTTTTCTGGTGTAACTATAACAGACAACAGTGGCAGATGGGAGTGGGTTGTTTGTACGGGTGCATGAGAGGAGTGAGCACGTGATCCCAGCTAGGCCAATCAGAGTGTCACCCAGGTTGTTCTGAAGGGATAGGCAGACTAACTTCCTTTCCTCTTGGGCCACTAAGCTGGATTTCTGTAACCCACAGCTGCCCACAGCTGAGCTCCCTGTCCCGTGAAGACGCCCATCTGTGGTAGGAGAGGATGACACCAACATACAAATAAAAGAAATGAGAGAGAAGGCAAAGAGTGAGGGAGCCTGGGGACATTTGTGCCCCTGGCCCTCAGCAGTCTGAAGGCCAGCTGCCCCCTCCCCTGACCTTCTAGGTACCACATGACCGGATGAACTGCTCTTTCTGTTCAGCTTGAGCTGGATTTCTGTCCCTTGCCACTGAAAGATTCCTGACTAATGTGCCTAGAGGCCGGCTGAGGTGAAGCCATAAAAGACTCACTGGGTCGGCTCGGCAGCTGGGACCGTCTGTCCCTCATTCCTGGCATGGGAAAGGCCAATAGCCTTTCCTCTCAAGCAGCTTTCACATCCGGTGTCCGGCAGAACGAGTCCTGGAGGGGGACAGACAGGGCTGATGCAGGGCACGGATGTCGCAGTGGAACACCCTCTCTAACTGTCACCTTTCAAATCTCTTGACTAAAGTGTTGCCCTGTCTATAAACAGCGTCTTATCCAAAAGGTGGGCCCATTGTCCCATGTTCTACTCTGTGTGCCCAGCACAGCACCCTTCATGTCTTCATCATGTGTCACTCAACAAACATTTAGTGAATAGATGTTTGTGCCAGGCACATTCTAGAAGCAATGTGCAAAATGAACAAAACAAAGCTCACATTCTAGTGAGGGGAGACAATAAACAAAATAAGTAAAATATGCATAGCATGTCAGATGTTAATAACACCACTAACAAAAACCAGTGAGCAGGAGGAAGAGAGTGGGGAGTGTGAAGGTGGGTTACCATTGTACATAGGATGGCCAAGGATGGCCTCTCCAAGAAAGAAGTCGGGGAGCCAGGGGGAGCATGCCTGGCATTTTCGAGGAATGGCAAGGAATTGCTAGTGGGAATGTAAAATGGTACAGCCACTTTGGAAAACAGTTTGGAGGTTCCTCAAAAAGTGAAACAGGGGCCAGCCCAGTGACGCAGCGGTTAAGTGCGCACGTTCTGCTTCGGCGGCCCGGGGTTCACCGGTTCAGATCCCGGGTGTAGACGTGGCACCACTTGGCATAAGCCACGCTGTGGCAGGCATCCCACATATAAAGTAGAGGAACATGGGCACGGATGTTAGCTCAGGGCCAGTCTTCCTCAGCAAAAAGAGGAGGATTGGCAGCAGTTAGCTCAGAACTAATCTTCCTCAAAAAAAAAAAAAAAAAGTGAAACAGTTATCATTTGACCCAGCAATTCCACTCCAAGGCATAGACCCAAGAGAAATGAGAACATATGTCTGCACAAAAGCTTGTACATGAATGTCCATAGCAATATTATTCATAATAGCCAAGAAGTGGAAACAACTCAAATTTCCATCAACTGTTGAATGAATAAACAAAATGTGGTCTATCCATACAATGGAGTATTATTCAGGAATATAAAAGAATAACAGTACTGATACTTGCTACAACATGGATGAGCCTTAAAAATAGTATGGTAAGTAAAAGAAGCCGGCCAGAAAAAAACACGTGTTGTATGCTTCTATTTATAGCAAATGTCCAGAATAGGCAAATCCATAGAGACAGAAGGTAGACTAGTGGGTGCCAAGGGCTGGGGGCAGGAACAATGACTGCTAATGGGTCAGGGTTTCTTTTTGGGGTGATGAAAATGTTCTGGAATTAGATAGCAGTGATGGTTGCACAACCTTGTGAATATACTAAAAACCACTGATGTGTACACTTTTGAAGGATGAATTTTATGGTATGTGAATTATATCTCAATATTTAAAAGGAAAAAGCAAACAAAGAGACCAGTGCCTCCGCGAGAGTGAGGCAGTGTGCCCGGCACACAGCAGTGTAGAAGTTGCTCGGTACACATTTGTTGAAGTGATGTGAAAGTGAAAATAGTTAACCCCTTCCTAGTCTCTGCCTTTTCACTGGTGGGAAGAGACCTCTGGCTCCCAAAGTGGGAGAGCAGCTCCCTCAAGTGTGGCTGGTTCTGGTGTCTGAACTGGTGAGGATTCTCATCCCAATCCCTCCTCCGTCAGGGGAAAGACGGATGAGCTTTGGGGAGGAGGGGGCACCTGCACCAAGGAAAAAACAAGTGGCTTTGAAGAAACAATTCAAAGCTCCATGTTCTGCTTCCCTGAGTCCATCCTTCACATTGTCCCACTTGTGAACCTGCTTGGGGCTCTCTGAACCTCAGTTTTCCCGCCTGTCAATGGGAGAGAAAGGAAATTATCACTCATCCTTAGCCCAGGGTTGATGGAGGTAGAGGGGTCAGCGCCTTTTTGTGGTGGGAAGGAGACTTCTGAGCTTCTGAAATGATGCCCTGGGACCCAGGCCAGAGTCTGATCCCCAGGTGCTGACGGCAGCTCCAAGCATGGCACCTGCGGGGGGGAACACAGTAAGTGAAATGGGCCCTCACCCAGCACGGCTCCAAAGGAGGGAGCCCTGGGAAGCGTTAAGTCTCCACCGGCGAGGTGGGAAAGTGGGGAAGGTTTGGAAAACAGGGCACTGTGCAGAAAGACAGGTGCCTGGGGAGCCCTGGGCATTTAGGAGGGCAGTGTGCAGGGCCATGGGAAGAGTCCTGAGGGCAAGCCACACCAACGCCACAAACCAGCCCGAGACTCGGGTTCACCAGCAGCCGCTCCCTGCGTCCATGTGAGAAGGGCAAGTTCAGCAAGCAGTTCAGCTTCTCTCCTGAAGATGGCACTGTGCTGGGGGGAGGGGCACCATGGGTGGGGGAGGGGGGTGACTGGGGACCACTGTGGGAGGCATTGAGGGGGACCTGTTGGGAGCAGAGAAGCATCAAATGTAGTCTACTCCTGGGCCCTCAAGGGAGGACAAAGGGCACAACAATTTGTGGTAAAACACATTGGCTCCTTAAACCTCCCGACAACCTGGGGGGCGGGGGAGTATTCTCATTCCCATTCCACAGGTGAGGAAACCAGCTCTGCTCAGAGAGGTGGAGTTACTTGCCCAAGGGGACCCAGCTGAGAGGTAGCAGAGCCAATCGAAAGTCAGGTCTGTCTGACCCCACAGTCCAAGCTCTTCCCACTCTGTTCCCCTGGAAAACGGAGCCAGGGAAAGAACTGAAAACTGCCCCCAGCAGGGCACACAGGGAGCCACCTGGGTTCCCAGCCCCATCACAGGGTTTGGCTCCACTAATTATCCCTGAGGTGGTGGTTAAGGAGGAGATGGGGCATGGCGGGGTGGGGAGGGCATAGGGATGGCACCAGGACCCCCAGGGGAGGCTGGACTAGTCCCAGGCCCTGGCCCCACAATGTGGCCAGACAAGCTGCAGGTTTGGGATTTGAGCTCCAAGGAGGGCCTCTAAGGAGCCAGTTCCTCTCCTCCCACAGTCTCCTAGCCACCTCTGCCCTCCTGGACCTGCCTTCAGGGCCTTCTGCTCAGAGCTGCTTGCCCAGAGCAGAGCTCACACCTTTTTCTGAGCTCCCCCCTTCTCCACCGGTATCCTGCCCCTGGGCCTTTGGAATGCTCCGCCCATCTTTTCTGGGCACCTCTCTGTGAAGTCTTCCTCATCTTCTGGCAGCATTCTCGTATGTGCAGTAAGCACCTCCTCTGTACCAGAAGCCTGAACCCAGCCCAAATCTCTGACCCAGCGAACCAGGTCCAGTAGAGAGGGACATACTAGGACTGCAGGAGGCTAGGATTGGAGGAAGGAGGAGCCAGATACAGAATGATGAAGTAAAGGACCTTTGACTGGAGCCTTGGAAAGTAATGAAGCATTTAGAGAGACAGGACAGGAGGGGCAAAAGGGCATTCCCGACAGAAGGAATGTGGGGTTTATCCTGTCTTGGAGGATGAACAGCTGAGAGCCCTTTATTCCCACTTCCCTCTGGACCTGCCATGTTCTATCTCATGTTTATCTGTGGGCAGCCTGAGAGAGGGGACTAGGCCAGGCTTCTCTGGGACACCGCAAAACCCCAAGACAAGGACACTTGATGCTCATGGGGCCAAGACCAGAAACAGAGGCGCAGCTGGGATTTGAACTTGGGTCTCCCCGTCTGCACAAAGTCCGTGCTTGTGTTCGCTTCCCTCGTTGCCTTGTCTGGCAGCAAGACCTAGCCAGAAATTAGAATGGAGACACAGAGAGTGGGGCTGGATCCCCCAGGGATGGCAGCCAAGCAGCCTAGGAACCCCTGGCCTGAAACAGACCTGAGGCAGGAGGGGAGGGGGCTCCAGGCCCAACCAAGCCCAAGCCCAAGCCCCAGACTCCAGGGCTGGACAACTCCAGATCCCCACCTAGTGGTGAGAGGAAGACACTGCCCCCTGCCCAGGCGCCTCACAGGGACACTGATCCAGCCAGGTCACCAGCAGCACTCCCTCCAGCAAGAAAGGCCCCCTCCCTGGGCCTGAGTTCTTCAGAAGAGAGAGGAGGCCCCATCAGCGGGCATGCACACTAGGATTCATTGCCTCAGGATTTCTCTGCAGCAGCCTAGTCTCCTGGTCTGTCCTCAGCTGCAGAATCCCAACCAACACACAGGCCTCTCAGGCCATCCCTTAGCCTAAGCCCCCAAATCTAGGCCAGGTTTCCCAGGCTCAGGGACTTGGCAGCCGGTCACCCCAGACAGCAGAGTTTCATTGGCCTGCGCTGGCCTTAAGGGTAGGAGGGGTCACCCAGCTCTGGTGGGCTCAACCCTGGCTGCTGCCCAGGGCAGAGGAGAATTTCCCCTGCCCCAAATGGCCCCCAGGTCCCCGTTCTCAGGCTCCCCTAAGCTCCTCCAAAGGGGCAAGGCCTCCTCAGGAGGGGCAGGAACCAGTGTCCACTGTGCCACTCTCTGTGCCAGCTGCTGTTATAAATAGCATCCCGCTGAATCCTCAAACAACTCCACAAGCTAGGTACTGTTATCTCCATTTTGAAGAAGTGATGTGGGAGGGATAAGATAATTTGCCCAAATCACACATTCGTTGAATACTATGAAATGATCTGTGCGTGCACCTCACTCAGAAGGGAGAAAGCCGAAGGGAAGCTTTCGGAGAAGGGCCCAATGGGCCTGAGTTTTGAAGGGAGACAAGAAGAGATTCCAGGCAGAGGGAAGAGCATGTGAGTGAGAGAAGGCCCGAGGCAAGGTCAGCAAGATCAACCTAGACCTGGGCAGGTGGACAGTGGGAGTGGAGCCCTGGGGGTGGGAGGGAGCAGGCAGGACTCACACAGACCCCACTGCCAGGTTAAGGAGTCTGGACTTAACCCCAAGAGCATGGGAAGCCTTTGGAGGACTTTAAACAGGGCAGCGACCTCCTCCCTCTGCGCTTCAGGAAAGTCCTCGCTGCAGGAAAGACCCGCGGCTGACATGCTGGGAGGCACCCAAGGCTTCCCAGGAAGAGAGGCTTGCCCTGGAGTTGGGGGGGGCGGGTTGGAGAGGTGGACCTTTCCAAGTAGGGGCTCTGTGGCAGCAAAGGCCCAGAGGCCGGAGGACACCAGAGCCCCTGGGGAACAGAGAATCACCCAGCATGCCAGAGAGCCGGGAGTGAGGACTGGGAGGGCCTGGTTGTCGATGGGCAGTATCTTAGTCCAGTCAGGCTCCTATAACAAAATAGCACAGACTGGGTACCTTAGAAACAACAGACATTTATTTCTCACAGTTCTGGAGGCTGCAAGTCCAAGATCAGGGCGTCAGCATGGCCAGGTGAGGGTCCTCTTCCAGGTCACAGATGTCTCCTTGTATCCTCACATGGTGGAAGGGGGAAGAGGTCTCTTTTATGATAGCACTAATCCCATTCATGAGGGCTCCATCCTAATGACCTCCTCACCCTCTAAAGGTCCCACTACCTGACACCGTCATCTTGGGAGTGAGGTTTCAACATATGAATGTGGGGGGCAGGGGGACACAGACATTCAGACCATAGCAGCCCGGCCCCTTCTCCTGCAGAGGCAAGTCCTCATACAGATATGCACCCTCCCTGGGGCTCACTCAGGAGGGAGAGGAGGCCCCGTCGGCTGGGACTGAGGTCAGGGGCTCTCTGCGGCTGACTCCAAGTGGACTTGGAGCTTCTGACCCAGGGCCTGGGCAAACACGTCCTGGAGGGACCAGGTGTGGGCCCTGCCTCTGGAGGAAGCACTTCTTTCATTCATTCATTTGTTCACTCTTTCAGCATATGCTTTTTAGACCCCTGCCATGTGTTAAGCAGTTTTAGTTCTGGGGACCCAGCAATGAGTAAAACAGACACCAGCCCCACCTTGAGGGAGCCAGTGATCTCGTAGGAGACAGAGATCTTAAACAAGTATATCCGCTCCCAGAGGAGATGTGGCAATGCAGAGGGGGTGGGGTGGGAAAGGGCTTGGCCCCAGCAAACTGGGGGCAGGGGGGAACCTCAGAGCCTTGGAGAGGCTGCGCAACTGGTTCCTCCTTGGAACACCACCCCCACCAAGCATCTTCGTGTGGGTAAGTCTCTGTGTGTTTGCATGTGTGTGTCTGTCTGAGTGTGTTTCTCTGTATGTGCACATGTCTCTGTGTGTCCCTGTGTGTGCATGTCTCTGTGTGTTTGTATGTGTGTCCATGTGTTTGTCTGTGGTTGTTAAGTGAGTGTGCCTCTGTGTGGGGGTCTACATATGTATATATTTGCGTGTCTGTGTGTGTGGGCATTAGCATGCTATGTATGGATCTCGATGTGCATGCATGCATGTGTGTCTATGGGGGGAACCTGTGTGTGGGTATCTGTGTGAGTGGTAGGGTAACCTTTGGGTGACTTGCTGAGAATTAAGGGGTTTCTCAGAGCGTGAGATATCAATACTAAAACCAGAACTGCTATGGGCACACCAGGACATTGGTGGGAGGCCGAAGCTGGAAAGATGGATAGTCCCTTTGAGAAGGGAATAAGAGCCCAAATTGAGGCAAGGTGAAGGAACCGACCAGCCAGTCTAGCGCTAAATAAAATAAGAACTAGTCCCACAAGAGCCTGCCACAGGGAGCTGGGTCAAATGCCAGTGGGACTCGGAGGCCCCAGGCCTATAGAGCAGGAAGTCTCAGGGCTCCAGGAGAGAGCACAGGCTTGTTGTTGGCCACACCTTGGTGGGACCTAGGACCTGCTTCTTAGCAGCTGCATGACCTTGGGCAGGTCTAAGTCTTAGTTTTCTCCTCTGAAAAATGGGCATGGGGATAATCATACCCACAGCCCAGTACTGAGAATTAAATAAGAAAATGTATGCTAAGCACAATGTAGGTGTTCCACAGCTCTTCCCATCAGGCTGAGGAGAAGGCGCCATGCAGCCAAAGAACACGGTGTTCTCTTTGGGACGGAAATCAATAATAAGGAGAGCAAACATGAGCCATCCAGGGCTAAGCACTTGCCATGTGACATCTCAGGTAACCTGTCAACACCTTTGTGATTGTTTTATACCAGAGAAGCCCCTCCCCCCACCAGGGGTCCCTGGCAGAACTTGCTGGGCTAACATGAAAGGAGGAGGCCGTCTTTCTCCTGGTCTCCTGGACTTGGGCTCTGAGTCAGACTGCTTCCCCTTTGGACACGCCTCCTGGTGGGCCACAGAAGACACTTGCCCAGCCCCTTTGTCCTTTCCCAGCCCGGAGGCTGACTCTCACCCATCATCACTTCCTCAGCTAACATTTCCAAGGACCAGGCCCCTGGGATTGTGAAAGAGCTCTTCCTTTATTTATTGGATGGCCTGGGGGCACTTCTCTGAATCTCAGTGTCATCATGAAATGGGGATTCATAATCAACACCCTGCCAGTGAGGATTCAGCGAGACCTCATATGTGAAAGTGCTCTGAATGCCACAAAGCCTTCCACACAGGTAAGGAATTAGCCCATTGCGTACCCTAGGTCTGAAGAGCACCCTTAAACACAGGTGCCTGAATGCCCTCTATCAGTAACCTCTTCTCTCTTTGGAAAGAAGTCACAGTCAGTCAACGAATTGGTGCTATGTACCAGCGTCACTCTCCACCAGTCTTTGCCTCTCCTGGGGTTTGTTCCAGGGTGGAAAGCAGGGAGGGGGGCAATAACCACATCCCACAGGGAGGGGAGGTACTGGGGCTAGTTGGTTCCCTGAGGGGATTTCTTCTACCATAAATTCTTCCTGGCCACCAACCCTGCCCCCACCCCAAGAATTTCAGCAACAGCAGCCGGGGGCTGTGGATGACCTCCCCTGTCCTCCAGGCTTAGGTTCCTAAAACATTAAATGGAAGTATAGTCCCTGCTTCTCATCTGGAGAAGTTGAGCCGGGGGGGGGGGTCTCTGGGAACTGGCCCAAGGTTGACCCGACACTCAGAGATCAATCTGATTTTAGTCCAGACCACGTATTTTCAGGAGGAGGATTCTGGGGCCCAGAGAAAAAAAGTTACATGTCTCAAGGTCATACAGCTAGAGCCAAAGCTTGACTTTGTACCTATCTCCCTTGCTTCAGCAGTAGATGGAGGTTTAGATAACTACTAAATTACCAAAAGTTTGATCCTATTCTGTTATACATTGAAAGGGAAAGAGATGGAAGCCTAGTGCACGAAGACGCCTGGCTAGGGTCACACAAGCTGGTGACTGTGCCAAATGGTGTTCACTGGGCTGCTTTCTAGCTGTGTGCCCTTGGTTAATAATGTGAGCGATCATCTCCAACAGTGCCAGAACCCTCTGGGAGCCTTAAGCGTCAGCTGGAATCAGGCTTCCAAATCTCGCCCCCAAATCAAACTGGCGGCCGGCCACCGGGCCCCACACGTCTCCACTCTCTCATTTAAACCTGGCCCAGAACCTTGGTGGCTTTTAACCCAAAGGAGAGATTCTCAGGCTGACCCGTGTGCCTTGCCCATTCCCCACCACCTTCCACTGGAACAACGCAGACCCAAGCCCTCCCTGGAACTTCTGGCACCCGGTGCCTAGGGAGGCAGGACCCCAGGTGACTAGCTCCGCAGGGCTCACCCTAGGGGGGCCACCCTGCCCAACCGAGCTCGATCTTGAAGACCAGAGTCGGGCAGGTGAGCTGGAGGAAGGAGCCTAAGGTGACCTCCCGTCGGTAGGAGGACTGGATCCTGCCCATTGGCCCTGGGGCCGCCTCAACCTCCTATCCTCATACCCCGGCACTATCGCCTCGGCCGCGCTGGCCAAAGCCTTCTTCTGGAGCTCGGAGGATCCAAGCCCACAGCCCCGCTTCTGAGAGGGCCATAAGGCCGGAGTCAGGCAGCCCCCTGTCGCGAGAGGGATCGCGAGGGCCCTAGTCCAGCCGGGCACACAGAAGGCAGCCGGTCGGTGTTTGCAGCCGGGGCCTGGTAGGTGGGAGAGTTGGCACGGGCAGGGCGGCCCCAAGGAGAAGGAAAGGAGGCCCCACCCCGAGCCTCGGGCCCTCCCGCCCATGTCTCTTCAACCCCGTCCAGAGCCCTACTCGGGCTCCGCGGCACACCTCCGTGCCTCGGCTGCTTGTGCCCGTCTCTGGGCCTAGATCTACGTCTGTCTGTGACTCTAGTCTCCTTGTCCATCTTGCTGGGGGGGTTATGTCTACCTCGGGCTCTAGCCCCGGGCGAGCTGTCCGGCCGAGCCCGGCCCCTGGCCTGGAGCGCCATCTCGTGGACACTTGGGGAGTTGCCGCAGTCCGCGGACCGGGCAAGCTCCAAGTTCACTCCCGCCGCCCGGAGCTGCGGGAGGTGCCTCAAGGAGGCGCCGGGAAAACAGAGGCGGCCATCGGCTCTGGGAACCCGGTGCTTCGGGAGTGGGTGCGGGGTGAGGCGAGCGGATCTGCGCCTCCAGAGAGGCCAAAAGGCGTTCCAATGGCAAATCAGAGTCCCAGGCATGTTCGAACAGAGGCATCAACGCATTCAGCGAGGAGTGACCAGGCTGCACTCCCAGGGCGCTCTCTGGGAAGTGCCCAGAGAAGACCTGGAGCTCAGGCTCCTTTCCCTTTGACTCCTTCCTCAGGTGCGCACGGGTCTCCCCTCTGCTGCCCAGTCCCTAGAGCACGGAGCGCTCGGCCCCTCGCCCGACCCTGCCTCCCGGGGCTGGTGCTCCGAAATCTGGGGTCGAGAATGGCGAAGGAGGGGACAGAGTGGGACTGGATTTTTGCTACTTCCCAAAGCGAGGGAGGAAGGCAGGCTCAGTTTAAATCTCAGTCTCGTCGAGACTCTGCCCCTTGAACCGTCCTATACGGGGATATGGGGGGTGGGGGTCGGGGCCTCGAGCTAGGGCGTTCACCTGTGAGCGTTCTGAGGCGCAGCAAGCTGAATGCGCCGCTCGAACTCGGCGGGGTGCCCTGCGTGGGCGCCCACAGTACAGCGGGGAGGCGGACCCCAGTTCTGTGCCCTGCTCGATGTTACGGCCAGGCCACTAATGCTCAAGATTTCCTCCTCAGCAGCATTTGCAGGGGGGCGGGGGAGGAAGGACTGGAGGGCTCCGACGACTCGGATTAACCGAAGAGGAAATGAGGTCCTCTAGGTCTCGCAATCCATGCTGCCTAGCCGCCAGGGGTCTCACGGAGCCCCCCACACCCACACCCCGTCTCAGGGCTCCCCTGTGAATCACATTCACAATCCTGCACCGACATGCACAATTCCCTCTCAGACCCCATAGTCTCAACGCACAGCGTCCCGCGGCGACAAGCCAGGTCACCAACAAGCCACAGCGACCCCTCAATCCCCATTCCCCCCAAACATGCCCTCCACACACGTCCGCGCGCTGGCGATTCCGCCGTCTAGGGCCCCAGATGCCAGGCCCTGAAGGGTTAAGGAGGGCTTGGGGAACCGGAGCGGCGGGACGCGGGGCGCCTGGGCTAATTGGCGACCCCGGGAACAATGAGGGCCGGGAGGCGGGTGGCTTAATTGGGCCAGGGAGCGGCCTGGCCTTTGTCTGGGACAAGGCTCTGCTGCCGGCCACGCGGTTCCCGCAGCCGAACTCAGGCTCGCAGCTGGGACCCAGCGGAGCGCTGCGAGGGAGACTGCGGGAGGGAACGTGCGCGGCGGGAGGCGGGGCAAAGGGGCGACGACTCTCCAAGACGCACTCGGGGCCCGGGGCCTCTCGAGGCCCTGGAGTATCACTCCAGCGCACCCGGGGTGCTTCAGCAGGGACGGCCTACCCGTCCTTTGCAGCCGCCCTCCGCGGCTTCCCCGCTCTGCCCACGGCCCCTCCCGCGGCTCCAGGTCGGTGCTGCCCCCTGGTGTCAGCATCCCGCTCCGCAGGCTGCCGTAAACCCGCCGCCTCTTCCCAACTCTCCTTCCTAGACGTGCTGACAGTGAGAAGCGGAAAGAAATGCCCCTGTTCTTCGAATTTTAGAGGCATTTTTAGCCCAAAGCAACCTCGAATAAGCACACTGTCCACGAGAGATTCTATTCGAACTGAGAAAGGGGCCTCTCTGCCCACCCCGTTCCTGGACTGCCGCTTCACTGTCCTGCCCTCCCAACGATCAGAGGCAGGGAAGCCGGAGCCCACCCTCCCGGGGCTGGGACAGAGTCTTTTGCGCCCTCTCACTCGTACGCTGGCCGAGCCCCTCGCCGAATTCAGCGCGGCCTGGGGCCAGCTCCCTCCCTGGAAGAGGCGAACCTGGTTCTCTGTCCTTGCAAATGAGTCAGCCCACGAATGTTTCTGGGCCTTTGGAGGTCCGGATACCGTCAATTCCACCTCCACTTTTACCCTTCCTCCATCTCACCATCACTGGTATTCCTGGTGAATTGGAGGCCAGCACCTCCCGCCCCTCAAAGTACCCAAGGTGGGCAGCATACTCGGCCAGGGCGTCATGGATCCTCAAGAAATAGAGGAGAGAACGGGGAAGGAGGTGGGGGGCTCACTGACAGACAGACCCAGGAGTAGGTTGAAGGAGAGCCCGCTCATCTCCCACCCTTTCCCACTGCTAGGATTTGGGGCTGGAGACACCTGTTGGCTGGATGCAGAGGAGAGAGATGCCGCCCTTGAGAGCTCACCGGATGGGGGCAGGAGGCAGCCGTCCTTACAGGAGTGGGTCTCGGGGAAAGACAGGCCTGATGGAGACTTGACAGTGGGACTCCCAGAGAGACCCTCCAACCGAGCCCATTATTATACAGGGGGAAAGTGAGGCAGGAAAGGAAACAGCCTATTGACCCACACGCCCCAAAGCCCCAAGAGAGATTTAGATGAGCTACACGGGAGAATTTTCAGGCTAGACTTTGCCACTCTAGTCAACAGCCCTGACACAGAATGTTTGTTTTTGAGGTTCAGGAGGCAGAGTGGTGAAAAAGGATTCTAGGATTCGTAGTATTTGGGGGACCACGACCAAAGCCCTCCTCGGAAGGGAGAGAGGGAGCAGGGAGCATCTTACCAGCCCCACCTACCCAGAGGCACTAAACGTGGTTCGTTTCCACCATGGTGCCCCAGACAGGGAGCCTGGAGTCCAGGCGCGGAGTGGCTGGAGCGTCCGACTGAGGCTAGTGGCCAGCAGAGGGAGCCCGGCCGCCAGCCTGGGACGCGACCCGCGCTGGGAGCGCGGGGTACTCGAGGTGGCTCGGCGCCTCCTGGCCCAGCCCGCGGTCCGCGCCGGCGCCGCCCGGCCTCGCAGCTCCGCCCGTGGCCCCAGCGGTGCTGCGACCCCTGGGGTGCAGCTGCCGCCGCGCGGGGGACGCCCGATCTTTTGTCCCCGCCTCCAGTCCTCCTTCCGCGCTTGCTGCGCCCCAGCCCCGCGCAGCCCACAGAGCGCACAGCGCGGTTCACTTCGCATTGTAGCGTTTTATTGTTTTCTCGCGTTTTTGTCGTTTCGTCTCGCTCCGAAGCGAAAAGTGAAAACCTGAGGTGGAGCCCGCGAGCCGGGCGAGCAAAGCCCGGGCGGAGGGGCCGAGGGGCTGGCAGGGTGGTAGCTCCTCTGGGGGTCGGGGCCTTCTCCCGCAGTCAAGGACGCCCCCGCCTCCCAGCCCTGTACAATATAGATGCTCATGTAAAATGAAAAAAAAAATTAAATGCTATGAGTTAATCTCTAAATATTATGTACACAGCAATGTACACCTTTGAATAAATTAATACCAATTTGCATATTCTGTGAACCTTAAAGCTTATTTACACAAATTACCATTTATTTCATAAATATCTTTTTTTCCCTGGGGACTCAAGACAAAAGTGCCACTCCCTCCGCTGACCCAGGGGTGGGAGAGGCGCCTGTCTCCTGTGGGAAGACTAAAAGAACAGGTCCCTCCCTGCTCAAGGCTGCACTGACCAGTCTTCACTGACCCCAGCATCCCTCACCCCAGATCCTCAAGCGGTCCATGCCCGAGGCTAGCGGCTCTGGGGCTCCCTCCGAAGCTCTCACCACTGACCCCTACACCTTTGGGTTCCCGAAGAGACCGCTGGGCCCGGGATGAGGCCTCCCCACAGCGGCGGAGCACCTGGAGAGGCCCCCGGCCCATGCCACCTTGACACTGGAGCAGATCTGGACCGAGTCCAGTGGCTCCAAGGCGACTGTGTTCCCCGCAGCCGGATTCCTTGTGAGGCCCAGGGAAGTGTCCCAGGCCCCGGCTGGCTGGTTGGGGCTCTATTCCGGCTGCTCCAGCCCGCTTTTGCTCCTTTATTTAAATAAATACCCATTCTGTGCTGTACACGTCCCAAGCAGCAGGGGCAGACAGCCCGGGAGGCCTGCGTGGCAGCAGAGGAGCTGGGCAGCTCCCTCATTTGGGCGACTCCCTGCCGGGGGAGAGGGCTCGCTGGCTCTCCAGCCCACTCACCAGTCTCTGGATGCTCTGCAGTTCACTGGCCGCCTCTTTGGCTGAGCCGCTGGGGGACAGGGCGCCGCGGGACGGTGCCCCCACTTTGCGGAGAGCCAGCTCGGGCAGCGGGCTAGGCTCCCGGCTGTTGCCTCCCACAGCCTTGGAGCCCTCCGCCGCCAGCCCAGTGGTGAGGAGGCTAGTGCTAGGCGGGATGGTGACCGGGATTTGGTAGGGGCTGAAGCGCAGGCGGGGCCGGGCACTGCCCAGAAAGGGGCTCCGGGATAGGGAGCCAGCGGCGGCAGCGGCGGCAGCCGCAGCACTGGTAGCTGGCAAAGCGGAGGCCGCTGCCGCAGCAGCTGCCATGTAGGTGTAGGGGTAGGGGAAGAGGCCTCCGAAAGTGGGCATTGGGATTCCCTGGAAGAAACAGAACGAAACAAGGATTAGGCATCCTGTCTAAGGCGTTCCTGAGGGGAGGCTGGGTGCTGGGGGTGGTGCTACAGCTGGGAATCCTTGCCCTACTGTTTTAGGAATATAAGACCAGAGCTGATGTAACCATAACCCGCAGCAGCAGAGGTAGGCATGAGCCAGTCTATGGCCAGACCCAGTTAGAAGGTTATGATACACAGGCCTGGTGCCATCCAGCTCTGTGCCAGGTCTTACAGTAGGAGTGAGGGAAGGACATTCCAGGTGGCTGAACTAGCATGGGCAAAGACCTAGAGGGAGGAAAGCGGGCAGGCATGGGGCCAGGTGGCGAGCAGGCAGGGTTGGCTGTCTTGGGAGGTTCTGGTTACTTAAAAGAGTGTCTCTCCCCTGCCCTTCTATCTGCAGGTGCTCGGAGGGGCTGAGGAAGCACAGGCTGGGGGAGGAGCTTTAAAAATTCTCCCTCTACCTGTCCACCTGCTCAGAGGTCTCCTGCCTGGGCCAGGAGAAGGGCACAGATGCCAATCAGTTTATAAACTGGTCTGACTATTCTACAAAGAACTCCTGGCGGCACCTCAGTGGCAGCTGAGGAAGGAATGCAAAATCTCTGCCTGTGGAGAGCACAGTAGCCAGGAAACCCTGGATAAACACTGCCTGAGTCCATGAAGCCCGACTTTTGGATTATCTGACCTTTGAGATAATGGCTCACTCCCCAGAGTATGTGGGTATGGGGAGGAGGGCAGGGAACTGACAGTGCTGGGCTTCCAGGCCTCAGGCCTGGCTCAGGCAGGGAGAAGGAAAGAAGTAGCTTAGTCAGGAATGAGAAAATATCCTTCCTGAGAAGGTCAAGCCCTACTGGGCATTCAGACCTGGCATCTCACGTCAGGAGGAAGGAGGGAGGCTTCAGATCTCACAGAATTTGGCTCTATCTGATGGCCAGGGCAGGCTACGACGGCTTGAGAACTTAACCACCAGTAGTATACCAAGTGATGCCTCCTGAGTACTGGGTACTCTCACCCTGGCCTTGCACCTGTTGACCAGGCTGTGTCTAGAAGCCCTGACTTCCCCATGGCCTCAGTGATGCCCCTGCTTATTATCAGAATTTGTTGGGGAGGAGGCATTCACATACACACAGAACCAAGGGGGCAGATTAAGCTTCTAGGCCCTGAACTCTATTTTCCAGAGGCTTCCTTGCCAGCTCAGAGCCCCAGACATGTGATGTTAGTGCCTTGAACACTCACTCCACACACCCCCCACACTGAGCTCTGTTTAAAACTCATTTCAGAACCTCCTCCCCCACTTTGAAAATATTTGCTTCTAAACGAAAGGAGCCTTCTCAGACCTGAACTCCGGTTTTCCTTCCCTTAAGATAAGATCTCAAGGGTTCAATTTGCCAGAAACCTCAGAGGGAAGAAAATGAATGAAGAGAATCCAAATTTTTCCACAGGGAATATTCCACCCAAGCAACCAAAGAGGCCGCTCTGCCCATCGGATCTCCTTAGTTTGCTGCTGGCCGCAGTTTCATAAACTCTCCCCTGAGAGCTCAGAATTTCAGCCTGGGCCTGGGGGACTGAGCCCCTCTTCCCTGAGATGTTTGGCTGGGGAAGTTGGGAGACCTAAGGTGGGGGAAGGAACAGTCTGTCCTTTGGCAGGCCAGAGGACTTCCTGGGGGGCCTAAAAGGGGCCAGAGGCATCTGGGAGGTGGGTCATTTTGGTGGTCAATTGTCTAGAAAATATTGCAAATCTTCCTGCTCCCTTTGTCCAGCCACCTTAGCCTTTCAGGGACTGACAGTGAGCCAAGGGTCTTTGTTCCCAGGAAAAATGTCTTAAGGCCAGGAAAGCAGACTTCACAAAAGCCAGGAGCAGCCCCAGTGTGTCAGAGCGGAAGAGTCTGATGGGTGCCTCACTCTGTGCTGGGGTTACAGGGAAGGAAACAGGCCCCAAAAGGCTCAGGGACTTGCCCAAGGTCACACAGGAGTCAGAAGCAGCACTCTGGCCAGACCTGGCCTTTACAGGCTTAGTCTCCCCGAACCTAGGTGTCATGGAGTGTCCATCCGGTCTCCCCAGGACGGAGTCCTCCAGGCTAGAAGCTCTGAGTACCTATGGCACCCTCAAGTGCATGCCCGCCTCAGCCGCCCACCTCACTCCTCCTCCCTCCATCGTGCTGCCCCCAGATCACAGGCCTTACCTGAGATGCCAGCATGTGCTGGGAGAGGTGGAACGGGAAGGGCGCGGCGGTGCTTGCCGCGCTGGCCGCGGGGCCCAGCCCGCCTGCGTCCAGCCCGGTGGGGGTCCCGGGCCCACCGCCTCCGCCATTGCCGCCGCCGCCCGCCACCGAGGCCAGCAGGTGACCCATGCCCATGGCGGAGAAGGCTCCGGGGCCCATGGCGAACTGTCCCGGGTGCAGAAAGAGCGGCTGGCCGGCCCCCAGCGGCCCAAAGAACTGCTGCCCGTGCAGGTGGCCAGAGAAAGCCAGGCCTGGCAGGTGTCCGGCGCTCAGGGGGGACGCACTGTCTGTCTGCACCACCAGCGGCGCCAGGCCGGGCTCCTTGCCCTCGCTCGCCTCCTTGCGCCCCTCGTCCTTCCGCCGGCCTTCGCCGCGCTCCTTCTCTAGGCTCCGCAGGCCGAACGGGCCATCCCCGCCGCTGTCGGCCGGCTCCTTGCCCCTCTCCGGGCTGCGCCGCTCCCGCGCGCGCTCAACTTCGGGGAGGCGCGGGGAGCCGCCGCCGTCCAGGGCCGGGCTGCGGCCTAGCGCCGGCCCCGCGCGCTCCTCGCCCAGCCTCTCGGGCTCCGGGTCGCTGTCGGCGGCGCACGACTTCTCCTCGGCTGCGGGGAGAGAGGACGCGCGGAGTCGCAGGAGCCCAGGAAGGGCCAGACGCGAAGCCTCTCCCGGGGTCTGGGCTACGTGAGGGAGACTTGGGAAGGCCCGCTCGCAGGGAGGCCAAGCCGGAGGAGCTTCTAGGGCCTCGTCGGGCTAGGGGCAGCTGCGGGTCACCTAATCCAAGACCCCTTTTTTACTGTGGGAGAAACTGAGCCCTGTAAAGAAACTACTGCCACAGAGTCACACAGAGCCAGGGACCTCGTTCGGAGTCCAGCCAGATCTTCTGGGAACCAAGGACCGTCCCCACAGGGGGTCCTGGGTTGGAAGGCCCATCGCAGACACACTGCTGTCGCTTCCCCCAGGCCTTCCGATTAGTTGGACGCTGAGCAAAGGGCCAACCAGGCGCCCTGAGGCGACCCTCCCCTCCCCCTTCCCCTTGATCAGAACGCCCGAACCTCACCTCTGGTCCGGTGCACGCGCAGTGGACTAGGCGCTGCCCCTGGGGAGGGTGGCGGTTCCCGCGCTGGGGGAGGGTCGCAAGATGAGGCATCCGACTCGGCACCGTCGCGCTCGGGCTTGCAGTGCTCCTCGTACAAGCGCAGAGACGGCAGCGTCAGCTGCTTCCTGGGGACGATCCGAGGGAGCAGGTCAGAGGGGACCGTGCACATCCCCACGCCCTGTTCCCCGCGGCACCCGCCTCAGGGCGGTCCCGCGCACCCCTCACCTTTTCTCTCGCCGGCCGTTCCCGGTGTCCCGGAAGCCCTTGGCAAAAGGGTTGTTGTCAATCTTCAGTTGCGTGATCTGCGGGGACCGAGGGGGCGGCGCCAGGTCAGGATACGGCTCTCCCAGCCTGGCCTGGGGCACCCCGATGTTGGCGGCTACCGGCCCAGAGGAGAGTCCGGGCTGTGTCCACTTGGTACCCGCCGCCTGGGATGGGACGCTCGGAGCCGGAAGGATGAGGTGAGGCCGGCAGGCGGGCCTCTCGGAAAGCGACAGGGTCTCTCCTCCTCTAAAAACTTTATTCGAGGCATAATCCCTCAACTTGCACACACAGGCCCAAAGCTGTGCGCACAGAATCGAAATCTGCCCAAGCACGAACACAGGTCCATGCGGTCACTCAGGTTAAACAAACCCGGCACCTGAGCAGGCGCGCAGAGAGACAGCACAGCGCACGCACGTCCCCAGACACACGCAAAGACAAATCACACTCACGGGCCCGCGCACACACGAGTACACACAGATAAAACAAGTGCTCACGGAAACCAAACGAATTCACACGCCTCCACACGTATGCCAGGCGCCCCAAATGGTTCACAAGTACCCGCGCAGACACATCGGTTCACAAAGACAGAAAGAACCCCCACCAGCACACTCGGACACTCTCCTTCACCAGAGAGTGGTACACATAGGTACCGGCCTAGTGGGGTGGTGCTCTGTCCCTCCAGAGAGGGTGTAGAAAGGCAGCAAGCAGAAAAAGCCCTTCCGCTTGAAAGAGAAGTCTCTAAGCACCTCCAAGGGGTCCCGGGCCTGGACAGACCCAGAGGGGGGTGCTTTGGGGGGCTGTGTCACCTGTCCCGCCCCCTGGCTCCCCCGGAAGAGTGAAAACTGGGCCCCGGGTTCCTAGCGTCGGGAGAGCCTGAGCAGAATGCCTCGGGAGCCCTCTCTTCATTTAAATTCCCATCCCTGAGCCAAGAAATAAACGAATAAAATGTAAAAATGTCAGCGCGGACCCGGAGTCTCTGCTAATTGCTAAGTAAACATCCCTAGCCCAACGAGCGCCCAGCTGTCCGCGCGCCCGCCCGGGGGAGCCTGTGCGTACGTGTCGCGGGCTTGGGAGGGAGCCTGGGGGATTTCGGTGGGTGCTGTGGTTACAGATGCAAGACTCGGTGCTGGAGAGTGGACTGTGAGGGCGCGGGGCGGGGGCGGGGGCTGCGGGAAGGCGTGAGTGCGGGGTTGGAGCCTGCACTTGCGGGAGGGCATCGGTGCAGAGGCTGGGCCCACCGCCCGCCCCGCGCACCTTGTCGTTCTGGTAGGCAGTGACCGCGATGAAGTCGGTCTCGGGGAACACGTAGGTGCGGAAGGTGCTGTAGGGCAGCTTCAGGATGTCGTTGGCTCGCACGATGTGGAAACGCGGTTGGTACTTGTGCATGGAGTTCAGGATGGTCTGCGGGGAGGGCGGGGGTCAGCTGGCAGCCCCCAGGCTTTGGCCGGAGCATTTCTACTCTCTGGGGACCCGGCCTCTTTCCATCTCTCTCGTGGTTTTGCCTTCTCCACCCCCAACCCTCCGCTCTTTTCTCCTATCTTCTCTTCTCTTTTACTCGCATGTATTTCTCTTTCTCCTATATTTTCCTCTCAGTTTTCTTTATCACAGTTTCTCTCTCCATTAAAAAAAAATTACCCCAGTTGAAAACACAAATAAAATAAAAACCCCTGCGACTCCACTCAATCTCTCTTCCTGGGGTCACTGCTAAGCCCCTAGTAACCTCATGGAGAGATGATTGGAACCTAAGGAATGCTCACTGACTGCTCTTCCTCCGAATAGGCAGTCCTTTTTGCCCCATCAACTCCCCCCTCCGATTCTCTGGGGCCCCGGCTCAGGCAGAAAGAGAGAGCGCTCCCAAACTCCCTCCTCCTGGCAGGGCATCTGCCTGCTGGAGGAGGGAAGGGAGCCTCAGAGAGGGTGTGGAGGGGGCTGGTTTAACTTTCAAGTCTCCTAGTTTGGGGAGAGGGATGGGGACACCGGTCTTGGGGAAGGGTGAGGACAAGCTGAAGTCGTGGGCAGGTCTTCCAAGCTCAGCGCCTAAAGCCCAGGGGCTGCAGATGGAGTCCCGGCAACACCTGCCTCCTGCTGGACTCTAGGAAGGGGTTTCGAAGGCCTTCCAAGCCGAGGATATGAACAGCCTGGAGCTCACCAGCCCACCCCACATTCCCCCGGCTGGCAGAGCAGAGCTCTTTGGGCTCAAACCCAGCCGGCAGAGGCCACAGGGCAGTAACCCGGCCAGGGGCACTCTGGGGGTTCAGCCAGCTATCCTGTCGCCTTGGCTGCCCCCCCAAACCCCCCTCCCCGCAGTCCCAGGTGCGCAGTCTCCCACCCCCATCCCCACACCTGCCCTGCACTCACGAAGCCGTGCTTGTCGGAAATGTTGTTGGTCAGCTTCAGCTTGTGGAAGGCCACAGGCTTGGCCATCCACTGCTCTCCCGTGGCCGGGCTGTCTGGGTGGATGTACATGCGTTTGGGCATCTCTGGATCGGCCTTGCCTGCCACCATCCAGCGAGAGTTGTGGAATTTATACCGGCAATCATCAGCGGCCACAATGTCCATCAGCAGAATGTATTTGGCCTTCTTGTCCAGGCCGCTGACTCGAACCTTGAAGGGAGGAAACATCCGCCTGCGAGGAAGGGAAAGGGGGAGACGCCATGGGACCCGGCTCTGTATCGGAGGGCAGTCTGCACGGACACCACCACTGCCTGGAGCTTCCCCGTCTGTGTTTCCCTGTTGTCGCTGTTCTGCCCCCTTATTACTGCCTGGGAGACCCCACCTGTGGTTGTTACTCCTGGGAGATACCGTTTCTGCCTGTCAGACCCTCTCTTATTATAAGGCTTCCTAGTGGTCCCATGCTCAGATCTGGTGACCCTCTTTCTCCCTCATCTGAGATGAAAGCCTATGTCCAGGAAAGAAATCCAGGCCCTCTAGAAATATACCCGCTTCTCTTGAATCTCCCCGAAAATAGTTTCGGGAGTATACCCACTTAAGACTGAAGCTCCCAGAAATAAATTCGGAGGATGTTTGTTTGGGGAACTGGGTTACAGCGCCGAACAGAACCCTGACCCTGAAGTTCGGGGGAAGAGGGTGAGCCTGAGGCCTGGATTCTCGGTGGCTGAGTGGAAGGATGGAGGGTTTGGGGACTGTGGTTTCCTTCTGGCTTTAAGGCCTGGGGCGGAGTGTGCGTCCGGAGCTCCTTGCTCCTCAGCCAGGACCAGGATCCCGGCCCGGTCAGGCTGCGCCTAGGCCGGCTCGGGGCTCGCTGCCGGGAACAGAGCGGCCAGCGGGAACCCAGCAGGCCAGCCTGGGCCTAGCGGGGTGCGAGTCCCATTCTGGGCTGCAGGGTCGGAGGAGAGTCCAGGAGACGCTGCATGTCCCTGGGGCTCCGAGTCAGACCAAGAGGCAGCAGAGCGAGGCCGCGGGGCTTTGGAGTTGCAGCCAAGACCTCCGAGACCCGCCAGGGCCGAGCCGCGGGGCCTCTTCGCTTTGGGACGTAGAACGGTTGGGACTATTCTTTAAGAGCATATTTTCTTTTTAGTTCATTCGGGCGATTTTGATATTTTAGTTTTTAAAAAATCGCTCGGTGCCAAATGAGAAAATCAACTTGGTTGTCTGTGGGAGCTAAACGTGGCGCGGGGGCTGGAGCCGGGAGCAGCGAGCGGCGGGCTCGGCGCTGGTCAGTGCTGTCGGGTCCCCGAGCCCGCCCGCCCGCGCGCCCGCCGGCCAGCCGACCGCCCTACCTCCCGGACTTGGTGATGACCATCTCGGTGCCCAGCTTGTGGAACTGGTCCCACAGCTCCTTGGCCTCCAGCGTCACCTTGGGGTCGTCCTCCACCTCGTCCTCGGGCTCCAGGCTCTTAAGTGAGCGCAGATGCGCGGCGGGCGGGTGCGGGCCGAGTGCCGAGACGTGCAGCCCCGCCTCGGCCGCCGCCGCCGCCGCGGCTGCCGCGGCCGCCGCCCCCGCCAGGCCTGGGTCGGGCAGCGGCTTGGCCAGCGCGCCCGGCGGCAGTGCGAGCGCCGGGAAGAAGGAGGGCTGCGCCGCCGCCAGGAAGGCAGACATGGGGAAGTCGGCCGGCCGTGGCGCGTGGAACGGGTGGTAAGCCATGGCGCTGGCCGCCAGCGCCGGCTCTCTCATTGGGACATCCGGCCCAGGCGCCCGGGGGCCGGGGCCGGGGGCGCGCGGCTCGGACCCCCGGCCCGGGCGGCGGCGCGAGCGGAGGAAGGGCGACCCGGGTGGCAAGCGCGGCGGCGGTTCCTCCCTGCTCCCCGTCCGGCGCACGGCTCTGGGCGCGCGGCTCTGGGCGCGGGGGCGGCGGGGGCTCTGCGCTGGGCTGGGCTGGGCTGGCCCGCTCCGGCGCCGGGGACCACGCGCGACTGGTTAGATCTTGTCGTGATCTCTGGAAAACTGTGACTATCTCACATGTCCTGCCCTGCTCGGATCCCCTGCGCTAACGAGCCAGGCCCCCCTTGATTGCTGATTTTACGCTTTTTGGACCAATTGTGGGTCTCCGGGGGCGGGGTTTTGACAGCTCAGGCCAAGCTCCGGCCGGGAGGGGGGGCCGGGGAGAAGGTGTCGGAAGCCTCAGCAGTAAGAAAACATGTCAACAGAATAAAATATTAACCAATGACGGGCCAGCGGGCCCCGAGACCCCTCCCCCTGCCCCGGCCCCCACCTCGCTGCCCGCGCCCGCGGCTGCCTGCGCCCGGACGCGAAAGCGCGGCGGGCCGACCCGACCCACCGAAAGGGCCTGAGGCGGGGGCGCCCGGGTTCCAGGGCCCTGGGGAAGGACCCCCAGCCGCACGCTGGCCCCAAGTGCAAAGCATTGACACGGCCCCGAGAGGAGAGGGGGCGCCCTCCTTCTCCCGCGCCTGGCCGCCCGGCCGCTCTGGCCCGCGCCCCAGCTTGGCCTCCGACCCCGCTCCCGGCCGCGGCGCCGCCCGGGGCCCCTGCTCTCCGGAGGGAGGCTTCGGGCGCTGGAAAGAGAGGCCGGTGGGCGGGCGAGTCGGGAGGCGCGGGCGGCCGAGGTCCCGGAGCGGAAACCAGGTGGCGGGAGCCGGTGAGTGGAGTCGTGACAGAGCCCTGTGGGGCCGGCGTGGGCGGGAGCGGGACGCGGCCTTGCACTCGGGAAACGCGGGGACCCCCTAGCCCGCGCCTCCCCTCACAGGAAGACTCAGGAGGAACCTGGAGTTCCGGGCAAGCTCTGGACTCAGCCCAGTGTCTGTCTGCGGCCCCGACCCAGTCCCGAGCCCTCCGACGGTCTGGAGAGCGGGTCCTTGGACTGGGGAGGTGAGCGCCCCTTCCGCCGGGCGCAGGGTGGCACGGCGCGGGCTGATGCCGGCCCTCGCATTCTTGACCCGCAACCCAACGAATTTTCGCCGCATCCGGTACCGGAGACACAAGTCTCCCTCATCCTAAACACCGGCATCCTCTCTCCACTCTCCGCCACTTTCTTAGAGTTTCTTTCCGGCTCTCGGCAGCGCACGTCCACCAGGGTCAGTAGTGGGGAGGGACGAGTGTGGGGGTCGGAGTGTCTGTGCGCACCTGTAGTTGAACCCCTCCCCGCTCTCCACAATCAATCTTCGTTCTCGGGCAGCCCCAATATTCATCCCCCGCCCCCGCGGTGTGTATGTGTGTGCGTATTTGTGTGCTTCGCGCCCAGTGTGGTGGTGCCCTCTGTGCGCAGCGGGAGCTGCGACTTAAGGCGTGCACCCAGAAAGAGAAGCAGCCACACACCTGCCTTGAATCCGGCTCGGGCGCTGACACTCGGACTGATTTCTGGCGGTCGCGTTCCGAAGGACAAGACGGACCACGCACTAGACATGGGTGACTCTCCTGCCCGCACAACCAATACAAGTGCGGGTGAGTTCGGCCGGTGCGGGCCCTGTGCCCGCGTGGTGGGCGCTTGCAGTCCACATCCGACAGTGACCCAGGCAACCCTGCCCATCCGCTGCGCGCACCCAGGCCCAGGGCACCTTGTCGCACACTTGGACCTGGCATGTGAAGCCTGATGGCCCCGGGTAGTGCGAGTTCGGGACCAGCCCGAGCGGTTTGGCCTCGGAGACATTTTTTCTACTTTTCCGAGGGGCCCAGGCGCTCTCGCATCTCCCCTTCCCAGCGCGCAAATGGGCGCCGCCCCCGCAGGGTTTTACTTCCCGACCTCGCTCTCGGCTGGGTGGCTCCTCTCTTAGTGCCTCCTCTCTGTCCAGAACGAATCTTCGACTCCGCGCTGCGCAGTGTACGCAGCCGGGGCAGGATCCGTTGCAGCTTTGCACAGGCAAAGTCCTGCCGGCTCCATCTTAGGCGGAATGTGGCCCCTTCAGGGAAGGACGTGTGTGGACAGGTTTGCTCAGTCTGTGAGGTGACCAGATAATAGCCAGAGCAGTGTTCCTTAGCCGGGAATCCGGGTATGGACCTGGGAATCCGTGAATACATTTGCAAAGTCGTGTGTACACATACTTTCGTACTAGCAAAAGTGTGTACACATAAATGTGTACCATTTGGACATTTTCCTGGGAAACGTCCGTAGCTGGTCAGGGGTCCAAGGCCCGGAGAGTTTGAAACACACTGGCCTGGGTTGTTTGCCCAAGAACCCCCGTGGCAACGGTGCAGCGGCTGCATCTGGGAATCACTATGCCACCTGGCCACAGCCACTGGGCTACGGACCTGCCCTCCGGTGGCCACAGGCTCTTTCCGGGCCGGGCCCTCACCGTCTGCCCTGCCCCGCTATCCCGCAACCAACCCAAGGTCCTGCTACAGCCGCCCTCAGTATTTTGAATCTATCCCCCAGCCAAACTCTCCAGCGAGGAAAATCCTTGGTTCACGGAAAACCGGCGCATGAGAGGCCCAGGCTGCCCCGGAGCGGCGCCGTCCGGCGCCCAGCTCCTGCTCAGCCCCTCCCCCCACCTGGGTCTACCCCTCTTCCCCTTCCCGGGAACAGGCGCCCCTGGGGGGTCCCTGGGGCAGAGAGTGCGTGTCTCTTTAAGAGGCCCCGGGGGGCGCCTCGCGAGCCGCCCGGGGCTGGAGGGGGAGGGCACGGGCGGGGGCGGCTGGCGCCAGGCGGCCGAGGCTCCACAACAAAGCTCCGGCCCCTGTCACTTCGCATCGGCCGGGCCCCGCAGACGGGCGGGGGACGCGCGCTCAGCCGCCCCTCCCTCTCCCTGGCGGTCCTGGGCCCGGGCGTCTGGCGGGCGCGGGCCTCCCGGCCTCCGGCCCTTTGCGCGCGCTCAGTGCGCTCCGCGCTTCCCGCAACAAGGAAATCGGGCGGAGGTGCCTGGGCCGGGTGGGGCCGCGGTCCTGAGTCTGGGGGGCTGCTGGTCCGTCCCTGGCCCCGTAACCTTTCGCGGGGTCAAGAGCCACTGCTAGGGCCTTCCCCGGGTTGGTCCCCGCAGGTGTCTGTGGTCGGTGTGACTGGGTGTGGATCTGCGTGCGCCCGCGAGGATGGCTTGAGGATGTTTCGTCGTGAGGAAGAGGGGACGTCCGTCTGGGAAACCGGGCGCTGTCGTGAGACTGGTACTAAGTGCACGGTCGTATTTGAGCGTGCCGGGCTAAGCTCGGGTGACGTGTGTGGCCCAACACGTGTGACCAGCAGTGGAGGTGCCACTGGGTGCGTCCGTCCCCGTCTTGGCGTGTTGTGTGTGTATGCAGGAGCAGGAGGAGGGGGCAGACAGACAGAGTTGCTTCCCATCTCCGGCTTCCCTGCCGGACCCGCGCCTCCCGGAGCCTTGGCGCCAGCCAGCCCCGTTTAGCTGCCGGGCCGGCTCCCCCGCGGTCCCGGGTCTGGCTGGGGTGGGGGCCGCAGCCTCGATGACCCCGGCCCGCAGCGGCCCGGCCTGTCCCGTCCACTTACACAAATTGCGGCTGACAGGCACGCAGTCTCTCTGGAGTCGCCGCCCGCCCGTCGCCTCCCTCCCGACCCAATTACCCCGCGCAGGGTCGGGCCAAGTGGCTAGGATGGGGGGGGGCGCGGCGCGCGCGGGGAGAGCGGGAGGCACGACCTCTTCCCGGCCGGCCGCGTTGTGGCCCCAGTCTTGCGCCAGGACGGGCGGTGGGGCCACTTCTTCCGCTTAGGTCCCGGGAAGTGTCTGGGCAGCCAAGGCTTTTGTGGGCCATTCCCCAGTCTTCTAGGCTGATGCGAAGGCGATGGCCAGCCTGGCTGCTCTGGCCCTCGAGGGGCGTCGCTCTGCACCTGAGGGCGAGGTCACTCGGCCGGCCGGCAACCAAGAACGCGTCCCTGCCGGACTTTGGACGACTTCCCCAGAGTTTTGGGGATCCCATAACCCTGGGAGCTCCAGAATATTCGTTGCTCTGGGGTCGAGGTCCGCGGGTCGCGGCTGGTACTTGAGACGCCGGGTTTCAGCGAAAGTGGGGTGCACATCTGTGAACCTGCATGTGCATGGACGTGCATGGACGTGCACGGGGGTGAGGTCATGCATGTAGGTGTCTAGGATCGCGGCAGCGTGAACAGGCCACGCTGCTGTGTGGCTTGAGAGTAGGGGCAAAGCACAGCAAGGACCCCTAGGGCCAGCCCACCTGCGCGAGAGGGGCGGGGCTGGCCTCACCAGACTCTTGATTCGCTTTCAGAAACGCTTTCACAGGGAGCCTGGCCGGGATTCCCCGGAGCAGCTTGGGGGCAGCGCGCCACAATCCTGGTTCCCGCTGCTCCGTACCGCCCTCCCTTTCCCCGCGGAAGTGCTACCTGGCCTGTCCAGTCAGTCTCCTGGCCTCGAACCAACCTTTTGCCTTTTGACCTGCAGCTTCCTCTTTGCCTGCTTCAGCCTTGTTGCTCCTCTCATCAGGGCGTGCTCCCCTCCCCCTACTCTACAGATGAGGACCCTGAAGCCCAGAGGTGCAGTAATTCACCCGAGGCCACACAGCTACACAGCTACCCGTGGCAGAGCTGGGATGGGACCCTGGGACCTGCAAAGAGAGCAAGGCTGAATCCACTCCTTAGAGGCGGTGATGTCATTGATGTCCCACTAGCTACCCCTGCTCATACAGCAGGGCAATAATGAGACTCCAGGGCCCCAGCCCATGGCTGGGCTCTGCTTTGAATACAAGACATACAAGGTGCTCTCTCCCTTTGCCCCTAGAGTTTCCAGTTCTAGGTCTGCAGGAGGGGGCTGCCTTCTCAGTTACACAGGAGCAAGGGAGCAGCTTCAGAGTCAGGGAGGGGCTGGAGCTGGAAACTCTTAGGGGTAGGGGATGGGAGTGAGTGGGATCAGAGTCCTTGATTGTGTGGGGGCACAGGCCAGGGAGGTCAGCACAGAATCGGGGCCTCAAATGGAACTGGCCAGGGCATGTGAGGCAGCAAGGTGCAGACAGGGGTCAGCAGATTAGCTGTGTGACTTTGTAACCTTGGGCAAAGCCCTGGCCTTCTCTGGAACTCAGGCTTCTCACCTGCAAAATGAGGTCCGAACAGTGCTCTCCTAGGTACCTTCTACTTTAGATTCTCTGATCTGTGAAAATCAGAAACATGAGCACTGAGAAACCATTTCCAGTCCCTGACTGGCAGCTGCCTGCGCTGGCCTCTGCTTGCCTCCAGAGGAGCTGACACCAGTGTTTGACAGAGTGCCTGTGCCTTGGGACCACTGGGCCTTTTCTCAAATCAATCCCTTCCTCCTTGAGCTGTGCCCTCCCTTCTTGAGCTGCCACCCCAGCTCCTATCAGCCTCTTCGCAGGCCATGAAGATATTTTTTCCTCTGTTAAACTGAGAGTCCATAGTACCTTGGTGCTATGAGAATCAGAGAGGTCAGATGGCTTCCTCAAGGTACCCTGTCAGGTCACAATTAGATACATGTTTTGATGGCCTCCTGGGTGATGCCATCATGGCGGGCTGCTCGGGCTGCTGGGGGTGAGGCAGAGATTGCCCGGGTGTTATCTCTAGAGGATAGGAGGCTGGCTGCTCCAGGGCCACTGGGCAGTAAGGTCTCCCACCCTGTGGCCCAGCTCTCACTTCCAGCTGATTACAGGCTGTGGCAGGGCCCGTAACCTTCCCAATTAGCTGGGGGCCAGGCCCAGGGCCTCTCTGATAACCTGCGCTCCAGTGGCAGCCGCCATGGGGCCAGCTTATCTGGCCTCTCTTATCCTCCCCCTTCCCCCACATACTCAAAGAGTTGTCCTGGCTGCGAGCAGATGAGTAACGAGATTGTCCTGCAAGCTCAGCCTGCGAGTCCAGCCCTCACCCATCACTTTCCCTGACTGGAGGAGGCCACAGCTGTTTTGCACCCCCTGGAGGGAAAGGGCTGAGCCAGGGAGGACTCCTGACTCTAAGCTGCCAGCCGTTTCCCTGCATGGTTGGAGAAAGGTCCTGGCTCTCCATCTTTGCCCCATCCATGTGCCCTAGTGTGGGTTCAGAGGGGCTCACCTTTCTTAGAGCTCTGAATCCATCCCCAGGAGCCAGGTCATGGGCACTGTGTATAGGCAGCCTGGTGGCACTCCCTTCCCTGTCCCTTTTTGACTGAAACTGCTCTGGCTGCAGGTAGGGGCTGTGCTGGGCACATCAATGTCTCCAATTCAGCCAAAATGGAGAAAAGTTGTTGCTCATCCCACAGCCCCCACTGGCTGTGCCCAGGACCCCTTATGTTCCCAGCATGCCTCACTCTGGCATGTGACTTTTTACCCTGCAGGTTTCCAGGCAGGAGGGTCTGGCTTTAGCCACCCTATGCGGGGCCATCTACTCAGCCTACAGAGCCTAATGTGATTCAGGTCTCCCTTCTCCCAACATGCCCAATTGATTGGGTGGAGAGAACTGAAGATTACATCTCTTCTCTCTCATGTGCCAGGTTCGATGGGTGCACGTGAAGGGGGCAGGTGCCCCAGGAGCTGCCCCAGCTCCAGCTGGATGGGTGGATGGGAAGTTCTGCTTGTTTGTGAATGCAAGTCTTCCGCAGCTGTTACATTAAACTTCACCCCAAACCACACCTGGCTCAGTGGTTTCCTTCAATCGTCCCAGGCCTCCCCTAGGGCTCAGGGAAGGGGGATACGGCTAGCATTAGTCTCCTTCCTACTCAACACTCATTTTTGCTCCCCCTGCTCCTGTCTCCTTCCTTCCATTCACTTTAGGTCCAGAATTGGGAGGAGGGTAGGGAACAAAATCAGGAACTTGTCATCCAAGGTTCCAGCCAGGATTCATGAGAGACCCACCTTCACCTGATCACGCTTCCACCTTCTGAATTTGAAGAAAGAGGCAGTTACAAGGTGCCTGTCCCAAAGAGAAGGCCAGAGTCTTCAGCAGGCTTTTGTCCCACAGTAGCCCACCAGCACATGCCAAGGACTTGACTGGCCCTGACTGCCACAGCCAGGGAGAGTCCAGGCCTGTGGCGCCCCCAGAACTCACTGGCTCTGGTAACAGGCAAGAAGGTTGGAGAATGGATTTAAATCAGGCCCCACCCAAATTCCAGAGCAAACATTCTCCTTCTACCCCCTCACTGACTCCCCCCTCAGCTGCACGTGTCGGGGCACGCGGTGGTGGGAGCAGGGACACATGGTCAGGCCCACAGGACTCTGCTCAGTGCTTGGAAAGGACCCTGACCCCAGCAACTCAGGGATGGACACCAATCGCAGCGTGATTTATTGGACAAGACGTGCACTTTTTGACAGGGCCTCAGTAACCACAGTTTCCTTCACTGAACAGCACAGAACCAGGGTAAAGGGCTTACAGACAAGAAAGACAAATCCTTCCCAGGAGCCAAAGGGGAAAGAGAAGAGGAAGGGGGGCTTCTCCTTCCCTCCTCCTTCCCTCATGCTCTGGGCCTCAGTTCACTCCATGCTGGAGGGAGGCTGGCCAAGGGAAGCTGGGCCATGTGCCCCACAGCCAGGAGTGGGCTGGGGCTGTCCACTCAGGGTCAAAATGCCCAGCCAGGCCATCCACACTCTCCTCACCCAGGACCCCTGTGGGTGTGGTTAGAAAATACAAAAGCGGATCCAATGCAGGACATAATGTGCAAACGGAGGAGGGGACGGAGCTTCTGCAGAGTCTCTCTCAGCCACAGCCCTGCTGATGGGGGGCAGAGTTCAGAGTGCGCCGAGGTGCTTTGGAGAAGGGTCTCTTCTCAATCCAGGGAGGGTGGGTGGCTGTTGTCACTAAGCTTGGGGAAGACGGTGGTGAAAGAGGAGCAGAGACTGAAGTGGAGGACCAGAGGGGGGCTTCTCCCTCTCCCTCCAGCAGGTGAGTGGGCCAGCCAATCAGAAGCAGGTTGCTGGTACCTATGGGAAGCCGGTAGGGAAGAGGCTGAGGGGCTGACTCTCATTGGTGGGCAGCGGAGATCTGTAGCCATCAAAATTTCTTGGGATGCTGCCGCTGGTGGAACCTGAGCTGTTACTCAGAGTCTCGATGCTTCCCTCTCGCTGTAGTTCTGTAAGACAGAGGAGATGGCCAGGCCTGGTCAGAGTGCGTTCTGGGGAGTAGGGGCACACCCTGGGCCAAGCTGCCTTCCTTGAGGCACCAATCTGGGTCCATTTACATCCTTCTGCAGGGGGATCCCCACGTGCTCCCCAGATGGGCCAGGTGGCAGCTCGGGTCACAGGGAGGCTCAGCCAAAGGGAGACGCTCCCTTTGCTGGCAGGCTCCAGTTGTTCCCTCATTGTGGGAACACCTTAAGGCCCGAAGTATGGCCACCCTGATGATTTGTCTGGATCACACTATCATACGTGGGGCACATGCCCACATCTGCACACATTCTCGTGCTCAGTCAGCATGCTCCCCCAACTCCACAAGTGGCTGCTGTCCTGGATTTACAGGTCAGGCAGGAGGGGAGGAGCCAGGACACAGGGAGGGCCTCAGCTTCCCTGCCTGAACTGTCCCTACCTCTCCTCCCCTGCCTCACCTGCCCTGCAGCTTCGACCCTGGCTTAGCCACTCACTTGCTCACTCACTCTCACCCACACAATCCACCTGCTGGCCAGGCCCCGGTTCATCTTTGGCACCTCCTGGAAAGTGTCCTGTTTCTCTGCAGGAGGGAATGCCTGGTTTGAGTGGGGCCTATTCCAAAGGAGAGGAGGTCCCTGCTTGCCTAGAGTGCCTCCTTTCTCCCTTCCTCTTAGCCTCCAAGTCTCCTAGAGGCCCCCCAGAACGTACATGCTCAGAGTCAACCTGGGAAGCAGGCAGGGAGGCTCCCACTCCCTCCTTCACCCCTTCCCTGGCCCCGGCACAGCCATGCTGCCATCTTGGATACAGCACCTGGCCCCATCTCATGCATCTGTAGGCATCTTACTTAATTGCCCACCATCTCTTGACCCAAGACAGTCACTAGGGTAGGTGGGTTGGGAATAGACTTCCTTGCATGCTGAATGCAGGGACGAAGGAATTACTTCTTAGTTTTTGAAATGGCCAGTTACTATCCCCTTTCAGTCCCTCATAGTGGGCTCTGAGATGTGGGCACACAAATCCCAGGGCAGACTTTAGGAGTCTGCCCCAAGCCAAGATGTGGTGACCTGCAACCTCTCCTTCTCCAAGTCCTCCTGCCTGGAACTCAGGGGGTCTTGCCTGTCCGCCTCAGGAGCTCAGGACCTCACAGCAGTCATTTGAAACAACAAGGTGTGCTCGAATGTTACACTTCTCTGGTCTGGCTTGAGACCTTTATCTCCAGCCTGCACTGGCTCCCAGGCTCCCTGCCACCATACACATGCAGCATAGCTGGCTTTGGTTAGGGAATGGATCATGGCCTTTAATCCCGGGCTGGCCATCACCAGCCAGCCAGGGACTAACCACTGACCCTCACTCCCTGTAGGTCACCCCCAAAGCACTGAGGCTGCCCAGTAGCAGCAGCCACAGAATGGATTGGGGGAGTCTGTGCTGTGTGTGGATTGGGAGAAGGCACCTGGGCCCAGGCATGAGGGGCCCTCAGGCTGCACCAGCTATGTCTGGGGACTGAGCCCAGGCTGAAAGGACACTGGAATCTCTCAGCAGCGAGGAGACAGTGGAAGGAGAGGGCTGTGAACACAAGCTGCCGGCCTGACGATGGCCCCTGATCTCCAAGACACATGGGCTGCCCTGTCGGGTCTGACCCTGGGATAAGTCAAGAGTTATCTAAATATGGACAGAAAACAAGGTTGTGGCATGGGCTCTCTTCTTCCTGCTCATTCTTCAGTCTCAGCCTAATTTGAGAGTACAGGCCGTTGCGCCAAGAGTGGGAGAGGATGGGAAAGCAAAGAATAGACCCTGCGATTTCTATACAGAAGCTCCAGACTCCAAGAAAGCTCCTTCAATTCCCTTCTTTCCTCACAAGCCAGCCAAGGAGGTTGTGGGAAATCTCTGAGGTCCCACTGGCTTCCAGAGAGGCCCTTGCCCTCATGCATGGCCGTCCTGGCACTAGGGGGCGCTGACAGCAGGGCCAGGAGGGCAGGAAAGAGGAGCATTGGCAGGAGCAAGAAAAGCAGGGGCTTCCTTAAGATCTGGACACCAGGCCCAAGGAAGAGAGCCCCAGATGAAGGAGCAGGAAAGGCCACTAGTTTAGGGAAGGCTGGCTCCTTTCCAGAGCTGGGGGACAGGCCCGACCTTCTTGATGCAAAGTGCAAACACATCCTTAGTGCCAAGGAAGCTGAGGAGACCGGAGCCTGGGACCAAGCGTGGCAGCCCCACTGCCCCTCAGCACAGGCCCACAGCAACCCCCTCATCAGCCCCAGCGACCCCACCCCATGAGTCTGAGTGGATGCACCTCATCCCATCATGCGACAATGCAGGGACAATTGCTAAAGGGAAGATGAGTTTGCTGCTCTTGGGGGCCAGGTATAGCCTGAGCTGCCCCACTCCTACTTTTTCTTCACCAGTTAGGCCCGAGGTAAGATGGGAATGGCAGGCTTCTCCCTTGCCCCCGTAGCCCAGGATGACTAGGCCCTGCTGAGTTTATCTCCCCTACACCTCCCCCAGCCTCTTCCTCTCCATTTCCACTGCCACTGCCTGGTTAGGCCTGCCCTTCCTGCCTGGATAATTTTAAGAGCTTCCTACAGGTCTCCTGACCTCCAGACCCCTCTCTCCGATCCATGCCCCTACCAAAGCCAGAGTGGTCTGTCTACAGCACAAACCTCATCTTGCTTTTCCTCTGCTTAAAAACCGTCACTGACTCCTAATGGTCCTCAGGATAAGGTCTAAACGCCTCAATACTATGAAGTGGCCTTCAGTGACCTGCCCCTCTGACCCCATCTCACTAATGTCACCTGATATTGAACCAAAGTAATGAACTTGTGCAGTCTTTGGATCTCTCCAGGCTGCTTCAGGCCTCTGGGCTGGGCTCATGCAATTCCCTCTGAATGAAAAGCCCTTCCCAGGCTCTCTCAGCCCCCGGAATGCCTGCTCATCTTCCAAAGCTTAGCACGAGTGTCCACTCCTCCGTGAGCCCATCCTGCCACCCTGGTCAGGCCCTGCTGTGCCCTGTACTGATTCCCGCCCCCGGCCCTCTAACACTGTGTACTGTCTGCTCACACGTGTGTCCCCATCCATCCATCCCCTCCATCCCGGTGGAGAGTCCCTCAGGGGCCAGCGTTGTGCCTTATCTCTGTATCCCTAGTGCCAAGCACAGAGTCTGGAAAACAGCGGGTGCTCAAAAGCTATTCCCTGAATGAATGAATGAGTGAAGGAATGAATGATGTGGTAAGGGGAGATGGGGCTTCTTCCTCAGCATGGACTACTAGTAAAAGAACCAGGGGCCTAGCTGGTCCTGGACACTTTTCTACATGCCTTCTGTCAAAGCCCTTCTCTCCTCTCCTCACTGAGACAGAACCATGAGCGTGTATAGAAATGGAAGTGGAGGAGGGGTGCACACACATTCCCCCCTTCGAGTCACCCCAGCCGCCCAGCCCTAGGAGCAAGCGGCAAATGGAAATGGGTGGCCTTACCTTCCTCCATCCCGAACACACGCTTTGTTACTGTTGGGTTGCTCACGGACGCTGGGCTGTTGGCATTGTTTTTTTTTTCCTTTTTTTTTCCCTTTTGAAAAGAAAAGCATTGAGGAATCTTTTTGGAAAAGATATGGACAATGATTGAGAAGTACACTGATCTCCGCAAGCAGGTGGAGAGGGCATAGGAGGTGTGGAGGCGTCACACTGGGGGGCGGGGCAAGCTTGCAGCAAAATTCTGCAGCCAAGGACAGTGACATGCGTGTGTAGGGGGGTGGGGACCAATCAGTCTTGGGGGTTCTAGAGATGGAACTGTTGTGACAGAGCCGAGACCCTCTTCAGCGTGGGGGTGGGGGGGAGAGGGGCCGCACACAGAGCATGGCGAGCAGCTACGGGAAGGGGGGAGAAGGGGCCTCTGGCCCATGCAGTGCCGGATGGCGCCCCATGCAGGTGGGTTGCTGGGAGAGGGCGCGGAGACACAGACAGGCTGTAGAGTTTTCAGGGACGCCTCCAGATGTTTTGATTCAGTGGCCCAGCTTCTGGCTGTCCGCCTCCTCCCCCACACCCAAGACCCCCAGGTCTGGGCAGTCTCCTGTAGCTGAGGGGGACTTGTGGGGAACGTCCACCAGCAACCTGCCAGGGCTGCAGGAGAGCGAGCCGGGGGCTCTGTGGTGGGGACTAAGAAAGCCTCCCTAGCAGCGCCCCGTAGGATAAGTATATAGATTCTGGCCGGTGGGGAAAAGCTAGCACTAGCAGAGGCTGTTCTCCAGGCCTCAAAGCAAGATGGGGAATGAGGAGGAGCTCCCACATCAGTGGCTGGACTCAGACAAGATAATCTCATTGTGACCTCACATTCTCCAGTGACTCTGGCAGCCTGGGAGGTGGATGCTGGTCTCCCCATCTTGCAAATCGCAAAATCAAGAAAGAGTAGGAAGCCACTGGCCCTGGGTATGTAGTCCCCCTGAGACAGAACTGGTGCTGGTGCAGGCCCCAGGATGGAGATGTCGACAACTCCAGCATCAAGACCAGCTCCCAAAACCCACCACTGGCTGTGTCCACCCATTCCTGCTGGCTCTTGTTGGAAAATGGGCCTGGTACCCACAGATGCCCCTCTATGCCAGGTACCGGGATGGGCAAGCCACAGGGACTTGGAATGAGCAAGAACTGAAAGGGAGGAGCCCCAGTTCTCATGAAATAAGTGCAGGAAAGAGAAAGCTCAATCCTCCTGTTGCCCCCACTCTATATGGAGGCTTACAAAATTCAAAGGTGTCAGAGGGGGCAGCAAGGTGGCTGACCTTGTTAGGGAGAAGCAACTCTGGTTACCTGGGCATGTACACCAAGGGAGACCCAGCTCCCAGGGAGGAGGTAGGAGCATGGCTGCCCACAGATAGATAACACCCCACTCCTGGGCTGGGCCTTGCAGAATGAGGGAGCTTCTCTGTGGTAGTTCACTCCTCCACCACCCCTGCCCCCTCATCCCACAGCGGGATACTATGGCTCCTTTGCAAAGGTGGAGCAGCAGAGATTGGCTCCTGGGAGCTGTGGGTGGGTGCTGATGAGCAGTTCAGGGCTCCACCTGGGGGAGAGGCCGAGGATGGAGGCAGACCAGGACTCTCTCACACAGCGCCAGAGATGGCATTGGGGGCAGGGCATGAGGATGCCCCTCTCTGTGGCCTTTCCTTCTGGAGTGCTGGTTCCCAAGGCTGCTTCACCTTCAAGGTTCTCCCCGGGGCTGTCCTCTCCCCTGGGTACAGACCCTTCTTTCCCTTGAGGCCACCCTATGCCTGGTAAGGCAGAGACTTCTGAGGACAGACTGGGCAGAGGCCTCTTTCCATATATCAGTCACTTTACTAAGTGCCATGGTCTCGGTTCCCCCATTCCTTGGGGAGGGGCTGAAATGCTGATGACACAGGGGCTAAGGAGCCTTGGAGAGAGCTGGGGAAGCCCAGGTGGGCAAGGGACCTCAGCAGAGGGTCAGGAGTGAAGTCCTACTTTGGGCTTGACCTTCTCCAGGCCTCTTCTAGGCTGGATGGCAGTGGGGGCAGATGGCCAATTAGAGACACTGAGGGACGCCCATAAGGCTTCTCGGGGGAGGGGGGGCACTGGGGAGATCCCAAGTCTCAGGATTCAGAGGAGGGCCGTTTCTGGGACGTAGCAGGGTCGATGAGGGCAGTGATATGTGTGTGTGTGTTTGGAAAGAGGATGCCTGGGACCCCTGGTTCAGCCTCCAGGAAGCCCTGGCACTTCCCCCACCACAAATCTACGCCCGGCCCTGCTGGTGCTCAGAGGCTCCAGCCAGCCCTGCTCCATACACTTAGAGCCTCATGATGCTGCTCATTAAAGGATTAACAGAGCACTTTTATTGGGCCCTGGCTGCAGCTGCACACCCCAGTCCCAAGCTAACCACTCAAGCAGCCTAGTGGGAGCAGGATTAGACCTCAGGGCCAGTCTTACCCTGCACCCACAGCCTGCTCACTTCTGGTAGTGAGAAGGGAGAATGCTCCCCCCAACCCCACCTGCAGCCTCCAGGACCTGACACAGGGGAGGCAAGGGGTCTGCCCAGGTTGTGGGGGCAGTTCAGGGAAGCGGTTAAGAACCCAGGCCCCCTGCCACCTGGGAGACTTTGGGCAAGTTATTCAACAGCTCTGTGCCTCAGTTTCCTGCCATAAGGATAACAATGTCTGTTTCACAGCGTGGTTGTTAGAAATAAAGTAAGTAATGCATGTAGAGTGCATCACAGAGTGCTTAAAGCTTCCAGTCATCAAATGTGAGTTACTATTATTGGTGCAATTGTATTAGTGATTCTGACTATCTGTGGGACCTCAGGGTCCTTCTCCATCTTCCCTCCCCAGCAGGTGTCTCTGCCATCCAGGCCCCCACCAGCTCGTCCTCCACTGGAGCTTGGGAAGGATTCTTTTTTTTAATCAAGAAATGGCCCACGGAGGAAGATGGCAGATATGTGTTTACAGCTTTTCATTTCCCTCTTTGCCTCTTTGTAAATACCCTCTTCCAAGCTGGAAAATAAATTTCCAACCCTGTTGACATGCATCGATTTTTCCCTCTTGCATCTACCTCCCAGTTCCCCCCCCCCCCATCAGCAGGGCCTGTGGTTAAGCCCCTGGCCTGCGATGGGCTCAGTGGTACCCCAGGGGAGTAGGTGGCTCCAGAGCACAGAACACACAGCCAAACTGCCCTATTTTGCCCAGTGCATGGCTCAGGGGAGATCTGTAAACAGAAACAGCTCTAATCCCTTTCTGCCGTGACAGTTCTTGGCTGGAGAATGAGGTCGGTGGAGCAGGAAGTCATCTGACTGGGAGGTTAGGGTTTCAGCATCTTACCTGGACGGGATATATGGAGAGGAGACCAGGGGACCACAGGACTGCTGCAAGTTTAGCAAATGGATCCAAATGGGGTCTGCCCTGAGCAATCAACTTTATGAGCAAGGGGCATGCCAACAGGGCCTGGGACCAACAGGGCAAACTGAGAGAGAAGGGCTAAGGAGACGGGGGCTTGACTGCATCCTGCGGGGCTCAGCAGGATTGGCAGTTTCCTGCTGGAAATCAGAGAGACGGCCCAGAAGCCCACTAGGAGGTGGACACAGCTATGGGCTGCTTGTCTTACACCAGTCCTGGGCATGGAAACTACTGCTCTCTCCTGCAGAGTATGGCTGAGGGAAGCAGAGGTCTGTTCAGGGAGACAGAGATGGAGTTGGCTGAGAATGCTTCTAGAAACCCAGAGCCCTGTCAAAGGCCACACTCCGGGTGGGAGCCAGCCTCTACCCCAGGGCACTTTCCAGGAGGTTAAAAGGGCAGCAGTTAAAGGAGGCAGCCTGTAGGGAGGCCCTGCTAGTCTCCACACTCAGACACGCCCACCTTCCAGGCTGGGCTGCTCCCCTACACCTTCCCTCTTCCTGCCCCTCTCCGAGCTCCACCCTTCAGTGGTGGCTCTTCTCACCCTCAGGCCCCTCCCTGAGGCTGCAGAGCTGGGTTGCAGAGATGCTAACAGACCAGGCATCCTCTTTGTCCAGCACAGAGGTCTATGGAGGATGGGGGCAGGGGGAGACTGAGAAGGGACCACCTTTTCCCTCTAGCAGGGATTTTTGTTCCCTTCCCAGGCATGCTTGTGGAAGGAAGGAGGGCAGCTTCTCGAAGCTGAGGGGCTGAGGATGAAAAGGCTCCTCTGCGGTCAGATAATAGGAATCCGGGTTGGGCCGATGGAATTCAGGAGTAGATGAGCAGCAGGGCTAACTCTGGCCTGGTTATCTCTGGGCTTAACACCTATGTCTGAGCACAGAGCCCTGGCCCACTGACGCCACACAACTGCTAGTGATCTTACCCCACACATGCAGCCTGGCATTCCTGAGAGCTCCAGCCGTCGGCCTGAGGCCCGCAGCCCCTGGGTAGGCATGTGCCTTCTTTCCTGGCTGGAGTCTCTTTCAACTCACAGGGCTCCCACAAATGTGCTTTGATCCTCCTAGCCCAGCTCTTGTTCCCGACCCCCACAGGTACTGAGACCCAGAATGTCACAGAATGAGACCAAGATCACATGGCCTACCCTGCCCTCCATTCCCCAGTTCCAAACATTGAGGATAAAGATCTGGTGCTCCTGGCTCAGGATACCATGAACTGCTTCCCTTGGCACTGGGGCCGTGCATGTGCCTAATAACCTCAGGGTTTGCAGGGGAGACCTAAGACCCAGGGAAGACCTCAGATCTTCCTCCAGACAGGGGCGTGATAACAGGAGATGAGTAGGCCAGAATGTTAGGGAAGGGAGAATAAAAGTAGAAAAGAGGTGGGGAGGGAGGGAGGCCTGAGGAATGAGGAGGACTCAGGACGGAGGGTCAGCATTCAAAAGGCCTCTCTTACCACATCCTCCACCCCCTCTCCCTGGAGCCGGCTGTGTGTGTGTGTGTGTGTCTGTGTGTGTGTGTTGGGGGGAAGCAGTGCATTTGAGTTCCAGGTGGAGCAGCTCACAGCCCAGCCCCAGATTCCTTCATAGCCTTTGAACAGCTGATGAGCAATGATGGGAGGTGGGGTCTTAGCCAGAAGGTGTGCTGGCTGGGGGCTGGAGCCTTTCCCCAAGTCCCTCCTGTAACGACCGTGACACGGCACTAATCCCAGGCAGAGAAAGACTGGAACCAGAAATGCTGCCACACCCTACTCCCAGGAAGCCCACATTACCCAAGCCCTCCCAAGTCTTGGCTTCAAAGGAGAAGATCACAGGATCCCCCTCCCAGACCACCTCGACCAGCCCCCCATGTGCAGTGACCCTGTCAGTGCCACTCTATTAGTATAACTTTAAATCCTGACCAAGGCAGAGCATGTCCTGCCACAACACATTACGCATGGGGACAGCAAAGGCTGAGCTGACCTGGCTCACGTTTCCCTGGTTTTGAGGTATTTGATAAATCTGGCTGAAGCTATGCTTAAGATCAGCCCGACGTAGGAGCAGGCCTGAGCTGAAACTCCCTTGGCAAGAAGGAGGGCTCCTGGAGTAGGAGGCTGAGCTTCCTCCAGCCCCAGTTCTGCCCCAGACATGCCGAATGACCTGGACAAGTCACTTCACTTCTCATCTGCTTCATCATCTGTCAGGCAGGAGGGGAGGGGCTGCTCAGGCAACCTCACTGCAGGTGCGAGGCTCGAAAGAAAAAACGACGTGATGGGGCTTTAAGCAGCAGAACACACACCGAAGACGTGTGAGAGACCACTATTATTGCAGTGGGGTCCTGGTTAGAAAATCAGCGTTGCCATCGCTGGTGTTTCAGCAGGCTGAGGCCCCTGGAGAAGTGCTCCTCACCCAGGGGGCCTGAAATGCCCTCCTAGCTCCAGGTCCTCGGCACGACACTGAGGGCAGAGCCCCGGCAGATGCCATGTGAGGTCGACTCAGGGTCAGGCAGCACAGCGACATGTCTTTGGTGGTAGAGAATGCCCAGCCAGGTGCTGCAACGTGACTTCTTTGTGGGTGCATCTGCATGTGGGGTGGCTGCGGGTGCTCACGAGGGCCCCACAAACATGCCCACTAGGCATGGCTATGAGGAGGAGGCAGGGCTTGGAAATTCTCCCGCAGAGCCAGGTGTCTGGCAGCTGGCCTGGACCTGCCTATCTCCTAAAGTCCAGCCTCAAAACTCAGAAGACCCCACCAAGCGCCCAGGCGGGGTCTTCCCGAGCTGCCCTCCAGGGCCCCAAGACAGCACCGGGGCCTGCAGACACAGGAGAGACGCTGCTCCTTGAACGCTGCTGGCCTGACGGGCTAGAACCACATCTGGTTCTTATTCAAATGTCCAAACGTAATTAAATTCTCTATGATGCAGCGGAAGAGTTTGGTAAGATGTGGCTTTCCCCCTTTTCCATCAAGGTTAAGAAATCACAGCCTCTCCTTCCACTGGCGGACCCACTCTCCCCAGTCACTGATCTGTGCTATTCTGCCAAGGCCAAAGCCCAGGCTCTGCTCTGTTTCCTAGAGCTGATGGGGCTGGGGCCAGAGTGGGAGCTGTGGGGTCCCCCTCCCCCACTGTCCCACTTACCCACCTGAGAGGATTAACAGCTGAGGCCAAAGCAGCAGGCTCGAGACTGAGCAAGTTGGTGCACTGAGGGCTAGGGGTGGGGAGGGGAGCAGCCCTGAGGACAGAGCTGCCGCTCCCAGGCTCACCTCAGTGACACACCACTGTCCTCCTTCCACTGCCTAGATGTGAGGCGTCTTGTAATAGTCTGCCAAGGGATCTTTCCTTGTAGTTCCTCACAATAGGAAGCACTTCAGAGTTAGGATTCTAGAGTCTCTGGCCTGGCCCTACAGCCCCTCTGTGGGAAATGGAGCTTTCCAGAGTCAGGCCAGGGTGAGGCAATCCCTGCTGCACCTCTTACCTCTCACCTCGCACCCTCAGGACTGCTGCAAGGAGCACCCTGCCCCCCCGCCCTCCCTCATGCACGAAGGAGGGAGGCGTGAGAAACACTGGAGGAACGGAGAAGGCCAAGAGCAGCATATGAGCCCTCTCAAGGAATGCCCAGGACCCCCAAGTCTCACAGGCTTTGCTCACAGCCTTTTTGGCCTGTCAAGGCTCTGAACAGGTTAACGGGCAGCAGGGTCCAAGGTGCGGTCCTCAGAGAGGGAGGGGGCCCTGCTCAACAGAAAGGAGGCCCACAGACTCAAGGCCTCTGTGCCTCTCCTGGGCCTCCCGTTCAGGGCTACCCCAAATTCAAGCAGAACATCCCCTAGACGAGCTACTGCCCCTCCCAACTGAGTATCTTCCATTTACGGCTTCCTTTTACTTAGGGATTTATGACTTTCATGGTAATAGGTTCCATTCTACTTCCTCTATGCGTATTTTTCTAATCTTTGTGCTACAGGCTTTACAAGTTTCTTAATAAGTCAGAGTATTTTTTCTTTTGAAACAAATTGTCCTGCAAGTTAATGACTTACAGTGGGTGCGGATACTACCCAGAGAAAAATGGGGGCTGGGGAGAATCTTCTAGATTAAATAGAGCTATGTGGAGGTTCCTTCCAGACTCTTGGCCAGCTACTGTGCTAGAATCCCCCATGCTGCTCACCAACATCCCTACTGGAGAACTAGGACCACTTTCAGGTGCATATGGTGCTTCCATGCCAAAGAACGCTCACCCTGGGGACAGGCGCACACACACACACAAGTTGGTATGAACCAATCAACCCCAACATTGCTGACCCAGCTCTAAATAGGAATAATTTTGCATGTTTGTTTCCAAATGGTAAACATTAGTTTTGTAATGGGTTTAATTTAATTTCTTGGTGGCATTAGTGCCAAGGCCATGTGTCTGATGCCTTTAGATCAGTGAAGAAGGTTTTAAGGAAACTAACACAGTTCTTGGTCCAGTTGTCCTAAGCCAAGCCTAGCAAAGAGAATGGCAGTGGGGCCAAGGTCTCTGTTGCCCCCGTTAGGGTCCCAGCCTGTGCTCTTGCACCCACACTCCGTGGCTGGGAAAGAAGCACAAGTCTCAATTAATCGCCGCGGTGCCGCCTGTCCAGATGAAAAAACTGGGCGGATGCCGGGTTTGCCTTTGTGCTCTGTTCACAGACTGGCTGCTGGTGCCGGGGCTCTATTCATTATTCAATTCAGCCAGCTCAGACGAGCCTTTCCATTTGCTCCTCCAGGAGGAATAACAAATCTAGAAATGCAATTCCACTTTGGTGTATTAAGATATTGATTTGCCTGTCGAGTGGAAGTGCATTTGTTCTGTCAGCCCTCCTGAGGGTAGGAAGGGGTTAACCAAATGTTTATCACAAGGCTGGCTTCAGAGTTGAAAGTAATGTGATCAGTAATGAATTTTGTGTTACATTAGGTTGTATAAATGGACAGACAAGCGCAGACAACAAGTGGCCAGGAGTCGGGGCTAATCTAATGATGTAAAAATAGAGACAGCACCAATTATACTAGGGGCCAGCTCCAGGCTCCTGCAGGGACTGCAAATGAATAGGTACAAATCAAATTACTCACTAATAGACGCACTACAAGAGGGGCAGTCAATGGTAAATGCATTAGAGCCTAGTGACCTCTCTGCTCTGCACAGCAGAATCCGAAAATTTGACTTCCATCTTAAAAGTGGGGGGCAGGGAGGGAGGTTCTCAAAGAAACTCTTGTTGGGTGAAGAACAGCAACTACTCCCTGTCCCAAACCAGTCCGTTGCCAGAAGGTACCGCCTGCCTAAGATGACCTCTTGCCGTCACTCCAATGCCTACTGAAGCCTGAGCACCAGACAGAAGGGGGAAACCTCCTGAGGGACAAAAAGAGCAGTGGGACAAAGCCTTGCAGGAAGGCCAAGACAGGACGTTACATACCAACACACTTCACAGCCACGTGTCTCTCAGGGGTGATGGTGTTTACTGCTACGTCAAGGGCTGTGTCTGTATTGAAAATAAAATATTTCTTTAAAGAGGATCACAAGATGGACCTTTAAGAGAGCAGCAAGAACTGAGATCAAAGGTCGTAGATATCAAAATCTGGTTTGACCACTGAGAGCTTTGCAGGGGGTGTTCATGGTCTGCTCCAAGGCACAGCACATCTAGACTTTTACATATTTCTCACTAGCCTAAACTGGTATCATCCTTTCCTCTTTTCCTCCTCCCCAGTCCTGCCTACTAAAGTGCCTACATTCCTGCCTGCCATGCGGGCTTGGGAGCAGAGAAGGATGTGGAGGTAAAGGCAGCATCTTGGGTAGCCCCTCAGGTTTTCTTTCTCCTCTTGGGTTCTATGGATGTAGAAACAGGCCTGGAGTTCAAAGCTTCTTGGCAGTGTGGCTGGGCTGTTTAGAGAAGGATCATGGAGCCGTGCTCAAATGCATGAACTGGATGCTCATATTCAGCTCTCAGTGGCTTGGAGATGAATAAAGTATGAAACCAAAGAATCTCCAAGGCTTCCAAGGACCCAGCCCATGCTCAGATGGAGGTGGGACCCTGGTCGACTTAGCCCCCAACCCCCCAACCCACCCCAAAGGCCAGCACCAGTCACGCACATCGAAGTGGAGATGGCACACAGTTCCTGGCCAACTGGAGCCTGGAGATGATGGGAACATGCCAGTAAAATGAGCACGGGGGGCACAGAATGGAAAAAGTCATCCTAAACAAATGAAGCAACTGGATGTTGATTCTCCCCAAACTCAATTAAGCACGCAGAGGGGTGGAATTGCAAGCAATCGAGCTACACTAAATAAAACATATGTGGGGGGAAAATCGGGGGAGGTCTGTGAAGCCTGGTGCTGGGGGATTCTGCCAGCAAATTAAAAAATGTCTTATGCAGTGGGCCTGCAGGTCCCTGAGGGCAGGGGTGGGGTGCAAAGAGAAAGGGGCAGGAAGAAATCACCAAATGTCAGTTTAGATAGCTGATTCTGGTATGAGTACTTGGAAATGCCCCCTTCTGTTAAATTCAATCAGATCGGCATGGTTAGGCCTTCTTGGTACAGTGAGGCTGGGGATTCCTAAAGGGTCAGAGGGTCATTTCCAACTTTCCTTTTCTGTGTGTATGTGTGTCTTTTCTCTGTTACCAGACATCAAACCTAGGGAGTGGTCCACTTAGACCATCTTCTGAGGAGGCAGAGGGGCAGGGGCAGAAAGAAAAGATAGGTATTTAACCATCCATGACTGTGTTCAACTTTGTTCAGATCTCACACCTCACAGAAAGGTCAACGGTTAAAGGTGAATTTTCTGGCAGAAGAGGAAGAACAGAGAGAAATCCTCCCTTTTGTTAACCATTTACCTATGTTAGTATGTCCAGAGGAGGGCCTTTTCGGGGCGGGGGGGCGGTGAGCAGTTGCCCTTCCCCACCCTTGTGTCCAAGCCAGTACGTTTTCCATAGGAATTCCTGCTTCTATGTTGGGGCAACACCTGGAAAGGGGACTCTGAAGGTTCACCAGTGAGGTCACCCTGGCACCTCCTCCTTGTTGATAGGAATCAGTGTGCTTTGGTTCAAGAATTCAAAGCAGACTTTGGGCAATTGAGCAAAGTGCAGAGGAACTTCTCAGCCCTAAACTTCCATTACAACTCTGCCTCTGCCTTGGGCTTCCAGCAGCCTTAAGAGAGATGGGGTGGGGGAGAGAATGGGGGAGGGGAAGGGGAGGAGGAGAGAAAGAGTGGGGAGGGGGAAGGGGAGGGAGAGGAAGAATAAGGGAGGGAAGGAGGGAGAGAGAGAGAAACTATCTCCCTAGAATCAGATTTGAGAACTGGCCAGAAACTAACAAGTGTGTCTTTTAAACACAATAATTTTTCCCATTGCTCTGGCTGGCTTTCATTTACCTCTCAGGAGCCACAAAAACCCATCCAGTCATTCAACAAACATTAACTGGGGCTCAGTTTGGCTCTCGTCCCAGTGCTAGATGCTGGGCAGGGAGAAGGGGTGGTTAGAGGTAACGAAGATGAATCAGACTCAGTCCAAGGAACTGGAGTTGGGTTAAGACACGCAGTATGGGCAGTATGGCTGAGGGAGGAGCTGAAGGGACCACCAGAGCTGAGCCTTCCCCCAGTGGCATGTAGAAGGGAAGTGGCTATTGCTGGTTAATGGCAAAGGCAACATATGCTACTTGTCCAGGGCCCAGGGTCCAGTGAGTAGATGGGGCAGAAGTTCAGAGAGAGAGAAAGGATGTTTGGCTACAGGAAGAGATAACTTCACAGAGAAGGCAAGGTTTGAGCTTGGTCTAAAAAGGTGACTGGGCAGACACGGAGGGCAGCGGGCACTTTAACAGAGCCAGGTGAGTAGGGCAGGGCATGTGCTGGGGATGATGGGGTCATTTTGACAGGTGAGTATATTTGCACGAAGGTGGTGGCGGTGGTGAAAAATGAGTACGGGGCTATTGTGGAAGGGGAAGCGGGAGATCACCTTGGAAGGGAAGGTGAGGAAGGCCTGTAAGAGACTTGAAATATCAAAGCAAGGAGCTCGGGCTGTAATGCGTGGGCCCTGGACACTTCGTGAGAGGAAAATATGACGACAGAGCGGGCCCTGAAAGGGGGAGCCCTCTCCGCCTCCCCCTCTTGTTGTGAATAAAGGGAGTAACTGAAATACTCTTCTGACCAGGTGAGACTGACAGGATCTTAGGAACTGGAAACTCTTCCTAGATATCTCATTTTAATCCCACATCTTTTAGTTATGATCTTCTTTAAAATCTTTCCTTTTTTCTCCTTTGTAAACTGGAGAGAGGAATATCCATCTGGAGGTGCTATGATGGTTAGAGGACTTTTCTGTGGCTTGCACAGAGTCTGAAGCAGAGATGCCGATGGTAGGCAGTGGCCATTATTATTGTTGAGAAGAGTCAATGAGACGACACAGTGCTCAGCACAGCAGTACAGTGGCCAAGACACAATAGGTGCAGTAGGCAAACGTTTACTGCATTTCTCGTCCCCTCTCCCATGGTGTTAAAGAAGAAATTGAACCGAGAATGGGAAAGGAACCTGCCCAAGGCATAGGCTTCCCCCATTTCTTGATGAGGACTCCCAAATACCGCCAAAAAGAAAAAATAAACATTCTTCCCAGTGGCAGTAGCTAGGTGCTGGGAGAACTAAAGGGACTCTCAGATTTGACCTTTCCTACCAGTGGAAAGTAGCTAGGAACAGGCAATCTGACACTGAGCTGAGACTCAAATAGCAACATCAACAATGCTACCCCTGCTGCAGCCACCAACTGCCCCCCGGTCTCACCAGCAGCAGCTGCTCCCTTCCATCCTGAGCAGGGGTGCTTTTGGCCTGCCGATGGCACTGGACTCTGTGTCTGGGTGCTCCTGTGCCTTTGGGGGCTTACTGTCTTCTCCCCACCCTCAGCAATTATGGCATCTGTTACTGGAGAGTTAGAAGTTTAGTCTTTACATCCTGTAAAGGCCATGGCCTGTGGGAAGGGGACCAATCTGGACTTCTGCTTGGTGCTACTCAGTTAGGTGGGCCCCGCTGGGCAGCTGGGGTAGAAGCTAGAGAGGAACTGACCCACAGTTCAGCACTGTTGCCTCTTCTCAGGCTTGAATCTCTTTGAAAGTAGGAACTATGTCTTACTTCTTCTCCTCCACAGTGCCCAGCCTAGTGCAGAGACACCAGATGTCTCTATAGAGAGCCCGCCTGCCTGCTGCAACCATGGAGAGAATGCACAGGCCCACTGAGGAAGTCATTGAGAGAAGGCACTGGAAGCATTTTGTAAAGGCATGGTAGAAGGTGGAAAATTCTAGGGCCCGGCTAGGTAAAGCAGAGGAAAGGACCTAAGTGACTGGCTAAGTTGCTTGAATGACAGTGTTTGCCTGAGAGTAGGAATGGCTAAAAGATAAGAGAATTAATTTACTGCCCTGATGCCTGCAATTATTGTCACCAGATGATGTGGCACCTTGAGATGGGAGGGGGCTGATATGGCCCCTAATGGAAATGCAGCCTTAGTAAGAAAATGTTCCCAGCCCTCAGCAGTGGGGCAAGCAGGAGTCCCAAGCCCCACTGGAAGAGTTAATCCTAGAGGTGGGTTAGAGGATCCAAGACAGTCGGTGATTTGTTTTAGGGTACACATCTGGTCAGTTCCAGTAACAATAGCTAACATTTATTGAGAGCTTAATTTCTACAGTCCTGAAATGAAAGATGTTATTAGCACACACATACAAAGATACTACTTTTAGTCCATCTTTTGCAAAACATCAGCAATCATTAGATATTTGTTAATTAACTTATTGAAACCCTCCTGTGACCACTTAAAAACTGTGTATACTGTTCAAAATGTGCTTTTCATGTTAAGAAGGCAAAAAGGCACAGCATTTTCAATAAGTAAAAGTAGTTTCTGATAGGGGCCACCCCTGTGGCCTAGTGGTTAAGTTTGGAGTGCTCTGCTTCACGGCCTGGGTTCAGTTCCCAGGCACAGATGTACACCACTTGTTGGCTGCCATGCTGTGGCAGTGACCCACATACAAAATAGAGGAAGACTGGCACGGATGTTAGCTCAGGGTGAAGCTTCCTCAGCAAAAAGAAAAAAGTAGTTTCTGACAGAAATCTTTGGAAGAGCTTTAGTTGAAAATAACCGCACAGGATTTTCTGCTGAGTAATTAATACACATACAGGAAAACTCAGAGGATTTAGCAGAACAAACTAGAACACTGGCTTCTAAACTGTAGATCACAGTTCACTGATGTCTTGTGAGATCAATTTAGTGGCTCATGTTCACATTTTAAAAAAAAGAAATAAAATAGAAAGTACTAGAATGCACTGCCTATAATATTGTTGTGTGAAAGTTTTGTATATTTGGGTAAGGAAGTAAACGGATTTCTGACAGAAGGTAAGAGGCGAAGATCGAGCCCACAGTGTGATCCCCAAGAGTAACTGCTTCTGGACTAGAACAGAGTCTGTTAAAGAGACGGTAGACAGAAAAAGATGAAGCCTCCTTCCTACCTTTAGTGCTATGACTGTAAAGGACAATGAAACAGTGTTCCCAGGACTGCAGGAAGCCACAGTCATGGGGAGGAGACAGTCCCTCTTGACCTTGAGAGCTGACCTAGTGAGCTCTCAGGAGTCAACAGCAGCAAAAGGAGGCTGCCCGCCACAGAGCTGTGTCAAGAACATTTTAAACAGCCGATCAACGCCTGTGAATCAGGCCTGGGGGCTTTCGCTATTAGATGTGGGAGAAGGCAAAAAAGAAAGACAAGATTTAGCTAAAGATGGAAAGAGTTAGTCTAAAGAGAAAATGCACTTAATATGTATCCAGGTGTTTATTAAAGTGGCTTTTTTTTTTGTATTAGGTTATAGCTTTACCTAGACACAAAACAACCGGAATAAGTAAATGCTTTGCTTCTTTTAAAAATTCTATTTTTCTAGAAAAGGCAATATTGAAAGGAATGTCTGCTAAGCAGGAATTAGACGAGTTATTTTGAGGGGGGTGACAGAGAGAGGAGGGGGCTGTGGGAGACAGCATTCCAGGCAGAAGGAGAAGTATGTGCAGAGGCCTGGCAGGCAGAGAGAGCACGTGTGCTCGGGGACCCTCCGGGGAGCTCGGCTTGGCTAGAGCTTGCACAGAGCAGCCGGAGAGGAGTCTGAAGAGAGGGCAGCGGCTGGTCATGAAGGGCTTTGTACACAGTGAGGTGGGGTGAACCCAGGAGAAGGACAGGGTTGAGGAGAGAGAAGAGTTCAGTTTCTGGACATGTGGAAATGTCAGTAGGTGATGGGATAAGTGGTTCTGGAGATCAAGAGAGAAAGCGAATGTGGAAATTATTTGGAAATAGTTCATGGATAGTAATTGAGGCCACAGAAGCCAGAGGAGATTGCCCTGTACTGACTGAGGGAGAAGCCAAAGGGCCAAGACAGGGCCTTGAGAAATACACTTAAGGCTGATAGAGAAGGAAAACCCGGAAAAGGGATTGAGAAGTAGCTAGAGGCAGAAGAAAAACCAGGAGAGTGTGGTGAAACAGGCGCCACAGGGGGAGCACTTCAAGATGGCAGGGTGTGGGTCACGGGGCCAGCGTTGAGGTAAATGCCCAGTGGCGACTTTGGAAGAGCAGTTGTTGTGGTTGGGCAGGCTGTGGGCAGCGACTGCTCCTCCTCTGCGACAGGAGGAGAGCAGAGGGTTGCTGCAGGGACATTTAGGGTCTAGGTGCATGAAGGCAAGAGATTTCCGGAATGACAGCCACCATTTTCTCTCTGAGCCAGAGAGACAAGATGATGGGTAAGAGATTTAAGGAGAATGGGGCAGTTTGAAATAGTATCCATGAAGAAAGAAGGCGACTGATTTCAAGATGATGGACTGAGCACATGCACCATACTAAATACAGAGCATACTAATTCATCCTAAATACACAGCAAAAATAGGGGGAAACACCTAAAATAAAATATAAACTCTTAGAGGACTGTAGATCTGTGGAATCTCTAAGAGAATGAAAACAGGCCAGAAAGCCACAGCAGCAAGCAGGGCCTGCTAACATTTAGGTGGAATGTAGAATTCATTCACTCAGTAGATAGTTACTGTGTGCCTACCATGTGGCAGACACCATTCTAGGCACTGGCTTCTGCGAAAAGATGAGTGCAAACTGAGAAGAGGAGGAGGGAGCCCCAGGAAAATACACCAGGACTGCCAGGGCTCACTGGAGAGTGGAGTCCATAAAGCTATAGAGGGACAAATCTGAACAATTGGCGATTTTTCTTCAGCAACCTAAGTGCAAGAGCAGAGTTGGACTGACGTCCACTTTGGAGTTTTGCTGAATGGGGACAATGGAGGGGTAACGGGGCAGGGGCGTGATGATTATTAGCAAGAAAGCAATTCAGCCAGTTGTTTTAGAGCTGGACTTGCAAATCACACATGTGATCTAACTGGACTCATGGGTCAGCAGCTCTCATGGAGGACAGAACTAACACCTGCCTCATGGGTTAACTGGGTTTTCAAACAGCTTCTCAAATGTGCATAGAGATCCTGTTCAAATGCAGATGCTGCCTCGGCAGGGCTGGGCACGGCCTGAGATCCTGCCTCTCTAATCAGCTCCCACGTATGGATGGTGCTGCTGGTTCGCAGACCACTCTTTGAATAGTAATGTTTTAAAAGGTTTTGCTTTACTTGGGAGGAGAGCTGATTTGCCCCATGGTACAGTTTACCAGTGGGGTGCTGGAGCTCTCTGACTGTTGCATTTTCAGGAATTCTGCTAGCCCACTGACATCATGTTGATAGCTTGAAATTGTCCATAATGGAGTTTTTATACTACAGAAATGTCCACATGCTACAAATGAGGGCTTCCCTTTGGAGAGCTGGTTGTTGAACCTTTTACCAGCACATCACTAGCTAAACCTGTATAATAGTGAGGCATGCCATATAATGGGCTCCAGGTTCAGGGGTCATGAGAGCGTGTTCCAGTCATATCTTGATAAAGAGGCCATCGGGCCCAGCTGCTATACTAAACCAAGGGCCTGCTGGAAGGCACTACAGGAACTGATCATCTCTGGTGCCTCAGAGTACCTCACAGAGGTAAACACTTGATGTCACCCTATCTGTATGTCCTATGAGCCACCTAGAGAAGCAGGGTTGTGGGAAGAGAGAGAGGGGACTGAGAGGCTGCTATGGGCAAAGGGTGACTTGCTGGAAACTCTCATCCACGTCACCCTGTGTTCCCCTGGCTATCTCTGGGCAGCAGGCTGACTCTGGCCTGGGTGTGCTCAGCTGCCCTTTCAAGGTCCTGGGCTGCATCATCAGGCTGATACTTTATCTGGAGTTGTAAAATGTGAAAAGTGATTCTCAACAATGGCAGAAGGACACCAGTTAACTTCCATAATGGCTGCTTTATTTATTGGCCTTTCAAATTGAGACAGTTTTTTTAAAAAACAAAATACACATTCAATATGGTCAAAGAAAACCAAATGAATCCCTTTTGGTGACAGTTTGGAGAGGAAAATGAAATCCCTCTGCTCAAAAAGGGTGTCTCCTATTTTGTGACCTGTAGGTCATGCGGTTTTAATTTCCTCTCTCATTTTTTTTTTTTTTTAATTTTATGAATCTGCTTAAGGCCACAAAGACTCCTGAATCCCTCAGCTGTCTGGCAGATGAATCTCTGCCAGTTCCGCTCAGGTGACTGTGCCAGGCTGGAGTTTCCCAACTCTGACTGAATCCACCTTCAGATCCGCTTGCTGGGTGACGCTGAGGTGCTCTGGAGGCTGCTGAGGAGAGCTGACCCAGAGCTGCTCCAGCCCCTGAAAGGCCGGCTCCTGGGGAGTGAGTCTGGTGACCCGAGGCCTGGGTCTATGCGAGCTGGGGCTGGCCAGGGGCCCCACAGATGCAGGACAAAAGCTGTGCCACAAGTGAGGTTCAGAAAGGGAAGGTTTCAGCCTGCTTCCAAGGAAAATGGGGCTAGAGCCCCAGTAAAAGCCAGAGCTGCTCCTCATCTCCAGACCCAGGTGGGAGAACAATGGCATGGTGACCTGCCAGCCATGAGTTGGAGGGCTCTATGATGGGGTGGAGTGGTGGTGTGCACATGTCTGTGCATGTGTGTGCACGGGGGAGTGGGACATGGCTTGTAGCTTCCAAAGTCTGCATCTCCTTTCTTTCCAGGGAGAAAGGGGTGTGGTAGGGGCTGGTCCTCAGGGATGACTGTCTTCTATGGCCTGATAAGACACTCATCTATTTCTAGCCAAACTCCTTTTCTCCCTCTCTTGCATCTATTCTGTCCATTTCCTAATTATTACACAAGCACTAAGGGCAGGCAGAAAGCTAGTGCTGTGGAGACAGACATGAGCACGATAAGTCTCTATCCTCTTAGTGTAGGAACAGAAGGACTGAATGGGCTGGGGAAGAAGAGAGGGAAAAACTTAACTGCCAAACCCAAATATCTAAAAGACCTGGAGGATCGGCAGGGAAGTGAGACTGTGTGATAATGTCAGGCATTTCAAGCCCTGCCAGAAATGCTTTGATGCTCCAAATCTTGCTGCCCCTGATTCCTGCCCCAGGGTTGTAAGTTTCCCCTCGCTAGGCCCCTCTTTCCAGGTAGGCATGTGGAGCAGGGATGGAGCAGTTCCCAGGAAAGAATAGTCTCAAGAGGACTCAGGCAAACAAGAGCGAGAAGGCCTGCAGCCAGGATCTGCTTGACCCCATACAAAGTTCCCGTTGACCTCAGCAAGCTGGGAAGAGGCTTGCTGGGGCAGTGTTTCTCAGGCATAAAAGCTGGGCGAGAGCAGTCACTAACAGCACAGATATCTAGAATGAAGAGGTGATTTAGAAAAAAGGAGAAGGAGGCTATTGCAACGGTGTGGAGATGGAAGGACTGTGGCCTTTCCCAAGTGCATGTGTGTGTGCATGTATGTGTACACTGCTTGCCGGGGTAGGGCTCACCCACCACCTAAGGATTTCTCTGACTGCTCCATGGAAGTAAGGAGCCGCTCCTGGCCCCAGTTGCTGGGCCCTCTCAGAGGCAATAGATCAAGGGCAAAAGGCAGCATAAGTAAAAGAGGTCTGGGGGGTTCAAACCAGTCCTGCCCGCTTCATGCATGCTCCTTCCCAGGCTGGCAGGTCCCCCGATACTTGGCAATCTATAAAGCCTCAAGTGTGACAGAAGGTGTGCGGCCTTAGCACTCAGTGCCTTAAGGCTGCTGAAAACCTTAGGGACTCCAAAGGTGTCCCTTCCTCTGGAGAAGGTGTCCTTCTACGAGCCACTTACACAATTGTGTTTACCATAGCATTTTTGTATGCATTATTCCATGTAGGAGAGGTCAGTTCCACTGGGAACTCCCCTTTACAAAGGATTTCTTAATTCCAGAGGCTTCCAAAATGTACAGCTATCAGAGTGCTAATTAAAGAAACAAACAGTTAAAACAAACATACACTCCATCCCGCTTAGAAGCTCCACACCAACAGGTGCCAGTCACAACCAAGTCAGGCTAGAAGTGTGATGCCACCTTTACCTGTTCCAGATCCCACAACGTCCCGGCTCGGTGATTCAGCCATGGCATCGGCGAGCCGCTCCCGCAGGCCCTCCTCTGTGTGCTCCATGGAGGACATGTGTCGCAGCCCAAAGCCCTCCGGCCAGCTCCCACACACCTCCAGCAGGGTCACGCTCCGGTCAAAGGTACCTGCAGAACACATGGGGCATCTGACATTGAGACGACGCTTTCAGAAGGCAGGCCGCTCTTTCGGTCCACCCACCACCTAGCCCCTCCCCACCCAGGGTCCGTTTTAGCTCTTCTACAGGATGGATGAGGAAGAGAACACCATGAGACATGTACGTGCAGGGCAGAACAAAACAGCTCACACCACTGCATCAGAGAGGGTAGAGCTCCAGGAAATGACTTCCACGTCTTTGGACTAGTGGTTTAAACTATGTTCTGAGGAGCTACAGGGTTCCTCTGAAGGCTTCAGAAATTGCTTCCAGAACTAGATTAAGGGCAGGGAACCTCCTTCTCAGGATCAAGCAAAATATCTCTACTTTTCTCTGTTGGATACAACAGGGCTTCACCTAAAAATTCATTTAAAAAGGGGGTTACATAGCTTATATTCTAAAAAAAGCTTTCTAAACCACTATATCCTATAACCTATACCAAACCTCATCATTTCACATTTGAAGCTCAAAGAAGTTATGGTCCCAAGATCCAACAGCAAGTTTGTGGCAGACTTGGTTCAAGAACGCAGATCTCCGGCTGCCTCAGTCTAGAACTCATTCTGCTCCAACTGCATATAGTCTGCCAGCTGCTGAAGGACAAGTGCACAACTGGGGCACCATTTGGGGGATGCCAGCAATAGAGTCGCGTGATAGCATCTTCAGCAAAGATCTTTCATTAATCTGAAGCTGCTCCCCAATTCCAAAAGTACATGGTGCTCTGCTGAATGCCAAGATTAGATTTTACATGCAAGATCACTTCAAAGTCTAAATTTAAATTATTCTACTTTGTTATACAGCAAGTCTTCTGTGAAAGCTTATTTCATCCACGCTCTCTTGGAAGGAGATTATGGTCATGCTCTGTTGCTTTAAGCACATACCATTTCCCCAGCGATTAGGTAACTGAATCCACTGCATTTATTGGGCTTGGTTCCTGCCAGGACCAGGAAGATGGGGAAAAAATGCAAATGCCAATGTTTCCCAAAGTTAAAAGTACGCGCACCACACACTCTTTATCAGGCCTTGCTGCTCCTCTTTGATCAGCCGTCAGAAACTATCTTCCCCAGGCAGTCAGGACTGGGCAGCATCAGCACACACTCTCTGCCAATGACAGGTGGTAATAGAGAGGGTGCGAGCCCCAGCCCCGGCAGGCGGCCCTGCCTCTGATAATGGCCAAAGCATTGAGGTGATAACCGTTAGTAAACACTCCGACAGCCGGTGACTCCATACATCAGCAAAGAGGGCCAGATAATCCTGAGCTCTCCGGACCAGACAAAGGCCCTTGGCCAGCCTGCTGGGATTTATATGTGTGGCCAGGGTCACTACTGGCTCCTGAATGTCATCAGCCAAGTTTGGCTTTGATTTATCTCTTGCCTAACTGTAGGGTAGATTCTTGGTGCTGGGACAATGGGCAGCATCTATAAATGCATGGCCCCAAGAAGAGGGCCATTTTGGGAGCAGGTTGCTGGGGATCAGCTTATCAGGTAGGACTCAGGAGTGGGGAACTGCCCCATACCACCTTCTCTCTCCATCAAGTAGGGTTAGGGTGTGGGTCTGGGGAACGAGGCGCTTGGCAGTGGGGGTGGGGTGCTCTGAGTGTCGGCATTCCTCCAAAGGCCTGAACTGTGCTAAATTCATGCACTGGCGGTGCCCAGCCCAGAGCCAACACTTAAACAGCATGAGCAACAACCCAAAGGTTCCCAGTCCCAAGGACATGTGGTAAGCTAAGTTTTTGATTCTATGACCCACTCACTGGGTGAGGTTAGGCAAGTCCCTCTATCTCCTTTTTCCATCTCTGAAGTGGAACTAATAACTCTTTTCCCTGTGTCAAAGGAGTGAAGAGATCAAGTGAGGTTCCTGCCAGGAGGCTGTGCTCTGCTCTAGTGCTGTCCCACTCTTAGCCGACAAGATCAAGAGCTACAGCATCACTGTTTCTCTGAAGGGTCTGTCTGGGACATCTATGCTTAGTGATTTCCAGAAGAGGGATTAACAATAAAACATGGGCACTCCTCCTCCCTGTACACTCAGGGCTGGGGCGGCAGGTTTCTTATGGATGGAGATGTCCCAGAGCCTGGGGAGGAGAAGGGAATGACCTTTCCTCTTCTCACTTCACAAGAGAGGGTGCCTGCCTCTAGGAAGGCGCTCAGTCAGTGTTTGTACCAACTGCGCCTAGAGGTCAAGGCAGGTAAGCTGATAGCAGGGCCAGAGGAGTATCAGAAACCAAATCAGGAAGAAAACAAAACATTCTAGCAAGATGTGATAGCAAGAAGGGTGCAGCTAAGAAGGTGGGCCCATGGACAGATGGTAAATGCCAGAAGAGTGTGTAATATTTTAAGGGACGAAGCAACAGTATGCAGGAGACAAGAATCATGAGCCAGTGGAGAAGGAAATAGAGCTGGACTGAAACATCAGCTCTGACACATACTACTGCATGGCTGTGGGCAAGTTCTTTACCTTTCTGAGCCTCTGATCATAAAAATGGAAAAACAATACAATCCTACAGGGCTGTTCTGAGGATTGTATTAGATAAATGTAAAAGCACCTGGCACATACTGAGTGCTCGCACACGTATGTGTTAATAATAACAAATAAGTATAACTTTACACCACTTGAAGCATCCTCATAAATTTTGACAATCACAGTGATCCTGAGAGGTAGTATAGGCACCACTCCAACGTATGGGAGAGGAGCTGGGAGCTCAGAGAGATGAAGTGGCATGCTCAAAGTCTCGAAGTGACAGATCTGGAACACAGGCTCCTAGTTCTTAGCTTAGAGCTCATTCTCTCAGCTCACACACTGCTTCCCTTCGCTGCATCTGCAGTGGAGAACTGTTAAATGGAGAAATCACCTCTATCTTTCCTAATTTGTTCTGAGAACTCCCACCACCTTCAACCAATGCCTTTTAAAAATCTTTCCCACGCCCAACCAGCCCAAGTTCCTTGCAGTATCATGGTAATGCTGATGAGTCATCTGTCTACTGGATGGCACACAGGAGAAAAAAAATGATAGGAGATCTAATCTGTTCTCTCTCAGCATGGGAACTGCTAGGAAGTTGTAGGCAGAAGGTTAAGGATACAAAAAGTGTTCAGCAAAGGAGCAGTCGATCGTTCCTACTGTCTGAGAAGTCACAGAGAGGATACAATTAGTGGTCCTGCTTATCATGCTAGAAGGGGTCCCAGCAGAGGCTCTGCAATGCCCCCTTCCTTGTCCTTCCCTTCCGCCTCTGCCAGCGCAGACGAGGACAGCAAAGGGGCTCATGGAGTCTCCCAGTCCTGGAGTCGGAGAAGGGCTGCAGGTGTGTGCATATCAGCAGGGGCTGGGGTTAGAAGGCCAAGCCCTTGGAGGGTGAGGTCACCTCTGGGCTCTTAGGAAACTGCATATCTTGTCAGCATTGTCGGCAAAGCTATCACTCATCTGGCCAGTCCAGAGACACTCCATCAGATGGGCTGCCCCTTTGAGTCCCATTACGAGGGAAAGGTCAGTTTCAAGGGAGAGAAGATACTTAGCACAGGCTGTTTGCAAAGCACAAAATATACGTACTTAGTGACAAAGATCTCTTGTTGAAGCAATGCTCTGCTGTTTACAAAGCCCTCTCACATTATTATTTCAGTTAACTCACACATTCATCAAACATTGATTAGTGTCCACTATGATACATGTCAAGCACTGTACTGAGGCATGGGGACATAGAATGAGCCAAAAAAAACTTTTAAAAAGGCGCTCATGATCCTTCATGAAACCCTGGGAAGCAGCAATTATCACCGTTTGTAGATTTATATTTTACTGAAGCTGAAGGATGTGCGGTAACTTAAGGTCACTGGTTCTTAGTGTGATAGTCTTCCTGTGACCCCTCCTGAGAAGCCCTTCCTCTGGGCCGCCTCCCCTCCTGCTATTCTTTGGACACCATTTTCTAAGTTTCACTTCAAGTCTCACCTGCTCAACGACACCTTGAGTGACTACCCAAGGTACAATGAGCACTCGTCCATAAATTCTGATTGTACGGAAGGTTCTTCACCTTTTGGGGGGAAGCTGATGAAAGCTATGACCTTACCCCAAAATGTGTGTTTGCACACATAAAATTATGGAAGCAACTTCATAGCATTCATGGATGCCTCTGAAGCCCCATCCTTGGACCCTAGGTTAATTAGATCAGTCTCACAGCATTATTCCCATGCTGCCTTATAATATTCTCATGATCTGCTTTACAACCTAGTTTAGAAGCTCCTTAAGGGCATGAATTCTTCCATAGCAGTAATAGCACAGGACTTTGCACATCGTGCTTGCTCAAAATATGTTTGTGTATTGACTGATTATGACCATCTGAGAAATCTGACAGTCACTTCAGAGTCAATACCCTTTGGGTGGGGTCCCACAGCCTAAATGTAGGTCCAGGATTGGGAGGAATGAGATAGAAGTAGGCAGAAAAGGGAGCTAAAATTAAATAAGAGGAAGGAAGAAGATTGTAAGTGAGCAGAAAACAATGTCACAATATTACCCTACTGGCTTCTGTGCATTATTTAGATTTGAGATTCTGAGAACTGGAAGAACCAAAACACTCTGCCTTGGATGGCACAGAGCGCTGGTCTCATACAGGTGAGCCTCCCGCACCCTGCTTCCCAGCTTGGCATCCTGCATTACACTCTCTCCCCAGAGGAGAACTGGGTCAGGTTCTTGGGTTTCACAAACCCATTAAAGGCATGCTGTGACAGCTGGTAAGCTGGCAGCTCCTGGGGAGGAGAGGGGAACACGTGCTCTGCCTTTTGTATACCATTGTTGAGGGGCAAGGAAGCCCAGGGGGTGGAGGGGGCGTGGGGGAGGTGGGATGTTCCTCTGAGCTGATAATGTCTAATCACACCCCTGCTATTTAAGAGACTGTGGCACAGCCTCTACTTTGCATCAGTTAGGTTCAGTCCAGGGTTTGGACTTCGCTGAGAGCCTGTTGATCGGATTTCCAGTCACCAGAGAGGCCAGGTACCAAGAACAAAACTTGTCATTAAATAACGCTCTTCAAGACATAGGCCCTTCTGAGTGAGAGTTTATGATAATAATGATGTCCATGATAACTATCAAATGATCCTGGGCATGACAAAAGCAACCATAGGAGAACCTCCTTTGCCTGCTCTCCAAACTGGCTCACCAAACTGAGATTCAGACTGATGCTGTGGGCGAGCTCCTTGCTCTACACTACAGGTTGGCTCATATAAGCACAGGCTGACTTAGGTCTACTTGGACACCGGATGTGTCCAGAGGCATACTTTCCTGTCACTTTGCACTATGTCATGACTACTAGAGATTGGTTCACTGTGGGAGGGGAGGTAGGGTGAGAAAATATGAGGACCCCATCTATCCCTCTCAACCCTTTAGGGTGATTCCCAAGATAACCATAATCCACATCGACAGACATAGTACAAAGCAAAATGGCCTAGACTCCACAATCTTTTATGACTTAGATTATCTAATGCTCACCAAACTTGTGACAGTGTACCATGTTTGTCCCATATTCACCCATTTGGCTGCGGGGTTTAGATTTGGGTATTAGGTCATTTTTGAAGGATATACTACTCCAGTTCAGAAGTGAACTGAGCAAGAGAAAGGAAAGGTAACCAGCAAAGCAAAGAAATGCCTCAGCTCATGTTGGCAAGCCAGGAGATGCTCACGGGCCAGATGTGGTGATGGCGTACACATCTGTTCTCACAGGCCCTCGGGGCCACCAGTGGGAAGAGATTATTCATTGTTCATCAGAGGCCCACGCACAGACTGCCATGTGTGGCCAACAGATCAAAGGGTCCTGAGCCAGGGCAGAGGAGTTCTACAGTAATTGAGACACCAAGAATTTCCTTGCAATTTAACATGAAGTAGTCATTTTGACAATGAGCCTACTTTCACAACTGCAATATATGATCACAACTCATACTTTAAAAGTTAGAGGGGCCGGCCCTGTGGCTGAGTGGTTAAGTTTGTGCGCTGTGCTTCAGTGGCCCAGGGTTTCACCTGTTTGGATCTGGGCATGGATCTAGCACCACTCGTCAGGCCATGCCGAAGCGGCGTCCCACATAGCACAACTAGAAGGTCCTGCTGGAATATACAACTATGTGCTGGGGAGCTTTGGGGAGAAGAAGAAGAAGAAGAAAAAAAAGGACTGGCAACAGATGTTAGCTCAGGTACCAATTTTTTAAAAAAAGAAAGTTAGAATATAGATTACAAATCAAGACATCTAGGTTATAAGTGGTATTCTCCTATTAATTTTTCTGATTACTCTAGGTCTTAATTTCCCCCCTTAGAGAACAAATGAGTGACTCCCATTTAAGAGGTATGTGACATTGGCACTAATAGTTTCAATGTAATTAACAATAATACACTAACAGAGTAATGGTGAAATGGTGTTTGACGTATCCTAGAGTAAAAGGTATCAAATTTCATTTTCTATGAACCAGGTAACATAATCAAGCAGTCGTATCATAAGAGTCTTTCTTTCTAACTTAATTAAAAGCATACAGGAAGCATAAGACCTCGGTTCAAATACCATCTCCTGTTATTTTCTCACTCTGACCTTGGGAAAGTCATTTAGCCTCTTTGAACCTTGGTTTCCTCACCTACTGTAATGTGCTGAATCGTGTCCACCTAAAAGATATGTCCATCTCAGAATGTGACTTTATTTGGAAATAGGGTCTTTACAGATGTAATTAAGATGAGAGCATCCTAGATTTAGGATGAATCCTAAATCCAATGACTGGTATCCTTAAAAAGAGAAAGGAGAGGGGGATCATAGACATAGAGGGAAGAAGGCCACCTGAGCACAGAGGCAGACTAGACTTACGCTGTGACAAGCTGCGGAGCACCAGGAGCTACCAGAAGCTGGATGAGGCAAGGAAGGATTCTTCCCTGGAGTCTTTGGAGGGAGCATGACCCTGCTGACACCTTGATTTTGAACTTCTGGCCTCCAGAAATATGAGAGAATAAATTTCTGTTGTCTTAAGTCACCAAGTTTGTGGTTATTTGTTACAGCAGCCCTAAGAAAATAATACACCTATAAAACAAGGAAATGAATATTTGCCTTCTAGGGCGGTGGTGAGCATCAGATCAGATAGTACATGAAAAAGTGCTTTGTAAACTGCACAGGGCTACTCAAACATGGAGGACTACCCCGGGGCTCTGCGAACAGCTCTTCTGAGGGGCAGTGGGACTCTGTGAAAGGCTTAGAGAGTGATGGGGACACCTCTAGATAAGCAGCTAGAGGAGGAATACTGGAGCGGAACAGTCACATCAGCTCCTAGACTGGGCAACTCCCTCAGTAAAGCTGAGTGGCTGTGTGTGTGACATAGCAAGGGCCTTTGAAGAGCGGTCACAGCATCTAGGTGGGTGTGTGGCCCCCACTTCTCTGAGGATGCCTGCAGGGGGCACAGGAGAGCAGGGGAAGTGGGCTCTCAGCTCTGAGGTTAGGTCCCTTATATCGCCTGATCTCCCACATCTGAGGGTGGGGATAAGATGTCACAGCTCCCTAAATTCATTAACGAATAAACAGCATCATACTCAACACGGGAAAGGATGAAATGAGACAGGAATATTACTAGTAGAAACTATCTGAAGGGCAATTTGGCAAGACGTATTCAGAGCCCTTTAACAACATGCCCAACTGACTGAGGGTGCCACTTGTAGAAATCTAGCCCAAGTCAATAATCTAAGATGCCAACAAACCTTCACATGTAAAGACGTTCGTTGTCACTTTAACATAGCCTTACAGTAGGGTATTTGTTAAGCAAATTATACTTCATTCTTGCAGTAGAATATTAGGTAGTCATGAAAAATTCTAACAGGGGAAATTATTTAAGAGATACTGTTAAATTAAAAAAGCAAAACAGGGCCCGGTCTGGTGGCACAGTAGTTAAGTATGCACATTCCGCTTCGGCAGCCCAGGGTTCGCTGGTTTGGATGCTGGGTGCGGACATGGCACCACTTGGCAAGCCATGCTGTGGTAGGTGTCCCACATAGAAAGTAGAGGAAGACGGGCACAGATGTTAGCTCAGGGCCAGTCTTCCTCAGCAAAAAGAGGAGGATTGGCAGCAGATGTTAGCTCAGGGCTAATCCTTCTCAAAAGAAAAAAGCAAAACAAAATTGTATAGTTAGCATTACTAAGCAATGTAAAGGAGGCATAGAAAAACAATTTTAAATGGTTCTGGACCAAATGTTAAGCATGGTTGCCTCTGAGTAGTTGGGGGGTTATAGGGGACTCTTCTGTTACTTTATACCTTTCTATATGTGTCCTATAACTTTTGTAACCAGTATAAAATTAACAAACAAAAAAACACTAATGAAAAATTGAGAGAGGAAAAAATGCCCTGTGACAGTAGCACTCCTGCTGGGCCCTAGACAGCAGGCCCGTGAGGAGCGTTTGAGGGGAGGGCCTGACTTCGAGGAGCCGCCTCCACCCTGCACTTGGTCATGACTCAGCTGGGGCAGGTGAGCCTACAGCTCCACGGCCCATGGTTGACTCTTCTCCCAGTGGCCATGGCTGCCCACACACAATATTGACTCGTCCCTGTGTACATCTGACATACTTCTTTTTAATTCGTATCAGGAATGTGTACCAACTTGTGTGTGAAAAGTGGCAGAAACAATTCTACCTCTGCACAAATTTTATGCACCAGATGAGAAAGGGCCAGAAGAACAACTCTGGGAGAAGTCGATTTTTAAAGCAAGTCCCTTTACCTGTCACCTTTGTCCCCACCCTGCACCCCTCCCCACACCCCCCACTATCCTTTGGCTAAAGAGGACACAGCTCCCTGGGAGATGCCCTTTTGTGCTTGTCAAGGAATGTCTGAGCCCCTCACACATCATTAGGAGGTCACTGAGCAGGACCCCGCCTTCTGCCTGGGAGCCCAAGAGATCAGTCATCGCTGCAGGGCCCAGGAAGGAGAATTTCCACGGGCTCCACACTCAGACCAGACCAGGAAGTGCCTCAGAGAACAAGAGAGCTTTCCAAGTCAGGCTGACACGAGCATTTCCCAGATAGGATCCCAGAGACCCTTTCTTCCTTTGCTTTAGATCAGGCACAGTCACAATTTCTACCCGTCCAAGTGGGAAGAGAAGAATCATTTTGCAGCCAGACTGCAGTGAAAATATCCCCTTCAGGATGCTCTGGCCTGCTTCCGAGGGCGCAGAGACAATGTGCACACAGCACTCTGTTACAGGATTCCTACAGTCAGGCTCGGAATACGCTGCAAGACAAACTGTATCCTCGGAAACCTAACGACTCCTTGGATGGAAAAATTTCATGGAATTGTATCTCTCAAGACAAGTAAGCACACAAACTGGGTTTTCTAGGACAGTCCTGATTCCAAATAATTAGTTCTGTGATCAGATCATATATCAGGAAAGGCAAGAGAACAACATCTGGGGAGTGTCTATTTTATGCCAGGCATAGCTCCTTACATACGTTACCTAATTGAAATCACCCCAGCAAGCCTATGAGGTTGGTGCTAATATTCCCATTTTTACAGGTCAAAAACTGAGGCAGAGAGAAGTAAAATTTTTGCTCAAGATGACAATAGCAAGAGTACAATCAGGATTCTGATTCTAGATTCACCTGGCTCCAAAGCCTGTACTTTCCCCACTAGAATCCATGCTGAATTTTGATTTTGAAAATATGGCTGCAGTACAAGTAAGGGGGCTTTTCAGCTCAGTCTTCCTATTCCAGAATTTTAAAGTGGTTTGTGCAGTTGGGTAGTAGTGGGGCAGGAGGAACAAGCTCACAAAAATCCTATGTTTGTCTTAAAGGAGACCTTAGTGCTCCAAAAATAAGCCAATTTGAGGCTCTCAGCTAAGAACTTTGAAGTCTGAAACCTGGGGCTAAGAAGTCCTCTGTTTTTATTAGTTAAAATTAGAAGATGTTTCAAAACCATCCGATTTATCACAACTGGATTTTAGATGTGAAACCAAATATACACACAGACATGCATGGCTTGTTCTTTTGGGTTATTTTTGATCCTCCCTGAGGATCTGCATTTCCTCAGATGAGACCTCACTGCTTCCTCGGCTGGCTGAGGTGTCTGGAGGCCCAACTTTGCAGGCCTGGGCCCCTGCTGGCCTCAGGAATTTCAAAGGCCAGGGAGAGATGGGTGGGCAAATTGGCTCCTTTGCTCCTCTAAGCCCCCAGGGCAGTAGCTGTGGTGAAGGGAAGGGAGGAACTCATGCTGCACTGAAAGGGGGTCCTGGATGTGCCTGCGGGTCCTGGAGTTGACTGGTTTGACATCCTGCCTATTTTTGGCTTTGTTATTTTGGAAGTCACCTAACTGTGTGGGCTTTAAAGTAATGCTCCCAGTTTGGGCAATGGGCATTTCCATTTGTAGTGCGTGGTCAGCCTTCTACCTCTCTCTGCCATCAAAACCCATCAGCTCTCACTCCAAGAGGCAAACCTGAACCAGATTTTCAGCCGCAGGGGTCTTGGGATGAAGATCTGGGTCTGGCTTGCCATTCTGACAAGGGGTATATTACATAATAGGATCTCTACTTTCCAGGCCCTTACAACGAAGCTGTTCAGCAAACTTGGCCTCAGGGCCTGAGAAGAACAAGATGGGAAACAGCATTGTTTGGACCATGGGGGACACTCACTGGAGCTGGGGTGGTTGGGGACAGATTCCATCAGCCATGGCGGTCTGAGGTTGGTGCAGGACATTCCACGGGCGGGGGTGGGGGTGGGTCTGAGCACAAACACAAAGGCAGGGATATTTCTCACACAGAGACAGTGAGTAGAGTCCACTGGAGCAGGAGGTCTCTCACAGAGAATAATACCTCACGCTGTTTCACAGAATCACTGCATATTTTCACATAATGATTTCATTTTTATTGTGGGACCACAGCAATTTGTACCATAGGCTGGACAGACACTGTCGACTCAATTTTATAGATGATGATACTGTGGCTCAGGGTGGATAAATGACTTGCCTCAGTCACCTTAGTTTCTTGCCTCACAGGGTAGTTGTGGAACCACGTGTGAAGGTCCTCAATGAACAAACTAACACACTACAGAAATATTATCATGGCTGCCTGAGGTGGGCGCAGAAGCGGGATCACAGGGTGAAATGGTGATTTACCTTGCTGAAAACTTGCCTAGTGCTTGCTCAGGCCCCTTGTCCTACAGGGACTTCCTTGACTTTTGGCCTCATTTCCTGGTCTTGCAGCCTGTGGGGGTGGGGCTCAGCTTGGTCTATCTTGAATTTATCGTACAAGGTGTGCTCGGGACTTGTTCCACACCTAAACAGTGGGGCGCCTGGGAACTGTCATTTCCTGTCTTGACATGTCGAAGCATTTGTTCAGCCTTGGCCGGTCACACTGACTCAGCAGCCCAGGCATGGAAACCGGGGAGGATGGAGGGAAAAGTTGAGACGCTGCAGGAACACACAGGGGGAGCAATGAGGCGTAGAAATCTTAACAATGACAATAATCCCTTCACTGAACGCTGCTTTACCCTTTACAAGGTGCTTTCACAGGCGTTTTTCCCCTTAATCCTCACAACACCCCTAGGGAGGAAGGCAAGGCAACTGTTGCCAGTCCCCCTTTCACTGCTGGGGAAGTCAGTGCAGAGAGTTAAGTGAGGGGCAGCGCTTGGCTTCCAGAACCTAATCCTGTGCTCTACACCTTTGCTACTCAAAGTGTGGGCCGCTGGCCAGCAGCAGCAGCACCTGGAAGCCTGTTAGCAATGTGCCTCTCAGGCCGGCCCCAGACTTAATAAATCAGAACCTGCACTTAAATCAGATCCCCAGGGCGTTGCGCGCACACTGAAGTCAGAGAATGCTGCTTACACCACACTCTCCCAAACCCAGTCCTGTCCTTCAGAGCATTTTTCAGCTGTTGGTCCCTTAGAGTTTACATATCTGGTTTTATTGACTCATTTAAAGACAAGGAAATTGAGGCCCAGGGAGGGGACAGGGCTGTGACAGACGCGGGACAGACAGAACCTTGGTCTTGCAAGTCAGTCCTGAGTCCACCACATCCAGTGACTTTCTCCAGCAGACATGCAATGGCTGTCTGCCTTCCCTTTCCTCCCCGCCCCCCACTCCATAGTTCAACCCTCTAACCGCCCTTGGCTGCCGGTCCCTCGGCCTCTCCCCACAGTTCCAGCCTTGTGTTAAGTGTTAACACAAGTTCTAGGGCCTGGGGTTAACACTCTATTAAAGCAAACAGAGAAGTCTGTACCTCCTGCTAACAGTCGAGGAGCCGTGTGGGAGTGCGGGGCACTGAGGGGCCTTTGCACAGCTGTCCAAGGGCAGGCCAACGAGCCAGGGCTGTCTCTGCCCTTTCCCCTCTGGCCCTACTGCCTATAGGAGAGGGCTGGGGAATCTTCACTTGCTGAGAAGGAGACGCTGCACAGGCTTTGTAAAACGCCCACTTCATTAGGAAGTGTGAAAATGCCCGAATAACTGTGTTAATCTGGTAATGATTTCCCCTCTCTGCACTGGTCTCACTGTGGGCCAAATTTGGTGCCCGTGGGGAAAGCAATTCCTAGGCCGAGGTGGGAGCTTGGGGCCAGGATTCCCCCCACTTCTACTCCACTGAGGCCGGGCAGGATGGTGCTCATTCCCCTAGCTGAGAAACAAGTTCACAAAGGCCAGTGGAGCCTCCCCTCCCCTGTCCCTGTGTGAGAATGCCGATCCCTCCCGTGAGGAGGAAGCAACATGTGCTGTTTCTCCTACACTCACGCAAGGTTTATAGTCGGCCCGGAATGAGCCTGTCTGCGTGTGTGCAGAAACCTATCTTTTTATCTTTGGACCTAGGATACATAATGGATTAGAGGAAGATCAGGGCCATCCATAAGGAGAGAGAGGAAAAAAAAAGCGAAGGCGCCAAGGGGCCTGGAGGGGCCTGGAGACATTACGCCACTATGTCACACAGACACGGACCTGTCATCTAACCGTGAGTTAGGGGTAACAGCTGAATGAAATAATTAATTTCTCATTGTGCTTCATGTGAGCTTTAGAAATGCCTTGAGGGTTGAAAAGCTACTAGAATAGCATTCTCATATTCCTCAGACTATTAAAAAAAAAGTAAATAAATAAAAACCAAGCCTTGTTTGTTGTAGAAACACCTACCAAATGGCTCAATGAACTTGCAAATTCACCAAATCTGTCCTGGGCAAGTCATTAACCATTTCTGGGCCTCCCTTTAAAACAAAGAGGCCTAGATGTGAGCTCCATAATCTTCTAATGTAGGAAGTGACTCTCCTGCTCTCAAGATCCAAACTGGGTGGCGGTACCCTTTACTGGGTGAGCCATCCCTCCTCCTTCCGCCCTGGCCTGCGGAGTCCACCTTTAAGGCCCACCCGTAGCTGCTTGTACCCTTTGAATCGAGATGCAATCTCTTCTCTTCATTTAGCCCCTTCTTATATCTTATTTTTTAAACCATTGTGAGATGAGGTTGGGGGACAGATCCTTCAGACAGATGAGGTGGTTATAAGGTCACTGAGCTCTCTGTTGGTAGAAAGAGCACTGGTTAAGAGTGGGAAACGCTCTGGTAGTTCTAGTTGTGTGACCTTGTGCAAGCCACTTCCTGGAATCTCAGTTTTCTCCACTATAATAGAATAATAGGGGCCGTCCCGTGGCAGAGTGGTTAACTTCACATGTTCTACCTCGGGAGCCCAGGGTTTCGCTGGTTGGATCCTGGGTGTGGACATGGCACCACTCATCAGGCCATGCTGAGGCGGCATCCCACATAGCACAACTAGAAGGACCTACAACTAGAATATACAACTATGTACTGGGGAGGCTCTGGGGAGAAAAAAGCAGAAAGAAAAAAAAAGAAGACTGGCAACAGTTGTTAGCTCAGGGGCCAATCTTTAAAAAATAAAAAAGAATAATAACTCTAGTTACTACTGCTAGTTATTCGTAATTCTCAAAATTATGCTAACATTCAAATGATGTGATCGAACCACCAAGACTATAACGCGTTGGGGCTGGGCCGGTGGCGCAGTGGTTAAGAGCACATGTTCCGCTTCTGCGGCCCGGGGTTTGCTGGTTCGGCTCTCAGGGGCGGACACGGCACCGCTTGGCAAGCCACGCTGTGATGGGCGTCCCACATATAAAGTGGAGGAAGATGGGCATGGATGTTAGCTCATGGCCAGTCTTCCTAAACAAAAAGAGGAGGATTGGCAGCAGATGTTAGCTCAGGGCTAATCTTCCTCGGAAAAAAAAAAACTAAAAAAAAAAGACTATAATGTGTAATCAGTGTGTAAAGTACTGATTTTACTCTTACAGGCCAGATGGTCTTAGATTGGTGCCTTCACCACTTCCCTCCAGATCCTTTGAGACTAAGGATAATGTCCAAGCGGTTTGGCTTCTGGAAGAGTGGGAATATTCACATAGCTCAGCACACTACTCATTCCTAAATCAGGAATGTGAAGTCACCAATAATGTCTTAACTGTAGCTTTAATAGTACACAAGATACTCAACTGCTGCCCTCCAGGATCAAACGGAGCTTACCTGGTATTCTGATGTCCCAAAGATATCTAAGAACCAACAGGCTGTAGCACAGATTTTGTCACATAATAGGTGCCCAATAAATGTTTACTGAATGAATGAATGAAAGAACAAACCTTCACAGTATTTTGATCTGAAGTATGTATCAAGGGTCTGAAGGGAGCTCAGGAAGACATTTCTCAGACACCCTCCTACCTCCAGGTAGCACCACCCTTAAATTTCTCATTCTAAAGTAATTCCAGAAAGGAGAGGTCCCTATGCTCCTTGGAGGCAGACTCCTGAGTATTCTACCCAGCAGGTACCTTCTTCCTGCAATATTAAAATAAGTACAATTAATATCTCTAACTATCCTGGAAAGATAATGTCTCAAAGCTAACTGTTTAGGAAAGGTTATTTACCTTGACCATTCATTACTGACAATGTTTGAATTTCACAGATTTGCGACCTCGCACAAGGGACACAGGCCCTCTGAACCACTTCTGTGCCTAATAAATACCTTTGGCAGAGACAAAGCCTTCATTTACATAATTGCTTCTGAGAATAGATGTATTAAGCATACTTTATGAATTTCACTGCTGGAACAGTAAGCAGTGTTAGGTCTTAAACATATAAACAAGTAGAGCCGGCTCCTGCCATGGCAATAACCTAAAAATGTCTTCCTTGTCTACATATGGTGCCTCTCCCAAACTTCTTTGATAGTCAGCCTTTTTAACACACGGTGGGGTTTTTTATTTTTCATTTATTTTTTAATTTTTAAATTTTTTTTTTAAATTTTATTTTTTCCTTTTTCTCCCCAAAGCCCCCTGGTACATAGTTGTATATTCTTTGTTGTGGGTTCTTCCAGTTGTGGCATGTGGGACGCTGCCTCAGCGTCGTTTGATGAGCAGTGCCATGTCCGTGCCCAGGATTCGAACTAACGAAACACTGGGCCACCTGCAGCAGAGCACGTGAACTTAACCACTCGGCCACGGGGCCAGCCCCATGGTGAGGTTTTTTAAATGCTGGATTACGTTCAGGTCTATTATTCCACAAAATGGAGCAGGTCATCAGACTGTCTACACCAGAGGACAGTGAGTGTGCTCCAGTCTAAATGCTTTCAGAGAGATAGTGCTGGACCAAGCATCTGTCTAAATGCAGGATTTCCATTGGATTCTCCAATACTCAGTTGCTCAGACACTCTCCTTTAGATCAGTGGGTTAATATTTCCATCTCTACACATCTGAGCAGTCCCACCAGCCACTTACCAGCGGCTTATAACTATGGGGATTCTCCAGAACCTTAGGTTGGAACCTGTCTGTGTGTAGGGTGGGAGGGTGGGGGTGTGATTTGTGAAAGAGCCCCCAGTTATTATGGAACAAGCTCTGGTCTGGAGCATCATTCCCAGACTTCCCTAATGAGAAGAATCACATGGTGTGCTTATTGAACAAACGGATTCTCAGGCCCTTCGCCAAGACATTCCAATGCAGTGATTCCAGGATGGGGTCTGATTTTTACCTGGGAATTTTGGGAACCACTGCTCTAGAGCAGCTGGTCCTCAAATCCAGCCTTAAGGATCTCTCAAGATTGTAAAAAGCACATGGCTGTCCTCCCATGATCATGGTAGCTTAGGTATAACCACGTGGTCCCCTGTGGCAACCGGGATGCTATAAAGGAAGGCTGACTGCATTGGGAAATTGCTGACTACTCCCATCCTTCCTTAGTTTCCTCTGGTTTCCCTCCTCCCTCTCTGACCAACCCCCGAGTCTCTCCCAATTAGATTGTTCTTAACCCTTAACCTTGTTCTCTTCTTTCTCCATACACTTTGCCTGGGTGAGTTCATCCACTCTCATAGTTACAACTACCACTGACATGCTATTGACTTCCAAAACTGTACTTCTAACTCAGTTCTCTCCTGGCGTCCAACTCCACTTGTGTCAGACCAAACGTGTTCCACAGGCACCTCCAACTCAACGTTTCCAAAACAAATTCATTACCTACTTCTCCACAACTTGTTCTTCCTTCTCTCTTCCCTACCTAAGTGAATGGCAACACTGGCTTCTCAGTGGCCCCAGCCACACTCCTCCCTTTCCTCACCCCACAGCCAGCTGATCCAGAAGTCCTGTGGATTTCACTTCCTAAGCCCTCTTGGATCTGTCTCCTACTCTCCATAGCTACTAGGTTAGGTCCTTATTAGTTCTCACTGGGATTATTGCAACAATCTTTAAACTAGTCTTTCCGCCCATTAATATAGCTTCCCTTCATTTAATTCTTCTTAGCGCCACCAGAGTGACCTTTTCTACAATGCAAATCTGAACACTGTACTCATCTGTCCACAGGATAAAGCCCAATCTGCTTAGCATGACTATCTATCATCTGGCCCCAGCTCTCTGCACACCACACCCCCTTGCATCTTGCCCCCAGTGCCTCTGCATCTGATGCTCCCTCTGCCTGGAATGTTCTTTCCTGGTTAAGTCCTATTCATCCCTGAAGACAGGTCAGCTGGGTAAGACTACCATTCCCCTTCTGGGTCTGACTTAGGTCTTCCAACAGGCCCCCTCTACACCCTGGGCTCACCTTCAACATAGCACCACGGTGTAGTCAATGCAACAACAGCCACTTATTGGGTGTCTATTATGGTCCAGCCACTATGCTGGGTGCTGGGAGTTTCAGTAAAGGAGACAGACTACAAAAAAGAACAACAAAGTATTTTCTGGTCTACCTTTGTCATTAAACTGTAAGTTCCTGGAGGGGATCATCTGCTGCTTTTTCTTTTCTTTTTTTTTAAATCTCTGCATCCTAACTGCATAGCACAATGCCTCAGTTCCTTGCACCTAGCAGGAAGGAAAGAAGGGAGGGAAGAAACTGAGGTTGTTTAACCTGGAGAAGAGAATGAGGGAGCTGCAGTTCCAGTATTCAAACATTTGAAGAGTGATTTTATGAAAAGGAATAGATGGGGTTTTATTTGTGGCCCCCAAGGGGCAAAAGAGGACACTCTGAGAAAAGATAATGAGCTGCCACATTTCAGACCAAGAAGAGAAGAGGCGCCAACTGACATGACAAGCTGTCTCCTATAGCTGATCTCCTATGGAGATCCTCGATGCAGCCTTCCTGGATTCACCTGGGCAGGGACCGGTCCGTCTGCCGCATATCCCCACAGCACCCACACACCCTCTAACACAGTGCGTATGACACTGTGAGGAAGCAATCTGTTTTCATGTCATCTCCTCAATTTAGCACTGTGAGCATTTTGGCTTATTTTTGTATTCACAGAGCCTAACAGAGGCAGTACAGAAAAGCTCAGGCTTTAGGGCCCTTGTTCCGTCATTTAATAGTTGCATAAGATTGGGCAAACTTAGTTACCTCTCCTAGTTCAATTTAGACATCCAGAAAATGGGCATAATAAAAAATATTAAGGCTTAAACAAATGTGCTCAGCACAGTGTCTGATACACAGTAATGCTTAAATGTCCTACCATCCCAATGATCCTCAAGATGACCCGTGAAGTTCTTCTGTTTCAGGCAGAAGCTGAAGTAGAAAAAGACTTTGCATTAGGCCACAGAGCTGGACCCTGGGCCAGGATTTTAGACATCTCATATAGTATTCCTTTCAGGCATTAAAAAAAAGTTTTCTCCCTGATTTTTCAATCATGCTAAAATGATCTGACAATAAAAGGAAGTACTTTCTTCTCCAAGGGAATACAAATGTTCTCTGTGAATTACATCACCTCTTCCAAAGGAATTATCTTATCAATCAGAAGAGAAGCTCAGAGCTCACAAAATCTGTCTACACCAGTGCTCCCCATCGTTGCCACTGGACTCTACAGACCTTCTAAGTCAATCGCTTGACTTCAGAGAGGATTGTGGCAGTATACTACTGTCACCTTCTCAACAACAACTGCCAAATGCTGGGAAAGTGTGATGCTCAGGTGCAGGACCAAACCAACAACCTTGGCCTCACAATTCACTGACCTCCACACACCAATGACTTTCACCTTCATTCCAGCAACTCACTCACCTGGATCTTGCAATCGGTACTTCTGGTATTTTAAGAAAGAAATCCCACATTTTGATCATGAAACTTCCTATTTCTCTCTCTCTCTCTCACTTCCTTTTCTTACTAATGATGCTCTTCAGCTTTATTGAGCTTGCCAGCCCTTGAGGCCTCCCTAGCATTCCAATCCACTGGCGACACTTCTTCACTGTCCGTTCTCGTGTTCAGGGCTCATAGGTCCAATACACCCTCAACAATCCCCTGTCACTGCTCCTCCTGGTCCATCTGCCACTCCTGCTTTGCCAGACACATCCAGAACGATCCATCTAACTCTAATTCCTCTGCTCCTGCTCCTGGGCTGCTGAGCTGTGCTGGAGAAAATCACACATTTGTGGCAACCGGCACCATGACAAATTTATCAGCCAGGCTCTCCCTGCTCCTTAACCTTTTTTTTTTTTCCATTTGTTCCTGGTCAGTTCCCTCCTGTATTTCCCCCTCTTCTCAAGCTCCCCAAACCTGTCACAACTCTCTCCCTCATTCTCAGCAGATGACCTGCCAACTAACTGCCCTTGGGATTTCCTTTTTAGTTCTTTCTTTTAAAGATTCAGAAGTCCAGGCATCTTAAAAGCGACCAAGTATAGGAGTGACAAGCACAAAACACAGCCCCTGAAGAATCGCCCAGCCAGCCAGTCAGGCATAGTGGAAGTGGAGTCTCCTCTGAAAAGAGAAAGCACGAGTCGGGGTGTCGGCTGGGAACAAGACAACAGCCCTTCCTGCCTTTAGTTTCCCACTGAATACATTCTGGAGAGTTTTTGATTTTGCCCTTGTCACTTCTATTCTTCATCAGATAGCTGGTGCTGTGTGAGGCTGAGTGGCATCCGAAGGTGGAAGAAAAAGATGATCATAGCAGGCGAGCAAACCCCTTCCCCAGGCAGATGCTTTATAATCCAGATTACCCTGTGCTGCCTCCAAATGAGAAGGGACAGAGCCGTAATCGTTCCTGTGAGATTTGCGTGTGTGTGTGTCTATTTCACGGTCATCCCAGGAGTCAGAAAATACCGGTCCAAAGTGGCAAACAAGGGGGTAGAGTGACACCTCAACTCCATGCCACGGCTGCCCAGTTCCCTGATGACCTGGCCCCACTCACTTCTCCAGGCCCATCTCTCCTCGTCCCTCCCTGTTCCTTGTATTAAGCATAATGAGCCTCTTTCAGTTCCTCCAATGTACTGTTGTGTCTTTCACCTCTGGGTCTTTACATCTTCGCTTTACTCATCCCTATGACAGCTTAAACAGAAGTTCTTCTGGGAAGCCTTCCCTGACGCTCGCCTAGACTAGGTCAGGGACCCCTGCTCCCTGACCTCCTGTGCTCCAATAGCAGAGCCCCCTGAACCTACCTTACCACTCATCACATCCACTTCATGGCTACTGCTAGTTTGTCTGCTTCCTCTTGTAGAATATAAGCCCCATAAGGGCAGAGATATCATCTGTCTTGTTCTCCATGGTATCCTCGAAACAGGACCCACCTTCTCTAATGTCTCTATACTGGTCCCAGAGAATCAAAGATTTTAGATGTGGACAGAACACTAATATCAGTGCACAGAGGGAAGAAAGTCTCAGTGAAGACGAAGCTTGACCTAGGAGGAAACCAGTCTCGACAAGAAGACCCAGAGTCGATGACAAATCCTGTAGGTTTCAGGATGCAATGGCTCCAACTCTCTACACAGGGTCTTGGATGAAGAGGCCTGTGTCTCTGACGAAGTAGAAGCAAATGGTAAGAGGTTGGTCCTTTAAGACCAAGGAGATTTAATGTCAAAGACAGTATAGGCAGGTAAACTCAGGTTCCTCTAAGTAATGAGGGTTCACATGTTCCAGCTTCTTATGGGTATCAATGAGGCTCTCAGAATCCATTGCAGTGCCCTCCTGGGTCATAGTTTTGTGCTGATCTGGCCTGCATCCTAGGCCTGTTCTCCAGGCTCCCGGCCCTAGTCTCCCACTTTCTGATCTTATTACTGACGCTCGCCTGTCTAGCCCCCCAGATTTCATCTGGGCAACTATACCCACGCCTGCATCCAGCCAGACCCTCAGTCCTGCCGGAATGAGCTGACTTCACCAACCAGCACCAAACAAAGCACTGGACTTTGTGGCAGGAAGCGAGAGGGGAAGACAGTGCAAACAGAGAGGGTGCCCATGGAGGCTGCAGAGCTGAAATGAGCAAAAAATACTTCCACAGACCTGCTTCTCTCATTCCAGCAAAATGCCCAACTGGCACTGTTTTCAGAGGAATTAAGCTGCTTTTGCCTTACACTGAGGACAATCACAAGTTCCTGGAGGATAATATTGAGAAGGGAATGGTCTCGGATCACACTCAGACCTAGTAGAGGAATGGCAGTGGGATGCTGGTTCTCTTGCCATCTAGGTCCTTAGCAGAAAGCTCTGCGTGTACTTCTTTAATCAGTGCTTCTCAGCTGGGGCTACCCATCGGAATCCACTAAGGAGCTTTTCAAATATATGGGAGTACAAGTCCCACCTCAGATCATAATCACAATTTCTGGGGCATAAGATTGGGGCCTGGGCATCTGCATCTTTAAAAAGCAGCCCAGGTAACTCTGAGGCACTCCCTAGTGCTATAAACCATGACCAGATCTCTGCTCCTGTCTAGATCAGTGTGTCTGCCTGAACACTAGTACTTAGTGACCAGGGCCCACACCTATGTAATTCTCTCTACTCAGAGGCCACCCTGGCACCTTATACAATAGGGTGCTCAATGGAAGGGACTGTGCTGCTGCTCCAGATGGTATTTTTAGAAACATTACCATCCCCACTCTGTGTGGCAACAGCCTTGGCCAATGTGCTCATGAAGGACCATGGCAGAGAGGGCTGATGCAGGCATTTGGTGCCAACCCTCCACAAACTGACCCTCCTCAGAGGCCCAGCAAGCTGGGACACTAGGATGAGGTGGCTAAGAGGAGGTTACTTTCCAGAGTATGCAGGAATATTCTCATTTTCCTTAAAAAGAAAACCCCTTCATGCAGTGCATGGATAGAAACCTCTAGCCCTTCATTGAATCTATTTCTGTGGTGTCCATCTCTCTATGCCCAGCACTGTAATGGGTGATCAACACATGCTGGCTAAGTGAATGAACAATGGAGACCATCTTCATGCTTGGGCTCTCTGCCTATGTGAGTGGCTGGCCCAATGAGGAAGAAGGGATGGAGTAATTGGGCAGTTAGGAGATTCCTAGACTGCCATACTGCCTCACTCACTGTGCCTGAGAATCAACAGGAAATATTTTTAAGAACCAAGCCCTGAACTACCACCCTAAGTTCATGATTTCCATCATGGCCAACTGCCTGTCTACATCTCATAATCACTTTTCTGTCAATTGTTGCTAGAAAGCTATGACCTAGGCATGTTCTAGGACACCTAAATTCCTTAAAACTAAAATACCATATTATTTCTATTTAAGAATTGTTATCCAGGGGCCGGCCTGGTGGTGCAGTGGTTAAGTTCTCACGTTCTGCTTCGGCGGCCTGGGGTTTGCTGGTTCGGATCCTAGGTACAGACCTACACACCGCTATCAAGCCATGCTGTGGCAGGCATCCCACATATAAAGTAGAGGAAGATGGGCACGCATGTTAGCTCAGGGCTAATCTTCCTCAAAAAAAAAGAATTGTTATCCAATTCATCCCTGAAAGGGAATGTCCACTGTGTCCCACTGCTGGCTGCTAAGTTTAAGATATTTTGGGTACTACAGAGGATGCTCATTAACATCTCAGTGGATCTGAGAGGGCAGAGAATAGGCCAAACGATCACCACTTCCCCGAACGTGTCTTTGGGTGCTGAACCTCACGCTATGGAGGCAGCATGACAACAGTTATGACTTTGGATCAAGTGCGTTTTCATGGGTCTTCTGGAAGGACTGCTGGCTTCCTCAAGGAAGGCAGTATCGTGCAGCGGAAAGAGCACTGGACTTGGAATCAGAAGGCCTGGATCCACTGCCAACTAGCTGAGAGTCACTCACAAATACCTCACCTCTGTAAGCCTCAGTGTCCTCAGGTATAAAATGAGGCTACTGCCCTCCCTACTTGGAGGGTTGTTGAAAGAATCAAATAAAATCGGAAGTGTGTATACACTCACTCTCTCTGTACATTTTAAAGTGATGTATTTGCAGAAATACCAGGCTCTCCTCTGGGGACACTGCCTGCCCAGCAGGCCTTTCCTGTGGTGGCTGATTCTCTCCCACATCCCTTAGACTCTGGGGTGGAGCTGGTATCCTTCTTGCTCTTCACAGATGCAGACTTCTCTTCTTTGTTTCATAAGAGCTCCAGCTTTGACTCTAGTGTGATAGACTATACTGCCCCCTACCCCTCCTTGTCCACTCTCTCCTCCTATTACCCACCGCCCCACACTCAAAGATTTTAGCTCCTGATTCACTGTCACTCATTCCAACACGAATCCTGTCATAAGTCACATAGATGATCCTTCCAACAACCCAGCCTCTCACTCCCTGAACGTCCTCACTTCTAGATTACCTCCACCACTCACTGTCTTGGCCATTCCTTTGATACAACTAACAAGAACCACAAACACTGTCACAATCTCACTTTCAAATATCCTACTCTGACCACCACCTCTTTCTGGTTCTCTCCCTCTAGGACCCCAACTCCAGCAATCCTGCAATCCCCCAAGGCCTACAATCTGTTGATCCTGCCTGCTTTTCATTGCCTCTTACCCCCCACCCCTGTGTCTTCTCCTCCTACCATACTCGACTGTTATGAATCAACCCCTCGCACACAGCCTCAGCTTCTGCACCCCTCTTTCCCTTTGCTGTACTCATCTGGTGAAACCACAGCCTTGTTAAATCCAGCGCTCTGCCTACTCCCTGTTCCCAGGCAATTACTGTAGCTGGAAAACAGCACACCGTGCTTACTGGTCTTACTTTAAATTTATGATCACTAACTTCCCACGGGCCTTTAATGCTGCGCTCTAATCATATTTCCTCAGTAAATTCGTTCTCCCACTCTCCTAGATGAAGACTTCATATTTGTTCCTCTATCCTCGAACTCCCAATTCCCTCCCCTCCACTCACACATTCAGCTGAGGACTTCAAGTACTACTTCACCAAGAAAACTGAAGCGATCAGCAGGGAACTTAAAGTGCCACTGCGGCATCTACCCACCCACCCACATCTGACTACACACACTCTCCTTCCTCGATCAGGGCCAATCCCTCTGCCATGCACTAGACCCCATACCCTCTTGTCATCATTACGCTAGGAGTTCTTTCTTTTTTTTTTTTTAAAGATTGGTACCTGAGCTAACATCTGTTGCCAATCTTTTTTTTTTTCCTTCTTCTTCCCAAAGTCCCCAGTACATAGTTGTATATTCTAGTTGTGAGTGCCTCTGGTTGTGCTATGTGGGGTACTGCCTCAGCATGGCCTGATGAGCAGTGCCATGTCCACGCCCAAGATCCAAACTGGCAAAACCCCGGGCCGTGGAAGTGGAGAACACGAATTTAACCGCTTGGCCACGGGGCCGGCCCCTATGCTAGTATTTCTTCCATTAAAAAAAAGAAAGAATGAACTTCTTGACCCCGCTTCCTCCTCTAGCTACCACCTCATTTCTCTCCTTCCCTTAAAACTGCTTGAAAGAGATGTCTGGACTTGCTGTCTACAACTTCCTTCCTCTCTTTCTCTCTTTGAATCCATTCCAATCAGGGTGTGCACCCACCTCTCCACTGAAACTGTTCGTCCAAAGTTAGCGACCTGCACATTACTAACCCCATGGCCATTTCTCAGTATCCCTCTGACCTGGCCTACAGCAGGTCAAGTGTGCGTCTGACGCAGTTGACTCCTCTCTTCACTTGGTTTCCAGGATATCACACTCCCCTGTTTTCCTCCCATCATCCTACCTGCTACTTCTCCATCTCTTTGGCTGACTCTTTTGCTCATCTCCTCAAGCTCCATATGTTGAGACTCCCAAGTTTACGTGCAAAGCCATGGTCTGGTCAAGAAAGGATTAGAGTGCCAAGGGAAGTCATCGTTTGAGCTTTCAGGCGCCCCCTTCCCGTCCTCCCTGAAGTGCACCAGTGCCTGGGGGCTCTCACCACTGAACCAAACTCTTTTCTTCACTGGCTTTTCAGGAGTTTCCTGGGGATGAAGGAGAGGTGGACACCAGGGGTGAGGTAGTAAACAGACCAAAGCCGAGGGGCAGGTGCCACTGTCAGAATCAGAGTTCAGGCTGAGAGCTAAGGAACATGGTTTCCAACCATCAACTTCTGTAATCTCCACAGAACAACCTTCCCAGAAGGTCACACGCTGCCTCTTGAATAGGCCAATGGGGCAACAGAGTCCAAGAGAACTTGAGAAAATGGGAGAATCAGATGGGTTTTTGCAAATTTTTTTTTTCTAAGCCAAGATGTTCAACTTTGGCTCACTGAGAAATAGAGAACGAAGAGGGACGTGACTGCCATGAAGGGGAGAAACAAGAGTTCATTTCATTTGTTATTTTTCCTTTTTTTTGGTAAGGGCACCAGACAGGCTTCCCATTTGAGGAGTGATAAGGATTTGCCTTGGGACACTGAAAAAAATAACTTTTCTCAGTGTCACAGGGGAAAAAGTATTCTTCCTGGGGAATGGAAAAGGCATTAGTCAGGGTGAGGGCAGAAGGATCTACTCCCACACAGGCCTGGTTTGCCAGATCCAATGGTGTGAGGTTGCCTCTTACCCCTGGGCTGGGCCTTCTCCTTTCAGGCTGGGTTTAGCCTGACTCACAGCTCCAAAGGCCCCTACCTCCTCTCAGCAAAGAACACCAGAAAAACATCTGCTACCCCTAACCCTCCACTTCCCAAAAGAAATGATTAAAAAGTTAAAGAAACACTTCCATATGGAAGAACCCTATCCCAACAGGTCACCACAAAGATACTTCAAACACAATATAACAGGAAGAGCTAAAAAAAGCAGAAAAGTTCACAGAACCCACACAATCTTTTATATAGGAAAAAAAAAAAAAAGCCTGGGTAACTTTACACAGTTCAGAACACCATTTGGCAGTTAAGCACGTCCTTAATCTGCTCAATTTGCTTATTATAGTAAAGGTTTAGAAGACTTTGAGAGTGGTGGCCAAAAATACTGTAATAATCTCTACTCCTAAAGTAAACTCACAGAGCGAATTAACTTCTTCAACTGAAATATTTCAAAGTTGAAAGTCCCCCATACCACCCAACACAGAGACTGGCCACAGGGAAGACACGGTCGCTTAAAATCAGAACCGCTTGAGTGGATTTGTGGTTATTCACCCAACAAACATTTACTGGGCCCCCAAAACAGGCCAGGTCCAGTATTAGTCACCAGGATACAAAATTAAGCATGACATTCCACCTACCCTTGAGGTGCTTACAACATAGAAGGCATACTGCAGTTACTAAGTTAGAATCAGACCTTCCACAGAAGGAGGCATTGGAGGTAAGCAGCGGGGAGAGGCAGCGCAGGCGAGCACGGGCTGCGGGGTCACACAGATCTGGCTGCTTAAATCTTAGCCCTGCTGGAGCTGTGCGACACTGAATAAGGCCCTTCCTGAGCCTCAGCTCCCTCAACTATAAAATGGGATAGAACTATCTTTCTTGCAGGGTTTGGCATAAGAATTAACAGAAATATCCATAGGCACTCCACCCACTTTTGACAGCCGGGAGACTTTCTCCACCTCCAAAGCCCTGTGAAATTCTGAAAGGCTTCAGCTAAGAACCTTGTGGATATTTTAAGGCCAGAGGAGAGGGAATAGACAAAAAATGACCATTAAGAAGTGAGAACAAAAAAGAAAGAAGAAAAAACAACAACAACAAAAAGCCCACGGATATTCTGTTTAGGTGGACTAGAAACAGTCATTTTCTTTGGAGAGTAACAAAAACAGGCAGTTCACACTGAGTTTGGCAAATCAAAGGCCAAGGGAAGCCTGTCAGGAGCTTGGCAGAACGATGATGGGAGCGTTTTGTTGCTCCAAGGGGAAGACCCGGGGTGAGGGCACCAAGCAAAGCTGAGCCTCCCATCCAGGAGGCTGCAAGCTGGCTTCTTCGCTACCTCCCTGGGGCCTTAAATTGCTTCCTGAGGCGAGGACCCGGCTAATGGTTTATTTACAACAGGAAGAAGCAATTACCTTGGAGAACACGGAGTCACATACCTCGCCATTAACCAGAAACACCGGCACTCTCCACCAATAACCCCCAAAGATATATGAAGGAGCAACCGCCCCCACTCAAAGCCACTGCCAGGGCTCCCCTCCCCACCCCACTCCGGGGAGGTGATTTCAAACAAAGCGTGAGAAGGGGAGGCTGGGCAGCAACACCAGGCTTTGAGTTGGGAAAGTATGAAGTTATTTTTGGTTCTGCTGCTGCCTTTTTTGTGAGACCCTTGTCCTCTATGGACAAAATGACATGACACGTTCATTCATGCCCCAAAAGTAGCTTCCCCGAAATAATTCTGTCGGTAACACTAAAACAAACAAAAAATGGATAGAGAGAAATCCTTGTGGGTGAACGAGACAGGGCAGAAGACAGGGCGCTCAGGACGGCAGTGCGGGGAAGCCAGGCCCGGAACGAACACGGTGCACCTCCCCACTGGAAAGCCAGCTTACCTGTTAGGGAAAAGCTGGCAATGCTGCTGCCAGAGTAGCTGGGCTGGGGGTGGACACAGGTGGGTAAAGTTTCTAGAAAGACCCACAGAGCTTTCCTCTTTTTCCAGAGGAAAGCCGGAAGCTCTCCATGGGAGGAGGCTGACAAAGACAACGGGAAAGAAGCCTAAGGGAATGCAGGCTGTCTGTTCTGATATTTAATATCCACGAACTAAAAGCAGAAGAGGTGCAAAAAGCTTAATAGTATTTGTAGTTCGAATTAAAGTGTTCAAAGCCCCGTTATAGGGCAGGGTAATGTATGCAATGACATCTGGGACTGCAATCAGCAAAGCGCTTTCAAGAGCTGCCAAAGCAAACAGCCAAATAACAAATCCACTTTACAGATCATCAATCTGGTCCTGGACTTGCCAAGGTAAATAGTACAAGGCTGAAGTTTGCTTTGCAAACCAGGGAGCTGGGAGTTTAGCAAGGCCTTGATCCAGAGCAGCACCGTTGGGCCAGGGCCTCCGGAGCTTCTCTCGAATCAGGAAACCCTACACGTGAGCAGGACACAGAGAGGAGGCGGGGAGTCTGGGCAGCCCGCTGGGGCGGGGTCTGAAGACAGTCGTCACTCTGGTAGACCGCCACAGCTGCCAGTGCCCTTTCAGGTGCCCACTCTCCAGCCCAGATTCTGGCCAGACTAGAGTTTGTGGATTTCTGAGAAGAAAAACCATCCAAAACTTGCTTTTTCTCCCTTTCTTCCAGTCACTATGAAGGGCCATGAATTCTCACTGTGGGAAAGGCATTTCTCAGAGAAGTCAGTCAGTGTCCGGAGAAGGTGCTGCCCCGGACTGGGAATCAACGTGGATGCTCGTCAGCACAGCAGGCTCACAGGGACCCCGACCCCCCGCTGCTTCTGAGTCTGGAGCAGCCCTGAAGGGACAACAGCAGAGGGGCACCCTGTGGTCATCACTCAGAGTCTTATAATTGGAGAAGAGCGGCCAGACCTTTGGCTCAGACCCAGCAGACCCCAGCCTCTCCTTTATTTCAGCACCAACCTAGCCTAGAAATACAGCCATTTCTCTCCTCTCTCCTCCACCCAAAACTGTCTTGATGCAATATGTCCTAAGCCCTGAAGACCACGAGAAGGGAAATTTGTAATTACATATTTATTTATGCGAGTGCTTGTTTAACGTCTGTTTCCCCTACTAGACTGGGCTAATAGCTTCCTGATTGCTTAGGTCTCTCCACTAAGGCATCCCCAGGGCCCACTGCAGTGTCTAGTCCACAGGAGGTCCCCAAGAAATATCTGGTAGCTGAGAGGGCAAATGAATGAGAGGTATCATGCACTGAGCACCTAGTATGTGCTGGGGTACTCATCCAAGCACACTGTTTAATCCTTAACAAAGCTTTATTATTACTACCCCCATTTTCCAGATGAGCACACTGAGGCCTAGAGGGCCAATAATCATTTAATTAAACTTCCTTCAATGTGTCAACATTAATTAACTGGAAAAGAGCTCCATTTGTGGGAACCGGGCTGCTCGGATGGTCCCTATACCTCGCATCTTTGCATTTCTCATAGTGTGGGGTTCAGAGAAGCCACTCAAGAAATATCTGTCAAATGACTGGCAAAGAATAGCAGAGTCCACTCCGCTTATTTCTTACTATGTTAAGGATGTGGGCCAAAGACAGCTCCTTTGGATGAGGGGAAGAAGAAGGTATTCCCAAAAAATCAGGCGCCTTGACTGAGGACACATCGTAGATCAGCCCTGGGAAGCAGGACTCAGCACACTGGGCCAGAGGGGCTGTGCCCCCTCTCCACCTCTGGGAGGAATTCGCTGCTCTGAATTCACAGAGCACACACAAGGCTTTAGGATTTTCATGGAAGAAGGCTTGACTAAAACGGGGCCTCCTACAACTTGGTGAGAAAAAGAAATGGGCTGAAAATGATGCAAGGCTAAGGCGGGGGGAGTCGGGGGAGGCACTGATGTTTCTGAGGAAGAACTCAGCGGCCTGTTCTAGGTGCCCCTGAGGTTACAATATTGCCAGAGCTGTTAGAGCTTTATTCCTGAGTGGCTGAGGTCCTGCACCAGATGCAGGTTTAGGTTCTTTCCATCCAGAGACCTACCTGTGCTTGGAAGCCTAGCCTGCATAGAGGTCTCAGCCTCAGGTATTGGGCCAAGGCCCATAAATGGGTCAGGCATTTACTGGGCACTAACAAATACTAGTTGCTGTTATAATGAGCTGTCCCTGTGACACTTGTTTTCCAAAAATTAGAATTCAATATTGTTTGTGGCACCTTGGCTCTCTAGGACCTATTATGTGCAAGGCATTGGCTCAATGCTTGAAGACATTCTGTATTATCCTAACAATAAAACTCTGTAACATAGGCTTTATCATCCCATTTTAGAGATAGGGAAATTGAGGCTCAGAGAAGTTATATAACTTGCCCAAGGTCATCCAGCTCATCCTTGGCTCCTACATGCTTTTCTGTGACTTCTAAGGAATGATCTCCACATTCTCCTTCCCTCAACAGCTCTCAATGGAGATAGCTTTGACATGAGCTGGGACTTTGTTGATGTTCCTACTGTATCATGATCATCTGTTTACACATCTGTCTCCCTTGCTAGACTATGAACATCTGGAGAGCAAAGGATTGTGTCTGATTACCTTTCTGAATATCTAGGGCTTCGGGACCTTGAATCTGAGTCTCGGGGGGCTCATCGAATTATATGCTGAATTAATATAAATGAATGAATGATGAATGCACGCGTGCATGCTGACCTCATCTCTTAATCAGAGAAACAAAGGACCAGAAAGGTTCAGGAACATGATAAAGCTGTAGAGCTAGTCTAGTAGGCAAAAAAGGGACTCTTGTGCTCAGGAGGAAGCAAGAGCTGGCACAACTGTGTGGCATGCATGGGACTGGCAGAATGTGGGCTGAGAGGCTATTGGGGATGATGAGGCAGAGGCCTGCCTGGCTCACAAAATGCCTCCATTTTGTCCTGGGCCTGGATTATGGTCATGATGAGAACTGGTGCCCTCTGAAGATTATTGGTGAAGCTCAGTGGGCATGCACAAAGCCCTCTGAAGATGGAGCTTTTTCCAAGAGCAACAACCACCGCAGCATAGAGTCTGAGGGGCCAGCTGCTCCCTGTGCAGTCACCACACTTGTTCCTCTCACAGAGACTTCATTTTTATGCTCACACAGGCTCCTCCTGGCCCCCAACCCACATGCTAACCAAGGTCCAGAGATAGGTTTGAGGTGGCACCAGGGAGACAGGAAGAGCCACTGAAAGAGAACCTTGATGGCATCTACATGAAAGGGCTCGAGGAGCCACTAGGCTGCAGCAGTGTAAGCTTGGGGAGGGCAGTATTCTAGAAAGAGCACTAAACTTGGAATCAGGGAGCCAGGATATAGTCTTGGCTCTCTCTGCCTCTTACTTGCAACATGACTTCTCTGAGCCTTGGGAGAATTATTCCTACTTCACAGGGTGGTTGTGGGGATTAATAAAAGTAATGAACTTGAAAGAACCCGTAAAATTGTAACATACTCTTCACATGAGGTTTCTTTTGTTGCTGTCAAGTTGTTCCTCTCCTTTCAATCTGCAGCCATAAACCCTATCAATTTATTTGCTCCTCACAGACATGGTGAGGAGGGCTCTATCCTGCTGGGAGAGGAAGCTGATCTCTAGCATGGTGAAGGGAGAGGGGAAGAGGACACTGGTAGTCAGAGCAGGAAGTTCAAGGCCTAGAGGACTCCTTACCTGAGAGCCACACATTGCTTGCCTAACAGCTGGGCATGCGTTAGGCCCAGTGTCCTAGTGAGACTCTGCTCTAGGTGGGTCCCCAGGGAGTAGCTGTTCCAAGAACACCTTCTTCTCATGCCCCACTAAACCCCAAAGAAGCCCAGGTGTGTGCCTCTCCACACAGCCTTTCCAGAGAGATGGGGCCTAAAGGGGGGCTGTCCTCTTCAGAGAAGCAGCCAATGGCCCAGCTCCAGAGCCTGAAGGGCTGGGCGGCAACTCTCCACACTTGTCTGAGGCAGCTTTGCCCTACTCATGGGAGGTCGGGATGCACATGCCAAACCAGACACACATATGGAGAAGATTAGCCCAACATGCAAAAGAGACAGACCAGCACAGGATGACACATGGAAAAGGCTGGCTTGGTACAAACCGAAGAAAGTACACCGCCCAAACCCATCGTGGGCTCAATTATGGGCAGATAAAGCTCTTGTCAGCCCCAGTGACAGGCTCAGGGTTCAGAAAGGTAGTCACTTCAGGCCAAGAAGCACAAGTTGTACACCTGCTATGGGCTGAGTACACACCGACAAGCCCACACCAGATGGAAGTGACAGAAATGGCACTGAACTGTGTTCTTTGTTCATGGGTTTTCTTGACAAGAATCCCCCTTTCACTTCTCTTTATCCGCAGGAGTGGGATGTAAGAAGGGTTATGCTATTTGGACCTTTTTCTTTCTGTCAAGGTAGGCAGCAAGGGTCCTCTAGAATAAAGAGAGGGGGCATCTGGTTGCATTCCAACCCTCCCCACTCCTAAGGAAATTACAGAAGCTCATCCCCTGTCAGAAGATGATTCAGAGAATAGGATGTCTGGAGTGGAACAAGCCAACAGGGCTTGCCACATGCCTTATAAAAGGGCAAATTCTCTGAAGATCAGCAGGAACCTTTGGAAATTGGCCAGCCAAAGAACCCACCTCTCACTCTCAGCCTCTGCCATCTCCATCCCTCCACCCTTTAGTCCGGAGGGTTCTAGGGGTTGCTATGGTTTCATAAATACTTCTCCTGCCTTTCAGAAAAGATTAGAAGCTCCTGGAAGGCAGGACAAAGTCTTATAGACTTCTCTCACCTCTATCACATCCAGTACCTATAGGAGGTTGTCAACAACAAATGTGTGTTGAACATCTACCATGGCCTGGTTGCGCGAGGGACTCCTGACAGGACAACAGTGCACACTCCTCACCAAGAGAGAGGCCCTTTGGGAAGCGGCTTCACCTGACCCATCGGGGAGATGGCAGAATTGCTTCACCATGATTATAGATGTCAAACCTTGCAGAGACCACTCACCATCATCTGCTGACTTTGAAAATGAGGAAACTGAGGCCCAGAGAGGGAAAGTAACTTGTCCCAGGTCATGAGCAGAGTGACAGTGCTGGGATTAGCATGCTCTCTCCCAGAGAGTCCTTGTGGACTTCAGGTATCCCCTGTGTGCTCAGTGGCATGTGATGCTGAGGGACCACCAGGTAGGCTGGGGGACTTTCAGGGGGCTGAGGTCTGAGAAGCTCTCAGGTCATCAGCTTAGCCAACTGGCCACAGATTCATGTGTCTGCCTCCTCCATAAACCTTCCACTGGGAAGGACAGCTTGCCGCCCAGTGAGTTAAGGACTGCATTTGGGGGCCCAGGCCAATCCAGGGATGAATATTTGGGAAAGTAAGGAACTGCTCACAGAGCCTTCCTCCCAGCCTGCGAAAAGAAGCCAGAAATTTCAGAGACCTTCTGCACTGAACTGAAGGCTTTTCAACTCAGAAGAGACATCAGGACATCTAGACTAAATTCTGTACTGCAATCATTTGTTTACTTGGCAATTTCTCCCATTCAACGGTAAGCTTCTTGGGGCAGGGACCATATCTTACTCTTTTATATCTCCAGTACCTAACAATACCTGATAAAAAGAAAGCCTCAACAAATGCTCATTAAAGCAACACCCTGAATTTGATCATCAGGAACAGCATCGTGGAAGAGTGGGCATTTGATGGTGGTCTTGCAGGATCCATAAGTAAGTGTGGCTGAGTCATATAGGTAGCATCGAGGAGGAGAAGAGGAAAGTAAGGCACATGTAAGCCCTTTCCACTCCTCCTCACAATCATCCAGAACTATTCCACAGCCAATAGCAGCTACTCCTGCCCTGCTCTGCTCTTCTGTTCTCTCTCTCTCTCTCTCTTTTTTTTTTGTGCTGAGGAAGATTCACTCTGAGCTATCATCTATGCCAATCTTCCTCTATTTTTAAGTATGTGGGCCACCAGCACAGCATGGCTGCTAACAGAGCAGTGTAGATCCACGCCTGGGAACCAAACCCGGGCCACTGAAGTGGAGCGTGCTTAACTTAACCACTAGGACACTCACTGGGGCTGGCCCTCTGTGTTCTCTTTTTAAAAGGATTGTTAGTTCTGATTAGAAAAGTAATATATCTTAATTACAAAATATTTTAACTATATAAAACCACATAAGAGTGAGAATTCTCTGTTTTTGTCTTTTTTACTTCATCAGAGATAACCAGTATTAACCGAGTTTTGTGCTTCCGCAAGCACCTACTTCTTTCCTACAGAATCATATTATACACATTACTTTTCAACTACTTCTTTAAAAACTTAAAAATGTGCTTTTTCATAGCTATACGCTATTCCATGATATGTACTTCCCAAAATTTACTGTTAGCCACTTCTTTACTCATTAACATTGGGGCCATTTCTTGTTTTTCTTTGCTCTTATAACAGTGATTTTCCCTATGCCTTAGTACTTTTACCTATATTTTTGTAGGATAAATTACTAGGAGATAAAATTGCTGGGTCAAAAAAAAAAAAAACAAACCTCTGTTAATAAATAATGGTTACTACCAAACTGCCTTCCAAAAAAGGGTGTCCTAATTTACACTCCCACCGACAGCGTCTGTACAAGCACTACAAACTTTAAATAAAGTCAGTGACTACTGCTGACCTGCTGTGAAATGAACCTCATCTCTGTAAGAGTTCTTTGGTCAGTCCTGCCTAATTTTCTATCTGCTCCACTCCCTCATCTCTACATACACACACTTGGCTGTCATTTAACTCTCAAAACGGTCTCATCACACATCTATAAAATCATGAACATTTATATTTATTATATTCATTTGTAAATATCTCTGCGGTCCCATTGCCTCTCCCAATAGATTTTGGGATCCCTAAAGGCAGAGAAGGTGTCTAATCCATCTTTTATCATCTCTCATTCCTCTCTCCCCAGCCTTCTCCAAGGAAACACCTAGCCCCAACACCTTTTCTGTGCTGAGGACCACCCAGATCCAACTGTCGAGTCAAGATGTCGACTTCTCCACAGAAACTCACCAAGTCCAAGCCTCCTTCTTCACGTGACTGTCAACTCTCAGTGAATGAAGTAAAATAAGTCAGAAAACGGGACCATCCTTAACATCTCCTCCTCTCTCTCACCTGTATTGATTCCATCACAATGTCCTGTTGAGTCTACCTCCTAACTATGACTTGTATCTGTCCCATTCTGTCTGCTACAGATGCCAGCCTAATCCATTCCATCACCTCCTACTGGAGTCCTATCTTCCAGAGTGATCTTTTCAAAACTCAAATATGATCATATCAGTCTCTGCTGAAAAAACATTTCCCATTGCTTTTAGGATAAAACTAAAATCCTTCATGCGAGCAGCAAAGCCCCACAGCCTCACCCCATGCTCTTCTCCCCTTGGGCACTGAGCTCCAACCACACACGGCTCCTTTCAACTTGACCTTTCCCCTCACCTCCCTGAATCCTGCCCCCTTTGCTGACGTAACTCACCCGTTAGAACTTAGCTTAAATGTGATGTCCCAGGAAAACTCTCCCTGAATTCTCCTTTCAGATGCTCTATACCACGCAGAATTTTTCCTTCATAATACTTCACACAATTTGTCATTATGTTTATTTGTGAGATTATTTGATTAATGTCTTTTTCCCTCCCTAGACCATAGACTTCACAAGCTCCATTGTGTCCAAGCATAGTGCATTTAATAGCACACATAGTACCATTTAATAGATATTTGATGGATGTTGAACTAATGAATGGTGGGTACTCAGTAATGTATGACAATACGATTTTTCAATTTTTTTTCTGTCAAGACTTCCTTGCTGGATATTTTTGCCAGATTTAATCAGATACTGTGAGTTTTTTGGTGGGAGAAGCATTCAGCATGACTGGTTCCCAGATGACAGTCCCTAGGGACCAGCCTATTCTGTTTATCCTGCTACAAGGACTAGGAGAAATGGAGACACTCATTTCAAAAACACCTCCCTAAAAGAGCCCCTGCTTTGTAGAGGTGGCCTATCTCTCTCTTGCTAGTCAGGCCTGTTACTCCTGGAATCCAGCCAGTCATTTTTTTGAAAAAGAACCCCTGTCACTTTAAGATTTTAGTCACTTGCTTGGGCCATATATCAATGCTCCTTGCTGCAGTGGCTATGCTGCCTGCTGTTCAAATTTGTCCAATTAGACACAGCCCCATGGGGTGGAATTCAGTGTGAAATGTGCCTGCCACAGACCCAGAATGAATTGGTGTGTAGCTCTGCTGCTTTGCAAAGCCCTCGGGGAGAGCCAACGCAGGTCTTCCCAGGAGCAGCTCCCTGCTCTCTGGGAAGCGCGCGGTGCCCTGGGCAGAGGGTCACTCTTGCCATCCCTGTGAGGCCTGAGAACTGTGCGGGGCAAGACGAGGCGGGGCGAGGCTGCCCCAGTACGTGTGGGAGAGGGTGGAGGCTGAGACACGAGAAGGCCAGGTCGCTGTTTGTCCGGCTGAGAGTTCCTTGCCTTGCTGTCTACGCGGAATAGAAACTCGCATTCCGCTGCTTCCTAAACGGGACTGCTCTACAGCCGGTGGCTTGTCTGTGGTCCCCGGAGACACACAGTCAGACACTCAAAAGCCCCAACCACTAACTCAGCTGGCGGTCGGGAAGGTGGGCAGGGGCGCTCCTCAAGCACAGGCCAAGTGCTCACAATGGGACCCTCGTGGAAATGGGTTCGAAGATAAGAATTTTTAGTGTCTTTAATAAAAAACCTCCTTTGCCGTAACTCTCTAACTTATTTTAAAAATGTCTTTTTATTTCTCCTCAAGAAGCTCAAAATTTTCTTCTAACAACTCATGAAATTCTTAGAACGTAAGACTTCTGAACATGGAGAGACTTTAGAGATTGTCTAATCTACACTCTTATTTTATAAACGAGGCAAATGAGTGAGGGTGAGGAAATGACTTAGCCAAGGTCATACAACCAGTCACTGACAGGGCTGGAAGCCAGGCTGCTGACTCCAAGCCTGCTTCTGCCTCACTATCCAGTGCTGCCTTTCTTTGCTATTGCAGTTTGCTTTTTAACAGACAGCCAACCCTGAGTCAGGATATGTATAGACATACTGAGTCAGGATATAGTAGACCTGGGATTATTTATATGTAATACAATATAATATAATATGAAAATATACAAAATATACTATCTATAAATAAATATATACAACACATATATTTAATCCCAGTTCTAGTTTTCTCTGCGTGATCAATTCACACGGTTGCTGTGGGCTTCAGTTTCGTCAATGTGTACAATGAAAGAGGTTTGGCTGTAAGTACTCCAAGGTCCCTTTCATCTCTCATTCATTCATTCATTCCCTGATCAAAACATTTACTGAGTGCTTAGCACATGTCAGGCACTGGGGATCCAGAGACACTGGGGATCCAGTCCCTGCCTCCAGAGGAGTCCTCAGCCTGTAGGAAGAGAGAGCCAGAAGGGCCTGTGTGCTAAGTGCTGTAGCAGAGCCTTACACAGAGTGCCCCGGGAACACAGAGGAAGGAGGCCCCACCGAAGAAGTCCCAGATTCCAGCTGGAAGCTAGGGTGAACATGATGAAAAGACCCCAAACACCTCACAGGCACTAACAGTTCTGATCTTGTCTCCTGCACAACCTTTGACATGAGTTATCATTCTCCTCCAGGAAGAATGTACAAATGAGAAGGGAAAAGCTGGGCTGGGAAAGAGAAGAAACAAAGAACCAACTAACCCACACATGGCCCAAGGGGCCCAAGGATGAGTGAGGCTGCCCGCTTCTGCTGGATAGCTTACGAGCAGTGGAGCACAGCAGACAGGCGGCTGCTTCCTGGGGATTCTGCACCGCCGTGATGAATAGGCTCTGAATCCTCGGAGGGAAGTGGGGCCTACTAAGGAAACAGAGACCCACCTTTTGACTGAGATGCCATATGGAGGAAGGAACTGGAGAACCTGGTCACCAATTCCCTACCCAAGTTCATGCTCCCCACACATCCTCAAGTTTAGAATTTTGAGAACATCTAGGGTATTTCTTAAAGCCCCTTTACATTATCAACTAATTTTTCTTCCATACCAATCCTCCAAGGTAGGAAGGATTAGTTTTATAGCTTCATTTTACAGACTAGAAAACTAAACCCCAAGGCAGTTCAGGGCCACTCCTGTGACTGTGCAGCTTTGTAGGGAGCGTCAGAGCCGAGCCTGGGACCCAGGGCTAGAACTCCCTTAGGCCAAGTTCTCACTGCACAACTTATCTCCATGGTGTAGTGGAGTGCTCCACATATATTCATATTTAACCAGTGAGATTTAAGAGGAAAAAAAAATCAGAATGGGTTATAAATGAGTCCTTCCCTCTGGGGAAGTTTGGGCTCTAGACAAAAGTCTTCTCATCTTTAAAAGACTCCCTTTTGTGAAATGAACAATCTGGCCCGTGGTCATCAGCTGTCTAAAAGACCGCTGGGTTACAGCGAATTTCCCCATGTGATGCTAAATCCATGTGACCATTATCCTTTATCTTTTTTTTCAAACCAACTGCTTAACAGCTCAATCAAATTAATTGTGGTGCTTTCAAAAGGCATCAAAATAGCCACAACTCTCCCTGAAAAGAAGGAAGGCGCCTTGTTTTCAGGAAAAGATGTAAAGTCCTCACCCTAGGGTACTCAAACAGATATTCATTCCATGACAAATCCCCCCTTTCTGCCAGAGGTTTTTTTTTTTTTTTTTTTTAAGAGAGACTTAAAAATATCAACAGCAATAATGAGACTATACTCTCAGCTTACTTCTGGCCAAATTTTATTTTCAGCTTCGAGTAACTGGAAGTTCTTTATGGTCAAGGACAAAAAAACAAGAGGCTGGAAAAAACTCATTAAAGAACTAACCAACACAACTCACTTCTTTGAAATGAAGTGGAGGCTGAAGAGAGGGAGGAGAAAGGAAAGAAGAGTGGGAGGCACAGCGAGGCCATGTTCTTGGCCAAGCCTCAGGCCTGAGAAATGTCCCAGCTGAATGATGGCCGAGTTACAACCTCACTCCTAGGAGGACGGCGGAAGGCTTGAAGGGATGGGTGTAACCCAGCAGGCAGGACGGGTCCTCACCAAGAGTGAGGAGAGAAAAGAATTCTTTCTGTTCTTAAAAACTGCTCAGTTTGGCAGCTCCTCTGAATACAATCTTCCAGAGACTACTGCCTTTCCTCAGAGGGAGTCCCTTGCATTTGAGGGCACCTTAGAACAAGCAACGTGCCTTTACATTGGAGCTCATTCTTGCCTCATAACAATAACCTGAGGAAATGAGGGGGAATAGGTGGTTATCATCCACATTTTACTAATGAAGAAACTAAGCTGAAGTTCACAGGGATCAAATAACTTGCCCAAGGTCATCCAGACTGCAAGGCCTAAAATCAGCCCTCCAGGGCTTTTCCACTTTTCTCTCTCATCTTCCAGCCAAAACATGGGCCAGAATGGAGAACACCAGGCCAGTTTGATTCTGAGAGTACAGAACACAAGGAAAATTTGCTGTTTGTTCTTCCCAGGGCTTGCTCCAGTGTGAAGAGTTCCTGATGACAAGGCCCAAACACCAACCTCAGAGACACTCTGCAGAGCATGCCTGGTGGTCTGCAGGGCTACCCAGACGGCCCAAAAGGAGGAAAGGCTTCCTGGCCAGAACCTCCTACCCCGCTGGGCCAAATGACCTCTTCTTGGGGGTCAGCAGCCACTTCCTCTCCCTGCTTTTGCTCATGTGCTTCCTCCTGGCCCAGGACCACAACCCAGATCTTGGAAACTGAGGTCATGAGCCCCCTAAGAAGCCAGAGGATGGACAGGTACAGGGAGATGAGGCTGGGAGAGGAAGGGTGTGAGGCTATCTCTTAGCCAAATATAACCAGCATCTTTCTTGCTCTGCTGCTCTTCTGTCCTTCCTTAGGTGAGTAAGGTGCAGCCATTTTATTTCATGCCCCATCTATCCAGAAGCCTGGATGCTCTGGAAACAGAGCCTACTGTAAACAAATGAGCAAAAAAGGGCAATTGGAGATACCGCATTTTTACTTATGCTTGTAAAGCTCATTAGAAAAAGGACGGGAGGCCCAGAGACAGCAGATTGAAGATTCAGAAGACACGAATTCCAGTCTCCACTTTACTACTTACTAATGGCATGATATGGAAAAATCTTAAATTCTCTGGATCTCTTTTTTAGAAATCTATAAAATGACCTAAGAGTAATAATCCCTGCCTAGATCACAGCATGCTTTAAGGATCATCTGAGATAAGGGATGTGACAGCCCTCTGTAAATACTAAAGCATTATATGCACGTGATATATTATTATTACTATGACTGAAGAGCTTATTACACATATTTCAGGCAGATTGAAGAAATCCTCTGCCTATTAAGAAAACATATGAAACATCCAAAGCAAATATTAGAAAAAGTCTAATTATACCCTCTGGGTCCTGTCACTAAAGCAGGTAAATGTTTTGTGACTTAGAAAAGCAAAGGAGAACTGGGCTGGAAAAAGAGCCTGGAGTCTGATATTTTCTTTTACCAGTGTTCCCTGGCTGGGATTTCCAGGGACAAGTGAGGAAACCAGTCTTTTTGAAGTGGAGCTGTCTAGGAAGGGACTGCCTGACGTAGAAGAAAAAACTGGGTTTTAGAGTCAAAGAGACCTGAGTTCAAATTCTGACCCTGCCAATTACTAGCTATGCACCTGGAGCAATTTACTCAACCTCCTTCAGCTTCAGCTTCTGTATCTGAAAAATGGGAATGAAAACATCCGTGCAGAGTTGCCATAAGGATTTGGAATTATGCATATAAAGTGACTGCGATATAGCAGATGTTCATCCGAAGTGACCTTACATCTTATATCATACATATTCTAAAGTGTCGTAAAATTCTAGTGGCTTGCTGAAATAGATATGAGAGAAACGATCTAAAGACAACAGTATGGTAGCTGGACAACCCAGGTTTTGAAGACCTGGATTATGAGCTGTGAGACCATGGGCAGGTGACAGCCTAAGTTTCCTCAACTTATACACAGGTTATACTGTCCATCTAAAGACTAAAAGAAACAAACCATGAAAAACTCTAGAATTCCAGGCATAAACCAAAAGATCAATAAATATCAGGTAGAGGGTACACTTTGTCTTCTCAATCAATTTACCCCTTTCCTCAGTCCACTATGTCTGAAATTTCCATGTGTGGGTATCATAAGCATATTACATGGATTTTTTTTTTTTTTTTCCAAATTTCGTAGGCAGCAAAGAAGATTTCTTTACTGGTTTTGATTTATTACTTCATTTTTTTTTTTTTGAGATTTTATTTTTCCTTTTTCTCTCCAGAGCCCCCCAGTACATAGTTGTATACTTTTAGCTGGGGTTCCCTCCAGTTGTGGCATGCAGGATGCTGCCCCAGCATGGCCTGATGAGCAGTGCCATGTCTGCACCCAGGATCCAAACCGGCGAAACCCTGGGCCGCCGAAGTGGAGCACGCGAACCCAACCACTCGGCCACGGGGCCAGCCCCCTTGCATGGATTTTTAAATTTCATTTGCTAATTGTTTCTCTAGGCCTCTAAGGCAAAGTACAGATGTAAAAAATGGCCACTTTTCCCCCCTGGCCTACTAAGTAGGAAATGCCTTGGTTTTTCCTTCTTTCGGCAAAATCTAGGGCCTTGGATTGAAAATAATAGGTAGCTTCAGGATAACAAGAGCATAACAAGCATTTCAGAATGATGCTACATAAGTAGAGATAGAGGTGTGTCTTGTGCATCTCAGAGGCTTTCCCATCTGTCTCTCATTTCCCATTCCTACAGCTGTCATCCTTGGCTTCCTGCACTCTCGGACAGTTCTGTATACACCTTTGCTGCCATACCTGTTCTCGTAAGTTAATCCAGAAATGCCTCTCCTCTTAAAAAATCCCATCTTGCTTACTTATCTTATTAGAGCTCATCCCCTTAGGTGGACCAGGTCTCCTTTCTAACACTCTTAGAAAGACAGTAGTTGACTAATAAATGCATGCTTACTTGCTATGTCTATATTAAAAGAATGGAACTGAAGGCTAGAATAATTGTAAACATATACTTTCTCCTTTGGAATATTTCTCATAATAAATGCATAGAAAAAAGAAACTGTTCTCTGAAAACTATGAGTTTATAAAGAAAAAGGCACTTAAAATCCACCTTCAAAGATATACACTAGTGTTCATTTTAATAGAACTATAGCTAGTTAGTCAGACTCAAGGCTAAAAAAGATACAGTACTGCACTAGAGAGGAAAAAGAAATGACTTTAGACAATGTCGAATGACAAGCCATCAAAATTTTGTGGTCATTAAGGAAAAAAAGATCCCTTAAACAGACCCAGATGGCCTGGCAAACTTTTGAATTTAATCTTGCGATATACTGTAACAACAAAAGGCCTCTACAGCATATCAAGCAAATTTATAAGAAAATGATCAATACATTTGACATATTATTTAATTATAATCTTTAGTGACAGAGACGATATGAAAACCTAGCATCAACATTCTGACAGTGGAATAAATAAATAGATAAAATTATTCTTCATACTAATCCCAGCAGAATTGTAAATTATCAGGCCAGACTGTAGATCTGAGTTCTAAGGTTTCCTTAATATGACAGAGTTTGATTAGGGGGTGTCATATCACCAATATTATGCCTTTTTATTAGAATAAAAAGCTCTCTGAGGATTTCAGGTTCAAATGGTCAGAAGGACCCTAGGTTCTCTACGTATTGCTAGTATTCCCAGACCAGGGCAAACTACCGTACATGGAGAAGCACTGTGGTGAGGGAAGCCAGCACGAGGGAGAGGCAGCAGGGGTTGAGAATAACTGTATTCTCCAAATCTTGGAATTCCAGACTGAGGCGGAAGGACTTGAGAGACCCTGTAGCCCTTACCCATCACTTTACAGAGCAGGAAAACGAGGATCAGAGAAGAGAACAGACTTGCTCAAGGTCACATGGCTTCTTGGAAGAACCAGATCAAAACCCAAGTTTCACAATGCATGGTACAAAGCTCTATGTCACTGCAGGAAAGAAAGCAATTGCTGAGGTGGTCAGCTAGAACAGAGCCAATATAACCGTGGCTATTATCATACCAACAGAAGGAACGCACTCTCCAGCAAGGGCCAAGAGAAATTCTAGTTAACATTTAACATTATGGGACCAACTTCAAAGGCACTCCAGCTGGACTCTAATAATGGGAGATGAAACTGCTAACACCAGCAGAAAGTTGCAGGTGGACAACTCTGGTTGGAAATAGCATACGTCCTCAGAGCAGGAGTGGTCTTCAGAAACCCCACACAAGGCTGCTGCCTCACCGCAGGGTGGGGAGAAATATGGAAAATAACCTTTCGTCTGTTTGTGGTTCAACATGTTATTAAGCCATCCGCCCCCTGCTAATGCTACAAGACACTTAGAAATGGCCACGTTTGCCATTTAGGGGAGGGGAGTAGGGTGTGGCTGCTGACGGACAATGGGAGAGGGAGATGCTGCTGCGCTGGTGGGCTTCAGGAAAGACTGCATTTTGCTCCAACAAGAAGAAAGGAAAAGAGGAGACGGCTGCTGCTTGGTTGCCACCAAGGAGCATAGATTGCACACTGCATATCCTGGAGCCTGCGAGGGGAGGTTCCAATTTAGAAAAGTCAGTTAATTTGGGGATCTCTAGTCTCTGTCTCAAAAAAGGGGCAGAATTCACCTGTAGAATTCACCTTACTACCTTGTGGCGACAGCCAACATCTTAAATGAAGGATTAATTCCATCTAGCAGGGAAATTGTCCGAGACATTTTTTAGCGGGTTCTTGTCCCTTCTAGCCAGGGGCATGATCCCTGGTGTGACTGTGAAAGGAGAGGAGTAGAGGGGTGGGAAGAGCTCTGGCAGCAGAGACGGTCTGCCCCTGCTTCCCGCACATCCTGGGACGCCTGCAGCACAAACACTGCCCTTGCTGTCCCTTCGCCACTTGGTTTGACACGTCAAGCCTGCAGAGCTGTCTCAGTCAGGGCATTCTGGCCTTAGGGCATTCTGGCATGCTCTGCCTGGCTCTTCTCCACCCTCAGACCTCTCCCAGGTTCTTTGCCCCAGTCAGCCCTTAGGTGGGTAGAGGGGAGGAGATTCAGTATCAGGTCCCCCATGGCATCTACCTGCTGACTCTGATACTGCGCCTCTGCTCTACTAGCTAGGCTTCTGTCCTATCCCTGAGGACAGGTCCCCCAAGTTGTGCATTAATTCCTGCGTTGATCAGCTTCAGTTGTCGAGGAACAAGACCGCCCCTCACCCTGTCAAACACTACTCTCCCTGCCCCATCCAAAAGAGTCTTGTTGGATTCTCAATGTACAATTGAGGCCCCAGTGCAGCTGCCCCTAATGCGGCTACTATCCTGCCAGCCCGGATGTCTGTAGAGGGCCATTTCCTAGAGTCCTCATCATTCCATGATGCCAGGAACAGCACCTCCCTGGTCCATGGCCCAAACACCAGGAACTGTCTAGTTCATCGGGCCCAACTCTCAGCACAGGCCCACAAACAAGCAGGTGTTTGAGAAAGACTTTTTGCTGATAGTGTAAATAACACCATCAGTAGATGAATGAATAAAAGAATAAAAGCATGTGGCCTATTATTTAGGAGGTGTCACCTTTATATCGTTTTATTACATCCTACTATATATGGCATCCCTTGGTGGGCTCTGGAGAAGAGTCCCTTCTCTCACTGGTCTGTTGGCTTTGTCCTGAGCTGGTGAGGGTGGCAGGCAGATGTGGAGCAGATGCTTCTTAAAAGCCTGGCAAAAAAATGCACTGATTGATTAAATACCTGGGTGAGAACAGCTAAATATAATATAATGGATATAATATATAAATATATTAAATTTAGAGAGAAAACACTACCCTTTGGAAACCTGAAATTTTTAGGAAAATAAGGCAAAGAAAATAATTTTTATATGTGCTAAACCCATCTCAGAACTGTATATGCATTGCCCAAACTCTAATGGCATCATCAGTGTCTGATGTGAAAAAGGCATTTTGGATCACATAGTAGCAGTTTCACAAAAGGACTGGCAGCGGCTAGAGTTAGCTTCTTGCACAAATCGATCGAATACATGAGGAATTCCTTCGGGGAAAACAGCTAAACATAATTTAAGTTGAAACTGTTAATTTAATAAACCTAAATGGCAGGAATTGTTGTATATTACCCTGAGGAATCTAGCACAGCACACACAGTCTTGCATGTAAGCCTGAGCAGGAGTTTGACTGAGAAGAGAAGGGGGCCACACCACTCAGAGAGCCTGGATTTCTTTTCTGAAGAATTCATCTCTTCTTTCTATTTTCTTCCCCTTTATTCTTCCCTCCCTCCTTTCCTTTCTTTCTTTTATCAGACACTAATTACATACAGCCTATGATCATATCTCCTGCTATTCTAAGAATGACATCGTAGGCTTTCCCTCAAAATACATTCCCCAATCAGCACATATTTGCTAAGTACCTGCTATACATCAGACACTGTTCTAAGCACTGGAGAATCACAGATGAAAAGATGAAGTCCTGGACCCAGAGATGCTCAGTGAAATAGAGAAACAGACATGTGAACAATGGAGGTAGAATTAAGATATCAGCCATCATGGGAACCCCCGAGCCTACCATGGGGTGAAGGAGAAGGTTGTGCAGAGATGTGGCTACTTGAGATGACTCCTGAAGGAGAAGCAGGTTGCATCTGGCAGATGGAAGGGAAGAGGAGGGGAGGGGAGGGAGTAGGGGACATCGCAGGGACTTGTATGAGCAAAGGCAAAGGGAACTACAAGCCATTTTGGGCAGAGTTGAGGGGTGAGGCTGGAGATGCTCGGGGTTAGGGAGAATCATTGGTGTTCACTTGTCTGGAATTCTGACTCTATCATTTACCAGCGACACTGTGCCTCTTCCACGGGCTTCTCTGCTTTCTGAGGGGAGAGCCAAGGCCGAGCGTCAGATTTGAGGCTGTTCTGCAGGCTCTCCTGTGCCTCAGAACAAGGAGTGCAGGCTGAGATGTGCAGGAGTGCAGAAGGGCATGCCACTGGAATGTTTGGGAGAGGATTAAAGGCATTTTCTTAGCAAACTGTTCTTCAGATGGGTGAAGAGGAGTTCCAACATCGGACAAACGCAGTTATTGCTAACAGCATTCAAATCTGGAATTCCCTCTGGTGGCTGAAATCAACATTTCTCACAAAGGAAACCTGGACAAGCCTGATCTGTAAAGAGCATTATCCACTCCCTGTGTACAATTTATTGGCCCAGAATATCAGGTTAGCAAGCCGAAATAATCAAACACCAGGCCAGCTGTTTTAGGCAATTAGGTAACATTTTTCATTTAGGAGACCACACAACAGAGAGGAGAAAATGGAGAGATAAGACCTGTGTTTTGATTTACTGAGTCTCTGCTGCAGATAAAGCCCAGCTTTTTGGAATCCTTCAGGCAATTACTATTTCAGGCTTGGCAAGAACTGGAGTCTGAAAGTAACTATTGGGCTTGTCTTGGCAAGACTCAAAGTCACTGTAGTTGTAAGGTTGTCCCAGGCAGCGGTGGAGGGAAATGTCAGTGGCAAGAGGAAGCCAGGAACTGCAGAGCCATTAGGAGGGCTGTTGCAGGCTTGGAGCTCAGAGGAGGCCAAATTTGGTCCTCCCACAACATGTTCTTAGAGAGGGAATGTGGTCAGATGGTGAAGGCCCAGGCCTGCTAGTTGGGATTCTGTGGTTGCCTTTCTGGCATCTGTTCTTGTCAGTTCTCTGGGCATTGCTTACACTCCCTGCCTTAGTATCCTCTCCTGCAATAAAAGGAGAGCTGGGCACACTCCTATGTTTGGGGGGAAAAGGAAAGAAGTGTGACTGGCAGGTTGCCAAATGGTGCTGGCTGAGTACACATGGGAGGGAGGGTGTTGATACGGACATCAGAAGACTTCAACTTTAATCTCCTCTCTGCCACTAACCTAGTTGACAAAGTAACTTTGGTCAAGTCACTTCCCCTGTCTGGGCCTCAGTTTCCATGGCATTCAACCAGGGAGCTGGACTAGACTAGATCATCTCTAAGGACCCTTCCAGTTCTGACCCTCTCCTCTTCTAAGACGCCAAATAAGATAAATTGCTGGGCTGAAGGCAAGCAAGTTTTTCTTTGAATGGAAAAGAGAAAAAGCCTGTGTGCTGCCAGCTGACGTCCCCCACAAGATTCTGGAGCCAACACTAAGTATGGGGCGGGGAGAGTGGGGCCGTCTGAGGAGACAGCAGGCCCGCGTGTGGTCACTGGCGACACTCTATTGAAACATCTCTTGCTTGAGCTCTTCCACTTAATTGGGAGCTTGCCTTTCCAGTTGTATATTTTTATCCTGCGCCCTGGAACCCAAACCATTAGGTTTGTAGCCAAAGGCTGCTTCTTGTTTAATCGTTAACTGCCTCGGGACTATGGAGCTCTACCCCAGCCGGAAAGTCCTCATCCAGATGCTGCACCTCTTCAGCAAGCAGGACTCGAGGGAGGATGCGGAGCTGGACCAGAATTCAAGTTCTGTCCTCCAACTTTGGAAATAAATCCCCTACACTGTCTGGCCCACACGAATCCCAGTTAGGCCGGGCCTCTCCTGTGGGGTTATTCTGGTAACAAAATGCTTGAGATCAGCAATTCTTTTCTACTCTTACCCACTCTCAGTGAGGAGCCAACTGGGCTATTCCTTAGGCTCCACTTTCTGTGTCTGAAATGCGGTTGAAAACTAATATTCCAGATGTTTCCTCATATTTTAAGTGGAACCACAGATGAAGCTTCCTGTAGGAAGGCAGTATGGCACAGTGGAAGGAGGACAGTCTTTGCAGTCAGACAGGAGTCTGAATTGTGGCTCCACACTTTATGGCTCTACAGCCTTGAGAAAGTATTGATTCTTGAACCTCAGTTTCCTCTTCTATGGAAATAACAGCCTCCTCACTTTTGCTACTCCGTGGTAACCTCCATGAGTGCGAAGTCTGATTTGGTCATCATTATGCAGTCTATGCCTAACACAGAGTAGGTTTCTCAGTTAACACATAATGAGTTAGTGATTAAAAACCTCAGAGGATTTTGAGGACACCACTGAGATTAAAGATATCAAGTGCCTACCCTCGTACCTGGCACTTGGAAAGTGCTTCCTCACTAGTCTGTGGGGCTTGGAGACACATTTCTTCCAGCTGAGTGAAGTAGATGCTCAAAGAAGAATACAAGTCCTTGGTGATGCCCTTTAAAGCAATGAAGAGGCGACCTCATGGGAGAAAAGATAGTCACTTAGAAAGCTCTTTGATGTGGGGACATTTTTCCAATATGCCGAGTGCCAACCTTGAAGCTACTGCTGAAGCTCACTCTCTGGCAATGGAAAAAGAAGCCAACCAGATAAAAAGCCACTGATGTCACTGATGGTGGTAGGAGGGCTTCCGTAATACCAACAGCTTCCTGGCCTTCGGGTCTTCCAAGGAGATTCACAGAACTAGACCGGGGCATGAAAACCAGATTTTCAAGCGCCCCTGGTACACTAGACTATTGTTTCAGGACAGAAACGACTCAGAACAAAATGATGAGTGGGATTTTCCTTGCACTGGCCACAATACATATGTTTGTTCAAGAAAAAAAAGTTGGAGCAAGAAGACATGAACGTCTGCTGCTAAAGAAAAGCCTATTTGTGGCAGCCACAGTGGCGAGATTGTTCAGGGAGTTCATCTTGAAAGTCCAATTACCCCAACAGCATGGCCAAGGTCAGTGTCATTTTGGGGTGTGGCAACACTCCAGCCTCTTCAGTACCAGATGTGAATTACACAGGGTGTCTGCCTTGTGGGAGAACTGGCATCCACCAGACTTGCTTGCCCATCTGGGCTGACGCCACCGTTCTCCTTGCTCCCTTCCATTTCCTTTGACAGATCTGTCTAATGGATACTGCCACAGACACCAAATGACTATAAAATGTAGAACCCTGAACTGGGATTTGGATCTGCTCTTCCTAGGGATGAACACTTGCCAGGGCCAGCACCTCTTAATGACGACCCAGGGCCCACATTTAAGGAGCAAGAGAGCAAAAGATCCTCCTGCTTTTTTTCTAACAGAATCCCAGAAACCACAACAATCTGGAGAAGTACAAGTCTTATATGAGATGTGAAGTGACCTATTTACCCTAACACTCGACTTAAAAACGTATCTTTTAAACAGAGAATGCCAAGTTCCCTTCTGCTATATATTTCAGGGAGATTTAGGAACAACAATTTACCAACAAGTTCTTTAAGCAGCCTAGAAATGAGTATACACTGATTTCTCTAAATAGTGAATAATGTGTCCTCACATAAATTTAAGAAACAAATAGGGGCCAGCCCCATGGCCAAGTGGTTAAGTTTGTGCGCTCTGCTTCGGCGGCGCAGGCTTTCGCCAGTTCCAATCCTAGGCACGGACATGGCACCGCTCATCAAGCCATGCTGAGGCGGCGTCCCACATGCCACAACTAGAAGGACCCACAACTAAAAATACACAATGGTGTACCGGGGAGCTTTGGGAGAAAAAGGAAAAACAAAGTCTTAAAAAATAATAATAATAAAAAACAAATAACTAAAATACTCACAAACCAAACAGCCTGAATAGAGATCCCAAACTTGGACTTTGAAGGATGTAACTCCATCAACCAAAGCAAAATCCAATCTTAGAAAGGTGCTACCACATAGAATCTCCAATCTCTGATGGAGTTAGTTATAAAATTTCTCAAAAGAAAGTTTATTTGTTTTTATTATTACTTTTTTTCTAAAGATTGGCACCTGAGCTAACAATGGTTGCCAATCCTTTTTTTCTTCGTCTCCCCAAAGCGCCCCAGTACATAGTTGTATATTCTAGTTGTGAGTGCCTCTGGTTGTGCTGTGTGGGACGCCACCTCAGCATGGCCTGACGAGCAGTGTCATGTCCACGCCTGGGATCTGAACCAGCAAAACCCTGGGCCACTGAAGTGGAGCGTGAAAACTTAACCATTTGGCCACGGGGCTGGCCCCCAGTTTATTTTATTTAAAAATTTTTTTTTGGTGAGGAAGATTGTCCCTGAGCTAACATCAGTGCCAATATTCCTCTATTTTATACGTGGGATGCCGCCACAGCATGGTTTGATGAGCAGTGTGTAGGTCCACACCCAGGATCCAAACCCGTGAATCCCAGGCCACTGAAGCAGAGTGTGCAAACTTAACCACTATGGCACCAGGCCAGCTGGTGACTGATTGATTTTAAATCAATGTCATAAGATAAATCTATATGTGCTGATATGGAAAGGAAGTTAGTATGAACTCCAATAAGAAAAACAGGTAGACATATATATATCACATTTATGTACATTCATATGAAATATGTGAAAATAATAATGGCAAATACTTAAATAGCATTTACTGTCAGGCACTATTTTTTGTGTGGTGGGCAGGCAGTATTTTAAGTGTTCTGTACATATTAACTCACTGAATCCTCACACAAACCCTAGGATGTAGGTAAACTATTTCAAGGATGAAGAAATGAGGCACAGAGAGGTTAAGTAACTTGCCCAAGGTGACATAGCTAGTAAGAGGCAGAGCTGGGAACTGAAGTCAGTGTGGGCTGCTCCAGAGTCCATGCTCTAATCTACTGAGCTACACTGCTACTAATGTCCTAGAAGATCTCCCTAAGCCATTTGGAACATATCCTTCCCTCTTCTGCACTCTACCTTCCTCCCAGCTGCCTCCCCAAAACACAGACACACACACACACACACACACACACACAGGCCAACAGAATTGGGAGTCTTTTTGCTCTCACAGTATTTGCCACTGGAATGACCTTTTTATATAGAAGGAGACTGGGAGCTCTTGGAGGGCAGCGCATGGAGGCCTGTCCCCTGTCATCTCTCTCACATCTCACATCATAGCTTGGCTTAGTAACTGGGCTCAGAGGAAATACCAATTTCTGAGAGATGGTTCACATGCAGGCGAGAGAGATTTGAGAGTTCTTTAGATGGTCTCATTCCTGATTATTCAAATGAGCCTTCAGAATAGGAATTAGTGGGTCCAAGATATGGAAGCTTACATGCATAATGGGGAGGAAGGGCTGGAAATCTGGAAACTGGGAGAAGGAACAAATGTGATCTTTTTTGATCCATTCACCTAGCAAACCCATGGCAATTCCACTGATAACTGAGAACCAGGACCAGGTTCATTAACCTCTGAATTCTTATATTTATTATTATTAACCACATAGACAGCAATGACTAATTCTTGCTACATGGCTGGAATATGGCTTCCTTGTTAAGGAAACACAAGGAGGTGGCCTAAATGCTGTAGTTTTTATAAGGAAAATTGCTTTAAGCATAAGCTTTTCTCATAATTTTATACCTTCATCTTTAACCACCGACATTCTCATTTGCCAGCGTTCCTGGTTTCCTTTTACAAATTACCACGTGACTTCAGGGGCTTCTGGGGAGATGTGTACGTTCATGGGAGGCTCCTGGTCTTCCCCTTGCCATCCTGTCCTTCCTCCTCAACCCATAAGCTAATAAAAAGGCCACCACTTTCCTACAGTGGCTGCTTCACATTCCAAAAGCACTGGGGTCACATCTCTAGCTCCAGACTTTGCTCAGAGTACCTTAAGGACATGTTTTCCTTCGGAGGGAGGACGCACTTCGGGAAGAGAAGGTAGCACCTATCTGAGATGGGAACTGTTCTTTCTCAGGGAAAACAATCATGTCAAAACATCCTTTCATGCTCTAACGAAGCTGGGAAGCAGACGGTAAGTGAGGCAGGGAAGGGTCAAAGCCACACTGGCCATGCCACAGCCCATCGGACACCTAGTTCAGGTCCAGTTATGCCCCTCTAAGTGGCTCTCTGCTACCTCTCCTGCAAGAGGGCAATTTGGGGAATGATGCTACGGAGTTTAGTACTCCAGCATTCTCCCCAAATCAGTTCCCTCAAAAAATTTCCACTCCTTCTCCATACTCCCTCATTATGCTGGAAGGAATGGGGAGGAGAAAAGGAGACACTGGATATCTTTTGCATCTTGACATTTTTGAGAGATGCTTGCAAGTCCGTAGAGAATTATCTAATTCCCCTATAAACATTCTCACACAGGCTAAGGTTCTTTTTTTCTCCTCTCACTAAACCCAGGGCTGAAAGGAGCATTTCTCCTTGTGGGGGGAAAGAAATTACCCCTCGCTGGGGTCAAGAATCATGGACTCCAAAAGGAAAGAGAACTCCATGCTGAAGACACTGAGAGGATGGGACAGACAGGTCCTGGGTGTCTCCGCTGGAGGCGTCCACATGGCTGGATAGAGGGGACACATAGAATAACTACTCCCCCAACCTACTTATACTCTGGTACATAAACTTTATAAGTACAATGTTGCCAGATTCCGGTGCATAAAAAAAGTAGCTGAAAAAACTCAAACCATAAATAATGCCAAGTAATAAAGGAGGTGAATGTTTCTGTTATTAGATTCTTTCATTGTATAAATCTGTTTAATAAGCTGGCTAGGAATCACTGATAGAAAACAGACTTAGTATGGTGTTACAGACCAACCCGTTCTCAAAGGCCAGTATGGGAACTTGTGCCAAGTTATATTTTTCTGTTCTTAACCAATGCAACTTAAAATGTAATTGTTGTTTCCTTGTTCAAAAATGGAAAATGTCTTATGAGGCCATGTTTGGAGGGAATAGAAGGCATGCTTGGTGTCACAGAGCACTCCCCCTCCTGCCCCCACCCCCACTCCAACCCCATCGTTTGAAGGCACTTTACCGTATTTATAGATCACGCTGCCTTTTGTCTTACTCACTGAGAGAGGCTGGGGGTCTGGGTATGACTCCTACTTTTTAGAGTCTTATTTCTCAACATTTACATGCATGTGTTTAGAAAATTCCTCCAAATATCCTCCTTTTGACCCAAGAACCATGGCAACCACTTTGGCTAAAGAAATTCACTGGTGAGGGGTGTGGGACGGGATAGGGGGTGGCTAGAATGGAGGTCTCTGGGGTCACATTCATCTTCCAACACTATGGTTTTTAATGGCTTGTTGATGTTTTTCTGGGGTTGGTTACTATCATCATGATGGGCTGTAAAATGAAATGCTATAAACTAGCTGAGGGCTTGAGGAGAAATATTTGCCAAATGGCATAAACAACAACACCGGGAGTCCCCACATACTCAGCAACACTCACAGGGCTTGACCAATTGTACCCACACTGCTGTTTACAGCACTGTAATGCATAAACTCCATCGCCTGGCCAGTCTACTTTCTGACCCCAGTTCCCAGGTCCCTTTTTAGGAGGCCCACACACAGCTAAATAGATAAAACAGAAGGTAATTGGATGAAATAGGTATTTGTCTGGCCAATTTAATTAGTGTTTGGAAAATTTAAGTCTCAACAGTATAAAGGTACGTCATTTGGAGTTGTTCATCTAACTGTTACATTTGTGACCCTGTATCAGAAGCTCTCTGCATTTTACACAGGTCATAGGGAAGTGCCCAAAGAAGGTGTTCTGAAAAATTAGTTAAAAGTTGGAATTAAACACTTTTTGTTTAGTTATTACCCAACAAGTTAGACCTTAAGTCCTTAGTTATGAACATAACTCCTTCTAGAACACTGTTTACACGAGAAAAAGTAATTCAGTGTAGAGCACTTGGAACACGAAACTAGTTAGAGGTCTCTCTGTAGCTTCTGGGGTTTATAGAGATCTTTTTGTTTCTGAACACTAACTTTTTTGGACAAAATTCCATTGAGGAAGATTGAGATGATTCCTATTTTACACAGGTAGACGCCAAACATAGAAAATGAAGTTTAAACGTACAACACGATGACTATAGTTAACAATATTGTGTATCTGAAAGTTGATAAGAGAGTAGATCTTAAAACTTCTCATCACAGGGAAAAAAAATTGTCACTATGTGAGGTGATGGATGTCAACTAATTGTGGTAATCACTTGGCAATATATACATATATCACATCATTATGTTGTACATCTTAAATTTATACAATGTTATATGTCAATTATATCACAGCAGAACTGGAAAAACAAACTAAAGTTGGCCAGAGGCTGAAGAAAGTTAACTCATCATTTATTGTGCTCACAGCTGTGGGGAATGCAATGGGAGAAAGAAAGGCTGGGTTAGATTCTTCCCTGAGACTACTCTCAAGGAACCTGAGTAAAACTCTGGTAAATGCTGGTAAAAGAGAGGAAAATACGGGGGAAATTACAGGTAGTCTTCTTTGTTCCCCAAAAAGCAAACTGAAAGCTGACAGAAAAATTTTTTTCTGGGAATTTCGCAGCTGAGGGAGACTGGGGCACACTCTCCAGGACTGCAGGGAGGGGAACCAGCATGCAGCGAGTGCCGACCCAGGCCTGACACTGCGCTAGGCCCTTAGCTCCATCCCGCCTCTTCTAATTCTGTGGCTTATGAGGAAAGAAGAAAAAGCAACCCTGCAAGAACTCAGCGGGAAGGCCTCTCTGATGAACGCTGTCAGGCCTCCAAGAGGATCACAGAAGCTGAGGAAACGGGTCCAGAGGCTCTGACGCCAAATTGGCCAAGAGACCCAGCGCTGTTCCTAGAAAGATCTGACGCCAGCAAATAATGGAGCTAGAAATAACCATTCTACTTAAGCCTGGGGAAAAATCCAAAGTTGCATTAAGGAATGATTAATTATAGTGAAGACCTATGGGCTTATTTCCAAAGAAATATTTTAAAGAAAAGAGCTTCTTGAATTATCTTTGAAAACTAATAGCTGCTAATACTGACTATGTTCCAATTCTTAAGGTAAGTTTTGTTTTCATTTAAAAATAAAACAAAGCCTGCTGATCTCTAATAGCTATATTTAAGGCTGAAGTCTGACTGCTAAGTAATTATAAACAATAGTGCCCAAGTACTTTCATTGTAAGCAAAGTGTCCATAAGGAAATAAAAAAGCACATCCAACAATCAAAAGTTCCATACATAGGAGCTGGCCCCGTGGCCGAGTGGTTAAGTTCGCGCGCTCTGCTGCCGGCAGCCCAGTGTTTCGTTGGTTCGAATCCTGGGCGCGGACATGGCACTGCTCATCAAGCCACGCTGAGGCAGCGTCCCACATGCCACAACTAGAAGGACCCACAACGAAGAATATACAACTATGTACCGGGGGGCTTTGGGGAGAAAAAGGAAAAAAAATCTTTAAAAAAAAAAAAAAAAAGTTCCATACATATGTTAACCTCACGGGACCTAAAAACTAAGGTGCAGAGACGCTAAGGTATGTACCTAAGGTCACACAGCTGCCAAGAGAAACCAGGACCAGGACTCAGGTGTACCACCTTTTTTACACTACACTGCTGCTCCTCATACAGGCTTTGGGGAACTGTTTGAAAACTGGAAACATATAGGAGGCCTCCTAAGTCAGAAACCGCCCAGAGCTCTGGTTTAGGGCATTGAGGTGGACTTGACAGATAAGCCAAATTCAGTGAAACAAGAGGGACACACATAGATCTTAAGGGTTATCTCATCTTCATTGCACGATAATCTCCTTCTGGTGGAACTGAGACAGGGAAAATAACAACAAAGGTGGCCATCATTATTGGTCACTTACTACATGCCAGAGACTCTTCTAAGCCTATAACACAAATCACCTCATTTAATTCAGTATATAAGGTATTATGCACGTTTATCAGATGAGGAGGGAGTATAAGGAATTTGCTCAAGTTTACACAGTAAAAGTGGCAAATGATGGATTTGAACTCAAGTTTGCCAATCTTTCAAAGCCCATTGCTCTTTCTAGGTTGTTCTTCTGGCTGGGCTCAGCTATGCTTTCAGCTCACTGCCCGACTTGGCAGCATGTGACTGGTGCTCTGCTGCATTCTCCATTCCTCACACTACACTGAGTAGAAAGGAAACTGATCCCAACTGAGCAGCTGAGTCAGAGTTCAGCGGATTCTTCATTATCTACTGGGGTCTTCTAGCAACCACAGGAAATGCTTCCTCATTCATTGACTAAGACCAGTATTCCATCTTTAGAGGACTAGGGTCCTATAAAAATGGTAATCCTCCTAAGAAAGGTCATACACACCTGTTACTTTTATCCTAATATGAATAAACACTTTAGAAAATGTTTGGGAAGGAAAATGGAGAGAATTTGAGGGTATCAGGCAACTGGAAAGGACACATTGAAAGTTCAATACCTATGGAAGGGTCTACCTGTGTCGAGTACACTGGGGGATGTACAGAGTTCTATGAAAGCTCAGAGGAGATATAACCTACCTACCTACCTATCCCCCCTCCCTCCCCACTGGGGAAGCTCCCTAGAAGGGGTGACATATGTGCTGAGTCTCATAGCATACCTGAGGATGAAAAAACCAGAACTGAGAGGGTCACTCTAGGCATCAAATAGTATGACTAATATGATGAACTACAAGAAGTCTGGTGATGTTGAAACATAACATTCAAGGTCGGAAGTGGTCAAAGCTGCAGATATAGAGGCAAGCAAGAGCCAGACCAAGGAAAGGCTTTGTTGACCATGCTAAGAAGCTTGGGCTTTTTGCTGTGGGCAAACAGGGAGCCTCTGAAAGACTGCAGGCAGGTAGTGACATGGTCAGAACAGGAGTGTCATAGGACAGATTAGTAGAAGCCAAAGTGAAGGTAAGAAGACCAGACAATTCCAATAATGAGGCAATGAACTAGGTAGTGGGAATAGAAATGAAAAGGAGAAAGGATAGATTTGAGAATTATTTAGAGAAGAAAACAGCAGGAATTGGTGATTTCTTTGTGTGGAGAAGTGAAAGAGATGGGGGCACTGGTGAGGATAACTCCCATATTTCTAGTTTTGTTGACAGGGTGGATGGTGGTGCTACAAGCTCAGATCAGAAAAAGATGACAATGGCCCTGCTGGAAGTGGAGCAAGTTAGAATGGGTTAGGTTAGGAAATTATGTCTACTCTTCATCCATCCATCCAACAAATATGAGCACCTACCAAGTGCCAGGCCCACAACTTGGTGCTGGGGTCACAGAAATGACTTCAGCCTCTGCTGTTCAGGAGCTTATACTCCAGAAGGAAGTCAGATATGTTAGCAGAGAACTCCAGCATGTTGTGATAAGTGCTCAATATATAGGGAACAAAAGAAGACAAGAAAACACTGACTCTGCTTCAAGCCACGCGGAGCCAGCGATGGGCAATGGAAGAGAGGGTGAGCATCAACACATACCTGGGCCCTCTTTCTGTGGGCTGGCCACTCCCCACTGTACCTACTCCCCTAAAAAGAAGTCAAGGACAGTAATGAGAAATGACAGCAGGAGGAGAAAACACCAAAGTCCAATTAACAACAGGTGGTAAGGCTGTCAGCTCAAATCTCCATCCTGGAAGCCAAGCAGAGATGGGGCTGAAGCTAGATCAGTATTCAAACTCTATTAAACCCACAGCACTAATTGCTCAGGGAAGTCCATGTGTTCCTTCTCACCCACTGGATGTTTCTCTGGCAGTTCAGAAGTTCCAGGCTGCTGCTGTGTCCCCACACATAGGCGCTTGTTTACATTCTTTCCTCAGTCTCATGGATGAGAGACTATTTTTTTCTTTTTTTTTTAGGCAGCTCAGAAGATGCCCATAGACCGGGTCTCCTGAAGCAGTGCACAGTTCTGGTTCCCCATAAATCCTCTTCATTTTGTCTCCATAAGATGACATTTAAATATTATTTGAAAAATCAATAACATCCCTGGCTTTGCTGTATCAGCAGAGCTATTCAGCACACAGGATGATGGCTGCGGTGCTGGATGATCCGTCTCAGAGGTCCCACCGCTGGGCAGGCCTTCGCCTTTAATGGCCAGCATGAAAGGCAGGCTGGGAGCTCATCACAACTTGGGCTTCCTCAACCATCCCTTGTTTTGAATAGTCCAGAACCTCAGATGGTTAGATGGCACTGGAAGGGGTCTTACAAATGGTTCTCTCAAAGCCTTATTGCACAGATGAGAAACCTTGGAAGTGCTCTAGTTCCCAGATCGCATGGGTCTACAGTCAGAATTTTTCCATTTGACCATCTTTCTCTACAAAGTTTGAACTACTACAGGATTCTCTTAGATAAAAACACACCTAGAGGCCACAGCTGATCCTGTGAATAAGGGTCATATAAAGTAAGGCTGTATTTTCTCTCAAAGTTGGAAAAAAATACATGAATTCTGGAATCCTGTCACTTATCAATGTAACCTAAACTCACTATATCTTAGTTTTCTTAGCAGTACAATGGGAGTAACAATGATACGGACTTTATGAATCTGTTGTAAGGATTAAACACGACATCCTAGGGCTCTAAGCAAAGAGACTATTTAAAATTAGTGTAAGAAAACTCTGTGTATCTTTATTTCCAATTCTTAATTCATAATAAAAAGGATATTCCATTCCTCAAAAGTCTAAAAATGACCATACTAAAAAAAGCAGAAAAATTTGCATTTCATTATTGGAATGGTGTGGTTAGCATGTTGAAGATTCTATTAGATGGTACCAATTTTCACATTAAGTGGACATGAGTTATTGCTGAACACTTGAAGCTGTCCCTGGAGAATCAGACGTCATAGCCACATAAATGGTAGTCAGACCCCGTGGTAGGCAGTGCTGTGACATTAAGAGACAAGATGAGAAAAGTCAAGTTACAGACAAGAGAGGACAGGAGAAGCCTGAGAGTGGGGGACGGGGAAATTCTGGCTCCTTCTCCTGGCAGGGCAAGAGTGGTATGAGGTAGTGGTAATAAGCTGACTATGTGTAGAGAATCTCCAGTTTTCCTTAGCATCAGCTGACAGGACCTACCCTTTCTCCACCAAGACACTGGGTCTTTGCAGGATGCTCGTAAGAGTCCAATGTGACTCTGATTCACCTAATTCTAGAGATGATCTGACTTCTTTTTCATTAACTACTTAAAAATCTCTTATATGAAAATGTGCAATTGCACTATATAAATTTGTGAGAGTGGGAGCGAGAGAGCAGATTTTTCACACTGTAAAAGAATTCTCTCTTTCTGCTGAAAGGTCCTTTAAACTGTAATTCCATTCAGAGGCTGCTAACCGGGGGTCCACAGGTCCCCAGGCTGGTCTGTGGATTTAGCTAGAAAAAAATTTCCACCTATATTTTTGCTAATCTCCAATTGAAATTTAACATTTATATCAATTAGGAATGTACACAACAAAGAGTAGTTAGCAGGACCTGTGACTGTCACCAGCAGAAATGAGCATTTTTATGGCACGTTACTATTGTTGCAACTCACACGAGGGACTAGGAAACTTTCTGTAAGGGGCCAGATGGCAAATATTTTAGACGTTGAGGGCCATATGCTCTCAGTCCAACTATTCAACTCTGCTTTAGTAGCAGGAAAGCAGGTAGAGACAATATGTAAAAGAATGAGCATGCCTGTGTTCCAAGAAAACTTTATTTACAAAAATGGTCTGAGGGCTGTAGTTGGCCGACCCCTGGTGTACACACATTATGACTTTGAAATTATAGTAGTGATTAGTTCTGGTTATTTAATACGTTAAAAATAAGTATGCATTACTGTATCATACATGTGCCGGCATATAAAATATTTTAATAATGATGCTCCTATAGATTTTATTTTACGCATTGAAAAATATTCCAAGAAGGGGTCCACAGGCTTTACCAATAGTCCATGGTAGAAAGATTACAATGCCTTGTCATAGATATAGGTGCTTGTTTACAAATGACTCTGGGCAGAGATCAGAAGTGATGGGGAAGAGGAAAGCTGGAGAAACAAAATCAGAGTGGTAGAAGACATTGTCACCTGACGCTAATCAGATATGAAATAGAAACCTCCCCGGACTTTCTATGGCAGTTGATGGAAAAAAGGGAATTTTTTCCCCCTATTTTCAGTTACTACATAGAGTTCCCCTTTTTGTACACTTCTCTATTTGTTTATGACAGCACTCACTATTCCCATCTTGCCTTCCCATGCCATTACTTCTTGCTGCCACACATCTTCCCGAAGAGTTTACAATGAAAATCTGTTACTTAAACACGATGGGTTTATATTCCGCAAATTGAAACTTTCCTTCCTGAAGACTTCCTTCCCCAGATGTCACCTGAATAATGCCTTCTGAGATACTGAGAAGCAAGTTTTCTTTTCGATATGTTTGATTCAGAAAACTGAAGTTGAAGGGACGGATGAGTTGAAGGGGAGGAAGTGACATGGGGGCCAGGCTTCTCTGTGCCTGATCAAGGTCAAAGCTCTACCGAAGTATTCTTAGGGTCCCGGAACAGTGAACCCAGCTGGGAATATACGAGGCAAGTTACATCTTTCTCATAGAAGACAGGCTGTTTTGTCTTTTAAGTATAACCCGTATTTACTTCTAATAATGCAACAGCAAAATAAAATGTGAGGAGAAAGCAGCCTCTGCTTAGTACTACACTAAACAGCTCTGGGTTACATTTACAATTTTAATAAACTGATTTGTCAAAACTGTCAGAATCAAGGGAGATCATCTGGATACCAGATGAACAAAAATATCTGTAATTATAAGTTGTCCATTTTTCTCTTTCATCTTCTATATACGTACGTATCTGTGAGCAGCTACATATTTTCATGCACATACATACACATAAATTTTAAATCATTTTTAAAAACCTGTCAAAATAGAATTCAGGAGAGTAGAAAATACAGTTCTCCTGGGAGAGCAATGGGACTTGAAGGCTGAGCTGCACTCCCATCTTAGGACCAACATCCTTTTGCTGAACTATTCTGTCAGAGCCAAAACATTTCAGTTTCATTACCACCTGGATTGTTCCTAATCCCTGCTGATCCCTCACTTGCTGTGACCACAGGCAAGTCACTAAACCTCTCTGGCTCTCTGGTATCTGTGTGTGAAATAAACATGTTGATACATGTTAACCGCCTCACATAAGTGGTGTAAGTACTAATAAGATTCTTTTGGCGGGGCCGGCCCCATGGCCAAGTGGTTGGGTTTGCGCGCTCTGCTTCGGCAGCCCAGGGTTTCCCCGGTTCGGATCCTGGGCGCGGATATGGCACCACTCATCAAGCCATGCTGAAGCAGCATCACACATGCCACAACTAGAAGGACCCACAAGTAAAAATACACAAGTATGTACTGGGGGGCTTTGGGAGAAAAAGGAAAAATAAAATCTTAAAAAAAAGATTCTTTCGGCAAAGAACCCCAAGCCCTCGGCAGAATGCTATGAAATTGCCATGAATTTGTCAAGAATTTATTAAATCAAATACTTATCTCAAGTTTAATTACAATCCCATCTTTTGCAATGTAAGTGTTAAATTATGATGCATGACTACTTTCAACTGGAAAGTAGCCCATGTTTGAGGGCACTGAAATCTCTGTTTCCACAGAACGGGTGAGAGGGATGAGTGGAAAGATGGGGGCAATGCAGCCTGAGACCCAGAAACAGGAGGAGCGAGAGTACTACCTCCTAGGTTGTGGGATATCCCCTTTGGGGGCCTGGATCTGACTCCATTTTGGAATTAATTTGGTAGGGCAGTGGGATAATCACTGATGATCTTTTTCATCATTATTCTCAGGGTAGAGAATTTGAGCTAGAGAATCAACTTACACGAAGAAGGAAGATGCCGAAGAGAGCCAGTGTTAGCGTGGACAGAGAAATCAGGACGTTTGGGAGAGTTTTCACACGCTGGAGCGCAACATCTTTTTCATTTTGTTTTTATTTGACGATCAATAAGGAACGCAGCCTCTCTGAGGCTAGCTAGGAAGCTGACTTTTTTTTGTGGTGGGGCAGGGGGCGGAGGTGTGGATAGTTGATTTTTAAACCCGTCATTCTAAACGACCCCTGATGGGTTAAGGGCTGCAGTGAGTGTCTCTGTGCCAATTTTCCAGCCCTGCTACACACCAGGCACAAAGTGTGCTGCGAAGTACACTTTACTGAAGTATTTTTGCTGATGTCCAGTCCTGTGTCTTTGGTGAGTGAGAAGAATCTGCCATTCTAAGCAAGACTTGTGGCCTTTTCAAATCAGAAATGGACATAGATACAGAATGATAGTGCTAGAAGTGACCCTAGAAACCTGATAGATACGTTCCTTAACTTTCTGGAGGAGAAAGCTAAGGTCCAGACAGGGTAAGTGAGCTGCTCAAGGCTCCACAGTGAGCCACTGATGAAGCTGGGAGTACCCAAGTCAGTGTGCAGACCGCTGGTCCAGTGTGCGTGCTATGGCAAAACGCTAACCAATGGTCCTTCTTTCATACTATTCTCTCTGGACTATTTAGAAACATTCTTTTTAAGGGATGAAACCCTTGACTATAGAGAAAAGTGGAATGTGTTACTAACAATGGATAGAATAAAACATTCTTGAAAGCCTAGCCATCAGGCAGAAGTTATTCTCAGAACGAACACAAACATCTGTACTTTTTCTAGACTCCCAATTTCACCCTCTCCATCAGACTCGGCTTGCCTTCTTTTATCTCTGTTCATCAACCACTGGGGACCCACATCACACTGACCTTTCCAGAAAGAACACCTGGGCTTGGCTTTCTCTGTAGGCTTGCTCCTTTGCCTATCCCTACAGGGGTCTAGGTCTTTGCTGACTGCCGCTTTAATCATTTGTTAATTTGCTTAAACATCTGGTCAAATTTTGGAAATAATCTCAACGGGAGGGTTTATGCTAACTTCTCGTGGATGTTGAGAGTTTCCACATGCCCCCCCATCCCCCATACTCACACACACACGAACAAATCACCAAGGATAGTGAGACAGTCTAAGACAAGAAAGAGAAAGTCAAGGAGTAGGGCGTTGGTCCCTATTTCTCCTGGTTGTTTCTTGGGCTCCTTAAACTTAGTATACATAAGTAAACATATCTTCTCTCCTCCATCCCTACCCTCCTTCTCTATGAAGGGTACTGCTTTCTACTCAGTTGTCTACCCAGACCTTGAGTATCATCCTGGACTCCTCCCTCTTTATTACATTCTGGATGCAATATGCCATTAACGCTCCCGGAGCTCCCAAACTCTCTCACATTGCGCACTTCCTTTCCATTCCTACTTCCACTAACTTACTTCAGGCATTCACCACTTATCATTTAGATTAATACACTTAGCACCTAATGGTCTTCCCAGACCTAGTCTCATCCCTTTTCAATCCATTTCCCACACTGTAGCCAAAGTGGTGCCTCTGAAACACATACCTGATCATATTGCCTTGCTGAAAATTCCACAGGAGCTCCCCAAAGCCTCCAGGCTATGTACCATGACACCTAAACCGCTCATGGTCAGCCTCCTATCTCTCCCACCTCAGCTCCTGTTTATGCCCTATAGCCTGGCCCTCCTGAACTAAATAAAGTTCTGCTTGTGTTCTGACCTTTTTTGTCGATAGACTTTGTCCATGCTGTTCCATCTTCACTGCTACCTGGCTAATGCCAAGTTGTTCTTCAAGACTTGGTTCAAGCAATCATTTCTTCAGTAAGCTTCCCCTGGCACATGGTTGGTGCTTAATAAGTTTGTTGAATAAACGAATAAGCCAAAAAAAAAAAAAAAGGTAGAAACATGTTCAAGCAAACACATCTCTTTCCCATAGAAGAATAGTAATAACTGTAAAGCAAAAGGAAACAGGTGGGATGGGGAATGAGCACTTTGGCTGAAGGTGATGTCAATATCATGACTGGGGCAGAAGCACCCTGTTTCAGGTACCTTTGTCAGAAGCACCTTTCCACAAGTGAGTTAGAATCCTCAAGAAGAGTCTCTCCATAGAAGACCTGAAGCTTGGAACAGTAACATAACTGCCTGCCTTGGAAACATCAGGAACCATTGAATCGTAGTGATCATGGAATTTGCCTTCTCTGATTTTACCAGCAATTGTCTCGTCAAATTGTCATTAAGTCTAACTCAAGGGAACCACGAGGAACATGGAGAACCTAAATGATCTCTGGGTGTAGGCTGTTCAACCTGATCGGAGGAATGAGGGAGTGGTGGAGGCAGAAAAATTCTGCCTCATATGGTGACGATACACATTTAGACTCTGTGTCCCCAGGAAAAAAATGCTGGGAATATTTTACTAAATATCATCAGCAAAACAAAACTCATTTTCAGAGCAGAAAGAAACTTTTCATGATCCTCTTGGACCAATGCAGGAACTGTCTGAGCAAAAATGCTATGTTTAAAATCGTGGGGATCTTTGGAAATTTCAACGGCAACAACAGACATCTCAGTAAGACTAGTCTTGAACCGAGTGGTATCAGAAACAGGCTTTACCATAAGCACGTAAAGCATTGGACAAAAGAACCTTCACCTAGAAGCCACTGCCTTGGCTGTTGGTGGCAGCAATCTCACAGAAAAGGCACTCCCTCCACTACCTTAGAGAAAGAGAGACAGCTGCTCTTCCGAAAAGACTCTCTCAGTCTGTCCTTCAACGTGGGGAGAATGCTGGGCATTGTTAGTCTCAGAGATAGAGGTTCTCTACCCCCTCCTCCCTCAGGAGCCAGACTGCTCTCACCGAAGTCTCCATCACCAACACCTCCTTGCCGCCATCACCTGCTCCTTATAAACCACTTCACTTGAGAATTCAGTTTTAGGAAGGAAGAAAGGGGTTGCTAGCCAGGCTGCCTAGTAATCCAGCACGATCATTCCAGATGTTGTGACTCACTTAAAGGGAGTTCCTTGTCTGGATTGCCCATCTCAGGCAGCTTATTAGGGAGCGTGCCATCCAAAGGTTTAGAGATAAGTCTCAGGGGGAGCGCATTCCCCAATCAAGACTTCATCACCCACCAGGGGCTATTTAGAAGCTGGGCTTCTCAGCTTGTCTCCTCCATAAAGTGACACCAAGACCTTCCTGTCAGCCACAGTCTTGAGTAGTGATGTCATCAAAGGCTTTGGTCACGTGGGTGAAGGCAGTCTTTGTTTTCTGAACTACTGAGGTGACTAAATGCTTAAATGACCTGCCATACTGAAAACACCACAGGAGCAGAGAGAACTGTCCTAGGGGCAAAGACCTCAAGAGTAAGAAATGAACCAGAAGTCTTAAGAGAAACTGTCTCATGACATTTAGAAAAGGCTGATCTTACCCCCAAGCCCAGCTGCATTGATTGCGGGCTAAATTCCAGCCACTGGGATTGGACGGAGCCTGGCAGAAAGGAATGGAGTTGCCCAACTGTGCCTTAAGTGACAACACTGTCTTGAGAATTCTGAAAAATATAGGGAAAAGAGAGATGGAGCAGAAGAGTACTCAATGGGATCAGGCATTTCTGCCACCCAGCCTAGGCCTGAAATTCAACAGTGTTAATGACTCAAGGCCTTTCAAAGCCCGTTTGCCCACCAACACCTGAAGCACTGCATTAAAACAGCACTAGACAAAAGCTCTCCATTTCTTATCCCTCCTCAGGCCTCCTGAATTCATACTACCAGTGTGGAATTTTTTAATAACAAAAGGAATTCTAAATACCATGCTGTGGGTAGCATAACTCTGCTTGCTCCTTATATGGCTTAATCAAACATTTAAAGGTACTTAGGATGGGTGATTCTTCCCAGGCTGGTGAGAAGTTGCATGTCCCTAATATAAAGAGATGAGACACCTGTGCATGAGGGGACATGACAGTGCTACTACCTACCTGTAGGCCCAGAATAAAAACATAAGATATCACATTTCAGGTCTCTTTTCAAACATAATGATTAACTCCATTATGAGTTTATAGTAGTTGGGCACCTCTTCTATACATTATTTTTTTTAATAACTTATTTTGGTGACTGGAAGATACAAGAATGAAATGTTCTAAGCTATTTCTTAACTACTTTGACCTCCAACACAAAAACCGACTTTCTAGCAAAATGAGTTGCTACTTCCAGTAGATCTCTTGACTCTCGCTGTGCCTAATGGAATTTAAGGTGATGAGCAGACATAGTTCCTCATATCATCCCACCAACAACATGGTATTTTCTCTTTCGTACTTGATCATTGTTGATCGCTGGTCACCTGGCAACTACATGAGGGTTGTGACGATGTCCGAGAAATGCCTGGTTCGGGTCCTGACAGAATAGGAAGACCTTGTTCTGTTTTCTCCTATAATAATTCTCTGAGCCTTGGTTTTCTCATCTTAAAAATTAGTCAGGAAGCTTAAATTAATGGCTCTTAACTTTTTTTTTTCTCCATCTCAACATATCTGAGAGATATGTATCTCTCCCAGTAAGGGTGAGAACAATTTTTAAATTGGGGTTGTGAAGGGGAGAGAGAAAAGAAGTTACCCACATCTCTTGGATGGGAGGGCAGGGGGATTTTCTCAAACTATAAGTGAGATTTCCAGCCTAAAGGATTTCTAACATTCCTTTTAAATATGAAACTCTGGATACCTCCACACTCTACCATCCCCTAATTTTCTTTCCCTTTGTTCCCCAGTGAGGTACGAGGTACATCGCTTTCAAGATTACATCAGTAATATTTTTCGCTAACATACTGGTGGTCTCTGAGCTTGCTCACAGAACATGAGTTCACAGAAACTCTTCTGGTTGCCAAATTTTAGCAGTAACTGGCATTTATACTTTGAGAAATCTTTTCTCAAAAATCTTATACATATCACAAATAATACACTTGTCAAAAATAACTCCTCATAAATGATTTTTTTCTGGTGTATATGATCACAGGTTATTGCTTAAGGTTATATGATTTAATTGTAGATTTTTAATCACCAAGGGTTCAACTCTGAAAATATTCTGTATGTACTGATGAAAAACAGACATCCTCAGGCAGATTTTAAAAAATGAAATCCACATACTTTGTTACTTACATGACATCATGTAAGCGATAGTTTGCAAGGATATGGTAACTCGTTCATCAAGTACAAATACCGAGTGTGCAATTAGGGGACCCTCTCTACTCTCCCAACCTGGCCTCATCCACCCAATTCCCAAGCACGCAGGACTCCCTCCTCCCCAGCTTCTTTTCAATTAAACTAGGGAACTGTCTTTTTCCCTTAATTCTCTGCAAACCTACCTGACAAAAATGAGAAACGCAGGAACTACTGTGAGAAGGTTCAGCAGCAAAGAAGGAAAGTTGTCGGGGGGGAGAGTGAGTGGGGTTGGAAGTGTTCTAAAGAAAACATTGGGGTGATCCTAGAATCCTATCCCCTGGAGAGGTGAGTGGGTGCCAAGTGCTGCATTTCTCCTAAATGATCCCAGCAGCTGCAGCACGTTATATGTGGCAACTCTTTTAGGATCTGAAAGGGTTTTCAAAGTCATGCTGGCAGCTGCCTCCTGTCGCCCCACTCTATAATGATTGAACCTCTTGTTCCTTTTATAGAGTTGTTCTCTCCTAATAAAACACTAAATGCTGGGCTGAGCAACTGTTCCAGGATCACTAGATGCAACCCTCCCTCCCTCTTCCTCCTCACCCTACGTGCCTTTTCTTTTCTGGTCACAATAGACCCCTGTGTAAATGGCTCGAGCCCAGACTTACAGGGGCACAGGCATGCACAGGCTTGAAAATGTGCACACACAAATACACACCAGCACCACCAACCCCATTTCAACCAAATCTGAACTCCACATCCATTTCCAGCTATTTTAAGAGCTGCTACTTTAAAACTGGGCAACCGTCCTAAACACATGAAAGCGTACACGAAGCACGAGCGGCCATAAAGGAAGAACCGCAATTCATTGTGTCAGGAGCCTGCAGAGGTGACACCTTCAAGCTGTTTGTCAGAATCAAAAGCTGTGACTTGTCAGCTTTTGGATGAGAAGCCCTGCAAAACAAACCATTTTTTCCTGGCAAATCTGAACCATATTTTCAAGGTGTGAACTCCTTCCAAACTTCAAAATGAAGATGGAAACAACACGATAGCAATCCAGGAGTCAGCTCAAAGAGGGCTCCTTGCTCATCTCAAGTCTCACAGTTCTTCTCCAAGTCATGACCTGGGAGCTCCAGAAAGCAAGCACGATTCCCTTTCCCACATCAAGGACGGCAACATTTTTTGAAAAGTAGCCTTTGTCTTTAAAGCTTCACGCTGACTTTATATTTAATCTGTATTTTTATATTCCCATTTAAGATTGCTAACTTCTCAGGAAGGGGAGCCGTGGTGATTCAGCGTTTATCACTGGCAGCTCGCAACGTGCTGGGGGTGGAGTAGTTGTTCAGAAAATGTTTGCTGAATAAACAAAGCCCTTAAAACAAAGTGGACTTGGCTGGTGGGCGCTTGGCTGAAACAGGCAAACTGAAAAAGTCCCTTGACCACATTTGTTCCAAGTTTTTGAAGGCTTTTTTGCTGGGCTTTTAATGAGGGAATCCCACCTTCGCGAAATAATTCTATTTAAGTAATGGCCGTTCGACTAAAGGTGAAAAAAATAGAAGCTTCGAGTTCTAATGGGGAGTAAACAAATCAGAGGCGCCCAATTCTCTGTGCAGCTTTCCTTTATCTTAAGATCTCTCTGAAAGTATGAGTAAAAATGCTGTAATTGGTGATAGAACATTTTAGCTCACATGTCTTTGTGTGTGGGTTTTTTTTTTTTTACTGAGTGCTAAGCATTTTCTTGAGCCTGATTTATTCATTTTCTGTTATAAAAAAAATTTAAATATATAAGCAGAGAAAATAGTATAATGAACCCCATATACCCATCACCAGCTTTAAAGATGATCAAGTCATGGCCACTTTTCTTTCATCTATATAAATTAACTTTTAATTTAAGTTTTGTGACAACCATTCTTTTGCCTAGAGCTCCCCAATTAGTTTATAATGACTACCAACTTTTTAGTTTTGAGAAACCTCCCACTCAGAAGGTGGAAGTTTTGAGCCAAAATATGACATTTGACATGGGTGCAGCTGCTTAAAATATGTCTTCATTAAAGTCAGATGAAGAGATAAGCTCAGTCTCGGCCTCCAATGGAACACAGTCAAAGTTTGCATTTTTTCTTTTAAGTATAAAAGTAGAACTCTTTCCACCACCACACTCTCTCCCATGCTCCCTTCACATACACACACGCACACACGCACACACCCCTCCCAAGTAAATACCCTCGTTTCGGAACAATTTCGTTAAGACTGTGTTCCCAGACTTTTGGTTATTAGCACTCGCACCTCCCGTTCCCAGTTTCTGCACTCACACTTTGAAGGAACCTGAAGGCAAGGACACGGGGCAAAATAAACGCTCAAACAAATTGATTTTAAGGAACAGACCTTTATACATCTTTTCATTTTTATGGCTTAAGATGGTGCAAAAATGTTACTTACTCCCCAAACAGTTATTAGTCTCTGTAATGTAACATAGCAGATACTTTCTAAATCCTTTTAGCCTTCTCCCCCTTACTGGAAAGATCATCATTTCTTTTTTTTTATTTCAAAGTGGATTTAATAAAGAAAAGGAGTGCTGTTAAAGTAATACGTGAGGCTTTGACATTAAGCAGTGCAACCCTGCGGAGTCGGCAAGAACAGGGTCTCTAATCTCCAGTGATTTATAGAGGCTCTTCCTTCATCTCTGTACTTGGGGAGGGCCAAAAAGTTTAGAGACAGCCTGGCGTCCCTCTTACTCCACACCACTAACTCCTGCTGGCCAGTCTGCCTGCTAAAACTTTTAACCCTTTAGCTGCTAGCTGACAGCACACCCATTAAAGCCAGTTTATTTGCTTTCAGAAGACAGAGTGGTTTCATATTGCAGTAATGCACATGGAGGTAAACACCTTTGTCTGATGCTGGGAAATTATAAGCAAAGAGCAAAAAAGAAGCTAAAAAGCCAACTGGGCTCATTTGAAGATGTCTGCAAGTGGGAAAAGAGAAGCCCCTTTTCTTGAGTGAATGAGAATTTCATGGGTCAGCACCCCTACCCTACCCCCACCATTCTGAGGGAGCCAGCTGAGTCATGGTGGCTGCATTCTCTTCTAAGTAATGCTTAGTACTTGGAAATATAACTGAAGGTCAAAGTCAAAGTTGCAGAATATGATTAGAAGGATCAGACAACATTAAGAGTCTGAAGCAAGTTGTTCCAACAAATGGACTAAGGGGTAGGAAGGAGAGTGCATTTGTACTGGGCCCTGCCCAAGAGGAAATGTGCATAGACAGGGGAGTTGGGTCTGTGTGGTCCTTCTGGAATGGGAGGGACTGAAGGACTGATGCAATGAAGCTGACATTAGTAATTTTAAACATTTTACTGGTTGATAGATAAGTACTATGAGCATATTTTCTCACCCTGTACTGCCAGCCTCCAAAACCAAAATCTTCTGGTCCAAGGCTCGCTTTAACACAGGTACCCACAAAACACCAGGCACTATCTGGGCCAAAGAAGGATTTGGTGGTTCTCAGTATAGCACTTTCCCCCAGGGCTGGGTACAACGCCTCTTGAGAAGATTGGCAGGTGACGTGATAGCTCACTTCTAGGCATCTCTGCTTTAAAAACTATCAGGGAAACTTCTCGGCCCTCTCTTAGACCCTATTTTGTGGTTGCCTCAGACTTGGTTCCTTGTCTATCACTCAGACAAGGAAGCACTCCTCCTAACCCACCAGGAGTGAAGGAGAACTTACCTCAGTCAAAGTCTTGGGCTGAACTGCATCTTTTAAAAGATCAGAGCACCGCATTGGCCAACAAGGCCTGCCTGGGGATCTGCAGCAGAAAGCACAGGCCGATCTAGAGCTCAGACCATCTGCAGCAGAGGTGGCCCTGGGACAGAGCCCTTGAACTCGATAACCTCGGGTCCCTGCTGGCTGGGCCTCTCCTGACAAGGAAAGATACAGAGAGCCCTACTTCAAGAGGCTTTCTGGAATCAAGTACACAGGTCAAGAAGACCGACGAAGATCAATATCACTTACTTTAGGGCTGGCAGATGGCAAGTCAAGGTCACAAAATTCACAACTGATAGTAGCGACAGCAGGCAGCAAACGACCTTACTCTTCCCCCAGCCACACCCACGTGTTTTCTGTGATTCAAGAAGCTGGCTGAGTGCCTCATTTGATGGTGGGGCTGGGGAGGGAACTGAGGCAGAGACAGGAAGCAACTTGCGCAAGAGCTCACAGCCAGCTGCTGATAAAGTCCGCACCAGAGCCCAGAACTTCTGACTTACAGTTCATTACACCTCGATGCAGAGTAATGGTGGGTAGGAGCTCACACCGTAGAGATGTCACATCGTGGTTTGAGTCCTGGTTCCTATCTTTGGCAAGTTACTTAATCTCCCAGCATTAGTTTACTGCTCTTAAAATAGCAATAATAATTGTACCTAGCTAATGCTGTGAAGACTCGATTGAGAAAATGAGCAAAAGCCCTTAGAACAGTACCTGGCACACAGTGCATCCTGAACAAATGTTCTGAATTACTGCACTGTTGTTGTTGTTACTGTTTTTTTCTTCAGAAATTCATGTGCCGGTCCCACTCAAGTGAAAAGGATAACAAGTGCACTTTCTGGGAACAGCACATGGACCTCAAGCTGACTCCAAGCTGATCTGAACCAACACAGGATGGCAGGCGATTTTCCCCATGACAGCCTGCCACCATATGCTTCCTTATTTCTGCCACAGCACATACCACATTTGATTGCAATTTAGCTCTATATGTATCTGTTCCCCAACTAGATAGAGCTTTTTTGGGGGAGAGTCCATGGCTTATTCTTAGTTACATCTCCAGTGTCTGGCTCAGTAGGTGGCCCACAAACATTTACTGAATGAATCAATGAGTGAACATAGTTTACAGGGCCTAGAAAGCCTTCTCTGTCTTTCTTCACTCTGGCCAGGATGTCTAGAGTGTAACTTGTCTAAATACGCTGCCTGCTCACTCGAGTAGGCCCAGGGCAGAGTTTCGATACCAAACATATTTACAGTCCAACCTTGTCTGAAGGTGACACGCTCGAGGCGTCCCTGTGATGCTCTGGGTGACTCTTTCACCAGGCTGTGAAGTGAGTATTTATCACATCACACCTCTTAACAGCATTCCCACAGATCCTGGCACACTGTTAGCGCTCTCTGTTAGTGTGAAAATCTCTATTTTGTCATGTTAGTTTTTGGTCCCACACCAAGCAGCAGGATGCTCATGTGAGAAAATATGGAGAAACCCCTTCTAGGTGGAACTGTCATGGCCTACAGGGTCATAAACACCATGTCACAGACTTCCTCTGGTGGCCCATTTACTAGGCTCACACTAACCAAGGCCTTTCCACAGAGGCCTCACCAGCTTCACCAGCCCAGGAGTAGGAGCTGCCGATATCAAGACAAACCCAAATTCTGCTGCTTTGTCTCATCATGGTGACTTTCAAATGCAGATTCAGAGAATGTACAAGCAAGACGAAATGTGTTACACCCCATGCAGGCTCATCAAGGGCCATCTGCAAAGCCCTTCCCTTTGCCTACTGCAAAGCAATCTCGGAGGAAGACGTGTGTAGGGTTAAGCTGCCTTGTAGCAGTCTGTTGACTCACACCCACAGACTGGGAACTCTTTGGAGAAAACTTCCCACCAGTCGTTTCCTTTTATGAAACATTTCTGGTCAAGGAGTAACAAAGGTGTCACAATATTCTGACAGCCAAAGCCTGGTGCTGGTTTTTGGTCTGAGGTTCCACAAGGCAAACTCCAATATTCACTTCGCTTTTTTTTTTTTTTTTTTTAAGACAAGCTGCCCAAGTCTTGAAAATCAAAAAGTAAGTGGCAGAGCTCTAGAATTTAGAAGACTAAGCTGATTCGCCCAAAGTAGGGACCAGAAATGGCAAGGAAGATGTCAGAACTGGGAGTCTCAGCTGCAGGCTCTCTACCTTTGGCAAACTGCAGATCCCCAGCTCCTAGCTCTCTCTCCGCACCCTGGATAAACAGCCTTATCGGCCACCCACACTACTTCAGTTAGTAAAAGGCTTAGGAATGTAAATCACACTGGAGTGAAGTGTGATCCTAATTTGCACTTAATCAAAGCCAATTAGAAGTACATTATTTACACAAAGCCCATGCATCTCAATTATACCCAGCACAGCCCAAGACAGTTTTGAGTCCAGATCTTAATTCTGCTTAATTAGAGAAGTAAACATTTTCACTGAGTCAATCCTCCAGTCTAGTCTAGGGCCTATGGGTAAACGGAACCAAACACGCAGAGCTCTTCACTTTAGGGCCAAGAAAGTGTAACTGATACCTGTTGGAAATCCGCAGAAAATGAAGATAAGTATTCAGACCCGGGGGCTACTCTGGGCCGGCCAAGTAGCACTGGGTTCTCTCTTTCACACATTTATTAGCACCTACTCTGCCAGGCACTAAATAACATATTTGTTTCTGTCCCTTTTCTGTCTTTTAGCAAGATAAACCACAATTTAGGAGGATGGGAAAGCAAAGGACCCAATTCAACTCTCAGGTGAGACTTCATTGCTCCGGTTCATGTGGTTCCTGGTCTACTGAGGTGGATGCAGTTTCAGGGTAGCTGGTTTGAGTCAGCAGCAGGCAGAAGAGGCTCCAAGGTGAGAGCCAGGCAGGAGGCCAGGAGAGAGCTGCTTAGTCTAAGGACTGAGAACAGGAATTTAGGGCAATCAGGCTTCCAGAGCCTACAGACCAGATAGCCAGGAATGGCCTTGGTGACAACTGCTTGAGAACACCACTCACCCATCCATTCAGTGAATAGGTAGTTGGCATAAGCTAGGTGATGGGGAAGCTTCTGCTGCCCTTTCTGAGGAAGCCTCAGGTTACTGTGCTATGCCCTGCCACGCCTGAGCAAATCCCCTCACTTAACTGGTGAGCAAGAGGACGTGGGGCCCTCCCAGCAGAGACTCTAACGGCTCATTTGAGGGTTCCTCCTCTCCAGTTTACAACAATTGGCACGACCTTATAGGAACAAAAATGCCCAGGCAGGTGGAACAGCCAGGAGAGTGAAGCCTAAACAGCATCCTCCAAAACTCAGCTGGAGAAAGAAAAAAAGAGCAGAGAACAGAAATGCAGCTGTGGACTGCAGTGTTAATTCCAAGGAGCTAGGAAGCAGCTGAGGTCAACAAGTCTCAGATCATAATACCAGGAGCACGATTAGAGTTACCCTGGTGAGTGAGTTCAAGTTCTAACTCGAACTATAGTTCATAAGTTCTAACTGCTGAAAAATCTATTTACTTTTTAAGATTTTATTTTTTGTTTGTTTCCTTTTTCTCCCCAAATCCCCCCAGTACACAGTTGTATGTTTTTTACTTGTGGGTCCTTCTAGTTGTGGCATGTGGGACGCCACCTCAGCATGGCCTGACAGGCGGTGCTATGTCCACAACCAGGATCTGAACTGGCGAAACCCCGGGCCACTGAAGCGGAGCGTGGGAACTTAACCACTCGGCCACGGGGCCAGCCCCTCTATTTACTTTATAAACTTCATTCTGGTACAAATCTCCTCTAAATTCACTTGGCCATCCCTTTGTCACCTTCACCTCCTCCCAAGTAGGGACAGAGGCGGAGTATACAATATAAAGTGTCTGGCATGGAGTGGGTACTTAATAAATGTCTGGTGGATCAATCGCAGGAAACCAAGAGTAATTAGATTCATTGGTACTTTTCCAGCACAAATTATCTCATTTGTACGGAAAAATAAATGAAATGGTACAATCTCTGAAAGGACAGGGCAGCACCATTGAACGTCCTGGTGGCCAAATTGTTTTCAACACATAAAGGAGCAAAACAGAGTGAAGTAACCATCACAACTTGTAGTATTATGACGCCACAACACCGCAGTATTATTTAGATATAAGATGCCATGGGCTACTTTATTTTTAATTTTAAAGGGGGAAAATCACAAATATACAAATATTTCTAATTGTTAAAATTCATTTAATTACACACTTAAGATCAGCACATTTCACTGTATGAAAAATTTACCTCAAGAAAAAATGTTTAAAAATTCACATTTTATGTAAATAAAGGGATGATATAATTTGGCCAACTTTAAACCAGGATGGAAACAAAAATAATAGCATTTGATTCTCAAATTGAGGTATAGAGACTTATAGAAGGGTTTGGTCTACAGTAGACCATGTTGACAGGCTTCCTTCTTTTTCATTCAACCCAGCTCTTCTATTTATTAATGAGGACCAATCCAAACATAATCTTCTATAACTTGGGCATTTAATACATCCTTGGAGCCTTAACAAATCAAACTAGGGAATTTTCCCTTGCTGACACAGGAAGTCTCATCTGTCGAAGAGTAAACCAACTTTAGTTCCCAAAAGATTCTGCCTTTGAATGCTTTCAGCACAACCCACATGAACTGGGTTCTCTGTCCTTGCATATTAACCAAATGCCCTGCCCACTTTTCCCAACCATTCAACTCTTAGAAGTTACTAGTCTGGACACTTGGGGAGAACCTCTTACTAAAGGCCCAATGCCCCCAACCTCCTTTTTCACCTCTCAACCAGGAGACTCAGTAAAGACTTCACATTGGTAAGATATTCTCAAAGAAGCAATAAAGGAAATTTCACATCTATGAGGTTTGCTCTTTCCTAGAGAGAAATTCTATTTCAAACTTGAGACTAATTAGGGAGAAAAAAATAACAAAAGCATGTATGCAGTTAAATGCTCTACCCCTGACGTATACCCCCAACGAAAGCATGTATGAATGTGTTCAGTGAGAAATTGTCTTGAATAATTCTTTCACAGTTTAAAAGCACTTTTCATATATTATTTCATTTCATCTTATTAAATATTCACAAAAATTCAGGAGGCAAGTACACAGTAGATAACTGGTATGTATATGTTACAGATAGTCAATGAGGTCTTTGGAATCCAAATTCAGTGTTTGTTCCACTACATGAAACAGTCTAAATTGAAATCATTGACTAGGAAAAACGCACCTTGAGCATCTATTATGTGTGCAACGTTCTGGTTAAAACAGAGGGGCCGGCCCTGTGGCTGGGTGGTTGGGTTCACGTGCTCTGCTTCAGCGGCCTGGGGTTCCCAGGTTCAGATCCCGGGTGTGGACCTATGCACCACTCATCAAGCCATGCTATGGCGGCATCCCACTTAGAAGAACTAGAATGACCTACAACTAGGATATACAACTATGTACTGGGGCTTTGGGGAGGAAAAAAAAAAAAGAGGAAAATTGACAACAGGTGTTAGCTCAGGGCCAATCTTCAAAAAAAAATCATTAAAAAGATAAACTTTATGTTAAAAAAAAAGGAAGTAACAGAGAAAAGAAAGTAAAGAGTTACCATGAGAACCTAGGAGAACTTTTTAATAAATAGAGAAGGGAAGAAAGTTATTCTAAGTATGATGCAAACTCCAGAAACCATTACAAATTACTGATAAATTTAAACACATAAAAGCTTAAAATATTGTATGCAAAAAGTATCACGAACATGGTAAAAGACATTGACAAACTGGAAAAAACAGTTATAACACATATGACAAAGTATTAATTTGCTTAGTATGGAGAAAGCTTCTCCAAATCAATATGAACAAGATAAATAACCAACCCAATAACCATAGAAAAATGAGCATAGAACATGAACAAAGAATAAAAAAAATATGGAATTTAAATACAAGAAAAGATGCTCAATGCCAATCTAAGAGAAATGCAAATTAAAATTACAATGAAATATCACACTGAAATTATCTGATAGGCAAAACTCAAAAAATCTGATAACACGCTGTACAGAGTAATAAGCACTCTCATATGTTGGTGGTGGGAGTATAAGTATAGCAACTGTGATGGAAAATTTGGCATTAGATAAAATTACAAATGTACATACCCTTTAACTTGGGGATTTTACCTCTAGGAACTAATTGTACAGCTACAATTACACAAATGCTCAAAGATGTAAAAGGATATTTACTTTAGCATTGTTTATAATGACAAAAGATTGAAAACCATCTACATGTCTAACAATAGGGCTTTAAATAAATTACGGTAAATCATTGCAATGAAAAACTATGTTGTCTTTGAAAAAATAAGGAAATTCCAAAAATACTAAAAAAGGAAAAATCTCCAACTTACATGGACATATGATAAAATTAAAGTACAGGAGCATGCATAGTAGAGTGTCCTTTTGATGTAAAGAAAAAAGGATGTTTGTATGTGCACAAAATGTCTTTGGAATGACACACAAGAAACTGGGAACAGTGATTACCTCTGGGGAAAGACTGGGAGACAGGGGCGGGAGACTTTCACTATACACCATTTGTGCCTAATTTTCTATTTTAGTCATGTGGTATGTAATTTCTATTCAAAAACCTGAGACACCATGGGAATAAGCAGGCCAATGAGTTGAGACTTGCTAGAAAAAGCATTTGATCTGTTAAAGGTCCAGATATACCCATACGGCTCCATCTTTGCTGCCCAAATGAGCAGGCACGTGTGAGGCGAGCTGGCAGAACCTTGGCTCTAGTATTGCCCATATAAATACTAATCTGTCAAAAGAAGGTACTTGGAGGGGCCACTTCTTGCTGAGCATGCACACACACACACACACACACACACACAAGCAGTACCAATCTTTTCATGTGAATACACTTTTTGTTCCAAATTAGCTTCTATATCCATCATTTCATCAAATCTTTACATGTTGCAAGGAAGTTACTTTTATTCCTTCCTATTATGAGATCTGTACATTGAAGCTCAGAAAACTTAAGTTACTCATCCCAGACACAAAATCTTTAAGTGGCAGAGCTGTGACTCAAACTTAGATCCCTTAATTCCAAATTAGATATTCTTTCTACCATACAAATTCTCTCACATTCCCTTCCAAAGACACATCTGTGACTCCTCCTCCATCCCCAAGCCGTGCCAATTAAAAGCTATGAAGTATTTATTTTGCCTATATAACTCCCTGGATTCAGTGACATCCAATAGCCACCTGGACTTTAGCAAACTACAACTGCCTTTCTCTGGGCATCCAGGGTGCTCAAGTGGAAAGTAGGAAGCTTGGACTTTAAGAATTCTGCGATCCCTTACAACTCTTCTCTTCAATGAAATAGAGGATTTCTTGAGTTCTGTTGACAGTGGGGAGAGAATTACCCCAGGGATGAACATTTAACTTAAAAAATAAAAGTACTCATAGCTCTGGAGCCAATCTAAATAAAGAGTTAATGTAAAAGAGAGACTGGGAGAGAGAGAAAAAGTGAGCCAAAGGAGGCTTAGCAAAACTCACACCGTCGTAGTCACCCAGCCAGCCTGGAGCAGCCAAGCCCAACGTGGCTTGTGGTCACCTGTCTGGCTTTTTTTCACTCAAGCAGAGGGATCAATGCCACCTCACCATGGAGGCCCACTGACTTGGTACACTATTTTAAACATGGTTTGTGGTCTATACCAGGATGGATTGAACAACTTTGTGTCCTCCACGGGATTAAGATCGAATGTAAATATGCTTATCCCAACGGCAGTGATGGGGACAAGTGAACAGACATTGGGCTACATCAACATTAGACCAAAAATTTTTCTAAAAATATCCTCTGCAAGGCCCCAGGGAAAAGTTTGCAAAATCTAATGTCTAGTGAATCTCTTAGCCACAACAGGCTAGGCAGAAACTGCCATTCAAGAAGAACCCAAATGATAAGGAATGGAATGGAACTCCCCGCCTGCTCACACATCTGCCCACAAAACGAATCACTGACTGCGGAAAAGAGAAGAAATAAGCAAGAGCTTCTATTCTGCAAAGTGTGTCAGTCATAGGTTGTCCCCCTTTTTAAAACAGTAACAGCTCTATTGAGATATAATTCACCTACCATACATTTCACTCATTTAAAGGGTACAATTCAATGGTTTTTAGTATATTCATAGAACGTTCAACCATCACCACAATCTATTTTAGAACATTTTAATTACTCCAAAAACAAACTCTGTACCTCTTAGTCATTACCTCCCAAACTTCCCATCCCCCCAGCCCTAGGCAACCGCTAATCTACTTTCTGTCTCTCTAGATTTTCCCATTCTGGACATTTCATATAAACGGAACCATACAATCTGTGGTCCTCTGTGACTGGCTTCTTTCAGTCACAAACCATTTCAAGGTTCATCTATGTTGTAGCATGTATAAGAACTTCATTTCTTTTTATGGCTGAATAATACCCCATTGTATGGACATACTACATTTTGTTTATCCATTAATCTGTTGATGAACACTTAGTATGTTTCCACCTTTTAGCTATTGTGAATAATGCTGCAATGAACATTGGTGTACAAGCATCTATTTGAATCTTTGCTTTCAGTTACTTTGGGTATATCCATTCATCAGTTGAAAGACAGTTGTTTCCACTTCTTGGCTATTAGTGGCTATTAATTACTTGGGATTTATGCCGCATTGAACATCTGTGTAGAAGTTTTTGTGTGGACATGTTTTCGTTTGTCTTGGGTACATACCTAGGTATAGAATTGCTGACTCATAAGATAGGTCTATGTTAAACCATTTGAGGAACTGCCAGACAGCATTCCAAAGGAGCTGCACCATTTTACATTCCCAAAGCCAGTGTACAACGGTTCCAAATTCTCTACATCCTTATTAACACTTATTATTATCTATCTTTTTGTTTATAGCCATCCTAATGGGTGCAGAGTGGTGTCTCATGATTTTCAGTTGTATTCCTCTGATGGTTAATAATGCTGAGCATCTTTTCACATGATTATTGGCCATTTGTATATATTCTTTGGAGAACTATTCAGATCCTTTGCCCATTTTTAAATTGGGTTATCTGTCATTTTATTGTAGAGTTGTAATAATTATTTCTATAGTCTAGATATAAGTCACTTACCAGCTATATGATTTGCAAAAATTTTCTCTCATTCTGTGGGTTGTCTTTTCACTTTTATGATATTGTGCTCTGAAGCACAAAAGTTTGTAAATGTGATAGTGTCCAGCTTATCTACTTTTATTTTGTTTGTGCTTTTGGTGTCATATCTAAGAAACCATTGCCTAAACCAAGGTTACAAAGATATACACCTATGTTTTATTCTAAGAGTTTTATAGCTGTAGCTCTTATATTTAATTAAGTCTTTGGTCCATTGTGAGTTAAGTTTTGTATATGGTGTGAAGTAGGGGTCCAGTTTCATTCTTCTGCATGTAGATATATAACTGTCCCACCACCATTTGTTGAAAAGACTATTTTTTCCCCAAAGAATTATCTTGGCACCCTTGTTGAAAATCAACTGACCATAAATGTGAGGGTTTGTTTCTGGACTCTCAGTTCTCTTCCATTGACATAGATGTCTCTCCTTATGCCAGTACCACACTGTCTTGATTACTGTAACTTAGTAGTAAACTTTGAAATTGGGAAATTAGAGCCTATAACTTTGTCATTCTTTTTCAGGACTGTTTTGGCTATTCTGCATCCCTTGAATTTATATATGAATTTTAGGACCAGCTTGTCAATTTCTGCAAAGAAGTCAGTTGGGATTTTTATAGGGATTTCATTGAATATGTAGATCAACTTAGGGAGTACTGCCATCTTGACAGTATTGTCTTCCAATCCATAACATGTCTTTCCATTTATTTAGGTCTTCTGTAATTTCTTTCAATACTTTGTATTTTTCAGAGTAAAAAGTTTGCACTTCTTTTATTAAATTTATTCCAAAATATTTTAATGTTTTTGATGGTATTGTAAATAGAATCGTTTTCTTACTCTCATTTTTGGTTGGCTCATTACTACTGTATAGAAATACAAGTGATTTTTGTATATTGTTCTTATATCCTGCATCCTTGCTAAAGGGGTTGCCTTTTTTAAAGTTTTGTTCCTGAGGCTTTTAAAAAACAATTATTGTGGTGGCTTTTTCCTAAATCAACTTACCTAAGCTGAAACTACATTTCCTAGAATTTCTTTCCCTGTATGATTAACAGTTAGGGTTGGCTATAAGAAAAATTTATGTGAGATTTAAAAGGCGGAAGTGCAACAGCAATCATGGAACTGTGGTAGCTTGCACATGCCATTGCTAATGTGCTGGTCAACCTACCGGGCCTGCATATCCCCCAGCTCTCACCAGATACCCTCCTTCAGATTCTCTGAATCCTGGGCCAAGTGCATGTGGAGCTCTGTAGTGAAGAGAGCCAGCTCCTGCTGCAGGTCACCTATTTTATCAAGGCTTAAGCATTGAGAAACAGAAATGGGTTCCAGTTTGCCTCATGGGTTAGAGTTTGTCCTTTCTCTCTGCCACTTCATATTGAGTTTTCCTCCCAACAAGAGCCCTGATCTACATCCAGGCCCTCCATGAGACTCAAAGGCAACAGACTTCTTCAACAGCTACCACAATCACAGAAAGTCACAAATAGGTCTAGTCTCTATAATGAATCCCTTATTCTATACCAGTGGTTCTGCTTCTATGATCAAAACCTATGCCATTATGTTATTATGATGGTACCACTCTGGTGCGGGATGTTGATAGTGGGGGAGGTTGAATGGTTGTCGGAACAGCGGGTACATAAGAGCTCTCTGTACTGTCCATTCAATTTTTCTGTGAACCTAAAACTGCTCTAAAAAATTGTCTATTAAAAAATAAACAAAATTTTTTAAAAGGATAAATACTGCATGATTCCACTTATATGAAGTATCTAAAGTAGTCACACTCAGAAATAGAAAGTAGAATGTGGTTACCAGGGGCTGGTGGGGAGGGGAAAATGGGGAGCTGTTGTTCAATGGGTACACAGTTTCCGTTTTGCAAGATGAAAAATTTCTAGAGATCCAATGCACAATAATATGCATAAAGACAATAGTAACGTAGTGTTCACTTAAAAATGGTGAAGATGGTAAGTTTTACCTTGTTTTTTACCACACAAAAAAATAACTTGAATCTGGTAAAGGGAAAACAAATGAAAGCTAAAAAATGTGGTGGGGGTGGGGTTTGGTGGTGGCGATACAAAAGGAGAGGGATAGACAGAGATAGACACTCAGTTACTATATAATTCTGTCTTCCCAACTGCAATGAGGATATACCTTGAAGACAGAGTCTATGTCTTATTTATTTTCATGTCTGAGTAGTCAAGAGAATCTCTAATTAATAAAAGTACTGAATGATAGGTGGAGTCGAGCGCCGAGCGCCGAGAACCGCGCTGGGTGAGGGGCCGCTGGAGGCGGCTCAGTCTCGTTAGGAGATATGAGTTTGGCTGGGGGCCGGGCCCCCCGGAAGACCGCGGGGAACCGGCTTTCTGGGCTCCTGGAGGCAGAGGAGGAAGATGAGTTCTACCAGACGACTTATGGGGGTTTCACAGAGGAATCAGGAGATGATGAGTATCAAGGGGACCAGTCAGACACAGAGGATGAGGTGGACTCTGACTTGGACATCGATGAAGGAGATGAACCATCCAGTGATGGAGAAGCAGAAGAGCCAAGAAGGAAGCGCCGAGTAGTCACCAAAGCCTATAAGGAGCCTCTCAAGAGCTTAAGGCCTCGAAAGGTCAGCACCCCAGCTGGTAGCTCTCAGAAGGCCAGAGAAGAGAAGGCACTGCTACCACTAGAACTACAAGATGATGGCTCTGACAGTCGGAAGTCCATGTGTCAGTCTACAGCTGAGCATACAAGACAAACATTCCTTCGGGTACAGGAGAGGCAGGGCCAGTCACGGCGGCGAAAGGGGCCCCACTGTGAGCGACCACTGACCCAGGAGGAGCTGCTCAGGGAGGCCAAGATCACAGAGGAGCTCAACTTACATTCACTGGAGACATATGAGCGGCTGGAGGCTGACAAAAAGAAGCAGGTTCACAAGAAGCGGAAGTGCCCTGGGCCCATAATCACGTATCATTCAGTGACAGTGCCGCTTGTTGGGGAGCCAGGCCCTAAAGAAGAGAATGTCGATGTAGAAGGGCTTGATCCTGCTCCCACGGCTTCTGCATTGACTCCCCGTGCTGGGACTGGACCCATCATCCCTCCTGCTCGCTGCTCACATACCTTCATCACTTTTAGTGATGATGCGACATTTGAAGAATGGTTTCCCCAGGGGCGGCCCCCAAAGGTCCCTGTTAGAGAGGTCTGCCCGGTGACCCATCGGCCAGCCCTATACCGGGATCCTGTTACAGACATACCCTACGCCACTGCTCCAGCCTTCAAAGATCATCCGTGAGGCCTACAAGAAGTACATCACTGCCCATGGACTGCCTCCCACTGCCTCAGCCCTGGGCCCTGGCCCGCCACCTCCTGAGCCTCTCCCCGGCTCTGGGCCCCGAGCCTTGCATCAGAAAATTGTCATCAAATGAAGAGATGTCTAGTCCTTAGAAACCTCTTTCCTGCCCTGACTTGGGGCTCTTAATGTTCCCCCTCCTCTCCCTGCTTCTCCCTTTATCATCTGATCTTTGCCCAGCCCTGTTCCATATTTTTTCCCCCATCTTTTACCCTAGTTCCTACTGGTTTTATGTTTTTTAATCCAATAAAATAAAAAGATCCAAAAAAAAAAAAAAGTACTGAATGATAAATAAATAAATGCAAAACAGGCCAGGATGGAGGAAGTAAAGGTGCAAACGGCCCCTAAGATCCAATATGACTAGGGATACTGAGGCTTCAGTGAATGACAGAAGATCTGTGGCCTGAGTGACATCTACAAGTGAGTAACGGTTTCTCTCCAGGCACAAAATGTATGACATGATATTAAATATTCAAGAGATACATGACCTAGTTTTTTTGGGGGGGTGGGGGTGTTGGGTTTTCAGTGAGCTCTGAGCACACACAAACCTACACAGAACAGGTTCATGGACACGCAGGAGAACACAACAAAGGAGAGCAGAGTCTTTTACCCTCCGGTCATGTTTCAGGTCAGTCCTTTCTTACATAGCCCTTCCTGGCTAGGCTCTGGGAAATTCCATGTTTCAGCTCCTTGCTACCTCCCTCCTTGCATTCAGAACCACACCATAAGCCTGTGTCTACCCCATGCTTCTTGCCAAGGATAACATTTTTTGGCAACATGGCATTCATTCATTTATTCACTCACCAACCACGGCTAAGTGCTGGGAATTCAAAGATAAATAAGACATGGTCTCTATCATTATAGCTATTGGTAAGGGCCTTGAATATTTCTAAGGGACCAATCTCTTGTTTAAGTTTCCAAAGAATCAAAAGCCTTAACATCACTACTTATTATCTTTTAAGTTACCAACCACTGCGGCAAGTTAAAAATTAACTTTCCTATCCTAGTAGAGAGGGGTCAAGAAGAAAAGAACCTTGCTTTTAGAATTCTGGCTTTATAAAGAAAATATGGAGTATCCCGATTTGTATGTATCTCTGGCCAGAGATAGTTAATCTCTGGCGATGGATGATGTGCGTGTGTGAGGACACTGTTTATTCTAGCCTTTCTGCAATTTACAAATCGAAACAAATAATGGTGGAGACATTTGCAACTATGGAAAAAGGGTGTTTACAAAGTGGGAGAAAATAGACTAAATAGGCTTAGATTACAGAAAATTTCTAACACGGCATGGGATGGACTCCACAACAACAGAAGGTGCAAAGGGCTATGACTCACACTCATTGTAGCAATTAGATCTTTTAAAAGATTTCCTAAATATGTCAGTTTCAGAAAACAGTATCTACATGCAAGATCATCTTGGTAAACCCTGGGGACACTAGACAGGAAAATTTTCCTAGGCCTCTTGTTTCATCTCTCCACCCTTAGATATAGCTTCTCAGATACCAGGTCTTAGTTTAGTGTTAAATCATTCAAGCTCGAGGTGCTTCTCACACTTTCCTTTGGAAACTCATTCTCCTTTCCCAAACCTTTCCTTAAATGGCATTGATCACGGTGAGTTTCCTTGTGAGAAGGATGCAAGAAAGAAGATCTCCTTTAAAAATCCACACACCAGTCATTATCTCTGTCCACTAATGGGCTTAGGTCTCTCTCTGTTTTTAAAGCCATCTGTCTCCCTTACCTATTACATAGCTTCTCTTTTTAGCACTGAATGTCATATCTAACTCCCGAAATACCAGAGTGAAAATGAGATTAAATCCCAAATCACAATCCTTAATTTGTTATCTTGGTTGTTATAGAAGCATTCACATGAGAAACATCAAATTGCTTGTTAATGATCAAAAGGGGTCTGCCTAGAAATAGATATAATTTTAATGAAAGTGAGGACAAGTTTTCCCCATGTAGAAACTGACCCTGACAACATGGGCTTTCATATGGATTTCATATCTTTATAAAAACAATGATCAAACAGCAACTCATTAGAGACGAGGAAGGGAAACAGTTTAGTATCCATGAAAGGTGACTCTGGGCTTTCACAAAATAAAGACATTTATCTTTTATGGGGGGGAAAGAATAACTATTCCCCAGCTCAGTTAGCAAGAGAAGGTATAAGTTTACAAGTGCTTACTACAAAAATAGTATAGTCAAAGGTTTTTTAGGATAAAAGTAAAGACCATGGTCATTTACTCTTTCTCACACAAAAGCCAAGACAGCACTACACACTCCAACACTGAGAAATATACTACTTGACGAAAAAAAAGGATGATTTTATGCAGTGAGATCCTGCAGTTCATTTCGTTATCAAAGGAGTTTGTTTCACTAAATTTGGGCATGAATTGGCAATCGTTACTTAAAGTCAACATGAATGGACGCCAAGACAGGATTGTAGAAACCAGGCCCACAGAAGCAGAAATTTGGTCTAGAACATTTTCCAAGGAAAGTGTTGATTAGATTTTTTCTTCCTTGTACAAGAGGGAAAAGAATGGAACAATTGTTTAATATCGATTATGTATCAGGCATTATGCTTTGTCACATACAGTATCTCATTTAATCCTCAAATATCCCAGTGAGGTAACTAATGTTAACTACCTTATTTGAGGTGACACAGCTAATTTTAAAAAGAAAGTGGAATGGAACCCAGGACTCTCTGTCTCCAAAGACTGTACTCTTCCCTCTACAAGACAGTTCTATCATATGTTTAATATCCCTTTCACATTTTTAAAACCTGACCATAACTCACTGCTTAGCTCTCTCTCTTTTTGGTTAAGATTTTCTTTAATTTTTTTTTTTTTTAAGATTGGCACCTGAGCTAACAACTGTTGCCAATCTCTCTCTTTTTTTTGTCTGCTTTATCTCCCCAAATCCCCCCAGTACATAGTTGTACATCTTAGTTGCAGGTCCTTCTAGCTGTGGTATGTGTGACGCCGCCTCAATGTGGCCTGACGAGCAGTGCCATGTCCGGGCCCAGGATCCGAACCGGCGAAACCGTGGGCCGCTGGAGCAGGGGGCGCAAACTTAACCACTCCACCAGGGGGCTGGCCCCCTAAAAATATTTTTAAAGATATAAAATGTTACAGATACAGATGAAATATTTGTATACCTTACCTCACTTCCATTTCTCCTTTCATCCCAGTATCACACTATGCTTACTCCTCTGCAAAGTGTTCTTCTCAACATGTTTTCAATCTACCTTACTACATAGAGCTTTAGTTCATTCATTTTTACTCTACATAATGAACATATCATATCATGATTTTTAAGAAATCCATCCTTTTGTTCATCTGCAATGAACAGTATTGTATGAATCTTCTTTTTTATTTATTTATTTTTTCTTTTGAGGAAGATTAGCGCTGAGCTAACCTCTGCTGCCAATCCTCCTCTTTTTGCTGAGGAAGACTGGCCCTGAGCTAACATCCGTGCCCATCTTCCTCTACTTTATATGTGGGATGCCTGCCACAGCATGGCTTGCCAAGCGGTGCTATGTCTGCACCCGGGATTCGAACTGGCAAACCCCGGGCTGCTGAAGCCGAACATGTGAACTTAACTACTGCACCACCGGGCCAGTCCCTGAGTCTTCTTTTATACAAGTCAGAACTTTCTCTGGATTACATACCTAGGGGTGGAACTGCAGAATCCCAGAAATGATAATAATGGTAGTAACTAACACTTAAATTGTGTTTATTTTGTGCCAAACATTTTTCTAAGTGATTTATATATATTAACTAATTTAATTTTCACGATACCCTTATGAGGATTCTGTTACTATCTCTATTTCACAGATGGGAAGTAGTCTGGCTCTAGAATCTATGCAACTTTACTAGATATTGCAAATTACCTTCCACAATGATTACATCAATTTATACTTCCACCATTAGTGTATTAGCTTCTACATCCTTGCCAACACTTGTGGTCAAAGTTTTTCATTTTTGCTATCCTAATATGAAGTACTACATTTTTCCTATATGGATAACCATTTGTTGCAGCACAATTTATTGACTAGTCCATCTTACAGCACTGATTTGTAATGCTATCTCTATCATATTTCAAACTTCACATACACATGGAATCCACTGTACTATTTGTCTATCTCTGTAACAATCCCATCTGTCTTAATTATTACAGTTTATAATCCATTTTAATATCTGGTAGGACAGAAATTGAACGAGATTCTAATGAAAATCATAATAGGTCTGTTGTTTTCCAAAATTCTTCTTGGCTATTTTCGACCCTTTGGCCTTACACATGAAATTCAAGACCACCTTGAAAAATTTTATGGAAAAAAACCTGTACTGAATATTCTCTGATTGCTCCTTCAGATCCACTTTTCTCTACCTTCCTCTATCCCTATGAGGCTGTCCTCCAGATGGACAGCATCAACTGGGTCCCTTCATCTTAGATTCAGCCAATGAGGGTCAATGGCAGGAAAATGAAGAGCAAGAGAAAAAAAATCAGCTTTCTTGCCACAGGGTCCAGGTAGCAGTGGCTGTTCCTCTCCTGAAGGCCTGTCAGGTGAGCTTCTCCTAAAGCTACAGCCACAGCACTCTCTGGGTTCTGACAGCTGCTCCGCCCCTTGCTGTTTCAGACTCAGGGACGCTAAAGGCTTCTTGCTTTTGATAGTTTAGGGTGCTTTGCCTTCCTCTGTTGGTTTCTTGGTTTCCCTAAACTTTGTCCAAACCTTTGTAAATAGGCCTTTCATTAACCCTCTTCAGTAAACACTTCTGTGTGTGCCATTGGTTTCCTGCCAGGCCTTTGACTGATTCAAAATCTATTATGATTTTGATGAGAATTTCATTTAATTTGAAGATAACTGACAAATTTAATACATTGAGTTTTCTTAACAATGAACATGTTATATCCACTTATTTAGGCCTTCTTTCATCCTTTCAATTTACTTTTGTAAATTTTCTATAAATGTTTTGCACATCTTTTCTAAGGCTTATTCCTGGCTTCTTTGTGCTTTTGACTGTTATTGTAAATAGGATTTTTCTCTAATTGGTTATTGCTGGTATATAGGAACACCATCAATTTCTGTATCCAGCAACCTTGTTGAACTCTTATTAATTCTAATAGTTTGTTGGTTCTCCTGGATTTTCTATGTAGCAAACCATATCATTTGCAAATAAGGTCAGCTATGTCTCTTTCTTTCCAATTCCAATATCTCTTATCTCTTGTTCTTACTTCATTGCATTGACTAGCACTTCCATACAATGTTGAACAGAAGTGACGTTAATGGGCATCCTTGTCTCATTTCTCTTAGCCTTCTCTTCACTAAGTAAAACCACTATAAATCCTAAAGCTAGGCCTCCAAGCTTCAATTTGCCTTTAAATAATTATATTCAAATTAAAGTGCTCAGGAGTCACACCAGTCAAAAAAGTCATGTTATTACTATGTGCCCTGGAGAGTATGATGTAACATTCTAATACAGAAACAACAAGTCGCGACAATTGCAGTCTACACTGAAACAGCATTATGTGAGTTGTGAGCCTTGGCTTGCTCTAGCTAATGTAAACAGTAAGGTTCAACCATTCCTGTATAAGCAACCATCAATCCATATACTAGAAATTGTGGAGATGGTCACATCAAACATCACATGATTTACCATTTTAGCTTTTGAAACTGGGGAGAAAACATGCAGAAAAGAAATAAACAGCTCTTTTTTTTTTTTTAAATGAATGTAATAACAGAAGAGTAATGAGGTTGGAAAACAGATGTGGACAAAGGGAAAGCGCATGCTACAGTGTGGCCCACACAATCTGGAAAGGAATGATAAAAAAAACTTTACAAGCTGTTTTGAGTCTTGAATTAAAAGAAGTAATCAAGCAAGGCTGACTTATAAAGGGTCAGGGGGTAGCATCCTGCAGCAGAGAAAAAGCAGAACTCCTTTTCCTTAACTGTCCCCTGCCCAGCTAAGTCTGGGAAGGAGGATTTTCCTGGGCAGCAGCCTCTCTGAACGTATTCTTGATTCAGTGTTTAATAACTGTCATCTAACCTTCTTTTCCTGCCCACCCGCTCCCCAGAGAGGTACTTCCCTAATGGGTCAGCCCTTTTTAGTCTGGTTTTAGTCTCTAACTCTCTATTCTGACGGGGGCACCTCAGTCTCTTTCTGTGACTTCCAGGCAAAATGTGTCAAATTAGATGAATGTGTTCGATGCTGGTTTGGGAGAGCTCTCATTCTCTAAATGATTTCTTCCCACACCCTTTTCACCATGTTTGCCTTCTAGAGTCAATTAGAATGTTCATGATAAAAGAATTCCAACTTGAGAGTATCTAAATCCTCACATAGAGAGGTTTTAGTTTTTTTAACTTTAAGAGTACACATATAGTAAAGCAACATCAAGAGGTAAATGCAGCCTATTGGTAAAAGGAAGATAAAGCCTTATCCTGTTTCCAAGGAGATTAACCACACAAAGATAATTTTCTTCTGCTCCTATGGGCATTGTTGTTAATGGTGCTTTATGGCAGAATTGTCAGACACTCATCAGTTTACCAAACTATGTTAGTCTGTACAAAGTGTCTCTCCAAGTGGTACTGTGAGAAAGCAGTCTGCTACAGTTGTCTGACTTGGCCTCCGAAAGCTTTCAACTCAACTACTGAAGTCCAGCCAGCATCTAATTTTACCCGTGAGTTCCAGGAGAGAATAAAGCTGGTGGGAAGATTACAGAGTTCCTTGAAGCTCTGACCTACAACAGGAAGAGAGTTGTCAGCCTTCATGTCTCTCACCCTAAATCCCAAGGAAAACAACAGTGGCAGGGCGTTTTATAACACGTTCCCATTGTAAAATTGCATATTTCAGAAACATGATGCCGGCTCCCTCATTTTCCATAGACCTTGTGTCAGTATAAACAGATGATCTTAAAGTGAATATTTTTACTTAAGCTTTTCAATTCCAATTTGTCTAATGTACTTGGGCTTCTCTGGGTTTTCTTGTAGAGCTGTGGAAATCTACTGTTTTCGAATTGGCTAATGCCTCTACACATTCAACTCTGGTCACTGCATTAATGTCCTGGGAATTTCTGGTAATGTTAGTGTGAAACACCACAGTGATTTCAGAGTTCCAGGGGCATTTTTGAGCTTACTATAAACACAGTGGAAAAATAGGGCTTTGAAGTGAAGTCTTGGCTTTGGTATTTAGTAATTTGGACAAGTTACTTAACTTCTCCAATACATATCTGTAAAATGGGTATACTGATACCTACCTTTAAGGATTGTTGGGAGGATTAATGACAATTTATGTTAAGCAATCTGCGCAGTGCTTAACTCACACAGAAGTTCAACAAATAGTAGCTGTTGCCAGTCCAAAGTGATAGCAAGCAAATCCACATTTCTATTCAGTAAAGATGCCACCGCGTGACACCCACTAAGGAAAAAGATGACCTCAGGTGCCCCTAAAAGCACTAGAGGATCACCCAACAGGAGAGCAGAAGTGATAGCAAGTGTCTGGTGTCCAGGGAGATCTCCAGTATGATTGTCCTAGGCCAGGAATGGACAACTGCCCATTCTAAGGCTGGTGCTCTGGGAAAGAACATGAGCCTCTTCTTGAAGGTAGGCTGACAAAAGGGAAAAAACCAAGAGAACCAGCTCCGTGGGTGGAAAACTTAAATGGCTTCATTAAAATTCTTATGCAGACCAACTCGCTTTCCTGAGTCACAGTTCACATAGTAGCCAGTAACCTAAGAATGGACCACGACTTAAGCAACCTCAGCTTCTCTGGTGTTAAACAGAGGTTGTGGATAGGAACTGACAATTGTTATGCTATTAATGTCAGAGCTGGATTCTAATAAGAACAAAGTACAAATCATACTGGAACACTGACCAAGACTCTGGGTCATTAACTGGCTGAATTTCAGTGTTCTCAGATTCTACGTGCCCTTGAGAAGAAGAGAGATCAATATTGATTAGTTCTGTGAGTTGTGCTTACTACCCCAGCCTCTTCCAAAATAAAAAAGTAAATAAAAAGTAAAGATCATAGTACCATTTACTAAGCAACTATGAAGTACTGGGTACTACTGCTAATCTATCCCCATAGCACTCTTCTGCCTACTAGAAGAAAACATTTTAGTAAGGGCTCAGATACTAGAAAGCTTCTTTAGTATCCAATAGAGAATAACAAGTTTACTTCTGACATTCAAATAAGCTGTTTAGGAGAGAAGGGCAGTGTATACTTAGACCCTTGGGTTTAAGAAGGAAACTCATCTTTTAATCAGAAATGAAATAAGAATCCCCAAGAGCTCAAGGCTCACCACAACATCTGTCAGTTTAGAATGGATTAATAAAATTAAGAGGGACAGTAAAATCTTATCTAGGGGGAATTACAAATACAAATCCATATGCTGGAATGGGAGGAAATAGTCAGTTGTCAATATTTAGCTAGTGTTCTGTGACTCTCCCACAGAATAACTTGGCTTCCCAAATAAACTACAGAGAGTGTATGCCAGTCCCCATCATATTAGATGAGTCTACTAAAATTATTATCAATAAACCTCCTGTTCAGAAAATCATGGCATAAGGGGTGAGCATCATCCTACTTTCTTAATCCATTTTTTATTATGATCAAGGGAAACATTCTAACATTTATTAAGTACCTATTTGGGGCTGGGCATTCTAAATGTTATTGCATTTAATCCATACAGTGATACCATGAAGTAGGTATAATTATTTACATTTTACAGAGCTTCAGAGGGTGAAGTAACTTGTCTAAGGTCAACAGCTAGTAAGGAAGTGGCAGACCCAAGATTCAAACGCAGATAAGCCTGCCTTTAAAATTTGTGTTCTTTTGACCATAACATGCAACATCCCAGGAAGCACACTACAAATTATGTTGGATATCTAGAGCCAAGAAGTTTCAACTCCTTTCTACAATGAATTTAAAGTCTGAGAAAAAGATAATCAAAATATATAAATAAAGATTACATAAGACAACACATGATAAGTGCCACATGAGGGCAGTGATTTTTAAAGACATAGGCAGTCAGAGAAAGAGAGACAATTTCTGATTGGAATGATCAGAAAAGGCTACAAGGAGGAGGAGTATCTGATCCAAACCTTGAAATGAGTAGAAATTCTATAGGTGGCTAAAAAGGAGTGTATAAGGGGACACTGATGACAGGAGGGCTTCTCAGGGAAAACAAAGGTGGGAAGGTAGAAGGCATGCTCTAGAGATGAAAAGATCGGTTTGAACCCAAGTGAAAATGGGAAGGGAGACTTGAGTTGGTAATTATTAATGCTTGGCACCAGGCTCTGTCATTTCAATTAGACTCCGCTGAGGCAGTCTGCTGTTTGCATTTGTATAGAAGAAGAAACAGGCTGAGGGAAGGGCCCACATTTTTACTGCAGAACAGAGTCATATTTTGAATTATTTGGTGGCTCCCAAATTCCACGTTCCTCCCACTACACTATGTTATCTTAAACAAGAAATTAATGAATTTGGATTTCTATTATTTGAAGGTAGCAGCACATCATTAACTTTTTGAGGAGAAAATATTTTGACATAATCAAAATATTTGCTATTTTCGGATACATAAAGATTCTCCTGGGGCCACTGAAGTATTCCACTCAAAGGAAGGTAATTTGGTAAAAAGCATTCTTGAAGGAATGACTGAGGACATGGGTTGAATGCCAGAGTTCTGCCTTTTATTAGCAATGTGATTTTATCTGAGTTTCTTTCTCTATGCCGTATCAGTAAAATGGGGATGACAACATTTATCTCATAGGTTTAGATTTAAAAAGATATAAGTAGAAATGCTCTATAAGAATAAAACATAATATACATTTTTTAAAAATCAAAAATTCCCAATTTGGTAGAGAAAATACCTCAAACAGAACTTGAGTTCACCCCAGGAATTGCTCAGAGACACACACTCATGTGCAGTAATAAGGTCCACCCCTTACCAGTAGGTTGCTCAAAGACCATCTGCTGGGGTTGGGCTTGAGGCTGTGGAAATGACTTTGGGTTCCTGTGTCACGAGATACAAACCATCCTAAAACCCTTAGATCCCTTCTGAAATGGTTTGTTTTTGTGTGGCTGTGTCTCTTGTTCACCTATGTATCCTACCCATCCCTCTCCGGCCCTAAGACTCAACAGTTTTAAAGGCAAGAAGTGGGCATCAACCTTGGATGCATAGCACTCCATGGACAAAGACACTAAATTTTTAAAAAATCAACAAAAAGAACTACCCCTTGGCTTGAAGACAGAAGGCTTGATGATCCCATGTAGTCTGGTCCAGCTCAAGATCACTTTGAAGGCACTTTGAAATACAGCACTTTCATATCAAAAAGGAAGCCTCAACTATGTGATGAGCCATTGGCCCATTTATTCGATGACTATCAGTAGAGGTTGACAGTGGGTAAGAAACATTTACTAACTGTCAAAAGTAAAGATCAAAAGTCAGAAAATAAAAATGATATACTTGTGACTTGGAGTTTCAGAAAATAACCTCTCAGTTTGCTGACACTCACTTTTCAGGGGAAAAAGGAGAGGGTAGCACCTCCCATCCCCAAAGTCTAGGAGCAAAGTTGCAGAGAGGAGTGTGGTAAGAAAATTATTAAGGCCTCAAACTTCCTTAGAGTCAAACCGTATCCTCTTATTATTTTATTAGGTGTTATTGAACATCTAAACAAATTGCCAGAACTTTTCTACAAACAGTTCAGGGAAAACAAAGCTGTGGGTAAGGTTTTCCACATGAGCAGCTCTATCGGCAAAGCTTTAGTCTCAAAACCCTACACACGTTATGGTCAAGCAAAAAAAGTATTTATAAAAGTCTTCCAAGGAATGAGTATTCTAACAGAAAAGCTTCTCTCAATACATACAGTTGGCACTTAAGCCAACTACCAAGATGGAAGCACAAAGCCAAGTTTACTCTAATTCAAGGGCTCACACTAACAGGACAGGGTGCGAGCATGTGTCCAGTGCAGTTCCAGAGAAGGATGGGAAGACTTATGGGTAGTGATAATATTCACAAGTCTCTGCCTGGGGCTGGCCCGGTTGGCGTAGTGGTTAAGTTTGCGTGCTCTGCTTCGGCAGCCCGAGGTTCACAGGGTTGGATCCTGGGCGCAGACCTAGCACCACTCAGCAAGCCATGCTGGGGCATCATCCCACGTAAAACAGAGGAAGATTGGCACAGATGTCAGCTCAGCAATAATCTTCCTCAAGCAAAAAGAGGGAGATTGGCAACAGATATTAGCTCAGGGCAAATCTTCCTCTCACACATACGCAAAAAAAAAGTCTCTGCCCATCGGTAGTCACCATTAGTTTCCTATGATGTTTTCCAGATATTGTCAAACTAAGAAGAAATGTAGTAAAGTGAAATGTGTAAACTAAAGAAAGTGTATTCTGGAGGTCTTCTGGAGGCTGTACGGGAAAGAAACTTGGGTGCACTCATCCAAGCTCTCTTCTTACCTTGTCAGCTGACCTTGAGATGAGTAGATACCGCTTGAGCTTTGGTCTTGCTCTTTGGAAAGTGAGGAATATGATTGGTTCAGAAGGGTATTTTTGACAAGCACCAGAGAAAGGAAAACTTGGATATTTTCATCCAACTCTAGGGTAGAGATGAGAATGCAGAATCTGTTCCAATCTTCAGTAGTTCCAAACAGAGGAAAATCTGAAACTTCAATAAGTCATTGTGCTCTCTCTGTGACAAGTACAGCTCTTTGAAAATCTGCTTTGGTGCCTTCAGAACAAATTTAGATTATTGAAACCAAAGAGAATCCCAAAGAGGAAGGCACCAGGAAAGAGAAAGTGAGATGACATAACAGGGATATTTCAACGTAATCTGGCAATACTAGAACTTAAAAATCTTGAAAGGAAAAAGCTAAAATGTTCTAATTGAAGGTTGCGATGAATTTATGGTTGATTTTTCTAGGTAAATAATGGTTGATGTTGTTGGTAAGGATGGAAGACCTTTCCAGCAACCAAATACCATATTTATTTGCTACTTAAAGCAGAATAGTTAAATTTTCTAATCTTATCAACTACTTGATCAAGCGTTTTAGAAAAAACAAGAAAACTGATTTGACACTAGGGCAAAGGAGAAATAAAAGCCCAAGAAAAAGACAATTGGGGCATAAACTGAGAAAGTAATTTTACTCTCTAAACCAGTAAGCCTTATATTAAGCAAAGAAACGTGCTTGTCATAGTTTTTAAAGCAACTTGAAGGTAAGTCTTCTTTCAAGTAATATTTTGTGAGGCCCCAAAGGACACTGCTGTGCTCAGGCAGTAGCAACCCGACAGGGCTCTTCAAGGGTTTAAATAAAAAACAAACATCCACTTAACTTTTATAGGGGATTGTTCTCTAATAGTACCTAAGGAAGGGGCTGGCTCTTTTGAATTTTTCCTCATGGTTGCCACTACGCTGACTAAAGAATAACGTCAAAACTGGGGTTTTAAATAGGGTCGCAGCGGGCCTAAAGTAGAAGAAAGGCTAAAAGATTTAGGTCTTGTGGATATTATCCTAGGTTCTTTCTCCTCCAGTTTTCCTTTTACATATAAATAAGAAAAGAGCTCCAGTCAAACGCGAAGTTAGGGTGGCAAGACATACGGCAAATCACTTTATCTTTCTGTGCCTCAGTCTTCCCAGTGTAAACGGAGGAGGCTGAACTATAACATATAATTACTCAATCATCTCTAAAGTCCCTTTTAACTAAAATTACATAACAAAGTTAGAAAAGCAAACCTGTCTCAAAACAAAAGGGAACAACAACAAGAAACACTTCTAAACCTCTCCTCCTCAGCTGAGACCTGACGATAGGACTTCAGGAAGCCCTGGCCCAGAGGTGTTCGTGACTCAGCATCCCCTTTACTGGCCCTTCAATCCTGGGCGTGACAGTCCACTAGTGACAGAGCTGACGTCACATCCCCCCAGCCCACTTTCCTGAGGGTGACTGATGATGTAGCAACTGCAGAAACAACAGTAGTGATAATAATGACAACACAAATGAAAGTAATAATGCCAATAGATGCTATTATCAATGATAATAATGGCTCACATTATTGAGCCCTTATTAAGGGCCAGGCACTGTAATTTTTACATGTATTTGTTCAGTCAATCCTTATAGCAACTCTATGAGGACTTAACATTGATATTATCTCCATTTTGCAGAGGAAGAAACTGAGTTTGAGATATAGAGTGGTTGGGAACCGTAGGAGCAAACAGTAGAACAACAAATCATTGGACAGCCAAAATCCAAGGGGGAGGGGGTCCACAGAATTCCCAAACAGTACAACAGGATGCTAAGGACAGGAGAGATCTCCTAAGACAGAAGGCTTAGACCCCTGAGGTAGAAGCCAGTGGATTTAGCAGACTGACAACTGAGAAATACAGATTCCACTATTCGCTCTGTCACTAAGTTGTAGGCAGGTCAGTTTCCTTGTCTGTAAGACAAGGGCAGAGAATGAGATAACCTTTAAGGCCCTTTTCAGCTCTGACATTCTCCATGAGGGACCATGTTCCATAAGGACTCAGCAACTGTTTGATTCCCAGGCTTTTTTTTTTAAGTTCTTCATTTCTATTTTAAAAAATTGCATGTTCCCGTGGCCCTGGAATGCCTGCCTCCGGCCCCTCTGGAGCCCTGGGTTATGTGAAAGCAGCCGTGCCAAGCTGGCCCATGGGCGGGGCTGAGTCTTCCTGGCTGGCTTGTGACATGTTCCTGACGTACTGTGTGGTCAAGGAGCTGGAACTGGGGGGGCTGAACAAGGGCCAAGCCTTGCACTTCAGCTTCCTGACCTGGCAGCCATTCAGAGAGACCCTGCTAAGTGCTATTTCCTAAATACACTCTCTTTTCATAACAATCTTACCACATTGCTTTCCTTTACAAGCGCTCTTAAAAAAGGGAACTGGACTCCTTCTGGTTAATCTACACAGACTACATTTGGAAACCATCAGAAAGTGAACTCTAAACAAAACGTTATTAATGTGTTGTAATCTGCCCTCTATGTTGCAGATGAAAAGAAAATGTTTTATAGTTTCAGAGCATACGTTTTAATTGCCTTTTAAGAGTGCATATACTTTTAGTACTTAGTGTTATAAAACTGTAGTATCTGTTCCTTGATAACTGTTGAGTGATCTCAGCTATTTTTATTAGTTGTTTTCCTTATCCTTTTCTCCCTTTTTCTCCTAAACTGCCACCCATAGAAATTTCCTTCAGATCAAGCTTGATATAGGGCTCACATATTTGAGATCCTCATTATAAATAGCTTCTTAACAACCTCCACGTCACTATAAAACACTTGTTCCTGAAAATGAGTTCTATAAACAAAGATGGAGTGGGTGGCTTTGTCTCATAACCCAGTATAGCTGGGAACCTAGCAGTCTAGCCTTTTCCCAGTTGCTATTGCTTTTTTATGGGGGCCAGATGACCTACAGAGATCTGATGCTCTTGCTACTTTTCTCAACTGTTCAGCCCTGTCCCAAGAGACTAACATATCAGTCATCAACCCAGAGTTTCAAGGGCAGAGTCTTGGACACACCACGATCGAGTCTTTTTTTCAGCAAGGAATCCCAAATTCATTAGAATCAGGTCTGAAGTTAACAGAGGAACTGGACTCTCCACCAGCTTGTCACCAGGCTGAGAAATTCCTGGATGGCCAGGCCACTTGACAGAGTCTGCAGGGGCTGAGGCCTCCACTGTCTCACCTTTGGGTTTGGCAAACAGTGCCCAGCTCTTGGACCAGTGATGTAAGACTGACTCACAGGCTCACAGGAAATGAAATGACCTTTCTGAGCTACAGGTTTCTTGGGGCAGGGCTGGGGGATGAGGGTATTTGGTCATGTGGATTACTGTCTAGGAGGAAACAGTAGAAGCGAGCACTGGTCTCCTGAGTGGTCCAAGCACTAAGCACTCATAGCGATACGAAGCATCACAGTGGCAGCCACAAATGATGAAACCTTTCTGGGACTATCTGATGTAGGACAACGTTCAAAAACCAGATTCATAGACTCCTTGGACTCGAAGGGCCCACAGAGATGATCTGGCTCATCGCTCATTTTCAGGTGAGGAAACTGAAGCTGAGATGGGCAGTAACTTGCCCAAGGTCCCATGGCTGCGGTGAGCTTAGAGCCTGGTTTCTGGTTCTTCACCCTGCGTCTTCACCACCTACAGGACGTTCATCAGTAAGGAAAGGAAACATTCCTAGAAGGAATTCCCGAAAATGGGAGCCTGTGCCCTCTAATTTCAGTTTCTTTTCAAAGACAGTCATCTTCTTTATCTCACATGTTAACTCAAATGTTTCTTACGATGTCTCCAGTGTTTCCCTAACGCCTTCATGACTCACTGGGACATTATGGCCTAATACAGTACAGAGTGGTGCTCTCTTACTACCTTAGTTTCTAAAGCAATTTTTTATGAAAAACAAGCCTTTCTTCCAGTCCTCTTGCCATCAAAACTTGCACGATATATGGAGAATTCTTCCAATGGCTCAGCAAGCCCGACTCTCACGATACTTCAGAATTCACACTGTGTGAAGGAGCAGTCATTTATAAATCTACTTCTTACCTTTAAAATTATCAACACTTGAATTTTAAATTGGGTTTTCTTCCCTACTCTCCCTTTGACTTCATCTATGTGCTGAGGAGGAGGAGTGAACTAGGAACATGGAGGCCTGACTGCATACAGAGAATCACGAGGCAAAGCCCGCTACTGGGCCCAGGGTATGAACTTTCCTCAGACTTCCATCAATCAAACCCAAGGACAAGACCTACCCTATAGAAAAGAGGGGCCACTTCACAGCCTTCTCTGGTTCCACCATGGCTGCTGTTATTTGGTACCTTGTGTTTGATCTCCTTCAAGTCTGCCTCATTCAATTTCTGATTCTTAAAACTTTGGGGCAAGTGACATTTTAATACCCCAAGAAATCAGCTCAAAAGAAAGCTTTAAAAAATTGAGACATCACATTTTTGTATTCCATGGGTCCACCAGCTAGATACAACAACTCTTTCTCCCTTTTGACAGATCACAGATTAAGGGGTGGTAATTATAAAAATATTGGGCAGAGAATAGCTACTTAAACATCCTTGGAAATAACTCCTTCTGCCACCATTTTACGACTACCTCTAAAGAATTTTCTTCTGAGGTACCTGAAACACATGAACAAAGAGTTCTAAGAGTTCTCCCTTAGACAGGTTAAGGGAAACTCTTCCATTCAGTAGCTTTTGTATTAACTGATGCTCCTAAACAAACTCTTTCTTTCTTTCTTTCTTCTTTTTCTTTTGTGAGGAAGATGAGCTCTGAGCTAACATTTGTGCCAATCTTCCTCTACTTTCTACGTGAGATGCCTCCACAGAACAGCTGACGAGTGGAGTAGGTCTGTACCTGGGAGCTGAACCTGGGAACCAGGGCCACCGAAGTGGAGCACACAGAACTTTAACCATTCAGCTCCAGGGCCAGCCCCCCTAAACAAACTGTTTCTTCAGCCAAGGACACAATTCTATGTTGGGATGCTAGAGTCCATCTCTGCTGCTGAGATCTCTCTCCTTAAGATTTCAGCAATAGAGTTTTTGGGTGTGTTTCATGACCTTTTGTGCTAGCAAATAAGCCTTTGGAGGATTAAAATGAACTTTTCTCATCCTAGTTTGAGGAGTGCTCTGCTCTGGGAACATCAAAAAAAAAAAAAAAAAAAGCCCCGGTCCCGAGCCAAATGCCCAGTCTAGTAGTGCTGGTATTGCTTTCAAGGTTCTTATTTTAAAAATAAATTTTTGCAGGAGTAGTAGAGGAAGTAGGGAAAGAATCTGTACATTAACCTAAACAAGTTCCTCTCCTTAAGATCAAAAAAGAATGAAGTTTTAGTACACTAGTACTTTAAACTACTCCAAGTGGTTCAAAGTATTAAAAGTGAATATACTGCTTCAAACCTCTTGACCTATCTAAAGCAGTCAGTCACCTTGTCCTGTGTATCCTAATATAGACTAACTAGAATATTCAATGAAGTCCCGGTATCATATGTGTTGGGAGCTTTAAAATCAGGCTATCAGAACTGGTCATCTGCCACAAAGCTGGCTAGATAACTTCCCACAGTGACACACTCCTGGGATGACCATTGAGAGACTCAGGCTACTGCTACTTCCTGCCTGTTGAAGAAGCACAAGGCAGGCAAATTCTCACCAGATGGCCTTTGCCCTCTCATCCACCTGTCCCCCCTAGGCCCAAGGCTCAGTGGGAATTCATGCCAGGCTGGGGCTTAGACCCTCAATTGCCACTATTTTTATGAGTTGTTTTCTTTGAAAGGTCCTGGGGAATAGGCTGTAATCGTTGAAGTGAGCAGTCCTTTAGATTTCCTTTTTTTAAACAAAAAAAGTATCAGCCATAACTAGAAAATTTATTCCTTTATGTCCGGACATGGAACACAGAGAAAAATTGTATTAAATCATCTAATCGAACTCAAAAGCAAAACAGGCCTTTGAAGTGCTTCAGTTTTCACACTCAAATAAGGTACCATCCATGACAGGTACAGAAGTTCCCTTGGCTGCCTTGATGGGGAAAGGATTCAAGAAGTGCTCAGGAACGCAGAAAGCTCTCCAAAAGAAGTTAATTCAAAAGACATTTCCAAGTCAACATCCAAACCAAAGAGATGTGGAAAAATTCAGAAAAGTATCCTAACAAAACATCCCAACAAAGTACCCTAACTCTTTTTTGCAAACCCACAACTGGTAGGAGCAAAGTTCCAATGTGACAGCCTTTTAAAGCAGCAAGTTGCAACCACAAGTGTGGTTGCTCTTCCAACCTTATTTTCTTTGGGAAAATTACATGGGTGGGTAGGGAAGCAAACCCAAGAGGACTGCAGTTTACAAGTCGTGAGGCCTGGGAGGAAAGATGCACCGAACCTAGGAGTGAGGGCCTCATGGTAGAAAGGAGAAATTAACCTTATTACACAAGAAGGCTAAGATCTCTAGCCGCTCATCAGGCAGAGGATACTGCTCTATATTTGCAAAACTGCTCAATAAAATTTTACTGGCAAGGCAAAAGGAGAAACATCTGCTCTAGTCAAGAGCAGCTGTGGTCAGCAATAAGGCAGTTGGCACAGGGTCAATGCTGCTCTTGCTGGTAGGTGGTATTGTGGTCACCAGTAATTACTTTGGAGAATTTCATGGAGTCAAGGATAACTAAATGGACAAAGAACATTTTATTTTACTTTCTATCTTTAGCCTAGGAGCAAAAATCGTGACATGTTGTACAGAATTCAGAAGCCCAATGCAGTCCATATTTTTCATGGCAGAACTTAATACCTCAAAGACTGGAAACCCTTAAATGTAAGTCTTTCAGACAATATGTTCTTGAGAAGTGACCTCTCTACTCATTATTTCTGATTGAACAGTTCCTGTAGGTTGCATTAGTCTTTAAGTGTTTCCTTCAGAAAGATATATTATAGAATACTATAAAGAAAATGTGAAAATTATATTTAGCAAATCAATAAATGGTTCAAGTTTTTAAAAACCTCATCTTTATCAAATTTGCATGATATCTTCAAAGTTAAATAACTCTACACTGAATGGGAATTTGGGGTGTAAATAAAAATCTGTTCAATGCCCGCAGTTGTAATTTTTCATGGGATGATGAATGTCAGAAAGTAGCAGTTAAATTAATATACAATGTACTTAAAAAATTAAACACTTGGGAAATAACCTTTTGAGCCACTGGAAAATGACAAAGTCTAAGATATTTCAATCAAGTTAATTTCAGTACTAAAGCAATGCATTTTTCCCACCAGAAACTATATGAAAAAACAAATTAACCAAAATGAGTCTCCGAATGATGGGATAACATCAGGCTCAAAGAGACCTTCATGATTGCTTGTCAATTAGGTTATTTTACATACACGCACACTCAAAGGCAAAAGTGGCCACATTCATTTTAAATCATGTCAAGGCTGAATGGTTGATATTATATTAAAATGAAAGCATGACTTGGATTTAAAAAAAAAGAAAAGGAAATTCTCTTACCAACCAAGAGAGCTAATCTGCAACAATTGGTATAATTCAGGTACACAGGCTCCAATGAGGCTATGTCAGGTGAGCCGTGTCCAAAATGTGATTACGTATGCTATCCCAATAGATAAGTCTAGCCCTTGACCACTGGGGCTCCAAGAACATCCTTAGATTGTTTTGGAAGTAGAGGGAGAGACTGAAGGACCAATTTCAATCTATTCCTGACTCAGTCATCTCCAGAATGCTACGTTAGACGGATCAGATCTGGGATCATGATAGGTATAGGGCTCTCCCAGGACAGAAAAGAATCCCTGGTCAGTAGGTGAGGCAGGCCAAATCTGGGTGTTAGAAGGGCGGTATTCTAAGTGTCAGTCCTTTCAATCACTATGGAAATTTGGGTAAATCACTTGAAATCTCAGAGCTTCACTTTTTTCACGTGTCAAAGGAGGAGGCCTTCCAGCTTTAACGGTACGTTGAATCCACAAAGAATAGGTCTCTAGACCCTAGAGAGCTGCCCCACGGCCCTCCATGACTGTGCACTCCATCAGCTCCACGGCCCTCAGGACTTTGCACTGGGCAGTAGGAAGCACCTAACAATCTCTTGTTTTTTCTCTCCACGACACTTTCAGTACCATTAAAAAGAAGTATTAAATGTAGGCGTTCCCTTAGGAACCACTTTTTATGACTGCCCAACATCTCATAGTTGTTACGTTAAAGCTTATCATCTGAAACCACTGAATAGGCAGAGAAATACTTCCACAACTTTGATTTGTATATCCTGAATTTTTCTACCGGAGAGAAAAACTGATTGGAACCAGCTTCTTTGGAACAACTTTTTCACTTTTTAAAATAAGCAATTTTATACAGATCAGTAATATTTGCTTAAATACTGCCTAAAATTACAGTCTATTATACTGCATTTGGAAAGATGAATAGTGAAATCCCAAACTACTATGCAATTATAGTTAAGTCTTAAAAAACTCTGCTGCTTCCCTGTAAATCCCGTTTTGCAAAATGTAGAATAAACGAAGTCTGTGAGCATTTTAACACTAAAGCAAAATAAACTTCTGAATTTTACCTATTGTTATTCTTTTATGACATGTATTTTTGCTAACTTCTAGTCTCCCTGTTTCCAAACTCATGTCTTTGCTCATGTTATTTCATAAACTGAATGGACTGTCCTTAGTGTTTTTTTTTTTTTTTACCTATTGAAAACCTACTTCCTTCTCTTTTAAAGACACTACCTTCTATAGAATGGGTAAAATAAATCCTCATATATCCAATGATGGAATAGTATGAACCCATTATATGAGATTATAAATGAAGTTCTTAAGAATCTTTTTGGTGGTCGGCCTGGTGGTGCAGCAGTTAAGTGTGCACATTCCACTTCCGTGGCCCAGGGTTTGCCGGTTCGGATCTCGGGTGTGGACATGGCACCGCCTGGCAAAAGCCATGCTGTGGCAGGCGTCCCACATATAAAGTAGAGGAAGATGGGCATGGATGTTAGCTCAGGGCCAGTCTTCCTCAGCGAAAAGAGAAAGATTGGCAGCAGTTAGCTCAGGGCTAATCTTCCACAAAAAAAAAAAAAAAAAGAATCTCTTTGGAAGAAATTGTTGTCAGTTTGTAAGGGCAGTAAGGGGCACAATAATCTGTAGAGAATGTGGTCAACACTATTCCTTCTACTCAACATTGGCTCAGAAAAAGTGGGATAAACCTCTCCACAAAAAGCAGGCTGACAGGTAAAGAGAGGATATGAACGCGAATTTTCCCTTTAGCTCCCTGAATTCCAAGCTGTTCGCATCTCATGAGATTGTAACTGTAGGTTCTGCCACAGCTCTTTGCACTAATTTGCATTTAGTAATGTCCTTCTAATTGGAAGAAGGATCTACACATCACAGGCCAGACAGTGAGGAAATTCCCGTAACGTCTAAAGCATCAAATACAAAGAGAGGAGGGCTGGAGTCTGGGCCAAGCAACATTAACCAAATACGGATTGAGTGCAAAATAGAGGTGAAAGTAACTAAAACACCACTATAAATGTCTTTATGTGCTTTAAGGTATAGTGATTTGTCAAAGGGCTAACCAGGACACATCTAAGGGTCCCTTTTGGGTCAGATTTCTGGTATTTATACTGTCTTCCTCAGGTTCTTGGTTTCTTCCTCTTGGATAACAAGAGCCATTCTGGTCCTGGATATATTTATCACTAGAAACCATTCCCCTTTAATTAAAACACATACACACCCTGAATTTTATTCCATTATCACGAAGGCTTTTAGCTTTCTTAGAAAATTAAGCGTTTATTCAACAAACTATTTTTTAACATCCGTGTGTTAAATACTGTTATGGGGGGGGGAGTACAATTTTTAAACTGGTTTTACCTCATAACTATTATTTTATTAGGCTTATTTACTTTCTCTTCTCTTCCATCAGTAGCATAAAGAGATGGCTAAGTTGTGTGTGTGTGTTTTAAATCATGGCATGGAGACAACAAGTAGAGAACAACAGGGCCAAAGGGAGATGCAGGAGCTGGGTGGTCAAACTGGCTGACCCACCAGTTTGGTCACTTACTCCCATATACCAGTCTACAAATCAGCAATAATAGCCAATTTCTCCTTGAATTTTGGAGTCACTTTCAAATAGTCAAACCTCCAATGTCAAATCTACGGACTCAGCGTGTCTACTGTATTGAGGGTTCCGAAAGAAAGCCTAAGTGGATAGTAATTTTGGGTTGGATTCTTTTGAAGGGTGAGAGATGGAGGGAGGGTGAGAGATGGAGGGTGAGAGTTGAGGGGGAGGGAGCAAAAGCGTTCTCATGGCAAGAATTCTTTCATGCCCCAACAAAGGAAAATTCCCAAGTATGAGTGGCAGATTGAAATCTAATCAAATGCATAACCTATTTTTGCCCCTGAATTCATCAAAATCATTTCAAGAATAACAACCTTTTAAAGTATCTTTTAAGAATGCTTCTTTTGGGGGAAAGTTTTAGTTAAGATATATTTCAGTGTGTTTGAGGTTAATTGAAAAGAAATGAGCCCTTTAGTCATAGGGCTCAGTGACATGGGTAAACGAATTTGGTCTACTGAATAAGATAAGATCTGTTTTGAACTTCTTAGGGTACGTGTGCTAAAATGGATAAGTTTTAAATGAGCATCAGCTACAACTCATTCCTTTTTAATATCACAGTGTAGTGGAAAGAATATGAACTTCGGAGTCAGAGAAACCTGGGTTCAAGGCTGGACGACTTCTCTTAGGCTTAGTTCTCTTATCTATGAAATAAAAATAATATTCTATCTGGCAGGATAGTTATGAGGATAAGAAATTATGCATATAAAGTGCCTACAGGAATGCCTATCACAGAGCAGGCATTCAGTAAATGGTAGCTCCTGCTATTATCATCATTATTATTTGAGGGGACATTGGTACAGTTCCCAAATACCCAAAAGATGCTTTACCTACACCAAAATAGCCGTCATCAGGACAATGTAACTGCCCTCACAGAAAACGCCAATCAAAATATTTTTATCATATACATATTTAAAACTTAAGTATAAGACTTTTAGGGTTATGAACTTCCAACACAGCAGTTGCAGCTTCACATACCTGAGTGTTCTTTTAAAAAAACATATTCACATTTAAAAGGTCAAGTTGTAAAGCCATTTGATTAAAATAGTAATAAAAGAGTAAACATTAACTCAAAATTTTTCCTTTGGTCTTTACTATTCTAAGTAGTATCACCCCCAGAATAAGTTGCACCTTAAGACATTTTAAGATTATCTTGATTAAAATCTTCAAGTTCTTAATTTTAAGTAGGGAAAAGCTAATCTCCAAAAGCCAAGTTTAATGCTTTTAGCATGATCTGGATCTTAACAGTGGCATGTTGTCCTCTGCTACTCCTGAAACATTAACACGTTGAAACATGATCACCCAAAGTAAATGAAGGTGCCTTTTTATATTAATTTTAGAGACACTGATAAAATAAAAATAACATCAGAAGGGAAAAATTACTCACCATTGGGCCACCCTAATTTCCAAAAGCATCGTAACTTATAGAAAACTTATCTCTATAATTTCAATAGTTTTCCCAAAGGTTTCAGAGCTATATGCTAGAGGCCTTGCACATTGAATTTAAAAAAACAAAACAAACAAATAAAACCCTCTGAAAATAAGTACAGCTGCAGTGAGTATTTCAAACCCAGGCTTTTCTTCTTGGGTGTCTAACTATCCTTCACGGTGATGCCATTCAAGCTAGTATCTCCTCTCCAAATTCACTATGCAGAGAATTTATTCTAACCCAAGCTAAATGAGGATGTTGGTGCCAATGAACTCCCACTATCTATAATATGTAAGCTGCTATTTTGTTCACTCTTGCTTTTGAAAAATAAGCTCACTAAATCAGCACCCGATCTACCCCTAAGAACTTAACCTAACCTATATGCCATCCATAGGAAAAACTGACACAAAGCTATGCTATATTGCTTCTCTTGTTAAAAATATCTACTAATAAATTTAAAAATCTGAAGCATCCAAGCATTTGGATTTCTTATTTGCTTGTCTGGACTATCTGCACTATCCATTTCGATTTTGCTATTTCTAGCCACGAAGCCATCTCACGAGTTGGCCTCAGGGCCCTGAGAGGAAATCTGGCTTCCACCTCTGGGACACACGTTTCAGTGCTTATGTCTGACTGACCCTGCCAGTCACCCCTCCCAGAAGCCACAAGCCTGACTTACAATAACAGAGTATATCAAAGAGGACAGGAAAGAAAACAAGACGGTGGCAGGGTCAGCAGAGGATAAGAATACGGCGAAGATGCCCTGTGGAAACCGGGAAGTAGGGAGCCATATACTAATGGTACCAAATGCGTTTCTCAGAAAAGGCAACGTCATAAATGCATAAGACCTTAACTGCCAAAGACAGCTATCATAAAATCACTGTCAGACGCAACCAGGAGAGCAGACTGTCTTGTCATGACGGAACTGGTCAAGAAGAAATACTCTCGCTCACAAGAACTTGTTACAATACACATGTTTAAACCAACTGAGTGGTGATCATCGTAACTGTCTATGGATCTCCAATATAAAGATCATCCATGTAAAGTAATTCTCTTCACTATAGCTATCCAATTCAAGAACAGTGAAAATCCGTTAGAGTCAGGCTTCTTGCCTCCATATAAAAATATGCCTAATCCATTCTGCATTATGATCACAAAGTCAGCAGATTTAAAAGACACACAGAGTAGAAGAGAAAAGTGGTTAAGAGCTGGAAGGTCTATAGTCAGTCTAGGTTTAAATCTTGACTGCCACAAAGGCCTGTGTGATCTTGGGAAAGTTACTTAGTTTCTCTGAATCTCAATTTTCTCAGAGAATTATTATGAGGACTCAATGTCCCGATAGATGGTAAACTTTCAATATACGTTAATTTATTATTATTAAAGACAGCTATGTAAAAATGAAAGATAACTTTTAATGGCTTCTTGATTTACTAAATAAAGGCCACTCTTTTTTTTTTTTTTTTTTTTTGAGGAAGATCAGCCCTGAGCTAACGTCTGCTGCCAAGCCTCCTCTTTTTGCTGGGGAAGACTGGCCCTGAGCTCACATCCGTGCCCACCTTCCTCTACTTTACATGTGGGACGGTTGCCACAGCGTGGCTTGCCAAGTGGTGCCATGTCTGCACCCGGGATCCGAACCGGCGAACCCCGGGCCGCCGAAGCAGAACGTGTGCACATAACTGCTGTGCCACCGGGCCCGGCCCCAAGGCCACTCTCTTAAACCTGGCATTTTCAATTTACTTTTAGTTTCCATCTATTTTTTCACACTTCACTTCTGCTACTTCCCTTCACATCTACTAACTAACTTTCCTGTCACTACTCCTTTATTTGTGCTGTTCTCTCTGCATAAAATCTCATTTAAGGGCCACCTTTAAAGATTGAAGCCCACTTTCCTTCAACGTTAGTTCAAAGGATACCTTCTCCAAAAAGCCTTTCTTTATCTTCCTCATCTCCCCTTCATTAAATGACACATACTATTTTGTAACCTTTTGACAATTGCCTATTTTATGCCATCTATCATCCCCATTTGTATATAAATGGAGAATCTAGCACAGGGCTTTGTCCATAGTAGCACTTAATAAATGTTAGTTAAAGGAATACATGAATAACAATTATTCTCTGTCCAATATAAATCTAAGAAAATGAGCAACTTGCATCACCCTCCCACTTCCCTACAGAGCCCGAGGAAAATGCTACTGCCTCCTTCACTCTGGCGGGAGACGAGACAAAAGTTGCCAGGGGGCCGAGCTGTGATGGTTGGCGCTTTTCTCTTTGCATCCAAGGAGTTAAACTGAGTCCTGGGAGATAAAAATCTCTGGTTTTATTGTTCAGTGAGGCTGCCTGACAAACGAAGATCCAGCTGCAATTGTAACATTCCAAGCTCATAAGGCGCCAAGTTTTACTAACTATAATTTAACTGGTCCGACTGCTACAGTCCAAATTCTTGTTTGGATAATCAGTCTTTGTTTGAATATGTTCAAAAACAGCACAGGCTAGCATTAGCCTCTGGGTATGTCATGTGAGCTGATTACCCTGTGGCTCCCAGTAGCAGAAACTCATACACAAGAGGAGGATTATTTTCCTAGCATTACTGTTACGCTAACATATAATCAGCCCTTTCCCCCCAGTCTCCACATCTCTTCCACAGCCTCCTCCAACCTTTTTACTCCTGTCTTTCTTTTTTCTTCATCTTTTTTTCTTTTATATATAATTCAAAAGTCTTCTTTCCAAGTTCAAACAAAGTTTAAAGGTGAAAAGGTCAAGAAAGTTTCACGGCTGTGGCTGTTTAGAAAGGGGTAGGACTAGCTGGGGTCTCTTAGCTCAGCCTCTCCTACAGGCTCAAGAATCTCCTGTTTCACTGTATTTCTGCAGTGCCCAGTCGCCTTGACACAATCTGTCTGGAATGAAATTAAGCCCTTGTTAATAATTTTTAACATAATAGAATAATAATGACTCCACCTGCCAAACAATCATTTCATACATAAGCAACTCAAGTGGCCCATTTGTTTGTCAAAAAATCCAAATTCACAAAATTGTACATTTCAATTGAAAGATGTTCATTTCGGAACTGCCCAGCCTGCCCGCCTGCAAGTCATTGGCTATAACTAGCCAAGAAGGATTCTGGAAACTCGGCACCTATTTTGTCACTTGGGCCTTGGTCTGGCCATTCTCAAAGAGCCCAAATGAGTTAACACATTTCAAGTGCTTAGGACACTTCCTGGCTGACAGAAAATGCTAAAGAGTGTTTGCTATTATTATTTTTTGGGAGAAATCTTGACTCAGAGGTACAGTTCTAACAATCAGTGGAAAAACTGCTGGCTAGGAAAGGCCATGGCTCAGAAAAGGCCAAAATGATTAGCCATTGGTACATGGGGTAGTAAAAGGCTGCCAACTGGGAAACTGAAGTGGGCGCGCTAAACTGGTCTGAAATTGTAGGTGTAAATCTGGTCCCAGTAGCTCCTGCATTGCTAGAGTGAAGCCCACCAAAGGAGAAGGAAACTCTGCTCCCTGGGAGGGAGATTTGTTTATTTTGCAATTAACAACAGTAAAGGAACACTTTCTGAAATTTTTCCTGGAAGGCTCAGAATTTAATCCTATACGACAGTTCAGTAATGAATCTGCAAGGTCTTAGCTGAGATGACAGGTAGAAATCAGAGTACTTCAGACCTGGCTCTAGTTGGAGACAGAGGGACGTAGAAAACCAAGAAAAGCCCTTCTGGAACCAAAATTCCAAACCATGCAGTAATCTAAGATTTGAGAGGGGAGAGGAAGAAAAAAGTTGGAAGTGTGCACTAGTATACTGGTAAATGTATAGGAAGTGACGTCTAACGGTTGGAGGTTTATCATTTATCTGCTCCTTGGCAGTCTTGCTCCATGCATGCTGGGGTAAAGGAAGAGACTTTCTTTCATGAATTTCCACAACTTCTAATAGTTGTATGTTTAGACCTGTACTTATCTTCAATATCAATGAATTATACTTTTTACTAACTGAAATCATGCTGAAATTTAAGACTATTTTTTCTCCTTGATGTGGGTACTGAGTGAAAAAAGAAACCCCACTGATATTAATAATGATCAATTCATATTAATTAGAATTATAGAATGCCACAGCTGGAAGAGCTCTTAAAGAAAGATCTAATAGAGCAGAAGTGCCTCAAGGGCCAGCACTGAGGCCAGACAGGGATTTTCCCTGTACCCTCCATTAACAAAACATCTCCACTTGTATCTGTTTTATATATAAAACTGCATAAAATTTCACTGGAAAAAGAGGCTCTGTTTTTGGAGAGGAGGGTTGAAGAGGGCGGTTTGAAAACCAAAGAGCTGGCTCCACCCTTTCATTGTAAACGTAAAGAAACACAAGACAGGGAGGCTGTGACTTGCCCAAGGGCCCTCAGCGAATGGAAGACGGTGTTAAGACCAGAATTCCTCTCTAGACTTCCAGTTTGTCCATACGCTTCACCTCCAAACCACGTCTGCCTTTTCCACCTTTTAGGGAAGCCCGCCATTTACCGTGTTTTGATCACAAGACTGCAACCTAAAATGAAATACTTCTTAGAAATATTTAACTGGCACAATAAGTCAAATTAACAATCATTTTTAGATCTGGACAATGAACAAAGACAAGCTTGGTTGAAGGCCATCTTTAGTTGTAAAATCACTTCTGCTAAAGCCATTAGCCACAGAGTGTTCTGGGCAGCTCAGATTTTACAACAAAACCTGTAAAAGCCTGGGGTCAAAACTCTTCCCTGGGGCTCAAAGGTGTGAAGCTTCCAAAAGAAGCCTGGGCATTCAGAACCTTCCCAATCAGGTCTAATCTTCATCACCTCCTTTCCATTATCCCTCAAAGAGTGTGGCTAGATAATATGGAGGAAAAAAAAGAAATAAAAAAAAGGAGTATTTTTAGCCTCTTCTTAAGTGGTGACAAAGTTTATCACACTCCCACTCAAATTAGTCACACAGGTTAGTCCCAAGAGAGAACAGTCTGGCTACAGATCATTACAAAGGAATGACTTCTTGGAGGCCTAAAACAAACACTTAGGCACATGGTTCCATCTGGAAATACAGTCAAATAGAAGCAAATTCCATGAAATTCCCAACTGATGCAGGCAACATAATTTTGTATCTCACAATACTAGCTCAGGCTAGCTGCTGTGGTCTGCCAAATAGATATGACTTTAAAACAATAATAAAGAAAATAGTTATTTTAGTAATGCTAACAATAATTATTTCCAATATGCATAATCACAAGGACTGAAGATGCCAATAAAGCGACAACATAGCAGAGAGAGAATAACTGAGAATAAAACAGGACTTGCAAACCATTTCCTACCAGTTTGGTTCTTTTTCCTTTTAAAAAAGAGAAAATTGGTCCCAGATCCTCAGGATGAAATTCAGAGACTTAGGGTTTTTAAAGATTTTCTTCACAAGCAAGAGGGTTGGGGCCGGCCCCATGGCATAGTGGTTAAGTTCCGCGTGCTCTGCTTCAGGGGCCCAGGTTTGTGGGTTTGGATCCCAGGCATGGACCTACACACCTCGTCAGCCATGCTGTGGCAGCGACCCACGTACAAAAACAGAGGAATACTGGCAATGGATGTTAGCTCAGGGCAAAACACAAGCAAGAGGGTTTTTAGGGCAGGACTAGCAAATGGGTAATGAAATTGGTTATATTCACAGGTCTATCAAACTGCCATGAATGCCACAAAGATTCCCATTTGAGATTCTGTCTCTGACCACAGAAGAAAAACAACCCCTCCCAATGCTGCCAGATAATGACTGTGGGGGAAATTAGCCTCCACTCTTTTTTGCCAAAATGCGCCTAATTATGAAACATTACCACTAGTAGATACAGTTACCTAAAACGTGCAGGCTTATCCAAAATTAATTGTCCCCAAGCTGTCTGGGAAACAAAGCATGCTGTACAAATACCACATAGTCACTACTCTGTGGAATATTTTTAAACCTACCTTCTTATTTCTTTTGAAGAAAGGACTCCTTAATACCCGGTATGGTGTTATATTATAGATTTGGAACTCAAGAAAGACATGGGTTAGAAACAGCTTTGCCACTTCATGAGTTTATGAGCTTGAGCAAGTGCCTGAACTTTTACCAAACCTGTTTCTTATCTATAAAATGGAAACAAAGAAAGCAATAAAAAAATATAACCTCTACCAATGTTTATGTTATTGCAGTATTTCTGGGGGTATGGACTGGTGGGCCAGGGAGAGTACTTTGCTTGAAAATTTTAGGGAAAAAAGTTAAGTAATTTGACAGACAAATAATTTATATATTTAAATAAACATATACATTGTGGAAGAGAATATAACATCAACACTAATTTTAAGATAAAACTCCAGCTTCAAGAAAAATTTTAAGCTGGTAGCAGACAAGGTAGTGGCTGAAGAATTGGGGAGCAGGCAGGGTGACACGTGAGCACACCTCCTCTGCTATTTGAGGAGCTACAATGGAGAAGTTTCAGAAGCACAAGGACGTGGTTCACCAACTTAGACTGGGGCTGCCTAGAGGAAAAATTATTGTATTTAGACACAGAAAATTGCTCTGTGACTTAAAAGGTGACAGCTTTCATTCTTTAGGATAACATCCAATGATTTTGGAAAATACGGTACTTATTGGACCTGTTACTTTAGTGCTTTTAAATCCTTTTAAAATACACTATAAATTATGGTTTCCTGTTAAGGCAGCTTCTCCGGTTAAAGATTTCAATGTGTCTACAGACTCCTTCATAATTTCTCAACACTACTGGAGCTTAAAAGAATCTCAAGCAAAATAATAAAGGATTTTCCTATCTCTGAAACTGTTCAAGGCTTCAATTAAGAGCCAGGTGACTGGTGCTACAAACAGGAGTCACACTTGCCAAAATGAGGAAGGTCCTACTGCCAGTTTCTACTGGGTGGGGGGTGGCGGGGATGAAGCAAGAACATGCAGAAATGAGTGTAAAGGAAGAGGCATTCTTCCTAAAACAAGATGCAAACCCTTCAGGGTTGAAAATCTGAGGGGCCGGCCGTGGTCAAGTGGTTAAGTTCGTGCGCTCCACTTCCGCGGCCCAGGGTTTCGCAGGTTCAGATCCTGGGTGCGGACAAAGCACCACTCATCAGGCCATGCTGAGGTGGTGTCCCACATGCCACAACTAGAAGGACCCACAACTAAAAAATATACAACGATGTACCGGGGGGCTTTTGGGAGGAAAAAGGAAAAACTAAATCTTAAAAAAAAAAAACCTTCAGGGTTGAAAATCTGCGTCTCATCTCCAGCTGGGGCGGGAGTCCAGGGCTACACCTGTGGTGAGGCCTTGGCACTTTATTTCCCGGGAGCTTCAATTAAAAGTAAGAAGAAGAGTGCTGCTGACGCCACTGCATGAACTGCTCTTCCCTTTCTAACGGCTCCAGGCTGTATTTGCAGAAATCCCTTTCTGTGTTTGACCTTACTGCAAATTTTACATAAAACCATGGAGTGAACAAAAGAAAATAACTATAGAAAATATAAACAGCATAAAAAGTTACGTTTCCTAAGTACAGGTTCCTAATTCTGAACGTCGCTCCTCAGAGCAGCAGGAACTTTCCTGAGTTTATGTGTGCTAACCTGATGCACTGGCATAACTCTAGAGGACCTTTGCCTGATTTCTTCTTTCTTGGCTTCCCGCCCTTCTCTCAGCCATGAGACCTCAGGGCACGCAAGGTCTCTCCCAGCATCCTGGACTGGCTCTACTGTCTACTTGTTTGTCTCACCTTATTCAAGGGCACATACAAATTTCCCCCAAAGCTAAACCCTTTTCTGTTTCAAATCTCCCACAGTCCTTAGGGTTCCTTTGTCCTCAATTACAGTTTCTGGTCTGAGGGACATGTTTAGGTTATAACAGCATTAGTGACTAACACCCACCCCACCCGCAGAGGCCAAATGAATTATCTTAATCCGGGGTCCAGGGATGGATTTCAGAGGGGTCCTGAAATCCCTGAAACCATATGCAACATTGTGTGTATGTGACTGTCTGCACATTTTTTTCTGGAGAGGAATCATAAATTTCACTAGCTTCTCAGAGCAGTCTGTGATGCCAGAATATTAGGAATCACTGATTTAGCCTTTCCAGACTTACATTATGGAACATGCACCCCTCAGGAACAGTCTGTGAGGACTCATTCAGGTAATTCCACTATCCCTAGATGAAAAAATGGTCTAGCCAAAATCTATCCCCCTGGCGAAGAGTATAACATCAGCTTAACTATAGAGTAACCCTCACCTACATGAAAGGGGCATTAGCACACAGCTAAAACACCTCACGCACACCCAACCTGGAACCCCTTGCCTAGTTTTCATCATTCTTTTCCCAAAGGGTCACATCAGGAAGACCCGCCAGAGCGTATTTTATCTTATGCAAAATCTAGGTACCCAGATTTCTGGTCTTCAGGACTAGAAGCAACAAATTAAAAAGGAAAGGGAGCATATAGGTAGGTGCACTGATAGCAATAAGAAAAAACTTCATCTCTCTTAAGCCTCAGTTCCCCCACATCTAAAGTGGATACAGTAACAGCTATCTCATAGGGTTGCTGTGAGCATTAAATGAAGTGTCCCGTGTAAAGCTATGTGCATCTGGTACACATTACATAGTCAATAAAAAATTTCTGTCTTGCTCTCTTTCTCTCTCTCTCTTTCTCTTTCTCTAAGAGATAGGGTTGTCAGTCTTGATGGCAGAAAAAGAAACATAAGTTACAGGAAATACTGAAGCTATTTTGCATCTGAGTAAAGAATAGGATATTAAAAAAACCTCAACCTTTAAGATGTAAGACCCAGTACAATACTGTACGCTTACACCAACGAGTCATTCAACACAATTCAACAAATAAGAACTGTGTGCCTATTATGGTGAAGCCCTGTACTCCATCAAAGTGTATTCGAGGAGTAGGCAGGCATGAAATCCACTTGAGAAAGATCTCCATACAAGGGGTTAAAACCTTTAAAATAATTATCTGAACACTTTCTTCTCCAACTATGCACAAAACGACAAAGTGTTAATATAATTTAAATGCTTAAATATTGCCAATCTTTTTTCTGAAAAGCTGGAGTTACCTGAAAAGTAAGTATCACAGGACAATTACTTCCAGAATTCTCTACAGAGGGGATTTTAGACATAACAGCATGAATGTTAAAATGTATACGATAGACACTATTGTGGCCAGCAGGCATTTTTGAACTCATGCTATATTTCTGAATATACAAGTATCAAATCAGAATTAACGTAGAGATAGAGATAGTGACAGAGAAAAAAAGCAAACCTTAATTTGCAAAAGTACAATCATATTCTGTAGCTGAAAATAGATGTGTAGTCTCTATAATACTATAAGTAAAGAAAATAGATTCTTTGAACAATCACTAATAATTAAGCTCCTTTCCTTGGCTGCACTTATTTAAAATAGGAATAAATATCCCCTCCATCACCATCCTAAATCATGCTAAGGTCCTAGGTGGAAAAAGAAGCTGGGAGAGTAAACCGATAACACATGCATCAAGTACAAGCACATATAAGTGTTTCTGGATTGTAGGGATAAGATGCTCTGGGCTTATTACTGCTCCTTGGTCCAAAGAGATTTAAGGATCTGGTTTCAATTAGATGCTTTAAGCCAGTAAAACTACATCCATAAAGACACACTTACAGAGGAACTTAAAACTAAGATAATCACAATGCTGAGGAAACTGATGAATTACATTCCTTTTCCTTCTCCTTCTTTATCACCCATTTGCTATCCATTTGAAAGAAGAAAAGAAGGCGCATATGATTTTATGAATTAACTAATGGCGGCAAAATTAAATAAACTAAACTAGAGGGATCCTAACAAACTGAGCACTGATACAGTGAATCTTCAGGGAGAAAGAGTACAAGTTCATGACCTTTGACACAGTGGCCACTGGCTAAAACCAACACAAGTGTAAAAGGTAAACTTCAGAAGCAATTGGAATTAGATCAGTGCTGGGAATTCAGACAGCCACTTATTAAGTGAAAAAAGGTAACTATTATATTTAGCACATAACCTGTGTTCTTCAAAGGTTGTTAGACCTGAATACAAAGGCAGGCTTAGTCAGGAAAAAATAAAAGGAGAGATGAGTCTTATTTCTCTAAAAAAAATACCAGAGCCAAACTTACACATCCACCAGGATGCTACCAGTGATTGCTTTCATTCTAGAGAATCACTGACAAATCTCTTGTGGCCAACTGAGAACAAAATTTATTTGGATTAACGTCTTCTGTCATGTCAAAAACATCTGTAAGTGGTAGCTGAGGATATCAGCATGGAATGACTTTTGAGTTCAATTCGAATGTTTCTCTCTTCGTGTTCATAAAACCAAAGGCAGCAGGGTAGAAGAATGGGTTCTGAACGTTGGAGATCTGTGCTGCCAGTGTGCCAACGTAGCTGCTGAGCATTTGAAATACGGCTAGTCCGAATTGAGATGTGCTGTAAGTGTAAAATATACAGCAGATTTTGAAGACTTAGCGTGGAAAAACAGAATGTAAAATATTCTATTAGTGATTTTTATACGAATTAAATCTTGAAATGGTATTTTAGATATACCAGGTTAAATAAAACATATATTAAAATTCATTTTCCCTGTTAGTTTTTACAGAGCAGCAGGAAACTGAAGTGTAGAGATGATAAGGAATATGCCTAAGGTCACGGAGGTAAGAAACAGTGGAAGCAAGATTCAAATCCCGACTGACTACTAACTCCAGAGATACATGAAACACCACATATTCGACGCCCTACACTCCCTAGTCGGACTGACTTTTCAAATGTTCTCTCCTTCTCCTTTCCTTGGCACACCCTGTCACACAGGCAAATGAAACCACCCGCTTTCCCCATATGTACACCACGTTTTCTGAGCACTGTTCTCCCTGCCTGGAATGACCCCTTCCATGAAGCCTTTCCTGAACTTCAGGTGGAAAGCGACTTCCCTTTCCTGTGAATGTCCCCACTGCTTCACCTGTACTTTCGGTGTTACTTTATAGTCGTAGGTGTATTTAGTCTATCTTCCTACTAAGAAGAACTTTGCTTTGTGTAGTTTTAGATCACCTATGGCTCCTCATACAGAGATGCACATGCCAGGTGCTCAAAATTTCCTTTTATAAATGAATGAGGAAATAATAAAGGTACAGGATAAAAACAAAAACTGCTTTCTCTCCTCAATAGGCTTATAATCAAGTACCAGAGGAAAGATGGACTATCAAATCAAGAGAAAGCACATGCATTTTTGCCTGCAATTAGAGGTGGTTGAAGGGAACTGAAGAATGACAACTTCACTCTCACCCACCTCCTTCTACTCAAATCCTAGCACGTGATGATACTTAGCAGACATCCTTCAGATGTGATCAGGCCATAACTGAGTTCTAGCTATATTGCCTGGTTGACACCTGCAGTAACAACTTTACACACCACAAGGAACCCCGGTTTAGGAAATCAGCTGTTCTGAAAATACTTGAGCTGAGTCTTTCATCATATGGCCACCTCACCAAAGGCCCTGAGAGAAGCAAATATAAATTGCTCAGGTGTTCTCAGAAATCAAGATATTCCTCCTTTTAAGTGTATCCTACTGCTAGTTTTAAATTTTTAAAAACTTTATATCGTGAAAAGATACTATACAGCCCTTTATAATGACTCATAGTTAAAGACATCTTTTAGCTAGATATTGCCAGGTGGTATGTAAAACAAGGAAATCCCTGAGCATGAAAAGAGACAGTACCCAAGGGCAGACAAGAGAATGACTAGATCAGGCAGCTTGGGAGTCTTCCAGGACCTGATTAGAGGTGTCTCTAATAACTTTTTAATTGTTTTAAATATTTATAAAAACATCTCTGAGGCTGGCCGGGTGGTGCAGTGGTTAAGTTCGCATGTTCCGCTTCTCAGCGGCCCAAGGTTCGCCGGTTCAGATCCTGGGTGCGGACATGGCAGTGCTTGGCAAAAGCCATGCTGTGGTAGGCATCCCGCGCATAAAGTAGAGGAAGATGGGCATGGATGTTAGCTCAAGGCCAGTCTTCCTCAGCAAAAAGAGAGGAGGATTGGCAGTAGTTAGCTCAGGGCTAATCTTCCCCGCCCCCCTCCCCCCCAAAAAACTTCTGAATCATGTCACATATTGAAAGCAAAATTAACATTTGTAGAAAATACATTCCACAATTACCATCTGCAGTTACAATTAAGGAAAGGGAATTATTGCATTGGTGTTTCCTCAAATTTGAAGAATTAAAATACTGAATTTGGGAACAACCAAACTGGAAAATAAGAAAAGTCCAGCGTGGAGTAACACTATCACTGAGGGAAACCTAAAGGGCTAGCTCCCATGCAGCTAAGAAATTACACTCCTGTCATTCAGAGAGGGAGCGAACACCAGGAGGGGACATCCCAAGCCCAGGGGAGAAGCAAATGATTTTACTCAAAGCAGCTGACTAAAACAAAAGCGCTCTTCAAAGCAAAACCCAAAAGCCAACAGACACAAGATCACCCTAGAGTTGTGGACCAGACATGGCCCCCCTTGACCAAGACTATGGTCACTGAACAAAGATAAAAGACCACAAAAATAAAAAATTCCCACGCACACAACATGTGACGCACCCAACCAGCCATAAACCAGAATAAATTAACCAAGTTACCTTACTGGTAAGCTGTAGGGACAGAAGGCAGGAGTCAATTTCACAGAAAGATCTATCAGGGTGGAGCCACAAAACATCTTTACCTCAGGGAAAATGCAGCTGAGCAACTGTGAAAAGAGGACTGCTACTCCCTCCTTCTCTGTTCCAAGAGACTCATCCAATTTCAGACCAGAAGATACCCTGGAGACTGTCTATTCCAACTCTCCCATATTATGGAGAAAACTGAGGCCTTAGAGCAAGGAAGGACCATCCAAGACCACAGCAGTTGGTCAAACAGATAGTCAAGCCTAGGTTCCTTGATTTTAGACTGGAAAAGGGAGTACAGATTCTCAAAATTGAAATTCGTGGCTTGACAAGCCTAGTGATGCCCTTTCTTTCAAAGGTTTATACTCAACTTTTATTTTTATCTTTTATTTGCAGCTCCCCAGAACTTTTTCATATCTTGGTTAACTGATTTTATTCTGCCATGGTATGTCCTCTATACTTGTATCTATGTCAGTATGACTGCTAATAAATTCCCTAAATTAGGCACTTTGAACCCATGGAAGGATTATACATACATTTATTGAACTCAAGGCACGTGTATTCTTAACAGAAACACTAATATCAGCCCCTGTTAACCAAGCATTTAACTAAGTACCATAATGCATTTTCTTATTTAATCCCCAACAATCTTATGAGTAGGTTATAATTTTCATTATATAAATGAGGAAGCTGAGACAGAAGGAAGTAAATTCACTTGCTAGTTAGTGATGTGGTTAGCTTTCTCCCTAAATCTAGGATTTATACTCTTCACCATTTCACTCTCCCATAGGCCATATTTTTGTGGTTTTCCCTTTATATTATATAGCCTCCTGCAGTTTTCTTTATTCAGTGCCTTGCAGAAGCCTACAAACACAGGCATATCTAATAAAGCCTTTTTTATGATCTTAGTTGGGGTAACAGTCCCAACAGTAGGAGAGCAGCAGCAGCTTTAGGAGAGGTACCCAGCTGTAAGAATGCAAAGGGTAAACAGGCTTGGGCCTTCCTAGGAATCTGTTTCTCAATGTGTCCCAGAGGTGTACTGGCTTTTTTTCTTCCAACCTTGATAATCAGATTCATCCCTTAATAGCTAAAGTCATGCCTCTGCTGGTGACAAGAAGTTAAGCATCTTAAATCTCTGAAGGACAGATGATAACCAAGTACTATCAATTGGGTTTGGGAAGAAAAGGCTGTGAAATGGCCTTAAGTGTGTGATAGGAGATTTTTCTCAGACAGCCTGAAAAAACTGTGAAGAGTGATAATGATAAAAACCAATTCTAAGTAGGTAGAGCTTGAAGTGAAGGCAGTCTCTCTCTGACATTAGAAGGACGTATTCTTAGATCTTATTTAAAGGGAGGCCAGGAAAACTACTGTTTCTACATCCCTGAGAAGGGAAATTGACGGAGAGAAACAATTATAGCAGCTGCTGTCTGCAGTGACACCACCAAACACTGGCATTCTAGCATGAACTACACTTTCTAAGTGGAATACAGACCTAGTTTCCTCAGGGGAGCCCTCCTGGTTAGACTGAATCCTTGCATCACACTAAAAACTTTATTATTTTGGTGCCATTGTTTTTTCTTCCATTCTTATCACTAGTTGCCTTTGGGTACCCTGTTGACCCTGGGCACAGATATCAAGAATTGTCTTGGCACCACAGCTCGGAGGTCAATGTAATGTCATTTTTTCACCTCATTTCACTATCTATCCCCTTTCATCCTAAGATTTTAGGTTTTAAGTTACTAGTTGGGAATTCAGTCACTTTGTTGCATCTGAAGATCAAGTAATGGAACCAAAGCAGATGAAAGAGCATTAATTCATTGTGCTTTAACCGAGATGTGTTTCAAAAAATCTTAGGGTATCATGAAATAGTCCAAAATCGTCTTCATGTGAGGAAAAGCGTTTTCCTCTTTTGTGTATGTGTCAGCCATTAAATAAAACTCTAAAATGTGGGAAAGCTAGAAAACAGGGACTTCGGGCATGGCATTCTCCAAATAGATTCTTATGACTCCATCAAATGAGAACACTTCAGTTTTAACTGCACACCAGGAAATTTCTCTGAAAGGCTCTGGGAATGGCAGACTTACTCCTCGTTAGACCCTCTCCCTTGCCCTAACCCCCACAACCCGCCTTGTTTTTCCTGCCCCCAACAGGATGGGAAGAAAACGTCCTTAGGAGACCTTTCCTTTTTTATATTACACAATCTCGTCTCTGGAATTCAAAGTCCTAGTACTGCTCAGCCCAAATAAGAAGTGCTTGTCACCAGGAAGGCGGCCATCTAAACAAGCAGCAGCTGGATGAGAAAAGAGGGCATGTCAGCCTAGTACAGCAGAGAGGGTTTCTCACGGCAGCTATTTGCAAACCTCCAAGGAGCTACAGAGGCTGCCCATTAAAACCCTGTTAAAACACTTCTGATGTTGTCAGCAGCAGAGAGCTGAAATAGCACAGTGATCGCTGAGATGCTATCTGCCTCAAGCAATTCCGTGGTACTGTCAATACTATGAGTAAGACGGTACCAGATAAGCAACAACCTAATTTCTACATCAAAATTTCATAAACTCCCTGAGCTGGCAGCACTAGTGTCGTGGGCACACAGAGACCAAGCCAATGGACGACCCTGACGAGTGAAAGATCTTTATGTTCTGATCTGGCCCAAAAGTCCTGAACCTACACATTGCTCAACTCTCAATACTCCCTAGGAAATTTGCCCAGAAAGGAATTACTGGAATGTTCCTCTCCAGGGCACCACTGGGCACCACTTGAGACATGGGATTTCTGGATAAGATTCCTTTCTCAGAGGCTGTATATTCAGAAGACAGCTTGCTCCACCAGCATCTACCCATGCTTGTCCCCCCATGAGAAGAGTCAAATTTTATTGAAAAGGCTACAGAACCTGCCTGATTTTGTACTTCACTGCTCTGTTTCTGATTTCTTATGAAAATCTTAGTTACAGAGACCAGAATTCTACTTTGAGAGGGCTTTCCTTTGTCAGCAAACATAGAGAAGATTTCTCATAACTTTTTTGGATTTGAGCTGAAAGCAACAGGTTATGCAGGCTAATTCTAATGTTTTAGAAGCACAGATCCTGCTATCATTGCATTTAGTAGCTCTTTCTCTTGGTTCCCCTAAATCTAACATGGGGTGATAAGTAGGGTGACTGTCATCCAAACTGGTCCACTTTTGAGGGTGAAATGATGATTAAACTGGTACAAGTGAAAATGGGACCTGGCAAATTGGGATCTGTGGCTCCTAGCTAAGACCTCCCAGCAAACTGAGATCTAAAAAGTTATGTGATGAGATAGGACAGGCAGAAGTGGCTATTTCCTCACAGAACTAACAGCAGGATGGAATAGAGATGCTCAGCCCACCAGCTGGATGTCTTGCTTGCCTAACAACAAACATCAGGCTGTTTGATCCACAGTGTTCACTCAGACAACTGTGCTGAGCCGGCCCCGACTCCCTAGCGAGAGGAAGGAGGTGTTACCAAAGTGATTACAAGGCAGTTGCAATTACCCATTGCAACTTGACACACACAGTCCAAGGACAGCTAGCAACATGTTTCCATGAAGCCAAGAGTATGCTGGTGTCAGGGTCCTTTCTCTGGCTCTAAGGACAGACAGAATGCAGTGGGCATTTTCCACTTCAATAGGAGAGAAAAATTTAAGGTAATCCCAACAACCTAAGGAGAATTCAGACTGTAGTCTTTCAGGCAAAGTCTTTTAGAGAAAGGAGTATTAACTGATCTTCTGGATGCTTCTAATCACTGTGATAATGGGCTCATAGCAGCCTAGGAATGGGGCAGCACGGAGGAGATTTCAGACCGAGAAAGTCAGTGCAGCCAGCTCCATGAGGAATAGGCAATGAGGCACTCAATTCAATTTCTCATAATCCAACATTTTGCACTTCTTCCTTTAACTATCTCAGTTCTCCGTGTTATGGCTGGAGCAAGATCATGACAGCATAACTAGATTGTAAGCAGAGTAATATTAAATGGAGAACTGCTTGGCAAAGATCAGATAATCCCAGGAATCCTGGCAGTCACTAGTCCACCTAAACGATCAGTGGCCAATTATAGCAATGTTCATTCAAAAGCAAGAAGGCCTCTCAGGGGAGCCATAACTCAGTAACCAAGACTATTGTAGAGGAAGTCTGACACTCTTCTTGTATTGTTTATTTTGTGCCTGGCACAAGCAATTTTTTTCTTCAATCACTTTGAGGAAGGGAGAAAGAATGGCTTAGAAGAGCAGAGGCAAAGCAATGTGGGAAGCTACATGATTAAGAAAAATATTCCTCAAGCAAACCGACAAGCCAGAATCTGCCTAATGATAGCAGGTCTGTTAAACCTAACTTGGGATAAAATGGGGAATTTTGGAGTGTGCCTAGGTCCTGGGAATACGTCCCTCATTTATTTGTCCATTCCTTCAACAGCGCCAAATAACCATGACAGGGGAAAAAAAGCACTCTGTTTTGAGTTCCTGTTTATCTTTTTAAAAAAAGATTTCCTATAATTTACATTACTAAGGCAAGCCAAACTAAGCCACAATGATTTCTGGGTCGCAATATGCTTACCAAATGCTTCCAAACCATTGTAAGGACTGGAAATCATCCAGGTGGGAAAAGAATCTATTCTTTTGAGGAATCTTTCACTATCACAAAATTTTTTCACTATCACAGATTTTTTCACTATCACAAAATACAGAGGACACTTTAGCACTAACTTTAAACTAGACGTGGTAGGCAAACAACTTTGCAGATTGAGGACCTGGCATTTAGACAAAGGAAAACCTGCATGGGAGAGCACAGACTCGTTGCGAACAAATGCACATATAAATTCTGCATTCTGGTGAAACGGTGTGTTTCAAAACTATCTTCATATAAAATCAACAAATACTTATCAAATTGCCTAGTTCATAGGTACGATGACATATGCTATAATCCTACATGTGTTTTAATTTGGTATCTCCTTTCTGAACTGTTATTTTTTTGTACTTTAAACTTCTGTTAAGGGTGGAGCCAATCCTGGAGGAAAAATGCTTCCCCTTCAATACCTTGTGTACTTGAGTTAAGGCAAATCTGACAAAACAGTGACATAGAGTGTAAATGAACACATATCGTCACCACTCTAAATCCACTTTTGTGGCTCAGGCTATGCTCAATTTCTGGACATCCCATGATACACTAAGGAATCTCCCTCCTAGCTTAGAGTTTAATCAGTGGAAATGGGAATAGAAAATTCACGTTGTGCTGCCTAACTTGAAATGATGCTCTACCTCCAAAGGAAGGGAAATGGCCATCAGAGAGATTAGTTTGGAATAAAAATATACAGTCAGTAAAATATTCAGCAAAATGTTCTGAAATATAAGAGACTTACTACTGGGGGAACCAGCATAAATATATATTTTAATATATTAGAAGAGTGGACTTACATATTATACTCTGAAAAGCAAAGGGATCCAATTAAGACAGATGTTTTCAAATTTAGCTGTACGTTGGAATCATCCAGGGCGTTTACAAAATAGGGATACCTGCACTCCAACCTCAACTGCTCTGAGAAGGCCTAAACTGGGCCCGGGTGTAGGGATTTTTAAAAGGTTCCCAAGGAATTTTAACGTGCAGTCAGTTGAGAACCACTGCACCAAGAGGTGGTTGTGTTTACATCTAATGGAGCCTGGACATCATGAACTGAGAAGTTAGCAAATTAAGGAGGTGAATGTGAAAGAGATGGAAATTGGGAGAGGCTAATGTTAATCTTCTACACTTCTTCTAATTCTAACAATTTAATGTGAGCTTAAGTAGCTTTAAAAATATGTAAAAGTATGTTCCTCTGTATTCTAGAGTCAGCAGCATAATGGACATTGGTTCCCACTCTATGCAGGGAGAGCAATGCATGCAAGTGTTTGGAGCCTTACATTCAAATGATGTCTGCATGTCTCAAGTGATATATCAACAGAATTATTATCAATCTAGAGGAGAGTTCAGGAGTCATCTAGTTTAGATGCTTCATAAGATATGAAACTCAAGTGCAGAGAGGTTAAGTGTCAAAAGGACAGAGAGTTGGTTAGTAACAGAGACAAGTAAAAACCCAGATTTCCAGATGTCTCATGCAGATCAAGGAGAGTCAACTAAGCAAGTTCTTTTCTCTGGTACTATGATGCCAGTGACTCCTGAAATATTTTCTCTAACCAACGGGTTTCAAAACTTGTCTCCCTCTCCAAAAAGTTAAAGCATTAGACGTAGGTGTAACGTATCCTTGTCCTCCATTCTCAAGAAGCTAGCTCCCTGAACTGAAAAAACTTAGGCCAAGCCAAGGAGTAGATTAAGAAAAACTCTAATAATAGACAATATGTGAAATTAATCCTAGTTAGTTATAGTTCCTGATTATCTGCTCCAGCTATCAAAAGAGATCCTGATTCATTCCTTAAATTTTATCTAGTGGCATAAGAGACACGCAGGCTGTATTTCTTTTTCTTAGAGGGTAAGCCTATGCATTAAGTACAGGCCAGTGGTAAATTTTCTGAGATGAAACCAATAAGAAATTTGTCATTGCTAAATATTGCTTAGCATCTGTATAGTACATTCATAGCCAGAGCACACCTTTTTGAGCAGTTATCTTTCAGTATTTCCCAGGAAAGCTACCATTAATTCCAAGGGGCAGTTCTATCAAAATATTCCTATAGTTGGAATGAGCTTTGAAATCAGTCATGCAAGGAGTCCTGTGAGGTTAGGTAGGGTCTGTAGTCCACTGTTAAATCAAGTAATCACTTGCTGCAATTATTCCCTTGCTCTTCATTTTAGGAGGCATTTGGCTGCCAGAATTCCTCACTCATCCCTTTGCGCTACATTCCTATAGACCTTTCTCTGCTATCCTGGGATGACTATAAAAGGGCAGAAGGCAGAGTTTAATATCTCATCCAATCCTTCCCTGCCTTCCTCTCATGCAATCACACATTGGGAGGCTGTGGTTTGTATTCATGATGTACTAAACCACATTCAGAAGACAAAATTTGAGAGTTCTAATCCAGTCTCTGCCACAAATGTCTATCTGTCCATTTATCCACCATCTTTCTTTCACAGATTTTTTTTTTTTTTTAAAGATTTTATTTTTTCCTTTTTCTCCCCAAAGCCCCCCCGGTACATAGTTGTGTATTCTTCGTTGTGGGTTCCTCTAGTTGTGGCATGTGGGACGCTGCCTCAGCGTGGTCTGACGAGCAGTGCCATGTCCGCGCCCAGGATTCGAACCGACGAAACACTGGGCCGCCTGCAGCGGAGCGCGCGAACTTAACCACTCGGCCACAGGGCCAGCCCCACATCTGTGATTTTTTTAATAAAACATCCAAATATAAGACAGTTAAAGGTCAGAAAAAGAGATGAGCTGCAATGTAGAGGAATGGCAACAGGAGATAATCCTTCTAGGAACTTGAGGCAAAGGGGTTATTATACTACTTTTGCTTTATATTTCCCATCAACTAAACAATAATAAAATTCTCATATGGAAAATTTATGGATAACAATTAAACAAGGAAAGGAAACTAACACCTATTTGTTCACTGAACAGTTTGCTAGGCTCTGAGGAACACAGAAAAAGTGTGACATGGGTCCTGCCTCAAAGAAGTTAACTATCTGGTTGGGATTGAATTCCAAAACATAAGAGCATTTGAACACAATGTAGTAAAATAAGTATTAACAAAATAAGGCATGAACTCTCAGGAAAGGCTTTTGGAAGGAAAGACCGAAAGGGTATATAGATATAAGCAAAATTTCCCAAGGGAACCCATAAAAATAATACTAATGGAACGCTATTGCCTAAAAATGGGCCGTCCACACTTTCTGGTGTGATTTCCAAGAAAGGCTGAGAAATGGAAATTGGAAATGAGCACCAGTGAGTCTAATAATTGCCTTTTACAGTTAAGGCTAGTGTAGTCTCACTGCCTAAAGCAAGGCAAAAATGAAGGCATCTTGGCTAACTTCATTGATCTGAATATAAACACATACTTATATTTTACAACTTATTTATATATTTACTTATACATATATTATTTTAATATTATTACATAATTTTATATATTCAAGTGTATATATAAAAATAAAGTGTGTGTATACATAAACACCTTTGTTTATGCCTTGTCTTTTGCTAATATAGCAGACTTGAGATAGCTTTTTGAAGGCAGAGAAAAATTATTTGCTATAGACAAAGAATTCAGGGGTTTATTACATATATTATCTTATTTTAAAACTATTTCAGCTTCAAAAGAGGATATCCTTCCAATGGAGCAGATCTTTTCACAGGTATGCTTTTTGTAGACAGGATATGTATAGTCTTCAAGGAGCAACAAGTTGAGGATATAAATCTGTCAAGTCTAGAATATTCCTATTGAGTTTTACAAATGACAGCAAACAATAGTGTACCAGTTCTTTCTAACATTAGCTGCTTTGTTCCTCCTCACAGCCTTACAGAAAAGATTATTTGCAACTCTTCACATCCGTACAAAATATTCAGATTCTTCAATGAAATGAGGTTCCCACATTGTGGATACACCCACACAGCAAAGAGCCACAGTGAATGAAACGGATTATAGTCAGATCTTTGACGATATTAACTTGATGCTAAGGCCCTGCTCTGGTGGGCAGCTTTCCCTCCAAATCTATGTCTGAAAAACTTTCTTTACCCAGTAAGCACACTCTAGACCTTCAGAGGAGATGCTGAGTGGTGATTTGAGTCATTTCATGTGCGGGAACAGATTGGTATAAGTACAATGATGGTTCCTTGGCGGAAATGTCAGACGCATTTTTTGATGGAGAAACAATCTGGATGCAAAGAAAAGATCCTGAGTCTAACGATGCATAATTCCTATTAGACCCAAGCACATCTGCAAAACCAGCCTCAGGAGAGCCTGCCTACCTTCTGTGGCCGCCCCTGACACTCCGGATAGTGCTCTTTTCAGCCAATAGCTCTTACGTGCAGCAACACTCACTTTAAATCAGCTTTCAAACAGCTATTCATCCAAGGGAGGACAATTGAAAAAGGCTCAAATTGGGCAGCTAAGAAGTCTGCAGCTAGAGACATGGTGAAAGAGGTCAGAAGGGACCCAGTGGGAGGGTGGCTCTAAAAGAGGCAGGAAAGTCTCTGGATGTTTAAATCCCTGTTTGAAATGTCTACGAGGACACAAGTAGTCAGTAAGGAAGCACAACCACTTGGTGGCCAACTGGGCTATCACAGGAACTAACCAGACAATGATTACTGATTAGAGAGGGAAAAAGTAAAGGAGAGTTGGTTCCAGCAATTTGTGGGGGAGAGAAGGGGAGAACTTTAATGTCATTCCACTTCTTCTGACAAGTGAGAATATTCTCCACAATAGTCCCCCCATCCCTCACACCAAGGCCTTTTCTCCTTTCTTCAACCCAAGGCCAGGACCCTGGCTCAGAGAAGGCTGTGGGCAGCTAAGACTCTGGCTCACTTCCACCATCTCCGGGGGTGTGGGTCAAGCTTGGCCTGAGAGAGATCGGAGAGAAAATCCTTTCAATTCTGCAGAAGGAGGTTTGTGCATTCCTTTGTTTCCCCATGATAACCTACGCCCACCTGCAAAGAAGGAAATGCCTGTGAAAAGTGGATTCCCCGTTACTTTCGTGGCACTCCTGACTGTGACATGGGTTAGTGTGTTGGTAGCTAAAAAAAGTCCCCTCCTTTTCACTCCTCATTCATGTATGCTATAACTCAGAGTTATGGAAACTTTGTGATCTTCTTTAATAGCCACCCCTGAAATTGCCTCTGCCAAGCAGTTCTCTACTATTAGCACCACACGGGGAGAATTCTATGCTTAGCACCTCGTCACAGAACAACTTCAGTGACAGGTCCTAGATTAGAATTTAGTGACTCTGAGGCTTTCACTGATATTATGTTACTCCTGGCCAATAGGCAGGAATGAATCAGGGAAGAAATTCAGAACCCTTACTTCTTTTTTTTGAGGAAGATTAGCCCTGAGCTAACATCTGCTGCCAAGCCTCCTCTTTTTGCTGGGGAAGCTGGCCCTGAGCTCACATCCTTGCCCATCTTCCTCTACTTTACATGTGGGACGCCTGCCACAGCGTGGCTTGCCAAGCAGTGCCATGTCCGCACCCGGGATCCGAACTGACGAACCCCGGGCCGCCGAAGCAGAACGTGCACACTTAACCGCTGTGCCACTGGGCAGGGCCCCAGAACCCTTACTTCTTTTTTTTTTTTTTAAAGATTTTATTTTTTTCCTTTTTCTCCCCAAATCCCCCCAGTACATAGTTGTATGTTCTTTGTTGTGGGTCCTTCTAGTTGTGGCATGTGGGACGCTGCCTCAGCGTGGTTTGATGAGCAGTGCCATGTCCGCGCCCTGGATTCGAACCAACGAAACACTGGGCCGCCTGCAGCGGAGCGTGCGAACTTAACCACTCGGCCACGGGGCCAGCCCAGAACCCTTACTTCTTAATCCTGGCCGTATCTTTCAAGACTTGCCTTCAATGTTCACTCCTTTAGGAGTTCTGGATATCATTTAATAAACTGTAAAGGTAAATTTCTAAATGGTCCCAAAGGGAGCCTTCAGAGTTAAAAAGCCACTCCATCACAAAAACTACAAACTTCCTTATTATACAACAGGATCAAATCCATTGGGTTACTTCACCTCCCAGGGGTAAATTACTCCTCTGCCTGATGGGATGATATTAATTTCCACAGCAGTGATGTTGTAATCATGTATCAGGTAAGTAGACGCCAATATTCCTGATGAGATGGAGATCAATTTTAACCTTCTTCATATTCTATACCTTTGTGAAACCTGTCACTTGCTCTCTGCAACTGATGGAATCAACTCCCAAACCTGGTGAATTTCAAGTCCATTTAAAGCACTCTCCAGACCTTTCCTGTATACGCTGAAGACTGCATGACATTAGACTGGGTTTCTATTCAGCCTCTTCAAGAAGCAGTGGCAGCAGCTCTCCTACAAACTGGTCCAGGGAAGCCACCTAAAAGGGTGGGTGATCTTCATAAATGGACAGGAAACAGAAAAGACGAATACTGGGCAGATGACAGATCCCTTAACTGGCCTTCAAGATACGAGCTGTTCTATTAAACATAGGGCCATTATGCTGGCTGGCCATCCACTTTAAACCCCAGAGTGATTAAAATGCTGGCAGGAAATGAAAGCTCTCTATTGAAGGTCCTTCCCTGAGGTCCTAATTTCAAACCAAATTTTACAGCACCGCACAGGAACAAAAGCAGCTCAGTCTTCCAAGTCTTCTTTTTGTCACTTTGGACAAAGACACCCCCTCATACTCTTCAAAGAACAATGGCCTCTGTAGAGCCACAGCCACGCCAAGAATGGGCACAAACCATACAGAAACACATTTTAAAAATACATTTTACACTGCCCTTGACATTTCGGATAAATAGAAACTACTGCACTAAAATTCCAAATATTTCATCCTTTCCCTCCTCCCTTTGCCTTTATAATGAGAATTTTCCTGTTCTCCCAATCTACGTGATCTTTGACATTTTGGCCTTTGTGAATGGAGGACACAGTAGAGTAGCCAAATAAATTATTCAGATAATTGCATTTTATTAAAATAATGACTGTAACTGAGACAATCACACGATTTTTACCAACAGATGACAACAAGGATGCCTACCAATCTTTTTTAATTGAGACATCACCAGAGCCATTCCTGCTCCAGAGTCCACTATGAACAAGCCAGGGAAAATACGTTATCAGAATCGGATTTCTTTTTTCTTCACTAGCTGTTGTTTCGGGGTGGCCCTTTTTTTTCTTCTTCAGCAAAAACAGCTTTTATGTTTTTACTGAACCACTTCAGATTCACTCTTCCACACAGTGGATGTTTACTTGGATTTGGCAGGCTGAGAACAGCTGCTTGTTTCCTAACGAATGGAACATGAGACCATATGTTTCAACATTTAAGCAATTCTGAACCAGAGGTATAATTCTGAATGTCCTTTGTTGAAACTGTACATTAAATACCCAAAGGATCTGAGCTATACAAGAGATACGGCCCCCTCCTCTTTTTTTTCTTTTTTAGCACTTTTCCCTTAGCAACAGAACCACTCCACACCACTTACATCACAGACTTGTACCACAAGCTTGCAGAGAGCACTGGTGAGCTGATGATGGCTCTGCGTCGGGCGCAGCTGTATTTTAAACAGGAAAAGACAGCTAAGCAGACTTTTTCCTTCTAATTCTGTTTGGGAACAAAATGTGTCTGAGGCCCTCTCTGGGGAGCATCAACAGCATGGATACCTGCTTTCCTCATAGAAACATGGACCTAATAGATTTATAAAAAAGGAGTCTCTGAAATTAGCATTTAGGATCACCAGAAGCTTTGTCTCTGCCTCTTCCTTTTTAGAACATCCTCAAGTTAAGTTGGGCTAATGAGAGTCAAGTTAAACTCAAGAGGAGGATAAGAAACATCCAACTTACTATCTCAGCTCTCTAATAGAAACAATCACATTTCTTTTATTTGGCGCTTCAATATTAATCATTAATAATGTCAGAAAACAAAAATATGGATTTGAAGTCAGGCTGAATCAGAGCACTAGCAAGATGTTAGCAGAATATCAAGAAGAAAATTCTCTTAATCCTGGAAGAAGAGAGCTCAGCTTTAGAAAAAACTGAAATACAATGAAAAGTCAAATATGTGTAAGTAGGCGATACGATAACTCAAATATCAAGCACAGGGAAGTGGACTAGGAAGCCACCAGCCTCTGGAAAGTATCAGAGTCCATGAAACCTCCCCATTTTGAATTTAGATTTGAAATAGTAATTTGAAGTCAATAAACATTTTATGGGCCATTTTCAAAAATATTAAATGAGACTCATTCATTAGCATACAATAGGTAAAACTGGAGGTGAGAACAGGTTATTTCCACCCTAGATTCAGAGAGGCAATTCTTTGAACTTGTTTTTGAATTCCTAAATGTCCCAATCTTTATAAGTTTCTGCATATGTGGCTAGATATATTTCTCAAAGAGGATTTTAAAAATAGCCCTACTTGTCATCCTTACCATATACTTTGAAGATAACTTAAAGAAGTAATCAATATTACCTCCTAAGTTGTTTTTTTCTCCATCCAGGTTCTTCTATGAAAGTAAGGTTAATAATACTAATAATACTTTTCTTTCTCTGATTACATTTAAGTGCAAAGATCTAAAAGAATTTTTTAAAGGCAATGTTTTCAACCATGTTACTAATAAAATCTCAGCAAAACCAAAAACATTGTCTCTCTCACCACCACTCTACCAAAAAAGACACAAATGTGTATATACATTATTTCCACCTTAGTTTAAATTTCACAGCTCCAAAACAACGTTGAAAAATGAACTCTCTGCTGGCTGACTCTCCTTGGGCAATGAGAGAGGGCAGATTTTCTCCTCTTCTGGGCTCTAGAGCAACACAGAGATTGCTGGGGTAGGAGCGGGTGGAGAGGGCAGTTATATCCATGCTTTTAAGATGCTACTCAGTGCACAAGGAAATATGTACAAAGATATTCACTGTAGCTTTCTTTGTAAAAGCAAAAATTTTTAAACAACTGCCATAGGGAAGCAGTTAAATAAATTATAATACTGCCATACAACAGAATGCTATCAGAAAGACCTCAGTGATTAGGAGCATGGGCTAAGGCGCCAGAGCATTTTGGTTTAAATCCAGCCCTGGCTTTGACTGTCTCTGTAACCTCGGACACATTTGAAACCTTTCTTTAACTCAGTTTCCTCATCTATCAATCCCTGTATCCTAAAGTTATGGTGAAGATTAAATGAACGAATACACACCTGCCTTTAGAAATATTATCCAGGGGCTGGCCTCATGGCTGAGTGGTTAAGTTCATGCACTCTGCTGTGGTGGCCCAGGGTTTCGCCAGTTCAAATCCTGGGTGCGGACATGGCACCGCTCATCAAGCGATGCTGAGGCGGCCACCCACATGCCACAACTAGTAGGACCCACAACTAAGAATACACAACTATATACTGGGGCGTTTTGGGGAGAAAAAGGAAAAAAATAAAATCTTTAAAAAAAAAGAAATATTATCCATTATTATTAATATGCAGACAGTAAAAAGAATAAGGTAAATCTACATGTACAATATGTCCTGACAGGGAGATGATATTTATCACATAAATTGGTGAGAGAAAAACACAGGCTGGAGAGCAGTAGATATAGTAGTACGAGGACAGAGAAGGAAAATCTGAATTTCTGTTCTTTTATACATGTAGCAGATAAAAGTTTAAGGAAATTCTCTGCTATCTTTGGCACACTGCAAAAGTTTACGTGCAGAAAACATGGAAAAGGTGCTAAGAACAAATATTACCACTGTATTTTTCAAGTAATGAGATACTCAAAAAACACACTCCTTTTTGTAGCTCACATGTCAGTTGTTTCCATAATACCTCTCCTCTTTCAAAATGAAATTATTTTGGATCTATAAAGAATTCTTAAAGTTAAAAAAAGAACTTAGATTCAAAGTAAAAAACTGATACATTCACAGTTTTCTAATATAAAATTTTCTAATATAAAAATGTAGCTTTAGTTAATATTATAGTTATTCCTAGTGCCACAAACAACTAGCATAATTTACAGATATATGTATATACACAAACCAAGGATAAAATACGGCCTTACTTATTGTAAAACATAAAAACATTATCCCCAGCACTCAGGAATCATCTAGACAGCTCTGATTCAGAAGGTGGGGAACACTGTGGACATGAGGAACAAAGAATGCCCCAGGACGCCCTAAGCGTGTCGTCTGTTCCGACATGTACTCGCACTCCAGTGCATGTGTCAAGGTGAACATCACCACCAAAGTCAAAGTACCAATTTTAGGCTAAAAATCAAAGGTCTGGTTTAAGGTCTTGTTTCAAAGGCAACGATGTGATTGTGTTGAGTAAGGCTTTTGCCAAGATTATGACTTACCCCATACATCTTGAATTGTGCAGGCTTTACGCGTTCATTCATTCACTCAACATTTATTAAGTGCCTATAACTAGAGTGCTCAACACAGAGGAGCCTATACAAACTTCTACTGGCTAAGACCTACGCTGCCCAGTTAAATGAAAAACTTACAGAAATAAAAGAGTACGATTCAGGAGTATGTTCATCTCAGTTGACTCTTTAGGTGTGAAAAAGCTATTGTTTTTCCTTTAAAAGCTCAGATTCTACTGGTCTGATGGGTACAAATAGCGTAGAGTTTTGGGGCAAAAATTATCTTCCTAACTGAGCATAAAGTCTGCCTTTTTGATTGTGTCCGCCTTAAACTCTGCTCCTGAAACAGTTCACACTCAAAGAATGTAAAGACTATTCATCTATTAAGCAGTTGGGTAAAACCAGGTACACTCCACAGGTCCTACAAAGATTAGGTAACTTTAAATTAGCCATTTTAACACTAAACAGAGTGAGAAGAGTATGCTGGGCAAGGATCTAAAGAACATAAAAGAAGCATATCCTCTGATGAGTAGGCTTTTCTCGTGCCCCCTTCGCTCAAGACCAATGGCAGGGTTAGAAGGCACTACAGCATGTGGTAGCAATCACAAAGACCAATTTGTTCTGAGCATGTCAAGGTCAATGACATTATGGCTGAGGAGACTGTCTTGAGCACTGGAAGTCTGCAATAGTTCCTGAATGTCACACAGGATCACCTATGGCGTTTGTTTGCCATTTCCTTCATACTAGTGCTCTTAACAGCTATCTTTCCTGCAGACTTAGAAATATGCACAGACAGAAACACCTCATTCTGGTGGTCTTCTATTGGTCAACAAATAACTGCTACTGATGTTGACAATGTGGGAGGCCCACCAGGAAGTCCAACTGGATTTGTTGAAATAAAACAATTTTTCCTTCCTAAAACACATTTTATCAGGAAAATGGTCTCTGGCTGTATTCAACTTAGGATACACTCTGTTCTGGCTCTAGAAGACACAAAAGGAGCAAAGAAATACCTGTTTGGTTTTTTTCTTTCATTTTCAACTTTTTTTTGTTAGGTAGAAAAGAGAAAAAACAATACTTCTTACATTTCCCAGAAAGAAAAGTGCCAAAGAAAGTCATTTTTTTTATAAGAGAGTCTTATTACTCTGCCTCCATTTTAACAGCAGGCTGGGAAAATGAACAGAACAAGCGTAATCTATTGCATATTTGTCAGAACTCACTACTTACTTAATTTCTTCCCAGTGTGAATCAGAAGTTAGCTTTTGATTTCCGATGGAATTGGACTTCCTAATTTTTTATCCTATCACTCTTCAATTTTTTTCAAATTATTCTTGAAGTTTAATAAGTTCCAAGGCATTTTTTTTTCATGCTTAGCCAATGTTAAGACAAAATACAATGAGAATTAGGGTGTTCTTTTTAAAAAAGCCCTGGTACCGTGTTTTCAAAGGTAATTATTTTCTAGAAATATTTAAGGTAAGAGCTGTAAACTCTGTTTTTAAGAAAGTTACAGTGATGAAGCTACAAAAAATTTTGTTATTTTTAACATGGGTATTTTAGTTTAAAAAGATTCCACTCAATGTTTCCCAAATTCAGTGTTTCACATAATGGTCAGTCTAATATGAATGTGGGAAAAAAAGACAAACCCAAACATGGAATATTACTTTCAAAAAATAGTGAACTAAATGTAAAGGTCCAGTAAAATGTGATATCTAGATTCTTCTGAACTCGTTCACATGACCTTCATTCTATTTATAGAAATGCAGCAATTCCCATTTGAATATAGAGCAATACCTTGTAGGAGAATTTGGTTTAGCACAAATAAACTTGGGGAAAGTGTTGACTTAAAAATAAAACACTGGAAGAGGAGGGAGGGTTTCCCCCCTCTGTGAAAATTTCCGGAAAAGTTGTAAACAAAGGCAGGTTTGGCTCAGACACTGAGTGACTCTGGTGAGCTGAGGAGGATGAAGAGTATATCAAACCTCCCAGAGTGAGGAAATGTTTGTAAAACAGTTAGTAAATCACAGGCAGCCAGGGTCACCATGCTGAACAACCCGAGGGACACGCAGCCAAAACCCCAGCTGTGAAAGAAGGGGGCCGGGCGCTGCTTCACAGCTTGAACCCCATTTGGAATGATCTCTTGGTTCCATTCTCTGCCCTTTCCCCTCTGTCACTTTAGAGCTCTGATGGCTATGCAATTAATTAGCTCTGGGCCACAGGGCAGTGCTGACTATCCCCTGTTGAGTGCCAAGGTGAGGACACCAGTCCACCGAAAACATTCTCTGCAGAGTGATACTGATTGAGCCTTTGGTCCTAGGGACAAAGCTGAAAGTTCCAGCTGGGAAGAAAGAATCACACTCAACCTGAAAAAAAAAAGTTTACAAAGATGAACAGAAGGCAAAATATGTGACTGGAAGTTTCCATGAATTTTGAAATATGTTTTTAAGCCCTTTTTGATCACTATTCTCCCTAACTCTTCTCATACATCTGTTAATTATTCTTTTCCTGATTTTACACAGATGGCAATGTGGAAACTGTTAAGTTCTTCATAAACTGTCTCTTTTGTGCCCTATTGTCCCCAGAAGTCAGGAAGACAAAAATAAAATAAAATAAAAATAGTAACCCACATATCTATGGACAGCTAATTTTCGATAAGGGAGCCAAGAACACACAACAGAGAAAGGAAAGCCTTTTCAATAAATGGTGTTGGGAAAACTGGACAGTCACATGCAAAAGAATGAAAGTAGACCATTATCTTACACTACACACAAAATTTAACTCAAAATGGATTAAAGACTTGAATGTAAGACCTGGAACCATGAAACTTCTAGAAGAAAACAGAGGCAGTACGCTCTTCATCATCAATCTTAGCAGCATATTTTCAAGTTCCATGTCTGACCAGGCAAGGGAAACAATAGAAAAAATAAATAAATGGGACTATATCAAACTAAAAAGCTTCTTCACAGCAAAGGAAGCTATCAACAAAACGAAAAGACAACCTAACAATTGGGAGAAGATATTTGAAAACCATATATCCGATAAGGGGTTAATATCCAAAATATACAAAGAACTCATACATCTCTACAATAAAAAAAAAAAAAAAACAATTAAAAATACGCAAAAGATCTGAACAGATCTTTCTCCAAAGAAGATATACAGATGGCCAACAGGCACATGAAAAGATGTTCAACATCACTAATTATTAGGGAAATGCAAATCAAAACTACAATGAGCTATCACTTCACATGCATCAGAATGGCTATAATTAACAAGACAGGAAACAATAACTATCTGCGAGGATGTGGAGAGAAGGGAACCCTCATACACTGCTGGTGGGAATGCAAACTAGTGTAGCCACTATGGAAAACAGTATTGGAGATTTCTCAAAATATTAAGACTAGAACTACCATACGATCCAGCTATTTTACTGCTGGATGTTTATCCAAAGAACACAAATACATAAAGATATATGCACCCCTACATTCACTGCAGCGTTATTCACAATAGCCAAGACTTGGAAGCAACCTAAGTGCCCATCAAGGGACAAATGGATAAAGAAGATGTAGTATATATACACAATGGAATACTACTTGGCCATAATGAACAACGAAATCCGACCATTTTTGACAACATGGATGGACCTTGAGGGTATTATGCTAAGCAAAATAAGTCAGAGGGAGAAAGTCAAATACCATATGATCGCACTCATAAGTAGAAGATAAAAACAACAGCAAACAATCACATTGAGACAGAGATTGGATTGGGGGTTACCAGAAGGGAAAGGAGGAAGGAGGAGGGCAAAAGGGGTGATTAGGCCATGTGTGTGGTGATGGATTGTAATTAGTCTTTGGGCGGTGAACATGATGAAATCTACACAGGAACTGAAATATAATGGTGTACAACTGAAATTTACATAATGTTATAAACCAATGTTACTACAATAAAAAATAAATTGAAAAAAGAAAACAGAAAAAACTAGTAAAGAAGCATTGCTAAGGTAGAGAGAGGGGAGGACGCACTCTGGAAGACTCTTCCCAACTACTCTAGGCAGAAGGGTTTTCCTGACTGGGTTTACACTTACTTCTCTTCATTAATCTTTACTCTCCAAAATGATTTTTTTTAAACTGCATATTCTTTCTCTACACCAAATTCAATCTGCCCACACAGAGAATGTTACTATGCACTTAAACTGCAGCTGAATGAAGGATAATTATTAATAGCTTAAAGAAGTCTTGAAATTGTAAGAAAAACTCTTCCCTTTCAGATGTAGGAGGTACAAAAAGACTTTTCTTTTGTTGGTGAGGAAGATTGGCCCTGAGCTAACATCTGTGCCAATCTTCGCTTGACAAGTGGTGCTAGGTCCACACCTGGGATCCAAACATGCAAACCCTGGGCCGCTGAAGCAGAGCGTACAAACTTAACCACTATGCCACTGGGCCAGCTCCCCCAAAAATGTGGGTTTTTTTGAGGAAGATTAGCCCTGAGCTAACATCTGCTGCCAATCCTCCTCTTTTTGCTGAGGAAGATTGGCCCTGAGCTAACATCCATGCCCATCTTCCTCTACTTTACATGTGGGACACCTGCCACAGCATGGCTTGCCAAGCGGTATGTAGGTCCATACCCGGGATCTGAGCTGGCGAACCCCAGGCAGCCAAAGCGGAATGTGTGAGCTCAACCACTGCACTACCAGGCCGCCCCCTAAAAAATGTTTTTTGAAGAGAGAGGTAATAAGCACAGACATTGGCAAACTTTTCCAGCAATCAAACATAATTGACTATGTATGAGCCTTGATTCACAACAGAGGACTAGGACCACCTTGGTCACAATGCTGATACTGTAAGCCTGCTTAGAGAAAATGCAGCTCCTTGATAAGCCAAACTGAAACAGGACAGATACATACGAGTAAGCTTCTCTGCAGAAAAGCTACTGACTTAGTATGAGTTACTCAGCCTGTTTATTTCTATTGCTGACGAATTACTTTTATTCCCTTTGAATACTCAGATCATGTGAGAGCAACAGGACATGGGCTTTTGAGTTGTTTTTCTGGGTTGGCCTTGAGTCAGACACACGCTTAGCTCATCTCTCACATTTTTGTCACAATGGCAGGCCAATGGTGACGCCATATAATTCTTAGCTTTGCTTTGTAAAAAATTAACTTGGCCTATCCAGAGATCAAACAAGATTTTGGGCCCAATGCAGTCTTACTTTAACTAATGGAGTAATTAGCCCAGGCAGCCTAGAGCAGAAAAACAAAGAAAATCAGGAGGAAAGGAAATGCTTTGTTGCAAGCTCTAGTTAACGCTTTGAGTAATGCTTCAAGGCAACTGAGGAAAGCATGGGCTTTGGAGCCAGATCTGGGATCAAATCCTGACCCCAACTTTATTAGCTGTGTTAGACCGGACAAGTCATTTCAGATATCATCAGTCTTCATCAGCAAAATCATGATAAAAACCATTACTTACTAGGAGTGTTAACAGAACTAAATGTGATACTTCTGAAAGTACCTGGAATGCCATCTGATACATAAAAAGCACTCAAAAATGTTAGCTTCCTTCCCCCACCTCTCCCTCATTTCACTGCAGTGTACAAAAAAACCTGCTTTTAAAAGTCCACGGCTTTTTCGGATTGAACATGGAATGTACTTCCTGCAGCCCACACCATTCTCTCTCACCATTCACCACAACCTGGGCAAACCCTCCAGGGCTTCAAGTCTCTCACCGACTCGAGCGCCACATTTGTTATAGTCTAAGGTCTAAGTCCAAAGGACCCTTCAAGCCTCAAAGAGTATACCCCCCGAAATAAATGGACCTGACTCAAACTTTGGATATTTAGCTATTTAAACATGTTGCTCACAGCTCATGTTCTCAGCTTGAGGAATTCCTCTTGGATCCTTTCTCCAGTGGCAATGGATGGTTTCCACATTACATTCTTTGCCCCCTTATTCAGCTGGCAAGCCAGATAAAATAAAAATAAATTCAGAACAAATACACACACATACTTCAGTGCTATTGCCAGTCAGACAACTGGTGATTAATATGAAATGAAAGCATGACTATCGTTCACAGGCCTCCTCGTTCTGATTTTGCTACTAGTAGACCCTTGTGAATGTCGGGTAGTCTGTATCTGGGAAGAAATATTCCTGTCACTGTTTGATTTTAGCTTTGGGTTAAAATTTATCTTAATGTTTTTTAAAAGCAAGATGTCATAATTTTAATGGGACTAAAAGACAACTGAATAATGACCTATAATTTTTTTACCATTTATCATCTTTTCTTCTGTCTAGTGGATGGGTAACAGACCCTTACGTCCTGAATAAGGATCAAAGACAAAGATCTGTCCTGCTAAAAATGACTCGGAGCTTCTAACTTGGCTTTAAAATTCTATATGAGGTGGGGTTTTTTCTTTCTAAAGGGGTTATCTTTGGGCTGAGGCAGGGGTGGGGAGAGATATCCCATCAAAAAAGTACATTTTCCAATTCAATTTGAAATTTCAATACTTGATCATTAGGCTCAGAGAAGTTTCTTCATTTGGTAAATTATAACTGTACCTGGCCCTATGGGTGCGGCAAAGAAAGAAAACCCAAATATTGGCTGAAACATAAGCAAGATAATAGTAAAAAGATATTAATGTAATGAGCGAGTCAGTCAGTCAGTCAAACAACTGAAAGTGTCATACCACCACCCCAGTTGAGACTCGAAAGCAATGTGCTCTACTTCTAAAGCTTCTTCAATAGGGAGGGTTGGCTGCAAAGGATCAGGATGCAGGAGGTGAACATTCCATACCAGCTCTGCCATTTATTTTCTATCCAGACTTGGGCAAGTCAAGGACCTTTTCTGGAGATCAGGTTCCTCAACTGTGAAATGAAGATATGTCTCTCACTAAGTTGATCTGGCTGTAAAATGGTAAATATGATGATGCTTTGTCAACAGTAAGGGCCATATGGATGTTAGCCATTACTATTACCAAATAGCATACCAACCAGTAGGGCAAGAACGGTAAGCTAACCAACTACTTTTCTTACTCCACTTCTCATTCACTCAAACCACTGTGACTCCCTCTGATGTCTCAAGCAAGCTGTGTTGTGACCTAAATAAAAATTTTATCACTAAGTCAACAGTAAGTTCTAAGTTGGTTTTTTTTTTTAAAGAGAGGATAAGAAACGAAAGGGCTCTACTTCAAACTGGCTTAGACAGGATACTATAGTTAGTTTTGTTAAATTTTTCCCAAGCATGTTTCTATTTAAAATCATCTTTTTGCATTATTTTGGGAGAGAGGGTAACTCTTATCTCATCCAAAATTGGTGTTTCCAATTTCCTTATATAACAAGGATTGAATGTTGTGGAGGAAGTAGGCAAAAACTAAGGAACCAAGAAAGATCAAAAAAGCAAAAGACCTCTAACCTATAAGGTTAAGAGGTTATAACCTCAGGGCCCTGAAGCAAGGTGGAAGTCTAGAAAGATGTTTTCAGGTACTTTTAAGCAACTAACTCTATGGGGCTTTTTGAAAAGGGATAGAGATAGGATCTACTGCTTAGGACAACATTACTGGCATGAATACACTTAGAAAGATCATAGGGATCTCATCAAAATTAACCTGTCACCGTTGTTTGAGACAAGAGCTCTAGTATTAGTAACTCATTACCCTTTGCGTTCACTGTTTAAAATCAACATTTGTCCACACTGAAAGTACTTTTTTTGACTTGTTCATCATAGTTATTATCCCAGACCTAAACTTTGGCAAAGCACAGTCAGGCCACAAATTCAAAGGAAAAATGTGTATAATTAGAGGACCACATAGAATCGCACGCACATCTAAACAATGGTATCAATCATGTCCTAAATTTGGTTGTGATAGGTACTATTTGCCTTTAAACTAAGAGAGGAAAGTTGCAGTCAGTATAATGTCAAGATGTCATTAATGTAACACCCCGTGCTGGTTTCTTCCCTCTGTTTTCCTAACGTTTGATAAGTAGTTGTAGCTGTGGCAGTGTGGAGAGGAAAGAGTAAGGCTGGCTGGTGTTATATACATTCTATTCAAAAGATCAGATAAAAACATATGTATTATGTGGTTATACATAGTATACAAATGGGTAAAAGAGGGAAAGGAAATAGAAGGAAGAAATATCTTCCTGGTATATCACAGCAAGACCATAATGTATTATGGCTTGGGAGAATTTTTCTTATATTTTAAGAAATATAAAAATAAGATACAGAGCTGTTTTAACTAAATTCAGGAAGGACAGCCTCTACCAAATACTTTTCTTCATGAAGAATTACAAGACAGAGAAAAGGTTTGTTTCAGTTATATATTACTAGTAATCAGAGTATGGTAAAATATATTAAAAGTCTTTGGAGCTTGTAAACATATATTAAAGACATTAGTCATCAGGGAGGAATCAGTGATTTCTAAGTATCATTATCTTAAAAGCTTTAGAAACATGCACCTTTCAAACTTCCAATTATGTTAAACTAATCTGCATCAATCTAAGGAAACAGACTCTCAGAGTCAGGAAATTAAACCACTGGTTCTTAAATTCTGAGCACACCTCTAAGCCTGAGTCTTGCTTTTATACTTAATGTTTGTAGATAAATGCTAAGAAAATGCTTGAGACAAATTGAACAGTGTATTCAAATCAAATAGATTAACCAAAAGTAAGTGCACAGAAACTAAAAAAGGGCTGAGTAACAGAATAGAAGACAGCAGGAATAGCAAGGACAACTTGTGAGAAACACCTCTGCCATGCTCTTTCTCTCCTATAAAACATAACTGATCTATTATGTAAATTAAGGTAATAAAAAGCACTCCCTCCTCATAAAAATTTAGCATAAAATGGCTGTAGGTATTATAAAAGAAAACATTTAAGTCAGTGAATGATTTCGGAATCAGCATTTCCTGTACTTTATTTTAATTTCGCACCAGCAAACATGCACTAGATACTCATATATGCAAGACTCAGTGGGTATAAACATGAAGAAGACCTAGTTTTCTTGCCTTCAAAATGTTTAAAATCTAGTACTACATAGATAGAGGGAACAGATTCCTAACACATACCTAACACACTCATCTTATTACTTATCCCTGGAAATATCTGACTAAAACATAATCTAGAAACCATCACAGTATCTAGGAAAATGATGTTGAGCAACGCTTGCTTTGATGCTCTAGGGCCCCAGATTAAAGTAAAGTGGGAAATAAGTACAATTACATAATAAGTCTGGGTATATCTGGGGTCAGCAGATAATGCTGATAATTTTGGTCTTCTGCAGTTCTTTCTCCAGCTAGGCTAGTGCTACTCTTCCCTGGCACAGGGCCCTCTGTATGTAGGCAGCTGGAAAACACATACCTCATTAGGGGTCCACAGCATCCTCCAGCTGCACATTCTATGTTTGTGATCTCCACTACTGTGGCGGTAAGATGAGAGGAGGTATCTGAGATGATCACTAAGTTCCTTCTAGTTACGACCTTATATGAATAAAGCTAAAATGTTTGTTTCAGTCAGATCATCAGAAGAAGGAAAAAGCATTATTTAACTTCTGGGTCAGACCAGCACATTCTCTAAGACAATGTTTCAATTTTGGCAAAAGATCCTAATTTATGTCTCTTTATGAATTCCACTATCATGAGCTCACCCTACACCTAAAAAAATGTATTCATTCTGTAAGCTTTCCCTTAAGCAAATACAAGGCTGGAGAGGAGGAAAGGGCTGCTTGCCATTCAATTTGGCTTCAGCAGAACTTTCCATTATTAGGAGGAGGCTGCCCATTTCTAGATAATGCGAACAAATTTTTCATCATCCTTGTGGTATCTTTTATTTCACTGTGTCACTCTGGAAGAGTTTGAAAGTCATATACTCTCCACTTCTGACTCTTGTAGCATCAACAGGTTATAAAAATAATACTTTTGTCTCATGGTATGCAACCTTAAGATGAACTCAGGAAAATGGTATTCGTTATTCTGTTGGATATATTAGATGTGCAATAACGATGTATTATAAAGTAAATCAAATTACAAAAATGAACCCTATCCCTTGGATAAAGTTCTGGGAGTGAGCCAACACCACAATTATTATCTTCTCCAGCATTGAATGTTCTACATAAGTGTTTGGAAGATGTAAACAGGACATAAATCTGAGATCGGTTCTTCAATCTGTCTACAAATAACCATGACATTATATATAAACTATATTTTAGAGCATATATGCTTTCTGTTTAAGCAGTTAAGAAGTGTATTAGACACTATGATAAACAGAAAAAATGGAGCGTGAATACCGATAAATGCAAGCCTTCCGTCTCGGAAAGTCTTCACTTATTTGATTAAGTTAGGTGAAAAACAGAGCAGTCATGCTTGTAGCCTTTCTTCCTTTTCCCTTTCCTCTCCTCTTTTCATTTCTAATGCGAATCGGAAGTCTATGTGGAGCAGTCTGGCTAGCCCCAGTCTAACCTCCCCATCTGGAAGGGGACTAACCAGCCTTGGGGCTACTTCCAACCCTTCCCAGCTGTTGGGTTGGGGTTTTTTGTTTTTGTGGGCTTGAGAAAGCATATTTATATAAATGATTGCCATATCCTTTGCCAGCTGTTGACCCTGCTCTTGTCCCGGTTGGGGCATGGTTTTCATTTTTAGCGGCCACAGACTGGAACTGACCCTGATAGAGTTAGCACGCTATGCAAACAGCTTTACGCGCTATTGCTGTGACAGTTCAGACAATGGATGCACAGTATAATCCAAGGGACCGGTGTTTCCCTTTGGGCAAATGTCACAGAATCCAGAGCTGGAAGTATCAGTTGAAAAAATAAATTCTGAGATTCACTGTGTTGTGGAATAGCTTCTCTTCAGTAATTCAGACTGCAGTCATTTCAGCTAGGGTCAGAGCAAGAATTTGTTAGCAGCAAAAAATGAGTTTTCCCTTTTGCATGTATGAACCTGAAAAGTGCTCTAGACAGATCTGCAGAGGCAACTGTCTCTATACTTATAGGAGAGGAGAGGTAAAAAGAAGTTGTATTTTCAGTTTTAAAATATGTATGTATGCTTCTCATGTTAATGTCCATAAATTAAAAAATTTAGATCCTTGTAACTTAACAGGACAAAAAGATAAAAATCAGCTTGGGCTCTTGATCATTACTACAGCCTACCAACAATCACTCCTACAGATCCAATCAGATGATTTCTTATGCTCATTATCAATCAGAATAAATCTATGTTTAATCTGTGGGTAACTGCCATCACAGTGAACTACAAAGTTTAAAAACATTCTTAGGGAGAATACAGTTGAGGGAGGGGGACCCACGGGGTAGGAGGAAAGAATATTCCATTAAGGACAATTTATCCTGAACAACCAATATTTCACCTGCAGTTAAATGGAATAAGAAAATAAACAGAAAATTTTTGCAACTTTCATAAATTGTATTAAGTCCTTCTGGCCATAAGCACAAATGGGCATCTGTGAAGAATGAACTTTAATTAAAAAGAAATTGATTGTTAATGCTTAAAGTGGTACACCTACCAAAACTGAAGATTTATAATAGTTGATGATTTACAGGTCCATTCAGTCAGTGCAACAGATTATTTAGAGAGTCTAATTGTAAAGGGAAAGTAGCAAGATAGCTTGTCAAAAAGAAGTCCTATATTAGGTTCCCTCCTCTCGCTTCAAGCCTGCAAGCTGGCTGGCTATGGCAGATGGGGACTGCCATACATAACTGTAATTAAAATGTGAACCCCATCTTAGAGGTCAGAATAGAATAGTTGACAAATAGGGAAGCTGAGAGATGGAAAGAGAAAATATTTTCTGACATACACATTTTTAGTCTTAGAAAAACAATCCAAAAGGAAATTTAGCTTACAAATTTAAGCGTCACATACTTAGTATATCTTTTAAAAATCCGCAGAAGCTTGAGGTCTGGAATTGCTTTAAAGGCAGCTCAGAATTTCAATCAGCTTTAGCACAATGAAAATTTCAAGTGCTGGGGGAATTAACCGATGGGATCTTTGAAGCTTCTACGAACTCTGATTAACTAATGACGAAATCTGTGAAATTACTAGGCAATATTTTCTTTCTCTGATGTAAATGTATTTGTAACAATGAGGAAAAGAAAATGAAGCCATTTGTTGCTTACAGCAGATTCTGACTGAAAATTTCATACTATTGGTACAATCTAATGGTACAATCTCCAGATATGCTTTTTTTAATAAGCAGAACATAACTAGATTTTTAAAAATTCAATATTATATCCCGTCTTTTATATTTATTTTGATTATTGATATTTTGGGGCTTATTTCTATTATCTTATTTTACGTGACCTGTTCTTCCCTGCCTTCTATTGAAGGGATTATAGTTTTCTATAATCATTTTTCTCTATACGTTAGGAAGCTACAGATGATATTTCTGTTAATAGTTTATGCTTTATTTTATCATACTACACGTCACCATAAATTTCTCTTAGTTACTCAATATCACAATATTTGTCCTAAATATGCTTTAATAGCCACTGAACGTCCCCTACATCTTCCTTGTCATTATCGCCTGGAGTTTTAGTTTCATACAAATAAATTATAATATGAAAGGTCTTATTATCATATTCTTATTTTAACATTCAAAGGTAATTACCAACATAATTCTGTATCTTGCATATCATTCTTTCCCTCTGAATTCACATTTTGGTGGTGAAAGGATTTTTTTTTTTTCAGCAAGAACAAGTGGTAAACTCTTACCACTGTATAAAAGTACCAAAGATAATTTTAGCTGGGTATAGAATTGTAATTCAAGAATTATTTTTGCTCAGCTCTTTGGTGTGTTACTCCATTGTCTTCTGGCATCTAATGTCACCAAACAGAAGTCTGCTATCTAATTTTCATACTTAGATAGGTAATAGGTCTTCTATTTCTGCTTTTTAAAAATCAAGAGTCTTCAATTTGACTATAAATTATGTAGATACGAATTTATTTATATATGAATATATATAAGCAGAATTGTTCAACACTCAACTTATTCTTTCAATCTGAGGACTAAATCTCTTCAATCCTGACAAATTTTTAATTCTTATTATGTGAACATCTCTTCTTGGTCATTCTTTCTTGTTATTTTGGAATTCTTGTGAGATATATATTGAAGTTTCTAAACTCCTTGTTTCTTAACTACTCTTTCACATTTTTATACCTCTGTGCTGCTTTCTGAGAACTACTATCCAAAACTACAGTCTAAAATTGTTACTGAGTTTTAAAATTTCAATGTCTTTATTATTTTACTGCTAATATTTTTAAGTGATTCTTTCTCGTATCCACTTGTTCTTATCCTATTTCATTTCTGCTGGCTTTTGTTTTATAACTTCTTATTTTATAAAAAGCCATTCTTTTATCCTTTTGAGGATCTGAAAGATAAATCAGATTGTTTTATTGTTTTCCTTTCATCTGAGTGAATTCATCTTCTATTTGCTGACTTTACTGTCTTTCTTGGTATTAACATACTACTTTATTTTACAGATTTTGACATTTGATCTCCAGGCTCATCTTAAATGGGAGTTACCAGGAATTCTTTTCACTTTCTCCATGAATGCCCCGCTCCCTGTCTTGCAGTTTAATGGCTGCCTCCATGGATGCCCTAGAACTCTAGTCCAGAATCTGGTCTTATATTGGGCAATTAGGGGATCTGATCTCTGGGTAATACTGGGGGAAATCCAAATCAGAAAATAAGTCAGTGGAAAGCTTAGCTTAGTTCCTGAGGCGTTTTTGTCTTCCCACCTCCCTAGGCATGCAGTTTCAGACTGGCCACAGCTCTTGGCAGCAGTCAGCAGCAGCTTTCATTAGTGTCCTGTTGAAGACACTACTTGGCCCCAAATGGAGCACTCTGCAGAAGCCTCACTCCCACCTTCTTGAGCCATCTTTCATCCACTAACACCATGGTCTCCACCTCTTGGCTCCTTGCATTTCTGTTCCGATTTGGTCTATGAAGATGTTGTCTTATTTTTGAGCTTTGCCACATATTCTAAATTTTCTGGGTTTTTTTTCCTTTTATTTTTCCAATAGTTTATTATCAAGGTATAAACTTATAATATCATCTTTACTGAAAGAGTTTCACCGACCAACTTTTTAGCATCTTTAAGTCACTCATCTTTTGATTTTCCTCTAAGCCAAAAGGGCTTTATTATTGTTATGTCACAGATACTTATACATGCAAGTCATGCTGAAAATTTCTTACACTCAAATGATTTATTATAACTTGTCATTGCAATTAATTTCTTATACTCAATTAGTCAAGTAATCATTGAAAAACACTCAAATTAAAATATAGTATCAAATGATCAAAACCAATGAAAAATATTCAACATCAAAGGAATGGAAATATAAAGCAAAAGACACCAGTTTTGCATATTGGGTTAACAAACAGCTAGAGTTAAGAGAATAAAGAGAAATCATTCTCTTTCACTTATATGGCAGTGCAAACCTGACAATCCATTTGGAAAGTGATTTGGCCAATTTACATCAAAAGCACTAGAAGAACACATACTCAATGCATTAGCAATTCTACTTCTAGAAATTTATCCTGAGGAAATGATAACATAAATGTACCAAAATGTACAAGGAATTCATTGTTTATAAAAGCAAAAAACAAAAAACCAAACTAACAATAGCAAAACAAACAAAAGCAAAGGAACAAACAAAATATTCATTACCATGAGACTGGGTAAATAAATTACAGAATACTACATAGTCGCTTTAAAAATACACCCACATACACAGAAGAGAGGTAAAAGATTAGATCAAAATATTAACTCTGAAAGTACATTAATGGGTAACCTATATTTTCTTTTTTTATAGTTATGGTATTAAAATTCTTATTACTACAGGAACCATGTATGTATATCTCTGTAAAGATAAAAATTAAGCAGAGGTGAGGGGAATAATCACTCTTAAATGCACAGAAGGCAAGAGAGGGGAGATAATATCAGCTTGAGGCCAACCAACTTAATCCCTCAATTGACTGTCTATAAAGGCAAATATATCCCCATCCACCAACAGCTATTTCTTCCTACCACATAAATCTGAGCTTTCCTTCCTTCTTTCCAACTCCCCCAACCCAATCTACTTCTTTTTGCTTGGAATCTTGCTCTGTTAAGCATCCAATCTCTCTTCTGTTTCTAATTCATCCCTCATTTCTGCATTCTTCCCTTCAGACTATAAATATGCTCATGTTTTTTAAAAGAAAAAAACTCATGCCTTGAAAATGACATCAAAGAAGAGAATCTCATATCCTATTTTCCCACCTCCTACTCATTTCCATTCACTCCATAATTTGTGTTAGTGGTAGTGGGCTCCCATCTTTACTGTTATATTCAAATTGTTCTTGCTAATGCCTCTATTGATTTGCTAATTGCTAAATTCAATATATATTTCTATCTTTATCATCCAGGGCCATTGTGCTATCCTATATTTAACGACACTGCCAGCTGAAATCCACCACCCTCTCCGTGTGCCCATGACTTTTGGGTTCTAGTCTTGCTTCTTTGACAGCTCCTTTTGAACAAACCATTCTTTGCAGGCCTGTAATATTTTGCTGATTTTTAGGAACTGCCCTTGACCTGCTATTTTTCTCACTTCATATACTTTTTCTTTCATCTACACTGATAACTTCCAAATTTTTACTCAGGGCCAGGTGGTGTGCCTTGGCTGTTTCATAAGTACATCACTTTCAACATTCCTAAAATTAAAAGTATTAAGTTCCCCCATTAAACTGCTCCTCCCTTTATATCCTCTCTTCCATTCAGTTAGCACTGACAGAAACCTGGGATGCATATTAAACTCCTCTCCTTTCCTCATGCCTGATATCCAATCACCACGCCTCACAATTTTTACTCCTAAACACTTCTTAACTTTCTACTCCTTTCCATTCATTTCCATTTCCATTTACCACTGCCCTAGGTCAGGTCAACACTATAAGAGGTCTCAATCTTTCTTCAAATCAGCCTTCTCTACAGCTACCAAGTTGGATTTAAAGTGTGAGCCTAGGGGCCAGCCTGGTGGCACAGTGGTTAAGTTTACAAGTCCTGCTTTGATGGCGCAGGGTTCACCAGTTCGGACCCCGGGTGCAGAGGTACGCACTGCTCATCAATCCATGCTGTGGCAGGCATTCCACATATAAAATAGAGGAAGATGGGCTCGGATGTTAGCTCAGGGCCAGTCTTCCTCAGCAAAAAGAGGAGGATTGGAGGCAGATGTTAGCTTAGGGCTAATCTTCCTAAACACACACACACACACACACACACAAATGAGCCTGACTATATCACTCCTCTTTTGCTTAAAACCCATCTCCACTCCTTACAAGATAAAGTCTAAACTCCTTAACTAACACACACACTGTTCTGGATTCATCTTGTACAACTCCCTGCCTAGTAATTTATATTACGACATCAATCTCCTTATGAGCCCTTTGAACGTACCAGGGCTTTTCTTGCCTCTATACCTTCACTTGTGCTATATTCTCTAACTGGATTGCTACCAAATCAACTCCTCCTCATCCTAGGTGTCATATCTCTAGAAAGCTCTCCTTAGGTACTTGCTTCCTCAATTCCAAGCATGTAAAGGCACTTAGCAACAAAGACCACACCTTTTGAAGTTTGCTGTTCTTTACAGTATAATATTATTAGAAATCCAGTTGATTTTAATCTCTCTTTTATCATAGGTTTAATATATTTGAAATTTTTATGTATATTCTTTACTTTCCTCTCCTTTTTTTTTACCCATTAAGCTCAATGCTGGACTCTGAGAAGTCTCCGTTAAGGACCTTTCCCTTCTTGCTGTACCCTGCACCCACAGTGTATTTATTATATGCTTATTCATAGGCTAAGACCTACTGCTAAGATTAGAGAGAGACAGAAAGCAAATCACAAACAGCAACAAAGTTTTTTAAAGGCAAGTAAAATCTCCTTCTAGTAATCAAATGAGTCAAGATGTAAGAGAAACAACTTTGGTATAAAAGACCTAACATTGACTTAGTTCCTAGAGCAGGCTGGGTTTTATAGCAGAAGGTACACTAGGAATTGTGTGGAAATTCTCAAGGGGAAACTCCACAGAGAACACTTGTTACACAATGATGAAACTACCTTATAACAGGTGATTCTTCTTGCTGAAGAGTAGAGAGAAAAAGGTCTCAGAAATCAGGGTACCAACTAAATAGATTCCTAAAGTTAAACAATAAAATAACAACAAAACTTGCTAGTTTAGGAGCTGGACATTGCTTAATAGTAAGAACACCAAAGAGAAAGACTGTCTCAGGAGAGCGCATCCCCGAAATCCTAAAATTCTGCTGTGTGTTGGGTAGTTTGGTATGTAAAGATGTGGGGGGAAAAACCCTTAAAAGTTCAAAACTACAAAAAATACCTGCATTTGTACATTGGGAAATGGATGTTCAAGATATGAAATGTTTTAAATCTTAGAAAAAGTTCACATTGCTTCATGAACTAGGAAAAGAGGCTAGGAAGAGATCTGAATAGAAAAAAAAACACCTTTATGAAAACATAAACAAATAAAATTTAGATCCGAAAGGAGAAATTCTTCTAAAATCAGGCAAGATTAATTTGGCATGTTACACAAATAGGAATAAATCTGCTAAAATGAAAAAAAAAGAAAAAAAAACTTAGCTGCTAATCTTAGGTTAATAGCAAATGACCCCATCCACTCTTAACCTCAAAGACTGACCTCTTGACCCACAGCCAGTGGCCCTGTTCAGAAACATGTTGCCACCAGAGTAAATAAAAAGAGAACATAACGTGCTGAAATTGTTACTGCTAATGACAAGTGACACACACTTTATACTGCCAATGAGCAAAGCCATCAATAAATAACCCTAAACATGTTTGCCAATATTCTCCTGGATTTTAGTTTCCTGTTCTGTGTTTTTAAATTTCTGTTTATTTATTTATTATGGAAGAAGGAGGGTAAAATTATTATTCTCCGCACTAAGTATTTTAGAAGGAAATTTTTTAAAATACAAACTATAAAAATAAGGGAAAAGCCATATGGGTAGATGTGTTGGTGATCAGTGCTGCTCAATAATTCATATCCACGCTTTCTTTCACTGGCATAGTCCATACTAAAAGACAAATGATAAGAGAGGAGTTTCACAGACATACCGGAATTCTAGCCTAGAACACATGTCAGAGACGGAAAGTCCAGAGATAGGAAACTCTGAAAGCCTGCTATGCAGAGCATTTTGAGTAAGTTCTTAAAATCTCTTAGTGAACAGTCTATCTTGATGTCCCTGATAACACTTAAAATCTTAGATTTGGTTGATGTTGGCAAGTTGAGTCTACAAAAATCAACATGCAGAAACTGATAGCACTTCAATATTTGTGAAATTTTGAACCCCTCAATTTACAAACAAGGTTTGCTTTAGCTTTTTTCCCCCATCCAAATATGTGTTGCATAAAACATCCCTAGAAGGATAAAGAAACTGATAATACTGCTGGCCTCCAAAGACAAGAATTGAGAGGCTGGGGGACTGTGGTGGAAGAAAGATTTTTCACTATGTACCCTTTTGTATGTTTTGAATTTTGAACCTACTAAAAATACCAAAAATAAAACAAAAATTCAAACAAACAAATAACACAAATCATGAGTATATCTATGACCAAATTGAGAAAGCAGGAAAAAACACATTCAAGTATGAAAAGATATAAATTACAAACAGGAAGCAGGCTCTGAGTTAAGCAGTATAAATTTGCATGAGTTTACTAGTGAAATAGAGGTAGGATATAGGGACAGATAACTAATTTTAATAAAATAAACCAAAATACACAGGTTAAAAATTATTTCGTAGAATGTGTATGAATCCACACATAAGATATAGTACAATAAATAATAATTTAATGGAGTAGGAAGAGCAAGGACACTACATTTTTCAAAGCAGCTAGCTTTAGGTAGAAACACAAATTCTATTTCACTCTCCATCCTACTCCACATCGCTCCCCAAGGAGTACTAGTTAGTTAGTAGTAAACGCATAGATGAAACCAAACTGTACATACACAATTGTGAGTGGTACATTTTCTTAAATTTTGTATTTTCTTCTTATTAGGTATTTCCAACTTGAAGATAAAATGAAAAATAAAGGCTTTTTAGCACAAAGCTATAATTTGTAGCCAAACAAGAGCATATAAAATAATATAATCCACAATTCTGAGAGATAAAATTAAATTATGTTTCACTGTAAAAGGTAACCAGTTTCTCTTCACTTCTCAAATTTTTACTTTTATAAAATGTTTTCTGCTTTAAAGTTATTCAACAGTAAAAGATGCTTTGACATGCTTTTAATTGATTCGTTTTACACTCAGAAGGAGGATAACAGTGACTTGTGAAAGGATTTTTTTTTTCTGTCTTGCACTCATCTCTCATTTGTCCATCTTAATTCAATTAAAGGAAATAAGGACAGTTTGACCGATGAATGAACCATATTTTAACCGAGGACACTTCTATTTAAACCGGAGTGTATCAACCACTGTAATTGTCAGTTAGTTACTTCCGATCTCTAACTTTTGTTTTGAGAGGTCACAGCATGGTCATGGAAGAGAAGAACATATTAGAATATAGATAACTATTTAAACTATTAGCCCATTAGCCATTCAAAGAAAGAAAAATTTTAATTATTACCAGCTTACATGGTAGAAGATAACTCAACCCCACTAACAGCTTTTTTTGTGCTAAAGGTCTATAAATGCAAATATGATAAAAGTTTTATTTTTAAGGTGAAAAAGCAGGCACAAATTTTATTTTGCTGGGCCTTATAAGTTTTGATAATGAGTTGTGTTCTTGTTGTTTTAATTAGCTTTATAGAAGCATTAATTAACCTTCAATTAAATGTATCCATTTTAAGTGTTGAGTTTGACTAGGTGTTTTTTTTTTTTTAATGTATATAGTATGTAATCATCAGCACAATCAAGATACAGAACGTTTCTATCACTCCAAAAAAGTCCACTCATGCCTCTTGGAAATCAATCTCTTTCCCCCAACTCCTGGCCCCTGGCATCACTGGTCTGTATTCTCTCTCTGTAGAGTTGCCTTTTCTAGAACAGAATTACATATAAATGGAATCATGCATTCTGTAGTGTTTCATGCCTGTCTTTTTCACTTAGCGTAATGCTTCTGTGACTCCTCCACGTTCCTGTGTGTATCAATCAGTAGTCTCTTTCCTTTTATGGCTAAGTAAGGATAGAACACAAAATTTTTATATCTTCAAGAAATGATGAACATTTGGTTTGTTTCAAGGTTCTGGCTCTTATAAATGAAGCTGCAATTAAGTGCCGAGTACATGTCCGTGTGCAAAAATATGTTTTCATTTCTCTTGGGTAAATACCTATGACTACAGTAGTGGGATCATATGGTAGACGTATGTTTAACTTTATAAGAAACTACCAAACTATTTTACAAAGTGGCTATACCATCCTGCATTTCCAATAATAGTGTATAAGGATTCTGCAGTCTCTCTACATCCTCATCAACGCTTGGTATTATTAGTTTTTTAAATTTTAATTCTATTAGTGTATAGTATTATTCCTCTAATGACTAATTTCATATACTTGTCACTTTTTATCTTCCTTGGTGAAGTTTCTATTCGAATGCCCATGTTTTAATTGTTGAGTTATAAGAGTTCCTTACATATTTTGCAAGATTCTTTTAGCAAATAGAGTCAATTCTTGTCACTTGCAGTAGTTATGTGCTATAAAGTCATCATGAACACTGAATCAGTGAATACTGAAATTTCCTAGGGGACACTCAGAGTGAGGTTCCTGTGAACCTCTGGTCATAACATTTTTGCCAACTACAATGCCATTTACATTATATGGTTCATTTGCCAATGTCTCATCAGCGTTGGAAACTATTCTCAAAAGCATTGGAAACCTACTCATCCACATAACCCTTTTCCTAACACTTAGCAGATATTTTTAAAATTCTTCTGCAACCTCCTGGTCTGTAGAACCCGTCTTGATTGCAAATTTAGCATTTTTCATGTTTTATTGTCTTTTGAAATGTGCAAGCCACCAGCACTAGCCAAGAAGGGTATAACATTTTCCTGACCCTGGGGTAATGTGACTGTAAAGTTTTTGGCTTTCAGCCTCACAACAATACTATCCACTACAATTTTTATCAGTTGTCATCTCCTAAATCCACAAATTTGGCTGCTTTTCCATAGCTTTATCACGCAATATAGATGTTACTCTAGCATTTTCCAGAGCAACCTCATGTACTGATCAGCGAATTTCCTCTTCCTTTTTCTGTATGTACCATATTGCTGATCCATTAACATTGCACTCACGGCCGACAGCACTAAACTCACACCTGAACTAAGCTTATGTAACACACCTATTTTTTTCCATAAGGCACATCACAGCCTTCTTGCACTTAGGAACACTAACTTCAGCACTATGCCTTGGGCCATTTTAAACAGCAAAATCATCAACAAAAAGCACAGAAGTACAAAAAAATGACATTAAATAGATCACAAAAGGACACGTTTACAATATGAGAGCTGAAACAAGGCAGAGCAAGTGTCGCCTTGTTTGAAGTCAGTTGGGAAAATGTGTGATGGGCAACTGAAATGTTTTGCAGCTCTTCCCATGTCTGCTCACGAAGTACAGCAAGCAAGTATTGACTTGGAGTGAGTAGGTGAATTCGCAAAGATGGAATCTGTGAATAAGAGGACCAACTGTATATGTTCTGCAAAGATGTTCTTCCAGTCTGTGGCCTTTTCACTTTCTTTACAGTGGTTTGCCAGAGCAAACATTTAAAATTTTGATTTAGTCCAATATATCAATAATTTTTACAGTTCAAGGTTTTGAATCCTCTCTAGAAATCTCTGCTTAATTTAAGAACAAAAAGATATGCTCCTATTTTCTTTCCTTTTTAGAGCTTTACAGTTTTAGCTCTTATGGTTTAGATTTATGATGCCATTTTAGAATTAATTTTTGTATAACTTTACCTTGTGATTTCCCAGGGGTAAATGACTTTTTAATTCTTAATCTTAGCAAACCTCATGTAGAAAAATAACAAATATATGTTAATGAGTCCACTATACAATATTAGCTTGAAGCACGTGAATTAAAATAATATATTATAATTATATTAAAATATATTTATTTTGAACTAAGGAGATAAGGAGAAATTTCTTACTAATTTGAAACAACATGTTGAAAATATATTTGTCTAAAAACCACACTTGAGACCAGGTTTAGGCCTTTGTTCTTTTGAGCTCTTGATAATGGATTTCTTATAGTGGACACCTTCACAACTGACACGTGAAACAGCAAATTTTAAAGTAACGTTTTCTCTTCTAAAAGCAAGAAACTACAAATTTTAAAATGACAGGGAATTATAATGGCAAAATTTTTTTTTTTTTTAGATTTTTTTATTATTTCCTTTTTCTCCCCAAAGCCCCCCGGTACATAGTTGTATATTCTTCGTTGTGGATTCTTCTAGTTGTGGTATGTGGGACGCTGCCTCAGTGTGGTCTGATGAGCAGTGCCATGTCCGTGCCCAGGATTCGAACCAACGAAACACTGGGCCGCCTGCAGCGGAGCGCGCGAACTTAACCACTCGGCCACGGGGCCAGCCCCTATAATAGCAAAATTTTTTAAATGATATTCAATACTTGAGAAGAGGAGTAGGAGGACCTTGAAAGAAGGTTCTTCTATTAAGGAAACTTTTCCTTCAACAAGTGATAACCAGTATGAACACTCCGCAAAGGTCAGTTCACTAAAACTAAAACAAAACCAACCAACCTCCTGTCCCTTTAAAATGACACTGAAAGTAACAGTGGAAGTTGGTGTTCAGCACGAAGCCCACAAATTCAAGCCAAGACAAAGGACAAGAAAGCTGGAATGAAAGGTGTCCACAGCCACAAGAAAAATACCTTAAAAAGTGAAGGAACAAAGTACTGATCCATTCTGCAACATGGATGAACCTCAAAAATGTTATGCCTACAAGCCAGACTCAAAAGACAACAAACTGCATGACTCTATTTATATGAAATATCCAGAAAAGGCAGAGAGAGAAATCAGATCACTGACAGCCTAGGATGGGGAGTGGGAGCGAGGATTCATTCTTAAGAGTTATAAGGGGTGGGGGCCAGCCCCGTGGCCGAGTGGTTAAGTTCGTGCGCTCCACTTTGGCAGCCCAGGGTTTTTGCCGGTTCGAATCCTGGGCACGGACATGGCACCGCTCATCAAGCCATGCTGAGGCGGCATCCCACATGCCACAACTAAAAAATACACAACTATGTACCAGGGGGCTTTGTGAGAAAAAGGAAAAAATAAAATCTTTAAAAAAGAGTTATAAGGGAAATGAATTAACTGAGCATCAGTCCTTTCCCTCTCAACAATCTTCTACTTCATACCTCACTCTTCACATCTTTTTTCTTTCACCTTCTCAACTGTGCCCTGACACTTTTTTCACATTTTATGTTTCAATCATCTCTCAAGGCATCCTCTCAAGTCTATGGATGTGTAGTTTGCTACCACAAAAGGTCCCCTCTCATGAGGCAAATAACATGACTTAAACAACTAGTATCTCAGACCAGCAATAAGAAGACTGTCTTCACGGAACTCATACTCTAACTCCTAGCTCTATTGTCATTTGCCAACTCAGAAAGAAACACCAATTTGGAAAGTTTTTTTTCCATCATAAGGAAATGACTGGAATATTTAAGCTTTTGGGCTGTGTTAGTACACAAAAGATTGTTTCTGGATGTATTGATCCATACATGGTTGAGCAAAGGGTCAAAGATAACATCACCTATAGAAAGGAGCAGCTTCTCACTTCTCTGAGTTGCTATCAGAATTATCTCATGGCAACTCCATTCTTTGTTCTGATCTACTTAGAATCCTTCATTTGACCACAACCAGGCGCCTGCAGTGTTTCAGGCCTTACCATATAAGCATGGGCTCAGGCCAGGATCTAATCATCTCCCGTCCCTCACCAGTCATGTCAATTAATTAATTTAAATTTTATATCAAATTTCCATTTTCTCCCAGGGACTGTTCCAACTGCTGGGAATTCAATGACAGAAGATAAGTCCTGGCCTCATGGAGTTTGTGTTCTAACCTTGGGCTCTATGTGGTCATCTTACTTCCCTCTCATTTCAAATGCTGCATGGCTAGGATAATTTTCTTCTGTGCCTAACAACAAAACCTACTGCAGGCATAACCATCTGTGATGTTGGACTGTTGCTTTTTGCTCCACTGCACAGACACACAGGATGGAATCGATGCTCTTCGATAAAGGCAGCAAGCATCAGCCAACACTTGCTCTCAAGGCCCATCACTTGCTATGACAGTTCCCCTGAGTCGTTTCCTCATACTTGGAAGGCACACCTGTTCTTCAGGTGACCTGACAATCAATTCTGGGATATGCTGGGTGCAAGTGACAGCTTTCACTGTTTCACAGCCTCTGACAATACAAGGTCAAAATTTAAGCCACATTATTTCTACCCAGTGGCTCTCAGTTTAACAGTATATTGGCTTAGTATTTATTTATTACAGCTTGTTGGCTGAATAGTTTAATCTCTTATCTATGGCCATAATCATCTTCTGTCTTGGTTTATCTCCCAAGATTTTTTAAATTTAATAATATATATCTTCTCAGACTACTCATTAGAAAGAGAAAAGAGTATATTGTAAAGCTCTTGAGATTAATATAAAAATGTACAAGGGCTTCTCTGAGCTTTTAATCGGTCCTGCAAAACAAGTCCCCTACGCTAATGACTTAATGATGTTTGGCAAAACAGGGAGCACGGAATCTGGTCTCAGACACTAGAATATTTTCAATACTGAGAATTAATTACATAGCAACTCTGTGAGTATGGGTCTAAAAAATCCCAGATAGCTACAGCTTGCAAACATTTTTATGAAATGTCACAGCAAATACAAAGGGCTCTCCATGATATACAACTGAATATCCTGCTGAAAGTATCTAAAGTGGGTTCTTCTAGAGGATTAATGTCACTAGACCTGGAACAAGTTGGGTTGCAAGAACAGGACAGTGACATTTCACCTGCAAATTTCTAGTAAGGACAGACATTCCCTCCTGCCCTCTGGAGCTCATACGGTTATTCTCGTGTTAATGACCTCACACAGCAGACAGATCCAGTCTTTCTGCTTTTCTTCTAGTAGAATGATTTCCCGAAAGCCAATGTTGGGCAAAATGCCACTAATACTACCATAAAGCCCCCGCAGTGCTTGAAGGGGGAGGCAAGAGATAGAGGGTTAGAGGTAATCAAGCTTACAGATTAAAGCTTCCTAAAGCTACAAGATGAGCACAGCTCTTGGTGTTTATTAACTCTTCTAGTACTGAGTACTCCTCCCCCATCCTCATGTCACAAAACACAAAGGTCTTTTCATCAGTGGACCTCAAAGGCAGGCCTGCTTTAACTTTAAACTTCCAAGAACAGCATCTGAACTGAAGTTTTCTTTGGTATCCACCACAATCAGGCAACAGTTCCTGCTTCTCCATGTAACATTAAAATTATCCACGTCTGCAGACAATGAAATTTTCTATCCATGCAGTGACATCTGTGAGGGCCAAGTATTGTAGGCACTATATTCTAGATAAAAAGAAAAAAAGCCTTTTTCTGTGAAAATAGAAGGCTGGAACAGGAAAAACCTAAAATAACAATAAAAACCCCACAAAACAACAATTTTAAAAGGAAAAGAAAAAAGACCAAATTTGATTATAATTCAATAGTATATAGTCTAAACTACCCCAGTGGAGGTGTTCTAAGGACTTTTTTTTTTATCATAAAACATGCTAATGTTATGCTGATTGGCCCAATTACCAGTAATGCATCTCAGTCACTTAGAGCATTTAAATCAAACCCAACAACTCCTCTTTTCCTCTTGAATTCCCCAACCCGAGCCCAGAAAAAAGTCACATAATTTTTAGAATTTAACAACTATCGGACTTCTGTAATAAGCTAATGCTCATTACTTTGCAAACCTCCAGCATATTCATGTAGGGTATGTAAGCTTCTTTCATTATTACCACTTTTTGACATCTTGAAAGGCTACACTCAGGTGGTCAAATTTGGGAGTACTAATTCCTGAGGGGCTTTTATTTGATTTTAAGCCATGAGAAATTTCCCACCACTATTTGATAAATTTTATTACTTCACTCTCACAACTAACTTAAAAGTTATGTAAATTATCCACATGAACAAAAACAATTTACGAGTATAACATTGTTAAATGAATTAGATAACAATGACTACAGCTTCCCAATTATAGTTTGAGACAGATAAATTTATACTTTATTGATAGCAGGAGCAGAAAGCCCTAATCACTAAACGCCAGCACAGTCTGGTTTCTGTAGGGTAATGACCCATCTCTATATTCATAACAACAATCTCATTCATCATAATTCAGATTAAAAAAAAAAAAAGAAAGGATTCTAGTCAAGCTAATGGAGGAAACGTGTGAAAAGTGATTGGCTGGGTAAAACTCTGTATGCAGCTGGAGGGGCCTAATTGATTACATTGTGCTGCAACTAAGGCTTTTGCCTAGTGCAACAGATCTTTATCTAACTGCATTTCAATTGATTTTCACTGATAGTCTTCTTTCTTATGTCTAAGGCTTAAAGTACTAAACTAATAAAAGGATAAAAGACTTTGTAATACAGATTTCGAAATAATGTCCAAGCAGGACTTCTATAGAATAAGATGGCAGACTGGGTGTGTGCAGCCCACCAAATGTGCCAGAGCCAGAACCTTCGAATCTGGGAGGGAATTTAAAAAAAAGAGTTTTGGATTTGAGTCTGTTATTTGCATCCAAAAGCAAAACACCAACCTAAACATTCAAAGATACAAGCGTCTAATGTTCATTTTATTATAGGATATAGAAATGTAAGACAAAAAAGATTACCCATTTAGTAGCTATTACATGTGTTCTTATGTAATACGTTCATTCTATTGGTTTAGTACAGAATCAAAATGCGCTGGATTTGGTTTTCTCATTAAATAGTGATGGGTTTGAAAACAAGGCAGGTACAAGGCAAGATAATGTTTAACTTCCAGGTGAAAGACCTACTGGATTAACTGGAACACTAAATCAAAAATTTCAAAATAGCATTGCTGAATAGAATTTAGAATGAGGGTATATACTGCCATCCTTAAGAATGTAATAGTTTAATTGACATACAATAAACTGTGCATATTTACAGTGTATAATTTGTAGTTTTGACATATGTATACATTCATGAACCCATCACTACGATCAAGATAATGAACATATCCATCACTTCCAAAGGTTCCCTCATGCCCCTTTATAATCCACCTCTCCCCTTGACCCGCATCTATATCCAGGAAATCGTTCATTGGCTTTGTATTACCATATATTTCTTAGCATTTTCTATTTTGCAAATTTTATTTATTTATTTATATTTATTAAAATTATTTTATTTTTCTAAAACTTTCTAGAATTTTATATAAATGAAACCATACAGTATGTGTCTGGTCTGGTTCCTTTTACTTAATTGTTTTGAGATCCACTCATGCTATCACATTTATCAAAAATTTATCCTTTTTATTGTTAAGTAGTATTCCATTTTATGAATGAACATCAATTTGTTTATCCATTTTCTTGTTGATGGTCATTTGAATTGTTTTCAGTTCTTGGTTACAACAAATACAGCTGCAGTTAAATCTGAATGTACAAGTCTCTATATGGACACATACTTTCATTTCTCTTGGTTAAATACTTAGGAGCAAAATGGAAAGGTCATATGGTAGGTAAATGTATAATGTTTTAAGAAACTGCCAAACTGTTTTCCCAAGTGTCTGTACGATTCTATATTTCCAACAGTAGTGTATGAAAGCTCCAGTTGCCATATGTCCTTGCCAAGACCTGGTATGGTGAGTATTTTTAACATTAGACAATCTAGTAAGTGTGCAGCAGTATCTCATTATGGTTTTGATTGCAGTTCCCTAATGACCAATGATGTTGAACACCTTTGCAGGTGCCTATTTGCCATCCATATTTCTTCTTCAGTGAAATCTGTTCAAATCACTTGCCCAAGTTTTTATTTGGTTGTGTATTGTCTTATCACTGAGTTTTGAGTTTTTATATATTTACATATTCTGGATACATGTCCTTTGTCAGATAGGTGATTTGGAAATATTTTCTCCCAGTGTGTGGCATTACATTAATAGTATCATAAGAACAAATGTTCTTGATTTTGCTGAAGTCCAATTTATCAATTTTTTCTTTTATGGACCACACTTTTGGTGTTGCAACTAAGAAACTAAACTTTCATTGATTTTTCTCTATTGTTTTTCTGTTTTTGTTTAATTGATTTCCACTTTGATCCTTATTTTAGCTTGTTAAGATGGGAAAGGTCATTGATTTGAGAGCTTTCTTCTCTAATATAGGCATTTAGTGCTACAAATTTCCTTCTAAGTATTGCTTTTGTGCATTCCACAAATTTTAATATGCTGTCTGAATTTTCATTCAGTTCAAAATAATTTCTAATTTTTCTTTTTATTTCTTCTTAGATCCCTGAGTTATTTAGAAGCATTAGTTTCCAACTATAATTGTGTGTTCACCTAATTCTGCTTGCAGTTCATTTTTGTTTCATATGTTTTAACCTCTATAATCAGGCATTTAAACATTTATAATTGATAGGTCCTCTTCATGAATTAACTCCCTTAACATCATGAGTTCCCCTTATTCTGTAATAATAGTCTTTCTTCTGAAGTCTACTTTGTCTATTAATATAACAATTTCTGCTTTCTTGTGATTAGTGTTAACACAGTATATTGTTATTTCCACAACTTTACTTTTATCCTGTTTGTGTCTTTATATTTAGGTGGGTTTCTTGAATCTTCCTTTTTTATCCAATCTGACAATTTCTGTCTTTTAATTGGGTGTTTAGGCCATTTACATTTAATATGATTTTTTATATGGTTGGGTTTAAATCTACCATCTTGCTATATGTTTTTTATTTGTCCATATGTTTTTTTGGTCTCTTTTTGCCTTTTCTTCTCCCTGACTACTTTTGAATTAATTAAATATTTTTAGGATTCCATTTTACCTCATTTGTTGGCTTATTAGCTATGTAAGTCTTTGTTATTTTAGTGGTTGCTTTAGAGTTTATACCATACATTTGTAATTTATCAAAGTCTACCTTTAAGGAATACTACAACATTTCATGCATAGTGTAAAAAGTTTACAATATTTTTTTCCTTATCACTAGCTTTAAGCAATTTGATTTTGATGTACCTTGGGTCTTTCTTTTAAGCTTTGTTAGGCAGGACTGGAGCAGGATAATCTAGCAGAAATTTTGCCCCACCGTGGAGGCAAAAGCCTGAGTATTCTCCCCATTTGCCTGTAAATTATGAGATTTTTCCACTCTGGCTGGTGGGAATATAAACTATTCCCAGGGCCGTGTGAGCTCCACTGAATGTTCCCTCTAATGTTTTTAGGTAGGTCTTTCCTGGGCCTTGGGTAGAGTCCATGGGCTGATCAGTACTCAGCTGAAGGCTTGCAGGATATCCTCTGCAGATCTCTAGAGCTATCCGTGCTGCTCTTTGCTCTCTAGTACTCCGCCCTGAGAACATTCAACACCTTGGCCTCTCCAAACTCCTAGCTTCACCTCTTCTACTCAGAGAGACTGCTGTGCTCCACCTAGATTCCCCCTCCCTACAATATGTACTGGCAATGAGCCAGGTTAATTGTAGGACTCACTTCATTTGTTCCCCATCTCTCATGGATCACTGTCCTTAATTGCCTGATACTCAATACCTTGAAAACCATTGTATCATATAATTGACCAGTTGATTTGTTTCAGGTGAAAGGGTAAGTCTGGTGCCTGCATTCATTGAAAGCCTTGTAAAAGTCTATGTATGGAGTATCCAACTAATGGTAATTATTTCCCCCTTATTAAAATCAACTTATAGAAATTGAAACGAACAAAGTCTATTTTAAATGAGATTAGAAAAAAGTGTCCAATAGCCACAGATATCCTTAGCTTAAAAAAACCTCCAATTCATTATCTTATCACCAACACCACTGTTTGCTTCTCAAATGGTCTTTAACATCTATACAACAAATGAAAAAGTATATTCATTTTTCTAATTTTGTGTTTATTTATGAAGGTTGATGTTGAGAGTTTCTAAAGTACACTGAGGAATCCTTAAACAAAAGAATCCTGTCTCACAGCACACTTAGGTTATCTGTGTGCAAAACCTAAACCAAGTTATTATATACTTCTGTGCAAAGGACTGGACACATAACATGTTATCTTCAGTCTAGATTTCATAAAAATTGTTAAGTTTAAAGTGATTTACCTTTTTTCTCCAAGTGAAATACTTTAAAAGTCATGTAAAAGTAGTCATTAGCAATTTATGGTCAAAACAACTTATGGTACTATCTAAACACAAGAATGAAATGGATATTAGAATTGTAGAGAAAACAGATTTCTTGACTGTGAGGTCTTAAAAATTAGCATGATGTACATTGCAATTTTTAATAATGTGTTAGCTGAGAACACAATGAGAATCCCTGTAAATTGCTCCTTAAAACAGATGATGGTTTTAGATGATTAGGTTAAGAACAGGCCTCTAACTAATGTGCCCATGGATGGCAACATATTTATCCACAGATATCTTGAGGGTGAGATTTTTCATTTGTGGTCACTAATAAACTAGGCAAAATGAGCAGAAATCAGTTTATGCAACCCCAGATCTTCCAACATCCTATATTACTCAAGGATGCTACTGAAGTAAATATAAGTCATTCAAAAACTGTACTATATTGTAATTAGAATATAAGGCATGAGAAGTTATATTTACAATGACTATAAGCCTTCAGAAGAAGTTAATGAACTGAGGCTGACCTTGATCATTGACTCAGATCCTGCAGCACAGGGCAGTACCTGCTCCCTCTCCCACATTTGCCAACCTTTCCTACAACAGTAATCAATTTGCTGTCTTGATCTCTCAAGCATATCATACATTTTTTGATCCATCATTAAGCCTCAAACTTGTGGGCTAATTAAATTACTGAGGAAAGACACTTTGGAATTCTAGACTTTGGCAAGAGAAAAATTAGAGACAAATATTTGAATAAGGTGAGAAAATTATGATCTCAATCTCCATGCAGTTATTAATGATTTAAAGTCACTATTCAAAATAAATTAACTTTTATTTGATTGCTTGCTTTTTTTTCACACATAATGCTGTCAAAACATTTTTCAGCATGGTAGTTAAATAATAAATACAAAACGTAAGAGAAGGGAGAAATAGAAAAGGCTTGAGGGGTAAAACAGCTCCACATGATAGGTACAAATAGATAAGGAGTTGGTGTCTAGGTGTCATTAAGAAGATCTTCCAGAGTGTAGAAGTTATATAGGAAAAACTGTGGAGGGATAGAAAAAAGCCTAGAGTTAGAGAAATGAAAGACAGAGAGAGGGAGACAGATAAGAAAAAAAAGTGAAGCTTGACCCAGCAGATGAAATAAACCAATGTTGAATTTTGTCAATGGGCATAAATTTCAGTTGTTTCCAATGAATGATAAAAGCCAATGGAGAAATCAAATTATTTCTAGAATCAGGAGACAGGCAGTGCCATATTATACCTCAGAGGAGAGAAAGTAACTCTACAGTGACAGCAAATATCAAAAAGTAGCTTTTAGCAGCAAGGCAAAACCCCATGCGGAAGTGGCTAAGATGGTGAAAAATGTGGAACAGAGGAGACATTAGAAAGAATAAAGGAAAATAAGAACTAATTGTGAAAGCATTAAAAAACAGAAAGTAAATCATAGCACTCTTCTTTGCACAGAATGCCCTTCCAAACACTGACACCTGTTCAAATGTATCCCCTACAAGAAGCCGCAGTCCCCATAGAGACCATTCCTCCCCCTACGCCTGGGCTCCCAGAGCGCTATACAGATGTAAGGCTCTTCTGTGGCACTTAAGTTCACCTTTTAGTCCAGTTAACTGTATATATTTCTACCTCATTAGACAGTAAACTACTTGAGTCAGGGACCATTTTTTATAGTACCTAGTACCTCATGCCCAGGGCACACCAGGGTGCTCAGTAGATAACCTACTTAAAAACTACCTGTCGGAAGCTTAAAAATACTGATGATGAGATTTCATCTCTCTCTCAAAAAATCTAAGTGACTACAGCCAGGGAGAAAGTGTAGTTCAGGCAAGAGACTGGCAATGAAAAGATCTGTAATTGAATTCCAGATATGGAAATATCTCGCTGCATAAACTGAAGCCTGTACATTAATCTTGCTGAGTTTTACCTTCTCTTAAGGTGGTAGGACTAGATAAGGACTCTATTAGTGTTACAATTCTAAAACTGATTCTTCCTGCTCTGAATGCAAAGCATTTACTATCTGCCATTAATTTTGCAATTGCTCATATAATGCCTCGTGGTATTTCTTCATCTTGTAAGTAATTCAAATGCATTTATACCTCATCTTTCCCAACGAAAGCTCCTTGAATTGAGAAAGGAACAAAGTTTTCTCATCTCCCACACTGCTAAGAACTCAGTAAGGATTCAACAAATATCTACCTACTTCACAAAATGAGAAAATGCTCATAGAGCTGTAAACCTAATATTTGAGGCGCTATTGCAGATTGTCTTTTAACTAGAATTAGCTGGGAGGGAAGACGGAGGAAGCTATCAGTTATATAAGCTACTTTATAGGACAGAAATGTGCCAGTAAGGAACTCAAGCCGTTTGCTTGTTGATAATCTGCCAAAATTAGTTCCTGGGGAAGGTGTTTTGTTTTACAAGGATGAAAAGGAACTGAGCAGGGGCATCTCCTAAACTAGCAATAATGGGGGAAAACTTATCAAAAGACTTAGTTTCCTTTATTCTTTGAGAAGCCGAGGTAGCAATTACCTACCCTTGCTACGATCATTACCATCACAAAGAATTAGGCTGTTACATGGTGAAAGAGCAGCACTGGGACTCACAGAACCTCAGTTTGCCTCCCAGCCCTAACACTTAGTCACTATGCTGAAATTACCTAACATCCTTAAGTCCCACTTTACTCATCTACAAAATATAAAATAACAATTCCTGCCTGAGTTCTTTCAAGGATTGATGCAATGAAAGTGAAGAATTCTCTATAAATTAGAATAATTTTTCAAAAATTACATAAATGAGGGCAAACCCCGTGGCCAAGTGATTAAATTCATGCACTCCGCTTCAGCGGCCCAGTGTTTTGCCGGTTCGGATCCTAGGTGAGGACATGGCAACGCTCATCAGGCCATGTTGAGGCAGTGTCCCACATGCCACAACTAGAAGGACCCACAACTGAAATATACAACTATGTACTGGGGGGATTTGGGGAGAAAAAAGCAAAAAAAAAAAGAAGATTGGCAACCGTTGTCAGCTCAGGTGCCAAACTTTAAAAAAAGAAAATCACATAAATGCACTCAGAGTTCACGACGCTAGGCTTTTCCTACACTCATCTTGATGCTAATTTAAACATTAGAACAGTGGATAATTCCACTTTATTTTAATCATTTAGTCCAGGATTTCTCAACCTTGGAACTACTGACATTCTGAGCTGCATAATTCTTTGTTTGAAGAGGTGTCCTGTGCATTGTAGGATGTTCAGCAGCATCCATGGCCTCTACCCACTACATGCCAGTAGCACCTCCCCAGTTGTGACAATCAAAAGTGTCTCCAGACATTGCCAAATGTCCTCTGAGGGACAAAATCACTTCACATTGAGAACCACTGGTCATCTATTGGACCATTAGATCGAGACCTATACACCATTCTGAAAGTAATTGTCAGCCGTAAGAGTCAAATAATTTAGGGATTTGACTACTTAAAGCTTTATTGTATTTGATTATATTCACAGTATTTACTCATCTGCATATCCTTTGTTTCCTCTACTAAACCTTAATTCTTTTTGCAAATAATTTCATTCAATTTTTTTAACTTAAAAAAAAAGGGAGATGTGGCCAAACTAAATAATGGTGGGCAGTAAGTCTAAATTATTCTCTGGAAAGCATCTGAGTTCTTAGGTGAGTTTGTTCTAATTCCTTTGGATCCCAGGGCTTCCTTTGGGAGAAAGTCTCTAATTTAAGTACTCTGGGCCCTATAACACAGCTTCTTTTGAAATATGTCCGATAACTGAAGAAACTCTAAGGATCGAGAAAAGGAGATCAAAAGGAGTAAGAATCTAATGGGTAGAAACTGTCATGGCGTGCGTTCTCCCAGGCAGCCCTGCTCAGCACTCTCCTTAGACAGGCTCCTCTATGGAGACTCAATGAGAGATCATCAGCTTTCAATCTGAATGCCCGCGGGAGGGTTCTTCTGGCTCAGCATTCTCAAAACAGACCATGAAAGTGGTCCAAACAGGAAATAACACGTTGGGGTCGTCTTCTTAATGAAGAGGTATCATATCTATCATATTTAGATAGTAACTTATAAGGAACTAGAAAACTATGAAGCGTGATTTACACAAAAACTATACTGAACATAATTTAATATTTCTTCAATGATTTAGAAGACAGCTCAATATCATGACACTGTTTCAGAATGACTATACACATGATTCCATGGTACTTTTCTTCCCTTCTATTAAGGGTTTTATAAATTTCCCAATATTGATGTCTCCAAAAATAAAAAAAGTCACATCCTTATTATTGATTTCAGTGCCTAAAAAATATGGTCACTCAATTAAATCTTCAGTTTATTTGAATTTTGTCTGTCTCTCTGACTCCTGGATAAATGGAATATTACCACTTCTTAACCTATATTCCAGAAAGAATTCTGGGACGAAAGCTTTAATCTACATTAAACTAAATAAAGAATCTTGGCAGCTCTGCATTGGAATAACATATTGTAGATATTCCTTCAAACCTAAAATATCTTGGTCAAGTGTTAAACTATCCCATCTCCTGATAGTTGAGAAGAGTTGATCCCTTATATTTTAGTATAGAAGAAATGTCTAATTCAATAACATTCATCATGTGTACTGCAATGCTTCACTCACACAATGGGAACAACATCTGCTCTGGTAAACACATTGTAGATAATCATTATTATATCACATAATAGGTGTTCAATGAAAATTTGCTGAAGAAATCTGAGTAGAATGTTGTCCTGATCTTTCACAAAGTAAGACTAAACTTACAGAACTATGCATAAACCTTGAACAAGATATGTAAGTATATATATATTTTTTTTTTAAGGAAAAAATTCTAACACCATGTTGATCCTCTTGAATGTCTCAAATAATAACGAAAGGCAGGAACATTAAGAATGTAAATAATACCCTGCTCTTTCTCATATTCCATCAGGAGTGGTTCCTCAGGTTCCAGCCTTGGCTAGAAATATAGCTCCTCCCCAAGGAGGGCACTACGACGTGGAATCAGTTTCAGGAAAAGAAATATATCCCTGGACTGGTTTACTTATTATTTTTGTTTTCAACAACAAAAAGCTGAAAACTGCAAAAAGCTATCAGAGAAGTCTGCTAAACAAATGCAGAGTCCAAAAAAATCAGTGAACCATAGCAGTAAGGTTTATTACTGGGATTATCTTGGTCTTGCTGCTGTACAACAGGCTGTAGTATGGAAAAAGGTAGGGAGGAATTCTGTCAGGACATCTCCAAATAAAATATGGTGTGTGTATCTGTCCTTTCCCTGTAGCCGTATAATATGAGAAAATTCCCTCTCTGTGGAGGCAAATGCATATGAAACATCTATTTGTTGGGAACAAAAAGAAACCCCGCTGTCAGGAGCACTTCTGCACTTCCATTGCGAGCCCTCCCTCATGAAATGACTCTCTATCTACCCTCATCCCACGGAGAACAGGAATATTCATGGGGCTTCCCTTCTTATATGAACCACACACACTCTTGTAAGAACAGTGGCTGCACACACATTGCAGTCGCTATCTGTTTCTTACTCAGGATTATTTTCCAATGAGACATCTTCAGTTTTTACTTAAGAAAAAAATAGTGCAGGACCAGGATACATACATATCATTTGGAGTAATAAAACCGTCCACATACAGACCAAACTTTATAGTCTATCAACCAAATCTACAAACAGCCTGTAATGTAAATCAGCTCTAAATTTATCTGGCTATTAAACACAAATTTAGGGTTTCTTAGTAGAAGGAATCCAATTTAGTTATGGCATTAAACTTGTGCATTTTTCCCCTCCGAGAGTAACATAATTGAATTCTGTCCATCATACAGATCACGGCTGCTCGTCTTTGTCCAGCAATCATGTCTGTAAAGGCCAGAGAGGGCAGTACTGATACTTTTCCAGCACAAGCTACTAGTTAAATATCAGCTGAAGAGAATGAGTTCAACCAACCAGACAGCAACTCAGGCACCATGAAACTGGGTTTGTAGAGTCTGGTGCGTGTGTCAGGGGGAAGGGGCGGACGACTACCTCAACCAGCAGCCACCCGTGCCCTCAGCTGACATCACCTTTCCAGATGGCTTGCTCAACCATTACTTAGATTGTTTAAAATAAAGACATCGTCTGCCTTTTTCACTCAAAAATGTGTACACGGAGGCGCAAAATGAAAGAAAAAAGACACTGATACAATCAACTGATCGATCAAATATTGCCTAAACCTGTCGGCATATTTTTGCGCCACTGTCTCTGTCTTTTAAAGAATAAATTGAAAAACACTGTGCTCTGTGATAATAATATAAAGACAACTGCTTTAAATTAAATGCAACAAGTAGACCTTGTAACATGACCAAAAATCCATCCTAGGCTTTTTCTAATTTCCAAATGCACCAAAATTCCTCTTTCACAATATTTGATAAGAAATGTTTTAACACTTTTTTTCCTATATTTCCTGTAATTACACATTTATAACAAAATGTGGATTTACTTGGCAGCTAAACCAAAATGTTTCATACTGCTCTTAGATTGCATCCCTTGCTGCTGAAATACAGTACACCAAAAGTGAAATAACTTTTCCATTTTAATGTGGTTATAAGCTTCCTGCTAGGAGAAACCTAATTGAGACTTTTGATGTTAGCTTTTTTAAGACATGCCATCCTTCATCATCTGTAGAGTATTTTAACTACAGATCACTTGCAGTCTTCCCAAAGTTGACAGAGGGAAGGGGGATGGGGTGGGAGGAGGAAGGCCACTTTATCAAAGTCAATGGAAATACAAGGTATTAATTATGTTAAATGAAGAAATATGGGCATTTGGTTACTTTTGTGGGTCAGAAATATTTTAATCTGTCGCTGCCAGCCAGCTGCCTCTCCCTGACCACCCCCCCCCCCCCGCATTTCTATCAGTTGCAGGAACACATCAAAGCTCCAAAAAGTGAGGAAAGCTGCCACCAGTAGGGCCTGTCCCCATCCCCCCATAAGGTCACAGTTTTCACTGGAGCGGGCACAGCGTTATCCACTACAGTCAGTAATAAGGCCATGACCTGTTTTATATTTTGGAAGTATAGATATTAGAAAATTGATAAACCCTTATCCTAAGGCAATTAAAAATAAAGCCCTAGTGAATGGAAAATAAAACTTTTGTGATATTTAGAAAAGAAAACAAATGGTGCACTCAATTGCTCCCAGTCAAAGCAGAGTTGGCTCGCACAGATGCAGCTGACTTCTAAGCTTTGCTAAGTCGGCCAAGCACACGATCCAGAAGCAGAGCTGCAGGGAGGGGAAACGGAGCTGTCGGCCTCGATGCCCGAATGTGTTTTATTAAAGTAGTGCTTGAAAACTATGGATACCAACAGTCAGGGAAGCCAAGAGCAATTGTGTCAATGCCACATAGTCCCTATACGACCAGCATAGGGACTTCTACAAGGTCACCTAGTAACATTTGAAAAATCCACTCAGACGATATATAAAGCTTTTCTGATCAGGAATCAGATAATGTGTTAAGAAGTCAGGTCACTATAACATGCAAGAGTTACACAAAACAAAACAAAAAACAACCACCCTGCTTTAGATCATAAAAAAACAACATTTTAGTGAACTGTACTTCCTTGCACTTGATTTATATGTTTGATTCTAGCAGCATAATGACTTGGAACAAATATATTTATAGATGATGTATTTTCAATATATATTTTTGTTTAAATCAAAGATAACTACCACATTTTTTTCTTCTACTTCAACTGCAGAAAATTCCTAAAGGAATTAATTTTACTACGGGTACTAATTTTAAAAAACGAATCCCTTCCATATAATATACAGGCAAACAGAACTTATCTGTTCTAGGATTGAGTTTTGAGAGTTCTTATGGTAGAATTTTTTAAAAATAGGAATTCATCAGAATAAGGTATAAATAAACCACGTTTGTCTTGAAACTTACGTTACATTACAGGTAGAGAAGGAGACATCTTTTAGGTAAAAATAGAACAAGCAAGCAAAACACAATAACTAAGCCCACACCACTCAAGTGAAAAGACCCCTTCTCTGTCTCCGAAAAGAAACAGGAGGAAGCCAAGGGCCTCGTCACCATTGAGTCATTCCAACCTTACTCAGATGTTTGCGTTTCACTGCAGTGCTCCCACCTCCTCAAGGAGGTTAAAAATGCACAGGATTTCTGTACAAAGATATTCATTACAGAGCTGCCTGAACTTTTTCTAAACTTAGTTCAATCAAAATCCACGCATCATGAGTCAGGCTTACCAACCAGTTTTAAGTCAGGAATAAAAGGATTTAGAAATACAATCCCCTACAATCACCCTACAATTTTCTTCCTCATTTCACATACTACTTCTTGGAATAAAAACAGAGTGAGTGATAAGAAATTTTACTTTTGTTGATAGTTAATTGTCATTAGAGGTAACAACCAGCAACCCAAGGAATTTAAAACTAAACCAAACAAAACCTCTCAAAGCTGACACTAGGTATACCTTCTCCGATATTAAACCACAGCAACATTCAATTTTGAAAATAAGCAGAAGTAAACATATTGATTTTCTGTTCCTATGTGTAATTCTTATTGAGTAATCAAAAGCAAAAAAAAATTCCTAGCTGAGACAGTGAAGACTATAACTCTATTCTCAGGCTTTAAAGGAGAAAATTTATGAATACATATGGATTCATAAGTTTGTGCTTTAAATGAGAAAAATTACGGTTACACATATTTTGATTTGTTGATATTAAATTGTGTCAAGAAAATATGCAAGCTGATATAGAAATAATTTCCCTTTATATACACACAAGTAAATAAATACATTTCTGACAAACTCGCAAACTTCATACCAAATTTCGGAGCTTTCAGCACTTTGGTTATTTGCTAACTTTTGTATTTGTTACTATTTTTTAAATATATAAAACCTTTATTTTACACAAATGCAGTCAGACTAGTTAAGCTTTTCCACTGATGTCTAAATACAATTCCTTAACTGGAGCTTCCTTACTGCCTCTCTCCCTTTAAGCAACTATCAGTATCTGTCAACTGGCTATTCGTACAACTTGTATTTCATTAAGACATGAATGTTGAAATTACTCAAAAGACTGGATGAAGATAGCCTGATATTTGATGCAATATTAATGCAATCTGTCTATTCTCAGTTAAAGATCCACTAACAAAATTACCAACAATTATAATAGCTACATGAATTCAGTAAAATACTTTGGAAAAAGGTACCAGCCTTGTAGGTCTAACTTGATTTTTAAAATGACTCAGAGATTTAGCTTAACTACATGAAAGCGGCCGATGTTGGATTAAAACAAATACCAACCACAAAAACTCCTGCACATATTCTAGCACTCTTTCTAAAAACAATGACTGAAACACTCGAAAAACTTGGCATGAAGGTATGGGTACTAAGTTACAAGAGATTTGATGGGTCATATAAAGAATAAGAAATCATCTCCCAGATGTCTGAAGGACAAGAAAATAAATCCTTCCATGAATGTAGAAAAAATATCTAAGTAGAAACAAAATATCCATGATTAAATAAAATTTTAGGTGACTGAAATTGACTAGCATTTTACAATATTAATGCTAATGGTTCATCATAGTCTTGTTTGTATGTTTAACAGCTCCCATTAAAAGAAAAAAAAAGACTCATATGCAAGAAGGAGAAGCAAAGGGAAAACTAAAGTCATACATAGTAAGGATGGAGATAGAAGAAATATCAAATCAGCCAGAAATATACAATAGCAGTTTCCAATGCTGGGTCAGGAAATAAGGTAGTTAAAGAAAAGTTGCAATCTAAAGAGAAAACGCTTTTAGGAAATGGCAAAATTAAAACAGAAGTAGATATGTAAAATAGATGAATGAAGACAAGGTCTTCCTGCACCAAGGGAGTTGTTTAGGAGAAACAGTGTCCGTTTGTGGCCAGCGATAATACTTTCCATTCAATAGAGTTTGCAGCTTGCTGATTCATATGATTGCAGGCTGGCGCCCTGCTGGCGAGCCTCTCCACTGAAATTAAATCCACTCTCTTCAGTTATAAATTATAATGCTCTATAAACAACACTCCCATTGGGAATGGGGAGAGAGAGAGAAAGAGAGGAAGAGAAGGAGAGGGAAGAGTGGAAAAAAGAGGACGGGAGGGAGGGAGAGGGAAAAAAAAGAGCCGGAGAGGGAGAGCGTTTCTGCACAGTCCACTCACTGTTTAACGTTCTGCTCTTCTGCAACAAACAAGGGGAGCAAGTCTTGCACAGATAGCACTCCTGCTGTAATTCCTACACTGTTTGATGTAGAGCCCAGAAAGGAAAATGGGATTGTAATGTGAGTCTAGGAGGAAAAGCACTTAGAAATCAATGAGGATGCAAGAAGATAAAATAGATTTTATACACGGATTTTTCAAATATAATATTGAATATATCTTTGGAGTCCCAAGGGAGAACCAAAATAAAATTCCTGATTCTATTTAGATAAATTAGATTTACACACGGAGCGTCTTTTGATATCCAAATCAATCAGAGATAGTCCCCCAAGATGCACGGGAGAGCAACGGAAACACAGGAAAGCAAAGTTAAAAACAATCATGACAAAACGGCCACAGACAAGGAGTCCAGAGCAAAAAGAAAGTTCAATGATTATGCCCCACAGCACCCAGAAATTAACCACATTTTTTGTTTACGAATACCTATTTCAGAATTGAATGCTGAATTTATAGGAAAGTGATACCTCAATTGTTCAATGGTGAAGAGTTGTTTTGTTACAAAAGGTGGTTTCAAAAGGTAAAAAAAAAAAATAGCAAATATTCGATTTCGTCAATTAGCTAAATAACCTGTGAAAAAGTCCACAATAGAGTTGGTTTGTATGCGGCGGTTTCAGGGCATTAACTTATATCCATATTGTGTGTGTTAATCTTTTTTAGGAGTGATTTATGCTCCAAAGTGGGGTAGAAACAATTATTGTCATATGCCAATTAGTGTTCCAAAGAATCACATTCACAGGTTACTCATCAACTACAAAAGGACACAGTTCTATATGAAAAAAACACCTTGGAAATTTCTTACCAAATGATGAACCTGGACATAAAAATGTAAGGGGAGGCAGGAGCTGGTTGGAGGGTGTGGGGGAGAGAGAGGGAGGGAGGGAAGAGGTGCGGAGAGAAGCAAGCTTGTGAAAACTTGGGTTTGAACGTGGTTTAGCAAAGGCAGCAAACCTACACAACCCAAGATGCATTTCAGGTGAGGGAGACTTTAAGGAAAACAGAATCTTCCACAAACCACAGGCTTCCATTTCTCTCTCTCAGTTAGGCAGACCGAATATTGCTCTAACTTTCTTCCCAAAGTAACAAGACACAAGGAAACTCCAGCTTTCTACTGAAGTCACAGAAAGAAGAGGGGAAGGAAAGGTGACTGAGATTCCGGTTTCAGACCTGAAGTAATTTTACCAGGCTAAATTCCAAACCCTGAAAAAAAAGACTAAAATTGAAATATTGACCCAAACCTTAAGCAGAGAATTAGGTGTGGGAACAACTCAGATTTTACTCTCTGTTTTTATGTGTCTGGCGCACTGTCTCCGTCTCTCTGCTTTGGTTGTGGTGCATACCAAGTAAATTATTTGCTGATAGGTGAGTCTCAGCAAAGGCCCCTCTTCCTTTGAACGCCTCGTGAGCTTGTTGGGAAAAGTCATTTAAGTCACTTAAAACAATCCCATGAAAAGTAAAACTCAATTCTGAAATAAGAGTCTAACTTAGAGCTTAAAAATAAATTAAATAAAGGAAACATTAAAAGATAAATGGAGCAGGATGCTCTGCGGCTGAGGTAATCTGAGTGGAAAGGGAAGGAGGAGGGTTACGTTAATAAATGATTAAAAGGCCTTAACAAGGGCCTATCAGGTTGACCGGGAAAGCATTCTTCTCCTCGGCTCCTCCTCGAGACCACCTTTTTTACATTTGTTCTCAATGCTGATCAATATGGTTTTCATTTGCTGATTTCCATAATGCCATATGTGATCTGCCAGCCTGACATAATGAAGCTAGAAAGAGCTGAAGTCATTTGAACATTCTCGCTCGCATGACTGTCGCCAGTTCACCAAATGCCTGTTATCTGAAAGCCAATATTTTTCTTTTGCTTATTGACAAACGCCAGAGGTGTCTGCCCCTAGACAGATGTAAAAACTCAGCATTGGGTGGCAAATTTAAATTAAGATTCAAGTTGAATATTACACTTTTTTCCAGAGTGTTTTTTGTGTTTTTATTCCCACCACTGTTAACCTGTAATTTAAACTGGATTAAATAGAGAAAAACAAGATTGAAGGGTGAATTATCCACTTCTGAAGACAAACGCTCACTTCTGCTGATAAAGCAAGTCACAAAGAATAAAGCACAAATACTCTGAGATGCCACCAAAGCCTCAGGACATATTTATTGCCTCAATTCAAGTTTTCCTATAAAGAGGTCAAATTTAGTTGGCCCACTACTATTTGTCTCTTTCACCAAAATTCATATCAATTTATGTTTATTAATTTTTTACTCTTTGTCAAAAATTTCTTTAATCCATGCTGTAGGATGGAGAAACATTTTTATCATATATGAGCTTCTTATACTTTTTTTCATTGTATAGTAAAATGAGTTTGTTGAGGTCATCTAACATGAGTGAACCACTCAAACCTTCCATGATGCCTGAAATGTCTCATTAAAAAGTCTCCGTATTGCTTACTGGTCACTTTTCGACACTCGAAAGACAATTTCAGGGAAAAGTACAGACAAGAACACATTGCTGAAATGATTTCTTTTGTCTTTTGCAAGCCCAAAACAAAAAAACAGTTGCATTCAATCAAAAGACTACTTCCAATTTACATTTTAAAAATAAATTATATTTAGTGCCAGTATTTTCATTCACAATACATTTTATTCCTTTTTATATTAAACATGCTAAATAATAAATATTCCAGTAATTAACGGAAGTCATGTTTTAGTTTCTCAAGAATGTGAAAGCCTATGGTGGCAGTTCTATCTCGGAACTATGAAAACAAAATCACAGAATTCTGCCAAAAATCACCCCGAGTTCTCCCAAAGAGGTGAACGTGTCATGGCTGAGTCAGTGCTCAAAGTTTATAAATAGTTATATCTCCAAATATTGCATTTGCTCCAACTCTCAGTTCACAATCTCGGCTTTATTACATGAGTTTTCTTTTTCTCCTACCTTCCTTCCTTACCTCCCTTTTTATACATGGTCATTGGGCAAAGGGCATGGCTGGCTCAAAACAAAACAAAACAAAACTGAAGGAAGGCAATGCAACAAATATCTAAAGGAAAGGTCCTTTAAGAGAACAAAGTGGTCGTAGGGGATGAACACCGCGCTTACTTAGCTATTGCTTCCCTTCTCTGAAACAAGGGACTGTTGTCTGTTTATTCTCCTTTCTCATAATTCCTTTATCAACAGTGAAAGGATACTAAAATGCGGAGACCTTTAAACTGGCTAGTTTCAGAACACGGATTGTTCAAATTTTTGTTGTTGGTGGTTGTTTGTTAATTCCCTTGGAAAAGAGTAGCAGATTCGACCCACAGATGGGAAGGTAAAAGTTCAGACATCACCGTGTTACTAAAGAATCTTCTAAGTACTGTTGAGTTCTGATATAAAAGTTGATAAGGAGGTAAACAGTGGAGTTTAGCAAAAAACAAGAAAGCAGTAAACTGATAAAAGGATTCTAAAGGCATACAGTGGTGGAGAGAATGCATTTCAGCGACCTTTCTCTGGGGCTCGGAGATTTTTGGATTATGATAAAAGCAAAGGATAAAGAACATGTAGTCTGTCTAAAAGTGCCAAACTACTTTCTCTTATGAATTCCAAATTAAGTATATAGGAAATGTTACATTATATTGAGGGGTTGGTGGAGTCAGATCTTTTAAGTACATAGAGTCATCTCTTTCCCTCTGATAGTCATAGTAAAAATAATACCACAGCAAGAGAACAGGGAGAAAAGATAATCTTGCCTAGATATGAACCAGGGAGAAAGGCAGGAGTGATATTCTCAAAGTCTAGTGGAACTGGTGGCAGATTATCCTACAGGAGATTTAGCTACTAACGTTATGCTTCACTGGAGCTGTAATTACCACACTGAGAGGCAGGTCAGATTAACACTCCTCTACATCATACCATTATGGTAACAATAGGTTAGTCAGAATAGTTGGAAAGACTCTCAAAAAGGATGGAATCACAATCAGAATAGACTTCTAAAGTGAGGGAATGAGGGCGGCGGGCGGGCAAAGGCCACTCTTACTTGCAGAAACAACAGGTAGACAAAGAGTTCCATGTACAATTGATGGACGGGGAGAAAACTATCAAAGGTTCTTTTGAACTCTAGAAAGCTTAGTAGGATGAGAAAAATTGTGAGTTAGAATAGGATGACAGGAAAAAATTTTAAAGAAGGAAGAAGGAAAAGCATACTCTCCTGCATTGTCCAAAGAACACAAACAGTTCAATAATAAGTGGCTCCCTTACAGAAAAAAAATCTCTGGGAGGCTCTTTGTAGATCCTTTGCCCCTGGTAGGGCAATCATATCTTACACTGCTTTTTAGAGGCAGGTGTACCCACCAGACTAGAGGGCCCTTTTCTCTCCAAAAGGAAAATGACCAAGAATCTGCAGCATTCGGATAATGGTGGGGGTTTTGTTTTGTTAACAACCTCAAGATTTTACACTCTTCATTAATAAAATGAAACACGAAGCTTACAACTGGATCACTTGGCCCTTTCTCTGATCTCCTCCCAGTTCAAAATGCTTACATCTCTTACTAGCCAACATTCTCTGAGATCTCCAACAGGGCTCAATGCATTGAAGCTCAGCACCATTTTTGCAGATTTAGCCTTTTTGGGGAAAATTGACTTAGTCTACCCACCACAGCCACTCTGCGTCCTGTCATAATGCCGCTTTCCATGGGCACAAAGAGGACTCTTGCCCTCCTTGTACTGTGTCACTTTGTGGATTGGTGCTTGCCACACTTCTTACAGAAAGTTTGGAGGGTTTTAGGAACGTTCCCCATGTTTGCGGGAATGTGATCAGCAGGGACAGCTGTGGCCTATCACCATCACCAATGTATCCATAGCACTTCCAAGAGTGCCTGGGATACAGCAGTCATTCAAAACACGGAGGCTGAATGATGGAGATCTTAAGAAGGAATGAGAGAATCTGCAGAAGTCCTTAACGTGTTTTTTTAAAAAGTAAAATAAAGAAGTAGGAGAGACAGGAGGACATAGTAGCAGGAGCAGCATCAGTAGTTGTGGGTCATTATAGCCTTAAGTGACAAGTTGGAAGTGTAGGTAAAATCCAGTTGTCTAGATGTGGCTACACAGAAATCTGTGGCTCAACGGCCTTATCATCAGTAGAGATTTACTCCCGTTCCACTGGGTTCCCAGGGAACTCCGAACTACAAAAGAAGGTTTGAGCAAGGGTGGAAAACCAAGATCTTGAGTAATGGAAGGATTTATAGTCAAGTTTAGCAAGTGAGAAATGAAACGATGAGGTAAGTACGTTATTAGTAACGCTAAGGTCAGGACCAGGTCAGGATGGGTTAAGACAGACGAGCCCTGTCACAAGCCCCAGAAGCAGTCTGGATGGCTAAAGACATTTTAAACACGGCCTCAGTTTCCTTAACTGTAAAATATCAGCGACCAAATCTAATTATTAGAAGTTATACAAAAGAAATCCAAGTGTAATCAGTTAGTGCAAATTAATGAGGAGCGTTGAGAAACATGTCTGTTGAAGGCAGACAAAATAATGTAGCCCTTTCTTTATTTCTTAATGTATCGTAAACTGTGCTGGTGGCAGAATTTCCATTTCTAGAGCAGGTAGGGGCTCTATCACACATCTTGTATGAGCGTCCCCACTTTTCACTCCATGTGGGTGGCGGTTATTATTTTTAATGTATCCCTACTTCAATAAGTCATAAATAAGCTTACCTATTCAAATGACCACAATAAATGATGAGAAATAGCACACTGACCCATAAGCAGCAAAGACCCAGAAGGCAACACTTAAAACATAAACTGCCAACAGCAACCTGATCAGGTTTCATAAATCAGGGCAGCAATGGCCCTAAAGAGTGGGAATGAGAGCTCCAGTAATTGCAGCCTTCTGTCTGGGAGCATACTGTAAAAATAGCCACAGTAAGCACTCCTCCTGACCAGTCAATAGACTCCTATTAACCTCCTGGCCAATTACAGGATGATTGGCTAAGCAAACAAAGAATTATTGGCTGTTTAGTTGGGACTTTATTCAGGCCTCGCTCTTCCCCTGTTTCTCATTCTGGTCCTCCTCTCCGCCCCACCCCCTTTCCTGTTAGGAAAAAACATCTGCAAACACCTGATATTCATCTAAGTCCTGCAGTTGTACAGTCTTGTTAAATTGTTACCACCTTTTCCACAAGCAGTTTTGGCAATTAACCTCATGGCCAGAGACTTCAAAGAAAACAACTGTTGAGTTTAACCTCTCTGAGCTACCATAGATTCTTTTATGATTTTTCCTGATTCACTTTCATCCAGAGAGGAAAAAATGCAGACTGATAAAATTAATGTTTATTTTAATATTTGGTTAATTTATTAAGAAGACAAATGCCTCAGACATTTGTCATAACGTGGTCCACTCACTTCTCAACGTCTGCACAAAGTGAGGTTTTATTTTAATTTACATTCCCAACACATGTGTGCTTCTCTGCTCTTCCACAAATCCTGCATTTGCTGGAATCCAAGGATTTGATACATTTGACCCTCTCTTGCCCCTGTTCACAAATCTCTCATATGTTTCTCAAAAACTGTTTAAAAGTTCAGAATGAAAAATGCATGTAAAATTAATGCTAAGAACCAAAGTTGCCATTAAAAATCTATTTTCATTTTATATTTTTACCCTCATAGATACACTTTTTACATTAAAAGCAAGGCTAATCCCCAACTCTCCTGAGAATAAACTACTAGCAATAAAGATCAAAATATATGACTGAACAAGCAATACAATTCTTCTTGAGTAATCTTGCGGCCTAAGTGTTTCAGTGCAATTTATGCTATGTAACCAGCTTTTTACAGCTGTATATAATAATAACAATGGGCCTGATCTTACCAGCTGAAGGCAGGTTTGTGGAGGTGTGTTAACTCCTTCAGGACACAAACTCCATTTAGGATTTTAACAAAAGTGATTAAATATTTAGTAGATCCTAAGAACTACTGATTTCTCCTCTCTCTCTGGCAAGGTCAGGCATTGTAAAATTGCCACTAGTACTCCTGCCACTCTTTGTGAAACCTGAAGAACTCTGCAAACGATGTATTTGTGTAGCTTTTCTAGAAGTTTCATGAGGTTGAAATAATAAATCTACAGCAAAGGCAATAGAGCTTTTGTTTGATATTTACAATCACCAATACCTCCAGGTTATAATTAATTGCCCCCAAAGCTATAAATAACCGTTCTCTGGAGGATGACACTCTACGGCACAGTACCGCACGATGGGATAATTTTGTTAAGGGCCTGGCTTCAACCAAACAGCATTTTTCTGCCAATACTATCCGCAGCTCCACTGCCAGGAGTCAAAGGGAGAGAGCAGGGAACACAGCAACACCATAGCTTTTGGAGTGAGACAGACCTGGGGCAGAAATCCGCTTTTGCTACTTATTAGCTGTGTTCAAAGTGGGCAAGGACAAACAATTATTCCTATCTTGCAGGGACGTTGTGAGGATAAAATGGGGTTGAGTATATACTGTAAAGTCACAAACTTTAATTTGGCCTGTACTGTTTTAAAAATCAGGAAATATCCATAAAAATGTGAATTTCCTGTCTCTCTTGACTAAATGGAACGTCTGGCAACGCCAAGCCCACATTTCTGCGATGGTAGCATGGAACGGAGTAGCGGCAGCAACCTTAAACACAGGTAATTTGCTATAGCCCCCTCCACTTAAACCTGGCCGTCGAAGCATCTGAGCTTCGGAATCCTCCATGAATAGTTTAAAACAGAGTTTGGAACAGTGCCTGGCACAAAATGTTTGGTACATAGTAAGTACTCAATGAAAGGTAGTTATTATAAGAAGAACTACTACAGGAAATAAAATCAGTTGACTCCAAAATTCAGGGAGGTTTCATATATGTCAGCTAAACATTTTATATGGCAAAGAATACATCAAGCTCTGAAAATAATAATAAAACAACTTCTGTGTTTATATATATTTGGAAGTTTTCGAAAACAACATGTATATGTATTTATATATATGTGGTTTTATAAACCTTTCAAATATTTCTACTGATCTAAAATTCCTATAGCACTTACTTTTTATAGCGCTGCTTCTAGAATTGAGCACACACTATCTTGTGTCGGCATTTGCATCCCCAATCAACTTGTAAGCTCCTTGAGTGAGTATTCGGGAAGCATTGTTGAGAATATAAAAATACCTCTAATTCAGGCAATTAGGGAAATGGCCAGTCTCAAACAAGGAAATAGGTGAGTTGTACTTAGGAATACTTGTTCAGGGGCCGGCCCCGTGGCCGAGCGGTTAAGTTCTCGCGCTCTGCTTCAGTAGCCCAAGGTTTTGCTGGTTCAGATCCTGGGCACCGACATGGCACCGCTCATCAGGCCATGCTGAGGCAGCATCCCACATGCCACAACTAGAAGGACCCACAACTAGAATACACAACTATGTACTGGGGGGATTTGGGGAGAAAAAGCAGGAAAAAAAATTGGCAACAGTTGTTAGCTCAGGTGCCAATCTTTAAAAAAAAAAAATACTTGTTCAGAGGTAGAAGTGCATTACATCTACTTTGATATAAGAAACACCTGTAATTAGGAACGTTGTCTGCAACTATGAGTAGGTGTTTGAAATGTTTTCGCTTTCTTCAGTAAGTAAATATTCTCCTCTGAAATATTATTTAAAATACCAACTTGCATAGCAAACCTTACTCACAGATAATTCAAAGCTCAACTTTAATTCTGCATAATCACACATTCTGTATTAGTGGGATGCAAATTAGGGACTTGATTGTGTTATCACCCATAATCCCATCCTTTTACTGTGATTGTGAGAGTTACAAGGAAAGAAACTGAAGAACACGGTGGAAGAGCGAAGCCTAGAATTCGAATCTGCCTCTGTAGCTCAGGATTCTATCATTTTTACTTTAATTATAGTCCATTTTCAAAGCCATGAAAACAACCTACCAATTTGATTAGGTCGTTTTAGACATCTGGGGAGGGAGTGGGTAGAAATATGCCTAAGAGGTCATTTTAAACAATCTGTGTTCAAAAGCAGTTTTCAGACTGACCCAAACTGGTACACACATACATAATTGACCTTGTGTTATGGAACAGTAATGTGACAGCTGTCTGTCTGGGGTTATACAGACAGAGGGATGAGTCCTCTGCAGGAGTCAAGGGGCTGCAGGGAAAAGGACAAAAATACGTCTCTACCAAGAAGATAAAAGGCACCCTCAAATTCCAGGAGCATCTCAGAAGCAGCCAGGGAAGGTCTGGTACTTTCCGCAAACAAGTGGCCTGGGTTGAAATTTGTGAGGGAAGAAAAAAATGAAATATGTCATGTACATGAAGTTCAAATCAATCCTAAAACTTCCTCTGTCCACTCTTGTTAAAAGGACTTTCATATTAAACAGAACTCTCCAGAGAGGAAAGCGATTTCTGGTCATTCTCATTGCAATATTTAGCTTTTTATTTCTTTTTAATTTTTATATTCTTTGTCAACTTAAGTAAAAGGGGGCGGGATATTTGTGCTGAGCATTTAAGAACAATTTTAAAAAGTAACATTAAATGACACGAGGGTCTGGTGCTATGCTGTACAGTTCAATGAACTCCCGCACAGATCAGCAAGATGGTTGGAAATGCCTCTCTCCGTCTGTTTTTCATCTCCAAAGTCTGTGTACTCAGCAGAGTGTGAAGAGAGCCTCTCTTCTCTTCAGAACATTCTCCCAATGGTCCTGCCCCAGCCCCCACTCCCTCTCTGTAGCCCCTGCAGCAGAGAACAGGAACTAGAGCAAATGCTTTTGTGAATTAAGAGATCTTGTGAGCGTAAATTTGGTCAGGCTGCTCCTTTCTGCAGGCCAGACCCCGCTGCTGCCCCAGGATGTGAACTGTCAGTTTGCATAGCTGGTGATGAGTTGCAGAACCATCAGCAAAGGTGAAGACGGCAGAAACAAGAAAGATTCAAGACTGGTGGAAATCATTTCACAAGGAAAATTTCAGCCATCAGTGGGAGGAAGCTTTGAAAAATGCTGCCATTTCCGAGTCAGAATGAAGGAAAAATTAAATTACTGCCGGTGAGGCGAGCCAAAGTTGCATCTCCCTCCAGGGAGAGTTTTGATAATGGTAAACATTTGACAGCTGGCCTGGAGTTGTTATCTTGTTCTAACAGTTGTTATGGTCTAAATGAATATTTCTGATAAGGACACAGAAAGAAAATTTTAAACACTTTTATATTTTTGTGTTTTAAACCTTACTTACAGTGGTGAGCCAAACAGGTTGAGAACAATTTGTCACTGAGGGCCTACTCAAAATGCTCTGATGATCCTGGTCTGGAAATCTTATCAGTATCATTATTTCAGTTAATCCATATGAAGTAATTCTTTGATGTAAATCAACTTACTAAGAAATTATCCTTAACCTGGAGCTTTCTCAGCAACTCAAAAATAATTCCAATACTTGACTTGGAGAAGTCAAGAAAATAAAGGGTTAATGAAAGCAAACTTAAACGCTCAAGCACTCAAAGCTCAAGAAAATGCAGAGAAACATCGCGTTGCTAAATAACTGGTTTTTTAGCTATTGAGGCTCAACCGTTATAAAATTTTAATCTTTCACAGATTTTATTATTTTATGAAAAATATTGGGCCAAACATTGCAGAAAGGTAACAGAAATAAAGTAGCCAATATTTTAAATTTAAAAAGGACTCCTTACTGGATGCTGGAGGGGTTTTGCATCACCAGAAGAAGTAGAGTGCCTGGAGGGATATTTCATTATAAAGCACTTGCTCAACTCCTGCGTATAGCATAAGAAAACAAGTCTGAGTTATTGTCTGAAATGGTCCAGGTCTGCACAGGCACCGGATCTATCATGGTATCTAGACATATGCATAGAAGGCTCAGAAGAGATGGGAGGGAGTCCAGTTGCCTTATATGGATTTGCTGATACTTGTATCTTCAGAGAAAGAACTCAAGTGCTGAGAAGACTATAATCCTCTCAATCTACTTAAAAAAAGAATATCTGCACTCCCAAATTTACTCTGCTTCTGACATGCTACTAGATGGGAGTTTACTAGTGGCCAAAAAAATAGGGACACTGGCAAAAAGCAAAGAGAAGAAAAGAATCAGGAAACAGTCCTCTGCTGGAATGAATAAAACCATGGAATTTATTTCCAGAAAAATTTTACAAAATTTGAGCTTTATTTGCCTAAAATATAATTGGCGTGAAGTTATGAGAATTTAGTATTTAGCATTCAGAGACAAATTCATTGAGCATCTACTCTGTGCTACGAATTGAGGATTCAGTCTCTATTCTCAAGCAGCAGCATGGCACGTAGGCCAAAGGAATCAGCCCACCTAATTTGTAAGTGTCCTAACTCTCTGTCACTTGTGTACTTAGAATGCACTTACAAGCATTATGCCCTAACCAAAGGAAATCTTTACCCAGTCTGTCTCTATTTTTCTTTAAAAAACAAAATCAGAAAATCTATCATTATTCCTGTATTTGTGGGAAGTAAGAGTTTCATTATTTTTTTCCCCAGGGACCCTGCCCTGCCTTAATATGAAAGTATCTAAATCGATATTAAAGTATGGTATTTTGAGAATGTTTCAAAGTAAGGTCAAACTGGTGTTAAAAACCCTACTAGTGAAGGCTAAAATAACAGTCTGGCTGAACAGTCTTAAGTGCAGCTGACTCCAATTACTAAGTACATCCTAGCGATTTTTTTACTAACAAGAACAATGCAAGCAATCTTTGAGTTCAAAAATAATGTCAAAGAGAAGTTACTCATAAGAGAAATTAGATAAATTATCCCAATACTGCAGCCATATAGGCAGCTGACAGTTAACTTCACTTTCAGCAATGGAAAAGTTGAGTTCTTCCTTTAACAAATAATTAGAAAAAGAGATGAAGGAGATTCTAAGAGGAACCAACGCTAGAAAAAAAATGTTCTTTTGACTAAAACATGCAAGAGAACTTTGGATAAGAAAATATACACATAATCTAACCACTACGAAATCATGAAAACAGTGTTTTAAAATAAATTTTTAAAACATTTTATTATGGAGAATTTTGAAAATACACCAAAATAGACAGAAAAATATAATGAAACGCCAGCATCCATCACACAACCGAACAACCATCAAACCATGGCCAATCCTGCGCCATCCACATCCACTTCCCTCCTCCTGTACTATTTTGAAGCAAATCCCAGATGTCATCAAATCAGACCCAGTAATCAGAAAACAGAGATCCTCCAAGGACGTTATTCTACACAGACTGCCTCTTTCTGTCTTCACCTCCACCCCAAAATCAATTTTTTCTAATGATAACCAACCCCACCCCCTCATTAGGATGTTGTTACCAGGACTATTACTAACCAGGGCACTATACCACTCTCGTTAAATAGAGAGCATTTCTTGGATACACAGGACTCTTGTTTTACATGAGGGCTGAAGACTTCCACATACCCTTCCATTCTTAAAATTCTATGCACCTCAGAGCAAACATCCACACTGGACCAGCGTTCCTCCACTACCAAATGGGCTCATATCATCTGGCACCAAGGCGAGTGGTTAAGGAAGCATAGTGGTTAAGACATCAGCTTCAATCATAGAGATGTGGTTTTAAATTGGTCTCTGCCAATTACTAATTTTGTGTCCCTGGGCGAATTCCTTAACCTCTCTGGGTCTCTGTCTCCTCATCTCTAAAACTGGAATAATAGTAACTACCTCACAGGATTGTCGAGAAGAGTAAATGAAATCACATGTACAGAGTGCTTAGCCAAGAACCTCAATAATAAATGGTACCTCATGTTTAAAAATTAAGCAAGAGAATCTTATGCATCATAAGTATCAGTAATGAGAAGGAGTATGTATAGGGTGAAAAGAAGGAAGTGAAGGAGGAGGACTTTGGGGTGAAAATGCTCCATTTTTATAAATTGTACCCTCAACTAACTTCTTTTAAGAACTTGAGTATCTCAGTATAATTGTTTAGTGGGAACTTTCAATAAGAGCATAATCTAAAACACAGGTGCTTCAACTTGTTCTTAATTGTCGATCCTTAAAAAATCAAATGTCAGGGTTGGCCCCATGGCCTAGTGGTTAAGTTTGGCTCACTCTGCTGCGGTGGCCCAGAGTTCTCAGGTTTGGATCCCAAGCACAGACCTACACCACTCAACAAGCCATGTTGTGGTGGTGACCCATATACAAAATAGAGAAGCTGGGCACAGATGTTAGCTCAGAGCAATCTTCCTCAGCAAAAAAAGAAAAAGAAAAAAAATCAAATGTCCCATACACAAATTTAAGGGCCTTTGTTGAAGAAGGTTATGTTTATACACCAGTGTAAGGACTCAGGGCAGAGGGGGATGAGCACTCACCACCTTTTCTAAGTGGACCAGCCCAGTCCACTTGTACAGGTGGACTGCAGTAAAGCAAGGAGAAGTGATAGCACTCACAATGAACAGTAGCAGCAGTGCCAGTGGGTCTCTCACTTGATTTCATGCCACCACCATTTCAGTATTAGACTTTCGAAAAAAATCATTCCAATGAACAACAGGGCATGCGGAGGCACGCTTTTTGCTTACTAACCATGTGTCAGGACATTTTCAGATTAGGATAAAATATATCTTAAATCATGTACTACCAAACCACTACATTACAATCAGTCATGTCCCAGTGTCATACAGTCACTTCATAAGGAAAAGAACTGACATCAAAGTTTTATGGAGGAACTATCTACCTATTTATTAATTTAAAAATCACAAACTAGAAGCTTTTTACAGACTTTTTCATGAAAGTATTCTTTTTTCTTTCTTTTGCATTCTAAAGTTATATAAAGATTATGCTAAGATGGCCAAATGCCAGAGAACTATTTCTCCAGAGGAAAAAAAAAAAAAAAAGGAAAGATTAGCAACTTTTATGTGGCTTTAAAATCAAGCCTCTGTTGGTGTGATTACCCGGTAAATGTTTGATTGTCATAACCACATAACAGGGTTCCTTTTCTTTAGTCTTTCCCACATCTATTCAATCCTGCTGCTGGAATAATCTTCCTAAACTCATCACTTACCCACCTCAAAAAGCCTTCGTTGCTTGTCCCGTTCCAACTCTCCCACCAGCACTTTCCTTTCACAGGCTGGTCCTAACCTCCCTAGATGGTTACAGTTGGATCTTCCACAACTTCCCTTCGCATATCTTTTCCTATATATACAAATCAGATTGGTTTGTCCTCAAATTAGTCCAGTATGTGTATGCCTTGAGGCCTTTGTTTCTTGCCAATAGGGGTCCCTTTCCTCAATCTTCACCTATCAAAATTCTACCTATTCTTCAAATTCTAGCTCAAATGGCATTTTCCCCCACACAGCCTTCTCAGATCACCCCAGTGAGAACTGATCCTGCTCTCCACTGTACTCTAAGAGGACTTGATCTGCCTTGTACTATGGTCACTAGAGTTTTATTTTTATCACCTGAATTCCAAGTTTCTGGGGATAAGGGAGCATGCCTTTTTCATTTTTTGTACCCCTTAGAGCATGGGGCACTGTGACTTTTAATCACGCTGAACTGTGCTGCATATTTGAGATCTAGGAAACTGTCGATAACAGCATTTACATCTTTTCTGATAAGCAGTCCACACAAGGAATCCTCTGAAGGAAATTTCTTAATTGGCTCACTAACTCCTGAACATTATGGTTTCTGCTATAGACAAAGGCCGCACTGAACCCATCTGAAAAATGCACAGTAAACAAATGGAGCAGCCAATTCTCTCTTGACAGAGCGAGTAAGAAACTGAAGAAGGAAGACACATGTGTAAGAGGAAACACTAAACCACAAATATGGAAACAGTATTTGTGAACTTCTTTCGGCCAGATCACAGACATCTTTAACCTCATCACACTTCCTTAAAAGGAGCAAGTCAGGAAATGGGGAAGGAAAAAAATATCTTTAAACTTTTTTTTTTTAAAGTCTTCCAAATTTCAAGATTAGATCATCTTAACTCTAAGGAGAATAAAGTATAATCTTTAAGAATGCATTTACTGCTTCTCAGCCTTTTGGCTAATATCAAGTGAAGAAAGCATCTCTATTTCAAAACTTCAATCACCAGCAATTAATACAAAGTAAGGGGCCAGCCGGGTGGCACAGCAGTTAAGGGTGTATGTTCACTTTGGTGGCCCCAGGTTCGCTGGTTCAGATCCCGGGTGTGGACATGGCACAGCTTGGCAAAAGCCATGCTGTGGTAGGCATCCCACATATAAAGTAGAGGAAGATGGGCATGGATGTTAGCACAGGGCCAGTCTTCTTAGTGAAAAGAGGAGCATTGGCAGCAGTTAGCTCAGGGCTAATCTTCCTCAAAAAAAAACCCCAAAAAACCAAAAAAACAAGGTAAGTGCTGAGGCAAACTAAATATTTAAAAAATTAACAATAACTCTTAAACATCCAAGAATAACAAAACTCATCTCCATCTCCATTATAATTGAGTTGTTTTTTTCCTAGATCAAATAGATTTAATGAAGACATACAACAAAAGGCATAAGATGAATTTAAATATAACTTACCAAAGATTACAGCTAATTTAAGATGGTATTTGAAATAAAGTATTTTCCTTTTTAAGAATATACTGCTGGTGAAAATATACCAATTTAATATTATTTTTATTCTCATCATAATTATTTGGGTATGAAAAGAATATTCCAAAATGTTGCATCTTCTGAAAATACTCAACAATATACCCAAAGAAGAAAAATTTTGTTAGTTTCCTGCTGAATTCCTAAAAGTAGCTGTCATTTGGACCAAGAGCAAAAAACAAGTGTTCTAGTAAAAAATTCTAGAATTTCAACAAAGCAAAAGTCTCTTACTCCAACAATACTTCTTAAACACCTAAAACAATCAAATATAACACATTATCCATTTTATTCCCCAATGTCTCAATATTGCCCCTAAATGAATAATGTATTTTATCACTATAACAATCAAGTCAGCAAAAAATACAAAATCACTTACTAGAAGATGTTCGTAAATGTTGAAGTAACACTGTAATGTGAGTTTACCCCCTACAGAGTAACTTTGTCCTTCTACAAGTCACATAGCTGAGGTATAACAGTAACTTTTGAGGTGTACTGTGAAAGCAGATACTCCTACACTCTCCATATGTATTCAACACTGGTAATTCAATCTGAATCTTGGGTCTCTGAATCCTAAGATATTTGCTGAGGTTAAGCTTAGGTTTGTGGTTTTAACAAAGCTGAGACTTCTAAAGCTGTGCTGTCCAATATGATAGCCACTAGACACATATGGCTATTTAAACTTCAATTAATTAAAATTAAATTAAAAATTAAATTCCTCAGTTACATTAGTCACATTTCCAGTGCTCAATAGCTACGTGTGGCTATCACATTGGACAGCACAGATCTAGCACATTTCCACCATCGCAGAAAGTTCTCTTCTACAGGACCATTCTAAAGATTACCAGTCTTATAGGTCATCATTTGCTCTAGTGTCATTGCTTCAAGGCAAAGTGAAGATAGAACTGATAATGCAACCTATTAATTTTCTTTTGCTTTTTTTTTAGGCTGAAAATTAGATCTTTATGATATTTCAAAATAAATTCCCCACCACCTCAAGATGTAAAGACATGGAAGAAAAGAAAGTGGCCCCTTGGTAGAGGCAAAGAAAATAAACCAATCAAAACAACTACAACTACATCAAAACAAAAACCCACCATCATCCACAGAGCCAGTGGCCTGTTCAACATGGTCAAGTGGTATGAACACAGGTTTTGAAAGCAGACAAGAGCTGAGTCCTGTATCCCTTCCTACTCGCTCACTAATTATGTGACTTGTAAGCAAGTTACTGAATCTTTTTGTGCCTGCATTTACCAAAAAAGAAAGAAGTAAATATCAGGTCAGCTTCCTAGGCTTGGAGTCAGCATTAAACAAGATAATGTATATTTGGCATCAATTAGTACAGCATGCGACACAATGCAGTTGCACTGGCAACTATTCTGGAAGACAAAAAGCCCCACGATAATAATGCCACTAATAATAGCTATTAGTAAACCAAGTCTTTTAATTAAAAAAACAGCTTTATTGAGCTATAATTAACTATCATAAAAATCATCCATTTGAAGTGTACGATTCAATATGAACTAAGTCTTCTAAAATGCAATTCAACATTTACTCAGTATCCACTGCAGCCTAGTGAGTATGCAAGGTTCTAGGGCAGTGCTTCTCAAATGGGGACAATGTTTCCCATCAGGGGACATTTGGCAATGTTTGGAGACATTTTTTATTGTCATGATGGTGGGAAGCCTACTAGTATTTAATGGATAGAGGCCTGGGAAGCTGCTAAACATCCCACAATGCACAGGACAGCACCCACAACAAAGAGTCATTCAGACCAAAATGCCAAGAATGCTCAGGTTGAAAAACTTGGTTCTAGAGATACAAAGACGAACAAGAGATGACATCTGTCTTCTAAAAGCTTACTGTCTGGTAAAGGAGTGCAAGGTGAAAATAGAGCACAGGATGCTAGGATTTCAGAGAAAATCTTATGCCAAAATATTGGAAGACAAACAGGAATTTGCCAGGGGTACCCAAGATGGAAAGGAATGATTTCATGTAGAGGGAATAATATGGGAAAATATGTAGATATGTAGAAAGCATGTCAGAGTCTAAGAAGTTCTAGTAATTTAGAATAGTTCAGAATAGTTAGAGCTCAGGCTGCTCATCAGAGAGAAGGAGAGTATAGAAGATGAAGTGGGAGAGGTAGGTACACAGGAGCCAGATGGCAAAGTTTGTATGCCATGCAGGAAAGAGTCAGGACTTGATCTTATAATCAGTGGTCGGCAAACATTTCCTGTAATGAGCCAGATAGGAAGTATCTTTAGGCTCTATGGTCTCCGTTACAACTACTCAACTCTGCGATCATAGCAAGAAAGCAGCCAGAGACAATACATAAGTGAATGAACATGGCTGTGTTCCATTAAAACTTTTATTTATGGGCACTAAAATTTTAATTTCATATAATTTTCAGGTTTAATAAACTATTCTTCTTCTTTTGATTTTTTCCTACCATTTAAAACTGTGAAAACCATTCTTAACCCGTGAACTGTTCATAAACACGTGGTGACAGTAGGTTGCCAAGCCCTGCCGTAGTGAACAAACAGGACTTCAAGGTGACAAGTTAGCTGATTAGATAAAAAATGAAGCAGGGCATTTCTCTTCGGATCTCTGGAAGGCCTGACCATCTTCTAGCTATTCCTGCTAAAGAACAAATGGACTTGGCCCTAAATTTTGTCAAGAGCTTGCCTGTAATACTTAAAATGAGATGATATGTTAACTAAAGGAATAAAAAACTCATTTCAGGCTACTGTGGTGAAATGACATTTACCTAATGCAGATATAAATTTCTTCATAATTAGTGGACACTTGACACTAACGTAATCTGATTACTGCAGCAAAATCATCCTTAAACTAACTCCCCAGTGCTAAGATAGTAAGTCCTTGAATTAAGTGAGTTAGGACTAAGTGACACAAAGTAACAGCTATTAAGAAACAATTCCGTATTTATAATCATCTGCTATAATGAAGATAATACCAACGATCGCATAGCGTCAGTATGAGAAGCATGAAACAGGGTGCTGGACACATAGGTTAGGCATCCTCACTAGCTCAGATAGTCCTGCTACTATCCCAAGTCAGATTCTGGAAACTTCAAGCTACTAGAAACCGCCTACCTTTAATTTGGAACTATTTTAAAGACAGGAGTGCGATAACATGAATTCAAATTGTGAAAACAAAATATCCCTTTTACTAAATTTTAAAAATGTTTTACTAAAAAAACTGTGTTAGAGAAAAGTACAGAGTACTAATCCAGAGAAACATTTCTTTAAAAAATTTGTTGCTTCACGATTCCAATTTTTTATTACTCATAAGAGCCACAATGGTACATAGTACTATAATGCCATTTGAAATCTGAACAATTGTCTTACATCTTTGACGTGGTGACTCATTAGGAATAATTATGGTCTTTCTTAGGGACAATAAACATGCCAAAAAGATTGTTTTGAGGATTAACTGATCTTTCTGTAATTTAATTACATTGTTGTTAGCACCATGGAGTTGATTCCAACTCCTAGTGACCCTGTGTACAGCAGAGCTGAACCGTGCCCAGTCTTTTTGCACCTTCCTCTCACCTTCCAGCGCTCTATCAGACAATGATCCACTGCCATTCATAGGTTTTTTGTGGCCAATTTTCTCTAAGTGAGTGGCCAGGTCCTTCTTCCTACTCTTTCTAGTCTGGAAGCTCCACTGAAACCTGTCCACCATGGGTGACCTTGCTGGTATTTGAAATACTGGTGGCATAGCTTTCAGCATCACAGCAACATGCAGCCGCCACAGTATGACAACTGACAGACAGGTGGTGTGGTTCCCTGACTGGGAAATGAACCAGGGACAAGGTGGTGAGAACACCAAATTTTAACCACTAGATCACCACTAACCACCAGTGCTTGGTATATAGTATTTGCTTAATCAACATTAGGTATCATTAATTTGAAATGTCATTATAATCACTACTTCAGTTTCTTTCTAAATGTCTCAGCATGACAGAGTTCTCCCAACTTTATAATACTTTTCTAAAGTCCAAGAATTGAAAGAATCTGGAAATTGCATGGTCCAACTCTCATGTTATATAAACGATTCACTGACCAAAGTCACAGAGGGAGATGGTACAGCTTTGTATAAAAGAGTGAGGGCTCTGGAGTCGGACATGCCTGTCTTGAGTCCTGGCTCAACCAGCCTGTCAGCTGAGTTAATTCTGCCAAAACCTCAATTTCCTAATTTATGGAATAGGGATTAAATGAGATAATGCTAATAAAGCACTGAGTGCAGTGCCTAACACATATTTTAAAAAATCAATAAATGCTTACTATTATTATTCATCTTAATCTTCCTGTTATAAGATTATATTTCCTCTGTTCATCTTTTTTTTGGTCTTTATTTTACCTTCAATTTTTTTTTTTGTATTGTGGTAAGGACACATCATGAGATCTACCTTTTTAATGGATATTTTTGCTTTTTTTCTCCCCAAACCCCCCCAGTACATAGCTGTATATTTTAGTTGTGGGTCCTTCTAGTTGTGGCACGTGGGATGTCACCTCAACATGGCCTGACGAGCAGTGCCATGTGCGCGCCCAGGATCTGAATCTGCAAAACCCTGGGCTGCCGAAGTGGAGCATGTGAACTTAACCACTCGGCCATGGGGCCGGCCCCACTCTGTTCATCTTTTGAAGAAATGTGTATAAATTGCTCCTGTGTTTATTCTGAACTTCACTCCTATCTAACGATACTGGCCAGCCATACCAGACTGAGGAAGACTATAATACTTATTTTCCAAATCAGGCAAACTCTCCCTCCTCCTTTCTGTGTGTGCTTCTTTTGTTAGACTATGCCTCAATTTCAAATTACTTTATAGTCTTCCAATGCTCCAATCTTTCCAACTCTGTTCTATGGATCCTGAGAATACATATGTGAAAATCGTGCTAAATATGTCTTTAACAAATACTTTGTGAAAGATTATACAATAGGGAACAAAAGATGGTGTTTTTGGAGATTTCATGCAGTTGTGGGCCAATGAACTTCACAGAAAGCACCCTTCCAATTCATTTGCTTCAAAAGGCTAAGGAAATAACCTATTTCCTTTTCCCTCTTTTCTATCTGCTTTCTCTGATGTGTTCCCAGATACTCAAAGAAAGATTCAGATATCCATGAAATCTTAATATGCTGCTTGAAGCCAGAAAAAATAAAGAACAGTATGCCACTATTTAAGACCAGGAAGAATCCATCAGTACTTGAGGGGGAATTTGGTTCAGTCTTAGAAATTACTAAGAGTCTTTCTTTCCCAGTTAACAGGAAAGTAATGTCAAACGGCTCAAATTTGCATGGAATTCTACTACTCTGAAGAAGCCTTAAGTAATCCTACAAACTTGGCAATTAGTCCAGCAGCCTACATCTTCATCTGTTTCCAGAGGAGCGGCAGCAATTTCTGGCTTTTCCTACAGCCCTTGTACTTGACATCATTTAGCCTAGACTTAGACCTTGACCTTGCCTCTATAGTTGGGGAAGAGTTCAGAGGGACCATATCTCAACAATGCCAGAAAGGCCATAAGGATAACTTTAAAGGCTCCTCTCACACTAATGACTCTATCTTTTTACCAGCTTTGTTCATCTGATTAGATTAGATTTAAATTTTCCTTTAATCTTGCGTATTTGACAAGGTTCTCTAAGTACACTGAGACTTTCTCCAAAAAAGCAATCCACGTGATTGGATCAGAAACCACTATTGGCCTCTGGAAATCAAATGTTTCAGCAGATCAGATCAGTGTGTGTGTGTGTGTGTGTGGGGGGGGTCATTTCCTGAACTTTGCTTGGGTTCTTTGATATTTTTCTGCTAATCCATGTAGATCTGCTAAGGAGTCTCTTATTGACCGGGATGGGGGTGAGCTCTATCTTCTACTTCTTTTCTTTCCTTCTCTCCCCCTTGCCTCCTCAGCACTGAATGAAGGATGAAGCAGCACTCTACCAGGTACATGAGTAGTGGTTTGCTCTTGTTCACCAGAATACTTCATAGCTTCCATGGGACCTTATCTTTCTCCTTCCCTAAGTGTTCTGGATACGATATTTTGACCATTCAGTGTAGTTCAGAGACTCATCATGTAAGCCTGTCATAAACAATCTATATCTTTAGCATTAATTTCAATGTTAGGGAATCTTCTGAAAGAAAAGAGAATTTTGGTGGGACCAGGGTAGTAGATTACAGCTCACATGGCCACAGATGGTGGGACACTGATTTGGTAGATACCTAAAGACCCAGATCAAACACTGACACTTATTCGCAAGGTTCCCACCTAGATTTGAGTAATTTTGGAATGGGGTTTTTGGTTATGGATGTAACACTAGATTTGAAACTTTTGACCTAGTTGTGATTAAAATTACTAAGTGAATGGGAATTTACTTTTTTCTACTGGCATTCTGTCTTGTAAAAAGAAGAAGGGAAGGTGATTATAGGCACCTAAGATCAAATTTAGTAAAAATCACTGGAAAAAAACCCAGAAGTGTGATTTAATGATCTGAGAAATTAGGCAAAAGTGTCAAGTCTGAAGAATTTAAAAACGGTTATAGGTCAAAGCATTAAAAACTTATTTGGGGATAGAGTGGCTACAAGGGGAACCTGGTGAGGAATCTGCCAGGGGTTAATTGCAACCCTGCATGAAAAGCAGTTAACAAGTGAGAATTAGAACACCCAGGAGGAAAAGAAAAATGTTTCCAGTGCCATGAGAAATAAACAACAAAGGAGAAATATTTCCTTTGGCTACCACTACCTCCTTTTCAAAAGCTCAGAGGAGCTATGGGGAATGCCAAGGACTGGTTTTCTCTCAACTCCCTCTGAAACATTTGTCTTCATTACCACTCTTTTTAATCAGGGCTCCTTCATGAGTGTTTCTGCTCAGCCCCTAAGGGGCAGCTCTGGTCTGCGATAAATCAGAATCCACACCGCAAGTCACTAATCAGCACTCCCAGGGAAAGAAAAACAGAGAAGTGCAGACCACTACATTGAAAGGGCCTGGGGGCTCACGGGCCTCAAGGAAGAAAGGGCTTTATGTAGAAATAATAAATTAGTGAAGGTGATATAGGATTCCCCTGTTTAGGATTTATTTTAAAATCCCAAACACAAATTGTTCACATGATTATAAAAGTTTGGAATATAATTTCATTTTAACAACGTTAAGCTAGATTATGACTTTGCTTAATGGGTTGTAATTTGTACCCTCAGCTTAATAATTTTGATACCTAATTCAAAACCTAGTAAGACCAAGGCAGAGGGACAGGAGATAAATTAAAATAATTAAAACAATCAAAGTCAGAAACTCTTCTTCTCACCTCTTGTTTCACTGATGTCATTAAGAAATAAGACAAAACATTCCAGGTGAGGGGCCGGCCCAGCAGCGCAGCGCTTAGGTGCGCACATTCCGCTTCTCCGTGGCCCGGGGTTTGCCAGTTCGGATCCCAGGTGCGGTCATGGCACCGCTTGGCAAACCATGCTGTGATAGGCATCCCACATATAAAGTAGAGGAAGAAGGGCATGGATGTTAGCTCAGGGCCAGGCTTCCTCAGCAAAAAAAAGGAGGACTGGCAGTAGTTAGCTCAGGGCTAATCTTTCTCAAAAAAGAAAAAAAAAAGAAACAAATTCCAGGTGAGAACTCTCTAATGTCTATGATTTGATTTACTTTGCTTAAATGGAATTAGAATCATAAAATTTAAACATACTGTATTTTTTCACTGGAAAGGATTTTAGAAATAATCTAAGAAAAAGATTAAATGGACTTGCTAAAAGTCAGCATAGCTGGTTAGCAGCAGAGTTTACTCTAGAATCGACGACTGCAAACATCTGACACAACTAAAGATCTCATGCATGAGTCAAATACTGAAATAACCCACTCACAGAGAGAGAGCAAAGTGAAGGGAAGAATAGAATATGAATCAGGAAATGATGTGGGCTCCAGTCCTATGTCGACCAACTACTGGTTTACCCTGGCTAAAAGAGTCTCAATTTCTTCATGTATAAAACGGGGTTTACAACTTTCCTGAAGATATTATAGGTTGCTCTAATTCCCCATAAATTCAAGGTATTATTATAAATAATTTTTCTGAGAGTATTAATGGGCTGAAGAGCTAACAAGATTCATGAAAAACAGAGAAAATTCACTTTGCATGGGAAGATAGAGCCAGATTATAGCAAATACTTCCAGGACTGTTGGATACAAGCTTAGATATGAAATCACTCCTGAGGTACAAAATCAGACCACAGCCTGGCATGCAAATTAGCAAGCAAACAGTTGAGTCCATGGCTTCCAAAATTGATGCTAACTTTTCCAATGACAAACCTAAAACCTACTTTACGTTTATCTGCCAATGACAGAGTGTGTATGGCCAGAAAGTATGTCATGGTTGACAGCCAAATATATGATGCTCTATGGCAGTAAAAGCAACACACCTGCCTCGGAGCCAAGGCCTACTGCTGTTCTGACTTTGTTGGCATTCTTTTGCTTGTTGTCTGGGAAAGCCGATGGCATGATAATGTTATCTCACCATGGCTTGACAGATATGGACCTTGTCCTTACACAGGGCAGCCTCCCTCTGAGGCACAATCACATCTATCCAAAAATGTTCGTTTCCCTCCACTCCGACATTATTAAAATATAACTACAAAATATAACTAAGGAACTGGCATCCATCAAAGTGATGAGCACTTCCTGTGTCTAACTGCATAAAACAGCCTCCTGCTTTTCCCATTTCAACCAGAACCCTTGTCTGTCACCGACTTTATGAAGAAAAACTATCATAAGACCTTAGGAGAAACAATTTCTTGATACTGACTTCAGGAGCTAGGGTCTGAACTGCTTGGAGCCCGACCGAACTAAAAAAGAGGCCAACTTGACTAGAGTGTAGGTGCTTATACAAGAAGCATAGCTAGAATTTTGAATCTTCGTTCAAAATGTTTAGTATGAGCATTAGTATGTAGTATTTAGTAGACTTCCTGCTGTAAAATGGGACACAATCAAAGGTTCTTGAAAACAGGAGTGACATGATCAAAGCAGTATTTGAGGAAGAAGATTCTATCAGTATTAGGAAGGATAAACTGGGGGAGGTGGCCAGGTCAGAGAGACTGATGTTTGTCGGACCAATCTGGACACTGCTGCAATGCTCCAGGCAAGAGGCAATTAAGACTCAGTTCTACGCTTATTCTGATGAAGGGCGCTCCTTGGGCTGCACTGATCATTCTTTTGTAGATGAGAATTAATGATGACAAGGAAACTGTATAGATCAGTTTCCGATAATAACTGTGAAGATATTTTATTTGATGGTTTTTAAGGAGCTCTGGAAATTAGAATTGAGAGAAATACTCATGCAATTATTATTAAGTAGTAATAGGCATTTGAAAAAGCTTTAGATAAAAAAGTATTTACAATAAATTTAGAATTAGTCATATAAACCTAGTAAAGTTGAATATGGGTCCTCAGCCTATCTACCAAATATGTGATTAGAACAACTGGCCAGATGCTATTAGCACAACGTCCATATGCTCTATCTGGGCCCTGCCAGCTGTCTGAGCCACAGAAGCAGAGTGTGGATGACAACACCGTGGAATACCACGTTACCTTTACAAACAACAGCAAACCAAGAACTACTCTTGGTCTAGAGAAAAGTGTTGGCAGCATTTTTTAAATACAGATACGGATTTTATTTTTCTTTTAAATACTGCAATTAAGCCAAATATAATTTAATGATCTGCTGTGAGAAATGAATAAGTCTGCCTTATACACAAAAATGGCTTCTGTAGATCTTGAAGAGTGGCTTGACAGAAGAAATAAATCAAATTGTAGTTTCTAAATATGGATACAGAAGAACACAGAGAAGTTCATGGGGGAATGAAAGGTGTCAAACCAGGCTCTAAAACTGAGGACCTTCACCTCCCTTAACATGACACTCAAGGTCTCCTCCAACGTCACACATGAGAGCTCCTCTTCTGTTTCAGAGTGCTCTAAGGAGGCTCAAAGTCCTGGAAGTTGAAAATCAAGTCTGGTTGCTATAAAGCAGCCCCTCTCAGACATATTCTCATTCCTGACAAATACCCACCCACTGGCAGGCCTGGGAGACACATGGCGACCAGAGAAAGTTGTCAAAACTTATCATTATAAAACGTCCATCTTCCAAAAGTACAACCTTTGCTCAATGCAATGTTTTCCTTGGGAGACAGCTCTTCTGAGAGCTATAAAAAGGGGGTTAGAACTGATGAGGTTAGTGTGTGTAGTCTATGCTAATGCTCATGTTAAAAATGTAAAGGTGAATAATGATGGTGGAATGTTTTACCAAAAACAGAAAACAATAGTAACAACAAAATTCATTAATTATGTTCCTCTACTTCAAAGAATTTCATAACTTTTCGCATTCCTCTTTCGAGAAAAGAAAACTGCGCCTAAGTTATATGGCCCTCCTCCTTTAATTTCCTTTCTTATTCTATACCCTCAGGTGGCCAGCCTAGTGCTGCGGGGCCCGGGCTGCATATAAAGTTCACAGCTCTTTGCCTGATCTCATGATCCTCTATCAAAACAGCGCTTTCAAGAGTGTTTCCTGTCTAGTTCTGCCGTTGCGTGAGTGTTTCCTTGGCTGGATCAGCTGCCAAATTAAATCCCTTTGGTAGAAAACTGCAGAGAACTCAATATAGCCCTGTGTCCCCCCCCCCCCCCACCTTAGGCTTGACATCCGGAAGTGACTTAGGAAGTACCCTAATGGTTACCAAATTTTTGGAAACTGATTTAACTTTTCTGGGCTAAACATGTGTTTAGGAGAGACTGCATCACTAATCATCACTTGACCTTGTGACAGACCAAAAGTTGCTGATTTTCTTTTCCCTTAAAAACAGAAAAAAACAACGTCTACTGGCTAGCACAATGATGTAAATGCAAAATCATGTTGTGAGATGACTGCAGACATGCTGATTTCCAGATGTTTGACAAGACAGGGCAGAAACACCAAAAAGGACGGTTAACAGTTTCTGTCACAAACTCTGCTGGGTTACTTGCTTTCTGGGGGTTTTATACAGCTGTTGAACCATTTAGGATACAGAAGAACTGGAGGTTTGTCTATCACTTGTCAAATTCTAATCCATCAACTGTGGGTAAAAAGAACTCTGTCTTTGAAAATAGAAAATTTTCCAAATCTATTGTTATCGCTGTGTTCAGAAATAACTGTAGTGTGATTTGCTTGAATGTATATTTACTGTTGCCTCATCTTTCATTTAAATAAGCTTGTAAACCAATCAAGTAAGATATGAATCTTCAACAAAGCTCTGCACATTCCACTAAATATCCCCTCTGAATATCAGCCATAGATAAAATCAAGTCAAAACATAATATTGCTCAGACTGTCCTTGCTGCACGGGCTTCCTTTTGATGTGCTCATCCTTGACTCACACTATTCCTGGTGGAAGTCTTCCAAAAAAAACCAGATTTAGTTGTCAGATTTACAGTATCAAGGAATCTCCAAAATGAATGGGTTCCTTAAAAGAAAAGCCAAACTTGGGGTAATTACATTCAAATTCCTTAATCACATTTTCTGAGCTCAATGGGAATTGTGGTGTTTCTTTCCTGAACATCTTCTCCAGGGTCACATGAATGCAGTACAGATTCTTCCTTCAAAAAGATTTCTAACATAAAGACTCCTCCTTAGCAAAATATTAGTTTTAAGTGTATGCTTCTTAAGTTGTTTTTTTCATGCAGCTAGAAGCAGTATGTGGTATGCATGATTGCATGTATGTATTTATTTATATCATCTTCCTCCCTTTTTAGCTAGCCCTCTGCCCCGCCCCCCCCCCCAAAAAAAAAAGGATACAGAGCATCTCAGGAGTATTTGCAAACGCATAGTTTACTAGTGGTGTTAGACACTATTGTAGTATTTACTTCTTCCTTACCTCTGGGCTCATAAGAGGATTGTACTTTCCCATCCTCTTAGAGTTCAAAAAGAACTTTTTGTATAATGGAAATGTTCTGTATTTTGTTTTGTCCAATATGGTAGACTAGTAATGTGGCTAGTGCAACTGAGGAACTGAACTACAAGTTTTATTTAATTTTCCTTAATTTAAATTTAGGTTAGCAAATGTAGCTAGTGGCTACCATATTGGACAGCACAGTTCTAATCCACGAATTGTGATCAGGTGACCAGTTTGAGACCTCCAGTGTCCCCTTCCCTCTGCCATGGTCACCTGCAATAATTTAATGGTGAAGCCTTGGTTAACTTAGGTCCATGAGCGGAGAGAGCATGGAGCAGAGACTCTTGAAACCCGTGATGGACAGTAATTCAGCCAGAAAAGTCACAAAATGTACAAGAAAAAAAAATATAACAAGTACTGATCTTTGTGAAGACTTTATGGGTCAAATATTACCCATGAAAATGTCCATAAGCTCCTACTTCACATGTGCAGGTGGTGATGGAATAAGAGGGGGAGATGTAGCTCTCAAGCAGATTAAAACTATTCTCTAAAGAAGCACCATAATATAAAACTTAAGTGCCTGTGATAAAGGATGGATAATTTAGGACACTGTACCAACCGACTGGAAAAAAAACTCAAGAAGAAATCTTAACACATTTTATGTTGTTGTTGCCGTGTAAGACATTCTTGTTTCAGAGTAGTAAAGATATGTTTGTTAGCAATATTTTTCCCACAAAGAGAAAAATCCCCTCGTCATGAAAGAGTTAAAAGAGACCAAAATTAGACACAGTTCATGTTAAAGGTTAGAAGAATAATCAGTCATTTGAAAAACACTACATAAACATTTTTCCGGATGCAATTTTCAGTCCAAGGATACATTTCCCAGTAGAAATCAGCAGCTAAAAAGGAAATCATTTCGTCTCCATAAGTGCCAAATTGTATCCTGATTTTTCCTGGTCTGGCTCAACTTTCAAAACTAGTGGTTCAACTTCTGCAATCTTTCACCCAATGACTATGTAAACACATCTTTATAAGACAGACATAATCCTTGGGTGGGCCAATTTATGTTGGATTATGAAAATACTTAAAATACAAAATCGTATAATGACTGTTGTCCTTTGGTTTTCACTAAAAGGAAAGAAAAATCCAGTTAACATAGGCAGTGGTTCATGTGAAGATAATGTGACACATATACATTGCTTTCTCTTTTTCCAATATCTTTGAAAATAAAGGATTGCTTCATATTTTGGCAAGGTAGTATGTAAATTAAGAATCTGCAAACACATCTCTGATGTGCTCACATCACATGCCATACTGTACCACACAATTGGAATGAATTAAACTACTCACACGAGGCCAGCAAAAAATTCTCACCCTTGGAGGTACTTTGGATCTTCTGTATTCGGTCAAAGGTTATAGAAACATTAGTCTTAAGGATAAAGCAATCTTAAGTAAAAACCAAAAGATTCATTCAGAATTTATTACTGCCTCCGATTCATATATATCTCATTATTCAGAACTCTCTGTAACACAATTCAAGGAGAATCTCAACCCTAGCTGGGAGAAATCATAAATTTTAAATCTTCATGGAAAGATAAACTCTGCTTTTTCACTTCTCCCTGGAAATTCTAGAGCTTTTATAGTCAGCTACAAAATGCATCATGAAAAGCCTATCTTCAACATTTACCATGTGGAGGGGAAGAATTTTAACTTTTCCTCCAATGGATAAAGTTATGCAAAAGAAGACATTTTGGGAGTCTTTGGAGAGTGCAGAATACATTATAGCTATAAGATCTGGAAAAGTCTGGTTGAACGCTACGAGATTTTTCACATCTGTGTCTATACATTCATGTCTTGGGAATAATGTATCTCCAAAATCATTCACAGAAAAATGTTGCAAAGTACTCCTTCTTTCAGTGAGCAAAGCTTAAGAGCTGCAATCACAAACATTTCATTTCATCATATGTTGTTGAGAATTATATCAAATGTCCATAATTAGATTCATAAAAATGATTTTTGCCAATATTGTTAAAAATTATAACAAAGCAAAGAATTTTAAATAGCTTAATTCTAAGAGTTTCTTAGAATTTATAGCATAATTCTCTGAATAATTTTCTAATGGATATAGTAGTCTTTCATCTTTGCTCCTGAGAAAACAAATAACTATGTTATTGACGCAGTATGAACAGATTATAGAAAAGAACACAGGACAATGCACATTTCCTTTCATGTGCTAGGAGAGGCCCAAGAATGATATCCTTTTTTAATTCACAAAATTTTAACTGAGTGTGAGGACCTATTAGGATTGCATTTTCCTGTTCAAATGACTGGTTCTACCCAAACCAGCATGAAATATTTAATTAAATATTTTCATTTAACTCTAATGTGAAAGACATAAAACTTCTAACTTGTTTGCCAAAATTAGCAAATCTTTAGTTCTTCTGAAAAGAATATACATATATAGACATTCAAAACTATAAAATTAAAGGTTATTTAAATCTAGCTTTTAAATTAAAATATTTTGCATTCCTTTCTGATTTAAAACACTCTCCAATGAAAGCCACCATTATTTATAAGTGAAGAAAGAAAAGGGAATTTGTCTTCCTTCTCCCTGCTCCTCACTTTGCCATTGTCACCTGTATCTATTTCCAGGAAGCCAATATTCATTAGGGTTAATCTGCCTACTAAATGAATAAACAAAGGATTTCTCTGTCACTAAGAGGCCAGGTGAGCCGATAGCATCTTCTAACACAGAAAATCATCTGTACCATACAGCTCAGGAAATTACCTGCTGCAATCCCACACCTGGGATCATTTGGCAGGCAGATCTCTAATGTTGAGTAATATACGGAAAATGGACTATAACCATTTTTTCAAAGGACTGAAAATCTCACATATTTCAGAAACAGAAGAACATTTTTATTTAATTAACTGGATAACTCATCAAGGAAAATTAGTGGAAAAAACCCAAGAGGAAACTTTCCATGTTTTTTCCCCCTAAAAACCAACAGTGGCTGTAAGAATTAATGGCCAAGTGCCAGCACACTATGAAATAAAAACCAATACAACAATACCAATATTTCTGTGGATCACAAGATCTTAAAAATAACATAACAGTTCTAGAATAGTATGTAGTCAACAAACTAAATAAGAAAGATACATTATTATAATCTCTACCTTTACAGACTGATAAATTCAGACAAGTAAAGTTACATGATCTCAGTGTCATCAAGACACTGGGAAAAGAACCCAAGACCAATTATTTGCTAACATATTCAACAGATAATATTGCCTCCCTGTATTTCCCTTTGTGGAGCAGAATCCCAGGTCTTGTTTCCCTGTAGAAATCATTTTTTCCAGCTAAATAATCCCAAAGGAAACCATTGGTGGTAAATAAACAAACACAAAATAAAAGAAATGAGGTCAAAGATATCTGACCTCCTTCCAAATGTGGAGAAAAAAAATATTCTAGATCCTAGTTTTAAATAACATTTGATAGCCTGAAAACTATGTGGTATAAGCAGATAAAAGAACTGGAGGTCTGATTTGATTAGGCACATGACACCTTAGCAACAAAACTCATTTACAACACATGAAAACAAATAGTGATTAGGGATTATTACTTTCTCAAAATTAGGTTCAGTCCTACAGGAGAGCCTAGTTGTGATACAGAATGAAATAAGACCAAATCTATCAGCTGGAGTGCCAATGAGAATCAACCAACGTGCTATCCTTGGCACATGGGGCCATTACATAGCTGAAACTCATGCTATCTTTATTCAACTTTTAATAATATACTTGCAGAGAAAAGCAGCCAAACTCCTGGGCAGATTATATCATTCTCCAGAGGGACTAAAGACTGGAGAATGAAAAGACTTAGGAAAGGGTTAGTCAACGTTTAATGAGTGCCTACTGTTTGTCAAACCCCACATGAAACAGGACTGGGTTTGCTCAAGGGTGATAAAAAACAGATACGGTCTTTGTACACAATATGTGTTATCATTATTATTATATTTGAATGTCTTCGCTTCACAAGGGTTCCCTGGGTTTTTTTATACTGAATATGTCAGATATACATCAGATACAAAAAACTGTTGGGAGAGGTACCTACGTGGAGGAAAGGCTATCAATGGCGAAGCAGTGAAAATGAGGGACCCCAGCCCCACGTACATTGTAGCACCTAAGGAAAAGCAGAGTAGAAAGAAATAAAAAGGACTTAGTCAAAACGTGGGATCTTCCATAGTTTTTATCTGTTGGGCCAGGTTTTCTGAAATAAGCCATTTAAACATAAATCAAAGTAAATGCAAACTGTATGTGATTCCCAACAGCCATCAGCTTATATTGTTGTATTGACAACAGATGCTAACTATATGAATAGTTACATATTCCTGAATTTATTTTTGCTGAGAGGGTTTTCTGGTGTATGTGGGAAAATTCAGCACGTCAGTTTAAGGAAATGTATATGATTTCCCTTTCAAGATCCTACAAAAACATATGGGAGCAAGATAATGTTTGTCCTGACCTGCCAAAATCCTGGGGAGATCATCTCAAATCCACATCACATTCCTGAGCACTAATGCTCACACTGGGGCTCTGGCATCAGCAGATGTGTGAAAATGCATGTACTCAGAGAACTCCCTCACGGCTTCACATCTAAAGAAGCTCCTCTACAGCAGCTATTCCAGCCAAAAGCTGAAAGGATGTTTCCAAGTTAAGTATACCTTCATTTAAGCCAGTGTCTGGACAGAAAAATTCAACTGCAGCATCTGTTATTTGGCTCAGAACCAAGAGGAGCCTGAGTGAATGTCAGACAGATTTTCAGGAGGCCTCCCATCTTCCACTCCCCAGTCCTCAAGTTCTTTCAAAGACTCTGGGAAATTTTTCCTCACTCATGTAACAATTTTTAGCAATCAAATTTTCCCGTTTCAAACCCATCACTGAAAGAGGCCTGTGTATGAATTTAGTCGTGATTAAAACAGGGGCTGGGGATCCGTTCAGTACTATCCCCAGTTCACTATTTAGGCTGCGGCAAAAAAATATGTATCCTGAATAATAAGAATGAAAAAATGTTGAAAACATTAACAAGACTAAACTACCTTTGCATACTTTCTTTAAAATTTTCTCTTGTAAAAATAATAGTTTTTAAGCCTTATAAAAGTGACACAAGTTCACGGTAAAAAACTTTAAAGAAGAAAATTAAAACTGCCCATAATCCCATTGCTCAGAAGTTAAACACTATTTACATTTTGGTCTGTTTCCTTCTAGTTTCTCCCAAGAGTGTATATATATATATATATATACACACACATATATGTATATACACACACACACACACAGATGCCCATATATTACTGTGTATATACATAACTGCTTTTTTTACACAAAACTTTATATGGTTTTGTATCTTTCTAGACTTATAACGGCAAAAAGAAAAGTAGTGGTCGCAATCTTAATTAGACAAAAAGGGATTAATCAAGAAGAAAAGGACACCTAGAAATGTTAAAAAGGATACCTAGGTATATTATATTGTGCAATGAAGCCCTAACAGTCATGAATATCTACATATCGCATAATACAACATTGACATTATATAGCAAAACTACAGAAATATAAGGAGAAATAAAGAGAAACATTAGTAGCACGAGATTTTACTTCACCTTTCTAAGTCCGTGATAGGATATATATGGCATTAGAAGACATAAACATAATTAATGAGGTAACTCTAACTTATATAAACGTAACTTTATATCTTGAAAATGGAGAAAATGCCCTTTTTTCAAGTGCCCATAACATAAATTCACAAAAAATAAGTATTTCTGCCAAAAAATAAAATCTGATCTAATCTTCTAGATCTAATCAACAATTTACAGGAAATTTCAGAGACAAAAGAACACCAGGGGGATGCAATCAGCAAAATCCTGTTTGTGGGATGGAAAATACTACAGGATAAACGGCCCAGTTTCTTAAGAAACTGTGAGGAAGTGACAAAAGGAGGTGGAAGAGAAACCTATATATTAAGAGTCTTATGAGATATATCAATCACTTGTAATGTATGGGTCTTATTGGAATATGATTTTTTTTAAAATGAGATAATCAGGGAGTTTAACATGGGTTGGAAATTTGATATTAAAGAATTATTGTTAATTTTTCAGCATGATAAGACTTTGCTTTAAAAAAACATATGTGCTGGAGATACCTGGTTTTTGGAGATATGTGCTGAAATATTTACAGATGAAATAAGACGATGTCTGAAATTTGCTCCAAAATAATATGACAGGATAGTGGTGTTATACCATCAGTTTTATATGTTCTATATAAAACCAGTTTGGCCATGAGTTCTTAATTGTTAAAGCTACCAGATTGTTAGGGGTTCGTTATGCGATTCTTTCCATGTTTGCATATATTTGAAATTTTTTATAATAAGGACTTAAAGAGAAGACAGAGCATGTGTGCGCATGTACACAGGCACACACACACATACATGCAGAAACTGACGATACCAAGTACAGATAATTCTTTTGAGGAGTTATGCTTTAAAAGAAAGCCAAGAAATGGGCCTGTAGCTGATATTGCTTTTAAAACAGACCACATGGTTCATCCAATTTTATTTAAACTTCTATTCTGAGTAGAGAGAGATCACAAATGTTAGGAATTGATGAATCTAGTGAGAGTGTTTAGATATTTGCTGCACTGTATATTTAAAATTTTTGAGTAAGTTAGAAATTTTTCATAATAAAAAGTTGTGAAATAAAGTTCCTACTCACTGCCAAGTTAAAAAATTATCTTCAAGGGCCAGCCCTCTGGCCAAGTGGTTAAGTTTGCACACTCCACTGCGGCAGCCCAGGGTTTTGCCGGTTCGGATCCTGGGCGTGGACATGCCACCGCTCATCAGGCCATGCTGAGGTAGCATCCCACATGCCACAACTAGAAGGACCCACAACTAAAAAATACATAGCTACATACCCGGGGGCTTTGGGGAGAAAAAAAAATAAAATCTTAAAAAAAAATTATCTTAGCAATTCTTGCCTGCTTATACTTTCAAATGCACTAAAGAATTAATTTCATCAAGGGGCTGGCCCAGTGGCGCAGTGGTTAAGTTCACACATTCTGCTTTGGTGGCCCAGAGTTCACCAGTTCGGATCCTGGGTGCGGACCTAGCACTGCTTGTCAAGGCATGCTGTGGCAGGCATCTCACATAAAAAAACAGAGGAAGATGGGCACGGATGTTACCTCAGAGCCAATCTTCCTCAGCAAAAAGAGGAGGATTGGCAGCAGATGTTAGCTCAGGGCTAATCTTCCTCAAAAAAAAGAACAGGGGCCTGCCCCGTGGCCGAGTGGTTAAGTTTGAGAGCTCCACTACAGAGGCCCAGAGTTGCACAGGTTCGGATCCTGGGCGGGGACATGGCACCACTCTTCAGGCCACGTTGAGGCAGCGTCCCACATGCCACAATTAGAAGGACTTGCAACTAAGATATACAACTATGTACCAGGGGGAGTTTGGGGAGATAAACAGAAAAAAAAAGATTGGCCATAGTTGTTAGCTCAGGTGCCAATCTTTAAAAAAAAAAAAATAATTTCATCAAGACCCAAATAAAATCTATGTATATTTTGATTGGAATCACATGAAAGTTCTGAATTAATTCTGGAATACCTGCAATTTTCACAATACTCAGTTTCCTTATTCAGAAACATGATAATTAAGTTATGTAAATAATCCATATCACTCTGAAGAGTTTCATGTTTTCTTTATGAAGATGTTCCCTATTTCTTCTTACAGTTATTCCTAAGTATCTTGTTTTCTGGTACTATCATGAGTGAAATTTTTTAAAAAATTAGATCATCTAATTAGTTTTACTGGTTTATAAAAATAGTAGGGATATTTTGCATATTAACCAAGTATGTGATCAGTATAACAAGTTCTTTAAAAGTTGATTCTCTTGAATTTTCTAGATCAAAAAATTATACTGTCTGTAAATGATGATCTTGCAATTATATCCCTCCCTTTATGTTTTATATTTTACTGCATTGTCTGGAATTTTCAGAGGAACTGTATAATGGTCATGATTTTAGAAGGAATGCCAATAGGATTCCACACTAAATACGATGCTGGTGTTTGGTTTAGACAGCTATTCTCTATTATTTAAAGAATGTACCTATCTATTCCTAGTTACCTCAGAATAAATCTCACAAATAAATGCTGAATTTTACCAAATGCCCTTTCAGCATCTAGTGAGATTATCATGTTTTCTTATTGGACTAATTAATATTATATATTACAACAATAGATTTTCTAATACGTGATAAGTCATATTTGGTTATAGTCAATTGTTCGTTTATTGTAACGTTCACAATTTGGTGTGTTGATATTTTACTTGAGATTTATGAATCTAAATTCAAATGTAAGATTGATGCATAGTTCTCTTTTTTGTATGTTATGTCTGTTAGGTTTTAGTCATTCCTTTTTAAAATCCTCTCTTATAGGGGATTAGAAAAATCTTGTCCTCAATAGGTGTTAAAAAGTTCCTGAATGCTAATGCTATTTATTATGAAATAGGAAAAGGCAAGAGGCCACAGCCTGCAAGCACAAAGGTGAGATAATGGCTTCCACATCACTTAACCGTCAGCCTTACTTAGTGTGAAGTGTTGTGTCTAGAGACCTCCAACCAAGCAACCACTTAAAAATATATAGAATATTAAAGTAATTGACAAACATAAGCACTGTCAACTTTTTGGAAGATAATTTAAAAACTATGCTGCAATTTTTTTTTTCCTTTCGCAGGGTCAGTATGGAATAAGAAATAAGAAAGCCAGGTTAGAAAGAAACAAACAATATGCATTTGAAATAGTAAAACCAGAATCCTGAGAAATTAGTCCCTCCTACTTTGGTAAACGTTATCAAACATTTCCATAGCTCACTGGAGTCCTTAGATTCAGTACTATTTTACAACAGATCCTACCAGTTTATCATAGAATCTACATAGTGACCTGGAGAAAGAAAATACTTTGGTCTTTGGGATAGATTCTTTATTTTACAAGGTGTATCACATCCCCGAGTAAAGAAACTTCAATTGCAAGATATTCAGAGCACAAAGGAACTCAATGGAGGGGCTGGCCCCGTGGCCAAGTGGTGAAGTTAGCGCACTCCGCTGCAGGCAGCCCAGTGTTTCGTTGGTTCGAATCCTGGGCGCGGACATGGCACTGCTCATCAAACCATGTTGAGGCAGCGTCCCACATGCCACAACTAGAAGGACCCACAACGGAGAATATACAACTATGTACTGGGGGGCTTTGGGGAGAAAAAGGAAAAAAATAAAATCTTTAAAAAAAAAAAGGAACTCAATAGAGACAGTAACTCAAATCACCTACCATATGAAAGCCAATACCAGCTTACTGAGCTAGGTGCTCATCTCTAGCTCCTCCTGTAGAGACCAGATCCAGAGAAGCCTGAGTCTGAGATCTCTGCAGGTTTACCAGTAAGGTCTCTAGCGGAGAAGAGACCTGTCTACAAAACTCTATTCGTAAAAAAATGAAGCCAGATAAAAGAAATGGGAAAGCAAAGCTGTGCCCATACTTAGGAAGACTCAAGATTCCACACACAAAGCCAATCTCATCCTCAGTCAAGGCACCTTCTATAGCCATCATGGCTTCAATGCTTTTTCTTCCCAGTTTTTTGCAACATTTTCCAAAAAGAAAAACTGTCGGCAAACCATAGCTTACTTTAATGTCCATGAAATGTCTAGCTTTGTTTTAAATTTGTGTAATACTGAACATGATGCTCTAAAATACTGGTAAAGTAAAAGGAAGCAAGGAAGAAATGAAAAATTCAAACGTACCTACCATTACAGAACAGCCTTCAAAGTCTAAAATATTTACTGCCTGGCTTTTCAGAGAACAAGCTCGTTGCCTCCTGATACTGACCAAATCAGGGACAAACTGTACACTTAGAAGATGTATTATTTTTTCATATACACACAGACAAATATATACATATATATTTTTCCTGAAAGATTTGAGTAAATTGCACAAGCCGATTCCACTTAAGGGAAAATAGAGTAGATGTATGTTTCTCCAGCTAAGTACAACCAAAGCCCCTGGACATTATATACAAACAAACATAAGTAGACTCTTAAAGGTGGAGAAAAGAAGGCAGACCAGCGAGGACCTTCAGGACACAAGAAATGACAGAAGGAACATGAAGTATTTGGGTATTCTTTTTGCCTCAAATATCCTGCAGTGGAGCTGAAGCAGCCGACAAGCTGAAAATGCCAACAAACAAGGATGAAAAAAAGTCTAAACAAAAAGCCTAACTTTCTAGCCAAAAGAATAGGAAACGGGCAGCCTCACGAGACAGAAACTTTTAGGAAATAACTATTTAACTCTAGCCAAACACCACAGAAGAAACTGTGGCTCTACCACCACCCATGCCAGCAAAGGCCAAGGCGGGCACGTAGACTTCCACCCCCATGAGGCCTGTAATAAGATGCCCAACAACCCCACTAGGGTGGTGCCAGGGGAGGCTAAGTAGGGAGTCAGGACTTCATTCCTCCCAGCTACTAACAAGAACCACTCTCCGACACGCATATTAGCAGTGTCGGTGCAGAACAAATAGGGAGCTTTGACTTACCCCACTCCCAGCAATAAAGGGGCACCCCTGCTCCTCACCACTCTTGTGCTGTCAGAACAGGCCTAGGGTAGAGTCAAGACTTTTGTCATTGTCCAGCAATAATGAAGCCACTCTACTGCATTTTCAATAAAGAGCACATGAGAGCTGAATTCCCATCTCTGCCCAATAGTGCCCTGAACTTGAGTAGTAATGCTGGCCAAGCAGGACTTCGACCTCCACCTGGCAGAAGCAAGGCACAACACCCCACTTCCACAGTGGTGTCTGAGAAAGCCAGTTAAAACAAAAGATTTAAATAAGATCCAAATCTTAGGACAACATCCAGGTTTCAACTGAAAATCACTCAACATACCAAGAACTAGGAAGATATTAAACTGAATGAAGAAAAGACAACCAATAGACATCAACCGCAAGATGATAAAGATGTTAAACTATCTGACAAAGACGTTTAAAATGCCATGATACAAATGTTTCAAAGAGCAATTATAAACCTGCTAGAAACAAACGAAAAACTAGAAAGCCTCAGCAAAGAAAGAGAAATTCTTAGCAAAGAAGCAGAAGATGTAAAGAAGAACCAAATGGAAATTTTAGAACTTAAAAATACAATAAACAAAATTCAAAGTTCAGTGGATGGGTTCAACAGCAGAATGAGGGACAGCAGGAAAGAAGAAGTAAATAGTAAAGAACAACAGAAATTACCCAATCAGAACAATATAGAGAAAACAGACTAAAAAATTAACAGAATCTCAGATACACATCTTTTCCAGTTAGTGTTTTCATTTCCTTTGGATAAATACCCAAAAGTGGAATTGGTGGATCATAGGATAGTTCTATTTTTAATTTTTTCAGGAACCCCCATACTGTTTTCCACAGTGGCTACACCAATTTACATCTCACAATTCCAATCTACATTGCACAAAGTTTCCCTTTTCTCCACATCCTTGCCAACAGTTGCTATTTCTTGTCTTTGAGTGTGTGTGTGTGTGTGTGTGTGTGTGTGTGTGTGTGTGAAGATTGGCCCTGAGCTAATATCTGTTGCCAATTCTCCTCTTTCTTGCTTGAGGAGGATTAGCCCTGAGCTAACATCTGTGCCAATCTTCCTCTATTTTGTATGTGGGATGCCACCATAGCATGGCCTGATGAGCAGTGTATAGGTCCGCCGCTGGGATCCAAACCTGTGAACCCCATGCTGCTAAACTGGAGCGTGTGAACTCAACCACTACGCCACCAGGCCAGCCCCTATTTCTTCCCTTTTCTTTTCTTTTTTTTATTTTAGTTGTGGGTCCTTCTAGTTGTGGCATGTGGGACGCTGCCTCAACATGGCCTGATGAGCGGTGCCATGTCCACGCCCAGGATTCGAACTGGTGAAATCCTGGGCCGCCAAATCGGAGCGAGCAAACTTAACCACTCAGTCACGGGGCCGGCCCTCTTCCCTTTTTGATAACAGACATTGTAACAGGTGTGAGGTGACATTTCAATGTGGTTTCGATTTGCATTTCCATGATGATTAGTGATGTTGAGCACCTTGTTATGCACCTGTTGGCCATTTGTACGTCTTCTGTGGAAAATGTCTCTTCAGAACCTCTGCCCATTTTTTAATCAAACTGTTAAACAAACAAAAATTTCTATTGAGTTATACAAGTTATTTATATATTTTGGATATTAACCCCTTAGCAGATATATGATTTACAAATATTTTCACCCATTCCATAGGTTACCTTTTCAGTTTGTTGATGGTTTCTTGTGCTGTTACCGAAGCTTTACAGTTTGATGTAGTTCCACTTGTTTATTTTTGCTTTTATTGCCTTTGCTTTTGGTGTCAAACCAAAATATCATCACCAAGACTGATATCAAGGAGCTTACCACCTATGCTTTCTCCTAGGAGTTTTATAATTTCAGATCTTATGTTTAAGTCTTTAATTCATTTTGAGTTGATTTTTGTGTATGGTGTAAGATAGCAGTCCAGTTTTCCCAAGACCATTTATTGGAGAGATTATCTTTTTCCCAGTGGATATGCTTGGCTCCCTTGTTGTAAATTAATTGACTATATATGCATGGGATTATTTCTGAGCTTTCTATTCTGTTCCATTTTTATGCCAACACTACATTGTTTTGATTACTATAGCTTTGTAATATGGTTTGAAATCAGGAAGCACGATGCTTCCAGTTTTGATCTTTCTCAAGACTGCTTTGGCTATTTGGGATCTTTTGTGGTTCCATACAAATTTTAGGATTGTTTGCTCTTTTTCTGTGAAAAAATGCCATTGGAATTTTAACAGAGACTGCACTGAATCCGTAGATTGCTTTGGGTAGTAGGAACATTTTAACCATATTAAATCTTCCAGTCCATGAATATGGAATATCTTTCCTTTTATTTGTGTCTTCTTCAATTTCTTTCATCAATGTCTTACACTTTTCAGTGCACAGGTCTTTCACCTCCCTGGTTAAATTTATACTTAGGCATTTCATTCTTTTGGATGTAGTTGTAAATGGGACTGTTTTATTAATTTCTCTGATAGTTCATTACTAGTGCATAGAAATGCAACTCATTTTTGTATATTGATTTTGTATCCTGCAACTTTACTGAATTTATCAGTTGTAACTGTATTTTGGTGGAGTATTTAGGGCTTTCTATATATAAAATCACATCATCTGTAAACAGTGCAGTTTTACTTCTTCCTTTCCAGTTTGCATGCCTTTTATTTCTTTTTCTTGCCTAATTGCTCTGGCTAGGACTTCCAGTACTATGTTGAATAAAAGTGGTGAGAATGGGAATCCTTGTGTTGTTACTGATCTTGGAGGAAAATCTTTTAGCTTTTCTTTTTTTTTTTTTTCCTGCTTTATCTCCCCAAACACCCCCCCCCCCCACCCCCCAACCCCATACATAGTTGTATATCTTAGTTGCAGGTCTTTCTAGTTGTGTCTTTTAGCTTTTCACCACTGGATATGATGTTAACTGTGGGCTTGTCACATATGACATCTATTATGTTGAGGAATGTTCCCTCTATATCCATTTTGTTGAGAGTTTTTATTGTGAATAGATCTTGAATTTTTTCAAATGCTTCTCTGCATCTGAGATGATCATGTGATTTTTATCCTTAATTTTGTTAATGTGGTGTATGACATAGATTGATTTGCAGATGTTGAACCATCCTAGCACCCCCTAGAATAAATCCCACTTGTCCATGGTGTGTGATCTTTTTAATGTATTGTTGAATTTGGTTTGCTAATATTTTGTTGAGAATTTTTGCATCTGTGTTCATCAGGGATATCGGCCTGTGATTTTCTTTTCCTGTAGTGTCCTAGACCTGTGTTTAGGACACTAAGTCTGAGGTAATGCTGGCTTCACAAAATGAGCCTGGAAGTGTTCTCCCCTCTTCTATTTTTTGGAAGAGTTTGAGACGTATTGGTATTAATTCTTATTTAAATGTTTGGGAACATATAAGCTAAAGATTTATATATAGGAATTTTATTTATTCTTAATTAGTATGGTAAAGAAATTAGAAACCAAAAAGTTTAATGATAGAAGACTAGCCAAATAAATGATTCAGAGAATATAACCATTAAAATATCTATATTTTGAAATATATTTCACGACTTGAAGGAAATTTGCTGATAATAATAAATGAGGCAAGTTAGAAAACATTGTTTAATATATTGTCAATTTAAAAAATATTATAAGTATAAAAGGAGTAGGCACTAAGGAGTTATGTAAGAAAATGTTAAAAATAATTATATCTGTGGAATGGAATTAGTTTTTAAATTTTATTCTTTATACTTTCTATATTTTCAAAAATGTCTGGAAAGAACATATACATATAAGAAGACAAACTTTCAAATAAAACATCAATAAGCGACAAATGAATTCAACAAACTTCCTTCATTCCCTGCTTTCCCAAAGTGGAGTGTTAAAGCTCTTCCACTTTCCTCATTTTTTTCTTTTCTCCCCAACACTGAAAGCAAGAACTTTTAAGAATTCTGCAGGTTTTTCCTCTAGTGTCAGCACAGTCATGGCTTTTAACGGGCCTGGTTTTCTAGCCACACTCTACTTAACTTTTATTGAAAACCTCACCAATGAAACTAGGCTCCTCCTAAGTTTTTCTGTGATCTTTTGGTTTAAAGAAATTAAAAGTCTGAGGAAAGCAAAGTCCAGGTTTTTGGGTAAACCATGTGGGTGGAAAACTGGGCTGGTGCAAGGCAGTTTTTCAAAGTGCAATGCCCTGCGGCAGGGTAGTTTTCAATAAACATAAGTAGGGAATATTTAAATAGCACCCAATTTACTTTTTATTCTCATAAAAAGGGAGAGATGAAAGAGTGGAGGTGCAGATACAGCTCCATTAAAAGCCACAGCTGAGCTAACAGCAGGGAGGAAACCAAGGAGGTTACCTGAAATATGCATTATACAGCTTGTGAGGATCAAAAATTCACAACTTTTCCTCTTCTCAGCTATGTCTAGATTTATGATATAATCTAGTACCCTCCTGAAGGACACTACTTCCTTCAACTGGGAAATCTTTAAGTTTCTTCGATGGTTCCTTGGGGACCCATCAGAAGCTTAGATCTATTGGGCCCACATTAAGAATGCCCTGCTCCAGGACTGGGCAAAGTTACTCCGATAAGCAAACTTACAGTAAAAGTTTTAAGTGTTATTTTTACAGAGAGGGCAAATCTTTTTCCTTTCATTAAAGCCTTCAGAGACCTTGGAAAAACAAAGATGCTTAGATAAAGTCCTTTAATGAAGCAGGACTAGATAGGGGCAATGCAGAGATTCTCTCACGAGGTGACATGTAATACCTGATTTGGAGCTCAAGGTGCTGACATGGATCCCTAAGTAAATGAGACTGTTCTTTGATCCAATAAATGATGAAGTATGAGATTAAGTGTAGATTTGAAAAGCATGGATCTCAATCCCTCAAGGTTGCTTGAAACAGTAATTACCGATGGTCCAAAGCATTGTCCTATGTTCTACAAATGAAACAGTAAAAAATAAGCCTGTAATATTTTGTCCTCACTTCCACTTTGACCGAAAAAGTTTCTTTAAAATAACAGCAGAAAAGTGTGTCTTGGTTACTCCTTGGTCAATGATTTGCCTCCTAGAAGCCTGGAATTATGTTTAAAGTTCTCAACATCCCTGCCAACGTGTGTGTGGGTGGGGAAGTGGAGTAGGAGAGAGGACATCAAGCCCACCCAACTCCTGGAAATTTTAAAGAAAAGACACAACTTTCCAAGAGAAATAGTCATTTTGGTAAATGAAACCATTTGTAACTTTAGAGGAGTTTTATATTTCCCTCCAACATATTATAAGAAAAATCCACACTATGCCCTAATAGGCTATAAAGCTTTGGTTTAAAGAAGGGTCAACAAGAGCTAAAACCACTAATGTCATACTTGAAGAGGGAAGAGTGGAGGGCAGTGACGTCCCAACACTTTCATGATCCCGATAAAAAGTCTCACCCAGGCTAAAAACCATCTGCCAAATGTATGCCAAGAACATGTTTTACAGCCAAGCTAAAATCTTCTGTGCATATAAGGAGTGTTATAAAAATAATGACATATTCAGCATCCTTGGGAGAGTCTTTCACTTAGAGAAATAAAACAGAATTATCAAAATAGGAAGACAGAAGCTAGTAGGGAGAAATAGGTACAGGAGACAAACTGAAATAGAGACAGAGGGGAAAAAAAATGAGAGAGAGACAATGACAGATCAAGACAGAGTCCAAAAGAAATGTAAACTGGTGGTCTAACATGGAGAGTGATTGCCCCTCTGGCCAAAAAAATGGCCCCATTTCTTCATCTTTTGTAGGCTGAGCAAAATGTATTTACATGCAAAAACAAAAATGACTAAAGTCAAATCCATTTGGGCAGAACTATTTTGAGGTTCTTCTATTTAAGGGAGATGAAGAAGCTTGAGGAATTAATTCCCATTTTGTAGTCCCTAACAAAAACCCCATGAAATGGTTAATTTCATTTCAGTGTAGAGGTCAGCATATTCCTTATTAAGCCACAGTGATGAAGAGCTTTCCCTTAAAGCATGGTCAGAGCTGCCTCAGAATACTGCAAATGTATCCAAACAGTATAGGGTCACAGATTTTAGAATGAGAAGGATCTTTGAACAAACTTATTGTAGGACTCAACTCAGGGTCAGGAAACGAATTGTCATGCTGTCACAATCTAAAAATGGAAGAACTGGATGGTGGAGAAGGAGCGGGTAGGATAATAATTTCTGGGATTTAGACCAGCCCTGAAATATCAGAATCTAATCTACTGCTATTGAACATATCCTCAAAGAACATCAAATATTAGTTAAGAATACAGGCTCTGGAATGAGACTGCCTGGCATCCAACCTGGGGGCTAACACTTCTCTAAGTCTGTTTCCTCAATTATAGAATGAAGACAATAGTATAACCATTCTCCATAAGGTGGTCATGGGGAATAAACAAGATATACATAAAGAGCCAAAAAGACCTTTGGGGTATAGTATAAGCTATTATTATTACTATTGAAATAAAGTAATAAAGAGAGAATTAACACTTAGTGAGTCCTTGTCATGTACTTGGAACTGTGGCCAGAAGCTATACCAATGTTATATCTATTAATTTTCACAACACAGGAGACAGGTGTTTTTATATTCTTTTTAAGGACAGAGACACAAGAATATACCTGGTCGGCTATAGAAATAGAAATCAAACCTATATTTGACCACAAAGTTCATGCATCTCTACTACATGCCTGTCCATTCTAAAAATGCATTTATCAAAAATATAGTTTAATAGAGAGCTATGTAAAACATGTTCATGAGAAAGAACTTCAGATGGCACTGTCAAAGTGGAAGTAGATCTAAGAGTTCTTAGAAGCTGCTTTCAAACTTGTAAGAGCTGTTCAAATCCCATCCACTGGACTTGGTTTTTCACAGGTTAAAATTATTCAGGTTTGTTTTGTATAGTTTATTCGGAAATAGCCTCCCTCTTCAAATTCTGAATAATAATACTTGACTTTTCAATAAACTTAAAAAGAAGAGTTCAGATATGAAAGTATGCCTGAGAGAGAAATATTTTTGCTTTGTTTTTCTTGCCTATTAATGCTTAGGGACTACAGGGTCTTTAACTGGCTCATTTTATGCCTCTGTTTTTTCATCTGCAAAATGGTAACTAAATTTCTGAGCCACAGCTCCTTATTCTGAAAAAAAAGAAAGTATAACAATACCTCTACCTCATAGGATTTTTGTGAGGAATAAAGAAGGTAATGTATGTGAAATGCTTAGCACAGTATACTAAGCCATCAAGTGTTACCAAAAACCACTATTATTCATCATATATAGAATTTAATATGCAGCACAGAAACTGTATGGGCTGCACACAACTCAAGATTTAAGTGGAGATGTTAAATATCCTATTTATTTCCTTTTAATTCTATAAATTTCCATGAATACATAGTGCAGTTAGGTTTCCTTCATAAGTAAGGAAGTACATAATTCAAAATTATATTAACTTACATTAACTTTCATTATCATAACCTCAAAGTAATGTTATCTCAGCCAAGGACATCTACTAATTTACATAAAGCTATTTTTGTGAATGTTACTGGTATATATTCATTAAAGTTCATTAAGTAATTTCTTTTTTTATTCTTAAAATCATATTGTTAAAAATAAACCATAATAAACCCAAATAAACTATATTGTTTATTCCTGAAACCATAATGTTAAAGCAAACTGCTGTGAAAATTCCACCATCCATAGCAGGAGCTCAGAAAAGTATTGCCCTAGAGCCTTTCAATTTGTTAGTATTTTGACCATATCAACCAAATAGAAGGCAAAATTTAGTTACCATTTTGCAGATGAAAAAACAGAGGCATAAAATGAGCCAGTTAAAGACCCTGTAGTCCCTAAGCATTAATAGGCAAGAAAAACAAAGCAAAAATATTTCTCTCTCAGGCATACTTTCATATCTGAACTCTTCTTTTTAAGTTTATTGAAAAGTCAAGTATTATTATTCAGAATTTGAAGAGGGAGGCTATTTCCGAATAAACTATACAAAACAAACCTGAATAATTTTAACCTGTGAAAAACCAAGTCCAGTGGATGGGATTTGAACAGCTCTTACAAGTTTGAAAGCAGCTTCTAAGAACTCTTAGATCTTTATAGTAATAAATATTGTAGTGTACAAAGGTCCATTGGGAATCTCCACTCATATGTTATGCCATGATAGAAGATCAAGGTGTCAGGTCCACTTAGAATCAGGGCTTTTTTGGCTTCTTTTATGCTTTAATCCATATTTCGAAAAAGCAATTAACAATATTTCTTAGAGAAATATAATCACTTTGCTTCCCTCTCCCTCACCCCTAAATAGAGAATAAATTCTAAGTTTCAAACACTAGTATTCCTGTAGTTTGCATTTTCCCACAAGTAGATGAAAAAGAAATGTGACCTTGGGCAATCACCACTCTTTAGTGAAAGCCTTTTTCAGCTTGAGAAAACATTACCTGACTGATAGTGGCTTTCCCAGCTGAAAATAAATGTTTCCTGCTTAAGGGGTAAGAGTCTCTCTGTGAGCGGCAGGGATACCTAGGTGAGCCCTGAGCGCAACAGTCTTCAATCACCAAAACCTCATCAAAGAGGTTTTGCCAATGGCCCCTTAAAATGGAGATGCAACTCAAGAGTGGAGGTGCTGTACTTCTGTGACTTCTATAATGCACATAGTACATGACATAAAGAATAAATAAGAATAGCTCCCAGGTCAGACACACACCCTGCAACCTGCTGATTGTATGAACAAAATCAAGGTAGGCTATTGTGACCTTGATGCTGTTCAATATCCTGGGAAAAAATGAAGGTTTTACAGATTCATATCTTTGCTCTAGTACCTACTAGCTATGTGACAATAGACAAGTTATTCAACATCCCTTAACCTCAGTTTCTTCATTTCTATAAACAAACAAACAAACGACAATAACTTGCAATGGTAACCTGTCAAATTCTGAAAACTACGTTAGGCGTTAAAAAGAGTTTCACTTATGTTTTGCGTGGATAATGCATAGAAACGTTCTAAAAGACTACAGAGAAAAGAAAATCTCCTTATTTCTGTTCCCTAGCCACTCGGTCCCCCTTCCAGGAGGCAACCTCTGTGTCTAGACAATTGTAGAAACTTGGTTTCAATATTCCATGCTGAAATGTTGAATTCATTAACATTTACTGAGTGCCCATTATGTGTCAGAACCATTCAGGGTGCTGTGGGAAGTACAAAGATGAGCTCACAGTTTAGAATGGGAAATGGTTCCCAACTAACTTTAATATGAGGTGATAAACACAACAGTAAAAGTTTAAGAACAGAGGAGAAAATAATTAATTTAATCAATGGGGTGAACTGGAATAAAGAGTAAAATTAAGAACAGGTTTCAAGGCAAATGAAAAGTTTCGGGCACCGGACCAAAATTTTACTAAGGTCTCCCTGGCTTACCCCTCTGGTTCAGGAATTGGGACTCGACCACGGCTATAAAAACTCTAATTAGAGGTATTCACTCATGGCTAAAACTTTCTGACAAAGGAAAGTTCAGCCTGATAGGAGAATGTCGAAGGGTTTACTGTGGATGCGGGAAGTGTCCTCTCTAGGTAGAGAGAAACAGAGGGTGATCTTTTCTCTTCCCAATCATGCACACATTCTTTATTTGAAAACTATATAAACTGATCTACAGAAGGAATTTCTAACTGGGGAGTTCAACTAAAGTTTCAAGTGCAACTGTTGTATTCTCTACAATCTTAACACTGAGCACTTAAGAATAATCGTGGTCCTTCCAATATTCTCAGCACATCAAAGTAAAAACAGTTTTTAGACTCAAAATGCCATGTCTCATAGGGCTGGCTAGAGCATAAGAAGAAATCACTGAACTGCAATGACATTGCCAAAATGGTGGCAATCCTTCAACAAAACTTTTTGGCTTAATGGAACTTAGGTCAGATTCCTATTTCCAAAAATCCTGGGCCCATGTATAAGATGGGGTAGCTTAAAAGGCCCAGTATCCACACAGTGATAGGTCTGAAAGTTACCCTCCAAAACCAGAACACAAAAGCAAGTCCATTCCTTTCTGTGGCTGCTTGCCAGGCTTGACAACAGATCCCAGAAAGCAGGAATTTGCTACAGTTAACGCTTTTTAAAGATAACCTTCAAACACAAATTTCCATGCTAGCCTAATAAGACGAAAGCACAATTGAGTTGAGGGCCGTAATTCCTTATTTTTATTATCTGGTTATGTAAAAGCTACCAAAGATGAGAAACATACCACTTAAAACACAATGCTACTTTTAAAACATAACATAAAAGATAATTTGAAACGCTCTGCAAAATATTTCAACTGATCACACAGTTTACCAAGAACCCAGACAAAGGAAGAGTGGTCATAAACCTAAAGGCAACCCTAATGAAGGGCTCTAGGTCAAGATTACATTTTCTAGGTTTACGCGAGGTAATGGAGATATAAAGACGCAGCATTAAAAATTTTAATCACTTTATGATATATTTAAAGTACTATGTTTTATCAGAAATCAACAATGCAACAAATACTGATTATCTGTTCTGTGGCAGGCACCAATACCAGGCATGCAGAAATACAAAGACAGCCCTTGTTCTTGAAGAGCCCTCTATTACAAGGCATTACTTTCCCTCTCTTTCTCAAGGCTTTCTATCCGTATGGTAATCCAATAATAATGCCATCCAACATGGCAAATTAATCTCAACCACAATATACTTAAACACACTGGTACAAATAGTGACCTAAGAATTGCTACCACTATTTTCTCCTTCTACTTACTCCTGCCCATGGATCATGGATGCCATATCTGCTTACCCAATTTCTTTTTTCAGCATACACTTAGCTGCAGAAAAAGATCAGACTCAAATGTGTTATTATTTAAAGCTGTACTTCAAATCCAGGTATTTGGATCAATGAAAAAAAATTCTATTTTGGTATTCGAAAAATCAGTCACAAGCTGCACAACATTAAAGTCACAACTTTTTTAGGGTATCCGATCACATCAGAGGTGAGACTTAAACTTCAGCACCCAAGATCCCAAAGATACAATGTTCTAATCCTATAACAATACCCTGTTTAGTGATAATTATGATAGCCTCTTAAATACTGTAAAGTGTAGAAAGAGGGACAAAGGTTCTATTTCTCTTCCTTCCATTCACAACTTAGCCCCAAAGTTCTGAATATAAGCATTTTCTGTAACAAGCTACCTTTATAACGTCCAGATAATTAAAGTTCAGGTCAAGAACTCTAGACCATATTGATTACATCTCTATGCAATAACGACCCTCCAGCACTGTTTGTATCCACTATAACAGGGACAGCTTTTAAGTATCTGTGACACTAAGAATTTTCAGTCCTATCAATGCCAGAAATAGAAAGCCAATGACCAGTCAGGCCTGTCAGTTGTTGCCTGAAGCAATAAGGACAAGCTGGGAATTCATCATACTGGAACTTCATCTGCCGGCTGCATTCACACATTTTCACCACCTGAATAGTTGATTCTCTTCATCTCCCACGTGGCTCATTTCAGCATACAGTGTTTGGAAATGAATATTTGATCAGGCAGGGCAAAAAGAGGTTTGGACTTATCTGAGGTGTCACCATAATGCGCTTTAAGTGATTCTAAGTATCAGGAGCTAGGTGTCTTAAGTCCCACTCTTTGCATATTTCTGAAATGGACCTGTGATCCTAATTAAATATGATTAAACGAGATAAGCCATGTGAAAACACCTAGCACAGTGTTGAGCACATAGTTATTTATCAATAAATACTGGTTTCTCAAATCTTTTATTTCTATCTAATGGCAAATACCCTGAAGATTCCTCATAGATCATTGGGAGACAGGGAACTCATACTGCCAAAGAAACTTAACCTCTAAACCCTCACCCAAATATGAACCTAAGAAATAAAGAAACATACCAGGCTTATTAAAATTGCTTCATGGCTGTTGGATTTGAACAGTTTGACTCTGATGCCTACATTTGGTTTTCTTTGTATTTATCCTACTTGGGGTACACTGAATTTCTCGAAACTTTGAGTTGATGTCTCTAATTAATTTTGGAAAATTCTCAGCCCTTCATTTCTTTCTTTGCCCTATTCTCTCCTTCTTGTCAACCACGTGTGACACTTGCACATATGTCAGACAGTTTAATATTACCCCACACACTTCACACACTGAGTTCTATTTCATTATTTTCTTCTCTCTCTGCTTCAGTTTTGATAGTTTTTGACTTGTTTTTGAATCTCTGATCCTTTTTTCTTCTACACCCAGTCGGCTATTAAGCCCATTCAATGAATTATTTAAGGTATTATACTTTTCAGTTTTAGAATGTCAGTTTGGTTCTCTTATGGATTTTGTCCATGTTTTCCTCATTCTAATAAAGGAATGATATGATATAAAAATGTAGGAGTTCCAATATAGGAATGATACAATATAGGAATGTAGGTTTTCATTAAAAAAAACCACCTACACCTAACATTACATTTAATAGTGAAATATTAAACACTTTCCTCTAAGATTAAGAAGAAGACAAGAATGTTCAATATCATCACTTTTATTCAACATTGTACTGAAGGTCTAAGTAAGTATAATAAGGGGGAAAATAAATAAAAAAGTATAAAGATTAGAAAGAAGTAAAACCATCTTTATTTGCAGATGATATAATTGCATAGTAGAAAATCCAAAGGAATCTATTAGAATTAATATGTGAATTTAGAAAGGTCTCTGGACACAAGTTCAACATACAAAGAAAAATTATTGTATTTTTTATACTATGAAAAAAACCTAAAAAATGAAATAAAATATGCTATTTATAATAGCATCAAAACACCAAATAAATGAAATAAATTTTACAAAATATTTGTAAGACTGCTACTTTGAAATTTAACAAATATTAACAGTAACTAAAGAAGCCCTAAATAAACGGATAGCTATAAAAGTTTCATGTATTGGAAAATTCAGTATTTTTAAGATGTCAACTCTCCCAAATTTGATCCATAGAGTCAATGAAATCCCAATCAAATCTCATCTAAATTTGTGTAAAGATAAATATATATTTAATGTACATGTGTATGTGTGTGAGGGCATATACATACCAGTGGTTTTTAAACACTAACACTTTTTGAATCAGAACTCCTTTATGCTCTTAAAATTGAGGATTCCAAAGAGCTTTGGTTTATGTGCATTATATCATCAATATTGAAAACATTTATGTATTAACTCATTAAAAAACAACAACAAACCCTTTATGTATTAACATAAGTGACATTTTTATTAAAAATAATTCCCAAACTAAAAAATAATAGTTAGAAGAGTGACATTTTTACTTTTTTGGGGAGAAACCTTTCTAATAGACAACAGGTGAATTCTCGTATTAGCTTATGCATTCAATTTGTTATGATATATTGTTTTGGTTGAAGTGTATAAAGACAAGTTGGCCTCACTCAAAAATGTAATTGGAAAATATGGAGCATGTTCAGATTCTGAGCCTTTTGAGATTCTGAGGATATTCTTCTTTAATACGACATTTAACAAGGTAGTTGCAATGGTATCTGAAACCATATCAATTAACTTCTGTACTCTGTTAAAAATCCTCTGTCTTATCTTGCACTTGGAATGAATCCATTACCCATATATAATTTTGTGACAACATAAAATTGGTCATTTGGAAAATAACGCAGATCTTTGAGACGTTGATTTATTTTATTGTAAAATATAAACATATTATACAATATAAACTAGTTGATATCACCATCTATCTCATCAGAAATGCCTTTTAGTATTGGGAACCTATTAAGCAGACAGTGGTGGAAACCTGGACACATGGTTTTCAAACATCCAATTGCAGGCTAAAATTTTATCATTGGTAAAAAATATTGTCAGTTGTTTCCTTTGAAGTGACAGGCTTACTTTGTTTATTTTTGAGAAAATTTGTGCCAAATACCCATGTATGAATAAACATAGTTTGTCAGTTCTTTTAAGTAAAATGATATTCCATGAAAACCGTTGCTAGTTCAGTTCACAACAATCACACAAGTGCACTTCCTCAAGACAACTACAGTGTGTTAATTCCACTGTGATATAGAGTATTAAAAAGAAGTGCACAGGCATCAAAACTTAATAAAGTTAATGTAATAAATTTTAAAATTTAATACAATTAATGATTTTTACTGTATCAGCGACACTCTTAAGCAATTATACCATTTAAAAAAAAAAAACTGTGAGTGGATAGCTTTGGCTTCATAGTTTGGTGCCACTGCTTTTACTATGCTAAAATGTCATCAGTTTTATCTACCATTGCTTCTGCACCATCTGCAATAAACGTCAACACGGTATAAAAAAGAAAGGGAATAATGACTTCATGTTATTATAAAAATAGTTTTCACTCACAGACCCCTTGAAAGTGTCTTGGGGACATCCAGAGGTCCATGGACCACATTGTGAACCATGGGTATTTATGTACATATGCATGTGGATGGAAATGCGAAGAATCTAGAATAGCCAAGATACAGATGAAAAACAAAAGTGGAGACAATAAACTGTTAGATTTCAAAGCTTACTAAAAAGCTACAGTAATTAAAGATAGTATGATAGTGGTGTAAAGACAGATATATATCTATACATATATCTCAATAGAATAGAAGAGAATACAGGAAAAAATACGATTTTTTAAAAAGGCATCAATGAAATTCATTGAGCGAAAGGCAAACCTTTTTGATAAATAGTGTTGGAACAACTGGTATCTGTATGGAAGAACCTGAACCTTGACCCTTGACTCATATCATAATAAAAAGTAATTTGAAAAGGATCATAGACCTAAATGCAGAGGCCAAAACTATACAATCACTAGAGAAGAGCCTCACTTCAAGACTGTAAGAAAGGGAAAATCTTGTGTGCAAAACATGAAAGGAAAAACAACGGAAAAATTGGACTTCTGATTGTTAAGAAACACCAATAAGAAAGTGAAAAGGCAGGGCTGGCCCCGTGGCCGAGTGGTTAAGTTCGCGCGCTCCGCTGCAGGCGGCCCAGTGTTTCGTCGGTTCGAATCCTGGGCGCGGACATGGCACTGCTCGTCAGACCACGCTGAGGCAGCGTCCCACATGCCACAACTAGAGGAACCCACAACGAAGAATACACAACTATGTACCGGGGGGCTTTGGGGAGAAAAAGGAAAAAATAAAATCTTTAAAAAAAAAAAAAAAAGAAAGTGAAAAGGCAATAAGCTTGAAAGAAAATATTCACAAAATATCTGACAAAAGACCTTCATCCAGAATATTTAAAGAACCCCTGAAATTCAATAAAGAGAATAGATCTAATAAAAACTGGTGAAAGACTTCACAAGGACATTGTAAAAGAATATATCCAAATGGCCAGTAAGCATATTCAAGGTGCTCAATATCAGTATTCATCAGAGAAAAGCAAGATAAAACCACAGTTTACATTCACTAGCATGGCTCACACATTGCTGTTAAGAATGAAAAATAGTATAGTCATTTTGGAATACTTTCTTGGCAGTTCCTAACAAAGCTAAATGCACGCCTGCCTTGTGAGCCAGCAATTCCAGTCCTAGGTAGATGCCCAAAAGATATGAAGGCATATGTCAAAAAAAAAATGCGTATGTCAAAAAAAACAAAAAAGACTTATACAGGAAAGTTTCTAACAGCTTTATATATAATAAGCCAAAAGGTGAAAACAACAGGATAACGAATACACAAACTATGTTGTATTTATACTACACTGCAATGTAAAAAAATGAATAGTGACATATGTAACACCTGGATGAATCTCAAAAACAGTAAGTTGAGTAAAAGGAGCCAGACACAAAAGAGTATATACAGAATGATACCATTTACCTAAAGTTCACTATAGACAAAGCTAATTCATGATGATAAAAGTCATAGTGGTAATCTCTAGGTCAAAGGTAGTATTGACTATAAGGGGCATCAGGGAATTTCTGGAATGATGGAAATATTCTAATTTTTATCTGAGAGGTGATTACATGGGTATAAAAATTCATCAAGCTGTATGATTAAGATATGTGCATTTTTGCTGTATGTAAATTATACCCTAATTTTAAAAAATTCTTCAAAGGTGATTCAAAGTACAGATTTATCAGTTTTTTAAGTTGGAAGGGACTTTGGAAATAACCTCCTTTAATTCCCTCATTTTATGGAAGAAAGCCTTGGGTTTTGAAGCAATTTGCCAAACAGGTAGTTACAGACAGAGCTGAGACTAGAACCAAAGATTCATAAGTTACTGCCCAGTATTCTTTCCACTATACCAAGCTTCCAAAGCAAGACTTTTCCTGGGAACAATTATTTTCACGTTGATTATTTGCTTTAGCTTTTCTCTGACAGTTTTCAACAATATCCAGGGGAATATCACAAGCTCTGGTTCTAACTAGTTGCCCGGGTGAGGTCCCTGGCTGCTTTTTAATTGCTCACTGAGCTTACATATTCAATGGAGAGAGGCTCTTTTGTTTGTTTCTAAGTTTATAGATGGCACCTATAAGCATAAGCCTCTCAGGCTCTTGGACACAATTTAAAACAGTGTGGCATTAACAGTTTGACACTAATGTCACTAAGACAAATGGAATTCCCGGTTCAGACTTAAACAAATTCTAATACTGCCCCCAATATTGTCCCTCTGCCACCACGGTCTCAGGCAACAGACTACATAAACAGTCCAGCCTTGTCTTAAAGATGGAGCAATAAAGGTACAAAAAAGAAAAGTTGGGTCTTTTGGCCAAAAAGTCCCATGTAAATATGTGGTACCCTGATATATCAACAGTAGGGAGAATTCCATTAATTCCTTCTCAAAATGCTTAGGAGAGACTTAAAGTCATGTCCAGGACTTGGTGCTGCAAGAGAGAAAGCAACGGCGAGGTTTTAGTTGACACAAAGATTTATTCAAAGAAGCAATGTGTCATCAGAAAAGACTTTCCCAACAGCTTCTTCTACTTCTGTTTACAGTTTCTTCATCTTCAAGTGGAACACTCATTTTTTTCTTAATTGTGCTGAGCTAAATTTTTCCACATTGTTAACTTGAATTTCATCTTCTAACACCCTATAAATATTAGAAAGAAGAACGAGAGGAACATTTAAATCAGAAGAAGAGAGATGTGGCTGAGCACTTTCCTGATGGGCACATCAGGTCTTTTCCTTTTGTTCTTAACCTCCAAAACTTATTTTCATTCTACACAGACAGTAGGTAGTTTAGATTAGAGTTGAAATAATGCATAAACGTCCTCATTTCTAATAAAAAAGCCAATCTTAATATCTAGTTTGAATATTTGCTAACTGTTTCAAGTATACATAGTGTCAAAGTAAAATTACTGACCTCCTTTTTCCCCTCTGAGGGACTGTTCACAGGTCAGGACTAAGCCTTCTTTTAATTTCACCCTCATCCATAATCCTCTTACTGATCCCACATAGGCTTTGAATACCCAAGGTACAAGTATGCCTGGAGTTTTCGTCACCTTATAATCACAAAGAATATCTGGAACTCTATTAAATGAAAACCACATCATTTATTCAAAGAAATACTCAATATTCCTAAAGAATTTTATATTCTTTTTATCTGAGAACTATTTTAGAAAATAATTTGAACACATCCCTGCCAAAAAAGGTGAAACATTTTTGCACAGGAACCTTAAATTCTTTATACAGATGCAGAGAAGAACGGCTAGGTAGGAAATATGACTTGCTGAAGGTTTCAGGAAAAGTTCAAGACCATGATTATAATGTCATGGCTTCTGTCACTCAGCTATAGTTTTAAAATCACAGAGCTAAGTGGCCTTACTATGGTAGACTGAATGATGTTTCTTACAAATCTCTTTGCTTCTCACCACCAGCATTTTTTGTGTCTCTCATGGCTTTAAGATACAATGACTAAGTTTGTCTGCCTCAGATTGGAATGACAACGGTAGACACAATGAAATACAATCCTTAGGAATATTCTTCTCCTAGTGCATCAGAAAAATCTCTGTAAGACAAAAGCATCCTCTATAAGACCATCCCAAAAAGATCTGACTGTTCAAATAATCTCCTTACTGCCTACCCAATTGTACTTGTCTAACAAGCATTTTTTGTTTTTTGTTTTTTTTTTTTAAGATTTTATTTTTTCCTTTTTCTCCCCAAAGCCCCCCCGTACATAGTTGTATATTCTTCGTTGTGGGTCCTTTTAGTTGCGGCATGTGAGACGCTGCCTCAGCGTGGTCTGATGAGCAGTGCCATGTCCGCGCCCAGGATTCGAACCAACGAAACACTGGGCCGCCTGCAGCGGAGCGCGCGAACTTAACCACTCGGCCACGGGGCCAGCCCCGCATTTTTTGTTTTTTTTAAAGGTCAATGCACCGAATGCCAAATACACAAAGCAGGCACAAATGATGATTATACAATCAATAAAATCAAACAAGTTTGGGGTTTTAAGTGTATTATTTTCTTGAGTAAACAAATTATTTTGATGTTGGGAAAAATGGGTGCTTAAAAATTGTCTCCTGAGGGGCCAGCCTGGTGGTGTAGCGGTTAAGTTTGTACTCTCCACTTTGGCAGCTCGGCAGCCCAGGGTTCGCTGGTTGGGATCCTAGGAGCGGACCCATGTACTGCTTATCAAGCCATTCTGTGGCAGGTGTGCCACATATAAAGTAGAGGAAGATGTTAGCTCAGGGCCAATCTTTCTCAGCAGAAAAAAAACAAAAACAGAAAAAAATAGGAGGACTGGCAGCGGATGTTAGCTCAGGGCTAATCTTCCTAAAAAACAAAATTGTCTCGAATTAATTTCCTTCTTAGAAATTTATTTAGATTACTTCAATTATACAACAAAAATAATATTTCTCCTGAGTCAAGAACAACAAGAAATACTAGGTCTGCAACTTTGCCACTATTTATTTACTAACTTATTTAATGCTTTATGTAACACTAATACCTTATGTATCAAAGCCTGCTCTAAAGGATAAGAATAGATCTTACTTATCTGTCACAATTTTCCTTCTTCAGCTGTCATCTTCCTCAGGAATGTACAGGAATGCTGCTCCCACTACGTCTCATAACATTTCCTCTATAAAATGTTTACTTTAGTAGAGTTGGACAAAGACTTCTGCTGTCCTTACTAGCCATGCGTATGTCTCAGTTGCTTTAACTTCTTTTTTGGTAAACATCAATTTCCTTGGTAAAACTACAAACCATGACAAACAAACTTAGGATGAACCAGATCTTTCTAGGCTCTTTGTGTGGATGACTCAAAGGCAACTAGAGCTGTTATTAAGTTCTCCAAAGGTACAGCCTGCAAGTCTTGGAACAAGAACATCAGTCACCAATGTGGGAAACAAAGTTAGAACAGGACATTGACAGCTATCTTTCTATTTTTTCTTGAGGGGTCCTATACCTTTATCAAAAGGACACATGCTACAAAGCACAAACAATGGGAAGAAATTCTTAGGTACCAAACCAGAAGGAATGTACAGAGAGGAAAAAAAAGGTAAGTAATCCATGCAGTGCTTTATCTAGAATACTGTCTATGATTCAGAGACATTTATGTTAATTAGTTGGACAAGGGAAAAATGGAACAATTCCTTCAAATCCCATTTATTCTGGGTAGCCTGTGTATAAGGGTAAATTCCTATAAAGTCCACTTCCAGAATTGTCTTCTCCTGAGTGAAGAAGACATTATCTAAATTCAATATCTTAGGTAAAATAATATCTTCTGAGTCAACAAAGATCAGATAAACTATGTTATGAGAATAGCACCTACTTATAAAACAGTTATAGATCTGCTGAGTCTAAAACACACATATTTACACAGAGACAGTAAGAAGCTGGTTCACGGATGTCTAAAGGCACAGAATTCACATTGTACCTAAATCACCAATGTTAATAAGTAAAAAACATGTATTTTAGGAAATGCGTTTGTGTGTAAAGGAGTGAAGCTGATATACTAGATGATCAAGAAACTGTGAAAAAAATTGCTTAGCAAAAGTGGCACAATGTTCTGCTGACCTCTTTTAGTTTCAATAGAATAACACTGCCAGATTAATATATAGATATCTAAAACATAACAAGCAGACCCAAGGTTTAAAGAAAATATTTTCACTTTGAAAACTGTTACAACTGTCAAAAGATTTAACCATATCACACTAAATTTTTAAATTCTATGCCTCTGAAAAGTAAATATATAAAAAATAATTATATCACCACTAGTTTAGACAGAGCAAGAGCTGCCACTAAAATGGAGGGGCGGCTATAACATGTGCCTTAGGAACAATTAAAAAGACAACACACTTAGTTGTATAAATTACTTGATGGGAAGACAGAATGATAAATCCCAATAAGAGGAGATGCCACACTGGTCATATCTCTAAGCAAAGACACTCAAAACTCCAGATAAGCATCTTCACAATATGCAGCTAACTCCAATGCATGGGTCATAATCAGAGAAGCACTTCCTGGTTCAGGAGCAATTATAAAAATTTATTAGACTCTTTTTAATAGAGGAATCTAAAAGAGAATTTTCCTATAAACTTCTTTTCATAAAGAATCCAAACCATTTAGCCTCTATCTTGTTAAACACCAACAGATAAATATGTCTGTTACAATAGTGGTCTTATGAGATAAAGTAGATAAAGTTTCCCCAACAAAATATTATTCACTCACTTAAAAAACGTGTTGAATAAAATGGAACCAAACCATTTGAAACGTAGAGAATTATTCATAAAAGTCCAACTCTTCATCTATGGGATTTCTTTAGCTCAAAGTTAGAGAAAGCAGCACACACATTTCATTGCTTGGCTGTCTTTTAGAAAGGAACTAGAGCTTTCTGGAACGAAAACAGGCCTAGAAAAATAACAACAGAGCTTAGTCACCAGCAAGTCCTTTCTCTACTCAATAGAGTGGTACTTTCAGGCAGAGGTTCACAGCTATGGAACAATATCCTGGAAACCCCTACAACGTGTCTCTGATGGAAATGCCAGTAAATCAAGAGCGAAGACCTAATTCCTTACTCAAACATCAACTTAAAAACTCCTTGCAACAGAGTTAAATAAAACTATGGTTGCAATAGTTCATTGAAGTTCCTCTCTGTTTCATTAGGGAGCTTTACAAAGAGCTAAAACTGAGATAGTGCTACGTGATAAATATGGAGCATGACCTCAGACTACAGCATTGAATAGCACAACTTTAATAACACACATGGTAACTGCTTTAGTGACATGCGTTTCACTTGTCTAGTAGCTAGCCACAACTCCAAAACATCAATAATATGAGTTTACAAATTTAAAAATCCCCAACAAAACCTACTATTGTAATTGTGCATAAAATGCTTCAGGTTAAAATACATCATTTCCAGGATTCACAGTTGTAAATGATAATTCCAGATGAGCAGGATCTGTTAGCATTCTCAGATTGAAACTATCAAACAGATTCATTGTTTAAGTCACCTATCTCAGTACCTCATTCAATGCAGGGAAGCAGGAGACTTTACACATTTCTGTGTTTGTTTCCAGGGGACAATCACGGTTGCCAGGTTAAAGCAGAGGAACAAGTATGAGTCCTCAAAAGTAACAGTCTACTTAGAAATGAAGGCACAGCCCTGGATGTGGACAGCTCAATCAGACACAAGATGCAATCCACCCACAAAAAAAATCAGAAAGCTAAGAAAACATACAAAACCCATTAGCTTTCAAACTTAAAAATACATTCAGAGATAGAAGCAGAAACAGAAGCTTTGGTCTTTTAAAAATGACCTTCGCAAATCAGTTTTGTGTTTGTTTCCATTTTCTTTCACAGTTTAAGCCTCAATCAAATCAGTAGTCTCTAGGGATTTTGAAATTGCTATAGATTAAAATCCTCTCTGACTCAACTGTTTGACTAATGCCGAGTATTTAATAATTCTACTTGTAAGAGACTTTTTTGATGAAACCCTGCTGTATGTTATCTTTAGATGCTCCACAGCTGCCACATAACATAAAGCATCACTGTCTTTATTTTCTTTATCACTGCGTTAGAGATGAGAAAATGTATTATCAAACAGTTCTATTACTTGGCAGACTTGGCAGAAAACAATTATACTATAATACTAATGTAGTCACTATCACCTACAAAAGCAAGGGTCTACTTCCAGGTACTAATGATACATATTCATGGCCTGCTTCCAAGGATAGGAAGTTAATAACTGTGATAGATAGACCCCAGTTAAGTTAATGAATTTCTAAACTTTATGCTTTCAATAATAAAACCATTTAAGCTATAGCATTTGGACTCTCTGCTTCCACACATCAGGCACTTTGATACTCAACAGGTTGAGTAAATTGAATCCATATATTGTATTTACGTTCTCTGTCAAGGTTGCTTCTCCACATTTGAGAGATCAAAGGCAAAACAGTCATCAACTCTGTAGCCTTCAATACTGTGTTCATTACATTTAATCAAGCGCCAACTCCACCGCACCATTCACCAACCTTAACAATATTTAAATGCATGGCATTGTTTAGCAACAAATGTAGGCACGGTATTGTTTTAACACACCACACACACACACACACACACACATACACACAATCACACATATCCCCAAACAAAAAACAAAGAGGGAGGTAAAAAAAAAAAAATTCTTCTCTACATTGTGCAAGAAAAGAAATAAAAACTGCACAGAACTACCCAGGAAACGTTTTGGAGGTGGTTTTCTACCTGAGGCAGCATCAATCACGGTGGAAATTCCCCTTCGATCTGAGACTGGACGGGATGACCCTGGCATGCTGACTGGGTCAGAGCGGACCGGCTGGATCCTGCAATGCAATTTAATTTAATTCACATATGTTACTGGCATCAAAACTGTCGCTTGCTACAACAGACCTTAAATCAGGAATGCTGGAATAGCCCAATCCATTAAAGAACCATTCATTCTAAAGCAGGGCAAACAGAGGAGCTGCAGTCCCCAATTCTTGCATGAGGCTAAAAGCACAGCCAACACTCCCTGCACTGCGGACCCCTTCTTCTCTTTGTATGTTATTCAATAGATTTTAAGTAAGGGATTGCAAAACTGACATTAACTTAAAGGGATAAATCAAGTAGAATGGGAGAGGAAACAACTGACTTTATACTGAAACCTTTGGCATTTGCAAGGGACAGAAATGAAGAGGTTTGAGAAGCTTCAAGTTCATGAATAGCACCATAGCTACTAATGTCTTCCATAAAAGGCAGCAATACTAGATGCAAAATTTTGAGTAATTCCTTTAAAATCCTTAATGAAAGTTACTTTATACATGACAACAAGCATGGGATAACAAAGCTGTGCTGAGATGTAGCTGCCAGGATTTTAGCTAGGATTGCTACCTAGTAACCAAGTTACTTCCATAAACTTACCAATTAGCGTGTAAGAATCAGAGTCTCAGATAAACCTCAATTTACTACATACAATTTCAAGTTGCTTAAGAATGATGAATCTATAAATGTCAAGTCTGTTTCCAGCTGTATTACATTAATACTATTAACATAAAAATATCTGTATGACTAAAAGATTTGAGAGTCCCAGGCAACTTAGAGAAAGAAAAACTTGTTATAACAATGTAAGCATGCGTTTTTGGTAATTCATTCACTCAACAAGTATTTGCTGAGTATTAATCGTGTATCAGTATTATTGTAGGAACAAGCAGAAACAAAACACGATGTACAAGGTCTACGTATGGATATACAGTTCAGCACATTCATAACTGATGCAAAAGAAAACTAAAGTATGAAAATGAATGAAATAGGTAAGAAAAGCTCACACGAGGTAATGGAGGAATGAATGCACGGTCCACAGCAGCTTGAGATCCTGTGGAGCTGTAACAGGAATGGGGTCTGTATACAGCGACAGGACATGTACATAAGCCGAGGAGCAAGAAGTGCCCTTCAAGCATAGAACCAGAGCAAGCGGACACCTGGATTTGTGAGTGAGCATGATAAAAGCAAGGTGTCTTAAGGAGCATGATTTGGCTGAAGCAAAGACGGTAGAGTAGATAGATATTGGTGGAAGAATAAGAGGTTGATAAGCACCACAGGGCAAATTATAGAAGCCTGAAATGCGAAGTATGGATGCAGAAAAAGAGCAGTTATTGAAAGCACAGTTTGAAGGTATGTGTACTTGTTGTATGAAAGAAAGAAATGGGAGGGAGATGAAGGATGATGCAGTTGATCTAGTATTGGAAGTTGGAAATGTTGATATACAAATACTGATCACGGTTACAGTGGACAATATGGTGTACTACCCAATATTTGTTCTACTCCAGCTTATTTTTTTAAGCCACTCATGGTAATCCCATCATCTCATGCAGAGATTAATTAGCTCTGGGAGGGGCAAGCCTACGCAAATTTGGGCCAGTGAGAAAAGAGGAGCAGTTTCTGGAAAAGATGTTTTCTGGTTTCTTAAGAGAAACAAGAAACTAGCCTGTCAGATATAGTCAGTTCATCCAAAGTAAAGCCCCCTCCTGATCTAAACAACTGATGTGGGCTAATAAATTTTCTATTATTAATTCAACTTATACTGCGGTTTCTGAATAATCCAGAGCTGTGGGTGGGGGGTGAATGGGGCTACAGATGAAACAAGACTGGCCATGAATCGATGTGTTGAAGCTGGGCAACAGATACACAGAGGTTTATTCTATTATTCTCTTTAACTTTACATGTTTGTATATGTTTGAAATTCTCCCATAATTAAAAAAAGGCAAAAATAAAAACAAACTGGTAGGAGCGATGGAAATGTTTTGGAATTAGTGAATATACTAAAAACCACTGAATTGTACAGTGAGTTTTATGTTATGTGAACTACATATCAATTAAAATAAAATAACATGAACAAGGTCTGAGGATTTAATGTATAACGTGGTGACTATTGTTGATAACATTGTATGGTATAAGTGAAATTTGCTAAAAGAGTAGAACTTAACTGTTCTCACACACAAAAAAATCACAACACGTATATATAAATAGGTGAGTTGATGGATGTGTTAATTAACTATAGATGAAAAAATAAAATAAAATGTAACCAATTTCTCAGGAGCTACTCTTGAGCGGAAAACTAGACTTAGCATCTCAGCTTCTTTTACATTATCTGTTTCTCAGGTCTATTAATAAATATTTCATTGAGCTTTTTTACATTTTAAACCCTGCTCTGAGTAAGGAGCCGCTAGGAGGGAGGTTAAGCCACGCCTGATTCCCATATGGATATGGCAGTCAACATTACACCTGCCTGCTCCTGATTTTGGTTAGGATATAGGGAGGCAGGCTATCACAGCATGACCCAATTCCTGGTGATATGCGGGATAGGACAAGGTACTGGGCATAAAGGGTCAGCTGAGCCAAACAAACCTAAACAAAGCCTCCACTTTAAAGGACAAAGTAAGGCAAACAACCATAGTGCCAGTGTGCATAAGCCTAAAGAAATGTAGAAGGAACAGGGGTGAGGAGCCAGGATAGAGTGATGATACACAAGAATGAAGAGAACAGAAATAGTTGGATTTATAACTGGACGCTGGGTAGGAAACAGCATAAACAGGACACTTGCAATTGAAATGGTGTGAGTCAAATCTGAATTTCCCATCAAAATTGTGTTCTAATGGAGGTTAAGGGCTTAACCAAGGGACTATATGCTCAAATTTTTAAATATAAATTACAAGTCCAATGAAAAGAAATTTATAAACCTTTGACCCAATATAAAGGTTTCTAAAGTTTATATGTGTCCAAGAAACAGGACAACATTCTAATCAAATGTAAACAATTTAAAGTCATTTAGATAACAAATACTGGGAGCTCTCTAGCAGAAGAAAAAGGAAAGTCCCTGAAGAAAAGTCTGGAAGGATTTCAGGAATGTAGCTTTGCCTGAAGAAGCAAGTTAGATAGCTCTTAGACAAAGGATTATGTCTGAAGTAATGAGTAACTGGGAAAGCTGGAGGAGGTCACAAAACAAGAGCTGTACATATAGGAGCTAGAGGTGGCCTCCAAAGGTAAGGGCCAGGGTCTGACTGCAGCAGCAGATGATAGTCATCAGAAAAAAAAGAAACAGTCTTACGAATAGTTCAGTAAAGAGAATAAACATAGCTTTATGGGTTGTCTATTTTAAATGCCTTACTATTAACATTTAAGTAACTAAGTGACTTATAAACATGAGTGACTATGCATTGAATCACTAAGTTGAGGACTGACTCAACTTGACTTCCTGACAATGGATTCACTATCTAAACTAGAGCATATTTTACAAGTTGTAGCAGTGAAAACTGAGCTAGCATCCACTGTATTGTCACTATTGCCTGACATCTTGGGGAAAAGTGCCCTTTCTTGAAAGCTGAAGAAAATACACTGGACAAGATAAAGCAAAAACACATGGAAGATAGAAATAAAATAGAAAGCAAACGAAACAAATAGAAAACTAAAACACTAAAAAAGGTATTAAAAGAGACATGTTTCATTCTATGAGTTATTCTTAAGAAAAACATCAAGGCTTAATTAATCCACTCTGCATCAGCTTTTGCTTTGTTGCAAAGACTTGTTATCAATGTTGACAAAGAGGTAGATAAAAACATATTTCTAACATATGATACGGACATATTTTCCCACAATTTTTATAAAAAATTAAAAGTTAAGGCTGTGCCAGTGGTTTAGGGGTTAAGTTCGTGCGCTCTGCTTTGGTGGGCCAGCGTTCACAGGTTCAGATCCCAGGCATAGACCTATACACAACTCTTCAAGCCATGCTGTGGTGGCACCCCACATACAAAATAGAGGAAGGTCGGCACAGGCGTTAGCTCAGCAACAACCTTCCTCAAGCAAAAAGAGGAACATTGGCAACAGATGTTAGCTCAGGGCCAATCTTCCTCACCAAAAAAAAAAGAATGCAAGAAAAGGGTCAGAGGGCTATTTTAAATTCAAATAAAGATACATTATAGAACTTTGTTCGAGAGAAAACAAGGAAAGGGAGATTCTAATATTGCATTAGTCTGAGCCCTTCCTTGTCTCTTGTACCCTAATGTGTCAAGTCTTAGTGTAACAAATTCAACTACTACACAAACCTGAGATTGCAAAATTCAAAAAGTTCTCAGTTGCATTAAAAAAAAAACCCTAATCATAAAAAGTATACTTTGTAAACTTTGCATTATGATTCTCATAAGTGAGGATCAGAGAATATATATGATAAAAAACTATATATTCTCATCCTTATATAGATGATAAACTAGAAGTGAATTTATATCAACACTTTCTCATCCAAAAACTTTTTAAAGCCTAAAAGATGGACTTTGCCAGATTAGGAGAGATGAAGTTTAGTTGAAAGACAAAACATCAGAAAGATTAGGAAAGATATCATCAGATTTTAAGCAGTTGGAAACATGAGTAAGGCATCATAAAATGACATGGCTCTAAAAAGTGTACTGAATATTAGATTTAGGAAAATACAATTCAAAAACATAAATATTTATTGGACGTGATAAGATCCCACATAAGATCTCCAATGATAACAATGAATCACAACTCACAGTGAATGTATTCTGCAACACGATACTGTGCCAAAAGAGGAAATGTAAATATTACACAAGATGCTCATTATGAATGAACATGTTAATCTGGTCAAATCACTCCCTTCCTCTTATTTCTTACCTGAGACTGTTGAGATCAAGATCATCTGTATCAAAATCCAAAAGAGGCTGTGGAGTATCACTTGGACCATGAGACTGCAACACAGATGAACTGGATGATATGACTGTGGTCTGGCCTGAGGGATGGATGGTTTTGAACTGGAACTGTGGACCCATCCACAGACGTCTGTGGGGTCCAGTGTGTGTTACAATTTCTACCTGGAACAGATTAGGAATCATCACTTAAATGTATTATGACCTTCCTTTGAGAGTCTTGCATGATCCCCCCATCCCATCTCTGAACACACACAGTCTCCGAGGAGCCCAGCGTAACCAAGTGGGAGAGGGACAGGGCAGCCACAATCAAAAGGCAAGATAATCACAGCTGATACAGACATTCACTACATCCCTCTACTGGTTTTCACCAAAATAAAAATTTCATTTTGAGTGTGTCTGTGTGTGAAGATATACGTATATACACGAATGTAAACACACACACAACACAAAAATCACATGAGAGTGAAGAGACCAGTTGCCTGCTTCATATAACTAGTGTCAGCTCCCTAAGGACTACCTTTTTCATTCATTCTAGACAGTACTTACCACTTTGTGAGCATGCATGGAATACTACACCTATCAATCCACAGATTAAAAGTAATTCCTTCACTGAGGATCAAGCTCATGACAAACTTGAAATTGTTCTTGAACTATCCAAGGAAAAGAAAAGGTCTGAAATAATTTTCAACACCCAAAGCCAGTTTTTTTTTCCACAATGAAATATTGTAATATTTACCATACTGCTTTCAAAATCCCCCAAAATCACTTTTACATGAAGAGAGTATTATATATTTTCTCTCAAACTAGATTTGTCTTCAAAATGCCATTACTTAGAGTGTTTTCTCAACTACCATGAACATGGACACAGGTATTTTAAGTGCTGCAAAACAGTAATACCACAATGTTTTATGAATTTCATGCTCTATGGAGAGGGTAGGGAATGTTGCCAATACAATATTAAATATGTTAAAGACAAAGCAGAGAGTAGAAGACACTGGGTAAAACTGGAAAATAAACATATTATATGATTTTACAAGTCAGCAACTTGAATAAGAGACTAAACACAGAAACCTTTGGTGAAAGGCTATTTCTCAATGTCTTTTAATTGCTACATCCATGTCTGTGTACACATACTTTATGGAATTGACTTCCCATGTGCCTTATTTTTGCCCTGAGTTCTTTTATATTTAATCACATTTCTCTGATCGTGGTGATTAATTCTTAACAAAACATAACTGAAAAGGCTCACGGAGTGCGGCTCTGTGTTTGTAAGTCCTAAAGGGCAAAAGCATCATGGTCTTGGAACAATATTCACATTCCCACTAATCACAGGGAGAAAACCACTCAGATTTAGGACAGTGATTTCGGATTCAAGTAGTTGTATTCAGCAATGTAAATTAGGCCACAGATAAAGCATTCTGTGTATTTTAAGCTCAAAACCATCCGTGTCACAGAGCCGAGAGGTAAACAGATGCCTGTGCGATTTCACTGAGGCAATGGCCAGATGTTCCTAGTCACTCCCCTGTTGTGTGCGGTACAAACATATTGTGTAGACTTTCACACTGACAGCACACATTACCCCTTTTTCTAATTGAAAAGTTGAAGTGAAGGACAGTGGTTTCTTTGCCAGCATTCTTTTTTTTCCCTTTATCATGGCATTCATATGCCAGGAACTGAAGCATCGACCCTCCTTCAAGGAGCTTTCCGTGAATACTTTAGGTGTGAAGAAACGTATGTCACCTAGAAACAATCTGACTCTCCAGTTTCCAGATACCCTTTAGTTTTGCAGCTACCCTCCCCAAGAAAGCAACGAAACTGCACCGGGCTCCACTGAGGCATCTGTCTGCTGAAAAGCCGCTGGATTGGTAACCTGAGACAGGTCATTAACTTCACCAGATGATGTCAGACTGGAGGCAGACATAACAGCATTTGTAACGAAGTCATTTGTAATCTCATCATTTTGAAATCTGCCCAAGTATCTTTTATTTCAAAGCCTCTGAGATGAAGACAGCTTCACCTGGCGAGGGGAGGAAGGGTCGGTGGAAGCTGTCACAGGACTGGTCTAGAAACCACTGAAGCAGCGTTCCAGTTTAGGGAAGGAGGCCCAGGTGGGCACAATCAGGACTTGAGACTAGAATGCTGAACTTTCCTAATCAAAGGATGAGCTCAATCTGCAGAAAATATAGGCTCCGCAAAACGAATCCCAAGGATTATTGAATGGCTTCACTGTTTTAACAAGGTCAATTCTTATTTTAACCCAAAGAGTCCACCTAAAATCCAAAGTCCTAAGGGATATAAATGGATTGTTTCAAAGATATGCATATTTTATGCCCTCTATATGAAAGCTAATGTACAGACACATATACATGTGTGTATCTATCTATATAAAAGTGTATATATAAAATATATGTATATGTGTCTCTGCAGCAATATTTATGGGAAATTCTTCACATGGAAAGACGATTAACTATTGGTGATCCTAAAAAGAGTCTCCAATTCTGCCCATTTTCCTCTAAGGAAAATAGTTTTTAAAATTCAAATGGAAAATGGATTTCTGTTTTCTATCACTATAATAGGCCAAATATTTCACAGTTTTACCTGAGAAAGCCATTCTTCATCTTCCTGTCCACTATGATCAGAAGCTAAACTGTCATAGGACCCATGCCGAGTAATGGGCCCAGGACTTCCAGGGGGAACCACTAGAGGAGAAAAAAAGACACATTTAAACAACGTTAATCCATGCAGTGGAAAAATGAAGGTGGGCACAACCATCTTGGATACTGTGATAATTTATAAGATAAAATATGACATTTAATGCACAAAGGCAATTCAAATAATTAATGAACAAGAAAAAACACCGAATTTCTTAGGAATAAGAAAGATCTCCAATTAAGAGTACACTTTAAAAAAAATCTACAGGGATTTAGTCATGACATATATCTCTGTAAAAGAAACAAACAACTAACTGCATCTTAACAGCACAAGTACATTAAGGAACAAGGACAGTCCCATTACACTGCACCAGTGTATTTCCTAGTCTCCAAGATTTAGGACATTTCAATCACCTCCAATTAACCAAGGAATCAATTTGACGCAGTTCCTATAATTTGGGAAGGAATTTTTAAAACAAGTGTCAAATAATAAGATTCTTTACGAGTCTATTTAATAGTTTCATATAAATGGAAGTCACAAAAATGCAGTTTTAATTTTAAAACTTTTAGTTCCTGAAACATTTCATTTATTCAAAGAACTATTTCATTTTTTTTGGATACTTCAGTAGTTTCCCTGATTCTTAAGTGGTAGGACATAGGCTTAAAATACAAAGGGCCTACTTTCGCATACGGAGAGGAACCTTCGCTTAGTCAAAGCAATAAAATGGTTCAACAAACATTTATTGACTCCCTACTATGAACCAACAAAAGTTCTTACTATTATCCCAACAAAAACTTGGCATGATTCCTGCTTTTCTATGATTTTGAATGATATCATGAACAAAAGAATACCATAATAATTATCTAATTAATTCTTACACATCCTCTTGGAAATAACTTTGGTATATACTGCAAAACTGATAAGTAAATTCATGCCTGCTCAAAGCTGAGTTGTTCCCAAACCATCTGTCATCTTTTTAATAAATACATTTTACATTAAATTCTTAATGTAGAACAGAGAAAGAGGATCGCTCAAACCCCCACCCGCTAAATACTAGTCAAGAAGGTGACTAAGGACAAATATATAGAGGTCAGGATATACTCTGGAAAGCAGCAGAGGACAGAGAAGATTTTAATGAGATGAGAGACTGACTAGGTCATGCAGATATCTGTGGGGGAAATGTTACAAAGAGAGTATCACATAACAAGATTTCGAAGTGGAAACATACAGGAAATGTTTCAGTAATATCAGGAGGCCCGTGTGGTTGAGTGTGGTCAGACAGGTTGAGAGTGGAAGATGAGTCAGTAAGACGAAGGAGGCAGGGAGGGAGGACTAGAAGATCCTTCATCTAAACCATATAAACCAGCAGATCCTTCATATAAACACATATAAAAATACATACACAGAAATACACACACATACATACATCCCCCAATCCCCCCTGGTATATCGCCTGAAGACAGCAAAATACACTCGGTGATTTTTTTTTTTCAGTTTTTATTTACTCGCAAGAAGCATGATCTGCTTTTCTGAGAAAGGGTTTTGTTTTGTTTTGTGTTGTGTTGTGTTGTTTTATTTGGTGAGGAAGATTAGCCCTGAGCTAACATCTGTTGCCAATCTTCCTCTTTTTGCTTGAGAAAGATTGTCCCTGAGCTAACATCTGTGGCAATCTTCTTCTATTTTATATGTGGGATGCCACCACAGCATGGCTGGATGAGGGGTGTGTAGGTCCGAGCCCAGTATCCGAACCCACAAATCCCAGGTCACCAAAGCAGAAAGCAAGACTTAACCACTACTTCACCGGCCCGGCCCCTTATTTCTTTCTTTAAATAACGCTAGGGTAATGTGCTAGAAAGACACTGGAAAGCGTTAAAGAGAAGTGAAAAATGATACTCTTGTGTAACTCATCAGTACTTAATGTGAATTTTTCCAAGAGTTTACATTGCACTCTGTATAGGCTGAGCCTAGGCCAGGACTTGTCTCAGAATAAGCACTTCATAGGTATTAAGTAAATGGATGGAGTTTTGGATGCTGGACTAAGTAATGACACCAGAATAGTTGGACATTTATTTATCCATCACCAAAATGGGATAAACTTAAAAGTCATCCAATGGCAAGGCTGGGGGGTGGAGTAGGATTATAGATGAAACGAGATTAGTTTCATGAGTGGATCACTGTTGAAGCTGTATGATAGGTACGTGGAGAGTCATTATACTATTGTTTTCTAATTTTGTGTATATTTGGAATTTCCCACAGTGAAAAGTTAAAAGAGAATCCTCATCCTCCCAACCCTTCTCTGCTTTCCAGAGAAAGTGGTAAAAATACCAAACATACATCTATGAAACATTCAATCTCAATCCTAAATTGCTAAAGAGACACTATAAGAAGAGTTTCTATACCTTATGTTTACTAAAAAACAGTTTTCCAATTAAGAATGCTTTGAAACATTCAGAAGATTCACAATATAAAAATACAAGTCTGGTAGGATAACAGTTTCAACATAGAATAAATATCCTTCCCTCTCCCTCGCATTTCTTTACATTTAAAAATTTCCCTCAATGCAAGCAGGAAGAAGATCCCCTGTTCACTACCTTGGGGAAGCAATGACATACCAGGTTACTATGAAAAAAGAATCCAAAACCTTGAACTGGGATAAGAAAAAAAGTTTGAAAGTGAATAAGAGCAAAGCTTCCATGCTCTCTAAGCAGCCAATTATTAGGAAAGATATTCTGAGACCGGAGCAACAGTACCATAAACAGAAAGAAGGAAAAAGAGGGTCCCTGAGGATAGGGTAGGAAAGGTAGGAAATGACAGAATCCCAGGAGTTTTAGAGATGAACAGCTGTGAAAAATCCTATCTTCCTTCTTGGGTAGAGTTGAAGGAAGTAGCAAAAGCTCCCACATGGTGCAAGGGTAGAAGAGATGTGGACACAGTATGTGTGCAAGCCAAGACTGTGTGACAGCCTTCCCAAGCTCCTGGTGCAGCAGATGAGAATAATATTTACTATGTGTCCAAGAGTAATATGGACAAGGTCCAGACAACTGACAGGCTTTGAAAAGGCTTTGAAGTAGAAACAAGGATGAATGCCGAAGAGACCTAAATGAACCGATAACCAATGATCAGGGAGTGAACTGGGACATCTCAGTGGTGACAATGGGGATAAAATGTTCCCAACTCTCCCATCTCATAGCTTTGCACTCTGTAAACCCTACAGAATTTAGGTGCAATTTTGGAGGGGGTTATAATTGACTGAGATTAATTTTTTCACATTTGTTAGAATGGAGGCACCAAAGAGAACTTGAGAGTTTATTTATAGAAAAATTGTTACATATCTTGCAAGCCTGAGTTTAATACACCAACAAACATATCTTTTACTTAAAGAAAAATGTTCAGTATCTTTTATATTTACCAACCGTTCTTAGATAATTAATAAACTTGGGACAGGAAAAGAAGATGGAATTTTAAAATAAAAATCTCTGCCATGTTCTATCCCTACCTTTAGTACAGTAATTTAAGACAAGCCTATCCATCTAACAAAAAGGATACACTATCAATTTACTTTAGAGAATACAACTTCAAAAGTACTGCTTCTCCACACAGGCATTTGATAAGTATAGATCAACAAGCAAGGACAGGACGAGCAGATCATTATGAGGCAACTGTGAGCCAGACTTTGTTTATATTGTGTTCTCAGGAAAGCAGATCATGCTTCTAGCGCGTAAATAAAAGCTAAAAAAATCACTAAGTGTATTTTGCTGTCTTACAGTGATATATGGGGGTGTGTGTGTACGTATTTGTGTGTTTCTCCTTCTCTATTTTTTATATGTGTTTATACAAAAAGCAAACAAAAACAAATCTGATTCAGCACCGACCTTTGCAAATCAGTCCTGCTAATCTAAACCCAAAAAACTCCCAAATCAGTAAAACAACATAAGTAAAATTATGAACAGAAAGATTAAATGCTCCTTTGACAATGTCCCTAAGTCTGAATCCCACACAACAAAATTCTGAATATTCCACAATGGAAAATATCACTTCATAATATAACTTCTCAAATCTATAAATAGTTTGCACAAGTTCTCTGGTTTTGAATTTTTAGATGTCTTCTGCACCATAATGTAAGGATGAATGAGTATAGAATTTTTAAAAATTTCCCACATACAATATAGTATATAGGCGTTAGAGAAATTTAAAAGTATTGATTTAGATTCTGTTAAACTATAGGTACAAAGTACTAAGCTATTCAAATAATAATGGCTAAATTAAAGAGTGATAAACGTATTAACAGACATCTAAAGTGACACGCTGAAGTCTCCTTTTAACATTGGTTAAAAAGTGTATTGGGCATGGTTTAGATATTCAGGAAAAAATCAGGTCTCATAACTCTGGAGTTCACAACAGGGTACATACGGTCTAGGTGCTCCCGTAGGATGAAAGAATAAAAGGAATAATTACTTGCTCCTAGCACCGTTTGCTTTTCAAGCAATGAAAGAAAAAAGGATTTAACAATGCATATCTAAGTTAAAAGACTAACCACTTATGGGTTAGAAGCATCCTCTTTGCATAAACTAACACAAAGCACAATACCACACAATGAGCAGCACTTATTTATGAAACCAGTGAAGGGAAAATCTATCTGGTTCTGTTCTCTTCTGTTCTTCCCTACATTTTTGAACTCCCAGTAATAAATTCTCTTAGCTGCAGTCCTGGAAGCTTCAGAGGACATGGCTAATCAACCACAGGTTCTGCTGCTGGTGAACTCCACGCCCCCAACTTTGGGAGATGTTAAAAAGCTGTTCTACTCCCTGAAATGAATCTCAATGGTACTGGAAACAGGGAAAACTGCTTCTCAAATAAGGAGGAAAATGCTGATTCAAATGCTATCTAGTTTTTTATGTGAGACATAGCTCTCTGCTTTAGCTTCTATTAAAAACCTAAAATATGTTCATATGCTGAATATATAGAACTAGAAAGAAATTTAGAGGCTTTTAATACGATGAAACAAAGATGGACCCAAAGGTTTTTATTTGGAGAAGTGAGTGGGAGCTGGGTCATCCTGGCAGCTGAGTGGGCAATGGAATAAAGTATTCTTGAGATTCAGGACCAGACACAGCTTTTGTTTCCCCTGCTCCCTACCACATCCCCACCAATCCTCCGCAAACAATAAAACCCTTCCCATGCTGAAGTCTTTAGCGGAGACCGGAGAGGTGAATAATGTCGTGCCAGCGTTATTCAGTCCTTTAGGTTATTTAGGGGAACAACATTCCTTTTTCTAGCAACAGAGAAATTTGTGAGTTAAATGACATCATGCTGCCTTGAATGAAACAGCTCAGGCTCAAAGTTCACCCAAAGGCCAACAGTGATAAACTCTCGTCCAAGGACAAACTTCAATATATTTTTGGTACTTATTAAAAACAGCGTTTATATAGCAGCCATACAATGAGAGGGCTCTTTACCAAACTCTGTTTCTGATCAGAAAGCACTTAGGACCTGAGGAAGAAATTCTGCTTGGAAATTTAGTTTCTTAGCATAGAAAGTAAAATTTGCCTTTTAAAAAGAAAGGCTCAAAAGACAAATAATCCAAAAGCGAAATGGTCTAAGGCATTTCCGAATGAACAAACAATTCACAAAAGAGGAAATACAGCAGCCAACAAATGTATGTAAATAGTAGCAATCAGAGACCTGCAAATTTAAACAACTTACGCTTTCATACTATCAAACTGGCAAAAATTAAACCCTGGCCTTTTTAAAAGTAATTTTTTAAAAAGGACAAATGCTCACAGGTCAAAAATAACACACCTAACTACCCTAAGAAATGGGTAGCTTTCTTATTAAAGGAGCAACTATTTCTACTGAGGTCTAGAAAGAAATTTTCTTTCTGATTTATAAATGTTTCCATTTAAATGTACAGGAATTCACTGAATTTCATTCACAGAGGACTTAAGCAGTAACACTGTATATTACCGGCTATTCTGTTTATTAGGAGCCACTTCTTGTACCAGTGCAACAACAGCTGAAGTGTTACAATACATAAAAGGGAACAAGCTTTACCTACGTTACATATTAAACGGATCAATGATCTTCCTTGCACCCTGACCCTGTGGTACTATAGATGTTTTCTAATTAATTATTAAAGTTTTCTAACAGTCAGTCATTGTACATCTCTGGTTTCACTTTCCTTTTATTCCACGTTCCCAGAAGAACAGTCACAGCAATATATAATTAGAAAAATGACATATCCTCATTGCCTATGAGATAATAGATTTCACCGGATAACTGACAACACTGCATGTATCTCCTCCCCACTCAGCTCTGTCTCCTCTTCCCTACCCCCAAAGTATCATAGACTATTCCCACAGAAAGCATAAACTAAGGAGCTTTCATTTCTTATTCCTGCTGCCATAATGGTCATTTGACATTTAGCATCTGGACAAGTTATACCTGGGGGTAGTCTGAAAGGGTTCATAATTTAGTTTAGCTCTTCAGTGTTAACCCTAAATATCATAAAATGAAGAGAAAGAATAAAACATAATGGCTTCATGCTATTAGCAAGATCAGCTACTCCACTAAAAATTTCAAACTGCCCCAATATACTTCTGAGAACTGAATAGACCACAACAATCCCTTCAAAATTAAGATCAAGCTGGAGGGGCCCAGCCTGGTGGTGCAGCGGTTAAGTGCATACGTTCTGCTTCTCGGCAGCCTGGGGTTCACCGGTTCAGATCCCAGGTATGGACATGGCACCACTTGGCAAAAGCCATGCTGTGGTAGGCGTCCCACATATAAAGTAGAGGAAGATGGGCACAGATGTTAGCTCAGGGCCAGTCTTCCTCAGCAAAAAGAGGAGGATTGGCAGTAGTTAGCTCAGGGCTAATCTTCCTCAAAAAAAAAAAAAAAAAAGATTAAGCTGGAGCTTATTTACCTGGAAAGATGCACACAATTCCTATTTAATGTGTATCATGGCAACTCAACTCATAGCACAAACAACATTATATATACATTAAAACAACAGCAGGATAGCTAGAAAAGTCAGTCCACCCTTACCATTTTAAAGGATCATATTATAACTGTATAATATCTTGCTGTATCTTGCTTGCAGCTTATGGATAACAGCTTTGTCTTACCATGGGTTATATAATCTACCCAGACATATATAGTAGTCCCTCCTTATCTGCAGTTTCACTTGCTGTGATTTCAGTTATCTGTGGTCAACCGCAAGTCCAAAATTATTAAATGCAAATTCCAAAAATAAACAACTCATAACTTTTAAATTGCCCATTGTTCTGAGTAGTGTGATGAAATCTTGCACTGTCCTGCTCCATCCCACCTGGGACCTGAATAATCCCTTTGTCCAGCGTATCCATAGTATGTATACTACCCATTCATTAGTCACTTAGTAGCCGTCTCTATTATCAGACCAACTGTCCGTGGTATTGCAGTGCTTATGTTAGAGTAACCCTTATTTTACTTAACAATGGCCCCAAAGCACAAGAGGAGTGATGCTGGCAATTTGGATATGCCAAAGAGAAACCATAAAGTGCTTCCTTTAAGTGACAAGGTAAAAGTTCTCAACTTAATAAAGAAAGGAAAAAAATTGCATGCCGAGGTCGCTAAGACCTACATTAAGAAGAAACCTTCTATCCATGAAATTGTGAAGAAGGGAAAAGAAATTCATGCTAGTTTTGCTGTTGTACTTCAAACTGCAAAAGTTCTGACTGCAGCGCATGATAAGGGCTTAGTCACGATGGAAAAGGCATTAAGTTTGTGGGTGGAAGACATGAACAGAAAACGTGTTCCGACTGACGGCAACATGTTGTTCCAGAAAGCACTGAGCCTATATGAAGACCTCAGCAAGGGATCCTCTGTAACATGTGACACCAAGCCATTTACTTCAAGTAACATTACTGCAAGTAACACTTGCACAGACTGAGGAATAGGTTTGGACTGAAAAAGGAGAGAGAGAGACCACATTCACTTAACTTTTATTACGGTATGTTCTTATAATTGTTTTATTTTATTAGATATTGTTGTTAAACTTTTACTGTGTCTAATGTAAATTAAACTTTATCATAAGTATGTATGTATAAGAAAAATCATAGTATATATAGGGTTCGGTACTATCCATGGTTTCAGGCATCCACTGGGGATCTTGGAACATATCCCCCACAGATAAGGGGGAGTACTGTAAATCTAAACAACAAAACCGTTCTCATCAAAGCTCACCTTTACAGAGGTGTGGAATACAAGGCATTAGTTATAGGAGTTGCCTCCTAGAAGGGGATGAGGAGGGTTAGGGACAGTGATGACTTATTTTCCACTAAATGTTCCTTGGTATCTTTTAAATTGTGTATACCATGTACCTACTTAACAATTTATATTTATAAAAAGTTGCGGAATAAGCACACTACAATTGATATAGTTAGTGCAGTCAATCCAAGAAGTCAAGAAAGGAAAACAAAGAAATCAGATGCACATCAACGAAAGACGAAAACCAATACATGAAACAGAAGTGGAGCTTACTCCATATTGTCATGCATTTTCCCCCTTCTTTTCTTAGGTTTAGTGATACTTTCTCTAAAAGGAGGGGTAGAAGTGCTTACATACCCTCTCACTCCATAAATATCCATTATCATCATCTCTGTGTTTACACACACAGATCAAATATAGGAGCAGCTTTAGCAACTGCTCAAGTATACGATAGTGTGTGTTTTTGTTAAGAGAAGCTAGACTCTCCTAATGCTAATTCTAGGTAGAGTTAGTGCTATAATCCTTCAACAGCGGCAATTGTATTCCCACAGCCAAGCCTGTATGTTAGACGCATTTCTTTCGAGAATAATTCTCCATTCTAAACGCAGGGAACACTTTAAAATATAATATCCTCTATCAGAGACTAAGATGAGCTGAGAATATGCAGAAACTATTGTGAACTGAGGTCTTGAAGGCAAGAAACCACCGTCTTTGGTCAATAAACTGTGTTCAGTCATCGACGTACCAGCTTGTACAAGTAAGCAAAAGGCCAGTTATTGTCAACTTGCTGTCCTTGATTCCATCTACAACGGCAGAGTTGAAGAGCAAAACGTCTAATGTACTCAGTCCAGCCTCCACAATAAAGTCTGATCAACAAAAGTAAACGGGAGGGAATTGTTTGTAAATGTAAAAATGGCAAAAATCATTTTTTGCAAAGAGTTAATGCAGCTTCTTCCATGCTTCACTTACTTATTATCTAGTTACACACTAGCTAAGACCAGATCATTATACAGCAGGAAGAATTAAGTACAGATTTTCTCTTGCCTAAGCAAAAGAGGCAAAGTTCTCTTGGCATGGAGAGTTAAAAGCTTTTAGACTTGGAAGACATCAACATTTTCAACCTATGCTTAAGGACATAATTTAAAATCTTTTCAAACAATCATTAATGATCCATGATGTGTTCCATATAACAGAGAAACTAAATCTTCAAGATTTTACCTCTAAATCAGAAAATTCATAGAACCAAGAGGATAGGGGAAAGAATGAGATAGATGACACTAGCCCACAACCACCATAGAGCTTTCTCTCTTTCCAAATATTAGGGAACATTTTCCAAGGCTTGTTCGCCCCTCTACTGCTCCACAGTGTAAAACTACTGGAATGCATTATCTCCACAAATTGTTGCCATTGCATCACCTATGTATTATGTAATGGCACAGTAGTTATGTTGTTTTTTTTAAAGTGCCCATCATCAGATACGTACTAAAGTATTCATGGGTAAAAAGATAAATAGTGGGTGGCTTTCTCTTAATATTTTATCCACCATATATTTAAAAAAAAAGATTTTAAATGAATGGAAGAAACAAGAGTGGCAGAATGTTGTTAATTGTTGAAGCTAGGTAATAGGTAGATTCATTATACTGTTCACCGTTCTTCTGTGTATGTTTGAATATTTCCATAATAAATTTGTGTGTGTGTGTGTGTGTGAGAGGAAGATTTGCCCTGAGCTAAATCTGTTGCGAATCCTCCTCTTTTTCTCACTTGAGGAAGATTAGCCCTGTGCTAACATGTGTTAGCTAACATCCTCCTCTACTTTGTACATGGGACGCCTCCACAGCATGGCTGATGAGTGGAGTAGGTCTGTACCCAAGATCTGAACCTGCAAACCCCGGGCTGCCGAAGCAGAATGCGTGGAACTTGAACCACTCGGCCATGGGGCCGGCCCCATAATAAACATTTTTTAAAACACCGTTGCATGAATGTTTGAAAAACACTGAGCAAACATTTCTTGATCTGCAGACTGATACGGAGTCATCTTGATTCTTTCCTTGGCTAGGATATGAGATGTGAAGTATTCAGGACTATGTTGTTTTCACAAAGCACTATATGTGTGAGAATCATCCATGTTAATACCTTTAGCTCTGGTTTACTGTATAACATTTAATTTCTATTCTCTATAACAAACTGAAATAGTCCTTCCTTCTTCCTTTCTTTCTCTTCTATTTCTTTCCCTTCCTTCTTCTTTCCTCCCTCCCTTCTCTTTATTCTTCTCTCAATGCTTTCTAAAATTCTTGTTTTGAAAATCACCTAATTAATATTATATGAACACATTTATTATAAACTTCAAAGAATACGGAGTAAAAAATGAAAGGTTCACTGGAATAGTGAAAATGATTCCAATAAAAATCTCAGAAAATCAAATGTTCTTCTGGCATTTTGGAAGTCTTAAGGTTGAGAGTTGCATCTTTTTAGGTAAAAGTTTGAGAGTATTAAGGCAACTATCAAAAAGAACTTCCAGAATGCAGTGGACACTAAGAAAATTTCACTTCCTATAAATTACTAAGGGAATGAAGATGCCCAAAACAAATAGGTCTAAGAGAAATTTTCAATTTGCATCAATAAATGAGAATTGTTAAGTAAAGTTTGTTTATATAGCGTCGAAAATGCACACATTAGGATAGAGGCATACTTGTCCAGTGACAACTTAAGAACTGAAGAGACATGATCTAGCACAAATGTCTTCTCTTCACCGCTGTTTGTTAACAACAAAGCATCCTTAGCTGTGCCATTGACTAGTATCTCAGTCACGAAGCACCTGGAATTGAGAGAGGCAGGAAAGACTTCAAAGGACAAGGATACTATTCCTTTTAACACCACCTACAACCAACAGCTATCCTTAGTGAGTTTTATTCGATCCAAGACAATGTGTGAAGCTTTCTGGATGAATGAGCTCACTTAATCTAACAACCATCCTGTAAGGCAGGCATCATTAATTCCCATTTTAGAAGTAGGCAAACTAAAGCCCAGGGAGGTTCAGTTATTTGCCCAAAGTCACCCAGCTAGCAACTAGCAGAAATGGAATTTAGAACTGCAAACTCCGAAGACCATGTTCTTAACCTGAAGTATAAATTGCCTCAATTCAACGTATCTTTACCTAGTAAGTTCATTATTTTAAATTAAAATTTTCATATGAAACATGCAAGAATGTTTACCCCCAAATATGAACTATATCATTGATTTAGAGTCTCCATGATTTCTGTATTCCATGTCTCCTTAACTTAACTCATTTTTCTCTTCTTAATAAATATCTATGTATCCTGATCAGAGATATTATATAAAGCTATTAAACAATGGAGAAAAATTACTTCAACCAGAAGTTACAACACAAGGAAGTTACAGACATGCAAGGAAGATTTACGTGTAGTGACTGAAACAAAGAAAGTATTTTGGGCCACAAGTTTACATTCTCTGTAACAACCCTGAGGAATTAGAAGATTTCATTTTATGGATTTGGTTTCAGACTTAAAGATACACATGACATAACCCTGGAAGGACCACTGGCACCTGGGAAACAGTCTTGGAAGGCAGCAGAGTGCCCCAGAGAAGAAAGAAACCACTAGCCTCAAAATATCCCTTGTAAATCTCAGCTCTGACCCAGACTTGACATCATATAAGGGTGGTTCTGATGCTCTTCATGTGGTCATAAAATACAAAGAAAGCATAGTAGAAGAGGCAAGAAATTGATAGTATAAAAACCATGAAGGCAATTCAGTGTTTCTCATCTCTCCACCAAGTTCCAGAGAATCACAAGGCGAAAAGCTTCCCATCATATGACAATAATAAGGAGAACAGATTCAAACTGCAGAGAAACAATCTATGGCATTCACCCACCTCCCTTATGCCTTGGTCACTGGGTTGGTTACCTTCACTAAGTAAGATCATGAGAAAAAATTTTTTTCCTAAAAAGGAGAAATTCAGTGATGACAAAAGTTTATACACCATCCAAGCAAAAGTAAAGCTCTTGACTTAAGTAATATGAGAACGCAAGTGCAAGATGGACAAATAGAGGTGCAATCGAGAATTGAGCAGAAAGGCTGAACTACAGTTTCCCTGGCATTTTCTACTTTTCTGGAACAATCACTAAAAACTATTACACGGTCAGGAGAGCCTGAAATATATAACACAGCAGAAAATTATCATTATTTTTATTACTTAAAGAACAGTGGCTAAGAGTAGCCCTTCTATTAATGGCAAAGAGGTGTGGGTACACATATAAGCAACACTACCATAAAGTAGATATTTTTGTTTTAACAAAATCCATATTTATATGATTATATTTCCTATGGTTGAGAGCCGCTATAATTAATGGATTTCCCTCCTTCTCCTAATGCAGCCATTTGTCAATTCAAATACAGAATGTCCAATCAATTTTGATGTATTTAGTAAGCAATTTGTCAAATGGTGCTATAATCCAGTTAATACATTAATTCTTGTCATGGAGAGAGTTCTGACAACTACATGGTTTTCCATAACTGGTTTGGAGAGAATATTCTGTGCTGGGACTCAATGGTCATTCTTTGGAGAGAACATCTCTGTGTTTCAATATCTGAGAGCATGCCATCATACATCACTTAATAAGAAAACTGCTTTGCTGAAAATAAAGACCTGGGTTCTACTGGACAGTATAGCTGCTAATTCACTGTAATAAACCGGGTTTCTGTGAATCTCTGTGTGTCTCAAATAATTTTAATAAAGTGAGCATACCAACAGACATGACACTAAATGCAAAATAAGTAAGCCTCTAAGAGTGGAACAGGGCTTCACTAATGGAATGTATGCATCTAAAACTTAAAAAGGACTTGTATAAACATTTTCCCTTATTCTCAAAGTTTCTTCATCCCAATTGCTAAAGATGTGCCTCTTAAGCTTTTATTTTTCCTACCCAACATACTGCAGGTAAATCACTGACTCCTATCAGTGCTTAACATAGGTACTGTTCTAAGGCCACACAGTTACTGGTAGTCAAGATTCTTGGAAGGCCGACCTTTAGTTTACACAGTGTGAAGCTCTGGACATGACAGTTTTCTTACTCTAAATATATTTCATCCACTAATCATTGTGCTATCTCCATCTTTTCCCAAGTCTGTCTACGCACTGGGAGCTGGAGAGAAAACCACTAGATGTGCCAAGCTTTCTGGTGGGTGGTCCAAATTTATATCACAGAAGAAATATAGTGACCAAGGAAGTGTCAAATCCTTTCCCAAACTTTTCAATGAAAGATATAATCACTACTGGTTTATGCAGAGCAGAGGACCAGAAGACAGGTTTTTAACATGTCATAGATAACCTCGAGAGCTATCCTGGGCATATTTTACAAAAACTTTCCAAAGATGATGGCTCTCTCCACTCACTATATCCAAATCTTTCTGTATTTCTCTTTCAGGAAATGCAAAAGCAGAGATGAAGGTAAATCCTTTCTAGAATACAAAACTGAAAAACACGGCAAGAAAAATTTTTTTTGAATTAGAAGAAAAAGAAAGAAAGAAAAGGAACACTACATTCATCTTCCAGACATTAGACTCTCCTTAGCCCGTTTATGAAGCATGCAAGAGCAAAGAAAAAAAACTTGCCAGAGTGATTTGGCACAAGGCTGTGTATTTAAAAACCTGCAATGTGTACTACTCCTCCAGACTACCAGACGTCCCATTGTTTCATGTGTCTGCTGAGAAAGGTGCCCTATGTGTCAGAAAAGCACACTGAATATTTTTCAATGACCCAGGGGGCAGAGGTCACTTATTATAAATGGATAATGAGACCTAATGCAGTGCTCTGAGTATGGACAAAGAAAGGGTCTATCCATAGCCCCTGGTGGATTGGTCATTCAGGCTTTTATTTCCTCTGCACACTTAATGGAGTCAAACAATTGACAGAAATTCTATAGAGAAGGCTGAAACTGAGAGAAACAACTGTATTCTAACTCTGATAGACAGATACAAATAGTGACCCTGAAATGGCGCCAGAACTCCTGTTACCACTAACATAGCAGACAGTTGTAGCATTCCCCCTAAATTCCCATTTAGTCATTTGTTGGCAATTAACCTTACTGATGGAAGTGATGGCACATCAAACCACAAGTTCCTGCCAATATCAATCCATTACTTTATTGCAGGTAAGCAGACACAGACCATTCTATTTAAGCTCCTTATTTTTGGAGAAAAGGGCCAACAGATAGCCGTGTACCCTCCATCCCATATCTCCACAACCCAATTGACAAAATGCCCATTCAGGGGTATCAGTATCTGAATATAAGAAGCTTAAACTCTGGCGAGATAGAGTAAATGACATCGGAATCAGAGGTACTCATGGAATAGAGGCTTTATAACCAATGGATTATTTTTCTTTGATCTATCAGAATCAATGTCCTATCCCAGTCAAATCTGCCAATCTGATGGCAATAAATATTAATAACATCAATGGAAAAGAATGTATACTCTCAACTGTACCTTAAAAAAAGCAGGTCATGAAGCAACCTAAAGGAACATTAAACTTTGTTTTATAAAATTAAGACATTAAAAGTATGAAACAGCCCTTTATAAAAACTTACCTTCTGTTTCATTTCAACTTTAAGAACAATTATGACAGGAAGGTGGATTGACATGTAAACTACTTTTTTCCCCAAGTGGGAAATACTTAAGCAAATGACAGAAATGCCAAGAGTTACTTCAGAATGGAGTATAGGTCATTACGTTGTAATAGAAAGGACTTTCAACGTTGAAACATCTCAATAATAAATCAGCAATGACAGAAAAACCCAATGAACTATTCTATAGGCGTGAAGATCTATGTAAAGATATGGGTATCAATAAGAAGCATTTGGGGCCAGCCTGGTGGTGCAGGGGTTAAGTTCGAGGACTCCACTTGGACAGCCCAGGGTTCGCTGGTTCAGATCCAGGCACGGACCTAAGCAGCACTTATCAAGCCATGCTGTGGCAGTCATCTCACATATAAAATAGAGGAAGATGGGCATGGAGGTTAGCTCAGGGCCAATCTTCCTCAGCAAAAAGAGGAGGATTGGCTGCAGATGTTAGCTCAGGGCTAATCTTCCTCGGAAAAAAAAAAAAAAAAAACCTAAAAAAAAAGACTATAATGTGTAATCAGTGTGTAAAGTACTGATTGTACTCTTACAGGCCAGATGGCCTTAGATTGGTGCCTTCACCACTTCCCTCCAGATCCTGAGACATAAGGATAATGTCCAAGAGGTTTCACTAAAATCATTTCTCTATGGAAGGACATATATCAATTGATAAAATTAACTATAAATAAGAGACATAATCAAATATGATTCAATCTGAAGTGATTTCTTGACTACCTCAGATATTCAGACCTGGATAGAACAGTATGACACACCCAATGGCCAACAATGGACTATAAATACTCTTTAAATAAGTCCTACATTACAAGTTTCCTCTACAAGAGAAAAACATTTCTTTCTTCCCCTTCCACCCTACCCACTCTTGGGCAAATATTTATTATGGACAATGCAAGGAAATATTGTTGAGTACCTCCATCATACTTGGTACATACCACAATAGCGATGCAATCCAGGATGTTAGGTTAAATCTAATGTGACATTAGAAAAAGAGCAGTTCAGAAAATTGCTGCATATTTAATTGCTTTTCCAGGGCACTAACAATGACCATGGTAGAGAAGACTAATATTTTTTTTTCCTTTTTGTATCAATATGTTCAAAATATATCTCCACTGTATTATAAAACAATAAAACAGCAAAATATTCTAAAATGATTTCATTCTAAATCCAAAAGTGTAATTATATCTACCTTATATTATATAATTATATAATACTTTGTATTATAAGGAAAAATATTTGCTACTTCTATTCTCACGGTTGTAGAGGTAGGCCAGCTGGAAATCAAGATCTCTAGATCTAACGTTCATTATGCTCCTGACTTGTGATTCTTGTACTACCATATGTAAAACAAATCTCGATACTAACTTTATGTACTATCTACTTCATTATATATAAAAACTAAAATGAAAGTGCTAGTGAAGTCCAAGAGATTACTAAAGCAATAACATTTTTAGGAAGTAGATATATCAATAAACAGCCCAGCTATTCAAAAGAAACCCAGAACTGACTTAGTTATCTTTAGTATAATAAAAACTAAGATTTTTGTCAAAGCAACATTAATACTGCAAAGTAAGGTTCCAGTTGGAACTTTTAGAATACTGCCTTCTTACAAGTATGCTGTCTAGGGTATCATAATGGAACCTCATGTCTTCTCTCTACATTCTCTCTGGGATAAAATTACTTCATTGAAAGCTTACATTAATTACCAATTATATAACCAAAAAAGCTCAGAAGGGAGCTCAAAACTGTAGATACACATATAGAAGTTTCTGGGTTATTTGCAAGAGCCTACTTAACATTACTACCAGGACATATACTACATGCACCAAAACATAGGCAACACTGCAATCACCAACTCTGTCTCTTACTCTAGGCAACATATGTCTCTTAATGTTTCAATGAATGGCATAACCTACTGCTGAAGCCAGTCATCCCTTCTTCAGTTACCTCACGTAGCCCCAAATCCTATAGATGCAACTTATTCAATTTCTCTGAGTCAGCCATTTCTCTCCAACCCCACTGAAATTATCCCCACTAATAACTAACTTTTTCCGTCTTTGAATTTCTATAAGAATTAATTCATGCTATTAACATGGCACTTATCACAATGTGTCATAGATTCTCATATACATGCTTCTTATTCGTATTTCTGTTAGGGTAATGAGTCAAAAGTAAAGTCAGCAGAACTTGTTTAATGTAAGATCAAGATAATTCATAGGATTTAAGCATCTGAAGTTTAAAAAATAATTATGATCACACAATTCCACTAGAGGCCACACATGAGAGACCAGATCTACATTATCTCCTAAAATAATTAATTAGCCCTAAGCAAAAGGTTGTTCTGAATCCTCTATAACAAAGTTTAAAAATAAGCATAGAGTCAAATTTATTCCAAGTAACTTGACTGCATCCTAGCAATACATAACATATCTACCACGAAACTGAAAATGCCCGGCATCTTATCAGAAATTATTAGGCACATAAAGGAGCAGGAAAACACAACCCATACCAAGAAGAAAAATTGATCAATAGAAAAAGCCCCAAGAAATTTCAAGGTGAGGGGCCAGCCCCTTGGCCGAGTGGTTAAGTTTGCGCGTTCTGCTGTAGGCGACCAGGGTTTCGCTGGTTCAGATCCTGGGTGCAGATATGGCACCACTCATCAGGCCATGCTGAGGCAGCATCCCACATGCCACAACTAGAAGGACCCACAACTAAGATATACAACTAAGTACTGGGGTGAAAAGTATTAGCACACAGGGACCATAAAACAGCTATTATAAAATAAATGTTCCATATGTCCAAACACATATATGATGAGGAAAGAAACGAAAAATATAAAAAAAGATCCAGGGGCAGGTCCAGTGGCATAGTGGTTAAGTTCACACCCTCCACCTTGGTAGCCCAGGGTTTGTAAGTTCAGATCCTGGGCACAGACCTAGCACTGCTGGTCAAACCATGCTGTGGTGGCACCCCACATTAAACAGAGGAAGATTGGCACAGATGTTAGCTCAGCAACAATCTTCCTCAAGCAAAAAGAGGAAGATTGGCAAAAGATGTTAGCTCAGGGCCAATCTTCCTCACATACACACACAAAAGATCCAAATGGAACTTTTGGTGACGAAAAATGTAATATATGAAACAAAAAATATGTTGAATAAAATTAATAGCAGATTAGACAGAGCAGAATAGAAGACTTGATATATTTAAATACATAGAAATACAAACTATACAAAATGAAATCTAGAGAAAAAAGAATTTTAACAATTGAAAAAAGAATCAGTGAGCTGAAACAATATCAAGTGGTCAACATACATATAATTGGAGTCAAAAAAGGAGAGAAGAGTGACAGAAAAAATATTTGAAGATATAACTACATAAAAATTTTCAAATTTGATGAAAACTATAACTCCATAGATCCAAGAATCTCACAAGCCCCAAGCAGAAGAAAACCAAACGTGACATTAGGGTTTAATTGATTTTTTTCTATTTTATTTCTATTTTTTTAATATTTTCTATTTCACCGATTGCCACTCTGATCTTTATTATTTCCTTTGTTTTGCTTTAATTTTCTCTACTTTTTCTAGTTTCTGAATGTGGAGGCTGAGGTCATTGATTTCAGGACTGTCTCTTTTATAACAGAGGCATTTAGTCCTATAAATTTCCCCTTGAATACTGATTGAGTGCTATCCCATAAAGTTTTTTACTTTTCTTTAAACTTTTTATTTTGAAATGGTTATAGATTGGTAAGAAGTTGCAAAATAGTGCAGAGAAGTCTCGTATACCCGACATCTGGTTTTAAAACCAGGAAATTGCCATTGGTACAATTCAAAAACCTTATCCAGATTTCACCAGTTTTACATATATAATTTCACGTACATTCATTTTGTGTAGACAGAGTGTGTGTTTGTGTTTGTGTGCAGTTCTATTCAACTTCATCATGTGTTAATTTGTGTACCCTCTACTACAATCAAGAGACAGAATGCTTCCATCACCGCAAACATCTACTTAACCCTTCATAGTCATATTCAACACCTCCCTCCTACTCTAAGTCCTGGTCAATGCTAATTTGTTATTCATCTCTATAATTTTGTCATTTTGAGAATGTTATGTAAATGGAAGCTCTTTTTCTCTTGATGTTTTTAAGACTGGTAGTATGCAAAACTTTCGAGATTGGCTTTTTTCACTCAGCATCTTTGAGATTCATCCAATTTGTTGCATGTATTTATACTTCAATCTACTTTTTTTTTCCTGAATAGTATTCTAAGATATGTACGTGTTTTGTTTTCATTTGCATTCAGTTCAAAATAGTTTCTAATTTCCATTTTGATTTCTTCTGTGAACCATGTATTATTTAGAAGTGTGTTGTTTAGTTTCCAAATACTTGTGGATTTTTCCAGAGATCTGTTATTCATTTCTTAATTAATTCCACTGTGATCAGAGAAAATACTTTGTATGACTTGAAAGCTTTTAAATTTATTGAGACTAGTATCATGGCCCAGAAGACGGCCTATATTGGTCAATGTTCCCTATGCACTTGAAAAGAATGTGTATTCTACTCTTGTTGGGTAGAGTGTTCTACTCAGTCTGATATTAATGGAGCAACTCAGGGTTTAAAGTGTGTTTCTCCTAAGCAGTGTATAGTTGGAGTTTTATTTTTTTATCCAATTTGACAATCTCTCACTTTTTATTATGATGTCTAGACCACTTATAACTACCATGAGTATTGATATGCTTAAGGTTACATCATCTTGCTTATTTGTTTCCATTTTATTTCCTTTCTTGGCATAGGTTGCTTTTGATTTCATTATATACATCTTTTAACATCACAGTTTTACCTTCAAGTGATATTATACCACGTGCATATGCTATACAAACCTTACAAGAGTATAGTTCCATTTCCCACACTCTTGGCCTTTATGCTACTGTTGCCATACATTATATATATACACATACACACACACATATATGAGTTTTAAAAATCACAGTAGATTGGGGCCAGCCCCGTGGCCGAGTGGTCAAGTTTGCGTGCTCTGCTGCAGGCGGCCCAGTGTTTCATCGGTTCGAATCCTGGGCGTGGACATGGCACCGCTCATCTAGCCATGCTGAGGTGGCATCCCACATGCCACAACTAGAAGGACCCACAACTAAGAATATACAACTATGTACCGGGGGGCTTTGGGGAGAAAAAGGAAAAAAAATAAAATCTTAAAAAAAAAAAAAAACCCACAGTAGATTGATACTATTTTTGTGTTAACAGTGAATTTTATTTTAAAGAGGCTTAAAACCCCACATATATTATATGTTTTAACTGTTTTCAGTGTTCACCATTCCTTTCCATCTGGTATCAAAGGTTCTCCCCACCTTTCCAATAACGCCTTTAAAGGTAGAGGAAAACAATTATAGCTCCAATAAAACAGAAGGAGGTTCTATGAATCCCAGTCACCTTTCTATTGTGTATCAAAGCTACATTTCTGTTGAATGGTCTTTTAGTACCATTTAACAAAGAAAACTCAGTAAGCTTATGGAGGAACTTCTCACATACCCATGGATTATTTTAGAAAGAAGTTCAAAGTCTGACCTCCCCCCAATAAAGCTGGTTAATGTCAGCAACTTAAAAATATTGCTGCTGTCAAATTACCTTAAAGAAAAGGAGGAAATATTATTTTTTCCCTAACTAAAACTCTCCCAAGTCAACTGAGTAAACACTGTTCTTAATTTACAAATTGGGAAGCTCTGAAGCAGACTAAAGAAAAACTTACTGTCTACTTTGGGATCATATTCAACGCTGGTTGATATTTGTTAGTCTCTTCTAATGTTTATCTTTGTTTTTGGCAAAGGAATACACTGAAATAAAATGGATAGTTTAGAAAATGTAATTACAGCGCGTAATTTTTTTTTTGAAGAAAGAAAAAATAGTGTTAACACAAAAAAGACTAATCTCCTCTGCTATAATCATTTTCTAAACTATCCCCAAATTTCTTATGATCAAGGCAAAACATTTTTTTGATATTAGATTCTTGACTTTTACTTTTACTGAGCTATACAGGAAGATTAGATTACTACCTGTAAATTCACTTTGCACATATAAATTAATCAATCCACTCAATTAAACCAGGTGAATTTGCTGATATTTGACTTTTTTTTACTTACTCAAAATGGCAATTTCTCACAGTTCAACCTAATAACAGAGTCCTTTCCGCCTCCACAGCGACTTCCCTAGGGAGCATTCTAGTATGATTCAATTTACGATACACCAAAATTCCTCAATTTTGTATCAGTCATTCAATTAATATATGTAGGAAGTGTGACTACAGTTGAGAATACACAATTTGGAGATTTTACTTACTCCACTTTAAAGTTAAGTGAGAAGTCTTCAGTGTTCCAGACAGGTTTCCCTTTCCCTCCCCGACCAGTCACCCCTTTACCACATATGCAGAACTCTGTTTACCAACTGGCAGTGTATTTATTATGATTACAGGGCTGGAAGGGGAGTGGGGATTCCGTGCTAAACATCCTGCTCTCCTGCTCTCTTCTCCCTGAGACAAAGTCTCTTTCCCATTTCCATTTACATCATTCTTTGTCTACTATTATTATAATTTCCGGAGTTTGTACAAGTCAGCTTCGCTTGGTCTACAGATCCAAATTCAACCAAACACAAATGTTTGCAACATTTAGAATTTTACTCCAAATGGTTATATTTGAAAATACTTTTAGTAATATATTTATCAAGAAGGTTTAGTAAAACAAAAAACTTTCTAGCATCAGATATGGTATACCCATGTTGTAAGTGGTCACACCACCTTTTCAAATGGCTTCAGTAAAGGGAACTGGAGAGAAAGCAAGAGGGTAATGAAAAAGTTGTCTTAGTGAAGCTCTAACTTGTATAAAGGGCTCAACAGATGGGCAAGTAAAGACATTTCCTAAACTGGCTCCAGCATCGCTTTTGCCAATTGTATTTAAGGCTTTTACTCCTCTGATGCAGATGTTCATGCTTTGTGTATTTAATTGCTTCAGTCAGGTAACACACTGGCATGTCCAGGACTCTCAATCAAACAGCCTTTCTTTATTGAAGAAAACGTAACTTTAAAATCCAGGCTAATTCTGGGCCTCTACCCTCAACGTAAAGAAGCAATATAATAATTATTACAGGATTACTTATCTCTTAGGTATTTTTTTTTACCTATTCAATTATATCCACAGTAACATTTCACAAGATAAAAGAAAACATTAATTACATCTATCACTGGGATACAGATATTACAACGTGGTCAAAATCACAGAGAAGAGGCATTCCATTATTACGTCGTGAAGCCTGTCACTTGAAAATATGCACTTTTGAGATAAGAAACAAAGGTACAGAATGATGCTTCAACGTATATATTGTTTACAATTTTTACAGGACTTTAGCATCACTTCATTAACCATAACAACACCTTTATAAAAGCAAGTATTATTATTGATATTTTATATTTATCAAGTTTTTAGAGAGGTGGTTTCGAACTGGAACCCAGGTCTTTTCCTTATTCCAATGCTAGTCCATCTGGAATTCAAAAGGTCTAACATGAAATGCATTATATTACATATTTTAATTAGAAACTGTAGAATCATCAGTGACCACTTTCTGTCAAATTGTCTCTAATTCTTTTCTATTCCAACTCTGCAACATTTCACACGTTTGTCCTGTCTTCTCTACTATATAGCCTTAATCAAAGCCCTCCCATCTTGCTTGAGGATCACTGAGCCTCCACTCCCCTCCCCACCTCTGAACCTCCTATTATAACACTGTCAGAGTGATCTTTCTAAAACGCAATTCTGATGGTGTCATTCCAATGCTTGAAAACATTTGATGGCTTGCTACTGCCTACGGTGGTGGTTCTTGAACTGTACACCTGGGGATTTTTGTAGTTCTAAGAATTGAACAAAGGTGTTTGGAGCTGCTAAAATCAAGTAATGTCAATCAGCTTAATTCACCAGAAGAAAAACATTAAGGAATAGAGATAGTTGCATTTGTTTTTGCCCATATCTTTTTCTTACACATTTGGGACTTGCTACTGTTTGTGTACTGAACAGGCCTGTCAATATAACAAAACAAAACAAAAACCAATATAAATTCTGAAAAAGTCAACTATACTCAATCCAACATTAGTTAATTTCACCCTTGTTGAGAGGTAGGAGAAACTGTTCTCATGATTTTAATTTGAAATTATATAAACGTCATGTTTTTTCTAATTCATATGATAGAGTCAAAAATATGCTTAGACAACCTAGAATCTAACAACTCTTATGTACCCTGCTTCTGGAACCAGAAAACCATTCATATATTACCCCTCTGTGAAGGCTGTGGCAACTCATGTCGTTGCTCTCATAGTTCAATGTATACCCTTCACTGATGCATCCATCTCATTTTATTTTAGTTTTTTATTAAATGTCTGTCTCCTGAATTCGATAGTGAATTCATCGAGGACAGAAGCAACATACTATTCACGTTTAAATCACAAGTGCCTGACACATAGAGTTAACTCAATAAACACATGCTGGAAGAATCACGCAGTTCAATTACATAAGAGAGCAAGACTGCCAACTATTTGTTACAATTATGGAGCCTCATAACTTTAGAGCAAAGTCAATAAATTTTCTCTGTTTCCAATATAACATATAACACATTATAAACATAAAATAAAATAGCTTTAGAAATATTTTACTTCATGCTATATAATACAGCCAGGGAAGAAAATAAGTTTGATACAACAAAACTCCATTGAAAAGATGTCAATGGTGATTTTTAGGAAGTTTCTTAAAAATATACAGTGCTCAGAGACATCAAGTTAAATTAAGGATCTAGCCAATTCTACAAAATTGAATTATAATTGTAAAGAATTTTTAATTCTGTGACCATAAACTGGATAATAGATATTAAATTGTCTTTTCATGCCTCCCCTACAAAAAAGGCTGTTTCTAGCTCAATGTACATTTTCTCCTTAAGTAAAAAAAGAACCCAGATCAATCTCTACAAATGTTGGGCCTTCAATATGAAAGTAAACAGACAAATAAAATCCCAATGGAGTTACAATCATTACTTCATTATTGCAAGTAAAATTCTATAAAAATAAAAACCTGCTGATGTAGCTTTCATAGTGAAAAGTACTTAATTTTTTTCATGTCAGAAAGAGATACCAAGTTGTATGAAAGTTTACTATATCCTAGTATCTTCACTTTTTTTTTTAAGCTTTTGAGCCCACCAGATATTTCCCATTAACTTATATAACTCCAGGAGTATATCTCACAGCCAGGGAATATGAACAGCCAGAGGCAGACTTAATGTATGCTAAGGCTTATGGCTTACGTTTGTGTTAAATATCTTATTTGCCTCAGTCTGACTGTTTGTGGCCTATGGCCTATGGACCAGTGGTAATACGCATGGTTGCATTAAGAGTCAGCATTTTAAGATGAAATTTCAAAATACTGTCTGGAAGGAAAAAAACAATGAGAACTACTTACGGCCAGCAAGCAGGAACTGATAATACTGTACTGCATCTGCAGCAAGGAGCAGAGGGTGGTTTGCATTAAATGGTGGTTGTAATTCATTCCATTGAGGAGTTCTAAGGAATGGCAGAAGAATATTAATATTTAAGCTTAAAAGATAGGTTGTAAATCACCATCACTGTCACCACTTACAGACATTGATATAAACTCACACTATCTTTGTAATCATTAAAATGAACTTGTTGGGAGTGCTGAAACCTGAAACACAAGGCCATCTGCTTAAAAAGAATAAAAAGGTGGTAGTGAGTCATACAAATTACACAGAGCCAATATTAGTTTAATAGCAGAAGACCCTCCAACAGGATAGAGAAGACACTCAAAACATCGGACAGAGAGGAAATGTGTAATTCAAATATCAAAACTAAGCAGTTCTAATTTTACCTAATTTCTAACAATTGTTAGAGCTCTCTATTCTTAGAATATGTGTATATTTTAAAACAAAATGAAGCAGGTAAAAGTGGTTTAAAAAAATACAGCTATGTTAATGCTTGACTTATTATAGACCTAATTAGCATCTGAGTTCCAAAATGAGCCACTTATTTCAATAATGATGGTGCAGTAATTTTAATTATATTTGCCTGCTCCTAAACAGCTTGATAAATAAGATATTGATCAGATCAATCCAGTACAGTAAAGTAGTAGTAAAGACTACTGGAGCCTCCAAAAATCAATATAAGAATATTTTAAAACGTCAAAAGGAGAGAGATCGTTTTCATATCCATTTTTGTCTGTTTCCTTCCATACATGTCAGGACCAATTTTTTCTGTCTCTGCTGTACCACTGCATACTACATTGAACAGGTTTTCTTCTAGATGCTATTTCCCCCTCTTCTAATGTATTTTATTTCCCCCTCTTCAATGATTACATGCTTTTGAGAAGAACTCTGAAGCTTAATAAACATTTCTACAGTGCTTAACCATTATATCTTGGGGAATTACATCAAAGGAGACCTTCCGATGCATTTATATCAGTGTCCATTCCCCTTAAAGGCTGTTTCAACGTCCTCTCTATTTTCAGTGAGCATGAGGCTGGAAATAGGGGAAGCACTCAAGTTCTATATGTGAGATAGAAAAAACCCAGGTCCTAGAAAAGGTAACACAAAGATGCAAGGAGAAAGTAGTTAAAGAAGAAGTATTCTCCAAGGCATGTACCAAAGACGATTGAAAACATATGACTACACAAAAATTTGTACATGAATATTCTTAGCAACATAACTCATGACAGCTGAAAAGTGGGAATGTCTACCAACTGATGAATGAATAAACAAAATGTGGTATATCCGTGCAATGGAATATTATTTGGCCATAAAAAATGAAGTTCAGATATATACTACAACATGGATGGACCTTGAAAATATTATGTGAAGAAAAGGAAGTCAGATGCAAAAGGTCACATTTTGTATGAATCCATTTATATGAAATGTCCAGAACAGGCAAATCCGTAGAGACAGAAAGTAAGCTGATGGTTGCCTAGGACTGAAGGGTTGGGGGAAAATGAGGAGTGACTGCTAAGGTGTACAGGTTTCTTTTGGGAGTAATTAAAATTGCTTGTGGTGACCAGTGCACAACCTAGGGAAAATTCACTTTCAAATGGATGAATTGTTATACGTAAATTATATCTCAATTAAAAAAGAAATGAAATATCAATATACCCAACAACAGGGATGAATCAAAATAATTTTGCTAGGTGAAAGAAGCAAGATAAAGAGTACACACTCTATGATTCCACTTACATAAAATTCTAGAAATCGCAAACTAATCTATAGTGACAGACAGCAGATCAGATGTCGCCCGAGGCTCACTGGGCATATTACCAGGTAGGGAGAAAGAAGGGCAGGAGGGAGAGATTACAGAGATCCACAGGAAAACATTTGGTGGCGATGGATATATTTATAATGTTAATTATGGTGATGGCTTCAGAGCTGTATACATATGTCAAACCTTATTCAAATTGTACACTTTTAGTATTTTATAGCTCAGTAAAGCTGTTAAAAGAAAAGAAAGTAGGTATTACCTAACCAGAGTCCAGCTGGCTCGAGGTGATGTCACCATTTCCAGTGGGGTGTCATCGCTGATCTTGGGGGCAGTGCTAAGCGGTCGTGGCTCCATCATGTGCTCCACTAAGGTCCCATAACAGCTAATAATGTAGAGGGATTCAACTACAACTTGTTTGGACTGATCTACAAACAGAAAAACAGAACCTAGATGTGTGATAATGGCAAAAAAGGAGCCCAGCATAATTTTTACAAGTTATTGACCTTTCAATCTGTTCCGGAGGATGCTGAGAGAAAAGAAGAAGGTAGGAACTTTTTCACATGGTGCCTGCTCCTTGCCTAAAGGTTGCCTCTTATAAGTAGACGCTATTGCATATGAAATTCTTTATGCCATCAAAATATTTTTAAATCTTGAGCAATTTACTTCAAGAATGATGTGAATACACTCAAAATTCTAATACAGTGAAACAATATTTTACTAAGCCTTTTTTATTTGTCTGCAATGTAATTTGTCCCACACTATGAAAAAGGAATGATATCAGGTGGGACAGGGAAGGACTGACTGAAAAGGAACACTGTATGGACAAAGCTTTAGTTACCCTGGATGGACCAACTCAACTGCATAAGAGGCTCTTTGTATGCCTAAATCAGCCTAACTTCTCATTTCTTTTGCCTCAGAAAACCTTCTCTTCTAAATTTCTAGATTAAAACAAACAAATGAAAAACACACACGTTTTCCTCCTGCAAATCCTCTTCCTTATTTTCTTTCAATGGGATCACTGGCCCCCATGGTAAATGAAGACCAGTAATACTTCCAAGTCAGGTGCTCAATATGGATCTAATCAAATGACTTTATAAGGAGTACACATGTCCTCACTACCAAAACAGGTTTAGTCCTCTATCTTGGGTTTTACAGTAAACTTAGGAGCATATAAAACCACTCATGAATGCTGGGTGGGTCACTTATCTCAATGCCAGAGGAATCAATTACAGCTGATTTGGGAAAATGGCTAATGACCAGGCAGTGGAACATAAAGGAGTAGCAAGTTAAAAGGGTAATTAGAACAGAAGGGAGAAGCATTTGAAATCGAGCTTCAGAGGGTTTTAACTAGTAACAAAAAGTCATTTCGATAGCATCATTAAAGCTAAGGAGGTAACAAAAAAATAAAGATGGGATAAGAAAATGGAAGGCTTGCGTACTTTACTGTATCCTCTCCCACTTAGGTAAGGAACCTGCTGTGCCTGAGATCCTATTTCCAAGGAAAGGGGCACTGAAAGGCGATAACAAGGGAAAAGGCTGATGTCTGACTGCCAGGATTAAGCGTAAAAGAGAGCCATTTTGCCAAGAACAATACGGCCTGTGGAACTAGTCAGAGAAGTGCCTCGTTAACAACTCAGTTTGTGACCTACTTTAATAGACTAAAATAATGAGAAAATCTTAATATTCAAAATTCAGTACTTTGTCCATGAGTATGGGCATTCTCTTCTACACAGAAACATTAAGGAATCCTATACTAAAATATAAACATTTTAGATCTTGATGCTGGTGATCTAAGAAGGGATTAAGCAAAAAATTATATAAATTCAAAGGAGCAATGGTTACCATAAAAGATGACCATTATTTCTGAGGAAGAGCTTGTTTTTATCTTTTAATTTATGACGTGGCAGAGCTGTTGTTGGTCTTGGTGTTTTTTGGGGCAAGATTTAGCATTAAAAAACTTAGGATCAAACTATGCTACCATCACCTACCAACTAGTGCTTTTAGCTAAGATATTACTCAGCTTACTGGTCTCATATTCTTCATCTCTAAAAATGGAGTGAAGTTAGCTTGCCAAAACTGTAAAAGCTACAAAAAATGGTATGGAATTGACAGTGTTAAGAATGCCTGTAGACTGTTGCCAAGAAAACAAAATAAAAACCCTCAATGAGCAATTTTTTCACATTTCTAGTGAGAGAATAGCCTTTCTTCTAGACTAGGCTTGAGTAGTTGAGCAGAGACACGCTAATTAAATGGAAAAACTGGTTTCTAGAATATTGGCTTCAACATTATTCAAGGAGGATTGCTATGAATTTTCCTCAAGAAACAAAAACTACAAATGGCAACTTTAAGCTTCAGTAACAATACGTACCTTTTTCCCTTTTCAGACCTGCATTATTTGCAAACCATGATCTAGATGTCCCAAACATGGCAGCCACACAAAATTCTCCGCCCATTGATTTGCTGGGTGAAATTTGTGGAGGTGGTTTAACTTTGCTTAAAAAATAAAATGAGAGTTAAAAAATTACCATGATGAAATCACAGTCCTCGAGACAATGATGCATTTTCCTTAAATTCTACCGCTAAGTATGCAAACCCTCCAATGTGGACATGCATTTTGCCTTAAGTGCTAACTGGCGGTGTGAGACTGTTCTGCAGCGGAAGTGAAATTAGTTCAAAGTTTCAGAGTATTATCAAAACAGCAACTTCTAAGACCAATAAAAATTAACTCCTTTCTGAAGGATGTGCTGGTAAAGTCCAAGTCACTTCTTTTCAGGTAGATAACTTTTCCCTGGAGATTTCAAGTGGAACAATAGAACCAGCAAAAACATCTTACGATTACAAAATAGTTTCTCATTTCATTTTGATATATAAGATGTAGGATTGACAATACAGGTGAATGAAGACAGCATGTATGAAAACGGCAAGATGATACAGAATGAAACCCTGAAAATGCTCTTGGCCACAATGCTATGCAGAGTCAGACAACATAAGGGAAGAAGACCTAACGCTCTAATGCAACTATATTCACTGATCTTCCTATCTGCTGTTGATGTTTTCTTCATAGATTTGTGAAAATGATGTGTCTATTTTTGTGCTGTTTCTCATTTGTTTGAGGACACGATAAGTAACTGCTGCTACTTCACATATAAAAAAGTACTAGCTTTCCTCTTTGTTTTCCCCAAATCAGCTTTCATATCATCAGCTTCTAATATCAACCTTTCATCTTCTTTCAAATCTTACATTTCTCTTCTCTTTCCATTTGTCAAAGACTTCCCCAAAGCTCATTAGCAATTCTGCCAACCACCTTAGATAAATGGTAGTGTTATTTTGTCTAATTCCTAGACCAGACAATGGCCTCACTGTACATCAGTCAAGATCACAGCCCAGCTGGGGCACAAGAATAACAGACTTCTGATGCTTCTACTCTGCTAGTCACTCTCCAATGTCAAATAGCATTATTTCGACCCTCTGTTGCTCACTATCCATTATCTCTTTATCTTTTAATAAAGTGTGGTTGGATGGAGAAAGATTGGTTTTCGGAGTCAGGAAGAAACTAATCTGAATACCAATGCTGCCACTAATTAGCTGTGTCTCTTTTAGTTAAGTTATTTAACCTCTCAGAACTCAGACTACTGCTATATAAAATAAAAATAGTAATGTCTACCTCACAGGGTTATTTTGAGGGTTATTATATTTGTTCTCAAAGTGTGGTCCCTGGTTAGTAGTACCACTTGGGAAGTTCTTAGACATGCAAATATTCGTCAGGCCACACCCCAGACCTACTGAAGCAGAAACTCTGGGGGTGGGGCCTAACAATCTGTTTTTTAACAAGCCCTCCAGGAGATTCTGGTGCATGCTCAGGTTTAACCACTGTATTAGGTAAAGTGCATAAAGCTCTCAGGGCAGTGTCTTCCCATATAGTACTCAACAATGTCAACTCTCTTCTACATAGCACACAGCCTTCACCTAATTTTCAAAAATCAGACTTCACTTTGGCAACTCAGTTTCCAGGTCCTTACAACCCTTGAAACAGTCTCTCACATATTCTACTTTCGTAGACTTCTGCTAAGACATGTTCGTGCTAGGGAGAGCAAAACGTCTCAATCAGAGGCCACTGTGATTGGTCCTTTTGGTCTCTCCTTTTGTACCAAATCCATGGTAATGCACAGTGCCATATACAAAAAGGCCTCTTTTTCCATCATTACCATTTCTTAAACATTTCGTATCAATACCCATAAAAATCACATCCATGCCTAAAATACCAAAACCAGTCACAGCTAGACTTCCACTGACAGGAAATAAAGACATAGTTTTTAAAAAAGTTTCTGTGAGGAAATGAATCTGGTTCTATGATTAGTTTCACGCCTCCCTTGCATTTGCCACAATTGCAATAACCTACGGACAGAAAAGACTCCCCTCCATCTAACCTGAACCAACACGCCCCTTCCAGGGCATCTGCGTCAGCGCTGACCTTTCTGGTTACGATGCTCTCTGTGGGACTACCTTAGAATGTAAATTTCCCTTCAAAGCCTTTCTTTCCATCACCAAACTACTATCATTGAGCTGTTAAGTTCCTGTAACCAGTAGCTTTTAAGTTCCCTTGGTCATTTTTAACCTTAGGAGTTTTGGGAGTTTGGAGGAAGGAGGAGAGAGAAAAACCATTCCAGAATTTTTTTGAAAGTTGTTCCCAATTGTGTGATAATGTGTTTTTTACTAGAATCATCTTCAGGGAACAATAATACCACAATGTACAAACAAGCTTCACAAGGACAAAAATCAAAGCTCTTTGCAAATTACTGAATGCTATTTTTGTTGTGTTTTTTTAAGTCATGTCGTAAGCAACAAGATAAAAAGTGAGCATGCCACTTTTTAAGGAGACTATGATACATCTAAAGTATGCATCCTAAAGAGACTTAAAAGTGGTTGCTGCTGGGCTGAATAGTTACATTTATAACATAATAATAAAAAGGAGAAACATGATAGGACATCGATTTAGTCTTTGGCCATGCAAAAATATTTCCTGAATGTTTATTAGCTTATAGTCTAATCAACCAATATCAAAAGCTAAAATCTCTTACATGTCTATAATGTTACACATACCTGAGCTTCTAAAAACACAACTAAAAAGCATCAACACAATACCATTTTACATAAACTCATTATTTCCTGCAGAGAATACTATCTTATGGTAAAAGTATCCTTAAAATTATGGAAGGAATAGTCATTTTTATCCTTATACTTCATTATTTCTTCTTTTCCCTCTGATAGGGCCTTAATAAATCACATTAGTAAAAGTTTGTGTTTAATAAGCAATCAAAAAAGTTTTCATCCCTGAAAATAACCTGCTACCTCCTACATGACATAGTGCTCTGGACTGGGTATGGAGCATATTTGATGAACAAATTCATAATGAGTTATTTCTATCATCAATACATTTGGAATGACTGTGGTATTTAAGTAAAATAGAACATAAAAATATGTGCGAGTGTGTATAAGACTTTCAAAAAAATAAAAAGAAATAATCTAAAGAAAAGACTACTATTAATAAAGAATTTTCTATGTGATATATTCAAAAGGAGAAAATTTAACTTTGACTCAATGTGTCCTTCATCCTAAGTTTTAAAAAGACCAAGACCAGGAATGCTGGGTGGAAGCAGAATCGAACTTCTCCACAATGACCCAAAATATCCCTATTGCAAAATAATCTCTTTTTTTGTTGGCGAAAAGATAAAATATTGAAACATGATACATATGTGAAAGGAATAAATGAAAAAAGAGCTAGTCTTGTAAATCAAGTTCACTTAAAGATGGGTGACCCCACCATTTTAGGAAAGCACTCTAATACTAGCCTTTCTTTCTTTCTTCCTCTCAATATTTCCCTGTGTCCTCTGAAAGGTCTTAATAAATCCCATTACGAAACATTTGCAAGTTAAAAAGAAAACCTCTGGGTGTTTGGAGGCCTTCTCTCATTTATTTATTAATTTACTAAATTAATAATATGACGTAAAAAATACAATATCAATGTACATGGGTGTCCAGACAAAATTGTGTTGATTATGGTTATAAATGAGAACAAAACATACTGACAGTGCTGACGGCCTCCTTTCTACTGAGAACTCCTGCTTTTTACTCCCTTGAGCCCATCATAATTGACCCCATGTGCAAAAATTAGAAAGAAAAATTTGGCTTAACTTGTGAGCAAAACATAAAGGAAAAATGGAATAAATTCAACTTTCACTATATCAGGTAAAACAATGATCATAAAACATCATATTTACTAAACTTGATACAAGAGAACATAATCAAAAGTAAAATAAACATATGAAGAAACAAAAAAACAAAACAAATAACGTGCGAAAGTAAAACTCAGGAGTTTAACATTTTGTCATTTCTTCTGGGAGACTTAATCATCTAACCATAGAATGAGAATCATTTTTACTGCCATCAGAAGTTCTGGGGACATTAAGATTATGACATCTTTAAAAATATTTACAAAGACTATTGAAGTTACCCATTGGCTTTTACAGTATTATGTAATCTAGTCAGATTAACATATTGAATTTCTCTTGCCTGTTTTTTTTTCTCCACCCTCTATTGCAAAGAGAAAACAAAAAGCAAAATTCTAATGACATCTGCTTTAAAATTATAGGAAATTGATGTACATCTGGATAATTTTCCTATGACCTATAGAATAGGACATAAGTGATGTCTGTGGATGGCATGAAAAGCAGCAGTGAGGTCCAGTGGCTTGTTCAGAAGGACACAAGCATGGAAAGAGCTAAACTGAAATAGAGGCACCATTTCTTCCCTTTTCTAAAACATAAGAGTGCAGTCAATATTTCAGTTTAAATGTTAGACACAATATTGATATAAGAATTGTAAGTGGTATAATGTCTTTGTGTTAAAGAAAAAAAAATTTTTATATTCCTTACCGTGATTAACCTTTTAAAAGGAATTTAGAAGTTTTCTCTCATTCTCAACTTTATTTTTCTAAAATAAGAACTAAGAAGGAAACTGAAAGTATTTTATTTTAAATAAAGATATTAATAATATATCTAAAATTATTCTATCATAAATTATTCTTAAAGATCTAATAGATTTACGTAAACTTTGCAGATGAGAAAAGATTCTCCTCTTCATAGGTCTTTCCTTCCAAAAATGAAATTATAAGTTTTTTCAAATTAAGAACAAGGTTAGTTTAAGTGAACTATTAATACATAGATTGAATACTCTCAGAAAGTGCTAATTAAAACTTTAAACATAATTTGACATGTAAGTTTTAATTCTTCTTTAAAATTAACTTTATATAATACAAAGAGAGTTTATGAGTAAGGCATATATTCGAATGGACTACCTTTTGTCCACACTGTTGTGTATATACTTTGTCTTTTGATAAACAATTCAAAAATACCAGTAGCTTAAACACAATACTATATGCACATTAGGAGCTCAATAAATACAAATACTTGTCAATAAATATTGAAAGCAAAATTCATTTAAAAAAATTTACAATGCTTATTTCACTTACAATTTCTGTAGTAAAAATACATCGTACACGTGATTCTTTTACATTATTTATACAGTCATTAGAACTCAAATATCCAGGAGGATGTACAATCACTGGAATGCATAACATGGCTAAAATGTCGAAGATGGCCCACGTCCACATAGTTAACTTTCCAACAAGCTCATTTTGTTATCAAAGAGAAGGACATCATTTTAAACTAACTCAACTGAAACTGCATGAATTTAAACAATTAAACCAGTTTGTCAAAGAAAGAAGAGTTAGCAGAAACTGTGATCTATTAAAAGCAAAATCTTAGCTAAATATAAATGGTGCAACTTGAAAGTAATAAGAAACTTTGTATGAAATTTACATATTTTAAGAACTGTAAAAATTTCATATTCTTCCAAAATACAAATATTACCCTACAATTGGAAGTACTATAAACATGTTTATTTAGCATAATGTTTTATTTCAGAACAGTAAATAAAAACATTCTCAGGGTGAATGCTAAATATCATGGAAAAATAGCAAAAACTGTTAAAACAAAGAAGCTCTTACAAACAACATGGAAGAAGTTGTCAAATTTATATTCATTTTGCTGCCTTAATTTGAGGTTTCATTAAGATCTTAATGGGAAAAACATGCACCACTAGTAAAGGAACGTATTTTAAAGAGGATCTTTTAGGCTAGTATAAGTGACTAAAAACGAGTTTCTTGTGAGCTAACGATGGCATCAAACAAACCACAAAGCAGTCTTCTAAAAGACAGGCAATGATTTAAATGTCTACTATATTTCATATATCCCTTTCTTTAATCTGGCTCTTTTAATCTTGTTTCAACCTCAAATCATTTCTGGTTGACAAGTGCTTTTGCTTAAATTTGAGGAGCACATAAGCTGTTGAAGGAATGGACTTTTCTTATTTAACATAGAACATTTGTTACTCCCTCTTTACATCTATGCTAAAACTTCAATCTTTATTAACGTACTAAAACTCTTTTCTTTGTACTTGGATTGAGAAATTTACCCTATGATGGAATTTAATTCTAAGTTTAGGCTACAAAGAAAGGTTGTCGTATGTTGAATCTGGTATTTAAAAACTGACTGCTCACTAGAAGCTCTTAAGGAAGATCCATGTATCTTATTTGTTTTTGTGGAAGAAATCTGGTTAACAAAGAGATACAGATTGACTTTCACGGAACCCGGACTCATTTATACCCTGAACTTGTCTAGAATGGTTTCACAATCTGTGTCCTAATTCTGATGCTGTGTTTCACAGAGGAAGTTTTTATAATGATTTGTCACCCTATTCTTACATGATAATGAAATTTTCAGATGGTCCTGTGGCATGAGAACGCTGAAATTAGTTTGTGTCAAGTTATACTATACCTTTAAAGAACTACTTAAGCTTCTTTTTATCCAAGAGAAAAAAAGATGGGGAGGTTTTTTCCTAGTGTAATGGGATCCTATGAACAATTCCCAGTAGCAGTAATGAGAATTACACATATATGTGCAGAACTCTGTTAAGTATTCTGACTAAATTTATAAAATTGATATCACTTACATTCTCCAAAACTTCCTTTTGGCTCACTTACCCTTAGCAGCAAAAAACATGATTTGATTTAAAGAAGCTTCTTTTCAAAAATAGTATTTTCCCCTTGAACAAGAAAAGAAATAGTAGCAGTAGCAGCAAACATTTATTGAGCTCTGAATATGCGCCAGGCACTGTTCTAAGCAATTTATGTTGTCAGTTTATTTAATTCTCACAATGAACCTATGAGGTAGGTGTTACTGGTAACTCCATTTAATAGATAAGGAAATCAAGGAACAGAAAGGTTTTAGAAAATTATCCAAGATCATATAGGCGGTAAGTGTGTGAGCTGGGATTTAAGACCTAGGCAGCCTGATTCTGGAGCCCTGACTCTTACCCATTATGCTAAACATATTATACCAGGTTCTAAACACATTCTACTACACATCTTTACATAGAAGTATTAAATATATTCTGTTTCTTTTCTATGATCATAATGTCTAAGACTGACAAAGTTGTATTTTACGCTTTGTTATATAAGAATTTACTAAACAAGTAAGTTAATGTGAGTAGGTGCTAATAACTCAAAATGATAAATTATTTAGGAGCTTTTGTGTGAAGGAGAAATTTCCTCATCATGTAGCTCCTTAAATACCTAAATGATTCAAAACAGAACCGACTCTTGTTCCTTTGGTACCAAATAAAATGCAGTAAAAATTTATAGAGTATTTTTAGTATACCTTAAATATATTTATATTTCAAAATAAATCACGTCTTCATATGTTCAGCTTGACATGTAGTGAACTTCTATCACTATAACACACAAAGCTTTAAACTTGAGTGTTAGCCTTGTCTTTTAATATACACTAGCATTAGAAGAGAATTCTTCTAATTTCTTTTTTAATATTAATCTCTGATTTTTTTATTTGACTTTTCAAGAAATGAAGTGAAACCAGGAAAACTGCTCTTTTAAAGCTTAAATATCAACATTCATGTCCCATTTACAAATAATTCAGTAATTCGGTGCATCTATCTGTGATCAGGCCATGCAAGTGAAAACAAAAGTACAAAACAGAGTTACTTTCTGAGAGTACAGCAAATGAAGTAGGCATGCGGGACTGAACTGGGACTCACCATGGAGCTTTTATGGAAAAACACCCCGCTCCAAACAGATAAGGCCTTCATGGAAAAGGGGGGAAAATGCACAAAAAATTAGAGGAAAACTCATTTAACATTAACAAATACATGTATATCATACTGTGATAGAGTATGGATAAAATAACTGAAAAAATTAGTAATCATTTGCAGCTCTGCTGTGGATACTAACGAGTCTGACAGAACCAATAAACAGAACGATCTGTGGTAACAAGTCCCTTAGTTTTCACAGGGTTAGATATTTCAAAATGTTCTCTTTCTCCCCCTTTTCTGGAGCACCCCTGTAGGGTTCCTAAGGAAAAATAAAATAAAGTTCACTTCTGAGGCCCTTTAAAACAAAGTACAAGTTAAATGGAATAATCGGATGGAGAAAACAGTAGGTTCAGTAGCCACAGGTGTGTGGTTGCATGATAGAAAATGTTTAAAACTAACTGAAGATAACTCAATAAAAAACTCTGACAAGCACTGTTTGCTGTTCACCAGTTGCAGTCTCAGAACCACAGAAAGAAAGCTTCTATTTTCTAAGCTGCTTATTTACAGTAAGTTGAACTGCATATTGCTGTCCAAAGGAACAAACACTAGATACAAGTAGTATGATTTATTTCCATGTAGCGTCACATTTCAGGAAATTAGCATTTCTCTTAATGGTGACCTAAGAGGTTAGTTTCCTCTACCTGGCCTGCATTGGGCTAGGCAAGAATACAGTAAACTAAAGCCACAATTGCTTGTTTTCAATACAGCTGGGGATGCAAAGTCAGACTTCAATGTAACACACATTTCTTCTTAATATTCTCTTCACAGCATTTAAGACATGCTATGAATATTTGCACACAAAGAAGACTGACTGATTTAATTATATCCAAAACCAAATGTTGCCGTAGCATCTGACATTTGGAAGGAAGACATAACAAACAAATCGAGAAGGAAAGCACACTGGCAAAACTTGGGTATTTTTCTTCTTCAACTTTAGTGCTAGGAACATAAAAAATCCTGCTAATTAGCATTAATCTCCCAGTGAATTGAGCGTATTTGACCACAAACTGAAACTTGAGGAAAATGTTTTCACAGCACTGAGTACAATTCTGAGGACTAAAGCACAGAAGATACAAAGAAGGGAACAGAAAAAAGATACTAATTAGAAGAATGAGTGAGATGGAAGAACTGAGATATTGAAAAAAACAAAAGAAAAAGAAACTTTAGGGAGGGTGTCAACACAAAGCAAAGAAATCTCTCACAGTTAATGGCAAGACCACAATCAGAGATATGATGTCATCATCCATATTTAAAACAGTGGATTTCAAACTTTTTTTGACTGTGATCCACAGAAATACATTTTAAGGTGCAAGCTGGTATGTACATGAACACACAACTTGAACTAACACAAACTGAAACAACCATTTAAGGAATGTGTGTTTTATTTGTAAACAACTTCATTTTCTATTTCAACGTTTTGCAGACATTAATGTTGGGATTTAGTTACATGAAAATTAATGCATATTCTAACAGTAGGTCTGACTGGGGCCTGAGGTTTGATATTTCTAACAAGCTCCTAGGTAATGTCAAAGCTGCCTATTCGCAGAACCAGTAGCAAAACTGCATGTTATTCTACTCTATTTCATTAATGAAAAAAAAAGCTAGTCACCATCTCCTTATCTGATTTCATGATTCACTAATTACATCGGAAACAAAATGTTACTGGAGCTCACCCTGCACTTGGACAAACACCACTTTAAATAACTGAGACCACTTAAAGACTCCAATCTCCCAATACCATCGTAATGCCCTGAAGAAATGATCAGAAAATGGAAGGTTCAATACGTTTCCACATGCCCACAAATACTTCCAAAATGAAGATCACACAGTAATCACGGCCCTTTAATTTTCTTCATTCGGCAGGACACCTGAAATAATGCAACAGCTCGAATGATTCTAACAGAAGTGCTTGGGATCTGGAACATCTAGCCATGAGTTACTCTTTAGAGTATATTGTGTCAACTCTGGACAGTCTCCTATCTCATTCCAAATATCAGAATACAGCTGATTCGTTGTAAATAATTTGAAAGTTTTATCTTAGTCCTTTATGACTTAAACGGCTTCTCTATTAACCCCAAACATCAACCAAACAAAAATGAAACGAAACCTAAAAGTTTCTACATTTCAAAAGACCAGCTAATGTTCCCCACCTATAGAGCCAGCAAATACCTTTTTCCAGTTTAGGTTTCCTTATGGACAAAAAGAAAACATACATTAGCCAAACGAATTAAACACAAGCTTAAGAAACAAATCTCCTAGCTTTTCCTTTCCAGGCAACAGCAGCGTGTTACCAACAAGAAGATTTCTACGGCCATTTCCTTCCACGCAATCCCAAAATGCACTGTTAATTCTCCAGACACTGTAGTAAACAGGCCTGTACTAAATATAAATAGCAGCTCTGTCACGTTTAAAGACAATACGGTTCTCACTGTTCACAACATAAGCCAGTTGTGTGAGTTAAAAGTTATTGTTCTACAATCAAATAAGGATCTACTGGCTCACACAGCTCAAGGAGAAAAGAGAGGCTGGGGAAACAGGAGGAGGACCCGCTTTAGTATGTGTACTTGGCATGTTTCCAGTCTAGACACCCACTGCTTACCCACTCCTACAAACTGGACCTCTGCCACATACATGTAAAAGAAGAGCCACGAACTCCAAAGAATTAGAGTGAGTGACGTAATTACTAACTTTGTATGGGTAGTGTCAGCTGTTCTTTTGAAATGTGCCTGCTTCATCTTTCCTCAGTAGCAAAAGAATGAAAATATAGTCACAAAGGACAAGTCCATGATCCAGCTGTCTTCACCTATGACTTTCCTCTCCTCCTCCAAAATCCCACAGTTGCAGTTTTATATGGGGGTGGATGGAAGGAGAAAAGAGCATGTGAGTGGGAGTGTACGTTGAGTTAAAATTGTCTTCACTAACATATGCAACTCAAATGATCATATTCAGATATTAAGAATTTGTATGTTTTTCAAACACTATTAAGTTTCAGCAGGTTTAACAATCCTGTCATATAAAACCTATTCACTTTGTCATGATTATATACTTTTAAAGCTGAATTCTGAATGAAAAACATCAGGGTTGGCCAAGAGATTAAAAATCCAGAAATATTATTATAGACTTATTTATAGTCCAGCGTGAAATGACTTGGCCTTTGGTTCTCAAAGAGTTTCTTCTGGAGATTCTCAGAAGACAGGAAGGAATTAAGTTTTATATCATATCATTAATGCTATGTAAGTCTTTAAACTCTGGTTCATTTTGTTGAACGCTACACAGCAACACAAAAGCTTTGGTCTTACTAGCTAAAAGCAAGGCAAATGTGAAGATTTTTTAAACGTAAGGAAAAAGGGATTTGATTTGCTGAAATTCTCTATAAGTTGATTCTTAGTGCTAAAAGGTATTAATAATGATTAGGTTCAATCATCATCACAGGTAAAGAAATAGTTGGAGTCTAAGAGAAAAAGTCTATAAACATACTCTGAAAGTCCTATTTTTCAACTGATCATGTCCTATGAGAATTCAGGCATTACCATTTAACAGACATCAGAATGAGCTCATATAAATATTAAATGTACTAAATAGGGAAAAAGTAGAGAATAGGCTATATACAACATTACGAGGAAAATCGTAAAGTAAAGCCTAATTCTCTAACAATATATTCTAGGAACTCTAATGGCTCTGATACATTTGGTGCACCCCCTGGTCAATCAGGAACTGAAATGGACTCACATTTCCCACAAACATATGAGCAAATTACTCTTCATATTTTCAAGCGTTACTTTTAATTTTTCATTAATATAATTTTAATGGTTCCCTACTAAAGAAAACAGCACTGCTGGCTTTCAAATTATTGATCTGTAGGGCAAATTAAAGCTGAGATTGACAGGTAAACTGTCTAATTTGAGATCTGTTCAACAAGCAAATTTAAACTACAAACTCAAGATCTTCATTAGAAAAACATTAGATATTGTTCAAATTCTGCCAGATGTGGCATAAGAGAGACTAGAATAGCATAATAATCGTCATATTCTGTAGAAAGCTATGCCTCCTGACCTGAAATATAGTATATAGAAGACTTCATCCAAAAAACAACTCCACAGATTTATGGCAAAATGGAACAAACAACGGTGCGGTTTAACTACACTGATTTAGCACCAGAATTGGAAACTCAAACTATGGTAAGTATAATGGACATGTAGACATATTTACATCCTTTCTAATGAAAGTACACTGTCCATTATTTTATATCTGGAGCCAAACATTTATAACTTAGCTATGAAGAACTAATACCTAGACAAGACAGGGCTGTGAGGTGGAGCACTACCGTCTGCTATTGTATCTGGTGAGTCCTTCTCCAAATCTTTTCATTCAATTCTCAGTTTCTTCAAGGCCTACTATATGCCAATGTCATCTACTCACTTAGCGAAGTTTGATGGCAGATTTGGTCTTCAAACTTCAACTAGAGATAATCAAATAAATGCCATTAAATGCTTCCATTTCTAACTAAGAATGATCACCTACGTTTTCTAAATGGAGGTCTTAGCACTGGCCTAGGGCTCAACAGCGAGTGAGACTCGGAATTAGGTAATGAGATCAAGGACTCAGTGGGAACTCATACACGTAAGGCTGAAGGATTATAATCCACACATATAAACTTTTACTTTTCACATGAAGAAACTTACCTAGACCACACTAGTAATAGCTGGCAGAAACAAGATGAGAAGACGGGGCTTCAGACTCCTAAGTCAAGATTCTTCCACTACATTACCTAACCTTCTCCTACAGGGTCGGGCCAAAGGTTCGAAAATCTACCTCCAATTGCTCACAAAGAAAGGAATAAATGTAAAGATGGCAGGAGAGGAGAAGAGCAGTAAGCTGCTCCATTTAAGGAAAAAGAAACCTATGAAAGACAACAAATCACCTCACGTTTACTGCACGACAAATGGTCTGCTAGTTAAGAGCAAGGAAGTAACTTGATTCCCATTTTCTACATTTTTTTATTCCCAAGAAATTATTCTGACCTCTTTTTGAAGAGGTCTTTTTATTGTTCCCTGCTTGTACTCAAAAAATAATATGTATATATTAATAATCTTAGATTTAATGCACATAAAATTAAGCACATTGATGAAAAAGTATCTACTTAGTAAATTTTTGCATAGGAAGAATTAAAAAAACTTTATTACTTACTTGATTCATTAATTCGACCAAACATCTATGAAATGTTGTGTAATAAATCCCTACAATAAAAACTTAACACTCCAAAACAAGGAGCAATCCCTTAGCACTCAGTTTCACTTTTAACAGATGAGAACTATCCTTCTTTAAATATGATAAAAACATGATAGAAGTCTTTCCAATCCTCCAGTCTTAGACTGGAAGCAAACAAATTCTGTCTGAATGAGCGAGTGTTGAACCAAATGATTTCTAGTACTTCTTTGCCTTCATCAGTATATACTGTAGTAGGGTTAAGCAACAGCTGTTGCCAAAATAGGCCTTATTTCCTCCCAGTGCTGCTTCAAGGTACAGAACATGAAGGTGTAAATACATCTGTCTTTTGCCATTTGCAGTTCTACTGGCCTTGTGCATGTCTTGGAGTAAGACAGATGGTCCCTGGCACTGCACAGGCTTTCAGGGATATATATTTCCAAAAATAAGAAGGCAGATGTGAAATATGGTGAGCACACGTTTTACACCCTGAAGGTCTGACTTGAGGCTTCCATCTCAATTTGGTTATTTAAATATAGGATCCTAGGCAATCCTTAGAAATCTCTGTGCTAGAAATACAAGTCTTCATGCTTATTTTACATCTTTAAGACAAACATCTAGGACATGGAACAAATAAATGTTGATCTAACCTAAGTAAGTATATAATTTTACTACATATCAGGTATATTGGAAGTAATCATAGACCTTACATGTCCATAAATGAGCCAGCTCTGTGAAATCTTTCCACATAATCGATGTCAAATATTTCTTGTTAATTTTATTTTTAAAATGCTAGGAAAGGCATTTCATAGAAGCAAAGTTACAGTCAATTAGAACCTCCAGAATGAAGAGAGACCTGGAAAATGAAAAGCCCATTTGCTCATCACTCTGGTGACCCTGATGTGACAATCAAAGTTTCTTAGTAAATATAATAAAATCTGATGGAAATAAGGCAAATTAGCTAACTGCATTCTTGAGAACTGGTCACAGCAAAAATTTTAAAAATAAAAATGAAATAAATATAGCCTTTAAAATCTAATGGGACAAAATCTAATGATATGAAACGTCTGGAATTTGCTTCAATCTCAGCACATGTCAAAAATGGAAATTCAGGGGCTGGGCCAGTGGCGCAGTGGTTAAGTACACATGTTCTGCTTTGGCAGCCTAGGGTTCACTGGTTCGGATCCCGCGTGCGAACCTAAGCACCGCTTGTCAGCCCATGCTGCGACAGGCGTCCTGCATATAAAGTCGAGGACGATGGGTATGGATGTTAGCTCAGGGCCAGTCTTCCTCAGCAAAAAGAGGAGGATTGGCAGCAGATGTTAGCTCAGGGCTAATCTTCCTCAAAAAAAAAAAAAAAAAAAGGAAATTCAGGGAATATATTTTGTTCTCGCAAAACAAATATTACTTTTGGTAAGGCAAAATACATGTATTTCAATGAAAATGCTAAATTTTAAGATAATAAAACCACAATTTATATTCTGAAAAATTCTATGACCATATGCTTGGGTGGCTTTTAGTAAAATAATTATAAGGAAAGTCACAATAGCAATTTCTGAACATAATTAACAAACTCTCCAGAAAGTGGCCTAGGGGTCTTAAGTCTTGGAATCTAGCAATAGCCAAGTATAAGCTATGAATACTATCATCAAAGTGTTTATAGATGTCTGTAATCCGTGTTAATAGGAAGGGAAAGAAAGAACGGTAGGAGGGAAAGAAAAAAAATAGTAGGTAGGGAGGGTAAAAAATAGTAGGTGGGGTAATTTGTGGTACATTAAAGCTCTGCTACAAGTAGAGAATTCCTTACGGATAATTATATTAAAAAACTAATAAAATGACTAAAAAATCTCTTCTTTCGATAATTGTACTATGCTTATCTAAGAGAATATCCTTGTCTTTAGAAATTACATATTGAAATTATGTAGGAATAAGGGGCTACTAAGCCTACAAATTACTCTGAAACAATTTAGGAAAAATCTGGTGTGTGCGTGTGTGTGGGGGCGGGTTCGTGTACACATGCACTTGAACGCTAAGGCAGATATGTCAAACTGCTAACCTTGGGGAGTCTGGGTGTGTGAGAATCCCTTTCAGTGGTCTGTAACTTTTGTCTAAGTCTGAGTCTACATCAAAATTAAAAAAATGAAAAACCAAGTACTCATTGTGGGACAAATATTAATTATTCTCTCTAAACATTTCAATAAAGGACATGCTAAAAAAAATTTTTGAAACTTGGCAAAAACAAAATGGTTTGAGAATTGAGATAAAAAGTCTAGTTAACAAATGTTGTATGTATCTTGAACTAATAATACCTTCAAAGTATATAACTCAAATTCACATCATTTAATCCACTAATAATTATTAAATTGTCTACAATATAAGGGAGAATAATATAATGCTCTAAAATTTTAGGATTTTGTGACCAAGTTTTTAAAAAGAAAAGGAAACAAGGAATTTATCTAAGTTCATAAAGTAGGGTAGCACAGGAATACACCAGATGATTAATAGTTTCAACCCATCTAAGGGCAAAGAGAAAGAGAGCAGCAAGAGAGTGAAAGAGAATGAGGGAGAGATTTTATCTTTTTATTATGGAAAATTTTAATATATGCAAAAGTGGACTCACTTTCCACCCCTCCCCACAAATATTGTGAATTAAATTCTAACATCACACGATTTCACGCATACAATTTCTGTCACTATCTTAGAGATGTATTTGGAGAAGCTCATTCAAAAAAAGACAGCTAATTCTTTGCATCACAAAAACAGCATAGCTCTGAAATCTTCAAAATAACAACAATAAACACCAGAAACAAAACTAAAATTAAATGCAAGAAGAATAATTTTGAGTATTCTTTCACTAGATTCAGGAAAGACAGACAAAAATTCAGAAGTACTTTGTAGAATTGTACAGTGCTGGGTCAAATCAAGAAGGTACAATTAAGCACTGACACTTCTGCGAATGAAAAACTAACTCGAAAATTATGGTTCAAGATTTAGTACCATTTTTATTTGATTCTACATCTCCCAGAAATATAACATCACACGAACAAAAAAAATGAGCTAATAGTAAATAAAGTTCATAACTCCTTTACTCTTGCTAGCCACTCTTATTTATCTTAAAGAAACTAAGAAAGAGAACTCAGAATTTTATTGAAATTATACTATTACTGAACATAAAGAGTTAAATAGCTGAAATCGATTAAAAGAAATACAGGCCAAAGGATCTGTATCGTAAAACATCTGATTAGGGACCTAGATTTGCTGTAATTTTTCCTCCTTTTTTTCCTTAATATGCTAGAAACTCAATTTTATTTTTGCATTCAGCAACAGGATCACTTTATATAGAAACACCACTCCACTAGGTAGAGGGTCAATTTCTGTGTGTTGGTGGAATCTGGAGTTCAAAGGCCTCCTCCCTGAGAATGAGTATTTCTTTTCTTTCTCTTTTTTTTTTTTTGAGGAAGATTAGCCCTGAGCTAACTGCTGCCAATCCTCCTCTTTTTGCTGAGGAAGACTGGCTCTCAGGTAACATCCGTGCCCATCTTCCTCTACTTTATTATAAGTGGGACGCCTACCACAGCATGGCTTGCCAAGCGGTGCCATGTCCGCACCAGGGATCCGAAGCTGCGAACCCCAGCCTGCCGAAGCAGAACGTGCACACTTAACCACTGTGCCACCGAGCCGGCCCCAAGAATGAGTATTTCTTCTCACAAATGTGACTTCTGTAAACACATCACCACCTAGCACAACAACATTAAGGAACATTGATATACCAGCCAAATAATTTAATCTATTCGTTTTGTTGGGAAAAATCCTTAAGAATATTGGAAGCCAATATGGGGTTTTCACCTGACTACCCGAATAAAGAATTTTAAGACAGTTGTTCTATTTCAAATTAGGTTAAACTTCAGGATTGCTTATTGATAAAAATAGGTAATTTGCTTATAGACATATATATTTTATGGTACAAAATGGGATTTCAGAGTTATTATACAATTGAATATCTGATACCTTAGACATAAGCAGTTTATTTTTAAGAACCCAAAGAAGTAATAATTTTATATTCCTAACAGGTAGGAATCTAAAAAAATTTTAAATAGCTAAAATAAGCACAAAGATATCAAGTGAGCCAGCAAAAGTCTTTGAGGATGTTAATGACCAATAGAGTAAAGCCCAAATCTTAGGACTCTGGCTTTTGAAAATTACCCAGAATATCACATTGTCCTGACACTAATGACAGATTACTGTATGTGAATTATACCTCAATATAGATGACTTTTTAAAAGTATTAGAAACATGATTGTCATCTAAAGTTCTCTCCTTAGTATTTATGTCAGTCAAAATTTGCGAATCGTTATAAATCCAAATTGTATCCAAAAAGAGCAAGAAAATGAAACTGTACTTTCAGACAAAGCCACAAGGCAGTAAGTATAAGACTGAATAGATGGATCTGGTTTTTATTAGCCAATACTAGTTTCACAACTTGTCACTGCTTTGTTTTTTCTATGAATGTGTGTGTACATGGTTGTGTGTCAGTATGTTTGTGCATGTTCTGTACTTTGTACTTAATCTGCTGCCATTAAGTCTCACGTGGGCTGGAAATGAAGAACATAATCAAAACCACCCAAAGAAAAAGCATGTTTTATTTTTATATATTCAATCCTATAAAATCGCCATTAAAAAGATATCAAGCCTGAGGCCTTACCCTGTTCGTTTGGTGATGGTCCCCAAGGTCATTGGCTGCTTGATTTGTGCAAGAGGCATCAACACCATCAAGCTGGGGAGAGGAGAGAGCCGAGGGTTGCCAGGGTTGTTGTTGGCAAAATTATTGTAGGAGTCTTGGCTGTTTAGTTTCCCTACAAAGAGAAAAATAAAGAAAAGCATCACGAAGGGAAGTTTCCTTCTCTGGCAGGGTTTTCACTGACTCCACTAACCATTTAAGAAAGTTACCAAAGACAGAACTGATTATAAAAGAATCATGGTTATGTGGAGGGGGAAAAAACATAAAAGATACTAGTTACATAGAGTGTGACTCAATTATAAACAGAAACTTTAGTCTTTGGAGATGGAAGAATGGAGGATACAGAATTGGATAGAAGTTAAACGGTTATACAAATAATTAGTGTAAAATTTAATTATAATTTTATGGTGTTATAAAGAAATATAGGATTTTAAGAGAAAATAAAAGGAGAAGATCTAAATGAGTCTAGAGGAACCATGGAGCATTTCCCTAAACAAGCTTGAGAGTAAGTAGGGAGAATATTCCAGTCATGGCAGCCTGTGAAGCCTTGGCGGGGGGTGGGAGGGGGTGGGTGGTCACAAGAAATGTGAGTCATAAGGATGAGTATCCATAGAGAATAGCATGAGAGACATAGGATGAGATCAAAGTCATAGGCAAAAATATCGCCTTCCTCCCAATATCTACCACTCCCTACCATAAAATTAAAAAACACAAATCAACACATTTCCCTTTGTTTATGCTGGGCATTAATAACAAAAATAAAAAGAATATCTACGGACAGCTGATCTTTGACTAAGGAGCTGAGAACATACAATGGAGAAAGGAAAGTCTCTTCAACAAATGGTGTTGGGAAAACTGGATAGCCACATGTAAAAGAATGAAAGTAAACCATTCTCTTATGCGATCTACAAAAACAAACTCAAAATGGATCAAAGACTTAATGGTAAGACCTGAAACCATAAGACTTCTAAAAGAAAATATATAGGCAGTACACTCTTTGACATCAGTCTTAAAAGGATCTTTTCAGACACTATGTCTTCTCAGACAAGGGAAACAACAGAAAGAATAAACAAGTGGGACTTCATCAGACTAAAGAGCTTCTACAAGGCAAGGGAAAACAGGATTGAAACAAAAAGACAAGTCACCAACCGGGAAAAAAAATTTGCAAATCATATATCTGACAAAGGGTTAATCTCCACAATATATAAAGAACTCACAGAACTCAACAACAAAAAATCAAACCACCTGATCAAAAAATGTGCAGGGGATATGAACAGACATTTCCCCAAAGAAGATATATGGATGGCCAATAGGCACATGAAAAGATGCTCATCATCACTGATCAGCAGGAAACTGCAAATCAAAACTACACTAAGATATCACCTTACACCATTAGAACGGCTATAATAACCAAGACAAAAAATAACAAATGTTGGAGAGGTTGTGGAGAAAAAGGAAGATTTCTCAAAAATGGAGATTTCTCAAAAAATTAAAAATAGAAATACTATATGACCCAGCCATCCTACTACTGGGTATCTATCCAAAGAACTCGAAATCAGCAATTCAAAGAGACTTATGCACCCCTATGTTCATTGAAGCATTATTCACAATAGCCAAGACGTGGAAGTAACCTAAGTGCCCATCGACTGATGACTGGATAAAGAAGATATGGTATGTGTATATATATACAATGGAATACTACTCAGCCACAAAAAATGACAAAATTGTCCCATTCACAACAACATGGATGGACCTTGAGGGTATTATGTTAAGTGAAATAAGCCAGATAGAGAAAGACAATCTCTGTATGATTCCACTCATATGTGGAAGATAAACAAACACATGGACAAAGAGAACAGATTAGTGGTTCCTAGGAGTAGGGGGGTGGGGGGTGGGCACAAAGGGTGAAGGGGCTCACCTATAAGATGACTGACAGATAATAGTGTACAACTGAAATTTCACAATGTTGTAAACTATCATAACCTCAATTAAAAAAATAAAAAGAATTGTCATTATGACTCACTAATAGCCAGGGGGAAAGAAAACCTCTGTGAAATAAAATCTGATCTGCAGAGAAAGAAATTACTCTCAGCTCAACAGTAAGCCAAACTCCTCTTACGCACTTACCTATTCTCCCTCTCCATGGTTTTGCATTTTCCAGAATGTCCTATATGTGAAATCACAAAATACGTAGCTTATTGGGTCTAGTTTCTTCCACCTGCCAATAAGCATCTGAGATTCATCCACTCTACATTTTCCCGCATGTATCAAAAGCTCTTTTCTTTTTGGTTCCTGAATATGATCCCATTGTATGCAGTTACTTCAATTTGTTTATCCAGTTTTGGTAAGAGGACATTTCGTTCCTTTCCAGCTTTTGGCTATTAGAAACAAAGTTGCTATAAACATTTGTGTACAGGTTTTTGTATGAATGTAAGGGGGGCTTTTTGGATAAATAATCTAGGAATGGAATTGCTGGTCATAGTAAATGAATGTTTGCATGGACATAATAATCGTATATTTAAGGTTATGAGAAAATGTCAAACAGTTTGACAAAGTAGCTGAACCATTTCACATTCCCACAAGCAAAGTATGACAGTTTCAGTTCTTCTGCATCCTCACCAGAATTTGGTGGTGTCACTCTTTTTTGATTTTAGCTATTCCGGCCTTGATTTGGATTTCTCTAACGACCAATAATGTTTAGCTTTTTTTATTGTTCATGTACTTGTCACCCATATTTCTTCTTTGGTAAAGTGTTTGTTCAAATCTTTTGTCCATTTTAAAAGTTGGGTTAATCTTTTTACTGAGATATACTTCGTCTACTGTGAAACTCGCCCTTTGAAAGTGTACAGTTCTGCGGTGTTTAGGGTATTCTACGGAGTAGTACCATCATAATCACTATCTAATTTCAGAACATTTCCATTACCTAAAAAGAAAGCCTATACCCATTAGCAGTCACTCTTCCTTTGCTTGACCCCTCAGCTTTTGACAACCAGGAATCTCCTTTCTGTTTCTATGGATTTGCCTATTCTAGATATTTCATATAAATGGAATCATACAATGTGGCCTTTTGTGACTGTTTCTTTCACTTAGAATGTTTTCAAGGTTCATCCACATTGTGCCATGTATCAATAGTTTATTCCTTTTTATAGCCAAATAATATTCCATTGTATGAATATAACACATTTTACTTATCCATCCATCAGGTGCACAGGCTTTCACGTGGACATGTGTTTTCAACTTTCTTGGGTATATACACCTAAGAGTAGAGTTGTTGGGTCTATATTTAACCTTTTGAGGAACTGCCAAACTATGGCTGCACCAATGGATGAGGGCTCTAACTTACCCACATCCTCAACAACACTTGTTATTGTCTTTTTTATTTTAGCTGTCCTAATGCGTGTGAAGTGGTATTTCATTGTAGTTTTGATTTGCATTTCCCTAAAAACTAACGATGTCAAACATCTTTTTCATGTACATTTTAGTAATTTGTATACCTTCTTTGGAGAAATATCTACCCAAAACCTTTGCCCATTTAAAAATTGGGTTGTCTTTTTATTGTTCAGTCCTAAGAGTTAATTATATTCTCTGGATAAAAGTCCCTTATCAGGGGTTGGCCCTGTGGCCGAGTGGTTAAGTTCCCGTGCTGCGCTGCAGGCGGCCCAGTGTTTTGTTGGTTCGAATCCTGGGCGTGGACATGGCACTGCTCATCAAACCACGCTGAGGCAGCGTCCCACATGCCGCAACTAGAAGGACCCACAACCAAGAATATACAACTATGTACCAGGGGGCTTTGGGGAGAAAAAGGAAAAAAATAAAATCTTAAAAAGAAAAACAAAGTCCCTTATCAAATACATGATTTGCAAATATTTTCTCCAATTCCATGTGCTGTCTTTTCACTTTCTTCACAGTGTGCTTTGAAGCATAAAAGTTTTTCATTTTGATGAAGTCTAATTTATTGATTTTTTTCATTAGTTGTTTGTGCTTTTATTGTCATATCTGAGAAACCATTGCCTAATCCAAGGACACAAAGATTTATGTCTATGCTTCTTCCTAAGAGTTTTATATTTTAGCTCTGACATTTAGGTCTCTGATCCATTTTTAATTAATTGTTATAAATGATGTAAAGTAGAGGTTCAACTTCATTCTTTTGAACGTTGGATATCCACTTGTTTCAGCACCATTTGTTGAAAAGACTATTCTTTCCTACCTCAATGGATTGTCCTGGCACCCTTGCTGAAAATCAAACGACTACAAATGTAAGGATTTATGGATCTTATTCTCAAATTTTAAACGTTCCTTATATAATCTAGATGTAAGTCTTTTGTAAGATGTACAATTTTCTAATACTTTTTAACACACAGTGACTTGTCTTTTCATTCTCTTACAGATCTTTTAACAAGCAAAGATCATTTTTCATAAAGTCCATGTTTGTTTTGTATATTTGGTGTTGAATTGCTAAACTACTGATGAACTACTTGCCTAACCTGAGGTCACAAAAATTCAATCTAAAAGTTTTTCAGTTTTATATCTTACATTTATATATGTGATTTATATGATATGACATAATTGAGTTAATTTTCTGTAAGTTATGAAATGTGACTTTAAAAAAATATAGTAATGAAATGAAAGGAAACAAATGACAGCAAATGAAACAAAAATCCCTAAAGTTTAGCTGAAGTTTACCCCAACCGGACAAATACAAGTTCAGAATTTTTTTCAGTTTGTTTTTTTAACCAGTCCCCTCAAAATATTACCTATAATGTCTATTACTCCAGAACTGTGATACTTAAAGCAAGAGGCAAGGTCAGATCTATGATCTCTTTCATTTTTTCCATTTAACTAATATCCTGGCCTAATGACAAATTTTAAGCTAAATTTTGTTGAGCTGAAGTTTTATGCCAATTCCTAATGATTTCTTAACGTAAACAGAAATCACATACAGTCAGTGAAAAGAAACAGACCAGAATATTAGAAGGGAACATATTATATCCTGGAGCAGAAGCACCCACTTGGACATTTATTATTTCTATATTTTTGGTGTCACTATCTTGCAGCCTACAGCTACAAAATTCAAATAAGTTACAAGTCTCACAGAGAGAACAGCATGAAATATAAAAGCAGAAATTATTACATTATCAAAGTCCTCTTCAGATATAAGCCATACAGAATTAGAAAATTTAGATCAATTTACTTCTTTCTGAATTTCCATAACGCTTCAAAATGCTGTCATATTGAGAATTGGGTTCCTAAACAATTGATGACTTCTAAAATAGGTATTACACAAATCTCTGCCCAAATTAACAGAGAACTCACTGAAGACAATACTTTAAATTTCAAAACTCTTACAACCCCTGTTCAGTCAACTTTTTCCAAGGGAGAACAATAATTGTGAGGCATCTTTGTTTCAGTAAATAACAGTTTTTCAGAGGGACTAAAGATAGAAAAAGAATAGAGAAAAATCATATTGAATTCCTTTTCTTTCTAAACACAGTCAGTGGTTTATGGCAGTTCTTTGACGCGTTATTATATCTAACAAAACTTAGCGCTTCCATCTACACCTTGTCATTATCTGCAAAAATGTCAGCTGGGATTCCGATAGGGAAGGCACTGCATCTGTACACTGGTTTAGGGTGTACTGCCATCTTAACAATATTAAGTCTTCCAAGCCAAAAACATGGGATGTCTTTCCACTTATTTGACTATTGTTTTATAGATTTCAGGGTACAAGTTTTATACATTTTTGGTTAAATTTATTCCTATTTTATTCTTTTTTGATGCAACTTGTAAATAGAACTGTTTTCTTCATTTCACTTTTGAGATTGTTCGTTGCTAGTGTAGAGAAATACAACTAATTTCTGTGCATTGATCTTGCATCCTATAATCTTTCTGAACTTGTTTCTTAGCTCTAATAGTTTCCTGTAGATTCCTTAGGAATTTCTATATACCCAATCATGTCATCATCAAAGAAAAGAGTTTTACTTCTTCCCTTCTAGTCCAGATGCCTTCTATTTCTTTTATTGCCTAATAACCCTGGTTACAATTTCTAGTACAATGTTGAACAGTGGAAAGAGCAGAGTATGATTCATTTTGAGTTAATTTTTGTATACAGAGTGAGGGATGAGTTAAGGTTCATTGTGCTTATTGCTTTGAAAATGGTTGTCCACTTGTTTCATCACCATTTGTTAAAAAGATTATCCCTTCTTCAGTGAATTTTCCACCTTTGTCAAAAACAAATTGGCCATAAATATTTGGGTCTATTTGTGGATTCTGTTCCACTGATCTATGTGGCTATCCTTTCACCAATACCACATTTTCTTGATTACTATAGTTTTATAGTCAGTGTTATTTTCAAATCGTTGTTGTTGAATTTTCATAAAAAGTATCTGCCCCAGTTATATGGTTAGCAATAAATATAGTATTTTATAAATAATAGCAACAGCAAACACATACATATAAATTTTGTTTTTACTAATTTGAACTAAGGAGACAAATTTATATAGAAAACAAAAGAATCCTCCCCAAAAAGGTCCTAATATCTTATTTCTAAAAGACATCCTGAAAGACATTCACTCTTAAAATAGCATGGATTCAGAAAAGACGGAGAACTACTACGCCATATCAAACGAGAGCTTCAGAGGGGATGGAAAGGTAAGAGGTGCCTTTTAAAAAATCATTTCAAGATGAAATTGCAGAATTAGGATCATGGCTTAACCAAATGTGACTTCTTTCTTGGACACAAATCTATGAAATTATCAAATTAAATACCTATAAATGTCTCTTTAGCAAAATAAGGAGAAAGATAATAAATTCACACAAATAAAGTAAATATTTATCTCTCTATCCCCCCAATTTCCAAATCAGAAGCCACATTAGAGTTAATTGAAGCAACCCACATCCATTGTAGGGATAACAAAAGACAACATTCAGAATGTGCACCAGATGCTTTAGGCCTTTTACTAAATTACAAAATAATACCTACACTTACACAACATAGAACCTTCTAGGTAATACGAAGAGTAGTATTCCATTACAATATGTTATATTTGTGGAGGAATAACAGAAAAACTGTTTTATAGTTAAGTCAAAGTAATTTATTATGACACTCAAGACCAACTTAGATGTAAATAGTTGCAAGATTCATCATTACGCAAATATGGTAATACAAATTTGGATCTGAAATCAGACCACAACATTAAATATGTCACAAGGTAATGAAATTCAAGGACTGTGTACGACATACACATTTCGCAACTAGTAGTCAAATATTTGTTGAGTGCCTTGGCCTAAGATTACACACTGTGAGGACTGAATTCTCTGTTATCATGAAGCTTACAGTCTAATATGCATGAAACAGGAATAATTAAGTGCTAATTGCCTAGTATTAAAGATAAGTACACATGGGATCAATTATTTGGAGAAGAGACCACAGAGCAGATGGGACATGATCTATGCTTTGAAAGATGCACAAAATATGGGTAAAAGTAGGAGAGAAGAAATTTTCTGAGCATGAAGGATAACATGAAGAGCAGACGGTATAAAGGAATGCCACATAAGTGAGCGATAGTAAGGAGTGTCTAACCAGAGGACAGGATTACAATGGAAAGCAGTGGGAAGATGAAATGACTTCATTTTTAGAAGAACCTTCCAAATGAGGCAGAGGAGTAGAAACTTAGGTAAGTTCTTCAGCAAGGGAACAGTACAGATTTGGAGATCAATTTAACTTTATAGACAGGACAGGTGGTCTAGAAAAATGAAGTAATGCACTGAGAAGCTCCAAATCTTGTGGTTTAGTTAGCCATGACTTAAAATCCCTTCACTGGCTCACCAGGGTAAAGAACAACTTCAGAATAACATACAAGGGACTTCAGACCTAGCCCTCTCTGTCTGCTACTGTACCGTCAAGCAACACCCAAGTGTGGATGGGCTTTTACTCTTGGTGTCTGTGTTTATGATGTAACATCTGAAAAAGTAAAGTAAGTTGGGTAGATTTCATATTCATAAGAAGAGGGGTAGTGTCTGTCTTAAATTTTACTGGCTATGGTAAGCAATTTATAAAAAGAGATTTAATGAAAGAATAAATGTGTTAATAAAATGGTCAATGATGACACAGCTCAGGAAGGCAAACTCAGAGAGAAAGCTACTAATTCTGGTAATCTTCAATAGGGTGGTTTCAGTAAAGACGTGGAAAAGTCAGACAGAAAGGGATAAGTAAAGGCAACACTGATAGGAAATGATCAAGGTAATGGGCATAGAACACAGATTTAAGGACTCTGAGACTGAAAAGAAGACATTAACAAGAGGAGATACTGTACCAAGCAAAGATTTCATTCAACATTCATTCTTTCACTTTCACTTTTTGAGCCTTATTGGTATGAGGCCCTGTTCTAGTCCTGGATGAATAAGCCCAAGGGACTCCTAAAGAGTTCATAACACAACAAGACAGAAAGATATATAAACAAAAAATTTGAATTGGGAGAAAACATGCTAATAAAGGTATCTGCAAAATGTCTCAGGACTAAAAAGGAAGAAGGCATTTGTATTGTTGTTGTTGAAAGGGAGATAAGGTACACAAATTTTCAGCATAGAGGAAGGAACTTGTATCTTCTTACCCTCTCTTTCCTAACAGAAAATAAAGCATAAGATGAGAGATGTGTGAACAATCATATCAGGAGTTAGTAAAATGACGGAACTAGCTTAGACAAGAAATTTCATTAGCTGACATTATGATTTACACGTAAATAAAAAACACCAAATTTAAAAGTGAAAGTTCATATTCAATAAATAAAACGCACAAAAACAGTATAACGATCCTTTCTTCCCTTTCCTATTGTCCAAAGTCTTTGGTTAAAAATGATTTTTCACTATCTCTGTGGATTTTCTTTGAAAATGCAGCTAGAGTTTAACAAACCTCCAGATTTATCCTCCACAAAAACTGGAGATTCCTCCAGAGAAGGGGCAGTGTCTTACTAATCGTTGACAGCTCAATAAATGTTTGCTGAATGAATGAAGGAAATATATTTTTTCCCACATCCAGGAAGTCCAAGGAAATATTGCCCTATGTTCTATAGGAAAAAAATTAATTTTGGAGAGGATTCAAAGTACTTCAGAAGATAGCCAGATGCTGGAATCCATGGCTTTCTCTATTCTGCTTAGTCTCATATTGACTGGGCCAGGAGACTAGACTTGATAACTCTAAGAATAGATCTTTAGACACTTCCTTATGGTCATATTAAGCCTGAATTTCCAAGCCAGGATTTTTCATTAAGTCTGAAGCCTCTTAATATAAGGAGGTTCAGCAGGAAGAAACTTGTAGTATCCCAAGTCTTGGCCATGGATTAAGTCTGTCCCTCTTTTTTATGCTTCACTTTCCCTTTGGAGAGGGATAGTAGCACTATTTCTTTGCTTCACCTCTCAGGCATATATATATATATATATATATATATATACACACACACATATATATGATATATGATACTAATATATGTATGATAGTAACAGTAAAATCAAAAATTTCTGAGATCAATGAAGTCACTACATAAATGCTAAATGTCACCTTCACTAACTGTTCTTTACTATACTTTTCTCTTTCTTCTTTATTGTATGAGCACAATGAAAATAGCAGAGGCTGTTTAATTGCAGTTTTGGTAGCGGGCTTCATAAAACCTTAAAATACATGTAATATTTCACACACCATTATACTTTCAAATTCCAGCTGGGACAAGACCTGTAAGTGACAAATGCCATGAGAATGGATATTCTCACAGTATTTCTGGCACATCCAAACAGAGGAAGTCCCAAAAATCTCATGAGAAAATAAGCTCTTCTAAGACTCTCATCCCAGTTTTTTGGGCTTATTCTCTATAGATAAACTTCCATAAGCCTTCAAGCTTTTGGGTCTTTATCCAAATCCACTAGAGCTTTGATCCTCTAGAGGTTTACCAGTCCCCAAGGTAGATGGAGTTCTCCTGGGGGAAAAAAAATCCCAAGTTGCAATAAAATGGTTTCTCAATAAATTAAAGAAGGAATTCTATTTGGGAATAGAAAATCATTTAAAAATCAGAATTTATAAAACATCCTTTGATGTTTAAAGCTAAGATATTTTGTTTTTTCAGTTGCTTATTTGTTTATGTTATTATTGTTTTTAATGTTACAATACAAAGCACTGAGTATTAACGTTACAATACAAAGCAAAGTTCACATTGGGGTTTAACCACTGATTTTCTGTGTTTACTTGAACAAGTTTGCATTTTTGAAAAAGGAACTATGAAAACAACTTCTTCATGTGGTCTCTTTTTGTTTTTCTTCTACATTTGGATGAAGAATATCTGCAGGTACCTCATACTTTGGGGGAAAGCAACTCTCAGTCTCCATATTAACACAGTACCACTGTCTGTGCATGAGGTTGACATGATACAATCTGTTTACTAAAAGCTTTGCTAACTTCAAAATGCCATCTTATCACTTAAGCATTGTCCAAAAGTATGTTTTCCCAGACATTCTATACTATAAAAACACAGAGGAAAAATGGATCAAGTTGAGGATGAAAGTACAGAGAGAAAATAACAATGGGCTTTGTTGCTGCACTGGAGGAACAGCTTGTCAGGTCTGCTCTTCAGAGGGGCATATTCCCAAACCAGTCATCATTAACGGACTCACTTCCACAGGAAAAAAAGACAGAGTCTGAAAACTCCGGACAAAAGAAACCCCTGCAGACAAAGTAAAAACAAATTAAAAGACCCATTATAAAACACAGATGCTACAAGGAAAATAAACTTTCCAAGATTTACTGGGCTTTGACAAACTTGAACATTTGTGGAAAAGACATCAGCAACAACTCCCAGGTAATGTGGCTGCAAAGCTAGACTCCTTTCTGTTTTATCTTTACCCTCTCTGCAGAGGCTGCCAGGTTGGTATTCTTAGCTTCTGAATGCAGTGATGTGAGAACATGTGAACGTGGCAAACTGCCAGCTACAAGAAATTTCTGAAGCCAGCAAGATCCTGAAATTGTTCATCATTTCAGATTATGCTAAATATTAAAGTTAACATCAGTGTATCTGTGTATATGTATGATTTCTTCTTAAACACAAACAAGAAGAGGAAAAATAGACATAAATGTAATTATATGCCTCCCCTCCCCCTTTAAAAAATTTCCCTATTACCATACTGGGAAGCAACGGGAATAAAAGCAGTTAAAATAACATCAAGCAATCAAGGGATCAGAGTTGTAGATCAGACAGTACCTTATCAGTGAGAAAGAGAAAACTTTTTGGTACAGGCTTCCAGAAGCACAAAATACAGATTGTTGCTAATGGAGGGCAAAGGAAGACTCTAGGAACAGAAGGGGTAAGAAACTAAGAACTATAACGGAGTATGGTGGACCAAACGGAGCGTTTGGAGGATAAAAGAACATTGTCTTTTATTGTCAGTAGGGGTACAGGGATAAATATAAAAAATGGCAAAGATTCATTTGTAAAAAAGCAAAAGGACACTAGCAGTGTTGCCAGTGCCCCATGGGAGAGCACTGTTATTAGGAGGTCTGCATTATCTTCTCACTTTTTGATCCTTATCATGGACGTAGACCTTATTCACTTTAGGCATTCCATTTTTCTGAAGGTTTACAATAGAAACCTGCCTATGTATTAGACTCCTACACTAGTATCAGATTCCGTTCTCGTCACTTCTCCACACATTTATCCACAAGATCCACTCTTGGATCTTGTCAGTGTCCTTGGTCTGTTATTATTTTGAATATTTACATTCTGAAATTGGATTAACGAGGCACACCTAGAGCCAATGGTGACGTGACAACCTGTCACTCCTGAGAAGACAATTCTATAGGAAGCTTCTATCCCAATACTGTTGTCCTCTTTCCAACAATTTCCCTACTCTAAGACCTCATGCAGATGTTCTATTCCCTACATCATATGTTTCCAAAATCAAAACCGAGTGATGAGTTAGTGTGAGGCTTTTTGTGTGCTTTTTTGCTTTCCACAGAAGACCAAAACTTTTGGTCTGCTTTTAATACCCTGCTGTGAAATTGACAGGAACAAAAATTCAAAATATATCAATGAGTTTAACTAAGTTAAGTCTGTAGTTGAAAAGCCCCTGACTTCTTGACTCCGTCAAGAAGAGTACAATGGTAGCTTGTTTTCAAACAATCACTGGAAATCTGGGCTCTGAAAAGTTAAAAATACTGCTTAGCTCTTGCTTGCCATCTAATTTAACACTAAAGCTTTCTCAGTCAAACACTCGATAATTATTTAATCAAAACCAAATAGAATCCTTTCAGAATATGTAAAAAGTATCCTGTCCAAATGTGAATTTCCTGAACATGGCTGTTTTTGGTTGGGATGAGAGTCTCTATTTCTCTTTTTCTTTCTTTCTCTCTCTGTTTTTTTTTCCCTTTCCTAGATGAGAATGACAAGCTTCCCAGCTGCAGTTCCAGGACTTTCACCCTCCTTTTTGACCTTTTCTCAGGCGTATTCCAGTATAATCTGTAATCTACTCAAGTAGGAAGAGGAAACAGCAGCGCCCTGGTGAGAAACAGCGCCTTCTGACCCACATACCAAACTGGGCGGAAGCAATGCTTGTTCACAGGAGCCAAGGACAGTAGACACACAATTAAAAGAAAATGAATAATGTATACATATTTTTTAAAAGACTGTTAACACAACAACCAAACAGTTTAGGTGACAAAGTTCAAGACAGAAAGAGTTCAAGGACAATTCTGACCGGGCATTGACTTGTCTTTCCCTATAACTTTTTTTGAGAGCGATAGATGGTGACGTAAAAACACAAACCTTTGTGCACTTCAAGCAAAAACACTTGTTGCTTTTTCCAGTAAACAGTTCACGGCACCATAGATATTACTATAGGCTCTTTGGGGAGGGTAGGAAGGGAGGAAGATGAGAGAAAGCTCCAGCAAAATCAACTCAGAAACAAGAATCCAATCTTTTCTTTGCAAGATGGGATTGAGCTTCTTAATGATATTGCCATCGCTTCTTCTACCACATACAAACTAGCCTGCGGGGAGCTTTGCACCGGTGCTTACTAAATGTCAGATGAGTAGACACTTCCCACTCTGGAGAACTGAAACTGTTCTAACTGTTAAATAATTATTTATAGATATAGATTTATATATTTCCGTAAATACATAAATTTATAAATAAGTAAACAGACAATTTGCAGAGTAAAAAGGAAAATTTCCTTTTCTACTCTGAATACACTTTCACCGGTTAATTTTATTTTAATGTGCTCATGACGATTACATGTAAATTTGATTATTTTTCTTTCCTTAAATCTAAAGTAAACTCAAAAAAATTTAGAAAGTTTAAACATAAAAATTAAAAGTCAAAAGGAACTAACTGTTGCTAAAACTATATGTAGAGTAAGGACAGTCTGTATTACTCTAAAAGGATAAGAAAGTATGCTTAGAACAAGGGATCTTGGGATGCAACAATAAGCCCAGAAAGGGAGATGAGATCAAGAGTTAGAAAAAACATTTATAAGATTCAAGAATACAAACGGGAGAAAACACAAGAAATATGTTCGAAAAGTTTCAGAGATAAAAGGTGTATGGGGACAGGCAATGAAAGATATTGTAGGAAAACCTTTTAGCTACATTTCCTCTCTACCATATCTGTGGCATAATTTAGTCTCAATCACACAGCCAACTCAAATTTATAAAATGAATTTTAAAAAATCTCCCCCCATAAGTGGGAAGTTTATTACCTTAGTTTATTATTCTTAGAGCACTCCAAGATTTGTGATAAAGAAAATTTTATAAGAGCTGGTGTGCTTAATATTTAAGCAGTTTTAGCAACTTTTAATTCATTTTAACTATTACAATTGTAGTCTGCCACTCTTTTATCAATGAAAAGATTTTAAAAAACAGGTAAACAGACCATATTTAACACTAGCGAAGACAAAAGAAATTTTTTGTATAAATAAGAATAAAAGAAAAAGATCTTGGGTGTTTTACTTTAAGATCCAAGTTAGTCCTAAATCTAACATATTTAAGCACCCTCAAAATTTCCCAGTATGTGGAATCACGCTCAGAGTTTTAGGACTAAGTGCTCAGAAGCGAAGACTTTTAACCCCAGTGAAAAATCCCCAGAATTAAAAACCCCATAGTCTAGCATGACTTAGACCAAATTTGGGATTAAATGAGCTTCCCAAAGTATAAATAAATCCTCACTGAAATTCTTTTTTGAAAATACTCTATACCCGTATCTCCCATTCTTATCTCACAATGCATTTTGTATCATGTCAACAGAGCAAACAGAAGCACTTCACTCTTCAAGGAAAACTTAGATAGAAATTTATCTGCATCATTCAACAAGTATAACTTTACTACTTAAACCGTTGAACATATATGATTTGGAAGAATTGAAAACTGGTTCTGAAATAAAAACAAACACTGCAACAAGATAAAATATTAAATAAATTGCAAGATTCAAGGTGTTTTTTTTAAGACTCGGAAGACTCAAAGTGATTTAATTTGACATTTGCAGAACTTATCTTTTTCAAATACACTGAACACTGTATACTTAAGGAAATATTAAAATCAAAGTATTTTCTGTTGAATAACAACTGTGATAGTAAAATGTAAGCAAATAATCTAAAAGATATAAACCGAAATAGCAATAGCAAAGATGCTCTTCTCCCCACAACCTCCTTCCCGCTCCCCCACCCCCACTCCACGGAAGCCTTCCTTCTTTTTACCCATGACTGTTAAGGATATTTTCTGGCTCTATTTCAGCATCATGACTCAGGTCATGAGAAGTGTCAAAGATGCATTTCCTTCAGATGGGAAAGAGCAACAGATTTTAACAACCATACAAAGATGGGAGTGCAGTGCAAAAAGGCCAAATCAGCATTTTTGACAGCAAGAAAGATAAAACCTTTTATATGCACATATATTTTATTTCCAGCTTAAAAACACTTAAATATCTTTCTATCAAAACATGCTTACATGTTCTGCTCAAGTAGAAAACAGGAAACTCATACCCAATTTAGCTGCCTAAATTATCAACAATTTGTGAAAGAGAATTGTTCACCAAGGAAAAGAAATTGAAGTACACCGTATGACTATTAATAAATAGTTCAAGTCCTTGTCTTCTAAACTTATTTTTCCAAAAGCAAAACCATGAATTTATCTGTGTACATAAAAACTCCTCTGATGGAAAGTCCTTGAAAGCAAGAACCACAAAGAGGAGTGATGCCATGACCATATCTGGGCACCCGAGAAATGATGACTCCACTTCCTTCCCTGGAATTCTTCTGCTGCAGCAGAAACACTTTTTCCTAATCAGCTGGATCATTGCCAGAAAACCATATTCATTTATCAGTACTGTCATTTTATATTTTCTCTCATCTGTGATTTTAACAAATGTGGTCACATTTCAATCCACTCCAGAACTAGATAAGAGTGAAATACTATTGAACACTTATTAAGCATTCCCTACTAACGATGGTTCTGAACACTGAAAATGGTATGGCCCGTCTCTTCAGAAGCTGCCAACAACAACAATGCCCACATTAATTCCATTCTATCCATTCTGAAATAGTTTCACTCTTGCGCCTCATTCTAGCTTCAATTTTCTCACCTGCAAAAACACATCATCCAATGTTAATAACTCTTTCAATGAACCTTAAATCCCTTTCCTTTTCTCATCCTCCTCCAAATTCTAAATGTCATTTCATGCTAAGAACCATAATCGTTTCTGTTTCTCAGTATGTATAACCCTGGCACAGCCCTGACGCCACTCTTCCTACCATTCTGTAGTTTACAAAGTATGAACCAGCACTCAGATTTTTACTTTATGCTCAGACGTTAAGCTTAAAACTACTCATGGCTGCTACTCCCAAGTCTGATAATTTATAAATCTGTTTATTTGGGTCAGTCATTCAGATACTCATCATTATGTATCCTAAGAAACCTAATTCCTGCTGTCTGTTCCCTCTCCAATTTTTCTAAAACCAAATTTTGAAAAAATATTTCAATGGAACCTGGCCAGAATTTTCTTACTTAATTTTCTTCCTCATTGGAAAAGTAAGGCAATGGTAACATGCAAATAGACAATGCCAAATCATCTGGTTGTTATTCTAATTGCTAGACTAAAATAATGTAACTCCCTGAAAACTAAATTCTAAGTTTATTGCCAGAAAGTCTCTAACACCCCAACTCCACCCCAAACAGAGGATTGCTTTATGGGGAAACTGTGAAAACATCTATAAATAGTATTGATTGGGGGTACCCTAATAAAAGTGCCAGTGCCACCTGATAGGCCAGTGGGACCTACAAACTAGTGTGACCCACTCATGCTCAAATAGCTTCCAATCAGTTCGTTAGCACAGATTTGTTGATTAGCTGAATAAAAATGAGTTAATGAAATCAATAAATAAAAATAAGAATGATCAGCCAAAGATTCCTAGACATTCAAGTCAGTACTTTGGTTTGATCAGTCTGAGACTATCTTGGCATCAGTACTTTTTTAATCTATCCAGGTAAATTAGAATGTACAGTCAGGATTAAGAACCTTTGCTCTAATATGAAAGATAATGATCACAGCAAAAAAAAAACTGAAAGAGGAATTCAGAAGAAACAGAGATAATGCAAGGAGCAAAAAAATTCTTCAAACATTATAACTCTCTCCCAAAGACATAAACAATATTACATCATAAAATAAGAAAAGGATGTGATAATGAAAGAAATATTCAGAGAAAAGGATATTAAAAACACGTTGCAGAAATGACAATGGAATAAGAAAGAAGATAAAGTTGGAAATACTCTCATAAAGAAAAACAAAGAGACAAAGAGACAGAAAATAGGAAAGAAAGTTAGGGGTTCAATGTAAGCGATCCATTATCCAACATGATTTCCAGAAAGGGGCAAAAAGAAAACAGTAAGGAAAGAAACTATGAAGAACTGAAAGACACAGCCTCTGAAGAATGACACCTGAGAGTGGGGAGGAGTCGGGCAGGAGCGTGCCACTTTTCATTATAAAATTGGGGTATTATTTGACTTTAATAATAAACGCACATATTACTTTGATTAAAAAATATAGTAAATAGATAAACAAAAGCCAATAAAAATCCAATGAACGTTATTAGAAAAGAGAAGCAGAGATTACCTGTAATCCCTAATGCCTCACAGTGGAGTTTAGTTACTCTAGTCCCATAAAGTACAGAGATAAGTCCTTGAATAGCAATATACAGAGAATCAAAGAAAGGAATCTTTAAGACATAGAGACACCACTTACTCAAATGATTAACTAAAACTTTGCCTTCATTCAACTACCTAAATTCATTCATAGGAGTGAGGTATCTGGATGGAGTACTAAAAATGAATATTAATTGATAGTAATATATTTGAAAAGTCCTATTCTCTAAGAAGACTTTGAGGAATAAATCATAGAAAACATAATAAAAAGAAAGCCGAGTTATTATAAGATCTTCTAAGACATCAACATCCATCGTAGACCAGGTTCACGCCAGGGTTGCCATAATTACAATCACAGGAAAGTTTGGAAGAGCCCGCCCTCTAGAGGCATGTCTCATGAACCATTTAAAAACAAAACTATTGAACCTGGAGTCTATGATTTGCCAAAGTAAAAAGTATGGAGAAAATACAAAATATTTTACGAGCTGTAAAAACCAAAACAAGAAATTCTGAGTTAGCTTTGATTGCTAACTACTTTATCTGGCCTTTATTTTAAAGGAAAACTTTCAGAGAGACAAAAATATGGCATGTTCCAAATGAAACAGACAAAAAGACAAAACACTGAAACACGGTTTAATCCGTTTTTATAGCACTAAATTTTCAGTATAACTTAGAGACAATGCAAGAGTTTTTAAAGATATTCTATAGGCAATTTTATTTTCCTCAAAAAGTATGCTATCCAAAACTTCCTCTCAATTTTGCTGTGAATCTGAAGTGCTCTATAAAATAAAGTCTATTAAAAAATTATGCTAACTTTAGTTAATAGACAGTTTCTTCAATTAGTGCTTCTGAAATGAAAGCACCTTCTTTTCAGGAAGGTATTAATTATGAGATTGCTCTTTTCAATCCACTTTCCCTAAAGAACTCATATGGCTCTCTCTGAGAAACAATGAAAATATTTAAAATATGTATGATTATGGTGTGTAATAAATGTCAAGACTAGCATAATGTTATTGCAACATTTTTAAAAGGATGATAAAAAACTTATAAGAAAGCAAATTCACTAGGAAAACTTTATTAGATTTGAAAATAACAAACTACAAACAAAACTTCATCTGAACTAAAACAATAAAGTACATATAACCAGTAAAAACCCAGGTACTAAACTAAGACAGCCTAAAAGAAGATTTTTATCCATTTAACATGTATATACTATATATATATATACTCTACGTCATATGAGGCATAAAATTTAAAGCAGAGCTACAGTGCACATGATTGATTTTTCTTGGCAAAAATTAAACATACAAATGGAAACTTCAATCCACAAGTAAACAGTGATGTGGAAAGAGAAGTCAAGAAACATCACGTTATTATTGATTGTCTTAAGTACGTGAAACCATATAAGGCTGAAACGTGTGGTTGCTTTGTATTTACAATTGTGATGTGGTCTGTCTCAAGAAAACTACTGATCAAGAAAAGTAAGTAATTTACAATAAACCATCAAATGATAGCTATAAACAGAGTCTCAGAGTGGTAAAAAGAATGCATCACACAGATGCCCAAAAGAAAAGTGATGCTGCCAGTTATTTAAAAGCAGTTTACTAAAATATGGAGGCTGCAAGTCGAAGAAATCAGAAGCCCACTCTAAGGGTCTCAGAGTCTCGTCAACTACTTCCATTTGGAAGGAGTAGAATCTGGAATTCAGATGCCAAAAGCTATGACTCAAAGATGACTCCTTTCCTGAGGACCAATGAGTTAACGGGAAGGGAGACACTTCCAGGAACTCTGGAGAACTGTAAAATCCCTCTGTTAATATGATAGAAAAGCAGGAAAAAACTAAACTCTTTAAACGTCTTGTCACAAGTAAATGCCATGTTCTTGAACCTAAATTGGAAAACTAATTGCAAAATAAAGAAATGCGATGCCTCAAGAATAGGTGGGCTAATTTATCAAACTATATTTCCTGATGTACAATATGAAAATGAGCAAAAACAGATCAAAAAGAAAAAATACTACTACCTTCACTTTCAGTTTTGTGTTGGTGTCTCCCTTCATTTGAGAAGTCAACTTATCAATACTCAGTCCAATACTGCAATAAAACTCTGTATACAATAAGATCACAATTGTATTTCCTTCACTCATTATTCAGTGAATTATTCATTTATTCTGTTTCTGGATAAGAGGCACGATACAAAAATATGAAAAGTAAATAAGTCCTACATAACTCCTCAATGACAAACAGCATCAAGAATGATACTAATCAAAGCAGCTAATCTTTTAATGAGTATTTGATCTGTGCCAAACACTATTCAAAGTACTGTGATCTCACAGTAACTCTCTAAGGTAGGTAATATTATTATCCCCATTTTACAGATAGAAAATTGAGGCACAGGGAGATTAAGTAATTTGTTTAAGATTAGAGTTAGGAAGTAGTGGAGGACAGACTAGGAGATAGTCTGACTCCAGGGTCCTCCAACTGCCTCTCCAAGCAAATTACAGCTTAATACTGGAGAGTATCAAAAATAATAGGCAGAAAGTAGTAAGCAGTAAGTACAGATAAAGAGCATCCAGAAGGAGGAAATACATAAAGTTTGACACTATATGTTAAGAGGGAGAAAGTGTGTCATAAGCTGAGATGAGCTGAGATTGAAAGGTGCATTCAATATGTATCCGAAGAAATAGGCGGAAACAATTCGGTGTAGGAACAAGGTGTTGAACCTGGAAAGCAAAGGCAAATAAATTTGCTTAAGGCATAAACAGTAGTGGAAGAAACGGTTTCCTCACTCAGCAAAAATTTACCAACTGGTAAAAGGAATGCCTACTCTCCCTGAGGACTATTTCCTGACCTTTGCCTTTCTTCTGAAAGCTCCGAATACCTGCAACCATCCTCACTTCCTGTTTCCCTGATAAAACAGAAGCAACCTCCTCTTTCCCCTCTAACTTTTCCCCATCTTCCTGCTCCCTCTTTCACCAGTGTTCCTTGAAAGACTTGTCAGTACTGGTCTCCAATGTCTCTTTTCTTGTTCTTACTAAAATCCACTCCTGTCAGGCCCCAACCATTCCACCAAAATTGCTCTTATCAAAGTCACATGTCTTCTACATTATTAAATTTGATGGCATTCTATCTTTTTCTCAGGCCTTATCTTAATTGACCTATCAGCAGAATTTAACACATTAATCACTCCCTTTTCTCAGAAAAATATTTCTTCATTTGGCCTTTAGGATTTCTCCTGTATGGTTTCCCTTCCATGTCACTGGCTCCTTAATGTTGGGGGGGCCCCGGGGCTCAGTCCTGGGACATCTTCATCTTCTCTTTTTCTAATATTCACTAGGTAACCTCATCCAGCTTTTGGCTTTATCTATACCTTCCAAACATTTCTCCTCAGCCTAGTCCTTTCAGGAGAACTCCAGACTCATAAAACAATGACCTACATAACATCACTAGGAGGTTCAAAGTCACATCTTTAACTAAACACATCCAAAACTCCTGATCCTGCCCCTATCCCCAAACCTGCTTTCACTCTGTGCTCCTCATTTCATTTGATGGCAACCCCATCCTTCCAGCTATTCAGGCCACAAGCCTTACCAGTCACCCTGCCTCCTCATTTCTCTCACACTTGACCTAAAATATACCTGAAATCCTGATGTCCTCACCATCAAAATGTACCGAGAATCCAATTACTACTCACTATATTCACCATAAACAACTCAGTCCAAGCCTTGTCTTCTCTCACCTGGATTTTTGCAATACTCTCCTAACTAGCCTCACTAGGCTTCTCACCCTTGTCCACCTACAGACTGTGCATTCTCAGTACAGATCTCCATTCCAGTCCTGCTGAACGATCTGGCCACAATTCCTCTCTGACCTGATCTTCCACTATGTACCCTGCACACTGTGCTTCAGCCACACTGGCCTCCTTACCCTTCTTTGAACACTCCAGGCACATTCCCAGCTCAGGGATTTTACACTGACTGTTCCTTCAGCCTGGAACACGTTCCTCAGATACCTGCATGACTTTCTCCCATACTTCCATCAGATCTTTGTGCAAATGTCATCATTTGTTCTGCATCATCTGCATCATCTAAGGCCTGCAGGAAGCATTCTAATTTCTCGTTTTTTTTGTTTTTTTTTAAGGAAGGTTAGCCCTGAGCTAACTACTGCCAATCCTCCTCTTTTTGCTGAGGAAGACTGGCCCTGAGCTAACACCCGTGCCCATCTTCCTCTACTTTATATGTGGGATGCCTACCACAGCGAGGCTTTTGCCAAGCGGTGCCACGTCTGCACGCAGGATCGGAACCAGCAAACCCTGGGCCGCAGAAGCGGAATGTGGGCACTTAACTGCTGTGCCACCGGGCCAGCTCCAGGAAGCATTCTAATTTCAAATTGCAATCTTCTCCAGGCATTCCCTATTCCCTTTCCATCCTTTATTTTTCTCCATAGCACATAAAACTATCTATCTATCTATCTATCTATCCATCCATCCTGTTAATCATTCATACCACTCCATTAGAAAGTCAGCTTCATGAGAACAGGGACATTTTCCTCTTTTGTTCAGTGTTATATTCCTAGAGCTCAAGAACAGTGCCTGGACATAGTAAACACTAAATAATAGTTGCTGAATAAATGAATGTACCTTACAGATGTTAAAATGAAAAGCAATGTTACCATGAATGAAAAGCTATTCATTCTGACAAGTAATAATTTAAATCTAAATTGTTTTTATTAGAAGAACTTCTAAAGATGTTTGAAAACTTTGGCTCAAAGCCTTAGAGTCTATACTTTACCAAATACTACGCGAGGTGCCAAGATACAAATACAAACAAGAAAGAGACCCTGTCTCCATGGAGGTCAATCTAATGGGCGACGTAGGCATGACAATGAGCAATTAACATATTTAGTGAAAGTATATTCAGAGCGCCAATATCAAGGCTGACATAGACAACATGACATCAAGAGGTGTTTAAGAGAGGCTTAAGGGATGAAATGATATTTTTAGCTAGATCATAATGAAGTAGGGTTTTACTAGGCATTCAAGGGGGTAACAATTATTTCAAGTAGAGAAAAGTATGCAAATAGGAAAGGTGCCAAGAAATGAATACATGTGGCATATGCAGGGAAGGGTACAAAAACCTAGATGTGGTGGCACAAGAAGCTGGAAATAAAATGGGACCTTTTCTACTGAAAGATTTTAAGCAGAAAAGTGGAAAATCATATTTATAGTTAACAAAGGAAATGCTTGTGATAGTAAAAAAAAAAAAAAGGCTGGAGGCTATTGAAACAGACGAAGTAAGAAAATGATGATTAATCATTTTTGCGTCATGGACTACTTGAAGAGTCTGGGAAAGCCTGTAGACTCTTTCTCAGAATACTATTTATAAATGCTCAGAATAAAATACGTAGAATTACAAAGGAAACCAAATATATTGAAGCATAGTTATCAATATATTTTAAAAATTAAGTTCTGCTATAGTAATATATGTAATAAATGCTAAAATCAGTATTATTACATAATAATATATAATTTTAAAGCAATGACAAACAATATTTCAAAATATATTTCAGTAATTTAAAACACTTCAAGATATATATATTTCATATATAATGTGATTGAAAACATCTGCATTTGTATTGGTGACAATGTCACAAGCACTGCTAATATTACTGTCACGCATCGTCTATATTCATAATGAAAGGAAATGCTTAATTTTGGTTAGAGGATAGTAAACATAAGATGTAACTTTTTCCCTATCCATGTTCATGGATCTTAAGTTAAGAACCCCGCACAAAGACTAACGTCCAGGCAACAAGATTGGAAATGAAAGAGATATTTAGAGAGAATATATTACAAATAAATAAACATCCTCTGTTAGGTTAAAAAAAAAAAAAAGTCAAATAGATAAATTAATCCTAACCTAAACTGGATTGACTCCAGATAGTAAAAAGGAAATATCCCTATATCAACTGTTATTTAACAGTTTCCTTTACTTTGCTAAAAAGAGCACAGACAAACAACAGTAATACCGCCAAAGCATGATTCATTTTCAAGATGAATCCCTCCCTGTTCAAAGGTTTACATTGTTTTTGACCAGCATCAGACTGTTTATCCACACAAACTATAAATACATCATTTTTAGAACTAACCAACAACAATGCCTATTTTGTTTTGACATGTAAGATCCAAAAAAGAACACGAAGAAAAATGACCATCGCTCTAACGTCCGCGCTTTAAAAATGAGAAAAACTACACAGACTAATGGGGTGAAATTCCAACACAATAAAATTTTAACATATGCTATCAGGAAGAAAAGGCCTCCTGAAATTCCTTGCTTTCAAAGGGAACGTTAAGTACAACGGCATTGTCAGTCTATAATCTCCTCTCTGAGATGTCTTCTGTTAGCTTTACGCAAAAATACAAAGAGAGCTGTGGAGAAATAAAGCTGAGAGACAATAGTATATTTTGACTCAGAAATCAAGTATTGCTCTTCAACTATTTGTTCTTTTACAAAGAATAAATCCTTAATTGACTGGCGCTTCGCACCTGTTAGCAAAAATATATTGAAAGGTAATTGTTCACAGCCATTTAGTACCTGTTTCTTCCCTTGGAGTAGAAGACACATGAAGGCACAGATGACCTCAATATTTTATGAACATTATGCCCAAAGCCTAGCACAGAACCTGGTGCGTGGTACACTTAATACCAAAGGAAGACTAGGAAGAAAAAAGAAGCTCAAAAGAATACTCTCTGAAGATGCATAAATGGAAGGACTATAAATCTTTCCTAATTTTTCTACTAATCCATCTGGTTCTCTGGTTGACCTAACTGCCCTGCATGTTCTCTGAATCTTTCTCCATGAAGTATTTGGTGAAATTCAAGTTAAGAAAAACGCTCAACACAAAGAGAAAGGTTCTCAAAGAATCTATAACAGCACCTAACTGTGACAAAATATTTACATGTAAAAATGTAAGTAGTTATTTCTGACGTAAAGTTTCTTGCAAATGGCTGAGCATATGAATATCTCATAGTTTTCTAGACATTTTTTAAAAATTCTAAATACCTTTTTAAATGACTGTTTTTACCTAGGACTGGTTCTAAAAGATTTTCATCCTTGAAGAGCACAGGTCACTAGTGAAGTTAAATATACATGAATAACAATTTTTCTCATAAAAATAATAGGGCCAAAGCATAAAGCATCATCTAAGGAGAAAACAGAGGTCCTAAATTTTTCTGAGTTACAGAGTTTCTCTCCAGGATTCCATTTACCTATGTATTTTTCCAGTCTATCTTAAAATTTCCTATAGAAACTATATATCTAGAATTGATTAGGTATTACAAAAGGAGATGTGTTCCAGAGGAAGCTAAAATAAATAAAGATAGGTATGTAGCCAAAAGAATTGCAAAGAGGTATTCAAACAAATAATTATACACACATTCATATCAGCACCATTCACAATCACTAAAAGGTGGAAACAACCCAAATGTTCATCAATGGATGAATGGATAAAAAACTGTAGTATAGACATACAATGGAATATTATTTAGCCATAAAAAGAAATGAAGTACTGATACACGTTACGACATGGCTGTACCTCAAAAACATTATACTACATGAAAGAAGCCAAAAACAAATAGTCACATATTTTATGACTGCAGTTATATGAAATATCCATTACACGTAAATCCATAGAGATGGAAAGCAGACTGGTGGTTGCCAGGGGCGTGGGGAGGGAGGAATGGGAAGCAACCGCTGAAAGAATATGCAGTTTTCTTCCAGGGTAAAGAAAAACGTTTTTGCAAATAGATAGAAATGGTGGCCACACAATATTGTGAAGGTACTAAATGCCACGAAATTGTTAACATTTAAGTGGTTAATTTTATGTTATATGAATTTCAGATCAATTAAATAAATAAGGATTGTTTTCTGGAATAACCATAATCTCGCTACATAAAGTACTCTATCCTTAAAAACTTAAATTGGTCATCTGTCAGGGAGAATCTGCAATGCTTTAGAAAAAGTGTCATCTGATGTCAACAAATATTTTCTGTCATTTTGGTGGGAATGAAATGGTACAACCACTCTGGTATAATCTACCAAGGTCAAGATTTGCATACATTATATAACTCAGCGTTTCCACTCAAAAATGAATACACATTTGCACCAAGAAACAAGTACAAAAATTTTCATCGCATCATTATACATAATAACCCAAGACCGGAAACCACTCAAATATACATCAACAGTACTAGAAAGGATAAATAAATAAGCAGAAGCATATTTGTAGAATGGAATATGTAAAAGCAATGGAAATAAATGAAGTAACCTACAGAGAACATGAATTAATCTCACAGACATAATGTTGAAGAAGCTGAATATACCAAAATATACTCCATAATTCCATTTATATATATACAACAGTGTTTAAGGATACTTCCTTAAGAGTAAAACTATTTTTAAAAAGTAAGGAAGTAATTATCATAAAAGCCAGAATCAGGGTTTACTTCTATGGAGAAGGGGAACAAAAGGTGAGTTCTGGCAATGTTTCATTTTTGGTTAGGGTGATGGTTACAAGACTATTTGCTCTAAGATAAGTTATTGAGCTATACATTTGTTTTATTTTGTTTTTTCTGCAACATACTGGTAGAAATCCCACATAGAGATATTTTAAAATAAAATGCAAATGCTGCTCTAAAATACACATGACTCGTGACCGTTTTCCTCCAACAGGAATATATCTTAATGAACTATAGTACTGACTTTGCTTAAAGGCAGAGTTTTCTGGAAAAGATTTATAGACATGAGATTCAATCGCTAAATTTATGAAAACAGTCTTGAACTTCATATTCCTCATATAGGACACAAAGTATCCCTTATATATTGAAAAAGTTAGGGAGTTAAAGTAGGATGGTAAAGATCACCATTACTATACTGGCTTCAATTTATTAAATAATTTACTAAATTAATAATGTCGCCAAATAAGCCTAAGATGTTGTCTTTGCATGAACAGATTAGAAAAATGGGTTTATTTTACCCAAGATCTCAAAAGTTAAGTATAAAGGGAAGAGGGATTATAGGGTTCAGTGGAAAGAGAGAAAATTAGATTTACCATGTAGAGGTGATCCAGAAGGGCTGCTCGATAGACCTGGAACAGGGCTACAGCGACCTCCTTGCTTAGATGTCAGTTCTTGTTCAATCTCTTCCAGCCCAGCACTTTTCTGGAAACGGCTCATACGATTCACGACTCGTGGTGACAAGTGGGTTCGAACACAAGGCTGGCCACCATAAGGATTGATTGGGAAAACATGGGAAGTCCCCCGGAGCGTACTGATCACAACCCAGCGACAGTCATGGCTAAAGCAGATGTCTTGTACCTAGAAACAAGACATGGAAAAAAGCAAAAATTATTGAAACTATTTGGATTTATCTAAAAGCATCACACACATATCATCAAACGTGAATAGAAATACTTGCCTCATTACCAAATTTATCTAAGATCAGGTTATAAACAAAAAATTTTACTCTATAGATGAGTTTCATGGTGAATACAGATAAAAATTTCAGATCAGCAATCTGATAAGATTTAGAGTAGAGAATTTGGTCCCTTGCTGCAAAGAGTGCCAAGTCAGAAAACAGGACCTAGGCTGTTTCACCCTATACAGCTATAAGAAAAGATACATAAGTCAGGTTTATTTCTCTAAATAAGTCTGCCTTCTAATAAGCAGAAAGTAGTAAAAATAAAAACATACATTATCCAATACAGGTGAAGTTACTAACCCAATTATTCGCTCAACAAATCTTCACTGGATACCCTTGGTAATGAGCACTAGGAACAAAGAGGTGAATAAAAACTAATCCTGGGGCTCACAGCCTAACAGGAGGAAAAGACACGTAAGAAATTTGTGAAAATACAACATATAAAAGTGAAATAAATGTCTTATGTATAAAGCACAGTGGTAAAAAGGAAGGAAAATGTGAAATCTGCTTGTGAGAGGTAAAAAGGAGATGGTAAAGGTAAAGGTTTAGGAGTGGCCTAAAAACCATTCTCTGAATAGGCCTGGATTCTGGAATTAAGTTTTGAAGTAGGATAGACTGACCAAGAAAGGAGAGAAAGACATTCCAATTTAGATATATTCAGATATTCCATTTTAGATATAAATGCATAGATATAAGATGGAAATAATGGGCAAGCAGTTCAGTACACCAGAAACAACATGAGAGTCAGCAGAAACCAGAGCAACAGGTGTTTGGATTTCATTTAAGACACAGTTGAGCCAAAGATTTCCGTTTCAGAAGGATGATTCTGGGAGTAAAATGTAGGGGACTGGATTTACAGAGGGGATGAGGGGAGCTGAAAGAAAATTACGTAGAAGTTCCTTCAATGGTCAGGGATATGGGACCCTGAAGAGAGGTGGGATACAGAAGAGAAAAGGTCTCAAAACACTCTAATGGTGACCCAAATGCCCATCAATGGATGAATGGATTTAAAAGATGTGGTTTATATCCACAATGGAATATTATTCAGCCATGAGAAAAGAGGATATCCTGCCATTTTGTGACAACATGGATGCATCTTGAGCATATTATGCTAAGCGAGACAAGTCAGACAGACAAAGACAAGTATGATGTGATATCACTTATACGTGGCATCTAAAAACAATCAAACCTACAAAAACAGAGGGTAAAGTGGTAGTTACCAGGGAATGGGGGCTTGGGGGATAAGAATGATAGTGTTTAAGGGCACAAACTTGTAATGAGGAGTAAATAAGCCATAGAGATTTAATGTACAGTAAAATGAATATAGACAATAACATTGTACTATAATTATTTAATGTGACAGATTATGACTACAAGAGCAATCATATTACAATATAAATGTATCAACGTAACATGCTTTACACCTTAAATTTATATAATAAAAAACTCATGACAGAAAACAAAACAAAAAAACTTATGTATCTGCAGTGGCTGGCAAACACTGCAAGCCAAATGCTTTCTGTTGGCTGTTGCACCTACAGAATTCTGCCCTTCTAGTGTCAAAGCAGCCACAGAAATTATGTAAATGAATGAGTGCAGCTATATTTAAAAAAAAAAAGGTTATTTACAAAAACAAGCAGCTGTCCACAGACTTGACCTAGGGAAAGTTAGTCACTAATTTTTATGACACTTATCCTGCACTGAATATAGAAGTTCCAGTATTTTCAAATTAACAAACTGAATTTACTAGTTTTATCTCGCTATCAGTCTAATGGTGACAACTTGAACATAAATGTCTCCATTTACTTAAATACTTTTATACTTAAAAAAGAAAGCCAAGTAAAATTCAATATTGTTCTAACCATTTTTTAAGCATAGCCTCTAAAAAGAAGGCAAGTCATAGGTACTTAAGAAAGATTTTCTACATTGACTAAATGATAAACTCAAATAATTTTCTACCATAGAAAACAATCATCAAACAGTGTTTTTTAAAAAAAGGGAAAAAGAATCCACACAAAGTAAAAGAATGGTAGAATAAAGATAAGATATTTGAGCGGGATTTAACATGAAAAATGTACATATGTGTGTATACATATATATGAATATGAGGGATATTAGCTATCAGGAGAACATGAGCTAAGAACATGAGCTTATATATCAAGATGAGATACTTCAGGCTGAGTGGTTAAGGGGTTCGCACACTCCCCTTCAGTGGCCCAGGGTTTCACAGGTTCGGATCCTAGGCATGGACATGGCACTGCTCATCAAGCCATGCTGAGGTGGTGCCCCACATAGCACAACCAGAAGGGCCTACAACTAGAATATACAACTATGTACTGGGGGGCTTTGGGGAGGAGGAGGGGGAAGCAGAGGGGGAGGGGGAGGCTAAGGAGGAGGAGGGGAAGAGGGAGGGGCAGGGGAGGAGGGGGAGGGGAGGTGGAAGGGAAGGAGGGGGAGGGGAGGTGGGAGGGTCAGGAGGAGGGGGGAGGAGGAGGAGGAGGAGAAGAAGAAGAAGATTGGCAACAGATGTTAGCTCAAGTGCCAACTAAAAAAAAAAGATGAGTACTTCATTGCTAGACTACTGCTAGACAAAAATTATCAATATATAGATAAACCCAAAATTCAACCACATGCCTGCCCGTTTCAATTACTGTGAGATACCCAAAGGAAGCTGATATTATAATTAAAGAATCTCCCAAGGGGGCTGGCCCCACGGCCCAGTGGTTAAGTTCGCGGGCTCCACTTCGGTGGCTCAGGGTTTCGCCAGTTTGGATCCTGGGAGCCAACATGGCACTGCTCATCAGGCCATGCTGAGGCGGTGTCCCACATGCCACAACTAGAAGAACCCACAACTAAAAAAATTATACAACTATGTACCAGCGGGCTTTGGGGAGAAAAAGGAAAAATAAAATCTTTAAAAAGAAAAGAATCTCCCAAAAGCTGACAAATTTACCTTCCAGGGATTCTAGAACTACAAATAAAGTCATTCCACAAGTGTTTTACCTCTGTCCTCTGCCTACAATAACTTTCAGCTAAACAGACTCATAGAAAAGGAAGAAAAAGAGAAGAGGCAGTACAAAGAAATGTGTAAACAGTAGAAGCAAGAGAAAAGAAACCTAGTACCAGATGAATTTAATATCATAGTAATAAATGCATTAACACATGCCAGAATCAAATATATAAAGAAAAACATCTTTAGGCTTATTGAGAAATTTGTGTTCCATCCACAGTGGAACTAAACCATGTTATCTAAAACTTTTTTCCAAAACACTTATATCAAGACCACTTCCTGGTCTGTCAATGAAAAGGAGTTTCCGTCTTTCATTTTAAGAATACTTCTGATATGAGGTGGTGCTAACAATCAGTATCAAGGCAGGAAGACAGAATTCCACCTAAATGCTTACTTAGAAAACTGCTATTAGAGAAGTGATTCTGCTCTATGACCTTGAAGACACATCAGGAAACACAAATGAGCAGAGAAGGGCTGCTGAAGATATTAGCTGTCAAGAGACTAGAGAAAGTTTAATCCTTTAAATAACATTACAGAGGATAACAAGCTGCCTACCCATAAAATGCAAAATGATATAACTATTGGTATTATCAAACAAGCTGGGGGGTTTTTCAGATATTATTTAAAAAAAGAAAGACTATACATAATGGCAAACTAATAATACAATGATGAGCTCATCTGCGAGATTTTTGGGCCTCCATTTTGGAAGGACATTTCTAGTTACTATTTTCTCATCACAAAACAGGAGAGCTACATGGGAGCTGTATCTCTCACTGAGCTCCACAGTACTGAATATCATGGCAAGTAACATTTACCATGGACCGGTCAGGCAACTGCTATCAACACAAGTTAAACAAGTAGAGGCACCAAACAAGTACTATCCAAACACCTACTCTCAAACTTAGGGAGCAAACATATTTAGATAACTTTTTTAAAACAGTGACTATTCAATATCCTGAACTCAGAAACTGACCAATCCGAGCAGATCTGGACAGCAAGAGATACACTGTAAGGCTCCAAGCTAGCATTTCAAAATGTGACTAACCGAAGCAGAGAATGAATATGGGCATGAGACAAGTGCAGGTTTCTTTCAGAACAGGGTTCAGCAAACTTTTTCTGTAAAGGGTCAGAGAGTAAAATTTTAGGCTTTGCAGGAAAGAAAGCAAAATCAAGGGTACCATGTAGATACTTACAACAACAAGAAAGAAAACAAATTTTGAGAAAATTTTTACTGAGTATAATTTTTTTTGTAATATAGGTCTACTAATGAGAAAAATGGAATCCTTTTTTATAAGAATAACATTTTGCCTACTTGGGGTTCTAAGCTAGTAATATTATTAACAAGCAGATTCCAGTGCTCATCCATAAAAACCACTCTTAGCTCATGAGATGTACAAAAACAGACAGAAGGCCATGTATGGCCCATGGGCCAGTTTGCTGACCTGTTTTATACCACCATCTTGGTGGTAAATGCATTCCTGTGCGAGCATCACAGACCTCAAAGCAGAAAGAACCTCAGAAATCTAAAGCCAAAGTCAAAAGACAAAGTAGCCGTCAGGTCAGTAGGTATTATTCCTATAGTTTACAATATACTCCACACTATAAAGAAGGACAACTGTACAGAAAGCCTCCTCATAAGAGAAAGCAATACAAGATATGCATTAGGAACATGAGACCAGTGAGATTAAGGTTCTTTTCTAAATTGAATAGCAAGGAGATATTCTGTTTTGTCTTCAAGGTGAATATAGCTATATTCAATTCAACAATGACACATAACTATTACAGAAAATCATTTTAGTTAAAAAAAAAAAATCACACACACGTACACACAGAAATCCCACAATCCAGAGACAACTATTTCTTATTATCTCAGAAGACATTCTTCCAGACATCTAATAAGTGGATATGTATTTACGTATATATTTATGTATATATATATCACATAAATACAAATATAGATACATATACACACGTGCATGCAGACACACATATATAATTTTATACCGGATAAGATTATGAGTAACCAATCTGAAATGTAAAATAATCTTTAAAGTTTAATATTATAAAAAGTAGTGAAAACACATGGAAATAGTACTATAAATATAAAGCCTTTACATGTCATTACAGGGTTTACCTAGAGGTAGTATATCATAGTAAATATATCTACCACTTACTAGCTCCATGACCATGGAAAAGTTGGGCACAACTCTGTGCCTTCTGGTTCTTTATTTGCAAAATGGGAATAACAATGCAAATCTTATGGGATTTTAGGCTTAACGAATTAACATGTAAAGCACTTAGAATAGTGCCTAGCATGTAATAAGCACTGAACAAAGAGGTTTGCTATTATCATAATTACCATAAAAATATATCCCTACTCTGTCCAAATGTCTCTGTTTCACTGCTACCAACTTAGACTAAAGCACTATCATCCCACCACCAGGTTACTACATTTGACTCTTAGCTGGACACTTAATTGAGACCACCTACAAGCAACAAAAGACAAAGCAGATAAACTGCACTTCTTCAAAATTAAAAACACTGTGCATCAAAGGATACTGTCAAAAAAATAAAAAGACAACCCCCTGAATGTGAGAAAATATTTGCAAATAATACATTTGATAAAAGGTCCAACATCTAGAATATATAAAGAAGTCTTTCAACTCGACAACATAAAGACAAATAATGCAATTAAAAATAAGTAAAGGATTTGAATAGACATTTTTCTAAAGAAGATATACAAATGGCCAAGAAGCACATGAAAAGATGCTCAATGTCATTAGTCATTAGGGAAATGCACATAAAAACCACATGAGATACCATTTCATACTGAAAAGAATGGCTATAAATAAAAAGACAAAAGAGCAAGTGTTGACGAGGATGCAAAGAAATTGGAACTCTTACACATTGCCTGGGGGAAGGTAAATGGTACAGCCTTTTAGAAAATTCCTCTAAAAGTTAAACATAGATCTACCACATAACCCAGCAGTTTCATTCTTACATATCCAAGAGAACTGAGAACATAGGTTCAAACCAAAACCTAACGTTCATAGTAATATTCTTCAGAGCTCAGAAGTGGAAACCACTCAAACGTCTTTCAACTAATGAATGGACAAACAAATTATGGTATATCCATACGAGGGAATATTATTCAGCCATAAAAAGGAATAAAGTTCCAACACATTGCAACATGAACGAACTTTGAAAACATGGAAAATGAAAGAAGTTAGACAGAAAAGGCTACACTTTGTATGATTCCATTTACATGAAATGTACAGAACAAGCAAATCCATAGAGACAGAAAATAGATTAGCAATTGCCAAGGGCCAGAGGGAGGAGAACAGAGGGTTGCTAACGAGTACGACATTTCTTTTTTGGGGTGAGGAAAATTTTCTGGAATAAGATGATCGTGATCAGTGTACAACTCTGTGAATACACTAAACACCACTAAATTGTACACTTGAAAAGGGTGAACTTTTTGTATGTGAATTATGTCTCAGTAAAACTATTACTAAAAAATGAAAGAACTCACTAACAAGTTTGCTGAAAGGCAACTTCTACAGGTGCTGTTTCTAGTTTGTGGTTTCCCTTAACTGTCCTTTAGTTCTTAGAGATGTCCCTGTTGTCCTTAGCTCAAAGGAAGGTAAGCAGCTGCTAGGAAGCCTAAGCTAGCATTTTATCTGTGCCCATCTTGGCTCACTTCACATCTGGAGTTGGATTAAACAAATAACTTCAATATAATATGAGTAAAAGATATAACCAGATGTTCTTATTAAGTTTCCCTCCGAGATTCAGCATAAAAGAGTGGCATAAAAGGACAGAAGAAAAATCAAGCAAAGAGTACCTAATTTAGTCTGGGAATCCTCATTAGGACACTCATTATTATCAATTTAGAGCTTTTAAATATACAAATAGAATTCTTAAGACAATTCAAGTACAGTGTGCTTACTTAAATATTTTGCAAATTTATATCAGGTTATATAATTTATTCTTTAAATGGTTCCTGTATTATTTGGTATATTTATAACATCTTACACTTGTTTCTTATTGTAATGATGTAAAATATGGCTATCAGAAACCAATTAGGCCTATAGAAAGCTAATATATTTGTTCCTTAAAACATACTGTAGCTATATTCCAGTAATTATAATTTATACAAATACTTTTTCAGAAATCTGAATTATCCATTTTTAAATACTTCATTGATTTAATAACCCAAAACAATAATATTTGAGGCAACCAAAATCTAATATGGCTGACATACACTCACATGGAACAATTATGTCCAAAATTTTATCAAAACCAAAAAAACCCCACAACAACTTCAAATGTATATTTAATTCACAAAACAGGTTGAATTCAAACTACATATAAAACAAGAGTATTTGAGCACTAGAATGAGGTGTTACTACATTTAAGTACCTAAGATATAAAAATCAGCATCCTATAAGGCTCCAAATTTATGCCACAAATTCACCTCCATAACCCAACTAACTAGTTACAGTGATAAAAAAACAATTTAGGGTTATTTTAACATCCTAAAATTTAAAGCAGAGATTCTCAAACTTTAGTGTGATAAGAAGCACCTAGATTATTTGTAAGAACTGCAGATCCTTTGGTCCCATCTTCAGAATTATGATTCAGTAGGTACTGGGAGGTGGGGGAGCTATGACCAAGAAATCTGCAGTTTTAGAACACTTGGAAAATGTCTGATACCAACCTAATGTCTGTAATCCAGAGTTAGAAAATAAAATAAAGTGACCAGACACGGCAGTCCCCCTTACCTCATACCAAACCTTAGAAATTATATAAAAGATACTTTAAAAAAAAAAGCAATAGCAATGATTGCCTAGGGCATTAGTGTGACAGAAGATTGAAATGGGCAGGAGGAAACTTTCTGGGATGATGAAAATCTCCTATATTTTGACTGTGGTGATGGTTATATAGATGTAACTAGTGAATGGTAAACTGAACACCCATCTCCAACCTTCACTCCCTCACCTGACACCACTACAGATGTTTCAGATGCGCTTGCCCAGCCTCTCTTACAGCAAGTGTTGACATATTTATGATCAGTCAGACAAAAGCAGGATGTGATTGCAGGATTCTGGGAAAGTATCCACTTTCCTGATAAAAGGAATTAACATCACTGATGCTGCCCTTACTCCCCATCTTACTGCCTTGGATTCAGAAATGATGCCCACGGGAGTGGCAATTATAAAGCAATCATGAGAGAAAGCAAAAAAGTCACAGAGACATTGTTGAGCAATTGTTCCAAAACCAGTGCAGCCTTCTAGTAATGTGAGAAAAATAAACGCTGATTTTTAAAAACCATTGTTAAATGCGATTTTGTTTCTGTAGCCAAACACGTGCCCAAGGAGTCAAATACCAATTCCTTTTCTTTCTTTAAAAAAAAAAGAAAGAAAACCAAAAAGCAGAGAGTACTTGGGTAAAAAGTCTCAAATCCAAGAGTACTATACTTTCAGAAGCCTGTAAGAATGGCAATCAAAGCCATAAAGACAAGTCCCAGAGAGCGAAAACTAACGAGCCAAGGTCTAAGCCATCAGATGAGGTTATGTTTAGTAAAAACTTACAGGAAAATATAAAAAAGAAGCTATTTGCATAAGAATTAATATACAAGTTCTAGAGACATTCCCAACACAACACTTTAATAATTTTTATCCTTCAAAATTGATAAATATACTTTCACTAAAAATGCTGTAACTCTGACTATCATAACAAGGTTAGTGGCAATAAAAGTTTGCTTGGGAATAAGTTACCTAGAATGGAAATGCGGTAAAGAGGGAGAATCCACACATATTCTCCATCCCATCTCCCTACTCCCTCCCCCATCAATTTTTCATATTCACTTACTTGTTCAATAAATATTCATGGAAAGCCTATTACATGTTTTGCACTCTTCTAGGTGCCAGAAATTTGAAAATGAGCTAAAATAAGCAGCATGCAATTATCATCTAAACCAAAAATTACACTCTCGGTCATCCATGCCAGAGAAACGAAAACTATGTTTACATAAGATATTCATAATAGCCCAAAACTGTAAATAGTCCAGGTGAATGTTTAAACAAATTGTGGGAGTCAGGTCTACTTATAAAAGGGCAACATGAGGGAACTGTTCAGTATCTTGACAGTGATGGTGCATACACACACCTACATATGTGATTAAATTGTACAGACCTCAGCATGCCCACGCACACACACACATGCACACAATCCGGTGAAATCTGAAAAAGATCAGTGGTAGACTGTACCAATGTTAATATTCCAGTTGTGATATACTCTAGGTTTTACAAAATGTTACCATTGGGATAAAATGGGTAAAGTACACATGGGATCTCTTAGTATCAGTTCTTACAAGTGCATATGAATCTACAACTATTTCAATAAAAATCTGAACCAAGAGAAAGGGAAAGTGACCCCTTGCAAACACTACACAGCCAGCAGTGCTAATGTAGCTCACTCCTGCTGTAGCCTGAACTTGAGTGGAGATGAGGATGAGGGGTAGCCAAAACTGCCAAGGACTGCAAGGTGAAACTTGGCAGTGTTGGGAGTGGGGACAGAAAGAAAGGGGCTGCTGTGCCTGGACACTCACTGGACAATGGCAAGTGGCAAGACTGCTCTCGGGGAAATAAGTAGCACCAACACTGAGCAAAATTAAGAAAAAAGGCAACACTCCTGGTTGCCCCCATGGTACCTGCGGGCCAGCCTCCTCTGCCACCAAGATAGGAGATAATGTGATCACTTGGCAGTTGTCACTGGAAAAACTGACATGTGCACATTAAACACATTTGTCCATGTTCTCAAGTAGGTGGAAATACTCCATGTACTCATAGAGGGAAAAATATCCTGGAACAGAGTGTAAGCAAAGTTCATAGTAGAGAAAAGACGCTAAAGTGATCTTGTGGGCATACTACTGTTGCAGCTTCTGTTGATGAATGTGTAACTGGTATCAATGGCTTAACTGATTGTACTTACATGCTTTTAAGTGCCAGAGGGTATCCTCTGCCAAGTAGACAGAGGTGATGGTGGGACAAGTGCACAACAGACTACCTACTAGACTTCCAGTTCCTTCCCATGTTATGGTATAGAAACAACAGAATCCCAGTAGGAAAAAGTTTAGGTAAAGACTTAATGGCTGCTGAAGTTCTCAAAGGTGTTATCCCAGTACAACATCGCCACCTGCCTGATCCAGCAACCAAGTACACTCCCTTTTTTAGATGCAGCTACTAACCTGCTACTAAGTTCTTGTTTCTGAACAACTGATCTATGGAGGCCTTGTGATTTCCCAGACCTACATTGGGATGGGTCACCTCAAATTTGATGATGAACATGGTGGGTAGGGCCCAACAGGGCTTGCTAGTCAAATGGAAATGGTATGTTCCACAATATGTTCCAGGCTGGCCCTAGCAACAACTTGTTTTTACAGTTACTTTATCACTTATTACACTGCCTGAAGCAATGCCACCGGCTCAAGAGGCCCTTGACTCACAGGGCTTCCTTTAAATGCCTGATTCACTGACGGCTTGGCTAAGATGAGAGGTGATGGTGTCCATGGCCCAAGGCAGCTGTAGAACCCCAACAAAACTCTGTAGGAACAAATGTAAGGACCAATCAGCACAGCAGGATAATGGAAAGCTGTCACCTCTGCTTTAATTGATGAGTCACTCTAACTGTGGGCCAACCGTGCCCACTTGTTTATGTATTGTCTATGGATGCAGATATGCTACAATGGCAGAGGTGATACAAAGAACATTTAGAATACAGAGTTCAAAATATTTATTACCCAGCCCTTTATGGAAAAAGTTTGCTGATCCCTGCTTTAGACAGTACTCCTAAGGACTGAAAATGTTACATTTGTACTGACACTTGGGCAATTGTCAATGGCCTGGCCAAAGGTCTTGTTTGCCATAAGGAAAACGACATACTGGCAGATTGCAAATGCCTTTCTGTTAGAGTCATGAGCTGCACAAACAAATCATGCTGGTAAGTGGCAATATGAGTCACTCATGCCCAAGGTAAGATTTCATCTGCTTATGAGAATGACTGGAATCAACCTACTGACCAGGCCTCCTGTGCCCAGTGTTTTCCATGTAAATCTGTCAATAATAAATGCTCATCTGGGGTTTAAGTCCCATCTATTACCCACTGTTTTGTATCCACTGAATATGTGGATCCCCTTGAATATATGATGTCATAACTGCTGGGGTTAGCTGTTTAACTATCTATGAGGTCAATATGGCTGATGGGGTTACTCAGATACTTGTCTTTTTTTCCCCCAATTTGTTCTATCAAATGTTGAGACAGCATTAAACCCAGTTTTACGTGCATACACATTTAAATCTTCCTGTTAATTTGGCTCGAACATTATGAAATATCTCTGGTAACAGGCTTTGTCTTAACCTCTATTTTACATGATATTAACACAGCCAAATTTTCAACACTCTTATATTTATTATTTACATGATATATCTTTTAACATGCTCTTACTATCATATTAATGTCTCTATATTCAAACTGAATCTCTAATAAGACGCTTTCTTCTTTTAGATTGGAATACATTAACATTTAATACAATTATTTATATGGGTAAATTTTGATGCGCCACTTAACATTTGTTTTCTGTTTATCCTATCTGTTTCTTGTGCTTCTACTCCTTCTTTTCTGCCTACTTTTGAATTAATTGAACATTTTTTTAGAATTCCACTTTTTTTTTTAAGGTATACTTTTTGGGGAGGAAAATTGGCCCTGAGCTCACATCTGTTGCCAATCTTCCTGTTCTCTTTTTCTCCCCAAAGCACCAGTACACAGTTGTATATTCTAGTCATAAGTCCTTCTAGTTCTTCTGTGTGGGATGCCGCCACAGCATAGCTTGATGAGCAGTGTGTAGGTTCACGCCCAGGATCCGGACTGGCAAACCTTGGGCCGCCAAAGTGGAGTGCATGAACTTAACCACTACACCACTGGGCCAGCCCCCCTAGAATTCCATTTTAATTGAAGTTTTGTCTTCTTAGGTACAGCATGTTGAACCTTGAAATAGTATAGTTCCACATACCTGCTCCCACCCCAGCACCACTGGTCCTTATGCTATAGTTATCATATGAATTACATGTATACACAATATAAGACCCAGAAAATGACGTTAAAATTTTTTATATATAAATATGATAATTTTAACATTTCTATATATTTTAAACAAATTAAGAAAAGGTAAAAAATCATCCTCTCTAATAAGAAATTTACCATTTCTCAGATATTTCATTACTTCCAAAAGATCCAAATTTGCTCTGGTATCATTTCCATTTAGCACATTTTCTAGTGTGCAGGCTTTACTGGTTGCTCCTTCATTCTTGAATGATGCTATTGCTGGATGGGGAATTTTTGATTGTCAGTATTTTTTTCTTTCAGTCCTTTAAACATGTTATTCCACTGCCCTCTGACTTCCATGGTTTCTGGTGAGAAGTCAATACTTTGCTGAAATGTTATTTCCCTGTATGTAATGTGGTATTTTCCTCTGGCTACTTTCAAGATTTGGTCTTTACTTTGATCTTCAGAAAGTTGACCATGATGTTTTTAAAGTTCAGTTTTGTCATATTTGAACCTATTTGGTGTTTGCTTATCTTTCTGAAGATTTAAATTTATGTCTTTCAACAAATTTGGGAGGTTTTCTGTCTTTATTTCTTCTCTTCTTTTCTGCCTCATTCTCTGCTTTCCTTCTACACAGATCAAGAGGAATTTTGTCCCAGGATATATGCAGTCTCAATCATACTTGATTTGATGACATTGGAGGTTTTGGGTAGATGATATTTTAAAGCCATTTTAGAGTTACAGTTGATGCTGCAATGGATTGAGGCTTTCAGGGATGGTGGAATGGGGTAGATATTTTGCATGTGGGATGATCCCAAATTTGAGGGGTCAGGGAGTGGACTGTAGCAAAGTAAACTGTGGTTCAAAAAAAGATCTATCCAGATCTTAATCCCTAGACCCACATATAGTATATTACAGACACAAAGAGCAACTATTACCTTATATGACAACATGTATGATTAATTTATAGATCTTGAGAATTTATCCTGGATTATTAGCGTTGGTACTAAATGCATTCACATGTATCCTTATATGATAGAGAAGAGAAGACACAGAAAAGAGGAAGAGGAAATGAGACCCCAAAGACAGAGACTGGAGTGATGTGGTCATAAGGCACAGAATGCTGACAGTCACCAGAAGCTGGAAAAGGCAAAGAATGAACTCTTTCTTAGAAGCTCTAGAGGGACTGTGGCCTTGCCAACATCTTAATTTTGGACTTTCAGCTTCCAGAACTGTGAGAGAATAAATTTCCATTATTTTAAGCCCCCAAGTTCATGGTCATTTGTTATGATAACAACAGTAGAGAAATAAGCAATAAATTTGGACATCTTCCCGAATAAGGTCAATTTTATGTTGTGGAGTGCCCAGGACTGAGGTTGCTGGGTATGGTAAGTGTATGTTAAGATTTTAAGAAACTGCCGAACTATTTTCCAGACTGGCTGTAGCATTTTACCTTTCCAACAGCAATGTATGAGAGACCCAGTTCCTCCACTCACGGACCTTTGAAAGTTTTTTAAAAGGTGCTATAGATACCAGACAACCTGTGCCTTTTCATTCTGTTAACAGTGTTTTTCAAAGAGCAAATTTGTTTTATTTTAATGAACCCTAATTTGTCAGTTTTTCTTTAATGAATTTTGCTATGTAAGAAATCTGTGTCTAATCCAAGTCACAAATGTAAGACATTTCCTTCTAAAAGTTTTGTAATTGTAGGTATTACATTTAAATCTATGATCCAATTAAAATTAATTTTTGTATATGGGATAAAGTATGGATTGATGCTCATTTTTTCTGCACATAAATACCCAATTGCTCCATCACCATTGTTGAAAAGACTAACCTTACTCCATTTTTCACCTTTGCACCTTGGTCAAAAATCAATTGTCCACATGTATGGGAATGTTGCTGGATTCTCCACTGACTACTTTAGCTGTAATAAGTCTTGCTATCAGGTAGTGATATCCCTCCAACTTTGTTTATCATTTTCAATGTTATTTTGCCCATTATAAGTCCTACGTATTTCCACGTGAATTTTAGAATTAGCTTGTCAATTTCTACCAAAGAGAAAGTCCTGCTGGGATTTTGATTGAGATTGTATTGAATAGACAGATCAATTTGGAAAGAAATATATCCTAACAATATTAAGCATTCCAGCCTAAGAACATGGTTTAACTCCCCATTTATTTAGGTCTTACTCTCAGCAATGTGTTATAGTTTTCAGAGTACAGGTCTTACATATGGTACAGTCGCTATTTTTTACTTTTAACTCACTTTTTAAAAATTATCAATTACCTATTGTTTCTTGCTAGTATACGGTATTCTGAAACTTTGTTAATAATCACTTCTTAGTTTTAACTTTCTGTAGAATCCATTAGACTCTATACACAGACAATCATGTCATCTTTAAATAAATATTGTTCTACTTCTTCCTTTCTGGTATGATGGTGGTTCTTTCCATGGTCTCAGATTTCCTCTGCAGATCTCAGGAGGGTCTCTCTTTGCACCTTTCATCTCTCTGGTATTCTGTCCTGAGAACTCTATGACTTTCACCTCCCTGAACTATTAGCAATATCTCATCAACAAAGGGAGTCTACCTGGCTCCACTTAGGTTCCCTATCTATGCACCATGGGCTAGAAATTCTTTCAAGACAGTAAGCTACGCCAAACATAGGGCTCTTCTCATTTGTTTCCCATCTCTCAAGGATCAAAGTGAAGGTCCTAACACTGACCCTTTGTCATTTACCATGCCAGGTGTTTTACTAAGCATTTTACATCTATTATTTCTGATATTTCCTGAAATAAACCCTATGAAATAGGTATTGGCTCCATTTTACAGATGAGTAAATTAAATCTTAAGGAAAGCAGATAATTGGTCCTTGATTATATAATTACTAAGCAGCATCAAAGTATATATCAAAGCTGGGGATGTGGGAAATGGGGAGTGACTGCTAATGGCTAAAGAGTTTATTTTAAGGGTTATGAAAATGTTCTGAAACTAGACACTGGTGGTGGTTGCATAACTGTGTGAATATACTAAAAAAAATCACTGAGTTACACATTTAAAAATGAATTTTATATTATGAGAATTATATCCCAATAAAGCTAATGTTTTCTGGAGAAAAAAATTGAAAAAAATCATGACCATAGGTTTGCGTTTAGCAAATAAAAATATAGAAAGTCTAGTAAAATTTGAATTTCAATATAAGCATAAGTAGGCAGTATTTGGGACATACCCAGATCAAAATTATTTGTTTTTAGCTGAACTGACCATCAAATACTATCAATTAATAATATCAATGAATAGCTAGGTTCTGTTCCCATTGAGAATTAAACATACTATTCATACTATTTTGCAGCACTGCTCTGATAAAAGTAACACTTATCTGATGTGCAGATGCTTCAAAAGCAGGTTTACCATTCATCGAAATTAGCATGTTAAGTACCAAAATTACTTCTGTCTGCTTCAGTAAGACATTATGCAAGTATATTAACAAAATATTGTAGGTTTTACTACATAAGACTTTACTGCTGAAAACTAGGGAATATTTTTCTAACTGCATATGTGCTTTATGAGGAAAATTACTGTCAGATGCAGAGGATATCCCAAGTCATAGATCACAAAACAACTTAATTCAACATAATTAGATCCACATACTTGATTTTTTTTCCTTGCTTGATTAAAGTACCCTCAGTTCTTGGAAGAATCCAGAATGACATGATTTTGAAGTACTCAAAGATGGAAAGAGACCACGTGCCATATAGATTTCATCATCAGTATTAAATTTTATATATCATTTCAAAATAACTTTCAGTAGAAGCTTATAAAAATTAAGTTTGTGGTCATTAATTGAGTTTCCTTAGATCTTAAAGTTTGGTATTTAGAAATTTCCAACCTCCTAAATTACAGGGTATGACATAGAACAAAGTAATTTTAATAACTTCTATTTGATTTTCCTACCTGTTAAATAGGAATAGTATTGTCAGGAGCAAACATGTGCACCTACAAATATCTGTCTGCGTGCAAGGCACTGTTCTGAGAATGAGAGATACCAGGAAGCTTAAACATGGTCTCTATTTACAAGTTGGAGGTATAGGTAAATTAAATGATAAATAACACTAATACAAAAGAGGTGTCAAAAATAGGTGCAAGTGAAAAAAAAGGTATAAGTGCTTAGAATATTCAAATTCTAGGAGGATATAGATGACGTAGTGCATACCAGTGACTACTGAGGGTAGGACAGTGATTATAAAACCAGAGTTAAGAAATAAAATGTGCCCAGTAGCATACTGAAATATCAAATCTTTACCTAAAATGTTATCTAATTGAAAACTTCCATACAAAAGAAACAAAACCAAATGGTAACTAAACATAAGAGTAAGCAAGTTAGTTGTGCTAGAAAGTAAGGACATTGTCAAAGAATAGTGGAGATGTGTCAAAAGGACACAGATGCTAAGTTAATAGGCTCAAACTGGCCATACCTGGAAAATTTGAACATTAAAATAATTATTGAATGAATATAACCCATTGAATAAAATAGGAACCCATTAAACCCAATGACATATGTAAATAAAAGAAGTAATACAAAGGTTGATGAGAATGGGATATTTACATAGTTTAAAATGACTTCTCTTAACCCACTATCCACCCAGGGCAGAGCACAAAGGCAGCAGATGGAAACGCCCATCTCCTAGTCTCACCCTGAAAGAGGTATACGCGCATACTTTAAAAGTTGCTGCCTGAGGGTCCAGCTTCCAATCAGCCTGCATCTAGGTGCTGACTGAGATCCACATCACATTAAGAAAATCAAGGATACAGGGCCGGCCCCGTGGCCGAGTGGTTCAAGTTCCACATGTTCCACTTCAGCAGTCCGGGTTCACAGGTTCAGATCCTGGGCCCAGACCTACTCCACTCATCAAGCCACACTGTGATGTCATCCCACATAAAATAGAGGAAGATGGACACATATGTTAGCTCAGGGCTAATCCTCCACACCAAAAGAAAGAAAATGAAGGATAAAGATCATATGATCCTACCAACAGATGCAGAAAAAGCATTTGAAAAAATTCAACATGCCTTCATGATAAAAAAAAAAAAAACTCTAAATAAAGTGGGTATAGAGAGAATGTACCTCAAAATAATAAATGCCATATATGACAACCCACACCTAACATCATACTGAATGGTGAAAACTCAAAAGCTTTTCCTCTAAGAACAGGAACAAGACAAAGATGCTCACTCTCGCCTCTTTTATTAAATATAGGACTAAAAGTCCTAGCCAGAGCTATTAGGGAAGAAAATGAAACAGAAGACGTCCAAATTGGAAAGGAAGAAGTCAAACTGCCTCTATTTGAAGATAACATGACCTTACATACAGAAAACCCTAAAAACACTGCCAAAAAACTGTTAGAACTGATAAATGAACTCAGTAAAGTTGCAAGATAGAAAACCAAACATACAAAAATCATTTGGGTTATTATACACTATTATTGAACATGAGAAAGAGAAATTACAAAAACAATCCCATTTACAAGTGAATCAAAAAGAATGAAACACCTAGGAAAATTTAACCAAGGAGGTAGAACACCTGTGCCCTGAAAACTATAAGACACTGATTAAAGAAAGTGAAGAAGACAAATAAAGGGAAAGATAACTGGTGCTCTTGAACTTGAGAATTAATATCGTTAAAAGGTCCATACCGCCTAAAACAATCTACAATGTTAATGCAAACCCTATCAAAATTTCAGTGGTATTTTTCACAGAGAGACAACAAACAATCCTAAAGTTTGCGTGGAACCACAAGACTCTGAATAGCAAAAGCAATCTTGAGAAAGAACAAAGTTGGAGGGATCATGCTTCCTAGTTTCAAACTATATTACAAAGCTACAGTAATCAAAACAGTATGGTATTGACATTAAAAACAAATGCTAGAAATAAGGCAAAACAGGAAAGTAAAAAATAGAAGGTATTATTAACAAAGAAAAGATTACAGCTATCACTACTATAGTTGCCCATTGTTTGAGAGTTCCTAGTCAATGTAATTAAAAAAAAAACAAAACTGAAAAATGTCAAAATTATCATGATTTTCAGAAAATATATTCTACTTACAAAACCCAAGAAAATTCACTGAAAAACTACTTAATCTTACAACAGAGTCTAGCAAAGCAGGAAGATACAAATATTTGGTAGACAATAATCAACAGGTTTTTTATCATACCATAGCAATAACTAATTTTAAAACACAGTAATTCCTAGATGCAAAATTTCCATATTGTAAACTTGTCAACTCTAACTGTATAAAAATGTAATTTCAATGCAATACAAATAAAATACTCCAAAAGACTCTTTATATAACTTAAAAGGCTCAATCTAAAACGCATCTCAATGAGAAAATGCTCAAGATTAGCTGGGAAAGTTTTTGAAAATGAACGACAAATCATGTTAAAAAGCTAAAGTAAGTAAAACAGCATAATGTTGGTGAAAGGTATTGTTTTATTTTTACTTTCTACTAGAGAAATTTCAGAACATACACGAAGTATACAGATTGCTATAATAAACCACCACTATCGACATGACCCAGCTTCAATAACTAATAACACTTTGCAAATCTTGTTTAATCTATCTCTTAGTATGTTTGTTTTGTTTCACCAGAGTAGTTAAAAGCAAATAGAGATGTCCTATTGTTTCACCTGTAACTACTTCAGTACGACTTCAGGATATGTGACTAATAGATAAAGACAAAAAAAAAAAAAAAACACAACACAATTTCAGACCCAGTAAAATTAACTGATTACTATTATATAATATCCAGTTAAAGGTCAATTTTCTCCAACGGTCTCAAAAACCTCTCTTTATGCTTTGTTTAAATCAAGCTTCCAAAAAAGTTCACACATTGCATTTAGTTGATGCATCTCTTCAGATTCTTGTAATCAACATAACAATCCCCCTATTCTCAGTGTCATTTATTTGTTCTTTTATCTAACCAACATTCCCCTACTGCTACATTATTTTAAAGCAAATTCCAGACATCTGTAAATACTTTAGTATGTATCACAAAAAAATAAGGACATTAAATTCTTTAATAATATCTACTCAGCCAAATGTTCTAATGTCACCATTTGAATGAAAAATAAATTTTTATACTTGATTTGTATGAAACAGGATTCAAACAAGGTCCACACTTTCTACCTAGACATTATTCTCTAAAATTACTTTTAACTCTCGCCACATACCCACTTTTATTTTCTCAGTACAATTATTTGTTGTAAAAACCAGGGCAGACTTGTAATGAAGAACTTGCCACATTTAAAAGTTGGCTAGTTGCATTCTCATAATATTGTTTAACTTGTCCCTCTACCTCTGTATTTGGTTTAAAGCGTAATTATATATAGACGCTGCATTAGACTCAGGTTTAGTTTAGAGAGCTGGGCAGAACTATTTCCCATGTGATATTGTATACACTCTATTGCATCATATTGGGAAGCACATGATAGCTGACTGTTCCACTTTGTAATGTTAAGACTCATCAGCTAAAACGAAACACAGAGGATTATTGCGTGGGTCCATTGTTTCATTAGGGCTAGCAATTCTAACTCTTTTTTTGAATTGAGGTATAACTGACATATAACATTATATTAGTTTCAGGTGTACAACACTCGATATCATATATACTGCAAAATGATCACCAGGGTAAGTTAAATTCTAACATTTTTTATTTTAGAATTCCAATAAAAACTTTCCCTCATCAACTACTTGCTCATCTTATTAAATTGATACAAGAAAGGCTGAGTAAATGCTGGATGCTTTCCCTTTAATTACCAATTTTCAGAATAATGAGTTAATAAACAAGCAACCTACTCAGTAATTCCCAATGCTCCCTTTTTGATATCATTATAAACTTATGGGTTTCTATATATTTAAGATGTTTCATGGACGTCTATGTATTTAAGATGTTTCGTTCTATTTAGAAATTTTTAATGGAAATTTATGATAAACGGCATTTTAGACTATTGGGAAAGGATAGACTAGTCAATAAATAGTGTTGGGTCAATGAGCTCCCTCTCAGAATAAAGTATATACAGCAGTGTACTAGTAAATGCACAACCATAGGCTCTGTGAAACAAAAGAGTATGTGGTACTTTAGGCAACTAACATATCTCAGTATCTACCAAGCAATATTAAGAGTATTAAATACATGTAAAGCACTTAGCATGGTGCCTAACACAAATGCTCAATAAATTATATATATCGGGGGGTGTGTCTGTGTGTAGTCATGTGCTGGTAAATGTTAAAAATTGGCTCCCTAAGGGAAAAATAGCTCTGACTTTTAGTCTTTGATGATTTCCATTGTGTATTTCACGGTGTCAATGTAATGTCATGACCTCCAGGGTTGGGGACAGACGTGCATAACTGATTCTCATTAGCCACTGTGAGCTGGCTCCAGTATATACCATATAACATACTAGTATATACCAGTATATTATCCATACAGTCATATGCATTATAAAACAATTATTTTGTGTATATGTGAATATGTATGTGTTTACATGTATATGTGTGTGTATGTATGTATGTATGCAAGCATGTATACAGAATCAAAATGCCTAGAAATCGGGTTGGAGAAACGAATATCAAATGGATGACAGGGTTTTCTCTGGGGCAAGAAATGGTATCAGAGTAGGAGGAAAAGGATAAATCAACTTTTGTCTTATCAACATTCACTGAACTGTTCACCTACTGCTAATGTATTTATTGGCTCAAAATAGGATAAATATTTTTTCTTAATTATCTGACCCACTCTATCACCAAGAACAATATGTTCTCACTAATATTAACATTAAGCTCCAATATGATATAAATAACCAGCTAGATTAGATGTCATGTTACACAAAGAAAACACCTTCTGAAAAATATACGACTCACTTTGGCTTCAGTCTCTCCCCTGTGAAGAGTATACAGATGATGGACAGCACTTTGTGACGAGGACCAAGGATGAGTCAGAATTTGGAAGACATGAAAGTCATGGCCAAGAGTGTCTGTTGTGACTAGAAGCATTCCTGAAGGGAAAAAAAGGGTAAAAATAAAAACCGTTATGTATATGGATGAAATATTTTCACAAAGTATTCATCATGCTTTACAATATTACCAAAGGGAAAAAATTGCTAAATATATAAGAAACTTCTCACAATAAAAAAACTAAAACACAGAATCTTTTTCCTATGTGAAATACAAGACTTTAACGCCACATTAGTATTCAAGCAGAGCGAGGATACTAAAATGCAAAGGCTTCAAGATGTACAACTAGTAAACTTTTATATGCCTGAATTTACAGAGTTTACAAGCATTTTAAAATAGCAAAACTGATAACAAAGAATGTGAAAATGACTTATCTCCATGGAACTAAAACCCACTCCCACTTTTTGCTATTTCTCAAAACCTGAATTTTAAGTTCTAATTTATCCACTGTTATAAGTACTAATACCTTACTTAATTTACCAGTTTAAAATTTGTCTCTACCCTAGCATAATATTTATTAAAACTGCCTACAGTGCCTTTCACAGAGCAAGTTTTTAATTTTGATGAGATGTCATAGCTAAGAATTCTTTGCCTAATCAAAGGTCACAAAAACTTTCTATGTGTTCTTGTCAAAGTTTCATAGTTTTATATTTTACATTTAGGTCTATCATCCACGTTGAGTGAATTTTGGTATAAAGTGTGAGGTAGCAGACAAATTAACATTTTTGCAACTGACATCTAAACGTTCCAGCATGATTTCCTGAAGAGACTATTCTTTATCCATAGAATTCTTTATCCAGGAGCCGGGCCCATGGACCCAGGTTTCACTGGTTCGGATCCTGGGCGTGAACATGGCACTGCTCATCAGGCCATGCTGAGGTGGCGTCCCACATGCCACAACTAGAAGGACCCACAACTAAAATATACAACTATGTCCCGGGGGGCTGTGGGGAGAAGAAGAAGAAAAAAAAGATTGGCAATAGATGTTAGCTCAGGTGCTAATCTTAAAAAAAAAGAAAAAAAGAATTTTTTATCCATTGTCAACTTGCCAAAGATCAACTGCCCATATTTACATAGATCTTTCACTGGAAGTACTATTCTATTCCATCCATTTCCATATCTATACTTTCATTAATATCACACTTTCTTGATTACTGTAACTTTATAAAAATCCTGAAAACAGGTAAAGTGAGTCTTCCTTTTCTGATCTTTTTCAACATTATTTGCCTTTTCAAATATAGAATCAGCTTTTTCATATCCTCAAAAAAACCTCCTAGGATTTTTTGGGGGGATTGTATTAAGTCTACAAATCAACTTGGGGATGAAGGACATCTTTAACAACATTGAATCTTCCCAGCTACAATACAGCGTATTTCTTTTTTGAGGAAGATTAGCCCTGAGCTAACTACTGCCAGTCCTCCTCTTTTCGCTGAGGAAGACAGGCCCTGAGCTAACATCCATGCCCATCTTCCTCTACTTTACATGTGGCACGCCTACCACAGCATGGCGTGCCAAACGGTGCCATGTCTGCACCTGGGATCTGAACCGGTGAACCCCAGGCCGCTGAAGCAGAACATGCGCACTTAACCGCTGCGCCACCGGGCTGGCCTCGTGTATTCCTTGATGTATGTCTTGACTTCTTTTTTCGGTTCAGCACATAGACCGCAAATATATTTTCTTAGATCTGTTGTAAATGGTACTCTTTATTTTATTTCAATTGTCAATTTTTCCTTGCTGGTATAGAGAGATAATTGACATTTTTTATATTGACTATATATTCTGCCAGTTCTAGGAGTTTTTATGTAAATTACATGGAATGTTCTTTACACATAATCATGTAGTGTATGAACAGACATAGTGTGATTTCTTAAATTTCCAAACTACATGCCTTTTCTTTCTTTGTCTTGACTTACTACATTTGCTGAGGTGAACGGGAGTGGTGACAAGCAATACTCATGCCTTGTTCTGAGTTTTAGCAAAAGTATTTAATCTTTAAGTATGATGCTAGCTGTAGGTTTTTTTGTAAATGCCCTCTATCAAGCTAAGGATATTTCTTTCTACTCCTAATTTTTTGAAAGTCTGTATAATGAACGAATGCCGAATTTTGTCAAGCGCTTTTCTGCACCTACGAGATAATTATGTGGTTTTTCTTCTTCAGTCAATTAATATGGTGAATTTAAATAATGGATGATTATCAAATGTTGAACAAGCCTTGCATTCCTGGGATAAGCTCCTCTTGGTCAAAATCCTTTATTATACACCGAAGGATTCATTTAGCTAATATTTTATTGAAGATTTTCATGACAATAGTCCTGAGGGATATTGGTTTGTAGTTTTCTTTTCTAACAATGTGTCTGTCTGTTTTTGGTATCAGGGTAAAGCTGGTCTCATGTACATATATATTCCTCACATTCTTATATATATATTCTTATATATTGAAGAGACTGGGGGAAACTACTATTATCTCTTACTTAAATTAATGTTAGGTAGAATTTACCAGTTAAACTATGTAGGCCTCTTTAGGAAGCTTTTTAAATCTCTTTATTTTTAATTTAAATTTTGTTAACCTAAAACATAAAATTTTATTATTTTTTTAATTTGAATTTTCTTATTGGGTGAATTATTTTCTGTAACTCATGGAAATGGCCCTTATTAATATCTGTAGGGTCTTTAGTGAGGTCTACTTTTTCATTCAGGATATTGATAATTTGTGTCCTATTTTTTTTCTTGGTCAATTCACTAGATATTTTCAAGGAAACCTATTTCGGTGTTATTGATTTTCTCTTTTCGATTTCATTGATTTCTCCTACTATCTTCCTTCTGCTATTACTATCTTCTGCTACTACTTCCTTCATTCTCCTAGCGTGAGTTTTATTTGCTTTTTTTTTGAGGAAGATTAGCCCTGAGCTAATATCTGCCACCAATCCTCCTCTTTTTGCTGAGGAAGACTGGAGCTGAGCTAACATCTGTGCCTATCTTCCTCTACTTTATATGTGGGACATCTGCCACAGCATGGCTTGCCAAGCAGTGCCATGTCCGCACTCAGGATCCAAAGCAGCGAACCCTGGGCCCTCGAAGCAGAACATGCAAGTTTAACTGCTGCGCCACTGGGCCAGCCCCCTGCTTTCTTTTTTCAAGTTTCTTAAAAGTAGAGGCTTAGATTACTGTTTTAGGAACCTTCTTCTTTTGCAGAGTAAGCATATATTGGTATAAATTTCCCCATAAGCCTGCTTTAGAGGAACTCCACAAATTTTGATATGCTGCATTTTCTTCTACATTCAGTTCTAAATATTTTCTGAAGATTTCCTCTTTTACTCATGGGATATTTAAAGATATATTGTTTAGTTTCCAAATATTTGGCTATTTTCCAGGTTTTTTTTATATATTAATATCAACTTTAATTCCATTATGACAAGAAATTTGTTCAAGTTTACATCTCAGAATTTGATGTGTCTTGGTAACTGTCCCATGTATACTTGATGCGTTTTGCTGACTGTCCCATGTATACTTGCACACCTGGAGTGCTGTGTAAATGTCAGTTAATCCAAGTTCATTGATAGTGTTGCTTGGACCTTCAATATCCTTACTGATTGACTGCCTGCTTTCTTGTTGTATTACTGAGCAGAAAAGTTAAAATTTCCAAGTATAATTGTGAATATGGTTATTTTTTCTCAGTTATATAAGCTACCTAAATTTTAAACCTCCTTTTTTTAGGTTCATACAGTTTTAGGATTGTTATGACTTCTTGGTGAATTACCTCTTTTATCCTAATGTCCCATTTTATCCCTGGTATTTTCCCTGTTCTGAAATCTACTTTTTCTGTTATTGAAATCACCACTCTAACTTTGTTTTGATTGGTGCATACATAATACATACACTTCCATTCTTTTACTTTTACAATCAATATGATTGTTTTTATTACGACTTTGTTTTAGACAATAATTGGGGTCTAGTATTGGGGCTTTTTAAATCAAATCTTGCACTTTTAATTGGCCTTTGTAGTGCATTCACATTTAGTGTAACTTATTGGTAGGGCTGAACCTACATCTAACATTTTATTATTTTTTAATTATTTTTCTGATTATCTCCCTGTTTTTCTTTTCTGTTTGTTTCTCTGCCCTTGCTTCTTTCCCTTTTTGTAGATAATTCTATTATTTCTAATATCCAATTTTAATTTATCTATTGGCCTTTTGGATATCTCTCTGTTTTTATTGGTTGTTTCAGGGATTATAATACACATATCTGAATTTGTGTGTTTATATTTTGTCCAGAATTTACATTTGTTGTCTGTGGGAAGAATGGTTTATTAGCTTACCCAACTATGCCAGAAGCAGAATCACATTTTTCAACTCTTAAAGCCTGTCTTTGTTGAAAGGAAAAATATAAAAGAATATTAAGCATTTGTGGGAAGATAAGGAAGGCATTTAAATGGAAAGATGAGCGTACATTTGAGTTTGCTATTTACTTGGCTAATATAAGATACAGCTCTAGACTATACTAGATTTGAAAATACCATACTAGGGGCCGGCCTAGTGGCACAGTGGTTAAGTTCGCACATTTTGCTTTGGCAGCCCAGGGTTCGCCGGTTCAGATCCCAGCTTCGGACATAGCACCACTTGGCATGCTATGCTGTGGCAGGTGTCCCACATATAAAGTAGAGGAAGATTGGCAGCAGATGTTAGCTCAGGGCTAATCTTCCTCAAAAAAAAAAAATCCCATACTAAATGCCAGTGTCCTGGCTATTTGCAAAAGAACACATTTTAGATGATGAAAAGTGTCATTTATTAAGATCTTCAAATCTGTAACAGTTTATGTAACATTGCCTCCTACTTTGTGACTAGTTATGGTCTTGAGGTCTTTGACATACTTTATATTCTTTCCTTATTGTTGTTGTTCAAACAATAAATTTCTAAAGTTGGACATGAATGCTTTGTTATCCTTTTGTGGGCAGTATTTCTTCACTCCTCCTACTTTTTGCTGAGTTGTAGTAGGTTTGAAGTATCACAATTCCTCTACTATGTTCTCACTCTACTTTCCTACAACAAAATTATTTTCTGCACTTAACAAATAATTCAATGGAAACATCATTTTGGTAGAAAATATGATGAACTTAAATTTATAACACAAATATATTACTCACCTACTAAAGATAAACTTCACTTCTTTTAGAATCATATCAATATTTTACTCATATTGAGCATTCAAACAAAAGTCTCTATCAACCAAATCAAGACTATCATTATTTTGCATATGAATGAATCACAGATGAACACTTTGCAATATGCTCCTAGTTTTTCACATTGACGTTAATATCTTAGTTTCTGATACGGAAAACAAATTCAAATTTTTAGAGAAATAGCTCATTGAAAATTTATCCTATTATCTTCGGTTTATCGTATCTCGAAAGTTTTCTTTTTCCACTTCTCCATGCAAATGTGCCTTCTATAATCTAAAAATGAGCTTACTTTTTTTGACAAAACTTTAAAATATTTTTAAAAATTGAAAGAGTAGAGAGAAAAGGAAGAAATAGCCAGTGTAGTACTATACAATCATGTGCTTTCTTTTAATTTATAATTTCCTCTTTTGCACACATTCTGCTGGGAAAAATGACAAGGTTTTTTTTTTCTAGAAAACAAGTTAAAAAGCAGATATACATAAAAGGAAAAACTCGTACAGAGTACAAGACTGTGGCTTGAGAACTATTTATGTAGCATCAGAAGACTAAACCAGACTCTAGCCTGGCCATAAACTAAACCCACGCCCCAAATGAGGTGCCAAGCCACAAAAAGCATTTGCGTCATCTGGGAATACAAGGAAAAGAAGGACTTCTAATTATAGGGCCTGGAAGCGGAAGCCTAGAGTGATTAGCTGTTTAGACGCTGCTGTATGTTTATCTGGAAGCTTCCTCTCCCTCACTCTCAGCCTCAAGTTTGATAGATGAGCGTTAGCATTAGAGGGTAGGGACTGAAGCTGCTGATGGTACACGGCGTTCTCCAAAATCTGAGGTAGCTAGAGACTGAACATTAAGGCTTTTGCGGCCTCATAAGAACATAAGTCTTTTCAACTGGGCGTCAGCTGGTTAGCCCAAAAGGCTAAATTAAAGAGTAGCAAACTTCCACTGGGCATATGCTATAAAATCTTGGAAACATGAGTAAGTATGTCTTTTTTGCCATATCCTATTTATAACACCTACCTAATTGTACGGTTCTTTATCACGTGCATACATATGAATTGGAAGACAAATTACCAGCTATTCACACTCTCCTCCAAAAAGATATAAACACTGATATGCTAGTTCAATTAGAAATCTTTACAGAAATTAAGATTATAACAATCATAAAATAATTTTATGTTTAGGTATTAATTCTTGTGCATTTAATACTTCCCCATCAATAATAGTACAGACTGAAACTTACAAATTATTTATTTTTTAAAGTTACTAGTAAAATTTGTAAACATAAAATCAAAGAAATAGAATCCTGGATCTGACCAAAATCTTTTATGTCTTGAAATTACATACCATAACAATATCATAGCCTACTAAAGTCTGATTAATAAAATCTTTTAACTGAATGTAAATACGGGAAAACAATGGTCTCAAAGTCTCCGTACGGGCAACATCAATGTTACCACATTTCTTAAGCTGCTTAAAGATGCTGATAATCAAACTCATTACTGTATACTTCTACTTTTTTGACCCAGGATATATTAAGTTTTTGGTCAATTTATGCTCGATAACATTGTTAAAGGCATTGAAGCAAACACTATAAAATGAACAAAGGACATGATTCATTTGATCCTTTGCTAAAGTTGCATATCTTCATAACCAAGATAAATTAGAACAAAATCTCTGATATGGCTCTTACTTATCTGTCACACATGGGAAAGTCTAAAAACACCAATTGGCTTTTTAGCTCACTTATTTTATAAGTTATTATTTCCATCCTCCTGTGTTTTTAGGAGTTTGAAGTTAAATGTCCTACTGTCTTTATTTGAATAACTAATTGGATTTCTTCTTTTCATTGCCCCTCGTGAAATTTTTAGGGTTCTAAAGATGGATTTTCATATTAAATATTCTAATATTCATTATTTTCAACAGTCTATTCATCCAACAGATATAGAGGAAGTGGTACATGTCTATGTGTATTCTTATTTTTCAAAGTGGCTGAATATATTTTTTGTCAAATGCCAGAGTATTTTTTGAAACTTTATTAACCTTTATTAATGTCTAATTTATGTACAATAAATGCATTCACTTTAAATACATAGTTTGATGAGTCTGACAAGTATATACACCTATGCAATAACTACCATAATCAAGATAGAGAACATGCAAAAAAATTCCCTTGTGTCCACTTTCAGTCCATCATTCTCCCTATCGCCTGCCCTAGGCAACCACTGATTGGCTTTCTGTCATTATGCATTAATATTACCTGCTTTAGAATTTCACCTAAATGGATTCACACAATATTTTGCTAAACCTATTTGCTGCAGGTGACAGCAGTCCATTCATTTATTTATATTACTGAATAGCGTTCTACTATATGGATACAACATGACAATTTAACATATCCATTCAGCCGTTGTTTCTAGTTTTTAGCTACAGCGATTCAAACTCTTATGAAGATTCAAGTACAAGTCTCTGTGTGGATATATGTTGTTATTTCTCCTAGATGAATATTTAGGAGTGGAACTGCTCGGTCGTATGTATGTTTAACTTTATAAGAAACTACAAAAATGTTTTTCCAAGTGGCTGTATCATTTTGCTTTCCCATGAGCTCCATAATCTCATCAATATTTGGTATTGTCAGTCATTTTACATTGTAATCATGCCAGTATTTGGTGATTTCTTATGGTTTTAATATGCCATGTCCCTTGGTGACCGATGAGTGATGCTGATCAACTTTTCATGTGCTAAATGGCCATTTGCACATTTTCTTTCGTGACATGATTGTTCAAATTTTTTACCTATTTTAAACTGCTTTGTCTTTTTATCTTATATACATGTCAATCAGATATTTTCTCCCAGTGTATGGCATCTCATTTCATTTTCTTAACAGTATCTTTCCCAAGAGGTTTTTAATTTTAATGAAGATGAATTTTAAAGTTTGGTTTTGGTGTCTTATCTAAGAAATCTTTCTCTATCCCTCCTGGGTGACAATGATACAATTCTTAGATCTGTTTTTTGAGGGTTTATAGTTTTAGCTTTTAAATTAAATCTCTGATCGACTTGGAGTTAATTTTTGTGTATGGTATTAAGTGAAAGTTTATTTTTTCGCAAATAGCTACGCCAGTTGCTCCAGCACCATTTGTTGAGACAACTCTGCTGTCTCTATTGAATTACTTGGCACCTTGGTTGAAAATCAAACGACCATAAGAGTTTGATCAACTTCTGGATTCTATTCCGTCTACCTATATTTACCTAAAACCATCCTTTCTGGATTACTGTAGATTTAGAGTCAGTCAGAAATTTAGATAGTTTCAGTTTTCAAAATTTACTCATCTTTTTCAATATTGATTTGGCTATTTTAGATCCTTTGAATTACTTTTGGTTTAAACATTCACTGCTAATGAAGTTAACCATTACAGAACAAATTAACACAAAACACTTATAGGATATCAAGGGATAAAAGTGATAAAACATTTTTATGGAAGTATGGTTTTCTATCATAACTAAATGATTTTTCTTGCCATATCACATTATAACATCACAACATGGAGGGCCACTAGGATGCCAAGAATGTAAAATTTTTAGATAAAGTAAGAGAATTGGGGAGATAAAGAAGTATGGTTTGGGAAGATTAATTTGACTCATAACTTTATTCGGGAAAATAGCATATCATACAATTTCAGAATTGTGTAACTCTAAGTGCCTCAGAAACAATGTGCCTGATTTCAATTAACAGATATGATAACTGAAAACCATACACCATGAGAAATCTAAATTTAAAAGTCTAAAGATAGAGGCAGCCCTGCTGGCCCAGTGGTTAAAGTTCAGCGTGCTCTGCTTTGGCAGCCTGAGTTCATTTCCTAGTTGCAGAACCAAACCACTTGTCTGTCAGTAGCCATGCTGTGGCAGTGGCTCACACAGAAGAACTAGAAGGACTTACAGCTAGGATATACAGCCATGCACTGGGGCTTTGGAGAGGGAAAAAGGAAAAAGAAAAAAAAAAAGGAAGATGGGCAACAGATGTTAGCTTAGGGTGACTCTTTCCCTGCAAAAAAAAAGAAAAAAGTCTAAAGATAAAAGTGTTAGGTATAACACAACCAGAAGGACCTACAGCTGGAATATACAACTATGTACTGGGATGGGAGGCTTTGGGGAGAAGGAAAAAAAGAAGTTTTAGTTTGTGTTATCTAATATTATGTACCAACACAATGCTACTATCCTCAAAGAAAAATTGTATATACAGATATACACACACATAACTAGTACTAAATCAATGTCACAATCATTACTAAAAGTTTGTAATAAAATACATTTTGAATTGAAGTTAATAGGAATTTGGTAGACAGAGAGAAGGGACAAGAAAGTGAAATATCATCAACAGCAGAAGACAGGAAAGAGAAATAAAGAAGAGGATATGATACAGATCAGTCTGCTTAGAACAGATATCTTATGTATTAGGACTATAAAATATAATTTCAAAGGTAAATTTGGAAATTTAGAAATTTCCAAAGGCACAGCCATTCAATGGACTTCAGAGAGCTGTGAAATAAAACTTTTAAATTTTCTGGGTAGGGCTTATACAAGTGTGTATATATATAAAAATTCACTGAGCTATACACTTAAGATTTGCACAATGTACATTGTGTAAACTCCAGTTCAATAAAAATGAAGGTAAACAAAAACAAGAGTGAGGAAACAAGATAAAATTGCTGATTTTATATAGAGCGAATGGAGAGAGGGAAAAGACAAGATGCTAAACAGAGCAGTTAGAAAGTTAAAACCCTATCCCCACGAGAGAAAAACCCCACAATAAAACCTAAAAACACAGCAGTCAGAGAGCAATGTATAAGCAATACAGATACATGAGGGGTTAAGAAAGAGGTCAATGAGTCTCAGATGTTCAGCTTGGCCAAATGGGTGGTCAAAGCACCATGAATCATGTAGTCCACAGTGCATATCTGGAAATATAACACACTTCAATCAGGGTTCTAGCAGAGGAGATGAGAAACTATGTAACAAATAATGATTCCATGGGAGAGAAAGTTGTTCATCACTTAGTACTTTTATTTTGTGTATATTTGCAAATGTAGCAAATCTTAGCAAATTACCACGTCTCTGGAAATTAGGTTTGATTACCTATTTGAACTGTTTCAAAGGATGACTCTTTAACTATGTTTCACAAAGAGTATATAAGAAAAATTGCTGACTTACAACAAAGATTACTGAGCAAGGAGGCATTCTTTGTACAACCAAACTATATTTATATAGATAAATAAACAGCTTCTTAGCCCATCAAAAACTAGGATTTGAAAAAAAGAGACCAATAAAAACAACCAAAACCATCAAAAACTTTCCATGAAACAATCAAAGAAACAAAGAGAAAACCAAAAGATTAATTTTTTTTTTTTGAGGAAGATTAGCCCTGAGCTAACATCTGCTGCCAATCCTCCCCCTTTTTTTTGCTGAGGAAGACTGGCCCTGAGCTAACATCCGTGCCCATCTTCCTCTACTTTATATGTGGAGCACCTACCACAGCATGGCATGCCAAGCGGTGCCATGTCTGCACCCGGGATCCAAACTGGCAAACCCCAGGCTGCTGAATTGGAACACGCGAACTTAACCACTGTGCCACTGGGCCGGCCCCTAATTCATTTTCAATTAAATAATTTTATTTTCTTCTATACTGTTGGTACTTTATAGACTTTGTTAAGATTATATCATTAATTGTGAATACTAACATAGACTACTGTTTTTACATTTTTCTTTTCATCCTTCATTTCTGTACCCATTTCCCATTCCCATTCTTTCCCATCATAAGTACCCACCCTATTGAATGTAATATATGTCCTTTGAAATATATGTATGCTTGAGAAGTACTTGGATATTTGTAATAGTATTTCATAGAAATACTTCAATATTTTTCAGAGTAATGTTCAAAATATTTAATGCATGACAAGAGTAGAGACCAATCTGAATGAAGACAGTAAAACACTCCTGAAGCTGGAGAAGAGCCAGAGCATTCTAGAGGAGAGGAAAGGGAAACGGACAGCTAATACTCAAGTACTTCACTGTTTAACACCCAGGAAGGCTGTCCTGATAAACAAAAGTTTAATTCAACTTTAATTCATACTTCGCACGTATGTACTTGGTTATAGATATCTTTCTTTATCTTCTTTGAAATTTAATACTGGATTTATATGTTGTAGTTATATCTGTTACAGATAGCCACAGTTTACAGGCATTTGTTTACTTCATACCTTTACATACTATGCCAATATATACATTCACATCTTTCACTAGTTCTTTCAGTATTAACTGAGCACCTCTGGTCAATTAACTAGGAGTGCTGTGGCAGTGGTGGAGGGAAGGAGCAGGGTTGCACCATACTGATAAACACCCAGGTTCCAGGGTTCCATTAGGACTTTCAAAGGCTGTGAACATTTTTGCCTTCATAGGCCCCCTCCTCCATGAAAAAATATTTAAAATTATATTTTAGGGGTCAGCCCCATGGCATGGTGGTTAAGTTCAGTGCACTCCACTTTGGCAGCCCAGGGTTCGGATCCCAAGCACAGACCTACACCACTTATCCACAGCCATGCTGTGGCAGCAACTCACAGACAAAACAGAGGGAGATTGCCATAGATGTTAGCTCAGGGTGAATCTTCCTCAGCAAAAAAATAAATAAAATTATATTTTAAGACTACAGTTGTTGGTTTTAATGTATATTAAAGAAATCTATTAACTTAAAAGTTTATTTATTTTTTGCTTTTAAAAGGAATTAAACGTTTAGATGGGACCCTAAAAGTATTCTGGGACCTGGGCATGGTGCCTACTATACGGTAAGTCAAACCTGCAGATTTCCCTCTGACTCTCATCCAAATTTAGTGCCACAATAAAGAGGGCAAAGAGAACAAATTCTTCATGGGGTAATCCATTACATGAGTAAAACACATCATTTTACAAGGTGACAAAACAGGAGAGTAACTACAAACCTATAATGGAAACATCCCCTTCTTAGGAAAAAAAAAAAGGCAATAAACTCTTCAAGCTGCCTTTGCATTGTTAGTGATATAGTATAAGTGACTGGCAGTGATAAATCAGAAACCATCAGATGAGCTGAAAAATCTGAAGCCACACGAGGCTGCAAATCTGCGAGGCATTACAATGTTCACAAAAATCAAGACAAGGTATTTTTCTGATGACTTGCTGTGATCAATGGGAAAAACTGTAAAAAAATTTAAAATATCCAACTTAAACTTTTTTAATGATTAACCCAAAGCCACCATTGCCTTTCAATATACAGCATTTAACTAACCAGAAAAATTTCAAGTCGGTTAAAGAAGCAGTCAAGCATCCAAAGGGATACATGTTTAACCTATTTTACTAGAGACTCAACATCCATTTTCCTCTTATTAATGGATGGAAAAGTAATTTCTCTGCCAGGAAAGGGTAATTATTTAAAATGTAGATGTGTTGCACTTCACAGCTCTCAGCTACTCAGCTGGCAGAAATAGCGCCTCTGGAAAGCAGGTCAATTATTTACCAAATTAAAGACAACAGATCTGTTTTAGAAATGTCAGGTTTATTGCAGAGAATTGAGAATTTCTTCCTTATGTTTCTAATTTCCAATTAAATTAATAATGCCAATCTAGCGTACTTAGTTACACAAATACGACGTAGTTTCCACAAGATATTTTTAATAAATATCTATTACATATTTCAGTCTTAATTATATGTGCCGTGTGTCTTAATATAATATAATTTCCCATCACAGATCACTCTCGCGATTCAGGGAGGGACACAATTCTTATTCAAACCACAAATTAGAAATAAGTTGGTTTTATCCAACAAGTGACTAATTACATTGAATTAATGCCTTATCCCTGCCCTGACATAGTTTTTCCATGATTATAATGATAGGTAAAAAAATGAATTAATGTAATTATTCAACATATACTTATTCACTATCAACTATGTGAAAATTACCAGGCTAACACCTGTGGACAAAATAAAAGCTTACCTCTAGCAGAAAACAGGTTGAAGGGATACTCTTGATGGGTATAAATAAATTAAAAGCTAGAATGAGGGAAGTTAATAATAATGAAAACAACAACAGCTAATATTTATGGAGGTCTTGCTATGTTTTAGGCATCGTTTTAAATACCATCATTAGCGCTCATTTTATTGATGAGGAAACTGAAGTACTGGGAGTGATCCAAGCTGACTAAGTAACTTGCCCAATGAAGAGGAGCGGACAAGACACTTTATACAGGGTCAGCTAAGTCTTCCCAAAATGATATCCAAGATGGGACTCAAGAGATAAATAAGAGTTGGCCAGTAAAAGAGGATTCCAGGTAGAAGGAAAATGATGTTAACATGTTTAAGCAGCTGAAAAATATCTACTATGGCTAGATGTTGGAGGGAAAATGCAGTTCAGTTCGAAGCAGTAAACCTGTGCTAAGTTGTAATACTTTTGGACAATATACTCAGAGCAAAAAGGAAGCTGTAGAAAGATGGAAGTATCATTAACATTTAACATTCCTTACAAAATATTTGAGTATCTTAAAATGGAAAAAACACATGGATTAAGTATGATACAACATACATAGTTAAACAGAATAACCTAGAATTGGGCTGTGATCAAATAAGATTTTTTAAAAACTAAGAGTAACTGAATGATTCTCATATGTGTTGTTATGGATTTAATGTGTAACCCCTAAATTCCCATGTGGAAACTCTAAAAACCCAGTGTGGCTATATTTGGAGATGGGGTTTAAATGAGGTCATAAGCGTGGGGCTCTGATCTGATAGGGTTAGTGTCTTTATTAGAAAAAAGACCACAGAGCTCGCTCTCTCTCGCTCTCTCTTCTTTCTCTCTCTCACACACACATGTGAGGATACATCGAGAAGGTAGCCATTTTTGCTAGCCATGAAGAAAGACTTCACTAGAATCCAAATCAGCTATAATCTTGATCTTGGACCTCTAACATCTGTGTCTGTGAGAAAATAAATATCTATTGCTTAAGCCACCAAAGCCCATGGTATTTTGTTAAAGCAGCCCAACCTGACCAATACATGTCCACAGGTTATTGTCTAAACCTAGTGTCCTAGAGAACATCTTACATGTTCAAATGACCAAGAAAGACGCTTTTGGGGTCAAATTTGTAAAAGCCCAAGAGGCTGTTGTTCTTGCCCTGTAACAAAAACAAACCAATAAACAACAAAATCAAAGTTTTTAAAAAGTCTACTTGAAAATTCAATACAAAAAAACCTAAATAAAAGTATGGGCTCTCGTCTCAAGCAGAACAGCAGGAAGAAGATAGGAAGGTCACAGCAACCTTGGAGAAACTTGCAATGGCTCCATCTGAACTGACACCACAGATGAGAACACTGACCCCCTAAAATGCAAATGTGTGCCCAACTTAATCAAGAGGATCGAGATTAATAATGCCAAAAGCTGTGAACAAAGAAAGAGAGCTGACATTTGCTGAAAGAAAAAATAACTGTCAAACTAAACTATCAAATCTAGTTGAAGTATTCTTCAAAATTATGGGCAAAATACAGGTATTCCCACACAGAAAGAAGCTTAAAGAAGTCATCTTCATCAAGCTCCAGGAAACATCCCAAAAAACTATGTTACTTTACTGAGAAAAGTACAAAAGGAATTCAAAGGAAGAAGGATAGCATTTTGAAAAAATGAAGTAGCAATTGGATATCCACAGGCCAAAAAAAAACAGCCATGACCTAAAACTGATGTTATATAAAAACTAACACAAAATGGATCATAGATTTAAATATAAAATGCAAAACTAGAACACTCTTAGAAAATTACATAGGAAAAAGCTTCAGGCCCCAGATTAGGAAGCATTTGATAGGCATGAACACAAAAACACAACTGATAAAGGAAGAACAAATTGGATTTGACAAAAAATGAAAATTTTGCTCTGCAAAAGAACCTGTTAAAAAGATAAACTTCTCACTGGGAAAAAAGATTTCCAAGTCACATATCTTAAAGAGGACCTATAACTAGTATATATAAAATAAAATATGGGGGCCAGCCCCATGGTCAACTGGTTAAAGTTTTGTGTGCTCCACTTCCGCAGCCTAGGTTCATGGGTTTGGATCCTGGGTGCAGACCTACTCCACTCATCAGCCATGCTGTGGAGGCATCCCACATATAAAAAACAGAGGAAGATTGGCACAGATGTTAGCTCACAGCTAATCTTCCTCAAGCAAAAAAAAAGAAAGAGGAAGACTGGCAATGGATGTTAGCTCAGGGTGAATCTTCCTCACTTAAAAAATTTTTTTTAATTTAAAAATTACAACAGCCTCTTGGGCTTTTACAAATTTGACCCCAAAAGCGTCTTTGTTGGTCATTTGAGCATGTAAGATGTTCTCTAGGACACTAGGTTTAGACGATAACCTGTGGACATGTATTGGTCAGCTTGGGCTGCCTTAACAAAATACCATGGGCTTTGGTGGCTTAAGCAATAGATATTTATTTTCTCACAGACACAGATGTTAGAGGTCCAAGATCAAGATTTAATTTGAAATTTAATTTCATTTAATTTAAAAATTTTTTAAATTAAAAATGGTGAGAATACCAAATGCTGGCAAGGATGCAGAGAAACCAAGTCTAGAGGATTAAAGGAAAGTATGAGAACAATGTCTCTAACCAAGTAGAGGATGTCAATAAAGAGATAACATTATAAAAAGGAAACAAACAAATTCTGGAGGTAAAAAGTATAATAACTGAAATGAAAATTTCACTAGAGGGGGTCAAATAGAAGATTTGAACTGGCAGAAGAAATCAACTGAGATAATCCAGCTTTCGATAAAAAGAATGAAGAAAAATGAATAGAGCCTCTGAGACCTGTGGGATACTATCAAGGAGATGAATCTACAAGTAATGGTGGGGGAGTCCTGGAAAGACAGAAGAGGGAAAAAGAGGCAGAAGAATGTTTAAAGAAATACTGACTAAAAGGCAAAAATTTGATGAAAAACATTTAGGGCAGTGAAACTATTCTGTTATGATACTACAATGGCAGAGACATGTCAATATTAATTTGTCAAAACCCATAGAATGCATAACACCAAGAGTGAACCCTAATGTAAACTCTGAACTTTGGTTGATAATTATGTGTCTACATAGGTTCATTGACTGTAACAAAAACCACCAGCATGGTGTGAAATGTCCACAGTGTGGGAGATTGTGTGTGTGTGTGTGTGTGTTGGGGGGGGAGTATATGAGAGTGCTCTCCACTTTCCACTCAATTTTGCTGTGAACCTAAAACTGGTCTAAAAAAATACAGTTTATTAATTTAAAAAAAAGTTTCCTTGAAAACGTTACTCATTGTGTGTCTAAACAATTGAAAGCAACAAACTTACACCACCCATACTGCCTCAGCCCAGATCTAAGCATGGAGACCTCTCTGGCACTTCTAACTAAATCATAAATGTTGCCATTAAAATAATTTGTTTTAATTCGGGACTCAGAGTCACAGCTAATAAACTAGAATGGCAAGGAGAAATTCAAAAACAAACTGAATGCAGCTGCTGAACTCGAAGCTCCCCAATTCTATTTAATGGCATCCGTTTCTTTTGTGAATAGGTCCCACACAAGATCGATTGCACACCACCCAAACAACCGACATTTTCGCCTTCATTCACTTTGCAGTGTTATTCCACCATGTACATTTTACAATGTTTCTAAAATTTCTCAGGAGGTAAACAACAGGTCTGGTTTATTGTTGAATTTTGATGTCCAGGACATTTTGATAACTCCGTTGTCTAAAAACATCTCTTTTAAAAGAAAAGACTGAGAAATTTATTTATGTTCTTGAGTATAACAGTGATATGTAAAGGTAAACAGGTTAGAGAAAACTCAGGTTTAACAACAAAAAACATGATCAACTTTTTCTGTATGTTTTGTTTTGCTAATTTTTTTAAATGAACTTTCCTAAACTTGTAAATAATATTCCAACAAGCACTATTGTTATTGCTGGCCACACTACATACCAAAAAGAGAATTATCAGAGAGAGTTAAAATAGTTAAAACTTACTGATATAAATAAATTGAGAAATATGTATGGATACATGTCAAGAAAAACTGGAGGGTGTTATTGGAGGATATACAAGTTATATTTTGAAGAAGGCCAATTTAAATTTAAAAATCATAAGCACTATCTAAGGCTGACTTAAATTACATATCATTGTATAAAATACCAATTAATAAAAGTTCAGAAGCTGACAAAATAAGTCAGCCAGAGAGCAAAAACCTGCTACATTTTACAACATATAGAGGCCATAAACAAAGATTGATAGAAAATACATCATTTGATCTCCCCAAAATATTTTTTTATAATATAACATAGATAATTTAAAAAAAAAAAACTATTACGGTATCCATGCATTTACAAATGGCAATGCAGCCTCTTACCTCAAAAATTCCATATATATATATGTATGTCTCAATCCAAGAGTTAGAGTAAAACAAGAAATACGAAACAGAAACTAGACAAGCAAAATAAAATGTCACCTAATGACAGGAGCTGAATAATAGCTAGCAGCCACAGCTGAGCCCAATGCCTTTCTCTGTGAAGCTGTTCAGCTGCTAACCAGCTAAAAAAAAAAAAAGACTTTCAAATCATTGAGAACTGAATATTTTATATATACACTTGCTCATATTCCAGCAATAACAGTCATATTCTGAAAAGCAAAAATACTCAGAGCTGAAGAGGAAATAACTAAGATGAAATGTAAGCAATTGCACGAAATCTGTCTATCAGCTTCTGTAAAAGATTCTGCAAACCAGTTTTGTGAATGGTTGCTGAGTTATGAACCCCTCATTTAATTCAAATATTTAACCGGGTACAAAGCGTTTATAAAATGCTGCAGAAAAGATAACACATTGAGAAATATATCTGCCACACAGTAAACTGACGAGTCCACAGCATAGACTCTGCTTCACAGTCTATGTCAAAGGTGCCATATTTTCCTTGCCTCATTCATTCAACTAACATTGATTTATACACCAGGCGCTAAATCATTACCTCCTAGCCAATCATCTATCAGGTTCCAGTTTAGAACTGACTTCCTTTTAAACAACTTTCCTCAATAGTCAAAGACTACTATTCACCTCCTAGCCCTCGGTCCTTACTCCACAAAGGATTTTCCTTCCTTCCTTGTTTGTTTGTTTGTTGAGGAAGATTAGCCCTGAGCTAATATCCACTGTCAATCCTCCTCCTTTTACTGAGGAAGACCAGCCCTGACCTAATGACCATGCCCATCCTCCTCTACTTTATGTGGGACACCCACCACTTCATGGCTTGCCAAGGGGTGCATAGGTTCAAACCTGGGATCTGAACCAGCGAACTCGAGGCCACCAAAGTGAAACATGAGAACTGAACAGCATGCTGTGCTACTGGGCAGGCCCCATTTCCTTCCTGGTTTTAAGTCCCTATCTCACAACATGAGTAGGGTGTATCTTTTCTTAACTGAATCACAAAGACTGAATTAGGCAATGTGAATGGAGTCACCAGTGAGAAAGCAAGCTTCCAATGTGTTTAGTTGAAACAAGTGAAATCATTCCAAGTATCAACCTTTTTGATAACAGGCTCTTAAAACATTTTAATGCCATGAATCTTTTTCGCAATATAGTGAAGTCAAGGAACCTCTTTTGCAGAATAATATTTTTTGAAAGACAAAATAAAATACTAGGATTTTAAAAATTGATATACTCTCTAAATTCTATCCATGGACCTCTCAGATCTTGCACCCAGGTTAAGAAGTCTTGTCTTAGATTCAAGAAGAAATGCAACAGACTCTAAAACTCATAAAATAGTTATAAAATGATCTTCCCTCCAAGAAATTAAAAGATTCAATGTGATTTTGAATTAAGAATACGACAGTAGAAGGAAGCCAGCCCAGTGGCACGGTAGTTAAGTTCACATGTTCTGCTTTGGCGGCCCAGGTTTCGCCAGTTTGGATCCCGGGTGCAGACCTATGCACAGCTTGTCAAACCATGCTGTGGTAGGTGTCCCACACATAAAGTAGAGGAAGATGGGCACAGATGTTAGCTCAGGGCCAGTCTTCCTCAGCAAAAAAGAGGAGGATTATCAGCAGATGTTAGCTCAGGACTAATCTTCCTCAAAAAAAAAAAATACGACAGTAGAAGAAATGTCAATTTATATGTATTATATGTATTAAAATGTTACATACACACCAAAGGAATGATCCATGAAATAAATAATTGGTAAGTTGGGCTTCATTAAAATTAAATATTTCTGATCTGAATTTAGAAACACATTCAAGAGAATGAGAAGACCAGCCACAAATGGGGAGAAAATATTTACAAAACACATATCTGATACAGGGCTGTTATCCAAAATATACAAACAACTCTTAAAACTCAACAATAAAAAAAATGAACAAACCAATTAAAAAATGTACAAAAGAAAAAAAATGGAGAATAGATCTGAACAGACACCTAAGCAAAGAAGACATACAGATAGGAAATAAACTATGGTATGTCCATATGATGGACTATTATTCAGCGTTAAAAAGAAATGAGCAATCAAAGCATGAAAAGACATGGAGGAGCCTTAAATGCTGATTAATAAGTGAAAGAAGCCAATCTGAAATGGCCACATTCCCTAAGATTCCAACTATATGACACTCTGCAAAAACTGAGAGTATGAAAACAGTAAAAAGACCGGTGATTGTCAGGAGGTGAGAGAGGAAGGAATGAACAGGCAGAGCGAAAGGGATTTTTAGGACAGTAAAACTGCTCTGTATAGAACTATAATGGTAGATATATGTCATTATATATTTGTCAAAACCCACAGAATGGACAGCACCAAGAATGAACTCTAATGTAAACCGGAACTCAGAGGTTAGCTAGGGAAACAAATATTTAAAGAAATGATTACTGCATCGAGTTATACAACTAGTGCTCTAGGGACACAAAAAAGTAGGTATAAATATAAATATAAAAACACAAATTTGGGAGTTTAAAAAGAAATCAAATGGCCAATGTAAATGAAAATTATGAAACCATAGACAACGACGGTTCTCTAGAACTAACTGCTAGACAGTGGCAGAAAAAAATGCACCATTCTTCAAGTTATACAATATGTTCTTATTACAATGGAAAGTCACAGACAGGAAAAGATACAGCTTCCAAGGTCTGAAGCACTAGTTCTAACTATGGCAATATGAAATATACATTAATACAAAGGAAATCTGACCATAACAGATGGACTATCAAAGTGAGTCATACTGGTTACTCCAAGTGAAGCACTGCAAGTGACATAACTTCCAGACTGTTTCTTCAAATTTAACTTAATTCCCACAACATGAAAGCATTTCAGTAAATTTTCGTTTTCATTAATTAAATCAATCCTACTGATCAACAGCTGCTACAAAAACCTTCCTCTCTATCAAAAAATGACTAATTAAGATATTAGAAGGAAGATTATTCAAAGTATACTCTATATTATCCTCTTACCATCATTCTTTATTTGAAAAGATGGAAAAAAGATGGGTCTTTCCATCAGTTTTAACTAATAGGATCATTTCTGAAGAATAAGATAAAAATGGCCGTCTCTTCAGACCCATCAACCAAAGGGATTAGATCTGAAAAGACTGTAAGTTTATGAAGACTATTTCAACTCTAAAAGCAAAAGAGCAATTTTATCTTTTATTTAGAAACAAAGTATTTTTAAAAGAACTCCATTGGAGTGGAAGTCGACTACTGGAAGTATTAAATCAATTCCTAATTACGAAAATTGGTAGTTAGAGAGAGAGAATTAAGCATTTATCCTGCCTTCTACATATAGAAGAACGGTGGCTCAGTCCTGGCTGATGAGAGAAAACTGTTTTTATAGAAAAAAAGCAGTTAATCAATGCAGACAACATAGAATTAGAAAAACCATCATTATGTAACCATCAGCATAACAAAACTATTAAGTGAAAATGTGTTTCAGGGGCCGGCCTTGTGGCCAAGTGGTTAAGTTCCCATTCTCCACTTCGCAGGCCCAGGGTTTCTCCAGTTCGGATCCTGGGTGTAGACATGGCACCGCTCATCAGGCCATGCTGAGGCAGCGTCCCACATGCCACAACTAGAAGGACCCACAACTAAAATATACAACTATGTACTGGGGGGACTTGGTGAGAAAAAGAAAAAAAAAAAAAGTTTCAGAAATGAGGCCAAAATAACACTCTTCAGATTACTTGCAAATCTCCACAAGAAAAATCTACTTCCAATATGTAGTCATTTGATGGATCACTAATTTATCCAGGTGATCAAACATAGTATCATAAATTGTAAGACCACCTGATACGATATGTCTTCTGCTGGGATGAAATGATGTAGACAGTAATACCTATGAAGTCAAAAAAAAGAATCCAAGGCAGGCCCTGTGACCCAATGGTTAAGTTCTTGCATTGCACTTCGGTAGCCCAGGCTTTCACCAGTTCGGACCCTGGGTGCGGACCTGGCACCACTCATCAGGCCATGCTGAGGCGGCATCCCACACACCACAACTAGAAGGACCTACAACTAGAATATACAACTATGTACTGGGGACTTTGGGGAAGAAGAAGAAAAAGGGGAAAAAAAAGAAAAAAAAGGGAAGATTGGCAACAGACGATAGCTCAGGAGTCTATCTTTAAAAAAGAAAAAAATCCTTACCTGAATGTATTCAAAACTGCTTTAGGGAATAAAGAAAAACATTACCATGATGAAAAATACGATAAATGCAAAATTTGGATAAGATATGATAAATGCAAAATTTGGATAAGATACCTGGTCTGGACACTGCAAAAAAGAAAAGTTGGAAGTAATAAACTGGATTAAAAGGAACTAAAGAGACATAGCAAAATGTAACAAGGAAATTTTAATTACATCTTGCTTTGGAGCAGTCAGAACACATTTTTGAGACGATTGGGAAATTTTAAATTATGGCTTGGATATTAGATAATATAATGTGTTCATTTTATGAACTACAATATACTATTTGGTAATGTGTTCATTTTATGAACTACAATATACTATTTGGTTATGTAGGTAAAGGTCCTTATTCTTAGGAAATGCATGGTTAATCTGTAGTGGGTGAAATGTCATCACATATGGAACTCACATTCAAATGTTTCAATCTTTTGATTTTCTTTGTCTTCTTCTTCTCCCTGAAGCCCCTAGCACATAGTTGTATATTCTAGCTGTAGGTCCTTCTGGCTGTGCTACGTGGGATGTCACCTCAGCATGGCTTGATGAGCAGCGCCATGTCCACGCCCAGGATCCAAACCAGTGAAACCCTGGGCCACCAAAGCGGAGTACGCAAACTTAACCACCCAGACACAGGGCTGGCCTCCTATCTTTTAAATCTATTTTTATGTTTGAAACTTTTCATAATAAAAAGTTTAGAGAAAAAATGAAAAGTAATAGGGCATTCCACATTGTTATAACATCTCTCTTTGTTAAATGTCTTAAAAACAACCAGAAAAACAAAAACCGCCACAAAAAAAGGAGAAAAATACAAGTAAACTAATTTATGAAATGTTACAAAGTTAAAAAGAAATGAAGTTACAAACAAAATGGCATTCCCTTACATTAATATGCAGTTTAGAATACTGAAATTCTTGGCTCAATTACAATACAGAAATTAATGCAACTCAACAGCACTGTTTACCTACTGCTGCTATTCAATCACCACTTTTTTGAGAGTAAAACTAATATTTAGAGGGTTTCTGGATTTGTATTATAAATTCATTCATTCAACAACCACTTACTGAAGACTACTTTTGTGATATACACTAACACATATTAAAAGGGTCAGATTCCATATTTCTTATTATCCATTTCCAAAAAGATCAGTTGGAAAACCCATTATATAAACGGCAAAAAGAAAAACAAAAAGGACGTACCACTTGTATTAAAAGCCATACAACACACTGGTTTTTCATGAGCAGGGAAGTGGGCCACGATACCATCACTGTCAGAATCCTCGCTCAGAAGCACCTTTACAAAAAGAAAGAGGGCAAACGGAAGTTAATCTTGACTCACCAATTACTGAGCGTGAAGATACACACAGCTACACCACAATATTCCTGATAAATAACATGCTTCCACTCTATTGGAAGATAACTCTCGTCAGTACAAGGTGAGAATGCCACGTTAGGAATGAGGAAACGACATATACATGCCCCCAGCAGATCAATCATACAAACTCTAAAAAGAGTTGGTTGACTTGACTGTAGATGACAGAGATGATAATTTCTTGAAGCATAGATTCAGGAGGGAAAAATAACACAAAATCAGCTTTGTAGAACTTTATCCAAGGACAAGAACATACAGTTCTTATTGTGTTACGGCCTGCTGGAAAATTCTTGCCCATGATTGGAATAGAACAGGAGAAAACAACATAAGTTAAATACAAATAAACAGCCATATATTAGAGGAATTACTCATAAAATTTTTATTTACAGTACAAAAGTTGTGGTCTTTAACTTCTAGTTTTTAGATGGACACATGACTTATTTGAAAATATTACCAAGTCATAAAAGCAGAAATACATTAGAACAGATAGTTTTGTATCTCTAACTTATTCCCCTTCATTTTCTTATAAGCATATTGAAATACAGTTTACATTCCATACAATTTTCGCACTGTGAGTGTACTGTTCAATGATTCTTCGGGGAAAAAAAGTTTTAAATTAACATGTATTTATTTTACAAAGCAAGTAATTAACTCAAGAAACCAAAAAGTTTTACACACATAATGTTCCAAACCTACTATATCAATATTGGATCATGATATTCAGAGATAACGAATTTAATCTGAAGTAACCCAGGAAGTAGTTCTACATGGGCAATGTGAATCTTGATTTTAGTGTGAAAAGCTTTACAGAGGTATAATTTACATACCATAAAAGTCACCTATTTTATGTTTACAATTCAATGATTTTATATAGTACTACAATCATTACAACAATTCATTATACAGAAACGTCTGATTTGTCATCCTTTCCTATCTTAATGCTTTAATTTTCTTGCCTTATTGCTCTGGCAAGAACTGTAATTCAGTCAAGTTATAGATTTAGCGATTTTCTTCTGTGTAGATCTATTTTTTATTACCATCTCAACCATATTTACTTGCTCAGTTCAGTATCGTTAAGTATATTCACATTGATGTGTAACAGATTTCTAGAACTTTTTCATCTTCAACATTGAAACTCTACACCCACTAAACATTCATTCTTCCTCTCCCTTACCCCCAGCCCCTTCTACTGTTTCTATGATTTTGACTACTTAGATAGTGAAAATAAGTGGAAGAATACAGTATTTGTCATTTTCTGACTGACTTATTTCCCTCAGCACAATGTCTTCAAGGTTCATCCATGTTGTAACATGTGACAAGATTTCCTCATTTTTTAAGTCTATATAATATTATTACATTGTATGTATATAACACATTTTTCTTTTATCCATTCATCTAGTGATGGACATTTGGATTGCTTCCCCTCCAGGCTGTTGTCAATAATGCTGCAATGAACATGGATATGTAAATATCTCTTCAAGATTCTGCTTTGAAATCTTTTGCATATAAACCTAGAAGTGGAATTGTTAGATCATATGGCAATCCTATTTTTAATTTTTTGAGGAACTTTCATACTGGTTTCCATAATGGGTGCATCATTTTACATTCCCACTAAACAGATCACAAGGGTTCCCACTTCTCTACATCATCAACAACACTTATTATTTTTTGTTCTTTTGATAGTGGTCATCTTGATAGGTGGGAGGTGGTATCTCATTGTGGTTTTGATTTGCAATTCCCTAATGATCAGCAATACTAGGCATCTTTTTATATGCTTATTGGCCATCTCTATATCTTCTTTGGAGAAATGTCTATTCAAGTCCTACGCCCATTTGTTAATTGGGTTATTTCGTTGTTGTTGAGTTGTAGAAGTTCCTTATATATAGTATATATTAACTCATTATCAGATATATTATTTACAATTATTTTCTCCCACTCTATCGGTTGCCTTTTCACTCTGCTGATGGTTTCCTTCAATGTGCAGAAGTTTTTAAGTTTGATGCAGCTCTACTACTCTATTTTTTATTTTGTTCCCTGTGCTTTTGGCATTATATCCAAGAAATCATTGCCCAATCCAATGTCCTGAAGTTTTTCTTCTAGGAGTTTACTAGTTTTAGGTCTTATGGTTAGGTCTATAATACCTTTGAGTTAATTTTTATATATGGAGAAAGGTAGGGGTCAGTTTCATCCTTCAGCATGTGGCTGTCCAGTTTTCCCAAAATGCTATTCGTTGAAGAGACTGTCCTTACCCCATTGCATAGTTTTGGCACACTTGTCGAAAATCTTTCAGACTTATATGCATGGGTTTATTCCTGTACTCTCTATTCTGTTCCATTGATCTACATATTTATGCCCATCATCTTAAGTACCATTGCTTTGTAGTATGTTTTGAAATCAGGAAGTGTAAGGGTTCCAACCATGTGCTTTTTCAAGATTGTTTTGGCTTTTCAGGGTTCCTTCAGATTCCATAGGAATTTTAGGATGGTTTTTCTGTTTTCTATTTCTGCAAAAAATGCCATTGGGATTTTGATAGGGATTGCATTTAATACATACATCACTTTGAGTGATATGGCTATTTTAACAACATTAAGTCTTAAAATACGGCATGAGAGGGACCTGTCCAGTGGTGCAGTGGTTAAGTTGGCACGTTCCACCTCAGTGATCCAGGGTTTGCGGGCTCAGATACTGGGTGTGGACCTACATACTGCTTATCAAGCCATGCTGTGGCAGGCGTCCCATATATAACACAGAGGAAGATGGGCATGAATGTTAGCTCAGGACCAATCTTCTTCAGTAGGAAAAAAAAAAAAAAAAAGAGGAAGATTGGCAGCAAATGTTAGTTCAGAGCTAATCTTCCCCCTCAAAGAAAAAAACCCAGCATGAGACATCTTTCCATTTATCTGTACCTTCTTTGACTTCCTTTAGCAATGTTTTATAGTTTTCAGTGTATAAGTCTTTCACCTCCTTGGCTAAATTTACTCCTAAAAGTTCATTTTATTAAAAGACAACAAAATTGACAAATCCTTAATTAGACTAACAAAAAAAGAGAGAACTCAAATAGCTAAAATTAGAAATGAAAGAGGAGATATCATAATCAATATCACAAAAATAAAAAGAATTATAAGATACTTTTATGAACAATTACACACCAAAAAATTTGAAAACCCAGAAGAAACGGATGAGTTCCAAGAAACATATAACCTACCAAGACTGAATCATTCAGAAATAAAAAATCTGAACAGCCCTATAACTAATGAGGATATTAAAGCAGTAATCAAAAACTTTGCAACTAAGAAAACCCAAAGACAAGATGGCTTTTCTGGAGAATTTTACCAAATATTTAAGGAATTAACACCAACCCTCAAAATTCTCCAAATAACCAAAGAAAAGGGAACCTTTCCAAATTCATTTTATGAGGCCTTCATTGCCCTGATACCAAAACCAGAAAAAGACAAAAAGAAAACTATAGATCAATATTCCTGATAAATATTGATACAAAAATCCAAAACAGAATAGGAGGAAACCAAATTCAACAGCACCTTAAAAGGTCATATACCATGAACAAGTGAGATTTATACTTGGAACGTAAGGATGGTTCAACATACAAAGATCAGTTAATGTAGTACACACATTAACAAACTGAAGGACAAAAACCACATGATAAATCAACGCAGAAAAAGCATTTGACAACACTCAACCACTAAGTCATATACACAAAGTCCAAAGCTAACATAAAATGCAATGGCGAAAGACTGAAAGCTTGTCTCTAGGATCAGTAAGAAGGCAAGGATGCCCGCTCTCAGCACTACTATCAACATAGCACTAGAAAGTCTAGGCAAAGCATCTACACACACAAAAAAGAATAAAAGGCATAGAAATTGGAAAAGAACCAAAATTCCCTACATTCACAGATAACATGATCTTATAGAAGACCCTAAAGATTCCACACACACAAAAACTGTTAGAACTAATAAATGAATTCATCAAAGTTGCAGGGTACAAAGTCAACACTCAAAAATCAGTTTGTTTCTATACACTAACAATGACCAATCCAAAAAGGAAATTAAGAAAACAATCCTATTTGCTATACCATCAGATTTATCAATTTTGTTAATCTTTTCAAAAAACCAATCTATTGTACACAGAATTCGAAATATGATGTACATTCGGAAAAAAAACCAATTTAGGATTTTTCCCAATATTTCACTGTTTGCCATTTTGTCGAATTCCGTTCATATTTTTCTTATTTACTTTATTTGTCTTGTTTTGGTTATAATTTTCTCTTCTTTTTCTAATCTCTTAGGGGCAAAGCTATTACTAATTTGAGACCACTTTTCTTCCCTACTATAAGCATTTAAAGCTATAAATTTCCCTCAATGCAATACTATAACTGTACTTCACAAATTATATGTTCTATTTTTATTTTCATTCCATTCAAAATATTTTCTAATTTCCTAAGATTCTTTCTCTGACCCATGAGTTATTTACAAATGTGTTGTTTTATTTCCAAATATTTGGAGATTTCCATAATTTCATTTTGTTATTGATTTCCATTGCTAACATTGCATGATTTTAATCATTTTAAAGTTATTTAGATTTGTTTTATGGTCAATCTATATGGTCTATCTTGGAGAACATTACAGATGTTCTTGAAAAGAATGAATTCTGCAGGTTTTGGGGGAAGTGCTAGGTCAAGCTGGTTGATAGTGTTAATCAGCTCTATATCCTTACAAATTCTCTGTCTAGTTTTTCTATCAATCACTGAGAGCACAGTATTTAAATATCAAGCTGCAAATGTTAGCTATAATTTCTCCTTTCAATCTGTCAGATTTTGCTTAATGTTTCGTGGGCTATATTGTTATGTGTTTATACATTAAGAATTGTTTTATCTACCTATTACATTGACCTTATCATTATGAAATGTCCCTCCTTTTCTCTGACAATATTTCTTGACTGAAAGTCTGATATTAACATAGCTATTCTAATTCTATTATGGTTATCCTTTGCATGGTACATTTCTTCCATCTTCTTACTTCAACAAATTAGGTCTTCGAATCTAAAGTGATTCTGATCTGACAATCACTGTCTTTTGATTTGATTCCATTTATAGCTAATATAATTATGCACATAATTGGACTTAGGTCTGCCATTTTGCTATTTATTTTTATATCTCAGGTATTCACTGTTCCTCTGATTCTCCTCTTTTGTGTTAAACCATTATTTTAAATGTTACTATTTTAATTCCTCTTTTAATTTTTTTAGAGTAATTTCTTTGTGGTTGATGTGTAGGTTATAAGGTGCTGTATAGGTTACAAGATTACAGGTTAATTGCAGACTTAATTGCAATAAATTACAGCTCCTTGCTCCTATATAGCTGCATTTCCTCCCCACTTCCTTTGTGCTACTGTTGTCGTAGGTGTTACCAACGGAGAAACATGCTATATTCCCTAAAACAATCTTCTACCTTTTAAAGAAAGTAAAAGAAGAGAAAGATACATATTTATATATTTTATTTCTTCAAATATTTTTCTGCCCCTTTCTCACCTCTCTGAGATTCCAATTACACATATGTTAGTATTCTGATGTTGTCCCAAAGGTCTCTGAGGCTCTGTTTATATTTCATCTATTCTTCCTCTCTGTTCTTCAAACTGGCCCCAAACTGAACCGCAACCTCAGGCTACCAGAGGTGCACATCATCCCTATTCATCACCTACCATGTTCCCTACTTTCAGTAAAAACACTCTTGGACTTGGGCTTTAACCTTCTACTGAAAATCAAGTAAATCCCCTCTCTAGACTGGAAATTGCTTGTTCACATGGCCCACTCTGCTCTGATAAAATTATCACACTCACCAGCTCCAGACAGATATGATTAAGAGCAGCTTCAGCCAAGAAAGCCATTGTCTCCTACTACTGTCATCAAATTCTAGCATCTTTTCATGAATAAATGCTTATCATTTCGTTCTTAGATTTGGGTCAATTTCCAGAGTCCCCAAAGAGTTATTTTTGAAAATTCTGTCCAGTACTTATTTTCTAGGGAGAGGATCCACTTATCTCTTCACTTCAGCACAGCTGAGATTCATGCTCAAATAATCAGTAAATTTTACATACAAATAACCCATTTTAAATATGTAAGTAGATAAGGCTTTGTGAATTTATAGGGTTGTGTAACCATTACCATATTCTAGATGTAGAGTACCTCCATTACCCCATCAATTTCTTCACGATGGCTTTACAGTAGATCTCCAAGCCCAAGCCCCAGGCAACCCCTTATGACTATTTTACCTCTTTTACCTTTTCTAAATATTTTTAAATTTTTTCATATAAGTAAATCATGCAATTTATCTTCTATTTTCTTTCAGTAACATAATTTTTTTAGTTCAACCAAGTTGTTTCAGATATCATTCATTTCTTTATATCGCTGAGTTATATTCCATTGTATGGAGGTACCACAACATGTGAATTCACCTACCAATTCTTGGCAATTTGGATTACTTCCAGTTGATTGCTACTATGCATAAAGCCGTTGCAAATATCTGCATACACATCTTTTTTGTGAACATGTTTTTATTTCTCTTGGAGAGATACCTAGAAGTGGATTTGCTCAATCATATGGTAAATGTATGCTGAAGTTTTTATGAAACTGACAAACTATTTTCCAAAGTAGCTATGTTATTTTATATTTCCAATTTCTCCACATCTTTTCCAACACTTTGTATTGTGTGTCTTTTTAATTATGGGCAATCTTATGGCGACAGAAATTAGAGTGGTGGTCACCATTGACCATGGGACAGGGGCATGAGGAGTTATTGTTTAATGGGTACAGATAATGAAAGAGTCCTAGACATGGATAATAGTGATGATGGCACAACACTGTGAATGTATTTAATGCCACTGAATGGTAATCTTAAAAATGACTAAATGGCAAATTTTATGTTATATATATTTTTTACTACAATTGGAAAATATGCATTATAAATTATTTTTTTCATCTTTCTTTTTCATTGTTCCTTTTGACTTTCAAAAATGTTACGTGAGAAAAACAAAAAGAAAAGAAGTCTTAAAGGAGTAGTCTCCTGGAAAGAGTGTTAAGCCAACTCTGTTATAAACATACAAAGGGTTTGCTTTAGGATATATGGTAAATTCACAGAGTTGTGCAACCATCATCACAATCAAATTTGGAAGATTTTCATCACCCAAAAGAAACCCCTTAACCATTAATAGTCATCCCTCATTTCTCCATTCTCTCCAAACTCTCAGCCCTAGGCAATCAATAATCTATTTTTTCTTTCTATAGATTTGCCTATTCTGGACATTCTGTATAAACAGAATCACAAAATATGTGTTCTTTCGCTATGCATAATATTTTCAAGGTTCATCCATATTGTATCATGAATCAGCACATTTCTTTTTATTGATAAATATTATTACATTGTATGTATATATCACATTTTATTCATCCATCCATTGATCAGTTGATGTATATTTGAGTTGATCCTATTTTTTGGCTGTTATGAATATTGCTGCTATGCACATTCATACACAAGTTTTTACATGGATATATATTTTCATCTCTCTTGGGTATACACCTAGGAGATAAACTGTTGAGTCATAATGGTAACTCTTTTCCAAAGCAGCTGCACAATTTTACATTCCCACCAGCAGTATATGAGGGTTCTCATTTCTGCTTACTGCCATTGGTATATCTTTTTCAGAAAAATGTCTATTCGAATTGTTTGCTCAATTTAATATTAGCTTACTTATCTGTTTATTATTCAGTTATAGGAGTTCTTTCTATATTTTGGATAGCAGTCCCTTATCAAAAATATGATTTCCAAATATTTTCTCCCCTTTAGTGGGTTGTCTTTAAACTTTCTTGATGGTGCAATCTGACGCACAGAATTTTTTAATTTTTACAAAGTTTAACTTACTTCCCAATTTTTTAAAATATAAATACTTCTCATACCTATGTTGATCATATCAGATTACAATTTTTGCCTCAACCAAATATAATTTATAAAACTCATGAGAAGGATAATACATTATACACATTTTGATTTTTACCCATTCCATTGTTCTCCACTTTCTGAAATTCCAAGCCTTCTTTTGTTATAATTTCTTTTTAGAAGACCTTCTTTGGCTATTCTTTAAGAGTAGATCTGCTAGTGAAAATTTTCCCCTTTTAAAAAGAATGTCTTTACTTCCACTTCATTCCTGAAGGATATTTTCATTAGAAATGGAAGCTAGATTTAACAGTTTTTTTTCTTTCACTATTTTAAAGATGTTGTACCACTTCCTTCATCTTCCATGGATTCTGATGGGAAATCTACTACCTATCATACATTACTGGAGGGAATGTAAAACGGGACAGCCCCTCTGTAAAATAATTGAGCAGTTTCTGACAAAATTAAATGTACACTTATAAAACTCATCAATCACACTCTTGGGCATTTGGTAAAGAGAAATGAAAACTTACACAAATCACACAAAAACCTTTACACAAATGTTCACGGGAGCTTTATTAGTGATAAGAAAATACTAGAAACAACTCAAGTGTCTTTCAAAGGGTGAATGGTTGAATAGATACATAGAATGATTTGCATGCAACAAACTAAATAAACTTCAAGGATATTATATTCAGTGAAAAAAGTCAATCTTATATGATTTCACTTATACACATTCTAGAAATCACAAAATTATAGAGATGGAGAACAGGTTGACGGTTGTCAAGAGAAATGGATGGGGTAGGCTGAGGGATGAGCACGATGACAAAGAGGTATGTCTTGAACAGTCTTGTATCTTAATTGTGATTATATTAATCTATACATAGAATAAAATTTTATAGAACTATGTACACCCACAGACATAAACAAACGGATGCAGGTAAAACAAACAGTAAGAGCTGTATAAGGCCTGTAGCCTAGTTAACAGCAACGTGCCGCTGTCAATTTCCTGGTTTGGATACTGTTACTACAGCTACGTAAGATGTCATCATTCATGAGAAGCTGGAGGAACCTGCGTGAAGGGTACATGGATATATGTGCAACTTACTGGGAGTTTACAATTATTTCAAAATTAAAAGTTAAAAATGCAGAGTATACTGCAGGCTTTTGAATTTCTCTCATTTTGATAGGCGATAAATGGAATCTCAGTGTAGTTTTAATTTGTCTTTAACTTACGACAAGTGAAGCCATGGGTAAGGTTTTATACCAATTGTATATATTTTAGTTTTTTCTGTGAAATATTTGTCTTTTGCTCCTTTTCATATTTCAACTTGGTCTTACAAGATTCTCTTTCCTTTCATGTTATAACCCTAGACCTCTCTTTCCAACACAATTAGTTCATTGAGTACTTTATTTGATGGTTTTAAGAAAGAAGCCATCCAGCAAAAATGCCCATTAATCTTGGTGCATAGCAAAACCTCATACAGCTAAATAGAAGTCTCTGAATCTTCTCCTTAGGAGATTCACAAATATAACAACCAGATATTTTTGGAAGGATTCTCTCCATTGCATTAGCACCTTGCCTAAAACATCAAATCAATAGTACCAGAGATATCCCAATACAATTGTCCTAAGACATGTGATTTTTTTTTTTTTTAAGATTTTATTTTTCCTTTTTCTCCCCAAAGCTCCTTGGTACATAGTTGTATATTTTTAGTTGTGGGTCCTTCTAGTTGTGGCATGTGGGATGTCGCCTCAAAATGGCCTGACGAGCGGTGCCATGTCCACGCCCAGGATCCGAACCAGCGAAACCCTGGGCCAACAAAGTGGAGTGCTGGAAATTAACCGCTCGGTCATGGGCCAGCCACTAAGACATGTAATTTTGACTCATCATTTAACTAAGCAGGCTGAACCTCTAAGTATATGTAGTAACAACTTGACTGTATTAAAACAAAGCAAAGCAATTTAATTGACACAAGGTAGATAAGCTTTTAATCACATGAACAAAAAGACAGACAAAACACCAGGAACCATTAAATTATTATGAATAACACTTGTACTTGGGGCAAGAAATAGCTCAAGTTTATCTAATCATTCTGGAGCATTTTTCTTTGATTCGAGAATTTGCCACATTGCTAACTTCAATTATATAAATATGTAAAAGCAAATTATAACACAACTTATACTAGCCACAAAATGCTTTTAAAAAACATGAAAGGAACACAGAAAGGGACAAAGTCAATCAAACTCATTCCTTCTTAATGCAGTTACCACACAATGATCCTGTCACCTTAAAATCAAACTAATCAATTTAGCATCAGAAAGATAGTGAATCAAATTTTATATCACTACCACTATAAGCATGGAAATATCTTTACTAAAGGCTCAATGGATTTAAACAGCAAAAGCGAACGCACTGTCAGCTTTAGCTCCTGATATGTATAAGAAAAGGAAAAAATATTACAGCTAAGGTCAAACATCAGTGGGAAAGGGCTCGAAGTGATAAATCTATGACATTAACCACAGCAGTCTTTTTAATACAGTCCAGCATAACCTAAAAACAGCCCTGTACTCCAACTGAACTATTTATCACAGACAAAAATGTCTTCTTGACAAAAAACAGATTCATGTTAACAAAAGAAAGGAAGACAGTATTATACTGAGGAAATCTTGTTGCTCTAAAAATATTTATAATTCTTTCAAAATGCACATAGCAACTTACCATTTATTGAACATCAATTTATATCCTGTCTTATAATTGAATTTATAAATCAAATTAAAATTTCAGAATACGTTATGAGTGGGAATGAAAAGAGATTATGTCCCTAACAAATAACAAAAAAGATAAAATTCTTCAGGTTAAACAACAATTTTTAACTTTTAAAATCTAACATTTCTATGATTCTTATTTTCTAGTAAATTTGTTTCAAGTGTTAACAAGGCATTTTTTACAGAAAAATGAACTTTTGCAACTCCACAATCTACAGTCCATTTCCATATTCCAAATCTGAGTATTCGATTTTAAAGTTATAAAAAGTTAGTGAAGAATGGGGAGAGGGGTCACATTTGAAAACATAAGTCCTAATGCTATACTTTTTACATATTACTTTAAGTTTTTCTTTTTATATGTTCCTATACTTAAATAAAATAAATCAAGGAGTTATACCTCTATTTCATCAGAAATAACAAGAGATAACATTTTCTACTTTTAAATGACTACAAATCTGTCTGTCAACACATGCTAGATGTTTAACAGACTTACTTATACTCACCAAACTAGACAATGCTGGGGAGGGCTGTTACTACTCAGTAAATGTGGGTGGCCTTAGAGTTGAATTAATTAAGAATCAAAGAACAAAAGACAATATTTTTTACTTTAACACTCATAAAACACTAAGGGTTTACATATTTAATTACAATTAAAAGAGAGAACATCTGTATGTGTCTATCAACTTGAGCTAATTAACAGAACTTAGAAAAGAAATCATTACAGTCAACTGAAAAGTTTGCTAACACTTCATTAAAAAGTTTTACACAACAATACAAGCCTGTAACATATTTGGTTAACCACCAAGTTAAGATGGGACAGGTGGAGAATTATCATTCTTCAGATTTCAAATAAAATACAATAGCGAAATTCAGTAACACAGAATTTCAAAGATTTTTTGTCTTTTAAACAGCAGAGTCCACCTTTTTTTTCGAAATGCCACTTGATCTTCCTATAGGAATTAGTGCCTGAGTAGCACCCAAATGGAATCTTTCATCAAGATGTAGGATCAATATAGACTGAAAGCAGATTTTCTCAAAAAGAATGTAATATTTAGGGTTAATACTTTAAAGACACATAGCTTCTAAACACTATGTTCTGAAAACAGAATTAAATATATATTCTATATAAAATTAAAATAATTTCTATTTCACAGATGTTGCTCTATTCCTATCTTATTCTAGTAATTGATTTTAGACTGTATTTTTATAGCAATGATAACAAACTACTAAAATTTAAAAATTACCTTCCTTTCAGAAATATATTTTAAAATTCAAGACTATAATACAAAAGAAAATTTATAAATGCATAGGGGAAGAAAACAAAACCAAATTGGTTTCTTGTCAGCAAGATTTGTATGCAAGTGTAACATATTTTTCCACATTTATAATCATTCCTTCTAAATGTTTATGAACAGAGATTTTTAAAAGCCTGTTTTATCTGAAGATATAGGATTTTATAAGGTATTACCATGTATATATTCTAATACATACTTTGAGATTTCGTATATTTTTTCATATTTATAGGAAAATATCCGTAATAAAATTTGATATTATTCACATTATTGTCATTTGTAACCATCATAATTAGTCAATTAATTTGTTAAATTCCCCCAAATATGTAAGGTCCTGTGGATTGTTTCTACAAGCAAGCCTCTGCCTCAAAAGAAAAAGTATTAGTATTCTAATTTAGGTTATAACAAACGTCATTAAAAAATAAAAAGAAACAGTACTATGAAGAGAACAGCATAAAGAAATATATAATTATTTATGAAACGAATGTCCTGATTAAGAGATAACAAGAGAATTCCTTAGAACCTCAATTTTACCTTTAGGTTTGACGCATTAATAATGTTTGGATTGACAGGTTTTAACAAGTTACTGATCATTTTTTGAAAAAAAATTTTAACCTGAAATAACCTCAATTTCTAGAACTGCAAAGGAACAATCTTCAAGGCTAAGTACATTTTGGTTGATCTTGATCACAAATATATTCTTAGTCTGCCCATCCTCTGCAGAAAATGAGACATTACATGCATCAGAAGTTCTTACCTGGCCCTCTCCTACTGTTTCAGTGTCGATCACTGTGATGATGCCTGGGACCAAAGGACTCCGCCTTGAATTACTGTGCATAGCAACATCATCTTCTGTCACACCTGAAGGCAGTGTGCCTGTCAGCTGAGTCACCACTTTCCCAACCATCGTCAGGCCAGTTTTCAACGTCTGTACAATGAAAGGTAAAATGTATGACTTCACGTCAGTATTTGGATTCTAAACAGAAGTGTGCATTTTGTTAATCCTCCTACCCATTGAATTCTTTATTCTCATACAAGCTTATAGGTAACAGTGAACTGTCACAGAAATTCAGTCTGATTTTTCACATGATCTTCAATTTTAGTTAGAAAATCGGTATTAGTTTGAGTGAATGGTATCAGTAGAGTCCCCAAAGTCAGCATGATGAGAATAAAGCTGTAGACAAATAATTAAAGATCTGTGTTTCACATGAGGGTACGATTGCATTTTTATTAAAACAATTTCTTTTTTCCCTCTCCTTACTGCATATAACTTAAAATATGTACATAGTAAGAAGTAGGAACTATGTGATGTTCTATTTTTTGAAATATTATAAATCTAATTTTAAATCCATTTTTTAGCATGAAAAAGACAAGGCAATGGAAGAATTCCATGTGAAAAAGACTATGCTTCCAAAGTAAATCTATAATATGCTGCTATACCAGCACCGTACATCAAGATTTGGCATTTGGAAAATACAGTTTCCATCCAAGATACTAATTACTAGACAAAGGAAATATCATATAAAATTAGCTAAGAAGGTTCTTTTCTCTCTGGTAACAAAAACCAATACAATGTAATGCTTCTAATATAATATTTCAATTAAAGACAACCTAAATGTAATTTTATAATTACATTTAGTTCCATTTCATTCAAAGCAAATAGATAAAATTAACACGTGTGACTATTTTTTTGCTTTTATGTGATTCTCATTATCTGATTATTCTCATTTGCATTAACAAACAATAATGTTAAAGTAACTTTTTTGTCTGAAAGAGAAAAGTTAAAACAGAGAAAATTATGTGATTCATAAATGTTCAAAAAGATCTAATCATCAGAGCCTCAAAATAAGAAGTTTAGATTACACAGACATATCAAAAATTATGTATGACATAATAGACACAACAATCAGAAATAAGATTTTTCCAATTCTCATATTATGAGGAAAAGTTTTTATTAAAATACTTAAAATTAATCTTCAATAAGGTGATTCTTTTTATAATAACTATGGGAAAATATGCTCACCTATATCCTGGAATATGTTCTAGCTAAATTTTAACATGTTAATTATTATATACATAGTATTCCAAATATTAATTTATAAATGGTAGGCAAAGAAGGTAGTTTATAAAGGCCTAAATGTGATTTAAGCAACAATTAGATTGAAATTTTTAAAAGGAAAGTATTTTCCAAAGAAATTTTTCATTAAACTTCCATATAACTAACACTAGTGATACATCTATTATTTTCCTGTAGCTATGTTCCCTGGAGCATTTCCTATGAACTCAGGATTGCTCAAGCTCTTAACATAAATGATCTCTATAGATGTCCTCAAACACCTTGCCAGTTTCTAGAAGAGAAAATTGATGCTACAGAAGTTAAGTAAAACAGCAGCTAAAACAGCCAGCTGATGACAAAGCCAGATTTCAAAACTAGGACTCTCTATCTCCCAAGCCTGATTTTAACCACCATCCAGTATTCCCTTGTAATCTATTCCTGTTACTACTTGTGATCTCACACTTCTTGAATTCAGAACACAGACATATACTGTGGGAGGAAAAAAGGAAAAATAAAGACCATAACAGTGCATCCTAATAAATACTTAAATAAAATGACCAGCAAAGTCATTTGCTGAATTCAAGCAAAAAGACATAACTTGCAGCCGACTGAAACCAAGAAAAAGCCACAAATCAATTTTAACTGTTTTGTTTAGTGCTAAAAACGCAAACTGCAGTGATTATAAAACACATTAGCGTTCCTCAATTAGCAGCCAAACATTTGTTTCAATAATTCACAAGAAATGACTTACACAAAGTCTGTTGGAGTGTTGTCAAGAAAGCCTCTGAAGGACCAACAAAATCAGGCGCCACAGTGTATTGATGTCAAAAGCTGGCCAGGAAGCCTGATTAACCTCTGCGATGCCTCAGCTGATGGACTTACTCCATTAATGCTAATGGAGATGCTCCCACTAAAACAGAGCTATTCCTTTATCAAGAGTGCCTTTCAGGTTTAAAGTTTTGGTTCTACATTCTCCCCATTTGCCCTTGAGCTTGTTATTTCATGCTCTTATACCAATGAATAGGAATAAAACTGAAATAACTGGAGCACACAGAAAGCGGGAGGTAATGTACCAGAGCAAACCACAAGACAAAGGGAAAAGTTATTCTAAGAGAAGAATGAAAAAACTCCAGAAAGGGGGGTGGGGGGGGGGAACATAGTATATTTCATAGTCAAAGGCTCATATTACATGAAGAGTTAGTAATATTTCTCCTAAAAAAACCTTAAGGCTACCAGTGGGGTCATCTTATGAGTGGACAAAAATCTAAACCCAAAATTTAACAGTCATCAAATCTGTACTTGTAACTTTCAAAATAAGGTCTAATGCAGGGGGTAAGAGGAGTACTAGAAGTTTTCTGCATTAGTAAAGACCTTTGCTTCTAGGAGAAATTTGTTTCCATGTCATAATCAAATATACTGATGAGCACTGGTGTCCCAAAGTAAAGTATGTGTTATTTAATAGTTTTCACATACCACATTTAGATACCTAAATCACCTCACGGTAATTAGTCTTTTCACTAGATTTTAGTAGAAAGGGTACATACATACCTGACGATTTCCTCAAATACACAGAAAAAAGAATGAATGCTAAGCAAAAATTAGGAATAAAAAATCTATTTGGACAAACGGAGATGTCAAATTAGACTGACTGTCCTCACAATCTGAGATTTCTAAATTAAAAAGTTCATTATATTCTCAACTAATCTTAACAGGAGCATTCACATTACTAACCTGTATCTATAAGAAAGCTGAACAGAGACTATAAGGAATGTGTCTGATAATCCCTCATGACCAAAAATTCAAATGAGCATGGTACTTATTCTGTTCTATTGCACACAGATTTGCCAAAGGGTCACTAGTCATCTTTAACCTTTCTCATGCCATATCAGTTGTCCTCCCCATCCATTAGTGCTAATGGTGCTGCTCCCACAAAAGCTGTTAGTTGTCATTAAGAAGTTATCAGATAACAAGAGAAAACAGAGGCATTTTTATTAAATCAATTTACCACACTGAGGTGAAAACAAATTAAAAGGAAAAATCAAATAGGACAGTTATAAGGTAACTATAAAATATGGACCAAGACTTTATAAATGTTTCGAAATAATCCAATTTGAACAATTTCTATGTTAAACTTTTCCTTTATCACTACCACAGAGAATTCATCACTATTATATTCAAGAAAGCCAAACAAATTATTTGGAAAATCAAAGGGAAAAATCCAAAAGGATAAAAGATTAATTTTAAGTGCTATTTGAAAATCCAGAAATTCTAAAAAAGATTATTTTCTCTAAGAGATCCAAGTACGTGTACAAATAATATATTTATACCAACAATTGTATGGTGAGGTAAAAAAAGAATTAAAAATTTAATAATTAATCTTGTATATAACAAAGTGGTTAACCTCTATGAAGCCACATAAGAAGCTGTCATCAGAGAGAGAAAAATATTAATGATTACTCTTTCAGAGAAAGTGATTTAACAATGAAATGAAAGTGAATTTATTTTTAAGATTAGTACTTTCTTTCTTTTTTCTTTTTTTGCTGAGGACGACTCACCCTGAGCTAACATCTGTTGCCAATTTTCCTCCTTCTGTATGCAAACTGTCACCACATCATGGCCGCTGACAAGTAGTGTAGGTCCATACCAGAACCGAACCCAGGGTGCCAAAGCAGAGTGCACCAAACTTAACTACTAGGCCACAGGGGCTAGCCCTAAGATTACTATTTTCTTAAGGAACACATACTACATGTCTTTTTAAATACTTTCTATGCCATATCTCAAAAAGTATATTATCTAGAAATGATAAAATGGTCAGAAATAATAAGAAATTTTATTTTCAGGAGCCAGCCCAGTGGCGCAGCGGTTAAGTGCCCATGTCCCGCTTCTCGGTGGCCTGGGGTTTGTTGGTTCGGATCCCGGGTGCGGACATGGCACCGCTTGGCAAAAGCCATGCTGTGGTAGGCGTCCCACATATAAAGTAGAGGAAGATGGGCATGGATGTTAGCTCAGGGCCAGTCTTCCTCAGCAAAAAGAGGAGGATTGGCAGTAGTAAACTCAGGGCTAATCTTCCTCAAAAAAAAAAAAAAAAGAAAAGAAAAAAAGAAATTTTATTTTCTGTTTTCAATAATGACAGGATGGGAAAATCAGATGAATCATATCAATGAAAATAAGTAGGAAAACTTGGGAGAATTTTTTTTAAACTCTGCCTGAAGGTATTGAATATTTATTAAGATAGTAAAGAGTTACTATTTCCAAATCCAAGAGAATAAGAAAATCCAGACACATGAGCTAGGTATTTAGGCCTAGATACATTTGATGATTCTAGAGAGGGCTTCTAAGAGCCTGAGTGGTGCTTCTGGTAGACTTGTGGAACTAGGTGGTCATGTTCAAGTGGGCCTACCTGGTGACTTTCCCTTTGGGTTGGAACATAAAGGGAGAGACAACAGAAGTAAGAGTGAACCTGTAGTAATCAGGCTCTCACAGCTATTTCAGGTGAGCTTTATTTAAATAATTTAAGTAATCTCAATCCCTGACATTGGATTAAAATGCTCCAAGATTGACAGTGCCCTAGAACTCTGGTATAATGTCAAAGTCAAAATGGTCTCTAAAGATTTTTTAAATAAATTCTGGCAAACAGGAAGTCAAGACATCATAAATGAGAAGCAGTAGAAACAACAAACAACAAAAACACAGGAGCCAGATATTGAAGTTATCAGAAACAGATTTTAAAGTAATTAAGTTTACTGTGTTTAAACTGTTAGGTAATTTGAGAAAGACGGAATTCTAGAGAACCAGAAACTATGACAATTTACTAAAAGATTTTATCAATGCATACATGTTCAATTTTATCAAGCCCTTTTTGTGCATATATTGAGATAATCATGTTATTCTTCTCTTTTATTCTGTTAATGGGGCAAATTACACTCATTGGCTTTGAATAATAAACCAGCCATACTGTGGAAATATCCCAACTGGATTGTGATACATTATCCCTACTATATATTGTTTAATTTTTTTCTACTATTATTTTGTTCAGGATTTTTCACATTTATGTTCATGAGTAAGACAGGACTATAGTTTTCCTTTTTCAGAATGCTCTTATCAAGTTTCAGTATCAAGGTGATTTTGCACCATAAAACAAGATTACGCATAATCTGACTCTTTTTTATTCTATGGAAGAATCTTTATAATATTGCCCTTGTTTATTCTTAAATGTTAGATAGAATTCTCTGGAGAAGGTTTCTGGGTCTGAAGATACCTTTGTTAGATTTTTCTCTTCTTAGTAAACTTTTATACCCCTTATACAGCGAAGTACAGGAATTATGTGTACATCATGATGAATTTTCACAAGGGGAAACACTAATAGGGGTATAATCCATAATGCAATAGTAACAAAGACAAAAGAATATATTCATAATTATATTACTTAATTAGAGAAGTCATTGTGATGTACTTACTGTGGAAAACTGGAACTGCTATATACTTCAAAAGGCTAATTTACCCACAAAGTTTCTAATATCCAAGAACTCATAGGAGAAATTATCATTTGGGGAGGAAAAGCATCCCAACTTTCCAATCTTTCCTATATAAAATATCCACCCTCTGGAAGAGAGATGAAGGATCGTTCTATTTCTGGTAGGATTTTAGGAAAATAATGATAGTATTTTAAAAGAAATCTCAAAACATTCATGCTTTCTAATTCAGGAGTCCATAAGGACACAGATAAGCACTATATAAACATAAGAAAAGTATTTTGAAAAACATTTCATGACATTTAAACTAAGTATGAGTTAAAAGAGCAGGGTACAATATATGATTGGATTTAACGTGTTAAAACTATCAAGAAATGGGTGACTTTTATACTCATGGTTATATTTTTTCCTTCATTTCATAAATTTATAAGCAAGAACATGAATCAGCATTATAATCAGGCAAAAACAATTAAACAAAAATTAAACACAAACTACTTTATTCGAGAGTTAATGGCAGAATTTTACATATTGCCAGAGCTAACAACGAATTTCAATTACACCAAATTCCACTGGTGACCAATGGCCTAATAGAAATTGACTGGATTAAAGTGTTGTCATCAACATAATTTCTTAGAGTCTAAATGTGAAAGACGAGTATATTCCCCATAGTTCCCAATACTGGGGTACAGAAAAGTGAGGAGTTCGGATTTGTTCTTTTCAAAACACAGTAAGTCTAGTCTCATCCCAGCATGCCCACTTTCTCTCAGCTAACAGTGAGAACAGCTAAACAGTTACCGAATGAAGCAGGTCACTTTCCTTTTATGCAAACACACACACACATAATTATAGCAAAGAAGAGCTGAAAGTTTTCCTCCAGCACATATCTGAAAATTATTCAAAATGGTAATAGAATGAGCTACCCTGAAGAAAGTGTTTAACACAGATAAGTCTAAAAGGAATCTAATACTCAAGAAGTAGATCTCGTTGATATATTTTGTGGATCTATCATAAACTGACTGAACAATAACACTGATACTGCCTAATTACTATGTCTCAGCTTTCTCCTCACTGAAATAACCATCATAATTTTTGCATACACAATGGACAAACAAGTAATTTTTATAAAGATTCTGAAATCTAAAATATATAGTGCCATAAGCATAAAGACATGCAGTATTTCCGTTGAGCAAAAAATATGTGATGCTTCTCTCATCAAAGCAAGAAACCCATTCTAAAGCACATCATGCAAGCATTTGTGATCAATCTTGAAGTATTTTTGTATTTGTTTTACATAAAACAGTGTGACCTTTGATTCTCTCCCTGTGGTTTGCTTTAAACTCGTTGTTCTTTTCTGAATAGTTGTGCTTTCTATTACATGCTGTCATTTAAATTCACTATGTCATCCCTATTATTAGAATTGTTTTGTTGTATCCTTCACAATTCAAAAGGATAGTGATTATAAGAATACCTTATAATCAGCATAAAGTTTACCAGCCATGATCAAAATTAACCCTCTCACACACGCAAAAAGAACTCATTTGACAAAGATGCAGGGGGCAGCCCTGTGACATGAAAGAATCTTTGAATGTGCCAGGGGTTTGACTCAAGTTTTCTTAAGGAATAATATTCTTTTTGCATCAAGAAGATTCATAAATGTTCAAAGATGCAAAGGGATGTCAGAATAGGTAGAATGATGCAAATCACAGAAAAAGAATCCAGAAGTCATTATCTAAACATGTAAAGCTTCTTTCAAAAGTGGTATTAACTAGATAACAGACTTTAATCTCACTAAAAGACTTAAATATTTAGAATTGGATAAATACAAACCCTATAATCATTACAATAGAAAATAAAGTATTATTTATAGTCTTAAGAGATTAAATACCTAATCACGTAGTTGCCAATTCTCATGAGTGACAAAATAATTCTGACTTCTTAAGTTTATTCCACATTTGTGAATGAAAGGGGAAGGTACAATCTCAATACACTTCAGGAGAGAAACTTGATAATTACTGCACATGATCACAACTCGCAGAGACTGCCGGATACTCACTTTAGCGGCACTAATGACTGTGGCAGTATAAGACTGAATGTTGTCTCCACAGGCTCCACCACGGGACTGATGACATCGAATCAACTGGAAAAAAAAGAGAAAGGAAGAGAAACCAGAAAGTCATTTCTATTAAACTGTTTAACTCTAAGGCTATTAGGATAGAGGTTATTTACCACGCATAATGAGGGTGGTAGGTGGGAATGTTTGCATTAGTGTATTTCAGACAAACAGCTAAAAGCCCTGCTGAGACACTTTTACCCCTTTTTATAATCTACTGGTGCCACTCAGGCAGTTTCATGCTCAAATAGGATTTTTAATTACAAGATGAATAGTCTTTAAGAATTCATAAACTCTGAAACGGTAGGATTTGGGATCTGGCAGCCTTTCCACAAATAAATTTTAAAAACATAATCAAAGGATTTAGACATGACTTCCTAACATTAAATATTTAACATGCTAGCAAATTGGAGGTTTTGTCTTCTTAATTCCTACATAAAGATTGTAAAAGGAAACAAACAAACAAAATACACAAAAGAATTTGCCATATTTCCATTTTCAATTGTGTCAGTGGAAAAGTGATGCAAATTATGCATAAATCAACTGACACACATAGTAGCCATCCACTTCAGAGGGCTTACTAGTTTTACCATTAGAAGGAAAAAGATACGTCCTTACTCATGCCTGACATAAATAAATCACCCTGTCAATTTTCAAAGTGAATCACTAGTTTGACATGCATGAGTCTCTCATGTGCTGAGCAATAAACCAGGATTAAATTCTCCACTGCTCCTACACTTCCTAACTTTAGTAAAAAAAAAAAAAAAACAAACCATTAGCCAGATTTTTACATTTAAAATTTTTAAGACAAAATGACAGTAGAGTATTAGAACAGCTCCACATTGTGATGTAAATTATTAAAAGTCTACAGAATTCAGAAAGAATCTATCCCAAAACATTTTTAAAAAATGCTTTATGGTTCTAAGAGGGAAGTTTATAGTAATTCAGGCCTACCTCAACAAAGAAGAAAAATCCCAAATTGACAATCTAAAAGCACATCTAAAGGTACTGGAAAAAGAACAACAAACAAAGCACAAAATCAGCAGAAGGAAGGAAATAATAAAAACCAGAGCAGAAATAAATGAAACAGAGACTAAAAAAACAATAGAAAAAATTAATGAAACCAAGAGCTGACTCTTTGAAAAGATAAACAAAATTGACAAACCCTTAGCTAGACTCAACAAGAAAAAAAGAGAGAAGGCTCAAATAAATAAAATCAGAAATGAAAGAGGAGAGATTACAACAGACACCTCAGAAATACAAAAGATAAGAGAATACTATGAAAAGCTATACGCCAAAAATTGGATAATCTGGAAGAAATGGAAAAATTCTTAGAAACATACAACCTTCCAAAACTGGACCAAGAAGAAGTAGAAAATTTGAATAGACCAATTATTAGTAGGGAGATCGAAACAGCAATCAAAAACCTCCCAAAAAATAAAAGTCCAGGACCAGATGGCTTTCCTGGTGAATTCTACCAAATATTCAAAGAAGACTGAATACCCATCCTCAAACTCTTCCAAAAAATTGAAGAGGAGGGGAGGCTTCCTAACTCATTCTACAAAGCCAATATTATCCTGATACCAAAACCAGACAAGGACAACACAAAAAAAGAAAATTACAGGCCCATATCACTGATGAACATTGATGCAAAAATCTTCAACAAAATACTAGCAAATCAAATACAACAATACATTAAAAAGATCATACATCATGATCAAATGGGTTTCATTCCAGGGATGCAGGGATGGCTCAACATCTGCAAATCTATCAATGTGATACACCACATTGACAAAATGAACAATAAAATTCACACGATCATCTTAATAGATGCAGAGAAGACATCTGACAAGATACAGCATCCATTTATGATAAAAACTCTAAATAAATAAGGTATAGAAGGAAACTACCTCAACATAATAAAGGCCATATATGACAAACCCACAGCAAATATCATTCTCAACAGAGAAAAACCGAAAGCTATCCCTTTAAGAACAGGAACCAGACAAGGATGCCCACTGTCACCACTCCTATTTAACATAGTATTGGAAGTCCTAGCCAGAGCAATCAGGCAAGAAAAAGAAATAAAAGGGATCCACATTGGAAAAGAAGAAGTGAAACTGTCACTCTTTGCAGATGACATGATTTTATGTCTAGAAAACCCTAAAGAATCCACTAAAAAACTTTTGGAAACAATAAAGGAACACAGTCAAGTCGTGGGATACAAAATCAACGTACAAAAATCGGTTGCATTTCTATACAAAAATCGGTTGCATTTCTATACACTAACAACAAAGTAGCAGAAAGAGAAATTAAGAATACAATCCCATTTACAGGTGCAACACAAAAGAATAAAAGACCTAAGAATAAACTTAACCAAAGAGGTGAAAGATCTGTACACTGAAAACTATAAAACACTGTTAAAAGAGATCGAAGAAGACACAAAGAAATGGAAAGATATTCCGTGCTCTTGGATTGGAAGAATTAACATCGTTAAAATGTCCATACTTCCTAAAGGAATCTATAGATTCAACGCAATCCCTATCAAAGGTCCAACAACATTTTTCACAGAAATAGAACAAAGAATCCTAAAATTTATATGGAACAACAAAAGACCCCGAATAGCCAAAGGATTCCTGAGAAAAAAGAACAAAGCTGGAAGTATCACACTCTCTGATTTCAAAATATACTACAAAGCCATAGTAACCAAACCAGCATGGTACTGGCACAAAAACAGACACACAGATCAATGGAACAGAATCGAGAGCCCAGAAATAAACCCACACATTTATGGACAGCTAATACTCGACAAGGGAGCCAAAAGCATACGATGGAGAAAGGAGAGTCTCTTCAATAAATGATGGTGGGAAAACTGGACAGCCACATGCAAAAGAATGAAAGTAGACCATTCCCTTACACCATGCAGAAAAATCAACTCAAAATGGATTAAAGACTTGGATGTAAGACCCGAAACCATGAAACTTCTAGAAGAAAACATAGGCAGTACGCTCTTTGACATCAGTCTTAGCAGCATATTTTCAAGTACCATGTCTGACCAGGTAAGGGAAACAAAAGAAAAAATGAACAAATGGGACTACATCAAACTAAAAAGCTTCTGCACAGCAAAGGAAACCATCAATAAAACAAAAAGACAACCTAATAATTGGGAGAAGATATTTGCAAACCATATATCAGATAAGGGGTTAATATCCCAAATATACAAAGAACTCATACAGCTCAACAACAAAAAAACCAACAACACAATTAAAAAATGGGCAAAAGATCTCAACAGAGATTTCTCCAAAGAAGATATACGGATGGCCAACAGGCATATGAAAAGATGCTCAACATCATTAGCTCTCAGGGAAATGCAAATCAAAACTACAATGAGGTATCACCTCACTCCGGTCAGAATGGCTATAATCGACAAGACAGGAAACAATAAACGTTGGAGAGGACGTGGAGAGATGGGAACCCTTGTACACTGCTGGTGGGAGTGCAGACTGGTGCAGCCACTATGGAAAGCAGTATGGAGTATCCTCAGAAAATTAAGAATAGATCTACCATATGATCCAGCTATCCTACTGCTGGGCATTTATCCAAAGAACTTGATAATGCAAAGATACCTGCACCCCTATGTTCATTGCAGCATTATACACAATAGCCAAGACTTGGAGGCAACCTAGGTGCCCATCAAGGGACAAATGGATAAAGAAGATGTGGTATTTATACACAATGGAATACTACTCAGCCATAAAAAAGGATGAAATCCGGCCATGTGTGACAACATGGATGGACCCTGAGGGTATTATGCTGAGTGAAATAAGTCAGAGGGAGAAAGTCAAATACCATACGATCTCACTCATAAGTAGAAGATAAAAACGACAACAAACAAACATATAGCAATGGAGAATGGATTGGAGGTTACCATGGGAGAAGCGAGGGAGGGCATGTGAGCAGATGGACTATAATTAGTTTTTGGGTGCTGAACATCATGTAATCTACACAGAATTCAAAATATATTAGGATGTACATCCGAAAGCTATATAATGTTATAATCCAATGTTACTGCAATTTAAAAAAATAATAAAAATATTTAAAAATGCTTTATATAATTTAAAACAAGGCCATTTGATAAAAATTAATATGTAAATCTTTGATTTTTTAATTCTAGAATCAAAATTTTTTTCATCACTAACATTGTATTAAAAAACAATCCCTCTTTACCAGGTTAGAGCTTCTACAAGGCAAGGGAAACCAGGATGAAAATGAAAAGACAACCCACCAATTGGGAGAAAATATTTGCAAATCATATATATGACAAGGGGTTAATCTCCATAATATTTATAAAGAACTCACACAACTCAACAACAAAAAAATAAACAACCTGATCAAACAATGGACAGAGGATATGAACAGACATCAAAGAATATATACAGATGGCCAATAGGCACATGAAAAGATGCTCAACATCACTAATCATCACGGAAATGCAAATCAAAACTACACTAAGATATCACCTTACACCCATGAGAATGGCTATAATAACCAAGACAAAAAAATAATAAATGTTGGAGAGGTTGTGGAGAAAAGGGAACCCTCATACACTGCTGGTGGGAATGCAAACTGATGCAGCCACTATGGAAAACAGTATGGAGATTTCTCAAAAAACTAAAAATGGAAATACCATATGACCCAGCTATCCCACTACTGGGTATCTTTCCAAAGAATTTGAAATCAACAATTTGAAGAGATGTATGCACCTCTATGTTCACTGCAGCATTATTCACAATAGCCAAGTCATGGAAGCAACTCAAGTGCCCATCAATTGATGAATGGATAAAGAAGATGTGGTATGTATATACAATGGAACACTACTCAGCCATTAAAAAAGACAAAATCGTCCCATTTGCAACAACATGGATGGACTTTGAAGGTATTATGTTAAGCGAAATAAGCCAGACAGAGAAAGACAAACACCATATGATTTCACTCATATGTGGAAGATAAACAAACACATGGACAATGAGAACAATTTAGTGGTTACCAGGGGGAAGGGGTTGGGGGATGAGCACAAAGGGGCGTAATATGTACAAGTGAAATTTCAAAATGTTTTAAAATATCATAACTTCAATAAAAAAATCAAATTAAAAATAAAATTTTAAAACAACAATCCTTCAAAGCAATAATAATATGTTATAATAAAATATCCGTAAAAGTCCAATATGAGAGAAACTGCCACACTGAATGGTTGCTTAAACAGATATAAAGGTCAGTGATGAGGAATTTCCCAAATGGCAGGTGATCAACAAATGTAGTTTCACATAGGGGAAAATAGGGAGTTTGAAAAGTGATCATTTTAGCTAATAAAAATAATCTCACTTACTCACTCATTCATTCATTCATTCACAAATACACAAAGAGTTAAGAAAATTATCCCTTTGCTGCCTCCTGCCGCATGTGCAAAAAAAGACATTATCTTGGAAATACTATCATCTTTACGCTGCTTCAGGCAATTAAAATAATCAAGGATAAATATGTGAAAATAGGGAATACTATTACTTTTTCAGTTCAACTAAAACTGACCCAGCATTTTTACACAAACATAACTAACTTAGAAATTTTTGTTTAAAACTTAGACTCATTAGAAAATTACATTTGCATCTCAGTTCATCAAAATTAAAGATAAATCAAAAATTTCTGTAGTAAAAAACTCTATCATGGACTAATTTCCAGGAAACATTGGTAAGTGAAAAAAGCAATGTATAAAATAGCATATATATTATCTTTTGGAAAATAAAGGGAAATATAAATATATATAACATAATGAAATATATGCATAAAAATAAAACAAATATAAAAACAAATGTACACAACTATGTATCAAATGAAAACTTCAACAACAATATGGGGAGGCAGAAAGAGAGCAATAAACTAATCAAAATAACATATGAATACAGTATTTGACTGCATACCTTCAGTTTTAGACATAGATGGGAGGGGAGAGAATTGCAAGAAAAACCTGAACTCTTTTTATTTGGTTTGATTTTTTGTAGCGGTACGAGCAAGCAATTCTGCAATTACTTTTTGTATTATAGGATTGAACAAATAAAGTAAATATGCCAATAGCAGGGTCTCCTATGCAAAACAAGGGACATACATTATTATAGCAAGTAAGGAAATAGTTGAAATAGTTAAAAAAAATTTGATGAAGGCATGTCACAGTGTCACAAGAACCAGCCTAGAGACGCTCTCATTGATCAACTCTGGGACAATTTGAACACCAAAATAATTCAAGACAGAAAAAAATTAAAGGCCATTGAAAAAACAGAAATCCATAAGTCCACATCAAAAATGAAGATACAGAAAAGGAGAGAAGGGGAAGTTCTTGATTATAACAGCAAGCCAAGTAATAGTAGAGGGTGAAGGTGGAAAATCATTATTTTGTAATCCTCACCGCATAGATTGGTTCAGGAAAGAATCAGCAACGGATACTAAAACTAGGCTTAAAGGTTGATGATATACGTATCGTCTTTTCAAATTACGTATTAGTTAAAGGGGAAAGAAACAGTGATTATTCAGTACAGAAATTGGACAAGACCTTCACAAAATTAGCATCACCAATAAAGGACAGACGTATATCGTGTGCCTCCAGATGTGATGTCGTGAGACATACAGAACAATTCTCGTGTAGTGTTCCAGCCAGAAAGATGTAACCTGAATATAATCCAGAGAAAACATCAAAAAACTCAAAAATCATCCTATTAAAAAAAAAAAGAGTGGGGGTAGTGGTAGGGGGTTGTATTCTACAAAATTATCGATGTTATAAAAGACTAAGGAAGACTGTATAATGTTCTCTATGAAAAGAGACTAAAGGGACAATCCAACAAAACATCATGTCTGATCCTAGACCAGACCCTCCACTCCAGGAAAAAAATTTCTACAAATGACATGATGTGCTTACTTGACAAAACTGGAATATGGATTACAAATTAGATAAAAGTATTTTATCAATATCAAATTGGCTGATAACTTAACTATTTAGGGCTAATGCTACTTATTCAGAAGTGGTTCAGAGGTCAATCTGAGCAAAGGGTACATGGGTGTGCTTCGTGCTATTTGTACTATATTGATTCTTGCAAGTTTTCTGAGTTAAGAGTACATTAAAAAGGGGCATTGAAAAACAAACCCAATCAAGATATTTGGCCTCTTGCTTCAAATTTTTCTTAAACAACATTTTCATTAAAGAGACTGTTACTTCAAAATTTAATTAAACTTTGCAATTCCACACTCAGCTCAAAAGTGAATACAATCAGAAACTGTTAATAAATAGTAGCTCTTCTGTAAATACTATTGAAAGACATTTATCTGGAAATATTTCTTCCCAAGGATGGTACAACCATCTGATTAGCAAACTCTTTGTGAATGCCACAACACTTTCTGGTCTTTGTATGTAACACTAGATATTACTGACACATATCTCTACAAAGGCAAGACAGGCGGCACACATCCAGGCTATGCATCTATGATGGGCGTGCTTTCTCCTAGAAAACAATATATAACTATTTGTATCACACCTACAATTCTAAATGGTAGTTCACCACATGTGAGAATACATCTACAAGAGCCAAGAGACAATTTATACAGTTTCTCCTTGGATGTCCCCAGTACTCAAGGAAATCTATTACAGATGTAAACACTAGAAGATACCATTATGTCACCACAATGACTTGTATGCCTCTTGTCTTGTTTGAAAAGAGAATCAAGAAATCAAAAGAAAGAACAGGATGCAGCATAAAGATGGCATTCAGTAAGATACAAAATATCTACCTGTAGCAGACACAATTTTGGAAAAAGCATCAAGGAATTCACCTAGAAAAATAACTTTCTTCAGTAGTTTCTTGATTTTGTGAATTTCAGAGGCTAGAGATTTACTTGCTCTGTCGTGTCAATGAAATAATTACTGTACTTACCATATCCAGACTTGTGTTAAGAACTCTTCACTAAATATTATTTCAAATTACTTTCAATATACAATAACTATACAAACAAGCAAAAATAAAACAAAAAACGAAAATGTTCTTTGAAGTCTGTAATGTCTTTTAGATTTCATTCTATATTCACACACAGGTCACTAAATGGCATGAAAAAGATTGAACTTTCTGAAAATTCAAATTTGCCCTCTGATTTGAGTTGGACATAAAACATTCTGTGTATAAACAAAGTATGTTCATTTACTCTGATGACCTTAATAGATAAATGAAATTGATAAATAACTGGAAAATTCAACAAAATGTGAGCATCTGTGATTTAATTATTAAGACAAATGGCTGAATTCTTGTTTAGATTTAGTTGCAGGCATACAGTTAAAGTCAATTAAATCATTCTATGTGTCAGGTTCCCAATCTACCAATAAGAACAGAAGTCATTCCTGCCTCCTGATTGCTAGCTCCACAGAAACTACTGTGGTAACATCAATGCAGTGCTTTAAGATTAATGGAGTAAAGCTCTCTATATAAAACTAAGCCTTGGGGCCAGCCCTGTGGCCGAGCGGTTGAGTTGGCGAGCTCCGCTTTGGCAGCCCAGGGTTTCGCCGGTTCAGATCCTGGGTGCGGACATGGCACCACTTGTCAGGCCACACTGGGGCGGCATCCCACATGCCACAACTAGAAGGACTCACAACTGAAAATGTGAAACTATGTACCAGGGGGCTTTGGGGAGAAAAAGGAAAAAAAAAACAACTAAGCCTAGAAAATTACAGTTGAGCCCAAATATGGCTTCTATGCAAGAAGGGAGACAGGACAATTATTGAGTGCCCAATTAAAACCAAAACTGAATCAAACAAAGCAAACTAGTAAGTAAAACATTCATTATTGGTTGGTAATCACTTTGGAAAATTCTTCAACACTTGCTCCATTGCAAATAATCAAAATATGGGCCATGCCTTACCTTGTTTTCTGCATAAGCAAGCCAGCGGCTCCCCAGAGCAATAGGATTCATGTTGGGCCCTGGACAAGGGTAGCAGCCTGAAAAATTTCAAATGGCAACATTGAGAAGTTTCTTAATAAATTTTCTGTTGTGCATCATATTTTGATGCCATAAAAACAAAACAATGAAATGTTTTTATTTTTTCAAGTCTCATATTAAATTCCCATAATATTAATCATTATTTTAATAGCTAAATAAATCATTATTTTAGTAGTCTAAATGAGGTTCATTTTTGTCTCCTCTACAGTTTTCTTTTGGTTTTGACTCTGTTCCAATAAGAAACAAATCTGGGAAGAACTGGTAATCAATTTTAGCAAAAACTGAGCATTTTAAACAGTTCTTCCTAGAACAAGAGAGAAGCTAAGAGGAAACATTTAAAGTTCATAAGTCTACAACTTCCTAAGTCAAGGAACAATGTTTAGAGAGTAAAGAGAAAGGACACAATTGGTTCAAGAATTTAAGGGCAACAGATAAAGACATACATCTAAAAGGAAATGACAATACTACAGTGGAAAAAACAAAACAAAACAAGTACTTAAGTATGGAGCCAATGAGGAGAAGTAATCCACAAAGCGTGCCTCAGTGGAAACATGTTGGGGAACTAATTTACATACTCCTACGTATTTACATTAAGCACTCAACTTCATTCTTTTTGCTTTCAGCGCAGCCAATAACAAACTAGTAGGAAGGATTATTTTGCAGTTCTCTCCTTTCAACAAGAATAAATATTCCTAACACTAGTGGAAACCATCCATGCATGGAAACGCCAATGCCATCTTCCTGAACTCTACCAACCAAGACACAACACAATTCAGTCAAGTGTAACTCATGTCTTTCATCCTACAGGCTCTCAGCTCCCCTCCTGGCTATGACAATAAGGTCTCTGAGTCTAACACCCTCATCTGTCAACTACACAAAATAACATTCCACGGTCTCACAAAACTGCTTTGAAGGGACTACTCAAGGAAGATCGGAGAATCAAAGAGCACGAAAAGCCTAACCTACAGAACTGCTGGTTTATCATTCCACAAGTATCTGGTTAATATTTTCACAAATGTTTTTCTCTAAAATGTACCATAGATGATCAAACTGAGGTTATCTATTCAATAGTTTCAGTCTCGATTTGGAATCTAAATTTACACAATCATGAGACACACAAGTTTTATAACAAAAACTTTTTCTTCTCATGGCAAAAAAAAAAAGCTACATTACACGAAACACATAAGTATAGTAGCAAAAAATAACATGATCTGAATTATAAACTGCACATCTGCCCAGCAGGCAGTCCCAGTTTATGTTATTGATCCTAGGAAGAGTAGTTATCAAAGTACGATAGTCTTTTATTCAAAAGCATACTTATTAGTAAGAAAAAGAAGAATAATTAACTACTTCAACATTCACTGACAAAAATAAAAATAACTTATATGTTCTGTGATATATTTATTATTTTTTTGTTTATTTTTCATCTTCCTCACTCTTGTCTACAGGAATATGTAAGGTCAAGGATTTGTGTCTGTTTTGTTCACTGCTGAATCTCCCATGCCTAGAATAATATCTGAACAATAGCTTAATAAGGATGTTTAAATAATTTAAACAATGCACCTAAATTAATCAAAGCAGATTTATAAGGCACTGGCAAAAAAGTCATCTACACAAGAAAAATCAAATATTAAAATAGTGTGCTCAGCTACGAACTAGATTTCATTTTAAAGCCATTTTTTTAATAGAAATTTTTCTTCAATGTATTTACATGCTTGCTTGAATTCAGAAAGCCTTTTGAGTAGCAATGGTCATCACTCTGAAATGTTAGTGTCCCTGTGTTCACCAGCACTAGCAGCACACATTGCTGTTGGTTCCATTATACAGTAGTTTTCACTTCAGCTCCTTCAACTACTATCTACTTTGAGTTTTCATTTTGAAAGAAGATAATGAACTTATAAAGAAGATAATGACCCTGAGAGAAAGACCATATGTCATATGAAAGAAAAGATATAAGCTTTTTTTTGCCCATCATTTAAAAACACTTTTTGTTCATTTCAAGGTTTAAAGAGGTGTGTTTGGAATGTTTTGGGTTTTTGGAAAATTGACCTCTGGGTAACCGTGATATTATTACATCCACTGAATGCATATTATGAACATCTATTATGGATACATACATAGGACAAAGGCCCACTAAAATAACACAAAGGCAACACACTCTAACAATATATTGTGGAGTATTTACATAACAGATTCCATTATTAGATTCCCATTGAGTAAACTAATCTCATTCATACAAAAATGTACTTTTATATATGTGCATACACATATTCCATAGATATTTTCAGAGCCAGAGAAATGAGTATAAATATGGTCTATAAGAAAGCTTCCCCCTTTCAAAAAGTCATGAAAAAAGGAAGCAGCTGGAAAACAGAAATAAATACCTATGAAATGTGGCATTAAATTAGAGGCAGCTAATCTCCTGAACCTTAAAGTCACCATGATCTAACTCTCGATTAATTCTGATAACCATTTTGCTGCAACAGACCCTAATAAGTATATTGTCCTTTCCAAATACTAAAGGATACTATGGAAAAATGTAGTCTACAATCCTTCACTTCACTTTTTGAGTCAATGTTTTCAGAAACTCAGTGGACCTCAAGAATTATAGTGTACTGGAATGAAAGCAAGTTGTTTTTCTGCTCTCCAAAAAACATTTTACAGCTGGAATGAGCAGAACATCGGCCACTCAGCACTATCCCAGCTCTATAAGCATGACTCCTTTAAAGATTAACCATTGCCTCCAGCTAAACTTTGAAAACAAGGGAAGGAAAAAAACTCAAACCTCTGGAATACAAGGACTAACTCTAACATGTTTACAATGTTTCTGACAAAGTAAAAGACAAGCGGATATTTAAAAACTCAGAGTTCCAAATTTAAATACAGGTAAAATTCAAGAAAAGTACACTAAATCAAGATTCTTCCATTCTAAAGAAGTAATTTAAAAGGTACGTGAAACGGATGCAATTTTAGATGTCATCCTCCCAGAAAGTTGGTCCTAAGTGGGAGGTGATCTGAACTTATTTTGAAAAATAAGGGATTTAACTACTCTCTGTAACATTCTGCCTTATTTTTCTTGGTAAGAACAACTCAAAAGATTCAGATCTTTTTGAAAAAAAAGAGATGTCTGCATTTAAGGTCGACTGACTTTCAACAAGGGGACCAAGACAAGTCAATGAGAAAAAATAGTCTTTTCAACAAGTGATGATGGATCAGATGGATATCCACATGCAAAAGAATGAAACTAAACCCTGACCTCACACAGCATACAAACGTTAACTTGAAATAAGCCAAAACTTAAACGAAAAAGCTAAAAGTATTAACCTCTTGAAGCAAAACACAGTGGTAAATCTTGTTAGCCTTAGATTAGGCAGTATTTTCATACTTATGACACCAAAAGTACAAGTAATAAAAGAAAAAATAGATAAATTGGACTTCATCAAAACCAAAACTTTTGTGCTTCAAAAGACACCAAGAAAGAGAAAAGACAACTCATAGAATGAGAGTTTTGCAAAATATATATCCGATAACTAACCTGTATCTAGAACATAAACAAAACTATTACAACTCAATAATGAAAAGACAAATAACAATATATAATTTGACAAAGAAGCTATAAGACAACAAATAAGCACATGAAAAGATTCTCTACATCATTAGCCATCAGGGAAAAGAAAATCAAAACTATAATCAGATACTACTTCATGAGATACCAACAGGATGGCTATAATCAAAGAAAGATAAGAACAATCATTGACGATAACATGGAAAAATTGGAACCCTCATACACTGTTGGTGGGAATGTAAAATGGTGCAGTCACTCCGCCTGGCAGCTCTTCAAGTAGTTTAAGGATATGATTACCATGTGACCCAGCAATTAGACTCCCAGGTACGTCCACAAGAGAAATGAAAACATATTTCCACACGAATTCTATATCTAAGAGAACTGAAAATATATATCATCATAAAAATCTTTCATTCGTGAAAGCATTATTCATAATAGCACCAAAATGGAAACAAACTAAATGTCCAGCACCTGATGAATAGAAAAAATGTGGGATTATCCATACAATGGAATATTACTCAGCAATAAAAAGAAATAAAGAATATAATAACCATTGTCTGGATATACCACAGTTTATTTATCCATTCACCAACTCACGAACATCTTGGTTGCTTCCACGTTTTGGCAATAGAAATAAAACTGCTATGAACACCTGTGTGAGGGTTTTCAAAGGAGATATAAGTTTTCAATTCCTTTGGGTAAATACCAAGGAGTGTGATTGCTAGATCATATGATAAGCATATACCTATTTTTGTAAAAAACTACCAAACTGTTCTCCAAAGTGGCTGTACAGTTTTGCATTCCCACCAGCAATGTATGAGGGTTCCTATTGCTCCACACATCTTTGCCAGCATTTGGTGTTGTCAGTGTTCTGGATTTTGACCAGTCTAACAGGTGTATGGTGGTATCTCACTGTTGTTTGAATTTGAATTTCTCTGATGACACACGACGTGGAGTATCTTTTCATTTTATTTGCTACCTGTACATCTTTTTTGGTGAGGTATCTATTAAGGTCTTTGGCCCATTTTTTAATCAGGTTGTCTGCTTTCTTCTTGTTGAGTTTTAAGAGTTCTTTGTATATTTTGGATAACAGTGCTTTATTACATGTGCCTTTTACAAACATTTTCTCCAAGTCTGTGGCTTGTCTTCCCATTCTCTTGACATTGTCTTTTACAGAGCAGAAGTTTTTAATTTTTTTAATTTTTAATTTTTAATTTTTTTTGAGTAAGATTAGCCCTGAGCTAACATCTGCTGCCAATCCTCCCTCTTTTTGCTGAGGAAGACCAGCCCTGAGTTAACATCCGTGACCATCTTCCTCTACTTTTTTATATGTGGGACGCCTGACACAGCACGGCTTGCCAAGTGGTGCCATGTCCGCACCCGGGATCCAAAGTGGCAAACCGCAGGCCGCAGAAGTGGAACATGTGAACTTAACTGCTGTGCCACCAGGCCTGGCCCCCGACGTTTTCAATTTTAATGAAGTCCACCTTATCAATTGTTTCTTTCATAAATTCTGCCTTTGGTGTTGTATCTAAAAAGTCATCACCATACCCAAGGTTATCTAGGTTTTTTCCCACATTATATTCTACAAATTTTATACTTTTGTGTATTACATTTAGATTTGAAATCAATTTCGAGTTAATTTTTGCAAAGGATGTATGGTTTCTGTCTAGATTCAGTGTTTTGCATGTGAATGTCCAGTCGTTTCAGCACCATTTGTTGAAGAGAATATCTTTGCTCCATTGTACTATCTTTGCTGCTTTCTCAAAGATCTACTTCTCGGCTCTCTATTCTGTTCCATTGATCTATTTCTCTGTTCTTTTGCCAGTACCATACTGTCTTGATTACAGTAGCTTTATAGCAAATCTTGAAGTTGGGTAGTGACACGGAGGAAACTTGAATGCATATTACTAAATGAAAGACAATCTGAGGAGGCTGCATACTGCATGATTCAAACTATATGACCTTTTAAGAAATGCAAAACTATGGAGATAATAAAAAGATCAGTGGTTACTAAGGGGAACAGGGAGGGCAGAGATGAATAGACAGAGTACAGAAGTTTTTAGGGCAGTGAAAATACTCTGTGTGATATTACAATCATGGATATATGGCATTAGACATTTATCCAAACCCACAGAATGTGTAACACCTAGAGTGAACCCACAGGTAAACTACAGACTCTGAGTGATAACGACATGTTAATGTAGGTACATCCACTGTAACAAATGCACCACTCTCGTGAGTAACGTTGATAATATGTGTGGGGATGGAGATACATGGGAAATCTCTGTATCTTCTGCTCTATTTTGCTGTGCCTAAAACTCCTCTAAAAAAAACTGTCATTAAAAAAGAAAAAAAATACAAAAACAAAAACCCTGATAGATCCTACAACATGCAATGTGATTACATCCATGTTCAGAGAAAACCACCAGTCACAAAAGACTTGTATGTATGAAGTCCAGAAAAATCTACGAACACCCTCTCCAGAAAGACATACAAGCACATAAAATATTAAATGCCACTTCAGATATTTATTTGACCATCTAACAGCTGATTAATGACACTCTTAAGGTTCCATGAGCTTTGAATTGAAAACTTCTGATTAATTTTTGCTTTATTTTTCATGTATATGAAACATATTATGAATTTAAGAGCACTGCCGTTGTAAGACTCAATGAGCAGGAATTATGAGCAGAGCATAGGAAAGTCACAATTTAGTTCACTGCACACATATTCACTGAATGCCCACCATGTACTGGGCACCTGCCTGGGCTGTGAAAACATCCTGGTGGCAGATTGCATCACATATGGATGAGGACCCAAAAGAACAGGGATAGATTTGACTTTTAGCTTGAACTTAGCTTAGATCTCGCATTAACCTGCCAATCCCTTCTTTTTATAAATGTTACAAATTTGCTCCTAAACATAAAAAGGAAAGGTCCTCTTTCCAAAATTAAAAATAATTTTGAATTTAAAAATTCTTTAAATTCATTTCCTACATTTGTTATTCATCATTAACATAAATGACGAACACACATATTAACACTGAAAAATAACATTAGGATTGTAAGGAATAAATTTTCCTTCTCAAAGTGCAAACGAGAGGCCAATGGAAAGAGTTCCTTACTGTGCAATCCTTTGGTCTCTCTGGGGACTTCATATCTACCTTTTAATTTAAGCACATGGGAAATGACTGCTAATGACATCTATCAGTCTGTGTCTTTTGTTTTCCTAACCATACCTGGGTTTTAGATTTCCACATCAGACAGCTGCTCAAGGCCACCTTTTCTGTACAGCCAAATACAAAGGTGTCTCCTTTCTCATCATATTGGCTGCATTCCCTTTCTAGTTCTCTATCAGCTCTCTTTACCTGATCTGTCCACCCTTTGGCACAAATTCCCATGATGCTTTCTCTGATGGACACAGCTGTCTCTACTTATTTTACAGCCCCATCATTGTATTCATACATAACTAAGGCACTCACAATTGTATTATAAAATGCTTGCATAATCAAAACAATATCCTCATTAAGTGGAGAATTTGTCATTTTACACAAGATTTGGTGCTTGTTCTTTAAGAAGTAGAAACCAATCAATGGAGAAAAACTATGTGGCACGGCAAATGGACTACCACAAATGTTATTCTCAGCATGCCCACTCGCTCCCCTGTCTTCCAATCACTATATTCTGCATCTTTTCAGTGTCCCAGGCAAAACTGGCTTATATGCATGGAATAACTCAAATTCAGAGAAACAAATATAATCTATACCATGCCTCTTTCCACCTGCCAAAAGTTTCAGTCTATGTAAAGGAACGGTGGGGAAGATGTAGAGATTAAAGTAAGCTTCTTTCAAGTTAGGAAATGGCTCCAATTTTTCCTTGATTTTTAATATTAGGTCATGTTAAATTTTGTTTGAAATGTTGATATAAACTACTTTAAATGAAGTTGTATTTCAAAGAAAACAACCTAAATTTCTTCATACAAATGTCTGCCAAATATCATCAATCTTACCAACCTAACATCACTTGCATAAATCTGGTCTCTAGGGTTTTCAAACTGAGTAAAATAAAATGTAACTAAGAATGAAACACTTAACGGAAGTATGAAATGAGTTATATTACCACTATTGGTCAGGGCATTCACAGATGAAGGGGTAGGGCAGACTTGTTGTGAAATGTCACAATAAACAGTATTCAGAGTATGAGGAAAGAAATCACAAACTTTTGGTGGTGTTGATGCTTTCTGAACTTTTTTCTTTGGCTGAGCAAGATTGGCCCTGAGCTAACATCGGTGCCAATCTTCTTCTACTTTATATGTTGGTTGCCACAACAGAGTGGCTGACAAGTGGTATAAGTCCGTGCCCGGGATCCAAAGCCACAAACCCAGGCCACCAAAGCAGAACATGCCGAACTTGACTGCACCACAAGGCCAGCTCTTCTGAACTCTTTTTTAATGTAAACTATGTATTTAAATATAACATACATATAGAAGTACCCAAATCAACAAGTTAAACAAACACGTATATATAAGCAGCATCCAAAACAAAAAGCAGAGCATTACAGAATCCCTAAAGCTCCCTCTCACACCGCTTCCAGACCTGTCCTCCCAAGGTTATGCACTGTCCTGCCTTCTGACAACTATGCTAAACATCCGTCCTCAAAAGATATCACTGGGTTTTAATACACAGTTTATTACACTTATTTCCATCATTTATCTCTACAAATGACAGCTGTACCTTCACACGGTCATGTGCCACATAAAGACTTTTCAGCCGACAATGGACTGGATATACAATGATGGTCCCATAAGATTAGTACCATATAGCCTAGGTGTGTAGCAGGCTGTACCATCTGGGTTTGTGTAAGTACTGGAGGGGAGAAAGAAATTTCCCTCTACCCTTCCAGGTTCTGGCTGGTCTAAGAATTAAAGTGACATGAGACAAATAAACAGAAGAAAACAAACAAAAGTTTAATAACGTGTATGCAAGGGAGAAATCCAGAAAAACCAAGTAACTCACCAAAATGGCTGCAGCTCTCACCTTAAATACCCTCCTCAGCTAAAGACAAATGAAGATATTGGGGGTGGGGAGAGTCAGGGACTTCAAAGGGAATGAAGGCAATTCACAGGTGGGTGACAAGAAGCAAACATTTGGAAAACAAGTGTTTGGCCATACAGAAACACCAAGAACACAGAAGTGAGCCCCAAACATAGGCTTTTCCAGGTTCCTCCCTGCCTACCACCTAGTTTATGTTATGCTAAGGTGATGGCTTGCTTCCTGAGATAGGTTTTTTTAACCTGAATTCCTTTAGGCAGTTAAGGAGGTGGTAACAAGAAAAACTTTCTGAATCTTTTGGTTCTTAAAAATAATCAGGCTAGGGGGCAGGCCCCGTGGTAGAGTGGTTAAGTTCGCACGCTCCGCTGCAGGAGGCTCAGTGTTTCGTCAGTTCGAATCCTGGGCGTGGACATGGCACTGCTCATCAAACCACACTGAAGCGGTATCCCACATGCCACAACTACAAGGACCCACAACTAAGAATATACAACTATGTACCCGGGGGCTTTGGGGAGAAAAAGGAAAAAAATAAAATCTTTAAAAAAAAAATCAGGCTGAAATAATCCTCATGTTAAAGAGACACATTTTCAGGTGTAAATTTTGTTCTCCTTTAGTACACTGTATGATGCTCGCACAAAGACGAAATCGCCTAATGTCGTATGTCTCAGAATGTATCCCCATTGGTAAGTGACGCATGACTGTACTACTCTATTTTTCAATATTTTAAGTAACATACATTCCAGATTTAATGAAATCCACACTAAATAGACTGTATGGCATCCCCAAACCATGAGTGCCATTTTACAAACACTACTCTGAGAGAACAAGTGATAATCCTAATGGGTCAGGAATTACTGAAAATTCACTACTGGGGGCCTCAAGCCAGTTGACCAGGACTTACTTAGAAGCTGCATGCCACTTACACAGTACCTGACCATAATACCAGAACAACTGTTCTTCCAGATATCATCTTCCTATCATGAACAATTCAGAGAATACAAGAGAGACTAATACTTTAATAATACTGGTTTTGACTATTCAGTGGGTCCAGTAGAGCAGAGGGGAGCAGTTAAAACTACATGGCAAAAATGTCCCAAAAGGATATTAACTAAGAAACAAAGAACAAAGGCATTAAGAAAGAGCAATAACTCAGCCTCCCATTCATTTTTATTAAACTTAATTGCTATTTCATGCTTGCTAAAGGCTCATAAAATAGAAGCCCTACTCCAAAAGAGTAAACAATACTCCAGATACTGGAGAGAGAGACGCAAGAGCCGATGACAAGAAAGATATAATTTTCATATAAATTCACTTTAGAAAGTTTCTGGATTTACTCCAACATGATACGTAAGAGAGAAACTTCACTCATACATGCATACATATATTCATTCCTTTAAATATCCACCACACACTTACTTGTCAATTTCCAGCTCAGGCCTATATCACTTCCCCTGGAGATCAGTACTGATCCTATATGAATAATTTTCTTTCTCAACTAATAACTTTTGACAGAACTGCACTACATTCTCAAGCATTATGGCTAACTAAACAAGCTGGAAAAGTACCACTGATGCTTTGAAACCAGAATATAGTCGTGATAAATGTTTTCATCTTTAGTAAACTGAGTTTTATGACTTTAAGAAGCAAAAATAAACATCAGTGATATTTTTAAGTTAGCTAAAACATAATGGATATATTATATCTTCCGTGATGGACCTTACTTCCTTAATCCAAATAAAGCTGAATAACTTTGATCTCAAAGAGATTACTGTCTAGTGGTAAAGATAGAACAAGTAGACAGAAAATGCATACAATGAGACAGAAAATAAGTATCTTAACAGAGGCAGAAATTTCATGTTATAAAAGCCTTCCCAGAGGGTGTTGGGTAACAAAAGAGGTCTGTAATCAAATCAATCTGGGAAATATAAAAATGTAGTAAATAAATTTAAACAGATTAAAATGCTAATCACCACGGCCATTCTCCAATAGAAGGCTGCATTTCCTAAGTATATTTGACCAGGGCATCCTGATTTGCACAGCATGTTGAATGTCTAGTGTTTTGCAGACAGACTTTGGGAATCGATATCTTTGGGAATTTAGAAAAGCAGAGGCTGCTTTACGCTAAGGGGGTCAGGAAATATTTCATATAAGAACTAGTGTCTACGCTGGGCCTAGAAAGATGTAGGGTTAAGACACTGTGGGGAAAGAGGACTTAGTGAAAAGGCTATTTCAGGCAGGAGAACAAGGCAACAAAGCACCTGCAAAGAACTGAGAAAAGTGAGTAGTTCAAAGTAAATGTAGCATAAGCAGCATGAAAATGAGTTACAAAAATAAAGATTCAGCAAGGACATTAGACTTTAACGAAGAAAGTTTTCATATGCCAAAAACTTTGGGAGTTCAGTTGATAAGAAATGTACAAAATGGCCCTATTGGCCCAGGACATTTCTAGTTTACACTTGTGGACCAGAGTTAAATCAAGTATGGCATTTATTCAAATCAAAAGACTTCAGTTTAGAAGATAAATTATATGATCATTTGGTAATACATAAAACATGATTTTGTAAGTTCATATCATTTAGATACAGAAAATAGAGTATGCACAGATTAAATTATATAATGTCTGGAATACGCTTCAAAATAATTGGGGCAAGGTATAAATGAAAAAGATTGTGCATGAGTTGATGATTGTTGAAACTAGATGATAAGTACACGGTGGTTTGTTATACAACTTTCTTCAAATAATGGTACATATTTCCCAAAAGAAAACTTTTTTAGAAAATGACATTAATAGGAGATGAAATGGTATTTCTGTGGAATTACTAATTTAACAAAATACAATATTTTAGCTATACTACTAAATAACCACGATTTATCAAATAAGCAGAATTCCATTTTAAGGTGACTAAAAATTCACCTTCTTTCATCCAGAACTTCATAATTTAAAGTAAGAATGAAAACTAGGAAGAAAGGATACTCTATTCCCTCTTCAGCTTAAAGGTATTTTCACTATAAATGGTTACATTGAGAAGTTATTATAAAATCCCAGAAAAACATGAAATTTAATTGATTTCTTTGAAAATGTGCCCGTTTCTATATTGATTCTGCAAATTTATTCAAAAGCTTTACATATTTACTTTTTTTAGTGTCAGACAGAAAAATCTGTAAGTTGATCCAAGTTAGGACATTCCACAAACAAATTATTCTACTGCAAAATACTCCTCCAGAAAAGCTGCAAATATCATCAATGTACAAAATCAAAGCTATTTTAAAATAAATTGTATTTATAGCCTACAGTACAATAGGTCTTTTAAAAAAATTCTTCTTATATGTAGGTCCTTATTTGAAACAAATACATTTCTATCACCTGCTACTTAAATGACAGAAACTCAAATTAGTAGTAACGGATTTCACTCATGTAGAGGTATATAATTAAAGATACAACCTATATCTACACCATTCTATGCAAAATTTTATTAGACCAACTAAGCTGAAAAATTACTATTATTATATATAATTTTTCCCATTTGTCTAATAAAACAGAGTACTGTGAAAAGTCTATTCTCAGTTCTAATTTATCAAAATTATTACAAAGCCTATGTTCTTCAAATCTAACTATAAGTTTAATACACAAATCTAATTTTAAACTGCTCTTCTATAATAAGGTTTAATTTTTGTTTTAAAATTCTATACTGAATATTAAATTCATTATTGAAAATCTATATTTTTTACTTATGCACTAAAAAAACTACAACATAAATAAGCTCTCTAAGATAATATCTCCATTATTAACTTACTTATATCTATTAACTTCTCATTAATCACTGTGGCAACTGAATGTATACGCTAGCATTTATTACACAGAAAGAAACTGACACCTATTGGCAAATGTAATATTACTGTCAACATGTACTGTCCAGTAGAGTCTAATGTTTAAATGAGGTTTAAATTTCAAAACACACATTGCCATTTAAATAAACTGTCTCAACAAATAATGATTTAGGATTTTTTTTCCCAATTTAACACTCAGTTGAGGCAGCACAAGCTACCTTTATTTTTTAAAAAGAAAAGAAAAGGTGGCTGTATGCTCCTGACGAGATTTTAAAAAGTGAAAGCAGCTACCAAGAAAAACAGGCTCTAAGTGTAACATTAAAATAAAGCCATAACAGAGATGTCTGCCTTTGCAGAAGCCAAGATACATATCTTTGATTAATGATGAACAGCAGAAGACTACTGATAAGAGGTAAAGACAAATGCTCAGGAAAACGCAGCATCTGAATCTGGCTGCAATATTCATCCTCTGTTGATTCACTCCTCTGTAACCCACATACTTGGAAGAAATGGATAGATTCATACATGGTTCCTTAGATAGGCTTTTTTCTCTAGTTGTTTTAATTATAAGTAATACAAATATAATATAATATATTAATGCATAAGACCTGGATAAGAACAAAGAATAATTATACTAAAACAGGCCATGCAATATCCAAAGCTTCCCATATTATGTATATACTACACTTGTGAATGAAGATATTATTAACGAATACATGCTCCCCCAAAACTTTTAATTTATTTAACATAGAGATATAACAATAAGACATGTATTGTACTTATGTACATTTATTAATTATTAAAGTATCAATAAATTTCTGATCAGCACAAAATAAATGACTGATAATTGGGTTCACGTATTCATTCGTTCAAGAAATAGTTAACAAGAGCTACACTGCGCCAGCCAACGTCCTAGGTGCTGGAGATACTAATGGAAATCTGTAAATGGTGTACATTAGGCTTTGTGATAAAACAAAAAATAACTCAATGAAACAGGATCTCTGTTATTATCTTTGTGATCTCTGATGAAATGATTACAAGCTCAAGGAGATGAGTTGTATTCTTCACAGTCTACAAAATGATAAATATGTGTTATAATTAATTATCATATTGTTACATATAGTGTAAAACATAGTATATAATATATACAATTATGTATAGACTCTAATGTATTAATTATATCAAGAATATGAGCTCTTACAGAAAGGAATAATGTCAACTACCCAGTGCTTAATACATGGTAGATATTAGGTAAACATCTAATGAATAAGTGTGAAAATAGGTGTAATATTTCAGAAGATGCAGCAATATGATTGGGATTCCCTAGTCATAATAAAACTGAGATCTGTGCCAAGAGAACTATTTCTGTAGCATATACATATCAGACTCTCTGGTAAATTAGCTATAGTTTGGATGGTGAGTTGACAAAGCTAAAACATAAGACAAGAGTGGGAATTATTGTTTTACTAGACTGTAGTGGAAAAAAAAACAAATTCTAACTGCAGACTTCCTTCAGACTCAACTCCTGCTGTAATTTCTATCCATCTGGGCTGCCCTACTAATCTTGGACTTGCCAGGTCCCACAAGTGCATGAGTCAATTGCTTAAAAAAAAAAACCACATCAATCTCTTTCTTTCTCTTTGTGTGTGTATCCATTCTATGCTTATTTCTGCACTTCTGGGCAGTAGTAGAAGTTGTGAGAGGTGGTAGAAAGAAGGAGGGAGAGGAGGAGAGAGACTGAGACATTTCATTGAGTTTCAAATCCCTCATGTACGATAATCCAGTTACTTTCTCAAGTATGTTATGTTAATTAAGTAATTTAACAACTGCTTTGAAAGTATAACATAGCTACATGAACCTACATTAACTACAACTACTCAAGGAGGATAAATAAGGAGAAACTTACGCAATATAGTACAAAGCTTGCTCAACAATATGAAGAAAATGTGTTGCGGGTTGAAAATACGTACCATAAAATTATAGTACTAAATACGACATCCCCAGAAACACAGGACTATCCTAATAACTGAATACCCATGACATGCTGATGCTAGGATTACAATTAGTTTCCTGATTCTATCAAGTAAATAGTATAAACTCATATGCATATGACAGGAAACAAATCAAGTTGGTACATACTTGTCACAAAAAACTTTTTTGTGAAAGTACAGCTATCAAAGGCAGCAATTTTCTCCTGTAACACAACGACGAGGATCCTAAAATTAGAGGGAAAAAATAAAAGAAAATGTGAACATGAAATTCTATAAATTGAACCATAAATAAGTTAAATCATCTAGATTGAAACAAGTATCTACCAATGCAATTTAAAAAATTAAACATTTTTTATAACATTTAGACTAGAAATATCTGCCACTTAAAATGTAAAAATGTAACAAAATCCTCAATATAATCAAGATAGAAATGATACAGTGAGAAAAGTGACAGGAGAACAAATTACACCTCAAAAAGTCATTTTCCTCTAAATAAAATTTTATTTTCATTCATTATAAATCAAATAAATCTATCTTCATTAAGAATGTATGAGATCAATAAAGTGCTGGCTATTTACTAAAAGTGTTTTTCCAGTGCTGGCTCAAAGTCATGGAATTAAACATAAAACAGATTTACGTAACCTGTCATTTAAAATGATTGCTGAATTTCCCAAGACGAGCAAAAAATAAAGGGAAGAAAGAAAACTCAGATATCTATTATTCAGTGTAAATGAGTCTTTTCTGATTGACTCAATATATTAAAATTTAATCAGAATCTGTATAAACTATATTTCTCCCAGAACCCAAGATTTATACATAATTAGGAAAATAATTTAGTTATAATTTTTTCAAAATCAAAATTCCTAAAACACATCTGAAATGAAGCTATTTTATAAACTATATTTTAGAGTACTGCTCCTTGTAGGACATTAATATAAATACCAAATTTCAAAGTTATTTTAAAGAACCAAATAAAAGATTATAATTGTTGTTAAATATTTAACATACTCAGTATATTTTTCAAAATTTGGGGAAGGTAAATCTGAGTAACAGATGTTAATGATGCATAAGGAAAAAAATGTTGTATTTAACATGCATGCTTTATTAATCTTGTTCATTTACTGATGCAGAACAAAATCCTTAACACTGCTGACAACACATAATAAATGATTCCATCGTGGCACTTAACAGAAGAAACCAACCAATCATCAGACCCAGGTTAAAGGGCTGAGGGAATCCATAATAACAAGGTGACAAACCCAAATGAGAGCAAATGCAGAAAAGACAAATCAGAGATGAAAAAGATATAATCCAGCAGTCCCTCCCCAAAACACAGTAACAAAATGATTTCCACAAGGAAAGTTTAATTTATCATGAATATTGATAAGTTCAAAAGACTATGCCATACATCTGATTTGCAAAAACAAATGCAAAATTAACCAAAGACCTGGTGAATCAGGCTTGATATCTTATAAAGTCTACACAGCATCTTGAAATCTACACGATAGTTTTTCCTCTAGCATTCGCCACATTTGAACTCATATAATTTCTAATTGGAAAATCAATTCCAAAAAAAATTACATAATGTATCCAAATCAACAGATCTTTTGTTGGAACATATCTTCATATAGTTTTCCTTTTAAAAAAATTCACGTAAAATATGAACCTTTGCTACCTCAAACAAATATCCAGAGAACTTCATTTCCACTTTTCATTGATGATATTTCATATTCATAAATCACTCTTCTATCTGCTTTTATTCCTACTCACAAGTTTCATAATCATTAATTACTTGTGATGAGGACACCAAATGACTATGAAAAAATAAACTCTCTTAATTTTCAAGGTAATTTCTATCTATTAGAATGTTAAATATTTTCATTATTTCATGGCCAAAATTAAAAGACAGAAAGACAAAAATATTTGCTGTAAGAAAAGTAAATCCTAACTGTATTTTCAAGAGCATTATCCAGAAACACAGTACTTGGAACAAGTGCAGAGTTGAAGAAAAAAACAATTTTGTGCTTCACAGCCCTTTTAACAGTTTGAAAAAATAATACAAGAAAAACTTTCCAAAAAATTTAACTTGATTCTGTTTTTCTATTTTCTAGTATATTCATGTATTTGTAATATAAGTAAATTGTGACCCAAAAATCTATTTGTACTTATCTCCCTTTTCAAACGTCTTCAAGTTTCTCTTTGGAATCTACTTTATGACAGCACAAAGAACACTTGAAGGAGACCTATCATTACAGGTTTTCAAGTTAAATATATTACCTACTGGATCCATCCATTTGATAATGTTGACTTTGAATAATTTGATGTGTCACTGGATAATGACATTATCCCAGTAATAATATGAGTATTTCTCCTACTTCCTATAATTTTGAGTTTGATATTATTTGAAGTATAAATATGCATAATAATTAGATCTTCATTACGAATTGCACACTCTCCTCTTCTTTGTCCTGTTTAATGATTTTGTACTTGAGTTCAAATACTCTCATCATTAATATCATAGCTCATGTGTTTTTTTACTTTAGTTTGTATTTGTCAGCTGTCTTTATCCTTGGATTACATTCAACTTACCTGAGTCACTTTTTGAAATATCCCTTTAAAATCTAACCTTAGAGTCTTTTACTATAAAATGTGCTTTATATTGAGATGGCAAAAAATATTTCGTTTTCCATGTTCCATGTGTTTGCTTTTTGATGAGATAAAGGATTTATAGTTTGCATTCATGACCTTGCTGAAGACATTTACCATTGTAGGACTTCAGTCTCCTCAAATGTAAAAGGAACGTGTTGAGTAATAGAAGATTCTTAAGGTCCTTTTCTCCTCTAATGTTCTGTGGTTATATAAATTAATTCTTCATTATCACTAGGTCAAGTAGAAGTTCAACCCAGATCTGAACATTTTCCTAGAGATTTTAACAAAATAGGTTTTAAAGAAGGAAAATCTTCTAGTGCCTGTTTTAGCTCCACTGCGAAGTCTTAAGGATTAAGAACACTTAAAAGCCTTTTTTGGTGTTTTGATGAATGCTAACAGGAAAATTATATTTCACATCATAAATCAGTAACGACATAGAAGTACATACATTATATATACTAAGAAGTTATATGATACATATAAAAAGGTTCCTCAAAGCAATACTGAACCTTTGTTTGTTTGCTCAGATACTTTCTATTCTTTTCTATTTCATTTTTTAAAATGCTGGTTCTGACTCACTGAACATGGTTATGCTTTGAAATGCTGGTTATGACTGAATTCACAATTCACTAATGGCTCAAGACTAGAAGTCTGAAAACATTCATTAAGAAATCCTAAGGGCTACTCTATTTGTCAGAACTCAGAAGGTGTTTTGTGACGTTTAAAAAATAAATCGAAGATAGTCAATGATATTGGTAGAGCTCTACATGCCCAGGAGGTATGTTACCCTGTACCAGAGGCACATGAAAAAATGCTTACCGCTTGTTGCAATGGAGATCATAGATAGGTGTTTTAAACTGAATGGACTTGACCATCTCCCCAGTACGAAGTGAATATAGATCCACACAACAGTAAGGTGGACTTGTTCTAAAAAAAAAAAAAGACAAAAGCCATTATTTTTAACTAGGTGAGAGGGCCAGTAAACTCTACTCTACATTTTCTTATTAACATAATCTTAAAAGCTCTTATTAATATAAGCAAGTTGATTTGAACTATTAAAAAAGATCATAATATATTCCAATCAACTCATTTCAGGAATGCAAACTTAGGGAAAGAAAAAAATGAAACAGAGTCATCAAATTAGTACCATACAAAAGAAAAATCATAAATTATCTGAATAAATGCAGAAAGGAATTTGATAAAATTAAAAACCAACTCATGATAAGAAATATTTCATTAACCTCATAAAGGATACCAATCTGAAAACTAACAAACAAAAACTAGCAATCACACATAATGGTAAAATACTGAAAGTTTTCATCCTAAAATCAAGAAATAGACAAGAATACTCATTATTGCCACTTCTATTCAACAGAGTATGGAAGGTCCGGTGCATAAGGCAAGAAAACAAATTACTACACGGAAGAAATAAACCTGTCATTATTTGCTGAGAACTTGATTATATAAGTATAACCCCCTCCCCCGAAAGAAATCTGTAAGTAGAAATACATATACAGCCAACACCACAACAAAGATAAACCATTCAAAATAATATGTGGATTTACCAAGATCATTAGATAACAGTACCTGTATTTTTATAAGTTAAGGACAAACAATTATAAAGAAAATTTTAAAACAGATCATATGTTGAATATATGAATATCGAATATACTGGATTAAAGATAAGGAAATATTTCAATATATTTACACAAAAACAAAACAAAACCAGAATAAATGGAAGTATATATCACAGGACGACAGACTTTCTAAACTGATAAAAGTTCAACTCTAATCAAAAATCTACCAGAATGGGAGTGTAAACTGGTGCAGCCGCTATGGAAAATGGTATGGGGTTTCCTCAGAAAATTGAGAATAGATCTACCATATGGTCCAGCTATTCCATTGCTGGGTATTTATCAAGAGAACTTGAAAACACACAAGCATAAAGATACATGCACCCCTATGTTCATTGCAGCATTATTCACAATAGCCAAGGCCTGGAAGCAACCTAGGCGTCCATCAAGGGAGGAATGGATAAAAGAAGATGTGGTAGTATATACACACAATGGAATACCACTCAGCCATAAGAAATGATGAAATCCGGCCATTTGTGACAACATAGATAGACCTTGAGAATATTATGCTAAGTGAATAAGTCAGAGGAGGAAAGTCAAATACCATACGATCTCACTCATAAGTAGAAGATAAAAACAACGGCAAACAAACACATAGCAACAGAGACTGGATTGATGGTTACCAGAGGGGAAGTGGGGAGGAAGGAGGGTGAAAGGGGTGATTAGGCACATATGTGTGGTGATGGATTACAAATAGTCTTTGGGTGGTGAACATGATGTAACACAGAATTAGAATTATAATATGATGCACATCTGAAAGTTATATAACATTATAATCCAATGTTACTGCTATAAAAATAAATTTTTTTTTTTAAATCTACCAGGAATGAGACTTCCTTCTAAAATGGACATGGACACACATTCCACATGGTAAGGCTGATATTGTAAAGGTATACTAATTAAGACACTGTGTTCTTGACACTAGAACAGATGAAGAGAGCAATGTTTCCACTTTAAGAAAGTAGGAAACGAAGAGCAAGTTAAATCCGATGAAAGTAGAATGACAGAATTAATACAAGAAGAAATCAACAAAATAAAACTTGAGTAAACAAAAGAAAAAAAATGAAACTAAGACCTAGTTCTTTAAAAACAAAGTAAACCAAACTAAAAAGAAACATAATTTGAATATTCCAGTATCTATGAAAGAAATTAAACTTATAATTTAAAACTTCTCAAGAAGAAATACTCAAAAATTTGTAAATTCTATCAATCATTTAAAGAAAAAGATTTAGATATCCTACACAAATTCTTTCCTAAGGTAGAAGAGTAGTCACTTCCCAACTTATTTTATGAGGCCAGTAACACCTGAAAACTAAACATACTTCACAAGAAAAGAAACTACAGATACATATATATATATGTCTCATGAATTTACACCAAAAATTCCTCAACAAAATATTAACAAGTCAAATCCAGCAACACAAAACCAGATGAGGCATTTAGCTCAGGAATAAAGGTTGTGGAATGAAAGAGAACTTCTTGAACCTGATGAAGGCCATCTATAAAAAACCTACAGATGAAAGAATAAACATTTTCCCCAAAAGATCATGAACCAGGTAAAACTGTCTGCTCTTATCACTCCTACTTAACAATGACAAGCTAATTTTAAAATCTGTATGAAAATTTACAGAACGTGATTGGGGAACTTTACATACATGAGACTTATTGTTAAGCTACAACAATTAACATAGTATGAGATAGGACCTCACAACTGTTAGAATGGCTATCACCAAAAAGATGAGAAATAAATATTGGCGAAGATGTGGAAAAAAAGAGAACCCTTGTGCACTGCTGGTGGGAATGTAAATTGGTGCAACCACTATGGAAAACAGAAGGAGGGCTCCTTAAAAAATTAAAAACAGAACTACCATATGCATGACCAGCAATTCCACTTACGGGTATTTATCTGAAGGAAATAAAAGGACCAACTCAAAAAAGATTTATGCACTACCATGTTGACTGCAGCATTATTTACAATAGCCAAGACATGGAAGCAACCTAACTGTTCATCAACAGATGAATGGATAAAGAAAATGTGGGGGCCAGCCTCATGGCCAAGTAGTTAAGTTCACGCACTCCACTTTGGTAGCCCAGAGTTTCACTGGTTTGGATCTTGGGTCCAGACCCAGCACTGCTCGTCAAGCCATGCTGAGGTGGCATCCCACATAGTAGAACTAGAAAGATCTACAACTAAAATATACAACCATGTACTGGGGTCTTTGGGGAGGAGAAGAAGAAGAAGGAAAAAAAAGAAACTGTGACACATACACACACACACACACATATACAATGAAACATTATTCAGCCATAAAAAAGAAGGAAATCTTGCCACTTGGGACAATAAGGATAGACCTTGAGGGCAATATACTGAGTGAAATAAGCCAGACAGAGAAAGACAAATACTGTATGATGTCATTTATATGTGGAATTTTTTTAAAAACTGAATTCATAGATACAGAGAACAGATTGATAACTGTGAGAAGTAGGGGGTGGGAGGTAAGTGACATGGTGAGGGTGGTCAAAGGTACAAATGCCCAGCTATAAGATGAGTAAGTCTTGGGGATGTAATGTACAGCATGGTGACTATAGTTAACAATACTGTATTATATATTTAAAAGTTACTAAGAGAGATCTCAAAAGTTCTCATCACAAGAAAAAAAATTGTAACTATGAGTGGGTGTAGGGATGGATGTTAACCAGACTTATCGTGGTGATTACTCTGCAATACATACAAATATCAAATCATTATGTTGTACACCTGAAACTAATATAATGTCATGCATCAACTACATCTCAATTTTTTAAAAAGATAGTATGATTGTCTGAGCATAGATACATAGATCAAGGGAACAGAACACAGACTCCGTAAACAAACTCACACATATAGCCAACTGATTTTCAGCAAAGGTGTCACAGAATTAAACGATGAAAGGACAGTCTTTTGACCAAATATTGCTAAAAGAACTAGATATTTGCGTGGAAAAAATTAAGTTTTCCTGTAATTTATATTATATATAAAAGTTAACTCAAAATAATTCATAGATCTAAAAACATAAGAACCAAAACTATACAGCTTCTAGAAGAAAATATAGCAGAAAAATCTATTTCTTAAACAGGGAAAGGCATGAATGAATAGATATAACTGACAACACAGAATTCACCAAAATTTAAAACTTTTACTTTTTAATACAGAGGTAAAAAAATGAAAAAGCAAGCCCCATGTTACGAGAAAACAGTTTCAAAAGATATCTGACAAAGGGTTCGTACCCAGAATATAAAAAGAAATCCTATCACTCAATAATAATGATACACACAACGTATTTTTTAAATAGCCATAATATTTTAAAAGACACTTCATCAGGAAAGATGTAGAGATAACAACTAAGTACTTGAATAGATATTAAACGTCACTAATCACCATAATAAAACCACTAAGGCATACCACTACATTCACCAGAATGGCAAAAATTTAAAAGACTGGTAATACAAGAACGCAAAGTAACTGAAACTCACATACATAGCTGTTGGGAATGCAAAATGATACAGTTACTTTGAAAAATAGTTTATCAGCTTTTATAAATTAAACATACTCTTCACCTAGGTAATTTGTTATTCATAATAATAAAAACAGTTAAATATTGATCAAGAGGAGAATAGACAAATATATTGTGATATATTGATGCAACGGAATATTATTCAGCAATTTAAAAGGACAAATTATCCACACAACAAAATAGATGAATCTCAAAACCATTATGAAGTAGAAAAAAAGCCCAAACATAAAGGTCTACATACTGTATGAGTCTCTTTCAATGCAAAAGCTAGAAAGGCAAAACTATAATAACAGGAAGCAGATTAGTGGTTGCCAGGGGCCAGAGAAGAAGGGAATCTATAACATGCGCATGAGAAATTTCGCGGGCGATGGAAATGTGGCGGTGTCTTAATTATGGTGGGTACTTACACAACTGTATACAACTGGCAAAACTGGAAGTGGGGGAGAATCTAGTAAAAGCCAAACTTCAATCTCAAAACTGACACAAGGCAAAAATTCTTTTCTTAATGTTCCCAACTAATTAATCCAGTCCTCTGCTGAGATAACAATGAGTTAATAACGAATGAAATCTAACATTTTGCCAGACCAACTGGGAAGGAAAAAACAGCTTGTCACCTTCAATTAGCAGCTCATTATAGCCACAGTACACTAGAAACTTGAATTCTGATCATTTCACTGGCATTCATACAATGTCACAACTGAGATTCTTCCTGAAGAAAGCCTTCAATAGAAGTAGACAAAACAAATGCTATGAAGGCTCAGTGGAGAGTTGACTACACAAGACTTGGTAGAACTGAAAATTCTATTTATATATGGAAAAAAATCTCTTACTCAATGCCTAACAGAAAAAGATAATTCTTTAAAATAAGCGCTTTTCAGAAAGTCACACATTCATAAAGGAGTCACGCTATCTGCCAATAACACAGTTGTGTACACGCCTGACATATCCTTTTGTTCTCTATTTTCTCTCTTTTTAAAAGCCGTAACCATTTCCCTGAGACACAGCAAGACAATCTTAATTTTCCTCATGGGTAGGCTGATGAGAAAGCTTTCCATGACATCAGCAGCATGCAGGCCCCCTAACAGAAAGGATGCGAGCTATACTGAAACATACAGACATGAAACCAGCGTTTACTTTGCTCTGTATACACCAAACAGTGCTACAAGAAAGGTGGATATAGAATGAGTCCTCATTAGATTTCTACAGCTCAAATGGGTTAACATTTTTACAGGTTTGCGTCTGATATCTAAACATAAAGCTTCACTTTAAGATAAACCTAATACTTTAAGGGAAAAAAGTTTCACATAGAAATGTTGAGAGCACAATTTAGAATGAAACTGAATCCACAGCAAGCAAACACCAGAGGTTGGAAGGAAAGCAGGAATGAAGCAATTTGTATTATTAGACGGTTGGTCAAAGAACTCTAAATTGTGCCCAGGCATCTTTGTTTTTCTAATATATAGATATTAACATGCATAGAATAAAGCTTTTTTGTACTTTTCATGATTAATATAAAATAGAAATGAATGCAAATTCTCCTTAACTGACCTTTTCTTTACCTAAGTAACTTTAATAGTGAGTAACCCAGGACATATGTTCAAAAATTTTGTATCGGAACTGTTACGTATTGTACATGTGACCTACACCCATAAAGGAACTCATTAAGCTTTTATTAGGGAGGGAAAAGTCCTCCCACAGCCAAAGGTATGGAATTTATACAGTTCATTCACTTCAGTGGAGAGGGCTGACTACGACTATTTAAAGAGCAAAATTTTTAAAAAGCTTCCATCACTGAAAATGAAACAGCTAAATTAAGCAATTATGAACTAAAAAACAAAACAGTTAAATTGAATTTCTTAAGGGGAAAAATATTGAAAATATAAACATAGAAGATAAACACCAAGAAGAAAACATTAAACATTTTCATCTAAATATCTTGCCCATTTTCAGCATTTCTTAGTTTCTCTGTAATCCTTTTCATCACATTTTAAATTTTTTTTAAATATACTTTATTTTTTTAGAGTGGTTTTAGGTTCACAGCAAAACTGAGCAGAAGGTAGAGAGATTTTCCATATACCCCCTGCTCCCATTCATGCATACTCTACACCATTATCAACGTCCCCCACCAGAGGGGAACGTTTGCTACAATCGATGAACCTACAATGACACATCATAATCACCCAAAGTCCATAGTTTATATTAGGGCTCACTCTTGGTGTTGTACATTCTATGGGTCTGGACAAATTTATATTGATAGGTATCTAACATTATAGTATCATACAGCATCGTCTCACTACCCTAACAATCCTGTGCGATGTGCCTATTCATCCCCCCTTCACCGCTAACCCTTGGCAAACACTGGTCTTTTTACTATCTCCATAGTTTTGCCTTTTCCAGGATGTTGTATAGTTGGAATCATACAGTATGTAGCCTTTTCAGACTGGCTTCCTTCACTTGGTAATATGCATTTAAGTTTCACCCATTTCTTTTCATGGCTTAATGGCTCATTTAACTTTAGTGCTCAATAATATTCCATTATCCAGATGTACCACAGTTTATTTGTCTATTCACCCACTGAAGGATATCTTAGTTCCTTCCACATTCTAGCAATTATGAATAAGGCTGCTATAAATACTCATGCAGTTTTTTGAGCAGACGTTAAGTTTTCAACTCCTTTGGGTAAATACAAAGCAGGGCAATTGCTGAATTGTATGCGAAGAATATGTTTACTTTTGTATGAAACTGCCAAACTGTCTTCCAAAGTAGTTTTACCATTTTGCATTCCCACCAGAAATGAAAGAGAGTTCCTATCGGTCCACATCCTCACCAGTATTTGATGTTGTCAGTGTTCTGGATTTTGGCCATTCTAATAGGTAAACAGTGGTATCTCGTTTTTTGTGGTTGTTTTGTTTTTTAAAGATTTTATTTTTCCTTTTCCTCCCCAGTACATAGCTGCATATTTTTAGTTGCGGGTCCTTCTAGTTGTGGCATGTGGGACGCCACCTCAGCATGGCCTGATGAGCAGAGCCATGTCTGCGCCCAGGATCTGAACTGGCGAAACCCTGGGTAGTTGAAGCGGAGCACGTGAACCTAACCACCTGGCCACCAGGCCAGCCCCACTCATTGTTCTTTTAACTTGAATTTCCCTGATGACATATGATATGAAGAATTTTTTCAAATGCTTATTTGATATGTGTATAGCATGTCTGGCGTGAGGTCTTTTGCCCAATTTTTAATCAGGTTGTTGATTTTCTTATTGTTGAGTTTTAAAAAAAGCTCTTTGTATATTTTGTATAACAGTCCTTTATCAGATATGTGTTTTGCAAGTGTTTTCTCTCAATCGGTGGCTTGTATTCTCATTCTCGACAGTATTTTTGAAAAGCAGAAATATTTAATTTTAATGAAATCCAACATTTATTCAGAAAATTGAATCTGTGAAGTATAGGACAAATCTCAGAAACATTTCCAGAATTAAGAGTAAATGAATAAAAGAGATGAAATGGAAGAAAGCAGACAAAAAAGAATTGAACACAGAGATTCAATTTATGAAAATACACATTACTGAAGAAATTCTGCCTCAAGACTGCAGTATCAATCCCTGCCTGACAGTTTCCAGCCTACCAGCCTACCCTATTTCCTACCTGCCAGCCCCACAATCACATAAGTCAATTCATTGAAATGAAAATCACATGTGTGTGTTTGTGTGTACACTGAATAATATACTGGGGAATCAAGAATACAACATGCATACCCACAGCCAGGCATTTGCTCAACAAAGAACTGTGACTTTGCATCTCTGGCTGAGTCTTTTTTTTTTTTTTAAGATTGGCACCTGAGCTTACATCTGTTGCCAATCTTTCTTCCCCTCCCCCTCCTGTCCTTCTCCTTCTTCTTCTCCCCAAAGCCCCCCAGTACATAGTTGTATACTCTAGTTGTGAGTGCCTCTGGTTGTGCTTTGTGGGACCCCACCTCAGCATGGTCTGATGAGCGGTGCCATGTCCGCACCCACGATGCAAACCAGTGAAACCCTGGGCTGCAAAAGTGGAGCGCACAAACTTAACCACTTGGCCACAGGTCTGGCCCCTCTGGCTGAATCTTTACTCTGCACAAGCCAGAGATGAAGGCTAAGGCAGAGTTGTAGATGTTATTACCAAACACTCAAGGACTGTCCCAGCTCAGAGCCAATTTGCAAAAGTTATAACTTTTCTTTTTGGTTCCTGGTGTTTAAGAAAATCTCTGTCAGGTCACTGGCTGATTGCTGAGATAATAAAGATTTCAATAATCACACAAAACACCAAATACAGTCTTTACAAAAAGTTTGGAAAAGTCACTCAACAATGTATGGCTGCAGGCCTCAACAAGCAAAAAGAGCACACCTTGGGGACGGGGGACAATCTGATGTTCAGAGCTGCCACATTATAATATTTAAAATGTTCACTGTTCAACAAAAAAATTGCAAGGATACAAAGAAACAGGAAAGTATAGCTCATTTATAAAACAAAAATAAATCTACAGAAACTGACACTGAGGAAACCCAGACATTGGACTTACCATACAAAGAATTTAGATAAATTGTCTTAAATATGCTCAAAGAGCTAAAAGACACTAGAGAAAAAAACTACAGGAAAAAGAGGAATTAACAAATTGAGGGTATCAATAAAGACCTAGAAACTATTAAAAAAGAATCACATCGAAATAATAGAACTAAAAAGTACAATAACTAAAATGAAAAATGCACTAAAGGTTTCAAAAACATATCTGAATATCAGAATAGGCAGAAGAAAGAATGCACAAACTTGAAAATAAGAAAACTAAAATTATACATCAGAGAAACAAAATGAAAAAAGAATGAAGAAAATGAACACAGTTTAAGATCAACACTATAAATCAACTAAACTGACTTACAGAAGACTACCCAACAATAGCAGAACACACGTTCTCCTGAAGTGCCCATGGAACATTCTACAGGATACACCATTTGTTAGCCACAAAACAAGTCTCAGTAAATTTAAAAACAATGAAAACAATCTCTCAAACCAAACTGGAATGAAATTATAAATCAAAAAACAGAAGGAAAATTGGAAATTCACAAATAAGTTGAATTAAACAGTAACCTCTTAAACAATCACCACATCACAAATATGTGGCATTAAATAAATTCTTAATTAACACCACATTAACAGAATAAGAGGGAAAAAAGACCATCTCAACTGATACAGAAAAAGCATTTGCCAAAATTCAACATCTTTTCATAATAAAAACACACAGGAAACTAAAAATAGAAGGGAATTGCCAAATACGATAAAGAGCATTTATGAAACAGCTATTACAGTCAATGACAAAAGATGGAATGTTTTCCCCCTAAGATCAGTAACAAGAAAAGGATGCCCACTGTCAATACTATTTAACAGTGTATTGAAAGATCTAGCCAAAGCAACTAGGCAAGAAAAAAAATAAAAAGCTTCTAAATTGGAAAAGTAGTAAAACTGTCTCTATTCACAGACAATATAATCCTATATATAGAAATCCCAGAGAATCTAAAAAATAGTACTAGAACTGATAAATTCAGGAAAGTCACACAGTATAATATTAACATTCATAAACCAGCAATTATTAATCAAAAAGAGAAAATAAGAAACTGGTTTCATTTAAATAGCAATGCAATCTCTATCAAAATTCCAAGGGCCTTTTTTGCAGAAGTGAAAAGTCAACCTACAAGTAAATGGAATTGCAAGAGACCCCAAATAGGGAAACAAGATTGAAAAAGAAAAAACTTGGAGGACTTACATTTCCTGATTTCAAAACTACAACAAAGCTACATTAATCAAAACACTGTGATACTGACACAACATTAGACATATAACCACTGGAACAGATGTCAGAGTCCAGAAATAAACCCATACATCTACAATCAATTAACCTTTGAAAAAGGTGCCAAGTCTATTCAATGGGAAAAGGACAATGTCTTCAACAAATGGTGCTGGGAAAACTGGAAGTCCACATGCAAAAGAATGAAGTTGGACTCCTATCTTACATAATAAATAAAAATTAACTCAAAACGGGGGGCAAACCGGTGGCACAGCGGTTAAGTTCGCATGTTCCGCTTCTCGGTGGCCTGGGGTTCACTGGTTTGGATCCCAGGTGCGGACATGGCACCGCTTGGCAAAAGCCATGCTGTGGCAGGCGTCCCAAGTATCAGGTAGAGGAAGATGGGCGTAGATGTTAGCTCAGGGCCAGTCTTCCTCAGCAAAAAGAGGAGGATTGGCAGCAGATGTTAGCTCAGGGCTAATCTTCTTCTTCAAAAAAAATTAACTCAAAATGGATTAAAGACCTAAATATAAAAGGTAAAACCATAAAACTCTTAGAAGAAAATATAGCGGTAAATCTTCATGATCTTAGATCTGGCAATATTCTTAGATATGACAGCAAAAGTACAAGCAACAAAAGAAAAAATAGATAAACTGGATTACATCAACATTAAATACATCAAAGGGCATTATTAAAAAAGTGAAAAGACAATCTAAAAATATGGGAAAATATTTGCAAATAATGTATCAGATAAGGGCCTCATATCCAGAATATATTGAGAACTCTTAATATTCAACAAGACAACAAACAACCCAGCTGCAAAATAGGCAAAGGATGTGAATAGATATTTCTCCAAAGAATATATACAAATAGCCAACAAACATATGAAAAGATCCTCAACATTAGTAGTCATTAGGGAAATGCATATCAAAACCACAATGAGATACCACTTCACACCTACTAGGTGGTCATAATAAAACAGAGAAGAGAGAGCATTGGCAAGAACATAGAGAAAGTAGAACCGTGGTCCACTGGTGGTGGGAATGTAAAAGGGAGCAGCCGCTGTGGAAAACAGTTTGGTGGCTTCTCAAAAACCTAAACATAGAATTACCATATGACCCAGCAATTCCACTCCTAGGTGTATACTCACGATAAATGAAAACATATGTCCACACGAAAACATGTACATGAACATTCATATTAGTATTATTCATAACAACCACAAAGTGGAAACAACCCATATGTCCCTCAACTGATGAATGCATAAACAAATTGCTGTATACACACAAATGTAATTTTATTTGGCCTTAAAAAGGAATGAAGTTCCAACTATATGACATTCTGGAAAAGGCAAACCTATGGAGACAGAAAAAAGATCAGTGCTTGCCAGGGGGTAGAGGGAAAGTGAGGGATGAAGAAGCAGAGCACAGAGGAGTTTCAGGACAATGAAGATACCTGCACGATACATTAATGATGAATTCACATCATTATCCAGTCTGAGGAACATGGGGATACTATTAAACGACAGTCAGTGAGGCATCTGTGTATACACACTCAACTAGACTGACAGAAAAAGCTGATAAAGAAGTGAATAGGAAGTATGCAACCAAGAGAACAGAACACAGAATGAAACTTTGGGAAACAAAGACATTTTTTAAATATTACAATATTTTTTATGCTTCATTAAAATTATTTTCAAGTCCTTCTGCCATTTACCACTTCAAAATAACATAAGGTTGCCTTTTCACTTACTATATTTGAAGATTGAATTTCAGCATTGTAACTGAAATTATGATTTACTCTTTACTATTTTAATCTATCAAATTAATTTCTTTCCTTAAAGTAGTATATGGACAATTATGTTAAACTAATCTACTTTTAACAACAAAATTTTACCAATATAAACTATTCTGAAACAAATCTGAGTGGGCTTCTATTTCTCATGTTCTTCTGTAACACACTAACTGTTGGTATCCTAACTTACCTGTATTAAGACAATAGAGACAGTTTGCAAAATATAAACCTGAAAAACTACTGAGCATTAAAGTACTTTTAATCAAAAAGTTATTTTAGTTTTCCTAAGTTATATCAGCAATTTGTTCTTAATGAATTGTGGTTACGCAGTTAAAAGATTTGATCAAATGTACATAACCACATCATACGGTGAAGTGATTGTCAGAAATCTCAATCCGCTACTCCAGAATCATTTCATGTACAAATAATACTATACATGTTGTAAACATGGGAAAATACTCTGAGAGTCTGTTTCAGATCCAACAATTATTATGTAATGAAAAACTTAACAATACAGTGAAGCCTAGCCAAATGAACTACTAAAAGGAGCATGAATTGGAATAGGAATTAAATAAGATTTTTAAGCATGTCCAGTTAAGTATTCCTGTTGAAGTACATCTTTCCATGGAAGAATCAACAATCACTTTCCCATGTCAAAAAATAGATTATCAGCATCTAAGAAATGAGAAATGAACTAGGTATCTTCGGCTTTTTGTGAAGACTTAGTATGACTGTTGAGTACTTTAGTGTTCTGTGTGGCTTTTTTTAATAATGCAGGAAGGAATGATGATGGTGACCTAATACTTTATCTTTGAAATTTAAACTCCACCTAAAAGAGGTGCATTAGGTAGATGCAACACTATCTTTTATTTTCGATGGAAAACAAGAATGACAAATAATACAGTATTAAATTAACTCCGAAACACCAGTTTATAACTCTCTATCAAAAATACTTAAGTTTTGAGTCTCAGAGTCTACTTTTAATTTTTATAACAGTATGTTTTTTTCTTTATATTCATGTATTTTATTAGAATCATAGCCATTTCTTACCCTGCACTATGTTTTCAAAATAGTTTTTTTGTAATGCAATACAATGAGCATCATGTTAAAGCAATGTGAAATATGACTTTTATGATTTGAAAATTCTAAACATTAATACTATTTTCCTTTACAAAGACTTTTATTATTTTTATTCATGATATTTAACAGATTGAACCAAAATTAGGAAAAGCGGAACAAAGTATTTGAGAAAGTGACATTTTCGAAGAATGTGCATATATAAGTGAAATACAAAATAGCAAAGACATTTTAAATCTACCACAAATTGCAAGAAGCATGGAAACATTTATTTTTAAATAGGAAAAAGCTGCACAACCTTCAACATGTGTTACTGAATCTAATCCTTTAAATATAAGAGGAAAATTTTTGATAGTATTACATTATTTGTATTCTTATTCAGCTCCTAAAGAACAAAAGCCAGTTGCTTGCATTTTTTATTAAGTAATTAAAAAGAAAGAGCAAAGAAAATGGAAACGCAACCATAAGAAAAGTTAAATTTGCGATGTGCCTAGAAAATAATAACATTTTTCTTCTACAAGGTTCTGAATAAACACTGGGTAATTAAACCTTCCAACACGCCCACAAATTGAGAAAGTATTAATGATGCTTTCACATGGGGAGGTAACCAGGCAGGACACTAAGTAAAATCTCCACATAAAAATAGGAGGTCATGTTAGGATTGGGGCTGGAATCAGATGTTCTTCAATAGGGATGCTCATCTCACATACTAGATGAGAGGCAGGCAACAATACAATACATTGTATTTTTAAAAATAAGTTTCTATTAGTTGCAATTAAATACAAAGATGAGTTAGAAATACTCTGCCTTCAAGAAGATTTCAAAATAATTAGCTGGTTTCTTTTAAAAAAAATAGAAAATAAAGTTAAAGAAAATATGTTTACTATACCACAATGAAAAGAAATGCAATGGAAATTCAAATTATGGAAGAGATGTTACAGGAAAGAAGAAAAGTCTGCAGTTTACTTCATATATCCAAATATGAATAATGTAAACATATATATAACTTATATATGTACGATACTATTTTCCACTATGCCTACACAGTCTCTGTCCACTAAAAACCATTCATAAGTACAGCACTTAAATTTTATTTAGGAAAAATTTTCAAAGTATACAGTGTATAGTAGAGATACATGTAAAGTAGAGATACATACATGTAAACTATGTCCCAAATCCAACCCCCACTACTAGTTTCATTGGAACACAGCCACACCCATTTCTTTCTTTTTATTTTCTACCACTGAGTTGAGTAGCTGCCAGAGACCATATGGTCCGATGAGCTTTACAACATTTCCTATCTGGCAAAAGAAAAACTTTACTGACCCCTGATTTAGTTATTGATTTCTAGTGTATTTGGGCTGCATTAGTGTGTCTTTCTCATGGGTCATTTTTTTTTTAAAGATTTTATTTTTTTCCTTTTTCTCCCCAAAGCTGCCCAGGACATAGCTGTACATTCTTAGTTGTGGGTCTTTCTAGTTGTGGTATGTGGGATGCCGCCTCAGCATGGCTTGATGAGCAGTGCCATAACCGTGCCCAGGATTTGAACTGGCGAAATCCTGGGCCTCCAAAGCAGAACCCGTGAACTTAACCACTCCGCCACAGGGCCGGCCCCCTCATGCATCTTGCTTCAGTTGTTGTAGGGGAATATGAGGTGGGCCCAAGTTTCTGAAATATAGGAACTCTACAATGATGTATCTTGGGATTAACCATTCTGATATTTGACATTTCCTCCACTGCATTATTTTGCTTCTTTTATTTGGGAACTATGCGAGTTTTCTAATTCTTCCCATTTTATTTAAGCTATCTCTCATTTTATTCAGTTTCCTATCTCTTCTCCCCTCTGTGACTTCCAATTTCTTCATCAATTCTGTTGTCAATTTCTGGGGGCTTTTCCCCCTTCTATTTCTTTCTATAGGTCATATCTCTCACTATCTCACCCTATCCTCCTGACTTCTTGTATTTATGTTTTGTGCTCTTCTTTCCTAGAGAAAATTAGTTTACTAAATTATATAATTGTGAAATATCTGTTTACAATTTTCAACTGCTCCATAGCAACATTATTTTTTTTTTTTTTTTGAGGAAGTTTAGCCCTGAGCTAACTACTGCCAGTCCTCCTCTTTTTTGCTGAGGAAGACTGGCCCTGAGCTAACATCAGTGCCCATCTTCCTCTACTTTAAATGTGGGACGCCTACCACAGAATGGCGTGCCAAGAAGTGCCATGTCCACACCCGGGATCTGAACTGGCAAACCCTGGGCTGCCAGGAAGTAGAATATGCAAACTTAACCACTGCGCCACCAGGCCAGCCCTGCAACATTATTCTGATTATTCTTCACTTACCAATTACTTGTCACTGAGCTAGGTTTTCCATTTGTTCGATTCACGTAAGTTTTTCAAAGATAAAGTTGTTCATAATATTGCCTACTATCCTTTCATGACCATAAGATCTGTAGTGATGCTCCTTCATTCATTATTGATATTGGTAATTTGTGTCTTCTGTTTTTCCTGATCAGTCTCACTAAAGGGTTATCAATTTTATTGATGTTTTCAAAGAACCAGCTTTTGTCTTAATTGATTTTCTCTCTTGTTTGTCTATTTTCTTTCACTGATTTCCATTCGTTATTTTCTTTCTTTTTCTTATTTTAAGTAAACGTGCTCCTCTATTTTAGATTCTTAAGGTGAAAGTTTTTAGATCTTTCTTCTTTTCAAATGTGAACATTTAGTGCTATAAATATCACTCTGTCTCTGCTTTGGCTGTATCCTAAATTTTTGATATGTGGGGGTTTTTTAATCATTCTGTTAAAAATCTGTTCTTTTTTCTCATGATTTCTGCTTGACCCTTTTCCAAAGATTGCACAGATTATTCAGAGAGTTGGCTGTTATTGATTTCTAATTTAATTGCATTGTGGTTATAAAACATACTCTATTACTGAGACTTGCTTTATCACTCAACACATGATCAGTCTTGGTGAATGTCCTATGTGCACTTAAAAGTATGTGGATATAGTATTCTATAAATATTAGTTGAGTCAAATTGATACAGTAGGGGCTGGCCCGGTGGCACAGTGGTTAAATTCACACGTTCCGCTTTGGCGGCCTGGGGTTCGCTGGTTCAGATCCTGGGTGCAGACACGGCACAGCTTGGCAAGCTATGCTGCAGTAGGTGTCCCACATATAAAGCAGAGGAAGATAGGCACAGATGTTAGCTCAGGGCCAGTCTTCCTCAGCAAAAAGAGGAGGATTGGCAGCAGATGTTAGCTCAGGGCTAATCTTCCTCAAAAAAAAAAAAATTTGATATAGTAGTTCACGTCTTCTATATTCTGACGGATTTTCTATCTCCTCGTTCTATCAGTTACTAAAAGAGGAGTGTTAATTAACTTTAATTGTTGACTTCTCTAATTTCCTTTCAGCTGTAATATTGTTTCACGTATTTTGAAAATTCATATACTTTGAAACACATATGTGGTCATTTTTTTTTAAAAAAAGATTGAAGATATTCAAGAAAGAACATATTCTTGCCCATCATCACTCCTGAAGAAATAAATGTTAGGTGATCAGAACCATTACACATGAGTAGGTATTCTCTTCTAATATAGGTATAGGTAAGTTTGGAGGTAGAGAAGAAAGAATCTAAGGCAATTCCAAAATAGATTGGATTAAAGTTCTAGTCAAGTAGGAGGCACGGTAATCTGCTGAATATAAAAGGGCTTAAATAAAGTTATGAATATTTGGAACAGCTAGTTTCCAATCCTTTGTTAGATCTATTTATTAAATACATATCTACTAATATGAGCTTTACCATCCAAATCTAAGTTTAACTTTTCTGATGTCTGCTAAGAAAAGTAAAATTTCTACTAAATAAAAGGAAAACAAAGTTCAAGAACAATCATTTGAGAATACAGCAAAATCTTCCAAGTCTCCAAGAAATTATCAAGTCTCATTTCCCAATAACATTAAGTACAAGTTTGTCAGCCTGTCAAATATATCTCCCAAATTAAGAATCCAGGTATCTGCTCTCCCCAATTAAGTAAATCAACAAACATCAATAAGAATTATGACATTTTAAAACCTCCCAACTGGTTTTAATTAGACTAAAGAGGTATAAGTGAAACAAGTTCTAATTACTTTTCTACATTACCTAACTTGAAGCAGTACATAACTATGCTGAGGTTATCATAACTAAAACCCTAACACATAGGAAACATTTTATTTTAAAGCTACTACAAGGGCATAACTCCATCCAAAAATAATGCATGACAATTCATAATAATATACATATAAGACATTTGTAAATGACATTAATGATCCACATTATTAAAAAATTTCTGGGGCCAGCCACATGGCCACGTGGTTCAGTTCGTGCACTCTGATTCAGCAGCCCAGGGTTTCACAGGTTCAGATCCTAGGCGCAGACATGACACCGCTCATCAGGCCATGTTGAGGCGGCATCCCACATGCCACAACAAGAAGGACTCACAACTAAATAAAATATACAACTATACACTAGGGGGATTTGGGGAGGAAAAGCAGGAAAAAAAAAAAAGATTGGCATCATTGTTAGCTCAAGTGCCAATCTTAAGAAAAAAAAAATTAAAAATGTAAAAAAAAAAAATTCTGGGGCCGGCCCCATGGCTGAGTGGTTGGGTTCATGAGCTCCATTTCAGCAGCCCAGGGTTTGCCAGTTTGGATCCTGGGCACGGACATGGCACCGCTCATCAAGCCATGCTGAGGCAGCATCCCTCATAGCACAACCAGAGGCACTCACAACTAGAGTATACAGCTATGTACTGAGGGGCTTTGGGGAGAAGCACGAAAAACAAAATTCCAACATTTCCAAAGACAATGACAATAGAATTTAAAACAAACAAACTGAGTTTATTCTAACAAACAAGGAAAGTAATTGTCTGCCAATCCTCACAATTTTTCATGTATTTTTTTAAATCATTTGGAGATGTTAAAACATTATTAATGTAGGAATACAAACAAAGGAACTAAACAAATCTAGTTAATATCATCTATATATTTCACAGATTTATAAGCCCTTTCACTCAAAAGAACTATGTAAGTTTCTGGAGGGCAGAGACTACGTCTGGCTTATCGTTATAAGCTGAATGTAGCACTATTTGTTAAAAGAATCAAGTTAAGAACTAAGAAAAGAATTAATTCATCAATCTTAACTACTTGTTATCAATTAACTACTCTTTAAGATACTATAATGGTAAATACATGTCATTGATCATTTGTCCAAACGCATAGAATGTACAACACCATGAGTGAAACCTAATATAAACTATGGACTTTGGGAGATGATAATGTGTCAATGTAGGTTCAAGTGTAACAAACGTAGCCCTCTGGTGGTGGATATTGATAGTGGCGAAGGCTATGCATGTATGGGGGAAGAGAGTAAATGGAAAACCTCTGTGGCTTTCGCTCAACTTTGCTGTGAATCTAAAACTACTCTAAAAAATAAAGTCAATTTTAAAAAAAGAATTAAAGACTACTGGGCAAAATTCCATTTCTAAAAAAGATATGAAAATGCTTGACATTCTATCTTTTTCTGAATGTTACTTTTCTAATAAGTCCATGTCTGTGGCTGCTGTATAATCTTTATACTTTCATCAAGAGAATCATGATTATTGTGCATTTCATAAATACCAGCCATTATTATAAAGACTTTACATCTATTAACCCTTATGATGATCATAGGATGTATGTAAAATTTTATAGAGAAAAGCTTCTCTATAAATACTTGACTCATGAAAAAATTTTTTTTAATATTCAGCAATAGAATATGGGCAAATGCTTTTATCAAAAGCAAAGATTTCAAATGCTGAATATTTAATATCTTCAGTTGCTGATATTCATTTACTGATTGATTAGGAAAGTGATTTACATACATAAAAGAGAACAAAGATTGAAAGCCGCAAGCTTCCCTTCACTAAGCATCAGGTTTCCAAATACTCAAAGAGGAATCTAACAAACCTGCCTTTGGTATTCACAGAGTGGAAACAGTAATTAGTCATAACTATACTGTAACTGATATACTAGTGGATTCTTTGAAAGTAATAATTCAGGATACTAAAATCTCACTGTGTAAATCCCTACGCAAAAAAAAAAAAAAATGAGTTCTTATTGACATAGCAGAAATGTTAATAAATTGTTCACAGTTTTAGAATTTTGGAAGATATATGAATTTAGTGAGTCTATGGAAATTTCTATTGTAACTTCTTTTTCATCACTTCCTTTTCATGGACAACAATTTCCTCCAAAATAAGGGAAACCATTGTCAGAGGGATGCAGAAGAACAGAGGCAAAAAAACAAGTTTAAAATGAAACTGTACTTAATGATTAAGAAATACATCATAAATAAAGTTCCCTATAAAACATATACAGTTGATCTTGAGTCATATTATAAGGAAACTTGGAATAGTAAAAGAATATACTGAGGAAAATTCACATGTTGTTTATGGTAGAAGCAATAACACTCCAACAAAACAAAGCCAAATGTTGCTTGGATTTATTTCCCTAAAAAGCAAGTTAATTTAGAACTGCTTATCTGCTGTGATAAACAAAATATATACAGAATCATTTTACATATCAACAGATATGTATAACCATGGTTTAACTGAAAAAGATGAGATACTTGAAATGAGAACATTAAAGTCTGGTTCAATTCAAAAATGATGTTAATTACACCAACTTCTGCCAAGCAAGCAGAGAAGCCAAATACACTACACTGTGGAAAAGCATACATGTTTTTATCACTCCAGTGTTATCCTAAAACCTTTATCAATGTGTATGAAGTTTGAGTATATGTATGAAATCAGTACAAAGTAACTTCTTAAACATGTTAAAGAAAACAACAGATCATCACAGCATTTGAGACACACTGAGAAATGCAGGAAAGCTGAAGTTCACATTATATGAAATCTACTTCTCAAAGTCAAGGAATACCAAAATGGACCAGGAGCTGTTTTAGAAAAGGATATGTGTAAAAATCTATTACTTTTATTATTGCCCTTCTCAATAATTGAAATGACAACAGAAAATCTGCATATTTGCTTATTTTTTTAGAAGATAACTAAATATATATTCTCAATCAATTCTTCTAATTTGACTTATTAAAGTACAAGAAAATCATTATTTGTACACCATGGAGTACATCTGAAAGTTGAGATGAATAATTACATTCAGTTTACTAACTGTTTTTACATTCTGCAATGTGTGATAAAGCCACATCATTATCATTATCATTTCCTTTCCTGTGGTATCAGATTTAGAAAAAAAAAGCAGATGAGACTTTAAATACTTCTCTTTACATTCAAAAGTTACTTTATAGTGAAGTATAAATTAAACTGCAACAGCACCAAATGCCTAAAGATATACATATGGTTAAAGCATAAGTAGTTTTCTAGTTTTAACAGTTATTATTACCATAAAAGATTACTTTTCATAGCTGTTAGAAGAAAGATGTTTTTCTTATGTGGCTGCTCTTATGAAGGTAGGTGGAATAGGGAGGAAAATAATCAAGAGAAATCAAAGGACAAAGTAAAGGTATAAAATACATATATTACGTCCAATATGGAAATTCATAATATTGAAACAATAAATTACAAGTGAAAACGTATACTTGCCTTCCAAGTATTAAACAGTTTGTATAAACATATGTATTGAACAAAATAAAAATAAATTGTTTGTAACATAATTTTGAAACTGGTTATTCAAGGAAATAAACCTCATTCACAATTCACAAATAAAACTACTATATGAATAGTCACAGATGCAATGCGAAAGTATATCTATACAAAACGCAAAATATTAAGGTTATATTGAAGCAATCTGTAACCACAGTTTAACTACACCAAGATGCGAATTTCTGACACAACCTTATAAGAAATTTAGATCGCACTATGAGGAATAAAAACTCTATTGCCAGGATCAAGAAAACCAATAACATATTACCTTTAAAAATTAAAGTTATTTCTATACACTACCTAAATAAAATACTGCCAAAATAAATTTCTACCCAAAAGAAACTATGAACTTATTTGCATTACAAAACAACAGTGTAATTAGTGCTCTTCAAGAATTATCTAAAAGATATTTAGGAAGATTGGTAAAGGGCTGGAGGTGGAGATACAAGTTAGCTCAGAAGTTCATATGACACAAGGGCAGACTAATGGAAGTTTGGAATGTCTTAGAATATGTAAAATGTAAGGTCAATTTATTTATCCTATATATAGTAAAGAAACACTTACTTTTACAGGCAAAAGATGAAAAGCAGGTGGTTTTCACAAAATGTATTCTTTTCATTTCAAAAATGTGTACAAGAAGCCAGAGATTTTGTGACAGATAAACGGAATGATGTAAAGTTTCAGAGAAATTAAAGGGAAATGTCTCTAAGGTTCTGGTCCCAGTCGGATGGAGAGCTAAAAATGGAAACTGGAATTTCCCATTTCTACTTCCAGGATTAAGCAATTTAATAGCTATCGGTTTGATACTACGAAAGTGGTTAGACTACATTTTGAAAAGCAGAGTTTAAGATCCAAATTCTCCTAAGAAATAGATAGAATGTTTCTTCTCACATAGCGAAAACAAGTTCTTTACATTTTGAACACAAATTTTAAAATAAAGGAAAAACTTAAAAAAAAAAAAAGCCTACCTCGGGCAAGCCTCACTTCACTGGATCTATGTCACATTGATTTATAACAGTTATTTCTTAAGGGGAAAAAAGCACACACAGATGCAAACAATTACTCTATTTTTGTAGGCAACAAGTGAGGTGGGTGGTAACTGAGAAATTTTTTAAAAATCCTGTCACAATATTCTGCTTTTTCTTAAGAAACCCTCCTCACACAACAAACGTTTGCCACATCAGAGAATTTCCAGGGCCCAAAGCAGCACTTTGATTCCAGACCGCTTCAGGCATTAGCAGGAGGTAATTAGGGTAAAAAGTTCAGCCACAGTTCCCTGTCTAGAGTCCTGCCAGAAATAAATTTCCTTTCTATTCACTGGTTTCTACTGTACCCTCCCTAAAAATCATATTGAAAACACATTTATCTTTGTAGAGTCTGTTCCTCTTCTAATTAACATTATAGCGTTTATAGTGTTTAATAATTTAAAACGGCCGGGATCGCACCAGTTTTGTCTTTAAGAGCGGAGGGCTGCATTATCATTTTTCCTATATCGCTTCTTCATTTGACAAGTGACTCACAGAAGTATGCACTGCAGCTGTGTTCAACAAGCTCTCTGGTCATCATAAACTTATGTTTTATGTCCTTCTTTGAGAAAGGTGCATGGACAAAATGGACAGACAAAATGCATTCAGAATGCGTTCTTTGAAATTTTTCAAGGAAATGAAAAAGACTAATAAGAAAACAGCACTTAAAACAAAACAGGAAATGTTACATTAAAACATACAAATTTATTATATTTCATTGTTTCCACAGGGAGAAATATGAACTGCTACATTTAGACAAGTGGTAATACCTAAATATACCACACGTTCTAAGTCTAAGCACTTTTAAGTTTTCGAAAGGAAAAAAAAAACTCCAAAGGGGCACTAAAGTACTGTCTCTTGCTCTGCATCCCTTTCTTCATTCCTCTTCACAAGCACATTCACCCACACCCACATCCACACCCAGAGGCTCCGATCAACATGCCAGTTATCTCATAATAACTGTTTTAACCTTCTTTGGATATTGTGTTTAGTAAAACAAGACGTTAATAAAACTATCGGAATGCCAAGAAGAGCCACTCATTAAAAAAATTGTTGCTAACAAAGGATAAAATCAGTTAACATTAAGATATAACACATTTAAAACACTTTTTTTTAAAAAAACAACAACAAAAATAAAATTTTGCCTCTACTATATTGGTCGTGACAACTACCTTATGGAGGCCAGAAAGTTTATTTTTTAAATAATAATAACCTGTTTATAAACATAAAAATACTTCAAATCATTGGTAATTTTTTCAAGTTTTTCAGCAAAGTCTAAGTCCAAAAAGGAGTTTTTCTATGTCTTTACAAATTCTCTTGAAGTACTAGATCCTCCACATCTTCAGGTAACTAACAGTTTTACAGGTAGAAAGAAACAAGAAAATTGTGGCCCTCTGCACCATCCTGCACAGAATACAGCATGAAAAAAATCAACAAATTTCCTCTAACATTTCACTTAGCATGACTTTCCCCACAAAGTAACCATCCAGGACTTCTTCCTATCTGTCCTTTTTCCACCTCCTGATCTGGATGGCACTGAGGATTTCTGCCACCTTTCAGGTTAGTTCTCCATGGACTTGTGCAACGACATGTTTTGTATCATTACATTTGGATTCACACTTCTCAAACAAAAGAAATGCTACTTAAAGGTGTTCAATAATTGGAATACTAGGAAGAAAAATTAATCAAAGGAATTTTTTTAAGTGACTGTAAACGGAGAAAAAACAAACCCAAGATTTCAAATCTCAATTGTCTAATGCAACCTTAGGAGCCCAAGGTATCATTAACATAGGAAATGACACACATTTACTATACTGTTCTAATTATATGATAACTCCACATACTGACACTAAATAAAGGTTCATGGAATAATAAAGTCCTAGCTTTTCATTGCATTTTCATAACAGGCTACCATATATAAGTGATATACCACTAAATGAAGAAATTTTCTATATAATATTCAAACCAAAAGAATAGAAATCTTTTCCTTTATGGTCAGCTCATATTACGCTCTGTTTAGAGTATATCTGCCTACCTTAAAGTCATGAACATATTTTCTTTATCTTCAAAATATTTTGTTGTTTTTTTAACACATGGACAAAGAGAAGAGATTAGTGGGTACCAGAGAGTAAGGGAGTGGGGGCTGGGCATAAGGGGTAAAGGGGCACATATATATGGTGACAGACAAATAATAATCTACACGTGAAATTTCACAATGTTATAAACTGTTATGACCTCAGTAAAATAATAAAAATAAATAGGTAAATATATAAAATATTTTGTTGTTTTTTTCTCTCACATTTAGGTCTATCATACATCTCAAGTTGATTTTTGCATGGTATGACATAGGAGACAAGTTTCTTCATTTTTCATATAAATATCTAAATGACCCAGAACCATATGTGAATCCCCTCTGTACTGTAGCGCCATCTTTATCATAAAAATACATGAATCTGTTTCTAGACTCTGTGTTCCACTAATCTAATGGTCTCTCCTTACACCAATGCAACCTATTTACTGTCACTTCATAAGTCCCTTTCAAGTGGAGTAACCCAACTAACTTTGTTCTTCAAAACTATCTTGGCTATTCTAGGACCTCTGTATTGATAACCATATACATTTTGGAATCAGCTTCATGACCTTAGGGTAAATAGTAAGTAAAAAGCACTAATCATAAAAGCACAGATAGGGAGTTCACATTAAAAGGACACCAACAGGGGCCAGCCTGGTGGCTCAGTGGTTAAGTGTGCACATTCCACTTCAGTGGCCCAGGGTTTGCCGGTTCGGATCCCGGGTGCGGACATGGCACCGCTTGGCAAGCCATGCTGTGGTAGGCATTCCACATATAAAGTAGAGGAAGATGGGCACGGATGTTAGCCCAGGGCCAGTCTTCTTCACCAAAAAGAGGAGGGTTGGCAGCGGATGTTAGCTCAGGGCTAATCTTCCTCAAAAAAAAATGAATAAAAATAAAAAAATAAAAGGACTCCAACAAATGAACAAGAAAAAGACATAACACAAAAGAAAACCATGCAAGAGACTTGGACAGGCATTTCAGAGAATATTGAAATAGTTAACAAACATATGGAAAAGTATTCAAATTCATTAGTTATCAGTAAAATGCAAATTTAAACCACATAAGATACCCATGCAAACCCACCAGAATGGCTAAACTGAAGACTATCAATGCCAAGTTTTCACAGGAAGCACTGCAACCTTATGTTCCACCTTATGGACTACTGGTAGGAAGGTAAACTGGTACAACACTTTAGAAAACTTCTTGGTAATATCTAACAAAGCATAACTTATCACCTAGCAATTCCACTCCTAGCTATAGAAATGTACACCAAAAAATGTACTCATGTCCACAGGTGATGCTGATGTGAATCAGCACTATCACAGTAGCCCACACAGCAAGTTATCCAAAGAGCCATCAATAACATGTAACACTGCCCTGTCCAAAATTATCTAACCACCTTCTCTAGTATTTTTTACTTATCACTTATCACCACACTATAACATTTTACTTATTAGTTTCTCTATCCACACTAGAATGCCAGCTCAATCAGTGCATAAATTTTTGTCTCCTTATATCCGAGTGTCTCAGCCTCGGCCCTAATGACATTATAAGCTGGATAATTCTTTGTTGTCGGTGGCTGACTAGTCTATACATTATAGGATGTTTAGCAGTATCCTTGACTCTACCCACTAGATACCACTGGCACCTTCCCACCCCAAGTTGTGACAACCAAATTTGTCCCCAGGCACTGTCAAGTGTCCCCTGTGAGTCAAAATCACCCCTCCCTTCTCCCCCTCAGTTAAAAACAACCGCCTTGGATTGATTATTGCTGAATTCCCGGGTACTATCAGAGTAGCTGAAATGTAGTAGATACCCATAAATATTTCTTGAAAGAATCTAAACTTCCTTCTTAAAATACGGAGGGGGGGGGCAGTTAAAGCATTTCCTTGAGATGGCAGCATAGGTAATCTATAGCAAAAACTTTTAAATCATACACACAGGGCATAATTTATCCACTAGCAAGCAAGGAATCCTTACATTGCACAGAAGAACGTCATAGTTTACTGTCAATTATACTGACATAGTCTTTGATTACGATACGTTTAAGTCTGAGTTAAAGCAAATTACCTTTCTCAAATCCCACTACTTTGATTCAAGAAAGTCAACAAGTAACACAATTAGTGAGATTTAGCAAGATTTTATTCTGGCTAAATACCATATAGCTGCAACAAACACAATATTTTCCCCTGAAAATTGTAGAATAATACTTGATTTGGAAACTGTCATGGTTCTCCATAATGAATTACTTAATTTTCATCATCAATTTTGTTTTTAGGATAATCACAACACTACAGTGATCTCTTTTCAAGGCTTATTCACTATGCATACGCCCTGTTCCATCAGAAATAAAGTAAGCGTGCCTGTATGGAATTCCACAAAGTCAGAGTCTATGCAGATGTTCTTTTCCTTTTGGTTTTCCTTTAATTTGCAAATCTTGTAATCTAAGCCTGAAGTTGACTGAACCAACATTTAAACCGGTATAGTAATATCAGCCAAAAACTCAATCTGTTTTCTATTTATATGTCAAGACTGCATCCTTTTGGTGGCTGAAAAAACTGTTGTTTTGAAATGATTATACAGAGAAACTGCAAGCACTTCAGTAGTTTTATGAACTGATTCTACATGGAAAGTTTTACTTTCTAAAGGCCTTTAAGACATACAGCAGAAGAAAATACAACTTTGAACTCCCACCTTTATGTTTTTAACTATATACTAAAGTTACCTTTAACTACATGACAGCAAAGTATCTCCCAAAAAAAGACCTCACTGACACTCAGTCTTATTACAGAGAAATGTGCTTCTACTGAGCACCGGGGGGGCAGAAGGGATGCATTATAAAGGGGCATGAGAAAACTATTGTGGGTGATGGATATGCTCATTATCTTGATTGGAGTGATGGTTTCATGGGTACATACATATGTCAAAATGTATCATACTGTACACTTTAAATATGTGCAGTTTGCCATGTTTCAATTATACCTCAATAAGATATAAATATATAAATATAGCATGAGCTTCTTTGGGGAATATAAGCAAATTACCATTTTCCAATGAAAGTAAAGGGCCCCCTATTCATTAGAGATACAACTAGATACAGTACTGGGCTAGGACGTGAAGCACAAGCACTGGGTAACTTGGGTCCAGCCACATTTCTCCAACAGTCATACAGGCAAAGCTTTCAAAAAGCATGTTTTATATACATATTTTTTTATAAATATATGTTTATGTATATATTTGTTCTTCATATATATATATGAAAAGAAGTTCCTGGTGAAGAGTGTTCCCTGGCTACCCTTCATATCTTTCTGGCCTAAATAATATGAGGTGTGCCTAATATGGGTCTGACACTGTACTAAATACTTGCAAACATTCCCTTATCTAATCTTCACAAGAACTGAGAACAGTAGCTGTATATGGGCACCACTTGCCAAATAAGAAAGTGTTCAATAATTTACTCTAGTTCATACAGCCAATAACTCATATCTAGGTCTATACAACTCCAAAATCTTTGTTCTTTCCATTATTCTATACTTCTTTCCATGGTTTCAGGAGTCTCAATGAATATTACAGAGTACCAACCTTAGGCTAAAAGCATATAGCAAGAAAATTATAGAACACAAAATGAAAACCAGATCCATTAAACATAAACATCACAATAGATAGAGTTCCTGTTGTAGAAATCCTACAAAAGGCCCCAAATCATCCAGAACATCATAATGTCGAGATTTGTTTTGAAGGCTTCTTTCTTCAACTATACATAACAGACTACTATCCTCTGGCGATCTTTCCTTACGTCAGGTTTCCAGGAACTCCTGTAAAATTTCCTGGCTAATAGCTCAGGAAAGATGAATCTATAGATCTAAACATGTAACAAGAAATTGTGATGGCTTTCCACACACGGGTATTCAAAAAGAGTCCAAATGTATACCTGTAGCCCAAAGCAGGGTTAGAGCAACACAGTTCAATGAAAAGATAAATTAAGCTGGGGCAGGCCCCATGCCTAGTGGTTAAATTCAGTGCACTCCACTTTGGAGGCCTGAATTCAGTTCCCAGGTGCGGACCTACACCACCGGGCGGTAGCCATGCTGTGGCAGCAACCCATATACAAAATAGAGGAAGACTGGCACAGACATTAGCTCAGGGCCAATCTTGCTCACAGAAAAAGAGGAAAATTGGCAACAGATATTAGCTCAAGAGACTCTTCCTCAGCAAAAAAAAAAAAAAAAAGATAAAGTGAGCTATACGTGTAATTTTAAATTTTCTAGTAGTCACATTAACAAAAGTAGAAATAAACAGTTGTAATTAATTTATATATATTTTTTGGTGAGGAAGATTGGCCCTGAGCTAACATCTGATCTGTGGCAATCTTTCTCTGTTTTGTATGTGGGATGCCACCACAGCACAGTATGATGAGCAGTGCGTAAGTACACACTTGGGGCCCAAACCCACAAAAGTTTCTGGGCTGCCAAAGTGGAGCGCACGAACTTAACCACTGCAACACCAGGCCTGTCTCTTAATATATTTTAACATAACATATCCACAACATTAGCATCTCAATTTGCACCAACCATGTTTCAATTACTCAAAAGCTAAATCTGCTTGAACAGTACATGAAAAGAATGTCCTGCCAGCTAAAACTTAGGTATAAAGATCCCAAAGAAAAGTAGTAACACACGAAACACATTCAAGAAGAGAGAGAGCATTCTCTCAACTCCCTGTTAATGATGGTATTTCAGCACTTACTTTCCAAATAAAGGTTTAAAAATTGGTGTGGATTTGCTCCCCGAGGAATTCTATTAAAATCAGGCAGAACCATGTGACACGACTTAGATGCAGCTCATGGAAAATGCACCTCTTTGCAATGCAGCTACATGAAACATATATTGTAGTAAAACGGCAGAAGGGACGGTCCCATTTTAATAAAATTTGTCACTAATTTTTGTTTTCAACAAGTTTAAAATCAGACAGTATAGGAAACAAATCTTTCACAAATATTTTCTTCTTTGCCTTACCAGCATTCTCTGACCCAAAATCTTACAAAGCTAAACATGAGATCCTTAGATCTGGTGACAGCACACAATGGCCTATTTTTAAGCTTTAAGCTCTTTCTACTTAAGATCAATATTTTAAAATATGTGTATAAGTGGAATATGCATATAATGCGATAATGTGCATAATAAAGAAGCACTAAGATTCATTGTTAAATAAAAACATAACATGTTAATAAGAAGCAAAAACAAGGTGCACATAAGAACAATACAATCCAAATATTTTTACAAACGTGTTTGTGCATGTATATATGGCCACCTGACTCTGAATCTTCAAACATCTTCAAACAACAACACATATCAACAAGGAAAGCAAATGAAATCACCCCTAAATCACCCTACAGCATAACTAAGAGAGAGAAAAACCAACAACTCTAAATAACATTAACAAGGGGGATCAGAAATATTCAAAACTAGCAGAGCCTTCTCCTGAGCTGACCCAGAGCTGAGCAGGGATTACTCGGGAAACAAGGACAGTGCAATGGTCCTACTAGTGGCAGAGTGCAGATAAAACCACCTCGGATTTACTCCCAGAAGAAAGGAGTCTCACCCTGAGTAGGGAAATGCTGAAAACAGGTCTGACATCAGTTGGATCAAAGCCTTGACTAGTAACGAATCAAAAGAAAGGGAATGAGAACGTATGCAGGACCAGAGATGCCAGTTAGAAAGCATCAGAGAGGAATCACATTAGACATGGTGTGTGTCCTTGGGAACTTAGTGGTAAAGGAGAGATAGAAGAAAGCAGCTGAAGGTAAGGATCGTATCAGAAAACCAGAGGAAGGATTGAAACCACTACCCCAAGGTGCCATTTATTAAAGAAATTCTATACTTCACAATACCTATAGAAAGACACACTCCCATTGGGAAACCAGGTAAAGCACCCAAACCCCTCCAAGCCCAACCCTTAACCCCTATACAACTGATTGTTAAAGCTGCCCCAGAAAAATCACACTGAATTTATGACGAACAAAAAAAGGAATAATAACATTCACACAAAACTACTAGAAGAAAAAACAGAATTTTACCTTAATGAAAATATCTTCCCCAAATCCCACAAAACAGAAAACCAGAACACAATAGTACAACATAATTGCCCAAACATGCATGCCTCACTTAGTGACTTTTAATTTGTTCCTGAAAATTCTGCCACTACATGAAAAGGCATTAAATGGAAAATCATTTCCATTACTTTTAATGAGAAAAACTGCAATGAGTTCCATCCCAATCCATATCTTCAAAGAGAGAAATATATTAATTGAACACTACAAATCAGTTTACATAAAAAACACTAATTTAAAAGCACATATAGATTGTACTTTAATTATAAAATAATGAAAGTTTATTGTACTAGTCAAAGTGGAAAGACTTGATCATAAGTGGTTGTTGATAAAGAAAGGTTTCAAGGAGTCATTTCTTGTAAGGTGAACCTACTTTCAGGTGGACATTCAATATCAGAATCAGACATGATGAATGAGAATTATCTTTTCCTTGATACTGGAATACTAAAATTTTTAAAAATCTGACATAGCTATAAAAGAGGAATCTTGGCATGAAAAAAAGTACAGTGTGGAAAATTGACTGCCTTCTCATAATTTGATAAGATTAATAAATCATTGTTTTCATTCTCCATTTAATATATTGCAAACATTTTAAGTTTCTTAAATATCATTACTTTTCACAACACAATGTAATTTCCTAGAACCTATAACTAGTTCAGTAGAGTGAGTGAGCTCTAAGGAAGATATACTTTTTTATTCTATGTCCATTTTCAGTCTTCTTTATAAGACCATCTTTTGCTTAATGATTAAAGCATTTTTTTCCTTTACTTCTCCCTCTCTCTCTCTTTCTTTTTTTGGTGAGGAACATTGGCCCTGAGCTAACATCTGTTGCCAATCTTCCTCCTTTGTATGTAGGACACTGCCACAGCATGGCCTGACGAGCAGTGTGTAGGTCCATGCCTGGGATCTGAACCTGCAAACCCTGGACTGCTGAAGCAGAGGGTGCGAACTCAACCACTATGCCACCAGACTGGACCCCCTTCACTTCTCTTGTATCTGAAACATTCTCCTCACCAATTTTTCAACCTTTTTGGGACTCATGAATCCCTTGCTCTCAAGTCACATATTAAAATAAACTTACAACAGAGAAAAGCTGATTGGGACTAAATAAAACCTCAAATCAAGAGTGTTCTAATTTATATAATGTTATAAACCAACATGACCTCAATAAAATCAAATTTTACAAATAGTACTCTGAAGCACATGGAAGCAGTGACTGTAAAGAAGAGACTAGTCATGAAGCTGCTACCACATCATCCTTCTCATCAGGTATACAAAATAAAGGTTTACATGGTCCATGTATCTATTGCTGTATGACAAACCACTAGAAATCATATTGTCTTAGAATAATAACCACTTTATTTCCCGTGATTTTGAGGATTCAGTAGGTGGTGGTCCTGCTATCTTCTCCTGGGCTCATATTCCACTACTGAGTTAGCTGAGGGTTGGGGGAAAGCAAGATGGTTAGATCTCTCTTTCCGTGTGGACTTCACCTTCACATGGTGTTGATGATGACGGTGAAATACAGGAAGCCCCAGTATGCAACCATTTATCAAGCCTGAATTTATGGTATGTTTACTGATAATATTATTGGTCAAAGCAAGTCACACAAACAAGCTCAGATTCAAGAAGGAGGGAACTACAAAGAACACTGAGAGATGTGACTGGGAAGTACAATTCATTGAAAGATAGTGTAATAATTGGAAGTAGTGTATATTTCAAAGTTGTCTGATAGAATATTCTTTGACTAGAAACTATTATTTGATTAAATTGGCAATAGTATCTTTGCCTGAAATCATCTGTAGAAATATTACTCTTAATTCATATTTAATTACTGTGTTTTGTGCAAATACTTCATTATACCAAGAAGAAAAAAGGTGTACATCTGTATGGCTTTTAAAGAGCTGTTACGTAAGGTAAGTCTGTAACTAAACAAGCAATTACAGACATGAAACAACACTTTGAGTCAGAGATTCACAAACTCAGAATGGTCAAATAATAAGAAGATGTGAAAGAAGAGTTAACCAAATTGAGGATTGAGAAGAAAAAAAAAATTGGGGGCCAGACCTGCAGCCGAGTGGTTAAGTTTGCATGCTGTGCTTTGGCAGCCTGGGGTTTGCCAACTCTGATCCTGGGCACGGACATACACACCACTCATCAAGCCATGCTGTGGCGGCACCCCACAAAAAAGAGCTGGAATGATTTACAACCAGGATATACAACTATGCACTGGGGCTTTGGGGAGAAAAAAAAATTGGGAATGTGAAAATTAAAACCATAATGAGAAACCATTACATATTTAGTAGAATGGCTAAAATTAAAAGACTGAGAAAGCCAAGTGCTCATGAGGAAGTAGATGAACTGGAAAACTCATATACTGCTGGTAGGAATGTAAAATGTGACAATCAGTTTGAAAAACATACACCTAACATGTGGTTCAGCCATTCCATTTGTAGGTATTTGTCCAAGAGAAAAGAAAGTGCATGTCTATACAGAGACTTGAACATTATGTTCATAGCAGCATTATCTGTAAAAGCCTAAACCTAGAAACAACCAAAATATCCATCAACAGGTGAATGGATAATCAAACTGTGGTATACTCATACAATATGATACTAGTCCACAATAAAAACGAATGAACTATTGATAAATGCAACAACATGGATGAATCTCAAATTAAATATGCTGCGTAACAGAGGCCAAACCAAAGAAAAAGTGCATACTGTATGATCCCATTTATACAAAACTCTAGAAAAATGCAAACTAATGTATAGTGACCAAAAGTAGATCAGTAGTTATCTGAGGAAAAGAAGCCGGGAGGGAAAAATTATAAAAGGACATGAGGAATCTTTTGGGGGTGATAGATATGTTCCTTATCTTATTTGTGGTGATGGTTTCATAGGTGTTTCCATATGTCAAACACACAAAATCGTACACTTCAAGTACATAGTTCATTGTACATCAATTATACCTCAATACAGGTGTTAAAAGTGTGTACACACACATTACAGTCTTTTCTGCTACAATTTATGATTCTGAATGGGGAGTGATGTCAATATATCAGGGAAGTTGTATTAATAAATAAAATTGAGAGCATTTTAATCTTTTGTGCTACAGATATTGAATACAAAGTACACTAGCTACACTGAATGCAGACAACCAGGAGGACGCAGGTTCTTCACACTCAGTTTGACTATGTGCTCGGGCTACAATGTACGTATAGCCTGTTTCTACCTGCTCTTTGTCCACTGCGTTCTTTGCTCCCTAACAGTCTCTTCCTCACACCCCTATTCCATCAAGTACCTTCACCTTCTCTTTCAGGTAAAATTCTTTATTTACTAGCAATTTTTTATTAGTATTAACATTTCCTTTTAAATGTTCTTATTTTTAATCAGGATTATTGCTCTAATTACAACATTGCATAAATTTCCTCCACACCTGTTTTCCCCATAATCTCAGTTTTAGTGTAAAATTTTGCAGGATATAAGTGTGGTGCCCCTCCAAATACACCCTGCATTCTCTGCATCCTACCTTGGGAGAATGACCCATACGGTATGGATTACATCATTGGGCTCTCTGAACCTTCAGAACCCAGACTCTGGCTTCTGGCTGGGTTTGCCCGAGGGAGGCACATGGAAAATTAGAGTAAGGCTGGAACACGCCTGGCTGCTCTGCTGTCAGGTTATTGCAGGTAAACCAAGGGACCCTCTTGATATGGCTCTCTTTGCAGGTTCTGCTAACGCCTCTCTCTCCTTGCTTAGAAATGGTAAAGGCTCTCAGTTCCCACCTATTTCACTAACTCTCTCAAATTACCCAATTGGAGTTATGTCATCTGTTTGCAGCCGAGACTCTAACATCACAGGGATTCACACATATATCATATAATACCAAGTAAGGCAATTCTTTAAAAAATTAAGCCAACATTCCATTGGTTTGCTCACCCACATATAACCATTTTGGCACGCCATTTGAGATCTGTACCAATTTTAGGATCACAAGGAAATATACAACAATGTATGTAAATATGATCTTACAACACATCACTTAGGCAGTGTCCATAGTTTAGATACCATTTTTTCAAATAAATACATTAAAAATAAACTTTCCATGGTTAAAGTTTTACATAATATGTGTATCAGTTTACAGATTTATCCAGCGTGCGTTTTAGAACTGTGTAAGTGTGAGTCAAGTGTGTAATATCCTAGCTCTCTGCCTTACCCCAGAGGAAAACTAAGAATTTGCTTTAAGTGAGTAAGTAAACTTGGTAAATGTTGCATAATTAACATTCATGCTAGCAACTCTTGTTTACTAAAGGCAGTGTAACATTTCAAGATGCATAAGGTACATCCCTAAGCCACAGGAGAGAAAGGAGTTAAGAAATAATAGTAATATCATCTTTCTTAACATTTCATTACATCCATAATCAGATGAACAGGGCATGCTCTAGATAATACTAAAGTCCAGAGGCCCATGAACCACCCATGATATTGGATACCCTAGTATGCTGACTCATCTCATTAAAAACCTTCATGCCAGTGTGGCAGCTCTCAGAACAAACGGTATATCAAAGATAGAAAAGCCCATTCTTTGAAAGCAGTAAAGAGAGGCACAGAGTCATGCGGAGAGCTAGAAGAAAATGCAGAACATCCACAGAACTGAAAAATACCAGAGAGATGGGCAAGTGAAAGACTTGGTGCTTAAAAGGTAGGCCAAGGGACAGCTGGAAAACTAGTGCTCCAGGTACTGGGGCACGAAAGACTAGAAGAATGCCATAAATCTCTTTTTTGTGTCTGTAGAAGTAATACCAGCCCCAAAGGTGATTCCCTCAGAGCCCACAAACACAACAGAATGAAAATCGGTCAAAATTGAAAATATCTAGTACCATATGTAAGGGCTCTATGACATTTCATGACAAAAACAAACATCACATACCTATTATCCCAAGTACCTCCCTTCTAGTTCCAATTAACATAACCCTTATTTACTTTATTTTTAAAATTATTTTATTGAGGTCACACTGGCTTATAACATTGAGTAAATTTCAGGTGTACATTATTATATTTCAGTTTCTGTGTAGACTGCATAGTGTTCACCATCAATAGTCTACTTCTTCTCCATCACCATACACATGTACTCCTTCATCCCTTTTGCCCTCCTCGCACTCCCTTCCCCTCTGGTAACCACCTATCTGTTCTCCCTGTCTATGAGTTTTTTCATCTTCCACATGGGTGAAATCATATGGTATTTGTCTTTCTCTGCCTGACTTATTTTCCTTAGCATAATATCCTCAAGGTCCATCCATGTTGTCACAAATGGGATGATTTTGCCTTGTTTGTTTTGTTTTGTTTTGAGGAAGATTAGCCCTGAGCTAACATCGGCTGCCAATCCTCCTCTTTTTGCTGAGGAAGACTGGCCCTGCACTAACATCTGTGCCCATCTTCCTCTGTTTTATGTGGGACACCTGCCAGAGCATGGCTTGATAAGCAGTGCTTAGGTCCACACCTGGGATCCAAAGCAGCGAACCCTGGGCTGCCAAAGTAGAATGTGCAAACTTAACTGCTGTGCTACCGGGCTGGCCCCCGATTTTGTCCTTTTTTAATGGCTGAGTAGTATTCCATTGTAAATATATACCACATCTTCTTTATCCATTCATCCACTGATGAGCACATAACTCTTATTTACTTTAGACCCAAGTTGAAATAAAGTCTTTTCTGTAACGCTTCAGGACCATATACTGTGCTTAACCTCCACCTAAATAACTACCACTTTAGGGCAGTGGCTACCAAACACCAGCCACATGGAATTCTGCCAATCCATGATGACCTTTTTGGCAGTTTGTACCAAAAATGCAAAAATATTAATACTGTCAACTAATCGTATTGTATTCAATAAACAGCCCTTAATTTTGAAATGAAGGCTTTACTCCTATTTAGCAACTAAAACTACTTTGTTTTTTCAAGGTAAACTTGAGATGCTAAGTCATTTTTGTTTTTTATATGTCCTTGGTTGCCAATATTTTCATTCTTCTGATTATTAAAATCCAATCTTGGAAATATAGCCATAGAGTGCCTACTTAACAAGAGGTAACAGATTCCTAACCAACTGAAATAAAGAAATTTTCTCACTCCTTCAAGAATTTCCCACCAACAAATGGATATATGATGAGAGTCTCTGGACAAGACTTCCTTTATCTGTATCACGAGGCAGTTAAATTACGTAATCTTCAAGGTTCTTTCCACTTCCAATAGTCTATGATTCTCTCTATATAAAGGTCACATCTGCACTGCACCTAACGTGTGTAAAGTGATGATAGTTTACTGGATTAAAAATTCTTCAAGGTCTGCAGTCAGCTGTTGAATGATGTTACTCTTTTGTCATTATTCATAATACCCAATAAGATCCTAACCACAAACAGCTACATTCTGGGAACTGTTTAGCATATAATACACAATGAACGTTGGTTTCCTAAGAGTGTGTATTCCTTTTTATACTGTCCTTACTTTCCCTCCCTCCCTCGTGTTATTACACAAGGCACTGACTTAATCCCTGGATCAGTAGCACAATAAACATTATCTCCCGCCAAGACCTTAAATGGCTTATCTGGAATGATTATGGAATAGTCTCTCAAGCACAGAAAAAAAAAGAAAGAAAGAAAACATCACTAGAATATCAAAATAAATGGCATTTTAATGACTGTGATGAATGTGATAAGAACTAGTATTTTAAATTGTGGGCTAAGCACAATGTGTTTATATCTATCTAAAGGATAAAATATGACAAAGCACTGGGATTATGTCCATAGCAACGCCCCACCTCTTTGAAAAGGCATTATAAATTTATAAAAGTAAAAATTTATGCATCAAAAGAAAAGTTTATTGACTTTTCCCAAGAATAATTTAATAAACAATATTAATTGTGAATATAAGCAACTGACAATGTGCAAAGCACTTGGTGCTCAATACAGCATTTGCCAGTGAAATTAATGGCAACAGGCACATTTCGTACCTGTTCAAAGGCTGAAGGAGGTCCTAAAACTTTACGCACCCCTGGCTTTGAAGATGTCAACATCGAGGTTCAGTACATATGGTTCCTCAGATTAAGAGATTTTCTCAACCACGAAAAAATGATTTATTATTTTGGAGTTAGTAATATTCAAATAAAGGACTAGTATGACTGTCTGTAAAGCAAGTTTATTAAAATTCATTTAGAAAAAAATATTTTTTGAGGGCCTACTAGACAGAAGGCACTGCACAGAATATTAAGAAGGACGTAAAGATGAACAAGATAAAGTCAGTATACTCAGGGTGCATGTGACATTAGACAATATCTCTAAGCAGCCACTGCATGATTGTGTGGCTTTCTCCACCTCCATTTGACTCAGTCACTTCTCTTTTAATTACTCTCCTACTCTTCCCATTATTTCAGTTCTTCCCATTTCCTCCCTCAATGGTTGTTTATATCACCTAATTTTATGTCCATGAACTTGAGTCTCTTTGATTCAAACTAACTTGAAACCACTCATATCTTCTACTAGTCCTTTAAGGGCATCCCACTTTTTGTTGCTTTTTTAAAAATTGGAAGGCGGGGAAGTGATGTAACCATCATGGCAGAGTGAGCTCCCCACTGATCTCTAGCCTCCACCATACAACGAAAAAGACATTCATACTCCAACAGAGGACATCCACACAACACAAAAAACATCTGAGAGACCCATGCAGCCAAACATCGGAGGGTGGAGAGGCTGGAGTCCCCCTCAGAGGAGGTAGAATGGGGTAAGAGAAAACTTCACTCCCTCCCCCAAAAGACAGTGATCTGGGACTGTGCGCAGCCTCCAAAATGGAAGGAATCAGGAAAGTGACGCTCATTCGCGGGAACATCAAATATCCCTGAGGTCCCTCGCAGTCTAGGGAAAGACTCTATCAGGGTGAAAGCTAAAGCAGGGGATGACCTCATCAAGCCAACACCCCAGGAGAGTAGATAGTGAGGGCAGAGCAAGAAAATCCCAAGAGCACACAGCAGAAAGCGCCCTTCCCTCTCACCTGCCTAGTGCCAGCTCCAGCAAAGGGGATCCCAGCAGATGGCAGAGGGCTCATAAGAGACAGCTCAGGACCCCCACCCAATGGCGATAGGTGATAACTGTGACCAAATAATACCACAATGCGAAAGAACAGAGCCACGCCTTCTAGCAGTACCAAAAATTATATTCAATCTCCAGCTCAGAGAGAAAATAACAAGTACCCAGAAATCAGTCCTGAAGACGCATAAATATGTAATCTAAATGACATAGAATTCAAAATAGCAATCATCAAAAAACTCAACGAGTTAAAACAGAATGTAGAGAAACAATTCAACGATTTCAGGAGCTACTTCACAAAAGAGATTGAAACTATCAACCAGAAATAAGGGAGATGAAAGACACAACTGATGAGATAAAAAAAAAATATGGGGGCAAGCCTGGGGGCACAGCAGTTAAGTTCACACGTTCCGCTTCTCGGTGGCCCAGGGTTCCCTGGTTTGGATCCCGGGTGCAGACATGGCACCGCTTGGCAAACCATCCTGTGATAGGCGTCTCACATATAAAGTAGAGGAAGATGGGCACAGATGTTAGCTCAGGGCAAGGCTTCCTCAGCAAAAAGAGGAGGACTGGCAGTAGTTAGCTCAAAGCTAATCTTCCTCCAAAAAAAAAAAAATATATGGATTCCCTGAATGTTGGAGCAGACGCCATAGAGGAGTAAATCAGCATAATTGAGGATAGACATGTTGAAATTCTCCAGGTAGAGGAGGAAAGAGAAATAAAATTAAAAGAAATGAATAAAGTCTCTGAGAAATATCTGACTCAATTAGGAAATGCAGTATGAGAATTATAGATATTCCAGAGGGAGAAGAGAAGGAGAATGGAGCAGAAAGCTTGTTCAAAGAAATAATAGCAGGGAACTTCCCTAACCAGGGGAAGAAGATGAAAATTCATGTGGAAGAGGTTATCAGATCTCCCAAATACGTCAGTGTAAAAAGACCTACTGCAAGGCACATGGTAGTGGAACTGGCAAAAGTGAATGACAAAGAAAAAATACTAAGGGCAGCAATGAAGAAGAAAATAACCTACAAAGGAACCCTTATCAGGGTTTCAGCAGATTTCTCTGCAGAAACTTTACAGGCTAGGAGAGACTGGAAAGACAGATTCAAAACTTCCAGCCAAGAATACTCTATTCAGGGAAAATATCCTTCAGATATGATGGAGAAATAAAAACTTTCCCAGATAAACAAAAGCTAAGGGAGTTCACAGCCACAAGACTCCCCCTACAAGAAATCCTCAAGAAGGCTCTCATACCTGGGAAAAAAAGGGCAGGGAGACAGGAGTTACAAAGCATTGAGTAAGGACATAAATAAGTACACAAAATCAGAAAATTGTAGCTATACATCAGAACAGGTTAGCAAATACTTAAGTATAACATTAAAGATAAAGAGAAGGTGAGGCCGCCCCTGTGGCCAAGTGGTTAAGTTCCCGTGCTCTGCTCTGGCACCCCAGGATTTCGCTGGTTCAGATCCTGGGCACGGACATGGCACCACTCATCAAGCCATGATGAGGCAGCACCCCATATAGCATAATCAGAGGCACTCACAACTAGAATATATAACTATATACCAGGGGCCTTTTGGGAGAAGAAGAAAAAAAGCAGAAGAAGAAGATTGGCAACAGATGTTAGTTCAGGTGCCAATCTTTAAAAAAAATAAAAGGAAGGAAAACACCAAAAACAAAGATAATCTTGTCATTTTAACCACAAACTCACAACATAGGATGGAATAAGATGTGAGAAGAACAACTTAGGAGGGGAAGAGAAAAGAGACTGAATCAGTTTAGCCTAAGGAAATAAGAGGCCATCAGACAATGGACGATCTTATCTACGAGATTTTGAATACAAACCTCATGGTAACAACTAAACAAAAAAGCAGAACAGAGTCACAAATAATAAATAAGGACAATACAAAGAAACATAACATGGAAAACTACATAACTCAATTGGTAGGCAAAAACACACAGGACGAGAAACAAAGGAAATGCAAGAGAACTGGAAAATGAGTGATAAAATGGCAGCATTGAGCCCTCATATATTGATAATCACCCTTAACATAAATGGATTGAATTCTCCAATAAAAAGACACAGAGTGGCAAGATGGATTAAAGAACAAGACCCAGCAATATGATGCCTCCAGGAAACACATCTCAGCTCCAATGACAAACAGAGGCTCAGAGTGATGAGATGGCAGACAATACTCCAAGCTAATGGCAAACAAAAGAAAGCAGGCATTCCAATATTTCTATCAGACAAAGTAGACTTCAAGAGAAGACAAGTAAAGAGAGACAAAGAGGGGCAGTATATAATGATCAAAGGGACACTCCACCAAGAAGACAGAACATTTATAAATATCTATGCACCCAACACAGGAGCACCAAAGTACATAAAGCAACTATTAACAAACTTAAAAGGAGATATTAATAACAACACAATAATAGGGGACCTCAACACCTCACTCACTTCAATGGACAGATCATCTAGACAGAAAATCAACAGGGAAACAGTGGAATTAAATGAAAAGCTAGGGGCCGGCCCCGTGGACAAGTGGTTAAGTTTGCACACTCCACTTTGGCGGCCCAGAATTTCACAGGTTCAGATTCTGGGCGTGGACATGGCACCGCTCATCAAGCCATGCTGAGGCTGCATCCCACATGCCACAACTAGAAGGACCCACAACTAAAAATATACAACTATGTACCAAGAGGCTTTGGGAGAAAAAGGAAAACTAAAATCTTTAAAAAAAAAAAAAAAAAAGAAAAGAAAAGCTAGACCAGTTGGACTTAATAGAAATACATAGAACACTCCATCCAAAAACAGCAGAATACACATTCTTCTCAATTGCGCATGGAACAATTCTCAAGGATAGACCACATGTTGGGAAACAAGGCAAGCCTCAATAAATTTAAGAAGATTGAAATAATAACAAGCATCTTTTCAATCACAATGCTATGAAGCTGGAACTCAATTATAAGAAAAAAGCTGAGAAAGGGACAAAGATGTGGAAACTAAGCAACATGCTATTGAACAACCAATGGATCAGTGAAGAAAGTAACAGAAAAATCAAAAAATATCTGGAGACAAATGAAAATGAAAACATACCACACCGATTCATATGGGATGCAATAAAAGTGGTACTAAAAGGGAAATTCATCGCAATACAGGCTCATCTTAACAAAAAAGAAAAATCCCAAATAAGCAACCTCAAACTACACCTAACTGAATTAAAAAAAGAAGAACAAACAAAGCCCAAAGTCAGCAGAAGCAGTGAACTAATAAAAATCAGAGCAGAAATAAATGCTATTGAAACAAAAAAGGCAGTAGAAAAGATCAATGAAACAAAGAACTGTTTCTCTGAGAAGATAAACAAAATTGACAAACCCCTAGCTAAACTTAGAAAGAGAGAAAGCTCAGACAAATAAAATTAGAAATGAAAAGAGGAGAAATAAGAATGGATACCACAGAAATACAAAGGATTATAAGAGAATATTACAAAAAGCTATATGCCAACAAAATGAACAATCTAGAAGACATGATAAATTCTTAGACTCTTACAACCTCCCAAAGCTGAATCAAGAAGAAATAGATAATCTGAATAGACCAATCACAAGTAAAGAGATGAAAACAGTAATCAAAAGCATCCCAAAAAATAAAAGCCCAGGACCAGACGGCTTCCCTGGAGAATTCTACCAAACTTTCAGAGAGGATTTAATACCTATCCTTCTCAAGCTACTCTCAAAAATCAGGGAAGATAAAATGCTTCTTAACACATTCTACAAGGCCAACATCACTCTGACAGCAAAGCCTGACAAGGACAATACAAAAAAGGAAATCTACAAGCCAATATCACTGATGAACATAGATGCAAAAATCCTCAACAAAATATTGTCAACTCGACTACAGCAATACATCAAAAAGATCATACATCACGATCAATTGGGATTTACACCCGGGACACAGGGATGGATCAACATCTGCAAATCAATCTATGTGATACACTACATTGACAAAATGAGGAATAAAAACCACACGATCATCTCAATAGATGCAGAGAAAGCATTTGAAAAGATCCAATAGCCATTTATGATAAAAACTCTTAACAAAATGGGAATAGAAGGAAATTACTTCAACATAATAAAGGCCATATATGACAAACCCACAGCCAACATCACACTCAATGAGGAAAAACTGAATGCCATCCCTCTGAGAACAGGAACAAGGCAAGGATGCCCACTACCACCACCCTTATTCAACATAGTACTGGAGGTTTTGGTCAGAGCAGTTAGGCAAGAGAAAGGAATAAAAGGAACCCAAATAGGGATTGAAGAAGTGAAACTCTCACTGTTTGCAGATGACATGATCTTATATAAAGAAAACCCTAAAGAATTCATTAGAAAACTGTTAGAAATAATTAACAACTACATTAAAGTTGTGGGGTACAAAATCAACTTACAAAAATCAGTTGTATTTCTATACTCTAATAATGAACTTACAGAAAGAGAACTCAAGAATACAACCTCATTTACAATCACAACAAAAAGAATAAAATATCTAGGAATAAATTTAACCAAGGAGGTAAAGGAGTTGCACAATGAAAACTATAAGACATTATTGAAAGAAACAGATGACAACATAAAGAGATGGAAAGAGATTCCATGCGCATGAATTGGAAGAATAAACATAGTTAAAATGTCCATACTACCCAAAGCAATCTACAGATTCAATGCAATCCCAATCAGAATCCCAATGACATTCTTCACGGAAATAGAACAAAGAATCCTAAAATTCATATGGGGCAACCAAAGACCACGAATTCCTAAAGCAAGCCTGAGAAAAAAGAACAAAGCTGGAGGCATCACAATCCCTGACTTCAAAATGTACTACAAAGCCATAGTAATCAAAATGGCATGGTACTGGTACAAAAACAGACACAGAGATCAATCGAACAGAACTGAAAGCCCAAAAACAAAATCACACATGTATGGACAGCTAATCTTCAACAAAGGTGCCAAGAACATACAATGGAGAAAAGATAGTCTCTCCAATAAATGGTGTTGGGAAAACTGGACAGCCACATGCAAAAGAATGAAAGTAGACCATTATCTCACATCATACACAAAAATAAACTCAAAATGGATCAAAGACTTGAAACCATAAAACTCCTGGAAGATAAGACAGGTAGCACACTCTTGGATGTCAAACTTAAAAGGATCTTTTTTGAATACCATGTCTTCTCAGACAAGGGAAATAAAAGAAAAAATAAATAAGTGGGACTTCATCAGACTAAAAGGCTTCTGCAAGGCAAAAGAAAATAGGATCAAAACAAAAAGACAACCTACCAATTGGGAGAAAATATTTCCAAATCATATATGCAAGAAGTGGTTAATCTCCCTAATATGTAAGGAACTCATACAACTGAACAACAAAAAAACAAACAGCCTGATAAAAAAAAAAGGGCAGAGGATATGAACAGATATTTTTCCAAAGAAGATCTACAGATGGCCAACAAACACATGAAAGGATGTTCAACATCACTAATCATCAGGGAAATGCAAATCAAAACTATACTAAGATACCACGTGACACCTGCTAAAATGGCTATAATCACTAAGACTAAAACTAATGTTGGAGAGAGTGTGGAGAGAAGGGAACCCTCATGCACTGCTGGCGGGAATGCAAACTGGTGTAACCACTATGGAAAACAGTATGGAGATTCCTCAAAAAACTAAAAACAGAAAATACCATATGATTCAGCTATCTCACTACTGGGTATCTAACCAAATGACTTGAAATCAACAATCCAAAGCAACATATGTACCCCTATTTTCATTGCAGCACTATTCACAATAGCCAAGACATGGAAACAATCCAAGTGCCCACTGACCGATGATTGGATAGAGAAGATATGGTATATATACACAATGGAATACTACTCAGACAGAAAAAAAGACAAAATCATCTCATTTGCAACAACATGGATGGACCTGGAGGGTATTACGCTAAGCAAAATAAGCCAGACTGAGAAAGACAAACACCATATGATTTCACTCATATGTGGAATATAAACACACATAGACAAAGTAAACATTTCAGTGGTTACCAGGCATAGGGGGCTGGGGGTGGGCACAGGGGGTGAAGGGGAGCACTTATGTGGTGACAAACAAGAAATAATGTGCAAGTGAAATTCCAGAATGATATAAACTATTAGGAACTCAATGAAAAAAGAGATAAAAAACTTGGAAGGAGGGGAGGGAACCTGCTCTATCTTCAAATTACTTTGACATAAGTTGACACTGCTCTTCATTAAACAACAGTGTTACTTAAATTAGCTACTTCTATTTTTCAGTGTCCATGTCCTCTGTATATTACTGCTATCATGTAAAGGATATCGCTTTTCTGTTTACTAAACAATGTCGTAACATGAAGAAAAAACAAATCAGGGAGTTCCGTTTACACCCTGAAAAATTTCAACTAAATAGCTAAGTAAGAGTAGTATGCATCACACTGATTAAAACAATTAAAGTAAAACAACAACAACAAAAGTATATTCCACTTCTGCAGAAATACTGAGACAAAATATGTACGGTAACAAAAACTCTCCTCAGAAGTAACTATTTAAATACTTGTGTAACACAACTTACTTGCTACATTTTCAAATAATTCCTTATTACTTCTGAAACTAATTGGTCTGAAAACAGAAAAGTAAGTGTAATCCATAAACATGAGGTCAGGGCTCCCTAAGAGCAAAGGCACGTTCCATCTACGGACCTGGCAGGTGAGGTAAAGGCCTGGGTCTACAACTAACTGACTGAACCTCTCTTAGCTTCAGTTTCCTCACGTATAAAATGAGAACACGATCTCCTCCTTAGGCTTGTTGTAAATTAAATAGTGTTACATAATGGAAAAGATTTAACAGACCTGATACACAGTAGGCATTCAACATTTGCTTTCCATTCCTGCCTGCTATATTAGCATAGTCAACAAGCATATTCCTTATAAAAATTCGGGTTATAGCTTCTTTCAAAATCCCAGGTTCTGGGAAACAGATTCCAAAAGAATTCATGCATAACTAGATTTCCCTGTTGTTAGATTCAATCTTGGAGTTACTAAAAAGCGTCGAGTATATTCAACGTTACCATCTGCTAACCTACTGCAAACACTTAACACTTAAAATATATAAATACTCACAAAACACTAGCTCAGAATAGACAGAAAATTCTCTTCACCAACAAGTGTAATACAACACTTGCAAGAAACATAACACAATCCTATACAACATGTCCTTCTTGAGATTGTAAACATTCTGACAAAGACACTACACCCAACAGTTTAGTTTATTGTAATCAGATCAGCAAACAAACAAGTAAAAACAAAATGAGTATTTCCCACTAGCCTCTTGCATTAGGAAAGGAAGATACAAAACAAGAGAGAAAAAAGAGAGCATGCAGGCTAGAGACAGCTTATATACAGTAATAACAGAGTACATTATCCTAGAACTTACAGTCCATGAAATGACTTATGGACTCAATTCAAAAGTTTCTATGCATTTATTCATCAATAACCATTCTTAAAACAACCCAGCAAAAGATACAGACATAGAGAAGTCTCTTACCAGAATGATTCCTCTATTATGAAATAAATTAAGAAGCAAAAATGGGAGAAGGAAAACTAATATCTACAATAGATTTTTTCAAATAGGCAAATGCTATTTTAATCAAGACTATATTCATTGCCCCAGTGGTGATTAATCTTATATGTCAACTTGGCTAGGCCACAATAACCAGATTTGGTCAAATATTATTCTAGATGTTTCTGTGAAGGTATTTTTTAGATATGAATAACATTTAAATCAATAGAGTTTAAGCAAAGCAGATTATGCTCCATAATGTGAGTGGGACCCTAAACTAATCTAATCAGTTGGAAGCCTTAATAGGGGGTTAAAAAAAAAAAAAAACTGATCTCGGTGGAGGAAGAGGAAATTCTACCCCAGGCTTGAATTGCAACTCTTCCCTCAGTCTCCAGATTTTGGACTTGAAGGCCTTCACAATCATGTGAGCCAACTTCTTAAACTCTCTTTCTCTCTCTCTCCATACACATACACAACACATATAGCCTACACCCTATTGGTTCTGTTTCTCTAGAGAACCCTTACTAATACAACCCCCATACCATCAAATTCATCTCTCAATAAATGATCTCATCACCAACTATACATAATCACCTTATCCTTCCTTTTTTACTTTATTTTTTGATAAAGTGATACCTCAATAAATGAATCCAGTAAAAACAAAAACAATCTCCTTAATCACATAGTTTGCCGGGTTGCTAAGGAATGAAAAATCTTTCAAAAACTGCAAACCAAATTCAGCAGGTAGCTAATGCCTTCCACAAACACATCTTTTCATGGGGCTTCCACAGGCCTGCATGCACTTGAACTACAGAGGGCTCAACATCAGGAAAAGTGAAGTCAACAAAGTTTCCCATCACCAGAGTAGCTTACCCTCTGCTCTGCAATTATGACTCTCTTTCAGCACCCTTGTCAACATATCAGTTCCCTGATTCCTGTGCTGATTTGAATATAGTATTGTGTTCCTCTGGTAAGTTTATTATTTAACTTTTTCTATCTTTTCAACTCCAGATTTTCCATTTGGTTTTTCTAACTCCTTATTGAGATTCTCTATTTTTTGAGTCATTGTTATCATACTTTCCTTTAATTCTAGAAATACGGTTCATTCAGTTCTTAAAACATATTTATAATAGCTGCTTTAAAATACATCTGCAAAATTTAACACTCGGAGACAATCAGGAACAGTTTCTACTGCCTGCCTTTTTTCTCAATTTGCCATACTTTCCTGTCTCCTGGCATGTGTCATAACTTTACTTGAAAACTAGACATTAAAATTATATAGGGGACGGCCCCGTGGCCAAGTGGTTAAGTTCGCACTCTCGGCCTCAGCAGCCCAGGGTTTCGCTGGTTCAGATTCTGGGCAGGGACATGGCATGGCTCATCAAGCCATGCTGAGGCCGCATCCCACATGCCACAACTAGAAGGACTCACAACTAAAAATATACAACTATGTACTGGGGGGCTTTGGGGAGAAAAAGGAAAAATAAAATCTTTAAAATTATATAAATATAATACGATAAAACCACTCTAGAACTCTGTCTTCTGCCACAATGCGCAGTTACTAATGTCTCTGCTCAGTTCTAGATTAATTCTTTTTTTTTACTTTAAAGCCTGGTTTCCTTGGGGTTGCCCCTGTGTCTGCGTAGCTTAGTGGTTAACCAATGATACAATAGAGAATTTGCTCAAATACTCAATAAAGGTTGTCATCCTTTACTCAAATACTCTATAAAAGTTGTCATCCTTTCCAAAAGGATCCGTGTATGGGTAGGGGAGTACATTCAACATTCAGAACATTTCAAGTCTCCCCCAGATTTTAGTTTCCTGGATCCTTTCATGGCTCCTCTGCACATATATGAAGCCTCCATTAACCACGACTTTAGGCTAAAAGAGCCACTGGCCATCCAACTCATGACCTCAAGACCATAACTTCCATGGGCAATGCCACTGGGCATGGCAAACTTGCCACTCCAAGCTGAATGAGCATCTTTCAACCAAAGCAAGGAAAGTGCTACTCCTCATGAACTTCCCTACCCTAGAAAAATCAACCAAGTTGGAAGGGGAAAAGGGTGGAGTGTGATGGGAGCAGCTCCCATGAATGCCAGATTCCCACTGTTATTACTCAAAGTTAACCAGTTTCTCAAACATAAACACTTCTCAGACTGTTGTAAGCCTTAGCTTGAGTTCCAGAGCACTAAAATGGTTGTTTTTACCTGTTTTGCAGATGGCCTTAGTTCTAAGTCACAAAGCTCCATCATGCCTACATGTGTTTATACTAGGTTCTGTTCCACTGCTAAAGCTTTATAACCTACTTTGGAAGTCCTTACTCTTCTACATGTACTACAAAGCTTTCCACTCCTTTAGATCCAGGATAGACTACACCTTCCTCATGAGCACTTTTCTCATTAATCCATGTACACTGATCTCTACCTTCTCTGAATTCTTACGATAAATCATTATTTCATGAATTATTTTGTGTTTATGCTTTTTTTTTTTTCAGCCATATCCTCAAGTCTTTGGGACAAGGAGTTGGTTTTTCATGCTTTTGTATCCTTATCTCATACCTGGCACAGTGGTGAGTACAGAGTAAATTTCTGCCTACTTTTACCAGAAATTTACACTGGAAGAAATCTGCATTGTAACACATGTCGTCAAATCATATCCCTAGAAAGCAACACTTAAGACTTCAAGACCTACTCGTGTTATACCATTAGCACATTCTTCCTTCTCCACTGCACTCCTGATCTAAAGTGCACACTGTGGGCTAAAAGCATGTGACAGCGACTGCTAGTTGCCAAGTCTTTGCCAAGTCTAATATCCATTTGATCACCTTCCTTGCTAACAAAATCATACTCATTTCTCGGCTTTCTTTGCAGCTAGGAGTTCAAGTTGAGGAGATGCACTAACTGAAAAGACAGCAGCCATCTCAAGATCAGTAGGGAAGAGGTCACATTCTAAAGATGTCTAGGTCACTAAGGACATGATAGAAACATCTCACTAGCCCTGGACTGTGTGACCACAGACTTTTAATTACATGATCTGTGCAGACCACTGTAAGTTTACCAGCAGCCAAACAAAATTCCTAATCGGAATTATATACTGAAAAGGTCCTACAAAACTGATCACTAAATCATTATAAGCCATTGAAAACACTATTATTCTCATTTAATATATGGAGAAAGTAGATAAAACATCTGACTTTATGAGTAGTAATTAATCATCTTAATCCACAGCCCTCTCATTGTTACAATGTAACAAGCCTGGAATTAAGAACATGCCTGCTTGGGTTCAAATCCACAGCTCCACCCTGTGAACTCAGTGCCCCAGTTTTTCTAAACTGTAAAACAAGATTAAGAATGGTCTCGGGGTTGGCCCAGTGGCGCAGCAGTTAAGTTTGCACGTTAGGCTTCTCAGCGGCCCAGGGTTCACCGGTTCAGATCCCAGGTGCGGACATGGCACTGCTTGGCAAGCCATGCTGTGGTAGGTGTCCCACATATAAAGTAGAAGAAGATGGGCACCGATGTTAGCTCAGGGCCAGTCTTCATCAGCAAAAAGAGGAGGATTGGCAGTAGTTAGCTCAGGACTAACCTTCCTCAACAACAACAACAAAAAAGAATGGTCTCTATATCATAGTATTGCTCTAAGGAATAAAAGAGAAAATTCATGCAACACCTTTAAAACTGCATTGGGTACATGCTACGACAACAATAAATGTTAGTGATAGTTTATTATTATTATTATTATCATCTAATAGTAACTTCTAATCCACTGTAGAAGGCCATCATAAAAGTGACTATATTAAAAAACACATAAACCAAAAACACTTTTCTTAATGGGACTAATCTTTTATTTCGAGACTGAATTCTGATCTATTGCTGGCTTTCTTTTGTCTCTTGCCATCACCCTGCATATGAGAAAACACTGAGCAGAGAAATAACAAGACATAAGTCACAGGAAACTCTAAATGTTTTTACTTCTTTTCCCTTCTCTCTTGTGAGAACATAGTTTTATGGTAACAAAGATTTTAAGAAATCAAAGTTCCCCCTCTGGAATAACAATACAAATTTTTAACAGTGGCCAAAAGAATTTTTTAAATTTCCTTACCCTGATGATGCAGTGCTTTTACAGACACCAAGGAGGGGCCTTTTTTCAGCAAAGTTGTCACACTTTTGAGCACCTGATAAGGAATATAAAATAAAGTGTAAAACAAAACTTTGAGAAGTATTCCTGTATATTTCCAAGTATTTTCATGCCCTCAAAAAATTTACAGTTAAAAAGACAGCAAAACATTCATTATAAATTGACATAATTTATACACTTAACTGAACAAAAAATAGAAAAGCTATAAATAAACCTATGACTACTGTTAAAAACTGAACCAGCATTTAAAATATCTTTTTTTAAAAAGTGGCACCAACTTCATCTCGTACACATTCTCCATGAGATGAGAAAATCATCCCCAACTCCACCAACTAATTACCTAAGACTAGTATATAATTTTGATGCAAAAATTAAATAAAGCCAGCTCAGGACAGGAAAATTATAAAATCATAGACCATTCTCAACATATATAAATGCAAAAATCCTAAAAAAAAAAAAATTAGTAAACTGAATAGCAACATATTAGAAAAAAATAAAATCTGGGCCAGCCCGGTGGTGCAGCAGTTAAGTTTGCATGTTCCACTTCATCAGCCCGGGGATCATCAGTTCGGATCCCGGGTGCAAAAGCCATGCTGTGGTAGGCGTCCCACATATAAAGTAGAGGAAGATGGGCATGGATGTTAGCTCAGAGCCAGTCTTCCTCAGCAAAAAGAGGAGGATTGGCAGCAGATGTTAGCTCAGGGCTAATCTTCCTCAAAAAAAAAAAAAAGAAAAGAAAAAACGAAACTCTTATAACCAAATTGGATTGATCCAAGTAATAGTAATAATTTCACATTACAAAACCTATTAATGTAATTCACATATTAACATTTTAGCAAATGCAGAAAAAGCATTCAATTAAATTATATACCTAGTCATGATAAAAATAAAAGAAAACAAAACTAAGTTTTCTTATCCCAATAATGATTACCTACAAAAGATCTACATCAAACATCACAGGCAATGTTTCAGAGCATTCCAATTAAAATCGGTAATAACACAAGGATGCCCAATGTAACTGCTCCTATTCAACCCTATACTGGAAGTCCTGGTCAAGATAACAATCATAAGTGAATGCAACAATACTGCTAGATATGAAACTAATATAATAGCAGCAATAAGCAGAAAAATGACATCAGGAAATATAAACGGCTCTGAACCACAAAAAAAGATGCTCAACCTCACACGAGAGAAATTCCACTTAAAACTATATTAAAAAACTATATTGAGGGGCTGGCCCCATGGCCGAGTGGTTAAGCTCGCACACTCTGCTGCAGGCGGCCCATTGTTTCGTTGGTTCGAATCCTGGGCGCGGACATGGCACTGCTCATCAAACCACACTGAGGCAGCACCCCACATGCCACAACTAGGTGGACCCACAACGAAGAATATACAACTATGTACTGGGGGGCTTCAGGGAGAAAAAGGAAAAAAATAAAACCTTTAAAAAAAAAAAACTATATTGAAACTTGCTAATTTTTTAGAAGTGATAATGGTACTATGATTATATTTGTAAGATTCCTTATCTTATAGAATGAAATATGAAATATGCACCAATAAACCCATATGATATCTGGGATGCGATTCAAAATATTCTGGAGGGAGGGGGATAGATGCTAATGAAATAAGATTAGCCATAAAATGATAAGTCATGGGTTCTTAGAGATCGTTATACTATTTTCACTACTTTTGAATAAAGGAGAAATCTTCCATTAAAACAATTGCAACTATATTGACATATATTGACGTTTACCAAAGAGCTTCTGAAAAATTCAAAAGTTTTGCAAAATTCTCTGGCCATACCAATAAAAACTACAAACGCAAATACCCTTTAATAGAGAAATAGCACTGCTAAAATTTCATCCTACACGTATACTTAGCCATGAGGGAAATAACTTGTATATATGATTATTCACTTTAGTATTGCTTGTAATAGCAAAAGACTAATAAAATCCAAATATATAATGGAGTATTTCCTACAGCCATAAAAGAATGAAGACATGCTCTATAAAAACATGGAACAAGATCCAAAATACAAAATGAAAAAAGGAAGATATACAACAAAAGGAAGATAGAGAATAATACCCAATCTTTTGTATAACAAGAAGAAAGAGATTTATTTGCATATATACCTACCCACCACACTCTGCAAGAACACATACAAAATCTTAACTAACGATTACTTATGAGAGGGAGAATGGAAAAAGCACAAAATAGGGAACAAAAATGGGAGGAAAGCTTTCATTTTATACATATTTCATACTTTTTAGTTTTCAAACCATATGAATACATTAATTCCACCAAAGTTTTACTTTGTTTTTAAATAAGGAAGCAAATGCCAGAAGACACAGTAAGTGGTTGTTTCAGCTTCTGAGATAAGCTGGTAGACTGAAGACACGCATTTCATTCGATCCCTTCTGAAAATTCCAGGACAGGCATATTAAATCAAATAGGGTTAAAAAATATATAATAATGCTAACAAATTTTGGAAACAGATGAATGATGACTAACTCAGGAGCCCTAAGTAAAAGTTCAAGCCAGTCCTGGGGAAAAATAAAACACGAGACTCAAACTATTTGACACCTCATAATACCAGGTACACCTGAGATTTATCTTTATAAAGTTAGGAGCTTCTAAAAAAAACTTTAAGTCTTCTCTGGAGAATTTAACAAGTCAGTCCACAAAGAAAGACTAAAAGACACTGTCAATCAGAAGGCTCCAACAAACAGCACAACCAAAGCAGCAAACAATAAAGCTAAAAGTTGACAAGCACACAGAACTTTCAAACACCTTTTTAGCTTGCAACTTACAAATATGTGCAGACAACCAAGAACTAACAATCATCTGCCAAAGTGGAAAACTCTATACAGGAAGAAAAACATCAAAAATCAAAAACTACCATTACTATTTTCCAAGATATAAGAGAAAATATTTCAGGCATGGAACGATATATGAATGCAATGAAAAATGGACTCTTAGAGAATAAAAGAGAGCTCTTGGAAACTAAAAAACAACATAGATACTATTTAATAAACTCAATTCAAGGGTCAGAGGTAAAATTAAGAAAATTTCCCAGAGAGTAGAGCAAAAACACCAAAAAGAGAAAAATAGCATAAATCTGCGCGTGCACACACACACACACAATGTTAAAGGAACAGTCTCAAAGGTCCAATATACAGATAGGAGTTCCAAACAGAGAGAATAGAGAAAATAGAGAGGAAGAAATCATCCATGAAATGTTTCGAAACATTTTCCCAGAACAAAAGAATACGAGTTTATAAGCTCCTTGAGGGTGTAGCATATTGGATTCAATAGACCAACCCTAACATCATTTCAGGACAGTGGGAACAAGAAGTTTCTACAAGCCTCCACAGAGGAAAAATTGGTTGTTTACAGTTCAAGTGATTGCTCTAGGGATTACACAACTTATCACAAAAACCTCCAGCTAACATCACACAGACTGAATGCTTTCCTCCTAAGGTCAGGAACAAGACAAGGATCCCCTCTCATCACTGCTACTTAACATAGTAAGGAAACTTCTAGGCAAAGCAATAAGGCAAGAAAGAAAAAAAAAAACCCATACAGATAACAAAGGAAAAAATAAAACTCCCTATTTGCAGATAACATGACTGATACATAGAAAATCCCAAGAAATCAACCACCACCAAAAAAAAAAACACCTAGAGTTAATAAATAAGTTAATTCAGCAAGGTCACAGGAGACAAGTTCAACATTCAAAAGTCAATTGTATTTATATATACTAGCAATGAAAATATGGAAAGTAAGATTAAAAATACAATACCATTAATAATTGCTCTAAAGAAAATTAAACCTAATAAAACATGTACAGGATTGTATACTGAAAACTACAAAATGATGATGAAAGAAATGAAAGACAATCTAAATAAATAGAGACATATAATTGATATAAAGCGCAAAGACTAAGGGAACATAAAAGCACCCACAAACACACCCAGACAAATATGGCCAACTAATTTATTTTTTTTTAAAGATTTTATTTTTTTCCTTTTCCTCCCCAAAGCCCCAGGTACATAGTTGTATATTCTTAGTTGCAGGTCCTTCTAGTTGTGGCATGTGGGATGCTGCCTCAGCGTGGTTTGATGAGCAGTGCCATGTCCACGCCCAGGATTTGAACCGACGAAACACTGGGCCACCTGCAGCGGAGCATGCAAACTTAACCACTCGGCCACGGGGCCAGCCCCTGGCCAACTAATTTTTGATAGAGGTGTAAAAGCAATTAAATGAAAGAAGAGTCATCTTTTCAAGAAATGGTCCTGGAGCAATGGGACATCCATAAGCAATGTTGGCAAAGATATAGAGAAACTAGATCTTTCATACTTTCCTAGTGGAAATGTAAAATAGTACAGCCCCTCAAGAAAAGAGTTTGGGAGTTTCTTTAAAAAAAAAAAAACTAAACATACACTTTACTATACATCCCAGCAATCACAGCAAAGGGCAATTATCCCAGAGAAATCAAAACTTGTCCACACAAACTTGTACACAAATGTTCATAGCAGGTTTATCTGTAATAGCCAAAAAGTGAAATCATCCCAGGTGTTCTTCAACAGATAAATGCTATCTCCATACTAATCAATACTAAAAGGGAGCCATTGATACAGTAAACAACTGGGATATACCAAAAGAACAATGTGCTAAGTGAAATACCCAATCTCAAAACTTCACATATAATGTAATTCCAGTTATGTAACAATCTTGAAATGACAAAATTATCATACAGATGGAGAACAGACTGATGGTTCCCAAAAGTTAGAGGCGGTGAAAGGAGACAGCATAAGGGAATCACTCATACAGATGAAATAGATTTGTATCTTGATTGTGGTGGTAGTTACATCAATCTACATGTGATAAAATGGCATGGAACTATGTGTACACATTCCACCAATGCTGATTTCCTAGTTTTTATATTGTTCTAAACGTATCTAAGATGTAACCACTGGGAAAAGCTGGGTAAAGGGTGCACAGGACCTCCCTGTAGCATTTTTGCAACTTCCTATAAAAATGTAATATTTCAGAATAAAGGTTTTTAAAATGGAAGATAGATGGGCTGGCTCAGTGGCATAGTGGTTGGGTCCGTGCACTCTGCTTCAGTGCCCCGGGGTTCCTTGGTTCGGATGCCGGGCGTAAACCTACACACTGCTCATCAAGCCATGCTGTGGTGGCATCACACATAACAAAAAACAGAGGAAAACTGCCACAGATGTTAGGCCAGCAACAGTCTTCCTCAAACAAAAAAGAGGAAGGCTGGCAACAGATGATAGCTCAGGGCCAGTCTTCCTCATCCAAAAAAATAAATAAAAAGAGAAGACAGAATAAAGAGGAAAACTACTCCTTGCTAGGACTGCTTTACAAGTGTTTTCCTATAACATTAAATAATTTGGGTTTTGTTATTTAAAAAGGCACACATGTCAAAAGAATGAGAGGACAAGGCACAGATTGGGAGAAATATTTCAAAAGACACATCTGATAACAGACTGTTATACAAAACACATAAAGAACTCTCAAAACTGAACAAGAAAACAACCGATTTAAAAAATGGGAAAAAGATATGAACAGAAATGTAACCAAAGATGATAAACAGATGGAAGATATGCATTTGAAAAGATGCTTTACATCATATGTCATCGGAAGTTCAAATTAAAACAACAATGAGGGGCTGGGCCCCATGGCCGAGTGGTTGGGCTCGCATGCTCTGCTCCAGCGACCCAGGGTTTCACCAGTTTGTATCCTGGGTGTGGACCTGGCACCGCTCATTAAGCCATGCTGAGGCAGCGTCCCACATGCCACAACTAGAAGGGTCCACAACTAAAATATACAACTATGTACTGGGGTGCCTTGGGGAGAAAAAGGAAAAATAAATAAATAAAAATAAATACAATCTTAAAAAAAAGAAAAATGAGATACCACTACACAGTTACTCGAATGCCCAAAATCCAAAAAAATGACAACACCAAACACTGGCAAGAATTTGGAGCAATGGCAACTCTCATTCATTGCTAGCAGGAATGCAAAATGGCACAACCACACTGGAAGACAATTTGGCAGTTTCTTACAAAACTAAACACACGCCTAGCACATGATCTAGCAACCATGCTCCTCGGTATTTACCCAAATGAACAGAAAACTTTTGTCCACATAAACACCTGCACTTAGATGTTTACAGCAACCTTATTCACAGTTACCAAAACTTGGAAGGAATCAAAACATCCTTCAGTAGGTGAGTGGATAAATAAACTGTGATACATCTAGACAATGGAATATTACTCAACACTAAAACCAAATGAGCTATCAAGACATGAAAATACATGGGAGAAACTTAAATGCATTTCTCAGTGAAAGAAGTCAATCTGATTGGCACAGATATTAGTTCAGGGCAAATCTTCCTCACCAAGGGAAAAAAAAAAGCCAACCTGAAAAAGCTATCTACTGTATGACTCCAACTATATGACATTCTGGAAAAGGCAAAACTGTGGAGACAGTAAAAAGATCAGTGGTTGTCAGGGATGTGGGAGTAAGGAGGGATTAACGTAGAACACAGATGATGTTTAGGGCAGAGAAATTACTCTCTATGATACTATAATGGTGGGTACATGGCATTATTCATTAGTCAAAACCCATAGAATATACAACACCAACAGGGAACAGTACTGTAAACTATGGACTTTGGGTGATGATGTGTCAATGTAGGTATTAATGTGGAAGGATGTGGATAGTGGGAGAAGTTATGTGTTTGTGGGAACAGGGGGTATATGGGAGCCCTCTGTGCTCTCCACTCAATTTTACTATATAACCAAAAGTGCTCTTAAAATACTAATTAAATTGGGGCTGGCCCTGTGGCCGAGTGGTTAAGTTCATGCGCTCTGCTTTGGCGGCCCAGGGTTTCACCAGTTCGAATCCTGGGCACAGACATGGCACCGCTCTTCAGGCCACGCTGAGGTGGCGTCCCACATGCCACAAGTAGAAGGACCCACAACTAAAAATGTACAACTATGTACCGGGGGGCTTTGGGGAGAAAAAGGAAAAGTAAAATATTAAAAAAAAAAAAAATACTGATTAACAAAAGATGTACCAAGCTCTTGAACACTCAGGTTCATTGTAGTATTTATTCATAACAGCCAAAATCCGGAAGCAACCCAAAGCCCCACTGATGGATTAATAGATCATGAAAACGTGGTATTTACACACAATGGAATATTATCCAGCCTTTAAAAGGAAGGAAATCCTGGGCCAGCCCCAGTGGCCTAGTGGTTAAGTTCAGCACGCTCTGCTTTGATGGCCCAGGTTCAGTTCCCAGGCACAGACCTACACTGCTCTGTGAGCAGCCATTCTGTACTAGCAGTCCATGTACTGAAAATAGAGGAAGACTGGTATGGATGTTGGCTCAGGGTGAATTTTCCTCAGCAGAAAAAAAAAAAAGGAGGAGCAGGAAATCCTGTCACACAAAACACATGGATGAATCTTGAGGACATTATGCTAAGTGAAATAAGCCAGTCACAAAAAAACAAATACTCCATTAATCTACTTACATGAGGCATCAAAAGTAGTGAAGCTCATAGAAACAAAGTAAAATGTGGTCACCAGGTGCTGGGGACATAGGGAGAAAAGTAGAGCTGCTATTCAATGGGCACAGAGTTTCACTCTTACAAGCTGAAAAAGTTCTAAAGATATGTGAATGTACTTAACACTACTAAATTGTACATTTAAAGTTTTGTAAAGATTTAAAGATGGTAAATATTATGTGATTTTTACCACAAATTCAAAATTTTGAAAGAGGTAGAAATAAGCTGTGTGTACTCACACATGGGTGTGTGTAATTAGATAGATACATACATACATAGATATTTAGTTACATTAAATGCATAAATATGGAAACACCAATTTCAAGACAGGGATATACCTCTAGGGGTTTAGGGTGGAGATAATGTTTGAGAGAGGTAGCCAGGGGACATCAGCACTCTTTTAACAATGCTTCATTTCTTCGTTGAATGGTAAAAGGCTACAGTAATGTTAAGAATCCCGTCCAGCCCCAGGGGCCTAGTGGTTAAATCCAGGCATGCTCCACTTCGGTAGCCTGGGTTTGGTTCCTAGGCATAGACCTGTACCACTCGTCTGTCAGTGACCATGCTATGGTGGCAACCTAAACACAAAATAGAGGAAGACTGGCAGAGATGTTAGCTCAGGGTGAATCTTCTTCAGCAAAACAAAAAACAAAAAATCCATGTGTACAGATCCCTTCAAAAGTAATGAGGTCTAATCAAGAGGAGACAGGTCAATGGTTACACATTTAGATTGTGACATGACATAATATAATAATTTTAAATTGTGAATGTAATAATTATATAAAATAAATTAAGATAAGTTCTACCATCCCTTGACAGACTATATTATCAAGACCAGAACTCTGTAAGGATCAAAACTAAACACATGATTAATGTTTATGAATAAAGTTCTTTATAACTATTTAGAATTTTCAGGAGCTTTTAATAATCAGCGTTTAAGTCTTTACAGATCATTAATTTACTATGGATTGTGTGCTGTTCCCTTTGCTAAACAAATAAATCAGATTTCACAATTAACAATATGACTTAACGAAACACAAGTTAAAAATTAACTGGTCCAAAGCCCACAATATTTATGTCCCAAATTAATTAAAACGGAACTTCATCTACACGAGCCTAATTCCTCACTCCTCCATATTTCACCTTCACCTTTAACAATAACTATTGTCCTTCTGCTTCCTGGTGTCTACAAGGCCTTCACGGTTTGTACCTGTATTACTCACACCAATTTGATATTTTGACGAATGAAACATCATGTCTTTAAAATGCAAATAATACTGGCAAGAATGGTTTGATTGTGTTGTGCTTCTGAAACCTGCATGGAAGAACTCCACTGGTTTCAGCCGACCGAATGATCCCATCAGTACTGCCGACTGTGCTCTATAGGTCAGCCACCTGACACTCACTAAAGATTTACACTCCTCAAAGATACTCAGAGCAGGTAGCCAAGCAAAAAGTTTAAACTACAAAATAAAGCCCTAACTTGAGAACAGCATAATCCCTGAAGCACCTACTAAGAAAACTATGCGAGTGAAGAGAACCAGAGCCTGCTGGTATAATAAGCAAGCAAATAATACCAAAACTTCCAAATTTATTTGAGGCACGCTCTTCAGTAAATATATATATATATCTCTCCTAATTTCAGAATTGGAAAACTATGTAACAAAACCTTAACTCTGCTTTAAATAATTTCACTGTGAATGGTTTGAATAAATACCATTTTTAAAGTGTTAGTATAAAAATTCTACAAAATCTCATGAACACTGTAGCTATTAACCTGATTTTTCATGCAGTATAAATAGTAGCATGTACTCTCCACGATGTCTAATGGAGTCATCACTCTCCCATAATGTAATCCTCCAAATTGTAGAGGATTAAATTTTTATATATAAAATTGTGTTTATTTGCATGTACAATAGAGAGAATGACGTTATACACACCTGTTCTACAGCATTTAACAGAATGTAGCACGATGATTGAAATGAAAAGCGGCTAGCTAAATCCATCAAATACAAAAACTATTGCAATCCTGTTGCAAAGTCCTTTTGTTAAACTCCTTTTATTCTAAATCCTTTTAATTCTGTCCTATAACACTAAAACATTTATAAAAAGCTTAAAATCCTAATAAATCGCACAATTAAAGTAATGAAAATGGGCTTGCCCACCAAGTCACAACTCCTCTCCGCCTCAACAGAATTCAAGACAGTTTGCATGTCAGAAAACGTTAAATAATATCCCCAACACATATACCATTGCAAACTCATTTAAACCAAGTTTAAGCTCACAAATCAGCCTTAAAGATGTTAAGATATCAAACAGGAACCACTTCTGTGAGGACCCAAAAGCACATTCAGAGGCAAATAAAAATCCAGCTGATAATGAACTATTCCAACTCAACTCTTTTGATGTTGAGGATGATGTCTTGAACACAAAGATTTTACACAAAAGTATGCTAACACTAACGATTTTTTTTTTTAAAAGACTGGCCCTGAGCTAACATCTGTTGCCAATCTTCCTCTTTTTTTTTCTTCTTCTCCCGAAAGCCCCCCAGTACATGGCTGTATATCCTAGTTGTAGATCCTTCTAGTTCTTCTAGGTGGGACGCCACCTTAGCATGGTTTGATGTGTGGTGCTAGGTCCGTGCCCAGGATCCGAACTGGTGAGCCCCAGGACCCTGAAGTGGAGCATGCAAACTTAACCACCAGGTCACAGGACTGGACCCAAACACTAATGAATTTTAACTGAGAAAGTCTTTTGCAGAAAGATTCCACTGAACAACTTAACTCATTTTATCAGTTAAACCATTTCCAAGTCTTCCATTCCATTTTTTATTTTACTAAAATAATTTTCGGGCCGGCCCAGTGGCACAGCAGTTAAGTGCGCACGTTCCGCTTTGGTGGCCCAAGGTTTGCCAGTTCGGATCCTGGGTGCAGATATGGCACCGCTTAGCAAGCCATGCTGTGGCAGGCGTCCCACATATAAAGTAGAGGAAGATGGGCACGGATGTTAGCTCAGGGTCAGTCTTCCTCAGCAAAAAGAGGAGGATTGGCAGCAGTTAGCTCAGGACTAATCTTCCTCAAAATAAATAAATAAATAAAATAATTGTCTTTGGGAAAAGATTTATTCAATCAGTTTGCCCATGTGAGTTTTCCTTACAGATTAAGAGAGGTTAAATAACTTGTCCAAGTTGTTGTGGTACTAAATGCCACATGTGAACCTGAAAGACAGCCCAGAATTCTTTCCTCTGCTACCCTCGCTCACTGTAAAAAGCTACTGTCAGAAAATTATGTTCAATTTCTCCACTGAAAAACAAACAAAATTACTGATAAAGCCTAATGTATTTAATCTCTTACTGGTTTAATTCTCTCATCTGTAAAGTGGGGATAAGTACCAATACCTCAACATAGGATTGTAGTGAGAATTTAAAAAGATAACAAATGCAGTGGACACAGCAAGGTGCTGCCACATGGAAGAACTCAATAAACACTATATAATTATTATTGTTGCTGGCAGCTCTAGAATGGTGAATCTATTCATCTACTTTTCTGGGGGAAAAAAACCTACTGTTGACATCCTTGACTCCTCTCTTGCTCTTCTACCATGATGCCAATATCTCTTTGACTTACCTCTCTCTGCCTTCCTCACCCACCCTGGACTATGCCAAGCACACATCTGCCTCAGAAATGCTGCGTTTTCTGTTCTCTGCTTGGAAATACCCAGTTATGCCCTAATTACCTGCATAGTTCACTTCTACACTTGTTTTCAGGTCATGCTAAAATACTTTCCAATCAGAAAGATCACCCTCCATCATGCTCTAGCTACTTACCCTGATTTTCTTTCTTCAAAGCACTTAACAGAGCCTCATATTATACATGTTCAAAAGGTGACTCAAACTCCATGACACAGAACGATTTATATGAGAATATTCACAACAGCTTTATTTATAATAGCTCAAAACTATATTCAATCCCAATTCCATAGACAGAAAAATGGGTGATTTAGTATATTCATAAAATGGAATACTACTCAACAATAAAAAAGATACTGATACACACAGCATCATCAAGGACAGAGAAAACTACTCTCTCTGAAGTGAAAGAAATCAAATGGGTAGATGCTTCTGGAAGAGACAAGGGTGACAGGGAAACGGCAGATGAAAACTTTCTTGGGTGACAGAAATCATCTCTATCTTTATAGAAGTATGGGTTACAGGAGTGTATGCATTTGTCAGAACTCAAACTGAAACACTTAAATCTCTGCATTTCTCTACTGCAAATTATACCCGCATTAAAAAATTGAAGCAAATAAGAAACATGGTCAGTGACAAAGGAAATAAAGTGTATGCACGACATTGATAGTGCTTGATTATAGTGGTAAGGCTAGAGGTGGGCTTTTTCCTCTTTTTTATCTAAAATGTGACCAAAATATTAATAATTAGTCTAGGGGAAAGGTATACAGGAGTTTATTATCCTACTCTTTCTACCTTTCTGGGGTTTGATGTTTTTCAAAATAAAAAGTTGGGGGGCTGGCCCCGTGGCCGAATGGTTAAGTTCACGTGCTCCGCTGCAGGCGGCCCAGTGTTTCATTGGTTCGAACCCTGGGTGCGGACATGGCACTGCTCATCAAACCACGCTGAGGCAGCATCCCACATGCCACAACTAGAAGGACCCACAACGAAGAATATACAACTATGCACCAGGGGGCTTTGGGGAGAAAAAGGAAAAAATAAAAAATAAATAAATAAAATGAAAAGTTGGGATATACATGAATTAGAATAAAAAGTAATCTATTTCATTCAAAACAGTTAGAAGTGATTGCCAATACTACAACATAAAGGTTTAACAAGTTTTACTGTAAGCATTTTAGAGAACAATTGCTTGAAAAAAACCTCAGCATAAGAGATAATGATTTCGCTCATTTTAATTGCTGAACTGTAAACAAGAACGCAAACACGCACAATCCCACACCAAAGGCAAATAACATTTACAATTGCTCATGAGTCTTACCCATGAGTATAGTCAAATTCCTACATATTTACAGTCATCTTGTACATGTATTTTATATTTCATATTTCAAATAAAACACATACAGTAAAATAGCCTACATTTTTTAGATATTCATTTTACAAAATGGGATCACAGTAGACACATCATTCTGCATCTTATTTTTCTCCCTCAATGGATCACGTACATCCCTTCAGGTCAACAAATATACATCTAACACACTTTTTTTTTCTTTTTTTTCTTGCTGAGGAAGATTCACCCTGAGCTAACATCTGTTCCAACCTTCCCCCTTTTGTTGCTTGAGGAAGATTCACCCTGAGCTAACACTGTGCCAATCTTCCTCTTTTTTTTTGTATGTGGGAAGCCACCACAGTGGTGTAAGTCCGTGCCCAGGATCCTAACCCACAAACCCAGGCCACCAAAGCAGAGCACGCCAAACTTAACCACTATGCCACAGGGCCAGCCCCCAATACACTTTTTAATAGCTTCATAATACTCCGTGGTGTGCCTACAATGTAATTTATTTGACTATTCCTACTGACATGTATCCAGGCTGTCTGCCATAAACATTCCTGTAAATATATTCTTTTTTATCTTGAAGTCTGCTATAAGTATGGCAACACCTGCTTTGTTTGCCATTTACTTGGAGTATCATCTTCCATCCCTTCACTCTGAGCCTGTGTTTGTCTTTAGAGCTGAGATGTGTTTCCTGGAGGCAGCATATTGTTGGGTCTTGTTGGGGGTTTTTTGTTGTTTTTGTTTTTGTTTTTTAAGGAAAAAAGTTTTACTTTATTGCATTTATTTTCATAAGCTTGGGTCCCAGAAATGGAATTCCCAGGAAAAAGATAAGAACAGTTTAAGTTTTTGCTACATCAACTTTTCTAAATTGTTCTTATGTCTGTGTCATCATTTCTTAAACTTTGCAAATCTGGCAGGAGTGAGTGAGTGCTGAATTTGGGTAACACAGTTCAGGTTTATGGGAATGTTATGATTTTTGAGCATTTTTCATATATTGCATTTGTATTATTTTTCTTTGTTTATAAATTACATAGCATCATTTTCTTATTGTTATTTCTTAGTTTTTCAATATTAATAGATATTTTCTATATTAAAGATTTCTCAGCTACATGGGCTACAAACACTTACTTCTGATTTTGTTCTTTTTATTTTTATTTTTGGCATGTAGACAATCTTGTGGGTCTTGTTTTTTAATCCATCCAGCCACTCTGTCTTCTGATTGGAGAATTCAATCCATTTAGGTTTAGAGTGATTATCGATATAGGGGGACTGAATATTGTCATTCTATCGCTTGTTTTCTGGTTGTTCTGTATTTCTCTTGATTCTCATCGTGCGTATTTCCAACTGCCAATTCAGTTTGGTGGTTCTCTATGATGGTTTTCTGTTTTCTCTTTATTTATCATTTTGTCTCTGTTTTCATTTTTTGTTTAGTGGTTACCATGAAGTTTGTATAAAAGATCTCATAGATGAGATAGTCCATTTTCTGATAGCCTCTTATTTCCTTACTCTAAGCAGGTTCCATCCCTTTCTTCTTCCCCATCTAAGTTACTGTTGTTGCAACTTACTCCATTTTGTGTTGTGAGTTTGTGCTTAAAATGAAGGGATTATAGTTATTTTTGATGTTTTCCTTCCCTTTATCTTTAATGTTATAATTGTTATAATTGTTTGCTAACCTGTTCTGATAGAGAGCTTCTCCCTCTGGAATACCTATAATCCTTATGCTGCATTTCCTAATTGAGTTGGATATTTCTCAGAGAATTTCTTCATTTCTTTTTAGTCTTAGTTCTCTCTCCTCCTCTATCTGAAGCACTTCTATATTTCTGTCCTCTAAATTACTAATTCTCTCCCTCCATAATATCAGCTCTGTTATTTAAGGATTCCAGATTTTTCTTTATCTCATTCATTGTGATTTTCATCTCCAACATTTTTCATTTATTTTTTATAGTTTCAGTCTCTTTTGTGAAGAATTCCCTCTGTTCATTAATTTTATTCCTGAGTTGGATTGAACCATCTTTCTCAATTTTCTTGTAACTCATTGAGTTTCTTTATGATAACTATTTTGAATTCTCTGTCATTTAGATTATAAATTTCTGTGACTTCAGGATTGATTTCTCGGTACTTGTCATTTTCCTTCTGGTCTGGAGTGTTAATATACCTCTTTATGCTATCTGACAGGGTTGACTTGTGTCATTGCATAGTGGTAGATTCTAATCACAGATTCTACCTACTGCCACTGGTGGGTGGGGGAGCAGGAACTGTGTATTCTGAGCCTGCCACAATCCCTGGCAGCTGTGCCTGTCCATTGGAAGCTATGCCAACAGGGCCTATCTGCATTTGCCCACTGGCCACCACTGTTTTACACACATAGGCATGCAGGCGCTCTGGTGGGGATCCCTGCTCTGGCCAACCAGCCAAGCTGAAGCATCAGCCAGTGGGAGAAGGGGCACTTTCCTTTTCGCACACATAATCCCAGCCACTCCTGCTCTGCACTCGCTGTCTGCCTGCCTGGGCTGCTCAGCTTGGTGAAGACACCCTTGTGACTGCTTAGCCTCCTCATTGTGCAGCATTCCCGTGGAGGGCTGCCCTTACCCACTCTCTTCTCAGAGTTGCACACTGGCCTCTGCACAGTTCTGCATCCTACATCACTGCCATTTGGGAGGGGGAAAAGATCCCGTTACCTTCTTCCACTGCCTTCCAGGGGGTCCAGCATCCCATCTTCAGATGTATGGCTGCGTGTATCTCTCAAACATCTATTGTGTTATGTGAAATGTCCTCTGTTGGTTTATGAATATCCTTTTCATTGCATCTTTGGGGGAGAGACTAAGGGAAGAGTTCACTCCACCAAGATGCTGACGTCCATAAATATGTTCATATAGACTAAAACTTCTGTTCCTATGAAGTAGACTTTTGAACATGCAACTGCTAAGTCAAAGGACATGTGTGGGACTGCTAGATGTATTTAATTTAATAAATATTGTTTGCTCCATTACTTTCCAAAAATGCTTTTAAAATTCACATTCCAGGGCCAGACCAGTGGTGTAATGGTTAACTTCGTCCACTCCACTTCAGCAGCCTGGTGTTCGCCAGTTCAGATCCTGGGCGTGGACCTATGCGCTGCTTATCAAGCCATGCTGTGGCAGGCATCCCACATACAAAACAGAGGAAGGTGGGCACATATGTTAGCTCAGGGGCAATCTTCCTCAGCAAAAAGAGGAAGACTGGTGGTGGGTGTTAGCTAAGGGCTAATCTTGCTCAAAAACAAAAAATTCACATTCCTCTCAAAATAGGTAAGAATACACTCCCACCAACACTAAGTATTATGATTACCCACTTAAAAAACAATTGGTGGGGCTGGCCCCATTGCATAGTGGGTAAGTTTGGTGTGCTCTGCTTCAGCGGCCCGGGTTCACAGCTTCAGATTCCAAGTGCAGACCTACACCACTCATCAGCCATGCTGTGGCAGTGACCCACATACAAAATAGAGGAAGACTGGCACAGATGTCAGCTCACGGCTAATCTTCCTCAAGCAAAAAAGGAGGAAGATTGGCAACAGATATTAGCTCAGGGCAAATCTTCCTCAGCAAAAAAACAAAAATTGCTAATCTTATATGTGGACACTTACTTTCCATTATATTCCTAAATTGTAAATGCTATAGCCTTTTAAATAGGATGTCTAACATCTTCAATGAATTAGTTTTTTAATTTAGGCTTACTACATATGTTGATTGCATTATACAATAGAGAATTCTGACTATATTCCAGATGTCTACATAGTTTCCTGACACCAATTCTACAAAAGAGTCATATTTTACATTATACTCCATTTCTATGCTTGCGTAGCCACATCTCTTTCACCTTCCCCATATCTGAGCAAATTTTCTGTGACCCAATTATCATCATATGATATAGCTGCCCATAAAGAAATCCAGAGAAGTCAAATATGATAAAATGGGAAGCATTAAAAAGCAGCATTAGTCTCAAACCATACATGTGGCATTATTTCACAGTTTATAAAACTCCATATACACTAGGAAAAGAAAGTACATTTAGTTTAGAACAAATATGCCTAGGTAAAGAAGGTAAAGAGGGAGTTCATGATGGGAAACCTATTATTTAGCTATTAGGAGAATAGAAGAAGCAAAATTGCATTACCAAAAATCTTAAGATGCTTAGAAATTATCTATATTTACGTGCACAAATCTGTAAACATACCATATGCACATACTTAGGGATTTGATATTCAATTAGCAAACAGGTTAAGTCTTTATAATGTCCAAAAATCAACTAATAGATTTTCTAGTCACAAAATTTGATCTGAACATAAGTAATAAAGTAAACAGAAAGAGCATGGAACTTGAAGTCAGACAAACACGGACCTCAAAACTTGCTTTTGCAACTAACTGGTTTATAACCTTAATTCTGAACTTTGGTCAAAATGTAAAGTGGATATTCTACCTAACTTGCACATAGCAAGTGCTTAATAAATGGTAGCTATTGTAATAACCTCAGAGAAAATGAAGAAATTCTGGAAGAGAACTAATGTTAAAAGTTGGTAAAATAACACAAGTCTTTAACCATAAACTAAACATATCAGGCAATTTTTAAGTAACAATTATAAGCCTCACACAGTGCTATGAGCTATTTGAAAAGCTACAACAGGAAAACAAAAGCAGTTTTAAAGTCATCCCTCCTCAGTCGGAATTACTGAACTACTCAGAAAACTAGTACATATGAAACAAGAAGAAGAAACGTAAATGGCAGGCGCTAAGTTTTCTTTTGAATCACTCTAACAGCTCATATAGATCATCTTTGTTTGTTGATCAGAAAAGTTTCATGGAGAACGTCAAATTGGAATTAGGGGTCCATGGAGGATAAGAATATTTGGATAAGGAGAGGAAAAAAATAAAACATGGAGACAAGATAATACAAATGAACTAATATAAGATTGAAATCCAGACAAATACATATGGTCTAATTGGAGAAGGACTTATTCAATTGAGTAACAGAAAATAAAGTTGATGAGGTAGGGCTGGCCCAAATTTTGATCCTAAAAAAGTGTCAGTTTGGAATTAAAGGTGATCAACAACAAGCCCTTATCAAATAAATAAAGTACTGTTTAGAGAGGAATGGACCAGCAAGCATGATTCAGGATATAATTGACAAACATAAACTTGAGATATTTAGGGAGTGGGATAGAAAACTCAAACTTAGCTATTTTTCTCTAATTCCTTTGCAGTTTCACATAAATTCTAGAATCAACTTGTCAATTTCTTCTAATGGATTTTGACTGGGATTTTGCTGAATCAAATTAATTTGGAGAGATCTGACACATTAACTATATTGAGTCTTCTAATCCAGTGGTTTTCAACTGGTGGCGATCGACAACATCTGAAGACCTTTCTCATTGTCATGACTAGGGGCAGGGGGAACATTATTCATTCCAGTCTGAAACCAGAAAAAAACTGAAATGTCTATTAACAGTAAAACAGACAAATTACGATATATTCATACAGTGGGCAACCTCTACAGGGTCATCAAATTTTTTCTTAATGGGAACAGATAATAAATACTTCAGGCTTGTGGGCCATAAGAGCCCTGATACAACTACTCCACTTTGTCCTCTTAGTACAAAAGCAGCCTTAAACCATATATAGACAAATAGGCATGGCTGTGTTCCACTAAATTTTATTTGAAAAAACAGGGAGCCAGCTTTGGCCATGTTTGCCAATTCCTGCTCAATGTCAGTGTCTATATTACAGTGGTGGTCACAACAGGCTGCAGGGCGGCTGGGGGGGGAGCAAAGTGGGTGTGCAGGGTGTGGGGGTAGCTAGTGACATCTAATGGGTAGATGCCAGGAATGCTGCTAGACACCCAAAATTACACAAGACAGACCCCCACAACAAAGAATTATCTGGCAAATATGTCAACAGTGCCAAGGCTGGGAAACCCTGCTCTATTGCGATGGAAATTAGCAAACTACAGCTTCAAAATACAACATGAATGCATTTGAAAAAACATAATGTTTAGATAAGAAGCCATATACAAAAGAACACACACCTTGTGATTCCATGTATATAAAGTTCAGAAACAAGTAAAACTGAACCCTAGTGTTCAGGCAATGCATATTTATGCCGCAGATTAATAAAGGAAGAATTATTTACCATAAAAATTAGGATGGTGATTACAGTTAGAGGAAGGAAAGGAGACTGCGATTGGGATAGGCCACTTGGGGGCTTTCTGGATTGCAAGAGTGCCATATTTCTTATCAGAGATGTGGTTGCACAGGTATTCCTGTTATACTTTGTTGAGCTACATATTTGTCTTATGCCTTTTTCTAAAGCTATTATAATTTACAAATAATTGTAAACCAAAGATTATTTAAGTTAAATTTGACAGAATGGAAGATAAATTTAAGAAATCCTCCCAAAAAAACAGAATAGATGGAAAACAGAAGATAAAAAAAACTAAAGAACATTATAGATGTCCAATATTTTAAAAAAGAGAGAATAAAGAAAACAGAAGGAAGGAAACTATAAATACTAAAAGAACACCGCATAAGAATTTTCCAAAACTGAAGGACACCAAGCTCTTTTACCCTACTCTCTGTTCCCCACACACCAGGCAGCATGACACTATAAAAATCTAACTCTGATTGACCTCTCCTCTTCTCAAAGCCCTCCAGTGGCTTCCTATCTCATTCAGAGATGGAAAGTAAAAGCCAAAATACTTATCATGGCTTACAAGCCCTTCGGCCTTGGGACCATCACTTATTTCTCTCACCTATCTCTTAATACTCCCTCACTCATTTTGCCTCAGCCTCATCGGCATCGTCCTTGCCATTACCAAAAATATGCAAAGTATTCTTCCTCCTCGGGGCCTTTGCACTCTGCCTGTAAAGTAGAGGATGACTAATTTTTGTCATAAAGTCCTGAGAGGATGACATTTAAAACTATGTACATCAGTGATTTATAAAAAATAAAACAGATTTCAATAAAAAGGAACCTCTGTCGTTAAGTGACTACACATTTAGGATTGTCCTGTCCTCGAAAGAACTGATGATTTTTTCATTATGAAACGTCCCTTTTCACCCCCAGTAATAGTTGCTCCACAGTCTTTAGCCAATATTAATTGAGCCACTCCAGCTATATTATGATTAGTATTCACAGGGTATAAATTTACTATCTTATTACTTTAAATATATTGGTCATTTTATATTTAACATATATTTGTTATAGACAGCATATAATTAGGTCTTGTCTTCTTTTGGATTAACTGAGTCTTTTTTAATAGTCTATTTTATCCCTTCTATTGGCTTATGAACGGTACCTGTTTGGTTTTTGTTGTTATTTGTTCCTTTTTTTTTAATTTTTTGCTCTACAGTTTGCAGTATGCATCTAAGTTATTACACTATCTTCAAATAATATAGTATTTCACATATAATGTACGACTCTTCTAACAGTGTATTTGTCCTTTAAACTACTGGTTGTTCTTGTGTGCTGCTCATCCTTAACTTTCAGCTCCTATTTAAGACCACAAAAAAACCAACAACAACTGAGTAGCTGGTGTGGGTTTCTTTTCCTTTTGTGAAGGTTGGTCTGTTTTCTAGCTAGGATATTCATCTGGTGTTGAATTTCTGACAGAAAGTCTGATGTGGAGCACAGTGAAGGCAATGACAGGAGGAGGACAGAAAGAATTAAAAATATGATATTCAAGGAGATAAACGGCAGAGAATTTTCCAGAATTATATAAAGATAAAAATCCTGTGATCCAGGAAGCTTAATGAATTTCTAGTAGCATAAAAACAAATTCGCACCTAAAAAAAACTCTGAAAAATGTACACCAACAGTTAACATATTACAAGAAATATATCTGTATACATATATATAAAATTCATTTTTATAAAAGTTTGTTTAAAAAATTTTTTAAAGACTAGGAAAAGAAATGTGAGAATAAGACAGAGAAAATAAGAGGAAATGTGATCCAAAAAGTTATACGATAGACTAACTGAAAAAGAAAAACAAGGTGAAGAAGGAAAACTCTTTGGAAAAGGTGATTTAAAATCAAAAGAGAAAAAAAAACATGGTGGTAAAATTATCTTAAAGGGCCAACCAACATTTACACTATTTCCATGTATGTCTACCAAAATGTCTACACCCTATAATTATCTTAGGAGAGTATCTCAAAAAATGCAATACTATGTTAGCCATAACTCTAAGGAAGATACAAAGGACCTCAAATGGGAAATCAGAAGCAACAAAGCTGCTAATACACTCCCATCACAGTCATATATCATCCTTTGATGCTCTGAGGGGCTACTATAACTTCTAATAGGAAGCTCTAGACCACAAAACTTAGGAGGAACTATTTTCTGAATAAATTATCAAAAATTAGTATTAAAAGGCCTATTTTCAGCACCAATAAATCTCTGTGTATGGGAAGCTACCTAAGGTGCTAAGATGACAAATGTGAAAATTTTTAAACATGGTTATTTTTCCAAAAATACTATAATACACAATGTTCCAGTAACCACGTCAGAGCCTACATATCAAAGAGCCACCAAGAATAGTTTTTTTTTCTTGGTGAGGAACATTGGCCTTGAGCTAACATCTGTTGCCAATCTTCCTCTTTTTGCTTAAAGAAGACTGTCACTGAGCTAACATCTGTGCCAAGCTTCCTCTATTTTGTGTGGGATGATGCCACAGCATAGCTTAACAAGCGGTGTATAGGTCTGCGCCCTGGATCCAAACCCACAAACCCCTGTCTGCCAAAGCAGAGCACGTGCACCTAACCACTATGCAAGCAGGCCAGCCCAAAGAATGCTTTTTAAAGAGAATCACACCATCCTTGCATGATTTAGAAAAGCTCAATGACTGGTAGAATAATGTACTTAGAATCGAGGCAGTGTTAAGACAAATTAAAAACATTAATACTGTATTAACCAAAAAGTGTACTGCAAAAAATTATATGTAGATGTTCATTAAGTATCTGCCTAGGAAGAAACTACTTCAGACACAAGGAAATTTTACAATAAATATGTGTTAACATGTACATGACCCATAGTTTATCTGCCCACATAACTATATGCTATTTAGACTATATACCCAACACACATGCATAAACCACTCAATTCTAGCCAAAAGAATGCTACTGCCTGGTCACATGCTAGGATTGGTCTTTTTACATGATAGGTAATTATATCCTCTTATAAAGAGATGTAAAACCTCTTATAACACCCAAGGATCAACTGGTAAACTTTGGGGATTTGTCAAGTTCCTTTAAAGATTTACAGATTACAGGGAAATAATCTTGCTAAATAACACAAAGTTCTTGCTGAGTAAGCAACAATTTCCTCAAGTAAAACAGTATCTGAGAAATACACAGAGTATCAAAGTGAGTAATATATAGATGGATCTCTACTACTTTGTGGCACAATATTTGAGGAAATAACCCTCTTCTTTGAAAATAAATTAATTGGACTTCATTTAAATTGAGATTATGAAAAGATAAGCCATGGACAGAAAAATAGTATTTTGCAAATCATATAGCCAACAAAAGATCTGAATCCAGAATACGTAATTGGCAAAAGACATGAATAGACATATCACCGAAGAGGATACAGGGATTTCAAACAGCACATGAAAGACGTTCAACATCATTAGCTATTAGGAACTGTGAAAGGACTGGTACTACAGAAAACCATGAGATAAAAACGTAATCTTTAAAAACTGAAAGGTAATAACTAAGAAAGACTGCAAGAGGAGAAAGGAAAAGAACATCCAGAAAAGGTTGATCATAGAGGGGATTTTGCAGAGGACAGACAGTAACTTTTTCAGAGGGGCCAGTCAAAAGGATTCAGGAGTTGGGGTGAGTAGTCGGGGAATTAATAGAGAGATCTGAAAAGTCTGACAAGCAAATGCTATAGAGAGGGGAGTGTAGAGATGAGAGACAACCTTCGGGTTTCTTATGGTGATTGAGATAAACAAGAATAAAGAACATAAGGAATTTACTCATGGTCTCAAAACAGTGATGGCAATACTTAAAATATAGCACGAGATGAGGAGAGGGAGATGGTGATGAAGAAGACATCAAGAATTCTGGAGCCACCTCCTCCCTCCTGCCAGTGGTAGAGCAGAGGTCATGAGGCTCCCTCCTGACATCTGCTTATTTTAGCCACTTTATCAGTGAAAATTTCAAAAGAAAAAATTATAGTTTACTTCATTTGTCCTCATGACAGTTCTGTAAGGTAGGTTAAAGAACAATATTAGAGAGGAGGCAGAGCAAAATGGTGGGTGAGCTGACCCGGGACTCTCTCCCCTCCAAAGTACAACAAAGGACTGAAAAAAACCCCTGAATTTCAGCTAATGAACCTAATCCCAGGACTCACAGACCTACAGTATCAAAAGACAGAAGACGGAGCCCCTGCTGCCTGCCTCACAGGAGCTGGAGCGGGGTAGGAGAGAGCATCACTCCATCCCCTAGAAGCCGGGATCACCATGCCAGTCGGGAGGGAGCGGGGGAGGGGCCACGAGACCAGGGGATCGTCTAGGACTCCAGCTACCAGTACAATGGAAACCCGCTGACGGGGGAAAGCTTCCAAGCATGGGGACCCCATGAACGCAGGGCCCCGGGAGACCAGACAACAGAACTGATCAAATCCAGATGGTGCATCAGAGAAACTGCCCCCACCCCGGCAAAGCACACTGGGCGCCGCCATCTTGCCCAAGGCGGAGAGCCCAGAACCCACAGCACTCGACCCCCGTCTAGTGGCAAGAGGCTGTAACTGCAACCGAATTCTACCACCATGAGAAAAAGCCGCTCCTCTACCATCCAGCAATTTATAAAAGCCCCAGACCAGAAGAAAAACAATAAAAACATAGAATTAAGTCCTGAGGACTTGGAATTAGGTAAACTAAATGAAAATAAGTTCAGAGCAGCTATAATCAAAAAACTCAATGAGGTAGAAAGATAGAGAAACAAGCCAAGTTCTGCAGTTACTTCACAAAAGAGATTGAAATTATAAAGAAGAATCAAGCAGAATTACTAGAGATGAAAAACACAATGGACCAGATAAAACAGAATACGGATTCCCTGAATGCCCGGGTAAACTCCATAGAAGAGCAAATTAGCATAATCGAAGATAGACAGGCTGAATGGCTCCAGACAGAGGAAGAAAGAGAACTAAGGATTAAAAGCAATGAGGAAAGTATTAGAGAGATAGCAGATTCAATGAGGAGAAATAATATAAGGATCATAGGAATTCCCAAGAACACAGAAAAGGAAAATGGAGCAGAAAGTGCGATTAATGAAATTATAGAAGAGAACTTCCCAAATCTAGGGATTAAGGGAGAAATGTGTGTAGAAGAAGCTTTCAGATCTCCTAGATTTGTCAATGTAAAAAGACCTACTGCAAGGCATATAGCAGTACAAATGGCAAAAATGAATGACAAAGCAAGAATACTCAGGGCTGCACGACAAAAGAGAATTAACTACAAAGGAGCTCCTATCAGAATTTGAGCGGATTTCTCTGCAGAAATCTTACAAGCTAGGAGAGAATGGAGTGACATATTCAAAGCATTAAAAGATAAAAATCTTCAGCCAAGAATGCTCTATCCAGCAAGAATATCCTTCAGATATGAGGGAGAAATTAAATCTTTTCCAGACAAACAAAAGTTAAGGGAATTTGTAACCAAAAGTCCTCCACTACAAGAAATCCTCAAGAAGGCTCTCACACCTGAAAAAAGAAAAAAGGGAGAAAGGGGTCACAAACCACAGAGTAGGGAGACAGATAAATAGAACCAGAATAGGACAGCAAATATTCAACTACAGCATTAGGATAAAGGTAAGGAAACTACCAAAGCAAAGACGATCTTATCACTCTAACTACAAACTCATAACACAAGTTGGAACAAGAAGTGAAAATAATAATTTAGGAGGGGAAGAGAAAAGGGACTAAATTAGTCTAGGCCAAGTAAGTAAGAGACCACCAGAGAAGAGACTATATTATACACGAGATTCTAAATACAAACTTCAGGGTAGACACTAATCTAAACAACAGAACAGAGACACAAAACATAAATAAGCAAAAATCTAAGAAACCCAGCATAAGAAATTGCAGTATCAAATGGGTAAGATAAAGCACACAGGAAGAGAAAAGCAGGAAAGCCAGGTAATGAGCAACAGATTGACAGCTTCAAGCCCACACGGATCAATAATCACTCTCAATGTAAATGGATTGAACTCTCCAATAAAAAGACACAGAGTTGCAAAATGGATTAAAGAACAAGATCCAACAATTTGCTGCCTCCAGGAAACACACCTCAGCCCCAAGGACAAACACAAGCTCAGAGTGAAGGGGTGGAGGACAATACTTCAAGCTAATAGCAAGGGAAAAAAAGCAGGTGTTGCAATTCTTATATCAGACAAAGTGGATTTCAAAATAAGACAGGTAAAGAGAGAGACACAGGGACAATACATAATGATCAAAGGGACACTTCATCAAGAAGAAATAACGCTTATAAATATCTATGCACCCAACATAGCAGCACCAAGGTTCATAAAGCAACTATTAACAGACCTAAAGGAAGATGTTAAAAACAACACAATAATAGTAGGGGACCTCAACACCCCACTCACATCAATGGACAGATCATCCAGACAGAAAATCAACAAAATAGTGGAGCTAAACGAAAAACTAAAACAATTGGACTTAATAGACATATATAGATCACTTCATCCTAAAAAAGCAGAATACACATTCTTCGCAAGTGCACATGGAACATTCTCAAGGATAGACCATATGTTGGGAAACAAGGCAAGCCTCTAGAAATTTTAAAAAATTGAAATAATAACAAGCATCTTCTCCGATCATAATGCTATAAGGCTAGAAATTAATTACAAGAAAAAAGCTGAGAAAGGCACAAAAATGTGGAGACTAAACAACACACTACTGAACAAGCAATGGATCATTGAAGAAATTAAAGAAGTCAAAAAGTACCTGGAAACTAATGAAAATGATAACATGCCATACCAACTCATATGGGATACAGCAAAAGCTGTATTAAGAGGAAAATTCATCGCAATACAGGCTCATCTTAACAAACAAGAAAAATCCCAAATAAGCAATCTTAAACTACACCTAACTGAACTGGAGAAAGAAGAACAAATAAAGCCCAAAGTCAGCAGAAGGAGAGAAATAATAAAAATCAGAGCAGAAATAAATACTATTGAAACGAAAAAGGCAGTAGAAAGGATCAATGAAACAAAGAGCTGGTTCTTTGAGAAGATAAATAAAATTGACAAACCCCTAGCCAGACTTGCAAAGAAAAAAAGGGAGAAAGCTCAAATAAACAAAATCGAAATGAAAGAGGAGAAATAACAAGAGACTCTGCAGAACTACAACGGATTATAAGAGAATACTACGAAAAACTCTATGCTAACAGAATGGATAACCTAGAGGAAATGGATAAATTCTTGGACTCCTACAATCTCCCAAAGCTCACTCAAGAAGAAGCAGACAATTTGAACAGAGCAATCACAAGGAAAGAGATTGAAACAGCAATCAAAAACATCCCAAAGAATAAAACCCCAGGACCAGATGGCTTCCCCGGGCAATTCTACCAAACTTTCAGAGAGGATTTAATACCTATCCTTTTCAAGCTATTCCAAAAAATTAGGGAGGATGGAACACTTCCTAACACATTCTATGAGGCCAACATCACGCTGATAGCAAAGCCTGACAAGGACACCACGAAAAAAGAGAACTACAGGCCAATATCACTGATGAACATAGATGCAAAAATTCTAAACAAAATTTTGGCCACCAGAATTCAGCAATTCATCAAAAGGATCATACATCATGATCAAGTGGGATTCATAACAGGGACACAGGGATGGTTCAACATCCACAAATCAATCAACGTGATACACTACATCAACAAACTGAGGAATAAAAACCACATGATCATCTCAATAGATGCAGAGAAAGCATTTGACAAGATCCAACAGCCATTTATGATAAAAACTCTTAACAAAATGGGCATAGAAGAGAACTACCTCAACATAATAAAGGCTATATATGACAATCCCACAGCCAACATCATACTCAATGGGCAAAAACTGAGTGCCATCCCCCTGAAAACAGGTAGGAGACAAGGATGCCCTCTATCACCACTCTTATTTAACATAGTACTGGAGGCCCTGGCCAGAGCAATCAGGCAAGAAAAAGGAATAAAAGGAATCCAAACAGGGAGGGAAGAAGTGAAACTCTTGCTGTTTGCAGGCGACATGATCTTATGTATAGAAAACCCCAAAGAATCCATTGGAAAACTCTTAGAAGCAATCGACAACAACAGCGAAGTTGCAGGGTATAAAATCAATTTGCATAAATCAGTAGCATTTCTATATTCTAATAATGAACTAACAAAAAAAGAACTCAAGAAACAATACCAGTCACAATCACAACAAAAAGAATAAAATACCTCGGGGTAAATTTAACTAAGGAAGTGAAGGACCTATATAATGAAAATTACAAGGCCTTTCTGAGAGAATTGGATGACGACATAAGGAAATGGAAAGACATTCCATGCACATGGATTGGAAGAATAAACATAGTTAAAATGTCCATTCTACCTAAAGCAATCTACAGATTCAACACTATCCCAATCAGAATCCCAATGACATTCTTTACAGAATTAGAACAAAGAATCCTAAAATTCATATGGGGCAACAAAAGACCCCGAATTTCTAAAGCAATCCTGAGAAAAAAGAACAAAATGGGAGGCATCACAATCCCTGACTTCAAAACATACTACAAAGCTACAGTAATCAAAACAGCATGGTACTGGTACAAAAACAGGTGCACAGATCAATGGAACAGAACTGAAAGCCCAGAAATAAAACCACACATCTATGGACAGCTCATCTTCGACAAAGGAGCTGAGGGCATACAATGGAGAAAAGAAAGTCTTTTCAACAAATGGTGCTGGGAAAACTGGAAAGCCATATGTAAAAGAATGAAAATTGACCATTCTTTTTCACCATTCACCAAAATAGACTCAAAATGGATCAAAGACCTAAAGGTAAGACCTGAAACCATAAGGCTTCTGGAAGAAAACGTAGGCAGTACACTCTTTGACATCAGTATTAAAAGGACCTTTTCAGACACCATGTCTTCTCAGAGAAGGGAAACAACAGAAAGAATAAACAAATGGGACTTCATCAGACTAAAGAGCTTCTTCAAGGCAAATGAAAACAGGATTGAAACAAAAAAACAACCCACTAACTGGGAAAAAATATTTCCAAGTCATATATCTGACGAAGGTTTAATATCCATAATATATAAAGAACTCTCACAACTCAACAACAAAAAATCAAACAACCCAATCAAAAAATGGGCTGGAGACATGAACAGACATTTCTCCAAAGAAGATATACGGATGGCCAATAGGCACATGAAAAGATGCTCATCATCGCTGATCATCAGGGAAATGCAAATCAAAACTACACTAAGATATCACCTTACACCCATTAGAATGACAAAAATATCTAAATCTAATAGTAACAAATGTTGGAGAGGTTGTGGAGAAAAAGGAACCCTCATCCACTGCTGGTGGGAATGCAAACTGGTGCAGCCACTATGGAAAACAGTATGGAGATTCCTCAAAAAATTAAAAATAGAACTACCATATGATCCAGCCATCCCACTACTGGGTATCTATCCAAAGAGCTTGAAGGCAGCAATTACAAAAGTCCCATGCACCCCAATGTTCATTGCAGCATTATTTACAATAGCCAAGACATGGAAGCAACCTAAGTGCCCATTAACAGATGAATGGATAAAGAAGTTGTGGTACATATATACAATGGAATACTACTCAGCTGCAAAACAGAACAAAATCATCCCATTTGCAACAACATGGATGGACCTTGAGGGAATTATGTTAAGTGAAATAAGCCAGACAGAGAAGGATAATCTCTGTATGACTCCACTCATATGAGGAATTTAAAAATGTGGACTAAGAGAACAGATTAGTGGCTACCAGGGGAAAGGTGGGGTGGGGGGATAGGCACAAAGGGTGAAGTGGTGCACCTACAGCACGAATGACAAACATTAATGCACAACTGAAATCACACAAGATTGCAACCTATCATTAACTCAGTAAAAAAAAAAAAATTCTAAACTTAAGGAGCCCACTGGTAGGACTCTGAAAAAAAAAAAAAAGAACGATATTAATCACATTTGAAAACCTACAAAACTATGGTATACAAGGTCAGATGATTAACTTAAGATCATCCTATAGTGATCCTTTCAATAATATGAGTAAAAATACCAAGAGCACATGTTAGCTCATTGTTCTAGTTAGAGAAAAAACAATATATATATATATATATGCAGTACTTTAAAAATGTAGAACTAGGGCTGGCCTGGTGGCGTAGTGGTTAAGTTAGTGCACTCTGCTTTGGCGGCCTGCACAAGTTCAGATCCCCAGCATGGACCCAGCACCACTAGTCAAGCCATGCTGTGGTGGCATCCCACATAAAATAGAGGAAGATTGGCACAGATGTTAGCTTAGGAAGAATCTTCCTCACCCAAAAAAAGAAAAATAGAGAACTGATTTAATGCTGTTAAATTTAAAAGGTTAACAAATTAAAGAGTACTTCTTTATACAAAAAAAGTCTCTCAAGGCAAAATACAGAGAAAAATACCCCTCCCTTTTATTTCTTCACTCTAAAGTTCTAATTCTCATTTCTGATTTCCATTTTTGACCCAATAAAGACTGCCATATTCAGTTTCTCTTGCTTGCATCTTCCTCCTCCCTCCACAGAGCACTGAGTACAAAGAATCAGACCATTAATAATCCTTGGTTCATTTCTCTTGAATAGTGAATGCTGGGACCTCCTCTTTACACTTTAATAACATAATAAACACCTGTGAACCCATCACCCAGGATGAGAAGTAAAACGTTACCAATAATTTCCATTTACTTACATTACATAGATTCATACATCCTAAACCCTGTTACCCACCTACTACCAGGTAGCCACTCTCCTAAATTTTGTGCTTCTCACTCCTTTGCAGACACACACACACACACACACACACACACACACAAAGAGTTATATTTTTGTTTTTCACATCTAAAATTAAAGTTTTGATTAGTTCATGTGTGTGGTTGTTGCTGTTAACTATAAAGCTATATAAATTCATCTGGCCTCAAATTAAATTCTTTCCATGTTCCACAAGTGAAAATAATGGAAATTCTAAAATATTCCCAAAGTAAACCCATATATACATATAAACTGCAAGGCACAGTAACAGCAACAAGAGGGAAAATTCCAATGAAAACCAGGTTAAAGAGTAGGTGCCAAGAAGACACTTCAAATGATAACAACTGAGGCCCAATCCTCTTGTTCCTAAGACTAAAAGCATCACAGACAGCGAAGAAAAGAAGAGCCATTCTCTGAAAGGCAAGAATCATAGCAGTCCCTTGATGATAGTAAAGGGGGAGGGAAAGTCTGAGCCTCCTTCACCTATTCATGAGATCAAAAGAAACGAAGGAATCCCTTGGTGTCTTTTATCATTTTCTTTTGCTACTACATCTAGCCCCAGAGAGAAGAAAGGACAGTTAAAGCTATAATACCTCTAAAATTCCTCTATAATGCTTGCACCTTTTAAAGAATCTGAGATTCAAACTTCCCCAAAGACATTAAATTTTAAACTACCCTACAAACAAAATCCAATCACAATTTATTTCTTTTCTTTATCTAAAAAAATCATACAGAACTTTTACCATGTACCAGGTGCTGTTCTAAGCAATCTTAAGGAAAATTATCCAAAACTTGGCATTAAAGCAAAATGCTAAACTTCCATATCCAGCCACAATGGAGTAACAGGGATTAGATTTGCCCTCTTGATGGAAAACTTAAGAAACAGATAAAATGTATGAAGAGATAGTTTCCAGACACTGAAAAACAAGCAGCACAGGAAATGATCCTTGAGACAAGGGAAACAAGTGATGTGAGCCCTAAAAAGGCCCCAACATACTACTCATTTATTTAAGTATTGCTGGTGGCTCCCTTTACACTATGATGGCAGAGATGAATAGCTGTGACAGATACTATAGGGCCCACAAGCCTAAAGTATTTTCTATCTGGCCCTTTAAAAGAATGTTTGCGGAAAAACAAAAAAAACAAAAAGAAAAGAAAAGAAAATGTTTGCGGGCCATCCGCATGGCCGAGTGGTTAAGTTTGGCACTCCACTTTGGTGGCTCAGGGTTTCGCCAGTTCGGATCCTGGGTATGGACCTAGTACACCTCGTCAAGCCATGCTGAGGTGGCGTCCCAAATAGCAGAACCAGCCAGACCTACAACTATGTACTTGGAGGCTTTGGGGAGAAGAAGACTGGCAACAGATGTTAGCTCAGGTGCCAATCTTAAAAAAAAAAGAAAGAAAGAAAACTCTTGGGGAAAAAAAGTATTTGAATAAATAACAACCAAAATTTTTCATAAATCCACTATTTTTGAGAAACCACCATATCATTTTCCACATCAGCTACACTATTTTATATTCCCACCAGTGAAGTACATGGGTTCCAATTTTTCCACATCCTCACCAACACTAGTTATTTTCTGTCTTTTTGATAATAGCCATCCTAACAGGTGAGAAGTGGTATCTCCTTGTGGCTTTGATTTACGTTTCCCCAATGACGATGTTGAGCATCCGTTCATGTGCTTATGAGCCAACTGTATATCTTCTTTGGAGAAATGTCTATTCAAGTCTTTTGCCCATTTTTAAGTCACGCTGTTTATGTTTTTTTGCTGTTGAGTGTTTTGAGGTTTTTATACAATATGTGAAATGGTATCATATTAATTGAAAGCAGGCTGTGATGAGTTAAGTATATACATAAAAATCATAAAGAATCACTAGAAACAAAAACAAAGAGATATAGTTAATGGACACAATAAAGGAGATAAGGCAGAATCATAAATATACTCAGTCCAAAAGAAAGCAGAAAAAGTAGGGAAAGGCAACAATGAACACATAGGAAAAATAGAAAACAGTAAAATGGTAAATTTAAATCAATTCTCATTAACACACACATTGAATGTAAATTCTCTAAAGACACAATTAAAAGACAGAGTGAAATACTGGATAAAAAAGCAAGACCTACCACCTACAAGAAATGTATTTTACATAAAAAGAAAATCAAAGGTTAAAAATAAAAAGATAACCAAAGATATATGATGCCAGCACTAGTAAAAGAAAGCAAGAGTGTCTATACTAATAGAAAAAGTAGGTTTCAGAGCAAGGAATCTTAAATTTCCTTTCCAGGGATTTTATTAACAGCAAATGGATCAATTCATGAAGAAGACATTACCATCCTAAATGTTTTTTGCTCCCAACGACAGGGTGGCAAAATACATAAAGGAAAAACTGATAAAATTACACGAAGAATACACAAATGATTATCGGGGAAGATTTCAACAACCTTGTCTCTGTAACTGATAGAATAAGCAACAAGACAGCCCATAGGATACACAAGAAAGGAACAAGATAGACCACTTTCTGGGCCATAAAACAAATTTCAAAACATTTAACAGGACTGGAATCATATAAACTATGTCTTCTGATGACAATGGGATTAAATTAATAACAGACAGATATCAGGAAAATCTCTCAAAATTTAGAAACAAAACAACATCTTTTTAAATAACACATAGGTCAAGAACAAAAATCACAAGGTATCCAGAAAATGCGATGAACTAAATGAAAAAAGAAACACAAAAATCACAAACTATAACAGAAAAAAAACTCAGCAAATTGGAAACTAAAAATTAATTAAAAAGTAAAAACTTTTGAAAATTAAAAACATTTGCTCTTAAAAAAGCCTAAACGTACTCTCCGTGGAAGGACGTTGATAATAGGGGAGGGTGTGCACGCGTGAAGGCGGGAAAGGATTAGGGAAATCTCTGTGCTTACTGTTCAATTTTGCTGTGAACCTAAAGCTGTTCTAAAACTTCAAGTCTATTTTAAAAAAAAAAAAGTCATTACAGCAAGTCACAAGAAGGGACAAATTTTTGTACATACTTTACATATATCTAACAATGGACTTGTATCTAGAATATATACAGAACTCTTACAACTCAATAATAAAGCAATGCTATTAGAAACGGGCAGTAGACTTCAATTGTTTATAAAAACAATAAATGACAAGCACAAGAAAAGATGATCAATATCATTAGTCAACAGGGAAATTGGAACATTGCTGGTGGGAATGCAAAACAGTACAGCCACTTTGGAAAACAGTTTGATAATTTCTTATAAAGTTAAATCTACACTTATTATATGGCCCAGTAATCTCACTCCTAAATACTGACCCAAGAGAAATGAAAACATATCCATAAGCAACTATTCAGAGCAGCTTTATACTTTATAAGTATATAAAGTATTTATAAGTATAAGCTTTATAAGAGACAAAACTGGAAACAATCCAAATGTCCATTCATTGATGAAAGGAAAAACAAATTATAGTATATCCAGACAATGGAATACTACTCAGAAATAAAAAAAAGGAATGAACAACTGAAACACACAACAAAATAGATGATTCTCAAAAGCATTATGTGAAGCGAAAAAAGCCAAGTGCATATAAATGTTATGTATTCCATTTTTTCAAATTGTAGAAAGGCAGAAACAATAGTGACATAAATCATATTAGTGGTTGCTGGTGTTCCAGGTGTGGGAAGGTAAGGACACGAGAGAACTTTTATTTTAAACAACTTGATTAAAATACAATTCACATAAATACATTTCACCAATTTAATGTGTACAATTCAATGGTTTCTAGTATATTTACAGAGTTGTGCAACTATTACCACAATTAGATGTCAGAGTATTTTCATCACCCTGAAAAAGAAATTCTGTATACATTAGAAGTCATTCTCCAACTCTGTTAGTCTCCCAACTCTAGGCAACCACTAATGAGCTTTCTGTCTCTATGGATTTGCCTATTCTGGATATTTCATATAAATGGAATCAACACTTTGTGGTCATTTGCAGCTGGTTTCTTTTACTTGGCATAATGTTTTCAAGGTTCATCATGTCACAGCATTTATCAGAACTTTATATTTTTTGTAGGCAAATAATATTCCATTGTATGGTTATACCACGTTTTCTTCACCAGCTGATGGACATCTAGGTTGTTTCCACATTTTGGCTATTATAAATAATGCTGCTATAAATATTCACGTACAAATTTTTGTGTAGATGTCATGTTTTCGTTTTTATTGGTTCCACCCCTAGGAGCAGAATTGATGGGTCACATGGTAACTCCATATTTAACATTTGAAGGAATTGCCAAGCTGTTCTCCAGTGGCTGTACTATCTTATCTTACCTTACATTCTCATAAGCCATGTATGAGAGTTCCAACTAGTTCATATCCTTACCAACACTTGCTATCATATTTCTTTTGTATATAGCCATTTTAGTGGGTGTGAAGTGGACAAGGGGACTTTTTACAGTGACAGAAATGCTTCATATTTTGGTTGTGGCAGTAGTTACTGTCTCCACCTATCAAAATTCATCAAATCATACACTTAAAATTGATGTTTCATTGTGTGCAAATTATTTCTCAATAAAGTGAATGTTTTTAAAAGCTTACTTTAAAATAATTATTACTTAGAAAATTTTTAAGTTTTTATTTTCACAGCCAGGAATGTGTTACGATACATGAATACAGACTTCCAAGACCATAACTTGTCCAATTCACTAACACACCTACATTCTCCTTTACAGTTATACAGTAAAAAGCATTTATGCTGTACTGATAATAATCAGCATCTCCATTACAAGTCTGTTTATTTGGGTCAGAATCATTAAGCTCACATGTAATTTAGTTGTTTCATGTTACACCTTTGTTTTTATCTGATTCGAGATATCTGTCACTAACCCTTTTGATGTACTTTTAATAGTCTATACCAAGCCCTATAAAAGGGAACCAATATTTCTTTTTAAAGAGTTGATTTAATTTAGGGTGAACGTAACTTGAATAGACTACAGCTGTCTTTGTGACATACTTTATTCCGACAGCTTAAAATTTAAAATGTAGATATGTAGAATAATGGCTTTCCTCTATATTGGTCTCCATATTGACTATTTTCATTGCCCTTCTCCCTTAGACTAAAAAACCAAGAACTCCAAATATAACGAGGACACTAAGACAACTGAAGATATTTTAGACCTTCACAATGGAAGAAAATGTAGAGAAACAGAGCTACTTTTTACATATTTCAATGAATATACAACTGTTTGATTTCTGCAGTGAGAGACACAGCCTAGAAACACCTGGATTTGGTAAAAGCGTCTCCCTATAATAATGGAAAATTCATATACTCGGAGACAGTGAGGCCTAAATTATAAAGAGGTAAGTTTAAAGTTCAAATTCCAGCTACCCCACTTATCAACTATGTGTCTTTATGCCAGTCACTCCACCTCTCCGAGATTTAAGGCTCCTTGCCTGTAAAATAGGGTAATGGTACTCACCTAGCAGAATAATGGTAAAGTGGTGGTAATGTATATAATCAACCTAGAATTTCATGTGAACAATATCAAGCATTATTAGTCACTTGATTTATAAACTTACTTCCCCTCTTTTCTGTTCAGCATACTTCCCTCTCACTCTGGCTCTCAGAGGAAAAGCTCTAATTACAGAGTTCATATAGGTATAAACTGAGAATACTTAGACCAGTTTCTAAAATTCAACATCACGGCATCACAAAAACTAAAAAACTAAAAAAGCAGCACTTCTAAAACAGACATTTCCCTTAGAAACACTGCTTCTTTGACCAAAAACATTAAAGAAATCTAAGATGAACAGAACATAAGTTCCCCAGTTATCATTTACCTAAATCACAGGCAAGCAAAATTTCGTAAAAACCAAAATGATCCCAAGTAGCAAAGGCCCCAATGATAAAGACTAGGTATTATGAAAAAAATGTGCAAGGCAAACTGAGAGGTAATTAGAGCAGAAAACATTAGGGAAGCTCTAAATCTCATAGTTTGGCCATTTAAAATGTCAATAAGCCCGTTTCCTCTTTGCGAAATACTGGTGATGACTCTAAGCAAATGTCAGTTGGCCTACTTTTGGAAGGTTGCTAGTGTTTTGGCTGAACAGACCGTGTGTGTGTGTGTGTAGGACTTACTTGTTTAACCAGTCATTAAAATTTTACGACAACAGCAAAATTATGGCAAACCCTTCTGGAGAAGTTAATAAGAATTTCTGAATTCATACAGCTGAACAAATCAAACAGCTCTTCCTTGAACATGACAAAAACCATATTTAAGTTGTTAGAAAAAGATGAAATAGGTTGTTGTAACTTAAGAAAAATAGTGAAAACCTGATACCTAGACAGTGCACTCTCTTTGAAAATTTACTAAAAATAAGCAAATGAGAAAAAGTTTAACAACTCTAAAGTTGTTCTGCTCATGCTTGTTTTTAGAAAAATAATTTTAGCCATTCATATAAAAAAACAGCAACAATTAGCATTTTTGACTGCACAGATGGGCTGTTTACAATATTACAAGCTTCAGAAAATACTTGGCATTTACACTCCAGTAGGAAAAAAATGCGCTGGATCTTGGGGGGTTTTAAACCTTTATTATTTTGAGATGTGAATTTGTGAATTCCTTGCATAGCAGAACAAAAAATAATAGTACCTTTTCAGCAGTAAGTAATAATGTAATAATCTAGAAGAAATAAGCCAAGTTGGCTACTGGGTGCTTTGGATGAGTACCAGAAATTTGGCTCACCTGAGGAAACTGTATCTTCAAAAAGTTCATCTATCTATTCTCAGAATAAAGGCCCTCGCTTACAAGAATTTGTTCTAGAACATTCTTATACGTAGAAAGTTCAGGTACTCAGCACATTGGATTCCCAAGGATAACAAATAAGGTTGAATCTGCATTTCTAAGAAATCTAGTTCCGGTCCGAGGCCAAAATGATCGTCTTTCTCTATAAGCAGTGAGGAAACAGAATAAGCACAAGAGTAATATAATTCTTAAGAGAGTCAGAAGTTCCATTAGAGTAAAAAACAGCATTATCCATTTGGTCACTCATAAATGATAAAAAATACTTTATACAAAAGTAAAGTGCTAGCTTCTCTTTTGCAAAATATTGAATAAATTCATTTTGGGGCACCACTCGTATTCCACATATTATGCAAGGCACTGCAGAGAATGCAGTGATTAGCAAATCACTGTTCCTGTGACTCCAAAGAAACATACTACAATAGAGGAAAGACCATAATAAAGAGAAATTTCCAAAAAAATCTATGAAAATCAGAGGTTAGCAAGGAACAATCAAGAAAATACAACAGATAAAACAAAAAAAAATTAAATTCAACGTTCAAGGAGAGTCATGATTTAAAATTAGACACGGTAGATTTGTAAAGATTTTCTTTGCATGAAACTAAAGACATATAACATAAAAAACTGATCAATTTTACCAAATAACAAGACAAATGGCAAACTATATTTGAAGTATATAGGACACATATCCATAATAATATACCAGTAATAATACTCTAGTAAAGAGCTCAACTCAAGAGCAAAGAGTACAAACAAGCATGCTATTAATTAGAGTAAATGGTAAAAATATGAAGATTTTACATTCTTCCTAACACTCAAAGACTCAAAAATTACAAGTAAGAGGATTTTCCTCCATTAGGAATGCAAAGACTGAAAAGATTCATAATAGCCAGTAGAGGACAGAATTGGAAAAAAGGGAATTCTCATATATAGATGTTGATATACTCTCTGAGAAGCAATTTTACAACATGTATCAAAATTTTACATGTACATATTCTTTGACCCACTCATTCCTCTTTTAGAAGTTATCCTAAGAAAAGAATTCCTTGTATATTTGTTTAAATGTACACATACAGAAGTATATAACAACATATCCTGTTATGGGGCGAAGTTAAAATTAATACAAATGTTCATACAATGGAATTATACATAATTTTTAACAATGCTGAAAGAAATTCATAGTTTGAAAAGGAAAGGTGCCCACAATATAAACTGTTATAAAAAAAAACCTACATACACACACCCATGAGCCAAAACATGTAACACATATAACAACTTGAATCAGACCCTGGACATAATAAGTTAATTTCATGCATCTCTGAGTAATTGAGGGAAAAACATCAGGAAATGTATACATTAAGCTGTTAATACATGCTCAGTATCCAGGGAAGGAAGAAAAGAAGGAAAGAAGTAACCTGGATTTAACTCTGATAACACAGGATTATGTGAATTTTCACTTTCTACATTTTAGTATTCCTTGAATTTTTATAATAAATATTTTAACTGGTTAGAATTATATGGTTTTTGTTTTAAGAAATTGAAAACATATTAAGGTGAAAATGTCCTCTGATCCCACTCCTTGGAAGTAACCAATATTAGCACAAAGTCTATAACTATACAAAATTTTTTGTTGTTGAGGAAGATTAACCCTGAGCTAACATCTGCTGCCGATCTTCCTCTTTTTTTTGCTGAGGAAGACTGGTCCTGATCTAACAACCATGCCCATCCTCCCTCTACTTTATATATGCAATGCCTGTCACAGCATGGCTTGACAAGTGGTGCATAGGTCCACACTCAGGATCTGAACCGGCAAACCCCAGGCTGCCAAAGCAGAACATGCAAACTTAAGCCCTGCGCCACTGAGTGAGCCCTATAACCATACAAAATTTTTAACTTCTTATTAAAACATACATTTTGATATATTTTATTTCACAAGTAAGGTACTGAGATACTAAAAACCATGATGGTTACTGAGAGTAATGAATAAGAAGAATTTACATACTTTACTTGGAATTAAGTTCTAGAGAGACAGGTTTGAGAGATAATAATAGTTATTATCTGATATAAGAATACCAATTGATTGGTCATAGCTTCCTGAACATTGTACTGAAAAAATTTCTAAAGCAGGTGCAGGATCATTAAGAAAGTAATCAATTACTGATAGTGACCATGGAAAAGTAGGGAAGCACAAACTCTGCTGATATGAGTAAATGCCTATTAAATGCAGTGATGATGTTCTGTGGATAAGAGGACATCCAAATCCTTCAGTTTTTCACTTTGAGTCAGGGAACAGACTTTCCACAGAAACACCTGCAGAAAGGGAACTTGCTTTTCTTCTAGATCATTACTTTTAAAAGATTACACCATGCAGCAATATTCAACAAATATTTATTAACACCTTGTATTAAGTACTCTGTGAGGCACTAAAGATATGCAAACAGCAAAACTAGGAGGCAAGAAGCAACTAAGCAACTAAAATAAAAAATCAGTACATACTACTGACGTTGGATAAGGAGCAAGAAGGGTTAGAAGAACATGAGTATTCTAGAAGAGGAAATAACAAATGAAAAGGCCTGAATGAAAGGATGGATCATTTGAGGAAATGAAAGAAGTTTAGTACAACTACCACAAAGTGCAGAGGAAGGAGGAGACGGGCACGCTGGTTAAGCACGGCCAAAAATGATGCTGGAAAAATACAGTGAGGGGATCAGTTCACAAAAGATCTCATGAATTTAGAAGAGCTAAATTCAATCATTAATTCTAATAGTTTGTAGATTCTTTTGTATTCTCTATATACGCAATCAACTTATCTATGAATAAACAATTTTACATCTTTCATTCTAATACTTACACCTTTTGTTTATTTTCCTTGCCTCACTGTAATGGCTAGGACCTGTATTCAACTGTAAAAAGAAGTTGTGATAGAAGCCATGCCAAACTCAGCAAGAAAGTATTTAATAGATCACTATTGAGTATGATCGGCTGTAGACTTTTTTATAGATAATCTTTATCATACTAAGGATGTTTCTTTCTATTCCTAATTTGCTGAAAGTTTTTTTTTTAATCATAAATGATTACATGAATTTTGTCAAAGGTCTTTTTCCACTTCTACTGAGATGACATATGGGTTTTCTTCTTCATTCTATTAATATGGTGAATTACACTGACTGTTTATGAACCTTGTATTCCTGAAATGTCCCTTTCTTGGTCCTAATATATAATTCTTTTCATATATCACTGGGTCCCTCTATGTAAATTACACCAAGAAAGGGGGTGGGGGAGGGGGAGAGAGAGGGAGAGAAGAAGAGAGGGAGGTTTTTGGTATGATAACGTGAGATTAAAAAAAACACATGAGAGCAGAAAAGAACTATTCAATAGCAGAGTTAGTAATTCATATTGAGACAATCTCCTAAAAAGAACAGGAAAGAAATTCTTTTTTTAATTAATCATTCTAGGAGGTATAACCACCAAATAAGAGAAGGACCAGAAAGAGAAAACAAAGAAAACTTAGGAGAAGAAATCATCAAAAAAGTAATTTAAGAAATTTCCTCAAAACTACACTACTGGGGCTGGCCCCTCAGCCCAGTGGTTAAGTTCTCGCACTCCGTTTTGATGGCCCGGGGTTTCACTGGTTCAGATCCTGGGCGCGCGGACATGGCACCACTCATGAGGCCATGCTGAGGCGGTGTCCCACATAGCACAACTAGAATGTACAACTATGTACTGGGGTTAGGCTTTGGAGAGGAGGAAAAAAAAAAAGATTGGCAACAGATGTTAGCTCAGGTGCCAATCTTTAAAAAAAAAAAAACTACACTACTTGCATTTCCACACTAAAGGGGCCCAGGACAATATATGAACCAAGAAACAACACTGCAAAGTTTCAGAACACTGGGAACAAAGCCAACATTCTACTAGCTCCAGGAGAGAAAAACAAGCCACATACAAAAAAGATACCAAAATGGGTTCAGACTGTTCACCCATAACATTAGACCAATGCCTTCAAAATTCTAAAGTAACATTATTTACAAACAAGTATTTGTTCCCCAGCCAAATTATCTATCAAGACTAAGAAAGAATAAAGACATCTTCAGACAAACAAGATCTACCACACATCCTTTTTCAGGAAGCTACTAAAAAACTTATTCCCTCAAAATGAGCACACAAAACAAAATGGGCAAAAGAGAGGGATGAAGTATTCTATTTTCCACTACAAATTTTATGTGATTAGTTACATGAATTATTTTGATGAAAACAAATCTAAAAAAATTAGTCAACTACAATAAAAGCAACATGTAATTTTTACAAATCATAACAGAACATTTAGCCATGTGAAACTCTATTTTAAAACTACTATTATATTTTTAAAAGTAAGCATATTATAGTAGAAGGAGAAAGCTTTTTTTTAATTAGACAAAGTAAACTAAACATACTCAATTTCTACGAGCAGTATTAACTTTTATAGCTTTATAATCTCTCATGAAGTATTTCTGCTCAAAGTAAAAGTTGAGAAAATTTGAATGTTAATAATGGTCATAAACAAAAGAGCTTCATAAATGAAATGAACAGAGAAAACATCTGACTCTGTGAATTACATACAAAAGAAACAAAGACATAGCAGGGTCCTTCAGTAATAAAGTTCTTCTTGACTCCACCATCCAAAGAGAAGGCTGGAAACTCCAAAAACCTTCCAGAAAAGGATGTTCTACAATCTTCTTTGTCAAAAGATTTCACCACAACACAAATACAACAGAAAACGGAGCAAGAGAGAGCACAAAGGAGATACAGAGCTGAAATCTGTATATGCCATATAGCTCAAAAGCAAAGAGGACAATCTTCACATGACTGCAGAATATTGTTGCCTTATTACCTCCACACTTCCTATTTCAATTAAGCAGATTTACCCACTAAATTAATCCCTAACCTTATTTAGGCATTTGGTAAGTGCATAATGCACGTGGTAGTAAGTTTTAATGAACGACATTCTCACAAATTTCGAGAATTAACTGCTAAAAAAAGTATTACAAGGAAGATTTCTCAACTTCTGGATAAAGTTTTAAAATATAACAGAATTAAAATATTTTAACATCCTCTTTTTAAAAATATTTTAAAGTATGCAAACAAGGTTAATATGATACTGTTTTTAGTGCACATGCAAAAATATTATTGAGTGAACACAGGCAAGTTAATGAGAAAACACAACGTTTAGAAAGCGCAGATCATTAAAGAGCCAGGAGTTACTTAAGCATCCAAATACTAAGTTTAATTTAAACATATATTTAATTTTTTTAATAAATATAAAATATACATAATATTTAAGTAAACAATAAGAAGTATGTGTTATTAAAGCAGTGACCCAAGGTCAAAAGGCTGAAACTGTACTTCTGACAGAGCTGGAAATGCAGACAGCAGACTCATCTACAATCGAGATAATGGTGAAAACCAAGCTCTCCAAGGCAGTAAGCAGAACGGAGAAGAAGAGCAAAGACACAGCACAACAGAGACCTGGGGAATACCCACAGAAGAAAGCTAAGCCAGAGACATAACAAAAGCAGCACAGTCAGCTAGGGAGGGATCTGGGGAGAGCGATGCCATGAAAACCAAGAGAGAAGAGGGCTTCAAGAAAGAGCCAGCTAAGTCAGAGGCTAAATCGAGATCAAAGAGGATGAAGATAAATCAAAACCACAGGAGAAAGTGAATGGCCATATTGAATTGGTTAAGATTACCTATTTCCATCTCAACAGAACGAAGAGTTTATCTTGCAGGGAGGAGGGGAAGGGGTATGGTCACTTGGAGAAAAACAGACTTTAGTTATCATTCTTGCTGTCTGTAGTCCAAGACCAATAAAAGAGAAACTCTTTCTGAATGATTTGTTTCTTCTTAAGAGCTACACTCACCAAACTGTGGAGCAGGCAAGATTCGAGCCGCTCGAATTGGGCCATGTCGAACAGAAAAGAGCTCCTGCGCTTCCCCACTGATCTGCAGGAGAGGACAGAAACAATTTCAGTAAATGAGAACGCAGGTCAGGACATTATTATATGAAAACAACATCTCCTAAATGTTAGCATAATTTTTTGTCTGAAATGTAATGTATGCACATATGTACACACACACATATCTATGGTTGATCAAATACATTAAGTATATTCATATCTTAAATTATCATAACTATTTTTAGAAAATTACAAGAGGAAGTATTTGATATAAATAGGAAAATAAGTAGTCCATTCTTGAAGACTATAATTTTTATCTTTAATAAACTACTATAACTCTGCTCAGTTCCTGCATGATTGCCTTCCATTTTAGAGCAAAGCAATTAGGATTTTTTAAATTAGTATTCAATAGTTTTTCACGTAAGAAAAAAGTGAAATATTCTTAATATTCTGAAAAGCACAACTTAAATGCTGCAGTAACTTTCACAAATACGTTGTAAATGAGATAAAGCAAACACGTAGCAAAGAACACTAAAGTACAACGTGAATGACCTGGGTACCAGCTATGGTTCTGCAACTAACTAGCTGTTAACCACCTCAAATAAATTACTTAACCTCTATAAACCTATAATCTTTTTTTAAATGTATTTTGAATAAAAATTGTATATATTTAAGATGTACAACGCGATGATTTGATATACACATACTTAGTGAAATGTTTACTGCAGTTATCTCCTCAGAGTTACCTTTTTTGTGTGATGAGAGTCCCTGAAATCTATTCTCAACATTTTCCCAGTATTATTAACTACAGTCATTACGCCTGAACATTAGACTTAGTCATCCTACACAACTACAACTTTGTAGCCTTTGACCAACGTCTTCCCATTTCCCCCTCCTCCCCTAAGCGTATCCTCTTTTCCATTTATAAACTAACAAGGTAAATGTACTAAATAACCTTAAAAGATACTTTTAATTTCAACATTCTATGAATTAAAAAAGTAATATATAAGCATCTTGAAATCTCATTATTTTTATTACACATAGATGAAACACTGTGAATGTCCGTTCACTGAGTCATAGCAGACTTCTCAGATATAAAGAGTGCAATATTCTGTTAACCGAAAGGGCTATGCATGTGCCAAGTGTGAAAATGACTGCTTTTCAAAATTAGTAGTTCAAGAGAACAGTTTGCTGCTAAGTGAAGTACTGAGCAGGTTAAATTGGAATTACCTAAGAAAGGCTTTCCAGACTACTTTAAGTGGTGATGCAGTTCCTAACACATTTTCATAATTGTCAAAAGTTTGATGGAATATGTAATATCAGATAGGGAAAATGGCAAACATTATAAAACTAGTTCTAAATACCCAAGAACTTACAACAGATGTAATAATGATAAATATTCAATAGAGGAAACATACTGATGGGTTTTTTAAAACAGTCCTGCCAAACAAGCAGTTTAAAATATCAACAGTGTATACATTATAAAATAAAAGGCTTATAAATCTTCTAACATTAAACTATAAATCTGCAGAGCTGTCTTTTAGATTAACTACTTTTTTAGATCTTCAACTTCTCTTCTATCTGAATTTAAGAGCTGCAAACTATAAATATTTTTGTTTCTTATAAATGTCAAATCATGGTAATGCCTAAAGAGCCATCATATTCATTTTGCTTATAAAAATTATACAACTTATTTAGCGGCCGCAATGGCAACTCCCTCCATGCAGAAGATATGACGAATGCTGGGCTCTTCGCACTAACTGTGCAACAATAGCACCACCTATCACCAATTAAACACACAAAAGCAATAAACTCAGTATAGCAAACTATAAGAATTTATCTCTCTACAAATTCCTTTGTGAACACTAATTTTCTAAATGAAAACCATGGCTATTATATACTGCAGCTCTTAAGTCTATAGTTTATTATTATAGAACAGAATTTAAAATTTAGAAAAAGCCTTAAAAGGCCATTTTGTTAACCTTCCATCCAATGCACACATTCTCTGAAACCTAAAAATTATAAGCACACTTTCACTGAAAAGTATATCACTAATGTAATCCAATTATACTGCAGATACATTATTGGCTATCTCCATCAAAGCTGCCAAGTCATTCATTTTTTTAGAATAAATGGTTTGTGGGGCGATGGATAAATAATATTCTTCTTCAATAGGCACAATATTTCTATTAACAAGTAAATGAAAAATAAATTATAAAACAATACTGTAGAATTTGCATTGAAATTATAATTCAAAGTAATCAAAACCACTTCTCATTACAACAAATACAGGTTTACACCTATAACAAATCATAGTACTCTCACACAAAATCTACTGCCCTATACTCTTATTTCCATAAGTCTGCCATTTAGCTTTAGGTTCTATCACATAAAGCCTTAAATTAAAAAAAAAAAAAAGGTCTAATCACATTCAACTGAGCTGCTGTACTAAATTATACTAAATACTAAAAAATACAACAAACCTGTTTTGACATACTCACAATACGATAAACATTTGTTATCACTGGATTAACAAACAAGAGCTTACTTTGACATACAAAAACATTTTGAAATCTGAACACACCATGCTTTTCAGCAGTGACGGCTTTCAAAACAAACCTAAATGCTCTAGTCTTAGCTTCTACTCTAAATCCCTCTTTAAATATACAGCAACAGGTTAAGAAAAAAGATTAGGACTGATTACAAAACGCATCCCCACATTCATTACCCATCCTTCATTACCTCTAAGTTATGGTCCTAGAATCTTTGTTTAATTAAGAACATAAGGGAAGAGAGGGGGGAAGAAACATTCTGTCACTATTTATAGATATTTGTGAATATGTTAAAATCAAGGCTGTTAGAAGTGTAATTCTAAAGTATCCTAAGAGAGTCACAAATGACAAACTTCCCAGAGGAGAGAACTCTCCAAAGTATGTGCAAAGTCTACACTGAAATCCTGTTTCAGAACAGAGACCGGGCTAACAGAGTGTATACAGATAAGATGTGCACATTTTAGGAAGGACGCAGATAGGATGGATACGTCCTTCCAGGCTCTGCTTTAGCTGCCGCTTTCAATTGCCTCTAATAATTTTACACAATATGTTCACTGGTAATTTTGCACTGAAATAAATGAGTGTCAAAACTGATTACGTTTTTTTAAAGGCTTTCAAATTGATTTTTATGTTTCTTAAAAAGAGCTCATTGAAAATGGCAAACAGTCTCAGAGATGAGGATTTTATAGATCCTGACAAGAATTACCAGGAACTCTAAGTTCACTGGCAAACCAACAATGACAATAAATACGAGGGTAGAACTACGAGGAAGGAGTGTGCCAAGCAACGGTCCAACTTCCTGGCAACTGCGGGAAGTCAGGGAGAGGAGCAAACAGGGAGGAACCCTCTCCTCCGATCGCTCCTCCCGGGTCTCTGCCTTTGTTCTTCTGGCATTTTAATTTCTGATGACAGACTTTTGTTGTTTGGAGCATAAACCGGACGTACCAGTTTGGAGGCACAATAAGGAGAACAAAGAATGATTTGTTCACACTGTAAGAAAAAAATCTTTTCCAACCATAGAAAATAGCTTTCGCATGGTGAAAATATGCAAATTACATACCAAACCAAAAGAGGGGGGAGAGTACAAGTTTAGAATCTCGCAACTCAATCTAAGGCAAAAGGAAATTATAACAGCGGAGACAGTAAGACACACAGAGGAAAGGCTATAAAAGTTGTGTGAGAGCTTTCTAAGTGCTTTTAGAGAATTCTAAAAGCAAAAGAAGGTCATCTAACCCTCAGAATCAAACTTGTTTCTGAAATTCTGATGACTTTTCAAAGGTATCTGACTACAAAATAGAAAATTCAATCAAATACCAAGGACAATAATAATGCTCTACAATGGCACAGAATTAGGACACGAGTACATATTTACACCCCCAAATTCCCTTTTCAACACTGGTCAAATGGGGAATTGTAGTCTGCAACTGATTCTGTTCAGTAAACTGTATTGAAAGATAACAGACATAGAAATATTACATAAATCATAGATATACGTACAGCTTAATGAATTTTCAATGTTAATACCCTTGTTACCATCACAGACACCAAGAATCAGAACATTATGCACACTCAGAAGGTCTCTCGATGACCCTTCCCAGTCACAGTTGCAACTCAAGAATAACCATAACCACTATCCTAACTTACCTTATGTAATACCTTATGTAAGTTTTACCTGTTCAATTTTATGTGAACAGAATCACACAGTATGTACTCTTTGAGTGGCTTCTTTCACACATTACATGCTTACGAAGTTTATTCATGTTGCTGCATCTGACTGTAGTTTTTGTTTCAGGTTTTTTGTGTTTTTTTTTTTTTTTTGAGGATGACTGGCCCTGAGCTAACATCTTCTGCCAATCTTCCTGTTTTTGCTGAGGAATACTGGCCCTGAGCTAACATCCGTGCCCGTCTTCCTCTGCTTCATATGTGGAACGCCTACCACAGCATGGCTTGCCAAGCGGTGTCACGTCCACACCCAGGATCTGAACCAGTGAACCCTGGGCTGCCAAAGCAGAACGTGAGAACTTAATGGCTGCACCACCAGGCCGGCCCTGACCATAGTTTTTTATTCCTGTTGCTATGTAGATGTCCATTGCATGAAAATACCACAATTTATCCATTCTACTATTGATGAAATTCTGGGTTGTTTCCAGTTTGGGGCTCTTAAGATGCCAAGAAAAATAGCGAAAAACTTTCAAATGGGAAAAAGATTACAGTGTGTTCTTTCAATGGATTACCAAGAGTGATCCAGTGGACCCTTTAGGGTTATTTGATTCTACTGGGATCTGCACCTTTGTCTTGACTGGGCTATTTTATAACACTGTAAGTTGTAGAAAACTGATAGTAATGCAAGTGACTCTTGTTCACAGAAATGCAAATCAATTTTGTCTAGTAGAGATACAACTGAATTTCACTCTGTAAAAAACATGATTCCAAGACGTACATTTTAGTCCCAATAGGATATTAACCAGGTTTACCCGTCTTAAGTTCATTTCAGCATTTCTAATTGCCTATATCTGTCCTTTAGATTCTCCTTTGAACTAGCTATAACAGCTTGCCAAATACCTCATTAATTAATGAGTTAAATAAAATCTGACACATTTCCATTTTATACTTGTATGAGTGTCATGATTTTACCATTTTTTAAATAATGTCATAAAGAACACTGCTATGAGTATTTTTGCACATGTTGCCGGTGAAATATACAGGTATTTCTTTGGGGTATATACCTACTGGTGGAATTGCTTCTATATCACGCATATGTGCCTATTTTGTAGATTTTAAGAAAATCGTTTTCTACAGTGATCGTACCAATTTACAACTCCACCAGCAACATCAGAGAGTTTTACCCGCTCCACATTCTTGCCAACGGTTTATGTCAGCCATGCTGGTGGGTGTTCAGTGGGATTCTCACTGTGCTTTTAATTTGCATTTTCTTCCTGAATGAGGAGGTTGATCAAACACCTTTTCACATGCTTATTGGAATTCAGTTATACTATTTCATGAATGACAAAGTCTCTTGCCACTGCAGTTGCCTCATTCCAAGAAATTATGGATTTAAATCTATTACACACAGTGAACGAAATGCATAAATCACTCTCCTCTGGAAAAGCAATGCTGCCTCAAAGTGAACTTATAAACAGTCTTTATTACAGTGGCCCACCATCAGGGCAAATGATGTAAGACTTTTGTCCTGAAGGACTCTTGATTTCCAGAGGTATGTATGATAAACAGGACAGAAGGTGAATGAGATTCAAGAACTCACTTCCGCAGCTCTCAAAAAAGTAGAGCTTTTTGTACCTAATCAAATTCATATCTTAATTCCAAATCCAGTAATGAGCAATGTTTCCTCTCAACTAAGGTACAATGGTTGGGTTATGGCAACATGATATCCACCCCTTAAAGTGGAAAAACACCGATTTATAAAAATTCATACAAACATTCAAAGCAAATTGAGTCCCTGCTAAAGATAGCAAACAGACAAAAATTACTTTATATTTCCCCTATAACTCCAGCAGTTCAAACACAAAAGATAATGATTAGTAGTTCTTTTTCTTGATTACTACTTTAACAAGTTTTAATCTTTAAAACAAAAAAATTAAAAAGAGGTATTAGTTTATCTATGTTTCAAAATGGCTACAGCATATATAGCAGATCATTTCTAGGCTGAAAATATTCATTAAAAGACCAAGCCACCAGACATGAAGAACAATAGAAAAAGAATTCCTTGTGTTTATCTCAAGCACATCCTGACTTTCAGTCAAAAATCTCTTTCCTGTTAGAGCTCTCTGAACAAGCAACGGCCATGCTTCCACCTGGGAAGTCTGAGGGGGTAAAGGCAGCCAATGCGTGGGACCCTGGAAGGTTTTTTTTTCCCCAAAATCATGGCCTACAGCAACAATGCCAAGCATGCACAATATGCCAGATCATCAATTACAAATATCACACATCAACAACATCAATGCTTCCAACAGTTTATTTTAGTAGAAGATAAATTAGACTTGTGTTTATTAGCTGTATACAAATTTGCTAAATCTGAGTTTGGCTTTAAAATAAGGGTGATGACGTATCTAAGAAGGCAACTGTGATGATTCAATTGTGTATTTAAAATATGTAACACATAGTTGGCTCTCAAAAGATAGTTAAATCAAGAAGATGCTTGTTGAATGAATGAACTGATGAACAAATGACTCAGTCTACACCAGCCTCATTATTCAATCTTAATGGTAGTTAGCATAATTTGCCTTTGGCCCACTGTTCTCAAAGCATGTTATTAATATTTAAAACCTGGAAATTTGTAGTGGCCTAGTGGTGAGTTCAGCATGCTCCACTTCAGCGCCCTAGGTTCGAGGGTTCGTACCCTGGGCATGGACCTACACCACTCATCAGTCATGCTATGGTGGTGACCCACATACAAAATGGAGAAAGAGGGGCTGACCCCGTGGCCGAGTGGTTAAGTTCGTGCGCTCCGCTGCAGGCAGCCCAGTGTTTCATTGGTTCAAATCCTAGGCACAGACATGGCACTGCTCATCAAACCATGCTGAGGCAGCGTCCCACATGCCACAACTAGAAGGACCCACAACGAAGAATATACAACTATGTACTGGGGGGCTTTGGGGAGAAAAAGGAAAAAATAAATTTTAAAAATCTTTAAAAACAAAATGGAGAAAGACTGGCATGGATGTTAGCCTGGCATGGATGTTAGCTCAGGGTTAATCTTCCTCAAGCAAAAAAAAAAAAAAGAGGAGGATTGGCAACAGATGTTGGCTCAGGGCTAATCTTCCTCAGGGGAAAAGAAACAAACCTGGAAATTTGTTACAATGCCATACCATAAAACATGTTGTGGTACAACTCATTCTTAAACCTACTGCCAAAATACTTTCTATGCTTTACAGCTCTCGATAAAAGGACTCCCACCATATAGTAAGCAGCACCTTATCGCTTCAGCAGTTTTTATCACACTAGTCTTCACACTCCTGCTCAAGATCAAGGCAGTCTCCACCCTTTCCAGCAAATATCCCACACTCATCCCAACCATTATGTGTTTCTATCACATTTTTACCTGCAACATGTTTCCTTATCACCAGTTATATAAAAACAGTCCATTTAAATATACAAATGTAGAGTTATCAATCTTTTCTAATTATTTCACATATCACCCATACAGACACAACTGAAATGATGTTAGTTTAGTTATTAATTATATCAATATTGGTTCTCACTAATACAAGATGTTAATAGGGGAAGGAGATACATGGGAATTCTCTGTACTTTTTGCTCAATTTTTATGTAAATCTGCTCCAAAAAATAAAGTTCATTAATTTTTATTGATATATATTGAAACGTGAAAATTCCACAAATAAATTTTAACCTTCCCTGATAGCTCCCCCTCGCAAAAAAAATAGGGACAAAAGCCAAAAACAGAGAGACAGAGAGAACAAAAAGGTGATGAGGCCTTATACTAAGGAATTCAGTTCCTAAAGTAACAAAAGGACCTCTCTTAGCCTATTTAAATATACACGTGTATACTTATATACTTATCACTTTGCTAATTGTTTCACATGTACTAATCATAGAGACAACACAACTGAGCTGATGAAGTTCCTTAAAAAAAATTGTTTCATGACAGTTTTTTTAACTTAAAAAAATCACAAAAGGGGTCAGCCTAGTGGCATAGTGGTTAAGTTCACACACACTGCTTCAGCGGCCTGGGGTTTGCGGGTTTGGATACCGGGCACAGACCTGCACACCACTCATCAAGCCATGCTGTGGAAGGGTACCACATACAAAATAGAGGAAGACTAGCACAGATGTTAGCTCAGCAACAATCTTCCTCAAGCAAAAAAAGAGAAAGAGTGACAACAGATGTTAGCTCAGGGCCAATTTTCCTCACCCAAAAAAAAAAAAAGTCATAATAATAACTTTTTTTTTAATTAGGAAGAAAAGGTTAAAATATAAAGAGAAATGGGGGATGGGGGCTGGTCCCATGGCACAGTGGTTAAGTTCGGTGTGCTTCACTTCAGCAGCCTGGGTTCACGGGTTCGGATCCCAGGTGAGGACCTACACCACTTGTCGGTCATGCTGTGGCAGCGACTCACATACAAAATAGAGGAAGACTGGGACAGATGTTAGTTCAGGGTGAATCTTCCTCAGCAAAAAACAAAAAAAAAAGAAGAGAGAGAGAAATGGAGGAAAGAGTGAGAGGTATCATCTTACACTAAGGTATTCAATTACTAAGCAACAAAGGACAGCACCTAGCTATATGAGTGGCTATCATACCACAAAGCAATCTCTAATGACAGCTGACAGTCTCTAGAATCACCCTGTGAATCAATTTCATGAAATATTTTCATTTTAGACATAAGGAACCAAAGGAAAATATTCCCAGAAAAGCACCAGAACAAAGAGGCATCAGAATCTCCTATTAAGGGGCTGGCCCCGTGGCCAAGTGGTTAAGTTCGCGTGCTCCGCTGCAGGCGGCCCAGTGTTTCATTGGTTCAAATCCTGGGCGCGGACATGGCACTGCTCATCAAACCACGCTGAGGCAGCGTCCCACATGCCACAACCAGAAGGACCCACAACGAAGAATATACAACTATGTACTGGGAGGCTTTGGGGAAACAAAGCAAAAAAATTTAAAAATCTAAAAAAAAAAAAAAAAGAATCTCCTATTAATACAATGCATTCAAAACAATTTTTAAACTCGGGCCTTTTTTCTCTAACAAGTCACTGCAAGGGGGTTATTTTTATGTGAAACAGCTCTGTTCCAACAATTTCAAAAACTTAAGATAGCACAGTTTGAGGAAAGTATTCCTAACAGTAAAAAGTCATTATTTTGAAAGCTCCTGAAATGAGGAGGAAGACGGGGACAAGTCTTTAGTTTTATTTTGCCTACCTAACCACAAACGATTCAGCTCATGCTGGAGCGTCAGTATCCTTGCAACCCACTCTATCCGCCACCAAGAAAAAAATACCAACCACAAAAACCACCTAAAACGCATATTTGGGAGGACTAACAACTTATAGGACAGATATTTGCTAACCACATAAAGCAGACAGCAACTGAGTCTCTATTTTGGTCTTGACACTAAATTCAAAATACAAAACTTGAGGCAAGAAGGAAGTGAGTTTCAAGAACAATATGAAAACCGCAGAACACAGATAATGAATGGAACTTGTAATCATCTTTTCATACGACTTCCAAGTTTCTGCACACATAGAGGGTACTTTAAGGCAACTTTAACCTTTCCCCTTCAGCCTGATTTTTGAAACGAAGATCAAAGAAAAGCAGTTTAAACTCACACGCTCCTCCAGTTATGCAACACAGATTTAGACATTACACTTCAAAACCCCAGCCATTACTTCAGCACCACCAATCCAAATACCATTCCAGAGCTTTGAAGCAGCCCTAATGGTATCTCCCATTTGCAAGTAACACTTCTGTAGTCAAAAGATCTTACTTAGGGTAGATGTTAATGTAAAACCACTCAGACTACACAGACACACACGCCTGGAGGCAGACTGGAAGGTGTTCAGAAGTCCATGTAACACCATTACAGAGAGTGTCAGCCTAGCAGCTGTCATAAACACTTCATAATCACTCAGACACGCAAACTGGATCCCCTTTACCTCATTTTATTTTGTGCTGTATACACGTCCAATTGAAAAGAGAAAAGGAAAGCAGTGCTACAGATAAGCCAATTTTGGCTTCTAGCCTTTTTCCACTTTTAAAAGACTGAGTTGTCATATTTTATTGGTACTGTAAACCTATCCTGATATAATCTGTTGATTGAATATAGTTTTGCAATAGATATTTAACCAAGGAGAAACTGATGATATTGAATAGAAGCCTCAGGTTTTTCTTCTTTAAAATAGGTATCATATTGACTTAGAAGATTGATAAGATGATAAAAAATGACTGATAACACCAATGGGAGCAGGAAATGGAGCAACTAGAACTCTCAGATATTGCAGATGGAAGGATATAATGGCACAAACTCTTGGGAAAACTCTAGACAACTTCTAATAAGGCTAAATATATGCCTAACCTATGACCCAGCAATTCTACTCCTAGGCACATACTCAAAAATAGAGCACATATATCTACAATTATGTTTATGGAAGTTTTATTCACTACAGCCAAAAGCCAGAAACACAAATGTCCATCAAAAGGAGAATTGCGAAGCAAACTGTGGTATATTTAATCAGTGGAATAATACACAGTAATAAAAACAAAAATTAAAAATATAAACTACTGCAACATGCAAAAACCTGAATGAATCTAAAAACATATACTGAGGGGCTGGCCCCGTGGTTGAGTGGTTAAGTTTGTGCGCTCCGCTGCAGGCGGCCCACTGTTTTGTTGGTTCGAATCCTGGGCGCGGACATGGCACTGCTCATCAAACCACGCTGAGGCAGCGTCCCACATGCCACAACTAGAAGGACCAACAGTGAAGAATATACAACTATGTACCAGGGGGCTTTGGGTACAAAAGGAAAAAAATAAAATCTTTAAAAAAAAAAAAAACATATACTGAGCAAAAAAGACAGACACAATGGAGTACATCCTGTGTACCTCTATTTATAAGCTCAACACAGGCAAAACTAACCTATGGTCACAACAGTGATTACCGTACTTGGGAGGAGGGAAATATTGACTGGGGAACTTTCTGAGGAAGAAAAATGTTGTACATTTTGTTCTTAATGGTAGCTTCATTTATTTATGTATGTATACACACACACACACACATATATACACACACATACACACACAGTCATCAAGCTATAGAATTGAGATTTGTACATTTCATGGTATGTTTGTTATATCCTAATTTTTAAAAAGATATCTATCATAAGTAAACCGTGATACATACAGACAATGGTATATTATTCAGTACTAAAAAGAAATGAGCCACCAAGCCATGAAAAGACATGGAGGAAACTTAAATGCATATTATTAAGCAAAAGGAGCCAACCTGAAATGGCTACATACTGTATGATTCCAACTATATGACATTCTGGAAAGACAAAACTATACAGACAGTAAAAAGATCAGTGGCCAGCACAGTGGCCAAGTGGTTAAGTTTGCATGCTCTGCTTCACCAGCCCAGGAATTCGCCGGTTCAGATCCTGGGCACAGACCTAGCACTGCTCATCAAGCCATGCTGAGGCGGCATCCCACAAAGAAGAGCCAGAAGGACCTACAACTAGAATATACAACTATGTACAGTGGGGCTTTGGAGGGAAGAAGAAGAGGAAAAAAAAGAAGACTGACAACAGATGTTAGTACAGGTGCCAATCTTTAAAAAAAAAAAAGATCAGTGGCTGCCAGGGGAGGTAGTACAGAGGATCTTTAGGGCAGTGAGACTATTCTGTATGCTAGAATGGTGGATACATGTCACTATACATTTGTCAAAACTCATGGGAAGCACAACACCAAAAGTGAACCCTAAAATAAACCATGGACTTGAGTGATAATGATATGTCCATGTCGGTTCACCGGTTCTAATAAATGTACCACTCTGATGTGGAATGTTGATAGCGGGGAGGCGGTGCGTTTGTGAGAACAGGAGGTATACGGGAAATCTCTGTACTTTCACTTTTGCTATGAACCTAAAACTGCTCTAGAAAATAAAGTCTGTATTTTTTTAAAAGGTTATCTATCAAAGAAGCTAAGCTGGTTAAATATGATCTTTAATTTTTTCATCTGTAAAATAAGAATAATGCTAAGTAGAAAAATTGACAGGATAATAGACAATAATAGGCAACATGCCTAAAATAATGTATGTGGTACATTCTGATTATTCAAATTATACATGTTATTATTTATATTAATATTGTGAAACTTTACTAGACAGCACAAGTGTCAAAACTCTCCCAGAGGGCCAAGCCCGTGGTCAAGTGGTTAAGGGTTTCACCGGTTCGAGTCCTCGGCACGGACATAGCACTGCTCATCAGGCCACGCTGAGGCGGCATCCCACATGCCACAACTAGAAGGAACCACAACTAAAAATACACAACTATGTACCGGGGGGCTATGGGGAGAAAAATAAAAAACAAAAAGTCTTTAAAACTCCCCCAGACATCCCATCACTACAGCATATTCATACCTGCATTGTAACACTAATCGCATAGGCCAGTGTTTCTCAACCTCAGCACTACTGACATTTTGGACTGCACAATTTGTTCTGGGAGGTTGTCCTGTACATTGTAGCATGTTTAACAGCATCTCTAGCTTTCACCCACTAGATGCCAGTAGCAACTCCCAAAAGTCATAATTAAAAATGTCTGCAGGGGGCCAGCCCCCTGGCCGACTGGTTAAGGTCACGCACTCTGCTTCAGCAGGATGGGGTTTCAGCAGTTAGGATCCTGGGTGCAGACACGGCACCACTTATGAGGCCACACTTAGGCAGCATCCCACATAGCACAACCAGAGACACTCACAACTAGAATATACAACTATGTACTGGAGGGGCTTTGGGGAGAAGAAGAAGGAAGGAAGGAAGACTGGCAACAGTTGTTAGCTCAGGTGCCAATCTAAAAAAAAAAACCAAATGTAGTAGGTCAATTGCATCTAAATAAAACTGGAAAAGAAAAAGCACAAAATTTTTTAAAAATCAGTGTAAATGCCTATTTTCCTGGTTTTGATATTGTACTACAGTTTATATAAGATGTCACCCTTTGGGGGAAGCTGGGTGAAGGGTAAACAGGACTCTAAATAACATTCTCCAACTTCCATGGGTCTCTACTTCAAAACAAAAATATTTTAAAAAGCAACTCGAAGAATAGACCAAAAAAAAATAAACCAAAGCAAAACACAGAGAGGGCAAAAATTACCTGCACATATATGATGTTATTGCAATCAAGTGGGGCAAGAACGGTCTTTTCAGGAAATGGTGCCAAATCAAACAGGTATCACTGTTTTAAAATTTTTTAATTAAAAAAAGCCTTGACCCCTATCTCATACCATAGACCAAAAATTTCAAATGGATCATAAACCTAAAGATAATAACAACAACCTTCTAACAGAAAACACAGGAGAATATCTTCATGGCCATAGAGTAAAACAAGGATACGAAAACCATTAACAATCGAGTAAACCACTTAAAATCTGATCTGGATTTCTTTCATCAAAAGACAACATTTAGAAAGTGAAAATGTAAGAACATCTGTAAAGGAGACTATTAGGACAAATGATGAAATCAGAAAAGAGACTGTGGATTACACCATAGTATTCTATCAAATGTAAATGTCCCAGTTTTGATAATAGTGCCATGGTTGTACAAGATAACGTGCTTATTCTTAGGAAATGTGCACTAAATTATTTATGGAAAAAGGGGGCATGATTTCTCCTACTCATAAACAGTTAAGAAAAAACCTGCACAAACAAAAAATTGAGAGAATGATAAAGCAAATGAGGCACAATGTCCATAACTGGTAAATGTGGATAGTGGGCAACAGGAGTTTCTTGTACCAGTTATAAAATTTCCTGAAAGTTTGATATTATTGCAAAATACAAAGCATCTTTAAAACCCCACCATGAGGGGCTGGCCCCATGGCCTAGTGGTTAAATTCGGCATGCTCTACTTTAGTGACCTGGGTTCGGTTCCCAGGCACAAACCTATACCGCTTGTCAGCTGCCATGCTGTGGTGGCAACCCTTATACAAAATAGAGGAATAGTGGCACAGATATTAGCTCAGGGCAAATCTTCCTCAAGAGAAAAAAAAAAAAGAGGAAGATTGGCAATGGAAGTTAGCTCAGGGTGAATCTTCCTCAGCAAAAAAAAAACAAAAAACAAAAAACCCACAAGATACCAACACATACCCACCAGAATGGTTAAAATTAAAAAGACTGACAATACCAAGAGCTAATGAGAATGTGGAGCGAACGAAGCTTTCATACATTGCTGCTGGGAGTACCTATTGGTAAAAACACTCTAGAAAACTGTTTGGCAACATCTACTAAAGTTAAACACACACCTACACTATGACAGCAAATCCACCCTAGGTCTATATCCAAGAGAAATGTGTCCAACATAGTCCAAGAAACATATACAAGAATGATCAGGGGCTGGCTCCGTGGCCCAGTGGTTAAGTTCACACACTCTGCTTCGGCCACCCAGGGTTTTGCCAGTTTGAATCCTGGGCGTGGACATGGCATAGCTCATCAAGCCATGCTGAGGCGGCATCCCACATGCCACAACTAAAAATACACAACTATGCACCGGGGGGCTTTGGGAGAAAAAGGAAAAATTTTTTAAAAAATCTTAAGAAGAATGTTCAGAGTAGCTTTAATCACAATACCCACAAACTGGAAAAAACAAAAACGTCTATCAGTTGTATAATGGACTTTTTAAAATGTGGTGTATTCTTGATAAAAGACTACACAGCAAAAATCGGAACAAATTACTGCTACACACAATAACATGAGAGAATCTCACAACCATACTTTTAGGAGAAAGAAGCCAGACACAAAAGAATACAGACTGTATTATCTATGACCATACCCATTTTTTTTATGAAGTTCAAGAATAGAAAAAACTAATCTCTGGTGATAGAAGTCAGAATAGTGACTACTTGGAGGGACAAGGAGAACAGTATTAAGAGGGAAAGGGCATGGGGGACTCTTCTGGGTTGCTGGAAATGTTCCATATCTTAATCTAAGTGATGTACAGAAGGTTATATGTGTATGGAAAAATTTAATCCATACACCTAAAATATGTGTACTTTACTAAATTTAATATATTCAATAAAAGTTATAACAAAAGAAAAAGATTGTCTTCCAGAAACTCGTAAGTCAGCTTGTGTCCAAAGAATATCTTCTGTTTTAGAGTAGAAAAACAGCAAAAATATTTCAAACAAGAGACATTCCAACTTACAATAATCAATTTCAAACTCAAAGTAGATTGCTTATTTCAAATCAATGAAAGTCACATAAAGCCACTATTAAAACATAAAGAAGGATTTGGGGTCCGCCCAGTGGCATAGCATAAGCTTGTAAGCTCTGCTTTGGTGGCCCAGGATTCGCGGGTTCAGATCCCGGGTGCAGATCTACACACTGCTCATCAAGCCATGCTGTGGCGGCGTCCCATGTACAAAATAGAGGAAGACTGACAACAAACATTAGCTCAGGGTCAATCTTCCCCACCAAAAAATAAAATAAAGATTAAACTTCAAATGCAAGACTTCTCTAAAGTGACACCTTAAGAAACATAGTCTAAGAAAACATATTTTCCTCCACTAATACAGGTAGATTCCAGAAGTTATTTCAACATTATTCTTCATTGCTGCTTTTATTTACTCCATGATACCCAATGTTCTTCCATCACAGGTGACTAAAGAGCCATTCATTACTTCTCTTTCCAGTTACAAGAGACTGGACCAAACAAAATAAGGCCAGACTCTCAACAAAGGCAACTTTTTCATTGGAGTCCATATTCAAACTTTCTATGCTTGCCAGTTACCCAAATCAGTGACTTTATACTGCTCCCAAATGAAATCCATAAAAATTGTTTCCTGGCTAGCAATCTTGACATGGCAAGGTCTATTGGCGCCCAACTCCTAATAAATAACAGACTAATTGGTATTTACCTGAAATATGCCCTTGCATGTAGCTTTTACACCAAAAGCTTTAGAGCAAATACTTCCTTTCAGGGGAACAGCTGCACTTTTCTTAGCTCGATGTGTTAGCGACACCTAGTGTCAGATCTTCGAAGCACAGTCAAAGCTCCAAGAAAACACTCCAAATTGTTAACTTAATGAACTTAAAACATACTGTTTCATACAATGCAACTGTCATCTTCTAGGTGCTGTAATGAATACATTCTCAAGATTTGTTAAGATATTAAGCATTTCAAACAGGATGAGAAGGGCCTGGCCCGGTGGCGTAGCAGTGAAGTTCACATGCTCCGCTTCAGTGGCCCAGGCTTCGCCAGTTCAGGTCCTGGGCATGGACCTATGCATGGTTTATCAAGCCATGCTGTGGCAGGCGTCCCACATATAAAATAGAGGAAGATGGGCACAGATGTTAGCTCAGGGCCAGTCCTCCTCAAAAAAAAAAGAAAAAAGAAATACTCTTCTCAAAAGCAGAAGAGAAAACTAAATCACCATTTAGAGAGCAAAAAAGAATGGAAAACTATCAGGACTTTTACAAAGGTACTATCTTCGGTTTCTTATCCATTGAAAATTTTAAATGAGAACCCTTTATTACTTATACTATATAATGCAATTTTTGTCTAACATAATTTTTAACATAATGAAATCGAAGTCTCATAATGAAATTCTATTTCTTCTAAAACTATGCCATCTTTCAGACCAGGCAGCACCAGCACTAGGTCAAACGTTGGAAACGTCTTTGCCTCTTTCTTCTCTTCTCAATGTCTTATCAGTTCCCACAACAACAAACTGAGTTCAGGCTCTCAACATTTCACATTTAGACAATGTTGAAACCGACTCCTAACTGGCCTCCTAACCTTTTCTTTTCTCCTCATTCTCTATTCATTCCGCTGTCACTGCAAGATCAATCTTTATTAAACAGGGTTTTGGAATCTATCTGTTTCTAAAAGACTTTTTAATGAACTCATACTGGCTGAAAGATTAATAAATCCAAATCTTCATCCTGCAATTCAAATCTCCTCCCTCAAACTCCTATGTCTCATTCCAAGTCTATGGAGAGTGTACAACTGCTAAAATGAACATTAGCAATTATAGACATGTTATTTGTGTTAAATGAAATAATACATGACTACAGTATGTCTAGCTTCTTTTTTTTTCTAACTTTTTTTTTTTTGAGGAAGATCAGCCCTGAGCTAACTGCTGCCGATCCTCCTCTTTTTGCTGAGGAAGACTGGCCCTGAGCTAAAGTCCGTGCCCGTCTTCCTCTACTTTTTATGTGGGATGCCTACCACAGCATGGCTTGCCAAGCGGTGCCACGTCTGCACCTGGGATCCGAACCGGCGAACCCCGGGCCTCTGAAGCAGAATGTGCGCACTTAAACGCTGCGCCACCGGGCTGGCCCCCCGCATGTCTAAAACACACTCAATGCCATAAAAGAAACTCCTTCAACTAGATGCCCTGTTGATAGTATTTGTCAAACCATGTTATGAAGACTCGATTACTTTTTTTATTTTTTTAATTAATTTTTTTTTTTGAGGAAGATTAGCCCTGAGCTAACATCTGCCACCAATCCTCTTTTTGCTGAGGAAGACTGGCCCTGAGCAAACATCTGTGCTCATCTTCCTCTACTTTATATGTGGGACACCTGCCACTGGATGGTTTACCAAGCAGTGCCATGTCCGCACTCAGGATCCAATCTGGCAAACCCCGGGTCACCAAAGCAGAACATGCGAACTTAACCACTGTGCCCTATTTTTTGTATTTTTAATTTCCATTCTGGGACAGATACTTCTGTAAACAACAAACACAATTTGGATGATGTGCAACCAGCAAACAGTTATAGGTTTCTAAAAGCTTACACTCATTTTCTGTACTTATGTTGTTGCATACAGTAACAAACATTTCATTGACTATCACCAGTTCGGGGAACAGCATCAGTCCAAGGGCACAAACTTAAAACCAAACTCACTATCTTTCCACCCAAATCTGCATCGCTGTCTACCTCTGTTCAAAGTCCTCCAAGGGCTTCTACAACTGAATTTTTTTCCTAATTTTTTTTTCTTCTTCTTTTCCGCAAACTCCCCCAGTGCATAGTTGTATATTCTAGTTGTAGGTCCTTCTAGTTCTGCTGTGTGGGACACTCCCTCAGCATGGCCTGATGAGCGGTGCTAGGTCTGCACCCAGAATCTAAACCAGTAAAACCCTGGGCTGCTGAAGTGGAGCACACCATCTTAACCACTTGGCCATGGGGCTGGCCCCTGAATTTTTTTTTAATGGGCAAAAAATTATATAGATAATTCCTAAAAGATCAAATGGCCAACAAATACATGAAAAAGTGCTCAGCATTATTAGTCATCAGGGAAATGCTTATTAAAACCAGGAGAAATCACTCTGATTTAATTCAACCATCAGAATGGCTGAAATTAGAAAGAAGGACAACATGAAATGTTGGCAAGGATGTGGAACAACTCATATATTGTTGGAGGAAATGTAAAACAGTACAACTACTTTGGAAAAAGGTTTTCCAAAGTTTTTATGAAACGAACCACATTCCTACCTTACAAAGCAGCAATTTGACTTGTAGGTATTTACCTAAGAGAAATGAACACATGGGGCTGGCCCCGTGGCCGAGTGGTTAAGTTCGTGCGCTCCGCTGCAGGCGGCCCAGTGTTTCGTTGGTTCAAATCCTGGGCACGTACATGGCACTGCTCATCAAACCACGCTGAGGCAGCATCCCACATGCCACAACTAGAAGGACCCACAACGAAGAAGATACAACTATGTACCGGGGGGCTTTGGGGAGAAAAAGGAAAAAATAAAATCTAAAAAAAAAAAAAAAAGAAATGAACACATGAGCCAGCCCTGGTAGCCTAGTGGTTAATTCAGTGCACTGTGCTTCAGCAGCCTGGGTTTGGTTCCCAGGCGCAGAACCACACCACTTGCCTGTCAGTAGCCATGCTGTGGCAGTGGCTCACACAGAGGAATTAGAAGGACCTACAACTAGAATACACAACTATGTACTGGGGTTTTGGGGTGGGGAAAAAAAGTGAACACATGTTTACAAAAAGACTTACAGGAGAATCTTCACAGCAGCTTTATTCATAATAGACAAAAGCTATAAACAGCCCAGCTACCTATCATTAAGAGAAGGGATAGGGGCCGGGCCCGTGGCCGAGTGGTTAAGTTCACGTGCTCTGGTTCAGCAGCCCAGGGTTTTGCCAGTTCAGATCCTGGGTGGGGACATGACACCGCTCATCAAGCCACGCTGAGGAGGCATCCCACATGCCACAACTAGAAGGACTCACAACTACAAATACACGACTATGTACTGGGGGGCTTCGGGAGAAAAAGGAAAAATAAAATCTTTAAAAAAAAGAGAGAAGGGATAAACTATGGTATATTCATACAATGGAGTACTATTCAGCAATAAAAAGGAACAAACTACATGGGTGAATCTCACAAACATTATGCTGAGTGAAAGAAGCCTTACACAAAAAGAGTGCATACTGTATAACAGTACAAAAGTTCTAAAACGGGCAAACCTAATCTACAGTAGAAAAAAATGAGAATAGCCGTTGCTTCTGGATGGAGTGGAGGAAAAACGAATCAGAAACATGCATAAAGGAAATTTCTTGAGTGATAATCATTTTCAGAGATTTGGGTTACCTAGGTGCACACACATGTCAAAGCTCAGGAAATTCACATATTAAGATTTGTGTATTTAATTGTGTATAAATTTTACTTAAAAACTAATCAAATATTGAACTCTAGTTAATGATATGCATGCAAAAGTAGTTAGGGGAAAGTCTGCTGATGTTTGCAATTTACTTTGAAATGTGTCACAGAAGATAGATTGATATGAGACAAAGCAAGCCTAGTCAAATTTTAATGGTACAATTGAGGTGGTGAGTATATACATGTTTTCACTGTAAAACTGTTTCAACTTTGCTCTATATTTGAAATTTTTGAAGTCTTTACAGTGGTTGACCAAGCTCTGGCCCAGCACCACCTCCCAGACATCATCTCCCAGCTTTCATCACCTGGCCCACCCAGCTGCAGCTAAACTGCCTCCCTGGTCTTCTTGAACACAGGAAACACAATCTGATCACACAGCACTGGCTTTGAATGCTCCTCCCTCAAATACCCACAAGGATCACTCCTCCACGATTCTGCTCAAAGGGTCTTTGGGAACGGCTTCCCTAGACCACCCTACATAACATAGCAGCCCACAGCAACATCGACCACCTCATCACAACACTCATCACCCTCAAGCACAGTACATATTCATTGCCACCTTCCCTACCCTCCAACCCATCTACCTAGAATTGAAATTCCACAAGAAGAATGATTTTGTTTTGCTCAGTCTTGTTTTCCCAGCACCTTGAACGGGGTCTGGCATGTAAAAGGCAATCAATAAATCTTTGCTGAGTGAATGAATTAATAAATGAACGGGGTAAGTATAAATGGCATGGCTTTACAAGAATGAAATTTGGCAAATCTATCAAGAGCCTTAGTATATCTACTTTTATTGATCCTTCCAAATTACATGATCATAAAGATATTTATCTCAATATTCTGTATGAAGAAAAAAACTTAAATCTAAATCAATGTCCAACTATAGAGAAAAGAACATTTCCACCTCAGAGCCTCTGACTTTACTCTTTGCTGTTCCAATCTTACACTCGCTAAATCTTAATTAACTTCTAATGCCACTTCCTTATTATAATCTCTTATTCTTTTCTTCATATAACAATTTAAGTTATATATAAATTTATTTTTATTTAAATTCATCCCTGCTACTAGCCCCATTAGATCAAAGACCATGTCTATTTTGCTCAAAAGACATATTTTATCCCAGACTTGAGTTGAATAAATGAACACCTGTAAGTCCTCGTAGTTCATGGCACCAAAGTCAATCTATGTGTAAAACTGGGAGAAAAAAAATCAAGAATGTAAGTATGATATTTTAAGATAACTGAAATAAATAATAAGATAACAGCAGCTAATAGAATTCAAGGAACTACTGTTTTTTTCATATGAATACCACAAAACTATTTGGTTTTTAGTCCATGCACATGTATCACTTTGATTTTTCTTTTTAAAAAGTGCAAGAAAGCATATATTTACATTTCCAAAGAGAGGCAATGACATTGTTAGGCACGGGTGGGAAAAGGGCCTGAACATCAACATAACGAATAATCCTTCTTTCTTATGTTACATCAGATGTGTTGAGAGAAGGGGCCTGGCAGCTTGGGGAAGCTGGGAAAGCTGCTGTTTTTCTGCAGCCATCTCACATACAAAGCGGTGGGGATTGTGCAGTAGACAAGCCACAGCACAGCTCTGCTTCTGAGCTAACTCTACCGAACTATACTCCTAGAATCACCCAAGTCTCGTTCATATCTGTACTCTTCATAAATAGACAATCTTTTAAAACGTTTAAACAGGATACGTTTACTTTCTTAACCTGAGACTCGCAGGGGGAACAGCTATATAAAATCAACAGAAGGGAAGCTGTGCACAAACCTGAAGCAAAACCTGAGCTATGGTTGGGACAGGGACTGACCTCCTGCCCACCCACACTGACTCAAAAGCAAATCTGATTCACGGTCTGCAAAGATCCCTAAGAGCCAGGATTATTTCTAGGTTGACCAACATAAGCTCCCCACTGCCTAGCACATGGTCACACTTAAATCATTATTGACTACCTGACTGGTGATAAACACGTTTCAGAAGGGTTTCGTTAGAGTAGTGGGTACAGTCACAGCAGTCTGTAAAAGATGAATACTTGAAGGTACATCACAACCTTTTACAGTGAAAACTAAAACTAAACTGTCCCACCACTTGCATGGCATATCTTCTGCTATCACACTTGGGAAGTACTGAGGTATAGCGCTTAGATCACGGGCTTTGAATTTGAAGTCGGATAGAACCGGGTTTTAATTCCAGTTCAACCTCTTCCAAGCAGTGTGACCTTACCATCCGTAAAATAGGATAACTCCTACCTCAGTGTACAACTGCTGAGATAATGTGTAGATAAAGCTCTTTGAACATAGTAAGAGCTCAATCAAGGCAACAGAAGGAGCTTATTCTCCCAAACTGCCTCCTAATTCTTGAAACAGTCCTCACAGGGCTATCTTAATACTATAGTAAACAACTAGTCAATGAAACTTCCATGAAGAAACGATTATTCAAGTCTCTCAAAATACAATCTGGGTACGAGAATTACTTTAAAGAAGTAATTTAAATTACTTAGAAGATCTTTAAGTCACTCAGAGCTAAACACAAGTTAACTTTAAAACTATTAAAAGCGATGCTTCTAATTATAACCAAAACAAGTAGGTAGGCTGAGTACCACCAAAGGAATGTGCTCAATCCAGTTGACACCCCTAATCACACAAGGCTCAACCTTCTTGTTAAGGCTCTAGCTTCCTCTTTGCCTTCAAGTCTGTCAACAAACAGCGTGATGGATCAAAATGAAGTCTCTATTAACAAGAAAAAGTTACATTTACAAGATCCTTTCCTCTGATCACAATCTAAAAATATTTCTATTGGTAGGAAAAAAAAAAACACTGCCACATTTTAAGCCCTTTGTCCATGCTTTGGCATGATACTTAAATTATAAACAACATTGCAGGGCCTTGAAAAATGTCAACTACAAATCCCAAAAGGGAAAAGGAAGAGGACACTCATTACATGACATACCAGCAGGATTCTTCTACCTCTAGAAAATAAAGCCAATCTTTAAAAACAAGAAATACAAAACCCCAAATCCTAAACACCTAATAATACGATACATAATTATATGATTAGATGAAAGACCAAAGGTCATCATAAGTGATTTATCAAAGAGCAATTTTTTTACTTACATTATTAAGGAATTATGAAGTCCGACGTGCTCACTACTTAATAATCTTTATGCCACTGAAGCCAAATTCTGTACTCAAGAACATTCTGAATTCCATTAAATTTGAGGTAATATGTGTTTGCTTACAAATCTTTTAAGTAACTACATTACCCAAAAGAACCAAAAAAGGGGGGAAAGTTCTAGCTGAAACACACATACAGGGGCTTCAAACAATTCGGTGAATGCATTTATTGAAGGTACAAATTAAAATTCTATTGGCCCCGAGCCTCCAACTGCAAAAGAACTACATTACAGCAGTCCCCCTCCTCCCCCACCCACTGGAGAGATACAACACTTAGGCCACGCCAAACACTGGAACGTAAGGACAAGCCAAAGTATGCAGTCCCTACTACACTTCACTGAGCCATGAGCCTACCAAGCCTCTTCCTCTTTTAGGACATTTTATTTTTGGTCATCCCAAAGAGGAATATGTAGGACTTAAGAGGCAAACTGGGACCCAACATTAGGCAATTTGAAACATTTACCGAAATTAGGATTTATCTTTTCTCTCTCTCTTTTTTTTTTTTTTTTTTTGGTGAGGAAGATTTGCCCAAGCTAACATTTGTTGCCAATCCTCCTCCTTTTGTTTTGAGGAAGATTGTCCCTGAGCTAATATCTATACCAATCTTCCTCTGTTTTATGTGGGATGCCAACACAGAGTGGCTTGAGGAGTGGTGCTAGGTCCACACCTGGGAACCGAACCTGCAAAGCCCAGGCCACTGAAGCAGAGTATGCAAACTTAACCACTACACCACCAGGCCAGCCCCTGGGATTTATCCTATATAGATACATAGACCATAGACATAAAATAACCTTTGTTCAAGTTCATGTATGACATCATTGTTTCTAATACAAAATAAAAAAGGGATATTCAAACTTTTTTGATAATAGGGAACAAGTTATGTAAATTAAGGAAAATCCAAATAATGGGGCTATATCCAAATATGCAGGTATAAAACTCACTGAAGAAGCTCTCTGAATACTGACATTATTAGTGAAAAACATTAAAGCACAGATTAAGTTGTATAATATGCTCCCATCTGCTAGGGAAGGGCAGGGTGGGAGAAATACATTTATACATTTTTGTTTTTGTGAAGAAGGTTGTCGCTGAGCTAACATCTGTGCCAATCTTCCTCTATTTTGTACGTGGGACATTGCCACAGCATGGCTTGACGAGCGGTGTGTAGGTCTGCACCTGGGATCCAAACCTGGGAACCCCGGGCCACTGAAGCAGAGCTCGCAAACTTATACACTATGCCATGGGGCCAGCCCCTGTGTGCTTTTATTTGCATAAAATACTGCTATAAGCAAACCAAAGAAACTAGAGATCCTGGCTGCCTCAAGGTAGGGGAAATTGAGGACAAGAGGAGAAAAAAGTTTTTTATCCTTTTACACCTTCTGAATTTCATACCATGTGAATGCTTCTGTGAATGTTTTAACCGATTCGAAAGACTAACTTTTTTTTAACCATTGCTAATTTTTTTAAAAGCCTTTGGTAAGCCTGTTTACTCTTCTGTAAAATGAGGGGGGATGATAATAATAATACCTACTTAATAGAGTTACTATGATGAGAAATGAGATCTTGCATGTAAAGTGAGTCCACGATTCCTGATCCACTTGACAAATCATTTATAGCACCTGTGATTTCCCACTTGCCCCTATTCCTTGTGCCTTGCAGGATGTTGTACACATAGCAACCTCTTAGCAACTGCTTGTGAAATAAATGGATAAGACCTTATAGAAATGATCGCCACATTTCACATCAGCTAGCATGCTGGAAAGCATAACATTTTCAGGATTCAATCATCTTCATACTTACAGGGATGCTCCAGACCTGCATGCCATCACTGTAGCCAATCATAACCAGCAGAGGCGGTTCATTCCCAGTGCTGTGTACTTCATGAAATTCCAGATTTCTTGATGTATCTGCATTAGAATTAAGTAACAAAGAAGCAAATTAAAAAGACACAATGTCAATCAAGTAAACAACTATACTTCTTTAGTGTTATCAGTGCAACAATTGTTTAAATTCTTTTTCAATAAAAAGTAAGCACAGAAGTATTTGGAAGACATCACTTAAAATAAAATTAATAAGAAGCTGAAATTATAAAACTAGTAGTTTTTTTAAAACCAGTACCTATAATTATCAGCACAAGCAAGGTTTTAAAAATCAAATACTCACTAGAGAACTAATGAATATTAACAACAGGAATAAAACCATCTGCAAATGATAAATAAAAATGAAATATTTTACCATAATTAAATATAAATATGAAGTGTAATCACCTAGAATTTCTAATATTTGTAAATTTAGCAGTGCAAGAAAAATTATGTTCCTTTATGTATATGATTAAATCCTGATATATCTGAAGACACCGCACATATGGTCCACTACAAAAGAATTATATGTACTTGTGTAATCAACTTTTCCAATTCACATTAGTGAATATTAAGTATCTGTTACATAATATCAGTATCATAAAAGATATCCTTCTGAACAAAACTATTGCACCTCAAAAATCACTAATTTAAGCTTTATTTTTTTATAAAGATTAGCACCTGAGCTAACATCTGCTGCCAATCTTCTTTTTTGTGTTGTTTTTTTCTTCTTCTTCCCAAAGCCCCCCAGTACATAGCTCTATATTCTAATTGTAGGGCCTTCTGGCTCTGCTATCTAGGACGCCACCTCAGCATGGCCTGATGAGCAGTGCTAGGTCTGCGCCCAGGATCTGAACCGGCGAAAGCCTGGGCAACAGAAGCAGAGCATGTGAATTTAACCACTCGGCCCAGGAGAGGCCCCTAATTCAAGCATTCTATTCTCAGATCACAAGCTTATCTTCCAGCAAGTATGCTCAATTACTTCCACTGTGATTCATTCTTTGACTTCATTAGGACCTCCAGGCCACTGACACCCCTGGCTTCTCCCTATTCTTCAGATCCACCTTGTAGTTACTCTCCTCCCATCTTACTGTCTTTGATCAAGCATCTCAGTAACTTCTGTCAATAATCTACATTCTCTTATCCCTTTTTGTGGGATCTTTGCATGGCACCTAACAAGCAAAATCTCAATCACAGACGAACCCAACTACCCACTATCCTAATATGTTCTAAGGCAACCAAGTACTGCTATAGAAAAATCACACAATAAGACAGAATTGGTACCACTATAAATTAATGTATCTCCACAAACCTCAAGGGACCCTCAAAACTGAACAACATGGGGCTGGCCCCATGGCCAAGTGGTTATGTTGACAAGCTCCACTTTGGCGACCCAGGCTTTCGCCGGTTCGGATCCTGGGTGTGGACATGGCACCTCTCATCAGGCCACAGTGAGGTGGCGTCCCACATGCCACAACTAGGAGGACTCACAACTAAAAATATACACAACTATGTACTGGGGGGTTTGGGGGAGGAGAAAAAAAAAACTGAACAACAAATTTACTCTATTTTCTGGAACTTATTCTACAATTTCTTCAGTGAGTGTCTTAAACCTTCTCCAAGGCTTGACTCCACCCAATCTCTCTTTACCCAGCAAATAATCTGTCTCATACTGCACAGGGAAACTAGAAACTTCCTGTTGCCAAAGCCCTATGTGCATCTGTAGCACCTTCCTCTCATTCTATCCTACTACAAACAGTTGTCTTTCCTTCTAACGTAAGTCCCTCCATCCACGCTTTGGATTCCATGGGAGAGCAGAATTTGCCACCCCAAAATGTATCTCTTTAGCTTGCTTATTTTTAAGAACAAAAGACTCAAGATGAAACTTTGACCTTCCCCCTGTCTAAAAGAATTTAAGATAGAAGGCGTATTTCAGGAAGGAGCTATCAGCATGGATAACTATAATACAAAATAAACTATGTGTGGTAGACTGGGAGGAAGCTAGGCAAGGCCCATTAATCAAAGTCCTCCCCATATCCCATTGTCTTTGCAAGATAAGGCAAACATTCGTTTACCAAACATTTGCTTTCCATCTCCATGTGATCTGCCTTCTTCCCCTTTGACTTCCCAAACCACTACCCCCAACATCTTCCACTGTCTTTAGTTGAAGATGGTATTTAAGGCAGTGGCTTCAGCCATTTTGGCAAGGTACTCAGTTTTCCTGGGTTTCTCCCATGTATACATGTTATTAAACTTTGATTTTCTTCTGTTATTCTGTCTCATGTCAATTTAATTATTAGACCAGCCAGAAGAACCTAGAGGGTAGAGGAAGAGTTCTTCCTCCCCTAGAATCCCATCCTCCTCCACCTTCTCAGGAGCCTTTTCCAATCATTCCTCTCCCATATCTTCAATTCCTTCCATGCTACTGGATATTTTCAATGAGCATTTAAACATGCTGAAGTGTTTCTTATCTTAAAAAATTTCAAACAAATCAGCACCAGGGGATTTTAGATATAAATGACAAAGACAAAATTAATAAAACACTAGAGGATAATGTAGAAATGTATTTTCATGATCACGGTATAAGGAAAGACTTCCTAATAGGACACAAGAAACTCAACATAAAAGACTGGCAAATTCTACTATATTATTTGCTACATTAAAATGAAGAACTTCTGTTAACCATGAGGCACCCTTATCAGAAGAGTGAAAAGGCAAGCCACAGCAGGGGAGAAGAGACTTGCAACAATTATAACCCCACAAGGATTCACCTGGTACACATAACAATTAAAAATCTATACGAAAAAGGTAAGTCATTAGAAAAAGAGGCAAGAGACATGAAAAAACACTTCAAAAAGAAGATATTCAAATAACTTAATCATTAACACACACGAAAATGGCTCAACCTCATTTTTAATCAAGAAGTGCTAATTAAAACCACAGTGACAAAACCAAGTGTTGCAGGGCCGGCCCAGTGGCGCAGCGGTTAAGTGCACACCTTCCGCTTCGGCGGCCCGGGGTTCACCAGTTCGGATCCTGGATGTGGACACAGCACCACGTGGCAAGCCATGCTGTGGCAGGCATCCCACATATAAAGCAGAGGATGACGGGCAAGGATGTTAGCTCAGGGCCAGTCTTCCTCAACAAAAAGAGGAGGATTGGCAGCAGATGTTGGCTCAGAGCTAATCTTCCTCAAAAAAATAAAATAAATTAAAAAAATTAAAAAGCAAGTGCTGGCAGAATTTAGAGCAAAGGGATTGCCTGCTTACTGCTAGTGAATATAACTGGTACAACCACTTTGAAAATAGTTTGATAATATACATATGCTCAAGTTGAAGATCCCACGCCCCTTGACCAAGTAATTCCACTCCAGATATATACCTATTAGAAGCATGAGCACATGTGCACCAAGAGCCATGCACATGAATATTCACAGTACCATTTGTAAAGAGCCGGAAGCTGGAATCAATCCAAATGTCCACCATCATGAGAATGGACAAGGACAGTGGTATACTGCTATAATGTAATACTATCTGGCACAGAAAAAGAATGAACTACTATCATACACTCTAACATGGACGAACCTCACAGACATAATGAGCAAAGCAAACCAGACACAAAAGACTATATACTGAATAATTCTAGTCATACAAAATTCAAAATCACTAGGCAATTAGGTAGCAATATTCTATTTCTTACCCTACGTGATGGTTACACAGGTGTTGGATTTGTAAAAAGTCATTCATTGCTCTATAGTTTTGTTTTCTATTATTTACCATAATATGTTTGCACAATAAATAAGATTTTTAAGAATCATACATTGAATCAATAATACCCCTCTTCCTTTATTTGACTTCATCACTCTCCTCTCCTCTAGAAGTTAAATTCCTTCACTGAGTTATATAACTGTCATCTATTTTTCATCTCATTCACCTCGAATCCATTTCAGAATGGTTTCTGCCTCTGATACTCCTCCCAAATGACTTTCCTATGGTCACCAGTAACCTCCAGGTTGTTGAATCTAATATAGATCTTTCAAGCATATCTTGTTAGACTATTCAACAGCTATAATCAATGCTCACCATTTTCTCCTTAAAATATTTTCCCTTGGTTTTCCAGGCATAATCTACTCCTACTTTTCCTCCTACCTCTCTAGTCACTCCTTTATCATTTCCTCTGCTGCCTCATCCTTTTCTACCTACTCTTTAAACACCTGAGTTACGCAAGGCTAATTTCTACACTTCCTTTTCTCCTCACAGTATATCCTCCACAAGTGATCTCATTCCACCCATTGCATCAGTTCATATCTGTTAGTGACTTCCTCAACACAGGTTTCTGGTTATCTCAAAAGAAAATCAAATTCCACTCAAAGATCACAATTTCCTCCTCAAACTGGATCTTCTTCCAGGGTTCCCTATTTTGGTGAGTAGCATGATTATCTATCTAGACGGCAAAGTCAGGAACTGCCTTCTTCCTTCCCTCTAGCAATAAATCTATCACCAATCCCTGTGTCTTCCTCAACACCTCTCTTCTTACACCACCACCATCCCTGTCCACTACAACATCTCCTCCAAAAGCATAAATGGCTTCCTGCATCCACATTGCCAGCCAAACTCCATACGACAGTCAGACTGTTCTCTTTAAAGCACAAATAATGACATACCTCCTCACCTCCATCCTCCACATTAAAGACTTCCTGTTGCTTAAACATAAAGATCAAAATCTTTAACATAGCTTATAATCAGTAATTTTTTATGCTGACTTTCTTTTGAAAGGAATTCACCTGCTTAAAGTTAACAGCACATGATTCTATATCCAGCAAAATGCAGAATTATCAAACATTTTCCTAGGGCATAATTAATTCCCTTTATATCTAACACTTAAATGGTCTTTCATAATTTTCAATGTGCTTTCGTATATACATCATCTAATTGGACACACGACAATCCCATTTTATATGCAGAGCAGGAGTCAGTCTCATCTCATCATTGTCAAGAACATGTGAGGCTGAATTTACTCAAAGCTGAAGAGAATCTCAGGACTCTTGATGCGCAGTTCAGTCATCTTTCTACTATGGCTACCACCTTGATCACAGGTCACTTTTAGAAGGGCTCAAATGCCACATATGCAACCCTGAGGTCATTATAGGAACAAAATCTCCTTTCTCTTATTTTAGATCCTGCTTAGTCACTTGGGCTACTTTTCTTTCTCTGGATGGCAACATAGCAGACTTCATTACTCTTGAATGAAACTCTTAATTTTGTAAAAATTTTATGTTGTTTTTTATAACTGTTATAGCTTTACACGATCCTTGTTCTTTGACTTTTCTTTATCTTTATATCCTCTATCACCATCCCCCCTGGTTATTCTATCCATAACTCATCTTTATCTTCTTTACCGGTTTCTTTTTTCTTCTTTCATCCTAACTATGGACTCTACAGTCTTTCCCACAGAGACAGGTAGCATTCCCTTGCAGTTTTAGCCAACTCCAGTGTTCTCCTTTGATTCGCCCATCCTTCGAAACCTTGTTCAGTCTTAATCTACCTGTGAGCCTCTCCCAACACTGCACTCAGTACACTCTCCTGCCTCAGAAAAATGTTTGCAACTGGGGAGGGCAGAGGGGAATTCTGGGTTTTCTGCTCACCTCAAAAATCGAAGTGTAAAGTGAAATTAAACCTTTCCTCCCAAACCAGCTTCCTCTATATTCCACAAGTGTACTAATAGCAACATACTGCCAATACCCAGTCTAAAAACCAGAAAGTCATTTTAAGTAGATGCTAACAGATGAATGAGGATTAAGGCAGAAAAGAAGATTTCAGCCAGAAGACCCTCTGTGCAAAGATCCTGAAGCATGAAAAGTTCCGTGCCTTTAACGACCTGAAAGGCAGTGGGGTTGAACCACAGCTTTTGAGGGGACATAGTTAGATGGGAAAAGGAATACATTTAAGTGAAGACGTCTAGGAGTTGGCTGAAATGGGGACCCAAGCACACTAGAGCAATAGAGGCCTGCATCAGCTACTACCTTCGTACACCTCACAAACTTCCTACTCTATGCCTCCTCTCTTTCTGGAAACTGATCCTACCCCCAGTCAAGCACAGGGACAGGCACGTAACCAGCTGAGCCAATTCAAGTACTACAACTTTGGGCACTGCAACTATTCCATAACTGGAAGGTGATTCAGACCGAGCATTCTAGATCATCTAAAGAATACCTCTTCTTCTTTGATCTTATAGTATGATCATTAAGACATGAACAGAGAGCTTTGAGCACTCTCTGCTCCAACCTCATTAGAGAAGTCAAAGAAGAGAAGCGAGCATTCAGAGAAGAGTAACAAGAAGTGGAAGACTAAAAGTATCAAGCCACTATCCTTCCCAGCTACATGAGCAGATCAAAAAAAATTCCTCCTTGGAAAACAGTTAGGACGGTTCCTCAAAAAACTACAACAGAATCACCATATGAGCCAATAATTCCATTTATGGGTATATACTCAAAAAGAATTGAAAGCAGGGACTCAAAGGGCTATTTGCACATTCATATTAATAGCAGCATTATTCAAAAAGCCAAGAAGGTAGAAGCAACCCAAACGACCACTGATGAATGGATAAACAAAATGTGGTATAAACATACAATGGAATGTTACACAGCCTTAAAAAGGTAACTCCAACACATGCTACAACGTGGATGAACCTTGTGGACATTATGCTGAGTGAAATAAGCCAGACACATAAAGACAAATGCTGTATGATGCCATTTATGAGGTAACTCGAATAGTCAAATTCATAGAGACATAAAGTAGAATGGTGGTTTCCAGGGGCCAGGGAGAAGCACAGAATGTGGAGTTGTCGTTTAATGGATATAGAGTTTCAGTTTTACAAGATGAAAAGAGTTCTAGAGATTGGTTGCATAACAATATGAATGTACTTAACATTACTGAACTACACACTTAAAAATGGTTAACATAGGGGCCTGCCCTGTGGCATAGTGGTTAAGTTCAGCATGCTCCGCTTCAGTGGTCTAAGTTCAGACCCGAAGCTCGGACATACACCACTCGTCAGTTAATGCTGCGGCAGCGACCCACATATAAAGTGGAGGAAGACTGATAAGGTGTTAGCTCAGGGCTAATCTTCCTCAAGCGAAAAAAGAGGAAGATTGGCAACAGATGTTAGCTCAGGGTTAATCTTCCTCAGGAAAAAAACAATGGTTAAGATGGTAAATTCTATGTTATGTGTATTTTACCACAATTAAAAAAACTTTTAGGGGACCAGCCTGTGGCAGAGGGGTTAAGTTCACATGTTCTGCTTTGGTGGCCCAGGGTTCACCAGTCTGGATCCTAGGCACAGACCTACACACTGCTCATCAGGCATGCTGTGGCTGCATCCCACACAGAAGAACTAGAATGACCTACAACTAGGATATACAACTATGTACTGGGGCTATGGGCAGGAAAAAAAAAAACTTTTTTTTTTTTAAGATTCCCCTAAACTAATCACTTGCCACTGAAAAAAAGGCCTATTGAATATAAAAACTGATACCTAAGTATAGTACTCGACCTTGATATTAGAATTGACCAAGTCAGTTTGGGCTACAGGGTGGGAAGAATTTCTCCTCACAGGCTGTGAAGTTGACAGTTCTTGTTATACTGTAGCAAACAAGCTGGTTAACCCGATGTGTTCTGGAACTCAAACTATATGCTCACCATTAGGGAAACTGACAGAAAAATGTCAGGATATTAAACTGTTCAGGCTATTTCTTACATATTTTTCAGTACAGTGCCTCAAGAAAAACAAGCTTAGGTATAAATCAGACTGCCTTAAAGCAGAAACAGAACAGTGACCAGGACACAAAGGGCCTTAATCCCACTCTCCAATGAGATCCAAAAGTTGCAGTCTCTACCTGACACCAAGCCAAAGTCAGTACGTTGATTAGGAATGGAGGTCAGAGGAGGATCCAGGACCGGAGAATCCCAATAGGCCAGGTCCCTCAGAAGGATCTCCTGTTAGTCGTTACCTACTCCACCCTCCACCATGATAAGCCATAATCAAAAGGGCTGCAGCCTGGAGGAAGGGGGCCAACTAGCACGGCTTTATAATTCCAAGCAGAAAAGCAGAGCTCCAAGAAAGCAATCACCAGAGCAGACTTCAACTCAAAAACTGCAACATTTAAATTGCTTAATAAGTAATACAGTTTCATTAATAACATAAAATAACTTAAATCTATAGACAGGTAATAGACTTTTTTTTTTTTTTTTTGCTGAGGAAGACTGGCCCTGAGCTAACCCATGCCCATCTTCCTCTACTTTATATGTGGGACACCTACCACAGCATGGCTTTTTGCCAAGCAATGTCACGTCCGCACCTGGGATCTGAACCGGCAAACCCCGGGCCACCAAAAAGCAGAACGTGCGAACTTAATAGCTGCACTACTGGGCCAGCCCCGGTAATAGACTTCTAAATTGTTGTACCAAAAAAACCTCCAAGTCTGGCAAAGAGAAGCCTGAATACCAAATAGAATCTCCAGGTACCCCTAACTGCTCTACAAAGAAGCAGCACGCTAAGCAAGCATGGCCGCCATCAGAAGAATCCCCTCCACTATCTCCCTTAGGTATCATGAAAGACAAAAGGCAACGAACAAGGAATTGCATCCCGGCTGCAGCAGGCACAACAAAGGAAGGGCAGATTGATCAAGAAACCCCAATGTAATGAAAAAGTTTGTCCTTGTTAGCCTTGTTTAGGGAGACGCTGGACCTGCAGCCAATGAACCCCACTTTTTCCTTCCCACCGCCAAATTTCCTTTCAATTGTAAATATCTCAGAAGGTTTGCCACACAAAGACCTAAATGAAAACATGCTTGAAGAAAGAACACAAATAAGAGACAAATTTAAGAAATGCTATAAGAGACTGGGGAAGTAAGGGGGATCAAATATCTTGGAAATATTTATTATTGCCTTAAAATAAACACAAGTATATACACAAACTCCTAGGGCCAGAGATTATAAAAAGTATATCCTGAGCCAGCCCTGATGGCCTAGTGGTTCAGCGCACTCCACTTCAGCGGTCCAGGTTCAGTTCCCAGGCATGGAACCACACCACTGTCTGCCAGTAGCCATGCTGCGGCGGTGGCTCACATAGAAGACTAGAAGAACTTTCAACTAGAATATACAACTATGTAGTGGGGCTTTGGGAAGGAAAAGAAAAAAAAACAGATGCTAGCTCAGGATGAATCTTTCCTGGCCAAAAAAAAAAAACGCATATCCATAAAAACCCAGGCTAAAATTTCATACAACATCAATACAACATAGAAAGGAGAGACCAAGGGACACGTGAGAGTACTGAAGTATTTAAGAGGAAGATGTATAAATTTCAGAGTTTAATAAATCAACTGGGATATGAGATATTAAGTTAAGGACAACCATGGTAAGTTCACTAGGACACATCGTACTAAGATAATTCTCAAGCAGGATCCAGCTACATTTCCAGATGCATTTTACTTCAATAAAACAAAAGGTTTATAGAATATTACCCCAGCAATTCTTACTTGCTGTTAAAAAAACAAACAAAACCATACCTAGGTAAAAATTATTTTGATGACACTTTTCAAATGTTATTTCAAATGATTTTAAAATTATTTTATTTTTAACTGCTGACACGAACCTAATCTTTTAAAAATTAATTATTTTTAACATTTTTCATATGTTGTACAACAAGCTTTTGCTACTAACTGGCGCTAATATTTTCAAGACCACAACTAAGTTTTCTTTCTTATTAAAATAAGAAAATCCTCTAATACATTCTGACATCCACAAAGCAAATATCTACTTCCAGGAGGAAAAGAAGAGTCTAAATTCAAATGGAAAAGGTGACAGAAAACAAAAGATGATGAACAGTTAAATAGTAATTAATAAAGAAGGAAAAAAAGGGAGAATATACTAGTAAACAAGGAAATTTGACAGTTATAAAAAAGAAAATTAAAAATACAAAAGCTTTCAAAGAGAAACACAGTAGGAAAAGTTTATCTATCATAAATAATCAACCACACAAATGAACGTTTTATTTCCCACAATGAGAGCCCAACAAGTTGTGATTATTTGAATGAATCAGTTGATAGAGAATTCAAAATTCAAAAGAAACCAATCTGCAGAAGTGACAGTTAGCCTCTCTCATCCTGGACAGTAACTTTTAAAGGAAAATATGGCATCACATTTCAAAAGTCTTAGGGGAGACAAAGACTCAAGAGTATGGTATGAGTCAAGGTCCAACTAGGATATGAAAACAGCTCAGTGTATTTATAATTAGGAATTTAATGCAGACAACGAGTTACACAGGTGATAGAACAGCTGAGAAGCCAAAAAAGGAACTGTAAGGCGACCTGTTGGATTAGCAACACCAGGAAGCCATTACCAACCATAGACTAGGGAGACAGAGAGGAGTGCAGGCTGCCGGAGTCACCTGGCAGAAAGTGGAAAGCCAGTGGAGCTGTCCAGGGGCGGCTAGAACCATGGAGGAAATGCAGCCGCTGACAGAGAGAGGGAGAGGGAATAATGCTCTTCCCTTTCTCCCATCCTCCCGCTCAATTTCTCACCAGTGCCTCCCAGACTCAGCCAGAAGACAGCAGACATGGTAGCCTGGGAAACAGACAAGAGGCAGCCCCCTTGCAAGAGGGAGCAGGAAGGAGCAATGACATGAAATGTGTCTGAAAACAAGCAGGGCTTGGACTGGCATAAATTCTGTTCAGAAAAAATAATTTTAAAGACTAAAAAGCTCAACACTAATGATTTTCCACTTACAAATTCTATACAACTGATCAAACTTGAATTAATAACTCCTTTTCTAAGAAATTTTTACCTTACTTGGACTTAAATTTAAGGCTAGGCTCCATATATTACAGTTCCTCTCAGACTTGTACAATACAATATTAGTTCTAATGAAGCTCCCGTAGAGTGGTTATGTTATTTTTTAAATTAAAAATCAATTTATTTTAAAAGATAAACAGTTACTGTAGGAGAAAGTAATCTGACTAAAGTAAGGGTTCTTTTTTTTGGAATCAGGTCAACCTCAAACAAACATTTAATTAATAAGTCCCCCAAAAAGTTAAAACCATACCATTTAAATCTGCATTTTCAAATCTGACCCAGACTATTTTCTCCTTTTCTTCTGTTAGAGGTGTTCCACTGTAAGCCTGCATAGTAAACAGAAAGGTTTGAATAAAAATGTTTTACAGCTCTAACATTAGTGATGTTCAAAACAAAGAATAACTTAAGCCAACCCCATCCTTCTCCAACTTCACCAATCCTACATCTTAGGAAGCAGCATATTTTAAATATTTTTACTCCCAAAGAAAGTTACCCAAGAGTCTGATAACCTTGGTCAAAAAAGGTGTTTTTAATCTATTAAAGAATTGCAGAATCCTAAAATACAATGATCACAGTCTATCAGGAAGCATCACTATAATTTAAAGGCACTCAAAAAACTAAACCATCCCCTATATTGGTCTATAAACAAGAAGGTTTAAAAAATAAACAAAACTAGGGGTTGGCCCTGTGGCACGCACTCCACTTCAGCAGCCCAGAGTTATGCGGGTTTGGATCCTGGGTGTGGACATGGCACCATTCATCAAGCCATGCTGAGGCGGCATCCCACATGCCACAACTAGAAGGACCCACAACTAAAAATATACAACTATGTACCAGGGGGCTTTGGGGAGAAAAAGAAAAAATAAAATCTTTAAAAGAAAAATAAAACTACCACATATATTTATTTAGTTCTCAGGTGTTTATGATCAGGTAATTACACTCTACCTAGAAATTTCAAGAGTATTACTTTCTGCTCGCCTCCAGTTCTGGGTGGAGGGCACAGGCCAGGGGTGAGGATGGAAAAAAAGAAGTATTCCTTTTTTAGTCTCTTATCTGGCTTTTAGACCCACCCTGCAAGCCTGCAAGGGTCACAAAGATAAGCATAAACTGCCATAAAGTCACAGGAAAAGTATCACTGGCACCCATCAGTATTCAAAGGGAGTCATCTCTCCATAGAGCAATTGCTATTATTTAAAGTTTTTTTAAAGATTGTATATACTTAGAAGCATTTAGAATGTCGACAAAAGAGCCGCAACATTTTCAATTATAAAGGGGTACTCAGTTCACAGAACAATTATTTAGTATAAGTTGTATCAAAAGCATACAATCTCATACATAATTCCATATACATGACCTGCTTTAAATTTCCAGGCCAAGTTACAGCCCCATACTGCAGCAAACAAGGTTAACAGCCATTGGAAACACTGTTAAAAAACAGGGTTACTTTAATAGTAGGTTTGCTATACAAAAATATTATCTTACACATCCTTACAATTTCAATTGTCTTGTTTAAAAAACAAGTGAGATGTGTATTGGGCAGTTGATTCCCTTGGAGAGGAGGAAAACCTGCACTAAAACCAACTAATTCATCAACTTTATCTTGAACCACCTCATCCACATCTTCTTCCCCTTCTTCCTTGGTCTTGCTCTTCTCATTCTTGAAAACTCTCTTGTTTTGAAATAAACTTATTACTTTGGAATAATTTTAGATTATTAAATATAGTACAGAGTTCTCATATATCCCTCAGCCAGTTTCCCCTAATGTTAACTATCTAATTCTTACCTTACCATGGTAGATTTACCAAAACTAACACTGGTGCATTCCTATTAATTCGGCCCCAGACTTTATTTGGATTCCATCAGTTTTTCCACTAATGTCCTTTCTCTGCTCCAGGATCCAATCCAGGTTACCATGCTGCATTTAGGACATCTTTCCTATATCAGGCTCTCCTTTAATCTGGTAAAGCAGTAACATTTTTTAAAATTGTCTTCAGTTCAGCAGATTTATTATAAGGCAGCTTATCACCTGCCGTATTATTTAACATTCTCCCAATACCTCTGCAACATTTGCAAGATGCTCTCCTTTGATTTCTGGGCAATATGCAGAACAGAGCAAGGTTGAAAGAGGCCTTTCAGTGTAACGGGATTCTTGAACTTCTTCCCTTTCCCCTATCGGGGGGAAATCAGACTTTCATAACAAGGCTTGCATACTTGTGCTATGTCTTCAAGTTTTCCTCTCTCCTTAGCACACATGGTGTTCTTTACTAAGCATTTTTCAGAAAATTCTGGGAAGCTGTCTGAAGCACCTGAGTGTTGCTTCTTGTGTGTCTTCCTGCAGGTTCACACAAAGAAGGCATGTGACATCACGTCATTTTGGCACCCAGCTTCTATGATGTCCTTTGCCCGTGTTTCGATATTTTATTCTCAGTGAGGCACAGAGTCCCCCAGTGCCCATGCAGCTTTCACCTGCTCTCTTGATGAGGTCAGTATGCCGCCACAGAAAAGCTGGGTTTTCCCCAAGCACTGATTATTAGCCCTCCTTCTTCAACCAACACTCAACCGCCCTAGCCCTCTTATTCAGAGTCAACACTTTTACCCCAGTGCTAACAGGACTTATTTATTTCTCCTTTTATTTCTTATCTGGTTTCTAACACATATACACACTCATAAGCACAAAGTTACTGCTGAATTTTAAAAGACACAGTTACAGGGGCTGGCCCGGTGGTGTAGTGGTTAAGTTTGCACACTGCTTCAGCAGCACGGGATTCGTAGGTTTGGCTACTGGATGCAGACCTACGCACTGCTCATCAAGCCATGCTGTGGTGGCATCCCACAAACAAAAATTAAGAGGAAGGGGCCGGCCCGGTGGCGCAGTGGTTAAGTGTGCACGTTTCACTTCGGCAGCCCAGGGCTCACCAGTTCAGATCCTGGGTGCAGACATGGCACCACTTGGCAAGCTGTGCTGTGGCAGGCGTCCCACATATAAAGTAGAGGAAGATGGGCATGGATGTTAGCTCAGGGCCAGTCTTCCTCAGCCAAAAGAGGAAGATTGGCAGTAGATGTTAGCTCAGGACTAATCTTCCTCAAAAAAAAAAAAAATTAGAGGAAGATTGCCACAGATGTTAGCTCAGGGCCAGTCTTCTTCGCCAAAAAAAAAAGACAGCTACAATCACTGTGGCTATGTTGTGTTGTTTTATTTTTTCACTGTAGAGAAAATAACTTCCATTGAGTGCTACTGTCAACAGCATAAATTTTTTTTTCCTGAGGAAGATTCGCCCTGAGCTAACATCTGTTGCCAATCTTCCTCTTTTTGCTTGAAGAAGACTTGCCCTGAGCTAACATCTGTGCCAATCGTCCTCTACTTTGTATGTGGGTTGCCACCCCAACATGGCTGTCAACAAGTGGTGTAGGTCTGCACCTGGGGACCAAACCAGGGCCCCAGAAGCAGAGCCCAAAACTTAACCACTAGGCCATAGGGCTGGCCCCCAAAAGCATAATTTTTAATTAGAGCAAATTATTCTATATGGACCATGTATCATAATTTGATTGACTACTACTAACGTTTGGGCTGGCTACAATTTTTATGCTGAAAATGTAAAAGTTTTATACACACTGAAATGAAAAGTTCTGAGCTCTGACTTTTTTTATTGTTGAATTAATCTTTCAAAATAAATTTTCCTAAGTACAATTATTAGATTAGAGGGCACAGCTAAGGGCTTCTACCAGCCATCAATGACATTTGTTGAACACAAAGGGAATTCACTTTACTTGTCACAGCTGAAGAAGCTGATACAGCTAAAGAAGCTGATATGGCTAAAGAAGCTGATACGGTCTAACAACACATTTTCTCCCTTTGGGGGTATTTGGAGACCCAGAGAATAATTTCTAGGCTCCATGCATTTGACGATTCCCAGAAGAGAGCAGGAGGTGAAACATAACATCAGCAAAATAAATCACTTTCCAAATGGCTGACCGCCAAGTACTAATGTGGGATTCTAGATTAAATGTGGGAAAAAAGAGACAGTGGGTCACCAAATCTGGCCCACCACCTGTGTTCATAAGTAAAGTTTTATTTTAACACAGGCAGGCCCTTGCCTTTACAGAAAAACCAGTGCTGAGCAGTTGCGACAGACACTGTATGAACTGCAAAGCTTATGTGGCCCTTTACAGAAAAAGTTTGCCAACTGGTACACCAGAACCATGAAGCCTTAAGGACAGGCACCGCGGGTCCTCCCAGCTGAACAGTGCCTGATCCATAGTGGGTGCTCAAGTGTCTGCTGCCTGAATTTTTGCTTTCCTTCCACAGTAACTAGAATAACGACTTGCATAGCATAACTTTCTTGAAAGAATATTCTCATTCTTAGATCCACGACTACAACTTCACTTCCATTGTTACTACTCTGATGCAGATCTTCACGGTCAATTGCATGGATTATCGCCTTTACGTATAACCGCTCATAAAAACTCAACCTTCTACCTTCCAGCATTTCACTCTATCTGTTTTAGCAGCCCCCTATTTTCAATCTATTACTCAATCTAGTACTCTTGTTTCTCTAGCAAACTCTCCAACTAGTCCCTCAAAGCCTCTAACCACAGCCTCTCTCCTCTAGCTGACGGGAACTGCTGGCTACGCAGGGTTTCCACTAGCACTAAAGGTGCCTTTGTAAAAATGTCATAAAGAGGTACTCTAGGGGCAGGCAAATTACAAAAATTTTTAAATGCCCCTCACTTGGAACTAGCCTCATGCCAGGGCTCAGGGTTTAAGAAAAAGGAGCAATCTGTAGAAGACCAAGTTGGATTTCAGGCTCAGCCTGCTCTCTAGCCCTGGCAATCCGGGCAGAGCACAAGACGCCTGAAGGCCACAGCAACACTGTTGCCTACCACACCCAGCCAGCCAGTTTCCTTCGACACCAAACATCCAACCTTTCCATTCATTTCAACTAATGCTATTCCCAACGTCCTTAGGAACTTGACTCTTTCACTCTTTCTTTGCTACCCATTCCCTTAGGAATTAAATATTCAATCTGTACTATGTGTCACACTTACTGATATGTTGTTATTATCTTTGGTTGTTTCAAGCAATTTGAGTTCCCTTATTTTTTTTTTTTTAAGATTTTATTTTTTTCCTTTTTCTCCCCAAAACCCCCCAGTACATAGTTGTATATTCTTCGTTGTGTGTCCTTCTAGCTGTGGCATGTGGGACACTGCCTCAGCGTGGTTTGACGAGCAGTGCCATGTCCGCACCCACGATTCGAACCAACGAAACACTGGGCCGCCTGCAGCGGAGCGCGCAAACCTAACCACTCAGGCACGGAGCCAGCCCCATTGAGTTCCCTTATTAACCAAGTTCCTCGAGAAAGGAAAGTACTTATTTTTCCTTACAGGCCCCACAGACCTTGTGTTCGTGGCCTACTTTCATTAAAGTTGACTGAGCATAAAGGAATACCAACATTTCTTGGTACTTTCCTTTATTTGATGAATACAATTGAACTCTGGATTTTAGACTTTTCTAGGCTCTCACAAAGCTGGAACACTGAATCTACGAATGTCCTTTTGAACAGTTCAGTTTCAGATAACTTGGCAGCCAGAGAACACTGACATCACCACAGGGAAAAGATACAGAAACCTTTCTCTTCAGTAGTTCCACTAAACAGTGCTTCCCAAAGCCGCCGTTTCACAAGAATCATCTGAGATTCTTACTACAGACACAGTTACTGGACACCACCTCAATTCCACCGAGTCAAACCATCTGGGAGAGGGGCCTGGAAATTATTATTTTTAACAAGTTGGCCAAGTGATACTTATGTTACGTCTGGGCATCAGTGCTCTAGAGATGATCCCAGGAGGGCTGCCCTCATTCTTTATTCTCACATTTACATAGAGGGAACAGCCAGGGGCTTACTCTCACATAAGTCAGAGTACCAATGCATCCTCTACGTGGCATAAAAATACTGCTCAACATGAAAGAGATGCAGATTTGTGCTCAGTATAGTATTTAGTTAATATACTATCTAGCTAACGAAATGCACAGCATATACTGCTTTTCTCACTTCAGACAGACAACATTTAACTAAGACAAGATTTTGGAAATAGAACCCAACTAGAGAGCCCCAAGTCCCATCTCTCAACTCACATCTCACCTTGATTCCTCTTAGGAGAGCAAGTCCTGAGGAATAATTGTGCCACTGTCAGCACAAAACTAAGGCATATCTAATAATAATAACAAACATAATTCTACCCTATCAATGCTCAGGATGCTAAAACATCAAAAGTCGTTCTGAAGTTGACGATACTAGTGTCAAGTTTAGGAAACAGAATATTTCAGAGCTTCCCTGGCCAATGATAAAACCTACTATTTCTGAAACCATATAGACACTTACCTGTGGCACAACATCTTGTAGAAAAGTCACAACACTTTCCATGTAGGACTGCTCCCTGAAAAGGGGTGAAATGGAGAAAATTTATCATTAACAGCTTCAGACAGAACATAGAAAAGAGCTTTCCACAAGCCCTAATAAAGTCATTCATAACACTGAAAAAAGAAAGAAGGGGCCAGCCTGCTGGCACAGCGGGTAAGTTCACACATTCTGCTTCAGTGGCCCAGGGTTCACCACTTTAGATCCCAGGCAGGGACCTACGCACTGCTTGGCAAGCCATGCTGTGGCAGGCCTCCCACATATAAAACAGAGGAAGATGGGTACAGATATTAGTTCAGGGCTAATCTTCCTCAAAAAAAAAAACAACTCTTGGGGCCAGCCCAGTGGCACAGCAGTTAAGTGCACATGTTCCGATTCGGCAGCCTGGGGTTCACTGGTTCGGATCCCAGGTACAGACATGGCACCGCTTGGCAAGCCATGCTGTGGTAGGCATCCCACATATAAAGTAGAAGAAGATGGGCATGGATGTTAGCTCAGGGCCAGTCTTCCTCAGCAAAAAAAAAAAAAGAGGATTGGCAGCAGTTAGTTCAGGGCTAATCTTCCTCAAAAGAAAAAAACCAACTCTCATCACCTGATAGTTCTGCTAACCTGCTTTTTAGTTTTTTTGTATTTCTTATTAAATGCAAATGAGATTTTAACATTTTTAAACATTATCTCTTCTTAAAAGTCATGCTCTCTTAATATGATATAGATAACTTCTAACTCTTATTTGCAGGAGTGATGACAGAAGACTTGGCTAAGGCGGGACCTTCCTCTTGAGTCAGAGCAGAAGAATGTCCTAGTTAGAGCAAGAAAAATTGTTGCTGATGACTCAATATTTAGTGATCTTCTCTTTAAACTGGTTATGAACCTAGCTCCTTACCTGTATATACAGCAAAATGAATCTGTATTTTGCTGCAGGTGCAGGCATTAGAAGGAGTTATGAAGAGGTCCTCCCAGAACTTTTGGCATAGACAAAATATGGGAAAATGTTAAAAATGCAAAAAAATGATACTGCTGAGGACACTACTATCTTAAATGGGAAGTATATGGATATCGCCAAGTAGAGAAAAGAATTTTCCTCAAAACACCAAATCAAACTCATTTCAGAGAGATGTGAAAAATTACATTTAAAGAAAATGTGAGTTATCCTACATCCTATAAAAAAGCAATAGGCCTTAGACACCTACAAAAACTAATTAGGCCTACCTCTCCAACCTCATTTTTCTGCCACTCTCCTAACTTACTCTGCCTCAGTCATATGCAACTTCAATTCCTACAATACACCAAGCTCTTCTTTTTTTTTTTTTTTTTTTTGAGAAAGATTAGCCCTGAGCTAACTGCTGTCAATCTTCCTCTTTTTTCTCAGGAAGACTGGCCCTGAGCTAACATCCATGCCCATCTTCCTCTACTTTATATGTGGGACGCCTGCCACAGCATGGCTTTTGCCAAGCGGTGCCACGTCTGCATCCGGGATCCAAACTGGCAAACTCCGAGCCGCCAAAGCAGAACGTGTGCACTTAACCGCTGCGCCACGGGGTTGGCCCCCCCAACTCTTCTCTGAATCAAGACCTTTAAACTAGCTTTCTTCCTGCCTGCACTCCTTCCCATACTCTTCCCTCCCTTTCAGATCTCCAGCCTAAGTGTTATCTCCCGAGATAACTTCCCTGACAGCCTTACATCACACTCCCCACTGTCATTCTCCATCATAGCACACTAAGCGCTGATGAGAGCCTATAATTACTTTACTTGTTTACTGTTTCCCTTACTAGAATGTAAACTCTACCACAGCAAGGTCTATTTACCTTATATCTCCAGAACCTATAAGCCAGGACTTAGGCACGGAGTAGAAGTTCAAGCATTATTTGTTAAAAGAATACTAAATGAATCAAAGATTTCTCTATTGCATAACAAAAAGAGCAATATATGTTGAATATCACATGGTGAGGTGGCATAGAATACTGCCTAAGTGCACAGACTCTGGAGACAAACTACCTAGGTTTGATCCAGGTTCCCTTCCTTGGCTGTCACCAAGGACAATTTACTTAATTTCTCTTTGCTTTGGATTCCTCATCTGCAAAATGAAGACTGAAACGGTACCTAACTCATAGCTAATAATATGCTTAACTTGTCGCCATGGTCCATAGTTAGCAAAGAAACATAGCCCTGGGAAATGCAGGGGGGAGAAAAGGAAGTCTTATGGTAAAATATCGTACTATACATATACTTTTGTTAGTCTGAGAAGACATTCTTTACGTAACATGAGAAATTGCCCAAGGGAGATAACCCAAACGCTATAATTCCCTTATGAGCATTTTAAAAGGCAGAAAACAAATTTCACCTCCTTAGGCAGGTATTGAGGTCTTAACTGGTTACTGCCAAACGACGTTAAATACATCGACTTTGCTGCATTTCATTTATGAAGATAGCTAGCCTTTCCCACATCTGCTCACTCTACTCCCTTTGCCTAAAATGTACCTTTGATTCTAACTGTCCAAACTCTATTCAGCCTTGAAAGTACACTATAAATGTTAGCTTCTTAATAAAACCTTTCTGGATCTAAAGTACTAAAATATTCCCTCTAAATTCTCATGATGTTTTGCTGCATCTTCTTTATGGATTATAGTGATTTCAAGTATACATATCTTAAAACCACATTAGAGGGGCCAGCCTGGTGGCGCAGTGGTTAAATTCCCACGTTCCGCTTCTCGGCGGCCTGGGGTTCGCTGGTTCCGATCCCAGGTGCAAACATGGCAAAAAGCCATGCTGTGGTAGGCGTCCCACATAGAAAGTAGAGGAAGATGGGCATGGATGTTACCTCAGGGCCAGTCTTCCTCAACAAAACGAGGAGAATTGGCAGTAGTTAGCTCAGGGCTAATCTTCCTCAAAAGAAAAAAAACAAAAGAAAAAAATCCCACCTTAGGTTATACGCTCCTAGGAAGTACAGATATACTTTGTCAAAGAATGCTTAAAATATAGAAATGTACTCTTTATGAGTTTGACTTTGGAACTTTCTGACTGAGACCCAGAGTAAGAGATACATTTTACATCATGACCTAGTAAACATATACATATATAGGAATATATCTTTGTGTGTGTCACAAAACAATACTCTCAACATCATTTTCTATTATACTCTATTTCATTTTTTAAATAGTTGTCCTGACCCACTAAATTGACTTAACGACTCGCTAACTGTTAAATCTGGAGTTCAAAAACACATAACCCTTCAGCATTTGGCCTAGTGCTTTTCATGTAGTCTATAAATGTGCTGAATACACCAACTTCCCCCTCCAATTATTCCTTTTATTTGGCCTTGGCAATGATATTTATCATCCTGTAGAGCCAAAATTAAATAGATTTTACAAAAGTATGCACTGCCCAGAAAGGAAGCCTGAATGTTAGTGACTAGCAGTCTGAGGAATCCTTTCTTCAGCTATTAGGAGTATCCGAAATTTGCTTACGTGACAGCCTGAGGGCGAACCACAACTCCACCAGTACAACGACTGGGTCTTCTGGGGGAATCTGTAGCCATAGCTTCATTCACAAAACCTGTTTCCAAAACAAAAAGATAGACAAAAAAGGATCATTACTGTTGGGAGTAGAGGGAAAGGTTTATGGTTGCTCACTAGAGATCCCTTTTCAAAAGTCCCTAAAATGTAGGAAACTTTCCCAGCAATTCCTCTTACACAAAAAAGGGGGAGGGTGAGAGAGGAAGCAGATAAAAAAAAAAATTTCAAATTATCATGAGATTTCTGTATTTGGACAAAGCCTCAGAACAACATAACTAGTTCACTCCTGCTGGACCCTTTGATCTACTGTTAACAGAAACTAGAAAGATCAGAGAACCAGATCATGGGAAGGCAAGTGTAACACAGGATCACTTTATAAAAACAAACGTGCTACCTCTGTGGGCCGAAATTAAAGAATTTACTGAAATCTTACGTTAAGATAGTGAAAATACACACGGTACAATATTTCAAGACCAAATGGAACAGTGAAGTAACAGTTTCTAACTAAGACTGATGGGAATCCATCTATGAGTAAGACTGCATATCATAACTGCATATGATGCTGGATGTTAACGACTTATTGTGGTGATCATTTCACAATATATACAAATATCAAACCATTATGTTGTACACCTGGAACTAATACAATGTTATGTCAATTACATCTAAAAAAAAGACTGCATGATCACAATTTAACAAGATTTTTTAAATCCTATTTGTAAACCCCCTGCTATTGTAACCTAATCACAAGAATCTAAGTAATAAAAACTTCTATGACATTAGAACCTCCTTATCCTTTCCTGTCACATCACTAAATCCTGATCTTTGAATGTCTAACAGCATCTGAATCACTGGGGAGGTTTTAAGAGCATGGAGTGTACTTGGTTAAGGTTAAAAGAGGTTTGACAGCAATATTAAAGATCTCTTGCAGGGCTCAGGTAAAGCCCACAGCCTGGAACTAATCTTGAAAACCCCTAAAACCATCACTTCTAAGTAGAGAGCATTCTATCACCTTATTTGAAAACTCGCAAACTGGTAAGTCCCATCTGCTGCAACCAAAACACCCTTTGCCCCCAGTAGCCCAGGTACCCTTTCCTCGGTGAGCACCTTCACTGCCAGCCCCTCCGCCCTCTCATTTCCATTCAACCCTTTATTTCCAGAAACACAGCCTCCCAAGAACTGTCCTTTAAGGGCCCTGTCTCCTGAGGACGACCCTCGCCAGCCCCTCAGGCCCCCCTCTCCTAAAAGACACCAGCACAGAGATACCCACTTAACCTCCAACGCGGAGCCACCACTGCCCCCGGCCGCCCTCTGGCCCCTTGCCCTGCCTCCCCTCCCCCTCCAGTCTCGACAGCTCTCCCTCGTCGAATTCCAGCCAGCCGCGCCCTCTCCCCTCACGCTGCTCGGCCCCATCCCCGCCAAGCCTCCCCAAAGCCACAGCCCCGCCAGCCTTCTCACCGGCCGCCCCGCCGGTAAACGCTGTTCACCAGCTCAAGGCTCACTGTTTGGAGTCTCCCCTCGTGATTGACGGCTACCACTTCCTACCACGCCTCAGCGGAACTACCGTCCTAGCCAATCCCAGAGGCAAATGGCTGCGGCCGGGCACCGCCCTTGGAGGTCAGCTTCGCCAACCAGCTAATAGAAAAGAGGCGGACCCGCCTCCTGAATTTATCCAATCCGCTGGGGCTCGAGGAAAAACAAAACAGTATGTAAGTTCGGGTGAAGCCAAGGTGTCAGGTTCGGTTGTGAACGCAGGCAAGTGGAGAGGAGTTGCGAGCATGTCTATTTTCCTTTGCAGGCAACACCTTCGGGGCTTTGTCAAAAAGCATCATGCCCCAGCCTCCTGTCCACCTCACCGGAGCGTCGCAGCTGGGAGTCGGAGGACAGGGGCACTGGTCTGTTTACATCGAATTCTCGCGACAGCTAGTTTGAAGCTCAGAGCACGTGGACATGACAGCTGACAATCACTTTGCGCTGGCCACTCACCCATTCCGAACCCGCCTTCTGCCCCGCCCTTTTCGGTGTGTTTACCTTCCGGGAGCCTAGGCTGGCTTGTGCTGGTGGGCAGCCCTGGAGCGAAGGAGGTGTTGATCTGAATGAGGGGCGCGCCTGGTAATCTTGTCAGTTTGAGCTAGGTTTGGGGACCACGCCTGATTCCTTCCTTACCTGTTTCCAACTCCTATATGGAAGAGATCGAGATCTCCCGGTGTATTGTCAGTTACATTTCTTTTATAATAGTGATATCATTTATTGATTTATTGAACGATCGCTCAGCGCAGTCCTAAGCACTTCATAAGTTTGATCAAATTTAATACGACAGTCCCATGAGAATATGGCTTATTCATAGGCATAGACATTGTTACAAATTGGCTGATACAGCAGTAAAAATTTTAAAAAGGTTTTAGCACAGTGGAGAAGGGAAGAGTTTAGTAGAGAAACTGCCTACCCGGAAATATGCAGTTAATCAGGTGCTAGAAGAAGAAAGATAGAGCTGAGAAACCACCCATTTGCTCTTGACCCTCAATCTATGCCAATAAATAGAACACCCAGAGTGCTATTAGGCGAGTCTTTGAACTTTGGCTTATAAAAGATTTTGAACATTCATCTTCTTCCACTACAGAAATTCCCAGCATTATCTGCCTTTTAAGATTTGCTTCCTACATTAAACCCACTAAAGAAGAAATCATTCCAATATTCTGAATTCCTTCTGTTCTTGCGCTATGACTGGCTTACTTCCTTGTCTTTGAAATGTTTTTTGGGTGTTTCTCTTGTGCGTATCTCATTTTCCCCACCTAGAAAGTTAAATTCCTTCTAGGCCTTAGTAGACTAGGGCTTTCACATTGTTGAATTCCCCTTAACACCTAACAGCCCTGAACACAACAGGTATTTCAAAATTCAGACTTATTTGAGTTAAATAATCATTATTCTCATGCAATCCAGGCCCCAGAGCAGAAATAGAGGAACTCCAGAGGAGACCAAATGTTTTGCTCAGGTCTGGTAAGGCCAGTTCAGGCGCTTCTATTAGCAAGTTTTTAAGCTTATTGAAAGCTTGGTCACATAGCTTATCCCATTCGAAGGGGTCCGTTTCTGGCCCCTGCGGTTTATCATAGATATCTTTAGCAATTAATCCAAAGTTAGGGATCCAAATGCGGCAAAAACCAGCCATCTCCAAGAATTCTCATAGCTGCCTCTGAGTTTTTGGTGAAGCAAGGTGACATAGTACCATTTTCCTCTCCTGGAGAAGGCTATGTTGTCCCCTTGAAATGATGAACCCCAAATACTTTACAGTCTCTTTAGATAGTTGTGCCTTCCCTTTAGACACTTTATTTTTCTTACTGGCTAAGAAGTTAAACATATTTAACTCTATTCTGATGCTATCTACCTGGGGATAGAATCAGATCCCACAGGTTAAGGGTTCAGTCCTACAGGATTACCCTTTGCCTCCCCTTTTAGATGCCAGTTGTAAATCTAGTTTGTCACCTGTGCTTCTGACCAACCAGCCACAGACCAGAGGTTCCCACAACCCCCTCCTTGGGCTTGATTAATTTGATAGAACGGCTCACAGAACTCAGGAAAAGATTTTACTTAGCAACTGGATGGAGGAGAAGCATAGAGAAAAACATGTGGGGAAGGGGTGTGGAGCTCCCAGACCCTCCCTGGGCATGCCACTCTCCCAGAATCTCCACATGTTCACCAACCCGGAAGCTCTCCGAAACCCATCCCTTTGGGTTTTAATGGAGACCCCATGACCTAGGCACAGCTGATTAGATCGTTGACTATTGGCAACTCAATCTTCAGCCCCTCTCCCCACCCCAACGCTGTCGCGGCGTCCCACATAAAACAGAGGAAGATTGGCACAGATGTTAGCTCAGCGACAATCTTCCTCACACAAAAAAATATAAGGCAAAGGTCATAGGCATAGCTCTTGTGGTGAGGCTTGGTCTGGTTCAGAGTGGTTGATGATTACATCTCCTTAACATAAGAAAGGAAAAAAACTATTTGGAAAAACAATTAAATGCTCCAAATCCACCCTTGAATTCCCTGGGGCAATTATTTGGTGACAAAAGGAACAACAAGCACAAAGGCCCTAGGAAAGGAGGGAATTCTGAGGAAGAACAAGAAAAACAGTATGATTTAAAGAAAGTAAACTAAGTAGAAAACGATAGCAAACTAGTCAGGAGAGATAAGCAGTGGCCGGCTGGAGCATGGTCTTATATAGAATTATAAGTGTAACTGCGGACCCTTCAGGACCAATTCAGCTGACCCCGTCTCTTATCAACAGAGTGACTAAGAATTGCCTTTCAGAAAATCTGCAAAGTCATGTAGCCAGGGCATGCGTAAAAGAAGAAATCGTGACCTGAACCAACCTTGGAATTAAAGATCCTCCTCCCCACGGACCCCAAGGGCTGGGACACCACTGGAATGTGACAGTTGGACTCTTATCAGAAGTGAGGGGTCCCTCACTCACGAAGATCCGGTGTTAAAATTCCTTCCCCACCTCATCAAAAATGTGTAGAACCCCATGATAAATGTTTAGAACCCTGTCAGAAATGTTGAAAACCTTACCATAAATGCTCAAAGCCCACAAATCAAAACCTGTCCTGCCAGCATTTCTACGTGCCAGCCTGTTCTCACTAACCTCTTAAATTTTGCCCCAAATCCTGAACTGGGGAGACAGATCTGAGGGTACATGCCCCCTGTCTCTCTGCAGATTGATCTCGCAGAATAAAAGCTGATGTTTCCCCCAAATGCTGATACCGTTGACAAATAGAAATGGCAAGCAAATAGGATATATTGGAGAATATGAGGAAACCATTTGGTGTAAACCTAATTAGGCCTGACCTTGTTTTTCCCAAAGGGCCTGACTGAGGCCTTTGAGCATGCATTGTATATCTGCTTTAGATATTCCCTATGGCAGGAACAAAGGCCCTTGAGATAAAGGTGCAACTTCCCTCCCCCTCCCAACGCTGGCATTTCCTTAAGGATTAAATATCTTTCCTTAGGCTAGAAACTGATTGCTGCGCTCACCTGTGACCACCCAGCTCCGAGACAACAGACTTGCTTCCTGCTACACCCACCAAGATAGCAGACCCACTACCTGCTGTGTCCATCAAGCGCTGTGCCGACAGGGCAATCTTGTGACTATTGTGGGAGGGACATTTCAATCATATGTGAAACACCCTCTTTGGGGGTATATAACCACTCTGTACACCTCACTTCTTTGGTGGCCTTTCTTCCAAAGGAAGAAAGGCCCCGGGCCATGGTCCTCAGATTTTAGCTCAGAATAAACTCTCCCAAATTTTCATTTATAGATTGGCTATGGGTTATTTTCGTCAACACCATAATCAACTGGCTTGTTTAAGCACATCGGGCAGTGAACTGTAATTTTATGCGGTAACACAAGGCGTTTCAATTTTATTCTAAAGTGGGAATCTACTAAAGGACTTTCGGCTAGAAAATGTCATGATCATATTTACATTTCCAGAATATCATTCTGTCTACTACACGGAGAATAAACTGTTGTCAGAGAGGAGACAAGAGTGGAAGCAGTGGGTCAAGTAGGGGGGCTGTTTCAGCAGAGGAGGTGGGAGATGCAGCCCAGAAAGGGGCCCAGAAGTGAAGCAAGAGGTGAAAAGTAATCAATTCCAGAATATTTTGGAAGAGAGAATTGAAAGAACTTGATAATGGGTTGGATGTGGGATAGAAGGAAAAGAGAATCAAGAATGACACCTGTGTTTTGGGCCCGAGCAACTGAGTGATGACATTTACAGACGTGATGAACGCTGGTGAAGCTACACATCTTTTAGGGGTGTGAATTTCTGTGCCTTAGTTTCATCCTTTGTAATTGTAGAAAGACTATTATAAGCCTCACAGGACTTTTATGCAGAGTAAGTAAATTTAAAATTCTTAGAACCAGTTGGAAATTTCTCCAAATTAACTAGTTAACTAATTAACCAACTAGTTCTAATTACTCCATTTTTTCTCCACAAAGATGTGCGAGATTCTCTCATGAGCCTTCAAATAGAGCAAAAACGGAATTTGTAACGATCATTTTTCTGAATGGAAGTAACTTGTGGGTGTTTAATACATACTGCCAGCTGAGGAGTCCCGGTGTTGGGACATAAGGAAACTTTTCAACAATCTGTTCCTATGACTGAGCAATCCCAGCCAGAAAACTAATTTTCAGTGTAAAAGAGTGACTTCAAGCCAGAGTTCTGTGTTCTTCCAGTTGCTACAGTGATCCATTATAATAAATCACGAATGACTGAAATGGCCTCTCCTTTGGCCCTGGAGGTAAAAACAAAAGTCCCCAGAGAATTGTCAGGGAACTAACCATATGCAAACTGAATTTCAAAGTCAGTTTATACTTTAAGGTGTGTTTTGTTTCAGCAGGATTAAAATTCTTTTTGAGGGGCCAGCCCTGTGGCTGAGTGGTTAAGTTCACCTGCTCTGCTTCGGCGGCCCCATGGGTCGACGGTTCAGATCCTGCACGTGGACCTACACGGGGCTCATCAGGCATGCTGTGGCGGCATTCCACACAGAAGAACTAGAATGACCCACAACTTCAATATACAACTATTTGCTGGGGCTTTGGGGAGGGAAAAAAGAAGAGGAAGATTGACAACAGATGTTAGCTCAGGGCCAATCTTCCTCACCAAAAAGCATACTTAACAAAAAAAAAGAATTCTTTTTTTAGCCTCAAGCAAGCCATTGCCTCACTTACCCTGGCCACCAAAAACACTTGGATAATAATCATATGATTTAAGCAGTGGTGAAATAATCTTATTTCACATAGAACTCTGGTGAACATTAATATTTTAATGTTCAGTCAAGTAAAAGGAAAAACAAAGAGGTTAAAAAAAAACCATCATGAGAAGTAGGTTCATCACTCTGGTTGGGGATGTTGATATCAAGGGAGAATACGCATGTGTTGGGGCAGGATGTGGATAGGAAACCTGTACCTTCTGCTCAGTTTTGCTGTGAATCGAAAACTGCTCTAAAAAGTAAAGTCTATTTTTTTTTCCTTTGAGGAAGATTGGCCCTGAGCTAACTGCTGCCAATCCTCGTCTTTTTGCTGAGGAAGACCAACCCTGAGCTAACATCCATGCCCATCTTCTTCTACTTTATATGTGGGACACCTACCACAGCATGTCTTGCCAACCGGTGCCATGTCCTGGGATCCGAACCGGCGAACCCCCGGCCACTGAAGTGGAATGTGCAAACTTAACCACTGTGCCACTGGGCTGGCCCTGTAAAGTCTATCTAAAAAATTACGTTTCTCTAAAATCCTCCAATTGTGAGGTAAAAATACATTAATTACTCAGAGTAATAGACTTCTTTTGGTGCATTCATTAGGTTGAAACTTTTGAACACTACCTTTTGTAGTAATCTCCTAAAAAGTAGAATTCCAAACTCTGTAGAATAGAAAAACCATAATTCAAGTCAAATAAACATAATTCAAGGTCATTTCATCTCACGTCTATTTAATTATAATAGTGCCTACCATTTGTCTCTTACATATTGCTAGATAACTGTTTCTTTCTTTTTTTTTTTTTTGAGGAAGATTAGCCCTGAGCTAACTGCTGCCAATCCTCATCTTTTTGCTGAGGAAGACTGGCCCTGAGCTAACATCCATGCCCATCTTCCTCTACTGTATATGTGGGATGCCTGCCACAGCATGGCTTGCCAAGCAGTGCCATGTCCACACCCAGGATCTGAACCGGCGAACCCCAGGCCGCCAGAGCAGAATGTGTGAACTTAACTGCTGCGCCCCTGGGCCAGCCCCTAGATAGCTGTTTCTAAAACAGCATTTTCCCACGTTTCTTTTGTAAAGGTTTTATTTTTCCTTTTTCTCCCCAAAGCCCCTTGGTACATAGTCGTATATTCTTCATTGTGGGTCCTTCTAGTTGTGGCATGTGGGACGCCGCCTCAGCGTGGTTTGATGAGCAGTGCCATGTCCGCACCCAGGATTCGAACCAACGAAACACTGGGCCGCCTGCAGCGGAGCGCGTGAACTTAACCACTCAGCCATGGGGCCAGCCCCAAAATGTTTCATTTTTCAGAGCAAAAATTATAACATTGCCTGTTGAGGTTCTCAGTGTATGTAGTTGTAATATGTAAGACAACCAAAACATAAAGAGGAGAGAGTAATACAATGGTAAGTTTTCAACATTCCACTTTAAGTGGTAACATATTGATTTTAAGTAGACTATAAAAGTTTGTGTATTGTAATCTCTAATTCAACCATTCACACTGCCAAAAGATTTTGCCTCAAAGATTAAAATTTAAGTTTTCAACTTTTCTTAGTGACATAGTATATTTAGGGTAAAAAATACACTAACATGCTTCACTCCATTTAGAACAACCTTCCAGATATCCGGAAGATGGTGAAAAGAACATTGTTCATTAATGTTACCAAAACAAACCCAGTGCACAGCTTATGAAAGCAATTCTAGAAAGCCTGTGTTTCACATGATTAATGCTTTTAACTTCTAGGTTGTGATGGACTGCCTCCAAGATGACCCTTAATAATGCTTATGTCCTAGTACTCCTAGATGTAGTTGCCTCCTACATTGTATCAGATTTGCTCTGTGCACTAATAAAATACAGCAGAATTGATGATACGATACTTTGGAGCTTAGGTTACAAAAGACATTGTGGCTTCTGCCTTGCTCTTTCTGGTATTGTTTGCTGTGGGGGAAGTTAACTGACAAACTGTGAGAAGCCCTCTGAAGGGGCGTGTGTGGCAGGGAACTCAGGCCTCTTACCAATAGATCTGTGAGCCTTACGGGAAGCAGATCCCCCAGCCCTAGTCAAGCCTTCAGATGACTGTAGCCCTGATTGAAATCTTGACTGAAACCACATGAGACTGTCACCTAGCTGAGTCATTTCCAGATTTCTGACACTCAAAAATCATGGAGATAATGTTTGTTGTTTTAAGCTGCTAAATTTTGAGGTATTATTATGCAGCAATATATAACTAATACATTTTAATCTTTGTGGCATAAAATAAATAGATCATGAATGATCTGTCCTACAAAATATTGAAGAGAAACAGTATGTGGACATGATATTGTGATATAAGAAATATACATTTTGGTCTTTTTTTCTTTTCTCCCTAAAGCCACAGTATAGTTGTATATATCCTAGTTGTAGGTCATTCTAGTTCTTCTGTGTGGGATGCTGCCACAGCAAGGCCTGATGAACAGTGGGTAGGTCGGTGCCCAGGATCCAAACCAGCACACCCCAGGCTGCTGAAGGAGAGCCAGGGAACCCAACCCCTCGGCCACAGGGCCAGCCCCTTATTTTGGTTTTTGTCCCAGGCTCCTGGCTAAAACCTTTGTAACTTCCTAAGCGACAAAGGTGCAAGGAAGATCTTTTGTCTTTGGTCTTCAACCCCTGTCCTGATACAGAGCTCCTAAACCTTTTGGAATTTCCTGATAGGAGCAACTTTTGTTCCAATGAGGCAACTGTTGGTGGGCTCCCGCATAGCTTCAGGATGGGGGCCAGTCACCGGAAACAAGCCATGATTAGCTTGGAACTTTCAGCCTCATCCCTATCTCCTCCTAGTAGGGGAGAGGCTGGAGACTGAGTTAATAATCGATAACGCCAACATGATGAAGCCTCCACGAAACTGAACTACGGGGCTGAGAGAGCTTCCAGGCTGATGAACCAGCTCACGTCCTGGGAGGGTGGTGCACCCCAAACCTATGGAGACAAAAACTCCTGTGCTTGGGACCCTTCTGGAACTTGACTGATGATGTTTCTCTTCACCTAGCTGTTCATCTACATCCTTTATTATACAATAAAGCGGCTAACATGTTTCCTTGAGTTCTGTGAGCTGTTCTAGCAAATTATCAAACCTGAGGAGGGGGTTGTGGCAACTCTGACTTATAGCCAGTTGGTCAGAAGTATATGTAACAACCTGGGGCTTGAGACTAGCATCTGAAATGGGGGGCAGTCTGCTGTGAGACTGAGCCCTTAACCTGTGTGACCTGCTAACTCCAGGTAGGTAGGGTCAGAACTAAATTGTATTGTGCGACACCCAGTTGGTGTCTGCTGACAATTAGAGAACCACTTGGTGTAGGAAAATCCACACATCTGGCATCAGAAGTTACTGTGTGAGGAGGTAAGTGTTTTCCTTTCAGTGGACATGTTTAAGTGACAGCGTAAGTCACTAAGTAAGTAATACATCCACAGACTAGACTACTAAAGAATGAAAAGGCTCTGTGACGGAACAATATGGAAAAATCTTCAAGATGAAAGATTGAGAGGTAAACACATATACAGTTACATGCGTATGCACTGATGATCACTGAAAGCACACACAAAAAAGGAGGGAAATGTTGGCTGCCGTGGGGGCTGAGGTGGGTTTTTTTCATTGTACCACTTTATACAAGAATATTCCATCACGGGTTATACTATTGATTTATGTGTTGCATAGGCAAATAAAATTTAAATAAAAATAATAGAAACATGCAAACATTTTTTGTGATTGCTAACATCTACAACTCCCTAAAGAATAGGCCGAAACAGAGTCCCAGGAACACAGACACAGAAAAGAGCTGATTCTAGCATTTGCAATTATGTATCTCAAACTAAAAATGTTTCCAGTGTTAAATAGCTACTAGTATGGCATGGAATTGGACTCTATGGCACTAAAAATAAGGTGACCTCGGAAGGAATTAATGTATGACATTTTGACATAATGCTGATTTGAAAAATAAAGATTACATGATCCACTAATCAAATGGAAATTTTAATTTCACACAGATACAAGATTATTTTCTTTACAACCACTGGCAAAAAAAGTGAGAAGTAGCTAAATGGATTTTTTCTTTAATATACATTCAGACTTGTCAAGTTTCCAGTTGGTGCCGCTAGGACAGTATCACAGGTCTAAAAGATGGAAAGACTCTTCACAATAAATTGACTCCAAAAGTGTCTGCTAGTTGCTATGTCTCTATCTGGGAAAGATCTGAAAAACAAACTCTTCAACATCCAAAAATCTTTTTAATTTTTTAATTTTTTGTTTTGGTGAGGAAGATTGGCCCTGAGCTAACATCTATTGCCTATCTTCTGCTTTTTGCTTAAGGAAGATTGTGCCTGAGCTAACATCTGTGCCAATCTTCTTCTATTTTGTATGTGGGACCCCACCACAGCATGGCTTGATGAGTGGTCTGTAGGTCTGCAGCTAGGATCCAAACCTGCAAACCCTGGGTCACCAAAGCAGAGTGCACAAACTTAACCACTATGCCACCAGCCTGGGCCCCAAAAGTCCTTTTTAAAAACTATCCACGATTAACGTCTTACCAGGACCCCTAATTCTTTTTTTTTTTTTAAAGATTTTTTTTCCTTTTTCTCCCCAAAGCCCCCCAGGACATAGTTGTATATTCATCGTTGTGAGTCCTTCTAGTTGTGGCATGTGGGACGCCGCCTCAGCATGGCCTGATGAGCAGAGCCATGTCCGCGTCCAGGATTTGAACCAATGAAACACTGGGCCGCCTGCAGCAGAGCGTGCGAACTTAACCACTCGGCCACGGGGCCAGCCCTGAGGACCACTAATTCTCAATCAATCATCTTATGGAAAATTGGTATGCATCCAATTGTGCAGCTCCTAGCATACTGTAGGTGCCTAATAAATGCTGAATTCATGAATTAACTCTTCAATCTCTCAATGAGAGGTCTTGTTCTAAATTTATAATAAATTTTGAAAATTTCTTTTTTTTTTTTAGGAAGATTAGCCCTGAGCTAATATCCGTGCCCACCCTCCTCTACTTTTTACGTGGGATGCCTACCACAGCATGGCATGCCAAGTGGTGCCATGTCCACACCCGGGATCTGAACTGGCGAAGCCCAGGCCACTGAAGCAGTGGCACGTGCGAACTTAACCGCTGTGCCACGGAGCCAGCCCCTTAACTGTATTCTTATTGTTGGATAGTTAGTCTGTTTTGATGTATTCTAAATTAAAATTAAAAACAGTGCAAAATGAACATTACATGTATTTTAAGTTGTTACTCTGAAGCATGATCATGGCCCAACACAAAGTTTATATTAAAACAAACCAACAACAAAAATCCAGCAACATCAGGAACAGTTCACTGATTTATTAGATGAACAAACATATATCCATATAATCAATGACAACTGTACGATATATAAAATAATTTAAGAAATGTTGGGAATTAGCAGCACCATCCGTTATTGAAATAGCAAGAAAAACTTCACATATTTTATGCAAAAACTAGAAGAGGGTAACTACTAACAATGCCACTCAACATCTGGGATAATTCAGAAGAGCATCTTTTTAGGCAAACACGCCTCCTTCTACTCCAAAGATTTGGTGAGTGTATCTGATGATTAATGTTTTTAAAAATGCTACTGAAATCAGAGATACTGCATAGTATTTTAATTAGGACAAGGAGACTAACACCCAGCTACTGTAGCATGGCTCAACACTTCTGCTTCTATGAAAAATTTAGTTCTGAATTATGAAATTAGAAATACAAAATAACTTTTAAAAGACACTAGTTGTCTCTAAGAAACATTAAGTGGAACACAGGTCACTATGAAAATACATCACTTTTCCAGTTTGCTTAATAATTTACTTTAAAAAGTTGTGTAGTTTTCATCACAAGTGACTTAGACAAATGTCTTAATAAGCATTTTAAAAAGTTTAAATGTATTCCTAGAATCTAAAAGATTCTTTTGATTTTTTTTAAAACATTTAGCCCTGTTATATTTACTGTGTATCAGAGTAAGGAACTGAGTTTGTGTAAAGGATACAAATTTACACACATTTTACAGCAACTTATAGCCTAACATCTATAAAATTCACATTTATAATACAAGCAAGTACAAGGCCAGGATAAAACTGTAGAATTCCAAAAAGTCAAACTGTATACTATTTTTATTTTTCCCCCTTAAAAAAAGTTCATCTTCGGCACCAACTTCAAACAGCCCTCTTGTCATCTAAGTTTGGAGAAGAACCATTTTCCAGATATGTTTCAGCAAACACAAACGGTTTTTCTGGGCTGGTGAAGCAGAGGATGTGCCATTTTCTTCTGCCCCCTAAGTCTGCGTCTCATGGTGAGCTTCCCCGAGCTCTTCCGGTGCGAGCTGGAGGGGAGGCTTGCAGGCTGGGCGCCGCTGCCCCGACTCAAGCCGTCCCGTCTGTGCTTCCTCATGAGAGGGCCAGAGTTGGACTCTTCTAATGTCCTTTTAAAATTTGCTGGAGGGGTTCTTTCAACTTCGTGGGCTTTCATCTGACCTGGAGTTGACAACTTTAAATTTTTTGGGTCCATGATGGTGTTTGTTGAATTGGTAGGCACAAGGCCAACGGACAGGCTATTATTCAAAGAATCATGTATCCTTAAAGTCAGGGCTTTAGTGCAATTTTCTTCCAGTGGCTCTGGATCTTTTGAGGGTATGACTGCAGCCTGCACACTCCCTCGTGCTATCTCAGCTGGGACTTCTAAATAATTCTCTGAGAAGGCATTACTACGAACAAGGGCAGGAATATGGTCCTTAGAGTTCAGCCTTGGCCATGGGTCCTCCTCCAGTGACTGAAAAACAAGAAGGTAAACCAAGTAAGAAATAATTTATTCTAGAATTCAGCTTAACCATTGGGGAGGTGAAGGGGTTTCATCAGAATAAATGATAATTTTTTTTCCAACTTTCTAAATTCTCATTTCTGAATATTTAGTAGTATGGAAAATGTGAAGGGCAACATTAAAGCAGCTACATCATATGGAAACCCAGATTACGGCTTTGCACCCTTCTCCCAAATACGAGATGCTGTCTGTGATGAGCAAAGTAGAACATATGGCACCCTGCTGAGCATGGCTGGGGCAACTCCTATTAAACAAATGAGAATCACACGGAAACTCTCAGGTATTGTTTTTGAAAAGCTTCACAGGTGATTCAGATATGCACCACTCCTTTAGATGTAATGGGCTGGGCCTACATATACCCAGAATACGCTCCCATCTTCAGGCTGGCAAGAACACTCTTCTTACCAAACCCAAATCTTCCATTATAATAATATTTTACAAAATCATTGCCTTAGGAGTTTCTCAAGGACAGAGCTTAAGCATAAATGCTCTCTCCCTGTCAAGTGCATAACTAACATTTCCCTCAATCATTTTCTCTCAAATCAAATTTATTAAAATATTAATAAAATGTCCAAGCAAACTCTTTTGTAGAATGGTAAATGAAGACATATTATCTGGACTTCTTCTGACATAAAATTCCTTAGGAATAAACACCTTTCAAAAACGTGCTATATAAAAGTACATTTATAACATTTCCTTTAATGTGTCTAGAAGTAAAAAAAGGGGAATTCAAGCCATCTAAAAGTATTTCAATCTAGCCATAAACATGAACACACTTTACTGAAAAAAACAAACTGACTAGGTCCAATGGAGACTGGAGATGAGAAAGCCTAATTTGGTACTGCCCTGAACAGACTGCTTCTCTTTTTTACTAAGAATATACTCTTTCTTTCTGGGGTCATTGGTTCATTTATTTATTTTACACTGCATGGTTTATTGAAAGCCCAATTTTTATCTGTTTTAACACTGACTAGATGTCAGGCAACAATCTTATTTCAAAGTACCAGTGTTGACAAAGTGTAACAGAAGAGTCTCTGTTCTAGAATATTTACATATGGCTTTCAATAATATCAGCAAGAGTTGTATGTATGTGAGTTTATCCCTCTGTATTAGGTTGATTCCAATGCCTACCCTGCTCACAAGTATGTTCTTGCTGACCACAGAAAGCTGTATCTAGTCATACGTAATTGCTGACCCAGAGTTCATTCTGCTTTAATATAGAAGAAGGATTTGCAACAAGACCAGGCAGCAGCTAAGTTCTCTAGATAAAAGGATTCCTACTGCAAAACAATCTTATCAATAATTTAGGCGTAAGAAAAAAGGTACTAATCAAGCCATTTATAGGAATAGACCGTATTGCTCTAGTATGTATAACAAGGTTAGATATTAGATGGAATTCCTTTATAAAAGAAAAACAATGGGACAATTTCAGAGTTAACACAATTTATTGTAATTTCTGTTGTGCTGTGCCTTTTTAAATTCACAGACTATTATTCTGACACTACAGTGCGCTGGCTTTTCTTCCCCCACTTTCTCTTTGAATTTTTCCTTTTCCTTCTCTTTTTATTGGCATTCTGTGGGAATACATTGCATCTGTTAGCACAGGCAACTGCTTAAACTTGTTAGACTCATGCCACATTAAGTACCTGTATTGGTAAGCCTTCTATGTTCATAAAACATCTGTGATAATGAGATTACCTCCTAAAAATACATTGAAAGTTTTACTCCTTCAGAGATCAACTTTCTCACTCCATCTATCTTACAATCCAACATTAAATAACTAATTACAAATTGTGCCTAGAACACAATTGAAACTAAGTGTTAATTTTCTGAAAGAATTCTCTTCCTCATTCCTCCTTCCGATAGCTCTTGGCTTGTAAAAACAGCTAAATTTAGTTAGCCCCAAAGAAAAGATGGAGAAGGAAATGTGTGCCATAGTAATCTATCACTTAGAGGCACTTCTACTATATCCGGCCCCAAACAAAGTTCTGACTACTGATTTACATTAAGATTCAAACAGAAGTTGACATGTTTATAGATAAATAAACCTAGTCTCAAATGCCTAGTCTAAATGTGATCTTTTTCTTGTTTTTTAAAGATTTTATTTCTCCTTTTTCTTCCCAAAGCCCCCTGGTACATAGTTGTGTATTTTTAGTTGTGGGTCCTTCTAGTTGTGCTATGTGGGATGCCACCTCAGCATAGCCTGATGAGCATTGCCATGTCCACGCCCAGGATCCAAACCAGCGAAACCCTGGGTCACCAAAGCAGAGCGCGTGAACTTAACCACTCGGCCACGGGGCTGGCCCCCAAAATGTGGTAAGTCTTAAAAACCATTCAAAATTAACCAAAATGTCATTATATTATTTGCTTTTATTTATTTGTTAGGTTAGAGCCAACAATACTAATTATTCTGAATGGCTCTAAATATTTCCCCATATTTAAGTGGGACCAACTGGTTAACAAATAACCATGCCTACATATAAGTTAGTACACATATAAATCTCCTTCTCTTTACTTTATTATTATTATTTGCTCATTTCTTAGAATTTTACAAGTGATTTTTAAACATATTTTATGTGTGATTTATGTACAATTTTACTAATGCCAATCAGCAGACCACAGTGATTTTTACTTGGGATCAATATTAAGAATACTTATTCATATCACAATGTTCTCTGTCCCCTCACTCTTTTTTTTTTTTTCTTTAAGGAAGATTGGCCCTGAGCTAACATCTGCTGCCAATCCTCCTCTTTTTGCTGAGGAAGACTGGCCCTGAGCTAACATCCATGCCCATCCTCCTCTACTTTATATGTGGGACGCCTGCCACAGCACGGCTTGACAAACAGTGAGGTGCATATGCCTGCACCCAGGATCCTAACCGGCAAACCCCAGGCCACCAAAGCAGAATGTGTGAACTTAACTGCTGTGCCACTGGACTGGCTCCTGTCCCCTCACTCTTACCTCCACCCTAATGTCTCCTCCTCTATTCTGCCTAAAGGTCAGTTATTCAAATATAAATACACTGGGGGTGGGGGGGGGGAGGGCTGGCCCAGTGGCGCAGTGGTTAAGTTCACACACTCTGCTTCGCGGCCTGAGGTTCACAGGTTCAGATCCCAGGCGTGGACCCACACACCACTCATGAAGCCAAACTGGGGCAGTGTTCCATATACAAAATAGAGGAAGACTGGCACAGATGTCAGCTCAGAGCCACTCTTCCTCATCGCAAAATAACTTCACAAAAAAACAACAAAAAAAACAAATACACTAGGGAACATGAGAGTAATACAATCAAATTCAGAAATAGGAAAATATCAAACGAACATAAGCTCCTTCACAACTTTCAAAGGAGAATGAAGAACTTTAAAAGGTTTCAATCTGTATTATCATTCAAGAGTTTTCAAAGAAAAGAAAGCTTTAATAAGAAATTATTTTAAGAAAATTAGTATAAAATATTACTTTGTCAATTTCTAAATGAAGTGTCCAAGTAAGGAAAATTGGGTTGCCATATATAAGTGAAGTAAAAGAAAGCAAAGCAGTAATAGTAAATTTCCAAACGCTGAGTATAAGATCACAATACCCAAAATTAATTAAATTCTTTGTACTGTGTAGCTGAGTACCTTTAAAAATTGCTCGAATACATGACATAAAATCCACCATATTTCTCATTTTATTTAAAAAAATTTTTTGAGGAAGATTAGCCCTGAGCTAACATCCACCACGAATCCTCCTCTCTTTGCTGAGGAAGACTGGCCCTGAGCTAACGTCCGTGCCCATCTTCCTCTATTTATATATGGGACGCCTGCTAAAGCATGGCCTGATAAACAGTGTGTAAGTCTGCGTCTGGGATCCAAACTGGTGAACCCTGGGCCGCCAAAGAGGAGCATGCAAACTTAACTGCTGCACCACTGGGCCAGCCCCTGTATTTCCCATTTTAATGGTCTTCTGAAAGCACATTCTCAGAAGGCCTGGTATATCAAGGCAGTTATCAATATGACTAATTTTTAGTAGGAAAAAACTGGGATAAAATCAGAAAAAGGGAAATACGGTACTATTTAAATTTGTTTATTTCAAAGCATATCTTAAACTCTTTCATTATCAACATGGATAAAAAATAGGAATGATGTTTCTTATCTGTAGTAATATACAACCAATTCTGAGGTCTGACATCCTAAGGTCCAGTTCAATCTTGATTCTGTATGATCCTGTTCAACTTGCTTAATCTCTCAGTCTTACTCATAAAATGGAATAACAGCTGAACTATTTACTTTTCTGAGTTATGAGGTTCAAATGAAATACCATATATGAAAGTGCTTCACAAACTTTTAAATGCTTTACCAATGTTCATAGGATTAGAAGAAGATCAAACATTAATTCTGTTAATAATCTTCAGGAGCCACATCCAATCCCCTTCCTACTAGGTGCTGTACATACAGCTGGCATTCAGATTAGTACCAACGTGAAGATGGCTCACTGATGATAGTCACATGACAAAGAGCCACCACTTTTTTGAACCTAGTTCAAATCGAAAGTCCCATTACATAAAGAATCTGAAAACTGTTTCCAGGCAACATGAACCAAAGACATTCTGTCTATTAAAACAACTTAAATACTATAGAACTATATACCTTGACTGGTGGTGTAGAACAGGGGGAAGGAGCCATCACTGAGGTTTCCTGACTATTATAGGAAGGGCTATCAGTCAGGTTCAGATAGAGCTCATCTTCATTGGTGAAGTTTCCCCGACTGTCCACTCCTGGAGAGATGCAGATCACTATGGCACTAGTATTGTCTGCTCGAAGCATACGCTGCCTCCAGCGGCCCAGTGCTCGATTCACAAGCATTTTGGCACAAGATTGTCTGTGCTCACCCTGTATTTAAAAGAACAAAGAGAAGGAAGGTTAACAACTCAGATTAAGTCACCACTATATCTATCAAACTAAAAATCAGGTGTTTAATACGGCCTAAATAAATTAAATTTCCAAAATTCCAAACATTATTCACAGTCCCCAAAACGACGTTAAAACAGTATTGCTCTAAATTTAAAAAAATAATAAAACAAGGCCTTAACCTGTGGTTAAATTCAGGGACCATCTGTAGGAGGCTTTTCACAACACAACACAAAGCTCAGTTACAGATATGCACCCTAGTATTTGGAAACTGACACCTCTCTTAATGAAGGAAGAAATTTTAGCAGAAAAAAAAGTGCAATGGATGCCAAATGAAGAGAGAGTCAACAAGCCAAAAAAAACAATAAAGTCGTTTTAAGTTTGTTACTCCTTTTTCATGTTTCATGATGTCCTTTTTAATGTCCCTCTTTCCTTTTTCTTTCTTTTTTTTGAGCAAGACTAGCTCTGAGCTAACACCTGTGCCTATCTTCCTCCGCTTTATATGTGGGACAAATGCCACAGCATGGCTCAATAAGCGGTGCGCAGGTCGGCACCTGGGATCCAAACCGGCAACCCCGGGCTGCTGAAGTGGAGGGTGTGAACCCAACCGCTATGCCACCAGGCTGGCCCCTTTACTTTTCGTTAGTTTATTTTTACGGCAAAATTGCCTTACAGCCAATCAGTTACGTGGCGAAAATGCTTGTGGCAAAGATGTCTATGGCAAAAGCACCTAGAATCATAGCATATACTATAAAACTGTAAGCACTAGATAAAATAATATATAATGTACTATAAGTCATTTGGCTTTCATCTATACTCCTGAAGTTTATATATTCTAACTGGATAAAGAACTGGAGTTTTTTTCATCCTTTCCTTGGGAAAACAGGGAATTATCTTTATTTGGGGTTGTCTGATTGTGGGCATATTACAGTATTCGAACACATTAATGATGGCAACCTGCAGATAACTCCTCTCAGCTGCTGTGTTTAAAACCCCAATATTAAGCCATCCTTACAATACCAAGATATAGGTACCATTTTGTAATGATTTTTTTTTACCATTGATTTTTTTTCCTTTCTCTTATCTTTTCTGTGCAATTTTATTATCAAGATTTACTAGTGTCTGGGGGCCGGCCCGGTGGCACAGCGGTTAAGTTCGTACATTCCGCTTCTCTGCAGCTAGGGGTTCACTGGTTCGGATCCCGGGTGTGGACATGGCACTGCTTGGCACGCCATGCTGCGGTAGCCGTCCCAGATATAAAGTAGAGGAAGATGGGCATGGATGTTAGCTCAGGGCCAGGCTTCCTCGGCAAAAAGAGGAGGACTGGCAGTAGTTAGCTCAGGGCTAATCTTCCCCCCCCCCAAAAAAAAAAAAAAAAGATTTACTAGTATCATAAAACAAAGGTACTAATCCCATATTAAAGCTTGGAGCAGCCTTTCTATATTCTATTTTCTGAAACTTTTTTATAACATATGGATTTACCCGTTCCTTCAGTATTTGCTACAATTTGCCTAATGTTTGTTTTTGTAGGTATATTTTAAAACCAATTCAACTGATTTTATGGTTACAATTGATTAAAGCTTTTTATTCCTTCATAAGTCAATATTAGTATTTTATACTTTTCTAAATAACCTTTCTCATTTATCAAATTAATTATCATGAAGTTGTTTTATTATTATGAGGCAAAAAAAAATCTCTATTTTTAAGTGTAGCTATGTCCACTCCACTTCTTTTTGTGCTTTTTGCTTGTTCTAGAAAGATAATGCCTTTGTTTATCTTTTTAAAGAACTACTTCTGGGTTTTGTGAATCTATGTCATTAGTTTCTGTTCTTTATTATTTTCATCCTCCTCTTTTGGAGTTTTACTCCAATGTCCTTTTTATGATTTGAGTGGATCAGTTAGCTCATTTTCTTCATAGTGGATCATTTACTTATATAGTTTGCTTTTCAGCAGTGAATTTTTTTTAATGTGGAATACCATGAGCCTTGGGTTATGAGAGCATCATTTTATGGGCCACTAAACAAAGAAAAAATACTGTCACTTGAACTGTAATACACTATGCCATCAATCAGAAAAATCATTCCAATTTCAGAGATGTTAGGCGAAAAAATATGCACCTCACAGCTGATGAAAGGCGGCACCAATCTCTAATTCCTGAATCTATCACATTCCCCAGCACACACATTCATCACTCTCCAAACACTAGCTCACTGAGACCTCGCTGAAGGACTCCTCTACCTTCTACTTCTTCAGTATGACCTGTTTCCTTTCCTCACAAAGCTCAATGAAAAGAATCTACATAAGCCATTCCCACTGCCTGACCTGCACTATTCCCTCAAGCTCACTGATTCTGCTGACATGAGCCCCCCAATACTGTGTCCTTTTCTTCTACCACACAGTCTCACGAGATGATCTTGTAAATTGTCACAGCTTTACCTAACACTGTTAACACTCAAATTTAGTATTTCCAGGCTTCTCTCTCAAATATCTATCTAGATGAACCAGAGACACCTCCAAGTCAACATGCGTACATCTGAACTAATTACCTTCCCTCTCCCCCAAAATAATGTGTTTCTTCTTGATAAGAACTACCAGTCACCAGTGAGAAATTTGGGTGTCATCATACTCTCCCTCCTTAAAAACCCAAGTTCTGTCCATTCTGCCACTCACGCATTTCTTTTGCTCTTGTGTGCATATGTTGCTGCTGTTGTTTTTTTTTTTTACCACTGCTGCCTTAGAACAAGCTTACAAAATTTCTCATTTAGAATATAATGGCAGAGAGCCAGCCCTGATGGCCTAGCAGTTAAAGTTCGGCACGCTCTGCTTCAGTGGCCTGGGTTCAGTTCCTGGGCGCAGAACCACACCACTCGTCTGTCAGTAGCCATGCTGTGGTGGCAGCTCACATAGAAGAGCTAGAAGGATTTAGAACTAGAATATACAACTATTCACTGGAGCTTCAGGAGAAAAAAAAGAATTAACAGCAGCCTCCAAATAGGAAGCCTAATAGATCCATTAATAAAAATCAAATCAGTTATACTGGCAATAAGAATCAACATGTGAAGAGGTGGAGACAGACCCTGTAACTATGACTCCACTCATCAAAATTAACCCTCTCGGGGATGGCCTGGTAAATTCAACCCCATCTTTAAGACTTGGTCAAATATCATTCTTGTCCATAAAACTTCCTTATGCATTCTTCCCAAATTTCCTATCTTCTCCCTCTCAGTTCTCATAACATGGCTTCTAATTATTGTTATATGATGCTTCCTTCAACACTCATTTTAAAACCACTTTGTGGGGGCCGGCCCAGTGGCACAGTGGTTAAGTGCGCACGTTTCGCTTTGGTGGCCCAGGGGTTGCCAGTTCGGATGCCAGGTTGGGGCATGGCACTGCCTGGCACATCATGTTGTGGTAGGCGTCCGACATATAACGTAGAGGAAGATGGGCACGGATGTTAGCTCAGGGCTAGTCTTCCTCAGCAAAAAGAGGAGGATTGGCAACAGTTACCTCAGGGCTAGTCTTCCTCAAAAAAAGAAAAGAAAAGAAAAGAAAAACACTTTGCTGTTTATGAATAGGTTCTCCCAATCCCAATCATTAAGGAATTCTAAATCCAAGAGACAAAACAGTCTTTATTTTATTTAACCTTTGTTCTACATCTGATGTGACTGACAAAATGCAACATGATAGCCCTGAGGTTGCAAAAACGAATCAAGACATAACTCTTACCTTTAAACAACTTACAATCAAATGGTATTGATAGTGATTTATATATCCTATTTGTAATAATATGGTAAATGCTGAGCAAGGACTATATCCTATTTACCTTTGTATCCCCTGTATCTAGTACCTAATATGTTAGTTGAGTGAATGAATCAAGGGAAATTAATACAAGTTCTTTTATTTTGCCTCTTTTTCACTTGAAAATATTCCATTTTACCATTCCTCCCATCTTAGAGAAAGATCATGTCCTTTGAGCCACTGAGCCCAGTTACTTCCATGTGTTCTGGACCTTCATTCTATCAATTATCTCTTATTTCTCTTGAATTGTCAATCTTTCTCTTAAGGCTACAAAACCACTTTCAAGACTCTCCCTACTTTTTCAAGCTAACAATGGCACACTCCCTTGTCTTCCTGAACATTCACTACATCTATTCCTGGGCTCACAAAGTACTCTTTCTACTTCTAATCTCCTCATGCCCTCATCACTTCAACCAAAACTCTTCATCCTTGAAGGTCAAGAAGAAGGTCCTAACTGTAAAACTCAATACCCTGTTCTCATGTATCTGCCTCTACTTGTTTGCAGAATTTGACATTGCTGACTACAGGCACACCTTGGAGATATTACAGGTTTAGTTCCAGACCACCGCAATAAAGCGAGTATACATAATAAAGTGAGTCACATGAATTTTTTGGTTTCCTAGTGCACATAAAAGTTATGTTTACACTATACTGTAGTCTATTAAGTATGAAATAGCATTATGTCTAAAAAGAACAATGTGCATACCTTAATCATAAAAACTATTGCTAAAAATGTTAACCATCAGCTGAGCCTTCAGCAAGTTGTAACCTTTTTGCTGGTGGAGGGTCTTGTAAAAAAAACACTGTCTGTGAAGTGCAATAAAGTGCAGTGCAATAAAATGAGGTTATGCCTATACTACCCCAAAACTCTCTTTCCTTGCCTTCAACAACACTGCACTCTTCCAATTCTCCTTACTTTGTCATTACTCAGAATAAAGAGGAAATCAATCTTCAAGGAAGTCAGGAAGGAAAGAAAAGGATTTTCCCACAGATAGTTGTTTCTAGGTTTGCAACTGACTAAAAAAAGGACAGGTGACATATAGTTACTATGTGATCCAGCAATTCCACTCCTAGGTATACACCTAAGAGTACTGAAAACATGTCTACAGAAAAACTTGTATATGAATGTTCATAGTAGTGTCAATGCATAATAGCCAAAAAGTACAAATAACTCAAATATCCATCAATTGATGAATGGATGGATAAATGAGATGTGGTATATCTATCAATGGAAAATAATTCAGTCCATAAAAAGGAATAAAGTGCTGATACAAGCAACATGGATGAGCCTTAAAAACATTACACTTAAGTGAAAGAAGTCAGACACAAAAGGCCACATATTGGATGATCTCATTTATATGAAATACCCAAAAGAGGCAAATAAATAGACACAGAAAGATTAGTGGTTGCCAGGGGTTGGCAGTACTAGAAGATAGTGAATGATTGCTAATGGTTATAGAGTTTGTTGGGGGACAGTGATAAAAGCGTTCTGGAATTAGATAGTGGAGATGGTTGCATAACTTTGAGAACATACTTTAAGAACCACCAAATTATACATTTTTTTTAAAAGGGTAAATTTTATGGTATGTGAATTACATCTCTATTTTTTTAAAAAAAGAGTTGGCGAGGTTTCAAAGGCCTGTAAAGTCAAGGGCTGTTCATAATGATGTCAGTGTTTGTGTTTTGTTATCTAGTTTCATTTACTTATTTCCTGTCTCATTCCCTTAATGAGCTGCAACATCTATGTTTTACCCATTTATAGAGCCAGCCAAATACAAAAATCTGCTCAAGGTGAATATCCATAGTTCATAATCAAGACCCCTGACAAAAGTACCACAACAATGTGTAGACAATAATATCAAATTATTGAGTCACTTGCTCACCATCAAGTATTTTTTCTCCTCTTGGTCCTGGCACATTGAGATGGCATCTTGAGGTGGAATCATATTCCAAAGCCCATCACTCCCCAAGATGATATACTTGTGCTTCTGGGGGTCAAGAGTGTGGACACTTGTGTCTGGTTCAGGTGATACCACAAACTCACCGCTGAAGAAATCATAGCTCCACAAATCTCCTGGGGGGCAGGGAGCAGAAGCAGCAAGAAATATTATTTCCAAGCTAATAATATCACAGCAACACATTTAGGAGGAAATCTAGATGTTCAACACAATAAATGCAGAAAAGCATTTAATAACTTTCAAAATACATCATGCTATACATTAAAAAAAAAAAAAACTCCTAGCAAACTAGAAATAAAAGGTAACTCCCTTAACTTGATAAAAGTATGCCTTCTATCACTACTTCTCTTTCAATACTATACCGGAGGTCCTTCCCAGCTTAGCAAGACAGTAAAAATACATCAGATATATGAATTGACAAGAAGAAACTAAAACTATCATTATTTGCAGATAATTTTATTTCTATATGAAAAACAAAAAGGAAATTGGATAAATTATCAAAATAGGACCATTTAGCAAAGTTGTTAAATACAAACCCAATATATAAAAGTCAACTATATTTCTATTTAGTAGCAAGAAATAGAAAATTAAAATTTTAAACAATTCCATTTACAACAGTTTACCAAATGTAAGGTACTTAGAAATGAATTTAACAAAAGGCGTGCAAGTCTTTTATGGAGAAGATTATACAATTAGCTTCCAAAACATTAAAAAGACTATATAAAAAATAAATGGATAAATAAACTATATTCATAGATAAAGACTTAATATTAGGGGGCTGGCCCCGTGGCCGAGTGGTTAAGTTCACGCGCTCCGCTGCAGGCGGCCCAGTGTTTTGTCGGTTCGAATCCTGGGCGCGGACATGGCACTGCTCATCAAACCACCCTGAGGCGGCGTCCCACATGCCACAACTAGAGGGACCCACAATGAAGAATATACAACTATGTACCGGGGGGCTTTGGGGAGAAAAAGGAAAAAAATAAAATCTTAAAAAAAAAAAAAGACAATATTATAAAAATGTTAATTCTTCCAAAAATAACCTATAAAGTCAATGTAATTCCAACCAAAATCCCAAAAAGATTTTTGTAGAATTCGACACGCTGATTCTAAAATGTATATGGAAGAGCGAAGTGCCAAGACCAACCTACATAATTGTGAAGAAAAGAGAAGGGGGGCAGGGTGGGACCTGCTCTACAAAGAGGAGTCCTGGTGGCTATCTGCAAACTGCCTGTTAACCTGTAGGTCAAGAAAGTGCCTATATCAAAACTTACAGAATGAGTGCCAGTCACTTGGAATAAAATTCTAGAGCTAAAAATGAGCATTTTTATGCTCTTAATCTACCATATGACCAGTCTTTGGAGATTAATAGTTCACCCTATCAGTGAGCCAGAAAAAGAATTTTCTTACATAGTTATCCTCCTTCTTAATTAGCTACATATAAAACAATGCCTAAACTCCTGCCTTTTAGACCTACTAGATATAAACCTCAAAATGTTCAACAGAAAAGAACTTTGAGTTGACTCAGGCCAACAAAAAGATCAATAAAACAGAAACAGAAAAAAAAACAATTTATTGAAACCATCCACTCTTCTGTGATACATAAGACAAAGTAAGTGGAACAATATAAACGTTCTTTTTGCTCCCCAAAATTGGGGAAGGAGAAGACAGAAAGGAGAAAATATTAATTTCTGCCTCTCTTGTTTGTTGTGAAGTACTTTGGGGAAAGGTCTAAATTAAAAGCAAAAAATTTTCAGAGAAGAGGGTAAATCATTTTTGCCTCCTTTCGGCAGGTCCGACTTTTTGCTAAACAACAAGAGGAAGCTCTTTGTCTTTTCCCTTCCTTATTTGAACTTCCCCATTACCAGCCGTCAGAAATACTGGCCAATTCAAACATGCTCAGAGGCCAAGGAAAGAATAATTCAAATCAATTATTCCACTTCAAAACAGCAAAACTCATTGCTAAATCAGCCTCTTGAAAGGGGCAATTCATCCTTCAGTGGCAAAAGAGAACACACATGACCACTAAAAGCTAATTATAGTCTAAGTTGGCTTACAAAGACATATTTTCTTCTTTATAACCAGCAAAAAAAAACTCCTTGGTTGATGAAATTATAAACATGAACATGGAAACAGTTAAGATAAATAATAAGGCAGCAATTACACAGTTCATAAGTGATGTTAAAAGCTTTCAAAAGCAGTTTTTCCCCATTTTGGGGGATTAATATTGACACTCCAAGAAAGAACATAAATTTATATAAAGCAGAATTCCCTAGTATGTCTAAAGTTAAAATACAAGTGAAAAAACAAATTAAAATTTTCCATCTATTGCAGATTATACGACCTTGAAGAAGGGTCACAGTGTCTCACATATAAACTAACATTAGTATCTATATAAATTTGAAAATATTTTTAAATAAGTTATTTATTTGAATAGGTAATACATGCACATGGTACAAAAAACCAGAAGATACAAAAAGATATAGAGTAAAACAATCTCCCTTCCCATTCCTGTCCTTCCCAGTTCTCCACTTAGGCTGTTCCCTATTGCTCTCATGGATCCTTCTAGGGATGGCTATGTCAAGCAACTATGCACACTCCTTTGGCAAGTCATTCTCTCAAGGTAAGCTTGTAACTGTAAGAATTACTCTTTCAGTGACAACTCCTAAATCACTAGTCCCTAATATCTTCCCAATCGCTGTTTCTTTCATTCTCACTAAACCTCAATACATTCCCAGAAGAAGAGCCTATTTCTCCTAACTTAAATTTCTAAAACTCTGAGTTTTGATTGGGATTGCCCTCAATCTATAGATCAGCTTGGAAAGAAATGCCACCTTAACAATAACAATATTGTTATTGTTACTCGGATTCTCCCAATCCAAGAACATGGTGCATCTCTATTTAGGTCTTTGATTTCTTTCATCAGTGTTTTATAGTTTTCAGCATACAAATCTTGAACATACTGCATTACAATTATACCTAAGTATTCATGTTTTTTGTGCAGTTATAAATGATACTTAAATTTCAATTTTGAATTGCTCATTTCTAGTACATAAAAATATGACTGACGGTGTACACTGAATTTGGATCTTGTGACCTTGTTGAGTTCACTTACTAATTCTAGTAGCTTTTTTGGAGATTCTTTGAGATTTTCTATATAGAGAGTCTTGCCATTAGTGGACAGAGATGGTTTTATTTATTCGATGAACCATCTGAGACTAGGTTACAGACATCAAGACACTTCACCTGTAAATATTAATACTTCCAGCATTTATCTCGTAAGCATGAGGATGTTCTCCTATATAACCATACTCAGGAAATTTCGTATTGATACAGTATTGTGTAATATAAATTCCATGTTCAAATTTCCCCAGTAATCCCAATAATACTTTTTTAATATCCAGGACCACTCAAGGATCATTCATTGCATTTAATTATCATATTTTTAATCGTTTTTAACCCAGAACAGTTCTCTCGGTTTCTTGGTTCATTGTTGTCATTTATGATACTGATAATTGTGAAGAGTCTCAAGCCAGTTATTTTGCAGAGTGACTCAATTTGGAATTGTCTCATTGTTTCCTCATGCTCTCACATTAGATATAAAGGTTTGTGTTCAGGTTAAACTTTTTTTGGCCAGAACATTACATTGCTGAAGTTGTGTCCTTCTCAGTTTATCACATTAGGAGGCACAAGGTGTCAGTACGTCCCATTATTGGCAATACCAAGCTTGATCATTTGGTTAAAGTGCTGTCTACCAGCACTAGAAAGGTGCCTTTTTCTTTTTGTAATTAAGTAATCCATAGGGTGAGTTTGAGACTATGAAATTTCCTGCTCTCCACCAAAATATGCCACATTTTAGCATCCACTGGTTATCCTTGCACAAATCAACTGTTACTAGAATGGTTGTAAACGGTTAGAATTAGAACACTCTAACAATACTTATTAGTTATCTTTTTTCTTTTTTTTTTCTCCCCAAAGCCCCAATACGTAATCATATGTCCTAGTTGTAAGTCCTTCCAGTTCTTCTATGTGGGATGCTGCCATAGCATGGCTTGATGAGTGGTGTGCAGGTCCATGCCCAGGATCCAAAGGGGCAAACCCCAGGCTGCCTAAGCAGAGCACATGAACTTAACCACTACACCACTGGGCCAGCCCCTAGCTGTCTTTTCTAAAGAAGAGCTTTCCATTCTTCTCTATACCTCTTTATCTTTTTAGTATCAGTATGGATTTATAGATTAATTTTTTTCCCTCAAGATGTTTAAATTTATTCCTATTATTATTGTTCTGATGCTCAAGTTGCTTTAAATTTGCCAGTAAAAGTCCCTAGAATTTGAATTTTTAACAAACTTGCCAGAAGATTCATATTCATAGCCAGCTTTAGAAACATATGATACAGCCAGTTCCCTTAATTTACCAGTTCGGAGACTCTACATGGCTTTCTCCGAGATGAAATGAGTAAGGATGGGAATTGGGCTTTGAACTAAGAATTTTTATCATTGGTTTAGTGTTTGTACACCAAAATAGGATTACAGACTGTCATTCCTGCACATACTGAAGGCAGAGGGCTTAGACCTTGTGTCAGATGTGGTTGGTTTCCTGCTCAATGGCCATTTCCCTTTTGTCCTCAATAGGGGCACTGGAGGGATACCAGAAGAGAAAGACACCTTTCTTCTGGTTTCAGTACATTTTCTGCTTGCTCCTGTGGCACATAGCAGCCAGCATGTGGGTGAAGTATGTCATTCGTGAAAATGATAATGTGAATTATGATTGGATATACTGGGATCCAGCCATATAAATTTAAGCTTTCCAGACCAAAGAAACAAAGTCTAGAATATATGAATCTCATGTGGGAATTTCTCCTCATGAAGGAAAAATACCTTCTTATAAACATTTTACATGCAATGTTCTACCAAGAATCAAATGCTTTGGACACAAGTGCATTCAGTTGATGGCGATCATAGAGCATGCTTTCTTTCTTTCTTTTTTTTTTTGAGGAAGATTAGCCCTGAGCTAACTACTGCCAATCCTCCTCTTTTTGCTGAGGAAGACTGGGCTTGAGCTAACATCCGTGCCCACCTTCCTCTACTTTATACGTGGGATGCCTACCACAGCGTGGCTTTTGCCAAGCGGTGCCATGTCCACACCCGGGATTTGAACCTGTGAACCCCGGGTCACCGAGAAGTGGAATGTGCAAACTTAACCGCTGTGCCACCAGGCTAGCCCGAGCATGCCTTCTAGGCCAGTTTTGGTTACCAAATCAGAAGCACAGAACACCCAGTGGTCCTTACCTTTAGTGAATTTCAGCACACCCAACTCTGTGGGTGGCTTCCCATGGAAAGCTTCCCAGCAGCTTTTGCCTCACCTAATCTATTCTCAAAACTGCAACTAAAATCATCGCTTTCTTGTGTGTGTGTGTGTGTGTGTCAGAGGAAGACTGGCCCTGAGCTAACATCTGTTGCCAGTCTTCCTCTGTTTTGCATGTGGGACGCCTGCCACAGCATGGCTTGACAAGCAGTGTGTAGGTCTGCCCCCTCGATCTGAACCTGCAAATCCCAGGCTGCTGAATCTGAGCACATGAATTCAACCACTACATCACCAGGCCAGCCTCCAAAATCACCTCTTTAAAACACAAATTTAAGATGGATGCTGGTGATGGTTGCACAACAATGTAAACGTACTTGATACCACTGAACTTTACACGTAAAATGGTTAAGATAGTAAATTTTATGTTGCATGTATTTTGCCATAATTTAAAAAATACCACACACAAATCTAGTTAGATGTTTCCCACTCAAACTCTGCAACAGTTTACTCTTGTTCTTAGGACAAAAACACAACTCTTAACCACAGCCTATAAAAATGTACTATTTTCTCATTTTATCTATGCCTTTTATTCCCATATCTTTGTTTCAGCTATACTACTGGTCTTCATCAGAGTCGCTTTTATTCACCATGCTTCCTCTATCACAGAGCTGTTCGCAAATGCAGTTCCTATGCCTACAACATAGCTTCTTTCTCTCTCAACTTCCAGTAGTTCTTCAGACCTCAGCTCAATTATCACTTCTCTGGCCCCTCTAGCAAGGTACCATACCCCTATTTTTTTTCTCATTAGCACATATACAAGTACTCAAGAGTTCAAACGTTTCAGTTCCTTTTATGATCATTTGATGAACGCCTTCTCCCCTTCCCTAAACTGTAAGCTTCCGTGAGGGCAAGACGACGGGCTTGGTACACATTGTACTTAATAAAGATGTTCAATGAATAAATCATTTGCAAGACTCACATGCAATTCCATCAGGCAACCACTAGAAGGCACCTTTGTTACATTTGTACTCGAGTAACTAACGATCATCAGTCCCTAAATGGTACCAATTTTGATAAGGAAACGTCCCTCTTTCCCAAAAAACTAGAAGAAAAATGGCCATAAACCATAAGAATGGTGCTAATACTAACATTTAATTTACTATAGGCCAATAAGTATTACCATGCAACAAGTTAAACTTAAAAAAGAAAACTAGAACCACAGTTCTTTAAAAAAAAATTTTCCCCAAGTGCCAGAATGACTGAAGAAGTACTGTGACAAATCAAAAAGGTATTATCTTTGAGAAGAAAATATGTGATTGAAAAGTAAAATCAAGAGGAAAAAACAGAAGCACTTTTTCATTACTAAAACAATTTCATCTTTCCACATAAGTCTTTTTACATCAAAAGACTTATGCATTTCCATGTACTTGTTTACAAAATTATGTTAAAATAGAGTAACTGCTGTAGGATATTACTACAGTAATTATCTTTTATCTTCTACATGCAGTTTTCACTGTTCTAGTGGATATTTCCCATCCACTGCTATTATTTCTTCCCTTTTTAAAAACACCACCACCATACCCTCTTTTGACCCTATACTTTCCGCTCCAGCTAAAGCCCCATTTCTCTCCTTCCCTTTATAATGAAATTCCTAGGAAGAGTGTCTAAACTTCCTCTGTCAAATTTTCCTCCTCCTCTTCCTTGAACCAACTCCAATCATGATTGTGGTCTCACTATCCCACCAAAAGCTACTTTGTCACGATCACCAATGTCCACATTGCTAAACCCACTGGTCATTTTTCAGTCTTCCCCTTACCTAAACTATCAACAATACTTGAAATACCTTTTTTTAAAAAATTGAGGTATAACTGACACATAACGAAATACTCACTTTTCTTTTTCTTTTTTGAGGAAGACTAGCCCTGAGCTAACTGCTGCCAATGCTCCTCTTTTGCTGTGGAAGACTGGCCCTGAGCTAACATCCATGCCCATCTTCCTCCACCTTACATGTGGGACGCCCACCACAGCATTGCATGCCAAGTAGTGCCATGTCTGCACCTGGGATCCAAACCAGTGAACCCCGGGTCACCAAGAAGCGGAACGTGTGCACTTAACCACTGTGCCACCTGGCTGGCCCCAATACTTACTTACCTTCTTGAAAGACTTTCTCCACTTAGCTTTCAGGAGGAAACTCTCTCCAGAATTTCCTATTTTACTTGCAGCTGTTTCTCAGTCTTGTTTTATCTTGTTTCTCCATTCATATCCCCACATCCTAACAGTGAGAGTACTTTCCCTTTTTCTATCTATACTCAATCCCTGATGACCTCATTCAGTTACAAGTCTCTGAACACCATCTCCATGCTACTGGCTCCCAAACTGATATCTCCAGCCTAGAACTCACCTACAGTCAATTCTGGTAACCAGAAGCCAAGCGGACATCACCACTTTCATGTCTGATAAGCACCTTTAAGGTAACTTGTCCAAAACTGAACTCCTGACTTCCCCTTACAACCAATGTTTTAGTCTTTACCGTATCAGTTAATGGCAACTCTACCTTTCTAGCTGCTTAGTTAAAAAAAAAACCCACATAAGTAATAAGGATATTTGCATTTGTTGTTCCTTCTGCCTAAATTTTCTTGCCCCAGACATCCATAGGTCTCACTGCCTCATCTCTTTACTCAAATGTCATATTTTCAGATCTCTTCTACCCCATTTAAAATTATACTACCATTCCCACAACATTCCCTGCTTTATTTTTCTTAGTAGCACTTTTCATTAAATAACACAATATATATTCTAATTATTTTAGCTTATCATTTGTTTCCCCCTACCAGAAAGTAAGTTCCATGAGTCCAGGAATTCTTGACTGTTTTTTTCACTGCAGAAACCCCAAACCTAGAACAGTACCCGATACAGAGCAGGTACTTAATAAATATTTGTGGCTATTATTTTGCTCTCTCTTGGATCACTCGCTCTGGGAAAGCCAGCTGCCATGTCATGAAGCCACATCAAGTAGCCCTAAAAGAGGCCCACAGGGCAGGGGACTGAGGCCTCCTGCCAATAGCCATGTGAGGAAGCCGTCCTAGAAAGAGATGCTCCAACCCCAGTCAAACTTTCAGATGATCACAGTCATGGCTGACATCTTGATTGCAACCACATCAGAGACCCTGAGCCAGAAACTGAATATACAACAGCTCATGACTGAACTAGAACTACATTTATAGACATGCACAAATCTCAAAAACAATGACCAGTGAAAACTGCTAGTGGAAAACAGATGTTTTGATTATGATAGAAGGCTTATCCAAAGATGAACAATTTTAACAATATTCCCATGGACTCTCAGAACTATAAGAGAGTCTCAAAGTCTTACATTCTCTAGCTTCCTAGCCAATGCAGAAATCCAGGCCAACCACACTGGGTAGCCATTTAGCCTCCTGAACATTCCTAGTAAAAGAAATGCTTCCTACAGTTCACAAAATATTGTTGTTTATCAGCTGTAATGAATTTTGTTTTACTGAGCTAAAATCTTCTCTTTTTTTACAGTTCTCCACAGCTATTTTTTTAAAAATCAGGCTAAGTCCTCTTCTAGATGACAGAACTTCACAAATATTAAGCCAGCTATAAGTGTCCTCAGTATTTCTACTCCAGGCTACACCTTGCCAAATTATCCTGTTTAAGTTTAGGAGAGTGGCAGCATGATACAGTGGAAAGAGCTTATACTCTTAAGTTGAACAAAGCTGTACTCAAAATGCGAACTATGTGGACTTGGTCAATTTACTATATCTGCTAAAGCAGTTTCTTAACTGATGAACTGGAAACAATCCCTATCTTCCTGTCATTTTATAAAGTGTAAAAATGAAACAACATGTAAAGCACTTCCCATAGTACCTGGCACACTCAAAAACATTCAATTTGTTAGTTTTCTTCCTATTACAATATGACCTTAGAACCACCTCCAACTTGGTCACCCTCCTTTGGATATATTTTTAAGTACAGAGTATAGTGGCATAACCATTCCCTAACTCTGGATATTCTATTACTGTTTTCTAAGCCTGCATTATTTTTTATGTCTAACTTACACTTAACACTGTTGGATTATCTCATGCTCGTGAGTAATCAACTAAAAAAATACACCCCTAGTTCTTTTTCATATGAAATGCTGCTATGAAAGCAGATGTCTCTCAAATAATGTTCTGAATGTAAGTCTAGTACTTTATATTTATTCTTATTAAATTTCATATTATTGTCAGCCTATTTTTTTTTTTTTTTTTGAGGAAGATTAGCCCTGAGCTAACATCTGTTGCCAATCCTCCTCTTTTTGCTGAGGAAGACTGGCCCTGAGCTAACATCCATGCCCATCTTCCTCTACTTTATATGTGGGACATCTACCACAGCATGGCTTTTTGCCAAGCAGAGCCATGTCAGCCCCCGGGATCCGAACCGGCGAACCCCGGGCTGCCGAGAAGCAGAACGTGTGCACTTAACTGCTGTGCCACTGAGCCAGCCCCTTAACTCTTTACTCAGATTCATATTGACAACATTTTGCTCCACTTGCTTTATTGTTTTCTATCTACCTATATATATACATATATATTCTGGGTGTGTATAAAATATTTTAAATGATGGCCCTTTACCCTAAATACTTCAAAGTATATTTTCTACAAATACAGATATTCTCTTATATAACTACAGCAGAGTAATCAGCTTCATAAATTTACACTGATATAATATTTACGTAATCTACCACCTATCGTCCATATTCCAAATTATCATACGGCCTAATAATGACCTTTGTAGGATCCAGCCTAGGACAAGGAATAGCATTTTCTTATAAACCTTCTTCAGCCTCCTTTTAAGAGGACTGAAGTTATGTATTTCTGGCCAGAGTACTACATAGGGGATATCATGTTCCTCTCAGCATATCACAACCTCTGCAAGCACACAATGTCCAACTATTCCTCATTAGTGATGGTAATTTTGATCATTCAGTCAACTATTGCCTGATCTCTCTCTGATTACTATTTCTTCTCTCTTGTAACTAAAAGCAGCCTGTGGAGAGACACTTTAAAACAACACTAATACCCTGCTGCCTAAGTACTTCTGAATATTTGTGCAACATACAAAATCAAGGACTACACACTCTATTTCTTTTTCCAGACAATAACAAACATTGAAACAAAAGAAAAGAAAAAAGTGTCACATCAATCAAGATCTTTCTCTCTCCAACAGATACCAATATATTAATCAATACCATTTGTTTAGATTAATACATTCTGCAAGAAACTCATCTAATGTTCCTATTATTCAGTCTCTATCTCCTCCCCCTCACACCATCCCAATAAAAACCAACAGGGTACATAATAGAGAAATGACCTGATAATGGTTTATAAGAAAAATATCTAAAGATCTGAGTTTAATAAGCCAACAAACGTGCTATGATTACTAAAAGCTAATGACAGTCAGGATTACAGGACTCCATCAGTAGAAGTACAATGCTCAGATAGCAGGAAACGAATATTTCCATTGTACTTCAAACTGGTCAGATCACATTTTATAGAGTGTCCTCAATTCTGGAATCATATTTATTGAAGGAAACATCTAGAGAAACATGACAAGAATAATGAAGGGTCTGAAATTAGACTAGATGAAAGACTAGAGAAAGAAGCTCGCCAATTTTGAAGACGTAAATGTCATTACACAACTGGCAAAACAAATACACTGCCTTGTTTTCATTTCAGCACACAAAACTAGAGCCAATGTCTGAAAGATTCAAGGAGGCAGATTTTAACTCAATACAATAACTATCAGAGATGTTCAAAACGCAAAAGTTTGTATTTTGAAACATTAAGTAAAGATTACTGAAGATATTCAAGTAAGGGTTGAATTACTTCTTGTCTGAATTACCCTAGAGAGTATCTCTGAACTGAGTAGGAATGTCTGAAACAGAAAAACAAGTTGGTTTTCCTGCTCTTTCTGCCAGTCCCTTACCTGTTCCTTCTCTTCCTCTACACAATCACTGCAGGATTTCAAGGCTTACTTGAAATGCTTGGCACACACACTTCATATATACAAAAAGACTTGGCATCTACTTTTTGTTTCTTTCCTTTTTTTTTTTTTAAAAGATTGGCACCTGAGCTAACAACTGCTGCCAATCTTCTCTTTTTTTTCCTTCTTCTTCTTCTCCCCAAACTCCCCTAGTACATAGTTGTATATTCTAGTTGTGAGTGCCTCTGGTTGTGCTATGTGGACGCCATCTCAGCATGGCCTGATGAGTGGTGCCATGTTCGTGCCCAGGATCTGAACCAGCGAAACCCTGGGCCACTGAAGCGGAGCGTGAGAACTTAACCACTTGGCCAGGGGCCAGCCCCATGGCATCTACTTTTCTAAACTGAAGGTTCATCCTACTTTTGAACCTGAGGTAAGACCTTGCCCTCAGTCAAATGAGTTGAGTTCCCCATAAAAAAATCTCTCTTCTTTAGTACTAATAATTCCTTGCCCCCATGCCCTCCTTCAAAGCTCACTCACATTACAAATGGCAGTAGTCACCCCGAAATTTACCATCTAACCAAAATGTAAATAGCAACTGACTATCATCTTCCCCCATCTTTCTCCTTGTTAACAATGGGAGGGTCAATTCCATCACATATGAATGTATGAAAGAATGACCTAGGTAACTTAGACAGCCTTCTAGTTCTGCAAGTCTATAAAATACGCAAAGTGCCTAGAATACTGCTACACGCCCCTAAAGGGTATCCTTGCCTCCAATTTTATTACCTCATAATTTTAGTCAAAGCAGCCAAAATGATCCTTGAAAAACAAACTGGATCATGTCACTGCCTTACCTCAATAAACAGCAATAATCATAACAGCTAGTATTTATAGAGGACTTCGATGTGCCAGGCACTATTTTAAGCACTTTAACATGTATTAAGTCATCCAATACTCACAACAGTATGAGGTAAGTAGCATTATCAGCTCCACTTTATAGCAGACAAAAGTATGTCACAATACATTAAGAAATTTGCCCAAGTTTGCATAGTAAGTAACAGTACTGGGATTGGAACCTAGGAATTTTGGTTCTGAAGTCTCTCTCTTAATCACTATGGTATACTTCCTCTCCCACTCTTCAATCCCTTCCCAGAAGCATTTAAAATAAAATTCCTTATCATGGTCTAGAAAGTTATGTAGGATTTAGTTCTTGCAAACCACTCATGTCTTCACCAAACTCCTTATCTTAGCCTACATGGCCCTTCTTAATTGGGTAAATGTCCTCATCTCCACCTTCATTTTATATCTCTACCTCCTCTTTCTCAGACTGGCTTCCTTAAAGACATCAAGCCCTTTACTTCCTGCATGAGGATTCTTTGCTTGCAAAAGACAATTTACAGCTCAGGTTAACTTACGCCAAAAACACAACTCAAGAAAAAATCAAGTAGCTCACACAATAGACAAGAAGCTGAAGAACTACGCACAGAAACAGGGCAGTTTCAAGCAAAAACAACCATACCAATGGGCACTGTCAAAAGAGTCAGTATCACTAGCATAAATTCATCCCAACAAGTTTTTTTGTTTTTAATTTTTGTCCTTACTAGATTCACAATTCAAAATCCTGGACTAGAGAATCTGACTGATACAGCTGGAGTCATATGCCTGACCATTTTATATGTTTTACAAAAGGACCGTGAATAGGAATGTCTAAACTAAGACTGCACATAGGGGAGATAGAATTTTCCAAAAGAAAATCAGGATGTTACTGAATAGGAAAAGAGAATATATGCTGGAGGACCCTCCACCCCTACCCACCAAATCCTATGTCCACTAATTGCCTAATGGCCTTTGTGAATGCTGTTGTTCTGCTTGGACTGATATTTTCCTTGGCTCCTTCTCCTTCAAGTCTTGCTCAAATGTCACCTTCTTAAAGAATGTTCTTTGATCACCCTCTCTAAAGTAGCCCTCCCTTGCTACCCACTATCTCTCCCACCAAATACTGGCACATCATCTTAATTCCTTTATGACACTTTTTAGAATCATTTTCTCATTTGTTTATCTATTCCCCCTACCAGATTGTAAGCTCCATGAAGATTGTGACTACGTGCATTTGATCACCAAAGATGAACAAGAGAGAGTAATATGGTAGGTAAAATGATCTTTTGAAAATGCAAATCAGATGATGTTAATCCCTAGCTTGATACCCTTCAATGTTTCTCAGTACATTTAAGACTAGAATGTGAATATCTGCCATGACATGGCCCATGTCTTCCTCATTAACTCCAGTCTTTTAATAATTCCTAGAACATGCCAAGCTCTCTCCCAATTCAGGATCCATGCCTGGAATATTCTTCAACAGGTTCTCCACAAGAATAACTTCTTTTGGGGCCAGCCCTGTGGCCGAGTGGTTAAGTTTGCACACTCTGCTTCAGCGGCCCAGGGTTTTGCTGGTTCAGATCCTGGGCATGGACCTAGCACTGTTCATCAAGCCGTGCTGAGGCGGCGTCCCACATAGCACAACTAGAAGGACCCACAACTAGAATACACAATGATGTACTGGGGGGCACTGGGGGAGAAAGAAAAAAGAGAAATAAAAAGAAGATTGGCAACAGATGTTACCTCAGGTGCCAATCATTTAAAAAAAAAAAAAGAAGCGCTCCTTCTCAGCCATCAAATCTCAGCTAAAATAACACTTCCTAAAAGGAGCATTGCTATCACACTATCTAAAATAGTTTTTCCCTTCTAAACTAATCTTTATCACAGGACCCCATTTCTTTCTTTCATAATATTTCCTAATCTGTTATTAGTTCATTTACAAGCTTACTTCTTTATTGCCTGTCTCCCCAACTACGTAGTCCTGCTCCATGAGGGCAGACAGGGTACGTCTGTATTCTCTCTCCAAAACTTAACACAGTACACAGCACCAAGTCAGTACTCAAGTGTCTGTTAGAGAAGGAAAAAACTGCTGTTTTCTAAGAGAAATTTTCTTTAGAAGAAAATTTAACCAGCACATTGAAGGTAAGAAATTTCTATAGCTATAATTCTCTAGCCTTCCTTCCAAAATGAGGTAGACCAGAAAATACGTACTTTTATTTTGTCATGGACAATTTACTTCACTAGCTAAAGAAAAGAGTTTTGAAGGTTCTTAAGAGAAATATGAAGAGCCAAAGTAGAGAAGGACATTGAGAAATAGTTTTAAGGGTAACATCAAGGCATACATATACTTCCCTGAGTATAGACAGGAATTACCAAAACACTGAACGTGATTCATGACCCAAGAGCAAGTGGCACTGAAATCCATACTTTAACCTGCCCCTCAATTAGCTTTTAAAGCATTTAATATAATATCATCACATCTCTATCCCCATTATGTGCTAAACGAGGGTTTCGTGCTCAGTCTCCTCTGTTTTACCACCATATATTGTAGAAAATCCAGTATGATTTTACCAAATATAAGGCCTACTTACCAAGTGCTCTTGCTACTGCCAAAAAAGGAATCTGGTCAATAACTGTGCTCCTTCTAACAGGTCCATTATGAGTGAGCCGAGGTCGTTTCCAAACTACACGATTCACTCCAGACTTGTTCATCACACTAAAAAAGAGTTCACATAAATACGCAATTACTAAAATATAACTAAGGTAGCCTGATGTGTTAAGTAACTAATACAATCAGATTATATCACCACAAAATAATGACTTATTTGTTTCAAATACAATGATGCATAAACTAAACTTCCTCTTCAGAGCGGAAAGACAAAATAGGGTAGATTACGATGAGGAAAATTTAGAGATTACTGAAGTAGACTAGACAGAATGGAATGGAAGTAATGGGAAGAAAAACGTAGATATGTCAAAGAAAAAAACAAGATAACTTGATAACTAAAAAAATTGAGGGGAGAGGGGCCCACCCCACGGCCGAGTGGTTGGGTTCGTGCGCTCTGCTTCAGTAGCCCAGGGTTTCGCTGGATCGCATCCTGGGCGCAGGCATGACTCTGCTCATCAAGCCATGCTGAGGCGGCATCCCACATGCCAGAACTAAGCACAACTAAAAATGTACAACTATGTACCAGGGGGCTTTGGGAGAAAAAGGAAAAATAAAATCTTTTAAAAAATTGAGGGGAGAAAGAAGAGGTTATAAATGGAGACGAATTAAATCATGATGAAAGAAATTAAAAGGGAAAGGTTATAGTTTTTGAAGGATTTGAGGGTAGTGAAATCAGGAGAACTTCAGTTTTAATATTTTTGATATGAATAGGAAATATCTCAATAGAATTATCTTTGTATGTAGATATTTCTGTAATTAGCAGTGTGAGACTAGACTCTGGAAACAGATCAGCTGTAGAGATGTAGATTTGAGAGTTACAAAATAAGAAAACCTCCCAGAAATTTAGCAGAGGAGTAACAGAAATCTGTAATTAATACACAGAGGAGTTAGTACACTGTAGGGTGCTTAAAACATGGAAATATGTCAAATCTCTGAACAAAAAAAATTAACACAACAGGGATGGTTTTCTCAATCTCTGCCTGGTACGACTGAAATGGGAAACCGACCCTTAAATCAATTTAATCATAATCTATCTGACTTCAAAAACAAAATCAATAGAAGAGAAATGCTCCTCTGGAAAGCTCTAAAAGGTGGAAGAATGGCAAAGAACATTTCCAAGAAATAATATTAGCCTACCTGACATTAGGTCCACCTAACAGATATGCATAAGACGGAAGTTGCTTCCCAAGACTCTCAAAAACAGATGATATTAAGATAATCTAATTAAGTTTTCTAACTCAGGTTCCATGTGTGCCCCAAAATCCTTTGATTATAATCTGAAGTTTCGTTTCATCTACAGCAGGCCAGCTGACAATAATATGTGGTCTTCTCCGCAGTTATTTTTCTTATTATTAATGGGTACTATGATATCCTGATGTATGCATGAGTCTCTTATTAGTTTACTATGTTGACTTTGAGTAGCATGACTCTATCCCCCTAAACTTAATGAACACTGAATACACCTACACTAAAACTAAACTGGCTGCAAGATATGGAAAGCTGAAGAGAGGACCGATAATGGTGACCCCCTCCAAAGGAATGTCAGTGTGAAATGCCCTACACCTCAGCAGCAGCCAGCCAGTTAACCTCCACTAAGGCTTTTCTATCTCTGCTCTAACTTCAAAGGAATGAAGATACTAGAGAGAGAAGAGATAACAAATGGAACAAAAGTCCTAAGATAAGAAAAAAAAAGGCATAAACCTTAAAAATGAGAAAAGATCAATCTTCCTCTGAGCCAAGAAAAACATCAAGATGGCAGAAGGATAACCACCTCAATCTTCTTTCTAAAACAGAAAACAAGCTCATCTGACAAGGGTAGGCCAGGAGATCTGAGCAGCTCTGTTTCATGAAACTTCCTGCAATGACAGAAATGTTCACTCTGCCCTGTCCAGTAGAGTAACCACTAGCCATGTGTGGCTACTGAACACTGTAACTGTGGCTAGTGGCTACCGTACTGGATAGCATAGAGAAGGAATGAAGCAAGTACAGAATGATCATAAAAAACACTATGGATGTTAACATAGTAGAGAAATTCAAGAGTTGCTCATTTACCATCCCTTTTGAGAAGACCAGTTTAATTGACAATTCTGAAAGCAACACTGTTCTGGGTCATAGTAAGAGAACGTCAAAGGCAGCCTTTTTTTATTTTACGCTTTCTCCAATGCTGATCCTCAAAAAGCGAATAGGAGAGTAAAGACTAAATCTACCATTCACAAAAATCTATGAAACTTAAGACTTACAGGAGAAGAGACACCAACAACATTCTGCCTTCATACCACCTTAACCCCTCTTGTTCTTCCCAAAGCTGCTCCCTAAAGAGTGAGGCTTAATACTTCAGTAATTACAGTAGCTATCCAAACTGCTGCCAATATAAATGACTCTACCAGGAACTCTGCTAATATTCAAGGATATTATGGTCTCTGTGTTTCTGAGGAACAAAAGACAAAATAATGGTACTGGTCAAAACAAAGTTTTAAATCCATTTTCAAAAAACCAGAGTAATGTTATAAAGACACTTTTATTGAACTTCCTGCCATTGACCTGTATGATTAAAAGGCATACACAAAGGAACAGCCTGATATGCAGAGAGCTGACTGAGCAGCAACAGAAGGCTGGAAAAACAGAGCACTGGCCAGTTGCCTAGGGTGAGACAGGGGGAAAGAAGGAAATAACTTATAATAAAACAGCTCAATTTGTGCAAAAAGACACCTGCTCCCAAATGACAAAGAGCATCTGTCCAACTATCCAGATGGTATTTTAAGTGATAAGGCAAAAAACACAAACCCCAAAAAAAGATATTAAAATCAAAGAAAATGTAATTTAAAAATTCATATAGAAAGATAAAGAAGTCAAGAAAAATATTTTTTAAAAGATTAATGAGAATGGGTCAGCCCTACCAATATTAAAAATCATAATAAAGCCTCAATTAAAAATAAATATGGGGGGGCTCAACCTGGTGGCATAGTGGTTAAGTTCGTACACTCCACTTCTGCGGCCCAGGGTTCGCAGGTTCGATCCCAGGCGCAGACCCACACATCACTCATCAAGCCACGCTGTGGCAGCATGCCACATACAAAATAGAGGAAGACTGGCACAGATGTTAGTTCAGGGACAATCTTCCTCAAGCAAAAAAGAGGAAGATTGGCAACAGATTTAGCTCACAGCCAATCTTCCTCATACATAAATATATATATATATATATATGGTATTGGTACATGGGCAGTATAAAAAAATAGAAAGCCCAGAAAAAGACCCCAATATATACAAGATTTCAGTTTATAATTGCAAAGCCCACTTTGCATGACTACCAGCGATGGTCTCAGATAGAGACTGACCTTCAGTCTCATAAGATCAGATAGACTATATCATGACATCAGGCTCATTTAACTTTGTGGGATATAGGACACAGTATGCTAGGACAGCAGCTTCAGTCATGTTGTCTTCAGCACTGATCCTTACAGAAATCCAGGAGCCATTTTGTAGCCCCTCCAAGTGAGATTCATATGCCACAGGAATCAGTGTCTTATAATAGCCCATGACTTTCTGGTCCCTGTACAAGTCAAACTGCACGTGCAAAGGGGAGCTAAGGTCTGTGCTTCCCAACAGAAATTTGTAGTCCATTCAAAATCTTCCCTATCCAGATGCACTTCCATTCAAGGGTCATTCTACAATAAGCAATGTTGCCTTGTAACAGAGCTGACATTCCGTATTTATCTTAACCAGAGAAACAGCGCTGGAAGAGAGTAAACTCAAGGTCATCTTCCCACTGAAGAAGGGTTTTAAGCCTGCTAATTCTTTCTTTCTTTTTTTTTTTTTTTAAGATTTTATTTTTCCTTTTTCTCCCCAAAGCCCCCCGGTACATAGTTGTATATTCTTCGTTGTGGGTCCTTCTAGTTGTGGCATGTGGGACGCTGCCCCAGCGTGGCTTGATGAGTATCGCCATGTCCGCGCCCAGGATTCAAACCAACGAAACACTGGGCCTCCTGCAGCGGAGTGTGCGAACTTAACCACTCGGCCACGGGGCCAGCCCCAAGCCTGGTAAGTCTTCTAATCAGTAAGGAAAAGATGCATAATTGTTCAAGTGGCTACTAATAGCCACCAAGAAAAAAATATTAACTTGTATCCCTACCACAGAGCTTGTATTTTAAATTCGAGAGACTGAAGACTAAAACGTAAAAGATGAAACTATTGCCAAGTACTAGAAAAGTGGTTCTTAAAATATGGTTCAAGGGTCCCTGGGACTCCCCCAGACCTTTTCAGGGGGTCTGTGGGTTCAAAATTATTTTCATAGTATTACCAAGACCATGTGTATAGAATGGAGTTTTTAAGAGGCTATATGAATTGATATGATATTGTACAATAAAATGTGTCAATATTTGGATGATCTACATAACTCAGCAAACCAATATTTTACAGATGACCAATGCATATGTTACAAAATCATGCATGAGGGCTATATACTATATGATTCCAATTATACAACATTCTGGAAAAGGGAAAACAATGGAGACAATAAAAAGACCAATGGTCATTGGGAAGAAGGGATACACAGGGAGAGCAGAGAGGATTTTTAGGACAGTGAAATTATTCTGTATGCTACTATAATGGTAGATACATTTCATTATACATTTTTCAAAACCCTAGAACGTACACCACCAAAAGCAGTCCTAACAGAAACTATGGACTTGGGGTGATAATGCGTCAATGTAGGGTCAGTGACTCTAACAAATGTACCACTGTGGTGCAGGATATTGACAGTGGGAGAGGCTGTGCATATAGAAGAGGGCATGGAGTATAAGGGAACTCCCTGTACTTCCCACTCAATTTTGCTGTCAAGGGACCGGCCCAGTGGCACAGCGGTTAAGTGCACATGTTCCGCTTCAGCAGCCCAGGGTTCGCCAGTTCAGATCCCAGGTGCAGACATGGCACCACTTGTCAAGCCATGCTATGGCAGGAGTCCCACCTATAAAGTAGAGGAAGATGGTCATGGATGTTAGCTCAGGGCCAGACTTCCTCAGCAAAAAGAGGAGGATTGGCAGCAGATGTTAGCTCAGGGCTAATCTTCCTCAAAAAAAAAAAATAATTTTGCTGTCAACCTAAAACTGCTCTAAAAAATAAAGTCTGTTAATAATAATAATTAGGGGCTGGCCCGGTGGCACAGCAGTTAAGTGCATACATTCCACTTGTTCAGCAGCCTGGGGTTCACTGGTTCGGATCCTGGGTATGGACATGGCACCACTTGGCAAGCCATGCTGTGGCAGGCATCCCACATATAAAAAGTAGAGGAAGATGGGCATGGATGTTAGCTCAGGGCCAGTCTTCCTCAGGAAAAAAGAAGAAGAAGAAGAAGAAGAAAGAGGAAGATTGGTGGCAGACGTTAGCCCAGGGCTAATCTTCCTCAAAAAAAATAAATAATAATTTAAAAATACATGGATAAAAAAATCATTTAGCGGCCAGGCCAGTGGCTTAGTGGTTAAGTTCATGCGCTCCACTTCAGCAGCCCAGGGTTCATAGGTTCGCTTCTGGGGTGCAGACCTACACACCGCTTGTCAAGTCACACTGTGATGGCATCCCACATATAAAATAGAGGAAGATCGGTACAGATGTTAGTTCAGTGACAATCTTCCTCAAGGAAAAGAGAAAGATTGGCAACAGATGTTAGCTCAAGGCTGATCTTCCTCAATAACAACAAAAAAATCATTAACCAATGGCTCTTAATTGACAGACCTATGGCTCTTAACTTAAGAGTATGAAAAGGTCATTGATGTGATTTCAAATACCACACCATTATTAATCTTTAACAAACCACCTCTTCTTGAGTTTTGGAAGAGTATCAAAGAAGAATAACCCCTACTCATGGAAAAGCTACTGAAATACTCCTCCCTTTTCCAATTATATATCTACGTAAGACCAGATTTTACTTCAGACAGCACAACCAAAATAATATACCACAACAGACTGAATGCATAAGCAGCGAGGAGGACCTAGCTAATACCAATTAAGCCAGACATTAAGAGACTTGCAAAAATGTCAAACAATGCCAATCCTCTCACTAAATATTTTGGAAAACAGCTATTTTTTCATTAAAAATGTTCTTTATGCTAACACATAATGGGTTTAACATTGTTATTTTTCAATCAATTAACAAATATTTGAAAATGTCTCCATTTTCAATCGTAAAATCAATAGGTATAACCCATATAAACAAAAAGCTCTTTGAGATCCTCAATTTTGAAGACTGTAAAGGGTCCATAAGATGAAAAATATTCATAACCTCTCTACTAGAAGAAAATATAGAAGACTTTTTTTTAAGTTAAGCACATGAACTTAAACTACTACATCAGTGAGCCGGCCCCTAGAAGACTTTCTAATGATCTCAGAGTGGAAGAATTGTATGTACGGCACAAAAAACAAAAGTCATAACAGAAGAGATTGATAAATTCAACTGCATTAAAATAAACTTCCATGTGGAAAAAAAAAATTCCAGGCACATAACCAAAAGACAAACTGAAAATATCTGAAACTCAAATCACATACATACTAATTTCTCTAGTGTATAAGTGGCTCCTACACATTAATCAGAAAAAAGGCTAACAATCTCCCTGCCTCAATGAACAAAGAATATCAACAGAAAAGGAAACAGAAATATAAATTGCTCTTAACCAAATAAAAAAAAGATATTTAACATTTCTCATAAAATCAAATTAAAAGATCACCAAGATGGCCCTCCCCTAGCCCCCCCCCCTTTTTTTTAAAGATTGGCCCCTGGGCTAACATCTGTTGCCAATCTTTTTTTTCTTCTTCTTCTTCTCCCCAAACCCCCCCAGTACATAGCTGTATATTCTAGTTGTAGATCCTTCCAGTTGTGGTATGTGGGATGCCGCCTCAGCATGGCCTGATGAGCAGTGCTAGGTCTGACCCCGGGATCCGAACCAGCAAAACTCTGGGCTACCAAAGCAGAGTGGACAAACTTAACCACTCGGCCACAGGACCAGCCCCCGCCTTTTTTTTTTTTTTTTTTACCTAAAATGGGATATGATCAGCAAGTTCTGTAAGTGTGTTGTCAAGGGCATCCACATACACTGCCGACAGAAGTATAAAGCAGTACAACCTCCATGGAGACAGTTATCAATAATCAAAACACACTCTTCTTCAGCCCAGCAATTTCACTTCTAGGAAATGATCCTACAAATATACTTGCACTGTACAAAAAAGATGCATGTGCAAAATTATTCATTTTATAATAGTGTTTATAATAAAAAAATTAGAAATAAATATCCTTCAAAAGGAGACTAGCTAAATAAATGATGGTACATCTGTACATGGAACAGCTTAATATTTGATTGTAAATGGACATCTATTGAAGGATACACAGTAATATCAGTTTCTTGTAGGTGGAGGGGAACTGGGCAGCCTGCGGGACAGTAGGTGGGAGATCTTCTATAGTACACTGTTTTCTACTACTTGAATTTTAACCAAATGAATGCTACCATCAAATATATATATATGCATATACAAAAATCAACACTCAGAAAGTTAACATTTGGCGTACTTCTATTCCTGTTTCTCTTCATAGTTGGGGGTCACACTACAAATATAATTTTATATCCTGCTTTTTTTGTGACCAATAAGCATTCTCCTATATTATTAAAAATCCCCCTAGGGGCTGGCCTGGTGGTGCAGCAGTTAAGTTCACATGTTCTGCTTCTCGGTGGCCCAGGGTTTACCGGTTCAGGTCCCGGGTGCGGATATAGCACTGCTTGGCAAAAGCCATGCTGTGGTAGGCATCCCATATATAAAGTAGAGGAAGATGGGCATGGATGTTAGCTCAGGGCCAGTCTTCCTCAGCAAAAAGAGGAGGATTGGCAGCAGATGTTAGCTCAGAGCTAATCTTCCTCAAAAGAAAAAAATCCCCCCTATATATGGGAGTTCATTATATTACTCTCTTTACCTTTACTTATGTTTGAAAATTTTCACAACACTGTGATTTTTTAAAATTTATCTATAAACATTATTTTTTATTTTTATTTTTTGCTAGGAAAGATTCACCCGGAGCTAATAACATCTGTTGCCAATCTTCCTCTCTTTTTTTTCCCTCCCCAAAACTCCAGGGCATGGTTGTATATCCTAGTTGTAAGTCCTTCTAGTTCTTCTATGTGAGCCACCACCACAGCACGGCTACTGACAGACGAGTCGTGTGGTTCCATGCCCAGGAACCAAACCTAGGGCACCAAAGTGGAGCATGCCAAACTTTAACCACTAGGCCATTAGGGCTGGCTCAATAATCATTATTTTTAATGGCTACATCATATTCAATGTTATGAATATGCATTATAATATACTTAACCATTCTCCAGCTATTGGGCCTTCGAGTTACTTCTAGCTTTTAACAGTCATTAAGCACTGCTGCAGTCAATAACTCTGTTCAGATATTTTTGTCCACATTTCAGAATTCTTCTTTAGAGTAGATTCCTGAAATTACTGAGTCTATAAACATTTAAAGCTAGTGTTATGCATTATATTCTATACAGGTCATACCAATTTGTAATCCTACCACAGGACATCCATTTCAACAAAAATATTAAGGAGTATCTGTCGGGTTTCTTAATCTTTGCTAACCCAATAGCAGGAAGTAGAGTTTCATTTGAATAATATTAAACATTTTTTCAAATGCTCACTATTCTTTTGCATTATTGTTATTGTTCAAACTTCCTCCTTTATCCATCTATGTGAGGGTGGTAGTCTTTCAGTGTTTTTCTTCCTGACTTTTTGAACTCCTTATAGCTTAAGGATGTTAATTATTTTTCCTAGTTTATTATTTCTCTGAAAAAGACCAATTTAGATTTAATAAAAGCAAGAAAGAGGAGGCAAGTAACAAAATCACGGTAAGGTTTTAGTTAGAATAATTGTTTAGAAACCACTGGATTCTATTTAACTTGCCTCAGATCCTTGATTTTTATAAATTAGTATTGGGATAATTTTTACATTTCTTCATGCTAGTCATTCCTCTGATTTTTAGAATAATCTTACATTTTAGTTTGTATCATAAAAATATTATGCTGAAGTCAATTACAGTTCATAGTTTACAAATTATCATTGAAACAAGTTGAAACAGAGAAAATAAGAAGAAAGGTTTGCAGCACATATGACTTAGAAATCAAAGAAAAAGCTGAAGGTTAATTCTCACAAAACTCTATTCCCAAAGCCAGATTCAAACTGTTCTATTCTCAACTCTAAGAGCTGCTGTGTCCAAATTGTGAAGGTCATGCTAATCAGTATTTATGTAAAAGGTTCTCAATAAATTCTTGTATGTATTATTACTTGAATCATACTGAAATATTATTTCCCTCTGGAGCCATCATCAGAAATAAAACAATCAATTCAAAATAATGAGATAACTATGAATACACGGGTAGTTTACCAGGCAAACTAAAAACCTGTAATACTAAGAAAGTAACTTCCCTAAAAGGGAGAAGTAGGTCGATCCGGTTAGTAAAGCAGAAAAGGACTAAACAGAACCAAGAGAGGAAAAGACAAAACAGCACAATGATTACCTCCCACCAAGTCCTTCGATTCGTTCTCTTTCCTTGGGAAGTTCTGGCTTATGGTCCTGTGTCACCTCCACAGCTCTGACAAAATCATCCTTCGGGTCATCCTGAATTCCAAGAACCACCCCTGAGTCACCCACGTGAGCTACATACATCTTCATGCCCCGTATGATGACCACACTGGCAGTTGTCCCTGACGTGCTGGGAAGACCTGTCATAGTCTTTGGCCATTCTGCTGTAATAAGAAATAAAATATTTTACTCTTTCAGGTACAAACATTAATACTGTATCAATAAAAACAGCAACATACGGTGGATTAGCATGGAAAAATTTGAATTAACATAGGAAAAATTTAAGAAAAATATTTTGAAAGCTATTCAAGGACTTGCATTAATGCATTCACCATTAATAAATTAATTTTATAAATAACGCAATTATATTACAAACATCAAACCGATCCTAGGAGAAAAATATTACAAGATAGATAGACTAGTTCCACATAAGTCTTAGTCCTAACTACATTTAGCGGCAAGGATGTGTTAAGAGTTTTGATACCATATGGCCAGTAGCTTAGCATCTGCTTATTAATTTGTCTTCAAAAAGATTTTCCAAAAAAGCTACTTGATTTGTTTTTAAAATAACTATTTTGAATATTCATAACCTAATGAATAAGATTTATTGAGCACTTACTGTATACCAGGTTCTAGGCTAAGAGCTCTACATGTATTATCTCAAATAATACTTGCAACAAACCTATGAGATAGGTAAGATTATTCCCACAATTTTCATTTTGTAGATGAAGAAATCAATACTTGAAATGGTTAAGAAACTTGCTCAAGATAACTCAAATATTAAGTGGCAGAGACCCCATATATTTAATTTCAAAACCTGTATTGTCTAATTAAATTCACTGTGACTTAAAAATTCTGAAATATTCTGTTACATTAAGCTACAATTTATAGTTCAAGATAGCAGACTGAATCCAAACACTGACATATTCTCCACACCAAAATCCTACTGAAAGGACAGAATATAAATATTAGAAAAAGTCAACAGCAGTCATGAAACACAGAGAAGGGTCACAAGCAAATCTGAGGAATTCCTGGAATTTTAAACAAATGGAATTATATTGAGGGAAAAATCAGAATGCAAAACTTGTAATCTACCATAAGCAGAAAGCAGAGTCAGTAAAAGAGGCAATACATTAGTTTTCCCTGTTAACAAAGCCTCAGAAAAGCTCAAAATCAGAGGCAGCGGCAACGGCTGGAGGCAGGAATGGATGGTAGAAGCTTGGCAGAGTATTAAAACTGCAGGAGCTGGGTCAGTGCCTAAATCTGCACAGTGAGGTCCCTAAGCTGCCACTAACTAGAACACCTTTCTTTTAAGGAAAGTGGTACATCTGTTGATAGGGACAACAGGGTCCCAAAGCGGATGAGGGAAAAGAAATAGGGCCTAAAAAACTGGACGGAGTACCACACAACTTGCACAGCCACAAGGGTTCTCTAAAATATTCAGGCTATTTCTTTTCTTTTTCAATATTATATACGCTGAGAAGACATCTCTTACACTTTTTTTTTTTTTAGGAAGATTAGCCCTGAGCTAACATCCGTGCCCACCTTCCTCTACTTTTTATGTGGGATGCCTACCACAGCATGGCTTGCCAAGTGGTGCCATGTCCGCACCCGGGATCTGAACCAGTGAACCCTGGGCGGCAGAAGGGGAATGCGCACACTTAACCGCTGCGCCACCGGGCCAGCCGAAAAGACATCTCTTGAACCCCATAGTGCATCTTCCCAATCCATGCCACAGACAGAACCACCCTACAGAGTGCCCTGTCACTTGCAGCAGAGAGGTGCTCGCAGTATATGAAACAATGACCTTCACAACTGCTGAGGGAAAGCACAACAGCTACGACACTGATGAAGCTAGAAATTCATAGACACACATATACACATATACATATGTAAAACTACCTGCAACAGTACTAGACACATAGTAAGCACTCAATTGTTAGTTTTTGTTGTTATGACCATTATTTAAGAAAAGCAAACAGCCTGAGAGGCACCAAGAGAAGTATGCAAAGAGAAAACAGCCCCAAGAAAACATTTGTGGAAAAATAAAAAGACTCTATAGACAAATTATTGGTGCTGATAAAGTTCAATAAGGTTATTGCATATAAATATGATTATATAAAATATCAATTCTATTTAGGTAAAACAAAAACTTACAAAATGTAACTTGAAAAAAAATACCATTCAGCAGCAAGGGGTATAACATATCTGGAAACAATGCTAACAAATCTCTAACAAAACCTTTATGGAAAAGTTATAAACAAGGGGACCAAGAGAACAGAACAGTGAGCACAGAAACAGACCTATCCATATTTAGACACGATATATGAACAGTGATGAAAGGATAGACAGTCAATAAATGCAACTGAGACAAAATAGAAAAAAATAACAATAATTTTGGGACCCTGATGCCAAACACAAAAATCAATTCCAAGTACATTAAAGACCTAACATAAAAAGCAAAGCTAAAATGCTCAGAAAATATACAGGAAGGGACATTCATGATCTCAGGGTAGGGAGGAATTTCCTAAACAGAAAGAATGGATTAGCCATATAAAGAAAATGACTGCAAAGTTGTACTACCATCAAAATTAACAACTTCTGTCAGAAGATACCATTACCAGAGTCAAAAGACAACTCACAAAATGGAAGAGGATATATTTGTTATATATATATATATATATATACACACACACACACACACACACCCCCTCTAAAGGAACGGTATCCAGAATATATAAAATGTTCCTACAAATCAAATCAGTTAAGACAGACTACCCAATAGAAAAATGGACAAAACGCCTGAACAGGCCTTTCACAAAAGAGGAAATCCAAACAGCCAAAAAAACATGCAAAGGTGCTCAGCTTCTTTAACCATCAGGGAATACAAATTAAAAACCACAATGAGATGCCACTACCTAATTATCAGATTGCATAAGTCTGACAGTAGTGTGTGTGGTTAAGGATGTGGAGTAACGTGGTCTATCAACAACCAGTCGTGGGAGTATAAACTGGTAAAACATCTAAGAATTACCTATTAAAGGTGATGTATACTCTTTGACAACTCACTACCCATAGGTACATATCATAAATTAACGTATACACACATAGAATACATACAAATGTTCATAGCTCACAGGGGCTAAAAATAAGCAACAACACAAATGTCCTTCAACATGACAAGAGACTACACTACATATAATGCATAAGAAGCTCACAAGAAGTATGAGATAAAAGAATACATACAGCATGATTTTCTTCAAAAACAAACTATCATGTTTATAGATACGTGGTAAAACTATTAAGAAAAGTAAGTAAATCACTACAGAACTATCATCACAAAAGTCAGCATGGTGATCACCCCTTGGGGGAAGATAGAAATATGAGATCAGAGAGGACATACAGAGGCTTCTCCAGTGCAGGTAATGTTCTCTTTCTCAAGTGGACAGTGCTCATTTTATAATTATTCATTAAAGTGTACATTTATGTTTTACGGCCTTTTCCATATGTATGCTCTATTTCACAATTTTTTTTTAAGTTTTAAAAAAAAGACGCAGGAAGAAGACATCAATTTTGCAGGCATATGTCACAGCAGACAGCTCTCTAGCCCATTTAGGTCTGCAGTTTGGTTACAGACATCATTCCCAGAAGCTCAACCTAGAGTATGCTGTATGTTTCTTTAGCCTTTTCAATTATTTTGTGGGTCAACGATAGCTCTTGCTAAAATTTTTGCTTTTGAAACAAACTAGAATTGTTTTCTGCAGCTAAGAACCTAAAAAGAAAACATCTGTTATCACAATAAATGTGAATGAGGTGAACTCCCAGAAAGAAGGGTTCTTAAGTACATTTAGAAAACAAAATTTACCTACAGTACAAAGTAATTCAGCTGTCCAAAAAAAGCACCTAAAACAAAATAAAAAAGCAGAAAAAGAGCTAAAAATAAATGGATAGTCAAAGATAAAATATCAACATTTAAATCACATTTTTGGTCAGAAGCACTAATATGTACAAAGAGACATTCTGCAATGATCTAAAAATACTGAATAATCCAAGCTTTCCCTATTCATCTGAAATGTCACCTTTTATCACATGCTACATTTTGCCTCAGATCTATTTCTGGACTCATCCTACTACTCTATTTATGGTACTTTTTAATAATTGGGAGTTTAAGTATCCTCCGATTATTCTTCTTTTTCAAAATTCTCTTAAGTGTTTTTCCAGATGAACTTTAGAAGCAACTTGCAAAATTAAAAAACAAACCCTGTTGAGGTTCTGATTGAAACCGCAGTAAATTTATATGCTAAGGAAGTGACATTTTTATAACTTATTTTCCTTAATTGCAGTCTTCTTTGTTTTGTACTTTACATTTTAATCTTTCAATTTTTTAAAAAAGACAAAAACAAATGAATTAATACTAGGAGCATATCAAAAAGTATCTGAAAGTGTACGAACTCTGACTTAAGGAAAGTATTCTTAAGCAAGAAAATATGCAGAAGTCATTAAAACAAAGACTAACAAATTTTATAACATAAAAACATGAAATTTCTTAAAGTAAAGCTATTATAAATAAGTATAGAATGTATATGTTCTTTGTGATAAATTTAAAACTTAGGGAATTTACGTACTTATATGTACCAATTAACATATATGGACTCATTTAACTCTCAGGAGGTAGGTACTATCATTATCTCCATTTTAGAGATGCAGATACCCTGGCACAAAGAGGTTTTACCCAAGGTCACACAAGTAGTAAGCGGAGAAGATGGGATTCAAACCCAGGCAATACAACTCTAAAAAGCACATATCCCATCACTATGCTAAGAGTTCTTACAGAATTCTAATGCCATAGTATGGAGATGTAAAAGCCTTCAGGAAAGCAATTTGAAAACAAGTATCAACAACCATCAAAAGATATCATTCTGTAACCAAATAATTCTGCTTTGAGAAATTTTTCTCTGAGGAAGTAATCCACATGAAGGAAAAAGCTATGCTGCTTTCACTCTAGCCCTTATTTATAGTATCAAATAGAAGGCACACCTGTCCAGCACTCACACCCCCTTCTAGTACTAGCATCCTGATTTTGTTCGGAAGTACGCAGCCTCCACTGCATGCAGTCTTCAGTGGAACTGAAAAACTTGCTCGATCCTGGCCCGGGGGTAGGCAAATGACCTAAACTAGGTCAGACTCCTCAGATATTTGCATCTTAGAGAGAAAGGCATAATGCTGGAAAACTGTTGGAGCTGATTCATCTCAAAGACTAAAATCTTTCAATGAGTGTCCACTAGGTTCCTGTCACCTAGAGCCCCAGAGGTACCCTGATTCTGACGATTTTGATATCTGGTTTAAATTTTCAGTTTGATTCTGTGAGCTACCTAATGTCCTTCCAATAAATTCTCATGTTCCTTTCCCTCCTTAATGTAGACTGAGTCAGTTTGTGCTACTTTCAAAGAACTGTTATTCAAAACTAGAACCAGAGAGGTTGGAGGCAACTGACTCTCAGACAAATGTCAATTAGTTATGGAACCCATGAGGGGTAGAAGGCATCAGGACTCTCACTCACATTCCAAATGGTAACCAAACAGCCCATGATGTACAGTGATGAGATAGCGTTGAATTTATCAATAAAGAAACTGAGCGGATGGTCTGTAGTCAGCATGCTAGTTTAGAACTGTGGGTGAAAAACTTTTCTGGGTCAGCAAACGCAAACACAGACCCAACTCTGGCCTACGGCATAAGTCTCTGAGAAACAACAAATAGTTTGATATGACTGTTACAGTTGAATTGTGTCCCCTTGAAAAGACATGTTGAAGTCCTAACACCTAGTATCTCAGAATGTGACTGTATTTAGAAACAGGGTCTTTACAGAAGTAATCAAGTTAAAATAAGGCCTCTAAGGTGGGCCCTAATCCAATATGACTGATGTTCTTATAAAAATGGAAAATTTGGACACAGAGACAAACAGAGGGAAGATGATGTAAAGACACATAAGGAGAAGATGGCCATGTGACTGGAGTGATGCATATACAACCCAGGGAATGCCAGGGACTGCCAGTAAACACCAGAAGCTAGAAGAGGCGAGGAAGGATTCTTCCCCAGAGCTTTCAGATTATAGAGAGAGCGTGGTCCTGACAACACCTTAATTTTGGACTTCTGGCCTCCAGAACCGCAAGACAATAAATTTCTGTTGTTTTCGGTCAACCAGTTTTTGGCATAACCAGTTTTTGGCATTTCGTTGTGGCAGCTCTAGAAAACAAATACCATGCTGTAGAGGAAACAAGTCAAAGATTTGAGGAGATGGAGATCTTAGATGAAATCTTTTATATGCATATGGACCCCATTTATCCACCTCAAAAAAGATTCAGCCAATTCTCTCTTCCCCTTTAATGCTTAAAGAAGCAATTAAGTAGACACCAAAATCTTTTCAACACATTTTATTGATTCTTCTCTCTAGGCAAGGAATACTAATGCAAGAGGCTGCAACTAAAATGAGTTCCCTGATCTCTGTGGAGACAGGAGAACCTTGAGGTGGCAGAGATCAGATAGGAGCAGTTAATTACCCAAAGCAAAGCTGCTAGGGTTACCTAATTGACAATAGGCAGAAGAAAGATTGGATCTCCAGAATGGTCACTCACAAGGCCTTATTTGATTCAAAGAACCAAAAATAAAACAAAACAAGAAACAAACCAAACAAAAAACAAAAAAACCTTCCAAGTCTAGATAAAGGAGAACTGTTAACTTTCTTCAAAGTGATATGTGGCCATTTTCACATGTAGCTGTATACCAAGGAAAGAGAAACACCCACAACATTAACTACTGAACGATGACTCTGAGATAATAATTCTGGAGCTATAGAAGACAACCAGTCCACTGGTGAAGAGCTAAGGCTCACGGAGGTCAAGTACTAAACAGAGCTTTGAAGCCAGTCTACCTTGGACCCAAGAGAATCGCAAACCTATCTCACAGCTAGTTTTAAGACCCTGAATAACCGCAGCAACTCATAGCTTCCCTTCATCGCTCTTAACTGACAGGTCAGGAAGTCTATTATGGTAGAAAAGGCCAAATGTAAGTCTTTGGAGCACCCCAACAATGATAATCTCCTCCAAAAGAGTAAATTAGAAGTATATCACAACTCTCAAAGAGCCACAAAGACTGGTGTCATTATTAAAAGATGTAAGCAGGAGTGGTGATCCTATATATTCCATTCTATAGTCTGACCTTTGCAAAAGTCTGACAGCTCGTGGAAGATAATGGTGGATTATAATCAGATGGTGATTCCAAATGCAGCTGCTGTTTCTGATTTATTCTCTTTACTGAAACAAATCAATATAGCCTTGGCTATCTGGTATGCATCCAGCAGTGGGGCTCTGACGGAACTGCCACCTAGATTCCTGGAGGTATCCAGGTTTCTGATCTTTCTGAGTCTTGTTTATTCTGGTTTACTTTTTTTTTTGTATAAATAATTCAAAGAATTTTTTTCTTGAACCATACAGAGTAAACTGCCAAGAAGATACCCCATCACTCCCAAATACCATTACAGTATCCAATTCCTACAAACCAGGGAATTCTCCTACATAACCACAATCAACCATCAAAATCAGGAAATTAACAATGATACCATACTACCATCTGATCCAAAGATCTCATTCAAATTTCATCAATAATCCTAATAATATGCTTCATAATAAAAGGAATTCAGAATCCCTTGTTATATTTACTTATCATGTCTCTTTCAATCTGTAACAATTCTTCACTGTTTCCTTGATGCTTTTTAGGAGTACCGGGCCAATCATTTTAAGAATGTCACTCAATTTTGATTTGTTTCATGATTCCTCATATCTGTATTCAGATTATGCATTTTTCACAGGAATATCACAGAACTGTTAAATACGATCTTCTCATTGCAGGCAGTACACAATTTCAGTGTGTCCCATTAAAAGTGATGCTACCTTTGATCAACTGATTAACGTCATATCTACCAGGTTTCTCCACTATAATCTTTTTCCTTTTGTAATTAATAAGTATTTTCACAGGAGATAATCTGACACAATGTAAATATCCCTGTAGTGGGTTGGTGTCTCGCGCCCAATAAAAGATATATTCACCCAGAACCTGTGAATGTGACCTTATGTAGGAAAAGGGTCTTCGCAGATGTAATCAGGTTAAGGATTTTAAGAAGAGATCATCTTGGATTAGAGTGGACTCTAAATCCAAAGACAAGTGTCCTTAAAAGAGAAAAGAAGGGGAGAAGGCACAAAGGAGGCGATATAAAGACGGTGGAGATTGGGTGATCCATCTACAAGCCCAAATATGCCAAGGACTGCTGGCAACTACCAGAAGCTAGGAGAGAGCACGGAACAGATTCGCCCTCAGAGCCTCCAAAAAGGAGGCAATTCTGCTGACACCTTGATTTCAGACTTCTGGCCTCCAGAAACATGAGAGAATAAACTGCTCTTGTTTTAAGCTACCCAATTTGTGCTAATTTCTTACAGCACCTCTAGGAAACTAATATAATTCTATTCCTCAAATTTTTCCCACGAGTTTTAGCATTCATTGACATTTCTTGGCTGAGCCAATTATTATGATTAACAAATGTCATTTTCTAGTTCTATCATTCCTTCTACATTTATCACTGGACATTCTATCGTAAAGAAAAGCTTTACATCAGTTTTATTTGTAATAGCCAAAAACGGCAGACAACGCAAATGTCCATCAACAGGTGAATGGATAAACAAATTGTGGTATATCTATACAATGGAATACTACTCAGTAATAAAAAGGAATGAACTATTGATATATGCAACAACAGAGGATAACAGAGATTATCTAATACTGATCAAAAATGATGAAGAAAAATGGAAAAAATTGGTACTTCATAAACATGGCAAATAACTTCATAAACATGGCAAATAACTCTTTCAGAATATGTGATATGTGAGAGGATGAAGGTCCTTGATAGTAAAACTTGAGAAATACCAAACTAAAATAAAGATACAGATTTAAAATTCTATGATTTAAGAGAAGTTTTCTTCAAATTTAGTTCTCTCACTTTCCCTCCGTTTTTTCTCTCTACCCCACCCACCTTCTGCATCTGTTTGTCTCTGTCTCTCTCTCTCTGTACTTTTCCATTTTAAATTTAAGATAATGAAAACTATCTGTCAAACCTAGAACCAACAATTTAGGTTAAGACCAGCTTCTTCATAATTTCTTTGGTCATATTCTTTAAATGCTCTGATCTTCAGTCAAACTAAATTAACAAACAAAATTTCCTGTCATCTTCCTTTACAAATATTGAGGCAAATTTCCTGTTAATCACATCAGAGATCACATTTAATTTATATCAACAGTTATGTTGTTATCTTTCTATTGGCTCTCTTGATAACATAAGTCAATGAACTACGATACACAGAAAAAAAGCTGCACTTTGTATGCTATCTTCCTTGAACTATAAAAAGAAAGGGATAATAAGAACATTACTTCAAACAAATAAACCTAAAAAAGCACACACAAACTTTAAAACATTATTTCTTAGAAGGTAAGAATAACACAACAGTAAATCCATACATGTGAATATACCTAAATAACTTAAGATCAAGAAGTAATGAAAATAATATGAAAAATAAAAATAACTTTTTAAAAAGAATATATTCATATACTCTCTCATTCTATGCTATATTCATCAAATTCCCCTGCCTCAAAAGAAAAATAAGTCACTTACAAATTTTTAGATAAACTAATTTTTCCTTTATAAATTTGGAAAGGATACACAAGCACTAGAAAGATGCTAGAGAGGTCAAGCTTAATGGTAATTAAATAAATCAAGATGAGTTTAGGAAGACAGAGAAGATGTAGCTTAAAAATACAAGAAAGTCCTTCACACCCATTACTATGGCTAATATTTAACAAAAGGAAAAATAACAAGTGTTGGTGAAGATGTGGAGAAAATGAGAACCCTTGTGGCATTGCTAGTGGCAATGTAAAATGGTGCAACTGCTGTGGATACAGTTTGCTGATTCCTCAGAAAGTTAAACATATCATCCGGCAATTCCACTTTTAGGTTTACACCCAGAAGAACTGAAAACAGAGAATCAAACAGATACTTGTACACCTATGTTCACAGCAGCATTATTCACACAACCCAAACGTCCATCAACAGATGAATGGATAAACGAAATGTGATATAGACATATGATGGAGTATTATTCAGCCTTAAAAAGGAAGAAAATTCTGATACATGCTACAATTTGGATGAAGCTTAAGACATTATGCTAAGTGAAATAAGAGACACAGAAAGACAAATATTGTATGATTCTACTTATGTGAGGTACCTAGAAAAGGCAAATTCTTAGCAACATAAGTAAAACAGAAGTTACCAGGGGCTCATCAGGAAGAGGGGAATGGAGAACTACTGTTTTATGGGTAGAGTTTCTGTTTGGGATGATGAACAAGTTCTGAAAACGGACAGTGGGAATGGTTGCATAATATTGTGAATGTACTTAATGCCACTGAATTGTATATCTAAAAGTGGCTAAAATGGTAAATTTTATGTTATGTGTATTTTACCACAATTTTTAAAGAGAGGAAATTTTTTTAGTTAAAAAAAATGTAAGAAAGCCAATTTAATTTTTACACCCACAGAAATTCAACTAAACTGGCTGCTACTTTGGGCAAGGAATTGCACTGTGAGTCCTAAGAGATTAATTATAAAATGTGTAAGGCATTATCTTTGCCCCCAAAGACCTCAAGATTTAGCTGAAAGGCAGATAAAACAGTGGATATTTCACAATGGTCTTTGTTATCTTCACAGGGATTTCACAAGGCCAAAACTATCTTCATAATAATTCTAAGAATTTATTTGTCCTTTTCACTGTGTTGACATTTGCACTGATGGTTCAAAAGCAGAGGTTAGTAAAACTGCTGGTGCCTTAGGAGTCAAGGCAGTGGCACCAAACTGAACTAGTAGTCATTGTATCCACCTACTTACAGTTAAAAAAAAAAGGAACGCAGTTTCACGTAAGAATGTCCTTGATGATGCAATAAAGATAATTTTATTAAACCTTTACTGAATATACATCTTTTTAATACCCTGTATGACAAAAAGGGAAGTATGCAGAAGAGGCTTCTGTTGCGTACTCTGGCTGTCTACAGGAAAAGTACTTGTGATTGTGAGAGTTATGAAATGAATTAGCCACATTTTCTTTTTTTTTTGAGGAAGATCAGCCCTGAGCTAACATCTGCTACTAATCCTCTTTTTGCTGAGGAAGATGGGCCCTGAGCTAACATCAGGGCCCATCTTCCTAGCTCAGGGCCCATCTTCCTCTACTTTATACGTAGGAGCCTGCCAAAGCATGGCTTGATGAGCGGTGCCATGACCTCACCGGGGATCCAAACTGGCAGACCCCAGGTCACCAAAGCAGAATGTGTGAATTTAATCACTGCGCCACCGGGCAGCCCATAGCCACATTTTTCACGGACTATCATTTTTACTTGAAAGACTAAAAACTAAGTTAATAAGACTTGAGCATTTGCATACACTTTCTTCAAAATGAACAAAGTGAGTTGTTCACTTCAAGAAAAACAACTAACAGTATTTGCTGCCAGTGATAAATTTCTAATTGCTGCTTAAAAACTCACACATTTTGAAAAATGTGTATCCACTACAGTGAACTTGATAGCTGCCCAATCTTAAGATTTTTCTGATGAGATCAGCAATACTAACAAATGTGATGTTTTGATATTGTATAATAAAATGCATCAATATTTGGAAGATCTGCATAACTCAGTGAACCATTATTTTCCCTATGACTAATGCACCATGTCACAAAATCACACATAGGTAAAAGATTCATTCAAAGTGGAAGAGAGACCAATGGATCTTAAGGTAAGGAAACAAAAAGATTGATAAAGTTTCAGATTCCATGGTGACTAACCTTAAGAAGTTATCAATTAGCTGTAGAATATCCACAATTATCCAAAAATACTAATAATAAACTATTCCTCTCTTTTCCTACCACATTTGTGTGAAGCTGCCTTTTCTTTATATACGTCAACCAGACAACATAGCAAAATAGACTGATGCAGAAGCAGATATGAGAATACTTCTTATTTCAATATTCCTTATTTTGGAAAAAAGTGATTTTTCATTTAAAAATATATGGCCATATAATGTTTATTTTTTAATAGACTAATAAACATTTAAACAAATTTCTCAGTTTTAATTTCTTATACAGTGAATATTGAAAGAAGTAGCCCACACAAAAGCTCTTTGAGGCAATCAATCATTTAAGGGTACAAAGGGTTCTGAAAGCAAAAAGTTTGAGAACCCAAGTTTGCTATAACCCAATGAGCACTACAAAAGTAAACAAAGGATGCTTAACTCCAAAAGGAAGAGAAGTCGTCACAGAAGAAAACATACTGACTTGAAGACTGAGGAATATATTTTTCAGTTTTCTTTTTTGCGGGGTGGAGGGGAATCCAAGAAAATGGAATATTCAGTGTGCCTTGGGAAAAGGTGAGTAGACTAATGTGATAGAAATGTGGATAAACAGACAAAATTGAATAGGGAGTCTGAGGGTGGCCTGGGAAGGGCTTGGCCTATGGATTACAAACTGCAGAGCTGAAGTTTTTTTTAGAGAAAATGAGAAGCCATCCATGAATTTGGGACTGAGATACAATTTCTTTTAAAACTTACATCTCCTGTGTCAAGACTTCCATATACTCAGCATACTGTTTTTTTAATTCAAGTTTTGAGGATGGAATACAAGGTTTAGCTATGGAACAAAGCAAACTTTAACATTTGGTGTATAAGGCTCAAAACCATGCCTCAGAGGAGTGAAAGTCTGATTCAAAAAGTACATATACATATTCACATGTAATAGATGGCCCCTGCTTTATTCAAAAATGCTCAAGTAACAGGGTTTATACTTTATCCTTTTAGTTCAAACACAGCAAATTCATGTGGCTCCAAGTGTGCTGCAAAGTAAACAGGACTCTAAATAGCTGTTTGCATCTTATCTTCCTCTATCTTGCTGTCTTACTGTCCACTCCCAGTTGCCCTGCAAGCAACGAAATGACATATTTCTGGAATATACTGCAGTGCTTTCAGCTCTGCTCTGCCTACACAAAAACAAAACAAATCCATAATAGGGGCCTCTGGGATTGGATGGGAAACGCCTCCCACAGGCAGACTGGTTGTTCTATGAGTCAATCAAATAATTTTTGGCAGAAAGCCAGGTAAATAGAAAACAGACATTAAAAAAAGCTAGTCTACAATTCTATGACAATACCTTTTTAAAAAATGCTCCGTATTTGACCAACGTTTACACTCTTTTCTCTATGTCTCTGTCCCTTTGCTGGAAATAAACCAACACCATGCTGCCATAAACAAGAGGATTTTTTTAGTGACAGAAGCATCTTTCTCTAAAAAAGATTCAGGCCATTCATTGACAGCACTGGATAAGCAACTATAATGCTGTATGATAACATATGTTGGGTACAGCAACACTGGCTGCTTAAGAAGACATTTAAAGTTTAGATGAAACTACAACTACACTGAATGTTTACAAATTAAAGTCTCTATTCCCTTTTAGCGTGTCAGTAATTCCTTATCTCTTGCCACTTTGACAGGTAGTTACAACTCATAAGTACTTTTAACTAGGAACTGTTGAGAACTAGCTAACAGCAACGAGCTAAAGCAACTATCAAAAAAGGAGAGGAGGGAGGGTTAAAAAGCCGTAGCAGAATTTAACACAAACCCCTAAACGTGGGGCCAGACTAAGAGGTAACGCACTCCGCGCATTTGTTTTTCATAAGCAGTACAAGCACAAAGATCCTACAAACATCTTATGATCCCCACGACCGAATGCCTTCCAAGACTTTAAGTCTTGGGTGATTACATTTTAGCCCTTCTAAATTAGCTTGCTTAAACTTTACTCCAACTGCAAGTCACCTGGGGTCAATCTGGAGCACTGACACCACCGGCAGGAGGCAACCGACAGGGACAAGTCCTTCAAGAGCAACATTATGACAGATTCTAAGAACACACTCTAATTTTTGCCATCTCCCGCTTCCTTTGCGTGACCCAAGCAGTAACCAGTCTTCGATTCATCTTTTGACCCCAATCTGGCGCCAGGTTTCAAACACGTTTTCGCCGGCTGCCACCAAAGGGAAGCCACGAATGACTTCTTCCCATTGATCCCTGGAGGGTGGAAATAAAGCGAGGGGCGGCCGCAGGGAGACGGCAATCGTATCTTTCCCAAGGCCACTCTGGCTGCCCGACCTCCACCCTGGGAAGCGCGATCAGACCGAGGGGAGTCTTCTCTCCCATCAACGTACCCTTCGACAGCGCTCTCGGCGCCGGGGGTCCAGGCGGCGCCGGCTACCCAAGCCCTCAACTGCCCGCAAAAGAGGCGGGCGCCCGACAAGCCTGGAAACTTACCCAGTTTCTTCCACATGGCGAGGTGACAAGCGAGGAAGCCTTTGCGGATGGCAGCGCAAACCTTCGCCGGCTCCGACGAGGTGAACCCCTTCTGCTTCTTGATGAAACCCCATAAGTGCTCCCGGGCAAACTGTGCCGCCTCCCGCCCGCCGTGCCCGTCGCACACGGCGAAGAATGCCACAGAGGAGCGGCGGCGGCAGCAGCGGCCGGGAGCCGGCGAGGCCCCGGCGTCCGGGGCAGGCTCGCGAGCTTCTCGGGCGGCCCCCGCCGGGCCTCTCCCCGAGACTTCGCCGCCAGGAAGAGCCGAGGGTGACGGCTGCGGAGGCGACCGCCGCGGCGAGGGCTTTTCTTCGGCTGTCGTCTCGGGCTCCACCACGATCTGAGTAACGTCCTCCATGTACTTCCTCCCGCCCTGGTCCGAGAAGACGCTCACTCCCAGCGAGTACAGCCCCGCCATGGCCGGCTGGCCGGGATCCCGCCGGTCCCAAGCAGCCCGCCGAACTGGGCGGCGGGAGGCACCCTCGGCGCTTGCCGGCCAACTATTGTTTATCTTCGACGACGCCGAGAGCGAGGAGGGGGCGGTCCCGGAGGGGGGGGCGCGCGATGTCGGGACTTGTCCGCGAGAGCTGGGCCTGAGCGCTAGGGCGAGAGGAGCCGAGCAGCTGCGCCTGCGCAACGCACTTCCCCCGCCTGCCCGCGCCCACCACACAAATCAGACGTTCTCCCCCGCTGGCGTCACTTGGCTCGCTCGGTCTGGCCAATCGGGAGCCGCGTTGGAGTGACCCGCCCTCCGTCCCCAGCCCTCACTCCTCCTGCAACGGCCGTGTTCGCTCCTCCCCCAGCGGGCTCGGCGCCCGCGCCCGGCCGGCTTTGCTTGCGTTTCGCGGGGTTTGTTTTCGGCAGATGCTGAGCGCTTACCGAGCGACTTGGGGTGTCCCCTTTTTGCTCAGTCCCCTGGGTCATAATGCAGCCTGCTGCCGTTGGCGTCCCGCTGCTTGCTTTGAGGGGAAAGCTGTGTGGGCTCGGGCCTCCCACAAGTGTGGGGAATCTGAGGGGAAAGACCCTCCATTCCTTGAAGTGAAATGGCGGGAAACCTCACTTCGGAAGGTCGTTTGGGAACCGGCTGGAAAAAGTGTGGCACTCTCGAACCGGGTCTGGGTGGGATGGATCCGACTGGGAGCTGAGGGAGGCAGTCCGGTTTGTGGTGTTAAGAAAACTTGGGGAATTTCCATCAGCTACGCAGGCTCGTTTCACAGAACCAGAGATGTCGGAGAATTAAAATATTTTCACTAATTCTTAACAGATCTTTTCAGCTTTTGTTAAACGGGGCACTTTTTCCGACTAGCCGTGGGTGCCGCGTTGTGCTCCTTTGGAGGTACCACTTGGAGTTACCGCTTGAAAGTAGCTTACAAAACTGCCAAGCCCGCCGGGGCTCTAACAGTCGGGTTACCGTCCCCGCTTTCGCCCAGTAGGTTACGATCTAAGCGCTAAAACCTCTGCATGGATTTCCGCGGAATTAAAATAAGCCTCAGGGTGGCAGGTTAGCATGTTCTCAGCAGCAAATGTTCCTGTAGTGAACCAGTTTAAAGTTCACTTTTTCAGTTTTTGGCCGCTTCACCATCAACTCTCCTGTGTGCCCTTTCCTAGACAGCCTTTGAGATTTTCAAATGGAGTGATACTAGTACAGAAAGGAGAATGGGAAAAATGTTCAAAGAGTTGACACAAGAAAAACGGGTAGAAAAAAAATCCTTATACCGATGAAAATGTAAATAAGCAAAATCAGCTCAAAATGTAGAAAATCTGAATAAATCAATTAAAAATGTAGTCAAAGATATCGCCTACACCAAAAATGCAGTAGACCAGATGGTTCCAGAGTGTAAAAATACTTGGAAAAAATCCCAGCTTGTTTTGAAAGAGGATCATAATCCTGTTACCAAAACCTACAATTATAACACTAGAAGGAAATCTATAGACCGTATTTTATAACTATGAATGCAAAAATCCTAAATGAAAATTAGCAATTCTAATCCAGTAGCCTCCATACCACAGGACCTGCAAGACAGAACAGTTTATGTAGCTCTATATTATTCATCCCAGACAGTTTGCCCACCATCCCTCCCCGCACTTAGAGATTATGAAAAGATAATTCCATCACGCTTTATAATCCTAACCATTTCACTCCACACTTTAAACATCTGTTATCAGCCATTTCCCCTTTATTCTTCACCTCTTCTCTAAATCTTCCCATCAACTTCCTGTTCCAACTGAAAACTGGTTTACCACCTGACAAAACTACCCTCTTTGCAACTTTTCAAGTGAGGAGCTTATTTTTTTCTCTCACAGGTATTCTCATCTTCCAACCTGCTCCTCATGTTGCCTCCAAATCATTTCTCCTTCCTTCCTCCTTCAAAAACCCAAGCTGTTTTAAAGTTAACGCCAATTGCCACTATACCAAGATGCTGTCACCTACTGATCCCTGGTAACTCCCCCGTCATTTGTTCATAACTCACTGTCTTCCTTTCTTCCACTATTTTTGTCACTTCTCAGCCACTAACATTTTTCAAAATGTTATCCACATTTGCCGTCCTTCATTTTGTTTTCTCAGTTCCTCTTCATGGCGAAGTGGCCTTGCTACTATTAGGAGCAATCCCTACATTTGTGTTCTAGAGCCTTTCTCCTCTCTCCTCGAGAGCTTGGCTCCACCAATTATCCTACTTGCTCCTACCTCAGCAATTTCTCCTTTTCTACTGGGTCATTTCCATTTGTGTACAAACATGTTCTGGTTTTTATTTTAACAAAAAACCCACCTTGACCCCTAATATTACCCCATTTCTCTGCTCCACTTCACAGGAAAAATTTTTGAAAGAGTTGTGTCTATCTAGATTCTACTTCTGATTCCTACCTCACAATGCATCCTTAACCCATTCCAATCAAGCAACCATCCCCGTCGTGCCACTAAGACTGTTTTTACGACATAACCAGACGAACCGGAGGTCTATGTTTCCAAAGCTAATGATGACTTTTCTGTTCTGGTTGACGTCTGTTCCAACTGAAGTAGCAAGGGGGAACAATTGTTTCCTTCTTGAAACTTAGTAGCAAGTCAAACCATTGCTTCCTTCTTGAAACTTTCTTTTCTTGGTTTGTAAGGGATGATACTATCCTGATTTTCTTCCTACCTCATTGACTGACCACCCCTTCTCATTTTCCTTTGCTAATTTCTCCCGTTCTAGACTTTAGCTTGTTGGGAGTACCCAGGGCTTTGTCATGGGCTCTTTTCTCTACCTATACACTCTCTGTAGGTAACGCCATCCAGGACGGTAGCTCTAAAAACCACCTGCTGATGGCTCCCAAGTTTAAATCCCCAAGCCTGAACTTTACCCTGAATCCCAGACTCTATATGCAACTGCACACTAGACAGTTCCACATAGATATCTATCACTTTTTTTTTTTTTTGAGGAAGATTAGCCTGAGCTAACATCCGTGCCCATCTTCCTCTACTTTATATGTGGGACGCCTGCCACAGCATGGCTTGCCATGTGGTGCCATGTCTGCACCCGGGATCTAGTAAACCCCGGGCTGCCGAAGCAGAACGTGCACACTTAACCGCTGCGCCACCAGGCCGGCCCCATCCTCCCTCAGTCTTATCCACGTCAGTCAGCATCACCATTCATCACACTGTTCAAGCTGAAAAACAGGAGTTTTTTATTCCTCTCTTTCCTCCGCTCTCCTTCCCCCTCCCTACTCCCATCAGTTTCCAATCCTTCTAATTCATCAGCAAACCCTTTGGACTAAATCTTAAAAATCAATACTGAACTCACCACTTCTCACTACCTCTACCACTGCCATCCCAGTCCAAGCCACTGTTACCATTCTGTACTTGGATTACTACATTAGTCTCCTCAAGTCTCCTTTCTTTCACTCTTGACCATCTGCAATCCTTTTTCCACTAGCTGCTACTGTGATCCTTCAAAACCATAAATCAGATCAAGTTATTCCTTTACTCAATATACTTTGTGACCTCCCATCATATTGAAAATAATATGCAAACTCCATATGAAAGCCTATATGATCTCTTTTGTCCCTAAATGTCTAACATCATTTCATAACAGTTTCCCCCTTCCCCACTACTACCCAGCCTCAGTGGCCTTCTTTCTGTTCCCTGACCAGGCCAAGCTGTTAGGGCCTTAGAGCTTTCTGCATTAGTTGTTCCCTCTCCTTAGAATGCTCCCCCCACTTCTATCAACTTTACAAGGCTGAAATTTGCTTGCTATTCAGATCTCAGTGTAAATATTAAGGGACTTTCCTAACCATCCTGTCTACAGTAGCCACTCAATATCTATCACAGAACCCTGTTTTAATTCTCTGCAGAGGACTTGTCACTATCTGATCTTTTTTATTTATTTATTTGCTTATTGACTGTCTCTCTCAATTAGAATATAGGCTCCATGAGAACAGAACTTGTCTTGTTCATCATTATATCCCCTGAACCTAGGACAAAAAGTTGTGAAGTGAACTGATTAATTAACTCGTTCATTTAGCAAGAAATGTGTAAAATTGATATGAAGAAAACTATAAAACTTTACTAAAGGAAAAAATAAATCTGTGAATAAGTGCAAAATCATGCCATTTTCCTAAATGAAAAGCTTAATTTGTCCCAAATTAATCCACAAATTTATTATAATTTTAATCAAAATCCCAGCTGGATTTTTTTTTTTACTTGACAAGTTGATTCTAAAGTTTATCCAGAAGAGGAAATGGACAAGAATAGCCAAGATGTTATTGAAAAAGAAGAAAATCAAGGGGCCGGCCCTGTGGCCGAGTGGTTAAGTTCACACGCTCGGCTGCGGCGGCCCAGGGTTTTGCTGGTTGGGATCCTGGGCACAGGCATGGCACCGCTCGTCAGGCCACGTTGAGGCAGCATCCCACATGCCACAACTAGAAGGACCTGCACCTAAGATGTACAACTGTGTACCGGGGGTGATTTGGGGAGATAAAGCAGGAAAAAAAAGGAAAAAAGATTGGTAACAGTTGTTAGCTCAGGTGCCAATCTTTAAAAAAAAAAAAAGAAGAAAATTAAGATTGTTAGTTGCCCCGCAGATATCAGAATATTTTATAAAGTTGGCAGTGGCAGAGAAATGGCCATGGATCAATAGAATAGAACAGAGAGTCCAGAAAAGGATCAATGTAAATATGTGAAGGAACGTATGATGGATATGGCATTTCAAATAATTGAGAAAAGGACTGATTCTTCACTAACTGATGTTAGGACATCTGGCTCTCCTTTTGTTGGGACAACTTGCTATCCTTGAGGGGGAAAAGATGGTGAAGTCCTTAACTCATACCAGCTTTGAAATAAAATGGCATGTAGATTAAAGAGCTAAATTAAGAAAAAAATGTCAAAGTGCAATATGAAACAATGAGATATTTCTCACCTATCAGATTGGCAAAAAAACTTATAAGTTTGATAATACCTTGGGCTGGGAAAGATTTAGAGACAAGCACTCTCCTTAACTATTATTGGGAATGCAATTTGATTTTTTTTTTCTTGAGGAAGATTTGCCCTGAGCTAACATCTATTGCCAATCTTCTTCTTTTTTGTATATGGGTCACTGTCATAGCATGCCTGCCAACAAGTGATGTAGGTCCATGCCTGGGAACTGAACCCAGGCCGCTGACATGGAGCACACCGAACTTAACCACTAGGCCATAGGGCCAGCCCCCTAATTTGATATTTCTATCTCAGTCCATATCAACTGAAATTTAAACTACGTATATCCTTTGACCTAGAAATTCCACTGCTAGGAATTTACCAAACAGGCATCTTTACAAAAGGTACATATATAAGGAATTTCATAGCAGCATTGCTTATAATAGTGATTTTTTTTAATGTTAGAAGAAAATATGGGATAGAATATGCTTAAAACCTCTTGAACTTTCTTAATATTTCCAGTAGTTTTATGCTCAAAATGTCTTTTCACTTCTAAGATCAATTAAATAGGATTAAAATTTCACATTTTCTTCTAGTATTTTTACAGTTATAGTGTGTTTTTACATTCAAGTTTATCTGGAATTATTTTGGCATGAAGTGACTTTTAATCTTTCAAATAGATGTGTTTCCCAATGTCTTTTGTGAAATGATCCATATTTTTATTGGTTAGTGATACTCCATTAGATAGTAAGTTTTTAGTATACCTTTGGATCTATTTCAGGGTTAACTATACTTTCTACTAATTTGTTGGTTTGGGAGTCATATCTTGCTTTTAATTATTGAGTTCAACATCTTCAAACATACACTGTAAGAATTAATTTTAGAAGCAAAATAAGAATCTAATTAATTTGCTATTGTTTCTTCCCATAGCTAGAAAATATCAGTGACATCTACTAAGTAGCAGTCCATTGTTCATCTATGAGAGCCACCTTGGGTATTTAGAACGGAGAGTTAATGTGTCTCAAGAGGTTACATTCTGTAACCCTGCCTTTACTCTGATCCTGTTGTTTTTGCAACTCAGTATTTAACAAAATAATCAGTCTAATCTGGCTACCACTGTCACATTTATTGTGCACAAATGTAAATTGGTGGGAGACACAAAATTAGAATCACTGCTGCCAGAGTCCCAAAGGTGTCAAACCTGTCTGTGTTCTTAATTAGCCGTGGAAATTCAATCTGTCATGTTTTCTACAGATAACTGGTTTCGGAGTCATTAATGTGGAAGGTACATTTATACATTTTCTCTTCAGATAACTCTACTTATACACTTAGCTTAGCCTTGTTTTCTAAAGAGATCTGGCCTACTTTTGAATTTATTGCTTTTCCTTGGTGGAAAGTTCCATCTTTCTCATTTTCTGAAAAGTTAAACAAAAGTTATTTGTTTAATTTGGAAAAAGAGTTCTTTTTCTTGAAGTAATTACTATGTGCTTTAGTTTTACTCAGCCTTACTGTTTACTATGCTTCTGTTGGAGAAGATTTTAAGCCTCAAATAGTGTACCCCTCAGGATTAGAGACAAAATCAGAGACCTCCTTTAAGACAGAAACTAGTAAAATTTAAACATTGCATTTGTCTTTAGGTACTAGCAAGATAATTTTGGTTTCTGAGCTAGGGTAGGAGCAGATTATTTTAGAACACTCACTGCCTCCTCTGTGCTGAGCTATAAGGCATAACATGATTTTTTTTTACACTTTCTTCCTCCATCTGGTGTGTGGGACTTGAGTGAACTTAGAAGAGACTTCAGAACTGACTTTTAAAGGTGAACTATTAAATCACCTATTTAAAGAAGGGAAGCTTGTATTTTTAAAACATCTGTTGGCCAGGTAGCAGGAACACTTAACAACTTATCGTTTGCTTTTGATTTACTCCTTTTCTTTTTTTCACTAGGATAGGCTCTCATCAGAAAAATCCTGAGAGGGCTGGCCAGGTGGTGTAGAGGTTAAATTCACATGCTCTGTCTTGGTGGCCCGAGGTTCACCAGTTCAGATCCCGGGGGTAGACCCATGAACCGCTTATCAAGCCATGCTGAGGCAGCCGTCCCACATGTAAAACACAAGAAGGTGGGCACAGATGTTAGCTCAGGGCCAATCTTCCTCAGCAAAAAGAGGAGGATTGGCAGCAGATGTTAGCTCAGGGCCAATCTGCCTCACAGAGAAAAAAAAGGAAAAGAAAAAAGAAAAATCCTGAGATTTCCACCCCCAGCATGTGCTTTAACAGAAAAATCTATTTTACGTTCTAGCTGTTTAACTTGGCACAAGTTACTTAGTACCTACCTCCTAAGTTGTTGTAAAAAAAATAGATAGTGCAGAGAAAATGTCTAGGATAGTGCCTGAATACAATAAGCACTCAATAAATGTTAGCTCTTATTGTCGTTAATGATTTATTTCTAAGTTTCTTGATTAAATTTTCTCACCCTACTCTCCTATTATCTTGCCTCCATCCCATTTACCTTCCTGAACCATCCACTCTGACCTCCTAATTACCAAATTCAATTCCAAGTCTCTTGCTCACTGACCTCTCTGCTTAATTTACAGCTTTCACCATGCATATACATATGTACCTTAAACATCTTATTTTAACTTACATTAACGTATATTCACTTACCTATCTTTTGATGTAGGCCTAAGATGTTTATTTTGAATATGACTCCACTGTTTGGAGTTCAGCATCCCTCCTTTTTTTATAAACCACATCAGTAGTGGATCACCTATGACTTTCAGTTTTGACTTCTTTAAAGTGGAACAAGAACTTAAAAACATATGCAAAGTGCTCTCAACGCAGAATCCTTCTGGATTTTATCACTTACCCAAGCCACCATCAGTTTTTTACTGTAGTCTCACCCATACCTAATTCGCAGCAGTTGTTTTTATTGATTTGTCTCTATTAAATCTTTCTACAGCATTCAATTTAATTCTCATAGAACTTATTTTTTCTCATGTTATGCAACATTTAATTAAAAATGTAATTAAACAGGAACAACTGGGACAAACAGGTTTGTGAACCAGCATTGACTCAACATGTGGGAGCAATGGTGTGTGGATGTGTCGGAGAATTGAAGTCTAGCCCCAAAAGGTTCAGCATGCATTGGGCATCAGTGGCACTGGAGACCACTGATTAATCATGTAAATCATTTAAGTGGTGATTAGTGGAAAGAGCTTCTATTATGTGATTATTCTTAGAAGAGCTTTAATGAAAAACAAGGTGAATAAGTCAAAGAATTCCTAGAAAATGCCTGAGACTATTTTTGTAATGAGAATAATGTAGTTTACTCTGCCTACTTACATACAATAAACTAAAAATGAAATAAAATATGTTCTAATACTCTAGTGGACATTTTGTTTTTTCCTGTCCAACATCCATTCACCCTTCTTTTGGTAAAACGATACAATAATTTTCTTCTGGAGAATCGCTCCCTCCCCCAGTCTCAAGCTATGTCATTGGGTAGCATTGTCCCAACTCCAGCTTTAGGAGAGGGCCCAGATTGGGTTAGGCCAGTCAACATATTCCATCTCTATGGCCTTGGTGATGAGTTCATTAATGAACTCATAGCCTGATCAGAAGCCAATGAGATATGAGGAGACATTTGCTGGGACTCTGGGAGACAAAAGCTTCTCCCTAATAACAGAAGTACTGGAAGAGACATTCACCTCCAGACTCGGTAGCTACAGATGTGAAGTTGCGACTGTTGCAACCATTCTGCTACCAGGGCAGGAACCAGCCTAAAGACGAAGCTAACAGGCAGAGGAAGATCTGGGAGGTAGGTCCTGGTGGCAGCATTTGAACTTTGATTAAAGTCATGACTATCCCTGGATCTACCAACAGTCTTTTCAGTTTCCCTTGGGTTTTTCTTCACTTACAACATAAAGAAACTTCACTGACAAAAGCAGGAATCTCCTTTTTTTCCCCCCAAGGAAGATTAGCCCTGAGCTAACATCTGCCGCCAGTCCTCCTCTTTTTGCTGAGGAAGACTGACCCTGAGCTAACACCCATGCCCATCTTCCTCTACTTTATATGTGGGATGCCTGCCACAGCATGGCTTGCCAAGTGGTGCCGTGTCCGCACATGGGATCAGAACATGTGAATCCCAGGCTGCCGAAGCAGAACGTGCAAACTTAACCCCTGCGCCATCGGGCCGGCCCTCCTTTTCCTCCTTGATAGGGAACTGGGGATGGCCTGTAACTTGCGTGGTTGGTCTTGTTTGTTTGGGCTCTGAACTGTCCTGCATTCTTCAGTGTTGCAGTGTTGATGTCATCCCATGTGGTCTTTCCTGAGATTTCTGCTTATTTGTGTTCCTTTTTTGGTATGTCCTAGTTTTTGCTTAAGTACTAATTCAAATTACAGTTTTTACGTACTGAGACTTTATTTATTGATTTAGTCGTAGCAGGAAACCATTTTCGTATGTTTACTGGTTTTCCACTTCCAGAAATTCCTATTACCTCATGACCCTTCCTTTACTCATAAACTCATAAACTCGCTTTGAGTTTATATCTCAGGAAAGAGATGTTAGAGAAAAAAAGTTAAATAGTCAACTTTTTTGTTTCAAAAACATTGGTACGCAAAAATATACAATTCATTAGACCTAGTTTTTTATGCAATGAAGGTGATAAAGATTTTACAAACTTAAAAGAAGACGTATGCAAAGCTATTCATTGCATCATTGTTTACAACAACAAAAACTGAAAACATCCATCAATAGCAGAATAGATAAGAAAATGTGGTACATTCAATTTATGACTGTGATAGCAGTTAGAAGGAATGTTCTTTTAGGAATCCTGTATCAGACATTGTTTGACTAACCCATCAAGCATTCCTAACTCCTTTCTCCATTTGCCACCTTCTCTACAGAAGATAAAAAGGCTAAATACTCCCTTTCCTAAACTCCATTGCACCTAGGCCACGGGTCAATAATGATTAATGAGATATAAATGGAAGTTTGTTGGGGGATTCTGGAGACAAATGCGCCTGGCACCACCTTTTTCCCCACCATACAGCCATGAAGGAAATGCCAAGAGAAGGACAGAGATTCCGGTCCTGACATTACTGAGCCAAGGAAAAAGTGCCACAGCTGTTTACCTCCAGATATTTGTTATTAAAAAAACTCTGTTTAAGTGACTTTTGGTAGAATTTAATATTATTCTCAGCCAGAAGCATTCCTAACTGGTACACTATGTCAATATGGATACATCTCAAAAATAATGTTACGAGATATTAAATGAACAACGGTAGTGAAAACAAATTGATACAGCCATAGCATACTGTTTATGTAAGTTTAAGCACACTCAGTGTAATACTTTATATTGCTAAAGTAATATAATTTGCATAATATGTAGAAAATATAAAGTAATTTAATGTGTCTAAAATGTAAAAAAAATGTACTGGAAAAATACAAACATATTATGGTAGTGATTGCCTTTAGGGAGAGGAGATGGGTAATGGGACTCTGGGGTATGGAGCAAGAGGTAAAAGGATGTCAAATTTCTCTATGATAATTTCTGTCTTTTATTTAAAACAGGACGGGGCCAGCCCAGTGGCGTAGCAGTTAAGTTCACATGTTGTGCTTCAGTGGCTGATCCTGGTTCGCCAGTTCAGATCCTGGGTGTGGACCTAGGCACAGCTTGTCAAGCCATGCTGTGGCAGGCGTCCTACAAATAAAGTAGAGGAAGATGGGCATAGATGTTAGCTCAGGGCCAGCCTTCCTCAGCAAAAAGAGGAGGGTTGGTGGTAGATATTAGCTCAGGGCTAATCTTCCTCAATAAAATAAAATAAAATAGGACAAAGAAGTATGACAGAAATGTTACCAATCTTTAATCCTTGGTAGTGAGGACACAGGTGTTCATTTTATTATCCTTTACATTTTTCTGTATTTAAAAAAAATTCCCAGGCTGGCCGGGTGGTGCAGCGGTTAAGTTCACACATTCCGCTTCTCGGCGGCCCGGGGTTCACCGGTTTGGATCCTGGGTGCAGACATGGCACTGCTTGGCACGCCATGCTGTGGTAGGCGTCCCACATATAAAGTGGAGGAAGATGGGCACGATGTTAGCTCAGGGCCAGGCTTCCTCAGCAAAAGAGGAGGACTGGCAGTAGTTAGCTCAGGGCTAATCTTCCTCAAAATAAAAAAAAATTCCCCAAGAGAAAAAGCAAAGGATTCTACAGGCTGTGTGAGGAGGAGAACTAAAGAAGAAACTAAAGATCTCAGATACTGGTGTGTCCAAGAGAAGCCTATCTTGTGCCTGGCCCTCTGTGCAAGCTAAGTCTGAGGGAAGTCACTTGAATTCCTCCAGATGGTTTGAGGATCAGATGCACCAGGGCATGTGCCTCGTTTTCTTGGGAAGGCAGTCCCCAGCTCCTAAGTCTTACCCTCACTTTGCCTAGCGTGGTGAGGCATCAGAAGAATAGAAATGACTGCTTTGGGGATTTGGGAAGATGCATCCAAGGAGCCTCATGGTCCCCACAGGACCCAGAGTGTCATGAGAAGCTGCAGAAAAAGCAATCCCAGCAGATGCCTCAGTAAATGAACGATGACTTATGACCTATCACCACTCAAGTTAAGTAAAGCTCAACAAATGGAGATCCTGAATGGAATCAGCCCATCTGAATTATTTGAAAGAACTTTCAATTTATTAAGATTAATTTTTCATTAACTTGGTGAAGTCGGGATATTAAATACAAATTTAATTATAGAAAATAAATTTACATTTCTTGCAGACCTGAGTTTGGGTACTCATTACATCTGCATATCTTTGATTCTCTCCAGGACATTTTTGCAACGTAATAGGTAAAGCTATGTGATGTACTCTATAGGTTCTTGTTTTCTTATTCTTTTTTTTCCATCTTAAGCATCCTTTGCACTGATTTTTGCATTTCCTTTAATAGATAAGTGTCTTTCTTTTGATGCAATTGGAAAGCTTTGCTTTTTTTTTTTCTGAGGAAGATTAGCCCTGAGCTAACATCTGCTGCCAATCCTCCTCTTTTTGCTGAGGAAGACTGGCCCTGAGCTAACATCCGTGCCCATCTTCCTCTACTTTATATGTGGGACTCCTACCACAGCATGGCTTGCCAAGCTGTGCCATGTCCACACCCAGGATCTGAACCAGCGAGCACCAGGTCACTGAAGCGGAACATGCGAACTTAACCCCTGGGCCACCAGGCTGGCCCCTGGAAAGGAATTTTTAAAACCCTTTTGGGGAATCATTATTTGAAAACAGAAGGCTAACAAATGATCTATCACTTTGATTAACCCACTGTATGGTCTTTTTTTTTTTTTTTTTTGAGGAAGATTAGCCCTGAGCTGACATCTGCCACCACCTATCCTCCTCTTCTTTGCTGAGGAAGACTAGCCCAGAGCTAACATCCGTGCCAATCTTCCTCTACTTTATATATGGGATGCCTACCACAGCATGGCTTGCCATGTCCACACCCGGGGTCTGGGCCAGCCAACTCATGGCTGCCAAAGCAGAGCATGCGAACTTAACTGCTGCGCCACCAGACCGGGCCCAGGTCTTCTTGCTTTGAGGGGATAGTACACAGCATAGACAGAGAGAAGCTAGGCACTATCTCCTACTCAGATATCCTTTCCTTGTACTTTGTCTTTCTGCAGAGCCTTGAAAGTAGTTGTCCTGAGTGGTTTATAGTTTATCCATGTTCTGAATGATGCTTCTAGAGGAGATTTAAGTGATCCTGAGGGTGCAGAAAAGTAGCAGGATTGAAAGCCATAATTACTATGAAACAAGATATTCTGTCTAGAGTGAAGTAATTTGCTAAACATGAATTCTGTAGTAGCAATATAGGTGGATCCGTCATACTGTCAGCAAGAGATATAGAAACATGGGCATTCTTTGAGTATCCATTTGAAACTATAGGCATGGTCATCCATCTCTGTGATTGGTGGGCAGTAGACTTAGAGATTCTTGAAGAATCTCGAAGATTCTGTCAGGCATAGGGTTATGAGGAACATGCTAGAGACACGATGCAGGCACAACACAAAGCCTGTTGTGGGGAACATTTATAGAAGAGTCAGCAAAGTGTCCACCGTCTCCCAAGTCCCCATTATCCCATAGGGAGGCAAGCTTGGGTCAGGCACAGCTGGACATTCTACAAATAGTGTTCCAGGAAAAAACCCTGCCCTCAAGCTCTATGTATTCAAGGTGAATGGGAGGGAATGGGGACACTAATCAACCAGAGTTTTCTAGTTGGAGGAATGGCCATGACCACTAGAGGGACATTTTGTGGGACAGTTGTCTAAAGAAGTTCAAACATCGGCTCTGGTACCTGCAAGTAACCCGTTGTGGCCCTTCCTGCTCCACCAGCTCAGACCTGCTGAGCCAGCTCTTTGCTAGGCTACTCAAGGGTAGAGGGAATTGTCTTAGCATCCCAGCAGACGCAGGGTTTATCTCCTCTTGCTTCTAAATCTGAGATTTAAATTGAAGGGAATGGTTTGAAGGGAATGAGCCATTCATGGAGGCAGATACCACTGCAAGTTGATTGCAATGATTGTTATAGTGGGGATTGGGTCAGGAAATAAGATTTGCTCTTAAGAGGACCATGTCAAATCTACGAAAAGGGTCATCTATGAGATAAAATCCAGGATTTTCTAGAAATGTTTGGTTACCAATCTCTTCACTCTTTGGGAGCCAGGGCTTCCCAGGTCAGTCCTCGAGCTAGGTACAGATATTCCTTTTTTCTTTTTTTGAGGGAAGATTAGCCCTGAGCTAACTACTGCCAATCCTCCTCTTTTTGCTGAGGAAGACTGGCTCTGAGCTAACATCCATGCCCATCTTCCTCCACTTTTTTTGTATGTGGGACGCCTACCACAACATGGCTTGCCAAGCGGTGTCATGTCCACACCCAGGATCCAAACCGGCGAACCCTGGGCCACTGAGAAGCGGAGCCTGCCAACTTAACCGCTGTGCCACCAGGCCAGCCCCCTAGGTACAGATATTCTAAGTGTGGTCCAAGGCATGTGTGTCATATGGAATGGCCCCAGATTCTGCTTATACCCCATTGGCCAGATATTACTCACACAGCCACATCTAACTTTTAGAAGCTTGGGAAATGTATTTCTTTCTCTGAATGGCACGTGTGCCCAGATAAAAACTCTTTGGCAGTTTATCCCAAACCCTTCATGACAGTATCAGTGAAAAAGGATTTGTTATACAAATACAAGGGTATCTTATGGAAGCAGAGGGCAGGAAGCCTAACCAGGCCTAATGAAGACCTTGAATAGGGCTTATCAGGAACCAAGGCCATTGTTCTATCTATCTTTCTAGAAGCAAAAAGGGCCTTGACCATGCCTTTCTGCAGATCAGCCATTTGCGTGGTCATCAGCACACATTCACTCAGCAAATGTTTAATGAACACTTACCACGGACTAAGACTGTTCTGACACTGAGGATAAAGAAGGGAATCAAAGAGGCAAAAACACATATCCTCAAAACATTCATCTGAGGCCCGAAAGTTATATATTTCCTTTCTTCCAAGGACCCATAATTTTCCAACTTCCTGTTTCTATTTCTCAATTCCAATTCTTCTACAGGATTAAGTGGAGGTCTTAAAACTTCAAAGAAAGTTGGTTTCAGGTTGGAGAGGTTCAGCCTCCTGACCTCCTAGCAGCAGAGGGCACCATTGAGCCTCAGGTGCAGTGGAAAAGGGTTCTGAAGCCCAGCCAGACCTCTTTTCTGACTTCTGTGTTCCAGGTGCCCCTCAGCTGTGCAGAGAGTGACTTCTAAGGTTCAGGGTGAGGCCTGGGAGCTGGGAGTCATCGTGACAGTGGTGAGATGGGAAACCTCCATGCAAAGCACAGAGAAAGAGAGTAAAAGTTAGTAGCCACCGTGAAACTGAAGTAGAAAACCAAACAGTGCCAATAAAATGTCAGTCTGATGGAAACAGGCTGAGACAAAAAGCAGGTACAAGGAAGTAAGACAACAGGAGGCAACAAGATGAGTAAGCAAGTTTGGAAGGCATATTATTAAAGATTAAATCCAGGGGCAGGGCAGACATTAGAACTGGTTGATCCAGTGATTTAGTGATGTCATGAGACCCATCTCTTTCTTCATCCAGAGTTATAGAGTGGCTGCCTGTAGCAAGCAACATTGCATGCTTCCCCCATGTGGTAGAAGAAAAGAAACGGCTTTCCATAGCTCACTCTCAAGCGAAGAACCTTCTTAGAAGCCTTCAGCAAACCTCTCTCAGTGCTTATCAGAACTAGGTCACCTGGGGTTGCTTTTAGACCAGTGGTTCTCAACCACAGGCAGTTTCTCCCCCAAGGAGATATTTGGGAATACCTGGAGACATTTTTTGCTGTCACAGCTGGGGAAGGGGGGTGCTACTGGCTCTAGTGGGTAGAGGTCAGGGATGCTACTAAATATCATACAATGCACAGGACAGCCCCCAACAACAAAGACTTATTCCAGCCAAAACGTCAAGAGTGTCAAGACTGGCAGACCCTGTTTTAGACCAACCAGGCCCACTCCTCTGAAGCACCCAGGCTACGTGTTGGAGAGGTAAACACCAGAGAAAGACTGATAACGAGTAGTCAGAGGAGTAGGAGAAGATGGAAAAAATGTCCTGTTCAAAAGCCAAAGGAGGGGCCAGCCCGGTGGCACAGTAGTTAAGTCTGCACATTCCACTTCGGCGACCTGGGTTCGCTGTTTCCGATCCCAGGTGCAGACCTATGCACCATTTGTCAAGCCATGCTGTGACATGCACCCCACATATAAAATAGAAGAAGATGGGCACAGATGTTAGCTCAGGGCCAATCTTCCTCAGCAAAAAGAGGAGGGCTGGCGGTGGATGTTAGCTAAGAGCTAATCTTCCTCAAAAAAAGAAAAAAAGCCAAAGGAGGAGAATTTTAAGAAGGAAAACATGGTCAGTAGTGTCAAATGCTGTGGAGAGGTCAGGCAAGTTTATAACTGAAAATTGTCCACTAGTTTTATCCGTAAAGGGGTTACTTGTTCCTTTGCCCAAGAAGTTCTAGTAGGATGGTAAAGGACCAAAGTTAGGCTGACATGGATCGAGGAGTGAGTGAGAGGCAAGGACCAAGAGACTCTGACTATAGTCTAGGCAACTCATTCAAGAAGCTTGTCTGTGAAGGGAAGGAGAGAGAGAAATAGCTGAAGGGTCAAGGGAGTAACTTGTTTTTAAATAATGAAGAGACAGGATCATTTTTTAAATGCTGACAGGAAAGATCCAAAAGAAAGTAAAAGGTAAAAGAGAGAGGGAAAAATGAGGATGGTCTCTGAGAAGAGAATGCTATGCAGAGCCGTGCTTCTCAAACTGTAACATGCTTATGAATCGCCTGCAGGATTCTGTTAAATGGATGTTCTGAGTAAGTCTGTGTTGGGGCCTAACAGTCTACATTTCTAACAAACTCCCAGGTGAGGCCAATGCTGTTGGGCCAGGGGACCCACTGTGAAAAGTAAGAATTTAGAGCAGTGGTTCTCAAACTTAAGAATCACCTTGTGGACTTGTTAAAATAAACGTTACTGGGCCCCACTCCCAGAATCTCTGATTCAGTACATCAGGAATGGGGCATGAGAATTTGCATTTCTAACAAGCTCCCAGGTGCTGCTGATGCTGCAAGTCCAGAGATCATACTCTAAGTACCATTGATTTAGCGTATATGTTGAGAAAACGACCTTAGAAGAGCAAGCTTCACCACAGAGAAGATAAGGAAAAGGCAAAGACTGACAGGGTTGCAGATAAGTTTGTAGGCTTGGGGTGAGGTAGAATGCTGAAGAGCTTACTGCCCGTTGGCCTGTATCTTCTCTGTGAAGTAGGAGAGAAATCATCAGCTGAGAGCAAGGGAGAGGCTGAGGGGATAAGGAACTATAAATATGAGGTGAAAACTTATTGCCCTCCAGTAAGCTCTTCTCATAAGACCATACAAAAAGGCAATTTGCCTTGTTACTTATTGAAAGAATGTTTTGAAATTAATTCATCCAGACAAGTTGACCAGAAAGTTATGTGGTGTGGTGGAGGAATTGTTAGATTTTCCTTAGGCTTTGCAAAGGCGTTCCTGGACCCAATTTCAACGTGTGTGTAGGCTTCCCCACATCAACAAGCAGTTCTTGGTCACTAGCAGAGTGTCCAAGAATTCAACTCAATTCTAACACTGTCTACCTGGAAATAGATTCAGATTCCACTGGTAAAGGTCTCAGTTCCACAGGACTGCCTTCCCCTTCAGATGCCAGCCAGTCACAAGCCCAGGTCGCCTGTGCTTCTGACTGACTGGTTATAAAACAGGTTTCAATGACCCCCTCCTCAGGTTCGACTAATTTGCTAGAATGGCTCACAGAACTCAATAAAATCCATTTACTCACTAAATTATCGATTTATTACAAAGGATATTAAAGGATACTAATCAAAAGCCAGATGAAGAGATACATAGGGCAAGGTCCTGAATGGAAGAGCTTCTGTCCTGGTGGAGCTTGGGGCCTGGCGCGGTGGCACATGGAAGCATTTTAGCTCCCCAACGTGAAAGCTCTCCAAAAAAAGAGGGCTAATGAGCTGTCCTTCTGGGTTTTTATGAAGGCCTCATTACACAATAGTGATTGACTAAGTCATTGGCCATTGGCAATTGATTCAGCCTTAAGATTTCCCCGCCTCTTCCCCAGAAAACAGAAGGTATGACTGAAAGCTCCAATCCTCTGATCACAAGATCTGATCACTTATTAAAGTGATCAAGAGCTGATTCTCCTTTTTTTTAAGATTTTATTTTTTTCCTTTTTCTCCCCAAAGCCCCCCAGTACATAGTTGCGTATTCTTCGTTGTGCGTCCTTCTAGTTGTGGCATGTGGGACGCTGCCTCAGCATGGTTTGATGAGCAGTGCCATGTCTGCGCCCAGGATTCGAACCAACGAAACACTGGGCCGCCTGCAGCAGAGTGCGCAAAGTTAACCACTCGGCCACGGGGCCAGTCCAAGAGCTGATTCTCTTGACAACCAGCCACCACCCTTGGGTCGGGTTCAAAAGTCACCTCATTAATATAACAAAAGGCACCCTTCTGGCTCTCATCACTCAGGAAATTGAAATTCCAAGAATTTTGGGAGCTGAGAGCCAGGAACTGTGGATGAAGCCCAAATATATATGAGAAATATAGTTTGATCATCTGAATGACCAAATATACATTTCTTATAAATCACAATATTGCAGGCTGGTAACTAGAAACATCTGCTTTGGAAATTTCCGAGCCCAAGTCTTGTTGACTAGGCATTTTGATGTAGAAATTTAGGAATTCAATTGGTTTTAGGGGCCAGCCCGGTGGCACAGCAGTTAAGTTTGCATCCTCTGCTTTGGCGGCTCAGGGTTTGCCGCTTCAGATCCCAGGCATGGACCTTGGTACTGCTTGTCGACCATGCTGCGGCAGGCATCCCACATATAAAATAGAGGAAGATGGGCATAGATGTTAGCTCAGGGCCAATCTTCTTCAGCAAAAAGAGGAGGATTGGCGGTGGATGTTGATGTGGGTTCGGTGAGCAGAGGAGTCGAAAGAAAGATTTCTTGGGCTCTCAAGATCTGGCATTAGTGCTCTTTTATTTAGAGAATAGTGTGGAATAGCATGGGGACAGGACCCATGGGCAGTCAGGCTGCTGCGTGGGGACAGGGCCCACAGACAGGAGGAGCCGCTGCTGCTGCCCCGAGTTGAGGGTTAGGGCTAATTTTTTAAGGCATGGGTATGTGAGTCATCTCTTTATAAGACAAAGGAAAGAACATGAAAAAAGTTAAAATGGTATCAGTGTAGGTGGGGTCTGGTCATTGGGTGATCCCATGACTTTTAGACAAGAATCAAATCGGATTAAGTAAAGGTCAGAAGCCACCACCCTAAATCAGTTACATGAGACTGCCAGACAGCAACCAACTTAAGTTCTTGCCTTCCCCATTAAGAGTTTCTAGAGACAAGGTCATCTCTTTTCTTCTTCCTGGTAGAGAGAGGGAGGCACCTTTTACAGATAGAGATTTACCTTACAAATGTAAATGTGTCCCAACAAAGGGCAAGTTCCATTCCCCAGAGCCTCCTTCCCTGTCCCAGTTTATCTAAAGCAATCAGCCCAAAACAATCCTGATGCCAAAGAGACATATCCTGGGGTGGCCAATTTCAGGTCCCTACAAGGTCATCCCCTCTTCCTTCACAAATGCAAATGTCTCTCAAAAGGGCAAGCAAAATTCCAGTCCTGCTTCTCATCTGCAGTTTTAAAAGTAACCAGCCTACAAATCCTCATCATAAACCATTTTAAAATTAAGCAGCCTAAAAATCCTCATCAAAATGAGTTAACTTCTCTTAGCTTCAGTTTCTCACTTGTTACGTGGGGCCAATGATGGTACGTATCTCGTAGAGTTGTTGGGAGAATTAAATGAGATAATGTGGTAAGCACTTAGCTCAATGCCTGTCACAGTAAGTGCTTTACCAAGTCAATTTCTCTCTTTGAGTCTCAGCTTCACAAAGTTCTTGTGAGGGGATTGGATTAAGTCAATTCTAAGGCCACACTCATCTTCATTCATAATTCTAGGTGACCATTCATTGAAGTTTCAAAATATATAGAAATATTGTTATTAATGTAAAAGCTAACACTTATTGAGCCATTTTTGTGTGCTAGGCATTATTTTAAGCAGTTTACACATATGAATTCAGTTGATCCTTACAATAGCTCCATGAGATGAGTTCTATTATTATCCCCATTTTGTAGATGAGAAAACTGGCACTGGAAGGAAATTTGCTCAGAGTCACAGAGGAAATATGCAATAGAGTTTGCTCCCACACAGTCTAACTCCAGGGCTATATTCTCCACCACTGCACAGTGTAGCCTCTTCAGGGCATGTAATGTGAATTCACTTCAGACTATGTGTCAAATAAGTGGATCAGATGAGGTAATTGTCAGTTGGTATTAATGAATTTTAGGATTTCAGAGTCTAGAAAATGGTTTCCGGAACAAGCTGTTCCTGTTTTTGCTGGAATCCCAAGAAGATGACCTTGTGGTGACCACTAGGGTGTGGTACCAATTAACCAGGGGTTAGTTTTAAGCATATTACTTCATACAAACTCTCAACAGTCTCCTCTATAGGTGGCCAAATAATTATACTTATTTAACTGGTGTCAGACACAAATAATCAATAACCAATCTATAGATAAGAAAGATAGAGTGATATTTATTAAGCAAATGCTGAGGACTAGCCCAGAAGTATTATCTCCACCAGAGAAAAAAGCACTCCAGGGAAGTGTGGTTTACAGCATGGTTATATACAGTTTCAGAACAAAGAACATACATCAAGCATGAGAGGAATACAATTTTTTTCCCCCAAAGTCACAAGGATATATTTTGTTGCAGTTTAGCACACACACAGCAGGTCAACTTGAACTTGGTTCTCTGGGAAGAAAAACTTATCTTCAAAGAAGTACTGGCATTGGAGTCAGACAAAAGGAGACATTTATCCCTATCTTTAAAGAGTGCATTCTTTGTTTTGGGAAAATGTTTGAAGCAGATGTAAAATGCATGTTTGATGGATCATAAGTTAGGCTGCTCTGGGAAAAACAAGTTTTAGGCTGAATCAGACTTAAATCACAATGGCTTCCCCATATACCTCAATATGGGGAAACATTATTTTCACCACTGGACTCTTATGATACTTAAATGGTATAGTTTATGTGAATTGAAAATTATAATAATGGTTACTATTTGTTGAATATCTATTTCATGCTGGATCCCTTATATAAAATAGCCTTAATGTAAGAGCTCTGCAAAGGTAAATACTAATACTTCAATTTAAAACATAAAAATTTGAAGTTAGGGGCTGGCCCCGTGGCCGAGTGGTTAAGTTCGCGCACTCCACTGCAGGCAGCCCAGTGTTTTGTTGGTTCAAATCCTGGGCGCGGACATGGCACTGCTCATCAAACCACACTGAGGCAGCGTCCCACATGCCACAACTAGAAGGACCCACAGCGGAGAATATACAATTATGTACTGGGGGGCTTTGGGGAGAAAAAGGAAAAAATTAAATCTTTAAAAAAAAAATCTGAAGTTAAAAATTTGCTAGAGGTCAAAGAAGTTTTCCTATTTCCAAAGTTTTAGAATGAAAATAATTTTTTCAAAACAAAGTAGTGTACATTGAACTTTCACAACGTTGGGGTCTCTCAATCTCCCTAATAAGGCTTTACTTTCAGTTTATGAGGTGTTTCACATCTGGTTCTGGATAATTAGTGGCAATCTTATTCAGCACCTTCTCTACTGCAGCATAGTAAAGAGAGGAAGAAATAAATCAATCAACAAACATATAGTACAGGAGCCAGCCCTGTGGTGCAGCAGTTAAGTTCGCATGTTCCGCTTCAGTGGCCTGGGGTTTGCTGGTTCAGATCCTGGGTGCAGACCTACACACTGCTTGTCAAGCCATGCTGTGGCAGGCATCCCACATATAAAGTAGAGGAAGATGGGCATGGATGTTAGCTCAGGGCCAGTCTTCCTCAGCAAAAAGAGGAGGATTAGCGGCAGATGTTACCTCAGGGCTGGTCTTAAAAAAAAAAATATATATATATATATATGTATATATATAGTATAAAATAATAAAATCCTCAAAGGACAAATTACAATGTCATTGAGATTTGATCTGTGGGAAAAGATTCAGAAGGTGAAGTGAAGTGAGGAGATGTCAGAATTGTAGGTTGATTTGATGGGATGATGGTAGGGAATGAGGGAGGCAGGGAGATTCTCTATTTAAAATAAAGATGATTTCCTCCACCTCACCTGGCAATGGATTGATTTCCCTACACTCATTTCAGAAGCTTGTGTCTCATAGGCTTTTCAGTGATTGACTCTTTTGGACATGTTTCATGGGATGGAACATAATGAATTCTTCCTCTCTCCTCTGCTTCCTCCTCAACAAACACACCTTCCTGCCCAAGATTATGTTCATCTGATCAATACCCTTGCCTTTGAGCAGGATAGTTCCTCTGCCACTCCAGATCTCTGAGATGGCCAACTGCCAACCCCATTCCATTCCCCAGTCCTATGACTGTTGAAAAGGAAAAGGAAGAAAAAGTAGCTGAGATCTTCCAGACTTTTCAGTCCTTTGGAGACTTCACCTGTTTTCTTTGGTTACACTCAGTCCCTCTTTCATTGGACAAACATGGAATATACATTGAACACCCACTAGTATATACAATGGCTTGGAAGTAATTGAATGATAGAGCCCAACTAGACCTGCTCCAACATGACCACCCCAGCTCCCCAGCCTGGATATCGTGACACGGAATCTGCTGAGACTTTATCTGAATATAGCCATTTCAGGAGATCACCTGAAAAGGACACTAGAGTTTCATCTTCAGGTCAGCTGAACTCACCTAACATTCTTGGATTTTACCCAAAATATGGGCATCTTTCATTTAGCCTCTAGATCTCCCACTCTTTTCTTTTTCTCTCCTATACTTCCAGACAATGCCACTATATTCTCTCTCTCCTGACTCATCCTCCCACTGCTCCCTTCCACAGTGAAATATTTTTCCACTGTGCCTTCGGATATTTATTGCCATTATAAACAAACTTCCCCACATTCTCTTCTCTTCTGCAATCTTCCCTCCCTCTCTCCCTTGTTGTCTCATCCTGAAAATCCTACTCCTGGTACTATCCTTTTGAAGTTAGGGAGCTCCTGGTCTCCCGTAATCCACACATCATCATAGGCTGGAGGGAATTTAAAATTTTCCTCATTTCCATTATTTCCAAATCAGTAGGCTCAGATGGGTAAAAATCTCTTTACCACTTTTCTTTCCTATCCCCTAGTTTGCAGTTACTATTCTACATCTGTAAGAGCCTGGAGCACCTGGCTCCTATCACCCTCTAACCCCTATATCGTGCCAGCACCCTGATAACTTTGCTTTCCTTTGGAAGAACCATTAAACCCCATAACCTCACACTTCCACAACTTACTCAAGTAACATATATTGTCACTCCAGGTCAACCAGACTCACATATGCTAGAAATGGCTCCACTTTAGAAGTCTTTGACTCCAATGTATTTGCCGTTTTCTATCTTTTGCCTCTTCATGCCCTAATTTTGTTACTATTGTTCTTAGAGCATACAGACACCTATAGGTCTTTTTTTTCCCCAGCTTTATTAACGTTTGACTGACAAATGAAAAAAAAGACCTATAGGTTCTTGATCTTTCTTCTTTTCCCAACCCATCAGCCCCATTGTTGTGTGCCTTTAGGTCCCTTTAGTTTGACTTCTATGGTTTATCAGCTCAACCACTCTTTCAGGAGCACACTCAACTTCCCTACATCCCTCCCTTCTTCTATCAACCTGGACATCAACATACCATCTCTAGAACAAATCCTGTGCCATCTTCTCTGCTCCTATGTCAAGAATGATGAGGAAGGCTATGAGGATAAGTGCTGCTACAAATTTTTGAATCCATAGGCCCAGAGTAACACTCAAGAACCTTATTCCTGGTCCTTGGTCAATTCCCTTCCTCTTCTATTCTTCTCTCCCACCATTCCAAGCTTTCCCTATTCGCTTCCAGCCCCCTAAATCCAGAGCTACTCACTCTGCAGCTGACTCTTGACTAGTTTTTTTTTTTTTTTTTTTTTGGCAGAGGATTAGTCCTGAGCTAATTACTGCCAATCCTCCTCTTTTTGCTGAGGAAGACTGGCCCTGAGCTAACATCCATGCCCATCTTCCTCTACTTTATACGTGGGACGCCTACCACAGCATGGCTTTTGCCAAGCGGTGCCACGTCTGCACCTGGGATCTGAACTGGCGAACCCCAGGTCGCTGAGAAGCAGAACATGCAAACTTAACTGCTGTGCCATCGGGCCAGCCCTTGACTAGTTTTTAAGTCACTTTCATGTTATGCATTTGCATAACAGATCTTCCTTCTTGGTCAGTTTTTGTTATTTTTATTTTTCCCAAATCTTTCACTAATCCAGATTAATCCAGTATAATACATTTTTCCTCTTCTTCTCCCCAAGGACCCCCTCAGTACACAGTTGTATATTCTAGTTGGAGGTCCTTCTAGTTCTGCTATGTGGGACACTTCCTCAGCGTGGCTTGATGAGCAATGCTGTGTCCGCGCCCAGGATCCAAACCAGTGAAACCATGGGCTGCCGAAGCGGAGCGCCCAAACTTAATACTTGGGCACAGGGCTGGTCCCTAATACATATTTCTTTTAATCTACATCTGCAGAATGAAAAAGACTGAATCATAGAGAAGAGCTGAGAAAAGAGATGGAAGAAAAAGACCGTATAGCTCCCCATTTTGATTGACCCATCCTCAGTTATTTGAGCCTAATAATCCTTTTTTACTTAATCTAGTTTGAATTGGACTTCTGTCACAACAAAAAGTATCTCAACTAATATATCCATCTCTTGTGTATGCTGTGTTTATCTTTTTCTTCTGTTGCTTAAGAGTCATAGACCCAGCGATTTTCCTCATTATTCATATTTGAGTGAGGATATGTCTAGATCAGCAAACTATAGCCCATGAGCCATACTCAGTCAGCCACCTGTTTTGTTTTTGCAACCCACAAGCTAAGAATAGTTTTTACATTTTTTAATGGTTATATTTTAAATGGTTATATAAGAACCATAGAAGCCTTGATTGTGTCTCTTGGCCCACAAAGCATAAAATGTTTACCTATCTGGCCGTTTAAGAAAAATCTTGCCAACCCCTGATTTAGATAGACATGGTCATTAACTAAAAATATTGGGCATTTATTTTCCTTGGGTCCCTCGCTATTTACCTGGCTGCTGCTGGAGTCCTTCATTACGTGGGTTTAAATAATCAGTTCAGCATTTCAAACATCCTGCAAAGGGTTGAGAGGAAGTCAGAGTCGTGGGTCAACTTATCCAGAAGTTTGTCTTGGTGGACCTTTTCCCATTGTTTGTTCAAATTGCTGCCCAGGTAATAGTTTTTGATGTCCAATTTTCTGTTTGGCTTAGCTTCTACTTTAGGTACAGGTGTATGGCTTCCTTCCTGGCTGTTTTGCAAATTGAGTCGAGGGTAGTTGCCTCATGGGGTCAGTTGCCCCTAAAAATAAGGAAACTTCTTGCAGTGTTGAGATGAGCTACTTGCTCTAATGAGATGTACGGTCAGAGAAAGACCTCTCCACGGGTTTTTCTGTTTTCATGGCCTCTTTTTATTTATTTATTTATTTATTTAGAGGAAGATTAGCCCTGAGCTAACATCTGCCAATCCTCCTCTGTTTGCTGAGGAAGACTGGCCCTGAGCTAACACCCATGCCCATCTTCCTCTACTTTACATGTGGGAACGCCTGCCACAGCATGGCTTGACAATTGGTGCCATGTCCGCACCCGCGATCCAAACTGGCAAACCTATTTTTTTTTTAACATATGTTTTTATTTTATTTTTTGTGCTTTTTTCTCCCTGAATCCCCCCACTACATAGTTGTATATTTTAGTTACGGGTCCTTCTAGTTGTGGCATGTGGGATGCCGCCTCATCATGGCCTGATGAGTGGTGCCATGTCTGTGCCCAGGATTCGAACCAGTAAAACCCTAGGCCACTGAAGCGAGCGCGCAAACTTAACCACTTGGCCACAGGGCCAGCTCCTCAGGGCCTCTTTTTATTTCCTAAACTCTGCGCAATCTGCCTTCAGGTGCTATTGGTCTGTAGTATCAAAAGAGATTCCAGGGGGCCAGCCGTGGCGGAGTGGCCAAGTTCGTGTGCTCCACTTCGGGGGCCCAGGGTTTCACCAGGTTTGGATCCTGGTCATGGACATGGCACTGCTCATCGGGCCATGCTGGGACGGTGTCCCACATGCCACAACTACAAGGACCCACAACTAAAAATACACAACTATGTACCGGGGGCTTTGGGAGAAAAAGGAAAAATAAAATCTTTAAAAAATAAAAATAAATAAGTAAATAATAAAAATATATAACTATCTACCAGGGGGCTTTGGGGAGAAAAAAGAAAAATAAAATCTTAAAAAAAAAAAAGAGATTCCAAGTATTAATGGCCCCATCCCTCCAAAAAACAACTTTTTCTAGGAGATCTTATTTGTCTGATTAGCAGGTATTAGTGGGGATCTGGCAGGATTTCCTTTACTTGGTTTTCATGATACAGCATTGTTCTCTTGGAAATATGTATGGTTTTTAGCCTGTCATTGAGTTCCGGGTGACCATTATCTAGCAGAAATTCTTCTTTGATTGTGCTATATATATATCTATGTATCCCTTCCATCATTTCATCACTGATGTATTTTCGTCATTGATGTTAATTTTCCTTTGATTATTTAAATCATCTGCATGGAGAAAAGGAGTAGGTGTATATTTCTTTCACCTATACTCAATCGTTGGAGGATAACAAAAACTCATTAAAGATAGAAAGCTTTTGTCGAACTACCATCTGGGACCCCAAACAAGCACAGTTCACATCTCAGCAGTAAAGCCATGAATGACATGGAAACAATGTGGACTGATTCTTAGGGGAGGGACTGAGAAGTCTGGAGAAAAGGCATTGATTGACTCCACCAATGCCAGGCAAAAGTTCCAGAGCTAAGTAGGAAGGATTAGCAACTCATCTGAAACAGCCCACAATGCTCCTCCCTTCCCCACAGGTAGCAATGATGGATCAAGAACACATCCTGGGGCCCAGCCCTGTGGCCGAATGGCTAAAGTTCTGAGTGCTCCACTTCAGCGGCCCGGGGTTCACAGGTTCAGATCCCAGGTGCAGACCTACTCCACTCATCAGCCATGCTGTGGAGTCACCCCACATGCAAAGTAGAGGAAGATTGGCACAGATGTTAGCTCAGTGCTAATCTTCCTCAAACAGAAAAAGAGAAGGATTAGCAACAGATGTTATAGCTCAGGGCGAATATTCCTAAAAAAAAGAAAGAAAGAAAGAACACATCCTGGATGACAGGATGAATAAAACAGAGCCAGAAAAATCTACTGGGATTTGTTCCAGCCAGGGCACTAGTACAGCGAACTTGACAGTACTCAAGTTATCATCTTCTGTCCTGGGTGCTGCTATCTGTAAGTGGTCTTCTATTGACAGCAGGCTACAGGGATGCTCTTGATGAAATATGTTCCAGTGACCTCTGGAAGTTCCATTTAAGAGAACCATACACCTTAAGAATAATGGGAGGGTGGGTCAGCCCCATGGCCAATTGGTTAAGCTCACGCGCTCTGCTTCTGTGGCCCAGGGTTTTGCTGGTTCGGATCCTGGGCGCAGACATGGCACTGTTCATCAGGCCATGCTGAGGTGGTATCCCACATGCCACAACTAGAAGGACCCACAACTAAAAAATATACAACTATGTACTGGGGGGATTTGAGGGGGAAAAAAAAAAAGAAGAACTGGGGTATTCCACATCAGAATAAGTTTAAATCGTACTGCAACGAAGACTCAGAGTCTGAGCTTGAGTTTGATAGAAGCAGGACAAACTTTAAATAAAGACTCTGATGCAGAGATGGAGGATATATGAGAAGAACTGTGTTTAGGAATGAGCTTGCCTAGAGATCAACTTCCAGAATGGCAGAGTGAGGACCTCGGTGAACTCACTCTCCCACAAAAACAGTAAAAGTACTGGCAAAACAACTAAAATCAACCATTTTAGAACTTTGGAAATTAACCAAAGCCACAGGACAAACTGAAAATCATCCACCCAAGAGAAACTACTGAACTTTGGTTGGAAAGTAGGATCTGTGATATTTTAACTTGTGGATGGCATGCTCATCCCATCCACCTTCCCTTCCCAACTCGGTTTCACGGTAGCCACAAAAAGCCTGCAGTCTCACAGCCAATGGAGAGGACTGACCTCTTGTGGAGCTCGGTTAAAAGCAACATCCCCAGAGCACAGTCAATATTTTGTCAGAACTTGCAGCTCCCCGGAAAATCTCTATTCTTAGAGAGTTGTGGCTATTTGACTTGACTCAGAATTCAGCTCAGCAGAAAAAAAGGCCCTACTCCCAGGGGTATTATCAAAACAATAGCCATCAACTGGCAACATGGCAGCTGCCTAAGGCCGGGCTCTCAATTGGGATTAACAAGAGACAGACTGGGCGTGTAATCATACATCCTGGAGAACTAGATAACCACAGGGAACTCTGAAATGCTCCAGCATATTACAGGGGATCTAAAAGGCTGTGTGAATGCACAAGGCTGTGCACAAGCCCTGGAGAGACGGGAGAACAGAGAGGGAATGAGTAACAGGATCCAGAGCTCCATTCCCGAGGAGTGTGAGAAGAGAGGAATTACTCTTCTGGACAAATTAGAAGGGGAAATGGTGAAAGTGATATAATAGTGTGTTCCTGTAAGGGTACAAAAGTGACCCTGGCACTGAGGCTGGGCCACAACTCCTGAACCTGAGAATCAAATATACAGGACGGAAGTGAAGAGCTCAGTGGCCTTTGCCTTCCTCTAATCTATGATGAAAGTCTACGTTATGGGCAGCTGAGGGTATCAAGAAAAGCAGGGAGACCTGGAGTTAAGGAAGGGTAGGAACGAACTAGGAATCCTTGGGGATAGGGCCTGAACCATACACTCTCTTCTCTCCTTAGAGTTTTCATATTTGTCATATATTATCCCCGGAATAGAGACAATAGCTATTACTGCATGCTCCTGCATGTGTCTGGGACTCACAAGATCATTGGAGCTATCAGAATAAGAATTAGGGGAAGAATAGGAGAGGGGGTAATATGTCAATGTAACTTCAGCACAGTCTTGAACTAGTCTCCTCCCTAGAGTGAAGCTGGATGCTCCCTTTTGGATGGCCCAGAATCCCTGTTCACACTCTTCCCCATTCCATCAAACCCTTTCTTCTTCTGCTTTGTCCAGGTCTAGATTCTTTTCTCTCCTCCTTTATCTGTCCCTATTCTCTGTAGTATTCTCCCATACTCACAACCATCAGTTTGTTCCCACATGTCCCCAGCCGTAGCTCCCTAGAGGGACCGGGTGCTAAGATATCCAAGTTTCTGTACAGAGACCTCAAATACAATGATAACTATTCGGTTCACCTGAAAGCAGAGCCTGAGACAAGGAACTGAGTGAAGGTAGTTCACAGGAGGGACTGAGGAGAATGAAATAGAGAAGGAAAAGATCATATAAGGGTCATTACCTAGGTTGTTGCTGTGGGGAACAGGGGCTCCAGTTATCCAGGGCCTCCTGAGAAACTACAGAATGCCTCCCAGAATGGTCCATCTGAAGGATGGGAGGCTGGATCATCATCCACTCCCATTCCCCTTTGGATGAGTTTGCCCCAGACTGCACTTGTCTATGGATCTAGCAGACTCCTATGGCATTGGAGAATGTCCTGGGGCGGAATATGCGAGATGCACTGTAGTCACAGGCACTGTCTGTGCTAGGTGCCCGTGAGCTCACATGTAACTATCTATCACAGCTGTGCCTGAAAGCAGGGATAAATCGAAGGGATATAATGCAGGAGCCCAGAGGGTTTGCTGTAGGCCTCTCCTCTGATTTTTTTTTTTTTTTTTTAGCACCTGTACTACATTCCCCTGCCTTTTTTTAAATTTTATTTATTTTATTTTTCCTTTTTCTCCCCAAAGCCCCCCAGTACATAGTTGTATATTCTTCGTTGTGGGTCCTTCTAGTTGTGGCATGTGGGACGCTGCCTCAGCGTGGTTTGATGAGCAGTGCCATGTCCGCGCCCAGGATTCGAACCAACGAAACAGTGGGCCGCCTGCAGCGGACTGCGCGAACTTAACCACTCGGCCACGGGGCCAGCCCCCTCTCCTCTGATTTTTAAAACTTTCTCATCAGAAACCATTATTGATGACATAACTTGTAATGGGTGTTTATTTGTATCACTTCCTCTAACTGAAATTCAAATGTGAAATTCCTTGTTGGCAGAGAGGGAGAAATACACAATTTGCTAAACTTAGGATACAGCAACAGGAGGGAAGAGACAAGAAAGAGCTGCGAGGGGCTGCCACATGACTCAGTAAAGGTGGAGTAGGAGATAATTTGAAGTTTCAAGTACTTGCATAAATTTCAGGTATTTTTTTCTGTATAAACCCAGAAATTAGATTGCAGTTTTACTCTAATATTTCTCGAGAGAAGATTTCAAAGCTCTTGTCTGTAAATGTTCTATGTCTGAGGTCAAGGAATGCTTCTTACCTTTGTTTAAAAGATTTCCAGAGCTTTTAGTTGCTACTCCTGTGGGTGGGGAGAAACAGTCATGATTTACACTTTTTGCAAATTATAAGGCAGCTATTGAATTCTCACATGACGTGGGATTTTTGATTTTGTGATTTTCCCATTGGGTATGGGTATTCTATGCTGTTGGAGAGGGGACATAGTATTTACTAACTTCCCACAATCTCCTAGCACCTGAACCTTTACTCCATATGCTTTCCCAAAATATCTTGCTACCACAATAGCTAACAACTTGGACAGCACAAGATGAATTAGAACAACGAATATTTTCCTCTTAATGATTGTATCATGCTTAATTTGGAGGAAAGCAGAAAAGACAAGAGAAAAGGTGGTGGAGTCATCAAAGGCTATTTCGTCTGGTTTGCCTGGTGAGTGGACCCAAGTGGAGAGTTTGTTTACCCCTTGGGCCCACTCTTATCCCCAGTGACTTTGTCCTAAATGGTTGTTATAATGGAAACCACATTAGTTATGTCCACCAGGGAGCATTTTCAAAATAGAGTGTATAAAATTATGTTGCAAGATTTGTTCTTGCCTAACTGGGGAATGATCCAAAGTTACAAAGTGGACATTCAGTTTCAGAGAGGGTGTGCCCCCTCTGAAGAAAGCAGGGCCTTTGAGGACAGTTGGGAGTAGAAAAGAAAGATAGTACATATTGTCAGGATGTAAGAGAGATTTCTATTGCCTCAGGGAGCTAGGGACTCAGGTATCATCTGTGTATCAAGTCTTAGTACATGATGGACTTGATGACCTTGATTTTTCTTAGGATTGTAGGCAGATTCTGTTTGGTTAGGAATACCTGAGCTCCCCTCTTCTCTCTTGAATGTTAGGTCTAATGGTTTGATTCAAAACAGATAATTTGCTTATTGACTCACAGAAATCCTCATCTACCCTGAGTAGACAGGAAAGTACCAGTAGTGAATTTTTTACTTATCTCTAGCAAGTCAATGAGAAAACAGACACCCAGATCAACCCTATGCATATTACCGAACCTGAAGTGAGTTCGCTTACCCGTTGTGCAGCAAGCCAATCTCTGACACCGGGTGTGGTGGAAGAAAGTAGGAATTTTATTTTTTTGCACAGCGCTGAGCAAGGAGAGAGGGCAGCTAACGCTCAAATCCCAAACTCTCCGAAAAGCTAAAAGGAAGGGTTTTTATTTGGGGCTTTAGGAAGGGCGGGGGAGCATATGGCCTTGCTGGTCGGAGCTTTCCCACCAGCCTGTCTCTGACCTTGAGACACTTGCAGAGAGGAGGGAGCTCGTGACCTTGCTGGTCAGCAGCTTTCTCACCAGCTCGTGTCTGTTTGTGGGGAGGAGATGGTCCAGGTGCTTGTCCTTGACGGTGTCTGTCTCCATGGAGGATAGCGGATTCTGGAGGCAGGAAGCCAGAGAGTAAGCAGGGAATGAGTGTTTTGGTTTTAAACCCATATATGCTAGGTTTAATGTGGGGAAACTGATACCAGGGTCAGTATCATGCAGACCAGATTGGTAGTTTTCAAGATCCTCAAGTACTGAAGTACTTATAGCTTTTATCTGCTTGGCATCTCTGCTGTCACTTTTTTCTGGTAGCAGACTTGCCCTTTAGGCAGAGAGAAGGCATTTGGCCAAGATAAATTAATCATAATACCTCATCGGCAGAGATTAGGCCGCCAGCCTCATGGGCATGCGCAGATTCTGTCTCCTAAGAATTGCAATCCTGAGTGGAGATACATACAGACAGTTTAGAATGGAGATGCCTTATGGTAACATCCAAAAGGGAAGTTCTGTGAGGTGCCTGGGCTGTTCTTCCCTCTATTCCTTCCAATCTAGGCAGAACAATTAGGCAAGAAAAAGAAATAAAAGATATCCAAATCAGAAAGGAAGAAGTAAACTATCTCTACTTGCAGATGGTATGAACTCTGTAGAACACCCTAATGAATCCCCAAAAAACTGTTAGAACTAACAAATGACTTTAGTAAATCGCACGATCCAAAATAAACACGAAAATCAATGGTACTGCTACACACTAGCTACAAACAACATAAAAAGGAAATTAAGAAAACAATTCCAAATAAGTCCTGGGGATGTAATGTACAGCATAGTGACTATAGTTAATAATACTGTACTGCATATTTGAAAGTTGTAAGAGAGTAAATCTTAAAATTCCTCATCATAAGAAAAAAAAGAAAAAAAAATTTGGGGGGGCAGGCTCCATGGCTGAGTGGTTAAGTCTGCACACTCTGCTTAGGGGGCCCAGGGTTTCACTGGTTGGGATCCTGCGTGCCGGACATGGCACCACTCATCAAGCCATGCTGAGGTGGCATCCCACATGCCACAACTAGAAGGAGCCACAACTAAACACATGCGCAACTATGTACAAGGGGGTTTGGGGAGAAAATGGAAAAATAAAACCTTTTAAAAATATATATGTATATATATATATGTATACATATATATATATATATATATATATATATATGTATATAACTGTTGAGTTCAAATCCCAGCTCAGGTGGGATTAAGTTCATGCCATAACTAGAAGGACCTGCAATTAAAAAATATACAACTATGTACTGGGGGGACTTGGGGAGAAAAAGCAGGAAAAAGAAAAAAAGAAGATTGGCAACAGTTGTTAGCTCAGGTGCCAATCTTTAAAAAAAAGAAAAAATTTTTGTAACTATATATGGTGACAGATGGTAACTAGACTTTTCGTGGGCATCATTTTGCAATGTCTACAAATATCAAATCATTATGTTGTACACCTGAAACTAATATAATGTTATATGTAAACTATATCTCAATTAAAAAATGATTGCTTGTATAGATACACTTTTAATAAAAGGTAAGCTCCTTGAGGAAAAAAAAATCCACTTATAATGGCATCAAAAGAATAAAATACTTGCAAATACATTTAATCAAAGAGGTGCAAGAATTGTATACTGAATACTATAAAACATTGCTGGATGAAATTAAAGGCCTAAATAAATGGAAAGAAGCCCTATGTAACGGATTGGAAGGCTTAACATTGTTAAGATGTCAATACCACTCAAAGTGAACTATGGATTCAATGCAATCCCTGGCAAAATCCCAATTTTTTTGTCTGGCAGAAATGGAAAAAGGCAAGATTATTTTATCCATTCTAAGTTTTCCGATATGATCACATTTAAGAAATACTTTCTAAAACACATAAAGAATCACTAAAAAATAAATATTACTTAAAAATGAATTTATGGAAAATAGTATGGCAGTTTCTCAAAAAATTAAACACAGAGTTACCTTATGATCCAGCAAGTCTACTTCTAGGTAAATACTCACAAGAATTGAAAACAGGGACTCAGATATTTGTACACCTATGTTCACAATGGCAGTATTTTCAATGACCAAAAATTGAAGCAGCCCAAGTGTCTACCCACAGATGAATGGATAAACAAACGTGGTATATATATATCTATCTCACATATATGTGTGATATATACCACATTTATATATATATATACACACAAACACACAACGGAATATTATTCAGCTATAAAATGGAATGAAGTTCTGATACATGCTACAACATGGATGAACCTTGAAAACATTATGCTAAGTGAAATAAGCCAGGCAGGAAAGGAAAAATATTGTGTGATTCCACTTATATGAGGTACGTAAAGTAGTCAATTTTGCAGAACAGAAAGTAGAATAGAGGTTACTAGGGGCTGGGAGCATGGAGAATGGGGAGCTATTGCTTAACAAGTGCAGTTTCTGTTCGAGATGATAAAAAAGTTTTGGAAATAAATAGTGGTAACAGTTTCACAATATTGTGATTATAATTAGTGCCACTGAATTGTATACTTAAAAGTGGTCAAAAAGGCACACAAAAGAAGACGACTATTTTTTCCAAGATTTTTGCGCTACTTCAATGTCTAAGTCCTTTTCTTCTTTTTACCCCTTAGCATGTAGCAATCATTTTCTACTTTTAAATCCAAAGAAATTTAAGACACCACCACCACCACTTTCCCATTCTGTGCTGATTAGGAGTTTTTTTTTTAACTTTCTTTTTTTTTATTGAGGTAACATTTGTTTACAACATTATATAAATTTCAGATATACATTATTATATTTCAATGATAAGGCATCGTGAGAGATCATTAGATAAGCCCTCACATTTGTGGATTTCAGAGATCTACAATGTCCATTCCACAACAATGGCTGGAAGAATCCATGGGGACTGTATGTGGCTTCCTGAAAAAAGGTGGGAGAAAAATGAGTGACACTTTTAATCTTTAAGTCTGTGAAATTTCATTTAAAGAGAATCTGCATTTGGAATCTCTAGCTTTGTGAGTTAGGTTGAGAGAGATGGAGGAAGAGCCTCTGGCAGAAAGAAAAGTGACTGTACTGTGGGAAATTTTAAACAAAGAAACAAACAACAGTTTTTATACAAAGTTGGTGTCAGGATGTGAGGGAGGAGAGGAGCCCGTTAGAAATAAAGGCTGTGCTCTTAAAGTGAAAGGGACATATGAAAAAACCCTTACCCAGATAAAAGTCTTGGAAAATAGGTGGTCTGTCAGTTGTTACTATTACAGATTTAACAAAGGAGGAGTCAAGTAGTGATCTCAGAAGTAGCTGGCTCTCCCCCAGAGAAAGCCAGTCAGGAAATCTTTGAAAGGTCCTCTCTGAAAACAACAAACAGAGAGTGGGGCTGGTACTAGGGTGAAGAAAGTGAGGCACCTAATGTGCACAATTAGGGAGGTGCTCACTCTCAGGCTCCTGTAAGTGCAGGATGTGTATAAAACAGAACTACTTTCTATAATTCAATCGTAATTTCTGACTTTGAGGCCCCATCCTGCCTGAGGCAGAAAACAATTTTTGCAATTTAAGGCAAACAATCAAATTCAATTAATCTCAATTTATGTTTAAAATACAGTAAGTTTAGGTTTGTTTCTACTTGGTCCTTCGTCCCTGTGGAGTTTAACCCCCCCCGCCCCCTTCCCCCCTTCCCCCCCCCCCCCCCGCTCGGGGTTGGGAGGGAGGAAAGGTTGTCAAATTCTCAGTCTCTGGCTGTCTCATCCTCTGCTGGCTGATTTTATCTACTTTCTTAATATTTTTTGCTTTACAATACAGAAACTGCTTTTGAACTTACAGGCCAAAATTCACTGACTTTTGTTCTTGACATTCCACAGTGATATCCCCACCCTCCACCCCCGTTTTCCGAAGCAATGGGAGATTCGGAACTAATTCTAGGTTGCGGAAAAATCTTTTCTGCAAGAAGTAAAAAGAAAAAAAAAAGATCTGAAGGGTAAGGAAATACACATTAACCTTTGAAATATTATGGCCCATCCCACACACAAAGACATAGACTATAAGCAGCATGGGTAGGACTCATACAAAGCTAGGCTTAGGATGTTTATGAAGCTGAGGGAGGCCACAAGCTTTGAGACTGATGAAACAGGAGCCAGACAGCACCACACATGACAGTACCACAAAAGGTCATGTGTGAGACGGGGTTGGATGCTGGGCTGACAGTGGAAGTCTAGTTCCTTGAGAACTCTGCCAAAGACGTGCTGGGTTAAGAGGAAGTTTTCAGACCTCAGGCTCGTTAACTTCATATCTCATTCTTACAAGATTCCCACAAGGCCAGAGTTAGAAAAGTATATTATGAAAAGAATTCTAAGTGCCTGTGTTAGAATTACAGATAGAATTAGCCCTAGGAAACTAGAGCTACTGTAGCAAATTACCACGAACTGGGTGTCTGTACACAGACATTTATTCTCTCAAAGTTCTCGAGGCTAGAAATCCAAAATAAAGGTGTCCACAGGGCCGTGCTGTCTCTGAAGGCCGTGGGGGAGGGTTCTTCTTGCCTCTTCCCAGCCTCTGGTGGTTTCTGACAATCCTTGGCACTCTGGTTTTCAGACACACAACTCCAATCTCTGCCTTTGTTGTTACATGGTATTCTCCCTGTGTGTCTGTGTCTCTGTTCAAATTTCTTCTTCTTATGACAACAGTGATGGATTAGGGCCCACTTTATTCCAGTATGACCTCATCTTGAATTGATTACATCTGCAAAGACCCGACTTCCAAATAAGGTCACATTCTGAGGTACCGGGGGATAGGACTTCAACATATCTTTTTGGGGGACACAATTCAACCTTAACAGAGCCTGAAAGTAGAGAAAAAGTATAGGTGATACAGTGCTAGCATTTTTTAAAAATCAGCTTTATTAAGGTATAATTTATATACTATAAAATGCCCCCATATTAAGTGTACAGTTTTGTATGTTTAAACAAATGTATACACCCATGTAACTCCTACCACGACCACCCCAAAAAGATTCCCTCATGCACCTGTGCAGTCAGTACTGCCACTCACAGCCCCAGGCATCCACTGATCTGTTTTCTGTCACTATATCTTATATTTGCTTTTTCTGTAGTATATAAATGCAAGCATACTGTACAGAAGTTTTTGTGTCTGGCTTCTTTAACTTATAATAATTTTGTGATTCATTCATGTTGGTACGTGAGTCAGTAGTTTGTTGCATTTAATTTCTGATTAGTATTCCATTGTATAGATATACCACAATCTGTTTATTCATTTGAACATTTGAGTTATTTCCAGGTTTGGCTATTTTGAATAAAGTTGCTGTGAATATCTCAGTACAAGCCTTGGTATGGACTTGTGCTTTCATTAGTCTTGGGTAAATTTGAGGAGTGGAATGGCTAGGTTGTAGGGTAAATGTAGGTTTAACTTTAGAAGAAATAGCCAAATTGTTTTCTAAAGTGGTTGCACCATTTTGCATTCCCCCCAGCAATACATGTGAATTTCAGTTGCTCTATATCTTTGTCGACACTTAGCATTATCAGTCTTTTTGACTTTAGCCAAAACTCTAATGGATATGCAATGGTATCTCATTGTGGCTTAATTTGCATCTTCTGGATGACTAACGATGTTGAGCATGTTTCATGTGCTTAATGGCCACTTGTATAACTTTTTCGTCAAGTGCCTATTTAAATTTTTTGTCTATTTGAAAAATTGAGTTGTTTGTCTTCTTATTGAGTAGTAAGAGGTCTTTGTATATTCTAGATACAAATCTTTTTTCAGATATATGGATTGTGAATATTTTCTCCCAGCTTTTTCATTTCCTTCATAGCATCTTTTATAGACCTGAAGTTTTAAATTTTGGTAAGGTCCTATTTATCATTTATTATTTATTTATTTATTTATTTTTTGAGGAAGATTAGCCCTGAGCTAACTGCTGCCAATCCTCCTCTTTTTTCTGAGGAAGACTGGCCCTGAGCTAACATCCATGCCCATCTTCCTCTACTTTATATGTGGGACGCCTACCACAGCATGGCTTGCCAAGCAGTGCCATGTCCCCACCCGGATCCGAACTGGCAAACCCTGGGCCGCTGAAGCAGAAGATGCACACTTAACCACTGCCCCACCGGGTCGGCCCCCATTTATTCTTTTATGGTTAGTCTTTTTGTGTCCTCTCTAAGAACTCTTTGTTTACTACAAGGTCATGAAGATTTTATCTACATTTTCTTTTAAAAGTTGTGCCAGCTTTTTGAACAATGAATAGATGGGGGAGAAATTTTTCAGCCACTCCAGGAATTCACACAATGGGGGACCCCACCTGGAACCAGGAAACACAACTCTAAAACTATGGAGCTGCAAGCAGCAGCAGCAACAGTCACTGGGGCATACATGGCAGCAAAGGGCTGCAGAAGCGGTGGAGATGAAACTGTGGGGAATACAAAACTGTAGACTCTGCTTGGAGATATGCCTTTTATAAATACGTGGAATCATATCCCTAAAAGAGAGTGGAGGCCACATCCTAAGGCTCTCTTTGGCATTGGGGTGCTAGGAATACAGGAACCAAAGATGAAATGGAAATGCAGAGGTCTTAAATATATGGGATGAACACTAAAGGAAAGCAGAAAGAAGATGTAGTGAACCATTTGTCACTGTTTTTGGCCATCCAGCATCAATCCTCTGTCTTTGGGGGTACCCCTCACTTTGTATAGTCTTGTGATTGGCTCTCAGAATCAATGCAATACTGGAGAATCAGGCTCAGAAAATGCACCAACCTATACAACTCAAGCCCAAGAAACAGGAATCACCACATCTCTCTTTCATCAGAAGTGTTTACTGTCCATGCTGTGGCAAGACAGTACCATTGCAGCCCCTCTGGTGAATGAATTCTGACCATCACTTCATCTTTTGATCACTCGCTCAAGACTCAAATTCTTGGGTAGGAGCCTTTGTTTGATCCTGTGTTCTGGCTGCTGGGAAGAGAAAAGAGGGAGGGAAAATTTGCCTGTTTGTTTTCTGTAGTGGGAGGGGAGTTGCTACTTCTCAACATGAAATAGGTTGGATGATGGACAGAAAAAAAAAAGCCCACTAGTCCAGGTCTCAGGAACAATCATTACAAATTTCCTTTTTTTTTTTCTTTTTCTTTTCACAAAGAGACAAAAGTAATTCAGATGCTATTTTTGGGGAAGTAAAAGTTTATATGCGGGGTAATTTTTCTTCTCAGGCCATGGGAAGCTTAATTCTTTTTTTTTAAAGATTGGCACCTGAGCTAACATCTGTTGCCAATCTTCTCTTCTTCTTCCTCTTCTTCTCCCCGAAGCCCCCCAGTACATAGTTGTGTATTTTTAGTTGTAGGTCCTTCTGGTTGTGGCATGTGGGACGCCACCTCAGCATGGCCTGATGAGCGGTGCCATGTCAGCACTCAGGATCCAAACTGGTGAAACCCTGGGCCACTGAAGTGGAGAGCGCAAACTTAACCAGTTGGCCATGGGGCCAGCCCCCCGGGAAGCTTAGTGTCACAACGTCTTATTGTGGACCTTCCCCAGTTGAGTTGTAATTCCACAGGTGGTGAGCTCTGAATATCTGAAATGGACTGAGAAGACTCATGGCAAATCTAAAACAAGGAAGCCCTTTCTTGTTGTCTCTACCCTCTGGCCTCAACGATGCAAATGCTGCTAGGTTGGCACCTAGCCTGTGGATTTAGATTGCACTTAGATTATGGAAAATCACTATTGGTTAGGAAATGAAGTTTTGTGGACAGAGAATTATGCTGAAACATTGTCATATGTCCTTCTAGAACTCAGGAAAAGTACAGAATTGGGGTGGAATATTCTGGTAATCAAGCTGGAAGAACCACATGGGTCTAGTAGAAGACGGATAGAGCTGCAGTTGTCAGAGAAAGAACCTTGACAACAAGATGGCACCTGAATGAGACTTCTCCAGCCAGAGCCCTGAAGAAGAAGAATTGGGAAAGGGGAAATTTGGGAATTTTAATTCTTCCTTGGCAGTAAGGGAGGGGAGATTCATTTTGGGAACATCAATTTCTCTTTTTATTTTGAGGAAGACTAGCCCTGAGCTAACTGCTGCCAATCCTCCTCTTTTTGCTGAGGAAGACTGGCCCTGAGCTAACATCCGTGCCCATCTTCCTCTACTTTATACATGAGACACCTACCACAGCATGGCTTTTGCCAAGTGGTGCCATGTCCACACCCAGATCCAAACCAGTGAACCCCATGCTGCAGAGAAGCCGAACGCGCGAACTTAACCCCTGGGCCAATTTCTCTTAAAATAAAAAGGAAAGAGATCGTTTTCTTAAATTCTAAGTGTTACAATTTTTAAAAAATATCTGGCATGGTATTATTTGGGTGGTGTCATCTAATAAATTAGATATGAAAATACAATTGAGCAGGAAATAAGGTGTGACTTCTCATATAGTATATAATGTGGCTGTTAGATAAAAAGTGAATGTTCTGCCTTGACCCTGTTCAAAGGCTTCAGAGGCCAATATCAAAGAACCATTCATAAAGGCCTTGAGGAGCTGGACTGCTTGTCTTATTTGCTCCAGACCAGTGTCTAGGAGGCCAGCCCAGGGTGTGTGGGCAGGATTTGTCTGACATTACCTTGATCTCCTCCCCTGGAACATCCAAAGAGTACACTGTGTTCCAGGAAAAACTGATACAAAATGATCAGCACAAGAGAAATTCTGAAAAACTTGCCTAATAGACTTCAAGTAGTAAAACATTAAAAACATAAACCAGAACACATAAAAATTTAAACTGCTTCTAAAGCCAAAAATCACCATAAATAAAGACAAATTTCAAATGACAAACCAGGAAAACCTGCACTCCACTTCGGTGGCCCTGGGTTTTGCCAGTTTGGATCCAGGGTGCAGACATGGCAGTACTCATTAGGCCATGATGAGGTGGTATCCCGCATGCCACAACTAGAAGGACCCACAACTAAAAATATACAACTATGTTCTAGGGGGCTTTGGGGAGAAAAAGGAAAAATAAAAGCCAAGATGCTCCCTCATGCACCCTCCTAGGCACGAACATCCTCGACAGAGGTAACCACTTCCTGATTTCTATCACTGTAGGTTAGTTGTGCCTGTTTTGAACTTTATATAAATACAGTATGTTTTCTTTTGTGTGTAGCTTCTTTGGTCATTATTGTTTGTGAGACATATTCACATGGAATGTTGCTATAGTTTGTTAATTTCTGGTGCTATATGCTATTACTACTGAATATACCAGAATTTATCCATTCTGCAATTGGGTTTTCTCTACTTTGGGTTATTATGAATTACGTTCTATGAATGTTTCTTTTACATATATTGTTAGTTCGCATATGTCTACATTTCTGTTTTGTGTATACCGAGGAGGAAAACTATTGTGTGTCTATTGTATATTGTCTTAGTAGATGCTGCCAAACAGTTTTCCAAAATGATTTTGCCAATTTATGTTCCTACGAGCAATGTATGAGAATTTCAACTGCTTATATAAAAAGTCTGGAAATATATTTATTAAGCTTACCAGTAGCTACTTCTGGGGAATGAGATTAGGAAAGGACGGAGGGCTGTATAGTTTATACCTTTAAGTACTTGTTTTTTAAGTAACAGCATTATTTCTTTTCTAAAAACTAATATTTTTCTTCTCCTCTATATTCCACTGATTTTATAACTTAAAAAGGTAAAATCTGAAATATAAAGACAGAGATCTGGTCCAAAGAAATGAAAAGGATAATTAGGCTAATAAGAGCTCAGTGAGTAGGCGTCAAATTCAACTTTGAGCTCCCTGACAGCCCAGGCAGGATATATTCCGAGTAATTCAGGATAAATAAGATGTTCTCAATATTGATAAGCTGGGCCAAGAGCATGTGAAGCCTGATTCACCAGATGCCTAATGAGGCAATGGTCAGCTTTTTGGCATAGTTGAAGGCCAGATTTCAAGAAATAGGGTAATGTGGTAGGAGATAGGATAGGAATAATGAAAGAGGCAGAAGTGTATGTTTGGATTAGACTGTGAAGGGCTTTAAAATCCAAATTAGGAAATGCAGGTTTTATGATTTGGGCAATGATGAATCACCAGAGGTCTTTAATCAGGAAAGTAAAATGCTATATTTATGATTTAGAAATATACCCCGGTATCAGTAACTATGTAACGTTAAGCCAATACTCCACCTTTCTGGCTACTTGCCCCAAGGAATATAGCTTAATATAAGCCTTGGCACCAGGGATCAGGTCTCTACTTCCCCATCCAGCCAGTGGACCAACAGACCAATGGTGAATTTGAGATAAGCCCTTCCAGTCTCGAGCCAATTATTTTTCAAACCAGGTCTGAGAAGCAGACCCCAGTTCTCTTCCTCAGCAAAAGGAAGCCTTCAGGACCACCTCTCTGTATGGCCTTTTTTGTCATGGATCAAATAGAATATCTTCTTCGCCTGTAACAGGGAGGATTCATGCCACTTTAGAGGTACCTCAAAGGGGCTTCACCGTTTGGTGGGGAGGGGTTTGAGTTTTAGCTACTGCTGTTGGAAACCAGACTCATCAGGCCCAGTAGAAATGAGGGAGGATAGAATTGGGGGTTTTAACTTATAAGAGGAAGCGAATTTCACTTTTTGACTTCGATTTCTCTGCAAGAATGTCTGACTTTGTAGATCACAAGATCTGGATTCAGGTTGGCCATAAGCATCTCTATTTTGGCCTCAGACTTAAGCTAAATTACAGTTTAGCATTGGAGTGCTAGGGTCTTGTCCATCTTAACGGAATTGTACTTCAATTCCCCTTTGACCATTTTTTTTTTGGTGCACGTTCTTCATTAATCAGAATTGGAGTAGAGGCGGGGATAAAGCATCCAAAATCTCCAACAATACTGTTTAGGAAAGTGTACACTGGTATGACATTTTTTGAAGGAAACTTGGTAATATATATCAAATGTTTAAATGCATGTGCTCTTTCACTCAGCAATTTCATTTCTAGGAATTTTTCTTTTTTTTTTTTAAAGATTGGCACCTGAGCTAACAACTGTCGCCAATCTCTTTTTTTTCTTTCTTTCTTTTCTGCTTTTTCTCCCCAAATCCCCCCAGCACATAGTTGTATATTTTAGTTGTGGGTCCTTCTAGTTGTGGCATGTGGGATGCCACCTCAATGTGGCCAGACGAGTGGTGCCATGTCCGCGCCCGGTATCCGAACAGGCGAAACCCCAGGCCACCAAAGCAGAGCACACGAACTTAGCCCCTGGGCCAAAGGGCCAGCCCCAGTCCAGGAATTTTTCTTAAAGATAGTACACAGGTATGCAATGATGTAAGGAATGTTCACTGTAATGTTATTAATAATATAAAAAACTTGAAATAATTTAAATATTCAAGGACAAGACTGGTTAAATTATGGTACACCCATTTTATACTGTTATGATTCTTCTGATTGCAAGCACAAGAAACAGACTCCAGGTGGTTTTGGGAGAAAATGAGAAGATACTAAAAATATACTGTATTCCATGGAAGGGAAGGAAAAGTTGAAGAATTAATACTCAGGAATGGATGGAATCAGGGCGGTTTCAGGGAGTGATGGAGTTGTCCTGTTTACTTCATATATTTCTATACTGTGTGTGTGTAACAAGGACATGTGTTTATAATTTTTAAAACTTTAAGAAAGAATTGTTCTTTTGTTTTTATAAAAGCTAGGATAAATAACATATTCTCAGGGCAGCAGTTTAGATTCATCAGCCCCAGTTTTACTGTTTGTATAGACCTCAAGTAACTCTTTCAAAATTCTCCTAGATGTAGTATATTAGTTATCTGTTACTTCATAGAATATTACCCCAAAGTTTATTGGCTAAAAATAATAAACATTCCTTATCTCACAGTTTCTGTGGGTCAAGATTTCAGGAGGGGTTTGGCTGCGTGGTTCTGACTTAGGGTCCGTCATGAGATTGCATTTCAGATGTCAATTGGGGCTGCAGTCATTTCAAGATTTTCCGAGTCTGGAGAATCCACTGCCAAGATGGTCTGCTCACACGGCTGTTAGCAGGAGGCCTCAGTTTCTTGCCAGCTGTTGGCTGAGAGCCTCAGCTTCTCACTACAAGGACCTTTCGATGGGGCCGCTTGAGTGTCTTCACAGCAGAGCAGCTGCCCCTCCCCCTGCTCCCAGTGAGTGAGCCAAGAGAGAGCAAGGCAAAAGCCACAATGTCTTATTATGCCCTAGCCTCAGAATGGACATACCCTCACTACTGCAGGATTCTACTGGTCACACAGACCAACCCTGGTACAATGTGAGAGTGGACTATACAAAGCAGTTGTTTAGGAAAAACACTGGTTTCCATTACTCTCATACTCTGCTTCTGGTCACCAAATATGTGGGGGTTTTTCCACACTGACTAATACTCCAACACCAGCTGGGTGTCCTACAATTCGGTTCAGTTCTGACACTATCTACCTGGAGTTAGTGTCAGATCCCATAAATTAGGAGCTCAGTCCCATAATACTTCCGCCATTTCAGATGCCAATCAAAAGTCCCAGGTTGTCACTTGTACTCTGATGATGGACCTGCTGTAAACTGGGGTTCCCACAACATCATCCTCAAGTTTGATAATTTGCTAGAACAGCTCACAGAACTCAGGGAAACACTTAGGGACCAGCCGCCATCCTGAAGCTATCCGGGAGCACACCAAGAGTCATTTCTTTAGAAGAAAGGTTGCTCCTATCACCCAGGAAATTCCAGGGGATTTAGGAGCTCTGTGTCAAGAATCAGGGTCAAATGTCAAATATTAAAACAAAAGATGCTCTTAGCACCTTCATCACTTAGAAAATTACAAAGGTTTTAAGAGTTCTGGCCGGGGGCTGGGGACGAAGACCAAAATGTATACTTATTATATCGCAATGTCAGAGGAGTAACTACCAGTAGGCAGTGGTCACTGGAGGCCATCTTGGAGGCTGGCTGCCGATACACCATTCTGATTGTTTCCCCAGAGGGGAAGTGCGTGGTTTGGTCTAGGCCAGTTCTGGTAGTTCTCAAATTTAGTGTGCATCAGAATCACATGAAAGGCTTGTTAAAACACAGATTACTGGGCCCACCAACAGAGTTTCTGATTCAGTAGGTGTTGGGTGAGGACTGAGAATTTGTATTTCTAACAAGTTTTAGGGTGATGCTTGATACTGCTGGTCCAGGGACCACACTTTGAGAACCACTGATTTAGACCTATTCTGTCCAACACGATAGCCCCTAGCCACATAGGACTATTAAGCACTTTAAATATTTCTAGTCCAAATTGAGATGTGCTGTAAGCATAAAATGCACACTGGATTTTAAAGACTTAGTACAAATAAAAGAATATAAAATATCTCTTTAGTAATTTTTAAATTTGATTTTATGTTAAAATGATAATAGTTTAGATATATTGGGTTAAAGAAAATATATTAAAATATATTGAAAATAATTTCTTTTTACTTATTTATTTTTTATATGAGGAAGATTGGTCCTTAGCTAACATCTGTGCCAATCCTCCTCTATTTTATGTGGGATGTCACCACAGTGTGGCTTGACAAGCAGTGCTAGGTCTGCACCCAGAACCTGAACTTGCAAACCCTGGGCCACCGAAGTGGAGTGCTGGAACTTAACCACTGTGCCACTGGGCCAGCCCCTCTTTTTACTTCTTGGTTACGGGAAAATTTCACATTAACATATATGGCTCGTATTATATTTCTATTGGACAGTGCTGATTTAGACAATTCTTTCTTCTCTCCTCTTCACTGCTTACTATTTCTGTCTCCTTTAACATCAGAATTTTGCTAAGAGATAAACTGATAAACTGTCTAAATTGTTAATAGGTGATGATGAGTTAGTGGATTCTCTCCCAGTTAAACTGTTTTCATTTTAACAGGAGTCCCTAATGTCAACATATGAAAGAGTAACTAACAGGAGGAATTTTCTGACCTCTTAACAGCCAGGTGGAAAAGATGCCTTTGGTTAGGCAGAACTTTTCAACCCTTCTCGGCTCGCACTAAACTCTAACCACTTAGGTGGTTTCAGTACACGGTAGGACAGGGCCTGAAGGCAAAAGAACTCATTCCCTTTTCTCAGGATTGAAAGAGGTTTCTTCTCATAACACAGGCATGTTAGAAAAGAAAAGCTAAATTAATGTGGAACTACAAAACAGCTGTTTTAAAGGTCTTTAAGTTACCATTTCATGAATGTCATGCTCTTTTCTTTAAGTGGGTCAAAGGAATTCACTGAGTCCACAACACTAGCAAACATTTCACAACATTTTAACTTAATCATTTGTTAATTACTTTACCGAGTAGAAAAATTAGCTTTTATTTTCCATATAAGAATAATACTTAACCAGATAATCTAACCGTTATCAATTATTTAATTTCTAATGTAATACCTCAAATAGATTTATACAAAATATTTTGCAATTAGTTTTTTCAAACTTAGCATTCACATAATTTGAAGAGTCAAATCATTCTGTAAGTTTTATTATGTAAAACAGCAACCCTCCTTTCCATTCTCTGTTCTCAGATTGAAAATAATTTTTCCCTCAAGGTCATTCACTGAGTCTATATACACTAATTAAGAATTTCCCAACAATGGTGTTCTTATTGAGAAGTTTGTTGCCTTTGTTATTTGTTTACCCTTTTTTATGACATATTTTCCCAAGAGGCAACCAGTTTTCACCTTCTTAGGCGATTCTTTTGGAATTTCTCTCCCTATCTCTAAAATAACACGGATTGCTACATGTTATTTTTTGAATTCAGGCATTATCTATTGTTTTCCTTTCATAGAGATGAGGATTTAACTCTTTTGCCATCCCCTACCATGTCACATATGCATCCTTCCCATTTCCTTATCCTTCTCATTTATTGAAATTACAATGTCAATAGAGCAATATATGGCATTTACTTTATTCTTTTTGGTTTTTTTTAAAGGAAATTTTATTTTATTTATTTTAAATTTTTTGTGAGGACGATTGGCCCTGAGCTAACATCTGTTGCCAATCTTCCTCTTTTTGCTTGAGGAAGATCTGCGCCCAGGATCTGAAGCTGTGAACCCCAGCCCAGCAAAGTGGAGCACTCAAACTTAACCACTACGCCACCAGGCCAGCCTCGTGTAAATGCTATTCTTGTCAAAGTTAGTATTATGCTATGATTACTTTTCCTTCCACATTTTGTCTTTTGTGGGGTTATCTTTGTTTTTCATTTATTTAACTTTCTAGTTATTTATTATCAATTTAACCTCAAACTTCCTCTAGTTGTATAAATCTGCTTTTGATACATTCAAAAACATTGGTATTCTAGCAATAATATTCTATCAATTTAATATTTTTTTAGACATCTCTTCCAGAGCCTTCTGATCTGCTCTAGTCTGCGCTGGTTCCTCTCTGGGGCTGTCCCACCATCTTGTTGGTGTCTGCCTTCACCAGCATCCTAGGGGTTTACTTTAGCTCTGTTTTGGTTGGACCCTCAATTTTGTGTCGTATTTTCCCACCTTGGTTTGCTCCTTCATTTTGGTGGAGTCCATTCCCTAGTTGCTTTTGAGAAAGCGTAAATGGGGAGCAATTTTTTTTTGAGATGTTCCATATCTGAAAATATTTTTTACGTTACTTTCACACTTAATTGATAATTCAGCCAAGTAGTAAATTCTAGGTTAGAAATAATTTTCTCTCAAATGAATTTCCTGAGACTGTACACTAATAAATAGTTTCACAATAGTATTGCCATTGAGAAGTTTGATGTCATTTTGATTGTTTTTTAAAATCCTGCTGGAAGGATTTGTTCTCTGTTCTTGGTCTTCGGAAATTTCACTATGATGAGCTTTGGTGGAAGTCCATTTTTATCCATTATGCTGGGCACTGGGTGGGCCCTTTCTGGAAACTCATGTCCTGTGCTTCAGGAAAACAATCCTAAATTATTTCTGTATTATTTTCTCCCCTCTATTTTTCTCTATTCTCCTTTTGATTTACCTCCTAATATTTGAGAATGTTACTCCTCTCTGCCTATTTTTTCTCTGTTCCCTATCCTTTTTGTTTTTTGCTTTTTCTTCAACTTTCTGGACGATTTCAACTTTGTCTTCCAAAACTACTATTGAGATTTTAATTCTGTGCTGATATTTTTAATTTCAAAGAGCTCTTTTTTACTCTCTAAACTTTAAAGTCCCTTCTTAAATTGCATCTTATTCTTGTTTTGTAGATGAAATATCTCTGAAGATATGAGAAATAATTTTTTTATTTTCTTCTCCCATTTCATATAAATTTCCTCCAAGTTGCTTTTTCTGTTTGTTTTAGGTACTGTGTTTTTTATATTAGATGCTTCCATTTAACATCTGGTGACGTGTGGCTAGTTCTCATATTTAATACTGAACTGCCGCTAGGCTCTATATGTGGGTGAGACTGTCGCATTTGCTATGTGGTAACCTAACTTAGCTGTTTTGTTGAGAAACCCTTGATACCACTTTCTTTAGCTCTTTTAGGCTGATCACACTCCCTAGAGAATTCTCTTCTCCTGCATGAAGGGTACAGACTCGGCCGTCAGTATTCTGGGAGCTGAGGCAGGAAGAAGGCTAGCGGGTAGGGGAAGTATCTTAACATTTATCATAAAAATTTTCACTTAATATAGAACCCCTACCTTTGAGTGAACCTGGTATCCACCAGAGGACAGACCCTATGTTTTACCCGCTCTAAAGAATAAGCTTCCATTGTCCTGCCAGGATGGAAGAAGCAGAGTGGTTTGTCAGCAAGCATGTAGGTGGGTAACTGGGAGCCTGAGATTTCTCAGTCAGATTTTCAGTCGATCTTCCTGTTTTTAGCCTCTCCTTTCCCCCCAATTACAGAGTTACCTAGTGCCCCATTTCCTGAGTCTTTTATGAGTTCTGTGATATAAATCAGATTAATTCTCTATTTTCTCCATTGCTGGCTTAAGAGTACACTTTCTTAGGTATACAAAGTCAGTTAATATCCATCCATCTACATTCCAGTTGCCAAAATATTGTTGCTTTGTTGTCTCCCTTCTTGTTTTCTTTATTCTTGCTGGTTTACGCCTTTTTTCTTTTTTCTTTTTTTTGATATCTTCACTGTTGCTATAATAGAATTTTGGCAAGAGGGAACTTTTTGGCAAAAAACCACAGTTGTTCAAACTATCTATTTAACTAAAGTCAGGAACATTTTAAATACTATTTAGTAAAAAAAATTAATACAAACCAGATGTTGAATTGGCCAATGTGCTGAACAAATCACACACGTGCTACCTCCTATCTTTCCAACTTTCTGATGAAATGATTCAAGAATTGTAAAAAGAAAATTTTTGTCTTGTTTCTAGAAACTAAAGAGAAACTCCCTTCATACCCCAGTCTTCAAGTGATTTCCATGGAGCTGAAATGGTTTGGAGGAGAGAAGCAACTATATAGACAAGTTTTTAAAGTTTGGGATGATCTCATTTGGGGATGAAAAAGACGGCTGTGCACTGAGAATTTCCCACAGATTATCTCTATTTGGGAAAAAATATAAGCTGATATTGTCTTTATTTTAGGTTACTGAAAGATGAGCCACATCTAAATATATTCTATTCATTCAATTCAACAACTATTTATTGAGCACACACTATGTGCAGGATACTGTTCTCATCACTAGAGATGGAACAGTGAACAAAACTGACAAAAATTCCTACCCTGTGGAACTTACGGTCCAGCCGGAGGTGAGGTAATAAATAATAAACATCATAGTGACTAGTTCTTGTGGTATGTTAGAAGATGGTAAGTGCTATGGGAAAAAATAAAGCAGAGAAAGGAGAGGATCAGAGGTAAAAGGGTTGGAGGGTTGGTTACATTATTAAGGGTGTTCAGGGAAGACCTCATTTGATTTTTTTTGTTTTGTTTTCTTTTGTGTGTGTGTTTTTTTTGCAAGGAAGATTGGCCCTGAGCTAACATCTATTGCCTATCTTCCTCTTTTCGCTTGAGAAAGATTGTCAGTGAGCTAACATCTATGCCAATCTTCCTCTATTTTGTATGTGGGATGCCGCCACAGCAAGGCTTGATGAGTGGTGTGTAGGTCTGTGCCTGGCATCTGAACCTGGAAACCCCAGACCACTGAAGCAGAGCATGCAAACTTAACCACTACATGGCCAGGCCAGCCCCAGACCTCATTTGAAAGGTATCATTTGAGCAAAGACTTCAAGAAGGTGAGAAAGTTAATAGTGTAGTTATCTGCGGGAAGAATGTTCCAGGTAGAGAGAACAGAAGAACGAGGTGACCAGTGTGTTTGGAGTAGAGTGAGGAGGAAAGCAGAAGGAGATCAGGTCAGGGCGGTGAGGTGGGGCGGGGAGAATTTCTAACCCTATGGAGTCTTCTTGGCCACTGTAGGGACTTTTGTTTTTACTTTGAGTGAAGTGGGGGACCATGGCAGGGTTCTGAGTAGAGGAATGACAAGAATGAATGCAGGGAGGTCATTTGAGGAGAATGTCTCGGTCTTAGATGAGAGATGGGGGTGGCTTAGACCAGGAGGGTAGCAATAGACATGGTGAGAAGTGATCAGATTCTACACATATTTTGAAGGTAGAACCAACAAGATTTCCTGGTGGGTAGGATGCGGGGTATGAAAAAGAAGGAAATCAAAGATGATTCCAAGTGAATCCTGGTGACTTTTCTACATTCCAAAGATAAAAAGAAACTCATAACTTTCCATGCTTTCTCATAGGCAACAGTAGTTGCAAAATGACAATGGAGCAGTGTAAACTATTTTAAGGGGAAAGGATCATAATTCTAAACTACTACACCTGCCTCTCTCTGAAGTGACAATTTACCCATGACAGTCAGAGAAATTAGCTGGCTGAGATCTAACTAATTTTGGGCAACAAGAAACAGAGAAAGAGAGAAAGAAATTAAAAAAAAAAAAAAGACTCAGCACAACAGTCATATCCCATCAGTGAAATCCCTTAAGCCTCCACCCCATCCCGCATTTCCTCGCTCTGGGAGGTCTTCACGTGCAGGCCTGTTCCGTGCCCAGGCGTCACACTCAGGGCAAAGCCTGCCAGCAGAAGGCTGCAGCCTCGAAGCGGGAGGCCCAGCTCAGGGGAAACTGAACAGCTCAGACTGACACAAGTTCTGAGGGAGTGCTAACCATCTATCAGCAAGAGATTTTTTTTTTTTCCCTTAGGGAAGTACTGCAGCAAAATAAAAAATGAATCATAATAAAAAGCTCAAAAAGGGGGAACACGATATATAAGAAACATTGATGAGCAAAGAAACTGGCAAAGCTCATGGTTAAATAGTCATTGATAAAGTGATTTTGAAGTTTAATGCAATTCTTCAGAAGAAATTCTTAAAATAGAAGACACAAAATAAGAAAAATTAGTAATAGTCTTGAACGGAATCACAATAAAAGTGGAAGTGAGGTAGCAAGCTGGCAAGAATAAAATCTTGCTAAAAGTATCCTCTGTAGGGGAGCAAAATTATAGATAATGTATCTTGATGGCCATAAAAAATATCGGTTTATATTACGATTATTAACAATATGTGGGTAATCACAACTAGAAGAGAGAAAGTATTTAAATAGGCATTGCAAACCCAAATGTCCAGAGAGGTAATGTAGAAGTGGACCTCCTTCCATTTTTTTCTTGAAATGTGACTGCATTAGTCAGCTCAGGCTGCCATAATGAAATGCCATAGACTGGTGGGCTTAAATAACAGTAATTAATTTTCTTACAGTTCTAGAGACTAGAAGTCTGAGATCAGGGTGCCAGCATAGTCAGGGTTTCAGGAGAGCTCTCTTCCTGGCTTGCATGGCTGCCTTCTTGCTGTCCTCACACGGCAGAGAGAAAGAGAGAGAGAGCAAGCTCTCTGGTGTCCCTTCTTACAAGGGCACTAAAGCCATCATGAGAGCCCCAATCCCATGACTTCATCTAAACCTGATTACCTCCCAAAGGCCTCCTCTCCAAATACTATCACACTGGGGGTTAGGATTTCAACGTACGAACTTTTTATGGGACACAATTCAGTCCATAACAATGAATAAAAGTGATGGTGCCACGGGAATACAGGCATATTCTACCCTAAGAAAATAATAATGCAAGCAAAGATTATAAATATAAACTGAAATTCACTCTCCACTTTGGAAAAAGAACACAAGATAATGGAGACCGTGGTGAACCCGAGGGCACACACCTCCTCTGTGGAGACCAGCTATCATTCAGTTCCAGGTGATTACCGACTGAGACTAGGGGCGCTGTATGATAGATCTTTTGATTTTTCAACTGTTTGATTTTTCAGACTAGATAGATGTCTGAATTCTATGTGAAATATCCAGATTTTTAAATGTTGGCTCAAAAAAAATTTTTTTTTTTTGGAGGAAGATTAGCCCTGAGCTAACTGCTGCCAATCCTCCTCTTTTTTCTGAGGAAGACTGGCCCTGAGCTAACATTCATGCCCATCTTCTTCTACTTTATACATGGGACGCCTACCACAGCATGGCTTTTGCTAATCAGTGCCATGTCTGCACCCAGGATCCAAACAGGTGAACTCCAGGCCAGTGAGAAGTGGAATGTGCGAACTTAACTGCTGCGCCACCAGGCCGGCCCCTCAAAAAATTTTAAATACCCAATGAGGCAACAAACAAACAAACAAACAAACAAACCCAAACATATCTATGGGTTGAATATAAGCTATCAGTTTACAACCTCTGATGCAGGAGTTCAAAATTACTGAAGAATAAGAAAGCAAAATGCATAGAATCATGAGCCCAAACAGCAAGAGAAAGAACAGACATCTGATTAAGCACAATAAAAGTAAGTATACTAAATTCTCCCATCCTAAGGCAAAGTCACGTTGAGAAAAGAAAAAACACAGTTAAAGATACGCCTAAAAACAACATGACTAAAAGATGTTGAAAATAAAGGAAGACGTTCATATCAAAACACATGCTGGGCCTGTCCAGTGGCGCAGTGGTTAAGTTCGCATGTTCTGCTTCAGTGGCCTGGGGTTTCCCCAGTTAGAATCCCGGGTGTGGACCTATGCACTCCTTGTCAAGCCATGCTGTGGCAGGCATCCCACATATAAAGTAGAGGAAGATGGGCACGGATGTTAGCTCAGGGCTAGTCTTCCTCAGCAAAAAAGAGGAGGATTGGTGGCAGATGTTAGCTCAGGGCTAATCTTCAAAAAAAAAAAAAAAAAAGCTAAGCAAAAGAAGGCTTCTGTGGCTAAAATGATAAGGAAATGTATCGGCTCATATAACTGGAAGAATAAAGTTAAGGTGACGTTTATGGTTATTTATTTCTGTAGCTGAATAATTTCATCAAGGACCTGATTTATTTGGTCTATCTGGTTTGCCATCCACAATATTATATTCATCCTAAAGTCGGCTTCCTTTATGATAACAGGATGGCTGCTAGTTACAATCTGAATATAGGTTTTCATGTGCATGGATGGTAGAAGAGAGTTCTTCACCCAACTGTTTAAAAAAAAAGGAAGCTTGTCCCTTTGGTCTAATTGGGACAGTTTAGTACCATGCCTATTCCTAAACCAGTAAAGTCTACCTGAGAATGCCACGTTCAGATTGGCTTAGGTCTGGATTCCTAAACCAATCTTGTATTAGTTATCTATTGCCACGTAAGAAATTACTTTAAAATTTTGTGGATTAAAACAACAACAAACATTTATTATTTCTCAAGGTTTCTTTGGGTCAGGAGCAACTTAGCTGAGCAGTGCTGGCTTGAGATCTCTCATGAAGGGTCAGTCAAGATGTCAGGTGGAGCTGCAGTCCTCTGAAAGTTCAACAGAGGCTGAGATCCCCTTTCAAGGTGGCTCACTCACATGGCTGATGCCTCAGTTCTTCTCTTCAGGCTCCATTCCCCAAGGCTGCTTGAGTATCCTCATAACTTGGTGGCTGGCTTACCCCAGAATGAATGATTCAAGAAGGAGAGCACCGAGCGGAAGCTACGTCCTGGAAAGTATGGTAGCATCTTTTCGACCATCTGTTGGTTATCTGTGAGTCACAGTGGAGGAAGAGAACTTCTCTTTCCCAATAGTTTCAACCACAGTTCTAGAATTGTTTCCCAGTAGCTTTGCCTGGGTCATCATCACTCTGGCCAAACATGAGTCTTGTGCTAGTCCTTGGAGCTGAGAGATGAGGTCAGTTCCATCTGAAACACATGGACTGAAAGTGGGAGAGAGAGAGTTCCCCAAAGGGAAATCAGGGTATTGTTACCAGAAGAAGAAGGAATAGATACCAGACAAGCAAAAATAAAAGATGTCCACTATAGTGCCTCTGCGTTATTGGAAATTGTTATGGAAAGTGTGCATTCCTTTTATGAAAAAACTTACATTAAAGACAAAAAAGTTTAAAGATATTAACTGTCATCTCTGCAAAGTGCAATTACAGTAAAATTTCTCCCAGTTTTCTATTTATTCCAAATTTCCTTTTATGGGTAGGTATTACGTTTTTTTTCCCACTTTTTCTCCCCAAATCCCCCCCAATACATAGTTGTATATTTTAGTTGTAGGTCCTTCTAGTTGTGGCATGTGGGACGCCACCTCAACATGGCTTGATGAGTGGTGCCATGTCTGCCCCCAGGATCCAAACCAGTGAAACCCTGGGCCAACGAAGTGGAGCACACAAACTTAACCATTCGGCCATGGGGCCGGTCCCTAGGTATTACTTTTATAATTAGAAAATAGTAATAACTCTCGTTTTATAAAAGGTAAAATTCATCACCAAGAGAATGGAAATAAGATGTGGTACTTCAAAAATAACAGATTTGAAAAAAATTTATCTAGCGAAAGTCAGGGACAGGGAAAAGAAAGAAAACAAGAATATACAGTGGTTAGAAAATGTAAACCAGGATGGCTGGAGCAAATCAGATAAGCCAGTTATTAATATATGAATATAGTTTTTTAAAAAAAAAGATAAATTCCAGCTATATGATGTATTGACCACAAAAATGACACGGAATTGTTGAAAATAAAGTAGAAATCATGTCTTTACAATATTGTCTTTTCCTCTGGGAACAAAGCATGCCCCTCTTTTCATTAAAAGCCTCTTGTACATCTCTTTATTGTTTTCTAGCTTTTCTCACATAGGTCTTTCACATTTCTTGTTGACTCTATTCTTCAGTAGTTTATGTTTTTATTGCTCTTAAAATGTTTTCTTCCATTATATTTCCTAACTTGCTCAGACATTTATATAAGGAAATCACTGCACTACCGGTAAGAATATAAGTTAGTAGAGCAAAAAATATTTAAAAGAAAATTTGGTCTAAAAAGTGATTGTGTCTTTCCAAATAGTCGGATCTACTGCAAAGAAAGCAAGAGTATCAGGAAATGTAAATAAGCAGGAAAACATAAAAGACTGTTTTTTTCTTCTTGTAATTTGCTTAAAAGACAATGACCATTTAAAACAAAAGAACCAAAAATGTAAGGAGGGGCTTATAACAAACATAAAAGGAAAAGATATAAGAACAATCATATAAAGTACAGGATGGCATGTGAATTTATTTGTAAATTTTCATTTGTTGTAAAGTTATTTCACTGTGAAGTGAGACATGTCAGAGAAGTAGGAGTAAGGGTCAAGTAGAAAATAGGAAGTGGGAAGCATGAAGAGATACAATATTGACCCTAAGTAGACTCCGGCAAACTAAGAACATGTATTAGTAGCCTCAGGGAAAACACTGAAAAATAATAAAAAGAGGTATAGCTAAGAAGCTAATAGAAAATAAAATGAAATATAAAAAATTTTAGATTATTATTTCATTTACATGAAATTCTAAAACAGATAAAACTAATCAGTAGTACTAGAAATCACATCAGTGGTTGCCTGGGGTCGGGCAGCTGGGGAGATTTCTGCAAAGGGGTGGCAGGCAACTTCTGGGCAGATGGAAATGTACACCTTGATTGGAGTGGTGGTTACATATGTGTGTACGTTTGTCAAAAATCACCAACCTGTACACTTAAAATGTATAACTTTTTTTGTTTTTCTGAGAAAGATTCACCCTGAGCTAAATCTGTTGACAATCTTCCTCTCTTTTTTTTTCCTCCCCTTGCCAAAACCCCAGTACATAGTTATATATTCTAGTTGTAAATCCTTCTAGTTCTATGTGAGCCACCAGCACAGCATCGCTACTGACAGACGAGTGTTGTGGGTCCACACCCAGGAACTGAACCTAGGTTGCTGAAGCAAAGCATGCTGAGCTTTACCCACTAGGCCATCAGGGCTGGTTCTAAAATGTATAACTTTTATTGTATATAAATTATGCCTTAATAAAGTTGACTTTTTTTAATTTAAAGTATTGTATCTTTGATGCAGTAAATACACTTGGTGAATTCAGCTGTGGTAGACATCCATAGTTTTTGCTTGCCAGACATCCTTGACCTCATCTCTTGGTAACATCACCTGATTTTTTTTCTTAAGTAACTACCCCTTTTCTACTAGTCTTGGTGAATAGTCAATTATTTTGCCTTGTCTTCCCCTGGCCAGAGGTGGACATGTGACCCAAGCTAACTGATCAGACTCTCTATCCCTGGAATTTGAAGGCTGAGTCATGTAACCCAAGGACCAAAAATGATTGCAGCTGTTTCATGCTGTTAGTGATCAGGATCTGAGAGGTTCTTCAGAGACAGATTTCTCTCTCCTTCCTCAAAGGCACCCTGGAATTGTCAGCCCCTGTGACAGGCTGCCAGTGGCCAGATCCCTAAAGCTCTTGAGCACACAGAAATCATTCTGTTGTTTTGAGCAATTCTTGGACTGTTCAAAGCCCTTTATTGATGCTGGTTACCCCCGGTAATTAGAGTCATTCTACTTCTCTCTTCTCACGCTGGGAGCCCTGTGATGTTGTATAAAACCCACCTGCCTGGGCCTATCAGGCAGCTGTTCCCACTGCCTTTCTGGACTCTACTTATGAAAATGACCCTCTGCCCTCAGTTCCCTGCCTCCCCCAGCTAATCTTATCTTCATTTCTACTCTGGGATCCATGCAGGGGTGTGGAGTGGGGGTAGTGGTGGCGAAGGGACAGGATGTAGGGCACTTTCTCCATAATCAAGTTCCTATAATTTCCACTCTGGGCTTCCCTCCTTCTTACTTTCTCCTTTCCAGGAAAGCTGGTGGTGTAAGGAATGGAAAAGCTCTATTCATCAAATCTACTGTGTTGTCCATGCATATGAGTTCTTTCTGTTTCCCTGTGGGGCCTGGACTTTTGAAATGCAAAAGCAAAGAAAAGGCTCCTTGTTTCCCTCTTCTGTGTCCTCTCACTTAAAACAAACGAGCATAGAACTATTCTATCTGCTGCCTCGATGGGGGGAGGGGTTGCTGTTCATATTTTAAAACTGATATCTTACTGCATAAACGAGCTGTATGAACATCCTTATACATATGTCTATTTGAACATGTGAGGAAACATCTATAAATTAAATTGTCTATAAAAAATTAACATTTTTTAAAGTTCTTATATGTATTGCCTAAACGTTTGTTCCGATGTAACTTTAGTGTCTTCAACTATATATTTAATCTACTTTCTCTTCTTGAAGCTGGTTCTGAGGGGTACTGTAGATATTAAACCAATTTGCTGTTTTTCCTGTTTAACTTGTGGAGACGACTCAGGGTCTTGAGGATTTGTGAGCTTGTTTTGCAGGAGAAAGAGAGTGCCTTCGGGGAGGTTGCAATCATCTGATGGATGGCCCTCAGCAGCTGTGACATCCAGAAGTCAGATTGCCCAGGGGCTTAAGGGAGTGACCCTTTTGTTTCTCTGAAGCTCAACCTGCCAAGCCCCTTGGCTCTATAAAAACCCCCTGCTTTCTGTTCTTGGGGAGGCGGATTTGAGTGAACCCAGGCTCCCACCTACTCTTTTGGCCAATTCGAATAAATCTTTCTCCATCTCTAACCACTGATGTCTCAGTATTTGGCTTGCTGGGCATTGGGCACACAAACTTGAGGCCAAGAGGTTTGGTATCATTCTTACTGGGATGGTTCATCACTCTAATGTGAATTTTTGTGAAACACGAAATATTTTAATGCCATTTCAGACTCATTAGGATGGTTATTATAAAAAAATGGAAAGTAACAATGTTAGTGAGGATTTGAAGAAATTGGACCCTTATGCATTGCTAGTGGGAACATAAAATGGTACAGCTGCCACGGAAAACAGTTTGGCAGTTCCTCAGAAACCTGAATGTAGAATTACATATGATCCAGCAATTCTACTTCTAGGTATATACCAAAAGAATTGAAAACAATTGTGAATTGAAAGAATTGTGAATTGAAAGAATTGTGAATAGCAGTGTTACTCACAATTGCCAAAAGGTAGAAATAACCCAAATGGCCAGAGACAGTTGAATGGATAAACAAATGTGGTGTATACATACAATGGAATATTATTCAGCCTTAAAAAGGAATGAAATTCCGATACATGCTACAACATGAATGAACCTTGAAAACATATGCTAAATGAGATAAGCCAGATGCAAAAGAGCAAATATTGTGATTCCTCTTACATGAGGTACCCAGAACAGGCGAACTCACAGAGACAGAAAGCAGATTAGAGATTACTTTGGGCTGGGAAGAGGGGGAAAATGGGGAATTATTGTTTAATGAATACAGAGGTTTTTTTTTTTAAAGATTTTATTTTTCTTCCTTTTTCTCCCCAAAGCACCCCCGGTACACAGTTGTACACTCTTCGTTGCAGGTCCTTCTAGCTGTGGCACATGGGATGCCGCCTCAGCGTGGCCCGATGAGCAGCGCCGTGTCCACGCCCAGAACTCGAACCAATGAAATACTGGGCCGCCTGCAGCGGAGTGTGTGAACTTAAGCACTCGGCCACGGGGCCAGCCCCCGACAGAGTTTTTGTTTGGGATGATGAAAAAGTTCTGGAAATGGATAGTGGTGATGGTTTCACAACATTGTTAATGTACTTGATGCCAATGCATTGTACATTTAAAAATGGTTAAAATAGTAGATTTCATGTCATGTATATATTACCACAATTTTTTAAAAAGGAAAAAAATATTTTAAAGTGCATATTCTTGGGGCTAGCTTGGTGGCTTAGTGGTTAAGTTCACACCCTCTGCTTCGGCAGCCCAGGTTTGTGCATTCAAATCCTGGGTGAGGACCTACACACCACTTATCAAGCCATGCTGTGGTGGCATCCCACATACAAAATGGAGGAAGATGGGCACAGATGTTAGCTCAGGGACAATCTTCCTCACCAAAAAAATAAAATAAAATAAAGTCTATGTTTTTGAAAATTTGAGTTTAAAGGAAGTAAATATTCTGTGATGCAGCAAACTGTGTGGCTTCTTTTCCCCCTAAAGAGAGGTAGGATTATCTATTCATTTATTAATCCAATTACAGAATGCTCACCCTATGTCTGTACAAGGCTTGGTATCTGAAATACACAATATTTATTGTCGAGTCCTCAAGATGCTTATGAGCCTGTTGGGGAGATAAGGCATCCACATATGCTATAATTAACTTATAATATAAGACACCATTATAAGAGATGTTACAGGGCAGATTATAATATGACCTCTTGACTTTTTCTTTTCTTTTCTGTCCTTTTTAAAGATTGGTCCTGAGCTAACATCTGCCGCCAATCTTTTTTTTTTCTTCTTCTTCTCCTCAAATCTCTCCAGTACATAGTTGTATATTCTACTTGTAGGTCCTTCTAGTTATGCTATGTGAGATGCTGCCTCACCATGGCTGGATGAGCAATGCTAGGTCTGCGCCCAGGATCCAAACTGGTAAAACCCTGGGCTGCGAAGCAGAGCCTGTGAACTTAACCACTCAGCCACGGGGCCAGCCTCTCCTAACTTTTTCTTCTCTCTCTCTTTTTTTTTTGGTTTGAGGAAGATTAGCCCTGAGCTAAATATTGCCAATCCTCCTCTTTTTGCTGAGGAAGACTGGCCCTGAGCTAACATCTGTGCCCATCTTCCTCTTCTTTATACATGGGACGCCTACCACAGCATGGCTTTTGCCAAGTGGTGCCATGTCTGCACCCGGGATCCGAACCGGCAAACCCCAGGCTGGCAGAAGCAGAACGTGTGAACTTAATCACTACGCCACTGGGCTGGCCCCTTTCTTCTCTCTTGAGTTACATAATCTTCCTTTCTTTTAATATACTCTCTTGTCTTTGACTTTTATCAACAATTATCAGTTTTTTTCCCGCTCTTGAAACCTTTCCCAAGTCTGCCTGTGTATCTTATAAATACATCATCTTTAAAAAATTCAAAACTGGACCCAAACTCCTCAGCACGTTGTGAAGCTCAGTAAATAGCCTTGCCATATATTTTGTCTTCTAAGTTGAAAATCTGTGTCATTTGTACCTGTTAACTAAAATTTTTGGTGGAGTGTTGGAAGTAGATGGGATATGCTTAGGCTGGAGTATGGTCCCTCTCTCTATTAGATAGCTCAAGAGTTATAATTATATATCACTTTACATATAGTTTATCTTGTTCCTATTTTCTATCTCATCATAAAAGCCATAACTTTTCACTGTCACAAATAAAGAACACAACTTTGTTTCACAATTTGTCATGTATTTTTTACATTCTGATAATTAGAAAGTTTCTCAGAAATTGGAGATGTAATGTCAAGGTGAAATGAACCCACTTAGAACTGTTCAAGTAAATCTGCTCAAGTGTTTTTCCTACGAACTTCATTGCAACTGAAAATACTTTGAGAATTGACCTATATTGGAATGTTATAACATCATTACATCCAAAACCAACTCGTTATCTCCTCAGTACTCCCATAATATCCCCTGCAAACTCTATCACAGTATTTCTCACACTGTATTCTTATTATTGATTACACGTCTTTCAAAGAATGACCCTTAGGCCTTGTTCCATATATCAGATCAGCATTAGCAGTACAAATACAAAACCACTCAGACCTTCTACACTGATTCTCTACTTCTGATTGTCAGGGTAAGTAGGCAGACTGTGTGCAGGGCAGGTTCCAAGTGGGCTTCCTCAAAATAAGGAGTGGCAAATGATAGGGTATGTTTTCCATTGCTTCTTGAGGCCGAATGGGAGTGTTATGTATGTTAATGAAGACAGTAGAGATCAAGAATGGGGGTCATCCTGTTAGGTAGCAGTCTGGATTAATTTTGAAGACAGAATGCCACGTGTAGCAAATAGGGTGAATCTAAAGGGGTCAAAACCAGATGGACAGTAACTATGAACATGTCCGGGAAACCCTAGGGTTCTCTGCAGATATTGAGGGATGAGAATTGGTCCAGATTCCTTATCCACATCGTTTCCCCAAGTGACAAGAACTTGTTGGCAAAGCCTTGCTCTGTTCTTTGATTGTAAGTTCAGAACCCAGTCATTTTGTCTACAGGATGTGTGGTGCCATAGATGGGCCTTGACAACCCTATTTATGAAGTCCATGTGATTGTTGATCTGTGGTTGATGGTGCTGAATATGTGAATTTAGACCTCGAGGGCTCCAGAAAAGACGTCAAATTTAAGACAAAAATCATTGTCTCCATTCTGATACTCTATAGTTAGGCAGCTCACTTTTATAAGTAGTGTAGCAGAGCCATAGTGAGAAAGTTAAGACACTTATGCAGTACAGGTTATGAGTTGATTTATTTTCATGAAGGAATTCATAATGCTTAGTAATATGTAGTCCTGAGAGGGAGTAGGTTCAATATGGAGTCTAAAGTGATGGGTTCCTGGGAACTTTAGGGGATTGGAATGGGGTGTTCCAATGACCTACTGTGGCATAACAAACCACCCCAACCTTAGTGATATGAATGAACAACCACTTTATTATGCTCCTGTGGGTCAGGAATTCAGACAGAGCAGAGCAGGGATGCTTGTCTTAGCTCCATGATGTTTGGGTCCTCATCTGGGAACAGTGAAGTGGCTGAGGGTGACTCAAATGTCTTGGAGGCAGAATCATCTGGAGGTTTCGTCACTGAAACAACTGGTACCTGAGCTAGGATGACTCAAGGGCTATACACAGCTGGATTGTTGACCAGAGTGCTTACAAGTAGCCTCTCCATGTGGCTTGGACTTTCTGAGAGCATACTGGCCTCAGGGTAGTTCACCTTTTTACATGGTGGCTCAAGAACCCAAGAGAGAATATTCCAGAGAAGAAGGTGGACTCTGTATGGCCTTTTCTGACCTAACATTACTTCTGCTGTATTCCATTTGTTGAAGCAGACACAATCCAATCAGATCCAAGAGGAAGGTACTTAGACCCCACATCTTGATGAAGGGAGAAATTGCAATTTTAAAATGATCACAATGTGTATTGCCTCTTATGATCCTCAGGATGCTTTTTGGACCAGGTTCATGTCTCATATAGCTCTGTAGGGTGCAAGGCCTTCTGCGAAATTTGAGGCTACCAGTAGTCAAAGCTCACAGGGGATCTGGTGGACTGTAGGGGTACTTTTGTGATACAAAGGACCTCTGTCCACCAAAACGTGTAGGCGTCCATGACAGTTTAGCAGGCCTCTTCTGTATTCTGGACTTCCGTAGCTGGGAGTGCATGATTCTAGACATTCTTCTGGCTCTGCTGGTCATAGATGACTGCTGTCTTTTTTCTATCACACAAATCTGATCCTTTTACTTCCCTGCTTACAATTCTTTAAGGATTTGCTATTACCGCCAAGATAAAGTCTAAAGCCATTAGCATCACATATAGGCCCCTTTATGATCTGGCCCTGATCACTGAAAACTCAAATGTTATGCTATAGCCAAAAATATGAAAGGCAGTATTAATATAATTATTGAGTTCAAATCCCAGCTAGAGTGGGGCTTGTTAATTTCCTAGGGTACAAGGGAGAACCTTTCTTCCTTCAGTTGAGGCCGGTCCACAACAAAAATGGCCTAGTTTCCATTGGTTTCTCTGTTTAGCCAGTAGGGCCCAAGCCTGCAGACGGGTTCTAATTCTGAAGTAAAGCCTCCTCTTTGAGCTTTGGTCCTTTGTACAGATGCCAGCCCATTGGTCCTGACTCCTCTAACCCTCACAATGAATTGTTTCTCAGGGGGGCCTTTTCGGGCAGTCTGTCTGCTCTTGGTCAGGGCCTCCCACTCCAGCAAACACATTTTAATAACTTTCAATCTCAAAACAATGAAGAAGGGATCAAGAGGCCCTTTTCTCCATAGAGACCCCTCTGTCTATATACATTTTTGGATGTCTAACTCTGCCCAGCAGCATCTAAGGTCCACATAGCAATCAATGTGTGGGTCTAAAACAACTTAATCTGTTTATAGGACCTAAGCCCTGGTCTTGATTCAGCCAAAATGTCCTAGAACATGTGAATTCAATTTCAGGGGATTCATGGATCCCTTGAGGCAGGGTTGCTGGATAAAATACAGAAGCCCAGTTAAATTTGAATTTCAGATGAACAATGAATAATTTTTTGGTACAAGTATTTCCCATGAAATATTTGGATGGATAATTATGCATTTTTGTGGGAAGAGGTCCAAGAAAAGATCCATGTTTAAGAACTCTTGATGCAGGATTTGCTGAGGGAACTGATGCACTTGAGCGACTCGGAATGGCTGGGTAAAACTATCGCATGAAACATACTTAAAAAACCATTCGGGGGGCCGGCCCGGTGGTGCAGCGGTTAAGTTCACACGTTCCGATTTGGCGCCCCAGGGTTTGCTGATTTGGATCCCGGGTGCGGACATGGCACCACTTGTCAAGCCATGCTGTGGTAGGCATCCCACATATAAAGTAGAGGAATATGGGCATGGATGTTAGCTCAGGGCGTCTTCCTCAGCAAAAAGAGGATTGGCAGTGGATATTAGCTCAGGGCTAATCTTCCTAAAAAAAAAAAAAACCATTCATTGTTTATCTGAAATTACAATGTAACTGGGCATTTATATTTATTTACTTAAGTCTGGCAACCCTAGGCCTTAAGGCCAGCCACGACTTCTAGGTTCATGAATTATAGAGCAAGCACTGGTATAGACTGAGAAGATTACTAAGTGTTGTTGACGCAAATAATCCATAACCAATTTAAAAATCAAAATTGGGGTGAGGTTATTATGAGCCAGATCTGAGGACTAGCTTGGGGCCTTCCTTCCCCTAGCAAGGAAGGGACACCAAAGAAGTGGGGTGTATACAGTGGTTATATACTGTCAAAGAACGTGTATCACATATGATTGGAATCTCCCTTTTACAATAGTCATGAGATTGCCTAGCTGGCACAGTGATTTACACAGCAATTGATGAACACAGCCGGTAGCAGGTCTGTGATCTGGGGCAGGTGGTCACAGCAGGTCAGTAATCAATCCATAGCCAAGGGAGAGACGCTTATCCTTAAGGAAATGTCGACATGGGGGAAGTTACATCTTTACCTTAAAGGGCATTGTTCTTGTCTTTGGGACAGTAAATACTTAAAGCAGATACACAATGCATGCTCAATAGCCACATCAGGCCTGCCGGAAAAACAAGCCAGGCTGAATTAGTTTACACCAAATGGCTTCCTCCTATATTCCAACATATGCTATTTCTTGCCACTTATATACCAGTGTGTTTCTTTCTTTTTACCAAATTATTTAATTCTTTAACATTGAAATACCAGGGTTACCTGGAAGAGTTCCAATTCAATACTTCCAATTCCTTTAGCTCTAAAAGTCAGGATATTATTATCATTATTGTCTTCAGGGTTTACATTGTCAAAGAGTGACTATGAGATTGACAGGGTCATCAATTATGGTCAGTAATTTCCTTGTTAAATTCCTAGAGCAGAAAGATGTTGCATTAAGTTCTTGAAATAGACGTGGAATATTAAGTTACACAAATAGCAAGATGTTCAGGCAGAGGAAGGAAGGGAGCTGAAACAAGCACTCAATTCTTCAACAATCCCGAGGCCAGGACTAAAACCCAAGGAAGAAAACGGAAATCTTCATTTCTACCTTACCATTAAGTCCTATCACAGCCACCAGTTGGCCCTTTTTCTCTCACTACTATTTGTAACCCTATAATCAGGCTAATCTTCCTACCAAATTCTTATGGAGCAGGAGTTCTTTTCCTTTTTTGTTTTTTGATGACCTTTTTTGGGGGTAAATTTTGTATGGAAAAAGAAACAGTAAAAAGTTCAAACAGTGCAAACGGTTTTACAACGAAAAGGAAGTCTCCCATCCTCACCTCTAGTTCCTGGACCGGAGGTTAACTCGGCTTAGAGATCGGAGCCTCAGAAAGGGTTTCTAGAGTAATGTGAATTCTCTGAATGCACAATTTTCAATGTACTGATAATGGCGCATTTTTGTGAGGAGAGGATCTAAACTTTTACCCGAGCCTCAGAAGTCCCGAGGCAGGATTTGCTGAAGGGACTGATGCGTCCGGACGACGCGGAATGGGCGGGTAAAAACCATGAAATAACTTGTTCCAGTGGAAGAACGCTACCCCCATGCACTCAACTCCGGCCCCCTCTGCAAGCACGTCCTCGCAGGGAGGGATGGATAAGACTCCGCTCTGCCCAAGTTTTCCTCCTGCCGCATTCCTTCCCTCCGGCGCGGCGGCGTGCGCTGACGTCATGACGCCGCGCGCGCAGTCCCGCCCCTGCAGAGAGCGGCGCTGGGACGGAACCCGGGCTCTTCTCACCCGGAATGTGAGGCCTTGGCCCGCCCGAGCGCTGCCCCTGCCGTGCTCTTTCCCTGGGCCCGCGGCCGCTGCGGCCGCCCCACAGCTCGCCCTCGGAGGAGCCAAGGCGGCCGTGCCCTTCTGCCGCGTGCCCGCGTGGCTGCCTCCGCCCCTCCGAATCCTCCGGGGCCGCAGAGGAGTTCGCTACGGAGGGAGGCGGGGGCCTTCGGGAGGAGGAGGCGGAGGAGGCGGAGGAGGAGGGAAGGAAGATGGCGGCCGTGGAACTAGAGTGGATCCCAGAGACTCTCTATAACACCGCCATCTCCGCTGTCGTGGACAACTACATCCGCTCCCGCCGAGACATCCGCTCCTTGCCCGAGAATATCCAGTTCGATGTTTACTACAAGGTACGGTCCGTGGGCCTGCTCTGCTCTCCTGCCGAAACCCCTGGGGCCGCACCCCCTTCCACGTCTGCGAAGCCCCGCGGTTAACCCCGCGCTCCTCGCAGCAGGGTCGCCTGCCGAGCCGTCTGCTGCGGTCTCCGGGTTGCCGGGACGGAAACACCCCATCTGTATGTCCTCGGGCGCTCAAGCTCCTGGGCCTTGATTGGTATCTTTTCCTAATGAGTCTTCCCCCTTTTGGTGTTCCCTCCTCCACGGTGGTCCTCTTGAGTAGGCCTGTTTGCGTGGACTTTGTCTATTGCGCCCCCGTCCCGCTCATTCCTTCTCCTCCAGCCGGTGTCTTCGGTGTATTTTCTGCCCTCTTTTCCCAATTAAGTGTCAGCATCAGCTGGACTTTTTGCTCTGCTCCTCCCTTCCCTCTTTCCTACTTTCTTCTCTCGCCGTCTTCCTCCCCAAGTATTTTTTTCTGCTTCGTATTCCTTCGTCTCTCTCTTCTCATCCTAATCGAGAGGGAGTTGAGGAATTACTGGAAACAGTCGTGCCGTGTTCTTGCATGTTCTTTAAAGCTTTGTTTTTTATGTATACTTGGGGTTGAATTGGAGAGTGCATTAAAACGGGAGTGGTGACAAACTGTTTGAAAGGAAGGGGGCAGTTCTTTCCTAAAAGAAAAAATACTTCAGAATTTAAATCATGTTCGTGTATTTGAAAGTTGCAATCTTGCAGCATTCCTAAGTCGCTCCCCCTCAAAAATCTGAACAGAAAGTCTCCAAGTCACTCTCCTAGGAGGTTCAAGGGTAAGTGGCTTTAGACGTGGACAATTTTTGCAGTGTTTAGAGAGGGAGGAGAACTTTGTGGACTCGGAGCCTCCCTTTTTCTCTCTCCCCCACATTTGAATGTGAACAGTGGATTTATTATTCGGTCCTCTTTCCTTGAATCGGCGTGGATAGCTTCTGTTCTCCAGTGCCACCCATGCACAATTTGACCAGGAGTAGAGTGTGATTGATTTTTTAAATCGTAAATACTTCCTCTTGATTTGTAAATTCCCTGGAACAGTGTAAACTGATATTTAACAGATGTGTATGTTCTTGTCTATGTATGGGGTTTTGTGGCAGTTGTTTTGTTGGGGAGATTGCCCGCTTTCTCCACCCCAGAATATTTTTTCAGAAAGCAGCTGACTTGCTGCATTCTAGTAGATTCAGCTGCTTCACACCAATTCTAACAATTAAAATGTTTTTTCCCCCCTAAATCTTTGGAGAAGATTAATTTTGGTCATTCATGTTATTATTTAGGAGGGCAGGTTTAGAGAAAAACCTCCTTATATTTCTTTTTGATACGTTGATTTACTTTTGGGTATGTCTAAGGAAATTTCGTATATTTAAGATTCATTCCTCCCAATAAGGGTGAGTTAGATTTGTCTTTCTCAACCTGGGAAACTGCAGCTTTGTGTGTGTGCTAACTCTATTTTATTAAATTGTATGTAATCTTTTACACTTTTTAGAGAACATCATTAGAAGTTTAATCAAAGTACATTTAGTAGTTGATTTCCCTCAAAACTCTTGGATATCTTCTAGTAACTTTCACTTCTAATTGAAGCTTTTCATTTGAAGAGGAGTATTAGAGAGTATGAACAGAAGATGCTTTTGCCATGTTTTCTGTTTCACATAGTTCACAAAGTTTTAATAATACTTCTTTTTGGTACGCTTTTATTCCTTAATAGTTGTATGTCTTCTTGGAAGTATGGCACTGCACTAAGGTGAGGGAAGGTATTCAACATGTGCCTGGAACTGAGTTAAGTGCTTTTACTCGTGATCTTGTTTAATCTTCACAAAGTGTAAAGTAGGGTATAACCCTTGTTATAGGTGAGAAAGTTAAGTAATTTAGTCAAGGTCTTATACCTAGTATTTAGTTCCTGCATTCCTTGCTTTCTTGCTTGGAAAGATTTTGTCTTGTGAAATAGTAGATTATTTTGATGAAAGACCTTGTAAAACTAATTTTTTTTTTTGCTGAGGAAGATTTGCACTGAGCTAACATCTGTTGCCAATCTACCTCTTTTTGCTTGAGGAAGGTTCGCCCTGAGCTAACATCTGTGCCAGTCTTCCTCTATTTTGTATGTGGGTGCCACCACAGCATGGCTGCTGACCAGTGATGTCGCCGCACCTGGGAACCGAACCTGGGCTGCCGAAGTGGAGCCTACCAAACTTAACTTCTAGGCCACGGGGCCGGCCGCTGTAGAACTAATTTTTGATTAGCTCTTACAGAAGTAGATAGAGTAAAAGTCAATCCATGGACTTCAGTCTTGAATCTAATGGAAGTATAAGAAGAAAACTTTGCTTGCTCTTAAACTCTGTATCAACACATAAATATAAGATACTTTTTAAGCACTTTAATACTTATGAGATACTCATCCCCTGCCCGCTGCCTGAAAATTTTAAGAGACTTACTGTTTTACGGTTTCCAATTTTATCCAATTTAGAGCCAATGAGAAACTCATAGTCAGATTCCTCCAGTGGTACCAACTTCCATCAGTAAGCATGGTCATAGACAAAATTACGGTCATAGACAAAATTACTGTATTTGTGGAACCCAGAATTCCTCCACCCCTCTTGATTGGTGAAGTCCAGTGTCACTGTGTTAATTTTTGTCAGTGGCTGCAGTTGAAGGCACAGTTAAAAGCTTTTAAAGATCATGGGATGAATGGGAGGTGAAGAAGTAGGCATGCTAACTGCTCCTTAAGAAGGGAAAGGAGAGAGGTGTTTATGTAGAAAGGGTAAAAATGTGAATGGATTTTTTTTTTCTTCTCAAAGTCCCCCAGGACATAGTTGTATATTCCACTTGTAAGTCCTTCTACTTGTGGTATGTGGGATGCTCCTTCAACATGGCCTGATGAGTGGTGCTAGGTCCATGCCCAGGATCCAAACTGGTGAAACCCTGGGCCACAGAAGTGGAGCGTGTGAACTTAACCACTTGGCCATGGGGCCAGCCCCTGGATTTTTTTTTTTTTTTTTTTTTTAAAGAATGGAAGGCATGAGGGCCGGCCCCGTGGCTGAGTGGTTAAGTTCGTGTGCTCCTCTTTGGCGGCCCAGTGTTACGCCACTTCAGATCCAGGGCACAGACATGGCACCGTTCTTTAGGCTGTGCTGAGGTGGCGTCCCACATGCCCACTAGAAGGACCTACAACCAAGAATATACAACTATGTATGGGGGGGCTTTGGGAAGGAAAAAAAATTAAAAAAAAATCTTTAAGGGGCTGGCCCAGTGGCGCAGTCGTTAAGTGTGCATGTTCCACTTTGGTGGCCTGGACTTTGCCAGTTCAGATCCTGGGTGCAGACGTGGCACCGCTTGGCAAGCTATGCTGTGGTAGGTGTCCCACATATAAAGTAGAGGAGGATGGGCATGGTTGTGAGCTCAGGGCCAGTCTTCCTCAGAGAAAAGAAGAGGGTTGGCAGCAGTTAGCTCATGGCTAATCTTCCTTAAAAAAAGAATGGAAGGCATTAGAATATATTTATTGTCTAAATAGCAGAAACCAGAACAGAGTGAGAGGTTGAGTACATAAATGAGGCAATGGGAAATAAATTATGGAGCAGAGTCCCTGAGCAGGAGCATTAATTAATGAGTCCTGCCCCTTCCTTCACAGTACATAAATTAAAGTATCAGTCTTTTTTTTTTTTTTTTTTTTTTGAGGAAGATTATCCCTGAGCTAACATCTGCTGCCAATCTTCCTCTTTTTGCTGAGGAAGACTAGCCCTGAGCTAACATCTGCTCATCTTCCTCTATTTTGTACGTGGGATGCTTGCCACAGCATGGCTTGACAAGTGGTGCGTAGGTATGTGCCTGGGATCCGAACCGGTGAACCCTGGGCCGCAGAAGCAGAGCGCGCGAACTTAACTGCTATGCCGCCAGCCAGCCCCAAGTTATCAGTCTTATATTGGAGTTGGAGAAAGAATACTTTTCCTCTAAGATCAGATGGAAAGAGTTAAGAACATAAGCTAATAAAATAGGTAAGTTTACATAAACTAATAACATAGGTAAGTTTACAAAGAATGGTTGTCATGAATAAGGAGGTAAGATCATCTGCTGAGCCGGAGGGATAGGAGTGGTGGCTTTTATGTAGGAACGCTAACCTGAAGTTGATAACGGCTGCTGAGGTATATGGGATGGGAAGTTCACTGAAAATATGTTAAAAAAAATTGACAGTTTATATCGATGGTTTAGTAAAAATCAATACCCTACAGTGGCTGGCCTGGTGGCCTAGTGGTTAAGTTTGGCACACTCCACTTCGGTGGCCTGGGTTTGGTTCCTGGCATTGACGTACACCACTTGTTGGCGGCCATTCTGTGGCAGTGACCCATATACAAAAATAGAGGAAGATTGGCACATGTTCGCTCAGGTTGAATCTTTCTCAGCAAAAAAAAATAAATAATCAATACCCTACAAAATAATGTCTTTGAATCTCAATAGTTTTTATCCAGGGGTGCTTAACCTTTTAAGTATGGAAGTGGATAGGGTGAGTAGAAGAAATGATAAAATTGTATACCAAGTGAAAGAAAGAGTGAATGGCTGGGTTCTTTTTTTTTTTTTTTAAAGATTTTATGCCTTTTTCTCCCCAAAGCCCCCTGGTACATAGTTGTATATTTTTAGCTGTGGGTTCTAGTTGTGCCATGTGGGACACTGCCTCACCGTGACCTGATAAGCAGTGCCGTGTCCACGCCCAGGATCTGAACTGGCGAAACCCTGGGCTGCCAAAGCAGAGCGGGAGAACTTAACCACTTGGCCTCGCGGCCAGCCCTGGCTGGGTTCTTTAAGAATGAAGTTCATGGGGGCTGACCTAGTAGTGTAGTGGTTAAGTTTGCATGCTCTGCTTCAGCTGCTGGGAGTTCGCACGGACCTACACACCGCCTATCAAGCCGTGCTGTGGCAGCATCCTACATAGAAAATAGAGGAATATTGGCACAGATGTTAGTGCCAGTCTTCCTCCCCCCCCCCCCAAAAAAAAGAGGTTTATGATCTTTTTTATTTTACCTGCTGGATGATTTATTTTGTGTCCTGTTCCAATTACAAAATTTGCCATAGAGTTAAGTTTTGTCTAGGTGAAGTGTTTCAGTAATGTTTTCTATTTATTGTTTTCAGTCTTAAACTTGATGATTTTGGGGTTTTATAGTAAATCTTATGATGAAAACTAAATTAATACCTGATTTAGTATTAATTTTTTCTATTTCTGTTGTATAGCTATATATAGCCTCAACTAATATTCTGATAATCTTTTTAAGTGGGCTGGTAACAAATTGAGAAAAATTCTTGTAATATATTTGACAGCTCTCTTCATGTAAAGAGCTCTTAGGATTAATAAATTGAGAACAAAAGCTTTATGGGAGAGGGGCATAAAAGAACATAAATAGCCAGCCATACCGTATATCTGGATGAGAAGTTAGTATGTTATATATGTGTTGACTGATCTCAGTTTAAGCTGTGAATTTATCACAATTTGAGGCAGATTCTCAGAATTTTAATGGATATGGGAAACTGATTAAATATGAAGTTCATCTGGAGGAATTAATTAAATGAGAATAAATGAGCCAAGGAAATTTTGAAGATGCACAGTACTTAGGAGGGATGTGCATTATAAGAAAGTGAAGTATATTAGGAAGTTACACATTTTCAAACAGTGTAGCACTGGCGTCAGAACAGTGAGAGAAATTGACTTGCAGAACATAGACAGTCTAGACAGAAACGAAAGCATATTTAAGAATTTACTATATGATAAAGTTATGAGACAATGCTATATTTTAAATAAATGGGGGAAATATTCAAAAATACCTTGGCTACAACTGGCTGTTTGGGGGAAAAGTTAAACCTCTACTTCATACCATATACCAAAATGAATTCCAGGTGAATTAAAGATTTAAATATGACAAATGAAATCATGTAAGTATCACAATAAGTTATTGAGTCAGTATCTTGCAGTGGGAAATGACTAAAATTTCTTCTTTAAAGAAGTTATTTTTATGGTAATTTACAAGTTAAAAAAATATCAAACGTTATAAAAGTAAGTACTGTAAAGGTGAACTCTATTTCGCATCTTGCCAACACTGTAATGACATGGAGAAGGCTTTTCTAAGCGTGAGACCAAAACCCAGGGGGGAAAAAAAGAAATTGATTCTTTTGAGTACATAAAAAAATAGGGGAAAAAATTGTCAGCACATTTTTTAAAAAGACTGTGCAAATTGACAACATTTGACACGTAAGGGTTGAATTTCCTAATACAGAAAGATCTAATACTGATCAGTACATAAAGGACAACCAACTTACCCAGGAGATCTGAATAGCCAGCCCATAGAAGAGGAAAATATGAATGGCCAATAAACATCAAAAGATGCTCAACTGAAATGCAAATTAAAATGCTACAGCAAGCCAAGGCAGTCATGAAGAAGAAGAAAAAACACCTGGAGGACTTATACCAACAAATATCAAGCTGTAACAATTAAGATAATATGATATTGACTGTTGACCCATGGATAGACAAATAGACAAGTGGAACAAGATGGACAGTCCAGAAACAGACTGACATACGCTGTAATCTGATTTATGATAAAAGTGACAACAGCGGTGCAATGGGGAAAGGAAAATCAAATAAATGGTGTTGGTCAAATAGGTATCCATATAGTGGAAAAAGTGTCATGACCTTACCTTACACTATAAACAGTAATCATTTTTGGATGGATTGCTGATGTAAATGTGAAAAGGCGTATTTTAGGAAAAAAAGTTTTCACTATGTCAGCAAAGATTTAGTAATAGAATACAAATATGGTCTAAGTATAAAGATAATTTGATAAATTGAACTATATTAAGATCAAGAACATCTTTTCATCAAAAGATACTATTAAGAGAGTAAAAAGCCACACCACAGAGTAGGAGAGGATATTTGCAGGATATATATCTGACAAAGACTCATCCTGCAGGTAAAGAACTAGAAATTAAGGGAAAAAACAAAAAAAACTTTTTTTTTAATGGGGAAAGAACTTGAATAGGCATCTAAAAAGGATATTCAAAGGACCAGTCGAACATTTGAAAAGGGGCTCAACCTCATTTTGTCTTCAGGGAAGTTGTTGTCCTACTGTACATTCCTCAGAATGACTAAATGAAGAAGAAAAAAGTGTTGGTAAGGATATGGAGCAGTCAGAACTATCATATACTGTTAGAATGTAAATTGATATACCATTTTGGAAAACTAGCATTATTTACTAAAACTGAACATGTGTGTACCCTGTAATTCACTAATTCCACTTTAAGATATATACTCTTCAGATAAATGTTCAGGGCCCGGCCCGGTGGCACAGCAGTCATGTTCACGTGTTCCACTTCTCGGCGGCCTAGGGTTTGCTGGTTTGGATCCCGGGTGCGGACATGGCACCACTTGGCACACCATGCTGTGGTAGGGGTCCCACGTATAAAGTGGAGGAAGGTGGGCACGGATGTTAGCTCAGGGCCAGGCTTCCTCAGCAAAAGAGAGGAGGACTGGCAGTAGTTAGCTCAGGGCTAATCTTCCTAAAAAAAAAAAAAAGATAAATGTTCATAGCAACACTATTCATAATAACTAAAAAGTAGAAACTGTCCAAATGCCCATCAATAGGAGAATTAATAAATAAATTGTGGACCAGTCGTATAGTGGAATATTATACAATGAAAATGAACTGCAACTGTTTGAAACAATATGAATGAAATCTCAACAAATGATACTGAATGAAAGAAACTAGTCACAGGGGTATATACCAGAGGCTCCCAAACTTTCTCCCTTCATAGCACTTGGTTCATGGTACCCCTAGACCAAAAGAAATAGCCAACAGTTCTGTTCATTAAGTAGTTAGATAGAAACAATAATACTTACATCTTAACAAAATAAGAGCCATTAAAAAAAATGCACAAAAATTGACACAAAAATAGGATTTTTACTTCATTCTTAAATAATCATAATTGTTTACTAATGGAATATGTATATTTATTAGGCATTGTACAGCAACTCAAATCTGGGAATTGGATTGGACACCACTGTCCTCATTTTCTGTTCCCTGTTGATTTTTGCACATTATTTTGTATCATAGCAACTACTGACAATGTAGCTTCACAAAGATAAGATGCCATTGAAAGAGTTATATCAATCTAGTACTTGGCATGGTATAGTACAGATGTCGAATATTGTTTCTCTTAATTTTAAAATATCTTGCAGTGCCCCAGGGCACCTTGGTGCAGTTTGGAAACTGGCTATATGATGTATGATTCCATTAATATAAAGTTAAAAAAGAGGCAGAATTAATCAAAAGTGTTGGAAGTCAGGAGAGGTTAACCTGAGAAGATAGTGACTACACAGGGGCATAAAGGGAGATGTCTGGGATTCTGATAACATTCTGTCATGATCTGGATTTTGATTGTGTGTGTGTGTTCACTTTGGAAACTTATTGAGCTTTACATTTTAAATATGAGTTGTGCATTCTCTGTATGTATGTTACACTTCAATAAAAGTTTAAATAAAACATCCTTCTTCACTAATCAGATCGTCAAGGTTTAAAGATTCAAATCACTCATGCCCCTTAACCCACTATACCATTTGAGGATTTTTTTTTTTACTTAAAAGAATGCTTGCTGAGTGTGCAGAAAATTCTCTTCGGGGGTGTTTAATATTGTTTATGATGACAAAAATTGGAAAAAACTATATGCTAATCAATCAGAAATGGAATATTATGCTGCAGTTATAAAGAATGAGGATGCTGTTATACTGGGGTCGAGATGCCAGAGCACATCAAAGTGGGGAGAATAAAAAGCTTCTTACCAAGTAGCATGAAGAGCATAATCCGTGGCTCCAGCTTTGGTGGCCCAGGGTTTTGCCGGTTTGGATCCTGGGTGTGGACATGGCACCGCTCATCAGGCCATGCTGAGGTGGCGTCCCACATGCCACAACTAGAAGGACTCACAACTAAAAATATACAACTATGTACCAGGGGGCTTTGGGGAGAAAAAGGAAAAATAAAATCTTTAAAAAAAAAACCACAAAAAAAACCCATAGATACAACAGAAAAGGGAAAAATAGCTTTTTTAAATTGTAGAAAAGCTTCTTTAGATGTAGAATAGTTTGTATAATTCTATGTTAATCAGTCTGAAAACCTTACTGAAATTACATTTCTAGGAAAATACAAATGACCAAAGAGAGAAGTTAATAGACCGAAAACCACAAAAGAAATTGAGAAATTATACCTCTCCCTTTGTCCATTGGCCCCCTCTCTCAGCAAACAAACAAAACTCCACCAACTTCTGACACTGTCTTAGATATATTCAAAGAACAGTTGATGCTACTGGTATTTAACTCATTGCACACCTACCTAATTCTTTACAACTAAAAAAAAAAAGTAAAAGAGGTCAACATAACACTGATACCTAAACCTAAGATAGCAACAGAAAGAAAGTCTCTAGAAAACCTCATTTGTGAAACGTGAAGCAAAAATTCTGGGTAAAATAATAGCAAATGCAGATCAGCAAATCCATTAATATGATTCACTATATTAATAAGACAGAGGAAAACCATCATCATAAAATAAAAATCTAACAACTCTTCCATTAAACTTTTAATAAGGAGCACACAGATTCACAATGTTAACATATACCTAATCAAAAGATAGCATTTATATCTAAACAAAAATACTTAGTGATGAAACAAAGCATTGTGATTAAAATCAGCGCTATAATGGATCTCCTATTATCAGTATCATTATATTTTTTTAAGTAAAGACTTTAAGATTTCTGGAACTGTACTGCATATTCAGCATCCTTGAAGTGCTAACCAATGCAGTTAGAATAAAGAAAAAACCAGCAAAATCAACTGAAAAAGTATAGCAATAAGATAATTCAGTACAGGGGATGATTACACATTTATAATTAAAAATTCAATAATTTTTCCATATGCAATGTAGGAAAGAATATGTCTTACTCAAAATAACAGCAGAAACCATGCCATGGAGTAAATCAGAAAAGAGTTGTATAGAAATCTGAAAGTCTTTAATAAATGTAGAAGAGACATATTTTGTTCCTAGACTGGAAGATTCAGGATTTTAAAGATAGAATTTCTGGGGCTACCTCGTGGCCGAGTGGTTGAGTTTGTGTGCTCTGGTTTGGCAGCCCAAAGTTTCATGGGTTTGGGTCCTGGGCATGGACCTGGCACCACTCATCAGGCCATGCTGGGGCAACATCCCACATGGCACAGCTGGAGGGGCCCACGACTGGAATATACAACTATGTACTGGGGGAAGTTGGGGAGAAGGAAAAAAAAAAGAGATTGGCAACAGATAGTAGCTCAGGGCCAATCTTTAAACAAACAAACAAAAAAGAATTTCTCTCTAAATTTATATATTCAGTGTAAACTTTATCAGAATCCCAAAGAACTTATTTTGGAACCAAAATTAATAACAAAAATGTATAATGGAAAAAGAAAAGTTTTTAACTTATATAAGGGAGGATTAAAGTTTATGAAACATACTCAAAACTCCAGCAAATCAGGAAGAAAAAGAGGACTGAATAGAAATGTGCCATTATGTTGAGTGATTTTCTCCAGATGGGAAACAGCACGTTTCTGTTTTACAAATTCGTTTCTACATTTTCTAGTTTTTCTAAAAATGTAGGGGCTGGCCTAGTGGCGTGGTAGTTTTCACGCACTCTGCTTTGGCGGCCCAGGTTTCGTGGGTTCAGATCCTGGCTGTGGAGCTACACACCGCTCATTAAGCCATGCTGTGGTGGCGTCCCACATGTAAAATGGAGGAAGATTGGCACGGATGTTAGCTCAGGGCTGACGTTCCTCACCATAATACATACATATGTACTTCCTCACCATAATACATACATAGATAGATAAATAAAATGTACATGTAATTCTTCTGAAATCACAGGAAACAAATGTAGAGTTGATTATCTAACATACAGAATAAGTTTTCTTATAACATTACTACCCTCTCTACTCATGGATGCACTTCTAATTTTCACCACAGATTGGTAGTGAAGCTTTAAGAAGAGAAGCCGAGGGACTTCTTACCCAAATATAGAGATTGCTGATATGTATTGAGTTATATATGGCTGGTTATCATTATTGGTTAGATCTTACATCTAACTAGATTTTTGTTTTGACCTTCTGTTTGTGTCATGATAGTGTCTTCCACCATTAAGACAATCATGCTGTCTTGAAAGTTGTGCCATTGACCCATCATGTTAGGGATAGAGTTAGAGAATCTGGCTAGTAGACATAAATTCATTCTCGTAACAACTTGGGGGGAAAAAAACCTCTTTTTTGTTTAATGGATGATGCGTCTAGTAACATATGTGGAAAGCATATTTAAACTTCAGTAAAGTGTTGTACTCTCGTTTGAATGTCAACTATTTTTTGTGCTTTTTAATAATATGAACATGTCCACTTAACCCTTTGGCTTACTTACCAGTAAACAAGCACTTCGCCCTGCAAGATCAAAATAATCATGTTGATCACTTGTTTATTTTTTAAAAAGTATGATACAGAACCGGTGAGTGTAGAGCAGCTGAGAAATTGAAATGTTAAGAAGCAAGAAATTTAAGTATTGGTTTACCTTCAGAAACAAGCATTTACCTTTTAATTACATGTACGTTATGTTAAAACACTTCTATGGTATTTGCTTTAATCCAAGAATTTATAATCTCAGATCACAGTGCAATCTAACAACAGATAAAGGACATTACATATAATACACAATATAAGAACAAGTTAAAGGCATATCAAGTTATATTCAAGTGTGAATTTTTTCAGAGCTACCTTTCAGATGTTGAGATTAGACAAGAATAAATATCTTGTAAGTGAAGACAGCACATGCCTGTTAAAACCAAATATTACTGCTTTTATTTATTGTAGAGGTAAAGGATACATTTGTTTAGAGATCAAGGATACATTCTTTTAAAAAAACCTTTTATTATGGAAAAAGTTGAACACAGAAGTAGATAGAATAAAATAATGAACCTGCGTGTGTCCATTGCCCAGCTTTAACAGTTACCAATTCTTGGCCAGTCTTGTTGCTGAATGTGTTTCCCTACGCATATTCCCCTTTCCTGTAGTCTTTGGAAGCAAATCTACACATGTAATTTTATCTGTAAATATTTTAATGGCCACCATACTATCATAACACCTAAGAAAAATGAGCAGTAATTCCTTAATGTTATTAAATATCCAGTTCAAATTTTTAGTTGTTTCAAATGTCACATTATATATATATATATATTTTCTTTTTTACAGTTCTATACCTTTGTTGTTGGTTGATATATCTCAAGTCTCTTGATCTATAGGTTCCCTTTCCCTTCTTTTTTTTTTGAAGATTGGCACCTGAGCTAATTGTGGCCAATCTTTTTTTTTTTTTTCTGCTTTATCTCCCCAAATCCCCCCCAGTACGTAGTTGTATATTTTAGTTGTGGATCCTTCTAGTTGTGGCATGTGGGATGCCACCTCAGCATGGCCTGATGAGCGGTGCTATGTCCGCGCTCAGGATCTGAATTGGTGAAACTCTGGGCCGCTGAAGCGGAGCGTGCGAACTTAACCACTCAGCCATGGGGCCAGCCTCTCCATTTGTTTTTTATCTTTGCAATTGATCTGTTGAGGAAACGGAATCCTTTGTCTTGTGGACTCTACGGAGTTTCCTGCAGCCTAGGTTTCAACGATCACGACATAAAATATTTTCATCATTCCTTCTAGGTGTTTTAGACTGCCTCTGTGGAGACCTCATGGGTTTCACTGGTTTCAGGCCAGTTTTTAATTCCAGTTTCTCGATTGGGCTCTGTAGATCCTCTAGGTAGTATGAATTTGGACTGCGTAGTCACATGTGTCTTAGGCGAGGGGGTTCAGTTTTTCACAGCAGACTTTATGCTAAGGCAATGGGAGATGTTGTAGACATTTTACTCTGACTTTAGGCAGGTATAGGTAGTCCCCCCCTTATCCTCAGTTTCACTTTCCACAGTTTCAGTTACCCTCAGTTATTTGCCATCCAAAAATATTAAATGGAAAATTCTGGAAATAAACATCATAAATTTTAAATTACGTGCCATTGTGAGTAGTGTGGTGAAATCTCTAGCCTTCCCACTCCATCCAGGCCAGGACTTGAATCATCCCCTTATCCAGCATATCCATGCTGTATACGCTACCCACCCATTAGTCAGTAGCTCCTGGGTGCCGACCTACACACTGCTTATCAAGCCATGCTGGTGGTGTCCCACATACAAAATAGAGGAAGATTGGCACAGATGTTAGCTCAGGGACAATCTTCCTCAAGCCAGAAGAGGAAGATTGGCACAGATGTTAGCTCAGGGACAATCTTCCTCAAGCCAGAAGAGGAAGATTGGCAACAGATGTTAGCTCAGGGACAGTCTTCCTCGCCGAAAAAATTAAAGAAGAAAAGTGGTAGTGGAGGGACCAGTTCTACCAAACTTTTGCAGTAATCCAGGTGAAAGATGGTGATGACAGTGGAGGTGAAAGATTTGAGATATAAATCCTATACTGTAGATGTACATTGTATTGAGTATCATTCCTGATTTTTTAAAAAGTATGCATATACAATGGTAGATACACAGTTTAAAAGCAAAAGTGAAATTCTGTTACTTAAACTTTTCTGAAACTTGTGCGTTTTATATATCATGGTAATTTTTCCATGATAACAACCCCTTTTCATTTCTGAAGATTTTTGCTCTTCAGTGACTCGAAGAGAGGGGTAACAGTTTCGATGTGAGTGAGAGACATAACTTTCATGGGTTGTATGTGTGTGTGACTTTTCATAGTTATTCTTAGACCATTGTTTTGGACATGATTTCCTTTATTTTTTCCTAAACTTTTCTAAATTTTTGCTGTTGGGAATTAGCCTAGATTATTTTGTTTGCTAATTTGATGTTAAGACTAAGCTATTCACTCTTAGCCTGTTGTGATTTTGAATTGGCTGGGAAAGCAGCCATGCCGGTTCAGATCCCCTTGGGTTAAGGAAGGTTCTCATCCTATCTTTAATTTACTGAGAGTTCTCTGGTTTGGGCTCTCTTGCATTACCCTTGTACTGATTGCCTTCAGTTTTCTATAAGACTTTTACTTTAGTCTCTGAAAGCCCTTGCTTCTGAAACATCACCAGGAGCGTCACCCCTCTGAATGAAGATATTAATGTGTTACTAATATTTTACTTAGTTTTTTGTTGTTGTTTGTTCATAGTATTTTATATTTATGGACAGTTCAGGTTTTTATGTGATCACTTATCTCTTTCTTTATGATTCTTGTTTGTGGTATAATGCTTTTAGAAAGGCAATGTTAGCAGGTAGCTTTTAACACTGTTATGATTTTCGTTTTTAGTGAGGAAGATTGGCCCTGAGCTAACATCTGTGCCCATCTTCCTCTATTTTATATGTGGGACGCTTGCCGTAGTATGGCTTGATAAGCAGTGCCTAGGTCCTCGCCTGGGATCCGAACTGGTGAACCCCCGGGCCGCTGAAGCAGAGCGCCAGAACTTAACCACTGTGCTACTGGGCCTGCCCCGTACAATATTGTTTTTTTTTATTTCAATTTTTTTTTATTGAGTTATAGGTTACAATCTTGTGAAATTTCAATTGTACATTAATGTTTGTCAGTCATGTTGTAGGTGCACCACTTCACCCTTTGTGCCCACCCCCGACCCTACCTTTCCCCTGGTATCCACTAAACTGTTCTTGGTCCATAATTTTAAATTCCTCATATGAGTGGAGTCATACACAGATTATCTTTCTCTCGCTGGCTTATTTCACTTAACATAATTCTCTCAAGGTCCATCCATGTTATTGCAAATGGAATGATTTTGTTCTGTTTTGCAGCTGAGTAGTATTCCATTGTAAATATGTACCACATCTTCTTTATCCATTCGTCTGTTGCTGGGCACTTAGGTTGCTTCCACGTCTTGGCTATTGTAAACAGTGCTGCAATAAACATTGGGGTGCACAGGACTTTTGGGATTGCTGACTTCAAGCTCTTTGGATAAATACCCGGTAGTGGGATGGCTGGATCGTATGGTAGTTCTATTTTTAGTTTTTTGAGGAATCTCCATACTGTTTTCCATAGTGGCTGCACCAGTTTGCATTCCCACCAGCAGTGTATGAGGGTTCCTTTTTCTCCACAACCTCTCCAACATTTGTTGCTATTAGTTTTAGATATTTTCGTCATTCTAACGGGTGTAAGGTGATATCTTAGTGTAGTTTTGATTTGCATTTCCCTGATGATCAGCGATGATGAGCATCTTTTCATATGCCTATTGGCCATCAGTATATCTTCTTTGGAGAAATGTCTGTTCATGTCTCCAGCCCATTTTTTGATTGGGTTGTTTGATGTTTTGTGGTTGAGTTGTGAGAGTTCTTTATATATTAAGGATATTAAGCCTTTGTCAGATATATGACTTGCAAATATTTTTTCCCAGTTAGTGGGTTGTTTTTTTGTTTCAATCCTGTTTTCATTTGCCTTGAAGAAGCTCTTTAATCTGATGAAGTCCCATTTGTTTATTCTTTCTATTGTTTCCCTTCTCTGAGAAGGCATGGTGTCCGAAAAGATCCTTTTAATACTGATGTCAAAGAGTGTACTGCCTACGTTTTCTTCCAGAAGCCTTATGGTTTCAGGTCTCACCTTTAGGTCTTTAATCCATTTTGAGTTTATTTTGGTGAATGGTGAAAAAGAATGGTCAATTTTCATTCTATTACATGTGGCTTTCCAGTTTTCCCAGCACCATTTGTTGAAAAGACTTTCTTTTCTCCATTGTATGCCCTCAGCTCCTTTGTCAAAGATAAGCTGTCCATAGATGTGTGGTTTTATTTCTGGGCTTTCAGTTCTGTTCCATTGATCTGTGCACCTGTTTTTGTACCAGTACCATGCTGTTTTGATTACTGTAGCTTTGTAGTATGTTTTGAAGTCAGGGATTGTGATGCCTCCTGTTTTGTTCTTTTTTCTCAGGATTGCTTTAGAAATTCGGGGTCTTTTGTTGCCCCATATGAATTTTAGGATTCTTTGTTCTAATTCTGTAAAGAATGTCATTGGGATTCTGATTGGGATGGCGTTGAATCTGTAGATTGCTTTAGGTAGAATGGACATTTTAACTATGTTTATTCTTCCAATCCATGTACATGGAATGTCTTTCCATCTCCTTATGTCGTCATCCAATTCTCTCAGAAAGGTCTTGTAATTTTCATTATATAGGTCCTTCACTTCCTTAGTTAAATTTACCCCAAGGTATTTTATTCTTTTTGTTGCGATTGTGAATGGTATTCCGTACAATATTGTTTTAATTGTATTTTTATTGCCTGTTTTCCTATCTGTCAGGAGGTAGTTTATCTGCTTCTAAAAATAAATTTATTTTTCCTTATTTTCCTTAATGCACCAATAGCTAAATGTAGTTTATAGTCCTTTAATAGCCTCATTATTTAATGGATGCAGAATATAGTATTAAACTGTAATAATGAACTAAAATGTCAGATTTTTAAAACTCTGATATGACAGTTGTTACCAAGGAACCTAGAGCTTCAGTTTCCTTTCCACTAATTTCTACTCCATAAGATGTGTGAATCTATAAGGGATTCATCTTTAAATATATTATTTCTATAAAAACGTTAATTGCCCACTTTATACTCTTTCTTACTTCCTAATATATTGTCTTCAAGAGGCAGTAAGTGTAAGTTATTAAGAACATGGATGTAAAGACTGCCTGGGGCCAGATTGTTGCTTTGAGGAAGATTGGCTCTGAGCTAACATCTGTTGCCAATCTTCCTCTTTTTGCTTGAGGAAGATTGTTGCTCAGCTAATGTATGTGGCAGTCTTCCTCTGTTTGGGTATGTGGGATGCCGCCACAGCATGGCATGATGAACAGTGTGTAGGTCCATGCCCAGAACCTGAACCTGTGAACCCTGGGCTGCCAATGTGGAGCGCGCAAACCCAACCACTACGCCACCTGGCCAGCTCCACTTTGCCACTTCTTAATTGTGGGATTTTGAGTAGGTTAACTTTATACAGTATGCCTCAGTTTCCTCATCTGTGGAAGGATAGAAGAGTTACTTATGAAAAGCGCTTAGAACAGTGCCTAGCACATATAAGATCTCTAAGGATTAGAACCTATTTTTATTCCGGATTGGTATCCAAAAATGTATAAATTTGCATTTTGTGGATAAACCTGGTAAGGATGATTTGAAACAGTTAAATCGTTAGCTTCTACCCAGAATTTAAATGTGAACTCATTTTTAGCTAGAAAAATTGAGCTACTGAGTAAAAAAAAAAAGCATGCTTGTGCTCACAAATAGGGCATATTTACAATATATTTACAATTGTAACTAAGGTAGCAACTTTTGTAAATTTTAGTTTTAAACCCATTTGATAGGATATACCAATTTTCAGTCATTAATAAAGTTTAGTTTAATTGTCTTTGTTGAGTTCGGGCAAAAAAGTTGTATCACTTGTTTTCATTTCTTCTGTCTTAAAAAAGAAATTCTAAACTTTAGGTTTGCTAATGATGATTTATTTTGGTAAGGAGCTAAGATTTTTATCCTATACTCTTTTTGGAGTAGTGTATATATTTATTTTGATAACTACATTTGTTTTTCTGCCCCAAATTAGAAATTTATCACATTATTAAGCCCGCAGATAGGAATTTGGTCATAAATTCTCAGCTTTATTTTTCCTGAGTTATTCTCTACTGGTTAATAGCCAAAGTAAATATGACAGTGATTAATTGTAATGAATTTTACTGTCTACATTCCCAGAACTTCTTATTTTTTTACAGCAGAAAACATAATCATCTTAAAAAATAGCAAATCTTTCCTAATGAAGGTTTATTGTTAATATGAATATCCAACCATTATGTGATGATAACATTTCTGCCTCCCCTTCCTATGTGGTGGTGCCTGTCCCTTGTCCCCTCCAGCAGTCGTTATGGATTTTTCACAGCAGTCATTATTGATTTGCAGTAGTGTATTACCTCCTTTGACCTGCCCTCCATTGTGACTAGTGATTTATGCCCAAGAGTTTGAGGTATGTTTTCCCTATACATAGTTAACTGGTCCATTTGGCGAATGATCTCTGCATCTTGTCCTTTTTCTGAAACCCATGTTCTCATCAACTGAGGTAAGTGTTAAGTGCTATAATATAAAGTGAGTTAATATAACAAAATTCCTGCCTTTAAGGCACTGTGTTTATAAAGCATATATAAATTCAAAAGCAGTTGGTGAAGCTGGGGCAGGGGAAAGAGGGACAATGGTATTTGTCTCTTTTTAACCACGTGCATGTATCACATGTGATAAACATTTAACACACTTACTAAAATATTATTTTAAAAAGAAGTTCTATGGGGCCAGCCCCATGGCCAAGTGGTTTAAGTTCACGCGCTCCGCTTCAGCGGCCCAGGGTCTCGTGGGTTCGGCTCCTGGGCGCAGACCGAGCGCCGCTCATCAGGCCATGCTGAGGGGGCATCCCACATGGCATAACCAGAAGGGCCTACAACTAGAATATACAACTATGTACTTGGGGCTTTGAGGAGAAGAAGAGAGAAGAAAAAAAAGAAGACTGGCAACAGATGTTAGCTCAGGTGTCAATCTTAAAAAAAAAAATAGAAGTTCTAAAAAGTCAGGCAAACTGAATAAATTACTGTGACATGGTTAGAAATCCTGCTATCCTGGATTGCTTTAGATATGATCTGCTGTTGGTGTGCTTGTGAAGTGTCATGCCCAGAACTAAACTGAGATTCTCGTGATGGTCTGAAGAGCTCTACGTGGCTGTATTGACCACTTCTGGTTTCTGGACATTATCTTTGCTATATTTTGCTAATTTTACATTAACTGTCTAGTTTTTTTAAGGACAAGAGAAGTTAATTTTAAAAGTTTCTTGAATATAACTTATGTTTATTTAATAAATAATTGTATAGCACTTTGTAGTGTTTAACCATGTACCAGATGCTATTTTACAAATATTAATTTCTGTTATATACAACTATTGAAATTTTTTATATAAGTTGTAGAAATTTGTTAATTTAGTGTTAGATTTCTGTTAGCATAAGCGTCTTTCCTGATGTTGCTATGTAATCATACTGGGTTTGAGTAGTATTCGTTAAATTCATCAAATATTAAGTCCATCAATTATATTCATAAGTATGATTAAAGTAGAAATTAAAATTAAAAATTTTTAATTACAACTTTTGTTTTTTATTTCAGCTTTACCAACAGGGACGCCTATGTCAACTGGGCAGTGAATTTTGTGAATTGGAAGTTTTTGCGAAAGTATTGAGAGCTTTGGATAAAAGGTAAATTCATTTTTAAAGAATTGTGGTAAACTGTACATAACCTAAATTTTACTGTTGTAACCATTATTAAGTGTCCAATTTAGTGGCCTTAAATACATTCATATTGTTGTGAAACCATCAATACCACGACTGATTTTTGTGTGCATGAAAGGGGAACCAAATTCATCTTTACCATTGTGGCTTTTATGTAGTAGGAGCCACATGTAGGTGTAGGTGATATGGCCTTTGATTGTACTTGCTGCTCTCCTTAGCGTTCTTCCCTAAATTTGCTTTAAATACCATTTCTTTTTCCCAACTGTACCTGTCTAGGAAAATAGTTTTACCAAATACTGCTAATCTCTAATATGAATATTGCCAAGTTGATTCATTTGTACAAGAAATTAACTAAGTACATACTTGTTGAACGCCTAGTATATGTCAGGTACAGTTCTAGATGCTGGGGGTATGAGTAAGATCTACAGCATCTCTTCCTCATGGAGTTTGTATCTTAGAAAAGGATGATAAAATGATAGACAAATAATTAACATGATTTCACTGTTCAGGGATAACTTTGAAATGGGCCTGTGTGCTAAGCCTATAGAGAAACTTCTTAGTTGATTAGTTAAAATTAATCTGTAAAAAAAAAAAATAATAGTTGAGAGGGCTATAGAAAAACTTCAGAAAATTTTCTTTAAGAAAAGTTTAGGGGCCTGCCCCGTGGCCGAGTGGTTGAGTTTGCACGTTCTGCTTCGGCGTCCCAAGGTTTCTCCAGTTCAGATCCTGGGTGCAGACATGGCACCACTCATCAAGCCATGCTGAGGTGGCATCCCACATGCCACAACTAGAAGGACCCACAACTAAAAATACACAACTATGTACTGGGAGGCTTTGGGGAGAAAAAGGAAAATAAAATCTTTAAAAAAGAAAAAAGGAAAGTTTAGCTTTCTGGGATTTGAATTTCTTTATGCAGTTCTAAACATGGCCATTGTAAAGATTTAGTGGAATACTTTTCTTTAATCTCTTAGGTTATCTTTCACTTAGTCCAAATCCATTGGTAATTGTTTAATATATTTGTGGAACTAAAAGCATGTAGTTTGACTTTTTCCCCTTTATCCAAAGCAGTGACTTTATTATTTACAATTTTGTTTTTAATAAACTGTTCAGATGTAATTCACCTACTGTAAAATTCACCGTTTTGAATTGTACAATTTGTTGACTTTTAGTATATTCACAAGGTTTTGCAACCATCACTATCTTAATTCTAGAACATTTTCATCACCCTAAAAAGAAACCCTGTACCCATTAACAGTCACTCTCTATTTCCTTTACCCCCAGTCCCAGGCCTACCATTAATTTACTTTCTGTGTCTGGATTTACCTATTCTAGACATTTCATATAAATAGATTCATACAATATATGGTCTTTTGTGACTGGCTTCTATCACTTATCAGAATGTTTTAAGGTTCATTCATGTTATTGATTGTATCAGTACTTCTTTCCTTCTTTCGGCTGAGTAATTTTCCATTGTATGGATATGTTTTGTTTATCTAGTTATCTGTTCCATGAACATTTGGGTGGTTCCTCCTTTGGGCTATTAGGAGTAATGCTGCTATGAACGATCATGGACAAGATTTTATGTAGATATGTTTTTAGTTCTCATATATATAACTAGGATACGTATGATAACCCTATGTTGAACTTTTTGAGTAATCTCTAAACTGTTTTCCTCAGTGACTGCACTGTTTTACATTCCTACCACCAATGTATGAGGGTTCCAGTTTTTCCATAACCTTGCTGTCACTTTTTAAAAAAAAATTGCTATTATAGCCATCCTAGCAGGTGGTGTCTCATTGTAATACTGATTTTATTTCCCTGATGACTTATGATGTTGATTATATTTTCTTGTGCTTATTAGCTATTTTATATTTTCTTTGGAGAAATCTTTATTCAAATCCATCACCCATTTTTTAATTGAATTATTGAATTATAAGACAATTTGTGTTTTGGATTTTTTAAGTAAGATTGGCACCTGAGCTAACATCTGTTGACAATCTTTTTTTTCCTCCTTCTTCTTCCTAAAGACCCCCAGTACATACTTGTTTATTCTAGTTGTGGGTCCTTCTGGTTGTGCTATGTGGGACTCCACCTCAGCATGGCCTGATGAGCAGTGCCATTTCCATGCCCAGGATCTGAACCGGTGAAACCCTGGGCCACCAAAGTGGAGCGCATGAACTTAACCACTTGGCCACCGGGCCGGCCCCCAATTTGGTTTTTAATACTGATGTTAAAAGTTAGTTTTATGAGGCCAACCCCCTGGCCTAGTGGTTAAGTTCACGCGCTTCACTTGGGCGGCCCAGGGTTTCACCGGCTGGAATCCTGGGGGTGGACATGGCGCTGCTCATCAAGCCATGCAGAGGCGGCGTCCCACATGCCACAACTAGAAGGACCCACAACTAAAAATACAAAACCATGTCCTGGGGGGGGCTTTAGGAGAAAAAGGAAAAAAAAATATTTAAAAAAAGAAAGGTTTTATCCTTCATTGCCATCAGTTTACACATACAGGATCACTCAGTGATCCACAGAGTAAAGATATTAGGCTAAATTGTGAATTATTATGGGCTTGTAATTCATAAGACAATAAGCTTTTTATCTTATTCCATCATGGAAAATAACGGCACTGTTATTAAAAAAAAAAAAGCAAAAGAAGCTAGCACTTTCTTAAAGGCCAAAATACATTACCTCTATAAAATGACCTTTTCTTTCTCTTTCAGACATTTGCTTCATCATTGTTTCCAGGCTTTGATGGATCATGGTGTAAAAGTTGCTTCAGTTTTGGCCTACTCCTTTAGTAGACGGTGCTCTTATATAGCAGAATCAGATGCTGCAGTAAAGGAAAAAGCCATTCAGGTTGGCTTTGTTTTAGGTAAGTGATGATAAAATAGAGGACTGTTTTGTCCTGTGACATGACCCAGAATTGAACATGCTAACAATAAAGGATTCTCCCAGGACGTTCACAAAGTCTGCATAAGGAAGTTATGGGAAAAACATCAGAAAAACTAGGTGTGACTTATTGAACATTAACTTTGCACCAGGCACTATACTAGCCATTTAAATACTTATCTTTCTAAGTTCTCATGGCATTCCAGTGATGTGATGGTATTAATAGCATTTTACAAATGAGGAAACAAACTCAGAAAAGTTAAGTAACTTGCTCAAGTCGCTTAACTAGAAGTAGGGCTAAGTTTAGAATCCTCCATCTGTGTGATTCCAAACCACCTGTCTGTCTACCATGTCGTGCTGCCTCCACCCTTTTTAACCTGCTTACTATATGCTCTGACATGAGACGTAATCTGTTTGGGGCCTCAATTTTTCCATCTTTAAAATGAGAGTAATTCTCTATTTCCTCATTGGGATGTTGTGAGAATGCTGAAAGCATAAATGGAAAAGGATTCTGAGAAGGTTTTGTATGCTATACATACAGAGAAATACTGTTTACTATTTGATAACATTTTATATGGTTTTCATAAACCTACCTAGATAAATATGTTTCAGGCAATTATTTATTAAAGTTGTTACTTTTTAAAAAATTTTTTTATTTTGAAATGGTTGTAGATTCACAGATAATGTTAAAACCAGGAAATGGACACTGGTTTAATCCTGTTAACTAGACAACAGATGTTATTTAATTTTAACTGGTTTTTACATATACTCATTTGTGTGCGTGTGTGTGTGTGTTTCTCTGCAGTTGATTCCATGTAAAGATTCACATAACCCTCATTACCATAAGGATACCAGACTGTTCCATCACCACAGGCTACCTTTCATTTTTAACTTCTTGCATTAATGTGTGCATGTGCTTGTTTTCTCTCCTCTTACGCGTGTGCTCATACACTTTGTCAAAAAATTTTCATGATTATTTCCTTCAGTCTTAGAATAATTCTTTGTTGTGGTCATAGACAGTTTTCACAACATTCTTTCCTGAAAAGAACCCTCAGCATTTACCTTTTGATAGTTCCATGGAATATAAATTGCAGCAAAGACTTGTGACCGAAGAATATCTAACAGTAGTGTTTGTAATCTTGATGAATGTTAAAGTTGACATCCCTTTAGTCCTAGATGTTCATGTAGAAATCTGTGGGAGAAATTTGCTATCAAGGAAGGTGAAAGGCAGGAAGGCTAGTGTTTATGGAGGTCCTCTGTCATCTCCACAAACACTTAGACCAATGTGGCCATTATAATGAGCCAGATTGAAGAAATATTTTGGAGATAGAACCAAGTCCTGACAAACTCATGGTTATATTATCAGTCTTGATCCTAAAATTAGCAAAACAGTGAAAAAAGTTCATACCATAAGTATACAGTGATGAAGATAACTTTTCAAATAATAGCTTTATTGAGATATAATTCAAATACCGTATCATTCACCCATTTAAAGTATACAGTTAAAAGGTTTTTAGTATGCTCAGAGTTGTGAAAACATCACCACAGTAAGTTTTAGAATATTGTCATCACCCTCGGAAGAAACGGAAACATATTAGCAGTCACTCTGCATTTCCTTCCAACTCCTCCAGCGCTAGGCAGCCATCAGGCAGCTTTCTGTCTCTACAGATTTATCTATCCTGGACATTTCATAGAAATGGACTCAGGAGATATATGATTTTTGTGACTGACTTCTTAACGTTTAGCATAATGTTTTCAAGATCCATCTCTGTTATAGAGATGGAATTCAATATAAAGAATTTTTGAACAGCTATTATAGAACTGAAAAGACAAAAAAGGAACATTAGGGTATTATGGACCCTGAAACTGCAGGCATCAACTGCTACACCTAGGCCTTGGGGAACCTGGGGGTGAGGTTGGAATTATTAAAATTTAGAAGCTTGAGGAGATGGAAAAGTTACGTTTACCCTGCAAAATGGAAATATTAAAATCATTAGACTATAGTGGCTAATTTACTGGAAAATGTCAACTCTTAGGCCACAGCGTATTCTTGGAGGGTTAAAGCTCCTGACTCCTTATTTAAGGTCTCAACTTTGATCTAATTCCCCTCGTGTGAAAGGGTTTTTTTGGTTGGTTTGTTTTTGTTTTTTGCAAACGGACTGTTTTGTGCCAAACACAGGATTTTAATATTATGCATTTTTTCGTTTTAGATAATACTCATTATAAGCATGTCATTTTAGCTTTTAAGTGATTTATTCAGTTATCTAAAGTTACTGGTTTTTCTTGTCCTTTAGGTGGCTTTCTTTCAGATGCAGGCTGGTACAGTGATGCTGAGAAAGTTTTTCTGTCCTGCCTTCAGTTGTGTACTCTACATGATGAGATGCTTCATTGGTTTCGTGCAGTAGAATGTTGTGTGAGGTAAGTTGGAATAGATCCTACAAATAAGGGTTTTTAGTGGCTTTTATGCTTTCACCTTTGTAAACGTACTCCAACATTTGAATAATCCTTTGAGGTGATATTTATGTGTCACACTTTCACTCCTCTGGCCTCCTGTCTGTCATCCTTAGAATATGGTTAACTTGCTATAGACATCTTAGCTTAGATTTGACTGTTATGAATCAGACTGTAAAAGCTTTTTCATAGAGCTTATCTGTTCATTTGTTTAGCACATATTTATTGAATGCCTAGTATGTACCAGGAACTACCGTCGGCACTGGATGGTAGGAAAAGGAATACACTTTTTTGGGGGGTGTTTTTTTTTTTTACCCTTACTCCATTTACATTTCTAGAATTGTGCATAGCAAGATTAGTATTTTATGTATAAATTACTGTTTTCTTTAAAAATACATTTTTTAAGCAGGTGTACTTTAAAGGAAAGGCAAACAAATCTAGAAGTAACTCTTTGCCTTTACTGTCCTTATTTTTTCTGCATGTCACATTTCATTTTAGCTATTTTCATATAGGTTGGTTCTCTCCTGCAATTTGATTTGACATTTCTTTTTTTTTTTTTTTTTTTAAAGATTTTATTTTCTCCTTTTTCTCCCCAAAGCCCCCCGGTACATAGTTGTGTATTCTTCGTTGTGGGTTCCTCTAGTTGTGGCATGTGGGACGCTGCCTCAGCGTGGTCTGACGAGCAGTGCCATGTCCGCGCCCAGGATTCGAACCGACGAAACACTGGGCCGCCTGCAGCGGAGCGCGCGAACTTAACCACTCGGCCACGGGGCCAGCCCCTGATTTGACATTTCTTAAAGAGGATTTTCTTTATAAAACTAAAGGGAAATCAAAATAAAGTTAAAAAAATAAATTCTTTGTCCTGAGTTAACTAAAGTCTGGTCAATTTACTGAATTTATAGTCTTTTATTTTTATTGAATAAAGGATCATATTTCTTTGGTATCTTAGAGATGAGTTAATTAAATCTGAACCCTTTCAGAGCTAGTATATAGATTCTTCTGTATGAAACCATTATTGGTTTAAGCTAAAATTGAGTAAAGCTCTCTCAAAGAGTTCAGTCTTTTGAAGTTGTCATTACTCTGTTTTATACAGGGCTTACCTGTGTTAGACAAACACACACACGTTCAAATCCTGAAGTTAATTTTGTAATGTGCAAACTTAATTATAAATAATATTTTAGAAGCTTGTGATAATTTCCCACAGATATTTTAGAAGGATACAGTAAATTATAAGAATATTTGAGTGCAGAAACTATAAAGGATTGGTATTTGGACCTATAATTTGTAGTACTGATAAAAATAATGTCTGTGTCATCTTTCCTCCCCTCTTCTGCCTGTTCTATCTTTGTAGGAGTAGGAGACTAGACTATCTCATATGGGATTGGAGGGCTAGTTAAATGTTTCTGCATATATGAACTAGTTAATTTGGAACAGAAAAACCATTTTGTGTGACTTCATTGTAGATTCCTCTTTGTAGCACTCTTGACCAAAAGGTAAAACATTTTCTTCTTGTATTTGCTTGCTTTTTATGCACAAAATCAGAGGATTTATTTTACCCAGATAGCTAACATTTCTTCTGTCTGTCTAATTTCAAGCTCCTATATAAATCTTGCTTTAGTGTAGCCAAAAGATTTAGTTTTCTCGCAGGACCAAGGCTCCCTCTCTCCTTCCTATTTTGTCATCTTTAGCATGTAGCTCACATCATTATGTTTGCAAGTGTTATAGGGAGAAGAAGGTCAAAAGCCTCATGCCAACTGAGTATGCTTTTTCTTTTTCTCTTTTTTCAGTCAAAAAGATAGTTTCCCAGAAGCCCAGCCCTATCTTTTTGAAACTGGGAAACTGGGATACATTCTGTACATTCTCCAATTCATGTAAGGTGTTCTTGGAAGCAAAGCATTTTTAATTGTGCATATTGCTGCCCTGAATAAACTAATGGGTCTATATCAAGGAAGGGAGGGGAGGGGAATACTGCATAGGTAACTGTCAATACAGTGACTGTCCTGGCTGTCTTCAGAACAGGCGCATATGAAATTAGAAAAATACTTGGACCAAGAAACAAAACTATTTATAATACTAGTAGACTGCCTGTATACCTAGACATTTTGTTCTCATCAATTTGAAATTTCAAAATAAAATTTGTTTCTACACAAGTATACTTGCCAAATTCTTGGTCATTACAGGTGTATTTAATATAACATATAATATATAGTTTTGTCATCTCCTTAGTATTATTTGGAAAAAAGGCTAAATTTTTGTTACTTAGCTTTTTTTAGGGCAGAAAAATTGGGAGATTAATTAACCATTTTTTTCATTGACTTGGAGGAAAAATACTAATGAGATCCTTTGGCCAATCTCAGGTACCTTGAGCCTGATGTAAGAGTAAGAGTATGTTTTTAATTTAATTTCACAAAACCAGTTTCTAATCTGGGGTTGGCATGGAAGCAGTAAAGAGCATCTTCTTTTTTTTTTTTTAAGATTTTATTTTTCCTTTTTCTCCCCAGAGCCCCTGATACATAGCTGCATATTTTTAGTTGGGGGTCCTTCTAGTTGTGGCATGTGGGATGCCGCCTCAGCGTGGCTTGATAAGCAGTGCCATGTCCACGCCCAGGATCCGAACTGGCAAAACCCTGGGCTCCTGAAGCAGAGTACTCGAACTCAACCACTCAGCCACGGGGCTGGCCCTTAAATAAAAGTTTAATAATAACAAATCCCAAGGATAGTATACAAAAAGTGGTAAGCAGTGAATATTGTAATATTTAATTATATGTAAATGGAATAGTCAGAGATTGAAGGCCAAACAGGGAATTTGTAATATTTCTTAAGTAAGGATTTTTTCCAAACTGGAAATGAAACAAATTTTAGGAATAACATAAAACAGAAATTCTCAGTTACCACATACTATTAAATGTAAGTAAGATTTTTTTTCTTTTTCCCTGAAAATTATCCTTCAGTAAAGAGAGTTATGTTACAAAGTCCCTCGTGCTGTTTGATGTTCTTTCAAGTCTATTACTTTGAACAACAAATTACTATTTGAGAAAGAAATGTTAGCCTGAAAACTCAGCCAGTGCCAGTGTCAGTAAGCTCTTGGTGACCACTGGCAGAGTTTTCTTTTTAAGGAAGTGATGGAATTTAACACATTTACATTTATTCTGGAGGTCATTAAGTAACCTTATAGTTGTGTTAGATGTCTTTATTAACTGGCTTTTTGAATATTACTTTGAAATGTGATATAGTAAGTGGTTTGGTTGTGGAGATTTTGAATGTCTACTTGCTGTAGGTGGAATCAAAAAGCCCAGCAGTCCTATTGTTTTACAAATGGTTGCCGGTACCTTTGGATAGGTTTCTGGTGACATCATACTGCACTCAAAAGTGCTGATTTTAAAACAAGTGAAAATGTTTTACTCTGAAAAGCAAATGACTCAAAAAGTAGTTATGATGATGAAGATAAATATTTAAAGATGCATGTGAATAGTTGGAATAAAATTGTTTCATAAATTTCAAGAAGGAAAAGCAATTTTTGAAAATTTAATTTAGAATTTAAATATTTATGAGTGACATAAAGATTTAAATATTATAAGTTAAAAATGTTATCATATATATCCCTAAACTTGATATATTCAAGTTGGCCAAAAAACTTTTTGGATGGAAAATGGAAGCTTTTGTTATTATATTTGGGTTAGTTTACATTGGGCGCATATATGATAGCCTATTTTAAAAATACACATATTAGGGACCTGGCCCTGTGACCAAGTTCCCGCGCTCCTCTTTGGCAGCACAGGGTTTCGCCAGATTGGATCCCGGGTGCAGACCTAGCACCTCTCATCAAGCCATGCTGAGGTGGCGTCCCACGTAGCAGAAATAGAAGGACCTACAACTAGAATATACAACTATGTACAGGGGAGCTTTAGGGAGAAGAAGAAGAGGAAAAAAGAAAGATTGGCAACAGGTCTTAGCTCAGGATCAATCTTTAAAAAATGTACATTTGGGAAAATGTACTAGTACAACAAAGTGTTTATAAAGTTCTCATCTTTGTAAATGAAGTAGGAATGACTATCATTACTTAATGTTCAAACATTATCAGTGCTAGGAATGGATATATAATGATGTGTAATGGCAAAATATGATAGACATTCCAAAACAGGGTAGTGGGAGTAGGTGTAAGAATGATTGGAAACCCATCCAAGCTAGATATAAGTAAAGAAAATAGAGGAAATAACTAAGTGTGATAAATGAAAAATAGGTAACTAATGATAAATGAAAAATAATATGAAAAGATTAAAACTAAGTACAGCTATCATCACAATACATGTAAATAGGCTCAATTCCTCTATCTGAAGATAGCAGCTGCCGAGAGGATTAAAAAATGTGGTGTAGTGGTTAGGTTCATATGCTCCACTTTGACAGCCTGGGGTTCATGGGTTTGGATCCTGGGCATGGACCTGCACACCTCTCATTAAGCCGTGCTGTGGCAGTGTCCCGCATACAAAATAGAGGAAGATTGACATAGATCTTAGCTCAGGGACAATCTTCCCCACCAAAGGGTGAAAAAATGAAATCCAACGTATATTGTTAAAAGAAAACACCCCCAAACATTAATATTAACAAGAAAGCAGAATTCAGGATAAAAACCATTCGTTGATGCAAAAGGGATATTGATAATAAAATGTACAATCCACAAAAAGGTCGTGAACCCATGTATAGCAAATAAGATAGCAGCTATCTACATAAGCAGTGTACCCTAAAATATAAAGAATCTAATAAAAAGATAATACAATATTGAGTGCCCCCATGGTAGGTTAATTCAGAATTCGTGGAAGTTAACAAGGAATTAGGTTTTTGTTTTTTGTTTTTTCTTTTGAGGAAGATTAGCCCTGAGCTAACATCTGCTGCCAATCCTCCTCTTTTTGCTGAGGAAGACTGGCCCTGAGCTAACATCCTCCATGCCCATCTCTTCTACTTTATATGTAGACTGCCTACCACAGCATGGCTTGCCAAGCGATGCTGTGTCTGCACCCGGGATCCGAACCAGTGAATTCCAGGCCGCTAAAGTGGAATGTGCCTACTTAACCGCTGTGCCACTGGGCCGGCCCTGGTTTGTTTTTTAAATTTTATTTTTCCTTTTTCTCCCAAAGGCCCCTGGTACATAGTTGTGTATTTTTAGTTGTGAGTCCTTCTAGTTGTGGCATGTGGGATGCCGCCTCAGCATGGCTTGATGAACAGTGCCATGTCCACTCCCAGGACTCGAACCGGGAAAACCCTGAGCCGCTGAAGCAGAGCTTGTGAACTTAACCACTCAGCCACGGGGCCGGCCCTAAGGAACCAGGTTTTTTCTGTCTCTTCCTCTATCCTCTGTGTGCCAGTTTTGTCTCTGGCTTGCTCTCCAGTGGTTATAAAAGTGCTGCCATGGTTTGAGGTATCACGTGGAGATTCCACATTGTCTAGTAGAAGAAAGACTCCCTTCCCAAGCACCATTTTTTAATCTTTAATGACAGGGAACCTTTCCCAGAAACCACCCAGCCTACTTACCCTGGAGTCTCACTAGCCAAAGCTAGGTCATTTGGTGACCTCTGAATCAATCACTGGCAAGCGGAATGGGTTCTCTACACTATGATTGTCTTAAACTAATCATGATTTACTCCTGAGTCCTATGAGAAGGGTTAATGCCTAAACAAAATGAGGGTTCTGCCAACAAGCATGGGGTACAGAAAATGGCTGTTTAGGGACCAACATTGTCTGTTACATCTTACAATGCTTTGTTCCTCCACTTAAAATTAAAACCACGCCAGACTGACAAAAAAACGAGAGAATTAAATAAATAAAATCAGAAACATTAGCTGGAATATTTCTACCAACCTTCCATAGATATAATCATAAGAGAATCCTGTGAACAGTTGTATGCCAGCAAACTAGTTAATGTAGATGAAATGGACAAATTAGAAACACGTAAATTACCTAAACTGGCCCAGGAAGAAATAGAAAATCTCAACAAACCTATAACAAGTTAAAGAGATTGAATGAGTAATCAAAAACCTTCCAACAAAGAAAAGTATGGCCTAAGACGACATCACTAGTGAATTCTGCCAAACGTTTAAAGAAGGATTAACACCAGTCCTTTTCAAAGTCTGCTAAAAAATTGAAGAGGAGGGAACAGTTCCTAACTCATTCTATGAGGCCAGTATTACCCTGATACCAAAACCAGAAAAAAAGACATCACAAGAAGAGAAAATTACAGATTAATATCCCCTGTGACTATAGATGCAAAAATTCTCAACAAAATACTAGCAAATCGAATCCAATAGCATATAGAAGGATTATACACCATGACTAAGAGGGCTTTATCCTAGGAATGCAAAGGTGATCCAACATAAGAAAATCAGTGAATGCAATACACCATATTAATAGAACGAAGGGAAAAAAAAATGATCATGTCAGGGCTAGCCTGGTGGTGCAGCAGTTAAGTTCACATGTTCCGCTTCAGCGGCCCGTGCTTCACTGGTTTGGATCCTGGATGTGGACCTGCTCACCACTTGTCAAGCCATGCTGTGGCATGTGTCCCACATATGAAGTAGAGGAAGATGGACATGGATGTTAGCTCAGGGCCAGGCTTCCTCAGCAAAAAAAGAGGAGGATTGGCGGCAGATGTTATCTCAAGGTTAATCTTAAAAAAACAGAAAACATCATCTCAGTTGACACACAAGCCATTTGACAAAATCCAACACCCTTTTATGGTTAAAAACACTTAATAAACTAGGAATAGATGGGGGGCTGGCCCCGTGGCCGAGTGGTTAAGTTCGCGTGCTCCGCTGCAGGCGGCCCAGTGTTTCGTTGGTTCGAATCCTGGGTGCGGACATGGCACTGCTCATTAAACCACGCTGAGGCAGCGTCCCACATGCCACAACTAGAAGGACCCACAACAAAGAATATACAACTATGTACTGGGGGGCTTTGGGGAGAAAAAGGAAAAAAAAAAATCTTTAAAAAAAAAAACACTAGGAATAGATGGGAACTTCCTTATTTATGAAAAACCCACAGCCAACATCATAGTCAATGGTGAAAGACTGAAAGCTTTCCCCCAAGAACAAGAACAAGACAGGGATGCCTGCTTTCACTACTACTAGTCAACATCGTCCTGAAAGTTCTAACCAAAGCAGTTAGACAAGAAAAAGAAATAAAAAACATCCATATTGGAAAAAAAGAAGTAAAACTATCATTTCATACTAGAATTGGACTTTATCAAAATTAAAAACTTTTCAAAGGACATTATCAATGTGAAAAGACAACTTACAGAATAGGATAAAATATTTGCAAATCATACATCAGATAAGAGTCTAGTATTCAGAATATATCAAGAACTAGATTTATGCACCCTATGTTCATCGCAGCATTATTCACAATAGCCAAGATGTGGAAGCAACCCAAGTGCCCATCAACGGATGAATGGATAAATATATGTACACACACACACGCAATGGAATACTACTGAGACATAAGAAAGAGAAAATTGTGCCATCTGTGACAACATGGGTGGACCTTGAGGGTATTATGCTAAGCAAAATAAATCAGAGAAAGACAAACACCATATGATTTCACTTATATGTGGAAGATAAACACTTGGATAAGGAAGAACGGGTTAGTGGTTACCAGAGGGGACGGGGGTGGGAGGGAGGGTGAAAGGGGTAAAGGGGCACCTTTGTATAATGACGGATAAAAATCAGACTGTTGGTGGTGAACAGGATGCAATCTGTACAGAAACTGAAATATAATCTACACCTGAAGTTTACAGAATAAGTCAATATGACCTCATTAAAAAAAAAAAAAGCTAGAACTCAACAACAACCCAATTACAAAAGAGATAAAGGACTTGACATTTCTTCAAACAATATATGTAAATGGCCATTAAGCTCATGAAAAGATGCTCAACATCATTTATCATTAGGGAACTACAAATCAAACACAATGAGATACCACTTAACACCTACCAGGATGGCTGTAATTAAAAAAAAAAAAACAGCCCAGAAAACAAGTGTTAGCAATAATGTAGAGGAATTGGAATTCTCATGCATTGCTAATGGAAATGTAAAAGGTGCTGCTGCTATGGAGTACAGTTTGATGGTTCCTTAAGAAGCTGAACAGGTTTGGCCCGGTTGCCGAGTGGTTAAGTTTCCACACTCCGCTTTGGCAGCCTACGGTTTCGCTCGTTTGGATCCTGGGCATGGACATGGCACCGCTCGTCAGGCCATGTTGAGGCGACATCCCATATGCCACAACTAAAAGACCCACAACTAAAATACACAACTATGTGCTGGGAGGATTTGGGGAGAAAAAGCAATTAAAAAAAAAAAGCTGGACAAAAAATTACCGTATGACCTAGCAGTTTCACTCCTCTATGTGTGTGTGTGTATATATGTATATCTCCCCCCAAAAAATTGAAAACAGGGACACAAATGGATATCTGTATGTCAGTGTTAACTGCAGAATTTTTCACAGTAGCCAAAAGGTGGAAACAACCCAAGTATCCATCAGCAGATGAATAGATAAACAAAATGTGTCATGTGTATACAATGGAATATTTTGATACGTACTACAATGTAGATGAACCTAGAGAGTCATATCCTAAGTAAAATAAGCCAGATGTAAAAGAATGAATACTATGTGATTCTACTTACATGAAATATCTATTGGCAAATTTATACAGACAAAAAGTAGATTAAAAGTTACCAGGGGCTGGCCCCATAGTGTAGTGGTTAGGTTCGGCTCGCTCCATTTTGGCCACCTGCGTTTGGATCGCAAACACCACCTGTCAGCCATGCTGTGATGGTGACCCGTATACAAGATAGAGGAAGATTTGCACAATGTTAGCTCAGGCTTAATCTTCCTCAAGCAGGAAAAAAGGGAGAAAGATTGGCAATGGATGTTAGCTCAGGGCGAATCTTCCTTGGACAAAAAAGAAAGTTACTAGGAGCTGGAGTGTAGGGGGAGAATTGGAAGCTATTGTTTGTTACAGAGTTTCTGTTTGGGATGATGAAAAATTTTGGAAATGGACAGTGGTGATGGTTGTACAACAGGGTGGTGAATACACTTGTGCATCGATTAACAAGAGGGATACATTCTGAGAAATGTGTCGTTAGGGGATTTCGTCGTTGTGTGAACATCATATAGCCTACTTACACGAACCTAAATGGTATAGCCTACTACACATCTAGGCTATACGATACTAGTATTATGGGACCACTGTCATTTATGCGGTTTGTCATCGACCAAAATGTCATTATGCGGTGTATGACTTTATAATGCCACTGAATTGTATACTTAAAAACGGTTAATACCAGGGCCGGCTCCATGGCTGAGTGGTTGAGTTTGCACGCTTCACTTCGCCAGCCTGGGGTTTCTCCGGTTGGGATCCTGGGCGTGGACATGGCACCACTCGTCGGGCCATGTTGAGGCAGCATCCCACATGGCACAACTGGAAGGACCCACAACTGAAAATACACAACTATGTACCGGGGGGGGGGGGTGTGCTTTGGGGAGAAAAAGGAAAAATAAAATCTTTTTTAAAAAAGTGGTTAATATGGCAAATCTTGTGTTATGTATTTCACCACAATAGAAAAAAAAACAACGATTGTTAGCTCAGGGGCAGTCTTCCTCACCAAAAAAAAAACCAAAACACCTAATAGTCTTTATTTTTGTTATCCATTTTCCTTTTATTTCATTATCCGTTATTTTATTATTCAATCTTCCTCTTTCAGTCTGTCATTTATTTCCAAAATTCTTAAATAGTTTTTGGAAGAATAAACTTGTAAGCAGGCGAGAGATTCTCTTCCTTTAAGTTTACTTTTAGTGTATATATATGTATTTTTTAAGATTTTACCTTTTTTTCCTTTTTTTCTCCCCAAAGCCCCCGGTACATAGTTGTGTATTTTTAGTTGTGGGTACTTCCACTTGTGGCATGTTGGATGCCACCTCAGCATGGCCTGATGAGCAGTGCCATGTCCGTGCCCAGAACTCGAACTGGCGAAACCCTGGGCCGCTGAAGCGGAGTGCGTGAAGTTAACCACTCAGCCACGGGGCCGGCCCCAGTGTATTTTATTTTTGTCCTGTCTATTTCGTGAGGCTCTAACTAGTCATTTTGCTCACACTTATAGTAAATATATTCATAAACTAATAACTTTTAAATTTATGTTTTCCATTTCAAACAGTGAATTGTTTAACCAATGAAATAGTAATTGTTTCTGACAATAACTATTGATTAAGTAGATATGATTTTATGTTATCATAAAAATAAAATACTACAGGGGCCGGCCCTGTGGCCGAGTGGTTGGGTTTGTGTGCTCTGCTTCGGCGTCCTAGGGTCCCGCCAGTTTGGATCCTGGGCGCGGACATGGCATCGCTCATCAAGCCATTCTGAGGCAGCGTCCTACATGCCGCAACTAGAAGGACCCACAACTGAAATATACAACTATGTACTGGGGGGATTTGGGAGGAAAAGGAAAAAATCTTTAAAAACAATAAAGTAAAATACTATAGAACGAGGTATATGGGAAATCTCTGTATCTTCTGCTCAGTTTTACAGTGAACTAGAACGGCTCTAAAAAATAGATCTATTTTTAAAAAATAAAAAGATAGAATACTATGGTAGAGCCACATTTGGAGAGCCTCGAAGACCTGCCTTTTCCTTAGGCTGTGTTGAGGCAAACTTAGGTCTTCACGTGGACCAGAAGTCCTTGGATCATACATCCTGCTCACTGTTGGTCCAGATGGACACACAGACTCTGAAGAGCCTCCATATGTTTAATTTGCCCTTTTCTTTCAATAGACAATAGCAGAGACTGGAGAAAATAGCAACGTGTGCTTTTTTGGCATAAAAATTTAGTTTGCTACCTCCTTCATATGCCAGTTATTAAATAATTTCTAGAAACTTATTTTTAGGGGGAATACCTACAGTGAAGTTTGTTTGTAAAGTAATTCTTAGTATTGTAGAAATGAGAGATCAACACTGTTCTTTTCATTTTCTAAATTTACAACCTATTCCTGGGTTTAACGTTTTTTTTCATTTACCCATTTGGATAACTATCAAATCTGTATTTCTAATACCAATCCTTTTTTTCTCAAGGATTTTTTTTTCTGGACTGTTGTAGTAGCTCCTGTCCTCGTTGCCTCCTTGCTTCTACTCTTGGCTTTACTATAATCCATTCTCCACACTGCAGCCAGAACAATTTCTAGAGTTGCACTGTTCAATATGGTAGCCATTAACCATATGTGACTATTTAAATTTAAATTAATTAAAGTTAAAAATTAAAAATAAGTCCTCGGACACACTAGACACGTTTCAGATGCTCAATAACCGTTTGTGGCTAATGGCTGCCAAATTGGGCAGATGAGGTATAGAACATTTCAGGAAGTTCTGTTAGAAGCATTGTTAAGCATAAGTCAAATAATCTCACTCACTTTTGCATTCAGAACTCGTTACTGTGGCCAGCAAGGCCCTATAAAATCTTGCTTATCTCTGCTTTCTCATCTCTCTTTACAAAATCCTTTATTCATAATATTCCAGACACATGGCCTTCTTCCTGTTCTTTGATCATGCCAGAATTTTTTTCCCTTTCTCAGGGCCTTTGCATTTGTTCTTTCTTCTGTTTGGAACTTGCTTCCCCCCAGATCTTCACATGATTGCCTCTTCATCATTTCGGTGTCAACTCAACTCAGATGTTACCCCCTTAAGAGATTTCTTCCCTGTCTACCTGAGCTCCTCCTTTAAGAAGCTCTTGATCATATTACTCTATTTTTGTCATCTTCATAGCATTTATTCAATGTCTGCCTCACTGCTGTGTTTGCCTACCCTAACACACTTCCTGCCGCTGGAATGAAGCTTCTTACAGCCATGGGTTTTTCTCTCTCTCTCTTACCACTACATCCCTTGCCCCTGGAAAAGTGCTGCCTGTAATAGGTGCTCAGTCAGTACTTGACGATGAGAGTCCCAAAACTTTATCATCTAACCTACTGTGTTTGTTTTTACTATAGTCTTACTAGATTTCAGTTTTGTTTTCCTATGTATGGTTTCCATTGTGACAGAGGTCATTGCAAACTACTTGGTCATTAGATCAGCAATTTGACAGTCAAGTGACATTCTCTTTATTCTGGTTCAGTACACTTAACTGTAGCATGAAAAGTTGTCTGTGTACCAAAACATTTGTTTTTCTACCTAAAAATGTAAATCCAATCAACTTACCATTCTAGAGTAGCCTGATAAATTATTGCATTTATTTCTGCTTTAAGTTGGAATTTGTTATTGTGAAAGATACTCCATTCAGAAATTTTTATTAACCTTAGTTTATTGTTTTGCTTGAGGGTTTTAGTCTTTTCTAAAACTGTATAGAGAGTGTTCGGAGGATACACACTGGCATTGTATAATATTTGCCACCTTATTGAATAGTCTTGGTTCATTTGAATGTATTCTGTTTTCCCTGACTACAAAGAATCACAGAGATTAGAAGATTGTTACAGTGTGTCTAATCCTAGGTCACTGATATGTTAGTACTTTTGGTGTAGATACCAAAAATAAACTTTAAGTATCTGATTTTTTTTTTTATACTCCTGAAGAATACTTCTTAACCTCTCCATACTTGGTTTTCTTTATTTTTTTGGGGGGGAAGATTAGCCCTGAGCTAACATCTGCCACCAATCCTCCTCTTTTTTCTGAGGAAGACTGGCCCTGAGCTAACATCCGTGCCCATCTTCCTCTACTTTATATGTGGGACGCCTGCCACAGCATGGCTTGCCAAGCGGTGCCATGTCTGCACCCAGAATCCGAACTGGTGAACTCCAGGCCGCCGAGGTGGAACGTGTGCACTTAACCGCTGCACCACCGGGCTGGCCCCTTGGTTTTCTTTTAAATGATTTTTATACCTTGTTCCCTCTCAGGGCTGAGCATTTTCAGAAAATTGTATTGGCGTGATACATGGACATAATGTTCTAATTTATTATAATAAATACATAAATATATGTCCAGTCCTCACACTATTCTCCTGTCTTGTATGGTCTCTACAGATGTATGGTCTGTTGCTATCTAGACATCAGGCTGACCTGAAGCATTTTACTACTTTTGCATATCATTAGATAGTCAGCATGGTTTTACAGTTAACTTTGTGTAAAGAACTCTGTATTTTTCCACCGTAGAGGATAAAAGTTATAAAAGAAACAGCAGACCACTATTTTCAGTGAACTTATCTTACGGGAAAGATAAGCAAAAATGAGCATTTATGAAGCAACATGAAATGAGTGGTAACTGATCAAGTGTTGCACAAATATACTAGAAAAAAGAACGGAAAGTAATGGTAGGTAATGGTATTTCACATTGATTTTTATTTTACTTCATTGTTTTCCAAATTTTTTATAATGAGACTGCATTACATTTGGATTTAGAACAAAAACGGTTAAGTGTTAGATGTAGCACATGCTGAGTGGACAAAGTATACAGAATATTTAGAGAAGATAAGGCATCAGAGTTGTGTAAGATTAATCGTGGGTAGCTTTTTAGGGAGATCGTCTACTTCGTTATGTGCATTGGTCAATCCTAGTTTGGACCAGGCAGTTCTTTTCCAATGCAGCCTCATTTCCTCCATCTACATACCTTACCTTAACTCATTTGGGTGCTACATAGTGATCTGTAAGAAGTTATCAGGTCTACCATGCTGGAAATACCAAAAATAGAGAAATGTTATTTGTGCTCTTGCAGGTTGCTTCATGTGCGAAATGGAAACTGCAAATATCATTTGGGTGAAGAAACATTTAAGTTAGCTCAGACCTACATGGATAAACTCTCAAAACATGGCCAGCAAGCAAACAAAGCTGCACTCTATGGAGAACTGTGTGCACTCCTGTTTGCGAAAAGCCACTATGATGAGGTGAGTGTTTTGAGGTGCATTTCATTGTGTCCCGTAATTAACTATAAAATAGGATAAATCATATAATCTCACATTTGTCTTAATAGATGTCATTTTCACATATTAGATTTACTTAAAGCAGTACACATTCGTAAGGGAATATTTAAAATCAGGCAAAAGGAGTATTCTATGAGATGGATTTTATACATATACATGTATGATTTAGGGCCTGTTTTTGTTCTAATTTGACCAAATGTGTCTCTGCCTAAGTTATTTTGATGGACATGCTCTGTTAAGTTAACCTTTAATAGATGGTTTTTCTTGGATGTGTAGCTCTGGGTGAATTTGCATAACTTGAAGGTGTTCATTTCAATGGGAAGCTAGATTTTATTTATACCTTACTGCATTGTTTTGCTCCTTCCTCTGCCTGATGAAAAAGATAGCAGCTTCCCGCTTGGCTTTATACTGTTAAATTAGTGCTTTGGTGCTGATTAAGACATAATTGAGAAGTGATCTATTTATGTTTAACTCCTTTGCTTGATTGCTTTATTTATGGAAGAATATCATAATTAATTTCATGTTCTCAGATAATTGTCATTTAGCTTTTGTATTTTAAAATTATCCCCATCTTGATTTTTGCCCCATTGCTATCAATACGTATACATATACATACATACATATATATATATATATATATTCATTCCAGGTTTAAAGAAAAATTACAATTAGAAATGGAACTAGAAAATTCTAGAATAATTATGAAGTGATATTGTGCAACCCCTATGCTAGACTCATCCTGCTTTTAGCATATATATAAGAAGGCATCAAACCCATGTGTAAAAATCTAAAACCCTTATCAGCATGCCTACAGTTTCTCAGGAGGTTTGTGTATGTTCTGGTTATTTTTGATGCTGAATTCCTGTGCCCGCTAAATTAATTCTGTTGATGGATTGTTTTGCTGCCTGCTGTGTGCAATGACTGTTGTACCACTTATCAACCCAGATGAAAAACATAGCCCCGGGGCTGGCCCCATAGCTGAGTGGTTAAGTTCGTGTGCTCCGATTCGGCCGCCCAGGGTTTCACCTGTTTGGATCCTGGGCGCAAACATGGCACCGCTCATCAGGCCATGTTGAGGCAGCATCCCACATGCCACAACTAGAAGGACCCACAACTAAAAATACACAACTGTACACCGGGGGGCTTTGGGGAGAAAAAGGAAAAATTTTAAAAATCTTAAAAATTAAAAAAAAAAAACCCAGAAAACCGTAGACCCTTTCTATGATTTTCACATACCAAAAACAGCTCCATTCACAGAAGGCCTTTGTTTGGATAGCTAACTTTACTGGAAATGAGAGTGAGGTAAACAACAGTTTGAGTATTAGAAAAGCCTGTCTTCAAAGTTCTTCAGGTGCCCCACCATCTCTCTATCTCTGTGTGAGAACTCATCTTAGTCACCTCTGGTTCCTCTTCCATTGTTTCTTTTCATACTCCCTTCTGAAACTCTGCTGTCTTCTTTCTGTTACACAGAATGATTCATATCTTGCCGTTCTTTACTCCCATACTCGGCTCCAGGCCCATCTTAATATGTCCAGACCCACCAATGTCTTCACTGGGACAAAAGTGCCTTTTGCTTACCAGTTTCCACATTCTTTACTAGGCAGTTAGTATTTAATTGACTAATTTGGATTGGGGATTTATACTGTGCCTTGTTCGTGGCCTTTAAAACTCTCAGCACGTTCATGAGAAATATTTAAGTCTCTAGATATTTCTTGGATAATTGTGATAATTCATTCTTTTAAATATAAATAAATTTGTCATTGATATTTACAGAAAAGTACACAAATCTTGAGGATATGATTTGATGAATTATAATATTCTGATACTAGAGTAGGCTAGGCTATGCAGAGATAACGTCAACCCCAAAATGGCAGTGACTTGGACCAGTGAAAGTTTATTTCTTGCTTATACTACAACCTGTCTTGGGATGTCTGTGACTGCCTGACATTATGTCTACACTTTGCTCCAAACCTCATATGGTGGAGCCGCCTCTCTAGAACGTTACCAGCCTTGGAGCAGAGGCAGGCACATCTTGGGAAAGGACTGCTCGCTCTTAGAGCTTTGTCCCAGAAATAGCACATTTCACTTCTGTTCATGTTTTAACTGGCTGAAGGAAATCATGTGACCCCTCGTCTTTAATGTGGAAGAGAAGTTTATCCTTCCCCAAGGAAGAGCAGTAAATACTTTAAAGCAATAAAAGTCTACCACAATTCTAAAGATTTTACCTTGTTACTCTGGAATAAAATCAGCTTATCTAGTATCTTACAAACAAACCAGATTTTTTTTGGCTTAAATCACATACATTTCATTTTTGCACCAAAATTGCTTCTGAATACCTACATCTTTTAGGTGGAATGGAAGAGAAGGAAGCTTGCAGAGGAAAACAAATGCTTGTTTATTTGTCCTCCTCCCTTTCCTGTGATCCTTCATAATACTGTTTTGTTTCTTTGAAGTAGTTCTTACTATCCAAAGTAATTTGTTTGGATTTTTTTTCTTTCTCCTGCCAAGCACTAGGAGAGGAAGGATATTCTGTGTTTTGTTCCCCACTACATCCCTAGATGCTAGCACATTCCCTGGCACTTAACTTTCTGCACCTCAGTTTCCCGTGATAATACATATCTCATAGGGCTTTTTTTTTTTCCTTCTCCCCAAATCCCCCCAGTACATAGTTGTATATTTTAGTTGTGGGTCCTTCTAGTTGTGGCATATGGGATGCCGCCTCAGCATGGCCTGACAGGCGGTGCCATGTTCACGCCCAGGGTCCGAACTGGCAAAACCCTGGGCCCCGAAAGCGGAGTGCACGAACCCAATCACTCGGCCACGGTGCCAGCGCCTCTCATAAGGCTTTTGTGTCAATTAAATGTGTTAATGCCCATAAAGTGCTTAGAACAATAGCTGGCACAAAGTAAGATATAAAATAATTAAGATATAAAATAATTGTTATAGTAGAGGAAGCAAAGTACAGGAAGCCTAGTGTGGGGCCAAAACCTGAAAGACAAGCTAGGTGGGTTAATGAGTTGGAGGAAGGAGGAATGTATTCTAGGGCAGAGGGAACAGTATGTGCAAAGACTTCTGGGCAAGAGAGAGCATGCCTCTAATGTCCTGAATATCTTTTACATATTCAAAGAAAAATGTAATAAATTATACTTTCAAGAAAACTTAGCCTTGGAGATAAGTTGTAGTGTAAATATTTTGCATGTATTCTTATTCAGGTACTTGAAAGCTTGCAGGAAAAATTCACAATCATTTCATTTCATTAAGTACTGTCAATTTGATTTATCGTTTTTGCTCTTCTATAAATATTTTTTTAGGCATACAAATGGTGCATTGAGGCAATGAAAGAAATTACAGCAGGCTTACCAGTCAAAGTTGTGGTGGATGTTTTAAGACAAGCTTCTAAGGTGAATATAATGTTAAAATTGTTAAGTGAATTATAGAAGTTAGCAAGCTTTAAATTTAACTTAGTTAACCTCTTATTTAACAAATTAGGTATTGTATACTCCATGAATTAACAAGGTCTGTCTATGCTCGGTTTTAGAAATCTGTAGACTTTAGCTAATTTTCCTATACCCAGAAAACCTGTGAAAACATTCACTTTGATAATTCAGCTCACTGAAGTACAGACAGAAGTAGTATTTTGGATTTTGGTGCTATTCTGGCTTGAATTTGTTTTTCTTAAACCTTTGCAGTAACCTGAATCCCTTATGCAACAGTTGTAGAGGCTTTGGTCAATTTTCTCCTAATGGATGGTCTGGGATTCAATCTTTTAGCCGTGGTATTGCAGTCTCACAGTATGACAGCTTTCTGTACTTGACCTGCTGGGCAATACTTACTTGATTTTTCCTCTTGTTTCTTCTTATTCTGTAAATAAATGCATTAACTCTTTGAGGTCATTTAATAATATTTAAAAATTTCTGCTCTGGTATCACTGAGGCTTTAAAGCATTTATGTACTTTTCAGATATGCTCTTTCTGACCAGAGATTTTTCAATTTTGGGTATTCCGTTTTGGTTGGTTTTATTTATGGAAATTTCAATTAGATGAAAGATTCTAAACTTACAGATTTAGAAGAGTCTAAGGTTTCTGTGAAATTTATTAAATAAGGCATTTTAGAGCAAGTAAGTATTCAGGTTATCAGAGCTAGAAGAGAGATATTAATATGTTTTTAATTAAGTTAAAACACTGGATATACATTTAATATGAAGATAGCTTAATGTATGTTCAAGATTTATATTTCTGTATTCAGTGACAGAGCTTAAAAACTACTGTCTAGTCTTATGAATCAAAATATTTTCAGAAATAGGAAAACTTGAAATTCAGTGTTTTTCAAAATTATTAGATGAAAACTGCAAGATAGTTGTTAGTCATTCTAGAACTGGGATATAAATAAGTATCTTAGAAGATAATATGGTGAACTCTCCAACTGTTTTATTTTAATAATATGGAAGGATGGGAATATACCAGCTTCATAAGGTGACTTTGTTATAGCAGATTTGTATTGGGCATGACTATCAATTTTAAATTTTAAAATTTCCCAGGATACATACACATCTGTTTATAATAGAATTTTCAAGTATTTGGAAGGAAAGAAATGAGAAATGTTTGAAGATGCTTTTTTTCTTTTTGACTATTATAGTCTGAATAGATAAACTATACTTATTTTAGCACACTAATTAACTGTTTGAGGGTTATTTAACAATTTTTCACTTTATCTGTAGGCTTGTGTTGTAAAACGTGAATTTAAGAAGGCAGAACAGTTAATTAAACATGCAGTGTATTTGGCACGGTAGGTGATTATTATTAAAAATAACATTTCAAGTTGTCTCTCTCTACTTTATATCCTAATAGTTTTGTATCTTTTTGTAGAGATCATTTTGGATCCAAACACCCAAAATATTCTGATACACTGCTAGATTATGGGTTCTACTTACTCAATGTAGACAATATCTGTCAGTCTGTTGCAATTTATCAGGTATGTTTGTAGTTAGACTTTTTTTTCTCTCAACCTAAATTGACTTACTGACCTGTATTTGTGTGGTGTGTATAACCCATTCTCTAAAAATAATTCTTTCTTAGCCCCTCCTCACATATGGCACACCGTTATATTACTAAATAATACCTAGAAGATTTAAAAGTTAATGTTTTAGGAATTAAAGAGAATCATCCAGGAGAAGAGTTATTGAGTTGTAGACCCAAATTTAAGAGTACTTTTCCATTTTTGATTTGTTCAGGTGATGGCTTGTCTTTGTTGTTGATTTAGCAGAAGTCATTATAGCTGCCTTTGTATAGCAAGGAGAGTTGGTAGCAATTATTTTAAGCCTATCATAGTCATTCTCTGGTGAATGGCATTTTATGGCTTTGCTCTGGACAAGGTGTCCTTCATTTTATAGCTCACTTCTGAAGAAGGACCTAGAGAGAACACTGATGTGATTCCCAAGACATATGAATGATTTTTATTGTTAGACCATTGCCTTTTAAGTCAAACTCAGTCTTCAGAAAATCAGCCTTACAGGTGACTCTTACGTTCTATTATGATTTAAATACAGCAGGACTTTTCTTCCTTCAAAACTGATGGGATTGAGTATATAGAATATATATTTAAGTTAGTAGGATGCTTAATTTAACTGGGTAGTGTTTTCTAAGGATTTACAGTATTATCAATTATTTTCATGACTTTTTCAGGCAGCCCTTGACATTCGGCAGTCAGTATTTGGTGGCAAAAATATCCATGTAGCAACAGCTCATGAAGACTTGGCTTATTCCTCTTACGTTCACCAGTATAGCTCTGGGAAATTTGACAATGCACTGTAAGTTGCACATTCCTTTTCAGTGAGGGATTAAATGCTGTTGTTATTGTTTTGCTTTGTTTCTCCCATTACAATAATATTTAATATACATTATGAATTAAATTTGTCTTCCTAGAGCTTTAACAAGGTTCCCAAAATGTTCTTGAATTTATAAAATCATACCAATTTATAAGCCATTCATTTAGGTCTTATATGGTTTAATATTAAAACTTTGTATATCTTCATATAGAATATGACTTATCTTTTGAATATTTCCTTCAATAATTTTTCTTTGAGTAATATAGTAGACTCTGGCTAATTGGCAGGCTTAACCTCTAAAAACCTCTTGCTCACAACACACAGAAATACTGAATAAAATATAACAACCATCTCTTTTTGTTTGTTTCTTTTTTGTTTTTGTTTTAAAGATTTTATTTTTCTTTTTTCTCCCCAAAGCCCCCTGGTACACAGTTGTATATATTTTTAGTTGTGGGTCTTTCTAGTTGTGGCATGTGGGATGCCGCCTCAGCATGGCCTGATGAGTGGTGCCGTGTCTGTGCCCAGGATCCGAACCAGTGAAACCCTGGGCCACTGCAGCGGAGCTCACGAACTTAACCACTTGGCTACAGGGTGGGCCCTCTTTTTTGTTTTTTTGCTGAGGAAGATTCGCCCTGAGCTAACATCTCAGCTAGTATTCCTCTATTTTGTATGTGGCTCGCCATCAACAACATGACCACTGACAAGTGGTATAGGTCTGCACCTAGGAACAAACCCGGGCCACCAAAGTGGAGCATGCCAAACTTAACCACTTAGACCATGGGGCTGGCCCCACAACCATCTTTTTAAAATGCATAACTGAGCTTGCAGGAGAGAGAGGAAATCCCCTAAGGCCAATAATAGACTAAAATCCAAAAGAGGAGGCATGACTGATAGTATAATTGCCCTTCAGTGATAGGAAAGCTTAGAATTTTCTGTAACTTTGGTTGAACAACAATCCTGGGTTTAAGAGACAAGACATTTAGCCCACAGGAAGCTGTGAATTAGAATTGAAACCCTCCCATGAAGCCAAGATCAAGGCTACACCCTCAGGGAAAAGGGTAGACTAGGGAAAAAAATCTGCCCACTGGCAAGAGATATAACAAAGAAATTTATCTGTCTCAGGTTGGGCTCTCAGTTGAACTAAAAAGGAGCCTCAGAGGGAAATTTATAATGACAGACTTGGCACCACCCCTGTGTTTGGGCATCTTAAATGCAGGAACCCCCAAACTGAGAAAAACATTAAAAAGCAGTTTGGTACTGCTAGTTCTCCTGGCATGCCTTTCAAGGGAAATGCAAAACTCTGGGAATAATTAACCCTCAACACAAACCATACAAAATTCCCATAGGTCTAGCTCTACCTGAGATGAACTCACCATAAAAAAATTTAAAAATAAGTAAGGAAACATTTCTCTATGAATGAGAGTCAGCAGACATAATGAACAAGGTTAGAACCCTAAGAATGGTAGTTAACAGAACTTTTTGGTTGATGCTATAAAATAAATATATTCTTAAATAATTAAAGATATAAAATGACATTGGCACACCATGGCCTACAGGCAAAATAAAGTTTTATTGGAACATAGCAATGCTCATTTGCTCATGTGTTGTCTATGGCTGCTTTCATGCTACAACAGGAGAGTTGAGTAGTTGGGATAGATTGTGTGGCCCACACAACTGAAAGTATTTACTGTCGGGCCTTTACAGAAAAAAATTGCTGACTCTGATATAAAAGGAGGAATGAGTAATGTTTTAGAGGAAAAATAAAGGAAAAAAGGCAGATTTAAAAATAAAACAACTGATACGTGCTACAACATGGATAAACTTTGAAAACGTTATGCTAAGTGAAAGAAGTCAGTTAGAAAGGACCACATAGTATATGATTCCATTTATAAGAAATGTCCAGAATAGGCAAATCCAGAGACAGAAAGTAAATTGGTGGTTTCCTAGGGCTGGGTGGATGGAGCAGGGGTTAGAGGATAGGATTTCTTTTGGGTGTGATCAAAGTAGTTTGAAATTGATTGCGGTGATGGGTGCATAACTGAATATGCTAAAAATCGTTGAATGTAGACTTTAAATGGATGAATTGTGTGGTATGAATAATATCTGAAGAGATGTTATAAAAAATAAAATAATAGCTAGAATTGGAAAGTAGTCATTTACATTAAGACTCAGTAGACAAGTTAAACAGCAGATTAGACACAACTAAAGAGATAGTTAGTGAATTGGAAGACAGATTGGAGAAAATTAATGATTACCTGGAAGATGGGAATAGAAGGCTTGGGGTTGTTTGAGAGGAACTGGAAGATAAAATAGACAAATTGCTTACCTTCTCTTTGGTCAGATGGGCTGTAAACAAATAACCAAACATGTCAGGTGAGAATACGTGCTGTGAAGAGTAACAACATAAGCTAAGGGTTTAGAGAGTGATGATAGAGTTTTAGGGACTTTTCTATAGGCTCATCTGGAAAGGCTTTTCAATAGGGAATGAGCCATGTGGATACTCAGGGGAAGAGCTTTCCAGAGAGACGATAAAGCAGGAGTCCTAGAAACCTGCTTTGCAGGGTCAGAAAACTGCTAGGCCTGTGTGGCTGGAAAGGAAAGAAGGGGTTGGTTCCAACAGTGGTAGGAGATGACATCAGAGATGTAGCCCAGTGAGAGATCATGTTGAGCCTTATAAGCTGTAAAAACAGCTTCACAGTTTATTCTAAGATGGGAATCCATTGGATGTTAAAAGTTTGGTCCACAACAAATTGGAAATTTAAAACAAAAACTGATCCTTTATTTACCCCAGATAGTTTTAGAAATTCTATCGGTATTAAATAATAAGTTGTGATTTGTTTTAAATACTTAGATCCTTTATAACTACAAAGAAATGCCAGAACATATCTATCTGTATTGCAGATTTCATGCAGAAAGAGCTATTGGTATCATTACCCACATCCTACCTGAAGATCATCTTCTTTTGGCTTCTTCAAAGAGGGTGAAAGGTACCCTTTGTAATCTAGTCTTTATATATATATATATATATTAGATTTCTTCAGCTGTCACTTGTACTAGTTGTGTAGTCTCTGGTATTTTTAAATTGATGGTATAAAAATAGGGGTATTTGTTTATTTCCTTGGGAGTAATAGCATAGGACTAGACTGTATCTACATATTACTAAGATAACTAATTTACTGGTTTAAAGTATTTACCTGCAGCTCCACTTAAGAATTTCCAGTGGTTCATAATAAAAGGTTGTTTGCTTCTCTCGTGTAATGTTAATAAATCATATCTCTATCTTTCTATCTGTCTATCTCTCTGTCTTCCTTCCTTTTCTTTCGAAAGGAGGATGGAAGAATATCACAGATGATTCTTTTTGCACAGTAACAGGGTAGCAAGCTGAAGATGGGTTTTTCACATACCTTCAGCTTTATAGTGCAGGATTCTGAAACTCGGCTTCTTATCAGTTTACCCTTAATGTCGCAAAGCTTTTACCAAATCCCCTTTTCTTATTTTAACTTTTATTCTAATCACTACTAAGGCCCCTTTATTTAAGGCGTTTATTTTGCTAACATTGCTTGGGTCACCCATATGGTAATTCCATGCATGTTGGATAAGTTTACCTTAATTCTGGAATGGGTTTTTTTCACCCTCCCTTTAGGTTTGCATTTGTAAAGTTACACTAGTAATACATAATGAATGTCAAAAATTAAAAGTTAGGAAAGAGAAAAAAATAAATTCTCACCTCAAATCCCACCAATCCAGAATCAACATTTTGATGAATATTTCTTTTAGACTTCTTTCTTCAAACAATGAAATGAATGAGTGTATTTTTCTAGTTTTAAAATCTTTTTTCGCTTGATATATTATGAACATTTTTCCATTTCAATACATGTAAGTATATGTCCCTTTTTTCCCTAATGTTTTTAACTTCACCTCTGTTTTGGGGCTGATAGTGTTTTTAACCTTTTGTTGTTTTAAAATGCCGCAGTGAACTAAAATCTCTTTTACTTGTGTGCACATGGGCAGTTTTCCTAGAAATAAAATCACCTGGTAAAAGAATACAGTCATGTGCTGTGTAATGACATTTTGAATATATGGTGGTGGTCCCATAAGATTCGTACCATATAGTCTAGGTGAGTAGTAGGCTATACCGTCTAGGTTTGTGTGAGTATACTCTGATATTTGCACATCAAAATGGCATCACAATGTGTTTCTCAGAACATGTCCCTCTCGTTAAGCAATGCATGACTGTGTATTTTTAAGACTTTAAATCGAATTTGAAAGTCTTGAATGTGACTTTGAAATTGAACTGTCTTCTGGCCTGGTTTGGTTGGTCAAGTGAGTAGGAGGAAACCAGTTCTTTTAGTTGTATTTGGTTAAAGGTTATATTTTATAAAGTATGATTTCAGAATTTTCAACAATGCTTAGGTACTCCTTGACATAGTTTAGTAACTTAAAAAATTTGTCTTCTCCTTCTTTTCTTTCTTTCATTTGTTTTTAAAAAAGAAATTTACATCAGCAAAGTATAATAGTCTAGTAAAATAGAATTTCTGCAAAATAATTTGATGTATACCATTTTTTTCTTAAATTTGAAATTCTTTACACTATGCAAAATTAGAATGACCCCCAAAAGTGTATTTTTTTCATTAAAGTACAATACTTATCTTTACCAGTTCTAAACCATAACCACATATAAATATGTATAACAGACATTTATATAGTCTAATTTTAAATTATATGCTCTAGTCAGTTTTGATAGATGGCTTGGAAGTATGCTAATTTTATTGCTTTCTTATTCAGCACTTATTTTAGAGGAGATTGCAATTGACTGTCATAATAAAGAAACTGAACAGAGGCTGCTTCAAGAAGCTCATGATTTGCACCTGTCTTCACTCCAACTAGCTAAAAAAGCTTTTGGGGAATTTAATGTACAGACTGCAAAACACTATGGAAACCTTGGAAGACTTTATCAGTCAATGAGAAAATTTAAGGTAGAAGCATGTTTTACTGTATTTTTCTCTTTCTAAATAATCTTAGATAATAAAGTACAATCTTAAATAATAAATCTTAAATAATACATCTTTAGTAATCTTAAATAATAAAGTATGTATTTATTATACTCCTACCTTATTCCACCAAAGAATTGAAAAATAGCTAATATAAAACAACATAGGCAAAATATAAATAAAATTCAAAAATTCAGACCTTGAAAAAATAAGAAATGTCTCAAACCATAAAGTCTAATGAAGTTATTATAGGTAGACTTCAAACGTAGCTGTTAGCTGGATTAATTACAGAGCTTAGTAGAATGCCCATCATCTAGTAGGTGCACAAGGAATGTCAGATATTTTGAGTATTGCTCATTGTAGCTATAAAAATTTACTGAGTTTAGTTCCCTTTTTGAATTTTGGCTTACAAATTCTTAATATTGTCTGTTTTAGGGTTGCAATAAGGAAAGGGTGAGAGTCACTGCCTAAGACATTAATTTTTACCTGAAAATCAATCTACATATCCCTCAATTAACCTGAGTTTAGTTTGTTGGAATAAACATTGTCAAAACTCAAAAAAATGAAATGGTACTCCTATGTAATTAACATACTATAGTATGAAGCTTCTTAACAGAGTTCAATTAAATTTTGGAGTTTGTTAACTGAAAAGCTAGTTTTCATTTTAGAATGTTTTAATGTTAATTTCATTTCTTCTAACAATTTTTTGTTACCAGGAGAAGTTTTCTCTTCTCATTTTTGGTATAGGACGCTATTACCAACGTCAGCTTATGTGCATAGCTTCCGAAAACCAGTAATGCTTCTCATAGGCAACTTTTGGAATAACATATTAAGTTCTCAGATCTGATAACCTTAGGTCATCCATAAGATGTCTCTGGCATTTAGAAGAATCTTGCTCATTGGGTAAGAATTGTTGACAAAAGGAAAAGTATGAACTGATGGTTACTGTAGCTTAATTATTTTTCAGGAAGCTGAAGAAATGCACATCAAAGCAATTCAGATTAAAGAGCAACTTCTTGGTCAAGAAGATTATGAAGTAGCACTTTCAGTGGGACATCTAGCTTCTTTATATAATTATGACATGAATCAGTATGAAAACGCTGAGAAACTTTATTTGCGATCTATAGCAATTGGTATGTTATTTTAAGATTTTCTTAGTCAATTGATTAGAGGTCAACACATCTTAGATGTTATACAAGGGAAATGTTATTACTAAGTCTTAAATGAGTTAATTGCTGCTAAGGATATCCAGGAACCACCCAGAATTCATCTGGAACATTTTACGAAAGATGATTTATTGATATTGAAGCCAGTGGTAAGAAGGATGAAAGTAGTGTGTCAAATATAGGCAAAAGTAGTTATTGTAAACTATTTGTGTAACTACTACACCCATTCTCCTCTCCCTTCCTTTGCTGACTTTAACATCATAGGTCAGGTTTACCTGTTTTCAAACTTGATATTAAATGGAATCGTACAATGTATGTTTTATATGTCTGGTTTCTTTTGGTGAACATCAGTTGTGAAATCCATCTGTGGTGTTACATATCGCAGTTGCTTGCTAATTTCTGGTGCTATATAATATTTTATTGGATTAGTATATCATTATTTATCTGTTCTATTAGTGGATATTCAAAATAGTTGGATTGATTCCAGTTCAGGTCTATTACAAAATAAGGTACTGTAGTCATCATCTAATATTGACTCTTCCCCATTTGGGGCCAGCCTGGTGGCGTAGTGGTTAAGTTCTCACGCTTCACTTTGGCGGCTTGGGGTTCACAGGTTTGGGTCCTGGGCACTGACCTACATACCACTTATCAAGCCTGGGCAGCATCCCACAGACAAAATGGAGGAAGATTAGCATAGATATTAGCTCAGGGACAATCTTCCTGACCAACAAAACAAAACAAAACATAAAACACACCCCAAAAGCCTTTTCCCCATTTTTATAATGAATTGTCCGTTGTTTCCTTATTGTTTTATAGATGTTCTTTGTATACTATCGATATAACAAGTCTTTTATTGGTTATATGTGTTGCAGATAACTCTCACTCTACTATTCATTTCTTTTCTTTTTCTTTTTTTTTTTTTTGAGTAAGATTAGCCCTGAGCTAACATCTGCCGCCAATCCTCCTCTTTTTGCTGAGGAAGACTGGCCCTGAGCTAACATCTGTGCCCATCTTCCTCTACTTTATATGTGGGACACCTGCCACAGCATGGCGTGCCAAGCGGTGCCATGTCCGCACCTGGGATCCGTACCGGTGACGCCCAGGCCGCTGAAGCAGAACATGTGCACTTAACCACTGCGCCACTTGGCCAGACCCTACTATTCATTTCTTAATGGTGCCTTTCAGAGAACAGAAGTTAATAATTTTAATGTAATCAAATATATTTGTTTTTTATTTTACGGTTAGCATTTTTTGTATTCTGTTTAAGAACTCTTTTCCTACCCTAAACTCATAAAGATATTCTTTTAGAAGATTACCTTCTGGAAACTGTTTTACCGTTCACAACTTGAGCTACAAACCTGAAATTGATTTTTTGTTTATGGTGTGAGATAGGGAACGATTTTCTTTTTCTATATGAGTATACAGTTGACCTAGGACCATTTTTTCAAGATGTTCTTTCCTCTCTGCTCTGCTACCTTTGTCAGAAATCATGTATCCGTGTATATGTGGATTCCCCGTTATCCATGATATTTTGACTTAATCCTAAAATAAAGATAAGTTTTAGATTGTTAACCCACAGTACTACGAAGAAAACCTGTGCTATGTAGAGTTCAGTCTTTGTTTACAGTTTTCTTTGTCTTTAGCCTGAAGGTATATACTCAGAATACTGTGTTCGAAATTTACTTGGGTTATTTACTCTCATCTCCTCTTCCCATCAGTGTAGTTATTCCTTTGCAAGATAATTAGGTTTATTTGTTTATGTTTGTATGACGTTCCCCCCATCTTTGTTAATTTTTTCTCAGTATGTAAAATATTACTGTTCTAAATGTCAGAACTATTTAGGAAGGTATGCTCACAGCTGTGTGATTTCCCCTAATTTCTTCTACTCACTTCCCACCCACCCCCAAGGGTAACTAATCTCAATAGTTTCTCATTTTATCGTTTCTGTGTATCTTTTTGCACAAATGTTCAAGATACATAAATATTTTATTTTCCCTTTCTTATATAAAAGATAGCATACTATAGGTACTTTTTGTACTTTGCTTTTTTTTTTTTAACTAAATATACCATGTAAATCACTGTGTTGGTTCATAGAGAGCTGAGAGCTTCCTCCTCTGTGTACAGCTCTATGGTATGCCATTGAGAGTGTGAACCATGTTAGACTGAACCATTCCCCTCTACTTTAATTTGTTTCTCGTGTTTTCCAGTTACAAACAGTGCTACAGTGGATAGCCTTGTGCATATGTTTTTTCTATTGTTGTTGATGCTGTCATTCTCCTTTACTTTCACATCTCTGCAAATCAGTCCCTTAAATCTGTGAAACATTATAATTTTATTCCAGTGAGGCCAACTGCTTTAGACAAGAGAAAATTTTTGTTTAAGGTTTGGAGATAGCTTATAAGTAGGACTGGGTTGGAGAGTTCTGATACAAGAATTAAATCTCTTTCTTTAAAGGGAATGAAACCAAGCCACCCTATTTAAAGAACTGAACCTGTGTTGCCTTATAGAAATCGTTTGTTGCTTCATTATTTGAGCTTATTTTCTTTCTTTTTCTTTTTTTTTTTATTTTCAGGGAAGAAACTTTTTGGTGAAGGCTACAGTGGACTAGAATATGATTACCGAGGTCTCATTAAACTTTACAACTCCATTGGAAACTATGAGAAAGTGTTCGAATATCACAATGTTCTGTCTAACTGGAACCGGTTGCGAGATCGGCAGTATTCAGTGACCGATGCTCTTGAAGACGTCAACACCAGCCCCCAGTCCACTGAAGAAGTGGTGCAGTCCTTCCTCATTTCTCAGAATGTGGAGGGACCCAGCTGCTGAGGGAGGACCTCAGTTAACTAATTTACCTTTTCCCAGATTCCAGGGAATTCATACTGTGAAATCAAAACCATGTTGTTTTTTGGGGGCTGGAATTTGCATTGAAACACTGGTCCAGTCCATTGACCCTATTTGGGTGATCCCTATCTTGCAGAGTGTCTGTAGGAATAAGCATATATTCAGTTATATTCAGCATGTACCCGCATGTTTAAGTAGTCTGGCCCATATTTTCAACCTAGTAGAACAAACTCCAGGAAATCTTTCTTTTTTTTCTTTTTAAAAAATAATTCATTTTGCAGAAAGCCCGAAGGAAAAAAGAACCCCTAAATAAAACTATTTGAGTTTAAAAGAGTTGCATTCTTATTATGTAAGGATGATTTTAACAACTTTTTAACATATAATTCTTCCTTGTGAAGGTATTCAATACTGTATTGTAGAGAAATTTTATGGGGAAAATCTTTATATGTAGTATGGAAAAGTTAACACAAGTACCAGTAGAAGAGGGACATCCTGACTTAGGTTTGGCTCCCTTCCCCAGAGAAGTGATGCAGGCACGCCAGAGCTCTGTTACAGGGAAGGACTGCCACACTCATCTGAACTGGACCAGTGTTGATCTGTAAGTAATAGAAAAGCTGGTAGACCAGCAATTTTAACTCTTTGGTTGTTTTGGGTGTTTTTTTTGGGGGGGGCGGGGTTTGGTACAACAATGCAAGATGCTCTGATAGCATTTGCTAACAGGACCAGGAAGATCTAAAAAGGACCAGCCTAATGTAGAAAGGGGTTATTTGGACCAGAGGCTTTAGATTATTATTTTAGCCCCAGAATATACTTTTATCAGTAGAATGATTTCATTTAGATGTATAATGAAAAGTGATAATGTAAAAATTATATTCATGTCATAGACACCAAACTAGAGAAATCTGGCAATTTCAGTGGCATATCTTTAGTCAAGGGACACAGATGGCAATGCCATAAGCAAGTCTATAAATATCTGCTGCTGCTGTCCCCCTTGTTTTAAATGTTACCCTAATAATCAACGCGATTAACAAATGCATTAGCTAAGTCGTGAAATAGCTCATGTCTGGATGGGAATTTTAGGTTACTATATGTTTTTGTGGGGATTAATGGAAAAATGAATGCCCAAAAATAAGCAAGTCTTCTTAGAAATCCTTCATTTTTATGGTAAATAATAGTATAACTACATCATTTTATTTCAAATTCAAGAGTCAGATGGGAAAGATCCCCGAATGATAGATCTATTTCACTAAGTTGTCTTTCTGTTCATTGGGTTTTTATTTTTTATTATTTTTTAAGCCAGTCAGGTTATTTAATGTTGAGGTAATATTCAAATTTGAGAAGTTGTGACATGTAGCAATCCAAGAAAACAGAAAGGTCTTTTGCTGTTACCTCAATTCTTATTATAGTGGCCTATTTGGTGCCTCTGTAGTTAAGAATCAGGGTTTTCCCCCCTATTTTCAGGGGTCCATGACTTGGCTGTTAGAGGTGTCACTCCTGGCTGATGCTTGGAGTAGTCTGTGGGTGAGTGGATGTGTGTTGAATTTTGGTTTTCTTTTAACATGCGCATTGGTGGGGGAGGGGGAAAAGAATCTAAACTGTCTGCCACATTGAATACAGAAAAATTAATTGGAGATTTCAGATAAATTTGATTTTAATCACTTTTTTGAACTTCCCAAATATAACCTTGTTTAAGATTGTTATTTGCAGTCTTGTTAGTTATGAGCCAGTGTTTTTAAGTTCCCAGGAAGGGATTGACTGGGGGAGGTACCCAAAAAGATGAAGCAAGCCCAGATCCTAAGATTATAACTTTGTGTTCTCGAAACCTGGGTTTATTCCTCAAATTGAATTATTCTCTTTTTAATTTTGAAAAGAGTACATTTGCGCAACTGCACCTCCCCCTCCCAGATAATTGTAATCTAATGCCAAGAGGCACCTCTTTATTTAATTACCAAATAGTCTGTGTGACCAAGGACTAACATTTTTAAGTTACTCAGCTCTATCCTCGTGGGCCTATATATTTAATACCTCCAAAGATATTTTCAGGATAGGCTTTGTATACTTTTGTTGGTTATTTAGAGTCCTGTGGTATGTCTGTGGTACAGGAATGTCATGGTAAATTGTTTTTCAATAAATATTTTGAAACTTATGTTTCCATATGAAGTTTTTTTCTTTTAAGCAATCTGTATTTTTTAGTTTTGTGCACATTTAGTGTTTCCTAGGATAAAATCAAGCAAATGACTCAAGGCCTCATCCTCTCTAATGCAGTTTGAACTCAGTTTAGCTCACATTCAGTGATGGAGCAACATGATACTGAGAAGCCTAGGATCACAGGGTGAAACGTTAAGTGGCAGCCAGTTTTTCTAAAAAAACATCCTTATAGGTAGTTTTCCTCTTATTGCCACTGCTTTAATGTAGTTTTCTGTAAATCCATACACTTTGATTTAATGCAAACACTCTGGGTTGAGAAGAGATTGCCAGTTTCTGTTAGTGATGTAACTTAATGTGCTCTTATTTCTGATTCTAATGAAGACTAAGACCCTAATAATTTTGAGTATGGGATTTACCCTTTTAGTAGGGATGTTTAGGGTAAGTTAGAGAGGTGAATGTCACCATGATTTATGGGATTAAACAAGAACTCAAAGGAAGAAAAGAATAAAATTTACCTCACGATAACCAATAGCTTGCACAAACTTTTCATATATTGTTGGGATTGTGTTTAAGGAAGCCTAGACCAACTTAAAGATTTTTCCGGAAGTTCAGTAATGTTAAATAAGGGGCCTTTGGTCTCATCCTTCCCTGACTTTCATTTCTTCTCTCTTACCCAGTCTTTTTCCTAAAGTTTGGTGCTACTCAAGTTGGTGCATCAGGGAGCTCAGACACTTAACGTGCCACACGAGTGGTCAGTCCCTCCTGCATTCAGTTTAATAGAGCTGATTGGGGTTTTTAGACCATAATTTTTATGGGTCCCCAAAGCTGACTTTGCCCAAAGCATTAGGACCCTTATTACCCTCAAAGCTCTGTCTCTGCTTGATGAGAAGTGAACTCACCTTTGCTTTGTGCTAATGCCCGCGTGGGTACGCTTTCATTGGTGAAAATAAAAGATTTGACAAAGACCTTTGTTCCTAGCCTGTTTGGGACGAGTTCATAATATTGTGAAACTTAACTACAGAGGCTGGAATCTTAGAAATGAGGGAGTGCCGTTTGGCTGCTCGTTGTAGTGCAAACACAGTGCCGAGCAGTAAACCCACGCCTCGAACCCGGTGGAAGGTCTTGGCCGTACTCTACACAGCGAATGTGTGGCTTGCTAAGTAGCAGGTATTGTTAACTGCCGCTCGGTTTTTATATTTTCCCCTGAATTTGTAGCCTTGCTGCTTTCAAACTCTTCTTTTTCTGAATGGCAAAGTTACTACTGGAAAAATACTTATTTATACGTACAAACTTTTTTAAGGGTTTTATTTTTGCTTTAAAACTTAATGTATGTATTTCACCTCTTGGCACTGAAGCACCTCAGTTCTTGCTAGGAAGTTCTTTTTTTAAATCTGACATTTGGATTAATCTCCAGCTTGAACCCTAGTAGTTGTATTGTCCACAAATCTCAGGAATGTTTTAGGCAGAAAACTGGTTTTACCCTGTTGGTGAGCTGAAGAAGTGTGCTTTAGGATTTATTAAATAAAACTATTCTTTAATTGCAATCCTAGGTATCTATAGCATGAGTGGCCTTAGTGAGTTTGTTGAAGTGCACATTTTTTTCAAAAGTAAAATTTAATATTAAAAATATATATATAGATATCTAGAAACCTTGGTTTGTGGTGCACAAGTTAAGTGTTGGATCACTAAATAACTGTTGCAGGTACCATTTGTGTAACATGACTCATTTCTATATACTCCTTTTATGGGAAGCTATGTTGCCATGGTAACTAAAACTTTTCAATTTAGTTCTACTTTTATGATGTGAATGAATGCTACATTTTATTAAATATTACCAAGTCAGTACTATTTTTGTACTTTATTAAGCAACAGGGGATTTTAGTTTAATAGACTCAGAAAGCTCTTAATGAAACAATTAAAAGCAAATCACTAACAATTCTTTACATGAAAATCCCCACTAATAGTGCCACAGTAATTTCTATAGAAATATCTAAGATCATTGATAGATTTTTTAAGACAATTCTTCATTGTGTCACAATGACCTTTCATATCATCCTTATCACAAACTTGTAGTGCCCACCATTGTTTGTAACCATTAAACCATACTAAGTATGTTTGTAACCAGCATTGTGATATATTCTGTACTTGTATTGCTAAAAATGAATTGTTGACCTAATAAATATAGTGTTCCTGCACTCAGAGTGTATGTTTCCAATTTAGTTGTGATCACTTTTGATTGGGATTTGGGATTATTTGAACATCACAGACTGTTTTTATTAGAGAAGAGTGTGAGAGAAACTCTTGGAACTAGAACAAAAGTGCTCTTGTTCAAGAAGAGTAAGATGTGGAGGAGGCGCATGGTAGCAGCTTCTGGAGATGGCGCTCATGAAAGTGCTTTGGCAAAAGACAAAGGACTGCGGTAATGAGGGGAGTCTTTAGGCTTTTCAGAAGTAACTATGCTGTTCTTTTCCCTGATCTTCTAACTGAAAGTCTGAAAATAGCTGACGAGACCTGGTGCAGCTCTGCTGGCAATGGTGGAGAAAACCCTGGATTGGGGTTTCAGTTCCAGCTCCGCCTTTGAACAGTAGGAATTTGAAATATGCCATTTTAAGCTTCTTTGTGTTTCATTTCCTCATATGAATGATGAGGTCAAATTAGGTCTTTAAAAAAATCCACCGTGAAACAGCATGAAGCTTACGCACTCAAAACAGTTGGAGGAAATGAAACCAAATTTTAAAAGATTATAAAGAAAATTAACATTTAGACAAAATCCCACCATCTCTTGGAATGGTCAGCACTGGCTTTATCACCTGTTACCTTCAGTGATAGAGTTTAAATTTTTCCTTTTACATTTTCATGCCTTTGAACCTGCTCTTCTTGTGTATGGAATGTCATTCCCTTACTCATCTGTCAAGCTCAAAGCACAAGGGAAGCTTTCCCTCAAAGCTTGAGTTGCCTCTTCTTGGTACTTATGCAGCGTTTTCTTGAGAGCTTTGTGAAAGCCATTACCATATATAATCATATAACTTGTAAAATTAAGACTTTCCAGCTTATAAACTTTGCTGATCTGTGCATTTCTTTAACAAATTTGATAGAGAGTTTACTCCGTAATATACTATTATAAGTGTATTAACAAATCACACCCACTTACTTTGTACACATTTACTTCTATAGTTTGAAAATTCAAGGCAAACTCACTACTCATTAGGATGGCTGCTATCAAAAAATTTAAAAGTTTTGGCAAGAACCAGCCCTCATGGCCCAGAGGTTAAAGTTTAGCATTCACTGCTTCAGTGGCCCAGTTTTGTTTCCAGTCGTGGAACCACTCCACCTGTCTGTCAGTTGCCATGCTGTGGCGGTGGCTCACGTAGAAGTAGAAGGACTTACAACTAGGATATACAACTATGTACTGGGGCTGTGGAGAGAAGAAAAAAGTGTTGGCAAGGATGTAGAGAAATTGGAACCTTTTTGCGTTATTGGTGGCAGTGTAAAATGGTGCATCTACTATGGAAAACTGGTTCCTCAAAAAATTAAAAATAGGGCCAGTCCTATGGCTGAGTAGTTAAGTTCACATGCTCCGCTTTGGTGTCCCAGGGTTTCACTGGTTCAAATCCTGGGTACAGACATGGCACCGCTCATCAGGCCATGCTGAGGTGGCATACCCACATGCCCAACTAGAAGGACCCACAACTAAAATATACAACTATGTACTGGGGGGCTTTGGGGAGAAGAAGGGAAAAAAAATTAAAAATAGAATTACCATATGGTCCAGCAATCCCTCTTCCGGGTATATACCCAAAGAAGTTGAAACCAGGCTCTTGAACAGATATTTGTACAACCATGTTCATAGCAGCCATATTCACAGTAGCCAAAAGGTGGAAGTAACCCAAATGTTCATCAACAGATGAATAGCTAAACAAAATGTGATATATACATACAATGGAGTATCAAATCAGCCTTAAAACAAGGAAATTCTGATACATGCTACAAATATGAATGAACGTTAAGGGTATTATGCTAAATGATATGAGCCAGTCACAAAGGGATGAGGAAAGAGTAAATACTGAATGATTTCTCTTACATAAGCTATCTAGAGTAGTCAAACTCCTAGAAAGTAGAATGGCGGTAGTCAGGGCTGGGAGGAGGGGACATTGGAGAGTGGTTCCTTAATGGGTATAGCATTTCAGTTTTGCAAAATGAAGTTCTGGAGATTGGTTGCACACAATGTGAATGTAATTAATATTCCTGAACTGTATACTTAAGATGGTAAGCTTTATAAGTTAACTACAATTTAAAAAAAAATTTCGGAACAAAGGCTTTCAACTTGCATAAGCAGTTAAATGAGACGTGAACAAAGTTTGAAAAAATCTGATCACTTTCAGGCAGTGCCTTGATAAACCTCAAGTGGGATTTATTTCTGAATGAGAACGTTTATGTGTTGAAGTTGATTGGCGTTTAAATTCTTGCTCGGCACAGAATCAGGCTTGTTTTTTCACTCTGCTGCTGCTTAAATAGTTTGCGTATTTTTCTTTGCTGTTATTGGCTGTGACCCATCGCCAGCCCACGTTTGGCATCTGTTACATCACTGTCAGAGGAATCAAATTCTCTACACACACACCCACACACACCCAAAAGACAAGAGTTATTTAAAAAATACCTTTGGGGCTTTTTGACTGGAATGAAGTTTACCTAGTATATATTTGATCATTCAAATCAAGTCTTTAACCTTTAGTTTTTAGAAATAGGGTTTACCCAAAGGCAGAAGGGGGGAGTTCTAGGGAGGCAGGGAGCTTATGATGAGAACGAGGACTTCGGAGTTCAGAGGAGCTGCCTTTCACCAGCTGTTGGGCCTTAGGCGAATTACTCCATTTCTGAGCTTGGCCCGTCATCTGTCAGGTGAAGAGGACACTACCCATCTCATGGATTATTATGAAGATTAGATAAAATGAATGCCATGTCTGGGTCAGTACTAGGCCCATTATAGACACTGTGGAATTGTTGGTGCCTTTCTCACTTCCTTTGCTCGAGGGTTATGGAGGGGAAGGAAGAGGGGGAGACTGAACACTGCAGTTTTCCTAAATTCATAGAGCATGACGAGTATGCCTAGCTGGATCATTCCATCTGCCAAGATGGACTCGTAAGACTCAGCTAGTCCCCAACCTCGTAGCAGTTACTCAGAGTTTTGATGATGACTAGGGTTGCACTAATAAGCTCTTTGGTTTCAGGTCAGGTTTGTGGAGGAGGAGCATTAGGTAGATTGTGTCCTTTTAAAGCTTGGTTCTGACAGAGAAGTCCCTTCAGATAAAAAAGGGAGGAGTCTCAGAAGAAAGAAGTTAGAGGAGGGAGCCTATCAAAGCCAACCAAACATTTCCAGGAAACTCAGCTCACCAGCACAACCCAGGACAGAATGGTAGTATGGACAGACTCACTCAAGTCTGAGGTTGCCCTGGGTCCTCAAAGATCTCTCTGCCCCTATGGACGTCCATATCCGTTTGCTAACTTCTCCCTGACAGAGGGCTTGTCATATCCCAGAGACATCTCTGTATGGTTTAGGGTACAGACTCTGGAACTGGACTAGATTCCCACATGTGCCACCTACTAGCAAGACAGCACCCACAGCTTTGGGAGGACAGCTGACCAGTACAGTAGTGTCCTTGCCTCTGGTCATGGCAAAGCCATAGATACCATCGGGCTCTCTGGCTGCAGACTCCCAGGGTCAGCTTGAGATTTTAGGAAGCTACCCTCCTGCACTAAGAGAAATTATACCACAAAGGAAAAAAAAGGAAATGTTAAATGAGGTCGCATAAACTTCAGGGAAAGTCCCAAGAGGAGACTCTGGGTTTCCTTTCCTTGACCAGCATACTTACTCTGTCCTTGAGCTGGGGTGAGGAGAGGGTAGGTGGATTGGGATTGATAAACTGACAGTGAAAAACCAAACAGTTTTTTTTCTTTTAGAGGTGGTATATATTAATTGTATTGGAAAATACTAAAAAAGTATTTTTAAGAAAAATTCTTGTAACTCTATAACAAAGAGATAACTACATTTAATACATTGGCACTTTTTTTTCTGTGTGTGCATATTTGTTTCATGTTTCATTCTTGCTTCATATACATTTTGATATCCGGCTTTATTCCTATCACGCCCATTTCCCCGCACTATTAAATATGGAAAGTGTTATTTTTAACACTTTTATGGATGGGCCATAATCTATTTAATGCATCCTCTATTGCTGCAAGTATTAGTTATTGATTGCTGCTTAACAAATTACTCCAAGACTTATTGGCTTAAACAAAACATATTAATTAACAATTCCTGTGGAACCAGAATTCAGGAGAGGTTTAACTGAGTGGTTCTGACTTAGAGTGTCTCATGAGATTGCATACAGATGGCACCCAGGGTTGCCGTCATCCTAAGACTTGGCTGCAGCTGGAGGATCTGCTTCCAAGATGTCTCACTCCACGTGGCTGTTGGCCAGCAGTCTCAGTTCTTTGACACATGAGCTTCTCTATAGGGGCTTGAGTGACATGGCAACTGACTTCCCCCAGAACAAGTGATTCCAACAGAGAGAGCAAGATAGAAGCTACAATGTCTTTCATGACCTACCCTAGGAAGTCACACTCACCATTTTCACCACGTTCTGTTCATTAGAATTTGGTCACCAAGTACAGTGCACACATAAGGGAAGGGGAATTAAGCCCTACGTTTTGAAAGGAGCAGTATCAGAATTTGTGGATATATTTTAAAGCCATTAGACATTTAAATTGCTCCCAGTTTTTCCCTACTGTAAATACCTCTCTGATGATTATCCTTGACTCTAAAGTTTTGTGCACATCTCTGATTCTTGTCTTACAAATTCATGGTAGTCGAGTTGCTGGGTCAGACTTTGACACCTGCTGCAAGGTTGTGTCAGTTTTCATTCAGGTTATAATGTATCAGAACTTTTTTTTTTTCTTCTTGAGGAAGATTAGCCCTGAGCTAACATCTGCTGCCAATCCTCCTCTTTTTGCTGAGGAAGAGTGGCCCTGAGCTAACATCCCTGCCCATCTTCCTCTACTTTATATGTGGGACGCCTGCCACAGCATGGCTTGCCAAGCGGTGCCATGTCCACACCCGGGATCTGAACCGGCGAACCCCGGGCCACCGAAGCGGAACATGTGAACTTAACCGCTGCACCACCGGGCCAGCCCCAAGAGTATGCTTAACAAGTAGGAGAAAAGCAAGGATGAGGGCAGAGAGGTAACAGAATGGACAGTGGGGATAGATCCTAGAAGGCCTTGTAGGCCCTTGCAAAGCCTCTGGCTTTTCATCTTCATGAGATGAAGAGCTGTTGGAGGGTTTTGTTTGTTCATTTGTTTTAATAATTTTTTAGAGCAGTTTTAGGTTCACAGCAAAATTGAGCAGGAGGTACCGAGATTTCCCATATACCCCCTTCCCCACACATGCACGGCCTCCCCCATTATCCACATGCCTCACCAGAGGCGTACGTTTGTCACAATAGATGAACCTACAGGGACGCATCATTATCACCCAGAGTCCAGAGTCTGCATTAGGGCTCCCTCTTGGTTTGCACAGTCTGTGGGTCTGGACACGTGTCCACGCTTCTGGTTTCATACAGAGTATTTTCACTGCCCTGAAAATCCTCTGTGCTGCCGGAGGGCTTTGAGTGGGGCAATGTCGTGTGATCTGCCATTTTGGAATTCTGAGATCCTACTGAACTTGAGGAAAGAGTTAAGAGGGCTCCAAAACCAAGCCTCACCTGTTGCTCCAGGCCTCCTAATTGTCCCCAAGGCCGATATGAAGCTCCCCCACTTCCTCCTGGTCTCCATCTCTTTGCTCACCCCCTGCCCTGGTTGGAAGAATAAGGCTGTAGAGTCCCACAATGCCCCTAGGTGGCAGTGCTGCCTTGCACATGGAGGACACCTCCCTCTTTCCGTCTGTTCCCCAACCCCAAGCTCTTTCCCCAGGAGCTTGTTAGTGAAATCTCTCAGGAGTGGAGAAAATTGGACAGCCCCCAATTATCAGGGACACCCCCCAGCCTGCTTGCCCTTCTCTCACAAATCCTCCCTGCTTTGTCTGGACTGTCAGGGACCACCCAAGCAAGGCGGACCCCAAGCCCAGGCCTTAGCAGTGTCAGCTCACCACTTCTGGGAGGCAATGGGTACAAGGAGGAAGGAAAGAGCTGGAGCTGCGCCTTCTTCCCCTATTTCTGCTTCCCTGTACTTGTTGAAGAACAAGTCTAGATTGATATTCATTTTTTTTTTTTTAAAGATTTTATTTTTTCCTTTTTCTCCCCAAAGCCCCCCCCGGTACATAGTTGTGTATTCTTCGTTGTGGGTTCTTCTAGTTGTGGCATGTGGGACGCTGCCTCAGCGTGGTCTGATGAGCAGTGCCATGTCCGCGCCCAGGATTCGAACTAATGAAACACTGGGCCGCCTGCAGCGGAGCGCGTGAACTTAACCACTCGGCCACGGGGCCAGCCCCTAGATTGATATTCATTTTAACATTTTTAAATCTTTGATGAGAGCCAGCCCTGATGGTCTAGTGATTAAAGTTCAGTGTGCTCTATTTCGGTGGCCTGGGTTTGCTTCCCGGGTGTGGCACCACACCACTTGTCTGTCAGTGGCCATGCTGTGGTGGCAGCTCACATAGAAGAACTAGAAGGACTTACAACTATACACAACTATGTACTGGGGCTTGGGGGTAGAGAAAAAAGGAGGAAGATTGGCAACAGCTGTTAGCTTTGGGGGAATCTTCCCCTGCCCTGCAAAAAAAAAAAAAAAAATCTTTGATGATATTCACTCCTGAAAATAAATTGAGGGAGGAGAGGAAAAAGTGTCATGCACGTTGTTCTAGTCCTACTCACGCCAGGGCAGCACTGGGCCCTGTAGGCTGCTGCCTCAGGCAGAGCCCTGATTCTCCTGTTTTTCGAAAATGATTGGACCTGCTTCCCCTCCTGGAGTTGACCACCATTTACCTCATCTTTCTAGCTAGAAACAATGTACCATCTTCCCTGCCTCCCCCACCTCTCTTTCTCATCTCTGACATCTGTTACCAAAAGCTGTCAATTTTACCTTACATAATCTCACAATTCATGCCTCCCCCTTTCATGCACACCTCCATTGCCTTTGTATACCCAAGGGTAGCAAATACTAACGGCTAAAAGGGTCAAAGAGGTAATATAAATGAGTGAAGAGGCCAGGGTGTAAGGCAACAGGGAGAGGTGGGGACTGTGGTGAACAGGAAGGACTATCAGTGAAACTTGAGCAACTGCTTCTCAGCCCCAGCCAGGTGTCAGCATGCGGGAAGGCAGGTCCCAGTGGGGCCAGTTTTTAAAAGCCAGAAATCTGCTGTTGTCGTTTCTAATGTGAAATATACCAAATTAACATTGGCAACTAATTTTTTAAAAAATGTTTTAAACAACCAGTAGGACACCATGAGGGGCAAACAAAACACATCAGCAGTCTGAATTTTCAGCAGGCAGGCTGCCAATTTTTGACCACTGGTTTGAACCGCCATCCTAGCTACGACTATTGTTTCTTCTTTGGTCTCCTGCCTCTACCCTCTCTCACTTCCACGCTCAGTCTCCAGAGCATCTTCCCAATACCCAAGTCCACCAGCTCATTCCAGTGCTTGGCATCTCCCTTGCCACCCCCCCCCCCACCCCGCCACCCCAAGTCACTCACAAGATCAGGGCCAGACGATTCGCGCAGGCTTCCAGACATATCACTCTCTGACTGACCCCCGGCCCTCCATTCCCACTTGTGCTTTCCCCTGGCAAATACACATCAGCTCCTTTGTCGCCTCCCCTGAGGCCTTCCCCAGGCACCTGTATTCACCCCAATGCAATATCTATTTGCGTGTGTCTCTTCCACTAGACTGCGATGGACCTTGACACAAGTGACCACCTTGTATTCATCTGTGTATGTGGGGGCATCTGCCACTCAAGAATGTGGCTGGAAAACATTTTTTAAATAAATAAAAAACGAATGAATGATAATTGTCAGCCAAATAAAATAGAACTGTCTTAAGGATGTTTATTTTGCACCCCATTTATACATAATTAAGACCTAAGTGTCCTTTTGATAAAGACAGTTTTCTTCTTTCCCCTCATGGGTCCCCTTCCCCCAGGTTCAGAGGCGTGGAAGACGGACAAGTGCTCTGGGCCCCAAGGCCTGCAGGCTCTCTGTCCCAGCGAGGTCTGCTCACAGGCAGGTCTCTGGAGTTTCTGGGGCTTCCTTAATCCTCTTTCTCTTGAGTTTTGGTTTTTGAGGAAGTTTCCTTAGAGAACCTGAAAAAGGGAAGGTCAGAGACAGTCCTAATGCCATCACGAATAGTAAGAGAATGTCAGTCTGTAACATAGGGGGGTGTGGTAGGGACCAAAAGGAGGAACAACAAAGTCTTAGGTTCCTTCCAACCTGTGTCCCTTACTCTTTTCTCACAGCAGGGAGATGGAATCGCCCCAATTACATATGAGGGATCTCATCCAGGCCCAGAGTCAGGAAATGGGCTGCCGAGGGCCTGAGGCAAGTGAGGGGCACAGTCAGCACCAGACCCACATTTCTTGACTTCTGGCTTTGGACTCTGATTCCTCCCCACTCCTCTCAGGTGTCATGCCACGGTTCCAAGCACTTTGCTGCTGGACTGTTTGCAAACACCATTATCATCGTTTCGTTGGAGAACTGACTTATGAACATAGTGCCAAAGAAACACCACGCAGGTTCCCTCGGTTGCACGGATAGACCCGTGACTCGCCTCAGCCCATTCCCGGTGGGTCCGTCAGGCAGGATGTGTTTTCTCATCTAATGCGATGTGAACAACACAACTTCATCTCTAATCTATCCCAGTAAGGTAGCTAATGTATCCAAAAACATGTTTAACATGAATTCATCAAGACTTTTGATTTAAAGTCTTGTTTATAGATAGAGGAACAAGCTTAAAAGATGCCAAGAGGAAGCAACAAGAAAAAAGCAGAAAGTGGAACGTTCTGCAGAACAATAGCCTGGTCTCTCAACAGGTCAGGGTGTGAAAAAGGGACTTCGTCAGGTTAAAAGAGACAAAACCAGGAGAAAAGCACGGTTTGGGAAGCCAGTACAAAAGATATCTTTGACTACGGGGAAATCCGAATACGGAGCATTCAATCCAACAATTAGATGAAAGGAAACGTTGACATGCAAGGTTGATATAATTAAATCGTATATAGAGCATGGTCTCATTGTGGTTAAAATATATGTACATACATACACAAAAACATCTGGAAAGCGCTAGCGGTGGTGATCACAATGTGATGTTTATATTTTCTTATTTTTGCTTATCTGTGTTATCTAATTTTCTATGATTTGCTTCCGTTTGTAGTAATGAAATGTTAAGAATTGCATGAGGGGCTGGCCCGGTGGCACAGCGGTTAAGTTCTCATGTTCCGCATCTCAGTGGCCCGGGGTTTGCCGGTTCAGATCCCTGGTGCGGACATGGCACTGCTTGGCACACCATGCTGTGGTAGGTGTCCCACATATAAAGTAGAGGAAGATGGGCATGATGTTAGCTCAGGGCCAGGCTTCCTCAGCAAAAAAGAGGAGGACTGGCAGTAGTTAGCTCAGGGCTAATCTTCCTCAAAAAAAAAAAAAAAGAATTGCATGAAAGCCAAACTTCTTAACCTGCCACCCAAGGCTTTTTCCTGTTACACCCCTATCCTGCGCTTCTCCAGCCTGCTCTTCCATTCACCTCCAAGCCAGACTGTCTGCTCGTTACCCCTCATCTCTGCACACACCTTTCCTCCCATCTCTCTCCCTTTCTCCCCCTTCCCTCTCCTTCTCCCTCTCTTTAAAGCCTATGCCAAACTTGCCTCCTCCAGACAGCCTGTCCTACCCTTTGCCCTATGGCCTCAGATTGCTCATTTGTAAAAGGGGGTGAATAAGATCCATCTCATTAGGATGCTGCCCGGGTTAAGTGACATTAAGAAAGACAAAGCCCTGGTACAGGGAGAGGCTGGCCCCAGGGCCCGGAGCTCACTTTCCTCATCTGATTCATGGACTGCTTGCCCTAGATCATCTTAATGATTGTCTGCCTTTCATTCCACTGCATGTTTTACTTCTTCAATTTAAACTGCAGGCCCTGGGGCCGTGGGTCCTGCAGAGCCCGGGCAGGGTTCTGGGTCTCAGGAGGTGCCTGACCCGTGCCCAGTGCACCTGACCTGTCCTCACCCCTGCTTTCCCACCAGGTCCAGCTGTGACTGGTGGAAGAGGTCCTGAGGCTGCTGGTCTGCATGAGCCCCAGCCAGCCCGACTTCAGAAGATCAGAAGAAGAAGAGCCTAGTTTAGGAACAGGCTCTGAGGTCCTAGGTGGCCCTGTTTGCCTGCACTTTCTCTCCTAGTAGCTAAGCAAAAACAGCTAACTGTGGTCCCAGAAGCCAGTTCCAGAAGGGTGGGGGGTGGGGAGTTCTAACATCTCTCCGAACCTCAGTGCACAGGAGGGAACTTCGTAGGTTCCAAACGTGGCTGGAGCCCCTCTCACTGAAGAGTCTCTGTCCCCAACCCCACAGCCAGGAAGGGCAGTCATCACTGAGGCCAAAGCTGCTGGGAAAGTCATTCCCAGGCCACCTGACTGGACTTCCTCCTCACTGCGGGAATGAACGCTTCCCTAGCCTGCTCCCCCCCAACACCGAGCGAGCGGCTGTCCTGCCGCTACTCGGACACTCCCTGGGAGTCCCTGCCTTGGCCACCAGACGTGATCTCTGCTCTGCTTCTTGTCACATGAGAAAGCGCCTTGGTTTAAATGTTAACTGAAAAGTGCAGGATTCCAAATTGTATGTATCATGAGACCTCCAGGGGGAAATTATACACACCACTGAAGGAAACGCACCAAAACAGTAATAGTCACGGCCACTGGGTGATGGGGGACTTTTCTCTCTTCTGTTTTATACTAATCTGCACATTTCGAAATTTTTATAATGGGCACACCTGAGGGGAGGAGGATGAACAAGAGAAGAGAAAAAGTGGAGAAGGGGAAGTAAAATGGACAGAAAGAGAAGCGCAGAGATGAAGAGAAGACAGAAAGCAGGAAGAGGGCTGCTCCGGGGGAGTGTGCAGGGCACTGCCCGCGCATCTAGCACGCATTACCTCTCCCCGTGTGGACCTGGGATCTTGGCTCCCCCAGCAGAGAGGCCTCGTGGCCTGGGGCCTGCATCTTGGACAGCCTCTCCTTCATGCTGCTGATGTTGCTGTGCAGCCCCCAGGCGTTGCAGAGCTTGGGCAGACTGTCTTCCTGGCCGGCCAGCAAGGTGCTCTCTGGTGCATCCAAGGGGCAGAATGCCACCTGCAATAGGGCCATAGTGTTGAGGAGAGTGTGGAGAAGAGAGGGGCCCACATTCTGGAGTCCCATCTCTACCCTTGTTAGGAAACGGTTGTGGTCTGTCTGCACCTCACACCTGCCTAGCCATAAGGATGTGGTGAGAGCCACAGAGGCGGGAGAGAAAGGACCTTGGGGACTGTGAGGCCAGGCTGCCAACTGTCTCTTCTTGGGTAGTTCTTTATTTTGAGACATGTCCTCGTCTCTTTTTTTGTGTTATAGTGTCTTACGTGTTTGCTTATAATGAAACAATGGTACTTGGTTTAAAAGTCACTTGCAAAATTAAAATTGAGAGCCTGAAAATCTCTCTTGAAATTTTCCTGGCCAGTGGAATCCAGGCATCACTAAAATGGCAGCTTCTCATACTCAGAGGAGCAGTCACTGAAACGACCCACCCACTCAGGTTCAGAGGAAGAGACAGAGACCCAGAGGGAGAGGATTTGGCCAAGGCTGCGCACTGGAGCGGTGGGGGCCATGCTTAGAGCTGGGCTTTCCTCTGAGCCAGATTAGGTTCGAACCCAGCTCTTCCTCCCACTTTCTATGTGGTCACTTTACCTCCCTACATGTGGTACCTTCATTTACACACTGTGGACAATAACTCTAGTCATCCCTTAGAGTGACTTTTGAAGATTACAGTAGAGAACATAAAGTGCCCGGCACATAGGAAGTGTTGCTATGATTACTATTTTGGACCCATGGTTCTCAAAGTGTGCTCTGTGAAACACTGGGGGTCCCTGAAATATTCTGACCTCACAGACCCCCTGAAAAGTGGGGTCCACGCAAAGTGCAAGAGAAAAACTAATGCATTCTAATGCAACCCAGTGTGAAAAGTTCACTGATACAAATCTGAAAAGACTACACACTGTATGATTCCAACCATAGGACATTCTGGAAAAGTCCAAACTATGGAGGCAGTAAAAAGATCAGTGGTTGCTGGGGGTTTGGGGGAAGAAGGGGTGAATGGGTGGAGTATAGAGGATTTTTAGGGGAGTGAAGCTATTCTGTATGATACTGTAATGGTAGATACATGTCATTATACATCTGTCAAAACCTATAGAATGTACAACAAAAGAGTATACCTACTGTAAACTATGGACATTATTTAGTTAATAATGTATCAGTATTGGCTCATCAATGACAACTGTATCTCTCTAATGTACAATGCTAATAATAAAGGACACTGGAGCGGGTGGTATATGGGAACTCTCTGTACTTTCCACCCAATTTTTCTGTAAACCCAAAACTACTTAAAAAAACCCAGTCTACTTTAAAACTTTCATTGATATGGTTTCAAATTCCACATTGCAATTAAGTAACTGTCACTTGTTGAGCTTTGGTGTGATATCAAAGAAAAATATCCACAATTATCTGAAAATGCTAATAAAATACTCCTCTCTTTTCTGACTACACATCTGTACGAGGCTGGGTTTTCTTCCTGTGCTTCAACCAGATCGATACATCATAAGAGATCGACTGCAGAGGCAGAAATGAGAACCCAGCTGTCTTCTGTTAAGTCAGACACTAAAGAGATGTGCAAAAAATGTAAAACAATGCCACTCTTCTCACTAAATTTTTTTGTTTTGGAAAACAGTTATTTTTCATAAAAATTATTTATGTTCATATTTATGGACTCCTCGTTTTTATTTTTAAACAGGTTAGTAAATACATACTCTGAATTTTTTCCTTTGGCTTTAATTTCTAATAGGGCAGATATCAATAGGTATGACCTACATAAACAAATGCTCTTTTGGGGTTCTCAGTGATTTTTAAGAGGTTAGAAGTGACCTGGACCAAAATTTTGAGAATCACTGTTTTTGCACACAGCCAGGCCAGGCTCTGTCAACACTTCCCGCAGCCTTCCCCAAGCTGGCTGTGCCTTTCTGCCGGGCCTCAGAGTCCCCACCCATGGCTCCTCAGGGCTGTCCCTGCCCCTGCTAACATGAGCGTGTGGGGTGAGTGGGTGTGGAGGGTGAGTCAATCTCAAGGACTCGAGGCTGAGTCTCTGCCCCCTTCAGCCCCATTCTGTGCCCACTGCAGCGGCAAAGGGAGGGGCAGTGGGGTCTCCCTCAGGCAGTGAGCCGTGGAAAGGACTGGAGAGTGCTGGTTGTATGAGAGAGGCCCTCAGTCCCGGGCCGGCCCATCCCGCCACGCTCCGAGAACACACCAACCACCCCTCAGCTGGTCCCGGGGGAGCTTTGCCGAGCGCCTCACCAGGAACTTGGCCGGCTGGCTGCTCTTGGTGTACTTGTAGAGCCTGCGAAGCTGCTTCGCCTCCAGTTCTGAGAAGAGGGAGACGAATCGCCAGAGCATCCTGCAGGGGAGAAACCGAGGCTGAGGCAGGCGGAGCACAGCCCCTCTCCCTGCGGCATTTGTCTTGCGGCCAGGACACCCCCACGGAGAAATGGGCTACATGCTACCTCCTCGGTTTTTGATTGAGGGATGGAAAGGCGGGGATTTGCCAGACTTGACAATCCATCCTGGTGAGTAGCACCCACACCACACAGTAGTTGTTCCATCAGAGGTCATTCTCCTCGGGCTCAGGGGAGGTCTTTGCTCACTGTGTATACAGCCGTGGTGCAATCAATGCTGCCCTGAGTGACAAGGGGGTCCTGTTCTCTCCACCCCCTCTTCACCATGCTCACTCCAGGATCCTGACTCTTTCATATAAAGATGAAGGACCAGGGGATCTTGGCTGAGGTGTGACCTTAAATTTAGAGGGCGTGGCCCAGGAGTGGGTATAGTGGGAAGGGCAACGATGTAGCCCTACTTCCTCCAATGCTTGATTTCCCAGGCTCGGCAGTAGTGCTGCAGAAAGGTGTTGATGTGGTCCCCTAGGACCACCAGGCTCTGCTTCATGTACTTTAGCCTCTTCTTCTGGGGAAGGTCCCTGGGCAGGTGCAACTTTCGCAAGAACTTCTTCAGTGGCCTTAGGTATTCTTTACACTGAGGAGGCAAAAGCTGAAATGAGGGGCCATACGGAAAAAGGAAAGGCAGATGGGCAGCCTCAAGGAACCAGCAGGTCGACCTGGCTGCAGCCCTTATGGCCCAGGAAGCATTGCCCATGTGAAGTGCGGAGGCTCCAGTCAGCCTCTTACCCCATTTCCTTCCCAAGAGCATGCCAAGCATGGGCAATGAGCCGCAGTCTGAGGCCTCTGAGCCGGGTCTCCTGACCTGTGGGGAACAGGGGACAGGGGCCTGGGCTGTCCCCTTACTCACAATTTTGAAGGTGTCGTGCCCCAGGCCCTTGGCATGACGCACTAGTGAGTCTCTGGCAGGTATGGTGCTGGAGCTCCCCTGTGAACCAGGCTCATGTGTCACCTAGGAGGAGGCAGGGGGTAGTGGTCAGCTGGGGGGATTGAGTGGCTGCTCCTGAGGGGCAGTGCAGGGCAACCACTGGTCCGGGTGCCAGCCAAAGTCCTCCTCCACTTCCCCTGTGACCTCTCCTTGACCCAGCACTGAGGTGAGTGAACCCTGGGAAAAGAAACCCGTCTCTGAGAATCCCCGCTTAGAAAACCGAGACTGCCCTGCCCGTTCCTTTTAGACTAATTGTGGCACAGCATACTAACTTTGCAAAGCATTTGATCAACATTGATCCATTTTATTCTCCCACAGAGTCTGTGAGGTTAGATATCATTATCCCCGGTTACGGATGAGAACACTGAGGCACCCAGGCACGGAAGTAACTCTTCGGAGGAACGAGCAGGGATTCATTTTCTCATTCACTCAGCAAACATTTACTCAGTGCCTAAGTCCCAGGCCTACCTCTTTGTATCTCTAACTGTTAGCATCATGTCATGCTAATGGGCACTCAGAAAAAATGTGTGATGGTGATGGTGATGGTGATGACAAGAAAGAACTTTTTTTTTTTAAATTTTTTTAGTTTTTCCTTTTTCTCCCCAAAGCCCCCGGTACATAGTTGTACATAGTTGTATATTCTTCGCTGTGGGTCCTTCTAGTTGTGGCATGTGGGATGCTGCCTCAGCGTGGCCCGATGAACAGTACCATGTCCGCGCCCAGGATTCAAACCAACGAAACACTGGGCCGCCTGCAGCAGAGCGCGCGAACTTAACCACTCGGCCACGGGGCCAGCCCCGAGAAAGAACTTTTTGAAAGCAAAAGTGAGGCAAAGAAAACTGAAAATTCATGAAGACACAGTGACTGAAATAACACCAGACGTCAGAGAACGGGATAAGACTGACACGGCTGGATTTCCAACTGACCTTTCAAAAGCCTCTCAGAGGAGTGAGCATTAATTCCTGCCTGTGCTCAGAGGGAAAGAGGAAGACCCAGGCCCAGACCACTCTGAAGGGAGAGAGCAAGGAGAGGGAAGAAGGTGGGTGGACGGGGCGTGGGACCCAGGCTCCTCAGGGCCCCAGAGAGGGGGGACTCTGGCGGGTCAACTCCATTTACACATCACATACACCACACAGCCACACACATGAGCCCTTGTGTCTTCATAACCAACAATCATCTTGCCAGGAGTACACGCAGTTGGTAAACGTCTGTTTGAATGAGTTAGTCTTCTCTTGTTCTTTCAATCTCTTGCTAACTCATGTACCTCATCATTTTTCCTTCTTCTCTCCTTCCTTGAATTTCATGTTCTCTGCTTTCCAAAACCAGCCCTCCAAGGACCCTGCTTTCCTCCCTCCCTCACATCCCCAGCCCCCCTTCACCTTCTCTAGTGGCTTGTCCCCTTCACCCCCTTGCCCATCTGAGGCCTCCATCTCAACAGGTGCGCTGGTGGGCTCCAGAGTGGCACTCCTCACAGACCCTCGGGCTTCTGACCTCCTGCTTCTGGGACCTGAGTGTCTCAGGGAGTGGGTAGGCTGGCTCCAGAACTCCGAGCAAAACCATGGCAACTGCCAACACAGAGCCCAGCCCCCGCCCCCTCCCACGCCCTCACTCCTCGGAGTGGCCACCGCCATCTCCATCAACTGGGAACTGGAGCAGGGAAGTGAGCAAGACGTGCGGGGTAGACCTAGGACTTTGACAGAGCTCACAGCTGGTGGGAGGGGCTGGCACCCCTTCTCCCAAGAGAACTGTCAGACGCTGTTGATTCTGAACCCTGGTAAGGCTTTTGAAATAATTTTCCTGCGTGTGTACCATTCATGCCTCCTCAGTTACACCGTGGGATCCCCGAGAGTGAGGACCAGGGTTTGTAACACCGCTTTCCGGATTTGGGACAAAGGACTAGAGGATGCACTGACAGAATGGAATACAGTAAATTTCTATTGAGATAGATCTTCTCTTCTATCCCCCTGTAGCCTCCAGGAAGTTAACAAGCCAATTGGGTTGGGTGTTGCGGGGGCCGGGGGGGGGGGCGGGGGGGCGGCGTTTTTAGAGAGGTGTACAAAAATACCAGCCGCCATATGTTATCTCCACTAATCTTCCAGTACAGTCTTCCCTGGGGTAGGTACCAGCAGTGATCCCATTTCCTAGAAGAGGAGCCGAGACGCATGGAGGTCTTGTAACTTGCCTTAGGTTTCCGGCCACTAAGTGGGGCGCGGGGGTTTCGGTCGGGTTCCGACCGCTCTGGCTCTTCCCATCAGCGCCTCCCTCCGAGGATCCGAGGCCGCGCAGGAAACGCTGCCGGTGGGGTCCGGGCGTGTCCCTGGTCCGCTGGGCCAGGAGGTCCTCGGAGGCGCTCGGAGGCGCCTGGCTCAAGCCGCGACCTGGCCCCTACCACGGCCCCGGCGCCCTGTCGCGTCCTTCATCAGCGCGCACGGCGCGGTTCCGGCGGTGACAGACAGTTGCCGCCTCCGTTTAGTCACTTAGCTGGCATCTTCTTCCCTGGGACGCTGAACTCCGTCTCGGCCCTTGCTTTCGTGTCCTCTGGGCCCTGGGTCCCTTTTCCGCCACCCAGTTTGGTCCTCTTCCTGCCCTGCCTGCGCGGGCACCGGGTCGGACCACCCTCGGCCAACCGAGCCGGCGCTGGGGTCCTGCGCACGGTCGCCATCTGGCGGCGATACCTGCACATAACAGGGACATTGCGGCTCGACGTTCCTAGGGGACAGTGTGGCTCTGCCTCCAAACTGGAAGGTCTGCTCTCCGAGCGTTACTTCAGGATTATTTTGCTGCTGTTAAGAAGAGTAATTATATTGGCAAGAAGGAGGGGAAAGGGGCTCTTTGACACACTTCTATTGGGAGTGATAACTGGTAAACAACGTAATGCAAAATATGTTAACTGTGCATTCTCTTTGACCGCAAGTTCTACTTCTAGGAATCAGTCCTAAGGAGAAAAGGTGTATGTATGAGAACTGTCACAATGGTGACAATTTGGAAAACACTGAAGTGTCATCAGTAGGCAAGGGTAAACTGTGGGACACCCATACTTAAAAATACTACTCTTAAAGTTAAAATATTAATTTTTGAAAATACTACTAAAACACTACTAATTATTAAAATACCACTCTGTATCTATATAAAACTAACTAAATTTTAAATTGCTACTCTATTTAATGACATGGAAAAACAGGAACTAGAAAAGCGTGTATGCGATGATCCCATTTTTGTAAGTATGTATTTATATATGCATAGAAAAAAGTTTCGGATACATTTCAAAATATCAAGGGTGATTTTTCACTTTCTTTGCATATTGTCTGCATTTAAAAAAATAATGAATATACTTTACATTTACAGTAGAAAGGAGTAAAGAACAGGAGAGTTGTGTCTCTTTTTAAAAGCTACTCATAAGGAATAAATATCACTAAAAATGTTATATAATGCTATTTTAAAAACAGATTACAAAAGAGTATTACATTATAACTCATACTTAGGTAAGTGAACATGAATATGGACCAAGACTGGAAGAAAACACAGCACAAAAGGAAACAAGGAATTGAATATGTGTATCTGTCTCCCACCCATTCCCCCACCCCAAATAACATCTGCAGTTCAGAAGGGGGAAATAAGTGTCAGAAGCTCAAAGCTAATCTGTCCCTGCCGGCTCCCCCACATCACTGCTCCCCTCTCTTTCCCTCCCAGAGCCTCCAGCAAGTCCTAGACTCTGGACACCTGCTCTATTCTCATCATGGTTTTATTATCAACAATAGGGAGTAGCCTGAAGAGACAATTGGACCAAGCAGCAGCCAGGAATAATGGCTCAATGCTCAACGTTAACTAAGACAAAACAAAAATCCATTGCCTTTGGGAGACATTCTTCAAAATCCAATTGGTCAGTATAAAATGACTCTATAGAGCAAGTCAACTCGTTCAACAGATTCATTCCGCCAATATTTAATTTAAAAAAATTCTAGGGGGCTGTCCCAGGCGCGTAGTGGTTAAGTTCATATGCTCTACTTCAGCGGCCCAGGGTTCATGGATTTGGATTCTGTGCACAGACCTAAACACCACTCATCAAGCCATACTGTGGCAGCGTACCATATGCAAAATAGAGGACGATTGGCAACAGATGTTAGCTCAGGGCCAATCTTCCTCACCAAAAAAAAATTTTCTATGTCCATGTACTTTAGGCAAGTGGGGGTGGAGAGGGTGGACAGTGGGGGTGTTAATTTGTCCACTCTCCACTTTATGCACACATAATCATCACATCTCATCCCCACTCGACAGTACACATGATAGAGATCACAAAATCCTTGTATGCCCTGAATTCAGTGAACGTGGAGAACGACTGTTAGCATCTACTGTCTACACGTCCTCTCGTACACTTGAAGATCTTTCCATCTCTCTGTCTGAGTTAAAGAGACTCAGACTTTTTATTCCCCAAAAGAACTCTCCTCTATCCCATTCTTTGTTAAGAAACCCAAGAGTATTTTAGCACTGCCAAAGGAAGCTTCTTGATCTTACTCTGAATTGTCTAATTAGAATTGTATCAAGACTCCAATAAAAGGAGGGCCTGTCAAACTCCTGTCATAGATGGAGTGCTGGGACTGCTGGGCACATGACAGTTCCCAGCTGAAGGCCAAGGCATCCCACCTCCAAGGCCACTAGGGTCTGAATTACGACCTAAGGCAACATCTGTTGTCAGTCTTCCTCTTTTCACTTGAGGGAGCAAAGATGGCCACCAAAGCGGAGCATGCACACTTAACCACTACACCACTGGGGCAGCCCCAGGCAGATTCTCTCAACATGGGATCCACTGGTGGGCTTCAGGGACTCAAAAAACTCTTTGAAACTCTAACTCGCAAACTGTACGTGAGGACCCATAGCCTTCATCAGGTAATCAGACATCTGTAGCCCCAAAGAAATTAGGAAGCAATGATCTAAGAGGTCTAAAAAAGGGTGTGGACCTTCTTCTCAGAAATAGTTTTCCAGATTTTCAGTCTTTAAATCTGAGCTCATGGAAGCCCTCTAATAGAGACACTGTGAGAAATGCCAAAAACACAGCGAAACTGGAGAGAAACAGAATGGAGGAAAAAGGCAATAGTGTTGCCTAAAGGCCTAACTAACCGTATTTCAGACCCAATCCAAGAAACCAGGGACTAAGCAGAAGGCCAGTGTGATCCTTGACCATGTCCATTAAGCTGAAGTACTGTGTCCGCTGCCAGCAGCCTACATCCCGCCCTCACCAGTGGGGAGGAAGCGCCTCTCGCACTAATACAAGGTGAGAGCCTGTCAGGTCAGCGGCTACAGGCATGAGGCCTTCCCCTCCCACCCCAGCAGGACACGGGCACATCTCACATGCTGCTCAGGAGCATCTCTTCATCTCCTCTCCTCTCCAAATAGTTCTCAGAAATGTTTGGTACTTTTTCCTTCACTTCTTTCTGATATTTACTGTAATTTTCCATTTAATGGAGCCCTGGTTTAATTTCACTTTTTTTTGTAGCAATGTTTTAATTTGGACTTAATGTGCTCTAAAAATATCTTGTCAGCGTATCAAAATAACACTAAAGAATGGCATCCTCAGAGCTTCAGAGCATGTTTCTAAACAGTATAATGATATGCAAGCTTCTGCAACCGCGTCAAATTGTTGGGCCTAATGATTTCCACTTGGCTCTCTCTGGAAGACGTTCTTTCCTAAGATGGGATTCAGGGAGATGAGCAGGAGTGAAGTGTATAGTCAATGAATATTGGAGCTGTGAAGGATTTGCAGAGAAAAAAATGCCACTCCTAAATTTGCAGCAAGTTCTCACCAAAGCACTTGCTCACGCCTCCTCTCTTCCTGGGCACCATATTTGTACCCCCTCTGTCTTCAGGCCTAGATTTGGTGGTACTGGGGCCTGATATCGGGTTTTCCACACTGAGAAAAATCCCAGTGAGAAAAACCACCTTGCCTCAGAACTTCAGAATCAGAATCTCCTGAGCGCCTGGGAATCAATATTTTAATGGATATCCCAGGTAATTCTCATTATTAGGCAAATGTAGAAGATGCTGGCATGGTGAGTTGAACCCAAATTGGCCTTGTTTGAGCCCAGCTGGGTGCATTATGGCTCTCCAACATTGTGCTAGAGCTGGCTCCAACGGGCTCTCACAGGCTCACCAGAGCTGATTATTGAATTTACAGGAACTTTGCCAGCTGTTTGTTAAACACAGACATTATTAAATGATATGGAAAGCAGGGACTGAAACACATACTTGTACATTAACGCTCTTAGCAGCATTATTCACAATAGCCAAAAGGTGGAAACAACCCAAGTGCCCATCAACAGATGAATGGATAAACCAAATGTGGTATATACATGCGATACAATTTTATTCAACCATAAAAAGGAATGAAATTTTTTTTTTTTTAAGAAAGTTCACTTCAGACTTTAAGGATTGGCACCTGGGCTAAGAACTGTTGCCAATCTTTTTTTTTTTTTTTGCTTTATTTCCCAAACCCCCCCGGTACATAGTTGTATATCTTAGTTGCAGGTCCTTCCAGTTGTGGGATGCAGAATGCCGCCTCAAGGTGGCCCGACGAGGGGTGCCGTGTCCGTGCCCAGGATCCGAACCCTGGGCCGCCACAGCGGAGCGCGCGAACTTAACCACTCGGCCACGGAGCCAGCCCCTAGGAGTGAAATTTTTATACGTGCTACAATCTGGATGAATCTTGAAAGCATTATGCTAAGTGAAATAAGCCAGATACAAAAGAACAAATATTGTATGGTTCTATTTATATTAAATATCTAGCATAGGAAAATTCATAGAGACAGAAAGAAGAATAGAAGTTACCACGGTCTGGGAGGAAGGAGAAATAATTACAAAGTTTCTGTTTGGGATGATGAAAAAGTTCCGGAAATAAATAGTGGTGATGGTTATACAACATTGTGAATATACTTAAGGCCTCTGAATTGTACATTCAAAAATGGTTAAAATGGTAAATTTTATGTTATGTCTATTTTACTACAATAAAAAAGTCAATTCTGGGGGCCGGCCCAGTGGCGTTGTGGTTAAGTTTGCACGCTCTGCTTCAGTGGCCCAGGGTTCATGGGTTCGGATCCCAGGTGTGGACCTACACACTTCTCATCAAGCCATGCTGTGGTGGCATCCCACGTACAAAATAGAGAAAGATTGGCATGGATGTTAGCTCAGGGCCAATCTTCCTCACAAACAAAACAAAAAACAAACAAACAGTAAATACTTATCTCACACAATTTCTGTGGGTCAAGAATCTAGCAGTGGCTTAGCTGGGTGATTCTGACTTAATATTTCTTATGAGCTTGCAGTCAAGAGGCTGGCCAGGGCTGCAGTCATCTGAAGGCTTGACTGAGGCTGGAGGATCCACTTCCAAGGTGGCTTGCTTGCAAGCCTAGAAACTTAGTGCTCGTTGTTGACAGGAGGCTTAGTTCCTCACTATCTGGACCTCTCCATAAGTCTTCTTGAGTCTCCTTACAACATGACAGTCATGTCAGACTTATAGCCCACAGAACTGTAAGATAATAAATTTGTATTATTTTAAGTCACTATGTTTGTGGTAATTTATTACTGCAATAGAAAATGAATATACTAGGTCATAGAAACCATGTGCCTTCTTCCTTGCTCCCTCTTTTTTCTCTCTGGTCACTTGCTCTGGGGGAAGCCAGGTGCCAGGCTGAATTTTTCATTTCAGATATTGTATTTTTCACATCTAGAAGTTTCATTTGGTTCCTATATCTTCCATTTCTTTCCTCATTATATTTGTGTTTTCCTTTAAATACCCAAATATAGATATAATAGCTGTTTTAGCACTCTCGTCTGCTAATTTCATCATCTATGTCATTTCCGGGTCTGTTTCTATTGACTAAGTTTTCTCCTGGTTAATTTTTTTTTCCTGCTTCTTGACATATATGGTAATTTTTTATTGGATGCTAGGATGTTACATTATTGAGTGTCTGAATTTTGTAGTCTTCCCTTAAAGAGTTTAGATCTTTATTTTGCCAGACAGTTACTTTCAGATTAGTTTCATGTTTTTGAGCCTTCTTTTTAAATTTTTTTTTGAGGAAGATTATCCCTGAGCTAATATCTGCTGCCAATCCTCTTTTTGCTGAGGAAGACTGGCCCTGAGCTAACATCTGTGCCCATCTTCCTCCACTTTATATGTGGGACGCCCACCACAGCATGGCTTGCCAAGTGGTGCCATGTGCACACCCGGGATCCGAATCGGCGGACCCTGGGCCACCAAAGCGGAATGTGCGAACTTAACTGCTGCGCCACCGGGCCAGCCCCTTGAGGCTTCTTTTTAAGCTTTGTTAAATCATGTCTAGAATAGCCCTTACTCTAGGGCTAGTTTAGACCTCCTAGTAATGTTTGACTCTTCTGAGGTCTCTCTTGAACATCTTGAGTGGTCAGTGAGGTCTTTCTACTCTAGCTAGCCAGAATTTGAACGTTTCCTAACCCTGTATGAGCTCTGGAAATTATTCAGTTATGTCTCTTTGATTATTCTATGTTCATCCTCCTGGAATTTAACTCATGTATGGCCACATTAGTATTTAGCAAAGACTCAAGGCCTTGTGCAGATTTTTGGAGGTCTTTTTTTGTATACCTTCTTCCATTTTACTATTCCGTGTAGCAACTTCCAGCTGCCTCCAGAGTCCATGAACTCCAATCTCTATCTCCTCAACTCAGTGAGACTGCCGTGTTTTGCCATGTTTTGAATTTATGATCCAGAATGTGCCTCTAGGAGAAAATGACGGCAATTTTAGAACTCATTTCATTTGCTTTCTTTCTTTCAGTGACATCAGTTCTGCACTGCCTATTGTCTAATGTCTGAAAACAGTTATTCTATATATTTTGTCTAGTTTCCTAGTTGTTTATGGCAGAAGGGTTCACCCTTCTGGTTCCTTTTAGCCCATGATGGTCAGAAACAAAGGTCCTCTGTTTCACAGTCATTTGATTAGTGTAAGCCAGTCTTTGAGACGCTGACCAATTTGACAAAATGGAGTTTGTAAATCTAAAAGTTTCTCAACTAGATTGCACTAAGATTAGTGTTAACCTGGGAAGCCTTTTATGGGCAGCCAAGAAGTCTATCTAGGTGAATCTCACTCCCCAATTTCTTACACAAAATGGTTATTCAACAAATATTGTTTATTGAATAAGCTAATTACTGAATTAGCATAATTAAATTTAAGCATGGAGGGGCTGGCTGGCTGGGTGGTGCAGCGGTTAAGTGAGCACCTTCCGCTTCGGCTGCCCTGGGTTTGCCGGTTCGGATCCACGTGCAGACATGGCACCACTTGGCTAAGCCATGCTGTGGTAGACATCCCACATATAAAGTGGAGGAAGATGGGAATGGATGTTAGCTCAGGGCCAGTCTTCCTCAGCAAAAAGAGGAGGATTGGCAGATGTTAGCTCAAGGCTAATCTTCCTCGGAAAAAAACAACAAAAACTAAAAAAAAAAAAAAAAATTTAAGCATGGTCTTTCTGGGATCCAAAAGAAGGGCTGGAGTGATTTGCTCTATCCTAAGAATTTACTAACTCCTTGATCTAATGTCACAGAAGTTATCTAATCATATTCATCATGAGAAACAAGGCTAATTTATCAGAGAATGAATGTTCACCACATGTGTGGGTAAAGTTCAGCAATGTTCTCACAAAGGAAAAGTAATTCACAAAGCAGCAACATGCTTCAGTTTATACTTTTTTTCTAATCCATAGCGTAAGTATAGGTTATGAGCGTGATTCTGGATCTAGATTGCATGGGTTCAAATCCTGGTTCCATCATTAACTAATCGATGCCTTTGGGCAAGTTATTTAAACTTGTTGAGCCTCAATTTTCTTTATCTGTAAAATGGAGATAATAATAACATATACCTCACAGGGCTGTTGTGAAAATTAAATAATTTAATAATATATGTAAAAGGCCTTAAACCAGTGTCTGACATGTATAAAAGCTCAATAAATGCTAATGATTATTAAATTGTTTAAGAGGATTTTCCTTGATTACGTATCTCATAAATGAACTCTTTTTACATCTTTGGTATGGCTAATATTTATTTTTCTTGCCATATCCTCTTCCTTTTTTTGGTGAGGAAGGTTGTCCCTGAGCTAACATCTGTGCCAGTCTGCCTCTATTTTGTATGTGGGACATCGCCACAGCATGGCTGGATGAGCAGTGTGTAGGTCTGCACCCAGGATCTAAACTCATGAACCCTGGGCCACCGAAGCAGAGCAGGTGAACTTAACCATAATGCCACTGGGCCAGCCCCATCTTCTTCCCATCTTAGCTTTCCTACCTCACTGGCTTCACCTGCTCAGTCTTCTTGTTAGTTCCCTATCTCTGCACTTCTAATGTTGGAAGTCCCAATTACCTTGGGAGTGGATCATGTCCTTGGAGATCTCATCCAGTCTCATGACTTTAAATACTACTGACGACTCAATTTATATCCCCAGCCTGGACTTTTTCTAACTTCAAACAAATATTTAACTCTTTATTCAATATCTTCACTTGGATGTCTAGTGAGCATCTCAAACATAACAGATCCAAAGCTGAGCTCCTGATCTTGCCCCACAAACCTGCTCCTCCTATCGTCTTCCTCATCTTAATGAATAGCAATTCTATCCTAGTTTCTTAGGCCACCAACTTTGGAGTCATCCTTCAATATTCTCTCAGACATCCCAATCCAATCTATCAGTAAATCTTGTTGGCTCTTCCTTCAAAATATTACCTTGGACTCAACCTCTCACCCCTTAACCCTCACTGCCTGAATATCTGCAATAGCCTCCTAACTGTTCTCCCTGTGTTTACCCTGTCATCTCTCCTGTCACCCCAGTCCATTTTCAACACAGCAGCCAAAGAGATCTTTTAGAGGCTCGCCTGGTGGTGTAGCGGTTAAGTTCATGTGCTCTGCTTCAGCAGCCTGGGCTTCACAGGTTCAGATCCCAAGTGCAGACCTAGCACTGCTTGTCAAGCCATGCTGTGGCAGCATCCCACATAAAATAGAGGAAGATTGGCACAGATGTTAGCTTAGGGCCAGTCTTCCTCAAGTGAAAGGAAGAGGATTGGCAACAGATGTTAGCTCAGGGCCAATCTTCCTCACACACACACAAAAGAGATTTTTAAAAAATGTATGACTGATCTCTTCTCCATTCAAAAATCTGCAATGGCATCCCATTTTCCAAAAAGGAAGAGACCAAGTCTTTAGGGAGGATCTGCCTCTATCCACTTCCCTCACTGTTGCAGTCATACTGGCCCCTTGCTGGGCCTCACGCCTGCCAGGATGCTCTTGCCTCAGTGCCTCGGACAATTGTCCCTTGGATATTCATAAGTTTTGCTCTATCACCTCCTTCAGATTTTGGCTTAAATATCACCTTTTTGCTCCTATCTGGCCATTCTATTTTAAATTGAAACCTTCATCTCAGCACTTCCTGTCTCCCTTCTCTGCAATTTTTTCTGAAGAAGTTGTTACCAACTGACTTACCATTATTTTACTTACTTTGTTTACTGTCTTTCTTCTCCCACTAAAATGTAAATTTCATAACAGCAGGAATTTTTACTTTGTCCAATTCTGTATCTTTCATTCCCAGGACAATGCCTGCCACATAGTAGGCACTTTGAATTTGTTGAAGGAGTAAATGAATTTCGTCTCTCTTTTTTTTTTTTTTTTGAGGAAGATTAGCCCTGAGCTAATATCTGCTGCCAATCCTCTGCTTTTTTTGCTGAAGAAGATTGGCCCTGATATAACATCTGTGCCCATCTTCCTCTACTTTATCTGTGGGACACCTGCCACAGCATGGCTTGACAGGTGGTGCATAGGTCCTCACCTGGGATCCAAACCAGTGAACCCTGGGCTGCCGAAGCAAAATATGTGAAGTTAACTGCTGCACCACCAGGCCAGCCCAAGTGAATGAATTTTACTCATCCTTCAAGACTTCCATCCCCTAAGGCTTTCCTCCTTCCCCCACTTCTTCAGTTTGGACTAATACTTCTGCCTACTCTCAGTTCCCATAACATACCATACTTATCTCTATCACAGTATTTCCCAGAGGCTTTTAAAAAAATTTGCCTTTGAGAGCTTCCAGGTTGGTGAAGACATGGAGGTGCTGGGAGAGTGGCATACCTGGAAGGGTCATGGAAGCTCCACACTCTTTCCCCATACCGTGCCCTATGTAGCTCTTCCATTTGGCTGTTCATGAGTTATATCCTTTTATAATAAACCAGTGATCTAATTCATGCATGGACCAGAAACAATGATCATATGCAAACACCTGTTGAAAATAAAAATAATACAGCATGTATTAAGAACAAAGCCTTAGGATGGAGTGACATCAGCATCATGGCAGAGTGAGCTTTTCCCTTGGACTCTCCCCTCTGAGATACAACCAAAAGGACATTCACATACCAACAGAGGACATGTACACATCACAAAAGACGTCTGAGAGACCCACGCAAGCATACACCTAAAGGTGGTGGTGGGGCTGGATCCTGGGGAGAAAGTGGAAAATGATCTGCAGGAGCTCTGTGGAGAGAGATGGGCTGTGGTGGTGGGAAGTGCACAGGTGAAAAGGATGCCCCATCCCCGCCTGGTACTCCAGCTGCACGATTGCCCAGAGCACAGTGCAGATAGTGTGGTAGTGGTGGCAGGGAAAGTGCACAGATCTGCCATCAATCAGTTGCTCAGAGAGAAAAGCAGTCAGCGGCCAGAGCTGGGGAGCACCTGTTAGTGCTGGGCCAAGAATACACAGTGCCTGATCCCCACCCAGTGGCAGTATGTGGCAGCTGTGACCAGATAAGAGCACCATGAGGAAGCAAAAATCCACTGCATCAAGCAGTATGAGTAGGTATATTAAATCTCCAGACCAGAAGGAAAGTGACAAGTACCCAGAAACCAACCCTGAAGACACAAAAATCGGTAACCTAAACGACAAAGAATTCAGAACAACTATCATAAAAAAACGAGTTACAAGAAAACACAGAAAGACAAATTTAATGAATTCAGGAGCTTCCTCACAAAGGAGATTGAAACCATAAAGAAGAACCAATCAGAACTGTTGGAGATGAAAACCACAATGGATGAAAAAAAGAAAAATCTGGATTCCCTAAACAACAGAGCTGACAATATGGAGGACAGAATGAGCCAGTTAGAAGATAGTACTATAGAAAAGCTTCAGAGGGAGGAGCAGAAAGAACAAACACTAAAAATAAATGAAGCAGCTCCCAGAAAAATATCTGATTCAATCAGGAAGTGCAACATAAGGATTATAGGTATTCCAGAGGGGGAAGAGAAGGAGAATGGAGCAGAAAGCTTCTTCAAAGAAATAATAGCCAAGAACTTCCCAAACCTGGGGAGGGAGCTGGAAATCTGTGTGAAAGAGGCCTCCAGATCTCTGAAAGTTGTCAATATAAAAAGACCCACTCCAAGGCATATAGTAGTGAAACTGGCAAAAGTCAAGGACAAAGAAAATATACTAAGGGCACCAAGGCAGAAGAAAATAACTTACAAAGGAACCCCATCAGGCTTTCAGTGGATTTCTCAGCAGAAACCTTACAGGCTAGGAGAGAGTGGAACGATATATTTAAAATCCTGAAAGACAAAAACGTTCAGCTAAGAACACTCTATCCAGCAAAAGTCTCCTTCAGATATGACAGAGAAATAAAAACTTTCCCAGATAAACAAAAGCTAAGAGAGTTCATTGCCACAAGACCACGCTGCCCCCCACCAAGAAATCCTCAAGAAGGCCTTCATACCTGAAAAAAAAGTAGGAAAGGGGCTACAAAGCCCTGAGCAAGGAGATGAAGAGGTAAGCAATAATCAGAAAACAGCAGCTCTCTATCAGATCAGGTTAGTAAACACTTAACTTTAACATCAAGGATAAAGAAAAGGAAAACAACAAAACAAAAATGACGTCATCATTTTAACCACAAACTCACAACACAAGGTGGAAAAAGATATGATAAAAATAACTTAGTAAAAAAAAATAATAACTTAGAAGGAGAAGAGGAAAGGGGTGGAATCAGTATAGCCTAAAGAAATAAGAGGCTATCAGAAAATGGACCACCTCAACTATGAGATTTTTTTTTTTTTTGCTTTTTCTCCCCAAATCCCCCCAGTACATAGTTGTATATTTAGTTGTGGGTCCTTCTAGTTGTGGTAGGTAGGATGCTGCCTCAACATGGCCCAATGAGCGGTGCCATGTCTGTGCCCAGGATTCGAACTGACAAAACCCTGGGCTGCCAAAGCAGAGTGTGTGAACTTAACCACTTGGTCACAGGGCTGGCCCCCCAACTATGAGATTTTTTTATATGAAGCTAAGGGTAACCACTAAACAAATAATTAGAACAGAGACATTTATGATAAACAAGGAGAAAATGAAGAAAACCAACAGAGAAAGCTACCTAATCAAATCGGTATCCTGAAATACATGTGACGAGAAACAAAGGAAATGCAGAAGAACCAGGAAATGTGTGATAAGATGGCAGTATTAAGCCCTCATATATCAACAATCACTCCAAATGTAAATGGATTGAATTCTCCAATCAAAAGAAACAGAGTGGCAGGATGGATTAAAGAACAAGATCCAACAATATGCTGCCTCCAGGAAACACATCTCAGCTCTAGAACAAACATAGGCTCAGAGTGAAGAAATGGAAGACAATACTCCAAGCAAATGGGAAACAAAAGAAAGCATGTGTTGCCATACTTATATCAGACAAAGTAGACTTCAAGATAAAACTGGTAAAGAGAGACATAGAGGGGCAGTATATAATGATAAGAGAGACTCTCCACCAAGAAGACATAACACTTACAAACATGTATGCACCCAACACAGAAGTACCAGAGTACGTAAAGTAAACTATTAACAAACCAAAAAGGAGATATCAATGACAACACAGTAATAGGGGACCTCCACACCACACTTACATCAATGGATAGATCATCCAGACAAAAAGTCAACAAGGAGATAGTGGACTTAAATGGAAACCTAGACCAGATGAACGTAACAGATGTATAGAGAGCACTCCATCCAAAACAGCAGAATATCCATTCTTCTCAAGTGCACAGGGAACATTCTAAAGGACACATCATATATTAGGAAACAAGGCAAACCTCAATAAATTTAAGAAGATTGAAATGATATCTACTATCTTTTTTGACCACAATGCTGTGAAACTAGAAATCAATGACAAGAAAAAAAGCTGTAAAAGGAACAAAAATGTGGAGACTAAACAACATGCTACTGAACAACCAATCTATTGTCGAAGAAATAAAGGGAGAAATCAAAAGGTATCCAGAGACAAACGAGAATGAAAACACACCACACCAACTCTTATGGGATGCAGCAAAAGTGGTCCTAAGAGGGAAATTTATAGCGATATAGGCCCATATTAACAAACAAGAAACATCTCAAATAAACAGTCTTACCCACAACTAAAATATACAACTATGTACTGGGGGGATTTGGGGAGAAAAAGCAGGAAAAAAAAAAAAAGATTGGCAACAGTTGTTAGCTCAGGTGCCAATCTTTAAAAAAAGAAAAATCTTAAACTACATCTAACAGAATTAGAAAAAGAAGAACAAACAAAGCCCAATCTCAGCGCAAGGAGGGAAATAATAAACTTAGAGCAGAAATAAATGAAATTGAAACAAAAAAGATTGTAAAAAAATCAATGAAACAAGGAGCTGGCTCTTTGAGAGGATAAACAAAATTGACAAACCCTTAGCCAGATTCACTAAGAAAAAAAAGAGAGAAGGCTCAAATAAATAAAATTAGAAATGAAAGAGGAGAAATTAGAATGGATACCACAGAAATACAAAAGAGTATAAGAGAATATTGTGAAAAACTACATGCTGACAAACTGGACAATCTAGAAGAAATGGATAAATTCTTAGACTCTTATAACCTCCCAAAACTGAATCAAGAAGAAATAGAGAATCTAAACAGACCAATCACAGTAAAGAGATTGAAACAGTAATCAAAAACTTCCCGAAAAATAAAAGTCCAGGACCACACAGCTTCTCTGGAGAATTCTACCAAATGTTCAAAGGCAATTTATTACCTATTCTTCTCAAACTATTCCCAAAAATTGAGGAAGATGGAAATATTCCTAACACATTCTATGAGGCCAACATCACCCTGATCCCAAAGCCAGACAAGGACAACACAAAGAGGGAAAATTACAGGCCAATATCTCTAATCAACATAGATGCAAAAATCCTCAACAAAATATCAGCAAACTGAATACAGCAATACATTAAAAAGATCATACACCATGATCACGTGGGATTCATATCAGGGACACAGGGATGGTTCAACATCCACAAATCAATCAAAATCAATCAATGTGATACACTATTTTTTTTTTTGAGGAAGATTAGCCCTGAGCTAACTACTGCCAATCCTCCTCTTTTTGCTGAGGAAGACTGGCCCTGAGCTAATATCCATGCCCATCTTCCTCTACTTTATACGTGGGACGCCTACCACAGCATGGCGTGCCAAGTGGTGCCATGCCCACACCCAGGATCCGAACTGGTGAACCCCAGGCCACCGAGAAGTGGAATGTGCGCCCTTAAGCGCTGCGCCACCGGGCCGGCCCCTGTGATACACCATATTAACAAATGGAGGAACAAAAACCACATGATCATCTCCACAGATGCAGAGAAAGCATTTGACAAGATTCAACATCTGTTCATGATAAAAACTATCAATAAAATGGGTATAGAAGGAAAGTACCTTAACATAATAAAGGCCATAGATGACAAACCCATTGCCAACATCATACTCAGTGGGGAAAAACTGAAAGCTATCCTGCTGAGAACAAAAACAAGACAAGTGTGCCCACTGGCACCACTCTTATTCAACATAGTACTGGAGGTTTTGGCTAGAGCAATTAGGCAGGAAAAAGAAATAAAAGGAATCCAAATAGGCATTGAAGAAGTGAAACTCTCACTGTTTGCAGATGACATGATTTTATATATAGAAAACCCTAAAGAATCCATTGGAAAACTATTAGAAATAATCAACAACTACAGCAAAGTTGCAGGGTATAAAATCAACTTACAAAAATCAGTTGTGGGGCCGGCCTGGTGGTGCAGTAGTTAAGTTTGCACATTCTGCTTCGGCAGCCCAGGGTTCACCAGTTCAGATCCTGGGTGCGGACATGGCACCGCTTGGCAAGTCACGCTGTGATAGGGGTCCCATGTATAAAGTAGAGGGAGATGGGCACGGATGTTAGCTCAGGGCCAGTCTTCCTCAGCAAAAAGAGGAGGACTGGCAGTAGTTATCTCAGGCTAATCTTCCTCAAAAAAAAAAAAATCAGTTGCATTTCTATACTCTCATAATGAACTAACAGAACAAGAACTCAAGAATACAACCCAATTTACAATTGTAACAAAAAGAATAAAATATCTAGGAATAAATTTAACCAAGGAGGTGAAAGACCTATACAATGAAAACTATGACACATTACTGAAAGAAATCTATAATGACATAAATAAATGGAAAGATATCCCATGTACATGGGTTGGAAGAATAAACAGTTAAAATGTCCATAGTACCTAAAGTAATCTACAGATTCAGTGCAATCCCAATCAGAATCCCAATGACAATCTTCAAGGAAATAGAACAAAGAATCTTAAAATTCATGTGGGGCAACAAAAGACCCCAAATAGCCAAAGCAATCCTGAGAAACAAGAACAAAGCTGGTGGCATCACAATCCCTGACTTCAAAACATATTACAAAGCTATGGTAATCAAAACAGCATGGTACTGGTACAAAAACAGACACACAGATCAACAGAACAGAATTGAAACCCCAGAAATAAAACCACACATCTATGAACAGCTAATCTTCGACAAAGGAGCCAAGAACATACAATGGAGAAAGGAAAACCTCTTCAATAAATAGTGCTGGGAAAACTGTACAGCCACATACAAAAAATGAAAGTAGACCATTATCTTTCTCCATACACAAAAATAGACTCAAAATGGAGCAAAGACTTGAAGGTAAGATCTGAAACCACAAAACTTCTGGAAGAAAATATAGGCAGTAGACCCTGTGATATCAGCCTTTAAAGGATCTTTACAAATTCATTGTCCACTCAGACAAGGGAAACCAAAGAAGAAATAAACAAGTGGGACTTCATCAGACTAAAGAGCTTGTGGAAGGCAATGGAAACCAAGATCAAAATGAAAAAACAACCCACCAACTGGGAGAAAATATTTGCAAATCATATATCTGATAAGGGGTTAATCTCCATAATATATAAAGAACTCACACAATTGAACTACAAAAAAATAAACAACCCAATCAAAAAGTGGGCAGAGGATATGAACAGACATTTTTCCAAAGAAGATATACAGATGGCCAATAGGCATGTGAAAAGATGCTCAATATCACTAATCACTAGGGAAATGCAAATTAAAACTACACTTAGATATCATCTTATGCCTGTTAGCATGGCTCTAATCACCAAGACAAAAAATAATAAATGCTCGAGAGGTTGTGGAGAAAAGAGAACCCTCACACACTGCTGGTGGGAATGCAAACTGGTGCAGCCACTTTTTAAAACAGTTTGGAGACTTCTCAAAAAATTAAAGATAGGGCTGGCCCCGTGGCCGAGTGGTTAAGTTCGTGTGCTCTGCTTCAGTGGCCCAGGGGATCACCAGTTCGGATCCTGGGTGCAGACATGGCACCACTCACTAGGCCATGCTGAGGCAGCATCCCACACGCCACAACGAGAACGAGCCACAACTAAAAATACACAACTATGTACCAGGAGGCTCTGGAGAGAAAAAGAAAAAACAAAATCTTAAAAAAAAAATTAAAAATAGAATTACCATATGACCTAGCTATCCCACTACTGGGTATTTATCCAAAGAACTTGAAATCAACAATACAAAGAGACGTATGTACCCCTATGTTCACTGCAGCATTATTCACAATAGCCAAGACGTGGAAGCAACCCAAGTGCCCATCAACTGATGATTGGATAAAAAAGATGTGGTATATAAATACACTAAAATACTACTCAGCCATAAAAAAAGACATAATCGACCCATTTGCAGCCACATGGATGGACCTTGAGGGCATGATGTTAAGCAAAATAAGCCAGACAGAGAGATACAAGCACTGTATGATTTCACTCATATGTGGAATATAAACAAACTTACGGACAAAGAGAACAATTTGGTGGTTACCAGGGGGAAGGGAGGGGCGGGTAAGGGATGCAAGGGAACATCCATATGGTGTTTGACAAATATTAATGTACAAGTGAAATTTCACAATGTTATAAACTATTTAGTCCACAGTAAATTTTTTTTTTAAAAAAACCATCTTTGCACACAGAAAATGCGTAACAAAATGCTTAAAATGAACTATTTGCAACCTTGATGCCAAATGTTGGGGCAGTGCGAAGATGTTAAATAGGCATAGGTGAGGAACTTGTCAGCTTCTTTTTTTTGTTTGTTTTTTGTGAGGAAGACTGGCCCTGAGCTAACATCTGTGTCTATCTTCCTCTATTTTATGTGGGATGCTGCTATAATGTGGCTTGATGAGTGGTCCTAAGTCTGCACCAGGGATCCGAACCTGCAAACCCTGGGCCACCAAAGTGGAGTGCATGAACTTAACCACTGTGCCACTGGGCCAGCCCCTGCTTCCTCTTTTTTTATATGAATTTCCTTCCTCTTTCAAAGAAACAGAGATTTGATTCCACACCCCCACCTCCCCACAGAGTGCCAGTAATTGAACATAATTATTAAAAAACTTTTCACTAAATGCTATTTTATAGCTTTCAAATCTTTTTGGAAAATAAATTGGGATTTTTAAAAATGTTAATTGTTGGATCAGTACCATGAAGCAAAACATTTTACCTAAACCTGGAATCACAACTCACATACTGTATATCTAGCTTCACCTCTTAACTCCTTTTAAGACTAATGGTTTATCCCATCCTCACTCCCATTGTAAATCCCTGAGAGTTTTCAAATGACACCACAATAACCAGCTATTAAATACCTATAAGTGGGCAGGCACAGGCTCTGTATCAGAATTTTTGATTATCAGACTTTATTTTTTTAGAGCAGTTTTAGGTTCACAGCCAAACTGAGCAGAAGGTACAGAGATTTCCCATATACCCCTCGTCCCTACACATGCATAGCCTCCCCCATCAAAATAATAGTTACAATCAAAAGGAAGCCTGGAGTCAAGAAGCAGAGGACAATTAGACAAGCAGCAGACTGGAAGTTGAGTAAAAGGTGAGAAACAGAACCTAAGGATTGTATAATAGCCAGCTGAGAAAAAACAGCCTAAACTAAAAATAAAAACAGATTTGACCTGGCAAGAGAATGTACATTTCAAGAGATAATAAGATAATGGGATTTAAGAACTGGAAAAAGCCTTATTCAGTTTAAATCTCTTATCCACTAGATGAGGAAGTCAAAATTAAAGGTAAACCGCTAGAGCTGCATTTCTCAGATACCTAAGAAAGCATATTAGAATGATAAGCTGGACTTTAGGTGACTTGATGAAGCTATTTAGAACTGAGAAACTGAAGTAAGAGACATCCTACCTGTTCAGGTTGGATTCTGTACTATTCTATGTTTTAATTGCTGATTAGAGTTCAATTAATGTACTTATTCTCAAACTTGTAGTTTCTATTTTGCCGGAAAAGACTGGCCTAAGAGTACAATGCAGTGACCACATTAGAAGGAATAAGGAGATTAGAGGAGGACTAAAGAGAAGCTGCTTGATTTTTCAGGAGCTAACAAGAAAAAGCAGTGCTGGCGGTACCGTCTACAAGATCCACTCTCCACCTTTGTAAACTGTTAATCTGAAAGAGACACAATACAACTTCACTGTAGCTGGGGTGGAGGAGGGCGATATAAGAGTATTATAAAGAGTAAACATTTACTCACAGGTTCAATGGGTACAGCAAGTTGTTTGCCATGCATGGATTGTAGTAAAACAGAAGAAGAGAACTTCCAAAGTAAGTCTAAGTTAAAGGCCCTCTCTCTGAATATTTAACTTCTTTCCCATTCTTGGTTTTAGCTAAGGTATCTTGTGAATTGGAAGTTTTTAGGGCATGGGCCTTGTTGAAATTCTTCCAATTTTAGGCACTTTTTTAAGAACAATAAGCAGAAGGAGAAACTTTAACGGCAGGTAAGAGAATGGCATCTCTGTAGTCATTCTTCAAACATTTTGTCCAGGTTTAAAATGAAAATGAATTTCACGTCTAGAAAAGCAAGGATTTAATTCTTTGTTGGTAGGATTTGTATCAGGTAAAGGGTAATGACAAAAATCAGCTGAAATCGATATTAATGTTAGCAAGGGTGAGGGGAAATTGGCTTTCTCAGGTACACTTGATCAGAATGTAAATTGATCCAACTTTTTAGCCCGGCACTTTGGCAACATCTATTAAAACTTAAAAGGTGCAGGCCTGGCCTGGTGCCGCAGCGGTTAAGTGCACATGTTCGCTTTGGTGGCCCGGGGTTCGCTAATTTGGATCCCGGGTGTGGACATGGCACTCCTTGTCAAGCCATGCTGTGGCAGGTGTCCCACATATAAAGCAGAGGAAGATGGGCATGGATGTTAGCTCAGGGACAGTCTTCCTCAGCAAGAAGAGGAGGATTCACAGCAGGTGTTAGCTTAGGGCTAATCTTCCTCAAAAAAAAAAAAAAACTTAAAAGGTGCATACGCTTAGACTCTGCAGTTCCACCTCTGTTAATTCCATAGATACACTCATATGTAAAGAAGGCTATATATACTAGGATGTTTATTGCAACAATGTTTGTAATATTGAAACACTTAAAACAATCTAATGTTCATCAATAGGAGATTGGTTAATTATACGTTAAGTACACAAAATTGGCATACTATGCATCTATTAAGAAGAATAAGGCATGGGGCCAGCCTGGTGGTACAGCAGCTAAGTTTGCGCATCCCCTTCGGTGGACTGGGGCTTGCCGTTTCAGATCCCGGGCAGGGACCTATGCACCACTTATCAAGCCATACTGTGGCAGGCATCCCATATACAAAGTAGAAGAAGACGGGCAAGGACGTTAGCTTGGGGCCAATCTTCCTCAGCAAAAAGAGGAGGATTGGTGATGGATGTTAGCTCAGGGCTAATCTTCCTCAAAAATAAATAAATAAATAAATAAAAATAAAAAGAATAAGGCAGATCTACATACTGACATGAAAAGTAGTCTGAGATACACTACTGAGTGAAAAAAGAAAGTGCAGATCATATGTAGACATACATAATATAAGCATGTATGTAAAAAGAAAGGGAGTACAGATGCATATTTTATATGCATGAAAAATATGGTGGGTGTAGTCACAGAAAACTGGAAGGATACACACTTATCTCTAGGGAATGAGACTGAATGAAGCCAGAAATGAGATCTTTTTTACTTTATATACGCTTTTGTACTGATGGAAAATTCTTTTACAATGACTTTGTATTATTTCCATTTAAAAATAGCTTAGGGCCAGTCAGTGGCGCAGCGGTTAAGTTCGCATGTTCCGCTTCAGTGGCCTGGGGTTTGTCAGTTCGGATCCTGGGTGCGGACAGGGCACCGCTTGTCAAGCCACGCTGTGGTAGGAATCCCACATAGAAAGTAGAGGAAGATGGGCATGGATATTAGCTCAGGGCCAGTCTTCCTCAGCAAAAAGAGGAGGATTGGCAGCAGATGTTAGCTCAGGGCTAATCTTCCTTAAAAAAAAAAAAGATTGTTGCAAAAAATAAAAGGAAGTACTTCTCAAAAAATAAAAATAGCTTAAAGTGCATTAGAGTAAACAAAAATATAATACAAGTGACCACATTCTCATAATATGTCACCATAAGGTAACAAGTTCATAATACTGGAAAATCAATTCTCTTAATGTATAGTCACACTTCACACACTGTTGGCCTTATTTTGTGGCAATCAAGTTATACATAAATTTAGTGGTATTCCACCCCTTCTTTACTGTCTTGATCTCTCGTCTATGACCTAAGCTTCTTTGGCAAGTACGAAAATGACTGTCCTTATCCGTATGTCATTTCTCTTGGGGTACAAACTGAGGAACACAGTCGTTTAGGTTGCCCGACTGGAAGTAGAAATTACACACCAATCTCCCAAGCTTTAAATCTTCGTATGGGCATCTCTTCCACAGGCACTTAATATAGTTAAAACAACGGTTCCCCAAGTACACCCTAATGCTTATAGTCAGGTGGCTGGCCAACTCTTCAGTGGATTAAGTGAAATATATGAAACTGAACAAACTAAATGATTAATAGAATTCCTTTCAGCATGACACGTAGACTTTAGATTTTCTACATCATTAAATTTTAGAACTGTATCAATTTTAAGTTATAGAGGGATGTTTAACATTTGACTGCCTGATACTGTGTAATAGAAACCAAAAGGCAGGTTTTAATCCCAGTTTAACATTTAAAATTCACATCAGACATAACTATCTCCTTCACTGCCTTTAATAATATGCTTAATTTAACTCAGACAAAGGAGAAATAGTATTTCTTAAGTTTGCTTCTCAACCCATAATTTTGAGAAGTGTTTAATCCATGGGAAACACTGCGATGGGATGAAAATTTTTATGGCCTAGGGGAAGCCAGCCCTGAAACCAAGGAGGAAATTCTAAAAGTTCCTGTGTGTTGGTACTGCTCTAGGTCTTTCATTAGAAAGTTTATATTCTGGGGCCAGCCAGGTGGCGTAGTGGTTAAGTCCGCACGCTCTGCTTCGGTGGCCTGGGGTTTGCCAGTTGGGACCTTGGGTGTGGACGGACCTATGCACTACTTATCAAGCCCCGTTTGGCAGTGTCTCACAAACAAAATAGAGGAAGACTGGCAATAGATTTTCGCTGAGGGCTAATCTTCCTCAACAACAACAAAAAAAGAAAGAATATATTCTTTTCTTTCCTGAGTATTTTGTAATAATTTACTATTTCATGAGAGAGATTATTTCTAACTCCACTCCTACCTTTAAGTGGGGCAAGTACTACAAAGAAATAAAACAATTTGCTTCTGATTCCACTGTAAATCAAGTGGGTAGATAATCACTCAGGTCGATCCTTTGTATGGCAAGGTCGCCTTCAGGTACTGATTATTTAGGACAGTAGTAATGCCTAGGTATGTTGCAACTGAACTCTTCAGGGTCTGTTTCTCCCACAGCTGAATCCCTTCTTAAGATCCACTTCCCAATAATTACCATAATCTAACCGCAGGTTGAAGATGACTGAGTTGTTTTGTCTGGAGACTTATGTCTACACCTAACTAATGGCCCGGAAATTAAAATCTTTGAAGTACATTCCCAACCCTCTTAATCAAAGATTTTTAGTAACGAAACTGATCTGAGGTCTGAAAATTAGCTACCTGGCAGTGAACTGGAAAAGGCAGCACTGTGACTAATGCCACGCTGCTAATCTGGTCTGCCAGCAAAGGTGAGTAGAGAAACAGAGGATCACCTTCCTTCTCTAGCAGGTCACATTATAATCTGTCAGCTTTAGGAACTAAAATCCTTCTGCTGGCCCTGAATTACCTAACTGGCACCTCGAGCTTAATCTAATCCAAATGGTTATTTTTCAAAGTCGTTTCCTTATCCAGGAGCTTTACACCGTGACTTTCAGGGTGAGCGCTAACAAAAGCAAACCGAATAGAGTTAAAAAACGAGGAACTGAAGAGTATTCCATGGTATGTATGTACCACCTTTTATTTATCTATTCACCTGTCCCTTGACGGACTCTGGGGTTGCTTCTACATTTTGGCTATTATGAGTAATGTTCTATAAACACGGGTGAATAAATATCCGTTCCCTCCCTGCTTTCAGGTCTTTAGGGTACATACACACAAGGGGAAGTGCTGGGACACAGGGAAATCTGGGAAATTCTGACACATGCTACAACATGGATGAACCTTGAGGACATGATGCTAAGTGAAACAAGCTAGTCACAGAGAGAGAACTGTAGGATTCCGCTCATGAGGTACTTAAAAATGGTTAAAACGGTAAGTTATGTATATTCTACCACAATTAAAAAAATAAACAATAATTGATAAAAAGCAAGGAACTGTCTTGCAACTCTCACATTTTGGGGGGGTGTGTGTGTGTGTGTGTGCGTGCGCGCGCGCAGACTCTTGGACAGAAGCAAGCTGAGCCTTCTGCAGAACAGTTTCCAAAGAATGGAACCAGAGGCAGCCTCAGAGAGGGAGGTGGGCGGACGGGCACCGGGCCTGCGGCCGGGGAAGGAAATCCAGAGTCAGCTGCGTTGGGGGACGGGATGACGCGAAAAGACGACCCTGAACTTTCTCACAAGGTTCCCTTTCCTTAGGGATCTCCCCTCTAGGATTAAGAATTCTTTCGTCACAGGAAACCCTTGACTCTCCTTTCCTTTCACAACTCCCTCTCAGTCAAGAATTTCCTTTAACATGAGCAGTCCCTCGCCCGCCCGCTCCCTCCTTTCTCTCGCGAACCGCACCCCTCAGACCCCACTTCCCCAAGACCCCGCTGGCCTCCCACACACGTCACGGCCATGGCCAGACCAACCGTCAACTGCCCGGGCCCCGCCCACCGGGCGCCAGGACGTGTGGGCGGGAGGGGCGGCCTCAAGAGCCCCGGAAGTCGCCGCCCCTCGCGCGGGCGGAGGCGGCCGGCCCTCGCGGCTTCGGATTGGCGGGAAGGTGGGACTGCTGCTGACGCGCAGGGTCCGACCCCTCCCCTACGCCCCTGCGCGCGGTTAACGTGGGGCGGGGTGGAGTGTGTGGCCCCTGGCTGCCATTACCCGGAACAATCCCCGGCCTTGGGTCAGGTGACCCTCGGCGGGGCTGGCGGGAGGGGGGAGGGGGGAGAGGAAGAGGGCGTGCGGAGAGAAGGGAAGGGAGGAGAGGAGAGAGGAGAAGGGCGGAGTAAGAGGGAGGGGAAGGGGGCGGGGTGGGAGCGGTCACGTGACTCGGCATGGAGGCGGTGGCGGCGGCCGGGAGGAGCCGCCGGGGCAAAAGCCGCACTTGTTAGTGTGGGGGGGAGGGGGCCTGGGGACGCCGACACCGTCACCCAGGGACGCCGAAGAGAAGGCGGGAGGGGGGCAGGGGCGAGATCAGGCTCCGACCCCCGGCCGAGGGGATGAGGGGAGCATGGGCGCCAAGGAGTCACGGATCGGATTCCTCAGCTACGAGGAGGCGCTGAGGAGAGGTGAGGGGGGAGGGGTCTGGGCGAGCTGCTGGGGAGGCCCCGACGGGCTGCCCAGAGGGTGGGTGACGGGGAAGGGGAGGGGAGGGGAGGGGGTGCTGAGGGCGTGGGGCGCCTGAGGCGGAAGGGAAAGGAGGCCGGCGATGGGGAATATTATGGGGGGGAAGGGTCGGGTGGGGGGGAGCAGTGTTTGGGAGTCGGGAGCGTCTGGAAGGGGGCGAAGCTTGCCCAGAGACAGGGTATCTGGCGCTGGCAGGGCAATGCCCGTGCTTTCTGGTGGCGTTGTTATCCTGGATGTGTCCAGGGAAGTCCCCCTCTCCCCCTTTTCTTGGGTGGCACCGGCGCTTCCAGCCCCCCTCATCCTTTACTGCCATTTTCGCATACCACTCCTTCCTAAAAACCAACAACATCCTACCCTCGTACCTAACAGCCTTGACTGGAGGGGCCAGGGGAGGCGGCTGCAAAGCCCTCTTTGCTGGTAGAAGCCCCTTCCAATTGTGGAGTCTGCCTTTTCCGAGGGCCTTTGCCAGTCTCCCCCCTCCCCATCACCACCCACTCCTGCCACCACCTCACCCTTTGAGCGACTGACTTTGATCAGAACGACCTGAAAATAAGTTGTGTTTGAGGTGAGATGAGACTGGACAACTGGTGTTGCCACAAGACCTTGTCTTAGGTTTCATCTCCTCAGACGTTGCCCAGAGCCTGTTATTGCACTTGATCCCCAGTTCTCACCCGCTCTCTCCCTATAAAATGGCATTCGGAAACCCAGCATTCTGATATTGTGTTATAGCTGCCTTTAGAGACCGGCCCTGCTGCCAGTCCTAGCCTGCTGCTTATTGGCTCTGATGCAGTGTGTTGTTAACGGCCCCAACCCCCTACCACCGAGTCTGATACCGCTGACCGTGATCGCTAAAGCACACGCTAACTGGAAGTGGCTGTTGCACAGTTTATGGCCAGAATGTGACTTAATTTTTCATGACTGGGATTTGAGCGTGTGTGTGTATCTATGTGTGCTTGTAGTTCTTTTCGACATTTAATGGGTTTTCTGGGTAAGAAGTGAAAAACGTTAAGCGGGTTAGGTGCCAGGCATTGTTGTTCACAGGTTTCTAAGTAAAGAAATTAGCCATGCTCCAGGTAAGGGTTTTAGTAGCTAAGGATATAAAATAAAAATTAGATTCAAAGGTATTCAAAATGAAAATTTAGTAGGGAACTCTTGTTCCTATGTAGTAAGAAAGGGAATAAGTTCAGTGGGCCATCACCTGAAAATAGATACAGAATTTAGATGTATTGTGGACTGACCAGAATAACACAAATACGCTTTTTATGTCTTTCCCGTGGAACAATCTAATGATTATTATGGACATATCCCTTGAACTTTTCTCTTTTCCTCAATATGAGAAATATTCCAAATTCTTGATGTGTTTCCAGCTCTAGTAGGCTAGTCATTTCCGGGATGCTGTTGAGCCTGACAGGTCTGGCCTCAATTAGGCAATGGCTTACATGGCATGAAAGAAGACATCAGTCAAACTGATTTACAGCTTCAAGGTTCAGAAGCGTTTAGTTTCTTAAGTTTGAGGCTGATGCTGCAGGCACTAAGGAATTCTAAAATTAAACTTTTATCCACCTCTAGGCTGCTTGCTTTCATATCAAACTAAGATTGAACCTTTCTAAATATAAGTGAAATTAATAGTTGGTACATCTTAAACTGATCTGACTGAAGGTCTTTGTTCAATTTGTTATGAAGTTCTGACTGTTGAATTTTTTTTTGGAGGAAGATTGGGCCTGTGGTAACATCCGTGCCCATCTTCCTCTGTTTTATATGTGGGATGCAGCCACAGTGTGGCTTCACAAGCGGTGTGTAGGTCTGCACTTGGGATCTGAACCAGCGAGCCCTGGGCTGCCAAAGCAGAACATACAAATTTAACTGCTGCGCTACCAGGCTGGTTCCTGCCTGTTGAATTTTAAAACATATATTTGAAGAGGTAGCAAAATTCTTGTTAAAACTTTATTTAATTGTTGTTTGAATGAATTTATGTTTTATCAGTTTTGCTGCAGAGGAAAATTAAAGCAAAAGAGAGAAATGTGTTAATAAAATAGGATCTCCAAATGTAAACCAGGAGCTTTTTTTTTTAAGTGGGTAATTCTTTTGAATATTGGTTCTATTTACTCTAGTAAATGTCAGACTTTAATATAGAATTTCTGTTAGTAAGGTTATAGAAAGAATTTATAAAGCTTTTGATAGAGCTAAAAAATGGTTTGAGAACTTTTTTGAGGGAGTTTAAATAATCTAAGTAGGTACTAAAAACCTCCATCCATTAGTCTTACCTACTTGTTTATATTATATAAGGTGAATAGAGGCAGGAGGGAAAATTGGACAAATAGACAATGTGTGTTACATGAATCACAGTACAAATAAAAAGCAAAAAGTAGGTACTGAAATACCTACACCCTTGGCTTTACTTAAAATTATTGAGCACTAAATAATGCCTAACCATAATTGGATAGCATTAAAAAGATAGTCAAGTATACATTGCCACATACAAACATGGAATTGCAGGCATCTTATCTTGTAAAATGGCGCCTTGGAAATGGAGTGTTATGTTAGTAACAGATAACACTAGACCTGAGTGAAAGGGCAGTCTAGTGACTTCTCATTTACATTCCAGAAGCTCTAGAAAGTAGGAAGATTGGTTTTGCATACTATTTTAGCTAGACTGTACATATCACTTATATAAACATTAGTAGTTTTCTGAAAGTATACCTTAACATTTTTTTTAAGGGAGATGTATTAGTAATAGCTTTTATTTTTGGCCACTATCTGTCTGTCTTAAATATCTTAAATAGAACACAAATCTTCACTTGAAGGGTTGACTCTGGTTTAGATTGCATGTATTTTCTAAAATATACCTACAGTACTTAATGGGTGCTGAGAATTTGAGCAGCTATGTTCTTCATCCCTTTACTTCTAAGTTTACATCTAAGTTTGTGGCTTGTGTATTCCTAAAAATGTATGCTAAATGCTTGGAACGTAGCGTTAAGAAATCATTGAATGAAAGATGAGTTGCAGTTTAGAGCATTTCAGAACTCCAAGAAATCTTAAGAATCTTCTCCGGTTCTTTTTTTTTTTTTAAAGATTTTATTTTTTCCCCTTTTCTCCCCAAAGCCCCCCGGTACATAGTTGTATATTCTTTGTTGTGGATCCTTCTAGTTGTGGCATGTGGGACGCTGCCTCAGCGTGGTTTGATGAGCAGTGTCATGTCCGCGCCCAGGATTCGAACCAACGAAACACTGGGCCACCTGCAGCGGAGTGTGTGAACTTAACTGCTTGGCCACGGGGCCAGCCCCTCCGGCTCTTGAATTCTTCTTGCTCTTCCCTCTCTCCTTTCTTTCATCATTCTGGAAATGGAGGATTGTAAGGCTTTTTTTTTTTTCTTCAAGAAGTGGCTGAATTGAAATTGTTGTTAGCTTTTAAATTGTAGTAATAAAATACAGTGGATGAATTTTTTCTAATCCTTTTCTTTAAGTAGAATTTGGCGCTTATATTGGACTAAGCTGTATGATGAACTATAGCATCTCAAAAAGTTATATTGTGGATTCACGTTTTTGTGTGTTCCTCTGCTCATTCATTTAGCAAATTTTTACTGAGTGCTGGCTATGATTTAGGCACTGAAAAAACAAAGATGACTGAGACGCTCTCTGTAGGAGCATATAGCCTGGGTCAGAGATCTCCACTGAAGTGTATATACCTCAAGGTGTGTGTGAGACTGTCCATGAGGGGTGGCAATAAAATTTTAGAACTTCAATTTAAAGTTCTATTTTGTGTATGTTTGATAATGTACGTATTTTCAAAAAATAGTGTATATGTATACAATTTATAAATGATTAACAGATAGTGTATTAAATGCTCCAGTGCTAAAGTAGGAAGTGTTCTGGGAATGCAGTGTGTGTGGGGGTGTATTTGGTGGCCTGAAAGTGTTCTAGTACCATACTCATTTCATAGTATGTGCTCAATAATTGTATGTTAAAGAAGTTAGTTTCTGAGTCACTTAAAGATTGTTGTGTTTGCTAGTGGAATAATTAAGCATGTAATAGTTGAAGATTCCAGTACTTTTCGTTTTGCTTATCCACCAACTCTAATAAGCTCTAAAACGTTGCCTCCCCAACCAAGATTTTATTCACCAAGTGTCATAGTATTAATATTAAAATTCCATTAGAATTATACTACCTATGATGTGATGTTAGCTGGTTTAGCATACTGTATCATTGTATAAATGAAAGTTGAATTTCGCAGTTAGCACCTTCTGGGATGCACTGTTCTCTCTTATTACAGCACTTATTTGCCTTCATCTGAGTTTGTTAAATTCACCAGTGAACTCTCTAGCATTAGTGTGGAATTGGAGCTTTGGTTAAGCCTTTTCGCAAGTATACATAGCAGCTGTTATTATATGTAAAGGAGAAAAATTGGGGCAGTTTTAAATTAGTCTCCTTATATGTAGTCATCTGAGTAGCTACGAAGGTGCCGTTCTTCATAATCTCCAATTTGATACTCCATATGGAGTATCAGTGACAAAGAGGAGATATACCAATGAACCCTGGATTTGGGGAGATGAACAGAATGAGGTGACATCACTTGATGGTTAATGGCCTCCCCATTTACCAAACTGGACAGCTGTTGTTTGTTTTTTCTTGTTCATTGTTTGTCTTTGTGCTTGGTTAGTGAGACTTCACAGTGACAGCATTCAGGGTTGCCTTCCAGAAAGATGTATAAGTAATCTGGAGTTAGTAATGTGGCGACCAACCATAGCCAGGTGTTTTCTCAGGAGAAAGGGAAGATTTTTGGCACTTGATTATCTGATAGGTCACAGGAAAAGTTAGGGAAGTGATTATTATTCTTGCTGTGATTGTAGAAAGTCTGTTTTTGGAGTACTACAGAGAAATCCTGAGTTTGGATTAGAAATTTTAATGTTAAACAGCTGCAGGGGTGGAGAGACTTCATTTATGAATTAAAAGTTGGTGATTTGTTAGTGGTACTGACGAGACTAAGATGGATGGCACTGACAGTTCTTTGCATACAGTTGTATCCAAGAAGCTTGGCTTCTCTTTTCAGGGCTTGTTTATGTTTCTGCGTTTCCGTTTTGGGCTTCATGATATTTGTGTTTAAATTCAGCCACTCCACCTCATTCTACATGCCACTTCTCTTGTTCCTCTCATCTAATAACAAAGAACTCTTGGAGGTCAGAAGTAGATAGTTAATTACTGACACAAAAGCCTGATAAAACTGACTTTTTGGTATTTACTGTTAGAGTCAGAGACCTGTCTGTCAGAAGATCTGTCTGTTCAAAGATGAAGGCCTTCCCTTTATACGGCTCTTTATTGGGGATTTAATATTCATTAACAAAAGACTCTCTTTATTTTAGTGAAATCCCAAGTTTATCACTATCTTGTGAACAGGGTTCAGGAAAATTGGTATTTTGAAACCTTGCTATAACGTAGTTTTAGGAGTCCTTGATACTGGACTGCATTAAAAGCAAAGCTATGTAAAATGAGGTTTTACAGAGGAAGTTCTCCAAGTTCTCTTTCATTTCTATAAAGAAGTTAGATTGTCTCAGCATCTTACCCCTTGCAGAAAAAGCCTTATAAGGTTTGTGCTATGGTCTCTTGCCTTTTCCTAATGACTTGTGAAAGAGTTTAGAAAGATTCCATTATGAAAATGACCCTTCTATCAAGGTAGGCTGTCTGTAGTCTTTCCCATGTCAGTAAATAGCACCACTATTCCAACCCAGTTGCTAAAGCGAAAAATCTAGCGACATCCTCAGTTCCTCCCTTTCTTTTGCCATCTCACCTATCCTTTAATCCCCAGTTTGAGTCTTTTACCCAGTCCTCTTAGTTTGGTGTCCATTCCAGTCTATTAACTTGTGTTCATCTTCACTGCCACTACTCTAGTCCCAGCTGCCATCATCTCTTGCTAAGATACCGTGCAGTGCTTTCCTAGTTTCACACAGCAGTCAGTGTGATCTTAAAATCCAAATCAGATCCTGCCATTCCTTTCCTCTCAGCCTGTTTTCCTCTTGGCCTGGAAAGGCTATTTACAAATTTTCACATGTGTGGCTCATTCTTCATACCTGAAGTCCCAGCTCTGATGGCCTCAGCGAGGCCTTCTTTTATTACCTTATATGTTGTGGTCTTCTGTCACTATTGCACTATTCTGTGTAGATCATTTATAGTCTTTATCATAGTATGTAATTATTATGTTTATTGTCAGGCATGATGCTGAATCATCAGTGCTAGGGTAGGTGCAGAGCTTGGTGTATTTTAAGTACTCAGTAAATATAGGATGGTTGGGTGAACATATAAATGTATAAATGATGGAGAGAAGACTTGGAGAACTTGCATAGTGTTGTAAGGTTGGGGGGTAAAGATTGGAGTGCTGACAGGGAATAAGTATACTAAGCCATGTATCCATCTCAAAATTTCTTTTCCTTTCATCAAGTTTGAAAAAATTTGTGCTAAATGTTTGAAATGATGGTTAAAAATGTAAGAGCGTTAAATGTGATATGTAATTTTGTGTGTTTAGTCAAATACCAGTGTAAATTCCTGAGTAGTGATACCAGTGTAAATTCCTGAGTAGTCATTGAGAGAGTAGTATGGCAGTAGTATTATGCTTGTGAACATTTGAGAATGTCTTTTGGTAATATATAACATTTAATAATTTTGCTCATGAAATTATTTATTTTTATACAATGTCCATGATGACCAGTATCATCCAACTGCCAAATGTGAGGTTAGTGTTGGAAACTCATTTGCTTAAAGTGTTGTACAGAGGTACTTTGGAAACTGAGAATAAAATCCATATCAACATAGAGTTCTCTCACTGGTTCTAAATAATCCAGGTGATTTTAAACTAATTTTTATGAAAATCTTTAGCTGCTTCTCATTTTTCTTTTTGGTCTAAGATTCTTTTTCTCCATGGCTAATGCTTTTTTCCCCCTTCTCTTCCTAGTCTTTTAGTTTTAATGTTTATCATAGTGATATATGCACATAATTTAGAATCACATGGTTTTACAGGGCGGTTATGAAAACAATAGTACTATTTATCCTCCCTCCCTCACCAGTTTTCCTCTACCCATTGGCCAATACTTTTAACACTTTGAATTTTTTAATTTGGTCTTTACCTTTATATCTCAAAATAATATGCTTATATTGCTACTCCCCCCCACCCCCCATTTAAGGAGTATTTATTGGTTTCCCACTATTAAAGATGAGGATTTAGCTCTTTGTTACACTGCTACCGGTCCCCACATAAATGTGCTCTTCCTATCCTTCCATTTCCTCATCTTGGCATATTGTAATTTTGGTTAGATCACTGTTCAGTGTTTATGTAATTAGGCCTTTTTAACTGCTGTTCGCAGCTAAGTCATGTAATATACTAGGATTATTTTCCTTTACACTTGATTTGGTCCTAAATATTTCCTTTAATAATTGCCTTTTATTTTATTTGCTTAGGTTTCTAGTTACTGTAATTCAACCCCCAAAGTTCCTACCAATTGTTAAATCTACTCCATATGTTCCTATATATCAGATATTCACTCAGTTCATTATATTGGAAAAAACTTCCTGGAGCCTTCTGGCCTGCTTCAGTTGCCCTTGTTGCTCAAAGCATAGCTGCCATCCTGGGGTATTTCTTCATATTATCCTGGAGATTCCCTTTGCTGTCCTGTGTTGGATCCCTGTTTTCTGTATTCCTTGTTTCCTCTTTCTTGACTCGCTCTTCCATCTTGGTGGAGCTCATTCTCTGGTAGATTCCTGAAAAAAGGTACGTGGGAAGTAGTTTTGAGACCTTCACTCTTGAACTGGTGCTTTCTTTAAAATAATTCTTTTATCTCTACTCTTTCCTTCTACTCTTTAGTTTACAAGAGGCTCTCTATTTTTTTTTCCATGTTTTCATAGAATTTATTTTGGTGTAACTAGTTGTATTCGTTTCCTAGAGTTGCCATAACAAATTAGCACAAACTGGGTGGCTTAAGACAATCGACAGTTATTGTCTCACATTTCTAAAGGCCAGAAGTCCAAAAATCAAGGTGTTAGCCTCTTTCCTTGCCTCTTCCCAGCTTCTGGTGGTGACCATCAAACCTTGGCGTTCCTTGGGTTGTAGCTGCATCAGCATTGTCATCACATGGTGTCCTCCTGATCTGTCTCTGTCTCCACATGGCATTTTCCTCTTCTCATAAGGACACCAGTCATATTGGATTTGGGCCCACCCTAATGACCTCATCTTGATTGTACCTGCAAAACTCTATTTCCAGATAAGGTCACCTTCACAGGTACCAGGCTTAGGACTTCAGCATATGTTTTTGGAAGACAAACTTCAATCCATCACACTAATCATCTGTGTTTTTTTTGTTTTTCCAAGTGCCTAAGAGGCTCTATATTTTTACCACGTAATTATTCTGAAGTTCATTTTTGGTAATCCTTATACTTGATCTCTTATCGTGTAGGTCCTAATTTAAGTCTCAGGGTAGATTCATTGCAGTGGTCAGTTAGAGACTGGAGTAGGAGGAGGACATTGCCCTGGAATGCAGTTTTCCTGATAATGTACCATTAGACTGTAAAACTCCATGAGGGTGGGGTCATGTCTGTGTGTGTGTCCTGAGGCTTAAAACTCATATTTTTATATCTATATTTAAATGTATCTTCTGCTTTTAAAAAATGGTTAGTTGTATTAAACATGTCATTATGTCATTTTTGGCTCTGCTTTAAAGTTGGTTTTGGAATCTGTTGGTGAGCAGCTGTGGTAGGAAGCTGTGGTGGGTTTATAACAGTTGTTTGATTAATAAATTTGGTTTAGAGATTGTTTAGTTTACGCAAGCATCCATAAATGAAATCTTTCACTTTGTGAGTTTTATAGATCAGAGATGCTGCCTTGAGAATACCTCTTTACAGCTGATTATGGAAGGACAAAAAATTGCTTATTCTTTATACGCTTAGAGGTGTAGTAAGGAGCAATTATCTAATCGTGGAAGCATTTTATATTGTCATATCACTGGTACCATAGAGATTCAAATTGATGTTGACAGAAGATTGCCAAGCAAATATATTTAAATAATGAAAGAAATAGGATATCAACTGAATGAGCACTTGGCAGTAAATAACATCTCAGAGAAAAATGTTCCATTTTGAGTTGAGCATATTTTTTGTGTTAGTAGAATCCAAAACTAAATGCAACTTCTTTTTCCACGAATCTGCTTATATATTGCATGTCTTTATGATTCATTCATGAATCCAAGCCAGAAACTTGGTCATCAGTTAAGACTTTTCCCTCTGTTCACATTTAATCAATCACAGTGTCCTTTTGGTACTACTGTCTTACTATCTTCTGTTTCTTCTCCATCTTTAAAAATCATTGCCTTAGAAAAGGCCTTCATCTGCCCCGTGGACTAGGTATCTTGTACCTCTCCAATCCGTTACACATCTGGTCGTCTTACTCAAGTGCCCTTCAGTGGAAGGTACCCACATCTGTGGTTTGAAGTCAGTGATTTTAATGTGGCGCAAACCTTGGTAGTTTCTGTGATTTTGGTCTGTGCCTTTGAAAATGCTACTTCCTAGATCTTGGAATGCCCTCCTTTATTACCTGCATACAGTAAAGTGCACAAATCTTACTATGCAGCTTGATGAAATTTTATGTACGTACCCAGTAACTACCATGCAAAACCAAGGTATAGAACATTTCTGGCACGCCAGTAGGCTCCCTCCTGCCCCCTCCCAGTTGATACTCCCCACAGAGGTAACCACTGTTCTGAGTTCTCTCGCTATAGATTAGTTTTGCCTATTTTTGAATATTGTATAAGTAAAATCATACAATATTTACTTGTTTTGTGTTTGCATAGTGAACTCTTTTTTTAAATTGAGGTGTGAACTTTTTTTTTCTTTTAAAGATTTTATTTTTTCCCCTTTTCTCCCCAAAGCCCCCCGGTACATAGTTGTATATTCTTCGTTGTGGGTCCTTCTAGTTGTGGCATGTGGGACGCTGCCTCAGCATGGTTTGATGAGCAGTGCCGTGTCCGTGCCCAGGATTTGAACCAACGAAACACTGGGCCGCCTGCAGCGGAGCGTGCAAACCTAACCACTCAGCTACGGGGCCAGCCCCGTGAGCTTACTTTTAAGACCAAATTTTAAGCCTTTTCTCTATGAAGCAAATTGCTGAAAAGATCACTGTTGTCTTGAAATTAGAGCCAGTGTGCTCTTTATTTTATGTTGGTTTTTTGGTGAGGAAGATTGTCCCTGAGCTAACATCTGTGCTAATCTTCATGTTGCATGTGGGACGCTGCCACAGTGTGGCTTGAAGAGTGGTGTGTAGGTTGGTGCCTGGGATTTGAACCCACGAACCCTGGGCTGCCAAAATGGAGCATGTAAACTTAACCACTACGCCTCTGGGCCAGCCCACCAGTGTGTTATTTTATTTCCAGAAGCTGGCATAGTGGCTGGCAGGAAGCCAGTCATGCTCATCGATGAATTGACATGCATCTTTCTCCCTGTACTATCTGCCTCATCAGATTCTCATCTATCAAAACTAAGCCCAGCCATCAAGTCCTTTTGGAAGCCTTCCCTGATGTTGCTTCTACTTCCTCTCTCCCTTTCTGTTGTAACACGCTTTTATTATAGTAGCTAGTCCACTGCAATACAGCTCCTAGTTTAATTGGCTGTCTCCTCTACTTTGTGTGTTCTGAAATCCTTGGGAATAAGAAGTCTGGGGCCGAGAAGTACCTACCTGGCAGGGCTTCTTAAAATGTTGACTGAATGATTGGGACAACTTAGTCCCTTTGAATAAAGGAGAGAGCTTTAGTCAATTAATAAAGCTAATAGTAATAATCTGGTAAATTGTATTTTTACAGGATGAAGTATGGTTGTTTATGACTTATATACAAATATTTAAATGTTTCAGGAATGTAAACATTTAAAATTTGGGTTAAGAAGAAAGTCTCCTGGCTCTAAACTAAAATTATCTGAATCTGTGCAGCACTCAGTAGAAAATATGAAGGAAAAAGGAAGCACAACCTTATACGCAAAGACTAGTAGATTTCTAGTTTTGTGTTATAATTAGTACCTTGGATTAAGTTTGAGTGCCCACATCTGTAGATGAACCTTGGTTTAACTGGTTCTGAGACAATCACATTTCTCTTAAACAGTAGATACTTAACTGATGTGAATAGGAAGCATGAGAAAGTTATGTCAAAATTCCATGCAATTTTTGGAACGTCTTTTTTCATATAATTTACATAATTTGATACAGATTTCTACTTAAAAATTTTAACCTCTTCTCCACAATAAGTATAATATAGGCTCATTGGCTTGCTTTCCTCGTTTCGTATTTCTGTGATTTCTCTTATCTGAAGTGATTTTGTCTCTGCCTTCATCTATTCTAATAATTTTATATCTTACAAAGTGCTGGACAGGCAAGATGAGGTGAGATTATGAAATTCTTTTTTGATTCTACCCATCTTTCCAGACTTTTACGCTTTGCCTAAACCTTACCTTGTTCTCTGGACCGTTCTTGAGCTATCTGGTGTTTACTTATCTCCTTTAAATTCCTGTGACTCTTAATTTCTATCATTGGTATTTGAATATTTTTACATACATATGGTATTGTTTTGTGTGTATTAATTTAATCTCCCCGGTAGATTGCAAGTTTCTTTTTTTTTTCTTTTTCTCCCCGAATCCCCCCAGTACATAGTTGTATATTTTAGTTGTGGGTCCTTCTAGTGTGTCATGTGGGATGCCATCCCAAAGTGGCCTGATGAGCAGTGTCATATATGTGCCCAGGATCTGAACTGACGAAACGCTGGGCTGCCGAAGCAGAGTGTATGAACTTAACCACTCAGCCATGGGGCCAGCCCCAAGATTGCAAGTTTCTTAAGGAGGAATCTTTTTTTTTTGCTGAGAAAGATGTGCTCTGCACTAACATCCATTGCCAAACTTCATCTTTTTTGCTTGAGGAAGATTTGCCCTCAGCTAACATCTGTGGCCAGTCTTCCTCTATTTTGTACACGGGTCGCTGCCACAGTGTGGCTGCTGACCAGTGGTGTAGGTCCGTGCCTGGGAACTGAAGCTGGGGTGCCTAAGTGGAGTGATGAACTTAACCACTAGGCCCCGGGAATCTTTTTTTAAAAAAATACGCTTTGCACTGTTTTTTTTTTTTTTTTAAAGATTTAAAAAAATTTTTTTGTTTTACTTTTCCTTTTTTCTCCCAAAGCCCCCCGGTACGTAGTTGTGTATTTTCACTTGTGGGTCCTTCTAGTTGTGGCATGTGGGATGCTGCCTCAGCATGGTTTGATGAGCAGTGCCATGTCTGCGCCCAGGATCTGAAGTGGTGAAACCCTGGGCCGCCGAAGTGAAGTGTGCGAACTTAATTACTTGGCCACGGGGCCGGCCCCTGCACTGTTTTAAGTACAGGTAGGTGTGTTTAGTATATGCTTGATGATCAAGAGAACCAGATGGTTACAGTTATTGGTGTTTTTATATGATAATGATGTATTGCTTTTTGCAATCAATGGTTGTCTCTTATTTAGTTATCTTTTAAAATATACCTTTTAACTTTCATTGCCATGTTTTTTTCTGAATGTTTAGATAACATATGCCTCATATCTCAAGCTCCCAACTTGTAGCTTTATAGGAATGTGACTGAAGGTTGCACTTACAGGTCTGAGAGAACTGTACTGCCTGGCAGGTCTATATGTGTTAGAAGAATTTATTAAAAGGTAGACAATTGTGAGTTGCAGTGGAATTTAGAAGACTTTTGCTCATTTTATGTATTTGTGTCAGTTTGAGGATTTGAAAATGTACCCAAGTTGTCTGCTTCTCACCAATGACTTGTGATTCTGGCAGGGATAAAGCTAACCTAAAAGGGTAGACTTTTCTGTTTGTCTTAGTATCCTGTCTCTCTATACTTGGAGTAATACATGTTTTTATATTTCCCTATGCAAGTGAAACCACTACAAGTGGATTTTTTCAGCTTTTCAGAGTTTTCACATTTATGAAGTTCTTCACAATTATCTCCTAATAGTTAAAAAAAACGATTCTCCTTAACTTCTACCAGAGCTAATTTGATGTTTGCATTTCTGTTAAACTCTTTCTAAAAGCTATATTATCGATATTTCTTAATATTATACTTTTTATGAGAGAGCAAAAATTGCACTAAATTATGATTTCTGATTATAATAGGAATATAACCTTACAATCGGTATTGTATTTTCAACTGTATGTCTTAGTATCATGGTTAGGGACTTCTGAAATGTTTCCTGCGAATCTTTGTCTGATCTTCACAAACTCAGGTATGTACATTTTTTTTTCTGGCTTCACCAATTTATTTTTACTGTGGTAAACTGTACAGAATAGGAAATTTATTGTTTGAAGCATTAAAAAATATATAACTCAGTGGCATTAAGTATATTCTTAATGTTTTGCAACTATCACCAATATCTATATCCAGAACTTCATCATCCCAAACAAAAGCTCTGTAATCATTAACTCCCTATTCTCTCCACCTCCCAGTCCTTGGTAACTGCTATTCTACTTTCTGTCTATGACTTTACCTATTCTAGCTACCTCATATAAGTGGAATTATACAATATTTGTCCTTTCATTTATCTTATTTCACTCAGCATAATGTTTTCAAGGTTCATCCATGTTGTAACATGTAGCAGAATTTCATTCCTTTTTATGGCTGAATAATATGTATATACCATATTTTGTTTATCCGTTCATCTGTTTTGGGGCATTTGGGTTGTCTCCACCTTTTTGCTGTTGTGAATAATGCTGCTGTGAACATTGGTGTACAAAGATCTGTTTGAGTGTGTGCTTTCACTTCTTTTGAGTATATATCTAGGAGTGGAATTGCTTGGTCATATGATAACTTGATGTTTAACAGAAGTTTGAGGAACTGCCAAACTGTTTTCCAAAGTGAGTGCACTATTTTCTACTCCCACCAGCAGTGGAAAAGGGTTATAGCTTTTCCACATCCTTGTCAACACTTGTTGTTATCTGTCTTTCTTATTTTAGCCACCCTAGTGGATGTAAAGTGGTATCTCTTTGTAGTTTTGATTTGTATTTCCCTAATGGCTAGTGATGTTGAGCATCTTTTACTGTGCTTGGTCATTTGTACTATATCTTCTTTGTTTATTTTTGAATTGGATTGTTTGTCTTTTTGTTGTTGAGTTGTAGGAGTTCTTTATATATTCTGGATATTAATCCCTTATAGATAGATGATTTGCCAATATTTTCTCCTTGTCTGTAGAGTGTTTTTCATGCTCTTGAGAGTGTCTTGATGCTCAAAAGTTTTGAATTTTGACTATGTCAGATATTTAGTTTTGAATTTAAATAATGTTATAGATTGTGCAGAGGATATAACCACAAAACTCTGAAAAATTGACCAACTCCACAGCTGTAGACAACTAGAGCAGAAAGAACTCTATTCCCTATACCTGAAAGACCTCATCAAATAAAGAGAATCTTTTGGAAATAATTTTCCAAATAATCCACACAGCCTGTGGGTAAATTAAAAGCAAACAATATTCGTAAAACCAGTGCTGGCTATAATGAAGGCACAGGAGAGCCAACTTTATCAAATCTAGCCAGGGTGGAAAATCAGAATATTGACTGAGGAAAATCAGAAATGTTGTCTTTTATTATTGCAAACATGTACGCAAATGATAGCAGTTAGTCTCTTCTCTAATAATGAGAAGTGCCTTGTGTCTTCATGAATTCTAACATTTAACCTTTGTTAACGCAGTTGCTGTAGAGGCCTAAGGCTTATATGTTATATGTGCTGTTGGAATAGAGAACATTTGATGGTTAAGATGGTACTTAGTGATGCAAATGACATATATGTTTTAAAATCTTTTATTTTTGTAACAGGCACTCTTTTAAAGAAAGATTTGCCTGTGTTTTTTAAACTTTCTGGAGGCAGAGTCTCAAAAGTTATATCTTAATGGGCATATGTGGATTAATACGTGAGTTTAAAGGGGTGATAAATACTGGCTGTTAGAGGTTTCTTTTTAGCTATGTAACCCCTCAGATGTCGTCCTTTGCATGTCAGAATTTTGTTACAGCAGTGTTCCTTGTGCTTTTTTATTAGAGGTTGTCAGCCATTAATCTAGTAATTCTTCCAGAAGTTTTTATCTCTTGGTAGTGGCTTTTTATAACTTTATATATTGGAGAAAACGTTTATTCTAGACTGAATGCTGATATGCTATGTTAGTCTCAGAAGTTTTTTCCAGATTATGAATGTTGTTCAACTGAATGGTTTTAATTGATTATTAATGCTTTATTGTCGTGTTAAACATTACGGTTGTAATTGACATACTGTAGCTTAGTGCAGTTACAGTAGAGTACTCCAAGGAAGAAATTAATTTTTTTTCATCTTTTAGAAGTTGTTACTTTTCAAAAAATAAAAAAATTAGAGGATAATGGGTAAAATGAGTGATAGTGAAAATGTAATGCATATTCTGATTTACTGTTTTTTGATTACATATATTAGAAGATATGAATTATCCTGTTTTTCCAAATTAGTTTAGAAATTAAAGATTTGTGGGAAAAATAAAAAATGACAGGTCAAAATTTGTATTTTCTTTTTTCACTTTCCTTCTGCTGTTATTTTGTGTTTAGAATTAACATCTCATCTCTGATTGGCATGTTAGACTTATTTCTGCAGGCTTTCTGTTAGATTGCCTCTACCAAAGTTGATGAGATAAAGGTGATCATAACTCTGGCCTTATGTAAAGAATGTACTCAGCTCTACTGCATTTAAAATAGAAAAACAGTGTTAACCAAGAGATAATTTAGTATGTGTTATTCATACACTTCATAGGTGTGTATATATGTGTTTGGTTTTAGAATGCAAATTCTGATGTTGTGCTATATAAGTTATGGTGCATTATAGATGTTCCTTTAAACGCTCAGTAATAATACTTAGTACACTGTAATTTAAAATAGCAAAATTACTGTTTTATTTCTTTGTGTAAAAAACCTATCAAGAGTGGTAAACATGTGGACAAAGAGAACACATTAGTGGTTACCAGGGGAAAAGGGGAATGGGCACAAAGGGTGAAGTGGTGCACCTATAATATGACTGACAAATAATGTAAAAGTGAAATTTCACAAGGTTGTAAACTATCATAACCTCAATAAAAAATAAAATAGGAAAAATAAAACATATTAAGAGTAGTTTCAAGCTTTCCTTCTTGTTGCATAACTTAAAATAGGGAGTAGGCATCTTTTCTATGCTCTAGTGAATTGTCATATTCCTTTCTAAGTTTGGATTGGCTTCCAGTATTTTCTCTTTTGTGCTTTCAATGTTGTGAAAGTATCTCTGAGAGATCTTTAAAAGTTTTTTTTTTTGCCAGTGTTGCTTCCTCTGGGACCTCATCCTTTTTGTCACAACTGCTTTCCTCATTTACCTTTCACTAAGTTCCTCTAAGTGCATATGTAGTGTCTCTTAAAAGGTAGCAATGTCAGTATTTCCATGGTCAGGTATTTCTTCTAAATGTCTATGTTCAGTTCAAATTTAGCATTATCACTTTTCGTTTCTCTGCTAAATTTTTTATCTTTGTTGGCAAGTTCCTTCTTTCGATTATCCATTTTCATAAAATATCACGTTGATTTATCACACAACTACTACAGCTTTGCTCTCTATGTATGAACTGAATAACAGATGTGCAGTGGTCAGTTACAGACAGACTTTGAAAGAGGTGACACGATTGGTCACTGATCATGATGTGCATCTTTTATTTCCATAGGGATTTGTAGACTGAAGGGCTAGCAGCGAAGTTTGTACTTTGTGTAGTTATTCACAGTTAATGTGGTGTGTTGACTGAAATTTGAACTGTGTTTTGGGGGGACTTGTGTTATTTAACTAAACTGTAGTATTTGAAATTATGCATATTGTAACTATGCAAAGCAAAGACTGCATTTATATTTAAAAAAATTAACCTTAGTTCTTCTAATTCCTTGTGAAATACATGTTTTGAAAATGCGAGAATTTGATTTCTCAAGGAAGGAATGTGTGTGTGGTTTGTAGAGAAAAGGATGTGAGGCTTACCTCTATAACCTCAGTTTTTTTTCTTACACTTATAAAATCCTCTGAGCTTATTGCCTTTATTATGGACAATGAATGTATGATGTGCTTATTTTCTGTGGATGGATTTTTAGGATTAAATGTTTTTCATTTCTTACTTATCTTGTGGAACTGATTAAAAAAATATTCTTTTTTCACCAAAAAGGTTTAGTCACAAGACTATTTTAGATTATTTATAGTTAAAAAAAATTATGAACAGCCTAAGTGTCCACCAGTAGATTAGTAAAATAAATTGTTATATCTATACAATGAATATTGTATATCCATTACAGCTGATACTGTAGAAGAATATTTAGTAACATGGAAAGCTGTTTCCAATATGGTACAGTGAGGAAAAGATGAAATAATGTAACGTGTGATAACACTTTTGTAAAAATTATGTACATGTAAAGGAAAACAAATTAGAAGAATATATTGCAAAACATTAACAGGTTATCTCTGTGTTGTGAAGTTGAAGGTGATTTTTATTGTCTTCTTGTATATCTGTGTTTTTCAAGAAATTTTCTTTCTTTTCTTTTTTTTTTTTTAAGGTTTTATTTTTTCCTTTTTCTCCCCAAAGCCCCCCGGTACATAGTTGTATATTCTTCATTGTGGTCCTTCTAGTTGTGACATGTGGGACGCCACCTCAGCGTGGCTTGATGAGCAGTGCCATGTCCACGCCCAGGATTCGAACCAACGAAACACTGGGCCGCCTGCAGCGGAGCGCGTGAACTTAACCACTCGGCTACGGGGCCAGCCTCCCCAAGAAATTTTCAATTGTATTTTTAAAACTATTTTTCTTATTATACATAAAAAAAAGAAACATCTTTTAGGCCTCTTCACGAATGACCTGTGTTTCTTTCACATTTAGATGTAATAAAGGAGTTCCATTTCTTTTGGTTTTCCAGTGGGATTAAAGTTCCACTGTAAAATTTTTGTGGCTTTTTTTTAAGGTTAATTTTTTTCAGATTAATATGTAAATGCTTTTTGTATGTTTTGTAGTCAGTTGTTTCGTGAAAATATATTTGTGTTTTGTGAAACATTCAACAGCTCTTTTAATTTATTCACGTCATTATTTAACGGCTTTTTAAAGTTTTTTGGGCAGCAGAAAAATTGAGGCTGTGAGCATCACCATCAGAAGTGTTTGTGTTGACAGGCTCTGATCAGGTAAAGAACTCTAGCCTTGTTGAAAAAGATTTTTAAAAAAATATAAAACGTTATCTTCAACCTCAAAGTTTAGAGAACTGTCTGATAGTTGTCTCTTTCATTAGCTTATGAAGAATAAAGACTTTTTGAGTTTATGCTTAAGGTAATCTAGATAAGTTTTGTAGTCAAGATTTGAATAACTCTTTGTCAATCTTAGTTATATAGAGAAGTTAAAGGGAGGTTATTTTAAAAGTGTTAAAGTAGAAAAAAGAAATTTAATAATAAGTTACATTTCCCTCTTAGAAGTCTCTTTTGTGTATAATTTATTAGTTCCTTTTGCCTTTCTTTCCTCTTTTTAAAAATTTATGGTCCCTGCTTTGATTTGACAAAAGCACTTAGATTTCTTAGGGTTATTGAATAAATACATAATGGAAGGATTAATTAATTAATTATTAAATGCTTACATGCTGTTCTAGGCTCTGTGCTGAGTGCTAGGGATATCAGGATAAGTAAGACATGATACTGCCCTCAAGAAACTTATTATCCATACAAGATAGAGCAGGGTCATGAAGGAGAGAGTAGTCTGAAGATGAAAGGAAGGAGGAAGTGATATTTTAACCAAGTGGTAAAAGAGGATTGTGTGTTCCTGTGGCATTGCAAGAAGTGGGGTAGTATCCACAGAGAGGGAGGGAGCCTTGTAAGCAAAGGCAAACAGGAATGTCAACTAACAACGAATAACACTTTTGTAAAATTTGTTTACAAATTATAAAAGCAATATAACATTACTGAGAGATTGGAAAAGGGAGAAAATTCCACTAATGATCCCGTCACAGCTCATTATTTGCTTTTACTCTTTTTGCAAATAAATGTTTTATATTGTTTTAATCATACATACATGCAATTTTAAATCTTGTTTTTTCTGAGATGTCTATTTTTATCAGTGTTATACATGCATATAATTTATTTTATTATTTTTTTTTTTTGAGGAAGATTAGCCCTGAACTAACTACTGCCAGTCCTCCTCTTTTTGCTGAGGAAACCTGGCCCTGAGCTAACATGTGTGCCCATCTTCTACTTTGTATGTGGGACGCATACCACAGCATGGCATGCCAAGTGGTGCCATGTCCGCACCCGGAATCCGAACCGGCGAACCCAGGCCGCCGAGAAGTGGAACATGCGAACTTAACCGCTGCACCACCGGGCTGGCCCCTACATGCATATAGTTTAAAGTGTTAAGTAGTTTCTATAAGATCTGTTGAATAAGAAGCAGTTGTCTAATCTCCCTTGACATTTTTCCCTTCCCAGAAGAGACCACTTTATACTCTCTTAATTGATCTTTAGTATTTGGTATTGATTTCTAGTTTTAGGCATTGTCTGTTGACTTCCCACTTGTAAACATGAGAATTTAGCTTTCATTCCCCTCTCCTTTCCCCTTAGCCACTTTCCCTTCTCCCCTCTCTATTGCTTCATCTTACCACTATAATTAATTTTGGTTAGATTAATATTCAGTTTGCCTTATGACCATGTATGTATGATTCACAGCTGAAGTTATGTAGTAAGTAAGCTATGATTGCTTTTCTAGCACAATTTTTTGTTTTCCCAAACTTAATAATTGTGGTTTTATTTGTATTTGTTTAGTATCCTAAGTATTTATCGCTAATTCAACTCTACACCTTGTCATGTGCCCAGCTCTCAAGATTATCAGATACTGTCGGTTTCTTCTAATGTTTCATGTCGCCTTTGGACTGGCTTCAAACTTGACTGGTTACTCTTTGAACATGGTCCATAGTTATGATCCTGGGAATTCCCTTCACCCTTATCCTGGAGATTCTCCTGTACTGGATGTTTTGTTACCTCTATCCCCTATCTTCTGCTTTCTTGATTTTCTCTCATTTTGGTGGATGACTTCCTCCAGAAACTTTTTGAGAAAGAGTTTATGTGAGGTCAATTATTTGAGATTTTTAAGTCTGAATTGTCTTAAATCTGTCCTCATACTTGACTGAAAATTCGTCTGAGTTAGAATTCTAAGTAAGAAATAATTTTTCTCCAGAATTTTGAGAAAGTATCGCTTCATTTTTAGCCTAGCTTCCCATATTGAGATATCCAGTGCCATTCTAATTCTTGGAGCATTGTATTTGTTTCTGTTTCTGGAAACTTACAGGATCTTTATCAACGGTGTTCTGAAATTTCAGTGATGTAGTTTACTATGGCTGTTTTCACCTATTTCCTAGTAAAAATGGGCTCCTTTAATCTGAAGGCTACTGTCCATCAGTTCTGGGAAATTTTCTTTAATTATCTCATATATTGCTCCCTCTCTTAGATTTTCTTTCTTTTGAAATTCATATTTGGATATTGGACCTCCTGGACTGATACTCTAATTTTCTTACCTTTTCCCATCTTTATCTTTTTACTACTTTTTTGGGAGATTTCTTTACCTTTACCTTCCAGTCTTTCAATTGATCTTTTTCTTTCTGCTCGCGTTCTTTAATTTTTAAGCGCTCTTAATTTTTTTCTTTACAGGCATACCTCGTTTCATTGTGCTTTTGTTTTATTGTGCATCGCAGACATTATGTTTTTTTACAAATTGAAGATTTGTGGCAACCCAGTGTCCAGCAAGTCTGTTGGCATCATTTTTCCAACATCCTTTGCTTACTTTTTGTCTCTGTATCACATTTGGTAATTTTCTCAAATATTTCAAACTTTTTCATTATTACATTTGTTGTGGTGATCTGTGATCAGTGATCTTTGACGTTACCATTGTAATTGTTTTGGGGCACCACGAACTTCACCCATATAAGTAGGCAAACTTAATAGATGTTATTTGTGTTCTGACTTCTCTACCGACCAGCCGTTTTCTGTTTCTGTCCTTTTCCTTGGGCCTCCCTCTTCCCTGAGACACAAAGATATTGAAATTAGGCCAATTAATGACCCTACACTGGCTTCTAAGTGTTCAAGCGAAAGGAAGAGTCACATGTCTCTCACTTTAAATCAAAAGCTAGAAATGACTAAGATTAGTGAGGAAGGCATATCGAAAGTCAAGATGGGCTGAAAGCTGGGCCTCTTGTGCCAAACAAATAGCCAAGTTCTGAATGCAAAGGAAAAGTTCTTGAAGGAAATTAAAAGTGCTACTCCATTGAACACACAAATGATAAGAAAGTGAAACAGTTTTATTGCTAATATGGAGAAAGTTTTAGTGGTCTGCATAGAAGATCAAACTAGGCACAACATTCCCTTAAGCCAAAGCCTAATCCAGAGCAAGGCCCTAACTCTTTAATTCTGTGAAGGCTGAGAGGAGTGAGGAAGCTACAGAAGAAAAGTCTGAAGCTAGTAGAGGTTGGTTCATGAGGCTTAAGGAAAGAAGCCACCTCCATAACATAAAAGTGCAAGGTGAAGTAGCAAGTGCTGATGTAGAAGCTGCAGTAAGTTATCCAGAAGATCTAGCAAAGATAGCCAATGAAGGGCCAGCCCTGTGGCCAAGTGGTTAAGTTTGCGCGCTCGGCTGCAGTGGCCCAGGGTTTTGCTGGTTCGGATCCCGGGCACGGACATGGCACTGCTCGTTAGGCCACACTGAGGTGGCGTTCCACATGCCACAACTAGAAGGACCCACAACTAAAATATACAACTACATACTGGGGGGATTTGGGGAGAAAAAAAAGGATCGGCAACAGTTGTTAGCTCAGGTGCCAATCTTTAAAACAAAAAAAGTCAGTGAAGATGGCTACACTAAATGAAGAGTTTTCAGTGTAGATGAAACAGCCTTATATTGGAAGAAGATGCCATCTGGGACTTTCATAACTAGAGAGAGGTCAATGCCTGGCTTCAAAGTTTCAAAGGACAGGCTGACTCTCTTGTTAGGGCCTATGCAGCTGGTGACTTTAAGTTGAAACCAGTGCTCATTTACCATTCCAGAAATCCTAGGAACCTTAAGAATTATGATAAATTTACTCTGCCTGTGCTTTGTGAATAGAACAACAATGGCTAGATGACAGCACATGTGTTTACAACATAGTTTACTGAATATTTTAAACCCACTGTAGAGGCCTATTGCTCAGAAAAAAAAGATTCCTTTTAAAATATTACTGCTTGCCACTATGGAAAACAGTATGTAGATTTCTCAAAAAATTGAAAATAGAAATACCATGTGACCCATCTATCCCACTACTGGGTATTTACTCAAAGAACTTGAAATCAACAATTCAAAGATACTTATGCACCTCTGTGTTCATTGTAGCATTATTCAGTATAGCCAAGAAATGGAAGCAACCCTAGTGCCCATTAACTGATGATTGAATAAAGAAGATGTAGTGTATTTATATACAATTGAATATTACTCAGCCATAAAAAAAGACAGAATCATCCCATTTGCAACAACATGGAGGAAGCTTGAGGGTATTATGTTAAGCAAAATAAGCCAGACAGAGAAATACAAACACCGTATGATTTCACTTATATGTGGAAGATAAACTAACACATGGACAAGGAGAAGAATTTAGTAGTTACCAGAGGGGAAGGGGGTTGGGAAGTGGGCACAAGTGGTGAAGGGGCACATTTATATGGTGACTGACAAATAATGTACAAGTGAAATTTCACAATGTTATAAACTATTACAACCTCAAAAAAGAAATTACTGCTCATGGACAATGCACCTGGTCACCCAAGAGCTCCTGTGGAGATGTATAACAAAATTAACGATTAATGTTGTTTTCGTGCCTGCTAACACAGCATCTATTCTGCAGCCTGTGGATGAAGGAGTAATTTTGACTTTCGAGTCTTATTATTTAAGAAATACATTTTGCAAGGCTATAGCCGTAGATAGTGATTCCTCTGATAGATCTGGGTAAAGCTAGTTGAAAACCTCCTGAAAGAATTCACCATTCTAGATGCCATTAACAACATTTGTGATTCATGGAAAGAGGTCAAAATATCAACATTAACAGGAGTTTGGAAGTAGCTGATTCCAGCCCTCCTGGATGGTATTGAGGGATTCAAGACTTCAGTGGAGGAAATAACTGTAGGTGTGGTGGAAGTAACAAGAGAACTAGAATTCTAAGTGGAGCCTAAAGATGTGACTGAATGGTTGCAATCTCATGATAAAACTTAACAGACAAAGAGTTACTTCTTATGGATGAGCGAAGATAGTGGTTTCTTGAGATGGAACCTACTTCTGGTAAAGATGCTGTGAAGATGTTGATGCTGCAACATCATTCAATGCTGCAAACTTCATTGTTGTCTTATTTTAAGAAATTGCCCCAGCCACTCCAACCTTCAGCAGCCACCATCCTGATCAGTATTCAGCAAAGAGGCAAGACCCTCCACCAGCAAAAAGATTACAGCTCGCTCAAGGCTCGGATGATGGTTAGCATTTTTTAACAATAAAGGTGTTTGTGTGTGTGTGTGTGTGTGTATGTGTGTGTGAGTGTGAGGAAGATTGGCCTTGAGCTAACATCCATTGCCAATCTTCCCCTTTTTGGTTGAGGAAGATTGTTGCTGAGCTAATGCCTTTGCCAATCTTCCACTACTTTATGTGGGGCTGCTACAGTGTGGCTTGACAAGCAGTGCTAGGTCCATGCCGAGGATCTGAACCTGTGAACCCCAGACCACCAAAGCAGAGCACGTGAACTTACCACTACATCATCAAGTGGCCCTAGCAATGAAGTATTTTTTAATTAAGGTATGTACATTTTTTTTAGACATATGTTATTGCACACTTAATATACTACAATATAGTGTAAGTATAACTTTTTTTATTTTTTAATTTTTTTTATGGAGGTTATGATAGTTTACAACCTTGTGAAATTTCGGTTGTACATTATTTGTCAGTCATATTATAGGTGTACCATTTTACCCTTTGTGCCCACCTCCCATCCCCCTTTCCCCTGGTAACCACTAGTCTGTTCTCTTTGTCCATGTGTTTATCTTCCACATATGAGTAGAATCATACAGTTTATCTTTCTCTATCTGGCTTACTTTGCTTAACATAATACCCTTAATGTCCATCCATGTTGTTGTGAATGGGACTATTTTATCCTTTTTTATGGCTGTGTGGTACTCCATATATATACACCACATCTTTATCCAGTCATTGGTTGATGGGCACTTAGATTGCTTCCACGTCTTGGCTCTTGTGAATAATGCTGCAATGAACATAGGGGTACATGAGTCTCTTTGAATTGCTGATTTCAAGTTCTTTGGATAGATACCCAGTAGTGGAATGGCTGGATCATATGGTATTTCTATTTTTAATTTTCTTTTCCTCCGAAAACTCACCCACTCCCTCTCATACACACACACACACACACATAAACACACATACCTCCCTCTGTGTGGTCCCGTAGGATAGGTGTAGTGGGCTGGTGACAACAAGTTTGGTGGTACAACGCCATCCCCCTTCTATAGAGGCAGCCTCATTATAACTGAAAGAATTATTGGAAAGTCCTGGGTTTGAATCCTGATTCAGCTATTTAAAGGGTAGGTGATCTTGGGTCAGCATCTTAACCTCAGATACCTTGTTTATATGACAGAAACTGAAAAGGCCTAATCATAGAGTCAATGTAACTATTTTTAATTTTTTGAGAAATCTCCATACTGTTTTCCATAGTGGCTGCCCCAGTTTGCATTCCCACCAGCAGTGTATGAGGGTTCCTTTTTCTCCACAACTTCTCCAACATTTGTTACTTTTTGTCTTGGTTATTTTAGCCATTCTAACAGGTGTAAGATGAAATCTTAGTGAGGTTTTCATTTCTGTTTCCCTGATGATCAGTCATGATGAGCATCTTTTCCTGTGTCTATTGGCCATCTGTATATCTTCTTTGGAGAAATGTCTGTTCATATCCCTGCCCATTTTTTGATCAGATTGTTTGAGTTTTTGTTGTTGAGTTGTGTGAGTTCTTTATATATTACGGGGATTAACCCTTTGTTGGATATATGATTTGCAAATATTTTTTCCCAGTTGGTGGGTTATATTTTTGTTTCAATCCTGTTTTCCCTTGCCTTGTAGAGAAGGTCTTTAGTCTGATGAAGTCCCATTTGTTTATTTTTTCTGTTTCCCTTGTCTGAGAAGACATGGTATCCGAAAAGATCCTTTTAAGACTGTTATCAGTGAGTGTACTGCCTGTATTTTCTTTTAGAAGTCTTATGGTTTCAGGTCTTACCTTTAAGTCTTTGATTCATTTTGAGTTTATTTTTATGAATGGCATAGAGGAATGGTCTATTTTCATTCTTTTACATGTGACTGTCCAGTTTTCCCAACACCATTTGTTAAAGAGACTTTCCTTTCACCATTGTATGTTCTCAGCTCCTTTGTGGAAGATGAGCTGTACATAGACGTGTGGTTTTATTTCTGGGCTTTCAGTTCTGTTGCATTGATTGATGTGCCTATTTTTGGACCAGTACCATGCTGTTTTGATTATGATAGCTTTGTAGTGTATATATATAGTTTTTTTGAGGAAGATTAGCCCTGAGCTAACTACTGCCAGTCCTCCTCTTTTTGCTGAGGAAGCCTGGCCCTGAGCTAACATCATGCCCATCTTCCTCTACTTTATATGTGGGACGCCTACCACAGCGTGGTGTGCCAAGCGGTGCCATGTCTGCACCCAGGATCCGAACTGGCGAACCCTGGGCCACCGAGAAGTAGAACGTGCGAACTTAACCGCTGCATCACCGGGCCGGCCCCATGTTGTATATTTTGAAGTCAGAGATTGTGATGCTTCCAGCTTTGTTCTTTTTTCTCAGGATTGCTTTAGCAATTTGGGGTCTTTTGTTGCCCCACATGAATTTTTGGATTCTTTGTTCTGTTTCCGTGAAGATTGTCATTGGGATTCTGATTGGGATTGCGTTGAATCTGTAGATTGCTTTAGGTAGTGTGGACATTTTAACCATGTTTATTTTTCCAGTCCATGTGCATAGAATGTCCTTCCATCTCTTTATGTTGTCATAAGTTTCTTTCAGGAAAGTCTTGTAGTTTTCATTGTGTAGGTCTTTCACTTCCTTGGTTAATTTATTCCAAGATATTTTATTATTTTTGTTGCGATTGTCAATGGGATTGTGTTCTTGAGTTCTCTTTCTGTTAGTTCGTTGTTAGACTATAGAAATGCTACTGATTTATGTAAGTTGATTATGTACCCTGCGACTTGGCTGTAATTGTTGATTACTTCTAGTAGCTTTCCAATGGATTTTTTAGGGTTTTCTATATATAAGATCATGTCATCTGCAAACAGTGCGAGTTTCACTTCTTCATTGCCTGTTTGGATTCCTCTAAGTGTAACTTTTATATGCACTGGGAAACCAAAAAATTTGTGTGACTCACTTTATTGTGGTGATCTGGAACCAAACCCACAATATCTCCTAGGTATGCCTGTATTGAAAATTTTCATGTGATAAAATTTTACATGTGGAAAAATGCACAAATCTTAAGTGTATTCTTCAATGAATTTAAAAATACATACACCCATGCAACTTACACTCTTATCAAGATATAGATCTTAAATGTTTAGTTCAGTGAATTTTGACAAATACTTTACACTTATGTTACCACCAAATTCAAGATATAGAATATTTCCATCACCCCAGAATGATCCTTCACGCTTTTCAGTCAGTCATCCCCCCTCCCCAGAGGGAACCATTAGTTTTCTGTCTGATTTCTGTCCAGTGTATTCATTTTGTTTGTTCTTATGCTTAGTATAAATGGAATCCTATAGTATGTATCTCTTTTTTTGGTGAGGAAGATTCCCTCTGAGGTAACATCCGCTGCTTATCTTCCTCTTTTTGCTTGAGGAAGGTCAGCCCTGAACTAACATCTGTGCCAGTCTTCCTCTATTTTGTTTGTGAGTCGCCGCCACAACATGGCTTCATGAGTGGTGTATGTCCGTGCCCGGGATCTGAATCCATGAACCTGGGCTGCCAAAGCAGAGCATGCCAGACTTAACCACTATGCCATGGGGCTTGCCCCAGTATTTATCCTGTTTTGTCTGGCTTTTTTTGCCTAACATGATGTCTGAGAGATCTGATATTCATTCATGTTGTTGCTGTGTAGTATTCTGCTATATGAATATAACAAAATTATTTATCTGTTTTTCAGTTGGACATGTGAGTTTCCTGGTTCTGGCTATTATGAATAAAACTGCTATAAACGTTTTCGTGCAAGTCTTTCTGGACATAGACTTTCATCTATCTTATAGATAAGGAGTGAAGTGGAATGGTCATGTCATAGAGGAGGTATAGTTTTAGCTTTAAGTCACACTTAACTAGATACATTCTGAGAAATGCATTAGGTGATTTTGTTGTACGAACACTGTAGAGTATACTTACACAAACCTAGGTGGTATAGTCTACTACACATCTAGGCTATATGGTACTAATCTTGTGGGACCACCATTGTATATGAAGTCCATCATTGGCTGAAACATCGTTACACAGTGCATAGTTATATTTGAAACCACCAAATAGTTTTCAAAGTGGGTATATAGTTTTTTTACTTCTACCAGTTTCAGTTGCTCTGCCTCCTCGCTAACACTTGATATTGTGTGTCTTTTTAATTTTAGCCATTCAGATTGGTGGGAAGTAGTTTCTCAGTGTTGTTCTTTTTGAGAAAGATTACCCCTGAGCTAACATCTGCCGCCAACCCTCCTCTTTTTGCTGAGGAAGACTGGCCCTGAGCTAACATCTGTGCCCATCTTCCACTACTTTATACGTGGGACGCCTACCACAGCATGGCGTGCCAAGCAGTGCCATGTCTGCACCCAGGATCCGAACTGGCAAACCCCAGGCTGCTGAAGCCGAAGGTGTGAACTTAACCGCTGTGCCACCGGGCCATCCCCTCAGTGTGGTTTTAATTTGTATTTCTTTGATGACTAATGGTGTTGAACACCTTTACTTGTGCATGTTGGCCATTTGTATGTCACTTAAGAGTCCTTTTTTGTTCTATGAATTTTATTTAATGGCATGTTTGTTCTATTTTCACCTTTGTTGTATGTTATCTCTTAGAGGATAATATACATTTAAAAAATTTTCTTTTCTTCCCTTTATATACCATTTCCTCAAAACTTTTTTTGTTTGGTTTTTGTTTCTTTGAGGCTTTTTGCAAATGCCTAATAATTTTGTTTTTGTGCTCATAAAGCTGATTGGAAGTCCTGTATTAGTGGGGCTTGTTGCTGAGCATTTTCATTGTGGAACCCTGTACCCACACCCAAAGTCAATATCTTTAGGTCTTTACTCAGAGAAATCTCTTCTGGTCTTCCATCTGGACAGTAAAGATCTGGCTACCAGATTCTGGAATTCCGCTCAGAGGTGGAAGAGGGAAGATGTGTCTACATTTCCATGCGTGTGTTTATTTAATACTTCGGTTTTTAGAATGGCTCAGCTAACTTCATTTATGTCAGAGAGAGATTTTCTAGTGTCAGAGAAGTGTTTCATATCTTCCAGACAATAAACTTCTAGTTTCTTGCCATGTTGGGGGAAGCTTGGTAGCCAGGCTGTGTGGAATGGGAAAGGGGATCTCTGGAATGTCACTGCTTCTTAAGTAGCTTTGAGCCAATAGCACAACTCCCTTCTTTACCCCCACCCTCCTACACCTTCTAAAGGGACTCTGGTCCCACTAATTCTGAGCCTTTATGGGATTCTGCCATTTAAAAAAACTCACCTTTTCCTAAGATTCAACTTTCTTACATCCACTAAGTTCTTTACTATGTGTCCGTCTGCTTTCTAGCTTTCAAAATTTTCTAAGTTTTATCTTCTATCCTGTTTTCTTTTTCTTTGCGTTTATGCCTTTAAAGAAGAAAACAATTCCTTTATTGAGTTTTGGTAGGCTTTAAGAAGGAAGTGAAATTATATGTGTTTCAATCCAGTGTTCTTTTATCAGACTTCGATATATTTTTGTATAAGTGTCTCCCATTTTTAGGATTATTTCCTTGGAATAGATATAAAGGAATAACAGTCTTTTAACTCAAATCATTTTCTGTTGTCCTTTGTTTTTGTTTATCAACATTTTTAGTTCTTAAAATAGTTTTTTAAAAATCAGTTTGTAAAACTCTTTATAATAAATACCTTGAATGTTAACCATCTGACAAATTTGCTACAGATATTTTCTCTAATTGGTTTACCATTTTATTGCTTTTTTTTTTTTTGCTATTGTTTTTAATGTGCATGAGTTTAAAATTTGTATGTACACTCTAGTCAAATTTGCCAACTGTCGTGTTTTGTATCCCTTCTGGAGTTTCACATTTTCACTCTAGCATGTCTGAAAAATAATGGATTCTAATTTATGACTTCATATTTTTAGTATTCAAGTTTTTTTATTCACCTGAAATTTATTTTGGAATGTGGTCAAAGTTAGGATCTCAATTTATGTTTTTATAGCTGCTAGGCAGCTAATCCAGTATGAGCCAGGGAATCATTGGCATTCTCGTTAAAAAAGATCCTAAAAAATAATTTGAATATGTGTAATAACTCCTATTTTGACTCATAAAGTCTGTTCTAATTATTCCTCTATGTAGTCTTGCATCAGAAATTTGTGTATTTTCTCAGAAAAACTTGCATTGCATCATATGAACTCTAGGCTTCCTTATTTTAAATTATTTTGTTCTGCTTTAGTTGGTTGGGAAGTGTTTGTACACTTTTGCTTTTATGTAATAAAACTTCAGAATGTTGCCATCTTGAGGTTGTTCATAAAACCATATATGGTTATCAGGAAATTGCTGACAACTCTGAAATGCTTACTAATTGCAGTAAAGAAAATAAGCTCCTGGACTTATTTTCTGTTTATTTTTTGTTGGGCAGATTGAGTTCTTGTTTTTAACAGTTTTTGTTTTGTTTTAGTTTTTAACTAGGACCTCAGTTTAAAATAGATTTTCCCTTTAGCTCTTTTTTTCTTTTTCCTCTTTATAATGGCCCTACCATTAGTAGACTTGTTTCTTTTGAACCAGGGCCTTTTGGTGAAAAGATTTTCCTCTAGTAGAGAAGGTCTTTTAGATTTTTATATCAGGATTTCTTATTAACTATAAGCAAGAGAACACCCCTCCCCCTTTATTTCTATAGAGTAAAAAAAAAGGAAATTGTATATTGTAATGAAAAGCAATCTAATGTTTATGTAACTCTGTCAAGTTTGGTTTTTTTTACAAAGTTTACATTAAAATAAATAAGCAGCAAGTGGTACACTATCTAGTACTGTAGAAGAGCGTGAAGTGCTTCATTATCTCTAAATACTGTATTTCTCTTGCAGCAGGAATGATGGAATTGTGTTTTATGAGACAGGTGAACTAGATTAGGTAGAATTTTTACTTACTGTCAACCCTTGCATTTTCTTTTTATATGTTTTTTTTGAGGTATATGGATTTCTTTTAAAAAGTGGGCTTAAGATTCTTATTCACTCTGATAGCAGTGTGTATTTCTGTTTCTGGGAGGAATGCAGCACCAGAATTTTTATCAATAGACTTAAATTAGAATATTTTTGGAGTTATAGAAATCAAGAATCAATAGCAGACTCTTACCAAATCTAAGTTATATTTATTTTTCCTAAAAGTACAGTGAAATACTCATTTCAGTTTTAAATGTCAAAGTACTAGAACTATTGCTATTAAAAGTATTCACGATTGCTCATGTCATTTTGAAGTCTACTCTTTGCAGAAGTTTGGATTTAAGGCCAAACTCTTTTTGGTAGCTTTGTTCTAGTTTTTCTCATATATATTTATTATGTGGCATTATTTTTTGTATTTTAATAAAATTGCATATAAAATTTTATTTGTAAAAGTGCCTTCTCCAAATAAATCCTTTTAGTGATTATTTTGTTACCTGACAACTTCATAACCACTACCACGAAGTCACAGTGTAATAAAAAAGTAATAAAATTTCTGTACATAATTAGGACAAGAATTCCTTGGGGAAATATTGAGTGAATGATTACAGGAAAGGTAATTCTTAGTTACAGATTAAATTGCCTTGAAAATTAAATTCGACTTTAAAATGCAGTCATTTTTAAAGAAATAAACTCATTTATGAAACTAGATTAACTGAATAATTAGAGCTTGGTTTATAAGGAAAACTGGAAAACAATGAAATATTCTTCATTTAGACAAAAAATTAATTTTTACTTGTTGGAATAACTTTCTTCAAACCATGAACTGGTAATGCTTTGTCTGTTTCTCTACCTGTATGTTTAGTAGAACAGTAATGATTTTTTTCTCCCATGCTTGTGGGTGAACATAGTATGTTGTCATCTAAGCCAGTATTTTGTTGTTGTTGTTGAGGAAGATTAGCCCTGTTCCAGTCTTCCTCCACTTTATATGTGGGTTGCTGCCACAAGGTGGCTGATGAGCGGTATACGTCGGTGCCTGGGATCCGAACTAGGGTTGCTGAAGCGGAGTGCTCTGAACCACTAAGCCATGGGGCCAGAAGCCAATAGTTCTTTAGTTGGGTAGCTATATAAAAGTTGTGATGGAGAGTTTAGGATAAAAGAAGATATATAATTACTATTAGAAAATCTGAGATCAGGGAACTAGTAAGGAACAATATCTAAAATACCCATGAAAATTAAGTATCTATGGTATGTGAATCCTTTCTACAAAAATTTGAAGCTGTTAGATTCTTTTTTTTTAAGATTTTATTTTATTTTACTTTTTTAAAGATTTTATTTTATTTTTTTCTCCCCAAAGCCCCCTGGTACATAGTTGTATATTTTTAGTTGTGGGTCCTTCTAGTTGTGGCATGTGGGATGCTGCCTCAGCATGGCTTGATGAGAGGTGCCATGTCCATGCCCAGGATCCGAACCAGTGAAACCCTGGGCCGCCGAAGCAGAGCATGTGAACTTAACCCCTCAGACCAGCCCTTGAAGCTGTTAGATTTTATAATTTTAATTTTAAAATTTTGGATTGAAACATTTGCCATTACCAAGTTGGTGTACACCTTCTAATCGTAAAGTATTGGTAAACATTCAAGAAAATATAAAGCAAGAACTCAGTTTGACAGTGTAAATATGTGAATTTCTTTAAAGAATTCGGAATTGTCCACACCTGACTCTTATCCATTTATATAATTTTTTCAGAATTGCTTTTGGTATCAGAAGGTATAACGTATGAAAGTTTGTCAGATGTTATATGTTGTTACCATTAATAGTACTGAAAAATGACATTTTTCCTGTTACCTGTTAGGTGTAGTGGTTGCCAAGACGTCAGTTTGTTTTCAACAGTATTTCTTCCCAGATAACAGCAGCATTGAGAATGGAAACACCATGTATGTTCTTTTTCATCAGTTTGCCAAGAAGGATGTTAAAAAATTGGTTATTTCCACTCTGTATGGAAAGCAGAAGAACAATTCCAAACTTCATTAATGTGTTTTCTTCTAATAAATTGTTTCCAGGTTTCATTAATTTGTTCTCTTCTAAGGTGGCTATTTTGTAGTGTAGTGCTTTTCAGCAAGGATCTTAGTGACACATAAGGATGAGTGAATTCTCAAAAAGTTGTAGGAAAAATTTCATGACTTCTTAGTTAAAAGGCACAAGAAAATAACTTTCACTGTGAATATTATGGGTTTAGCTAGTACTAATAGTAGAATCTAGAAGGTCTGACTTTTAATTCTGTAATGATTTGATGAAGAGGTAAATCTATGTTATTTGTGGCTTTCTTTACAAATGGGTGCCTAAAATACAGAATTTGACTTTTACACAGAAGATGAATCTTATTGGAGATTTAGGCTTTCTTTTCTTTGCAAACATAGTAAATAAAGTTCTGGAAAGGAGAGATTTAGGATATATCATGTTGTGAAAGACTGCTCTTAAAGTGAAGTAGAATGGAGGTAATAAATACTTTTGAATTCATGGATATTAAATGTGATTGGCTTAGCAGGTTTTGGGGATGGTGTGAAAGAGAAGCATCTCTGGAACCTGAAAACTTCCGTACTTGTATGTGGGCAGGCCTTCCCTTCTTCCTTCCTGCCTTTCTGCCTCCTTACCGCCCCTCCATTCCCTCCCTCCTTGCCTTCAGTCCCTAACTCTCTTCCTCTTCTCCCAAAAACAAAAGAACCCACACAGAGATATATATATATTATCTTTATCTCATAAGATGATTGTAAGACTCTTATGTTTTTTGGTTTTTTTTTTTTTTTGAGAAAGATTAGCCCTGAGCTAACTACTGCCAATCTTCCTCTTTTTGCTGAGGAAGACTGGCCCTGAGCTAACATCCATGCCCATCTTCCTCTATTCTGTACGTGGGACGCCTACCACAGCATGGCTTTTTGCTAAGCGGTGCCATGTCCGCACTCGGGATCCAACCGGCGAGTCCCAGGCCGCCGAGAAGTAGACAGAGTATGTGAACTTAACACTCTGCCACTGGGCCAACCCCTCTTATGATTTTTTGAAAGTGCTTTTTAAAGAGTGAAATGCTAGGTTAAATACAACATTTACTTATTTTGTTTAAGGTTAAAGGCACTGGTGATAACCTGTCATTACATTTTGGTTAGATTTGCAAAGAGATTTGGGCTACTAGATGTCTTTTGACTAAGTCATGTGTCATCGTCCCCCACCTTCCCCCGCCCAAATGGGGGTGTTGGGAAACATATTTTAATGTAGTTGAACCGATGAATGCCAAGTTGGTGTTAGCTCAGAAGTTTATGAACCAGGAGAATGATAAATTGTGTGTTTGATGTGAGAAACTGCTGGAAGCAAGTGAATGAACTAGAAAACTTGTCATCAACATATGTTGAATAGTCCTTTTGTTATATTATGGAGAATAAAAAAAGTGAATACTTAAAGGCATTCTTTCCATGACATTTTAAAGACTTTCCTGCAGCGTTTAAGTATACAACAAATTTCCTGTGACCATAAACTAAGTGGTGTCTTTTTTGATTTATGTTCTTTTCTTATGTGCAGTGTTCAAAGAAACGTTCTTCCCCCCAAATTATTTGAAGTTGTTAACTATAAAGTGACATATTTGGGCATGTTTCCGAATGTGAGCTGTCATTCTTAGTAGAAGAAAGCTCGTACAGCTCACGTGTTTCTCCACTGTGCTCAAAGTTTTTAAGTTGTTACTGGTTCATTCATTGACAAAGTAGCTTTGTTGTCCAGCGCACAGATTCCATTCTATATTATTTTTTCTTCACATTTTTGTGCTTATTAATAACTAATAGGAAGGAGGAAACAATTTTCTTAGACTTCTTCAGTTTTTTATGCAATGCAGCAAAGCTCAGGGATACTGGGAACAGAAGTAGCGGCAGATGGTCCAACCTGATGCTCTGCAAAGATAGGGTGGTTCTTTTGATTACAGACACTGGCGGTCTGTGAAGTGAAGATATGGAGTCACAATCTATTCCACAGCCTGCACTAACCATGTGTGTTGTGGTAAAGCCAAGAACAATTTTGTATGGACATAGTAGAAGAGATGACTGGATCCACTTTTAGTTTCCACACACCCACACATAGCAATACTGTCAACATTATATCTTGGAGCGCTAAGGTCACACTGTTTTCTCCTTTGAATGACAGATGATGTGCTCAGGAATATAAACTAGGATATAATAGCAGGGTGCTAGATTTATATGTTCTCAATAACAGAGAAGTGGAGATTTAGTTTCTCCATTATTTTAACAGCTACCCTTAGATGGGCTATACAGGGTAGATTCTTTTAGAAATTTTTGTTTGTTTGAATTACAGAGACTACGTAGACAATAGAGAATGAAAGACTAGGAAAAACACAATTGTGGGAATGTAAATTGGTAGAGCCAATTGGAAGTTTGGCAATATTTATTAAACTAAAAAATGTGAATGACCTAGTGCTTACTAGAGAAGCATATGTTTATATTTACATTTGCACTCATATTCATATTTCTCCATGGAGGCATGTACATGATTTTTCATGGCAAGTGTTGTATGAAGGGAAAAATGAGAAACAGCCTAAATGTCCAAAAATAAGTGAATAGCTAATCTGTAGTATTGTTATATAATGGAATACTATGTAGCACATATAGGAATGAGCGAGGTCTGTATGTATTAAGAGTAAGTTGCATTGTGATACATATAATATGATACTACTGTAAGTTTCTGTGGGTACTTACAAAGGTATGATAAAAGATCTAAAAGGAGACAGACCAAACATTGGTTATCTCTTGGGGAAGGGTAAGAGAGGGGAAGGAACGGATTAGGACTAGAGCGGGGAGGTGACTGGAATTTGGTAGTGGTGCTGTCTTTAGTTTTATCTGTGTGTACTGAATGAATTTAAAAGAAGAATGCATTTACTCGCCACTTTTGTTATAAAAAAACTAATTTAAAAAATTATCCCCAAGTACTACCCAATACAACAACCACTTTATTTTTTGCATATTGTCATTTGTATATATATTTTATATACTTTTAATAATTTTTGGTTATTATAGTACAAGCATGTTTTCATGTTTCTTTGAAGTCTTTATTATCCTCTTTAATAATACTCTTAAATTATTTCTTAAATGAAATTCCCAAGAATGAACCACATGATCAAAGGATATGAACATTTCTGGCCTTTTTAAGTATGGCCATACTACTACTTTACAAAAGGATTTTACCAGTGTATAATGCTACCAGCAATGAAAGTACACTAACTTCACCACAACGTCACCATTCAAATTTCTTTTTAAAAGCAAACATAGAGATTAAGAGTATGGTTAACTGTGTGCCTTGGGCAAGTGACTTAACTTTTCTACTTCAATTTCCTCATCTGTAAAATGAGAATAATAATAACTCTGTCGGGTTGTTACAAGCAGTAAATGAAATAGTATTTGTAAAATACGCAGAATAATGCCTGGCATAGAGTAAGTGATAATTTTTTTAGAAAATGATTTGGAGGAACTTTGGAGCAAGACTGTGTTGTATATAGTTTCTATCTTATCTGTCTCATTTGATTGATATTATGTGATTATTTTTCTTCTAAAATTTGTCACTTTTTGTCATTTGAAGCAAAAACATACCACATAAATGTATAAATATATAATTTTTTAGTACAAGGTGTCTGTTTTTAGTGATAAGGAAAAAGATACATTTATCAAAGGTAAGAAATTTTGAGAAAGTCATTGCAGTCATACACTGCATAATGGTGTTTTGGTGGTCAACAGTGGACTACATATACAATGATGATCACATAAGATTCTAATGGATGAGCCAGCCCTGTGGCGCAGCAGTTAAGTTTGCATGTTCCACTTCAGTGGCCTGGGGTTCGCCAGTTCAGATCCTGGGTGTGGACCTATGTACCGATTGTCAAGCCATGCTGTGGCAGGCGTCCCACGTATAAAGTAGAGGAAGATGGGCATGGATGTTAGCTCAGGGCCAGTCTTCCTCAGCAAAAAGATGAGGATTGGCAGCAGATGTTTGCTTAGGGCTAATCTTCCAGAAAAAATAAAAAGATTATAATGGAGCTGAAAAACTCCTATTGCCTAGTGACATAGTAGTGCAATGCATTACTCACATGTTTGTGGTGATGCTGGTGAGAGCTCCATGTGTGTTGTTGCCCCTAAAAACATTCCAGTGGGACAAGATGTGGAGGTGTAAAACAGTGATATTGATAATCTCGATCCTGTGTAGGCCTAGGCTAATGTGTGTATTTGTGTCTTAAAGTTCAATAAAAAGTTTAAAAAGTAAAAAAAAATTTTTATAAGTAGAGAAGAGCTTTTAGAATAAGGATATAAAGAAAGGAAATATACAGCTGTACAATGTGTTTGTGTTTTAAAACAAAAAGTTAAAAAAAGCTTAAGTCAAAAAGTTAAAAAATTGAAAAGTTTACGAAATAAAAATGTTACGGTAAGCTAAGGTTAATTTGTTATTGAAGAAAAATGTTTTTTAATAAATTTAGTGTAGCCTAAGTGTACAGTGTTTATGAAGTCTACAGTAGTGTACAGTAATGTCCTAGGCCTTCACATTCACTCACCACTCACTGACTCACCTAGAGCAACTTCCAGTCCTGCAAGCTCTACTCATGGTAGGTGCTCTATACAGGTGTATGTACCATTTTTTATCTTTTATACCATATTTTTACTGTAGCTTTTCTGTGTTTAGATACACACTTACCATTGTGTTACAGTTGCCTGCAGTATTCAGTGCAGTAACATGCTATACATGTTTGTAGCCTAGAAGCAATAGACTATACCATCTAGGTTTGTGTAAGTACACTCTATGATGTTCATACAATAAGGAAATTGCCTAATGATGCATTTCTCAGAGTATATCCCTGTCTTTAAGTGATGCATGACTATTTGATCTTCTGCCTTTGGGCAGGTAAATGTGTAAGTTATACCTATTCCAGCACTTTTCAAGATAACATACCTTATTTCCCACCTGCGTTTTATTTAGTGGGTTACTAAATGAACCTGATTCCAAATTGGATCTTAGGCTAACGAAGGATGTGAAGAAGAGATAAAATTAGTGATGACGAACATCAGGTGTGGGATAATGAAAAAACATTTTTATTGAGCACTTACCATGATCAGGTGTTATTCTAGATGCTGTGGTTCACTTGTAAGTGGAAGGCCGTGAATGAAAGAATAGATATGACATTCATTTAATCCTTTAAAAAAATCTAATCTTTATCCAGAAATTTATTGAACATCAGTAATATTTAAGGTTCTTTGATAGGTGTTGGGATACAGATAAATGAGACCATTTCTTTGTTCTCAAACAGCAGAGAGGAGATATACAATTAAATCAACAAATACAGTGTAAGTTATGTTATTTTAAAATTAAACTATTGAAAATTTGATATTGAGTGATTATAAGGAAGGTCGTTCTGTAGGAGGGACTCTGAACTAGTAGGGACATGGAAGCATTTAGAATAGGCTTCTAAAAAATAAAGGAGAGACATTAAGCCAATTCTTGAAGGATGTTGGGCTAATTAGAGTAATTGAGGATAATTGGCAGAGGACACTGCAAGGATGATGGCAATGAGCATAATGTGGTTAGGGAATGGTGAGTGGTCAATAGCTGAAGCCTTTCTATGTTTCTCTACTTCTGGTTCTAAGGTTTACATTTAAAATTTTCTTCTATTTACTGCATGTTAGAACACTTTAGATTTTTTGGCCTAAGCCAAGGATTCTCAAGTCTTGGCAAGTGTCATCCTTCCTGGCCTTGTAACCATAGTATAAACTATATTTTCTTAGTTTCTGATAATGCCCCTGAAGTAGAATCAAAAGCGTTAGGAAGCACCCTCATCATCCATATTCTGGTCTTGTCTGGTTTCTCCAAATTTGATCTATAATAAACTCCTTCTGTAAAAATTACTTTCATTTTTAATCTAAGTTTTAGATGTAAAAACTCTTGCTTGGGCTCCTGTTTTCTGATTGGTCTTTGATGTTCTTGACGTACAGAGTAACATTAACATTACCTTTTTTAAACCTTGACTTTGTTTATGGGTATTCTGCTCTTTTGAATTTTGCATCATCTTCATTTTTCTAGTGCTGTTTCTCAGTTGTGAGGTTCTGCCTATAACTGATTATTTTCTGATTGCTTCTTGTATATTTTATATATTTCAAGTAGCCATTGTCTTTTATATACTCTCCTTATTATATTAGATATCCAGATCTGGTCCAGAAGTTGTCTTTTCTGCTAGATGAGTGTATCTAGTCCTTACCTTTGCAATCTACTCATTCCAACCATAATTTAATCATCATGAGTTTGCTTTTTGAGATTTCCTTGTTTGTGTGTTTGTGTCATATTTGTAGAAATTTCTTTGTTTCTGTTGTGAGATTTCTTCTGTATTACTTCTGCTTTTATGTTTAGTTAACTGTTTATATTTACCATTCTTTTTCTCTCTAATAGATATTTTGGAAACTTTGGAGGAATGGTTATTTTTGGCTTTACCTTCAAAATGCTTTATTTCTATGTTTTAGTTTAGAGTCAAAACAAAATATTGTGAATTCTTAAAGGGATTTGTGAAAATGTCATTTTGGTAAACTTGTTCGCTGTCAAAGATTAGATTTGTACTACTGAGCAATTTATAATGAGGTTAGAGAAACATGGGATTAACTTAGCTGTTGGAACACGTTTTATTCATCTAAGAGAGAGTAAGCCTAATTTTAAGTACTCTAAAGATTGAGTTCAAAAAGTTTATTCGGAATTTAAAATTTATTCCTCCATAGAAACCATGTTATAAATGATGAGATTCAAAAGGTGTTGGCCTATAGAAATTTAAGTCATTGTTTAGCTGAAATACTGTATGTTTGCAATAAAAAAGTAGTAGAAACAATACTGTGGGAATACTAGATGAAGCAGAATAACAATAAAATTGAAAAAGTCATTTAAAAATGTATCTAAATGCTAATGTTTGCAGATATGGAATTCCATTTCCTGCTGGGTCAACCAGCTCTTTTCAGATGCAGGCTCAGAGTGTTTATCAGTTACTGGTAGTCACATAGAGGGGTAAGAGTATCCTTAGGGAATTTTTGTCCATTTGTAAGGAGCTGGGGAGTTATCAGTCAGTCAGATGTTTGTATCTGTAGGTCTATTCCTGTGTATCTAGGATAGGCTTATTAGTTTTTCATATAAGTAGAATGCACTCTCTCTTTTTTTTTTGGTGAGGAAGATTGGCCTTGAGCTAACATCTGTGTTGCCAGTCTTCCTTGTTTTGCTTGAGGAAGATTGTTGCTGAGCTAACGTCTATGCCAGTCTTCCTCTATTTTATGTGGGATGCCACCACAGTGTGGCTTGATGAGTGGTGCTAAGTCCACATCTGGGATCCGAACCTGTGAACCCTGGGCTGCTAAAGCCCAGCGTGCACTTAACCACTATGCCACTGGGCTGGCCCAGAATCCACTCTTCTTTTAGTCAGCCTTCTTTTGCTCAGCATAATTATCTATGAACTTCATCCATGTTATTACTTGTATGAGTAGCTTTTTCCTCTTTATTGCTGAAGAGTATTCTATAATATTAACGTATCATATTTTGGTTCACTCGTTCATGGACATTTGGGTCATTTCCAATTTTTGGCTGTTATCAGTGATGTTACTGTGGACATTTTGTACGGGTCTTTTGGGATATATGTTTTCATCTCTCTTAGGTAAATATGTAGGAGTGAAATTACTAGGTCATAGGATAGATATATGTTTAACTTAATAAGAAACTCCTAAACTTTTTTCCAAAGCAGATAATACCATTTTACATTTCCATTAGCAATGAATACAAGTCTCAGTTTTCTCTTTCCTTGTCACCATTTAATGTTGTCAGACTTTTAAATTTTAGCCATTTTAATAGTTGTGTAGTAGTATCTCATCATGGCTTTAATTTGTATTTCTTTGATTATTAAGGAAGTTGAATACATTTTCTGGCTGTGCTCTTTTTTTTTTTTTGGAAATTTTTTTTTTTTATTAATGTTATGATAGATTACAACCTTGTGAGATTTCAGTTGTACATGATTGTTAGTCATGTTGTGGGTACACCAATTCCCCCTTTGTGCCCTCCCCCCACCCCCCCTTTTCCCTGGTAACCACCAATCAGATCTCCTTGTCAATATGTTAACTTCCACCTATGAGTGGAGTCATATAGAGTTCGTCTTTCTCTGACTGGCTTATTTCGCTTAACATAATACCCTCGAGGTCCATCCATGTTGCTGTGAATGGGCCAATTTTGTCTTTTTTTATGGCTGAGTAGTATTCCATTGTGTATATATACCATATCTTCTTTATCCAATCATCAGTTTCTGGGCATGTAGGTTGGTTCCACGTCTTGGCTATTGTAAATAATGCTGCGATGAACATAGGGGTGCAAGGGACTCTTGGGATTTCTGATTTCAGGTTCTTAGGATAGATACCCAGTAATGGGATGGCTGGGTCATAGGGTATTTCTATTTTTAACTTTGTGAGAAATCTCCATACTGTTTTCCATAGTGGCTGTACCAGTTTGCATTCCCACCAACAGTGTATGAGGGTTCCTTTTTCTCCACAACCTCTCCAACATTTGTCGTTCTTGGTTTTGGATGTTTTTGCCAATCTAACGGGGGTAAGGTGATATCTTAGTGTAGTTTTGATTTGCATTTCCCCGATGATTAGCGATGATGAACATCTTTTCATGTGTCTATTGGCCATATTCATATCTTCTTTTGAGAAATGTCTGTTCATGTCCTCTGCCCATTTTTTGATCGGGTTGTTTGTTTTTTTGTTGTTAAGCAGTGTGAGTTCTTTGTATATTATGGAGATTAACCCTTTGTTGGATAAGTGGCTTGTAAATATTTTTTCCCAATTAGTGAGCTGTTTTTTTGTTTCAATCCTGTTTTCCCTTGCCTTAAAGAAGCTCTTTAGTCTGATGAAGTCCCATTTGTTTATTCTTTCTATTGTTTCCCTCAACTGAGGAGATATAGTGTCCGAAAAGATTCTTTTGAAACTGATGTCAAAGAGTGTACTGCCTGTATTCTCTTCTAGAAGACTTATTGTTTCAGGCCTAATCTTTAGGTCTTTGATCCATTTTGAGTTTATTTTGATGTGTGGTGAAAAAGAATGGTCAATTTTCAATCTTTTGCATGTGGCTGTCCAGTTTTCCCAGCACCATTTGTTGAAGAGACTTTCTTTTCTCCATTGTAGGCCCTCTGCTCCTTTGTCGAAGATTAGCTATCCATAGATGTGTGGTTTTATCTCTGGGCTTTCAATTCTGTTCCACTGATCTGTGGACCTGTTTTTGTACCAGTACCATGCTGTTTTGATCACTGTAGCTTTGTAGTATGTTTTGAAAACGGGGATTGTGATTCCACCGGCTCTGTTTTTCTTGCTCAGGATTGCTTTAGCAATTCGTGGTCTTTTGTTGCCCCATGTGAATTTTAGGATTCTTTGTTCAATTTCTGTGAAGAATGTTCTTGGGATTCTGATTGGGATAGCATTGAATCTCTAGATTGCTTTAGGTAGTATGGACATTTTAACTATGTGTATTCTTCCAATCCATGTGCATGGAATGTCTTTCCATCTCTTTATGTCGTCGTCAATTTCTTTCAAGAAAGTCTTGTAGTTTTCATTGTATAGATCCTTCACTTCCTTGGTTAAGTTTATCCCAAGGCATTTTATTCTTTTCATTGCGATTGTGAATGGGATTGAGTTCTTGAGTTCTTTTTCTGTTAGTTCATTGTTAGTGTATAGAAATGCTACTGATTTATGTATGTTGATTTTATACCCTGCTACTTTGCTGTAGTTGTTGATTATTTCTAATAGTTTTTCTATGGATTCTTTGGGGTTTTCTATATATAAGATCATGTCGTCTGCAAACAGCGAGAGTTTTACTTCTTCATTACCTATTTGGATTCCTTTTATTTCTTTTTCCTGCCAAATAGCTCTGGCCAACACCTCCAGTACTATGTTGAATAGGAGTGGTGAAAGTGGGCACCCTTGTCTTGTTCCTGTCCTCAGAGGGATGGCTGTCAGTTTTTGTCCATTGAGTATGATGTTGGCTGTGGGTCTGTCATATATGGCCTTTATTATGTTGAGGTACTTTCCTTCTATACCCATTTTATTGAGGGTTTTATCATAAATGGGTGTTGGATCTTGTCGAATGCTTTCTCTGCATCTATTGAGATGATCATGTGGTTTTTGTTTTTCATTTTGTTGATGTAGTGTATCACGTTGATTGACTTGCGGATGTTGAACCATCCCTGTGTCCCTGGTATAAATCCCACTTGATCATGGTGTATAATCTTTTTGATGTATTGCTGTATTTGGTTTGCCAGAATTTTGTTGAGGATTTTTGCATCTATGTTCATCAGTGATATCAGCCTGTAGTTCTCCTTTGTGTTGTCCTTGTCAGGTTTGGGGATCAGAGTGATGTTGGCTTCATAGAATGTGTTAGGGAGTACTCCATCTTCCTCAATTTTCTGGAATAGTTTGAGAAGAATAGGTATTAAGTCTTCTTTGAATGTTTGGTAGAATTCTCCAGAGAAGCCGTCTGGTCCTGGACTCTTATTTTTGGGGAGGTTTTTGATTACCGTTTCTATTTCCTTACTATTTGGCCTATTCAGATTCTCCATTTCTTCCTGATTCAGTTTGGGAAGGTTGTAGGAGTCTAGGAAGTTGTCCATTTCTTTCAGGTTGTTCAATTTGTTGGCATATAGTTTTTCATAGTATTCTCTTATGATCCCTTCTATTTCATTGGTATCTGTTGTGATTTCTCCTCTTTCATTCCTAATTTTATTTATTTGCGATTTCTCTCTTCTTTTCTTGGTGAGTCTGGCTAAAGGTTTGTTGATTTTAATTTTTTCGAAGAACCAACTCTTTGTTTCATTGATCCTTTCTCTTGTCTTTTTTGTTTCAATATCGTTTATTTCTGCTCTTATTTTTATTATTTCCCTCCTTCTACTGACTCTGGGCTTTGTTTGTTCTCTTTTTCTAGTTCTGTTAGGTGTCATTTGAGGTTGCTTATGTGAGCTTTTTCTTGTTTAGTGAGGTGAGCCTGTATTGCGATGAATTTCCCTCTTAGGACTGCTTTTGCGGCATCCCAGATGATTTGGTATGTCGTGTTCTCATTTTCATTTGTCTCCAGATAATATTTGATTTCTTCTTTAATTTCTTCAATGATCCATTGTTTGTTCAGAAGCGTGTTGTTTAGTCTCCACATTTTTGCACCTTTCTCTGCTTTTTTCTTGTAGTTGATTTCTAGTTTCATAGCATTATGATCAGAAAAGATGCTTGATATTATTTCAACTCTCTTGTATTTATTGATGTTTGCTTTGTTTCCCAAAATATGGTCAATCCTTGAGAATGTTCCATGTGCACTTGAGAAGAATGTGTAACCTGCTGTTTTTGGATGAAGTGTTCTATATATATCTATTAAGTTCATCTGGTCTAATTTTTCATTTAATTCTATTATTTCCTTGTTGGTTTTCTGTCTGGATGTTCTGTCCATTGGTGTTAATGGTGTGTTGAGGTCCCCTACTATTATTGTATCGTTGTTGATGTCTTCTTTTAGTTCTATTAAGAGTTGCTTAACAAATTTTGGTGCTCCTGTGTTGGGTGCGTATATATTTATAAGTGTTATGTCTTCTTGGTGGAGAGTCCCTTTTATCATTATATACTGTCCCTCTTTGTCTTTCTTTATCTGTTTTGCTTTGAAGTCTACCTTGTCTGATATTAGTATAGCGACACCTGCTTTCTTTTGTGCATTATTAGCTTGGAGTATTGTTCTCCATCCCTTCACTCTGAGTCTGTGTTTGTCTTTGGGGCTGAGGTGTGTTTCCTGGAGGCAGCATATTGTTGGGTCTTGTTCTTTGATCCATCCTGCCACTCTGTGTCTTTTGATTGGGGAGTTCAATCCATTTACATTTAGAGTGATTATTGAGATGTGGGGGCCTACCACTACCATTTTATGTCTTGTTTTCCGGTTTTCTTCAATTTCCTTTGTTTCTCGTCCCATGGTTTAATCTGTTCTGATGAAGAGCTGCTACTCTCTGTTGTTGTCCTTCTACTTATCTCCTCTGCTCTTGGTTTTGTAGCCCCTTTCCTTTTTTGGATTTTTCAGGAATGAGGGTTTTCCTGAGGATTTCCTGAAGAGGAGGTTTTGTGGCAATGAACTCCCTTAATTTTTGTTTATCTGGGAAAGTTTTTATTTCTCCATCGTATTTGAAGGATATTTTCGCTGGGTAGAGAATTCATGGCTGTAGGTTTTTGTCCTTCAGATTTTTGAATATATCATTCCACTCTCTTCTAGCCTGTAAAGTTTCTGCTCAGAAATCTGCTGATAGCCTGATGGGGGTTCCTTTGTAGGTTAGTTTCTTTTGCCTGGCTGTCCGTAGTATTTTCTCCTTGTCGTTGACTTTTGCTAGCTTCACTGCTATATGCCGTATGGTTGGTCTTCTTGCATTGATAAAGTTTGGGGATCTATTGGCTTCTGTCACCTGAAGATCCATCTCTCTCACCAGATTTGGGAAGTTCTCAGCCATTATTTCTTTGAATAGGCTTTCTGCCCCTTTCTCCTTCTCTTCTCCCTCTGATATACCTATAATCCTTACGTTGCATCTCCTAATTGTGTCTGATAATTCTCGGAGAGTTTCTTCATTTCTTTTTAGTCTTACTTCTCTCTCCTCCTCTGCCTGCAGCATTTCTATATTCCCATCTTCCAAATTGCTAATTCTTTCCTCCATATTATCGGCCCTACTGTTCAGTGCATCTAGATTTTTCTTAATCTCCTCTATTGTGTTCTTCATTTCCAGTATTTCTGTTTGGTTCTTCTTTATCGTATCAAACTCTTTTGTGACATAGCTCCTGAACTTGTTGAGTTGTCTATCTGAATTCTCTCTTAACTCATTGAGTATTTTAATGATGGCTGTTTTGAAGTCATCGTCATTTAGGTTATATATCTCATTTTCTTTGGGATTGTTTTCTGTGTATTTGTTATTTTCCTTCTGTTCTGGAGATTTAATGTATTTTTTCATATTGTTTGATGTTGTAGATTTGTGCCTCCGCATAGAGATAGAGTTTAGTTGCTCCTTCCACTTGTTTCTGCTGGTGTGGTGGGGGAGCAGCTGTTTATACTGCACCAACCAGGAACCCTATCCGCAGTTGTTAACTGGGCCTGGGCCCCTCCTTGTAGTCACAGTGGTCCTTTGGATTCCCTCTTCTGCTGTGGGGCCGTCACGGGGGGGCTTCAGGCTGCTGGTGCCTACTGTTGCAACCCACCTAGACGTGCTCCCTCCTTGGGCTCTGCAACGGTGTTATGGGCTTTTCCAGCGGCCAGGGGTAGGATCACTTATATTTGCCACTCCGTCACTGTCGGCACCCACAAAATCTCACTTGTCCACTATGGGTTACAGCAGAGCTATTGGCATCTTCTACAGTCTGTGTTTAGCTCACCTAGCTATGCTACTTTTGTCCCAGGGTCTTCCAGCCTTGTGGCTCCTGGATGGGTGCTCTCTACTAGTGCTGTGCAGAGGCTTTCCCTGAGGCTGCTGTGAGCCTGTAGGGTTTCCACCTAGGATATGGACCTGGGTCGCTGGAACTCCACCCAGCCCCAGTCCTGTTCCCTAGGAACTCGGGGAGCCCTTTGCCCCGTCTGGGGGATAGCCGGAGATCCTGATTTCAGTGGTAGCTGGTCAGCTGCTGCACTGCCTGATATTCTCCTCTCTGGGACCCTCCCGGTGTTGTGGATGCTGGGCGTGGCCCCTCCGCTAATAGCAGACAGAGAGTTTTGTCTGCTTCCCGGACGGAACTCTGGAGCTTCCCCTCCGGGCCGCAGAGGCGGCCTCTGGAGCTCCCTCCAGCCCCAGTCCTCTCCGAGATCTCTGGCAATCCCTAGCCCCACGGGGCGGGCAATGGCAGCTGGGGGTCACCTCGCCCTCTGGGATTCTCTCTGGGACTTTCCCGGAGTTGTGAATGCTGGGCGTGGCCCCTCCACTAATGGCAGACAGAGAGTTTTGTCTGCTGCCCGGTCAGAACTCTAGAGCTTCCCCTCCGGGCTGCGGGGCCGGCCTCTGGAGCTTCACCCAGCCCCAGTCCTCTCCGAGATCTCTGGCAATCCCTAGCCCCACGGGGCGGGCAATGGCAGCTGGGGGTCACCTCGCCCCCTGGGATTCTCTCTGGGACTTTCCCGGAGTTGTGAATGCTGGGAATGGCCCCTCTGCTAATGGCAGACAGAGAGTTTTGTCTGCTGTCCGGGCGGAACTCTGGAGCTTCCCCTCTGGGCTGCGGAGCCGGCCTCTGGAGCTTCACCCAGCCCCAGTCCTCTCTGAGATCTCCGGCAATCCCTTTCCCCACTGTGCAGGCAGTGGCAGCCGGGGGGCTGCCGTACCCTCTGTGATTCTCTCTGGGACCCTCCGGGCGCCATGAACACTAGGTGGGATCTCCCCGTCAATGGCGGGGCGAGACTCTCCCCGCGTGCTCAGGTGTGTAACTCTAGAGTTTCCCTCTGCGTTTAGGAGTAATTGGGGGGTTTAGGTAGGGTTCTGGTCACCTGTTTCCACTGTTGCTCCTCTGGTGTGTGCTCGCTCCTGCCCTAGGTGTGTGTTGATCTTCTGGGGGTGTCCGTTGGAAGAAAGCCGCTTGCAGGTACTAGGCTGTTCGGTTGGGATCGGAGAGTTTTCACCTATCTCCACATCCTCCCGGAGGGAAGTCCGTCCGCCTTCCGATGTATAGTCGCGTGGGTCTCTCAGATGTCCTGAGATGCTATCTGGATATCCTTTGTTAAGCGATGAGTGTCCAAATAATTGTAGACTCGAAGGGGGAGAGACAAAGAGGACTACTCACGGCGCCATCTTGGATCCCCCTCTGGCTATGCTCTTTTATGAAATGCTCATTTAAGTTTTTTTCCCAGCTTTCAAGTGGGCTCTGGTTCTTACTAATACATGCTTTAAAATAAGGTAAGGTAAAAGAAATCTGATGGGAGCCAGCCCTGTGGCGGAGTGGTTAATTCCACACGCTCTGCTTTGGCGGCCCAGGGTTTCACTGGTTTGAATCCTGGGTGCGGACATGACACCACTCAACAGGCCATGCTGAGGTGGCGTCCCACATAGCACAACTAGAAGGACCTACAACTAAAAAATATGCAACTATGTACTGGGGGGATTTAGGGAGAAAAAAAGCAGAAAAGGAGTCTGATACTTAGAGATTATTCTCTGTAGCACAAAGTTGTAGACATTCAGAAGCATGTAGTTAATACTCTTAAATCTGGCAATGACTGTTTTTTGGATTGACTAGGGGGTCTTAGCATTGGAATGTTAATGATCTCGTTTGCTTTTTATATTTTGATGGACAGAATTCAGAATAGGTAGAAAGCTTATTGAATTTAAATTATAATAATAGAGTTTATACTTTGGGTTCACAGGTACAGCCATAACCATATCTGCCATTATCTACCACAGAAACAGTTTGTATAAACATTGTCATAAGTTCTATGAGCCATTACTTTTTTTTTTTTTTTTAAAGATTTTATTTTTTCCTTTTTCTCCCCAAAGCCCCCCGGTACATAGTTGTGTATTCTTCGTTGTGGGTTCCTCTAGCTGTGGCATGTGGGACGCTGCCTCAGCGTGGTCTGATGAGCAGTGCCATGTCCGCGCCCGGGATTCGAACCGATGAAACATTGGGCCGCCTGCAGCGGAGCGTGCGAACGTAACCACTCGGCCACAGGGCCAGCCCCGAGCCATTACTTTTTTTGATGTTAATATTGCTTAGGGATCAAAATTGGTAATTACAGTGTTAGCATTGTCTTTAATTAGCCAAATCAATCTGTTGACCTCCCTTATAAAAATTGGGAACTTGTTTCCTGCCTTATGGAGGTACTGTGTAAAGTTGTGGCTCTCAGAAGTCCTTTAATCTTTCTTGAAGAGTAAATATGTAATCATTAAAATTATTTTTTTTACATTATTTAGAGCTATTTTCCTTCTGTGCTTTTTGTTAACCATTAAAATACATACTAACCAATTTAAAATCAAAGTGATAGTCTACTTGGAAGGAATGGATCCATTTATATTGTTGAAGATTCCAGTTTATAGAACAGATGTTAGGCCAGTTTCAGAATTTCCGATTTTGTGCCGCTTGATTAAAGGTTATGAATATGTTGAGAGTTTAACCCTTCAACTTTGCTTTGCCCCTTCTTACCAGAGAAAAAACCCTTATGACACCATTTAGCCCTAGATATGTTCTGAAACTCTGGTGGAGTTGTGTTCTTGACAAAGTCACTAGTGCCATAAAACTTGCTAATTGTAGGCTGCCTCTTGCCTGAGATATTCCATCTGGGATGCCCTTTATTATCTACCTGAAGTGGCTTTGCAGTAGCTTTTGCTATAGGTAGCCTGCTAGACTTTTGGTAGGTAAATTCACTTTAGATCAGCTGCACCAGGCACATTTATAAATTAATATTGGTTGTGATTTCTATGCTACATTCAGCATTTTGCTTCTTCTGTGTTTGGAAATTCTTACCCTACTTTGGCAGTGAAAGGCATATTTCCCAGTGTTTGTTTGCCTCTCTGGTTGTCCTCTGATTCACATGTTGTTAAATTTTCATCCATGCCTTTGGAACAAGACTGTTAAAACAGCAACTCCTATCTTTTAGCAAAAATATGAATGCATAACACTGCCGTGGCTCTATGAGAGAGATGGAGAAATAGATTACTTGGTCTCTGCCTTGAACAGACTTAAAATCTACTTGGGGAGATTAAGACTTAATCATTACCTTTGAAAAAAAGTTAAGATATAAGGCTTTATAATAGGAGTGTAGAATACAGGATTGTGGTCCATTGTGAAATATTTTATAACCATGTAATGAGTAATAATGAAGTACTGAACTTTGTAAAAAAATAAACCTTTGCAAAAGTGGATTAAAGTTCCGTGTATTTCACATATGCCTGTGATTTCTTTTAAAGATTTTATTTTTTTCCTTTTTCTCCCCAAATGCCCCCAGTACATAGTTGTATATTCTTCGTTGTGGGTCCTTCTAGTTGTGGCATGTGGGACGCCGCCTCAGCGTGGTTCGGTGAGCAGTGCCCTGTCCGTGCCCAGGATTCGAACCAATGAAACACTGGGCTGCCTGCAGCGGAGCACGCAAACTTAACCACTTGGCTACGGGGCCAGACCCTGCATGTGATTTCTCGAATGAAAGTAAAAAGAGTGTAGTTACAGCTAGAATTTGGGGAATGTCCATGGAAATGAAAATATCCATTGCGAGTCACTGCAGAAAAAGGTTGGTAACTATTGTTGTAGACAAAAAAATTTACAAGAATTTAGAGACGAGCATTGTGCCCTTCTTTTATACTGAGTTCTTTTGGTGCAATCCTTAAAGTACATTTATTTTCTTTTCAAGGACAGTGAGTTCTCATCTCTTCATATGATCCTTCAAAGGCCATTTAAATAGCTTCTCTGTCTAAATACGAAAGGAGTAGTTGGCTTATTTATTGTCAATACTATAGAAACTGTATTAGTTTGCAAGGGCTGCCATAACAAAATACCATAGACTGGATAGTTATAAAAGCAGAAATTTTCTCACAGTTCTAGAAACTGAAAACTCCAAGATCAAGGTTTGAGCAGGGTTTGGGTTCTGGTGATAGCTCCCTTCCTGGCTTGCAGATGGCTGCCTTCTCTCTGCTCCTTCATGTGGCCTTTCCTCCTGTGCCTGAGGGGAGAGCAGGAGAGTGAGCTCTCAAGCTTTCTGGTATCTCTTCTTATAAGGATGCTAATCTTATCTTATTCGATCAGGATCCCACCCTTCTGACCTGGTTTAATCTAAATTACTTTCCAACTCCAAATACAGCCATACCTACAGGGGGGTTAAGGTTTCAACATACGAATTGTGGGGAAAATATACATTCAGTCCATAACATTCTGCCCCTGGCACCCCAAAATTAATGTCCTCCTGGCATCTAAAGTACATTCATTCCATCCCAACAGCCCCAAAGTCTTAACTCATTCCAGTATCAACTCTAAAGTCTGAAGTCCATAGTGTCATCTAAATATCATCTAAATCTGGATATGAATGAGACTGGAGATAGGATTTATCCTGAGGTAGAATGCCTCTCTAGCTGTGAACCTGTGAAAGGAGACAAGTTACCTGCTTCCAAAATACAGTGGTGGGACAGAATTAGATAGACATTCTCATGCCAAAAGGGAGAAATTGGAAAGGAGTCACCCCAAGCAAGTCCAAAAATTAACAAGGCAAATTCCATTAGATGTTAAGGCTCAATAATAATCCTCTTTGGTTTGATGCACTGCCCTCCAGGCCCACTGGGGAGGCAGTGTCACCCCCATGGCTCTGTGGGGCAGCCCAGCCCCCAGGCACTGGGCCATGGCCTTGCTCTTCAGGCCCTAGGGGGTGGTATCTTGGTTCCTCACCCACCAAGCAGGGAGTCCCTACCTTTTGAAAGTGGAGAGGAAGTAGCCCTGCCATCTCTGAATCACCTTTCGAGTGTGTTTTCCCATGTCTTGAAGGATAATGTACCTTTGTAGCTGGATAACTCTGTTGTCCCATACTGTAGAATCCCAGAGGTCTGACAGCCTTCTTTAATTTTGTCCCATTTTTTTTCTGTTCCCTTTAGTCCCAGCTGGCAGTGTTTCTGCTGGTATAATCCTATCTTTATTCATGGCTACTGCTGAGGTGCTGAGGTGATTAAATTTCTGGTTCACACCCATACTAATCTGCTTATTAAATAGTTGTTCACCCACACCCTTAGTGTTCTCTTCAGAACAAGCTTTATCATTTTTTGCAGAATGGATATGCTGAAAATTTTCCAAATCTTCAAGTTCTGGTTCTTTTTGCTTAACAGTTCCTTCAATTTTGTCTCTTTCCTCTTGCATTTTACTAAAAGCAGCAAGAAGAAAACAAGTCTTCAAGACTTTGCTTAGAAATTTCCTCAGCTGAGGCCAGCACCAAGGCTTAGTGGTTAAGTTCGGTGAGCTCTGCTTAGGTGACCTGGGTTAGGTTCCCAGGCACAGACCTACACCACTTGTCAGCACCCAAGCTGTGGTGGCAGCCCACATACAAAATAGAGGAACACTGGCACAGATGTTAGCTCAGGGCGAATCTTCCTCAGCAAAAAAAAAAAAAAAGAAGAAGATTGCTACCAAGTAAACATTAAAAAAAAAGAAAAATTTCCTCAGCTAAATAGGGAGTTTCATCACTCAAAAGTTCTATTTTACACAAAGCGCTAGAACATGAACACAATTCAGCCAAGTTCTTTGCCATTTTTTAACATAGATCTCTTTTCTTCCAGTTTCCAATAACATGTTCCTCATTTCTGTCTTTGCTCTCACCACAGTCACCTTTGATGTCCATATTTCTACCAACAGTCCCTTCACAGCAATCTAGGCCTTTTCTAGCATACACCTCAAAACTCCTCCAGCCTCTGCCCGTTACCCAGTCCCAAAGCCACTTACACATTTTTAGGTGTTTTTTTATAGTGGCACCCCACTTCTCAGTACCAAATTCTATATTAGCTTGGGCTGCCTTAACAAAATACTGTAGACCAGGTGGCTTGAACAGCAAAAATTTATCTTCTCACAGTTCTGGAGGCTGGAAAGTCTAAGATCAAGGTTCCGACAGGGTTTGATTTCTGGTGAGGACTCTCTTCTTGGCTTGCAGATGGCTGCCTTCTCTCTGGGTCCTCACGTGGCTGTTCTTCTGTGTGCATGGAGGGAGGTGGAGGGGAGGAAGCCAAGTCGTCTTATATGGACACTAATCCTATTGGCTTCACCTATATAACTCATTTAACAGTAATTACTTCTTAACTCCAAATGCAGCCACACTGGGAGTTAGGGCTTTAACATATGGATTTTGGGAGTGATGCATATGTTTCATCCATAACAGAAATGTAAATACAATGCAAATTATTCAAATTCTCCTACAGACTGTGTCTTCATCCATGACATTGACTACACCTTAGAACCAAGCAGACATCTAGAAATCATCACAGATACTTTTTCTTTCTTGTCCTTTAACAGTGTTGACGAAAATAATCCATAACCAATCTATAAATGAAAATTTGGGTGAGTTTATTCTGAGCCGAAATCTGAGGACCATGGCCCCAGGCCTTTCTTCCTGAAGGAAGAAAGGGCACCAAAGAAGTGAGGTATACAGAGTGGTTATATACCCCCAAACAGGACGTTTCACATGTGATTGAAATGTCCCTCCCATAATAGTCACAAGATTGCCCTGTCAGCACAGCGCTTGACGGACACAGCAGGTGGTGGGTCTGCTCTCTTGGAGGGCGTAGCAGGAGGCAAGTCTATTGTCTTGAGCTGGGTGGTCACAGGTGAGTGCAGCAATCAGTTTCTAGCCTAAGGAAAGATGCTTAATCCTTAAGGGAATGCCAATGTTGGAAGGGGGAGGGAAGTTGCACCTTTATCTCAAGGGCCTTTGTTCTTGCCACAGGGAATTTCTAAAGCAGATATACAATGCATGCTCAACAGCCACGTCAGGCCCTTTTGGAAAGACAAGGTCAGGCCTAATTAGGTTTACACAAAATGGCTTCCTCATATTCTCCAATATATCCTAGTACTTGCCATATTTATTTGTCAACAGCTGATTATCCAGTGAACCCTGTTCAGTCAACTTTAATATCTCTTGAATCTGCCTTATCTTACCTCCTGTTTTAGTTTAGGCCCTCATCTCTTGTCTGAACTAATGCAGTAGCCTCTCAGCTGGTCATTGAACTGCTTGTCTGGTCTTTTCCCAATCTTTTGAACATATTAACACAAATGTGAACATAAATCTGATTGTTACTACTTTGTTTAAAACTCCAGAATAGCTTAGACTGTCCTACCATACCGTTGCACCTGATACCTCTATCACTTAGGATTAAATTTGGGTGAATATTAAACAGAAAAATAAGATAGAGTTTATTTTTCTCACACACAAATATGGAGATAGGATATCCAGAAGTTGTATGGTAATTCTGTGGTCATCCAAGCTTTTTCTGTCTTTTTGACCTCACTATCTTTAGTGTATGGTTTATAACTTCAAGTTCACTTATAATGTAAAATGGCTGCTGGAGAGGCAGTCAATGCTTCTGAGTTCCAGGTGGGAAGAAGAGACAAAAAGCAAAAGGACATTCCTAGCTATCTGGAGCTTTTTAAGACTGTTCTTGGAGGTCCTCCCTATCAATTTCTATTACATTTCATTGGCCATTTCTAGTTGCAAGGGAAGCTAGAAAGTTTAGTCTTTTTAGCTGGGAACATTATCATCTTGAATAAAGTCAGGGTTTTGTTTATCTGCCAGTTATTGTTTCCTACAGCTCTGCTTCTTGCACACTATATTCCATTTGTATCAAACTACTCACTGTTCCCTTATTATCTATGCTACTTCCTTCTATCTTTTTTTTTTTTAAGATTTCATTTTTTTCCTTTTTCTCCCCAAAGCCCCCCAGTACATAGTTGTATATTCTTCGTTGTGGGTCCTTCTAGTTGTGGCATGTGGGATGCTGCCCCAGCGTGGTTTGATGAGCAGTGCCATGTCTGTGCCCAGGATTCGAACCAACGAAACACTGGGCCGCCTGCAGCGGAGCGCGCAAACTTAACCACTCAGCCACGGGGCCAGCCCCTACTTCCTTCTTTTTTCTTGAGGAAGATTAGCCCTGAGCTAACACCTGCTGCCAATGCTCCTCTTTTTGCTGAGGAAGCCTGGCCCTGAGCTAACATCCGTGCCCATCTTCCTCTACTTTATATGTGGGACGCCTGCCGCAGCATGGCTTGCCAACTGGTGCCGTGTCCGCACCTGGGATCTGAACTGGTGAAGCCTGGGCCACTGAAGCAGAACGTGCAAACTTAACCGCTGTGCCACAGGGCCAGCCCCTACTACTTCCTTCTTTTATATCTGTTTTCCTTACGTGGAATACTGTCCTGCCCTTTTTTGCCAAGTGAACCCTTACTCTTCAAGGGTCAGCACTTCTTGGAAGCCTTTTAAATCACCAACTCAAGCAGAATTAATCACTCCTTATTTTGGGACTCTATTTTCATACCTCCACTTTCACATTTCCTGTCTGGTATTGCAGTTATTTTGGTTGTGTATCAGTCTTCCCTACTAAATTTGAAGTAATAGAATGTGGGGAGTATGTCTTATTTATCTTGACTGTGCCTCACACATAGTAGATATTTGATAAATGATTGGTGGAAAAAAAATCAGCTAAAAGTACAACTAAAAATAGCTAGGAGGAATGTTATGCCTACTTGTAGGCCACATACAGTTAGGAATTGTCTCTAGGAACTACATATGAACATGTGCAGTATATGGACTACTACATTAAAATGGCGGAGTTAGAGAAAGTTCTGAAATCCCTGGTCGAATGATTTGAAGATATTTTTTGCTTAAAATAAACTTAAACAGAATTGGTCTTGCTATCTCTGCTTTGTAAATTCATTTTTTAATGGATTTTTTTTTGAGGGGTGAGGAAGATTGGCCCTGAGCTTACATCTGTTGCCAATCTTCCCCTTTTTGTGAGAAAGATTGGCCCTGAGCTAACATCTGTGCCAGTTCTTCCTCCACGTTGTATGTGGGACGCTGCCATAGTGTGGCTTGATGAGCAGTGTGTAAGTCTGTCCCTGGGATCCGAACCGGTGAACCCTGGGCCGCCAAAGAGGAGTGCGTGAACTCAACCACTACACCACCAGGCTGGCCCCTAAATGGATTTTTTTTGTTCTTGCACATTTTACTTCCCCTTCACCTTTTAAAGAATCTGTGACAAAGCAGTTATGACTCTAGCTCTGTTTTATCTTTGATTTTCTTTCCTAGGGACAGCATTTCCATTGCCTTGTTAAGTCATACTTCATTATAATGCCAAGTGGACTATGGGAAAAGAGAAATTTTTCATTTAAACTCTCAGGAAGAAAGGCTCTAGATAGACTTTAGAGCCTCAGATCAGTGAGTCACTTAAAAGCTAGCCTAAAATTTTTTATCCTTTTGCTTTGGAGTATATTCTTTTCTTTTTTTTGCTATTCTTTGGTAGATCTTAGATACTGAATTTCTTTGTGAGGAAACAGATCACAATCTCCTACCCTTCCCCTCCCGTCCCCCACCCTTGTTTTCTCTGAGGCTGGGTTATTCCCAGTCTCTGAAATAGTGCTCTCAGATGTAGTACAGGTGGGATTTTGATTTCTCCCAATGAGGTAGCAGGTCACATGGTTTTGTTCTATGTCTTTTCTTTTGATTTTGTACCTTTTCTAAGGTGTTAGTTTGGAAGTTTAAATCTTTAGTTCTGTCTTTGGCTAGAGATAATCCTCTATAATGGTTTAGTATTCCTGAAAGAGAGTTGTGTGGTTAACTACTTTAGGATTAACTTCTTTAGTTGCACTTCTCTTTTCCTGAAGTACCATTTTCTTTAGTACTTATGTATCTAACTTGTCTTGCAGAGATTTGCAAATATTTAAAAGGGGAGTAGATGTAGAATTCTTTGGGTGCCTATGGAAAAAAGAAAACCCAATGTAAATGTAATACTTATTATTCATTTAATATGGCAGATTATATTTTCAAAAGATGGCCATGACAATATCTCCCATCCCACATGCTGCTTACAGTGTGACTTTGACACTTCTCTCATGAGAAGTGGAATCTATGATTGCTCCTTTAGAATCTGGGCAGGTTTGTGATTATAGCAGAAGTGACATTTTTGTTATTTTAACTTTTTTTATTAGGGATACCAATGAAATGTATGTTGATTTCCTTTAGCTCTTTGTCTAATATTTTCTCTCTAATCTTTCTCTTTTTTTTAACTTGGCTAACTTTTCTTCTATTTTCCTCCCTTTTCTCAATCTTGTCCTCTTTCTGTTTCGTGCATCATTTCTTTGGCCAAGGAACAGATAGTGGGCATTTTGGTAAATATTTTTCCATAATGCTGGAGATCTCAAACTGAGGCCCAGTGGCCCTTATTCCTTATTCTCTGTTGTCAGAAAATGAAATAAAATGAGGTGGGGTGGGTTTGTATGAGGGCTGATGTATGTCTCTCCAGGTGTCTTTTTCTAAATGTAAACTTTTTCAGTGTGGAATATGTTGTGGCTATGTGAACTCTGAGCTAACTCTGACTTATTAGAGTATTAACTCTGAGTTAATAGAACTCTTAAGTCAGATTTAGTTTTTTAGTAGCTTCCAGATTTAAATGCCCAATTTAAAAATTTTACACTTTGTTATGCTTCTTTCACACTCTGACCAGAATAACTCCTGAAAAAGTAAAAACTGATTAGCATATTTATCACCCTAGATACTCCTTCCCCTTCTCTTTCCATATTTTTCTCTCTTGGAGTCCCCACACCTTACATTCCAGCCTCTCAAACTGTCCACCAACCATTCCTAACATCTTCTGACCTCTGTGCCATTCATTGCTTATTCCCTTGCTGATGCTTGACGTGTTCTATTTGTTTCTCTGTCTTGTACTCATTCTTGATTTTCTAGCATGAGAACTGCCCCCTTTTTATGAAACTTTCCTAGATTCCTCCCTGGTAATCTTTTCTTCTGTACTTCAGTAGCACTTGTCTGTACCCCTAAGGCTTTTTATTACATTCTATGTAGTGTTGTTATTTGCTAATTATGCATTCACTTATTTAGCAGACATTCGAATCCCTGGGCCCTACTTCCAGGACTCTGATGTTTTGGTTTGGGGTGGAGGCATCAGTATTCTTTAAATGCTCCTTAGGTGATTCCAGGGTTAAGAACTAATGGAATAAAGATATAACACAGTGCCTGGCCTGTAATAAACACTCAGATATTTGTGACAGATTTTAAGCTTTTAAAACCAAGGACAATACCTTATTTTTGTATCTCCCATAACACCCAACAAACTCTTGCCAATTACTATATATATATATATATATATATATATATATATATATATATAAAATTAGGCAAAATGCACAGTTTTATTCAGTTTTCATGATATTTCATGTAATTAGTTGTATGGGCCACTCAGAATATACTTGGATTACTGTGTAACTAGAAACTGCTAGACAAACAAAACTGTGAAATGTTTTTTCTGCTCTTGTTTGTATTTTTAAAACAAATTTAAAAATACCTTCTAGAGAAATCTTGGATTTAGTGAACTCTAAACTAATCTGGTGTTTGATCTGTGGGTTAAATAGAAAAAGCCCCATTCTTTAATCTCTTACATTCGTAAAATGTGTATATATTGACTTCTTAGAGACTTTAGTTCAACTATGATTAAGAACCTTTATAGATAAATGTAGTAAATATAGCAAATAAATGTACCATGCTTTTGAGTAAATATCATATTTATTCCAACCTGTAGCCGGTGAATGCAGCAGAATTACCAGACTGTGAACATTTGATCTATTAAGACCAAGTGACTCCTGACTTGCTGCTTTTATGTAATGTTGATAGGAAACTTTCTTTTCTGAAGGAAGATTTCGTTTATAATTTTATGGGATGTTAGTGACCTTTTAAAGTGTTTATGAATACTCATAGTAATGTGACTTAACCTGGCTTTGAGTAAGACAGCACTCATGCTCAAATCTAATACAGGTGACTTGGGTACATTCTTTACAATGACTGACAGTACTCTTCCCTGTTGGTTGTCTGTCAAAGCTGCAGAAATTACTTTCCTCTTCTTGACATTTCTCTTCTTCCTCTTCTGTTCTCTGCCTTTTCTTTCCCTCCCCTTTGTTCCAGTGTTAGATAGCAGCTGGGTCTGCTGAGATGGTAATTTTGGTCTATAGGTAAGGAAAAAAGACAAGAGAGGCAGAAAAATTTGTTGTTATTGTTTGTTTGGCTTTTACTTGTTTCTCCAGTCCTCATTTTCACTCACCTCCAGACTTAGGAGTAGAAAGTGAAAGCAGGTGACACTCTCATTACTGTTAAAAATCCCCTCCTCCCAGACTATCATTTGTTTAGCATCCATTGTTTTCCTGTCTTTGTTAAGTCCTTTTATATGTGTATATTCTCATTAGATCCTTATAACACTGCCAGGAATTAGGTGGTATTATATCCATTTTACGGATGAGTAAGCTGAAGCACAGAGTAACTTGCCCATGTTCTCACAGCTAGTAAGTGACAGTGTTGGATTTGAACATATGTATGTTTTGTGTGTGCCCTTAACTATTTGGTCAGAGGTTGCTAAAACCTAGCAGCTGGTGGGCCATAACCAGTTGTTTAAAATTTCTTAAAAATTAGCTATCAACACTTTTGAAGTAGAGAGGTTTTTAAATTCATATTCCTGGTTTCTTTATTGCCACATTGCCGCAAATGCCTGGAACTTAGTAGCACCTACACCCTGTAGAAGAGATATGTGCCTCTAGGGTATCACAGACCGTACCTGGCCCGCTTCACCATTTATATTACCATCCTGGTCCCTGTAGGTATTTCAGTTTTTGAGCTTTGCATCATCACTCTTTACTATCTCTAGTAATTCCTTTTATGCCTGAACTTGTGTTCCAGAGCAAAGGAGCCACAGAATATTTTTATTCGTACAGCTTTTCTTCCCAATGTCAGGTCTGAGAATAGTCATGTATTAAGAAGATGCCTTATGTTTCTGGAATTATGCACATATTTTCATTTTTTTAGGTAATATTTATTGATAGTGCTGGTAAAGGATCAGATGGAATGTGGTTCAGAAATAGTGGAGAGTATTGAAGAAGCGCAGGTTGCTTGTCAGCACCTACTGCCCTGAATATGAAGTCCTTCAGCAGGAAATAGACTGCCTAGAGTGAATTCGGTGTTCCTCACTTAGCTCACCAAAGTACACTATTGCCTTCACCTAGCTCTGAAAACCAAGTGATGAAATAGAATGGGAAAATCTGGGATGGGAGGGTGTCCAGGAAGCACAAATTTGGGGCTAGCACCATTGTTTATGTTTAAGGGCTGTTCTTTGTCCCATGCAAGTGAGGAGGTTGAAGGCCTTAAACCACATGGGGAATTCCTGAAGTTATCTGCTTTCTGTCCCATAACAGTTAACTCAAATCCAGACACATTAGTCACAGTCAATGGGTAAAATGTGTAAATCTTATCCCAGAAGACTACAATTTTCTCTTAAAAACATTATTTATAGCTGGTGATTAAGTTGTTTATGTTGATAAGTTGCTATGTTAGGTTTATTACAGATCAAATAGGTCTTTAGAATGTCATGCTATAGGGGCCGGCCCCATGGCCGAGTGGTTAAATTCGCGAGCTCCAGTTCAACGGCCCAGGGTTTCACTGGTTCGGATCCTGGGTGCAGACATGGCACTGCTCGTCAGGCCATGCTGAGGCGGCGTCCCACATGCCACAACTAGAAGGACCCACAACTAAAATATACAACTATGTACTGGGGGGATTTGGGGGGGAAAAAAATAAAGGTGATTTATTATTTAAAAAAAAGAATGTCGTGCTATAGATGATCGAATTTAAGAAGAATTCACAATAAGGAGATCTTTATAGGAAGTATACATGCAAGTAATCACTAGATGTAGTTAGCTTTCTTGCTCTAAGTTGTGCTTAGTAATGTAGTTTCAGAGCACTCTTCCCCCCTTTTTAGGTCTTCTTCCTCTGTGCACAACTATGTCTTTTCTATTAACCATATTGTCATTATTAATGCGTCTGTCTCTTAGCTGTGAGTTCCTTGAAGGCAGAGTTGAATGTCTCATTAGTTTTGTGTTCCTCTTTGCCTAGCACAGTGTTGGGGCATCTGATACGTAAGGGCTCAGTAGCTTTTAATCTTTATTTTTTGCTTTCAGGAGAGTCTTACTGGAAGGATTCTGTTTCAGCGGTGACCACCATAGTCTTTGTTTTACCTCTGTTTCAGAAAAATTTCTCCCTTGATTCATTGCCTTTAGTGTTCTCTCGTTCTTGTCTTCTGTTCACACTTATTTCCTGTTTGAGGAGGGATTATGGTTTTGTCCCTATAGCTTTCAGTGAGATTCTAGTTGGTTTCTTAATTCTCATGACAGAGTGTTAGAGGTATATTTTGAAATACTTCTCCGTTTCCTTATGTTTTTAAGGAAAACCTGAAGTAAAAACCTAAAATAAAACCAGTCCTTGAGATTTATTTTTTGACGGTGAAATACCTCTTAAAGCTATTCCCATCATGGTCAGATGTGTCAGTTGGTTTACTGTCCCGCTCTCCTTTTTTATTCTGGAGCCCTTCTTCATTTCTAATGTGATCTTGTTCTCTAGGCCTACTGCACAGTTGTTATCCTGGGATGTCAGATCATAATCATCCTGGGAATTGCCTTTACCTCACTTTTCGCTCATGCTCCAGTCAGTGTTTCCTTTGTTTTCGTTTCTTTGCCTCCTCATTTTGTTGTACGACATCCACTTGTAGCTTGCTGGGAAAGGGTGCAAGAGATTGTTTTTACTTTCTCATTGTTATATTTTTATAGTACTGTATTCTTACTTGGATGTAATTTTCTTTTTCTTCTTCTCTAAGACTTTTTAGAGGTTTTAGTATTTTTTTCTTCTTTCTTCATTATTTCCATTCACCCCTCTTTCCCCTATTTGTTTGTTTTGGTACCTTTCTTGTTGGAATCTTCCTCAATATTTGGTGTTCCTTGGCTCTTCATTTTTTGAGAGTCCACTCTATTGATACGTAATTTACATACAATAAAATGCAAAGATTTTGATTATTCAGTTTAATAAGTATTGACAAGTGTATTCTCTTGTGTTACCACCAACCCAGTCAAAAATATAAAACATTTCCATCACTTCCCTCCTACCTCTTTGCAGTTTGTTGCCTACAATCCCACCCACACACCCCTCACTCTGTTATCTGTCAATCCCTATCTTCATTACCATAGCTAGTTTTGCCCTTTAAGACTTTCCTATAACACGGTGTATAGTGTACGTTCTTTTGTGTCTCACTTCTTTTACTCAGCGTAGTTTTTGAGATTCATTTATGTTGTTGCATGAATCAGTGGTTTCTTCATTTTTATTGCAGAATACTATTTCATTTTATGGATATACCACATTTATTTATTTACCTGTCCATGGACAAGGGGTTGTTATTTCTAGTTTTTTGGCTATTAATAATAAAGCTCCAATGTACTTTTCTGTGCAGTGTTTTTATTTCTCTTGTGTAAATAACAAGGAGTGGAATTGCTGGGTCATAGGGTAAGTGTGTGCTTATCTTTATAGGAACTGCCAAACTCCTCATTTATTTTTGAGTGATGCATTAAAAGGTTGATTGGAGGGGCCGGCCCCGTGGCCGAGTGGTTAAGTTCGCATGCTCCGCTTTGGCGGCCCAGGGTTTCACTGGTTCGAATCCTGGGCGCGGACATGGCACCGCTCATTAGGCCATGTTGAGGCATCATCTCACATACCACAACTAGAAGGACCCACAACTAAAAAAATATACAACTATGTACTGGGAGGATTTGGGGAGAAAAAGCATGAAAAAAAAGAAGATTGGCAACAGTTGTTAGCTCAGGTGCCAATCTTTAAGAAAAAAAGCAAAAAAAAAAAGTTGATTGGAAGACTTAGGTGTTTGACTATATGACTTGTTGACTTGTGGGTTTTCCTGTCGGGTAATTAGTTAAGAACCCAGCCACTTCTATAGGGGGAATGGAGACCTTCCCCTCACCCCATGTCAGTAGCAGTAGATCTTTAGCCTAGCATCATTTACTTTCTTCAGAGAAGAATCTTCCTTTATTCTGCCTAGGTGGTGTACATGTCAGAGTAGGGAAAGGGAGGGTGGCTAGATGCAAATGCTCACTTACTCTTCACCTTTTTTCATACCTCATTATCCCTCCTATAGCTGTCAGCTAAATCTGGTGTTTCCATGTGTGGAGCCTTTCTGTCTCAGTTTCTCCAGGGAATGTATCTCCAGTCTTTTGATATATATCTACATCTGAAAGGTTGGTGTGACAGTGGTGGTTGTGTGGGTAGGTGGTAGATTGGTGCTTGACTGCATCGTGCTGCAAGGGACTTGAGAGTCTGACCATTCCTCACATAGGCTTTCAACTAGTCTCTTCTTACCCTTCTGCCTTTTGTAGTAATTGGTACCATCAGTTCCTGAGCCTTTTTTGGGTGCTCTGGGCAGGATAAATTAGTTTGCTTCTTGTTCACATTTCTCAGCTGCTAGTGCTTAAGTTTCAGCTTTCTTTGGTCTACTTAAGTCAATCACCACTCCTCCAGAAACTTAATGTTCACCAGAAAAATTTGACCATCTCTTAGGTCCTCAGTTCTCTCTTCTCCTATTCTCTTTGTCCTTGTGAGTTTATATCCTTTTTCAATTCTTTCTGAAACCTAGAGAGAGAAAAAAACACTTGTTCAGTTTTTCATTTTTTCCTGAAATTGCTTGTTCTTTCTAAAACTAACTACATTAATATTATGTTTTCCTACCTTAAAATTTTACTAGACTTGATTCTAGTCTATTTTCCGTCTTGCCTAAGTTTTTATTTTTAAAGTTTTCAAAGTTTCATTTGTATAGTGAACTTTTATGTACTTCGTCTGCAGATTAAATGTTAGTGGGTTTATTTTCAGTAAATATGGATCTGTGGCAATATTTTAGTGTCTGATATTCTATTTCAAGCATATACAATAATTTATCTAATCTGTCCTTTGTTAATGGATGTTGTTTGCTTCTTATAAACGCTTTAAAAAGCTTATGCATACATTTTCTCAGGTTATAAATGAATAAATTCATTAGTTATCAGATTGCTAACTTTTAACATATTACCAAACAGTCCTTCAAATAATCTGTAACCAACAGTGTATGAAATTATCATTTTATATCCCAGTGATTAATTTTCTTGTCTTCTCCTCTTAGACTACGAACCTCCTAATTTGTTAGTAAAGCCATTAATGAAAATTAGACGTCTTGAAGAATTAGGTATTCCAGTAGCTGAAGTAATTTCTTCTTCATTACAGTAATTTCTGAGATGAGCTTTCTTCTGTTTTTCACTTTTTCATTCTCCAAAGGAAAAAAAAAGTAGTATTGTTGACACAAAATAACCAATAACCATTCCATAGATAAGAGAGATAAGGTAAATTTTACTTGAGCCAGAGTGAGGATTAAAACCCTGAAAGGCCTTAGAAAGCGGTCTGGAAAAGGATGGTTTTCTGTACAGTCTTAAACCTTTTTAGAACAGAAAACACACCCAGGGTACGTTTGATCAAAGTTTGAAAGAGGTATTTAGTTGCAAATTAGCAGGTCGACATGACCCTGATGCTGGGAAAGGAACTAATGGGCTGTACTAACAGGATGTAGGAGGGGAAGTTTGCGTTCTTGAGAGAGTGCATTGTTGAATGGTTAAAGCAGCTGTACAGTGTATGTTTGATAAGTCAGGTTTCTTAGTTCAAGGCTCATCGGTTTTGAACCGGATGGTTACCCCATATACTTCAATATGTGAAAATCTTTTGTCAGTCTATTGGGGGTGTTAATATTGTGAGTCCAATTTTTAAAGAATTAAGCATCTAATATTCACACTTTTCTCTAGCTACTTATTCAAGTATTAGTTCTCATTGTTTCATCATTGCCCTCCATGTTGCTAAACCCTGGACTTTCCCTCCCTATGACAAACATTTATTGAATGATAATCTATGTGCCAGGCATGCTTCAGTCTTTAAGTTGGTGGTCCTTTCTGCCTTACTTGAGGCTGTGGACCAGTCTCTTATTCCTGTTCTTTGGAGACTACACTCTTTTGTGTTTCATGTTCTAGCTATTCCTTATCAATCTTCTTTGAGTATTTTTTTCTTCCTCTGCAGACACTGTAAGCATTGGTTTCTTTCAGTTTTGTCTCTGTCTCATTATGCTTCTAATTCATGGTTTTAATTGCCACCTATATGCTGATGACTTCTAAGCTCTCCTAAGCTTTATACTCCTAATTGTAAAAGCCCAATGGATCCCCCAAAGGTTCTTATTCAATGGGTCCTTACCAGAATTTATCATCTTTTCTTCCTTACTTACTCTTTTCCGTACATTCCCTTTCTCCATGATCATACCATCCTTCGAGTTTTAGAATCCTGGATATTATTCTAGATTGCTTCTCCTTTCAGTCAAGCTGCAAGTTCTACTGACTTTTCTTTTTAGATGCTTCCCAGATTTAGCTCCTTTTGTTCTTGTAGTAGCAGACTCCTTTTTGCTTCCAGGTTTGTTCTGTTCTGTACACTGCTACCAGAGTGAACTATCTGAATTGTATCTGACTGTGCCCTGTTTCCTGTCTGCCTGGAGTTTGTATCTGAATTATATCTGACTATATCCCTTCCTTATGACAAAAGAGAATCTCTATGAATTAGTCAATGACTGCCTTTCTAGGTTTATCATTTACTACTCCCTGCCTTGTTTATTTTGTGCTAGTAACATAGAGTTGTCCATATGCTGTATATTTTATTGTACTTTGAAACAAACTTATCTCTGCCTGGCTTGCCCTTGTCCTTTTTGCTTGAATTAGCCTTTAAAATTTTATGTAATCATCCTCTGTGCGGATGTTTTCTCTTTCTTCTGCCACGGGCTAAAGGTACCATTTTCTGTTCTTCCATTGTGGTCATTGTACTGATGGTGTAATATTAAAGAGTATTTTTTTTTTTGTCCTTGTAGATTGTTCTATTCAGTGAAAAAAAGTTCTTCAATGCCTAAAATAAAGTAATGGCTCAGTAATTTTTTTTTTTTGATAGTAGGTGTCTGGCAATTTTAGGTTGTTAGAATCATCTATTTATAGATTACTTTCTTTGTAAATGATGACAAAATCTAAGCTAAACTTGGAGACTGTCATCCACATGGATAGATACTTGATCAAGGAGTACAAATAATATAATTTTTATCCTAAAGGAAATGTGTGCATTGCCTCTGAAAACATATTAATGCCAGAAACTAATGCCATTTAACTTACCTGCTAATTTGAAACACTTGTTACCTCTTCCTTGCCCCTCCCCAAAATTTGTATGCATAATTTAATGTTCTGTCATTGGAAGATAGTGGGTCACGAATTTTCATATTTATTTTGTAGATTAGATTTGAACATATTAGAATTATGACAAAATATCTTTGAGTTTTTTTACTTATCTGGAAAGAGATGTAATGTTTGCCAATTTTTGTTAGGAGCTGGGTTGAAAAAATGTAAAGATTTTGAGAGACTTTTTTTCTCTTCTGGTTTCTTATCCACCTTCTATTTCTGAATTACAGTTACAGATGTAGAGCTGAAAAGACTGAAAGATGCCTTCAAGAGGACCTGTGGGCTCTCATATTATATGGGCCAGCACTGCTTCATCAGGGAAGTGCTTGGGGATGGAGTGCCTCCAAAAGTTGCTGAGGTAATCTTTATGTTCTAGATTTTCCTTTGAGATAGTTATCCACCGGCCTGAATTCTTGAGGGGCGTCCTGGTCTTAACAGATTTAGTCTTCGCTACAGTTAATTTTCTTGCCGAGTAGGTAAACAGGTCTTGTTTTAGATGTCAATATGACTGTGCTCTTAGAGACCAACTGAGAGTACTACAGAGTTGCAATTCTGCTTCTTTTGTACATCTGAGCTTTAAACCCACTGATTATAATCAGGGGACCATTAGTATGACTGACTTCTTCTTATAGACTTTATCACTCTTATGTGATTTTTAGTGGGAGTATGTTTTATAAATTTTGTGTTAAAGAAAATCTTTCCATATAGTAAAAACCTAATTAAATTAATTCTAAAAAATTAAATTTTGTAAATGAAACACTAACTTATTAGAACTTGTCTTATTTAAATTCTACTAAAATTTTTAGATAGAGATAAAATGTGCTAAGTTGATATAAATATTCCCTTTCTAAAAATAATGACTTTACTATTTTATAGGCATATGCACAGATATGCATTATGTCATTCTAAATGTGAAATGAGAATAAAATTAATAAAACAGGGAAAATTATAGAAATTTTAAGCTTGGCATATTACATAGAACCTTAATTCACCATTCCTAATTAGTTACAGGTTCTATTTCTAACCTGTGTTGTGTGCTTTTTAACCTTCTGGTCTATATAATATGGAGATTACATTTGTTGTTTTTTTGTGTGTGTGTCTTAATTTTACTTGGGTAGGGATATATGTTCCATTAATTCTCTTATATGTATTCTTGTGTAAAATTATGTACTTTCTTGTGGCATTAATTTGGATTTATGACAGGGTTATCTTTTTTCCTAATACTATTTATTGGGTTCTCTGTTTCAGTATGAATTCGTTGTCCTGTTTTCTTTTAATTTTTTTGTCTTAAATGCTGGTATAATATAAAAATTTGGAATTTAGAATTTTTCATTTTAGGATGAAACTAGCAATTTAATGAGATATAATATAAGATGCCAGTTAGAGGAAGTGATTTAAACTGAGTCCATAGTAACTAATACAAGATGCTTCCAAATTCAAACATATACTGACTTCAGCCTTTCTCTCCCCTTGGCTCCTTTCTTAAGGTCAAAACTGTCAGACTCAGTGTAATTCATGGTGCTGGGAAAAACTTCGGTCAGATTTATCTGCCTACTCTCTTTGGATCATATATAAAGATTTACATATGTACATCTGTACACCTAAAAACAGATATCCGATCAGGTTTTTGTCCAATTTTTAAATGGATTGTCTTTTTATTCTTGAGTTGTAAGAGTTCTTTATATAATCCAGATACAAGTCCTTTATAAGATACATCATTTGTAAATATATTCTCCCATTCTGTAGATTGTCTTTTCATTCTCTTGATGTTGTCCTTTGAAACACAAAACTTTTAAATTTTAATGAAATCCAATTTACCTGTTTTTCGTTTTATCACTGGTGTTTTTGGTGTTGTATCTAAGAAACCATTGCCTAACTCAAAGTCACAATGATTTACTCTTCTGTTTTCTTCTAAGAGTTTTTAGCTCTTAGATTTAAGTCTCATCCATTTTGTGTTAATTTTTATGTATGATGTGAGGAGTCCCACTTCATTCTTTTGCAAATAGTTCTCTAGTTGTCTTAGCACTGTTTGTTGAAAAAACTATTCTTTCCCCATTGAATTGTCTTGTCAGTCTTGCTGAAAATCAGTTGGCCTTAATAAGCATAAGGTTTTATTTCTGGATTCTCAGTTCTATTTCTTTGATTTCTCTCTTTCCTTGCTTCAGTATCACATTGTCTTGATTACTCTAGCTTTATAGTAAGTTTCGAAATCAGACAATCTCATTCCTCCAACTTTGTTCTTGTTGAAGTTGTGTCTGTTCTGGGTCCTTTGTATTTACATATCAATTTTAGGATCGACTTGCCAATTTCTGCAAAAAGGGGATTTTGATAGGATTGCATTGAATTTGTAGTTTGATTTTTGGGAGTGTTGCCATTTTTAACAATATTAAACTCTTCTGATTCATGAAATTAGTGTCTTTCCATTTATTTAGATTTTTAATTTCTTTCAGTGATGTTTTACTTAAGTTTTCAGGGTGTAAGTCAAATGTCCATCAACTGAACAAAATGTAGTTTATTTATACAGTGGAATATTATTTGTTAATAAAAAGGAATGAAATTTTCTGATACGTGCATGGAGGAACGTTTAAAACATGCTAAGTCAGAAGCCAAACACACAAGACCACGTATTTTTTTTTATTCTATGTAAGTAGCCAAATCTGTAGAGACAGAAAATAGATTAGCGGCAGTTTGTTAAAAATTTAGGTGATTTTTTTTTTTTTCTGACTCGCTTGCGTGGCAGCTACGACTTCTTCCCTTGCTCTGATTTTGGAGAGACAATCCATGCATCCTGTATTTTGGAGGAATCTATCCTTCCTGGCATGTCAGGCTACTTGGTTGCCCTGTGATCTCAGCTCTCTGATCGGCTCAAGAAATGTTGTAATATGATAGTTTATCTGGCTTTTTCTTGTTTTTAGATTAGGAGTGACATACTTTCATGCTTTCTGTGTCTAAGGTGGAAGTGGAACTGCCTGCAGCATAATTGTTTTTTTTAAAGATTTTATTTATCCTTTTTCTCCCCAAAGCCCCCCGGTACATAGCTGTGTATTTTTAGTTGTGGGTCCTTCTAGTTGTGGCATGCAGGATGCCGCCTCAGCGTGGCTTGATGAGCGGTGGCATGTCTACGCCCAGGATCCAAACTGGCAAAATCCTGGGCCGCCACAGCGGAGTGCGTGAACTAACCACTTGACCACAGGGCTGGCCCCTGCAGCGTAATTTTTATGTAAATATTTCATATATTTCATTTCATCCAAAACTTTCAAGAGTCTTGCTCTGTCCTTTGGACTATCTGATAAGAGTCATCACTGCGTAGAATAATTAAAGTAATTGTTTACAAGAATGATCTTAATTTAAAATCGTAAAATCCACAATGATAGTTTCAAGCTTCAGTTTTGTTGTAGTTAACACTTTTTTATCTAAACTCTAGCACAGTATTAAACACAAATAAAAACTTTATAAATAGTTTTAGTGATGAACTTCTTTTGTCCTATTATTTACTGACCTAGGCTTATTTTAAGTGAGGAAGGGTACTATTGGCATATGGATATTGATTAGTACATATAATATATTGTGTAAATTATAAAGTATTATAAGAAACTAAGTACTTCTATCTTTAATTAATCTCTGGTATTTTCTCAGCAAAGGAAGTCTTTATAGTTTCTCACACAGTAATCTCAAAGGATGAGTGAACCCTGTTAAATTCTGTTCTGGAACAGTTTCAACATTCATATAAAGTGAGCTTGTGGCTTATTTGAGGCATCTCTCCAAAACAGGCAGATCAGTAGATGGACTTAATCAGCTTTTTTGTGTATTTGGGAAAAGGAGAGAATTTATGAGTGTAATTCATCTTACAGTGCAGTTATTTGCTAAAGTGGACATAAGTTATAAATGGAAGTATGGGTGTGAGCAGATAGTTGTTTGTTTGTTTGTTTTTTGTGAGTAAGGTTCACCCTGAGCTAACATCTGTTGCCAATCCTTCTGTTTTTTCGCTTGAGGAAGATTAGCCCTGAGCTAACGTCTGTGCCTGTCTTCCTCTACTTTGTTTGTGGGATGCCTCCACCGCATGGCTGATGAGTGGAGTAGGTCCGCACCTGGAATCTGAACCCCAGGCTGCCGAAGCGCAGGGTGCAGAACTTTAACCACTCTGCCACAGGGCTAGCCCCTGGGCAGGTAGTTGTGAAGCTTGAATTTAGTTTTAGAGGATGGAATGGAGGATAGAATGGAGGATCTCTGTTCTGTGGCTGCAGGGGAATAAAGTTAAGTGATGGGATTTATAAACAAATGGTTAGTTGGAAAGGTAAGAAAGTAATCTTTCCACTGTATATGGCCTTTGTGAGACTTTTCTTAAAATCCTCTGGAGAGCTTGGACCTTAAATCTGGGTGAAGAGGGTCACCTACTCTTGGTGAGATTCTGAAATTAATGGGTTGAGACACAATAGGAATATTTTACTGTCAATATCTCCATAAGAAGAGCCACAGGAGTCACTTAAGCTGCCAATCATGGATGGAAAGAGAACTTTATTCCCTAGTTAATGTGTTTTTCTTTTTTTTTGGGTGAGGAAGATTGGCCCTGAGCTCAGGTCTGTTGCCAGTCTTCCTCTTCTTGCTTGAGGAAGATTGTCCCTGAGCTACCACCTGTGCCAATCTTCTTCTATTTTGTATGTGGGATGCTGCCACAGCATGGCTTTGATGAGCAGTGTGTAGGTCTGCTCCTGGGATCTGAACCCATGAACCCTGGGCTGCCAAAGTGGAGCATGTGAACTTAACTACTATGCCACTGGGCTGGCCCCCTAATCAGTGTTTTTCTTTATAGTAGAAGTAATAACATGTAGTCATATGCCCATAATGATGTTTTGGGCAACAACAGACTGCATAATAATGATGGTGCTCCCATAAGATTATAATGGAGCTGAGAAATTTCTATTATCTAGTGATGTTGTAACTATTGTAACATCATAGTGCAGTGCATTACTCATGTGTTTGTGGTGATGCTGGTATAAACAGATCTACTACACAGCCAGTCATATAAAAATATACCACATACAATTATGTACAGTACATAATATATAATAATAAAAGACTATGTCACTGTTTTATGTATTTACCGTGCTTTTTATTGTTATTTTAGAGTGTACTCTTTCTACTTATAAAAAAAGAAGTTTACTGTAAAACAGTATGCCATCTTATGCTGGCAGTAGCCTCATCCATCTTGTGTTTACTGCATCTCTTGATTGCATCATTTTCTCTTGTGCTTGATTTAATCTCCTACTGTTTTGTTCATCTTGGTCCCTAGCATACAGAATCCACTACTAATGTTGCCAGTAAGAGGCCATGTCAAGTAATAGACCTGGAAATGAGATTAAAAGTGATTAAGGACTGCAGAGGTGGAAAATCACTGATGGTTATTGCTCACCAGTCAGGCATGTCCCATTCCACCGTAGCTGCAATCCTGAAGAACAAGAACAAAGTGATGGCAGCTGTTAAAGGATCCGCTTCATTGAAGGCAAAAAGATTAACAAAAATTTGAGAAGGGCCTATATCAGACATGGAGAAACTTATAATGACCTGGATTGAAGATACAGAAGCGTATCCCTGTCAGCACCATGATGATCATGAGCATGGCTAAAACAAAAAGTTTGTTTGCAATGTTGAAAGAAAAGGCTGATGATTACTGTTAGCTGTTGAATTTACTGCTAGCTCTGGGTGGTTTAAATGATTCAAGAATTGTTATTACTTAATATGAAAGTGAGTGTTGAGTGTGAGTGCTGATGTGAAGGGAGCTGAAGAATTTTTGGAAACTCCAAATAAGCTGATTGTGGAGGAGAATTGCTTTCCAGAGCAAATATGCAGTATGGATGAAACCTCCCTATTCTGGAAACAGATGCCTAAAAGAACGGTTATCCATAAGGAGGCCAGGACAATGCCAGGTTTCACAACTTTTAAGGACAGGGTAACAGTCTTGTTTGGGGGTAGTGTTGCAGGCTACAAATTGAAACTCTTTGTGATCTGGCACAGTGAAAACCCCAGGGCCTTCAAGCATATCAGTAAGCACACACTGCCAGTGTACAGGAGCAGTAAGAAGTCATGGATGACCCAACTCCTCTTCCAACATCCCCTCATGCATTGCTATGCCAGGAAAATGGAGAAGTACTATTTGGAGAGTAACATACCTTTCAAGATTTTGCTTATTGTTGATAATGCTCCCAGACATCCTCGTTTTATTGGTGATCTTCATCCCAATATCAAAGCAGTGTTTCTCTCTCCAAACATCACTTCTTTGATCCAACCAATGGATCAAGGAGTTATGTAGGCATACTTCGGAGACATTGCAGGTTCAGTTCCAGACCATTGCAATATAGCTAGTCACGTGAATTTTTTGGTTTTCCAGTGCATATAAAAGCTATGTTTATACTATACTGTAGTCTGTTAAGTATTCTATAGCATTATTTCTAAAAACACAATGTCCATACCTTAATTAAAAAGTACTTAACTGCTAAAAATCACTAACCATCATCTGAGCCTTTAGCAAGTCATAATCTTTGCTGGTGGAGGGTCTTGTAAAAAAATGCAATATTGGTGAAGTGCAATAAAACTAGGTATGCCTGTAGCAGCTTTTAAGGCCTACCACCTGAGGAAGACCTTTGCCCAGGTTATTGCTGCAACTGAGTAAGACACTGAGAAGATGCTGATGCAGTTCTGGAAGGATTACAACTTCTGTGACTGCATTGAGAACCTTACTTGGGCTTAGGGTGATGCCACCAAGGAGTGTATGAATGACATCTGGAAGAGGACACACAAGTTCATCCATGACTTCAAAGGATTTGCTAAGGATGAGGAAGTTGCAAAAATCAAGAGGGCTGTGGTTGAGATGGCAGACAACTTTAACCTGGGTGTGGATGAGGATGACACTGAGGAGCTCCTAGAGGTGGTTCCTGAGGAACTGACTAATGTGGAATTGTTGGAACTGGAACAGGAATGTATCGCTGAAGAAGAGGTAAAAGAAAAGGGAACTTGAAGAGAAGAAAAAGAACCCCCAAGAAAACTCACAGTGAAGGGTTTTGCAGACCTCAGCAAGCTCCTCAAAAAATCTGAAACATGGTCCCTAACACTGAAAGGCTTTTACTAGTAGAGAGAAATGTTCATGGTGTATTATCTGCTTACAAGCAAATCTGTGATGAAAAAAAGAAACAAACTAAGCAAACCACCATGGACATATTTCTGAAAAGAATGACAACTCCTCAAGAAAAAGCTCAAGCAGGGCCAGCCCTGGTGGCATAGTGATTAAGTTTGGTATGCTCTGCTTTGGCAGCCTGAGTTCAGTTCCTAGGCTCAGACTTACACCACTTGTCAGTGGCCATGCTGTGGCAGTGGCTCACATACAAAAAAAATGAGGAAGATTGGCAACAGATATTAGCTCAGGACAAATCTTCCTCAGCAAAAAAAAAAACTCAAGTGGGTTCTTCAGGATGTATTCCAGAAGAAGGCATTGTTAGTGTAGCAGATGATAGCTCCATGTGTGTTATTACCTCTGAAGACTTTATAGTGGGACAGGATGTGGAGGTGGAAGAGAGTGATATTGATGATCCTGACCCTGTGTAGGCTTGGGTGAATGTGTGGGTTAGTGTCTTAGTTTTAACAAAAAAAGTTGGAAAAAAAACATTTTAAAAATAGAAAAAAGCTTATAGAGTAAGGATATAAGGAAAGCAAATATTTTTGTACAGTTATGCAATGTGTTTGTGTTTTAAGCTAAGTGTTATTATGAAAGAATCAAAAAGTTAAAAAAAATTAGTTTATAATGTAAAAAAGTTATAGTAAGCCAAGGTTAATTTATTATTGAAGACAGAAAAATTTTTTTTTTCTTCTCCACAAAGCCCCCATGGCACATAGTTATATATTCTAGTTGTGAGTGTCTCTAGTTGTGCTATGTGGGATACCACCTCAGCATGGCCTGATGAACGGTGCCATGTCTGCACCCAGGATCTAAACAGGCGAAACCCTGGGCTGCTGAAGTGGAGCGTGGGAACTTAACCACTCGGCCACAGGGCTAGCCCCAAAAAATACTTTTTTATAAATTTAGTGTAGCCTAAGTGTACAATGTTTATAAAGTCTACAGTAGTGTATAGTAATGTCCTAGGCCTTCACATTCACTCACCACTCACTCACTGACTCACCTAGAGCAACTTCTGGTCTTGCAAGATCCATTCATGGTAAGTGCCCTATACAGCTGTACCATTTTACTTTTACACCATATTTTTACTGTACCTTTTCTATGTTTAGATACACAAATACCATTGTGTTACAGTTGCCTATAGTATTCAGTGCAGTAACATGCTGTACAGGTTTGTAGTGTAGGAATAGTAGGCTGTACCATATGGCCTAGGTGTGTAGTAGTCTATACAAGTACACTCTATGATGTTTGCACAATGATGAAACTACCTGAGGACTTATTTCTCAGAATGTATCCCCGTTCTTAAGCGACCCATGACTGTATATCTTTCAAGTGCAAGGAAAGGTATTTTTGGCATCTTAGTGCAAAAGAATGATGAGCTTAAAAAGACAATAACTTGAGTCCTTAATATATTAATTAAGGAGGCAATGTAAATTTCTAAATTATATAGCTACTCTCTTTTAGAAAATATTTTTGTGGGCCGGCCCGGTGGCACAGCAGTTAAGTTCACATGTTCTGCTTTGGTGGCCCAGCGTTTGCTGGTTTGGATCCTGGGTGTGGACATGGCACTGCTTGGCAAGCCATGCTGTGGCAGGCATCCCACATATAAAAAGTAGAGGAAGATGGGCATGGATGTTAGCTCAGGGCCAGTCTTCCTCAGCAAAAAGAGGAAGATTGGCAGCAGATGTTAGCTCAGGGCTAATCTTCCTCAAAAAAAAAAAAAAAATGGGGGGAGGAAGAGGGAAATTTATCTCAAATTGAACTGAACTCTCATTTTTTACCTTCTCTGAAGACTTGCTTTGATAAATTCTAAGATAGAGGCTATTTTGGATGAGGAATAAGAGCTCATGGCAGTTTACAATTTTTAGAATTTGAGCATTGATTTCATTAGACTCATTGTTTCTAGGATAGATTAGTGTAATTAATGTTTTGATGCAATTCTGATCTTGCTTATAATAGTAACCATGTATTATTTGATAAAATATTAAATGAATAGAATTTGAGGGGATTGAGAAAGCATGGTCAAAACTAGGTAAATGAGAAGTAAATGAAAAATGTATTCTTCTTGAAATTGGAGTTTTCTGAACCAAGGCCACTTATTCTTAATAATCCAGTGTTTATATTTTTTAGAGTATTACCTATTCCCCAATCCCCTCCCCCGGAAATCTAATAACAGAACATTTCCATGTAGTATTAATTTGTAATGTATCCTATTGTTTTTGCATTCACTTAAAAGTGGTTTTCACCATTTACAAAATCTGCCAGGCAAGTGAATTTATAGTAGCTTCTCATTAGCTGTTTCTTTTAACTGGACACTCCTAAATCTCTATCCCAGGATTGATTTCAGTTCTGGATACTGGCTAGTATAGTAATACCACTCCACCATAATAGTAATACCATTATTCTGCAAAATCCTCTTACAAGAATGACCAGGACAGTGACCAAGAAACCATACTCCTGAAGTCAGTTAGCTTTGCTAACTTTGCAATCTTTGAACATTTAACCATTTCCAAATTAGAGAAAAATGCACGTTTTAAGCAAAAGCACTCTTAGAGCCTGGAGTGTTTTCAGACATAGTGATGAACATGTGAAAACAAACAGCTGATTAGTAGTATATTTTTCCATTAGTGTTGGTAAATTTATGCTTAGGTATTCATATTACATTTAGATGGCCTTTGGGAGTAAGGACATTCATTTACTAGATAGTCCAGGTTTAAGGGGACTATTTGATCATAGAATAATGATTTGTGTTTGTTTTCTTGTTTTGATGTTAGTTGATTGGTATTATTGATTTTATCCCTTTATGTTGGGTTTACTAGCATCTCGGGTAACAAACTTTCTTGACTACTCTAGTCATTGCTTTTTAGCTCTTGATACTATTGATCATTGACTGTTGTAATATACAATAACTAATGTGTTTATGTGAACCAGAGAAAAACAGCTAATGTTTTCATTTGTTTATGTTTAGATACACAAATACCATTACAGTAAGTCCTGATCTTGGTGTTATAGCTGACAGGAGAACTCTAAGCAGCATACTGCTTTAAAATCTTTCTTTGTAACTCGAATCTGTAAAATATTCACTAGTCTTTATGTTTAACTGCATCACTTTTTTCACAGTGTAGTGTTCATGCTGGGTCTTAAGTTTCATTGTTTTTCAGTATTTCTCTTTGTAAGATGAGACAAAAAAAGATTCCAAGTGTTCTGTTAGATGAAGATAATAACAGGATGTATCACTCTCTTGTAAAATTACATAAGGACTTTTAAAAAATGGTAGAGGGCTGGCCCTGTGGCATAGTGGTTAAAATTCCGTGCATTCTGCTTTGGTGGCCCAGGTTCGTGGGTTTGGATCCCTGGCACGGACCTAAACCACTTGTCAACCATGCTGTGGCAGCGACTCACATATGAAGTAGAGGAAGATTGGCACAGAAGTTAGCTTAGGGCTAATCTTCCTCAAAAAAAAAAAGTGCATTATTGTCTTGATAGTTCTTAACTGCCAACTTTTAGCCTAGAGTGGTTTTTAAACAGCTTCATAAACTATTGAAAAACAGAGTTTATAGTAGAAGAGGTGTCTTTATAGTAGAAGAGGTGTCATTTCATTAAGCATAATGGGACTAGTGAGTTCCCTGTATAAAACATTACATCAAGTACATTCTATAAATTATGAATGTTATAAGTGGTATGCCAGATGTCAAAGAAGGTATTCACTTATATTGGTACTAAAAATTACTCTTATAGAAAATAACTTATGCATAATCAGCTATTTTGAATCCTTGTGTATTAACTGAGCTACTGAAATGACTAGTATAGTAGATGATAAAAATAATTGGTATCCTTTTCAAGCCAGTCTTCCTAAGACACTTCAATCCAACAGCATATTCCTTAATTGGTATTATAAGATAAAATAAGGTTGATTTAATTTATAGCTTGCAGGATTAAAAACTCTGTCAAAATTTAGCTAATAAAGTTTAGCTGAGTTGGCCTATAGAAATTGTAAAATTCATATAAAGAGAATTCTAAATTGTAGGGAAAGCAGTTTGAGTGAATGTAGAAGGGACGTGTCTGAATTCTTGTCCTTTGCCCATCTCGCCCTATACCCACAGGTAGAATAAGTATAGCTATATTTTATTGAGTACCTACCTAATAAATTTATATTTTTAGCAGAAATGGAAGTATTTTTATGTTTGCCTTACATATGGCAGTTATTATCTTTTAAGACAGTCATCTTTGACTACTATCAGTTATTGTATTCAATATTTAGATTAAAATGTAGGGAGACGGTTTGCAAAATACAGTTGAACTTTGTATATTTCTATATTTTTGTCATTAAGTGGTACGTGTAAGAATCCTTCCTTAATGTATTTCTAAATGTAATTCCTTGATGCTTTATTTTTTCTGTGTAGCTGATTGAAAATATGAAGAGAAAAGAGTTTGTGTCTTTTGTACTTACAGATTTAGGGTACACTGTTTCCTGCCCAGTTCGCCTTTAAGCTATAAGAACATCCTGAAAGCACCATTTGGAGAATTGGAGGTGTTGTCCCAAATATTATGCTATTGTGAAAAATGGTGAACTTTAAAAAATTGTTAGCTATGTAATGGCTAACATTACATGCTATATACATTGTAGTTTTAAATACAGTCATATGTTGCTTAATGATGAGGATACGGTCTGAGAAATGCGTTAAGATGATTTCGTTGTTGTACGAACATCATAGAGTGTACTTACACAAACCTAGATGTTATATCATATGACACACCTAGGCTACGTAGTACTAATCTTATGGGACCACTGTTGTATATGCAGTCTCTTGTTGACTGGAATGTCATTATGTGGTGCGTGACTGTGCAAGTATGTACAATACATAAGCAATATAACTACATGTATTGTAGTTTCAAGTATAAATACATAAAATCTTATGATCATCAAAAATTGTGGTTTTACAATTAATTTTGTAATTAAGGAACATTTCGGTCAATTTTGGGATTTTCAGGGATGTTTTCTTAGGAAATAAATGGCATGAAGAAACAGCAATATATCCTTCTGTGTTCATGCAAACTGGTATAGGATAGCAAATTATTTATTGAAAAATGGTTATATATTGCAGCTGAAAAGGAAGTCCTTAGTATTGTCCATCCTTTTTTCACAGTATTTTTCTTTACTGAGAATCTTTCATTTATTCCCATTATCTAAATTAGATATTTGTTATAAAATGTCTATGATTTTTGTGAATGCATAAAAGTTCTTTGAAATAAACTCAAAATAATAGCATATAATAAATGAATTACAATACATACAGTAAAACTTAGCATTGTATTTTCTCTCATTAGTTAACTTTTCTCAATAATATACATTTTAAAATTAATCCATGGGAATATGTTTTAAAGACATCTTGTCCTATATTTTTACCTGCTAAAGCTAAATAATTGAAGTCTTTAATTTCTGATTATTTTTTCTCAGAGGTGATACTAATATAATATATTTCTTCACTGGGCTGTCTTTCTTTGACATTCTTCCTTTTAAATAGAAGCAGGTTAAAAATGTCCATTCTATTCATCATAAATATCGCAAGATGTTCTTTACAATGAGAATTTTCTTTATATTACTTTGTAAAATTATATTTGATGACTCAGCAATAAAAAGGAAGCTCTGTTGATATATGCAACATGAATGAATCAGAATCATTATGCTTAGTGAAAGAATCCAAGTAAAAATAGAGTACATGCTTATGATTCCATTCATATAAAATTCTAGAAAATGCAAAGTAATCCATCATGAGAGAAAGCTTACCTGGAGACTGGATGCTGGTGTTGGTGCAGGAAAAAGAAGAGGGAGGTATAAATTACATGGAGACATGAGGAAACTTTTGAGGTGATGGAAATGTTTGTTATTTGTTTTCTTGATTGTGGTAGTGATTTCAGTGGTAAGACTTGACATATGACAAAACTAATTAGTTGTACACTTTAAAGATGTGCAGTTTATCGTACTTCAGTTATTCCTCAAAAACTTTGTAAAAGATTTAATTAGATCTACTTTTGAGTTTTTCAGGAAGAATACTTGTATTACTTGGAAAAGTGAGCCTGAAATATAAAAATTGGCTATTGACAGAATAGATCATTTCCTTTTCAATCTTAGTTAGGATATTTGGATTTTAGTTGTAACTTTATTTACTTCGTGATCTTTTCCTAGTTACTTAAGTTCTGAGGCAAAAGAACCTCCAAACTTTTGATCAGAATTGTTGTAGAAATTTAGGTATATGACCAGCTTGACTGTAATTAGAAGTGTTAGAAGTGCAGTTAAATTGTGATATTCTGTTGACTTTGAGATCTGCCTGGAATGGAGGGGAGAAGGATGTGGGCTAGGTTAGGGTGGGAAAGTTGGGGCAATGAAAGGAAGGAATTACCAGTGATAAATTTGGAACTCTGCCTTTTCTCTCCTGATTTGAAGTTATGGATTAAATTAAGCTTTTAGAAAATTGAGGTTAAAGCAAAGAGATTCCAGCATAAGATCATTAAGAATATAAGATCCAGGATAACTAGCTTCTAAGAAAAGTGTGACTAATAAAGCAGGATAAGAACAGACAAGGGGAGCCAGTTGTGAGGACAAGGATCCAATCTTAGGATCATGGATTAAGGGATGGAACAGCAAAGAAGAAAGCTATCCAGGATATCTCCATAGGCAGAATCCAGGGATACTAACTCCAAGGAGAGCGATTTTGACTTGAAACCTAGTAGTTGAACCTGAAGCCTTAACAGCCTTCTTCAAGCACTCGTGGGTCTGAGGAGAATTCAGCTTCTTCCTTGGGTTGGAAATAAGTCAGCTATCAAAAAGGGACAGATATTTGCTTTAAAGGAAGCTAGTGAGTGGAAAGGGAGTTATAAGCTAGAACTTCAAAGAAATTAATTATTTTAAGCCAATGCCAAGCTAGTTGAGAGAGTATACCAATAATTTACCTCATTGATGTCTAGCGTCGTTGTAGTTTATGCTCTTAAGTATCTCCTGTAGTTGTGTATTTGAATAGACTTAAGTAGACAAGGTATCTTCAGAGACAAGAAAAGAGAGAGTGAATCTCAGGACTTGCTGTCTGTAACAGTAGGAAGTTACCTAACGCAGAGGTAGTAAGTAGTCTGGTTTCTCCAAACACCCTGGGATTAGCTTTTTGGTCTGATAGTCTGTCAGCTATAAATAGGTAATGTACAGAGGTATTCTAGATATTTTGTTTAGGTAAGGCTCCTTTGCTTTCAAACTTGAGGAAAGGAGAGAAGTAGTAAGGAGTGCTCTGTTCTTATGTGAAAAAATGTGGATTGTAGGGCCAATATAATACCAAGAATATGGAGCAACTAACATGTTTTAGTTTTTTCTGAAAATACTATTTAATATTTTCACTTTAAATTTAACAATTTATTCTTTAACGGTAAAGTAACTTGGCAGAGTAGTAATCTATGTAAATAAAATTAATTTCTGTCTCTTAGAATATCTTGCGAAAATAACCAGACTTATTTTCATAAAACTTGGTAAGCTGATTTGGGGAGATAGGACTTAAATTATAACCTATCCTATACTATGTGCATGGGTTTTCCTTTGGTTATTTTCTGGAGGAACCTCAAAGAGATAGGCGTCTTACAGAGTGCCTCATACTGAAGTCCAAGAATTCCATGTGACTTCCACAAGTATTAAGTCCCAGTTGAATGAGAAAATAAACCATGGTGTCAGATATAGACCCCAGATCGAGTTACAAGGTCAAATGGTCTGAAATGCAGGCTTTGATTTATGATTGATCTCTGTGTCAGTGGGAAATGCATCACTACCCTCTGCTCCTCAAAACCCCCATTGACTAAATTTATTACTTTTATTTTTCTTTCATGTAAAAGAATTTCAAAGGTAAGCATTGCAGGGATTCAATGGCAGCTCCACTTTGTCATTAGGGACCCAGGCCCCATTTGATCAAAGAGCCTTTCCAGAAGTCCGCACATTGACTTCCAGTTACATCTCCTTGGTTATTCCTAGTTACAAGAGACTCTGGGAAATGTAAGTTTAAACAGGAACATTAGTATCTTGGAAGAAATTGGGGTTCTGTCACTGAGGAAGAAAGGAAATATGGAATGTGTTACCAGCTAACACTTTCTACCACAGGCTTGTATCATAGATTAGACAGTATCGTGGAAGCTTGTTATTCCTATATAGATGAAAATTTTATTTAATAAAATTGCCTGGGCTGGCCCTGTGGCCTAGTGGTTAAGTTTGCATGCTCTGCTTCGGTGGCCCAGGGTTTCAGTGGTTCGGATCCCGGGCACGGACTTGGCACCGCTCATTAGACCACGCTGAGGCAGCATCCCACATGCCACAACTAGAAGGACTCACAACTGAAAAAATATACAACTATGTACTGGAGGGATTTGGGGAGAAAAAGCAGGAAAAAAAAAAGAAGATTGGCAACAGTTGTTAGTCATGTGCCAATCTTTAAAAAGAAATTGCCTTTTAAAAAATGTGTATGCAGTAAATGTTTTAGTTATATTATTTAAACTGAATTACAGTGCTCTTTTGTTTCAGTTGCTTAATTGTTCTAAAAGAAATAGGTTATCCTTGCCCATGGCACACGATTTAAAACTTACTGAAATGTTTTTAGTGAAAAGTAATCCTTCTCCATTTTATCCCCATTACCTGGAGTCCTTCCTCAGCAGTAACTAGTTACCCGTTTTGCAAATAAAGTTTTTAAGTTATTATTTTTATCAAAGTGGTGTATGCACATATTTAGAACAGAATCAGAAAGAGCTAGTGAAAAACAAAAGTCCTTCTCCCCCACCTACCTCAATCGTATCCCGGTTCCAGAGGCAACCACTTAGTAATAGCAGTTTCCAAAATATACCTCCATTTTCTGAATACTATTCTTAACTGCTATTTCTTAGTTAATTTTAGATTTTATCCTTTGCTTTCAGAAGATATTTGCAGAAGATACTTAGTTTTCTTGTACACTCCCCTCTACATCTTTCCAATGCAGTTATATCACACTTTTTGGTTAAATCAGTGTTTGTTATTTATTGCAACATAGTGTACTATGACTTAGTTTTCTTTCTTATTCACTTTTTTGTTTTCTCCTGGAGTTAACAGTTGCCTTATTTTTTCATTTGCTTAGTTTTCATACCTGTGGCTAAATCATCCCGTGCCATCCAACAGCTTTTTAGTATAATTTTCCATGAGACAAGGTTAATTTTTTACATTTATCTTCTAACTGTATCTTTAGCTTAAGTATTTTAGTTGTGATAGATACATGTATTATATCGTCTCTCTCTCTCTCCCTCCCTACCTACCTGCCTGGCTGCCTGCCTGCCTATCTGTCTATCTAATCAGGCTGTCTTTCTGTCTTCTAATATTCCATGAATTTTTGTGCTTTTTGGCCTTCTTTGTCCCAACTGTGAATACAAAAACTCTGATGTAAGATTTAATTAGTAAGTTTTCTTTATTTGCTGTTGAAGTAATGTGGAACATCAAGATAAAATATAGGGGGTGAATTTAACATCATTTGCATGTTGTTAAATTACCATTGATAACAACAATGGGAATATACTAGATATAAAATTCCATCTGTACAAAGCAGTTGACCTCAGAGTAAGGAGAAATCAGGCTTAAAATTATTTTTTTTCTTGCCTTATATAAAAGAAGCTAAGGTAGTCTTTTAAAAATCAAGTTGGTAGCATCTCTGAAAACGTGTTTTCATTTTTTACAGATTTTGGCTAGAGTTTAGCTTTTTAAATAGTTATAATTGGCACTGTTCATAGAAATTAGTAGGCAAAATAGCTTGCTTATGTTATTTTATGTATGGGTGGCAACTTTAGTTGTATTCCAGCTCTCAAGAATAATTTCTTCATTAATTTCCAAATGATAGAAGCAGTAGGGGTGTTATGACATTTACATAGAAAATAATACTGGCATATAATACCTAACATTAAGATTCATTCTGAACTATTTTCCCCATCTTCATTCTTTCTTGTTGCTACATTTGACTTTTTGGAATTTTAGATGAGGAATAAAATGGCTTATAGGAGCAGTCTTGAGAAAAGTTTGTTAAACCAAGTTTGCTTTGTATACCAGGTTCTTGCTTTAAATGAAATAGTGGTATTTTTTTCCTTACAGTTTCCTAATTACTGAGATATAATACATGCTATTCAATTCACCCATTTAAAGTACACAGTAAATGGCTTTTAGTTTCTTCACAGAGTTGTGCAACCATCACCACAATCAATTTCATTACTCCCAAAAGAAACCATATGCCCTTTGTCACCCCTGTTCTCTTCCTCCCCTCCTTTGCCAGCCCTATGCTAACTAATATACTCTTCTGCTTTCCATATCTGTAGATTTACCTATTCTGGACATTTCATATAAGTGGAATTATATGATGTATGGTCTTCTGTGACTGGCTTCTTTGATGTAGGTGAATCTTGAAAACATTATGCTATGTTGCAGCATGTATCAATCCTTAATTCCTTTTTATTGGTGAATAATATTCTGTTGTACGGACATAGCACATTTTGTTTATTCATTCATTCAGTTATGGATATTTGGGTTACTTACACTTTTTGGTTATTGTAAGTAATGATGATGTGAACATTCATGTGCATTTTTTGTGAACACTTGTTTTCATTTTTCTTGGGTATATATTTACCTTGGATGGAATTTCTGGGTTATATGCTAGCTCTGTGTTTAACCTTTTGAGGAACTGCCAGACTATTTTCTAAAGTCACTGCACCACTTTACATTACTACCAACACTGAGGGTTCCAGTTTCTCTACATCCTTGTCAACCTTGTTATTATCTGTGTTTTGATTATAGACAGCTAGTGGTTAAGAAGTGATATCTCATTGTGGTTTTTTTTTTCCCCGAGGAAGTTTAGCCCTGAGCTAACATCTGCCAATCCTCCTCATTTTTGCTGAGGAAGACTGGCCCTGAGCTAACATCCGTGCCCATCTTCCTCTGCTTTATATGTGGGACGCCTGCCACAGCATGGCTTGCCACGCGGTACCATGTCCACACCAGGGATCTGAACTGGCGAACCCCGGGCCGCCGAGAAGCGGAGTGTGTGAACTGAACCGCTGCGCCACCAGGCCAGCCCCTGCTGTGATTTTAAGTCACATATAATGTACATTTTCTTGGTTTGTAGTGTCATACCTATTAAATTCATCCCTCTAAGAACAGTATTTTAGACATATAAATATGATTTAGGTCTACCGAGGTACCTACCCTTCCCACTTTAAAGAAACAGCTCATTGAATCTACAGATGTATTAAAACACATCTTGTAAAATGGTGAGCCTATTTTGTACCTAGTAGTCACATTTCGCTTAATTTTTTCCTCCGTCTCATAAGGACTGATCCCTTGATACTATTTATTTCTGTTCATTAACTTTATTCAGTGATCACTGAGTGCCACCTATGGGCACTTTATTGAAAAGAGGTGACTAAAGTTGTGACAGAGTTGAAATGCAATGTCTTTTTCACTTAGTATCAGTAGGGTTATGAAGAAAGACATCCGATTAAAATGATTCACACTGAGATGTGTTAATGATTAATAGAGTGGGCCTTTACAAGGAGTTGTTGCTCTTAAAAGGAGGAGCTTGTTTTCCCAGATGTCCAATCAGTAGATTTAGGTGCGTGATTTTGTTGCTGTTATTATTGTATTTTTCAGTTCTAACATTTCCATTTGGCTTTTCTCTCTATCTTCTGTTTGTATGTGAGGCTTTCCATCTTTCCCCTCAGAAGCGTTTGCCTTCATTTCTTTGGGCATTTTTATAATGGCTGCACTAGTCTTTGATAAGTCCAATATCTGTCTCACGTAGTTGTTGATGCCTGTTGATTGTCTTTTCCTAACTGCATCGAGACTTTCCTGGTTCTTTATATGCTAAGTAATTTTAGATTATATTCTAGACGTTTTCAATATTATGTTATGAGATTCTGAGTCTTTTAAAATCCTATGGAGATGTTGATATATTTGTTTTATCACATCATTGATATTAATGGGTTCGGGTTGCAATTTCCAGCTAGTATTCTTTTGATTGTGGTTCCAATATTGGTTAAGTTTTCAAAGCCTTTGCAGTGCTATTTGGATCTGTCCCACACATACACCACCCAGTGGCCAGTCTTGGGCAGTGATCTATCCTGAATTTTAGTTCTCAGACTTTGTTATGCTATTTAGGGTCAGATCCATGCATGTGCGGCTAAGAGGCGAACCCAGGAGTTCAAAAACAACTTTCCCAAGTTCCTTCCTTCTCTCAGTATCCATAGGACTTTCGCTTTCCCTGGAGCTCCCATTTTCTGTCCTCCTGTCAGAAAGCTGGCGCTTTAGTTACCCTGCTGTGCCACACACTTCTCGCTATGGTGCCTGTGTCCAGAGCCAAGCTGTAGAACAAGAGAGAGAGGAAGAAAACAATGGGAGTTTGTCCCACCCTCTTGAGACCATTGCTACTCTGATTGGAGAGTGTGGTATGCTGAATAATGCCCCCACAAAATCTCCAAGTCCTATCTCTCAAACCTGCATGTGGCGTGTGTCTGTGGAATTGTGGTAATAAATGTGCATGTTCTAAAATGCTAGGTTTATTACTTATTACTCTATTTGAAAATATTTTAATTTATTTAATTAGGGCAATCTTCCTCGACTACTGGAAATAGGTTTATATAATTATGTATTCTTGATTGTTTAAATCTCAGTTGGAGATTTTCAACAGTGATTACTCTCTGAAAATTTATTGTGTGACATTGTTCTAATGATGATATTGAAGATACTTATAACCTGTCCTCTTTTGTTTTATGAGTATTTTAGTTGCCCTTGTGATTTAATAAAATAAAATTCAGGTGTTGACACACTGTTCATCAATCTTCATGTAAGTTGTTGAAGTTAAGTTTTGATTTTCCCATTTCTCATAGAGTTATATAGTATTTACTTAATAATTGAATGGTACAGTGTTTAAGTTAATGTAAGCCACCAAAGGTTGTAGGTAAGGGCATGAACTGGCATGAGTTTAGGAAGAGCTTGCCCTGAGCATACCTGGCTCTTAGTTTGGAATGGCAGGTCCAGCTAACAACCGTACTTTACTATAGTTTGCTCATTCCTTGTTTAGGTGAAATAGTTTTTGACCGCGAAAGTAGTTCTCAGAAGACCCTTGCTTACTGCAACTTTTACATTTAAGAAATAGGAATGATATACCAGTAGATCAAATCTTTTTCCATCTCAAAGGACTTCTAAAAGTTTCAGAAAAGTAAGTTTTCCTTCAAAACCAAGACACTTATCAATGAGATGAGGAAGATGTAAAGTAAGAAAGCAAATCAAACAACATGTAAAGGAAGATGTATGCATCTGTTTTTGATTAAAGTTCCACAAAATGTTGGTTCCAAGAAAGATCAAATTTCTCTTGTTCACTGTGTCTCCCTTACCCTGTTTGATGCCTGGCGTATAGATGCACAATAATTATTTATTATGTGGGATATAATTTTTATTACTTATTTGGCTTTATGAATAGTTTGCGTTTCCTTTTTTTTTTTTTTCTTCCTTTTTCTCCCCAAAGTCCCCCTGGTACATAGTTGTATATTCTTCGTTGTGGGTCCTTCTAGTTGTGGCATGTGGGACGCTGCCTCAGCGTGGTTTGATGAGCAGTGCCATGTCCGCACCCAGGATTCGAACCAACGAAACACTGGGCCGCCTGCAGCGGAGCGCGCGAACTTAACCACTCGGCCACGGGGCCAGCCCCTGCGTTTCCTCTTTTTAATTGGAAAAGTATTATTTCTTGTTTTTAAATAGGTTCAAGTTCTAAATGTGTGAATCTTTGTGGAATTTTTTTTCCTTCATCATTGTGCCCTTAGGAGAAAAATTAGCTATTAAAGCTAGTAATAGGGAAAAAATATTATTTAGAATACATTTACTATAAAATTTTTCCTAAAAATCCTTTCTGTGGTACATTTACTCAAATATTCTGAAGATCTGTTCATCCTAAATTTTAACTGGAATTTTTATTAAGATAAATACAAATTCGCATGCAGTTAATAAGAAAGAATACAGAGAGGTCCTTTTTGTGCTTTGCCAGTTTCCCCTGAAGGTCAATTCAGTGGCATTAATTACATTCACAATGTTATGTAATCTTCACTTTCTTTTTCTAAAATGTTTTCATCACCCCAAACAGAAACTCTGTACCCATTAAGTGATAATAATGCTGCCTTTCTCCCTCCCTAGTCTACTTTCTGTCTCTATGAAATTTACTTATTCTAAATATTTCATCTAAGTGGAGTCATACAATATTTGTCTTTTTATGTCTGGCTTATTTCGCTTTGCATAATGTTTTCAAGATTCGTCCATGTTGTAGCAAGTTTTAGAACATCAGTCCTTTTTTTTTTAATTATTTTTTATTTTATTTATTTATTTATTTATTTTTTTGAGGAAGATTAACCCTGAGCTGACTACTGCTAATCCTTCTCTTTTTGCTGAGGAAGACTGGCCCTGAGCTAACTAACATCCATGCCCATCTTCCTCTATTCTATATGTGGGATGCCTACCACAGCATGGCTTTTGCCAAGCAGTGCCACGTCCACACCCGGGATCCGGACCCGTGAACCCCGGGCCGCTGAGAAGTGGAACATGTGCACTTAACAGCTGCGCCACTGGGCTGGCCCCAGAACATCATTCCTTTTTGTGGCTGAATAATATCCCGTAGTAACTAATAACTTTCAAAAGCGGTCAGTTTTTCATTCAAGCATCCTTGTCTGTTTAACATTTCTCTTACATTGTTAGAGGTTTTGTATCTTGCTAAGTGTTGGATATTGTAAATTGCTGTGGGAAATCAACTTGAAAATGTAGAATGTCATGAATTCAGTGAAGCTTTTGTTTTTTGTTTCCACCCTATTTAAATTTGGGGGCATTGAAACAGTTCTGTATATTCACCTGACTAGTCTCAAACTTAATTTCCAGCTTTATAGATGGGGGTGGAGCTAGAAGCTACTGGGCATTTTGGCGGAGTATCATGATCCCAAGATTTCTGCTGTCTTTACTAGAGCCCCCATTGGAAAACTGCTAACTCTCAGAGATGGAATTCAGCTATTTGAATTGGGAAACTGGAACCTTTGGCGTGTGAACAAGTCCTTCCCCCCTGCAGTTGCATAGTTAATATGCATACTGGTTAATCCCATGCTGTTACCTAGATGGAATTAGATTAGTGAACAGTAGGGGAATATTTAATTCTTTAATCACTACCATGCAGCATAAAATTGTATTAACTTAAGCAAAAAGATCATAGCTTTGTTGGCTATAATTTCCAAGCTTGATCTTGTTCTTCTATCCTTACATATACAGTCATGTGCCACATAACGATATTTTGGTCAATGATGGACTGCATATACCAGGTGGACCCATCAGATTAGTACCATATAGCCTAGATGTGTAATAGGCTATACTATCTTAGGGATTTTTTGTTTTTGTTTTTTTTGCTGAGGAAAATTAGCCCTGAGCTAACATCTGTTGCCCATCTTCCTCTTTTTTTGCTTCAGGAAGATTGGCCTGAGCTAACATCTGTGCCAGTCCTCCTCCACTCTATATGTGGTCACTGCCACAGCATGCTGACGAGCAGTGTGGGTCCACACCTGGGATCCAAACCTGTGAACCTGGGCCGCCGAAGCAGAGCTCACCAAACCCAACCACTATGCCATGGGGTTGGCCCCTGTACCATCTAGGTTTTTATGAGTATACTCTATGATGCTCGCATAATGACAAAATTGCCTAATGACATATTTCTCAGAAGTATTCCTGTCATTAAGTGATACGTGACTGTACTAAGTTTTTAAGAATCTCTAATTTAAATGCATTACATTTAGTCTTGTTGCCTTTATCCTAGCGTTCCAGCCTAAGATGAATTTGAATCTGTATTCTGTTACCTATTTTATTAGCCATTCCTTTCAGCTTTATCATTTACAAAATTAATATACATGCCTTCTATGTCACAATCCAAATCACTGATAAAAAATGTTTAATAGTTATGATCAAAAATGCAGTCTAGTTGGCACTTCTTTAGAGCCTTTTTTCCAAGGAAGATGTAGAATTTTTAATCAACACTCTTTGTGTTTCTGATTCTTCAACCAGATTTGCATGGCCCTAACTATAATATTCAGCCCTCAATTTGCCATATTATCTAAAATGTAGTATTATGAGACCTTATCAAATACTTGCCTAAATAAAGTCAGCATACATTTACCTGAATTCTTATTACTTAATTTGATTACTGCACCATTTTTAATTTCTACTAAATGATCTTTGTCATAACATGGAATTTAACTAATTTTTTTGTAACTTCTAGGCTAGCTTTGGGTTAGGCATATGAAGAAGTTGGTCTACTTCTTATATGTGATCTGTTAGAGAGAAAGATGCATTTAAAAAAAATAATTCAATTTTATAAAGGTTTGAATTGAGCCCTTTTCAAAGTAGGAGTAGACAAATGTAAGGATTGATATATTCAATAGTTAAAAGATAGTTTTATTCATTTAAAAATAGTTATTTACTGTATTATTGTAAAATAGCGGGTTTATCAGGTTGACCTTTTCCCAGTTCTGTAGACTGTTAATTCTTCCAAAACTAATGGTCTGTCTCACCATTGGAGGAGAATCTGAAGGATAAGATTATTCTAAGTCTTAAACTTAACTTTGCCAAGATCTATTTATAAGATTCAAAGTCATTTGAAGTAAAATCAAGTGATATCTGTATAAATTTGATGTAAAATGACCTACTTACGGAGTAAACAGATGACCTGTGTATTATGACTATCTTTAAATATATATTTTCCTAATGTCATTTATAGATAGATAGATATAAATAATAATAATGATTGCTGAATGTATAGCAGTAAACAATCGGGTAAAATCCCTGCCCCTCATGGAGCTTACACTTTTGTTGGGAATTGGGAGAGACAGATAGTAAACAAAACATACAAAACGAAAAAATTGCCCTTCATTTAAAACTCCTAAATGACTATACTTTGCATATTTTATCCTCTTCAACTTTCCTTTAAGTGACGTTAATAGAATGGTATATGTATCAGTTCTTTTGGTCTTAAGGAAGTTTTAAGTTTCCTAAAATAATAGGAGGTTATAAGGAATATAGGAATCTTAGGCTACTGCTGTTTCTGATTTTAACATTGGAGTGGGCTCACATTCAGAAGAATTAAATAGAGTTCAGGAACTTCAAAATTGTTTTAGGATCCTATGGATTTTAGTCATTAATATGTCACGTAAATCTACTCTTTGTTTCTTATAATTGGTAGCATTTTAAGGGAAACTTTAAAGATGCAATGGGAGTAAGGATAATTATAAGGAAATTGAAACATATCAAATAATGATATTTTAAAAAATACCCTCTTTGGACACTGTCAGAGGTTTCCAAGACCACCCCCAGATTCGTGATTCACTAGGACTCCTATATAGAACTCAGCATATAGTCGTATTCACTGCTGTGATTTATTATAAAAAAGGATACAAAGCAAAATCAGTAAAGAGAAAAGACGTATGGGGCAAAGTTTGGAGGAAACCAGGTGCAAGCTTCCAAGAGTCTTCTTCCAGTGGAGTCACACAGGATGCACTTATTTCCTCTAGCAATAGTTTGTGACGATCGGTGTGAAATGTTGTCTATCAGAGAAGTTCATTAAGAGAGACTCAGTGCCCAGGGTTTTTGTTGGGGCTGATCACGTAGGTACTTATTACCTTTCACATACCAAAATTCCAGACTTCCAAAAGGAAAGCAGGTGTTGAGCATAAACCGCATTGTTTGTACAAACAGTTTAGGCAGTTAGCCACATTTAACGTTTAGGGAATGGTGGAAACCTTCCTGAAATTCAAGTTCACACATGTCAGTCAAGGGTCAAACTTGCAAGCTGACCTAAGAATAGTAGTCTCTGGTCTTCTGTATTTTTTTTTCTTTCTGCACGGATGCCTTTGAAAGATGCTGGGAACGCTACTCATCATTTAAAAAAATGGCTAATGAAGGAAAAGAATCAAACATTTATTCTGGTGGTTCTATACAAAGTATACCCCACGATGACCAAATAGTCGATTAGGGGAGTTTTCTCTTTTTAGAAGTATTCCAGCCAATAAACAAAAGAATGGTAGAATTATAATTACCAGTGTTTTTAGCCTTTAATGAATTTATGAATCTTAGGCAGTGATCATCAGTGGCTACTAATATGACAAAATGAGAGATAAGCAGTCATTATTTGTCTCCTGATGGAGGCACAATAGCACCAACTGGGAGATGGTTCTTGCCAAAAAATATAATTTAAATTTGATCAGTTCTCTGGATCTAACTACCCCTTCACAGGAAAATAGAGGACAGAAGATACAATCAATAAAATGCAGACTTTGGGAAACTCCACAGCGCAAACAAATAAATTGTGAGGAAAGGGGCCGGCCCAGTGGCGCAGCGGTTAAGTTCGCACGTTCCGCTTCTCGGCGGCCTGGGGTTCCCTGGTTAAGATCCCAGGTGCGGACATGGCACCACTTGGCAAAAACCATGCTGTGGTAGGCATCCCACGTATAAAGTAGAGGAAGATGGGCATGGATGTTAGCTCAGGGCCAGTCTTCCTCAGCAAAAAGAGGAGGATTGGCAGTAGTTAGCTCAGGGCTAATCTTCCTCAAAAAAAAAAATTGTGAGGAAAAAGAGAGAGAGGGTAGGAAGAAGAGAGAGAGAAAGAAAGGCTATAGACTGGGAGACTTAAGAGATTAGCAACCAAATATAATATATTTTAGATCCTGATTTGAATAAACAAATTGAAAAGAATTATGAGACAATTGGGGTAATTTGAATACTGACTAGATATTTGATACTAAGGAATTTTTGTTTTTATTTCAATTCATTTGGGCTGCTATAATAGAATACCATGTTCTGGGGTGCTTATAAACAACAGAAATTTATTTCTCACGGTTCTAGAGGCTTGGAAGTCCAAGATTAGGGTTCACTGTCTGCTGAGGGCCCACTTCCTGTTTCATAGGTGACCGACTTTTCACTGTGTCCTCACATAGCAGAAGGGGCAAGGGAGCTCTTTCAGGCCTCTAATTTAAGGATACAAATCCCATTCATGAGAGCTCTGCCCTCATGACCTAATTTCCTCCCAAAGGTCCCACCTCACGTTGGGTTTCAACATAAATGAATTTTGGAGAGACAGGTTTTTTTAGTGTGATAATGGTATTATGATTATATTTTAAGGATATCTTGTAGAGATGCATAATAAAATATTTACATATCAAATTAATAAAAACTGTATAGCAGGTTTTTTTAAAGCACAGAGTAAGAGTGTTGTTTAGACATTTCCAGAAAAATCAATTCTTCATTAACAAATTTAGATCTGCTAAATTTGATGTGAGAAAATTGGATTTGGTAGAAATAACATCTTCAAAAGATAGCACAGAAAAATTTTTGATATGGAAAAAAACTGATGAATCAAATCTTCATTAAAAATATAAATGGAAAAGTATTGGTCCTCATGAAAATTATGTGAAATAAAATGAAAGTTTGAGAACAGTAATTTGGTTCTATTGACTATTAATCAAGCAGTTTAAAAGGTGCAATAGAGTTTACTGAGGAAAAATATTTTCCAAGGCAAAAGTCATGAGCTCGTTGAGCTGAATTCTCACAATTTACTAAATGGAGTCAAACTCTGACTTCTCCCTTTTGCCCTGATAATAGCATTTCCTACACAGGGGCTGCTCTTCAGCCTGGGTCCTAGAATGAGAAGACTTGTGACGCATTGCTTCTACCTATGTGTAATGGAATGGAACTGAGGCTCAGGAAGTTAAATGATTTCCCCAAGATCACATAGCTGGTAAATTAATGAAGCCTGTCTTCAAATCCAGGTCATACTGGTTCCAAAAGCCGTGATATGAAACAGTATCCATTACTTACTACTTCCCCAAGGAATAGTGGAATGCCTTTGTACCTTATATCCAAAAGACAGTGGAAGGAGAAGGACCAGGGCTATAGAAAAGCAATTGAAGGACAGCACAACCTTTCCTTAACTCTGGAGACCTACACACATCTGCCCTTTTTTAACCTTTTGACTATATGACAAGAGGTGTGTTCTTGATATATTATACTGTAAGTCTTTCTCTTTGAAAACGCACACTAATTTCCCTCTCTTCTGAACTAATCATATTATTTACCAGGGTGATATCATTATCTGAAAGGAGGCTAGTGAGATCATTGCCACAAGCATCAATGTTATACATTAGTACAACAGTACGCCAAATCTCAGTCTGGATATTCATGGCTACCAAATGTTTAAGAAAATATCTGTTTTTATTCTCCTTTGTTCTTTAATAGCTACAGGAAATTATTAGAGGGATTTTTAAATAAAGATCTTATAACAAGTTATAATAATAATAATTAACTTTTTAAATTTGCTTTTTAAAAAGTAGCATCAAAATATCCTTGCTGTCCTGTGCATACTCCCTATCGTCAATCCTAAAAACAAAGCTGAATAGTAATGAGCATGATACTTAATATTTTGTAAATGTTAAAGCATTGTCAGTTGTAAGGTGACCGTTGCTTTAAAAATCTTTTTTGAGGATGAAAAAAAAGATACTACACTTTAGGTGTGTTAGGTGCATGATGATTACTGGAACCTTAATAAAAGGTGGAAAATACGTTTTAGAATTTAGGAAATACGGTGATTTTTCCTGGGCCTCCTTTCCTCATCTGTCAAGTGAACTTTTGAATTCGCTGTTTTAGAAGGTTGTTGGTGTTCTTACATTTTGGGAATGAGGTACCAGTATATTCTATCATTCCAACCAAATGTAGTCACAACAAAATCTTCTACATTTTACAAATGCTTGCAAAACTAAAACTCATATCTTAACCTCAATTTCTTGGTTAATTTTATCCTTACTTCTTTACTCACCTTGTGTTAAAGTCAATGAAGTGGTCAAAAGTGAAGAGACTGCATAATCAAGTTAAAGTGAGGGGAAAAGAGACGCCACAGACATAGTGTTTATAAATTGTGGTTGTTGGAAATTTCTTAATTTAATCTTCAATAGATTTCACCAAAATGGTGAAACATTTACTGGCGATGTCCCTCATTTCATATAACACTAGAGAATGTATATAATTGTTCTGTAGAACTATGAAGTGGTTGAGAGTTCAGTTTCAGGAACCTGTCTTGCCTAGGTGTGAATCTTGACTCTGCCACTTCATTGATGTATGACTTTGGACAAGTTACTTAATCTCCTTGGGCTCTAGTTTTCCTCAGACATAAAATGGAGACACCAGTAATCCCTTCCTCATGGAATCATCTTGAGGTTTAATACTGGTAAAGCACTTATGACAACAGTTAAATGCCACGTGATAAGCATTTAAATGTTAGCTATTGTTTTTACTATTATAAAAACAAAAATTTATCAATGGCTTTAATGTTGAGTTAAACACTGTAGTGCTATGATTAAGTAATTTCTTGTTGACTGGCAATATAAAGATGGAGATGGGTGGTGTAGTATAATACCATTGTATGTGTAGTATATAACAGTATACTTCCAATTTCTCTCTCCCATCTTCTGTGCTGTTGTCTTGTGTTGTGGTTTTACTTGTACTATGAACACATTAAATTTTTACTATTATTTCTGTAGACAGTCAGTTATCTCTTAGAACAATTAAAAATAAGAAAAGAACATTTTATATTTACCTTCATTTATTCCATTTTTTACTTTTATTTCTTTTATAGGTACGTGTATCTGTATCATATTTCCTTCAGCCTGAAGTATTTTCTTTTGCTCTTTTATGTAGTGCAGGTTTGCTGCTATTGACTTCTCTATTTTATTTTCCTGAAAAAGTCTGTTTTTCCTTTCTTTTTGAAAGATATTTTTGCTAGGTATAGGATTCTCAGTTTTTTTTCTTTTAGTGCTTTTTTTTTTTTTGAGGAAGATTAGCCCTGAGCTAACTGCTGCCAATCCTCCTCTTTTTGCTGAGGAAGACTAGCCCTGAGCTAACATCCATGCCCATCTTCCTCTACTTTATACATGGGATGCCTACCACAGGATGGCTTTTGCCAAGTGGTGCCATGTCCGCACCCGGGATCCAAACTGGTGAACCCTGGGCCGCTGAGAAGCGGAACGTGCGCACTTAATCGCCGTGCCACCGGGCTTGCCCCTCTTTTAATGCTTTAAACATGTGACTTCACTGTCTTCTGGCTTATGTGGTTTTTGATGAGAAATATTTCTATAGTTATCTATCTGTGGTTACCTTAAACATTTTCTTTTTATCTTTGGTTTTGAGTAGTTTGAATATGATTTGGGTGGTTAGTTTTTGAGGGCTAGAGGTGTGATTTATCCTGCCTTTTCTCTGAACAACTTCTGTCTATGGTTTTGTGTGTTTATTAGTTTTGGGAAATTCTCAACCTTTATCTCTTCAGAGATTTCTTCTCCCTGTTCTCTTTTACTTTTAAAATTTCAAACTACATGTATGTTAAATATTTGATATTGTCCCACAGCTCTTGGATTTTCTCTTTTGTTCCCTCCTGCTCCCACATTTTTTTCCCCTCTGTGTTTCATTTTGGATAATCTTCTAGTCAGTTCTGTTAAGTTTACTATTGAGCTATCCTAAAGCTTTATTGAACTCTGTTCCCATGTTTTTCCTTTGTCAGTATGTTGGGTTTTTGTTCTTTGCTTCCTTGTGTGACTTATAATTTGTGGTTGAAAGATGGATATTTTGTATAGGACAGAAGAGAGTAAGCTAAATAGTATTTATGCCTGGCTAGATCTTTAGCATGAGTAGTTGGGTCAGTCTAGTCTGTAGTTGAGCTGTATTTTGTGTTGCTATGGTTACCCACAGTGCACTGTAGACTTCAAATTCCAGTCTAGGGTTACCTTTTTTTTAGGGTGAGGGGTCATTTGCTGGAGGATTTTTCTAATGTCTGCTCTACTTTTAAGTTTTGATTTTATTTTCTCATTGTTACTATACCTCAGAGAGGGTCTCTCACCACACTCTTCCTTCTCCTCCAGCAGTAGACTGCTGTTATTTATTCCTGAGTGTTTGCTAACACAATGGTGGAGGTGGGTGAGGGGTCTTATTGTAATATGATTGCCATTGTATTTCTGAGCGTTCAGTTAGAGAATGTCAATCTTTCAAATCAAGATGTGTATAAGTTTTACAGAGGCTGAAGGAAGTTCTGTAATTGTACAAAATTTTTATTACATCATTGGGGCTATTGAAGAGGAGGACCTTTATCTTCTTGGACCTTGGTAAGGACTCCAAAGAGAAAGAATAAATATTCAGTGTGTGAGCCAGCGATATATATACTTTAGAATAGATGCTGTATAGCGTGACGAACACTGTCAGCTGAGTGCGGCAATAAGGTGTACAAGAGGAAGAAGAGGGAGAAACTTATCATTTCACTAAAGTTTACCAGGGCCTTGTTTAGAGATGGAGACAGGATCTGTTAAAGGTGACATCAGCCTCAAATTCCTCAACAACTGAAACGTCTAAAGTTGGCTTTATCATTTTTCTCCTAGGTGATTTACTGTTCTTTTGGTGGAACATCCAAAGGATTGCACTTTAATAACTTAATAGTTGGACTTGTCCTTCTTACAAGAGGCAGAGATGAAGAGAAAGCAAAATGTAAGTACTTTTTTTTTTTTTTAAAGATGGGCACCTGAGCTAACAACTGTTGCCAATCTTCTTTTCTTTTCTTTTTTGTTATTCTTCTCCCCAAAACCCCCCAGTACATAGGTGTATACTCTAGTTGTGAGTGCCTCTGCTTGTGCTATGTGGGATGCTGTCTCCGCATGGCTTGATGAGCAGTGCTATGTCCATGCCCAGGATCCGAACCGGCGAAACCCTGGGCCGCCAAAGCGGAGCATGCGAACTTAACCACTCAACCATGGGGCCAGCCCCAGTACTTTTATTATTTCAAAATGCTAATACTACATCTGTGTACAAAATAATTAACCTCAAAATTCTGATGACAGGCCATGGATTTGAATTAATTTTTTTTTCTTTTAAGATTTTATATTTCCTTTTTCTCCCCAAAACCTCCTGGTACATAGTTGTATATTTTTTAGTTGTGGGTCCTTCTAGTTGTGGCATGTGGGATGCCACCTCAGCATGGCTTGATGAGCTGTGCCATGTCTGCGCCCAGGATCTGAACTGGTGAAATGCTGGGCTGCTGCAGCGGAGCACACAAACTTAACCACTTGGCCACGGGGCCAGACCCTGAATTGATATTTTTTTAAAGAAGATATACAAATGGCCAATAAGCACTTGAAAAAATGCTCAACATAATTAGTTATTAGGGAAATGTAAATTAAAATTACAATGAGGTATCATTTCACCTCCACTAGGATGGCTAAAATGAAAAAGTCAGAAAACAGTGTTGGTGAGGATGTGGGATGTAGAAGAGTTGTAGTCCTCAATCATTGCTGCTCAGTGTGTAAAAAAGTACAGCCACTTTGGAAAGCTGTTTGGCAGTTCTTCATACTATTAAACGTCAAGTTATCATATGACCTAACAGTTCCATTTCTAGATATGTACCCAAGATAATTGAAAACATATATTCATTAAAAAAAATATAACGTGTTCATAGCAACACTGTTCATAATAGTCACAAAATAGAAACAACCCTAATATCCACCAACTGATGCATTCAACATAGACAAAATATGATATATCCATACAACAGAATATTACTCAATAATAAAAAGGAATAAAGTACTGATACATGCTACAACATGGATGAACCTGAGAACATTATGCTAAATGATAACTGCCAGTCAAAATACACCACATATTGTATAATTCCATTTACAGTTGGCCCTCTGTATCCCCAGCTTCTGCATTCTCAGGTTCACCTAACCGCAGATCGACAAAGGCCTACTATGGTTGTGTCCATACCAAACATATACAGACTTTTTTTTCTTGTCATTATTCCCTAAACAAAACAGTATAACAACTACTTACATAGCATTTACATTGTACTAGGTATTAGAAGTAATCTAGAGATGATTTAAAGTATGTGGGAGGATGTGTGTAGGTTTTGTGTAAATAGTACACTTTTTTATATAAGGGATTGAACATCTGCGGGTTTGGGTCTTCTTGAGGGGTCCTGGGACCAATCCCCTGTAGATACCAAGGAATGACTATATGTGAAATGTCCAGATTAGGCAAATTCATAGAGACAGAAAGTAGATTAGTAGTTGCCAGAGGCTAGGGGGAGAGGGAAATGGAAAGTAACTGCTAATGAATATGGGGTTTCTTTTGGGGTTGAAAATGTTCTGGAATTAGACAGTGGTGATGATTGTACAACCTTGTAAATATACTAAAAAAACACTGAATTATACACTTTAAAGGGTGAATTATATAGGACGTGCATTCCATCTCAATAAAGCTGTTATTTAAAAAAATTCTGATGACATAGGCTTAACAATCTATTCTTACCCTACTTCACAAATAGAACCAAAAGTTCTCTTCCTTGATAATATTTTATACAAATTCTTGGTAAAAGATTTAATTTTTTTTAATGGTTTTACTTTTAACTTCAAAAGTTAATTTTATTAGTTGAATTATCTAAGCCCAGAAGTGGATGGCACCTCATCCATGACCTTTAAATTCTACTAAGCAGGGAAATGTTATAATGAGAGGGCACCATTTACCGTCTAAATGTGAAAGGGAAGATAACTTTAGTTGATCATTGTTCATCTGTGTTTCTTAGGATATGCATTTATTTACTTAATTTTTATTCATTCAATTGTTTATAATATCTTTTGTCCCCTCATTCTTTTCTTTGAGCTCCCCAAAGACAAATTTGCTCTTACCAAAAGTAATAGTAAACAATGTAAATTTTATTTAAAATTTCTCAGGGGAAGTAAAAGAAGGTATTTATATTACACTGAGTATAACATTTTGTTCCAAAAATTCCTAGATTTTTAGCCTTGGCCAGTGGATACTGAGTCTTTCTCTCTTCCTTCTTCCTTTTCTAACCTGCCCTCTTGGCTACTTCTAAATTTCTCAGAATGTTCCTTCTTACTCCTGAATTTAGACTGTTCTTCTTAATCTATTTTATTTTTTACAATTTTATTGTGGTAATTGACATACAATAAAATGCACATATATAAAGTGTACATTTTGATATGTTTTGAAACATGTACATACCCAGATTATCACAATCAAGAGAATGCACATCCATAAACCCAATTTTATGTATTGGTATTTAACTGTGATCCTGGTTTTTTCAAATTAGCATCTCTCTACCAACAAACACATACTCTGGCTCCAGGCAGCCAGTAATCAACAATAACAGTTTTGGGGGTCATAAACATAAACATACATTTAAAAATTTTCATCATTTTTGTTAGACAATTGTATTGATTTTCTAGGGCTGCCATAGCAAAGTACCACAAACTGGGTGGTTTAAAACAATGGAAATTTATTATCTCACAATTCTAGAGGCCAGAAGTCCAAAATTAAGATGTTAGGAGGGCCTTGGCTCCCTATGAAACCTGTAGGGAAGAAATCTTCCTTCTTCCTAACTTCTTGTGATGGCTGTCAATCCTTGGTGTTCCGTGACTTCAATCTCTGCCTATGTTATTACATGGCTTTCTTCCAACTGCGTCTGCCTGCTTTTCTTATAATCATTCATATTGGATTAGGGCCCACCCTAATGACTTCATCTTAACTTGATTACATCTGTAAAGACCCTATTCCAAATAAGGTCACATTCACAGGTACTGGGGTTAGGACTTCAGCATCTTTTGGGAGCTTACAAATCAACGCTGAACAGATGGTCAGAGCCCTCCATCAAATATTCTTCCTAAGGGAATCGGCGATGAGATCTAGAAGGGCAGGTAGTGGAACCTGGTGGGCCTTCAGAGAGATGGAATGTCTCTTCCATCCTCTATCTTCTGTCTTTTCAAATGAGGTCACATTCATAAGTACCCAGAGGTTAGGATTTCAACATATCTTTTTGGGGGATGCAGTTCAACCCATAATAGCAGTATTTCAAACATATAATATATACCTCCACTCAGCTTTACTATTTCTTAGTATTGTATCATATTTGTCCCAGATCTTGTTTTTTAAGAAATAAAATATTACAGCCAGGGTGAGGCTCTCTCTCTGTATCCTCCATGGTCTCATCCATCCCTGTTCTTCCTTTCACAGAGGTAACTACTCTTATGAATTTGGTGAGCTTTCATTCCTCATGCAGGTCTCTTATATTTGTGACATTTTTATATATCCTTAAGCATGTATTCACCTGTTTTGTAGATTTTAAACTTTTAAATAAATGGTATACTATATAGATTATTTTGGAATTTGCTTTTTCCCTCAATAATTTTGATATTTATCCATCTTGAAACAGTTCCTTTATTCTATTATGATAGTATTTCATTGTGTGTGTGTGTGTGTGTGTGTATCTCAGTTTACCTATTTTCTTCTTGATAGACATTTGTCTTTTTTCCCTGAATTTTGCTGTTACAAACAGTACTCCAGCTAACATTGTTGTACCTCATGCACATGTATTAAAGTTGCTCAAGGGTGGAAGTGGAGTTGCCTAGAAGTTGAGTTTTTAGCATACATGTTCACCCTCATTAGGTTTTGTCAGGTTACTTTCCAAAGTGATTGCAGTAATTTACACTCTCATTAGCAGTGTATAAGAGTCCCTGTTTCTTCCAATTTATTGCTAATACTTTGTATTGTCACACCTAAACATTTTTGCAAATTTAGTGTGTTTGAAAAGATAACACATTGCTCTTTTAATTTGCATTGCTATTTTTTTTTTTAGTAATAAGTTATATATTTATAAAATGCTCTTTCTTTCTCCTAGACATTTTTAGTCTTTTTGCAAGTGAATCCGGGAGCTATGTTATACGGGAAGAAATGGAAAGAATGCTTCATTTGGTGGATGGTAAAGTCCCAGATACACTCAGGAAATGTTTCTCAGAGGTATGTTTAAAGATTTACATTTCATCCCTACCTGTTGACAGAGTATTAACTCTTAGTTGTATAATGAGTTTAGCTATGATGAATTAATGTTTATGTTCAGCATATTCTTGACATTTTTTTATTTAACGATCGATGTTTCAACTATTTATGTGCTATGCTCAAAGGTCCATGACACTTATTACTGCTATACGTGTAAATCTGAAAACTCCCAATTCTACTGTAAAGGCAACTGTCTATACTTATGATATAATGATACACACTCATACACACACACCAACATACACACAGAAGTAATCCTGCAGGAACCTGAGATTGCTCATGTTGTAGTGTCATTACTTTTCATCATGAACATGTAAGTATATCGCTTATTGGCCTTGAACCATTCCGTGACCTCTATGACCCATCAAGGCCTATTTTATCCTTTATTTTAATTAGGTGATTTGTATAGTGGCATGTTTGGATTTAAAAAATTTGTCATTTTTTCTGTTTTCATCAATAATATGTTTTCATTGTCCAAAACTTAAACGATAGAAAATGTGTATCTTTTACAGAGAAAATTCTTTTTTTTCCTTTTCAGGGGTCTGCTAATTTGGGAAAAGTTCCTAGAGATGGTAGAGTAAAACCCTTTTAGAAGTTTCTGACCCTTTCCTGCAGTACTCAATGCTGCATGATTTCTTATGGGTGACTTTTTGGCCCAGTTTCATTTTATAGACATGACAGTCCTTCTCTGCTCTTGGATTTATTCAGGTAGTTTTTATTCTTCAGGTATTTTTATTCTTCAGTTTAGTCACCTTCCTAACTAGATAGGCATATATTATCAATATGCTAGCCTTACGCGTATATCTGGTTCTAATGTCTCTTTGGACTCTCTGGCTTAGCTTTTCACCACTCTGGTTTTGAGTTTCCTCTATGTCGATAGCACTTGGAGATCTCTCTCTCTTGCTTTTGAGCTTGACTGTGCAATTTTTGGTAGAGGTTATGATATTAGATTTTACTCAGCATTTCTATGTGTTTCGTGCAAAAGGACTGGCCTCCTGCGTGTTTGGTTCTGACATATTGACTGGAAGTTGCTGTGATAGTATTTCAGTACTTCAAGACAAACTAGGCAATGGTTTTTTTCCTCCAAGAATACAAGTTTGCTGGTCAGAAAAAAGAGTAACCTTTGCAGGCCTGATTAATTAGATTTTTCATAGAGATGTCAAATGCATTAATACTCTGCTCATTTTCAGGGAGAATGTATATTTTTTCATTTTGATAAGGTTTATGCAGACATTCCCATTTTATATATGGGAATTAAATGTGGTAACCATCCAGTTCTCTAAAATTTAGGCACAATAGCAGGTACATGTGTTAGATGATAATTAGTGCTACATGGGAAAATAGAGTAAGAGGGATAGGTAGTAATAGGGAGGGAAAAGCTGAGTGTCAGTATTTTGTCTAGGACAGTTAGGAAAGCCTTGTCAGATAAAGTGACATTTGAACAAAGAATTTAAAGGAAGTGAAAGGTAAAACCAGGCAGATATCTGGGGGGAACACTTTCCATGAAGAGAATACAGCAAAGGCCCCGAGGCGAGTACGTTTGACACGTCCAAGGAGCATCAGAGAGGCCAGTTCAGCTGGAATAGAGTGAATAAGAGAATAGTAGAAAGTGAAGTTACAGAGGTTGGGGAGGTTATATATGTCCCTGTAGGACAGTGTGAGTTCTTTAACTTTCACCGTGAGTGAGATGGAAACCATTAGAGGGTTTTGAGCAGAGGAATATATGTTTTTTTTTTTTTTTTTTAACATGATCCTTTTGGCTCTTATGTGGGAGGTAGTCTGAACAGAGTCCAACTGAGATATCTGAATAATCCAGGTAAGAGGAGATGATCATTTAAATCATGGTGTAGCAGTGAGGTGATGAGAAGTTTTTAGATTCTGCATTTATTTTGAAGGTAGAGTTGACAGGCTGTTGTCTTATATTGATTATGGGCTGTCACAGAAAAAGAAGAGAATGACTAAGGTGTTTAGCCTGATTTAGTAAATGAACGGAGTTGCTGTTAACAGATGGCTAAGACTTCTGGAGAGGGAGGTTTGGGGTTTTGATACCAAGAGAGGTTTAGGACGTAATTAAATTTGAGAATCATATAAGACATTTAAGTGAAGTTGTCACTTACGCTTTTTGACATAAGTTGGAGTTCAGAAGGATTTCTTGGCTTATAGATGAGGATGAGGTCATCTAGGAGTAAATTTAGATAGAAAACAGATTGGAAGACTGAGTCCTGTACTCTAGTGTTTAGAGATTGGCAAGATGAAGAGGAATCAAAACAGGAGCCTAAGGAATAGCCTGTGAGGAGAGCCAGAAGAGACTGGTGTCCTGGAAGACAAGTGATGAAAATGTTTCAAGAGGAAGGGGTGTTTAACAATGTCAAATAAACTGAAATGTCAAGTGACACTCACAGAAGCGTGCTTATAAGAGGAAATTGTGATGGGGAGTGTGGAATGCTTAAAATTACGTTTATGGGAAGGGGAACGGTTATTATAATAAAAGATTGTAAGGCTGTGGTGGTAAATGGCTGAGGTAGTGTATGAAGGACAAGATTTTTGGAAGGGGAAAGATCAACGAAATGAGAGGCCAAGATTTTGGAATACTCATGTTTATGGCTATGTAAATAATTAGATACTTAATGGTTGGTAAAAAACTAATACTGTAAATCAACTAATTTTATTTAACTATTTGATGTATTTACCTGCTGTAAATTTTGAGTACTGTGTCTGGTGATTGTGTCCAGACCTTTTGTTTTCAAGTTACCATGTTTCAATGTCAATTTACTTACTTTTTTTTTTTTGAGGAAAATTACCCCTGAGCTAACGTCTACCACCAATCGTGCTCTTTTTGCTGAGGAAGATTGGCCTTGAGCGTTATAACATCTGTGCCCACCTTCCTCTACTTTATATGTGGGACGCCTGCCACAGCATGGCTTGATAAGCAGCGCATAGGTCTGCGCCCAGGATTTGAACTGGCAAACCCTAGGCTGCCGAAGGGGAGCATGCGAACTTAACTGCTAACCACTGGGCTGGCCCCTACTTATGTTTTTTGTTAGTTCCGTGGAGTTGATTCTGACTCCTAGTGACCCTGTGTACAGCAGACTAGAACCCTGCCTGGTCTTTTTGCACCATCCTCTCATTTTCCTGCTCTATATCAGGCAATGCTCTGCTGCTTTCATGGCCAATTTTTTTGGAAGTGGGTGGCCAGGTTCTTCTTCCTAGTCTATCTTAGTCTAGAAGCTCTGCTGGAACCTGTCCACCATGGGTGACCCTGCTAGTATTTGAAATAACTGATGGTGGGGCTGGCCCAGGGGCGCAGTGGTTAAGTGCGCATGTTCCACTTTGGCGGCCCGGGGTTCGCTGGTTTGGATCCCAGGTGTGGACATGGCACCGCTTGGCAAGCCATGCTGTGGTAGGAATCCCACATACAAAGTAGAGGAAGATGAGCATGGATGTTAGCTCGGGACCAGTCCTCCTCAGCAAAAAGAGGAGGACTGCCAGTAGATGTTAGCTCAGGGCTAATCTTCCTCAAAAAAAAAAAAGAAAAAACTGATGGCATAGCTTTCAGCATCACAGCAACACACAGCTGCCACAGTGTAACAACTGACAGACAGGTGGTGTGATTCCCTGACCAGGAAACAAACTCAGGCCGCTGCAGTGAGAGTGCTGAATCTTAGCCACTAGACCACCAGAGCCCACTTAATATTAGAATAGGCTTATTCAGACCTTCCGTAACAATGCTTTACATTGTTTTTTGCATTCCTAAAAAGCACCCCAAAACTATAAAGAGAAGCACTTTAGCTTATGTGGACCTAACACTTAGATTTAAGTGGCATAGAATGGTTCTCAGCTTTTTCTGTCCTGTCCTTTATTAATCTTGACAGATGAAGTTATAAAGGAAATCCACATAGGAGTTGTATTTTTTTTTCTTACTGAATATTTTTTTTGATTGTTGATTCTTAAAGTGGAAATTCCTATTTTATATTGTTCTTCAAAGATGTATCAGTTTCACGAGTCTGTTTATTTTTAATTGCCTTTTATAGTATTGGAAATTTTTTTCTAGACTGCTATTATGACAGTTTATAAAAGGAGACTTTTCCTTTTGCTTCCTTTTTTAGAAGAGATCTATGACTTAAAAACATAAAAAGTCAGGTTCGACAGATGGAATTTTGGTGCTACCAGTTATATGGAGTGATCCCAGTGGGCAGGTGGATTTCAGAGATTACTTTATATTTCACTGAGTTGTCCAGGCAGTGTGGTATATAGCTTAGGCACAGAGACTTTGGAGTGTAGACTGTCTGGGTTCATTCCTGTCTTTGCCACTGTGTAACCTTGGACAGATTACTTAACTTTTTGGTGCCTCAGTTTTCTCATGTGTAAGATGGGGATGGGTGATAATCGTATCTCATATAGGGGGTTGCTTTGAAGATTAAATTAATATAAAATGTTTAGAGCGGTGCTTAAGGCATTGTAAATACTCAATAAATATTAACTATATGTGAAGGGGTAGAAGTATGTATTATAATTGCCAGCTTTTTTTTTCTTGGTGGTACATGAAAGTGCATCTTATAACAACCTCTTTCCTTCACTGAAACCATTGAAACTGCTATGTTTCACTGAATCTAAGATATCATTGATTATAAGATGCACCTTTATGTATTATAAAAAGAAAAAAGCTGACAGTTATAATTGAAGGATACCATTAATTTTAAGACCTATGCCAATGTCAGAGATGTTAACATATGTAAAATGAGTGTCAGCTTGTGGAACTTATACTGCTAACCCTCTTTCTAGACTAAACATGGGGTAGAGAAAGAATATGGGTATGATCCCTAATCTCTAAACATGTTGGCAATGTCCTCATGTGTCCCTAAAGTAAGTTTGAATACCATATTCTTCCATTTAGAAAAACTGTATATATTGTCTTGATTATTTGGGTTGCACTGTTAAATGTTCTGAAACTGCTAGGCTAAGCATATTGCTGTACTTAATTTGGATGCTACTCAACAATGTAGAAATTGTTTTTAGCATACCTCTTTTAAGTTATAAGTTTGTATCCCTTTAATATCCATATCATGATTAGAGCTACTAGGCTCCTCAATCATTTTTCATTATATTTCCATGTGGGTTGCTTCTCCCTTTTCCTCATAGAAACATCTGGCCCTCGCTCAACCTAGGTCCTTTTGTCTTCCAAAGAGATTGACTTGCACAGCCATGTGATGTTCTTTCTCAGCATGGATACTTCCCCGCCCCAGAGATTTAACAAGACAAATCCTTGGAAAGAAAGCAAAGAAATAGAAATCTACTTGCTTCTTTTTGTATTCTAGTTGACTTGTGAATACATGTTTTCACTGATGCCTTCTGGAGCAGGACTCCTGGATATTTGTTTTTAATTCGCCAATGAAATATAAAAGAGCATTTTAATTCATACATAGTTAATTAAAATATATCAGTTATGACTGAGGTTGAGGTGCTGAGAAGGCTGAATAAGGCAAGTGAAAAATTCTTTATTACATATTGAAAGAAATGCTGTTTACTGTTTTCAGGGTATACCTTAGCAAATAAAATGTGGCTTATTAGTAGCAATGCACTGCTTTGATGAATTGATGAAATAATTTGCAGTTAGCCTATAGATTTTATGCAGATGGAAGTTCTGAGGTACAATTATTTTTGAAAACAGTTTGATTTCCAAGTATGTAGCCTGTGGTGTTATTTAGATAATCCTTTCTTTGTAGATGGTAGAGAGATAAATGTCAACTAATTGCAGATTTCAAGTTGTACAAGTTCCAAGTAAGATACTTTAAAATTTGACTCAATTTATGTTTTCTTGTTTTAATTTTAGGGTGAAAAGGTAAACTACGAAAAGTTTAGAAATTGGCTTCTTCTAAACAAAGATGCTTTTACCTTCTCTCGTTGGCTACTGTCTGGAGGTGTATATGTGACCCTCACTGATGATAGTGATACTCCCACTTTCTACCAAACTCTGGCTGGGGTTACACATTGTAAGTAATGACATTTCATTGTTTTCTGTTCACTTTTTAATACAATTGCCTAATAATATGAGAATATGCCTATAAAGGAGAAATTTATTATCAGTGATTTTTTTCTTCCAACGTGTAGTAAAATGAAACGCTGGAGCATTGAGTACATAGCTGAAAAGGAAAACTGTCTATTTTTTGTCTCTTCACTCAATACTTTTGTACTCCAAATGTGTGGGTTTTTTCCCCCACACCTAGCAATTCTCCAGTGCTCTGTGACACCGACTGGGTATCCTACAGTTCAGTTCAGTTCTGACACTGTCTACCCAGGTTAGCACAGACCTCATAGGTTTAGGGCTCAGTCCCACAAGACTGCCCCACTGCCCCCCACTTCAGATGCCAATCACAAGTCCAAGTTGTCACCTGTGCTTCTGACCAACCAGGTATTAATTAGAGGTTCCCATGACCCTCTCCTTGGATTTGATAACTTGTTAGAATAGCTCGCAGAACTCAGGGACACAGTTATGTTTACTGATTTATTATATAATAAAGGATATGTTAAAGGATACAGATGAACAGCAGATGAAGAGATATGTAGGGCGAGGTCTGGAAGTGTGCCAAGCAGGGGAACTTCTGTCCCCGTGGAGCTGGGATGTGCCAATCTTTCTGGCACGTAGATGTGTTAACCACCGCAGAAGCTCTCTGAGCCCTGTACTTTTGGGATTTTCATGGAGCCTTCATCACATAGTCATGATTGATTATTAACTCAGTTTCCAGCTCCTCTTCCCTCTCCGGAGAATGGTGAGTGGGGCTGGAAGTTCCAAGTTTGTAATTATGGTTTGGTCTTTCTGGTGACCAGTTCCCATCCAGGAGCCCACCAAGAATCACCTCAGGCATTAGAACAAAATTTCTACCCAGGAAATTCCAAGGGATTTAGGAACTCTGTGTCAGAAACTTCTGTCACTCAGGAAATTACAGGAGTTTGGTCGAAGACCAAATATTAGTAGAAACCGAGGGCAGAGAACAGTTTCTTATTATTTCACAGTAGCCCTCTGCTAATTGTCCTGAACCAACCTATGTCAGTTTCTTAGGGCTGCTGTAACAAATTACCACAGTTTGTAAACTGAAACAACAGAAATTATTCTCACAGTTCTGGAAGCTGAAATCAAGGTGTTAACAGAGCCATGTTCCCTCTGAAGGCCCTAGGGAAGAATCCTTTCTTGCTTCTGCCAGTTTCTGGTGACCCCAGGCTTTGCTTGGCTTGTGGCAGCATAGCTCCAATCTATGCCTCCGTCTTCACATGGCTTTCTCTGTGTGTCTTTCTGTGTTCTCTCCTCTTTGTATAAGGACACTGGTCATTGGATTTAGGGCCCAGCCTAAATCCAGGATGATTTTACCTCAAGATCCTTAATTCATTACATCTGCAAAGACCCTATTTCCAAGTAAGTTCACATTCTAAGGTTCCAGGTGATCGTGACTTTTTGAGGGACACTATTCAATCCACCAATAAACAGGTCTAAGTATTAACTCCTACTGTTCTTCCTTCCTTTGGTTACAGAAAAGTACCTACGCTGGGCTTTTACATATGCCATTTCTTAATACTGGAATGCCTTTCCTTTTCCCTGTAAGTCATAGTCATCCTTGAAGACTTAAATCACATGCACCTTTGTTTTCAAGAAACCTTTTCTTCCTTCCTGTGGGAAAGCATCTCTCCTTTCTCTGAACTTTTATAACACCTTTTTTTAACCTTCTTGAATGAACTTATCACTTTTATCCTTGTATTAATTATTTCTAGCATTCTATTTATTTGTACATGTCATCTTTGTTAAATCATAGAGAGTCTGTATTATTCTTTCTTTCTTTCTCCGTGCCAAGCCTTAAATAAGTATTTGTTGACTGACTATAGGGCCTTGGGTGTCCACTACTATTTGTGTCTATTGCTTTATATAACTTGGGACTTGACTACTAATTATACACCAGCTACTTTCCCACTCATCTTCATCCTGTTGTTACCAGAAGTTCTGACTGATAAATTCTGACATGAATAAACAGTGAACTTGATTTTACTGCTGTTCCATGCCCTTGTCTTTATTTTTGATAGGAAAACCTTTTTATTTTTTATTTTATTTATTTATTTTTTTGATGGGGAAGACTGGCTCTGAGCTAACATCTGTTCTCAATCTTCTTCTTTTTGCTTGAGGAAGATTGTCACTGAGTTAACATCTGTGGCATTCGTCCTCCATTTTTTGTATGTGGGATGCTCCTACAGCATGGCTTGATGAGTGGTGCACAGGTCTGTGCCTGGAATCTGAACCCACGAACCCTGGGCCACCAAAGTCGAGTGTGTGAACTCAACCACTACACCACTGGGCCAGCCTCAAGAAAGCCTTTTTAAAAAAATTGTTTTGCACAAAAAACTAGAGAATCTTTTTATACTTACTCTAAGCTGTTTCTAACTTACATTAATATTTAAGTTGTCAGGGGCTGGCCCTGTGGCGAAGTGGTTAAGTTCGTGTGCTCCACTTCGTCGGCCCAGGATTTCGCTGGTTAGGCTCCTGGGTGTGGACATGGCACTGCTCATCAGGCCATGCTGAGGCGGCATGCCACATGCCACAATTAGAAGGACCCACAACTAAACATACGCACCTATGTACCAGGGAGCTTTGGGGAGAAAAAGGAAAAATGAAATCCTTAAAAAAAAAATTTAAGTTGTCAGTCTTATGGATATTCTGCTGAACTTTTGCTTTCATTTGTGAGTGTATGGTAAATTATTTTTCTGTTAGTATTGGCCAAGAGTGTGGCTGCTTCACTTGAAGGACTTATGTTAAAGAAAATATTATTCTGATAGTGGCAAGGAAGGCTTTATTCAAGACTTTGCAGTAGTGTATTGCAATAGGGGAGAGAGATAGGTCTTAACTCCAAATATAACAATGACAAGTGGGAATTTATAACCAAGGAGCAGGGTAAAGGGGTCAGTGGAGGAAAATTACTAAGAGGCAACACAAGGTTAGGGGGATTCTTGCTAAAGGTAGGCTAAGGACTTACTCATCAAAGATGAGGTTTGAGGAACTTGATTAGATATCAAGGGTGATGACTTAGCAGGATTCTTTGCTAAGACTGGGCTGAGCAGGCCAAAGACAAATGGGGACCAAATTTGAGGCCTACTGGAGAAGAGGGCTCAGAGGAGTGAGACTAGAGTTTGGTCAAGGAGAGAGTCTTTGTCAGTTGCTTGAAGTTACATTAGTTCTAACAGAACTTTCCAAATGCAAATACTGTTCATTGCTTGTTTTTGAAAGAACTGTATTATTAAAGATTACAGACATTTAAGTTTAATCAGTCAAAATAACTTTCAAAATGTTATCTCATTATGTGGCTCCATTTTTATTTGAAAATGATCTTTTCTATTTAGTTGTTTATCAGTTGGGAAGATTTTTGGATTTTTAATAGTATCTAAAGTTACAATGTGGGGCTGGCCCGATGGCACAGCGGTTAGGTGCGCACGTTCCACTTTGGTGGCCTTGGGTCTGCCGGTTCACATCCTGGGTGCAGACATGGCACTGCTCATCAAGCCATGCTGTGGTAGGCGTCCCACATATAAAGTAAAGGAAGATGGGCATGGATGTTAGCTCAGGGCTAGTCTTCCTCAGCAAAAAGAGAAGATTGGCAGATGTTAGCTCAGGGCTGATCTTCCTCAGAAAAAAAATAATAATAAAAAAATAAAGTTACAATGCCTTAGCCTGTTAAAAAATATTTATCTTGAATTATTTAAAACACATTAATGTAAAAGCATTGTTTCACCTGCAATAATGACCTAATTTCTAAACTGAGTGGTTTCTTCTTAGGGTCATGGTGCCTTCTAATATCTGCAACGCTTTAGCACTATTGACCATTCAGTTTTCTTGAAATTCTCTTCTTCTTTGGCTTTTGAAACATGTAGTTTCATGTAGTTTTGAAACATGAACTTTAGCCTAAATAGCATCTTAACAAAGAACAGTAATTTTGTGGGGAATTGACAAGACGAAGGAAAAGGACTTTGAACTTCTGGGAGTGGCAGGTTTTAGACAGGCAAATATATGTGGAAATTAATGGTAAATAGGGCTGGTTAATAAGGTTTGTTATGTAGATTCATTTCTCTAATGCTATCTCCAGGTTGATAAGGAAATAGGGTTGTCTCTGGTGATTAACTTCTGTCCTTCCTGGTAGAGGGGTAGGGAAGACACTTTTACAAATTAGGCAAATAGGAGAAGGGCAGAGAGCTTTTCTGGTGTCTGCATCGTCTTAATTGTCTTCAACTCAAAATAATCTTTATACCAAAGTGGCATATTTGGGATGACATACTATGCACCCTTCAGGAGTACATGAAATTATACTTTTTTTTAAAGGACTCAGCCCTGTGCCTGGTATAGAATAGGTGCTTTCTAAGAATATGCATCCCAAACCTGGGGAAGGAGATGGAAATCCACGTGAAAGAGGCCACCAGATCTAACTACGTCAATGTAAAGAGACCTACTGCAAGACATATAGTAGTGAGGCCAGCAAAAGTCAGTGACAAAGAAAAAATACTAAGAGCAGCAAGGCAGAAGAAAATAATTTAGAAAAGAACCCCTATCAGGTTTTCAGTGTATTTCTCAGCAGAAACCTTACAAACTTGGAGAGAGTGGAATGGTATATTCAAATCTTTGAAAGACAAAAACTTTCAGCCAAGAATATTCATCCAGTGAAAATATCCTTCGGATATGATGGAGAAATAAAAACTTTCCCAGATAAACAAAAGCTATGGGAGTTCATTGCCACAAGACCTCCCTGTACAAGAAATCCTCAAGAAGCCCCTCATACCTGGAAAAAAAAAAAAGAAGAAAGGGGTTACAAAGCTCTGAGTAAGGAGATAAATAGGTAGACAAAATCAGAAAATTGGAGCTATCCAGCAGAACAGGTTAGCAAATACTCAGGTAAAACATTAGAGATAAAAGGAAGGAAAACACCAAAAGCAAAGATAATCTTGTCATTTTAAGCATAGACTCACAGCATAAGATAGAATAAGACATGACAAAAACAACTTGGGAGAGGAAGAGGAAAGGGACTGAACAGGTTTAGTCTAAGAAGTAAGAGGATGTCAGAAAATGGACTATCTCATCTGTGAGATTTTGCACACAAATTTCATGGTAACCACTGAACAAAAAAGTGGATCAGAGTCACAAATAATAAATAAGGAGAAAACTAAGAAATCCAGCATAAAAAACTACCTAACCAAATTGGTAGTCCAAAATACATGGGACGAGAAACAAAGGAAATGCAGGAGAACCAGAAGACAAGCGATAAAATGGCAGCATTAAGTCCTCATATATCAATAATGACTCTAAGTGTAAATGGATTGAATTCTCCAATAAAAAGAGTGGCTAGATGGATTAAAGAACAAGACCTAACAACGTGCTGCCTTCAGGAGACACATCTCAGCTCAAATGACAAACACAGGCTCAGAATGAAGGGATGGAAGAGGATACTCCAAGCTAATGGCAAACAAAACAAAGCAGGTGTCTCAATACTTATATCAGACAAAATAGACTTCAAGATAAGACAGGTAAAGAGAGACAAAGAGGGGCAGTATATAATGATGAAAGGAACATCCACCAAGAAGACATAATGCTTATAAACATGTATGCACCTAACACTGGAGCACCAAAGTACATAAGGCAACTACTAACAAACCTAAAAGGCAGTATTAACAACAACACAGTAATAGTAGGAAACCTCAACACTCCTGTCACATCAGTGGATAAATCATCCAGACAGAAAGTTAACAAGGAAACAGTGGAATCAAATAAAAATCTAGACCAGATGGACTTAAAAGATATGTATAGAACACTCCACCCAAAACCAGCAGAATATACATTCTTCTCAAGTGCACATGGAACATTCTCAAGAATAGACCATATGTTGGGAAACAAGGCAAACCTCAATAAATTTAAGAAGATTGAAATAATAACAAGAATCTTTTCCAACCACAATGCTGTGAAACTGGAAATTAATTACAAGAAAAAACCTGAGAAACGGACAAAGATATGGAGACTAAACAACATGCTACTGAACAACCAATGGATCATTAAATAAATTAAATGAGAAATAAAAAAATATCTAGAGACAAATGAAGATGAAAACATACATACCAACTCATATGGGATGCAGCAAGCGTGGTACTAAGATGGAAATTCATCACGATACTGGCTCACCTTAAACAAGAAAAATCCCAAATAAGGAATCTCAAACTACACCTAACTGAATTAGAAAAAGAATAACAAACAAAGCCCAAAGTCAGCAGAAGGAGGGAAATAATAAAAATCAGAGCAGAGATAAATGCAACTGAAACAAAAAAGGCAGTAGAAAGGATCGATGAAAGAAAGAGCTGGTTCTTCGAGAAGATAAACAAAATTGACAAACCCCTAGCCAGACTTACAAGGACAAAGGAGAGAAGGTTCAGATAAATAAAATTAGAAGTGAAAGAGGAAAAATTACGATGGATACCACAGAAATATGAAGGACTATAAGAGAATACTATGAAAAGCTATATGCCAACAAGCTGGGCAATCTAGAGGAAATGGATAAATTCTTAGACTCATACAACCTCCCAAAGCTGAACCAAGAAGAAATGGATAATCTGAATAGACCGATCACAAGTAAAGAGATTGAAACAGTAATCAAAAACATCCCAAAAAGAAAAGTCCAGGACCAGACTGCTTCCCTGATGAATTCTACCAAACATTCAAAGAGGATTTAGTACCTATCCTTCTCAAACTATTCCAGAAAATTAGGGAAGATGGAATACTTCTTAACACATTCTATGAGACCAATATCACCCTGATACCAAAACCTGACAAGGACAACACAAAAAAGGAAAACTACAGGCTGATATCACTGATGAACATAGATGCAAAAACCTCAACAAAATATTGGCACCCTAAATACAGCAATATGTCAAAAAGATCATACATCATGATCAAGTGAGATTTATACCAGGGACACAGGCATGGTTCAGCATCTGCAAATCAACCCATGTGATACATCAGATTAAGAAAATGAGGAATAAATACCACATGATCATCTCAATAGACGCAGAGAAAGCATCTGACAAGATCCAGCAACCATTTATGATAAAAACTCAACAAAATGGGGATAGAAGGAAATTACCTCAACATAATAAAGACCATATATGATAAACCCACATCCAACATCATACTCAATGGGGAAAAACAGAAAGCCATCCCTCTGAGAACAGGAACAAGACAAGGGTGCCCACTGTCACTACTCTTATTCAACACTGTACTAGAGGTTTTAGCCGGAGCAATTAGGTGAGAAAAAGGAATAAAAGGAATCCAAATAGGAAATGAAGAAATGAAATTCTCACTGTTTGCAGATGACATGATCTTATGTTTAGAAAACCCTAAAGAATCCATTGGAAAACTATTACAAGTAATCAACAACTACAGTAAAGTTGCAGGATACAAAATCAGCTTACAAATATCACTTGCATTTCTATATTCTAATAACGAACTTACAGAAAAAGAACTCAAGAATACAATCCCATTTACAATTACAACAAAAAGAGTATGATATCTAGGAATAAATCTAACCAAGGAGATAAAAGATCTCTACAATGAAAACTATAAGCCATTATTGAAATAAATCAGTGATGACATAAAGAAATGGAAGGATATTCCACGCACATGGATTGGAAGAATAAACATAGTTGAAATGTCCATACTACCCAAAGCTATCTACAGATTCAATGCAATCCCAATCAGAATGCCAATAACGTTCTTCACAAAAATAGAACAAAGAATCCTAAAATTCGTATGGGGCAACAAAAGGCCCTGAATAGCTGAAGCAATCCCAAGAAAAAAGAACAAAGCTGGAGGCATCACAATCCCTGGCTTCAAAATGTTCTACAAAGCTATAGTAATCAAAACAGTGTGGTGCTGGTACAAACAGAGGCACACCAATTGATGGAACAGAATTGAAACCCCAGAAATAAAACCTACATCTACAGAAAGCTAATCTTTGACAAAGGTGCTAAGAACTTACAATGGAGAAAAGATAGCTTCTTCAATAAATAGTGTTGGTAAAACTAGGCAGCCACAAGCAAAAGAATGAAAGTAGACCACTGTCTTACACCATACACAAAAATAGACTCAAAATGGATTAAAGACTTGAAGGTGAGACCTGAAACCATAAAACTTCTGGAAGAAAATGTAGGTAGTACACTCTTTGACATCCATCTTAAAAGGATCTTCTCGAATACCATGTCTTCTCAGACAAGGGAAATAAAAGAAAAAATAAACAAGGAGGACTTCATCAGACTAAAGAGCTTCTGCAAGGCAAAGGAAACCAGGATCAAAACAAGAAGACAACCCACCAGGTGGGGGAAAATATTTGCAAATCATATATCTAACAAGGGGTTAATCTCTATCATATGTAAAGAACTCACACAAATGAACAAAAAAACAAGCAATCTGATCAAAAAATTGGCAGAGGATATGAGCAGACATTTCTCCAAAGAAGATATACAGATGGCCAATAGGCACATGAAAAGATCTTCAATATCACTAATCATTAGGGAAATACAGATCAAAACTATGTTATCACCTTATGCCCGTTAGAATGGCTATAATGACTAGGACAAAAAATAACAAATGCTGGGCAGGCTGTAGAGAAAAGGGAACCCTCATACACTGCTGGTGGGAATGCACACTGGTGCAGCCACTATGGAAAACAGCATGGAGATTTCTCAAAAAACTAAAAATAGAAATACCATTCCACCCTGCTGTCCCACTACTGGGTATCTGTCCAAAGAGTTTGAAATCAACCATTCAAAGTGACTTATGTACCCCTATGTTCATTGCAGCATTATTCTCATTAGCCAAGACATGGAAGCAACCCAAGTGCCCATGAAGCAATGATTGGGTAAAGAAGATGTAGTATATATATACAATGGAATACTACTCAGCCATAAAAAAAGAAAAAATTGTCCCATTCACAACAACATGGATGGACCTGGAGGGTTACGTTAAACAAAATAAGCCAGATGGAGAAAGACAAACACCAGATGATTTCATTCATATGTAGAAGATAAACGCACAGACAAGGAGAACAGTTCAGTGGTTACCAGAGGAAGGGGGGTGGGGGTGAACACAGTGGTTAAAGGGGAGCACTTATACGGTGACAGAGAAGTAATGTACAAATGAAATTTCACAATGTTGTAAACTATTACGAACTCACTAAAAAAATAAAAATAAAGAACCAAAATAAACTGGTGCAACAGACAACTGTATTGCTACTAGCTTTAGCAAACTGCTGCTTTCTTAGTGGGCCTTACTATGAAAGCATTACTACAAAGTCAGAATTACTGCTAAATTTCTTACAGAAATTCTGACATGGGCAAGTTTACATTTTGATGACTGTGATTTATCAAATTATCTATAAATTCTCAGCTTTCTGGCTAAGGAGTTCATTATTGGTGTCTTTGCAGGCTTTTCCACTCAAAGAATATTTGTCATGTTAAACTTTTCAAATAATGTGTTAGGAAGGTGGAAACTTGTGACAAAAATAGAAAACGTTATTAACTAATTTGTAAGTAGATAGAAAATATTTATTTTAAAGCATCAGTGACTCCATTTAAATTTGTGTAATGAGCCAAGGTATCTAGGAAACAAAAAGGATTACAATTTTTCACTTGTAAATAACATTTATATTAGAGTGCAGATGCCTTTAATTACTTTTTCACATACAATTATAGTGTGAAATTTGAAGTCACAGTATGTCGAACACACTACCCTATTTAATCAAATCTTGTTTTCTTTTATGTAAATCAAAGATGAAACTGGGGAGTTATTTGTATTCAGTACAGAGTTAGAATAATTAATTGATTTGATTTAAACAAGACTTTGGATTTTGTCATAGCAAGTACATTTTTCAAAACTGCAAATTCTAAACTATTGTTACCTTACCTTTTACTTAAATTTAAGAAATTGAATTAGAACTTTAGCCTAAAGTTCAAGCTTTTATGCTTGAGTAGATCTTAACCAAATTTTTATCAAGACTTATATTTTTCTATCATAATTTGCTATTTAAATACCTAAGATTAGATTTCTTTTTTTTTTAAAGATTTTATTTTTTTCCTTTTTCTCCCCAAAGCCCCCCAGTACATAGTTGTATATTCTTCATTGTGGGTTCTTCTAGTTGTGGCATGTGGGACGCTGCCTCAGCGTGGTTTGATGAGCAGTGCCATGTCCGCACCCAGTATTCGAACCAACGAAACACTGGGCCGCCTGCAGCGGAGCGCGCGAACTTAACCACTCGGCCACGGGGCCAGCCCCCTAAGATTAGATTTCTTAAAAAAATTTTTTTTGTTGAGTGTATGCAGTGTTTTTAATGACAAATTATTTTTTAAAGCCATTTGTACTGGAGCTAGATGGATAGACAGAAAGAATATTTGCGATGATGCTGAAAATTTTGATGATGTTCACAGTTGGAGAACATGTATAGAGAGCATAAACATGTTCTATATGATTAAATGTTTGAAATAGGTTAGTAAAGGTGTTATTACATTCTTTTTTTTGATATCTGAGAGAAGAGTCTACTTTTCTAAGACCACACCCTAGTCCTTGGATTTTTCTCGTGTTACCCATCCCCATCCATTTTGTTCGTGATTATTTAGCACCACATAGTGTTGGAATTTGGAAACACAGACTATAAACTCAAAGTGTAATTCATTTTAATCAGCTCTTCACAAATGTAGATCAGTGTATCCCATCCCTTACTACTGTACATTTGTGGTCCTAGCCAAACACAATCTGACAGCTCTCTGTTTGAGTTGAAAGGCTCGTTCTTTAGATGCTAACCTTTGAAATGTCTACATTCTGACCGAACTGCCTACTAGTTCTAGGTTAAGCTGTCATCTTTAATACTTTTTGTCACTCACTGGGAAGTAAAGTTCTTTCTTGTTTTTTTCTTTTATCTTGGATCCATGGCATAAATCCTTCCATAGGATATCCTTTTCCTTGTTTTTTAATTATAGCAGAATGCAACAGTTGGGTTTTGTTTTTGTTTTTCAGTCCTGTTACTACCTATCTTGCCTACAGCCTTCTACACATGCTCTTTTGCCTCTAATGTCCTTCTTCTGCCACTCTCCTTTTCCTTTCCCTGGTCAACCCTTAGATGTTCGGCATGTACCTCTTTAAGTATCAAGACCTCCAGGACCTAGCTGCTTACGTGCTCCCTAAAAATGCTGTCTGTTCCTTCATTGTACTTTTCACACTAGATTAAAATGATCAGTTTTCACTTTACTAGAATCTAAACATAGTTCTGTTTACAGTCGTATCTTAGTTTTTTAGCACAATGTCAGGCACATAACATATTTTTATTAAATGTTTGCAGAATATTAAATGATATTTGACTATAGCTCCTGTACTTTTTGGGGGTTTTTTTCCAAAATTCTTTGGCCTGTGGAAGGTTCCACTTACCCCATGCAGATTGAGTGCTTACTAGAGAAGACACTGTACTCTGTGTATATTATCTCTTTTAATCCTTGTGCTATCTCTGAGGTTCATTTTCTCTCCATTCTAAAAATGAGGAAACCAAGGCTATGAGAAATTAAAGAAACTTTCTCAAGATCAAATGGCTAATAGGTGCCAAAATTGGGAGTGCATGCTTATTATCATTTTAGGACTCGAAGAGACTTTATTGAGTTATTTTATTCTTTACTCTTTTATGAGTAGCTTGAGTTGGTCATGTGGTAGTTGTGGTTGTGGTGAGTCATCTTCTTTAGACTCACTTCAGACAATCTTGCAGATTCGCTTTTCTGATTTCCTTTTTTCCCCCTTGGGATATTTACAAATGATTATTTTTTATTTCTCTTCAATAATTAATTTCATTTGATCCAGGCAAGATCACTAAATGATTGCCTATTTACTAACAGTGAAATAGGTAATAAAACAACTATGATTTTAAGAACTGATTCACGTTGATCATATTTTCATAGAATTTAGCTGTATTATTTGGAAGAGAATATGTGTGCCTCTTCTTGTTACCACCCAAGGTGGGGGTCGTCTGCCTGCTGTAAGACATACCGATAGTCGAGAGGCAAGGTGGCAAGAGGAGGGTTTTATTTCAGCTTGCTAGCAAGGGTGAAGATGGCTGACTAACATCTGAAGGAACATCTTACAGAACAGAGACTACAGGTCAGTTATATAGGAGACTGGTCTCTGGGTGGGGCAGACATTTGGTCTTAGTTCCTAATAATCTTTTGGTTTACTGGATATGTTTCAGAGACCCGGAGCAATGCCCTTTAGTTTAAGGATAAGAACAAAATCTTTAATATGTATAGTAAAGATTACTGTTTATATGAGTCACGCCAACAACTCCCCATTGTTAGTTGTAATTTAGTATAATCATATGCTGGTAACAGCAACAGGGTCATTATTGTCTGTCTGGCTACTTCCTGCTGAATGGGGTCGGCGTGGGAGGACCATCGAATGAAACAGTGTCACTAGTGTTTTGCCACTGTGACTCTGGAGAGGCAGTTGTCAAGTCACTGATGCAGACAGTTTAGAGATGAATTTAGAAACACATTTGACCCCTAATTTAATTATAAGGAATAGCCAGAGTCACCACACCAGATCTTTCAGTTGTCATTGGTGGCTGTCAACATAGACTCTCTGCCCAGGGGTCATCACATCCCTAAGGAACTCAAAAGGACAAAGTTATTGACTTATTGCTGCTGGGAGGGGCCATAAAATCTATAGAGCATGTTTATCCCTTGGAGGGTGCATATCCAGCTGGGTTAGTTAGTCAGATCATTCAAAGTTACGATATGGTTTCTTTTCTGCAATATGGCTTCCCTTATGTCACCCTTGTGTTGAGCTGGAATCATTCTTTCTGGTAAATATGTTTTTAAATAAACCAAGAAAGAGTTTTTGGAGTTTCCCTAGAATGTATCTTAAGTGCAAATAAGCCTGCTAACTCAATGATTTCTTTTAAGTAGTAGAATCTGGATTCTGAGGTAATTAATGTAGTATTTTTCGCTAATTTTAGGGCCATGGAACTCATTTTGATTATTTTTCTTATCATATTTACTCAAATTTAGCATTTATTATCTCAGCTAAAAATTTGTATATTATTATATTCCCTTGCCGCATTTAGTTTGCAGTGTTAAAACCTTCTTTCAATAAGAAAAAAAGTACTTCAGTGATTCTTAGACCATAAACCGCCTAGTGAATCTGCACGTCCCTCCCTCATTATCCTCTTATCTGGTTGTAAATGATGTAAGGCTTACAGCCATTTTAAGTAGATCTCAGAAGGTCATTGCTTTTGAGAACAGGTTGCTTCTTCAAAAATGTTAAAAAAAACTGTGTCACTGTTTGAAAATACTTGGATATTTTGCCTGACTTTTTTTTATGAGCGTCCAATTCTGGCATTAAAGAGCTATTTCTGCAACTGGAGCCTCCAGTAAGGTGGGACTTGATTAAGATGGCCCAAAGTGCAGGCCAAGAACTATTTAGAATGTTGGGAATATGGTATGCCGCTGTTGTGAACCAGAAAAAATTATACCTATAGGTGAGTGATAAATTCATTCCTATTTAGCTAGTGAAATATAAGTTTTGGTATTGATTTATGAATTGCAAATAGAGTAACTACTGTGATTATCTGTAACTTCTTCAAGTGAAAATATGATTAGTTGCCTGCCTTCTTCCCAGTAATTCAGCTGCCAATGCAAGGAAAAAGTTTGGGTGATAATAACATAATACATATAATTTACTTTTGGCAACTATTTGATTAATGAATTGCAGTCTATAACCAAAAAATGAACAGATCACATGAGCTTAAAAGGGAGCTCTAAAGCATGGTTTTGATTGGTGACCATAGCCAATCTGATCATTTTTTTCTTCTGAGTATGTTCTACTTGTCTTTCCACATTTCTCCTTCAGCCAAGAAATTGTTTTTTTTAAGAATAATAATAAACTTAGTTTTCAAAGGTTAAAAAAATTGGGGAGGCAGTTGATGTGATTTTTGTGTGTGCTAATTTAGTGTATTATGGAACCAGCAATTAATCAAAAGTATTTATTGAGCACCCATTATATGCTCAGTACCTAGAAGTATAGAAATAAGAACATAGTTTCTGTCGAGGCTACTGTCTTCCTCTTTTTGTTTCAGGGTCAGACTTTTTATATGCAGATCTACTACTTGGCAGTAAGTTTAGAATTTGAGAAGGTAGTTTCTCTGGAGAAGCAGAAGAGATTTCTCTTTCTTTCTCTTTCATATCATAAATGGAGTAAACAGACATCTTATTTAGGAAAAGGAGACAGTAATGCTATCTTGATTTATATATCAGACTCCTGCAATTGATTACTCTCCCTATTGCTAAAATTTTAAAATTTCAGTAAATTCGGTTATCTAGGTATTTGAAGTAGGTACTTTGTTTTAAAAAAAGAAAGCTACATGCTTGTGTAGAAGCTTTGTATATTTTTAAAATTGGTTCCAATTCTGAAGTAATTGGACCTTTGCACAGATTGATTCATTAGGAGGTTACAATGTAGTATTGAATGCATTATATTCGTTATTTGGTTAAAAAAGAAATAATATATGACAGTGTGTGGTCTTGTATGAAGATTTTATCTTTTCTTGATGATTTTCCTGTAAAATTTAAGAAATGAGGGGCTGGCCTGGTGGCACAGCGGTTAAGTTCGCACGTTCAGCTTCTCGCTGGCCCGGGGTTCGCTGATTCGGATCCCGGGTGCAGACATGGCACCCCTTGGCACGCCATGCTGTGGTAGGCGTCCCACATATAAAGTAGAGGAAGATGGGCACGATGTTAGCTCAGGGCCAGGCTTCCTCAGCAAAAAGAGGAGGACTGGCAGTAGTTAGCTCAGGGCTAATCTTCAAAAAAAAAAAAGAAAAGAAAAGAAAGGAATTTACCTCATTGAATATTTAAAACCATTAACTAGGATTTTGTGTAATCTGAGAAATCATACAATGGTATAGATGATAGAATAAAAGTATTGGAAATAATGTTCCCAAACAACCCAGGTGACATTCAATTAAATACATGTACTACTCTGATTACAGTTATACGAAGACATGCAATTATATGTTTTTCCTTTTTTTGATTATCTACACTTTTAATGTTTTTCATGCAACAAAATGTATTACTAGTCTAATAAAAACAAGCAATACAATTTTGAAAGTTAAACTAGTATTATTAGTATTTCTATTTTTTAACTTCTTAAAATTTTATAACCATGTGACTCAGTTGTTTATAATTACTTTTAGTAATTAATAAGTAATTAGTAGTTCCCTTTAAATGCCAAAAGTGTGGAGTAACTTCATTATCACTCTTGTAATCTCTTTTCATACTTTTTGTGGATCATTAAGAGGACAATTCTAGGGATAGCCAAATCCAGAACTTTCCAGGAGAGCATTCTTCTTTGTAAAATGAGGATTAGTTAGTATCAGTATACTTGACCCCAGGTACTTATTGTCAAGGCCTTTTTTGTTTTTAGCTATAGCAGATGTAGGCATTCCCATGAACTTTTCCTTCTACTTCGGAATAGATTAGAACAGTATCTTTCTGAAAATCTCAGTTCCTCCATCTACTAATGTGGGGTAATGTGTACAAAATTTTGTATTCCCAGTACAGGATTTTTTTTTTTCATTTTTATATTTTGCTTTCAAAAGAATTTCACTTTTAGGTCCTTTAAGTAAAAACCTCTCTTTTAGGTTTTAGACTTAATGAGTGTCAGGGCAGAGTAGGTGGTAGGAAGGAAAGATAGAGAAACATTAAATCCTGGGAGCCCCTTGAAGGTCAAGCAAAAGGAATATAATTTCTCTTAAAATTTTATGGAAGTTGGTGGAATATATGTTTTCATTTATTCACCACTTTTTATGACTCTAGTACTTGTACAAATACAATACAGATATACGTATTGTTGAGTATCTTAGATATCTTGCTGATGAGGAGAAAATTTTCCCCCAAAATTTTTATTAAAACTGCTAAGGAATAGAGTATGAATGAATGCTTTGAAGGCACTGAAAATTTAGAGAACATTGTTCTTGTCTTCCCAGGTAACCTGTAAGTTATTGGAGGCCAAGGTTCACTACTAATACCAATCTTTATCTTTTATCATAGTTAACATTATCCTGAAAATAAACGAACACGCACCTATACCTTATACGTGTGTGTGTGTGTATAATGAACAAATAAGAATTATTTGTTGAGCTCCTAACATATGTATATTGTTCATTAAAAAAATATTTATTGAGTGCTTAAAATGTACCAGGTATTATTCTAAGTGTTAGAATATAGCAATGAATAAAACAAACCAAAAAACCTGCCCTCAAGGAGCATATGTTCTAGTTGGGGGAGACAACCAATAAAACAAATAAGTAAATTATGCCAGATGTTGATAAGTGTTAGGGAGCAAAGTAAAACAAAGAAGAGGGATAGAGGAGTGTCATTGGAAGGGGTATAGTTTGGATGGTCTGAGAATGTGACATTTGAGTAAGGATCTGAAGGAGTTGTGGGAATAGCCATGCAGATATCTTGAGGAAGAATGTTGAAAAGTTTTGAAGCATGATTCTGTTTACATTTTTCTTTTCAAATGATTTTTCATTATTAATGAAATTAAGCTTTTTCTCCCTGGTTTTATGAATTGCCTGTCTTGTACTTGTTAATCTGTTGTGATTTTAATGCTTTTAATTGTGTATATTGATGATTTTAACTTTTTATTAAATGCCTGACTGGTCTTCCTGCTTGTGTTCTTGCTGCCCACCAGGCTGTTCTCAACTCAGCATTCAAGAGTGATCCTGTGGGTTAGACCATATCACTCCTCTTCTTCATAGCCTCCAGTGGTTCACAATTTCACATAAAACCAAAGTCCTTATAATGGCCTATATAATCTGACCCCCATTTTCTTTCTGGCTTTATTTCCTACTACTACCCTCTTGTTATTCTCCCCTCAGAAAGTCTACTTCAGCCACTGATCTTTCTCTCCCTTGAGCTTGCTAGGCATGCTTTCATCTTGAGTCCTCTGTCCTTCTTCTCTCTGTTCTTCTTCTCCATGATTTCCCCCTTGCCTCCTTTAGGTCTTTGATCATATGTCACCCTTCTATAGTGTGATCTTCCATAACCACTCTGTTTAAGTCCATGGTATGCTTCTATCAAGGTCCTGTTTAGGGCATGATAGTCTTCTTCATTTATTTAAATCTTTAATATTATTTATAAAATTTTCTTCATAATGATCTGACTTATTCCTTAATGTTTATTTTTAGATATTTGTTTCTAGTGGGGAATTGCTATTGTTGATACACTTTTTCCTCTTTTATATTTTCTTACATGTTAGATAGGGAAAGTATTGATTTTTGTATATTTATTTTGTATCCCTACAGGTTTTTTTTAAAGATTTTCTTTTTCTTTTTTAAGATTTTTTTTTTATTTTTCATTTTTCTCCCCAAAGCCCCCTGGTACATAGTTGTATATTTTTAGCTGTGGGTCCTTCTAGTTGTGGCATGTGGGACGCCACCTCAGCATGGCTTGATGAGTGGTACCATGTCCATGCCCAGGATCCGAACCAGCGAAACCCTGGGCCGCCAAAGCAAAGTGCGCGAACTTAACTACTTGACCACGGGGCCAGCCCCAAGATTTTATTTTTCCTTTTTCTCCCCAAATCCCCCCGGTACATAGTTGTATATTTTTTAATTGTAGGTCCTTCTAGTTGTGGCATGTGGGATGCTGCCTCAGCATGACTTGATGAGCGGCGCCATGTCTGCGCCCAGGATCTCAACTGGTGAAACCCTGGGCCACTGAAGTGGACCCTGCATATTTAACCACTTGGCCATGGACTGGCCCCCCTACAGATTTTTTAACCCAATTATAATTTGTAAATGTTTTCTCTTTGAGTTTTTTGGTATGCATTCTGCTTATATGAAAATAATCTTGCTTTTTCTCATCTATTATACTTCATATTTATATCTTATTGCATTGATGAGAATTTTCAGAATCATGTTAAGTAATAATTGAAGGGTTCTGCTTTATATTGGGAAGTAGAAGTACAGGAAAGGCTTTCACTCTCACCATAATAACTTGAAATCAGCACATAAAATGAGTAAGAGGCATAAACTACAAGAGAAGCAAAAGGTTTAATTGGGGTCTCAAGAATTGCAGTTTGCTGAGAAGAAATTCTGATAGAAACCCAAATAGTGTCCCACTAGGGAGCAAAAATCAGGGGCTTTTAAAGGTAAAGAAGGGAAATTGAATACAAAGAATTTTAACTGGAGTTGGAGGCAGCGAACTAGGCTTGGCTAAACATTGATTGATTCTATCTTGAGAAAGTTCACAATCCTCAGTCTTTTTGATCAGGGTGTCTGTTCACCTGCTAACCTCTCAAACAATTGCTTCTCTAAAACAGTTGCCGGTTTGGCCCAGTCCAAGGTTCAAGACAGCAAGGCAGTTTCTTTGGAAGGCACCTATGACTCCATTTTCAAATGGCTCCGCTATAGTCAGTTTTGACAAACCAAACATGCATACTCTTCTTCAAAGCCATTGAAGATGTATCAATGCAAAGAAATCTTTAAAAAAAGCAAACAAAACTGAACTCTAGAGGGACAAACCCTTCCTAGGTGATCAAATGATGTAGGGTGCTTTCATATCTGAGGCCAGATGCTGAGATTGGGAGTAAGGCTGTCAGAGGAGTGAGCCTGTATCAGGACAATCCTTGCTTGGTTGAGAAGAAACCAGCCAAACTTTTGGATGAGGAGAAACCAGCCAGACTTGTTTCATATTTGAATCTGAAAGAACCCCAATGCAAAGATAATCTTCTCTACCCAGTAATTCTCCCACGTGGAAGTTTTGTTGAGATTTGGGGCAGGCTAAAAAGTGAAAAGAGATCTTTTGATTTTGCAGTTTCATGTCATCACCATTTTGAAGTCTCAGAATCTTGAAGGCTTGCAGTCTCATGCCTCAGTGGTCTGAGGTACTGTCATTTTGTGGAGTTTTGCAGTCTTGAGGTCTTGCAGTCATGCTATTTCAAGGTCTAACGCAGGGATTGGCACGCTTTTTCTTAAAAAGGCAGATAATAAATATTTCAGACTTGTGGGCCATATGGCTCTGTCACAATTACTCAACTCTGCCATTGTGACACACTAGCAGCCATAAACTATATGTAAGTAAATGGCATGACTGTGTTCTAATAAAATATTACATATATAAAAATGTATGCAGGCTTCACGCTTGAGTTAGGGACTCATAATTTCAAAAACTAGCTCTCCTGAATAGAAATCTGAACTCAACTTTCAAATAACCAAAGCTGCAACCAAACTTCCATCCAAAATCTGATATGATCAATGATGTCAGCCCCATAGAAGTTAAGGACTAGGCATTTCCTGTCTTTGTCATTTCTTTGTGTGGATATTGATTTCCATCTGGTATCACTTTATTCAGTCTGAAGAATGTCCTTTAATGTTCCTTTCAAAAGATGCAGTTCTGCTATTGATAAATTCTTTGAGCTTTTGTTTATCCAAAGCATTTTTCATTTTGCCTTTATTTTTGAAGGATAGTTTCATAGGATATAGAACTAGAGATTAACAGGGTTTTTTTTTCTTTCAACACTTTTTTCTCCATTGTCTTCTGGCTCCCATGTTTTTGAAGAGAAATCATTGCTTATCTCTTAGTTCTACTGTCTGTAATGTATTTTTTTCTCCCTTCTCTTGTTGCTTTTAAGATTTTCTTTTTATCAACTATTTATTTGTGACTTGCTTTGGTTTGGTTTTCTTTTGAATTTTTCTTGCACAGGGTTCATTGTTTGTCTGGGAAAGATTTACTTTCTCCCTCATATCTGAAGGATATTACTGCTGGGTAGAGTATTTTTGGCTGAAGATTGTTATCTTTTAAAGTTTTGAATATGTCATTCCATTCTCTCCTAGCTTGTAAGGTTTCTGCAGAGAAATCTGCTGAAAGTCTGATATGGGTTCCTTTGCGGGTTATTTTCTTCTGCCTTACTGCCCTGAGTATTTTTTCTTTGTCATTCATTTTTGCCAGTTTTACTACTATATGCCTTCCAGTAGGTCTTTTTACATTGACAAATGTAGGAGATCTGAGAGCTTCCTCCACACACATTTCCCTCTCATACCTTGATTTGGGAAATTCTCTGCTATTATTTCTTTGAGCACACTTTCTGCTCCATTCTCCTTCTCTTCACCTTCTTGAATACCTGTAATTCTTATGTTGCATTTCCTCATTAAGTCAGATATCTCTCAGAGACTTTCTTCATTTCTTTTTAGTCTCAATTCTCTCTCCTCCTCTGTCTGGAGCAATTCAACATGTCTATCTTCGATTATGCTCATTCCCTCCTCTATGATGTCAACACGAGTATTCAGGGAATCTGTATTTTGTTTTCTCTCTTCCATTGTGTCTTTCATCTCTAGTATTTCTGATTGATTCTTCTTTATAGTTTCAATCTCTTTTGTGAAGTAGCTCCTGAACTAGTTGAACTGTCTCTCTATATTCTCTTTTACCTCCTTGAGTTTTTTGACGATAGCTATTTTGAATTCATCATCGTTTAGTTTACGTATTTCTGAGTCCTCAAGACTGAATTCTGGGTATTTATTTTTTCTCTGTTCTGGAGATTTGATGCATTGTCTGATGCTGGAGGAACAGGTTTTCCCCCTTGTGATATTATTCGGTTCCTGTTACAGCCTATTGCCACTGGATGGGGGTCAAGAGCCATGTATTGTGAGCCCTCCACCTTCAGCTGAGATGGCATGGTGCAGCGTGGCACAGGTGGTGGGGGTTGGGGGGGCACTTTCTCCTGCATGTAGTGCCCCATTTCCCATTCAGCTCTTGCTACTGCTATCTGGTCTCCTGGGGTCTTGGCTTGATGAGATCACCCCATGTGAAAGCTTTTGCCCTGTTAGAGGGCTTCCCTCTAGGCTGCAAGGGCCCTAGGGAGTCCTGGGCGATCCCATGGACGGAAGGCCCCTCCAGTGCTCCTTCCCTCACAGAGCCTCTTGCTGCCACTATCCCAGACTTTAGGGGAGGGAGCGAAGTTCTCTCTTACCCGGTTCCAGCTCCTCCAAGGGGGGTGCCAGCCTCTCCACCCTCCGTTGTTTGGCTGCTATGATTCTCCAAGGATTCCTGTGCTATTAGGATATTTTCTGTTGGAATATGGTTGCTCCTTTTTGTTATACGTTGGAGGGGAGAGAGTCCCAGGCAAGAGTCACTCCACCATGATGCTGATGTCACTCTCTTGCATAGGGTTCATTGAACTTCTGAAACTGTAGAATTATAATTTTCATCAAATTTGGAAATTTTTAGCTATTATTGTTTCACATATTTTCTCCCTACCGCTTTCTGGGACCCCAATAACATGTATGTTACAGTTTGATATTGTCTTGCAGGTCACTAAGATTCTAATAATTTTTTCTGCCTGTTTTTTTCCTTATGCTTCCATTTGGATAGTTTGTGTTGCTCAGTCTTGAAGTTCAGTGACCTTTTTATAGTTTTAATTTATTTCCTCAATATGGTTGTAGTTTTCTGTAAAGTTTTGAGATATCTATAATAGATGTTTTAAAGCCTTGTCTGCTAATTCCATCATCTCTGTTATTTCTATGGCTTTTTCTACTGACTGATTTTTGTCCTCGTTTTGGATCACTTTTTCCTTCTTGTTTCATATTTTTTTTGGATGCTAGACATTGTGAATGTTACATGGCTAATTGGATTCTGTTGTCTTCCTTTAAAAAAGTAAATTTGCTTTGTTGTGATAGGCAGTTACTTGTGGGTAAGCTTGATATTTTCAAGGAGTTTTTGCTTTTTCTTCTTCTTCTCCCCAAAGCCCCCCAGTACATAGTTGTATATTCTAGTTGTAGGTCCTTCTGGTTGTGCTATGTGGGACGCTGCCTCAGCATGGGCTGATGAGCTGTGCCATGTCTGCACCCAGGATCCAAACTGGCAAAACCCTGGGCTGCCGAAGCAGAGCATGCGAACTTAACAACTTGGCCACAGGGCCAGCCCCTCAAAGATTTTTTTAAAAAGCTTTGTTGGGGCAAGTCTGGATTAGCCTTTACTCCAGAGTTAGTTTTTCTCCTACTAGTTAAGTGTAACCCACTGAGTCTATGAATGTCCCAGTGTTCAACAAGGTATCTCCACTCTGGCTGGTGAGAACTTAGGTATCTCCTAGCCCAGCCTCATGAATTTCACTCTGTGCATACGCAGCTTAGTATTCTGCCAAAAACTCAACAAGACTCTTGTGCAGATTTCTTGAGCTCTTTTCTTTGCACAACTCTTTCCTCTCTAGCATTTTTCCTTGCAAATTTCAGCTACTGAACCTCCCTGAACTACAGCTTCCCATCTTAACTCAGTGAAACCTCACTGCCTAGGTTCCTCCTCCCTTGCCGAAGTCTAGAAAGTGACTACAGGCAGAAAGCTAGGGCAGTGGAAGGACTCACCTTGTTTGCTTTCTAAATCTTGACTTTAGTTCCTTGGAGGAAAAAAAGCATATATAGAATATAATCATGGTTGGAGCTTATCTGTGATTTTTTAGCGTATCTTCTGATGAATGAGGAGAGAAAGATGTTCATGTTTTTGTGATGTCCCTTTTACTTATCACATTGTTAATCCTACTCTACCTCCTCTGTCATTTATTAACTTTGTTACTTATAACATGTTTTATCATTTTCTTTTTCATTTATTTAATAAGTATTGAATGTGTTAGTAGTTACTATATTGACAGGATGAATCAGGCATGGATCCTGCTATTAGGATATTTACAGTGTAGCCTGGAGAGAATATGCATATAGAATCTTTAAATCCAAGATAGAGATTGAAAATTACCCAAACTGAATACAGATAAAAGTGATATGGGAAGCTAAAAACTAATGTCTCAATTGTTTATTATTTTTGGATTTAAGCAGCCTACTTAATGAGAATTTACAAAATTTTTCCTGATTTTAAACCCTCTTTTATGTTAGTTTGAATTTAATTTTCGTGCCATTTTAGATATAATATATTTGTCGATCAGAGTTTTGTTTTAGGTAATGATTATTTTTAGTAGTTGAGTTAGAAAGTTAAAATATATCCCTGGAAGTTACATTATCAGGATGGACTAACTCTCCAGAAGGGAAATCTGAGGTTTTTATAATCTTGTTTGATTTGACTCTCAGTGGAAGAATCAGACATCATTGATCTGGAGAAACGCTATTGGTTGCTGAAGGCTCAATCCCGGACTGGACGATTTGATTTAGAGACATTTGGCCCGTTGGTTTCACCACCTATTCGTCCATCTCTAAGTGAAGGTAGGAGTCATTCTATTTTCAACTAATGTTCTTTGGTAAGGGCCCGCCCAGTGGCTCAGTGATTGAGTTCACGCACTCCACTTTGGCAGCCCGGGGTTCACAGGTTCAGATCCCAGACCTATGCATGACTTATCAAGCCATGCCATGGCAGGCATCCCACATATAAAGTGGAGGAAGATGGGCACAGATGTTAGCTCAGGGCCAGTCCTCCTCAGCGAAAAGAGGATTGGTGGCAGATGTTGGCTCAGGGCTAATCCTCCTCAAAAAAAATAAAAATACAAGAAAAAATGCAAATGTTCTTGGTAAACACACAGAGCCCATCTCTAATTTCTAAGCAATATGTTTTAACTCCAAAGGGAATTAATGTTACAGATTTGTAAGTTTCTTGAAAATAGCGTAGTCTACTGGAAAAAACTAAAATTGGAATTAAGTTTGTAGTCTTGAGCTTTCTATTCTAACTATGTAACCTTGCATAAATCAGTTTAGTTCTCTGCACCTGAATATCCTCATGTATAAAATGAATTTGACCCAGTCAGTTGTTATAAAACTGTACTCCAATGAGGGGCCTCAGCAGCTGGTGCAGGAAAGAGTGGTGGCCACTGGATGGGCAGAGGTCCAGGTTTCCACACATAACCCCACCTCTTCCTCAGCTCAAGTGCCTCTACTTTATTTCTTTTACATAAGGAAGTTCCACTTCTGTATCCATCTCCTCCCAAAAATGATTAAGAAACTATTAGACCATACCATCTTTGAGGTCCCTGCTAGCCCTAAACTTCTCATTGCTATGACTTTATTTTTAAGTTAGGAATACAAAGAGTAATTGTGGGTGATATCACAAAAACTGTATTTGGAATCTGAATACTTGGGTTCTGCTGCGGGTTCTGACCTTTTTTAACTTTTATTTTTGGCAAATCACTTAACCCCTTCTGAGCTTTAGTTTTCTACTCTTTAAACTGAGGGCACAGAATTAGATTCTTGAAATAGAAAATCTGTATTCTTCAGATTCCTGGGGTACTTCAGAAGTACTTGTTAGGAGAGGCGAGCAGACAGGGCTCTGGGCTTCTACATACTTCAGCAGTGCAGTTGTATTTTTACTTTTTATTTTATTTTTATATATTTTTTATTACTTTCTTTTTGCTTGAGGAAGATTGGCCCTGAGCTAACATCTGTGCCAGTCTTCCTCCATTTTGTATGTGGGTTGCCACCATAGCATGGTTGATGACTGGTGTAGGTCCACCTGGGATCTGAGCCCAAAAACCTGGGCTGCTGAAGCAAGAGTGTGCCAAAATTAACCACTACGCCATGGGGCTGACCCACTGTTTTTACTTTTTCAGAATTAGAGATTGATAAATCATGTCATTTGAAAATAAAATTATTCCATGTCTATTTTGCAAAACATTTGAAAACCACAAGATTAAATTTTAAAATACCCTTTTATTTCTGAAATTTAAAATATTAATTTATATAGTATTAAGTAGTACAAAGAAGACTGCAGTATAGAATTTCATTCTGTTGTAATATAGTGTTTTATTTTTCTTTGCTTCATGAAAGAGCTTTATGGGAACTTATTAATAACACCATGGTATATCTTTTTGAGTATACAGTTCAACTTTTCTCCTTTTTTCCTTTTTATTCTCAATATGTCTAGGTAAGGATAATTATAATTTCTGACCTTTTTTTCCTGGTTTTTAAATTTTTTAATTGATTTTTATTTTTTACATACTATAGTCATTTTTAGCTGTTAGAGTTGATATAAGAGACAGACAGGCAAACATAACCAAATACCACATGATAGTAATATATTTTCTGCTAGAATCTTAAGTTTTAGTTGTAATTATATCAGTAGAAAAAGAAATACTTCTTGAGATAGTGGCAACTACTGATAATCTTTTTTTTTTTTTAATTTGGCCAGTTTATGAGAAAGAGTCATGCCTCCTTTCATAAACATATTATTATTAACATTAAGAAGTTTGTTGACTATGATTTGTGGTGTCTTTTTCTATTTTACAGGTTTGTTTAATGCTTTTGATGAAAATCGTGACAATCACATAGATTTTAAGGAGATATCCTGTGGTTTATCAGCCTGTTGCAGAGGACCCCTGGCTGAAAGACAAAAATGTAAGTGTCTTAAACATTTTCATAAAATTTGCAAACTGTACAGAGGACAAATTACTGTTCATTCACGTAAAATCATCTGTGGATTAAGGCTTGAATTTTCATCAGTTTGTCAGATTGGCAAATGCAGTCTCATGTTGAAGTTTTACTGAGTTAGTCTAATGGGTCAATCATCTGTTATTTTTACTGTGGAGTAGTTTGGGATCTTTGTTATTAATAATGGGGTTAATTTTCCTGATGAATTTGCAGTTCGTGATAAATGAACTACAATCAGTTATGATGTATGTGAAAATGTTAAGCATTTAGAAAATATTTTCTGGTAGTCTCTACAGATAATTTTATGTCTTGCATAGTTTGAAGTACAACTCATTTTCTGTCGCTTCTATACGTTAATATTTTATTAGCAAAATGAAATTTATCATCAAAACACAATTTTATTAAGTACTGAAATGGTCTTTTTAACCTAGCCAAAATGTTATTATAGCATAATTTATAAGTCTATTGTATTATTAAATCTTAACCATATTTGAGACAAATGAAGCGGTTTACATTTAATTGGAACCTAATTCTAACATATTTTCTAGGGTCATCATCTCTCTGTCTTTCTAAAATATAGCTTCACAGATGTTCCCTATTTTGGGTGTGCTATTTGATATTTTGACCTTTTTTGGTAATATTGTACTATAATGTACTATGTACTATGACTCAGTTGATTAAATAGTATAATTCGGAGCTGGCCCTGCTGCACTTCCTCGACCCAGGGTTTCAGCAGTTCGGATCCTGGACGCGGTTCTAACACTGCTTGTCAAGCCGTGCTGAGGTGGCGTCCCACATAGCTCAACTAAAAGGACCTACAACTGGAATATACAACTGTGTACTGGGGGGCTTTGGGAAGAATGAAAAAAATAAAATGAAAAATATATATAAATTGTGTAATTCTTATGAGGGTGTATGAAATAGGTAGGTTATTATTTAATCTTAAAAATTCAGATTTATTTTTTCTTCCCTGGTGATATACCATTAGTCCAATCTGGCTTTTTGATAGATTATTTGTTCCCATTAAAGTTATAATATTAAATAAGGAGGCTGAAATCTTTGTTTCTCAATTGAGGTTAATTATCGCCTTAAAAAATTTTTTTTCATTCCACTTTTTCTAGTGGACTAATGGAAGTTAATAAACTAGAGTGATTCATTTGGAGTTTGTTAGCAAAGTGCTGATATTTTTACTTCTTCACATACTGTATTTAAACTTCATTGAAGAGCTGAAATTGTTCTTTGGCGAAAAATGGAGTGTGCATTAATCAGCTTGTTATTGATTCCTAATGTAGATGGAATATTTTCAGCATTATAAGAATCAGCTCTGCTGATTTACTATTTAATATATATTTAATATATAATATATAATATTTAAATGTTAGAAATTAAGGGCTTGAGTTACCCCCTCAAAACCTGTGAGGTATTGTAATAGTTACTATATTGGCCCTTTTCTTTTGGTTTGCAAAGAATTTAACTCCAGGTTTAGGTGAAGGATAGGACTTTCCAACCCAGGTAATGATTTAGAGAGAGAGATGTATGAAGTTTGTGCTGGAAGACCTACAAGTTCAGAGGACTTTTAATGACATATAGTCTGCTCCAGATGAGATCTGAATCGAGAATGTACTTGCTTGAGAAACTAAGTAATTTTTCTAGGGCAGCTTTTAGTAAAATGTAGTATACTTTAGAATATAAAAGTAATTTCCTTCCATAAGAGTTTCTTTTCTTTAGTTTGCTTCAAGGTGTTTGATGTTGACCGTGATGGAGTTCTCTCCAGGACCGAACTGAGAGACATGGTGGTTGCACTTCTAGAGGTCTGGAAGGACAACCGTACTGATGATATCCCAGTAAGTTCTGATTGTGTACATCTTGTTGCATGTAAACTTCCAAGAGGAAAATAGAGTGGAGAATTTTTAAAAAAGAAAGAGACAAAAGGATTTGTTATTACTTGTAGTTGCTATCTTATGCTGCCCAAAATATTCATAGCTGAAGGTACAAAACTGGGAAATTGCCTCAGAAAATTTAATAAACTGAACTTACTTGTAAGAAAGAAACTACACGAAAATTGTCTTAATTTTTTAAAGCAAACATAAGATTATATTTATCGTAATTAAGGAAATACTTGACCAAAATATAGTATACTTTAGCCTGAATGATAAAATGATATTTTATCTTTATACCAAATGATAAAATACCTACTTTTTTCTAATTATTCCTTTGGATTTCTGTTTTTAAAGGAATTACACACGGATCTGTCTGATATTGTAGAAAACATATTGAATGCACATGACACCACAAAGGTGAGTCTAGCTAGGACTAATTTATCTTTTTCTAAAAATACCATGTACTCTAAATTGGGATATGTAGCTAATCTACATATTTGAATCTCTTCTGTATCATCTCCACCAGGTGCTTATTTGGACCTGTGGCTACAATACTTCCAAGTTGTCGCTGAAGATAGCCCATTCCATCTTTAAACAGCTCCTTTGAGTGTTATAATATGAAAACTTTTATTATATTTTATAAGCTAGGCATTTTATAAAAATTAAATAGACACAGCCGTTGTCATCTATAGTTTATGATCTTTTTCTCCCATTTTATAAGTTATGGTAAGGCTGACCTTCTATAATTAAGCAAAAGAAGTCACACCAAAAAGAATACATATGTATGATTCCATTTATATGAAGTTCAAGAACAGAGGCAAAAGTAAAAAATGGTGATAGGCATAGAATAGTGATTTCGGGGATGAGTAGATTGATTAACTGGGAAGGACCATAAGCATATCTGAGATGACGCATATAATTTTTTATCCCAATCTGGGTGGTGCATATACATATTCCTTAAAAAAAAAAATTTCTTAATAGTGTTGGTAAGGGCCTTTCTTGAGTTCTTTTGTTGCAGCCAGAATAAGCATGTAATAGCGGGAATAAGTATGTGCTTTACAAAGAATATAAATTCTTGAATTTTTTAGTTTGACGACATTTATTCGTAAGGATATTATAATAGGTTTATTCCTGTAGCTGGCATTACTGTGGTGTCTACATGTCCCTGTAAAGTTGAAAATAATATGTGAGGCACATTTGAGTTCATTTAAGCCTTTCCACTCAAACATCGACATGTACCAAATAACAGATGGGTAGGATATGGACTACAGCGGTGTTATAGAGGTTTAGAAAAAATAGGTAACATCAATTTTTTTCTTTCTTCAATCATAATTCCAACATGAATCATTATAGTCTTATTAAGTGTTGCTCAATAGAAACAAATAATAAAAATGAATTTTACCGGGCTTGAGCTTTGTTTGGCAATTCAGGCAGTCTTCTCCCTTCATTCACCTCTCTCTGCAGAACACTAAGGTATCCACTTCTATTTGGTATGTATAAGAACAGAAACCTGCAAATGTTTCTGTTAGAAAATGCCTTATGTAGAGATACAGTTTCTAACACCTTTTCTCTGAGTGTTTGATAAACATGTAGGTATTACTACTCTCTATGTGAGATGAAGTTTCAACTTCTGGTTCTGCTGTGAACATTAAAAAAATATATAATTCAGCTGCTCTATCTCCATGTAACCATGATAATGAAGTGGTAACAGTTTAGAATAGAACTTAGACCTTTCTACCAAACCTATTAACTATGTTCACTGGTGACTAGATTGTTCCAATTTACCCATTTTTCATACCTTTAGATTGGTAATAACATACTTAAATGGAAGTATCATTAAAGCCAATAATTATAATTAAATACTAAATTATCATTAAATACTAAATAAATCATTAATGATTAAATAAATTATTAAATGCTAAAAGCTAATAACATTATTATCCATCTAGGATTGTTAGGTAATTGTTGAACACATGAAGTAAGAAACATTTGGTGTATTTTTGGGAAATGTAATATAGATATTCATTTTTTATATATATTAAGTTCCTTTAAATCTCTAAGAAGTCTGATAATATTGCCAGATGTTTCTAAGAAGATCTTAGGAAATTGTTAGGATGAAAGGGCAAAATTCAGAGAGTCTGCTTTTTGCTTTCAAAATTAAGAAATACTCCGTTTTCCCTACCCGGGGTCTTTTGTGGTTTTCCATAGGTAACCGTTGAAGCAGAAGATATTGTGAGTTATTTCCCAGGTCTTATTGAAGGAAGAAGATTGTTGATGATAAATTGTTCTCATTATCATTGACTGCTTCAACAGAGTTTTGTTACTTTTAGAACTTATCCTAGCTGGCCTACTTTTCAGATGAACACATAACATCTACTTTAAATTATTGGTTTACTTTCAGACAAACGACCAATATAAGTTTAATAAGCCAGATTTTATTCAAATGCTGTAAAACATGAGACCATTCTTAACTTGAGATCTTTTTGAATATTATTTCTCTTTCAGATGGGCCATCTTACTCTAGAAGACTATCAGATCTGGAGTGTGAAAAATGTTCTTGCCAATGAATTTTTGAATCTCCTTTTCCAGGTATGTTTAAGGTAAATGACAGGTACAGAGGGTAGTAGTACCAGTAAGTCTACATTTTTTTCATTATGTAGTAGTTATTGTAACTAGGCTACAAAACCATATATTATGAAAAAAACTATGTTATCCTGTACACCACCTGAAAGATGGTGAGAGAAAGCCAGGAGTGCCTACTGAAGCTTCTCAAAATCAGGATATGGGAGATAAGATAGAATATGGCTGATTATGTGTATTTATCTTATCATAACTTGTGATAGAACAGCATGTAGACACATAGAGAATCATTTAAATTATAATAGCCATCATAATTTGCTATTTTTCTTCACTGTTTTTTTTTTTTTTTGAGGAAGATTAGCCCAAGCTAACATCCACCACTAGTCTTCCCCATTTATTTTTTCCTGAGGAAGATTGGCCCTGCACTAACATGCGTGCCCATCTTCTTCCACTTTATATGTAGGATGCCTGCCATGGCATGGCTTGATAAGCAGGGCGTAGGTCCTTGCCTGGGATTCAAACCTATGAACCCTGGGCTACCAAAGCAGAGCGCGTGAACTTAACTTCACCACCAGGCCAGCCCCCACTGTTGTTTTTTTTTTAAAGACTCTTCCTAACAAGTGAAGCAGTGTGAACAGAGAGATGGATCATAAATAGGCAGCTGTAAATTTTTCGAAATATATAATGTCTCCAATTAGAAGATTATCTTAGCTGCAAGGCTGTTTCTTAATCTTTTTTCCTTAGAAAGTCCAAGAAAGATTGAGGGAGAAGGAGGGAAAAAAGCTGCCAGAAGTCAAGATTAAGCTATAGAGGTTGCCAAATTCTAACTCTTTTCCTAGTAAAGTAGTTCCTTTGCTCCAATTTTTAAAACTAATTTACGGTTTCCTGTTTTTCAATATTCTTCATAAATATTTAAGTTGATTTAATAGTGGTATTTTAGATTCTCCTTATTTTCCTTTCCTTGTAAAAGCACCCCTGTGAAGGTCAGAAAGGTTTGGTATCTTTATATCTTTCATAATCTTCCATTGTAAATAAAGAATAACTTATTTGTGACACAACTATGTTGGAATAAATGGAAATTCATCTCTTCTTGACAGCTAATGACTCATTATTGTATATTTAAAACATGTACAATCTGATAGGCCTGTAATATCCATTTAAATCAATCAGTTGTTCTACTGTCAGGTATAATTTTCAGCAGAAATTTAAGTTAATGGCTTTATAAAATATAAATATGTACAAAAATAATATAAATACTATAAACAGAAATAACGTACTTGGTAATATCAAAATTGGTGAACTATTTTTATCTCATTTAAAATAATATCCTCAACTACTTTACTGCATAATTAATTATATAAACATTTTGGTCACTTAAGTTTGTATCTTAGTCACTCTCATGCTCTCATGTAGGATATCATTTCCAGTTTTTGTATTGCCTTTGCTATTTTCTCATTCTTATCAGGGGCTTGCAGTTGTACAATTTTCCATGACTCTAACTTATAAACAAGCATATGCTTGAGTTTTGCGGTTGTGTTTCCAACATTATATTGTGAAAAGCCCAAAGAATCTTTCATTGAATACCCATCAATTCATTATTTAAATTTTAACATTACATTTTGCTATACTCACTTTATCCCATATTCAGATATGCTTTTAAAACTATGTGTTCACTTAATGTATGAGTAAGCAGACTGTTATGCTAAGTTGTTTTGTTTTCTATATGTGTCTTAAAATTGGTAGAGTTAGCTGGTAAGTTTAGTGATAAAAGCTTGAATTATGCTCTTATTTTATTTGCTAAGATTCCCACTCTTGGCTGAGTGTTTTGAGTATTTAACTGTAACATATGTAAGTGTCAGTAGAATTGGAAAATCATCCCTGTGGTAATATCTTTATTTTCAATCCTCAGTGCCCAATATTTTGCAGAGGAAGCATGCTAAACATAATCCGGGTCTTTTGACTTATACCTCCGTCAAAAAGTATCAAATGTTAAAAAGTGTGGCAGACAGAATAATGTCATCCCTGCCTCCCCCACACCCCCAACCAATACCCATACCCTAATCCCTGGAACCTGTGAATATGTTCTGTTACATGGCAAAGGGGACTTTGCAGGTGTATCAGGTTAGGGACTCTGAGACAAGGAGATTCGCCTGGATTATCTGCTGGGCCCAGTCTTTCCCACCTGTGGTCAGAGAGGTCGAGACAGAGAGACAGAGACACAGTGTTGGAAGAAGGGTTAGAGAGATGCAGAGTTACTAGCTTTGAAGATAGAGGAAGGGGCCATGGGCAAAGGAATATGGGTGAACTCTGTAGGCTGGAAAAGACAAGGAAATGTATTCTTCCCTTAACTTCCGGAAAGGAATACAGCCTTGCTGACATTTTGATTTTAGCCTAGTGAGACTCAGGTCTGACTTTTGACCTAAAGAACTGTGAAATAATAAATATGTGTTCTTTTAAGATGTAATTTATTATAGCAGTAATTTAAAAAAAGCAGTACAGAGGGAGATAATCCATATTTATGGATTGAAGGGCTCAATATTTTAAAGACGTCAGTTCCTCTTCACTTGATTTATAGATTTGGTACACTCACGATCAAAATCCAAAGAAGTTTATTATTGTCATGATGGAACTTGACAAGCTGATTCTGAATACATACAGAAGTGTAAAGGGCCAAAAATAGCCAAGATAATATTAAAGAACAGTGTTAGAGGACTTAGATTACCAGATAATAGGACTACTATAAAACAACAGTATGAAGACAACCTGATATCTGCATAAATTAGACAAATAGACCAATGGAAAAGTATTGAGAGTCCTTAAACAGACCTACGTATATGTGATCCCTTGATTTATAACAAGGAAGACATTGCATTGCAGATGGGAAGGAATGGTTTGGTTTTTTTTTAATTATTTTATTGAGGTCATATTGGCTTACAACATTGTGTAAATTTTATGTGTGCATCACTATATTTCAGTTTCTGTATAGACTGCGTGTTCACCACCAACAGTCCAGTTTTTATCTGTCACCATACATATGTGCCATTGCATGCATACAGTGGTATACTTTACAGCAATGAAAATAAATATACTAATGCTACACAAAACAACATGGAGGAATCTTGCGTAATATTGTTTGGGAAACACTGAACCAAAGAATTCAAAAGCAGACAAAACCAATCTATGGTGATAGAATTCAGGATAGTGAATGCATCAAAGGGATGCGGTAGTGTCTGGGAAAGAACCCACAGTAGGGCTTTGGAGGAGGTAGTAATGTCCTATTTCTTGACTGGGTGAAGGTTATATAGTTGTGTTTATTTGTGAAAAGGTCAGTGAATTGTACCCTTAACATTTGTTCACTTAAGCATGTATATTATATTTCCATTTATTAAAAGTTTAAAATTTGTCTACAAAAAATATGTCAAAAGCCCAAGTATCCATCAGTATGAGAATGGATAAAACAAATGGTGGTATATTGGAACAATGGAATACTACTCAGCAATAAAAAAAATGAACTTCTGATACACGGATGAATCTCAAAAACCTAATTTGTATATTTCATTGTTATGTAAATGTTGTATCCAAAGATAAACAAAACTGTAAACAGATGTTGAACTCTAGTTAATGTTAGACATGCTGATGTATTTACAGAGAGCTATACCAATGTCTATAATTTACTTTGAAATGTATCCAAAAATTAAGATTGATGGATAAATTGAGGGATAGATACAAGTATAATAAAATGTTAATGTTAAAATCTGGGTAATGGGTATGACATGTTCTGTGTAAAATTCTTTCAATTTTTCTGTACTTTTGAAACTTTTCATGATAAAATAATGAGAAAGAAATTACATCTTTTGTGATGATATTTACAGAAGGCAAATAAAGAGGAAATGAGCCTTAAAAAACATATTTAGGGTCCGGCCCTCTGGCCTGGTGGTTGAGTTCAGTGTGCTCTGCTTTGGCTGCCCTGGTTTGTGTGTTTGGATCTTGGTATGGACCTACACCACTTGTTGGCCATGCTGTAGTGGTGATCCACATGTAAAAAGTGGAAGAAGATTGGTGCAGATTTTAGCTCAAGGCTAATCTTTCTCAGCAAAAAAACAAAAACAAAACGCTTATTTAGCATTAGTGGCAATGATTTGTTTCTTAGAGCTGTTCAAATTAAAATGCCACCCTTATCTTTCATCTTCTATCTCCTCTTCATCTCCGCTTCACCTTCCTCCCCAAGTGCCATGAGATACTCTTCCAATTTCACGAAAAAAAACAATATTCTCTGCATGAGGTATATTAAAATATATAGTATTAATGAAATATTCTGAAAAGTGGTTGGTTCTTTTCTTTCTTCCTTTCTTTGTCTCTTTCTTTATTTCTTATCTCACATAGAGATTTTGAAGTTGGCCTCCATTGAAATGGTTTGTTTTAAAAACAAACAGCTAAAGATGAAAGTTCAGATTTGCTCAGGTGAATCATTGATAATTCATCAGTTGAAAGCTATTGCTAATTCAGATTCCTACCTAGAAAGTGTCTCTCACACAGAGAATGTGAAATACTATACAGTCCAGTCATTGGCACCAGTCAATGGAATTTAATTTACCACTTTTTTCTCTAGGTATGTCACATAGTTCTGGGGTTAAGACCAGCTACTCCAGAAGAGGAAGGACAAATTATTAGGTAAGTTTGTAGTTTTAATCTGTGTATTTTTCATTATATTATTGAAATTTCTAAAACCTGAAGTATATTTTACTAAGCAGCATCATGCCCCACTTTAAAGTAATCATTATAGTAACACCCTATTTCTCCAAAATACTTATGTGGAAATTGTTTGGCACTATTTATGAAAGTTGAATGTAGGCCTACCTTATGATCCAGCAAGTCTACCCACGTGTATACGCTACAGAAATTTGTATATTTGACATATTTTGTTAAAGTAACTTCCTATACGAGAGATGGGATTAATTTGGAAATCAAATTCTATTTAATATTAAAATTTTATTAGTACTAAATTAATTTTTTGAAGTAAAAAAGATATAATATAAAAGGTAGCAATTTTTTCTTCCAAGAAAACAGTTCACATTTATTGTACAAAGATTATAAAGCAGAGATAAGCAAAAAGAAGCAAAAAATGCCCATCTTTCCTGTTTACAGATAATTGCTGTTGACATTTTTTTCAGCTTTATTGAGATATAATTGATAACTAAAATTGTAAGATATTAAAGTATACGATATAATGATATGAATTTGTATACATTCTGAAAGGATTCCCCCCATTGAGTTAATTAACACATCCATCACCATTGCTTTGCATATTTATCATCTTTTTTTTTTTTTGGTGAAAATGTTCAAGTTCTACTTACTCTCTTAGCAAATTTCAGTTATACAACACAGTGTTATCAACTATAGTCACCACATTATACATTAGATCTGCAGACTTTATTCATCCTACAATTGAAAGTTTGTACCGTTTTACCAACCTCCCTCTTTGCCTGCAGCTGCCAGCCTGTGGCAACCAGTTTTCTACTCCATTCCTGAGTTTCACTTTTTTTTTTTTTTTTTTTTAAGATTCCATGCATAAGTGATACCATGCAGTATTTGTCTTTCTCTGTCTGGCTTATCTCACTTAGCGTAACGCCCTCCAGCTTCATCCACGTTGTTGTAAATGACAAGATTTTCTTTTTTAAGGCTGAATAATATTCCATTATATATATATCACGTTTTCTTTATCCCTTTATCTGTTGTTGGACACTGAAGTTGTTTCTGTCTTGCTTATTGTGAATAATGCTTCAGTGAACATGAGAGTACAGCTATCTCTTCAAGCTGATTTTGTTTCCTTTTGCTGTATACCCATAAGTGGGGTTGCTGGGTTGTGTGATAGTTCTATTTTTAATTTGTTGAGAAACCTCCATACCATTTTCCATAGTGACTGTACCAATTTACATTCCTACCGACAGTGTACAAGAGTTCCCTCTTCTCCACATCATTGCCAGCATTTATTCTCATCTTTTTGATAATAGCCATCCTAACAGGTGTGAGGTGATGTCTCATTGTGGTTTTGATTCGCATTTCCCTGATGATTAGTGATATTGAACACCTTTTCATGTACCTATTGGCCATTTGTATATCTTTGGAAAAATGTCTGTTTAGGTCCTTTGCCCATTTTTTAATTGAATTATTTGTTTTTTGCTATTGAGTTATATCAGTTCCTTGTATATTTTAGAGATTAACCTCTTATCTTGTATTTGGCTTGCAAATATCTTCTCCCATTCCATGGCTGTCTTTTCATTTTGTTGATGGTTGCACTATTGACACTTTTAACATTCACATACCCACATATGGGATTGTAAAATTTTACAAAAATAAGAATATTCTGAAATATTGTTTTATTTTCTTTTTCACTGCAAATCATATAAAATGATACTTTTATATCTCAAAAGCCAGTTATAATTTAAATTATTGCCTAGTAGGCCCTATTTATCCCCTATTTTTATCTGTATTTTTCTTTAAATGTAAGTGTATTGGAACAATTTAGTAATAAAATCTGTGTGCCTTGGTTAGGGATTTACTTAGGCAAAATTACTTGAGGTGAAATACTTGGGTTAATAGGCCTGTACATTTTTATAGATATAATTCAATTTTTAATACCTCAAGTATCTTTCATTGCTTTAGGGTTACCGTTATACTACATATTCATAAAGAAAGTTTCAGAAAGAGGACTGAATTGCTACTGAACTTTGCTTTTAGAATAAACTCTTACTATATAGCTTGTCACTTGACTTTTTCTTAAAAGTAGTGTGTATACAAATTTTTCAGTAGTTTCTTCTGGTTTTGGACTACTGAATAAAAGAGAGTTTATTGAAATAGAATTGTTTGGAATACCTGAATACAGAATTACATAGTAAACATTAAAACAAGCATTGACAGTTGAGATTCAGATTAGTTGAAGTAGCAAGTATATTTTCTAGACTTTTAAAATGGATTTTTAAAAATGATTATTTCTTAAAGAAGATTAAGCAAAATCAAGGTTAAGCAAACTCCATTTTGTAAAATGTTCATAAAAACGCTAGTCTCATGTAGTCTTTTTAATTTTCATACTCAGAAGACTCATTCTTGTTTGTAGTTTTCAGATGTTGAAAATGTCTTGATTTTCTCTAATTTTTAGCTATTTTAGCTAAATGTAAAATAAAATTTAAAAATACATTGAAGTGTACAAATGAGATATTGTGAGGAAATACTGAAAGGCTTTATGTAGCTGCAGTACCTTTTTTCTTATAATATTGAAGTCTAATTTCATGTTATACTAATATCTTCTGAAGTCAATATGACTTAGCATAGATATTAAGAATGCTGTGCGAACTGTATATTTATTTATTTATTTATTTATTTATTGGCTTAATTATTTTGTAAGTGCTGATAGCTTCCCTAGTTAAAAATATTATGTTGATATAATCTTATGTTTTTATGGAATTTTGTTCTTTGCAAAGTGCTTCCACGTGCATTATTTCATCTAGTTCTCAGGATGACGGCATGAAATTAGTGACATCATCCCATTTTGTAAAAGAGGAAACAGATTCACAAAAGTTGAGGAACTTACCTAAAGTTACATAGAAGTGGCAGAATCAAACCTAAGACTACTTTTTGTTAAAAACACAAATAATCTACTGCTTTCTATATTCTTTATTTTTCAATAAATCTGAATTTCAAATCCTGGATTCTAAATTGGTTCATTTCATTTAGATTTTTTAAGTTTTGTTTTATTTTGCCTCCATTTTCACTTCTAAAAATTCATTTGATTGTCATGATTTTTAAAGGATGAGTCAGGTTGGTACATAGGCAGTGAGGTGAAAGAAATATTTCTCTCTAACTTAAAGAATCAGTACTCTGTTTAAAAATCAGTATCTTGATTTCTGCAATGACTGAGTGAAGATCTCAGCAAATCCTCTCCCCAAAAAGCAATTGGACAAAATATAAAACTAGACAAAATTGTCAGTCAACTAAGGACTCTGGAAACTGACCAGAGGTATTCAACAAATTTTGAAGCATTTACTCAAGAAAAACTACTAAACTTTGGTAAGAATAACAGGAATCTCTAATAATTTTACCTGGCACAGTTCCCACTCCGTCTCATCCAACAGTTCTGCATGACGGTTTTACCAGGGAAGGCCAGCAAGGGCTGACTTGATTTGGAGTAGAGCAGGGATGAAAGTCTACCCAAGAGAACTATAAAAAAAACAGTAGAGATCATGGTGGCAAATAATCAAGGAACATGACTAGCTTGGGGTTAAGATACTGGTTAAGGGAAGCAACAGACTGTCAGACTAGTCAAAATTTTAACAATGAGATCCAGCGTACAAGATAACCACAGTGAATATTAATAAACTTCCATATACCCTAATGATCTGGAAGGCTGCTTGTATACAAGGCTACATGCAAGCTCAGGAGATACTGAATAGGGCTTTAGCTATCTAGTCATTCCTGATTGGATGTGAGGCCTTGCACATGCAACAGGTAAAAGCCAGAGAATGTTTTTAACATACCTGAACTTTGCGTGTGTTTCCCAAACTGTGAACAGATCCATCAGGAAAAAGGTGTTACTGGCTCAAGATGTTTAAACACAACCTCTCACCAATCAATGGCTGACCAGTAAGTTATGCTTTCCCCAACAAAGCCAGACTTAAATATAAAATAATAATGGGGCCGGCCCAGTGGCACAGTGGTTAAGTTCGCTCGTTCTGCTTTGGCGGCCCAGGGATTGCTGGTTTGGATCCCGGGTGCAGAATGGCACCGCTTGGCAAGCCATGCTGTGGTAGGCATCCCCCATATAAAAAGTAGAGGAAGATGGGCACAGATGTTAGCTCAGGGCCAGTCTTCCTCAGCAAAAAGAGGAGGATTGGCAGCAGATGTTAGCTGAGGGCTAATCTTCCTCAATAAAAAAGAAATCAAAGAACTTAGACTAGCTTAGACAACTTCAAAAAAGAACAGAATTGAAGAACTTAAAGTTCCTGAATTCAAAACTTAGTATAAGCCTACATTAATCAAGACAGTGTAGTACTGGTGTAAAGATAGACATAGAGATCAATCAAACTGAACTGACAGTTTAGAAAGAAGCCCTTATATATTTGGTCAATTGATTTTCTACAAATTATCCAAGAAAATTCAATGGAGAAAGGGTTTTCATTTTCAACAAATGGTACAGAATAATTGGATATCCACATGTGAACAGATTTAGACCCTTACCTCATACCATACACAAAAATGTACTCAAAATGTGTCTCATAGACCTAAACATAAGAGCTAAAACTATAACACTTATGAAAATAAAACTAATATAAAATCTTCGTTATTTGAGGTTAGCACACCAAAAGCACAATCCATAAATGAAAAAAATTTTTGATAAATTGGACTTAGTCACAATTAAAAACTTTTGAGGTTCAATGGGCACCATTCAGCCAGAGACTGGAAGAAAATATTTACAAATTATATCTTTGAAAAAGGACTTGCTTCCAGGTTATATAAATGTTACAACATATGAAATTTAAAAATCTAATTAAAAATGTGCAGAAGACTTGAATTGACATTTCACCAGTCAGGTATGAATGAATGAATGAAGAATGGCTAATAAACCCTTGAAAAGATGCCCAGCAGCATCTTCAGGGAAGGCAAATTAAAAGTACAGTGAGAGGAGTGACTCAGTGAAAGTGGTGTAGTAGGTAACTTCAAGAGCCTGTTTTTCCACAGAAACATTGAACAATAAAGGAAAAAAGTCTAAAAATAAAGTTTAGCAGACTTTATTTTGACAAGCACAAATTCTGGAGCCAAAAAATATGGTAACTGAAATGAAAAATTCACTAGAGGGATTCCTCACCAGATTTGAGCAGATAGAAGAAGGAATCAACGAACTTAAAGTAGGCCAGTTGAAATTATCCACACTGAGAAGTAGAAAGAAAAAAGAATGAAGGAAAATTAACAGCGCTTAGGAGACCTATGGAATAGCAGCAAGCATACCAACATACACATGATGGGAATTCCAGAAGAGCAAGAGAGAGAAAAATGGCAGAATATTTGAAGAAATAATGGCCTAAAACTTCCCAAATTTGATAAAAGACATGAGTCTAAACACTCAAAAAGCTCACTGAATTCCAAGGATAAACTCTTAAGAGATCCACACCAAGACACGTTACAATCAAATTGTCAGAAGCCAGGGACAGAATTTTCAAGGCAGCAAGAGAGAAGCTGCTCATCCTATACAGTGTATCCTCAATAAGATTAACTGCAGTTTTCTCATCCGAAACCTTGGAATCCAGAAATGAGTGGAATGGAATTCTTATTAAAGTACTGAAAGAGGGGCCGGCTCAGAGGTGCAGCGGTTAAGTTCGCACGTTCTGCTTTGGCGGCCCGGAGTTTGCTGGTTCAGATCCCCCGTGCGGGCATGGCCCCGCTTGGCACGCCATGCTGTGGTAGGTGTCCCACATATAAAGTAGAGGAAGATGGGCATGGATGTTAGCTCAGGGCCAGTCTTCCTCAGCAAAAAGAGGAGGATTGGCAGCAGATGTTAGCTCAGGGCTAATCTTCGTTAAAAAAACAAAAAAAGTACTAAAAGAAAAAACTGTAACCAAGAATTCTACATCTAGCAAAAATATTTCTTCAAGAATGATTTGGGGTGTTGGCTCTGTGTCCGAGTGGTTAAGTTCGCGCACTCCACTGCAGGCAGCCCAGTGTTTCATTGGTTCGAATCCTGGACGCGGACATGGCACTGCTCATCAAGCCACGCTGAGGCAGCATCCCACATGCCACAACTGGAAGGACCCACGACGAAGAATATACAACTATGTACCGGGGGGCTTTGGGGAGAAAAAGGAAAAAAATAAAATCTTTAAAAAAAAAAAAGAATGGTTTGGATTTTGAAATGAATTCTTATATGTGACACCAAAAGCATGAGCAGCCAAAGAAAAAAATAAATAAATTTGACTTCATCAAAATTACAAACTTCTGTTCATCAAAGAACCTTGTCAAGAAAGTGAAGAAGACAACCTACAGAATGGAAGATCTTTCTAAATCATAGAACTGACAAAGGTCAAGTAAATAGAATACGTAAAGAACTCCTACAACTCACCAACAAAAAGACAAACAACTCAATTAAAAAATGGGCAAAGGACTTGATTACACATTTCTCCAAAGCTGATATACAAATAGTCATCAAGCACATAGATGCTCAAATCATGTCAGAAAGCATATTGGTGATTGTCAAGGGCTGGGGGAAGGGAGAAATAGAGAATAACTGCTTAGTGTATAACTGCTTAATTAGGATGTATGAAAATGTTTTGGAGAAATTCACATAACATGAAACCATTTTAAAACATAAAATTCAGCAGCATTTAGTACATTCAAAATAAGCAGTCACCACCTTATATGAATTTCTCCTCCACAAAAATAGTGTTTTAAAAATCACAATGTACGGCCGGCCCGGTGGTGCAGCGGTTAAGGTCGCAAGTTCCGCTTCTCAGTGGCCCGGGGTTCGCCGGTTCGGATCCCAGGTGCGGACATGGCACTGCTTGGCACGCCATGCTGTGTTAGGCGTCCCACAAATAAAGTGGAGGAAGATGGGCATGGGTGTTAGCTCAGGGCCAGGCTTCCTCAGCAAAAAAAGAATAGGACTGGCAGTAGTTAGCTCAGGGCTAATCTTCCTCAAAAGAAAAAAAAATCACAATGTGACACCACTTCACACCCACTAGAATATTTTATTATAGAGAAGACAGACAATAAGAAGTGTTGGTGAAAATACGGAGAAACTAGAACCCTCATACATTACTGATGGGAATGATAAATGGTGCATCCACTTGGAAAACAGTTTGCCAGTTTCAAGTGATGAGATGTTAGATGGAAAAACAAAATGTGGTATATACATACCTATGGAATACTACTATTGAGTAATAAAAAGGCACAAACTAATGATATCTGCTACAACATAGATGAACCTTAGAAACATACTTAGTAAAAGAGGCCAGATGTGAAAGATCATGTGCTATATCACTCCATTTATACAAAATGTTTGGAAAAGAGAAGTGTAGAAGAGAGAAAATAGACTAATGGTTTCCTGGGGCTGAGAGTGGTAACACAGATTGACTAAAAATGGGCAGAAGGTCTCTTTGGGGTAATTGAAATGTTCTAAAATTGGATTGCGGTGGTGATTGCACACATTTGTAAATTTACCAAAATCATTAAGTTGTTCACTTAATTCGGGTAAATTTTATGTTATGTAAATTATTCCTCAATAAAGCTATTTTGAAAACATCAGTACGAGGCTTGATAGTGGTGATATGACTCCTGAAATTGGCTTATCAATGTTTCACTAATTGAAATTGTGACAGTCTCCGGAGTGTATCTATTTGTTTCATATTTTTCCTTTATAAAAATTTATAATGATAATTTGCAGATGTGTGGTCATCTATTTCACACACCATTTGATGTACTGAATTTCTTTTGTGTGTACAGAGGATGGTTAGAACGAGAGAGCAGGTATGGTCTACAACCAGGACACAACTGGTTTATCATCTCCATGCAGTGGTGGCAGCAGTGGAAAGAATATGTCAAATATGTGAGTAAGATTCTTGTTTATTTACATTTTTCATAGAGTTTTCAGTTCTATCAGACTTTGTGTGACTACTGGTCAGTAATAAAATGCTCCAACCTAGATAAGATTTGAGGGGAAAGAAATGAATACTCATATAATACTTCCTATCAACCAGGCTCTGTGCTTACACTTCCACATAAATTTCCTCCCTTGCAAAAGCTCTGTGAAGAAGGTAATACTGGGCATGGGGGTACATATATATGCACCTTACATATCTCTTTTAATCTTCACAATATCTCTATGAGGAAGGTAGTATTATACCCATTTTACCTGTGAGGAACCTGAGGCTGAGATTAAAGGTAATCTGAATATCTTGCTCAGATTGGAAGTTCTGGGATCAAACCTAAGGACTGACTTTAAAGCCAGTGAATGTTGTCTCAACCACATCATTTACGTTACCCTTCATTTGTTCACCTTTTCCATCAAACAGTTGAAGACTCTGGGTAAGAAGTGCTGATTTTCTATTCAAGAAAGTTAATTTCAGAACTAACATTAGAGCTCAATTTTTAAATGATAATCTGCCATCATTCCAAATAAAAAGTTAAAAAAGAAATTCTCATTAGTGAATATTCTATAGTCTTATTTAAAACATAGAAAGAATTTTTTTCAGAATTAAAAAACTAAGAAAGAGTAATGCCAGGAATCAAATTTCTTCATTCTTGGAGAGTCAGTTGATATATCAGCTCATTGTCAGTTGTCTAATGATCACTAACGAAAATTTTAATAATTTGATTCCTACTTTTTCTATATGTCCTTTTCTGTCATTGTTTATTTATCAGAATATTGGTAAACTGTTTACATTATCTACCTCATTATTCTGCATGGTTCTTTTTCCCTTTTGCAGAGTTTAGTAGTGTGTTTTCACTACTAACATAACGTAAAATACGTTAATTGGAAAAGGTAGACTTCGGTGTCACTGAAGGAATAAAAATTTGCAAATGACTTCAAAGACCTTGTAGGTAGATAATGATGATGATTGTAGATAGAAAGTGAGAACATTGGGATAAAGCACCACAGTCTATTTTGAAATGCTTTTTGCTCTTTATACAGGCGTGCACCACGTAATGACATTTCAGTCACTGACAAATTGCGTATACAATCGTGATCCCATAAGGTTAGTACCATTTAGCCTAGGTGTATAGTGGGCTATACCAGCTAGGTTTGTGTAAGTACCCTCTATGATGCTTGCACAATGACGAAATGACTGCAGTTTAAGTACTCTATGTATGCTGATGACACAGATTTATATCTTTGGACCAGACCTCTCTGAACTCTACTTGGATGCCCAATTGGTATCTCAGACTTATTGAGTACCGTCATGCATTGCTTCATGTCAGGGATATGTTCTAAGAAATGCATCATTAGGTGATTTTGTTGTTGTGCAAATATCATAGAATGGTCTGAAGGGGTACAAAATACGCCACCCCAAAATGTATCTCTTCAACATGAGGATTATTTTAGGCTGATTAGTTTTAAGAAACAAAAGACTCAGAAAATTTTTATTAGCTCCTGCTTAACTGCCTCAAAGAATTCAGATAAAAAAACTGTCTCAGGAAGCGAGCTATCACCTTAGCATAACATGAATTAGGTAATAGACAGGGAGGAACCTAGAAAAGCCTGTTTGTTGGGCTTCCCTCTATGTTCTTCTGTTTCTGTGTGGCCAAACACTTGTTTTCCAAATGTTTGCTCCTTTTCACCTACCTGTAAATTGCTTTCCTTCCGTTTGAAGTCCCTAACTCTCCCCACCCCCAACAACTTCTTTTGTCTTTAGCTGAGGATGGTACTTAAGGTGAGGGCTTCAGCCATTTTGGCCAGTTACTTGTTTTTCCTGGGTTTCTCCTATTTATACGTGTTATTAAACTTCTGTTCGTTTTTCTCCTGTTACTCTGTCTCATGTCAATTTAATTCTTAGACCAGCCAGAAGAACCTAGAAGGATAGAGGTTTCTTCCTTCCCTATAGTACTTACACAAACCTAGATGATATAGCACACTACACACCTAGGCTGTATGGTACTAAGCTTGAGGGACCACCATTGTGTAAGCAAACCATTGTTGACCAAACTGCCGTTTAGTAGCACATGACCATATATATATGTATAAAGCATAAAAAGAAGTAGCATCATCACTGATAAGAAAGTGAATCCTGCCTCTTATTTTGCAACATCATAAACCATTCATACAATTCAGAAGGAATCATAAAATTATCAAAATAGAATTATCTTATCTTAAAGTGCCACATTGTCAGTCCTTTTAGGAATCATCCTCTCAGAGAAAGAAAAATTTCTCACCATGGGTGAAACTACCTATCTAGAGACCTATCTTCCTGAAGCATGGGCTTCTGGGATAGTTTATGGTAGTTCCAGACCCAGAAGTCAGTAAAAACAAAACAAGGTCCTTTGATGTTTAGGTGAAAAAAATTTCCCAGAGCAACTGCAAATTACGTAGTCAAAAAGAGCCAGTGAGGGGCCAGTCCAGTGGTGCAGCAGTTAAGTGTGCATGTTCCACTTCAGCAGCACAGGGTTCGACAGTTTGGATCCCGGGTGTGGACCTATGCACTGCCTGTCCAGCAATGCTGTGGCAGGCATCCCACATAAAATAGGAGAAGATGGGCATGGATATTAGCTCAGGGCCAGTCTTCCTCAGCAAAAAGAGGAGGATTGGCAGCAGATGTGAGCTCAGGGCTAATCTTTCTCAAAAGAAAAAAGAAAAAGAGCCAGTGACTGCAATATATGACCATTATTGGTTGGTTCAGTGTATAGAAGGAAAGTAGTGATAAGGTTAATTAACTAAAAATGTTGACAGTTTTACTGAAAGCCAAGAAGAGTGGAAGCAATGACAAGAAAAATAGGGCAGAGAATGGGAAAAAAGAGAGAACCTAAGTAGTGGTGACAGTTTCAGGCAGTGCCAGACACTGGGAGCAATAGATTCCTAGAATAGAAAAGAAGGCCAAATACAATAAGAAGACATAACACTTTAGATTGAAACATTGGAAAAAAAGTGAAGAAAAGCCTGTATTTTCCATGTCTAAAGGGTATCATTCATTGTGCCATGTTAAAAGCATATGGTATAGTCTGTAGTCTTTGGGGGCAAAGATTGTAGCTTCTGATAAGCTATTACAATCATTCTATTGCTAAATTATTATAAAACTCAACCTAACAGATTTAATGCCTGGTAATTTATCATCCCGTTTTCTTGCCAACGATATTGATAGATTCAGCCTATGGACTAAGCTGTTTATAATAAAAAATATTATGAGAATGGTTTCATGTAAATTTTCTTTAGAAACATAGGCTCCATATAAGATTTCCAAACCCATTAAAGCATTTAAAATACAATTCTAAATATTTCTCCTTGAAATTCTGTTAAATGCCAAACTCAGAGGAAAACTTGAAGAAAATTATTTGCTCAAGTGGGATTAAGGAAACCTAATCTTCCTCAAAATCTTTTTACAGATTTTTAAAAAGTAATTTATCGTGCATGTATAAACCTAATATAAATGGAATAGAGAAGTGAATATAAATTTGAAAAGGAGTTACCTGTCAACCATATGATAGTTATGCAGGCATCATTTAAGTTCAAGAACACTTATAGCAAGAATAAAGTGATTTTCTAAAGGATAACAAAGTGACCTTGGAGAAGACTTTAATTTTTCAGAAAGTTATTCTTTTAAAATAGCTATGCTATCTGTCTTACTCCAGCTCTATAGGAAAGAAGGAAATGATCCAAAAGCTCATTCAAATCTGAATCTTTTTCTAAAAAGCAAGTTTCAGAGTAAGTGATAGATTCAATAAGAAATCAGTTACTATACTCTCAGCATTTGGAGCACATTATGAAAACAAAAGTTTGAGACTATAAGCCTCACTAGGGCAATGATTATCAATTCTGACTGTATAGTAGAATCACATAGAGAGCTTTAAAAAAAAAAAAATGCCTGTGCTCCACTCCAGACCAAATAAATCAGAAAGCATAATTGAAGAAAAGTCTTGAAATGATTTAAATAGTAAGTCATTTTTATTTACTGAAATCTTTCTTTTGAAACCTAACTTAAATTGAATGCATTTTTGTTGGTATGGACATGGTATCAGAAGAGCTGTGAGAAGATCGATATTATCTTTAAGGAATTGCTGTGAAATTCACAGGCTGAAGTCTAAACATATGATTAATAATATAAACTATTCAGGCCTAATTTATATTTCTCCTCCTTTTGGCTATAGATCAGTTTGGTTCTACTGTTCTACTGTCCATATAATTTTGACTTCTTTGGTGGACAGTCCAATTTAAAATATTGATGACTTGGGCTGGAACCATGGCCTAGTGGTTAAGTTTGGTGTGCTCCACTTTGGTGGCCCAGGTTCAGTTCCCCAGGTGTGGACCTACACCACTCGTCAGTGGCCAGGCTGTGGTGGTGACCTACACACAAAATTGGGGAAGATTGGCACAGATGTTAGCTCATGACAAATCTTCCTTAACATAAATAAATAAATAAATAAATAGAATAGAATAGAATAAAATACCAATGACCCCAAATTCATATTTAAAGTTGATTCCCAGTTTTGAGTTATTTGTGTACTATCATCACCATTTTTGTCATATAATACCCTTACTATTATTTGCATAATATATAAATAACTTTACCATTTTTATGTAAATAAATGTATTTTAGAATGAAACTTTATATCACTATCTTTTTTTTTTATTGAGTTATTGATAGGTTACAATCTTGTGAAATTTCAATTGTACATTAATGTTTGTCAGTCATGTTGTAGGTGCACCACTTCACCCTTTGTGCCCACCCCCCACCCCACCTTTCCCCTGGTATCCACTAAACTGTTCTTGGTCCATAGTTTTAAATTCCTCATATGAGTGGAGTCATACACAGATTATCTTTCTCTTGCTGGCTTATTTCACTTAACATAATTCTCTCAAGGTCCATCCATGTTATTGCAAATGGAATGGTTTTGTTCTGTTTTGCAGCTGAGTAGTATTCCATTGTAAATATGTACCACATCTTCTTTATCCATTCGTCTGTTGCTGGGCACTTAGGTTGCTTCCACGTCTTGGCTATTGTAAACAGTGCTGCAATAAACATTGGGGTGCACAGGACTTTTGGGATTGCTGACTTCAGGCTCTTTGGATAAATACCCAGTAGTGGGATGGCTGGATCGTATGGTAGTTCTATTTTTAGTTTTTTGAGGAATCTCCATACTGTTTTCCATAGTGGCTGCACCAGTTTGCATTCCCATCAGCAGTGTATGAGGGTTCCTTTTTCTCCACAACCTCTCCAACATTTGTTGCTATTAGTTTTAGATATTTTTGTCATTCTAACGGGTGTAAGGTGATATCTTAGTGTAGTTTTGATTTGCATTTCCCTGATGATCAGCGATGATGAGCATCTTTTCATGTGCCTGTTGGCCATCAGTATATCTTCTTTGGAGAAATGTCTGTTCATGTCTCCAGCCCATTTTTTGATTGGGTTGTTTGATGTTTTGTGGTTGAGTTGTGAGAGTTCTTTATATATTAAGGATATTAAGCCTTTGTCAGATATATGACTTGCAAATATTTTTTCCCAGTTAGTGGGTTGTTTTTTTGTTTCAATCCTGTTTTCATTTGCCTTGAAGAAGCTCTTTAATCTGATGAAGTCCCATTTGTTTATTCTTTCTATTGTTTCCCTTCTCTGAGAAGGCATGGTGTCCGAAAAGTATATCGCTATCTTAAATAGAAAATCTGTCACATTCCAGAAATAGAAGATCAAAATAAATTCAATGAAAATAAAATATATTATTAAATTCCAGTTAAATAGTGTCTCCTTTTGAAGACTAATATTGAGACCTATTCTCTGTCAAAAAGAGAAATTATCAAGTGTTAGATTAGCATATCAAGTATTGGGTTAGCACATCAGTACCAGACTAAGACCCTTTCCTTGAAATAATCAGAGGATCAAAAGAGAATTAAATAGGGAATAACTTTATCTTTGTGAACTAGGACTATTTAATGCCCAAAATAGTGTGGTGCCTTTACCATACTTTAAAAAAGTTAATAATTGACAGAAGATGCTAACATTTGGATCTGTAATAAAGAATGTGAATCTATATGCCTCTGAATTGTTTGAAGTTTTAATGATAAGGCTGTCTTGCTATTTAAAAATTTTTAATCCAACAAAGTTAATTGGTATGTGGAGAGAAACTTAGGTTTTATTCTCATTCTTCTTGCCACTCTTTCAATTAAAGGCATTGGAATGTCTTCAGAGTTGGCTTCTCTGAAGGATCTACAAATTGATAGTATTCACCTGGCTTACATAGATCAAAGAGGAGAAAACAGCTAATAAAATGTTGATACAATGTCTTCCTAATTTGGCTAAAATTAGGGATATTATAATTGCATTAAAAGAAACTAAAACATCCACTATGCTATTACTATGCCGTGACTTAGAGTTAGGGTTTTAAATTTGATGTTTTTCTTGGGTTTCAGTTAGTTACTTTATAAGCAATGCCTTCAAGACCCACATTCACTGATCAGTTTTATCTACTAAAATTCACATCAGTGTTTATTGAATGCCACTTGAGTTCTTGTACCCACGCTATCTGTCTCCTCAGATGCCTGTGGGATCTTGTTCCACTGGTTAGTCCCATTAGTCTTTCTCTTTACCCTCTCAGTTACAAATATCCGATCTTTTAAAAACACAGATAAACATTCTCATAGCACCTTCCCTCCTCTGTCTCCTCAAGCCTTATGTCTATTTTTTTCACTGCTAAACTTAGTAGAAAATAGTTCTATGCTAACGGTCTCTGCTTCTGGTACTCTACAATCTCCTGATTTTTCTCTGATCATTCAGTCTCAGTGTCCTTCCCAGATTCTTCTACTACCTATCCTATAAATATTATTCTCTCCTTATTCTATGTATACCACTTTCTTGTTCTTCAGGAAGTCTCTTGAGCTGCCAATTTTTATATCCAGCCTCTTTCTCTGTCCTGAGCGCTAGACTCAAATGTCCAGGTGTCTCAAACAGGAATATCGAGAATAAGCTCATTCCCAAGATGATCTCATTCACCCATATACTTTATCTTATAAAAGTGTCAACTCCCATCTAGTTGTGTAAGCCAGCACCTACCTTGGAATTACCTTTCCCCTCTTTCATATACAATTCGTTGTCAAATTTCTCACCACCTACATCACCTAAATCCATTCTCTTCTCTCCATCTCCTTATTTTTGGATCTAGCTCTGTGGTTTAGTACCTCATCACCTCTTGCCTGAATTATTATAGGAGTCTTCTAACTTGTGTCTCAATTTTCAATTGCTACCTCTAGTCCTTTCTACACACTAGAGTTATTTGTAAAGTAAAAATTGAATTATGCTATTCCCCTGTTTAAAAGCCTGTCGCAGAAAAATCCTGTCAACATAATAAGTAAAAGAAAAACCAACAGTATGCTGTGTTTAAAATGTGAGATCTATTTAACAACCACCAGAGTGGTAGCACATTTACTAAATGCCAGGCACTTTGCATGTGTTGCTCATATAATCTTCACAATAACTCTGAGGTAGATAGTAATATTATCCTAATTTTTATCCTTGAAGAAACAGAGGCTTAGAAGTTTACTTATTGTGAAAGTCACATGGCTGGTAAGTCAGAGCCCTGCCCCTAATTCTAACTACAGACATGTGTCACTTAACAGCAGGCATATGTTCTGAGAAATGCATCGTTAGGAGATTTCATCATTGTGCGAACATCATAGAGTGTGCTTACAGTGTCAACTGAAATAAAGAGTCTGGATAAAGGTTAATTAAAGGAGTTTATTTGATAATCAAAGTGAGGAATTCGAATCCTGGGAAACAGTCCAACAGAGTATTCTAAGGAACCGTTCTGAGTCTACAGATCCGAGTGTAGTTTATATACTTTTTAACAAAGCAGTGTACATGCAGGAAAGGGCTTACACATCTAATAGTCATATGCTTTAAAGATAACATGACAAGAACTTTCGGTTACACATCAAACAAGGCTTGTAATGTTGATGTTGTCCCTGTGGAGGGAGGCAAGGACCAGGGTTGTGACCTTTTCCCTCAATCTCTAAGAAATATAGTTGGGAAATGTGAGAACAAGGTACCCATTATCTTTTCCTGTTGCTGATTCATCCTGCTGGTTCTTCAGTCATGAGGTGAGAGGTTGCAAGGTCATTTAGGCACAGGCTTATGAAGCCTGCATGGCTGCTTCACCGTACAGCATGGATTTTTATTGTACTGACTTTAAGTCTAAAAAGCTTGCTTGTTAGATTCACCTGCTAGACCAGGGAGAAGGATCCCAGTTCCGTTCACACACAAACCTAGATGGTATAGTCTACTACACGCATAGACTATATGGTACTAATCTTATGGGTTCACCATCATGTATTCAGTCCATTATTGATGAAAACATCATTGTGTAGCACATGACTGTATATACTCCACGTCACTTATTTTATATATATATATGTTTTCAGTCACAAGAAATAAAGAAAACACATCAAAATGGCAACTATAGTTAACGCTAAATGATGGAATTTGAGTACTTGTGATATTTATTTTGTTCATATTTTTCTATATTTTCTACAGTGACAATGTAATCTTTAATGATAAAATGAATAAATATTATTTAAAATTTTAATATTTAAAAAAGCCCTCCAGGGTTTCCAGTTTTCAGCAGAATAAAATCTAAATTACTTTATGTGGCACAGAGGCCTTCACAGTCTGTTCCCAGCCTGCCTTACCAATTTAATTATACACACTCTTCCCCTTCGAAGTAATTAAAATTTAATTATACGTTAAAATGTTTTTAAATTGCCGTAGCCCACCATAGGAGAATCTATTGTTTCTACAGTAGGTAATTTGGGGATTCATTTTTGAAGGCTGTATAGTTGTCAGATTATTACATTTTACCTCTTAATCTCTGACTTTGTGATTTTTAGGATGCTAGCCCTGTTGTAATTGAGCCATCATCTGTTCTGAATGGAGGAAAATATTCATTTGGAACAGCAGTACATCCCGTAGAGCAGAGTGAAGACAGAATCAGAGGAGGAAATCTCAATTATGTGAGCCCCACAGAAGAGAAATTTTCAGACAACATTTCTACTGCATCCGAAGCCTCAGAAAACGCTGGCAGCAGTAAGTATGACTTGTGTCCTATGAGGTTTAGTCAGGGTCAGTTCTTAGCTGTTGTTGTTGTTGTTTTGGTTTTTTTGAGGAAGATTAGCCCTGAGCTGACTACTGCTAATCCTCCTCTTTTTGCTGAGGAAGACTGGCCCTGAGCTAACATCCTTGCCCATTTTCCTCTACTTTATACATGGGACGCCTACCACAGCATGACGTGCCAAGTGGTGCCGTGTCCGCACCCAGGATCCTAACAGGTGAACCCCAGGCCGCTGAGAAGCAGAACATGCGAACTTAGCCGCTTTGCTGCCAGGCCAGCCCTAGGGTCAGTTCTTAAAGGAGTATACTTCGTCAAAGAGTGTGCTTGTGTTGCCCACAGCCGCAAAGGGCAAGGAATGACAGGTACCGCCAAGGCTACTTGGTTGTTTAAGCGATCAAAGTTTATTGATAAAGCAAAACAGAACAAGGAGCAAGGATATAGGGGAACAACAAATCGGTACTTACAACATCCACACCACAGTCAGCCGGGGAAGTCCCAATAGTTTGTACGGCGGGTGGGAGTGCTGATTGTCCAGGTCTGAGGCAAAGCGTCCTTTCCTCAATGAGACTTCCGATTATTCTATGCCTGTGACTCCCTTTTATCGTAAGGTTTCTCTGGGTTTCGACTCAGGGTTTCAAACATTTGGATATTTTGAGTTATTTCTTCTTGTTCCCACAGCCGGGGTGTTTTTATCTTTTTTGTTCCCACGGATGGAATGTTTTTAAAGTCCTGTCAGGTGCCCTTCGGGGTGGCCAGCCCAGACAAGGAACATGACGCAGGATATATTTTTTGTAACTTATTGCTTAGAGTCAAGGCCAAAGTGGCCATCTTTGGCCCTGAGCCCAGACACATTCCTTTGTGTGGGGCCCAGGCCCAGTGTCCTTGGAAGGTGGTGGAGGGGATACATACTTATCAGAACCTACAGTGTGCTGACATGCCAACAAAATAATATCACTAACCTAATACACGGACATTGAGTTCCTGTCTTTAAGCCTATTTATGTATAATAAAGAAAGAGGGTCACTGAACTCTGTACAGCTTGGTGGGATATTGAGCACCAGGCTCCCATTCACAGAAGTAAGTTTTTAATGAAGTGGTCAATTATAAGATTCTTGAATGTGTTAGTAGCTTTCCAAAGAGAAGCTCTTCTATGTTCTACTTTATTAATCTCTCAATTTGAAAATATTTTCACCGATTTAGCTACATCTCTCCACATGAAGCTATTAAATTTAAATTTGTCAATAAATTTAAATTTGGGAAGGCAGTTTTTGAGAAAATCTAAATTACCATCTCCAAGACTCTAACCATAGCATACCTTCATTGAGTTGAATGTACCCTCATATCAGATTCTGCAGACATTTGGGGCCAGAATTTGGGGATTATTTGTTAAAATATTGAGAAAGAATTCATAATACTTCCCATAATTCCCCTTAGTACCTACCTAAAACTTAATTGTTCTACGCTTGTGGGGAAGATGCTGTGGTGTTTTTGTAGCCCAACTGAATTGAGTTGATCCCTAATATTCAGCTGATACAGTAGCAGGACTCTCAATCTTACCCTCTTCTTATTTCATTTTTGAGATCTTTTTTCCTTTTCTGTGGAGAGAGTAGGCAGATTGGACAGAGCTACCATTTTCTCTACAGAACTCTTTGTAGAATCCACTGCTTCTCCTTCTCCATCTGACATTACAAAGATCACTTAGCGGTATCAGAAGTGCTCTCTGATAAAACCACACATCTATGGACAGCTAATCTTCGACAAAGGAGCAGAGGGCCTACAATGGAGAAAAGAAAGTCTCTTCAACAAATGGTGCTGGGAAAACTGGACAGCCACATGCAAAAGATTGAAAATTGACCATTCTTTTTCACCACACACCAAAATAAACTCAAAATGGATCAAAGACCTAAAGATTAGGCCTGAGACAATAAGTCTTTTGGAAGAGAATATAGGCAGTACACTCTTTGACATCAGTTTCAAAAGAATCTTTTCGGACACTGTAACTCCTCAGTTGAGGGAAACAATAGAAAGAATAAACAAATGGGACTTCATCAGACTAAAGAGCTTCTTCAAGGCAAGGGAAAACAGGATTGAAACAAAAAAACAGCTCACTAATTGGGAAAAAATATTTACAAGCCACTTATCCGACAAAGGGTTAATCTCCATAATATACAAAGAACTCACACTGCTTAACAACAAAAAAACAAACAACCCGATCAAAAAATGGGCAGAGGACATGAACAGACATTTCTCAAAAGAAGATATGAATATGGCCAATAGACACATGAAAAGATGTTCATCATCGCTAATCATCAGGGAAATGCAAATCAAAACTACACTAAGATATCACCTTACCCCCGTTAGATTGGCAAAAACATCCAAAACCAAGAACGACAAATGTTGGAGAGGTTGTGGAGAAAGAGGAACCCTCATACACTGTTGGTGGGAATGCAAACTGGTACAGCCACTATGGAAAACAGTATGGAGATTTCTCACAAAGTTAAAAATAGAAATACCCTATGATCCAGCCATCCCATTACTGGGTATCTATCCTAAGAACCTGATATCAGATATCTCAAGAGTCCGTTGCACCCCTATGTTCATCGCAGCAGTATTTACAATAGCCAAGACGTGGAACCAGCCTACATGCCCAGAAACTGATGATTGGATAAAGAAGATGTGGTATATATACACAATGGAATACTACTCAGCCAAAAAAAAGACGAAATTGGCCCATTCACAACAACGTGGATGGACCTCGAGGGCATTATGTTAAGCGAAATAAGTCAGTCAGAGAAAGACGAACTCTATATGACTCCACTCATAGGTGGAAATTAGTATATTGAGAAGGAGATCTGATTGGTGGTTACCAGGGAAAAGGGGGGGTGGGGGGAGGGTACGGAGGGGGAAGTGGTGTACCCACAACATGACTAACAAAAATGTACAACTGAAATCTCACAAGGTTGTAATCTATCATAACATTAATAAAAAAAAAAAAAAAAAAGAAGTGCTCTCTGATTGGCTTTAACACCAAGATTATTTCTTCACTCCCTCTAAGGTCCTTATTGATATGTGCTCACTTTATAACTTGTGTTGTCCACAGGCTAAGCAGTGCCACAGATAGAAGGTTCAAGTTAACTGATGGCTAGAATGTTTACTTGAGATTAACATGTAGTTGAGAGTTGAAATACCTTAAAAAATGCCGTTGAGGTTCACAACTCTAAGTCATTATTAATCATTTTTCCATGTGTATTTTTCTATTGTAATTTTCATACCTTCCTTTCGAATAGATTTATTAGAATACAGTTTCTCCCTCCCCCCCTCCAGCACTCTTCTGTTGAAGTTCTTGTTTTAGCTCCTTCCCTTTGGTTTAGAGACTTCTTATCACTATTATCTACCAAGAACCTTAGGAATGTGTTTGCAGGTGGAAGAGAAGAATTAAGGGAGACTGTGTGAGATCCCAGCTACTTGGCCATGCTTTTTCCTTTCCCATCGGAGGATGTGTAATTCTTCTTGTGAATTATTAGATACTCTAGGAGGCTGGACAAATGTTCATTTGATAATAATTTGTAAAGCTTTTATTCTACCTAGCGTTAGGCTAGGTACTGTCCAGAAGGAAATACATCTTGATATCCTATCTTCTACATACTTATCAGAACCTACAGTGTGCTGACATGCCAACAAAATAATAGCACTAACCTAATACACGGACATTGAGTTCCTGTCTTTAAGCCTATTTATGTATAATAATGAAAAATAAAGAGATTCTATCCTCTTTTTCCTTACAGGCTTTCTGTATTCTGCTACACCAGCGGCAGATATATGCTTTGCTCGACAACATAACACTTCTGACAATAACAACCAGTGTTTGCTAGGGGCCAATGGGAATATTTTGTTGCACCTCAATCCTCAGAAACCAGGGGCTATTGATAACCAGCCACTGGTAACTCAAGAACCGGTAAAGGTAAGTAATTTGACATCTGTTTAAAATCATTCTGTTTCAAGTTGCTAATAAATTTCATTCTAGAGATTTTACCACACAGCAGAATGTTATGGTTCATTTAATTAACCTGTTGTTGTTGTGGATGGAAGTCTCTTTGCATAGTACATTTCTGTGAGAATATTTTATGATTTATTACTTGCATAGAAGGGTAGTGAGCCTTATAAATGCTGTTTCTACTTAGGACAGCTACTGTGAAAATGTAGCTTCATATGTATATGGAATTTATTTTTTCCAAAATAATGTTTTTTATTGTTTGAAAGAAATCTGTGAAAACCAGTCTTATTATTTCCAGATGCTCCAGTGATTTTTTTCAAATGATTTGCCTTGAATTCCCTTTCTTAAATAGTTTATTTTAAAAATTAAAAATAAAAATCTCCTTTAGAAAATTCCTTTTTTCCAGTAACATGAAACAGTAGTGACATATGTTTGTTCTTCTGTGTCTAGGTTTTGTTAAAACACAAGACACTGTAATGTTACAAGTTAACAGTTACATTCCATTCTTTCTAAGGCTACATCATTAACACTAGAAGGAGGACGATTAAAACGAACCCCACAGCTGATCCATGGAAGAGATTATGAAATGGTCCCAGAACCTGTGTGGAGAGCACTTTATCATTGGTATGGAGCAAACCTGGCCCTACCTAGACCTGTAAGTATAGCTAATAGTGTCTTATATAAGGAGGAGTCCTAGATGCGGTCTTCTATTACTTTTCTACATGAACCTTACTATCCACAGATTAGTTCTTTTTGAAGGAGAAAGATATAGATTATAACATGTGGTAACAGGAATTCAAAGTTAATGAATTCTGATTGTTGCCGTTATTAGAATGTCACAGCTTAAGTAGAATGCTCTAAAATAATTTAAAGGACTTAGAGTATGTAATATCAAAATATTAGTGAGTTAACTATGCTTCATTTGTTGAATTTATACAGTAAACAGTAGGACTCCCTGAATACTCTTTACATTGTCAATGCAGTAAAATACTTATAAGAAGATTCTTTTGGTATATCAAGAAACGTTCTCCCTTATGTAATATCCCAGCCAGAACTTTTTTTTTGTTTTTTTAAGATTGGCATCTGAGCTAGCAACTGTTGCCAATCTTTTTTCTTTTTTTTCTTCTCCCCAAAGCCTCCCAGTACATGGTAGTGTATTCTAGTTATGAGTGCCTCTGGTTGCGCTATGTGGTGCTATGTCCATGCCCAGGATCCAAACCAGTGAAACCCTGGGCTGCCGAAGCAGAGCATGCGAACTTAACCACTGGGCCATGGGGCCAGCCCTAGAACTTTCTTATACTAGGAAAATTTTGCATAGATGAGATATAAAGCCTTCGTCCGTAATTTTGACATTGATTTTGAATTTTTAATAATTACGTTTATTCAAAATTATGCTTAGGGCTAGCCTTGTGGCCGAGTGGTTAAGTCTGCGCGCTCTGCTGCCCCACTGCCCAGGGTTTTGCCACTTCGGATTCTGGGTGTGGACATGGTACCGCTCATCAGGCTATGCTGAGGCAGCTTCCCAGATGCCACAACTAGAAGGACCCGCAACTAAAAATACACAACTATGTACCGGGGGGCTTTGGGAAAAAAATAAAATCTTAAAAAAAAAAATTATGCTTAAGTTGGAATCAGGAATTTAGGATTTGTGTTTGTTGACTCTAAAAGGTTCCTACTGTATTTGACATCAGGACTTCTAGATAGATACATATAAATATGAATATAAATTGATACATATACTATATTATATTCTTCTTTAGTTATTGGGGTAGCCCTTGAGTTAGTCACTTAATTCCTGGGACTTTCCTCCTTTGTCTTAATATTCTATATCTGTAGGAGGAAAATTGTGATAATTGTGTTTAATGTAGATATAGTTTTATTTATTAGAGCCTGCCTGGATTCAGATTTCCAGTGTTCTAATCTCTAAATCTTAGTTTCCTCATCTGTAAAATAGAGATAACAATAATATCTACCTCATTAGAGTTTTGATAATTAAATAGTACATACAATTAGCACAGCATCTGATTTACAGTAAATGGTCAATAAATGTTGACTGTTGCTACTGTCATCATCATCATCCTCATTATAATTAAATGAGTTTTTTCAGAGTGTCACAGAAAGGTCGTGTTTTTTACATTGATGTCAGACGAGTGTTAGTTAAGTAAACTATAATTTTACCAGATTAAAGCTTTGTTTGCTGGCTTGACAGTATTTTCTCATCTCTAAATATGATAAATTTGCCTGATTTCAGGAAAAATTGCTGTAGAAACATTTGAAATAGGGCTTTCCCAGTTAGAGAATCCTGAATATATTTGCCATGGAATGGTTAAAAATGAATGCTTTCACCCTCATACTTACATAAATCATGCCATTTAAGGAAATGGCTGTATTTTATTTGCACATGTCATACATAACCTAATGATAAATTAAGCAATATGGAAAAAACAAAGAGGAAAATAAAAATCATGCCATTTCCTGCTACTTAAGAGATAACCACTATTTAACAGTTTGGTGTGCATTTTTTCAAACATTCCTTTGTGTCTTTTCATATACATGTATAGATATATGTGGATAATTTTATAAAATTGAATCATATTATACCTGATGTTTTGTAATCTCCTGTTTTCAGTCTAATATAGATGCCATGGATATCTTTCTAGGTTAATAAATTTAGATCTATACTATTTTTAATAATTGCATAATGTTCCTTTATATACCTTGCATACATATACACATGCATGTGTACATAAATCATAATTTATTAACCAGTCACCTACTGAGGGACATTTGGTTTGCCCCCAGCTTTTAGTTGTTTAAAACAATTTTCTAGTGAACATTCTCTTTCCAAACATGTGTGATAATCTCTTTAAGGTAAATTCCTGTAAATGGAATTGCATCTATTGTTTGCTGGTTGTCATTAAGCTAACAAGTTAATAGATGAGAATAACTAAAATGTAAAAAAGGTATGTGTTTATGTATGTTTGTGCCTGTATGTATAAGAATTTGTTAATTTGCTCACAAAATCACTTATCATCTTGGAAAGCAAGATGCATATTATAAAAACTACTTCATTACCAGTTCAGATTCTGCCAAAGGTATTGTTTTTATGTAGCCTGACAACGACAGATCCTAAATTATTAATCTTCCCCCAAATCACTTAAACTGAAATCATAAAAATTATGGTTGGCTTTGCAGCTGTCAGTGTCTACCTAGAAGTGGACGTCCAGACTTTGTTTTCTTCCAGTGATTTTAGAGGAGAGTGGCAGGGAGAGCTCTTTTTACTGCTTACCATTTAAATAGGAGTTGAAAAAGCTCCCAAATAGAGCTTTCTGAGTGCCATACTGTAGCATATCAGAATGTGTGGAATACTCTTAAGAAATACTCCTAAAGACTTGGTTTGTAGCGGTTGTGTTTATTTGCTTCTTTACTACCCCTTCTTCTTTTTGTTCTTTTTTTAAAGATTGGCACCTGAGCTAACATCTGTTGCCAATCTTCTTTTTTTCCTGCTTTTTCTCTGGGAATCCCCCCAGTACATAGTTGTATATTCTAGTTGTAGGTCCTTCTGGTTATGCTATGTGGGACGCCTCCTCAGCATGGCTTGATGAGCAGTGCCGTGTCCATATCCAGGATCCGAACTGGCAAAACCCTCGGTCACCTAAGCGGAGCACACGAACTTAACCACTTGGCCGTGGGGCTGGCCCCTACTGCCCCTTTTTGATATTAAAAAATGCTGTCAAAGAAGACGTTGGTTACTAGGGCAAAAGGAAGTAAAATAAAGCCTGATCACTTGAAACTACTGAAGATTCTGTAGGATTTTATGTTTTAAAGCGTTTGAGTGTTAACCTTGCTATCCTTTTGAAATACTAAATTGATAATGTGCTACTCTTAAAAGTCTTGAAGCACTATTTTGATAATGAAGTCTTTTCATGTGTCTTTGGGCTGGCAAGCAGGATGTTGGAAGGGTTCTGAAAAATCCTGCTTCAATGTGAATCCCAGTTTTGGACATCCAGTGTAGTTGTTTTTTGTTTGTTTTTAAGATTGGCTCCTGAGCTAACAACTGTTGCCAATCTTCTTTTTTTTTTTTCCTGCTTTTTTTTTTTCTCCCCAAATCCCCCCAGTACATAGTTGCATATTTTAGTTGTGGGTCCTTCTAGTTGTGGCATGTGGGATGCCGCCTCAACATGGCCTAATGAGTGGTGCCATGTCCGCGCCAAGGATCCAAACCCTGGGCCGCCAAAGCAGAGTGCACAAACTTAACCACTCGGCCATGGGGCCAGCCCTCAATGCAGTTGTTTTAATCATAGACAAAAAATGTTTGAAGAGGGGCCGGCCCTGTGGCCGAGTGGTTAAGTTCTCGCACACTGCTTTGGCAGCCCAGGGTTTCGCCAGTTCGGATTCTGGGCATGAACATGGCACTGCTCATCAGTCCATGCTGAGGCAGCGTCCCATATACCACAACTGGAAGGACCCACAACTAAAAATACACAACTATGTACTGGGGGGCTTTGGGAGAAAAAGAAAAAATAAAATCTTAAAAAAAAAAAAAAGACAACATTTGAACAGACCAGTTATCTAGAACCATAGATAGTAAATTTTTATATCAAAACATTTTTATCCTCACTTATACAAGAAATAAAATTTTAAGCAAAGTTACAATACTCTTTATATGTATTAAAGAAGCACAGTATTTTTTTCCCCTGCTTTTTGTCCCCAAATCCCCCAAGTACATAATGGTATATTTTAGTTGTGGGTCCTTTTAATTGTGGTATGTGGGATGCTGCCGCAACGTGGCCTAATGAGCAGTGCCATGTCCGCGCCCAGGATCTGAACCAGCAAAACCCTGGGCCGCCGAAGTGGAGTGCATGACCTTAACCACTCGGCCATGAGGCTGGCACCTGAAACAGGGTATTTTTAAATGATGTCCAATGATAAGGTTTTATGAGAGTAGTACATTCATACGTTTCTGGGGATATTGCAAATTACTACACTTTGGGTGGCGATATGACTTTGACATGAATACTTCCATACTTTTTGATTTGTAACTCCAGTCCTAAGAATTTATCCTTTAAAAGACCATCATTTATATAAATGAAATATGTAAAAGTGAAAAGAGTTGTGATGTGAGGATAGTAGATAATATGTAAGTTTTTTCCCTTAATTTTGATGTTACTTGCTTTTAAATGAAAGGGGAGAAAATGCCCACCAGGAGTTCTAATCTTGGAAGATAGATTTAGGAGCAGGAGCCTGAGAGTATATAAACCCATGTAATTTAAATCTATGAATTTCTATAATCTAACTGAAATATAGGTAGTGAACCTATTAGACATTTTAGTTTAAAAATAAATCTCAGAAGTTAAATAAAAGTGGCAAGTTTTGTTTATTCTTTTATAGTGATCACTGTGTCTTTTAAAATAACAGGTGATCAAGAATAGCAAGACAGAAATCCCAGAGCTGGAATTATTTCCTAGGTATCTTCTCTTCCTGAGACAGCAGCCTGCCACTCGGACACAGCAGTCTAACATCTGGGTGAATATGGGTATGATGAGCCTGAGAATGTTTCCTCAGCATTTACCAAGAGGTAATTTAAGAATGCAGCAAGAATACCATGCATTTCCTTAAAAAAAAAAACCAAGTTGCTCAAGTCTGGTGCCACTGTACTAGTACACATTCCCATCTGGTTTCATACAGAATCAGTAAATTACTTGTGGGGCTTAGATCTATGGTCATGCGCAAGACTAGATGGGGTAGAGCCAAAATCTCAGCAGCAAACTGCGAAGAGTTGTTTCCTTTTCTGGTTTGTAAACATACAAAGATAACAAACAGCAATGAATTTCACAAACTTTATTTCTTTGAGAACAAGTGACTATAAATTATTTGCTTGACCTAAGTTAGAGTCTACCAGTCAATGACTGGTCTTGTCAGCTCCCCTCAAATTTCTAAGGAGTGATTTCTTTGACAATTTATCATCTTTTTTGTTTACTTTTTGGTATTTTTTTGACAAAACATGATACATTTCTCATGCTACGTCCAAAGAGCCTTTATAAGAGACAGATAATACAGAGCAAAGGATATATTTTTGAAAATGAAAGTGATACATTTGCTTTGAAAAACATCAGGCTATCAAAATGACATATAAATTACATGCAAAAAGTTCTCCTTTGATTTCTCTATGAGGTTAAATTTTATTGATGGTCAAGATTTGCTCTGTGCTTTTGCGTTGGCAAATATTTGAAATTGTTCTTCAGCAGAAATACTGAGGTTATCCATTTACACAAAGTCTCGGACTTTGTGTTAATGCCAAAATGTTATAATTAATATAACTTAGTATGCAAGAACCACCTATGAACCCAAACCAACCCTATAAGTACCATCCCTCCTTTGAAATTGAATAGGGTTAATTTTATGTCTTCCTTAAAGGTTATATTCAGATAATATATGGGGATTCTTATACATATTGTTTGGTAAGAATTATAGGACAGCAGTGGCCTCTGCCTAACCAAACTTTGTCTTTGGGGGAAATATCAAAATCAAGGAACAGTGAAATAGAATCTCTATGAAACATTCTTGATTTGATTTTCCATTGAATAAAAGTGTTTGCCTTATTTCCGTGGCATCCATAGCACATATCTTTTTCGATTCTTTTTGAAAGATAACATGAGAGGCAAGATATGTTGTTGCACTTTTAGTAAGTATTCTTTGTAACTCTTGTGCTGATCCTAGATTTTTGCTGCTTCTGTAAATTCCACTAGATTTGTTGGTGCTATTCAAAAGCACAAAATTTTGTGTAATAATAAGTGGCCACCTGCTTAATGAGCTATGCTAAAACTGTCTAGAATTCAAATAAATTTCTTATGTGGCTTAGGATGATAGAAATTGACTTGGACATTACACATCCAAATGCTTCTGAATCCTAGAACTGGGTAGTTGTTCTCCAAATTTGTTCTTAATTTGAAATTTTATTCCTTAATAATTAGTTGTGGAATCAATCATTAATCATTTTGAAGTTTTTGAAAATGTACTTTCTTGCTGTAATCTTATAACTAATCCTCTGATGTATGATTGGGGAAATTTGCTCTTTTGTTTCTTTTAGGGATTATCCTTTGCTTGCTTATTGTAAAAGATTTGCTTTGCTGTGTGTTTAAATTGTTCATGGTTGGGTTTCATTCTGTCATAACACAGTTTTCATTTTTCTCATTACTCAACTTACTACAGCTGTTTACTAGGCTCTTTTATTCCTTTTGAAGTGGACAGATATACAACCTTTGCCACAGTTACAATGACTTAAATGTAGCCTTTTCGACAGACAAGCCTATAGAAGTTGTTTCTTAGATGATTTTTCAGTCTATTTAAGCAAGTGAATTGTTTTTGGAAGCTCTAAAAAAGCGGATGATGCCAGTACTTTTCTCCACTTTGTTTAGTAGATGAAGACTCACTTAAAGCGCATTTAATGGGAGGAAAAAACTAAGTCACCATTGAATGGGTATAAAACTACCTGCAGTATATAAAATTGTACCCTAGACAGATTATATTGATATGTTAAGTTTATTTTTGTTTTGGGTTGCTCAATACCTCCCATAGGCAGAGAGAACCATTTTAAGGTACAGCTTTTGTCTGGATTTTTGGCTGATTAGTTAACCAGGGTTTAGGAGATTGTTTTAGCAACTTATCCATGATTTTCATAATCTCTTGTCATTTCATCCCCCTTCTCTTTTGAAGTACAGTCATGTGTTGCTTAATGACAGGAATACATTCTGAGGAATGCATTGTTAGGTGATTTCATCATTGTGTGAACATCATAGAGTGTACTTGCACAAACTTAAGTGGTTTAGCCTACTACATATGTAGGCTACGTTGTACTAAAAGGACCACCATCATATACGTGGTCTGTCGTTGATCAAAATGTCAGTAATGTGATGTGTGACTGTATGTGGTTAGACTTAATATGTTCTTCCTTCACTCTTTACTCTTTCTCCTTATTGCCCCTCTTTTTGTTTCCACCTTAAGCCCTTCAGGAATTCAAGGTCATGTCTGCTGTGATCTTATTGGGCAGGCAGGCCGTATGATGATTTTTTTCCCTCTCCTACCTTTCAGTGGGCAATTTCTTTTTCATGGGAAGCTTCTTGGCTTCATTTTAAAGCTCTGTTTGGCCATGTAGAGTCTATGCCTAAATTTTTTGTGTGTAATTGTACCACTATGCTAGGTAATTGGGCCAATTAAGTACAGAATGGTGGAATTAGTAATTCAAAGACAGTTTATTTTAAGAAAGTGGATCAGGTGAATCCAGTTATCTATCTGTGGAATTCAAATCCTGTCCCATTTTATCTTACCCCTTCTTACACTGAGTTTTGATTTTGCTATTGAGTGTGACCCAACTGAGGGCAGCTAAAATACCAGTGCCTGTTGTTAATATTTGCCACTCATCGTAGGATCCAAATACCGCCAGTTATTTGGGCTTTATGACTTTGTTGCTCTTCCTTTCAAAGTTTGGCTCACTCTAAGGTATTTAGGTCTCCTGTCTTCATTTTAAAGCTTCTTAATATATAAAATTATTAAACCTGTAATTCTCATTTCTCATCAATATTTCCTAAAATAGTATGATCTCCATTGCTAAGAGGGGTGTTGTTTTGTTTTTTTTACATCTGCCTTCTTCCTTATTGTGATTACTATGACCATAGGAAATGTACCTTCTCCGAATGCACCATTAAAGCGGGTCTTAGCCTATACAGGCTGTTTTAGTCGAATGCAGACCATCAAGGAAATTCATGAGTATCTATCTCAGAGGCTGCGCATCAAAGAAGAAGATATGCGCCTGTGGCTGTACAACAGTGAGGTAAGAGGCATCTCAGAGTCCTGAAGAGTCCTGATGAAGTGTTAAATCCATATTTCATGAGTCTAGGGTTTTTGTCTACAGTAATTATCCTGAAAGCCATATCTAGGATCTCAGTGGAAACGTCAATTTTTAAATTACTGCGTGTATACATGTAGATATTTGTCACCTGAAATCTGTAATAACAGTTGATCATCATCTTGTGAAGATTATTGTTATAAAGTACCTGCACATAGCTTTTTTTTTTAACTGAATAGAGTTTATTTTGGATTTATTTTAAGGTAAATTATACACGTTAAAAAAAATTCAAACAATACAAAAGTATGTAGTGAAAATTCTTTCTTCCCATCTGCCGACCCCTAAGTATCACTCTCCTCAGAGGCAGAGATGTTAATTGCTTGTATACTCTTCCTAACGTACACGATATGTCTTCAGATTATACTCTGAAATTGGATCATAAGTAGTTTCAAGGAGTTCTCTATTCCGTTCCTTCTTAAGTCCTCCTTTGGTCACCACTGAGAGGCAGTATAGTGTAGTAGTTCAGAACACAGCTCCTGGAGCCACATTGCAGGGATTAAATCCTAGCTCTTGTGAGTTGTGTAACCAAGAGCAATTCACTTAACTCTCTGTCTCAGTTTTCTCATGAGTAAATGGGGAAAATAATAGTTTCTCCCTTGGGGTAGTTGTGAGAATTAAATGAATTAATTTTGTGAGCACTTTGGACAGAGTGAGCATGAACAAAAATATATATAATTCTACTGCATGGCATTAGGTTTTACATTTTCAGCTCCTAGTAAGTGATCAAGTTCCATCTTAATCACAGGCACATTTACTGAATTTCATACTAGGTGCTAAAGAAAATTTATTTTCTGTAACCTCTTTAGAAAATCTAAATCTTGGGGCCAGCCCCGTGGCACAGCAGTTAAGTTTGCACGTTCCGCTTCGGTGGCCCGGGGTTCACTGGTTCAGATCCTGGGTGCGGACGTGGCAGCACTTGGCAAGCCATGCTGTGGGAGGCGTCCCATGTATAAAGTGGAGGAAGATGGGCATGGATGTTAGCTCAGGGCCAGTCTTCCTCAGCAAAAAGAGGATTGGCAGTGGATGTTAGCTCAGGGCTAATCTTCCTCAAAAAAAAAAAAAATCAGAAAATCTAAATCTTGATGAATTTTGCTTTGATGTGTGATGAATCTTCTTCTGGTCTCCCCAAAATTCTATATAACTTTGCTTTAGAAACATAATGTATATGTTTATGAAGTATACATTATTTATGAAGTATACATTATTTTTCTCTCATTTTGCCAACTAAATTATAAATATTTCTAAACAACTACAATATGCCAAATATCTGTCACATGAGTTATGTAACTACAAGGGCATTTTTAATTGTCATTCATTTTTATTTCCGTATTTGTTTCAAGTTGAGTAATCAATTAACAAAAACATTTCCTCTTCTATACACAGAATTACCTTACTCTTCTGGATGATGAGGATCATAGATTGGAATATTTGAAAATCCAGGATGAGCAGCACCTGGTAATTGAAGGTACAAGATGGAAGTATGCATCTATATTAGAATTTTAGGGGAAGAATTTAAAGATTTATTTACTCACTAATAATCCATTTTATAATTTTTCCAACTATTATTCGATCATGTATTCTTTATGGTAAAGAAAACCCATCAAACCCTTTAGTTATAAGTTTACAAAGTTTCTTAAAATTTTCAGGCTGCCTTTTTGAGTTTGAGTAAAGGGACTAACTTTCTGCATAGTTAGTGGCATGGGCTTTCATTAGTCATCAACACTGGACTTTCTTGTATATTCACACATAGATTTACACACTAGCATGCACATGTCATTGAAAACTAAAACCATGTCTTCTCCCATCAAGATTCATGAAATTTATATAATGTTGTAAACCAGTGTTACCTCAAAAAAAAAAGATTCATGGAAACATTGCTAGCTTCTTTTGTATTAAAATGAATAGATTACTCTGACAGCTGTCACAGTTTAAAAAAGAATTGTAATAGTTCTAATATGTTAAGTTTAAAAGCTTTAATTACTTCTATAGATGGTTGAGTATAATTTTATTTGCAGGTAGGTAATTGAGAGAATAGCTCACTAATTAATTCTGACCAAGTAACTATAAAGTCACCAATATGAAGAGTTGGAATCGTTTCAGAGTCAGTTACTCAAATTAACTTGATTTGTTTCAGTTTCTGATTTAGAAATGAGTGCTTTTTTGTTTTTTTTAAACAGAAGCAATTGAGTGGGTATGATTTGAATGGATAAGAAATTAATACATTCCTATCTGTCTTTCCAGTTCGCAACAAAGATATGAGTTGGCCTGAGGAAATGTCCTTTATAGCAAACAGTAGTAAAATAGATAGACACAAAGGTAAGTCTCCAGTGTATTACATTTAAAGAGATTATCTTAAATGTATTCTTTTTTTTCTCTCAAATATTAAAGTGTTAGAACTTTAGCTTTCTAGTTTAAAAGTGATTATGCCCCCTCTTATTTTTCTTTTTCCTGAAGCAGGAAAACTTCTTTCTAACCTTGCATTTAAATAATTTATATATTTTTAAAGACCTAATGCTAAGAGAGAATTGTTTGATTTCTATGAAGCTATCGTGGCAATTAAAGAGAATCACTGCCGCTTCTAGATTATAGATGAGCATGGATTATCATGATTGCCAATGACACTGCGTGAAAAACCTTCCCTATTTTAGCTTTGAAAGACAAAGTAGAGAAATATATGAGCTCCATTTAGCTGATTAGAAGAATTATAAAAATCACTGCATCGAATACAAGTAACTGTTTATCTTACTACAGCTAGGCTTTGGTTCTCATATTGTTTGTTCCAGTTCCCACAGAAAAGGGAGCCACAGGTCTGAGTAATCTGGGAAACACATGCTTCATGAACTCAAGCATCCAGTGTGTTAGTAACACACAGCCACTGACACAGTATTTTATCTCAGGGAGACATCTTTACGAACTCAACAGGTAATCTTTCTCGAGTCATCAGCCTCTTAACCTTTTATAACTTTGAAATGAACCAGTATCACCTAATTGTCCTCTTCCTTCACCATGGGGGGGGGGGAGTCTTATCTTACTTGCCCTATTTAGTATGAAATAAGGGCCTAGGGATACTTCTCTTGTTTTTTTTTTTTTTTTTAAGATTTTATTTTTCCTTTTTCTTCCAAAGCCCCCCAGTACATAGTTGTGTATTTTTAGTTGTGGGTCCTTCTAGTTGTGGTATGTGGGATGCCACCTCAGCATGGCTTGATGAGCGGTGCCATGTCCACACCCAGGATTCAAACCGGCAAAACCCTGGGCTGCTGAAGCAGAGCCACTCAGATACTTCTCTTGTTTTAAAAAAAAATTTGATGTGAGAAAATAGATGCTAGGCTTTTCTGTGCCCACGTGATTGTGATTTATAAGAATCTTTGGCAATAAATTTTCCTCTCAAACCTCTAGGACAAATCCCATTGGTATGAAGGGGCATATGGCTAAATGCTATGGGGATTTAGTACAAGAACTTTGGAGTGGAACTCAGAAGAATGTTGCGCCATTAAAGCTTCGGGTAAGCGGGTTAAAATAATATAAAAGTATTTTAGTCTCAAGCAGTTGTTTAAGTAACTATTTTTCTCTACATGTTTTTTGTTGTTGTTGTTTTAATTTTAAAGGAAGAGTGGTCCACACTTGAGGGTGGCTCATCTTTTTTTAAAGATTTTTTAATTTTTTTCCTTTTTCTCCCCAAAGCCCTCTGGTACATAGTTGTATATTCTTTGTTGTGGGTCCTTCTAGTTGTGGCATGTGGGACGCTGCCTCAGCATGGTTTGATGAGCAGTGCCATGTTGACACCCAGGATTCGAATCAACGAAACACTGGGCCGCCTGCAGCGGAGCATGCGAACTTAACCGCTTGGCCACAGGACCAGCCCCTCTCTATGTGTTTTTTATGTTTAGCTTTTTAGTTTTAGTTTAATGTTTTTGGATCCTTCAGTAGGCATAAACTGGATGTCAAATACTTGTTCAAATATATGCATAATACTGCTATAGATGTAGTGGGTAGGAAAGGATCAAAGCCACAGTCTAAATTTGGGGTATCATTCATTTTACTAATTTATCAGATATCTTACTTTTATATATAGTAAACCTTTCTTTGTTAATTCTTCGTTATTAGAAGTATACTAACTGCAGGGTAGACCTCTGAGTCTAATGAATAATACTCAATACATTTTTAACATTACTAGGATAATTAGTTCTATCTGTAGAATTAAAAAGCAAAAAGAAAGCATGTAATTAATGGATACAAATTTTACATTAATATTGTATGTAGTGAGTTTTATTGAAATTAGGATTATTTTTTATCTTTATTTAAAAACACAAGGCAAAAGCTTTTTAGGTTAAAAATTAATAATCATACTCATAATAGCTAAAAATTTGATTACTTGCCACTTACCAGGCACTATTCTAATTACTTTATGTGTATTAACTCATTTAATTTCCTAAATGGCTCTGTAATGTAAAACAATGTTATTATCCCCATTTTATGGCTCAGGAAACTAAGACTCAGAGCAGTTAAATAGCTTGCCCAAGGTTGCAGGCTAGTTAGTAAATCCTCACAGTTAAGCATGATGCTATTCTGCCTCTGATAATAAACGTTAGGATACAAGACCAGAAAAATTAATATAACAGGAAATCTTTCAGTGTGAGCAAATGCTATTTTAATAGTCTTATCTGTCTTAAATATCTTTTGTGTACCTAAAGAACTGTTTGCTTATATGCTGCTGAATTGGGATACAGTATTGGCCAAAATACTTTGGGGTTTTTTGGGGGGTTGTTTTTGTTTTTTTTTAAAGATTTTATTTTTTTATTTTTCCTTCCCCCAAAGACCCCCGGTACATAGTTGTGCATTTCTAGTTGTGGGTCCTTCTAGCTGTGGCATGTGGGACGCTGCCCCAGCATGGCCTGATGAGCAGTGCCATGTCCGTGCCCAGGATTTGAACCAGCGAAACCCTGGGCTGCCAAAGCAAAGCACGAACTCAACCACTCGGCCACGGGGCTGACCCCAATACTTTGTTTTCCTTTTGAGATTAGGAGTAGAAGGATTTCATGATTATCCAAAATATATTTGCTGAAATAGAGACAGACTATCTACTATAATATTTACCTTCTTATAATGCCTCTGCTTGAATTACGGGGCATGTTCTTTCCAAATTTTACGGGGCAGTGAATAATGAGTTTGATTCCTCTTATATTTATAGTGGACTATAGCAAAATATGCTCCCAGGTTTAATGGGTTCCAGCAACAAGACTCCCAAGAACTTCTGGCTTTTCTCTTGGATGGTCTTCATGAAGATCTCAACCGAGTTCACGAGAAGCCATATGTGGAACTGAAGGACAGTGATGGCCGACCAGACTGGGAAGTAGCTGCAGAGGTTTGTCAGTTTTCAGTTTCTAAGTAAGCAATAGATAAAATGTTCTGGCCAAAAATGTGTGTTGCACAACTTAATGCTAACTAAACTATTCTGTGATCAGAATTTTACTGTGAAAATAAAGAAATTTATATTTCTCTGCTTAATTCATGTGCAGGAATGCCAAAATAAAGCACCCTTAATGAAAATAGAAAAATGTTGTATTTTCACATTGTAAACTTTTAGGAGAGGATGTAGGAATAATTATTCAGTAGAACTTCTAGAGTCCCTATAATTGCTAATGTGTACAGTGACAAATAGACATATTTTATCTGCCTTTTTAATGGACAAAGAACTTTAAAACTCATCAGTGTTACCATGGTAAGAACAAAGAAAAAATTAGGATTGTCCATCTGAACTTAATATTTTATAGGTTGAGCAGAATCACATTCTATTTAATAATTGGTTTTCTCTGTTATCTTAGTAGGCAATAAATTTTAAATTACAAATCCGAATTGTAAATTTGTAGGCAGTCTGCTTTTACATTTTAAGTGAAGATTGAGGATTATATCCTTGATATTTAAATCCAATATATTTAACCAGTCTCTTTGAATTTGTGTAGAAATACTTAGTTTTGGAATTTTGAAAAAAAATTCTCCAATCTTTTTCCTTGCTAGGCCTGGGACAACCATCTGAGAAGGAATAGATCAATTGTTGTGGATTTGTTCCATGGGCAGCTAAGGTCCCAAGTCAAATGCAAGACATGTGGACATATAAGTGTTCGATTTGACCCTTTCAATTTTTTATCTTTGCCACTACCAATGGACAGTTATATGCACTTAGAAATAACAGGTAGGTCACAAAGTTCTGAAAAACTATTTAACTTCATTGTCTTTTACCTTATTCAAGCAACTTGAATTTTAAGTATGGTCATTTGTTTATAATACATTCTCATAAAGACTGGTAGTCAGCATGTTATAATCTACCAATCTAATTTCAGGCATGATTTGAGATTTGAAAGACTTGTAACGTGGGTCCATTTTTGTACCCATTGATTCCTCTGTTAGCTGCGGGCGTCCCAGAAACTCACTTTACAATCTTGCAAAGCCACTCACACTTCTATATGAGATGAACATCAAAAAATAATGATTTTGGGACCAGCCCCGTGGCCAAGAGGTTAAGTTCGCACTCTCTGCTTCAGTGGCCCAGGGGTTCACTGGTTTGAATCCTGGGTGCAGACATGGCACTGCTCATCAAGCCATGCTGAGGCGGCATCCCACATGCCACAACTAGAAGGACCCACAACTAAAAATACACAACTGTGTACTGGGGGGCTTTGGAAGAAAAAGGAAAAATAAAATCTTTAAAAAAAAATAAAATCATGATTTCATTTAATATTATCCTTAAGTACCATCTGTTGTAGCATTTACCTATAAAAATAAAAATTCTAGCTGATGAGGCCAGCCCGGTGGCGCAGCAGTTAAGTTTGCATGTTCCGCTTTGGCGGCCTAGGGTTCACAGGTTCAGATCCCAGGTGCGGACATGGCACTGCTTGGCAAGTCATGCTGTGGTAGGCATCCCACATATAAAGTAGAGGAAGGTGGGCATGGATGTTAGCTCAGGGCCAGTCTTCCTCAGCAAAAAGAGGAGGACTGGCAGCAGTTAGCTCAGGGCTAATCTTCCTCAAAAAAAAAAAATTAAAAATTCTAAGCTGAAATGTTTGCTACTTCCAAGTCATACACACCCCTACGCACACACACATGCACACAGACACATGGTGTAAAGCTTTCAATGAAACCCGCATTTTACTAACAAAAGATTGTTTATCTTTACTAGTTATTAAGTTGGATGGTACTACCCCTGTGCGATATGGACTAAGACTGAATATGGATGAAAAGTACACAGGTTTAAAAAAACAGCTGAGTGATCTCTGTGGACTTAAATCAGAACAAATCCTTCTTGCAGAAGTACATGGTTCCAACATAAAGGTAATATTAACTATTCTTTCTAGGAAACCTGATTCCATCCTCCAAAGATCACAGTTTTCTTAATTAATTATTATATTAAAACACAACAAAAACTAAACAAAAAAAAATTGTCAAGTTCTCAGTCTCAGAAACTTAGAAGGCTTGGCTACCAGAATAAAGGAATAATGTTGATAGTGGTATTTTTAAACAAGGGAAATATGTAAGCCCACGACTGCCAAATGGAGTGATCTAGCTATGTCATTACAGTGTGGGTTCCCCTCAGAGACTCTGCTGCTGCTACACTTGACAGCTCTTCTTTATTACCACTGTCACTAGAATTCTTCCTAGGTTAAAATATTTCATATGTTTATGAGTGTGTGCTTTCAGTATCTATTTATGAATGTAAATACCTGACCTTTTGGCACACTGAGAAGTTAGAGAGTAAGGACAAATTGACACAAATCACTTCTTCCTGCATACCAGCTGGAGAAACAAGCAATTTAATAAATATATTGCCTACCCTAAATTGAGTTCCTACCATTGGTATTATTTATATTCATCTTTAGAGTTTCTGAACAGACTCCCACCTCATTGACCTTTTTTTCATATGTAATACAAGGGTGAGATCTCTGAGAGTTTTGGGTTTAGATGCTTGAAATGAAGGACAAAACTTAAGTCAACTATGTACATGTACTTCCTTCCTTGGAAAGGGATAACGGTTTTGTCAGTAAGGTTACTTTATCAAGCTTCTATCTTCTAGTTACTTGAAAAATTATTTAGTCATGTTTGTTTTACTGATGAAAGCATCTAAGACATTCATTTCAAATATATCAGAGAGATGATTTTTCATTTTATATGGAACATCTCTCCCTTCTCATCTTGCCTCTTTTTCTGTAGAATTTCCCTCAGGACAACCAAAAAGTACGACTCTCAGTGAGTGGATTTTTGTGTGCATTTGAAATTCCCATCCCTGGATCTCCAATTTCAGCTTCTAGTCCAATACAGACAGGTAAGATAGAACTAGAGCTCCTTCTCATGTTTTCAGCTTTAAATGTTGGTCCAAGTGTTGTTGTCTTTTTTATATTTGTATTAGAGCAAAAGAATTTTGGAGCCTGAAAGAAACCTTGGTGATCATTTGTCTCAACTTCCTTATTTTATAGATGAGGAAACTAAAATTTAGTGAACCTAAGTGACTAAGTTAGGTAGATAGTTGTTAGCTAAATCCATCACTGGAATTCAGATCTCTTTTAACCCTTTTATCTAATACTAAATGCAACAGATGGTATGAGAGAAGTATGCTATCAGAAAACAAAAAAATAAAATATGACTAAAAAGGAATCTGTTTATCTGATATTGCATGTGCTTTAATATGATCATTCAGTGACTCTTTTTGGCCATTAATATGATTTGTCTATTCTTCGTCATCATCTCTTTTTTTTTTTGGTGAGGAAGATTGGCTCTGAGTTAACATCTGTTGCCAATCTTCCTCTTTTTGCTTGAGGAAGATTGTTGCTGAACTAACATCTGTGACACTCTTCCTCTATTTTTTTTTTTTTCGTATGTGGGACACTGCCACAGCATGGCTTGATGAGCAGTGTGTAGGTCTGCGCCCAGGATCCGAACCTATGAACCCTGGGCTGCTGAACTGAAGTTTGCGAACTTAACAACTATGCCACCAGGCTGGCCCTGTGTATTCTTCTTTATACTACTGATAATTAGATTCATTCCCCAACTATAAAGGACTTTAGAGAGAATGAGGCTCCTCTCATTGGCACTTAGGAGATAGTAGTGATGGTGGGTTGGTGGATGATTTAATATTACTTTTTTGTTTAGATTATCACTGTCCAATATAGTTAGCTGCAGTGATGGAAATTTTCTGTAATCTTTGCCATCCAATACAGAAATTAAAGTCTTCTAATCAATATAGAATTATTATTTGAACTATGATTTCTCCCTCTTCTTTGTTGAAAGAGACTACATCATCAGTGGTCTGGGTCTCCACGATAATTGAGAAAAGAGCAAAGATGAAGGTACCACAAGCTTATGATGCTGTACTTATCTTTGAATTTGTAGATTTCTCTTCTTCCCCATCTACAAATGGAATGTTCACCCTAACCACCAATGGGGACCTGCCCCGATCAATATTCATCCCCAATGGAATGCCAAACACTGTTGTGCCATGTGGAACTGAGAAGAACTTCACAAATGGAATGGTGAATGGTCATATGCCGTCTCTTCCTGACAATCCTTTTACAGGCTACATTATTGCAGTCCACCGAAAAATGGTTAGTTTAACGTTAGGCAAGTTACTGCTGGTCTTGCCAGTGTCGTTTGTGAAACAGTCATTTTCAGTCTTTGTGTTATCTTCATTGCATGCACTTTCAGTGTGTTGCGTATGTTATTGTACATGATCAGAGCCAGGATTTAGTATATACATGATGGCCTATATGAAATGACATTCCTCATTCATATAATCAAGAAGCAGCAGGACAGCTGGTGCATCTGAATGCTACTTTCTTTGAAAAGTTTGTATCTCCTATATGTTCCTGTAAGCATGTGCATCTTCTTCTCTGCCCTATTAAGTGTGGATGCCTCTGGAGAAGGTTTTGTTTGTTCATTGAGCAGGGGGGTGGGGGGAGGACAAGAATATTCTTTAGCAAGACAAGTTGTGCGTAATCCTCTTTTGGTAGACTAATATATGGCTATTTCATTAAAGGCTGACTGATTAAAAAACAAAGATTTGAAAACTGATCACTGGACAATTGTTAAAGAGGTAGTCATTGTATATGGTGGCAACTTGGTGGAGTAGAAAGAGCACTGGACTAGGAGCTGAGTGACTTAGGTTTAGTTCTAATTCTGCCACTAGAAAGCTGATTGAGCTCTTTGGGCCTCAGTGTCCTACTTTTAAGATGGAGAATAGGACTGCTATATAATTTCTAAAATCCATTAGTTACCTTTACTTCTGTTCAAAAATTCCCTCTAATCAGGGAAATGCTAATTAAGACCACAGTATGATACCACTGCACAGCCACCAGAATAGGTAAAATTAAACAAATTGATAGTGTCAGTAAGGATAACAGAGTACCAGGAACTCTCATACCCTGCCGATGAGTGTAAATTAACACAGCTACTTTGGAAAACAGTTTTCTAGTTAAAGATAAGCAGTTCTGCTTCTAAGTATCCACACAACAGATACATGTGCCAGGCTATATGTATAAGAGGATTCATAGCAGCATTATCTGTAATAGCCCAAAGCCAAAAACGCAAAATGAAAGCATTAGATCCCCATTGTAGTAGAAAGGATAAGAAAGTTGAGATATGGTCATACAATAGAATATTATACAGTAATGAAAATGAATGGGTTTATAGTTGTAACCAACATAACTGAATCTCATAAACATAATGTTGTGGGAAAGAAGCCAGACAGGAAAGAAATACAAATTATATCATTCTGTTTATAAATAAAAGCTTTAGGGGCCAGCCCCATGGCTGAGTCGTTAAGTTCATGTGCTCTGCCTCAGCAGCCCAGAGTTTGTTGGTTCAGATCCTGGGCATGGACCTACACACCGCTCATCAAGCCATGCTGTGGCAGCATCTCACGTAGAAGAACTAGAATGACCTACAACTAGGATATACAACTATGCACTGGGGCTTTGGGGAGAAAAAAAAAGAGCAAGATTGACAATAGATGTTAGCTCAGGGCCAATCTTCCTCACCAAAAGGCATACTTGAAAAAAAAACTTTAAAAACCTGAAAGATGAAATTTACTGTTTATGCATACGGTATAAATCTATAAAGAAAAGCAAGAAAATGGTTACCATAAAATTCAGAATAATTGTTACCTTTAGGAGGAAGGAAGAATCCGTGATTGGGAGGAAGCAAGAGGGAGGCTTTTGGAGTGCTGTCTGTATTCTGTTTCTTGACCTGACTGGTGATCACACAGCTATTTGCTTTGTAATAATTCTTTGAAGTGCACTTTTTCCCCCTTTGAATTAGTAACTCTTTACTTAAAGAAAGTTTCTGACCATGTGGATGATGTTCTGTTGACCATGTTCTAGACAGGGTTGTTTGAGGGGACAGCCTAGAGAATTAAGGGATATATTTGTGACGTGGAATTGTCTTTAAGCACAGCTCCAACGGGTCCCATCAGCTAAAATAATGGAGTGATTCATGCATTTCCCCTTATCTTTCTTTTACCAAGCATTATCAGATCATATATTAAGAATTCCAGTGCACTTTTTAAATCTTTCTTTGGAAACAGCTCTCTTCAGTTATTTATATGTTATATAAAGTGCTTGGTAAGTGCTAAAGCGTATGTACAGATTTTTCTAGTTATTGGACCATAAAGCCATATTGTCAGCTCTAAATTTTCACCTTTTAACCATTCCCCTATTTCCAGTTTCCCTCATGATCTAACCAGCTGCTTTGGGGAATGCCTCAAATTGATTTTATCATCTCTCTCTCTGAAGTTAGCTCCCTTTTCACGTTATTTTCGTGAAAGGGAACACCATTCTTTCCATGCTAAAGGCTAAACGGTTGGAATGTTCTTAGATTTTTTTTCTTTTCTTCTGAAACCCTATATTCAATATATCACTATGCCTTCAATTTCTTCTTTCAAAATACTATTTGAATTTACCATTTTGTTTGCATATTTATTGCTACCTTCTTCTTTCAAACCCTTTTGATCTCATGGTTGAACTACTTTAAAAGCGGTTTATTTTTCTTCTACTCCCTTCTACAGGGTAGAAAAAGAAGAGCAATAAGGCAAGGCAGCATAGGCAAGGATATTCAGAGAATGAAGGGAGAAATAGAAAAACAGGTACTGACACAACTAAGGACACATCTATTTAAAAAAAAAAAAAAGAAGAAGAAGAAGAAAGAAAGAAAGAAGTAGTTACACGGACCAGAGAAGTTGAAAAGACTGAAAACTGAAAAGTTTGGCAGTGTAACCAAGGAAAGAAATAGCGCAAGAATTTAGCATAAGTAGGTCAAGTTTTTTCAGGTGAGAGAGAAAGTTGTTAGGAGAGGACAAAAGGAAAATTCCTGCTGCAGTAAACTGGGAGCATTTTACTATGAGGAACCAAGCAGATATGGGCTCTAGGGCACTGGGAGAAGTTACCTTCAAGAGGATGAAAATTGTGTAGGTTTAGAAAAGATACACTGAGAAGACTAGAGGAAAGAGATCATTGCTTAAATGATCTCATCTGCTGAGAGTTCAAGTAGAAGAAAAGTAGAAGTTTAAGGAGCGGGAAAGAAATCTAAGTTGTTAGATTTTAAAAAAATAGTTATTCTGAACTCTGTCCACATGTCTGGGGTCTTGTAATAATACCGACACATGAAACGAGGTCTAAAATTCATGTATTTAGCGAAGCTGAAATTAACAATGGCAAAATAAAATGCTTGAGGATCTAAAATAAAAGAGTCTTTTTCACTTAGAAACTAGCCAACTTTTAGTGAGTTTATAGTTGTTGACTTAGCTTCTCTACTACATAAAGACCAAACAAAGAATTAAATGTCCAAGCGCTCAACAGCTTTTTTGAGTAATCCTGAACTCTCACCAACCTTTATATTAATCTAAACTTTTGTTTTATTAAGAAACCATTTCCAAGCTAATTCTGTGCAGTATGTCTTGTATTAAGGAATATCATAAAAATCTTCTTAACATACTCAAAGCAAATATTTTTAAACTTCACCTTTTATTCTATCATGTATTTTAAAAATTCTAAAAACTAAAGTCACTCACTTTCTTTTAGGAAGATTGATAAGTTGTTAGAAAATTAAATGACTGGATTTCACAAGTCTCCGAACATTTGGAAATTGCTGCTCTAACAATAGCTATCAACAACTTATTCTTAGAGAATTGCATTTTGAGGGACTTTTGGTTTACTGGCATACTTTCTAGAAAAGGGGTTTTAATTGCTTAAAAGCCTTGAACTGTGAAACTATTACTAGTTTTTACATATGATTCAGTGTGTGTGAGAAATGTTTATAAGAAAAAACTAATTTGAAAACATTAAATGCTGAAAATCCAAGTTTGACAGATAGACAGCAACTCTGAAATTGGCAGTTACCTCAGCCTTTCAGTGACTTCACTTTCAATAGCCATTCTCTTCATATTAATAAAGATGGTTCTTTAAATAAAGAGAAGAGTGGTAGTGACTAATTTGAAAATAGTAGATGCCTCTTATTGGCAGTTGTAGAAGAACAAAAGAGAAGAATCAGAGGCCTGTCTTCTCAGCTTTCTCTTCTCTTTGTACATACAGATGAGGACAGAACTGTATTTCCTGTCATCTCAGAAGAATCGCCCCAACCTCTTTGGAATGCCACTGATTGTTCCATGTACCGTGCATACCCGGAAGAAAGACCTATATGATGCGGTTTGGATTCAAGTATCTCGATTAGCCAGCCCACTTCCACCTCAGGAAGCTAGTAACCATGCTCAGGATTGGTGAGTTTAGGGGATTAGCCTAGACCTGTGGTTTCCAAACTCTAGAAGAAGAAGAATTTGTATGAATTCTGTGTGATTTATAAGACCCATTCCATGTCAGCTTAATCACTCTTTGAAGAACTATCCAGAGAACATTCAACCATTTGGTTTAATCTTTTGAGTAGGAGAGACTATAACTTCTTTTCATCACCTAGAAGCTCTAGTGTCTAATAGTCCTTTCATTCTCTAATCTCTTGCCTAAATCCTTACTGCTAATGCTTTAAATGCTTCAGGTAATATCCTTGACCTCTGTTATTACAAAAATAGAGGGTATGAATTCATCAGGAAGTTTGTGTCATCTCTGAAATTCAGAATGGGAGCATTAGTGTGCATATCTATACATGAACTCTGAGAAAAGTCTCATGCCATAACTAATGATTCAGTTGGATTGTTTCCATACCATGTCATTTTTAACAAAATAGGATAATTTCATAAATCCAGGTAAAGAAAATAAACATCTTCTGTTTTCTTTCCATTCCTCCTATCACTGATATATTGGATTAGTAAATGTATTTCTCACAGTTGTTAGGATTTTGCACTTCATTTATATTTCAGTTGAACTGCAGAACATTTTCTTGCTATCATGGTGCAAGTAAGAGTTCTGTTTCTGTGTTAACTGAGTAAAGAAGTTCTCTTTGCTGATAGGTTATTTGTTATGGTATGGAGTCTTTTGATGATTAGGATAAGGCTTAAGGTAAATCTTAAAGGAAAACTGTAAATAATAGATAAACAATTTAATTGATGAATGTTGTATTTAGTAAAAATGACTGTAGGGCAAGATTAAAAATTGAATTAAAAGTGCTTCTAGATGAGGGCTTGCTAATGAACTGGATATTGAGTATGAGGGAAAGAGGAGCCCAAGCTAGGTTTTCAGCCTGAGCAGTTATTTATGAATGGTTTATGGTTATGAAACCTTATAAATGGTTTCCTCATTCCATTTAATGACGTGAGGAAGACAGGAGAAGGAGCAGGTTTTGACCAGAAGCAACAGGAATCAAGTTAAATTGAAGATGTGTGTTATATTTTCAAATGGGAAATGGATTTAAGTGTCTTTGTTGGAGATATAAATGTCATCAACAAATAGTATTTAAAGTCCTGAGACCAGATGATATCATTTAGAGAGTAAAAGTTAGAGAAGTTGCCCAAGATCTAATTCCTGATGCATTTCAACATTTAGAGATTGAAAAGAGGAGAAAGAGGCAAGAAAGGAGATTGAGAAGGAGCAGCCAGTGATATAAGAAGAAAAGCAGGAGTGAGTAGTGTCCCAGAAGTTAACTGAAGGAAGTGTTTGAAAGAAGATTGATCAGTTTCAAATGCTACAGAGAGAGTGAGTGAGAAGAGGACTGAGGGGCCAGCCCTGTGGCCAAGAGGTTAAGTTCGCGTGCTCTGCTTCAGCAGCCCAGGGTTTCACCGGTTTCGAATCCTGGGCGCGGGCCTAGCACCACTCATCAGGCCGTGCTGAGGCAGTGTCCGTCGTGCCACAACTAGAAGGACCCACAACTAAAATATATACAACCATGTACTAGGGGCTTTGGGGAGAAGAAGGAAAAATAAAATCTTTAAAAAAAAAAAAAGAGGACTGGGAATTAGCTGCTGGATTTGATAAAAATAGCAGTCCTTGGTGACCTTTGCAAAAGCTGTTTTAGTGGAGTGGTGTAGATGAAGGCATAGAGGTTGGAGTAAGTTAAAGAGATAATGGTCCTACAGACATTAAAAAGATAAGAGCTTATCTTCTACAGATAACACACTGAAATATTTATGGATGAAAATGGTAAAATGCCTCTGATTTCCTTCAGAAGACTCTAGTGAGTCACACTAGCTAAGAGGTAGAAACAACTTAAACGTCCAGATGAATGGATAAACAAAATGTGGTATATACATACAATGTAGTATTATTTAGCCATATAAAGGAATGAAGTTCTGATATATACTACAACGTAGATGAACCTTGAAAACCTTAGGCTAAGTGAAATAAACCAGATTCAAAAGAAGAATGATTCCACTTTTATGAGGTATCTCAAAAAGGCAAATTCACAGGCAGAAAATAGTTTAGAGGTTACCAGGGTCTGGGGGTAGGGGAGAGAGGGAGTTATTATTGCTTAATGGATACAGAATCTCTGTTTGGGAAGCTGAAAAAGTTCTGGAGATGGACAGTGGTGATGGTTGTACAACATTGTGAATGTACTTAATGCCACTGAATCATACACTTAAATATGGTAAATTATAAATTTTATATATATTTTACCAGAATTTAAAAAAACGGAGTCAAAGAATCTAGTGGGGCTAGATAAGGGTATAGTTGAAATAAGAGTTGATGATTATTGCAGTTGGGTGATGGAATACATGAGGATTCATTGTACAGTTCTCTACTTTTGTGGATGTTTATGTCAATAAATTTGAAAATTTAGATTAAATGGACAAATTCCTGCAACTGAGGATCTCTACGAAAGGTGATTATCTTGAGGGACAGTGGATGAGGAGGAAAGTTAGGCTTTGAGGGCAGTGATTAGGGGTTTCTCTTGGGTCAAAAGAGTAGTGATACTTGAATAAGTGATTCAAAAAGTCAGGAGATCGTTGTTGCAAACTAAGATATTTGGAACTGAGATTTTTGGAGATAGTAAAGTCTTTATTATTGTTTTCATTACATTCAGCAGCCGTGTAATAGCCACTACCAATTGACAAGGTCTAGAATATAACCATTGGAGTGAGAAGATCATATAGGATGGAGAAAATTATTGTTGGAAGAGAGAAGGCCTAGATGTTGCTGGCTAAGTTACATTGATATTGAAATCACCAAGAGTAATAACAGGAGAAATAACGGAGAGAAAGACAGTGAACTGAGTGCTAAAATCTTTGGTGACTAAAGAAGAGATGTGCCTACCAAAGAGGAATAGCAGGTGGTATAATTCAATAGCACATAGTACAAAGAAACCAGAATTTTTTAGAAGGGTAAAGAAGGAGAAATCATCTAGAAGGGGCAAAGAAGAGTGAGGAGGAGACCCATATCACCTGCAGGTTCTGGGATATATGAGAAAAGACAGCAGTTAATAGGCTGTAGAGGAAGCAGAGTCCTCAGGAAAGCCAGGCTTCAGTTAGAGCAAAACAGTAAAGAAAGTGTTCAGACGAGAGAGGCTGCACAGTTCCCTGCCAGAGTGCTGCCTGGTCATTTTGCCCTTTTATCTTTCTTTTGATTCCCCATTTACTCTTGACCTGATTTGGACATAATAGTGGACAGCATGGGATATCAATAATCATTCACTCAACGAGTCATACAGAAAGATGGGAACTCCTGTGACAGACATGGTACAATACTCACTTTTGCCCTTATTATGGTTTCATTACCTTCAAAAGCCATGTAATAGCCACTACCAATTGCCAAATGAGCCATAAAGTGTACTGCTCTTACATTATATTCCTTGCAAGGGTGCAAGGATGAATAAATTTTTTTTTAAGTTGGAAAACTCTCAAGGCTATCTTGCAGTCAAAAGGCGTTACTCTAAAAATGTTATATAGCTTATAGCATTGAGTAGTTACAGCAGGGGAAAGGGCTTACCTAGCATGTGCCACATCAGGGATTCTGATTAAAGGGAACTTCTAAATATACAGTTAGTCAGCTACTCCAAAAACCATTATGACTTTTCAGCCTTCTGTACTGTGTCAATGTTCTTGCCATGGAAAGGTCTAATTTTTATTTTAGTTTAATGTGAATTAAGCCTTCTGATAGAATTAAGGCTGAAGGATAATTGGTGTTTGATCTCATGATTGGCTTATCTTATAAAATTTGCGTGGACCACATGGTCTGTCTTAGAGACATCTGGCAGTCTAGTATGTCTGCCCTTCTGTAAGCAGGGATACAGCATGGATGCTGAGTGTGATTGGTACAGGGCTGCAGCTAATGGGTTAGGATAAGCAGCAATGAGCTGTCAACGTGAGCATAATGCTATGACAGATGTCCCTTTCTAGGGTAACTTGAAGAGAAGATGAAAAGGAGTTGAGATCTCAAATCAGAAATGTTTCTTATACTCTTTGGTTTATGTTCTGTTTCAGTGATGACAGTATGGGCTATCAATATCCATTCACTCTACGAGTTGTGCAGAAAGATGGGAACTCCTGTGCTTGGTGCCCATGGTATAGGTAAAGTGACCTTCCGCAAAAGAAACATTTTAGTAGAATTGCAGCTTCAGATGTTATACCTTTTTCATAAGGTTTCCAGTTTTTAGAAATAATAGTAAATAATGAAAAGCTTGAAATAAACTTAGAAATTGTTCATTTATCTCTTCCTTGGTGAGATCCATAACTGAATTTTGCTCTTGAGACTTAACTGGTTTTATGAACTCTGTGGTCCTCATCAAATTCATAGTTTATGATCAACATTTATTATTCTATTGGTAGTGAGGAAAGTACCAATTCCAGACCTAGTTCTGCTCCTTAAATATAAATCAGTTTAGCAATTCTGAGCCCAGTAGAACATAGTCTACTTGCCATACCTTTCCAGAAATCTGTTTTTGGTTTTTATAAAGAGTTATGGAGATTGATTGGTCAGTACTGTTCCAGCTTGGAAAATGCCTGAGTGCTGAAGTCAGCCTTCAGAGAACTGTAATAAACTTATCTAACTGAGTTTAAAGTAGAGTTGGAACCATGACTTTGTCTTGCTTCCCCCCCGAAAAAATTTTTATATACAGTTATTTAATGTGTCATTTTATAAACAAGGAAGTAGGTGTTGTTATACCAGATAAATTGTCCTACCTCAGAGCATTAAATAACTGGATTTAGATTTCTTTAGAAGTGTATTTTCTCAAATATCCAATTCCAATATTATTTATTTGCTATAAAGTTCACATATTGATGTGGATTAACAAATGATTATCAAGTGCTTTGAAGAATCAAAACTTGAGAAGTGATAAGCACGATGCCCTGAAATACTAATAATTATTATTATCTGTTCATGCATTTAACAGTCTAAAGTTAGAAGCCCATGACAAATTGTGAAGCCCAAGAAAGAAAGTCGCCAAGAAGAAAGGGAGAATATTTCAGATAAAGAAAATTTGGATACCTTCATAATTATTTCTTCCGCAGTAGATCTTTTTTCCCCCCTTTAGATTTTGCAGAGGGTGTAAAATTGATTGTGGAGAAGACAGAGCTTTCATTGGAAATGCCTATATTGCTGTGGATTGGGACCCCACAGCCCTTCACCTCCGCTATCAAACATCACAGGAAAGGGTAAGTATTCAGGGCCACCATAAGATGATGCCTTTTATATATAAAGTTTTTCCCAGTTTAATTATATCATGCCATTTAGGTGTGAGACAGTTTTTTTCTTTTCTTTTCTTTTTCTTTTTCTTTTTCTTTTTTTTTTTTTTTGAGGAAGATTAGCCCTCAGCTAACGTCTGCTGCCAGTCCTCCTCTTTTTGCTGAGGAAGACTGGCCCTGAGCTAACATCCGTGCCCATCTTCCTCTACTTTCTATGTGGGACGCCTACCACGGCATGGCTTGCCAAGCAGTGCCATGTCCACACCCGGGATCCCAACCAGTGAATCCCAGGCTGCCAAAGCAGAACGTGTACACTTAACCGCTGCGCTACCAGGCCGACCCTGTGTTTGAGACAATTTAAATAGAACCAGACAAACATTCATTGGCATTCTCTATGGCACTTAATATAGTGACATGATTACGTGAATGTGAGTTTACCCAGTATTAGAGTTAACTGTATTGGGGCATTAAATTTCAAAAATACTAATAATAAGTAAATCTTGTAACAAAACTCTGTGTGTAATTAAGAAATATATTCTCTGGCCATGACATACCGAGCAGTACATATCTCTCTGTCTGCTTATTAATTATTACTGAAGCTGCAGCATTTGATAACCACAGTTACTTAGCTCAGATGCATCCCAGAGCTATAGCTGCTGGCTTTAATGGGCATAGTGATCAGAAAAATTAGAGAAAGGATTGAATGTTTTGAGACTGGGCACCTAAGAGTGCATCTCAGTGACTGTTCTTCACCCTTAGCATTTCTCTACTGCCACTCTCTGGCCAGAGCAATTTTGAAATTTTGAAAACTTTACTTCAAAAAGAATATGAACTCCATACCTAAAAATTTTTGCTAAATATTGTTTGAAGGGTAGATTGATTAGACAGCTTGTCGGTAGAGATAGGAAGAATCTGATGGAGAGGCAAAAGCAACAGAATCAAAAGAGTTTTTTTAGTCACATGAAAAATTGTAGTGGCTCTTGCGTTTATATGGCTGTCGATGGAAATTTCCTTCACTATTCCTCCAAGTATACCCTTTAAATAAGTTAGTAATGAACATTGACTTTTCTGTCTTTTTGTGCTATTGAGGAGTGAGTAGGGAAACTACCACTTCCAGACCTAGTTCCTTATTTGGATCCCTAGATATGCCCCCACACAGTCTGAGGCTCCTGGCAGCTCTCACTAGCCAAGGATGAGTGTAATTTGTGGATACTGGCCAAATGAAAGATTATTGGGCTAAAGGAAGCTGAAGAGAAGTTGATGTTCTATCATATCATGCTCACTTAGCAAGGTAATTCAGTAACCTCAGCCATGCTTTGTTTGAGGAGGGAACATTTTAGCTATTGATAAAAAGATTCCTAAATCTTTGTTAGCACAAGATCTGACAAGACGTTATTGTGATAAGACACTCCTGTCAAAAATGAGAAATTATTTGGCTCTCTAAATCTCTTTCCCTTTTTAACAAACCCAGTGTGCAATCTGAAAAGCTCTGGAGGACATCCTGCTTCTAGGAAGAAAAGTCTACGTGACCTGTTAAATCTCATCCCATTTCCACTTTTAGAGATGCTCTTAGGGCACTATGGAAACCAAGTTGTTATTGAGATATCCTGCCTTGCTGGGGAGTGGGGCCACATGACTTAATTTCTTCCTACATGTGGTTTTTGCATGTGCTTAGAGAATCACGTAAACAAAAGGAGATACCTTGGTTCAAAATTGAGATTATTGCCCATGTTTTATGTTTTTTATTCCAGTGATTTTCCCTTCTAGGAATTGATCCTAGGGAAATAATCTGTAATTTGCTGACAAATCTTCATCATGGCATTTTTTAGAATAGTAAACAATTAGAAACAACTTATATTTGTCCCACCTTAGAGGAATGGTTAACTAAAACGTGATACGTTAGTTGAGTAAAATATTATGCAGTCATTGAAAATGACGGTTACAAGGAGTTTTTATGACGTATATGAGAAGATACTTGTGATATCAGGTTGTTTTTTTAATTTTTTATTATTTTTTATTTTAATTTTTTTTTTTTTGAGGAAGGTTAGCCTGAGCTCACTACTGTTGATCTTCCTCTTTTTGCTGAGGAAGACTGGCCCTGCGCTAACATCCATGCCCATCTTCCTCTACTTTATACATGGGACGTCTACCACAGCATGGCTTTTGCCAAGCAGTGCCATGTCCCCACCCGGGATCCGAACCTGTGTACCCCGGGCCACCAAGAAGCAGAACATGCGAACTTAACCGCTGTGCCACCAGGCCGGCCCCAGGTTGTTTTTTTAAAAAGCAAAATATAAAATTTTATGTCCTGAAAAATCTCTTCACTATAAAAAAATACTATTTAGGAAAAGGACAGAAGAAAATCTGCTCATGTTTTGACAGTGTTTGCCTTTGTATTAAGAATATAAAAGGATCCCTGCCTTTATACATTTTTCTCTGCTTTCCAAAATTTCTACATGAATATTTTATTTGGTGAGCAGAAAAAAAATAGGCAGTTATTTTTATTCTTTTTATTTTTCCTGTTTGGACCTCATATTCCTCAATAGAAAATTAAACTAGATAACTTCTTAGATCTCCCTCTTTTTCTAATACTCTTATAATGTGTGAAAGCTATTACTTCATTCCTTATGTTTTGTTTTAAGGATGAGCTTTCAAGCATCTTAGAAAAAAAGGAAGAGGATGCCAATAAGTAATTGAGACTATTAATAGTAGAGGATCTGGGAATGGATCCCAAGAGGTAAAGGGAATCTTTGTCATTTAGGGAAATTTTGTTGATATATAAAAATTATTGTCAGTCCACAAATATTTTTTTTATCAGTCTTCCCTCCTCCCAGTTTCCCTCTAACTCTATAGCCTGTATGTTCCATAGAAAATATAGTCAATAAAAAGCAACATTCTTTACTAGCTTACTGTAATTTGTGGTTGGCCATAAAGTATCTTTGGGAAACATAATAAAGATAATGTTTAACTGACTGTGAGAAAGAAGACATTACTGTATTTGTACACCTCCTTTTCTACTCTGACTCCAACAACCATAATACAGTATGTTTCTTTTTGAAGCATGTCGGTTTTTCCCTTGGATAACCAGCTCTCAGGATGATAAGAGTATCAGCAAAGTAGTCAGTGACCCAAGGTCAAGCCAGGTTTCGCTTTCTGAAAAGAAGAGTTTTCCTCTAAGTTCCCTATTTTAAATGAGTTCTTTAGAAATGGATGATGATGCAATGTTAAAACCCTGAATTTTGGGGCCAGCCCCATGGCAGAGTTGTTAAGTTCATGTGATGCGCTTCAGCGGCCCAGGGTTCGGATCCTGGGCGCGGACGTGGCACCATTCGTCAGGCCATTTTGAGGCGGCGTCCCACATAGCACAACCAGGGACACTCACAACTAGAATATACAACTGTGTACTGGGGGGCTTTGGGGAGAAGAAAAATAAATAAAATAAAACCCTGAATTTCATGATCAACTTCATCCTTGGCAATTTATGGAAGCATTTGATAGCATGTGACTCAGCCATCCTCTCATGTAGGGAAAAAGTCGTACCTGAAAACCTATTCTAAACTGAATGTCCTGAGCTGTGCCCATTTGTGATCTAGGCAGCCCAGTGTTCCCATCATGATTTCAGGAAATTGCCTCAAGCAAAGAGAACCAATTCACCTCTGGAAGGGAGGAGTAATAAGTCAGGTGATGGACATGTGTGTGACCTTTGCCAGAAAGAGAGGAATTTATTGTTGGACTTGCAGTCCAGGCTCCACCTTGGAATGAAAAGATCCCTATGTGAAGCCTCATGGTAGCATTCATAGTCCTGATACTATGCCTCAACCACCATGATTCTTGATTGATTATTAAGTGACAGCCAAGAATTGGAGAGGGAAAGATTCTTCCTGTTCTGTTGCCTTCTAGGTCTCTGCTTCTCTCCCTCCTCCTGATCCTACACAACCTCCAACACACATCCTTACACAACTACTCCCCTTTCCTCTCTCTCCTTTCCTATACTTACCACTTTCTTGCTCCAAAGCCTAGCATGCTGGTTAACAGGACCACAGAGGTTTGGGCAGGTAGTGGAGACCTTCTCAACAAAATCACACTCTTTTGAGCCTGCTGTTTCTTTTATTTCCATCTCACATAAAAGGGCCCCACGAGGGGCCAGCCCGGTGGCATATCGGTTAAGTTTGCACATTCTGATTCGGTGGCCCAGGGTTTCCTGGTTCAGTTCCCGGGTGCGGACATGGCACTGCTTGGCAAGCCATGTGTGGTAGGCATCCCACATAGAAAGTAGAAGAAGATGGACACGGACGTTAGCTCAGGGCCAGTCTTCCTCAGCAAAAAGAGGAGGATTGGCAGCAGATGTTAGCTCAGGGCTAATCTTCCTCCCCAAAAAAAGGGCCCAATGAGGCAAGAGGCAGTGATACACATGAGATTCTGATAGTTCTGTGTTACATGATATCAATATGCAAATGAGGTGTGCCCTGTGGGATTTAACACTGGTATGTTGTCTTCTCATGGTGAACTTTTCTATCTCTTGTCTTACTTAATCCAGGTCTGGTATCTGTTCCGTGATATTATTTCTCCTAGTCTCTATAAAGCTTGCAGCATACTAATAACATTCTGTCTTTCTGGTTAAAAAATAAATGGCCTAATATCAATACCCCTGGCTTGAGGGCCAGCTCATCATATGTAAGCTGTTTTAGGATTTCAAAATTATAAAATAAGCAGTTCCTTGTTTGTTTTTGTTTTTGCCACTTTGAAGCATTCAGAAATCTTTCAAGAAAAGCTGTGGTCATGTAAATAGAAATTTGATCCAGGATGCTATTGATGTGATATTTGTGACTAAACGTACAGATGCTGTATTTGCTCAGACTCTAATTTGGGTTGTATTTTCTTTTTCTTTATGTAGAATAAAAATGAGGGTGAGTCACCTAGAGGATGATGCATAGCCAAGTGACCATTTTAAACTCCCTCTCTCCCTCACTTCCACTCCTTCCCCCATCCCTCCTGTTCTCTCCACCTGCAGGTTGTAGATGAGCACGAGAGTGTGGAACAGAGTCGGCGAGCACAAGCTGAGCCCATCAACCTGGACAGCTGTCTCCGTGCTTTCACCAGTGAGGAGGAGCTAGGGGAAAATGAAATGTACTACTGCTCCAAGTGTAAGACCCACTGCTTGGCAACCAAGAAGCTGGATCTCTGGAGGCTTCCCCCGGTCCTGGTAGGTTACAGCCCTGCCTCTGAGAAAGCAAGAGTCTATCATAAAGGAAAGAAGCCATGAACAAATAGGAGTTTTTGTTTTTTCTGAGAATAAGACCCACTGTGCAACAGTGTTTAAAACACTTTGCTGTGCAAGGTTTTTATGTTGCACACAGAGGTTAATTGTTCTACAGATATTTGCTACTTCCTGCTCCTGAAGAGCACACAGCCTAGGAGAGAGAAGTCATATAGACCAATTACTGCAATTTGTCACAATATGTCAGAAGTGCCACAAGTGGTACAGTCCGGTGAATTTGAACCTCAGAAGAGGATGCAGATACTGCTGGCTGTAGGGAGAGAGGAAGCTGTAGGTTCATGCTTAGTGGACTGTAGAAGAGCAGCTGAGCCTGGAACCTCCAGTCCCACTCTGCTTGGTCACATGGTCACAGCACACTGCTGAGTCAAGTTTGTGTACACAAGTGCAGTGGGGCTCATGTGTTCTTTTAGATCTTCTTTACCTCTGCCTTCTCTTCATGGATTAGGAGACTCTCCTGTTACTTGTCAGGAGAGTTTGAAGTGACAAATCTTCCTATTCATTTAAGAAAGCTTTTTGGGGGGGGGGGGGCAGCCCCGTGGCTGAGTGGTTAAGTTCACGCACTCCGCTTCCACAGCCCCAGGGTTTTGCCAGTTCAGATCCTGGGCACAGACATGGCACCGCTCATCAGGCCATGCTGAGGTGGCATCCCACATGCCACAACTAGAAGGACCCACAACTAAAAATACACAACTATGTACCGGGGGGCTTTGTGGAGAAAAAGCAAAAAAAAATATTAAAATCTTTTAAAAAAAGAAAGCTTTTTCCTTAAGGGTGGAAGTATCATATCAAATGTAACTATAAGCCACTGGTATATTTTAACCAGGCCGTGTATGTATTTTTGTATTCATGTCTTCTTCCTACTACTCTGTAAGACTGTGAATGTAGATTTTTCTTTCGTTAGACTAAAACAACTTCCCAGGGAAGAAGGCACAAGAAATTAATAACATTGACTAGCTAACTCCAGGGATGGGAACTGAGGGAAGGGAAGAAGAGGGCAGGGGCAGGTAGGTGGGAAGGGGTAAAGTTTTTTTTTAATTGAGGTATAATTACTGTGGAATTAAATGCCTAGATTTTGAATGTCTAATTTGATGAGTTTCGACAATTATATATATACTCATATAACCATCACATAAAACATGTCATGGAGTAAAGACATTTATAAAAGCTATGTTTCTGAGGTCTTTAAAGAATAATAAAGAATAAATATTGTGTTGAGAGCTTGATGGGTTTTTATTAGATCCATACACCAGCATGCCCCTTAGAAAGGGATTCTCTTTATATAGACAGCGAATCGTTAAGCATTTAGGGTAGAGGTAGCAACCGAAGATCTGTGCCTGCCCTAAAAAAGCATAATAACACTGTACAATACTAGAGGAATTCGTTGCTCTTAAAAAGGAAAAGAGAAGCCAAAAAAGAGAAGGGAGATTCTTATGCTCTTCAGGACAGTGAAATTCCCTGACAGCAGTCAAAAGAGATGGTAAGAAAGGAGAGACCTCCTATTGGAGGTTAGGTAAGTGTCCTCTATAAAAAACTCTTCATTTTTCTTCAAAGTATTCAGTGTAGTCTCCTATCCTTATGAGTGTGTTTGTGAATGGATTTTCTATGATATTGGAAATAGGTAGAGGTCAGTGTAGGTCATGAACCCAGAAAACAGAGGATGTGGAAATATAGGCTCGTAGGATGTTGAAGAAATTTGGAAGAGAGTTTCGGATACACACAGGCTATGAAATTAAGGAGATTACCATGTTAGCTACATATATAAAGGGCAGTAGCCCCACTGATAACTGTGTTACGTGGTAAAATATATTCTTTTTGGAAAAAAATGTTCTGTTATATATTCTTGAACATTCTCATGTATTAGACTTGGATTTTTTTACTGTAAATTTTGTACCTTCAGAACCCTTTACTGCATTTTCTACCTTTTCTTCTCCAGATTATTCACCTTAAACGATTTCAATTTGTAAATGGTCGATGGATAAAATCACAGAAAATTGTTAAATTTCCTCGTGAAAGTTTTGACCCTAGTGCTTTTTTGGTACCAAGAGACCCGGCTCTCTGCCAGCGTAAACCACTCACACCCCAGGGGGACGACCTTTCTGAGCCCAAGGTTCCGGCAGGAGAGGTGAAGAAAGTGGATGCCCAGAACTCAGCTGGGGAAGAGGATGTGCTCATGAGCAAGAGCCCGTCCTCACTTAGTGCAAACATCATCAGTAGCCCGAAAGGTGAGGAGGCCTGGGGAACCTCATGGAGCCCAGACATCACCCTGCGTGGGGCTTTACTGGGACCCCTGTAGGCTGTATATTTCCCTCTGTCTTCCACTCTGGAGCAACAGCTTGGTGAGGTGGAAGGAACCTATCTGGAATCAGACCTATCTAGATTAGAGCTACATGACTTAACAAGAAATACACCCTCCCTAGATCTATTTTCTCATTTGTAAAATGGAGATAATACCAGGCTCACAGAGTGTGAGGATTTGATACATCAGGAGTGAAGCACTTTGCATAATGCCTCACATAAACTGAACATGAATGCAAGTTGTCATCCTTCTTCCCTTACAGCAGAGGTTTTCAAAGTATGGTCTGGGAAGCCCTAGAGGGTCCCTGAGACCTTTTGAGAGGGCTTGGAGGATTAGAACTATTTTCATAAAAATACTCAGACAGCATTTGCCTTTTCACTCGCATTCTCTCACAAGTGTGCAATGGAGGCAGAGCCAGCATGACACATGATGATATTGTCAGTGAAATAATGCTTGCATATTGTATTTTTTAAATTCCTCAGTTTTAATTTCTAACGTGATAAAAACTAAGAGATATAACCCACACATACAAAAGTTCTAGATGTCCTCAGCAATTTTTAAGAGTATATAAGAAGGTAGGGAGGCTATGACCAAAAAGTTTTAAGACCCACTACATTATAGGAGTTGTGAGACGTAGAAATAATAGAGAGTTCCCAGTACCATGCCTAGCAATGGTAACTGCTTAATAATCGATAATCTTATTGTTTTAATATAATTTTACAGAGGAAAATATGTATTTGTAAAACTCCTTAGTCTAATAACATTGTTTTAAAGTGGATCTGACCAAAATCACCTTTCTGCTATTTTCTAATGGTACTTTACAATTTCAGGACATTGCTGCCTTTAGAGGCTTGGCATTGACTGAGGAAGACAAGAATGTAACTTACTGGCTTCATAATAGGAACTGAAGAGTAGCTAGTTAGGATGCCCATCTTTACCTTTTTGTGTGCACTTGTGAAGTTGGCTTAAAAGTTAGCATTTGGTGGCCAGTTTACTTGTGGCATTTGAATTTGTGAATCTTTCCTTCTCTCCCTTTCACAGGTTCACCTTCTTCATCAAGAAAAAGTGGAACCAGCTGTCCCTCCAGCAAAAACAGCAGCCCTAACAGCAGCCCACGGACTTTAGGGAGGAGCAAAGGGAGGCTCCGGCTACCCCAGATTGGCAGCAAAAATAAACTGTCGAGTAGTAAGGAGAACTTGGATGCCAGCAAAGAGAATGGGAGTGGGCAAGTTTGTGAGCTGGTTGATGCCTTGAGCCGAGGGCACATGCTGGGGGGCAGCCAACCTGAGCTGGTCACCCCTCAGGACCATGAAGTAGCTTTGGCCAATGGATTCGTTTATGAGCATGAGGCATGCAGCAATGGCTACAGCAATGGTCAGCTTGAAAATCACAGTGAAGAAGACAGCACTGATGACCAAAGAGAAGATATTCATGTGAAGCCTATTTATAATCTGTATGCAATTTCGGTAAGTGGTTTGTTGTGTGGTTTTCAGAATGATCTGCATTTTTCAGTGGCTTGTTCATTCATTCATCATTTTATCAGGGCCTATTTATTTGCTAGGCATTGAGCCTGGTGATAGACAAAGTTAGCAGTAGATATCTTGGCCTTTTGGGTAGAATCCACGATGTTCACAGTGTAATGCTGGGAATACTCATGTAATCATTATAACTGGAGTCACAGGTTCAAGTCATTCACAGGTGTGTGTTCCTAAGGAATTTTTACTTTCTAAAAAATAATTACAAGGGCTGGCCCCATGGCGTAGTGGTTAAGTTTGGCATACTGTGCTTTGGCAGCCCAGGTTCTTGGGTTCAGATCCTAGGCACAGACCTGCACCACTTGTCAGCCATGCTGTGGCAGCGACCCACATAGAAAGTGAAAGATGTTAGCTTAGGGCTAATCTTCCTCAAGCAGAAAAAGAGCAAGATTGGCAACAGATGTTAGTTCAAGGTTCATCTTCCTCAACAATCACAGCAAATTACAACTATAAAATGGTTAAATTTGGAGATTTGGAATTTTGCTTTTTGTTTTGTTTTTGGAAAAAGATAAATGATTCCAAAACATTCTTTCTTAATCTCCTAAGTGTTCAGTGTTTTCCTAATCGAATCCTAGTACTGTGCCCTGGCCAGGGATTTTTCAACTACTAACATACCTCCACTTTCCCCTGTCTTACAGTGCCATTCAGGAATTCTGGGCGGCGGCCATTACGTCACATATGCCAAAAACCCAAACAGCAAGTGGTACTGTTACAATGATAGCAGCTGTAAGGTAAATATCCCCAATATTTGAATAAAAGAGACAGAAATGTCAACAGATCTGGGGGACATTTGTTGAAATAATGGACTCTCTCCTGAATAGGAAATAGATATTTCTGCTAGAATCAGTATATAGATGCCTTCAGTATTAAAGGAACAAAAATGATATGCAGAGTAGAGAATGAAAACATGAGTAGTGAGGGAAAAAATGGGTATTGGTTACTGAGAAAAAGTTCTTGTCTTTTGAACTATTAGAATTTGATGAAGGGTTTTCTTTTTTTTTTTTTTTTGGTCATTCTTTTGACTTGCCTATGGTCAGAATATTTTCCCCAAAAACAAACAGTGAAAATAATGGGGCTTAGTTTAGGGGCAGATATGAGGCAGCCAAAATATTAAGCTGATTGAAAGTAATCAGAATAGGTAGTTAAAACGAATTGGTCCCCCCCTTCCCTGGCAAGGAATAAGAGCCAGCTTAGTGATGACTTCTTTGTTAAAGACTTTTCTTGCCCCTTCAGGAACTTCACCCTGATGAAATTGACACCGACTCTGCCTACATCCTTTTCTATGAGCAGCAGGGGATAGACTATGCACAATTTCTGCCAAAGATCGATGGCAAAAAGATGGCAGACACAAGCAGCATGGATGAAGACTTTGAGTCCGATTACAAAAAGTACTGTGTGTTACAGTAAAGCTACCACTCTGGCTGCTAGACAGGCTGGTGGTGAGGGAGGTAACTCCCTGTAGCTGACATTTGGCAAAAGCATCGCTGAAAGGCAGGCTAAATGTAGTTATTTTATCCTGTGACCCTGAAGCACAAAATAAAAATCCTAATTAAAATAGCAGTTAACATAACAGTAGTAATAATTTTGTTTGGAAGTGTCTCACACAAGCTCTCTGGTAGAGAACTTTCAGGCAGAACCCACCTTTAGCCTGTAAACAAAAGGGTTTGGCACCGGCCACCTGGGACCAAATAAGAACTCAATTGTGCTTGTCTAGATATGAACAAACATGTAGTGAGTATAGAGTTATCAATAACCATAACAAAATACTAAGAATTTCCTTGGAGTCAAAGTAAAACAAAAAATTACAGTGTTGTCTGGGGACGACATGATATGCTACCTCCTTTTTCCTGAAGTTTTATTCCATTATATTGACAAGATGGAGAAAGCAAGATCATGAAGGTGTGCAAAGGATTCTTGTGGCACGGACACAGATTTTTCAGTTTATTTTTTAAACCATTTTCCCACTTTGTATGTCTTTCTTGCTCTTTGTTTTTGTTGTTTTTGCGTTTGAGACACACCCAGTCATTGGTGGCAGAGCCATGTATAGTGATCAGTCTGAAAGAGAGAATCTCTTAAGAGCTGTGTGCCTTCTACCCAGGGCTTTAGTTGGGAGACCCTGTAGGAAAAAAAGCATCCTGGGAAATCCAGCTGAAATGGCCCTCCAGATGAGAGGCATCTTACTTTGAGGATACTTCAAGTGTCCTCAAACTCTATTCCCCCGCTGCTGAATGTGGTGGATTAGTTGCCAATATTTGCACCATCTTCACATGCGCATGTTGCACAAAGAGCTTATGAGAGGGAAAGTGACATCAAAGCTAGATGGTTTTCACTATTAGTGGTTGTTTTTTCTTTGTTTCTTTGTTTTGCACTTTATAAAAAGAGAATACATGCAAATGAACTTTTCAAAACTTGTTCATATTTGATGGCTGTAAGGGTTGTAAATTAACTTGAATGGGTTATTTTCCCCCTTCGTATTAAATTTAAAAACAAAACACATCCCAAACACTGATAATGTGTATTTTTAATGAAATTGGTGGTTTCAGGAAGTAAAATTTTGTTTTGTTTGCATGTCCATTTATTTTTCTTATTTTAGTGTTTGTCTTTTTTTTTTTTTAATTTCACAGTATTGGTCATCAAAAGTTATATTTCTTTGCTCACTTCATTTTTTCCTCCAATAATTCAAGACTGGAACAAAAATATAAATGTTATTTATTTCAGGCAGCATTTTATTTTTCTTGTATTGTTTTTAAATATATATTCAAAGTAAATATTTCACTTTTTTTAACTCTTTTTTATTCATCTGGACCCTGGAAGTTGATTCTCATTAATTGTCGGATTCCATTACCTTCCTTCCTCATTGATAGTTGGTCCCGATGTAATTAAGCATTTATGTTCTGATATCTGAGGGCGGTTACTATCCACTTCTTCTCAGAGCATTTGCAAAGGTTGTCTTAAGTGTGTAAGTTGAAACCCTATTCAGAAGAAGACTATAATTACAAGTAGGAAGGAGTAGCCTAAATGGTATAATGTGATGAAGTCAGACAAAATGCAGACTTTATAGTTTCATGGTTTTCAGTATATAAAATCTGTCCATTCCTACCTGGACAAGTCCCATGAAAAAGTGGAAGATTTTAAATAATTTCATTACAGATGTTTTATTTAAGCAGGTAGCGCAATCTACTAATGTTGATTGATCTGTGTTTATTATATTGGTTGTAATTAATTTTTTTAATTCATGACTAGCGGGAAATTTATTAAATTAACTATTAACTACATTCACCTTGTAAATTAGTGTATAAAACTTGTTGACAATGCACTGACTCTAGAAAGATGTTGATGTACATAAATAAAGTGTAAATAAAATAGTGTTGATGTACTGAAATATGAACTGTATAAAAAAGTATTGGTAATTGTATATGGAGTGTACTTGTTTATCTGTAACTATTATCCAAACAAATTAAATACTGTGGATGCATCTATGTGCTGTTTTTCCTCTATACAAGTAAACACAAAAACAGTCAGATTCTTCAGCCTTTCTCTCCGTGATCCTGTTTTAATTCTCCTTGAATAATGCCTGCCTGACTCATAGAGTGGATGCTCCATCTCGGAGAGAGTGGAGACTTTGTTGAAGGTAGAGCAAGATACCTGCAGGGACCAGGTGAATTGATTTAAACTTGGCTCACATTCCTGTTACTGGTGAACTGAGAATTGATGAACGAGGTCTTAACAATAGTTTTCATGCAGTTTAGGAGATAAGGTGAAGAAGAAGAAGACTTCTCATTTGTGTAATGTCTTGAAATGATCCTGGCTTTCTAGGAGCACTGAGAAATTCCAGATATCCTGGTTTTCTCCAAGGAGGCAGGGGGCAGTGTTGAGTCAAAGATTTAGAGCTGTGGGCTCTTCACCCTCAATCCTTGTATTTTTACCTCTTTTTTGTGTGTGTGAGGAAGATTGTTGCTGAGCTAATATTAGTGCCAATCTTCCTCTGTTATATGTGGGGTGCCACCACAGCGTGGCTTGATGAGTGGCACTAGGTCTGTGCCCAGGATCCCAACCTGCAAAACCAGGGCCACTGAAGCAGAGGGCACAAACTCAACCACTACGCCACCAGGCCAGCCCTGCCCCTGTTTTTAAAGATTTTTAGGGCCGGCCCGGTAGTGCAGCAGTTAAGTTTGCATGTTCTGCTTCTCAGCAGCCCGAGGTTCACCAGTTCAGATCCCGGGTGTGGACCTGGCACCGCTTGGCAAGTCATACTGTGGTAGGCGTCCCACATAGAAAGTAGAGGAAGATGGGCATGGATGTTAACTCAGGACCAGTCTTCCTCAGCAAAAAGAGGAGGATTGGCAGTAGTTAGCTTGGGGCTAATCTTCCTCAAAAAAAACCAAGATTTGTATTTTTCCTTTTTCTCCCCAAAGCCCCCCACTACATAGTTGTTTATTTTTAGTTGTGGGTCTAGGTGTGGTATGTGGGACGCTGCCTCAGCGTTGTTTGATGAGTGGTGTCATGTCCGCGGCCAGCATCCAAACTGGCGAAACCCTGGGCCGCTGAATCAGAGCGTGCAAACTTAACCATTGGCCATGGGGCTGGCCCCACCGCCCCTGGTTTTTGCCTTTAAAATTAGAATGCTTACCTCTCAGGCTTATATTAAGTAAATTAAGTATATAAATGCCTGGCACGGTTTCTTGTAAGTGCTCAATGAATGTGAAATTCTACCCCCATGAGATTCAATCCTGTTTTGCAAAGAGGTTTTATTACTCCCTTGCTCTTCTGACGTTACAAGAATTTAGTAGCTCTCTGCTCACATTCTCCAAAACCAGGAGTACACGTTAAAAATGTATAGAATGAAACGTGTTGAATCAGCAGCAATGGTAGCGTGTTTAAGGAAACGAACAAACAGGAAAAGGATCCAAAAAGTCATCAAGATGAAGCATGACTTCTTAAGTGCCAGTGTCTCTGGGTTTTTAAAAGACAACCTTGAGGGGCCTGCCTGGTGGCATAGTGGTTAAGTTTGCGCACTCTGCTTCGGGGGCCTGGGGTTCGCAGATTCAGATCCTGGGTGTGGACTATGCACCCCTCATTAAGTCATGCTGTGGCAGTGTCCCACATACAAAGTGGAGGAAGATTGGCACAGATGTTAGTTCAGGGCCAATCTTCCTCACACACACAAAAAAAGACAACCTTGAAAAGGACCAGCTTATAGAGATGGGCAAGCATTTTGTTTCTAGTTTCTGAATGACCCTGTAAATTGAGGGAGATCTTCAACCTCACAACCTCTCTGGCTGAGGGTGGCAATTCTACATGGAATCTCTCCATCACTTAGTGGCCTTGTTCACTGTGGGTTCTTTTCTTAGTTGCAGATACAATTGAATTGGAGTAAGTTGATGAATTGCCACATTTTCCCCAACTATTTTAAAGGCTGAATATAGAATTTTACTATGCCAGAGCCGGAATGTGTAGCTTAGAGAATAGAGATCCAAGTTTTCCTTGATAGTATACCAGCAGGTTCCTTAGTTTTGAAATCACAAAGTCAGAAATACATAGGGGCCGGCCCGGGGCTGAGTGGTTAAGTTTGTGCGCTCCGCTGCGGCGGCCCAGGGTTTCCCCGGTTCAGATGCTGGGCGCAGACATTGCACCGCTCATCAGGCCATGCTGAGACAGCGTCCCACATGCCACAACTAGAAGGACCCACAACTAGAATATACAACTATGTACCAGGGGGCTTTCGGGAGAAAAAGGAAAAATAAAATCTTTAAAAAAAAAAGAATTCACACACCTCTATGATCAGAGACCCATACAAGTAAGAGCAACAAAAAGAGGCTATCTTTAAGTTTGCCAAACTTTTTGAATAATGGGAAGCAAGATAGTAAATAAGAGGGCAAGAGTTGCAAACTCGGAGAGCCTACAGGGACCAGGCTGGGAAGAAAATGTAAGAAAAGCAGGTCCAGCCGTGGATGAGAATGGGGAGTAGTGGGGACTGTGGTGAGTTCTGGGGCACGCATCCATCTTAAGGTTTCATTTGATTGTTGCCATGCAGGAATGTGGGCCCCAGTGTTACTTTTTCCCCCCCTAAAGAGAAGCCAGAAATCCAGATACTAATACCAGATACCCAATTTAGAAATGTTGGTGATTGATTTTTTTTAAAACTTTAAACATTGTACTGTTCAAATAAAACCTATCTGTAAGCCAGATGCAAGCCACCAGTTTATGCCCTCTGATAAGTAGAAAGGTCATGGACTTTGAGCCCATTAAGTCAGAGGTCAGATCACCAGTATAATATAGCAATAATGTTGTGATCAAGTTCATTGCCAGTCTAGAGGCATACAGCTAACAACCTAGAGCACGTTCTATGCTGAGTTCTCTGGGGACAGCAGTTCCCAACTTGGCAATTCATCAGCATCATCAGAATCAACTAGGAGCTTGTTAAATGTGTTTATTCAAGGGTCCCACTCATCACTGTTGTATTACACCATTCTGTGCCTGTCTACACCCAGATTTATGAGGTCATCTTCTCCCATGCAACCCAAGAATCTGCATTTTAATAAGTTTCTCAGGGGAGATTCTTTTGAAGCCAGTTTGCACTGGTCTGCAGATTGATTGTTTATGGAAACCACTGCTCCAGAGAATGAATCATTACTTCCAGTCTAATTAAGGAAAGATGATATGCGTATGCACACATGTAAGGAGGAGTGATGGTAATTAACCAAAGCTCCCTGGATATAATTGTCTCTGATGAAGTGCTGAGGACGTAGGCAGTAGGCTGTTGACAAAGTACTAGGGAAAACCAAATGGGAAAGAGAATTGAGCTGCACCATGAAGTAAGATCAGGATTTTATTGTCAGAAGCATGCAGAATAGTCTAGCAGTCTAGACAGACAAGTGAGCAGAGGTAGTGCATTCCAGAGGCTGTGTAGACCTGTTAGAGCTGAGGTGAAGGTGCATGAGGAACACAGTGGAACATACCAAGCAGGCAGAAACCATGTTGTGAAGGCCTTTGAAGGTCAGACCAATTATAATAAAAGTGTCTCACATTGCCAAGTATTTTGGTATGGTTGCAAAACATTTTCATATGATTTAGCTAAGTGTACACTAATCTATTTGAGACTATTTTATTATAAACAAATTATTTTTTTGGAGGAAGAATAGCCCTGAGCTAACATCTGCTGCCAATCCTCCTCTTTTTCCTGAGGAAGACTGGCCCTGAGCTAACATCCGTGCCCATCTTCCCCTTTTTTATATGTGGGACGCCTGCCGCAGCATGGCTTGCCAAGCAGTGTGTAAGTCTGCACTTGGGATCCGCATTGGTGAACCCTGGGCTCCCGAAGCAGAATGTCCAAACTTAACTGCTGCGCCACTGGACTGGCCCCTAAACAAATTTTTGTTTGTGTGATTTAGCTTTCTCTTCCATATACACAATTCACTTTTGCTGAAATTTCTCTTGATAATGAACTTTGGATCTTACCACAAGCCCAAAAGGAACACAGATGGATACCAGGCTTAAAGTGCTCTGGGAAGATCAAAGTGAGTGGAGGGAAAAGAAAAAAAGAATCAGGCAGGAGGTGGGATAAAACTAGAAGGGCTTTGGAAAGGGAGAGAGCATGCTGGATAAAGGAGCCCAATCATAGCTGTGTGCAGTCTAGAGAACAGAGGAGATGAGGCCCAAAAAGGAGGGTGGGCTGGTGGAGGTGTCCAAGGCCCGTGGAGGCCACAGGGGCGGGCTTCTTCAATTCTCCACAGCAGGATCCTCTGCTGCTGATGGCTAAACCCCAGTGCTCACTGGAATCATAGGTCCAGTACGGGGAAGGGGACTTTCATATTGGGAATCATCGGGCAGCCTTCCAGATTGGATCAAGAGATGCCCATGGTTGTCAGAGGTTGTCATAGCCCCAAGTTCAAGGTGGTCATCTTAGCTGACACCACAGAAAGGAATGGACCAGGAATTTAGTCTGCAGTGTTCACTCTGCTCCTTGCAGAATTATATGACCTTGAGCAGGTCACTTGTCTCCTCTGCGCCTCAGTTCCCTTGGTGAATAATGAAGGGGTTGCATTAAGTCAGTGGTCTTCAGCTTTTATTTTGAAACAACATTGGGACTGGACTCTTTCTTCCAACTATGTTTTATCTGAAGGACGCATAGCTAAAGCCTGAGGCTGGAGTAGCTCAGGTTGAAGTGAGCGTGGGGGTGGGGTGCTGTTGAGCAACCTGTGAGGGCACTGGATCAAATGGCCAGTTAAGCACCTTTGACCTTTGCGCATTCAGCAAGTTGATCACGCGGTGCTGCTGCAGGGCCTGAGGAGCTCCTAGAGAATTGTCCCCAGCAATTGAGAGATTCTCATTTGGTTTGGAAATCACAGTGGCAGCAAGGGGGACCTTTCTAAAGCCATTTTGCTACTCTCAGTACATCTGGGCAGGGAGGAAAAGCCAGGCAAGTAGGCTGGAAGCCAGTGAGCATCCCCCTACCCCCTACCCCGTGCAGAGACCACAGGTAGTACCTGGAGCACCTGTGGCTCGCGGCTATGGGGAGCCAGCCCCAGGGCCTGAGGCCTTTCATTGAGCCAGCTGGAGAAAGTTACTGCTGCCGCTCCTTGTTTGCAGAGCTCCCTGCGGTTTAGAGCTGCAAATAAACATCCTCTCTCTTTGGGAGAGATGGGAAAGGGAGAGGGCAGAGTATCAGCCACATATGAAATGTTTATTGAATACCTACTGCATGGCGTGAGGGATAGTCCTGCACGTGGAACCAGAAGACAAGCTGGAGAGGGCACTTAGATGTTGAACAGACTATGTGCCAGCCGCCTTGCTACGCATGTTCCGTTGGTTATTTAACGCTCACCACAGCTCTGTGAGGGATGCATCGTCATCCCTTTTTATAAATGAGGAAACTGAGAATAAGACTGTCTCTTGCCCGAAGTGTCACACAGATGGAACGTTTCCCAGCTGGATTCAAACCCAGGTTAATCCGGCTGCTTCTACACCACCCCACTTCCCCCTGAACTGGAGTCTGTAATCCACCACTTAGCAACTCCTAGCAAGACAGTCAATCACTCAGCCTCAGTGGCCCTTTGTGGTCTTTGACAAGGGATCAGGGTCGTCATGACTCTGACTATCTTACAGTGTTGTGACAAGCACTGAATGAGAAAGTGAATGTGAAACCCTTTTACAACCAGTAACACATTGTGGGGGGGGGCGGGGGTGAGGGGGCGCGCAGATTGAGGGTCCTCAAAGCAGCCTCCTCCTCCTCTTCCTGGAAGATGAAAAACTCTTGGGAGCAAGTAGCCATGCAGTGACTCTGGACAGAGACAGATGTGCTAGGTTTGTTCTCTTCACCTCTGGTGGCCGAGGGAGTGGGACAGAGGGAGGAAGAGGGGTGCAGAAGGGGAAGTGGGACTAGGGAGGGAGAAAGAAGGACTCTGGGTCAGGTCAACAGCTCTAGCTCCAAAATGGACCTTGGAGTGTCTGATAGTATCTTATAAGGGATTTAACGGGGATGTGATGGTTCCAGAGGCAGGATGGGAAGGACAAGGATTGAATGAGCTGTTCTTGGGAAAGCGGCTGCCAGCCGCGGCAGCCATGAGATAGATTCCTGTGCTCCCCACTGGGCCTCTGCCAGACTGGGCTACCTGATGATGCTTAACCCACTGAGGACAATGCCTCCTCCCTTAAGCTGGGGGCTTTTCCTTCCTGGCCTTTCCTGGGGAAGGTAGGGAGAACAATTGAGCCTGGCCGTCTATACCCAGGTGTTTGCGCTCATGAGCCTGGGCCCTAAACCAAATACCACATGTCCATCCGGCCACCATGACAGGCCCATCACACAGCAGGCAGACTCCTCAGCTGCCTTCCATTCAGTCCTGGCTGTGCTGGGCTTCAGAGAGGCAGCCCATTGTCTTTTCCCCCAGGGTTTATGAGCTCAGCTTTGGTTTTCTCATCTCTCCTCTTTGATGATAATGGAAGTAGTAGGCCTTAAACCAAAACTGATCTATGTCAAAACAGGAGAGAGAGAAAGAAAAGAAAGAGAAAGAAAAGAAAGGAAGGGAGGGAGAGAATGCCTAAATTTGGAGGAAAATCTAAACTCTGTAACTGATTTGAAAAGACATGAATCAAGGGCCTGCTGCACTGCCCAGGGAGCACCCTTCCGGAGGCGGCACAGGTTTGGCTGAAACATTTCATCTATCATCCTGTTGGCATTGACAGTTTGTTGAGGAAACCCTTTCCTCCTCTAGAGCGCAGACCAGCCTCAGTCCCTGAACTTGAATCATCTCCAAATTCCACGCAGCAGCATCTCACGAATCAGCTTCTGTGCCAGCTGTGCCGGCCTGGCCACAGCAGCCTCAGACTCAACGAAATGTCACTCACTGTGGTGACACAGGTTTCATTGGAACTTACTCTTACCCTCTTCGAAGTCCCACTCTCCCTCTACATGTTGATGGCAGCCTCTGGAAAGTAATGCCTTAAACTAGTCATTTCAGCTGCCATGTGGTATCTGCTGGGCAGGACCACCCAATCTTCTGGGTACCCCTCAGGTAACCCCACCACAGCCTCCCTCAGGCATCCTCTCTCAGACTAGGCACCAGAGTCAGAGTTGCTCACTGGTCTATACAACACTAGAATGTTCCCAAAGAGAGCTGCTTGCCCCCCACAAGCAGTGTTAGAGTTTTGGTGAAATTGCTCTTTTTGCTTTCATGCCACTTCCATTCGCCTTATGACCCCAACGTGAATCCCAGAGGTTGACTGATAGAGGCCACACCAGACTCCAAGCCCTTCCTCCCCTACAACTCTGAAGCTTCACTTGGACCCAGCATGTCACACCCAACCCCTTTCTCTTACGAAAGGTGTCTCCCAGGAGACCACGCAGGTGGTAGACCCAGGCAAGTCTGTCCTACTGATGAGGATTATTTCAGGCTGGTTACTGTTAAAAACTGCAGATGAGAAGGAGGCTCTGAGGACTGGAATTTGCTTGCCCTTTGATGAGAGACATTTGCATTTGTGAAGGAATTCTCTGTCTGTGGGGGGTGTCTCCCTCTCTGCACCAGGAGGAAGGTGGGATGGCCTTATCTCTGGAAACTCTTAATGGGGAAGGCAAGGACTTAAGTTGTTTACTGTCTGGCAAGCTCATGCAACTGAGCACCCCCCCCCCCAACATCCTCCTTTGTCTTTAGCTGAAGATAATATTTAAGGTGGTGGCTCCTGCCATTTACTTAATCCGGTTTGATTCTTATCTAAAAGTTATAGGACCATCCAATAACCAGGCCCTACCGGCACTGATACCATTTTAACAACTGTTTTATATATTCTTTCCTTTGTCTTGTAAATAGATAACGCACATACCTATGCCTTAACTTTAGCCTACTCTCAACCCATGTTTGCAGCAGCAGCAGCTCTTCCTGCCCGTGGGTCCTATCCCCACGCAGCAGTTCTGACTGCCCATGGGTCCTGTCCCCATGCTATTCCATACTATTCTCTAAATAAAAGAGCACTACTGCCAGACCTTGAGAGTCCAAGAAATCTTTCTTTCAACTCCTCGGCTCACCGACCCCGCATCACTACCATGCTCCAAGCAGCTCTTGATTACAGCTCAACCCCAGGGCTGCAGAGAAACCCACAGCTTAACCGAGAGTGAAATCCCAGTGCGACCTGTAACCTCATGGAGACTGTGGCCAGGCCAGGCCTGTGGGATGGAGGGTCAAAGTCACCCAGGGCCCAAGGTTGGGAAGCAGATTCCCTGAAGAGGACACATGACGCTGGGGAACAGCGGGGCCGAGGATCAAGCACCTCGTCCACCCAGACCCCACATGTGGAAACAGCTGTTCAAACCATAACAAAACCAGGTTGATTGCATCAGTCACTGAAGCAAAGTCGGCATCAATAGAGCTTGGAAAACCAGGCCTATCCCTCAAGATTGCCCCATGGGCAAGGTAAATATTCAGTAAGGTAAATATTTAGTCCTGGGAATGATGCTTGCTAATTCTGTGCTTTGCTATTATTTTTCCTTTTATTCGTTTGTCTGACAAACGATCTGTGTGGCCAGCCTTGGCTTGGCACTTCCACACTGATGGCTAAGATGTCATCCTCCAGTCCTCCCTCAGCGTATCTTGGTGGGGGAGAGTGAGGGGAGCAGAGATTGGGGATGGCTTCACAACGGAGTCATTTTTCAGGTGGATTTTGGCTGCTACGTAGACCTCGTGAGAAGGATCACAAGGGGGCGAGGGGCAGCGGAGAGCATTCCAGGTCTCAGGAACAGCATGTGCCCCCAGCATCTCTAGCTAGCTTGGTGATTTCTGCATCTGATCTTCCCTGTAGGTGAAGACCCTCTAGAAGCTCTTGCAGGCCAGCAGCACTCGGTCGAGGGAAGCAGCAAGACCACAGGGTTTGTAGATCTGGCGGCCAACTGGCTGGCAAGGAGCCGGTTCCTTTACGTCTCTAAGCCTCAGTTTCCTTCAGAAAAATGGCAGAGCGTGGTGATGATCAGAGGGTGAGCTTGAGTATCAAATTGTCTGGGTCCAAATCCTGCTCCTACTCTCCTTCTTGCTAGCCATGGGTCATGTGTATTTCATTTCCTCATCTGAGAAAATAGAAATGCCTATCTCAGAAACTTGTTCTAAAGATTAAGTGGGGGGCCGCCGGGTGGCGCAGCGATTAAGTGCACACATTCTGCTTCTGCGCGGCCTGGGTTCTCCGGTTCGGATCCCGGGTGCGGACACTGGCACCGCTTGGCAAAAGCCATGCTGTGGTAGGTGTCCCACATATAAAGTAGAGGAAGATGGGCATGGATGTTAGCTCAGGGCTAATCTTCCTCAAAAAAAAAAAAAAAAAAGATTAACTGGGATATAAAGTATGTCAAATAGTTTTACCTGAGTAAATATTAACTGCTATTATGTTAGTACAATGGTGCACTTTATAACGTTTTGGTCAACGCCGGACGACATATATGACAGCGGTCCTGTAAGATTAGTACCATATGGGGGCCGGCCCCATGGCCGAGTGCTTAAGTTCGGGCGCTCCACTTCGGTGGCCCAGGGTTTCGCCTGTTTGGATCCTGAGCACGGACATGGCACGTTCCTCAAACCATGAGGAGGCGGTGTTCCACATAGCAGAACCAGAAGGACCTACAACTAGAATATATAACTACGTACGTACTGGGGGACTTTGGGGAGAAGAAGAAAAAGTAAAATGTTAAAAAAATTTTAAAAGATTAGTACCATATGGCCTAGGTGTGTAGTAGGCTTTACCATCTAGGTTTGTGCAAGTGCACTCCCTGATGTTTGCACAACAACAAAATCATCTGACACATTTCTCAGAACGTATCCCGTCCTTAAGTGATGCATGACTATATACTGTTATTTGTGTGGAGTCAGGACCAGCAGTGCCCACCCCAGGCTTCTTAATCCAGGATTGATTGAGAGCCTACTATGTGCCCGGGGCTATGTGGGCTCAGCTATGCCACAGTCCTGCAGGCTGGCTCCCCCAAAAAGCTAACGGAGTAGTGCCCAGGCTGTTTCTTAAGGAGTGCCTCCAGGACCAACACCTGTGGAATGGAGCGGACAGAAGCAAGATGGGGAAGAAGGAGAAGTGGAACTGCCACACAGGCCCAGCGGTAACCTCGTGGCCCCATCAGGAGCTCTCTGGAGCTGCAATGTCCCTTTGGAGTCACCCTGAATGGAGCCAGCCCTTTATACCCCCCGCGTTGATGAGTCATTGACTGAGGGCCACCCGGGAAAGAAATGTGGCCTTGAGCAAAGAGGCTTCTCCCTGGAGAGGCGAACAGCTGAAGGCGTCTGCCCTGTGACAGCACTCCCAGGTGGCACAGGCCGTTCCTTGAAGGGGGCTCTGAGCTGTGCATCCCAGCCCCCACTCCAAGCAGTAAATAAAACAGAGGAGAATCCCTGCCATCCCGAAGAGGCTGTTCCAGTGGGAGCTTAGGTTCCAAAGGTTGCTGTCAGGATTAAGTGAGATAATGGGTGTAAAGTACCTTGCCAATGACCTGGCATAACAGAGTAAGCGTGAAAACAACAATAGCTAAAGGTAGTAAAAAGATCCGGGAGATTCCAGGTGAAAGAACAGAGGGGACTCAGCTGCCTGCTGGTGTCTGGATCCTGCTCCTCCTGCACTCCAGGCCATGACATGGACAGGTGCTCCAGCCCTGATGGAGTCCTGCACCTCTTGAGTCTCTCCTCAGTTTGTAAATAAAACCCTAGCATCTCAGGCCCCTTCTCACCTCACCTGGTCCCATCCATCCTTCAATGCTCTCTCTGTCCAAAAGAATCATAATGATAACCACAAATTATTGTACACAGCCTCTTGGCTGGGCATTTTCTTTCATCTTTACAGTAATCCGTGAGGTAAATGCTGTCATCATCCTCATTTTGCACATGAGGAAACTGAGACTCAGAAAGGTAAATTAAATTACCAAAGGCACCTCACTAGCTAGTGAGCAGTGGAAGGGGACTCAGACCCAGGTCTGTGTGGCTCTGGGGCCCATGCTCCAAGGGCGTCTGTGCCCATCTCATGGCCTGAATTTCGTAGACCTGGTCCTACTGTGCCCTGTATCTGCCCTTTGGTCAGGAGTCTTGGGGGAAGGGCACAGACTGATTTTTTTTCTCCCTGATTCCTCAGTCCCTGGCACAGAGGAAATAATAGTGTTTGTTGAAAGACTAAATCTTGTTCCAGAATGTACCCATATCCCTCCCCTGTCCCCTGTCCCTCTCCTCCCAGGCCTAGTAGCGGCCGACAGTTGGAACAAGAAGTGCCTTCCTATGTGTCCAGCCTTAACTGGGCTAGGGCTCTAAGGAAGGAACTGACTTGTGACTTGTCTGTCCTGTAGCTCTCCTCCAAAGGAAGCCCCTCCCTGGCCCTGGGACAAATCCTTAGTCCCTAGAGGAGATAACGCTTTTGTCCCTATTCAGATAAACAAGCAGAGCCACTAGATGTGTGTAATGCAAGGTGCAGGAGCAGCGCCCCACCCACAGAGATAGGCCTGGCCGTCCTCCAAAGGTCATCGGCAGGAGCCTGGGGACAGCCAGGCCCAGTTAGATGGATGGGCCAAACTTAGCCCAGTTTGCAGGTGGATAAACTGAGGCCCAGAGCAGGGAAGCCATGCCTCCACGCCTGCAAGGCCACCAGCTTCCCTGCCTCTTCCCACCCACAACCCACCCAGAAGCACAGAGCCTCGGGGTCACAACACACGGGGGCACCGTTCACAATGTGGTCTCTGAATAGGCGCCCCCTGGAGTTTTGTGACGCAGCAGCCTTTACACGTGTATGTGCACACGTGCACGCTCCACCACCACCACCCATGACCCTGGGCTCCTACAGACTCTTCTCCACCACACGCTCCCCCGCCCGCATGCTGTCAGATCAGAGCCACAGGAAACAGGGCCAGCAAGTGTGCAAACCAAGAGCCAAGATGGGGAAGTTTATTTTCCAAGAATCATCTAAACACTTGGGGAGTATTGTTGGCCCCTGACTCCCACCCGGATGCGAAATCTAAACAGGGGGCCAGAGAGACGGCTGCCGGGGGATGTAGAGCAGCCAGCAGAGACAGGGTGGGACAAGGAACTGCAGACCCCACCCTGCCCCTGGTCCAGAGGTCTGTCTTCCTTGGATGACAGCCAAAGGAGAAAGCTGGCTGTGGGTGTTGAGGAGATGCAGAGAAGTGACCCCAGGTTCTGACAGGTCCCCTCACCCCTCTCTGCCTCAGCATCCTCATCCGTGCAATGAGAGACATAATTCCACCCTTAGAGGATTACAGTGAGGCCCGTGGCTGGCACCCAGTAGTCATTCAACAGATTTGCATTATGGTCTGTGCTGGAGCCTGTGACCTCAGAGACGGCAGGTGGTGGCCAAAACCACCAGCCATTGAGCCTTCCCTGGGCCTGGCCAGCTGCAGTGAAGTGTGTGTGCGCGCATGTGTGTGGACACGTTACACACGCAGTGCAGTGACCCAACGGGCATCAGAAGTGGATGAAAGCAGGGCCGGGGGCGGGGTGGGGGCCGGGCCGTCTTTGTGAATAAGAGGTGCTGTTGGTAGCTGCCCTCACCTCTGAGAGAGCTGCATCAGGAGCCGCATCAGGAGCCAGGCAGGGCTGCACAGAAGGAACCTGGAGGACCTTCTCCAGAGCGGGGTCTGCGGAGGGTGGCGCGGCAGCATTAAGAAAAGGAGGCGCTCAAGAGCACAAACGCAGCGAGAGGGAACGCCGGGCAGTCTCAGCCTCCGGGGCACGGGCGCCAGTTCCAGGGAAGTTGGCTGTCCACTCCTCGGGTGACTGGCCAGGAGTGACCTTGCTATGAGCGCTGGCTGGCAGCACCTGCTCTGGCCTCCAGGCACAGGGAGGGAGGGCGCAACACAGGGAGGAGACCTGAGCCCTGGGCCCTGGACAAGCTGTGCCCATTCTGGCCCCACTGGCTGCGTTTATTCTTGTAGGGTCACAGGGACAGGCGAGGGTCTGTGCCTTCTGCCTAGGGTTAGAGAGGCCAAGCCTCCCCTAGTCTTTTGCAAAGAGCTGGGACTTCTTGGTTCTGCAGCCATGTGCAGCCATGGCTTTCACTGAACGTTGCCTTGAGGGCAGGGATGAGGGTGGGGGGTGAGGGGGTGTAAATGGGGAGGAGGGGCAGTTCAGACTTCTGAGAGCCCTGAAGGGGGGCCGTGTGGAACCAAAGAAAACAGGTTCACTGTCCACAGCTACTTGCTGACACAGGCTGCCTGCTGTTGCCATGGTGACAGCAATACCAATCTCCACCCAGCCCCACGGCTGTGTGGTCACCAGTGAAGGGAGAACGGTGCTTATTCTTGATGACAAAGGAGAAGAGGGAGAAGGAGGCTGGTATGGAGGGGCAGCCCTTCTCCCTCTCCTCAGGCTTAGCTAGGTGTAGTCAGGGACTCAGAGGGTATCAGGGTGAGAGAAATCTCAGAGTCACCTCCAACCAGCTCCCCTCCCCAGACCAACAGCGAGCCAGGGCTTCTAGCACTGCCACCTAGCTCACACATCTTCTGGTGGGGAAGCTCACCACCTCCAGAGAGTGGACACCAACTGACCTGGCCCTGGCCCCTGGGGGCCCCTTTCTACCCAACAAGGCCCCATCCCATCCCCTTCCTCCTTCTCAAGGCTCACGCTCTTCCAAAATCCAGTCCTGCCCTGTGTGATGAGGAGAGCCCGGGGCCCTTCAGTCCCTACCTCCAGGGCTGGGCCTGGCTGGGGACCTACCAGTGGGGCCCTTTTTCCCTTCTTGATTTTTCTGGACACCCCCCCCCCCCCCGCCCTACACACCCCCTCACAGTCTCACTCCCTCCTTGGGCCCCAGAGAGGAAAAACCGTTAGAGACACAATCCTGGGTCTGGGGGGGATGTTCCAAGTGCAAGGGCCTGAGACCCCAGGATTCACCCCTGACTCCTCTTCCTCTCACATCCCATTTCTGACCCATCACCTCTGGACCACTGCAGCCCCCTAAGTGCTCCTCCTGCTCCTCACCCCTGCAGCCTCTGCTCCACAACACAACGACCCTCTGGAGGCTCCCAGGCTCTCATGCTCAAAACCAGTGTCATAATATCCTACCATGAGGCCCCCATCCCCACACACTCAGCCTCTCCCGTCCCGCTTCCCCTCCCTTCGGCCCCCCTCACTGTCTCCTCTCTCATTTGCTCTCTCCCTCCCTCACTCCACTCCTCATGGCCTCCCTGCTGTTCCTCCCACAGGACGGGGCCCTCCCCTCCACGCCGGAACACTTGCTGGCCTCCAGATGGCCTCCTCCCTGGCCTCCTCGAAGCCTTCTGGCTGTCCCTTCCCTTGAGGCCTGCCCTGACCCCCTTCCCTTCCTGATTTAACTTTCTCCCCAGCACTCACTGCCTCCTGATACGTGGTACCAGTCTGTCTGTTTTGTTTATAGCATCTCCCCACTAGACTGGGAGCTCCAGGAGGACATGTATTTCGTCTGTTTTATCCCCTGCCACATCCCCAGTGCCTACAACACAGACGCTCAAGAAATACTTGAGCAGATAAATGAAGCCCCTGTCATTCGCCTTGCCTAGGCTGTCCCCACATGTGACCCGCGCTCTCCACACCTAGGGCAGAGGAGGCAGTGCCGGCTGCGGTCTCAGCTGGCTCTGCCACAGCCTCCCTGTGTGGCCTCCAACAGCCTCCTCTCCTTTCTGAACCTCAGCTTCCCCCTTTATGTAAGGAAGACGCTGCATGGGAACTTCTCTGGCTTTTGCTGGATTGGAACTCCAAGGTGCCTTCTGCATCTCTCCAAGTGAAGTGTAGACAGGGAGTTCACAAAGGTGGGGGCAGGTGTCCGGTGGTCCCTGTTCGGAGGAAATCTCCAGGCCTTAAGTCCCCTACCCTGGAGCAGGGGTGGGTTGAGGGGAACAGGGCAGGGGTAGTTGTGGGAACTAAAAACAGACTCAAGAAAGGTTTTTCCAAAAATATACCCATATTTTAATCATCGTTACAGTCCAACCTGGGGAGCCTGAGGAACAGAGGCCCAAGGCCTTAAGGGCTGAGATCAGAGGTCAGGTGTCCAGAAGTGAGCTATCACTGGAGGAAGCCAGCCATCAGGCAGGTGAGTGTGGGGGCCAGCAGGGTTGTCAAGGGCAAGGGCAGCAGCTGTCCAGGGGCCTGGGACTTGAACACCGGGCGCTGCCCCAGGTCCTGCAGGGGCCTGACGTTTTCCGTCATACTCAGTTTCTGCTCATTGTCGTAGTACAGCTTCTGGGAGAATGCAAGGATCTGTGGAAGGGACAGGGCTCAGCAGGGAGGTGGGGAGCAGGTGGAGCTGCACTTCCTGCTGTGTGACCCCAGGCCAGTCACCTTGTCTCTCTGAGCCCTCATTAGTGAAGAGGCTCAGAATCCCTACCTCTCAGGTTTTTCTGCAGACAAAAAGAGTAAGGGATGTAAAGTGCTTGGCATTGGTGGGGGCTCGGTTCCCATTAGCCTTTCCTAGTCGAGTGGACTCACAGCTCACAGGTCTGAGGGCCTATGATTCCTGCCACCATCACTAGTACAAGAGAACAGTGGCTCTCAAACTCGAGTGTGTGTTAGCATGGCCTTGTGGGCTTTTGGATCCCAGATTGCTGGGCCCCACCCCTAGAGTTTCTGATTCAGTAGGACTAGGGTGAGGCCCAAGAATTAGAATATCTAGGAAGTTCCCAGATGTGTTGATGCCACTGGTCCAGGGACCACACTTTAAAAGTCACTGTTATGGAACGGAAGCTCCACAAAAGCAGCGATTTGGGCCCTTTGGCTCACTGCTGTATCCCCAGAGCCTAGTGTATTATAGGGACTCGAGTACCACTTGCTGAATGAATGAACTGTTTTCCTACTGTGGCTACACTGACCTCTCTCAGCTGCTCCTAGCCAGCGCCAGGCCCTCCCTTATGCTAGTGCCTCTCCCCAGGACCCTGGCTTCCTGCCCTCAGCTGACTGACACCCACATACTTTTCAGGGTGCAGCCTGGAAGCGTTTTCTGACCACCCCTGCCACGGCCTCCCTTCCAGCCCTCAAACCAGGGATCGGACAGCCAGGACATTTCTAGTCTGTCTCTCCCAGGGAGTGTCTGTGGATTCAACCAATGGACCTCAGCTCCCTGGGGTGCCTCATCCCCACCCCAGCCCAGGAGACCTCCAGGGGAGCCCAGAGGGACAGTTTCTGAGGAGCCAGGCATGGGAGGCTGCACCCTCGGCCGAGCCCTGGATACCTGGTCCTCATGAAGCTGAATGGGCTCCTTGAACACGGTCCAGACGACCTTCTCCTGGCAGCCCGGCGTGGTGAGGGAGCCCAGGTAGCGGAAGTAGTGCCTCAGTTTCTCCTCCTGGGGGAGCAGGTCCCACAGGCTGATGCTCTCTTTCATCGTGGTTCTCATTTCTTAGGGGGACAGAGGATACTGTCAGTTGGGGGGTGGGGAAGAGGGGCACCTCCAAGGCTCTGATACCCGCCTCACACACCTCACTCTCAGAGCCCGGGCCACCCCACTCGCTTCCATTCTCGGAGGAAATCTCCTGCCTCCTTTCATCCCCACAGCCTCCCCTTCCTGGTCAGCCTGACTCACCGGGTTTGGGGATCTCAGACAGCACCTCCACCAGGGGCTGGAAGCCATCATTCTTGGATCCAGCCTGGAATGGGAGGGAAGGGGGCTTGAGAGGGGCTTCTGTGGAGCCAGTGGTGACCACCAGTTCATTCTCCTGGTCTGGGGTGGGGAGGGCAGGTAGCTTCCGGGATTTAGGCCCTAGAGGCTCTAGGCTTCCCAGTCGGGGGAGAAACAAGTGATTGAGAAACAGGAGAAATCGGGGCCTCCCCAGCTCCCTCCTGCCTTGCTGGTCTCTGGATGCTAAGAAGCAGCCCCTCAGACCCTGGTTCCCTGGGACCTGGGGGGAGTGGGGGGTCCCACCTGCACCATGAAGGCCAGCACTGCAATCTCATCTGGGTCCTCGGCCTTTGTCTTGATCCTCGATGTCCCATTCTGTTTCTGATGTACTACGTGCATCTGGTGGGGGGTGAGAGGGATGGAGAGAAGACTGTGAGGGGGCTGGACTGCTCCTCTTGCCCAAGGAAGTTACGCCCAGAACCCGGCCAAGGCACCAACCTGGGAAGAGGCCCCTCACCTCCATGGCAAAGCGATGCCCATCGAAGGTGTGCTCTGAGCCTCTATTCATCTTGTTGGACCAATGCAGGTGCAGCTGCTGGGCCCGGTACTGGGCGTTCAGTCCTCCTCCAGAAATTATGGGCTTGTCCTCCAGCCACACTACCACTGGAGGGCACAGGAGGGAGCAGAGTCCTCTCAACCACCTCCCCTAGCCTCTCCCGGACCCCTCATCCCAGCTCTACCCAGGCAGGACCTTCTCTCCTACCTCCCACCCTTCAAAGGCTACAGTCCTGGGCCTGAAGGGACGGGATAGGGTGGGAGAGCCCCAGGCTTTTCCGTGGTCCCCTCACTGGCCTCCCTGCCTGCCTCTCCCTCTGCACACCCTCCACTTCCCCAAACATGCAACTCAGCCCCAGTCCCTCCCCTGCTTCAACCCACTCTGTGGCGCCCTGGCATCCTCAGGGGAATGTCCAAACTCCTTGGCCCTGGGTGACCTGCCCCTGGGCCCAGCTCGGCTGACCCTGGGCTGGCTCTGGCCCCTCTGGGCTTTACTGTCTGTCCTCCATCCACACGGAGCCACGCGCATTTCCCTGAAAACCCAAACTATTTCACTGTTTCACGCCTCCATGCCTTTGCGCATATTGTTCCTTCTTCTTAGAACGTTCCCCCACCCCCAGACTGATCTGATGAAAGTATTGCAAACACTGCTAGAGTGTTCCTTCCTTCCTGAAGCCCCTTCCTGGTCCGCGCCCGCGCCACGCCGCCTGGTCCCCTCCTGCACTGCGGGCTTTTCAGCCTCTACTCAGCTAAGGTGGACCCGGGCCTGGTGCACCCTCCCAGTCCTTGGGGATCTCAGGCATCCCAGGACTGGGTGCCCCTTCCTCCCCAGGTCCTCCATCCACCTGCTGAGACCCACCTGAGTGCCCATTGTTTTCAACATCCCACTGTTGCTTCTGGTCATAGCCGGAGAAGGAGAAGGGTCCCAGGTCTAGGTTCACCTCGGCCTTGGTGGTGTCGATGTTGATGGGGGACTGGCGGTCCTTCTGGCAGTCGTCACCCCACAGGCTTGGGCCTGAGCAGGGAGAGGGAGCGAGCTGAGGCCGAGGCCACTGGCACCGGGCTGTGGCCACCTCCGCCGCACTGAGCTCAGGCCCCAGCACCCAGCTCACGTGCGGCAAGGTCTCAGGCTAGCTGGCGGGCTGTGTTGAGGGAGGCTCTGCCCAGAGCTCTGCCCTCATCTTCCCTGGGCCCTCCTCCTCAGATACACTCACACACACTCACTCACACACACTGCAAAGCCAGCAGAGCTGGCCGCGGTGTGGGCCAGGGTTAAAAGAGGGTGGCCCCTTGGTGGCTATGGGCTCAGGGGTAGGGGCGACCTCATGGTGCTGGGCTGTGGAAGAGAAGTGCGGTGACAAGCTGCTTCCTGAGGGCAAAGGAGGTGAGTGAGAGCTCCTGGAAGCCTCGGAGGGAAGTCCCCTGGAAGAGCTGCTTATAGAAGGACGCTAAGCATTATCTGAGGGCTGGGAGGCAGGGCAGAAAGCCCTGGAGGAACCTGGTCCCCACACCCTCGTGACTCCAACACCCCATTGGGCGGGGCTCGGGAGTGGGGCAACACTATCTGGTCACCAAACCTAGCCGAGGCAGGAAGAAAGCAAACTGCAGGGAAACTGGTCAGCATTTGAATCAAAAGTGCAAAGGGCGACCGCCCAGGTCCACCTGCAGGGGAGTCCCTAGGCCAGAACCGACTCTCCATACTGTTGTGAGAAAGAGCAGTGTATCCCGTCCTTTGATGCTGCTGCTGATTTATTTCACAGAGGACTTCCTTCTCAGTGACATGACAGGAGGTGCCAGGGAAGATGCAGGTCACTGGTCACTCTACGGTCCTTATCCCGATCACCAGGAGTGTGTGCATGCATGCGTGTGTATGTGTTAGGAGCTGATATCTGACTGGGGGGCCACCGTCACCCCTCATTCTTCCCATCCTCCCTGGGTCTCCATTTTGACCTGGACCGCCCCCACCACGGAGAAAGGTCTGTCCCAGGGCTGGCTGTGCTTACCCTGGCAGGTGTGGTTGGAGGCCTCAGCTTGAATCTCGTAGCACCAGTGTGACTCTGGAGCAGAGAAAGGAAGGATGTGAAGCTTGCGCATATGTGTGTCAGGGTATCTATGCACACCTGCAACTCCCAGTGCATGTGAACCGCGTGCACACAAGCAACTTTGCATGTGCGTGTATGTGGGTCACAGTGGGTCAGAGCCGGGGACTATCCCTGGAGTTGGAGCCCCACCTTGGGATGGGATAGAACGTTCCTGGGGTCTGGGACAGGGGGTCCAGGGGAAGAGACTTAAGAAGAAAATGTAGGGATGGGGGAAGGAGGTGGTCAAAGCAGCCAGGCCCGGGGTGTCCCTGACCCATGGCTGATCAACTGGTCATCTTACCTGAGTCACTGTTCCTCAGTCAGGGCCAGGCAAAAAAGATCAGCCCTTGAGGGGGCCCCTCTGGGACCCTCAGCTCTACCCCAGGGCCTAGCCTGGACACTCCCCATCCATTGCTCATCAGACGCCCCGCTTCATCCCCTCTCCCGAACCTGGAAGGGAGGCTCTGGTGACAAGAGGAGGAAGATTAGGGCCTGGCCTCCCTTCCTGGGACAATAGAGACAGGTTCAGCCTGGCTGCTTTCCCAGAGTTGATCTGGGATGATGGAGATAAGGTTAGTCCCTCCCCGGATCACACCCTCTGTGCTATTAAGGCCCATTCTTGGCTACAGCTCACAGCCCCGCAGGGAGGAAGGCAGCCAGGCTTCTCCCCCTGTCCTACCACCTCACAGCTCTGGTGTTGGAGGCCACACAGATCGGGTTCTAGTCCTGGCTCTGCCTCAGGGCAGCAGAACCGGTGTCTCTGAGAAAAGGCTGGACCACAAACGTACTGCACTAATGCAGGGTGCTAACAATAGGGGACACTATGCAGGGGCAGAGGGGCACACGAGAGCCCTGGGCTTGCTGCTCAATTTTTCTGTAAACCTAAAACCGTTCTAAAATTAAAGTCTATCGATGAAAAAAAAGGCTGTGCCAGCAGGATGGACGAAGCATGTGATCCAAAGCTGGAATTCTAGCTGGGCCACCATGGTGGACTCAGGGTCAAGTTACTTAATCGCTCTGAGCCTCGGTTTTATCATCTGTAAAATGTAATACCATCCAGCTCATTGGGCTGTGGGAAGTTTACACGAGAGATGGGAGAGAGCGTTCCAGGCAGCTTGGAATTCAGTGAAGTCCCTGACTGATGAGTCCTTCCCTTCCCCTGCCTCCCCGCTCTGGCCTCATGTCCTTGTGCAGTTGGCCAAGACCAAGGAGGGGCTGAGAGGAGAGAAATGGGGTGAGTTGGAAAGGATTCCGGGATGAGGAAATTCCTAAGAAAAGCACAGCTTCCTGCTCAGCCTGTGAGGGCTCTATGCACATCCGCCCCCGCCCCCAACTCCTCCTCTAGGGTCCCTGGAATAGAACAGGGTGGGGAGAGAGCTTTGAGAGGGCCAGGTTCTCGGCAGGGGAAAGAAGGAGGGGTTCTAGGCCAGGAGGAAATCAGCCACTCTCTCAGTCTGGCTCCTCAGAACCACCCTGGGTTTCCCAGGTTCCCAGCTCTAGATCCAATGCTTTGCCTATGCTTCTGGCACAGCCTCTTCACAGATGGACAGCTCTTCAGGGATGGACAGCCCTGCAGCATCTTCCCCATGACAGGCCATCCCCTGCCCTGGACATCCTCTGCTGCCCCCGGAGGTTGCTGCCTCTGAGGACCCTCGTGTGGGGCAACTCTGGCAAGGGGCAGGGGCCACTCCCCATCCAGGCCCCTCTCTGCAGGTGGGCAGAGCTCTGAAGCTGGAGCCCTTTCACCTGGCTACCAGTCCTGGCTCTGCCTCTTGCATAATCTCTACAGGAGAATTCATAAAATTTCCTGAGCCCTACATTCTTCCTCAGGCAGAAAGAAGAGCCTCTGAACTCCCAGGGCCAGTTCCCGAGGAGAGGAGATAACAGATGAGAGGTCATTTGCAACAAGGTGGTGAAAGGCTCCTTGTCGTAATCTTGCCGTGTCTTCACCTCTCAGTTGTCCTGAAGCAAAAGTGGCCCCCTTGGTTGAGCTGACCCCTTCTCTGGACTGGAGGCCCTGGGGGGTCACATTCCAGGGGAAGCCTTGTTTAAGCCAGAGTCCTCCGGAGCCAGCTCTGAAGGGCGCCAGCCAGCTCTGAAGGGTGGAACCCCTTCTCAGCCTCCCAGGGGCCCATCTGGTCTAGGCTGAGCTTGCCTCAGGAATTTGTTTTCTCCTGCCTCGGGCTACTGCTCCTGGGTTTGCAATGGTGACCTCTGATCCACTGTCTTAATCACAGAGACTTTTGACCTGCTTAGTTGAACACTCTTGTAACTACCACATTCAGGAGGCAAAAGCCAGGGAAACATAATGTTGATGAGGCCAAGGTCAGGGGTTATGTCTCTGTCAGAGGGCTGAGGGTAGTGTGCCAGCTTTCAGGCAGGAGGTGGCAGGATCACAAACCAGCTCAGGTTCGAGAGGGCTGCTCTGGCACTGTCTCAGGCCACCACTAAGAGGACCTGGGAGGAGAGGGGCCACCCATAGGTCTTGGCTCTGAGCTGTGGGTTCCACCTACTCCCCCGGCCCTGATCAGAGACAGAGTGAGAGACCTAACAACCACTGCCAGTCACCCAGCCACTGTCCCCTACCCCTGGCTTACCCACCACCCCACCCCCTTCTTTAGAGATGACTGAAGAAGCTCTCTCTGATGAACCTTGCTCACCCTACCCTCCCACTCCGAGAGGAGGGAGGAATCCTGAAAACCAGCTTAGCAAAACCCAACTATGTCCTGGGCAAAGTCTCAGCAATTCCTGGCCAGGCATTTGGGACTCTGGAGGGGCCTAATATCCTCTCCCAACTGCTCCCTCCCTGGCAGCAGATGCCCTGGGGACTTTGATGTGCATGCAGCCTGGTCGCTCTCCAGCCTCAGGTTGCCTAGGGGATGCAATGGGTGGAGGAAGGCAGTTAGTTCCCACATCAGCTCCCTGTCAGCAGCAAGCCTCAATGCTTCAGGGGAACACAGCTTGTGCGAGGGGGCGACTGAGAGACTTCCAGCCAGCTGGCCCCAGGCCAGGGGTAGAGCCGTCATAGCCATCCCAAATGGCGTGCCTGCCATGTGCTACATGGTCCCCACACCAAGCACTTACACCCACTATCTTGGAATCCTTAAAGCAATACCTGAAGTCAGAAGTACTATGCCTGTTTTGTAAGTGAGAAAACTGAAGTTACGTGACTTCCCCAAGGCCACACAGCTACAAAGCAACTGAATGAACTGCAAAGCATTCCTCTTTCTACTAAGCACAGTGGCTTAAGTAGGTTTCAAATGTCCAGCCCTGCAAATAAAATTTTTCACATCCTGCCTTTTCTCTTTCCTCCCTTCCTATGAAAGGGCCTGGGAGTTGCTGCCAGATGCCCCTTGTCCCCCGCAGCAATGAGCACACACTCTTGCCTCCTCTGCTGCTGAGGGCACCCATACCCCTCACTCCACAGCTCCAAGGGACGAGCATCATCTAACTTTGGCAAAGAGCTTTGGCCCGGTGGACCCCAAGGACCATCCGAGGGGTCGCTGAGCTGGGGACTGGCAGATAGGGGCTTCCTGCGAAGGAGATGGTCACCTGTAGTGTCGCAGAGAAGGTGCCTCCGGATCCCTGTGCCCAGCCTCTGGAAGCGCCTTCAGCTCCTTATCAAATATTAACACGCCTCCCTGCCACTTCCTACCTAAGCGAATAATTAAGAGCTCGCCACACCATTAACCTTTAAACGAAAAATCTGGCCGGAAAGACCGGCTTGGCCGGGACCTCGGGGCTTCGGGTGCCCCCCGCCAGGCTCCCACTACAGCCCTGGGGGCTGGAGCGGGGAAAAGGGCTGGCGGCCTCCGGGGACAAGGAAGCCAGGGTGGGAAGCCGGGATGCCAGAGCCCCACCATACCCAATTTGTGCCTTTGGTCTAGGCCGGGAGCAGCCGCCCAGCATTGAGCCCCAGCGGGATGGACAGCGACCACGCACAGACTGAGGAGGACCAGACACGGTGTAAAACTCCAGAAACGGCGAAAAACGGACGCGTGCGTCGTGGCAGATCAGAGAAGCATCCTTATCACTGACTTGCACAATCACCTCGCCAACGGCTGCGGGACGACGAGTGCACACACTCTCCCCACACCTGCACGTGTGCACACAAGCTGCGCACGCCCGGTCCGCCCACACCCTAGCTGCTGCGGGCGCACACGCAACCCGCGGACGAACGTGCAGCCGGTGCGCACCGGCCGCCCGCGGGTGCAGCCGCGGCGGGGGTCGCAGAGCGGTCCACCTGAGGGGCATCAGGGTCCAACCCCCGGCGTTCACCTGCGCTGGCCAGAGGCCGGGCGGTGGTGAGAACCAGGAGCGCAAGCAGCAGCCACATCCTGCGCAGCAGCAAAGACGTCGCCAAGCCAGGGGTCGCGCACGGAGGAGGCCGCCGAGGATGCCACGATCATGCCGGCCGGGATTTTATAGCGGAGCCGGGACCGGAGGGAGCCCCGACAGCGGTACTCGAGTAGCGGCTCCTCCCCCTGGCGGAGCCTCCCCTCCTCTCGTCCTGTCCCTGGTCTGAAATCCTCCGCTCCCCACCTTGCCCTCCCCCCTGCTCCGCTGCTTACCCGGCCACCTTTTGCTTAATTAAGCGCGAGGCCCCCTCACCGGCTCCGCGTCCCTTTCGTTCAGAGGCTTTGCCCTCCCCTCTCTCTCCTCCCCCCATCTCACACCAGGTCTGCGGTTTGGGAACAGGGTAGCGACATTGCAAGGTCCTTGATCTACACAAGGGTGGGTGCCCCAGAGTCCTGATTTCTATCGTTTTGGCGCGGACCACTGCGCAGCCCTCTGGCCTCCGGAGCAGCCTGCGGATGCCTTGGATGGGCTTGGGTTGGGGGCTAGGCGGGCGGAGATAGCCTCAGAGGGATGATAGTGTTGAGGGATGCGCGATGGTATTTGTTGAGTCGGGTGTCCCCAGAAGGAGGGCTTGCTTCTCTTTCTCAGGCAAAGGTCGCTGATTCTCTGGTTCTCATTTCTTTTTCTGCTTCCTCCCAGACTGCTCCAAACTTAATTTCTAGGCAGATCAAAGACCCTTCTTCCAACACAGAGAGAAGACGCCCCTAAATTGTTGTGTGAGTGTTTACCTGATGGCCAGAGCAAGGGGGCCTGAGGGGGCAGAACTGAGAAACGGATTGCAACGCCGCTCAGTGAGAGAGAAACTTATGGGGTCAGAGAGGTGGGGCCGGGTCTTGTTGAGCATCCCCAGACCCCTGAGATGAGATGGGAAGAGAGGAGACTCCGGTCTGAATGGACTCCTAGTTTTCTCATCTGCCAGGATCTTCGGAGGAGTCCAGGGGAAGGAAGTTTTCCTTGAAGGACGCCCTAGCATTTGGGGAAAAGGGGCTGGGGGTCCCCGAGAGCAGAGGCTGCCTCTCAGGAGGGGAGCCCCTCTCCTGACTGTGGGCCCCCTGTTGCAGCGCCTCTAGGCTCCTTCACGGCTCTAGGTATTGGGCCTCCTACATGCATTGGGGGCTTCCTGGGGAGTTGGGGAAGCTCAGACTTCGGTGGGGAAGAGGGGCAGGGAACTCGGCAGCAGTTCTGAGCCCCCTCCATCAACAGGAAGCCCCGGTTTTCTGGCCTAGTCACTTCCCCATCCGCTGCCAACCTCTCAGTCCGCACCAGCCTTTGAACTGAGGCTGGGGACCTCTGATGCGGGCTTGCCTCCCCCAGAACTTTCCAGGCAAAGGGGCTTCCTCCTTGGTTAGAGTCCTGGCTGACTCCTCCCCTCACCCCACCTCCTGGCCCAGGATCACACAGCCTCAAGGAGCAGCTTTGATCCTACAGAGAGGTGGGAGGGGAGGGGGCTTCCACATCAGGCTTAGGACCCTATTGTCTACCTGCTTTAGAATTTAATCACCAGCCTGCGACTATGACAGGGCAGGAATTCCACACCCTGGGGCCTTTTGGGGGGGGGGGGTGGATTAGTGTTCACAGGGCTGTAAAAATATATCTTTCAGGACTGAATAATGCGGCTGGGAGGAAGCATCTTCCTGGCAATGAAGCTACTTCAGGGCGTCCCTGGGACCCCAGGCCAGGTGCCTGACGGGCAGGAGAGTGCCTTGGAATCCTTTGGTGGGGTTAAGGGGCTATTGATCGTGACCTTTGGACCCTCTTCAAAGTCCATTGCATTGGGGCCCCCCAGGGGAGAGGAATGTGGGAAGGGGAGCTGTCCCCTAGGTAATCTGCTCCTCTCCAGTCATTGCCCCCCCCAGTATGTTTTGGGGCCAGCAAGATGGGGGCCTGAGAACCAGGCCCCAGTGGGGTGTCCCCTCTGAGACATGGGGCTGGGGAGGAGGTTAAGGATGGGAACTTCCTTGTGAATGTGTCTTAATCATGGGCACCACAGAGGCTGCACATTTGGGATGTGGGAGGTCAGGGGGTGGCTCCTGCCTTATCCACCATCTCTGACTCCAAGATTATACTTGGTGGCGGGAGGCCCCCCACTCCTGGTCTTAACATTCCCAGCCTTATCTCCTAGCCAGGACCCTTGTCCTGGCCTGCCATAAACTAGTCACCTGTCACTGTCTAGGCCACCCTGGGCCCAGCTTCCTCAGAGGGGTTAAGGCCCTACCTAGTTAAAGTGGGATCATTAGAGCAGGGATGGGCCCGGACATGTCTCTGTGACTTATAGGGCCCATAAAGCTGCCAACCCAGGCCCAGCCGCCTGCTGCGGTCTCCTTCCTCTTACTCTGTATAGAAGCCCCAAGCATCCTGCCTTCAAGTCCCTTCTCTTCCTCTGACTCAGGGCTGACTTTGGGCAGCTTTCCTACTCTTCTCTGATTGCAACGTCCTCCTGTGTAAAGTGGAGCTGACAACCCCTGCCCTGCTGCCCTCTACCAATACAGGGTTATTGGGACCCTGCTGTGAGCTGGGCCTGCCCAGCCCAGGCTTTCACAATCAGCCTCATGGTGCCTGGGTGTAGCCACCGGCCCACAGCAGATGCAGAGGTGAATCACAGCTCTCATCTTCTGTGGATTTTCACACGAATGGCCTTCGTCTAGAACAGGAGGGAGGCAGTGAGAAAGATAAAGGGCTTTGAGGTCAGACAACCCTAGGGTCCCTTCTGGCTCCACCCACTTGCTCTGTGATGTCAGCCAAGCCTCGCTTTCCCTCATCTGTGAGATGAAAGTCATATCCCTGTGTTCCTCGTAGGTTGCTGTGAGAATTCAGTGGGATAAAGACTGAGGGGGGCTGGCCGGGGCCTGGGCACGTTAGCATGTGTCACCATGACCCTAGGTGGAGGTCCCCTTACCTGGATTAAGCTTGATCCTAGGCAGGTGTGGCTGTGACATTGGCTGGGAGGGGACACTAGGGTAGACCCAGGGAGAGTCCCTGGCCCTTTCGGGCTCTTCCTGGACTCCCAAGGCCCAGGGAGATGTGAGAAAGGCCGCGGGGCAGGGAGGGAAGCCCCAACTGTGTGGACCCAAAAATGTGAGGTTCAGATTCAGCTCCTCCTGGGACTCTGGTTGGCGTGGGGTGGAGGCAGGAGGGAGCAAGACGCTGCGCTCCTGGTGTTCACAGGTCAGAGGAAGGCCTGGTACAGACCCCTAAACAGAAAGCTCCTGTGCCTTATGTTCGGGGGTGAGGTGGGCAGACAGACGGTAGGCAGAAGCTGAGCCCAGGCTTTGGGGCAGCACTGCCCTGGGTCCACATTCCAACCGCAACTCTGACCCTCCACTCCCTCAGGCTCAGTGTCCTGATTCAGGAAAACGAGCCTAAAGGCAGCATCTCCCTCACATGAGTATGGTTAGGGTTCAACTAGGTGATGCTGGGGAAAGGGCCTGGTAGAGGTCCACACACTTAGTAAGTGCTCAGTAAACTTCAGCTGTCATTACCAGCTCTTAAGGGCAACAACGACACATGCCCATGATATTACGGGAACCCAGAGGAGTAGCACCTAACCCAGGCAGTGAGTGGGGAATGGAGGAAGGCTTCCTGGAGGAAATGAGAGCCAAGCTGAGTATTAGAGGACAAGTAGATGTTAACCCCAGAAGGGAAGAGAAATCCAGACAAAGGAAGCAGAATGAGAAAAGGCGCAGAGGTGGGGTGGCTAGGAGCACGCAGTGAGAGGTGAGAGTGCTGAGAAATGAGACTAGAGAGGGATCTGGCACCAGGGTGATAGGACTTGTTTGTGGAGATCAGACTGGAGAGGGATTTGTTTGCTGGGATTAGAAGCTTGGACTGATCTTTCCTTTGATCGGGGGTAAATATCAAGATCCTGATTTTATAGGCCAGGACACGTCCTCAGAGAAGGTCACTCAGCCTTAGAAAGGGACAAGGATCCTCAACTACTTCTTTGCGTTACAGAAGAGGAAACCGAGGCTCAGAGAGGGCAATGACTCACCCAAGTTTCCCAGCAAGGAGAGAGCAGAGCCGGGATTTGAACCCTGGTCTCCTGCCCCCATCGTGCTGTTTCATGCCATCTCATCTCCTTCCTAGTGGGACTCTCAGCCTCCATCTCCCCATGCTTTCTGCACCCCCAGAGTCTCCTCCGATTAGTAGATGATTCAGGGAAATGTCTGCAGGGACGCCAGCTTTTGTGTCCCTGGATGTTGAGATTAAACGCACATGCGGAACAAGGTTTAATCAATAGCCTGGGCTCACCGCTCCCCAGCCTGGATCTCTGTCATACTCTAGCAGAGACAAGAAAACTCCTTTCCTGCCAGCATCTGTGGAAGCTGCAGTCCTCTTCCCCCGTCTTCACGCCTATCCTATTTCTCTGGTCTGTAGAGATAATCCTGGGGGAGCAGGAAGAGGGGAACAGAGAGAGCTGGAGGCTGTCATGGGGTAGGACAGGGGCCTCCTTAGAAGAGGGGGTGGCAGAAAGTTCTGCCCCTGAACATTTTGAAATAATAACAGCAGTAAGGAGCGTAGAATAATCCAGCAATGGAGACGACATATGTTCTGTTCCTGCCCTGCAGAGAGCTCAGGAAAACTTGCCCATGGCTGTCTCCTCCCACCCCAGGCTCACACCAGCAAGAGGCTGGCACAGAGCTTCTTTGGATTTTCCAAGTGTCTGCATTTACCTTCCGGGTTTGTAGTGGAAGGACCTCTCCAGAGGGTGAAGAGAGTAGAACCAGGTAGGGAGAGAAAGAGAAGAGCTACATAGGCAGCCCTGGGGGCAAAGGGAACAGCCCCTCCATTCCTGCTGTGGCAACAGGAAGACAACAGGCTCTTTCAGGGGGGCGTGTGTGGATTTCTTTTTCTCTCATTATCCACATAATATCTACTCATTGTAGAATATTCGGAAAGAAACAGGGGAAAAAGTCACCAATAACCTTATCTCCCAGAAGTAACCATTTTACAATTTGACATATTTTTAAGAAAAACACCTTTTTAAAGAAAATAACTACCCACTCCGCCTTAATCCTTCTGTTTGATTTTTCCATCTTCCCTTTCAATCTTTATTTACATGCAAAAGACTGTTGACAGGGAACTACTTAGTGTCCTACTTTCTAACCTTGACATTTCAATATAAACATGAATCCATGTTACCTCATCGCCTTTGCAACTGTCATTTTCTGATTCCACAGTGTACCCAGGTTGTGTCATCAGCTTACTTGCCATTGTACATAACACTGTTGGGAACATCTTCCCACTGGAGGGGCAGGGCCACAGGCTGGGGAAGGAAACCAGGGGTCCGAGTTCCTCTCCCCAGCTCCTCATTGAGAAGGACTACCATCGTTCATGACAATAGTTTGGAGGTGGAGTAGGGGTTAAGGCAAAAGATTTGTGAGGGACACCCTCCAAGGGACCCTGAGAAGCCAGTTGGAGAACTGAGCCTGAGTTCTAACTTTTTGACCTCTGATGTGCCTATAAGGTAGGGAATATGTGTGTTGGGGGTGGGGGATGTTTCTGTGTAGATTTGAAGGTCGAGAGGGTGTGAGAAAAAATGTGCGCCAGTGGGCCCCCCCCCCCCACTTCGCCCCCGGCCCCGCAAGTGTGTTTGCTCAACAATGGCGCCCTCTGCTGTCCGTGCTCTTCTAACAGTTCAGGGCTTTTCACAGTTTGGAAGATTTTCCCCCCGCTATAGATCAGTCTGTCCTTCCCTCTTGTTTCTTTTTCAGTTGTGGGGAGGGCAGCATTTAATGGCAATCAAATAGCATTCAGTGAGTTGAAAAACAACACTTTAGGTCCACCCCATACTTGATACCCAGAATTTTAGCCCCGTTAAAAAACAAAATTCAACTAAATAAATTTTAAAGATCTTATTGGCTTTATTAAACGATTCTTGAATTCTTGAACTGGGCAGCATCCAATCCATCAGATAGAAGGGAGCTCCAAGGAGCTGTCCAAAATTAAAGACTTTTATAGGCAGAAATTATACTGGACAAAACAGCGATTGGTTATGGCAAGGTCATTTTCCGTTAGGGGATGGCAGGGGTTTATCAGACAGATTACCTAACTAGTGCTGATTAAGCGGCTCCTGATTGGTCTAAGGTTCCATTTATGGGAGAGCCGAAGCTGTAATTAAGTCTCCATTTGGTGATGTGGGGCTTAGCATAAGTGACTCCATTTTGGGCCTGTTTTCTTGTTGTTGTTGTTGTTTGGTGAGGGAGATTGGCCCTAGCTAACATCTGTTGCCAATCTTCCTCTTTTTTTTCTCCCCAAAGCTGCGGTATATAGTTATATATCCTAGCTGCAAGTCATTCTAGTTCTTCTATGTGGAACACTTGCCACAGCATGGCTTGATGAGCGGTGTGTAGGTCCGTGCCCAGGATATGGACTGGCGAACCCCGGGCCGCTGAGGCAGAGCGCATGAACTTAACCACTTGGCCATGGGGCCAGTCCCTGTTTTCTTGTTTTTGACAGCCCCCTTCAGGAGACTTCTCAGACCCTAGTAGCATGTGCAATCTCATTTAACCTCTGAAATACTCTCTCTTAGATATCAGAAGGGAAACTGAAGCAAGCAATTCAGAATGTGTCAGCAAGTCCCCTAAAGACCCCACTCTAAAGCTTCCTTCAGTGTGGCCCTGGTCCCCCCTCACCCTGGGGAGGGATGGAAGTGTCAGAGCTGCAGACAGAAGCTGAGATTTAGCAAGGCTGCAGAGATAGCTCACCTCTCACCCTTGATAAGGGCTACGTGTGGGCACAGGTAGTATGGTTAGATCAATCTGCCTTGCCTCCTCCCTTATTTTGGCAATCAAGGACAGTGGGGGGCAGTGCCTCTGCCATAGTAAAGGGCCCCAAAGTTAAGCCTGAAGTGTTAGGTTTAGTGAGACCTGTGTGGGACAGGTAGGGGCAGGGCCAGCTTCGTGGATGTGGGACTTGCCTAGTCACAGAGGGGTGGCACTTGGCTTAATGTTCTCCTGTCACTGTCTTGATCCTCTTAACAATTTTTGAACAAGGGGCTCTGCATTTTCATTTTGTAGCAGATGCTGTGTGTGTGTATGTGTGTGTGTGTGTGTGTGTGTGTGTGCTGTGCAGTCTTCTGGTTAGACCTCTTCCCTCCCAGGGTTGGCAGGAAACCCCTGGGCAATGGCATCTTGCAGAATGACCCGTGGACCAGCAGCCCCTCGTGGAGCTCTCACCTGGCTCAGGTTCTGCTTTCTCACAGGAAAAGTTAAATGCTCGCTTGCTTGAAACTCTCACCGCGCTGCAGCCATCCCTGCCCTCGGAGGCCTCTCACGCAGCCTGGCAAAGCTCCAGGTGCAGTCAGTGCCTGGGCCTGTGGAGCACCGCCAGCTCCTTGCAGCGCTGCTTGACAGCCCACTCTGTGTCACACGGTGTCCAACCGAGCACTGTGGCCACCTGGGGCAGCTTCTGGAGCCTTGTCTGGCAGTGCTGGGCACCACAACTGGGTGCTAGTCACAGGCTCGGCTGGCCTGGAATGCCCTGGATAGTACTTGCCAGGCCTGCTCTGCAGACTTCCGCCTCTACTGTCTGGTCTCCCTCCGGGTTTCACACTGTTCCCAGGGGCTGATGATAAGAAGGTGCAGCACGCCACAGGCAGAGGCCCTGGAAGATTGCACAAGGGCACAATGGGAGTCGAGGTGCCGCAAAGCTCTCCCAGTGCTCGGTAGAATGCACAGGTGTGGTCATTTGGCTGTTCATTGTGCCTTCCGGGCCCTCTGTTCTGAGCTAGTTTCTGCTCTGAGGGCCTATATCTGGCTTCTTCGCACTTCCCATCATCATCACCTTTAAGATCACACTGAACTCACTGGGCAACTTCTTCACTACTCACCCTCAGGGACAAAAATCTGGACCCGAAGTGGTAGTACTCTACATTGGGAACAGCTGGCACCTTACTCTTTGCCAGTCCTTTGGGGAGGCATGGGATGGGGACGTCCACATGAGCTGGGGGTCACCCAGAATCAAAGGAGGGCATATTCACTGTGTGAAAGGTGCGTGGGAGAAATTCTAGAGATTTTCCTCTCCTGCCTGGCAGGTAGCAGGGTCTCTTCAGCTTGGATGACCTAAGGAGGTTGAGTCCTTGGAAACTGAGGGAAACCTTCCCAGTCTCCCCACACATTTAATAGGACAGGTCTGGAGTGGGAAGGGACTAGGTCTATAATGTGTGAGTTCTTACCAGAGCCAGGAGAGAGCATGAGATTTGAGTTTTGTCCACCTCTCTCCAGATGCCTGAGTCTGGTCAGGTCATGGACATTCTCTGTGCCTCCTCAAGCAAGCTCAGACATCCTGCCTGCTTCTAGTACAAACTGGTGATGGTCTGAACTGTTGATGCAGATGATGATCTATGTGGGATATTGGACCAGTATGAACACCTTCTGGAGTTCAGATCGGATCCTGAGTGGAGGCTGCAGAAGGCGACGTGGCTCCTAGTAGGGGGTGGAAGTCATGGGAGGGAGCTTCAGCACCATGAGATGGACAGCACCCTTGGGGTGCCGGCAGAAGCACCTCAGAAGGGACAGTGACAGCTCTGCTGCCCCACTGCGGGCTTTACCCTGGGAAGCAAGGTGGACTGCGGCCGAGCAGGGCCGAGCTCCTGGCCAGGGCCTCAAGCCCCAGAGGCTGCATGGGGCTTGGGGCCTGTGCCTGAGTGGGGACCTGTGCCCAAGGAGGGAGGGAGGGAACTGGAGCCGAGCTAACCTGAGGAGGCTAGTGTTCCAGGACCACGGAGCCGGGGGGCTGAATGTAGAGTCCTGGTCATGGCCCTCGAGGCTCCTTCTAGTTCGCTTGGAATTTCAGTATAGACACTGATTCCCGTGTCCTCGGGCACCCATGGACCCAGGTGTGAAGTCTCCACCTCCTGCCTCAGGTTGAAAAGAAAGAGTAGCGCACCTCTGAGGGGAAATGGAGGTGTGGAAGGGCTGCTTCAGGGGAGGGAGGCAGAGCAGTCCGGCTGCGCTGACCTAGAGACAGTGAGGATAGTTGTAGACTGTTTCTAGGAACCATGTAAATAACCTTTTTTAGGGGTCAGATTATGTGTCTCGCAGGACCAGAGCCACCTCACAGCCAGGGCCTTCCAGCAGCCGCACCATCCCCAGCACCTCTGGGGTGCCCCTGTCAGAATGCAACCGGGGCTGAGCAGACAAAGGTGGGCAGGGGGCACTTGAGATGGGCAGCAGTTTATGGCTGTGGGAGGAGAGCGCAAGTGGTGCAGGAAACCTGGACAGATCCCCACTTTCCGCACCCAGGCCAGGATGAGACCCAGGGCTCCCATTACACTCGATCTCTACACAACACCCCATCTCCTGAGCTCTCATTCAAGGCCCATCCCACTCCACCTGTCAAGCTCATCTCTGGCCACCTCCACTCCACAGGGAGTCCCCAGGAGCAGGTCCCAGGGTCCACCTCCTGGCTATTTCAGTCTCCTTGAATTTCTGATTCCATCTACCCAGAACACCCTTCCTGGACAAGTTTGTACATCCCCTCAGGTCTGAAATGTCTCAGTCCCAACCCCTCCAAGCTGGCCAGAGTCTCCCTAGCTCCAGGCCCTTGGCCCAGGCTCCCTGCTCTCATGACAGACATTACTCAACAGGTCTCTCATCTCTGCCCTGGTCAGTCTCTCCCAACTCCGAGGTCCTGAGCTCCATCAGGTCAGGAACCAGGTTGGCTCTTCCCCCCTAGAACTACACAGTAGGAGCTCCACAAACATTTGTCAATGAATGAGCCTTGTCTTGCTTTACTCAGGGTGGGTGGCCTGGACTGAGGAAAGGTGGGTTCCTATGGGCCAGTGGCTCAGAATCACCTGGGGAGGGTCTCAGGAAATGACTGTCCCAGGACCCAGCCACTGGCGCCAATTCAGGTTTAACCAGTTGTAGGATGTACTGGCAGTGTTAGGAAAATGACATGGCGGGAGAACCTCAGGATCTCGGGACGTTCGCATTTTATTTTACAGAGAGGGCTACGGTCCCAGAGATGGGGCTGCAATTTGTCCTAAGTCTCATGGTGAGGTAGGGGAGGGCCAAGTCAGAGTTTTTCTAAGACGTGAATGGATCGGGGAAAATCACTTTCCATCCTCAGAAAACTCAATATCCTAGCGACCCAGGAGACAGCCAGAAAACACAGCCACCAAACTTAGCCCTAGTTTCCCACTCTTGGGCCGGATGCCGGTCGAGTGCAACCAGGCTCTGCTTCCGAGGTCTTGAGGAACAGCAGGATCAATCTATTGGTTATGCCTGCCAGCACTGCTGAGTGCTGGATGGGTCCCCGCTGGTGCTGGGGCCCGGTGGCAGTGGCCGGGGAGGGTCACACCTGCAGAACTGGCACCTGAGAGGATTGGTGTGGGTAGCACACTGCCAGCGTGATCTGGGGGAAGCACAAATACCGCAGGCATTTCCTCACAAGGTTAATCACCGAGTTACCGTGTGACTCAGCAATTCCACTCCTAGGTATATACCCAAGAGAAATAAAAACATGTTCGGGGGAAAACTTGTACATGAATGTTCATAGCAGAATAATTCATAATAGCTACAAAGTGGAAATAATCCAAATGTCCATCAACTGAAGAATGGATAAGTATAATGTGATATGTCCACATAATGAAATATTATTCAGTAATAAAGAGGAAATTCTGATACATGCAACAACATGCATGAAACTTGAAAACGTTTAGCTAGGAAGCAGTCACAGAAGACCACATATTGTATAATTCCATTTATATGAAAAGTCCAGAATTGGCAAATCTGTAGAGACAGAAAGTAGACTAGTGATGGCCTAGGGCTGGCAGTGTTGGGGGGAAATGGAAGTGACTGCTAATGGGTACGGGCTTTTTTTTTTTGGTGTGGTCTGTGGAGGAAGGCTCATACCCCACCCCCACCCCAGTCAGACACAGAGCCTGTGAATGGTTTGATAAGAGAAGGGGCCTTTCTGCTGCTTGGAAAAGATGCCTCCTGCCTAGGGGACGTTGGGTTGAAGCCCACATCACTTCATTGCCTAGGCTCTTGTGCAGTACATAGCCTGCACCACGTACCTGGCATCCCTCCCAGCAGGGGAGAACAGACATCTGCAGTATCAGACCTAGCTTGAGAGCCCACCCCTGGCCACCCCCTTCAGAGCTAATGGTCCTGCTCCTTGTTAGGCCAGGGCCATGGCCAGGCTAGTCTCTGTGCAAAGGGGCCAGGTCCAATGTTAATTACCTCCTCCCGGTGCATGGTCTGTGCCTGTCCTGGCGTTGAACTTGACGCACAGGACAGAGTGGGGTGTGGTGCTGTGCAGGACCTGCAGGCATGGTCCAGGGAAGACTGCAGAGAGACCGCAGCTCTGGAAGGGATGGGGACCGACCAGGGGCTTGTTGGCTGGATCAGACAACTACAGGCACCCTCCTAGCCCTGAGATTGGGGTCCCCAGGCCAGGATCCTCATGTGCCCTTGGGATTCTCCACTCGATGACCACAGGGGGCTTTCAGTGAGAGGGCCCTAGGCACACTCCTCTCAACCTCCCAACCCTCCCCAGCTGCCCCTCCACCTGGCCCTCTGCACCTGTGGGCCCTCCACCTGACTCATCCCCCTGTCTCTGGTCTTCTGTCCTTTCTCATCCATGCTCCATGACAGAGCAATCTTTCTAGGAAAGGACAGTGTCCAGATGCCCTTGTTATTGCTTCAGGCACAAGTTATTACTATTAAACCCCTCCCGTGTGCCAGAAGCTGAGGGGGCGGGAGAGGCCACGAAGTGGGCATCTTCTCAGGGGCTGGAGCCTAGCCCAGGAAGGACCTCTCTTCTGCTGACTACAATCACAACAGAATAATAGCAGCTCCCAATACTGCCCACTTACTTCATGACTCTGCCAGGCACAATGCAAGCAAGTTATATGCATCGTTTAATTTCATCCTTTCAACAATCTATGAGGTATGTGCTGTGACAATGCCCAGTACACCGATGGGGCTAGTGGAAGTTTTTAATCATGAGCCCAGATCACACAGTCACAGAGGGAAAAGCCAGGGTCTGAGCCTAGACAGTCTGACTTCAGATGCCTCGCAGATACTCTCCTGGACTTACAGATGTTTTTCTTGGTGGGGCTTTGATGCTCAATGGAGCATGACCTATCTGGGAAGACAAACCTCTGCAAAAGAATGCCAGCAGGTGGCAGGCCTGGGGAGGCAGGTCAGGTGCAGAGGGTGGTCAGGTACATTCCTGCTGACTCTGAGTGCTGAGAGGGGCTCCCCAAACTTCCAATGTCCTCTCAGTGTTGGGCAGGAGAAGGCCACTTCCTTGGGGAGGTGCCACTGGAGCCTCTGGTCTGCGCTGGTTCCTCTGTAGATCTGTGGGTGGGAGAGAGCCAGTGGCTCAGCTGGGAGTCCACGGGGAGCCCAGGCCCATGCAGTCCTGGGGTTGGGTGAGTGAGGTGTGGGAAAAGGCCTGGGAGTCTCTGTGGAGCAACCAGGTGGACACTGCAGAGGAAAGAGCAGAGCTCTGGGGTCTCCGACCTCCTTCCTGATGAGGGCAGCCTGATGAGAGTAAAGCCCCCACCCTGGGGAGCTCAGAGTCTGATGAGGGAGGCACAGCCCTTAACTGGGGGAGCAGGGCCATGCCTGTTTCTCCCTGAGCACCCAGTGCCAACCCAGTGCCAGACACACAAGAGGAGCACAATATTTACTGATGAATAAGTCCCATTTTTCTTTTTCCTGTGCATCAGTTCCCCCAGATGATGGTGGCCTGGCTGCTGTGCATGTTATTGCTTGAAAAGCTTCACACGGCCCTAGCCAGGGTAAGACCACTGACATCACTCCAAGCGACACTGACGCTGATCCTGGGTTTGCAGGGCCAGGATAAACGAGGGACTGTAGAGACCCTTTTATCTCACTCATTCATTTTATAGGTGGAGCAACAGACCTAGAGAGAATAGCTCATTTATCCTAAGCCACACAGCGAGGTAGGCGGAGGGCCAGGGATAGTGTTCTTTTAGGACCTGAACTGTTCGAGGACAACTTCCTTTCCGGCCAAGGAAACTCGGTCGCCCAGAGGCAGCCACGGAGCAAGGTCCTCCAACTTAGCACGGATCCCTCCATCGGGCCCAGGACCTTCCACAGATCGAGTGCACGATGCTCTGCTTCTGGAGCTTGAGCACAAAGCAGGACCAGAGGATTGCCTGTGATTGGTGTTCCCTGCCCGGCGTTGCTGAGTGCTGACCGGCTCTGGGTGGGAACTGGGAGAGAAGACGGGGGCTCGGGAGAGCGAGGGAGCCGGGGAGCCCCGTCATCTGCAAGAGGTCCTGGAAGCCCAAATGCGCTGTCCGGCCGCCGGGTGCCCGGTCCCCTCACTCCTCACTGCCATCGGGTCTAGGACTTGTCGAGGCCGCCTTTGAACTCGCCCTCTCATCTGGCGCCCCCTCGCGGTGCCCGGTGTTGGCTCCGTCGCTAAAACTCCTCGTTCGTCTTCTCGCCGCGCCTTCAGTCTCCGTTTGGAAGCGGTGGTTTTCAAAAGAAATCCTTTGCAAGCGGCCCAGCCGTGCTGAAAGCGGCATTGGGGGGTGGGGGTGTTGGCTCCTGACTATTTCTCCACACCCCTGAACTCTGGGGTTCTCCCTCCAAACACACTCCTCTTCTTTCTTGCTTGTCCGTAATACACAAACACCATGGCTCTGCAACGTTTACTCACCTGGTCACCGTTTCTTCAGCTGGAGAGGGAGATACATTAGAGTAATAAAATTTGGAAAAACAGAAACAAATCGCAACAACAAAAGTTACTAGATGTAGTGCCATTTGAGCGAACAGGCTGTCAACAAAAATAATTCTCTGGAAGTGAAATGGATTAAAAATTCAGAGGGGATGCCAGAACACTTAGCAGGTTTACAGTGGAGCGGCTCTGCAAAATGTCTAGCTGTGTTGATACAAATAGTCCAAAGCTACAGCCCTGGTCGAGCGCAGGCTTCTGCGTTCCCCAGCAGCGTTAGGCCGGCTCTTCGCCCAGCTTCCACCCTCCTCCCTGTGGGCTCCTGGGCTTTGCTGCCTGCGCTGGAGGGTGGGGTAAGTGGGGCCTGGAGCTGTGGTGGAGCAGGGTGGCCATCCCATCACAGTCACACACGACCTCCTGTGGGCAGTGCTCTGATGCATGTGACCCCAGCCCCATTGTGTTGTACCCTCTGGGCAGTGGAATCACTGAGCTGCCAAGGGAAGCTGGAGGCAGGCCTGGAGCACTAGGTTCCTCTGAAAGCCCCTCATATTCATGGGCACCTTGGCCAGGGCCAGTACCAGAGGCCAGAGGCAGATTGTTGCCCCCGGGGGCCTAGTCTGCACTGGGGGCACTGCAAGGAGCTCTGGGAACAAGGAGCCTGGAAGAAGAGCTTTTCCTTCACACACTGTTCAGTCCTTTGACCTTAAAAAGGAAAAGTTTTCTTCTTTTTCTTTTTCTTTTTTGGTAAGGAAGATTATCCCTGAGCTAACATCTGTGCCAATCCTCCTCTGTTTTGTATGTGGGACACTGCCACAGCATGGCTTAATGAGCAGTGTGTAGGTCTGTGCCTGGGCTCTGGGCCCATGAACCGTGGCCACCAAAGTGGAGGTGCAAACTGAACTACTAGCCACAGGGCTGGGCCCAGAAACATTCCTTATAACTTTAGATTTCTCCAGCCCTCTTTTTTTAAATTAATTAATTAATTATTTTTTAGGAAGCTTAGCCCTGAGCTAACATCTGCTGCCAATCCTCCCCTTTGTGCTGAGGAAGACTGTCCTGAGCTAACATCCACGCCCATCTTCCTCTACTTTATATGTGGGACGCCTGCCACAGCATGGTGTGCGAAGCGGTGCCACATCCGCACCCGGGATCCAAACCAGTGAACCCCAGGCCACCGAAGTGGAACGCGTGCACTTAACTACTGTGTCACTGAGCTGGCCCCTCTCCAGACCTCTTAATAGAACCTGGGAACCAAAATCTGTTCTAATACATTTTGCAGCACCTATCTGCAAACAGCTGGAGTCCTTTAATTGGACTGGCTTTGTGTGGCAGCGCTGGCCCCATATTACCAATGTCATTTTTTTGGTGATGTCACCCCATTTATACATGAGGAATGCAAGACTCGGAGAGGATCAGTGACTTACATGAAGCCACCCAGCCAGCAATGGCAGAGCCAGCATTCCAACTCAGGTCTGTCTGATGCCAAAGTCTCTCTCCATTGCCCTCCTGCTTGGTTAGGCCGGACAGTCAAGTACTCAGTCTTTGCATGTGGCCTCTGAGTGTGTTTGCAGGTTAACCAGGAACCAGGGCTAATAATTTCCTCCTGAAACTGACCAGGGAGAAAAATGAATGTGTCATTAGAGCAATTAGTAACCTGTTGCTGCCGTGAGACCAGCTTTACTTAAAAGTTTGAGCCGTATTTTCTTTTCTAGGAAGGCTATATTATACCTCTTCATAATGGGTAAGTTCTACACTCAGCACAAATAGCAAAAGTTATTTAAAAAAATACCTCATACTGCCCTCAAGCTTGGAGAAATACCTACCCTTTTAAGAGGCAGCCGGGAGCTGAGACTGGCGGAGAGCCCAGCAGAGTCGCACCTCCCACCTCACACTCAGTCCAGGAATAGCAAGGGGTGAACTGCCCATCCACGTTGAAATCATTTCTCTTTCTCTTTTATTTTTTGTTTGCAAATCCTCAGTTGAATTCATCTATGACGTGACTCTGCCATATTCAAAAAGGCCAATAAAAGTGATGACCTAAGGATGGTGGGCGGATCACATGAGGGTTTTTTTCAAAACAGCTTTATTCAGTTGGAACAGACATACGATAAACCACATATTGAAAGCGTATTAGTAAGTTTTGATGTGTATACATTGCACAACCATCACCACAAACACGACAGAGAACATATGTATCCATCACCCCCCAACGTTCCTCATGGCCCTTTGTAATCACTTGGTGTCCCTTTTCCCCTTCCAAATTCCCAAGGAGCCAATGATACGCTTTCTGTCACTGTTTAGTTTGCATCTTCTAGAGTTTTATATAGATGTAATCGTACAGTATGTACTCTCTCTTAGTTTGGCTTTTTTCATGCAGCATAATTATTTTGAGATTCATCTATGTTGTTGTGTGTATCAGTAGTTCATATTTTTTTGCTAAAAAGTATCCCATTGTATGGATGTGTCACAATCTGTTTATCTGTTGGCTGATAGAACTTCGGATTGTTTCCAGTTTGGGGCTGTTACCTGTAAAGCTGCCAGCTGTCCCTTGGGTGTAAGTACCTAGGCCTGGAATGGCCAGAGCACGTGGTAGGTGCATGGTTAACGTTTTACGAAACTGTCAAGCTCTTTCCCAGAGTGGTTTTACCGTTTTACGTCCCTATGAGCAGTGTGTGAGATTTCCAGTACCTTGTGTGAGGATTTGTAACTCCTAGTTTTTGTTTTTAAGTTAAATGAGAAAATGCTACTTGTATTACATGAAACTCAAAATATTTGCATGTGTAATTAATTTAAAAGAAAAAATTTTAAAATCACCTATAATCTCACCACCTCAATGCTTTTGCTGTATTTTCCTTCAGAACTTTTTCTTCATATGCATACAGCCAACACCTAGTGTAGGATGTACCATAATTTAGCCATTACTCTGCTGTTAGCTATTTAGATTGTTTCTAATGTTTTTGTTTTTAAAATTATGCTGCTGTGAGTATGATGCTAAATAAATTCTTTCCGGATTTGGCCATTTCCTTAGTAGTGGAATTAGTTCATTTTTAGAAGGAGAATTCCTGGGGTCAAAGGTATAAAGGTTAAGCTTCTTGGTGCATACTGCCACAGAACCAGTAGGACATATATATGTATATTTATTGTAAAGAATTGGATCACGTGATTATGGAGGCTGGCAAGTCCAAAATCTGCAGAGCTAATGTTACAGTTTGAATCCAAAGACTGGCAGGCTGCTGTAGAACCTGGAATTGCCCATGTCTCAGTTTGAAGGATGTCAGGCAGGAGAATTCAAGAGAGTAAGAGATTACTCAGGGGAGGGTCGACTTTTTGTCTATTTGGGCAGTCAGCTGATTAGATGAGGCCCACCCACATTGCAGAAGACAATTTACTTTACTCAGTCTCCTGATTTAAACATTAATCTCTGGGGCTGGCACTGTGGCCAACTGGTTAAGTTCGCGCGCTCTGCTTTGGCGGCCCAGGGTTTCATCGTTTCGGATCCTGGGCGCGGACATGGCACCGCTCATCAGGCCATGCTGAGGTGGCATGCCACATGCCACAACTAGAAGGACCCACAACTAAAATATACAGCTATGTACTGGGGGGATTTGGGGAAAAAAGCAAGAAAAAATAAAGAAGATTGGCAACAGTTGATAGGTGCCAATCTTTAAAAAAAAAAGTTAATCTCACCCAAAAACACCATCACAGAAACACTCAAAATAATATTTAACTAAACATCTGGGCACCCTGTGCCCCAGTCAAGTTGACATATAAAATTACCCATCACAGGATTGAATTACTGACATGATAAAACACGTATGAAACTTGAAAACATTATGCTAAGTTAAAGAAGCCAGTCACAAAGGACCACATGTTGTATGATTCCATTTATACGAAATGTCCAGAATAGGTAAATCCATGGAGACAGAAAGTGGATTAGTGGGGGGTCAAGGACAGAATGGGGGCATTTGGCTGAGATGACTAAGAGTGCAGGGTGTCTTTTTGGGGCAATGGAAATGGTCTAGATTTGCCATGGTGGTGGTTGGACAGCTCTGTGAACATAATGGAAGCCATTGAGTTGTACCCTTTAAATGGATGAATTGCATGGTATGTGAATTATATCTCAAAAAAACTGTTAAGAAAAAAGTTCCAGTCACTCATTTTAGCCAAAAGAGGGTTTTATTTGGTATTTTATGGGTGGCAGCGCGGTGATCTTGTTTTTGTCTGTGCTTAGACAAATTTATGAAGTAGCCTTATTCTGTCTCATTTTAGCATGGTCTAAGTCTAACCTTATCTGAGGTTGGTATTCTGTGATTGTTTGCGTCCAAGAGGAGAAGAAAATGACCTGGGTGCGAGTGTCAGACCGGTTTGTAGCCACATGGATGTCTAACTGTGAACGTCGAATCGGTTCTGGATGTCAGGGGTTGCCTTTTTTCCTCCTCTGTGGACACTGGGAACCTCAGCAGGGCCCTTAGGGGCCCACGGGAATGTGAGTAAACACACTTGGAAAGTCCACAGAAGCTCGAGTCCCAGCCTCCTGCTGGTGTGAGCCTCGGACCTGGGGAGGGGGGTGTCGCTGGGCCAGATGAGAACATGTGCCATCTGCGTTGCAGGCATCTTTTTGTGCTTTTTATATCTGTTGCTATTTCAAAACATTTAAAGGCAGAAGGTTCTCCTGCCCACTCTGCCGAGGAGGCCCATCATGCCTCAGTGACCACCTCCAGCCCTCTGCCCGCTCTGTTCAATCCCCCAGGATTCCCTCAACAGCCCAGGAGGATTTTTAGCGGGGGGAGGGTAAAGGTGAAGGAAAAGAGGCTGCAGCTTTTTCAGGCCTGGCAAGAAGGGAACTTTTCCCACCCTTCTCTCCATGGCGGATCGGGGTTGGGAGCCCAGGCTGTTGATTAAGCCTTATTTTGTGTTGAGTTTAATCTCAGCAGACACTGAGGGGCACCCAGAGTCCCTGCAGAGCCTTCTCGGCATCAGCTGCCTATCAAAGGATGCAGAGACAGAGTCCACTAGAGGCCAGGGTTCCCAGGGAGGGGAAGGCAGGGGGGTGGCATGGGAGGGGGCAGAAGTGCAGGGTTCAAGTCCCAGCCCTGCTCCCTCCCTACAGGGTGACTTAGGAGAGCCGCTGCCCTGTGTGGGCCTCAGCTTTCTCTCCCACAGCTCAAAGAGGTGGCTGAGCTCCATCATCTAGGGTCCAGGGGCCCTCACCCTGTTTCCTCCCCTATGAAATCAGTCATCCCGACAAACAAGCCCACCTCTCTGGCCCCACGTACTTCATCTCAGTCTCACCTCTAATACGTTTGCCTCGCACCAGATGCTCTTGCACACCCGACCTCTGTGCCTTCTCTTGTTCTGTTCTCTATGCTTGGATTGCCTTTCTTTCCTTCTTTGGTTAAAAGCTACTCATCTCGTAAGACTCAGGTCAGTCCTCACCTCAGGGAAGCCTTCCCCAATCTCCCACCCACTGCTGGGTTAGGTGCCACTCTTCTGGGCTCCTATATCTGGGCATAAGGCCATCGTTATCCTAATAACATAGTTGATAATTCACAGCTAGTAATCATAGCTGAAGTTTATTGAGCGCTTTCTACTGCCTGCCCCTGTACCAGGCCCTTTACATAGCATCATCTCATGGAATCCCAAAGAAGTGAAAATTAGCTCAGATTTGAAAGTAAACACCTGCCCGGCCGTTCACCCAGCTGGTGTAATAGACGAGGCAAAGCCGGCTGCAGAGTGAACAGGAAGCCGTACTTCTCCCCTGCTCATGCTGTAGCCACAAGTATCAGAACCACCCCCTTCTTTGAATTTCTACTGCTTTCTCACTGACTGAGACATTTTCTTTTCTAAACTCAGAGCATCAGAAACTTTGCTCTTTGGAATTATACCAGTAAGGATGATATATCCCACTCTTGTCTGGAAGATCTAAGACACTCTGACACAGGGTAGCAGCCTCAATTCCCACCCAGGTGGGAAGCTTCAGATAAGGGTTTCTGAATGCAGTATTCCACAGTTACCTTAAGTTTTAGCTTCCAAGGAAAGCAGAACACCGGGTACACTTCATGGCCCAGACCTTCGTGCACATCCTCCTGTGTTTTGAGGCTATAGAAAGAAAAATGTTTCATTGACATTTCACCTAACCTCCACTCTTCCCCCCAATACCATAAGAACTCTCTTCTCTTCTGTCTGGTGAGATGCTCCGTGGGTCTGCTGGTGTGTGGTCTCCTTCGTTGCAAAGCACCAGTCATCCCGACTTGGTCAAACTACGGCTCAGCCCCTGGTGGTCCAAGGCCGATTGGGCTGGGACAGTCGTAACCACAAGCCTGAGGAGGTGCCATTTCCTAGACGAGAACTGAGGAAGAGGAGGTGAAGGGACGTGTTCCAGTGTTGTACCTGAGATGTGAACACAGGACAGTGTCCCTCCAAAGCCTGCTCCGATCTCCTATGTGACATTCTTCTGCCCAATGCCCCTGACCCTAAGATTCTGTTTCAGGGTGTGTGTTGGGTCTTTCCCAGGAGCGCAGGGCCTTACTCCCTTGTGTTTTTACCCCACGCCCAGTACGGGTCCAGGCAGAACTGAATCCAAATCTTACATTATCCGGTCTATACATATCCTCCCCTCACAGCCTTCCTCTCTCTGCTCCCCACTTCCACTCCCGGGCCTGGGGGCTCCAGGAATACCCTGCCATGTACCTGTGGCTCCAGGGACAACAGGGTGATTGGGCTCACATATTGGGGATCACGCAGACAAAATCATACCTTACCTGGGTCAGGCCAAGGGCCCTTTTCCAGCTGTGCTGGGCCTCTGCCTGTGAAGGACAGGTTTCTGACTTGAGATTGGGTGAACATCTGGGTTTGGCTCAAGGCATGACACAGGACGCACAACCTGGCACGCCCACCCCAAGGCCCAAGCCTCAGTGCCCTCTCCTTAAAATCGCCTCTGAGTGTGTTAAAAAGCCAGTGCACATACAGTGCTTGGTGCCATGTGTGGCATGTGCTCAGAGACCCCAGAAGTTAACTGGGTTACTTGTGGGAAAGGGTTTCTTGAGGTAGCCTGCCTGCCTCTCCTTGGCATTCCACCTATATCTGTTCCCACAAGGGCAGGTACGGTGCTGAGGATCAGCAAGGGGAGGAGAGAGGCTCCTTGGGTGGCAGTGGGGCCTCTGGGTGGCAGCACCACAGCTGGTATAAAAAAATATTGTACAAGCCAGGTGGGGAGTGGCAAACTGGTCAGAGGGGACCACGTGCCAGGGCCTTACTCACGACCTGGCACTTCTGCTTTTATAAGACCTTCTTCGTCCATGAACCCAGGCTGCCAACATCCACGCAGAAGAGAGTTGAGCTCCTGCAGTGTGCCAGCCCTGGGCCAGGCACTGGAGGTGGGAGAGTGGGGGACATCTTCCAGGCGTTCTGGGGGATCCCAATTCCCTGGAAGAGAGAGTCAAGGAAACAGATGAGGACAGGAGGATGAGAAGTACTGTGACTGACAGCAGTACTGGAGGTGGTGAGGATAGGGGCTGGTTGCCAAGCACGGATGAGAGGAGAAGGCATCTCGGAGACCTACGTCAGGCCAGGCAATGAAGCAGCTCAGACTCCAGCTCCCAGGACAAAGCCTGACTTCCCCAGAATGCAGACACCTGGGTGGTGCCCACTGTGATCGTCTCTCAGGATCGCTCACCAGACTGGGGCGGGACTTGGCCTGAGGCCCACACAGGGAGATCTCAGGGGCCTTCTGGTGTGGTCTTAAATTTAATTTATTTGTATCTCAGTAACACAGGTAGTAGCTGAAAAGAAAAAGAGTACCGTAAGTCTTATGACAAAAACAGCATCCTTGTCCCACACATCCCACCCAGTTCCTTCCTTCCGGAGGCAGCTGTTTTCAAATCGTTCTGCTGTTTTGGAGTATTTATGTCCGTATCTTGAAATCGTTTGCTTCTATGGTTGCTTATCGAGTTTTAAATTTTGGACATCTATTCACTGTTTCTGTTGAGGATTTGGCCTTTACTTCCTTCCCCTACGCTGTCAACAATTTCCAATTAAGCTAATGAGCAGCGTCTCCATTATTATGACCCTGTAAATGTTCACAGCAGAGCCTTGTAAAGCAACAGGACTAAATTTCCTATTTTGTAAAATGTTTCATTTTTCCTCTAGTTACTAATTTTTCACTTGTTTAGTTTCTTTTATCGTTCATACATAATATATCACATTTAAGAACTCTTACCCAAACTCTTTATCACTCCAGTGTTTGCGTCTAGAATTTATATTTTTACCTCTTTATGTTTAGTTCCATGATCCATTTTGAGTTAACTTTTCTCTATATGGCAATTTGTTGAAAAGATTGTTCTTTCCCCATTGAATTGCCTTGGCGCATTTGTCAAAAATCAGTTGACCAGGGGCGGGCCCTGTGGCCGAGTGGTTAAGTTCTCATGCTCCACTTCGGCAGCCCAGGGTTTCGCTGGTTTAGATCCTGGGCGCGGACATGGCACCGCTCATCAGGCCATGTTGAGGCGGTGTCCCATGTGCCACAACTAGAAGAACTCACAACTACAATATACAACTATATACTGGGGGGATTTGGGAAGAAAAAGCAGGAAAAAAAAAGATTGGCAACACTTGCTAGCTCAGGTGCCAATCTCTAAATAATAAATACATAAATAAAATTTAAAAAGAAGTCAATTGACCATATAGTGTAGGTCCGTTTCTGGACTCTATTCTGTTTCTATGTACGTATGATTAATTCATTCCAACCTGACTACCAGAGCTGGAAAATACCCATCATGCATGCCGGCATTCACATTGTGTCCCTCTGGCCCCTTTTCTCCTGCAGACATCCTGGGACTCTCAGACCTCCTGCTCCTGGCAGCTGCCTCGTGCTGCTGCCATGCTACTGTCCCCTGAGAGCATCTCTGCCCCTTCATCCAAGGATCCCCAGGGCCCTATCCATCCTATCCTACAACAGATTCCCCTTTTCTTGGTCCCATAGCTTCCTCATTCTTAGTTCATTTCCTTGTGTTTGTGGAGCACATTTTCTGGTAGTTTCCTGGTAGAGGTATATAGAAGGTAAATTTTGAGACCTTGAATATCTAAAGATATCTTCTTTCTACCCTCAAACTTGGTTGATATTCAGAATAGATATATAATTCTATGTTGGAGATAATTTTCCCTCCAGAGTTTGAAGTTTTCTTCTTTATTCTTCCAGTGTTGCCTTAGCAATTCCTAGTTCCTAGTGTGTGACTACTTCATTTTGCAGAAAGTTTTAGGGTCTTCTCTTTATCCATAAGTATTGTTAAAATTGTCAGTGCTGTGCCTTGTGTGGTATATTTTCATTCATTCTGTGGAGATGAGGTATGAGGACCTTCAACTTTTCAATTCATGCTCTTCCATTATGGGAAATAACAAAAATAGTTCTAATAATTTCCTCTCCACCATTTCTCTTCGTAGGACCCCTACTAATATGAAGTTAATCATCTAAGTTCCTTATCTTTTTTTCCCCATCTATTCTGTAACTTTCTTTAACTTTCTGGGAGATTTTTCTCAACCTCAGCCTCCAATTATGCCTGTTCTGAGGGGGCAGAAGAGGCGACAGGGACCACCCTGAGCGTGCGCATAGGGGTCATTATTGCTCTGTACACCCCCCAGTGTGATGTTCCCAGCCTCACCCAGGTTGCGGAATTTTTCGAGTTCACATGGACACCTAATCATTTGATTTAGCAGGAGCCTTGCCACGTTGGGCTTTAGGGAGACTCTCTCTGGTGGTCCCCTGCAGTGGCCCTTCAGTGTCTCTCCTTCTGCAGCCCTGCTGGATGTGTTTGGATTCACATTCTTCCCCAACGACAGCTTGGCACAGCTGTGGATCAACTACTGCAATGAGAAGCTGAAGCAGCACTTCTGGCTCACTGCCTGAGGGCCTGGCGTGTGTGGGATGCAATCGAATCTCGAAGACACCTGAATTTCCCCCAGGGCCCCCACCCTTCCCCAGGGGCTGCCCAGAAATCTCTTTCTTCTTTGGATGCTGTTCATGTCCTTGCTGTGGCTGTGGGGGCAGCCAAAGGGTAGCATGTTGACCTTCAGACTACAAGAGCCCTCATCCTGGGTCCGGCCCCATGGCCGAGTGGTTAAGTTCTCGCGCTCCGCTGCGTCAGCCCAGGTTTTCGCTGGTTGGGATCCTGGGCGCAGACATGGCACCGCTCGCCAGGCCACGTTGAGGCAGGGTCCCACATGCCACAACTAGAAGGACCTGCAACTAAGATTTACAACCAGGTACCAGGGGGATTTGGGGAGATAAAGCAGGAAAAAAAAAAAGATTGGCAAGAGTTGTTAGTGCAGGTGCCAGTCTTTAAAAAAAAAAAAAAAAAAGAGCCCTCCTCCTGTCCCAGGATTATGTTGTTGAGAGCCTGGAGTGGTGGTTTGTTAATTACCATGGTAACCAGAGCTGTTTGGATCTGACTGAGGGGAGCTCTATTAGCATCAGCTCCTTGATAGATGAAGTGTAGATCAGGGGATAGGGAGGAGGGTGTTGCAGTGAGCCGAACTCCAGAAGTTAGTCTTTGGGCTTTCTCTAGGACTCTGGTGACTGTCCCACACCTTCTCTGCCCCATTGTCTTCCCATCTTCCTAATTGTTTGCTAATATCCACTTTGTCTGCCTCTTGGGGTCACTATGATGCCCAGGAAGACATTAGTTCTTAACCCATTGCCATGGGGGACACAGCAAGGGACCTATGCATTGGGGAGTGGGTGGAATTAGACCTTCCCATCTCATGGTTGACTGTCCACACCTGTCCCAAACAGATGTGTCCCCTCAGCGGGTGGAGCAGCACTGCCCATCTGCAGACACTTATCCAGGGTGTACTGGCAGGCACCCTGGATAAGAAGAGGGGGCAGGCTTCAAGGGTCCAGCAACACAATTCAGTATGCAGCACAATAATCAATTTTAAGTATCCTCATTCTGGTTCAATAATCCCGAGGCCACCATCTGCTCTTCCCCATGGTGTGAAGTAAGCCCTGACATGGTGCATGGGCCCATGGGAAGGGTCCACTCACTTTTCAGGAACTCAATTCTTCCCACCTGTATCCAAACCCAGCAGGCCCTGCTACCTGAGGGAGGTGGGGTGAGAGCCATGTCCAGCCAGAATACTCTCTACACCCTGGAGAGCCTTAGTTGGGAGTTGCCTGTCAATGTAGGCACTGGATCTGGGTCCTTTCATGCATCTCCAAAGACCAAGACATGACGTTCACTTCTGCCAAATGAGTGCCAGCTACAGGCTCAGCTCCTCTGGAGTGCCCTCTCAAAACCCTTTTTCCTTGACTGGTGACTCATCTTTCTCCTAGCCTGAACTGAGCCTTGGCTGATGCTAAGAAGGTACAACTGGGCCCCGGGCTGCCATGATGGTCACCCATGGGGTCCTGGGGCAAGCCAAGGCATGGTAGGTCCAGTGTGGGCTTGGTCCTGGGCACCAGTGCAGCCATCTGGCTGCTCGTGCTGGCATTCTACTGGCCTCTTTTTTCTGGACTAATTTCTGCCCCAGGACCTGTACCCAGCTTCTTCTTGCTGCCCAATATCACTGCCATCATGATTATGTTCAACTCATTGGGCAACCGTGTCATTTACTCCTCCAAGAACAAGATTCTAGACTCCAGGTTGCAGAGCTCTTCTCTGGGAACATTGATCTCCCCTGCCTGTCTGGTCACTGGGTCGGGGGAAGGGGTTGTGGGCATCCACAGAATTTGAGGGTCATCCAGAGTGGAGGGAGAGACATCTTAACTGTGGGGAATGTGTATGGGAGGAATTCCAGGGATTGTCTCACCCCACCTCCCTCAGGTAGCAGGGCCTGCCGGGTTTGGATACAGGTGGGAAGAATTGAGTTCCTGAAAAGTGAGTGGATCCTTCCCTGGGCTCAGTCTTCCCACACAACTCATGGGACAAGTCAGGAGCGGGCAGTGGAGATGTCCATAGTGCGTGAACGCCTACTGGTTCCAGGATGGAGCACAGGAATTCAGTACTGTCCATTCTCCCAAGGCGTGTGGCTCCTGGACAAACGGTGGCCCTTCGTGTGGCTCCTCAGGGAAGCTCGGATCTCGGAGGCGATTCCAGTTTAAACCTGCCGAGGCAAACAAGCATCTTTGCAGATTATTAGGCCAGTGTGGGCGAGACTTGGAGTCTGCGGAGTTGGGAATGGCAGCTCCAGGCGGGGCCTGCCCTGTTCTCTGGCGGCAGGGTTCAGAACTCTTCAGCACCGCGGGCTGGACAGCGGCTTCAGGGCGGGCTGGCGGCGCCCTGCGGGAGCACCTGTCCTCACCTCTCAGCCGGCGCTTCTCACGGAGTGGGCGGGACGGGGCGTCCGGGGCGGGCCCTGAGCCTAGAGGTGCCAGGGCGCTCCTCTCTGAGCGCGGGCCCGGGGGCTGACAGGACAAAGAAGGGGAAGCATTTAGAGACGGCGGCGATTTTTGGCTCTGGGAGGGCGAGCGCACGGGGCGAGAGAACCCTTAAGAGGTTGGGATCCCCTCTGGGGCGGGGTTGGGGCTCAGGGCTCCCGTTAAAGCGCGACTCCGTCTATAGGTAACGCCCCATCTCCTGAACCCGGCCACTCAGGGTCGGTCACAACCCGCCCGTCGGGACTCATCTCTGACCAGTCCACACTCCAAGCCTCCCGGACCCAGAACCTCCTGGGCTGGGACTGCCCGGCTCAGGGCCCCGCATCCTGGGCTCCGCAACCTTGGTGCAAAGGTCACTGGGCAGGTCACTGGTCTGCGCCACGCTCAGTATCCCCACCCCCATCCCCACCCCCACCCCCAGGAGAGGTACGGAGTCGGATTCTCCCCGCGGCCCCGGCGCCCGCTCAGTGCCGGGCACACAGTAAAAGCAGCTCCACAGTTAGCTGTCAGGGGACGAGCCTGGCCTTTCTTTCTTCTGCGAGGTTGGCCTGGGCTGGAAAGCAAGGCCGGAGGGCCGGTTCCTGCGCGGAGCAAGGCTGCAGCGCGGCGAGCAGTGTGCCACATCACCCAGCCGGCGACGCCGATCCGCGTTAGCCATGCCGGGACGTACCTTGAGCCCGCGTTATGCAAATAGGGTGGGCGAGGAGACCTCAGCTCCGCGCTGGTGCTGGATGCCTGCACAGAAGCGGCCGTTTTTTCCCTAGGCGGCTGTGTACCGATGGGCCAAGGCCCAGAGAGGAGCTGCAGTTCGTCCCACGCTGCACAGCGAGGCAGGGGAGGGACAGCTCTAGGTAGAACCTGCAGCCTTGGGAACCTCCTTCCAACTCAAGGAAACCCATGAGAAAAACCACCAGACAGCAGCCCCGAACTTAGCCTCCTGCTAGGGGCATGTGGACCCTCAGTCTGCATCTAGTCTCTCTCCAGTTCCCGCCTTTGTCGGGGTTATACAAGCAGCGGCGCTAGAGCCTCCAAGCAGGTTCACAGGGTCCTGGCACCCTTGTGTTCTTTTTTGTCTTTGCATTTGCTGTGGCCGTGAGGCCAGCCATGGGGTAGTGGGACTGGTCCTCAGGCAATAACTGTCCCCTCTAGTCCCCATAAGCACAGAATGTGACTGAGGGAGTGGTCACTTGTCAGCTACGGGGAACCAGAGCTGTTTGGATCTAACTGGGAGGAAGTGCAGACACAGCCTCTGTCCGCTTCCATTACAGGATGCGTGCACCGAGCTTCGCCCACATCATCTCTGAACTCAAGGCCTAATGTGTGACTGGACTTAATCAAGTCAAATCCTGCTTCAGACTCACAGGCCCATCAATGGTGATCCGTTCTAGCCAAAGGCTTTCTTTTTTGAAGAAGAAGATTAGCCCTGAGCTAACATCCGCTGCCAATCCTTCTCCTTTTGGGGAGGAAGATTGACCCTGAGCTAACATCCGTGCTCATCTTCCTGTATTTTATACTTGGGACACCTGCCACAGCATGGCTTGACAAATGGTGCCATGTTTGCACCTGGAATCCGAACTGGGACCCCTGCGCCTCTGAAACGGAGTGTGGGAACTTAACCGCTCCAGCACCCGCCGGCCTCCAGCCAAAGGCTTTCTATGGGGGCATTTTAATTAGAATTTCTTTGAATGTTTAGATGAATAAGGAGATAATTGGCATTTTTAGTACATAGGGTTAGCATTCCAGTCTTTAGGTACTCTTTTTTTTTAAAGATTGGCACCTGAGCTAACATCTAGTGCCAATTTTTTTTATCTTTTCCCCAAAGCCCCCCAGTACCTAGTTGTGTATTTTTAGTTGTGGGTCCTTCTGGTTGTACCATTTGGGATGCTGCCTCAGCGTGGCCTGATGAGTGGTGCCAAGTCCGTGCCCAGGATCTCAACCGGTGGAACCCTTGGTCACTGAAGCAAGTGAGAGCTTAACCACTTGGCCACGGGCCAGCCCCTTAGGTAGTCTTTAAAGGTTTTTTGATTGTTGTGTAATTTCCTCCGTAACATTTTATGCACTTTTTTATGGATTCTCTATGAGCACTTTGGAAAACATGGTGGGACTCCTCAGGCAAAGCCAGACTGAAATGTGGTTGAAATTTTGGCTGGAGGAGGAAGTAGGGATTTGGCACATAGTTATTTTTAAAAGGCGACCAAACTTTAGTATTATCAACCTACAAAAACAGAAACCAGTTTAAGAGGCAGAGCGTTTATTTAGAATCAAAGAATTGCAATTTGGGGCTGGCCCTGTGGCCGAGTGGTTAAGTCCGCACGTTCCAATTTGGTGGCCCAGGGTTTCGTCGGTTTGGATCCTGGGCGCAGACATGGCACGGCTCGTCCAGCCATGCTGAGGCGGCGTCCCATGTACCACCACTAGAAGGACCCACAACTAAAATATACAACTACATATTGGGGGGCTTTGGGGAGAAAAAGGAAAAATAAAACCTTAAAAGTTAAAAAAGAATTTCAATTTGAGAAGAATGGATTCGGGTAGAAACCCAAATAGTGTCCCACTAGGGAGTAAAAGTCAGGGGCTTTTAAAGGCAAAGCAGGGAGGTCGTATTGCAAGGAATTTTAATGAGAGTTGGAGGCAGAGAGCTAGTCTTGGCTAAACATTGATTGACTATTGATTCTATCTTCAGAAAGTCCACAATCCTGATAAATAAATGGCAAGCAATAGGATATATTGGAGTATATGAGGAAGCCATTTGGTGTACACTAATTCAGCCTGGCCTTGTTTTTCCAAAAGGGCCTGACGTGGCTGTTGAGCATGCATTGTATATCTGCTTTAAGCATTTGCTATGTCCCAAAGACAAGGACAAATGTCCTTAAGATAAACGTGCAACTTCCCCCACATTGGCATTTCTTTAAGGATAAGCATCTCTCCCTAGGCTACGAATTGATTGCTGCACCCACCTGTGACCACCCAGCTCGAGACAACAGACCTGCCACCCTGCTGTGTCCATCAATCGCTGTGCTGACAGAGCAGTCTCGTGACTATTGTAAAAGGGACATTCCTAACATATGTGATGTATGCTCTTTGTTCCAACACTGTATATAACCATTCTGTAGACCCTACTTCTTTGGTACCCTTCCTTCCTTGGAGCAGGAAGGCCCCAGGCTAGTCCTCAGATGTGGCTGAAAATAAACTCACCCCAATGTTGATTTACAGATTGATTATGGATTATCTGCACTGACAATCCTCAGTCTTTGTAATCAGGATGTCCACTCTCCTGCTGACTTCTCAAACAATTGCTTCTCTAAAACAATGGCCATTTTGGCCCAGTCCAGAAGTTTGGAGGTCTCTAGCATCTGCACAGGCCCAGATGTTAGGCGGAGCCTTCTTCAGTTGTGAGAGGTGCTCCCAAGGCTTAATACCTTCTAGTTTTGCCGCAATGTCAATGGTCAGCAGCACTTGGTTAGATCCCTTCCAACAGGGTTTGAGGACTGTTTTCCTCTGATGACATTTCTAGAATATCTAGTCACTGGGCTCCAGTCTGTGACCAAGCGGATCCTTTGAATTGGGATCCAGGAAAGCTTCTTTAACCTGTTGATGATAGGCTGTAGCATAAGACATTAAAGACTTACAGTAGTTGGTCATTCTAGCACGGGACAACAAGGGATCAGCAGAAAGTTGTATACCAATCAGCACTGGTGACTATGTGATGCAGAGTAAGTTTATGTTTCCCCAAGAGGGTACTGTGAACACTCAGCAAGATCAGAGACAATACCTTAGGCCAAGGGAGTCCAGTAGTTGCAGCAAGTTTAGAGATGTTAAGTATGAGCTTCTCATTAGTTCTCTCTACCTTGCCCGATGATTAAAGGTAAAAGACAGTGATAATTCCAAGAGGTTTGTAAGGTTTTCCTTAAGGCTTGTATGATTTGCCCAATGAAGTAGGTGGCTTGATCACTGGAGATTGTGGAAGGTATACCCCGAATGGGAAACACATTTTCTAACAGTTTCTTTGTCACTGCAAGGGCATGAGCCTTGTGGCAGAGAATGGCTTCAACCCGTCTAGAAAACATACATAGAATAACAAGAGCATACTGACAACCCAGATGAGGTGGCAGTTGAATGAAGTTCAACCGCAGGTGCTCGAAGGGTCCAGAGGGAGGAGGTTTGACGCCTCTGGGAACAAAAATGGTTTTTCCAGGATTGCAGACCTGATAGGTCAGACATTGGTGTTCAACTGTTTTTGCAACTTTATAGGATTCTCCTCACCATGTTTATCCATAATTTGAATCATCTTAAATGCACCATGTGAGTGCAGGAATGCAAAAGCCAAAAGTGGGGTTTGCCAGGGAGCCAGGAAGACCAAGCGGCTGTCTTGAGTTTCCCGTAACCTGACTATTCACCGCATAGTCCATTTTAATTTCTCTGATTCAGGAGCAGACTGTTGCCAGGTTGCAAGGATATCAGGACGGCAAAAGTCTGGCAACGGTTCATTTTTTTGCAGAGGGAGAATGGACTTCATCCACATGTGCTGCAACCGTCATAGATTCTGTTGCAGCTGCCTTTGCATAAGTCAGCTGAGGCATTTCCCTGATACTCAGATTCAGGCTTTTTAGTGTGGGCCTCAATTTTAACGACAGCAATTTCAGAAGCTAAGAGACTGGCAGTCAGAATGTCTTTAACGTCCATTTTTGATTGGGGTCCCAAAGGACATAAGAAAACCCCTTTGTTTCCATAATATCCCCAAATCATGGACAATGGTGTTAAAGGCATACCAGCCATCAGCATAAATATTAACAATTTGGGCCCGGAGATGGTCGTCGCCCTCTCGCGCGCTGCGCCCCCACCAGCTCTCCGCGCTCTGCCTCCTGCACCCGCGGGCTCCGCCCGAGCCTGCGGGGCCCACGGCCAGACGAGCTTCTCCAGTTTCGCGCGCCTTGGAAGCGGCTTCCGCTCTGCGGCTTTCCGGAGGAGCCGCCGCCACCGCTCTGCATCCTGCCACCCGGGGCCTCGCATCCGGGGCAGCCCCTCGGCGTCCCCGAGCTGCCCCGAAAGCGCAAAATCGACGCGGGGGCTATGACTGAGCCTTTGGCTTCGCCCAGCGGGCCCCAAGGGGCAGTGGTGACGACGGGGCGAGGCGAGCAGAGCCCCCGCAGGAAGGCTGGGGGCCACCCCCGCACCGGGCCAGCTCCGGGAAGAATTTTGGCAGTAACACCTTCCAGTGCTGGAGGAATCCTTCACCACCTACTGATCTGGCAGACATTGAGGATGTTCGTGAAGACAACCTTGCAGAAGCAGTGCTTCAGGGCAGGAATGAAGTGGTTGAGGTCAACATGGAGTCCTGACAGAAGGAGCTGAAGAAATGGGTTTTTCTGCATTTACGTGTTCTTAAGGGAGAAAGTTATTTTCCATGCTTGATGTGATATCATTCTCAAACCTGAAAAATGAGGAAAAGTTGTTTTAAAGATAAAGGCCTGCAGTCACTACTGAATCTCCCACCAGGGATTTATCAAGGATATATGGCAGTGAGAGGGGAAGTATTTTGTGTATGCATTCTTTTTTTTTTTTTTTTTTTGAGGACAATTAGCCCTGAGCTAACATCTGCCACCAATCCCCCTCTTTTTGCTGAGGAAGACTGGCCCTGAGCTAACATCCGTGCCCATCTTCCTCTATTTTATATGTGGGATGCCTGCCACAGCATGGCTTGATAAGCTGTGCCATGTCCCCACCCCAGATTCGAACTGGTGAACCCCAGGCCCCTGGAGCAGAATGTCGTAACTTAGCCACTGCACCACCAGGCTGGCCCACGTGTATGCATTCTTAACGAAAATCTTATGTTAGAGTCTAAAGTTCAAGATATTGATCTTATAAAAAGGAATTCTGACAGTTTTAGAAACAGGTGGGACACACTCAAATATTCCTCTCATCTGCACCAAAAAGTTAATTCGTGGTATATGAAATGAATATTGTTTTATGACAACTGTTATTACTAAGTGCTTTCTAATATATTTTATTGACTCTTCTTAGTTGAACGAATAGCTGACTTAAATATCTGTGCAAACTTCAAATGTGGGGCATTCTTTCTCAAAGCCAGTATTGTTTTAAAAGAGCTTTCTAAATGGGAAGTAGTGAGAATTTCAATTTGGGTAGCATGTTTGCATAACTTCCAATGTTTGGTGTTTGTTAAGCTCTACTTTGGGCAATCAAAAATGGATAAAGGCCAATGAAAAATGAGTAGGCTCTTCCCTCCCCCTTTTCCCAGCATAAAAGGAAAGAAACTTAGAATATTTCTTTTTTTAACTTCTTGGTTTTGAATTGCTTTGAGGACATGACTTTTACTGTTTATTACTTTATTATTTATTTATTTATTCTTAAGATCTTATTTTTCCTTTTTCTCCCCAAAGCCCCTCAGTACATAGTTGTGTATTTTTAGTTGTGGGTCCTTCTAGTTGTGGCGTGTGGGACACCACCTCAGCGTGGCCTGAGAGTGGTGCCATGTCCGCACCCAGGATCCAAACCCTAGAAACCCTGGGCCACCGGAGCAGAGGGCGCGAACTTAACCACTCAGCCACGGGGCCGGCCCCTGTTTATTACTTGAGACTTGTAGTTCTCAACACTGACAACACTTCAGAAATCTTTGCCTGCATGCTGCTCTAGAGAGATTCTCATTTATCGTTGTTGTGAGGTGGGCCTTGGGCCTGTTTTGTTAAAGCACCAATCCGCCTCCTTCCCCCCATTCCTCAAATGTGCAGAAAAGTTTGAGAACCATTAGACTAATAATGGTAATTTTTCCTGTTTAAAGGAGATAACTAATTTGAACTGAAGCTTTGGTTTTATTTTGCGCTGTTGATGTCTTTGTTACAACTAAATTATTGTGCTGTTATTGCTATTTCATTGTTAAAGAAATAAAGTAAGCAGTTTGAGTTACAAAGCAAAACACTTTGTCCTTTTGATAACTGGCACACTCTTGCAAGGGCTTGGGGCTCTGCTAGCTGGGCTGATGTAGCTTGTGGGAGATTTTCCCTCTCAAGATTGGGTGGTACCAGTATAACCAGCTTGGAAATTCCCTCTTCCATTTTTACAGCATGACCCATCAACAAACAGGATTAGCTCAGGATTAGTCAAAGAATCTCATAAATCAGGACATGGGAACAAAATGGGATGTTATTGCCTCGCAGTCACGCGGTTTGCCTTCATCAGGCAGGAGTAGTAATGTGGCAGGATTAAGAACATGGCAACATTTAAGCCCTTGATTAGGCGGTGAAAGCAGAAGGATTGCACGGGAGGGAATCTGCTTTCAGAGAAATGTTGAGTCAATTCAGAGCTAAGAAAACTTTGGACAGCGTGTGGGGTTCGTGAATAAAGGTCATTTCCTGAGGCTTATGCTAACTTTGCAGCTGCAGCTGTAGCCATAGGTGGTTGGGACAGGCTCGAGCCACTGGATCAAGCGGCATGCTGTCATGGGCAATGCCTGTGTTATTGCCATGTTCTTGCATGAACATTCACAGAGTTTGCTTATCTCTTTCGCGCACAAATAAGGGGAAAGGTTTTGAATAGTTAGGTAGCCGTAGGGCGGGTGGTTCTTGCAGTGCGTGTTTGAGTCTTATAAAGGCCTGCTCGTGTTTATCTTCCCATGGAAGGGATTTAAGGACGGAAATTTTGATAAGTTCATAGAGGGGGGGAACCAATAGAGAAGAGCAAGGAACCCATAGTCTACCATAACCAGCCAGGTCTAGGAATCCATGCCGCTGTAGCTTAGTTGTGGGTTTAGGGAATTCTTGGATTAGCTTAATTCGTTTTAGAGATAGCTGGATTCCTTCAGCTTTTAGATTATGACCTAGGTAATGAACAGTGTTGAGAGATAATCATAGCTTTTCCTTGGCATCCTTTCTGGACGCCTCTTTGGGAACTGAGCACAGCAAGAGATTGTCAACGTATTGTAAAAGTGTTGGTTTCCCGGGGAACTGGAGGGTGCTTGAATCTTGGTGGAGCACTTGGGAGAGAGAGGAGGAGCCTCAGTGCACCCTTGAGGTGTCACTGTCCAGGTATATTGTTGATTGCTCCAAGTAAAGGCAAACAGATATTGGCTGTTGGGGTCTGCAGGGATGCTGAAGAAGGCTGAGCAAAGCTCCACAACAGGGAACCGTTTTGAGTCTGGTGGGACTTGTGACAAAAAGGTGTTCAGAACAACTAGGAATGGGGCACGACTATCTTATTAGTAGCTCTCGGTGCTGGACAAATTGCCATCCTGCCCATTAGGTTTCTGGACTGGCAAGATCAGCGTACTGCAGGGGCTGCACAGGGAATGGTCACCGCCGGGGCCATCAAGTCTTCTACTGAGGGCGTGAGGCCTTGTATGGCCCCAGGCTTTCACGGATATTGCGGCCATTTAGGAAGAGGTTTAGTTACATCTCTGAATTTTCATGGGCTCTGCACCTTTTATTCTCCCAGTGTCGGCATTAGAAGCAGCCACAGATTTCCAGGCATCTCGGCTCTTCTGCTGCAATTCCTCCTCCTCCATATCAAGAGCAGATTGTAAGCAGCATAAAAGGCTGGGTTCAGGTTGGTGAGGGCATTCTAGGGTGAGGTCTCCACTGGAGGCAAAATGTATTAGCCCTTTCAATTTAGAAAGGAGAGCTCTACCCACTGGATTGACTGGAGCTGTATCACGGGGCAAAAAGGAATGTTGATCAGTAAAAGGTCCCAGAGTCATTTGTATTGGTTGAGATAGAATCTCTGAATTTTATTAGATACCCCCACTATGGAAACTGTTTTTCACTCCGAGGGATTTGTTGTCCTACGAGAGTGGGGTTTAAAGTAGAAAATGTAGCTCTGGTATCCACTAGAATTTGGCAAGTTTTCTCATTATTTTATTTTATTTTATTTATTTTTGAGGAAGATTAGCCCTGAGCTAACATCTGCTGCCAGTCCTCCTCTTTTTGCTGAGGGAGACTGGTCCCGAGCTAACATCCATGCCCATCTTCCTCTACTTTACATATGGGTCACCACCACAGCATAGCTGACGAGTGGTATAGGTCTGCGCCTGGGAGCCAAAGCAGAACATGCTGAACCCAACCACTATGCCATGGGGCTGGCCCCACTGCAAGCTTTTTTTGGTCCACGAGGGGACCATGTTGAAGATCAAGGATATCAAATATCATCCTTGGGGTTTTGCCATTTTGCTTCTTGCATCTGTTTGGGCTTCACCAAGTTCTATTGGCATGTGTGCAAGCTGATAAAGATCTGGCAACCCAGGGTCATAGGATCCAATAATTATTCTAAATTCTTCAAAAAACGTCTAACCTTCCTCCCTGGGTTTAGGAAATTCTTTAGCTATGGCCCTTAGTTTGGTCTTTGACCAAGGAGTGAAAGATAGGAGGATCACCTGCAACCTCGGATGGTTTTATTTTAAAAGGTGACTTTTTAATGTCTCTTCAGAGTGGAAAGGCAGCTCAGACAGAGAATTAGTGTAACATGAGTACTCAGGTAAAGGAGGATAGACGGAGAAGTGGGAGTCACGTTGGTCTTACTGTCTTTTGTTTTAGGTGCCTCTCGTGTCTTTAATTTTTCTTTTTCTTTTTTCTTTTTTCTTTTCTTTTTTTTTTGCTGAGGAAGATTCGTCCTGAGCTAAAATCTGTTCCAGTCTTCCTCTATTTTGTATGTAGGTTACCACCATAGTATGGCCACTGATGAGGGATATAGGTCTGTATTCAGGAACTGAACCCAGGCCACTGAAGCAGAGTGCGCTGAACTTAACCTCTAGGCCACTGGGGCTGGCCCTCTAACTTTTCATTAGCCTTCTGCAATGAATCTTTCAATGAAGCTATTTAGGAACCTTGAAGACTTTTGGAAGCTTCTGTATATCAATCAAAATAGGTATCCTACTCTATTTGTTTAATTTGGGAACCCTTATTTTCAAGTGCACTTCTTAAATGAATGATCTTGTCTCATTGGAATGTTCCCCATAATGGTTATTGTAATTCTAGGTTGTTTTAATAAGATTTTGCCATTTTTGTAGATAGTGCTTCCAAGACTATAGTTCTTAGACATAAAATAAGTAGGTGTGCTGGAAGATGGCATGCTTATCTCTCTAGAATTTAAAGATTCCATTTCTTTTTTTTTGAGGACGATTAGCCCTGAGCTAACATCTGCTGCCAATCCTCCTCTTTTTGCTGAGGAAGACTGGCCCTGAGCTAACATTCGTGCCCATCTTCCTCCACTTTATATGTGGGATGCCTTCCACAGCATGGCTTGCCAAGCGGTGCCATGCCTGTACCTGGGATCCAAACCGGTGAACCCCGAGCCGCCAAAGAGGAACATGTGAACTTAACCACTGCACCACTGGGCCGATCCCTCCGTTTCTTTTAGTTAAGCTTTTGGGTCATTTAGAGCCAAACTAATTCCTAAAAGGACTTGCTGGGTTGGGGATTGTGTGGTGTACCTCATTGCATAGAAGTTTTCTTTTCTTTTCTTTTCTTTTTTTTTTGAGGAAGATTAACCCTGAGCTAACATCTACTGCCAATCCTCCTCTTTTTGATGAGGAAGACTGGCCCTGAGCTAACATCCATGCCCATCTTCCTCTACTCTATCTGTGGGACGCCTGCCACAGCATGGCTTTTGCCTAGCGGTGCCATGTCCACACCCGGGATCCAAACTGGTGAACCCTGGGCCGCCAAAGCAGAACGTGCACACTTAACCGCTGCGCCACCGGGCCAGCCCGCATAGAAGTTTTCTTGAGGTGACCAACTTATCCTAACAGAAGCGTCTTAGAAGCAGGTGGCGAGAGCTCCAACAGCTTTTAAGCGCTTGACCCGTGCTCACCAATTTTGTGGCTTTTTTTTTTTTTGCTTTCGAGATTCCTGTTAGCAATATCCTTTACTTAAAATTTTATTCACCCAACGCCTTGCACTGAACCCAGTCCAGCTTAAGTTGGACCCAGTCTGATCCTGGACCCTGTCTGGTTTTGAAGATGGACCTGGTCTGACTCTGGACCCAGTCCAGTAACCACCAGCAGTTCCCAGCGTAGAAGCTGGGGAGATTGGGGCAAGAATTTGGGGAGGGATTCCAATCACACCGGGCACCGTGAAAGCCAGTTAGATCAGGAGCTCAGTGCAAAGGGGGCAGAGCTCAGAACTGACAGGGACTTACCCACGGCCCTCAGAAATGGCAGGGAGAGCAGAGAACTCAAGGGGTTCATGGGTACCACACTCATGTTGCTCATTGTCCTTGAAGCTGTCAGAAGTCTCCTTTGATCCTGCTGCTGCCATCAAAACTGTTAGAAAACAAAATTCAACTGAGGAAATTTAAAGGTCTAATTGGCTTTATTCAATGATTCGTGAATTGGGCAGCATCCATCTGGCAAGTGGAAAGGAGCTCCAGGAAACTGTACAAAATGGAAGCCTCTTATGGGCAGAAGGGGGAAAAGAGAGGCTTGCCTCAGGCGAGATCACGTTCCTTTAGGGGATGATAGGAGACCATCAGGTGGATGGCATCACTAGTGCTGGCCAGGAAATTTCAGGCTGACTGGGCAAGATGGCATTCCTGGGGGAGGAGGTTGAAACTGCAATTAGGTTAGGGGTTAAGACTTGGTTTGGAGATGTGGGCTTAGCACAAGTGACTCTATTTTGGGTCTATTGCCTTTTTTTTTTTTTTTTTAACAGAAGCATATGTATGGGGTAAGGGATATGGGTGGGCTGGAGATGGATGTGGGAAAATATCAAAGATCAAAATCAGGGCCCCCGTGGAGCTGACCTGGTGTTGTGCTTAAGTTTTTGTGCTCCACTTTGGTGGCCCAGGGTTCATGGGTTTGGATCCCAGGTGTGGACCTACACATCACTCATTAAGCCACGCTGTGGCAGCATCCCACAAATAGAGTAGAGGAAGACTGGCACAGATGTTAGCTCAGTGACAATCTTCCTCAAGCAAAAAGAGGAAGATTGGCAACAGATGTTAGTTCAGGGCCAATCTTCCTCACCAAAAAAAGAAAAAAAGAAAAAAGAAATCAGGGCCACTGTAAGGGAAATCGATCAAACTGAGACTGGCAGAAGGTCAAAGGAGGCAGAGCTGATGCACTACCAAAAGGGAGAAATAGGAAAGAAGGGTCATGTGTCCCAAGTCGAAACCCTAACAGGGCAAACATTAAACCTTGAGGCTTGAGAATAACCCTCTTTGGCTCAAAGTTCTGCCCGCTAGGCCCCCTGGGGCAGTGGTCCCTCCTCCACAGCTCTCCTGGGCTGATGCTCTGCCCTCCAGGCCCACTGGGGTGGCAATATCATCCCCTTGGCTTGGTAGGATGATAATGGCTCTCTGCCTGGGCTCTGTGGCTCTGCTGTGTCTGTGACCTGAGGCTCTGAGTGTGTGTGTGGGGGGGCACCTCTAAGGCATGGGGGGTATTCTGGCCCACCTGAACCAGAGAGCCTGGACCCTTTGAAACTGTTGTGTCCTGAAGGCCCTTGTACTTTGGGCCTGAGTGGCAGCCCTCATGGTCTCTGAATAGCCTTTGGAGTCATTCTTCCATTGTTCCATTGTCTTGAAGAATAATGCCTGGCTTCTAATCTGATCGGATGGTCACTTGGCCACACCATTAGTGTTCTCAGTTTTTGCAATATGGATAGGCTGAGGATTTTTAAGTTCTGCTTCCTTTTTGCTTAGCAATTTTAATTTCTGCTTCCCTTTTAACAATTCTGTGTTGAAGTCATTTAACTCTTCTTGCATTTCACTATAAGCAGTCAGAAGGAGCCAAGCCACAACTTCAACACTTCGCTTAGAACTGCCTTCAGCGAAACATCCAGTTTCATCACTTGCATGATCTAGCCTCCACAAAATATTCCAGTGCAAACACAGCTCAGCCAAGTTCTTTGCCACTTTGTGCAGGGATCGCCTCTCCTCCAGTTTCCAGTAACGTGTTCTTCTGAGACCTCGCCAGAATGGGCTTGACGGTCTGCATTTCCACCAACATTCTGTTCCTGATTACTCAGGTATTCTCTAAGGAGACTGAGGCTTTCTCTACAGTTCTCCTCTTCTCTTTCTGAGCTCCAGAATCACCTTTAAAGTTTCATTCATGGCAATGTAGGCTTTTTCAAAACTCTTCTGGCCGCTACCCATTATCTGGTTCCAAAGCTGCTTCCACATTTTTAACTATTTGTTACAGCAGCACTTTACTCCTGGTACCAATTTCGATCCTAGTCCACTTGGGCTGCTATAACAGAAATACTGCAGAATGGGTGGCTTAAATGACAAACATTCTTTTCTAATAGTTCTGGAACCTGGGAAGTGTAAGATCAAGGCACTGGCCTATTTAGTGTCTGGTGAGAGCCTGCTTCTTGGTTCATAGATGGCCATCTTCTTGCTGTGTCCTTGATACCGAACCTCTTAATCTCAAGTTTGTGTGCCTGAAGCGCAGCAAGCCAAACACTGAGACATCAGTGCTTGGAGATGGAGAAAGGGCCCCCTTGAGATGGCCAAGATGGGAGCATGGGTTCACTCAAATCTACCTTAACCAGAGCAAAAAGCAGGGGGGTTTTATAGAGCTAAGGGGCTTGGCAGGAGGAGCTTCAGAGAAACAAAGGGGTCACCCCTGATAAGCCCCTGGGCAATCTGAAAAGGCTGCTGGGGGCCGGCCATCAGGTAATCACAACCTGCAACCTCCCAGCAGGCATTCTTTTTTTTCTGCAAAACAAACTCACAAATCCTTGAGACCCGAGTCACCCCTCAAGTTAAACAAGAAAACAGGAAGTTGGCAAGATTCATCTATGTCCGTGTTGGGAACAAGGTCAAAAGGCAATCATGTTCTTATTGAGTATCTACAGTACCCCTCAGGTACTTGACTTCATCCTCACATGGTGGAAAGAGGGCAAGAAAGTGCTCTTGGGGGTCTCTTTTATAAGGCACTAATCCCATTCACGAGGGCTCCACCTTCACGACCTAATCACTTCCCAAAGTCCCGACCTCCTAACATTGTCACATTGGGGGTTAGGATTTCAACATACGAATTTTGGGGGGACACAAACATCCAGTCCTCAGCAACCTCCTTGCCAGCACTGGGTATTGCCAGTCTTTTTAAACTTTAGTCATTCTTGTAGGAATGTGATGATACCATATTGTGAAAGTAATTTCCATCTGGTATCATTTTCCCTTTGCCTACATAACTTTGTTGTGCAGATCTGCTGGTGAAGAATTCTCATGGCTTTTGTTTGTTTTAAAAGTCTTTATTTTGTCTTCATTTTTAAAAGATAGGAAGGAAACTTGGGGTCTCAGTTCCTCTTCCCTGTTCCTCACTGGGCAGAGTTCCTATGCATCTCCGCCATGTGGGAGGTAGAGATGAGTTCAGAGGTTTGTACAGAGCCCCAGCTCCACTCCTACTCCATGCAGGACCCTTAGAGACTTCTTGGAGAATCTGGCTGGGAAGTCCTGATTCCTTGATCTCTGTTTGTCCTAGGGAACACATGGTGGGAGATCCAAGTGGATTTGCAAATGGGAGAAGGTGTGAGAGAAGAAAAGTGTGGGGATGTAGGTGGTAGGGTGCGCGTGTTCATGAAACAACGGTGGCCTCTACCGTCTGTGCTCTCCCAATAGTTCTGGGACTGTGGATAATGCAATTATTCTCTATCTCTTTTGTTGTTTGGATGTTCTCCTTGAAGTCTGACTGCAGGTCAGACTGTCATTGTCTAGAGCTGGGGAGTGAATATCATTTATTCATCACTTGGGTCCACTCCACCAGAACATCAGAGTCAAATAAAGGACTCCAACCAGCAACCTCATTCTCTTGAACATCTGAACTACTCTCTCTTAGACACCAGAGGGGAAATGGAAACCAGCAGATGAGAACACGGTATAGGCCCCTAAAGACCCCATTGTGGACACCTACTTCTCCTGGTGCTGGTCCTGGGTCCCGCATGCCGTGGGGAGGGATAGAGGTGTTAGAGCTGCTGAAAGAAGATGAGATTTAGCAAGGCAGCACAGAGAGCCCAACCTTGTCAACCTCTGGCCTCTGATAAGGGCAACATGTAGGCCACGTGGGGTGATTAGCTCGACCTGACGGCTCCATCGTGGCATGGGTGAAGGTGCAGGACAGTGGCTCTCGCTCTGGTTAGTAACCCCAAAGCTCCCGAAGTACGGCTAAACTTTCTTCAGGCTAATGTGAGTGGATCTCCACCTCCTGGGGCTCCCAGGAAGTGTAGGGCGATGGGCACCGGGCAACTGCCCCTGGACAGCCAGTTGCATTTGGAGCCCTCGGTTTGCATGGGCCTTGCTTTCATGGAGGAGACACCCCTGCCCATCCGGTCGCTTGCTTCGGCACCGCACCCTCGACGCTCTTTCCTGCCGCTTGTCAATATTCGCGGTGAGGGCCAGCGCCCGGGTTTACTCTTCCCTGCGTGGTGAGACAGCCTTGCCTCCCGCGCCAGGTCTGGCGCGAGCTGTGCTCTAATCCAGCCGCAGCGTCCGCTACAACAAAGCAAATCTCGCTCTGGAGCGCCCTCTGGCGGTGCCGGGCGCCGGGCCTGGAACCCCCGCCGCGCGCCTCCAAGCTTAGAGATTGGCGCCGGGCTGGGCGCGCCTAGAATGCGCTGGACAGCGCCTGCCAGGCGTCAGAGCTCTGGAAACCATTTTGCCTCAATTAACAGCTCGCCTCCCTCCAGCTCCGGCACTGCCCCTCAGGCTGATGCTAAGGAGGCACGAGGCAGCTTTAGACAGCCTCTAGAACTGGCACGGTGAGAGTCCAGGGAGAGCCAGGGTGCTACCAGGGGCGGCCGCATCAATGTGGCCATCTAGTTGCTGGGCCTGGACTCACTTTCTTCTCTGAACTAGCCACTGGCCAGAGGAGCTTTACTGCGCTTCCTTGGCTTCTTGGTTCCCCAACCTCATCGCTATCACCGGAACCACCTCCCTTCCTGGATGTTGGAGCAGGAGGGGTGTGGCTGTACATGGAAGTGGGGGGGTCACCTGGAGTAGAGGAAGAGGTATCTTTATTGCATGGAATGTGCATGGGAGGACTTCCAGGAATTGCCTCTTTTTGCTGGAATCGCCATCTCTGGACCCGAAGGTAGGGGATTCAGAGTGGTTTGGATGTGGGTGGGGTGGGGTGGAGCCCCTGAAAATTGTGGAGACTCTCCGTGGCCTCAGCATCCAGGCATAACTCACAGGAAAAATCTGGAATGGGCAGTGGTGATCCACAGTGGGTGAGTTTTTGACAGTGCCAGATAGGACATAGGGTTCAAGAGTGACCTGGAAAGTCACCGACCATCTCTGGCCTTCCCAGGTAAGCATGGACCTCCTGAGGTGCTTCTGGTTTTCGAATTGGCGATGGTCACGACGGTTGAGAGATACAGGAACACTGCAGATTATTGGGTCAGTATGGACGCCTCTTGGAGTGGAGGCTGGAGGCAGGGGTAGCTCCATGGCGACGCAGGTAGGCAGCCAGAGGGGCCGCTTCAGCACTGAGGACTGGACAGCGTCCCAGTACAGTCCGGCAAAGCAAAAGGAGGGATGGATAGTTGCTCATGCCCACCTCCCGCCTGGCACACGGAGGCTGACGGCAGAACCCTTTTGGAGAAACCTGAGCTCAGGACCCTGGCCACAGGGACTTGGGGCCTAGGACCTGCACTCATGGGGTTGGGACTGGAGCTCCAGGACAATGACAGACTCGACGTATCACTAAATAACCATTTGCAGTGCTTCAGATTACAAACCTTTTTACACATGGTCTCCCTTTTGCTTCACAACAGCGCAGGAAAGTAGACCACTCTAACAGATCAGGGAGCTCAGAGAGGGTAACCAATCTCTCCAAGTCACACAGCCAGGGAGGGGTTTGAGCTAAGACTTGAAAAGCTGCCTTGGTTGTAGTAGATTCATCCTCGCAGACAGTGACAGTCATGGGGGGCCCTTATAGTAATGGGATCCTGAGGACTGATGGGCCAACACAAAGGGGGAAGCATTTGGTGGGAGGGCGACTTAGGGCCCTAGGAGGGCACCATGCATGTGGGGTGGGAATGGTTAGTCTGAGCAATGCTCAGGGCTTCAAGGAGGAGCAGGGCTCCCAATAAAATGCGATTTTGTCTATTCTTAAAGCCTGAGGTGGTATTTAAGGCCCATCACAGTTCACCTATCTGGACTCATTAGGTCGGGATCCCCACCTTTGGCTAGAAGTCACTTGTCTGTTCCCTGGCCAATTTATTTCATCCAGGGCTGTGACTAGGGTGAGGTGAGTGAGGAGTCTACGGTGCAAAATTCAAGGCAGCGCTCACTCGAGGGTCATGCAAATGCAGGCTAGCACCAGAGTCTCTTCCCTCCCGCCTCTCCCTCCTGCCTTCACTCTAAGCCTTAAGCTCCCTGAGGACAGAGACTGTCCCTGCTAATCCCAGGTGACCCCGGCCCAGCGTCTGGTAATGCAGGGCTCACAGTAAGAGCTTAATAAACATTTGTCAGTGGCCAAGCCTCATCTTTCTTTCCTCTGAGAAAAATGGCCTAGGCTGGGCAGGGCACGTGCGTGTCATGTGATCTAACCGATTCTGGTTTGGCCAATGTCTGGATTTATTTGCTAGAGGTAAGCAAATGAGGTGTGCGGGAGAACCCAACGCCCACGCAAGATTCAGAAAGTCCATTCCAGAAGGTAAAGGACACCGAGTCCCATGTATTCTTTTTACATGCGGGGCAACAGAACTGGAGAGTAACGATGACTTGCTCCAAGTCGCACAGCCGCGTTGGGACACGGACAGGGCTACATAACAAGTTCTTCCACGATGTGACCTAATCGGGGAAAACCTACGATACAGCTATTGGATGCACATCGAGTGTATCGACTTTCTACTTATCATGCCTGAAACAGTGAGCAGGATCAATCCATTGCTTTTGACTGCCGGCAAGTGCCGCGCGCTGATTGGTCCTGGTTACGGAAACGGAAAAAAAGGCGTGCGCTTGGGACCCGCGGCTAGAGGTTGGGGCGCCTGGGTGCGCGACAGTCGGCGGGGGATCATGGCGTCGCTCAACTGTAGCACCATCGTCTGCGTAATCTGCTTGGAGAAGCCCAAATACCGCTGCCCCGCCTGCCGCGTGCCCTAGTGAGCGGGAGGCCGTGGGGAGGGGGAGCGCGCGGGTCGGCCGGCCGGGCGGGGGCTGCGGCGCCGCGGGGTGGTCCGCGCGGCCTTCGGGGCTGACGCGGCGTGTGGGCCCTCTTGTTACAGCTGCTCCGTGACCTGCTTCCGGAAGCACAAAGGTAAGGCCGGCGTCCCCGCCTCAGACCCCGGCCCCCTCCCCATATCCCGCCACCGTCTCGGGGCCGGGAACCCCTCTGGCCGTGCCTGCTCCCGGCCTTGCCGCGCCCGGTCCTGTCGGGACTCCCGGGGGGACCTCTGCCTGTGAAAGCCTCTCGGGATTTTGAACGATCAGAAACCTTTCTTCTGCTCCGCCTTTCCTTCTGCGTCTTGTTCTCTTTTTCTTCTTTAAAAATATTCGACTGCTTTCGCGGACGTCTGCCCTCGCTGTTTCTTCACCGTAGCCTTCTGACGCAGCCCGTCGCCGTGTGGCAGACACTGCTCTGGCTAAGGTTAACAAGAACGGTTTCTTTCTTTTAAATAACGCCTTTTTAGAAACAGCGATGTAGATCTGTTTACAATCAGGAGCAATGCCCTTGTTCTGTTAACCTTGTCGTCTACATGTTAAGTCCTCTCCTCTCTGTTCTCAGGGGCCCTTTCCCACGACCTCATGCTCGGTTGGCTCTTCTGTTAAAGTTCTTTATGAAAGTAACCATTTATTAAAGTTCTTTATGAAAGTAACCATTTATTAAAGTTCTTTATGAAAGTAACCACTTTATTAAAAAAAACACTGTAAAGTGGTTTACAGCAGTGTGTTTCACCCCCCCCCCCTTTTTTTCCCCCCTAATGTCTTTGGAGCATTCTCAAAAGAAGCCTTTCAGCTCAAGTTAGGAAAGAAGTAGCATTGCTTTTGGAGGGGCTGGCCCCGTGGCCCAGTGGTTAAGTTCGCACGCTCTGCTGCAGGCGGCCCGGTGTTTCGTTGGTCCGAATCCTGGGCGCGGACATGGCACTGCTCATCAAACCACGCTGAGGCAGCATCCCACATACCACAACTAGAAGGACCCACAACAAAGAATATACAACTATGTACTGGGGGGCTTTGGGGAGAAAAAGGAAAAAAGTAAAATCTTAAAAAAAAAAAATAATTGCTTTTGGAAATAGGGTTGGGGAGCTGGGTCCAAACGCTTTCCTGGTTCGGTGGCCCTTTGGAGTCCCTCTAAGATCCCCGAGGGCCATCAGAAGCTCTATCACTGTGTGGCCCAGCTTAGATTTTTCTGAAATGCAAATTTGAGCAATTCACTCACTTGTTGAAAACGCCATCTCTCTAGAAAAGGAGGGCAGTGATTCTTAACCCAGATATTGCTCTCCCTAGGGCAATGTTTTTGTCATCACGGTAGCTGAGGAGGGGTTGGTGGTACTACTACTGGTAACTGGTATTGGCCCAGATAAACATCCTGCAGTCTCTGAGGCCATCCTACATCATTAAAGACTTTTCTGCCCTGAACACAATAGTGCCCTTGCTGACAGACACTTGTCTTGGGAAGAAAAGCAAGCCTCTGGTGTGTGGCATTCTTTTGCTCTGGCATCCTCTTCTTGTGCCCCAGCCACCTGCCAGGCCTGCCCTACCTGTCAGTGGACAGTTGCTCATCACCATCTCCTTGCACCTGACCATATTCTTTCAAGGGTCTGGTCCAGCCTTTCCCTCTGCCAGGAATGCTCTTCCCACCTGGCAACACCTCCACGACTCCTCTTGGTCTTGTCTCCCGGCCCTCTCAGGTGACATAGATTAGACTCTCCTTATCTTATCCATATTTCTAGCTGTCATCAAGACTAAACCCCTCTAAGGTGGGCCTGATGACTTTCATCTGTGTATTCCCAAGGACACATGGTATGTGCAAATTTAGTATCTGAAATTGCTGAGAAAATAGTGTGATGCTAATTGAAGTTAGTGTGCCACTTAATTAGGCAGGGTGAGGAAGGATGGGGACAGGCCTAGGGGTGCATAAGGCCTTCTGCCAGGCTCAGGATTGCTTGTTGTTTTCCTTATACTGCCCCTTGCTTTGATCTCTCATTTCCTCTACATCCATTTCTACCCCCACCCACATCCCTTATTCCATACCTATGCCTTCCACCTAGATGCTGGCTTGGGGTGAGGTGCACCCTTGCCACTGAAATGGAAGTGATGTGTGCCTGAGATTTGTGTCTCTTTCAGAGCAGTGCAACCCTGAAACTCGTCCTGTTGAGAGAAAAATAAGATCAGCTCTTACTGCAAAAACTTTAAAGCCTGTGGAAAACAAAGGTGAGTTGGTTGACTTCAATCAAACCTAGAAAAGGATTTCAAACAGAATAAATTGAAAGGAAAGAGGAGGAGACTTGGGCTGGGGCAGAGTCAGGAACGGTGGCTTCATTAGGGAGCAGCAGCTTCCTTAGCTTAGAGCACTGGGAGTGAGGCCACATGTCACTGGTGATATTATAGAGCAACCTGAAGGCATTGATCAGGACAAGAAATATGGGAGCAGGAGGCAAAAGGGGGAAAGGCCATAGCCGTGGTTTGGGAGTGAGGGGTGGACCCTGCTGGTCACGGCTTGGGGTCTCTCTCTATGGATCTGGCTGGGGCTGTCAGTTCACCTGAGCCAGGCCCAGGCAGGGGACTGCCTTAGGCCTAGCTCACCTTGCTGCTGCTGGGGGTTCCTCACAGCTTACAGCAGGAGTGAGCTGTCGTCCCAGCCAGCCAGCCAGCCTTTCTTTGATACGTCCTAGGCATCATGAACCATGCTAGGCTCTGAACATTCACAGCAAGGGGACGGCCCACTTCTGCCCTTTGAGAAACTTCCTTGTTGGGTTCAGGCAGTGCCAGCAATTTCAGTGCCTAGGCTGAAAGCACGGGGGATTTGTGTTAGCAGGTTTTCACAGAGCACCTACTTTTTTGGCCCATGACAGGGCTGGAGCCAGAGTGAAGGGAGGTGGGGTGGTAAGAATTGGAGAATCAGGCTCCAAGCCCAATACCACAGGGAAACACATAGAGTAAGAATGTGACCACTAGGATGCATTCGTTAAGTCGCCAGTTCTTTATTTCACTTTCCTTCCCTTTCCTAAACAAGGAGTGTGGGTATAGCACAAAGTCCAGAGAAGAGGTTCCTTTTGTCCCTACTTGCAAACCTGTTCCTATCACGCGTGCACACAGTTTCATCTCTTGGAGCAGTAGTTCACGTCTGGCGCCCAGGCTCTCTTTTCAGTCGTAAGCAGCTGTGTTCTGTCTTCCTTAGATGATGACGACGACTCCGTAGCTGACTTTCTCAATAGTGATGAGGAAGAAGACAGAGTTTCTTTGCAGATTTTAAAGAATTTAGGTAAGTCTGTGCTTTGTTTACTTGTCAACCATTGAGATACATTTAATCTATTGTATAGAATGTGATTTTTTAAAGTTATTAAATGCTTTAGTGTGACGTGCCGAGCCCTTCCTCCGGCCGCCTGGGTCCGTGAACACACAGGGCTTCCATGCCTCCCAGCCAGCCACCAGGGCCATCCTCTTGGCCTGGAATCCTCCTGGCTTTGTGGGTTGGCAGAAGTTCTCCTCCTCCTTCAAGGCTTGGTTCAAGTTTCCTTTCCTCAGCTAAACTTTTCTTGACCTTTTGTCTCTCTCAGAATTAGGCACTTTTTCAGTGGTGCCTTATAATAAATATACCACTCACTGCATTTTATGGTAATTTGTTTCTCTCACATCAATCTGTAGGGTAGGGGCCTGCATTTATTCCCGTGTCCCCAGTGCTCAATTTATGGTCCAGCCATTCACGCAAACTGAGCAATCCCAGGATCTGATTTCTTAGAGGGACGTGGGTGCTAATAATGCCCAGCATTATTATTGGGGGACTGCTCTGTCAACCCTTACAGCAGTTCTGTTACTATATAATTAATGGGCCGGTGTACTTCCTAAGGTGGGCACTTTCATTCCTCGCCTTTCAGAATCAGGCTGACAGGTGGTGCTTTGCCTCCAGTCCCCTGGTAGTGATTAGACTGAGATTGGAGCTGAGCGGGGATAAGTGTAAACAAGTTTGTAAACTGTAAAGCACCATACAGGTGTTAGTGTCAGTTCCTGCTACTGATTCTGCTTCACACTGGATCACACACTTGCTTCAACATCATTCAGAGTATTTGATATAACTGTCCTCACAACTGAGAACCTTCATGTCTGTAAAGGAAGGAAACGTGCCAGCGGCTTAATGCTGTTGTTCTCTGTATGTGTGCTGGTAAAATAGTTTTTTCTTAGCTGAAATGGCATAAAGTTCAGATATTTACAAAGATACCAAGAACAGGAATCTGTCATAGCATTTAACTTGGAAATCATCTAATAGGCTAATCTTACCTTGTTCATTGGGTTAATTTGTGGGTTTAAAGGTTAAGAGGTTGCAGCATCCCTGATGTTAATACATTTGAAGCATTGAGCTTTCATCTGTCTCCATGTTCACACTTGAACCCAGATGGCGTTTCTTTCCGTGTTGATTTTTAAGGAGAGTCTGCAGCACTAAGAAGCTTACTGCTCAACCCGCACCTTAGACAGTTGATGGTCAGCCTCGATCAGGGAGACAACAAGGCAAAGCTCATGAGAGCCTGCATGCAGGAGCCCCTGTTTGTGGAGTTTGCTGACTGCTGTTTAAGGATTGTGGAACCGTCCCAGAACGAGGATTCTTAAGATGATGATTATGCTGTCTGCTTAAGGATGTGCTTGACTCTTGGAACCTGTCTGCTCCTTCTCCCAGGAGACCAGCAAGTGTGGGGCCCTAAGCAAGGGTGGTGAGTTCCAGACCAGCTGACATAGGGTAGGTCATGCAGCTCTTCACCTCCATCGCTGTGGGCTTGGGTTTCAGGCAGATGGGGGTACTCTCAAGGTGGCAAACTGTTTATAGAGAGAAAACTCGAGAAAACTTAAGATGGTTGTTTTTAAATGTTTTATTGATAGACATCATGAATGATATCATTTTTCAAGTTTCAAACCCATTTGAGTTAAAACTTGCTCAGTGTTATTAAATAAAATCAAGATGTAGTTTTATGGTACATTGCATCGCTTGTCATCCTTGGTTTATAATCTAATTGCTTGAAATTATGTTAAATAAACCAGCAACATATTTAGTAGTAAGGTTTTGTTCATTTTTAAGGAACTAAATGCAAAATTTCTCCCAGCCAAAATTTCAGAGCTGATTTCTGGCTGACTTTGCCTGTTCTGTTTGTGGGGAATAGGGGGTGGGGGGCGGGAGGCAGGGAAGTATAGTGATGGACACCACCACTGAGTTGGATCTGTGAAGGTAGTAAAATGTGGTGAAGTTCTCTGTGGCCCTGATATTTCTTATTCTTAATCCTGTTTGGTAACTACCAGCCCCGACACGGCCTGAGGTGTAGATTGGAGCCCCAGGCCCACTGGTACAGTCACTGCCACAGCCCTGGCTGGCAGGCACAGTCACGTGTGCTGTGGCAGTCGTTTGGCAGCTGTGTGTTGATTAAATGTCTTTGGCAAGGCAGCTGGCAGGAAAAGGCCTTGAGAAACAAAGGCACCAAGGATCACCCAGCCAGGTGAGGACAGAAGGTGGGAAGAGATCACGGGTGGCTCAGCCTGTGTCTTTCCAGCAGAATCTGATTAAAGCCAGTAACACTGTAGGGCGAAGGTTCAGGGCAGATGTCAGCATAGCGCAGTGGAGACTTTCTGCAGTGAAACCTTATCGAGCCCTAGGGAGAGAGATGCAGGGAGGTGTGCACAAGTAAATACCGGTGTGAGTCAGCAGGAGCAGGACTGAGTGAATCAATGAATTTTTTTTTCTTGTGAGGAAGACTGTCCCTAAGCTAACATCTGTTGCTAATCTTCCTCTTTTTGCTTGAGGAAGATTCTATTTTATATGCGGGATACCACCACAGCATGGCTTGATGAGTGGTGTGTAGGTTTGCGTCCAGGATCCAAACCCACGAACCCGGGTCTGCTGAAGTGGAGCACACTGAACTTTAACTACCATGCCACCAGGCTGGCCCCAGTGATTTTTTTTGCCTTATTCTAAAAATAGTGGCCAAGTCCAAAGCAGTATTAAAATATAAAATTTCAAATCCATTCATTGTGAGACAAGTGAGGAGACACTAGGAGGGCGCTCTCCCCTACCAGGAGTATCGCCTGTCACATTCTTATGACTGCCTAAAGCTGGAAGATCAAACAGTTACACTTCTGTTTACACTCTGGCTAGCCCGTGTGTGTTGGTTATCATGGGAGATTTTATCCAGATTATGGCCTGTAGTAATTCCTCTGGTATGAAAATTCAATGTTTCCTTCCCTCTGCCTTGTCAGTGTCACTAATCCTTGCTGTAACCCCATGTAATAGGTTGAGTATTAGCCCATTTTATGTGCTGGCTGACTATTTTTCCCTGGCTGCCCATAATGAAAAAAAAGGGCACTTGGACGTCACCTGCTTGTCATTTCCTCAGCTGGAATAGGAGTTAAACCAAGTCATACGATTTGAGGAAAGCATAGTGCTAAATCCAGTGCCATTGGAGGGAATAAGCTGTCATCACAACCCTAACTTTTTGAAAGTGGAGCTAGTTAAAAGGAGATTCAGAGGAGATGCTAGAACACTTAGAGACAATTTCTAAAAAGGGAATAGGAATGGGCTCTGGAAAATTCCTAGTTGTATTGCTGGAAACTATCCAAACCCACAGCCAGTTGGGGAGCACAGGCTTCTGGTTTCCCCAGCAGGGTTAGGACAGCTCTTGTCCCAGCCTCAGTCCTGCTCCTGCTAGACTCTCCTGGGCTTTCCCTCTGCCTTCCACAGTGGGGTCTGAAGGACCCAGAGCTGTCACGGTCAGGAGTGCCATCCTGCCACACAGCTTACCTGAGGCAGTGCTCGGATGGACATGACGCCAGCTTGTTCTTGTTGTGCTGTCTGGATGGTGTAGGTACTGGGGCTGCCCACGGGCAGCTGGAGGCAGGCCCAGACCACTAGTTTCCTCTGAAAGCCGCGTACGCCCACCGCTGCGTTGGCCAGGACCAGTCCAAGGGGCCAGAGGCGGATTATTGCCCCCAGGAGCCTGGTCTGTGCCTGGGGCAGCGGGAAGGAGCTTGGGGAATGGGGAGCTTGAGACAAGTGTTTTTCTTCCACACCATCCAGTTCTTTAGAAGCAAGGCAGGCCATTCTGATCTTAAAAAGAGAACACCACTTTATAGCTTTCAATTTATTAGCTCTCTCAATGGAAGTGGAAACCAAAACTATCTTTAATAAATCAGCTTAACAAGGTGAACTGAAGGGCACCTGGCCGTGAACAACTGGATGCCTTCAACTAGATGGGCTCTGTGTGGCAGAACTTTATACCCAAGGCAACAGTGCTTAGACCCTACCTACAAATGCTGCTTTACAAAATAATAGCCTTATTGAGATCTAACTGATAGACCATAAGCCCGCCCTTCTAAAGTATTCAATTCCATGGTTTTTAGTATATTCCCAGAGTTGCTTATGCCACTCCTTGCTGTGTCACAACCACCCTGCAGTGTAGGTGGGGTTGTGCCCATTTCATACATGAGGAACACGAGGCCACCCATTTTGCAGTGGCAGGGCCAGCATGCCAACTGGCTCTATCTGGTACCAAAATACCGTTGTCCACCCTCACTTCTCAAGTCAGATACTCACTCTCCACCTCTGCCATGCACGCTGGATGACCATGGCAGCTGTGTGCAGCCTCTGGATGTGTTTCCGAGTTAACCAGGAACGAATGGCTAAGGGGTTTGCCCAGAAACAGGAAAGAGTAGAAAAATGTTCATTAGAGCTATCGGTAACCTGGCTCTGTGGTGACACCAGAGCAGCTGTCAAGGTTTGAAATAGGTACTTTTTCAATGAATGGCAGCGTCGGGCCACTACATAAGGTAAGGTACCAAAGTCAATATATAATGCAAAACTGGCTCTGGAAAACCCCTCTCAGACTGCCCACAGACTTGGAGAGACCTACACAGTGAGGGGGCAGCCGGGAGCAGGCTCAGTCTGGGGCAATGCCCAGGGAACAAGAGGGATCAAATCGTCTGCATCTTTTTAAATTATTTCTATTTTTTGGAAACCCTCAGTTGAATTGCTTGCTTGCTTGATGAAACCACGAATGACACCGCCATAGACTCACATGCTGGTTAAGGTAATAACTTGCTGGATGGTGGGCTGATCATGTGGCAATTTTAATTTTCTTCTCTTGAAATTTCAGCATTTTCTGATTCTTTTTGGTACAATGATATTCAGAAAAGGGGCTATTCCATTAAATACTAATCCATTTGGATTCTAGAAGACTAAAAAGTTTGAAGACAAACCTAAAATTCACCTGTCATCTCACCAACCCACATGGTTTTCTCGTTTCCTCATATGAGTCTTTCATGCCTGTCCCCTCAGAAATGCACCTTACAGAGGTGGCATCACTTTTGATGTGTAGTTTGGTATCCAGGTTTGAACATCATATTGGAAGTGGTTTTCCATTAAGTTTAAAGTATTCCTTAAAAAGACTTCTTAGCTGCATCATAAGGATGGCCCATAATGTAGCCATGACTCCACCACTGTCAGGTATTTGGGTTGTTCCTAGTATTTTTATTTTTCAAAATAAGACTGCTACGAACATGGTTCATACATCTCTTCCTTTGATGAATCAAATCTTGTCAGTTTTTACCTTCTTAAACTCATTAGAAGCCCTGCAGCCCAGCAGGTAAGGATTTGAGTTGTCATAAAGGGAAAAAAAAGATGCTATAAACAGCTATTGAGATCTGGGAAAGGGGGCATTACAGGCACATTTTTAGCCTGTTACCTACAGTGCACCCTTACTCATGGTGTGACCTGGTTTCCACTGAACTGGAGAGATGCTCTCAGTGAGGTGGACAGGAAATTTGAATCCCAGGGCACCATAGGGTTGTGCCATCACTTGAGGCTGGGACACAGTTAGCTTTGCTTTGGGGATTTGGCGAGCAGCATTTCAAAGGAAACAGGTATCAGGTGGGGTCTGTGTGCAATCGCTGACAGTGGCTGCATTTAGGCCTGCCTGTTGGCCTGGAATGATGGCTGCCTGCCCAGGGCCCCAGCTCTCCTACCTGCCTGGATGAGCACAGCAGCCCGCCTCTGCCTCTCCTGCTTGCGGTGCCGGTGTCGCCTCCAGCCACCCTGGATGCAGCGGGCACACTGCTCCAGCACCTGTGCACGCCCACGTTCCAGAAGCTCTAGCTGGGAGAAGGGACATCACTGAGGTCCTGAGCCTCTCCCCCTGCCCTGAGGAGGGCCCAGATCCTGTCCTGCTGAGGACAGCACACAGCTGGCTTCTATAATCTCCGTTCCTCATCCCAACCAGCTCACCATGGAGTCAGTCATGAACACCTTGGTTCTGCCACAGTACACTGGGGCTGGCATAGCCTCCGCTGGGTCACCAGGTATGGCTGCTGCCTGAGTTAGAGCTGGCAGAGTGTGGAGGATGTCCTGGAGGAGAGGTTGCAGCGTGGCCTCCTCAGTGTGTGGAGACCATTCTAGGGGATGGGAGACAGAGGTCCCATCAGTGCGTGGTCATCTATACACATCTGTGGCCTTAAGAAACTGGTTCTGGTCTCCCCAACATTCCACAGGCTTCTCTCCTGCTGTTCTTGCCTCTAACCATTTCTACCTCGTCCTTTTTTTATGGGGAGATCAGAAGCAGCCCCTCTATTGTCTCTCAGGCCCCTGGCTGTTCTGAGTCTTGGAATCGCCACTTGTGGCTGTGCCCTGGACTGGCCTGCACCCTCCATTCCCATGGGTCCCGTTGGGCCAGCTCCCAAAAAGGCACTTGATGCCTGGACTTCAACCTGGAATCCCAGGCTGCTCACACAGCATTTGTTTCCAAGGCCCCAAACATGCTGATGGCCAAGCAGGACAGCCAGGCCACCCCTCAGCCCCTGACCCCTTACTCCTCGCCATGTATGGGAAAAGAGAGAACAAATCCCAGTCCTGTGGAGGCCCAGTGGGTCCCCCTGCCTGCCCTCCCGCATCTTGCAGGGCTGACTCCTGCAGAGGGAAGATTTACCTGAGGGCTCTGACCACCTTTAGCTGCCCAGTGCCTCTCTGGAGACAGAGGCTGCCAAAGAAGATGCCGCAGATGAGAAACAGCAGCAAAAATCAACCAGGGGCCAGGGGGGCTTTGGGCAAGAGGCACAGAGCAGTAGAGCAAACCATGGAGAGAGGGGGGAGAAAAGAGGTAGGGAGAAAGGATGAGAGGAAAGTGACAAAACTGTGTTCAAGAGAAGAGAAAAAAAAACAGAGCAGAATTGTCCCACCTGGGTCTGGTGGGCCCCAGGGTAAGGCTGTGTGGGTGCAGGGAGCAGCTGGTGCTGGGCTGGGGTCTTCCTGGGTGGGGTCTCACACCCTGTCCTTGGCCTCAACCCTCACTCCCACAGCCTCAGTGATATCCGCATGCTGACAACCCCCAAATTGGGGCCACAGGCAAGACGTCCCCTTGAGGTTAAAGCTTGCCGAGGGTCTTGCAGACGTCTCCACTGGATGACTTGAGGCCTGGAGCTCGTCAGCCCTGGCAGGGCTCAGCAGCTGCCCCAAACCTCTCTTCCCCACTGGCCAGGCATAGTTAATTTTCTCCTTTCCTGTCCCTCTGCATCCAACCAAACGCTTGCTGGTCTGACCAGTTTCTTCTCAGCATTTCCTGACTGCCCACATCCTTAGCTTCTCTCTGCTCTGGCCAGCTTAACAGCCTCACTCCCATGGCCTGCCCTGGGGCCCCCACGGTGGTCTCCATGTCACTCCGTTCTTCCCCAGAAGTGCCTCCCATCTGCCCAGAGAATAAAATCCAGCTTCTGTGACTGGGCCCTGCCTGTCACTGCAGCCTCACCTCCCCATTCTCTGTCCTTTATGAGCCAGCACCACTGAATGGCCTGGAGCTCCTCTCACACAGTGCCGTCTCCTGCCTGCAGGCCTCTGTTCAGATTACTTCTTTCATGTGGAATGCCCTTGACCTGGCTAATCCCATCTGTCCTCAGACACCACCTCTTCCAGGAAGTCTTCCCTGATTCACATCTCCCCAGCACCACCCACAACATCCTGTTCCTAGCTATGCCCTTTCCACTTTTCCCACTCTTCAATTGTTTTTTGAGTCTGTTTCCTCTATTGAACCAAGAACCATGAAGGCAGGGCTGTGTTTTATTCATCTCTGAACCCCCGCCCCTAGCCCTGGGATGGCCCAGCACAGGTGCTTAGTAAACTGTGGTTGAACAAATGACTAACAGACGTGCCCCTCTCACCTGAGCGCCCTTCATCAAGAGACAGGCTGCAGGGACCAGGGGATGTGCGAGGACGGAGCCTTCTCAGCAATTCATATCGTTCCACGAAGTTCTGGTGAGACACTCTGGAAGCAAAAGCAGGTGGAAGAGGAGAATGCGGTTACTTCATCCATGAGCCAGGCACAGTGCTCGGGGTGCAACACGAGTTATCTCATATTTAATCTGCTCAACAGCCCAGCAGGGGCTGCCTGACTGTGCCCACTGAATGGACGAGGTTGTGGTTCTGGAGAGATTACTAGGGTCACTCAGCGGGAAGTCAGTGGAGACCATTTTTAAACTGAGCCTGCTCTTCCTGTGGCCTTGATCTACCAAAACAATCAGTGTCTTGCCCTTTCAGTAGAGGATTTGCAGTCTGCTTCCTTCCAAAGGGGCCTGCAGGCCTCTCCCCAGCCTAGACCATTCCTACTGCGCACACGTGCTCAGCCTCATCTCCACCAGCCCTCTCTGACCCCACAGTCTCCTCCACTTCCTCCTGATTTCTCTGTTCCCCTTCATGGTGCTTCTCTCAATGGCTGGTGACACCTGATACCTGTACTTCCTCCTCCTTAGTCTGGCTTCTGTCCCAACAGTGCTACTGCACCAGTGTGGCTCTCGTCACAGCCATTGGCTGTGCCACAAATCCAGTTGTCAGTGCTCGGTCTTCCTCTTGCCCAGCCTGTGGGCAGCAGGTGCCCAGCTGACCCCTCTCCCTTGGAGAGCTCTCTCTCTCAGCCTCCAGGACACCCACTATCCTGGCTTCCTCCTTCACCCATGGCTCCTTGCAAGTTGTTGTTGCTGGTGTCTCCTCCTCTCAGGATGTGGGCATTCTTCAGGGAATGGCTGCAGACCCCCTCTCTCTCCCCCTAGGTGATTTCCTCCTTGCTCATGGTGTTAAGACCCGCATGTGCTCCAGTTCTTAAAGCTCTACTGAGCCCCGAGCCTGTCTCACAGCCGTTTCAAACCTGATGAGGCCATACTCCTGACCCTGCCCTCGCTTCCCACCGTCCAACCTGGGCCTTCCCCAGACCATCCTATCTGGGAGAACTTTCTCCTGATTCATCCATTTGCCCAGACGGAAGCCTAGAAGTTGCTTCTGTGGCCTGGAAGTTGACTGCTCCCCTGCCCAATACCCCCTGGTGGATCAATCCACAGTCCTATTTCTGTTGAAGCCATACACCAATCTTACACATTTCTCTCCATTTTTCACTGCTGCCACCCTCATCTGGGCCACCATCTGGCCTGCGCACCTGTCACAGCCTTCTCACTCACCTCCTCCCTTCTCTCCTGACCCTATGTCCAACCTCCGCAAAGCAGCCACAGGGATCTTCTTAGAATATGAATGAGAGCACAGTGCTCCCTCCTTAGAATATCCAGTGGCTTCCATGGCACTCAGGACAAACTGCAAAGTCCCAGCGTGCCCTACGAGATGCTGGCTCCTCGCCCCTCTCTTCCCGTTCCTGGTTCTCTATGCTCCAGTCACTTTAGCATCTCCCTGTTCCTAACCTGCGAGCTCTGAGGTTGCTGTTCCCTTGGCCTGCAATGCTCTCCCACCTCAAACCTTCCCAGGCTGGCCCTTTCACTTCCTGGAGGCCTGACTGCTTTGAGGGCCCCTCCCTGACCAGCCCAAGGAGCCTCTTCCCCTGTCAGTCTACCTAACAGCAGTCTTGGTTTCTCTCCTAGCACTGATTTACTTTAGACTTCTCGTTCTTGTTTCCACAGGAATGTATGCCCCAAGAGGGCAGAGACTCACCTTCCTTATTGACTGATATATACTAGAAACAGTGCCTGGTACAAAATAGTGCAAAGAAAGTGAATGGAAAAATGAACATGTGCAGCCCCTTGAGTTCCAGGTTGACTTCGCAGATCCACCTCTTTCTCCTCACGTCCTTATCCTTCTCTGGTCTGGGCAGGCTCTGGTTGGGCCTGAGTGCTAAGCTCCACCCTGGCATTGGCCCTGCCCCCTGCAGTACTTGGCCCACTCACCGGATGGGGAAGCCAGCGGCACTGATGTGAATGGTCTCCACGAGGCCACAGGCCTCCAGCTGGCTCAGGACCTGCAAGGGTGGGGAGACAGGGTGGGTACCTGCAGCATGGGGCCGGCAGGCCAGAAATGCCACTCCTGTGACCTGACTGGTGTGGACCTGCAGGCTCTCCTGAGGCTCAGCTGATGGGGGTATACTCTCTGAGGCAGTGAGAAATCAAGGGGCCTTGAGAAAATCTCACTGCTGGAAAGGCTTCTGGAGGCCCCAGGTCCCCTCATCTGATGCATGGCTTCTGAGACAGTGGAGGCAGGTGCTGGCTCTGTCTCACCAGTCCTAGCAGCGCAGAGGTGCTCTGCTACACAATGCAGCCCAACCCAATTCCTCTTTTTTATTTATTTTATATTTTGCAGGCAATAGAGTGAGTCACAGCTGAGGGGCAGGGGAGATTATTTTGTGAAGATTCTTCTGGGACCTGAATGAAGGTCTTTACCACAGAGCAAAGTGGCCCTGGCTATAAACCTTAAGCCACATCTACCAGTTGACTGTGGGGCGCTTTCCAGCATCGTCCACCACTCACACCTCATCCACATCCCTTGAAGCCCAGTACTCTGAGCAAAGGGCAGCTGCTGGCCACAGAGTGCTTTTGTGCAAATTAGAAAAAACTATACCTCCAGTCAGAAATAGCCACACTGTGCACAGAATGTAAGGTGACACAGACTTTCAGCTAATCACAAAAGTCACCTGTTCCTCTGGGCAGCTTCAGTCTCTCATTAGGGTACATGGCTTGGTGAGCAGAGAATAAGATGCACTGGAGTCCCTTTGCCTCCTTCACTAGGTCACAGACCACACAACCATACGTGACTGTCCAGACAAAGCAGGGTAGACAAGCCCTCCCTAATGTCAGGCCCAACCTGGGAGGCCCCCTCCGGTCACTCCATTTGGAGCAGATGTTCTGCCCTTCATCCCTCCAGGGCCTTGGCCAGATGGGACTCTCTGCAAAGCAGCTCTGGCTCAGTGTGAATTACCTCCTCCCGGAGGAAGGTCTGCGCCTGGCCCTGGCCGTTGGGCTTGATGCAGCGGATGTAGTGGGGTGTGGTCCTATGCAGGACCTGCAGAAGCTGCTCCAGGGAGGCCTGCAGAAGGGAGAGACCGTGGGGTCAGGCAGGGACTGGGGCTGCCTGGGGGCATCAGCGGGGCCCTGGTTAGTGACCACATCAAACACCTCCAGCAGCCCTCCCAGCCCCAAGACCAGGATACTCACGTGCTCTGGGATGACCACTCGAGGCTCTCACTGAGTGTGCCCAAAGCACACTCCTCTCCTGACCTCCCACTGCTCCTCACCTCTGCCTCCCAGGGACCTTCTTGATGTGTGACCCTCCACCTGATTGGTCTCCCTGCATCTGGCCCAGCCTCCCCCCAACTCATCTTCCTCACAAGAGCAATCCTCCTGCAAGAGAACAATCTCAGAAACCCCTGCAATCCATTCAGGCAACAGCTATTATTATTAAGCCTGTCTTATGTGCTGGAAGCTGTGCCAGGGCTGTGACACAGGCAGTCTGCTGCTGTCTCAGAGCTCAGGGTCTAACAGGCCACACAGATATTGGATGGGTCCCCTCAATGATGTGTCTGCTGCTGGGCAGGAAAGTGCTACTCAAACCTGGGCACCCCAGGAGGCCTCCTCAAGGAGGAGATGGTAACACAAAAGTCTGAAGGGTGAGAAGGGTAAACTAAGCAAAGTGGCATGGAGGGTGGAATTGAAGGGGCAGTGGTGAGGAGCATCCCAGGATGGTGAAGCACAATATGCAAGGGCTGAGAGACAGTAGAAAGCATAAGATACTGGAGGAGGTGACAAATGTGCTCAAGCTGAGGACGGAGTTTGAGTAGGAAGGTGGAGAACTGGGAATGGGCCACCGAGGTTCTTGTGACTATTGCTTTTCCATGATCACCCTATCAGTAGTGGGTGAGAGGCCCCCACTGTACCACCCACAGGCCCCTAGGCTTCCCGTCATGTCAATTATACCAGAGAGTCTATTTGTCTGTTTCTTGTCTCATCTTCCACATGGGACTATCAACTCTGTGCAGACCAGGGCCATGTCTATGTGACTCATCAAGGCTCCTCAGCAAACAGCACCAATTCTGGGAGATGCTCAGTAAACATTTGAGATTGATGAGTGAACCAAACACATCACATCAGCACCACCAGACCCACCTTGAACTTGGACACCACGGTCAACACAGGGGCCCTGCTCTGTCCCTGTTCCTCCTGGGACTTCTCTTCAGGGTCAGTAGGAAACAGCACCTTGAGCACAGGGTCCTGGGATTGCTGCAGGAGCCTGGTCAGCTCAGGGGGGATGGGGTCCTGTTGGGAAAAGACAAGTGCAGTGGGTGAGGGCAGATGGAATGCTACCCTGGGCTGCCCATGGGCTTGCCAGCCCTGCTCACCCAGGCCCCAGAAGAAGGGCTTCCAGGGAGGGCAGGGCCCAAGACAGAGAGAAGAGCTGGTCCACTGGATGCCTAGAAACTAGGAGATCCAGTGTGACATGAGTCATTTCTGGGCAGGTCATGTCTGATTAGCAGAGACCTCAGGCAGGTAGGCCCAGGAGGTGATCCTGGATTCTGGGAGGATGTTCAGGAGGGAGAGGACACACGATAGGAAACTACTATGTACATGCAGAATGACTCAGCATCTCTTTCCAAGCAGGCTCGCACAGGCCCTGGCCCAGCCCTCACCTTGTTTTTCTCCACCAGGCCTGCGGTGTGGTAGCGCACAGGCCCTGCGTAATGCACCACGATGAAGCTGGGCTCCCGGCTGAGCTTGTTGTGGCCCAGGCAGGGCCTGCCTGCTAGGGCACTCTCAATGCGTGTCTGGAGCTGGGCTGCACTGCTTGGCCGATTAAGGCGGCATTCCTGTGTGGGGCAGGATTGGCAGTCAGCCACAAAAATGAGAGGGCTCACCACAACCCTCGCAGTCCCCACCCTGTGGCCCCCATGGCAGCAGAGATGTCACACCAGCATCACAGTGACTCTGAGAGGGAGGGAATATAGGGATTAGCAAACCCATGTGGCAGATGGGGAGACAGAGGCACAGAGAGGGATAGTCTTCAAGGCCCCAGAAAAGCCCAAAGCGCAACTCTGGTGCTCAGCACACTAGCTGAGCCTCCCCACCTCATTTATGAGGGAGCAGATGCTGAGGGGGCTTCCCTCGATGAGATCCAAACAGGTCTGGTTGTCCTGGTAGTTGACAAATGACCACTCCAGGCCCTCAACTGTGTATTCCTCCTAGGGAGCAAAAGTCAGGGGGCGGGGGTAGAAGGCAGCTATGGTCTGAGGCCCAGATGGGCCATCCCATGGCTGGTCTCAGTACCACAGCATATTCCGGAACAGCATCAAAGAAGGAACAAAAGGCTCCTGGTCAGATCCTGGGATGGGGCTGAGGGGTCAGGAAGAGACAGAGGATACAGCAGGCCTGCCCCAGCCTCACCTGCTGAGCCCTTAGGTAGTGAGCCACAAAGTGCTGCTGCAGTTTCTCGTTGGCGTAGTTGATGCACAACTGTTCCAGACTATTGTGGGGAAATGACTCAAATCCGTACACATCCAGCAGGCCTGGGAGGATGGGGAAGAACCATGGGGCCACTGCAGGGAACAGGTGGGGTGGGTCGGGGGTACTACAGGAGCCCAGGGTGGCTAGGCTCCTGCTCAAGCCTCATACTTGGCAGCCTGGGGATGAGGTTGAGTGAGCATCCCACCGCACACGACCCCAGGGTGGTTCCTATCTCTGCCTCATGGACCCTCAGAACTCAGAGCAGGAAGAGAGGCTGAATGAAGAGTGAGGGGCAGCCCAGGGCACCAGGTCCACTTTTGAGTCTGAATCCTCTGGTCCTGGTAGGCCCCTCCTGTGAGGGAACCAGGTCCCAGGGAACATGTTCTGTGTCCACTCCAGTCTGGAGGGCCTTGGTTCACCAGCTCAGTTGGTGCCCAGGATTCCACCATTCCATGAGCAAACTTCACTGGTGCCTTTGAGCTCTACTTCCTCCCCAACCTGACTATCACACCCAGGTTCCAACGATGTTATCATGTCCCCAGGTGCCTTCTAAGCCAGCTCTTTTACCTCTCCCCTACTACTCTCCTGAGACTGGAGCTGAGTCTCTAGGGAGAGAAGGGCCCTGACAGACAAGGCACCATCTGAGTCTTCCTGGAGAGCTACGGACAGGGCAGATGTACACAGAGATGTCCTCTCCCAAACACTCGTGGACGGATGAAGAGGGAGGGGTGCAGAGAAGGGAAAGGAGTCTCCTGGAGTCACACAGTGCTCCTGCCTCTCATCCAGGGCTCTCTTGTTCTTTTTCTGAAGGAGTGCTCCTAGCAAGGTGAACCCCTGCTACCTATGAAAGTGCTCCAGGAGCTCGGGTCTGCGCAGATGCTGCTGTTGATCACTGATACCAGCCAGTCAAACAGCCTGTTGGGGTGGGAGGAAGAGTGGAACCTGGTGAGAGGAGGTGAGGCTGAGCCTGAGGGGTGGCAAAATTACACCTCCAGCCAGGGTGCCACACCCTGGAGGGCCTGTATTCTGAGCCTGACGGGTCAAGGCCTAAACCCTCTCCTGTTTCCTGCCCATGCTGTCTGGACCTACTACAAATGCACGCTGTGGTCGTGCATGTTCCCAGGTACACACAAACATGGCCTGTCCTCCCAGCAAGACTGAGCACAGGACCAATGAGACTCTGGGGCCAGACAGGGAGTGGGTCTGCATCAGTCACATGGCCTGACAGCCGGCTGGTGTCTTGACTAGAAGGGGCTATTGGGCAAGCCTGGGTGGGATTTGTAAAGAACCAAATTGACTAGACTCGAGGAAAACTCTACCTGTGGAGCCCAGAGCTCAAGGCCCTGCCCCGCCGTGTCCCCCACTCAGTCCTGTACAAGTGAACCCGAGTCACCTGAGGCCAAGAGTGGCATCTTGCACTCTGGAACCATCCCTACCCCAGAAGATGAGGTAGTTATGGTACAACATGGTGACATGTACAACATTATTAAGAGATTTCTTCCTTATAATTTTTCTTAAAGTAATTGCTCTGCAACTCTTTTCAACTGGTTTCTGTTTTTGCAACAAGGGCTTCAAATTCTCATCAGAGGTACTAAAAACAAGTGACCTGTTATTTACTGTGTGTGAAGTGTTCTATGGTTAGAGGTCCACTCTGTGATCATCACACTTAATTTTATCTACTCATTTTGCAGCAACTTGACACAAAGACTTTAAAAATCTTTGGCCTGAAATTAGCTTCGAGGCAACAGGAACTGAATCTCTTACTGAAATGGGTTCAGTCTGGGCCCCACTGCCCTGGGGTCGTTTTTCCTCAGCAGTGCTTCTCAGGCTCTTGGCTCTTTGAGAAGTTCATTAAAGCAGGGGGACCCTCTCCCCAGAAGGGTGTCTAAGTTGCCATGTGCTCATGCACACACAGAAATACACAGGTTCTGTCCCATAATTTCAGAGAATTCTGGGCCCCTTGATGCCCTTACAAGGCATCTTGAAGGTTCTCAGAACCCAGGGTGAGAAACCATCATTAACCACACGGCCAGAGCGTAGAGATGCTTATGTAACCCAACAGGAAAAGGCCAGGACCCCTACCTTCGCCCTGTTCTGGGCTCCCACTTGCTATACACTGTGTTGCTCAAGACTGTGAGCTGAGCTGCTGGCTCTGCCACCATCTATCAAATTCCCCAGGTGACTACAAAGACCTGAAGGACAGGGCACATGGAGACAGGAACCTATTCACCCATGAGTCTGACCCTGAACTATGAGGGCCCTAGATCACCTTTGGGGCCTACCTTGCCAGCAGAGAGCTAGGCAGGTTTTCTTCACCTATCACTAATGTCAAGGTAGGCTCCTGTACTTTCGTAATGAACTGCATCTAGGCCAGGAATGTGGCAACTTCCCCACGCAGAGTACTTAGGAATCAAGGCCAGGGGCCTTGCTTGGGGAAAACCCAGGAGCCACCTCCCCAGGGGTCTGCTTTATCTGGCAAACCTCACCCTAGGCCTGCTGCTGATGGTGTCTGGTCCACACCCAGAGAGAGGGAGAACTTGGGGGGAGGGCAAGGGGCAGGGCACTGCTCACCGTGAATAGACCAGTTTGGCCAGACAGTCTCTGCGGGTGTCACACTCGGCTCGGGAGCAGGGCTTCCGGAACACCTGCTGCTGCCTGCCTGCCCTGATGGTTCTAATCCGCAGTGTCTCCAGCAGTGGGTCTTCTGGGAGCAGCAGCAGCAAGGCCGATGTCCTGACAGAGCCTAGGAGGGACAAATCACCCTCCATCCAAACAGCCCTCTTCACAAGGCACAGTGCAGTTGTCACAGTGGAACCATGACCACTCAACTGGACAGAGGAGACCTATGTTCTGGTGGATGCGGAGACTCACTGACAGCCTCCAAAGTGGCAGAGGCAGGACTGGAACTCAGGACTTCTATGTCCTAGTCCACACTGCCACGTGTGGGACAAATCACTTTACGAACTCTCTGATTGTCGTTTTCTCATCTGTAAAACAGGGACCATGTTGTCTGTCTCACCACAGATGGGGTGAGGAGTAACTTATCCAGGGCAGGGCCCTACAGCTGATGGTTCCATCAAGGGCATCAGATTCCAAATTTCACCCTCTGGCCTCCCACCCAATCCCGCCAAGGCTCGCTCTTTTTCTGGGCAAGGCCTGCCCTGCTCCCTGGAGTGTGACCAAAGCCTGAGGTGCAGGCCCTGACCCTTGCCCTCACACTTGGCATCGTCCATCAGCTGGCAGGGTTGGGCTTCGTCCTCATAGTCAGCAAACCGGATGTTGCCGAGGTGCAGCAGTCCAGCTAGGACCTGAGGGGCAGGAGAGGAGACGAAGTGGGCACCTTCCCAGGGGCTGAAGCCTCGCCTGGGAAGGGCTTCTCTCCTGCTGAATACAATCATAACAGAATAATAGCAGTTCCCAATGACTGCCCACTTACTACATGACTCTGCCAGGCACGATTTGGTGCAAGTTATATGCACCATCTTGTTTAATCTTTTCAGCAATCAGTGAGGCATGTGCTGTTATGATGCCCATGACAGAGATGAGACGGGGAGAGGTTAAGTCACAAGCCTAAGGCCACACTCTTGGTAAAGGTGAAGGGTACGATCAGAACCCAGGCAGTGGACTTCAGATGCCTCCCAGAGCAGCCAGTGGGACCCCATGTTACTCACTGTCTGTCCCTCTGCCTCCCACTCTCTAGGAGCAGACTGTGTGGGAACACTACTCCTGTTACTGCTGGACCAGGTTACTTCTGTGTTTGATGGGAATTTGGCTCTGGCTTCCTTTGGCCCTCTCTCAGCACTGTTGGGATTCTGACAGCCCAGCCTGGGGAGGATCTGTGATCTTGGTCTCTGTACAATGGGTGCCTTCTTGCCTTTGCACTCAATGATCCACATGGATGAGCCCCCAGGGGCTGTAGAAAAGAGACCCCCAGGTCCAGCAACTTGGAAACCCTGGTATCGAGAGAGCAGCGCCTCTCCCATCATCTGTGTCCGGTCCCAGGCAGGGTGGCTCCACATGCTACAGGCTTTTCGGCCACAACGCACCCCAGGAAAAGACTGCTGTGCCAATGGGCAGTGTAGGGCAGAGAGTCATGCCACCCCCAAACCAGCACTCCTGGTGGGACTCCTAGCATTGTCCACTTGCCCTGGACTTGTCCCCATGTTCCGTCCTTCTGGCCAAGCTCTTGCCTGGCAGTGCCCATACTGGCCGTGATCCCTTCCCTGCCTGGGCAGCCCCCATGTGGAGGTGGAGATAATTTTCCACGTACTGCCATCTCCCTGCAGTGGCTTCCCTCTCTCTGTTGCCAGCCCTGTTAGTGGGTGGGTGAGGAGGTGACAGGGGAGGGAGGAGTCAGCCCTCTCAGCAGAGACAGATGGGAGAAGGGAGGCCATAGTAGGGATGAGAGGGGCCCAGCTCACCTGGGTCAGCACTATGTCCTGAGAGGAGGGTAAAAATGGTAGGAAGTCAGAATTACTGCATCTGGTACTAACTCTATCTGTATCACTTAGTGATGTCGGACCTTTGTAGGTCACTTTGCCTCTCTAGTTTTCTCTAGCATAAAATGGGAATAATCTTGGGGCTGGCCCAGTGGCGTAGTGGTTAAGTTTGCATGCTCCGATTTGGTGGCCCTGGGTTCGTGGGTTTGGATCCCGGGCATAGACCTGCACACTGGTCATCAAGCCATGCTATGGAGGTGTCCCACATACAAAACAGAGGAAGAGTGGCACAGATATTAGCTCAGTGACACTCTTCCTCAAGCAAAAAGAGGAAGATTATCCAAAGATATAGCTCAGGGCCAATCTTCCTCACAGAAAAGGGGAATAATCTGCATAGACACAGGGCTGTTGTAAAAACCAAGTGAACTAAGGGGTGTGAACATGACTTTAAAATTTTAACACACTAGACAAACATGAGGTAGCATTATTTCTCTGTTTTGATTATTGCAGTAATAGCTGATCTAAGCACCTTGCCCTCTGACCTCCGTGTATCACTGCCATGTTCTAAACCACATGTGCTCCATCACTGTTCTCTATGCCCCTGTCCACCCTGACCCTGTCTCCAGGCTCAGTGGCACAGAGGGGTGGTCCACTCCTTGGAGACTGTGCAGCAGAGCCCAAAGTCCTAGATTCTCAGCGAGAGACTCACAAGTTCCGAGAAGGCCCTGTGGACAAGGGGCTGCCCGTCCCCTCCACCAAATCTAAGTGGCCAGGCTCTTCTTCTTACCTTAAAGACGTTGTTCTGGGTGGGAGTCTCGATGCCCAAATGGAGCATGGCCTCTCTGGTCACCTCGAAACAATCCTCTGAAAAGTAATCCAAGTCACAGCCCAGTGTCAGGGCCAAAGGTCAGCAGGGGCATCGAGGGGTGAGGGAGGCAGGCCCTGTGCAAGGGTAGGTGGGTGCTGTTAGGCCAACCCAGGGTGCTCCCCCTACCTTCCAAGGTCCTCTCTGAGTTGGGGAGCCAGGAGAAGGCAGCTCCCTTGGGGAGGTGCCACTGGAGCCTCTCATCCGCACTGGCTCCTTTGCACATCTGTGGGGAGGGGTGGGCGGGTGGCTGAGCTAGGAGTGCGAGGCAAGCCCAGGCCTGCATAGGCTGGGACTGGGATGAGAGGAGTGAGAAATGCCAGTGACATCACAAGGCTGAGAGGTCCCTGTAGAGAGCCCAGGGCAGGCATGGGGGCAAAAAAGCTGCAAACAGTTCTGGATATCTCCAGCTCAATGCAAAAAACTCTGCTGAGGCCTATAGTCTGAGGAAAGCACAACTCCTGTCTGGGAGTCCCCAGTCCGAATCTGAGAGCGGGGAGACATACTCTCCATGCCTTGGGGGACCCCCAGTCTGATGGAAGAGGCACAGCTCCAGGGAAGTTCTTGTTCTGTCGGAGGAGACAGCTGCCATCCCAGGAGTTCTCAGTCTGACAAGGATGACAGTCCCAGTCTCAAGGACCTTTTGGTCTGACAGAAGGCAAAACATACCCCCTGCCAAAACCATGCTGGGAGCCAGGGTCCAGTGTGAGGCAGAAGTGTTGCATAAAGTTTGCAGGAGTAAGTGGTGGCGTTGCTGAAAGCCAGGTGAAGAGGCAGGCAGGAAGCATTGCGGGGGAGCGGTGGAGGAAGGGCTTAGAGGCACAGACCCATATCTACCCTGCACCTGGGCAGCTCTGGGCCCAGCCTAGCACAAACCTGGTAGAAGATGTGGAAGTTCCTCTCACTGGAGGCCTGGCAGGCCACTCGAGTTTTCTCTAGGAGGTAGGTTTGGACTGCAGCTCCGGTCATCTGCTGGGCACTGGACACAAGCAGGCCAGGGCTCATTAGTTGTCCATTCATTCCACAGCCATTTATTAGGCACTTATTGTGTGCCAGACTGCAACCTAGCAACTCCCACCAAGCGCTTCCACTTAGCCAGTAGGGCTCATGAGGACTAGGGACCACTCAGCAAGTCTGCGGGTGGTCTGGGATATTCTCATGCACCCAGCTCAGACGGGCAGGGCCAAGGCCTCTGTACATCATTTTGCCCCATCCCAAGGCAGGAGCAGAAGTCCCAGCTTCAAGTACACAGGTGTGGCCCAGACAGGTAGCATTTTAACTAGAAGTCCCTGAGCATGGGTAGAAGCCAGGAGGAACACATGGGCTGTGACAAGCACACTGCCCCTGGGTCCCTAAGGCTGGAGTAGCAGTAATTTTCCAGGTTCAGAGATCACGCTCAGGTTCATTTATCCCACATACACACGTGCCACAAGGAGCAGGGTTCTGTCCATAGGGGTGGCCCAGGCTGGAGACTGCCCCAGCCACTTTCAAACTCCCTGCCCCATCCTCCCACCAGCCAGGGTGGCAGCAGCGATTACCTGTTCACCTGGAGCTGGATGAACTTCCCAAAGCGACTGCTGTTGTTATTCCTCAGCGTGCAGGCATTCCCTACAGATCACACCTGCATTTATCCCACTCCCGTTTAGAGTCCTCATGGGCCAAGGTGGCCGCAGGTCAGCTGGGGGCATGTCCCTCTCCTCAAGTCACCTAAGGGCCCCTTTGTTGTTTTCCACATCACAGGGGACAGGACTAGGGAGAAGGCACTTGGCCTCAGCAAGTGCGATTCAGGAGAGTTAGAAGAACTTCCTTGCAATGAACTGGAATGAGCAAGCCTAGGCAGTCAGGGACTGTCTTTTTTGAAGGGAAAAGATCAAAACAAGCTGTCACTATTGAGTTAGACAGTAAGGCACAACATCTGGATTAAAGACCCAACATGGACACGAATTATTGCGAATCTGTAGATAAGTTTCCTTCTTCTCTGAACCATGAGGAAACTGTACAGAAGGATTTGGACTAGGTGAGCCACAGGTCCTCTCCAGCACCACTGTTACATCTGCCTGGGCTAGAGGGAGGGGACGGCTGAATGACATCACCTGTACTGGAAAGAGGTTGTTGCTACCTGGGAGGAGGTTGGGGGCTCCAAGGCAGTGAACCTCCAGAGAGGGTCTCAAAGCACTGCTCGTCTCCCTGGGAGGTGGCGAATCCCAGAGGAAATGGGACTGAGGTTACTGTGCAGAGGGCACTGAGCTCACCAAAGGCTTCCATGACAGGATTGGAGTTCAAGATTCGTTGCTCGATCCTCTCTGCAATCTTGTGGCTGTCCCAGGATGTAGGTGAGGCAGCCACCACAGCGTAGAACTTCATTAGGCAGCGGGATGTCCATGTCTGTGACAGAAACAGCCCTGTGGGAGCTGTGCTTATGTTCCCTCCCACTTCTTCGCCTGCCTGAGGGAATGGTGCCCACTAGAGCCCTCTTCTTCGCCATGCCTGTTGCTGACTAAATGGCTGAACGCTGAATTCAACTTCCCCCATCTGTGAAATGGGGGTGCTCCCTTCTGCTTCTAGCTCCAAAGGACACCTTTAAGAAATGAGGGGGGCTGGGGTAGAGAACGGACATCCCACCCTGACCTGAGGAGGCCACTCAGTGTCTCTGAGTGCTCACAGCTAATATTGATTACTCTGTGGCAGGCACTGGGCTAAGGACAAAGTCCGTGTATTTTCTTACCAACCCTATAGATGCAGGTGCAATTATATAACTGTTATCAAAATGATGAAACTGAGGCATAGACAAATTTTAAATTTTTTGAAGATCACATATCTAGTAAATGATAGGGCTCTGATTTGTACCCAGGCAATCTAATTATGAAATTCTTTTATTTTATTTTAAATTAGCTGAAATCAGGTATATTTTCATTTTAACTTCTAATTGTTTGTTGCTAGGACAAAGAAATATGATTGGTTCTTTATATATTGACTCTGTATCCTGTTCTTTGCTAAACTCTCTATGCCTCAACTTTTTAGTTGTAGTAGCTCTTTTGTAAATTCTTTAGGTTTTTCTATGAGGTGGGAGAGGTTCCCTCTCTTCTATTTTCTGAAAGAATTTGTGTAGAATTGGTAACATTATTTCCTTCAATATTTGGTGGAATTAAAAAATGCAGCCACCTGGGCCTGGAGCTTTCTTTGTGGAAAGGTTTTAACTATAACATCAATTTCTTTCATAGATTTAGACAATTCAGGTTATATATTTTTACTTGTGTGAGCTTTAGCCGTTTGTGTATTTCAAAATATTTCTCCATATCACCTAAATGGTAGAATTTATTGGAATAAAGTTGTTCATAATGATCTTATCAATCTGTAGGATCTTTAGTGACATCCATTCTTCTATTTCTGACAGTTAATTTGTGTCTTATTTTCTAAGTTTGACTGGAGAGTTACTGATTTTATTAATCATTTCAAACAGTCTTTGATTTATTTTTTCTATTATGTTCCTGTTTTATTGACTTTTCACTTTATTTCCTTCTTCTGCTTACTTTGGATTTATTTTATTCTTTTTTCCTCTCGTTTCTTAAGGTAGAAGCTCGGATCACTGATTTCTGTATTCTTTTCTAATACATGCATTTAATGCTACAAACTTCCCTCAAGGCACTCCTTTTTTTTTAAAAGCATACATTTTGATGTGTTGTGCTTCCATTTTCAATTGGTTCAAAGTATTTTCTTTTGTTTTATTTTTTAAGATTGGCCCTGAGATCTATTGCCAATCTTTTTCTTTTTCCTTCTTCTCCCCAAAGCCTGTCAGTACATAGTTGTGTATTTTAGTTGTAGGTCCTTCTAGTTCTGCCATGTGAGATGCCGCCTCAGCGTGGCTTGATGAGTGGTGCAAGGTCCGTGCCCAAGATCTGAACTGATGAAATCTTGGGCTGCCGAAGTGGAAAGCGTGAACTTAACCACTCGGCCATGGGGCGGGCCCTCCAAAGTATTTTCTAATATCTTGTGATTTCATCTTTGATGTGTAAGAAATTTGAAGGGTGTTGTTTAATTTGTAAATGCTTTGGGATTTTCCAGGTGTCTTTGTTATTCTAGTTCAATTCCACTCAAGACAGAGATCATAGTTTGTATGATTTTAATCTTTTCAAATTGAGATTTGTGTTGTGGCTCAGAATATGCTCTACAATGGTTTCATGTATACTTGAAAAGAATGCTCAAATCTCAAACTATAATTTTGATTTTATCTATTTCTCTTTTCAATTCTATTAGTTTTTGCTTCATGTATTTTGAAAACATTATTAGGTACATACACATTTAGTATTATGTTTTCTTCTTAATGAATTCAGCGATTTATCATTATGAAATGTCTCATCTTACCCTTAATAACATTCCTTGTTCTAACATCTGCTTTGTTCCACATTAACATAACTACTTCTGCTTTCTTTTGATTAGTGTTGGAATGGCATATCTTTTCCCATCCTTTTACTTTGGGCCTATCTATGCCTTAAAATTATAGTGTGTTACTTGAAGACATCATATAATTTGAGTCTTGCCTTTTAAAAAAAATCCAATCTGATATTGTCTTTTAATTGGAACGTTTAGTCTATCTACATTTAATGTGATAATCACTATGGTTAGGTTTAAATCTACCATCTTGGTTTTTTTTTTTTGATTTGTCCCATGTGATCTTTGTTACTTTTTCTTCTTTTATTGCCCGTGGTTGAATTTTCACGATTCCATTGTATCTCCAAAATAAATTGTTACTATCTTTCTCTTAAAGTGAATTATCTTTTAAAGAGACAAAAAATAAGATTTCATATCTCCAATGCTCTTTATTCCTTTGTATCAATCCAAATATTCCCCTGGTTTCATATTCCTTTTGCCTAAAGAACTTCCTTTAATATTTCTTGTAGTACAAGTCTGCTGGCAATTAATTCCTTCAACTTTTGTCTGAAAGTCTTTATTTCACTTTCATTTTTGAAGGATATTTTTGCTGGTAATAGAATTCTAGGTTGATATTTTCTTTTAGCACTTTAAAGATGTCACTGTATTATCTTTGGGCTTGCAGTTTTTGAAAGATGCCTATTCTCACTTTTGACTTTGTTCCTCTTTATGTAATGTTTCTTTATTTTTCTGGCTTCCTTTAAGGTTTTCTCCAGGATTTGGGGAAGATGGTGGCATAGGAGGACTCTGAACTCACCTGCTCCCATGGAGATGACAAATCTACAACTACCTGTAGAACAATTTCCTGAGAGAGATCTGGACACTGGATAAAAAGAACCCTCACAACAAGGCACAACACTGACAGGGTGGAAGAGGCAGAAACACACCTCTGTGGAGGAAAAAACCCACATCCTAGCCACGGCACTTCATGGCAAGGAGCAATCTTAAAGGTATGAAGATTCTCCTGGAGGGGCGGGGGAATCTGAGTGTGGGATCTGTGCCACAATAGGCATCCCAGTCTTTAGATTCAGCAAACTGAGATGAGATCCCATAATACCTGGGTTTGCTAGCTTTGAAAACCAAAGAGGAATATCCTCAGAAAAATCCTTAAACTTCAGAGAAAGAAAAATCTGCTCTTAAAGGGCACACACACAGATTCACCCATTCTGGAAACCAACACAAAAACACAAGAAAAGTGCATACTCTGTTGATAAAAGAGACTCACTTACTAAGCTCTGAGCACATCTCAGAGAGGCAAGAGGCAGCTGGGCCCACCCCTACAAGGACTGAGACACTGGCAGCCGTCATTACGGTGACCTAGATCAGTCCTGCTGACACAGACTCTGCCAGATGCCATTGGATTCCTTCCTCTAGCCTGTTAGTGCAGGGGTTTGCCCTACCCACTAGACAATTGAGTACAGCCAGGGCAGGCAGCCCACCCCAGGGACTGGCCCTGCCCACCCGCAAGCCTGAGGTGAACTTGTGGGCTTGTGTGGACAAGGTGTGTGGGACCTCTGCAGTCGGGGGAGTGAATGGGTCTACCTCACCTCAGTGGGGTGTGCATACGGGGTGGGCCTGTGTTAGTGGGGTGTCTGGGCCCATGGGTGGGGCATGTTGGCTGCAGCAGACTTGTGCTGCTGGCCACCTCAAACAGCTACACAGGGGATCTGCCCTGCTTTCCAACGCCTGAAATAATTATGTGCTGCCAAGTCTGGTGCCAGCCCGATCCATCTGTACTTTTGAGAGAGCCGATGAGAGCTGCATGGAACCACACCAGAGGCCTGCAGCAACTGTGAGCCCCTGAGCCTAGCAACCAGCCACCCTGGGGGCCTGACTTGCTTAGTTGCAGTATTTGAGTGCTATTAGACCTTGTAGCCCGACATGCAAGGGCTTACACTGTGCGGTCAAGTGACCACAGCAGCCACACACAGCTGAGCCTTACAACCAGCTGACCTGGGGACCAGATTAGCCTACCCGTGCACCCACAACAAGAGCAATGCCATTGTAGACAAGGGCACACATAGCCCATGCAGGGGACACTCCTGGAACATTTGAAACAGGTGACAAAAGGGAAGCACAGGGGGCCAGCCCTGTGGCATAGTGGTTAAATTTGGTGTGCTCTGCTTCCATGGCCCAGGTTTGTGGGTTCAGATTCCAGGTGTAGACTGACACCACTTGTCAGCCACGCTGTGGCTGCAAACCACACACAAAATAGAGGAAAGACTGGCATAGATAGTAGCTTAGGGCTAATCTTCCTCAAGCAAAAAGAAAAAAAAAAAGAGGGAAGCATATTGCTGGGCCCCATAAAGCATCTCTTACATAAAGCCATATTCTCTTACATAAGGCCATATTTCCAAGATTGGAAGACATAGCTGATCTACCTAATACATAGATATAAGATCAGAGAAGTGGGGAAAATGAAGAGACAAAAGAATATATTCCAAATAAGGGAACAGAACAAATCCCCAGAAAAAGCATTAAAGGGAATAGAGATAAACAATTTACCTGATAAAGAGTACAAACTAACAGTCATAAGGATGCTCACTGATCTTGAGAGAAGATTAGATGAATACAGTGAGAACTTCAACAAAGAATTGGAAAATGAAAAAAAGAACCAATCAGAAATGAAGATATGATAACAGGCAGTGACATCAGCATCATGGCAGAGTTAGCTTTCCCAGTAATCTCTTCCCTCCACCATAAAAAGAAAAAGACATTTGTACTTCAACAGAGGACATCCAAACACAACACAAAAGATGTCTGAGAGACCCACGCAGCCATACGATGGATGGCGGAGAGGCTGGAGCCCCTCTTGGAAGAGGTGGAATGGGGTAAGAGAAAACTTTGCTCCTTCCACAAAAGACTGCGATCCGGGACTGCAGGCAGCCACTGAGAGGGAAGGAATGGTGGAGGGGACATTTGCTCAAGGGGACATCAAAGATTCCTGAAGGCCCTTGCAGTCTAGGGGAAGCCCCTACTGAAGTGAAAACTAATGTGGGAGTGACCTCATCAAGCCAACACCCCAGGAGAGTAGAGAGTGAGGGCACAGTGAGAAAATCCTGAGAGCAGGCAGAAGAAAGCACCCCTCACCCCCACCTGCCAAGCACCAGCTCCAGTGCCTGGGATCTTGGGGGTAGGCAGAGGGCTCAGAATACATGGCTCTTGACTCCCACCCAGTGGCGAAAGGCAGTAACTGCGACCAAATAACAGAATGATGTGCAAAAACAGAGCCACAGCCTATAGCAGTATCAAAAATTATATTAAATCTCCAGACCAGACAGAAAATGACAAGTTCCCAGAAATCAGTCCTGAAGACACAGAAATATGTAATCCAAATGACAGAGAATTCAAAATAGCTATCATCAAAAAACTCGAGTTAAAAGAGAATGAAGAGAAACAATGAGTTTAGGAGCTAGTTCACAAAAGAGATTGAAACTATAAAGAAGAATCAATCAGAAATATTGGAGATGAAAGACGCAATCGATGAGATAAAATATGGATTCCCCAAATGCTGGAGCAGACATCATAGAGGAGCGATTCAGCATAATACAGTATAGACATGTTGAAATGCTCCAGATAGAGGAGAGAGAATTAAGACTATAAAGAAATGAAGAAAGTCTCTGAGATATATCCAACTCAATTAGAAAATGCAACATAAGAATTATAGGTATTCAAGAGGGAGAAGAGAAGGAGAATCAAAGAGAAAACATGTTCAAAGAAATAATAACAGAGAACTTCCCAAACCTGAGGAAGGAGATGGAAATCCATGTGGAATAGGGTATCAGATCTCCTAAATATGTCAAAGTAAAAAGATGTACTGCAAAGCATGTAGTAGTGAAACTGGCAAAACTGAATGACAGAGAAAAAAAATTAAGGGCAGCAAGGCAGAAGAAAATAACCTATAAAGGAACCCCTATCAGGCTTTCAGCGGATTTCTCTGCAGAAACCTTACAGGCTAGGAGAGACTGGAATGACATACTCAAATCTTTGAAGGACAAAAACTTTCAGCCAAGAATACTCTATCCAGTGAAAATATCCTTCAGATATGATGGAGAAATAAAAACTTTCCCAGATTAAAAAAAAACTAAGGGAGTTCGTAGCAATGAGACCCACCCCCTCAAAATACAAGAAATCCTCAAGAAGGCTCTCATACCTGAAAAAAAAGGGGAGAAAGGGGTTACAAAGCACTGAGTAAGGAGACAAATAGGTAGACAAAAATCAGAAAATTGTAGCTGTACATCAGAATAGGTTAGCAAATACTCAAGAATAACATAAAAGATAAAGGGAAGGAAAACACCAAAAACAAAGATAATCTTGTCCTTTTAATGACAAACTCACAACACAAGATGGAATAAGATGTGAGAAAAACAACTTGGGAGGGAAGAGGAAAGGGACTGAATTTGTTTAGTCTAAGGAAATAAGAGGCCATCAGAAAATGGACTATCTTATCTATGAGATTTTGAATACAAATCTCATGGTAACCACTAAACAAAAAAGCAGAACAGAGATACAAATAATAAATAAGGAAAAAACAAAGAAATACAACATAAAAAACTACATAACTTGACTGGTAGACCAAAATTCACAGGACGAGAAACAAAGGAAATGCAGGAGAACCAGAAAACTAGTGATAAAATGGCAGCAGTAAGCCCTCATATATTTATAATCACCATAAATGTAAATGGATTGAATTCTCCAATGAAACGACACAGAGTAGGGCCAGCCCAGTGGCACAGTGGTTAAGTTCACATGTTCCGCTTTGGTGGCCTGGGGTTTGCCAGTTTGGATCCCGGGTGTGGACCTATGCACCGCTTGTCAAGCCATGCTGTGGTAGGTGTCCCACATATAAAGTAGAGGAAGATGGGCATGGATGTTAGCTCAGGGCCAGTCTTCCTCAGCAAAAAAGAGAAGGATTGGCCACAGATGTTAGCTCAGGGCGAATCTTCCTCAAAAAAAAAAAAAAAAAAAAAAACAGACACAGAGTGGTAAGATGGATTAAAGAACAAGACCCAACAATATGTTGCCTCCGGGAAACACATCTCAGCTCCAACGACAAACACAGGCTCAGGGTGAGGGACGGAAGAAAATACTCCAAGCAAATGGCAAACAAAAGAAAGCAGATGTCATAATACTTACGTCAGACAAAGTAGACTTCAAGATAAGACAGGTAAAGAGAGACAAAGAGGGGCAGGATATAATGATGAAAGGGACACTCCACCAAGAAGACATAACACTTATAAATATCTATGCACCCAACACTGGAGCACCAAAGTGCATAAGGCAACTACTAACAAACCTAAAAGAAGCTATTAATAATAACACAATAATATTACAGGACCTCTACACTCCACTCACATCAATGGATAGATCATCCAGACAGAATATTAACATGGAAACAGTGGAATTAAATGAAAAGCTAGACCAGTTGGACTTAATGGACATATATAGAACACTCCATTCAAAAACAGCAGAATACACATTCTTTTCAAGTGTTCATGGAACATTCTCAAGAATAGAACATATGTTGGGAAACAAGGCATGCCTCAATAAATTTAAGAAGATTGAAATAATAACAAGTATCTTTTCTGATCAAAATGCTATGAAGCTAGATATTAATTAGAGGAAAATAGCTGAAAAAGGGACAAGATGTGGAGACTAAACAACATGCTATTGAACAACCAATGGATCATTGAAGAAATTAAAGGGGAGATCAAAAAATATCTGGAAACAAATGAAAATGAAAACATCATACCAACTCATATGGGATGCAGCAAAAGCTGTATTAAGAGGGAAATTCATCACAACGCAGGCTTACCTTAACAAACAAGAAAAATCCCAAATAAGCAATCTCAAACTACACCTAATTGAATTGGAAAAAGAACAACAAACAAAGCCCAAAGTCAGTCAAAGGAGAGAAATAATAAAAATTAGAGCAAGAAATAAATGCTATTGAAACAAAAAAGGCAGTAGAAAGGATCAATGAAACAAAGAGCTGGTTCTCTGAGAAGACAAAAAAATTGACAAACCCCAAGCCAGACTTACAAAGGAAAAAAGAGAGAAAGCTCAGATAAATAAAATTAGAAATGAAAGAGGAGAAATTACAACAGACTCCGCAGAAATACAACGGATTATAAAGAATACTACAAAAAGCTATATGCCAACAAAATGGACAATCTAGAGGAAATGGATAAATTCTTAGACTCTTACAACCTCCCAAAGCTGAATCAAGAAGAAATAGAGAATCTGAATAGACCAATCACAAGTAAAGAGATTGAAACAGTAATCAAAAGCATCCCCAAAAACAAAAGCCCAGGACCACACAGCTTCACTGCGGAATTCTACCAAACTGTCAGAGAGGATTTAATACCTATCCTTCTCAAGCTACTCCAAAAATTTAGGGAAGATGGAATGCTTCCTAACGCATTCTACAAGCCCAACGTCACTCTGATACCAAAGCCTGACAAGGACAACACAACAAAGGAAAACTACAGGCCAATATTACTGATGAACATAGATGTAAAAATCCTCAACAAAACATTGGCAACTCGAATACAGCAATACATCAAAAAGATCATACATCACGATCAAGTGGGATTTACACCAGGGCCACAGGGATGGTTCAACATCTACAAATCAATCTATGTGATACACCACATTAACAAATTGAGGAATAAAAACCACATGATCATCTCAATAGATGCAGAGAAAGCATCTGACAAGATCCAGCAGCCATTTATGATAAAAAGTCTTAACAAAATGGGGATAGTAGGAAATTACCTCAACATAATAAAGACCATATATGACAAACCCACAGCCAACATCATACTCAGTGGGGAAAAAACTGAGCGCCATCCCTCTGAGAAGAGGAACAAGACAAGACAAGACAAGGATGCCCACTGTCATCACTCCTATTCAACATAGTACTGGAGGATTTGGCCAGAGCAATCAGGCAAGAGAAAGGAATAAAAGGAACCCAAATAGGGAGGGAAGAAGTGAAACTCTCACTGTTTGCAGATGACATGATCTTATATATAGAAAACTCTAAAGAATCCATCATAAAACTTTTAGAAATAATTAACAACTACAGTAAAGTTGCGCGGTACAAAATCAACTTACAAAAATCAGTTGCATTTCTGTACTCTAATAACGAACTTACAGAAAGAGAACTCAAGAATACAATCCCATTTACAATTGCAACAGAAAGAATAAAGGACCTAGGAATAAATTTAACTAAGGAGGTGAGGGAGTTATACAAAGAAAACTATAAGACATTATTGAAACAAATAGATAATGACATAAAGAGATGGAAAGAAATTCCATGCACATGGATTGGAAGAATAAACATGGATAAAATGTCCATACTACCCAAAGCAATCTACAGATTCAATGCAATCCCAATCAGAATCCCAATGACATTCTTCACGGAAACAGAAGAAAGAATCCTAAAATTCATTTGGGGCAACAAAAGACCTCGAATCGTTAAAGTAATCCTGAGAAAAAGAACAAAGCTGGAGGCATCATAATTCCTTGACTTCAAAATGTACTACAAAGCCATAGTGATCAAAATAGCATGGTACTGGCACAAAAACAGACACACAGATCAATAGAACAGAACTGAAAGGCCAGAAATAAAATCGCACATAAATGGACAGCTAATCTTTGACAAAGGTGCCAAGAACATACAATGGAGAAAAGACAGTCTCTTCAATAAATAGTGTCGGGAAAACTGGACAGCCACATGCAAGAGAATGAAAATAGACCATTATCTCATGTCGTACACAAAAATAAATTCAAAATGGATCAAAGACTTGAAGATAAGTCCTGAAACCATAAAACTCCTGGAAGATGATATAGGTAGTACACTCTTGGACACTGAACTTAAAATGATCTTTTTGAATACCATGTCTTCTCAGACAAGGGAAACAAAAGAAAAAATAAACAAGTGGAACTTCATCAGACTAAAGAGATTTTGCAAGGCAAAAGAAACTAGGATCGAAACAAAAGGACAACCTACCAATAGGGAGAAAATATTTGCAAATCAGATATCCGACAAGGGGTTAATCCCCGTAATATATAAGGAACTCACACAACTGAACAAAAAACAAACAGCCTGATCAATAAATGGGCAGAGGAGATGAACAGACTTTTTCCAAAGATATACAGACGGCCAATAAACACATGAAAAGATGTTCAACATCACTAATCATCAGGGAAATGCAAATCAAAACTATACTAAGATACCACCTTATGCCTGTTAAAATGGCTATAATCACTAAAACTAAAAATAACAAATGTTGGAGAGGGTGTGGAGAAAAGGGAACTCTCATACACTGCTGGTGGGAATGCACACTGGTGCAGCCACTGTGGAAAACAGTATGGAGATTCCTCAAAAAACTAAAAATAGAAATACCAAATAACCCAGCTACCCCATACTGGGTATCTACCCAAACAATTTGAAATCAACAATCCAAAGTAACATATGTACCCCTATGTTCACTGTGGCACTATTCACAATAGCCAAGACATGGAAACAATCCAAGTGCCCATCGACTAATGATTGGATAAAGAAGATGTGGTATATATATATATATATATATATACACAATGGAATACTACGCAGCCATAAAAAAAGACAAAATCATCCCATTTGCAATAACATGGACGGACCTGGAGGGAATTATGCTAAACAAAATAAGCCAGACTGAGAAAGACAAACACCAGATGATTTCACTCATGTGTGGAATATAAACAAACACATGGACAAAGAAAACAGTTGAGTGGTTACCAGGGGAAGGGGGGTTGGGGGTGGGCACAGGAGGTGAAGGGGAGCACATATGTGGTGACAGACAAGAAATAATGTACAACTGAAATTGCACAATGATGTAAACTATTATGAACTCAAATAAAAATTTTTAAAAAATCACATGATTGGGACTGGCCCCTGGCCAAGGGGTTAAGTTCACGTGCTCCACTTTGGCGGCCCAGGGTTTCACTGGTTTGGATTCTGGGTGCAGTCGTGGCACCATTCATTAGGCCACGCTGAGGTGGCACCCCACATGTCACAACTAGAAGGACCCACAACTAAAAAATATGCAATTATGTACTAGGGGGACTTGGGGAGAAAAAGCAGGAAAAAAAAAAGAAAAAGAAAAAAAAAATCACATGATCATCTCAATAGATGCAGAGAAAACATTTGACAAGATAACAGCATCCATTTATGATAAAAACTCTGAATAAAATGGGTATGGAAGGAGAGTACCTCAATATAACATAGGCTATATATGACAAACTCACAGCTAACATCATACTCAATGGTGAAAAACTGCTATCCCTTTAAGAACAGGAACAAGACAAGGATGCCTACTTTTGCCACTCTTATTTAACATAGTATTGGAAGTCCTAGCTAGAGCCATCAGGAAAGAAAAAGAAATAAAAGGGATCCAAATTGGAAAGGAAGAAGTAAAACCGTCACTATGTGCAGATGACATGATTTTATATATAGAAAACTCTAAAGAATGCACCGGAAAACTATTAGAAATAATAAATTAATACAGTAAAGTTGCAGGGTACAAAATCAACATACAAAAATCAGTTGCATTTCTATATACTAACAATGAAATAGCAGAAAGAGAAATTAAGAATACAATCCCATTTACAATCACAACAAAAAGAATAAAATACCTAGGAATAAATTTAACCAAGAAGTGAAAGACCTGTACACTGAGAACTATAAACCATTGTTGAAAGAGATTGAAGACACAAAGAAATGGAAAGATATTCTGTGCTCATGGATTGGAAGATTAACATAGTTAAAATGTCTGTACTTCCTAGGCTGGCCCGGTGGCGCAGTAGTTAAGTGAGCATGTTCCGCTTCTCGGCAGCCCGGGATTCACCAGCCAGGATCCCGGGTGCAGACATGGCACCGCTTGGAACGCCATGCTGTGGTAGGCATCCCACATATAAAGTAGAAGATGGGCATGGATGTTAGCTCAGGGCCAGTCTTCCTCAGCAAAAAGAGGAGGATTGGCAGTAGTTAGCTCAGGGCTAATCTTCCTCAAAAAAAAAAAAAAAGTTTGTACTTCCCAAACCCACCTACAGATTCAATGCAATTTCTATTTAAGTCCCAAGGACATTTTTCATAGAAATAGAACAAAGAATGCTAAAATTTATGTGGAACAACAAAACACCTTGAATAGCCAAAGGAATCCTGAGAAAAAGAACAAAGCTGAAGGTATACTCTCTGATTTCAAAATATACTACAAAGCTATAGTAATCAGAACAGCATGGTGCTGACACAAAAACAGATCAATGGAAGAGAATCAAGAGTCCAGAAATAAACCCACACACCTGTGGAGAGCTAATTTTTGACAAGGGAGCTAAGAACATACAACGGAGAAGGGAAAGTCGCTTCAATAAATGGTGTTGGGAAAACTGGACAGCCACATGCAAAAGAATGAAAGTAGACCATTATCTTACACCATACACAAAAATTAACTCAAAATGGATTAAAGACTTGAATGTAAGACCTGAAACCATGAAACTTGTAGAAGAAAACATAGCAGTATGCTCTTCGACATTGGTCTCAGCAGTATCTTTTTGAATACTGTGTGTCCCCAGGCAAGGGAAACAAAAGAAAAGAATAAACAAATGGGACTACATCAAACTATAAAACTTCTGCACAGCAAAGGAAACCATCAACAAAATGAAAAGACATGGGGCCAGCCTTGTGGCCAAGTGGTTAAGTTTGCACACTCCGCTTTGGCGGCCCAGGATTTCGCTGGTTCGGATCCTGGGTGTAGCCATGGCACTGCCGTCAGGCTACGCTGAGGCGGTGTCCCACATGCCACAACTAGAAGGACTCACAACTAAAAAATATACTACTATGTACTGGGAGGATTTGGGGAGAAAAAGCAGAAAAAAGAAATTAAAAAACAAACAAACAGACAACCTACAAATTGGGAGAAGATATTTGCAATTATATATCTGATAAGAGCTTAACAGCCAAAATTTATACAGAACTCATACAACTCAACAACAAAAAAACAAACAACCCAATTAAAAAATGGGCGAAAGATCTGAACAGACATCTCTCCTAAGAAGATATACAGATGGCCAACAGGCACATGAAAAGATATTCAACATTACTAATTATTAGGGAAATGCAAATCAAAACTACAATAAGATATCACTCATGCTCATCAGAATGACTATAATTAACAAGACTATAAATAACAAGTGTTGGAGAGGGTGTGGAGAAAAGGGAACTTTCATACACTGCTCTTGGGAATGTAGACAGCCACTATGGAAAACAGTATGGAGATTCCTCAAAAAATTAAAAATAGAACTACCATAAGATCCAGCTTCTCCATTCCTGGGTATTTATCCAAAGAACATGAAAACACAAATGTGAAAAGATATTTGCACCTCTATGTTCATTGCAGCATTATTCACAATAGCCAAGACTTGGAAACAACCTAAGTGCCCATCAAGGTATGAATGGATAAAGAAGATGTGGTATGTATATACAATGGAATAATACTCAGCCATAAAAAAAAGATGAAATCTTGCCATTTGTGACAACGTGGATGGACCTTGAGGGTATTATGCTAAGCAAAATAAGTCAGACAAAGTTAAATACTATATGATTTCACTCATAAGTAGAAGAACAATAATAACAACAAACAAACAAATAGTTAGATTGGTGGATACCAGAGAGGAAGAGGGGAGGGAGGTGGGCAAAAGAGGTAATAGGGCACATGTGTATGGTCACAGATAGTAATTAGTCTTTGGATGGTGAACATGATGTAGTCTACACAGAAACTGAAATATGATGCACACCTGAAATTTATATAATGTTATAAACCAATGTTACCTCAATTAAAAAAATTAATTTTTAAAAAAAGGTTTTCTCCTTATGTTTGGTTTTCAGCAATTTGACTATAATGTGCCTAGGTGTGTTTTGTTTCTATCCATCTGCTTGGTGTTTCCTGAATTTCTTGGATCTGTGCTTGCCATCTTTTGTTAATTTTGTAAGATATTAGTTCTGACCCACATTCTCTCTCTTTTCCTGGAACACCAAGTACAAGTATGGTAGACCATCTGCTATTGTACTACAGCTCTTAAATGTGCTGTTCTCTTTGATTTTCAATTTGGATTTCTAGTGACTTATTGTCAAGTTTACTGATGTATTCTTCTGCAGGTCTAGTCTGCTGATAAACATAAAGGAATTGTTCATTATGTTTTAAGTTTTTATCATTTCCATTTAACTCTTTATAGTTTCCATCTCTCTGCTGAAGAGACTGGAAGAATCTTTTCTGGAGACACTGAGAAGCTCATGAGAAAAATTATGGACATTTAGGGTCCCACAAGTTTAAAAAGCTACCTATAGTGAGGCCCCCTGGTGGACAACCCTGTCCGTAAACACAGAGATTCTAATCAGTAGCTTAATGCCTTATTCTTAAATACGAACAGAAACTTAAGGATTACTAACTATTTGATAAACGTCTTTTACATGAATGTCAAATATCACAACAAATAGAGGAAAAGGAACCAGAAGGAAACAGTCAATGCAAGGAGCAGAAGACAAACAAAAATCATGAAATAGCCTCAATGATAAAAGAAAATATTGAACTTATGAAATAAGACCAGGAAGCTGGGGGGCGGGGGGGGGGGGGGGGGCGCGGAGGGTGACGTAGGGGGTGGAATAATATTCAGAGAACAAGAAAGAACTCTTATAATTAAAATTTTTGACAAAAATTCAAAACTCAAAAGAACTGGAAGGTAAAGTAGAGAATATCTCCTAGAAGATAGAACAAAATATGAAGAGATGGAAGAATAAGTGAGAAAAATAGGACTATTAAACAAACATCCTACTAATAGGAGTTCCAGAAACAGAAAACAGAGGGGAGAAAAGTATTAAATTATTAGATACAATACAAAAACATTTCTTTGAACAAAAGAACATGAGTTTCCCAGTTAAAAAGACCCACACGAAGTATCCAGCATAGTAAGTGAAAAAAGACCACACCAAGACACAGCATTGTGAATTTTAATGGCTATGGATAAAAATGAACTCTAAAAGCTTTTGAAAAGAAAAACCAAATCACCAGTATGGACTGGGACTCTCTTTAGCAATATTCAAAAAACAGATACGAAAAAAACTTTTAAATTTGGAAAGAAAATGATTTCCAACCTGGAATTATAAAACCCAGCCAACATATCAAATTTGAAGCCAAATAAATATTTTCAGAAGTGCAACAATTCAAAAATTTGCCCTCCATGTACCTTTGTCAGTAAGCTACTAAAGAATGTGGTCCATAAAAACAAGGCAGTAAAGGAAGAGGCAGAAGCCAGGGGGCTCTAGCAACAGGGACTTTATCACAGGACAGAGGGCAGTCTGGATCCCCAGAGTGAGGCAGAGAGCTCCCAGGCAATAGCTGGATGGGAGCAGGAGATCTGAGAGCTCCAGGAAGGGTGTCGCCAAGAAAAAAAAGGACTTGATGTACTTGCCAGTTGGATAAGTGTTTTCCAGCTTTGGTGACAAGTTTAGTAGTAAATTAATAATAGGTATATAGAAATAAACAAAAGAAAAACTGGGGCAATTAGTAAGTAGAGGGCAAGCAACAATTACACAAGGAAATATAATCATAGTATATTACACAGCTCTGCTGTGAACAATATATACATGGTTGTAATATAAATACTGCAATATTAACAATTAGAAATTGTGATATAATTGTATTATATGTAATTATATTTGGGGGCAGGGAAATAGGGCTAAATCTTCATCAAAGTAGGAAATAAACAGCTAAGGTCCAAAACCGAAAAATCAGTAACTAACAGTATAAGCATGTTGTTTAGAAATATGGATGCAAATACCCAAATAAACTACTAAACAATGTGAAAGTAGCTGCCTCTGGAGAGAGGGAATAGGCTTGAGAGATATGGGGCACAGTTGCTGTTTTTCTTTGTAAGTCATGCTATTGCTTGATTTTTGAACAATGTAACTATATTACTACTTATTAAAAATAAACTTAAAAAACACACCAGACCCAGCCCAAGATCACAGCAGCTGCACAATTAAGGATTGTACGGGTCTGGTTGCATGGATCTTGGGCCATGTCCAGTTTCAGCTCCCCAGAGCAATTCTGGGGACAGTGGGCTTCAACCAGGAGATGGGCATCAGCCACTGCACTGGCCACCTTGACATAGCTCTCAAAGATCTCCTTCTCACCCAAGTCCAAGCCCTCAACCCTGCAGCTTACTGTTTTCATGTGCTTCCTTGTTTGCCTTCCCTAGTGGACTAAGAGATCCCCGAAAGCCAGATGTTGCATTTTTCATTTCTGTTCCTCCCTCTGCCACTCTTAAGTGGCTAGCTCAGGGCCTACAACCTGGCAGGTGCTCAGTGCTCCGCAATTCTCTCATACATGAGTGTAGGTAGAGGGGGTTTATGGTCCAAAGAATCCCTGGTGAAGGTAATCTTGTGGAAAGGGTGGGGTGGTGCATGAGGCTTGGCAAGAAGATGGTGAGGCCTGGACCAGTAGCCTCCTCTGACCAGCTGTGCACCTCCTCACCCATCCTTGTGCAACGTTCTGTCTCATCTGTCATGGTTTTGCCTCCCAGGGGGCCACATGACCATACCAGGAGCTTCTGTCCTTCCCCACAGCTGGCCCAATACGCTGCCTATGCCATCAAGGGCAACCCAGAGGGTATGAGTAGGCTACTCCAGTAAACCCTTTCCCACAAGTAACTGCAGCTACTTTTAGAGGACTGCTGTCATGTGCCAAGCATGCCACCAAGTGCCTTATATGCACTGGTTCATTTAACTCTCACAGAAGTCCCATGCATTAGTCCTCCCCTCCCTGCCATTTTACAAGTAAAACAACTGAGGTTTGCAGAAACTAAATATCTTTCTGATGTGCTCTTAACCACTATGCTGGAACCCCCAGCAGCTGACTTTTGTTCCCAGAGGTGTCAGAGCTGGAAGAGACCTTTGATGAGAAAATGAAGGCTCAGAGAGGAGTGTCTCACCCAGGCTTCCATCAGAGCTGGTGAAGAGCCTGGACTAGAACCCCCCATCTTGAGTCCTTGCCCAGTGCTTGCCTACTACTGCACCCTGACTCCCTGCTTGAGCTAGCCTACCTGGGAATGACTAGGCAGCAAATGACTCCACAAGGAATGACCCCCTGCCTCTCTGCCCACCTAGACAGTCACGAAGTTGACAGAGTGGGAAAGAGGCCTTCCTACCTTTCCAGCACCACTCTCTCCACTGACAATGATAGACTGGTTGACTGGCTCAATCAGGCTCTTGACATTCCTGTAGGTCTGCTCGCCCACAGTGAAGATGTGTGGCTTCAGTTTCTGAAACATCAAGGGGTGAAGGGTCACATGAGAGAATGCCTGTCTTCAAGGAGTAGTTGATCCAATGATGGCTGAGATGGGGAGGCTGCCAAAAGCAGTGTCAGGAGGCTTCTTCTAGAAAAATGTCCTGGATGTAACAGTGTTAGGCCCAACTGTGGGGACCCCCATGTGGCTTTACCCACTCATCTTCTGTCTGGAAGCAGTGCTGGCCTCGACCAGTCTATGGCATTAACACTTTATCCTCCCATCTGCCATCGTATCTTACCTTAATAGTCTTATTCTGCTGTTTATTACTTTGTTATTGGACTTTGCGAAGAACGTTCTTACAAGTCACTGCCTAAGAAATTTGTGCATTAGTTGGATAGCTAACTCTATGTCATAGACGAGAAATCTGAGGTTCAGAGGGGTTAAATAATCTTCCCAAGGCCACTCAGCAAGTAAGTGCAACCATGTGATTTGAATTCCAAGGCCACTGTTCTCCTTTCTGTCAACAGATATTAACTGTCCTCAATTTGCTGGGCATCAAGCTGGGCACTGGGGAAACAGAGGGGACCATGATATGGCTTTTGCCTTTGAGGAGGCATATAAGCAGAGACAGACTTTAGGACACAGGCAGATAGACAGGACACAGCCAGACAGTCAGAGATGGACACTCAGGACAGACTTTCCATGGATTCCACTTGGACACTTAACCATGTATGAGCATCTGGAAGGCTAGGCCATCTGCACAATGCCCATCCAGCAGTGATCACTTACCCACAGCTTCCTGACGGGAGAAAGCATTGTTCTAGATGGTGCCAGAGCTATCCCTCTCTCCACCTGCCCTCGCCCCAACCACCTCTCACCTGGACTGTTACAAAGCCTCCAGCTGTTCTCCCTGCCTCCTGTCTCACCTTCCTGAATCTGACTCCCCCAACTTCCAGAGTAATTATCCCATGGTGGCCTCCACACAGTCCCACCTCCACTCCAGGTGAAGAATCTTTGGGGACTCTCTCTGCCTCCTGTGGTGCTCCAGACCCTTCACCAACAGCCCACCTTATCTCATCTTCCTACCTCATCTACTGCTTCCCTCCCCAACATCCCCCCATCCCACCAGCAAGTTTGCTCTTGCCTCTTCCTGAACACATCATACATTTTAACATCAACTAGTCTATTCCCTGCCTGCACCACCCCCACCCCCATAAGAATTTATTCCTCTCAGTAGAGATGAACATGTGCTGAATTTTCTGGGACAATCCTTATCGCATGTAATTTTATTCTTTTCCAAAAAAGTGATTTGTTAAATACACAAAAATACCTTTGTAAATCCTTTCCTATTACTAAATTCAGAAACAAACAAAAACTCCTTTGTCCTATGCCCCTATTTTAGGTCCCAAACTCAGTTAAACACATATTTATTTATCTCCCACTTTGCACCTACTCTCAAGTGTCCAAAATTCTGCAGGCTCCCGGTGAGCAGGGCCATGGCACCAGCACACTCTGAATGACTGCATGGCTAGTAAATAGATGGATAAGGAGAGGCTGCGAGGAGGCCTAGGGGGAGGTAGGGGTGCCCCGAGGCCCAGGAAGCAGCTGAGTCTTACCTGGGGCTGAGGAGCCGCGTGGTACTCTCTCATCAGCTCTGGCGAGTAGAGCTGAGGGACAGGCTTGAAGGGGTTCAGAGCCACCAGGGTGCAGCCAGCATTGGTGTAGAACGTGTCTGCCATGTACCGAGCCTGCAGACACCTCAGGACTGAGGCAGATGTGCCTTTAGCAAACTCTGGCTCAAATGTAGACACAATCGCACACACAGACAAACATCGCCTAACAGTGTTCCCTCTGCAATTAGCCAAGTGTCATTAGATCCCAGCAGCTCCCTGATGAATAGGTACAAGATCTAATTAAGATGAGCCCCAAATCTGGAGCAAAGTCTGCGCTGGGGAACTCAAGGACAGCTGCCAGGCAGAGATCTGGAGCAGCCCATTTGGCTCCAGGTCAGGAGTCCTGCCTGCCTCAGTCTGGCCAGGGGAAGCTGTGCTGAATGCTGAGATCACACCTCCACCCTCTTAGAGATGGTGCTCTTGAGAGGGAGGCCCATACCTGTCTCCAGAGTCACAGGATTCACCTTGGTGAGGTCATCTAGCTGGTGCAGTGGGGCCTCCCCACTCAGGAACTCCTGCAGGTCTTCTCTGAAGGATTCCCCGCCTTGGGCATCAGAGACTGAACTGTGGCCATTAACCTGGGAGGGAATGACAGGGCCGTGAGAGCTGGGACTCGGACTAGTTGGCAGCTGTGTAGGGATGAGGGCCCGTAGAGTAGAAAGAGAACAAGCCTCTAGTATCACAGTCTGGTTGGGTTCAAATTTCAGTTCTGCCACTTACTAGCCCTGTGACTGGGGGTAAGTTACTTAACCCCTCTGAGGCACAGACCTTTATTTGTAAATAAAGGAAAACAAAACCAGTTCAAAGGGCTATTGGGAAGAAAAATAAGAGACAGACAAAGCAGTTAGTCAGTGCCCAACATAGTATGTACTCAATAAGTCAATGAATGCTATCCCCTCTCCTCTGCCATGAGCTACAGCTTCCAGCCTTACTAGGCCCGGCAGGGCTGTGGCCCAAGATGGGGGCCTGCTATAGCAGTATCTGAAAGGACAAGGACCATGGTTTGGGCCTTTTTTAAAGAGACCATTCAGCTGTGAAAAATCAGCTGTGAGGTAGCCCCATGCCTTCATCACCTGTCTCTTGGGGCTTAAATTTAGCCTGGCTAATTAATTAGTTTCTTCTGTCCTGGGTCTTCTTGATAGGAAGCCTAGCTCAGAAGTCAGATGAGGTCAAGAATGGGCACCAAGGGGAACAGGCCCTTTCTCCTTCTCCCTTGCCCATCCTTGATGCTAACACTTTCCACATGTTTCCTCTCCCCTATTTTCCTCTCATGGTCCTAGTTTTCCTCTTGTCTCCCTGGGGGCTGCAGGAAAGATGGGGTGGGGAGTAGACGACAGTAACCTGGCTGAAATTTGCTTTTGGAGGAAGGGGTCCGTGACATGATGTGTTTAGGTTTCCAATGAGACTAGTGAGCCCCAAAAGTTCAAAACCTTCAAGTCAAGGTGGCAAGTTTCTTTCCAAAGATGTTGCCTGTCCTCTGAACTTGGGCCCACCATAATGCACAAGGCAGACTCTTGGCTTTGTGGATAAGTGCTGAGGTCAGAGCACGGCTGGATCCATGCAAATCCCTCTGCTCTAGGGGAAAAAATATTATTCACAAACCCAGCCATAATTTACCAACAGCTTTGATCTAATCAGAGAGGCAGCTGAGTATAAGAGTCAACAGCCTGGACTTCAAAGCTAGATTGCCTGAGTTTGAATCCTGATTCTACCACTTGCTAGTTGTATAATCTCATGTTGGTTTCTTAATCTCTTTGTGCTTCAATTTTCCTCATCTGTAAAATGGAAACGGTGGTAGTATCTACCTCATAGATACTAATAAACACATGAAGTATCAAGAAAAGGCACCTGGCATATGCCCCCAAAGTTAGCTATTATTATTCTTTTAAAAGTGGCTCTTCTAATTAGGCAATCACATGCTAAGGGCCTTAAAACTACATGTCCCTTAAGCCTGAAACTCTGCTTCTAGAAAATGATCCTATGTAAAGGTCATCAGAATGTTCAGTGTATATGGGGCCATTTATAATTGTAAAAAAACTGAAAACAACCCAAATGTCCAAATAGTAGACAGCTTAAATTACAGAACATCCTGATGATGGAATAAAGAAGGTTACAAAAAATATATCTTTAAATGTTTTAAAAATATATATTTATGGGGAAAAAATCTAGGATATTCTCTAAAATGTTGATTATCTTTGGGTAACACAATTATGGGTAATTTTAATGTTCTTTTTGCTTATGTACATTTTCCACATTGCTTATGAGTGTGACCTTGAGTAAGTCACTCAACCTCTCTGAGCCTTATCTCTGAAATGGGGATATAGCAGCACTGGATATGTAATACTGTATCTTTCTCGAGGACTAAACAAAATTATATGAGTAAAGCGCTTAGCGTTGTGCCTACTATATAGCAAACACTCAACACAGAGCAGCTGGTAGTATGGTTATGATGAACATTAATGCTTTTTTATTAAGAAAAAAACCAAGTTAAAAACAAACAATAAAAAAGCCCATAGCAGATAACTGTCCTGCCTGCTTCTCTCCAGCCTTCAAGCCTGTTTCATGAGCCAAAAGGCTGGAAGAAGGTCAAGCAGCAGTGTCTACCATGGCTCCCTTGAGGCTGGCTGGCCTCACACTCAGTCATCCTGTTGAGTCTCAGGCACTTTCCTGCCTAGGACTCCAGTAGAGTGTGAGCTCCTTGAGGGCAGGCATCATCTTAATTATCCGCGTCAGCCCAGTGCCTGGCAACACTTAAGAAATAAAAATCCAGCAAATATCTACTGGTATTCTCTGGACCAAGAGCTGCATGTGAAGGATGGTAATGGAGCTCCACAGTGAAGGGTGATTTGGAATCCTGCAGCCCTGGGGCCATGATTGCCTTTTTTAGAGAAGTAGAGATCTTGAGTAAGAGTAAGGTTTCATGTCCCAATAGCAACCCCATATGCGCCCCATGATCCATTCATCAGAATCTTTCTATTATTCCACATAGGTCATCTTCTCCCACATTTCTGCACAGACTGACCTCTTTGCCTGGACTGCTTATTTTCCTTCTCCACTTGGCTAATTCCTACTTATACTTTAAGGCTCAGTTTCAAGGAACACCTCCTCTTGGAAGGCCCAGGCATCCACTGTGCCTGTAAAATCCAGGCTGGCAGGGACACCCCTCAGGACTGCCTCACTGGTTCAGGCTTGTAAGGTCACCACAGTACCCTAAGGATTCCCTTACTCCTCCCATCTTATCCATCCCAGGGAAGAGCTAAAACCACAACAGAAGAGATTCAAATCAGGCATTAGGAAGAGCTCCTTGAGAACAGGTGAAAGGCACTGGAGTAACTATCTGAAGAGAGGAAAAAAAAAGACCTTTACGGAGTCTTTCCCTTCCTTCCAGGTCAGGGCAATGTAACCTTCATTTAGGCAAGTGAAAGATGGGAAGGTGCCTCAAGTGCTTGAGGGCCTGGGTTATCTAAGGGTGAGGTTTTACCTGCTGGAGCATCCTCCTTCAGTGTGGTCAGCCAGGGTTCTGGGTCACAGGCACAAAGAGTACTGTCCACTTGGTCATGGGGGCACAGGCTGGAGCCTGGGTCCAACAAAGGCCTCAGTTCTGGAGGAATCTGAGACGAGTCACCCGTGAGCCTGCAGCATGAGAGAGAAGACAAGGGCCACACACAAGTGAGGGCTTCTCCAAGGTGACTCACTCCTGCTCCTCCCACCAAGCAGGAGGAATCAAAATGAGAACCAGGGGGAGCCAGGGCAGAGAGGGAGAGTCTGTCCTGTTCTCCGCCAATTAGAGAGCAGGGGAAACGTTAATGAGAACCTCCAGAGGCTCCCTGGGCTCCTTCAGGGCCAGTCTTGCTACAGGGGTTTGGGATGGGGCTGCAAATCTTCTGGGTCAGTGTGCTGTGGGGGATGAAGACACTGGGAGACAGAGAAGCCTCATGCCCTATCCTCTCCACTAGACAGAAATCGCCTAGTTTAGTTTAGCCAGTAACTGGTGGAGCAGCTAGGCTGAAGTCAGCTCTTGATGCTCCAGGAAAGCTGCTGTGTGGGAGGGAAATCACAGCTCAGTCATTCACTGGTAAGCCATATCACCTTCCTGGCCCACCCTGATTCCTCATCTTGAAAATGGGGATAGTAAAACCTACCTCACAAGGAGTGGTTGTGAAGGTCAATGAGATCATGGATTGAAAGCACCCCATGAAGTACAAATCTGAATATTCACTCAGGGGGAATATTGTTAATGCCCCTACTAAGGATGGATAATCCATTTGGGAGCACTAGTCAGGTGGAACAGTCAGTGTCAGTTTAAGGCAAGGATTTCAGAGGAGGGGAATCTGTCTGAGAAGGAGTGTTGTGAGGCTGGGCCCAGACCAATCTCTGGAAAATTGTAAATGACCCTCAGACCTGGAATTTCCCAGGCCTCTACCCTCCCCAACAAGGAGGGACGAGGATGAGGGGTGTGTGTATTGGATTAACCCTGGTAGAGACTTTCTCGGGGCTCTGAATACATCTAGCCTTTGACAGAACTCAGGGATAGGGACTTCCATAGAAACTGGAAGGACAATTCAGGCAGAGAAGGGCATCAGGACTGTGTTGGACACATTCACCCTGGACACTGACTGTACCTCATCCAAGGGACAGCCTTGCAGAGGGCTCCTGAGACTCAAGGAGAACAAAGCTTTCTCAACTGGAGGCTCATCTTAAGAGAGAGGACCACGGGCTAGCCCCGTGGTGCAGCGGTTAAGTTCGCAGGTTCTGCCTGGGCGGCGGGGGTTCCCTGGCCAGGATCCCGAGGGCAGACCTACACACTGCTTGTCAAGTCATGCTGTGACAGGCGTCCCACATATAAAGTAGAGGAAGATGGGCACGGATGTTAGCTCACGGCCAGGCTTCCTCAGGAAAAAGAGGAGGATTGGCGGCAGATGTTAGCTGAGGGCTGATCTTCCTCAAAAAAAAAAAAAAAGAGAGGACCAGAGCAGGAGCACAACAGGCTGCGGGGTTAGAATCCAAAGCACACAAGCCCTTAAACTCAGAGCAGAAGAGCTCTATAAGCCTTATTCCATTTCCTCGTTTTCTAAAACAAATACTAATATCCAGACCTCACAATGCTGAGTTAAGGATCAGATGGGCTAGTACCTCTGAGAACGCTTTGCAAATGTTGGTTATTAGGATGCAGCGTCAGCTCCCAGCCAGTTAAGTCAGATTAGAGCGGTTTTCTCCAGTTCTCCCCGTCGTCTTCGCGGTTACCAACCGAGAATTTCTGGAAAGGGTGTGACCACTGTGGGCAGAAGAGAGATGGTAATGAATAGGCGAAACGTCGAGGCAAGGCAAGGCAAGCGGCAACCTGACCCCCAGCTCCTCCTCTTCTCCAGCCTCAGGTTCTTTCTTGGCTTGGAGGACAGTGGGAGGGCAGACCAGAAGAGCCGGGTTAGGGTCCTGGGAGTCCCGCCGACCCCGCCCCCACGTCCTGGCGGGAACCGGGGACGCCCTGTCCCGGCGAGGTGCCTGCCGGGCCCAGGGCTGGGATGCCACTCCAGCAGCACCTGGCACGGGGAGAGTGTATCCTTCCCGGGAAGGTGAATGTGACCCGGCTAAGGGCGCAGCCTCTCCCTTCCCGGTCCCTAGGTAGGGCGAGGAGAGGAGCGGGAGCCGGGACCCAGCCTGCCAACTGGGACCCTTCCCCCACCTCGGGCCGCCCCCTGTCGGCAAGGTAGAGAGGTGAAGAGTGACCGTGAAAGGTCCTTGTTTTGGGATAAGAGAGGGTCAGAGGGAAAAGGGAAGAGAAACGGCGCTTTGGAAACGGGAGCGGGAGACACCCCCTTCTTCCTCAGCGCTCTGGCGGCAAACCGGCCTCTCTTGTCCCTTCGGGGTCGCCAAGGGCTTCGGACCTGGGCTGGGGTGTCACTCACCGGTCCCACGACCTGAGCCGCCGAGCATGCGGCCCCCACCGGGCCCGACTGGAAAGGCGGGCGGGCCGGGCGAGGCGGCGGGAAGAGGCCGGGGAGGGGAGGGAGGAGGAGGCGGGAGGGAAAGCCGGGGCCGCAGATCACACCCGGCCGGCAGCGGCGGCTCTGGCCCAGGGGCTGGGAGCCGGCTGGCTCCTCCCCGGGGCGGGGCGCGCACAAGCGGCGCGGGGCGCACGTGGCCCGCCCGGGACTCCGGATCCTGAGTTGGGGGCTCCATTTGGGACCAAGTGTTTTGCGAGTTTGGGGTAAGACGGCGGTGAAACGGCAGCCTCCAGTCGTGTGACGGGAGGGGCGCGGGAGGCCGGGCTTCCTGGGCCGACGGGCCTCACAGCACCGTGGGGGCTTCCCGTAGGGGACGCCGCGGCCGAAAGTTTGCGCCGAGCCCTCTGACCCCAGCGCTCTGACAGGGCCTCGCCCCGGAGTCGGTGGGGCGCGCCATGCGCCCTTCCCGCTCCGGGCTCTCTGATGGCCGGCCCACGGCCACGACCCGAGAGGACCTGGGCTGGGCGAGCCCCTGAGGGGAGGACAGGCGCGGGAAGCAGGCCTCCTCCTGGGCTGGGGTCGCGCGGAACCCGCCGGCCCGGAAACGCACCCGCGCCGCGACGGCCGGAAGCGCCGCTCGGAAGGCGGAAGCGGGTTGCTCCCGCGTGGCCTTGCGGTGGGAGCCGGGTGGCCCGGCCCGCGTAGACCGCCCTCCGCCCCGGGTGCGGGCCTGCCGGGACCACCGGGAGCACGTGAGGTGTAGGGCCCCGCGCGCCGTGGCGTGTGCCTGTCAGGAACAAGAGTCTGTGTTATCGTGAGGTATTGTTGCTGGGCTGAGACAGGCCATCATGCGTGCATGCGTTCCTTTATTCAAGGTGGTTCTTGTTCAGCCAACAACGTGTTCTTCCTTTGTGCCACTTGTCAGACATTGATGTGTGGCAGAGACGCGTTTTAAATCCTTTTAAAACAACTGACACTAGTATGCGCTCTACGCCCACGTCCATTCTACCTACTACACCTTCACCTGAAAGTGTAGTTGTCTGTAAATAGAGTCAGGAGCAGCCTGGGGCTCAGGAGACCGCTGGAGGACTGGGCATTTTCTACCAGAGGCGATAGGTTCAGAGAGGCTCTGAACAGAAACCAAGGCAACAAACTCCAAAATGAACTTAAACACCTTCTCTCTCCTTGCCCCTCTCTCCATCTCTTCGGGGATTTGACTTACAGTCATTAGTTAAGTGTATTTGCTTACATAATCTTCATGACATACACTGCTTGGTAATAGGAATTCCTATCCGCCTGATTCCATTCTCAGAGTTTATATCCCAAATTCACCTTTCTTTGTGAGTCTGCCTTACACTGAGACTATTCCAAAGCTTTTTAACCAATAATTTCATAGTGTTAGTGTCACATTCTTATCCTGATGTGTGTTAGGCTTCTTCCGACAATCCTTGGAATCACAAGTCATAGGTTTTGCTCTGATTTGAAAACATTAGGGCCTAGAGTTCTGCTCTGAAACCTAGGGATAAGAATAAAATCAAGTCAGGTATACATACATGCCGATTCCACAAGAACATTGCACAAATGCATTCCTTTGCCCTTGTTTTCACAGGAAGAAGAAAAAAATGTCTCAGAAGCAGATGAAGGAAGCTTTTGTCAGTAACCACAATGGAACCAGCGTGCTGGAAATCACCCAGGGCTTGTGCTTGCCTGCGCTCTGTGTCCTGTGCAGAGGGCTCCTGATCATTCTCTCACAGCACTTGTGTTCTTCTTCACATACCTGGGGAACTCGATTCTTCATTGACTTTGTTATCCTGATAGTTCCCCTGGTGGCCACGTTGACCATTTTGTCTTCATTTGTCCTCCTTGAGCACCTTGCTGTAATTATCATTGGGGCAGGAATGTTCTATCATATATACTGCAGGAGAACTTGCTATGCCAGAATACCTGTCCAAAAAATCCTTGAAAAATTCTTGAAAATCAGTGTAGAATCAGAATACATTCCAGCTATCTCTTGTTTTCGTGTAATTAACAGTGCATTTACTGCTGTTGCCATTTTGGCTGTGGACTTTCCACTTTTTCCCAGAAGATTTGCCAAAACTGAGCTCTATGGGACAGGAGCAATGGATTTTGGAGTAGGAGGCTTTGTTTTTGGTACTGCAATGGTTTCTCCAGAGGTTAGGAGAAAATACATGAAAGGGTCCACATTTTATCATCTTACAAAGTCATTGTACTCTGTCTGGCCATTAGTCTTCTTGGGAATAGGCCGATTAGTCGTTATAAAATCCATAGATTATCAGGAACATTTAACTGAGTATGGGGTTCACTGGAACTTTTTCTTTACCTTAATAGTTGTGAAATTGATAACATCACTACTTTTGATTATTTTTCCCCTAAATAAATCCTGGATTGTGGCCATCAGCATTACTGTATTATACCAGCTAGCCCTTGACTTTACCCCACTGAGAAAGTTAATTTTGTATGGCACTGATGGCAGTGGCACAAGGGTTGGTTTATTAAATGCCAACCGAGAAGGAATAATCTCTACCTTGGGGTATGTGGCAATACACATGGCTGGTGTACAAACAGGATCATATGTGCTTAAAAAAAGGTCACATATCAAAGACTGGATAAAAGTAGCATATTGTATTCTACTGACAGCTATTAGCCTCTTCATATCTCTTTACATAGTTCAGGTAAATGTAGAAGTAGCATCTCGCAGAATGGCCAATTTAGCCTTTTGTATTTGGATAGTTGCTTCTAGCCTGATCCTTCTTAGTAGTTTATTACTAGTTGATATAATTTTGAGTTTTGCCAAATTTCTAATTAAAGGGGCTCAAGTACCATGTTCTTGGAAACTTATCCAGTCACCTGCTACAAATAAAAAGCATTCAGAATCTCTAGTCTCTGAAGCTGAAAGAAGGGAACCCAGTCTTTGTCTAATTACAGCTATGAACAGAAACCAGTTAATTTTTTTCTTGCTGTCAAATGTAACAACTGGCCTGGTCAACCTGTTGGTAGATACATTACACAGCAGTACCTTGTGGGCCTTATTTGTGCTCAATCTCTATATGTTTACCAACTGTTTAGTTATATATGTGCTACACTTGCAAGATAAGACTATAAAATTTTGGTGATCAGTGGGGGTAGTGTGTATCTGTTTGAGCACTATTAATGAGGAAGAATAAATATTAAATGTGAAGAAATTGGGCTTTTGGCAACCCAGTATTAACTATATCTTATTATAAGAGTTTCAATACTCCTCTATAACAGTAGTGATGCTCAATATTTTAATGCGTCTCAGCACTATATAAAACAAACCAATAGAGAAGAAAAAGAGCCTTATGACTTGTTAGATATTTATTGAAGTATTTTAAGGAAACTTGTGTTTATAGTTGTGACACTGGAAGATTGGAGGGTGGGGAGGAGGATTTTTACTTTCTACCTTATACACCTTACACCATTCTGTACTTCTTTGGTATGTATTACTTTTATATATAATAGGGTACATTAAAACACCTCAGTGTGAACTGTGGAATTGTCAATGCTTCTTTTCTTTTCAATTTTAATCTTTTAAAAAAGCCTAAGTATAAGAAAGTGTTTAGGGGCCAGCCCCGTGGCCTAGTGATTGGGTTTGTGTGCTCTGCTTTGGCGGCTCAGGGTTTTGCAGGTTTGGATCCTGGGCGCAGACCTAGCATCACTCATCAAGCTGTGCTGAGGCAGCGTCCCACACAGCAGAACGAGAAGGACCTACAACTAGAATATACAGCTATGTGCTGGGGGGCTTTGGGCAGAAGAAGGAGAAAAAATAAGTGTTCTAAATCAAATACTTATATACAATAAAGTCAGAAAACAGTTAAATGCTCCAAAGAATAGACTGAATTGTATGATGTAGGCATATTATGAGGCAATAGTTTTTGCCTTGGGTCTAGTTCATTTTTTATTTCTTTTTTATTTTTTAAAGATTTTATTTTTTTCCTTTTTCTCCCCAAAGCCCCCCAGTACATAGTTGAATATTCTTCATTGTGGGTCCTAGTTGTGGCATGTGGGATGCTGCCTCAGCGTGGTTTGATGAGCAGTGCCATGTCCGCGCCCAGGATTCCAACCAATGAAACACTGGGCCGCCTGCAGTGGAGCACGCACACTTAACCACTTGGCCACAGGGCCAGCCCCTCTAGTTCATTTTTTTAACCTACTCTGTGCTAGGGATGATAAGCAAGTTTCCTGCTATCTTAGAGCTTGCAATCTAATGGGGAAACATTAAACAACTGTTATAAACTGCGTTAAGTAATGAAGTATAGGTTGCTGTGAGTGTTAAATCAAGGAGTGACCTAGGAGGCCTGCCCTGTGGCCTAGTGGTTAAGTTTGGAGTGCTCTGCTTTGGTGGCCTGGGGTTTGGTCGCCAGGCACGGATCTGCACCACACGTCAGCAGACATGCTGTGGTGGCAACCCACATACAAAACAGAAGAAGACTGGCACAGGTATTAGCTTAGGGAAAATCTTCCTCAGGCAAAAAAAAAAAAAGAGTAAGAGGGGCTGGCCCAGTGGCGCAGCAGTTAAGTTTGCACCTTCCACTTAAGTAGCCCGGGGTTCGCCAATTCAGATCCCCAGTGTAGACCTATGTACTGCTTGGCAAGCCATACTGTGGCAGGTGTCCCACATATAAAGTAGAGGAAGATGGGCATGGATGTTAGCTCAGGGACAGTCTCCCTCAGCAAAAAGAGGAGGATTGGCAGCAGATGTTAGCTCAGGGCTAATCTTCTTCTTCAAAAAAAAAGTAGATTGACAACAGATGTTAGCTCAGGGTGAATCTTCCTCAGGAAGAAAAAAAGTGACCTAGTCAACTCAGTTTTCCCCACATGTGATTATTTTTCTGAGCTAGAGCTGACGGATGGGATGAGGAGTTAATGTTCATGTGTCTGATGAGCTAGAGGGGAGTGGGGGGCAGCAGGTGATAGTAAGGGAGGGGTACACAGCAGAGAGAAATCTGGGAAGGATGAATCCCTCAGCAAAGGTCCTGAGTTGGGAGGGAACCTAGCACACCTTGGAAAGGCTGGAGCTCAGAAAAGAGCCTGGGTAATGAGCTAGAGAGGCAGGGGCCATATCAGGCATGCCTCATCTCCATATTAAGGGGAAAGAGAACTAGTGAGAAAGTCATCAAGTACCTAGTCTAACTTAATAAAACTATGGCTATATCAAGGTTTAATATCCTACTGAGAGCTTGAGTCATTTAAAAACTAAGCAGACCTTTGAAACTGCTGTTCAAAATCTAAGATTTAAAAAACAAAATGCTTAGTTTCTTTTTCTTTTTTGCTTTTTCTCCCCAAATCCCCCCAGTACATACATGTATACTCTGGTTGTGGGTCCTTCTAGCTGTGGCATGTGGGATGCTGCCTCAACGTGCCCTGATGAGTGGTGCCATGTCAGCGTCCAGGATCCAAACTGGTGAAACCCTGGGCTGCCGAAGCAGAGCACGTGAACTTAACCACTTGGCCACAGAGCTGGCCCCTTAGTTTCTAATTCTGATGTTCTCTCTATATTGTTTAGTGAGTGAAAAAAAGGAATTAAAATCTGCCTTTCTATTCTGTTGTATTTTCAAGTAAAAATCTGAGTATTGCAGAAATAGGCAGGGGTCAGATGTTCAAGTTAATTTTATATTTAGCAAGCAATCTAGTTATTTGTGTAGTGTAGGTGGAGCCTCCTCTAACATTAAATTGTAGATTTGCTGTTTTAATTAGTTGCCTCCAAATTAGTTCAAAATTTATTCCTTAATTTGTTAAATATGACTATTATATTAGTTTACTTCAATTTTTTACATTGATGATGGCTAATTTAGTATTTATGTGGCATTTTATATTTGCTAACTACAATCAATTATATTTGGAGGTAATCTATTATTGAAAGGAATTTCCCCCCTAAAGAAATCAGTATGTTGCATAGTTATGTAGCTATAAAAACAAAAATCAGAGCCAGCCCTGATGGCCAAGTGGTTAAAGTTTGGTGCTCACCGTTTTGGCAGCCTGGGTTTGCTTCCTGGTGGTGGAACCACACCACCGGTCTGTAGGTTGCCATGCTGTGGCAGTGGCTCACATAGAACTAGAATGACTTACAACTAGGATATACAACTATGTACTACGGCTTTAGGGAGGAAAGAAAAAGGAAGATTGGCAACAGATGTTAGCTCAGGACGACTCTTTCCCTGCAAAAAACAAAACGAAACAAAAATCAGATTAAATTTTATTTTCAATTAAAAAGGAATACTTTTGAAATTTAACCAATAAGATTATAGTACATAAATTAACTATGACTAGGAAAGGTGATTGGTTTTCTTGCTAACAATGTCACAGTGCTAATATCCCACAACTTATCTGTATAAAGCATTCAGAAGAGGTCTCAGAGGCTCTAACCATATTCTCTCATTAAAATAAAAGTAATTTAGGGGCCGGCCCCATGGCCGAGCGGTTAAGTTCATATGCTCCGCTGCAGGTGGCCCAGTGTTTGGTCGGTTCAAATCCTGGGCACGGACATGGCACCGCTCATCAAGCCACGCTGAGGCAGCATTCCACATGCCACAACTAGAAGGACCCACAACTGAGAATATACAACTATGTACCGGGGGGCTTTGGGGAGAAAAAGGGAAAAAATAAAATCTTTAAAAAAAAAAAGTAAAGTAAGTTATTCGATGACTTAATGAGCATGTTGTCTAACTGGTCTGCTGCTTCCTGTCAGTAACTGCTCCTTCATCCTTTTCTAGGTCTTAAATAGGTCTTAGATATCTCTTAGTAAGTTTCTGTCTCACACAGTTACAGATATTGAATCATAACTTAAAAGAACAAAGTGTACTCTGTGTGTCTTTTCCACTTCTAATTATGTAAGAGCAAGCTAATGAAATAGCATTCATTAAAACAGAAGAATTAGAGAAAAAAAAATTCTGACTTGATTCTAGTTTACAGGAGAGAAAGAGATCATTCAACAAAGATGTATTGAGATCCAATGACCAGGAATAGGTGCCAGAGATACCACAGAAAATAAGACAAAGTCCTTGCCTTCGAGGGGCTTACATTTTAGCATTATTTTTCCTTTTAAAGAGTCTAAGTAGGGAAAATGTGTCTCTATTTTTGATAAATACAACAGAACTTCCCACTGTCGGCTCATGAAAAAGAAAACCCAATTCAGAGATCCTCAGATTTGGACAACTGTGGTAATTTAAATAGCATTCTGCTGTCGATTTTATTACCACATAAAACAACATGGTTATTACAGTGAAAACAACAGAAGATATTATAATTAACTAGTTTTCAACTGTCAGCTTTTGAGGACACAGAAGGAAAGGGGAAAGAGAAAGGAAGAATAAATCAGGTCTAGGACCTTATCCTATCTCTGACCTTCAGAAAATGACTCATTCTCATGACTTTAATGTCACACAATTATAAAATGGGCTGTCCACATTTGTATCAATAGCTTTGTGTTTAGAAGATGACAACCAGTTTTATTTTTATTGAACATCAATGTGCAATATGTTGTATAGATCATACAAAAACATACTTTGCTCCCTAGGAGTTTATACATACAGTTATGCATCAGTTAATGACAGGGACACATTCTGAGAAATGTATTGTTAGGTGATTTCATTGTTGTTCAAACTTCACAGAGTGTACTGAAGGGGAACGAAATTTGCCACCCCGAAATGTCTCTCTATAACACCAGGATTATTTTAGGCTGACTATTTTTAGGAAACAAAAGACAAACTTTTTCTTGTTAGCTCCCCCTTAACTGCCTAAAAGAATTCAAATTGAAAAAAAAACCTGTCTCAGGAAGCAAGCTATTCCCTTAATAACATGAAGTTGGTGGTAGACAGGGAGGAACCTAGAAAAGCCTGTTTCTAGGCTCCCCTAGAATGCTAGAGGGTTCCCTTCTGTGTTCTTCTGTTTCTGTGTGGCCAAACACTTGTTTGGAAATGTTTTCTCCTTTTCACCTACCTGTGAATTGCCTTCTTTCCCTTTGAAATCCCTAACTCTCCCCACCCCCAACATCTTCTTTTGTCTTTAGCTGAGGACGGTACTTAAGGTGAGGGCTTCCGCCATTTTGGTGAGTTACTCAGTTTTCCTGGGGTTTTCTCATGTATACATTATTAAACTTTTGTTTCTTTTTCTCCTGTTAATCTCTCTCATGTCAGCTTTTCTTAGACCAGCCAGAAGAACCTATAAGGGTAGTGGAAAATTTCTTCCTCCCCTATGGTACAAACCTAGATGGTATAGCCTACTACACACCTAGGCTATACGGTACTAATCTTATGGGACCTCTGTGGTATATGCTGTCCCTCGTTGACCAAAATGTTATGTGACACATGACTGTAGTCTATGAAGATGAGAAATAATATAAGGAATAAATTGGTACCCTTCATTTCTTTTAAACCTAGGTAGCTTGGGGAATAGTCATATCTCATTTATGCCCGAGTTTTGTGGCTGGCTTTCACACACTGGTGACCTAAGACAGAAAAGAATGGTATTTTGCTGATAATTTATCACATCTCCATCACTCCAACGGTTCTTTGTTAGGTACCAGCAAAATGTCCTTTGCTGTTGACTGCTTTCTCTTTCCTGTCCTTTCAAGTCCTTCAGCCTTGCCCTTCACAATGCTAATACTGAAATTTAAAAATAGGCAACAACTGGCTTTTTTTTGTAGTAATCACTTAGTCAATGAGCAGTAAGCTCTCTAAAGCCACATACTTAGTCATGAAATATTTGCTCCAGCACTATTGGTTATAGCTGAAGACAGACCAAAAGTGGAAAAAAAAAAGGAGTGCCTGTTCTAAACTAAGAAGATACATATTAAAACTTATAAAAATTGTTTGGCAATGAAATAATTTTCTAAGCATTTTCCCTCAAGTATCACTTTTATCATATTTGTAGCACCCAAGGTATCTCCTTACCTCCTTGAGAAAGAACTGAACTAGCTAATTATTCACCTTTTTAGCTTTACAGTAAGTATTCATTGAATACCTATAGTATGTGAAACATTGTTCAAGGATACTAAACAGTGTGCTCAGTGGACCTGAAAGACGAATCCAAATCAGGGAAAGTAATGTCAGATGGAAAGAGATTGTTGTGGTCTCATTTTATTATGACTGAGTTTTGTTTTTTTTTTTAACGATTTTGTTTTTTTCCTTTTTCTCCCCAAAGCCCCCCCCGGTACATAGTTGTATATTCTTCGTTGTGGATTCTTCTAGTTGTGGCATGTGGGATGCTGCCTCAGCGTGGTTCGATGAGCAGTGCCATGTCCGCGCCCAGGATTCCAACCAATGAAACACTGGGCCGCCTGCAGCGGAGCATATGAACTTAACCACTCGGCCACAGGGCCAGCCTCTATGACTGAGTTTTAATGCCTTTTCTAACTTAGATTTAAATCCCCCGGGTGAATACTGTTCTTTACTAGTACCCAGTGTGCACTCAGTAATGAAAGTTATTAACATTAGCACATACATATTGAACTTGTCATTTTTAATGTCCTTTACCAACCATAACCCATAAGTTTAAAAGGTATAAAGTAGATACATGATTGGTTATAGGAGCACCTTTAGATTTTAAAAGCCACAGTATTCTTTTTTCCTGGGAGTCTTTTTACATAAAACACAAGATTCTTTTCTAAAAATGTCCAAATTTTGCCTAGGTAGTCTAACCCGTCAGAAGCTGCATGCATGTCCTATATTCCTATTGGATTTAAGCTAACGATCACACTGTTCTGCTCTCCTAACATGGCCAAAAGACATACTTACTGGATAATTACACCTTTGGGACTGAACAAAGGTTCCTCCAGTTTATTATGTCACCTACCTTAACAGTGACCACACAACGTCATAAGTCAACATGGCTAAGGATGCACTATGGGGTTTTTTGTTGTTGTGAATCTCTAGGACTTCGTGTGATGACCAAAATACTTTTTAGAGGTCAGTATCACAGCTCTAGCCTGTTCTACCAGGAAGTAGAGATCTGTCATCAAGATTAGTTAGTTGTAAGAGCAGCAAACGGATTTAGCTTTAAAATTGTCAAGACTTTCATAGGCAAAATACTTCCCGACAACTATTTTGGCTTTGCAACAGGCTTCCAAAGCCTTCCAGGTAGGAACTGAGTACATGTCTTCACAGCAGCTGTGCTTCTCAGGCGACGGTCAAGGGGAAGGGCCTTTGGCCAGTACCAGTACTTTGCCCAAGGGAATCGGTGTCCTGAGTCCCTGTTAATATTAACCCAGCCCAGCTGGCCAGGACGCAGACACAGGCCGCTCTCCATACACTCTTCTATTTGCGTCTAGTCTAACAACGACAACAACTGTCAGCACTTAAACATTTTCCGTCCCCTCGGCGGGATCTCCCCGCAGTCTCAGTTTGGGAAGCGGAGATGCGGCTGGCTCCCGGTCAATCAGGATGTCAGGGAAAGCGGCGCCAAGTACCTGGAAACCAAGCCCAGACTCTGTCTCTTGCCCACAGACGCCCGTGTCCCTTTCCCTCACTCCCGCCTCTCGCGCTCGCTGACTTCGAAAGCCCGGCTCCTCCCCACTTACCCAAGTGCTCACTGGGCCTCGACCCTCGGGTCGGCCCGAGTCGGGTCGGCTCGGCCCCCTTCGCCCCTCGGCCCTCGGGAGAGCTGTTCCCAGGCCTGCGCGGCGAGGGAACGGAGCTTTAGGCCTACTCAGTACTAGCAGCCCTACTTCAGATTTATTTGAGCAGCTAGACTCGGGGGAGGACGCCGGTCACGCGTTCGAGCTTGCCGGGGTAGCACCCCACCCCCTCCCCTAGGGTTTCGAAAAAGGCGATCCCGGAGCGGAGGTCTGCAGTCTCGCGAGAGGAGGCGGGGCCCCGCCCGGCGTTCTCGGCCCCTCCCTGCCCCACCCTCCCCACGTCCCCCGCCCTCGCTCCCCCACTCCCCGTGGCGCGAGCGGCTGACTGAATCTGGACAGGAAACGGCATTCGGAGCCGCGCTCCCGCCCAGGCCAGCCCTGACGCTGGCCTCGTCAGCTGGTAACGGGGAGCAGAGGTGGGGGTCAGGGAGGCGACCACGAAAACGGTGAAGGTCAGAACCGAGAGGCCCCCTCCGGGAAGGGTGAGGAAAGGGTCTGAGGCTCCCTCCGCGCACTCCGCAGAGCCGAGGCGGGGTCGACCCCTCCCAGGGGCGGGGTCGCGCTGGGCAACTGCAGCCCAGGGGACTGACTGGGCGGGGCGCGCCGCGGAAGGGGGAGACGGGGTCAGCTATGGGCTGAGGGCTCCCCGGCGGCGGGAAGCGGGCAGTGGGCTGTGGAGCTGAGGCCAGGGCTGGGGTCCCGGAGCCGGGACTCCGTTGACGGGCTGGGGAAGCCCCGGGGCCGGCTGCTCCCTTCCGCCTCTTCTTTGGACCCTGGCTAGAGGCCGGCGGGGGTGGGGGCTGGGGAGGGAGAGCGGCGCGAGGGGGCGGGTCCCGGCGCTGCTCGGCGCTGATTGGCTGAGCGCGTGTGGAATCGGGTGATGGGAAACGCAGCCCGGCTCTCGCGTCCCCTCCTGCTCCTGTCCCTCCCCCCCGTGGCGAATGTGCTGCGCGGCGGCGGGTGCTTACGCTCGCGGGGTTTGGCTGTTGCAGGCAGGAGCTGGGAGGAGGCGGCAGCGGCAGCGGCAGGAGCAGCAGAGGCGGCGGCGGCGGCGGCAGCTGGGAGGAGGTGGTGACGGTGGCAACGGCAGCGTCGGGGACGATGGCGCGACTGGTGGCAGTGTGCAGGGACGGGGAGGAGGAGTTCCCCTTCGAGAGGAGGCAGATTCCCCTCTACATAGACGACACCCTCACGGTGAGCGGGCCGGGCCGGGCCGGGCTCGCCGCTCCCCTGGCAGCTGTTTCCCCTCCTCCCCCTCCCCCAGGCCGAGCGCTGCGCACTGGAGAAAGAGTGTGTTGCAACTCCTAGGCGAGGCCTTTTCTCCGGCAGGCCCCACAAACTCGCCTTTGCAGTGGGTCGCTGGGTAACCTCTGCGGCCCCGTAGCCTGGCGCTCCGTATATGCACTTTGAGCCCGTCTCCCCAGGTTTTCCTTCCTTTGCGAACTCTCTTCCTTTGCCTTTTCCCTTTAGGAGACGCTGCTTTTGCGAAAGCACGCGCCTGGGAGAGGGGTTGAAGGATCTTGGGCGGTTCGGGCCTGTTCCTTACAGAAACCGGCTACCCTCGGGGAGGCTTAATTATCTGGAAATGTCGCAGCTGCACTGTTACCTGTCTGTTTTCTATCTTAATTCTCTAGCTCTCACTACATAAAGCGTGATTACTGAGGGCAGAGTGACATGCTCTTGCACAGTAAAGATTCCACTAAAATGATAAGATTTCGTTGTACATAGTCTCGTATTGCCTAGTACATTGAAACTCTTCGAAATGATCGTGTTACTGGGCCATGACTCTTCAAAATGGGCTTTCTTGGCATTATTCTTTAGTTTACAGGTAGCTTTTTTTTCTTTTTAAGGAAGCAAAATTATTGAATGTGTAGGAGCAGTCTTAAAAGCTGGTTGCTCGTCTTGAGTGTCAAAACCCAGTTCTGGGTAGTATTCTTTTTCAGAGTTGGTGGTAGTAGAGCATTACCAACCCTCTCCCCTGTGTTACTGTAGTATTTCCTTTAAAAGGAAATGGCAGAAATTTGAATTGAATCTGAACAGGAAATGAGTGCAGTTGCTTGCCACTATTTCTTAAGAAATGAAATGAACCTTTTCTGAGTATCTTTTGAAATTTGCATTTTGATGATGCTGAAGCTTTTGATTATACATTTGCCTATTTTGATAAGGTGTAACTAAGTCTCTTCATATCATCACCTTTGGCTTTTTTTGCTTTTCAAAGGCACTTGATCTGTTTTGTTCCTGAATTTTTTTTGCTAATATCTATTGAAGTTTTTTCAAATTTTGTGTAAAATGCAAGTCATGGTAGAGATGCCACTCTATGCCTTTCTGTTTGCCAGTCTCAATTAAGACTTGATTGAGCTGCAGTCCTTTTAAAAGCGTTAGAAGCGCTATTGAAGGACTTAATCTGTTAGAACTTTTTAAGTGAAAGCATCTATAATACCCAAGTGCATTTTCTCCCATGGAAAAAAGTAGAATGATTTGGCCTGACATAAGGTAAATAGAATTTTATTGATGCATTGGAAATTACTGGTATGCTTTGGTTATGGTTTCTGCACTTTTTGCATTAAAAGTATAAGGGACTTGTATTTTAAGTAGATTAAAAAAAAACTAGCATTCTGATCAAATTAGATGATGCATTTGGCAATTTGAAAACTCCTGATACAAGTTCATTTGTTGATATTTTCGTCCTTTTCTCTCCCTCCAACACACACACTTTTTTAGAGCACATAGTTTGGTATCGACCTTTTAAGTTTATTGTCCCAGAATGCCTTTGAAGTTTAAAAAAAAAATTCCTGTGGGTTTGGACATAAGATTACTCTTAAGTATATAATATCCAAACATCGGGGAAATCAACATAAATTTGAGTATTTACAAAATTTTTAAAGATATTTATGATTCTCTCTTTATGCCCTCATAACCACCTTTGCTGTGAATGCAGCATTGGTACAGCTGTTATATAGCACTTTAAAATAGCCAACTTTTGGGGTGTTTTTATACTCTGTTCTCTGTACAATGATAGTAATTTCCAAAATTTTCCATAGAAAAAGATGTAATCTTGCACTGTGATTTATTTTTGTACTTATTTTTCCAGAGAAGTTGGGATTGGACTGAACCTGATGGTTGAGTTTTGCTTTTCTTGTATTGTGGACCTGTGACCAAGGCAAATAAAATTTAGACTTATTTAACTTAAATATTCCAAAATAGCATTTTATTTAGGAAAAGGTTCAGTTTTTCTTTGCTTTGGAAAAGTTTTTATTACTAGGGAATGAGTGGGACTATTTATTGCTTCATCTTGGAACCTGTGCACAATCAGTGAATGCTGGTTAGTGAAAATTCTTGTCAAGAATGTATCATATTTAGGGAAATAGGTGTTTTTCAGAACCTTTCTACCAAATACTACTTAAGAATGCTGAGCTGTTGGGAAAGAGGGAGGGAAGATGGCTGTAGCACAGATGTAAGCTCTGCCCTGATAGTTTGATGGCAGTATATCCCTAAAATTAACATTTGGTTTGGTCTTTGTTCCTAGGGTCCATAGGTAATGCACTGAGGAAACATTGTGTGATCTTTATTTCAAGGACTGTAGTGTTAGAATCTTGTTAGCTCCTAGATGTTAGGTCTTGTTACAACGTTTACAGTCAGTTACAAATGTTTATCATTTTAGTAACAGAAGGTGAAACCTCTAGCCTTGGTTAAACTGGCAATTTTAAGTTGGATTTGTAAAATGAAATCAAGCTTGTGTGTGAGGAAGTAGGTGCCTCTTTTATGTGTTGTATCCACATTGGAAAGACTCGTTACTGGTTTAGTGGGTTGGAATACTTGAGTATAGTGCTGATGTAGGTGTATTTGAGAAAACCCCAAATAAGTAAACTGGTGGAATATTTAGGAAAGTGGAATATTGAGAAAATACTATGTGCTCAAAATGCGGTTGTGTTATTAGAATTGTAAAATAGCAAATGGACAGAATATGGATTTTATTTTAGAGACATCTTTGAATAATTACAATTTTTTAAGTGTGGATTTTTTTGAAAAAAGAATTAATAGACTCAATATATACTCCTTATAAAATAATCTTGAAAAATAACTGCAAAACAAAGAAAACATTATTCTTAATCCTACTTCCCAGAGATAACTAAGGATATAGGAACATTTGGTGCACTTCCGGTTATAGACACACAGATAGATGCAGAGTTGAGGTGTATTGTTTTCTGTAACATTTTTTGCAACGTCTTACTTTTTTTTCACTAAATGTAATATTGAGAACATTTTCACTTGTCATTCTTAAACAGTTTTAATGGCCATGTAAGACTCCCTTGTGTGACATCCCATAATTTAATTATTTTTACTTTGTTGGACATAGAGGTGGTTCTAGTTTTTGCTGTGAACAGTACTATAAGAATATAAATACTGCATAAATCTTTGCAATAAAATTTTCTTCTCCGGCTTTTGGAAGTACAATTACTGGCTCAAAGGATAAGAACCTTTCATAAAGTTCTTGATACATACTGTCAAATTGCTACAATATTTCTAGAACACAGTTTACCCCCCTAATTCAAACCAATCTAAATGGACTAGAACTCATAACAGTTTTTAATTGAGACTTTAAAAAGATAATGGTAGCGGCTGGCCCCATGGCCGAGCGGTTAAGTTCGTGCACTCCTTTGGCAGTCCAGGGTTTTGCCAGTTTGGATCCTGGGTGCTGACCTAGCACCACGCATCAAGCCATGCTGAGGCAGTGTCCCACATGCCACAACTAGAAGGACCCACAACTAAAATATACAACTATGTACTGGGGGGCTTTGGGGAGAAGAAGGAAAATAAAACCTAAAATATATATGTATAAAAAGATAATGGTAGCATATCTACTTGTGGATTAGCTCTTCAGGATTAGTTGAAAGTTTAGTATTTAGTGTTTTCTTTCAACTCTTAATTAAATATTTAATTAATTTTACCAAAGGTAATAGATGTTACAAATAGGCATAAGGGTCAAGAAGTTAAAGTTAAAACTAAAGTGACAGTGACTTTTAATAAATACAAACTTGGCATTGTTGGTTAAAGGTTGTCAGAATGCAGTAAAAACAGATTATTTGTGGTCAGGAGAAACCAGGACAGATCCTTAAGAGTGAAAGTGAGTAGTGGACTCAGTAAACTTTATAAAGCAGTAATTGTGGACCAATGACTTGTTCTATTTTTGGCTAGCTAGGGATAGGCAACCTCATCAAGAAGCCAAACACTAATGAGTCCTCTGTAAAACCACACCTCAAATACTTTACGTGACTGTATTCCTTAGGTAACCCAGAGGTTGAAGATGAAGTCAAGGAAGTGGTTTTAAAGAATGGAGAAAAAATAGTGCTACTATCCTCTTTGCCTTCCCCTTTTTCTATTTTCTCTTCTTATTGTCATCTTTCAATATTAAAGAGTATATAGTGATTGGACAGAAAATAGCAAGGTAAAAAGCCATTGTCCTAAGTGTTTGGAAGGCAAGAAGACAGTAATTTAGTGTGATTGCAGAGTTTCTAACTAGGGTGATAGAGAGTAAGTACAAGAGAAAATTTAGTACTATCCAAGCCAATGAAACTCAGGAAAGACACAGTAATAGACCAGATTCTTGATGTAGTTAGGTGGAAATGAAATAATTTAAAGTGAAGGGTTTTTTTGTTTGTTTAAAAAACTTTTTTTAAGGTGAGGAAGATTGGCCCCAGGCTAACATCTATTGCCAGTCTTCCTCTTTTTTTTCTCCCCAAGGCACCAGTACATAGTTGTATATCCTAGTTGTGAATTCTTCTGTGTAGGATGCCACCACAGCATGGCTTGACGAGTGGTGCATAGGTCTGCACCCAGGATCCAAACCAGCAAACCCCGGGCCACTGAAGTGGAGTGCAGAAACTCAATCACTATGCCACCAGGCCAGCCCCTGGTTTTGGGGGGTTTTTTTTTTGTTTAACATGTTAACCTTGTTTGTCAACTCTTAAAAAGGATTCCTGGTGGCATAGTGGTTAAGTTAGTGTGCTCTGCTTCTGCAACCTGGGGTTTGCAGGTTTGGATCTCTGGTGTGGACTTGGCACTACTCGTCAGGCCATGCTGTGGTGGCATCTCACATAAAATAGAGGAAGATTGGCGCAGATGTTAGCTCAGCAGCAGTATTCCTCAAGCAAAAAGAAGATTGATGGCAGATGTTAGCCCAAAGCCAATCTTTCTCACAGGAGGGAAAAAAAAGGATTCCTAAGGCAGGTGTTATCCATTAAATTATACACACACACACACACATACATATACACACACACATTTTTTTATGTTCTTTGACTTCTGCTTTAGTTATTAAAACAATAAAACGTAGCTGATCAGAGTAAAAATAGTTCGCTTATACAGAGTCAGAATTTAGGATTTCACCAGACTGGAGAGATCTTGACTTGGTTAAATAAGCAACATTCTTTGAATGTGTCTTAAATTGATAGCTTTGATCTTAAAATAGTACAGGTAATTGTCTTAAATTTTTTTATAGTGGCAACTGATATGTGGTGAAAAGGTGTATATTTGTATCAAGCAAGTGAAACTGCAAATCAAATTGTTAGTTGCTTAAATGATAGATTTGGAGTGACCTGCAGTGTTCTATTGAATTACATGGTTTTAAAAGTTTATGCTACACCTTTTTTATGACCTGACAGTTAAATTTCTTTGTGTTTTAAGCCATGTGGTGATTCTAGAAAATATAATATGAGTTATTAACTATTAGCTATTTTTATTCTTTTATCAGTTTTGACTGGCCAGGACTTCTTTTTTTTTTTTTAAAGATTTTATTTTTCCCTTTTCTTCCCAAAGCCCCCCAGTACATAGTTGTATATATTTTAGTTGTGGGTCCTTCTAGCTGTAGCATGTGGCATGCTGCCTCAGCATGGCTTCATGAGCGGTGCCATGTCTGTGCCCAGGATTCGAACTGGTGAAACCCTGGGCTGCCGACGCAGAGTGCGCCAGCTTAACCACTCGGCCATGGTGCCAGCCCATGGCCAGGACTTCTAATACTGGGATTATTAATTTTTTTTTTAATTTGAGTAGACTCTGTTAAATATGATAAATACAATGAGCAATATGGATTATTAGATATTTTGCTCATTTATTTCAGTCATCTTCCCCAGTTCTTTTAGAGCTACTTAGTTATTAAAGTAATATAGTGACTGGTTTTACTTTGTACTGTTGGTAAAGTTAATAAATGAAAGTGCTTAGAACAATGCCTAGTATATATGAAGCTACATTAAATGTCTTTATTATAATTATTACCACCACTCTTTGGAGATATTAATAAGAAGACTGTGAGAGGGAAAACTAGAGAGAAGTCGATGGGCCTCAAAATTGGATAATTGATATTTGAAACTGTGAGATTTGGACATATAGTCTGTATGTATAGAAAAAGAAACTTGCAGAACAGTAAAAGCTATTGAGATGGAAGCATGTCTCTGAACATAGGATAATGAATATAGAATTGGAAGCAAGGAACACTAACTTTCCCCCCGATAAGTAGTATACGTGCATTGTAATAAATTTGGGAAAGATAGGAACACATGAAAAAGTCATCTATCTTTTCACTGCCTGGAGATAGGCACATCTAATATATATTTTCTTTAAGAAAATATACACATAAAAAATTTGAATCATTGTGCATGCAGATTTTGGTTCTGTTAAGTCCTTTGGATTGTTGAGTCTGTGTTTGCATCATTGTCCATCCTTAGCATCCACTTGTCTCTCTTCTTCACATATCCCGTGTCCTTCCCTTACCCAATCAAGACAAGATCTTATACCTATTGCTTACTCTTGCCTTAGTTGTTCAGTCCTCAGTTTACTGTTAGAACAAGCGTGTTTTAAGGCTCTCATTTCTAATGTGGAGGGAAAAGAATGGTCACCTTCATTAAGGAAACAGATCTTTGTGATGCTGGTTGGTGAAGGGAGGAATCTTTTTAGGGTTATGTTCAACTGGGTGGGGTTTTTTAGTTTTTGGTTTTACCTCCAACGGGTCTCTTTATCCTGACTTCAGTCTTTGGGTGTGGAGGAGTTTGTGGCCCTTGTCATCTGGAAATAGAAGTTTGTCCTAGCACAGTATGTTTGATACCTTTAACAATGTTTTAGTTAAGATATCAATGTGTTACTTTATTTCGTTGTTTTGAAAGCATACTTTTTTCTCATGTTTTAACATCTCTGAAATTGGGATGCTTCTTTCATTGGTGACGTCTTACAGTTATAATGACTCTTTTCTTAGTGGTACTTAACTATGGTACTTCTTAAAGTCGGTGTCACAGATCAGTAAAATGTGCTAATTACTAATTCCTCATCTGACATCCTGAAATATCCTTAAGCTTTATATCCTCCTTCCTCTAGTGGTGAATATTGATAATTGAATAAATATCTCAGTATATCCTTTTTGTTCATAATTAAAGCAAACATTTACTATGTGCCAGGTTACTGTTCTGAGTGCTTCATATATATATATATAGGTATGTGTGTGTATATAATGCATATGAAGTCATTACATATATGATCCATATATACATATATATGGATCATTTATGTTGTAAGATTTACTGTATTCCACAATTACGAGGAATAACTAAAAATATGAGGGTATTTAATGTAAAATATCAGATTATTTCACTTATTAAATGCTATTTTTGGCCACTCCAAAAGACACTTTTAAATATAATTTAATCCTTACAACCCACTCTGTGAGAGAGATTAAAAGTTATTACTTAATCTCGTTTTACAAATGAGGAAGCTGAAAATCAGACAGGTTAAGTAATTTACCCAGAGTTATAAGTGGCAGAGCTGGGGTTTGAACTCATGTCTGCCTGACTTCATTGTCCTTGTGCCTAATGACTATACCATCTCTGGCTTTAGAAACTTGTATAACCTGGATTTTTTTTTTCCGTACCTTTTTTTGGTGGGGGTGAGATGGAGTGGGGAAGGGGGAGCAAATCTGGTTTTGGGGGTCTATTTCTGTCCTAAGAGTTTATAAAATAGTCTGTATCATGTGTTCAAAGAAGAAAAAATAATTGATTTTTATTCTTTTGCATATTAAGATGGTGATGGAATTTCCTGACAATGTGTTAAATCTCGATGGGCATCAAAATAATGGTGCACAACTAAAGCAGTTCATTCAGGTAATAGTTTTAAAAATCCATCTTTTAAACGGTGTGTGTCTGTGTTTTAGAGAGTCATTTAAAATTTCTGCTATAAGTATTAATTTCATTTTACATAGGGCTCTCTAAGTCTTAAGATTGCACTGAAATTGCTTTCTTTTACTATTGCTACAGCGAATGTATTTATGTACCTTTCATGTAAAAGAGATTTGGAGGTGTTATGTTATCATTTGACATGTCCGTAAGGCTTTAATTTCACTAGGCCATCTTTTCCTGTTTTTTAAAGCTGGCATGTACAACTTTTCATTGAGAATTTGTTGGTTTTCTTCTGTAGTAATTGTTTTGTTCAAGTAAAAAAAAATAATCTTGTATTGTGAACTTTCTGATTTTTATTTCATTCATAAGCAGTATGATACTTTATAAATACACTATATATAATCAAGGTAATAGAAGGTAAATTATTACTTTGCTTAAGAATTCTATTTCTACTTTTGGAGAAAACTTTGAGTGAAAGGTTAATGGTAAATGTGAGAAAATCCTTCTTGGGAGTTATCTTACTTTCCCATCTGTTTTGGTAAAGCTGGAGGCATTACTTGTAACTGTAATTCTGTCCAGGTAGAATTTACTTACTAGAATTTTGCCCATTTCTCTACAGCTGTGGTTCTCAGTCATTTTTTTACCTTGTCATAACCAACAGATAACATTCATATGCACCAGCATATTAGTTACTCACTGCAGGCTCCTGTATAGGTAAGATAGGCCTTGTTCTCTTCCACTAATCCATGACACACCTGTCCGTACCTCCAGGTTGAGAATTGCTGCTCTACATGATCACCATCCTAACTTGACTCCTGTAGCTAAACATAGTGTGTTGTTAAAAGTTGAGAAGAAGACATGGTAAAGCTGCATTGTGTCTTTATTCTTTTTTCTTTTCTTTCTTTCCTTTTTTATTTTAAGTGAAAGTACAAAACTTAATACTCACTGAACAAGCACTAACTTTCCAGATGCAGGGCTTCTTTTTGCTAAGCTGGGACACATACTGCTTAGCCCTGGCGTCCTAAGCGGAGTTTTTTATACTCTAGATTCTAGAACGGGGGTTTGTGGAGCAAACTCAGTACAGCATGGACAAGGCCGACTACCTTGCCTTTCTGACTCAGTTGCAGATAGAGATGGCAAACCCTACCCAGGTTGTACTTACTGCACAAGGATAGGAACCAGAGGTAGAAGTGAAAGAGTAATTTTATGTCTTAAGGACTCTTCTTCATTTTTCTCTCTTTCTCTCAGCGACATAGTATGCTTAAGCAGCAGGATCTAAGTATTGCCATGGTGGTGACATCACGTGAAGTCTTGAGTGCACTTTCTCAGCTTGTCCCGTGTGTTGGTTGTCGTCGCAGTGTGGAGCGCCTCTTTTCCCAGCTTGTAGAGTCTGGAAATCCTGCCCTTGAACCTCTGACAGTAGGGCCCAAGGGAGTCCTGTCTGTAACTCGAAGCTGCATGACTGATGCAAAGAAGCTTTATACATTATTTTATGTACATGGGTAAGTATAATCAATTAGGAAAAAATGGGTTTGTTAAATTTTTAAACTTGATGACAGTGGTAATTTTTTTCCTAAATTTGGTCGGGGCAAAGCTTGAGTTCAAATTCAACAATTTTATTGAGTAAATTCTATGTGCCAGTGACTGTAAAGTTTCTGTTCTCATGTGGGGAGAGGCAGGCAGTAGGCAAATATATAGTTTATCAGATATGATAAATTACAAAGAAAAATCAGTAAGGGAGATAGAGAATGAGTGGGTAGAATTAATATGGGGGGTCGTCAGGGAAGGGCTTTTTGATAAAATGACACTGAACGTAGATTTGAATGAAGTAAGTGAATGAACCATGTAGATATCTGGGGGAGGCAGAGAAGGAGCAGCAAGTCTAAAGGTTCAGAGGTTGGAGTTTTCCTGGCATGTTTGAAGAACAGCAAGGAAGCTATTGTGGCTAGATCCAGATGAATGAAGGGAACAGTAATAAGAGATGAGGTCAGAGGAGTAAGAAAAGGCCCAGTTGTATAGTGCCACCCTGAGGTCTCTCTCTTTTTTTTTTTTTTTTTTTTTTTTTTACTCTGAATGAGACGGGACGATTTGGGAAGGTTTTGAGCAGAGGAGTGACATGGTCTGACTTGAAATGTGGCTTACTTTGATCTCTGTGTTGAGAATAAATGGAAGGTGGTGGAAGGGCAGAGAAACAGAGGCGGTTTAATAATCCATGCAAGAGATAATGGTAACCAGTATGGTGGCTACAGAGATTATGAAAAATGGATGGATCCTGGATATATTTTGAGGAATGAGCCAACAGGATTTTTGGATAAATTCCATGTGGAGGAGGGCATCAAGGATGATTCCCAGATTTACGGTCTAAAGAACAGGACAGATGGTTTCCATTTACTCAGATGGGTAAGACTGGGAGGGGCAATTTTACAGAGCTCGCTTTGGGACATGTTAAGTTTGAGATACCAATCGGGCATCTAAGTAGAGTGCGGAAAGGTCTGGCCTAGAGATATAAACATTTGTGTCATCTGCATATATGTATTGTGTTTAAACTATAGTCATATGTCACTTAACAATGGGGATATGTTCTCTTCTGAGAAATGTGTCTTTAGGCCATTTCATCGTTGTGTGAACATCATAGAGTGTACTTTACACACACCTAGATGGTATAGCCTACTTACGTACTTAGACTATCTGCTACTAATCTTATGGGATCACTGTTACATATGTGGTCTGTCGTTGACTGAAATGTTGTTATGCAGTGCTTGACTGTATTTATATGTAATATATAAATTTTCCTTATATATAATTTAAACCCATGAGATGAAATATGATCACCAAAGAGTGAGTATAAATAGGAAAAGAGAAGAGGTTCAAAGACCAAACCCTAGGGCTTTCCTATTTAGAGGTGGTGGTAGAGACTTTGGATTTACACTCTGCCTGAGAAAAGAAGCCTTGGAGGGTTTTTGAACAGAGGAATAACATAATGTGATTTTTGTTTTGAAAAGATCTCTCCAGCTGTGAAGCCTGGAGTGTAAAGGCAAAGGGTGGAAGCAAGGAGACCATTTGGGAGGCCAGCTATTGCAATTGAGGAAGCTAGAGAAGGGAGTTGGGTAAGAGTGGTAATGGTGAAGGTGATGAGAAGTGATTTGATTCTGGATATATTTGGAAGTTAGAGTTGATAGGTTGCTGATTGGTTGGATGTAGAGTGTGGATATTAGCTGTACATATTTCTGTATTTGCATAAAATTTCTGTTGATGGCCCCTTATCAAGGATAGTGTGTATTTAGATAATGTTTGGACAAGGGAAGATGGCTGAGAGTTAGATAGCAATCAGTTTTAAAATATTTGAGTGCCAGGCGCATTGCTAGATACAGGGTGGTTGCAAGGATGAATGAGACAAATGCAGTCTGGGGGAAAGAGTATGTTGAATAGAGCATGTCTCTTTCAGCATTTTGACAGACTGGCAATTGAATGGGAAGACAAGTGTACAGACTTTCTTGGGTTAGAATTTGTTTGATGAGAAATTTTCAAAGTAAGGGATGTGTCTATAGTACTTTAAATACACTTCTCCTAAAGGCATTAAATAGAGATTTTGAAAATTCTAAAGAAAAATGAATATTAATCAAACCTTTAATGGTTTATTTTTAATTAGGTCCAAACTAAATGACATGATAGATGCTATTCCAAAAAGTAAAAAGAACAAGAGATGTCAGTTGCACTCCTTAGATACGCACAAACCAAAACCTTTGGGGTAAGTAGAATTGAATGTCAAGATGCTTTGTCGTTGTTAAGATTATAAATGTTCATCGTATTTAGTAAAAAGATAAACAATTAGTTTTATTTCATTAATTGGTTACACTATACCTTAGGTCAAAATAAATGTCTCCCTGTTCTGTAGGCCTTTTTTGCATGGAGACTATATAGAGTCTCAATTAGGTTTTATTTTACTTTTTTAAGTTTTTTTTCTTACATTATGTTTCAGAAGAAGAAGGTTGAGATCTTTGTGGAAATTTATGTAGCCAACATTAAGCTTTTCAAAGTAGTGATGTTCTCTGAGCTATATAATAGTCATAATGTATAAATTATTTTTCTTGTCTCTAGGTCTCTTTAATAATTTATCAAGTATTTAAAAAAGTCTTGAATCAGTTATAGCAATGTGTATTTATGTAACTAATTTGCAGTTTTCCTCTTGGTTAAAGTGCTACAATGCCCAAGGCTGCTTCTGCCATCTCCCAGCACAGAGGCAGAGTTGCCCCATACAAATTGCTTGGGGTAAGGGGTGGTAAGGAGAAGCCATTTGAAAGAAGTTTCTAAGAAGTAACTTTTGGCGAGAATGGGATGATGTAAAACTATACTTCTGAATTAATTTTAAAAATGAGTTTTCTAATATCCCATCAGTAGTGTTGACATCATTGTATAGACGTTTTCCTCCCTGATAGAAAGACCTGGATGACCAGGTGGTGGTATGTTAATGATCTGTTAAACAAGGTTTTTTTTTCTATACTCAGGATCAAAAATTTTATTATGAGAACTGTCAAACACATAGAAAAGTAGAGAGACTGTACCAGGATCCCCCTCCCCACAGATACCTTCACGCAGATTCAGTAGTTATCAAGATTTGCCACATTTGTTTCATTTACCACCTTTTCCTTTGTTGAAGTATTTTAAAGCAAGTCCCAGGCATCATGTTATTTTACTCCTACATATTTTCACAGGCATCTCTAAATATTTGGTATTTTCTTTCATAATGACAGTGCCATTATAACACCTAACAAAATTAACTATGATAATCTTGTACCCAGTTCGTATTCACATATCCCCAACTGTCTCTAAAAGTGTCCTTTTATGTTGATTTGTTAGGATCGAAACAAGAACCACACATTACATGATATCTAAATGTGAGAGTGCTCTGAACCCAGGAAAGCTCTACACAACCTAGAGTGGTTATCTAAGGATAATTGCTATTTCACATACCTGATTATCAGTATCTTTAGAAAATTCCTGATTTTCTGAATGCAGAATTCAGTCTAGTTTTCTCATTAAACAATAACTTGTATCTGAATGACCTGTTGGCTAAAGCCACAGAGTAGTATGGTGTAATAAAAAGCTTACCTTCTGGATTTTTTATTATGAATATTTTTCAGTGAGGAACTAAAAAGCAACAGATAAACCCTAAGATCTTACACATCTGTGCCCATTGCTACCTTCCTTCAAAGACCCGTCCTTCCACTTTTCCTCTGGATTCCATCTCCTCTCTTGTTCTTAGTGACTTTGCTTCATTAATTATCTACTTTTATTAAATTGACATACAGCTATATTTTCCTATATTTCAGCTTAAAAAGAAAAACAAACCTCCGTAGACTTCACATCCCCCTTTAGCTACAGCCCCACCACATGGGAAGCCAAATGTTTCAGAAAGTTTTTTGCTGGGTTATGGAATCACTATGAATGGATTTAGTTGATCATAAGCAATGTCTTCTCAGTTGATCATAAGCTTTAGTTATTGTCATATGCCCTATGGATAGTGGGCCAGGGAGTACAGTCTGCTTAGCCAAGACTCCCTCTCATCTACTTTGGATAGTCTCCACCATTGTGTGCTTCTATGACTCTCCATTTTTTATATTTCCACAGTTATTCCCCCCTTTTTCTGTTTATACTTTCTTCAGGGAAAGTATTATACATTTGATTAGATTTCAGCCTAGTGAATAGGAACAGTCCCGCTCAGCCTTCCTGAGAGTGTTCTCATATCCATGCAGGTAAACCCAAGTTATTGTATGTCTTCGGAGTAAGTTTGAGATCCAAAAGAAAGGTCTAGGCCAGAGCTGTAGGCCTGTAGCTGATGATTGAAGATTATCTTAGAGAATGATATATAAGATCACCTAGAGGAAGAGTAGAGTAAGAGAGAAGAATGCTGAGGGAATTCAATTTAATTGTAGAAAAGAAGCCAGTAAAGAAACTTGAGAAAGAGTGGCCAGTGAGCTAGGAGGAAGCCAAGGGAAAAGAGTGTTTCAGGGGGGTCTGGTTGGCTGTATTGAGTGCTACTGAGTCATCTAGGACCCAAAAGTTTTCATTGAATATAGCAACACTGAGCTAATTGGTGATCTTGATGAGCAGATCTGTGGTTGAGTGGAAGTGGAATCCACATCAGAATGGGTAGAAAAGTGAATGCAAGGTAAGGTTGTAATGGAGTAAGCTGTGAGTGGAAAGTATGGGAGTAGAACTAGGAAGTGGAAAGACTTCTTTTTCAGGAAGCTTAATCTTGAAAGGAAGGAGCAACATAAAGACTTTCAGTCTGGAGAGATTATGGATTAAATCTTGATTTGAGCTGTAGAATTTTTTTGAAAAAGCTTTTTTTTAAGAATACTTTCACGTTGGGAGCCGTCGGTGGCGCAGCGGTTAAGTGCGCACGTTCCACTTCTCAGTGGCCTGGGGTTTGCCGGTTCGCATCCCTGGTGCGGACGTGGCACCGCTTGTCACACCATGCTGTGGTAGGTATCCCATGTATAAAGTAGAGGAAGATGGGCACGGATGTTAGCTCAGGGCTGGTCTTCCCCAGCAAAAAGAGGAGAATTGACTGTAGTTGGCTCAGGGCTAATGTTCCTTAAAAAAAAAAAGAATACTTTCACATTCTTATGATGTAATTATCATTCCCCAGCTCTGATTTCATGAACCTTTCCCTCGATGATGAGAACTTGAATTTGAGAGTTACTGAGTTTTAGGAGGTTATGGATCACTCAAGCATAATTAGAAAAAGGAAATATAGCAGTTGAGAGTAAAAGGGTGTAACATGGAAGGCAGAGCAGGAGTTGAGGTTTTTTATTTCAAAAATAAGCAGCACTGAATCTTGTCCTGAACCTTTCTGAGGGAGAGTAGGGAGCTGAATTGTATGTATGACCTTATGTGGTGGGCAGGGGATGGAGAAATACCTATTTAGCCATATAGAGTGGGTTAAGTAAAGATTCAGAGGTTTTTCCATCTCAACCATCCAAGGTAATGAATTTCTAGGACTGTAGTGAGACCTGCAGAAGAACAGGCAGGAGCCAGTTGAAAATCATGAAAAATCAAGAAGACTTATCATTGACTGGAATGTAGACACAATTGCTCTTGGAATGCACATCTGCAGCAAAGCAAATTGCATGACCAGCACCACATTGCAACCTGTGGGGGAGGGAGAGTCTGGGAAGTTTTTTAGTAAGTTTCAAAAAAAAAAAAATCATTTATATAATCCTTATTACTAATTTAGGCTGTATAAAGTGTTCATCTTAGTATGCTATCATTATTTTAGTCAACCTAAACATTTATTTAGTATAATTAGATTAATCTGTGACTTCCTCAGCTACTTGTAAATGTGAAGATAAGAATTTTGTTACCATGGGCTAGCTATAAAATCACATTAAGTAAATCAAAACTTGTTAGAATTTTTAATTTGTGGAAGATTGATGCATGTTTATAGGTGAAAATGTTGTATAATTTTTTTCAGCCCTTTTGACTTTAAAACGTTCCAGGTAGATTTGCTCGTAAAATGCTTAGTATATCAACCAGTTGCTATCTTGAGAAATGTAAATGTTGTTAAATTATATCAACATATGTCAACATATATTATATCAACAATATATGTTGTAAACTTAATAGTTGAGCAGAAGTTTTTAATATAAGGATATGAGCACACGTTTAAATAACATTTTAATATGGTTGAAGTGAATATGTAATTATATGCAGATTTACAAACTTACCCTACTAATATCTTACTGTATTAAAGAGTTCTTGATTTTAATTTAGACTACAGAAATTATTCCTTCAGATTCTCTCAGTGTCACTAAGTTTTGTACTATACTGTATACTACAGTGAAGGGAGCAGTAGCAGTGTCAGTTCAGAGAAGTTAAGTACAGATAAGAGAAGTAGTGAAGACCACAGGAAGGACAGCAAGTGTAGGATCATTTTCCATTATGGACCTTTCCAGGGAACAGCCAGGTAAAATCAAGCAATCCTTTTCTCTGCTTTTTTTTTTTAATGTTTTACCCTTATGTATTTCTCCTTTTCACTAATAGTTGTTTCTTTCTGCAGAGGTTGTTGGATGGACGTATGGGAACTAATGTCCCAAGAATGCAGGGATGAAGTAGTTTTAATTGACTCTAGTTGTCTTTTAGAAACACTAGAAACATATCTGCGAAAACACAGGTAAGTCTAAAGGTCATTGTGGTACAGTTGGAAGGTGCCTTAGCTGTCAGTCATCCAGACTGACCCACCACTGACCTCCTTCATGTAATAGTACTCCAGCCTTCCCGTTAATACCTGGCACTAGGCAGAGCTTAATGTTAGGGTAGGCAGTTCCTTTATGGGATGACTCTCAGTGTTAGCTTTCTTGGGTTGAGCCAGCATCTCCTTTTTTTGTAATATTTACCTGTTGGTTCCAGGTGAGTCTTTCAAGAAAACACAGAATGATTGAATCGAGTAAAGTGTACTTAATCACTTTGTAAACTCTAGTATTCCTTGTGTTTATGATAGAAGCATTTCATAATGTTATTTTCTAAGTTAAAGTTAAATTAGCAGCTTTCACTTAGTAATTTTTGAATTATTTCTTCTGTAGTTGTTTGTGAAGACCTAAAAATAGAGTTGGAATTGATGTGCTTCATGTACTATAAAAGTAACTTCAGATTTTTCTTTTTAGAATACTACTTTACAAAGGAATTTTCTAAGTGTCATTAACATTTGGAAATTCGTAGGGAGGGAGAGTGCAGTAGGAAAGGAAACTGGTAAGGGAGCCATCTAGAGATGGCATTTTGGGGGGAGTTGTATTGTTTTAATATAAATTTGTCACATGTTGGGTTTGTGGTTGTGTGTTCTTTTACCTTGGGACAGATATACACAATTACTTTGGGGACACTTTTAGAACATACGTGAATGATAAAGACTGGCATTTTCAAGGTTGGTATTTATATGGCAATGAGCTAATGACAACCTGCATGCTAAGTTTATTAGGTGCTTCTCTTTTTTCAGTTATAAACTTTATTACTTGCTTTTTTGGTTGATTATACCCAAGAGAGTAGAGAATGTGTCAATTATTTAGATTTTGGAGGAGCATTATATAGATACAACATATATAAATGTATATGTGTTCATTATAGATTCCTTTGTCTTTTATTATGAATTGATCCTTATATTCAAAATGAATTGATCCATCCAAGAGATAGCTTTTTTGGGTGATAAATTACTAGTTATTAGAGCTAATGTTGTGGAGTTTCCTCTAATGGTTGTAGATATTTCCTGTGGTTTGGGGCAGTGTTTTTATTTATAAGAAGGTGGAGTCCATTTTATAAATATCTTAAGGGTGGGGAGAAGTACGATTAAGAGAATAATTAAGGGAGATTGCATTGAATCTGGGTTCTACTGATTATTACTTTGTACAAGTTTTATGTGCCTTAATTTTTTTCTTAAGACAAAAATAATGATAGTACTGATCTTACAGGATTTGTTGTAGGATTAAATTTGTTGTGGGGATTGATGATAGATGGCAGGGTTTACAACTTAGAATAGTATCTGGCACATAGTAAGCACATCGGTGAATGTTTGCATGACAGATTTACAAGTCCTTATTCATGTGTTTCTAGTTCTTATTTTAGGTGCAGTTGGAGTTTTTGAGGTATAGTCAGCTGAAAATGATTTCTAAACACCTAAATAATGTGCCTTTTTGTAACTTTATTTAGTGGACTTTTTTGAACACTTTGATTTGATAACACTCTTTAGCAAGTTGAGTATTATAGTAGTATATTACCTGTATTAGAAATGAGGTGGGGGCCAGCCCTGTGGCCGAGAGGTTAAGTTCATGCGCTTCGCTTCTGCAGCCCAGGGTTTCGCTGGTTTGGATTCTAGGCGTGGACCTAGCACTACTCATCAGGCCATCCTGAGGCAGTGTCCGACATAGCAGAACTAGAAGGACCTACAACTAGAATATATAACTATGTACAGGAGGCTTTGGAGAGAAGAAAAAATATATATTGGCAACAGATGTTAGCTCAGGACTAGTCTTCAAAAAAAAAAAAAAAAGAAATGAAGTGTTAGGAAACTGAAACCTCTGCCTTAAAAAAATGTTTTTTAAAATTTATGTGCAAAGTTATTCTTGAAAACAGGAAAAATCACTTTCATTCTTACGGCTTCCATATAATATTTTTAAATTGCTGTTTACTTATGCTTATGTTACTTATGATTATATACAATCAAACACATAGTAAACTACTTGAAGGATTTAAAGCAGTAAAATATAGAGAAAATATTTCAGGTTTTATTATTGGTACTGTGTGACATTTAACCATTTATTTACCTGAAAATGTAAACTTAACCATTTGTAACCTGAAAACATGGAAGTATTGTTAGTTCGGTGTTTATAATCCATTTCTTCCCCCAAAGGGAAGACTTTTTTGTTGTTGTGGTAAAAAAAACAAGTAACAGATTTAACGTTTTAACAGTTTTTAAGTGTGCACTACAGTATTGTTAACTGTATGCTCATTGTTGTATTAGAGCTCTCTAGAATTTTTTCATCTTGAGTGACTGAAACTTATACCCATTGAACAACTCCTTGTTTACTCCTCCTCCCAACTCCTGGCAGCTACCATTTTCTTTTCTGTTTCCATGAGTTTGATTACTCTAGATAACTCACATAGGTGAAATCATGCAGTGTTTGTCTTTTTGTGATTGACTTATTTCACTTAGCATAATGTCTTCAAGGTTCATTCATATTGTAGCATGTGACAATTTCCTTCTTTAAGGCTGAATAATATCCCATTGTATGTATATACCACGTTCTATCTGTCAGTGGACATTTAGGTTACTCCCACATCTTGGCTATTGTGGATAATGCTGCAGTGAACATGAGTTTGCAAATATCTGTTTGAGATCCTGTTTTCGATTCTTTTGAATATTTATTCAGAAGTGGGATTGCCAGATCATATGATAGTTTTATTTTTAATTTTTTGAGGACATGCCATACTGTTTACCATAGTGGCAGCATCATTTTAGAATCTCTCCAGCAGTGTGCATGGGTTCTAATTTCTCCACATTCTCACCAACACTTGCTATTTCCTCATTTTTTGATAGTGGCCATACTAGCGGATAGATGGTGATAGTGCGTGGTTTTAATTTGCATTTCTCTCTTGATTAGTGATGTTGAGCATCTTTTCATATGCTTGTTAGCCATTTGCATATGTTCTTTGGAGACATGTCTCTTCGCATCCTTTGCCCATTTTTTAATTGAGTTTTTATTGTTACTGAGTTTTAGGAGTTCTTTATATATTCTGGATATTAACTCCTTGTCCAATATATGGTTTGCAAATATTTTCTATTTTCCAAAGATAGTCTTTCACTCTGTTGAAATTTGATGTACTCATTTGTCCATTTTTACTTTTGTTTCCTGTGTTTTTGATGTCATATACAAGAAATCATCGCCTCTTCCAATGTCATGAAATTTCTCTTCCCTGTGTTTTCTTCTAGGAGTTTAATGGTTTCAGATCTTAACGTTTAGGTCTTTAACCCATTTTGACTTAATTTTTGTGTATTTCTTTGTCTATTTTTAAAGAATTCGTGAAACACAATGATTTAACTTTACTTGTCAACATTCTTGCCTATGTTTACCAAGTAGGCTTAGAGCCTCTATTTTAGTATGTATTCATTTCAAGAAACAACAGTTATTTACTATGGGGCCAGAAAGATGTTTCTATCAAACTAATGTGTGGCAGTATAAGGGTAAATACTGTAGAGAGAAGTATAAATCAGAAATAATTGTAACAGAGGAAGATTGAATTCTAACTATGGAAATGGCAGAAGGCTTCTTTAAGGGTGGACATGATTTAAGCAAATGAAGAAGGATGTGAAGAGGAGTGGGAGGAAGCAGAAGAAAAAAACTTTGAAGTAGGGACACATTGGCTGTATTTAAAGTAGTCTGTTGTATATATGGTATGTATACAGGGGCAGGGTAGAGTAGGGGGAAGCATGAAGGGAGAGGTGAATCTTGGGAAATAAGGCTGCAAATAGTAGATTGGGTAAGAGAAGGGGTTACTGAAGGCCTTAATAAGGAGTTTGCATTTTATTCATAGACAGTAGGGAGGTTTTTAAGGAGAGAGAGAATCAGATTTGTTTTAAAGAATTATTTTGGAATGGGTGATACATTAGAGCTAGGAAGAGTGGAAGCAGGGAAGCCGGTTAAGAAGCTTTTAAAAAAATTGTCTAGGCAGTTTAAAATAGGGCAGAGAGAATTGAAAAGAAGGGACCTACAAGAGATGTAAGAAAGACAGAATTGATACCAACTGACTGCACCCCTGAAAGGGGGACCTAAGGAGAAGTTGGAATTACCTAAGGTTTCATCCTGGGTGACTATGTGAATAATGATGTTGTTAACAGAGATGGAAGTGAATGTGTTGCCCTTGGTTTTGTACAGTAAGTTTAACGTGTTGCCTGTTGGCCATCTGTGACGTCCCCCATTTTTCGGTATGGGTCTGGCCCTCAGGCAAGGGCACAGACTTGAACAGAGCTGAAGAGTTGAGACTTAGACCTGTTGGCTTAAGCCATCGGAGTAGATGAGCTCACCTAGGGAGATTAATTTAAATCAGAGATGAAAGTTTCCTTGTTCCATGACAACTGATCTTCTCAGAGAGCCAGTTATTAATATTGTGAACCTGGCTTTTCACCAGACCAGTTTCTTCCTTGTTTTAGGAATTCAAAGATAAAGAAACCAGGCTCTGTTCTTTTTTTCCTGATTGAATAATGTATGTTGTCTATATTATGTCTGTGTATTGAGAAACATGCATTTTTTTAGAAGAAAGAATTTGACATTTTGGAAATTACCAGTAAACTAAAAATACATATATCACTTTCCCATTCTTCTTGCTCCCGCCTACCCCAAATGCCTAGCTACCAATGTATTAAAATGTTGTAGTAAAAATTTGAATCCAGGTTTACTGGCTAAAGAGAGCAACTATTTTCAGAGGCTGAAAAGAGGGATCCTACAAGTCGTTGCTTTGTAGCCTCCTTTGTTTTATTTCTGGCCTGTAGTAATAGATCTTGAAGTGGAGATATGCAAGTCCTTGGCAACTAGTATTTTCTGGGCTTATATTTTATGAAATAACAGGTATCTATCTGTATCATTCTTTTAGGCTATGTGCTTCTCTATTTAAAAATCATTTGCAAATAGAGATCTTGCTATATTTACGTAATCTCTAAATTTGTGTTTATGTATGTTTTCAGTGTGTGTATGGTGGCTTTTTTTTAATGCTCTATATGGGAGGGGACTGACATTGTCTAGTACACTGTTATATGCTATGTGAAATAATTACACAGCCAGTTCTTAATTTTAAGATTTTTCTTTTCAACAGGTTTTGTACCGATTGCAAAAATAAAGTTCTCCGAGCATACAATATCCTTATTGGTGAACTTGATTGCAGCAAAGAGAAGGGCTACTGTGCTGCACTTTATGAAGGCTTGCGGTGCTGTCCACATGAACGACACATACATGTTTGCTGTGAAACAGACTTCATTGCACATCTTTTGGGTCGTGCTGAGCCAGAGTTCGCAGGAGGGTATGAGTATGTAATTTGCTAGAATGGGCTATCTAGCGCTTTGCTTCATTTTATTACCAAAAGTTTATTTCCATCACCTTCTGCCTCAGTACATATGATATGTGTATAAATTAGATTGTGCCTGTAAAGATTTTGCTTTCTTTAATACATGCATTTCTTAATTGACTGATTAAAAATAGTGAGAAGGTGTTCCGTGGTGTTTGGTTCAGTCCTCTGCTTCTTGTTGCTTGAAGTAGGCAGACTTTTTTTGGCTTTCATTATTATAGATTGTCATTTTCATTTGAAAATGATTAGAAGGAATTTTCCCCCTTCTATCCATGCATTTCCATGTTTAAATTTTGTTTATAATGATGTTTTTTGCATAGGAAGTAAGGTCTTTACAGCAGGGGGTTAAGAAATGCTTTACTGAATGTAATTCATGAACTGTGTATATTATTATTAAATTATATAGGAACATAAAATTTTACCTCTGGCTTTGTTGTGAAAATAAAATGAGAAAAAGTTGTTCATTGAATAAATCGAGCCCATTTCCCTTCGTGTTTTGTGTACCAACTCTCATTTGAGTGCCTACTTTCTGTTAGGCATTTTGAATACAAAGACTTCTTTTATCACTAAAATTCTGTGAACACATCTACTCAAGACAGGCCTAGAGGGCTTTTGTCCATGATTGAATCACTTTGGCATTGCCTGTCTTCATTCCCCCTCAAAAAAAGAAACAGAAATTGAACAAGCATTTGCTTAATTGGAAGGTGAAAGGAACTGTCATGCCTACTGTGAGCTGACACTTAAACATGAATTCTCTGTGCCCAAACACCCATCTCTTTAGGGCCAGTTCCTGAATTACCTTATTTTTAGCAATATTAGGACTGAGTTCTACCTGCATGTGTATTTCTCATGGGCTGTGTCCACGTATGCTTGTGTATTTATGTATACATTGAGTTTGTATACCTGTGTTGTTATTAGGTATGCAGATTGTGTTTAAATCCTGAACTTGCAGATGTATTATCCATTTTTACTGTTTCATTTAAGGGTATTAGGAATTATGTATGATTTATTCTCCTTTATAGGCGAAGAGAAAGGCATGCCAAGACAATAGATATAGCTCAAGAAGAAGTTCTGACCTGCTTGGGAATTCATCTTTATGAAAGACTACATCGAATCTGGCAAAAACTAAGAGCAGAAGAGCAAACATGGCAGATGCTTTTCTATCTTGGTGTTGATGCTTTACGCAAGAGTTTTGAGGTAAGAACAGTGGGCTGCTTCAGTGTCCAAGATTGCTTAGTCAAGTTATGGGACCAGATCTTAATGTAAGTTACCAGTCTGACCTTGCCTCAGAGGGCTGCCATCCACTGATACAATGTCATAGCTTTTGGGGGATTAGGGGAGGGGTTTCCTGGGGAACTGGAGTTTAAAAGAAGTTTGTGAATTTTTCTTTGTTTTTTAATCATATTACTCCACCAGCCTTGGTTTTTTTCTCAGAGAAGAAAACTGAAGTTGATGATAATTTAATAAGATGCTGCTATGAAACATGACTAATGAAAGGTTAAAAGCAGCCCCAAAATAAGCAACAAAATTAGAAGCCTTTAATGAGTCCCATTTGCCTGCTGATGTCCAGTAGTATGAAGTAAATGCTGGCTGAGTGCTGTGATGTAAGAACTACATTTTAGAAGCACATTCTTTATAATGCTGATAATAGGGTTTAGTGCTTGTGATTTGGTAATTTTTTTTTCAGTTATAATCTGTAGAACATAAGTTTTTGGCTAGTAAATATTTTGTTATATTTTAGGGTGTGGTTGTAACCCTCTAACTGGGTCACCAGTCCCTTTTGAGAATGGTATGAAAGCTATAAACCCTTCTTTCAGAAGCCCATCCTTGAATTTTAAGCACTCTTTGGGGAGTCTGAGATTTGTACTAGTTCTTTGAACAGATTTGGAATTCCTTTTCTCTTTGTATGTTTGTGTCTTCAGAAACCTGGGTCACCTGATCAGGTTAAATAATCTCATTGTGTGAAGAAATGAGTGAATATTTACTGTGTTATAATTCTGAAATTTGAAACTAGAATATTTCTGTTTTGGAATAGGAATGTGTATAAATCTACCTTTCCCATAGAGATTAGTTGTATATTCACTTCCTGAGTAGATTTTAAGGCTGTCATTTAAGTTATTAAAGTTTAAGATTCTTTGTGGAGACTACCTGGCAAAATTACATCATGAAATAGCAGTTTCTGTGTGTATACTGTCATTTAAAATTAACAAATGAGAATTTCCATGGAAAATAAAGGAAGTTTTGACCAATATTCATTCTCAACTTTTGTTTTTATCGTAGATGACTGTGGAGAAAGTACAGGGTATTAGCCGATTGGAACAACTTTGTGAAGAATTTTCAGAGGAGGAACGAGTAAGAGAACTCAAGCAAGAGAAGAAACGCCAAAAACGGAAAAACAGAAGAAAAAATAAATGTGTATGTGATATTCCTACTCCCTTACAAACAGCAGATGAAAAGGAAGTAAGCCAAGAGAAGGTAAGAGTCCTTAATATTGACTCATAAATACATAGTATTGCCTTGCTAGATTTGGGAATTTTTACTCTGCTTTTCCAGAATGTGAGCTCCTGCAGATTGTATCTTGGCTTTTTTCCTACTATAATCTGTGTAAGCCAAAATTTTTAACATCATGTGTTCGTTTTATAGAGACAATTGTTGGTTATCTTTTTACCTAACCTTAGTATGCTGTTAGATTAAAGTCCACATGTGGAAAGTTATCTCCATGCATGACCTTAGAGCAGTTCTCAACTGATCTCTGGACCCCTTTGCATTCTTAAAAATTAAGGTCCCCAATGAGCATTTTTGTTCATATGGATTTACTTACAACATTTACTGTTATTAAAACTGAAAATGGAGAAATTTAAAATTATTTATTAATTCACTTAAAATAAGCCCATTGGGGCCGGCCCAGTGGTGCAGCGGATAAGTTCGTACATTCCACTTCTCGGGGGTCTGGGGTTCGCCGGTTCGGATCCCAGGTGCGGACATGGCACCGCTTGTCATGCCATGCTGTGGTAGGCGTCCCACGTATAAAGTGGAGGAAGATGGGCACTGATGTTAGCTCAGGGCCAGTCTTCCTCAGCAAAAAGAGGAGGATTGGCAGCAGTTAGCTCAGGGCTAATCTTCCTCAAAAAAAAAAAATAATAATAAGCCCATTATATGTTAACATATATAACATTTTTGAAAAATAGCTATTTTCTGAAAAAAAGAAAAAAATTAGAAGGGTGGCATTATTTTATATTTTTGCAAATCTCTAATATTGGCTTAAAAGGAATCAGGTAGATTCTCATATTTGCTTCTGCGTTCAGTCTGTTTCCATATGTTGGTTGGTTGAAGCATATGAAGAAAGTCTGGTGTCACACAGATTTATATAGTAGGAAAAGGGAGGAGTATTTTAATATAAACCTTTTCCGATAGTTGCGGATATTCTTTGGCATGCCAACTTGACAAGTAGTGGTTTCTTAAAGATTAGTTGCAAGGTGGAACCTGACACCTTGTCACTGACCTTTTCATACTCTGTTAAATTGAAATCCATTGGTCTGTCTTGCACTTTGAATAGATCTTTTACTCATGCGTGATTTTGTATCACCCTGCATTGGTCATTTGAAAGGTACTGGTTCACTGACTTAAACAGATCTTCCCAGATATTGACGTTTCATATATAATATCAGATAATCACATTAAAACCAGTACTGATCTCATCAGAAAGGTCTTTAAGTATTGGGAAGCTTCCAGTTCATTGTGCTTGTGTATGCAAGTTTTCAAAATTCTGATGTATAGTTTGAAAGTTGGAATTTTATCATTGACAACAAATACTGTCCATTGTTTTCCTTGAAGTGATGGGCTGACTTCATTCATTTTTGAGAAAATATCTTTTATATATCCAAGTCTGAATAGTCATAGTGTGTGTCTCATTCTTTCTTTCAAGTGAAATTGATGTTCCAGGAAACAAGCAGCTAGTTCAGCTTGCAGCTCAAACAGTTGCACAAGTCCTCTTCCTCGAGACAACCATTGTCCTTTGGTATGCAGTGAAAGTGCTTTAAGCATACTTCCCGTTTGTCACATAGACTCTTAGAAAGACATCTGCTGATGGGTTGATATTTAATAAAATTAATGTTTTTACTGCTTCATCAAAGACATTCTTAAGTTGAAATATCCTTTTATTTGTTTAGTTCCTGAGAGTGCTTGACAAGTGAAGAATATAGTAACTGTTAGCATACTTTGGTTGCCACTGCCTTGATTTGTGCTAAAGCACCAGCAACTTTTTCTACCATTGCTTTTGTATCATCAGTGTAAGTGTCAGTACATTGAAAAAGGCAAATCACATCTTAGTATTATGATGAAGAAAGTTCTGACCTAGGCAACCCCTGGGATCAGCAGGCCACAGTTTGAGAACCAGTGTCCTAGACTTATGTGTTACCATTCTCTTTTTTTTTTTTTTGAGGAAGATTAGCCCTGAGCTAACATTTGCTGCCAATCCTCCTCTTTTTGCTGAGGAAGGCTGGCCCTGAGCTAACATCCGTGCCCATCTTCCTCTGCTTTTTATGTGGGATGCCTACCACAGCATGGCTTTTGCCAAGTGGTGCCATGTCTGCATCTGGGATTCGAACCGGCGAACCCCGGGCCACCGAGAAGTGGAATGTGCGCGCTTAACCGGTGTGCCACTGGGCCGGCCCCAGCCATTAACTCTTAACTGGCTTTTTGTGGGTTCATAGTCTTGAAGTGAATTAAGGATTTTTCATGAGAATAGTTGTTTCAATTGTTAACCTTATAACTCCTATGTAATTGCTTTATGGTAAGGAAATTAGAATGTAGCCATTATGGAGATAAAGCTTTTTACTCTCTCAATATTGATCCTTAAAGGAAACAGACTTCATAGAAAATAGCTGCAAAGCCTGTGGCAGCACTGAAGATGGTAATAGTTGTGTAGAAGTAATTGTTACCAACGAAAATACATCATGTACCTGTCCTAGCAGCGGCAGTCTTTTGGGGTCCCCTAAAATAAAGAAAGGTGAGTAAATAGTTTCTTTTTAAAATAAACTCAAGTCTGTTCTTTCTTTCTTTCAAATATAAGAGCTTTTAGACATCCTGTAACCTAGAATTTAGGAACTGCTGTATAGCCCCAAGTATTTCATATACTTAGACACTTAACATATCCTTTTTCTCTATGGTGTTTGATTTGTTATTTGACAAAAACAAAAACCTGTAAATTCTTAATCATATTTTCATTATTTAATTTACTTTCTACTTTGAATAAGCCATCAAGTTTTTGGAAATTTTCTGTGGTCCCAGTTGGTTCACTCTTTATCTTAAGATATTTATTGGTCCGTTAATTGTAACCCCGACCTATTTATTCTCAGGCTTATCTCCACACTGTAATGGTAGTGACTGTGGATATTCATCTAGCATGGAAGGGAGTGAAACAGGTTCTCGGGAGGGTTCGGATGTTGCCTGCACTGAAGGCATTTGTAATCACGACGAACATGGTAGGTTCAGATTAAACTTCCCAGTTATTTCTACTATGTGGCTGATTTAAGCACATAAATAAGAGATTATTGATTTCTGCAGTTGATGACTCCTGTGTTCATCACTGTGAAGACAAAGAGGATGATGGTGATAGTTGTGTTGAATGTTGGGCAAATTCCGAAGAGAACACCACCAAAGGAAAAAATAAAAAGAAGAAAAAGAAAAGCAAGATGTTGAAATGTGATGAACATGTAAGTGTCATAACTTGTGATTCTTAAACCTTTGCTGTTGAGGGAAGAACAACCTATTTTCCTTGGGGTGGTAAGTGTGCAGCTTAGCTGCTAGGATTTATTGGTTTTTTTAGAATGATTACTTTATGCACTTCAATTGGTCACTCATCTTGTGATTTTTGTGTGCATGTGTTTGATGTGATCATTTGTCCAGCAGGCCATGTGAGTCATAAATGCAGTTCATTCTTTTCATAATACTTTTAAATGTATTAGCTGTGTAATCTTGAGCAGTTTGCTTGATCTTAGTTTCCCCATCTGTAAAATGGAGATAATATTATGTCCCTATCAGATAGGCTCTTTGATATTGATGAGTTAGCGTAGTGCCTGGTGTGCAGTTACTGCAGCTGCTGTTGTTACTCAGTATTTCTTGTAAAAATTTGACATACTATCGGGGCTTTTTTTTTTCTTTAAAGAATAATTGCTGTTATTTTCTCCCTTTTCACCTGGGAAATCCTTTGCTGTGGTTTCAGATCCAAAAGCTTGGAAGCTGTATTACAGATCCAGGTAATCGAGAGACCTCAGGAAATACCATGCACACAGTGTTTCACCGTGACAAGACCAAAGATGCACATCCTGAAAGCTGTTGCAGCTCTGAAAAGGGTGGGCAGCCACTGCCTTGGTTTGAGCATAGGAAAAATGTACCACAGTTTGCAGAACCAACAGAAACGTCATTTGGTCCTGATTCCGGAAAAGGTGCCAAGAGCTTAGTTGAACTCCTTGTAAGTAAGCCATGATGTCTTGTGGATAACTGATTGCTCATGGGGTAGATGTGGGAGGGGACGGTATTTGAGGGTTTAAAGTTGGTAGTGGTGGCAGTGGGTCTTCTAAGAAAGTAAGGAAAATATTTCATTATTTTTTGGTGACTTCATTTCTGCTCTTTCACTGGTTTTTGCACCTGCTCTGGAGCACATTTCCTTGTCCTGCTTTTGTCTCAAAGGTAGAAGAGACTAGTTGGGAGAGGGGGATAGGTTTAGCGTTATGGCCAGGACTCTTGCCTCCTTGAAGATGGTTATTGAAAGCAAACTGTCTTTTTGAGTGGCTATGAATGGTAGCTACCCTTCTGGACCAGGAAAGAATATAGAATCTGAACCAGAGCCCACTTTCTAGGTGACTTCGTTTAGATGTTATATAGGATAGAAGCATAACTGAACTTGGAAAATCTTTTATAATTCACTCCAATTTTTGATACTTTAGATGAATTATACCTGATTCCAAGTGACCCAGTGGATAGTTTGTGTGGGGCTTGGAGGAAAGGGGAAGGCAGAAGGGTGGTGTCTTCTCTATAGTAATTAGGATTCTATTTTCAAACTCTTTAGAATACAAGTTTTCTCTTTTTTATATGGTCATAAAGTTTAATGGTGATGCTGTGTAACTCATAAGTTAAAAAAAGGTTAAATTTTAACTTCATTTGTAGAGATAAATGTTTCGACATAAAACTAACTAGAGATAAGTCTGAGTATTTAAAATTTGCTAACTAGCTATAACCATCTCTAATTAGTCAATTTTTAAGGCAAATGTGTGTTGGTAGTCTGCCGTGCTCTTAGGCTTCTAGGACAAATTATAGATCCAGAGTTTCAAACCAAGTTGGGTTGGATTTTATTAGTTAGTACTTTCTAAGACAGAATGACATTATGCTTATTCTGTAAACATTCTAATTAAAGGCTTTATGTGACTAAAATGAAACTAAAAAGCTAGACTGCTTTAATTTTTAGCTGTCCTCCATCACCATAGCATTTTGCATTCTTAATTAAAGTCATAGTTTTAACTACTGCTTTAATTTGCAGGATGAGTCTGAATGTACTTCAGATGAGGAAATCTTTATCTCACAAGATGAAATACAGTCATTTATGGCTAATAACCAGTCTTTCTACAGCAATAGAGAACAGTACCGACAGCATCTGAAGGAGAAATTTAATAAATACTGCCGCTTAAATGATCACAAGAGGCCCATTTGTAGTGGCTGGTTGACAACGGCTGGAGCAAATTAAATAAATAAAATAGCTCTGTCTTTCAATGAAACACTCAAGATGACTACTGCGCCTTCTCTTTCAAAAAAACTCTTAATTTAGTGACTTATGGCAAAATTTTATCTTAAATCAATGTGATTCTTTCTTGTTTTGGGAGACGGTGGAGGTAACCTCATTAGTTTGTTCTTTCTTCAGGCTTGTGTCTTTAGTTGCGTGGCTGCGCAAGGCCTGCCATATGATTTAAGCCATCTCTTTTCATTAAATGTTTCTCTTCCTGTGAGACTTACTAAAGCAACTTAGTGGCAAACAGTAATGTTGTACTTATACTTCTGTACAGAAATGACAATGAGCTGAATATATGGTTTTACAAAGTAGACATCCACTTGCGAAATGTTTGGATGTAATGTTAAAGCGCAATGTGCAAAATTTAAAATAAAGAATATTTATTAATACGCATAGTAAAATTTGGTGTACATGTTTCTACTTAATGTGTGGCAGTATTTTAATATTTGCCACTTGTGGACTTGGTACTTGGCCAGTGTTGATATTACAGAGGACAAAGTGCAAATGAGGATAGAGATAGAGATTGTTGAAGACTAAAATTCTTCCCTTGATCAGAGTTGACAACCAGTCTTTTGTTTTGAAAGAATAAATTTGCTGCGATACCTTTAAAAACTGGCTAGCATCTTACTTTCTCATGAGACTTGTCATTGCCTTTATTAAAAGTTCCCTGATACATAACACAAAGCACCTTAAATTCAGAGGTTCACATTGACCTAGAAGAATGAAAACAAAACTTGAGAATTTCAATCAAGGGTTGTCTGATAAGTAATTACTCAGCATGTAGACCTGGGATCAAATGGCTGTGCTGAGAGCTAACCACATTGCAGTCTGTGTAAGTGCATGTTCCTTACCTGGTTTCCAACAGTAAAGTTACTATGGCCTTACAGTTTACTGCTTTCGCAAGCTCTAAGTACTGAAGAAGGAGAGAGATTTCCCCCAGGAGTAGCATTTGGTTGCCGTTTAGAAGGCTGAGTTGATAGTTCAATAAACACATGTGCCTAGAGCTTTGTGTCTGCATGTTGGTAATACTTGGTGGGCAGCAGACAAGCAGTGGGACAGTCAATACTTCTGTGCAATGGGGATGGGAGGGAATTTTATGGGCTTTCTACCACTTAATCAGATTTCAGGTGGGCAACAGCAGAAGCTTGGTGAGATTTAATTTTTCTAGTTGGTGTCATTTCCTTGATCCACTCCGAGTTGTGTTTTCAAATGTAAGTGTTGTATAGGGATTGGGGCAGAGGTAAAATGAGTCATAATTCCTCTCTGACCCTTCTTTGCTTTCATCCTGGAATCCATAAAAAATGACTGAGGGCCTCCCACAGCCTTTAGCTCTGAGCCCAGTCCCCTCTCCACTACCTGTTGCAGTTAAGTTTTCTCTGGAGATCCCTAAAACCAAGCGCTGGTTTTGTTTAAATCTTTGCCCTTGAGGCCAAACAGATGAGCGCTTGTTGAATGAGTAAACCAGTCACATTCACTGCTTGTTCCATTGCTTGCAGTGGAGGGATACCAGTAGTTGTGCGGAGATGTTTTTACTTTGAAAGGACGGCTATATTAAGAATTCAGAAGTGACGCGATTTTCAGCCCTTTGATGGAATATCCTAAGTGGTCAGAGAGCACAGTGAGCTTTTCTCTAAACAAACCAACAGCCAAAGAGGCAAAGGAAAATGGAGCGAAGGCAGTTTAGAAACATCCCCTGGTCTGAAACTGGACTGCTTCCGGTCCAAACCATGCTTTTTTCTCAGTATACTCATCTACAAAATGATGTTAATAGGTACTATTTCATAGGGCTGTTGTACATTTTAATTAATATATTTAAAGTGCTTGAAAGTGCCTGTCACAGAAAGTGCTCGATAAATGCTAGCTGTTGCTTTAATCTTTGGTATACATCGTGGGAGTGGGAGTGTCTGGGACAGCTGGAGAATGTAGGCCGTTAGGGGTACAATCCCCGAATAGACGTGTACTTGGGGCGTTTCCTTGGTTAGTAAGGCCGAGTGACCAGGTAGGGTTGAGAGTCCCTCCCAAGGTAACCCAGCGCAGATGGCAGAGACAGCCTTTTCTGGGCTGAATCCTTCCCATCAGCCATCTCTGCAGGTTTAGGAGGGCGTTGGAGTCATCTTAAGTGCCCTTAATTTTCTCTTCCTGGCCTTAGGGGTCAGGAACAGTGAAGGGAGAATGAGCAAGAGGCGAGAATACGGGAGTCCTCGGGCCTGGAGCAAGCCCCTACTCAACCTCAGCTTCCCTGCCCCAACGGGAAGAGCTCACTGGTGAGCAGGACAAACCCCCAAAACCCTGCCGCGCCGGGCCACGAACCGCAGCGTTTCCTCTCGCCTGGGGCGGGGCGGGACCGGAAGGGGCGGGGCCGTACCGCGCCGGGAGCGCGTGGGGCGGGGCGGCCAGGCCGCGGCCGTCCTCCCGCGGGATGTGGCCGGTCGCCGAGGAGCTGGGGGTGGAGCCCGGGCCCCAGGCCCGCCAGGATGGAGGCGGGTCCAGGCGCAGCTCTGACGCGGGCAGGTCGGCGGCAGCTGCCGCGGCGGTGACAAGAGAGCGGTCGAGCCCCTACAACCCGGGGCGGGGTTCCGCGACCCAAGTGCCCGGCTCGCGGAGTGAGGTGGGCGGGCGGCTCGGGACCATGGCCAGGGCCGGCATGGAGCGGTGGCGTGACCGGCTGGCACTGGTAACCGGAGCCTCGGGGGGCATTGGCGCGGCCGTAGCCCGGGCCCTGGTCCAGCAGGGACTTAAGGTGGTGGGTTGCGCCCGCACCGTGGGCAACATCGAGGTAAGGCCCGGCCGGGGAGCGGGTCGCTCTGGGGGGCGTCGTTTCCTCCGGGGTAGGGCTCCGAGTGGGGGAGGGGGAGTGGCCAAAACCAGGCTGTGACGCTGCCTGCACTTGCCTGCCACTCCAGGGCCATTTGCTGCGGGCTCGGGCAGGAGGGATGGATGTCTAGTAGGGCAGGCCTCTACCTTCGTCTTTTTAAGTCCCATGTTTTAAGGACCCTTTTCTCTTGACAGCCGCTACTCCAGTGTACCAAAGCTGACTCTCCGGCATCTTTCTCCCTCTCCCCTCCCTGCCTGCCCAGGATATTGGGCTGAGGGAAGGGGAAGCCGGAGGTCAGGGGCTAGCTAGGCAGCTAGGGAGAGGGAAAGACAGCTTTCTGGTCTCAGAGGCTAAGTTGGCTACTAGATTGCTTCCTCTGGTCCCTAGACCTACCCCATAAAGCCAAGCAAAGTGGTTGGCCAGCCAGATGAGCAGGAACTAGAGAATTTGATCATGATCATTTTTCATCTGGGACTGAGGGTGGGGTTGGGTTGGGAGTGGAGCTTTTCTGAAGAGGCTCAGCCCCTCCTCCCTCCCCCAAATCTGAGGGTTAACCCCTGCCCAATGGATAGAAGGGACGAATGAGATATTCATAGGTAGACCTTTCTCCAATTTCACTACCCTAGGTGGAACTGAGGAGGACATTGAGCATGTGAGCCCTGAGGGGACAAAGCAAAGTGGGAGTGGAACTCTTGTTTTTTTCTTGGGGTTGCGAGCCCCCAGTGTTGTGAGCAACAGGAACTCAGAGAAAAATGAAGTTGGCCACGTTGGAGCAGGGAGGAAGAAGAGGAGAAATTTCCATCATAGGTCGTCTTTGGATTTGCCCCTGGCAAGATGACTCTCAGGGTTTGGGCCAGTGCTTAGCTGCAGGGCTTTATCTCCTCCCTTGCTCAAAGTCCCCAGGCAGGGCAAGGGTAAGGAGGCCTTGGGTGGGGACAGAGGGAGAAGGTGTACAGGAAGGAGGACTGTCCCCTCCCCTGCTGCTGACCAAAGGTACACTTTATAGCCTCCTAGATAGTCCCAAGGTCACCTGGCTACACCATTGCCCCACTCTGCCCCTCCCTTTCTCCTCTTCGGAGGAGCTCAGGGCCCAGTCCCAACCTTGGAGCCTACAGGATCAGGCTGGGGATTAGACCACCGGCTTTCCTAATTCTAAAGCCACTCTTCCCGTCTCTTCCTACTTCCCTAACCCAAACTAGCCAGGAAAGGGGGTCCCTGAGCCGCAAGGGGATCCCCAGGCTGATTACCCAGCCCCAGGATGACTCCTTTAATGAGGGGAGAATGCCTGTGCTGTGAGGAGACTGACCTGATTTCGGGTCATTTCTGAGGATAGGTGAGGACAGGTGGGCAATGAGGAGGCAGTGACAGGGAGAAATCTGTTCTCAGTGCCTCCATTCTGGCTTTCCTGTGGGGGCTTTGAATCTGGAGGAGGAAAGGAGAGGTTGCATGCCAGGGGAGGGGAGGATTCCAGGCCTCCTTGCCCACAGTCTGCTTTGATTAATTAATTGATTGATTGATTGATATTAAAACAGAGTTTGAGTTCTGGCTTCCTAGAGGAAGATGCCCTATTTCCTTAGGTGGTCATGAGTAGGTGGAATTGGCTGAAGGGGGGCTTCTGAGTCCCAGAGGACTATACCTTTTGACAGAAAGTCAAAGCAGAAAGGAATTTTCTACGTCACCTGATCCAGCCCTTTATTCCCAGCTTGGTTTGAGGGGAGGAAGGGGCTCCAGGCCAGGGCAGCTGGTCAAGGTGGCCTTCCTCTAGGGCACCCCACACGCCTGACCCTCTCCCTCCCATACGTGTACACAGCCACCTTCACAAGGCTCAGGTGCCCAGTCACTGGCCTCCAAGGCCACACAGCCTGTTTTCTTCCAGCTTCTGAATGTCAGTTTCCCTCAAAACCATCCCTCAGTGGCTCTCCCTTCTCAGGCCTTTCTCTCTCAGGGCTCCTCAGTGTGTTGAGGACCCTGGCAATGCACAGGGGGTGTCTAGTGTCACCTGCCACCTGACCTGCCTCATAGTCTCCAGGGAAACCTTGTGGGGGAGGGTGGTGCACCATGGGACAGAGAGAAAGAATCTGTCCTGACTTCCTGACCCTTCCTATAGGTAGGATGAGGGGAGAGTGGCAGTTGGGCTGGATTGAAAAGTATGTGTGAGAACTCCAAGCCAACTGGCTGCAGTTTGTGGAGGGAGGGTGACACTTCAGATATAAACCCTTTCTGGGAGAGACTGGATGAGGCAATGGGAGAGAAGAGAATCAAGGCCCTGGCGTAACCAGCTCAGTGACTCTTGGCACGGGTGGAAGAGGTGGGGTGAGAGGTGTGTCTTACCTGTGAACGCGGAGGTGTTCCTGTTGGTGGAGAGGCAGAAAAGAGGTATCACTCCATTCCAAGGACCCTGGCCCCCTTCTCTGGCCCCTCAGAGCCCCAGCTCTTCCCCCCTCTTAGAACTAAAGACTCGAATGTATCCCTGAGGATCCTCCACTGATGATTTCACCTTTCCCCTCCCTCACTCAGGGAGTACTCTCATCCCCTGGACTTTGACCAAAGAGGACAAGCTTTGGGGATGGGCAGTCCCAACATCTATGTGGCTGAAAGGTGGCCACCAAGGAGAGAGTTGTATGAGTGGTGACAGCGGAGGGAGGTTGTCTCTGGGTGCGGTGGTGTGGGAGTGAGCAGCTCACCCCAGTTAGACCCCTGTTGGGTTTCATAGGAGCTGGCTGCCGAATGTAAGAGTGCAGGCTACCCCGGGACTTTGATCCCCTACAAATGTGACCTGTCAAGTGAGGAGGACATCCTCTCCATGTTCTCGGCTGTCCGCTCTCAGTACAGCGGTGTGGACATCTGCATCAACAACGCTGGCTTGGCCCGGGCCGACACCCTGCTCTCAGGCAGCACCAGCGGTTGGAAGGACATGTTCAATGTAAGGGCTGCAGGCCTGGAGTGGAGGGCTGGGAGGAGAGGATGGAGCCAGAGGTCTGTGGACCAGAGGGCTGTTCGGGACAGGATGTCTAGCAAGAGGGAGCTTTGGGTTCCTACACTGGGCACCTTGACTCTCTCCTCGCTTCTCTCCCTACCAGAATGGCCATGTCTTTTCTGTTCTTTCTTTTGAGCCCGTGGGGCCAGTTCTTAGGCTGATTTCCTTCTGTTGGAAGAAAGATTGGCAGGGGAGAGAACTGCTATTTATTAAATGTCCCCCATGTGTCAGCACTGTGCTGAGTGCTTGGGAACATGGTCTTATGGGAAGAAAAGAGACAGGAGATGGTGTTCTCACCGAGCCCTGCCCCATAACTCTGTGGCTTCAGGCAGGTAGTTACCCTCCCTGAACTTCAGTCTTGTCACATTTAATTGGCATGAATACACCTATACCATCAATATCTGGGGTCACAAACTCCAATGTCCCCTTGGACCAAGTAGGTACATAAATAAGTGAGGCAGGTCAGGAGGGATCTGCAGTAAGTGGGAGAGCTCACGGCCACATACAGGGGTGGCCACTGCTGAAGTACAGCATTATTGCTACTGGAAAGTGTGGACTCAAAGTGTGGCCAGATCTTATGATTTCTTTGAGAGGAGTGGGGAGCCTGGATTTTTGTGTGACACCCCACCCCTCCTATTCACTAAACCTCAGCTCCATGAGGGCAAGGATTTTTGTCTGTTTTATTCTCTGGTGTAGCCTCAGCCTGTAAACACTCAATAGATACTTGTTGAATGAATGAAACCTTCCAATACATGTTGGAAATGAATTTAAAATGCTTTAAAACTATGTATGGACCGAATACAGCCTTCAAGACATGGGTTTTCAACTTCTGGACTGTATTATGGGGCAATATTAGGGTATGAAAGTATCCTGAGAAGTTGAAAGCAGTGTGTAAACGGGATGTACTGCGTCTCTTCCCCCACGATCCTTTTCACATCTGCTAACAATAGAGTTAGCACCTAACAGACGCTTGGGCCTAGAAATGAACAGTGAGCAGTGAAACAGTGAGCAGTGAAAATGAAGCACTGCCCCTGCCCTCAGAGAGCCTTCTGGGAGGTCTGAGTGTGGTCTTCACCTGCAGTAAGTGGGTCTCTAAACCTGGACCTCAACTTGCTCATCTGTAAAATGAGGGACATAGATTAAATCCCCAAGGCCCCTTTCAGCATGAACATTATGTAATTCTATTAGGCTCATCTTATGAAGCATCTTCTCCGCTCTCACCCCTGACCCCCACACCTAGGACATTTGCTCCCCTGGCCTCAGGGCATCTGTTTCTCCTACTCCCTCCATCCTCAGGAGCTGACTTCTCTGCCCTACAAACCCATATGGCTAAGAGGACCAGAAACAGGGCTGGAAACCCCCGGTGTCCTTCTGCTGTGAATGCTGAGGCAGGTCCACACCGAGGGTGTTCTGTCCTGATGCCTGGCTCTGACACCTGATAAAGAGAAACATCTAGTCTCTCTGCTGGTCCCCTCTCTTCCCCAGAGGAGAGACATGAGGACCTGCTGAAAGCTTTATCTCGGCTTGTCCTCATGGGTGAGGCTAAGGGGTGGGGCTGGGCAGGAGCTTTGGAGCAGAGGTACTTCTTCAGGCCTCTGTTTCATAAAGGGTAGGGATCTGGGGTCGCCTCTGCCAGAGCAAGTAGGAGTAGGCAAGGCCAAGGAAGGCAGGAAGCTCCCCCATGTGCTAGGGAGGTCCCAGCCATCCTGACAAGTTACCCCACCCTCTAAAGAGTCTCTGGGCCTAGTCTTTTAGCTGGAACGGAAAGGCATGGAAGAAAGGAGAGTCAGGCCGGGTTTTCACTTGTGGTCTCAAGGGAGGGGACAGGAAAGGAGCAGAGAGTAGCTGGGTAAGGTGGGAGAGGCTAAGGGTCTATGCTTGAGGAAAGATTTTTAAAGCCATTTGAGGGAGGATTTTAGGCTGTTTAGGAGACAGCAGGGCCAAGGATGCTGTCTCAGAGAATAGAAGACTAGGGTATTTGGGGAAGAAAAGGAGATGTTCCCTAAGGCAGAGGTTCTACTGTTTGCAGAGGAGACGCCAAAGACAGGGAGTCTCCTGGGTCATGGGTGGGTTTGGGGGGTTTCCACTCCTGTTTGCAGGAACTGGGGGGATCACCCAGGGTGAGGAGCTGCCTCTGCTGTCCCCTGGGGCTGGTGGCTTTAGGGGAAGGGGCGCCTAAGGCAAGATGCCCTGGGCCCATCATTGGTCTCTGATAGGACCTGGACACTGTTTTGGAATGCCACCCCCTGGGGGGTGCTCTGTGGCTCCATCACCTGCTCAGATGAGCCCAAGCTGAAGACACCCCATTGCCCTCCCTGGCCTGCAGGTGAACGTGCTGGCCCTCAGCATCTGCACACGGGAAGCCTACCAGTCCATGAAGGAGCGGAAAGTGGATGACGGGCACATCATTAACATCAACAGGTGGGGCGGGTGGCCGAGGGCTGGAGCGCAGATCACCACTCACCCTCCAAGCTAGGTGGCCGGCTGCAGCTTATTTGACCTCTTTGGACCTCAGGTTCCTTGGTGGTAAAATAGGGGTTTAATACCCAGTTAACACCAGATGGCATGATTATGGTGAGGGAAGGATAATGTATGTCAAGTGCCGGTCTCTGATTGGCTGGAATGGGTAGCTCAGCTCCTCTTCTTTGCAGCTGAAGCCTGGGGGCTCTCCTGGGACTGAGGTTCTCCATTCCTCAGGCCCTGGAGTGAATGCCACCTCGTGGGACAAAGACTACATAGTATCACTGGGGAGTCCCCAATCTGAGGGGGAAGACATGGCCTCTGCCCCCAGAGATCTCCCATTAAACTATATCAGTGAACATGCGATGAAATGGAGAGATTTTGGATAGCCTGCATGACCAGGAGAGTGGATTCTGTGGTCAGCAAAGGGAGGACTTCTAGGAAGAATAGGGCTTTCAAGAGCTGCTTGAACAACAGAAGCTAGATTAGTGGGCCATGAGGGGGTCCTCTACAGGCCCCCTTGAGAAGGCTTCCCTGCAGCATCTAGATGGTGGGGTGACCACACAGCAGGGGGCACTGCTGGTCTCTTGGGAGCCTCACTCTCTCTTCTTTCTCCTTTTCTCCCTCTACCCAGCATGTCTGGCCACCGAGTGGTACCCCAGTCCATGACCCATTTCTATAGTGCCACCAAGTATGCCGTCACTGCACTGACAGAGGGACTGAGGCAAGAGCTTCGGGAGGCCCAGACCCACATCCGAGCCACGGTGAGGGTGTGGCCTGGCCCTGGTGGGGATGGGGTAGGCACAGGCCCTCCCCCTGGCACACACATTCTGCCCAGGGAGCCCATGGCCAGGGTGTGCTGCTTAGAACTCCTGGGCTCTGACGCTACTTGCCTGGACCTGCTCAGTACTTGAGTTTCCTCATTTCACTGACTTTCATGTGGGAAGAGGCTGACCTCAAGGGAGCATGGTGGGGTGAGACTGAGGGAAGGCAAAGGATTGTGGGAAACCAGGTACACAATGACTGGAACGCAGGACTCGAGGCTCTTACCTTGAAGGCTGCATGACCTTGGACAACTCACTTAACCTCTCCAAGCCTCAGTCTTCTCATTTGTAAAATGGAGATGGTGATACCCATCTGGCTTTGAGGTTTTAAGGGACACCATTTTGTAAAACATTTGCCTGGCATATCATAAGGGCTCTGTAGATGGTGTGTCTCACTGTGATAATCACCAGTGGCAGCTTTGGAGGGAGGAGGTGGCTGCTGGACATTGGGCAGCCGTCACTGTGAACATGGGGCCCTCTGGCCTCCATCTTTTCCCTCCCGCCTCACCAAGGCCTGGCCTGTGATTGGGGCAGGGGTGGGGCAAAGCTCCGCCCCTGAGCAGGCCCTCTCTGTTGGCCCAGTGCATTTCTCCAGGATTGGTGGAGACACAGTTCGCCTTCAAACTCCACGACAAGGACCCTGAGAAAGCAGCTGCCACCTATGAGCACATAAAGGTGGGGCCTCCCTCTGGGCCCAGTGAAGCCACTCACTCCCTAAGTGAGAGAGAACCCTGGCCTCAGACCCTTCTAGCCAGCCCATCACCTTTCCTGGAGGGTCGGGGTGGGGTTGTGGATGCTAGAGAGGACCTCAGTGGTAGGAGGGAACTCGGGTCCATGCTGTCCTCATCTCCACCCCATTCCCCCGGTGCTCTCAGTGTCTCAAGCCTGAGGATGTGGCCGAGGCTGTCATCTATGTCCTCAGCACCCCCCCCCATGTCCAGGTGAGTCTGGCTTTGGTTGTCCATCCCCTGGAGGAGCCCAGCCATCCCCAGAGGAGGAGAGCAGGGAGGCCCTAAGGGGGTGGGGCAAGTGTCCTGGCTGCCTCAAGCCTTGTGCCTTCTGCAGATCGGAGACATCCAGATGAGGCCCACGGAGCAGGTGACCTAGTTTCCTCTGGGGAGCTCCTCCTTCCCTCCCTGCCCCTCACAGCTTGGCTCCTGCCTCTGGATTTTAAGTGTTGATTTCTGGACCCCTGGATTCCACTTCCTTTCTCCGCCCCCACTAGGGGCTAGAAAAATCTTTTGAGGTTTTTATATAATCTTGTCAAATTGTTTCCACTGCGAATGTGAAAAATGGGCTAGGGAGAGGGGGTGGTGCCCTTGATTGTTTTACCTGTTGACTCGTTCTTGATCCCCTTCTTGGGCTCCTTGGCCTTTCTTTGTTTGTTGTCCTTGGTTTCTTCCCTTTGACCTGGGGGAAGGACTGTGGCCAAAAGGGGGTGTTCCCCCCATCTGCTTGCACCCCAGCCCCTGTCCCTCAGGGATGAGGTGGCAGAGAGAAGCTCTCGCCTTCTATCTGAATGATTATCCAGGGCTCCAGCCTTCCTCCTCTCCCTGCCCCACTGCCTACCTGTCATCCCAGTTCTCCAGCCCAATCCTGGCTTCTCGACCCCCTGTGGGGTCATCACTCCACTTTGACAATGACAGCAGAATACCAGGGCCTGCCTCCCAAGTGGATTTCAGTATGATAATTAAAAGAGAAAAATCGCAACGACCTACCTTGGCTTCTGGGGTCTTTCACTTCTTCCTCTTCTCTGTGATCAGGGGTGGTTGTGTCTCAGAATTTCTTCCAGGTGAGTGGGAAAGTGGGTGGATTTGGGGCATCTCTCTTGGATTGTGGATTACTTTAGGGAGCAGGCGTGGGTTTGGGTTGGGTCTTGAAAATGGGTAGGAGTTTGCCAGCCAGAAAAGAAGACAACAGGGTCTGCATGGCTGAGAGGCCGGAAAGAGCATGCAGTGTTGTGGGAACAGCACAGAACTTAGTGCAGGAGTGAGATGGGGCTGAAAAGGTGGCTCCTGCCCGGATCACTGGGGGTCTGAGTGCTGAGCAAGGAGTCTGGCCATTACCTGTGCCAAGGGCATCTGCTGGTTTGTCAGCAGGTGCGGGACAGGCAGAGAGCTGTCACTTAGAGGATCAGCCGCCACAGGATAGGAAGTTATTACTGGGGTCTTTCTGACTGGTGCTGAGGGTTTGACAAGGCAGTGCAGGTACAGAGAAGGGGCTGGATGCAGAAGCTTCTGAGGAAAATCACCAGCACCTGGTCGTGGACTGGATGTGGGGAGGGAAACATGACTGGCCTGGTCGAACACCTCGCGTTAAAATATCCTTTGCTGGTGTCTGGTGAATGCGGTCCTCCAGCGTTCTGGTACCTGGAAGAGCGCAGAATGAAGCCCATAGTAGGGTCGCTCAGCTGCGAGGACCGCCTCCCGCTGGCCGCGACGCCGAGGTCATTGCTCAGCCAGCCCTGCAGGCGGCGCTGTAGGGATAGCCTAGCGGCCGCGCATGCACATTATGTCGCCGGCGGGGGGCGGGGCCGCCCGAACCCGGAAGTGGGGCAGCCCACGTGGGGGCCGGGCACGGGTAGGTCATGGTTCTGCTACCCGGTTCTAGGCAATCTTCGAGCGGGGAGTTCGGGCCGTTTGTTCCTCTGCCTGAGGGGACGGGGTGGGGGCAGCGGTCGGGTCCCCTTCACCCGTGTTGGGGACCTGGGGACGGGCCCCAGCGGAGTGCCCGCTCCTGAGGACGCAGCAGGGGGCATTGACCATGGCGCTGCTCTGGACCTGGCGTTGCTCTGGTCGCCTCCTCACGCGTCATTTCTCCGGAGCGGCGCGGCGTGGGGTGCGGCCTGGCGGGGAGGAGCTAAGCCGCCTGCGACTGGATGACCTGGCGCCGACCCTGCGGTCCGAGACGGGACTGGAGCTTCTGTTTGGCCTGTCCCCTTGTCTCCTGGCTCTGCAGGCCGCCCGCCGCCGCGTGGCCCGGCTCCTGCTCCAGGCCGGCAGATCCGGGCTGCAGGGGGAGCGGGCCGAGCTGCTCCGGGCGGCCGAGGCGCGGGACATCCCAGTTCTTCGGCCTAGACGGAAGCAGCTGGACGCCCTGTGCCACTACCAGGTCCACCAGGGCGTCTGCATGGAGGTGAGTCCGCTGCGGCCCCTGCCCTGGACTGAGAGCCGTGAGGCGAGGCCGGGCGACGACCCCCAGCAGTTGTGGCTCATCCTCGAGGGGCTCCAGGATCCCCGGAATCTTGGGGCGGTGCTGCGCTCTGCTTACTTCCTCGGAGTGGATAAAGTCATCACCAGCCGGAGAAACAGGCACGGACGTACCTTATTCCCTATGTGCCCCAATTTGGAGGCGTAGCCGAGTTTCTAAGCACCTTGACCCTTGAGTGATCTCTCAGCCAGGTCTCCCCATCACCAGAATTCTCACCCCTAACCCTTGGGGGCTGGGGGAGGGCAGGGCATCGGCCTTGAGATTACCCGGCCTTATGTGGGGTATGGGGAAATTTGCAGCTGCCCGCTCACTCCAGTGGTCAGCAAGGCCAGCGCCGGGGCTGTGGAGGTGATGGACGTGTTTTCCACTGATGACCTGGCCGGGTTTTTACAGGTAATGGTGGGGTTGGGGGCGGGGAGAGGGTAAAGGAGCAGAAATGAGCCAAGCTCAGCCTCTCCAAGGGCACCCAGCTAGCAGCTGATGGGAGAAGGGGTCGTGTTGGCAACGCTCCCTACGTCCTTCTAAATCCCTTTGAGAAAGGAAGGAGCTCGCAGTTTATAAAACCACAAGTACAGCAGAATCTGAAGTTAGGGACTTCCTAGCATCATTCCCTTTACTGCAGTCCTTCCCCAGGTCTACCTCAGTCCCTGCTAAATAGGTCTTCAGTAAATGTTGTTCAGCTGTGAGGAGCTGGGGGCCAGGAGTCCTGGGTTCCTCCAGTAGGTTTCCTCCAGAAAGGCTCTTTGAACAAGAACTAGTCTATGCCTTTCTCCTTTTCCCTTGTACAAAAAACCAAACCAAACCAAACCATCACCACCACCACCACCACCACCACCAACAAAAAACTTGGATGCTTAGGAAGGGGCAAACCTAAGGAAAGCAAGTCCTTTCCTGGTCCGTGCTTGTCTTCGGCTGTGCTTCCCCTGCTGAACGCCAGGGGGCAGTATTGTCCTGCATTTGGCAGCTCCCCTGACCATTCCCCAGGCCTCCCAGTCTCAGTCTTTGGATCTCTCTTCTCTATGTATTCATTTCCTGTTGGTCTCATCCAGTCTCACGGCATTAAATGCCGTCTATATGTGAATGCCTCCGAAACGTATATTCCAGCCTGGATCTTGCTCCTAAACCCCAGATTCACATATCTAGTCACCTACTCACCAGCTCTTTTTTGCTGTCTAAGGGGTGTTTCAAATCTAACATTTCTGAAGCCAAGGATCTGTCCCTTCTGCAGACTTACCCAGCTTGATCGATAGCGACTCTGTCGCTTCAGTTTAGGGCAAAAACCGTGGCATCATCCTTGATTCTTCCTGTTCTCATGACCGCATGTCCCACCCATCAGCAAATCTTTCTGGTTTTACCTTGAAGTTATTTCCATATTTTCATCGTTTGTCATCATGTCCACTGCTACCGTTCTGGTCCAAGCCCCCATCCTCTCTTGCCTGGATTGTTGCAGAAGCCTCCTCACTGGTTTCCTTGCTTCTGCCATCAGCTCTCAACACAGCAGGCAGAGTGATTCTGTTGAAACATGTCAGACTATTTCACTTCTCTGCTCAAAACCTTTCAAAGCCTTTGCATCTCACTCAGAGTAAAAACTAAAGTCCTTCCAGTGGCCTTTGAGGTCCCACCTTAAGTCTTCCCTTGTTCCCTCTCCAGTCTCTGTGGCTGCCTTCCCACTGCCACTTTGCTGCTCCACTGTTCCTCACACATGCCTGGTAAGCACCTGCCTGTCGGCTTTTGCACTTACTGATCTCTGCCTAAAATATTCTTCCCCCAGATGTCTACATGATACTCCCTTAGGTCCTTCAGGTCACTTCAGTGAGGCCTTCCCCGACCACCCTTCCTCGAGGCTGGGATTTTGGCCTGTTTTGCTCACTGCCCTTTCCCCAGTGCCTGGAACAGAGCCTGCCCATTCCAGGTGCTTAATAACTATTGACCGAGTTGACTGGATCAGCGAGGGAATAAATACACACTGGCGGGGCTGGACTCCTCCTCGGCTGGGGCTCTGACGAGGGTTTTGTAAGCTAGCATGTGATTTTTTCTTCCCACTTTCAGGTCAAAGCCCGGCAGGGCTGGCTCGTGGCTGGCACAGTGGGCTGCCCAGGGCCTGAGACTTCCCTGTCCTCTGAGATGCCTATCACTAGTTGCTTGGAGTTCGTCTGGGACCAGCCTACTCTCCTAGTGCTGGGTAGGTAGATGGCCCTGCTTTTCCATGCTCAGACATGCATTTCCGGAGTGCCTGCATGTCTGGAGTGCCTGCACGTCTCGCTAGGCATCCCTAACCATCTGCCCCTGTGCCCTGCAGGGAACGAGGGCTCTGGTCTGTCCCAGGAGGTGCAGGCCTCCTGCCAGGTTCTCCTTACCATCTTGCCCGGCCGGCAGCTGCCTCCTGGGCTCGAGTCTTTGAATGTCTCCGTGGCTACAGGTGAGTCTACTCTCCCCTTCCTGCTCTCCCTCTGATCACACGTGCGGCTGTTTCCTGCTAACAAGTTTCTCAGTCTTTCTGTCTTAATTGCTTCATGGGCCAAATGAAAAAAATACATCCTTTTGAGGATGAAATGAGGGAGTGTCTGGCACATGGTCCTTCCTCTTCCCCATCTTCTCTCTTCTCCTTGTCCTTCTGTCTGTCTGTGCAGGAATTCTTCTTCACTCCATCTGCAGTCAGAGGAAGGCTTTCCCTGCAGAGCAGAAGAGAGGGAAACTTCTCCAAGACCCTCAAGAACCCCCAGCCACGTCTGAAGGGCCCAGAGTGGCTCAGCAGCCAGGACTGTCCTCAGGGTCAGAAAAAGAGAGGCACGATGGAGGCTGACTTGGACTGTGTGAGGTGTGTGTGTGCTGGAGGGCACACATAGCCACATGCTCGAGTGTGCCGAGGTCTCCCGCCTGAGCATGCACCTGGACCCCTGTTGGCTAACCACTGTCTTGGGGGCAGGGAGTTTTGTAGTGGAGACCCCGGGGAGTTCCGTTTCCTGTTTTGGTTTTGGACTTGCACTGGAGAGGGCAGCTCATTCATTTCTAGGCTGTACTGGGACCGAGGGTCTTTCTCCCCAGGTGCTGCCTGGAAGTCAAGGGGTAGGATAGACTCAGAAGGAAATCGGGCAGCCCAGTCTGTTCCTTTTGAATTCTCTTGTTCCTGTTCCTCTTGAACCAGTGTGAGAATGTAGAGGGAGGCCCGGGACCCCCTTATGGGCCACACAGGTGCAAATCCAGATTCAAGCTGTGCCCCACTGCAGACTTCATCTCTGTGCCTCAGGGCCCTTGTCCACACTTCCCTCAGAGGGCTGTTGTGAGGATCAAATAAAACATGGCTTGGTATCCAGCAGGCACTCAACCATGGGCCATTCTGTCCAATTCCTCCATTAGGTGGCAGCCTCGCTCTTTGGTCCACAGTCGCTTTGAAGCTCTGGCAGCCACCTGGGGAGATTCCTGGCTGTGGCCCCAGCAGAGGGAAGGGAAAGATTAGCAGACACTCCCCCAGCACTGGCTCTCCAGTCCCCCCACCGGTGGGTCATCAGTCAATCCAGCTCCGTGGAAGCAGCCGATGAACCAGAGCCCTGGCCTTTGAATCTGGGAGGGAGTGAGGACAGGGCTGCCGTTTATTGTAACCCAACAGCTTTGGTCCTCCTCCCCGAGGGCCCCGCAGATGGAGCAGAAGCCACTAGTGTAAATGGTTTAGAACAGTCTTGGTGCATATGGGAACCACCTGGCAAACTTTAAAAGGCAACTGACACTGGACCCACTCCCAGAGAGTCTGATGTAATTGGTCAGGCTGCAGCCTGGGCATCAAGGTTTTTACAGCCCCCTAGGTGGGTCCGATGTGCAGTGCAGGCTGAGAGCTGGAGTGGGATTTCCCAGTCTCGGCGCTGTTGACGTTCTGGGTTGGAGAACTCTTTGTTCTGAGGGACTGTCTTGTGCATTGTAGGATGTTTAGCAGCATCCCTGGCCGTCTACCCACCAGATGCCAGTGGCAGCACCTCCCCACTACCCCAAGTTGTGACAACCAAAAATGTCTCCAGACATTGCTAAACGTCCCCTAGGGGAGAGAATTGCCCCTAGTTGAGAACCACTGCTCTGGAGCATGGAGCTGTAGGATAGCAGCCGTAAGTTCAAATCCTGACTGCTGTGTGACCCTGGGCAAGTTCCTTGCCATCCTAAGCCTCAGTCCCTTCCTCAGTGAAGGGGATCATCCTACCTTCCTGGGTTGCTGGGAGGAGACAGGACAATAGGAACTCAGTACCTCCCACGTCACAGGTGCTCAATAAGTAGGACCGCTTTTTGTCTGTGGAATGGATTGATCTTGGACTTCTAATGGTGATGCCAATTTAGAAAGACATTTAAATTTGTTTAAAAAGGGCCTGGGGCCGGCCCAGTGATGCAGCAGTTAAGTTCGAACGTTCCACTTCCCAGCAGCCTGGGATTGCCCTGTTCGGATCCCTGGTGTGGACATGGCACCACTTGGCAAAAGCCATGCTGTAGTAGGTGTCCCATGTATAAAGTAGAGGAAGATGGGCATGGATCTTAGCTCAGGGCCAGTCTTCCTCAGCAAAAAGAGGAGGATTGGCAGTAGTTAGCTCAGGGCTAATCTTCCTCATTTAAAAAAATAAATAAATAAAAAGGGCCTAAGGTTGCTTTAAAGTCAAAGTTTTTCTTAAGAAAGAGGAAGAAACCCCTTCATAAACTCTACTGATCACCACCCCATTGTTCCCCCTTGAGCTCTCTGTCCCTGACTGGCACACAGGCTGTGACCTCAGCTGGCACGTGTCAACCTTGGGCATGCTGCGCTGCCTCCCCCATCCCTGCTGTGCTCTTGGGCTAGAGCCCAGTGTGGTCTGTCACCTTGGCTGCACCTTAGACTCATGGGGTCGGGGCAGGGGATAGCTTTTAATATTCCAGGTGCTCAGAGGCACCAGACTTCTTAAATCCAAATCTCTGGGGAAGGAGCCAGGTCCGAGCTTTTCTTAGAGCTCCCCAATTGAGGCCAGTCTGCAGCCTGGTTCTAGGATCACTGGTCCTTGAGCCACCCGCTTGTGTCCAAGAAAATGCTTCCAAGTCATTCACACCCGAGCTTTTGAGCACAGCCCTGAAAGTTTGGGCCAGGTGACCTTTCATCTGTCCCTAAGGTTCTCCAGAAGATGCTGGTTCCACCCCAGCCTCTATTGCTTCTTACCTGGATGGCTTCTCAGTGTCCTCATCTGTAAAATGCAGACAGTGCCATCACCACGTGCTCTAGCTACCTGCTCTCCCAACAGGGAAGTTGTAAAAATAAAATGAGGGTGTATCGGTGAAAAGTGCTCTGTAAATCAAAGGACTGTGCACCGCAGGACTAGAACACAAACCTGGATGTGATGGTTCAGTTTATGTTTCAACTTGACTGGGCCATAGAGTGGCAGGGTGTTTGGTCAAACATTCTGAGTATGTCTGTGTTTTGGGTCTTTTGGGGTGAGATTAACATTTAAATTGGTAGACTGTGTAAAGAGGATTGCCCTCCCTAATGTAAATGGGCCTCATTTAGTCAGTTGAAGGCCTGAATAGAACAAAAAGTCTGACCCTCCCCTGAGTAAGAGATTTCTTCCCGCCTTTTGGAATTGAGCATTGGCCGCCTTTTGGAATTGAGCATTGGCCGTTGCTGAGTCTCCAGCCTGCAGGCCTGTAAGTGGGAACCACATCAGTGGCTCTCCGGGGTCTGCAGCTTGCAGACTCACCCTGCAGAACTGGGAACATGCCAGCCTCCAGAATCGCATGAAACAATTCTCTATAGTAAGTAAGTAGGTAAGTATGTGTGTATATGTATGTATTTATATCTCCTATTGGTTCTATTTCTCTGGGAACCCAGACTAAAAGACTTGATGAAAATGAACTCAGGTGTCCTGGTGTTCCCTCCATGTGGGAGTATAGAATCAAGCTCTGTTTTCGAGGACCAAGTCCAGCATGGAACCTAGAAGTTTGGGCTGAGGGTGCTCGGGGTCCAGAGCACTCCTCCTGTCCATGGACTCCTCTGTGGTGTCTGGAACCCTATCTAGCCTGCATTGGGTGTGCTGTTCAGCTTTCTGGGTCCCTGTGGTCTGGGCCATCCAGAATGGGCCACTGTCCTTGGCTAACAGCCAGGCACAAGGGGCTCCCCTGCCTCACCCCCTGGGCAGCCGGCTGGCCAACCTCTAGGAGGACAGATTCACTTGAACCAAAGGGCATTGAGGCCGTAATTACCTGCCATGCACCCATGGGTACGTAGTTATGTCATGCAAACCAGGCATTCCCAGGACAAAAGAGAAAGCTCCGAGACCCTAAGGCCAAGGACAAGGTCTGGTTCTTGGAGTGGCCTCTGGGGTCTGACAGGCTGCTCAGCAAGTGTGGTTAAATACACAGCAGCTGGGGGAGCCCTGGGCCTGAAGCGGGGCCGGGTGGGTGTCCATCCCCCTGCAGGGACAGTGTTGGGATGAAGCCAGAGGAGACAACAGTGGTGGTTAAGAACACGACCCTGGCTGTTGAGCAGTGTCTGCTTCGACTTCCGCCTCTGCCTTGCTGGTGGTGTCCATGTGGACGTGTCCCTTACCTTTCCAGGCCTTAGTTTTCCTCAGCGGTAAAGCGGGGCTAACAGCAGTGTTCACTTCAGAGGATCGCGGGGCAGGTTAAATGAGAGCATGCAGGTAAAGCCCTGAGCCGCCGGCCTGGAGGAGGGCGGCAGCTGGTCTTGCAGCACCTGAGGGCAGACCTAGAGGTCAGGGCATTGGGCTCTGCTCTCCTGCCAGCCTGGCCTCAGTTTCCCCTAGGCTCTAGGGCCCCTTTCAGCTGCAGTGATTTACCCCTGAGAACAGCAGAGGGATTTGGGGAGGGGAGAGGGCTGAAATGACATTTGTAGGATTCTTTTCAGGGCTCCCCAGCCGGGAGAGGAAGGGTCTCAGAAGGTGGGTATTCCCAGAGTGGCAGAATTGTGGCCAGCACCCTACACCCCTCCAGGATTGGAATCTTTTTTTTTTTCGGCAGGAGGCTAATTTGCCAGCTTCTTCCCTCCGGCTGGGGTCTCAAACTAGACCCTCCTCTCCACTCCTGTGGGGCCAGGCACCCCAGGGAGCCCCACAGTTTGTAAATGTAATCAACCTTGAGGTCTCGGACTTCCACAGGTGCAATTAGCATGCCCATCTGCTAATCCCTGATTAATGATGTTTACAAACATGGGACTCCACTCGCAGAGCTGCTCAGCCCCTCCCTCCCTGACCAGGAGGCAGGGGGCTTTCTAGTACCCACCCCCAACTACTTCAGTCCTCCCCAGCCAACACCCCTCCCTGTCCCCTTCCTCAGAGCTGGAGGTCCCTCCTTGGAGCCCCCTGGCCCAGCTCTCTGCACCCATGTAGAAAGGAGACTCAGGGCACAATGAGACTACGAGGTTTGGTGGTGGGGCTGGCATCCTGCTCCTTTCTTCCCAGTTCTGGAACTTCTAGGACACCATGGGCATGCTGCCTTTATTCACCGCTCCAGCTCCAGCCCCAGGGCCACACACACACACACACACACACACACACGCCTCCCTTTGCAGAACTGTGGGCCGACCCCAAGTGCCCCAAGGGTTGGCCTCTCCAATCTGTCCCCTGATGGGAATGGTTCCACCCCACCCACCTTCCTGCTGAGGACCTTGGTGTGTCCATGTCAGAGGCACAGTAGCACAAGCATAAAGAACACAGACTTCTGAGTCTGAGTCAGACCCAGATCCAAATGTTGGCTCTACTTCAGGCCAGTCACTTAACCTGATTGAGCCTCAGTTTCTTCATCTGTGAAATGGACATAAGAATAGGACCCACCATATAGATGGTTGTGAGGATTAGTGATTGGATGTCTGAAAAGGACTTAGCACAGTTCCTGGGACACAGTAGGTGCTCAATAAATGTGAGCTGCTTATTGCAGTGAAAATAATAATAATAATGAAAGGAGGCATCTGAAGCTACACAGATGCCCAAGGACTTCCCCTTCTCCCCCACCCCCTCTCTTGGGAGAAGGGCAGGTCCCAGCTCATTACTGGTTGGGGCTAGGGTGGAGGTGTCAGATTGGAATCACTCCTGGGTCTGTTCACAGCTTCCCTGTTTCATTAACACCTCCCTGGTGGTCTTCAGCTCATCCTGCTGGGGGAGGTGCTCCAGAAAGTTCTAATTGCCTCCTACCCAGCCCAGAGCTCAAGGCTCCCCACTCCTAGGTCTGCTCAGACGCACACAGGGTTTTATGTGCAGAGAGGTGGCCACTGGCCAGGAGGTTCTCACTGTCCCCTCCCCCCAGTGTCCTGGAGGCCTGCTCAGGGGGCATAGCACCTGGGGCTGCCCCTTTCTTTACCCTCCCCATCAACCTCATCCGTAGGTGCTAGTCCCCTCATCCTCACTCCATCCCAACCTGGCCACCTCTTCCTTTTGAATCTCCCATGACGGCATGAACAGCATGGTCTGGCGTTCTAATCCCGACCCACGTCTTCCTAGCTGGATGACTTAAGGCAAGCCGCTTATCCCCTAGGGCATTCGGTTGCCTCTTCTGTAAAATGGGGATCCCATACCTCAGCAGGGTAGCACTGTGCCCGGTAAGTTGTAAAGTCCATCGTGGCAGCCATTGTTATTATTTCACAGGCACATCTGCTCTCTGAATTATCTTTTTAACTCACAGGACCTTGTTTAGCTGACAGGGGTGGGTGGATGGGTAGGGGAGCAGGGCCAGAGCCCCGAGAACCATGAGCACGTTCAGAGAAGCAGGAAAGGGCGTGAGCTCTGTCCTAGTTAATTGTCCCAGTTTCTTGCCCAGACTGGGAAAAGGAGTGGGGTCAGTCACTGAATGAGGACCAAGAGATTTATACCTCACTCCACGAAGGCTGCTTCTAAACAAGGTTCCCCTCCACTCCACCCCCAGAAAGATTCTTATGGAAATGCCTGTCCTTCGCCCCCGCAGTGCCCTCTGTCACAATACTCCATTTCAGAGGACACCCTTCACCAGCTGCGGTGGGCCAGGGAGGAGGGGCTGAACTTGGCCCCGTCTGCTTTCTCCTTCCACCTCTGAGCCCCCTCCCCCTCGGGCTCCCGGCTTTTTTGCTGAGGTTTGTGGGTGTCAGAAGGGAGACTCCAAGAAAAGTGGCACCTTTCATGGTTTATCTTCAACCTCAAAAAAATGTCAATGGGCTGAACAGTTTCCTTTAGGAAGAAGAAATCAAGACAGAAGTCAGCAAATGAGGGAGGAAGTAAGAGGAGGGGCTTGGTCTCTTCTTGCAAATAGTCTTACGGGCCTCCCCCGCCCCCCTACAACTGCCTCTTGGCCCTCACAGGCCTCTGCAGGCATGGAAGCCCCTCCCACTCTCCAGGAACCCCCATCCTGCTTTAGACCATCAGGGCAGGAGTGAGCTGGGCTCGTTTTATATTCCCAGGTCCCAGCACAGCGCCAGGCACCTCCTGGGTGTTTAAAAAGGATGAATGAACAAGTGATGGGTCCTGAGGTTGCAGACTAACTGCCTCTCCCTCTTCCCTATAGTGGGTTGCGGGGGCAAATCTCTCAGCACATTTCCTGCTGGCCCTGACCTTCCACTTTCAGAGGAGGCAAGACGCAAATGATCCCCCAGCCACAGCTGCTCTTGATTGTCTAAAACAAAGGAGTTAATCGAAGGCTGAGGGGGTGCTGTGTAGACCTCTCAGCCCTGCTGAGACCCATCTGCATCCAGACCTGCACAGATGCCCCTCCCATACCTGGAGCCGTGGATCAGGCACTGCAGGGTGCTGATCTTGTTTAAATCAGAGCCCTAAGACCCACACACATACTTACCACAGCCTCATGCGGTGGGCATGGGACCTGGAAGCTGTGTGCTTGGAGCAGGGTGGTGAGGATGATGACGGCACTAACATTTATCATGTACTTACCATGTGCTAATGGTTTTACACGCCTTGTCTCATTTAATTCTTATGATGCTTTGGGGTAAGCACTGTTACTACCTTTGGTTTAGAGATAGGAAACTGAGTCTCAGAGGGGTTGAGTAACTTGCCCAAGGTCATTCTGTGGGTTTGGGAAGGAGGGGAGGGAGCTGGGGTTGGAAGGAGAGAACTTCCAGCCCAAGCATCAGCCAGGAGGCCTGCTGCCGAGGAGGAAAGGCCAAATCTGCACACAGCCACCCTGCCCCCGACCCCCATCACACCAACCGCTCCCCCGCCACGCGCTGTGGAATATCCCCACCCGTCTCCCCACTCCCCCACTCCTGAACCATCTTGACAAGCTCCAAGTGGGGCATCCCAGTGAAGGGGGGGTGGGAGGTCCCTCCCCCTGCTCCCCACCCAGGCTGGGAGGTCAGAAGTGATAGCTCAGGGCTACTGTGGGATGCAGCAAAGGACTTTGAGTCCCAGAGACACACAGCCTTTAGTTTAAATCCTGATTCTGCTCCCAAATTTAAAGGCTGAGGCCTTGGTCCAGTTTCTTAAGCTCTCAGCTTTGTTACCTCCCTGTAAGATGGCACCAATAACCACTTTCTCCCAGAATTATGCTGGGGCTTGAGAGAAGACGCCCTTGGCACGGGTTGGCCTTCAGGAACTCTTCCTTGCCTGCCTCTTCCTTCTCTCCTTCTTGGGGGCCTCCCTCTGTGTCTGCCTCTCTGCCCTTCGTAGCTTGGGGTCTGCCACCTCCTCTCCCTCTCAGCTCTGCCTCTGTTTTCTGATGATCTCCGTCCTGTCTGCCTCCCTGTTGCTGCTCCCTTTCTGGGGCTGTGTCTCCACACCCTGTCTGTCCCTCTCCTTGCCTCTCCCGTGACTCCTGATACCCTGGGGGCTGATCGATGGCAGCCGCTGGTTATTGATTGGGGTAAGCGTCCAAGTGTGGCTGCTGGAGGAGGGTATTGATGGACAGGATTGGTGCCCAGGCTGGATGGAGTGGCAGTTCGGGAGCCTGAGGCCGTGGGGGGGGGGGGGCTCCCCCCTCCTCTGACAAGACCCGGGAGTGGGAGTCCTTAAAGCTGCAGACCCCGCCACTAGGAAGCGAGTAGAGGGTGGGGCAGAGGGTCTCTGAGGACAGAAGGCCAAGGCTTAACTCACGCTGTCATTTAGCAAGTATTTATTGAACACCTACTATGTGCCAGCTGGAGATGCAGCAGTGAGCAAGTCAGCAAACATCAGTAAGTAAAATTATATAGTGTTTTATGCAAGAAATGGAGTAGGGAAAGGGGGATGGAAGTGCAGGGGTTGGCAGAAGGTGCCATTTTAAATAGTGCAGTTAGGGATAGGCCTCAGGGAAAAGACCTATAAGCAGAGACCTGAAGAAAGTGAAGGAGAGAGCCATTTGGGAGCATTCTGGACCGCGGAAACTTCAAGTCAGTGCAAAGATCTGGCAGGGGCATGCTCCAGGCCAGCTTGGCTGGAGTGAGGTGAGGAATAAGGAAGGGCAGGGGATGGGTGGGAGGGGGAATGGGGTGGGGGCTGTGCTGGGAGTGGACGCTCAGTCCAGGGCTGACAGCTGCCCCGACTCCAGTCCCAGAGACCTGAGCAGCTTCCACACCAGGGGAACTTCCAGAACATGGTTCTGCTGCTCCAAGTGTGCCTGCCATTTCACACCAACGGTGACCAAGTCCCAAGTCCTTCACCTGCTTTGTCAATGCGATAAGGCTCACAGCAACCCTGTGAGTTCAAATCTATCCTTCCCAGTTGTAGAGTTGGGGAGACTGAGGCACAGAGGCATTTGGCAACTTGCCCAGGTTGCGCAGCTAGGAAACGGCAGAGTTGGGCCTCAAACCCAATTCTGTCTGACTCCAAAATTGTTTCTTTTTCCTTCTTTTTTGGTTACCACCTTAACCATTTTAAGTGTATAGTTCGGTAGTTAAGTATATTCACCTTGTCGTGCAACAGATCTGCAGCTCTCTTCCATCCTATGGAACTGAAACTGTACCCATTAAACAACAACTCCCCGTTACTCTCCCCCAGTCCCTGACAGCCACCATTATATTTTCTATTCCTGTGAATTTGACAACTTTAGATGCTCATGTAAGTAGAATCAAATAGCGTTTGTCTCTTTATGACTGGCCTATTTCATTTAGCATAATGTCTTCAAGGTTATGTCTTCATGTAGCATGTGACGAGATTTCCTTCCTTTTTAAGGCTGAATAATATTCCACGGTATGTATGCAACACGTTTTGTTTATCCACTCATCTGTTGATGGACACTTGGGTTGCTTCCGTCTCTTGGCTCTTGTGAATAATCCTGCAATGAACATAGATGGGCAAATATCTCTTTGAGATCCTGTTTTCCATTCTTTTGGATATATGCCTAGAAGTGGGATTGCTGGATCATGTGGTGGTTCTATTTTTAATTTTGTGAGGAACCGCCATACTGTTTTCCATAGTGTACCAGTTTACAATCCCACCAGCAGTGCACAAGGGTTCCAGTTTCTCCACATCCCCACCAACACTTGTTATTTTCTGTTTTTTTGATAGTAGCCATCCTAATGGGTGCAAGGTGATATCTCATTGTGGGTTTGATTTGCATTTCTCTAATGATTAGTGATCTTGAGCATCTTTTCATTTGTTTGTTTAAGTCCTTTTCCCAATTTTTAATTGGGTTATTTTGGTTGTTGAGTTGTGGGGATTCTTTATATATTTTGGATATTAACCCCTCATCAGGTAATGATCTGCAAATACTTTCTCCTGTTCTGTAGGTTGCCTTTTCACTCTGTTGATTGTGTCCTCTGATGCATAGTTTTAAATTTGATGTAGTCTCATTTATCTATTTTTTTCTTTTGTTGCTGTGCTTTTAGTATGAACTCCGAGAAATCATTGCTAAGTCCATCCAAAATGGTTGCTTTTAACCATTCCTCTCTGCTGTCACCAATTCTGCTGACACCTTTGGGTGGGTGGGATGGAACAGGGGAGGACAATTTGCAACAGTTGAGGGGATGAGGAAGTTTTTAGCCAAGAGAATAGAAGCCCCCAGGTGGTGAGGGGTGAGGTGAGGGGACAGTGGCCATGGCATTCAAATTACAGAGGGGCTTTCATAGGGCAGAGCAGTGACCCAGAGGGCAGGATTGGGACCAATGAGAGGTTCAGGGAGGCAGATAGAAGCTCAGTCTAACAGGATTCTAGAAGTTAAATGGGGTACTTTGGAGGTAGTGATCTCCCTGTCACTGGAGGAGTGCAAGTACTCAGATGGCCACTCAGGTAGGATGTTGCACACAGGCTTCAGGCAGAGGATAGTAAGGTTGGGTTGATGGCTTCTGATCCTATCTGTGATTCAGTAAGGAAGGAGGGAGCTCAAAGCTTCAGCCTGTGGGGTTGGGTGGCCAGGATTGTGCTGACAAGTATCCCCCTCCCCTGTGCCTGGGGAAGTCTTGTGATCTGGGGTCAAGCTGTGGAGGAGATTTCATGAGTTCCTGTCATCCTGGAGCGGGAAACCAGGCTCTGACCCAGATGGCCCAAGGATCTTGGAGCCCTGGCTGGAAGATGGGAAAAGAGATGAGGATATTGCTCCTTCATCCCCTGCCAGTTGCTGCTTGTGAGCAGAATGCAGGAAACAGACTTAAGAGTCTGACAGACCTTGGTTCAGGTGCTGCCTACGGCACTCACCGGCTGGGTGGCTTTGGGCAATTTCTTTAACTTCTCTGATCCTCATTTCCTCTTCTGAGCAAGGGGCCATCACCTCCCTTGCAGGGTTTTCTGCAGAATGACAACAACAGGGGCTCAGAGCCTGGCAGGTGCTCAGTAAACTGCCGTGATCAGAGTTAACCTACTGATAATTGTCTCTCACCACCTTCTGAAGCCAATAACCCTGAGTGGGCTGCACCTGCCTCCCCTCCAGTGACCATTTCCCATTGTTCTTGGCCCTGGCCGGCCCCTCTGACCTGGGTGGACCTCATTCCTTCTGAGGGCTGGGACCCCAGACTCCTGGATCCAGAACCCACCTCAGCCATGGCAGACAAGCCTGCCCGGGGGCCCTCTCTGGGCCTGGCAGTGGGGCTGCATGGCAGCCTGATACCTTCTCTGTTGGTCCTCTGTCTCTGCCTGTCCTTGCGGCTGCTGGCCCTGGAGCTTCCTCAGTCCTGCTTGCCCAGTCCCTCCCAGCGCTGCAACCTGTGCCCCACGTCATCTGGTGCACGTTGCACCCAGAGATCCCCCACATAACCGCCAGCCCAGCCCATCGTGGAGGAAAATCAAATCTCATTAAAGGCCATTGATTTTCCTCCAAATTTGTTGCGAATACACTTTGAGGCTTCTCAGTATTACTGCCTGCTCCCACCTTCAGTTCCTCAACCAGTACCAAAGCTTCGCCAGGGAAATAGAGGGCTGCCGGGTTGGGAGGCGGCATGGAGGGCCAGAGGGTTGGGGGAGCTGCCTGCCGGAGCCCCTGGCCCACTGTGGCCCTCCAGTGTGGCAAGACTCTGGATATGCCACTAATTTCTGGGAGTGAGTATTTCCCTGTCTGGTTACCCCTATCTTCCTACAGGGCTTGGGCAGAGGTGGGTGTGTGTGTCCATGGGTGTCAGTGGTGTGTCTCTGTGCACCTATGTCTGTTTGTCTCTGTATGTGTGTGTGTGTGTGTGTGTGTGTGTGTATTTGCATGCATGCAGTGCAGGATGGGGTCTTGGCTTGCAGTTGAATTCTGGATGCTCTGCTACCCATGAAATAGCCAGCCTGGGGAAGGGGCTTGACTTGGGATAAACCCGATAGGTTCTCTTCCCTGGGGCCAAGGGCTAGGTGGGCTCTGGAGGGCCCACAGACTTCTCTGCCCTCTCCCACACACTCCTGCTGCCCTTTTGTCATCTTGGAAGTGAGACATCTTGCTGACTTTGTTGGGTGTTAGAGTTGGGGTTTTGGGGGGCGGGTGGAAAAGATGTTAGGGGGCTTGAATTCCTCCCCCCCGCCTCCAGTCTGAACTAAGAGCCCCAGATGGGTGTGTTTAGAGTTGAATGGACATGATTCACCTGGTGAGTCTGGACAAAGTGAGTTAAGAGAGAAGATTGGGCAGTGAGGGTGCCCGGGAAGGGAGTGTGGCACTGAGGACATTCCTGTCTGCCTGGGCCTTGTTCCTAGTGTAATAAACATCAAGCTCAGCTTTAATGGGGAAAAAGTCACAAACCGGGGCCCTTTGGGCTTCACGGGGTGAAGTGGCTTGCCTCTATCCCACCCGCCAGGGCCAGAGGTCAGTCAGTGGTGCTGGGTTGGTCTTCTAAGTCCTGGGACAAGGCTGAGATGCCCCAGGGAGCAGCCTTGACAATGGGCCTCCTACACATTTGGGGGTGGGATGGTCCCTGGGTGTGTGCCCTCAATGAAGCCTCACCTGCTACCCACTGCCCCAGCCCTGCACAGGTGTGTCATGCAAGTTCACGGATGTGCATGCGTGTTCTCCCCACGGCCTCTGTCAGGGAGCCGGGAGCTGCTCTCTGGGTTCCGGGGACAGCCCAGATTTATGGCACTGGGAGAAATATTTAGGCCCGAGACAGTTTGGTTGTGTTAATTATGGAAATCTAAAGATAATCTATATTTAATGCTGAATTTTGTCAAATTTGCTAAAGAATTAGGGGAGCGTGTGCAAACAGTGACACTTCAATGAAGAACAAGGTGCAATTAAACTCTGAAATTTACAGTGGAATAATTGGAGAGCATGACAAATATAGTTATCACCAGCAACTAATTAGGGGTCTGCTCGAGGTTTCTGGGTTTGATTAATCTCGCCTAGATGCTAATAAGTTATGCTGGACAGCTGATACTGCTCCTCATCTCCTACTTTCCACCCTCTCTCCAGAGCACTTGGGGGGTGGGTGTGATCCATTTGGTTCATCCCTCTGCACAGCCTGGCCTGAAGGGGAGAACAGGGGCACCACAGCTCCTATGCTGAGACCCGCTCCCCACCTGAGGATGGTGGGAACACCTTAAGCCACCCCTGCTCAGGCATCCTGGGGTCTCAGTGGTTGGTAAGTTCTTCTTGGTGTCTCACTTGAGGCCCTCCAGGACTGGGGGAGAGAGGATTGGAGCCTGAGTTTTAAGGTCTAGCTAAGCCTCAGTGGGTCTGATGTGTTCCCTCACTGTTGGTGTAGTTCAATCTGGCTCCACCCTCCACGCCTTTGAGAAGGGGCGCTGAAACTCCTGTTCTGACCAGAGATGGCCTCCCCACTGCCCCCAGCCCAGGTCTCTGCTAATCTTCCTTGCTGCTGACTGTGGCCGAGCCTTAGCTCCATTGATTAAAGTTTAGCCTGAGCTGGCGGGCGCTATTACCTGCTGGAGTGTGGCCAGCACCTTGGCCCTGCTGCCAGGCCCAGCCGTGAGACAAGACCCATCCCCTTCCTCTCTGTCTCTCCCTGTGTCTGATTCTGTCTCCTGTCCCAAAGCCTCCCTCAGGCCTGCTGCCCTTGTCCCGCTTCAGGAGCCCACCCTGGGAGGGGTCTCTGTGTGGTTAGCCAAGAGCAGGTGACCCCTCAAGAACTCTCCCCTCCACCACCCACCCTTTCCTCAGAAGATCTCCTGACTTCGCGTTTCCCCTCGGGTCCCCCAGGGATGGTGGGGTCTACCAGCCATGTGCATGGACCCCATCCTGAGCAGCGCCCCCAGCGTCTCCTGCGTTTGCTCAGTGTCATTGGCATAGGACGAGGAGTCTGATTGGCAGCCTCAGATGAGTTTGGGAATCTAAAATGAGAAGTTAGATGAACTGCTTCCTTGTGAATGTAATGTCTTGGTACACCAGAACTCTCAAAGCATGAGTGCGTGTGTCATAGGAGGCCAGGACCTGGATGTGGCTGGTCAAGAGGACTCTGGGAGGGGGTGCAGGAGCGGGGCAGGGCCCTCCAGAATGCCTCCCCATGGTATCTGAGCCAGAGGAGTCCTCCTCCTGGGAGGAGGGGGCATTGCTTCCTTGAGGCCTGTTTCTCTTCCTGCTTGCCTTGCTGGGAGCTTTGAGGTCAGACCCACCTAGGCTTGTGTCCCAGCCTTGGGGATCCCGGGCTGTTCCTAACCATGTCAAGTCTTGGTTTCCTTCTTATGGAACGGGGATAATTACTTCAGGGCACTTGCCCCAGGGACACCAGGACCTCAGTGAAGGGCTTGGAGTTGAGCAGGCCTTTAGTAAATGGGGTTCCCTCCCCACACCCCCCCTCCTCCCCTCCAGCCGTCTATTCGACCCCTTCACCTTCCAGGGCTCTGGCGTACCTTTTAAATCAGTGCTAGGGCCCTGACTGGAAGGAGGCTGGGGTGGGGACCAGAGCCCAGAGCTTCACCCTCCTCCCCACCTGCCTTCAGGCAGGGAAACCACACAGCTTGAGGCCTTGTAAGGGCTTGTAAGGTCTTCAGCCAGGCCTCGAGGTGTTCCTCTTGTTAATGGGAGGAGGTGGCTCCAATAGCTTTCTTGCCTCCACTCTCTTTCCAAACAATACATCTAAATACAAATCAGATCACATCCTGTCCCTGCTCAGAAACCTTCAATGGCTCCCCATTGCCTCCAGGATAAAGCACAGACTTCTTAGCCTCCCTGTCGAAGCTATCCACGGTCTGCCCCAGTCTGGTTCCTCCTTCCTCTTGGGCCTCTTGAAGTCCCTTTGCTCTACCCACCTCCCTGCCACCTCCCCTGCTTTAACGCCCTCGTCTCCAAACTCCCTCAGTGCCTGGAGTCTGAAGGCTTTACTGGGGCAATTTCTGCTTCCTGAAATGCCTTCCCTCCCGCTCCCATCCCCATGTCCACCTTCCGCGAGACCCAGCCTGAGTCTCACCACCCCCATCTGCCTGCCCTGGTGCTCCCATATGCGCTTGTCATCCCCTCCCCACCCCCATCTGAACTCCCTCTGGGTGCATAGTTGTCCCTTGTGGCTGTCAGACTCCTCCGCCAGAGGGCGATAGACGCTGCAGGCACCAGCAAAGTGGAGCCCAGCATTGGCTGCACCCACCTTTGGGCCTACCTCTGCGATGCTGTCTCCTGGAACTCAGGGCTGGAGGATTTGAGGTCAGAGCATCTTTTGTTTCCTTCTCTGCAAGGCTAACACCTTTTATGGATGAAAACTACAGAACTAGTTCTTACATTTGTACCCTGCTGCAAGTTTACCAGTCACCGTTGACGTCCTGGGTCCCCAGGGCAAGGCTTTGTTGGCCCATTTTACAGATGGGGAGCCATGCCTTGGTTATTGCTTAATCTTGCAGAGACTGCCAAGTCATGGGTGCAGAATGCATTGGATAAATCGACGCTCAGAGCATATTTGTGAGGGTCATGTGGCCTGTGAGGGAGGGTGTTCGGACTCAAACCCAGGCTTCCCTCACTTCCAGGTGAGCAACTTTTCCTCTACACCGGTTTTTCTGATCATTCAAGACCCTGGTCTAGGGGATGGCCTGGTGATACAGCAGTTAAGCTTGCACATTCCGCTTCTTGGCAGCCCGGGGTTCGCTGGTTCGGATCCCGGGTGCAGACATGGCACCGCTTGGCAAAAGCCATGCTGTGGTAGGTGTCCCACGTATAAAGTAGAGGAAGATGGGCATGGATCTTAGCTCAGGGCCAGTCTTCCTCAGCAAAAAGAGGACGATTGGCAGTAGTTAGCTCAGAGCTAATCTTCCTCAAACAAACAAACAAAAAAGACCCTGGTCTAATCCCTTCTCGTCATGGTCACAGCCCCTGGCTCTGAGGCAACTGCAAATGGTGCCTCAGGCTTCAGACTCCAGTCCACAAAGGCTTAAGTGCTGTGTGTCTATGGACAGGTCAGTAGCCCCTCTGAGCTGCAGCTTTCTATGAAATGGTCAGGTGATGCTCAATCCCTTCTCTGCAGCGTTATTGTGGGATGAAATGAGATGATGGACGCAGAGACTCCTCTCCCCTAGGATGGAATGGACCTGGGTGGGGACATTCCACCTGGAAATCTTGGTCTGTCACTTGAAGCTGGGGGTGGGATGGGGAGGCAACACAAACACCTGCAGGCCTATTCAGCCCTTCTCTGGGAGAAGAAGAGAGATCTGGGAGCTCCTTTCTCAGGAGCCTCCAGCCCTTGCAGCTGCTGGAAGCGATCCGGGCTCTGTCGCCATGGCAACATGGGCCAGCCGCCTGCAGGGTCTTCTGGTGCCAGCGCTGTTGACCTCACTTAGGATGATTACCTTTCAGCAAATAAAATAATTGTGTTAATAAAGAGGCTGTTTGCCCCCTCATCCCCCACCCTGCTTGGCCTGTTCCCCATCCCCACCCAGGCACCCCTGGCTTGTGGGATGCCTTCCTCTTCAGTAAATTGTTGAGGAGACCCTGACTGGGTTTTCATTTTTGCCAATTTTAACCATCTCCCACCCTCCCTATCTTGCCTTCTGCCTCCTTGCCCTGATGTCGTTGTTGAAGTTGCATGATTGAGATAATACTGCTAGTCCTATCTTCCTTCCACACATCTTTGAATACCCACTGGGCCTCCCAAGCCAGAGGAATAATAAATTCTACATATTGAGGGTCTGCTCTGTTACCCCCTTACAAGTGTCTTAAAAAATGTCCTCTTTTTAATCCCTGTCACAACTGTGAAAGTCAAGATCTTCAATACCACTTTACAGGGGAGAAGACTGAGGCTCTGAGAGAGGAAACGTTACGGGCTCTCTTAACGGTGTGGCCACTTGGCCTGGGAACATTCAGTTCGGCCTCTGGCCGACACACGCACGTGGTTGGCTGGGCACGAGGCTGGGCTTCCTGGGAAGAAGAGAGGAACAAAGCTTCCAGGAGACTGAGTTGGGGGTGAAGGTGGGCAAGAGGAGACGGATGTAGCCACAGAAAACAGACATGCAAGATGCAATGTGACCAGTGCTCTGAGACCAAGAAAACGATGGAGACCCAGCCCAAGGTGCTGTGGAAGAAGACTCCAGCATAGAAGCCCTGAAGGGGACAAGGAAGATGAGACTGGCTGTTACTGAGCCTCCAGGAAGCAGCTGACAATTTGCTGAGCACCTTATGATTGTTATCTCACAGGATGCTTGTTACAACCCCATTTCACTGATGAGAAAAGTAAAGCTCAGAAAGCTTGGGGGCATTTTTCAAGGTCACACGGCTGGTGTGGAGCCAGGATTCAAACCCAGATGCCTGATCTCCCTACCCACGCTCAGCTCTCATTTGACTTTATCAGGCTGCCTGCCCGTCAAGGATGGAGAGAGAGAGAAAACCACTAAACAGGCTGAATAAGGCTTGGAGCACAGGCTCCGGACACAGGGATGAGGCCTTGTGGAAGTCTGATGTTGCCTCAGACACTGTTGATTATCTGAGGCTCTGGTTAAAATAGAAACTTGCCAAAGAAAGATTACCAAAATTGTGGCTAATTTGGGAAGTTTGCTTTCGTCAATGAACACAAAATAATGCAACGTGACCAGGCTATTTGAAAGCTCATTTTAAGCCTTACGAATAATTATTAAGTCAGCCCCCTCCAGGCCGTGTTCTGTGACCAGGCAAAGCTTTCACTCTGTGAGGGGACCGTCCTCACTGGACTCTAGGGTTTCTCTGTGACTGGAGGAATAGTGTCATCTGGACGTAATGTCAGCAGTCTGGATTCATAAGTATGAGTCCCAGGCTGGAGATCCTTCCTCGTCTTCACCCCCTACCCCCGAGAGAGGCCCTGCCTCAGACAAAGTGAATGGACGTGCCAGGGCCGGGCAGGGGCTGGGGTGCCCACAGGGCGCACTAGGTGGTGCTCTGATATTGGTCAATCCTTTGAGCGGCTGGCTGTGCAGTGGCCAGAGGACTGGGTGGGCAGTAGTGACGTTGAGGGGGAAGCTGGTCCCACTGGACCTGACACCTGGGGCGAGGGCTAGGTGAGGGAGCAGTGGAGATGGCAGAAGCCAGGCTGGGGGTCAGGGGCACTGTTCTTCCATGCATCACTCCTGGTCATTCATGGGGCCCCAAACGGTAGGGACAGAAATGGTAGCACTGAGGGGACAGAGAGACCAGAGGGGCTGCGTAGGGGTGAGGTGAGGTGAGGGCAGAGCAGCCCAACGGTGTGTGGGTGACCCTGAGCTAGGTGAGGCCATCAGGAAGGCTGTCCTGTCATTGACCACTAAAGCCAGAGTTCTAAACCCAGGGCCTGCCTGAGGTGGGGCTTGCCCACCTTACCTGCCCTTGGACCCCGGGGCAGCAAGAGGCTGGGGGGGTGGGGGTGCAGTATGTGTAATGCCTCTAGCTAATATTGAATGAAGCCCTGGGAGATGCTGGGCAGAGAACAGCTTTGCTCTAAGGGCAAGATGCAGGCACAGGCCCCAGAGGCCTCAGGTTCTTGTCCGTTTAGCTGTGTCCCAGCCACGTGACCATGGGCAAGTCGCTCAGACCCCTGCTTCATTCTTTGTGGGATGGGGATAATGCTCAGAGTTGTTGGGAAGCTTCGAGGAGAGGATCATGCACATGGGCACTTGGTATGCCCTGCCTGCGGCATCCCCTTTGTTCCGTCAGTTTGCAGAAGTGGCATCTTGCATCTCGTCCTTGCCTGCAGGCCCAGTAGGTTCTCAGTGCTGGTGACTGCTTAACACCTGGGGGTGCAGGCAGCTGGAGTTGGCAGTGTTCCAAAAGGGCCTTCAAACCCTCACCATTGGGACCAGCCCCGAGAGACCCTGCCCTCAGCTTTGGGCAGTTTTCCTGTTTAGATGCATACCTTGGAGCTGGGCCTGACTACTCCGTGTAGCTGTCCTGTGTCTCACCCCTTGCAGGCCCCCCTCCGCAGATGTGCGGCTCTGTGGGGTCCCCAGGACCCCTTTGGGGGAAGGAAGTAGAGGGGCAGACTTGCCCTAGGACCTCTTTTCCAGCAGTCTGCTTGCTACTTCCTTTATATCTGCTACAGGTGGGGAAACTGAGGCAAGGGGGAACCACTGGGACAAACCACAAATCCCTGAGGCTGGTAGATGTGGGGAGTGAGGCAGTGAATTGACTTCCCAGGGCCTGGGGGGTCTGTTACACTGAGCTCCCAGGGGAGAAGTATCAGTGGTTGGCTGGAGACGTGCAAGGAGCTAGGAGAGAGAAGGGCAGGAAGAGTCTGGGAAGACTGTGTTGAGGGCAAGGGCAGTGAGGGCAGACTTATTCAGTCAACAAACATACTGAAAATGTTTAGTGAGCACCTTATTTGGGCCAGGCACTGTTATAGGTGCTGTGGGTTAAGGAGACTCAGACATACAAGGTCCCCACCCTGGGGGAGGGTCCATGGAGTCAGGCTGCTTGGAGCTTGACTCCAAGTGGCTTCCCCAAATCACCTAACATCTCTAGGTTCCTGCTTCATCATCTGTAAAATGGGGATAATAACGTCTCCCTCAGGGGACTGTTGTGAATGTTAGATGCGTGGACAGTCCTGGCTCTGCATGACTGTGAACTGCTGTGGGTTTTATCAGTATTATTGTGATCACCAGCTCTGGGGAATGTGACCTTGAGTAGATTGCTCACCTTCCTTGAACCTTGGGATCCTCATCTAAGAAATGGGCTCATAACTTCTGCCCTGCCCACGTAACAGGACCCTGTTGTGAGATTTAAGCCAATTAAGGTAATACATGGGGAAGGGTCAATTTAAATTGTGTGTGTGTGTGTATGTGTCTTAAAGACCCCGGCATTTGTGCTCTGTCTATCCTGCAGGCCGCTTGAGCCCAGGTAAGCCTTTAAATGGACGTGAGGTGCCCTGGCAGTTCATGTCAGGACTTCTGTTCCTGGAGCCTTGGGGCTGGAACAGAGGTGCTGGCAGAGGGGTGGAAATGAGGGCCAGGCTGAGAGTTGCAGCATTCCTCCAAAGGCCTGGGGAAGTCAGCAAATAAATCTCAGAGATTGAGTGGGGATAAACCCTTCTCCTTGCCCCAACTGTCAACAGGGCTGTCTGTGAGGTCAGGGGGTCCTCTCTCCCGTCTATGAGCATCCTCTTCCCTAGGAACCTTGCCTTTCCCCACCAACCTCTCCCTCCAGGCCTAACACCTGCTGCCATGCCACAGAACCACTCAGGGAAGGATAACACAGTGGGACTCTGTCTCAGAGGTTTCTGGGTCTGCGCCTCCCAGTTCCTTGTGCTGATGAGAAGGTGCCTGGTCACCTCCATGAGTGTTCATTAGCACCTGGGGCTTCCCAACCCCCACCCACCCCACCTGCCCAACCAGCTGGCCGAGTGGTGGAGCTGGCCAGGGTTCAGCCTGGACCAGGGCTGAAGAAGCAAAGAACGGAGAGAGCAATCTCCCATCTGGGAAAATTAGGATTGGGAGCAGGGGCAGCCATAAACCCATTTCTAAGCTCCCTCTTCCCCAGAACAGAGCTGTAGGAGGCAGTGTGGTACAGTAGGAAGAGCATGGGTAGTGGGGTCAGCCAGCCTGTGTTCCAGTCCCTTACTAGCTGGGGTGTCCCCGGCAAGATGGGATGGTAATAGGACTTACTCTGTAGGGTGGATATGCAACTTTCATGGGATAACCTGTGTGGGGTGCCTCAGACTGTGAATCCAGGCTTCGTCATAGGATCAGTTAACTGGGATTTAGGCAATTTTATGGCCTTCCATTCCCCCATCCCAGCTGCTTTTCTCAGTTCATTGATTGATTCATTTGGTGAATGGCATCAAGGGGAATGAGCAAGATGCCATCCAGTTGGGTGACAGGGTGTGAGCAGAAGATCCCAGAGTTTATTTCCTTTCCAGGATAGCAGAGAAGAAAAAGAGCTCTTCTGGCCAGGAGATCCGAAGAAGGCCTCGTGAAAGAGGGAGGGCCAGTAGACTACATTTGTTTCTCGGGTGGCTCCACTGACTGCTCGGTGGGGAAGGGAAAAGGATGGCCGGTGGAGGAAATGGCATGGTCAGAGGCCTGCAGGTGAAAAAGCTGGGGACACATCCAGGAAACTAGGGCAAAAGTGAAGTGAGATGAAATTGAAAGGAAGTCCTCCCAAATTCCTGGATTATTAAAGCAAAAGTGGAATGCACTGGGAAGAGAGTAGGAGGCTGAATTATTTGGATACTTATTAAAACCTTCTTTCAAATCCCTGCATCTGCTCTGCTCCCTCAAGGGGGGCCACCTCCTTTTTCCTTCCCCTCCAGAATGACAGGCTTACAAAACAACAGTGAAGGAAAGTGTCCCCTAAAGGACATCCCTTGCCCTTCTTCCTCCTCCTCTCCCTCAGCTTCACACTGTGTCCTTAACCCCCTTCCTTCTCCTCGAAGAAGGAAGGTGGTGTAGGAGGAAGATTGGTGAGGGACAGGTGGTCCCCAAACTGTCCTCGGTTAGTAAGGAGGGAGGGCCTTGTGTTGGAGGTGTCCAGGGCCATGTTTTGTCCTTGGGTCCCTGAGGGCAGATGCACATGGAGGCGGGGATCCTGTGCTCTGCCAGAAATACTCATGTGAAGTGATTTACATTAAATCTGGCTCACAATCCTCTTCATTCTTCAAACGGAAGGAGATGGTGTTTGGGCAGTAGAGGTGGAAGAAGGAGGGGGAGAGAGAGAGGGCAAGAGGAGAAGGAGGCAGAGGGAGAGGAGGAGGCAGCCGCAGCTAGCCAGCAGAGCTGCCGATTTTATTTTTCTTGTTCCTGGAGCAGACGGGCAGAGCCTGTCCCTATGGCAGCAGGCGCGAGGCAAACACGGGCTGAAGGAGGAGACCCTTGCTCCCTTTCCCTCCCTGCCCAGGCTCTGTCTCCCTGTCTCTCGCCATCGCTGCTTCTCTGCTTCTCTCTCTCTCTCCCCTCTCTCTTCCAGGGCACTCTCTGGGCTCCTCTGTGCTCCTGGGAGCTGCACGGGGTGGAGGTGATTTTTGTTTCTTCTCATTTTAGACTGAGCTGGGGATTTCTAGTGCTCAGTTACTGAGTATGGCTTTGGTCCTCTTTGGGGGCTTGGGGTGGGTGCAGAGCCCAGCTTTCTTTCTCCCTGCGTTCTTCCAGAGCCCAGCTGGTCCTTGGTGGGCACCAGTCCTCCGCGGGGCAATCTTCAAAGCCCCAGAGCACCTCTTCTTGAATCATGTCCCGTCTTTTTTCTTAAATGGACTTACTCCAAAAACGATCTAAGGAACTTTAATTTCTAAACGTTCACATTCTGATCAGTCCTTTCTGGACTTTTACTGCCTTTAGGGGCATTTTTGTTACAGAATACCTGAAAGGTCCTGAGCACTGTGACTTGAGAGAGCCCTCCCACAAATGACACTGGAAGCCAGGATGTCGATTTCCTTTTACCAATGGCAGGACGGAGGCTCATGGAGAGTGTTAATAGCCAGAGAGGATTTGAACCCAATTCTTCCCCGTGCTGGTGCAAGACTCTTTCCCCAGGCGGTATGCCCTCCCGCACTTCCTCTGGGATTCCTGCTTTTACCTAACATCCACTCACACAGAAATTTTCAGGATGGCAGAGCCCACTGTCCTGTCATTTGAATGCATGTGGCGTCCCATCATGTTGATGAGTCACACTTTGTTTGGTCGCTCCTGCATTGTTGAGTACCTGAGGGATGTCTCATTTCTTACGGTAACCAATGCAATTGCTGTGAGTATTTTCTTCAAGTCACTTCCATTGTCTTCTTCATCCCCAATATGTTCCATGAGTAGGTTCAGGAGTGGCGCCCGGGGCTCTGCCTCTCAGCCAGGGTCGGGGAGGCGGTCGGTGCTTGGTATCTGGACCTGGCCCGTGGTCACTGCAGAGCTGGAGGGAAGCCACCTCTCGTGGTGGATTTGGATTCACCTCCACCCACAGGAAGTTGTAAGGACCCCTCTGGGAGCCAGCATACTGGTGCAGCGTCAACTCTGTGTGCACGCGTGGCACAGCCTGGACCCCCTTCACCAGTGCAGAGCACGGCTCATCTCAGCATTACTCAGAGCCATCACCACATCAAAAACCAAGAGCTGAAGTGACCCAGAGTCTAAATCTGCATCAAATGCTGGCCAGGGAATTTAACATTAGCCAAATGGCCAATGTTATCAGTAGCTAGCTTAACATAGAGCTGCTAGTGCATTTCCCAAGGCAGATAACGTTAGAGCCTGAGCATGGTTAGACAGTATAACCATAAAGTTCAGTCTTTAGCCATAACATATCTGTTTGGGGTAAAGTACACATTTTATGAACAAAGTGAGTAACTTGAAAAAAGGGATCAACTACAGGAAGAAACCTTTATTTCCGCTCCAGTGCAAAGGAGATTGGTGGTTCAGGTGGTGAGTGGGGTGGGAACTTAGACGGCCCTCTGGGGGCATGAGGCTCTTATGAGCTGGCAAAGGAGGGAAGCAGGGGGCATCGGTCACTGTGGAGAGACGAGGAAGGGGCAGAGCTGCCAATCCAGGGGAAGGTGAAGGCATAGAGCAGGAAGGGATGGGCCTGGGGTCAGGACTGGATGCCTGCAGAGTTCCAAGCATCCGAGCCAAGCTGCCTCCTGGTTTTGCAAAGCATGGATATTAATAAGGGTGATTAGTAATCATGACGTGTGAATAATAAGGGGATGGTTAATTGTCCTGGTTATGATGAACAGCAGTCACCAGGAGAGGGTGGGGGAGTTGGGACCCCCCAACACACACACACACAAACACACACACATACTCACTCACATGTGAACTATTCTTGGCTGCTGCTTATGACACCACAGAGCCAGCAAGTTAGCCGGGTATCAGTATTTTAAAAATTGAACCTAATAAAGCAGAATTGTAAAATTCATTTATAATTCCTTTTATACAATTATAAAAGGACACATTTGCAGCAGAAAATTTGGAAAATACAGAAATATTAAGGAAAGAAACAAAAACCACTATAAATATTTTGGTGTATATCCTTCTAGTTGTTTCTTCTATGTGTCCATGAATATAGCCATAAACTATATTTAAAACAAAACATAATTAGGATAATATTCTGCATGGTATTTGGTAACTTGCTTTTTTTTTGTTGTTTAAACTTACAAAGGCTTCATGTGCACTTCTCCATGCCATTCTATAGTCTTTGAGGATATGCTTTTTTAATGAGGGGAACAAGGTTTTGGGCAAGAGGGAGCCCATTAGAAAAGAAGCCCATCTTTCCTGCCTCCTCCAGTTGGAGAGGCTGGGGGTCTCCAGGGTTACAGGAAGGCAATGCTGGATGGGGACTTACCACGTGGTCCTGGAGACATTCTGAACCCTCTGAAGCTCAGTTTCCCCACCTGTATGTAGAAGAAATAGCCCCAACCTCTTGACCGCCTCCTGGAGGGCTATCCCCAAGGCCTGAGACACAAGCCCTCTAGAGAAGTTGAAGAATATTGATTTGGGGGCTCCCATCAACTGGAAAAGACAGAGCAAACCTCAGGGCTGGGGAGGGGACCAACTGTGTGACCAGAGGGAAGTCCATCCTCTCTTTGGGACTGATTTTGCTCAAAGGTAAATTGCGGACCCGCACTCGGCAGTCTCTTGTATCCTTAGGGCTTCCAGTTCTGAACTCCAGGTTCCTCTGATAGGCCAAGCTGGGCTCTGCTGTCACCTTCTGGACACCTGGCTGGTGCCATGGGAGGGAGGGTCAATAATGCTGCTGCCTCAGGGGCCCTGTTCTTGGGAAGAAGGTTAAAACTGGAGCCACAGGCCCTTTGTCCCATGGTTGGGCCACTGTGGAGAAAACACCTGGTTTGATGGAGATGAGGAATTGAGTGTTATTTCACTGTTCCTAAAAATGGGAAAGAAACCGCACGACAGCGAACTTTGGCCTGACCAACACCAAGAAGCCTCGGCTCCACAGAGCTCTGAGGCCAGTTCTTCTACCTCTGCATTGCTTGGCACCCCCCCAGCATTCACGGGCTGAGTGGCAGGGGTGCCAAGGGACCTCTGGCACTTGCATACTTGTCACTTTGTTAGCATTCTTGTGCAATTTTCATTCACTCATTTATTCATCCACTCGATAAATGAGAATTATCCATTGTCTGTTTCATGTATAATACTCCCACTACCTACAAGCTCTGTGACCATGGGCAAGGCGCTTTACCTCTCTGTCCTCAATGTCCTCATCTATAAAATGGAGCTATCATAATGGTACCCATCTCATAGTGTTGATCAGAGGGATAAAATGAAATAGTAACTGTAACGTGCACTTAGAACAATGCCTGGAACATAGGCAGTGCTCAGTAACTATTAGCTATCATCATCGTCATCATCATTACTGCTACTGCTCCTGCTCCTGGTGAGTGTCAAAGAGTTGACTAAGATGACTAAGACACAGTTCGGGGAGTGCAAAATCAGCTGCAGTAAGCCCTTAGGTCTAGACAGTGTGCTCTGGGAGCACAAAGAAGGGAGTGCCTCCTTCTGGGTGAGTAGGATTTTGACAGGCACCCCCCCCCCCACATCTGTGCCTGCTCCCAGCTGTGGTTCCCCCAAGACCTGGTCCCCCAAGACCCAGCCCAGTGTGCTGCTTCCTCTAGGCCTTCAAAAGCTGGCCAGCCCCTCCCTCAGCTCCCCCTCCACTGCAGCAGCATGCAGGCTGTTCGGAGAGGTGACAAAAAATTAAAATTAAAGCTAAATTAAAAAGAAGATTCCCATTTCCTCTCCCCATCTCTTTCCACCTTAATTTTATCGCATCTTCCTTCTCGTTTTATTGACTTTTAGAAGCATTGCCACAAGATTTAGTGTGGAGCAGGAGGGGAGGTAATAAATGTGGTACTCTTCTTGCCTCCAATTAATGCTGCTGGGGGTGGGGGCAGGTGCGGAAGAAGGGGCCGCCTCTGGGTGTGAAGCCCCCAGGAGGAGGGAAACGCTAAAACCACAGAGGTGGGGGAAATACCCCGAGGTGGGGGCGATGGTTGCTTTTGGCTTTTATCCCCTCCCTGGGCCCCTTTCCTGGTGACCCGGAGAAAAAGAATCAGTCCGAACTGTGCTAATCAAGCCAGAAAACAGAAATCAGAATTTACATTCTCCCTGGTCTCGCTTTACAAACAACTCCAGAACTCTCCCCTCCCCCAAACTCCACCCATATTTCCTGGGACGAAGATTCCCCACCCACCAAACAGATCTTTATTTAATTTTATTTTATTTCATGCTCTGTTGGTGCAAGGCAGTTTTCCCTCCTCTCCCCACCCTCCCTCTTTCCTTCCTCTATTTATTTTTTCTGCGCCCCCCCAACCCCGCCCAATCTCTAATATCATTTTCATCCACCCACAGCGACGCTGCGTGTTTGTAATTTTCTTCTGACCCTAATGGCTCCGGTTTCCCCTCAGTATTTAAGCGGAACAAGACAGAGGTAAGTGGCAAATAAACAGCGGTTCCTATTTACGCTGCCAATTTCGGTTGATGGTGGAGAGGCTGCCTTGAAATTAACTCTGCTGTCTGCTGCGGAAGAATGTCTACCAGGCTCCCAGAGAGCCGGCTCCCTGCCGCTCATTACAGCCCCTCCCGGTTATCCGCTAGGGTTACACGGGAGGGGTGGGTAGCTGCGGAGGGCTGGTGCCCAAAATCTTTCTTTCTTTCCTTTTTTTTTTTTTTTTTTTAAACAGAACCCTCCCCTCTTCTTGGCCTTGGCCTTTCACCTCTGTAGACCAATCGTTCTCCCAGTGTGGTCCCCTAGCCAGCAGCATCAGCATCAACAGGGTACTTGGTGGAAACTCACATTCTCCAGCCATCCCAGGCCTATGAATCAGAAACTCTGGGGGTAGGATGCAGCAAAATGTGTGATTTTTTTTTTTTTTTTGGCATCTGAGCTAACAATGTTGCCAATCTTTTTTTTTTTTCTGCTTTTTCTCCCCAAATCCCCCCAGTATATGGTTGTATGTTTTATTTAGTTGTGAGTCCTTCTAGTTGTGGCATGTGGGACACCACCTCAATGTGGACTGATGAGTGGTGGCTTGTCTGTGGCCAGGATCCGAACCCGTGAAACCCTGGGCCCCCGAAGCCGAGCACAGGAACTTAACCACTCAGCCATGGGGCTGGCCCCAAAAAATGTGTTTTTAAAAAACAACTTTATTGAGGTATAATTCATATACCATAAAATTCACCCTTTTAAAATACACTATTCAATGAGCTTTTGGTAAATTTATTGAGTTGTGCAACCATCACCACAACCCAGTTATAGAACATTTCTATCATCCCAATAAGATCCCTAGTATCTGTTTACAGATAATCCTCTCCCCACCCCCCAGCTCTAGGCCACCTCGAATCTACTTTCTGTCTCTATACATTTGCCTATTCTGGATGATCTTTTGAGTCTGGCTTCTTTTACTTAGCATAATGTTTTGTTAACAGCTTTATTGAGGTATAATTCATGTACCATACAATTCATCCATATGAAGTGTACAAGTCAATGGCTTTTATTTACAGAGTTGTGCAACCATCACTACAATCAATTTTAGAACATCTTCATTACCCCCAGAAGAAATCCCTCACCCCTTAGTTGTTACCGCCAAATTCCCCTATGCCCCCAACCCAAGGCAAGCACCAATCTACTTTCTGTCTCTAACAGATTTCCCTATTCTGGACATTTCATATAAATGGAATCATATCATATGTGGTCCTTTTGTGACTGGCTTCTTTCACTTAGATGATGTTTTCAAGGTTCGTCCATGTTGAAGCAGGTGTCAGTACTTCATTCCTTTTTATTGCTCAGTAATATTCCACTGTATAGATATGCCACCTTTGCTTACCCATTCACCATTTGGTAGACATTTGGGTTGTTTCCACTTTTTGGCTATCGTGAATAATGCTATAAAAATTCTGTACATAAAATTCTGTATGAATGAACATAAGAAATCTGTATTTTAATCTGATTTTACTAAAGTTGAAAAACTGCCCTAGGCCTCATCCCCCATCTTCCTTCTAGATCTTTCCTTCACTCTCCCATCTTCCCACATCAAGTGCCCTCCATCCAGTCTCTCTTCTTTTCATCCCTTGAAACAAACCTTAATGCAGCACTTACTGTGTGCAGCAGGTCCAGGTGAGGTGGGCACCCAAGCTAACTAGAGATCAGAGTATTGTGCTGCTCACCCTCACTCCCATCCTCCTGAAGAGCAGGCCTCAGACGCTCCTGGCAGTCCCTTGGTGAGAAGCCGCTCCTGGGCCCCAGCTGCATTCAGCCACCCAGACTCCCTGGGGATCTACCCCTTTCATAGCACCCCAGATAAACCGAGCAGGCCTGCAGGCCCACGCACTTTGGAGTCTCACACATCCAGGCTAACCTACTTGCTGGAGCGTGACTGTGGACATCTTAACCTCAGTTTTCTCAGCTGGCAAAGTGGGTGCAATCTTGTGACCTTCAGGGATGCCTGGAGCATCACTGGATGGCCCACAGATTCCACCGGCTCTGCCCTCCACCCCTCCGACTTTTCCACTGAAGTAGTTTCTGGCACCCAGTAGTTCTCTCGGTCGACTTAACTCCCCCCCTTTTCTACATCCTGTCTTGTCACCTGACCCCTGTCCTTGGCCCCAGCCTGCCTTCCTTCCCTGGACCCCATTGCCATCTCCTCCCCTCTGCAGCCTGCCTCCTACACCACCCTGTCCCGGGCCAGCGCCCCAGAGCACCCCTGGCTTTCCTTCTCACCCTTCCCAGGGGTAGGGCCAGGCCTGGGGCGTCCTTGGCTGTGGGTTATCCGCAAAAATCTTTGAAAATGCAAGGTCTTTTGGAGCCACGGGTCCAACCGGGCTGGGTCCGGGGCGTATCCACGCCGACAGCATCCCAACCTGAGGTGGGGCCTGTGTACCCCGGCTCACCGGTGTTTCAGGAGCTCCTGCTCCATGTCCAGCCCCTCTCCCCGAACTTGAGTGTCCCGTTCTTTCTGCCAGCGTGAAACCAGCCCTCGTATCCCCCTGCCGGTCACGAGGTCCCTTGAGGGGCCCCCTAGACACCCTCCATCAACGCCCTCCGCTGCCGGGGAGTCTCGGCCCTCGAGCCTCGCCCCTTGGTCTCCTTTGCTTCCCCTCTCCCTCTCCTCTTGCCCCCTCTCTAGGATCGCTCCTTTTCCTCCCCAGCCCCACTTCCTCTCCCTCCCGGGCCGCCAGAGTAGCGCTCCGGCCCGCCCCACCCGCGCCGCCCGCCCCGCATTAAAGCTGCTCATTAGCGTGTTTGTTTTTATTGGACTCACAATAACCGTAATGGGCGCCGGGCGAGCTCTCTAATTACAGCTATGAATATTCATAGCGCGGGGGTGGCTCTCGGCTGGGGGACGCCCGGGGGAAGACGCTCCCGGGGGAGTGGGCGTCGGGGGAGGCATGGGGGAGACTGGGTGCGCCGGTCTCGGGCGACCCCGGCCACCTCGCTGGCTTTCGAGGAGGGCCGAGCCGGGAGGATGGGTGAGATCGCAGCCCCCTACCCACCCCGAACGGAGCCCACCAACCAAAACAGCAGCTACAAACTTCCCTCCTGTGCTGTTTCTTTCTTCCTTTTCATCTCCTTTCACCTTGGCTGCTTCGCAAAGTATCTAGTGGGTGATTTGGGTCTAGAGACGGCGCGACCGCACAGTGCGGACGCCGCAGCGCTTCCTACCTTCCAGGCCTCCACCCAGGTCTTCCTGGCCACCTCCCTCGGTTCTCTCTCTCTCTCCATCATTTTGGTCTCTTTCTTTGTCTCCCCACTCACCGTTCCCTGCCACGGAAAGTTCCTGTTACGCAAACTCCTGGCAGGGAAGACGGGGTTGGGCACTGTAAAGGGAGCGTGTGCCTTGTGAATTAAGAGATTTAGTCACTTGTGGAATGACTTTATTTTATAGCGACTTCCTCCCCGACTGAGTGATGTTGCGTGCATTGGTTGTATTTATAACTTAATAGCTTTTCTCAATTTTATTATACTTTTTATGATACTTGTGGCTTTATGGGACTTCATAATTTTTCTCAGATTCATTAAATCCAGCTGAGGGTGGAGCTAATGACAAGAGCAGGTACCAGATTCCAAGATGGCAGGTGAGCAGGTAGGGTGCCACCCTCCCCATCTCCTGCCCCCCTCAGGCACTGGGGCTTTTACTGCCAGTGGCGGTGGTCTTGATGGGTCTGTAGGGTCATCTTGGCTGAGTTTTGGGGCCTAGGATTTCCAAAGAGAACCTGCCTGAGAGACTCCTGGCTATTTCCCAGCAGGACCCCATCCAAACTCATCCCACCCTTGGTCGTGGACTGTGTCTGAACTGGATTTGTCCTGGGCCCTCTCTCATTCTTTCCAACACTAATTCCTAGAACCAGAGACTCTTCCAGCCCAGATGTCCAACCTCCTCATTGTACAGATGGGGACACTGAGGCTCAAAGAGAGGCCATTACAGAATTAGGGATAGGCAGATCCCAGTCTCCCTCCTCCCAGTCCAGGCCTCTTGCAATTGCTCTCTGCTGACTCCCAGCATCAGCTTCCTACTCTTTAGCTTTGTCCCCAATTTCCCCCCGTCCCCAAAGTTTATGTCCTGTAGAGCCTCAGAGGGAGAGCATAATCATAATAGTTAACATTTACAGAACACATGCATTATGTGCTTTATCTTCACAACAGCCCTGCTAGGGTAGCTACTACTATTTAGCTCCATTTCACAGGTGAAGCAACAGAGGCACCATGAGACTAAACCATTTGCTCAGGGTGGTACAGTGAGTGGCCGTGCTGGGGTAGAGAGACTCAAGTCTCCTGAACTTTGCAATGACGGCATCTATGCAGTCAGAGCTGAGTGGATTACTTGCACGTTCTCCCTGGGCCTTCTCTCTCCAGGGATTCTGTTTTTGTTGGGAGGCTGTGGTAGGAAGAGCAAGTATTCTGGAGACTATATCAATCAGAGCAGGGGCTCTTAATTCCAGAGCTATGATCTTGGTTGAGGGAGGAGGTGAGAAGGCAGAGGAAGAGGTGGGTCAGCTGTGAGTGGAGAGGATGGTGGGTGCCAATGCCCTCCCCCCAGTGTCTCTGTCACCCCTGGAACCTCTGGCATCCAGGAGGGTAGCGGCTACTGTTAGATGGATGCCTTTAATCGAGGGCTGTTCCTTTGCCCTGCTCAGACTCTGCCAGGGACCCGAAGGCCTCTTCTGTTTCTGAGGCTCCAATACATTTAAAAATGAAGAAATGCCAAATAGAGTTGCAGAAGTGTCATCTGATTTACATTCCACAAGTTAAAACTTTTAACTCATAAAAGACTGCCTATAATTGTGCGGCTCGCAAACTCATTTCAAGACTGAGAACCTTATGAATTAAGATAAGCTCCTTGACAGCAGGCTTTCTCATCCCGTTTTGTTCTTCGCTGTAGCCCCAGCATCTCGAGCAGTGCTTGGCACCCAGAGGACTTCCTCTGTCTTCGCTGCTCCTCTGATGAGTGAGGGGTGCACTCCAGGCAGTACGGCCAGGTGAGACTCCAGTTTAAACCTGTAGGAGAAGCACCTTCTCCTTTCAACCCTGTTGGAGTGTCCCTGTGGCTGTCAACATAATGCCATTTGGAGATCATGACAAAAGCGTAAATTGGGGACTTTGGTGGCATTGGGGCCAGAGTACTGTAGTCATTCTGCTCTCCTCCCTCCCAACTCTTTCCCCACACGCACCTTGGTGCTGCCACACTGCTTCCCTTCCCAGCCCTTCCCAGGATCCACTTCCCTCAGGGAGTCTTCCTGGGCTGACCTTGCCAACCCATAACCAACCTCCTGACCCTTCTGCTCAAAGGCCCCATCTCAGTTAGAGGCTCCTGGACTCTTGGCCTGTGGACCCTGGTCAGGGAAGGAGCCCTGGAGTTCTTGCGAGGGGGTCTCCTGATCCCCAGGTGTGGCAGTTGACCATTGTCCCAACAGAGGCTCTGTCTTGTTTTCGTCTGCGTTTTAATTTTTTTCCCAAGAATATGTTGATGAGTAAAATTAAAATTCCTTTAAAAGTGTGCCTGGATTTATTGTAGCTTTGGGTCATTAGGCACTTTCTCAATTTATAGATATTTAAAAGTAGGACCACTAGTGTGCTTGTGAGTGCGTGTCAGGTGGGGTGTCAGGTAACTTTGGATGCTAAAAAAGGTCTTTGAAATCTGTAGAGTTGGACACTCCCACTTCAGAGGATGCTGTCTCGGTTTGTTCACAGCCTATCAGATTCGCCATGCATCAGGCATGGCGGCGATGTGATGTGTATGTGTCAGAAAGTGTGTTCATTTTCTCAGATGAGACTGGCAGAAGTAAGCCTCTTGAGGGCCGTGGTGGAGTCAGGGGGGACCGGGTTCGAATCCTTGCTCTACTTGTTAACCAGCGAGTCATCTTGAGCCAAATCACAGCCTTTCCAAGGCTCAATTTCCTCACCTGTAAAATGAGGGGAGTAAAACCCAGCTCCCTCAAGGGGTGGTGATGACCAGGAAAATCCTCATAAAGTACCAAATCAGTTGTTATGGTGGTAACCATCACCCTTTGAATCCTTTACGGGCATGCAGCGGGCACTCTGAAAGTCTATTGAATGAAATAGGAGACACAGAGTGACCAGCCAAATGGAAAAGAAAATGGTCCTCTGGCTCCCACCTTGAGGCTGCCCTGGCTTGAGTGAGGGCTGTGCTCCAGGCTCACCCTACTTGGTGCCTCCATTACAGACCTCGGGTACAGGGCCCTCAAGATGCATTTGTAATTTTTATTGTTATATCTTTTAATTTTATTTTGCTCTCTCTGCTGTCTTGAGCAGAGGAGATAGGGAGCTGGTATTTATGGCTGCTCCTGCGACCTACCTCTTGGAATGTATGTATCAGTTAATTTAATCTCCCCTGGTTTTATTTAAACTGTTTTTCCTGATCCACTCTCTTCATTCTCCATCTCCATCCCCCCCTCCTCTCTTGTCCCTTTCTCTTTTCTGTGTCCGTTTCTGGGCTCTGTCCCTTTTCTCCTTCTCCCGCTTCCTCTTCCTCCTGCTCCTCCCCTCCCCTGTCTTTCTCCCCCACCTCCATCCTTCTCTTCCCCTCCTGCCTTGCCTCTGGCCTGGGCCTTCCCATTCCTGGGTTCTGGGAGGATGAAGAGGCCTCTTACACTAAGATTGCTACAGTATTTTCCTGGTTTCTCTCTCTCTCTGCCCGGTTGCCTGATTGACATTTACAAATTACCCAGCTGAAAGTGTTCAATCCTTGACCCGCCTATTTCTGTTCAGCAATGAGTGAGATTTGCAAGCATTTTGTCATATAATTACTGCAAATCCCTTGAAAATTTCCACAACAAGGCCAGATGAATGGTAATTTGGGGGCCTCCAGCCCCTAGTCGCCTCACCAGTCCACGATGTCTGAGGCCAGAAATGCAAACCAGCCCCCACGTCCTTCGTATTTATTTATTTATTGGGGGGAGCGGGGGTTGGAGGGGCTCACTGGTCGTTTTGTTTGTTTCCCCTAGAGATTTCTGGGAAAAACTTGAACGGCGCAGACACACACATTTCTCCACCTTCCTCCTTGTGGTGCGCCTGCTGTAAAATATTTGGATTGGGAGATTTATTTGCTTTACACGGGTGTATTTGTGCTGATTTTATTGTATTGACTGGGCGCATTTTTTCTGCACTCCACTACAGTTTTATTGTGTGCCAGTCTCGGGCATACATCACCTGCATTGTTTTCTGCAAAAATTACACCCCGTTTCATTGTGCCTTGATAGGACTTACTACATTAATACCTAAGTGGGTAGATTTGCTGCTGCCATCGCTGCCCAGCTGCCTGGGCTGGAGACATGGGCACCTGGGTTTCTGGGGCCACCCTGTGGCCCCTAGACCTGGGGACGGGGATGGGTGATGGAGGAGGCAATTGGAGTTGGCCATGGGGTAAAGGTCAGTGCTCATGGGGTTGAGAGTGGAAGAGGCCACAGCTGAGTGCTAGGTTGAGAAGGGGATGGGGTCCCCAAAGAGGGATGCCCTGTTAAGTTGTCTGCTTCCTGCCAGCATTTGCTGGATTCATCCCTGAGGAGCGTTCATGAGCCTTTCAGGGTCTCCCCTGGGGACTAACAAACATGGTCGAGACCATGAGTTCCATACTTACCATGGGCAGAGGGTTTGGCTGATATCTTATGGCATAGTTGTTCTCTCCATTTACAGATGGGGAAATAGTGGCATAGAGAGATGTGATCACTTGCCCTGGGTCACATACTTAGCAAGTGTTGGGTGACAATTGGAGCCCATGACTGCTTGATGCCAGGGTGTGCTTCTTACCCCTCGGGAAAGCCCAGGACGGAGGAGGCATGTACTGGGGATGCTGGAAAGGGTCTTAGACACCATCTACTTCACTTCCCTGAAAGATGGGGAAACTGAGGCCTGGGAAGGTCAGCAACTTGCCCAAAGCCGAACAGTCTGTTGATGGTCAAGTGGAGGAGCCTTATTTTCATTCTTCTACTGGGACCATTTATAGGGTGGGGGGTTCTGACTTTTGGGTATCTGTCTGGCCTGCCTGGCCACTCCATGGTGTGTGTGTGCGAGGTGAATGTGTGTGTGTGAGTGTGCATCTATACGTATGTGTGCATGTCAGGCAGAGGGCAGTAGGAGTGTGCCTGAGTCGGTGTGTGAGACGGGTCTCCAGAGGGAGGCCTGGGTCCCCGCTGTCCCCAAGGTGGTGGTGGACTTGGACTGTGGCCTCCCCTCCGGTTTTCCTGCCCAGTGCTTCCCAAAGCCACCTCCTCTGTGACAGTGTTTTATGGGGGACTTGAGGATAGATTTGGGTCTGACCTGTTCCCAGGACTTGCACAGTTGCCTTTTTGTTTGCACCCATGCGCTGGGGGTCAGGGAATACACAGGAAATGCAAAGGATTGCTTTCACTGTCTCAGCACCCCCAACTCCATACTACTTTTTTTGCAAAACACCCAAAGATTATATAATTAAATTAAAAGAAAATGTGTCTTCTAATAAACTGTATTTCCTCATGGTAAAGTCCCATTTTTGAGGCGAGGTTGTACCATCGTATCTAGAAATGTTTTCCTTTGGGTATTAGCCATCTCTTCCAGTTAATTGTTTCTACCATCATATCAGGAGCTTGTCAGAGCAGCACCACCTCCAGAGGGTCCTCTGGATGGAAGCTGCTGAATGGTAGAGGCTGGGGCGTGTTTGAGGGTGGGGGTCAGCCAGCAGGTTCAGCTGGTTCCTGGGGACACCCCGAGAGATGTCCCCAGCTGGACACAGGGACCCCTGCAGGTGGGGCCAGGGAGGCATTTGCTCCTCAACCCACAGGCAGTGGCATGTGACCCGCCCGCCTGCACGCATGTGCCTACACATGTGACCCAACCCCATGTGCACAGATGTGCTCACACCCACAAACATGTTGGCAGACAAATGGCCACATTCAGACACTGACTCAATTGTGTGAACAAATGCACGCAGGCTCTTGTACATGGTGGGAACTGCTTGCACTCACGGGTGTGCAAACTGTATCTGTATATAACTCTTCCTATCAAACTGAAGTCACCTTGTGGCTTCAGAGTCAACAGACCAGATTCCAGCCTTCTCCTCCCAGCTGTGACTCTGTGTGGCCTTAGGCAACTCCTTTCCCTCTCTGGGCCCAGTTCTCTCCCAGTAGAGGATTTACCAGCCCCAGCTCTCTGTGAGTCCTACCTTCTCTCATTGTAGTTGTTTTCTTCTCTCTCACTCAAGGTTTCTCAGGAGGCACAAGAGTTCTCTCCCCCTTCCTCACCTCCAGCTCCTCTCTGTCTCATGGCACTCAAGGTCCCTAACTTCCTCTGGCCACCCTTAGTCCCAGAGGCCCTTCCTGCCAATGCCTGGAGCCCTGTGGTATCCAGAGGAGAGCCCAGGGAGGCCACAGCATGGGAAAGTAGGCAGTGGGTGAACTGACCATGGCTCTTCTCTCTTCTCGACAGCTGCTGAGGCCGTGACCAGACAAGCCTGAAATTTGGGTTTGGCTGGGAAGCTTTAAGGGGTCTCCTGGGTGCCCCACCCCAATCCTGAGCCTCCTTTCCCTATACAGTGTAATGATCTCCATACAGTGTAATGGCAAAGACGGCTCATCCCAGTCAACTTGGAGCAACAATGGTGCAGGACCAGCGGAGGCTGGAGGGCTGCGGAAGGAGAGAAGGAGGAAGGGGGAGTGAGGCTGCCAAGGAGGCAGGGTCGGGAGGGAATGCCAGGGACTCTCAACCCCATGGTCATCTCTTCTTGCCCTGCGATGAGGCTCTTGACTCAGTTTCCCTGACAAAGCCAGAAATGGAAGTATAAAATCAAGTTTTGGGACAGGTGTTTGTATCTGTGTTCTAGATGGATTTACATAGCATCTCCTTTACTCCCCCTAAATTAACACCATCGATGGTGGTGGGGGAGGAAGAGGGGAGAGCAGGGTGGTAACCAGGGGCAACCCACCTCTCCCTCCCTCATCCTGAGTTAATGCCACTGAAGAGCTCTCCAGGGCCAGCGAGTCACCCACATAATTATCCCTGGAGGTAATGGGCTTGGAGAGGCGGCGTGGGGGTGGGCTGGGCTCGGGGGAGAGAGCTCAGGATGAGGGGTTTCTTGAGGCTAGGAGAACAGAGGGGTCTCCTCTTCCATGGGAGGTGGACAGGGACAGGATGTGGGTGCAGGGCAGGTGTAGGTCCCAGCTGCCAACCCACAACTACCTATTCCATGTCTGCTTTTCCCACAAGAATGGGATTTGAGGACCAGGTTTGTCTTCTATGGTCGAGTTTGAAGTCTGCTCTGTGTGTGTGTGTGTGCGTGTGTGTATGATTCAAGGGTTTTCCAGTTTGCGGGGGGGCAGGAGAAATAGAGGAATCGGCCAAAACTAGGTGCAAGCTTTTCAGGTTCTGCTCCTCTTTTTCAAGCTGAAGTTCTGTCCTTGGAGGAAGGTGTGAGCAGGAGGGGTCCACCCCCTCCCTTCCTGGATTTAGGGGGAACACTGTAATCTAGGCCTACAGCTTGCCACCCTCACTCCCATGACACACATTTCTATTTAGAGCTTAGGGGGAGTGTGTGCATGTTTGAGAGAGACAGACAGACAGGCAGATAGACCGACAGACACAAAGAGAGACGGAGAGGTGGTGAGGGGTAAGTTGGACAGGGCTTTCCTGGGAGGTGGGGAGGGGGAGATCTTTGAGGATGGGGCTAACTTCTGGGCGCAGGGTCTCAGATTAAAAGGCGAGATTGGGAAGCAGGGTCCAATGGCTGGTCTGTGTCAGCGTCTGGATGCTTCTCTGCCTCCCGCCAACCCATCCCAGCTCCAGCACAAATTTGCATTTAAATAGAGATTTTTTTTTTTTTAATGAGAAGGACCCAAGGGAGCCCCCAGACTATTAAGTTTTCTTCTGGGGGTTGTGCGGAGCCTTCTTCATTTGCCCCTCCACCCTAGCCTCCCACCCCTCCTCCCCCAACCGTCATATTATTCTGCAGCCATATATTCTGAGGGCCAGATGAGGCCTGGCTCTGACAATCTGAGGGCACTTGTGGGGACAATGGGGACGGTGCTCCTGGGAAGATAGAGGAGGCAGAGTGCTCAACCCCCAATCGTCCTTCCTCTTTGTCTGCTGAGGCCTGAGCACCCCACCCTCGACTCTTTAATCTCTCTCTGCTGGTCCTGGGGAGTGAAGGAGCCTGGACTGGGACTCCTGCTGCCAGAATCCGTGTTATCATCATATTGGGCAAAGGGTGTTAATTGAGAGGCAGGAGACTCGGTTTGAGTCCTGGCTCTGCCTTTCCCATGCTGTGTAACCTTGGGCAAGTCGCTCAACTTCTCTGAGCCTCAATTTCCTCATCTGTTGAATGGGGATAATAATAGAATCCTCATGGTTGGATGAGATAAGGTGGTGACTTGTTTAGCACAGTGCCTGGCACACGGTATACCCTCAGTTATCCAATTGGGAGGCATGGGTTGAGTGAGACTTCCAGAAAAGAGCCTGAGGCTGTAGTGGAAAGAGCAAGATTTGAAGTCAAGAGACTGGGGTTTCTTTTCCTGCAACCCTAGCTATAAACTGTGAGGCTTTCCTGTCTATGGCTGGAGATTTCTTCATCTGTAAATTGGAGATTCTGAGTTAAAACTCACTTCAAAGGGTTCTTGTGAGCATCCAGTGATATGGCCAGGGCTCCAGGTCCCTGGCACGCAGTAGGTACTCATTAAAGGTTAGCTCTCTTCCACTTTCCCTTCCATGGGGTGGGCAAGCCAGAAGGGTGTTCCAGGGGTTTGGAGAATGTTTGGGAGGACTGGGGTCAGGGAGCCCTCGGGGATCTGAAACTCAAGGGGAGAGGCCGTGGGTGGGCTTTGGGGACGCTGTCTCGGGGAGCTTGGGGGTTGAAAGCCCTCGATAAGAAAGGAGGCCCACTCTGCCCTTGCTCCGCTCCTCCCAGGGACAGCCCCTGCTGGATGGGGACACATCTTGGTGTGTGTTGGGGGATCATGGAAGATGAGGGTATCAGCACACCTGTGGTTGATGGCTGAGGAGCTTGGAGGGGAAATTGAAGCAGAAAAGGTCAGCTCAGGTGCCGCCCCCCTGCCTCTCCCCCAACTCCCATGACTCCTGGGAGAAGGATGTGAGATCTGACAGGTCCCTGGCCTCTTGGGATGGGCTGAGAAAGGAGACACGGTGGGCGTGGGAGGTGCGTGGGAGTGTGTGTGTGTATCAGAGAGAGAGGGAGAATGTGTCACCTGTTAATCTCGATTCACCCCCACCCCCTGCCCCGGATGCTGGCGGGTGCAGGTCAGTCCTGGCATCTCGACTAGCAGAGTGACAGTGACGAGTTCTTTGATTAGAAAAGCCTCTGTGGTTTGATGCCCTCCCCCGCCAACTCCTCCTCTCCCTCTTCCTCCCCTTGTTCGTTCTCTTTCCTTCTCTTTCTTTCTCTTCCTCTTCTTCCTTCTCCTCTGTCTCAATTTCTATTTCCTTTCCTCTCTTTCTTTTCTTTTCTTGTTTTTAAGGAAACAATGTCTCACAGACATAGCTGAAGAGCTCCTAAGGCGCCTCTGTAAGAAGTAGGAAAAGCTGACCCCTTTGGGGGGACCTGGCCCTGTGGGTGCAGGGCACGGCTGGTTGAGGGTGCTTTCCGTGGACAATAAAAGGCAGGCTTGGGGCTGGCCCCGAGGCTGAGTGGTTAAGTTCGCACGCTCCGCTGCAGGCGGCCCAGTGTTTTGTTGGTTTGAATCCTGGGCGCGGACATGGCACTGCTCATCAAACCACGCTGAGGCGACGTCCCACATGCCACAACTAGAAGGACCCACAAAAAAGAATATACAACTATGTACCGGGGGGCTTTGGGGAGAAAAAGGAAAAAAAATAAAATCTTAAAAAAATAAAATAAAATAAAATAAAAGGCATCCTTCCTCCTGGTGGACACAGCCTTGTACAAGGGCATGGCTTGGCTAGTCGAGTGAAGGCTGGACTTTAGCCCTTCCTTGCCTCCTTGGGCAGTGAACAACCTGCACACCCATATGGGGCTGTCCTCCACCCCTAGCGCCACCCCTCCTTTCCACCTGGGGACAACCTCTATCCTGAGCAGTTGTGTGTCCTCCACATCCATTTTTTTAAAATATTTCTTTCCTTTTCTTAGTTCCTTCAATTCCTATCTCTTCTTTCTCCTCCTTCTCCTTCTCTTCCCACAACAAGTCTCACAAACAATTTTTTTTTTGCATGTCTGCATGTGTCTTTGTGTAGCAAAGTGTAGTATGTGTGTACATCATTATGTCTTCATGGGATGTGTGCCTTTGTGTCTTCCTCTTAGGGCCTGGCACATAGTAGGTGCTCAAAATTGTGTGACCAGGTTGTGTGTGTCCATGTATGTCTCTCGATGAGTCTCTGCCCTTTGGAGCCCCTCAGCCATTCCCTCACCTGAGCTTAGAAGGAGAGGGAATTGGAAGGGAAACCCCACAAGGTTGGGGTGCTCTTCCTGCCAGTCCCCTCTCAGCCCCTTCCTGGCCCATCGCCTCTTCCCCCATGATACCCAGTCTTCCACAGAGCACCCGAGAAGGGCAAACTGAGGGCCACTCTTTCCCTGTCTGCACTGGCCTCGAGGGGTCCCCCCTCTACGGCCCTCCCCAGGCCTTCAAGACCAGAGCTGGTAGGGCAGGGGCGGGGGAGGGAGTCAACAGGGGGAGGCGAGGGAGGCGAGGGAGCCGAGGAAGCTGGGCAGGGGCTGGCGGCCCCGGGGACCCCTTTCCACAAGGACAGAGGCGGCACCAGCTGCTCCACAGAAGAAATATTCCCCAAAGTCAGAGTGGTCGTCTCGTATTTTAAGTGGCCCTTATTTATCACCGTCCTCCTGGGCTCCCTTTTGTGGCAAATGATGATAAAAGACAGCAGTGAGGGGGGCGCGGGGGCTGTTCCCGGCTGGCCCTGCAGCTGTCGGAGGTGGCAGCACCAGGGGAGGCACAGACACACAGCAACACATGGGCACAGCGACACGCACACACAGACACACCAACACACATGCACAATGATGTGCACACACAGACATAGACACAGACACACGGTACCAGACATGCCAACAGCTTCACTCACACAATCACTCACAGTGACGTATACACACAGATTCAGCAACAACAATGACCTCCCCACAAAGGCTGAACACACACATGTGCTCAGTGACACCCACAGCTATGAATATACGCACAGTCTGATACATGCCCAGGAACACACATATACCAACTCACGCGTACAGTGATGGACACAGACACGTGCCAGCACATACTCTTGTGACACACACATGCACACTCACCAAAACAAGCATGCATTGTATGTCTGTGCTGGGTACTCACCCACTTCTCATGCCCACTATGCACACGTATCCTCGACCTTCTACATGTGTCTGCCTTAGACGGCTTCTGCACGTGTGCCCCCAGATTTCTCTGCGTGGCTGCCAGCGCATGTGTGTGTACGCCTCTCCACGCACATGTATTCACACACGTGGGTGTGCACGTGCACTCATAGGCCAACTGAACAAAAATGAACATCAACCCTTACCTCACACCATACAGAGAAGTTAACTCAAAATGGATCAGAGACCTAAATGCAAGATGTAAAACAGTAAACACGAGAGACCTTTGCGACCTTGAGGCAGGCAGAGATTTCTCAGGTGGAACACAGTCATAGGCTGGAGTTGCAGAGCTTTAAGCACAGGCTTTGAAATCAGAAGACCTCTCTGATTCCTATTTTATTACTTATCTGGCTGCATTGACCTTGGGTAAGTTATTTGCTTTCCCTGAGTCACATGTCTATTGTACACTGAAAGTATAGTACTACCTACCTCTCTGGATGCCATGAAGTCCAGAGAACGAACGCATGTGAAACACCCTTTAAAAGCTGGAATGCACCGTACAAAGATCAGCTAAACAGAAAAAAATCAGTTTTGGGTGTTGTAATTATTCACGCACACATACCTGGGCACACCTTCGAAGCAGCAGTCATAACCTGCACACCTCCCTGCCTTCTCACTCAGGGGAGCCCGGGGTCAGGGGGCACACTGCCCTTCCCTTACCCAGGAAAGCCTCCTCCCACCCTAATCCCACACCCTTTTCCACATTAGCTGCCCAGTTGCCAATCAACCTCCCTCCCCAGCCTCAGCCCATTAGTACGGCTCCCTGGGGGAATCTATTTTTTAAAGGTTATTAGCAGATTATTGGTTCTTTATCAACCTCAGGCCCCAATCTCCAATCTCCCGATGAAGCCATTGTCGCCTAATAAGATGCACTTGATAATCTTGGCATGAAGGTAGCAGAGGGCCTGGTGGGGGTGGGGGCAGCTGGAAGGAGGGAAGGGTTAACAGCACCGCCCCAGCCCCCACCCCCTCGGTCCTCAAATAGCTGAACTACTGTATGTTGTAGTTTTCAACTGCAAATCATCTTTAATAGCAGACATCACGGGATGGCTCATTACATTAAGCTATTTTTCATGCTATCTCCTGTAATATCCTCTAATCCAATGCGTTTCAAATCACCTCGGGCTAAAATAAGAGACATAGCGATGTAATAGCCTAGTGTATTAGTGGGTTAATTGCCCTGTTGTACTCTTTCTAGTAGCTATCTCTGGAATGACTTCTATATTAATTGTAAATTGCTTAATACATTTAACTCCTTGCCACCGCCCCATCCCCTAACGAAGGAGGCCACTACCCAGTTGCTTGACGGGAGGGTGTGTGTGTGTTTTGTGGGCACTGCTTTCCAACTCTGGTTCCCCTCTGTCTTCTCAGCCAGAGCTGGCAGAGCATGCTGGAACATTCTTTTCAGACTAACGAGGGGAAAGGAATGAGACAGCAGGTACCGGACACCTGCTATCTGCCAGGCTCCTTCATCACATGCCATCTCCTTGGAGCCTCACAAGACCCTGAGTAGTGGCACTATTCTCCCCAGAGGTCATGTGATTTGGTCAAGGTCACAAAACTAAGACATGATGAAGCTGGATTTGCACCCAGACTTGAGGGCTCCTAGAACCACAGTGCCTGACAGTGGGACAGGACCCCACTAGGGCTTTGAACACTAGGTCAGCTGTGGTCAGAAGGGTCCTGAGGGGAGAGACACAGCCCAGGGCTTGGGGAGTCCTCAGTCCGATGGGGGAGACAGAATCCTCTACTCTGCAGAGCCCCCAGTCTGAAAGCGGGACAGAGCCTCTGCCAAGGGGAAGTTCCCAGGCAAATGGGGGACACAGCCCCTGTTCTGGGGAGCACCCAATCTGACGACAGGGATACAATCTCTGACCTGGGGAGCTCTCCAGTCCAATGAAGAAAACACCATTTCTGTCCTGGGTGAACTCTCAGTAAGATGGGGGGGGGTACACCAATCCCACTGATCCACATGGAAGAAACAGAAATAAGGTACAAATGAATGAGATTCAAGACAGAGTGAATGGACACTGCAAGTAGTGTGCTGGGAGGCTGAAGGCAGAACACAGACCCCTGGCATGCACAGTATCTCATGCCCAGATTGGGGAGGGGGCCTAACCACAGCCGATGGCCGGGGGGGAGGTGTGCGTCTCTAGTCAGTGCCTACTCTGGCTTCCCAGGCGAAGTTCTCTCATTTCCCTCGCAGGTGACCCGTCCAGTGGCTGGCAGGTGGGGGCACGCAGGCTAGGGCAGGGATCAAGACCTCCTCCTCTCCATGGTTCTTGTTCTCTGTGCCAACAGCCCCACTCCGCTCCCCCTTTTCCACAGAGAACCCCAACGTCCTGTGTGATCAGGACCTGGGGTCTCTCCTGGATCCCCCTTCCTTGCTCTCTCTTTCGTCCTCCCTGGACGGATGACAAGTGGAGATCCTCCAGGGAGAGGAAAGAGAAAGATCAGGGAGGGAAAAGGATGTGAAAGAAGGGAACAGGGCTAATGAAGCCACGTCAAAACAGAGTCACAGAGATGGTTAAATGTTTGCCTTACACAGATTAGCACTTTTAACACACGCACACTCTCCATGCATTATGAGTGACATTCACAAGATAGTTACTGGATCAAAAACTGTGAGCATTCAGTGTGCTCCAGGCGTGGAGTTGGGCAGAGGGACCCAAGTTTAAAGCAGCAGTTGCATAATGAATGCCTTCTTCATTCCTGCTCGTTGTCATTATGACCTCATTCTGGGATAGATTCCTCAATTTGAGGCTCTTGCTGAGTTTGAACCGGGGCACTGTGGTCGCCTGGTACCCGAGATAGGTCCTCAGGACAAAAAAACAGAGAGAAAGAAGGAAAAAGGAGGAAGAGGAAGGGAGGGGAGGTGGGAGGAAGGCCGAGAGGCGCAGCAGAGGAGGCCGCAGGACGTCCCTTTGCGGGTCTTCGCGGTGGAGGGGGCTCGGCGGCGCCCCGGGTCCCAGGCGGCGGCGGCGGCTTTGTTGGCGGCCGGCTCGGGAGCAACCTTGAGCGCGGGCGCGGAGACAGTGATTTAGGTGCCGGCAGTGGAGCGTGAAGGTAAATGGCCACATTTCACCGTCAGAAGGTGAGCCGGAGGTGCCTGCCCCTTCCTTCGCCCAAGGCCCCGGAGCGGGTGCTGGCGGGGGCCCTTGCAGACACCTCCCTGGACCCCGGCCCCTGAGTCCCGGAATCCCCAATCCCACGGCTGGGAGGCGGCGCCCTCGGAGCGAGAGCATCCTAGCCGCCCAGCTTTCCCTTTCCCGACCCGGTCCTATTAGGGGAAGCTTAGTGGTGGGGGGGCCGCCCAGGATGGCTCCCGTCGCCCTCACCTCCTTTTAGAGCGGCTTCAGGAGAGAAGTTGAGTGGAAGGCTGACAGCCAGCACTTGAGGGGCCTTTCTGCTTCCCTCAGAAGGGGGTGGGCGGGAGGCACCTCCTGTGTGCTGGTTGATACCCATCTCCTTAGCTCCTCACAAGGCTCCGGAGGCAGGGCCTACCTTATACCTGTGGTGCAGATGGGGAAACTGAGGCTCAGGAGGTTAAGTGACCTGCTGAAGGCCACATACTGGGCAGGGGTGAGGAGGCTGGGGACACAGGTCTGTGGGACTCCCTGGCACCTGCTCCCAATACATTGCCTCCAAGAGCTCTGGGATCTGGGTACGGTGGGGGGAGCTGGCGATGCAGGAAATGTCGGCATCTAGCAAACCTCTGCTGCTTTGGTGTGTGGTTATGCAAATAATAAAAATAATACATGCTCTTCATATTTCAAAAGTACAGAAATGTGGGCGTGATTAGATAAGCCGTGATGTTGACCACTCTACCCGGTCCTTCCTTGGGTCAAAACTTCCTTCCTGGAGCCCCCTGCCCTGTCCCCCGCACTGCTGGGACCCTGGGGCCCTCCCAGTGCTGAGTCAAACACATGCTGGTGGAAGGCTGAGATGAGTAACTGGCTTCATTTTATTTTGTTGAGAAAGAGAGGGAGAAAGATAGAGGGCAAGGCTGGGCCGTGTGTGGAGTGTGTGTTGCTTCTCAGGGGCATAACGGGGCAGGAAGGCCCCACCCCATCGCTTTGCAGTGCACTTTGCCCTGGAGAGAGTGGCAGGGGAGGGAGGAGGTGCTGAAAGAGTAAGCCCGGGGTGCAAGGTCCTGGCCCAGAAGCCTCCAGCCCCTGCCTGTCTGCACAGAGGCCTCCGACGGGTGGAAGGGAAACAGCCCTGGCTCCACTCAGGCAGCTTTGGTCATTTTTATTCATAATAGCTGCTTTTTGTGTGTTAGGTATACCTTTAATTATGCCAGCAACCTGTGAAGTATATGTTGTTGTCCCCATTTTATAGATAAGAACACTGAGGCGAGGCCCCTGGTCTGAGACTCTGTTGCTGAGGGGTGGTGGAGCTGGGATTGACCTGAGTTCCGTTGACCCCAAAGAGATTCTTCTCCCTGCACCCACTGCCTCTTTACCCCATTGTCTCTGTCCTGGGGGAGGGGAGCCCGCTCAGAGCTTGATGGGAAGGTTTCCCTGGGCCAGTTCTCCTAAGGAGTCTGGGTGGGACCCCAGGTCAGGGCAGGGAGTAGTCACGAGAGATGAGTGGAGGTCTGCGTTCTCAGCTGCTCTGTGGGCTCCTGGCTGAGGTTTACCTCAACCCTGGGCAGACAGGAGGCAAAGGGAGATGGAAGACGGTCACTGTGTGGGCTGGGACCTTGGAGGGCTGGGGGTTCTGAGGGTCCCAGAGGAGGGTGCCCTGATTGGGGCCTGGGGTGGGAGAGAGATCACTTTTCGTGGTCTGAAGCACTCCTGGAGGGACCAAAGAAACCAAGTAGAGACATTTCAGGGGGTGGGAGGGAGCTCTAGACATCCCATGGAGTCCATCCTCCCCAGGACGGGGCCGGGTGGGGGCCAAACCAGCCCCCAGGTGCACAGCGGGCTGCGGTGGTAGGGGAGGGAAGCCCAATGAGCGGAAAGCCCTAGTTCCTCAGACCCCAGTTACTAGGACAACTTCTAATGGCTGCTGTTTATTGAACACCTACCATGTGCCCCAGTCGGTGTTCAGCCTCCCTTAATCCTGACAGCCACCTATGCAGTAGGCACTATTATCAATCCTGACAGAGGAGTAACAGAGGCCCAGGCTCCCCTCAGCTGAGACTCACTCCCGGGCCTGCTTCCTACCCCCTTGGGGTGGGGCAGGAGGGCACAGAATGTAGAGAGGGGTTTTCAGACCCTTTTAATCTCAGCACAGGGCCTGGCTCTGGGAAGCCTCAGCAGCTCTTGGAATTATCCTCGGCTTTCAGCGGGTGGAGGCATCAGCTGGGGCCACCTTGCTTCTCAGTCCGTTATCTCTGTGCTCAGTTCTGGGAGCCAGGGGTCCTGTCCTCCTACCTGGGGTCTAGGGGACACCTCTCCCTCCCAACATGATAGGGAGTGGGTGGCTTCCGAGATGCCTCTTGTCCTGTGAAGGAGAAGGCCAGGTGGAGTGCGGGGAAGGGTCGGACCCTAGGTCCAGGATTCTCCCAGCCTCCACCAGAGCGAGGAGTGTCAGGACCCCCACCCCCACCCACCGTTTCTGAGCTGGGACACATAGATGGAGGTGGGCTGCATCAGGCTGACCTCTTTTCCCTTCATCTATCTTCACACTGGTGACAAGACCAGGGGTCAGTCCTTTTTCAAGGTCCTCAGCCCTCTGCTGTCCCCACCCTGGTTTTAGAATCGTTGAGTCACCCGGTTCCACACTTGGCAGGGATCCCAGATTCCAGCTCGTCCAACCCCTTCTTTTGACAGATAGAGACAGGGAGGCACAGAGAAGGAGAGTGACTTGCACAAGGTCACACAGCGAGTTAATGGCAGGGCTACCATCTCCGGATGATACTGGGGAAGGCAGCCAGATGAGAATCTCATAGGGGCCCCAGTTTGGAGGGGCCCTGAGAAGCGAGAGGTGCTCCCTCCTTCCTCTTTCCTGGGGTGTTGTCAGCTTGAGCACTGGCCACCCCCTCCCCATCCCTATGCACCAGGTGGAATTGTCTTAATGCAGCAAATTGTTCATACACATGTAAGCAAATATCTCCTCAAATTATCTCTTATCACCAAACAGGCTGCGATGCTCGCCGGCTGGAGGGCTGAGGTTGTCTTTCAATCCACTGATGATGGGGAGGGCGCACGGAGGGGGGTGCCGGCTGACACCAAAAATAAAGCGGCGGAGCGGGGATGGTTGTCGCAAGGGGCAGAGCGAAGTTGTCAGGCGGCGAGAGCGTGTGAGGCGGCAGGACGATAATGTGGCATGACACTTCTGAAATGAGCGGCCCGTTGCCATGGTGAGCAGCCAGGAGGGACCGGCTCTCCCGAGGCTGAAATAAAACACGCTTTAAATGATGTTTGATTAGAATTTAGATCATGTAACCGAATACCTCAGTCCTCCTCTTCCCTGTGCTTTTCTGCTTTTCTTCTCAATTCTCCCTTTCTTCCTTCCACCCACTCCTCTCCCTACCCCAGGGCAGACAGACACACACTCATGCACACACACTCACATAGGCACCCACCCGCAGCAGGTGCATTCTCACACATGGCATGCACACGTACATACACACATATGCCCGCACATACCCTTCTCCTTTCTCCAGTTGTTCCATGCCTTGGTTGGACCTTGTTTCAGGAAATCCAGCTCAGAGAAGATGCTGGGGACCCTTGTGGGGTCACAGCACTGGTCTCGGGCTCACTGGTTTAAGTGTCTGCTCTTCTGCTGTAATGACAATGGTACTAAAACAATGCAAGTGGTCTAAGCCTTTTGTTTGTACAGCCCTTTATCCTTCGCAAAGCTCTTCCAGTTGCAAGCTCGTATTTGTTCTCACTGCAGCCCTTTGCCTGGGTGCCATCATACCCATTTTCTAGATGAGGAAGCTGAGGCTCGAAGAGGCCTAACGTCTAGTCCAAGGTCACGCAGCTGGTGGGACGTGAACCCAGGGCTTCCATAGGCTGTCCTTTGGGCTCTTGGGAGAAGCCCCTTCCGAAGGAAGGGAGTGCAGCCAGCTCTCCATCCTCTGGGCCCTCAGACCTTTACTTGTCTGATGCGTTTTGAACACCTACCTTGCTCTTGGTTCTGGCCTGTGCGAACCATCCAAAGGATGGGCAGAGAGGTTCCGACCCACTTCTAGAGGGCTTGGGGACCCACTTTGTGATTTTCTGGCTACTTTTTTGTTTGGTAATGGATTTATGTTGCGTTTGTGGTGGTTTTCCAGGGCACGCCTCCCAGGTGGGGAAGACAGCTAATCCAGGGATGGAGGGCACTGCCGCTGATTATCTAGAGTGGGGACAGAGGCAGGCTGGCAGGTGTGGACAGGGAAGCAGAGGTGCTCCCGGAGTCTCCATTCCCGTTGGTGCCCTGGACCTTCTTGGAGGACATGGGGTGGAACCATCATCCTATTTCTGTGTCAGAGAGACATGGCTTGACCCCCTGTCCGTCTTCCCTAACAGCCCAGTGTCTCCAGATCGTCTCTCTCATTATCAGCCAATCCATCCATCCATCCATCCATCCATCCATCCATCCATCCATCCAAGCACTTAGCCATCACAAGCTCATTCAGCACCAGCTGTGGGCAGGACTCTTACTACAGAAGCAGGCCTAGTGTCTACCTTCACAAATGTGGGGGTTTGTGGGCCAGGGGCGGGTGACCTGGAGACAGACACCCAAACACACGCACACACATGCACACATAGAATCTTCATCAGGGTAGAGTGTGAAATGCTCTGATGGAGGAGGGAGCAAAGTGCTCTGGGAACATCAAAGATACCAGCCCCATTGTGTCTGGTGGGGATCAAGGAAGGCTTCTCAGAGGAGGTGATGTTTGAAGAAAGAGTAGCAAATCTTCAGGTGGTCAGACCAGAAGGGGCAGCCCAGAGGAGAGACCTCGATGCGCAGAGGCCCACCCTTCCCTTGCAGCTGGAAGCTCCCTGGAGGGGAGTGTATCTCTCCCATTAGACTCTAAGCTTTTGAAAGGCAGAGACTGGCCCTGCCCCGTGCATCTCCCCACAGACTGGGGGTTCCCTGAGGGGGTAGTGTCTTCTATTTCTTTTGTCTTTTGCTGGAAGTCAAAGCCATTTATTTCTTTGCACATCCTGTTAGCTCTGTGAAAGCAGGGACCCTGCCTTATATGTATAAGTGTCTGGCACAGGACCTGTTACATAAAAATGAGTCAACATTTGTTGAGTTCTTACTGTGTGCCTGGCATCGTGCTGAATGCTTTACCTGTTATTGACTCCTTCAGTCCTTACAACAGCCCTTTGAGGTCAGTACCACCATCGTCCCCATTTTACAGATGGGGACACTGAGAGTCTGGGAGGTTAATTAACTTGTCCATGGTCACACAACTGGTAGGTGGCAGAGTCAGGATCCAGACGTAGGCAGTCTGACTCCAAAGCTCATGCTCCACCCTTGAATGTTGCAAACAGACTTTATTTACCTGTGAGTTCAGGGAGCTCGGCATCCCTGTGTGAGCTGGAGGGGCAGCACCTGACCAGCAGCAACAACTCCTGGTGTTTCAAGGGCAGGAAAGAGCAGGTGGGGTATTGGTGAGGAGACAAGCCACAGACTGGTGTGGGGTCCCCAAAGGGAAGGATGGAGGTGGGAGGAACACATAAGTCTAGATGATTTAGCCAGTCCAGGCTGGGCAAGGGCAGAGGAAGTAGGACCACTGACATTGACTGGGGTGGGCGTGGGCAGGGGCAGGGAGAGACGCGGGCTGGGAGGCAGCTGTCACCTCGGACCAGGCCCCTCTTGTCCTCCTTTGACCCTATCTGGTCACTGCCAACACTTGCAGCCACCCCTGGACCTCTGTAGCCTTTCTCAGCTCCCCACCCCAGGCTCTCCTTCCCTCTCCTTCCTTCCCTGGCCACCAGTTAGCTTCCTATAACTTAGATTTGATTGCTTCTTTCCTGTGCTCCAAAACCTCCCGTGACTCCGCATGACTGAGGGGCCCAAGCCCAGAGCTCCCACACTGCTCTCAAGCCCCAGCATGATCAGGTCACAGCCTGCCTTCCTGGCCTTGCCTCTCGCACCTTCTCCTCTTGCACATTGGCCAGTTCTTGGTGCCCTTTCCCACTTGTGCTCACTCATAGTGCCCTCTCCAGGAATGCCCTTGCACATCCCTCCTCAAAGGCTTATTCTTTCTTTCTCTCGTGGGCTCAGCTGAAGTCTTTCCTACTCTGGAACACTTTCCTTGACCACTCCTTCCAGAAGGTGTGTATCTTAGTCAGCTCAAGCTACTGGAACAAAATACCATAGACTGGGCGGCTTAAACAACAGGAATTGATTTCTCACAGTTCTGGGAAGTCCAAGGTCAAGGCACTGGCTGATTCTGTTCCCTGGGGAGGTCCCAATTCCTGACTTGCAGGTGGCTGCCTTCTCTCTGTGTCCTCACATGGTGGAGAGAGGGGAGAGAGTTCCAGTCTTTCTTCTTACAAGGCGCTGATCCCATCGTGGGGGCCTCACCCTCATGACCTCATTTAACCTAATTCCCTCCCAAAGGCCCCACCTCCGAATACCATCACACTGGGGTTAGGGCTTCAGCAGAGGAACTGGGTGGGGGGCGGGGGGGGCGGGGCACAAACATTCAGTCCCTAACAGCACGTCTGGCATATGCAGTTCAGAGTCTCCTGCTGTCTAACTGTTTCAGGTTGTTTCCTCAGTTTGACTATAAGCTCCTCGAGTCCTCGAGGAGCAAATTGTGGATGGCAATAATTGTGTGCTGATGTACCTGATAATAACAACTACCTATTACAGGACCAAAAACATTTACACCCAGGGATCCCTAGCCTTTACCCTTCCTCCACCCCCAAGGAAGTTTCTAGAAGTTTCTGTGTTTGGCCCTCTTTGAGTCCCAGTTGCTCTGAGGGGGTTGGTGTGTCAGAGGAAAATTGAAAGAAGACCAGAAATCTCGGATTAATTTCCTTTGGAAAAAGCAGAGCCTGGTGAAAGGCTAGAAGAGGATAAAGGCCGAAGGGTGAGCCGGGCACCTGCAGGGGCTGGTTATGAGGATCGAGGGGAGCCCCAGGCACTGGCCGAGCTGAGGGAGGGAGCAGGAGATGGACAAAGAGGAAGCTAGGAAGTGTTTACTTTGTCTTAGGAATGTAAATGCCCTCTGAGATGCTTGGTAAGAACTGGAACAGAATTTTTCTGTGGTTTAGGGTGGACTGACGTTTTCTCGGAATGCAGCCCCACAGGGTGGCACAGATTAGGTGGGTTGTGCTGTCATTTGGGGACCACTGGCTCTGGGGCCAGCAGCTACCTTTACCTGTATTGTTTTGAGTCTCAGTAACACAGCAGGGTCGGTGCTAGGAATGGTTTTACTAAGCTTTAGAGAATTCAGGAACAGTGAGGGGAGAGGAGGAGAGGGAAAGGGGTGAATCTGGCCCTCACTCAGGCCTTTAACCCTTGACCTCTAACCCCAGAGTTCTATATTAGGATGGGGCCACCATGGCCATTAAGCTCCGAGTTATCGGAGATGTAGGAGGCTCATTAGGCTAGAAAATGATGATATCAGCTCAGCTCTACCCACGGGGCCAGAGGTGGAGCAGGCCCAGGCCTCTGCTGCCATCAGAGCCCAGAGGAAGATGTGATTCGTTAGCGGGAAAGTCCTCCTGTGAAGCCCGAAATGGGAGGGAATGGTGGGGAGGGGGTGTTCTGGGAGATGGGCATAGGCAGGGCCCAGGCAACTGGATTACTGATCATAAGGCCTGAGGCCAAGGACAGTCTTGATTGCGTGGCTCACCAGCGTGTCAGTGGGCTTCACCTGTTAGTACATGGGGCCTCTTGAGTCAGGGTACAACCTTACAACTAAGAGTACCTTTATTTGGGGGTGACAGGTAGGGCTTGCTCCAGCACCATACAGGAAGAACAGCCAGGGCTTGGAGGTCAGGAAATCTAGGTTCTAGGCCCCCAAATTTGGCTTTAGGGGAGTCCATTAATTTTGCTGCGTGCCTCACTTTCTTCACTGATAAGTTGTGGATGCAAGAGCCCATGTTGATCATCTCAGAGGGTGCCATAAAAGTGACGGTGGGGGCCGGCCCAGTGGCGCAGCAGTTAAGTGCGCACGTTCCGCTTTGGCGGCCCGGGGTTTACTGGTTTGGATCTCGGCTGTGGACATGGCACCACTTGGCACACCATGCTGTGGCAGATGTCCCACATATAAAGTAGGGGAAGGTGGGCACGGATGTTAGCTCAGGGCCAGTCTTCCTCAACAAAAAGAGGAGGATTGGCAGCAGTTAGCTCAAGGCTAATCATCCTCAAAAAAAAAATAAAGTGACAGTGATTTGAGAGGTCAAGTCCACTATTTCTGTGTGAGCTGGGGGTGAGGGTGGGGTCACCATAACTCTTTTAGTGAGCAGAAGCCTGAGGACCGGCCCATCACAGGCTCACCCCTGGCATCGGCAGCCCCATCAGGGTGGGTACCATTAGTGAGATCTCTGCAGGGACAGGAGGGGGCCCAGGCCTGGCTGGAATCTGCAGAAAGACAGAGCTGAAAGAGGGGGTCCTGGCAGACAGGAACTGTCATCCCTGCTTTTTAGGGCCCCTTGGGAGAGATAATTCTTTGTCCTCTCCCCTTACCCTCCATTCTGCCAACTGACTTGGAGCCCAGCAATGAACAGTCATAGTAGTAAAAACAATAGCTCACATGCTAACACTCAGGAGAAGTCCCCTGCTCCCCCAAACAAAGACCTAGACTTGGGCACCCCCACAGTGGCTGCTCACTGCTTATGTGTTCTTGAGCAAGTTAGTTCATCTGTAAAATGGGCAAACATTTATTGAGCATCTATTATGTGCCACATTTAATTTAAACCTCACCACAACCTTTTGAAATTGGCATTATTTTCTCTGATTAACAGCTGGGGAAGCTGAGGCACAGAGGGGTTAAGCAAATTACCCAAGCCAAATGAAACAGGCTGAAACTGAACTTAGCCTGTCTCAGTCTGGAATTTATGCTCTTTCTATTTCTCCTCATTCCTCAGAGCATAATCCACAAAGCCTCAATTCCCTCAGTGTTAATAAGTGTTGTGTGGAAAAAAAAAAAAAGGGTTCTGTGGTCAGGTCTGTTTAGGGAAGGCTATTTTTCCAAAAGCTAAATAAGTTTTTTGCTGCAGGACTTCTCAGAGCCTTTATTATGCTGGTGAATTGGGTAGTTCTGAGAGAAGAGCAGAGTTAGTATTAATTTCTTTGCTGTGATAAGTTTGTTGAGGGGAATCTTGTGGGGGACGCATTCCTTGGAACTCGCTTTGGGAAAAGCTGTGCTTCACCCTGCTACTTCCCTGATTAACAACAATAGTGATGGCAACAGCAGTAATGGTAACACCGTGAAAGGGATCATCACTATCATGTTAGCTTTGTCTCGATTGCAATGATATTTTTTGGAGCTTTTTCAGAAAATCACCCTTTCCATCCTCCGCTGATCTAAGCATCCTAATCTCTTTCTTGAGCTCAGGGCAGTTCCAGCCTGTAGCACTCACAGTTCCTTCTGCCTGGAGCTTCTCTCTTCTCCCCTCCAAGCCTTTGCTTGGGCTGTGCCCCTCCGATTGTCCCCCTCTTCCTCTCCGCCCCCTCCCCTTGCTCCTGAGGAGGAAGGGACGTGGCCAGGGTGTGTGGTGGGATGTCACCCTGAGTCTCCTCCCCATCCCCCAGCTCACCTCCACAGGACACCGTCCCAGGAAATTCATTGCAGGGCCACCCACAGGCCACTCTGGGGCTCTCTCAGTCCTATGGCACCTCGTTTACGTTATACACTGCGCAAGGCGAGTGTACCGTATTTATTTTTTTAAAAATAGTTTCATTGAGGTATAATTTTATATACCCTAAAATTCACCCATTATAATATTCATTTTAAAATTGTTTATTATATTAATTTTTTCCATAAGGAAAAGAGCACAAATCAGTACATAGAGTGTTGAATTTTTACAAAGTGAAAAGCTCTGTGTGCTCAGTAGCCACATGAGAAGCAGCCACTCTCCAGCGCCGCAGAGCCTCCCGGGGCGTCCTCCCAGGCACCCCCATGGTTAAACGAGCTCCTGACTCCTAACCCCACAGAGGGCTGTTTGAAAGTATACTCGCCAGCCTTTTGCTTTCCTTTTTTTCTTTGTTTTCCTCTTCCTTCCCGCCTTCTTTCCCTCCCTCCCTCCCTCCTCTCGGTCTCTCTCTCTCTCCCTCCCTCTGTCTCTCCCTTTCCTCCCTCTCTCCCCGCTGCCTCTCCCTCTCCTCTCTCTCCCCCGCTCTCTCCTTCCTCTACCCCCTCACTCCCTCCTTCCTTTCCTACTGCCTCTGCTTCCAAATAGTTTCTTTGAGGGTCTAGTAAGAGGCCCAGCAAGAGAGGATGGAAAGCCTTCAGCACAGTGCTCCGGGAGGCAGTGCGAGGTGGGGGTCAGGAGCTGCAAGACCTGGATCCCAGACTGGCCACTGCTGGCTGTGAGGCCTGGGGCTTCTGACTGAACCTCTCGGTGCCTCAGTTTCCTCATCTGTGAAATGGGAATAACAACATGACTGACTGCAGAGGGTGTCGGGAAGACTGAATAAGGTATTTTCACCTTATGCCTGCAAAGTGTTCACCACGCACCTGTGCTGGGAAGCCTCCGGAAAGGTCGCCAGATAACGGTTTGTTATAAGACGAGACTTGGGGACGTGAGATGAGAATCGCTGCCGTTTTTGAGCACTGACTCCGTGTTAGGGCTTTACCTCTCCTCCACACGGTGATCCTGCAAGGAGAGATTGTCATCTCCACCTTACAGCAGAGGAAATGAGGCCCCCAGAGGCAAGGCCTGAAGACATAGGTTGGTAAGTGCTGGAGCTGGAGCTTGAACCCAAGGGGTCTGGCCCGAGCGCCCACGATCCTGACCACTAGGCTCGCCTTATATTAATATGTCCTGGGCCACGGCCTTTCCAGGCCCCATAGGGTCTGGCTGTAGCTGTGAGCTGAGCACTGTCCTCTGCGGTGGACGCCCTTTGCCATGGTCCCGTCCTCCCAGTGACAGGACGAGTCACAGGGCTGCCCCCCTTGATGGGCTCAGGATGTCCTCCTGGGGGTTGGGTTCTGGGAGGGGATGAGTTGCCCACGGCAGAGCATGGAGGGAACTGCCTGGCGGTAGAGGGTTCAGACCGCCCTGGCTATGCGCAGTGCCTGGGCCTCCTGGAAGCACAACCTTCAGCCCAGAGAAGAGCCGAGCCCTAGCCAGGGGTGGCTACAGGTCAGCACTCAGGGTGTCGGAGAGGAGCAGCCACACCCTGCAGTTCTCCTTGTGGGGCCCAGTCCTGCCAGGCGGGCCTCATGGCATGGGGGGGTGCAGAGCAGGGCCAGGCAGGTCAGGCAGAGGGTGCTGGTGGCTTCTCTAGCTGGGATGGGGCCGAGGTGGTGTGATTTGTCCCCCACCCCTGCTGAGCGCTCAGTAAACACTGGGTCATAGACTGCCAAGTCATCTCCAACGGAGGGAGGGGTCACAAGGCAGGGGCTGTGTCCTCTCCATCAGACTAGCTCCCTAGACTAGTCTGGGGCCCTGAGGCCTCCTTTCTGCCCGGCTTCCAGAACTAATGGCTCTTGGTGTGGCCTCAGGGTGGAGGGCGATGAGGGCATCCCCACCTGGTGCCTCAGCCAACCCCTCACTTCTCGGTGGGCTTGGCAGGAGCGCTGACTCCACCTGCCCTCTTGCTGGCCTCAGCTGTCCCTGCCCTGACCTCTGGGTTCCCTGGGGCCAGCCCGGACATCTGTATCCATCTTGCCCCAAACTCTGGAGATTCTGACAAATTTCCTTTCATTGCTTCCAGCCATGTTATTTAAAGTAATTAACCTTAATTTATAAATTTTTATATCAAACTGCCTTTTAACTTTTAGAACTGGCAGGAGCAGCCTTATCCCTGGGCTCCTAATAGTTCTCCATTTAATCAAAATTCATCCATCAGGTTCCAGTGTTAAATCATCTTTTAATTGGGAGTTACATTCTGGTTAATAGTTTTATAATTCGCCTCCTCTAATAGTTTTTACCACAGGGATCTCTACTCCATTTTTCCTCACTCTATTATTGCCGAGTGGGGTTCTGCGGGGACAGACGGCTTAGGTGGGCCCCGCCTCTCTGGCCTCTGCCGGTCGCCTCTTTTGTTCTTGGTGGTCTCATTAATTCCGAGAAGAGTTCTCTTCCCTCCTTGTTACTAGGGCAGACCTACTCTCCTCGTGAGGGACAGCTGTCTCGTTTCCACAGCCTTCAGAGCTGTGGCCAGGGCATGACTCCCTCCAAGAGAAAGCAGAGAAACAGAAAGAGAGAGAGAGAAGGACACAGAAAGAGAGAGAGAGATGGAGAGGAAGGAAGCTTCTGGAGGCCGGCAGGTCAGGCCACCGCTGTGGGGCAGTTACTGGGGAGAGAGAAGCAGAGGAGTTTGGAAACGGACATGGCCCCAGCCTTGGGTCTTTCCTGGCTCCTGCCTGCCACCCCTCGGCCACAGCCCCTCCCACCTGGGAGTCGATGATGTAGGAAGGAGAATGGACCTGAGACCCCAGAGCGGCTGGGCATGGGGAAATCCTGGAGGTCGGCAGGGAAGTCCAGGACCACTCCTCATTCACTCTGGGCTGCTTCTGCGCTTGCTGCTCCATCAGAATATTCACAGAGGAGTCACTGGCGGCGAGACGGAGAGGGCAGAGAGGGTGTGGAGACCACAGGATCAGGAAGCGGGGAGGAAGAGAAAGAGGTGAGAGAAAGGGAATGGAAGGAAGGCAGACAGACGGAGGACGGGTGCGGAGGAGACACTCTAGGGTCCTTCTGTCCGAGAGCCCTGGACTGCGAGCAGACAAGCCTTGTGGGCACATGCACATCCACGTGTGCACACACGTGCGCTTGTGAATCCACACACTTGCACAGGCCTGAAACCAGACCTACGAGTAGCTAGCATAGGGGTGATGCTGGATTGGGGGCCAGGCCTGGAGCCTGCGGGTAGGGTCTCTGAGAAGGCCTCAGGGAGGTGGGCTGGAAGGGGTGAGGGAGGGGCCAGGGAGGGATGGAAGCTGGGTCCCCAGGGCCTGGGCTGAGGCCACAGATGTGGACGTCCCTGGGGCAGGGGGACTTGGGGGCTGGCCTCAGCCCCCTCCAGCTGGTGACTTTCCATCCCAGTGGGTCTCAGCCCTGACTGCGTGTTGGAGTCAACTGGGGAGTGTTTAAAGGCCCAGTGCCCTGGCCCTCCTTCACACACTGCAGTGGTTTTAAAGTATATCCATACATTCTTTGACACCTCTCCCTTCTAAAGGTGGAATCAAATTTCCTTCCCCTGGAATGTGGGCTCCTTCTAACAAATAAACAAAAACAGGCAGAAGTGACAGTGTGAGGTTTAGGAGGTTAGGGCATAAAAGGCACTGCGGCTCCCACTTTGCACTCTTGGATCACTCACTCGGGGGGAAGCCAAGTCACAAGGACACTTAAGCAGCCCTATGGGGAGGCCCATGTGGCAAGAAATTGAAGCCTCCCACTGACAGCCAGCAAGCAGTAGAGACTTCCTGCCGATAGCCATGTGATGAGTCATCTCGGAAATCAAGCCCCAGTCTAGCCTTCAGATGACTGCAGCCCTGGCAGCCATCTAACTACAACCTCACCAGAGATCCTGAGTCAGGACCACCTGGCTAGCTGCTCCTGGATCCCTGACCATCAGAAACCAGGTGAGGGAAGAAATGTTATGTTTTGGGGGGTAATTTGTTATGCAGATAACTAAGACGCATTCATTCCGTCAGCATCCCTGGGGTGGGGCTGGACACAGGTATGTTTAAAAGCTCCCTAGGTGACACCGGTGTGCATCCAGTGTTGAGAACCACTGCCCTTAGGCCTGTGTGTGCTCATGAGTGTGTGTGCATGTGTACTGGGGTGTGTGCACCTGCCATGTCCATGCATATAGGGGGAGGCACGTGTCACATGCCTTTGCCAGGAAGCATAAGTAGGAGCACCCCCTCGTGTGAGTCCTGAGTGAGTCAGAGCATTCGCCCCAGGTACCTGTGTCAGGGCCTGGCTCAGGAAGGTCTGGGGTGTGGAAAGAGTCTTGCAGGTTTTGTGGCCAGACCAGCCACAGGCCAGAAAGCAAGCAAATGTGAGGCCGTCTCTGCAGGACCTGACCTGAAGGGGGTCTGTCCTGGGGGACGTCCCCAGGGGGAGGGGAGGACAAGGTCAGTCACGACTGGGTTAGAGTTTGGGATTTAAGGTCAGTAGTCTTGACCTAAATGCCGGCTGGTTCAGATTGGCAGGACGAGGAGTTGGTCATCACAAGCTAGAGAGTGAGGATGTCCCTTCTGAACCAGGAAGCAGAACAGTTGACTTCCTTTTAGCTGAGGTAGGCTGGTGGTTCCAGCTGACTGTAGATTCCTCCCCCCTGCATGTCCTTGGCTGAGCCTCTTAGCCTTGCTAGACATCAGTTTCTTCATCTATGAAGTGGAGGAACAAATGATCTCCCACCTCATACATGTGACATACCACGTCTCCCCACCAGAGCCCCCGGCAGGCTGCTGGGGTAGACTGGGAGGTTGGGGGAGGGGGGATTCTGGGCTCGGGAAGTCCCCCTGAGTCTCCAACAACCTGCAGACAGAACTGATTCCTCACCCTGGCTCTTACTTGCTGTGTGACCTTAGGCATGCCACTGCCCCTCTCTGGGTCTTGGTCATCATCTGTAGGTAATAATGCCTGCCTCATGGGGGTGTGGAGAAGATGGAATAAGATGCTGCATGGGGCATGCCCTGCAAAGTGCCTGGCGTCCAATAAAGGACAAACTCGCTTGTCGCAAGCCCCAGCCAAACTTCTTCATGGGTAATTGGAAAACACCTAGATGTTTCGTTTTCTGCGGAAAATGGTTTCTTATTTCCATGGGCAGGGGGAGGAGGGAGGAGGAGGAAGAGGAAAAGCAGTGTTTGTTGTGAGCCTGCCATATGTCCCAGGAGCACTACGCTCAGACTTCCAGCCAGGTGGCATCTAAACCTTACGACAATAAGGATGATTGACCCCATTTTACAGATGAGGAAACTAAGGCTCAGCAAGGTTAAAGAACTTCTTCGCTCAGTGTCACATGGCTAAAGGGTGCATAACCAGGCTGGGACCCAGGTCCCAAGACTGCAAAGCCTGGGCTTTTCTGTGGGCACTTGAGGGCTGGGAGAGGTCCAGGCCATGAGCCCCTCCTGTCCCCAGTGGGGCCGTTGACCTCATTTCTTGCTCCCTTCAGAGGCTATCACCAGGTTAGGGGCAGGTGGGTGGAAATGATGGTGGAAAGGTCAGCGAGAGGTGCCCAGGACTAGAAGGATTTAGGTAAGATTGTGGGCAGGGTCCTGATGCCCAGTGGCGGATGCAGGGAGCCCGTGGGGACTTCTTCCCTGGGATGCTCAGGGACTGTGAGGAGCTCAGGCTCCCCCCACATGCCGTCAGCCTGAAGTTGGGAAGAGGGCAAGGGTTGGTCCTTTGGGGAGGCAGGGGCTTGTCAGGTTGACCTTGGCAGGGACCCACTAGCCTGTATTTGGATGGACAGGTCACCTATGATTTTGCTGTCGCAACTAGTTGGTTTGGTATCAGAGCTTATATTCTGACCCCCTCCTGTGAGCACAGTGACCTTGGACAAGCCACCGAGCTCCCTGTACCTCAGTTTCCTTGTCTGTAAAATGGAGAGCAGAAGAAAACCTGTCATAGATGCTGCGAGCATTAAATGAGATAAACGCTCCATAGTGTTTAGTCAGGTGCTTGGCACATGGAGATCCCCCAGGACGTGGTAATGACACTAGGAATTGTCTGAGAAGGCAGGAGGAGGCAGCATCCTCCCTGAGTCGAGAGTCCTGCCTCTCCCTTTCTGTGATATCTTGAAAACATCCACCAAACCTCTCTGGGCTCTTTCTTTAATTGGCAGGTGTGACCCAAGTCCCCACCCTCCTCTGGGGACAGAGAGACATCAATGGCTAGAAATGTGTTGTAGATGCTCTGGGCATGAGCAGACAGAGCCCACCCCTCACCCTGTTCACATAGGGTCCCGCATGGAGTCCCCCATAATAATCTTTGTCTTTACTCCCTCATAATAAATTGAAAAAACATCTATTGAACCCCTCTCTTGTGCCAGGCTCTGTGCCCATGCCACAGAAGTTACCAGCAGCGGTTTTTGGGTGCCAGGTCTGTGTTCTAAATGCACCAACCATCTGTAATCTGCACACCCCTTGAGGGAGGGGGATGGTCACCCCACGGTTCAGACAAGGATGGTGCAGCTTTGAGCTCTTAGGTCACACAGGAAGACAGTCATCCAGCTGCGATTCGAACCCACCTCTTTCTGCTCCAAACCCCATCTCTCACTCCCTCCATCCTATCGCTTCCTGTTGACTCCTGGGAGCTCAGGATTATTGTCATTTCCACAAGTGAGCAACTGAGATTCCCAGAGGTTAATTGCTTTGTCCAATGCCCTTCCCCTGGCAGGTGGCCAATCCACCTCCCAGCTCAGGTTCCTCTGACCTGGGATCCCTGCTCCCTCCTGCCCCAGTGACCCCTCACCCCCATGGGACAGAGATGCCTTTGGTCCTAGTCTCTGTTTTCCTGTTTTTGTGACCTTCTGTGTCCTTGAGTCAGCCTCTGATCTCCAGTGACTCTGCCAGCTGGAGAGCTGTGTAACTTGTAGGGTCACTGTGGGAAGAGTCCTTACTTGGGCCGCAGTCCTGGGGACTGAGCTCTGTGCGATGGTATCTGAGGATTGTTAAAGGAGGAGCCACAGCCCTCACGGCACATTATCCAAGGCTGGCCCTTACCTCTGACAGGAAAACTCTCATTGAGCCCATTTCACGGATGAGACGGCTGATGCTCAGAGAGCCTGAGTTGGATCCTGTCGTCAAGGAGTTGGAGCCGCTGAGACTTGGCTGACTCAGCCCAACGGACCTGGCTGGCTCTGGTCTCTGGCAGAAGGAGAGGTGAGTGAGGGGACAGAGAAAGAGGGAGGGGAGGGAGGGGAGGAAGCAAAGCTCAATGCAGAGCTGGCCCCTTGGGGCTGAGGAGCCCGTGTTTGTTTGCGGGGGTCTGAAGAGGGGGTCGGAGAGATTGACTGGCACTTCTAGTGCCCTCAGTTGCTGGAGCCAGGCTGACGTTCACCTGCAATGCCAGCAGGTGGATGTCCAGCTCTGGGTGGGCCGCTGATCAGCCTCCTGCCTCACTTTGCTACCTTCACAATAGGACTGTCACTGAGCCTAGGGGTGATGGAACAGCTGAGGGGACCAAGGGGGGGACCTGGCAGCAGAAAGGGGAGCAGGGGAGAGGGTTTGTTCCCTTGAAATCTCAGGGCTTTTAGCGCTGCCAGTCGGGGTGGGGAGGCGTCAGAACCCCTCCAGCCTTGTAGAATGAAGTGTTTCTTTTCCCCAGTGGGTGAAGCGGGTGGTGGGGGGAAGGAATAGAAGAGTGGTGGAGGATAGGAAATGCACTGGAGAAGCAGTGAGAGAAGAAGGAAAGAGACAGGGAGACCCAGCGGCAGCCTGAGCCGCAGCTGCAGATCCTGACCCCATAGGAGAGGCCAAGCTTGCATCTTTGGAGTGGTGGCAAGGCTCCAGGATCTCCGTTTCCATGGGGAAGAATTTGGACTCTGCTGCGTGGGGAGAAGGCCCAGCTTCCTCTGGAGTCCCTTTTGGGCATGCAAGGGGCCAGCAGGGCTTCTCCAGGCCAGGGTTCCTCCCCCTCAGCTTAGATTTGCATGGATGAGGCTGGGCTCACCTCCTTCAGCCACAGTTCACAGTAGTGGCACAGCCCAGGGTCCACTGATGCCCAAGTCCTGCCTGGGTTTTGGCTTCCTGATTATCCTGGGAGGAGGGGTACCTAACCAGGCCCCTTTTTCACCCCCACCACCACATGGCTGGCTTTCTGGAGGGAAGTGAGTGAGGCTGAGAGGCGATGGGGTTGGAGGAAGGGCAGGAAGCATTTCTCGGGAGCCTCCCGGGGAGGGGCATTTTATGTACCTGCCCTTTTGACTCAGCACCATCTGTGGGGCAGAAATTATTACTCCCATTTTACATGTGAGGAAAGCCAGACTCAGAAAGGTTAATTAAATTGCCCAAGGTCACCCAGCCAGGTAGTGGTAGAAACCTGGATTTGAATCCAGGTCTGGCCCCAGAGTCTGGGCTCCTTCCATGCTGCTGCGTGCATGGGATTAGGAGTAGAAATGGAGGGAGAGCAGCTGCTGTCCAGTTAGGCCAGGAATGGAGGGACCGCCGGAGTGCAGTGGGGCAGGGTGAGCAGGCTGCCTGTGTCCTCAGACTCGGAGAATCGCAGGTAGAATCCTGGCTTTGCCACTCTCCACCTGAGTGAGGTTTGGCCAGGCCTCTCTCCTCTCTGAGCCACGTATGGATGGAGGGGCTGTGAGGGTCTCCTGGATGTTTATGAGTGATGGATGAGAAAGCAAGTGAAGATGTGAGGAGGAAGCCCACCTATTCTAACTCGCTGGAGTGCCAACTTGGACTTGGGTCAGAGTCCCTGCGGGGACCCAGTTGCTGAATCTCTGCCCTTCTACGCCCACCTAAATGAGGTCCCCCAGCCTTCCCCACACACCACGTGGATGCCAAGAGAACCAGCTGATAGGCGGTGTTGGGGGGGGTGCACATACTGGTGGCCCTGATTCTGGTAGCTGCCTGTCGCACGATGGCATCCCCTCCCCTGTGAGGTCACCCTGAGATCTCTCTTTCCAGGTTGGGTTAGTTGCTGTTAATTAAACCAATTGTTGGACTTAATGCTCATCCCATTAACATGTCTCCTAGACCTATTAATCACAGACAGTAAAGGAAGGAGACGGGAGGTTTGAGGGGTTTGGGGGGTGTGTGGAGGGTCCTGAAAACCAAGCCAAGCTGCCTCATGAAGAAGAGAAGGGGCCTGAGACACCTGAGCCTACCCCTTGGGAGTCTCGGAAACTTCCATTCCAGCCTCAGAATTCCGGGAAGCCCACTGCACCTGCATCCCCTGAGGTCCAGCTGAGGCCTTTTGGCTGCCGTGAGCTTTGGGACTTCTTTCCCACTCAGCTTCCCTGGAGCCTCTGGAGCAGAACCAGCGAGAGAGTAGAGGTGACGGCATGGGTTTGAGCTGGGGGTCAAGAGCTCATCCGTGAGGTCAGAGAGGAAGGTGAGGAGGTTCAGTAGGAAGGAGTGAGGGTTCCAGTAGGAGAGCCAGGGTTACCCCTGCTCCACCTATGCACCCCTGTCCCAGTGCTGTTTCCTCTACAGCTCCTTGGGGCCAGGTGGGACTCCCCAAATACCCCACTTCTCTGCTCAGGCCTTCGTGGGGGCGGGTGGACCCAGAGGCATATGTTGGGCTCAGGCAGGGGTGCTCAGACATCCGTGGGCCTCCCCCTCGGGCCTTCTTCCTCCCTCCTTCTCTCCCTGCTGGACCCAGCCCCCTCCCTCCAGTGTCAGGGGCCAGCTGGGGCAGGGAGGGAGCTAAGGTGGGGCCAGCAGAAGGTGCATAAATCATTATCGGCGAAGACCTCAGCCCTGAGCCGCTGGGTGGAGGCTGCTGCTCATGGTTCAGGCCAGGGCATAAATCATAATTCCCCTACAATAGATCCTTTTGCAGCCGCCATCAGGAAAACTGTGTTGGTTTTATCGATTTTTTGACATGGGGGCCTAGGCAGCGGGCGGCTCCTGAATCATTATGAAATGAAACTGATTAGGAATTCATGGAATACTAAATAAACTTTACGAGCCCGTTGTAAGTTTTTTGATGCATGGGGAGCGGAAAATGAAAACTAATGATATAAAAATTACACAGCGTGCTGAGTATTATTATACCGCTATTGATTTGTTTCAAACTGTACATCAAAATCGAAGAGGGCTGGGGCAGCTCCTGCAGCGATGCTGGGATGTTTGGGCTCACCAGGGCTGGAAGACATTTTTTCCTCCTATTTTTATTTGTTTTCTCTTTCTCTTTCCTTTAGCCTCCCTGCTCTGTAATCGGACTCCTTACTCCCCATCCCCACTCTTCCAGGGGAGGCCCCAGGGGGCCACCTAGCCACCCACCCACAGGGCAGCCTCCTCCTCAGCTTGGAACCTGGACCCTGGCTCAACTTGAATTCCGGGCCTCCACTGGTCTTTCTCTCAGGAGCTGCATTTTCACTCTGTGAGTTTCTCTCTTCTCTTCTGCTTTCCCCCTGTTTCTCTGAGGAAGGACAGTATGCTTCAGGGAAAAGAGTGAAGATCTGTTTCCTGATTAGCACCTTGCTGTGTGACCTTGGGCACGGCACTGTGCCTCTCTGAATATCAAAAAGATTGGACTTATTAGATCAAGGTTTCTCAAAGTGTGGTCTGTTGACAGCCCATATGTCATCTTCAGAGCTTGTCAAAAAACGAATCTGTGGGCCCCCCCTTGATGAACTGGCTCCAAATCTCAGGAGGGGGATCTGGGAATCTGCATTTCACTAAGTATCCCATGTGACTCCTGTTCATGTTCAATGGAAGCCACTATACCCTTTGATTTGAAGCAACGTGGGGAGCCACTTACCCCATTGGGTTGTCAGAAGTGGCCTTAAAGCTGTGCACGTTGCCCTCTGTAGTAGTTAGCTTTTGCTAACTAATTGTTTGCAGTAACAATCTATCCCCAAATCTCAGTGGCTTACACCAACAAAAGTTGACTTTTTGCTCATGGTACATATCTGCTGTGGGCCGTTGGTGGCTCAGCTCTATAAATCTTCATTCTGGGGTTCAGAGTGAAAAAGCAGGCCTGATCCAAGATATGTTATTCTGGGGGCAGAGGGAAAAGATCAAGAAAGATGGTGGAAACATGTGACACTCCTAAAGTTTTTGCTTGGATGTCACTTCTGTTCCTCTTCCGTTCACCAAAAGGAGCCATATCATCAAGTCCGGTGTCAATGGAGTGGAGAGTACATCCTCCCACAGGGATGGGCACAGGGAGAAGCCCTGTAGGGATGAGTCAGGAGAGAGGGCAGTGATGCTGTAAGAGGCTGTACCATACCCCTTGGGCTTGGGCTTGGGCTTGGGTCTAGGCTGCCCCAGGATTTGGGGTCCAGGGTCTTGTCTGGATGGACCAGGGGGTTTGGTCTGGTGCAATTAAGAATGGAGCGGCTACTTTACACAGATGTACCCACCTTACACAATCATGTGTCTCCTTGACAGTTGCCCACTGACTTCTTCCTCTGCCCACTCTGAGATCCTGGCCTTCCTCTCCGGGGTCCTCAGTGGGCATGGCTTCAGCCCTTTGTCTCCAAGTGTCTTTGTTTTCATCTTTCTGCCTGCCTGCTGGGGAGGCCTGTAAACTCCCACCCTGGCCTCTCAATGTCATTCCCAGAACCAGATAACCTCCCAGCTCTGGGCATGCCAGAGTGGCATTCTTTGGAAGCCCATTTATACTTGATGTCAGGGATCCCTTGAGGACAACCACTGTGTTAACTTGGGCCTGGGAGATGTCAGGGATGTCAGCGGCACAAGCCTGGCCCTTGAGGACCTTAGTGTCTCTCTGAGGACACAGAAACACATCCATGCTATGTACACACACTGCATGCAAACCTTTTCAGAACTAAACAAATGGATCACACGATGGTCCAGAATGGACTCAGGATGAAGTCTTCAGGTTTGAGTTGGAATCTCAGTTCTGCCCCTTACTGGTTCTGTGGCTTTGGATGTTACTTTGTTTTTCTAAATCTGGGATTCAGTTTCCTCCACTGTCAAAGATGGATTTGGATTCAATTCATCTCAGATTCCTTCCAGGGGATTAGAGTGGGCAGCGGTTAACACATTGGCACAATTCCTACAAGATGTTGATGCCTAAATTAGTCCCAACTCTTTTCACTTTGGGGAAAGAGCCAGATAGAAACTTGAACTCAAGCTGGCTTGAGCAGAAGGGAGGTTACTGACTATTGAAGAGGGGAAGGGCGTCTTTAGGGGCAGTGTGATCCGGAAGTTCAGAAAACATTATCAAAGATCCGTCTTCACCTCTCAGCTCTTCTTGGCTTCTTCTAGGCTGGGCTCTTTCTCAGACTTGCTCTCTCCCTGTGATCACAAGACGGCTGCCCAGAGCACTAGGCCCACATCCTACTGGTTCAACAAAGGGAGCATCTCCTTCTCAGTAGTAACAGTAAAATTCTCAAGACTGAGTGTCACTGGCCCAGGTTAGGTCACATGTCCTCCCATGAACCAGTCACTGTGGCCAAGGGGGGGGGGGGGAGGATTTCAGGCCCATAGCCAACCCTGGAGCTTGGGAGTGGGCTCTGCCCCTGAGGGCCACATGGACTCATAGTGGGAGGGGGATGCAGGCACCAAAGGAAATTTGAGGTAGTTTCAAAAGAGATAGATGCCAGGCAGATAAAAGCCACAGGTGTCCCCTGAAGTCCCTGAGGTCGGGGGCAGGAGCAGTGGGCAGGATGAGGGCAGAGCCAGTGAGGATCTTCTGGCCCTAAGTCATGTCTGCAACTTTGGCGACAGCTGGGATAAAGCCCAAGGCTGGAGGTGAGGGGTCCTTCCGCTGTCGGGGGAGTGTCGAGACAGAAACGCAGCGCTGAGGCTGCCTGGGGCAAGGGGACAGAGAGTGCCCGTCTTCATTTCTACATCAGCATGGCTGGTGAGCCCTGAGCAATGCTGATCTATAAAGTTACACACCTGGGGGCGCATCCGGCTTTACCTCCTCCCAGCTGTGTGACCCTGAGCCAGTCCCCTACCCTCTGAGCCGAGTTTCTGAGGACTGAGTGGGAAAATGTATGTGCTGGTCCCACTCTGGCTCCCAGAAGCTGCTCAGGTAGGACTCCTCTGCCCCCTGGCCCTTGCACGTGGAGAATCCATCCTGGGTTCTGAACTGATAGGTCTGCGGAGTCCTCCCCTCTGGTCTTTGATGGAGGGCAGGACCACATCACATTCGGGGTTGTTCCCAGCTTTGGCACCATGCTGGTGCATGGTCTGCAGTCCATGGATGGCTGTGGAAAGGAGTAATTGATCGGGCAATCCTCCACATGCGGGACCTGAATGCAGGTCAGCCTCTGCTCTACCCCCACGCTCACTCTGTAGCACGTATCACATATATATCCAATTCCCAAAGTGTGGGTGGGCAGAGTGGATTTTACTGAAGTTTCCATGGTAAGACAGGGGAACAGATGACATCACACAGCACACTCCAAACTAGTTACACCACTCGCTGGGCTTCTCTCGCTGGGCTTCTCTCTTCTCTTCTTCCAGACAGCACTTATTCCCTCCTCTCCAATCCCAGTTTCTTTAAAAAAAAAAAACAACTCAAAACCTCATTTTGTGTCCATGCAGCAAAATAAAAGCCTGATGGGACACAGACCACCTGGCCTAGGCCCCCACGAGGACCCCATTTGACTTGCTTCATCCCCATCTTTGCACTGCGGCTAACCACTTAATCCCCACGAGCCCTCTGTGCCCCTGGATGCCCAACAACCCCCTCAAACTGCCCCCTATATTGATACCCTGAGGCTCAGAGAGGGGATGTGACTTGCCCCGTGTCACCCAGCCCCAATGCAGGGCTCCTCCCATGGTGCCCTGGCTGTGCTGAGGGGGTCTATGTTTGGCCCCCTCCCCATGTCCATTTGCCCCCGCGGGTGGGAGATGTGGAGTGGGGCAGGATTGCTCCTGGCTGGCTGGCTCCCCTCACGGAGTTTGGGGTGCTACACACGTTGCATTTGAATGTGGCTCTGAGCAAGCCGTTCATCCGTTCTTGACCATATCGACTGCGGAATTGAGTGCTACAAGTAAGAAGGAGTTTAGCTATTATTCTCCTACTGATTTGATTTAATGTTTGATTTATTCCTGTCCCTCTCCCCCCTCCTCATCAGTTTGACATTTGCATAGTGTTTCCCTGCAGTTTTGTCGAACACACGGTTTTTCTGGTAACTCCCTGCTATGGTTTTATTCGGAGGAGGTTTTTTGTTTTGTTTTGTTTTTTTGAGGCAGATTAGCCCTGAGCTAACATCCGCAGCCAATCCTCCTCTTTTTCCTGGGGTAGACTGGCCCTGAGCTAACATCCCTGCCCATCTTCCTCCACTTTATATGTGGGACGCCTACCACAGCGTGGCTTGCCAAGCAGTGTGTAAGTCCGCATCCGGGATCCGAACTGGAGAACCCCGGGTCGCCGAAGCAGAACGTGCAAAATTAACCACTGCGCCACCAGGCTGGCCCCCATTCGGGGCAGTTTTGAGCCCGCTGAGGCATCTTCTTCCTTCCCTACTCTGAACTTTTTCTCCCCAGTTGCTGTGGGGAGGGGCACGTGAAAAACCAGATTTCCCTGTTCTTGCCCCTTTGTGAGCCTGTATGAGTCCTGCTGCCTGGCAGCCTTCAGGTGTTCCTGTGTGTCCTGGGCGCTGGGGGTCTCAGCGTGCTCAGGAATAAGTCTGCCCCCTACCGCTGGGTAACCTCTGCCAACGCCTCAGAACACTTAGGGTGCTGGAGCTGCCCATTGGTGAGGTGGCGTGTTCTGTCCCCTCTGTCTCTTGTGCTGCCTTTTGTCAGAGGGACCCCAACAGGGTGCTCAGGCCTCAGGGTTTACAGAATACCTGGTGGCCTTAGTTTGATGTCGCCCAGAAGCAGACTTCTAAACAAGGATTCAGTGGAAATGGTTTATCTGGGACGTGAAAGAAAGTCTGGGAAGGGATGGGACATAGGACAGGGAGGGGTACCCCCTGGGCTAGTTGAGCTCCATCCCGTCCCAGCTCCCCAGGTTGCCCAATATGCCTGAGCCCCCAGGGTGAGCATGCCAGGGATAGGAGGGGCTCTAGTTGGGAGCCCTCCTCCCCACGAGAAGGCTATCGAGCCCACTGGGAAAGGGTCCAGTCAGGACAGGGAGGCCTTTAGCAGAAATCTGCAGGCTCCTGTCCCAACTCCTGTGTCTGGACCCCTTTCTCCAGCTGGCCCTAGAGCAGAGCTAGAACCAGTGGGATGAGGTCGCAGGAAGGCAGCCAGAATCTCAAAAGGAAGCCGACACGTAGGCAAATGCATCAACAACTCAAGGGTAAAAAGCGATCAAGCAGAGGTTGAGTGATCACCTGCCCAGGGATGCCGTCAGCAGAAGGCAGGGAGTCAGCACATATTAAACACCAACTATGTGCCGGCCCTGGATACGTGGGACTAGGATGCAAGATCATTAAAGGCTGGGGCCCGTGTTTTATTTTCCCTTGGGGCCTAGCACTGTGCTTGGGTCCTGGTAGGTGAAACCTAGAATAACAGGAAATAACAGGAAAAATAGTCATTGACAGTCACCTACTAGGCACTAAGTGCCTTATATTCATTGTAATGAGTCCTTATGACTCATTACATTCATGGTAGGAACTATTATCCTCATTTTATAGATGAGGAAACTGAGGCTCAGTGGGGTTAAATGACTTGACATCTAAGTGACAAAGCCAGGATTTGAACACAGGTCTGTCTGCCTTCTCTAGTCCCTGATTTTCCCCCTCCCTTGTGGCGTGTCCCTGCCCTGCAAGGAAGATTGGACTACAGATGTCCTTGGAAGGCCCTCCAACTTCCAAGGGTCTGTCTTGTTAGCCAGTGCCCCCCCTTCCCCCTGCTGACCGCAAAGAAAAGGAGAAGTCCTTCCTCCTCCTCAGGTGGCTCATGGCGGATTACTTAGCGCTTGACACGGCGTGTCTCTGTGTCTCTGTTCCCAGGCGGAATTAAATCAGGACAGGAAAATATTAATTTGGAGTTGGGGATGAGGCCGCTCCTTTCCAATTACTCTCCACCCCGTCAGGCTTATCCTGGCGCGAACAAGGAAAGAGGCTGGATTAATTGCTTTGGACTCTGCCCCACTCCAGTCCCAATTACTGGGCCGGCTTGGCTCCCAGCATTATGAAGTGCACTGCTGTGCAGGAAATTGTGGGAAATTTTAACGGATTTTCAGACGCAATAATAGAGCACAGGATTCGGGGCCAGCATTTGCCGGGCGGCTGGACCCTCTGTGCCTCAGCTGAGGTTAAGCTGTTTGGGGTTTCTTTGTGTATTAAAGGATCATCTGATTAACTCCAAACCCAGGGCCCCCAGAATGGTCCAGACCCTGACCCTGCAGAGGCAGGGTGGGCTCCTGGAGGTCAAGGAAGCCCATTGCCTTGGTAATAATGACACCATTTTCTGAGCTTCCACACGTGCCAGGTGCTTACCTACTACATCTGGAAGCCCCATCCTTTGAGCTTCTTATTTTTTTTCCATCTTAGAGAGGAAGAAAAGGGGACACAGGTGTTAAGTAATGTGCACGAGGTTACCTGGTTACTTAGTGGGGAAGCCGGGATGGGAACCCAGGTCTGTCTCTAAAACTACCCTCTTTTCTGGCATCGCTCTGCCTCCCCCCTCATCTTCTATTCCTCCTTCTTAAGGAAGCATTATGAATGTGTCTCTCTCACCACACTGGAGCTTCCAGGGTACGAGGTCCTTTCTTGTTCCGTCTCTACATCTTCAGCCACTGTCAGGGCACCTGGCACACAACAGGCACCCACCAGAGGTTTGTTGAGCTGCAGTGAATTTGATGCAGCTCCTGGACTCCAGGATTTACTAATGGAATGAAGGGGATGGGCTAGTGCAGCCCAGAGACATCTCTGGATCCAAGAGAACCAGCCCCACTGGAGCCCGTCTGGAACCCAGAGGAGGAAGGAGAGAGGGGAACCTAGCCCCGCCCTAGTGTGTAACAAGCGCTGCTTAAGTGCGTCCTGTGTAGAGTTTCTGCTCCTCCTCACCATGACTGTCAGAGATAGGTGGCATCACCCACACCTGAGAACAACGGAAATGAGGCTCAGAGAGGTAAGGCCTGGGGTGTGGGTTTCCAGCTCCAGGGTTTCCACATCTCTTAAAGCCGTGGCATCTGTGGTTAAATGGTAACATTCTACCCAGAAGTTTAATATGTCAAGCTGGTAAAGTGGAAAGGCTCCGGTGAAAGAGGGACATTGGGACCCTGTATGGCTGCAGAGGAGTTGGGGGACCAGGACAGAGCTGGCAAGAGTGGTGACTGACTTGGAGAAGGGGACAGTGGTAAGGAGCTTGGGGCAGTAAGTGCTATGTAGTTCACAAACCTCAGACTCTCTTGGGGCCACCTCACGGAGAGACAATGAGGCTCGTGTGGTAGAGATGACGGGGGAGGTGGAGGAATGGGGTGGAGCCTGCGTGATCATCATTAGCTGTCCAATTCTCGCCTGCCCCGTTTAGCAAAAGGAGAATTAATTATGTGCAAGGGATGCCCCCTTAATGGCCATCATTTAGTTTAATTTAAGAAACAGGTCTCTCCGCACACCCTCTTAGCCGGCAGCCCCACCACTGGCAGCCGCCTTGATTAATGGCCTCCTCCTGGGGACAGGAGAGCAGTGGTTCTCAAACTGGAGCATGCCTCAGAATCTCCTGGAGGGCTCATTAAAACATGGTTTGCTCAGCCCCACCCCTGGGTGGTGTCCGATAATTTGCATTTCTTACAAGTTCCCAGGTAATGCTGCTGTTACTGTCTGGGGAACACACTGGAAATCACTGTAGTGGAGACAGGGTTTCATGCAGCGCCATCATAGCACTTGAGAACTCGGTCCCTCATCCCCCAGGGGTCCTCTAATCTAATGGGGCAGAGGCATAGCCATCTCTGCCATTTTACTACCCCGCAAGGGTATGTGTCCCTCCAGTGAAAGATAAGTGCATTTTCTCAGCATCTCAGTGGCCCCTCCCCTGGGCATTTCTGTTCAGAGAGGCCTGGAGGAACGCCAAGGGCCTGGTTCCTTGACCACTCCACTGAGATGCAGCCCCTCCTAAGCTGGGTTCTGGGGACACCCACTTACTTCATCCTCAGCCTCAAAACCCGAGAGGCCCAAGGGAAGCTGCACCCTGTTCTGCAGGCCCTCTGCTCCTATCCATCAGGCGAGAGGTCAGGCAGCCAGCGTCTCTGGAGGCCTGGCAGTGGCAGGAGGACACCTACAATTAGAGGCCTAATTGTGGGCCACAGGCAGCCTCCCACCCCCATGGACTCGGCTCTGCAGGCTTTTGCCAGAACTACCATCCAGAGAGCCTGTTTGCACCTGTGTCAAGGAGAGCTCAGGAAACCTAATTAGCTAGTTTGGTGTTTTATAATTAGATCCTTTAAAATAATTCATAGGTGGTGATAATAAGCCCATTTAGAAATCTATTAAGCTTTGGGGGAAGTTGAAGGGAAACCTTGTAACTATGTGCATGCGTGCTTTCTCTTTCCCCTCAGTGTCTCTTCCCTCCACTTCTCTCTACTTCTCCTCCTGCCCGCTGTCCCCATCCTCATCCTCACTTCCTCTGACTCCTCCACCATGCTAAGTGCTGAGGCCCTTTGATTGCCACTGTTGGTCAGGCAGTGGTGCGCACTGGTTCAGTTAATCCCCCCCACAACCCGGAGTGGGGTACTAGCATTATCCCCGTCTTACAGACCAGGGGACTGGAGTGCAAAGAGGTTAAACATCCCCGCCGAAGCTACACACCCTTAAGTAGCTGAGCCAGAAAAGCTGAGTCTGGATGGTCTAGTTCTTAATTCCTCACTTTCCTCAGCCTGCGTCACCCTGTCCACCCACAGCCCTGGTCCTCCTTGCTCCAGTGCTCCCACCAAGCCGGCTGAGCTGAAATTTTACAAATCACACTCCTATTTTCTCAAAGAATTGGTGCCAGGGCTTCAGCGCTAACTTCAGATGGGTCCGTAATGGACAATGGCTTCGAATACATTTTGCTTCCCCAGCAACTCTTCCCACTTGGATTTCTGCCAAGGTAGTTCGGTAGAAGGAGCAGGTTGAACGCTTCCCTCCCTCCCTCCTTCCTCTCTTTCTTCCATCCTTCTTTCCTTCCTTCCCTCACTCCTTTCCTTCCTTTCTCCTTTCTTCCCTCTCTCCCCTCACCTCCTCCTTTCCCTGTGCTGGGGCTGAGGAGCCAGAGATGGAGTCAGCCAGTTTCTAGCTGAGGAGCCCAAGGGGTCCCCTAATGCCTCCCTATCTTCATTAGACACCCCACCTCTCTCTTACCACCCTATGTGTTTCCCTCACGGCACCTATCATCACACGACATTCCCTCGAAGATCTGCTCGCTTATTCATTTACTCGTTTATTGCCTATCTCTCCCCATTGGAACGCAAACATCTAGAGGGGCAAAGACGGGTCTGTGTGTCTCTGATTTCCTGGGGCCTGCATTGCTTCCTAGCACAGAGCATGATTCAATAAATAGTGTTGAATGAGTGAGTGTGTCGAACCTGATCTTCAGTTTCCTTATCTACAAAATGGGGAAAAATTTCTCCTCTGCAGGGTAGTAAAGTGCCTGGTCCACAGCAGGCGATCCATGAATGTTGGTGCCCTTCCTCCACGCTCCCGTCCCGTCTGCCGTGCCCAGGGAAGTTCTGGTACTTTAAAAACCCTGTGATGACTGCTCTTTTTTATAGTGCAAGGACTTTTTTTGCAAAGCAAATGAGCCCTCCCAGATTTATCTACTTTGGAAACTGGGTGTTTTTGTTTGTATTGGACTTTCTTAAAGTGAGCCAACTGAGTGTGTATAACTATAGAAATGTATAAATGTATATTTTAATACCTTGTTGCAATAGTTCATGATTATGCAGATTCCGAGAGAGTAGGTTCAAATTACGCCTCCTTGAAGCATACCTACGACTGCAGAGACACAAACTTCAGAGGCAGGGCTGCCGCAGCTCAGCATGGCTGGCGGAGAGCTTGCCCTGGTCACGGCTGGGTTTGCATCAAGGAGCCTCCACTTACCAGTTGCTTGACCAGTGGGCAAGCTACTGACCCTCTCTAGGACTAAGTTTTCTCTTCTGTAAAAGGTGGGGGGAGGGCCGGTTAATATTTGTATCCATCTTGTAGCATAACGATCCTGTTAAATGACGCCATGCACTCATTCATTCCATGAAAGCTTATTGAACACTTCCTATGTGTCAAGCACTGTTCTGAGCTCTGGTGATTCAGCAGTAAGACATACACTGCCTCATGGGGCTTACATTCTAGTGGGGAGAGAATGTACATGGAGCTCTTGAAACAGTGCTCAATGAGTGCTGGCCAGGAGGACGACTGTGTGTACAGGGTGGCTCTACAGTGACATCGTTTATGGATATAGGTCCGTGTCTCCGTAGCTTCTTCTCTGGGAGAAGATGTACATGTGGCTGGACATATCTCCATGGAACTGACCTATGACAGGAGTTGGAACTGCTCCTTTTTTTCATAAGCCTGGGATTCTTTGTGTGTGTGTGTGGGGGGGGGGTATTTTGGGACTGGTGGGTGTGGGAGGATGTGTAGCATTCTGTGGACAGGTCTCAATTTCATCTTTCCTTGCCCCCCTTCGTGTACGACTTATTGCCTTCTCTCACATGCACACTCCTCCTTCCACACTCTGCTTTGGCTCACCCTGTTCCCTGCTCCTGAACTGCTTGCTTCCTGTCCCTGCAAACACCACCTGTCCTTCCAGGTCCTCCTTCATGAAGCTGTCCCTGCCCGCTCAGCTGGAAGAAATCCCTCCCTTGACTCTCCGTCTTCCTCCTCTCTCACGGCTTGTGTCCCTTTCCTTCCCAGTGTCCCTTGGCCTGTTTCTGTTCCCCTGCTGGGCCATGAACTCCTTCAGGGATAGACTCTGTTCTATTCATCTCTGTGTCCTCTGCACCACCTTGTTTTACTTGAAATAGATTCCCAACAAACATTTCTTAGGCAATTACACAAATGTATGGCTTAGCAGATTTATTTAGAATCATCAGACTTTATACTTTTTCTGGGTGTGGGAGATCCGAAGCAGGCGCCTTGTGTGGAGCAATAATGGCCTTTTTTGCCTGTGTGCAGAAGCTCCTGCGTGGATGCTGCAACCCAGGCCTGTGTACTTTCACACGCATCCGCGAGGCCCTGGCGGTTGTCTTGGGTGTGTACGTGGGGGGATATGGTGGCAGCCCAGTGCCCAGTGATGGATGAGGGGGGTGGAGGTGACTTTCCCAAGGGAAGATTAGCGCCTGGCAGCTATGATTTGTCTCGTGCCCTCCTGTCCTTTTGCTGGGCCCCACTGCAGAGCCATTCATTACAGAGGCTGCTGTCACAGGGCTGGGGGCAGGGACTGAGCAATGTGTGTTGGGGAGGTGGTGGGCTGGACCCCTTCCTCGGAGAGACTCTCGTGCTAGAGACCAGAGCCCACTCTGCGGCCATGTAGCATCCTCCAGAGTTGTGAAGAAGAGGACCGAGTTGCAATTCACCTTCTAGGACATACCCCCGTGCTCAGGGGAGGGGTGTCCATTCCTCCATTCACTCACTTGACAAACAATTTCCCTAAGTGCCCACCAGACCTGTTCTCTTGCTTCAAGGAACTCACCCTCACTGGAGGAAGGTGGGCATGTAATCAGACAGTGCAAGGAGGGTGGCAGGCTCGTGAGTCAGGCGCCCTCCAGCCTGGGGCACCTGAGGGCAAGCAAGAAGCCACAGAGGATGGTGGAAAGAGCACTGAACTTGGAGGCTGAAAACTTAGGCTAGAGTCTTGGTTTTATTACTTACTAGTGTTGTGGCTGTGGACAAATCACTTCAGACCTGCTTAGCTAAGCCTTAGTGCTTTTTCAATTGGAAGGTGCTGTACAGGTGTGTGGGATCATTGCTTCCTCCATTCTGCTGCAGGGAGGGGTGTGGGCGCAGGGAAGCTAGATGAAATTCCAAGAAAAAAATAATACCCCCCCCCTTGTATTTATACAGCCATCTACAGTTTACAACACAGTTTTACGCTCTTTATATTTCTTGATCCTTACAGCAACGTTGCAAGCTAGGTCAAGGCAGGCATTATTAACTCCCATTTTGCGGGGCAGGAAGAAGCTCAAAGAGGACAAATGTCTTGCCCAAGGTCACTCAGTTAGTAGGTGGATGAGCTAGGACCGGAATCTCGTTCTTTCTGATACTCAGGCCTGTGTACTCTTTTCCTATTTTCTACACACCGGAGTTCCTCCTCTTTGATAAGACCCTCCATTCATCTCTGCTCCAGACTGGATGATATTACCCCCACCCCTTGAGACCCCCATCTCATGAATGGACGCAGTACTTTCCCCATTCCAACCTTCACTGTGCCAACTCATGGCCACTTTTGGACACAATGGTGTCAGGGGGTGGGGGATGAGCAAAGAGGGATCTTAGAGGGAGAAAAGAGGGCAAGCGGAGATTTTCCAAAAGCCCTCACCCAAATCTGGCATGCCAACTGTTAAGTTAGGGGAGAACGAGAAGAAAATGCAAGAAAGAAAGAAAAAGAGAGAGAAATGTCAATTGGGATGGAGAGTGTGAAGAGGGAATGGGGAAGAGGAAATACAAGTGAATGGGGGATGAGACAGGAACAAATCTGGGAGAAGTGAGGAAAGAAGGAGAGAAAGGGGGAATGAGGGAGGCATAAGAGGCTGGGGAGGGCATTAGGGGAGGACTCTGGCAAGGGGTGGGAGATTGAAGGCTGAATCGCAGCAGGCTGTGGAGGAGAGGAATAAGTCATAAACGCTGTGGGAGCAAAGGTCAAATATAGACTGATGGCTCCATTGTTTCCCAGCCTGTGAAGAGGACCCTGTTGGGGGTTGCTGAGATGCTTAACCCTTCCCTGCCCAGGTTTTTGATGGTGAGGCCGGCATGGGGATGCAGAGTGAGAAAAGCTCCTGTGTGTCGGGGGTGAGGATTGGGAGGTTGGGATTAGGGTTGAACAGGAACCCCACAGGCTTAGGACTGAGTCTTGGGTGAAGGGACTCAAGGATCCTCTCCACTTCAATTCATAAGAGGTAAATAAAATAAAAGCAAACCACCTCTGTCTTTTTTTTTTTTTACTGGTTGTAGTCCTCTTTTGCATCCTTGTGGGGAGAGATTTCCTAGGGGAGAAGGAAGTTTCTGGGAAATTGTTCTTGAGTAACACCTACAAAAACAACAACAATAAATAATAGTAGAACTATAAAATAAATATTTATTAAATAATAAAAACAAAATTAGTATCAATTAATGTTTATCATGAACACATTAATATATTATTATATGTGGAGTGTTTATGGTTTGTAAATAACTTTAACAAACGTAACATCATTTAAATCTGACAACCCTGTGTGATTGGCATTATCAGCACCATTTTCCACTGAAGAAACTGATGCTCAGACTTATTCCAGATTGTGCCATTTAGCAGCTTTTCTAGTCCTAATCCACAGATCTTTCTGCTACTCCACAACTTTCCTTGGGCAGTATCATACCCACTATAGAGGGAAAAAATAGGGATTTTCAGGAAATATTTGGTTATGAAATGACTCTTGCCAGTTGAGAAAGCCAACTATCATTGGTTAGTTAAGGGGAGAGAGGATAATGTCCGTCTCTGGGACAGGATTTCAGCACCACGGACAGTCCCCGGACTCCAGCACCCTCGTCCCTCTTGCTGGTCAGCTCTGCATAACCCGCCGTCTCGCAGGGAGGGGTCCGTCACAAGACCTCTAGGGCCCTCCCCAGAAGGAAGCTAGGGGCCTGGATGTCGACTCCTCAAGCGCTGTAACCACCCTTTCATCCCCCCACCCCCGCACCAATGATGTATAGACTGACAAAAGACTTAATGCTGTGAATACATAAAGCGGCCGAGGCCTGGGCGGTGGAGGGTGACAGCTGCCCTTTAATGCTTGGCTTTTTAAAGATCATGGTAGAGTTCAGAAAGTATAGTCATGAGGTTTAATGATTTAATGGGGACGACTGGGGAGCAAAAATAGTTACTGCGCCCTGGGGAAAAGTGACTCCTCATACATATTACTTTAGCCTAATGGCCTATAACGCCCTCCCCCCGCGCCCATGGGGGGAGTCACGCTACATAGCCGCTGTAATACCGAATGGCCTGATTAAATGCATATTAAACAATACTAAATTGGGGGAAAAAAAGGTGGAGGCAGTGCTAAATGTATTTATTCAGTTCTGTAGGGGGAAGATGTGACTCTGACGTTGGGTGGAAGAGCTCCTCCTTCCTAAGCTGCTCCCCAAAAGATGTGGTACCCCAATGGGATCTGGAGGGAGTCGGAACCTCAGTTCTCTGGTAGGAGTTTACGGAGGGAAGCATCTTCAAAAAATGAGGGGAGATACTAGGCATTAGGGTCTGGAATGCCAGGAGAAAGAAGAGTGAGCCAGATCCACTGTCCCAAGAGACCCCATGTGGTTACCAGCTTGGAGACTTGTCCATAGACACGTGGTTTCATTCTCATCAGTCACTTTTGAGAGGCTGCCTTTATGTAAGTTCTGGGGCTACTCTGGAACTCTTGGGTCCACTGGCATGGTCTTTCTACCCGTAAATCACTTCCCCACAACCCTACAACCATGGCCCTTGTCACCAGTTTCTAAGATCTCTGATTAGGCTAGCATGAGAGTGCAGCCTCCATTCTTCAATGCACCTGGGTTCTATAGACCATAAGGCACATTAGAATCACCAGGGGAGGTTTTTAAACTGCCAATATCATGTGGTTGTATCTCAAGAGACTCTGATTCAATTGGCCTGAGGTGTGGCCCAAGTGTTGGTATTTTTAAAAAGTTACCCAGGTGATTTGAATGTGCATCCAAAGTTGAGAATCACTTCAGTGGAGTGTCATAACTGGGAGAAATTTTGGAAAGCACCTGGTTTAAGTTCTTCATTTCACACATGAGGAATTGAGGTTCAGAGAGGTCATGATTTCTCCAAATTCCATAGGGATGGACCAGGCTCTTGACTCCCAACTCACTGCTCTTCCCATTGCATCCCTTCGTTTTTCACGGTAGCATGAACAGGGCCATCTGAGGACCAGTGACAACGAAGAGTCAGTATCTTGGCTCTGCAACTCTCTGTCCCAGACAGGCTAAAGCCAAACATGGACCCAGGGGACCTAAGACAGCATCTCCTTCCCTGGACTTGGGGAAAGGAATTCTTTGTTTGGTCACGTGGCCCTGTCTGAGATGCTAACACGTGGGTTTTCTGATCCCAAGAACTTTCCAGACTACTTTCCTGGCCCCAAGTCACCTAGGCCCGGGCTAACTTATTGGCATTAAGAGCATGGACTCTGGAGACTAGCCGCTTGGATTTAAATCCTGGACCTGCCACTTATTACAGGTGTACCTTTGGACAAGCTAACCTCTTTGTGCTTCAGTTTTCTCATCTACAAAATGAGGATAGTAGCAGTACTAACCTCATAAGGCTGATGTAAGGATTAAATGAACTAATATATGTGAAAGTACTTAGAACAGTATCTGGCATATAGTAATTGTTATGTAAGTGATAGCTCTTGTTGATTTGACATTTTAAATGTGCCTCCCTCGAGGCCCCTATCATAGACTGCAATGCATCAAGTTGTTTGTGTATTTATATCTGCTATTCAAGTTCCTTAAGGATAGATTCTGAATGGGTCTGAATGGCCTTAGGTCCTACTCAGGATCCAGGTAAGTTCAGATATTGCCTTCCACAAAGAGAAGGAGAAAAAAAGCCTTCTGAAGCTTGGATGAGGATGGAGTAAGGAGAACAGGAACATAGGCATGTAGAAACCCAGTTCCAGGCAGGATGCTAGGATGAAGGCTCTGCCTGTCCCCTTGGGATGTTTGAAACACTTGAGAGTACCTAAGTAGGTGGTGATGGGTGCTGGACTCAAAAAAGCCCACTGGCAAGCAAATATTAGATAGAGCCCTGCTCTGGTTTCCTGGTGGGAATAGTGGGTGTGCACGAGTGAACATTCATCTTTTTCTTGCCTAGAGCCTAACTTTGTTGAGGTACAATCTTCTTTCCAACCAGGCTACTGGTTTGCCTAGCCACTGACTGGGATGCAGTGGTATGGGACCAGAAACCATCCAGGGTATGGACTGCAGTCCACAGTGCTCTCCCCCTTCTCCCTGCGAGTCCCTGCCCTTGTGTGTTGGGGAGAATGCAGTAGGAATATGGACCGCAGGAATGGTACCATCTTCTCAGACTAGCTTCAGTACTTTTGGATGCCTGACATTCAGGACTCTTTGAGAGTGGCCTTCCCAACCTCATTGCTAATGACGACCCTTTCCAGGCCTCCTGTCCTGGACAACAGCCTACTGTCCCTCATTCCTGTTTCCCTTAGATACCTCTAGTCTTGGTTTATCCTGCTCCCTTCATCTGAATTGCCTTTCTCCATTATTTCATGTCCATGTTGTGCCCACCCTTCGAAGCCTAAGTTAAATGCCACCACCTCTAGCAAATGTCCTCTAATGGAATGGAGTCTGTCTTGAACACTCTACAGCTTTCATATTTCCCTCCCTCATTGCCCTTATTACAAACTGCATTGTGCTACAGTTACCTGGGCTCCTCCTGGCTCAACCAATAGACTGTAAGTTCTAGAGGGTATGAGGCCTTGACTAACCAATCAGTGTGTGCCCTGCTCTCTAAAATCTAGCCCAAATCTATGGTTTATCCCAGAATTGGCATGTATTGTTGAAATAGGTGGATGGAGCATTGAGTGAATGAGTAAGTGTTCTTATCTACCAAACCTCACATTAAGTAAGAATGCATGAGTTACCTTTACCTAGACCTGGTCAGAAAGACTTGGAAGGGGGTGAAAATCATCCCACTGGGGGAGTAAGTGGCAGAAAGCCCTCAGCTCCGACCCTAGTACATCCCCTTGGGGGAGGAAAGGGGGAAGGAAAACTGGGATTGATTCTTCCTTCCTGTTCCACGAGACTCTCCTCCATACACTCACACACAGACTTTACTACCTGCCCTCCTACACTCCTCCTCCCTCAACTGCATTTTAAATAAATGCCCATTAAAAAAAATCCTCCTCTTCCCATCGCTACACGGGCCAGATCCTCCACCCCCAGGTCCCTGACGCTCTTAGATTTTCCTGCTGCCACGTTCCACCCTGAGCCATGTCTTCTAGTATTTTGCTTTCAAATTGTGTCTCCTGCCATTTGTGCCACATTTAAAATGCTAACAGTACAGAATGTCATTTACAGAACCGGGGCGTTTGCTCCGGAAAATTAATTTGACTTATTCCTTCTGCCTGTTCCTATCTCCAGGCCAATATTATGCTACTCATTCTACAAGAGTAATACTTAATGAATAGGACTATTAATAATGTCAAGGTCCGCGGGGGCCTGGCGGCTAACGGATAGGCGTAGACGGAAGGAACCCATCACCTGACTCCTGGTTTAATGTCCCATGAAAATATCAGGCACTGCAGTGTAATTATGGAGCAGGGAGAGGCGAGTGGATGACGACCCAGAGTTTCTTAAATATTTTTCAAATTAGTTGATGCTTTTCCTTTTGGGGAGGAGGATGCTTTATCCCCCCTCCTTTCTATTTTTAGTTCTGGTCTAGAACAAGAGCTGGACTGTTTTTATGACACACACACATGCGCACACACAGACTCTCACACACACAGAAAACAATGTATAATACAGAGATACTAATAGCTGCTGTCACTCCAACATCTTGAGACACTGTTGAGTATGAGAAAGAGGAGGAGGGCTTAGGTTTTCATTTAGGAAAAAAGAGGAAAAGTGGAATCAGAATATCTGATTTACAAAGAGTACCCCAGTGGCCCTCCTTTCCTCCATTCACCTCCCCCTTTCCCAGTGCATGTAGAATTACAGAGCTAACAGGGGCTTCTAGAGAGAATATGAGTCCTCTGGTTACTTGTAGGCCCGGCCCCCCCCCCCACCCCCTCACTGCCCAGAGTCCTGAATACTCAAGGAGAGGGAAGAATGTCCCTTAATGTACAGCTTCTTTTTTGCTTGAAGCCTGATTTCTTTCAAGCCATGAGATTATGGCCCTGAGTTGGTCCACATGGCTGCTTTTATAGGAATAGATCAGCAGGGTTTGGCAGGAGCATGGAAGAGGGGAGGGAAGGAGGAGGCCAGTACTGGGGGTGAGGGAGTTGGTTCTGGACTCCTGGGTGTCATTCTCATCTCATGTGTGGAAAGGGGATAAGGATATCTGCCATGCAGGATGGTGGTGAGGCCATGAGATAATGGGTGCGAAGGGCCTGGGGCCATGGCTGGCACATGGAGGGGGCTGATAATGTTAGTCTCTTTTGTCCAGTTCACAGATGGTGCAGTCAGTCTCAACCATAGCAGGAACCATAGTATCCTTGGTGCAGGGTTGAACAAAGGATACACACCTCTGGCCCTGGGGAAGTCTGATGTGTGGAAGCTTCCAGTGTAATGGGGGAACTTCTGCCCTTGAGGGGCCCCCGGTCTTAGGGAAGAATTACAGCGCCTTTTGTGGGGGCTCCCCAGTCTTATGAGAGTTCCAGCCCCTGATCCGGGAAGTAGTCCAGTCCAGTGGGAAAAACCCAGCTTCTGGTCAGGATGGAGGGCTTCTAATCTGGTTGGGGAAACTGAGCCCCTACCCTTGAGGAAACCCTAGTCTGGTAGAGGAGACACAGCCTCTATGCTGGTGGGGGGGCGGGGGCGGTGCTCCTAGTGTGATGGTGGAGACAATTCTTGCTCCAGGGAAGCTCTAAATTTGGTGAGAGATGTATAACCCTGGCATAGTAAAATCCCGGTCGAATGGGGTAGACAAAGGATGTACTGGAGGGATTTCAGCCTGGTGAGAGTAACAGCCTAAAGAAGGCGCCTCTGATGGGAGATACCAGAAACTGTCCTCAGGGAGCCCCCCAGACTGCTGGGGGAGGCAGACCCTTTGGCCTCGTGGAGTGACAGTATGATCTGGGGAGGCCTTTTCTGTAGTGACAGATCCCCCAGTCTTATTGAAGAGACATAGTACCCATTCTGAGGCAGCTTCGACCCTGACAGGGATGGCAGGGCGAATAAAGGCAGGCAAACTGCAGAAACCCCAAAGAAAGGGAGACACACACTGTTCAGTCTTGCTGGGGAGAAATCAACCCAAGCCCATCAAAGTGGCAGATGCCCGGAGAGGCTGGGCGTGCTACGCTAGATGTGTAAGGTCAGTTTGGAAGGCCGGCCGGCCCCTTTTCCTCAGTTCCCGGAAATCTCCCTTTTCAGCACCACGGTCAGCGGCCACACAGCGGGCGCGCGCCGCCCGGCCCTTCTGCGTGTCTCTCCGTCCACAGGGACTGCGGGTTTGAGGGACAGACGGCCAGGGTGTGTGAAAGGCGATGGGCCGCCTCCCTCGCGCGTCTCTGAGCGAGTATCTGTCTCCCCCATGCGTCCGCAGCTCCTCGCAGAGGCGTCGGGAGTGCGCATCAGCATCTCCATCCTGTGCTGCCGCTGGGCCCGCGCCTGATCCCGCGAAAAAGGGGGACGCTTCCTCTATGTCCTCTTCCACTCCAGAGTTAGGAAGGGGGTCAAGCCTTCCTCCTGGGGTCAGCAGGAGTGGGACAAGTCTCTCTGAAAGCCTAGGGGTGTGCGTGGGGGGGGGGTTGTTGCTGCAAAGAGGTCAACTTACTATTGATGTCTTGGGACACTGGAGGGCTGACTAGGAGACGAACAGCCTCTTTCTGAGCTCTGGCTGCCCTGCTCACAGTGTCAGGGTCAGCTTTGGGTCTGTATCTGATCTCAAATGCTCCCCTCCCCCAGTCTGGAACTGCCTGCATCAGTCTTATGAGAGTCTTGTGCAGGAACACCTGGTTTCTGCCAGGGACCCTGAGGGGTTCATCCCATTCCAACTTCAGGTCAGGAGATCGGGACACGACAGTTACTCTGTGCCAGCTCTTCCTCTTTCCTCTCTCTCCACTGCCTGGTTCGGGCTCTTAACATCTCCCACAAAAGACATGTTCACGGCCCCTGCTTCTTTCTGAACCTGAACCTTAACAGATTGACATGGTCCAACAAGCTCCCCATCATTTCACTCCTCATACCCAAACTCCTCAGAGGACAAATAAAGAGGTTGAGGGATGCGGACCCAGAGAGATACCCCATCTCCATACCTGCCTCCATCCTCATTAAAGGCAAATATGGAATCAGCAAAAAGAAAAAAAAAAACAAATAAAAAGTGCTAAAGTCATCCAATTAATAATTATTCTGACGGACTCATCAGAATTCACAGCCAGGCCAAGGAAAGGGTGGAAGAAGGGGGTCAGAGAGGACAAATGTGGGGGGCGCCTTCTTGTCCCTCACCCTCAGGTGAGAGGAAAAGAGCCTCCTGCCAAGTTCTCGTTTTCTCGCTTGCTCCTTTTTTTTTTTTATGGGGCATCCTGAGTGTAAAAAATATGACTTGCCTTTATGGTGCTCCAACAGGAATGAAGCTATAAAATTATGAACAGTTTTTATGACGGCTATTCGGGGGATGCTTTTATATTGATGGTATACAGCCTGAATCTGTCTTTTTTGCATCCCACCCCCTTTCCCTGGGTGGGGAGGGGAAGTCTGTGTAACTATTTTTCATGCATTTAATATATTAATTATCCGGTAAATGCTCCCCAGGCTGTGCTCGGGACATTGGAGAGTGACAGGTTCTCAGCGAGCCTCCAAAGGCAGCGCATCAGCCTGCAGTGTATTATGTCGGCGAGGTCAGGGTGGGGTTAATGTAACTTTTTATTTGCTGATTTTTCATAGGCGGGAGCAAAGCTAGGAGGGAGGGAGGGAGAGAGGGAGAGTGGGAGAGGGAAGGATAGAGGGAGGAGGGGAGGGAGGAGAAGGTGCCACGAGAGCAGAGATAATGGTGAGGCACATCTCTCCACCCCCAATTCACCTCTGTCAATGCCAGGAGGTTTGATTAGGTGGGAAAGGAGCATGTGGCCTCTCCTGGCTTGCTTGGTTGCCCAACAGCACACACGTGTGGTGACTCTTCTGAGCTCTCTTTTGCTGCATCTTGCACACTTGAATGTGGGCACAGTTTCACCATTTGACTCCTTCTCACTCTCTGAAACCAAAACCCAGAATCTCAGGCCTGGAAAAACCTGTAAGGTTACGTGAGGAATGGCTGGCCAGCTTTACTTTGCAGCTGTCAGATGAGCGCTTGTACACAGACACTTGCACACTGCCATGTGGCCTTGTGCACACATGTGGGCTGGCTTTGTCACCTGGTTCCACATTGTCCCTCCTGCTCTCACATATCAAATGCTCACGTAGAGCCCTTGCCCAATCACAAAGCATAGCTTCTGGCGATTAAATAAGGGGAGTGAGGAATGGGTCCCTCTGGCCACGGTTTCTCATCTCTGTCATGATACCAACTGTCCTCATGTCTAGAGCTGAGACCCTGTCCATCCTGAAAGAAAGGAAAAACATCAGACAACCAGACAGCCCATCACTGCCTGGGTGATGTGTGGTCCAGGTTGCCCAATGCCAAGATGCTCCTTGGACCTTTTTGTGCTCCAGGTCTTAAGATGGTGAAGGTTGCTGCTTAGCCCTTTCTGTCCCTGGCCTTCTGCCCTTGCCCCGCCATCTGCCGGCCCCAAGAGGGCAGCACAGCTGGGTCTTCTCTGCTTTTACTAATTGTGATCCTGAACACCTGACTCCCGGCTCCCCAAGCCTCTGGAGCTTTTATTTACTTATTTATTTTGGTGGGTTTTTTTTTTTTTTACTGTAAAAATGTTTAATCATTCAGAAAAGTATAGACATTATTATTATTACTATATTTTATTATTGATGTAGGCACTTTTGTGTGTTTGAGGCAGAATAAGGACTACTCCTTTTGAACTAGGAGCCCAGACGCTGGGGTTCAGGGCCTCAGCTCTGCCTAGCTGTGCTGTTCAATGCCCCTTTTCCTCCACCAAAGAAGACAAAGAGAGGGTGAATACTTCTGAGACTAGGCAGATGCACCCGTCCTTGTCCACAGGTGGCACTGAAGCCAGAGTGTGAGAGTGTGTGTGCATGTATGTGTGTGCACGCACAAACACGCCCTATCTACCTCCAAGGGGACAAGTTAAGAGTTGGAATCCTAGTAACAGAGGGGCCTGGGTTCAGGTCCTTGCTTTGCCGCTTCCTGCTCTGTGACCTTGGGAGAGTTTCTTCACCACTTTCAGACTCAGTTTCTGCATCTGTGAATTGAAGGTAATTATATTGGGAGTGAAACCTTCTAGGAATGTTGTAAAGAATAAAGAAGTTAATACCTGTAAGGTGCTTAGCTCAGTGCCCAGTACTATTGCTATTGTTATCATTATTAATTATTTAGATTCCACCCACTCCCACCCATCCATGTTTGTACAACTAATCTCTACGAAGTTACTACCCCTCCACAGGTTTGCAAATTCTGCATTCCAGGTGGCTGTTTCCTCTTAGGCACTTGGTCTGAGTTGCGGCACACTGTGAATAGGTGTGCAGTAGTGTCTAATTATGGCCCAAACACCCGAGCAGACTTAGCATGCATTTGCCTTTGTCGTCCCTATGAAGCCAGCATAGGGAGTAGCATTAAAGAGTCAATGTTACTGGGCTCCTCTTGAGGGCTGTGGGTGTCCTATGCATTCCCTGCTTTATTTTTCTCAATGGCCTTATGAGGTATACACTATTATTAAACCATCTCACTGGGGAGGAGCCTGAGGGTCAGGGAGACACAGTCAATGACAGGCCAGCCTGAGGTCACCAGGCAAGAACCAGGATTGGGATTCAAGGCCACCCTGCTCTGAAGCTGGTGTTCCTCCCATTCCCTCAGGCTGCCTCTCACTCTGTTTTTAAAATGATACATCAGACTAAAGCCGTGATGATAGCAATCTTGCCGAAATGTAAGTGCCTACTCTCTATCAGGCACTGGGGAGGGTCTCACAAGGATGAGATGTCGTTGCTGCCCTGGAGGAGTCTGGAGGCTGCATGGGGGAGATCAGACATAGAGAAACAGTAGCAGTTGAGGTACCAGCACTACTCCTGAGCTTCTAACAATACTGTCAGTAACAACCACCAGGAGAGTTAATGCTTACTCTGTGTCAGACACTTTTCCAAGAACATTATCCCAAATAAACTTGTTTTATCCTCATAAGACAGGTACTGTTATTACCCAATGGTCCACAGGTAAGAAACTGAGGGGCAGAGAGTTGAAGGTGCAGAGGACTTGCACACCCTGCAAGTGGAAGCTTCTGGATTGGAACCAGGATGGGCTGACTCGAGAGGTGAAGCTCATAACCTGCTGTGTGCCAGCTGCCTGCATTCCCACAGCTCCCTCGCCAGTTTGGATCCTCAGTCTCCTTTAGGTGTGTATAAATTTGTTGGCCATATTAAAATTTTTATCTTTGCCAAGTATTTAACGAAAGTATCATCAGTGCCATGTTTCTCATCATAATGGTTCTAAGAATGGTAGCTCTCATTTGAGACCCTACTACATGCCAGGCACGAGGTAAGTACTTTATCTACATCACCACATTTCGTTTTCTCAACAACCTCGTGAGTGGATACCATGATGGTCCCCACTTTACAGATGAGGAAACTGAGGTTTTGAGGAGGTTAAGTAACTTGCCCAAAGTCACACAATAAGTGGTGGGACCAGCATGTAAGCCCAGGCAGCATGTCTCCAGAGCTTGAGCTGTTAACCCAAAACTCAATAATGGGAGAGGAGCCTGTGGAATCAAAGGGAGAAGCCCCCTGTTGCCTCCCTCCATCCCAGTCACACACCCTCTCACCCTCTTCCTCTCTGCCCCTCACAGAGCTGCAACGTAGAATTTCCCCAGAACCATATATATGTACATATCTGTATGGATTTTTTCCATGAATGTGATCATTCTCTTGTATTTTCTGTAGCTTGCTTTTCTTTCTCATTTGTTGTCAGTATATGGAGATCTATTTCATTCTTTTAACCTCTACCTAATATTGCACAGAATGGATTCACCATAATGCTCCCAATGATGGACATGTGGGTTGTTTCCAATTTTTTGATACTGATGCAATGAGCAATGCTTCCCTGAACATGCTAATACAGGGCTTTATGCACATGTGCTCAATACTTAGAAGTGAGATTGCTGAATGAAAGAGAATATGCCTTTAAAATGTTACAGCAGTTGCCAAACTGTCCTCCAAAAAGGCTCATGCTCTCCCCGGGCACATGAGAGGACCCCCATTACCCTGTATCCTTGCCATTAATGGCTATTGTACATCTTTTGTCCATTTTTGCTTAGCTGATATATGAAAAAAATATTTTTGTTGTTTTAATTTCCCTGATTACTACTAATATTGGGGACCTTTATATTTCTTTGCTGTCTTTTCTATCTTCTTTGACCGTTTTACATCTTATCTATGTATATGCTTTGCCCCCTTTTTTTTTTTTTGTAAGATTGGCCCTGAGCTAACATCTGTTGCCAATCTTCTTTTTTCTTCTTCTTCTTCTCCCCAAAGCCCCCCAGTACATAGTTATATATTCTAGTTGTGGGTCCTTCTGGCTCTGCTGTGTGGGATGCTGCCTCAGCATGGCCTGATGAGTAGTGCTAGGTCCACACCCGGGATCCAAACTGGGAAATCCCGGGCTGTTGAAGTGGAGCACACGTGCTTAACCACTTGGCCATGGGGCCGGCCCCGAGCTTTGCCCATTTTTTGATTGGGTTGAGGACTTAAGGTTTTTATTTTTTATTTTTATTTTTTTCCTAAGGATTGGCACCTGTGCTAACATCTGTTGCCAATCTTCTTTTTCTTTTTCCCCAAAGCCCCCCAGTATATAGTTGTATATTCTAGTTGTGCTATGTGGGACACCGCCTCAGCAGGGCCTGATGAGTGGTGCTAGGTCCGCGCTCAGGATCTGAACCAGCAAAACCCTGGGCTGCTGAAGCAGAGCGTGCAAACATAACCACTCAGCCACCGGGCTGGCCCAATCAGGGTTTTTATAATATTATTTTTCTGAATATGAAAGTAATATATTCTAAATGAAGAACATTGGAAAACAGACAATAATAAAGAAAATAGATGTCAGACATAATCCCTCCACCCTGAGATAATACTTGGCAACATATTGGCGCCACTTTTTTTCTATGCAAATATATGAGCTTCCTACCCCCACTCTTAGCAGAGCATGGAATACACAGTCTTATCCCCCTTTTCCCACTTGACATTCTATAGGGCACATTTCCCTGTGTTATTAAATATTTCAAACACAATGTTTACGTTTGCTCAGTATTGATGAAATTGCTATGTCAAAATTTATTTAACCATTATTTTAATTGCTGGATGTACAGGTTGCTTCCAATTTCTCACTATTATGAATAATGCTACAGTGAACATCTTTGTATGTAGATCTCTGTCCACATTTCTGATTATTTCCTTAGCACAGATTCCTCGAAGTGGAATTATTGGGTCAAAGGGTATAAATTTGTAAAGATTTTTGATCCATATTGGCAAATTGCTTTCTAGAAGGGTCATATTGATTTACATCCCTACTAAGCATGTGGGAGATGCACATTTAAGTGCACACTTTATAATTAAAAAAAAAACCTTTTCGATTGGGAGGTAAACGTACTCATTATTGTCTTAGTCATCACTCTCTCTTGCAATGGGGTTAAACATATTTTCTTCACCTCTTGGCCATTTGTATTCGGCCGTGAATTGTCCGTCCATGTTCACTGCCCGCTTTCTATTGGACTTATCTCCATTTTTGAGACAAAGAAACTGACACTTGGAGTAGTTAACTAACCTACCCACAGTTACTCACCTGGCAACAGGCAGTCGGGATCCAAACCTGTCTTACTCCAAATCTCAAGCTCTCGCATCACGCTGCTTCTCTTTTGTTCCAGAGCGAGAGTCTGCACACCACTGCTCAGCCTGCTGACTGTTTTCATATATGAAATTATTGGCGCCCAGCCACGCCCATTTATTTACTATCGTCTATGGCTACTTTTTCACTACAATGGCACAGTTGAGTAGTTGCGACAGAGACCATACGGCCCACAAAGCCTGAAGTATCTGCTATCTGGTTTTACAGAAATGTTTTACAGAAAACGTTTGCTGACCCCTGATCCAGAGCAGCCACATTCAGTAGTAGTCACATCTTAAAAGGTAAAAAGAAACAGGTGAAATTAATTTTGAGTATATTTTATTTAACTCACATAACCAAGATATTATCATGTCAACATGTAATAAACATAAAATTATTGAGGCATTTTATGTTTTTTGTCCTGTTTTTGGAATCTAATGTGTATTTTGCACTTAGAGCACATCTCAGTTTGGACTAGCCAAATTTCAAGTGTTCAGTACATATGGCTAGTGGCTTACCATATGGGACAGCGCAGCTCGAGATCCCCAATTATTTTCCAGTTGTGAAATAGGACAATGCTAATCCACTCACTTCACAGGGTTGTTGCAGGAATTGAATGAGAGGCTACATGTGCATGCGGTTTGTAAAGCATGACATACATGTGATGGGTTTTGATTATAATCATGGGGTGGGGGATTCAGGGATGCCTTGCCTTCCATGCTGAAGGATGGGTAGGAATGTGATAGGCAGAGGGTAGTTGGTGCAAAGGATAGTTCAAATGATCAAATACATACACACACACACACACTCCTACTCATACCACATTTTCATTTCTTCCTTTCACTGGTTCAGTGTCTCCTGAATAGTACTCAGGCTCCTGGAGGGCAAAAGTTATAATCACTCAGTTCGGAAGAGACTGTTCCATTAATTCCTTATTAATTCCTTAAATGTTCCATCATTTCCTATTGGCTGTGCCCGTGGCCACTGGAGGTATCTGCCTCTGAATCACCCTGCTTGGCCACCATCCAGAATTAAAATTTGGGTTTTTTTTACTACTTCATTCATTCATCAAACACTTATTGAATACCTATTGTCCACTGGCTTCTGAGATGGGAGTTCTTATTACATAAAGGATTTTCTCAGAAGATACACTTGCAACAAAGGTATTGAAATTAAAAAGGAAAAGCAATGAAGAGGTACATGTGTATAGGCTTAGAGCTGATGTAACATGAAATTATACTCCGAGCTTCTTGGCAACCAGGGCAAAAAGGGAAATAGATTGGATTACATCATTTCCACTATCTGGGAGAAAAATATACGCTACTTTTTTCAAGAGAGGCAAATTGTTCCCAGGCACTACATTCAAGCTGGCAGGCATTGCCAGAGGCATTGCTCAGGGGCTCGGAGCAGCATCATGGATCAGGCCTCCCACTGCATTTTACAGCAGGAGCAGCCTGGATTTCATGTGGCTGTTTCTTGTATCTGCCCTCAATAAAAGTTGAGGGCACAATGTGCAAGCTCAGGCTCAGGGAAGGCGATCCTGCAGGAGGCTAACCTAATGTGGTCCAGGTGTGGGGCTTTCTAGGGATTTAGCCGGAAGCAAGGCAAGGGTTTAGAATGCCCATGGGAGCGTCTGCCCCAGCGGTCTGTCAAACCCAGTCCAGCCTCTTCTTTCCCACTGCCACCACCTTAGGGTGGGGCTTCATCATTTTCCGTCTCCTTTCTCATCTGCCTCCTGACTCTTCTCCACCCAGCAGCCTGTGGTCTTTCTAATACACAGACCCCATCGCCACCCCCATGCTCCACAGGCTTAAAATCCATCAATGACCCAAGGGGTGGGATTTGGGGTGAATTTGTTTGCTCTCAGCTTGGAACTTTTCGTCATTGTTTGAATTCTTTATAACAAGGATGAATAATGCTTGCAAAAACAATAGAATAATCTTACTTTAGAAAAGAGAATGTGGATCAAGACACCCAGATGTGCCAAGATTCTAATAGTGGTTAATTCTGAGTGATGGGACTATTGCTGACTGTTTTCTTTTTTCTCTATAAAGTATATTTTTAAAGTAAAAAATATATATCATTGAATTTTCCATTTTGCTTTCATGTCACCTAGCACCCAACCACTTCTCTGAACTCTCACAGCTTCCTTTGCATAGACTACATTAATTCGGCACCTACTATGTGCCAAGCACGGTGCTAGGCACTTAAAAATATGTAAATATTACTGTATTTAAACCATGTGTTGAGTCCATTTTATGGATGAAGAAACTAAAGTTAGAGAGGCTATGGAACCTGCATGGGGTCACAGGGCATGAGTGACAGCCGTGACTAGAACCCAGGCAGGGTGAAGCAAGAGTCTGAGTTTTCTGCTACATCATAAGCTCCTACTTAGGACGTTAGGTCTTTTCTTTCTTCACCCTAGCACAGTACTTGGCATATTCTAGGTGTTCAATAAATGCTTACTGTTGAATAAAGGTACTTCCTAAATATCACTTCTGTGGTGGGATATTCTTGAGATGCTAATCGATTTTTTTCTCCCCTCATAACTTCCCCTCCCTCCACCCCTCAGTACCACGGCCTCAGTGGAGGGATGGGCAGGGGGAAAGTGGAAATCAGGAAGGTTTCTGGGCTTTGGTTTTCAAAGCCTTAGGCCCTCGGGAGAATGGACAGTGTTTCCAGCTTGAGAGTTTAGACTTTGCTGGACCTCAGAGGGTGAGGCTTGGGCCCAGGCAGACCCCTGAGAGCCAAGAGGACATGGCTGAGAGGTGAGTCCAGGCAGCTGGCATCTAGATAGCTTCATGGAGAATCCCAGGCCCCGATAAGCAGAATCACTAATATGCCTTCCCTCCTGGCCTGGAAGAGCACAGAACTGAAGATGCTACTTGGGCAAGCAAGAGGGTCCTCCCGGAGGGTGCCTGGGTGAACAGATAACACGGTGGATCACATGATACCCCTCAGCCTCAGCACTGCATCAGCTCCTGTATCTTAGAAGTAAGTCCAGGGAAAGGGCCAGAGCTGGAAAACCCAGCAATGCCCGAGACTGCATTTTTCCCACTGCCAGTGGAATGAGGACTCTGAATGGAAATTAAATTATATTAAAAGAAAATAAAGAAAGTTTTATCTTACACTTTGAGTCTTTGGACTGAGACTTTTACTCACCGCACTTAGCTGGGCATTTCCTCTGGGCTGGAGAAATACATTCTGAGGCTGCACCGTCCTCTGAGTATGCAGAAGGAAGCCTGGAATTTCAAATCACCCACTGAGGGCAGGAAGTCCTCAGAATTTGGAACCCAAAAGAGTGGCTGACATCGTAAGACAAAAGTTAAGGAGATTGATAGGTGTTCTCCTCACCTGGAAGGTCTCCCTGCCTATGTGTGCAGGTGGGCCGGAGGACCCCCCTTGTAGGCAAAGATGAGTCTTTCTGCACCCATCATGCTCACAGACAGGAACTTGCCTTAGACCCACAATTCCACACCATCGACCATGATAAGAATGATCTTGGCCTAAAAAACTTTCAGAGCAGATATGACTGGTTGCCCATATCCACTTCATTAGTGCCCTGGTGGACTGACTCCTTCTGAACGGCACTGTTCCCTGGGGGACCTTCAAGATGACTGAGCCATGAAATGGCCCCCCAGGGGATAAAAAAGAAGGAGGTCTGCTGAATGAAGTCACTTACCGGTGCCCCTTTGCATCTGAGCCTATGCCTGTTAAGGACGGTGAATTTGGCTTTGCCATGCTTGATGCTGTCAGATCTTGGGCTGCGGGGGAAGAAGGGACAAGACCAGTGGACCAGCAGGCTGGCTGCAGTGTAGTGAGAATGTCATTCAGTTGGAAGGTCGGGTTCAAGTTTCTCCCTCCCTCTCTCCCTTCCTCCCTTTCTCCCTTCCTTCCTTCCTTCCTTCCTCCCTCCCTCCCTCCCTCCCTTCCTTCCTTCCTTCCTTCCTTTCTCTCTCTCTCTTTCTTTCTTTCTTTCATTAGATAATCTGCTTTTCTTTTTCTTTAGGTCACATTGGTTTATAACATTATATAAATTTCAGGTGTACATCATTATATTTCAACGTTTGTTGAATATAACCTATTTACATTGTGTTCATTACCAAAGTCTAGTTGCCATCCATCACTGGTTCAACTTTCAACTCTGCTCTTACCTGCTAGGGCTGGCCACCCCACTCCCCTTTTTGAGGTTTGGTGCCCTCGTCTGTTAGAAACGCTGACGCACACGGCTGTGGGGGTGGGGGCACCTGGGAAGCTCTCCAGGCTTCCCCTAAGGATCCCTCATCCTATTGCACTAGCAGTAGCCTCATCCAGTCTTAGCTGCAACCCCATGTCACCCGTGGAAATCCCGTTATCCCATGAAAATGGTGTGATTCAATGCAGTTAGGATAAGGAGGGACTTGGGAGCAGCCGCTAGTGGTTACGCTGCTGCAGCTGGAAAGCAAGTAGCCTCTTTATTGCCAGAAAGCCCTGGGTATCTCCCAGCCTAGTGGGTCCGCAAGCTGGTGCTGGGTCTTCTGGCTGAACCTACACCTTCTATAAGCCAGATATCCCACGTTTCAAACACTTTTATTATGCTATTATTTTTTAAAATAAACACTTTTATTATTATGTGGGGAGGTTGGTGTTAGTTGTAGGGCCATTCAGAACAAATTAACTCTGAGTCTGGAATTCTTTTTGTTTTAGTTGAGATTTTCACAGCAAGAAAGCCCCTAGGGTGACAACCTTTCCTGTACATCATCTCATTCAATCCTCAGGATACGCTGGTGGGGCAAGCTAGGTGGCCATTATTTTACCTTTTAAATACCTCTCTATTCTATCCACATTTCTCCATCACCTCCGCCACCTTCCTAGTGTAAGCAACTGCCACTTCTTTTTCTTAAGCTTTTTGAGGTGTAACGTATTTAATAAAGTACGCAAACCCTAAGTGTACAGTTTGATGGATTTTTACACCAGTGTAGACACCATCCGGATGGGGATGCAGAACATTCCCGGATTTACGGCAGGTTCTCTTCTCCCTCACAGTCACTATCCCTCCCAGGATAACGATTATTCTGACAACTGTCCTTATAGATTTCTGTCACTTGTTTTTGAGTGTCATTCAAACAGAAACATACACTATGCCTTCTCTTCTGTTGTGAGATTTATCTGGGTGGTGTGTATCAGTAGATTGTTCATTTTCATTGCTGTATAATGTTCCATTGTGTGGATATACCACAATTTATTTGCCCATTCTGCTGTTGTTGAACATTTGGGTTGTTTCCAGCTTTTCGCTCTTCCAAATAAAGCTCATGTCTTTTGGTGGGCCTTCTGCTGGGTCATAGGGTATACTTATATTTAACTTTAATAGATATTATCAGATATTTCTTCCAAAGTGGTTGTACTAATTTACATACCCATCAGCAGTGTATGAAAGTTCCAGTTGCTTGACATCCTCCCTTACTCTTGGTATTGTCAGTGTTTTCAGTTTTAGCCATTCTGATGGGCTTGTAGGAGAATCTTTTGGTGGTTGTACTTTGTGTTTCTCTGATGACTAATGATGTTGAGCATCCTTTCATTTTTTTATTGCAAGCCACTGTTAACACTCTCACACACCACCGAGAAGGACTCCTAACTGACCTTCCTGTTTTTGCTTTGGGCCTCTCCAGTCCCGTCTTCCCAGTACATCTACAGTGAGCTGTGTTCCTAACACCTCAATGGGCTTTCTCTTGCCCTTTGGATCAAGGGCTAATCCTTGACCTGTCCCCACCTGCTCAGGACTCTTGCTCACCTCTCCAGCTTCATCTAGACCATTCTCCCCCTTGCACTCCAGCCACTCTGGCCTCCTCTGGGCATTTGGGTTGTTTCCAGTTTGGGGCTGTTACAAATAAGCTTATGTCTTTCTCCTTCATCACATTCTGTAATTATATACTGACGTGATTCTTTGACTGGTGTCTGTCTTTGCTACTAAACTGCAAGCTTCATGGGAGCAAGCCTGGCACTTGTCTTGCTCATTGTTGTATCTCCAGTGCCTAATGTAGTGCCCAACATATAGCAAGTCCTCAATAAACATTTATTGAATGAATAAATATGCCCTCAGTTTACAAATGAAGAACCTGAGGCTCAGAGAGGAAAGGTGCCTTCGGGTTGCAGACCTGGGGCTAGAAACCAGGATTCCCGACTACTCAGTGCTCATTCTACTGCCATACCCTACTGCCTCTGATGAGAAAAGGCACTTTTCCATCACTTTTGCACAATTCTAATGTAAAGATTACTATGTCATGATTATTGTTGTTGTTATCATCTCCCCACCAGAACGTCAGCTCCCGGAGGGCAGTGAGGGTGTCTGTTTAGTTCACCACTAGATCCCCAGTATTCAATATAGTACCTAGAATATCAGAGACTGTTAACATGGGTTGGGTTGATGGTTAACTACTGGCTGAATTGAAGCATTGTTAGTATCGACTAGTATAAGGAAAAATGTCAGCTCCAGCTGAAAGCAGATGCTATGGGACTGTCTACATGTTTTCATTTTGCTAGGATTTTATGGGACTGATTATTGCCCAAATTAGAAAGCTTGGTGACAGTTACCTGGAAATCTGTCACAGGCTAAACAGTGTTCACGCAAACCTCAATAATCTAAAACTCACTCTGGTGGCACCTAGGCAAGTCAACCTTCATTTTCCCTCTTGGGGAAAAAAAAAAGTTAGCTTGAACCACGGAGGATAGAAACAAGAGAACACTTCAAAGGCCACAAGGCAACTACCAAAGAGAATTAGGACTTTGCTCATTGTTGGCAAGCAAATTGATGCTGCTCATTGCAAATGGATCTTATTTGCTCACCATCAAGTCTTATCTGCTCATCGAGCAGGTCTCGCTGCCGTGCCGCTTGGCAGCAGCTGGGTTCCAGGGATGGCAGCTCCGTGGGAGTAATAAAGTGGCGTTTCGTTTCCAATTGTCTCTCATTGAGACCTCTCAGTAATTCGGATTGATTGTCCTGTAGCCCAGCGCAGGGGGTGACTGACGGAGGTTTGTCTGGGCCAGGATTTTTATTGCTGTCTCAGGAACTGAATGATACACACAGCAGGTTGGTCCCGAGCTACCCAGGGACACTGTCCTTTCCAGCTGGGGGCCAAGACCTGCATGTGAGTGAGGTGAGGAGGCACTTTCAGGCCTGGAGTCAGGCTTCTGGACTCCTATCCATCCCTAGGAACAGGCCTGTGATGGTTTCCATCTCTTGCCTCTGCCTTGACCATGGTACCTCTGAATGCCTGGGGGCTTCAGGCTTTGTCTTCAGTGGGAATGGCTCATCCATCCTCTACAACCCATCCATCTGGGAGTCCCAGGGTGCTTCCAGGGGTGTGGCTCCAACACTCCTCCTGTGGCCTGGCCTAAGCTCTGGGTTCTTGCCTCTGTCAGGCAGAGAAGGTGGGTGAGGGGGTAGGGAGAAACAATAGCCCCTTAGTCCTGAGCTGTTTATCAGTTTTGTTTTTAGGAACAGGGAGAGGTAGAGGTTCTGGGGTGCCGTGGGTGAAGCTGGCAGCATGCTGCACACTCCCTCACACCAATAGCTATGCCACCAGCCAGAGTCTCGGCTCAGCTCAGAACCCTCTGGCAAGTCCTGCATTTAAAGGGCCAAGCCCCTCTGCCCCTGGGAACGAGGTCAGCCTTGTGCCTCTCATTCCCTTCCCTTTCAATTTCTGTGAATTTGAGTTCTCCTCCTGGCCCTGTCTCCTGTCTCCCCGCCTTCCACATCCCCATCCCCTCAGACCCATCTACCCCTCAACCCCATCTGACTGCCAATTGAAAAGGCCTGAAAATAATGTGAAATAATATAGTTTATCACCCAGAGGCTGCTGACAGGCAGCACGGCCATCTCTGAAAACAGGCGGGGAGGCTGGGAGGGCGAGGAAATTATAGGCTGCACAAAGGAGAAAAAGTTAAAGTGAGAGCTCCATAAAAGAAAGTGGAACTATTATGCTGCAAAATGCCAACTCATTACAAAGCGGCCAAATAGAGAAATACGGCGCTGCCTGTAATAGCAGTTTACAAGGCAACATTGTACAGCAACAGAAGAGACGCTGCTATAATTTGCTCTAACAACTCCAATTATCCCTTTTATTGATTTGGCAACACATTTAATAGGAGTAGCCACACCTCTTCTGTTACAAATCATTAAAGGTGTTGAACGGTGTAATTTTAAAATTGTCCTCCTACCGTTGTCAGTATGACAGCATAATTCCCCCTGATTTCGGCTATGCAAACACTGAGGCACGGTCATCTCCCCCTTACAAGGCCAGAGATGTTGTCAGCCTGGGGTTTTTGTGCAGAAACATCCATTTAAAACGTATCTTTTTTCCCCAGCCAGCTCTCCTAATTGCAGTGAGGTTGGTTTAGTTTTTCTCCCCCTTTCTCTCTCACTATTTGCCTCTTTTCTTCCAACTAGGAGGTGTGTGTGATGGGGACGGTGGAGGGAGGAAAATAAACAGACTGTTTGGCCTTCTCTTTCTTCGCCGGCAGCCTTAATTGCTGCTTAAATCTGGGCCCTGCACTTAACATCCGGGGGGCAGGCCCCGCGCGCCCTGCACAGCCTCGGGAGGCCCCGCCCGCGCGCCCCCGGGAGCGGCCGGCGTGCACGCGCTCTCGGCAAGGCTGGCGCGCACAAGTCCGCCGAGCCGCGCGGCCCGCGGGGCAGAGGGAGGACGGGCGGGGTCCAGGGCCGGCTCGGGGTCCCGGGTCGGGTGGGAGAGGTCCGCCGGGTGCGCTGGGAATCGCGGCGTCGGGAGGGCGGGGAAGCTCAGGCCGAGGGATGTGCAGAATGGGCGTCGAGTAGGGGAGGCGAGCGCCAAAGGGTTGGATGAGGGTCAGGTGGGATGAAGAGACCCCGGGCGGGGGTGCCGGAGGGTGAGCCCCTGCGCCGCCGCGCCTCCTCGCGTCGAGCCCTCTCTGTCCCGATGGAGCCTTTTGTGGGGTTATTTGCCCTGAGTCGGTCTCCCTCACCTGCCTACCAGCTCCTTAAGGGAGTTTTGTCATTTTTGTCACCGCCACTCCAGTGTTTAGCCCAGGGAGGAGACCCTCAACAGATCCTTGTTGAATGGAGGGAGACAGGGTGTGAGAAAGGAGTTTGAGGAAAGTAGGTGACAGGGCTCACGTGGTGGGAGGAGGCCAGTGTGGGGGCAGGTGACTTGTGGGGTGTCTGACCCTCTGCTGTTAGGTGGCCGTGGAAGGGTTGTGAGGGGTGAGTGGGGCAGGCTCGTGTTCCTCTTCCCTTCCCCAAGACCACACCCAAAGACTCTCCAGTCCCCTGCGTGTGTGGGCTGTGCTCGCTTGTGTTCAAGTGCCTCAGGGGTGGCCCCTCTCCTAGGAGCTGGTGGCTAGGTGCTGTGGGGGAAAGGCGTGTGCTTTGAGGAGTCAGGGCCTCTGCGAAATCTTGGGCAATTTCCACCACCCTGCTTCTTTTCCTCCTTTTGATGGAGCTGGGCCTAGAGCCTCTCTGAGGGGGTGCTACCGTAGGGGACTTCCAGTGGGCCCGGCTCCTGAGCCAGTGATCAGAATGAAGCTGGCATCCTGGAAACACCTGCTCTGTGGCCTTGAGCTCTGGTCCTCTACCCCTGGAATTGAATCTAAGCTGCAGTAGGAGGGATTTAAGTCAGACCCAAAGAATTTTAGCTCTGAGGACTGCATGGTTTCAGATTAGGTGACTGGGGACTCCCTTAAGGTCAGGAGAGACACTTATTCTGCACTGGGCCAGCTGAAGGGCTCTTGGTTTGGAACAGGGGGATGCTGACCCAAGTGTAGTCATCAGAGGGAATCTGCAGGAGTGGGGCCCTTGGCCTGGCTCCTAGGACAGTTAGGGGATGCGAACCAGCCCCAGCAGCTGCCATCTCCTTGTCATGTGCCCACGCACCTGCACACCTTGTTTGCCTTCCTCATGGCCTGGCTCTTCCCCCACCTGACCTTACTGGGCCCCTCAAAGAGAAAGCTTGGCCATCCCCAAGCCCCACTCCCACATCCTAACAGGAGGAAGCTTGGGGTCTGCTGGGAGGGACTCCTGGGAAGGGACCCTCCTCTGTACTCCTGCCCCGCAGAGGTGTTGGCGTGTGTATGTACATGTGTGCATGCATTTATGGATGTCTCCCTCTTGCTCTCTTGCTCTCTGTGTCTCCGCTTCTGTCTTCCTCATCAGCACCTCTGGGTTTCTCTTTGTGCCTTTTTCTCTCTGGCTCTTTTTGTGCTTCTCTTCATCTCTGTGGTTTTTGCTCAGTGTATCGAAATTGCTGTTTCCATGCTTGCTCTCTCCCACCAGACCATGGGCTTTGTGAGGGCAAAGACTGGCTTTGTCTCCCCATGCCTGCACAGAGGAGGTGCCTAATCCCTTTCTGTGGAATCAATGAGCGGATATCTGACTCTGCCGCGGAATCCTTGTGTGTCTGTCTGCATCTTTCTGGATCTCTGTGGCTCTCTCGGAAGCTAGTTTTGTAGCTCTGTGTATAGCAGTATCTGGTTTATTCTCAGGTAGGTATGGGTTTCTTGGGGTGTTTTTCCTCTCCTGGTCTTTGTCTGTCTGGAGATGCTGGTCTGCCTGCGTGTCTCTCGGTATCTAGCCCCACATCTCTCCCCACGCCTGCTGGTTTCCGACATGGAGTGTAGAAAGTGCTGTGTGCAAAGCAGGTGTGCTCCTTGGGTATTCCTGTTGAGGGAGCTGGACTTCCAGGTCTGCCCCTGTCCCCATGTGGGTGAGCTTCTCGCAGACTCTTTATCACAAGAGGCTGTGAGCACCCAAAACTGATCACCTCCTCAGCATTGGGTGGGGGGTGAGCTGTGGTCCTCTCCATCTCTTCCTCTCACCATGACCCCAATCACAGCATCTGCCCTCCTCTAATTGGCTGATGTCAGTGAAAGTGGGGGAGGGAAGGCTGATGTCTAAGGAGGAAATCCCATTAGGGGAGCGGGAGCCAAGTTATTAGTGGTTAAGATGTAATTGGAGTTAGTGAATAATCTCATTCAATTCATCACGTATTTATGGCGCACCCAGCTGTGTGACCTTGGGTGAGGTGCCTCACCTCTCTGATGAAATAAGGCCTCAATGTTTGCCAAGGACCTCTGGATTTCTGGCGTTCTGAGTCCCTGAAGCTGGAAGGTATCGCTTTCCACTGAACTCTGATAACTTGCTACTGCCTCTCTCCTGGGAGGGCTCATACCTTGCCTCTGAATTATGTGCATAATTGTCCGAGTTCCCCTCCTCAACTCTGCACTCTTTATCCCCCACAATTAGGTCCCTTGCACACAGTGGGTGATTTATCAGTTTTTTGAATGGATGACCGAATGATTGAATACTCGGCACTGTGATTAATAACAAAGAAATAGAATTCTACGACCCTGCACTTAAGCAGCACGTAGTTTTTTGGGGGGTAACCTGCCCCTTGCTAGCTTTGTGAACTTAAGTGAGTTCCCCCGCCTCTTTGTGCCTCCTCATTAATACTATGCAAGTAATAGCGGCTACCACACAAGGGTTTTGTGAGGATTAAATGCGATCATGTGTATCGTTAAATCCCTAACGCAGTGTTGGCGCTTCGTAGACCTTACTTGCTGTGTGTTCCTGCTCTGTTCCTGAGTGAAGGAGGGGCGCTAAACCCAACAGACACTGGAAGGGCAGAAATCAGTGCTAGGCGGGTTTCGGATGGAGGCTGGGGAGTGGGGAGTCTCTCTTGGCGGGTTAGACCCTGCTTTCTTGTGCCCCCCCCAACCCCACCAAGATAGATGGCAGGCGCTCAGAAAGTATTTGCTGAATTAATGAATAAAATGAAACCTATTTCCTTGTAGCTAAAGATCCGGGAAGGTCCCGAATGAGGCTCCTCAACTGATTCGCCTGGGATCTTTAAGAAATCCATTTCCCACCCCGACAAATCCACCGTGCCCCACCCCCCCCATATTGATTCAGAATCTCTAGGCTTGGGCTCAGAATCTAATATTTTTTAAAGCTGTCCAAGTGATTTTGACATGTGGACAATTTGGGATACCCTGGCTTAGGACATGACCAAGATTATATGTATTTAATGTACATTTGAAAATAACTGTTATCTGGTTTTAAGATATAAACATTAAATATTATTATTTGAACATTGTTTATAAAAACCTGCATTCATATAACATGGGGTTATAAAAACCCTGTGTTCCACCCCCATGTCTCCTTAGCTACACTGGGGGCATTTTGAAGGTAACACTGGAGTCTGGGGGGGGTGGGGGAGGGATGAGTATTGAAGTGAGGGTTGGCACTGGGACTAGAAGAAGAGCTTAGCCCTGGTCACAGATGTGAAGGGACCAAAGGGAAAGTGAGCAGGCTGGAGCTTTCTGCAAAGCTGTAGACTCTCGAGCAAGTTACTAGCCCCCACCTCCTGGAGTCTGCAGAGAGCTTCCCCTGAATTCTCCCCTCCCCAGCCTTGTGAGGGGACACAGGAGCTGGAGAAAGCAGCTTTACCCCTCACATCGTGGCTCAGCCCAACCTTAATTTTCCAAGGAGTAAAGACAGAGGTAGGATGAGTAACTAAAAAAAAAAAAAAAAAGTAATAATAAATGCAAGCTTCTCTGTGGAGCTTTGTGATGTGTTTGAGTTTTCGGCATCCTTGGTTTATTGTGTCTGCTATGCTTGTCATGACAAGGCATTGCTGCTTCTACTTAGATATGGCCAACACGTGCTGGGGCCCTACTGTATAGCTGCTAACCCAGCCCTGAGAGATAGAGTCATTATTATTTCCATTTTACAGATGGGGGACTGAGGCTCAGAGTGATTGACCTACCCGAGTATATACAGCCAGCAAGAGGTAGAGCAGGGAAGTGAACCCAGGTCTCGACCCCAGGGCCTGTGATTTCCCCCCATGCCTTCCTGGGAAGGGTCCCAAGCCAAGAGGTTGGAGAATTCGCTCTGAATGTGGCTGAGCTCCAGCGAGGATGCAGTTGCCTAAGGCCCGATCACTGCTCAGGTTCCCTCCATTCACTGAGTGGCTTCGGCTGGTGGAGCCTGGGGAGAGAGGCCCAGCTCTCTGGACCACACCCCCATCCTTCTTCTGGGCCCTTATCTCCCCATCCTTTTCCTGAGTGGCCTCGCTTCAAGTGTGTGTCTGGTGCCCAAAGGAGTTCCCCTCTCCCCTCACTCTCTTCCCCAGTCCCCATTCTATTGGACATCATTCATTCACTCATCTCTTCATCCACCAAATCACTTCGCAAGCATTCGGCCAGCCTGACCAGGCACTGTGCTGGGCTTGGGCATCCAAGGGTGAGGATGACCTGGCCTTGGCCCTTCAGGAGCTCAAGTAAGAGAGGGCAGTAAATTCAATGCCAATATACCAGGATTAGCACTCTGTTGGAGAGACAAGGGCAGAGAAGGAGGAGCCAGCTTCCAATTTGGCCGTATGAAAATTGGGCCATATGAAAAATGTGTATGACAAAGGTCCAGCTGGAATGGCTGAAAGCGGCCACAGTGTGGGGATACGGTGAGCACCTGAGGACACCAGCTGTTTGGATTGCCATGGGGATGCCCAACTGGTCAGTCACATGGGCCACTGGCCTCCCTGGGTTTCAGGGATCCTGCTTCCTATAACCTGTCCTAGGACCCCCTGGAAGGCTTCTTTTTTCTGGCTTACTTTCAGGTCCCTCAAAATGATCTGTCCTTTCAGAAGGGCTTCTCCTCCTCCTAGGCTGTGTTCTTTCCTAGAATTCTGTTCTCCCACTGTGTGCATGCGCCTCATGTATGCGTGCATGCGAGCGTGTGTGTGAAAGAGCAGGAGAGAGCATGTCCTTACATTCCATCTTAGCCTCTCTCCGTTGCTGGTCTTAGGCAGCAGAGGGAGAGCAGGAGCCCCCATTCTAGACAGACAGCCCCATCGTGCCGTGTGCAAGGAGCACAATGGCACAGTTGTCACGGTGGTCCCTACCCTCAGAGAGCCTGCAGCCTGAGCGGAAGAGAAGGAATGCTCATTTTGCAGACTTGAGAGCTCCCCCCAGAGCCTAGAGGAAGGAACTAGGGCTTCCGAGGGGAGGCAGGAAGTGGAGGAGGAATAAGGAAAGGCCTTGACTGTGGGAAGACCAAGGGAGGAAGCTTGGGATGAACAGCCAACAGCTGCCACCTCCTGGGAAGACAGGGACCGGGGAGCCCTGGTGGGAGCCAGACTCCCCCCACCCAGTGGCTGAGCCTCCAGTCCTGGGGATGGGCTGGACCAAACCAGGCCTAGGCTTTGTCCCCAGTGGGGGCAACGCGAGTGTAGGGGTAGTTCTGAGGTCTCAAGGCCAAGGGGTTAAGCCAGCACAGAAAAGTTTGTGGCGTCAGCCCTTTCCTCTCCCCCATCCCGCCGCCCCCCAGCCCCCCAGCCCCCCAGTCCTCCTCCTCCTGTCCTGCTCCTCCTCCCTTTTCCATTTGGAAGAAGGAGGCTTGCTGTCTTTGTATTTTAACTGTAGCAAAAAGATTAAATTGTTTACGAGCCGGGAGCCTCGGCTGGCTGGATGAGCCGGAAGAGACAAAGATAGACATTCTAATTCTCCCCTGTTCTCCGGGCCTCCGTCCCCCTGGCTGCTGCTAATTCTTTTATCTGCCCCCAACACTCCAGGCATTATGTGCATTCATAAAAAAGGGGGGGGGGGCAGTGGAGAGAGCCCTCGCCGAAGCCAGCAAAATTACTGTTCTCGGCGCGGATTCTCCGATAGCAATCTCTTGAATGCTGATTACTTTTCTTCCCCTCTCCCGTGCCCCCTCCCCCCTTCCCCAGCACCCAACATAAGTTGGTCTTTAACCCTTTATCTTTAGCAAGCAGAAAGACACGGAAAACATCTCACTCAGTGGGTGGAAAAAAAAAAAAAGCGAGGAAGGGGGGAGGGAGAGAAAAAAAAACCCAGCACAGAGAAAAATTACTGCTATCTTCCCAGCAGAAGAGGAACAGCAGAGATAAGAGAGGCCCAAAGAATTAAAAGAAACGTAGCATTGGGGGCTCTAAATTCACGCCGAAGCGGGTTGTATTTGTCTGTCACGGGGGTTCATAATTTTCCGAGGTTGTTTTGATAGACTTATTGTGCGGACTGCATAGAAAACTCATCAGCATTTGTTGCCTCTGAGCATTATTGTCAGAGGTAACTGCGTGTCTATAGACTGGGGGAGATAATGGCTGAAGTAGAAAGCAGATAAAGCCTGGGCCCTTCTCATTAAGGACTATCTCTGCCTCCGCAGACGGGCTGGGATTGAGTGACTGGAGCGGCAGCGCGGGGCATACATTATGCCAGAGAAAGCCGACGGCAGCGTCCTGACCGCGGGCAGCTGAGTGGACCCCGGGGCCGCGATGGATGGCCTAGAGGGGCTCTGGCATCGGGACCCCCTCGCCTGGTCACTTGGACCGTGTTCGTCCGCAGGGGTGCGAGCAGGGGTACCCGGGGCTTGCTGAGCTGCAGGGGTGTGTGACAGCGCGGTGGGGGGGTGGAGGCCGCCCTTTGGTTCAGTTACGCACTGCACAGCTCCCCGGGAAAGGAAGGGGTGTGCCTGAGGCCTCCCCGCAAGGGAGGGAGAACAAATTCTTCTGATTCTGGGTCTTCCACCTCCGTCCAGGCCTCACATGTGGAGTCCTTGAGAGAGGCGGGCCTCCCATAACCCAGACCACTGTCCACATGCATATGTGGAGGGCTCTTGTCCTCTTAACACCCAGGACCTGTGGATCCCTCCCTCCCTCCCTCTAGCATGTTCTTATGGTGTGTCCGTGAGGAGCCAGGTGCTGTGGAACACCGCCAGCACGTTCTGTGCGTAAACCCACGGGCCATCCTCCTCCTCCCACCCACCCTGGAACTACCTTTCTTCTACCTCTCCCCTGCACCGGAGAAGCCAGCCAAAGGGAGTGGGCACATCTGGGCAGAGAGGCTCACAAGTGTCCTCAAGCCCTAAAGCCAGGCTGGGACCAAGCCACACAGTGACACTGGAGGCCAGGGTCAGCAGGACTGGGCTCTGTGCGGCTTGGGATGAGGGCCCTTCTCCGGCCCTTTTCCCATCTGTGAAATGGGGATCAATGTAAGGCCGTTTCATAGGGGGTTGTGAGGACAGACAAGATCACTTACTTAAGAAGCTTTGTCAACACACTGCCTGGACATAACAAGTGCTCAGTAAGCCTGTTATTATCTTTACAGTTACTGTCCCTCTGGTGGCTCCAAGGGCCTTCTGTACAGCTCGGTGCTTCCTCCTTCCCCTGGCCCAGGTTGGGGCTCTGGGTGAGGTGTCTGAGCTGTAAGCAAATGTTCTGTCCTTGTCTCTAGCTCCCATGAGGCTGAGGCCTTGGCCTTTCCTGAGTCCGTCCCTCTCAGTTGGCTGAAGAAGAACTGAGGCCCGGAGAAGGAAGGGGCTGGCCCAGGGCACAGGGCAGGTCCCAGGCGGAACTGGACAAAGGACCGGTCTCACGGCTCTCGGGGACCCTTTGCAGCATCCCGTCTTCTGCTTGGCCAGACAGGAGAGAGCACTAGTTCTCGAAGCCATTGGGGGGCAGAGGGGACCCAAGGCCCTGCCTCTGGCCGCAGGGGCCCTGAGCCCATGTCTGAGGCTGTTCTGGTCTGCAGCTTGCTCAGAATGACCTGGGCCAGCTTGGGAATGGAGCACTTTTTAGCAGGTGACTGATCTCCTGCATTTGCTTTGTCTCAGGCTGACTGAGAAGGGGCCCCCTCATCAGCACAGGGATTTAGTGATGAGGGGGTGCAATCAGGCCAGGAGGAGGGATGCTAGGCACATATGGGGAGTATGGAGGGCCAGCCCGGGGGTTACTGGCCACAGAGTCTGCAGTGTGGACAAGCGGGAGCCACCAGACACAGCCTCTCCTGGTATGTGATCAGCCCCAGCATTGCCCCACCTACCTCGCCGGGGCACTTGGCCAGAGTCCAGAACTGGGCAGGGGCTAGGTTAAGGGGCCAGCATCTGTTGAGCACTCCCTACATGGACGGTTTTACACTCATCTTCTGTTATCCTTACAACCACCTAAGATGAAGGTGTTACCATCCCCACTTTATAGGAGAGAAAACTGAGACCCAGAGACATAAAGTTACAGGCTTAAGATCACACAGCTAGTAAATCAGTAAACCTGGGATTAGAACCCAGGGCTCTGACTCCGAAGTCCAGGATTTATCCTCTCTACATCTGCCCCACATCTTCCTTCAAGGGCCAACTGGTTCCCAGCTCCTCTCTCCCTCCCTCCCCTTCCTCCCCCTCCCTCCCTCCCTTCTTCTGTCTTTTATTCAACACTTACCAAGCTCCTTCTATGCCCTGGGCCGAGTGCTGGGTGGTAACACACCCCTCTGGCCCTCTAGGACTAGTGGGAAAACTGACACTTCATATAAATTCCCACAAACAAGCAATATAATAGGTGTGAGGAAGAGAACTGACAAGAGTACAGAGGAGGGAGAAGCCAGCACTGTCCAGGGTGGGGAAAGAAGACAACTGAATCAAGTTTTAAAGATCAGAAGGCAGACAAGGTGCGGAAGGGCATTCCAAGCAGAAGGAACAGCCTGAACAAAGACCTGGAGGCAAGGAGGAGCACAGAATGAATTTGAGTCAGGAGTAGGGTGTGTGTACCGAGTGGGAAGGAAGGAGGTGGGGCTTTGTCTGTGCATGGCTGGGAGCCCTCAAGTGTTCGAAATAGCTTGAAACTCTCACCTCCTGGACCGCAGGGCTCAGCGAATGACCACTACCTTCATCAGCCCCTCCCTCCTCAGCTGTCACCAGTTCAATGAGTGGCTGCTTCCTGATGGCAGAGTTTGGCGGGAGTGGCAGAATGTGGAGTGGAAAGAACATAGACTCTGGGCGGCCTGACTCTCGTGGACTGAGACTCAAATCTCCACTTCAAGCTGGGTGGCCTTGGGGGCCAGGCATGTAATCTCCCCGGACTCAGTTTTCTAATCTGTAAAGTGGGGACAACTATCTCACAGAATTTCTGCAAGAATTAGCTGAGGATGGTGTAAAGGGCCTGGCGGGTTGTAGCCTTGGAACAAATGCCAGTTCTCCCTTCTTTTCCTCCCACCCTGCACTTTGCCAGCCTTCTGGCGGGGCCAGGGTACCCCAGTACCTCTGTCCTCGCCCTCCTTGGGCAGAGCTCAACTGCAGGGCTCACCCAGGTAGCTCCCTGGGTTTAGTCACTTACTGTCTCGCTGTGCCCAAGTGCTCCTCCTGCCCTTCCTTGCTTTTGCTGGTGATGACTTCCTGGCATCCCGCCCAGCCTGCCTTCCTTGGGAGAACACCTGGTATTTGCGATCTACTCCTCCTCCCACTGGTAATACCTGTCAGCCCAGCCCTGCCTTGGCCAACATCCCTGGACATAGCCTTCACCTGCCCATGCCAGACCTGTTCCTTGTCCACATTTCAATCTTGCTCCCTGTAACGGAGGTAGCTACTAGGAGGTCCTGGACCCTGGAGGGTCTCAGAGTCACCCTGCAGCTTAGATTGGGTGGAGGGGTAGATTTAGATCATCCTGGTGGCCATTGGGCTCTGAATAAGGAAGACGGCAGGGTCAGCTCAATCTAGTGGAGAGAATTCTGGCTGAGAATCTGGAGACTTGGCTAAGCCCTGGCCAACTGGCTGTGTGTCTGTGTCAAGTCACTGGCCCTCTCTGAGCCTCAGATTATTAACCTAGAATCAGAGAAGATCCATCTCTAAGGCTTGATCTGGCTCTAACGGTGTGGGATACTAGGGGGGAAAGGGCCAGGGGTCCACAGCAAAGGTCTTTCACCCCTTTCTTCGGTGGCAGTGAAGGGGGCAGCAGAGAAGCCACCTGCGCTCTCAGCACAGCCCCGCCCCCGCTGGCTCCAAGACCCGCTCCCTCCGCGGGATTTACAATAGGCTGAATTCATTTGCATGACAAAATTGGCTCGGGTATCCAAGTGTTGCGGGAAGACAAGTGTAACATTACGCAGAACAAGCAGCCGGGAGGAAGGTTACCACCGACAATGAGGAAACAAGCCGCCCGCCCACCGCTGCCTCTGCCAACCTTTCAGCCGCGGGCGTGGGGGGCTGCCCGGGGGCGGTGTCAGGGGCGGGGGATGGGAAATCCGCAGGCCTGGGAGATGGCGGCCTGCCCAAGGATTTGGAGTAGGGGGACTCCTGCTCCCAGTGTCTTCCCACTATTGGGGTGAGGAGGTTTCCTTTGCTATTTCTAAATGCCTCCACTCTTTTTAAATGGTTGCAAGGTTATTTCCCCACTCTCAGGACTTGATAACACAAACACTTTCTGGACCACTATCCATGCACTTGTCTACTCATCCACCCGTTCACTCACTCATGCATCCCTTCTCTCAGCCGCCCGTCTACCATCTGTCCATCCACCCACTCATCTATACATCCTTTCTTCCATCTTTCCATCCATCCATCCATCCACCCTTCCACTCATTCATTCATCCTTCCACGTCCCCACCCACCTCTACTTACCCAAACACTAACCAATCCATCCATTACCAATCCATCTGCCTACCCATATGCACCCATCCATCTGTCCTTTCATACACCCACCCATCTACCCATCCACCCACACACCAATCCACTCATTAAGTCATCTATCCATCCTTCCAACTCTCTAACAAAAACAGATACTGGACGCTTTTTATGTGCCAGGTACAGTTCTGGACATATCTCTGTGCCCCAGCTTCTTCCTCTACAATAGGAATGATAACAGGATCTACCTCACAGGGTTGATCCTGGCCCAGAGGAAGTGCCATTAAGTGTTTTCTACTGTTAATCATATTAAGCACTGGGGACCTAAAGATAAATAAAACACAGTTGCTGCCCCAGAAGAAATCACAGACTTCTGGGGGGGAAGAGATACAAGAAGATTGGTGTTACAGTTCCGTGTGGGATGTGCTGTGCTATAGGAGAGTGTAAGGGATCGTGGGGACCAGAGCTGGGGCATCCTATCTGTTTGAGAGGTAGGGGGCGTCCTATCTCATCTGCTTGAGAGGTAGGTAGGGATGGGAAGTGTTGCTGTTAGTCTCCCTGTGTTACAGATTAGGAAACAGGGTTAGGAAGGTTAAAGGGCTGCCCATGACCACACGGCGGCACAGAGTCACCAGGACTGATGGCCTTGTCTTCTGATTTGGAGACGTCCCAGCGGTCTGGGCCATGCTCTCCCTGTCTCCTTCAGCAGCCGGATAAGGCTGCTCTAAAGCTACCTTGCTTCCAGGTTGTATGAGCAGCCCGGTGCTATCCAGATCCCTGGAGGGGGAGAATGGCTGAGTTCTAAGGGGCCACACCCGGAGCCCTGGGCCCATTCAGAGCTCCTCACTTAAGGTAAAGAGGGACAATGGCCAGATGAGATGGGTCAGCTCAGGGGGCCGGGGTGGTGGGGAGTGGACACGCATTTGGCCTTTAGAATCAAGGCCTGAGCGATGAGTTCCTGGCTATGCTGTGGGAGGTGCCAGGGACATTTGGCCTCAGCATAGAAGGTGGACTCTGCTTAATACACCCGAGGGCTGGCTGGAGCACAGGGTGGAGACGAGCTCATGCAATCCCAAGGGGCAGATGAGGATCAACCCATGAAAGCTACAGGAGAGCACGTTTGATCGTTTATCACTATGACGATCTGTTTCTAACTAGCAGAACTGCTCTTGGTGAAGTGGTCATTTCCTTGTCACCAAAAGTTCTAAAATATTAGAGGGAGCAGAGTATAGGAGAAGGAGTGTGGCCATGGGAGCGTTGCAGCAAGGCCTGGGTTCGAATCCAGATGTTGCCTAATGCTTTCTATATGACCTTAGGCAAGTCACTGAACTTCTTTGAGGCTAGTCCGAAAAATGGGAATAATAAACCTCCATCACAATATTATGTGAGAATTAAGTAGTAATCACCAATACTTATAATGTGCTTTGTAAGTACTTCTTACCGCAAACTCATGAGATAGTCTTTTAATTTTTTTAAGTAAACTTTCAAATTTGGAAGAATTTTAGATTTATAAAAAAGTTGCAAAGATAGTACAGAGGGTTCCCATGAACCCCTAACCCAGTTTCCCCCATTGTTAATGTCTTATGTAACTGTAGTGCATTTGTCAAAACCAACATCGGCACATCAGGTCCTTTAATTTTCAGTTATCTCCACTTTACAAATGACGTTAGGGAGGCACAGAGAAGCTGAGTATCCAGCCCAAGATGACACTGCATTATGATACAGAAAATGAAGTACAATATTTGAAAAGCCCAATGTGAATGCCTGGCATCAACCTCTTTCCCATTGCAGAAGAGCTGGGTTGGGCCTGGGCTGCGCTCTCTTTCACTAAATGGCTGTGGCAGGTGGGATCCCAGCCTCTGCCTCTGTGTTCCGCCTCCCTACAGGGTCATAGCAAGGGGCCACCAGAGAGACAGCCCTTGGAGAGCACTTTGTAAAGAGCAGAGACTGATGGAGCAGTAATAGATTAATACAGTTCTGTCCAGGCTGGCTGTCTTATCTGTGCTTATCAGCAGGCACACAATAGGTGCTCAATAAGGACTTGTTGAATAAACAAACGAGTGAATGAATGAAGTAGAGGGCATTCCCCTTTGTGTAGGACATTGAATTCCAGCATTTTTAGGAGCTTTTCCAAATGTAAAACTCTAGAATTCTAAGATGACCAGTCTATTCCCTGGCCAGGCCCCCTTTTCCCTTAAGTTGGAAGCACCAATCTGTGTTCTGCATACAGTAGGTACTCAATGGATGATGCTCATGCTGATATCTCTACCCACGTTTTCCTTTGGTCCCAGTTTCGCCTCCACTTATTTAAATTTTATTTTGCCCTGTTGTGTGTGTTTTTGCAAACTGCCTCAAATCCTTGAGGGGTGTGTGTGTGTGTGTGTGTGTGTGCGCGCTCGTGAGGGCATGGTGGTTCATAAAGAGCCCCATGAGTCAATCACTGATGGTAATAATGGTGGCTTGTGTTGAAGGTGAGGTGGGTGGGTGGTCCCCCACCTGCGCATTCTCAGGGGCCTTCCTCTTATAGGTTCCTGTCTAAAGCGGGCCTTTGTCCATTTAGTCACTTAGCCAACAAAGGTGTTGAGACTCGCCATGTGCCAGCCCCATCCTGGGGATGCTCTGAGGAGATACCTAGCCTCTGCTCTCAGGAGCTCCGGGCCTGGTGGAGGGGTCGGTTGAGGGCAAAGCCAGTGACGCCAGGTGTGGTAAGAATCTCCTGAGGTCCAGCCTGGGGAGCTCCCAGAGGGGGAAACTCCCTGCACCCACCCCCACAAACATACTTTCCGGGCTCAGTTTGGAAACTCTTCTCTACTTCTCTCCTTTGAAGTCCTTCTTATCCTTCAAGGCTAAACTCTAGCGTCACCTCCTCACCCTGTCTCATCTCCTCCTTGTCCTCCTCAGCAGCCCCAGGCACTCTCTGCCCCATGGTGTTGGGGCAGCCCAAGCCAGGCACGTCCAGGCCTCCCTGTGTACGAGTCTGGCTCCCCCACAAGACTGCGAGAGCCCATGAAACAGGAACTCAGTTCCCCTTTGGGCCCCTGCTACCAGCACCCAGCACAGTCCTCAGCATGTGGGAAGCATGCAAATGATGTCCTGCTCCCTTCAGGACTTGGTGCTCCAAACACATCTGGGCTCAGCCCCCGGGGCAGGCAGCCAGCACTAGATCTCAGTTTACTTGTCTGTGGGGTGGGAATGAGTGAAGAGGGCAACTCCTGTTGGCTGGGCCCAGGAGGACAGGCCAGAGCCAAGAGGGTCAGACTTGATCCCAACTGCTCTCCCCTCTTCCATGGTGACCCAGAAATCCCCTGAAGTGGGTTGATTCTGTTCCTCCAAAAGATATGTTCGAAACCTAACCCCTAGGACCTGTGAATGTGACTGAATTTGGAAATAGAATCTTTGCAGATGTAATTAAGTCAAGGAACTTGAGATGAGATCATCCTGGATTCAGGGTGGGCCCTAATTCCCATGACTTGTGTCTGTATAAGAGAAAGAAGAAGGAGACTTGAGACACAAAGAAACACAGAGAGGGCCATGTGAAGATGGAAGCAGAGACTGGAGTGACGCCACCACATGCCAAGGCTTGCCGGCAGCCATGGAAGGTAGGAGAGAGGGGTGGAGCAGATTCTCCTTCAGAGCCTGCAGAAAGAACCAACCCTGCCGCCATCTTGCTTTCAGATTTCTGGACTCCAGGACCGTGAGGGAACACATTTCTGTCATTTTAAACCACCCGGGTTGTGGTCAGCTGCTGCGGCAGCCCTAGGAGACGCTGGCAGCCCCTTTCTCATTGTCTCGGTTCACCTACCTCGAGCATGCTTTTTTGGCAGCTTCTTAGAACAATGAGGGGGCCTCACCTGTTCTTGTCCCTCAACCCAGGGGCTGGGCAGGGAGGTCTCACAAGCAAGGCTGCCACCCAGATGCTGATGGACTCCCAGCACACTCTTCTCTGGGCCTCAGTTTCCCCCTCTGTATGGAGAGTCGGACAAGTTGATTTCTAAGGCCCGTTCCAACTTTGAAGGTTCTTAGCTTAGAAGTCAATCATTTTTGTGAAAAAAAAAAAACCCTTTCCTGTTCCCACAACTTGGTGTGGGGGAATAGGTAAGGTGGTTCTGTGCTCTGCCTCCTCTGCATAACCCAGATTGTGCCCAGGGGTCCTATGAGACACTGAGGTCCATTCCAACCCTACAGGCAGCTCCATCATGATGCCATTTCCACACCTTCTTCATCAGGCGAGTGGGAGGCAGGGACACTAGGAGGAGCCGCCTTGGTGTCAGTGGGCAGGAGTGGTGGGTGACACTTGATGCTGAAATTAACTCGAAGTCCTTGGCTCTGCCGAGCCCCCCCTTCCACATGCCCCATGCCCTCCCCCCTTTTACACCCCCTCATCATTCCTTCCTTTCCCCTTTTCCTGCATGTGGGTGAGTGAGTGACTGCCATGGGTCAGCTTGTGTCCCTAGTGCCCTGTCCCTCCGTGGTCTGGGGCAGCATTTATTCAAGCAGTGATTCTCAGCCCCTTGGCCACATGTTAGAGTCTCCTGGGGATTTAAAGTATACCATTGCCAGGGCTCTACCCCAGAAATTCTGGGTTAATTGCCAGGGTACACCTGGGCCTGGGAATCCCAGGAGATTCTAATGTGCATCCCGCGATGAGGACCACAGGAACTGGTGCTCCGTGTTGCTCTGTGTGCAGGGTGATCTCCCTCACTTGCCTGAATGCTTGCTTCTGTCTTTTGCCAAGTGCCGGGTCCTCTGAGGACAGGACCTTATCAAACTTCATAGTTAGACCTGGCGCAAGACCCAGCCCCCAGCAGGCTCTCAGCACCCATCATTGGAGGAGGGAAGAAATACATTAGCCTGGGACCCAGGGGGCCAAGCCTGAAGGGAAGGGGTGGGAGAGGAGCACCGGGATCTGTGGAGGCCTGGGGATGCTGCTGAGAGCTGGTAATAATAATAGCAAACATAACCCACATTTCTTGGGTGCTCATCACATGCAGGCATTTGGTTGTGGGCTTTTCCAAGTCCTCTCGATTACTCCTTACAACAGCCCTGTGAATTCCGGTGTAATGCCGCAATTTCACAGATGAGGAAACCAAGCGGTTGCAGGGTTGCCTAGGGCCAAGGATTCTGCAGAAGCAGAGAGGTCCTGCTGTGTGCTGTCCAGTGTGGTGGACAGAGCAGGGGAGGGGCGCAGTCTTGGTGAGCATGAGAGACTGCGTACAAGGAACTGAAACTCACTCAAACTTGTGTAAGGGAAAAGCAAGGAAGGAAGAGAGAGGGAGGGAGAGAAGGATGAAAGAAAGAGGGCATGGGGGACTTTACGGCAGGACACAGGGGTTTCTGCCAATGAGAGCCCCACTCAGGCTCCCCAGTCCCAGGGACCCTCCCAGTCAGCTGCAGATGCCCTGATTCTCCACAGCCCCCAACCTGGGGGGCCCACTCTAGGGGACATGAGATTGGGGAGGTGATGTCAGGCACATGATGGGACAGGGGTGACCTCAGTAAGGAGCTGCCCCCCTGGGAACCCCACTCCTCTCTTCTGCCAAGTGAAGGGATCCAGTCCTCAGGCTGAGCAGGTCTGTGATCCATGACCTCTCTCTAATAATGACAGTGGCATCACTTCCTGGCATTGCAGGTGGCCCAGCAGTTGAAGCAGAGCCGAGCTGCTTGGGCTCCAGTCCCCTCCCCCAACTTTCTATCTCTGTGGACTGAAGGAGTTTCTTATTCCACATCTCAATTTCCCATCTGTGAAATGGAGATGATAACTCTATGTCCCTCACAGACTTTGAGAGGGCTAGCTGAGCTCATGCAGCGTCAAGAGCTGGGGACACAGTCAGCTCTCTCTATTCAAGCAGTGTTGGCTATCACCAACATCATGGCTTTGTTGTTGTTGCTATTATTATTGTTGTGGTGGTTATTGCTACTACTACAACAACATTGATGGCATGCCAAGCCCTGTACTAAGTGCTTTATTAACTCATTTAATTGTCACAGCCACCCAGAGATGAGAAGACCAAGGCTCTAGGAGACTACATAACTGCTTAGGTCAGGCAGTTGGTTAGTGCCAGAGCCCAGATTCACCTGCCAGGCTGTCTGACTCCCAAACCTAACCTAACCAGAACCCAGCACAGCCTTCCAAAGACAGAGCCTGCCCCAGGTTCAGTGGGAGGAAGGAGGAAGCATTCATTGAGCACCCGCTGTGTCCTTGTGATCAAATTTAATCTTTACAGCTGCCATAGGTGGTCGGTCTAATTATTCCCAATGTAGAGATGAGGAAACTGAGGCTCAAAGAGGATCAGCAACTCACCTATTGCCACATGGTGGATGAAGGATTGCCACACTGGTGTGATTATACCTGACGCAGAGCCAGAGCCTTCCCAGACTGGGGCTACTGTGTGTGTGTGTCGGGGAGGAGATCTGGCTGCTTATACCTGCCGGGTTGTGTGTGACTGTGAGAATGTGTGTGTCACTGCGAGTGTGTGTATGTGAGTGTGTGTGTGAGTGTGGGAACAAATGTTTACCTCCTCCTTCGCACTGAACCTAGAGCAGCTCTGCCCAGATCTGAGCAGGCTGAAGGGAGCAGCCAGGCAGGCTGTGTGTGTGTGTGTGTGTGTGTGTGTGTGTGTGTGTGTGTGTATGTCCCAGGGGATGGGGGCCTTTGTCTCCTGGGCTCTGTACACAAGGGAGATTGTCTGTGGGAGGTGGAGTGGGGGGGAGTCACCTTGGAAGGCCTGAGATCTGAGAGTGGGGAGGAGGGCAGGGTAGCCCATTAATGCTGCCCTCCTGGGGGCGGGGCAGATGAGCGGCCCCAGGGGGCCATGCTGAGGACCCTCTAACTAGCTTGTTGCCATGGGGACATTGGCTGTGAATACAGGCCTGGAAGTCCAGCTTGAGCCTTCCAACCCCTCCCCTTTCTGGCAGGTGGAGACCTCCGGCTGGGGTGTATTTGTCTGGGAAGGGGACTGAAGGGCCATCCCATCTACCCTCTCTGTTATTTAAAGCAAAGGCCTCCATTCCTTCCACTGCCCATCAGGAGGGCTCTCCTGGGTCAAAGGAGAAAATGATTCTCTCCGGAATTAGGGGCTGGCCTCCTGCCCCCTCAGGTCCTTGCTGGCAGGTGACCAGGGCAGGAAGAAAAAATACATGCATTCCACACCTGCATTCCAGACGACACAACCAACTCCACCAAGAGACCAGACCCTTGCTGGCCCTGGGGACACTGAGAGGGGTGCGACTCATCCTAGTTTATCTGAGAGCCACCAATTCTCCAGTGATGGGGTCCACCTGGCGTCAGAGCCCCAGAGGGGTTTTGTTGACATTTTATTATGAAAAATTTCAAACATTAAAAATTAGAGAGAATAGTTTAATGAATCCCAAACACCCATCACTCAGTTACAACAATGATCAACTTTGCGCATGTTGTTTAATCTGCCCCCTCTTCTTTTTCTTGCTGGGGTGGGTGAAAGCAAATCCCAGATAGCGGGCCATCTCATTGGGAAATACTTCAGTATGCCTCTCTCACTGATAACTGACCACACCATGCTCACACCTAACAAAATGAACAGTAATCCCAGTGATGAATATCATCTGACTCTTAGTCTATCTTCAAATCTGCCATTAAATATGTACACTCATGTTCCCAGGGTGAACGGAGGCCGTGCAGCAGTGGTGGCTCTCTGGGCTATAGCATCACAAAAAAGTGATGGGTGAAGGCCTGTGGCTTTAAGGCGGGGGTGGGGGGGTTATTTTACTTTATGGGGCCTCAGTTTCCTCCTATGCCAAAGGTACTTACCTCTTCCGAGGCTGTTGGGAGGACTGAATAAGATTATATACATACAGTACTGGGTGCACAGTAAATGGTGGCAATGATCATGATTCTTTCAGAGGAAACTGAAGTTCAGAGAGTGGCTTGCCCAAGGTCACACAGCTCACAGGAGTGAGGCTGGGATGAAAGTGTAGGTCTTCTAAGTGTGCCGAGGTGTCCATTTAACACAGCTCCTCTCACCCCCTCTGATCCTGCCCCTCCCCATCACCATCCTGCACCGCAGATGGAATGACACAGGGGGTGACTTCAACAGGTCCCTTTTTGCTTGACAACCAGTGGGTCAGTCATGGTGCTGTGGGCTGAGCAGGGGATGGGACACCAGTGGGCCTGGCTCCAAGAGAATAGAACAAGATCCTTCTTCTCCCTGGTCCTTAGTTTACCCATCTGAAACAGGAAGGCATTGACCTCTACATGGTCCCCAAGACCTCTTTCAGTTCTGCTTTGCTCCCACCAGAGTTAGTAACCAGGGAAATGTGGGGGATATTTGAGACTGATGGGGATTTCACAGCAGTCCAAGACCCCAGGCTACAGAACAATGTGGGGGTGAGGGAGAACATCCTATATTGGGGAGCAGGGATGGGGTGGCCTACCTCAGTAGAATTGAAGATCTCCCCTTTCCCTGGATTGTAGGCCCCTGAAACTGGGTCTGTGACTTGCACATTATAAGTACTACGTAGGTGAGATACAAAATCCCATTGATGTAATGGAAGAACAACTAGACAGAAGATCAGCAAGGAAAAAGTAGATTTGGAAAACACGACAGACCAACTAGACACTATTTTCTTTTAAAGATTGGCACCTGAGCTAACATCTGTTGCCAATCTTTTTATTTTTCCTTCTTCTCCCAAAAGCCCTCCCGTACATAGTTGTATATTCTAGTTGTAGGTCCTTCTGGTTCTGCTATGTGGGATGCCACCTCAGCATGGCCTGATGAGCGGTGCTAGGTCTGTGCCCAGGATCCAAACTGGCAAAACCCTGGGCCACCAAAGCTGAGCATGCAAACTTAACTGCTCCACCATAGGGCCGGCCCCTAGACACTCTTTTCTAATAGTGACCTAATAGAGTCTTCCACCCAACAACCAAGACTACGCATTCCTCTCACGTGCTCATAGAATGTTCTCCAGGATAGACCATATCTTAGGCCACAAAACTGGTCTCAATAAGTTTAAAAAGATCAAAAACATAAAAGTATATGACGACAGGGGAATGAAATTAAAAATGAAGAACAGAAGGAAATTTTGAAAATTCGCAAATATATGGAAATTAAACAAAACACTCATAAATAACCAGTGTGGCAAAGAAGAAATCACAAGAGAAATTAGAAAATACTTGGAGATGAGTGAAAATGAAAACACAACATACCAAAATTTATGAGATGCAGCAAAAGCAGTGCTCAGAGGGAAATTTATAGCTGGAAACACGTCTATAGAATAGAAGAAACATCTCAAATCAATAACCTAACCTTCCACCTTACTAGAAAAAGAAGGGCAAACTAAACCCAAAGCCAGCAGAAGGAAGGAAATAATAAAGAACAGAGTGGAGATACATGAAATAGAGAATAAAAAGTCTACAGAGAAAATTAACAACACCAAAAGTTGCTTTTCTGAAAAGAGGAACAAAACTGGCAAACTTTTGGCTAGACTGACCGAGAAAAAAGAGAGAAGACTGAAATTCCTAACATCAGGAACGGAAGTGGAGACATTACTACTGACCTTATAGAAGTAAAAAGGATTATACAATTTCATAGATAGAGAGGTTCCAAAGAAGCTTTGCACATTCCTAGAGATGTGAAGAGAACCACTCGAAATGGTTATCAGTAGTTGCCTTCAGGGAACAGGAGGAAGGATGGGGGGTGGGGGCAGGACTATTTGTTTTCATTATAAGCCCTTACGAGCTGTTTTTGTAAATGTTTTTATTGTAAAATACAACATATGTATAGAAAAGTCAACAAAAAAGAGAAGTATTGAGCTTAGCAATTTATCACCAATAGAACATTCATGGAACCACCACCTGGTCAAAAATTAGAACTCTGCCGCCTACCCAGATGCCCCCCTGAATACCCTCATCCAACCCCTCTTCCCCAAAGATAACCACCATCCTGTCTTTTATGGAAAGTACTTCCTTGCTTTCCTTGATAGTTTTGCCATCTCTGAACACGATAGTTTGGTTCAGCACGTGCTTTGGACTTTATGTAAATACAGCAGGCCCTCTTTGGGTTATGGCTTCTTGCACTTAACATTACGTGTGTGTGAGATTCATGCAGTAGTTGGTTCATTTTCTTTGCTGTGTTGTATTCCATTTTATGAGTAGTCACCATTTATGTGTCCATTCAACTGTTGATGGAATGAGCTTTTTTAAAGAACCATGTATGTGAAGATAAATTGATAAAAATATTTTCAGTAAAATACAAATTAAAGATGGAACTTAGTGAATGTTAGTTTAATTTTCATTTCTAAGACCATCACTTTCTTTTTCTGCTCCAGTCAGTCACGAGGCCACTCTGGGTCCCAGAGAAAATAGGCCACTAAAGCAGCAGCCTAGAGGGACCAGATCTGAGAGGTGCCACACTCCCATGGGCTCCTCTTGTCAGTTCTCCTCTCCAAATTTTTAGCTTCAAGTGGGAGAGGTCACATAGGTGGAGCAAAGATCGCTCCATCCCTTCCACCCTAGGTCTGCAGCTTCCTAACATACTCACGAGTGCACGGACAGGCAGCTGGGCAAGAGCGTGCCCCACACGTGGGCACGCATGTGGGCACATATGCACATCCTGGAGGTGGCGGAGCCTGCAGGCACCTGACCAGCAGACGAGGTCTGTGCACGGAGAAGTTAGTGGAAGAAGAGGAGGAGGAGGGGGGAAAAATCCCCTCATTTCTGAAGAAATGTCCCAGATTAGATTTGTAAATCAAAAACCAATATATAACATGCAAGAATTGATCTGTTTTATATTCCTCAGTTACATTTTTGTGAAGCACATTTAGAAGATTTAGAACGTATTTGCGCCTGCTGGTTGGGCCATTATATGCTTGAGTTCATACATCTATTTGTGAGGCTATAAAACAGGCATCGACTACCATGTAAATTGTGTTCTCCACAATAAATTATATGCATACTTGCAAAAATACATAACTGCCGTGGCTGGGCCGACGCGGCCGGAATACTAATGAGGGCGAAAGTTGCTTTGTCCCTCTCCTCCGGCCTAATTTAGCCTCTACATCAAAAATTATGTAGGAAAAATCACTTTATCCTCTCACTGAGAAATAAAATAGCACTCACGGGCACCCTCATCTTTTCCCACCCCCCTTTTAACCGAACTCTACCATTTTCATACTAATTTTCGCTGCTCCAGGTTTTCCAGGAGGAAACCTGGCTCAACTGAAGCCGAGGAGTCACTGGGCTTTCTGCGTGCATGAGAGCGCTGTCGGAGCTGGCACACGCACGCACACACGTATGCACAGTCCCTCCTTGCGGTTTGAATCCACTCATGCTGGGCATGTTTACAACGTGCAGATGGAACCTCATGCACACTTAGAGACTTGCCCCAGACACGCACGCACAGACACTCCACGAGCATTCACCCACGTGGCACATATTCATTCCCTCTCGCTGGTACAGAGCTGTATGCATAGAGACTCACCGGGAAAATTCAGTTCGGTTCAGCTGAATTCAATTCAATCCAGTTCAGTCCAGCAAATGTTGATCGAACACCTACTATATGCCACGGACAGTACTTGGCACTGGGAATATTGAGATGAAAAAAAGGGTCACAAAATATCAGGTCACAGATCAGGGGAGGAGGCAGCCTTGAGAACAAATGTGGTAAGACAGTGGGCTGAGGGCTGCAGCAGATGAAAGAGCCACACACGCACACACACTCACACCCTGGTTGTTGTAGGCACACATATTCCCCAATACTCGCATGTACACACACGCACAATCTCTGCACTCACACAAACACACACTTGTGTGGGCATTCACACAGACACCGCCTGCATGGGTTCACGTGTGCATGCACACCACACACACATGCACGCACACACACAGATGGGCACACGCAAGCGTCAGCATAGCCACCTTCCCGCTCCTCCCACTGCACGCTGCTGCCTGCTGGCCTCTGTCCTCTCCACAAGCCTGAGTTAACCTCATGCCCTGTCTGGCTTGCCCACTTCTTTGGGTTTTGTTGCAGTCCACACTGGAAACAGACCCACTTCCAACACCAGCCTGGCTAGCATTGCTCCCTCTTCTCCCGGTGGCCTGGTCCAAGGTCCCATCCTGGTGGGAGTTCCAGAGGGCTCACAGAGGGAGAGGTAGGCACAAAGCAGATCTTGCTTCCATGATCTCTGTCCCGTCCCGGACCTCAGCTTATCCATTTTTAAATGTGGGAATTGGATAGACTCTGAGGCTATCAAGCTCCAGATATCCACAGTTTGTTGCTGAAGGTTGGGCATCTGTCAGGTCAGAGATATGAGACAACTGCAGAGATGGCCCCAAACTGGAGAAGGCTCAGCCCAGCCCTGAGCTCCCAGCACAGAGGAGCACCAGCCCTGGAGGCATGGCCAGAGGCCGCAGCCTCCTGAGGGCACGTGCTTGAGAAGAGGAGTGGCTGCATGTGGTGGAGGAGAGAAGCCTTGATGGGGCCAGGATCCAGTTCCATCCAGTGCAGATATTTCCGGGTGCCAGACACAGTTCTAGTGGAATTTCACTCTTATCTTCAGATACCTGGAGAACTGCCACGGGGCAGAGGGAGGGGACTTCCTCTGTGTGACCAGGTTGGTAGAACCAGCACAGTGGGAGACTGGGTAGGGGTGGGGGGTGCTCCAAGGAGACAGACAGACGGATGGGTTCAGTATGAGGATCAATGTGATATCTGTGTATGCGTGAATTCTGCTGTTGCATTTTTAGTTCCTTCTAGTCCTTTATCTCATCTCCTCCCCTGTATCTCATCCTATTTCTTTTTCACGCCATACTATTTTCTCTTTATCTCAGCCTGTTCTTTGAGTAGAAAATATTTTCTTTTTTACAAGTAAATAGTATTTTTATTGAGAAAAAGTACTACATGCACATGAGGAAAAGTTCAAATTGGTCAAAAGGTGAACAGTGAGATATCCGTACCCCTGCCCGGAGTCCCCACTTCCAAGGCCACTGTGTCTCCTCCAGAAACCATCGCTCTTACCAATTTTCATGTTTTCTTTCAGAAATTTGCTGTGCATAGAGCACAGTTATCATCTATCTATCTATCTATCCTGATCCTTTATTCTAACACAAATGAGAGCATGCTACATGACCTAATCTTTGCTCTCCCCAAACTAACTGTGTAGCTTGGAAACTGTTTCCAAGAAAAAGTTTTCCATTGGGCAGTATCCAGCAACGAAACCAGTCAATGACTTCCCCAACGTCTGAGACGTGGAAGCCCAGGTTACATGGCCACGTGGAGAAAGGAAATGGAGAGTTGAACCCTTGACTGGGGGAGGGAGGTCAGGCTCCTGCCTTTTAAGGCTCTATCCATCAACCAGTTTCTTGAATACAAAGAGATCAGCTCTTCATCTCACTCTACCCTTTCTCCCACTCCTCCCAGCATCAACCACCGCCCCAAAGCCAGCCGGGGTCACCAGTGCCTAAAGCTGCCCAACCATGGCTTCCAGCCCTCCTGTAATTGACAAGAACCCCCCAGAGATAGCCTCTTTCTGTGCCAGCCACGTGCCACTAAACTCCAAATTAAGAGGCCCAGCTGAGATTTCTGCCTTGTTCCACCCACACCCCTGGGGCCAATCCTCTCTCATTTCAGGAGAGGAATGGAACTAGAAGTTTGGATTTGGGAAGGGGGGTAAGGAGGGGCACACCACCAAAGCTGGTGCCTCTATGCTCCAGAGAGATGTGCGTGTCCTACCATGCAGCTTAAGACTTCTCCAAAACACCGTCCCCCAAATCCAATAAAATTGCAAATTTCACTGTATTTCACAATATCCTAAATAAACATGAACAGCATGCGTTTCTCTTCCTTGCATCAAATATTAATCTCCCCGTGGCCAGCGCCCGCTCCCCCGCGTGTGTGCGCACGCTGGGTAAACACCGGGGAGATGTGATGCCAGACCTTCCCTTCTCTTCCTCAAGTCGAGAGCATGACAAATTTTTCTCCTAATTACACCTGCCACTGTTTGCCTTCTAATACTGTAAATCCTCCATCACATAGTTTTTCAGATTTGGGATTAGGTTCTCTTCCTGTCGTACAAATGATTGGAGGGGGCAGGCATGGGGGAGTGGGTGGGGGGCAGTGTAGGCTGTGTGGCATTGCTTTTCATGATTTCTCCATGGGGGTCCCAGAGTTGGGCACAGGCAGTGTTCCCAGGCCCCTGACACTCCTGCATGGCGGGGAGAAGATTTCAAGGGGGAGGGGAGAGGAGAGAATGGAGAAAAGACACCTGCTCACCTCAGTTTTATTAGCCCCCTGTTGCCCTAAAGGCCTGGGCATAATAATGATCCCCAGACAAAGGGAGAGGATGAATGAAAAGTGTCCAGGACAGTGCCTAGCACATAGTAGATACACAATAAACCACAGTTCCCTTCCCCTTTGCTCTGTCTCCTGGCTGAGCCATCATCGTCTCTCTCCTGGGCCATGAACCCTGCCTCCTCACTGGTTTCCCATCTCACCTCACCCCTCTCCAATGAACCCATTGTCCCCCAGCTTCCAGGGTTCTTTCCAAAGTCCAGAGCCCCCCCGTCATGGCAGGCCCTGCCTTAAACCCCCAACGATGTCCCCCTGTGCTTGAGTCATGTCCAGTTCCAGCATTTAAGGTCCTCTGCTGCCAGGCCCACCTGGATCCTCCAGCCTCATTTCCAGCCCTCCCTGTGCCCCCTGACCATCCACTCTAGACTGTGGCCACCCTGCACAGCACCCCAAATGTGCTGTGCAAGTTTTTACCTCCACTCCTTTGCTCAGGCTGTTCCCTTTGCCTGTTGAACTTTCGGCTTTCTTTTCAAGTATTCACCCCTGATGACAGCACCTCCTTGAGTTTTTTCTGATCCCCCAGTCATTATAAATCATGGTCCCTTTTGTGCTCCCATGGGGCTTTGCATCTACCCTGTTTTGGCCTAGACCTCTGCCATGTCTGTCAATGGAGTAAGAGGGTCTCTGGGTGCCTTCAAGGTAGGGACCAGGTCTTAAGCATCTCTTGTCAGCTCAGTGTCTCTCTAGCCTCCAAGTCTTGACCCTGCAGAGGGTGATATTTGGTGTTTGGTTGGGGAGAAGGGGCTTTCTGCTGCCATTAATCTCATGACCAAGTCAACCACCCACTCCATCTGTGGGTGAGACTGGGCTCTCCAGGGCCAACCCCTCCCTGCCTCTGGGAGTAGCCACCCAGCCTGGCAGAGAACATGAGCCCCGCTAGCACAAGAGGATCAGCCCCTCAAGGCCACAGTAGCAGAGGGGAGGGGACTGAAGACCCTGCCCTGCCCCCACTGCTGTGACCAGACCACCCTTCCTGATGTCCCTCCCTGAGCCTGAGCTGTTCTGATGGAGTCCCCTCTAAGTTATCTGTGTGTCTGGAGCACCCGCGCTGCACAAACGACACTCAAATCATCCCCGTGGGGTTTGGGCATATGCAGCGTCATTGGCTGCTTTTACTTGGTGATGGGGGGGTGCAGGTGACAGTTTTGATCTTCTTATTCTCCTTGGTTCCTAGAGGCCCTTCTGCCTCTAGGGATGCCCCAGCCCACTGGCTAAAGAGGTAGACCCCACCCTCCGGGGCTGGAGGCCTAGAGCTGGGCTAATGAGGGCAGTCTTGGGATGCTCAGAGCTACCCAGGGAGGGCTCCATCCTGCCAAAGGCTCCTGGAGATGTTCCTGAAGACTTCTCTCAGAGTCGGCTTGTTCAGCTTGAATAATAACTGTCCCTGGCCCTGTCCCCTCCCCACACATTTCACCTTCAAAGGGCTGGGAGAAATTTCCCTAATTAATTAACTCCTCTGCAGCCTGCCCTCCGTGTCATCGGGTGATTAATTGTTACTGTGCCTTTAAATCCAGAGGCGGAGGGAAGGTGGGTTGAGTTGGCAGTGGTGGACGCCAGAAGCAGGCATCCTGGGGTAAGGGCAGCCTGAGGGCCTTTCCTGGGGTTGGAGGACCCCCGCCTCCACCCCAGCCCTGTCCTTGCCCAGGGCCTGGCTGAGAGGCCCCAGAGCCAGACCACAAATGCATCCATCAATAATCAATCGATGAGACTCAGATGTGAGACTGTGGGAACTGGGGCATTCTGGGAGGGGCAGCATGGCTGGCGCAGATCCTAAAGGCTGCAAAACAGGGTAGCAGCTCAGGGCATGGGCTTTGGAGTCAGGAAGAACTGAGTTCTAATCCTGACTCTGCCTCTTTCCAGCCATGTGGTCATTGGCAGGTCACTTTGCCTTCCTGAGCCTCAGTGTTCTCATCTATAAGATGGGGGCTAGTAAGGGGACCAAGCTCCCAGGATAGCTGGGAGGATGAAATGAGATTAATTTGTGTGAAGTTTTTAGCGTGGCACAGGGTACACAGCAGGTGCTCAGTAATGGTAGCAGCGATTGTACTGCAACTGCTGTCTCAGAAAGGGGCTGTTAAGGCCCCGCTGCGTCCGTCCCCAGTGCCCAGCTAGGACCTTCCCTCTCCTGTCTCTGTTCTCCATTCCTCTGTGGGGCCCCATCCCAGCCACAGCACTCACCTACTGCATGACTGCGCAAGGTACTTCCTTTCCTATGTCTTTATTTCCTCATCTAGAACATGGGGATAAAGCTACCCCCTCTTCATGCATAGGAGGCACGGGGACCCAAAGATAAGGTCCCACCCTTCCCCCAAGAAGCTCCATAGCAGGAAAGACAGGCAGGGAAGTAAATCATTGAAAATACAGTGTGAGCTGTGACGGAGGCGCACAGGGCATTCAGCAGGAGGCAGGCAATGGCATCGGGGCCCAGATGCAAAAGGAGACGACGACTCTTAGCAAATAATAGTTGCTCAGCAAACGTCTGTTCCCTTCTCCGGGCTTCCGCTTCCTCACATGGCCTTACTTTTTAAATTCAGCTGCTTTCCACCTTAAAGCCCCAATTCCTATCCTTTCTGGAGAGCTTGCAAGGTCTGGCAAGAGGGGCAGAAGGTGAGCTCACACGGGATCCCCTCCTCCCCTCGGCTTCACTCCATCACCCTCCTCCCTCACCAGCGTTAGCGAACATTTACTGAATGTTCACCGTAGCCAGGCTCTGGAAAGCGCTTTAGAACAGCCCCGTTTGACAGCTGAGGAGACCGAACCCGAACCTAAAGGAGACAGACTTGGGGTTGAACCCCGCCGGGCTTTGCCTGGAGCTGCGGAAACCGAGAGCCGGGGGAGTGGGTGGGGCCCGGGAGGGGCGGTCCAATCAGAAGAGACAGATGACCCGCCCACAGACTCCCGGCCAAACCCTGCTGGGCCGGTGGTTTTCAGGTGTATTCGCTTCACTCAGTGGTTTAACGTAGTTTCGTCGAGCTTGTGCTCTGTGGCGGGACCAGAGTTGGGCAAGCCCCGCCCCGATCCTCCATCCTCGCCCCTCCCCCGCCTCAGCGAGCCCCGCCCCGCCCTGAGACCTCAGGCGTGCGCAGGTGGCCGGCCGGCGCGGCAGGTACGGTGGTGGGAGCAGGCGTGGAGGTTAGGGGCGTTCGTCCTGCCTCGAGTGGGCAGGTGTCCCGGCTCAAGGCAGGCCCAGAGGGACCGCCGAGATCATCCAGTGCAACCCCTGCACTTACCAAGGAGAAAGTAAGTGTGTTGGGGGGCGAGGGTGTAGAGCGGGGCAGAAGCTTGCTAGGGCTTTTCAGAACAGGCCTCCCAATGGGAATGGTGTGGGTGGGAGAAGGGAGGAGTATGGTAGTTGCCTGACGTAGGGAGGGAAGGAACTGCCGGAAACAGCATTTGGGGGAACAAGCAGGGGGCAACCGTATTCAGGAGGTCAGGATGCCAAAAGTTTGGAGGCAGCACAGGGTAAATTAAACAGGTTTTGGACCAGACACACCTCACTTTTCCCCCCTTGCCAAACTGTGTGACCCTGAGCAAGTTGCTTCACCTCTCTGAGCATCAGCCTCCTGAGTGTGAAGTGCTTAGCTCCCAGAAAGGCTAAGACAAATGTCAGTTTTCTTCTTTTTCCCTTCTTCTTGCCCCTTCCCTGGGAACTTCACCCTCACTTTAGTTCCTGGCAGATTCTTTATTCATTTGGTGGAGGATTGACTAGGTACAAGGTGCTCTTCTGAGCACTGGGGGGATAAGGAGTGAACAGACAGATGAAATGACTGCCCTCATGGGGCTTACACTCTCGTGGAGGGAGATAGTAAACAGTGTCAGGTGGTGGTAAGTGCTGTCAAGAAAAAGAAAGAGGGGGCATGGAAAGTGTTGGGGGAGTGTGCTCAATTTTAAGTAGGGTAGTCAAGGAGGGCCTCACTGAGGAGGTGACATCTAAGCAGAACTGATCTAGGTGAGCCATGCAGAATTCTGGGGGAAGAGACTTCTGGGCAGAGAGAACAGCTAGTACAAAAGCCCTGAGGCAGGATTGGGCCGGTGCATTCAAGGAGAGGCAAGGTCAGTGAAGCCAGTGGAATGAGAGAGGCAGAGTATGGTAGGAGGTGAGGTCAGAGAGTGGAGGGCGAGGGAGATGGATAGGGTGGTCCTGGTGGGTCACTGCAAGACTTTGATGGAAGTGGGGAGCCAGAGCAGGGCTTGAGTTGGGGAGGGACGTGATCTGATTTAGGCTTAGTGAGGTCCCTCTGGCTGCTGGGTTGACAGTGGACTGTGGGGAGACAAGAGCAGGGAGCCAGAGGCCCGTATGGAGGGTGAGGAGGCCAGAAGGGGGTTGAGGCAGAGTGCTCCTGAGCGTGTTGCAAGTGAGCGTGTTCAGGTTGCTGCCCTGACAGTTTACATCCTCGAGCCGCATTCTCTTTTCTGCCCTGCTGAGGTCCATGCAGGCATTTTCTCTGGAGTGTGAACCTCGCACGGGACCTGCCAGGGGAGACATGTGTGTACACATGCGCATGCTGTCTCCGGGAGCTTCAAGATGCTGTCTCATGGCGTTGGACTCAGGCCTCCCTCCCCTTGCTGAAGCAGAATCAAGAAACCTCAGGTCAAGGAGCTGGAGCCCTTCTGTATGTCTGAGCCTTGATGTACTCATCTGAGAAGTGGGAGCAGAGACTGGGCTGAGGGCTGTGTGGGTGGAGCTCCAATGTCTGAATGTTGCTGCGCTGAGGCCAGGAGAGGGGTGGAGGTGCCGGAGGTGTCGAGGTACCTGGTAAGGGGTGAGGGGGGATACAGAGGTGTGAGGACGGGGTCTGCAGACTGAGAGGTGCATTGGAGGTGGAGGGGCAGGTCTGGGAGTGGGAGAGGTGCTGGTGGGGGCTGGGGTGTGGCAGGGCTGCACGGGGATGTGCTGGGTGCAGGGTGAGCATGCCAGCTCTCCTGGCCCTGGCACTCTTTGGCCTCTGCTCCCCCCACGCTGCCCCCTTGCTGCGCCTCATGGGCACCAGACCGGCTCCCACCTCAAGGCCTTTGTCTTCTGTCCTCTCTGCCTGGCGTGCTTTCCCCCGGATGTCCACCTGCTCCGTCTCCTCCTTCACGTCTTTGCTGCAAGGTCCCCTCTTGTGAGGTCTTCCCTGACCACCCTCTTTAATGCTGTAGCCCCACCCCCTCCTCCCTCTCTGACTTAATTTCTTTTCATGGCACTTGTCACCATCTTTCATATATTTTATGTATATTGTTTATTGTCTATCTCCTTCCATTGGAATCTAAGCTGCATGAGGGTAGAGACTTCTGTTTTGTTTGTTTTTTTACTGTGGTAAAACATGCATAATATTTATCATTTGAATCATGTGTAAGGGTACACTTCAGTGGCATTAGATACGTTTGCAATGTTGCGTAACCATCACCACTGTCTATATCCGAGGCTTTTTCATGATCCCCAACATAAAGTCCATACCCATTAAACAATAACTCCCCGTTCCCTTCTTCCCCCACCTCCTGGTAACCCCTATTCTACTTTGTCTCTGAATTTGCCTATTCTGGGTATCTCATATAAGTGGAATCATACAACATATCCTTCTGTGTCTGGCTTATTTTACTTAGCATATGTTTTCAAGATCCATATAAGTTGTAGCATGTATTGGAATCTCATTCCTTTTTATGGCCAAATAATATTCCACTATATGGATATACCACAGTTTGGTTACAGCTGTGTGCTCAGTGCCTGGCATGGTGCCTGACTCATAGTCAGTGCTTGATAAGTATTTGTTCAGTGAGTAAGTGAATGAATGAATGGCAGGAGTGATGAATCTTTATGACTTTGCTTTGGTTTTAGAACCATTGTGTTTGAGATCCTAGAGGAGCATTTAGACAGAGGTGACAGTGAGTGTCCCTAGGTGTTGAGGATGAAGGGGGCTAAGCAGAAAATGGGCCCCTCGACAGGATGAGCAGGTGTATCAAGAGGGGCCCAGCTGCTCTCCCCCTGAAGGGGCTCCTTCCTACCTGGACAAGCACCCCCACCCTCCCTCCCTCCCTCCAGATGAGACTTGGGGGGGATGTGGTCTTTGGTAGGGGTGCAGGCTCCCTGACTCTGGCCCGATCTGGCTTCTCTTCTCCCTTTGGGGGGCTCTGTGTGGTGGGGGTGCTCTGTGCCCATGGAGGGGGCCGGGTGCGGCAGGCAGGAGATGGTGTTCATGTCTGGCAAATATCCTCAGCCTGAGTGTCTGACCTCACCTGAGAGAGGGTCCAGATGTCCACCCTCATCCCTGCTAATTAGTGCAATTAATTAACAAGTAGCTTTGTGGCTCTGGGAGTCCTGGGCTCCCTTGGCATGCTGGGTTGGGGCAGCACTGGAAACAGGTGTTGGGGGCCTCTGAGGGGGTGGTGAGGGAGACAGGACTCCAGGCTGACCCTGCTCTGGGCAGAGTGCCCCCGTCCCTGAGCGATTGCAGGGCCCCTCTCTCTCTCCTGTCCAGCTGGGCCCAGGAGAGCCACGGCTGGAAAAAGGGGGCACCTAGTGTACCGAGGTGGGAGGGGGTTTAGCCAGGTCTTGCTGGAGGAGGCCTGAGTTCCATGGCAGAGCCACAGAAGGAACAGGAAACATGGTGATACCTATTCCAGGTTGGTGAAGAAGACATGGATTCTGCCAAGAGGACCCCTAGGCTAAAGGCAGGAGACACAGTCTCTAGCAGGAGGTCTCCCTGATCTGATGCAGGAGATGTACCCTGTCCTGGAGGATTTCTCCAATGTGATGGTGGAGTCACAGCTGCTGCCCTGAGGGAGCTCATAATCGGATGGGGGAGACACAGCTGCTGACCTGGGGGAGCTCCTAGTCTGATGGGGGAGACACAGCCCCTGCTCTGGGGAGCTCCTGGGCTAGTGGAGGAATTAAATAGAGCCCTTTGGGTGATGCAGCGATAAGTGCCAAAGGAGGGTGTTCAGAGAAGGAAGGGCAGGTCGGGTCCTCGGGGAAGGAGCTGCCCTGCTGCCCTTGAAGGAGTAGAGAGGGGTTAAGATGCAAGAGCAAATTCTCGACCAGGATGCCCTTGGCACCTCTGGGGACAGCGACCTGCAACACTGAATTGGGACACAGTCAGGTTGGCCTAAAGCAGAGGACTCGTTTGAGGGAGAAGATGGCCAAGGCCGGGTAGAGACGTAATGGGCAGCAGCCGTGGGACTTCTAGCTAGAGATGGTGGGGACCCACTCAAAGTTGGGAGGACACCTGCCACATGGCCACCAGGGATGTGGGTTACAGGGGTGGTGGGCTGGCTCAAGTGGTGGAATCGGAGAAGGAGCAGAGGATGCTCCTGGTGTATGTCATCGTGACCAGCTGGTTGTGGGCGAGAGAAAGAGGGTGTCTGGGGAGAATGACGGTTTGGAGGGAGGTACTCTGGATGAAGTGATGAGTTTTTTCAGTTTAACTTTTGTTTTTCTAACTTTTGCTTTAGAATCACTGAGTTTGACGTCCAAGGGGAGCATTCGCATAGAGAGTCATTAGGAGGGGGCCTGGGGCTGAGGGTGGAGGTCAGACCAGAGGTGGGAGATGCAAGGTGGCCTCAGCGCCTGTCCTGGTACTAATTAGGTGTTAGTAAAGAAGCCCCTGTTCCTCAGTGTGGGCCCCGGACCAGCAGCAGCCTCGCCTGGGAGCTTGTCAGACTGCAGACTCTCGGGTCTCGCAGGGCCTGATAACAGGCTCTGCATCTAAACCGGATCCCCCAGGGGTCTGTGTGCACACTGAAGGCCCAGCAGCTCTGCTCCAGGTGCTATCCTGAGTCCCCTAATTTTGAGGTTGAGGGAACTGAGGCTCAGAGTGGGAGAAGGTGGTGAGGCGTTGGCTGGTGTGGGAGTTCAGGTTCTTAAGGGTACCTGGGCTGAAGGTACTCATGGGGCGTAGGGTTCCAGGGGGAGCAGGGAACATGCGTGGAGGGGTGCTGTTGAGTGTTTAACAACTGGCTCTCTGGGGGAAAAGTCCTGACTTGTAGCATTCACCGATTTCCATGATGTAGACACTCCCACTGTAGCGGGTTTCAGGCTATCACGTGACGTCCCTGAATGTGGACTTGGAAAGAGATGTGCGTGATCGGCTCTTGGGAGGTAAGAGCCGACTCCAGCGTGTGCACATTTCTTGTCTTGGCCTGAGAAAAATATCAGATGAAACAGAACCGACCCCTCCCCCACCAACCTGATCCTCTGTCTACTCCCTCCACACCCCTAAGTGTGGACAGGTGGCCAGAAGGACTGATGGACAGACGGATGGTGCCGTGCTAGGGCCTGTGCACATGGTTGGCCTTAGGTGCTGTATGTGTACATATTCCCTCCCTGGGGACAGGATCATTGACATGGTGGCCTCTGCCCCTGTCCTAACTGAAGGTCACCCTCAGCCAGCCTGCATTTCAGTGAGCTCTCCAGGGCGGGAGCACTTGGAGCTTGCAGCCTGGGGAGCCGTTAGTGGCCAGACATGCCTAGTTTACTCTTTTCACCTGAAAAAAAAAATTTCTCCTAAGACTCAGATCACCGTGTGGGAGCAGCCTGAGCAGGCAGCCCTGGGCCAGGACCGGCCGGCTGTGGCCTGTTTATCCCACCCCTCCCGAAGCCCGGGTCTGGGCGGCGCGCCCTCGCCTGGATAGCTGTGGGCGATGGAGAGCCTGGCAGAGTGCAGAGCTCTGGGTTCTGGTCTTACCATTGCTGCTTCGTCACGGGGGACCCTGGGAACACATTTGTGACATTTACACACTTGGGTTGGGTGGTTTTGTGTTCCAGAACACTTGGACATGCATTGTCTTGTTTATCCTCATAACAGGCCTGCAGGGCATGTGCTGTTAGCCCTTTTGAGCCAGACGAGACAGCATTAAGAGAATTGCCCAAAGTTAACCAGTTGGGGAGGGCAGGGCCGCTTACCGCGGGACTCCGGACCCCACTCCTTCCGTGCCTCCACGCTGCCTCCCAGGCCCCTTCATCCTGCTAGGCCCGGTCTACCCACCTGTAAGTGAGATGGGCGGACTCAGTTCTTTTTAAAGACCCTTCCGCCTCTAGCATCCTGGGCATTGGAAAGGTCAGGGGAGAATGCCAGGGGCTCTTTTATTTTTTTAAACAATCTGGGAAAAGTCTGTAGAGTGGACCAGATATATGTGAGTGTGTGCATACGTGTGTGTGGATGGGTATAGATGAATGGATGTACTGAAGGTATGTAGGTGTGAATGTGTCTGGGTGTAGAGGTGTGTGTGTGCAGGTGCACAGGTCTACTGCCAGGTGTTGGCTGTTGTGAGCATGTGGATGTTGTGAACAGGTGTGGTTGTGTCACGGTGCATGAGTGTGCGGGTGCACAGGTGTACTGCTGGCTATCATGAGCACATGGACGTGTTGCATGAGAGTGTGCAGGTGTGTGATGGTATGGATGTGCATAAGTGTATATGTGAGTGTGCATTCATACTCAGTGTAAATGTGAGTGTGTACTGGGAGAGAAGCATAGCAGGACAGATTGATGTCTGTCTTTCCACCTCTCTTGGGACTCCCACCCCTTCCTCCCCGCACTGTGGTCTGCTCCACAGAGGATCTGTGGGAGGTTGGGAGTTCACCCAGACCCTGACTGCCCCACACTGAGGGCCAGGACCCGCTCCCGGCTCCAAGCGGGTGGCCACAGCCCTTCCCAGTGGGCTGGTCCCCACAACGACGGGTGCTGGATTAGCGGATGAGCGATACAATGGGCGCATATGGTCCCGCGTGCCGGGTGCGGCGCCTGGCCCCTTACTCAGCGCCACTAGGATTAGACCTAATGAATTGGAAGGAGTTAACAATGCTTCGGGGCCGAGCAGAGGCCCAGGAGGCCTGCGCAGGCCCTGTGCTGTGGCTGCCTTTCACCGCTGAGGTGTAATCCGCTTTGAAATCAAAGGTGGTACAAAGTATGAATTTAAATTTGACATTTACAGCTCCGGTGAGATGACGTATTCTGGAAGGGTCTCTTCTTCTTTAAGGGGGTTGGGGGTGGAGAGAGAGGAGGAAGGGACAGGAGGAGAGTGAAGCCATCTGCTCGCAGAGGAGCCCTGGGCTGGCCCAGTCCCGGCCAACTTTCCCCCATGCCTGGGGCTGGGGGAGGGGGCAAGGGGATCTAGGGGCAGCTGGAAAGAAGGAGGAGGGGGTACCATTCGTTCTCCCACCCCCTCCCACCCTCACTTCAGAGGGTCCACCCAGTGCAGCGTGCCCCTGATCCCAGAGCAGTCCCAAGAAGACAGCTAAAGCAGAATTCTCGCCGAGGAGGTTGTGGGCCCCATTTGTTTTCCTGTTGAATTGTGGTAAAATATATATAACATAAAACTTGCCATTTTAACCGTTTTCTAAGTGCACAATTCAGTGGCATTAGTTACATTCACAATGTTGTGCAACTATCACCAGTATCTCTTTCCAAAAATTTCTCGTCACCCCTAACAGAAACTCTGTACCCAATAAGCAATCACTTCCCATCCCCTCTCCCCACTGGGACCCTCTAATCTACTTTCTGTCTGTGTGAATTTGCTTATTCTAGGCATTTCATGTGGAATCATACAATAGTTATCCTTTTGTGTCCAGTTTCTTTCACTTAGAATAATATCTTCATCCATGTTGTAGCAGGTATCATAACTTCATTCATTTTTTATGGCTGCATAATATTCCATTGTGTGTATAGACCACATTTCGTTTATCCATTCATCTGTTGACAGACACTTGAGTTGTTTCCACCTTTTTGCCTATTGTGAATAACGCTGCTTTGAACATTGGCAAATAAGTATCTGTTCGAGTCCCTGTTTTCAATTCTTTTGGGTATATACATAGGAGTGGAATTGCTGGGTCATATGGTAATTCTATGTTTAACTTTTGGAGGACCCTCCAAACTATTCCACAGCAGCTGCACCATTTTATATTCCCACTAGCAGCACACGAAGGTTCCAATTTCTCCACATCCTCACCAACATTTATTTTCTGTGTGTTTTTAATTTTTTCTTTTCTTTTTTTTGTTTTTTTTGTTTTTGAGGAAGATTGGCCCTGAGCTAACATCTGTTACCAATCTTCTTTTTTTTTCCTCCCCAAAGCCCCCCAGTACATAATTGTATATGCTAGTTGTAGGTCCTTCTGGCTCTGCTATGTGGCTTGATGAGCCATGCTAGGTCCACACCCAGGATCTGAACTGGCGAACCTTGCGCCACTGAAGTGGAGTGCAAAAACTTAACCACTAGGCCACAGGGCTGGCCCCTTTCTGTGTATTTAAAAAAATTTCTTTATTATAGCCATCTTAATAAGGTGAAATGGTATCGCCCTTTCCCTAATGACTAATGATAGTGAGTATCTTTTCATGTGCTTTTTGCCATTCGTACATCTTCTCTGGAATCTGGCCCCATTTTATAGACAAAGGAAGCTGAGGCTTTAAACTCCCTGGTGTGGTGTGGCATCCTGGGCTCATTCGTATTTGACCCCAGCCCCTCCAGGCTCTCCACCCTCGTCCCTGCAGCGGCCACAAGGGACTGCCACATTCCCCAGACACCTCTGGGACTCTGCTGAGCTCTGGGCCAGGTGGAGAGATAGAGAGGTGTCTACTGTGTGGCAGCACCGGGCTGGACTCCTTCCCTCGGCCTGAGCCCCTTCCCTCAGCATCCCTCCAGGATGTCTTCCTACTCCATCTTCCACCCCAGGGCCGACAGTACGTCCTTGGGGCAGAACTTGACCTCCTCTGGGCTCCCAGAGAGCACTGGCCTTGTCCCAACATTGAGCTCCTCACAGCAGAAGGCGAGTGATGGTTTAGGTCCATTGTGGGAGCCATGCCCCTCCCCTGGGGCGCTGGATCTCCAACTGCACGATGTCTCACCAAGCATTTGCCTGGGAGAGGGAGAGGACTAGGAGAACATCAGCATTTTCTAACATTTATTGAGCACTTACTGTATGCCAGGCCGTACTAAGCTCTTTACTTCTATAACTTGTCTCAACTTCACAACACCCTCACGAGGCAGGTACTTTTAATATCTTCTTACAGGATCCAGCTCCTCACAGGTGGGCACAAGGGGACCTGTTCCTGTTGTCCTTGCGTCTTTGATGGCCACCCTTCAGCCCTCCCAAGCCTTCTGTCCTCTGGCACAGCCCTTCTGGCTCTCGTACCTTTTCATCCCATATTTATCACGTCCCAGATTTGGATGGGGGTGATCAGCAGGCTTGGTCATGAGAAAATAACGTCTGACCCCTCATCCATGTGTTGGTCTTCATGCCTCCTAAGCTCATCCCTAAGGATTAGTGAGCCCTCGATCTGGTGAGTAGGGTGGGGGTTATTCTCCCATTATTACAGATGAGGAAACTGAGGCTCAGAGAAGTTAGTAGTTTGTCTGATATTATACAGACAGTGGGGATGGAGGCCGACCTCAATTCCAGATCTTTGGCCCTCGAATCCAGGGCTCTTTTCTCTAACCAAGTTGCCTCTTTAACTCCAGGAGCTGGTTTCATCAACTTATAACAGACATTTTAAAACACGACCCCATTCTTAGGTTGATTTTCCTCCAGCCCTTAATTTTCTCATCCCTAAAATGGGAACAATAAAACCTGCCTCTCGCGTCTGCTGGAAGAGGTTGTCATGAATGGAAAGCATCCCATACAATGCCTGGCACGTCGTGGGTTCTCCGTAATTACTTTCCCTCCACTCTTTGGGCACATACCCCCCTGTCCTTGGGGGTCTGCTGTGGTGGGAATGAGAATTTCTGCGTTGGGGGGTAGTGGACCGCGTTTGAAGTGACAGTGACAGATGGGTGCGGTGGCTCTCCCAGGCGCCCGGCCAGCCCTGCGGTGTGTGTCCGCCAGTCCCCGGACATTTCCTCCCTCCTCCTGGCCACGATGAGGTGTCATTTGCTGCCTGTCCCTTCTCGTCATCGATTTCCAAGTCGTTAATTAACGGGGCTTGTCAGCTGAGAAGATGAATTCTGTCCTCGGCTCTCGGGGCCTTTTGTTTTGGGATTGTAAATGTTATAGATCTCCCATGATGGAAGGCCATGGGGTCAGGGGGCGCCAGGCTGCCCAGTGGGGGTGGCAGACAGGGAGAGGAGCCTATGGGCCTGGCTGGGCCTTGTTGGCCTGGGACGGGCCCCCAGTGGCCCCTCAAAGTGGCCTCTCTGGCTTGGCTCCCTGGGGTCGGGGTCGGGGATAAGGGGAGTTTTTCTGTCATCCAGAACTTCATTCTGTGAGAAGCTGCCGTGTACTAAACGGTGTGGATTAGGCTGTGCCCAGGATAGGGACTGGCTAGAGAGAGATGCAGACCCTACTCAGTCTGATGAAGACAGCATTATCCTCAGGGAGTAGCTAGTCTGATGCGGGAGACACATTCTTCTCGTTGGGGAATAACCAGTCTGATGAGGGAGTCACAGCTCTGGCCTGGGAAGGCCCTCAGTCTGATGGGGGAGACACCATTTCTGTACTGGGAGACCCCCCAGTCAGATGGGTGACGTAGCTCTGCCGTGGGAACCCCCCAGTCTGATGGAAAACACAGACCCTGCACTGGGGGAGTTTAGGCCTTGAAAAAAAGAAAATATTTGCTGGTAAAAAGCTACGCGGAGCTTGACGCAACTGAATTTGGATCCTGTTTCCCAGTATCTGAGGACAGCCACTCCCTGGGCAGGTGGGTCAGGGACCCAGACCCCCCGCCTCCCATGTGAGGTCTTGGGGCAGGCAAATGGTTTCACCAACAGCTGAGCTGAATTCCAGGAGGGCAAGACTGACGCCTAAGTACACAGGCTGATATAAAAATAAAAATTCCACACTTGGTTTCTGATGCTCTGAGCCATGGGATTTGTGTTTCGGGAAGAGCGTGCAGACCACTGACCGATAGCCGGGGAGCAGCCATGTCCAGCGAGGAGGCCCAGCTTCTCTTATGCAAGGAGACGGTGGGGAAGGAAGAGCGTCCCCTCCATGTTCTGGGTGGTGGGGGCTGCTCTGCCCTGGGGCTCACCACCGCCGGCTGAATACGGACTAGAGCTCAGGGTAGGCCCTCTAGAGACCCAGTTTCAGCAACAAGATTGCTTCTGTCTTGCTGTGTGATCTTGGGGCCTTTTCCTCCTGTCTCTGGGCCTCTGTTTCCTGTGAGAGAAGGAGAGCAAAGATGCCACCCCTTGAAGGCTCAGTGTGGTAGGTGCAGCTCAGGCTTCCAAGCCAGACCCCTGGGGATTGAATCTGGGCCTGGTCTCTTACCCAGCCAAGCAGTTCAACCCCTTTGAACTTCTCTTTCTTCTCTGTAGATCAGGGATGCTAGTAGCACACGCTTCCTAGGGCGGCAGTGAGGATTGGAGGAGGTGTCGGGGTAAAAGGTTTAGATCAGTGCTTGGCTCAATACTTGTAGCTGACGATGAGATCACTGCAAAGGGGGCCGGCGCTGCCCCCGGCCAGCAGCCAGATTGGCTGCTTTCAGCCCATTGAGCATTTATGGGACAGCAGTGGTTGTCCCCTCCCCTCGGCCAGTTCACCACCCCCTCCTCTTTCTGATTCCTGGGGCCCTGCTGTGGGGGAGCTACCCCAGTGTCCACCTGCTGCTGGGAGTGGGCAGAGGAGATACACCAACCCGGGACCCTCAGAAGCTCCCCGGCTCCCGGGTTCCTGCTAGAGCTGGAGGAAATGCAGCCTGGTTGGGCAGCCCTCCCTGGGGTTGGGGGAGGGCATAAGAGCTCCAGATGGTGGCTTTGAGCAGGAGCGGAGCGAGGAGCAGAAGTCCTACTGGTGGTGGGGGGCTTCCAAGAGCCTGTGCCCTCAGGCTGAGGTGGGAGGGGCCCTTTGCCCCAGTGACAGCCCTGGGGGTGAGAGGGACGCAAAAGCCACAGCTGCCCATCCCCTCTGCCTTATAAATGGGCCCAGGACATCAGCCCCACCCTCGGCCCTCCAGAATCAGGGAGTGGGAGGGGGCAGCTTCACATGATTTGGGGGCAGGGAGCGTCACTTGGGGAGCCAGATCAGTGAGGGCTATCCCAGCACATGAGATGGACTCCAGGGTGGGAGGCAGAGTGGGGTGCCCCTCAGGTTCCCCACCCCCACCTGACCCAGGCCCCCATTTTACAGATGGAGGAACTGACATCCAGAAAGGGCCACTTACCCAAGAGAACGTGAGGAGCTATTGGCAGAACAGGGACTAGAATCTAGATCTCTGGACTCCCAGTCCAGTGCTCTCTGCTCATCACTATCTGGTGGGATGAGGCCCAGGCCAGGAAATGAGCCCAAGAGCCCCCCCCCCCCCCTTCCCTCCAGATACTCCATAGTTTCCTTTCTGTGCAGCCTGGGCCCTGGCTTGGAGTAGTGAACAAGTGAATGAATGGAAAAGAAAGAACGAATGCTGTGGTTTTCTCTTCGGCTCTAATGGGGCCCTGGCTGGAGCCCTCCCCATTTCAGAGTGATCCCCCAATAGTCCCACTGGACAGATGGAAAACTAGAGGTCAGGGACAGTGGCTGTGGAATGAGCCTCTGTGGGATCTGACGCTTCCTGGCTTCCCAGGGAGCCTGGGGTGGGGTGGGCAGGGAGATGGGGACCCCAGCTGGGAGGCAGAAGAGCCTTGCCTGTGGGGGGTGTTGGTGGATGCTGGGGTCCCTGCCCGAGGCCTGGGGTGAGGACTTCCCCTCTGTGGGGGCTGCAGGCGCTCACTTCTATCCTGCGGAGGCAGCTCCTGAGGTTCCTCTCTCTCCCTCTGTAAATCAGGAGCTAAGGGTCTGGAATCTGGGAGGAGGAGCCGGGCGGGGCGCTGTTGGGGAAATTTACAGCCGTGATTTTCTCCTCCACATTGGGAGCTATGGGGCTGCAGTAACTCTGCTGTGGCTCCTGATAAATATCGCCCACGCCCCTAGCCTGACACTCCATTTACTGCGCAGGGGTAGGGGCGAGGCTACTGCAGGGAGGATGAAGGGTAGACTTCAGCCAGAACTTCCCAGACACTGGGAGGGTTTGAGTACACAGAAATGAGTGAGTGGTGGAGGCAGCAGTGTGCAGAGGCTGGGGGATGGATGGATGGTCTGTGGGGTACCACTCATCCATTCGACAAATATTTAATGAGTGTCTAATATGTGCCAGGCTCTGTCTGTGCCAGGTGCTGTTGAACATGACAGATGTGAGCTGAGCCCACTGGCGCCAGGGGTGAGGTGGACTTTCAAGGAATAACCCTACAAACATGGGGATGTCCTCGCTGGGAATGGTGAGCCTGCCTTCTGATTCCTTGTCGCCAGAGGGGGTCTGAGGGAATCACAGCCCTCCAGTATCTGGGCCGGGCCTGAGGCCTGGGAGCGGCCTCCTCTGCCCACAGTGACCTCCAATCAAGGTCTTAATTACAGCTGCCTGCCCTATGGTGGCCTCTCATGGTGACGTCTTCATATGGCCCTGGCACCATCAAGTTTGCTGGTCTCCCCTCCCGGGCCCCTCCAAACAAGTCTCAGGGGGCCCATCTTTCTGTGGGACAAGTCTGGCCTGGGCTGGGCTGTGGGGGTCAACCTGCCCCTCTCCCTCCCACCCCTACTTCTTAAAGTGGTGCCCAGAGTTCCAGGACATAGGTTCAGTTAGAAAAAAGATACTTCTTGAGCAGTGGAGGTGAGAGGACGAGGGTCATCACCAAGGCCCTCAGAGAATAATTTAAGACACTGAACAAAGATCCCAGACCCGGAGGCAGCTTGGTGAGGAAGACAGAGCACCCGAGACATCAGGGGGCCTGACTCTTGGCTTGGCGACCTTTCTGCTATGTAGCCTTGGGAAGTCCCTGAGCCTTGGTTTCTCATCTGTAAAATGGGGTTAAACATACCTAACGTTGTCATGTTAAGTGTTAAAGAATTAAATAGGAAAATACTTCGTAAACTGGAAGGCGTACATGTGCTGGCAAAATAAGGGGATGAGATTAATCAAACAAACGATATCAAGCCCCTCCTTGGTTCAGAGACGTGAAGCCATGTGCCAGTATCACAAGGAGAACTCACAAGGGGGGACTGGGACTCAAATGTTTGCTTCCAAAGCCGTAAATCTCCATCGGGCGGTGGGTGGGGTACAGCCTGGTCTGACCTCACCCCAAGCCATGCCGGCCAAGGATGTAAGAACTAGGACTGATTTTTCAAAAGTATTCTGCCTGCTTTTACTAGGTAATACCCACTCAAAGTACAAAATTCAAAAGGTACAAATGGATGAGAATGGGGAGTAAATCTCCTGTCCCTGTGCCCGACCCCCCAGTCCCCTCCTTGGAGGCAACCGTTATTGCTTGTTTTATTGCATACCCTTCCAGAGAGAGTTTCTCTATGCACACTAGGCATATATATATTTATGTACATATTTAGATAGTTTAAATTTTTTGCAAAAAGAGGCACATACTAGATGCACCTTATTTCTAGGAAGCACTTTCTAATGATCAGAAGTGAGCTCCCCGTTACAGGCGGTGTTCAGGCAGAAGCTGGGTGGCTGCCTGGATGTTGCAGAAGGGAGCCCAGCATTGGATAGGGCTGTTCTGTGCTTCTCTCCTGAATCTTCTCTGTCCCCACACTCTGCAGAGTTGGAAGTGAGGTGTGGAAAGGTGAAGGCACATGGTCTGTCGCACAGTGATTCTGTAGAAAAGCTGGTGAAGACCAGAAGGATGAAAATGACACTGGGGCCAAGCCCATGGGAAGATGCCCAGTGGTGCTTGAGTCTAAGATGGGGGCAGGCCAGGGAGGCCTAGGACATCCCAGGAGAGAGTCCGTCATGCCTTGGGGGTGATCAGGGAGAGATGGCAGCATGGGAACCCCTGCAGCCCGCTCGTTTGTTTGTAAAGGCTCAGGCAGGAATCTGCCCTCATGATCCTGAAGACTCGGGTTGCAGGGCTCAGAGCTGGCCCTGGGGACTCAGTGGGGGCAACTGGCGTCTGACCCCCTAAACCCAGTGTCTCTACTGATCGCCAGGCCAGATAAAGGGCAGGTCGCTGGCTGACCTTATGCCTCGGGGCTCTTGGTGGGGAGGGGGTGGTAGTGCTGCTGGTAGAGAATCCTGCTCTCAGGACAGGAAACCCTCAGAAGAACTTCTTGTCCACTATCTCCCAAACTTCAGTCATTTGCATTCGACTTTCATAATGCTGACCATTTTTGAGGTCCCCTGTATTTTTAAAACTGAGAGTGCACTTAAGTGCACCGCTTGATCAGTTTCCACATGTGAATTCACCCCATCACAATATGAAGCATTTCCAGCACCCAGAAGGCTCCCTCTTGCCCTCCCCCCATCAGTACCCCCCAGAGGTAACCATAGACTAGTCTTGTCTGTTTCTGAACTTCATATAATGGGCTCATCCACCAGGCCCTCTTCTTCATCTTGCCTCCTTCACTCAGCATCTTATCTGTGAGCTCCGTTTGTGGTGTGGGGTGAAGCAATAGTCTGCCCTTTCTACATGCTGCATAAGATTCAATTGTGGTAATATGCCGCAATTTATTTATCCAATCTCCTGTTGATAGACACTTGAGTGTTCTCTGGTTTGGGGCTGCTGTGGATAGTCCTGTACCTGCCTTGGGTGGCCACACAAACACATTGGTGTGCGCCTGGGGGAATAATGCTGGGTCATGGGGTTTCACCCCCTATTACAGTTCATATACAATATTGTTAATGAACCCACTTTTGTGTAAAAGTTTGCGGTGTACACACAGAAGACTACACAAGTTATAAGTGGATATCCAGATGGATTTTTCACAAACTGACCATGTTTGTGTAACTGACACCAAGCATGAAAAACATTACCAGGACCCCAGAAACCCCCACGGACCCCCTTGCAGTCTCAAACCTCCTCCATGGGGAATTACTCTCCTGGCTTCTAACACTGTAGATCACTTTTGTATTTATTAAAACTTTATAAAAATGGAATCGTATGGAATAGACTCTTTAGTATTTGGCTTCTTGCACTCAACATTATATTTGTGAGATGCATTCATGTTGCATGTAATAGTACTTTGCTCTCATTGCTGTATAGTATTCCATAGTTTGAATGTACCACACTTAATTTATCCACTCTTCTATTGGTGGACATTCAGCTGTTACCAACAGTGCTGCTCTGAAGGGTCTTGGACAGGTCTTGGGTGTACACATCTCTATTTCTAGAAGTGGAATTACTAGAGAACAAACCTCTTAAACTTAAATACACTCACTTATTTTTACATGAATAGACTTTAGAGAGCTTTTGAGTTTCAGAAAAATTGAGGCGGAAGTACAGAGTTCCTGTATACCCCCTCTGCTGCTGCCCACAATTTCCTCTGTTATTAACATCTTGCATCACTGTGGTACATCTGTTATAATTGATGAACCAATATTCTTAGACTATTGTTAACTGAAGTCCACAGTTTATATTAGGGTTCACTCTTTTTTTTTTTTTTTGAGGAAAATTAGCCCTGAGCTAACATCTGCTGCCAATCCTCCTCTTTTTGCTGAGGAAGACTGGCCCTGAGCTAACATCCGTGCCCATCTTCCTCTAATTTATATGTGGGACGCCTGCCACAGCATGGCCTGACAAGCAGTGTATAGGTCTGCACCCGGAATCTGAAAGAGCGAACCCCAGGCTGCTGAAGCAGAACGTGCGAACTTAACCGCTGCACCACCAGGCCGACCTCTAGGGTCCACCCTTTGTGTTGTATAGGTCTGTGGGTTTTGACAAATGCATAATTTCGTGTGTTCACATTTACAACATTACACAGAACGGTTTCACTGCCCTGGAATCCTCTGTGCTCCACCTGTTCATCCCTCCCTCCCCCTGACCCCTGGCAACCACTGATCTTTTTACTGTCTCTATAGTTTTGCCTTTTCTAACATGTCATATAGTTGGAATCATGCAGTTTCTAGCCTTTTAGACTGGCTTCTTCCACGTAGGAATGTGCACTTAAGTTTGCTCCATGTCTTTTTGTGGCTTGACAGCTCATTTTTTAACGCTGAATAATATTCCATTGTATGGATACACCACAGTTTGTTTATTCATTCACCTTTTGAAAGACATCTGGTTGCTTCCAAGTTTTGGCAATTATGAATAAAGCTGCTATAAACATTCATGCAAAGTTTTTTGTGTGGACATAAGTTTCCAGCTCATTTGGGTTGATACCCAGGTATATGACTGCTGGATCTTATGGTAAGGGTATGTTTAGTTTCATAGGAAACTGCCAAACTATATTCCAAAGTGGCTGTACCATTTTGCATCCCCACCAGCAGTGAATGAGAGTTCCTGTTGCTCCACATTTAGTGTTGTTAGTATTTTAGATTTTAGCCATTCTAATAGGTAGTTAATAGCATCTCATTGTTATTTTAACTTGCAATCCCCTAATGACATGTGTGGAGTGTCTTGTCATATGCTTGTTTGCCATCTCTATATCTTCTCTGATGAGATGACTGTTCAAATCTTTTGCCCACTTCTTGAATTTTCTTATTGTTTAGTTTTAGTCATCTTTGTATATTTTGGATACAAGTCTTTTATCAGATATGTATTTTGCAAATATTTTTTCCCAGTCTGTGGCTTTTCATTCTTAAAATATATTCATGTTTTAAAATGAAACTTCATATCCCAGCAGTAATGGAGAAACAAAAATCATTTGCCATGAAAGAAGGCAACCATAAAAATAAATAAAATAGAAAACCACGTGTCATTCCATTCTAGCGAGTCCTGCCAACTGCTCCACAGCTGAGCCTGAGGCTTAATCTCTCCTGTTAAAAAGGGAACCAAGAAGTGGTAGAGAAGTGCCAGCTGTTCCAGCACCAAAGCAAGACCTTCTCCTGGTCAAAATCAGAACGTTTGAAAAACAATTGAGGGGTAATTTTTTGCTCTGTGTAAGAAATGTTATTTAATGCTGACCAGTGTATCAACTAAAATAATCTTTGGGAATCGCTGATACGGTCTACCTCTTTGCCCCTGCCTCTACCCCTCTGGTGCTAAGTGCTTTGATCTTTCACCCTGTGTGTGCACACCTGTAGGGAACAGGAAACCCCTCCCTTCCACGGCAGCCTCTCTCTAGGGGCAGCTCTAGCAGGAAGCTGTTTATTGCATCAAGCCAAATCTCCCTGTAACTTTCCCCACTGGTCCTACCTCTCCACAGTGGGGATCCCAGGATCAGAGCTGATCCATTTGCCTCAGAGAGCCATTAACCTCCCGGAACCTCCATTTCTTCATCTAAAAATTGGGGAGAAAATACTTTCCAGGGATGATGGAAAAAAATTTAATGATGAAATGAGATAACAGCATGTAAAGTGCTCAGCCCCATGCCTGGTCCCTGGGGAGGTGGGAAGAAAGGAGCCCTTCTGTTGATTCTCCTGTGAATTCATCTATAAAAGGAGGTTGGGAGGGATTGGTACAGTTTTTTTAGGGGGTGTCTTAGCATCATTAAGAGGGGCCAGGATCTGAAAGTCTGGGGAGGCCCCACTGTGAAATGACTGGGTCTGTGTCCTAATAGAAACTTAGGGATAATCTGACCTGACGTCTTCATTCCACAGTTAAAAAATCTGGAGATTAGAGATGCTGAGAGATTAGTTCAAAGTCACATGATGAGAGGCAGAGCAGAGACCTGTGGGGGCAGGCAGTGTTTTCTCAGTGCTGTGTAGAAGAAGGAGCACTGAACTGGGAGTCCTGAGCCCCAGCTATGGGCTGTCCAGCTATGTGGATACTTTACTGTGTGACCTTGGGCAAGAATCTTTCCTTCTATGGTCTCAGTTTCCTCACTTATGAAATGAGGCATTGACCTAAATAGTTTTGAGGTTCCTTCTGGCTGTAAAATCCTGTGATCAAGGAGATGGTTCTTGAGCTTGAGGGAAGGCTGGAATCAACTTATCCAAGAGAGAAGGGCATTCCAGGTGGAGAAACAGCACAAGCAAAGATTGGGGAAGTAACCAGATTGGACATTTGGGGGATGAGACCCCAAGGCATTTTAAGTGTATAGGAAAGCACTTAGCATGGTATATGGCTCAATAAATTCATTTCCTTTTCCCTGAGCAAAACTTCTGATTTCCACAGCTCTACCTCATCCATTAGATAGAGGATAATGTTGTTGAACCAAAGTCCACACTCCTTTTCTTCCAAAGCAGTGAAGTTGTAGCTTGGCACATGGTTGCCCAGCTAGGGACCAAATTCCTCAGCCCCTTGTAGCTTGGTATGGCCACATGACAAAGTCCCCACTAATGGAATGAGAGTAGAAGTGATGTGTTGCTACTTCTAGGCCTGGACCTTAAAAACACTACTCGTGGGGCGGGCCTGGTGGCACAGTGGTTGAGTTTGCACATTCTGCTTTGGCAGCCTGGGATTCACCGGTTCAGATCCCAGGTGTGGACCCTATGCACCACTTGTCAGGCCATGCTGTGGCACGCATCCCACGTATAAAATAGAAGAAGATGGGCATGGATCTTAGCTCAGGGCCAGTCTTCCTCAGCAAAAAGAAGAGGATTGCCGGGAGACGTTAACTCAGAGCTAATCTTCCTCAAAAAAACCCACAAAACAAAAAACCCCACCCCTATACTGTTCACACTTTCTCTCCTTCCTGGAGACATTGTGTGAACATGCCTGTGACCCAGCATGACTGTGCCGACATCACCAAGGGCTGGTGGGAAAAAACCTCATGGACGGAGTGGGTTCTTATCTGGCTGTGTGGAGCAGCGCAGCCCTCCTGCTCACAATGTTACATGAGAACAAGGTAAACCTTTCTGTTCTTTAGGCCAGTGGTCTCTTTGTTACAGCAGCTCAGCCTTTTACCAGAACTAACACGATGTCTCTAGGAGACTAGGGGCAGAGGGGAGATCAGGTGGACTCCTCAGTGCTGAGTTTGAGGGTTTCTGAGGGCTGGCTTGCTTCTCTCTCATGAGGAGCTCTGTCCTTTGGCTCCTCTCCCTGGGTGATGGATAAACACCCCTTAGAATGAATGGAAGGTCCCTATCAAAAAAAAAAAAAAAGAAAGAAAGAAAAAGGAAAAGAAAGGAGGGAGGCAGAGAAAGAGAGAAATAGAAGGGAAGTCAAACATAAAGCTAAAGAATCCTAGGTCACAGAGCTGTAAAAGGCCTTTGAGATGCTCTTGACCACTTACAGCCCTCCTAGCCACCTCCACTTCTGCCTTTTACAGAGGAGGACATCCAGGCTCCGGGAGGTATAGTCATAACTAAAATGGTTGAGAATGGAGGACAAGCAGGTGAGGGCACTTGTGCTGCTGTCCTTGGTCCTGAAACCCCTCGCACTCTGAGTCATGATTATTGCTTGCACTCTGGGACATTGATGATTCCCTTTGTTCTCTTGTAGGAATTCTGAACCCAGGAAGAGAAGAGGGGGTCATGAGACAAAAAGAAGGTCACTGAAAAAGAAGGACATAGGGACAGAGGCTATAGAGAGGCTTGGCTGTGACAGATTGTCAGGGAGAAGGGGAGAGACTTTTGTTTTGATGTTGTTTTCAAACAACAGCAGTTACCTGGAAAGAAACCAACCACTACCAACTATAGCCTAAATATAAAGTGACTGAGGAAGCATAAGAAATGTGTCTCAAGCGATGCAAAGCTGTGCGTGTATCAACATGAGCAAACTAATTCAGATGGGCATGCAGAACACAAATGGGAGGGGTGATGGGGTTGACTGTAGTTATTCTTTGCTTTTTGTTTCTTGCCTGATGAAAAATTTGCAATTTTTGCACTGTCACAGAGCACTCAAAACTGTGATTATGTTTCACAATTTCGACAGCTAGTTTCATGTACTTTAAGTAGTTCTATTCTCTTCTAGGCAATTTGAACAATTTGCTCTTCCCTGGGAAGTTAAGGGAGGACCACACTTGCCTCCACTTCCCACTAACCCTGCACGGAGAGCAAGCCATACAGCTGGCATTTGTTGAACACTGCTCTAAGTGTGTTGTGCATAAGAACTCATTTATTCCTCATAACAACCCAAGGAGGTAGGTACCATTAGAATAGATGAGGAAGTGGAGTGTCAGACTGGTAGGTACCTGGTCTGAGGTGACCAGCTGGTAAATGACAGGCTGGAATTTGAACCAGGTATCCTGGCTCCATATCCTGCATTCTCAGCCGTTAGCTAGTCCAACTCTTGGTGTCTTACTTGATGACAGCAGAACCATACCCAGGCTTCCTGATTTCTAGACTAGACACTTTCCTCCCCACCATCTCCATGTAGGTACATCATGGGACCAGAGTCCATTTGCTGAAGGGAGATGCAATGGTAAGTTCTGCAGATCTGCCCTGAATACGAGGCACAGGTGGGAGACATGGGAGGAGAAAGCAGGCTCCTGCTGAGACCCGGACTCCAGCCCCTTTTCATGCCCCAGGGAGCTCCGGCCAGGGAGGAAGATCCAATTTCCAGGCATAGTTGAAACTGGAGCTGGGCTGCCCCCTCCCGCTTGCCTCCTGTGCCCCTCCCCTATGTGTGCTGATGTGGAATAGACCGAGGGCACAAGGGGAAGTATTGTTCCTGCCCCTACCTCCTGCGACCCAGCTCCCAGCGGAGCGTGGAGGAGTTTGTGTAACTTTCCTGGGGGTTAAGAGCAGGTCAATGTGGGGCTGTAGCCCAAGCTACTCTCCCAGCAAAAGGAGCCCCGGGCTAGGCCCGGCGGCCCCGTGGGAACAACAGTGCATACCTGCTGCCCATGCCCTGAAACGGGAGGGCAGCCCAAGCTGCTGGGCGTGAAGATGCAGACCCCAAATCCCCCAGCTGCCCCACTCCCAGCCTGGGCCTCGGGCACAGAGGCAGATCGCAGAAGCCAGAACTGACAGGGAACCTGGAGACAGGCAGCCCAATGCCCACATCTGACAGGTGGGCAGATTCAGGGCCAGAGAGGAAAGAAGAGCAAATGTTAATCATACACCTAACTGAGTGCCATTCATTCATTCATTCAATAATCACTTGTAGAATGTTAAATGTGGACACGATCCTAAGAGGTTCATTATATTTCTCATTCAGATTGGCATTCAGGGGAGGAAATAGAGGCTCAGAGAGGACATGAGATCTTCCCAAGTCTACACAGCTGGTTTGGAGCAGGTCTGCTGAGTGCCAACCCTCAACTCTCACTCATGACCAGATTTGCAAACATATATGTGTATGATGCATAGAAAGTCAGATCGGGGAGGGGTCTAAGAACATATCTGGTCTGTTCTCCTGTCTCCTGGAAAATATGACAGAGTCAATTACACTCAACAATTTATTTGGTGTCTACTCTGGGCAAAGTACTTAATTGATTCTCTTCTGGGAAGATTTCCAGGAACCAGCCAGCCTCCTGCATTGGGAAGTTAGTTCTGATAAAATCTTTCCTCCTTTAACTTAAGCCATTTTCCCATTTGTCATACACAGGATGTGAAGATAGCTTGCGTTTCAAGCAAAATTCTTCCCCCTCACAGGGTGAGCAAAGGCTAGAATAGGATCACAAATGTGGAAGTGCAAAGGCACGTTCACTCCCCGTGAATTGGTGGGATGAATGAAAATGTACACAAAATTCAACATTTACACTACTTCAAAAGTTTATAGGAGATATTCATGTACACTCAGTCCACATGGCAATCCTGGAAGGCAGGCATTTTATCCCCCTTTTACTGATGAGGAAGTTAAGGCTCAGAGAGCGTAAGTGGGTTGCTGAGGGCCACAGAGCTCATGAGCAGCAGAGCTGGACCAGCACCCTTGCCTGCTAGTCCAGTGCTCCTTCTGTGGCACCATGTGATTCAGGTAGATGTGCATGGTACCAGTGAGCAGTGAAGAATAGTGACAGTGGCAGGTGTGTGTCTCTGGCATTCTTGCAAGGAGGGAAATGCTCGGTTGGGCTGGAAGCCCAGTTTCTTTCTCCCCTGGAGGGGGAGTGGAGGTGGAGGAGGGACTTCTATCCGGCCAGATGTGTTGGGAGGGAGAGTGAATTCATGGCTTGGGTTAATGATCCCTGCAGCCTACATCACTGGGTGATGGGAACAGGTGGCCAAAGCCAGGCTGACCATCCAGGGAATGGGGCTGGCTGAGTTAGGATGCATCAGCTGCGGTCCACTCCCCACCCCCACCCCCCGCAACCAGGGGGACAGATAGAGGGTAACTCATCTCATGGTCCCTGCCTTAGTTCAAACCCTCATCAGTGTGCTTCCAGACCATTACAACTGCCTCCCAACTGGGCCCTTGTCCCCAGCCCCATCAAGTCCTATGGCTCCTCCTTGCTGCAGGCAGAGCTGGGTGTATATGACACAAACCTGCTTGTGTCACTTCTCTCCAGAGAATCCTTCAGCCCCCTCTCCCCGAGTGCAGAGCCCAAACCCCAAAGCAGGCTCTCCTCATTTGGCCCCAACTTATCCTTCTAAACTTGATCACAAAACTTCCCTTTATGTACCCTGCGCCTTCACAGAGGCTTCCCACCCCCACACCTTTGTCCTTGCTGTTGCTGGAATGCCCTCCCCCTCAGTCCCTGGCATTGATCTTTCCCTCTTTTCAACTTGCAACTCAGTTTTTCTCTTGTGACATTTACCACTTTCTTACTTGTGTTTCTGTGCATTTTATCTCCTGCCCTGGACCAAGATGTATCTTGTTTAGTCCCCTCTGGCCCCCGCACAGCACTAACTCATGGTAGGGGCTTGGTAGCCCACAGTGGGCGTGGGCTAGGCCAGAGTTGGGAAGGCGGTGGAGGGCAGTGCTCACGGCGCAGGCTCTGGAGCCAAGATGTGCCTCAGTTCAAATCCTGGCTCTGCTGCTTATTAGCCATGTGACTTTGGGCAAGTTGTTTCACATCTGTGCCTCAGTTACCCCATCTGTCAAATGGAGATAATAGTATCTGCCTCATGGGATCCTTGAGGATTAAATGAGGTAACAGATGTAAAACATTCAGAACAATGCCTGGCACATAGTTAGTAGTAAATAAATGTCAGGTATTATTTATAATCTAATCACTTCAGTGGGCTAGATGAGATTTTATTGTCAAATGAGGGTTTCAAACAGAGAACTAACATTTATGGAGCACCTGCTGTGTGCCAGGTGGGGTGCTAGGCATTTCCACATGCTTTTCCTCCTTCAGTCCCCACAAGGATATGGGAGGGAGGCAGCATTCTGATCTTTCATATGAAGAACCTGAGGTTCAGAGATTAAGTGATGGGCCTGTGGACACACAGATGGGAAATGTTAGAGCTCAACTTGAACCCAGATCTGTGTGACTCCAAGCTCTGGCCATTCTTTCTGTTGAACCCTATTGACTCGGGAGTCCGGAGGGAGATCCCTGTGAAGTGGTCTCTGGAAGGAGGTACACCCTCCGTTGCCCCTCAAGGCTAGGCATCCTTCCCAGTCCCTCTGTAAGCACTGCCTCCCAGGGAACAGTGGAGCTGGTGCTGAGGTCAAGGTGCCGTCATAGGGACTAGGCAACCTTCCTGAGTCCCTAGGGACTCTCTCTCCTGTCTTCCTCTCTCCTCCAGCAGCTGAGCCAGGATTGCCTCTTGGGCCCAGCCTGGTTGGCTCCAGGCCAATTCTAGATGTCACACATCAGGCCTGGGATCTCAGGAGGCTGTAGGGTACAGGCAAGGTGCTTCCTCCAGGGGCCATCGCAGAGGTGTCATTGTACCACTTACCCAGGTCCCAGATTTGGTGATAGAGAGCAGGAGCTCTTTGGAGCCTAAGCCACCTGTGCTAGAATCCTGGCTCTGGCATCGCTCAACTGGTCTCAGGCAAGCTACTGAAGGGCAGAGCACTCAGTTTCCCCATATGCAAAATGGGCAGAATAGTGCCTATTCCTCAAGTTGCTGTGAGCCTTAGCTAAGATGGTAGACTTAATGCCCCAGGGCCTGGGGCTTAGCAGGTGCGCGGTGAACATTAGCTTCCTCCCTGTGGAGCTCTCCCAGGACCTTCCTTCGAGGGCCTTGTCTAATGTGTTTGAGAAGGAGGTCTGCCTGAAAGAGATCTGCTGCCCCCTCCCCATCTCACATTACCCAGGGCAGCAGAAACTGCTGGGGAGCCTGTCCTGGGCACCTTCTGTCTGAAGCTCTGGTCACTTTGGCCTCTCCCTCCAGGTGTGGAGTAGGGAGAGGACTCAGCCTGGTCCTACCTGGACCACTTTCCTATCTCCACAGATGCCACTGAACTTCCCCCTGTAGGCACCTTGAGCCCCAGGCCCTGGGCTGGCTGGGGAAGGGGTGCACCAGGCCCCAATCTGCCTTGTCCCTTGGCCAGATTCCTGGCATTCCCCCTGTGAATCCCAGGCACTGGCCTTATCCTTGCCTCTGTCAGGCCTAGGGATCTGTACACCATCCCCCCATGCACCTTAAGGAGGCCCAGCCAGTTGCCTTATCACTTCCGTGTTCTAGGGCCCCGTAAGTGTGACATGTTTATTCACACTTTACAGATGGAGGACTTGAAGCTCAGAGAGGCCAAACAACAGCCTGCACCACTGGGAAGTGCCAGGACTAGAGGCCAAGTTTGTCTAGCTCCAAAGTCCGTGGTCTTTCCCCACACCCTACGGCCTCCTGGATCCTGGCCCTGAGAGGAAATGCTTCGACCTCACCACCTAATTAATGTGGCAGTTGAAATGGCCTTGCTTCCCCTTGCCTAGAATGGACTCCCTTTGATCCATCCCAGGGAGGGGCAAAAAAGAGATGATGAATTCCCTGGGGGAGAGAGTGAGAACCTGAGGACCACAGTGGAGGGAATCGGCCACTAAAGCTGAATGATAGCAGTGGTGGGCTTGGCCTGCACTGGCCTCGCTGGTGAACATGGCAGAGCCTGGCAGGGAGCAGGCTGCCTAGAGTAGAAGAGAAGGAAGGCAGGGGAGGGGATACTCTTCTTTGACTTTCAATCCCTGCTCTAACTGTGCAGCACACACCAGGCATGTCTGTTAGGACTCTTGGTTGCAAGTGACAGAAAACCCTCCTCAAACTGGCTTCAGAAAATGGGGGAATTATTGGTTCTCATAATGATATAGTTGAGGTGTAGGTCTGGCTTCAGGTGCAGTTTGATTCAGAGCCCAAATGACATAACCAGAATCCATCTCTTGGTTCAGTTGCCCATGGTTGTCTTCATTCTTCGGCTCCAGAAGGTGGCAGAAATAGCTGTGCTGCACTAGGATAGACACCAGCTCACTAAAGTGGAAAGGAGGGCACTTCCCTTTCCCAGAAGCCCCAGCATTTCATTGACTCTGATTGGTTTGTATGCCCACCCTTGAATCAATCACTGTGGCCAGAGGTGAGGGTGGGGGAACACGAAGATTAAATTAGTCCAGAGCCTGTCCCTGGAGCGATGGGTGGTACAATCCTGTCAAACCCCCTGGAGGATGGGGAAGTAGTAGTGGCCCAAAGGGAATCTTGGTTTTGGTTTTAAGAAGGGGCGATGAGTGCTGGGCAGCCAACAGAATGTCCCCCACATCATCTCCCCCAGCAACGAGGATTCCAGCGCCCATTCACACAGCCCAACCTTAGTTCTGAATCCCCATTCACACAGCCCAGCCATAGTTCTGAATCCTCATTCACACAGCCCGGCCGTAGTTGTGAATCCCCCTGTCCTTTCATCTCATCCCATCCTGCTCCTGAACTTGCAGCTCTGGCTCTGTCTCAGATCAGGGTCTCTAGAAGCAGAGCCTGAAACAAGGATTTGGGTACATGTGATCTATAGGGTGAGTTGTCTCAGGAGAGAGGCGTGAGAGAAGCAGAATTAGGCAAGGGAAAGAAGTATGCAAGGATGCAGTCTCAGCTGGACTCTCACTTCGGCCTGATGGCCCAGGGAGCTCTGGAGCATCAACTCCACCAGAGTTGGTCACTCCTCGAGGCAAGGGAGCTGGCCTTTTGCACCCCGCTCCTCCCCTCATGGCAGTCACTCAGTGGTGTGTGTAACCTCTCAGATGAGGAAGCTCCCATTTGCCAAGGGCAATTCTCCAGGGAACGGGGGCAGCTAAGAGCCATTAGCAACTCACACTCATAGTAGAAAAGAGGATTGGGGCAGAGCATCCACAACAGAATCCTTGCCTTGCCCTTCAGACTGAACAGTTAGTCCTGTTTCCTGGGCAATGACCTGAGTCCCTCAGTGACCCCCTGAGCTAAATCACCTTCATACTCCTCTGGTTGCTTATAAATGCCTCTCCAAGCTTGGCAGACTCTAAGGGCCTCCGAAGGCAGGGCCTTTGACACTGCCCCCAAGGTGCCCCCTGGAGCAGGGACCAACCAGAGGTAGCTGCCCTGCGCCAGGATGGAGCCTGCTGCAGAAGCAGCCTTTATCAGGGGCTGCGGCGGAAGAGGGCAGAGTCCCTGGCCTCCTGGTTTCCTCTGCCTCACTCCTCCCAGGTCTGACCTTTGTCTCCTTCAGCATCTCCTGCCCCCTTCTGGGGGATGCATCGGAGTCTCCTTCCAGGACTGTGCGCCCCGGGGCTTCCCCAGTCCTGGATTCTTCTGTAGGCAGCTGGTCCCTTCTGACAAGAGTGGTTACCGTTACCTGTCTTGCCAGGTGCCAAATGCTTCCAAAGGTTTGTCCTCTGCCTTGTTTGGGTGCTTTGCTTATCGAGATGGAGTGGCCCGCCCTACACAAACTTAAAGGACAAGCAACAAATGTTTGTAGATATATGACCAACAAAGGGTTAACATTGTCATATACAAAAAGGTTTTATAAATCAATAATAAAATATATGAACGCTGCAATAAAAATAATTGGTCAAAGGACTCGAACAGGCAATATTACAAAAGAAGAAGTAGAAATAGTCAATATGCATATGAGAAGGTGCTTGACCTCACTAGTAATCAAAGAAATTCAAATTAAAGCAGCCATGAGGAGTCATTTTTTTCACTTTTCTAATAGGCAAATATTCCAAGGAGGGTGCGGAGAAATGGCCACCCTCGTGCCCTGCTGATGGGACAAGGGGAGCATAAAGTGGTACATTTCTGGAAGGCAATTTAGAAACCCTTGGCAAGCCTTGAAAATGTGCATAACTTTAGAATCTACAGTTCGACTTCTTGGAATTTATCCTAAGGAAACACTGGAAGATGTGCCCAAGGCTGTATGTGCAGTGATGTTTATCTCAGCACTATTTATAATAGCAAAAAAAAAAAAAAAAAAAAGAAATGACTTAATGATCCATCAATAGAGAACTGGTTAAATCAATCATAGTTCATTCATATAAGGGAATCTTATGCAGCCATTTAAAATGATAATGCACATCTGAGTCCACCAACATCAAAAGAGCCCTGTGAGCCATTAATTTTTAAAAAGTTTCTAAATATCATGTAGAGCATGTTTTATCAGTGTTGAATTTTGTACCTTATATGTGTACTTAGAACCAAGAAGGTGTCTGGAAGGGCGTTCATGAGTTTCTAGGGGGTGGGAATAGTGGGTTCTGTGTTTCCTCCCTCCTTTTGGTAACCCAGAACTTATTGGTGTAAAGCAACAACCATTTTATAAGATTCTGTTGTCAGGAGTTTGGAAGGGGTGCAACCAGCATGGCTTAGCTCTGCTACACAGAGTCTGGGGCCCTAGCTGGGATGTTGTAGGTGACTTGAACAGCTGGAGGCTGGAAGCATCTGGAGAGTTCTTCACTCACACATCTGACACCTGGGATGACTTGAAGGCTGGGCTTAGTTGGCACTGTCCACTAGAGCACCTACTTGGGGGCTGCCCGTGGCTTGGGCTTCTGACAGCATGGCAGCCTGGTTCCAAGGGGAAGTGTCTTCAAGAGGGAAGAATCTGGAGAATGAGTACTTCAAGAGATGGAGGCAAAAGCTACAAAGGTGCTTCTGACTTAGCCTCAGAAACCCTGCTGACGTCACTTCCGCCACATTCTATTGGTTGCAAATGAGTCACTAAAGCCAGCTCAGATCCAAGGGGAGGGGAATTAGACTCCATCTCTTGATGGGGAAGTGCAGGGTCACGTTGCAGAAGAGCATGTGAGATGGGAGATATGGTGGCCTCCTATGAAAAACACAGTCTGCCATAGACGGTCCTTCTTCCCTGCTGGACTCAAACTGAGAGATGTGAGATTTGGAATAGCCACAGCCACCTGGGAACCCCAAAGGTGAACCTGTGCATAAAGCCAGCTTGGAGGAGAATCAGGGATGCAGGAGAGCAAGAAGAGAGAGAGAAATCCGGTCCAGAGGGCATCATTTGAAGCCATCTGCACCCCTGACTCCTCAGTCCCATGAGCCAATAATCCCATTATGCTTAAGCCAGTACGAGCTGAGTTTTCTATCTCTTGCAGAAGACATAGCCCTAATCAATACAAGAGGATTTTACAAGAATTTTATTCCCTTTTTTATACTTTTCCATATTGCTTGAATTTTCTACAGTGAGTTTGGTATATTTTCAGTGTTTGAAAATTTTTAAATTAAACAGCCATTTGTGAGTCACCAATGGCAATAACCATGAGTTTTATCGCCTCACATTTTGATCAATCTGAAGACTCAACTCTTTGGCCTACCGTCATCGTTTGTTCACCAGAGTACAGCTCCCACACTCCCATCCCACCATCCCTCACTGATTGCTAAGTTTGCTCTAAGCTTCAAGCACCCTCCAGCTATTCCATTCAATTACAGTAACTGGTGGGAGGGATTCTGACACAGCATGGCTCCTGGCCTCCAGAAGCCCTCAGTCTAGTCAGGAGAGTGGGCAGAATCGTTCTGATCAGGGGCCATCAGTGCTAGCATGCTGTGGGAGGATATGGAGAAAGAAAGGAGAATTCTTACTAAAATGGAGATGAAGGGGGCATTCCAGGTAGAGAGACCAGCTTGAGCAAAGGCCTGGTAGTGAGACCATACAGGACGTATGGTTAGAATGCTGTAAAACTGATGACTGCAAAATAGGGAGCCTGATACGGGAGCTCACGGGGAGACCTAGACGATAGGTTGAAGCCTAAGCTGGGGAGGCCCTCGAATGCCAGGATAAGGAGTTTTGGCTTTCTCCTGAAGATAATGGGGAGACACGGGAGGGATTTAAATGGAGAAATGTCACGATCGGGCTTTGAGATGGGGAGGTAGCTCTGATGATGGTGTGGATGGGAGAGACTGAGACCAAGTAAGCAGCTACTGTAATAGTCCAAGCGAACAGTAGTGAGGGCCTAAGTCATCTTGCATCCTTGTAGCTACTCTAAAGCCCACTCAAGAGCAGGCATTCCTTGCTGTCTATGCGCAGGGCCGGTGCTTGGAGAGAGAAGTCATTCTGGTGTTCTGCAGAACCGTACTCTGACATTGGTTAGAGAGCTTGTCCCACCAGTGCCCCATTCATTTGGTTTTCCCACCATATCCAGATTGGAAGCAAGTCTTCAAATAATAACAGCTAAAAATAATAAACACAAGAACAACCATTATGTACTGCAAGACAGTATAAACTCTTGACATGGATTATCCCATTTAATACTCTCAGCAACCCTCCAAGGCAGATTCCATTGCCATGGCCACTTCACAGATAAGAAAACTGAGTCTTTGAATCATTAGTGCCACAGCTGCTCACTCTGGAGGCTCCCACACATATTTGGCCTCCAGTAGGGCATTGCCTGAAGATTCCGCCCTCATTGCTACCACCTGCCCACCCTTTGCCTCCTCTTTTCCAAGGAACCATCCAAGTTCAAAGGCTGCTGATAGTCTCTAAATGAAGAGAGGCTGGTACTGGCTCAGACCCATAGACCAGGGAGCCTAACCCAGGCCCAACCAGGAGAAATGAAGAGAGAGAAAGAGGGAAAGGAAAGAGATGGTCCGTGAGCTGGAGGCAGATGACAAAGTGAGAGAGAGCAGAGTGCCTTCTCCAGAGCCTCCTTCAAGAAGGGATGCTCCGAGATGGGGGGGAAATTAGAGCAGCCTTTGGCAGACAAAGTGGAGCAGTTGCGTGCAGCGGCCTGTGGTACTTAAACGCAATAGCTGATCTAATCACCAGCCTCATTCTCTGGGAAGCTTTTTGCCGCATTTTAGCACAGAAAAGTGTTGCCTTTTTCTCTTTTGTGGCTTGAGCTGCTATTTAAGAAAGCAAAAAAAAAAAAAGAAAAATCAATATGCCTTCTCTGGCTTTCAGTCTTTTTCCCCCAAAAGGTGTTTCTTTGGGGAAGGGGAAGATGGGGGGGAGGGGGTCAAGGAGCGTTTTTGTCATTCATAAGCCGTAGTGACAAATCCTTGACATCATTCGAGGTTCCTATCGATCAGCTCCATCCGCGGCACCAGAGGACAAATAGAAATCATTTGTCTGTCTTGGCTTCCAAACAGCCTGAGACAAAGGGCTCCGCTGGCAATCAGCAGCTGGAGGTATTAGCAGTGGGTCAAGTTCGGAGGTCAGAGGTCAAACAGGTTGTCATCAGTTTCTCACAGCGATCAGAGCAAGGGCAGGGGAGGGGCCGAGTAAAACCCACCAACAACACAGCTGGTTCTTATTAGCCAAATCCTGCCTCCCTGTAAAGAGAGATGGGCCAGCAGGCCCACACCCGCCCCAGGGATACCCCGGGGTGCCAGGTTTCATGGAATGGCGGCAGGGCTGGGGGTGGTGAGGGGCCGAGGAAGAAAAGAAGCAAGATCTGGGCTCTGCCTCCCACTATTCATCCTTCCCTCTCCCAGGGGAAGCCCTGAGTTATTCTGTCCTGGGCCCTGAAAGACAGTGAGAGAGACCTTGGGTTTCTTTGGGAGTCTGAGCAAGCAAGTTAATCCTGTAAAACTGGAAGTGACTTAGATGGCCTGGCAAACAGGGGATGCAGCCAGGGGACAGTTGAGTCATTTTAAGTCCCTGATTACACACCACCTGTTTTGGTTTCTCCTCCCACCCTTGGGAAGAGGAGACCCAACTCTTAGGGCAATTAATCTAGAGAAAGATATGGAAAGGTGAGGGTGGGAAGTCCAGCCCCAGGGGAGTGACATATATGGGAGTTGACTCAGGAGTGCAGGAGAAGCATGACAAATAGGATGGCAGCTAACAGCTTTTCTCATTGAGTGCTTGGTACCAATGCCCTTGGCCTACTCCAGGGTGATCTCACTTAAGCACCGAGAGAGCCCTATGAGGGCTTACTGGTCCCATTTTACAGATGGGGAGACTGAGGCTCAGAGAGAGTAGATCACCAGTATCAGTGAAGCCACAAGGGACCCCAGCACATACCTGAGAAGTGGATTCCAGGGAACAAAAGACCAGGCACCTTTGACGGGGTCCACTCCTCAGTGAACAAGTCCACCTGATAGGAACATGGTGAGAGTTCTGGGTCCCTGGTCTTACTGGCTGCTCCCTTGGCATGACTCCAAACACCCAATGACTATAGTGTCTTATGAGGATAAAAGGACCCAGAACTGGAACTTGCAGCTTAAAGGACTCCCACTCAGGGAGAGAAAGGTGATTCAGGAGCTGGCCAACGTGAGCTCTTGGCAGCCCAGGCTGGACTGAAGGACTTGACCACACTAACCAGGTGGCATGTCCAACTCTCAGGAGCCAACCATCCCTTCTAATCAGGAAACGAGAGTGATAGTTTCTCTTCAGCACAGGGTTAGAGGGAGACAGGAATGCGGGTTTAGTGCATGTCTGATGACATGAGTGGCCTGCCACTCAGAGGAACAGGGGCCCTGCCCGAGTCCAAGGGTCTCCAGAGGACATAGGGATGCACTCTAATCAAGATGACTAGGGAATTCTCTGATGCACCTGTTACTTGTTCCAGCTCTCTAAAGGACAACATTTAGGATGTGGGAGAGAAAGCAAGGTAAAAGAGATGGTGGGGTTGGGTAGATTGGAATGTTTGAAAGAACCCTCAGTGATCCACAGGGTAAATGTCCTTCTGAAACAGGAGCCCTTAAATGTAACTAAGGCCTGTGGCTCTAAAAGGGTAGCATGAGGGGTCTACAGATCTGCACATGGGATAAAACTGCAGAGAACTACATACGCACATACACACACCAGTGTGTGCAAAACTGGTGAAATCTGAACAGGGCCAGTGGACTGTACCGATGCCAATTTGCAGTTGTGGTGTTGTACTGGAGTTATGCAAGACGTTACCACTGGGGGAAGCTGGATGAAGGGTATACAAGATCTCTCTGTGTTATTTCTTACAACCGCGTATGAGTCTACAATTATCTCAAAAGGAAAAAGAAGTATAAAAAAGGAAAAAATAACTAAGGAATATTCTGTTCCCTCAACAGAGTTCTGTTCTCTGCTGCTTGACATAGAGACTGGAAAAGCATAGGCGGAAAAGAAACAAGCCTTTGATCTGTGAGCTCTCTCAAGGCAGAAGACAGATAAGAATGACCCACACTGTCTTTCGTCAAACATTATCATCCCATTTTTTGGAGGGGAAAACTGAGGCTCAGGGCAGCGTCGGCCACAGTGGCTGAGCCGTCTCCTAGTCCTGGTCGGCTGACTCCCAAGCCTGGGCTCTTGCCACCATACCATCAAGTTGGTAGTGTTTCTACTTCCAGAGCCCCAGAACATATGCCCTCCAAGGGTAAGCTTGGTCCAGGAGGCAAAATGTGTCAATTCTATCAAGTAGTCATTAAGTATTTTGCCACCAAGAGTACAGAGTTAAAAAAAAAAAGAAAAAAAAAAAAAAGAGGGGCCGGCCACGTGGCTGAGTGGTTAAGTTCACGCATTCTGCTTGGGCAGCCCAGGGTTCGCCGGTTGGGATCCTGGGCGAGGACATGGCACCACTCATCAGGCCATGCTGAGGCACAGTATCCCACATGCCACAACCAGAGGCACTCACAACTAGAATATGCAACTATGTACTGGGGGGCTTTGGGGAAGAGAAGAAGAAGAAAGAAGAAACAAAAGAAGAGTGGCAATAGATGTTAGCCCAGGTGCCAATCTTTAAAAAAAAAAAAAAAAGAAAGAATAAAACAAGGCCCCTGTCTTCAAGAATCTGAGTCTGTGGTTGTTTACAGGAAACCAACACACCTAGGGATGAGCTGGACTTTCCTAAGAGTGACACAGGGTCAGAGAAGGTGAGGTCTGTGGGGAGTGGGCGGGTAGAGAGGGCCCTTGGAAAGGGGTGGCTGTGTCTTTTTTTTCCAGTTTTTTTTATTGTGGTAAAATACACATAATGTAAAATTTGCTATCTTAATAATTTTTAAGTGTACAGTTCAGGGGTATTAAGTACATTCATATTGTCATGCAACTGTCACCACCATCCATCTCCATAGCTCTTTTTATTTTGCAAGATTGAAACTCTGCATCTATTAAACAATAGCTCCTTATTCCCCCCTCCTCCCAGCCCTTGGCAACCACCATCCTACTTTCTGTCTTTATGAATTTGACCACTCTAAGCCCTTCATATAAGTGGAATCTACCGTATTTGTCTTTCTGTCACTGACTTATTTCATCCAGCATAATGTCATCAAGGTTCATCGATGTTGTAGCATATGTCAGAATTTCCTCCCTTTTCAAGGCTGAATAATATTCCATTGTATGGTTATACCACATTTTGCTTATCCATTCATCCATTGATTACTTCCCCCTTTTAGCTATTGTGAATAATGCTGCTATGAACATGGATGTACAAATATCTGTTTGAGGCTCTGTTTTCAATTCTTTTGAGAATATACCTGGAAGTGGAATTGCTGGATCCTTTGGTAATTCTATTTTTAATTTTTTGAGGATAGGGGGCAGCTATGTTTTAAAGATCATAAGGTTTTGGTTTTAGTTTTTGTTTAGTTTTTTTTGGTGGGGGAGCTTGTTTTTATTATTAAAAAAATAAGTAATATATGTACATATGATTCACAATTCAAAAGGTCCAGAAAGATATGCAGAAAAGCCTCCCTCCCACCCCTATTTCCCCATCACCCAGCTCTCCTCCCCAGAGGTAACCAGTGTTAGCAGCTTCATGCTTATTCGTCAAGAGAGATTTTCAGGCATGTACAGACAATTACATATATCTATTAGGAGGGTTTTGATAGGTACAGAAAAGAAGAAAGAAAGGACACCAAGTAAGATAGAATTGTCATGGGAAAAACTCACCTTGGTACTCTTAAATTCTGTCTCTTTGTTTTAAGGGTGTCTCATAAACAGCATATAATTTAATTTTAATTTTGACTCAATCTTTAAGTCTTTGTCTTTTAATAAGGAGGTTTTACCCATTTACATTTTTTTTTTTTTTTGGTATTTAACTGATTTGGTCTTCTTGATAGAAGGGAAATAATTCCTTTGCAAAAACAAATGCCTCTTGGTTTTACCTTCTGGTTAAGTTTTATTCTTTCTTTCTGAGATTCTGATCTTCTAATCTCCACTGTCCCTTTTACTTTTCTTCCCTAGTGTTCTGGAAGAAGTTTTTATTTCATTACTGGTTAACTTTAAAATATCATTTAAAAAATTCTTTAACTTGTAATCATTTAATACTTTTATTCTGAGAGCCTTAAATGAGAAATAATATAACCAGCACCTGTATTCCCACTGTCCATCATTAGTGTGCTAGTTGTCAGTGTATTGCCTCTCAGCTCCAAATCCACCATGGTGTGCATGCTTTGGGATATTGGAGCTGCACCCTGTAAAGGCTTCCCCTTTATCAGCTGGCACAACATTAGGCTTGGTGAGGAGAGGGTGCTGGAGGAGCACTGAAGGCATAGCAGAGGAAGGGCCATCTCCTCCTGGCTCCCGTGCAATGTCCACTCCCGTGGCGCAGCTGCCAGCAGCATATGGGAGGGCCAGCAATGCTCCCCTCCAGGGAGGTACGCTGCACCCTGTGGGCAGCGTCCTGGTTGCCAGCTATCGCCTGGCAGCTGTGGAGCACCTCTGGCTGAAGCACCTCAGTGAATTCCGTGGGGTCCACAGCCACACCCTCTCTTGGCCTTGGGTTGAGGGGCCCTCTCGCAAGTGTGTTCCTTCCTGGGCACACTCTCTCTTAGCCCTGGACGTAGCAGCTGCTCCCCTCATTTGCTACTCCTGTATCCTTCAGCGGGCTCTTTAACCCTCTGAGGAGTTAACCACCTTAACTAGTTAGGAATTCTTTATATTAAATTTTCCCTGTGTTCTTCCTGTCTCCTGATTGGACCCTGACTGACACCTTTAGTAAAGTTAACATTTTGTCATATTTACTTGCTTTTGTTTTATTTTAAGGAAAAGACACATTACAGGCATAAACTCCCCTCTCACTGCCACTCCCAGTGCTATCCCCTTTCTCCAAGAAGGAACCATTATTCTGAGTTTGAGGTGAATCCTTCCATTTAAAACATCTTGACATCCATTCATAATATATTTTTTAAAAATTTATACTATTTTTGGGGCTGGCCCTGTGGCCAAGTGGTTAAGTTCGCGCGCTCCGCTGTAGGCAGCCCAGTGTTTTGTTGGTTCGAATCCTGGGCGCAGACATGGCACTGCTCATCAAAACCATGCTGAGGCAGCGTCCCACATGCCACGACTGGAAGGACCCACAACGAAGAATATACAACTATGTACTGGGGGCTTTGGGGAGAAAAAAGGAAATAAAATAAAATCTTTAAAAAAAATTTATACTATTTTTACATTTTAAAAGGTATATTAGTGGTATATTTTCCATATTATTCTGAATCTTGTTTCTATTGACCCACATTACATTATTTAAAACTATCCATGTGGAGATGTATAGATCTAATTCATTCCTCTTAAAGTGTTGTATAATATCCCATTGTATAAACATATCATATATCATTAATTTATTCCTCTACAGATATTCAGTTATATTGTCTCCAATATTTGGCTACTTTAAACAATAGTGTAGTACAGTGTACATCTTATGTATGCACATGTCGGAATTTCTCCAGGGAAAAAAACCAGAAATTGAATTTTCTGAATAGGTCATAGAGTATGCACATTTTTAAATGTTATTAGTTGCTGCTTATTTGCTCTCGGAATGGAAATATTTACACTTCCACCGGCCGTGTATAGCAGTATCATTTTCCTCACATTCTCACCAACACTTTATATTACTAGGCCTCTTAATTTTTCCCAATCTGATGAGTGAAAAAAGTATCTCATTTTTCTTTTCATGGCTTTAGTGGCCATTTGACTATCCTCTTCTGTGAATTGTCTGTTCATATTGTTTCTTACTTTTCTGTTGGGTTGTTTGTCTTTTTCTTACAGATTATAGGCATTCTTTATACATTCTGATAGATACGTTATATATTGCAAATATTTCCCAGTAAATTGCCTGCCTTTTAGTCTTGCTTATGGTATATTTTGCCTTAGACAAGATTTAATTTTAATAAAGTTAAATAAATCTATTTTTTATTTTATTCGTTGTTCTTACTGTGTTATTCGAGAAATCTTTCTTTATTCTGGTTATGAAAAATATTAACCTCTAATTGTTTTTCATGTTTAGGTCACTAAAACATCTACATTTTATTTTTGTGAATGACGTGTCACAGCTGTGTTATTAACTAGTCTTTCTTTTCCCTGTGATTAGCGATATCTCTAACATATGCCATGATCCCATATAGGGATATGAATATGTTCCTGAGCTCTCTATTCTATTTTATTGTTTATTTTATCTGTGTTAATTAACTATGTTAATTAGGATAAAAAAACAAGCTGCCAAAACAAGAGTTCCAACAATCATGTGACTTAAAGAACAAGGTTTACTCTGCTCCACGGAACCAGTCAGGAGCCCATGTGCCTTCCATCTTGTGGCTCAATCGTTCCCTGTTGAAATCTGGGTCACTGCCACATTTGAGTTCCAGTCTGGGGGAAGGAAGAAGAAAGAACATGGAGAAAACACTCCTGCTGCTGTAAGAATCATAGCCCAGCAGGGGAACACCTCACTTCCGCTCATATTCCATTAGTGACAGCATAGCTCATAGCATCACCAAACCGCAAAAAGCGCTGGAAAATGTCATGCCCAGCTAGGCTGCCATGTGCCTAAGTGCCACTCTGTTAGCATGCAAAAAGAAAAAAATTGGATTTTGGTGGACAGCTAGCATCTCCATCACAAACCTTGGCCAGTGTCAAACTCTTTTAATGACTAGCCTCACTTCTTAGCTAGCTCCCTTCATGTTGGCAAATGGCTACCAGAGCTCCAAGTGGCTAATCCTTACACACTGTTAATTAGTGTCTATTGCTGCATTATAAATTAGCCCAAAACTTAGTGGCTTGAACAGTAAACTTGGAAGTAAAGATGGCAGAACGGAAAGATGACATCACCGAGCCTTTGAATTAACTAATCCTGCCTCAGAACATCTTATGATAGAGATAATAAATCCCCTTACAGTTTAAGCTAATTTGAGCTGGGTTTTCTGTTACTTAATAGCTGAAAGCAATCTGTCTGATACATATTTTTAAATACTTGCTATATCAGTTAGGATGAACTAAATTACGCTACAATAATGACCAGCAAAATCCCAGTCATTTAAAACAGTAAAGGCTTACTTCTCTCTTGTACTACTGGTCTATTACAGGTTGGCTGGGGGTTCTGCCTCACTCTAGGCCATCAGCTCGGAGAGCAGCCTATGTCTGAAATACTGGTGGTTGCCATGGCAGAGAGAAAGAGATCACTGGATGGTCCTGTACCAGTCATTAAATGTTCGCTCCTGGACGTGACACAAATCACTTCAGCTCACAACCCATTGGCCCCATGAAGGGACCAGAAAGTGCAGTCCTACCATGTGCCAAAGTGCTGGAAATATCTGCTGGACGGCACTAATGCTTTTAAGTTTATAAATTTTCCTCTAAATCCTGCTTTAACTGCTCCTTACCAATTTTACCTAGTACTTTTATTATCATCCTTAAATAAACTTTTAATTTGAGAATGTTTTAGATTTACAGAAAATTTGTGAAGATGGCACCTAGGAAGTTCTCATATACATGACCCCCAAATTCCCCTAGATTAATAACCTACATTTGTGTGGTACATTCGTCACAATCAATGCACTAATATTGATATGTTATTATTAACTAAAGTCCATACTTTATGCAGATTTCTTTAGTTTTTATCCACTGTCCTGTTCTAGGATCCTATCCAGGGTACCACATTACAGTAATCCTCATGTCTCCTTAGGCTCCATTTGGCTGTGACAGTTTCTCAGGCTTTCCTCGTTTTTCACGACCTTGACAGTTTTAAGGAGTATCAGTCAGGTATTTTGTAGAATGTTCCTCAACTGAGATTCATTTGATGTTTTTCTCATGATTAGACTGGGGTTAAGGGTTTTTGAGAGGGCAACCACAGAGGTAAAGTGCTGTTCTCATCACATCAAACCAAGGGTACAGACTATCAATATGACTTATCACGGCTGATGTTGACCTTGATCACCTGGCTGACGTAGTGTTTATCAGATTTCTCCACCGTAAAATTACTCCTTTTTCTCCCTTTCCATACTGTACTCTTCGGAAGAAAGTCACTGTGCACAGACCACACTTAAGGAGTAAGGAGTCGACTCCACCTCCTTGAGGGCAGAGTATCTACATAAATTATTTGTAATTTTTCTACACAGGAGATTTGTCTATTCTCCCTACTAATTTATTTATTCAACCATTTATATAAACCAGTATGGATTCACGGATATTTATTTAGTTTGGGTTATAATCCAATACTACATTATTTATTTTGTTGCTCAAATTGCTCAGCTTGGGATGCTAGGAGCTCTCAGTTGGCTCCTATGTCTCTTAGAACCTCATCAACGTGAGTGGTTTCATATTTGAGCACTCTCTCACTTTCTGGCACTGCGAAATGCTCCAGGCTCATCTTGTGTATTTCCTGCCCCAGTTCTAGAATCAGTCATTTCTCCAAGGAACCTGCTTCCTTTTACTGAAGAATGGTATTAGAAACCAAGATCTGGGTGCTAGGTGTGCCCATTGCTACTGGGGCCATTGTTTCTAGGCCCTCTCAGCTGGCAGAGCAAGGAAATATGTGTGTGTATACTAACCCACATATGCACACATATCTGTATATAATTCTGTAAGTAAGCACCTGTATCTATATTAAACTAAGCGTAAATTCACTCTGATGTCTCAGGCTCTGATCTACTGCCACATGGACCATTCTAGCCTCAATGCTTTACTTAGCTATAACTTCCCACAACAACGAGAAGCCTGGCTCCCATCCATTAACTTAAATGTTCAATTCCAGTATCCATGTATTGTGGTTCAGAATTGTTAACCCTTTCACTATCATTTAATTCTAAATATTTAATTAATTTTCATGGATTTACTCTTTAACCATGAATTATTTAGAAGTTTGGTTTTTAGTTGCCAAACATAGAAGGTCTTGTTAGCTCTTTTGCTGTGGTTGATTTTTAATTTTCTTGCATTGTGGTCTGAAAACATGTCCTGTATAATGTGGATTCCCTGGAATGTTTTGAGACTTCCTCCGTAATCTAATGTATGTTCAATTTTGGTAACAGTTCCATATATGATTGGAAAAAAATGTATAAATTTTGGTACATCTACTCTATGCCATTAAAAACATCATTATGAAAATGTAGAAAGTATACAAATGTTTGAGATAATGTGAAATGAAAAAAACACTGAACACATGCTATGTTTGCAGCAATGTAAACTATTCAGGCATAAAACAAAGACTGGAAAGGAATAAGCAAAAATGAAAATAAGCATCGACATATAGTGGTGGGATTCTAGGTAATTTTTTTCTCTTCTCAAAATTGTATTTAAAGTTTTAGTGTTTCTATAATTTATAAAACTCTAAAAACAATTCTCCCAGAAAATACTGGTTTGATAAGTTAACAAAGAATCAAAAGTATTTAATTCTACAGGTAGTTTTTGAGCCCCTGCTATGTGTTGGGCACCATGCTGAACCCTAGGGATCTGGGAATGAGAAGTCAAGGTCATTTCCTTCAGAGACTCTTAGATCAAGAGGGGCAGACCACACACAAGTAATTCCTACACAAGGCAGATAGCAAGAGGGCCCCAAAGAAGCCCATACGTGGTGCTGCTGGAAGACAGCACTGGAAGCAATTAATTTAGATTCAGCAGGGAGGAGGGGGTATGCAGTGTCCTACGGGAGCAGTAGGAACTAGAGAGGATCTCAGGGATCCCTGTGTGGACCCAGGGAGGGACCACACACAAAGGAAGATCTTGAATAATAGTAAAATTTGATGTTTGTGTAAGACTTCATAATTTACAGAATCTCTCAACACATACACAATCTCATTGCTATTTGCCTTTCTATCTCTGTGCTATTTAACCTGTGTGGCACATATTACTATTTTCATACCCATTTTTTACAGAGTTGGAAACTCAGGTTCAGAGAGGGGGTGGAAGTTGTCCAAGGTGACACAGCTAGTAAGGGACAGAAGCAGGACTCAGATATAGTTTTCTGACTCCAAGTAGAGTTTCCTTCATGTAAACCCCTCTTAGAAAATAACTCCTTTGCCATGCACTTAGAAAGAACCATAAAAATGGCTCAGCTAATCTGTCTCACTCGGTGAGAAGGAATATCATCAAATGTTCTCTCAAGGAGGAGCTACTGTGAAATGGAAATCGAGAGTTAAGCTAGGCGGGCAGCTGGACCGAGGCAGAGCCTGGCTGGACGTTCTGTGGAGGTAGTCTCTTGTCCATTGTTGACCACAGAAGGGGCCCATCCAACTGCCCCAGAGGCACCAGAATGCAGCCCTGGGAGCTCAGAGCCACTGCAGGCACCGGCCCACGCCAGCTGCAGCTCTACAGCCCTTGCTTACAGGGCCCAGAGGACTTGGGGAATGAATCAAAATGAGCAAATGCTCAGCCTCTCGCCTCCATCTCTCTCCCCACCACCCACCTAGTTGGTGTTCTCTGTTCCCAAGGGCCTCCCCAAACATCCCTCCTCTGGTATCTGCAGGGTATCCACTCAGCTTCTTCAGTCCTGCTCCTCACCCAGACGCTCCTCCTCCTCCTCCTGCCCACCTTCTCAGCTGTCCAAAAGCCTGGTGCTGGGAAGAGTGGAGGTCATCTGAGCACCAGCACCCCCAGTGCTGCTCCCTCCCCACCACACACTTAATTACTGACTCTCCCAGGTTTCTCATCTCTCTGCCAAGCTGTACTTTTAACTAACATGCTATATGTATCTGTTACAGGCCATCTCAAATCCGCTTTGAAAGAGGGGAGGTTGTCATTTCATTAATAATGTATTTATTCCCTCAACAAATATTTATTGAACACCTATTGTATGCCTGTGTTAGATGCTGGGAATCCAATGGTAAGTAAAACAGCTATAGCTCCTGTTCTTTTGGAGTATCCAGTCTAGCCAGCAGCGCAGACACTAAGAAACTATGCTCAGAAATAAATATGTACGTGTGGCGAGTACTTTGAAAGAACAGAAACATAACAGAGGGAGCCTACTCTGGATATGAACAGAAGGCAAAGAGCTAGAACTATTTGGTGAACAGCCCAGACGACACGTACACTCATGTCTATCCATTTCCCTGTAAGCACTGCTTTAACTGTACCCTACAAATTTGAATACTAAGTGCATTCATAATCATTCAATTCTAAATATTTAGTAATTTTTATTGATTTCCTCTTTAACCTACAGATTATGTAGAAGTGAAGTTTTTCATTTCAAAACACAAGGGGCTTTGTTAGCTCTCTGTCTGCGCTTGATTTCTGATTTTATTGCGCTGTGGTCTGAGAACATGTTCTGTATAATGGTGATTCTCTGGAATGTTTTAAGACTCCCCTTGTGACCTAATTAATAGGTGTTCAAGTTGGGTTACTGTTCCGTATCCAATTGAAAAAAAATACAGTGTATTCACTTTGGCATATCAGTGTATATGGATATTATGAAAAGGATTATTTAAAAGATCATGAGACTTGAAAGATGAAAAAGTTGCCCAGGAGAAGAGCCTTCCAAGCTGCCGGAACAGAAATTTTCCCTTGCCTAAATTTCCCTTTAGGCACTGAGAGCCTAAAGCTGGTAGTGCGGCTGGAGCCAGAGAGAGGTGGAAACAGGCAGGCTGTGACAGAGGTGAGGCAGGCAGGGGCCAACTTATGAATAAAATAGAAATGAATATAAGTGAATAATAACCAGATTGGATTACAAGAGCCAATCGTCAAATCCAGGCTCCTACTCCCCTCCCGGCGAAAAGTAAGGTGCAGCTTAGACCTCATCCAGAACTGACCCCAGCATGCCCATATTCCCCAAGCCCCTGCTGCCATGCCTGATCCCTTCCGTCCTGTCTCAGCCCCAGATTCCTCACGTGGGGGCGATACTACCAAGGTTCATAGCTCAGGGGAGATGATGGCTGGAAGGCCTGCCTCATAACAGGCATGCGCAGCGGCCGGCGCCACGCCCCTGTGTCCTCTTCCAGCGACGCGGGGCGCTCCTAAGCGGAGGCCGAGGGAGGCGGTGAAGCGCCCCAGCTGCCTTATGCCGACGCCTGGGTGCGAATCCGCCGTTCCCTGTTAGCTGTCCCCGGGCCAGCCGCGAGTCTGGGTGCCTCCGTGTCTGCACCCGTGACAATGGGGACACTCCATCCGCCTCATATAGGAGGCGGTTAAATAAGAGAATAACTCACTGTAAGCACCTGGCATTGAGCCTGGCACATAGTAAGCTCTCAATAAACGTGCGTGTTATTTCTACCCCACTCCTATGGCTGGGTAAATGATAACAGGACAGGGACAGAGTCTGTAGCCGCTGTAGGGCCCTTGGCAGGGGCGTTCCTCCCCTCCCGCCCGGCATCCCCATCCTTCCGGCCTGGCCAAGGGCAGCGCCAAGGGCGGCCGCGGAAGGAGCAGCTGCCCCGGCGGCGCAACACCCCCACCCCCACCCCCACCCCCACTGTCGCGCGGATCCTCCCGAGCGTCCAACTTCATTTCCACTTCAATTTTATCAGCGGCCGGGGAGCCGGGCAGGAGATAGGAGGCCGGCCCTGACACGAATTAGCCCGGAGATCGCCCGATACGGCTCGGCCCGGCTCCGGCGGCCGCGCGCGTCCCTCGCCTCTCCTTTGTGTCCGCCTTGCCTCTCCCGGCCTCGCGCCCTCCGTTCCCGCCGCGCCGGCCGGGGCCAGGAGCTAGTTTGCATTTGGCCACGGTTACCAGACCGAGCGGGCGGCGCGGGGCTCCCCCCCCCCCCCCCCCCCCGCAGGCGCCAAGGTCACCCTGGGCCCACCCCAGCCCCCGGGCGCGCGGGGGGCCTCGCTGCTCCTCCCCGAAGCCCCTCTCACCTTCCCCAGCTGGGGGCCGGGAGCGGCTAGGAGCCTGGGGGAGGGCGTCCCGTGGGGGTGTCTGACTGGGGAACCTGTCCCTGTCCGGGGCCTTGTATACGCCATCCCGTTTCATCTTCCCAGGAACCCTGAGAAATGAGGAGATAGAGAAAAGGAAACTGAGGCTCAGAGAGGCAACGATACCTGCCCAAGGTCACACTGCGCATAAGGGTCTGGCCCGGATTTGGACTCAAATCTATTGATTCCAAGATCTTTTGTGAGAGGTGGGTCGGCCATATTTACACATTTGGTATTGACCCCTTTTCCTACTACAGAAGTCACGGGAATTAAGCACTCCCAAATTTATTGCAAGAAAGGAGGCCAAATAAGATGGGAGAGACCCTCAGAGTTTGCTAAGGGGGAAGGGTAATGACTTCCTCCCATTCTTCTGTCCCCACATGCCCCCCACCACAACACACCCTTCCCAAGATCCCGCCCCATGGTCCCCTATAATCCCCACCCTCACTCCAGGCTTGACCCAGAGAGCCCACTTTGCTATGTTCCACCGACACTAAGAGCAGAGGCCCAGGAACCGGCTCTGGGACCCGGGGGTCTCTCCCCAGCTCCTCCCCAGGGCCTGGGGGAGGGGAGGCTAGCCTTGCCCAGCTCCCCACCTCCGTTTCCGGGGTGCTGCTGGGGAAAATTTATGTCCCTCTCAGGTTTGGGAACCGATCCCACACTAAAAAGAAAGAAGAAAGAGAGAAAGAAATGATTTTAATTTTTTTTAGGTCCAGAAATGAAGCAGAAGTGAGTAAATTTTAATGAAACGGTGCAAAAATGACATCATTTACTCAGAAATCATTAATTTGTCAGCATTAATATTTCAGCTACAACATTGCCTGTCATTTTGTGCCTGCAATGACTGATAAATCTATAAAAGCGTGCTGCTAATTTACTGAATATTTATGTGCAGTGTCATTTGCAGAGTAAGAATGGAATTTATTTCGTGCCGAGTTCTGCGGGAGAACATTCCCCACAAACCTTCACCCTGGTAGGTGGGGGAGGGCAGGGGGAGACTGCAAACTTCCTGGAAAACTAGTGACAGGGCGGCGACAAAGGGGGCCCCAGGGCTCAGCCCCCCAGCTCCAGTGCACTCAGGACGGACCGCCTCACTTTTGCTCTGGTGGTGCAAAGGCACTTTGGGAATGCCCTTCCCTCCCCCATCTTGGCAAGTCCAAATTTTACCTCTTCTCCACAGTCCTCTTCAGATGTTTCTGCTCCCAGGAAGGCACCCTGGATTCGGCCGCCCCTGCACTGCAGTGGGGTGGGGCCTTAGCAGAGAAGATGGCAGGACAGGTGGGCTCCAGGTCCTGGGTGAGTTCTCAGAAGAGAGGGTCAGAGAAGAGGTTAAGTGCTCGATGCGGGAGTCAGGCAGCCTGAATTCCAAGACCTGGTGCTGTGAATGGTCTCAGAAATCTGGGTCTCAGTATCCTCATCTGGAACATGGGAGGCTGCCAGTCCTGGTTCCTGGAGACACTGAGGATTGACTGACCTAATGCGTGTAAAGCTACTCGCAGAGGACCCAGGAAATGTTAGCTGCTGCCTGTTGTTGAAGGAATTGCTGCCACAGTCCCTGAAGTGTCCCTTTCCTGGGTCTGCTTCCCCGGGTGGGAAGGAGGAGGCCCTGAGACCTGTCCCCACAGTCCTGAGAGGACCATGACCCCTGACAGGGCTCCTTGCTCCCCAAATGCGTCTGCCTCCCCAGCCTCGAAGGAGAGCCCCTCCCCTCTCCTCACTCCTTCCTCATTTCCACATGCTTGAGTGACCAGAATTCCGAGGATCTATCCAGAAGCTTCCGGAAGCAGTCAGCCCTGTTTCCCTGGCCCTGGGAGCTGTGTGGGCAAAGGACGACCGTCCTTTGAAACACTTTCATTTTACAGAGAACAAAATCAAGGCTCTGAGAGGGGCACCAGAGCCCGAAGACCCCTCGCCCCACTTCCCCATCCCCCAAACCAAGAAGAGCACAAATCACAAGGCTTCAAGTTTTGCACAATTTTGCTCAATTTCCTGCCTGAATGGCACAGGGCCTGACCCTCTGCAGGTACTCAGGAAATGTTCGCGGAATCAATAAAGAACAGCTAAATCTCCCATCTTCTGAGAGCTCTTTGTCTCCTCCCTCCCTCCTGCTCCCCACACTCCACCAGGGCCCAACTCAGGTGGCGGTGGGTTCTCCTCTGTAATGCCTCTCAAATTGCTCCTTTTTCTTCTTTGCCACTGCCTCTGCTTCAGTGGAGTCCTCCGTTAACGCTTACCTGGACCACTGCAATAGTCTGCTCGCCGCTCTCCCTGCCTCCCTTTCCCCCTCTGATACAGCGAGCACAGAGCTGCCAGAGCTGTCTTAGGAGCAGTCCTGAGAACGCCACTCCCCAACTCGAAGAGCTCCCGTGGCTCCCCGCTGCTGGGGGAAATGCAGCCAGAGCCCTTCCAGGTCCATCGTGCCCTGCTCCTCTTCTTTGCTCTCTGACAGACCCACCCGCTGTTTCACATACACGTCCCACGCTTCCAGTCTCCAAGCCTTTGTTGTCCCTTCTGCCAGATGTCTGTCCATTCCTCACAGCCAAAATCTGTCCTTCAAGGCCCATGACAGCCAGGAAAGCTCTAGAAAGCTTCCTGACCCCCTCAGAAGAATTCCTCCTCATTCCAAGCAGGACCACGGGGCAGGAAACCACGTTCCCTCCCAGGTGGGCCCTGCTGTTGGAGGACCTGTCAGCTAGAGGAGGAGAGGGGCACCCATTGTCTGAATCCAGGGGAGAACAATAGACTGGTCGTCAGGGGACCTGGGCTCTCATTCTCACAGTTTAGCACTGGGTGGCCTTGACCTTACCATACTCTGTCTGTGAAATGGGCTGGTCCAGCTCTCTCCAGTCCATACTGAGTCTGTCATGTTCACAGCTGCATCCTGGCACCAATCACAGTAGCAAGGCATACAGCGGTTGCTCAGTAAATACTCATTGAATGACCTCCATGCCAGGCTTCTGAGGTCCATCACTCGGTACGGTCCAGGCTGATCTTTGGGGGCTCACGCAGGGACAGGTGGAGGGAAATGCTGTGAGGCTAGCACTGAAGAGCAACGCACTTTCACATAAATGATGCTGTTTAAACCTCACAGTCGCCCTGTGGGCTGGACTTCCCTGTCCCCATTTCACAGATAAGGAAAGTGAGGCTAGAAGGTTAAGTGACCTGCTCAGGCCTCACACCCAGGACTTTGGCTCCAAATCCAGTGCCCTTCCTCCTGCATCCAAAGGCTTTTCTTTGCTCTTAGGATAAACCCCAAGTCTTCCGTGGCTTCCAAGGCCCCTGTGACCCTCTCCAAGCTCTCTCTCCCCCCTGAGTCAGAGCCACGCTGGCCTTCCAGTTGTTCCTTCAACACTTGGGGCTCATTCCTACCTCTGGGCCCTTGCACGTGCTGTTCTCGCTGCCTGGAAAGTTCCTCCTCACCATCCAGGTCTCAGTTCTAATGTCACCTTCTCAGAGAGGCCTTCCTTACCCACCCAAACTAAGATAAGTGTTTTGTTTCCTCATATGCCACCTGAAATGATCTTATACATCTATGGCCTGTTCATCATCTGTGTCCTCCGTGACGGTGGGGACTTTGCTGCCTTGCTCACCCGTGGAGGCCCAGCACCTGGCTGAGAGGGGCTGGTGGGTAGATGGATCTTTGTGGCTCTCCCTGGATGTGTAAGAGTAAGACTGTGAACTTCCATCTTCCAGGAGAAGACATGGAGGCTCTGGTGCTGGTGGGTGGGGGTAGGGATGTGGTCGGTTGGGGACACCAGGAATAGAAGGTGCAGCCTGTGCCCAGAAGCTGGATCCAAGAGAGGCTGAAGCTGGGAGGAGGTGCCTCCCCACCCTTGTCCTCACCATTGTCCCCCCCATGCCTCACACTCATTTCCTTCCTGGAGTCAGTCTCATTTGCTTTCCCTAAAAGCCGCTGGAGGAGCCAATATGTACGTGATGAATATTTCATCTCCTGAGCGTGGGTTTGCGGGAGAACTGTGATCACCCGGGGAGGGAGTGCTGCCCAGCCGTGCCTGCGAAGGAGGGGGCCTGCGAGGGCCGCTGGCAATAGGGTTTCCAAGATGCAGGTTCCAGGGCCCACCCACCTGCTCCTGTGGACACCCTTGGCACTGGGAGGCTCACAGGGGGTGGGGCAGCCCTGAATCTGGGGCACAGACACTTTGTGCTCCCTGGGACCCCCAGCTCTTCCCTGGTTGGGGCAGACTTTGCTGTAAGCTCAGAGGCTCAAGTTGCCCAGGCCAAAGGTTCCGCTGGCACTGGCACGAAGGTGTGGAGTCTGTCCTGGTCATCACATAGAGAGGCTTCTCACCTAGGATCCTGCAAATTCTCTTACCCCAGGAACTGAGGCTGGGAAACTGCAGACTGAGAATGGAAGGAGGAGACAGATAAAGCACCCAGGAGTAAGTAGGGAAGGGCAGGGAGGATGAGCAGTCAGGCGCTGCTATGCTGTACCCATCCCCAACCCCTCAGCCGTGACCACAGCATCCGCACGGGAGGGGCAAACCCAGCTGCTCGGCTCTGGGGTCGGCCAGTCCTGGCTGCCAGTCCTCTGCTCCTCCACCAGTTGAGTGACCTCTGAACCTCTCTAAGCCTCAGTTTCCTCGTCTGAAAAATGGTGTTGGTCATGCTACCTGGCAGGGTGATTGTAAGGGGCCAGCAGATGCCTGGCACCCTCAAAGGCTTTAGTATTCTCACACCACACATGCACACATACACCCCCCCACACACAAAGCATCTCCATTACAGTTCCTCTAGCATCCATGTCTGGGTAGGAACAAAGGACCATCCATTCCCTCCTCCTGCACCCAGGTTCTCTCTCCTCTCCCTCTACCCTGTCCCCCCTTGCTGCCCGCCCGCCCCTCTCCACAACCTTGAGCCCCTGCTCCCTAAGGAACTGGGGGCGTGGGGAAGGCACCTTGCCCCCTGGGCCTCAGCCAGCCCTGGGTCCAGATGACCCCTTGCTGTGGACCCCTCGCCTCCAGCCCCAACCCTCGAAGCCAGCTCCTGTCCCTCCCCACCCTGGCCAGGAGCAATGCTATCGCTCTCGTCCCCACCCACCACATTACCCTCTGAATACTCTCATTATACCATTACTAATTAGGGCTGCTCAGCAAATTGGCGGCTGCATTAGAGGGAGACAGTGTGCGGGAGCATATGGCATAATATCGTATTAATGAACACTCTAAATTCAAACCCGGGTCAGCTGCTCGCTTCTCGCCGGTGTCACCCACGCTAAAGGGAGGGAGGGGGATAAGGCAGTCAACCTTTCCCTCGCTTTCCTCGCTTCTCTCCAAACACACATTCCCCAGCGTGGGCTAGGCTGGCTGAGGTTTTTATCATATCTGGCAAATGGGGAGAGAAATAAAAGAGTCTGGGCCTATGCGGGGGCCACAGAAGGATCTCCCCCTCCCCATGATGTATAAGTGGACGCTTAGCATGGTCATGAAGAATAATAATTAATAATAGTAAACCAGGGCCTGTGGGCCAGGCTTTTCACCCAGATTCTGTCTGCCTCTTGATATCCCTTGGAGGGGGTTTTAGCACAGAAGGGCAAACTGAGGGCCTCAGAGGTCAGGGGGCATTCCCAAGGTCATTTGGTGGCTGAGCCAGAGTCCAGGGGGAAGAGCCTAGTCCCAGGAGGGTCACGAAAACCCAGCACAGGACCCTCTGCCACCCCTGCCAACTCTCTCCCAGGCCAGTAGCACCCACAGACCCATGGAGCCCCAAGGCCACTGGTTTTACCAGGGGGTGAGGGACCTGGGGGGCTCACCCAGTGAATTCAGAGGCAGAGCTCAGACACAGGCTTCCTTATCTTCAAGCCCCTAGGGTGAAGCTGGGTATCTCTTTTCACCCCCGACAGTTTGAGAACTTGGCTTCTAGAGTTCAACCCCAGAGCAGACAACGGTGTTCCTCTTCTCACTCTCTCTCCCTCACCTCTTTGCCTTGTTCCTCAGAGGACACATAGGATGATGAATTCACGGGCTGGTCTGTGAGTCCCGGAGGTGTCCTCCTGCCTCCGTGCATGCCAGGAGGAGGAGGTGACCAGGGGACAGTTGTGAGTGGGGCTATTTTGGGGTCGGTCTGAGGAGGCCTCAAAGAAGAGGGGAGCTCTGACCAAGGCTCCTGGGTGGAATGGAAAGGCCTGAACCAAAGCAGCCTTCTCTCCCTCTCCCAGCCAGGGGGGCAGTGCCCACAGTCCCGGGCCTGAGCCTGTCCCAGGCACCCTGACCCTCGCGGTTCTGAGCCTGAAGGGCTGCCCCTCAGCATCCGTCTCGCTGTCTGTTGGGGTGATGTCAGGGATCCTCCACCAGTAACCGGCTTCCTAAGCTCATGATTCCTCATTTCACTTCAAAATGGAGAGTGGTTCCAATCCTGCTGCCTGCTGAACCCAGAGACTGGCGAGGGGAGAGGCAGGCCCACTCAGGCTCGGGTCCCCCATCTCTGCCCAGGCTTGTCCTTGCCCTGCTACAGCATCCCTCAGCTCTGCCCACTGGGAAGCCTTCCCTGACTAAGACCACAGAGCCCTTGGCATCCGAGCATGTCTTAGAGACTCATTTTACATGATGTCCCCAACTGAGGACCAAGTCTCTCTCTCTCTCTCAGAGAAGGGAGGGTGGGAGAGCCTGGCCAGATTCTCACCAAAGCAAAACCAAATGAAAAACACCCTCCTCCCTGTGCCCACCCCGCCCCCACTCTGGGAGCCCACTTCCCTAGGGTGAGTCTACTTTCAGCACCTCAGGGATGTCTGTGGGTGCTCCGGGCTAGCAGTCAAGACGGATTTCAACTCCGAATGAGTCACAGGGCAAACCTCTTCTAGTGCCTTCTCTGGCTTCAACCTTTGTGCATTCAGTTCCTGATGCCCTTTGGTCTCCCTCACCCAGGGCTGTGACACTCAGCAGATGTCCCCAGGCCATGAAAGGGTTTATGAGGACACATTGTTTGGCGATACTTGTCAGAGCATTGGAGCCACCAGGCGGAAGGCCTTCTCTCCCAAGTCTGCCAGGGATGTGGAGTCCTGTCCACCTCCTGGAGTATGTGATGCAGCTGTCGGGGAAGAATTAGGGGTGGTAGCGCTGACTTCCTTGGAGGGCCCTGGTCTGGAATCAGGGAGAAGTCACAAGCTTTAAAGGCCATGTTGCTGCAGGACTCCAGGAAGTGAGTGCCTTCTCGCTCGCTGTCCTTCTCCACCTGTGAAATGGGTGTACTGACAGCAGCTTAGCCAGGGTTGGGAGAGGCCTCTGTGAAAGACCTACCCACTGAGGTGTGAGGCTCTGGCACGGCTTCGCTCCTCCCTAGTCGGCTCCATCAAAAAGAAAGAGCAGCCTGGATAAGTGACTGCCCCTCTCCTGGGCTATGGGATAAGGGTGGAGGCTGGGGGCACCCTACACTGCTGCCCCGAGACTAGCAGACTTCGGGGCCTCGGAGGTGCCCACAGAGGGTGCAAAAGCCAGCCTCCCCCCCGCAGACCTGCAGCCCCACAGACGCGGCGCCCCACACCACGACGGTAGGGCAGGGCACTAGAACCCAACGCGGTGCTGGGCGGGGCAACCCAGGGGAGGCGGCGCCCCTTTCCCCGGTCACGTGGGGTCACTGGTCGCTGACTCGCCCTGCGTGCACATCCCGCACGCCCCTCAGCCGCCCAGCCACCTTGGCCCGCGTCCCTGCCACTCCCGCCACGCAGTCATAGGATCATTTTCTTTTGTCTGCGGAACCCGCAGATGCTCTCCCTCTGCCCATAGCTCTCCCCACAGGGGAGCCCAGGAGGAGTAAATAATTGTGGCCCCTCCCAGCCCGGACCAGCAGGTAGAACGCGGGGGTGTCATCAAGCCTTCCATGCCAATTACTTTATCCAGCCCCTCCAAGCCACAATCACCCCCACGCCCCGCAGCTGGAGCCCCCCACCCCCTAGTGGGGGAGTAAACAAGTCCCGGAAATGTGTTGGCTGGTCTCTGGGCTTTAGAAGCAGCTTGTTGGGACTTGCCTGGGTGTGGGGACGCCCAGATCCATCTCTCCAGAGGTAACAATGCAGCCCTATGTTGAAGCTTTGGCTGTGTTGTGTGTGTGTGTGTGTGTGTGTGTGTGTGTACCAAGATTGCAGAGAGGTTTGGCCTCTTCCCCAGGGGTGAGTGGCTGAGCTAGAAGGGATCGGAGGTCATCTCCTTGGAACTTGGGACTCAGAGAGGTGAGGTGACTTGCCCAGGTAACAAGGCCAGCAGGACAGAGCCCCAGGTCTGATAGAGTGCACTTTCCACAAGAGACCCCTGTCACTAGAGCTCTGTCCGGGGACCCCCTAAACAAGAAAACCCCAATCTCACACTTTGCCCACAGCCTTGTCCCACTGGCCCTATGTCAAGGTTGAGAACAGGACCGGCTACGGGATTTGGGGTGCCCAGTGCAAAGTGAAAATGCAGAGCCCCTTGTTCAAAATTATTAAGACTTCCAAGACAGCAAGAGAAGAGCATTAAACCATTAAAGCTTCTAAGCGCAGGGCTGGGTACACACATCACCAGCCCGTAAACCTGGCCCTGAGCTAGGACCATATCAGTCTGCTTCTTCTGCTGCTATGAGGGCCTTGGGTAAAATCCCCACACACATTCTGGAAGCCTCCTTGCCTAGAGTCAGGGTTCTACAGCCATAGTGACCCACCCCAGGGATCCCACCCCAGCCCCCACTAGGTGCAGTCAGTCTGGCAACTCCAGCCTGGGGAGGGGAAACTGAGTCAGCATCCTGGGCCTGGGCTGACCCCAGAATCAGCAGGGAGCTGGCCTGGGGATCAGAGGGGATCTGGCCCTTGCAGGAGCAGTGCACAGGGACTCGGGCTTCCAAGGGGGAAGCTGCCCAGAGCCGGGGCCCGGTGGATTTCAGAAGAGGGCAGGGGCCAGGGGTTCCTGGGGGCCGTGCTTGCTCAGGGTTTCTGTGTTTCTTGTAGAGGGCGTGGGCCACGCGGGTGTCTTTCACTTCTGTGGGTGTGTAACATTGTGTGTGTAGGGCATGCCTGTGCTGGGGGATCCTTCTGTGCACAGGCTGCACATACACCTGTGCGTACACTCAGCCCGAGTGCAAGGTGGGCAGACTTACCCCCGCCCCCCACCGGTGCTGCCCCCACGGGTGCCCTGGCCTCTGTTATAGAGGGCATGTTCCTATCCTCGGGCATTCTGCATTGGAATTCAGGCCCTTGCCAGCCTGTTCCCTGCTTGCTAACTATAAACTATCTGATTTATATTCATTAACCAGTACTAGACAGCGGCAGGCACAGCAAACTTCAGTGGGGTACATGCCTCCATCGACAGGCGGACTGCATTTCAGTTAATTAAGGGGCTGTAATTGTTGTCCAGGACAAGGGTCCCCAGGGCACAGGCTTTGTAAATAACTACCCTCCACTACCCCCACCTCTCACCCCACCCCTCTCTCCTCCTTCCCTCCTTCCCAGGCCTCAGAAGCCAGGTAAAGGGAGCTGGGGCGGGGAAGAACGCTGTGGGAAGGTGGGGGTGAAGCCCTGGATGTGGGGGATGCCCCTCCTCCATCCCTGCCCCAGAAAGGCCACAATTCAAGGGCCTGAGGTGGGCTGGGGGGAGTCCTGGGCAGAGCATGGTGGGGCTGGGTCATAGAAACCTGGATGTTCCTGCCCATACTGGCTCAGTCCGGGAAGGCAGGCCCTGTCTGCACACGGGCGCTGGTGCACGCGCACACACGTACCCGCCTCCAGGCCCAGTTATTTATGCTGCTTCCCTCTCCTCTGCCTACAAACCCACCCTCTGAGCCCAATCCTGGAACCTGGGCACTGGGCAGGCTTTCTGGCATCTGTCGTACACTGGGGGACTCCAGGGGGTCCAGCAGAGAGCTAAGCAAAAAGGTGTCGTCTCACCAGCCCAAACAGATGGAGGAGGGACCTCTTACAAGAATCTAACGAGGAAGGCTTGCCGCCTTAGGAACTCTCAGACTAACGGGAGAAATCCCGGTCTGATGGGGCAGGGGAGTGCCATCCGGGAGCTCCCACTTTGTTAGGAGGCAGGGCCTTCCTCTCAAGAAGCTCCTGGTCTGATGTAGAGGGGGGAGCAGGGGGCAATCTGGGAGGACAAGTCTGACGAGGGAGGTAGATGCTAAAGACACCCAGAGCCTCCCATGTAAACAGGTCTCCTGCAGGTGAGCAGCAGTCCCTGAGAGCACGACAGGGCGGGACTGACCTCCGGGGAGCGGGGATCCCAGAACTCAAATGGGAATTAAAGGAGGATCCAGCCTTGTGAACAGATGAGCTTTGCTGGAGGCCGGTTTCATCCAGCTCTTCTTTGCACAAATGTTTCCCAGTGCCCACTACGTGCCAGGGATAAAATGCCAAGTAACACGGCCAGGGTCCCTGTCTTCCCAGAGAACAAAGGGTGGGAGAGAGTGTATGCACTTGTGTGTACACATGCCTGGTGTGTGCAGGTCATGTGTATGCGTATGCACGTGCTATTTGTGCATATTTTCCAAATACCTATCGAGTGCCTACTACATTTCAGACACCCCACAGGGCACAAGAGAAAAGAGCAAGTATGACAGTGTTTCTGCCCTCCTGGAACTTCCATTGGCCCACGTGTCTGTGTGTGCACGTGGGCACACTGCATGGGTCCATGCTCTGTCTGTGTGTGCAGGCCCCAGAAAGGGAACTTTCACACCTGCCCCCGCAGGACCTGAGCCAGGACTCACACTACTTGGTGACCATTCCCAACCGCTCTCAGTATTATTATCCTCTGACATCTTGAACCTGTGACTACCTCTGTGGGCCCGGAGAACCCACACGTGTTCTCTTTTCAGCCTGAAAAGGTGTCAGCTGCCCTTGAATCACTAAATAATCACCCTAAGGCAAATCAGAATTGATTTTTGTTAACCTCACTTGCAGTTTAGGCTAATCTGGGCCCCTCCTCCACCCACCACCCCATCCCAGGCACAAATCTCAGGGCTGACCACAACCTTTAAAGTGACTTCTGGCAGGATGCTTCTGGGAGTTGGTGTGCAACTTGGATCTATGTAGATAAAGTCGAGCAAAGAAGAGAAAATAAGTTTCCCTCTCCCTTCCCCCACCTCCTCTCTCCTCATTCCACCTATCAGCCCTTATCTGAAAGAAAAATTAGAGAGTTATTAGGAGTTTCATTAGGGGTGAGCGGGTTGGTAATGAAATTACGTTTCAGCTGCTTCTCAGCCCCTGTAAGTATTAAGTGGTCTGATCAATGGTGTTCACACAATTAATTCTGCCTGACTGCAGAGAGTGACTGTATCGACAGTTGGGTTTCACACCTCGAACTTTGTTTCTTAGCCAAAACGTGCCTTCAGGAAGCTTGGAAGGTGAGGGTGGGGGCCCCTGTCTATGAGGGCCTTTGCTGAAGGCCACATTCAAGCGCATATAGATGGTTTTTTTCTTTAAGCTTAAAGGAAATTTAGGTATCACACCGAAAGGAAATTATTGAATTCTAGGCTAGGAGAGACGAAATGATCCACCCTCCTGCCCCCGGTTTATTCAGTGGACCAGCTTCCCTGCGCCCCTGCGCCGGCCCTCGGACCTGACCCAGTCCAGGCCTCCCTCCCGGGACAGGGCAGCTCAGCCTGCTACCCTCGGCCTCTCCTGCGTGTTATCCCAGGCTATCAGGACAGCCTTCCTTGTATCCCACTCAAATCTCTGCTGCTTTAATTTAATCCACTGACTCTTGTTGGGTCTTCTGGGGATACGGGAGGCTGCTTGGTCTGGCCCTTTGTGAAACAACGCTACCGACAGCAAAGGTCGTGTTCTTGAAGCTGAGGAACCTCCAGACCCTGCCCACCAGGACATATGTCTTTCCTGTCACCCACACCCCTCTTCCCCGTGGCCTCTGGACACACTGCTCTAGCAGGGGTGGGCTGGGCCCTAACACCAGGGTTTCAGGTTTGTGGTGGCTCTTTACACAATTCCACAGTAAGTCCTGCTTCTCGGTAATGCCTCCCAGGAGAGAGCCGGAGTTTACTGGAGGGAAGGCTGTAAAAGTGTTGGTGGCAATGAGATGCTGGGAAGGAGGTGGAGGGGCGGGGAGAGGGGATGGATAGACTAAGACCAGGAGATGGGAGAGGCTGTAACAACAGTGGCAGCTACATCCTTTGAACCCTCGCTAAGGGGCATGCGCTGCTTTACAGGCCTGGTTTCATGAGATCCTCCCACCTGCCTGAGGAACTGGATGCTCTTACCCCCTTTAGCAGATGGACTGAGGCAGGGAGGGGTTAAGGTCTTTCCCAGGGGCAACGACTAGTAAATGGCGGGACTTCCTGAGAGGCTGGAAAGGCTCACATCTTCCTTGCTCAGCTGGGCTCACCGTGTTGCCCCAGCGTCCACCACTTCCTCCAGGAAGCCCTCCTCCGGCATAAACAGAATGTGAGTGGGTTGCCCGCAGCCCCTGGACACCTCCATCGCTAGGCCCTGCCTGCGCTTTTTTTGTCAGCCTCACGAAGGTCCCTGCTTCTTGCTGGCTTGTCTGCCTGTGTCTCCTGCATATTTCTGCTGGGTCACGTGTCCGGTTCTGACAGCAATGGGCAAATCGTAACCTCTGCCCCCCTGCAGTGCAGCATGAGGGGTTAACAAAGGAACCCGTAGGAGGAGAAGGATCCTGAGCTCCCTGACCAGCAGGCGGTCCTGAGTGAGGAGGCCAGGTGCTCGAAGCCTTGGGGTGGGGGTGGGGGGCTCCTGGGCCAGGGAGTGGCCTTTCACCTGGGTGGCTGAAAAGGGAGGAAAGGAAATGGTTATTGGGGCCTCCTCTTGTCCATTGTAAACCTTTACTCCAGACCCCCAGCTCAACAACCACAATGACCAACAATAAAGGAGTTAAGCCACCAATTTCCATACATTCATCTAATGGAATACTGTGTGGCCATCAACATACCTAACCACACAGGGACATCAAGGCGGGAGTATCAGGATCGAAATAGTACAAGCCCAATTGCGGGGAGGAGGTGTGAGACTATGCCAGACCCTGGTGCTCAGCAGTATCCACATCCCTCATCTTGCTTCCTCCTCCTCATAATCCAGTGGGGTAATAATATTTTCATCCTTTTCTTACAAATGTGGAAACTGAGGCTCAGAGCAGTTAGGTAACTCACCCAAGGCTGCACAGCTAGTAACTGGTAAAGTTGGGATTCCATTCCAGACACGCTGGCTACAGTTCTTGTGCTCTTAACTGCTGCCCTATAATGATTCCATATCGTTGGCCAATCCTTTTCACTTTACAAGGTGCTTCAATGTTTATGCATCTCGTATAAAAATATTCACAACTGCTCTGCGAAGCCACTCTGAATGAGCCCATTTTATAGATGAAGAAATTGAGGCTCAGAGAACAAGAGACTTGCCCAAAGTCACAACGCTAATCCACTGTGGCAAAGGAAGGACTCAGACGCAGGTCTGTACAGGTGTCAACCGTGTACTAGTTAAGGAAGAACAGAAACAGACAAGAAAAGCTAACAAGGACAGGCACCGACCCAGACATAGAGACAGGGCGAAGCAGAGGCCTGAAACAGGGAAGGAATAGTGTTCGCCACCCTTGGCCTGTCTTTATTCAAATGTAGAAGGGAAAAAACCATTTTAAGCAAGTGTCTTGCAGCCTTGCATTTAAGAAAAATGCATGGAATTAAGTTCCTAAAAAGCTAGGAAAGCTGAACCAAACCATCATTGGGGCTTGAAATGAGATTTTATGTTTTCCCCATTCTGGGCTCTAAGCCATGAATGGTGCCACGTGCCAGGCTGGTGAGGACCACTTGTTCCTTAGGGGCACCAGGGGCTGGTGGCCGTCAGCCCAGCCTGGCCCTACCCTGGTGAGTGCCAGCTGCTTGCAGGCCCATCCAAGGGCCAGGCTCAGAGAACAGCCATGGGGGTGTTCTAGTTTCTTGCTGCTTAAAGTGTGGTCCACAGACGGGCAGCATCACCTGAGAGTTTGTCGGGAATGCCGAGTGTCAGCTCTACCTGCCGAATCAGAATTAGTATTTTAACAAGATCTGGGGGTGATGTGTGTGCCCATCACAGTTTGAGAAGCCCTCTTCTAGCTGAAATCTGAATAGAGGAAGGACAAGCCCAGGTCTCAAAGGCTCCCTCTTCCCCCTGCCCTGGGTACCCAATTTCTGAGCAGCTCACACAGACTCTGGGACTGCTGAAGCCTGACAGCGCGTGGCCATGGGCACAGGGGAAGGAGGGAGGGAGGAGGCCCTCCCGCTCCTGAACCTCTTGAGGTGCCTGCCAGCCGCAGCCAGAGAGGGTGGGGGTGGGGAGGTTTGTCTCTGTCAGCAGATCTTTTTGGAAGGAGAGTCAAGGTGCCCCTAGTTCCCTCCCCTCCCACGTGGGGACTACGTGTAAGAACGCCGTGTGCAGGGATGCCAGGGCAGGTGGCCAAGGGCACTGGGTTCACCTTCCCCAGAGGCACCGTGGTTGCAGAGCCTGTCCCTGCCCCTCCCGGGGCCTACACTCCCTGAGCTGGGCCCAGAGGGTCAGAGCAAGGAGCTGCTTCTCTCCAGAAAAGAGGGGACCTCAGTCCTCTGCTCCCACCCCAGGCCTGAAGGAGCTTCCCCTCCTCACCGCTGCCTCCCTTTGGAAGTCTGCCTCCCAGGGTTCCTGCTGAGCTCCAGCCTCCTCCCAGCCACCTGGCCCACAGGGCTGGCCCTCTGATGCCTCCCAGCACACCATCTCCTTAAAGAGACAGCTGCCCCAGGTTTCTTTGCAGTGTAATCACCCTGAGAATAGAGACTCAGAAGCCTGGGGAAGGGGCTGGGCTCTGCCCTTAGACACCCCTCCCCCCCACCCCGAGAACTAGCCATCCTCTAGTCCAAGCGGTTCTCAGCTCTGACTGCCACTGAAATACCTAGGAACCTTTAAGGAATACCGATGCCTGCGGCCCAGCCCAGGCCAGTGAAGTCAGAATGTCTTGGGCCACCACCCGTGGGGGTGGGAGAGGAGGCATCAGTGTTTTTTAAATACCTATTAATGCCCAGCCAGGATCAAAAGAACCACTAAGCCAGTCCATCCACCACCTCCTCGCTTTACTGGTGAGGAAGTGTGGCCCAGATAACAATAGTGGTGCTGTGTCCCGAGAGAAGGGCTTGCTCAGGGTCCCACGGCCAAGCCAAGACTGGACTGTACAAGGCAACACAATGGGCTCCCGGCACTAAAAGGATTAACAGGTCTACCAGCCTCTCAGCCCTGTGCCCTTGGGCAAGTTGCCCAAACCCCTGACTTTCAATTTCCTCCCCTCTAAGATGGGGATGCTCATGCCTAATGTATAGACTTGTGGTGAGGATGTCTGACACACATAGGCATTCAATAAAATGTTGCTGGATGAATGAATGAATGAGTGAAAGAATTTGCACTTGGGCTGTTCCCCGGGAGAGGCATGGGGTGCTTCACTTAGAAATCAAGATCTGCAAATCAGTGCCAAGAGAATACTGCTTGTCCAAGGTTCCAGACTTTTGAAACTTCTTCTACCGGAGTGGTGGAGGGCAAAGACCAAGCAGTGGGGGCTTTTCTTCAAGGGGCAGAATTTATCTAGATAATTGAGGCCCCAGGATTTCAGGCCAAGCTGTGGGTAACCTGACAGAAGAATAAGCACTTCATTTGTCTACCAGCCACCTCCCGCCCCGGCCCTGTTCCGCTGGAGTGGCTCCGGCCCCACTGCAGGGGGAGGGGGCTGGGGTACTCACCTTCTCTTCACCCCTCTCCCCCGCTGGAGCCCAGCCAGGGCACCTGTGGGGTCACTGAAACGCTGGCACGGCCGGCCCCTGCGGTGGGGGAGCCAGGCGGGGCCCCCTCCTGTGCTGGCCAGGGTGGAGGTCTAGCCAGTGAAGGAAGAGGAGGGGAGGGCCCCCTCAGGTCTGGTGACAGGGAAGCGGCCTCCTCTGAAGGCTGGAGGAGGGGAGGGGGTGAAGGGAAGTCCCTCTCAGCCTCCCCCCTTCCTACAGGCCCCAGCAGGCACCTTTGTGCCACCACTCCCAGCCAATTTCCTGGTTCTCAAACCTCTCCCTGCCCGCTCTGCTTCACTGCCTCTGGTCACCCTCCCATTAAAGCTGCAGTTCCTGGCCTGCCTTCCCTCTCATTCCCTGCCCCTCCCCCACAAGTCACCAGAACCCCTAGGGTGGCCCCGGGGCCACAGGTGAGCCAGGGTAAGGCCCACCCTAATCAGCTCCTTGATCACTAATTTGACAAAAATCCTGTGGATGGAGAGATCAGACTAACTGGATTGGGGCATGAAGGGGGCAGGGGGTGTCTCCTGGACCTGAGCTGCCATCCTGGGGCAGGAGGGGGCACTGGCTGGTTTTCCTTCCTTGAGCAGGTACAAAAGAAGCCACATTAACACGGCCCTGCCTTTGAAGCTCGCCTTTGAAACCCGGACTCCTGGGTCTGAGCCAAGCAGGCCCAGACGCCAGTGCCCTGTCCCCAGCCACCTCGCCCAGCCCTCCAGAGATGCTGTTGCAGCTTCCGACCTGTGAGATCAAAGGGTCCTGGCCCCCTTCCCACCGTGCAGTTAGAGCCCTGGGTTAGGGGTAGCTGTCAGGGTGGGGTGCACAGGGTTCCCCTCAGGGGTGCAAGCTTAGATTTCAGAAGGCCCCAAAATGCATATGATCCCAAATATATATGGAGCATCTACACACCTGGTTGGCCTCATTTCTCCCTCACAGTTGTTATTGTCTCCTGGGTCCCATTTTCCAGATGAGGCAATGAAGCTTTGAGAGGTTAAATAACTTATCCAAGGAGTTCAGATTGGAAACTGGATCCCCAATCCAGAGCTGTCTCCCCACTGGAGAGTCCTATCCCCACCCCAAAGATGGAAGAAAAGTTCCAGTTCCTGGTCACCAACCCCGTTATATGCTTCAGTTCCCAAAGCCAACAGCTTGTCAGAGGCTGCCCCTTCCTTATTTCAAAGTGCACTAATTTCGGTGGGCCCCTCTCCTCCCTACCCCACCTGCACAGGCAGAACAGACAGGCATCCAGGCCTCCATCCCGGAGCCCAACTTTCCTTTCCCTCCGGCAGGCACATCAGCCCTACATTGCCTTTGTATTTGCTGTGTGGCAGCAAGGACTGGAGAGCTGGTGAAGGAGGGGGTGAGCAGAAACACCCAGTCTCCTCAAACTCCCCCTTGGAATAATGGAGGGGTGGGAGGGGCTGGAGGGGCAGGCCCCTGGGCAGCGACTCAGCTCTTTCCTGGGTGGAGAGAAGCAGGGCGGAAGACTTCCCTCCTCCAGCTCAGGCAGCTGCCTCTCACCTGACCCCTCACCTGGCCCTCTGCTTCCTCTCCTCCTCCCAGCCCTGTCTCCTGTTCCCTCGCCTCACTCCAGACTACCTGATCAAAGGCAAGAATCTGGGAGCCATTAATGATCTCCTCCTCCTCTTCCTCCTCCTCCTCTTCCGCTTCCTCCTTCTCCTCCTCCTTCCTCCCTCTCCCCTCCCCATCCCTCCCTCTGCTCTTCCTGCCTGGACACAAATAACTGTTTCCCAAGGTGGAACCAGATTGGGTCAGAGAAGGGAGGGCCTTCTACATTTTACAGATGAGCAAGCTGAGGCCCAGAGAGGGTGACTTTCTGAAGGTCACACAGCAAATTAGTGGCTGAGTTGGGACCAGGGGCAATATTTAGACCTTTGGAATAGAGAGTAATGAATACTGAAGAGATTTTGTTTCTCCCCTGACATAGGTGTTTCAAAATAGAAACAACATTAAGCTGTAAAACATAAAACTAATACAAATCAGCACTGTCCAATAAAACTTTCTGCAATGATGGAAATGTTCTACATTTGCGCTATGCAATATGGTAGCCAGTGGCCACATGTGGCTGTTCAGCACTTGAAATGTGGCTGGTGTGAGTGATGAGATGAACTTTTAATTTAACTTAAATTAATCTAAATTTACATTGAAATAGCCACACGCGGCTACTTGGTATTGAATTGGACAGCTCAGAGCTATACCCTAAATTAACATCACTTCTTTCTAGACTTTCTGCTTGCAAAATTCTGATTAGGTTTATCAAAGCTGAACTTTTGGGTTTGGGTTTTGTTTTGGGAGCATCCTAAAGCACTACGTCTGTGTGTTGAGTAATCTCGTCCAGTCTGGAACTCAAATTTGGGTCTGTAAAAGGTAACAAATGGTGTAAGGAAAATTCTATGGAGTGTCAGAAGAGGGATAGATTGTATCCAGTATGGGGGTAGGAGAGGGTTTCGTGGAGGGGGCATTGAGGTGGATCTTGGAGGAGTGGGAATAGCATAAGCAAAGGCACAGAGGCAGGACTGCGCTGAGGGTCAATGTCCTGTGCACAGGATGCATATTGGCTCCATAGGATAAGAGATCTCCCGGTCCTCTGAGCTGTAGTCTCTTTCACCTTGTCCTGCTCCGACCAGTGTCTGGTTTTCCCATGGGGGCCATGGGAGCCTTGTGTGCTGACGGAGGAGGACACCCTCCTCCTGAAGTGATGGGAAGGGAAGGGGGAAGCAAGGAGGGCAGCCAAATGGCTGTGGGCCATGTGAGAACCGCACGGTCTCCCCATCTGCACCCTAACTCTGGCAGAGACACCTGGAGGGCAGGACAGATGCTGAGGCCATTTAGAGTCACAGCCCAAGTAACCTTAGTGTCCCAAACTCCCCACCTAAGTTTCTGCCTCAAGGTCCTCAGTAACAGCCTTCCATTCCAGGATATTGAGTGTGAGGAGACATCCCCTCCACACTCAGGTTAAACATTTAAGAATTGGGAACCCAGAAAATACAAACAACAGTTAATAGGACGAAGAAAAGAACTTGACAGAAAGATGGGCAAAAGATAGTAACAGGCAATTCACAGGGGAGGAAACCCAGGGAAATGGTCAAGAAACAGAAAAGAATAATCAACTCTCCACACGTTGTACACCTTAACCTTACACGATTTTATATGTCAATTATATCTCACTAAAGATGGGAGGAAAAAGAATAATCAACCCCACTAGTAATCAAGACAATGCAATTAAACTATACTATGGCATCATTTCATGTCCATTAGATTAGCAAAATTTAAAAGTCTAGCAATACCCATGTATTGTTGTGGATGGAACTTTGGGACATCTTTAGGAGGGAACTATTCAAGAGTTGAGAGATTAAAAATTGATACTACCTTTGGAGAGCCATTTGGCAATATCTCATGAAACTGATGATGCTGTATCCTACTGTGGTAGAATGTTCTATCAGTGGTCCGCGATGAACCACATCTCCTGGTATCCACACCCTCCCACACTGAACTCTAGGCCTGGCCATGTGACTTGCTTTGGCCAAAGCACGAGTGAGCGAGTGAGGCTAGTGGAGGTTTAATAAGCACTTGCACAATGTGGCTTGTCCTTTGGAATTCTGAGACCACCATTCTGTGAGGTCTCACAGACCTGTGAGGAAGCCCAAGCTAGCCCCAGGCAGAGGCCATTTGGAAGAAAACCGAGGAACGCATCTGACAGCTAGGACCAAGGCCCCACACATATGGCCCCAGTTGAACTATCCCAGATGTTCGAGCTGCCCAGGCTGAGACCCCAGACATTGTGGAAAAGAGACAAATTGTTGCTACTGTGCCATACTTGAATTCCTAACCCACAGAATTGTGAGCAAATAAAAGGGATGTTGTTTTAAGCCACTAAGTTTTGGGGTGGTTTATGACACAGCAATAGAAAACTGATAGACCTGTCATCCAGCAACTTCATTCCTTGCTGTATGCCCCAGAAAAACCCTTGCACCTGTGCACAAGGAGATATGTACCACGGTGCTTATCACAGCCTATCAATAGATGGAGGATAAATGGAGGCATAGACCTCCATTCAATGAATATGGCACAAAGCTACGTGTAACAGCAAGGATAAACCAGAAACATACTGAACGGGACACCCAAGGTACAGAAGTTTACATACAGGATGCAATTTATATGCTGTTTAGAAGCATGCAAACCTGTGCAATATATGCTTACGTGTTCAGAATCTGTAGTTGAAACTTGCATGGAAGAATCAACCCTAAATTCAGGAGGGTGGCGACCTCGAGGGAGGGAGAGAAGAGACGGGGAGTTCAAACTGTGTCTATAACGTTCTGTTTCTTTAAAAAAATATAAATCTGAAGCAAATATGGCAAAACTCTCAGATTTAACAAAGCTGGGTAGGAGATACATGGGTGTTCATTATATTATTGTTTATAGTTTTCTCTGTGCGAGAAATATTTCATAATAAAAAAGATAATTTAAAAAATAAGAATGGAGGTGGGAGGCTGAATGGGGAAGGATTATTTAAGAGGAGGTGGATATGCAGAGAAGGTTCTGATGCCTCCGAGGCCTGGTCCCGGCCTCCCTTCCTCAGGCTAGCTGCATTCTTGCCCAGCGATTCCTCAAGTCATCCCCATATCCTTATCAAAGAGGCCCCCTTTCTATTTAAAAAAAAAAAGACTTGGGCATGCCCTGTGGTGTAGTGGTTAAGTTTCGTTTGCTCCACTTCGGCAGCTGGGGTTTGCAGGTTTGGATCCTGGGTGCAGACCTACGCACCACTCACCAAGGCTGTGCCGTGGCAGTGAACCACGTACCAAATAGAGGAAGATCGGCACAGCTGTTAGCTCAGCAACAATCTTCCTCAAGCAAAAAGAGGAGGGTTGGCAATAGATGTTAGCTTAGGGCCAATCTTCCTCAGCAAAAGAAAGGAAGGAAGGAAGGGAGAGAGGGAGGAAGGGAGGGAGGGAAAAGAAGAAAGAAAAAAAAGAAAGGAAGACAGGAATAAAAGATGGCAGCTAGTTGAGTTGCTTCAGCCAGGCAGGGAGGGTGCAGGGAAGCAGACTGTTCATAGGGCAGCTCACCAGGACTAGGAGGCCGGAGCTTAGGTCCTAGCTCTTTCACAACTCCTGTGTGACCTCGCACAAACACTATCTCTCTCAGAGCCTCAGTTTCCTCATCTGCAGTATGAGGTTAGTGGATTAGATCAGGGACAGTCAACCGGGCAGAGATATCAGAGTCAACAGTCACCCCTCCGCATCCAGCTAAGGTGGATGCTCCATAAGGGAAGAGAAAGCAGGCATTTGAAAAAGCTCCTGGGGATCATGGTACCCACACCTGGCTGAGATGACCTCTGAGGACCCTGCAGTCCTAGCACTGTGGGATTCTGTGATGTGGTAGGCTCTATCTAAACTCTGTTAGGATTGTCAGCAAAATTCAGAGGGCATAACTGAGGTGTTTGCTGCACACACTTCCCCCCAGGCCAGTCCGCCCATGCATCCGTGCATCCATCCGTCCATTCGAGAAGCACTTACTGAGTACTTATGATGTGCCAGGCACCATGCACGGTGCTGGAAACTCAACAGCGAACAAAACTGACATCATAAAAATCCACACATAAATCTCAGGCAGAATTCTAAGCACTTTACATTTACTTACTTATCTATCCTCACAACAGCTCTATGAAGTAGCCACCATTATTATCCCAGATTACAGATAGGGAAACTGAGGCCCAGAGTGGTTAAGTATTCTCACTCCAGACCAGCAGAGTAAGTGGCGGAACCAGGAAGCAGTTAAGCACTCTGCTGCATCATCTCTGCACCGGCCCCATCCCCAACTCAGGCCCTCTTCTGGGGCTTTCTCCCCACCCTCTCTACACAGAAGAGCACTTTCCTCTCGTCTCTGCCTCACACCTCCCACCAGGCCCCAGGCGTTTTCTCGAGGCAGGGAAGAGAAACTGTGAGCAGCTCAGGGGCCAAGGGGGCCTGCCACGTGTTGGAGATAAGGAGTTTGTCCCTTGTATTTGCGAGATCAGAGAGGGCCCCTCCGTTCCTGCACAGAGAGGGGAAGAGTGGAGCGCTGATTTCCTATTGGCAGAGCCCCGGGGGGGCAGGAAGAGCTGTGGCTTCAGGGGAGGTAGGCGGGACAGGGCAACATGGGACCCGGAAGTCATCCGTCATAGGAACTACATTTACCGAGTGTCCAGAGTGATCCCAGTGAGTGCTTGACAAATACCTCCTTCCATCTTCAGAAACTCCTGTCGGTTAAAAATCACTGCCCTCATTGAATAACTGAGGCAACTGAGTTCTGACGGTGAGGGTCTCAGTAGCCCTTCCGGGTGGCTAAGCTGGGCTCTAACCAGGCTCTCTAACGACAAGGCCTTTGGGCAGGAACCAGGCACTGTTGCAGGTGTTGCGGGGCCGGCAGGGAGCTAGGTGGGCAGGCTTCTTGCCCTGGCGGAGCTTACACACCATGGGAGCAAGCAAGGAAGGAGGCAAGAAATGGTCGTTGTCACCTCAAGTAGTGACCAGTGCTGTGAAGACAGCAAGCCTGGGGAATATGACTGAGAGCGTCTGAGGGACTTCCATTCCTCACAGTACATGAATGGACGCCCTGCCAAAAAGAGCACTAGAAATGCTGGATGAAATAGAACAAACATCCCATTCCAGGTACAGCTGCGGTGGCAAAAAATTGAGGGAAATCATCGTGGGTCAAAACCAAAGAAGATTCTGGAAACCTGAAGCTTCTGCTGCCGATTTTGGCAACATGGAACTTTGAGTTGTAAAGGCCTTGAGAGGGAAGGGGGACAAGGCAGCGAGGGGGGATTGAGACACTCGTCTCCCACACACACCCATAAAGCTGAGACCCTTGGAAAGCTACACCCTCAGTAAAAGGATGAACTAGGGGGGAAAGTCTACCTACACAAAGGAAATCAACAGAGGAACTTGACTATTCCTGTTGACACCTGGACTCTGAGTGAAATGAAAAAGCCCGTCTTGAGAATTCCTAACCGCAGCACTGCCTTCATAGGGGGTGGGGCTCTGCTCTCCACCACTCTGCAGAGCAGAAAAGCTGAAGGCTATAAATGAACTAAAATGGACCAGGAGTGGTAGCAGCCTTAGGGTTGAGGTAAAGACAGAACTTCTCTGGAGGGACATACTTCCAAACCAGACATGGCAGGATTCTCAGAAAAGAAACTCCTCAAGCATGAGCCCCCACTCCAGGACTGCACGTGGTACAAGGAAGAAGCAACCGTGAGTGACAGTCTGCCGAAACAATGAGCACTGGAGATGCTCATTAAAGAGAGATGAGAGGAAATTGAGAAGGACTAAAGGTAGCAGTGGACTGGTGGCCAGGAAAGAGCTTTTGAGATAAGACTTGAATGAGGAGAAGGAGCCAGCCACGCAAGGATGACGGGGAAGAGCATCCCAGGCAGAGGACGCAGCAAGTTCAAAGCCCCAAAGCAGGACTGAACTTGGCCTGTTGAGGAGCGGAAAAAGGCCAGTGTGCTGGCTGGGGTGCTCTTGAGGGAGTGCGATACAGGAAGGAGGTAAGGGAAAGAGGAAGGGGCAGTCACGGTGATGGGCCCTGCAGGCCTGGGGAGCAGTCTGGCTTTTAGTCTAAGTGCAATGGAAAACTTTCAGGGCTTTAAGCAGGAGCTTGACATCATCTGATCTGCATTTTTTCTAAAGATCACTTTGGTCACCATGTGGTGAAAGGATGGTGACAAGGCCCGTGTTAGAACCTCAGATTCCCACTCTAATCATCTGCAGAAGAAGACCCTCCTCAGCAGATAGGGGTCCCAGGGGAGTGTGTGTGTGAGGTGGGGGGCAGGGTGGGGAGAAGCTGTTGGGGAGTGGACCCAGCCACAGAGGCAGAAACAGGGAGCTAGGCCTGGGTATCCCACTCTGATCAAGGCCCATTGCCCAAGTTAGTGACTTTGTCCGTTGATTCATTCATCCAGTGAAATGCTACTGGGTGTCTCCTATGTGCCAGGAGTAACCACTAGGGATGGAGAGCGGAGAGGCCCCGTCTCTGCCCTGGAGGAGTTTGCAGTAAACAAACAATGACAACCACGGGAAGTTTCTGGGCCAGGGAGAGCACAGAGGAAGGGCGAGTGCCTATTCTCGGGAGGGACAGTGTCAGGAATAACTTCTTAGAGGAGGTGACATGAGCTGCTCCTCCCCTCTATGTCCCAGGACCCATCACATCTCTGCAGAACTTTCCTGTGCCTTTCCCTATAAAAGGCAGAGCATGGGGTGGTTGTACCTCTCTCACAGAGAGCCCTCAGCTGGAAGGAAAACTTCCCTGCGGTCCCCTGAGGAAGGAAGCGAGGCGACAGTGGCTGATGACAATAACCACAAGCCTTAGATCTGGGCCTCTTTCACTTCCATTCCCGTGTTTGATGATGTCAGTAGGGCAGGGACCATTATCCCATTTTACAGATGAAGAAACTGAGGCTCAGTGAAACTAAGTGCCTTATCCAAGGCCACACAGGTAAAGTGTGGCTGGGCTCACCCCTGAACCAAGTCTTCTGTTCAGTGCTCTTGAGAGGAATATCCATATGTGGCCTTCCTCCGTGCTCACTGCCCTCACTCCCAGGCCCTCCTGGGCCAAGCGCCCTCTGCTCACCATCAGGGCCCTGGCAGCCAGAGGTAGTGAAGGCCGAGGGGTGGCCAGGAGCAGAGAAACTCAGGGCAGCCATGCGGACTTCCGAGTCTGGGCATCCCAACTTCTCCACAAGTTCCCTGGGAAGCGTCCGCTGGAATGGGGTGCAGGGAACGAACTTTATAAAATTCTCCACGACCAGCCAAGCGGAACCTATTTTCCCTCACAATGCAATTAACGGCACCAACATTTACAAAATATGATTACAAGCGCTTTGGTTAAGTAGAGGAAAGTATATTAGATAGCAGTGAGGGGTTGATCTTAATGTGCATTTTTTCGAGAGACTTGCATTTTCTTTGTGCAAATAAAGAGGCCCTAAATTCTCCATAGGCACTAAAATCAATGCAGTGGAACCATGATAACAAACACAGGCTCCACTTTTTGCTACATCCCCCAATTAATTAAGCCTTTCACGGGCATGTAATTAGGAACATTAGCAAGTCATAAAATTGCCGTGAGTCTTTAAATTATGTGCTGGCCCTCAGCAATTTGTTTTTAATTCCTTCTGAAGACAATGGCACTGCGGGGCCCAATAGATCTTCACTCGGCCTACTGTGCTCTCCTTTATGGCGGGAGGGCCGGCCTGCCAGGGCTCCCCTCCAGGCAGCTGGGGTGCCCTGAGTTTGGCTCTCAGGGCCCAGGAGTGCCGTGCGGCTCCGCTCTTTCTTTCCCTTTCCTTTCTCTTCTTTGTTTTTACTTCCCCTTTATTTCTCCTCTTTTCCTCTCTTCCTTCTCTTTTCCTTCTTTCTTCTCTTCTCCTTCTGATCTCCTTGCCTCCTCCTCCTGTCTTTCCTTCTCTCCTTCCTTCTCCTTCCTCTTCACTGCTTTCTTCTCTTGCTTCCTCCTCCATCTCCTCTTGTTTCCCTGCCCCCACCTCCCTGGGCCACAGCACCAGGCTCCTCCCTCCCTTCCCATGATCCTTCAGGAGCAGACTGGACACACTTTCCCTTCCCTGCCCTCCCGCAGGACCCAGCTCTTGGCCCCACGATTCCTATCTGTGTTGTAAAGGTCCATGGAGGCCATCTAGCTGGACTGCCACCTCTATGATTTGTGGCATCAGCTACACTCCTTGAGAGCCAAACCCTGAAGCAATCTGGAGGTGTTTGGGGGAATGAGGGGCAGGGGTTATGACCCCACTCCTGCCACCCTCCTCCTCTGAGGGAAGGGCAAGTGGGAGGCACTTCTGACTTCTGGCTGGGGCCCCCTTCCCTTTCCTCTGTACTGTCAGCATCCCCTCCCCACTCCTGGAGATCACAAGGCTTCTGCGAAATCTTAGAATCTCAAGGTTTAGAACTGGGAGGAGCGTTATGAAAGAGCCACTGAGGCCCATACCAAGCCAGAAGCCAGGAACAAAAGACCTGCTTGCTCAGTAGCCAACAATTGTAACCATGTCTTGTTCATGGCCACCATGGGGCTATGTGGCTCCTCTCCTTCCGTCTCTTCTCAGCTTTTCCCCTCACCAAGAACTAGTTCTCTCTCTCTGTATTCCCCAAGTGCAATAGACATTACTAGTGCTCAATGGTATTTTGGGTTCTGCTTACCTTCTGGGAACACAGGAAGCTTGTACTCCCTGCCCCACTGAAGTTAGGCAAGGCTGTGTAACTTATTTGGGCCGATGAAATGTGAGAAGTTGTACGTGTCACTTCCGGGTAGAAGGATTTAAGAGCCGATGTACAATTCTACATGCCTTCTTCCATGGCCCTCATGGAAGCACTTGTTGGTATGGAGGTGCCGTGGTGGAACTGGCCTGGAACGCTCAGCTCTGACATGGTGGCAGCTGCCCTGGAGAGTGGCCCAGACCCAGCGAAGAATTTGCATGAGCCAGAATGAGGTCTTTGTTGTGTTAAGTCACTGAGATTGGGTGATGTTTGTTACCACAGTGTAACCTAGCCTGTCCTGACTAACCCACTGAGGAAGAGCCTCTGGCTGCTCCAGCTAATCTTTCTGCCCAGGCCAGGCCATGAATTGAGCCCGTGTGGGGGTTAGTTGCTTTTGAGTCAAATGCATACCCTACCCCAGTCAGGGAAAACAGTTCCTCAATTTGTAAGTTACCATACCAAACAGAATCAATGTTTAACTTGTTTTGGGCTACAAGGTCCTCCGTGGGCTGACCCCTGCCTGCCCCTCCAACCACATTTCCTGCTGCTCCCAACCCTGTTTCACATCTCAGGCCCCACAGACACTGAGTTTCTCCTCATTTCCTCCTCACATTGAACTCTCTCACAAGCCATCTCTTTATACATGCTGTTCCCTTTGCCTAAAATGCTTTTCCACTCTTCTTCTCCCAAGGAGATTCTACTGATTTTTAGAGTCCCAGGTCAAGTATTATGTGTTCTTTTCAGCCTTCCCTGGTCCATCCTGATCTGTACCCCTCATAGCACACACCCCCTACTTTGCACATAGTTAGCTTATCATGTGTACTTGTTCTTAGTGGTTTGTCTGTCTGTATGCTCAGTCCTCCCTAGACTGTAAGGTCCTCATGATGTGACCAGTGCCTTGGTCATCATTTCGTGTCCCCTTTCACTCCAACACATTGCCAACAACAACAACTACGGTGAGGCCAATGTGTATTGATTGCGCTCCACTGCCCCACACAGGGCTACACACCGTACCTGGCTGGTCTCTTTGAACCAGTCTTCTTATTATCTTCATTTATGTCCTCCAGAACCTCTACCATTCTACCATCTCCACTTAGAGTCCTGCAGATTCTCAGGAACACTCTGTTGAATGCATGAATGTTGCCTGCATGAAATGAATGAATGAATGAGTGAATCCTGACTTAGACACAAAGAAGCAGCCAGGACTTCATGTCACACACCTGCGAAAGCACACCTCCTCCCCTGGTCATATATGTCTGCTTTCTAAGCTTCCCAGGCAGCTGGGAGCTCGTCTGCAGGGAATCTGTGGACAGTCAGGGCTGTCCCCAGTGGGAAGGAGGCACACTTCCCGCACCCAGCCCACAGCCAGCACATGCAGGCACTCCCTGACTTCGGAGCCTTCCAGCCCCAAGCAGCGCCCACCTGCTGGCTCAACACCCAGGAGCCCAGCCTGGGGCTCTGCGGGGCCCATTTTGAGGCAACTGCCTTCCCTCAGGACAGGGTGCTGTGACTGGGGGCCTGGCGAGCAGAGTCTAACCTTGAGTAAGTGCTTTCTCGTTGTCATCTGCAGATCTAACTCAAAGCCTGCTGAGACTGTGCGGTGGAGACATATATTACAGCCGGAGCTTTTTATCTCGCACATGTGACCCTGCCCATCATGAGCTGTACGTTTTATTCTCGCTGGTGGGACAAAAACCACCTCCCACTGCAGCATATATCAAGGGGAAGAATGTTGAACTTTCTTTGCATTAATATAAATAGCTGTTTAGGTCTCATTCCCCAGCCTGGGACCCTCTGTGCCCCTGTCCTTCATCTACTCTATTTGGCATCTAGTTCAAGTTTGGTTTATTTAGAGCCCAGGTCTGCAGGCTTTTACATATTAAAGGTGCATTTTAAAAGAGCATTTTCTATTCTAATTTGGGGGAGCCAAGCTCTTTAGGGCTTTCGGGAGCCGTGTCCACCTGATTTACATTTCCCCCACTGGAGCTGTGCCACAAACGCACATTAGAATGTAAATAATAGTGATGGATACATGTATCTTTAAAGATCCATTTTCTCTCCATTTTTTCTCTCTTTCAGGGGAGGGGACAGGCCAGGGAGGAACGGAAGTACCCAGGCTGTGGGGGCAGAGGAAAGAAAGAGGAGGCGGGGAGAATGCGATGGGTTTCTTGGAAAGGCTGCCTCCGAGGGAGGGAAGGTGGCGGTTCAGAGGTCCAGTTTCTGCAAGATGGTGGTCAGCAAGCTTGGCAAGGCCAATGCCTCCTTTGTCTGGGGAGAGGCTAGTGTGTTGCAATTAAGCCAGTGTTCAAATATTGGCTCTAGTGTGGCTTTGGGAAACTTACTTCACCTCTCTCAGCCTTAGTACACCTACTGGGTACTATGGGGATCATCATAACCCTCCCATACTGGACTCTCGTGAGGAATGACACCTGTAAAACGCGGCACAATGCCCAGCACACAGCAGGTGAGCAACTTAATACATGTTAGCCATTGTTGATGATTATTATCCTTGTAAATCGTGTCTTCTATCCCAAGCCCCAGTGCCCTGCACATGGTACCCACTTTATTAGAGTGTATTAGCTGAAATCCACTCATTCAATCTCAAAAAATTTACCTGGTTCCTACTCTGGGCTATCAACCAGCACTAGGCCCTGGAGAAAGATGATGACTGAGGCCTGGTCTCTCGTGTCTGCCCACCTGCCCCTCCCACCAACGGCTCCTGCCTTACCTGCCTTTAGGGGTTCCCATCTGAGCCATGATCTCTCGTGCTTTCAATGCCCTTGGTCCAAGACCTCCTCTCCCCTCTTCTTCCCCTGAATAGATCTCATTCACCCTCTTCCAGGAGGACTTTCCAACTCTCCAAGTTGGGTTAGGTGCCCTCCTCAGGGTCCAGAGCGCCCTTCGCTTCCCTCCACCACATTGCTTACCATCCTCTATGTGACTCTTTTGTGGGTTTATATCCCCTACAAGAGTGTAAGCCCCAGGGGAAGAGGAATTGTGTCTGTTTTTGTCACCAATACATCCCCAGCCTGGCACACAGTAGGTGCTCAACAAATCTTTGCTAAATAAAAGGATGAAGTTGATCCTTTCAAGGGACTCACAATCCCAACAGGGATGGACTCACATAACAACTTGTTACAATGCAAAGTGGTCTCAGAAGGGGCAGCTGGGTGAGTCAGGAGGACTTCCCAGAGGACGTGGCAGTTGAATAAGGCCTTGAAGAATAAGTGGGGATTGTTCCAGAGAAAGAGAGAGAGAATTTGAAGGGAGTGGAGATTTTGACAGAAGAGAGACCTTAAATGGGAACAAAAAGAGGTGGAATTCTTTTCTGGATCTTGGACCAAGATGCTCTTACAGGTAGCATGGGACCCATGTGGGAGGTGTTTCCCAACTGTGGGCACTAGACAGAACTAATTGCAGAGGGCAAGGGGAGGTCGGAGGGAATGGGAAGAGGAGTGCCTGGCCTCAGCCATAGGTGGGAGGGGAGGCAGAGGAAGGAGAGGATGCCCACCTCCAACCCCAAAAGGAGGCCTGGCTTAGGTGCCAGGGGCCACGGACCACACCTGGCTCTCAGACCCTCTGAGGGGCCAGGACAGCAAGGATTGAGAAGGAGATGAGAAGAGGGCGCTTCATGTCCTCAATTTCCCCAGCCAAGAAGCTTTGGCTGATATGATTGCTTCAGAAATCCAGGGAGAAAGCCTGGGGCCTTCGCTCATGAGCCATCGCGGTGGGGCGGAGCCGGGGCGACGTCAGAGGTAAAGACAGTGAAGAGAGGGAAAACGGGGAGAGGGGAGGAGAAGGAAAGAGAATGGGGCTGGAGGTGCTCTTGGTGCAGAGAAAGGGGAATTAGAGGGAGAGAGTGGGAACTGGGGAGGTGGGGCAGCAGGGGCAGGGGGTACAGAATGGGAGGGGGGCAGGGAGAGCCTCCAGGAAGACTCAGAGGAGGTTTGATTACGGCCTGTGCTGGGAGAGGGGACGAGCAGGCAGGGAGGGAGGCCAGGAGCTGAGAGAGGAGATGAAGATGTTCTTTCATCTTCTTCCTGGAGAGAAGGGGCCAGGCTCTGATAGGGAGAATGACGGAAAGTCTCATTGGAGCTGTTGGTTTGAAAGAATTTGTCTTTGGAACAAGCTTTTTATCAGTCAGCTTTAAAGATCAGGATTCCTCCGAGGCCGCTCCATCTTCCTTTCTCTCTGTTTCTCTCTGTCTTACCCTCCTTTCCCTGTCCCTGCTGTCTCCCTTCAAAGCTCACGTTCCCTTTTTCGGCCAGGGTCTGTCTCCGTGTGCGCTTTTTTCAGTTCCTGGGAACCTCTGGCCATCCTTCTCTGCCCTGCTCGCTGCTCCCTGACAACAGGCCAGGCCCTCCTCCAAATCTCAGGGAGGCCTGGGGCCGAGAGGGCAGTGGTCGAGGCCTAAACCTTCCACAGCCACCGGTGCGTGCTGCGCCTCTTCTTGGACCAAACCATGGAGGCTGGCTGGACCTCTGTTTCCTCTTCCATAAATTGACAGGGCTGGACATCAAGACCCTGTAGGCAGCGTGTGGCAGTCCTGAAGGCTGGAGAGCCTGGAGGCTGCCCAGGAGAGGAGATGCCCTAGTTCTGGGGGGCCTTTACCCTCCTTTATCAAATGAGGTCCCAGGAAGGGGGTGCCTGCCCAGAGTCCTACAATCCTGTGCTGACCGACACCCTAACCTCACCCAGGGAGGGGGCAAGGGAGACGTCTGTGCTTCAACACCACCTGTGATGGGGTGAGCATTAGGGCCCCACTGAGATCTTTAGATGCCGCTCCCCAAATGTAATTTAACGACCCAACAACTCAGTGATGAATAGGTGTAAGGAAGGCCAACAAATTTCCAATTCCTTCATATTACTTATATGCTTTCTTTGGAATATTAAATTCTTTCCAAAACTGTATTCAGGTGGCCCCACTTTGCTAGTGCTCTTGGCATGTGCTCGGCCTGTGCAGTGTCTGATCCAGCAGGACACATCAAACCTCAAGATGGTCGGTGAGCCGAGGGCACAGCCACAAACCCCCTTCCAAGCTGTACACAAGGCAGTGAGGTTGGGGCAGACGGGGACAGGCCCCTCCTGAGGAAGAGGTACTTTGGGCTAGGCTGCTGAGGCCCTGAGTTCCCAGGGAGGAAAAGGGGTAGGGACAGCCTGGGGGCCGTGGGGCCCTTGCCCCTGCCACAAACCCCCACAAGCCGAAGCTACTTTCCCACCATGGCCGACTGTCCAGGTGTGGCTCGCACCTGTCCTGTGTCCTCAGCAAAGGCAGGTTTGAGGAGCAAAAGGAGAAGGGACTGGTCCTGAGACCCCTGCCCCCAGCCCCACCAGCAGGCCTTAGAGGGGGTAGATGGCAGGAGCTGGCCTGGAAGGAGTTCAAGAAAAATCATTTGTGACAGTCGGTAGAGACAGTAAGACAGGCTTGGTTCAGGACCATCACAATAAATGGTGGGACGGCTGCAATGGGGTTTTACAGGGATTTGGGGCTCAACTCTAAATACCGCAGGGGCAAGTGGGCCTTTATGGCAAGGAGCAGGGTGGAGGCAGTGGATGGGAAACTTCAGGGGTGTGGGGGATCCTGACTAAGCTGACCAAACAGGATTCTTGCTGAGGACAGGCCAGGGCGACCAGACATCACCTGGGTGGGGGGTGGGGGACGCGCAGGGACCTGACACAGCAGGATTCTTGCTAAAACTGGATTTTACAAGGAAGTGCACGGTTGCCCTTTCTAGAAGGTTCAGGAGGCAGACTAAAGTTTGGTCAAGCAAAGAATCTGTGTCCAAGGGAGGGGAGGAATGGGAAGCCACCGGGGCACCAGCATGGATGGAGCGCTTATGGTGGGCCAGATGCTCCCCACGTCAGCGAAGAAGGAGGCTTGTCCCCATTTTCCCCAGGGGAAACTGAGGTGTTTGCCCAGGGTCACGCAGCAGGTGAATGGAATCCAGGGCAGGAAGGGCGCTGACTTGAAGGTGAGAAGGAGGCCAAGCCAGAGAAGGGGGAGGACTGGGCCTCCTGCCTTTTTCCTGGAGTAGTGACATTTTATATTCGTCACCACCATTGTCCAGGAGAACCTGGCTCTTGTCTGTGCCCTGGCTGATGGCCTGGAGGACTCTCATTTCCCGCCCCTGGCTGTTAATGCTAAATTGTTAATGATTTGTTTTTCTTGGAAGGGATAGGGCAAGGGGTCAGAGCTTTCCTTGGAGCCACCAGGAGCTTCCTTCTTCCAATTCTGACTCCGGGTCTGAGGGCCCCCAACCCAGGAGGGGCTGTGACCTGGGGAGGAGGGAGAAAGGAGGTAGCCTGGCGGCCGTCAGACCTGAGCTGCTACCCCAGAAGCCCCACCTCGGGGCCAGCGACACAGATATCTCTGGGGGGCCTTATCTGCATCCCAACCTCCAGAGTCTGGGGGTGACCCTCTGGGGCACCCAGGTGCCCTCCTCTGCCCAGGCCTGCTTTTCCCAGGCGCCTGGGATGGGAGGGGGCCGTGCTCAGGGAGGAGGAGGGAGCAGGCCAGGCCGTGTGTACAGAGAGGCCTCAATTTCACAGGGCTTGCTCCTGAGTGAGTTTCGCATAAAAGGATTAAGGCGAGAGGAAGTGCAGAGGAAATGGGATGTTGGACACCTTGTTAAACGGGCTGTCAGGGCTCCCAGAGCGTGGGTGTTAACTCTATTCCCTGCCTCCGCCGGAGAGCAGGCCAGGCCATTACCTGAGCGATCAAAGAATCAAAGATAGGGGTGTGAGTCAGCGCCTGGAGGACCAAGAGGCTGACTGAGCTCCCCCCAACACACACACACACACACACACACACACACATTCTTTTCAGGCCTCATTCCTGAGGGAATTCCAAGGGGTCAGGGAGAAGGGGAAATGGAGGTTCAAAGTGTCTTCCCACCTGGGCCTGGAGAGCTCTCCGCCCTGGGAGAGGGAATGGGGGCTGGGGGTCATCTGACCTAATGATGTGTAGATTATCATTTCCTCCCTTATCTTAACACCGAGGGACATTCTTTTTCCTGAGCCCAGGGAATTGGCTCAGTTTGTGAATGAGTCTGATCGGATCAGCACTTTTCCTGAAGAGATAACGGGGTTATCAGGATAGGGGGGAGTACTTCCTCTGGGGAGAATGGCTGCCTGAGGACCTGGGGTGGGTGGGGGGACGTGCTGTGGGGAGGGTCCCAGTGGCCTGCAAGCTGGGACGGCTCACACATCCATGCAGGCAATCCCTGCCTTTGTCCCCGTCTGTCCCCTGCCCTGCCTGGACCATCTTCTGCGCACGTCTCCCAGGCCAATTCCGACCCATCGTTTAGGGGGTTCACAGCCCTGGTTGCACATTCAGATCACCTGGGAGCCTTTACAAACTTCCCCAGGCCCAGGCTCCACTTGAGAGGCTGGGGCGAGAATCTCTGGGGCCTTGGGTATTGGCATGGTTTTCGAAGCCATCTGGGTGATTCCCACGTGCAGCCAGGGTTAAGCTCTGCTTGTCCAGAAAGCCTTCCTAAGCTGCGGGCTGGGTTAGGCACCGCCCCCTGCGTCTGCTGCACTCCAGGGCGCATCTCCAAGTCACACCTACCATGTGGTGGTTTTCTGTTTACCTGTCTGTCTAGACCTCCTGCCCAGAATGTGAACCCCTGAGTGTAGGGCCAAGGGGCGCTGCCATTGTCCCTGGGGCTTCCTCCTGCCGTGGTGGGTTGTCAATACCCAGCCCTGAAGGAGGGAGTGGCAGAAGCAGGTCTCTGTTATCTTTCTCTCTCCACTCCCTACTGCAGAGGCTGATGAGGGCCGGTGCTCCTAAATGTGATAACGGGGCCTGGAATGCCTGATGACCACCTTCCTCCTCTGAGATACGGGGATGCTGGAAGAGTTAGCAGACAGTTCCCTCACCTCGCCTCCTAGGGGGAGGGCTTCAGGACCACTCCTCTTCTGTTCCCCCCCACCCCCAATTGATTTTTAAATGCTTTCAATTGGGAGAAATGAATTTAGATCAGGAGTCAGCTTTTATTTTATTTTAGGCTTTGCAGGCCATACTATCTGTCTCAACTACTCTGCTGTGATGGCTCAAAAGCAGCCACGAACAACGCGTAAATGAGTGGGCCTGTCTGTGCTCCAGTGACCCACTATTTATGGATACTGAAAGTCGAATTTCATATAATTTTCACATGTCACAAAATTTCTTCTTTTGATTTTTTTCAACATTTTTAAAAGTCATTCTTAGCTCGTGACCATATAAAAACAAGGGTGGGCCAGCTGGATTTGGCCTATGGGCTCTCATTTGCAGATTTCTGGTTTTGATGAAATTGTTAGTGGTAGTTTCCCAATTTGAAGCCTATAGCTGAACACAGCTCTCCACCCACACACCCTTGGGGTTACCAGAGGTCTAGGCCAGCCAGCTGCCCCCTCATAAGATAGAGGTGTGTAGATAGAGGTGTGTGTGAGGGAACACAAACCCTGATCCCTTCGGGGATGGGGGTGGGAGCATGAAGGCTGTGAATCCTAGAGGCACGCTGATAAGTAATGTGGTTTCACTTCAGGTCATTTCCTGAAAGTCAGATCCACTTTGCACGTGAGGACGTGAGCGGGAGCTTCAGAATTCACTCTCGGGGCCTCCAAATTAAAAGCCAAATAGGATGTAGCTTTTGCCTGGGCTGCGTCTTCATCTGTCAAGAGCAGTTATCTTCATCGTCCACCTCTGGGGCCTGCGGCTGTCAGTCACCAATGCCCAGCATTGTTGCCTCCTTGGCATGACACACCCAACAGGGAGAGGTGTCCCCTAATGGGCCCAAGACCTCACTGGTTATTCAAACGGGGAGGGAGGTAAGATTAGGGGCCCCCATGGGGGGACTCAACCAAGGCCTTTAAAGGAACCTGCCACTTCTGGCCCAAACTCCTCTCCAGAGCTTCACTACTTGGGGCCTGTGCCAGACTCCTAGAGGTTGTTCTCTGGAGAAAGGGGTGGGAATTCTCTATAAAGGCCCAGCTATCTCCAGAGCAGAATGGCCGAGTCTGGTGCCCAGAAACCATCAGCTCCGACCCCCGGAGGAGAGATGGGAAGGGAGGCAGGAAGATGGATGGAGACACAGAGAGGACCCAGAAAGCAAAGGCTGGAGTTATGCACTCAAGTCTAGTCCCAGCTCAGACCTTTACTTGCTGTGTGACCTTGGGCCAATTGCTTCACCTCTCTGAGTTTTAGCTTCTTCAACTTGGACAGTCTTACCAGCCCCACCCCTCTCAGGATTGAACATTTTAAGGCTCACAAGAAGCCCAAGAGAGCATCGTGTAGGCCTCAAAGTGCTATTACTGTTCAGGGCTGTGAGTCAGTGTGTCCTGGAGGAGAGCCTAGGAACTCTACAGCAGGACCACCAAGTTGGTGGGGGCCCTTGTTCTCTCCCTGGTCTCCCCCCAGCTGTTTGGGGAGAGGGCTTGGAAGCTGTGTTGGGCTATTTCTTTGTCCCCTTCACGACCCAGAACTCTCAGTTCTTTGTAATCAGAAGACTTGGGTTAAGAGTCCTCTCATCACTAGTTGTGTGATCTCTGGCAAATTACTTCCTCTCTCTGAGCCTCAGGATTCTCATCTGAAAAATGGGGATAACATCTCACTGGGCTATTGATGACAAGACCTTAGGAATGTGAAAGCACTCTGTACACATAAGAGGCCACACACATAATCGTGCAGATTTATGTATCCCCTCCTCGCTCCAGCCAGTCACAGGGGTCTCACCCAGTCCTACTCCCATCCCCCAGCCTTGCTCTGCTGACACCTCCATGCCCCCCAACCCCAGGCCATTTGTCAGTGCCAGAGCCTGGCCTAGACTCACTAGACTCGATTCACTGGAGCTTGGGGCTCTTATCCCCACTGACTCAAACCATCTCTGGGGGGGTCCCTTCTCCCCTGTGGCTGAGCCAGGCCAGGATGAAGCCTGCAGCCCTGTTCTCCGTGCCCAGTGGACCTGGCCCACAACCTTGGCTCCCACTGCAAGTCATTCAAGGCCTTGAACCTGGCCTTCCTGCCTTGCTGTCTGAGGGTCCCATACCCCCGAGCCTACTGCAGTTGAGTCCGGGAGAGTGTGAGGCCTCTACCCACCTTCTCCCAAGCCTCCTGCAAATGGGCACCATGCCTTCTCAGTAAAAAATTCAATATTTTGAGTTCTTGAAAAAATTACAAGTGCAAAACGTGCTCCTTAGAAAATATTTAAATACGAGAATATACGGAAAAGGAAAGAAAGAAATGCACTCGGCTTTCCTTCGTTTCCTCGCTGCCCCCGTCTCTATGATGTGCTCCCGACCTGCCCCTGCTGGAGCCCACCTGGCTCTGCTCTGCTCCTGGCTCATGAGTAGCGGGGGGCAGCGATGTGGCCTCCCTGTCTCTGGGCCTCCCAGCACCAGGCCCTACACACAGTAGGTGCTCAGCGAATGTCGTTTGTCGAATGACCAATCGAGGGCATATTTCCTTGGACTTTAGTGAAATCCTCTTGAGAGCAGAAGGCTGAGGTTGCCTTGCTCTTGGGGGCCAGCAGGATTTATATACCAATAGGGGTTCAGAAGTTAAGATGTGGATGGAGCGGCTTGATATCAGCAAAATGATGGTGCTTTTCACGGCCAGATAAAGATGGGGACTCAGGCTCCGTTTCCTGACTGTGGGTAGAAAGAGATATGCTGTCTCTTTTGAATGGAATTTTATCCCTTCATTCATGTACTGGGCAAACACTCACTGAATCCCTACTGTGTGCCGGCCTCTGGGCTCAGCAGTGGAGGGAAGGGCACCAAAATGAGGGAACCATGGCTAAAAAGTAAGGATGTTTTCCTGGAGGAAAAGGAAGGCAGAGTGGAGGCGGGGAGGCTGGCTCTTTCCAGTGGGTGGGGGAGCCCTGGAACCATGAGTGGTGGGTTGACCGTGAGTCAGCGGGGTGCCCTGGACTGAACCCCTAACCCGCCGCCCGCTCTTTGCTCATCTTCTACCGTGGAAGCTGCCTGCCACAGGAGGGGCTGCTCAGCTCCTGAAACCCAGCCATGCTTGTGGGGAGACCCGGGAAGGACTGGTTTGATCTGAGTTAGCCCCTTGGGGCCTGGAGGTAGGTGGGTAGGGGAGGAAAACTAGTTAGGTGAAAAAAAGAATAGCTTTGTGGCTGAGATTTCTCAACTGGAACTGCCCGGCAGCTGGGCCCAAAGCCAGGAGGCAGGTCCTAGGAGCTGGCGACCTTTTCGTGCCATCAGGAAGGCTTTGGGGAGTGAGGGGGCCTGCTGCTCCCTCCCCAGACCAGCCTCCAGAGCGTGTTCTCTCTTCCTCCAGCCTCAGGTCTCATTAGGCTCCTTAGTCTGGGGCCTCAAGAGCAATAGGGCCTGGCCCAGGGACTTCCAGAATGGGGGCGGGGGTGGGGGGGGCAGTGAGCTCTCACTTCATGAGCCCAGCTGGGCCTCAATGCCTGCTGCCCCCGCCCCTGCCAGGCAGCCCCATGCCAGTCCAATGTTAGTGCGAGGCACCAAGCGTGCAAAGACAGTAAAGCAGGTCTGCCCCTGTGGACCCCTGCAGTGCACACAAACTGCTCGGACAGTGTGATCAGTGCCATAGTGGTGGGCAGGTGCTGGGCAGGCTCAGAAATGGGAACAGTTCCCTCTCCCTGGGACCAGAGAGAAGAGGGGATATCAAGCAGGGTCTTGATGGGTGAGTAGGAGTTTGCCAGGCAAGGAAGTAGTGGGAGGGCATTCTCAGCAGACGCAAGACGTGAGCAAAGCATGCAGGGGTGAGGAAAGCTGGGTTTGAGAAACTGTGAGGCCACTGTAGGGGAAGGCCCATGTTTGAAGTCCAGCTCCACTTTCTAGCTGTGTGAGTTTGGGCAGTTTGCTTAACCTCTCTGTGCCTCCATTTCTTCATCTGTTAGGTGCTAAGAATAGCTGTGGCAGCCATTAGGTAGTCAATAGCCTTAGGCGCAGGTAGGAGTGTGTTTTCTGCCCACCTGTGGTTAGGTGGGGGCACGTAACTAGTCCAGGCCAATGAGTCGTGAGCAGAAGTGTGGATGCCAGGCCTGACGTCCGAGGAAGAGCCCCCAGAGCTCTCTGTTTCTTATTTTTCCCCTGGCCCAGTGCAGTGCCCAACAACAGAGATGCGACTGTGCCATCAGTCCGAGCCCCTGAGTCTGTCCGATGAGCAGAGTCCCTGCCAGCGCACAGTGGACGCGGAGCTTCAGCAGGACAGGAACCTTGGTCGTTTAAGGTGCTGGGGTTGGGGGGGTTGTTTGTTATCACAGGTGACTCAGCCCGTGTTCACAGGGTTGTGCTGGGGACGCCATGAGCGGGTACAGGCAAAGCACCTCACATGGCACTGGCACTGTCCGTTTGCTAAGAGTCGGCTGCTAGTAGTGTTCGTGATGCTAGATGGGCAGAGAGGAGGCTGCAAAGGGAAGCAGAAGCTGGCTTGTGCAGGCTCTTCAACAGCAGGCTCAGAGCTGGGGATGGATGCTCAAAGCGCCAGGGGGGAATTCAAGACTTTTTCAATAGAAGAATGACATGTTTTACAGACAGTTCACTCCAGGACCTGGCAAACAGCAGGCATTTAATAAATACTTCTTGAATGAATGAACGAATGAATGAATAGAGCTTGGAGGCAGACGGAGCAGTGAGGAGGCCATCTCAGCTACCCAGGCATCCCATGGGGAGGGGCAGATCCAGGGCAGGTGCCGTCCCGCTGGGTGGGACCCACAGCTGGGCACTGGGCTTCCACGCCCACCCCCAGCCCAGCCTGGGCAGGCAGGTTCTTTGGCACTGCTGCTGGTGTGCAGTGCACAGCGCCGCCTTGTAACTCCCCGTGTTCATGATGAAGCGGAGCGGTTGTTTGGGAAGACAGCCACTCTGATACCCAGCAGCCCCCAGGGCCATTTCTGATGTTTCTCCTCCACCATCCACTGCTTAACATGCCAGCTCTCTCTCCCGCACCCTGCTCCCCACACCCCCACCAATGGTACGGATCTACCCCCCCCCCAAGCCCCCGTACACACACAACCCTCCGCCTGCCTCTCCAGCGCAGCAGCCAGGAGGAAATTTATTGCAGCCCCAGACTGCTATGGGCAAATACTAATAAAATGGTGTTTTGCTGCAATTTGTTTAATTGGCCACAGAAGAGATGTCTTGAGCATGTGCAGGCTCTGCCCGCCTCTGCCGCCTGCCTGCCCGGCTCACAGATGCTCTCTCCTCCCTGGGCCTTGTCTGCCTGGCTGTGACCACCGAGAACGGGGCAGTGGGGAGAAGAGGAGAGAGGAGATGGGAGGGGAGGCAGAAGGAGGCTGCCGGACTGGACAGGGCAGGAATGAGCCCACCTCCATTTATCCTTACGGCACTTTATTGAGCCCCTTCACCCACAAACCCTGAGATCCTTGTGATCAGCCAGACTGTCTGGGTTCAAATCCCACCACTTCCTCTTAGCTGTGTGACCTGAGGCAAGCTACAGAACCTCTCTGTGCCCCAGTCTCCTCATCCGTAAAATTGTGAGGATTCAATGAGTTGATCCACGTGAAACACTCAGAACGGTGCCTGGCCTATAGGAAGCACAAAATCAATGTTCAGAACTTAGACTGCTTGGGTTCTAATCCCAGCTCTGCCACTTACCAGCCGTGGGACCTTGGGCAAGTTAGTTATCCACCTGGCAGCTCAGTTTCCCCATCAGTGAAATGGGGATAATAACTGCACCTACTTCCCAGAGTTGTGTGAAGAGTAAATGAGTTAATTGACGTAAAGGGGTTGGAACGGAGCCTGGCACATGGTAGGAGCCACGGAAGTGTGAGCTGTTGTTGCTCAAGGAACCACGGCAGCAGAGTGAGCTAGTGCCCTGTCAGGGTCTTTGGGAAGACTTTGTGCCCCGTGCACCTTCCCTGGAGTGAGTTGTGGGGCAGGGGTGAGTCTCCAGAGATGGGCGTTCCCAATGGTAAACAGCTTGAGCTGGTGTGCTGTGGCCGGCTGGCGTGGCTAGCAGGCAGTGGGAGACCCTCACAAAGTGTCTCAGGGGCTGGAAGGGGCAGGGACGCCACTGCAGCTCCCCAGACAGAGCCCTGGGGCTGGGCTGCTGCTCATGGGGTCAGCCCAGCCTCCCAGCTGCTCCCCTTTTGGCCCTTGGCACCCATACCCCGGGGGTGGGCACCTTGCCACCCGCCAGATGGCACCAGCAGAGGCTGGGGCAAGGGGTGGGATGGAGAGGGTTAGGCCAGGCTACAGGAGCTGGGCACCCGGGTCTTGGGACAGATGGGCTTGTGTCTGTCCCTAGCACAGGACGCCTGGGGCAGGGAGGGGGCAGCCCCCTCCTCACGACAAATCTGGGCTTCAAGACTTCCCCATGAGAAGGGGTCCCTTCCCTCCTCTGAGTCTGTTCCTCCCCTGGAAGAGAAGGGGTTGCACTAGGTGGCTTATCTGATAATCCAGGTGAAATGGTTGGCCCAGTGCCGGGAGCGCAGTAAGCCATCAACACCTGTGTTATTGTTGTTATTTCACAATAGGGCAGATGTTAAGGTTGTGGACTCAGGGGTCAGACGGCCTGAGTGCAAATCCTGACTCCCACTTTCCAGCTGTGTGACCTTGGGCAAGTGGCTTAACCTCTCTCTGCCTTGTTTTCCATCTGTAAATGGGCCAATGATGGAAGGTACCTCAGAGGGTGTTGTGAGGATTAAATAACATAGTATCGAACCCTCACTTTGTGCCCTATCAAGTAGGTGCTATTTTTCTCCATTTTTCAGATGATGAAACTGAGGGTCAGAGAATTGAAGCCACTTGCCCAGAGCCTCACGACCATGTAAGTGGAAGTCCGGCAGCATTCTCAGCTGCTGTGGCCTGATGCCTTAGATCTACTCCTGGTTCCCCCTTAAATGGGGCTCCTGATCGCTGACTCTCCGATGCCCACAAATGCGGTGCACATGCGTGTTCATGCATGCACAGTCACCCACGCACATCTATGTTCTATGTGTGTCTGGTGACCTTGACCCAGCTGGCTCAGGAACCTTTGTCCAAAGAAAGCTCGCCCCCCGGAAGAAACCTCTCCCCCTGACCTTCAGGCCGTGAATCTCGGGGGCGCCCCAGGTGCAGGAGGCCATAGGGCATCTTCACATGCCCTACAGTCAGATCCGCCTGGGACTGAACATGGCTCGCGAGTCGCTTACCCAGCCCGTGCCCTGCTTCCCTGTCCCCAGAACGGGAGGAGGTGCGTGAGGAGACGGCCGCTCTGAGGTCTCTTCCCTGGACTCCTTGGGGAGGAGGCAGGATGGCCCAGTTTCAGTGCCGCCTCTTCCCCTGGGAATTCAACTCTGTGCTCTTGGACCAGGAACTCCCCCTCTCTGTGCCTCCCTTTCCTCATCTCTCAAATGGGATGGTGAGGATGGTACCTGCCTCCCAGGGGAGTTGTGAGGTTAAAGACGAGTTAATGCTCATGAAGGGCAGGACAGAGGGCACGGCACCCTGGCCATCCGTGGATCTGGGCACTCAGGCGCTCCTTCCCAGTGGCAGTTTCCGTGGTTTTGCTGGGCTCTCTGATGGCCAGGAGCAGATACTTGCCTCTTCCCTGGCACACGGCGGGCATGCGGTAAATGCTTGCTGGCTTGTTAGCCAGATGAATGGCCTGTGTCAGGGCCTGGTCTGCCGGTGTGGACAGGTTGCTGGACAGCACCCCAGGCCATCCTCCTAGGCCCTGGGCCCTGCTGCTTCTTTGAGGATGGTGCCATGGGCAGGGCCATAGGCAGCCCCACCCTAGCCCTGCCCTGGGAGGGGTTCCTCCACTCTGCAGCTCTGGGCCCTGGGCTCTGTGCTGCCTTCGCCTCTTCCCACAGCCTCTTCCCGGCAGCGTCTCTGCCCGTGATTGCTCCCCTCCCCAATTCAGGCACATCCTCCTCCAGGCAGGGCTCCAATCCTGGCTCCTCACCTGGAACCTTTCCCATGACCCCCTGGCACTGCCCAGGAAAGTGTGAGTACCCTCTGGCCTATCAAGGCCCTTCCCCATGAGGTGAGGGTCTTCCTGAAGCAGGCTACTCCCCATTGCACAGAAGAGAAAACAGAGGGCCCGGAAGGGTGACTGGCACCGCCTCTCACAGTTCTGAGTGAAGGCAGCTAGGAAAGCCAGGACTCAGGAATTCAAGGAGGAAGGGAGGAGGGGACACCATCAGTCTGGGCCTAGGACCGAACAACCGTGTTCTGTCCCCAGCCAGGAACATCCCCAGGTTCTGCTCACTCTCATCCAATCTCAGGCATTAAATGGAGTGGGGGGGAGGGAGAGGGCAAAGCTGATGCAGCCAGCTGTGGCGAGCAACAGCTGGATACACACACCCGGATGCATGGTCCCACGCCCTCTGCCAGGGCCGGGCAGCTGGAAAGGAGAGGGAGGGCCTGGGCCCAGGCAGCTGCCAGGGAGGGCAGTGCAGCAGCTCGTGAGGCTGGGGGCAGAGCGGGGGAGGCCTGCTGAACACTCAGCCAGCCCCAGAGCCCAGGTCTCCTCCAGGAGGCCACTGCGACTCAGGCAACCACACCCGGACTTGTGGGTGACTTTAGGGTTTCTTTAAAAGTAGCCCCAATCGGGAGCCTCGTCCCCCGCTCTCCATCTCTGGGGAGTAGGCTGCTCTGTGGGAGCAGGAGGGTGGCAGGAGCCCTCTGGTTAGGCCGGGTCCCAGGAATGGGTGGGGAAGATAATCCTTAAGAAAAACTCAGGTTATAATAGCAAAAAACTGGAAACAACAGAAGAATGAGTGCATAAATTGTGATAGGGCCGTATAGTAGAATACCATACAGGCATTAAAAAAGATACATCAGGGGCCAGCCCGGTGGCACAGGGGTTAAGTGTGCACGTTCCACTTCTCAGCGCCCTGGGGTTCACCGGTTTGGATCCTGGGTGCGGACATGGCACTGGTTGTCAAGCCATGCTGTGGCAGGCGTCCCACATATAAAGTAGAGGAAGATGGGCATGGATGTTAACTCAGGGCCAGTCTTCCTCAGCAAAAAGAGGAGGATTGGCAGTAGTTAGCTCAGGGCTAATCTTCCTCAAAAACAAACAAACAAACAAACATGGACTGAGAATTGCCTGTGAGCTTGCCTTCTGTCTGTCTCTTCCACTGGACTCTAAGCTCCAGGAAGGCAAGGCCTGTGTGCCTAGTTACTGGGATCCGTTCTCAGTGAATATTGTGAAGGAACAAGCACTTGACAACATCCCCTGGTCTCTGGATTCCTTTAACTCCTCAAAGGGACTTGGGCAGAGAACTCTTGGGGGGCAGGGAACGGAGGTCATGGAGCCCACCCTGGGTTGTTCTTTTTTTTTTCTTACTTTGTCAATTGCCTTTTAATGTTTATGATATTTTTGATGTACAGTTTAAACCTTTAACTTTTATTTCAAAAATGAAATATATCATTTGCACAAAAGGACTTATAAATAACATACATAGACTGTTTGAATAATAATAATAAAACAAGGAAGCCAGTACTCATATCCTAGGTTAAGAATGGCATATTTCTAAAACTTTTGAAGCTTGTGTGAGCTCCAGTCATATCACGTTTCCACTTCTCTCCAGAGGTAACCAATTTCCTCAGTTGTGTTCTTATTTTCTTTCTAGTTTTATCACATATGTACAATTGCTACGCACTATGTTGTTTAATTTTGTATATTTTTGAACTATATATAATTAGAATGATGCTTTATGAATTCTTTTGTGACTTTCCTTTTTTTAAACTAAATATTATCTATTGAGAATCACCTACGCTGATTTTTTTTTTTTTGAAGGCTGGCCCTGAGCTAACATCCATGCCCATCTTCCTCTACTTTATACGTGGGTTGCCTACCACAGCATGGCTTTTGCCAAATAGTGCCATGTCCGCACCCGGGATCCGAACCGGCGAACCCTGGGCTGCCGAAGTGGAATGGAAATGGCGCACTTAACCGCTGCGCCACCAGGCTGGCCCCTCAGTCCATGTTCTAAGGGCTGTAATTGGTGCGTGCAAAAGCTTGCTTGGACAAGTGGGCACCCAAGTCGGTAGGAGCAGGGCGTGATGAGGAGGAGCCAGCTGTGAAAGGATCCAGGGCAGGGAGGAGTGTTCCTAACAGAGCTGGGTATGTGCAAAGGCCCAGGGCAGGGTGAGGGGGGGCTTCCTGAGGAACCCAGAGTTCAGTGTGGCCAGGAATGACAGGAGGTAAGGCTGGAGTGGTGGGCCTGAGCCGGATCCTAGGGGAGTTGAGACATTTGAACTGGATTTTGAAGGCCTTGGAGGCCCCGGAAGGTTTAAGCAGAGGAGGGACAAGCTCAAGTTTGCATCTGAAGAAGGGTTCTCTGCTTGCAGCTGGAGAGTAGACTGGAGGCCGGGAGGCCAGTTAGAAGGCTGTTGCAGCAGACATGGTGGCAGCCCTGGTGGCCAGATCTAAAAGAAATGTGTCCGATGCAGAACTGACAGGACTTGGCAATGACTTGTTGGTGGGGTGAGGGAGCAGCAGGTGCGGAGGGGAGAGTCAGGAGTCTGCTTGGCCAAGTCGTGGCTGTGGTGCCAGTCACCAAATATGGGACACCAGGGCATGAGCAGAGTTGACTGATGGGGCTGGAGCAGACCCTGGGTTCACCTTTGGGCCTAGAGAGTGTGAGGGGCCAACTCCTCCTGCATCCCTCTCCCCTGGGGTTCCTCCCTGCCCAGTGTTCCAAGCGTCAGGTCCAAGTTTGCGCATTCACTCAGCAAACATCCTCAGCATGTCAGCAGTGTAGTGAAGACACAGAAATATACAGCCACCTGGTTCTTGCCCCTTGGGCCCTTCCAGTCAGCAGGGAGGTGGGCCACGGACACAGATGGCAGCAACACAAGGTCTGATCTGTCCAAGTCAGAACTTTATTGCTTTGAGCAAGGCTGTTTGCAAGGGCAGTAGTGATGAAGGGCCGCATGAGTGGCGCAGATGGTAACTACCTGAGCCGGTCAGAGAGAGCAAAAGTCCTCCTCTTAGGGCCTCGGCGGGGGAGAGGGGCAGGGCTGCCGGCAGACTCGCACCCAGGGCACTGGGTTCAAAGTCCCAGCTACGCCCTAACGTGGGTGACCTTCGCCCAAGGGCTGCATCTCTCTGGGCCTCTGTTTCCTCATCTGTAAAATGGGAACAAGGACAAAGCTCAAGCTCCCTATTCCCCAGGCCAGTGTGGGCTCCACAGAGCGAACAGACCCAAGCCACCTCTGAGAATAAGAGTCACTCCTTTGCACGGGGTTGGGGTCCACTCTGCCCTGGTCAAAGGCTTTGTTCTGGAAGCCAGGGTTTTTGGAATCAGGCAGACCAGAGTTCAAATCCTGGTTCTGCCACTTTCAGGCCTGGCACCTTTAGGCAAGTGAAATAACCTGTTCAGGCCACAGTGTCTGTAAAATGGGATGGATACTCCCGCCCACAGGGTGAATGAGATCACTGTCTATGCTGGAAGGGCTCCAGCAGTGACACCCATTGCTGTGGGAGTGGCACCAAATCTCTGGGACAAGTTCACCCCCGCTCCAGATGCCCCAGGGCCCTGGCCATTCTTAACCACAAATCTTTCCAGCCACACAAGAGATCCTCATCGCCCCCTTCTCTTGTCATCCAGAAGCTGCCCAGTGGGGGAGGGGACCCCCAGGCCCCAGCTACTGGGGCCCAGATAACACACACACGCCAGTGGGGACCCCGGCCTGCAGAAACTTCCCAGAGAAGCGCTGCCTGCCCCAAATGTCAGAGACCTATCAGCCTGTCATCTTGTTCTGGTGATAAAGGGATTGCATGCGGCTGCATCTGCCCGGGCCCAGGGGGGCAGGTTTTCACAGGTTCTTTTCCCTCTCTCTCTTATTAACGACAAACGTTTGGCCCCTTCCGGGACAAACCAGTCCTCTGGCAGCCAGTGTCTCACAGCTCAGCTTCCCCTTCCTCCCTCCCATGCATCTCTTTGCAAGAGGGCCATTTGTCCCGTTTGTTGGACTTCCAACGGAGGAAAGGAAGGATGGGAGATGGGCTTAGGCAGTGGCAGACAGGCAAGTTCTCTTAGGGGTCAATGTGGTTATAAAAGGCTTGGGGTGAGGTCCCCTTGTTATAGGGACACCTCTAACAACCAACATCTATTCAGTGCTTATTCTGTATTAGCTATAGTTTATTTGTTCCAATGGGAGAGGCCTCTGACATGTCCCCTTTGTTTCCATTTCACAGGTAAGGCAACTGAGACTCAGAAGGTCACAGACACAGCTGGTAAATAAAGCTGGAATTGAAGGCCAGGTCTGAAGGCTCCAAACCTGTGCTTTTGCTCTCTGCATGCTGTTCCCAAAGTCCGCCCCTGCGTCTGGCCATTGCTGGGGCGTGGAAGAACACAGGTGGCTGCTCTCCTAGGGACAAGTAGGAAAGTCTGAGCCACAGCTGGAAGCTGGCTTTGGGCCAGGGCTGGGGTGCTGGGCAGAGCACCTGGGCCTGCAGGAGTCTTGCTGGCCCCCCAACTCTAGGGTCTTCATACCCCAGGGCTGGAACGGCCTTGGAGGTCATCTAGAGCCAGGGTCTCATGGGCCAGATGGGGAAACGGAGGCAAAGAGTAGAGATATGATGTGCCCGGGATCATCCAACTAGTGAGTACACAATCTGAGGATTTGGGCTTCAACTGGTCCCAACCCGCTGATTTTACAGATGAGGAAACTGAGGCCTGGAGAGGGGGAATGACTTATAAAAGGCTACACAGGTAATTAAAGCAGAGCTGGGAATCAAACCCAGCTGGGAATGGAATCGATCTGCAGCATAGGGCTATTTCCACTCTCCTGTGTTAGACACGCGCCACCAGATACAGACCCTCACACAGAAACATACCCACAGACCCGCACGGACAGAGGCTCAGAAGCCCAAGCAAGGGGCCACCCAGGTGGACACAAGACTCACGCACACTTCCAAGGATACATGCTCACGCTGACATTCCCACGACACTGAGGGGCCCACTGTCCACCTCCCCCGCCCAAGGCCTGGAGGCAACACCACCGCTTGACTTGTTCTCACTCCCCTCCCCCTCGCCCCACCCCGCCAGCCCCCCACCTCCAGAACAGCCCCAAGCCAAGGAGCTCCATGCTGTGCTTAAAAAGGGCACTTAATTTTTCATTCTTAAATGCTGGGATGCTCTTGTCTTCCAGCTTCACCCAAACCCCTTGGTGGAGATGGATGGGGGCGCGGAACACAGTTATCAGAAAGATTAAGCCGGGACTTGTCATTTTTTTATATCACGGAGCAGTCAGCCCTGCGAGTGATGTCCTCCACTCCGCCAGGATGAGTCCAGAACCTTTAGTGCCAGTAGTAAAAAAGACTATAAAAAACACCATCGGAGAAAGGGTAATGATGAAATTTAACTGCTCCCGATCACACACCTGGGGTCTGCTCACCGCGGAACCGGGGGTTCGGCCACATCATCCTTTACTGCCGTGTCCTTGTCTTGGAGTTTAAGGTCCTTCCACTGAACCAGAACATTGTGTCCACTGCTGGGGCCCTGGGGCCCTGGGGCCCGTCTGCCCCACCCTGCCTTGCCTGGCCAGGAGAAAGGAAGGGCACTGGCCGACTTGGTCATGGGAGGCCTTGTGGCCCATTGGCCTGGCAGAGGGCTCGTGGGGCTGGGTATCCCAGGAGGCTGGCTGAACCACAGGTTATGGAGGAGCTCCAGCCACAGCTGCTGCTGAAAACTGACGTGAGGCTTGACTGTGGTTGGCTCAAATTTTATTTCCTTCCTTTTTTCTTCCTCCCTCCTCTCTCCCCCTCCAGCTCACTTTTATGTGACAGGTACCACGTCACATACATAATGGCTACCAAGGTCTTCCATTGCTCTCAGGACACAGTACTCTGCTTACCTAATTTCTAGCCATCCCCCTACTCCCTCTTGCCCCACAACCCCATACCACGCTGCCGCTTTATTCCCCCTAATGCTCTGTTCTAGCCGTTTTGAAATTCTTCAAAATAATTTGCTCTCTCCAGCCTCTGGGCTTTCGCACATGCTGTTCTCTCTGCCTGGAACACTCCTTGGTTAACTCCTACTGGTCTGCAGGTCTCAGCTGTGAGTTCCTCCAGGAAGCCCTCCCTGCTATTCTCCGGGTCCACATTCGGCTTCCTCGCCAAGAGCTCGCTTAGCTCCCTGCGTTTGCCTTTCAAGACATGTATCATCACAGTATGTTTGTTTAATTGTGAGGTCTTTGAGGCCCTTGTTGACGGCACTATTCTGGGTCTGGGGATTTAGTGGTGGACAAAACAGACAAAATCTCCAGCCTTCATTAAGCTTCTACTCCAGTGGAGGTGGGTGGACCAGGCCTGTCGGTCTCCTTCAACCTTCGCGGACATGTCACTAAAGGTGTAGTTGGGTTTCAGCCTCAGAAGGCCCTGTGAGGTAGTGGTATTGTCCCGACTGTATAACCAAGAGCCTTCAGGTCACCAGTTAGGGAAGAGCAGGACCGAGGTTCAGACCCATATCTGGCAGGCGCCGAGCTGCAGGATCTCCACTGCACAGTGCTCCCTGCTCAGGCCTTGCTAGCCTCCTTGCTAGTCCTTAGCATGCCAGGCATCCCCTTGCCTCCAAGCCGTTGTATATGCTGTTCCCTCTGCCTGGAATACTCTTCCTGCTGGTAACCTTGGCTCACTCCCTCACCTCCTTCGAGTCTTTGCCCCAATGTCATTTTCTCAAGAAAGTCTTCCCTGAACAACTGCACACGCACCCACACTCCTGTGCCCGCTCCTCTATCTTTCACCTACTGTGTCTGCCCTTACTGGAGCATTAGCTCTGTGAGGGCAGGGATTTTGCCTGTTCTGTTCGTTGTCATATCTCCAGGGCCTGTAATAGCTGCTCAGTAACATTTGCTGGATGGACGGATGGGTGAGTGAATAGACTCGTACAAGAGACAGAGATCTGAATAAGGCTGAGTCCCCGTCCTGAAAGGCCTGGAAGTCCAGCCAAGGGAGACTTTGTCTAACAGAGGTGTGTGCGGAGAAAGAGCAGCACTCCCAGTACTTGTCCCCTCCCCACCTCAGGACATGGTCTTCTCCAGAGACTCGCCGTCCTCTGAACACCCAGGCTGTTGGTCTGTGGACAGAGAGGACCCCAACCTGGCCCAGGGAGGGCAAGCTGGATGGGGCTGGATGCAGACGGCTAACCCTGGCACAGCTGGCACAGTCTCTGACCCCGGCACGGCCCCTCATCAGTTCTGGAGCATAGCAGGGGCGGGGGGCGGGGGGCGGGCGGGGGGAAGGGCAGCGAAAGCACAGGATATGGAGCCCAAGCCCCAGCCCCAGCCCCAGCCCGTGGAGGGCGGCCGCTCCTGTGCCCCCAGTGCCTGAAAAGGGCCGTTCCCCAGGGCCCAGGAGGCTCGAATGCCCGTTCAAGACCCCCACCCCTGACCCAGCAAGGGACCTCGAGCAAGTCACCTTCCCTGAGTCCCAGTGTTTTTCTCTCCTGTAAAATGAGAAGATTTGAACACATGGATCTTTCCAGACCTTTCAAGTATGAGAATCTCCTTCCAAATGTTTTTATTGAAGCATCATGTACATACAGAAAAGTATGCACATTATATTCAACGATTTTCACAAAGTAAACACCTGCATATGACTAGCACCCTGATCAAGAAATAAAACATCACCAGCTCCCCGGAACCCCTAGGGGCCCTTCCCAGTTCCTATCTCCCCTGAAGGTAAAGATTCTCCTGATTTTTAACATCATAGGTTAAGTTTTGCCTGTTTTTTTGAAGCTCGAGGATCCCTTTTAACCTCTACAAAATGCTCTTTTGATTTCAGTATCTGTGGTAGCCAGCCTCCAAGATGGTCCCCAGGGATCCTGCCTGCTGGTGTTCATACCCTCGTGTAGCCCCCTGGCACGCTGAATCAGGGTGGTCTTTGTGACCCGTAGAGTATGGCAGAGGTGACAGTGTATAGTTTCTGAAGCTAGGTCATAAAGGGCACTGTGGCTTCTGCCTTGCTCTGTTGGGTCACTGGCTGAGAGGAAGCTAGCCAACATGTTGTGAGCTATCCTGTGGAGAACTCCACACGAAGAGGAACTGAGGCCTCCCACCCACGGCCAGCACCAACATGCCAGTCATATGAGGGCGCCATCTTGGACGCAGATCTTCCAGCCCCAGTTAAGCCTTCAGATGGCTGCAGCCCGGGCCAACATATGATTGTAACCTCATGAGAGACCCTAAGCCAGAACTGCTAGCCAAGCCACTCCTGAAGTCCTGATCCGTGGAAACTGTGAAAGATAATATATGCTTATTATTATTTTAAGCTGCTAATTTGGGGGTAATTTGTTCCCAGCAACAGATAAGTAAGATAGTCTTCATTGATTAAGCAAATATCCAATGAGCCAAACCTCCTGTGCTTTCAGTAACCCTTTAAAGGAACTCCTTTAAAAAATTATCTTGAAAGTATCTACTCACACCTGAAAAAAGGGCCTCCATTGTGGTGAATGACTAAGACATGGTTTGGGCTAAGGACTGCGAGGACTTCAAGGTCCCTCCAGGGTCTGAGGTCCCAGGACTGGGCCAGGGTGGGGAGCTGCTGCTGACTCAGTTGATCTCCATAGCCCTTCTCCTGCTAAAACTGCAATCAGAGCCTTCCAGGAACTTGACTCCCATTCCTTGCTCCCTCCATATCGGGCGACAGAACGTGATAGCGAGAAGCCCAAGCTTTGAGGTCAAGCAGACCTGTGTTCAAACCCTGGCTGCTCCTCTTCCAAATCCGTGGGACCTTGAACAAGTAGCTGCACTTCTCTGAATCCCAGTTTCCTCATCAGAAAAATCAGAGAACCGACGCCTTGCTCATAGGTTGTTGTATAAAGCGGAAATAACACTTGACCCTTGGGAAACACTCAAGAGGCAGGTAGTGATCATCAAACCACAGACTGGCGGGTGCTCCCAGGGCTGTTGGGGACTATAGTCCCCCTCACCGAGGCTGAGGTTTGGTCCTATTCGGCTGCCCCGTGTGCTGCTGCACCCCCTCCTGGCTCGGCCGCGCCCTGACGGCGAGTTTGAAGGGCCAAGTGAGCATATGGCCTCATGACAGAACTTGGTTGGAGACAGGTCTGCTTCCTCTCCCTCGTTAGTGTCGCCCGGGGGCCTCGCCCTCCTTAGCAGAGGCCTGGATAACGAAGGCCACAGCCTATTAATTGCGCTGACAGTGATAAAGGAAGAGGGGGAGGCTGCTATTTGTCTTGCCCGTAACCTCTCGCATCATTCCAAGATGAATGAAAACTCATTTTCTGCTTTGATTCGGTCTAATTTCTCTGGGCCCCCTGGGCCTCGTGGGGGGAAGGGACTCATAGCCCCTGCTGAGAAGGAATTGAGGGGAGGGGGACAGGGGTCAGAGGTCACAGAGGGAGGAGGCTGGGCTCCACCAGGGAACCAAGAACTTGTTGGGGGGAGTAATGGGAGCATCCATTCATTAAGTGTGGGGCTTACACAGGTGCTAACCGATTGGATTCGCAAACTAATCCTGTGAAGGGGGAATCTGCTACCCATTGCATGGATGACACCATGGTGGTGGCAGAGAGAATGTGGCTTGACAAGGTCACACAGCCAGTGAGGGCCAAAGCCCAGCGTCAGCAAGGAGGGTGTGTCTAGTACCATCACTGCTCTTTCCTGTTACCACCACGTTGCCTCCCAGCTGGACAGTTGACTTCATCAGCACCCAAACCCCTTGGAGGGGAATTGACAGTCCAGGTCGGGGAGCTGCCCACCCCAGCTGTCCGTTCTCCCCCTGCAGACGAGGAGAGGAAAGGGATGGAGGGTGGACCTTTTTCCGCATCAAGGAACAAAGACTGACTGGGGGCCTTGTTGGAATAGCCATTTTCTCTTTTGTAAGATGGAGCCTGCCTCCCAGGACCACAGGTGGCTGGAGAGAGGGCAACGAGAATGTGTGTGAAGGTCCCTCACACCTGGCACTGCCTCCTGTTTGTGGAAAGGGAGAGGGAGCCAGTAGCCCCGAGCGACTGGAGCTGCTTTATCTCACACTGATCAACCATATGTCCGGGGGTCCTGTGAGGCCCTGCACGGCCCCTGCCTAGTTGCTCTCTGCATCAACGGGGTCCCCTCTGATGATCCAGAGGACCTATGAGGCCCAGAAAATAGGAGGAGCCTGGGCCCCATGACCTGTCTCCTCCTGTGGCCTTGGAGCCCCAGAAAGCCGCATGGACTGTGAAGAAGGTAGAGATGCCCCCACGTCGGGTTCACAGGAGAAACTCAGCAAAGTGTGTTGAACACGCTTCATACAACATCCTCCCAGGTCTTTGGGGCAGAAAGTGGAGGGGTGCCACTGGGAGGAAGTTTTAGGAGGCGTGATGCATGAATAACAATGTAGGCCCTGCAGTCAGGCAACCTGGTGTGAGTGCCGGCCCTGCTGCTGACTACTGTGTGACCTTGGGCAGGATGCTTTACCTGTCTGGACCTCACTCCCCTTATCTGTAAAATGGGGTAATAATGGCATCTACCTCAAATGATTATCAGTTAACTTATGTAAAGTACTTTGAGCAGCGGTGGGTCCAGGTCAGAGCCTGGGTCTGCTCTGAGGGGTAGTGGCCAGGAAGGGCTGCTCTGGGGTCGGGATGTCGGGATGTGTGTGAGAAGTAGGCAGCTGACTCCACCCATGCCCCCCACAATGAAGTCCTCCCATCTGCCCCACATCTGAATTGCAAATGGCCTTCCCTTCCCCACCCCTCCGGCTGCAGCTGGAGCTGAGGACAGAGGAGTCCAGCCAGACGGGATGCGTTCCGGCCCCTGCAGGATGCCTGAAGCCTGGCTTTGTCTCCAGGGGTCTGCAGGCAGAGCCCTCAGACCAGGGCCCCTTCCCAGCAGCCTGGGAACGAGGAAGCGCGGCCCAGTTAGAACCACCCAGCCTGGCATTCATGGCCCTCACAGCCTGGTCCCACCTTCTCTCTCTGCTCCTGTAAGAAACACCTGCTCCCAGCCCTGCCCCCAGTCTCAGCTTTGCCTCCCTCTACCCAGTGGGGTGTGTGCTGCTGATAGTCCCATTCTACAGACGGAGGTGCTGAGACTCAGAGAGGGTCATAGCTAGCGGGGGACAGAGCTGGGTTGCACAACCATATCCTGCTCACTCCAGAGCCCAGCTCTTAACCATTGCCCTGGACTGCCACAGAGCAGACTCTGCCAAATATACAGGAGAAATGAAGCCAGGGAGTCAGGAACTGTACTGAAGATATAAAGCAGCTTCTACAGGAGGGCATTGATTCACCGATTGGACATTTACCAAGCTCCTACTGGGTGCTAGGCACTCAGCGATACTGGTGATGATGAGAACAGCATCAAGCATAATAGCGGCACTAACGCAGTAATAATGTGAAGCAATTGCTGACCTTGCTGAGCTCCTGCTGGGCACTCGGCTGAGCTGGGGGCATGTGCACAGAGCTGTAGTCCTTAGAGTAGACCTGCTGGGCAGTTATTGGGATTATTATCACGTTATAGGTGAGTTAGCTGAGGCTCAGAGAGGCTAAGTGTCGAAGGTCACGCAGATTCATGACCTGAGTGAGAATTCGAATCCTGGCCTGTCTTTGAATAACAACAAAACAGCAATGACGCTCACTGCCCAGCAGGTGTGGGCTACTTTCAGTGTCCCAGTCAGCGCTCAAAATGACCACGTAAGCTTGAGGAGAGGGGACAGGGTCTAGACTCGTTAAGCGGGTCCATTCACCTACTTCCAGGCTTACTGGGAGCAGAAGGCCTGGCCTCGGCCTCTTCCCAGATAGTCAGGGGCTGCCTGCAGGGTTAGACAGTCCCGGGTTCGAATCCTGGTCCCACCTCTTCTTGTGGGACTGGGATGTGTTGCTTATGTCCTCGTCTGGAAAATGAGGAAATACTCCCCAACTCACAGGACTGTTGTGAATGTCTGGAACATACCTTACCCGGTAGGACTGACATTTTCTAATCTGAGAATAGACCTCCCAGCTAGGGCATGGGAACCAGGACATCACAGGTCCCAGGGCATCCCATCTTCCTCCCTCCTCGTCTCTCACCTCCACCCCTTTGGGGCCCTCTGTCTCCATGAGAGTCTCAGCTGCTTCTGCAGTATGTGCACGCTGGATTTGTGTTTCTTCCATTAAATTGTAAGTAGGGACATAGCAGAGACACTTGGGGTTTCTGGTAAAGGGAGAGTCTGAGACTTAGAGAGAGAAGCGGGGAAGGGGAGGGGAGAAGAAAGAAGCCAAGAAGGAAAGGAAATTTAGGTAAAATAGGAAAAAAAAAAAGACCAAGACACTAAGGGACACAACAGAGATGGAAAGATGGAGACAAAACAGAGAAAGAATGAGAAATGACGGAGAAGTATTGGAAGCTGGAAAGATGCTACCACAGAGAAAGTGGGTCAGAAGGGAAGGGTGCCTCAAACAGCTGGGCAAGGACAGACGGAGCCACCCCTCCTCAGCCCCCAGCTAAGCAAGGCTTTCAGAGGAGGGTACCTTCTGCTGCTGAGGAAGGCGAGCCTCTTCTCCCACATTCGAACGAATTTGATATTCAATCAATGAAGATTAACTCGCCCAAGGTAAGGGGGTTTTTACATCCTAAGGAAGTCAAATACGATTATGCAGATGAGAAAATTATCCTGAGATGAGGAGCGGCTCATATGATAATTCCTTGGAAGGGTGGACTCCCACACTGATTAGCATATCTTCAAGACAGACGAGATGGAGGAGGCCAGGACCCAGAGATGGGCTCTCGGGGATGCGCTGACCAGGAATCCCACTTGGAGAAGTTGGTCACAGATATCTGCTCCCTGATGGCCTTTTCTGGAAAAGATGTTTTGTCCATGAAGCTTTGGTCAGTGAAGACCTTGACAGAGAGGCTTGATCCTGCTGTGGCAATCAAAACTCCCCGGACCTAGGGGCTGGCTCCATGGCCGAGTGGTTAAGTTCGCGCGCTCTGCTGTGGCGGTCCAGGGTTCGGATCCTGGGCGCGGACATGGCACCACTCATCAGGCCACGTTGAGGCGGCGTCCCACACCCCACAACTAGAAGGACGTGCAACTAAGATATGCAACTGTGTGCAGGAGGGCGTTGGGGAGATAAAAGCAGAAAAAAAAAAAAAAGATGGGCAACAGTTGTTGGCCCAGGTGCCAATCTTTGGGAAAAAAAAAAGAAACTCCCCGGACCTCGCCTCGCTCTTCTCTCAAACCAGAGAGCATTCCAGAGCAGGGCGTCTCAAACTTTCAGATGAACACAAATCACCTGGAGACCCTCCTGAGACACAGGTTCGGATTCAGCAGGTCTGGGATAAGCGTCTGCTTTTCTAATAAGGTCCCAGGTGGCACTGATTCTGCTGGTCCACAGCCCGCACTTTAGAGAGCCCAGCTCAGCTGTTCTAATGATGATTCCAACATGCAGGCAGGGTGGGACCCTCTAGCCTGAATAATGCCTGGGATCTTGAGAAGACCACGGATCTATTAAGTTTCCAGGGACCCTCAGGCCCACAGGCCCTCAGAAGCCACAGCCAGGGGCAGGGGCCAGGTTGGGGCCATGGAAGAGATAGGGAGGGACAGGAGAAAGGGTGAGTAACTCAGAGTGGGAATGAGCCAAGGACACTGCTCTGGGCCTGCTGGGGAACCTTGACGGTAAATGCTAAAAACAGCCATTGTGTGTTAAATACCTACTATATATAAGCCTACACATATATTCTCTCCAACCCTTACGTGGAGATATGATCATTTCCATTTGACAGATAGGAAATTAGGCTCAGAAGGGCTGGCCCCATGGCTGAGTGGTTAAGTTTGTGCACTCTGCTTCCAGTGGCCCGGGGTTCGCTGGTTCGGATCCTGGGCAGGGACCTAGCACTGCTCCTCAAGCCATGCTGTGGCAGCATCCCGTGTAGAACTAGAATGTTTTACAACTAGAATATACAACTATGTCGTGGGGCTTTGGGGAGAAAAAAAAAAGAAGATTGGCAACAGATGTTAGCTCAGGGCCAATCTTCCTCACCAGAAAGACACAAAGAAAGAAAGAAAGAAATTAGGCTCAGAGAGGCAAAGTGATTTGCCCAAGGTTGCAGAGTCAGGATTCAAACTCAGCTTGGTCTGACCCCCAAAGCCCATGCGCTTTCCATTTTCCTTTGCCTCCCACACCCTGGGTGACATTGCTCAAGGAAGTTAGTGACTGGACCCTGGGCCCTACAGCCTGACTGAGCCAGGGGGTCCCTCCCTGCCTGCTGTGCCTGAACTAGGCTGACCTCACGTGGTGGAGGGGAGTGAGCAAGGGCTTGGCAATCAGGCAGCCCTGGATTCAGATCCTCTCTTATTAACTCTGTGGCTTTGGGCAAGTCATTCCCTTTTCCAAGTGTCAGACAGGCTCCTCCTTGGCCAAATAAGGGTGATAAGACCGACTTCCAGGGTTGCTGAGAGAAGGAGATGAGGTCAGGTAGCACATGAGTGGCATGGAGTTCAGACAGGCTAGATTGTCCCCTTGCAAGGGGATGGAGGCTGGCTGAGCCAAGGCTCAAAGATTCTAGAACTTATGACTCTTCACTCCCAGCCTCAGTGGCCCAGAGCCTTGGTTAAGTGACCACAGGCTCCTCCTCCATTCTGTTGGTGTGACACCAACACCAACATTGACCCCGTGCTTCCCAAGCGATGAGTCAGGGCCCAACCTAGTGTTAAATACCTACTATATATAAGCCTACACATATATTCTCTCCAACCCTTTGGGCAATCCCTGTGGATTGAGCCGAGCCTGGGCTCGTAACCACTATCCCCACAGGACGAATGGCTGGGACTGGACCCTCTGCCCAGGAGCCCACCAGGGCAGGTCCCCTCTGCCCTCCCCAAGGAAACATGGGGTGCGGCCCCCAGCACCTTTCCCATGCAGACACCCCATTACCTGTTGACGAGCAGGTGTGAGGGAGCTCTGGCCCTTGAGTTTCCCTCTGTAAAGAGAGGCAGTGGGCCACATCCAAGGAACCTTCTAGCACCAGGCAGCTTTCCTTTCCTTTCCCAGGAATTCGCCTTGGAGAACCATCACGTGTCCACAGCTGCCGAGTAAGGTTGCACCCTACGTGAGGGGCTGAGTGGGGCTGCAATCCATCCCCTGATCCACTCACCAACCTGTGCTGCTTTTCCTAAATGTCATGAAAGCACTCTGTGTGTCACTGGGGAAGAGCGTACCTTCTGTGGGCCTCAGTCTCCTCCTCTGTAAAACGGAGACAGTAATGGTGTGCAGGGAAGGGTAAATCCCTTCCTAACTCCCTCCCCCTTTGTGTACGCAACCTCTCCTCACTGCTAACCCCACCCCAGCGCCCTGGTGGCCACCGGTCACACTAATAAACAGAAGCCTGGAGCTGGGGTGTTCTAGGCACCCACAAGTTGTAGGGGGGGATTGCCCCTGTCCTCACCCTGTCTGTGTCTCTATCTCCATATTAATCCCCAGGATCTCCCCGCCGAGCCAGGGCAAGTGAGGATGAGTGCGAGGAGAGAAAGGGAAAGAAAAGAAAGGAAAAGTGGTCTGTGGTGTGGAAGCCGTGTGCTGCATTCATGCGCGTGCGTCTCTGTGAATGTGTTTCCCTGCCTCATGTGTCTGTGATTCCATATTGTCTCTCTCTGTCAGTGTGTGTCAGGTAGTTGTCTGGGCACCTATGTTTGTGTGTAAATGTATCACTGTGACTTTGCGCCCATGCGTGTCATAGATTTCTGTGTGTCTCCTGCTCTGTGTGCCCACCTGTCTTTGCGTGTGACGTGTGTGTGGGTCTCGATATGTGTGTGTGAATCAGGGGGGTGTCTCTGTGTACACATGTGTCTGAACAGGAGTGTATAGTGTGTGGTGTGTGTGTGCGTGTGTGTCAGTATGTATGGATGTGAGTCTGTGTGTGTGTCTGCATGGGTGCGTATCAGTGTGGGTGTGAACCTCTGAGTGTGTGCCCAGATGAGTGTGATTAGTGTGGAGGATGACTGTCTGACCGGGGGTGAATCAGCATGTGTGTGTGTGTGTCTGTGTAGGAGTGCATCAGTGTGTACGGGTGTAAGTAGGCATGTATCAGTGTGCAGGAGGGTGTGACTATCTGGGGGTATGTCTGGCTGGGGTGATCAGCTTGGAGAGTTACTGCCTGAATATCACCGTGTGCATCTGCTTATCAGTTTACGTGGAGTGAGGCGTGAGTGTGTGTGTGTCTGGATGGGGTGTGTAAGCATGTGGGGATATATATCCTATGTAGACTGGGTGAGTGTATAGCAGTGTGTGGGGGATGTGTATTTGTGTGTATCCGTGTGGGTGAATCAGTGTGTGGAGTGGGTGTGTGCCCTTGAGTGTGTACAAATCTCTGTGAGGGTCTGAATCGGTGTGTTGCAGTGTGTGGGGAGTGTGTTTATCTGTGCATGAATCGCTGTGAGAGTGTGTTTCTCAGTATCTGGAATGTAGGGGCTGTATGTATCTTTGTGTCTGAGTGGGGTGTATCAGAGTGTGTGAGTATGGGTGTCTGCGTGTGTGTCTATGAGTTTCTGTGTGCATGTCTATATATCTGTGTATCTGTGTGGGTCTGCACCTCTCCAGCTTGGCTGGGCCCAGGCACTGTAAATCCATCAACTCCACATGATTTTGTCAATTCTGACAGCTAACTTCAACATGACGACAAATCTGGCCCCAGAGGATATTAAGCAAAGACACATGAGCCTATAATTTTCTGCTTCCACGTGTGAGATGCTATAATAATCAAAAGAAAATGAGTTTCTAACTACCCCAGCTCTTTGTGCTGTTGCCTTCATGCCGGCTGCACTAATTGAATCACCCGGCACCACTGTATCAATGGTAACTTGGGTATTGGGGGGTAATCAGGCGTGTGGGGGGGACCAGCTTGGAGAGGTGCGGGGGCTTTTGTGAAGGGCCCATCTGCCTCATGCACCAAAGCCGCCCGCCGCCCGCCCGCTGCCCACCCGCCTTTGGCTGGACAAGTGAGCGAGTGAAGGGCAGCCCCTCACCCGGGGGAGGGTCTGGGAAGAGATGCCTGGGGGAGGGGACACCTGTACCCAGATGCTGTGGCTTGGGTCCCTTGGTCCCAGAAGAACTGTGCAAAATAATAAAGATCCAAACTTTGGAGATGGGGCTACCTGGGTTCAATCCTGCCTGAAGGCCCTTATGTCGTTTGACCTCTGACGCTTGGTTTCCTCACAGAAAATGGAACGCCCCCTCTGCCTCACGGGGGTGTTGCAGGAATACGTGAGAATATACAGATTAAACCCTCCCAGTTGCCTCACAGAGGGGAGGCACTTGGAAGTTGTCATTATTTTTGCCATTACCAAATGTTTGCAGTGCCTTACCGTGCCTGGCTGGCTGGCTCTTCACAGCGTGAGAGAGGGCTCGTTACCCCATCCCGTATTTGAAGAAACTGAGGCTCAATGGAGTTAAGTAGCTTGACTATCTGAGACACAGCTCTCTTTCCATCTGTGGGTTTGAAACAGATGCGTGCGTGAGTGTGTTTTCAAAGAGGGAGGAGGAACAGTTCCTGGTGGCTCTTGGAGGTGTCCGCCCCCCAACAGTCCTGTGATGATAAAATTAATAGTTGCTCACCCTTGTATAGCACTTACCAGGGGGCGTTTACTGTGTATTAACTCATGTAACCCTTACACAGAGTTTACGAGGTAGAAACACAATTATCCCTGTTTTACAGATGAGGAGACTAAGCACAGACAGGCTAAGTAACTTGCGCAAGGTCACACGGCTGGCAGACGGTGGTATTGGTCTTCAAGTCTAGGAAATCTGTCTTCACAGTCTTCATTTCTATCTACCACCTGTTCTTCAAAGATCCAGCTGTACCCCTACCCCCGCATTTACCCCTCAGAGTCTTCTAAACTGAATTCCTCATTTGTTTCCAAGAAACATCCTCTCTGCCCACTCAAGGGACCATCCCTCCTGAAGCGAGCATCCAGAATGGGATGGAAATTCCCCCATCCCCAACCCCACTGTGCACCCCCACATCATGGTGGGAGATCACCCCATCTCGTTCTCCAGCTTGTGCCTCACCACTTCCAATCTGCCAGTTTTCACCAAGCCACTGCTATGTATTTGAGACTGGGCAGGAAACTGGGGGCTACAAAAAGGAAATTGTTATAACCCCATATTTTTGTACAGCACTTTACTGTTTGCAAAGTTTGGGGCAGTAGAAAGGGCACAGGCTTTGGAGCCAGGCAGAACTGGGTTCTGATTTTGGCACTGTCACTGCCCACTTGGGGCCTTGGGCTTGTTCCCGAACACTCGTGACTCAATTTTCTCAACTATAAAATGGGGACAATTTCCCCCCTAATATCAGGAACAAGGCAAGGATATCTGCTCTTACCGCTCCTATTCCACACAGTACTGGAAATCCTGGCTAGTACAATAAGACAAGAAAAAGAAATAAAAGACCTACAGATTGGAAAGGAAAATGAAAAACCATCTTTATTCACAGACATGATCATCTGTACAGAAAACCCTACGGAATCAACCCCCACCCCCCAAAAAAGCTACTAGAACTAATAAGTTTAGTTAAGTTGAAGGATGCAAGGTCAGTATACAAAAATCAATTGTATTTCCGTATGCCAACAATAAACAATTGGAAAATGATGTGGGATGTTAATCTCACCTCATAAAATTACAGGAAGGAATAAAATGAGGTAACATTTATCCAGCAGTATGTAGCTCACCTACTTCCTGATAGCTTTCTTGAGAGGGAGAGAAAGAAAGAGGCTGGTAGAAAATAATCCCCAACACCCATCCCCTCCTGTCTGTGCCACCACCACCGGGAGGGGGTGTTTCGCATATGTCCTTAGTAGCTGTGCCAATTTATTTATCTACAAATTCAGGGGAGCAGGGGGTAGAGAGGTGGTTCATCAAAATCTGGGGGCTCCCTGGGAAACATGTTGCCATGAGCATTGTCCACCGTGTGGGCTCCCGGAGAAGGAACTCGCCACAGCCTATATGAGCTCTTCCCCAGCTCTTCCACCTGCCCTTCTCATCTTCCTGTTACCCCACACTTCTGCTAAGCCAGGCCCAAGGTGTACAATGCAACCTCATAAATCTTAGGTCAATCTCAGCCTGGATCACATCCCAAAGAAATCCTAAGAGCCTCCAAAAGCACTGACTTTCAGTGAAGACTTTACCAAACTGTTTTGGACAAGCAGCAAAGTGAGAAGGGAAATTATTCCCCAGAAGGCAAAACTCTCAAAATCCTCTTCAGTCTTGTCTTTCCCCAAAGTCTCATAGGGCACTAGCTTTCGCACCCTTTTTCCTTTTGTCTTCATCTCTCCTAAAACACCAGCTCTACTCTCTCTTGCCTCCACTGCTTGCCAACTGGATCAATTCTATTCTGATCCAGCTTTGGCTCCTGATAACTTTATGCTCTTTTTTGGGAGGGAAGCTTTTCAGCTCTCTATCCCTATCCATATCCCCCAACCAGCTCAGGTGTGGGAACGTGGGGAGAGGAAAAGGCTGCAAATATTTACTCCTTAGTATTTTGGTTCCTGCTCATCAGAAGCCCTCAAGTCACTCACAGGCTTGTACAGGGAGGATGAGTACAGATGGCTGCAGCACACTGCAGTGACAAACACTCTCTTCAAGGCAGGCCCAAAGCACTACAGCTGCAAAAAGGGGGGCCTCAAAGGGGGAGTGACATTGACCCAGGGCTTAAAGGACGAGTAGCCATTCACGTGATGGGAGGACGGAGAGAAAGGGGGAAGAAACGGGCGGTTATGCTTCACCTCCTGGCACTCTTCATCCATCATCATCTTCATTACCTACCTCCCCCCGATAGTCTTGTGAGGTGGATGCACATTAATATTCCCATTTTACTGATTTGGAGATTGAGGCCCAAGAAGAAAAGGAACTTGTTAAGGTCACCGCGGGGGTAGTTGGCATAGGTAGGATTGAATTCTGGTCTGTATGGCTTCAAAACCTTTACGGTGGACAGTGGGAGGGAGAGGAGAGAACTTCAAGGAGTCCATGTGTGTGGAGGGGTGGGGGTAGACAAAGGGACTCTGGCCACTGGGACATAGCAAGCGGAAACAGTGAGGTACAGGCTGGTGTGTTCAGTGCACCACTATTTGTGGGAAAAGGTGGAAAGATTATCTATATGTTTGCTTGTTTTTGCATAACAGATCTCTGGAAGGATACCCAAGAATCTGGGGATGTTAGTTGCCCCTGAGATGGGAACTAGGGGGTGGGGGAGACCTGGGGGCCTGGTGCAAGGTGGGAGGGAGTCATTTCACCCTTCCTTTTATGCTTTTTGAAATTCAAATTATGTGAATGTGTTACCTATTCAAAAAATAAAGTAAATTGGTCTTAAAGGAAAATAAACAAATAAGTACAAGAATAAGCATTATGCAGTAACATTAAAATCCAAAATAAAACAGTGCCCAGACACTGGCCATGCCCTTGAGGGAGCTTGCGATGGGTCACCTCTGGGTCCAGGCTGTAGCCCACACTCAAGGCTTAGCCCTGGTGGAGAAGGGATGGGGAGGCTGCCGAGGAAGAGAGCTCCCTCAAGTCTGAGTCAGCAGTAAGGCCCTCTCAGCTCACTGGCGCCATCAACGCTCCCTCTCCAGTCTGATGGGTAAGGCGCTGTCAGATGGAGGAGGGGGATACAAGAGAGACGTCCGAGACGGGATGGGACATTTGGGCAGTTGGGGCCTATTTGTCGCCATTTTCACGGGCAGACTTGGGAATTAAGTGGCATGAAATTGAGCACAGACCAGGGTCCCCCCAGAGACAGGCAGCCCTCGCCCAGGAGGGGAGAATGCTGAGGGGGCGGGAGTGGGAGGGGTGGCTGGGCCCCACGCTTGGCTGCTTCTGGGTGCAGATGGAGGGAGAATGGAAGGGGGCTGGGCCGGCTCCTCCTCCCGGCCCCTCCCCACCCTCCTCTCTCCTCAGACAAGCAGAGGGTCTGCCAGACCCCAGAACTGGGCTGAGCCTTGGCTGGTTCCCTTGTGCCCAAGGACCCCTGGGAGTCAAGGTTGGGGGTGGCGGCCAGGCTGGAACCCCATTCAGGGGTCCCCTCAAACCCTTCACTTATCTCAGCATCTCTCTGCTGCCATTTTGCTCAGTTCCCAGGAACGGTGACTAATGAGAGGCAGGGACTCTTCTCCTGCTTCCGAGTGGGGAGGAGGTGAATGGGACAAAGCATCTCTTAGGGAGATAATGGGGACCTGGGTTCCAGTTTGGGTTCCAACAGTACAGCCATGAGTGAGTTACTTACCCTTTTCTGAGCTTCCATCTCCTTATCTGTAAAATAATAATAATTTCCAGCATATATACGATGCTGACCATGTGCCCGGCGCTGTTCTAAGTGTCTTATACACTTTGTGACAATTCATTTACTCTCAAAAATACCTTATCAGGTGGTACTGTTATCAATTATACCCCATTGTACAGATAAGAAAACAGATCATCTGCCCAGTGAGTGATGAGTATGGGATTTGCTGTTGAACATTCTGCTACCTCAGGGAGTCAAAGGGAAGATTCAACGAGATCGTGAATGTCTTTGGTCTCACACATGGTCCATCTGGAACCCATGTAGGCTGCTCTTCTCTCTGCTGCATTTGCCCTTCAGTGGGGAACACGAAGCTCAAGTGCAGAACGTCAGAACTGGAAGGAATAGCCCAGATCACCTCATTTGTGTTCTCATGGACTTGACAGATGGAAAACAGAGGCCCAAGGGAGGGAAGTGACTTGCACAGGGTCACATATTAGGATGGGGGTGGGCTAGGACAGAAGGGTCAGTGGTCCAAGCCCCTGCTCTTCAAGACCTTGAGGCAGCCCCAGGGCTGTGGGGAGGCAGTGACTTTCCTTTCCCATGAGGAGAGGCATCTGCCTGGAATTTCAGTCCCGGCGGGCTCCGAGTCCTCCCTCCCCAGGCGGAGTGAGAGCTAGCCTCAGCACAGTGGGGGTGAGGGGAGTAGACAGCCTCAGTCTGCCAACCTGGGCACCTCCTCCTGGGCAGAGCTTTGCCCTACAATTAGGAAGGCTGTGTTTGCCTCAGCGCCAGGCCCAACAAGCCCATGAAAGCCATGAGGAGCCCCGCGGGTGGCCGGGGAAGGACAGGCCCCATGGTGCTTAATAGGACCTAATCTTTGCCAGTGTTGTCGGAAATGAAAATGAAAAACAGCCACGATTTTGTGGTTTAAAAATTAGCATGTGTGCCTACATCATAAGCCCCTGGCCTACATTACCATACAGATTTATCCCAGGCCCAGCACGCGGCCAAAATATGTAATTACACACAGGTTCAGGATGGAAAAGTTGCTCTCCTCTTCGCTATCTGTATAATATGGATTTTTAAAAATGAGAGCTAGATCTGGAACTTTGTGAGGGAACTACTTCACAAGGGACTCTGCCTGTGGTGGATTCGGGAGAGGGAGGGTCTCAGCTCCATCAGCAGTATGGGATGAGGGGCACATGGATGTGTCAACTTAGAACCCTCTCCCTGGGCTGGGGGGAAAGAGGGCAGGGAAGGGAAAGCCTTGCTGTAAAATACTGCTGGCCCTATGCTCCAGGTCCCATTCAGTGCTCCCATATACATTCTCTTCTTTAATCTGCATAGGAAACCTGAAAAGTAGGTATCCTTATCCCCGCTTGAAAGATAAGGCAACTGAGACTGGTAATTGGTGAAGTCCAGAATTCAAACTCATGACTCCAGAGTCTATGCTCTTTTTGGTGTGCTCATAGGGCCCCCAATTTCATTAGGTCCTCTTCCTCTGACTGACGACCATAGAGCCTAGTTGAAGTCACTGGGGGAGGAAGAATAGGTAATGGATGTAGGAAGATGGGCCAATGTTAAACTATGGAGATTGAAGGGCAGTTGGGGTCTTCACGTGAGGACCGATGGTAGGAAGAGAAAGAGAAACAGAGATCCCAACCATTAGCACAAAAACTGACTCACAGTATTTGGAACAAATGATTGATTGATGGAATCAATGGACCAAAGCCCTAAAATAAAAATCAGTGCCTTTATTCAGGGTTGTGGTATGTGTATGTTAGTGCCATCAAGTTGATTCCAGCTTGCAACCCTGTGTACAACAGAGCTGAACTCTGTCCCATCTTTTTGGGCCATTACTCAGAGTTGGGTCATGGATAATGTCCAGATACTCAGAGAGAAGAATAAATCAATGTCCCAATGTGGGATCAATGTCCCAATCCAGAGTTGGATGGGAAAGAGAGTCAACATTCCAATGTAGGGATCAATACCCCAGTGAAGATTTGGTTGACGTAATCAGTGTCCCATGTAAGGGTCAATGTCCCGGTACAGAGTTAGTTCAGAGGAATCAATGTCGTACCATAAGAATAGGTAAGAGAATCAGTGCCCCAGTTCAGAGTTGGTTAAGGGGAACCAATGCCCTGATATCAGGATCAATGGCAGTCAGTGATATACCATGATGGATATGACAGTCGATGTCCCAATGTGAGATCAGTGATGGCCAAAGTCCCACTATAGGAATGGATGGGGGTTCATGTCCCAATGTAGACACCAACTTGCCAATATGGAGAACAATAGGGTACCTATCCATGCCCTCTAGGCTTCACTAGGTGCCTTTTCCTTCTCTTATTTGTTCTAAAGGGACAGTTCTCAGGCTCCCTAGCCCTTTCAACCCCCTGGCTGAGTCCACTGCTGGAAAATTTGGGATGGAGTCAGTGTTCTGCCTGCAACATGGCCCACCTGGTCATCCACAGCAGTTCCCCTTGGAGGACTCCTATTCCCTAGCCTGTCTCCAGAGCTGGCTTGCAAGTGTGTCCAGAGAATTCCACCAGCCTGGAAGAAGCTACTTACTTTCCAGGGATTATTTCCTGTGGGAAGACCAGGCCTTGGGCTCCCACAGGCTCAACGCAAACCAGTAGCAAGTAAGATACAGTCACAACCAGTTGGTTCTTGCCTCATTGACCCGATACAGGTCTAAAAACCAGTTATCCGTGATATTTAACATTACATCTGTCATTTGAATGGTGCTTCCCCCCATCTTACAGATGAGAGAAGTGAGGCCCAGAAGAGTGAACTAATTGGCCACAGAGAAGTGGCAACAATAGAACTAGAAGCCTGATTTCCTGCCTGCCAGCTCAGCCCTTTTCCAGCTGCATTATGTTGACATGACAGAGGCCTCCCCCCGCCCCCCCCACCAACACCACCATCCCCTGACATAGGTGGGTCTTGAGTTTATCACACAGTTTGGGCCGGGGGTTTCAATGCATCTCTCCCCTAAACCTTCACATTCCTACATCTTCCCCATCGCCCCTCCAATTTCCAGAAGGTGGGGGCAAGATGAAGGCCCCTGTTGCTTTCCAGGGTTGGAGATGGAGCAGGAGGGTGAGATGGGTAAACCTCCCAGCTTCAGCCGCCGTAGGGGCTTAAGGGAGGGTGTGATTTTTCTCTCATTCAGACAAAGGCTGGGCCGTGGCATCTGTCGGGCTGACTCTTGTGTCTCGCAGCTGCTCAGCAGTCAGACCCAAGGCAGGTGCCAGTTTGGGGAGGGAGGGGACCACGGACACATGCACTCACACTCCGCTTCCCCTCTCACACACACCCCTGAACATGCAATGTCTCCTGTTGCCCATCCCACCCCAATAAGCCCACCCTGCTCCTTGAAGACCCAGAGCTTTGGGGACAGAAACCGCATCCCCCATGGCCCCGCTGCCCTTCCCCCCATGTATTTATCCTGCCAAGCCTGCCACCAGTACCCTTGGGCACCTTTGCCCTGCCAAGGAGGAGCTGGGAGGAGGGGGTGTCTGGCAGGAGATGGGGACCCTTGTGCCTGATGTGTTGTCTCTCACTTAAGCTTCTCTTACTGGGGGCAGGGGGCTTCCTGTCGACCTCCTAAGAGGCTGGAATCTCCAGTTCTTCAGACTGGGAAGAGGGGAGGAGAGACACACAGAGATGGGCAGACACTGATGGTAGGGGAGTAGGAGAGAGTATGGTGTATTGTCAGACGAAGAGAAAAAAGCAGAGTGTGTGCGCGTCTGTGCGCGTAAGAGTTACACATGAGAACACACCCAACACACATATTCATGCATGTTTTTGCACACACACATGTGCACACACACACAAAGCCATGTGACAAGTTGGAAAAGTGTTTCAAACGCTCGAAAGTCAGAACTATGTGCTCGTCATCTTTTCAAAAGTATTTAGTTGTGTACTTATTTATTTAAATCAAATTACCACCCCACTCCCCCTCTGAAAAGAAAAATTTTAAGGCAGCTGAGACGCCTCCGTTTAGGCGACTAATTGTAAAATCTATTTTATCGTCCACATATTTTATTTTTAATTCTACAGACAGAGGAGAATGTGGTAAGGGCAGCGGGGTGGGGGGTGAGGGTTGCCCTATTAAGAAGATGATGCAGGAGGAAAAGAATATTTCCGTGAAAGCTGCTCGGAGGGAGAAAAATGTATAAATTTTATACGGAGATGCTTCCGAGCCCCTCCCCGGCGCAGTCCTCTTGACCTCTTCCTCCCCACTCCCAACCTCCCAGCCGCCTCTCTCTTCTCCTCCCTGCGTGCCCAGGCCTCTCCTTCTTCCCTTCCTCCCTCCCTTTCAGCCCCCACCCCTCCCCAGAGCCCCCTCCTCAGATGCAATCCCCCTGCTGTAATTTCTGGGGGAATTGCTTCATCTCGGGTGCAGATATATTTGTGTCAAGGTGCAGCTGCACAGATAGCCTTCCTCTATGCATAGTAAGAGGGTTTCAGAGAGAGAGGTTGTGCCCAGAGCAAGGCCTTATCAGAGCAAGCTGCCTGCCATTTATCTGATTCCCCATCAAATAGGAAAACGGGCCTCAGGCTGCTGCTTCCACTTTCCTTGGGAAAGCCATGGGGGGAATAATAATTTACTCCAATCTTTTTGTTTCCAGCTCTCACCTTCAGCCTGACACAGCCCAGGGTCTCTCTACTCAGCAACGCCAGCCTGGGAGTACAAGGTTGGGCCCCAGCCCCCAAGGGCCCACCCCGGGGACACCCCCAGAAATGCCCTTGCTGGTTGAGTGGACCTTCATAATGGATTGGCACGGGCTGGAGAAGATACCCTTTGGCATCAGGGAGTGTAGACACAGGGGAAGGGAGGCAGGGACCCAGTGGGAGTTGGGGGAGGGTCAGCCTGTCTGCAGGGGGCCTGGCTCCTTTCCCAGCCCCCACACACATGCAGATCCCCCACCAACACTCACTCTGTGTGTGTGTGTGTGCATAAGCAGACATGCACATGCACATGCATTTGTCAGACTTGACCCTATGAGCATCCTTGGATGAGGACCTATTGGTACATTTATCTGTGTGTGTCTGTCCATCTGTCTGTCTATCTGTGTCTGGGGTGGAGATGAATGGAGGACTGAGGGTAGTTTCTGTTCTATGTCACAGACTCTGACCTCCCATCTCATTTCACAAGTCCAACAGCCAAGAGTAAGCCCAGGACAGGATGACAGGGACCATCTGAAAGGGGGTGAGCTGTGGGTGAGGGGGGGTCCGAGCCAGGCCTGGCGACAGTCGTCTTGCCTCACCCTCCCTGGCAGAGCTGCTCCAGGGAGCAGCAGGCAGCCCATCTGGTGCAGGAGCTGCAGAGAGGTGGGCAGCGGGGAGGGGGCCGCTCCCCACAGGCCAGCCATAAATCACAGTTATGTGGTCAGGGGGCAGGGGGTGGGCAGGGGCCAGGGGGCAGCCGCAGCAGCACACACGGGACAGGGCAGAGAGGCCAGGGTCAGGTGCAGCTGTAAATCGTCACCTAAATGCTTCCAAGCCAAGGCTAATCAGGGCGCAGTGACAGAACCCACCCGACCCCACCCAGCCCCAGTGGGCACACTCACGTCTGCAAGCAAAAACATACCTGGACATGTTCTGCATACAGAACTATGCAGGCAAAGGTGTCACACCCATACCTGGATGCACAAGGACACATGTGACGCCAAAGTTATTGCTGCCACATGTGTGTGTATTCACAGATATCCAGACAGCTCTGCACCCACTCGTGTTCATTCAGAGCCAAGGACACAAAGATCTACCTAATACACCTTAGAATATGCACACACACACACACACACACACAGGAGGACGTGCAAAGTGGTGGACAGACTGCACAGCACCCAGAACAAGTACGGCTTGGAGGGCAAGACATGGAGATAAAAAGAGGGAGACATGCCTAGTGGGGCTGTGACACCCCCAGCCCTGGAACCCCAGCGCCTGGGTTCTCTTCCCAATCTCCCCCTGCTGGGCCTTCGGCCCATTCAACAGTCCTTCTTCAGAAGTTCAGCTCTCATCTATCAGGAGCTCACACTCCTGTTTGACCTCTCCCTGCACCCACTCTGGAGTAAGACTCATTCATTCATTCATTCACCGGCACTTAGTAAGCACCCGCCTACTATGCTAGGCTCTGGCAATTGGATCCTGCCCTCAAACTGAAAACTGAGCAGAGAAGAGAGATAAAGGAGCAATTACAACGCTCAGGGATTCTTGCTACAAGAGAGGCTAGCCCTGGACAGCGGGGTGCAGACGAGGGGCATCCAGTCCAGTGTGGAGGGGACAAGAGGGCTTTCTGGAGGAAGCTGGTCCCAGCTGAAGCCTGCTGGGTGGAGAAGTGGAGCAGGAGAGAGGAGGTACCCAACGGTACTAGAGCATGTCAGTGGCAGTGGGGAAATTCTGGAGGGATGCAGCAGGCCCTTGACCACGTGGTGGTGTACCCCACGAGGTCCCACTTTGGGACCTTGATGCCGGCCAAGAGACCTAATGCACTCCCTCACCTGGACCCCACTGGGGATGCCCAGCTTCATGTCCCAGGATCTCCTGGTAACCCTCACATCTGTCCATGGAGAGACCTGAGAGCTGAGGCCAGCCTTCCCAGCAGGTGCCACAGTCCGCTTGTACACAGGGTGAGGACGAGGGGGCTCATGAGGGGGACTGAGGGCAGTGCCCACTAAGCCCGAAGACAGGAATGCTGAGCCCTCCAGCCGTCCTCGCTCAGGCCTCCTGGTTTTTCTCTGACTCATTCTCTATTGTGGCGGCTTTTAACCACTGCTCAGTGTAGCCCTGTGAGTTCCGTGGAGCCCTTCCTAGGACCAGGGATGGTGGAGAGAGGAGTTGAAGAGCAGAACTTTGGAAACCCCCAGCCTCAATCCAACCATTTATCTGCCTGCCCTATTGGACTTCCAAACAGGACCTCATTTGGACAAAGGACCCCATGTGTGAAAACCATTCATCCATGGGACAAAGTCTAAAGCCAGCTTCACATTCAGAGCCCTCCCCAACCTCTCCCCCAGCCTTACTCCTGTGATGCAGCCTAATGGGCTCTCCGCGCCCTCAACGCCACTCTACTCCCCTTTTCTCCTGGACCCATTCTCTCTCCTGCCCATCCCACCTGGACCCTCCCCTCCAGCTGAACTCTAACTCATCATTTTCATTTTAAACATTCCTTGAGTGCCTGCAACATAGCAATAGACGCCTTACATCATTTAATCTCCTTTATGAAACTCTGGGAGGTGTGGCCTCATTTCACAAGTGAGGAAATGGAAGCTCACAGAGCTTAAGTGATCTGCTCAAGGTCACTGTCACCCTGGGAAAGCTAAGGGAAAAGTCATTCTAGGTCCAACCTGTGCCTAGATCCATCTCCCTCTCTTCCTGTCCCCCTCTCTTCCCTCCCACCCCAAAACAACAATGCGGCAGGGCCTCCCCCGTCATTCTTGCGCCAAGGCAAGAGCAGAAGGAGTAGGTTTCTGGGGTCAGTGGGCAGAAGGAGAGGAGGAGGAAGAAGAGGACCCAGGCATCCTCAGAAGCAGAGAGTAGGTACAGGGAGTCCCGGCTGAGGACTAGAGAGCCCCAGGGCAGTCACTGGGGGAAAGGGGTGCTCGCGGGTCACATATTCATAAATGGAGGCCGCGCCTGGCACTGTGGCCATTTACATCTTCAGGTGTAAGTGTCTCGTCTCCTACCTTGATGGAGTCACTCCCTGAGGTCAGGCATATGTGCCTTAGGGAGGCAGAATAGGAGAGAAGAGACCAGAAGCTCTCAGTCATGCTTCTGAACTTCTTGGAGCCTCAGGTTTCCCATCTCCCAGACGAGGATAATAATAGTATCTGCCCAGGATGGTTGAGAGAATTAAATGTAACTGCGCCAGGAGCCTGTACATAGCAGACCCTCCACAAAGGCCGCAGCTTGCTCCAGCCCTGCAAACAAGGGGGCAGACCACATGCTTATTGATGGATGGAAATGGTCAGAGGGGGAGTATTACGTCTTGGGTTGCTGGGACTGCAAAGGGCTTCTGCTCTGGGCCTGGCTTGCAGGTGACATGGTGAGGTGGTGAGGCAGTAGCTCCTTTTTCCTCTTCCCTTCCCCACTGGCTGTCCTTCGTGCTTCAGGAAAGGACTAGCCCTCTCGGAGTTTAAGTAGAGAAGGAAGATCAAAAACATTGAGGCAGCCCTTTTCCAGTGGAGCTCAGCTGGTTAAATGTCTCTCTCCCTGTGTCCGGCTGTTCCTCTGCCCCCCTCCCAGCCGTACCCTCACGGTTCATCGAGAGTGGGACCAATGCTCCCTTCACTGAAACAGACAACGGCCTGATACAAATTGGCAGGCAAAGGAGGGAGCAGTCGATGTGGATTAGAAGGAAGGGCCTCCCCTGGCCTGGGGCCCCCATTGATCAGCTTCTTCGCCAAAGAAGCCAGATTGACCAGCCGCCAGTGGGCATCCAGATGGGGGCTCCCACCTCAGCCCACCGCCTCACCCTGCCACAGAACCCTGAGGAACTGAGGACCCCCAGGTGGACCATGTAGAGAGAAGGGCCAGAAAGCAAAGAGGGTGGGAGAGCAGGGATGGGGCAGCTCAGCCTCAGGCCCGGCTAGCTTCGCTCCCCCCAGCCGGAAGACAGTTCTTGGTGTTGAGAAAATGGTCAGCAGCTTGTCACAGTCCACTGAGTCCAAACAGCCCTCTGGAAACATCGTTGAATTTAAATCCAAACACAGATCCCCACATACATGCCTGTCACTCCTCTTGCCTCCTCCTTAAACACAAACATAGTTATCTCATGGCTGCAAACACACCGTGTGATTCACTCGAGTCCAAAAGCATTTATTGCGTACCTACGTGTGTTAGGCACTTTAACTACAAACAGCTTTGTGCCCTAAAGGAACATACATTCTAAGAGGAGAGATAAACGTGGGAAGAGGTCATTGTAGGTCAGGGGAACAGGTGCAATGGCAGGAGTCCAAGCCACTTATGAAAGAAAGAGCCCTTAATTCTAGGGTCAGTGAGGGTGCTCCCCAGAGGAAGTGATATCGCATCAGGGTTTTTAAGGATGAATAGGAGTTTGCCAAGTGGACAGTGTGGCAAGGGATCGTTATCATTGCCTGCCTCCTCCCAACATCTCTGGCCACTCCTCTCCCTTTTGCTGACTATGCACTTTCCATTATGAGCTTTTTTCCTACCCCAACACTCTCTACATTCCAATTGCCTGAAGTGCTCTTCCCCTGCTCCGTTGACCATTCCCTACTCAGTCTTCAAGGATGCCTTAAAGATCTATCCCTTCCTCAGAGAGAGCTACAGCCCCCTTCTAGATGCTGCCATGGCATCCTATGTCTCCCCTTTCCTAACTCTCAACACACCTGTATTCACTCATTTGCTCCATGAGGGCAAGGACTATGTGGTACCTACAGCATCTGGGACAGTGCCTGACACATTTCAGGAGCTCATTGGATGAGTGGGTGGATAGACAAATATGGATAGATGGATGGATGGGTGGATGGGTGGATGGATGGATGGATATTTGAGGAGCTACAAGTAAATGAGAATTCAGAACTGCAGGGGTGTGCAGAGCACAAGGGAGTGGGATGATGGTGGGAGAATTGTGGGAGATGAAAGTGAAGAGGCCCACAGGGCTGGGAGCGTGGAAGGTCCTTTGAGCCCTGCGTAGTACACACCGGCATAGAGAATGAATTCTAGAACATTAGAAGCACAAGACCCTTTTAAGATAATATAGTCCTACACTTCACTTTACGAAAAGCTGAGGTCCAGGAAGTGGGGCTTGCTCCAAATCACCCAGAGAGTGAATTAATTGCTCTACAGGAATTATCCCCTTGGGTTTGACCTCCTAGTGTAGGGCCCTGTCCAGGGGCAACTCAGCCTCCTATATCTCTGGAGGGATGAGGAGGTGGTCAGACCACCCTCAGTCTCCTGGGTTGGGCCTGACTCTCTGTGTACACTGCTAAAGGACATGTACTCTGTACACTCACAGCACACGCAAACACACCCCACACCTATACCCATCAGAGCAAGTAATGGAAACCCAACTTAATCTAGCTTAATCCACAAGGGCAAATTTTTGGCGTGTATAACTGAGAAGGGCAGGTGGGGCTGCCTTCAGGTGCAGCTAGATTCAGGCACTCAAGCAATATTGCCAGATCCCTCACCTTTGCTTCTCTCTATGTGCTGGCCCCATCCTCGCCTCCTCCTGACAGGCTTCCTCCATGTTGGGTCAGGGTAAATGGGTGGAGAGGGACAGGGCATGGGCCATGGAGCTGGTAAGGGAGACAGGGGGAAACTTGCATCTCTCAGAGTCTGTGTATAAAATCCCAGCTAAATATTCTGATGGTTCCAGCTCAGATCCACAGTCCCTGTGGTCAGAAGGATGGGGCACTATGATTGAGCAAGTCTGGATCTCATGTCCTTGCCGGAGGCTGGCAGAGAGCATGGTACAGGGACTGAGAGCTCATCGAGTGACATGGAAAGGAGAAAGCAGTCCTCCAAAGGAAAGGGGTGCTCTTAGCAGCAGAACAGGGAAGGCGAGCTGAACAGTCAAAAACGACAGGTGGGGGCCAGCCTGGTAGTGCAGCAGTTAAGTCCACGCAGTCTGCTTCAGAGGCCTGGGGTTCGCTGGTTTGGATCCTGAGCGTGGACCTACACACTACTTATCAAGCCATGCTGTGGCAAGTGTCCCACATATAAAGTAGAGGAAGATGGGCACAGATGTTAGCTCAGGGCCAATCTTCCTCAGCAAAAAGAGGAGGATTGGTGACGGATGTTAGCTCAGGGCTAATCTTCCTCAAAAAAAAAAGAAAAGACAGGTGGCCACAGCTGTGCCACTGTAGTACTGGGTAATTAGACCATATTACAAAGAGTACTTAGAAATAACAACAACAATAGTAATAGGTTTTAGGGTATGCCGTGGAAGTACTCTGCATACAGTGTCTCATTTCATCTCATTTCAATCTGGAGTGAGAAGACCCAGATTTCAGGCCCAGCTCTGCCATTTACCAGATCCCGGGCCTGTCACTGAACCCTCTGAATCTATTTCCCACCTCCAAAATGGGAAGAAGAGAGCCCGTCTTCCAGGAGCTGTTGGGCGCGCTCTGTGAACTGTGAACAATGTGTACCACGTTAGGAGCGCCAGAGGGTCACTGATTCCAGGTGGAGACGAGGAACAAGATGCTTTCAGCGACCTAGAAGGCATTCAGGCCAAAGAAACTGCGGGCTGGCTCCCAGTCTGACTCAGCAGGAGGAACAGGTCCACGCAGAGCATAGGAAGCCCTGCTCTGGGACCCCCTGGCCTGGTCACTCTCCACCCGGGTGAAGGGGGTGAGAAGAGGAGTTAATGGATTACAGGGCCGGGCAGGAAGAAGAGGGGATTTTTCATTTTAAAATGTTCTGAAATAATTCATATTTGCTTTGCAGGACGGCGTTGTGCGCTGTCAGTTCTGTAATAACTTCGAGGCCTTTATTTATTGTTTTGCCTTAATGATTTCGTGTTGCTCCTGTGTGGAGAATTCACAGTGTCTTGTAGCACATAATGGCAGAGGGGGCCCAGGCCGTGGCAGGCCCCAGGGGGAGGGGGTCGCGCTCCCCCATAGACCCTGCCCCGCCCAGTGGAGAGGGCAGAGCCTAGAGCGGGAGGCGGCCGCGGTCGAGCTCTGGGGAAGGTGCATTATCCACGTTATCCACGAGGGCCAATTCTCACAGCGCCCTCCGGAGCTGGCACTATTATCCCATCTTACAGAAGTGAAAACTGAGCCTAGGAGGGGTTACAAGACTTGCCACTTGACTTGGCAGGAGCAAGCTGGGATTTAAACAGAGGCCTGTTGGAGTCCAGCCTTCTGTATACTGCTGAGTCTTCAACTCTGGTGTGTAGGAATCACCTGAGGAGAATCTTGAAAATGTGGGTTCCCAGGACCCACCTCTGGAGACCAGGCTTTAGTAGGGCTAGGACAGCACCCGAGGCTGTGTATTTATCAAGCTTCCCAGAAGAATCACAGCCACTTGTGGGGACTCAGCTGGTGGCTGAGGCCACACTAGCCACACACTTGGATCCTGTTCCTCAGGAGTTGTGGTCCCACAATCAGCCATCTCCCCACAGCCCGTCTCTCTCACAAAGGTCCCATCAGCTACTCCTGGCCCCTTGTCATTCTCCATCCTGTATCCCTAAGAGCTTGGGCTCCCCATCAGACCTCTAGCCCCTTCAGTGAGGCCAGGAGAGGAAGGGGAGGGGAGGAAGGAGGGCTTTCTTGGTTGCCATGGTGATTCTCCACCTCCCAGTCTGTGGGGGGAGGCAGCTCCATTGTGAGCCTCCAGCCAAGGCCTGGAGGGAAGCAAGCTGTCCTGGGCAGGGAGGAGGCAGAGGGGTGGGAAGAGGACTCTAGTCGCTGGGGAGAGAGGAAGAGGGAAAGAAGGGGTGTGGAACAGGGTGGGGGACCCTAGGCCCAGGGCAGCCAGAGCAGAGAGCCAGCCCCTCCAGATGCTGGGGCCGCCAGCCTTCAGCCGGGGGGCGGGGAGGGGTGTGTGCAGGAGCCGAGGCTGACAGGGCCTGATGCTCCCTGAGCCCAGAGCTGGCAGGAGACCCCGGGCAGGTGGTGACAGAGATGCAGGGACGGAGGAGACAGCCAGAGGCTGGCGCAGGACAGAGACAGAGCCCCAGGGCTGGGAAAGACCAGGGTTCTGAAAGCAGAGGAGATATGAAAAGATAAAACAAAGCGGTAGAACCCTTCACAGACTGCAGACTGCAGCCCACTCCCACCCCTAGACTGACCTGGGCTGGCACGGTCTGGACACCCAGCCTGCTGGGCTGGGCTGGGCTGGCAAGCCGGATGGCACAGGCTGTGGCAGAGGCAGATGGAGCGAGGAGGGGGCCTGACCCCCAGCCCACCAGGGAATGGCTGGGATTGTCTGTTCTTTGGAGCCCTCTCACTGCCCCCCCAAACCTCCCGCCTCTGGGCGCATGGCTGGGGAACCAGGGGGGAAAAAGAAGCAACATTTCAGAGCCAGCGTCTCCACCTCCTCCTGCTCCCTTTGGCTTTCTTTCCTTGCCAATGGCACGCACTGCCTGCTCCCAGCCTGGCTCTGGCAAAGAGCAAGACATTGTGGGGGGGCTGGGGTGTGGGGAGCACGATGTGAAGGAGAGGGAGGAGAGAGGGAAAGACATTGGGAGGCGACCACCTGGAGAGGAGTAAAAGGAAGATGAGGAAAGAGGCCTGGAGGGGCTACTCTCCCCACCACCATTTTCTAAGCCAGCGCTTACTTTGTCCCAGGCCCATTAAGCACTTTACATGTGTTAACTCATTTAACCCTCACAACACTCCTAGTCAGCAGGTGCTGTTATTCTAATCCCCATTTAACGGATGAGAAACTGAGGCAGAGAGAGGTTGAGTGACCTGCCCAAGGTCACAAGCTAGGAATCGGCAGAGAGAGAATTCAAACCCAGGAGAGGTTCAAAGTTCATGCCTTTAGCCCCTACACTCTACTACCTTTCACCCCTCCCTTCCCATGTTTTCAGTCTTTAAATTTCCTTTTCCTTCTTTTACAGCATCTTTTCTCGGCACTTCTCTAACCCACCTTTATTCCTTCAGGTCGTGTGTTCCAGTCTAGCCAGGTCGTCAAACCAGCACTATTGCATGAATGGACAGATGCAAACCCGTACATGTGTGGACGCTCATGTGCATGCCCACGTGCATGAATGTATGTGCACACCTCTACACGGTAAGCACACACATCTGTGTGTCTGTGTATATGCACACGCGCCCGTCCACATGTATATCCACCGTCCACACCACAACCTGGGTAGGTCTCGAGTGTTCTCATCAACAGAGCATTAATTGTGGCAAAGTAATCCCAAACACTGCTTGAGCCAAAAAAAATCTGTTTGGCTTTGCAATAAAGTGCTGCTTGGCATATGGGGTTTTTGGCAAAACATTTACCTTTCTAGGTTTAGCTCGGGCTGATGTGGCTTCCTGCATGTCTGCGGCTTGGCAGCCCTGGGTTCCAGGGTAATCAGCCCCTGAGAACCTGCCAGATGCCAGGCCCTCGGCAAGGCACCTACCAGGCGTTCTCTCCAATCCTTGCAGCAGCCCAGTGGCAGGTCTTGCCGTTCCCGTTTTATAGGCGAGGACCCCGAGACTCAGCGAGCTCACATGGGGAGAGTGAGGATTCGAACCCCAGGTCAGCCTGAGGGTGGGTAAAGCTTGAGTGCCTGCAGGTGGGTTGGGAAGCCAGACATGTGACTTCCCAGGCGTGCCTCATCCGTCTGGAATGTGGCTGCCTCACCGTCTGGTCACGTCTGGGCCCCTCTTCTGTGGCCAGGCTGGTGGGTGTGGATGGGCAGCAGTAGGTTCATGCTGAGCCACTCTACAGAAGGCCCCACACAGACCATGTGCAAGTACGTATGCAAAAGGCCATCCCCAGGGCCCATGAAGATGATAATGATGCTCAGATGACGCAAAGACCAGACAGATGTATCAGCCACCACCGAGACTGAGGCATACCTATGCCTTCAGCATTTCCTGAATGCCTACTATGTGCCTAGCCTTTTATTGGGCTCTGAGGACAGTACAAACAGGAATCAAACTTGGACTCTGCCTTCCTTCCAATAGCCTAGGAGAACAGCTTTTAGGTATGGAAATAGCTTTAATATAAGGTTAAAAGAAACCTCAATGCTGTAAGAGAAGGCAGATAAAAAGTGAGACTTCTTCCAGCTTGAGATATCAAGGAGGCCCTCCTGGAGAAAGAGGTGTGAGGTGGGCCTGGAAGAGTGGGGATGACTTGATGCGGCAATGGAGGGGAAGGGGTTCTTGGTTTCCCAAGGAGCATAGTCCAAGGTGCAAGTGGGAATGCAGAGAGCAAGTGGTTCCATTTTTCTGTGGCGAAGACCGTGTGAAGGGAGTGGTCGGAGGTGGGTTGAGGTCAATGATAGAAGATCCTAAGACTCGGAACAAGGAGTTTGGGTTTTATAGACAATAGGGAGCCATCAAAGATTCTTGAGAAGGGGAAGGCCTTGGGAACAGTGTTTCATTTAGGAAGACTAATCTACAGTTGTGAGCAGTTGGAAATGTGCAAGCATGCACACACACACAGATGTGCATGCTCAGAAATGTGCAGACAAGTGCACACAAATATACAGACTCAAAAGCATAGGGTTGACCTCAGAGCCCAGCTCTTTTTAAATTTTGAATTAATTTGTTTATTCAAATAGGTAACACATTCACATGACCTAAAATTCAAAAGGAACGTAAGAGAATACACTGAAAAATATACTCCATGCTCCAGGCCCGCCCCCAGTTCCTTTTCCTAGAATTAAGCACAGTGGGCACTTGGGGAGCTTCCTTCCAGAGATGTTCTGTGCACAGACAAGCAAATATCCAGCTGAATTTTTATTACACACGTTTTTCTGCACCTTGTTTTTCTCATTTAATAATATATCTTGGAGATCCTTACACATGGGTACTTAGACAGCTACCTTGATTTTTTTTAAAAAAAAAATATATATATATATTTTAAGCTTTTATTTTTCCTCTTCTCAACAAACCCCCCCAGTACATAGTTGTGAATTTTTAGTTGTGGGTTGTGGCATGTGGGATGCCACCTCAACGTGGCCTGACGAGCAGTGCCATGTCCATGCCCAGGATCCAAAGGGAGAAACCCTGGGCAGCCAAAGCAGAGCGCGCGAACTTAACCACTCAGCCACAGGGCGGGCCCCCTACCTTGATCTTTTTAACAGCAGTATACTATTTCATTGTAGTTGGATGCTTACATTATTTCGGGTCTTTGGCTCTTGCCAAAAATTGTTCAATGAATAATCTTGAAGGTATGTCATTTTACATATTTATCCATCCACTCATTCATTCATTCAACAGATGTTTATGGAACACCTACTATGCATTGGGCAGCAGTCCAGGTGCCAGAGATCGGTCAGTGGACAAAATGGGCAAAAGTCCTCGCCTTTGTCGAGCGTGCCTTCTGATGCGCACGTGTGGGTAACTCTGCGGGATACTTTCCTAGAGGTGAACCATCGAAGCGAAGTGTCTGTGCATTTTAAAATTTTAGTAGATAAAGCCAGAGAGGTCGTACCAATTTACCCTTGAAGCGTAGGAGAATGTGTTTCTCACCCTTTTACCCACAAAATGTTATCAAACTTTTTGATCTTTGCCAATGTGATAGGTGAAAAATAATTGCTTTAATCATTTTTTAATTGCGTTTCTCTCAAAATGAGTGAGCTTAAGCATCTTTTCAACTATTTAAGAACAGTTTTCAGGTCCTTTTCTGTCAACTCTCTACTATGCTTTTCTCACATTTCTATTGGGTTGTGGATCTTTTTCATATGGATTTGTGAATTCTCTTTTTCTATTAAGGAAATTAGCCCTTTGCCTATGGTGTGAGTTACAAATAATTTTTCCCCAGTTTGTCATCTGTATTTGGACTTTGTTTATGGTGTTTTTTTCCAAATTCAGGCTTCTTTTTAAATGTAAAATAAAATTTAAAAAGAATTCTGCTCATTTCCAGCTTTGCCTCCTATAGTGAAATGCTTGCTGGGATTGAGAGAGAAATAGGTCACAATAACATGATCTTGGGTTCCATTAATAGAAGCACAGCTTCTAGGCAAAGGAAGGTGATAGTCCTACCCTGTTCTGGTGCCCCATCTCAATAGGTCTTTGGACAAAGGGGAGCAAGCTCAGAGGAGGGTAACCAAGAGGTTGGATAGGTTTGAAATCAAGTCACAGAAGGAATGGTGGTGGAACTGGTGTCTTTGAGCCTGGAGCAGATCACTGTCTACGCATATATTCTTGGGCAATGGGACTGGCCACGTGATGCAAAACCAGGGCCTGTGATGGAATCTCTGGGAAGCCAGGTGTCAGATATTGGGGCTCTTTTCAAGGCAGAGCTGTCTGAAAGTACAATGGCCTACCTTTTGAGGAAGTGAGTTTCTTGACATTAGAGATGTGCAAACCAGAACTGGATGACCACCTACTGGAGATGCCAGGGGTTAGACCAGATTCCTTTCAAAACTTCTTCTAATGCTGAGACTACAAGGAATCTGAAAATTCCTCATTTTACAGATGAAGAAAGGGGGGTGGGAAATTGACAGGCACTGAGCACCTACTTTGTCCCAGGCACTTTGACACATATGACCTGATTGAAAAGGATGAGGACCAGAGAGGTTGAGTGATTCACCTAAAGCTGCTCAGCCAGAACTGGAACCCAGGTCCCCAGACTCCAAATCTAGAGCTCTCTCTGCTGAGCCATCTGTTCCTGTTCAGTAATTAAACACATGTTTATTGCGTGTCTATTGCATACCTGCTCTGAGGGGATACTAATGTGGCCAATGAGAGCATGTTATATGCAGGCTATTAGCAAAGTCACAGGGTCTTTGCTCTGCAGAAGGTCACGACTTAGTGGGCAAGTACGGGCACCGTCTCTGCATTGCCTGGCTCGGTGTGAACGGTGCACTCTGGAATTGTGCAGTGTGGTAGCAGGCATAGGGTAGACCTATAATGACATATGAGGCAATTTGTAATAAAAGTGTGTACAAAGTGTTAAGGCTTGATTAATTCCACCAGGGAAGGGAATCCAGGAAAGCTGCCCAGAGGAGGTGACTTCTGACCGGGCTTGAAGAATATGTAAAAGAACAAAGACCAAAAAAGAATAGCTTCTATATTCATTCCACAAACCTTTATTGAGCAGCTCCAGGTTTCCGGGAAGAGATGAATAATTCACAGTCCAGTAGAGGAGACAGACAAATCACCAATAAATTTCCATAGAGTATTAATGCAACAGTGGAAACATGCTCATGGTACAGAGGTGAAGATCACTCCCTCTAGAATAAAGGAGTGGGGGGTTCGGGAAGGTTCCTGGAGAAACGATGCCTGAGATTTTTGGAAAGGAAATAGAAAATTTCTAGGCTGTTAATCAGGGAGTTGAGAGAGATGGAAAGGCATTCCCAGCAAAGGGAATAGCATGTGCAAAGTTTCTGAGTCCTGAGAGATCCTCCTGTCTTCAGATACCCAAACAGATCTGAAAGGCTCGAGTGTAAAACGTAGGGTGGTGGGGAGCCAGGCAGGAGGTGGAACTGACATACAGGATTTAGGCAGGACCTGCCCCGTTTCCTGCTGAATGGGGAAACGGCATTGGTGTGCACGAGGATTTAGCAGGCTTAGTGACCTTCCTTCCAAGCTGTGCCCCAGACTGAGAGCTGGAAGAGAAACGTGTGAGCCACGAATCCCCAGCTCCTCCTGCTGTGCCCAGCGCCGCAGAGCCAGGAGTCTCCATGGCTCTCCAGTCCCACCGCTGCGACCCCGGCTAATCCAGCCTCCTGGCCCATCTGACACACACTTCCACTTAACATTTTGTTAGCGACTCTATAAACGAGCTCTCCCTGACCTTCAATCCCTGGCTAATTGCTGGTTTCATGTACAAGACTAGCTTAATTTTACGTGATAATTACCTGAGAGTGGCAATACATATGGCATTGCATGTTCGAAATGTCAGGCCTGGAAAACTACCAAGTGGCCGTAGTGGGGGTGCAAAAGGAGGAGGCAGCTGGGTGGCGGGGACCTTGGAGAGCACCCAGGGGCACAAGCCAGGGGAGCGGCACACACTTTTCACAGTCGCACACGCACACACACACACATAGTGGAGAAACACGGACGAGGTCAGAGGCACAGCTCCTACGGGCTGTCAGTCACCCCCTCAACAAATGCTCCTGGGGCCCTTACTGTGTGCCAGGCAGCGTGTGGGCACCCTCCCCAGTGGGAGGTCAGAAACACATGAAGGGCATGTTTGGTTTGTCACAATTATTTGCAGGGATGCTACCGGTACTGAATAAACAAGGCCCAGGGATGCTAAATGGCTTGTAATTCCCAGCACAGTCCCACTCAGTAAAGAATTGCCCACCCCAAACACGAGCTGAGAACCCCCACAGCTAAGCCAGGGCTACAGCCATAAAGAAGCTGAGTGCCCCCTGCCCTCTTGGAGTTTATAGTCAGGAAAGCATGACGATGGCACAGGATCACAATGTGTGAGATGCTAGTAAGGACAGGGGACTCAGAACTTCAGGTTCAGAAAAAAACCTCCCTTAAAAAGTGTCATTTCTGTTAAAAATAGAACTACCATACGATCCAGCTATCCTACTACTGGGTATCTATCCAAAGAACCTGAAATCAGCAATTCCAAGAGTCCCATGCACCCCAATGTTCATTGCAGCATTATTTACAATAGCCAAGATGTGGAAGCAACATAAGGGCCCATCAACAGATGATTGGATAAAGAAGATATGGTACATATATACAATGGAATACTGCTCAGCCATAAAAAAGAACAAAATCGTCCCATTTGCAACAACATGGATGGACCTGGAGGGAACTATGTTAAGTGAAATAAGCCAGATAGAGAAAGAGACTCTCTGTATGACTCCACTCATATGAGGAATTTAAACATATGGACAAAGAGAACAGATTAGTGGCTACCAGGGGAAAGGGGGGGTGGAGGGTGGGCACAAAGGGTGAAGGGGTGCACCTACAGCACGACTGACAGACAATAATGTACAACTGAAATTTCACAAGATTGTAACCTATCATTAACTCAATAAAAAATAATAATAATTAAAAAAATAAGTGTCCTTTCTGAAATAAGCCTGACACAAAAGGACAAATACTGTATGATTCCACTTACATGAGGCTCTTCGAGTAGTCAAATTCATAGAGACAGAAAATCGAATGGTGGTTGCCAGGGGCTGGGGGGAGGGGGGAATGGGGAGCCGTTGTTTCACTGGAGCACAGTTTCAGTTTGGAAAGATGAAAAGAGCTCTGGAGCTGGATGGTGGTGACGGTAGCACAACGATGTGAATGTACGTCGTGCCAGTGAGCTATACACTTAAAAACGGTTGAAATGGTAAATTTTATCTTATGCAAATTTTACTACAATAAAAAAAGTGCCATTTCAGCCGCAATCTGAAGGATGGGCAAGACACAACTCGATCGTTCGTTCATTCATTCATTCAGCACGCAATAGTTGAGCCGCACCGGTAATGCACGCAGTTGAGAAGAATTTCTATCTTCTGCGTTCTAGCTTGGACAAATAAGGCCAGGTCAGCGCCCCTCAGTGTTTTAGTCCGGCAGGCAGAAGAAGCCACAAATGCACTCCCTGGGTCACAGTAGGAGTCCAAACAGTGGGACTTGGTGAAAACATGACCAACACGGCCAGGGAAGAAGGCAGTGCATCTGGGGAGACTCGGGGAATGAATGCTTTGTGGAGCAGTGGCCGTGACACAAGCTTGAGGGGTGAGCAGCAATTGTACAGGCTGAGATCGGCTGAGACGGGGTGGAGAAAGGGCCCCTCTGGCCCCAAGACAGTTTAGGGGAGAAGGAGCTGTTAACTATAGGAATGGAAGACCCATTGTGCCCCCAGCATCCTCAGCTCACGCTAGAACAGTGCTTGGCACACAGACGAATACCAAATGGTATCCGTGTGTGTCTATACCACATGCCACACACATGAGTGCACACATGCGCTACAAAGGGATGGCTGGGGTTCTTTTCTTATCATTCCAGGGTACAGGACAAGGCAGGTGGGGTGTGGGGTGGTGGGACAGGGGAGTATAGGCAAGAAGGAGAAAGGGTGCCCCTGGCCCACTGGAAGGGCCCTTCTGCAGGAGGTGCATGTGTGCACCCACTGAAACACACACAGGCCCCACGATCAGGTAGGAAGCACAATCCCCAGATCAAGGCGAGTTCTAACAACCCCTTTAGCCTCCTCACCCGTAGAACGGTGGACTCCTGAGCTGTGTTGGAGTAAATTACTTGCTTAATGAGATTTCAATTAACAAAAACAAATTAAAATCACTTTGGTAATTAAGCTGCTGTGACCCTCGCCAGCAGCTCTCCCTCAGACCTCGGATGTCCACAGGGAGGGAGCTGGGAACAGGGGTCCACTCAGGGATGCTGTTGAGACCCAGGCAGGGCCTGGAGCTCCCTGCCTTGGGAATTCCACCCCTGGAGCCACAGGTTTCTGGAGCCATTCTGCAGGCACGGAAAAGGAGGGAGGGAGGGGGTAGCACAGAGCAGGTAAAACGTGGGCTCTAAACTTAAATACAAATTGTAGCCCTGCCACTTGGCTGTGTGAGCTAGGGCATGTTAACTAACCTCTCTGAGCCTCAGTTTCCTCATCTGTGAATTGGGGATGATAATAGTGCCTAGACCATTGGGTTGTGGGAGGGTTTAATGAATGAGTGTACGTAAAGAATTTAGAAGATGCCCTGTCCCAGGGTAAGGGCTTTCAATCCGCTTTCCCCTGTTCAGGCCTGAGCCTCTCACAGTGTGATCTTTCCAACCCTGTAATTTGCATTGTCCTGCACCCCAAACCCCTCCAGGGCTGCCCTGTTTCTCTGAGTTAGGTGAGTAAGAGTCTACCACAGAGGTCCCTTGGAGGTGACGTTTCTAGCACGTTTTTTCCCACGCAGGCGCCCATCTCTCCCTATTGCAGCCAGTAGCTCAGATCTGAGAGCTATAAAGCTTTTTCTTCTCAGGTGGCCTGGAGAATACTCCTTTCCCTAAATTACAAAATCACCCCCACCCTTCCACACGAAAGGCCTGGTGAGTTAAGCAGTGCAGTTATCGCTGGCTCCATTGCACAGATGGGAAAATCAGCTTAATGACTTTCCCAGTGGTTGAAAGAGAACAATGCCCAGTGCTGGCAGGAACACAGAGAACCCATGTTCCCATAGACCGCTGACGGAACCGTAAATTAGCACAGCCTTCCTAGAGGGCAATTGGCAACAGGCAGTGAGAGCTTTAAAACGGGCATTTCCTTTGCTTCAACAATTCTCCCTCTAGGAATTACTCCTAAGGAAATGGTCCGAGATGGATGCCAAGTTTTAAGTGCAAGAATGTTCATCCCAGCGTTATTTGTTTTAGTAAAAAATTTGGGAGTAATGAAAAATGTCCAAAAACATGGTTAAATATATTACAGTGCATTTGTGTTCTGGAATACCATGCAACCCCGTAAAAGCACGTTATGGACATGTTTGTAAAGGAGAAAGCACGCATATACACAGAGAGAGCGCTCCAAAAGGCTTTGTGCACTTTAGAAGCCTTAATAACCTTAGAAATATGAGTGCTACCAGCTTACAAAAAATACCATGGCACATTTAATTATTCAGATTTCCTTTACACATAGTTAGTCTCATGAATTTTTAATAATAAAATTTTAGTTTTAATTTTTGAGTCACTGTTTGCTACCGTCATTCAGAGGGACTAAAGTAGAAACTTAAAATTTAAAATGTATTATTCAAAAAGTAACAAAAAATATTATTCAAAATTCACAAAATTAAGTGCATAATACATCTTAAATAATTAAAGTTTTAAATGTTTTTTTTGTTTTTTACAGTTTGTAGCACTTATTCTTTAGAAGTTATTATAGCAAAAACTGTACTAAGCCTTTTGGCCTAGATATTTGTGTTATATATATGTGCATTTTATATATACAGAACATATATTTTATATGTTATATAAATATAAAAATACACATACACACGCACCAAATGTTGTTTTCTCTGTGGTGGTAGAAATTACAGATGGTTTTGTTTCATGTGTTCATTCATTCGACAACTTTTTCTTCATCCTACATATTACTCAACTCAATAGCAGCTTTTTTACTGCCCAGGAAGCACCACAATGGCCAAGCCAGACCCGAGCCCCACGTCAGTGGACTCACAGCCCCTTGGTGAAGGTGGACACTGGACATGAAACAATGAGGTGAATCTTGCAGAAAGGGAAAGGCAGGGCCTATTACAGAAAGAAGCATTCCTGGGGAGGGGGAAGGGGGGTCTGCGATAAACATTTATTTCTTTTGTAATTGGACTACAATAAAACAATTTATATATTTTTTTTTAATGAATCCCAAGAGTCTCATAGCTAGTTAGTAACAGAACTGAAAGGAGACCTAAAAGTCTTCTGGTTCCCAGGCAAATGATTTTTTTTATCTGACACTAGTACCCTGGATAATTTGAACAGCATCCCAATCTTGAGTAAAAAACATCCCAAGATGGGCAAGGGAGATGTCTGACAGAGGTGGGCCCACCATCTACGAACCTGTCAGACGGAGGAGGTAACTCCACTGTCACATCCGTGTCAGATAGAGGAGGTCAGCATCCACACGACTTTGTCAGATGGAGGAGGGGTGTGTGTGTGTGTGTGTACACGTGTGTATGCACCCATCCCCCCCGCCAGGCTGCCCTCTGGTGCGCTTTCAACTCACCCTGGGAGCCAGGCCATGGGGCGAACATCCTAGCACCCAGAACCACCTACCGCCGGTTCCCTCCCACTCCCTGAGAAGTGCAAACCTTGCAGGCCCTTGCTGCAGCCCCCTCTGCCCAGAGGGCAGGGTGCCCTCCTCCAAGCACCCAGAGGCTGTGATGGCCTCTACCTGGAAATGCAGATGGACGGGTCCTCAGACTTCACGGCCAGACCTCCCCAATCAAATTTTGTGCTGACTTCAGGCAACCGAGAGAGGAGGACACAGAGTTGTACTTTCTAAGTAGCTGGAAACCCTTAATCAATGTTAATTGGCTCTAATTAGCATATGTTAATTAATGATATTTACTACAAATTAAAGGTATGAGTGCTCCCAGAGGGTTTCCTGTTCATCCAATTAGTGCCAATTAGTTGCAATTAACACGTGTAAATGAGATTCCATTGAACCCAAAACAAACAGCACAGAATCTCTCAGATTCCCTCTTGCACCTTTTCAGTCAGCCAGGGAGCTGGGGGTGGGAGGCGGAGGAGGGAAGGAGACAGAGAGAGAGAGACCCTAGGGCTGACCTCCTGGAGCAAGATGCTGACTCTCCACACACCAGGGAGGAGAGAAGGAAGAGCTGAGCTGGGCCAAGCAAGCCTCTGGACAATCCTGCCTTCCCCGAGGGAGGTCCCTCGAGGCCGTGACCATGTTCCTTAGGACCAGGCCCCATCCCTTGGGGACGTCTGTACCTGCCAGGGCCTATTCCAGTGTATCGCATTTAGTTGGTGCTCAGTAAAAGGTGGCTGAGTGAAAGGGTGATTCCTTTGCATCAAGGTCCACTGTCTTTAGATATAAAATTAAAGGATGCATCGATTAGAAACACATGCAGTGTTCTTTCTCCATAAGGTCTTCCAGGGGTTCTACCACAGAGCAAGACAGTTTTTGCCTCTATGACATCATTTTAATATAATCCGTGTATGTCTATGCAGGTTTTACGTTATTGCCAATGTTGCCATTTTGTAATTTTATATCCTTTTCACTCAACCACTATCTGAGGCCCAAACATCTATCATGGAGGGAACTGGATAGAGAAATAGCCAGAAAAGGCTACCATGAAAATGAAATGCTACCCCAAATTCTCCACTGCACAGAGCCTTCTATGAAACTGTGATGTAAGATGTAACTCCCAATAGGTTGTTTATTCCTAACTCACTTTTGCTACACCAAACCTTCCATTAAAATTGACATTCGTTATTTGAAAATATTTGTTGGGTGGCCTGGGGTTCACTGGTTCAGATCCCGGGTGCGAACCTACATAGCATTTGGCAAACCATGCTGTGGCAGGCGTCCTGCATATATAGTAAAGGAAGATGGGCACGGATGTTAGCTCAGGGCCAGTCTTCCTCAGCAAAAAGATGAGGATTGGCAGCAGATGTTAGCTCAGGGCTAATCTCCCTCAAAAAAAGAAAAAAAAACTTATTGGTCAGGGCTGGCCCGGTGGCATAGTGGTTAAGTTCACATGCTCTGCTTTGGTGGCCCAGGGTTTGCAGGTTCGGATCCCGGGTGCGGACCTACATTCTGCTCATTTAGCCATGCTGTGGTGGTGTCCCACATACAAAATAGAGAAAGATTGGCACAAATGTTAGCTCAGGGACAGTCTTCCTCACACACACACAAAAATAATAAATTTATTGGTCACTGTGTGCCAGGCACTATTCCAGGGGCTGGAGATAACAGCAGTGAACAAACGTCTACAAATCCCTGCCTTCAAGGAGCTCTTATTCCGCTGTGTGTTATTACCCTCCCATTCAGGATCTTGATGCATCTGGAGTCAGAGAGACCTTGGTTCATAGCCCAGTTCTGCCTCTCAGTAGCTGGTGTTTAGAGGCTGGGGGGTGGGGGGGGGTGGGGGTGGGAGGGCAGTGCTTAATCTCTCTGGGCCTCAGTTTATTTATCTGTTCCTTGGGTACAATAATAATATTATCTATCTATCTTACAGTCATGTTATTGGGAGGATTAAGCTTCCTCGCTTGTCCCATTCTTTGGCAGGACAGAATTTGGAGTTAAGCCACAAGGAAGGTAGGAGAGAGGGAGGCAAAACTCAATCTGAGCCCCCAAATGAAAGTCTGATTAGGTCACTCTATGTCTGGATCTCTCCACCCAGGCTGGCCACCACAGTCCTCCCATCTGTGCAGCACTTTGCAGTTTACAGAGCTGTTGCACAGCCAGCCTCCCAGCTAACCCTCACCACCCCCGCGCTGTGTTAAGTGGGGCAGGGAGGAAAGGGGCTCAGAAAGGGGAAGTGCTTCCCGGGTCACGCAGCTGCGGAGACTGGAGCCCAGACACCCGGCCCCTCTGGGCACATCCTCCTTCATCCGTGGCCCTTCTGAGTGATGAGAGACACCAGTGGGGTCCAGAAAAGGTCATTCCAGCTGGCCCACCCATGCCAGGATGAGCCTGGCTCAAGATGGACCTTTGTACTCCAGGCTCCAGGACTCTTTCAGCTCAGCCAGGCCGCCCCCAGGCCAGAGACCACAGCACCTGCAGCTTTTGTGTCCCCTCCCTCACGAACTCAACTCTGCCCTCCATGGACCCTCAGGGAGGCTGTTTGATCATTTCACATTGCCTCAGTGCCCCCTTTACAAAGCAAGAGAATCTGCCCAGATGGTCTCTAAAGCCCTTTCAGACCTCATGTTCTAGGATTTTGGATGTCCTCTGAAGAATACGGGTCTGCCTCTACAGTGTATATACAGTATACACAGCCTCGACATTCACAGCTGATGGGCAACCAAAGAAAGCCTTGACTTCCTTCTTCTCTTGGGGATCTCTCCCACCTGTGATGGCCTAATGTGTCCCACATATCCCCAGGCCTTCCCATCACTCTACGGCATCCTCCACCCCGACCCTGAACTCTCCTGAATAGTAATGAACCGCCAGACGTGGCCCCCAAGACAGTAGACCTCAGAAAAAGTCCTCCCTCACTCTGATCAAATCCAAAGTCAATTTGGAGGCCAGTGGGAGGAATGGAGCTGATTGCGTTCAATAAAAAGAGCTCAGCTGGGTTATCTTCCCGGAAGGGCATGTAGCTGTGGAATAGATGTCTACACTGGGGCTTCTGGGGGCTCAGTATTCCTTCCCCACCACTGCACCCCACCCCAGGGCCAGTGGGACACTTTGGGGTGGGAGCAAGTGGAAAAGACCTTTTTCAGACTGCTCTTGCTTCCAGCAAAAATAAAACCACCACTCTTGGATGCCCGCCGTGTGCCAGGCCCAGCGCTAGGCCGTTTACTCGCATTATCTTCCTTTAGAGGGGACGGCATTTGCTCCATTTTCATCTCCAGGTGCCGTGGGCATCTTCAGCTGGGTCTGCCTACCTTTGAGACTGGTAATCCGCCAAATTTGGCCTTAGAAGGAAGGTTACAGGGAAAGATGGGGAAAGTGCTGGCTGCTATGTCCAGAGGACCAGTGCACACACACACTCGCACCAACCCAGATGCACACTCCCTCCTCTCTTTTGGCCAGATGGATGCTGGCTCCACCAGTCTGCAGAGAATAGGTCCTGGGGGAGGAGGCTGCCACTAACAAGGCTGAGTGCGAGAAGCCTGGGACACAGCAGGGTGAGTTCTCAGCTCTTAAGGACAAGAACGTTGCCTCCAAACCAGGAGTCCTGGGAGCCCTGGAAACTCTAGGATGGAGAGAAGGGACACAGGCAAAGTGTCTGCTTTTATCCCACTAATGCCTCTTGAGAAGTGATATCTCTCTAAAGCCAAAGTTCCTGCGATGAGGCTTAACATGGCCACTTTGGGGGAAAAAAAAAACCCTCGGCTCCAGGAATGTAACAACAGAAAATAATTAAGGTCTAATAAGGTCAGTGTTCCACCTTAACACCTTTTCAGTTCCAGTTAAAACCTCTACTAATTTGCCAAGAAAAACCAGCCTCACTTGGGTCTTATTATTTGAATCACGTCCTGTCTCTTAATTTAAACGAGAGACTCACATAAGGATTTTTTTTATGTTAAATTACAATGCCGACTTTCTTCCCGTTGATTACGGTATATGACTCTCTGTTGGAAGGCCATTATTTTTCGCTATGATTTACAAAGCATTTAAAGCGAAATCAATGTAATAAATATTGAAGTATTGTAATAGATAATTCCATATATTTAACTGGAGACACAGTGCAGCCATGCTTTGGGCAGCCAGGAGAGGAGCAAGGAAAGGATGGAGTGGGATGGAGAGTCACCTGATATTCATGTGAGGGGTGACGTCTTCTCTCTTCTCCTGGATTCATTTAGCTGGGATTCACTGAGCCCCTCCGAAGGTCCTGCACCCCGGACTTGGGACAGTGGTGAGTTATGCGGTGCCTGGGACCTGTCCTCCAGGTGCCATAGACTCTCTGGAGAGATTCCCCTTCAATAGAGGGGACCAGGAATGGAGGCCACCTGTATAAGGAGCCTGTGATGGGAGAAAGGGTTCAGAAAAGGGAAAGTCAGGGGGCAGGGGGGATGGAGGGGAACAAGTCTTCCCTAGCCTCTCCTCCTTTCTTCTTCCCCTTTCTTCTCTCCCCTACTCAACTCTTCCCTCTCCTTCCCCTTCCTCTTTCCTCCCTGGGCTGAGCTGTCTCTAAGTGTCCGGCTGCAGCCAGCATCTGCTGGCCTCTGAGCTGGCCAAGTGCAGCTTAGAATAAACACCCCAGCGTTCACAGCCCTGAAAGCCCACGGTTGGGGTGAGAGGTGGGAAAGGGGAGATGGTACAGCAGTCTCCATCAGCCCTCTCAGTGTATGACCTCATGCCCCACCCCTGGTACAGACCCTGCAGCAAGGAGATGTACACCCTCCAGGCTCTGCACCTGCGGGCAGTGAGATTTGCAGCATTTTGCTCCATCTCTCCAGGGAGCCCAGTGTCTGCAGTACAGGCCAAGATGGTTTCCCCAAGAGCCCAATGGGGGCCTGCCTTCCCTGAGGACAGGGACCAAACTTCAAGCTGCCCTCCTACCCATCCTCCCTATCTCAAAAAGTACCCAGGAGCAGGTTCCTTTCCAGCTATCCCATGACCCACGGTCCCATGGGGAGCATCCCTCTTCTTCCTGTCCTTGGAGTCATTGCCTATGGGTCACACATATGCTCTCAGGTGGGCTCTGTTCCCAGGTTCCTGGTTTGGTTGAGAAACTCATGCCCACCAGTGAGGGAGGCACACACGAGGCACCAGCCCATGGGTTGGCCTGCATAACACACCTCTAGTGCAGGCAATGCACTCTGTCCTCAGAGCCATTCCCGTGCTGGGGAGGTCTTAATAAACACTTTGTGGACTACCCACTGCGGGCTTGTGATGGAACATGGGTAGTGCACACACACACACACAGACACTTAGCAGATCTCAGAGGAGGAAGATGTATTGTCCCTTGCCTTCCTGCTCCAAGCCTGAACCCAAGCCCCCAGTCCCTAGCTGTGAACATTTTCCACCATAAATCCCAGGAGGGGACACGCAGAGGGAAAGGGAGCAGAGAGAGATTTACAGCAAACTTGCTTCCTGACACCTCTTTGGCCCATCCCATAAAATAACAATATCACCAGATAAATCACACAAAGGCTCAGGGGACCTTACCCTTGTCTTTGTGGGGTCTTTGGTGGGAGTCAGTGGGACATGGTCAGAGGATTCCACCCATCTGGGTTCTCCAGGACAACATCAATCCCTTACTGATGGGGGGAGGGGGGGCAGATCTAATCCCTGGAGTATAGGCAGGTGGAGAATGGGGGGAGGGTGGAGAGCATTAGCTATCATCACCCAAGAGACAGCATGGCATAAGGAATTCAGCATGGGCTTTGAGCAAATCCTGGCTCAAATTCCTAGCTGTGTGGGACCAGCCCTGAGGCTGAGTGGTTAAAGTTTGGTGAGCTCTGCTTTGGAGGCCCAGGTTTACAGGTTCGTGTCCCAGGCGCAGACATACTCTGCTCTTCAGCCATGCTCTAGAGGCATCCCACATCCAAAGTAGAGGAAGATTAGTAATGGATGTTAGCTCAGGATGAATCTTCCTCTCACACACATGAAAATTCCTAGCTGTGTGACTTTGGGCAAGTTACTTAACCTCTCTGGGCCTTGGTTTACTTCTCTGTAAATACAGGACATCGAATATCCACCTGGCAGGATATGTGTGAGGATTTATGGAGAATAATGTATGCCGCACTGCCTGGCATAAAGTAGGTACTCAGAAGATGGTCACTGTAGTAATCAAAGATGTTTTCCCTCATCTAGGATACACAACACCATGGCCGTATTCCCAGCAGAGGGGGTCAGATGCTGGGCCCTCTACAGAGAGACTCTGTGCTGTCGTCTTCCCCTCTGGCTGTTGTTTCAGTGTTAGCCTGCTGCTGTGACCTTAGAAAGGCAGGGCTCCCCATTCGCTCCCATTGTGACTGTGGGCAAGTTTCTCCCCCTCTTCAGGCCTCGGTTTCGCATCTGTAAAGTGAGAGGATGGAAAGTACTTGGTCTTTAAGGCCCAGTCCATCATAACATCATAAAACCCAAGAATTAGGACCAATTCCCAGTGGCCACCGTAACTGAAGAGGAGCGGGCAGGACAGAGGCTGCAGGCCGTGAGCCTGGCAGAGGTGGACACGGGCACGCAGACCAGGCAGAAGCTGTCACCATCCTGGGAAGGGACAGAAGGGCTCCATCTGGCCGGTCCTCACAGCCCCGACCACCCCAAGCAAGAATCTCCCCTGGTAACAGCCTGGATAGCCAACAGTGTGGTCTGTGGCATTGTAGTGTTTATCCTTCATCCAGAGGGAGGACCGTGTTCCCAAAAGTGGAAGCTGGCTGGGCAAGGCTCCTTCCAGCCTCAACCCTGTCTGTCTCTCCCCTCCCCAGAGCCCAGCATCTTCAGTCGTTCAGGGTGACGGCTCGCTAGGAGTTCCTCCCTCCCCTGTCGTCTTCCTTCATCTATCCTCCTCCTTTTCCATCTCTCCTTTTCCACTTCTTCGCCTCTCTCTTCTCCTCCATGTCCTCCTTTTCCCTTTTCACTCCTGCTTCTCTGTCTTATTTTTCCTTCCTCTTCCCCGCTCTTCTCCATTTCTTCCTTTTCCATCCTCTTCTTGGTTCTCCTGCCTGCTCCTTCGCCTCCTTCCTTTTCTTCTCTCCAGGTCTGATTCAGGGGAACTGAGGTGGCACTACCTTGGGGGAGGGAGTATGTAGGGGCACTGGGGGCCTGGAAGGGGGCACGCTCTGGCCTGAGCCCCCCCTAGTATCTCCCCAGCTGCCAGAGGATCAGGAGTTCACCAGCGGGGCAGCTGTCAGCGGCTCAGTGGATGGATGAGGGAAAGTGTAGGGGGTGGGGAGGCAAAGGTGCTGGGGAGGGAGCCACCTTCACATGAAAATGAAAGGAGCACAGTGGATGGATGAGGGGGCTGCTCAATAAGAAGGCCCACCCCGAGGCACCTCTGCCCCAGGACCCAGCCCTCCTGCCCACCTCCCTCCAATCTTGTGCCCCCATCCCTGTCTCGGAAGTTTCCCTCAGCACAGCGGCCCATTAGTGTCCCTGATCCTTTGGGCAGGCTAGAGAGCAGGAGACCCCCCTCCCCAAATCCCCAAACCCCTGCCCCCTCCCAGCCTTCCCCATCTCCCGCTGAGGGGCGGCCGGGATTGGGACCCTGGGCAAACCTGCTCCCGGGGTGATGTCTGGGCAGATTAGCGCCCCAAAGCTGGCAGGCCTATTAGGAGGCCTTTGTGGGGGAGGGGGCTGGGGGAGGAGAAGGGGATTTTGCATTCTCCGAGCAACTGGATTACACAGTCAGGGGATCAGGAAGGACTCGCTGCTTAAGCTGCCTCTTCACAGCCCAGCCTCTGCCCTGGCTCTCAGCCTCCTGCGTCCTCAGCAGGGATCTTGGTGAGCCTCGCCTTGCCTGCTTCTGAGGTGTCTTTTTGTGATCTGACTCAGCCTTGAGGGTGAAACCAAGTCTCATCTCGCCCCCCAACCCAGAGCTATGACATCAAAGAGGGGCTCAAAAGGCATCAGCTTGCTACCAGTTCCACCAACCCTCACCTTCCAGAAAGGCCTCAGGTTTGGAGATGGATCTGGAAGGTGCAGCTCAGAGAGGTAAAGTGACTTGCTCTGAGTCACACAGCAAGTAAAGGGCAACCAAGATGGTTTCCTGACTGTGGCTGGATTTGTAGGAGCATGTTCTCTGCAAAGAGAGCCAGGTCCATGCCTGGGACTGGAAGGAGCCCAAGACTCTGCTATTCTCCCTTACTAGGAGATTTGCTCCTGAGCTTTCCTCAGCCCCAACATGAGCTTTAGAGGGAAGGGAACTCTCCTCCCATTTGGTCTCTCAGGCTTCAGGGGACCAGATCATAGCAGATGATGGAGGGGAGGAGAGGTGGAAAGATTAGATTTAAAGAATCCAAAGTCTTAAAGTCTAGCCATCAGGTACCAGCCTTACCACTAATTTACTGTGTGGCTTTAGGCAAACTACCTCCCCTCTCTGAGCTTGTTCGTCTTATCTGCAAAACGGAGATAACATCTCTTTCAGAATTGTTTTGAAGGTACTGGAAGAGCATCAAACATAGTAGCTGGTACATAATAGCTGCTCAAAATAAGGTGGAAGTAGAATTGGAGGTGATTTTATTTCCTTTACCCGGAACTGTGCCCATTCCCCAGAACAAGAGGCTCGACTGCACATTCAGGCAACTGGCTCTTCTCACTGGGAGGGCAAATCCATCATGTTCAGCAGCTATTGGCTGCCCCCACCTGATGTAAGGTTATTGGGGGGTCAAGCCCCCACACCCTGTGTCCACTTTCTAGAAAGAAGCCAAAAGCTCCGCCCCCCCCCCCAGGCCTGTGTGGCCCTTAGAGGCCTTTTGCTGACAAAGTGGTCATCTCTGACCTTTCTAATGGCCTATGTTCCTTCCAGCCAGAAAATTCTATGATCCTGTGACCCCTAAAAGCCCTGCCCCACTAATGGTTTTATGATCTTCCCTAGGAATCCTCTCTTTGCCCTCCCTAACCCCGAGTCCCCTTTCAGTAGGTCCTAGTCAAAATAAACAACATTTATGACCAGAGCAGGATTCAAGGTCTGCCTTGCACACAAACGCGGAGCCCTTTGAAGGGGCCTGGGGAATCCATCACCCTGGGTGTGATGCTCCCCAGGCCCAGGGGAGGCGGGCCCTGGGCCGGGCGCAGGCGTGGGAAGCTGGGCTTTGGATCCAGATTTGGACTCTGAGGATCCTGTGCTGTATCTGGGGCTCCCTCCTCAGCACCAAGCCGGCCCGCCCTGTGAGGGAAGTGAGGAGAGAGGAGGAGGGGACCGCACACGGCCCGAGGTGTCCACCGCGATCAGCAACCTTTCCTGCCCTGTGTGCAGGCTCCCGAGGGGGCCAAGACCTGACTTGGCATGTCATCAGGGGAGAAGGGGACAACATGAGAGAGAGGGGGAAAATAAAGAGGCAAATGGAGAAATAGTGAGTAAGCGTGAGTGGGGATGAGAGGGCGAGAGCTGAACCCACAGAGATGTCAGGCCCCATCACCCCCTCCACTGCCCACCTGCGTGGGGGAGAAACGACACCCACCTTGGACAACTTTCCTAAAGAAAACTAGTCCAAAAGACTTCAGGAGAAAACCAACCCAGCCTGGCCTGCCTGGTCAGCCGGCCAGCGGAGCTAAAGAGAGAAAGGGAGAGAGTGGGAAAGAGAGAGAACCACACTCTGTTCGAGTTCTTCTGGCAGGCCAGGAACATCAGCGTCAGTGGGTGATAACACCGAGGGAGCAGTGGAGGCCCTCCCCCTCCATTCTGCCCCAGGTGAAAGGCAGAACCCCTCCACCGACACCCTCTTCAGCATCCTCAGCCAGAGAAAGGGGCCCACAGGGACAGCCCACGTTGTCTCAGCGCTGCCTTCCCCTGGCACGTGGAGCAGACGCCTCGGCTGGGCTCAGCCTCCTCTGGCAGGTGCGGCTCGAGCAGATTTGTTTTCAAGAGGGACTGGCTCTGCCTGGGGAACTGTTGTTGGAGAATATTAAGGTAGGATTCCCAAAGGCCCGAGTCTGAGAACAGCTTTCTAGGACATGCAGCTCAAGGCTCTCTTCAGCCCCCGCACCAGCCTCCAGAACTGGGGCACGAGCCTAGGGGCTGGTGTTCTCTGACTCAGGGCTGGGGGAGGGAGAAAGCGTTCCCCAGAGACCCGTGCCTTATCATTTACCCTACTAAATACTGGGCTACCCGACAGGTTGGGTGAGGAGCTAGACAGGAAATGTGTGCAGGTAGCAAGGTATCTACCACATTTATCAGGCACCCGCTTATAGTATTTGCATATATGGCATATAATTAACGTTTGATGAGTAAGAGTCAGAGAAATGGGAGATTGGAACAAAGATGGAAGGGAACAAAGAGACAGAGCTGGAAATGCAGGCATGAGTTTTTCCAGGATAAATGTAGTTTGTTTAAAAATTATCCTTTTCCTGGGGCCAGCCCAGTGGTACAGCAGTCAAGTTTGCATGCTCTGCTTTGGTGGCCCAGGGTTCGCCCGTTCAGATCCTGGGGGCAGACCTAGCACCCTTATCAAGCCTGCTGAGCCGGCATCCCACATATAAAATGGAGGAAGATGGGCATGGATGTTAGCTCAGAGCCACTCTTCCTGAGCAAAAAGAGGAGGATTGGCAGCAGATATTATCTCAGGGCTGATCTTCCTCAAAATAAAGGGAAAAAATTTATTCTCTTCCTAAACTGAAAGAAGAATAGTTTTAAGGACTTTTTATGATCTTAAACAAGTGAATTAGAACTTTCAGCAGGGTGCCCTGGTGCCCAGCATGGTGATTTAGATATAAAAGTTCCTCCGTGGCACAGAGTGTTAGAAGGGTCTTGGAAAGCACCTAGGCCAGTGAGTCTCAATGTTGGTTGAATATAGAATCATCTGGGGCACTTTGAAAAAAATAAGATTCTGGGCAACCACTTCCAGAAATTCTGATCTAATTGGTCTGGGGGGAGCCCAGGTGTCTGTATTTTTTAAAAGAGCTCCAGATGACTTCACTGTGCAGCCAGGGTTGAGAACCACTGGTCCCGGCCAATACTTCACTTTATAGAGGTAGAACTGAGTCCCGAGGGCTGGCCCTGTGGCGGAGTAGTCAAGTTCATGCACTCTGCTTTGGCGGTCCAGGGTTCGCCAGTCCGGGTCCTGGGCACAGACCTACACACTCCCTATCAAGCCATGCTGTGGTGGCATCCCACATAGAAGAACTAGAATGACTTACACCTAGGATATACGGCTATGTACTGGGGCTTTGGGGAGGAAAAAAAAAAAACCGAGGCCCCAAAAGCAGGTTATCTATGCTCACATGGGTAACCGGCAGCAGAATCAGGAGCACAGAAGCCAGTTAGTATCCTGACTCATTTGTTAAATGAGCAAATAAAAGACTGATCCTCTTTCGGAGGCATTTCTGTCTGCAGAGACCAGCTACCCAACCCCTGCCTCCCATCTCTACATTTTCATATTATTTTCATCATAAGCCAGGCAGGCTGGCATCTTGACCCTACTCCTCCTGGCCTCCCAGCCTAAAGAACTCAGGGCTCATACAGGGCAAACACCCAGTTCAAATGCTGTCCACCAGGTCTGGAGCCTCCGAGAGTAACAGGGCAGCTGTTTCACCTTGGCCATATGGAGTGTCGGTGTACGCCTGAAACAGGGATGTAGGAGCGTGAGTGAGCAAATGTACACATGTACACAGACACCCACGTATGTAGGAGCCTGTGCAGAGGATTCTCCTGCACGTGGGCACTTATCCTTCCAGGCACATCCACACTTGCCATGAGACCACTTGCATGTGTACGTATGAATATCCACATGCGGGATGGTATATGTGCTCACGTCAACAGCCGTCTATACAGCAGTGTAGGTGAGCGTGTGAGGAAATGTGTGTAAATGCACCAAAGATTCTGAAATGCCCATGTGTCCACGCAGACTGCCAGTCACACATATTCCCACGGCCGGCCAGCCACGTACACGTCGTCATAAACATTCCTCCACTGGGAAATATAAGTGGAGATTCTGTAAATGTACATCCAGGTTTCTGCACTTAGGCACATCTAGGCTAACACGTACGTGGCTGGCTGGCCGTGGGAATATGTGTGACTGGCAGTCTGTGTGTGCAGGGTGCAAGTTTATGGGGAGAGAGAAAAGGTTTCTGCCGTTTCCATCACATTTCTCCTAAGTAATCATTGGGAAATATATGTGTTGGAAAACTGTATCTTTCATGCTTAAATATATCTCGGCGTATATAAATGAAACATGATATTGTGCCAACTGAGACGCTACACATTAACATTGTTTATCATTGATAGAATTAAATAACGCACGCCAGACCCTGGCCGCATTTCTTACAATTTTATTTAACACTGTTTTGGCCAAGCAGCATTTGGCAAATGCCGCATATACACTGTAGATTCTTGCAATAAATGCATAATTTGTAGGATATAATATACAACACATGAGAGGTATAACAAAGCATCATCAAAAAATTCCAACTGTCCCCATCTTTCTTTGGGTTCAACTTATTCCCCTTCCTTCTCTAAACCTGATTAAAACCCATCCTTTCACACTTCCCTAGGAGGTCTCTGCATTTGTAGCAAAGAAAGATAAAATGGAGGGTGAGGATTTGGGATGGAGGAAGAGATAACACTCTGAGACCTGATCTCTGGAATGTTTCTACTCCTCCCGTCTGTCAGAGGCAGGGCCAAGCCCCTGCATGTGTTAAACAGGGAGACCAAAGGACACATTTTTATAGGTTCGGCAGCCGCTTGGGTTGACTGACAACGTTATTCACTCAGAATGAGTAAAAAGAGCATTGAACTTATCAAATTAGTAGTAAATCCTTCGTTAAAAGATTCATAGAAATCGTTTCCTGCTTCTCTCCTTTAAGGGGAAACTATATCCTCCCTTGAGCCCGGATGAAAACGACCTTGCACACAGGAACAGGCCTGCTGGCTCACCTTTCAAAATGTGTGTGGGCCAATGGCCTACAATGTTGGCTAGATTATGAATGGCCTGAGAGAAAAGAAAAACACAAGCGCTGGGAAGTTTGGGGTTTTCATCTATAAGTCCAAACTGGAACATGAGCAAGAAAATGATAGACTCCCAAATGAGGGCCAGACAAGCTGGAAATGCTCCCCTACCAGCCACTGAGCAGTGAAAAGAGGTCGCATTTACTGCCCAAAGATTATGAATAAATGGCTCTTGTAGGACTTTCCAAAACTTGCAGAGGAATTCTTAATCTCCCAGGAGCCAGGGCCAAGATCCCACCTGGAACCTCACAGCCCTGCTCTCTGGGATCTCTTTCTACTATCCCTGGGCTTTGCTTTAGCATGGCAGTACAAGGACTGAGACAAGGAGCCCCCGACATCTGCCTTCCTGTGTTCTAAGTTTCTGTAACTTCTCTCCTACTGAGACCCCTGAGACTCCTGAGGCCTCCGAGGTAAAGACTGCCAAGTCTAATTTGAACAGCGATTGGACCCCAAATCCTCTGCCACCCTGTCAGCAGAGCTATATTTCCAGACAGCCCCCAGCCCCTCTCCACCAGCAGGGATATCAGCGAACCTGCCTGGGGGACAGCTGAATGTCAGCACCAAAAAGTATTGTACCATCTTCACACCGCTGAAGTCAGGAAGTCGTCTCTCCAGAGCCCGGTGCCACGGACTGTCTCCTGAGCAAATACAGAAAAAAAAAGTTTCCTAATGTTTGGATTAGAAGTAAGAATGGTGAAAAGTACCCATCAATATGTGTGTGCCCCTCCCCCCCCCCCACACACATATACACGAACACATGCCCTGTCTGTGCAGATAAATCGTGAATCATCTCCAGGGCTGAACATTTTAGCGTTCAGTAATATTCTCAGAGGCCCAAGGTTTTCAGGCAAATCCCAGGTCTGTGCACAAGGACACTGCATAAATCCCTCCCCTTATGAAAGGCCAGTCTGAGCAGATGGGACCACTCTTAAGTAAACTGGGGAGCCCTCCCCTCGTCCATCTCAAGAGGAGCCGCAGGGGGCTGGCCCTACCAGCCCGGAGAGCAGAGAGCAGCAAAAGCTGCTAATTCTGAGGCTAATGTTCACAACCCCAACTTATCTCTCTGGGGAGGGGTCCATTTGACTACACAGGCCTCCCTCCCCTCCCCCAAGGGGAAGTCAGATCTTGAAGTCGGACTGGTGGAGGCCCATGCGGACCAAGTTGTGGCCAGAGCTGGCTAACACAAGCATTGGAGAGCTGGCCGGGACTAGAAGGAGGTGAGAGGCAAAAGGGCCCCTCAAACCCAGTTTCTTTCCCTGCTAAGTCTGGGTTAATAACCTCAGAGCAGCTCCACTTTCTGATAACCTGCCTCATTAATATTTATTAAACAAAAGATTTTTTTTAAAGAAGAAATAAGGGCCAGAAGGCTTCCTCCACCCTCTTCTCTGTCTAGCCCCCCACCTACAGCCTAGGCCAAAGATACACGCTGCACCGGCTACCACCCCAGCCCCTACCCACCTCCCAGGTGTGTCAGGAAGACATAAGGCAGGTGGATGGAGAAAGAGACAGACCCGGGCACCCCAGGTGCTCACCAGGAAATGCATGGACTGTGAAATTACACCAGGGCTGGACAACTTACCACCACACTGGAACCCTTGGGGTACTGAAATAATTAACTTGCTAATCAGCTACACCTTGCTCTTTCCTTTCTTCCTGGAAAAAACAATTGCAAATCGCCTTCACATCAGGTTCCTCTGTCAGTCACTTGGAGACAAACTGACTCCATATCATACCTAGCACGGCCGCCTCCTCTTCCCCACCCCTTCCCACCAGGCCTGGGGTGGGGGTGGGGGACACAGAGAGAGAATGTCTCTGGAGATGCAGGGGTTTTTCTGTCCACACCACAGAGCTTTTCCATCTCCGCTAAGCTTTCTCGCTTTTGGCCCTCTTTAGCCTGCTTGCTGGCGCTAAACAGCCGAGATCCATGTGGAGAAAAGAGGATTCATTAGAATCGTAATAAAAATCCCTGGCATTCGTCCGGCTTTAGCGTTCACAAAGTGTTTTCACACATTATCTCATTTGGTCAGAGGAGGTCGGAGCTGGAAGGGACCTTAGCAATCATTTAGCCCAATCCCCTCGTGTTACAGATGGGGAAATTGAGGCCGGGAAAGGTTAAATGTGTTCCCCAAAGGCCACAGCTAAGGACAGTATGGCCAGGTCCCCCACGTTCATTGTCTAGAGATCCTGTGCCACCTCCGATCCCCCGAAAAGAGGGAAAGAGCAGGGTCCCCTTTTTGCTCCACAGTGAATATAAACCAAGATATCAAAAAATTAAGAGTAGGTCATGAGAATGAATAAAAGCAACTCTTATAAGAAATGGTTTGGGAGGTTGGAAGCGGGAGAGACTAGTCTAAGTCCTGAACAGAACATGTTAATTAATACCCTCCCCTCGGTCTCTTTGTCCCCTCCTCTCCCCCTTCTCTCCAGGTTTAAAGACATGAACATTATGCAGTTTGGGATCTAAGGCTAAATCCGGCCGCGGGTCCCGTGGGTGGGGCGGCTTTTCTCGCATTCCAATCTGGCGCCCACGCTCCCAGGATTCGCAGCATGATGGGCTCATGTGTGCATATGTGTGTCCACTCAAGACATTGGATTTAGCAGAGAAAAACAGGCATCTTGATCCTTTCACAGATCAGATGATTTGCAAATTAATAGCTCTTTCCCCTCAAGGCTCTGAGGAGGTGAAAAGCGATTTCTGGTGAAGGGGGAAAAAAAGGGCAGAAAAATATAAAACAAGAAATTAAGTAAAGCAACATTGGATGCAGGAAAACACTTCCCTGCGAATGGCACGCGTGTTTGGATGCGGGTCTCCGCACTCCCACAGGGCCACCTTGCCCCACTGCCCAAGCCTGTTGGAAGGTAAGCGGTTCCTTTGTGTGTTCGTTTATTACTAAGCCCAACTCTTTTCCCTCTAAAACTCCTTCTTCTCCCTGTTGAGCTGACCATGCTTCTGGATTTATGAAGAGAGATGTTTTAGCAGAAATCCCCCAGAGTGTCTCATCGGCCCTAAATCCCAGGCCCGCTCCCCCCCCAAGACCCCATGACACACAGCATGCCAACACGGCTTCCTCTTGCCTATGCATTAGCCATCCATTGTGGCAACCTGACATCTCTCACACATAAAACCGTAAGAGAGAAATAAAATATCTGTCTCTTGGCGAAAATAAAGCTTTGCCTCCCTCCTGATGTATAGGATATAAAATAAAGCCGCGGCTCCAATAGTGGCTTTTCCTTATGCGGGAGTTGCCTTTGCACACACGGAGACAATGAAGACGGATGGTTTGGGACGAGGCCCAGCCTCCTGGGGCGCCTTCACCCTTTTTTATTAGCGTCTCTCCCCCCTCCCTGCCTTTTTCTTTCTTCTTCACTTTCTTTCCTTTCTGGTTTGGATTTGCCTTTTATATGCCCTTCTCTTGCTTTTCTCAGGAACTTTATTCCTCCTGCTCACTTTCTTTCTAAAGCATGACAGACCCAGGGAGAGAAGAGTCAAGTTTCTCACCTGCTCAAACATGACCACCCGGCTCTTCTCACCCTCTCCACGCCCCCCCCCAACTCCCCCAACCCCCACCCCAAACCCCTAATTCTGGACTGCCAGCCCTTGTGACGAATTTTGCTGTTACTGCTTGGGGATTTGCTTTGGTCAAATGTACAAATGTTCCCAAGGGACAACTAAGAATGTGGTTAGTGTGTGGGGGGGTGGATTTCTTTTTCTGGGGAGCTGCCCTTTCCCCTCCTTCCTCTCCTTCGGCTGGGTGGTTTATGGATCGCAGTAATTATTTATTTAGCCTCTGAGGAGACCACCAGAGCCAAGCTGCCACCTTGAAGGGGTGAGAGTTGACATTCACCTCCCAAACCCAAGCCTCAAAGCTGCATCACCAGACAGCCTGTGGGCCTTGGGCCTCTTCCCTTGCCGGCTCAGCTACCAGGGGGTGATCTGAGTCCAACACTCTCTCCCCTGCTCTTTCCCCACTCCTGAGAACTGGAGAGTGCTGTGGGGAAAAACAAGAGGGGCCTGGGCCAGACTGGTGGCGTAGTAGTTAAGTTTGCCCGCTCCACTTAGGCAGCCCAGGGTTCACAGGTTCGGATCCCCAGCATGGACCTACACACTGCTCATCAAGCCATGCTGTGGCAGTGTCCTACATAGAAAATAGAGTAAGATTGGCATGAATTTTAGCTCAGGGACAATCTACCTCAAGCAAAAAGAAGAGGATTGGCAACAGATGTTAGCTCAGGGCTAATCTTCCTCACCAAAAAACCTCAAAAAAAAAAACAAAACAAAAACCAAGAGGGGCCCCTGCCCATGCTCACACAGAGAGCTAGAACTGTCCCCTTCATAGTCACAGAGACATGGTCACCTTCCTGCCCTCCTGCACACTTGATGCTCTCTCCCACGGTGTCCTGTCTACCTTTTTTCTCCTCTGTCCCCAGAGGCCTCATTCTTGCCAGGCATGTATTGCTCTCTTCTCTCCTCTGTGATTCTGTCTCTCTCCACCCATGTCTGAGTGGGTTTATCTCTAGAAGCTTCTTCCCATCCTTGCCTTGACCTCATCCTTCTGGCTGCTTTCTCTCCATCTACCCAAGGCTACTAATCAAGCCATTCAAAACCTTACCTGCTCTGCTAGGAGTTGCAGGACACATCTCAGGTCCTGGGAAGAGTAAGTAGTGACTGAAAGGAGGGGGTGCAGGGTCTGGGCTCCCAGGGGGGAACAACAGGAGAGGGGGAGCTGTGGTGTTGCCTGGAGGGAGGAAATGTCCAGCAGAGGGACAGTGGGTGGCTTTCAGCCTCAGAGATTGATGAAGGGCCTCAGGGTGTGTGTAGAGTAGGCTCCTGGTCACCCCTAATCTGAGATCTTTATTAATGCAAACACGGAGGGGCTGATGAGGCAGCCACCTCTACTGAACCTTGTTCCCCAAAAGAGAGGGAGCTTAGAGCTTCCAGATACAGAAAGAACTCAATACCAGTCCCAAAGGTGATTAGCTGGGGGGGGGGGGGTCTCTCCCTCTCCCCCTCCACTTGATATCTCTCTAGATATCGGCAGTGACCACCGCCATTAGGTAAGGGGAGAGAGTCAATTAGTGAGAGGATTAATTACTCCGAGGCACGAGCCCCGTTTGTCTTCCTTACCGGGTGCGAGTGTGTGTGCAGACAGAGGAACACGGGCACGCACCCAAATACACATTGTTGTCACGCCGTCTTAGACGTTTTATTTATTTGTTGGATTCCTGCCCAGAGCCGCTCACACGCTTTTCCACGGGCGCTGAGTCTCCCACCTAACACGCCGCCTCCTTTCCTGCCGCCTACGAACGCGCCTGTCACATACCTGCACCCCCGGAGTCCCGCCGGACGCCCCGCAGCGCCTGCAGGGTCCTCGGCTCCGCGCCTTTCCCCGTTGCCGTTTTTTTTTTTTTTTTTTTGGCGCTGGGTGTCTTTCTGGGTCTCTTTTCCGTTCCTTTTCCTCTACTCTTTCACGCATTTCCTCCAACTCCTCTTTCCTCCTTTGATCCCAGCGTACTTTTCCACATTCCTTCTCTTTTTTCCTCTGTTTTTCGGCCCTTATTCTCTTTTCCCGCCCCTCTCCGCACGCTTGCTTCTCTCTGTCTCCTGCCCCCTCCAGCTCACCCTCTCCCTTCCGGCACTATCCACGTCCTGTCTTTGCTCCGAGGCGCGGCGCTGACTTGCGTCTGAGATCGCCACGCTCGACCTCGCTCCCCAACCTTCCATGCCCAGGGTCCCTCCAGCCCTCGTGGGAAGCCACATTGTTTACCCAGACCGAGCGCACACCGTGAAGCCCGGCCGGATGCCGCCCGTCCCGGCCTCGCGGTCCCTCCCCACCCCGCAACTCCTGACTTGGAAAACGTGCCCAGGGCAAAATACACAATGGAGCAAGATGACAAGCCCCCCAAACTTCTCATCTTCAATAGTACACTGACCCAGGGATCTCGGGGAAAATCCCCTAACTTGGGTTTCTTCCTCCAGGAAAAAGAAAGTAATATCGATCCCCCCTCTTACTACGCGATTCAGGGAAGATAGTGATATAAACTGTAAAGTGCAGTACACAAGTAGGTCATTTCCAGTAGAGAGTGATGGAGTGAGATTAAGGCAGCCTGAGGCAGGAACGAACGAGAGAGGAAGAAGGATAGAGCGGGAGCTCCGATCAGATCCGAGGGACCCGGGCCAAAAGTTTCCTGCGTTGAACCTGCCGCGTCCTCACCGTGTCTCTACGGAGTTTGCGTGGTCTCCGGGTCCCGCAGGGTCCAGGACGCACCGGCTCGCTCCCTGCTCTTCCTTCAGGGACCCGCTGGCATTCCTGCAGCCCGGCGCCCAAGCGCCTCCTTTCACGGCCTCACCGCGCTTTTCTGGGGGTCCTAGGCGGAACAAAGGCGCGGTGGGCAAGGAGGGAAGCGGCCAGGGGCGGTCGCCGCTCCCGGGATCTATAGCAGCTGAACACGCCCGCCCGGAAGGCTGGGGTCCTGGGCCGCGCGAGCCACGCGGGAACGTCGGGTAGCAAGGCGATGTGGGGCTTTGAACCGAGAGGCGGCTGGAGGAAAGGGGGCGCAGGAGAGGGGGCCATTGGCAGCGCGGCTGGGGAGGGTTGGCAGAACTCGCTCCATCTCCAGTTTCCCAGGCAGCGTCCCTGCTTTCGGGCTGATCCTCAAGGCGCTCTCGGAAGAGAAACCTGTGGTACCGTGAAAGCCACTTCCTGGGGCCTCTGGGGCCTTTTCCAGGAGTGCCTGGGGATGAGGTGGAGAGGAATCTGCGGCCACTGAGGGACGACTAGGCGGCGAAATTGACCCTCACGGCACCCCGTCCAGAATTTACGGGACCCGGGGCGGTGTGCGTGGTTGTGGGTCTGTGAGACTGGGAGGGCGTTGGGCAGGGAAGCGCGTGTATACTTAGGACGCAGGCAGTAAGTGTGGCGGTGAGGGTGAGGCGGGAAGGTTGGCGCTCTTCGCCAAGCAGACATTGGTTTAAATGCAGAGCTGAACTGAGAGGCTTCGGAGACAGCAAATTTGGTCAGTTTTCTCTCTCTGTCTCTGCGACCAATTACATTTTAAAATAAAAGCTCAATGGAAGCGAACAAAACCCAAACCATTAATCTCGTGTACTATCCCCGTGGAGGCGTTAAATCTGGACTTAAACCTACAATCAGGAGCCAAGAGGAGCGCCTCGAGTTGCGCTCTCGGACTCTGGTAGACGCCGGGGTTGGTTCCCGTGGACCAGTTTACGGAGCCATCTGGACACCGGGACAAGCAGAGCCCAATGCCCCAGAGCCCGCGTCCTGTCCTCGCCCTCAACTCCCCTACCGTGCTGGTCCTCCCGCGGGTGGGGCCCTCTTTCACCCACTTCGAGATCCCGAGGTCCCTGCACCCCGAAACGGGTGGATCAGCCTCCTCCTGTCCACCTGAAAGGAGGCGACGGGCCTTGAGTTCAGGCAGGACAGGCAGCCGGGTCCAGCTGTCGCCCCGTAGGTCCCCGCCAACCACCCCCACCCCCGCGGCCCCTCTGCTTTGCATGAGAAGGAGCCCAGCTGGGGCGGGGGCGGGGGCGGGCCACTCGGGACTCGGTCAGCTATAGATTCCAGAAAGGGGCGGTTGGGTCGAGAGCGCTTGCGGCGAGAACCGAGACAGCTGGGGAGGGGGGGAGCGTGGGGACCGCTCGATTGGACCAGCCCCTCCCCGCGGACCTCACCCAACGCAGAGGGCTGGGGAGGCGCCTCGGGGTCCGGGTGGAGGAGGAGAGGACCTCGCGACACGCATCTCTTGGCGCCTCCCGGGGTCCTGGAGCACCGCGTAAGGGTCGGCTTGTTCCTGGAAGTGTTGGGCCCGCAGGAGGAGCACAAAGCCAAGTCTGAATCAGCGAAGATAGCCTGCTAGGTTGGAGAACCGCCCTTCCAGTCCCCAGCCCTGCCCTGAGCCCCGGCCTGGGAGAGAGTCACCGAGGGGGCTGATAAAGAGAGAACCAGCTCCAACGCCGCCCTCCCCGCAGCGAGGAGCCAGAGCCCAGGTGTAAGAGGAGGGGGTGCGGAGAAGCCCCCGCACCCGGAGGTCAGGATGGGCGGAGCGCCAAAGAGGCGCACCGCGGCCTCTGCTTCGGCTTCCAATGAAAAGGTGGCGGGCGGCAAGGCAAGGACTGCCGGCGGGCCTCGGGGCTGCAGGGCGGTGAGGGCGGAGGCGAGGAGGCAGGAAAGGGGCGTTGGCAGAGCCCTAAAACCCCAGTCCAACGGAGCGCAAACCAAATTCGCTGTAGCGGCTTCCCGGTTCGTCCGAAGAGGGTATTCCAGTTGCAGAGCGTTGGAGTCCCTGCTGGCCCAGGTTCTTTGCAATTGCGGTTCGGCACGCACTTCCCCCAACTTAGCTCCCTGCCCTGAGTGGGCTCTCTGAGCCCCGCACTGGGAATGGGGTCAAAAGGCCAATCCCCAAATACATGGCTGGCTATGCATCATTATTTCCTTCCCCGCTAGGGCCGAATGCGCCTTCCTAGCACCCCTTCCCCCAAGAAACAAAAAAGGGGAGCAAAAGCGAGACTGCCCAACCCTGCCACCTCAGACTTCACTTCGGGAGAAATCCCGGTAAGCATAGAAATGAAGCGTCGAAACGAAATTTGCTATTTGACTGGCATGGGCCAGGGATCTAGAGTGACTCTTCGAGGCTAAAGCTCTCAGGACCGGGACCTGACCCCCACGTCTGGGATAGTCCGCCCCCGTGGGCAGTGATCCCGCGTTTATACTCCAAGCAGAAAAAGGGAAGTATGGCTCCACGAGGAGTGAAATACGGAGGGTGTCGGGGGAAGCCCAGGGCCTGGAAAAGGGGAGGACGAGTGCCAGTGCCGGGCCCGCTGTGCCCTAGCGCTGCACACCCCAAGCCACTGCAGCCTCTCTGTGGAGCCCCGAGGATGGCCCCCCTTTCCACCGCCACTACCACCATCCCCCAGCCGCCGCCGCTGACACCCCGCAGTTTCCCGCCTAGTCGTTTGTTTTTGTGTGTAAAAGGTGTCTCCGGATCACAGTTTTCTCACAACTTCTCGCCGGGGTTGCAACTCCTCACCCGAGGCGCTTCCCCACCCACTCCTTTCCCCCGCCCCGGCGCCGCGCCTGTGGTCTCCCCCGCCCCCACGAGGAAACCTCCGAATCAACTTTGCAAGACCGCGCTGGGAAACAGACACCCAGATCTCCCAGAGATCGGGACCCGGTGGACTTTGGCTGGATTGAGGGAGGGGGCACAAAAGGAGGGACCGGAGGAGGGAGATTCTGCTGCCAAGCGCCCTCCCCTATCTACTCCCCCAAGATGTGCGCTATGCCCGGGGCAAACTTCTAGGCCAAGAAAGGAAGAAGGGGAAAAAGAAAAGAAAAGAAAAGAAAGCCAACACCTGCTGAATTGCAAAGTCCAACAGTACACCAGGGCCGCCGAGGCTCCCGGACCCAGCTGCACCCCAACTTTCAACAAGGCTCGATCTTAGATGACTCCCACCCTCCAGCAGAACTTGGCCCTCCGCCTGCGCCTACACCCGCGCTCTCTCAGTCCCTCCCACCGAAACCGACGCCTTACCGGAGCAGGAGGGGGCCCGGGCACCTCGCTGCCCGCCGCCCGCACCGCGCCGGGCCGCGGATGCGGCCGCCACTGAGCCTCTAAACGCGGTCTCCCGGCACTCTCCCGGGCCGGGGGATGCAGAATGGTTTACAGAGGGACCTCGAGCCGCTGATTGGTCGCTGGCCGCCGTGACGTCGGCGGGCGCTGCATTAAGGCGAGGGGGCTTCCAGAGCTCAGCCAACAGCCAGGAGCAGTGACCGAGCCGCCGGAGCTGGGGAGAGACGCGCCGGGGCGGCGGTCTGGGCCAGGAGACCAGGGACAGAGGGACGCTTGTCCGGGGACAGCCAGCAACGAACCGCGGCCCGGGCGGCGACAGCGGCTGCCTGTGCGGAGCTGTTCCAGTCGCACAGAACTGTAGCTGCTGCACCAGGACGTTTTTTTTTTTTAAAGCTCTCCAATCTACTCTCCCTGCCCCCCGACTCCTCCCGCTGCAAAAGAAAAAAAAAAAAGGAAAGAAGGGAAGAGGCTAGAAGGGAAACTCAGATTTGCCACCACAACGAAAAAAGAGGGGAAAAGGAAAAGAAAAAGTCGAGCGACTGTGGGGTTGGACGCAGGCCGCCGGAGCGTGGGCCGAGCGAGGCGGGGCTGCGCGCCCAGGCGGCCGCGAGTTGAGACTGGAGCCACGATGCACGGCCAGGCGCGGTGAGGAGCCAGACCGTATCACCTCCCCGAAGGAGTCCAGGCGCAGGGAGGGCCGTCCCGAGAACACGGAGGCCGCCAGGCAGGCCACGGGCCGAGGTGACGGGGCTAGGGCGGTGGGGAGCGAGCGAGCGCACCTGGCCGCGTCCGCCTGGAGTTCTCTCTCTCCGCTCTCGATCCACACAAACACTTCTCCAAAAGGGGGGAAACCTAAGCAACAACAACAATCAACAACGAGATCTTCCTCCCGCCCTCCCCTCCCGCCCTCCCCCCTCGGCCTGCCCCCGCCCCCTCCCCCAGGCCCACGCCGGGCGCCCAGCGTGTCCCGACCCGCTGCGCGATGCCGGCAGTTTAGGATCCAAAGCTTCTCTACTCGTTTTGTTCTTTTCTATCATAAAAAGAGGAGGGGAAATCCCGGCGGCAGGCAGCCCGGCACACACACCCTCGCCCTCATACCCCGACAAAAGCAGATGCACTTTGACTTCTGACAGCTCTACCTCAAGCCGGAGAGAACTCAGCGGCGCTTTCCCCGCCAGCCGAGCTCGCCGCGTCGTCCTCTTCCTCCTCCGTCTCCGTCTTATTTATTTATTTCCGTTCCCGTCGCCGTTCTCGGTGACCTTCATTCCTCCGCGGGCTCCGGGCAGAAGAGTCGCTTTCTCGCCCGCCTGAGACTCTTCCTTGCCCCAGGAGCTGCGGCGGCGCTGCCGTGCCCCGGGGCCCTGGGACTCCCGGGCTGCACGCTCCGCCGAGGCGCCCCCCCGCCCCCCCATCAGCCTCGTTTCCCCTCTTTTGATTTCCTGGTGCGCGGTTTTGGCTCGCACCGCCGAGTGTGTCTCCTCTTTTTGGAGGGGCTGGGGAGCTTGTGCCGGTCGTCTTCAGGACTCGTCCCTCGCCTCCGCCTGCGCTTCTCCCTCCGGGCCTCACCCGACCAAACCAAAGACCATGGTGCACTGTGCCGGCTGCAAAAGGCCCATCCTGGACCGCTTCCTCTTGAACGTGCTGGACAGGGCCTGGCACGTCAAGTGCGTCCAGTGCTGTGAATGTAAATGCAACCTGACCGAGAAGTGCTTCTCCCGGGAAGGCAAGCTCTACTGCAAGAACGACTTCTTCCGGTGAGTACATCCCTCGCGCGCCTCTGCTGCTCCGTCCCCGCGGGCCCTTCGGATCTGGCCAGCTTCGGATCAGAGGTCAGCGTGGCCACCTTAGGAGCTGCCTTTGGAGAGGGCAGCCAAGTGCCGCGAGCGCCTGCCTTTTCGCCAGCTGGCGCGCTGGGCGCCCGGGACGCGGCCCTGCTTGCGTCCTGGAAATTGTGGGTCCGGGCTTGGCTGCACGTGCCTGGAAAGAAAGGGTCTGAGCCCGCCTCTGAGCCAGAAGCCCCTCCAAGCTGGGAGGCGATAGCGCAGCCTCCGCTGTTGTAGCCCAGGCTCCTGTCTTTCCTCCCGCCGAGCTCTCCAACAGCTGCATTCTCTGGGCCTCCCGGGTTGCTCGCCCTCCAGGCTGAGCTCAGAAGCCCGGGCTAGCTCCATGCCACTACCTTGCAGTCTCAGAGAGGTCTTGGCGGGAACCACGGAGCCTTTTGCGTGGAGTGTCCGAGTTGCCTGCGTGGCAGCGACAGGGCTCAGCCCTGAAGCCTATCCTGCACGGCCCAGGGTCTTCCTGAAATCCGGATGGGCCTCCCAGCGCCGGCCTGGGCAATCTACTGCACCGCGGCCTGTGAAGCGCCCCGAGGCTGCAGCCTCCGCGAAGACCTTTCCCCCTGCTTCCCCGGCTGCCCCGCTTGGCAAGAGGTTAGGCCTCCGCGCAACGCCGACCTCGGCTCTGAGGCGCAGGCTCCGCTCGGAGCTCTCGCAGGCACTGACCGCCAAGGCCGGCCGCCTCCTTGCCGAAATCCGGGAAAAAGCCGAGACCTGGCTCGTCTGAGTCAGGCGACTTCTCCGGACGCCCCTCCTCCATTTAGCATTTTAATTGTATCCTCTTAAATTCACTATCTTGCCGCCGAATCCGCACAAACACACAAGTCAACAGAGAAGAACAGGAGCAAAAGCGAATTGTAATCCCCCTGTACGAGTTAGAAATCTCCCGGGTTGCTTGGCTGAATTGGTCTCTGCTTTTCTCTGAGCTTGCGGTGACAGATCAAACTAGGGGACGGGGTAGGGGTTCGAAACCACCCGGGGCGCTTTGCTCAGAGCCCCGGGACGCGCTGTTCCCAATGCCTCCCCGAGACGGGCGGCTCTGGTTGCGGGGGACCGCAAAGCGCTAGGTACGCTGGTATTGCTGGGAGGAGGCACAGGCTGAGCCTCTGAGCCTCAGTCCGCCACGCCAGCGGGAGCCGGGCCGGAGAGTGGCGAACGGTGCTGGCTGCCAGTGGGCCCCAGAGGCCTGGCTCCCGCGCAGCGCGGCCCGGCACCTAGAGCCCCGCCGCGGCTCCAGCTTGCGCCAAACTGCCCGGCTTGAACGTGGCGGCCCTGCTGCGGCCGTCTGGGCTCTCCGCGGCTGTTGACCCGCGGAGGGACTGGACCTTGCCAACTGCCAGCCTGTGTGCGGGTCCTTTTGCGGTGAAAGGTGACGCTAGGAGAGAAAAGCAAAGCTCGGGGTGCATTTATATGGAACTGTAATTCGAATTTGACTGTTCTCTGAATCTAATCGGAAAATAAGTGCCTCCCTCCTCTTCCCGTCGGCGCCTTGCCTCCTTCTTAGCAGCGCTTTACTTTTCTCCTCTGAGACAACGCTGGGTGTGAGGCTAGGGGTGGGGGCAGCTTGGGCCCCTCGCTCTCTCGCTCTAACCATGTATATTTCCTCCCTGACTTCACTGGTGCCCCGCGCTCTCTCCTCCTGCATTCTTGCCTACTTAATCGGCATTCTGCCTTTCTTTTTGACTCTCTCTTCTTTTTCCTTTTCCTCGTCTCCGACTTCCTCCACTTTCTACCTTTCTTTCTCTGTCGTCCTTCTCCTGGCCCCTGTCTTCCCCTGCCCCTCGCCAACCTGCCCCCCTGCAGGTGTTTCGGTACCAAATGCGCGGGCTGCGCGCAGGGCATCTCCCCTAGCGACCTGGTGCGAAGAGCGCGGAGCAAAGTGTTTCACCTCAACTGCTTCACCTGCATGATGTGTAACAAGCAACTCTCCACTGGCGAGGAGCTCTACATCATCGACGAGAACAAGTTCGTCTGCAAAGAGGATTACCTAAGCAACAGCAGTGTCGCCAAAGAGAACAGCCTCCACTCGGGTGAGGCCCCAATTCCCGGCTCGCTAGGGGCGGGCGGGTCCTGGGGGAGGACGGCCTGCCAGGGCCGCTGCTCACCTGTCCCTTCCCTCTCCCCAGCCACCACAGGCAGTGACCCCAGTTTGTCTCCGGACTCCCAAGACCCGTCGCAGGATGACGCCAAGGACTCGGAGAGCGCCAATGTGTCGGATAAGGAAGGGGGCAGCAACGAGAATGACGACCAGAACCTGGGCGCCAAGCGGCGAGGGCCGCGCACCACGATCAAAGCCAAGCAGCTGGAGACGCTGAAGGCCGCCTTCGCTGCTACGCCCAAACCCACGCGCCACATCCGCGAGCAGCTGGCTCAGGAGACCGGCCTCAACATGCGCGTCATCCAGGTCAGGACCCCGGCGTGCCACTCAGTTCCCCCCGAGTCTTACATGGCTCTTCCAGGCAGGCACCCAGGCCGCCCAGCTTCGAGGAGGGGAGCTAGTCCCTGGAGGCTGGCGGAGGGGTAGAGGAGAGGTCCGGACCCATCCCTATCGCGTGCGACCTTTGAAGCGCCGCTTGATGGGTAGAGCTTCTAGAAATCCCTATGCTTTCTCTTCTCGGTCCCACGCAGGTGATAGTGGTGGAGGAGAGGGAGGGACGGGGAGCTCAGCATGAGGCCGGAGGAGGGGGCACTGTCGGACAACGCGGCCAAAGTTGGGATCTTTTTTCTGCACCACCACCCCCTGTTGGGAAGGAGCCGAGAGGTCGCTGTGCATACCGGAGTTAATCGATTCCGCTGGCTTCTGCACAACGTGATCTTCCTCTGCGTCCCCAACCCCAACTTTGTGGGTCTCTAGCCCCAGTTAGACAAGCCCCAGAGCAGAGACTTTCCCTCCAAAGAGAGGTGGAGCGTCCTGGTTTGAAGGAGAGGTGGTGGGGCGGGAGTCGGGTCGGGACCGCTCTGCCTCGGGCGGTGCAGAGTGGGATGGGGAGCCGAGACGGCCATCTGGGCACCTGTGCTGGGTGCGTTGTGAGAACTTGAGATTGCTTATGATTCGGGCCCCTAGCGTTGCGCGCAAGGTTAGGTGTGCGGTTCGCCAAGCCTGGAGGCTCTGCGAGGGGGTGGATGGACGTGCCTGGGAGGCTGAGTCTGCAGTGGGTACACATATACAGGCTGCCCTCGGAGGAAGGCCCTTTGCCTCTTCGGAGACTGTGTCAACGTGTGCACACGTGAATGGGAGGTTGCATGTCTGTGTCACTATCAGTGAGAGGCTGTGGATAAGTATGTTTGGCACTAGGAGATTGTGCGTGGGTGTGAAAAGGAGATTTTGGGTTTTGGTGTCACTATCGTTGGGAGACTGAGTGTCAACAGGAGGCTGTTTAATTCACTGTCACTATCATGCAGGGGAGGGGGCTGCCAGGAATGCAAAAGGGAAGCTTTGTGTGTCTGACACTGTTTGGGGAGGTTGAGTGTCTATGTGTGTACAGCCCCCAAGAAGCTGTAATTGTGACAGTGACTGTTAGAAACAGCTCCAACTGCCTCACGTCGGGCAGGGCGGCTTGCCCAGGTCCTCCTGTGGGGAATCCTGTTCACCATTGGCTCAGAGGCCACCCTGAGCGGTCCTACTCAGAGACACCCCCCCATACACAACACACACACACACACACACACACACAGACATGCACACACTCTGGTAGCCCAGAATAGGCGAGCTAGGCTGTGGAGGGGTGAGGGGCCAGGCCCAGCACACCCGAAGTGGGAGGTGCAATCTCGGTGGCCTCACCCCGCGGCGTCTGTGCTTCAGGTCTGGTTCCAGAACCGTCGCTCCAAGGAACGGAGGATGAAGCAGCTAAGCGCTCTGGGCGCCCGGCGCCACGCCTTCTTCCGCAGTCCGCGCCGGATGCGGCCGCTGGTGGACCGCTTGGAGCCGGGCGAGCTCATCCCCAATGGGCCCTTCTCCTTCTACGGAGGTGGGTGTGCTGCCGAGTGGCCCGGCACAGCCAGGCGGAGTTAGCTTCGTTGGAAGCGGGTGGTAGCGCGGGAGGCGCTTTCGCTTTCTATAGAGAAGCGAAGAGTCGGGGAGAGATGGTAGAAGGATGAGGAGGAAATCAAGGGGAGATAGTGAGACCAAAGACCAAATTCCCGACCCTGAATGAGGCGGGCGGGCAGGTAGGGAGCAGCTCCTGTGTTAGCACCAAGCCTCCTCTCTGCTCCCAGGCCCTCAGGGGAGCCCCCCAAACGGCGAGTTCCCCGCGTTGCCTTCCCGCTCCACCCAGGGCCCCGCCCTGACATCCTCTTTCCCGCCGCTCCGCAGATTACCAGAGCGAGTACTACGGGCCCGGGGGCAACTACGACTTCTTCCCGCAAGGCCCCCCGTCCTCACAGGCTCAGACGCCAGTGGACCTGCCCTTCGTGCCATCGTCAGGGCCGTCCGGGACGCCCCTGGGCGGCCTAGAGCACCCGCTGCCCGGCCACCACCCGTCGAGCGAGGCGCAGCGGTTCACCGACATCCTGGCGCATCCCCCAGGGGACTCGCCCAGTCCGGAGCCCAGCCTTCCCGGGCCTCTACACTCAATGTCGGCTGAGGTCTTCGGGCCCAGCCCGCCTTTCTCGTCGCTGTCGGTCAACGGCGGGGCGAGCTACGGGAACCACCTGTCTCACCCCCCAGAAATGAACGAGGCGGCCGTGTGGTAGCGGGGTCTCGCACGGTGCGCGGAGTTCGTGGTTGTACAGAAATGAACCTTTATTTAAGAAAAATAGAAAAATTAAAAAAAAAAAAACTTAAAAAGCAAGTACCCCCTCCCCCTTCCTCCAGCCTCGGGGACCATTTTCCGTCTGGGGAGACCGGATGGGAAAGGGGGACACGAAATAGGATCCAAATCCGCCTGGAGGTAGGACTGGGATCCACGCGCTGGCTGGCAAGGTGCAGAACTGGGGCTCCGGAAGGGAAATGCAGACCTCTCCCCACCTCCCACCTGGAGCCAGATCCGCGGACACACTCCGCGGGTGTGCGTGCCTGGCCAGCGGGCGGCACAGCAACACCCGTGGCTGCCTCGGGGGCGCACAGCCAGTGGTGACACCAGGAGCCGCAGGGAGAGAGGCCTCGAGGCGCAGCCGGGTGAGGGAGGTGAAGTGGCCAGGGCACTCCCAGGCCAGCCAGGAGGGTTCTGGCTCTGGGAAATCTCTTATTAGTGTTGTCTCAGAATTCAGCAACAGCGACAACAAACTCTTATAGCTTCAGAAACGCCGACCTGCTGTGCATCAGGTGGGACTATATATATATATTTTTTGTCTGAGTTTTTTGGTTTTTGTTTTTGCCAAATTGCAAAATTCTAAATGTAAAGCCCTCAGTATCAACTCTTCTACCTTCACAAAGCTCACCACACACCCACAGATACACACACAGACATACTCCATAGAATGGTCTCCAGCCAGACCGCTCAGTAAAATGACTTGAACATCAGCTGTACAAGAAAAGTATTCTACCTTCACACACAAAACGTTAAAAAAAAAAAAGACTATTGAACTAAAAACAGTCAACTGTTTACGTATAATGTTAAATTCAGGAGTTCAGTGTTTTACTAATATATCCTATTTTGAAACCTCTTGTTCAAAAACAAAACGTTTTGAGCAATCAACCAAAATTGTTCATTTTCTTTTCCTGTAGATGTTCTGACAGATTTGCAGGGCTCACAGCTCACTGTGCTAGTATGTAAAAAGGTGTTGTTTACACAAGGCAAAGAGAAAACATGATATTCAGACACTTGCCAAATAGAATAATTATAGCACAAATACTGTAAAGGTGCCTGGCACCACAACCTGAGAAAGTGTTAAAAAATAAAAAAAGTGTTACAAGGTTTAAAAAAAAAACATCTTTGCTAATTTTTAGTCCTGTTGAACATTCATGGAATTGTTAATATGACTTATATAGACCCACACAGGTTTTATTTTTGTGTCTTTAAAATAAAAGTCCAAAATATTTAAATTTTATGGTCAAATATGCAGTCAACAGCTGCTACTTTTTTCTTTATATTTTAAATTTCTCATATGTCTTTTATTGTTCTGATAAACCTAAGCTTGTGTGACCTCCAGTGCATATTAGACCATTCACTGTATGAAAGAAAACATGTTGAATAAATTTGTGAGTTTTTAATAAAAATAGAAAATCTGATGTTTAGATAATTGGTGTGTTATTCGATGTTTTAACAACTGGTGGGGAGACCTGTTGGGGAGCTGAATGACCCCTCAGAAACCAGGAGAAAGAGAGGCAGGACTAGGGTATCTGTTTTTACCTTGGCTGGGGCTGAACTCCTTTGCTAATGCCAGCCAAGCTTTTCTCCCTGGCTCCCTGCTGTTATTAACTACAGATTTGCATTCTGTGGATTTAACTGATACAGTTGAAGAGATATTTGCTGATAAGTTAATACAGAATTTGAAATAGAAATCAAATCCATGGCTAAAAGTGAGTGGTCCCAGTCTGTGATTAGACATGAGATCCCGTGGACTCTCTCTCTCCAGCTCTCTGCGCATGCAAAACTGGACTTGTAAATGTCAGTTACCTGTAAATATATAGTTAGAGGTGGTCCTTTTCAGTTTCAATTCACTTCCCATAGATAATCCTGCTTTCTAATTTAGCGGTTTGAAAGATAACATAAAATGAATGTACAGTACGGCTAGCAATGAAATACTTTAATCCCTTTCACAGAACGGATATGAAATAGTTGTTTTATAGTATTTGTTACATTTGAAGTTCCCCAGAAGGAAAACTATTTTGCCTGGCACAAGATACATATTACGTTTCTCTGAAAGATGAGCAAAAATAACCAATATAGAAATCAAATTTCAACTGGGAGTTGCCAATAGGTTCTGAAAAGTACTTCAATCTTTTCCAAGCCTTCATTAAACATGGAAGGAATTCAAATGTTTTATCTACTATGAAAAACACCTGTGTGTGTTTTAATATCAGATGCTATTAGAGTTCCAGAATTTCTTTTCCATATCACCTAGATTTCAGTCTGGATTATTTATTTCCTTATTTAAAAAACCAAAGGTTTTACATTAAATGGTATGTAATTTCTAGTATTGTTTTCATATTTTAAGACACAACCAAGTGTATCTTTCCTGCAGAGAAGGCTTTAAAATAAGCAATATTTCACTGCATCCATATGACGGCTTATCTAATGGGGAGGATTATCAGGGAGGAACCTGACAGTGTTCTTTCAGAAATCCAAATTTATGAAATACAGGGGAGACTTTTACAACTCCTAGCCTCTGCATGCAGCACATTTCTTTATCTGCTTTGTATGCAATCACTGGATCGGCTTGTTTTTGCCCGTTTAGTGTTTATATACATTAAATCATAGCCAACTTATTCATTATAGCTACCCCCTTTAAAGACATTCATTTAACTGAACATACGCTCATTGGAAGCTGTATTTTCCTATCAAGGCTGCTGAATTATTTAGCAGCTTTATTGTGGAATTGGGTACTTGATAAGAAGCGTTTTAGAGTTGGGTGCTCAGTGTGGACTTAATTCTTCTCTCTGACTCCATGGCAGCAGTGCAGTCTCTCCCCCTTGGTGCTGCATCCTGAACCCCAACAAATACCTGAATAGGTGGCAAGGCTTAGCAGCCAAATTTGAAGCCACCAAGAGAAGGAGATCTAGAATTGTCAGGGACTGTTCTCCGTCCCAGGAGAGCCCCAGTACCTACCTCTGGCCCTGAGGTGCAAAGAAGCACTGCACCATCCCCATGAGGCCCGGCTGGGAGCTCCTGGGAGAGGCTCGAGGGCAGGAGGGGATCACCACGGTCCTCTCCCACCCAGGAGGGAAGTCTCCTCTCCGGCTTGGCTTGGTAGCCTGGTTTCTTCCCGCGGCCATCTTAAAGCCGCCACCTCTGTGCCTCTGGCCACCTGCCCTGAGGGTTCCAGCAGCAGGGAGCCACCATCTGTCCGGGGAGAGGGAGTTGAAGCTCACCCACCCAATTTCTCCAGACAGGAGGATGCTAGGGGGGCCTGCTCTAGGGCGAGACAAGATGAGGGAGCACTATGCACGGAGAACCAGACAAACACTGGCAGGGGCCTGGGACCTGGGGTTTGATGGCATCTGAGAAGAGAGGCAGGTAAGTACCTGGTTTTCCTAAGCTCTTGAAACTCCTGGTCATGTGAACAGTTGATTGGGACAATGAGGAGGGGTATTCAAAGTCACACCTGCCCATCCTCTGCTATTCCTACATCTGTCTGCCACTTTGCAGCCCTTGGGCAGCAGGAAGAGGAAGTGTGAGTGGGGAGACCCTCCGACCTTCTCTGGAGAAGGCTGTTCTTTTGGGAGAGTGCTCCCCTTTACACCCATTCCCCGTCTCATCTCATCTGCTGTCATCTCTAGAGCCCTCAGATGTTTCAATTTCTTCCAGGAGGTATAGTCTTGAAATATCCCCTCTGATAGTCCACCCTCTATGTTCATCTCCATCCCCATGAGGAAACCCCTCCTCCCTTCTCAAGAAACTAGAATGCAAGTAGGGAGGGCCCCCCAGAGAGGGCATTTAGGAGGCTGCTCTCCTGCCGCTCTCAACTTCTCTCAGTTGCATCTTAAGTCCTAGAATTCTTTCTTCTTTCCTCCACTTCTGGAGTACCCCCCCCCACCCAGTATGTTGTGAGAAAGCAGGGGAAGCATTTTGGGGTCCTGGGATGTGTGTGTGACAGGAGTAGAGTGGTCTTGATTTCTTCCTCCAAAGGCTTCCCAAGTCAGGGGGGACCAGGACAGAAAAGGGACAGTAGGTAAGCAGGTGTAGAGCATTTCCTGCCTAGAACTATCCAGCAGTGTCCAGTTTGCATGGCAGCTTAGAAATGATTTCTGACCTGCTTGTTTCCCTCCCCCTTTTCTCCCTTTTCTTTACCCCAAGGCCAGGTTTCTAAGCATTATTAGTGTCCAAAATAGGAAGGGAAGAGGACTGGGGGAGGTAGTTTCCTAAATGTCGGGTAAGAGAAACATTTTTGTCCTTTGAAGCCCAGGGCAACGGCCGCCTGTCGAATCCTGCCGAGCATGCTTTTGCTCTGGACTCCCCAGGCACAGACCCCAGACTGCAATTACAGGGGATGTGTTAAAAAAAAAAAAAAGCTGTTTCCTTGCAGACGGTGAAACGCAGGGGTTTTTTTTTGCCCGAGTCCCCTGCCTTGGGTGCCCCAGCCTCGTCTGGCATTCTTTCCCTTCCCTGTCTGAGGGTGGCTATCCTAAGTCAGGTTCTCCTTTCCCTCTGCAGCCACCTAGGAAGGGGACATGGGACAAGCCACACTAAAGTGGTGGTCTCTCATTGTTCTTGACACTGAGGGCATATGAAGGCTGTGAAAGTCAGGGACCCTCCCTTCCCTCGGGTTCCACAGGAGACACTGGGGAGCTGAAGGTTCCCCAGGGTGTCCAGCTGTGGAATCCAACTGGTGTGGGCTGTACTCAAGAAGGTACACACAAGGTACCCCTACCGTCTGTTTTATGGATCCTTTTGAGGCAGTTTCTGGTTAGGGTGTTCTAGGTCTCTACAGGTGACCTCAAACAGATACTGGAAGGATAGACCACTTTGTACTCACTCTTATCACCCCTTATTGCAGTTTCTGCTTACATGTCTGTTTGCCCCTCTGGGCTGCTCACCGTCAGAAGAGAATCTAACTTACACATCTTTGTATCTCTTGTAGTAGTGCCTGCCACATAGCGGGCAGTCAGGGAATGCTTGATGAAGGAAAGAGAATATAAAGGGATTGTATCTTTCCACGTGTCTGGGTGCAATTAAATCGATTGTATTAAGTCTTTACATTTAGAGTCTGCCTGTGCCCCTCTAACAATAGACCAGAGTTTTTCTGCATTTGTGTATCAGTTTCAAGTGTCTGAGTATGCCCTCATCTTTGAACAGCCAGGATATCAATACCGACGGGTGTGCAGTAGAATAATCCTCACTCCACCCCCTTTTCCCTACTCAGATACAGCTACTTGGAGAAGCTACAGAATCAATCTTTATTTATGTACAGCCATAGCGATTTCTAATTATTCCTGTTGGTGAAGATGCCAGCAGTCCGCTGCACACTTACACATGCACATCCCTGACGTAGGATTCCCAAATCCCAGTCAGCGCGTGGTCCCGGACCCAGACTCCTCCAAATTGTGAAATGCCAAACCTGTTTTTGGTCCCAGTCTGTGCGTGCCTGAAAGCGTACCTGAGGCTCTAGAGGCTTACCCTTCACTCCCTTCTTCTTCCCAGATCAGCCACCATGAATCACGGCTACATTACACTTTATTTCTAAGCAAATCTCGGACAAAGCAAATCTCGGATAAACCTTGCGGCACATTTTACGCAAGGCGACATGGGCCGCGCGCCTCACAATCTCTGCTCGGCACCAGAGGCGTCCACGTGCCCTTGCGCGCTCCCGCACCACCGAACACACCCCCTCGACGCACGCGCACGCGCGCACGCGCACACGCTCCCGAACTGCGACGATCTCTTCAGCCTTCCGGGAGCTTCCGCCTTCATCCTAGCAACGCCCCCAGTGACGCGGAAGGCCCCGCCCCTCCCGCGCGCCTCCCGGAAGTTGCCGGCCCGAAGCTGGGCGCAGGGCTCCGCGCGGTGCGAGCGGTGCTGGGGAGCAGTCTCCCGGCGAGAGGATTCGGCGAGGAGACAGTGTCCGGGCTGGGGCCGCACGTTCACGTGCGCGGCGCGGAGCGAGACCCGCTGACGATGGCGAGGCCGCAGCCCCTGGCGCTGCAGCTGGAACAGTTGCTGAACCCGCGACCGCGCGAGGCGGATCCTGAGGCCGACCCCGAGGAGGGTGAGGCCTGACTGGGGCGAGGCCACGTGCGGACCCGGCGGGATGTGAGGGGCCAGCAACTGGGCCGCGCCGCCTGGCCTACTCTCCTTACCCTTGCGCAGAGGGAAACTGCCTCCCGGGAGGGTTGCCCCCGGGCTCGGGAGGAGGGCTTCGGCTTCTTTCTGACAGGCACTCTAGACTTGGTGCTCCGGTGGGCGGAGCATCCCGAGGACTGGCGAGGAGCTGGTCCTCGGGTTAACTGTTGGTCCAGGGCTGTTGCAGGCAGCCAGAGTCTGGTAGCAGGCTGGAAGTTATCTTTCAGGATGCCCTTACTGGTATTGCCTTAGAAATGAAGAGCAAGTCTCCTCGGCTTTTAAACTCTGCCTGCCGCTGAGAACTTACTTGGAGAGTGAGGAAAGAAGTGGGTTCCCATGGTTCTGTTTAAGCCTCTTTAGGCTTCAAGACACTTGCTCAGGGCCTGACGAATGAGACTCCTGTTCTGTAAGCTGATGTTCAAAGTCTAGTTGCGAGTAATCCTGCTTTAGACTTGAGTCAGAGAAGTGTGAGGAAGGGAGAAGAGGAGCGATAAATGTGAGTTGTGGACCGTGTCTTAGGAATATCAGTTGAAGGAACTGGGGCTGTTTAGCCAGGATAAGCGAAGAAAACTCCCTGCGGATTGGGTTGGAGTGAGGATAGAACAGGATGATGGCTGACTTAGAATATTTGAGCGACTGTCACACATGGAAGAGGACTTAGCCTAGTAGTGTACGAACTAAGGCGTAGAAATATAGCCTACTAGTAGTAGCGGAGTCAGCTTACAGCAGCAAGGTAGTAAGTGGTCTCCCTTGGGAGGTAATGAGTTCCCTATTCCGTGAAGTTGGTGGGGATTTTGCAGAGGACATTCAAGTATGAGTTGAAAGGGTTTAACAAGGTTATCCTTAAAGTTTCTTCTAACCTAGAGATTCTGATTACTTTCCCCCCTTCCCCACAGCCACTGCTGCCAGAGTGATTGACAGGTTTGATGAAGGGGAAGATGGGAAAGGAGATTTCCCTGCGGTGGGTAGCATTAGAAAACTGGCGTCAGCCTCCCTCTTGGACACAGACAAAAGGTATTCTGGCAAGACCACCTCTAGAAAAGCTTGGAAGGAAGACCACTGGGAGCAGACTCTGCCAGGTTCATCTGGTGAGTAGACATATTTGCATGGTACTCTTTGTCTTTCTTCCCTAATTTTTTAGGGCTAAAATCCTTTTTTTTTTGTTAATGATCTCTGCAAGACTAGTCTGTGTGCCCTCGCCTCTTATGTTAGGAGAGACCATTGATTTGGCCTTAGAAAGGGCTTTAGAGATACTTAATTTTTGCTTCATAAAGAATCTAAAGCCCAGAGCAATTAAGTTGCTGTACTCCTTATGTTAGACTAATGGTTCACCCTAAAATGGGGTCAGAGAGAAGGTAGGGCATATCAGGTACTGGAGAAGGCTATGTGTTGAAAAAGCACTGTGTATGCTGCTCTTGGATTTTGACACTTCCTTCAGTTTTCCAAGTCTTGCATTGGGTCAGTGTATAACATTAGTTTGTGAAACTAATTTTTTGCCGATGTAGAAGTAACGTTATCCTTCCCTCTTCCCTGCAAGAGAGTTAGGAGAATGTGAACTTGTAGTTTTAAAGCTGTGTAAGTTTCTCAGAGTGGAAGAAGGAGCTGCATATGGTGATTATTGAGTGGGTGCCATCTGTTTCCCTTTAGACAGGTTAGAGGTGCCATGTTGAGGATCCACAGATGATGTAAAAGAAGCTATCATTCAGGTTATGATATCCATGATTTAGTCCTTAATATAGTTCTGGGGGCTTCTGATAAACTCATTTCATATCCTTTGCCTAAAGACTGATAAAGAGGCCAATCATGAGACAAATATTATAATATTTATTGAGCTCTCACCATGTGTCAGACACTGTAGTAAGCTCTTTCAATTAAGTCCTAAGAGCCTGGGACACAGTAAGTCCTCAAAAAATCTTCTCTCCATTATCATAACATGTATCATCTCATTTAATCCTCCCAATAGCCCTATGAGGTTGGCACCATCTATTCCCATTTTACAGTTAAGGAAATCGGGGGCAGATTGGTTAAGTAACTTGCCCAAGGTCACATAGCTAGTAAGTAAGTGGGAAGAGCTGGGACTCAAATGAGGCAGTCTGACTCCAAGATCTATACTCTTAACTACTACTATGTATGAATATTTCTTAATATGAGAAATGGCATACTTTTAAAGAACTTAAAAGATTATTTCTGTTTACCATTTTTTGTACTTAGTTTTTTAATTTTTATTTTTGACAGCCTTCTCTGTCTTGAGTTTATATATAGTTTTTAAAAGAAATACTGAAGACCTATCACATTCTCATAAAATCTTTTATGAAGAAAGTGGTTGGTAACTGATCCCTGTATCTAATAATTATGCTTGCTGTACATGGGACCTTTATGTTCTACCATGGAAGAGATTGACTAATCAGTAAAAACCTGTAAGTATCAGGTGATACCCTAAGCATAAGTAAAACCAGGAGCCTTAACTAACGTTCTGTTTACTTTAGGATCAAATTCAGACTTCTTCCTGACTTGGTCCCTGAGCAACTCTCTAGGCTCATCTCCCACCGTTCTGCACTTCAGTGCACTTTTCCAGTGCTGGACCTTTGCATATGCTGTTTTTCTTTTCCTTTCCCATTCTCTGTCTGATCAGCTGTTACTTATGTTTAGTAAGTAAAATTATAATGTCTCCTACGCCCTTCCAGGTGAGTTAAGTGGTTCCTTCTCTATACATGGTGTACTAATGACATTGTAATATAATTATTGGTACGCATATCTACCACTCCCACCAGACTGTGAAGCCTTGCCCACAGATATTGCATTCTATTTGTCATTCCCTAGCTTTTATCTATGCTATAATAGGTGCTTAATAAGTATTTAATAAATATGGCACACTTGTGTGATAGAGACTGTGCATTTGAGATAGTTAATGATAAACTATGTTTTTTCAGATGCGGGTTTGGGAAAACTAGTAATTCCCTCACACCAGTTGAAATATTACCATTTTTCAAGGTCCAGACCAAAGGCAGCCTCTTCCTTATAGCCTTGCTGAAATTCATTTGCCCTATAGTTAACATTTCTCCCTCCTCTGGGTTATTAAAATTTTGTCACAGCACTTTTAATTCTTCTCTGTATTTTTTTTATGGTCTGTCTTTCCCACTAGAACCTTACATTAGGATAGGACCCATGTTTTATTCATCTTTGTTTCTGTGTAATAAATGTTTGTTGAATTGAATTGAGTACAATAATATATATACATTTTTTGGTAGATGCCAAAGTCCTCTAGTTGAAATGAAAGATATGGCCCGGTATTTGTCTCAAAGTAACGTCCATTTTTTCCTTCTTCCCTGCCTTGTTTAGACGAGGAAATATCTGATGAGGAAGAGTCTGACGATGGAGATTCAGAGGGGCTGGGTCTGGAGGAATCTGATGAGGATGCCATGAGCGCTGCTGAGGAACAGGAGTGTGGTGATGATGGGGACAGTAGTCTGGGCAGGAAGAAGAATAGCAGAAGTGGCTCTGTGACAATGCCAGGCTTCAGTGTCCAGAGCATCAGTGACTTTGAAAAATTTACCGAGGGAATGGATGACGTTGGTAGCAGTGAAGAGGAGGAAGACGAAGAGGAGAGTGGCGTGGAAGAAGGGGATGGCGAGGAAGACGTCGAGGGTGAGAGTGAGGAAGACAGGGGTGAAGACAGGAACAGTGAAGACGATGGCGTGGTGATGACCTTCTCCAGTGTCAAAGTTTCTGAGGAAGTAGAGAAAGGCAGAGCTGTGAAGAACCAGATAGGTTTGTACATGGTTCCCTGTTTGCTTCTTTTTCAGAGTGCATCTGATCTCTTTTTTGTTTGTTTGTTTTTGGCTGTTTGCTCTCTTCTGTGTCCTTCCAATTAGTTTGTGACATGCCCCACTTACCTAGAGGCCTAAAGCCCCATTCCTCTCTGCTTAGCCAGCCATTTCTCCACTGAGCTGCTTAGTTCTGCTCTAGTACTTCCGGAAGATTGAGGAGTGTCTTCTCCTCTCCTTGGGCTTTAGCATTCTCTCTCTCATGTAGCAAATATTTGCTTCCAAGATACTGAATTTATTTTCTATAATAGCGAGTGTTTCCCTAGCACAAAACTGTAATAAAGCTGTGCTGCTTAGAGACTGGCATGATGTCCTGTCCCTCCCCTCCCCGCCCCAGAAAGATTTTATAACTGAGAAGTGGAATTCTCCTTTTTTCTTTCCCAGCGCTGTGGGACCAGCTCTTGGAGGGAAGGATCAAACTGCAAAAAGCTCTGTTAACCACCAATCAACTTCCTCAACCAGATGTTTTCCCTATTTTCAAGGACAAAGGTGGCCCAGAATTTGCCAGCGCCCTAAAAAACAGTAAGGATACTTATGCCATATTGGGATACTTAGAACCACTGGCGTACATTTGAATACACTGGGTTCGTATTTGCAGCACCACGGAGTTGAAGGAGAGAAGATTTGGGTTTAGTGATAATGTGGTATAAAATAGTGGGTTTTAACTTTTTTTAAAAATAGCAATATAACTCTTTTGTCAAATGAAGACAACTTTGATTGAAATGGATTGGGTGCTTGAGTCATGTCTATTCCACTTTTTTCTCACCTGCCCTCACTTCCCTCTCCCTCTCCCCTTGGCTTTATGGGTTATTTCTTTTTCTTTTTCTTTTTTTTTTTAAAGATTTTATTTTTCCTTTTTCTCTCAAAGCCCCCCTGTACATAGTTGTGTATTTTTAGTGGTGGGTCCTTCTAGTTGTGGCATGTGGGATCCCACCTCAGCATGGCTTGATGAGTGGTGCCATGTCTGCGCCCAGGATTTGAACTGGCGAAACCATGGGCCGCCAAAGTGGAGCGCACGAACTTAACTACTTGGCCACAGGGCCGGCCCCTATGAGTTATTTCTTTAATACTCAGAGAACACTATTTGAAAACCCACTGGTATTGACCAAAAGGGAGAGAATGAGTGACTAGACTCAGTTCATTTAAGTTAGTTGTGTTCTTTGTTGGGAGGTTTCTAGCATGACATGCTAAGATGATTGTAATCATATCCTCCTTTTGGTTGCATAGAGTGAGAATAGATGATGACTGCAAAGAGAGGGAAAGTTTTGGAAGAGAATTTTAGAAGAGAAAAGGAATTTAGGAATTTTTTGATTCCCAATCCCCTCATTTTACAGATGAGAGAACTGAGGCCCAGAGAAAATGAGTTCCCCAAAGTTACAGAGCTCGTTCATACATTTCAGAGACAAAACTTTAGCTTTTCTGCCTTGCAGTCTAGGAGTCTTTCTCTACCACACTGCCTCCTGTGTGCCTGTGTGCCCAGTGACATCAAAACCTAGGGCAGGGGGAGATTTTGGGTGACTACACAGTGGTTGGAATTTTTGTTCCTTGTTTGTGTGCTGAGACTTAATGTTTTCATTTGCTCTTTAAAACTTACTATTTTTTTTATTTTTTTGAGGAAGATTAGCCCTGAGCTAGCTGCTGCCAATCCTCCTTTTTTTGCTGAGGAAGACTGGCCCTGAGCTAACATCCGTGCCCACCTTCCTCTGCTTTATACGTGGGATGCCTGCCACAGCATGGCTTGCCAAGCGGTGCCATGTCCACACCCGGGATCCCAAACGGTGAACCCCGGGCCGCCGAAGCAGAACGCGCACACTTAACTGCTCTGCCACTGGGCCGGCCCCTAAAACTTATTTTTATAATGTCATGGAGTTAGAGTTGGACATCTGATTTGGTGTCTGCCCCTAGGTAGAGTCACTTAAACCATTCAAGATAAATGTGTAGATTTCTAGGGTAGGGAATTCTATGACCCTTTCTTGTAGGAGAATACCTGGTTTAATGAGGAATTACTTCCTAGGGTCCAGTCTTTAGCTTGTTTGTCCTGCCATGCTTGAAATCTCTTTCCTATGTGAAGTGCCTGGACGATCCTTCAGGAACCCTGCAGATACTGGGAAAGTGGGTCTTTTATATCTGCTCCCCCAGTTTTTCTGCTTTCCTCCCTTAAATAAATGATAAATTGGCAGTTTTCAACATTTTTTGAGATTTTTGGAGCACTTCTCTGCTATTTTTAATGCCCTAGTACCCTAATTCCTGTTATGCCTTTGGAATGAGACCTAGGCTGCTCTATATTAAATGTCTGAAATGTTTCAGGGTAAGGCCTTTGCTATTTTGTTACTCATTACTCTTCTTGCTTGAGCTTTTCCATTTTTTTTTTTTGGATTCATCTTAAAACATTGATATGTTAAGGGTTAGCCCGTGTCCAGTATAGTGGACACCTTCTTATTCTTGGATACAATTTAGTCTCTTTAGTTATTTTACTTTTATTTTTCAACAGTTCTGATCTTTTTAATCTGTCTTTTTCGTACTTAACCAGTTGCCTCTTTGCCTCATTGGTGAATTCCAGATAATCTGACAGATGTCTATTAGTCTGACAGGGTGGGATGCGGTGGAAGAGGGAGAGAAAGGAATGTTTGTTTGGTATCACATATTCTCAGATGGGAGGGTGGCGAGTTTTCTAATAACTGGAATGTCTGTGCATCTGAAGGGTAGCTAATTTTTGTTTCTAACCTTATGACAATGTGATATAATATGTTGTATAGCTCCCTGTCTTGGTAAACAGATTTTAAGGAAAATTTCTTGGCTACATTCGTCTGGATGAACAGTTTATACTGTACTATGTAGCTGGTGTGGAACGTAGGCTGAATTTGTGCTGCCTCCAGAAGAAGCATTGGAACTTACTGCTTGGGCTTCCAGTAGTAGTTAGAGTCAGACTGTCTGGGTTTAAATCCCATCTCAGCAGTGGATTAGCTATGTGACCTTGGGCAAGTTACTTAACTTCACTGTAAAACGGGGATAATATGGTTGTGAGGATTAAAGGACATAATCGATAGAAAGCATAGGCACAGTGTTGGGCACACAGCACACCACGAATGTTAGGGACCAGTGTTATATTTTTCTGTGAAAGAAGCACTTGGCAATGTTCAGCCATGTGAATGATGATCATCAGTGTAACTAACATGATCCCCACTGTCTTCAGTGGTTTTAGGCTTTTTATTAATGTTCAAATTCCCTGAATAATTTACATTAACCATTTGTTCTGGAAAGTGGTAGTGTTGTAGTCTACTGTAATACTTATAATTCAGCTTCTGCCTCTTATAACTATGGAAAGGTGACCAGAGATTTCCTTATTGCCAAAGCAGGCTACTGCCTCCCTGAAGCATTGCCCCGTTCCTTGAAATCTTTCCCTTTGGCTTTGGTGACACTGCATATACTGTTTGGGTTCTCCTGCCTTTCTGATTCTTCTCATCTCAGACTCTTCTTTTAGCCTCTCAGTGTCAGTTTCATTGCATTTAGGGTCCTGTTCTCAGGTTGTTTCCTTGATATATTCTTTCCTTGGCACTGTCATTTACTCTCATAGTGCTGTCAGTAACCTCTAAAACAGCAGACTTCAGCTGCATTCTAGCCACAGTAAACTGAGCAGCATGCCTCTGTGCCTTCCGCACCCTAAATTCTACTTTTCAGAAACTAAACGAATACCTTCTTCTTTCCCACACTTAGTCCCCACTCACCTTGGTGTTACATGTTGTTATTGATAATTCTTGAACTGTGAATGGATTTCAAAGACTTTTTTTTATATTTTAGTAGCTGCGTAAGTGGTAAGTCATGAAGTAACCTTAGTAAAATTAAGGGATTTTCTATGCACGAAACGGTTTCTCTAAAGAGATTAGCTTTTTCTCTGATTTTCTTTTAAAAAGTTCTACAATTTTAGGAGGTGGGTCTTTTATATTGGTGGCAATAATATATAAGGAAGAAGGCAAGTTACTTAAGGAAACCTCAGCATGGGTTATTTAAAACTTTTCATTATGGAATGTATCAAGCCTATATAAAAGCAGAGAGAATTGTACAATGAACCCATATGCCGTTCCTAGCTAGCAGTTGCCAACTCACAGCTAATCTTATTTCACCTATACTTATACTAACTCTCCCCCTACTTCTGGATTATTTTGAAGCAAATACCAGACATCCTATAATTTTATCAGTAAATAGCATGTAGCTTTAAAAGAAAAGGATTTTAAAAGAAATCACAATACCGTTATCCCACATAAGTACATTAACAATGATTTCTTAATAAGCATAACTGATTTGAATGGATGGGAGAGGTGAGAGGGCATTTCTGTAACAGGCACTGTCTACTGTCTTTTTCAGAGTTTGCGCTATAGCTTTAAATGAAGTGATTAAAGGAAAGCCAAACTTCAGCCATAATAAGTTGACCTTTTAGTGAAATGCATGTTATTAATGTATTTAATGAGATGCATTACAAACTGCAGTGAGCACCATGTTTCATTACAGGTCTAAAATGCAATATCATTAAAGACCTTTAATAGAAACAATGGTTGACATTTTGATATTTCCCATAAGCAAAAAAACCTAAGAATACAGAATAATGTAATACAAATATAGAGGAAGTGTTGAAATTTTTTACTTGCCTAAGAGTGTAAAAACAAATTCCACTATTAATAAATTATACTTTGTTTGCTCCTCCTCATCTTCCCACTGCCAGTTCATGTTCATCCTCTCCTCTCTCTGTGGTTCCCACAGCAGCTCAACTATTTTGACTTGAATAGATTAAAATTTTTACTGCTAACTTGACCTCAGCACTGATAGACACGTTAAAGAATAACTTTTTGAATTTTGAGTAAGTCATGGGCACTCATGGAGTCTTGATAGATGATGTTTCTGTTTTGTTTTTTAAATGTTATGTATTTTTAAGCAGACAGCACATTCACATGGCTCAAAATTCAAAAGATACTAACAACTCTATGGAGAAAATCCTCCTTCCCACCTGTGTACCCCTTGCCACCCAGTTCCCTATCCCATAGGCAACCATTATTATCAGCGAAATTCCCCCCTTTTTTAATTACTTAGTTGCCTTAGGTGACGAAGTCAATGAACATCTATTTGAGTGTTCTCTCAATTAACACTTTATGGGTTCATGGCAGAGTTCTCACAAATGATCTGTAGACCCTTGAAATATTCTTAATTACTTGGAATAGGTTTAAGTATTGGTTGGGACAAAGGCACTTGTAAGCTTCTCCGAGTGCAGCATTGTGTAGGATTGAGGACCCTTATTACCGTGAGTAGACGGTAATATTACCGTGGCCTCCATCTAGCCAAGATGATATGAATAAAATTGATCTTTTTGTTTCAGCCGATGGCTATCATTTTTAAAATAGCTTTGCTGTTCTAATTATGAAATTATGTCATGCTTACTTGAAAAATTCAGAAAATACATAAAAGCATAAAGAGGAAAATAAGGATTACCTGTAATCCTACTGCTCAGAGGTAAACCACAGTTGTCATTTTGATGAATATCCTTTCAAACCTTTTCCTTTGCTTACACACACACACACACACACACAGACCCTTTTTAAAACAAATGGAATCTTATAAATATATACTATTTTGTAAGCTTATTTTTTCTACTTAATATGTCATTTCATGTCAGTATATTTAGATGCACATCAGCATTTTCAGTGGCTAAAGAATATTCCGTTTTATAGATTTACTGCAATTTATTTAACCAGTCTGTATTGATGGCTTCTTAGGTTTATTCTAGTTTTTCACTTTTATAAAGCATGCTTTGATAAAATCCTTGTACATACATATTTGTGCAATTTGTCTAAAAGTAGCACTGTCCAATAGAAATCTAATGCAAGCTACATATGTAATTTTAAATTTTCTAGTATCTACATTAAAAAAAAGTAAAAAGAAACAGGTAAAATTAATTTTAATTCTTGTAATATATTTTATTTAACCCAATATATCAAAAATATTATAATTTTAGCATGTAGTCAATATACAAATATTAGAGATATTTTTTGTATATTTTTTCATGTTAAGTTTTTGAAATCCCGAATGTATTGTGTATTTACAGCTCATCTCAATTTGGACTAACCTTCAAGTGCTCAACAGCCACATGTGGCTAGTGGACACTGTATTGGACAGCACAGATCTACATTTCCTGGAAATACAATTACTAGGACAAAGGGGTTGTACTTTTTTTTTTTAAGGCTTTTGGAATATATTGCCAAATTGGCCCTTAGAAGAATGGTAACAATTCAAATTCTCATCTGTAACAGTTGTTTTCCTGCATTCTTGCCACCACAGAGTACTATTGATCTCTTATTTTTCCTAAACTGTAGTTGGGAAATGAAGGCAATCATTTCTTGATAACTTTCTGTTTGAGATTTACATAATGCCTGTTGACTTAGCACTGAAATGTATGTTATGTTTTGTGTATTTATTAGAGAATGAGTTCTGTGTAGGGAGACTTCTGGTCCCTATTGAGCTACTACCTAATTTGTCCAACCTGGTTCGTTAGGCATTTCTATTACCTAGAGGGTAAAGTTGGATCACTGAGCAAGTGCTTTCCCGACGTCACCAAATGGTGGAACGAGGAGGAGAGTGTGGGATTCTTATGCAATGATTCCACCTATCCTGAAAAGATGGAGCCCTGGATGGGTCCCCAGCTGTGGAGGCTTGAAAACTACTGAAACCAGTTTAGTTGGAAACTTTGTTTCATTGTTTTGGGTTTCTTAGGAATTCGGGTTGTCTTTGGCCCCAGAAGCAATCTTGAGAAGAGATGAGTTAGATGAGGAAGCAATTCTGACTTGGAGTAGCTAGTAGCAGTAGTAATTCCATGGTGGGGTCACTCTATCCACTGTATTCACGGTGAAGTTGTACACAACGTTCTGTGTTGGAGCCTCTTGACTGTATATGGACATCTAATTAGCTCACCTTTAACTATATGTGCCTGGCCAAAAGAGAAAGAGGGAGAGAGAAACAGTTTAAATAGTGCCAGTAATTCTTCCTGCCATTTTACTCAGTGAGAGAGTGCCCTGGAGTAAGCAGAGATGGCAGGCAAAATCTGCCATTGCCCGAGTTACTGTGTGTCTCTGGGCACCTCTGCAGTGCGCATCTCGTCGGACAGACTTGACTCTCATGTTTCAAGTTACCCCATGCAGTCCATACAGAGTGTCCCTCAGGGTAACTGGCTGTGTTTGGTCAGTAAAGTAGCTGCATGCTCTGGTGTTTGAGGGGAGACACCGCTTCTGCTGAACTTGCAGAGAGCGCGGTGCTGTAGTTTATGGATGGTTTTAAAGTATGGGAGATTTTAAAGTAGTTTTGTCAGGACTTGATTTTTGCTTTATGCTGAGACTTTAGAACCTAACCACTGTGTAAGATGCTTCTCTACTTTATTGTTGTTATTTATGTTTTAAAACCTGTTCTTAAATCGTTTTATTGAAATTGTACATGAATATGATAAATAGTACAGAAGTGTTCAGGAAGACAACAGTCTTTTGCCTATTTAGTCTCATTCTGAATATTTGTTTTACTTCTATAATTTTAGATAACTTGTTTATACCTCTATTTCTTGATTTATTTATTTTCTGGCATGAAAGATGAGAATGCTACTGTGACAGGTTAAGTACAATGAGGATTGCAAATTGACTATCTAATTTAGGCACGTGGTGGTCACTGTGACCTTGATGAGCAGTTTTGGTGGAGTGGGAGGGATACAGGCTTGACTGGAATGGGTTCGTGAGAGAATGAGAAAAAGGGATTTGACATAGTGAGTATACACAACTCTTTCTAGGGATGTTCCTTTAAAGGAGAGGAGAGAAGTGGGACTTTAGATAGAGATGGATGTGGCGTCCAGAGAGGTGTTTTGTGTGTTTGTTTTTGCGATGGGAGAAATAACAGCATGTTTGTATATTGATAAGAATGATCCAGCAGAGAGGGGAAAATTGATGATGAGGGAGAGGGGGGAAGTCTGCTGTAGCAATGTCCTTGAGTGGGTAAGTGGACATGGGACTAGTGCACAAGAAGGGTGGCCTTCGATGGCCACGTGGACAATTGAACCATAGTGACAGGTGGGAAGAGTATATAAATAGACATAGATGGGTAGGAGTCTTTTGATTGTTCGATTTTCTTTGAACTGGAAACCAAGGTCATATTGCAAATGAGGAGATAGTAGAAATTTTGAGAAGATATCAAATAGTCATTCCATCTTCTTTCCACTACAGTTTGACATTCTGCCCTGCATCTACAACCAGGATTTCAGTGCTTTATCCATATGTTGACCTAGAAGTTGAAAACCAATAAACTGCATTCATAGTGTTGTTACCATGTAAATAAGGTATAATACCAAGGCAGGGAAGAACTGGAAAATGACATTTTCTTTCCTGTGTGTTCAGATTCATGGCTCCTAGGCCGCTCAAAGGAGAATGTTCCCAGATTCGTTCAAGTAGCTTTGTTATTATCCTCCATCAGTTGTTTAAAGTCATGCTGTATTTTAGTTTGCTTCACATTTGGACTATTAGTTTATTGTATTGTATTGATTTTTCCTAAAGTCTCTAGTTTCCTTTTTATTTTTTCTGTTGCAGATTGGTTTTGTTATTTCAGTTTTTTCCCCAAAAAACCTTAAACCATGCCATCTCTTCTGTTGTATTTTTCCAATGTGAACTGGTTGTTCTCTGGGCCTAGTGCATGGCTGTGCTCCTGGGACTTCCTTTCATTGCTCTTCTAGGATAGAGCTACTGCTCTGCGCTTCTCTTGTCTTTTGTCTTAGTTTACTTTGTCAATTTGTTGCCAAACATGTATGGGGAATAAATTATCTGAGTTCCTGTATATTTAAAAATACCTTGCCCCTCATTCTTCAGTGATATATTCTTAATTGATTGGGTATAAATTTCTAGGTTGAAAATTACTTTCGCTCAGAATTTGAAAAATACTCCTCTGTATTAGCGTCTGGTTGCTACTGCACAGTTACCACAAGCTTGGTACACCAACAGCACAAATTTATTATCTTACAGCTCTGGAGGTTAGAAGTCCTAAAACCAAGGTGTCAGTAGGGCTGTGCTCCTTCCGGAGGCCCTAGGGCTTCTGTTTCCTTGCCTTTTCCAGCTTCTAGAGGCTTCCTACGTTCCCTGGCTCACGGCTCTCTTCCATCTTCAAAAGCAGCAGTCTCATCACTCCAGCCTCCCCTTTTTTGACTCTCTTCCTACTGCCTCTCTCGTGTAAGGACCTTGTGATTACATTGGGCCCACCTGGCTAATTCAGGATCCTCTTCCCATCTCGGATCCTTAACTTAATCACACCTGTGAAGCCCTTTTGCCATGTAAGCTGACGTATTCCCAGGTTCTGGGGACTAGGATGTGGACATCTTTGGGGGACCGTTATCCAGCCTCTCACAGGCCCTATTGTCTGCTGTCATCTGAGTGTTGTCAACGAGAAGACAGCTGTTGGTTTGAGTCTCGTTCCTTTGTAGGTGACGTGTTTTTGCTCTCTGGAAATGTTTGAGATCCTCTATTTTTGGTTTTCTGAAATTGCCTGAAGAGATCTAGGTATGGATCATTTTTCATTCAATGTACTGAGTACCTACTGGGTGCTTTTAGTCTGAAGACTGGGATCTTTCAGTTTGGGGAAAATTTTCTTCTAATATTTCTTTGATAATTTCCTTCCCTCCATTTTCTCTGCTCTCTTTTAGATATCAAACTTGGATTAGTGTTGTGTCTCTTATGTGTTTGTTCTCTAAGATTTTCCATCTTTTTGTAATCTTCCATGTCTGTATTCTGAAAGATTTTGAGTTTGATTTCCAGTTCTTTTTTTTTCTGCAATCATATTTTTAATCTCTAAGAGGTTTTTGTTTTCTGAATGTTCCTTTTCTATATGGTTAATATACTTAGAGAGTATTATGTACATTTAAAGTTTTTTTGTTTTTATATTCATTTAGTTCTATATTCACTTTAGTTCCTGGAATTGTTCTTGTCTCCATGAGCTTTTCTATTTATCTTGGACTTTTTTCTTCTCTTTTTTATTTTTATTCAAGTTATATGTGTCTATATTTTAAAGATTCAAATAATTCTACCATGTTTGTTATGAAAACCAGTAGCTGCTGCCTGTGCACACACCCCCTTGCCATAATGCACTCTTCCGAAGCCCCAATTATATTTTAAATTGTTCTATTTTTTTGCAATCCTTGGATTTATCTCCATATCTCTAATTAATGTGTTTTGTTTCTACTTGACTTTTCAGTTTTAGGCATTATCTGTTGACTCCTCATTATGAAAATGAGGATTTAGCTCTCATTCCTCCTACACTCAGACACACTTTCTGTCTCTTCATGGTTATATTGTAATTTGGTTAGATCAATAGTCAGTGTTTACATTATTATGTCTCTGTAAACACTGTTCATAGCTGAGCTGTGTAATATATATGCTTTGATTATTTTTCCTTTCCCACACATCATTTTGTTTCTAGAGTTAATAATTGTTACATTTTTGTTTATTTTGTTTTCTATGTAGTAATTCAAGTCCAGACTTTTCTCTGGTTGCCTAAATCTCCCCTCCATATATTCACTTGCATCAGATATTCTGCCAGCTTATCTTCCTGAAGAATCTCTCCCAGAGCCTTTTGAACTGCTGTAATCTGGGCTGTTCGCCTTCTCTGGTGCGCAGATCTCCCTTCACCATTGTCCTGGGGATTACCGTAGTTTTTTGTTTCTATGAATCTCCGTTTCCAGAATCTTTCTTGGCTTATTCCTTTATTTTGGTGAAACATATCCTTTAGTAGCTTGCTGAGAAATGGTGCATGAGAGGTAAACTTTTTTAGACCTTGATTGTCTGAAAATATCTTTATGCTATCATCACAATTGATTGGCTATGTATAGAATTCTATAGAATATTCCATTGCCTTCCACCTTCCCAAGTTGCTCTTGGTAAGTCAGAAGCCATTCTGATTTCCGGTCTTACTGTTTCTTCCTCCTTTTTTGGAAGGTGGGGACTTCTCTCTGTCCACAGGATTCTGAAATTCTGTGATGCTCCTTGGTGTGGATCTGTTTTCATCTACTGTGCAGAGAACTTGCAGGGCCTTTTCAATCTGGAACGTATCTTTCAGGCTGGAAATATTCTTGAAATTATTTTGTTAGTGATTTCCTCTCCTCTGTTTTCTCTCCTTCTGGAAGGCTCTCATTTGATGTTAGACTGTTTTTCTGGTTCTCTTCTTTTTCTCTTCAGTTTTCCAGTTCTCTTTCTCTCTTTCCTTTTTTGGTTCTACTTGCTAAGACATTTCTTCAGCTTTATTTTCAAACCCTTCTATGGAGTATTTTTATTTCTTATATTATTTTAATTTTATTTCTCTGAGGAAATCTATACATGTTATCTGTTTTCTTAAGTGTTCTTGCATATACTATTTCCTCCAAGCTGCTTTCTTTTCTTTTGTTTTAACCCCTGTATAACATGTTAGATGTTTTCGTTAGGTATTTGGTGATCCTTTGCTCTCTGTTGACTTTTATGAGTAGGACAGCAAAAAGTTGATTAGGAGCTTTGTATGTTTAGACAGGGCTCTTTGTGTGTGGTTTCCATTGTAAAATGACCTATGTGGGCCATATTTCAGGAGCCCCCAGTGTCAGTGTCTTTAGATCTTTGCTCTTTAGGAGGTCACAGTTGCTAGAGGACTTCCAGTCTCCTGCCTGGCTGCCAGCATTCTTGGAGGTGGGTAGGCTGGAGATCTCAGCATTCAATTGGTGAACTTCAACTTATTCCCTCTGTTTTTAATCTTACAGCTTTGCCCTCAGCTGTGTGTGGTGTCTCCCTATCCAGAGACTCTGTATTTAACTCTCCATAAGGATAAACCTTTCAACTTCTGCCTAAGCAACAGGATCTGGTAATGTTGACTGTTTTAGGCCTACCTTCCTCTCCTCTTCTAGAGGTGCCCCACACTGCCAATTCCTCAATCTTCTGGGTTCTGCTCGTGGACCGTAAGTGGATTGCTTCTCATTCTTCATGCTAACACCAGAGTCAACCTGCTCAGGTTTGCTAAGTCACTTATTAATTTATCCATCTGCTTTTTAAAAAACCTGGTTTATTGAGGTATAATGGGCATACAATAAATTGTATGTAGGTCCCATTTCTCTGTTCCCCTTTAATGCAACATCCCTAGAAAGAGTTGTGTATATTTACTATCTTAAATCCTTTTTTCCCATTCTCTCACAAACCCATTCCAGTCAAGCCTGTATCCCTCCCACTCCACCAAAACTGCTAATCAAGGTCACAGTGACCACCATGTAGCTAAATTAAATGGTCAGTTCTTTTTTTTTTTTTAAAGATTGTCACCTGAGCTAACAGCTGTTGCCAATCTTCTTTTTTTTCCTTCTTCTCCCCAAAGCCCCCCAGTACAAAGTTATATATTCTAGTTGTAGGTCCTTCTGGTTGTGCTGTGTGGGACGCCACCTCAGCATGGCCTGATGAGCAGTACCATGTCCATGCCCAGGCTCTGAACCGGTGAAACCCTGGGCTGCTGAAGCAGAGTGCCTAAACTTAACCACTCGGCCACAGGGCTGGCCTGTAAGTGGTCAATTCTTAATCCTCATTATACTTAACCTCTCAACAGCATTTGTACAATTTGACATCTATATCCATGAAACCATCACCACATTCAAGAAAATGAACATATTCCTCATCCCCAGAAGTTTCCTCAGCTTCTTTGTAATCTCTCCTTCCAGCCCCTCCCTTCCCTAAGCAATCACCAAACTGCTTTCTGTCACTGTAGATTAGTTTGCATTTTCTAGAATTTTATAGAAATGACATCATACAGTTGGTATCTTTTTTTGGTCTGTCACTCAGTGTGATTTTTTTGAGATTCATCCATGGTTTTTTTGTTTTGTTTTGTTTTTTGAGGAAGATTGTCCCTGAGCTAATGTCTGTGTCCATCTCCTTCTACTTTATATGTGGGACACCACCACAACATGGCTTGGTAAGAGGTGTGTAGGTCCACACCTGGATCCAAACTGGTGAACCCCAGGCCACTGAAGTGAAGCATGCAACCTTAACCACTATGCCACAGGGCTGGCCCCTGAGATTCATCCATGTTTTTGCATATGTCACTAGTTCATTGTCTGTTATTGCTGAGTAGTATTCCATTATATGGAATATAATATATGGATAGCACAGTTTGTTTTGTTTCCAGTTTTTGGCTGTTACAGATAAAGCTGCCACAAACATTTGTGTCCATGCTTTTGTATGGACGTATGCTTTCACTTCTGGATAACTAAGAATGGAATGGCTGGGTCACATGGTAAGTATACGTTTAACTTTTAAAGAAACTGCCAAGCTGTTTTCCAAGGTATTTATAGCATTGTACAGTCCCACCAGCAGTGCATGAGAGTTCTAGCTACTTCACATCCTCGTGAACACTTAGTGTGGTCAGTCTTTTTATTTTTTATTTCTTTTCCTTTTTCTCCCAAAGTCCCATGGTACATAGTTGTATATTTTTAGCTGTAGGTCCTTCTAGCTGTGGCATGTGGGATGCCTCCTCAGCATGGCTTGATGAGTGGTACCATGTCCATGCCCAGGATCAGAACCTGCAAAACCCTGGGCCGCCAAAGCAGAGCGCACAAACTTAACCAATTGGCCACGGGGTTGGCCCTAGTCTTTTTAATTTTAGGTATTCTGATAATTGTGTAGTCTGTTGGTTTTTGTTTGTTTGTTTGTTTTTGCTGAGGGAGATTCACCCTGGGCTAACATCTGTGTGAACCTTCCTCTTTTTGTATGTGAGTGGTTGCCACAGCATGGCCCCTGACAGACGAGTGGTAGGTCTGCACCTGGGAACCAAACCTGGGCTGCTATAGTGGAGTGTGCTGAACTTAACCACTAGGCCACCAGCGCAGGCCCCCCATTGGTTTTTTTAGCTTGCTGTCATATTTCTCATTCTTTGTCCTTCCCTATGGGTTTATTTGTTTTAAAAGTTACTTTAATCAGTGGAATAGAGCAGTGAGTTCAGAAATAGATTCACATTAATATGGGAAGTTGCCTTTTCATGAAGGTTCAAAGTCGGTTTAGTGGAGAAAGGATAGTCTTCAACAAATGGTGCTAGAACAATAATACATTCATTTGCAAAAACATAAACTTCAACCTATAGCTCACACTTTATATGAGCATTAACACAAAATAGACATCAACTTAAATGTAAAACATAAAACTATGAAGTATTTTGAAGAAAACATGGGAGAAAAATCTTCACGACCTTGGGTTAGACAAAGAATTCTTAGATATGACATCAAAAGCATAATCCATTAAAGAACAAATTGATGATTGGGCTAAATCAGAATTAAAATCTTTTGCTCTGAGAAAGACATGTTACCAGAATGAAAAGACAAGCTTACAGACCAAGAGAAAATATTTGCAAATCACATAGCTGACACAGGACTTATGTCCAGAATATATAAAGAACTCTCAAAACCCAACATTAAAAAATACCCATTAAAAAAAGGGGCAAAAGATTTGAACAGAAACTTCACCAAGGAAGATACGTAATGGCAAATAAGTGCATGAAAAGGTATTTAATATAATCATTAGTGTTGAGGGAAATGCAAATTAAACCCACAATGAGATGCCACTACCTACCTATTAGAATGGTAAAAACACCCATACACCTGAGAGAGAAGTGCCACCAAGTGTCAACAAGGATGCAGAGCAGCTGGAACTTTCATCCATTGCTGGTGGGAATGCAAAATAGTGTAGCCACTTTGGAAAACAGTTTAGCAGTTTTTTATAAAGTTAAACATAGATTTACCAGATGATCCAGCAGTCCTACTCTTAGATATTTACCCTAGAGAAATGAAAACATATGACCACACAAAGACTTGCGTATGCATGTTTATAGCAGCTTTATTCGTAATCACCAGAACCTGGAAACAGCCCAGATATCCTTCAATAGGCAAATGGATAAATGAATTGTGGTATTTTACTCAGCAATAAAAAGGAACAAACTTGATAAATGCAAAAACATGGATGAATCTCAAAGGTATTATGTAAGTGAAAGACGCCGGTCTCAAGAGTTTATATACTTTAAAATTCCATTTATATGACATTCTGGAAAAGGTAAGACTAAAGGGGTGGAGAACAGATCAGTGGCTGGCAGAGGATGGGGTGGGGGAAGGGTTTGACTACAAAGGGGCAGCCCTGCTTTCTTTGTTTCCTGTAAGTTCTATTTTCCTCTTCAGTAGGCTCATTTCCTTGGAGTATTTCCCACCTGTTTTTCCACAGCAGCTCATCACTGAACCCTTCAGCTTGGCTCAAGTGGGAACATTTTGCTTGGGGGGGAGTGCGGGGTAAATAGTTGTTTGCTTATTTCCAGATAAGTCTGGGAATATTCTTATGGTAATGGATACATGATACAGTACTTCTAGGGATGGAGGAATGGGCTGCATCAACCTATGGTGTCATTTTTGCTTGAAAAATATATCTTTGGTACTAAAACCTTACCCAGAAGAGAATAGTAGATTACACAGAGCTTCTAGATTTTGATGTGGGTTAGAACTGAAAAATGAGATGTCTTTAAACTCTTTTTTCCTTCTCTCTTTGATAAGTGATATAATGTGGTTTGGACACTCAGAGATTCCTGAGATTCCAGGTTCTGGTTGATGATTTACTGCAAAATTGCTTATAAATTGAAGTAGAAAATGTTTTGCAGACCTGGCAGCTTTCTGGCTTCACACCCATTTGTCACCCAGCATTTCCCTTTGTGTATAGAACAAGAATTAATTAGGCTGCACTGCAGGAAAAGTTTATGGCTATAATTTATATAGGATGAATTTCTTTTTAAAGAGACAGCATTGTTTTGTTATACCTATATACATATAAGTGTGTATGTAGAGAAAGTGTTTTTTTCCCCTTAAAGCAGTGTCTTTGAGCTTCTGGAGTAGACACTCATTTTTCTGCCTAATGCGAGATGTTGGTGGAATAGATGCTTTTTATAGTGATTGCTTTCTGATCAAACTGGTGATTTTTTGTTTCTTGTTTTTAAATTCACTGTATACTAGTGAGCAGCCCTCAGTTTCAGATTTTCATTTTAGACATTGGTCAGACTTGTCTGGTTTCCAGAGCTTTGTATTCTTTTGGTCTCTTCGAAGACTTAGGATTCTGCCTTTTTTAGGGTCTTGTTCATTCAATTAATGTTTTCATAATCAATGCAAGTCAGAACTTGCAATTTGTTCCTGATTTGCACATTAAAGAGCTCCATTAATTAAGAATCCTGGTGTTTGGCGTGTTCCCGCAGGCTCTGTGCATTATTTACATGGTAAAAGTGCAAGATGCAAGTTTCTCAGTTGTAGTGGCGATTGCAAGTAGTCCTGCTTTTCCTTTCTTTCTTCTTCTTTTTTTTCTTTTTGCTTGTGAATAACAGTTATATTCGCAACTCATTGAATCTCCTTAGGGATACATTGTACCAAAATAGGAACAAGTGATCCAAATGAGAAGGCAGCAGTGGAAGAGTAGAAAGTAAATCCTTTGTTTGAAGGGGAAAATTCCCCTGGAAGACAGAATTTGTGTGTTTGGTTTTTGTTGGTTGTTTCACTTGGCTAAGTATAGGAAGTGTAATAGTTGAGTAATATTGAGTTGTAATTCTGTTTACTCTGAATTTGCAGATTTTTTTCTCTCGATAATAGTGGTTGTACGGATAAATGAAGTTGCCTTTCATAACCCAAATAACCCCAGAAATTGAGACAAACATATCCCTATGCTTATGTCAAGTAAGCTGTTTCAGGTTTGGAGTTGCTTTTTCATGAAATCACTTTCCAGAGGGTTTGGGTTCTGTTACTATTTCTTTTGGAAGCCTGGTGTAAGCCATCTTGATGTGTAAGAGGGTATAAAAGCAGTTGGAACCATGAAATCAGATCACTGGTTCAGCAGGTTCCTCCTCTCCAATGTTAACCATGGCTAATGCTTACCTACTCATAATGTATTTTCTTAATAGTAGCGAGTGTCTTTAATAGCATCTTTAAAAATACCATGAGAAGCTGCAAAGCATTTTTCAAAAGAGTAGAGAGACATTTTTTCCCTGATATTTATGAAACTAGTTAGGGATTTTATGGGAATTAGTTTAATTTGTCCTTATGCTCTTCTATTACGATACATATATACATAAAATCTTCACTATAAAGAACGTATAAACAGTATACATGTGTGTAAAAGAAAAAGTAAAAGTTCTCCCACTTTCCCAAATCCCCATACCTCCTTCTCAGAGAAAACCATGTGGGGTATTCTTCCAGGCATTTCAAAATGTCTATATTTTCTTCCACTATTTATATTTTTCCATGAAGTTTTAATGGAAGTTTGACAAGGAGAGGAGGTGGGTGTGTGGGTGTGAGAAAAAAACATAGGCTATAATGTTACTTATGAATTATCTTAGAGAACATCTATGTCATGATAACTTTAAGATATAATTCTCTCTTGATTATTTTTAATTATTATATTGACCCCAAATAAGTATGCTGGTATGATTTGCTTTGAAAATTTGTTATCCTTGACTTTAGCTTGAGTTCTTTGGTAATTTTTAATTACCTTTCATATAATATTGATTATTTTGCTTGGTGTTTAGTCTCAAATCTACTGGATTGTATTTTTCTTGGGGCAGTTGAGTAAATTTGCCTCTGGATAAATCCAAAATGCTACTATTTTGAGAAGAGTTCTTGCTAGCTATTTACACTATTTCCTGTAAGAAAAATTTTTATAGGTAGACAAGCTGTTCAGACAGTCTTAGAGATTCTTACATCCTAAAGATGGTACATAATCTATGCGACATGAATGTCAGCAGTGGTGAGGGTTAGCGGGAAGGGCCGAGACAAACATTCTAACTCAGCTAGTTAGAAAGCGTTTCTGGTCTTCAGTAAGACTTGTAAGATCCTAAGAACATGAGTGAAAAGGAAACAAGTGCGACATTTTGAGAATCAGGATTATCAGTTTGCTTCTATCTTGGTATTTTTACTATGCAAGTACAATGCTAGATGCCAGTATACTCTGAGAAAAATAGCTCCCAGTTGTTAACTGTGCGCCACTCCCCAAGCACAGTATTAAGTTCTTTACAAATGTCTTGTTTAGTTCTCACAGCGACCTGTGAAATAGGTGCTCATGACTGTGTTGTACGTGGGAGGAAATCCAGTCTTGGAGAAGCTGAGGAACTTGAGCCAGGTCACAGAGGCAAAGCCAGTGTGGAAAGGGAGGTCGACCCTTCATAACCTCTGCTCTTGGCCATACGGCCCAGTCACCGTGCGTGCAGTTTAACTCTTCTTTCTGGGTTTCTTTTTCTTTTTAAAGAAAATGTGAAGGATTAAAGAAATGGAATAAATGCCAAAGCTTAAAGGAATGAAGGCAGAAGAGATGTGGAGATGAATTTGTTGTAGAACAGAAGGCTTCGAGTGCAAGTAGTAAATTTATCCTTCCATTTTTCTGAAGACTTTCCTGCACACTGTTTTTTCAGTAAGAGAGCTAGAGGGGCACCAGGAGATCAGCTGATCTGGTCCCTCTCCCGTAGGCGGGTGAGACCTTCTTAAGTGATAAAGAAATAGATAAGTAGATTTTTTTTCTTACTATAAATGTACTTACTCATTTTATAAAATTTAGAAAATGGCCATGTGAAAGTAAAATAGTCTTCCCTGATTCCAGCAGCTAGAGCTAAGTACTTTTAATATTTTGGTATATGGTATATGTATCTTTTCTAATTTTTTCTTCTTCCTGTGGATGTGGAGTTAGAACAAAAATGGAACCATATTCTGTATTCTGTTTTGAAATGTTTTTTTCTACGTAGCACAGATCATGAATGTTTTTCCGTGTCATTAAATATTGTTCTACAGCATTATTTTTAACGGCACCATAGACTTTCCATCATATGGATGGTTTAACCAGTTCTCTATTGGACATTTGGATTGTTTTGTTTTTCATTTTTATAAGTAATTCAATAAACATCATTGTTACTAAATCTTGACTCACGTCCATGATAACTTTGTTGCATGAAAGAAATTTCTAGATGTGGAATTAGTATGTTTTCTAAGAATATACAGAATTTTAAGGCTTTTGATCTGTATCACCAAGTTGCCCTCCAGAAAGGTTGTTATCAGTTTACGTTCTCACCTTCTCTATGTGAATGTTTTCCCTTATCCTTGTCGACACTGGCTATCATAACTTTGTTTCGTCTTTGTCACTTTGATAGGAAATGATTTCTGCTTATTTTAATTTACATTTCCCAGTGTTTAATGAGGGTAAACATTTTTTCCCTTACGTTCATTGGTCCTGGGTGTTTCTTTGGTGAATCCTACAGGGAAATTTTTAACCTAGTTCTGGGGATGGGTGCTCTCCTTGTCAGTCAACTTTATGGCCACCTCCAGTGTCTCCTGCTTTTATTTCAATATGTTTCTTGTTTGATTTCTGTTGACAGGGAGAATTACATCTACCTCAGAAGACCTCTTTGTTTTCTTGAATGACTTTATTTAATCTTCATTACCTTTTAAAAAAAAATCATAAAAGTTGGTACTAAAAATATTCTTTTTCAAACAGTACTGACCCCTGCCCCTGAACAGTACTGACATATGTAACCTGGATTGTGAAAGTCCTTTTTTTCCCCTACTCTTAATAGTGCTCTCCAGAGATTACCATTTTTAACAATTTGTTGTGTATCCTTTCAGATACTTTATGTCAATTTAAACTTTTTTAAACTATAAATGAAATCATGATTTCATTTTCGCATGTTATTGAATATAAATCTACCTTTCCTTTCTTTAAAAAAATATTTTGCTACCTTTGTTTTCTTTTTCGTGAGGTAATTTAAAGTGAATTGCAATCATCATGCCATTTTGCCTCTAAATACTTCGTAAATGGCTCTAAAAAGTAAGGATGTTTCTTACATAACACTATCATCTCACTTAACCAAAATTACTTCCTAATAGTCATCTAATTTGTCCACTCCATATTGAGATTACTTCAGTTATTCCAAAAAAGTATTTTATGGTTTAGTTTATTCAAACCAATTCCATTTATACTCCTTTTCAACAGCTACACAGAAAGTTATCTACCTAAACTAAATTAATTTAACCAGTCCCCTATAAATGAGCACTTAATGTGTTTGCAACTTTTACCTATTATAAACCATGCTAAAAAGAATGTTTTTTTACCTGCCTCTTTGCTTTCTTAGCTGATTGTTTTATTGGGATTAGTTTCTAGAAGTGGAGTAGCAGGGTCAAGAGGTATGTGTGTATAAAACTTGGATATGTTTTGCCAGATTGCTTTCTGGATATGCTGTGCTCATTAAAGTCTTATCAGTTGTGTGTGGAGAATGCCCCCTTCTTACATTCTTGCCAGCACCGAGCATTGTCAGAAAAGATCACATTGTTTTGTTTGTTTTGTTTTTTTAGAGAGGCTAAGCATCTTTTCTGATTTATTTGGCCATTTGAATTTTAGAAACTATTAATCCATTTCTTAGCATTCTCTTTTTGAGATCAAGCAAATATTCCCTTATTTTGTCTTACTGGACCTGCCTTCTGTCCACCTGATTTGGGCTTCCTTTAGTTTCTCCACTCTGTTTTTCAAGTGTGGAAACCAAATTTGGACATGACGTTTTAGTAAGCCTCACTAGTATTTTTCTCATGTGGTGGGATTGGGGAGGGTGGTTTTGTCTTTTTAGTACTTGAAAATGTCATTACACTTTGTTTTCCAGATAGTTTTGATACATAACCCATAAGGATACATTGATCTAGAAATGAAAAAATGTGCAGTTGTTTTTAAGCTTGTAGTAGTGTTTCATTTTCTTCATCTGCATAATGGTGACATAATAATAGTACCTATCTCAAAGGATTGTTAGGAGGATTTGAATGAGTTAATACATATAAAGTGCTTAGGCTAGTGCCTGGTACTTAGTAGGTCCTCCTCAGTAAGTGCTGTTAATCGTGATAGTACAGTCTGTTCTTTTCTTTGCTTGCTTGCTTGCTTGAGGAAGATTAGCCCTGAGCTAGCATCCGTGCCAGTCTTCTTCCACTTTTTTTTATATGTGGGTTGCTGCCACAACATGGCCAAGGAGTAGTGTAGGTCCATGCCTGGGATCCGAACCTGTGAACCCCCGGTTGCTGAAGCAGAGCATGCTGAACTCAACCACCGCACCATGAGGCCAGCCCTGGTACAGTCTTTTCTTAGGCTATATCTCTATGGCCCCAGTATTTGTTTCTCTCCTTTTAAAAGGGTTATGTAAATAATTACTAGTACTGTCCTTACAGTTAGTTTGAAGACTTGAAATGCGCACATAAAAAGTACCTGCCCAGGGAATATTAGGATCTGTTTTTTTTTTTTTACCAGTTATTCATTCAACAACTGGAATCTACCAGACCAAGCACACCAGGGTGAATAGTTCATGGTCCCTGCCTCAGGGAGCTCCTAGTAAGGGATGGAGATAGGTACACCACTTTTAAAGCATAAGACATCGTTTAAGCAGCTTCTCAAAGTATTTCATTTTGGGTTGGCAAATAAACAGTGCTAGTCTTACTAAATTCAAAGAAACACAAAATAATCTTTTATTTTCCGATGCTGTTTTTCCATCAAAGTGGTGATAATTACTAAACCTTAATGAGTACGAATTGTAACATTTGTAAGTTCTTATATCTGGTAAAATGGTTTCGAGTCTCTTAGGAGTTGTCTGTACATCTTACAGTTAGTGTCTTCTAATATGGAAAAATTTGATTACTTTGCTTCTGTTAACAAAGGTCAGTTTGTTGAGGATACATAGTTATTGAAGTTAGCCAACATGCAGTCCACATTTTGTTTGCTTGTCGGCATTTAGATTTGGAAATGATAGTGTAATTAGATGTTCTGTCATGTGTCTTAGGAATTGTTTCTCTGGAACTGAAATATTTGTGGAATACTTTTTATGGCCAGGTGACGTGTTGGATGGTAGAATGACAGGACACGGTCTCTGTTCTCCAGCGCTTACAGTGTAGTGCCATCAGACTCACAGTTCAATATAAGTGCTGTAGCAATGATATGAATGATGCTGAGAGAGGAGTGATGAACTCTGTGCAGGAATCTCCGTTTTTGGAGGAGCTGTCTCCAGACCCAGACTAAACAGAGAATCTGGGCACTTGCTTAGGAACAGTTTCACTACCTAAGAGGCTGTTTACTTAGAGACTTTTTAATATGAAAGGATCAGGCTATCATATGAAACAAGAGGGTTACTTGGATTGTGGTTCTAATTTTGTTTTAAATGTTTCTTTACTTCAAAGTTTACTTTAAATTTTAATAGTATTTTAAATTATAAAAGTAATACATGCTTATAAAATATTCAAACAGTTCAAAAGTGTATCAAATAAAAATGAATGGGTCCCCACTCTCCCTGGGTAACTCTTGTTAGACAGTTTAAACAATTACTTGTAAATAAACTTGGATTTTAAGTACTTTGTATTCTAAGCATTTACTCTGTTTAAAGGGGAAAAATAAATGTCCCTTTTTAGGAGAGTACTCCAGAGCAGTGGAGGTTGTCTGGGAACTGTGAAGTGGAAGGTAACTGTAGTGGATTTCAGGAAGTACATTGATCAGTTAGATTGCTGTGTCCTATAGGGCTTTTTAAGGATTTATTGACACACTTCATCAAGGTATTTGAGAGAGTATTCAGGGAAACCTAAGAAATTCTGCAGTTCTTTTCCCTTCCTTATAAATTCATGCCTGGTCAGAAATTACAGCTTGAGTGGGATGTCCCTTCACAGAACTCAAATGCACACTATCTATCATGTTACTTAGTGTGGCAGTAATGTAAAATGTTAAGGGTTTTTTCTTTTTGTTTCTTTCTGTGAAGGGGCTCACCCAACATATTTTATCGTATGTCTCTTCATCTCTCCCTTAGTTCACCTTCCACTTACTCCCCCAATTCCCCACATCGTTCTCTTAAGAGAAAAAAATAAGTTTTGTCCACCGAGTCCTCTTTGTTATTTGATTTAATATGTCTTGGGTTGAATGTTTCTCACAAAAACACTTTGCATTCAGAATTAGCCTCTCAAACCGTTTCCTCCACAGGCCCCTCATAGATTGCGCGCCTTCTACTGTGGTGCCCTCTGAGGTGTGAAAACCCAAGTCTGCTTTCTACTTAGCTGTCATGATTTTAGAATATAAGTCCCCACGCTCTGCTTTGAAAAGTGATCCTGGTGGTTATTTTGTACCATTAAAAAAAATTCGACTTTAGGTCCACAGACCCAACCAACACACTGGGGTAGAGCTCCTTATGCTATTCCAGTTAAAACCACAGTCCTCAGGATAGCTCATCCATTTATCTCTAAATGTGGGAGTACATGCACACACGTGTAAATGTGTATACATCCATGGATATATAAAAATTCTAGTTGGACACACACTCGAAATGATAGCAGCTCATCCATGTGGCTGGTGGTAAGGAGTTTGTAACCTGCAGTCCTCTTTCTTACTGCTAATGCCATTCTGCTTGGGGAATATAGAACAAGCCCAAACAGTAATACTGACAGAATTCGGAATTATGATACAGTGGGGCCTTCACGTAATTCTTTGTTGAAGAAGTTAGGGCCTAAATGTTAAGGCTTATTGTTATTCTGAGTTGATAATCTCTGCCTTGCTTTAATAATTTTTCCTCATGCCTGGGTAGCCTGCGAGTTGCACAATAATCACTCACACAGCTTTGTAATCAATGCCCAAAGTAATAGGATTCCTCTGGCCACCGGCAATTAATAAATTTGTGTCTTTTTTAAAACACTAGCAAGTCGGGCCTGAAATACGACTGACTGGCTCTCCTCATTTGCATATTTATTGCAGTGGAAAAATTCTTACCAGATGATTGATGCTGAGCCTGCCTCTTGAATTCCAAGCAGCACATTATTATGAAATGAAAAATGCCGGCCATACAGTTGATTAAAGTTGAAGACAGTGGAATCGGTGTTTTTTAAGATTGTGGGAGAATTAAAGGCATATTTTAATAGATGTTGACAAGAAGTGAACTAACAAAAGCAAAGCAAAGGATTTGCTTGAAAAGATTTAATCAAACGTCTTTCTTGGGGGATTAATTGCCGGGGATGACTAGTGCAAGTGGCAGGCTTGTGTGGATTTGAATGAAAAGTATTGTTCTCAGGCCGATATCTCGTGTGTCATTTTGACCTATAGTTTAGCTCTAGTTCTAGAGTTACTTTTGAAGGAGAAAAAAAATGCTCTTGTATTCTGTACATTCTAGTTCAATATATTTATCTGGGGTAATAGGAATGTGGGAGTTTATGTATCCTTGTACATAAATAATTGTATGTTTGCATATTTATTTTTAAAATAACTGTATAGATATTTAAAAACTGATAAGGTAAGCTTTATTTTACATTATGCATTCACTGTTCCTGTTCCCCCCCATCCCCTTGCCAGAAGTTTTACTTATTGGTTTATAATCTAATTAATGTACTGTGTGCCCATGTCCAAACTCATTCTCTGCCTACAATTTTGTTTATGTCGAACAGCCTAGATGAATCAGGGAAAAAAATAAAGCTGTTAGGTGAAAATGGTTTTTAGATTGGTGACATTTTATATATAGAATGCTTGCATATGGGTAGCATGTAAATGAATACTTAATACAGGAATCTGTGAATACTAGTTCAATCCTAGCTCTGTAGATCAGTACAAGCAGAGTTTAAGATTTTCAACATGTGAAAGATGATTTTTTGGTAGTAATATATGTTCTATTTCTACAGCATTTTTAAATTTGCAAAATACCTTAATATATAAAAACATATTTATTGTTTTTCACCTTAATGCTGTGAGATAAACAAGCAAAGGATTATCTGCATTTTATAGATGAGAAAATTGAGACTCAGATTAAATTGGTCCACTCAGTATAAAATGCCTGGTCAGTGATAGAGTCAGTTAGAATGGGGGGGCTCCCGACCCTTAGTGAAGTGCTCTTTTCCTCTATTCTCTTGGAAAATTATTCCTAAAGCTGGTGCCCAGATGCTTAGGATGAATCTTGGTAATATGGTGAGGCGTATGTCCTTCTTATTCTCCTCTTAAGGGAAAGGCCTCTGGAAATGGACCATGTAGGACGAAATAAACATATATATCCTTGACAGTCTCCATTTGTTTTGTGGCCACATGCCAAGAGGGGGACACAAGAAAGTATATTCGTCTGCTGCTTTTCTCAACTGTTAACTCTGACAGTAATTGGGAGAAAAATTGGAGGTGAATTAGAAACTGTTGATTCCATTCTCTTCATTATTCAGAGCATTGAACAAATAGAGTTCAGCCCTATGTAAATGATAAAGGGGGATTGTTTTGTTTTGTTCTGTTTTTTGGCTGGGAACAATTCACTGTTGGATTTGAGCCCGCGGGAGGGAGTCTTTCCCCACTCTTGTCAGCTGTGGCTTTGAGGAGGCCTACCGTATCCAGCAAAGGATTGCCCCTGGTCTCTTCAGGCTTCCCATAAAATCTTACTAGAAGGCCCTAATATTGCAAAGAAATGGGAATTGGGTTCTGTCTTCTAAATCTCTTTGCAGGAAGTTGTCCATGTATTGGCCACCAGTGACTTTACTTTGATAAACATTTTTTTTCTTGGTGGTTAGAAGCACAGAATTGCAGATTTCATCTCTGGTAGGTCTCCTGACACTTTGATGCATGGTGGTGCTATCCCTGAATGGAGCTTAAATACTTCAGGGCTACTTTCTGACTGGGTGAAGGGGTATATAAAATGAGAACATATGAGAGAGTATTAACAGAAAGGCACACTTTGATTTACTGATATTGGCTCTCTGTTTTCTTGTTGGATTGATATGCTGTCTAATATATCTGCAATGGATTTTTTAAAACTGACTTGAACAAAATAAAAGGGCTTGTATAGCTACTTGAAAGTAGCCCTTAAAAGTAGTAGTCGTCTCGTTGGATGTTTTCACAATTCTTGGTTATGCTACGTGTTAGAGTCAAATTATGACTTGCTCGTCGGGGGCAAGAAGCTATAAACATTATAGAGTGCTTTGCAGCTTCTTCCCTGCATGGTTCTTGAGTTCATATTTTAGATCATGGACACATGATACCTAGAGGAAGTAAGGGACAGGCACTTGCTTTTGCTGTGCTATGTAATTTTTTATTGTGGTAAAAAACATGGCATAAAATTTACCATCCTAACCGTTTCTAAGTGTATAGTTCAAAAGTGTCAAGTATATTCACATTGTTGTGCAACCGATCTCCAGAACTTTTTCATCTTGCAAAACTGAAGCTCTATATCCATTAAACAACAACTCTGTATTTCTTCCTCCCCAGCTCCTGGCAACCACCACTACTTTCTGTCTCTATGAATTTAACTACTCTAGGGACCTCGTATAAGTGGAATGATACAGTATTTGTCTTTCTGTGACTGGCTTATTTCACTTAGCGTAATGTCCTCAAGGTTCATCCATGTTGTAGCATGTCTCAGAATTTCCTCCCCCCCCTTTTTTTCTTTTTTGAGGAAGATTGGCCCTGAGCTGACATCTGTGCCCATCTTCCTCTGTTTTATGTGGGACACCTGCCACAGCATGGCTTGATAAGTGGTGCGTAGGTCCATGCCAGGACCACCAAAGCGCAGCATGCAAACTTGACCACTACACCACTAGGCCGGCTCCAGAATTTCCTTTCTTTTTAAGGCTGAATAGTATTCCTTTTTGTTGTTGTTCATTTTGACTAGAGTCAAGACTGAAGGATTATAGATGATTTCTTCTATATAGAGATGACTGAGATGGTAGAATTATTTATTATACCCTGGTCTTGGGATTTTTAAAAGTATTTTTTTAATTGTGGTAAAATACACATGACATAAGTTTTTACCATTTTAACCGTTTTTTTTTTAAAGATTTTATTTTTTTCCTTTTTCTCCCCAAAGCCCCCCAGTACATAGTTGTATATTCTTCGTTGTGGGTCCTTCTAGTTGTGGCATGTGGGACACCGCCTCAGCGTGGACTGATGAGCAGTGCCATGTCCGCGCCCAGGATTCGAACCAACGAAACACTGGGCCGCCTGCAGCGGAGCGTGCGAACTTAACCACTTGGCCACGGGGCCAGCCCCCCCATTTTAACCGTTTTTAAGTGTACAGTTCAGTATCAGTAAGTACATTCACATTGTTATGCAACCATCACCACTGTCCATCTCTACAACTTTTTTATCAAGTAAACTGAAACTCAGTATCCATTCAACCATAAGACCCCATTCCCCGCCTCTCCCCAGCCCCTGGTAACCAGTATTCTATTTTCTCTTTCTGTGAATTTCACTATTTTAGGTCCCTCATATCAGTGTAATTATACAGTATTTGTCCTTTTGCAACTGGCTTATTTCACTTAACCTGATATTTTCAAGGTTTGGTCTTGGGAATTTTGAAGATAACTTTGCAAATGCAAAATTGATTTCTGGCTTCACTTTGAAAAATGTGGAGTCTGTCTCTTAAGATGTAGCCATTTCTAGAAAAGGAGGTGAAAACAGTGGTTAAGGCTTGCGTAGAATTTTGACAAGATGAGATCTCTGCATTTTTATGGGCTTCCTTCCAGGTATTAGTAGTATCTTTTCTATTTTCTTAAGGTTCTTGCTACAACATATACTTTCAGAACCTTAGTTATTATGGGATATCTGTTTACAGTTCTCAGCCCTTTTGCAAATGATCATTTGTGGTAACCTAAAATTTGTGGATATCATTTCTATGTTTTGCTGTCCTCATTTCTTTAAAAATTTTCCATACATTTACATAATTTTGCATTGTTTTACTTACACACTTAGCACATTTAGACTGAATAATTCTTGCCTTTAAAATTGTTACATGTTTATTCTTCTTTTTCTTCTTGCCTACTTTTCATCTTGTTTATACTTAATCCATTTCCCAAAAACTGACAGACCAAATAATAATTCTGTATTACTTTTTTCTTCTTCATGAGAATTACCTTTTCATCTCCATATTTGGTGGAAAGTTTTTTTGTTTTTGTTTAAGATTCAGAGCAACAAGTTGAGAATCTTGATTTGGAATGCAAGGCATTTTGGATTTTGGGGGTAATATTTATGTATTGAGGTCCTCCCAAGTGGTATGGGTGTGTACCGATTAGAAAAGGATTAGAATATAGAACTTAGGAAAGATGTGATCAAGGGTCTTATGTTATTTTAAACAAGGAGGTTGTATTTATATAGCTTATATGCAGATTACTGAAGGAATGCAAAGTACTTATTGGGTCAGACCCATCTGAGAAGGCTTTCTCAGGTAGGTTAGTTCTTAGCCTTATGTTGAAATATAATGCTCTAGTATGATAGAGAGAGAGAGCTTGTCCATCTCATGTGTTGGGGTCCCATTGATGAAACGGGTTGGGATGTAAAATAGTGAGGAGGCTACTTACGTTGGGCGGGGTAGAAGCAGAAAAGATAGAATGAGACTCATAAAACATGACTTAAACTGAAGTTTGTGTGGGATGAAGTTAGTGTGGACTATAAAATAAAAATGAAAGTAGGGATAGCTGAATGAAAGTAGGGATGTTTGTGAGGTGATTACAGTTACTTAAGAGAAGGAGGGAAGGAGTGACAGAAGCGTGGCCAGAGATAAATGGACCACTGTTAGTGATAATAAGAATGGGAAATACAAGATTTAGCAACTGATTAAATATATAGAATAAGGGCACCAAAATGTCAGTGATCTCCCATGAAAACACATTAAACTGAGAAGAGGAAGTCAGACAAGGGAGAAGTATCAGGTAGGAAGAAAAGAGTTCTGTTTCTGACGTGGTATGTTTGAAGGAGTGATGGAGCATCCATGTGAAGATTTTCTTGCAGTTGCTGGAAATGTGAACGTTTGATTATAGGAGAGACGTCTGAGTGCTGTCAACACGTGACTAGTGATTATCAGTGTCTGATTAGCCCCTTTAGTAGGATGATGCTGATGAAGAAGGTGAGGCTCTGTTCTCAGAGGGCCAGTGTTTATTCTGAAAGTTCTTAGCCATAGACTGTATACTTAATCCTGACCAGCTTTATTACAAGTATATCCTGTTGGCTATGGTGAGAACATATTCTCAACAGGCAAATTTTTTATTTTATTTATTTTTTTGCTGAGGAAGATTTGTCCTTAGCTAACGTCCATGCGCTATTCCTCTGTTTTTGCCTAAGGAAGATTAGCCCTGAGCTAACATCCACGCCAGTCTTCCTCTGTATTTTTGTATGTGGGACACTGGCACAGTGTGGCTCGTGAGTGGAGTAGGTCCGCACCTGGGATCCAAACCTGCAAACCGGGGCCGCTGAAGCAGAGTGCACAGAACTTTAACCACTTGGCCATGGGGCTGGGCCCTTGACATACAAATTTTTAATATACAATTCACTATAAACAGTGAGTCATTAACTTGGGTTTTCATACGTGAATAGAAACTTTCCATAAGGATATGTATGGAAAGATTGAATGAATGAGGTGGCAGCTCAAACCAGAGGCAAACAAGATATCCTGGGAGAGGCGGTGGTGGTAGGAGGGATCCCAGGACTAAGTTGTGCTCTTTAGGAGAAGAGAAGGAATTGCTTAAGGGGTTGATCGATAGAGGGATAAATCCAAGAAGTTGGTGGGTAACCTGTAAAAAAATACCTGAGAAACTAACACCAAAGGAAAAAAAATGATTGGTTATGATGACAGGCGGCAAAGGATTTTGTCAATCTTACTAAATTTAAGAACTCAGAATTTATTGCAGACACTTTTCTAAGCACCTTACCTGTTTCCTTGCTCGTTCCTCGCAACAACCATATGAGGTGGCCACTGTTCCTATTTCCTTTCGGGGAGTCCCTATTTCAGAGAGTTCTTAGTCCCTGCGTACCCTGTGCCCGTCATGTCCCCCTCACCCTCAGCCAGAATTGCTCAGCAGTCATGAGTTCTAGGCATTGCCTACTTTGGAGAATTGTGGATGGTCACTTGTTCCTTCTCTGTGCTTTATTTCCCAGGTCACAAGGCACTTAAAGCATTGTTGAGGTCACTGGTAGATCTTCAAGAAGAGTTGCTTTTCCAGTACCCAGACACTAGGTATCTAGTAGATGGGACAAAGCCCAAAGTGGAAAGGTAAGGAGGGAATGGAACTATGGAGTCCCTAATTTTCTTTTCATCTGAATAGTTTCCCATTATTTTTTAAAAAGAAAGCCAGTCCTTTCCAGGCAGGTATCAGACTTATGTTAGTAAAATAGGAAGAGCTTCTTACATTTAATTGATGGCCAGGATGGCATATAAATTGGAAATTAGGTTTTGGATTTTTATACTTACTTGTGCCTACTTCTGTTTGTGGGCTTCAGCAAAAGACTTGCCTTCTCTTTAGAGCTATTGAAATTAGTAGATGAATGCACATTTTTCAAATTAATGCTTAATTAATGTTTATGAAGCACTTCGTCCCCATCCCATGGAATCACTGGTCACAACCATCTCCTTTGCGTGAGGGAAGAAGCAGTTATTTTGAAGGGTGGAAAGATTTCTGAAAACAGCAGTATAAACCTTTTTCTTTACTGAAATTATCACCTTGGATGAAGAATTCCCCCGTTTATTTGAGCCTGATGTGTGTGGCACCCACTTGCTGTTTTCCCTTGGTCTTATCCTTTCCTCCTTTCTTTTCTACTGAATCAGCTGGAGGGATAAAAGGTAAACTCACATTTATTGAGGACCTACTATGTGATGCAGTCAGTAATCCAGTGAGTGCAACTGGCCATCTGGTTGGAAGTTGCATTGCTTTCTCGTCGCATGTATTGCAGTTTAACAGTGACTCTATTGCTTCCCGCTTTGAGTGGTCTTCCTATTCAGCTTCTCCTCATTTGGCTCAACTAACGTTATTTAGCTTTCCTGAACAACTGGTTACAGGGAGACACATTTCCCTTATTGATTTGAGGATTAAGGTCATAAAAGTATGATTATGTGTTTAATTTTTAAAGACCTTCTTGTAACAGTATGGGCCTGGTTCATATGCATTTCTAATAATGTTTTTACAACCTCATTTATTTTTACGGTTTGCTTACCTTTTAAAAAATATTTTGAAACCCATTATTTTTATATTTATTTGAAAAGTTATATGAGTTTTTGATTGACCTCATGAACATTCTTTTCAAACCAAAAAAAGCCATCCTCCCATCTACGGTGTTATTTAAAATGTAGACAGAATAGGGAAGGCCTAAGTACTCTCAACTTCATGTGAGCCTAGCTTTTTATTTAGGTAATGTTTATTTGCCTTGGATTTAATGTTCTTACTGGCTTTCTAGTGAAGAGGAGATTTCCAGTGAAGATGAAGAGCTGGTAGAAGAGAAGCAGCGGCGGAGAAGGGCCCCAGCGAAGAGGAAGCTGGCGATGGATGACTATCCCGGCTTCATGGCCAAGCGCTTCGCTGACTTTACGGTCTACAGAAACCACACACTTCAGAAGTGGCATGATAAAACTAAGCTGGCTTCTGGAAAACTGGGCAAGGCAAGTGTGTGTGTGTGTGTGTGTGTGTGTGTGTGTGTGTGAGATAGGTTGTGGCACCCTGAAGCAGTTATAAGAAATTGGAACTATAGCTTATTTATATGGATGATGTCATGATATAATGGTAATCAGTCATTTCTGTAGAAAAATTTACTGAATTCCTCCCATTGGGGTTTATACCGTTCAGATGTAGGATTTTAACTATATTAGAAAGAATATTCTATTCTAGAAATTGTGGCCTTGTAAGCGTTCAAGTGTTGGAAATACAAAATACTTTAAAGAAATGGATTTTAAAGCAATTATTATTAAAGGAGCAGAAGTTAATCTCTGGGTATAGGAAAGTAGTATGACCTGCTTAAAACTAATTTTTTTCTGAGAACAATTATAGCCATTCACAAACTCAGTCTTTAACAGAAAGTCCCTCCTGAAAGGAGGGTTGTCTTTTTCTCTGCTGACACAGAAAGATAGAGAAACCAATGTAGCTGCCTTCAGCACAGACTTTCTGCATTATCTGACATGGTTAATGTTGTTTGCAGGGTTTTGGTGCCTTTGAACGCTCCATCTTGACTCAGATTGATCATATTCTGATGGACAAAGAAAGATTACTTCGAAGGACACAGACCAAGCGCTCTGTCTACCGAGTTCTTGGCAAACCTGAACCGGCGGCGCAGCCTGTCCCAGAGAGTTTGCCAGGACAGCCGGTAAGGACTCTATGACGTAGGGTGATTATGGGGAGCACTTTCTAAGAGGCTAACTGAAAAATCTGATCACTTACTTGTGGTATAAGGAGTTAGTGAAAGAAAGGAAAACAATACTATATGCTTTACTAGATTGTTGAGAAACAGAGTATGTAGGAGAACATTCATGAAAAATGGAGCTGTTATTAACTTGTGTATAGTCTTCTCTAATTTTGAGTTTGATATGAGTCTGGTGATGGAAGCATTCATAATCCAGTTTTCTAAATTCAGTTTTAAAGCTGCTTCTTTAGAAGTGTCAGTAGTGGAGCAAGTGTGTACTTCAGGCTTTCCGTTGGATGTTTAGATACTCCAGAAAAGGATCCAAAATTGGAATAATCAGGTTTTTTTGTTTAAAGGAAACTCTTTTATTTATAGAAGAAATATATACTTAATAAATTTTTTTTAAGTTCAGAAGAATTTAAGATGAGAAGTAAAATTCCCCCTAGTCTGAAAATTCCACTCCTCGGATTTAATCAGTGTTCATAGTTGTAACAAGCTTTCAGGTATTTTCTATTCATATAACAATGTACATATACATAAAACACATATACACATATAAAAATATGGTTGTCTCTTTTTTTTAACTAAATTGGATGGATATGTATGTGTGTGCATAACTATATAAAATATTATAAACTATATTTAAAATCTTACAACTTTTTAAATTTAATATATCTTAGACACATTTCCATATCATTACGAAGAGATCTGCCTCGTTTTTCCTGATGGCTACAGGGTATTCCATTGTATGGATTTGTATTATAATTTATTCAAACAATGGATATTTATGTTGTCTCTGGTTTTAGAAACAATTCTAAGGGAAACATTCCTGAGCATTTATATTTGTGTATTTGTGTGACCATATGGATAGATTTCTTGAAGTGGAAATGTTAAATCAAAGAGAAGATGCATTTTAAATCCTGATAGATGTTGCCAAATTGCCTCCAAAAATACTGCATTAATTTCCAGTCCCACCAGCTGTGGGAAAACACAGCTGTATTTTCCAGTACTGAGTATTGCCAGTTTTAGAGGTGAAAAATGGTGTCTTCTAATTTTAATTTGCATGTATTTAATTAGAATGAGGTTAAACGTATTTTTATATGATTATTGACTATTTGTGATTCTTTTTTTGTGAAGTGCCTATTAATATTTTTGCCCATTTTTTGTTGGACTATTTTTCTTCTTTGATTTTGAGAGCTCTTTATGTCTTAAGGAAAACTGTGCTTTGACTATTATACACATTATTTATAGTAGCCACCATACTTTGATAACCCCATTGGGCTCACTCTTTCCTCTCTTCTCTGGTATAGGAGATCCTTCCTGAAGCCCCTGCCAATGCTCACCTGAAGGACTTGGATGAAGAAATCTTTGATGATGATGACTTTTACCACCAGGTGTGATTTTTACACTCTTGTTACAAATCAGGCTTTGGCATTTTAAAACAGCTAATAGAATTCTCTGACCAAAAGGTAGCTTACTTTGGAAGAAGGATAGAGTCAGACAGGGAGTTAGAACTCCTGTGTTCAGAACTGACTTACTGTGAAGTTCTGGATCTGTTGCTTTTCTTCTGTCCTATATTTTTCCTTTTGAAATGACAACAGCCGCAGCTACTTTGTTAGTTGCTGCAGAGTGTAAATTATCTGTGAAACAGTTTCAATTTCTTTGAGTCAGATGGTTACTCTTTCTCAGCCATTTTTGATAATGTTAATGGAGGACTTTTTGTTAGTCATTTGGTTTCTTGTCCTATTACTATTACATTGGGATATGGAGCTAAAGGGCTGGGATCCCAGAGTTCTTGAATTGCTCTTGTAGTCCTATTACCTATTAAATCTCTTGCCTTTAATGTTTTTTGGTGCCTGTTCAAATCAGTTAAGTATGTCTGATTGTCTGCTACTGTTGATTATAATAATAGTGTAGTGCTTTGAAGACAGAAAGAATTGGTAGAAGTTGAGATATGGCTCAGTTCTCAATATCTCTTCACAAAACATCCCCCAGTTCTTTCCCTGACATTATCGTCTGCTGGCATGCTGCTCTTTTTAATGATTCAGGTGACTGTTAAGGTAGACTAAACATTTGGGCTGTTCTAAAGAACTAAAATAATTTCCTGTAATCCTGGGTCTCCTGATAAGTCGTACTTCTTAATGAAATGTACTTGAGGACGTACTCTTTCTAGCTGTGGAGAGTTGAGGGTGCTGTTCAGCAGTGATGTGCCAGTTTTTGTTGAGCCATTATTGATCAAGATAATATTTTTTCTCTGCTGAATTTTTAGTATGATAACTTTTGCCAAAAAAATTGCAACTGTTTATGAAGGTTTAGCCATGACAGCTGTATTATGTGTATGGAATATGAAGGAAGGAACTTAGGAAAATTACACTATAAAGCCAGTAGATCAAGTGATTCTGTATAGGGGATGCCTCTATAGGCTTTGCCCTAAAAAGAGAAAGAGACTTTCTATTAATGTTTCCATCCACTCAGTAATATTCCATAAGATGATTGCGGTAAGTCTTAAAAGTAATGATGAGAGGGTGTAGGAAAGAGGATTGGTGTGGCCTCAGGTGTTCCTAGTCAGAGGTCCTGATTCTTTTTTCCCTTTCTTCTCTTATTATATCAATTTGTCAGAAGAGTTGGGAACTCTATTTTGTTCTAGAGTGTCTAAAGAAGTGCCCAATATGGGATATTAATGCTATGTAATTATGTGAGATCCTGGGAGACAATCAAAAATGTTTCAGTCTTCATTTAATTGAAGTGTACATTGTTCGATGGAAAGTGCATCATAAATTAAATAGGCTTAATAAAATAAACTGAAATTACTGGGGAGAAGTTGCTTCCACTGGCAATCCTTAGTCTAAAAGATTTTTTTTTTTTTTTTGCCTGGAGGTCTGTTTAAAAAGAAATAGCATTACTTGATTGGCCCTTCAGCCCAATTAATAATTTTAACTTCGATAAATTCTGATTTCAGAGTTATGACTAGTCACATCTTAGCTTTTCCCCTTGCTGGTTAATTGGGGTGCTAGGGTTAATCTAAATTAAAACTTAAACTAATAGAGGTCAGCAAGGCAGCTGAAACACCTGAGTGAAACAAATGGGTCTGCCAGGCGCAACTTTATCTTGGCTGTTTCCCAAGAGGAAAGTGGCAGCAAATTGGAGTTGTTTCAGCCTTCTGTAAAGGTGAATGATGGGTGACACTTGTTAATGTACAGCATCTCCGGAAGCATTCCAGATTGCTTTGCTGCTGTACCAACTGCTGCCATCCATGCACAGTCAGTAGGAACTGGACCAGTTGCCAACATCTGGCAGCACAGCAAGGAATGGGTGCAAGTCTTGAAACCCCGCGGATTCTAAATATGGGGCTTAGAACTGTGCGGCTTTAATCACTTACCAGTCTTTGGCAGCAGGCTACGACAGCTTATCCTAGCCTCGTACATCACATCCTGGCATCTGCTGAGCCGCCAGGCAGCTGCACATTCATTTTCTTTTCTTGCCTTTTCTCTTTGCCTCCTATTCCTCCTTTTCTTCCCACTCCCCCGCCCCCCACCTCCCTTCAGTTTTCCTCCCCCTCCCCAATATGCTTCTTGGGGGAGATGATCTGTAAAGATTACTGCTTCATTGTGTGCAAGTAATTGTGGCAATGCCAGGCCCTTGACAGACACAACGTAGCACCTGTTCTGCTGACCTGGTTAATTTCTTCTGTTGAGTGGGATTTGCCAGAGATTGGAGCTGAAGCCAATTCAATGATAAGGCTAAAGAAAATAGCTGTATGTTTTCTGTCACCTCCCAATTAAATTGGCTTCATAAAGTGCTTTCCTTTATTTGTCAGGGTAGTAAGCCTGAGCTAAGTGTTGCATTCAGAAGTGGTACAATGTATTACAATGGGCCTGTGAGTTTTCGTTTGTGTGTGTGTTTTTTTTAATGTGGTCATATGGAAGAGCTGGGTGGTGAATATAATACATTTCGCCTCTTTTTTTTGTAAACCATACTCGAAGCCAAACTGTTTGGGTCTGTGTTTTGTAAGGAAGAGATTATAGCCACATTGAATTTTAATGTTTCATTGTAAGGGTTTAAAGGCTTACTTGGTTAATTCAGGTGTCACAAGGCTGTGTAAATGTCCTAACTACTGAGATGATGTTCAGGGTCAGAACACCCAACACACACACACTCTCTTTGTTTCATAATGGGCCTTCAGTTACTACAACTTTAAAAATATGTCTGTATTGTTTAATAAAAGATATATATGTATATATGTATGTGTGTGTGTATATATATACATATACATACAGAGAGAGAGGCACTGAAGAATGTCAGATATCATAAGTAATCATATCATTTTTGAGCTGAGAGGAAGCTTACAAGAAACAATCCCTGAGCAGTTAAGTACCTTCCCAAAAGTCGTATAGTAAATGGCCACACTAGTACTTGAGCTCAAGACTTCTTAGACCAAGTCCTATTCTTTCCATACCTTTATTTCTTAAATATTTCATTCTTGAGCCATAAAAAGACTTCACTATTGTATTACAGTTTTCAGTTTGTAAATAAATAAGCCTCATTTTCTTAGAACTGGAAGAAATATTATGTATGTTAGAAAGTAATTTTTTTTCCTTAGAAGGCAAATGATTTATTGAACTCCTGTTTCTTAACAGTTCTAATAAAAAAATTAGCTTTGTAGTTGTGTTACTGGTTTGTTTGGAAACTGGAATTGCTGAAAGCTTGAAGTATGCCCAGTGGTGAAGATTTTATGAGGGGAACTGTTCACCTGCTACAAGCATTGCAGTTTTACTCCCAAATGGAATTAGTTTGCGTTTGGCCTATTTCTTGTCAAAGCTCAATTTAAAAGACAATTTCATAAAACATGAAGGCTGTAAATGACCATGAAGGATGAGCCGCTTGGAAATGTTTTCAGTATCTACTTTTCATTTTCATTATCCTATTTGCTACTTTTTAACATTAAGTTCTTTTAAGATGTGTTGTGTATATCACCATTTAAGGTTTTTCTTTTGTTTCAATTTGCTTTTTTAAACCATTAGTTGATCTTTGACTTGCTAAGCCTGAGTTCTTAAAGAATTGAGGAAGGACTGACATTTACTGAACACTAGTTATGTGCCAGCCCCTGGGCTACTAAGTAGATAGGTACTAGACATACATCTTTATTTAATCTTCACAAGATTTCCATATTGAGATGTGACTGCACTTAGCAATGAGCTATATAAAGTGACTGGTTTTATTTTTTTCATATTCCAGACCTCAGACTAGTTTCTTGTCACCTCATGAGGTATTTTGTTCTGAAAGGACTAAATTGAGCTTAGCTATTGACAGAGCGATACCTGGATTTCTAAGGGTTCATTAGGATTTGTCTCTTGCTCCTAGCTCTGTTTAGTTTTGATCTGTTTTGTGCTGTCACGTTGAGTTTAACCAGGAGTGTCTAGAGAAAGGCATAATAGGGTTTGCTCTTTGGGTGACACTTTGATGGGTTAAATTCCTCCTTTCATTTGCCATCGGGACGTGTCTATAACTGACCTTGCCACATGCTGGACTTCTGTATCCAAGACATTTGATAATGCCATAAACAAGTAATTACTAATTCGATAAACTATTAAAAGTCAATAATGTTAGGAAATAGAGAAGAGGCAAGCTTTCTGACAAGACGGTTTACCTTAGTTAAATCGGTGAGTGGTTAATGTGGACAGTTATGTGGTGGCTTTAGTTATACGCATTTAGATCTTAGTGTAAATAAGAGATATCTGAAGCCATTGCTATGGTTAATGGCAATACAATATTCTTACTGTTGGCATGTATCTTTCCAGTGGTTCAGTTGATGGTTAATAAGGTGTTTTAAAGTTTGATTTGAACCTGCTCCTTTTAATTAGTTGTTGGAAAACAGATACCTACTGTTAGGAGCAGTATTTTGTTTTTAGTTTTACTTTAAAATGTTGCTGTTACTTGAGATGTGGATAGTGTTCCTTGAAAGTTTGATAAAACTTATTTTGTTCACATTGACCTGTATGGTGATTTTAGAGAGGATAGATATATGAAGTACATAAACTTGGAAACTGAAATTATGATTAAAGAAAATCAGAGAATTAATCAGTTAGGTTTCTTTGGGCATAGTAAAGGTGTTAAAAACAAAAACAAAAACCCCAAACTAAATACCAATGTCCAATTAAAACCCCAGGTTTAATCATTATAGGATTATTTTATGTACCATGTGTAAGAATTGTACTTGAAATACATTCTAGTTTCTTTGCTGCCATTGTCTATCCGTCAATGCTTAGACCCAAATACGGCACCAATATTGGTATTTGACTGCTAGTGTTGGCTCACTATTGTGGAGGCTGCACAGAACAGCAGGCCAAAAGCCACGTTTTAAATGCAAGGTCCAGAAATTTCATCAAACAGCAGCGTCAAGGGAAGCTACACACCACTGGCTCTTGTTTCTTTCGGTTTCCTTGCTTTAAAAAACATCAGAGCATGACTTCAGTACTACTTCCTTTAAACAAAGTAAAACCTCACAACAAAGCCTAACACAGTACATTTTATGGAGCCAGCTAGGAAAGAGATAAGAACTGGCTTAGAACTATTGAAGAAACTTTTTCAAACACAAGTGGTACCTCGGGAGTTTACTAGGCAAATATGTGGCCCACATTGCCTTTTCTGTAGTAATAAGCACAATGTCAGTCGGCTGAGTATAAATTAAACACAGGATACCAGCAGTATTTTAGTAGCCCCAAGTGAAGAATTTGGCACCCCTCAAGAAGTGGGCAACACTGCCAGTTCACTAAAGTAGGGATGATGTCTTCTTATTAAATCATATTCAGTGTATAGCTTCTTTAAAGTAAATTATAGGGACAATGACTTAGTACGGAAAGGAGAAGTTAATAAGCATCTTTTAAAATTTACGTATATTGTGGATCTAGAATAGAACAGAATTGCTTTAAAGTTAGATAGCATCTTTGAAGATCGTCAAGTCCAAACTCTTTTTACAAACTGGAGCCTAGGGGAAGTAAATGACTAGCATAGGATCACCCCACTAAGTGAGTTAGGACATTGAAGACCAAATGTCCTTGCTCCCAGGTTGATTTCCTTTCCAGCATATTATACTGCCTTTTGAGCTGACATATTTAAAAATCCTTTTGAGAGTTTCCTTTTCAGGTTTATGTCTGTTTAGGAAATTGGGGATCCAGTGTATCTCTTTGCACTCTGACAACTTACATGTATCACTTTTGTGCAATTATCAACTATTATACTAGATGGTAGGTTTATACAGACGAATAAGAAAATCCCTGCCCAAGGAATTTGTCGTCTAACAGGAGTGAGGTTCTCAATTTTGTAAAGTCACATAACTCCTCTTAAAGAGTATGACTTTAGTAAAATTTAAGTGGAGAAAATAAATGGTGAAAGGGAGCAGTCAGGTCCGTGATATAAAAACATATGTGTAGTTCTCTGTATTTGTCTTACCACAAATATACCTCAAGCATTTATTAGCATACTGGTTTTCCCTCAGCATACACCTGATCTAATTCCTAAAGTCATTTCTCAATAACTCTAAAAGGCCCTAAGAGATGCTGTTAGATAAAAACTCTGGGTAATATAAATTCCCTATTTTCCAAGAATAGAGTCATTGTTAGAAGCCAGATTGACATGCCAGTAGCCACTGAAACTTATTTCAGGTTAAAAGAACCTTCAGAGTGGTGATGATTATTTCATGGTTCCTTTTGCGGTGGCCTACTTCTGTGTATTTCTGAAATTTTCTATAGTAAAAAGTTAAGGAGAAGAAAAGCCATCAGGTTTCTTTCATCCTTCCATTCATTCATTCAACAAATATTTGAGTACCCACTACAGTCACACGCTACCTAATGACATTTCGATCAACAACGGACCACATATATGACAGTGATCCCATAAGATTAGTACCATGTAGCCTAGGTGTGTAGTTGGCTATACCATCTAGGTTTGTGTAATGCATTCTATGATGTTCGCACAGTGACAGAATCGGCTAACAAAGCATTTCTCAGAATGTATTTCTGTTGTTAAGCGATTCATGACTGTATTTATTGAGTAACTGCTGTTCTAGGCTGTGCTGTCTAATGCAGTAGACACTAGTCACATGTAGCTATTTAAATTTAAATTTTAATTAAAATAGAATAAAGTTAAAAATTCAGTTTCTCAGTCATACTAGCCACATTTCAAGTGTTAAGTAGCCACATGTGCTACCATATTGGACAGTGGAAATACAGAACATTTCCATCATCACAGAAAGTTCTGTTGGAGCTCTGTTAGGGGCTAGAACAAAGCACAGTTGTGCTCTCATGAGCATTCGTTCTAACTTAGAGGTAGGATGAAGTGGGGAAATATACTGTGACCCTGCAGTAGAAAATGATAAAACTGGGTATGGGTGAAGGGTGTACTAGGGTAGGGATGGGATGGTTACTATTTTTATCTAGTACATTCAGGGGGTAAGGTGATGTTTGAGCAGAGACTCTAAGAAAGTGAACAACAGAGCCATGCAGGTATCTGTCGGAAGAGTGTTGGGGACAAAGAGAATGGCAAGTGCAAAGGCTCTGAGGCACAGCAGAGGCTAGTCTGTTCTAGAAAGATCAAGGAGACCAGTGTCATGGAGGTGGAGTAGGCAAGAAAGAGTGTGATAAGAGAGAAGTCGGAGGTCATGGGAGGCCAAGTCCTGGAGGACCTTGTAGGCCACTGTAAGACTTTGGCTTTTACTGTGACTGAGGTGGGAAACCACTAGAGGGTTTTGAACAGAGGAGTAACATGATTGGACTCATATTGTAAGAGAATCACTCTGATGGCTTCATTGAGAATAAACTATAGGGAGACAAGGTGGCAAACTAGTCTAACTGCCCTGGCCAGATTCCAGGAAACCAGTTAGGAGACTCCAGTGATACGTCATCCAGGCAAGAGATGGTGGTAGCTGGGACTAGGGTGGTTTTGGAGGGAGTGCTGAGAAGTGGTTGGATCCTGAATTTGTGTTGAATCTTTAACTGACAGGATTTGCTGTTGGGTTGCATGTGGGGTGTGGAAAGAGAGGAGTCCAGGATGACTTTAAGGGTTTTGGTCTGAGGAGTTGGAAGGATGAGTTGCTATTTACTGAGATGGGGAAAAACAGTGAGGGAAGCTAGTTTGGAGGAGAAATCTGGAGCTTGATTTTGTTTATATTAAGGTCCCCCCCCCAACCCCATGAACCTGTGTTGGCTTTAATTATGTTATTCAAAAATCACTTATTTTAAGTTTAAGATACCTCTGAAACATTCATATGGAGTTGTTGAAGAAGTAGTTATATATATAATTTTGGAGTTCATGGGAAGGTCTGGGCTGAAGGTATGAATCTGAGAGCCGTCAGCACATGGATTGTCTTTAATACCCTGAGACTGAATTAGATCACCTGGGGAATGAAGGGAGAGAGAAAAAGACAAGAGATTCAAAGTCTTGGGGCATTCAAAGGTTTAGAGGTTGGGGAGATGTGGATGAACTAGCAAAGATGATTGAGAAGGAGCAACCAGTGGGGTAAGAGAGAGTAAATGAAGAGTGATTTCCCAGGTTCCATGTAAAAGTCCTTGAAGAAGGAGGAATCCAGTATCATCCTGATACCAAAACCAGGCAAAAACATCACAAGGAAATAAAATTACAGACCACTATCTCTTATGATTATTGATGCAAAAGTCAACAGACTACCAGTAAACTCAATCCAGCAACACATAAAAAAGATTATACACCATGACCAGGTGGGATTTAGCCCAGGAATACAAGATTGGTTTAACAACGAAAATCAATTAATGTAATCTACCATATTGATAGAATAAGGACAAAAACATGGTCATCTCAGTACATGCAGAAAAAACATTTGATACCCTTTCATCATAAAAACACTCAACAAACTCTGGATAGAAGAGAACTTCGTTACCTGATAAAGAACATCTATGAAAACCCACAAGTAATATCCTACTCAATGGTGAGAGACTGAATTCTTTTCCCTAAGATTAGGAACAAGGCGAGGATGTCCGCTCTTGCCACAGATATTCAACATTGTACTGGAGAGTCTAGCCAGGGCAGTTAGACAAGATAAAGAGAATAAAAGGCATCCAAATTGGGAAGGAAGAAGTAAAACTCTCTTATTTGCAACTGGCATGATCCTGTATATAGAAAATCACAAAGAAGCCACCAAAACTCTACTAGATCTAATAAACTCATTCAGCAGACTTGCAGGATGCAAGAAGAATATACAAAAATCAATTATGTTTCTATATATCAGCAGTGAGCAATCTGAGAAGGAAATTAAGAAAACTATTCCGTTTATAGTAGCATCCAAAAGAATAAAATACCTGAGAACAAATTTAAACAAGGAAGTGAGAGACTTGTATGCTGAAAACTATAAACATTGCTGAAAGAAATTTTAAAAGATCTAAAAAAATGGAAAGTCATCCCATGTTTGTAAATTAGAAGACTTAATATTTGTTAAGATGAGAGTACTCCCCAAATTGATCTACAAATTCAACACAATCTCTATCAAAATCCTGGTGGCTTTTTTGAAGAAATTAACAAGCTGATCCTAAAATTCATATGGAAATGCAAGGGACCCAGAATAGCCAAGACAATCTTGAAAAAGAACAAAGTAGGAGGACTCATACTTCCTAATTTCAAAACTTAGTGCAAAACTGTAATAATCAAGATATTGTACTACTGGTATAAGGTCAGGCATATAGATCAATGGATTACAATTGAGAGTCCAGAAATAAACCCTTACATGTGTGGTCAATTGCTTTTCAACAGAGGTGCCAAGACAATTCAATGGGGAGAGAACAGTCTTTTCAACAAATAGTGCTAGGACAACTGGATAGCCACATGCAAAACAGTGAAGTTAGAGCCCTCCCTCATACCTATACAAAAATTAAGTCAAACTGTGAACAGCTAATCTTCGACAAAGGAGCTGAGGGCCTACAATGGAGAAAAGAAAGTCTCTTCAACAAATGATGCTGGGGAAACTGGACAGCCAGATGTAAAAGATTGAAAATTGACCATTCTTTTTCACTGTTCACAAAAACAAACTCAAAATGGATCAAAGACCTAAATATTAGGCCTGAAACAATAAGTCTTCTAGAAGAGAATATAGGCAGTACACTCTTTGACATCAGTTTCAAAAGAATCTTTTTGGACACCATAATTCCTCAGACGAGGGAAACAATAGAAAAAATAAACAAGTGGGACTTCATCAGACTAAAGAGCTTCTTCAAGGCAAGGGAAAACAGGATTGAAACAAAAAAACAGCCCGCTGATTGGGGAAAAATATTTACAAGTTATTTATCCGACAAAGGGTTAATCTCCATAATATATAAAGAACTCACACAGCTCAACAACAAAAAATCAAACAACCCGTTCAAAAATGGGCAGGGGACATGAACAGACATTTCTCCAGAGAAGATATAAGGATGGCCAATAGATACATGAAAAGATGCTCATCATCACTAATCATCAGGGAAATGCAAATCAAAACTACACTAAGATATCACGTTACACCTGTTAGAATGGCAAAAATATCCAAAACCAAGAGTGACAAATGTTGGAGAGGTTGTGGAGAAAAAGGAACCCTCATACACTGTTGGTGGGAATGCAAACTGGTGCAGCCACTATGGAAAACAGTATGGAGATTTCTCAAAAAGTTAAAAATAGAAATACCTTATGACCCAGCCATCCCACTACTGGGTATCTATCCTACGAACCTGAAATCAGCAATTCCAAGAGTCCCATGCACCCCTATGTTCATCGCAGCATTATTTACAATAGCCAAGATGTGGAACCAACCTAAGTGCCCAGCAACTGATGATTGGATAAAGAAGATATGGTATATATACACAATGGAATACTACTCAGCCATAAAAAACGACAAAATCGTCCCATTCACAACAACATGGATGGACCTTGAGGGTATTATGTTAAGGGAAATAAGCCAGACAGAGAAAGACGAACTCTATATGACTCCACTCATAGGTGGAAGTTAACATATAGACAAAGAGAACTGATCAGTGGTTACCAGGGGAAAGTGGGGGGGTGGTGGGGGGAAGGCACAAAGGGTGAAGTGGTGTACCTACAACATGGCTAACAATAATGTACAACTGAAATTTCACAAGGTTGTAAACTATCATAATCTTAATAAAAAAAAATACACAACTATGTACCGGGGGGCTTTGGGAGAAAAAGGAAAACAGAAAAAAGAAATTATGAAGGATTTTACCAGAGTCAAATAATCATATAAAAGAATTCTCCTTCCAGCCAGGTTAAGTGAGTTGCCTCTGTCCTAGGACTTAGGAATCCGTTCAGTCAGTAAAACAGTAAGAGGGACCAGTTAGTTGAATTCCATTCTTTGTAAGATTTTAATTCTATAACATTATATAAAGGCATCCAGGATGGAAGAGCTCTTTGATCTAATTCCCCTCTTCCAGACGTTCTCCGTCAGGTTGTTCCTAATGGGCTTGACTAGGACACAATGGGTATTGCCACATTCAAAAAAATGGGGCATCTCTGTCTCTTCTGCTGGATAATTGGATAGTTACATGGTAAAAGTTCCCTCTCTGGGATTTCTTTTTCCCTCTAAATGTGTAATGTGAAGAGGCAATTTAATGTAAAGGGATTCTCTAAATTTCACGTTTAGCCCTTGCCAAGGAATTCAGCATCAAGCTGCATGGATCTTCTCCAGATGACATGAATTAAGAATGTCCAACTTGGCAATACATCCCCGTTACGTACTGGCCTCCCAGAAGCCTGATGTCAAAAAAAAAAAAAAAAAATTAAGTCAAAATAGATCATATACCTAAATATAAGAGCTAAAACTATGAAACTTTTAGAAGAAAACATAGGAGTAAATCTTCATGAGCTTTGTTTAGGAAGTAGTTTCTTAGATATGACAAAGTACAAGTGACAAAAGAAAAAACAGATAAACTGGACTTTATTGAAATCAAAAACTTTTTTTTTTAAAGATTTTATGTTTCATTTTTCTCCCCAAAGTCCCCTGGTACATAGTTGTATATTTTTAGTTGTGGGTCCTTCTAGTTGTGGCATGTGGGATGCCACCTCAGCATGGCCCGATGAGCGGTGCCATGTCCGCACCGAGAACCCGAACCAGCAAAACCCTGGGCCGCTGAAGCAGAGCTCGCAAACTTAACCACTCGGCCACGGAGCCGGCCCTGAAATCAAAAACTTTTATGCTGCAAAAGGCACCATCAGCAAAGTGAAAAGACCCACGAAACGGGAGAAAATATTTGCAAATCTTATATCTGATAAGGGGCTGGTATCTAGAGTATATAAAGACAACTCCATACAACTCAATAATAAAAGACAAATAACCCAATAAAAAAAAATGGCAAAGGAGCTGAATAAACATTTCTCCAAAGGATACATTTAAGTGACCAGTAAGCACAGGAAAAGATGTTCAACATCCTTAGCCTTTAGGGAAATGCAAATCTACGTCACAATGAGATACCACTTTACACCACTAGGATGGTTATAAGCAAAAAGACAGGTCGTGAGTGTTGGAGAGGATATGGAGAATTCAGAACCCTCCTACATTGCTGGTGGAATATAAATTGGTGTAGGCTCTGTAGAAATCAGTTTGGCAGTTTCTCAAAACATTAAACATAGAGTTACCATATGACCTGGCAATTCTACTCTTAGATGTATAGCCAAGAGAAAGGAAAGCATATGTCCACACAGAAACTTGTACATGAATATTCATAGCATTATTTGTAATAGCCACAAAGGAAACAACCCAAATGTCCCTCAACTGATAAGTGGATAAACAAAATGTGGTGTATCTATACAGTGGAATATTGTTCGGCCAGAAAGAGGAATGAAGTACTGGTAACTTGCTACAACATGGATAAACCTTGAAAACGTTATGCTAAGGGAAAGAAGCCAATCACAAAAGACCACATACTATGTGATTCCATTTATATGAAATGTCCATAATAGGCACATTTATGGAGACAGAAAGTGGATTAGTGGTTGCCTAGGGCTTGGGATGTTGGGGGTGAAATGGGGAGTAACAGCTGATGAGTAATGGGTTTCTTTTGGGGGTGATGAAAATATTCTAAAATTGATTGTGGTGATGATTGCACAATTCTGTGAATATACAAAACCATTCAATAGTACAATTTAAATTGGTGAATTGTATGGTATGTGAGTTATATCCAAATAAAGGTTTTTTTTAAAGAAGAGAGTGACTTACTATGTTAAATGTTGCAGATAGATCAAGTAAGATAAGGACTGAGAGTTGACCATTTGTTTTAGCAACATGGAAGTCATTGGTGACCTTGACAAAAACTGTTTTAGTAGAGTGATGGAGTGGTTCCCAGAGAGAACGAAATGATCCAGGAGAGAGAGGAAAATGAATGTTTCAGGGAAGAGGAGAGAATTGCTGGTGAGTACACAAGTAGGGAGGGGTTGATCTGATGGACAGTTCATCCGTAGATATTGGAGGGGAGGCAGAGTGTATGGGTACGGTTTCAAGTAGATATGGGTGGGAGCATGTGGAAGTTCTCATGTGAGTGCTATTATTTTATTTTATTTTATGAATTAAGAAGCTGAGAGTGAGGGGGCTGGCTAAGTTCTCGAGCTCCGCTTCAGCAGCCCGGGGTTTCACTGGTTCGGATCCTGGGCGTGGACATGCCACTGCTTATCAGGCCATGCTGAGGCGGCGTCCCACATGACACAACTACAAGGACCCACAACTAAAATATGCAACTCTGTACTGGGGGGATTTTGGGAGAAAAAGCCGGGCGGGGGCGGGGGGGAGGGGGAAGAAGATTGGCAACAGTTGTTAGCTCAGGTGCCAATGTTTAAAAAAAACAGAAGCTGAGAGTGAGAAGATGTGGCATGGGCTGGAGGTTTGAGAAAAGAGAAGGCGTGGCAGAATCAGCTAAGAGAGTGCCAGAGTGAGTGGAAGAGGAAGCTGTGGTGGATTGTCAGGTAGACTAAAGACCCACATGAGGTTAGTGGTAATGAGTTTAAAGTGAGTGAGACCAGTTCGCTCTCTCTTGTCTTTTTACCTAGTCAGTTCAACCGCACGGATGCAGGTACTGAGATTTGACACAGTTTGGGGTTTTGCCAAGGAAGTACAAGTACATAATCCCTTATGTGCAATTCTGAAATTAAAAAAGTTCTGAAAACTCATAGTTTTTTATTTGTTTGTTTTGGCAAGTTTGGGAAACCACTGTGGTGGCAACATCTGATCTGAATGGTCATGAAGCTGTATAAACCTATAATAAGGCTTCATTTATCCCACTTAGTGTGAGTATTCATGCATTTTATTGCAGAAATATCGATGTATTTGACTTTGGGGTGCTGCCCCTGAATCCTCTGGGGCATTTATGGTATATACACTGTCGCCTCCCTAAAATCCTAAAGATACCGAATTCCAGGTTACATCAATCCCCAAGTGCCGTTAGAAGAAACATTGCCAAAGAATGCCCAGAAATAGTCAGATTGAGTTGGTGTGCCAAAGGATATATAATCCCTCTCCCTAACCTTTATTATAGATAGAAAAAAAAAGATACAGACCAGGACATCTGTCTGGTGACCAAGGGGCAGAATACTGGAAATGGGGACTATTGGAAATTCTAAACAATAGCACTATCTGTACATTGTTACTTTTGGTATGGATTAGGAAGAATGTCTTAATGCAGTCACTTAGTCCTTGTAAAATTCTTTTTATTTGAAAGAAAAAGGAAAAGCAATATGGCAAAAAGAAGTTCTTTAGCATTCGAATTGCCTAATTCTTACTCTGTCTTCACACATCAAGGCCTAATACTGATAGATTTACTTACACTTCTAGTTAATAATTAGACATTGGGAGACACCATATATCATACCTAATGGAATATATGGGGTCTGGTGAGAAAGTTTTCTGTTTTGACTAATAAATTTTAACTCAAATGGCCAAGCCTAGTGAAATATTAGGGCCTTTGAAATATTTTAGAACTTGTGCTGAGAAAACAGTGTTACTTTATTCAGTGAATGAATTTATCATCCCTTCCAAATCACAGGCCTTAGCTGTAGCTCTGGTGTGGAGGCAAGATGCAACACTGAATCAGAAAGTGGAAAAACCAATCAAATCCTTAAAGACCAGGGGCAGTGAGGCGGAGTTAGGCTGACTTTGTCAGTGGTAGCCTCTAGCTATACATTTTCTTATTTTAGTAACCAAAGGGTTATTTGTAACTTGAGTGTTAAGCTGTGCTTGGATTTTATTCGCACATCCTGATTTCCCTCTGTTCTTCCCTATATTATTATTCATGTCAATATTGTACTTGCCAGTGCCAACGTTGGATGCTTTTCATCTTTGATCACAAGATCTAGAAGACTGCTTGCTACTTAACTCTTTCACTTCAGAAATATTATTGAGTAATCACTGTGTGCAAGGCACAGGCAGAGTCCTGTGGGGGTGAGAATTTGAGTCAGACTGTGCCCTGCCCTCAAGAAACTTACAGCCCAGCAAAGGAGATGACATAAGCATAAACAACCAGAATGCTTGGTGAGGGGGTGTTAACGAATTCAGAAGAGGGAGAAATTAATAACAGTTTGGGGAATTAGGGAAGGCTGCAGGGAGGTGGAGCTGACCTTCGACCTAGGTTTTCAAAGAAGGAGAGATGGGAATTTAGATAGGGTGAGATTCAGGGAGAGGGCTTCCAGGGAGAGGGCTGTGTGATCAGAGGACCGTGGGGGTGGTTGCAGGTCATGGGATGGGAATAGCAGTTAGCTGTTCAAATAGAGTAAATGATAAAGGAAAGGATCACTTTTGCTCCAATTTATCATAATCTAGTTTAGAGAAGTCCTGAAAATAGCATACTTTGCAAGTATTGACTTACCATTTTTTGTGAATTTTCTATGCTTTTTACATTTTCTTCCTTCCATTGTGCTTTTCCTTTGTTTCATATATTGTTGGTTATCTACCAATAAGGTAGGTATTGGTTGAAAATCTGTAGAAAGGAAAATTAATTATTGCACTTGTTTGTTGTTAGCAGCTGTGGTGATTTAGCTACGGAAGGTGTTGAATTTTTTGTCCCAAATAGGGTTTTGGGATTATCTATGAGTATTATTATCTGATGTTGACAATATTTCTATTTATCACATACTTACATTTTGCTAAGTGCTTTACTTTTACCATCCTTTAAAATCTCAGATCAACTTTATGAGGTACAATTATTACCACTTTATAGATGAAAAAACTTACTTAGAGAGGTCAAATAACTTGTCCCAAATTACACAGCTACTAAGGATCATTGCTGGAATTCAAAACTCAGAGATGTCAGACTCCAAAGGCATACTGATTCTGCAGATATTTGCAGTTATACTGAACCATGCAGCACACACATTCATGTAATTGAAGTTCATATCTGGAAGCATTAGATCTTAGAAAATGGGAGATGGAAACCTGTAGCTGGGATTTGACAAACCTATTTCATAGATAAAAGATATTTAAATAGAAAACACTATGTTGAAATTAATTCAGCTCTTTATTACAAAGATATCAAGACACCTTTCTTGCAGTAAAAGGACCAACTCAAAGATACTACAGAAAGTGTCAGGGTATGCGAGGGTTAGAAGCAGCACAAACTTGGGGGCTTGGCCCCATGGCCGAGTGGTTAAGTTCCTGTACTCTGCTTCGGCAGCCCAGGGTTTCACTGGTTCGAATCCTGGGCACGGACCTAGCACTGCTCATCGGGCCATGCTGAGGTGGTGTCCCGCATGCCACAACTAGAAGGACCCACAACTAAAAATATACAACTGTATACTGGGGGACTTTGGGGAGAAGAAGGAAAAATTTTTAAAAATTTAAAAAAGAAGAAGCACCAAAGATCTATTCCCTCTCTTTTTCTGAGAAGAACCAACTTTTTTCCTTTGGGAAATGAGACCCCAGAGGGAGGATATATCTACATCATTTTAACAGTAAAAGAATGAGAAGTATTTTAAGATCTTTTCATTCATTTGGATTAAATAATTTTTCATTCTTGTTTTTTTAATTCAGGTACTCTTGGGATGGTTAAAAAAAAAAGGGAGGTAATTCTCACCCACTTAAAACAAACCACTTGGTTCTCTAGGCCATATGTAGTATGTGAGACGTGTGAGAAGAAGAATATTGTTTGGGGAAGAGGAATTGCTAATGATGGTAATGACAAAAACAAGGAGGTTCCTCAATTGCTTAGGTAGATAGTGGTAGTCTAGATTAGAGTCAGGGTATTATATAGTATGATTCCTTTTGTTTAAAAACAATGAAAAGGAGTACGTGTATGATAAAGTAAACAAAAATTTGGTATTCACTCCCAGAAACAATTTTCTCCCCTCTATGAACATATTTATTGAGCTCCTTCAGTGGGCCAGTGCAAGGGGTAAAATGGTGAGGACAGTCAGATATACTCTCTACTCTCTATGAAGCATGCAGTTGGCTAGTGGAGGAAATAGAGATTAATCAAGTAATCCACTAATAAAATGTAAATTAAGTACAACAAAAACATAGTGTGTATGTGTGTGGAAGGGTGCAGTTAAGTAAGGTTTCCCAGTAAGAGATGATTAAGCTGAGATTTAACAAATGAGTAGAGAAGGAGAGGGGATGTTAGCAGGTAAATGGTTAGGGAAGCATGTTCCAGGCAGTGCATGTACAAAAAAAGGGCTCTGTGGCAGGAGTGAACCTGGGAGCGTTTCAGGTACAGAAAGAACGCTGGTGGGACTGGAGCATGGAGGTAGAAGGTTAGGCTGGAGAGGTAGATAAGGAGCCAGACTGTGTTGGGCAATTAGGCTGCAATTAGAATTTTATCCTCTGGCATATTTGCTTTTTGAAAATGTTACTCTGACTATAATGAGGAAAGCAAAATGGAGGAGGGGAAGAAGAAATGTAAGGAAATCATTATACTAACTCCAGTGAGACTGTGTCTGTTTTTCTTCATTGTTTTCCCAGTGTACTCAAATGTTTATGGACTGAATGAAGATGATAATAGCCTATACTAGGGTATAGGCAGTGGAGATAAAGAAAAATGGACAGATTCATGGATTGGTAGATCACATATATATGACCTGGAGATAGATTAGATATTGAGTGTAAGGAAAAAGGAATTCCAGGGGTAGCTCTTAGGTTGTGGAAGCCATGAAAATAGGTTGAAACTCTTGGGGAAAGCTTATGGAGTGAGAAGAAAAGAAAGCTTGGCACTGAGTCTTGAGGAATGTTAGCAATTAATGTTTGGGTAGAGGAGCTGGCTGAATATGGAGTAAAACCAGGAGGGTGCCTCAAAGATGCCGAGAAAAGAGTGTTTTAGGAAGGTGAGAATGTCCAGTGTCACTTAGTGCTTCAAGATACCCAGTAGGATGGGTCATGACAGATGTCCAGTAGACATGGAGGTCTTGAGACCTTGGCATGAGTTATTTCAGTAGAATAATGGAGGCAGAAATATTAGGTGGTATAGAGTTGGTTGAGGAGTGAGTGGGCAAGGTGGGAAAGAAACAGAGAAAAAATAGTTACCTATGGGGAGTGGGTCATTTTATGGCAATTTTATACTATAGGCATGTACAGTAATTCCTTCCCAACTATTTGAAATTATATGTGGATTTATTTTTTGTATACTTTAAATATAGTATATAAAAATTGCAGGTGACTCCTTTGGGGGATCATTTAAAAGACTGAAAAGCTGAGAACAAAAAAAAGGTGTTAAAGCAGAAAGTAGAGCAGAAATAGATATATTTTCACTAAGAATTCTTGTGGGAGCTAGAGAGGAAGGTGAAAGAAGAGTAAACCTAAGCCTTGTGTGTCTGCTTTTGTATCTCTCAGTGAGAGAGGGATGGAAACACCTGTAAGAGGGGTTGACTGCACTTGTTTCACCTGCTCTCTATGTACTGGGGAGGGAGTTTGAAAAATCCTGACTCAGCTAGGCTAAGTAAGTTAAATGGAGAGTTGCCCCAAGCTTTTTTCCTTCTCAAGCATTTGTGGCTATGAATCATGGAAGCCTGAGTAGGAATCAATAACTGTGTGTCACAAATTCAGAAAGGCAAGGAATACATGACCATAAAACCAAATGCTTTAAAAATTACCTGGCTTTTTGACAAGGGTGCCGAAATAATTCTATGGTGAAAAGAACAGTCTTTCTGCAAATGGTACAATTAGATGTCTACATGCAAAAGAATGAAGTTGGACCCCTACCTCACACCATACACCAGAGTTAACTCAAAATGGATCGTGGATGTAAAGATAAGAGCTAAAACTATAAAACTCTTAGATGAAAACATAGGACCAAATCTTCATGACTGTGGGTTAGGCAATGGTTTCTTAGATATAATGCCAAAAGCACAAATGACAAAAGAAAAAAATGGACTACATCAAAATTAAAAACTTTCCTGCTGTAAATGATACCATCAAGAAAGTGAAAAGACAGCCCACAGAATGGGAGTTGATAAGGGACTGGTATCTAGAATATATAAAGAACTCTTACAACTCAATAATAAAAAGACCTACTTAAAGAATGGGCAAAGTATCTGAATAGACATTTCTCCAAAGAAGACATACAGATGGCCAGTAAACACAGGAAGATGCTCAACCTTATGAGTTATCAGGGAAATGCAAATCAAAACCACAATGAGATAATACTTTATACCCACTAAGATGGCTAGAGTCAAAAAGTCAAACAATAGCAAGTGCTGGCAAGAATGGAGAAAAATTGGACCTCTCAAACACTGCTGGTGGAAGTGTAAAGTGGTGCAGCTACTTTTGGAAAACAGCCTGGCAGTTCCTCACACTGTTAAATGTAGAGTTACTACATGACCTAACAATTCTACCCCTAGGTATACAGCCAAGAGAGATGAAAGCAGGTCTCCACACAAACTTGCAATGAATGCCCATAGCAGCATTATTCATAAAACCCACAAAGTACAAACAACTCAGATGTCCCTGAACAGATGAATGGATAAACAAAATGTAGTATTTCTGTAAAATGGAATATTATTCAGCCATAAAAAGGAATGAAGTAATGGCACATGCTATAACACAGATAAATCTTGAAACTATGTTAAGTGGAAGAAGCCAGTCATAAAAGACCATGTATTGTATGACCCCATTTATATGAAATGTGCAGAATGGGCATATCAGAAAGACAGAAAGATCAGTGGTTGCTTAGGGCTATGGGGGATGTGGCTGTAGTATACTGGGGATGACAGCTGATAGATATGGGATTTCTTTTAGGTGGGATGAAAATGTTCTAAAATTAAATGTGGTGATGATTTTGCAACTCTATGAATTAACTAAAATACACTGAATTATATACATTTTCAATGGGTGAATTGTATGGTAAGTGAATTACACTATCTCAGTATAGCTGTTAACATTTACTTGGCATTATATGCAACAAATCAAAATAAATATCATTGGTATTATTTCTAGTGTGTTGCTATGTTTTATTTTAGGGAACAGAAAAATATTCATAAGGGCTTTAATCAATATATCCTTGATTCTCCTGCTCTTTTTTCCCCTGTAGGGCTTGTAAAATTTCTCAGTGTGAATTTGCACACTGGGAAGATTTTTCAGAAACATCTATACTCTGTCCTTTGGACATTGCTAAACAAATACTGACATTCTTTTTGGGTTCTCCATTACCTAAGAAACCTTAAAATACTATGGTGCGGAGAAGTTTATAAGTGCTTGCATATTTGTATGTTTATATGTTTATACTAATCTTGATTTGTCAATTTCAGTCATTTATGAAATCATCTCTTGACTTCCCATTATGGGAACAAGGCCCTGATGCTTCTATACCCCCTCCCCCCACATTTCAGTTCTTTGTTCTCCTGGTGTACTTTCTGTCACAGTTTTGTGGAAACAAGTCAGTGTTTACAATATTATGACTAAATAAATGTTGTTCACAAGTAATGTGCTTAGCTTACATTTCCTTACAAATTTGTTTTTCCCTCGAGTTAATGCCTGTTTTTAAAAGATTTGCAAAATGACAGCCCACCAACTGGGAGAAAATATTTGCAAATCATATATCCAATAAGGGGTTTAATAGTCATAATATATAAAGAACTCATACAACTCAGCAACAAAAAAATAAACAACCTGATAAAAAAAATTGGCACAGGATATGAATAGACATTTTTCCAAAGAAGATTTACAGGTGGTCAACAAGCACATAAAAAAATGTTCAGTATCACTAATTATTAGGGAAAAGCAAATCAAAACTACAATGAGATATCACCTTACCTCCGTCAAAATGGCTGTTATTAAAAAGACAGGAAGTAAGTGTTGGAAAGGATGTGGAGAAAAGGGAACCCTCATGCACTGCTGGCTGGAATGCAAACTGGTGCGACCACTATGGAAAACAGTATGGAGATTGCTCAAAAAATTAAAAATAGACATACCATATGATCCAGCTATTTACTTCTGGACATTTATCCAAAGAACATGAAAATGCTAATTCAAAAAGATATATGCACCCCTGTGTTCATCACAACGTTATTCACAATAGCCAAGACTTGGAAGCAACCTAAATGCCCATCAACGAATGGATAAAGAAAATGTGGTGTGTGTATATATATATATATGTATACACATACATACATACATACATACATACATACAATGGAATACTACTCAGCCATAAAAAGATGAAATATGCCATTTGTGACAACATGGATGGACCTTGAGGGTATTATGCTAATCAAAATAAATCAGACAGAGAAAGACAATTACCATATGATTTCACTCATATGTGGAAGATAAACAAACAAATAGATACAGAGAACAGATTGGTGGTTACGAGAGGGGAAGGAGTAAAGGGGCACGTTTGTATGGTGACTGATGAAAACTAGACTTTTGGTGGTGAACATGATGCAGTCTATAGGGAAGTTTAAAGATGATGTACATGTGAAATTTATATAAGGCTACAAATCAATGTGACCTCAATTAAAAAAATTTTTAGTTTTCTATGTATCTTTTGCTAATTTTTCCCCACATACACCAAATGCCTTGAATATATAAAATAACCTGTTATTTTCCTCCTCCCTCTGCCTTTTTCCCAAGAGACCTCACTCCTAGAGCTCCCTAGATTCAGTTGCTTTCTAGAACGGCTGCTCTCCAGGACTCTGCTGTCTTGTGACTTGCCTTTGCCTTTTCCCTGATTTAGACCTGTTTTCTGCCATCTCATGTCTGTCTGTTTCTTGCTGTGCTCTCTTTTCACTGAAGCACATCTTCCTGTGAAAGAGTGTGTGGAAAGTAAATTGTTGAGTCCTTGCATGTGTGAAAATGTCTTTATATAAGTCTCATACTTGGTTAATACTTTGGCTGTATATGGAATTTGAGGTTGAAAATCATTTTCCTCAGAATTTTGAAGTCATTGCTCTGCTCTCCTCCGATATCTGCTATTGCTATTGAGATGTCTAATCCCTTTTAGGTTTTCATTCCTTAATATGTTGGGTGACTGTATAATTTATTGTCGAAACTGGGACACGAGGTGCTAGTCTGAAAGAATACTAGGACAGCAGGCATAAACCAGGACTCTCTGGGGTAAACTAGGATATGTGGTCACCCTCTTTATGTGTGACCTAGTTTTTCTCTAACCCTTTAGGATCTTCTCTTTACTTCTGGCGTTCTACATTTCATGATGATTGTCTTGGGAAAGGTCTTTTTTCATTCATTGTACTAGATCTTTGTAGGCTCATTCCTGTCCTTCGATTTGGGAAAATTTTCATTATTTCTTTAATAATGTTCTCCCAGACTTTGTTAGTCAAATGTTTGACATTCTGGATTGTCCTCTAAATTTTTTTCTTCTCTCATAAATAAGTAAAGATTTGCTATCTTTTTGCCTTTTTGTTTCATATCTGAAAGATTTTCGTACATTTATCTTGTAGTTCTTCTGTTGAAATTTGTGTTTTTGTGTTTTGTGTTTAATTTCTTGTTTTACTCTTTTCTCATAACATCCTGTTCGTGTGGAAGCGTGTCTGCTTTCACTTCTCTATGGGTGTCCATCGTAGATTTTTTTCTTTCTCCGCCTTGCTGTCTTGAGTCCTCTTTTTTCTAGTTGTTTTGGCCTGTGTCTGAGGCCTTCCTCAGATGCTGGTGATCCCTAACTGTCTCTTCCTATTTAAGAGTAAGGCATTCAAAAGTAGCTTGGAAACCTGAGCAGAGCTTTTTGGCTCCTTTAACTATAGCTATGCTGTGAGCTAACCTCTTGGTTGGGAATATTCTGAAATGTCAGAACTTGGAAATCTTGTTTTTTCGGGGGAGGGAGGATCGACTATGCAGTTTCCCCAGAAAAGAATCGTCTGCTCTCCTGCCTTGGGAATTTTAAATCTGGGTGCCAGCGTTCTGTATGCAGTAGGCCCCCCCCATCCGCGTTTTGCTTTCTATGGGGTCAGTCACCCGCAGTCACCAACGGTCCAGAAGCGGGTGATCCTCCTCCTGAGATATCACCAGGAGATCAGTGGTAACCTAAGGCTACGTCACAGTGCCTGCGTCCTTCGCCTCACTGCGTCTCTTCACAGACGCATTTTATCATCTCACATCATCACAAGAAAAGGAGTACAGTACAGTACAGTAAAAGATTTGGAGAGAGACCACATTCACATAACTTTTATTACAGTATATTGTTATAATTCTTCTAGTTATTAGTTATTGTTAATCTCTTCCTGTACCTAATTTATAAATTAAACTTTATCATAGGTATATATGTATACGAAAAAACATAGTGAATAGAGTTGGTACTATGCGCAGTTTCAGGCATCCACTGGGGGTCCTGGACTGTGTCCCCCACGGATAAGGAGGGACTACTGTGCAGGATGGGGGAAGGAGGCAGAAAGTCCCAGAGATTGGCATAGTGTCTTTCCCCTGTACCTCATCCAGCCTCTGCCTCATATCCCTGAGTCTGGAGCTTCTGTGGCTCAATTTTTCCAGAGAATAAAACTTCTCTTCCGGTGAGAGGAGATGGTGCAGGGGGTTAGTCACTTGGCTGTGGGATAATGGAGAAGGCCCGGTGATTCCTCCCCCTCCCCCTTCTCCACCTTTCCTGGTAACTGCGCTCTAGGAACTCATCCTCACAGGGATTCTGTGGGCCTAATTAGCTCCACCCTCCCCTCTGTTCCCTCTGGGCACTTGGGTGATAACTTCCTTTTACTCCTCCATCTCCTGTCTTTGAAAAATTTATGAAAATCTGCTCTCATTAGCTCTCCCTTTCTCTTCTTTCTTGTGGGTTAATACATTTATTTTATTCCTCTACTGTCTTTTAGAGGGTTGAGAAGGGAGAAGAGAGAAACTAATGTGTTCAATCTGCCATTTTTAACTGATTCTGGCATGCATTTTTCTAGGCAATGTATTTATAAATGCTGATTACATACTGAATAGTACTGTCAGTGCTATTCCTCATCTATGTTGTTATGGGTTAAATAGGTTTTTGTGGGCTGACCTGAAAACCTAACTACATCTATATATGATTTTCCCCTAGAACTAGAGAAACAGTCAAGCCTTTCTGAATTAACTCTTTCTCTGGAGGAATTATAACTGACTAGAACAAAAATATTTCATACGTCTCTCCATTTCCGAGTCACATGGAAAATTACAAAATTGTATCATTGTTGAAATAGAAAACTCCAATAACTAACAGAAACCTAATTTTTTTTTCTTTTTAAAGATTGGCACCTGAGCTAAGAACTGTTGCCAATCTTCTTTTTTTTTTTTTTTCTGCTTTTTTTCCCCGAATCCCCCCGGTGCATAGTTGTATATTTTAAGTTGTGGGTCCTTCTAGTTGTGGCATGTGGGATGCCACCTCAACGTGGCCTGATGAGCGGTGCCATGTCCACACCCAGGATCCGAACCGGCGAAACCCTGGGCCACCGCAGCAGAGCGCATGAACTTAACCACTGGCCGGCTCCTTAAGTTCTTGAGCAACATCCCTAAAGCTTCATTTTCCAGCAGCTTTTTTGGAAGCAGTTTTCCGAATTAAATTTAAACCCAGTGATAGTGATACCTGTGGGAAATAGCAGTAGCCATGGGACTAGTTTTACTTGTATTTTCTTGCTACATTCTCATTCTTCCTTTGTACACAACAAAATCTTCTGAAACATTGGACTGAATAAACTAGATTTGGCCAGATAGACTCATAAAACCATCTTCCTACTCATGAATGACTAAGAATAGCTGTGCGAGGCACTTGGGTACTGGAAATGCAACCCAGAACACAGAGAGTACACAGAGCACTTGCAGGTGAATGCCGGACCAACTTGGTGTCTGAACGCAGAGACCCCTGCAAGTGGGAGATCCGCTGTAGTTGTGCAGCCCCAGGTTCCAGCCCTTGGGAAGGGCGTTTGGGCTTTGTTCCAGAGCATCGCCCCTCTTGTGCTGGGGCAGCCTTCCGTGAGCACTTGCTCCCAGTGCTCCCAGTCCAGGGATCAGAGATGATTAGGACAACAGGAGCGGTTGTTGTAAAATCTCTTATGTGGCTGGGACGAGGTAAGGACAATAAGATGTAGCCATTCCATTATTTTCTTCCTTTTTATTATTTTCTTTCTCTTCGTTTTCTTCTTCCTCTTTTTCTTTATTTTTTATTCGTTTCTTATTAACCTCTCTCTCTTCTACCTCCCAACCTTTCTTTTGACAGAATATTGACTAGGAACCAGAGCCCATTTTTGCTTAGCCTTAAGGGCAGCTGTTTACAGAGTGGCAGTGTTACACAGGTTTACTGTGTCGTATGTCTGTGTAACACTGGATTTGGATCTTGTATTTAGCTGCCAGAAGTGACTGTGATGAAGTAGGAGAGATAAACTGATAGATTGGCTGCCAGAAAGATGTTGGGAATCAATCAGATAAACAGGGTAGAGAAATAGCTTGCTGTTTTCTAGTGATAATAAACCAGTGCCCTCTGGTCCCCACATTTTTAAACGTAATTGCTGTAGTAATGTCCCAAATAAGCAAATGAAAAAACATCACAGGAGGTTTTTTAATTGCGATTGAGATACCCTTTTCCCTTTTGCAATAAAGATTCATCTTATATGGAAATGAATATTTTTATAAATTTGTTTTACTTCTTCTAGAGCCTTCTTACATAAACAAATGGAAATGAGAGCGTGAACTGCTTTCATAGGAATTCATTCCTCCTTTTCTATCCTCTCACAGACTTCAGCTGTTTACCTTGGTGAGATAATTATATTGCTACCATGCCTTTCCTACAAAAGAATTACTTATTTCTGTGAAGAAACAACTTTTAAAGTCAAACCTGTATTATTGACAGAAGATTAGCAGGAACTAGTTTATTTTAGTGTCTTCTCTTAGATTTCTCTCAGAAGATTTTTGGAATTTTAATCTGCTGCTATTTCCCTGCATAGAGCGCTTGCACAGGAGAGATGATATCTAGTTTTAGTGTTGTAATTTAAAATTCTCCTCCTTTAATGTTTAACTTTTAAATCCATTGCGTCTCTTCACCTAGGACTTGAAGATCCAATGCAAATTCTTAAGTCTGTGTGAATGATATAGATTTAGACTCCGATTGCATGCAGTGGACTACCCAGGGTTAAGAGGAGAGTGGGAGAGTAATTTAGAGTTCCCATGGAGTTAATTGTATAGGATGAGAAACTGGTTCTCTGTGTTGTATTTGCAGCACACACATATGACTTCTTTTAGGTTCCCTCTCAGAATAGTTGTCACTGTGAATGTGTTGGTGTCATATATGGTTAAATCACTTAATAGTAAGCAGGGTAGAGTACCAGCCATGGAAAGCAAGAGGATGAAGTCCGCACTTTTAATTATATATAATAAAGGCTTTTGCCTGGGGAAGACCTTCCTGACTGCTAGAGGTTATAGGTCAGAAGTTAACCATGTACCATTATCCTATTGGTGAGAAGCTGATGCATTTTCCTTTTTGCCACGTAGCCCTTCCTCCCTGACCTTTTAAAGATTCTCCATTGATATCGATGAGGTGGACAAAACTAATCATAAAAACAGTGAAGGGAATGTTGCACACTCATTGACCCATTTGAAATGAACTGCAGCACAATAAGTCTTCCAAATGGACTTCTGTTCTCAGCTGTTGCCATAGCCCCCTTTTTAAAGATACATAAATATGAAAGGGTTAACGGGAATTCAGTCATGCTCTTGCCACTGACTTGTCCCTTATTGATTGTAGTTTTAGAGCTGTCACTATGCCATTCAGAATTCCTACTGTGCCCTTTTAAAGTCAGGTGGTGCTGGGAGATGATAAATAAATCAATGGATTTCCTTTTGCCTCTAGCTCCTTCGAGAACTCATAGAACGGAAGACCAGCTCCTTGGATCCCAATGATCAGGTGGCCATGGGAAGGTAATTTAGATATGGCTTTCTGTTCATGCAAGCAGCCTATGTAATAGTTTCTCCCTTTGAGTCCCCTTCATTCTGTCTCCAAGGCAGAGATTGGCTCTATTATTATAAAAGTTAAGCAAGATAATAAAAGTTAGAAAGACAACGTGATGGAAATCCTATTTGTTTACCTTATAAGCCTTAAGTGCAGTTTGAATAAGAGATTATAAAACACCTATCGGTGTTTGTTTTACAAAGTCCTTCTTATGCTCTTTGCTCTCTGGTTTGGATTGTGATTGTATTTGTATCCATCTCTGACCAGAGGATAAAAAGCACCCACCCAAATGTGTGCTCTCAGCTGTCAGAACGTGGCACTGTGCACAACAGGTTCCCTGCTCGTAGTTGAATCTGCTTTGTTAGAGTCTGCCCTAATTTAGACCTCCACCCCTTCGGTAAAAGCTTCAGCACAATTAGAAATGGAACATGGCAGCATTACCCAGATGTCAGGGTAGAATGTAAAGTAGTGAAGGAAGGCTCTTGTGTGTATGCGTCATCCTGTGGTTGGAAAATAAAAAGGGCATTTAGAGTGCTACCTAATGAATAGTGTACATTTAAATAGCCATGAGCCATAATTTGCAAAAGCATGAAAGGAAACAAAAGCTGCACGTGCTAGAATGGAATCTGGGCAGAGAGCGTTTTGAGAACGCAATGAAAAATTTATATTGATGAAATAATTTTATTTGAGTAAAACGATGTTTGAATTTTAGGATAGGATGTTGTTGATATTTTGTATATCTCTGGAATGCTATAGAGAGCTGTTAACTATAAATTTAATGTGATAGAGCAAATTGCATTTAAGTGGTGATTATATTGTACATTTATCTGACTTTACAATAAAATAGATTATGGTAATTAAGATTATATTAAGATTACAGTAATTGGATTTCCCTAGATTTTTCTTTTCTGATGTTGAGTTTTCGTTGTATAAATCAGGTAAGATGACTAGCTGCTGCTGTTTCTCCTTCTTTCTTTCACATTTGTTCATATGAGCAATTTATGAAGATTTTCTGAGCTCAGTATCCTTTATTTGAAAAATTAATTCCTTTTAATCTAAAATGACTGCAGAATATATGAATCTTGTTTGGATCCTGATTCAAACAAACCAACTGTAAAATTGAGACAATCTGGGGAGTTTGAAAACTGACTGAATTTTCGATAGTACAGAATTATTGTCAACTTTTTTTGGGTGTGACGGTGGTGTTGAGATTATGTTGGGGGGGAAGAGCCCTTACCTTTTAGCAACATATTCTGAAATATTATAGGTGAAATGAAAATTAAATAAATAAAATGACCGTAAAAGTAGTATTAGTAAAGGATAGTCATTAAAACTTAGCAAAAATTGGAAAGCCCAAGAAAAAGCAGTTGGGTATTAACAAAGGGAAAATTAGATTTAAAGGGTTCACATGTTCCAACCAAACAGCAGTGGCAATGTTAGTAAGAGAACACGCTGCACAGCTCAAACATGAAGAGCAAACCGAATCAGCTCTCCGCAGTTTGATGGGTTCTCCTGCAGGCTGGTAGATTTAGTGCTTGTCACAGCAGCCCCAAATCTAAGGAGCATTGTTAACCAAATTTGCTGTAGAATTTCCCAGCTGCAGTTTGTTTTTTTGCCATTGCACAAATCCTCTTCAATTGATTAGTCGCTTTGGCCCCAGACTATTTTGAGGAACTTGATAGAGGTTGATGATTTCTTTCTGCAGGGTTGTTAGTGAGAAAAATTCCAATTTGTCAATACGTATAACTATTTCTCTTAGTGATGATGCATAACATGTTTGTGAATTTCCCAGGCAGTGGCTTGCAATCCAGAAGTTACGAAGCAAAATCCACAAGAAAGTAGATAGGAAAGCCAGCAAAGGAAGGAAACTTCGGTGAGTTATTTTTAGAAAAAATGTTAAGATGGTATGTTGTATCCCTTCTCTTGCCGTTTGGCTATTATGTCACTTTTCTGTTTCTTCTAATGTCTGTTTTTAAGGATCAGAAAAATAACTAAAACAATATTTGAGGCTTTTTTGAGACTCAGTTTTTCTTACCCTAAAATGGAGATAGAGTTTCCTTTACTTTTTGTTCTCCTGTTGTGAATGGATGGGTTAAATAATATTTGCATTTTCCTGAAAGAGAAATAATAGGAAAATAAGACACGATAGTTCCAATTGTCTTAGTTTTAAAAAGTGATTTCTGTAGAACAATATAAAAATTTTATTTTGGAGTCTTATTTAGAATAGGATTATATTGGTCCATTTTCACAATGCCATACGTGTACACACAGTATGCTAAAAGGATATAAATGAGGGATTCCAGAGAAGGTTAACAATATGCTTAAATGAGATGAGAAATATAATTTTTATGAGAAAACAGAATTTTCTGACTGTAGGAAACCCCTCAACCCTGTGAGCTCTTTAAGGAGTCTTATAAGTATGCAGACAAAAGAAGGAACAAGAGTAGGACGTGACATTGCGATGCTTTTGGACTTAGATTCCTTGTGACTATATATATATATATTACATAATATTCACATAATGCCTCAGTGTCAAAGAAACAACTTGTAATTCAGGTGCACATTGAAAAAAGTCTTAAACTCATTGCGTTCAGACGGTTTTAGGCAGATAGCTAATCCTACATCCTTATTAGAGCCTGCCTGTCATTAAATTCCCTTTAGACAAATGTGGATCTATCTCATTTTTAAATATCTTCAGAGAAGCAGATTTCACAACTACTTTAATTAACCTGTTTTAGTATTTAACAAAACTCATCAGGAAATGCTTACCTTTTTTTAACTTTGCAGAAGTGCAAAGTAGCTTTCATCATCTTTTGATTCGAAGTCACTTCTCTTAAATCTCAGCTTAAATTGTCATAATTTAACTTTTTTCATATGTTGAAATCTCCAAATCTTCATACTTCTCCAGGTTCGTTTTCAGTGTAATGGTTGAGAGCAAGGACTCAAGAGGCTGGCCCTGTGGCCGAGTGGTTAAGTTTGCACGCTCCGCTTTGGCAGCCCAGGGTTTTGCGGGTTTGGATCCTGGGTGCGGACATGGCACCACTCATCAGGCCACGCCGAGGCGGTGTCCCACATGCCACAACTAGAAGGACCCACAACTAATATATACAACTATGTACCGGGGGGCTTTGGGGAGAAGAAAAAAAAAAGATTGGCAACAGTTGCTAGCTCAGGTGCCAATCTAAAAGAAAAGGAAAAAAAAGCAAGGACTCAAGAGCCTGACTGCCTGAGTTTGAATCCCAGCTTTGACATTGACTGGTAGTTACTTTGGGCAAGACCCTTAAACTCTGTGCTAGTTTCTTCATCTGTTAAATGGGAGTGGTGATAGTACCAGACTAGTAGGCTTGCTGTGAGGATTAAGTGAGTAAGTATATATGCAGCTCTTAGAACAGTGCCAGCTACACAGTCAGCACTATAGAATTATTTGTTGCCATTATTACCATCATTATTATTGCTATTATTATTCCAACACTGGGTCAGTCTCCTGGCCTAGTGCTCATTTACTTGCTCACTCACATACATGCCTCTTTTCAACCTGTCTCTTCTGCACCCCTCACCTTTGTAAGGATTTAAAGAAGAGTGTTGCTAATAGGACCTTATAATTGGCCAGGCTGAATGAGTACCTTATTCTTTAATTTTTTTTTTGTTTTTAAAGATTTTAGTTTTCGTTTTACTCCTAAAGCCCCCTGGTACTTAGTTGTGTATTTTTAGTTGTGGGTCCTTCTAGTTGTGTCATGTGGGATGCCGCCTCAGTGTGGCTCAATGAGCGGTGCCATGTCCGTGCCCAGGATTCGAACTGGTGAAACCCTGGGCCGCTGAAGCAGAGTGCGCAAACTTAACCACTCGGCCATGGGGCCGGCCCCAGTTTTGAGATCAAATTTTTCTCCAGTACTGTACTTTTAAATTAAAGCTTTATGAGGCTGTAAATATTCCCTCGAGGGAGGAGCCAGGATTTCAAATCAGGAGATGGGCTCTGTCTGGCTATACGATTTTTGACTGTTATTTTCTTTGCCTTACTTTTCTCCTTTACTGAGTGGAGATAATAATCCCTACTGTATAGATTTGGTTTGAAGACTAAAATAATGTGTAAATGTCTGGTACATAGTAAACATTCGAAACTGTTAGTTTCTTTGGTTTCTCTTGTGTTTATCTGTTGGTGTTGCTGTTGCAAATATATAGTCTTCAAAAGAACTGAGAGAGGAAGAAAATGCCTTTTCTACATTATTGTATTGTTACAAATTTTAGAACTGTTGGGGCAAGTAGCTATATTTGTATGCCCCTTGAGGGCAAGAACTGTGCGGCTTTATACTTTAAGGCAGTTCCAACCTTATTATCTACTGTGGTGCCTTGTAGACATTAGTCAGTCAGAATATGGTTTTGGATGATTATGACAGTAGAATTAACATGCACATCAGGTAATGAGAATGGCTATAGCTTTAAACATGACACAGATAAAGGAATCTGGATGAGTGTTGGAGAAGTGAGTACTTTTCTAGCATGGCAAGGAGAACGTGGGTCTGTTGTTTCCCAAATCAAAATAAATTTATCAGAGTTATTATTTATCAGGTTGAAATTAAAAGACAAGATTTTGTTTTAATAGCACCTTTCTCTTTTCTTTCTTTTCAACAAAGTCCTTTTTATTTATTTCACTAGAAATTATACCTTATTGATTAAATCACCAGGAATTTTCAGCACGAGATTTAACATCTTAATGACCGCCAAGGCCTGGGCTCTGGGGCTTGTCTGCCTCTCCCCATGCACAACAGGGATTACTGGAGACTTCCTTAACAGAGACCAGGTTAGGTGGTTGCAGGCTTCTTCCCAGTCATTGGACTGCTTTTCTTATATTAATTTATTAAACTAACCTCATGAAACTGTTCCTTAGAGGTTTGTGTCACTGAAATTATATAATTCTGTTTTTCTACCATTTTGATAGTGATTTAGATTCCCACAGCGCTACAAATCCAGAGGCATTTGAAATCTTATTCTGGCAACAGGCAAGTGGGAAACAGACATTCTATTTAAACAGGGGCTAAACAGTAAAATATGGGAAGTGGTTTACTAAAATATAAGAAGGCTTCTTTCTGAAGTTCTAGGAATAATATTAGGTGCTGCGTGATACCCATTCTGCCCTCAAGGCACATGTAGTATGGAGAGGATGGCGGACGATAAGCAGACAGTGATGCTGTGTGGGAAGTGCTGTGCTGGAGATCATCCTGGTGTCGGGTTACCTGACTGCTCAGAAAGTCTTTCTGTAAGATGCGACATCCATACTTCACACCGAGCAGACTAGAAAGAACTGAGTTGGTCCAGAGAAAGGCCAAAAAAGAATAATGTTTGCAAAAATGCAGACTTGAGAGTGTGCATGGTCATTCTGGGAACTGCAATTAATTTGTTTTGGGAGAGACTTAGAGTGGATATGGGGAATGGCAGGAGATGGGGCTATATCAATAAGAGAGTGCTAGGTCATGGCTATACTAAGAATTTGGACTTTATTTGTAGACTGTAGCGAGTCATTGAAAAACAAGGAAGACTGAGGGACTGTCACAGATTGGAGGAGACTAAGGAGACATCACAGCTAGGTGCAATGTGGGGTCCTAGATCGGATCCTGGAAAGAAAAAGAACATTAGGGTAAAAATGGGTGAAAGTTGAATAAGGTCTATAGTTTAGTTAACAGTATTGTACCAATGTTAATTTTCTGATTTTGTAAATTACACTATGTTTATGTAAGTTGTTAACAGTAGTGGGAGCTGGGTGAGGGTATGTATGAACTCTCTGCACTAGTTTTGCAACTTTTCTATAGATCTAGACTCATTGCAAAATAAAAAGTAAAATAAAGGTAATAAATAAGGTCACGTGTTTGAATTGTTTGCGGTTTTGTTGTCCGTATTCTCCTGGCTCTCCTTGTGACTATGAATGTGTGCAATATGGTCAGGATCAGAGTGACCTTTCTTTATAGCAATAGTGATAACTAACTCACTGTCGGGCCCTCCTGAGCAGTTTACATGCAGAGGTAGGAAAAGCACAGTCCCTGATGCTAAGCTATCCAGGTTTGCAATCTGACTCTTCCAGTTACTGGCCTTTTGACCTGAGGCAAGTTACTTTACATCTCTGTGCTTCCATTTCCTCATCTGTGAAAAAGTACACTAATAAAAGTCACATCTCAGGATTGTCATGCAGATTAAATTAGCTAATTTATATAAAATGCTTAGAGAAGATAAGTAACTCATGCTGTGTTACAGAACTACTAAGTAGCAAACTGGGATTGGAGCCAATTGGTCTGATTCCAGAGCCCATGCTTCTAACCTGTGGCTGGTGAGTTGGTTCTCCGGGCAGGACCACCTGGCCTACGCAGGCACCAAAATGATGTCTTGGCTATATTAGAATTCTGCCCTTCAGACAACACCTTGACTGAAGGCCTAGGGATCAAACTTATGTACTCAATTGTGCTCCTTCATTTAAACAAGTGGTCCAGGCCGGATGAGAATATTATAAATAACTCCTTCAATTAGACCTCGGGGGAGTTGGTGGGGTGTGCCAGCTATCATCACTGATACCAAGTTCCACCAGTGAGCAAGTTTTGCTCTTGGTTTGTGATAGGGTTGGAGAGAAATTTCCAGAAATGTCATAGCAAAGATGAACACGTTACCTTGTGGAAACATTAGTTTACATGATAGCTGGTCAGTGGCATCAGCCTGGTCGGACTTGCTAGTTGGATGCTAGAAAATGATTTATATAAAAAGAAATATTTTGGTTTTTGGAAGTAATTATAACGATTGATTATTAGTATTTTACTCAGTATTATATATAAGTGGATCTACAATACGACTATGAAAAAAGAATAGAATATGACGTATGGTTCAGTGGAAAAAAGCATAATGCAGAATATTAAGTATATTATAATCTCATTTTTATATGAAAAATGTCTTGTTTATGTTTGTCTTCTATATGGAAAACGCTGCAGTCAAACTTAACAGTTTTAACTAACAGTGATTGTTGCTGGGAGAGCAGACTACGGGGGACTTGTCAGTTCTCTATACATTTCTGTATTTGGATTGTTTTTACAAGAATTATATATTTTTATAAGTAGGAGATAGATGTTTAAAAAAAGTATGATGCACAGAGATTTTGTTTTTGCATCTTATAAAAAGTGAAGAATTGGAAGCAATATAAATGTTCAAAAATATGGAAATATATTATGGTACTTCCACTCCTGGAATTGTATATAGCTATTCAGATACAATGCTAAGTGAAAAAAAGAGGATATGAAATTGTGTGTGTGTGGGTGTGGGTGTGTGTGTATGTGTGTGTATGTATATATATATATATATATATAAAACAGGATCACTATGTAAAACAAACATAACTAACCAAAATGTTAATAACAGTTGTCTGTAGGTGGAGGAACTATGCATTTTTGTGTGTGCTTAGTTGGTTTGTTTTCCAAATTTTCTATAGTGAATTTATACTTTTTCTATTATTCTAGTAATGTGAAAAATGTCATCACTGTTATTCTTGTAAAATTCATTTGTTAAAAATAAGAATGAGAGGCTAGCCCAGTGGCACAGTGGCTAAGACAGTGCTTTGGCGGCCTGGGGTTCACAGGTTCGGATCTTGTGTGCAGACCTACACACTGCTCATCAAACCATGCTGTGGCAGCATTCCACATACAAAATAGAGGAAGACTGGCACAAGATGTTAGCTCAGGGCCAATCTTCCTCACCAAAAAATTTTTTTTTAAAAAAAGAATGACATTTGGGAGGCTTAGTGGTGGGTAGTACAGCAGAGAATCAAATTATTTGATATGCATAAAAGTGTTTTTAAAACTGTAACATTATGCACATGAAAATATTTATCATATTTTTGTTTGTGGATAGTGTTTTGCTCAAGAAGAGTTTTTGTTTTTGTTTTTAAAGATTGGCACCTGAGCTAACACCTGTTGCCAATCTTTTTTTTGTGTGTGTGTGATTATAGTTGCATATTTCAGTTGTGGGTCCTTCTAGTTGTGACATGTGGGATGCCACTTCAACATGACCTGATGAGTGGTGCCATGTCTGCGCCCAGGATCCGAACTGGCAAAACCCCGGGCTGCCTGAAGCAGAGCACGTGAACGTAACCACTCGGCCATGGGGCCGGCCCAGAGGAGAGTTTTTTTGGTTAGAATTTTATAATATGCATATTGTCGTACAGCCTCTTCAATTATAATGAACAGAAAGGGATACCTTCTTTAAATTCTCTTTGGTATAATTTGGTCTGTATAAGGTCATACGTTTATTCAGCTCCTTTCACCAAAGGATCTCAAAACACTTCATAGAACAGTACCATTTTTTTCTATTGGTAGAATATGGAGGTGATTTCCATAACACCTTGACTGAACTAGGGCTCAAACTTGTATACTCAGTTGTGCTCCTTCATATGAAGATGGGGACATGAAAGAGTCACTGGGGCTAGTGAGTAAAGATGATGTGGAATTCTGGAAGCCTTTTCTGGCTCAGGGAAGCAGTGCTAGTGAGTGATAGTGGTGGCGAGGTTTCAAGTGTTAAACCACTGCCTGTGCTACTGCCGGTAGGTAGCTTTAGTGACACTAAAAAAGGATTAAGATGTATGGAGAGGAGGAAAATGGAGCAGTCAGGTCCTCACTGTCTTTTGCCTGGAGTAATGTTTAAGGGTGAGTGTCTTGCTCAAGGACACAAGTGTATCTACTCTTCTTTTGGGCTGTGAAACAAATGGATCTGTGTTGAACTGCTGTCATTTACCATGTGCTTTTATCCGACTTTTCTCCTGTAGCATTAAGGGAAAAGGGGGAAATATAGTTGTAAGTGGGTGTGTGTATGAATTATCCCCTATTCCACTCTGGAGCCAAATGTTCCTGTGATCAGTTCTGGACTTTGTTAGCTCCTAGAATGTGTTTCCTTTTCTAGGCTAATAGTTACTAATGTTGCTGTCTGTTTGTTTCCTGCTTTATTTAGGTTTCATGTCCTTAGCAAGCTACTGAGCTTCATGGCACCTATTGACCATACTACAATGAATGATGATGCCAGGTGAGTAACAGATTAATTATATATCTCAGATGGCTTCATGACAGCCTGATAGTGACCTGTTCTACAGCCTGTCGCCCTCTCCTTTTCTTCTTATCAGTTAACCATTCATCATTGGCATCATAGCAAGGGTCTTTGTCACGTCTTTTCACTCCAATAATTATTGTAAAACCAAAACAAAATTTCCATAAATTTCAGCGTGCCTCTTGTGGTTTTTTGTTTGTTTTCGCTGTTTTGTTTTGTTTTTAACTTTAGCCACCTGCCTAGGACATCTGAGCTCTTCTCTAAACAGATGGGTCAGGACACCACATGCACTTGTTTGGGAGTTATATGCATACGCTGTCCTTTTTAAAGTGGCTCTAGAGATTGCTCTAGAGATGTGCATTCGGTTGTGTGTGTTCAGGCAGCTGTTGAGGATTCTTTTTTGGAGTGTTTTTACAAAAGAAGTACATGCTCATTTTATCAAGCTGGAACAATATAGAAATGTGTACAAAAAAAGTACACTCATAGTATTACAATTCAGAGATAACCATTTTTTAAAGACTAATTCTTTCTATATTTATTAGTTGGCATTCTACAACGTAATATTTTTATAATATTACTTATTTAGCCTTATCCTTTCTTCATTTGTTCACCATTCATTTATGTTAGTATAGACTCGTGCTTTCCTATTTTATTCAATTAATCATAATCTGTTACTATCTTTATTTATTTTGATTTAAAATTTTCTCAGATTCATGGAAGTCCCTTCAAGCTTCAAGCTGGCTTGTGTCCTTTTGAGATGTCCTGATCATTCTTTGAGTCCTTCCTTACTTTCTGGCACAACAAGCTATTCTAGGCTCATCTTATACTTTCCCTGTTCCATCTCTGGAATCAACCAATCTTTCTGCAAAGAGCCCTGATTCTTTTTAGTGGATTCTGGTATTTAGAAACCAAGATCTGGGTGCTAGGGGTGCTCATTGTTACTGGGTGTCATTGTTTCTAGGCCCTCTCAGGGTACAGGGCTAGGAAATGTGTGTGTATACATATACACACACGTGCAGGAGATAACCACTGTTAACGTTTCAGAATATTTCCATTCATTCTTTATAAGTCTCCTGTCAATATGTTCTTGTTTTTATTTTTTATATAATTAAAATTATATTCTACTATTGTGAATTTTTTCTTTAACTATTTTGTATACTGTGAGCAGTTTCCTATCATTAAAATTATTCAAAAATTTTAAATGACTATGTAATATTTTTATAATATTACTTATTTAGCCATTCACTAATTGTTTTAAATTGTCATTGTAAATAATGCTGCAGTAGATGTTTTTATTTATTTATTTATTTATTTATTTATTTTTAAAGATTTTATTTTTTCCTTTTTCTCCCCAAAGCCCCCCGGTACATAGTTGTGTATTCTCCGTTGTGGGTTCTTCTAGCTGTGGCATGTGGGACACTGCCTCAGCGTGGTCTGATGAGCAGTGCCATGTCCGCGCCCAGGATTCGAACCAACGAAACACTGGGCCGCCTGCAGCGGAGCGCATGAACTTAACCACTCGGCCACAGGGCCAGCCGCGGTAGATGTTTTTAAACATACATCTTCGCCAAGTGAAATTACTGGTCATAAGGTCAGCGCGTGTGGGTTTTGCCAGTCTTATCCCTTAAGCGACATTTAACCTTCTTATTCGAGAGTATTTGGTTTGCTACTAAACCCCATCAGACTCTTCCTCCCCACCCACTTACCCCCTCACTTGAAAAGCTTAGGTGAACAGAGTGATTATGAATTTTTTGTTTGCTTTTGTTCAGTGCTTTGTGTACAAAACAGCTTATGGATGGTTCTGAGTACATTTATACTCAGAACTTCGTGACCTCATATGCTCTCCTATGCTTTGCAAGTGAATGCCTCTGTCTGGCTGGGTTTTTTTCATTCATTTCCGGCTCTAGTCTGTTTTTAAAAATTACAAAGTGAAATGAGTACATCTTAGATTCTCTGTTAGGATGACATAAAAAAATTATTTCAACAAAAAAGGAAAACTAGAAGCTTAAAAACTAAAACAAACCCATTAAGGTAACATTATTATCCCAGGCATAAAGTGAAACTTAGTTTAAATATTAGTAACATCTTTTTTTTTTTGAGGAAGATTGGTCCTGATCTAACATCTCTGCTCATCTTTCTCTATTTTATATGTGAGACTCCTGCCACAGCGTGGCTTGATGACCAGTGTGTAGGTCCGCACCCAGGTTTCAAACTGGAGAACCCCAGGCTGCCCACGCAGAGCGTGTGAACTTATCCACTATGGCACCAGGCCGGCCCCGGTAACATCTTTTGCATATAGAAGTCTGAATATTACTAGATCATTTGGAAATCAAGTTTTTGTCATTCTTAGTTGGAATTTTTCTTGAATCACCTAATACCCTAGGGGCACTTAATTTTTCAGAATTATATTTATTCACTCATAATTTTTGAGGGTCTACTTGCTAGACATAAAGATTATTTGAAAATGACTGTATTATTTAGGATTATGTTAGCCTTGGTCTGCAAGAAACGTAAATCCTGACTACAGAAGCATAAGCAAATGAGTTTTTTTTTTTTTTGACAGAATAATCCTAGTGGCAGACAAGTATTGGTGATGGTTTTCCCTTCTCCTTGATATTAGGGCCAACATCTCTTGGTCTTTCCCCTGCAGTCCCTAGGTGACTGCTGCAGCTTCAGCCATTGAACACGCATTTTAGGCAACAAGGGGAGAGGAGTGGTGTCAGCCATGCCTATTTTCGTTCATCAGAAAAGTAAAAGCTTCCCAGAATCCCCTCCAACAAACTTCTTCTGTTTCATTGGCTGGAGCTGTGTTATGTTGGCCAGAGCTGTGTTACGTTGCCCCTTCAGGTAGAGTAGGCAGGGGAGAAGGCGCTGAGAGAAGTTTGTTGAGTAACATTGTAGTATTCAGTATTTGCGGGGTGGGGGGGGGGGGGGAGGAGGCTATCCTTTGTGGACTGATTATCAGAGTTGTTCTCCAGTTGGTTTAGCCACTTAACAAGGAATTTAATGAAAGCCTTGTAGCTGGAGAACTGAGCATGTGTTTTTATCTAAGTGCACTCCCTTCCCACTGTGTTCGTAAGGGTACACAGGCGCACATCCATGTTACTGCTCATGCTCTGTGGTCTGAAAAGGCCGGATTAACTGTGGGTGGAGTACCTGAGTATTAGCTCTTTCTGCTTCTAGTATCAAAACTTCCAGGGCCAGGAGGTATCGTTACTTTAACTTAAGAAGGAGGCAGTCGTAGCTTGGCCTGCTTTGTCACAACTGGAAATAATCTAGTACTGTTTTGAGGAAATAATCTGTACTATTTGTGTCCTACTTTCTACACCACAAAATATCATTGAGTAAGGGGAAACTTTCATAATTGTTAGAATGTCAATATCTGTGCATACTACTTTTCTTCAAGTGAATAGTTTTGGTTCTGCTAACTTACAGATATGTCATTCTCGGTGTGCATGTCTGAATAGAGAATTTTTTTATCACTTTGAGGTAGAGAAGGACTTTGTAAGCATGACACCAAGGCCAGAAGCATAAGGGAAAATATTAATAGATCTGACTACATAAAAGTCACATTGAAAAAGACATCAAAAACAAGATTATAAGTAAATGACAAACTGGAAAGAAAAAGTTCCATATATGACATATTACTTTACTATGTAATAATACAATGTAAAGAGTTTTTACAGATCTCTAAGAATATCCCATGGGGCTGGCTCAGTGGTGCAGCAGTTAAGTTCACACGTTCCACTTTGGCGGCCCGGGGTTTGCTAGTTTGGATCCCGGGTGTGGACATGGCACCACTTGGCAAGCCATGCTGTGGTAGGTGTCCCACATATAAAGTAGAGGAAGATGGGCACGGATGTTAGCTCAAGGCCAGTCTTCCTCAGCAAAAAAAAGGAGGATTGGCAGCAGCAGTTAGCTCAGGGCTAATCTTCCTCCAAAAAAAAAGAATATCCCAATAAAAATAATGGGCAAAGCAAACTTAGAAATCGTAAAAGAAAAATCTCAAATGGCAAAAAACCATAAAGTCTGTCAACCTCATTAATCAAAGAAACACAAATTAAAACAATGAGATTTCATTTTTTTCCTTATTAAATTGGAAAACATTAAAAGATTGGTAATCCACAGTGTTGATGGTGTGAGGAAACAGACACTTCCGTATGCTGTTGTGGGGAATGTAATTGGCAAAATCACTTTGGAGGGCTGTTTGGCAGTGTGTTTCAGAATTTTAAATGTATATGTCTCTGTTGACCCAGAAAAATCTACTTCTAGGAATTAACCTAAAGAAATAGCAAGTGGGCAAATATATTTGTATCAAAGGTCTTTATTGGAACATTGTTTATAATAGGGAAAAATAAGAAACAATCCAAATGACCATCAATAGGCAACTAGTTAAATAAATCACAGAAAATCATTCAATGAAATTATAAGCAGCTGGTAAAGGAGGAAATGGCGCTGTATGTCTTAACATAATGTTGAGGGACCAGCCCCGTGGCCCAGTGGTTAAGTTCTTGCCCTCCGCTCTGGCAGCCTAGGGTTTGACTGGTTTGGATCCTGGGCACGGACATGGCACCACTCATCAAACCATGCTGAGGCAGCATCCTACATGCCACAACTAGAAGGACCCACAACTAAAAGTACACAACTATGTATTGGGGGGCTTTGGGGAGAAAAAGGAAAAAGTAAAAAAATTAAAATACTGAACAAACAATGGATTATTGAAGAAATTAAAAAAGAAATCAAATATTATCTGGAGACAAATGAAAATGAAAACACGCCATACCAACTCATTTGGGACACAGCAAAAGCAGTCCTAAGAGGGAAATTCATTGCAATACAGGCTCACCTCAGTAAATAAGAAAAATCTCACATAAGCAACCTCAAACAACACCTAACAGAATTAGAAAAAGAAGAACAAACAAAGCCCAAAGTCAGTAGAAGGAGGGAAATACTAAAAATTAGAGCAGAAATAAATGATATTGAAACAAAAAAGACAGTAGAAAGGATCAATGAAACAAAGAGTTGGTTCTTCGAAAAAATTAACAAAATCGACAAACCCTTAGCCAGACTCACTAAGAAAAGAAGAGAGAAATCTCAGATAAATAAAATTAGGAATGAGAGAGGAGAAATCACAATGGATACCAAAGAAATACAAGGGATCATAAGAGAATACTATGAAAAACTGTATTCCAACAACTTGAACAACCTAGAAGAAATGGACAAATTCCTAGACTCTTACAACCTCCCCAAACTGAATCAGGAAGAAATAGAGAATCTGAATAGACCAATCACAAGTAAAGAAATAGAAACAGTAATCAAAAACCTCCCCAAAAATAAGAGTCCAGGACCAGACGGCTTCTCTGGAGAATTCTACCAAACATTCAAAGAAGATTTAATACCTATCCTTCTCAAACTATTCCAGAAAATTGAGGAAGATGGAGCACTCCCTAACACATTCTATGAAGCCAACATCACTCTGATCCCCAAACCTGAGAAGGACAACACAAAGAAGGAAAACTACAGGCCAATATCACTGATGAACATAGATGCAAAAATCCTCAACACAACTCTGGCAAACCGAATACAGCAATACATCAAAAAGATTATACACCATGATCAAGTGGGATTTATACCAGGGACACAGGGATGGTTCAACATCTGCAAGTCAATCAACGTGATACACTGCATTAACAAAATGAGAAACAAAAACCACATGATCATCTCAATAGATGCAGAGGAAGCATTCGACAAGATCCAACATCCATTTATGATAAAAACCCTCAATAAAATGTGTATAGAAGGAAAGTACCTCAACATAATAAAGACCATATATGACAAACCCACAGCCAACATACTCAATGGACAAAAACTGAAACCCATCCTTCTCAGAACAGGAACAAGACAAGGGTGCCCACTTTCACCACTCCTATTCAACATAGTACTGGAGGTGTTGGCCAGAGCAATTCAGCAGGAAAAAGAAATAAAAGGAATCCAAATAGGCAATGAAGAAGTAAAACTCTCGCTGTTTGCAGATGACATGATCTTATATATAGAAAACCCCAAAGAATCCATAGGTAAACTATTAGAAACAATCAACAGTTACAGCAAAGTTGCAGGGTATAAAGTCAAAATACATAAATCAGTAGCATTTCTATACACTAACAATGAACTAACAGAAAAAGAACTCAAGAACTCAATCCCATTCACAATCGCAATGAAAAGAATAAAATACCTTGGGATAAATTTAACCAAGGAAGTGAAAGATTTATACAATGAAAACTACAAGACTTTCTTGAAAGAAATTGATGACGACATAAAGAGATGGAAAGACATTCCATGCACATGGATTGGAAGAATAATCATAGTTAAAATGTCCATACTACCTAAAGCAATCTACAGATTCAATGCTATCCCTATCAGAATGCCAATAACATTCTTTACAGAAATTGAACAAAGAATCCTAAAATTCATATGGGGCAACAAAAGACCCCGAATTGCTAAAGCAATTCTGAGCAAGAAAAACAAAGCCGGAGGCATCACAATCCGTGATTTCAAAACATACTACAAAGCTACAGTAATCAAAACATCCTGGTACTGGTACAAAAACAGGTGCACAGATCAATGGAACAGAATTGAAAGCCCAGAAATAAAACCACACATCTGTGGACAGTTAATCTTCGACAAAGGAGCTGAGGGCCTACAATGGAGAAAAGAAAATCTCTTTAACAAATGGTGCTGGGGAAACTGGACAGCCACATGCAAAAGATTGAAAATTGACCATTCTTTTTCACCACTCACCAAAATAAACTCAAAATGGATCAAAGACCTAAAGATTAGGCCTGAAACAATAAGTCTTCTAGAAGAGAATATAGGCAGTACACTCTTTGACATCAGTTTCAAAAGAATCTTTTTGGACACCATAATTCCTCAGACGAGGGAAACAATAGAAAGAATAAACAAATGGGACTTCATCAGACTAAAGAGCTTCTTCAAGGCAAGGGAAAATAGGATTGAAAGAAAAAAACAGCCCACTAATTGGGAAAAAATATTTATAAGCTACTTATCCGACAAAGGGTTAATCTCCATAATATATAAACAACTCACACAGCTCAACAACAAAAAATCAAACAACCCGATCAAAAAATGGGTAGAGGACACGAACAGACATTTCTCCAGAGAGGATATAAGGATGGCCAATAGACACATGAAAAGATGCTCATCATCACTAATCATCAGGGAAATGCAAATCAAAACTACACTCAGATATCACGTTACACCTGTTAGATTGGCAAAAATATCCAAAACCAAGAGTGACAAATGTTGGAGAGGTTGTGGAGAAAAAGGAACCCTCATACACTGTTGGTGGGAATGCAAACTGGTGCAGCCACTACGGAAAACAGTATGGAGATTTCTCAAAAAGTTAAAAATAGAAATACCTTGTGACCCAGCCATCCCACTACTGGGTATCTATCCTAAGAACCTGAAATCAGCAATTCCAAGAGTCCCATGCACCCCTATGTTCATCACAGCATCATTTACAATAGCCAAGATGTGGAACCAACCTAAGTGCCCAGCAACTGATGATTGGATAAAGAAGATATGGTATATATACACAATGGAATACTACTCAGCCATAAAAACGGACAAAATCGTCCCATTCACATCAACATGGATGGACCTTGAGGGTATCATGTTAAGCGAAATAAGCCAGACAGAGAAAGACGAACTCTATATGACTCCACTCATAGGTGGAAGTTAACATATAGACAAAGAGAACTGATCAGTGGTTACCAGGGGAAAGGGGGGTGTGGGGGGAAGGCACAAAGGGTGAAGTGGTGTACCCACAACATGGCTAACAATAATGTACAACTGAAATTTCACAAGGTTGTAAACTATCATAATCTTAATTAAAAAAATAAAAATAAAAAATAAAAAATAAACAATGTTGAGTGGAAAAAGTAGGTTACAAAATACTATATTATAATCCCACTTTTTGAGTAAAAACAGTTCTTATAATATGATCCATTTATGTTTTTAAAATAAAAATTAGATATATATGTACACGTAGTATGTATATGTTGTAGTGCTTAAGAAAATGCCTGGGAAGACCATACATCATATTAACAATGTTTCCCTAGGGAGAAGCCACTGGGAGGAAGAAGAGGATGAAGGGAGGCTTTCAATGTTTTATATTTCTATTTTGCTCTAATCTTCTGCCATGAGAATGCCTTTGTATTCATCATCATTGAAAAATAAGCTCTGTAGCTCTGTACACCAGACTCTTCACATATTTATTGCTGAATGGGGTGGAGCAGAGGACAAATTTTACTTTCTAGTCTATGTATTTCTGTAGTGTTTGAATTTTTTTTACAATAAGCTTGTATTGCTTTTCATCAACAGAAAAAAAGGACATTTTCATTTTGAAAATTGTGTATATAATAGAGAGGAGGTGGGAAGGTCCTGATTATTTCTCTATTGAAGTATATAAATGGAAGATCTTCTCTCCCTTTATGATTTCTGCCCTATGGACCATATGGATAAAACTGGCTTTTTAATACCTGACTAGCTTCGCTCCTCCCGGTTTTTAATCATGGTAAAGTACACATAACATAAATTTTCCAGCCCTTTTGATTTCTTATTCCCAGAGGCAGCTCCACCTTGGTTCCTACTTTACCCAGATCTGGAGAGAGAAGAGATCTCGTTTCTTTCTGTGTTTCTTGGTTCCAGTTTATTGTTCCATACGCATGGCTAAGTTGGGTTAATACCCGGTGTTTGGTTTTTTGGAGGGGATGGGGAATCTGAGGGCTGTTACTTGTTGTTGAATCCCCCATATCCCTTATCAAGGTCGAGTTTAAAAAATTTTGCACGTGGTCCAATATAATTGAACGTGGCACATAGCTCTCATTAAGGGAGAGAGAAGAAGAGATCTTTAACACAGAGAATTAAGATACCCTTAGTGGAGAAAGAAGTACTATCTTTAACAGGATCTTTAAAAAGGTAGTGGCAGCTTCATTTTGTTTTCCTGTGGTGTGGTCTGTGTAGTGTTATCTATTTAGTTAATTTCTGCTGATACATATTCTTTTCTCATGCTAGGAATTTTTCTCTTCAAGTGATCTATTTTTTTAAAAACCCTTTTTAAATGCAAAGTAGCCAAGTTTGGGTCCCTGTGTTAACAAATTCCCCTTTAGGGGCATTTCTTTCCAGACAAACTTTGGATACTGATTTAAATGCTTTTAGGTGCCTGCAGGTCTCCTTTGTTAGTGAAAGTCTCATGTAACCCCTGATCCTTTGTGTGTGCTGGTTCAGTAGATCTTTACTCTGTTACGAGGTAGGCAGGTGGTTTCTCTTTGCAGGCCCTGTGAACATTCCCAGGATTGAGAGAAAACAAAAGAAATCCCACTTTCCCATGTATTACGTGTTTGCATGCAAGGGAGGAGATTACCACGAGCCTGAAAGCTTTAGATCAGTGGCTTTGTGAAACCCTTGATGCTCTTGGCACGGGGCAGCTCAGCTCCCAGAACAGCTACTGTTTGCCCCTCAGAGTAATCTGTGCTATGAGGGCAAAGTCTCGTGGGAAATGGTAGAGACAGAGTTATCAATGGGCTAAGGTGCGAAGAGGTGTGATGTCTCATTGGTGGAAAATCCCTCTGAGCATATTGTCAGCACCAAGAACAGGTCAGCATGTTACTTGCATGTTTACAGGATTGCTGTTCACTTCTCTGACTACTGAAGCTATTCTGGGGTGACCGAGAACATTTTAGAAACAGCTTCTTTTACATGATGTGAATCCCCTGGGGTGCTGTTAGACCAGGGGAGCAGGAGGTAAAAATTCAGATGATCTCTTATTTATTATGGTTCTAACAAAAGGAAGAATTTGGAAGTTGTGGAAATAATCATCTGCTTTTTGCCTGTGCTTTTGCAAGGCCCTCTGAGGCAGACTTTTAAAGAAGTTAATTCTTTCTCATTTGCTGTGTTGATGTAGGTCAGATAGTGAAATGCTAGTGTGACAAGTAGGAGAAGCAAATTCTCAGTAAGACCTGTGAGATGGATCGAGATGTGCTCCTCAAACTGGCCGCTGCCTCAGCTTTGGGAAAGGGAGTCCATGGGAACTGCTTACGCTGCCGGCATGGGTTTTGTTGTTGTTGTTTGTTTGTTTGTTTGCATGGAACAGGTCTGAGTGGCACCGAGCAGCTCCATGTACACCAGAGAACTTGGTGTTTGTCTTGCACTTACCGCTGCTTCAGAGAGCAGTTATTCGACAAACCCAATTCTGGTACTGTTCATTAAAAGGGTAGGTTATTGTATTTCCTAAATGGCTTTTTTTGTATTAAAAAAATGATAGCCATATTAACATTTTATAGGTACTCCATTCCTTTTCAAAGAACTTAAAGAAATTCTCAATAAGAACAGGAAGAATTTCCATTTTAGCCCCCAATTCCCTCCCCCAAAATAAAAAACTGCTTTCCCTCTGCTTTTATAAGCTACTGGCATTAAGACAGAACAAGGAGAGAGTCTTTTAATGATAACTACTAAGCACCAAATACATTATTGTTTTACATCTGGAGTTTTAGAAAAGAAATGTACAAATGTAACCCAGCCTTGTAAAGTGCTTTGTCAACATCACTGCCACGTTGTTCTTGAGGTGCCTTGGTATAATAGAATTTGTACAGGCAATTTATCTTCGGCTTGCCATTTTTGTGTGGGTCTGAACCCTAAATATGGCATATTCTACCACTCTGCTGATATGTTCCTTTCCTCCTGCGTGGTAACCCAGAGGTTACTTAGACCATGTTTGACTGCCCTTGCCAACTTTACCCCTTTATTTAATAGAAACGTGCACTGGATCATGGTGAATATTGGGTGTAGTTTGCTCAGCATTTGAGAGCACATCAGCTAATAACCACACAAATACCATCTCCATAGAGCATTTTTTGTTGGTTAAAAGCTTGCAAGCAAGAATGGTTAAGATACAGATGTTTTCTCTGAGGCTTCTTATCTCCTAAAAAGACACAGGTTCTTCTGACAGGTGAGACAGGTCCGGGCAAATATGCAACATTGATCTGATCAGCAGGAACAGAGCAATATTTTCCCTGGTGCTGCCTTTTACCAGCGTCATTAAAGGCTCCCATTACTCTTTTATTAGAGGTTCCCTCTCTTCCTTATCAGATTACAGAATGAACATAACTCATGGCAGTGATTTGATCTCTTGTTAAAGAGGATTACAGCTTTGCATTAACTCGGATTGACACAGTTTATAATTCGCTTGTTGCTACTTAGGCGGGCGGTGGCACATGTTTGACCCCCCAACCGTGCAGAGGAGAAGGATCACCATATATCATCATTAAAGATGGTGTCCCGCACAGAGATAGGAGGCATGGGGCTTCCTCCTCCAGGAACGTCAGAAGGACAAAGGAAACATTCTCAAGTTCAAACCCGAGACTTGGGCCAGATTAAAACTGGGTTGCAAAGGAAGCAGTGCCATTGTCTCTTCTATCTTTTCTGATTCACTGCTGTGCAGTTTTAGACAATTCTAGAGAATTTGCATTCTCAAGTTGAAGCCTTGGTTCTGAGCAGCATGTGGAGTGATAACAGCGCATCTTCTAGAAAGAGATTGTAGATGCTGAACAGATAAATCTTTCCTCAGAATGGGACTTCTTGACTATAGTTCTCATTTCTGCAGTCAAATGCCCATCGTTTCTTCAAAGGATTGTGAATCCTTTTTTCCCCCAAAAGAATCTGTCATGTTCTTTAAAGTGAATGTGTATAAATGTTCTCTTAAGGAGTTATTGTTTTTAAGTTCTTGTATTTTATTATTATTGCTTTTTAAAATATATCGTAATATCTTACATAGATATTGTGTTAATCACAACTAAGTAATTTGCAAGTGGGTAGGCAACAGCTAGGTGTTTCTCACCTTCCTTTACACTAGTCGTACATACACACTGTTAGCACATTTGCTGGAGTGATCACTGAGCCAACATTAGGTTGCTAAATGTGAAGAGCATTTCTTTTTCTAAGGTCATTCATCCTTTGCTCTGATTTATCCACCCTAAGGCTGCCGCCCTATTTCTGATTGGCAATGAAATAACATAGAGTAATAACATCATATTCCACTTATTGAGCATTTACTATATGCCAGACACTGCACTAAGCCTTTCACGTACGTTTTCATTCAATCCTTATGAGAAACCACTGAGGTGGTTTACATTATCTGCATTTTATGATAAGAATACTGAGGCATAGAGCAATTAAGTAACTTACCCAAGTTAAACAGCAAGTAAGTATTGGAGCCAGTATTTGCATTTAGGAGTGTGAATCTTGACCCCTGCCACTGTTTCCAGGAAACCAGCAAGCTTTTAGAAATATGTGGGAATAGGGGCCGGCCCAGTGGCACAGCGGTTAAGTGCACACGTTCCGCTGCGGCGGCCTGGGGTTCGCCGGTTCGGATCCCGGGTGCGGACATGGCAGCGCTTGGCACGCCCACATATAAAGTAGAGGAAGAGGGCATGGATGTTGGCTCAGGGCCAGTCTTCCTCAGCAAAAAGACGAGGATTGGCAGCAGTTAGCTCAGGGCTAATCTTCCTCAAAAAAAAATTTTTTTTTATGTGGGCATGATGTACCCAAGGGAAGCTGCTTCCTCCCACTCCCAGTACACATGCGAGAGCCTTTCTCTCGATTAAAAACTTGCTTGGAGGGGGAGAAAAACTTGTTTGGATTAAAATTTTTTCTTTTCCTTTGCTTTCTTTTTATCATGGAGATGCTTTCTATATAGGAAGGTTTTGCCTATCAAGTCATTCACATTTTAGTGTGAATCACTGAATTTCCAGACCTGCTCTTATGGTTGTACCATTCTTCTGATTACAAAGACCCTATCCCTCCTAATGAACTTTGAACCCAGATCCAGTATATTCAGTCAGTTTGCTCTTACAGTTCTGCCTCTGCCAGCTCAGATGCATCTCACCCACTGTCCTTAGAGACAATATCTTTTTCCCCTATAATAAAAATAATACATGCTCATGGAAGAAAACTTGGAAAATACAGAAAAGACAAAGAAAAATTCATATGTTATGTGCTATTGAGACTTGAACATTAATACTTTTATATGATTTCTTGCAGAATTTTTTTGTGTAGATATTTTATAAAGATATATACATATATGTTTGAATCCCTTTTTCTGGTTAACTTTATAGTATAAGCATTTTAATGCCATTTTTAAAGACGTTAATAACTTCATAATATTCAATTATGAGATACTTATTATTTGACATTTAGGTTGTTTCTGATTATTTTTATTTCTCTTTAAGTAATGCTGTAATGAACATATTCATACAGAAATCTGTGTTCTAAGTTTTGCTTGTGTCTTTAGAATAGGTTCTTAGAAGGGTAATGCCTGGGTCAATTTCTAATGATTCTTGATGGGTTGTACTGATTTATATGCCCCCCCCACCCCCGCCCCCTGCAGCTGAGGCTTATGTCTCTCGCTGCACCTTTGCTAATAAGGAGAGTTATCTTTTAAAAATATTTTCTGTTTTGGGGCCTGCCCCGTGGCCGAGTGGTTAAGTTCTCGCGCTCTGCTGCGGTGGCCCAGGGTTTCGCCGGTTCGGGTCCTGGGTGCGGACATGGCACCACTCATCAGGCCATGCTGAGGTGGCGTCCCACAAAGCACAACTAGAAGGACCCACAGTTAAAATATACAACTATGTACTGGGGAGATTTGGGGAGAAAAAGCAGGAAAAAAAAAAAAAAGAATGGCAACAGTTGTTAGCTCAGGTGCCCATCTTAAAAAACATAAAAAAATAAAAATATTTTCTGTTTTGATACGCCAGCAGTTATCATTGATTCTTGTTTGTGAGTTCATAACAAGTAACCCCTTATGAGGATCTACAACGTGCTAGGCACTGGGCTAAGGATCTGGGGATTATTTTTTCACTTAACAGTGAACTTGAAAAATCTGTATATTTATTAATCATTTGTATTTCTTTTTTTTACCCTTTGCCCATTTTCCTCTTTGAGTTTTAGTTTTTCTCTGCATTTTGTATGAATTCTCTATTTTATATTATTATTATACACCATATTTCATATTTTTTATAGATTTTTCCCATTTTGCTTGCCTGTTGATATTAATGATTGTTATTGGTCACATATAAGTTTTACTTTTTAATGTAATCAAATATATAAAACTTTTTTCTTTTGAATATTTTTCATTGCTTTTATACGTAAGCAATCCCCCCTGTATCCCAAGATCAGTTATTCAGCTATATTTTCTCTTAGTTTTGTCTGATTTCTTTTCTTTCGTATAATCTGCTTGCAGCTTTATTTTAACATATCATTCAGTGATGTCTACTTTCCATTTCTGCTGCTTCTTTTTGAGTCCAGATCTTTTCTTATACTTCCCACGTAGCCTACTGCACTAACCGCCTCTTAACACTAGTCTGACCTGATCAGTTGTGTGTAGCGTGGCCAGATTAAAGCCCCCTAAGTATCTCTTAGGGCCCGCTCCTCCTCCTAGCCTGTAGAGTAAAGCCACACTCTCGAACCTGCCGCTCTGGGCCTGCGGTGATTTGCCCCCCTGCTCCCTCTTTCTCCCCATCACCTTTTCTTTTCTTAAGATTTTATTTTTCCTTTTTCTCCCAAAGCCCCCTGGTACATAGTTGTGTATTTTTACTTGTGGGTCCTTCTAGTTGTGGCATGTGGGATGCCGCCTCAGCATGGCTTGTTGAGTGATGCCATGTCCGCGCTCAGGACCCGAACCGGTGAAACCCTGGGCCACCGAAGCAGAGCACATGAACCCAACCACTCGGCCGCGGGGCCGGGCCCCCCATCACCTTTTCAGTGTGCACACCACTGCGATACCCAGAACACACTCCATACTCCTCCCACTTGTGTCTCTTTCTTCTGCTCACTTAACCTGGAACACCTCCTCACCCCGACCCGACCGCTGTTCTTTCCTGTTGAAATGGTCATAGTCCTTGGCCAACACCAGCCTTTCCAGGGACTGTTAGGACCCCCTGAGCTCCACTGAGTTGGGGGCTCTTTATTCCTTGAACCCCTATTTTATTTGTTCCTCTCTAACGGTATGTATTACAGTTCACAAAAACACTTGTTAGGGGTTTTTTTTCTTGCTAAGAATGCTTAACTTGTAAGTCAAAGTACTATCCATAGTTTACTGGAATCTCGTATTTGGTATCATCAAGGTTTTATGCTCATACATTTGGAATAATATTTTTTGATTCCCATTGTATCTTGCCTTATTATATAGCATTTTTTTAGACAAGTATTATTTGCAAAACAGTTTATTTAAGGTCTTTCCCCAGTTGCTGTCAGCCTTCTCTAAGACATAGAACTGATTCCAGCTTCTTGAGTGTGTGTCACCCCCTGGCGCTCATATGCAGTGTGACCCGGAAGAAGTCTTCTCTATGTGCCTTGGTTTCTTTATTTTATAAGGTGAAAATAGTCCTTCTTGCTCATTAGCTTCTTGAGAATGAAATGTTCTTTTAAATTTTTTGTTCCTGAGAAGAACTGTTTTAAGTGTAATCTGTACAGATAATTGTGTGCGAGGAAGATTTGCCCTAAGCTAACATCTGTTGCCAATCCTCCTCTTTTTTTTGTTTGTGTCTGCTGAGGAAGATTGGCCCCGAGCTAACATCTGTGCCAGTCTTTGTCTACTTTGCATGTGGGACACCTCCACAGCATGGCATGGAGCATGCAGAACTTTAACCACTCGGCCATGGGGCCAGCCCCTGCACAGATAATTTTTAAAAAAACAAAATGTGTGTTTTCATGTATATATATATTATGTCCTTGCCTCTTTGCCTGAAACACAGACATATCCATTTCTGTGTAAACCTGAAAAAAGGTTGGCTATAAGTCTCCTGTCTGAAATGCCTTTAAAGGCCTTCAGCTTTAAGTCTATTTACAATTTGCTGGTAAGATTATTTTTGCAAACAGTCCTATAAAGATGGATGAACAAAGGTTTTTTTTGCCTCTTTTACTGAAATCTTTCCAAATCATCTCACTCCTTTAATACACTTTCCTCTGCTCCCATAGCACTGTACATGTCCATATTATGGACAACATTCATTACCAGGCCATGTCCTAATTCTTTGTGGGTTATGTTTCCATGGTAGAACATTGCACTGCTTGAGGGCCAGCTCCATATTTTGTTCTTAGCTTTTGGCCATGTTGGAAAAGCCCCAGAAATGAAGAGTCCAGTCTTGGGACTTCTCATTCCCAACCCTTTACTTAGAGAGTTCTTGAGGTCATTTTTACTGAGGATGAGTCCTGGGGAAAGATCTCTCAAGAACACTCTTGCATTTCCATTCCTTCCAAGAGTGTGCAGCACAAACTTTGGGTTATCCCATAGGCTTTCTCCTGCCCTTCTTGGCTGTCATAGCTAGACTGGCTTTGGTTTCTGGTGGCTCTCCTACAAATTCTCAGTTACTATAGGTCAGTTATTTGGCCCGCTTTCAGAATTTGTTTGGTTTAAGAAGACAGTTCTGGAATGGATTCTATATGTGCCTTAACAAGGCATAAGAGGCTCTGGTTACCCTTTTTATTTTGAGCGTTTGTGTTAAGTATCAAACCAAAGAGGGACATTTAGATCAAGGGCATTTTGCCTCATTGTACTTTGAGTTCAAGGTGCTGGGAAGCGCGGTGTCTGTAACGGGAGCTATTACTAACTACCCTGGAGATGAGGTCTGGAATGAGCCGTAACCACACCTTGTGTTTCACCCATCATCTCCCTCTGGGGAGCAGAGCACTTTATAAACATTAACTCTTTTACCCTCTGGCACTGCACTTAAAAGGTAAAGAAGACTGAAGGCTCTTTCTTCTCCAATATAGATGAGGAAACCTGGGCCTGGAGAGGGAGCTGACTTGATCAGAGGCAGAGGAGGCATGCGTGGCCCAGGGTGTTTGGAGTCCCAGCGGTGGACCCGGATAGCACGGTGGCCGCTGACACCCAGGAGACGCTGCTCTGCACAGCTCCCCTTTCTGCTTCTCAGAGGCTGGTGGGGGTTGGGCCTTTTGTCTCGTGTGGAATGTGAAATGCTGCAAAGACGAGCAATTGTTCTTCAATGCTTTGTGCTCCTTTATAAGAAAGAAGAAATCAATACACATTTTCTCCTACGCGCACTTGGCAGTACTCCGGCCGCTCGTCCCCCTCCCGGTCCTGCAGGGGAGGCGCAGCTATGCAGCAAAACAGGCCCACCAGCTTTCAGGGGCAGAAATGCAAACTACTCATTTTCCACTTAGCAATCAGGCTTTTTAAAGCCAGTCATATAACTGGTCGAGGTCATCAAATTGCTCACTTGAGTGACTAGTTGGTGAACCAACTGGGGGAGAAATGGCCCTGTTGGAGACATCCAGAAGCTGAGGGGTCCTGGTCACTACTCCTGGCGAAGGTTTACCTGGCAGGTGTCGGGGACAAACCTTCCTTTTTCCACATTTCTCTCTGATTTACAGAGGAGAGAGGGAAGTTCTCTGAAGGATACTGTTAGAACCACAAAGACTGACAGATAAAGGACATCAATTTGCATTTTATCAATTGATGTAGGTAAACTGTCTAAACTAGAGCCCGATCTCAGGGTGGGTTTTATTTTTTAATCAGAAAATGTGGTATTGATACCTGTGACTTTGTTTATAGCTTCCTGCCATTAAACAGTTAAGTCTGGGGCATGAATAACAAACATTTTGCCGCCATTATTAACACAAGTGGCAGTTTAGGTGACAGCACAGTCTTGCAGCGTCGGGGGTGCGTTCCGTTTTATTCGAGTTGGTGGCAGTATCTTGGTGAGCCTGTGGGCACTCTGGCTGCGGGCCTCCTTCGTGCAGAGGAGATTGTTAGAGCTGAGAGCAGGGATGAGACTGCCAGGGGAGGGTGTCGAGAGAAGCGGGGAGAACAGAACCCAGGAGAAGGGCTGCTCCCAGCCAGGAGGAAGATCAGAGGACAGAGGAGGAGAACAGGGATCATTCCACCCCAGGGGGCGAGTGTCAGCACCGCGGGGCTGGTCAGAGGTAGGTGCCCCGCGCCTCCGACCCTCAGCTCCTTTGTGGCACGCCAAGTCCGTGACATGCAGGCGTGGCGCCTTACGTTTGTCTGCTCAGTAGTTGCTTCTTACATGATTAGATTGGTACTGGGTTTTTAAGTAAAATAAGTCCTCCAACTCATTATGGGAAGTAATAGAATGCTTTGCTGAAACTCTGTGGGTTGACCATAAATACCCTCACTAATTTCTGTGTGTTTTGACCCCCTAAACGTAGAAGTTAAACGGGAGCTGAGCCGCATCCTCTGCTGCGCCCGGGCCCTGGGTCGTCGGGCAGTGGTCTGGAGAGGGATACAAATGTAACGCTAGTGTCAGTCTCACCTTCGTGCGGTTGGAGGAAGTGATTCACGTCTAAGCAGTGAAGCATCCCCTGGCTTCCAACAGGAGCTGTTAGCGGGGCTGCTGTTTGAACAGGAGCTTCATCTTCCTGAAGCCAGCAGTCACAAAACCGTAAACACAGCACTGGCCAACTCTATTGCCAGATCGTGGTGGCTTGACGTTAATATTAAACATCTCCAGCAAGGCAGAGAGCTCTGCAGCCCAGCTACAGAATAAAAATAAATAAAAATAAAGAGAAAACCCTGCTAAAAGCAGTGAGATGATTTGTCGTCTTTCCTTTGTGAGGCCATTTGTCTTCTCTCGCATCAAATCTGTTATAAAACAGTCAAACTGTGAAAGTGGAAATCATCCCAGGAATATGGAATATTAATGCACAGGAGAGGAGGCCGCGTCCCTTTTGTCTACAGTGCTCCTGGCCACCCCCCCCCCCACTTTTTTTTGCAAGTCCACCAAGGAAAATTATTTTTCTTTAAAAGAATTTGAAAGACTCAGAGCTAGTGGTAGGGATGATGGAAGTTTCGAGTATTTGTGTTCCTTTGTTCGATGGGAGTGGATCTGTAACTGACTTGGGGATGAGGAGGGGGTGCAAGAGAGAAACACTGCCCGACTCTGCCTCTGGTTCCCTTCTCATCTCTCTCCCCCTCTTCCCTCGCCCTCCTCTCCCCAGCCTTGCAGTTCCTTTGTTTGGGGCCTGAACCTGCTTCTCTGAACATTTATAAATCTTGAGTCTGTCTGATCTTTAGGAGACAGGCCAGAGGCCACGTGTCACCATCTGTAATTTAAGGCTGTAGGGCTAAAAGCGTTTGCAGAGGTTTGAAGGACCTAGTTCTGACCTGACCAAAAGAGCGAATTGGAGCAGACCTTCTAGAGTCTCCTTCAAGCACTAGGGAGGATGTGATGAGAGCAGACCCGCGAGGTAATTTATGGGCACGGTTGGCTCCAGCCACGCAGGGTGGCTGGCCCACTCAGAAATGCGTGGTGCACTGCCACCTCGTGGCAGATGCAGGCAGGTACGGTTTGGCTGGGAGCTTCTGACGAGTTCAGCTGGTGTCTGATTGGAGATTTGCCTTGTATCCAGATTCAGGTAATTAGTGATAGATGAGGGCGTTTTCTGAGTCACTATCAGTTACTTTGCTAACTTGATCCTGTTAAGAAGTGAGTGTTAAGTGAGAGAAGGTTGCTTTCTTTTTTACTTCATTTCTTTGTTTTTTGGGTTTTATTTTTTGGCATGGAATTGTGATGAGATTTGAGGAAAGAAGCCCCTGGCCCACATTTTGTTGCTGGGGGAAGTTGGGAGGAGAATGAGGGAGAGTTAAGTGCGAACTTTCGGCTGCATTCAGGAATCCTAAGTTTTCTGCTGTCATGACTTTTGTCTGTCATCCTGAGTAGACGAAGAGTTGCATCTGTCTCTTCACTTGGATTGCGTCCCCAACCATCTAGTGTCCTTGAGAGATGAAGTTCCACTGTGTGTCATCTGCCTCTGATCCCATTCCTGTGACGTGCATAGGTATACCACCACCCCACAACCCCTAAAGAGCACAGGGCAATTGCTTGCCATTTGGATCAATATCTTTCCCCTTATAGGTCCTAGAAATATTTCTCAAACACTTTTCTCTCGCCTGTGAAGTCCTAGAGTAGAATGGATTTGGGTCAGAAGAAGCAGAAGGAATGAAAGAGAAAAGGAAGGTGCCATTTTGTCTTGGGTGTTCTGGGGTGCACACCACAAGGCATTCAGACGGTTAGGGCTGGCGGTTAGGTGGGTCCCCTTGTTTGGTGTCGTTAGCATGTGCCAAGTGATAATTGGCAAGATGCCTTTCTCAGTAGCTATTTAGAATGCCCTGGGCATGGTGGGAGCAGAGCAGAAGAGGTGGCAGCTCTGTGAAGGCAGGGAGAAGGCTGTGTTGAGAACGCAGGAGGCAGTGCAGTCTCGCTCTGCCCGCTGTGGGCCAACCAGGCTGCACCAGACCTGTCGGGATTGGCTCGGGGGGTAAGGGCCTCCCTGCCGGTTCTTTGGCACACAGGAGGCTCCGAGGAGTTCAGTCAGGATGGCAAGGGAACTCCAAGCTTTGTCATGGCAGGGATGGAGTGAATTGTTTCTTCTCACCTAGAAAAGAACAGATTTAGTTAAGGGAAGACATCAAATAGGTGAGGGGCTGCCCCAGGGAAGGGCAGTCGGCCTGTTCCTCTCCTGGCTCTGGAACCGCAGAGCTGGGTCCAGCGTGAGGAGGTGTGTTCATGTGTCTCTCCAGATGGACTGGGTTCTCCTGGATAGATCTACTGGATACCTTCACCTTCCCGCTCAGCTTCTGCTGCGTCATTCATGTCTTCGTAATCCTCCACGAAATCTACCAAAGTTCAAACAGGCATTCAAATATTTTTATACACAACTGGAAGGACCTGGAACTAAGATATACAACTATGTACCGGGGGGGAGGGTTGGGGAGATAAAACAGAAAAAACAAAAAAAACAAAACAAGTATTTTATAAATTTATTGTACCTTTGTGTTAAACTTCGAAGCCAGAGACCATAGACATCTAATGTGTGTCTGTACTTATTCCACAGCACCAATAAGTAAGTTGTTTTCAAAACACAAACGTGAAAAAAGGCAGGCATCAGTAACATCACCAATAGTTTTTAAAAGCACGTGTCTGTCACCAGTGACCATGCTGGTCGGTGTGAATTTCTGTTCCGGCTGCGCCTATACCGACTCTAAGGATTCGGATTTGATCAAGACTCTGCTAGACGTGAGCAGGGTTGGAATTGGAACCCCTAGTCTCACTTCCCCTCTGTGTGCTGCTTCATCCTTTGATTCTTAAATGTAGGTCTGAGGGATTGAGTTCAGCAGAGACAAATGCTCCACCAGCGTGTGTGCAGCACGGGGGTCCTCGGGGTGTGCAGAGAGAGGGAGAGGATTGGAAAGGGGGAAGGGCCAGGATGCTTCCTGGGATGTGTCTTGTGTATTTCGGGAGACACCCCCCCCCCTCCCATGAAGCAACAAGTGAACAATTTCAAATTAATCAAGGGCAAATTAGGTGTATAATTTTAATCAGGAAAGCAGCAATATTGTCTCCGCTGGCATGTTTGGAAGACTGGCTCAAAACTCCTGCGTGTAATACTTGCTCAGAGAGTAGAACGTACAGTTTCTTCAGGGAGTGGTGGCTTGCTTTCTGCTCTCTGCCTCTGGCCGCAGGGACAGGTAGGTGCAGCTCGGGGATGTCTCGGAGGCGTGGGGGTTTCTGGGCCAGAGCAGGAGGAGTGCGTGTCCTGGAGTGCGGCTGGTACAATTCTTCAGTATCCCAGACGCTGCAAGCTATTGGCCTAGCAAATTGAAAGCCCCACATAGATCATCTGCAGGTTTACTGTGCTCCTTTGTGCCGTTTGCCCAAATAGCAGCGTGAAAGACACCGGGCTGGGCTGTAGTCGGTGAGGAAGTGCACACGTGGGGCTGAAGGAACACGTTTGGGTGCACATGTCTGGGGCCGCATTGTTAGACACGTCCACCCCCTTTCATTCAGGGCTGTGTGAAGCCGTGCCCGCCATAAAGTGAGTGCATTTCACAGCCAGCTAGACTGTGCGGACTTCAAGGTTCTTCAGAAGAATCACGTAAGAAATAAGCCGAGTCCTAAGACACGCACACACACGTTCTCTCTTTATGGAAAATGGCTGCTAATCCATGATCTTTTTTTTTCCAGAAACAGGTTTTATGGTAATATAGTAAAAATATTAAATTAGAAAATGCCTCACTAAGGGTTATAAAACCTTACTACACTAGAGATAGGTAATTATCCCCTCTACAGCCTAAATGACAGTTTAAAAGAAATAAAAATGTTAGTGCTCATTACTTGCTTTTGTAGGTTGCAATAAAGGGTAAGTTAAATTTTAATTCAAGGAAGAGCCCCTGCTATCGACCTTCTACCTTAGGTCCGAGTCCTGTTAATTACTCCGTAGGCTGTTCTCCCGCATGATACCCACATTAATCCATTTCTACAGTGGACATTCCCACTCGCCATCGAGGCCAAGAGTGTGGGGGAGGGCTGAGTAAGGGGGAAGGCATTTCAGCTCAGTGATTCAAATCTTGATTCTTAATGTGATAGGGAGCAGGAATTATGCATTTTTTTTTTTAAAAGTTCATTATGCATAGCCTTAAGGGGACCTCGAGTATGAACTATACACTTACCCTGGAGAAGCGGATGGAGACAAGGTTAACCTGAGGGATTGCTAGTTTAGCTTCTCAGCAGCTAAATCCTGGCTAGGAAGGCTGCTGCAGAGGGGTGTCCGTGCAGCAGAAGGCAGTCTGACCTCGGTCCCATGTGGCTTCTTGTTACCTAGTTTCATTTTCAGTTTTTTTCCTTAAGATGGGGTACGGGGTATGGACATGTTCTGTTTCTCTTCAGATGCTTTTACCTTTCCCAGGGCATCGCACCAGATCTAGCCCCTGTCTGGGTTTGGGGAAGATCTCGCTGCTCTCTCTGCCTCTGTCTTCATATTGGGGAGCAGAGACTTTCCAAGGGGAAGGTAGACAGACTGCCCAGGAGTCTATTTCCAGTGTGTGCTCTCTCCTCAAGTGGATCTGCCGAGATGGCGCCCGCGCTGGAGCCGAGGTTCTCCTCCCTCTGGCTTTCGCAGTCGTCCTCCCACCTGACACGGAGCCCAGCCCCGCCCTATTCTGACGTGGGACATCGCCCCGAGTGGGAAAAGCTCCAGGGCAGCAAACGAAAGGACAGTTCCCACAACGGTGCAGGGATTGAGGAGGGTGTGCCCCGTAACAGCCCTGCGGTCAGGTGGTTCCTGGGTCTTTCTTTCCAACAGAATTGCAGGAGAACCTCATGGAGCTCTCAGCTGGGGGATCATTAAAACTAACCGTGGGTGGTAGATCACTATGGGACTATTTTTTGGCATATGATTCAGACGGACTTAAAAGAATTGAGCAACATTACTGTAACAGAACTCTCTCATTCCCATCTGCTTGTTCATGTGACAAGGTTTCTCAGCACGTATATGTCTACAAAAATCAAAGAATAGAATAGAATCAGGGGGCTGGCCCGTGGCTGAGTGGTTAAGTTCACACACTCCGCTTCAGCGGCCCAGGATTTCGCAGGTTCGGATCCTGGGCACAGACATGGCACCGCTCATCAGGCCATGCTGAGGTGGCGTCCCACATGCCACAACTAGACGGACCACAGCTAAAAGTACACAACTATGTACGGGGGGCCTTTGGGGAAGAAAAGGAAAAATAAAATCTTTAAAAAAAAAAAATAGAATCAATGCTGAGCCCTCTTTCATTCTAGGTATAAACAATATTCGTTCGTGGATACATGAAGGAATGGAGGGGAAAGCCTCATCCATATCATTCAGAGATGCATTTCCAGTAACATTTTATGTATTTCTTTATATTAAATTTTTACCAAAATTATAATACATTTAATTACATTATTATTGCATATTTTGATTGTTTCCTACTAATAATGATAATGGTAACACAACCCAGAAGTCATTTTTTTTAATTACTTAAAGGCTTATGGTTTCAAGAAATTAAAATATTTTCATTTCAACTTTTCAGAAGGTGTTTCAATTTACATACTTACTTTTGTGGCCAAGAAGTATGATCAGGTGATCAATAAAAGACTTTCAAGCATAAAACAACTAGATTAGGACAAAAATCTGTAGGGAAAAATCAGATGGAAATAAAGTTTAAAAAGAAGAAGATGCTGTACAATTTCCAAGTTAAAGAGTTTGTTGATGTGTTATTTAAATGATTGATGATGGGTATCAAATCATTATGGCGTATAGATTCCATTGGGTGTATTACAAAAGGGATGTAAGAGTTTTATTTTAAAAGTTAGTATTCACAATATTCTGGTAATTATATCCTTTGTGATGATTAAATTTCTCGAGAAAAATTTTATATGTCAGCTAAAAAATGTATAAGGGGGCTGTGTGATTTTGTAAAATTCTGTTGGGGGGGCGGTGCAGCACAACTCAAGGACTAGGACCCTAAGCCCCACCCTAGTGGCCTGGTTACCCCAGCTCTGCCTGGTGGCCAGCGAGTGGGAGGTGTGGCCAGCACGGAGCCTCGGCAGGGAAAGGAGGGTTGGGCCACACTGAGCAGCTGGAGTCTGGGGTTCTTCATCCTGCCGGTGCTCCTGGACCCCGGAGCGTCTGCTTAGTCCTCTAGCGTTGGGGCTGAGGGCAATGGAGAGGGGAGGAGGAGAAGGGAGCAGAAAAGTCGGTTAGGAGGCTGTCGCCACATTCTTGGTAAGAGATGGCATGATCTGCAATAGTGGAGGCGTTGTGGGAGCCGGAAGTTTGAGAGGCTTTGAAGGTGAAAACCCTCACCGATTTGTGGTGGTGGGTGAGGAGGACACAGAGTTGAAATTCCTTGGGGATTTTTAGGTTGGAATAATCCCTTACTCATATTCTCTCTCAAAATGTTTTAAGAACCCTGACCACTCAGCTTTCCAAGTTGCTTTGCCATGAACAGCTGCATATGTTTGTCAGCTCTGCCCACTTGAGTGTGAAATGATGTTCTATCAAAACATGGGTTTCAGCATTTCCCTCTCTGCTCCTGACTTGGGAACCCTGCTGCGGACAGTAACTGCTGCCCCGGCCCAGGCGTTCCGCTGATGTCGTGGCACCGAGCGGGAGCATTCGCTCCGTCGTAATGATGGGGTCTGGTGCAGGCAAGCAAGGCGAGGTTCCAAAGGGTATGATTGCGAGGCACTAAACAGCGTCGCGCCTCCGCGGCTCCCTCTCATCAGCCGGTGCAGCCTTAAAGTCATACTGTCCTTTTTGTCATGGCGACTCTCCCCTTCATGCCCTTTCATTTTTTTTGTTGAAATGGCTAGAGAGACTTGTAGTTATTGGCAAATAGGCAGGCCCTAGTGTGATGGAGTGAAGCCTGGGCCGGGCGTTGCTGTCTTTCATGTGATGGAGCTGGTGATTTGGAAGCGAGGCTGCCAGCCTCTCATTTGCATTTGGTCTGAAGCTGCCTTCCACCTTTGTGCGCCAGCCTTGGCCGAGGGCGAGTGAGGCGGATGGAGACAGCAGAGGAACAAAAGAGGCGGTGGAGCTCGGGGTGAACCTGCTTCCTTTGTCTGTAGGCCCAGGGGCTGGTCGGTAGTTCAGGCTGGGGGTACCGGCAAATTCTTGGGATCACATTCCTGTAATAACGTTGGAGGCCCGCTCTTTTCTGGCCTGTACTTCCCTGCCTGCCCTGTGGCCCCAGCATGACAAGGTTAGTTTACATTCTTGCCTTCTGCAGTTTCTTCCTTAAGACTTTTCCTTTCTAAAAGTTTTAGTATGCTCCTCCTGTTGCTGCGTGTTCTAATTCCAGTACCTCTCTTCCTACCCGCAACTGGAGCAGGGTGACCTCAAAACAGACTAGTGGGTTTTTGTGTGCAAGTCTTGCTTAACCAAAACAGCTGTTTGAATGGTGGGTTTTGGTTAGTTTGTTTACTTTTTGTTTTGTTTTGTTTTGAAAGTCACATTTGCTGGGATCATGATGCTCAGATAATGAGAGCACTTTTAAAAGCCTGTTTTCTTAACAGGGATGGCAGACTATATTTTATGGTTAGATCTTGAACATAGAAAACAGAACAGGCACAGCTTTCTTCTGGGGTCATTTACTTGCTGGCCCATGACCTTAGCCTGTGTGTGCCCACCCTCCTTCCCTGAGGGTTGGTGGCTGGACCTTCACGCAGAGGGCAGCCATGGACCACTGGCCTCAGTTGGCCATGTGTCCTCCACGGCCCACTTCCCTAGGGGGTTTGACCTGCTTGGACCCTCGTGGCTCCTCGTCTCTCTGCAGGGAGAGTCTGCTCCCTATGCACAAGGTTCTGGAGCTTCTGTCACAGTGATAGAGGCATCCTTCCCCCACCCCACCCCTTTGTGGGTTTTCCAGGCCTTGACGGATGGCTTTGAGCAGGTGGCTGTGGGTATGTTGCATTTGATAGCAGAAACAGGTTGGAAGTGATAATTAACTTTATTTTCAGGGACCCCAGACCCTGGCTTATTATGGTTTTTTTAATGTCAAAACCCAACTTTAGAAATGAATTAGCCAATCGAATTCGTTATTATGTTGAGTCTGGAGAAGACTGGGGGAGTGGAAGGGCCTCGGTTCACTGCTGAGCAGCTGCACGCGGGCTAGTAATTGGAATCTTGTTGCTGGGGCATTTTCATTGTTTTTCAAGTACTGCCAAGTCCGAGAAAATGTATGAAAACTAAATGATATCCTCCATCCCACGTCTGCCTGAGCCCTCCTCATCCTGCGGCAGTCTCAGACATCCTATTAGAATATTCAATCTTGTTTTCTTACTTGAAGAGCCTGTCTGTAAAGGGCAAACTTACAGAAAACTCATTCCCCAGACACAGGGTATCCAGCCACACTGGACTGTTTACATATCTTGCTATTTGATTGGCTTCTAGGTGTCTTCCTTCCCTTAGATTTGTGAGTAAGAGCTGCGGGATGCATTTTTAATTCCACGGCTGTGTTTGCAATTGAAGAAGCAAGATTAGGGTATTTCTCAGCTCCTTAGTTCTTTTTTAACCTTAAAAAGGTAACCAATGTGTTAACCAATTTGTTTTGTCTCTCTTCTAGGACAGAGTTGTATCGATCGCTTTTCGGCCAACTCGGCCCCCCTGACGAAGGCCAGAGGGACTGACACCCGCCTCTCCTGCTGCGAGGCCACGGGACACCGGCCACACCCTGGCCAGTTGGCTGCTCCTCCTGCCCCAGTGGAGGAACCTGTTGGCCTGCAGGGCTGAGCTAGTCGGAAAACCCCGGGGAAGGTGTGCTGTTCAGAACACATGTCTATAAAGCCCGGGGAGCCTGGACTCAGGTGTCTGTCTCCAGTACTCCAGTGCGCCACGGACACTGCCGCGTGCTTCTCCAGCCTCACAAATAAAGAGTGTCTTCCCGCACTGCTGCCAAGTGTGCTTTTCTTACACAGCCCGGAGTAAGTCTGATGTAGAGCTGAGCAGGGTGACACTTCAATGTTTTCTAGTCACATGGCCGCCTCCTCCAATATCACGTCAGAGCGGGAACAGTTCTGGGCAGTGTGCTGCCTTCTGGGTGGGTAATGTCCAGTGAGCGGTCGCGGCTCTGAGGGGCAGGGATCCCACAAACCCTCTGAGCTCTGCCTAGGAGGCTCTGTAACCTGGCGCTATGGGGGCATTTACCTATTTGTGCTAAATGCAAACCTGTGACTTCTTTTGTGTTTCCTCTTTTCACCCATAAACATCTCCCAGAGTCCTTCTCTCTTCTCACCATTCCTGAATCACTTTATTGAGATGAGCTCTGGTGTAAATCTAGCAGGAGGAAATAATTCACTTGTTTTTCATCCAAAGGTCAAAAGCTGGAAATTAAATCCCCATAAGGAGGATTTATTGGCCTGCTGTGGTCAATATGCAATGGAGATTATCTTGCATAAGTAATGTGCACACCAGCATCCGAGACTGACCATCTCCCATGTCCTTTGCCCAAATCTTTATTTAGGGCTGTGAGATTAGAGGAGAAACGTTGCATCCAGGCAACTGAGTGCAGCTGTAGTTAATACCTAGTCATTGTTTGTAAAGTCAGATTTTGATATTATTGTAAAATGTCAAAACCAAGTGACAGATTTTGGGCCCAGGAGTCCCACGTGTCATTGACTTGGTGTCTGGGGATGGCGGCATGGTGCCCGAAGGCTGGGCTCCAGACGAAGGGAGTCCTGAGGAATCGAGAGCCCAGTGTAGTGCTCACATCAGTGTGTCTGAGTGCGGGATGGGGCCGATGCGGGGCGGAGGGCGTCTCCGTCTCACATTGAGTGGCCCTTGGTACTTGGTGATTTGTTTTTCTTGTCTCAGTGTTCACCTCTTGGGCTCGACTGTGAGGGAAATGTATAATTTTCAGTGTGTCTACAGTTTCCCACAAGACCTGTCAACAGAAATAGGAGAGTTCCCTACATTCACTCCCTTCAAAATGACCACTTTTTAAAATAGCGAACATCCCGCCCTGTCCATCGAGCCCATCGAGAGGATTCGGGTAATGCCCGTTTTAATGGCGAGTAGTGACCCCTCAGTGTGGACCTTCCAGTGGGCCTGATGCCAGCCCACATCTCCTAAAGAGAGAGAGCCTTTGTCAGAGCCACTCTTCACCTGATGAAGAAGATTTAAACAGGTACTTCAAAATATTTGGAGTCCGACATGTTTAAATAAATGACTTAAAATCAGGAGTGATGAGAAAGAACAGACAGAATCTTCAGTAAAGGGAGACCTGCATTTTAAAATTCAGAAGACTACCCTCCTTCCAGCCAAGAATAAATTGGAAACTATTTTAATTGACACGGATACTGCAATTCAACTGTTACTAGAAAGACAGATTAGTTGATTGATTTGCATTTTAATAAAACTAATACTTTACATTTTGGTCGCTAATGCTGATTTTTAAATGAGTTGAGAACTGTTATCAAGAGTTGCCATCCAGAGCCCGTTTTCAGTGTTGACTGAAGCATTCCTCCCTGTTGTGTGGAGTTTGCTTATTTTCTTTTTGCCCAGCTGACTCCTTCATGCACAACACTCACGCAGCATTGACCTTGAAGACCTCAGCCCGCCGGGGCAGCACGACAGCGAGCCAGCCACGCGGAGACGCGGTGGCACCCGCCCAGCCACCCATTTGCCCCAGAGACAGAAGGCGGGAAGCAGGCAGTGGGCCTCTCCTTTCAGGATAGAGAAGATAAGGCTGCTTTCTTGTCTTAGTTTATTTCATGTTAAAAATTAATTGCAGAAAAGTAGAAAGAACAAATAAAAATAAGACTGGGCTATAATGCCATCACCTGGAAATGTCCATGTCTCCTCGTTAACATTTCAATACTTCATCACCCTCTTCTGTGTGTGGGAGCAATGACAGCAAGTGGCCCCATCTCCTGTCCTGGGGAGGGGGGACAGGAGGGAGCTGGGGTGGAAGACTTGGTTTTTACTTTTGGACTGTTTGACATTTTTCACTTACCCCTTTTAAGTTTATTTTTTTGAGGAAGATTAGCCCTGAGCTAACTACTGCCAATCCTCCTCTTTTTGCTGAGGAAGACTGGCCATGAGCTAACATCCGTGCCCATCTTCTCATGGGACGCCTACCACAGCATGGCTTTTGCCAGGTGGTGCCATGTCCACACCCGGGATCCGAACCGGTGAACCCCGGGGCCGCTGAGAAGTGGAACGTGCGAACTTAACCGCTGTGCCACCAGGCTGGCCCCTCACCTACCCTTTTAAAAACAATAAAAACAAAGTGCCTGGTAGCCCTGCCTTCCATCTGCCTGGCCACACGACACACAGATGCCAGCAGCTGGGAACCAGTGGCACGTGGTAGTATGCACTTTATTATAAATACTACAGTAAGAGATTATTTCCGTGTTTTTACAGATGTCATTTAAGTATTTTAATTGCTAACTAATAATCCATTTGGGGCATGTCTTCACTACTTAACCAAATCCCCAGTTGTTGAACATTTAAATTGCTAGCAATTTTTTGCTGTTTGAATAATGTTACGGGAAAATATTTGTGCATAGAGCTTGTTTATTGTCATTTGAAATTATTGTTTTTCTTGGCACCTATTTTTAGGAGTAAATTGAACCAGGCTCTTGGTGCTTCCGGAGGCTGGTTTAGGGCCCTTGTTCCCTTTCACTTGCCTTAGGCTGGGCCGCCCGCCGCAAAGGGTGTTGAGAGGCAGAGAGGAGATCGGCCCTGGGGTCTGACGCTGGGGTTTATTTCTTGCTCCCCAGGGAACCCTTCAAATCAGCATCCTCCTCTGGGAGGATTAAAGAGCTGCTGTCTGTAATGTGCTTTGAGATGCTCCAGTGAAAGATGGTGGATAAATAGGAAGTGACACCGTCGTCTCCCTCCCGGCCCCCATGTCCTCCTTCTGGCTAGATCGCATATAATTTGCTCTCTGCTCCCCTCTGGTTTTCAAGCTCTTGCTACTTTCAGTACCTTCATTCTGGGGACCTCTCAGGTGGGTTTTCCTTGCCTTGTATGAGTTTGCATTCCTCTCAGCTGCTCTGTAGTGTTTTTGGTGTGTAAGCTCTTCTCTCTGGGGTCACCATCCAGGACCCCTTACTGAGCATCATTTGGAAACCCTGAGAGACGAGAGAACACAGGGACAGCTCAGCTCCAGCAGCTCACCAACAGACTGCATCTCCAGTTTAGAAAAATAGTTCCCGGGAGAGGCCGAGTTTCCTGGCCCCCACGCGGATTGCTGAGACCTCTCCAAGATTGCTGCCTCTTCACCTCCTACCACTTCATCCAAAGAGCTGAGTTCGAGGTTCAGAATAAATCCAAATGTGACATTCATCATAAACCATGGGACTTCCCTAGGACACAGCAGTCACTCTCTATATGGAATGGATAGTTGCCAAGATCCATGTCTCCTTAGGCCAGACTCACAAATGTAGCCACGTGTCTCAGCAACACTTTACAGAAGAGCAGAGGTAAAGGATGTCCCAGCAAGTGCAAGGTGGTGGGGGCAGAGCTGTGGGTGTTTTATGCCCGGGCAGCTGCTGGCCCTCTGGTCGTACCCTGAATGTGCTGCCCTGGGTACTTGCATTAATAACGGTAAAGACAAGCAGCCAGCCTTGTCTGAAGCAATTCAACCTCGTTTTCTGCATCTCCGTTTGTGTTTTTACTTTTTAAATTTATGTATGTGCTTGTGTATTGGGAGCAGATGTGCTAGGAATTAAATTGAGCTTGCCCTAGTCATTCTTTTTTTTTAATAAAGCTTATCTACCTCATTTTCTTTCCATCTTTTTTTTTACTTTCTCTTTTTTCATAACATTTCAAAAATAATTGCCAGTAATTTGGTAAGTTCATTAGCTAATTCTCTCCTAAGTCCAGGGGATCCATATCGCCCTGCTGATTTGTATAAATTCAATTTGTCCAACAGCTCTATTGATGGAGCCCCCATTACCTGCTCCTTGTCTGGAGAGGAGAGGGGTGGTGTAAATGTGGAGTGAGTATGCCTTATCTAACTTTTGCTTTTCTTGTACATCTATAGATTTCCTTTACCAGGCCTTTCTCGCCCATCATGTGGGGTCTGCCAATAGGGTCATTGCCTCAGGAGCATTTATATTCCTGAGAAGTTTGCTTGGTTTATTTCCCCTGGTTCAGGGTTCTCAGTTCATTTGCTGAGGTCAAGGACACTGAATTCTCAGGAAAGAAAATTTAAAAGAATGTAGAAAAAAGAAACCAATCCCACATTACTGATAGGGTAGAAAAAGAATATAAGGTCCCCAATAGGCACTGTGACAGTAACGCATAAAGATTCCTGACCCCCCCCTCCCCCCCATCTTCCTCTTTATGACCGGATTGAAAATGAGCTCAGTCTGCTCTGGGCTGGCAGGCTCCCCGCCACGTGGTGCAGACTGCTCCCTCCTCTGACCTGCCCTTCCCCGAGGTGGGTGGAGGCTGTGGTTATTTAGGCGCCTGTTACCCGGTTCTAATAGAGACTCGGGGGCACAGGGTTAGTCCTGGAATGGGCTTCTGTGACGTTTTGAGTAACGGACAGATGTGAATGAAAGACAGAGCAGTGGAAAGAATCCTGGACTAGAAATTAAACCTGCTAGTGTGTGACCTGAAGGAAGTCTTTTGACGCCTGGGCCTGAGTCCTCATCAGTAGGTGAGCGTCAGCTACACTGGTTTCTGAGGCCCTTGCCGTTGGAAAGCAGCCATCTCCAAAGGCAGCCTGGGAGACTTGCGTTGAGCACAGGTGCAAGAATCTTTTCCACATCCGTTCATTCTTACTGACCTCCTACCTCGCCGGACACTGCTGGAGGCTTAGCAAAGGGCTGTCTTGGCAGGTGACACAGGCTGCAGGTGGGTCTCCATTCTCCTCCTCTGGAGAGGTCTGCATACTCTAACTTGGGTCTGATGAAGCCCGTCACCTCCACTGCACTTGCCTATGTTAATCCTGGCTGGTACTCCTGGAAGCCCAGCTCTGAGCCCTTTCTCAGGCATGGCATCACTTTCCCAAGGTTCTGGATCTCCAGAGTGAGCTCAGCCTGGCAGGAGGGCAGTAGGCCTGGTGCTTGTGGGCACTTGCTCCTGGGGCTCAAAGCCAGGCCTGCAGGCCTGCCGGCCGCATTAGTATGCAGGTGTGGCTGATACTGAGCACAAAGCAATTAGCCTGCTGCTCGGTGATTTCTGCCTCTCCACAGCGAGGGCAGCTCCCAGCTCTGAGTGGTTCCTTCGCCCTCGTGGCCAGCTGCCTTCCTCTCTCCTGTGGGGAGTCCTGGGGAGCCCAGGAGAAGCCTCTTGGAACCCTAGGAGTGTCCAAAACATCTAGACCAGAGCTGTCCAATAGAACCTTCGGGGCTGATGGGAATATAATCCTATCATTCTGTGCTATCCCATACAGTCACTAGCCACATGTGGCTTTTGAGCACTTGCAGTGTGGCTACTGTATCGGACAGCTCAGGTCCGTATGAATGTTTCCCAGCCTTTTACAAGTTGCAGCAAACACCAAAATTGAAAATGAGGTAAATAATCAACAGATGGGGCAGCAGGAGGGCCAGCTGTGCGGGGCTGAGGGACGCAGTGTCTTCACACACGTGTGTGCAGGCTGGGCAGCAGCCTTGCTTTGGACTTGAGAGGTGGCTGGGAGTGTGGCCCAGGTACTCTGAGGGGTGAGGAAGTGGGGGGTTTCCTGCCTGGGTGCCCAGTGCGGGCACCTTGGAGCCGAATGGGCCCCATCTCCCCTCCTGAGCGATTAGGCTGCGAACTGACTCCTTGATGCCATACAATTATTTTCCAGTTTGACTTCTGTGTCCTTTAAAGTTGTAGCACACTGCACTTGGTTTTAAGAGCTAACTGTAAGGCTAATACGGAACACCTTCAGTGTGATAACTCCGAGTTCATATTGTTTGAGGAGATAAGCAGTAAGGAGCAGGTGCCTTTGAATTTACTTATCAGCGTTTGAGCAGGCTCCTGTCCGCCTCGCCCCCCACCTGGGCGCTGTGATGTTCTGGGAGGATCTTGGGAGAGGAGGCTGCCCCAGGCCCCAGGGCCACCGTTTCATCTGCTGACCTTGCTAGTAAGGTCAGGCCTCTGTTCCCAGCGGGGAGTGCCAGGCCCTGGGATGCACGGTGCCCATGGAGAGGAGCTCAGCGTGCCCGGCCGCCCGGGGAGGAAGCCCCCTGGCTGGGCGCCTCAAGCCTTCAGAGCCCCACGGAGAGTTTGCATTTGAAGGTCACATCCTGATCTTTGTGGAGGAGGGTAAGAGGGGACGAACGTAAGCCCTAGTTCTCGGTTATATAATTAAATAGAGATTTTCTTTCCTCAAAGAACAAAAAGAGGCCAAGGACAGCCAAATTGAAACTTCAAGATTGCTTCTCCAAGAGTGGTCTGAGCAAGGGGGCCAAGGCAGGGCCCTGGGCCCACTGCTGACTGCGGTCCACGGGGCGGTGGGGGGGCTTCCTTGCTGCTTCCTGTTGGGATAAGCCTTTGTTCTCCTGGCCCTAATGACTGACGAGGCCCACACCGCCTCGGCTCTGTCACGACCTTCCTGTCCTCCTTGCAGGTCTGTGGCCCCCTGTAAACCGCAGCAGCACAGCCCACGACAACCAATCTCAAGGGCCTTTAAAAGGCATGCCCCTCTCCACGAGGACATCAGCTGGGCTGGCTCTTCTGAAGTCGTTCATTACCAGATAAGTGATGGTAAAATAGTGATGCTTTATTAATTGCAGATATGGCTGCTAATTAGAACCCAGGCGTGTGTTCTTTATACCTGTTTATACACTTGCTCCAGAGTGGAAGGACTTTCTCATCTCTCCTTCCCTCTCCCCTACCCCCAGAAGAGAATTTCAACTTTAAGACAAACAACTTCATTTACAAGTGTGTCTCTAATTAGCTGCAGAATTAGGAAAGCTGAGTTTCCCCCCATAGATCGGCTAAACCCTCAAGGGAGACTGGTGGAATAGAGAGAATCGCATTTCCAATTATTTTGTTGAATTGCTAATTTAGTTATTGTGCCTGGTGTAATTGTGATGGGTATTGGGTGTGCAATTCAATTTGTTTTAAATATTTGTGGGAAGGCTGATCAGTAATGGAGCTGACCTATTTTGTGGCCCAAATTGAGAAAAAAAGACTAAAACACAACAGCCACAAAGATATAGTTTGTTTCCATTTTTATTTTGATCTCCCTCATCCCTCTTAAGACCACTGATGCAACAAAAGGCTTAAATTAAAAGATGACAGCACTTTGATCTTCTTCCTTTGAAAGCGTAACTCTTCCTGGTGGCTGAATATGCAGATACTTAGGGTAGAGTTTTAGGTGCATTTGGAGCTGCGTAGTTTCCGCCGCGCATAATTGCATTTCTGTGAGCACCTAGGAGTGGTTTGGGTGTTTGACTTTCGAATAGTGTGTAAAGTAGTGGCGGCGGTGTCTGCAGCAAACAGTGCCCAGTCCTTCTAGCTACTGGGCAGACGTCCACTGGGGAGCCTGCGAGCCCTGTGGGAAGGAGGGCACCTTCCCTCCGGGCAGCGCCACCCGGGTGGCCTCTGCATGGAGCTCTGCCTGAGGCGGCTCCTCCTGTGGGTTGGTTGAACCTGTGCAGTTGTGACCAGGGTCCTAACTCTGGTGAGGTTACCTTGCTGCTGGCGGTGACTCCAGGTGGCTCCTTGATGGCCAAGGTCGAATTCCCCTCTTCAGGGTCTCCCCAGCCCTCAGCTAGAGTCTGGACCAGAGGGAGGATTTTTGATGTAATACTGTTTCCCAGCCTGTCAGGTGCTAAGTAAATCCCAGTCTGGGCCTGGAGCAGGGCTGTCGCTTGTAGGGAAGAGCAACGGAGAGGGGCTCTGCTGGGACTTGAGGTCACAGAAACAGCGCAGAACTCCGAGCTTTCTGCCCTGCTTATTGTGAAATTTGTGTGTGAGTACCAGGTATTGTTATGGGCAAGACTGCTCTCGGGGGCTGGCCTCGTGGCCCGGGGCCCGAGTGGTTAAGTTTGCAAGCTCCACTTCAGTGGCCCAGGGTTTCGCTGGTTCGCATCCCGGGCGTGGACATGGCACGGCTCGTCAGGCCATGCTGAGGCGGCGTCCCACATAGCACAAGCAGAGGCGCTCACAACTAGAATATATACAACTATATACTGGGGGCTTTGGGGAGAAGAAAATTTTTTAAAAAGATTACAAAAAAAAGATTGGTGGCAGGTGACTGCAGCCCCTCACCGTTGTAACATCTCACCAGCACACCCCCAGCCCTCCCAGACACAAGGTAGGGCTTGACTGGACTAGATCAGAGGGTGGCAGACCAGAGTAGATTTTGAGGAAAGGTAATAACAAAATGGGTCATAGAAGCAGCTGTTATAATGACTTTGATCCTAAAAGGATCATTCTGTAACTTGATTAACTTAGAAAGGTGCCAGGGTCAATTTCTGCACTTCGTGGGTGAATAGTAGTTTCAACTTTTAAACTTTATTGTTCCTCTGTGAGGGGCCACGAAGGCCCACAGAAGGGACTTCAGACACAGGTGGTCTTGTTCTCTCTTAAGAAGCTTTTCTTGAGGAGCTGGGAGACAACAGCTAGTGGACAAGCTTGAGGAGGATCCAGGTCCTGTGGGAGGATAGACAGGAAGACAATCATCACAGAGCAACGTCCTCAGCTAAATGTAAACCACTCTCCGGGGGTCCGGGAGGGTCTCTGCAGGGTGAGCAGCGGGTGTTGGAGGAGGAGGAGTTTGTGGAAACAGGTGTGAAGGCAGGAGGGCAGGATGTTGGGTGTTGGTGGTAAGGTTACTACACCCCTACCCCTTGCTGGTTCTAGTTTTTGACGGCTTTGATATTGAGGTGTAATTTACACAGCATAAAATTCACCCATTGTAAAGGTACAATTCACTGGTTTTTGGTAAAGGTGTAGAGTTGTGCTACTAACAACACACTCTTATAACGATTTCGTCACCCCAACAAATAAGTCTGTGCTGGTTTGCAGTCGATCCTGAGTCCAGCCCTGCCCCAGGCAATAACTGATCTGCTTTCTGTAGCTAAAGATGTGTCTTTTCTGAATGTTTCCTATAAAAACAATCATACGATATGTAGTGTTTCTGTCTAGCTTCTTTCACTTAGCATAAGGTTCATCCATGTTGTAGCACACATATGTCAGTTTCTTTCTTTTTATTGCTGACTAGTACCCATGGTGTGGAAATGCCACCTTTTGTTTATCTGTTCGCTTACTGGTGAACATTCGGATTGTTTCCAGATTTTGGCTATTGTGTATAAAGCTCATAGACACGATCCCCAGTCTTTGTGGTACCTGTTTTCATTTCTCTTGGATAGATAGCTAGGCAAAGCATCGCTGTGTCATATGGTAAGTTTATGTTTAACTTTTTAAGAAATTGCCAAACTGTTTTCTAAAGTGGCTACACCACTTTACAGCCCCACCAGCAGTGTGTGAGGGTTCCGGGTGCTCCACATCCCTCCTGATGCTTATGTCTGTCTTACGATTACAGCCATTCTAGTGAGTAGTGGACTCTCATTGTGGCTTTAATTTATATTTCCCTAGTGATTAATGATGTGGAACAGCTTTTTATGTTTGTTAACCATTCATATATTACCTTGATGAAATGTCTATTCTAATCTTTTGCTCACTTTCGTGTTGCTTGTTTTATTGCATTGTAAGAATTCTTTATATAGTCTAAATGCAAATCCTTTATCATATACATGATGTGCAAATATTTTCTCCCAGTCTGTGGCTAGTCTTTTAATTTTCTTAAGCTGTCTTTTGAATGACAAATGTTTTTAATTTTGATGGTCTAATTTATCTTTTTTTTTAGAGATTGGCACCTGGGCTAACAACTGTTGCCAATCTTTTTTTTTTTTTCTGCTTTATCTCCCCAACCCCCCCCCCCCCCACATAGTTGTATATCTTAGTTGCAGGTTCTTCTAGTTGTGGGATCATTTTTTTTCTTTTATGGATTGCGTTTTTGGTGTCACATTGAAGAAATCTTGGCCCAACACAAGGTCACAAAGATTCTCTTTTCCAGTTTTAACTGGAAATAAAAATTCTAGTGCTGGCTTGAACCTCTAATACTGAGTTGGAGTGGCAAGAGTTGACATTCTCGCCTTGTTCCTGATCTTAGGAGGAAAAGCATTCAGTCTCTCACCATTAAACATGATGTTAGTTGAGTTTCTTTCATAGATGCCCTTTATCAGGTTGAGGAAATTCCTTTCTCTTCATATTTTGTGAGAATTTTTATCTGGAATGGGTGCTGGATTTTACCAAATGCTTTTTCTGCATCTACTGAGATGATCATTTCGTTCTTTATTCTGTTAATATGGTGTGTGCCATTAATTGATTTGGATGTTAAACTAACTTTGCACTCCTGGGACAAATCCACCTGGCTATGGTGTGTAACTTTTTTATACATTGCTGGATTCGGTTTGCTAATATTTGCAAGGATTTTTGTGTCCCTCTTCATGAAGGATATTGGTCTGTAGTTTTCTTTTCTGTTGATGTCTTTGTTTGGCCTTGGTATCAGGATGATACTGGCCCATAGAATGAACTGGAAAATGTTCTCTCTTCTGTTTTATGAAAGAGTTTGTGAAAGATCGATATTTCTTCTTTAAATATTTGATGGAGAACTCATCAATGAAGCTTCCAGAACTGGGCTTTTCTTTGTGGGAAGGTTTTAAATTACTAATGTATTTTCTTTACTTGTTTAGGTCTTTTCAGATTCTCTGTTTCTTCTCAAGTCAGTTTTGGTAAATTTGTGTTTTTCTAGGAATTTGTTCATTTTATCTAAGTTGTCTAATTCGCCGGCATAAAGTGGGTTATATTATTCCTTTATAATCCTTTTAATGTCACAGAGACACTAGCAATGTCTCCTCTTTCATTCCTGACTTTGGAGAATTTGTCTTCTCTCTCCTTGTCAATTTTGTTGATTTTTTTCAAAGAACTAACTTTTAGTTTTATTAATTTTTCTCAATTGTTGTTTTCTGTTCAGTAGTTACCACTCTGATCTTTACTTTTTCCTTAATTCTGCTTGCTTTGGGCTCAGTCTGGTTTTTTTTTTTTTCAGTTTCTTAGGATGAAAGTTTAGGTTATTGAACTGGATCTGCTGTTGAATTGTCTAGTTCTTTCATTTATTTCTGTCAGTTTTTGCTCTATGTATTTTGGGGCTCTGTTTTTAGGTATTACACATTTTTAATTGTTATAGCTTCCTGGCAAATTGATGCTTTAATCATTATAAATGTTCCTCTTAAGGGTCTCTAGTGATATTTATCTTTTTTTTAAAAATTTTTTTTCTTTTTTTTTTTTCTGCTTTATCTCCCCAAACTCCCCCTGTACACAGTTGTATATCTTAGTTGCATGTCCTTCTAGTTGTGGGATGTGGGACGCCGCCTCAACGTGGCCTGATGAGCGGTGCCATGTCCGTGCCCAGGATCCGAACCCTGCGCCTCCCAGCAGAGCACACGAACTTAACCACTCTGCCACGGAGCCGGCCCCTCTAGTGATATTTATCTTAATGTATGTTTTTCCACTGTTAATATAGCCACTCCAGCTCTCTTATGGTTACTGTTTATCCGCCATGTGGTTTTCTATACTTTTACTTTTAACCTATTTTTGTCTTTGAATCTAAAGTGTGTTTCTTTGACTTTTTTTTTAATATTGGCCCCTGAGCTAACATTTGTTGCCAATCTTCTTTTTTTCTTCTCTCCAAAGTACCCCCGTACATAGTTGTATTAGCTAGTTGTAGGTCCTAGTTGTGCCATGTGAGATGTTTCTAGTTGCCATGTTTGCCATGTGGGTCCTTCTAGTTGTGCCTCAGTGTGGCTCAGTGAGTGGGACCGTGTCTGCACCCAGGATCTGAACTGGCAAAACCCTGGGCCGCCGCAGCAGAGTGCGAACTTAACCACTCGAGTTCAGGGCTGGCCCCTAAAGTGGAGACAGCTTAGAGTTGGATTTTTTTTTTTTAAAGATTTAATTTTTTTTCCGTTTTCTCCCCAAAGCCCCCCCCCCCAGGTACATAGTTGTATATTCTTCGTTGTGGGTCCTTCTAGTTGTGGCACGTGGGACGCTGCCTCAGCATGGTTTGATGAGCAGTGCCATGTCCACGCCCAGGATTCAAACCAATGAAACCCTGGGCCGCCTGCAGCAGAGCGCGCGAACTTAACCACTCAGCCACGGAGCCAGCCCCAGATTTGTTTTTTAACTAGTCTGACGGTCTCTGCCTTTTGATTGGAGTGTTTAGTCATTTCAAGTTTAATGTAATTATTAAGGGTTTTGTCCAATTGTTTCTCTTTTACTGCCTTCTTTTGTGTTAAAAAGTATCCCATTTTAATTCGATTGTTGTATTTACTATATATTTATTCTTAAGATACATAAATTTACTATCTTAACCATTTTTAAGCGCACCTTTCAGTAATGTTAAGTATATTCCCATTGTTGTGCAACGGATCTTCAAAACTTACTCATCTTGCAAAACCAAAACTCTATGCCCATTAAGCAACAATTCCCATTTCCCCCTCCCACCTCCAGGTGACCACCATTCTACCTTCTTTTCCGTGAATTTGACTACTTTAGATATCTCATATAAATAGAATCATACAGTATTTGTCTTTTTGTGACTGCTTATACTAAGCTTAATGTCCTCAAGCTTCATGCGTGTTGTAGCATGTAACAGGACTTCTTTCCTTTTAAGTCTGAATAATCTTCCACTGTATTTCTGTACCACATTTTGCTCATCCATTCATGAGTCAGTGGACATTTAGGTGCTTCTGCATCCTATTGTGAATAACGCTGCTGTGGACACGGATGTGCAAATCTCTCTTTGAGACCCTGCTTTTGATTCTTTTGGGCATGTACCCAGAACTGGGATTGCTGGATCATATGGTCATTCAATTTTTAATTTTTTTGAGGAACCACCATACAGTTTTCCATAGTTGCTGCATCATTTTACCACCTCACCAAGAGTGCACAAGGGTTCTAATTTCTCCATATCCTTGCCAACACTATTTTCTGTGTTTTTCACAGAAGCCATTCTAATGGGTGTGAGGTGATATCTCATTGTGGTTGTTTTGCATTTCTCTAATAGTGATGTTGAGCATCTTTTCATATGCTTATTGGCCATTTGTATATAATCTTCAGAGAAATGTCTATTCAAGTCATATGTCCATTCTAAAATCAGGTTGTTTGGGTTTTTCTGTTGTTGAATTGTTGAAGTTCTTTATATGTTCTGCAATATTAACCCCTTATTAGATACATGACTTACATATTACTAATAGTACGTACTATTTATTTTCTTAGTGGTTGTTCTAGGTATTCACATTACAATCTATTTGAGATGAATACTAACTTAATTCTGGTAAAATATAGAAGCTTGGTTCCAATATAGCTCAAGTTTTCTTCCTCTTCCTTTGTGTGATTATCACATTACATTTCTATATGCTATAACTCCCACAATACAGAGAGAAAATTGTTTTCTGCAATCTTATATCTCTTAATGAAGTTAAAGAAAAGAGACTAAGCACATGCAGTCTTTTATATTTATCCGTATATTTACCTTTTCAAGTGGCTCTTTGTATCTTTGCATAGATTCAAATTACCATCTGGAATCATTTCTTTTCAGCCTGAATGAGTGCCTTGAATATTTCTTGTAAGGCAAGTCTTCTAGCAATGAATTCTTAGAGTCTTTTTTTTCTGGGAATGTCTTTATTTCATCTTTGTTTTAAGGATAACTTTGCTGGATATAAGATTCTTGGTTGGCAGGTTTCTTTTTTCTCGTAGCACTTTGAATCTATCAGCCCGCTGCCATTGTTTCCATTGCTGTTATTTGTTTTGTCATTCCTCTATATGTAATGAGCTGTTTTTCTCCAGCTTCTTTCAAGATTTTCTTTGTCTTTGAACAGGTTGGCTGTGATGTGTCTAGGTATGGATCTCTCTGTTTATCCTCCTTGAGGTTTATTGAGCGTCTTGGATCTGCAGATTGTTTTCTGTCATGTCTGGGAAGTTTTCAGCCGTTATTTCTTCAAATATTTTTTCTGCCCCTTTCCCTCTCTTCTGTCCTTCTGGCACTCCCATTACACATATAGTGGTAGACCTGATGCTGTTGCATGGGTCTCTGAGGTTCTGTGCATTTTTCATTCTTCTCTCTGTTCTTCACTTTGGATAATTTCTATTGCTCTATCTTCAAGTTCACAGATTCTTCTTTCTGCCTTTTTTTTTTTTTTGAGGAAGATTAGCCCTGAGCTAACATCCACCACCAATCCTCCTCTTGTTTGCTGAGGAAGACCGGCCCTGAGCTAACATCTATGCCCATCTTCCTCTACTTTATATGTGGGATGCCTGCCACAGCATGGTTTGCCAAGCAGTGCATAGGTCTGCACCCAGGATCCGAACTGGCAAACCCCGTGCTGCCGAAGTGGAATGTGTGAACTTAACTGCTGTGCCACTGGGCTGGCTCCTCTTCTGCCTTCTTGAACCTACTGTTTAGTCCCTTTAGTTAATTTTTCATTTGTTATTGTACTTTTCAACTCCATAATTTCTTTTCTGGGGCCAGCCCAGCGGTGGTGTAGTTAAGTTCATGTGTTCTGCTTTGGTGGCCCTGGGTTTGCTGGTTCAGATCCTGGGTGTGGACCTACATACCATTAATCAAGCCATGCTGTAGAGGTGTCCCACATACAAAATAGAAGAAGATTGGCACAGATGTTAGCTCAGCAACAATCTTCCTCAAGCAAAAGGAGGAAGCTTGGCAATAGATGTTAGCACAGGGCCAATCTTCCTCACCAAAAAAAAGAATTTCTTTTTTTTATTATGGTAAAATATACAGGACATAGCCATTACCATTTTAACATTTTTTAAGTGTATAAGTTCAGTGACATTAAGTAAATTGACACTGTTATGCAGCCATGACTCCTATCTATCTCCAGAACTTTGTCATCATCCCAAACGGAAACCCTGCGCTCATGCTTTAGTCCCTGGTAACCACCATTCTACTTTCTGTCTCTGTGAACTTGACAATTCTAGATACCTCCTATAAGTGGAATCATACAATATTTCACGCTTTGTGTCTGGCATAACGTGTCACTTAGCATAATGTCTCCAAGGTTTATACATATAGTAGCATGTATCAGAATTTCACTCAGAATCTACTTTAAAAAAATAATTTCTGTAATAGCTGATTTTGGAGTCTTTACCTGCTAAGTCCAACATCTGGACCCACACAGAAACAGTTTCTATTAACTGTTTTTTGGTTTTGCTTCTGAGGATGGGTTATACTTTCCTGTTTCTTTGAGTGTCTCATAATTTTTTGTTGAAAATTGGACATTTTTGATAATATATCACAGCAACTATGGATTCTGATTTTTCTCCCTGAAGGTTCTTTTTGTTTTGGTTTTGGTTTGTTCAATAACTTGACTAAATCTGTGGATTCTGTTTCTGCTGTGGTGTGCAGATGCTGATGTCTCTGTTTAGTTTTTTCTTTTTAGAAATTCTTGTTCTTATTTTTAAGCCTAGATTCTTAGGTATCACCTTTGTGCCTAATGGTCAGCCAATCACCTAATGGTCAGCCAATGATTTGGGCAGATGTTGTGCTCAAAGACTTTGTGCCATTAAGGCGTCCACCTTCTTTTGATAGGGGTGTGTGTGTGCACGTGCATGCATGCGTGTGCGCATGCACATTAAAAATGTAGGCAGTTTTTAAGCCTACCCTGGCTTTGACTTTCTGATGAGCCTTCTTGCGTCTCCTCTTCATGTGCTTACAGGTTCACCGTCAGTTAGGGATGGGTGGATAGCCTGGACCCTCTCTGATCTCTCCTGCATGGAGAGCTTATCAAGGTCCCCTATAGCTGTCTCATTTCCCAGCCTGTTAAATTTTTGGCTTGGCTGCTGGTCTGTTGTTTGCCAGTGAGATTACTACTATTACTGACAATGCCACTGGGTATGGAATATTTTTATCTAGACTGCAGCTTCATCCACGATCCCAGATTGGAATCTTTCTAGAGCCGGAAGAGATCTTAGGGATCTTCTCATTCTGCCTTCTCCTTTTGCATTCCAGGAAAAGCAAGACTCCAAAACGCCCTTGTGCTGCTGCTCAAGGACCCACTGTAGGGCAGCCAGGCTTTTCATTTCCTTTGGACATGTGTACCCAGAAGTGAGAACTCTGGTTCATACAGTAGTTCTATTTTTAATTTTTTGAGGAATCTCCATACTGTTTCCCATAGTGGCTACACCAACTTACATTCCCACCAACAGTTCACAAGGGTTTCCTTTTCTCCACATCCTCGCCAACACTTCTCTCGTCTTTTTGATGACAGTCATCCTAATAGTGGCTAGTGTGAAGTGCTATCTTATTGTGGTTTTGATTTGCATTTTTCTGATGATTAGTGATGTTGAACACCTTTTCATGTACTTGTTGGTCATTTGTTTGTCATCTTTGGAAAAATGTCTATTCAGTTCCTCTGTCCTTTTTTTGATCACATTGTTTTTTGCTACTGCATTGTTATGAGTTCTTTATGAATTTTGGATTTAACCCTTTATCAGATATATGATTGGTAAATATTTTCTCCCATTCCCTAGGTTGCCTTTTAATCCATTTTTGTTGATGGTTTCCTTTGCAGAAGCTTTTTAATTTGATGTAGTCCCACTTGTTTATTTTTCCTTTTGTTGCCTTTGCTTTTGATGTCAAATCCAAAAAAACTATTGCCCAAACTGAAGTCAAGGAGCTTAGCCTCGGGGCTGGCCTGGTGGAGTAGCAGTTAAGTTCACAAGTTCTGCTTCTCAGCGGCCCAGGGTTTGCTGGTTCGGATCCTGGGTGAGGACATGGTACCACTTGGCAAAAGCCATGCTGTGGTAGGTGTCCCACGTATAAAGTAGAGGAAGATGGGCATGGATATTAGCTCAGGGCCACTCTTCCTCAGCAAAAAGAGGAGGATTGGCAGTAGTTAGCTCAGGGCTAATCTTTCTCAAAAAAAAAAAAAAAGCTTCTATGTTTACTTCTAGTTTTATGGTGTTAGGTCTTATGTTCAAGTTTTCAATCCATTTTGAGTTGATTTCTGTGTATGGTGTAAAATAAGGGTCCAATTTCATTCTTTTGCATGTGGCTGTCCAGTTTTCCCAGCACCATTTATTGAAGAGACTGTCCTTTCCCCATTCTGTATTACTGGCTCCTTTGTTGTACATTGATTGACCATATGAGTGGGTTTATTTCTGGGCTCTCTATTCTGTTCCATTGATCTATGTGTCTGTTTTTATGCCACTATCATACTGGTTTTGATGACTATAGCTTTGTGAGATAGTTTGAAATCAGGGAGTGTGATGCCTCCAGCTTTCTTCTTCTTTTTCAAGATTGCTTTGGCTATTCAGGGTCTTTTGTGGTTCCATATAAATTTTAGGATTCTCTTTCTGTGAAAAACGCCACTGGAATTTTGAAAGGGATTGCACTGAATCTGTAGATTGCTTTACATAGTATGGACATTTTAACAATATTAATTCTTCCAATCCATGAGCATGGAATTATCTTTCATTTGAGTTTCTTCAATTTCTTTCATGAATGTCTTATAGTTTTCAGTATACAGATCTCTCACCTCCTTGGTAAAACTTATTCTTAGGTATTTAATTCTTTTTGATCCAATTACAAATGGAATTGTCTTAATTTCTCTTTCTGATGGTTCATTAGTGTATAGAAATTCAACTAATTTTTGTATATTAATTTTGTATCCTGCCACTTTACTGAATTCGTTTATTCTAAGTTTTTTGGTGACGTTTTCTGTAATTCATGTCATCTGCAAATAGTTTTATTTCTTCCTTTCCAATTTGAATGCTTTTATTTCTTTTTCTTGCCTAACTGCTCTGGCTAGGACTTCTAGTACTATGTTGAATAAAAGTGGCAAGAGTGAGCATCCTTGTCTCGTTCCTGATCTTAGAGGAAAAGCTTTCAGCTTTACTCTGTTTAGTATGATGTTAGCTGTGGGCTTGTCCTATATGGCCTTTATTATGATGAGGTAGATTCCCTCTCTACCCAGCTGCTTCCACATTTTTAGATTTGTTCCAGCAGCATCTCACCCCTGGTCGTTTTTTTCTTAGTTCATTTGGGCTGCCCTAACAAAATACCACTGGCTATTTGGGGTAGCTTATAAACAACAGGAGTTTATTTCTCACAGTTCTGGAGGCTGGAAGTCTGAGGTTAGGGTGCCAGCACCGTCAGGTGAGGACTCTCTTCTGAGTTGCAGATTTCTCGCTGTGTTGTCACATAATGGAAAAGGGAAGGGATCTCTGGATCCTCTTTTATAAGGCACTAATCCTATTCATGAGGGCTCCACCCTCATGACTTAAGCACCTCCCAAAGGTCCCCCCTCTTCTAATAGCATCACCTGTGGGGTTTAGGATTTCAAAATATCAACTTTAGGGGTGGGGGACACGACACAAACATTCAGACTATAGCACTTCTCAATGATGCTTTTGCCTAGTGTCCACGTAACTCAGTGCCTAGAGACAATCTCTAGATCCTGCTCTCATGGGGGGAAGGTACTCCTGAGCGATGAAGGTCCCCTATCTTGTCAGCATAAGAAGGGGCAGGGCATGAAAAAACCTGACACATATTGAGAATTTGCTACTAATGCTTACCACTTGGTTCATGTTAACTAATTTAAGGTAACTTTTCAAAAAGCCCCTTTGAGGTCCTTGTTATTATCCACATTTCACAAATTGAGGAGGCAGGAATTTCTCCAAGGACAGGAGTGAAGGACCAGATATTTGAACCCAGGCTTATTCCAAAGCCTATGTTCTTTAAGTGGCCATGAAAGTACCTGTCAATATGGGCAAAAATACTCTATTAGCTTTTCCCTAATCCAGGGCCTGCACATCTTTCTGTCTTTCCTTACCCTGTCTTTCCTGCTCACTCCAGACGGCCAGTCATAGAATCAGACTGTTTGGGATTAGGCCCATCATTCAGCCCCCTCTGAGCTACGGTCTGTCTCCTCTCCTTACAGTTTCTAACAGGCTGAGCCAACTGGGTGGTCCCAAGTCCTCTCAGAGCTGAGGCTCTGTTATCATTTCACCCTTCAACCAACCACAGGGAATCCCATGTTTTGGAAGATTTTGCTTACTGAAATACTGCATTTATGAAGATGTCCTGTTCCCATTATTTATTATTAACTGCTCCTTGGAGCTTCTGGCCAGCACGAAGTAGCCAGTACTATTTCCGAGTTGGTCAAACCCTTAGTCATCAGGAAAACAACATGAGCCATTGCCGCCTGATTGAGGAACGTGCAGGATTTCTGGACTGTTGAGAATAGCTGGCACTCACCCATTATTATTTCTATTCCTCCTGGGGTGGCCTGGGCTTACCATCCTGGGTGACCCTCCAGCTTGGGGACACACACACATGGAGATTTGTTGGCACCCAAGGCTGTGCTCTTTTTATGCAATTAGGCTACTTTCTAAACTTTTACACCAAGTCTTTCCATGCCCTCAAATCATCAAAGGTGTCCCACTCTTTCCAGGACATACCTTGTTCCCTGGCCCAGCACTTTAAGATCATCGCAATCTGTCGCCCACTTGCTTTTTCAGATTTCATTATCCATCCTCCCCCAAATGATTGCTGTGCTCCTCTTCAACAGTCCTAGTTGAATAACTTTGCAAATGCCGGTGCCCGACTTGGGATACTGTTTTACTCTCCCGGCTGGAAGCCTCTCTCTGCCAGTAGGCTTCAGCCCTTAACTGTCTGCACCACTCCTGTGGCCCTTGGCACTTTCTGCCTCATTGTGTGGATCAGGGCAGGCCCGGATTTTACCCTTCTTGTGCCCAGGCTTACGAGCCAGCATCTGAAGCAAGGTTTCCAGCTCAGCGCCTCTCCAGGCCTCTCACCACAGCCTGGCACAGAGCCTCGCACATGGGAAGGGTCCTCCCTGTGATGGTCAGCAGGCACTTGCACGGGTCCCTGTGTTCTTGTTTTTCAGTTGGGGAAATATAGGTGGGCTCAGGACTAGAACACAGAACCCTCACTGTTCAATCTTTTCCTTATTACCCCAAAGTAATACCAATGGAAGTTTTAAATTTTCTTTTTTAAAAAGACTGATGGGGGCTGGCCCCGTGGCCAAATAGTTAAAGTTCTGGGTGTTCCGCCTAGCGGCCCAGGTTCATGCGTTCGGATCCCGGTGCAGACCTACTCCACTTGTCAGCCATGCTGTGGAGGCATCCCACATAGAAAATAGAGGAAAGACTGGCACAGGTGTTAGCTCAGAGCTTATCTTCCTCACACACACACACACACAAAAGACTAATGAAGGAAATATCACTCCTCAACAGATGAAAGCACTGTACCTATCAGGTAAGTTCCCAGAGGCAGAAGCAGAATCTTTCCCCACTCATCCTGTCAACCTTCCCTGGAACCACCAGCAGGTGGTGGCTGAGAGGAGGGACAGCTTCACGTTCACGTCTTGGGGTCTGGCTCTCATCTGCCTCCTTAGGGAGAAGGGAAGAAGGCCCAAGGCCTCTATGCCGACCAGGACTCCTTGCCCATGGAGTGCAACAGCTAGAGGCAAAGCATAGCAATTTTCCCCCTGGATCCTGAATCTCCCTTCTTGTTCTACTTTCTAGAACATCTAGCTTAGGATTCAAACTGATATATATATCAAATATATATATATATATATATTTTAATTAACATTTTATTGCATTTTGAAAAAGCCACCCTTTGCTACCATCCCAAAGAGAGAGAGAGAGACAGCCCTGAGTTTAACAATCAGCAAAGGCTGGTGCTCCCCTTCCTCCTCTGTTGCGGCCTCTACCTCTCTTCGGACGTGTTTAGGGAATGGTATTTGTTCCTGCTTCAACTACATGGATTCAGAGAGAAACTGAGGCAGAGGGTTAAGGGCACACAATCATGAGTTTCCTGTCCCTACTGCCTTTTTGTGCCCAACGTTAGCCTTCAAAATCCATTAAGTAGCTAAATTATTAAGAGGACCTAAAATCTCTCCATAAAAGTGGCCTGAGATAATTCCTGAAAATGGCTCACTATTCACTTGACCCAGAAAACCCCACAAAATCATGCAAACCAAGAGGTTCAAATCTTTATGTCGACTTTAAGTACACCCACGAAACTGCCCAGGCCATCAAGGGTCTGCGTATCTGAAAAGCCGCTGAATCTCTGAATGTTGTCACTGCAGAAGCAATGCAGGCCATTCTGTCCTTACAGTGGCTCTCCTTTCAGCAGAGGAGCTGGGGCTCCCTCCCCACTGCTGAATGCTCCCCTGCTCAGAGTGGGACAAGCATGAGGTGGCTGGGTATGGACTGAAAGGATAAACAGCGACTCTTCTACAAATGTGGAAGTTTATTTCAGCAAAATGTGAAAAGAATACATTTGACTGAAGCTCCTTGCTCATCAGGGTATGTGTCCATCGACTTCTCAATGAGACAAGTGAAGGCTGCTTTGTGAACAAAGTAGACAGACAATATGGCAATCTCAGCTCAAGCAAGTCTTGGTCAATACATCATTTATACTCCTCCTGCCTCAGTAACCTTGCATGTGTAATGGGCTGTGGGAATATCAGATCACTCATGTTCTGTGGCTCTATCTGACTTCCCCACATGAAAAGTCCCTGTCCCGGGTAAGACCTAAAGTCAAGTGCGCCAGGGATAGGGGAGTAGGCATTACAGGGTTGTAGAGAGGAAATGTATTCATTTAATGTGTCATAATTTGGCAGAGGGGAGAAGTAAAATGAGTATAACCTGCCCTGCCTCTGAAGAAAGGCCAGGGCGAGCACAGGATAGGACAGGCCAACTGGGGAGGGAGTGCATGACTTCATTCCATAACCTGTAGGTGTGTGTAGTTTTATTTACTGCGGAAAAGTATAGAGGAATAATCGGTCAAAGAGGAATCCAATTCTTACTTACTGGGTAAGGAGATACCAGGAACAACAGATGCTTCCTCCTGGACTGAATTGCTCCCCACCTTTCCCTGCCCTTCTTTGACGGTGCCAGACACCTGCAGCAGGGCAGCCTGGCTGGGGCTCTGAGTTCCTGGGGGCAGCCAGCGATGATGCAGCCACAGTGCCGATCTACACAGCTCCCGAAGAAAGGGGAGGTGCAGCTCTTTCTTGTGTGTGAACTATAGGGTTAAGGCTCAAAACTGTAGCTTGTACAAAAGTGTGCATACCACTGCTTTTAAAACGTCTTAGTGATTTCCTCCTTGGTCACCAGTGACAAATGCAATTAGCTGCACCGTAGGAACTGAATGCTCCACCAGCCCTGATCACCTGCCACTCTTGCTTTAGGAATACCAACAGGGGAATCAGTAAGCTCTTTCCTTGAATAAACTGGTTGTTGAAAATAAACAAACTCTTTCCACCACCCGTGAAGAGGCCCCCGCTGCTGGCCAGGAAAGGACCAGTGAGCCTGGAAGACAGCAGCACCATGACGGAGTTGTAGATAATCTTAAGGTCACGTGGAGTCTGTGTTCCCTGGGAGCCTCCCCACGCTGGAGAAGGCCAGTTTCTGGTGCCGAGAGCATAGATGTCACCAGGGTTCCTTTCAGCAGCTGTAGGGAGACCTGCTGCCCCTGTAGCCTGTGTACATTCCAGGAAGAGATAGGACCCGAAGGGAGTAGGAGTGTCAGCAACTGGGAGAGTTGCCTTGGAAATAGAGACGAGTGACTCGGTAGGCACTATTCCCCTTTGTAACTATCAAAGCTCCAGGCTTAATAGTAACAAACTTCTAAGTTCTAAAAAGAGAGACTATCTGGCCCACTCTCCCTGTGGGATCAATGACAGAAAAGGCAATTCCACCTGGTTCCTCCTCTGCCAACTCAGGCTGCAGCACTGCCTTGGGGCCCCTGGAGGAAGGCTCTCATGCTCTGGCTTTACAGCTCCCGCCAGGTGTAACAGGTAGTTGAGCAGTGACATGCAGGGTAGTGGCAGGTCAACCGTCTTTCTATTTGTTCCAAGAGAACTGAGCCCAAGGTCGAGGCCCCCAAAATCCACAACAGTGACTTAGTCTATTTGCTTTCTCTGCTTCTCGTATTATGGTTTTGCCCTCATCTTTGAATTCCCACGGACCTTGCAGATTTCATGCTCTAATTTTTCTTCATAAACAGGTACCTTGGTGTGACTGGGCTGGGAACGATTCCTCTTCCAGCGCTTAGCATGTGCTGGGCTGAACGTGAGGGTAAAGAAACAACGGAACGAACCCGAGGCTTCTCCCTCTCCCCAGACCTGGTGCTGGGCCTATGGCCTTAGCCCAGCCCTCCTCTGCTGCCTGTGGCTGCAGGCTCATGGGGCCAGGAATGAGGGAAGGCTGGGACCAAGGAGCTGTCAGGACAGGAGGCGCAGCCCTGCTTTTGTGTAAGACCTCATGGTACGTGCTGTACCCTTCATTGCCTTCGCAGGTCCTGTGCAGGCAGAGAGAACCTGCTGTCACAGCCAGGGTAATAAATACTGAATGGGACAGGTGTGACCAGTGGGCTGGAATAGGGGCTTGTGACCCTGTATCCTAGGATGTCATGCATAACCTGAAAACATTCAAGGGGAAGCAAAATGCCTCTTTGATCCCAGTGCTGGGCCTCCTGTGCCTTCTCATGACAGTGGTTTCTGTTGTGAAAGGCAGCTCTAGCCCTTTTCTCCAGAAGCAGGGCAGGGATGGGCAGGAAGCTCTTCCTACGTCGAAGGGGAGTCCATCGTGGAGAGGATCCGTACGACTTCTGCTCTCTGAGTGGGTGAGATGTGCTGGGTCATATGGATGATCGAATCCATGGCAACCTCTGGATTGGCCTGTACCAAGCTGGAGAGGAAGATTTGGGATGGTGAAAAAAAGAGGTGGCAGTATCTAGATCAGGGTAACTTGAGAACTGCCCAATCAACATGCTGACAGAGTCCCCTGCAGACACTTCAACCACCGCCTCACCTGACTTGTTTTCCTACATGAAAAATATCCCCAGCAGCAAGGCAGGCACAAGATGAACCGGAAACATTTTGCTATGTCAGAAAGTAAGGAAGTATTTCAAAAACAAAAAACAAAACCAGTGGGGGCATGTCACAAAGATAGTGGACCCAGCATGGAGGTGCTCACACCGGCTAAATCTGGGATATGTTGGGCATCAAAATAAGTCTAATAATGAATTACAAATCACTGAAATAGAAATTCATTAGTGTACACCAATAATGAATATATAAATGAATGGAGGAGGAAAGAGGACTTGTGCTTACAGAAGAACTGGAGTGGTGACTGGTGATTGTGGAGGACGTGCTAGAGTTGGAAAGTTATCATTTCGCAACCTCACTGTAAAGACTGGCTCAGGCAAGAATCATCAATGGATGCCAAATCTAGGCAGAAATTCTAATAAGGAACAGGATGTTTGCATGGCCTCAAACTATCTCCCCAGAGACTGCCTATCAGGCGAATCAGTAATTATACAGTGGAGAAATCGAGTAACACCTTGACCAGGTGAACAAAACTAACATCAGGAGGGGCAGATGACATTGTGGGTCTTCAGATGTGGTACTGTGAAGACCCCATCATCACATATGCTAATATTCTGCCGAGAATGTACAACCTGAATCTAATCATGAGGAAGCATCAGACAAAGTCAAAATGAGCAATGTTCTACAAAAGGTGGGTTAGATAAAAAGTTTCCATCAATGCTAAATTTACTAAAATTGATCATTTTATTGTGGTTATGTAAGAGAATATCTCTATTAGCAAATGCACACTGAAGTATTTGGGGGTAAAGGGCCATGATATATATAACTTATCCTTAAGTGGTTGAGAAAAAGGAAAACATATATACACACACACACAGAGCAAACAAACACAAATAAGCAAATGGGGTGAAATGTGAGTAACACATACATCTGGGTACAGATTTGTTCTTTGTACCCTTTTTAGTTTTGCAACTTTTCTATAAGTGAAACGTTTCCATAAAATGTTTTTGAAAATGTCCCCAGCAGTCTCCACGACCCGTCCTATGGAGAAGACTAAAGACTAGAACACAGCCGACTCTCGGCTGGGGGAGAGGAGGCAGTTTCCCAGAAACTACCTTGGATCGGCTTTCCTCTCAGAAAGGTTCATCCAGTTTGAGTACCTGCATTTGGAACTAACAGTTGGGCACAAAGCACTAAGCCTTTGTCCAGCAGAGATTATTAAGTGCCCCTGGGGACCAGGAGCTGAGGAGGAATGGGACTTCAGGGCTCGATTTTATCTGTGGGTCAATTACAGCATCTCAAACAAAGAGACCACAAAGATCGTAAGGCCTCAGCATCCCACTATTTGTTCTTAAATCTTCCATTCCAAAGAAGTGAGCCCCACTTCTCCTACAGAGGAGCTCCCCCTGCGGGTCTCACCTGCGGATCTGCTTGAGGACATAGTCTCTGCTGATATATTTGATGTTTTCCTCTATTACTGAGCGAACACCATCTTCCTCTGTTAGCTGTTTCTCCAGCCACTCCACCAGATCCTTGTTATTGTCCCAAACGTAGGCCTGCGAACAGATGACTCCTGGTCAAACACCGATTATTCAATATCTGGAAAATTCACTCTAAAAGCTGCTCAATGCAAAAAAGTTGTTCACAATTCTGTTTGGAGGAGGAGGAGGAAACAGGCCTCAAGGCAGGAGCTGTCCTCTTCTCCCTTTCCTCCTTTCCATGCATATTTGAAGCGTCCAGTTGGGTCCTCCCTCCAGAGGCATCAGTGCTCACACTCTGACTCTGGTCCTGTCCCTCTATGTCCCTACTTATTCCACAAAGGCTAAGAGAATTTAATCACCAGACAGATTTGAAAGAAATAGTTAAAAGCCCAAACTGTGTAGTCAAGTGCTGATTGAGAAAGGTTGTTTATTAGGCGGTTTAAAAATGAAGTGTGTGCTTTCTGAGGAACTGAGACACAACAACTAAAATGTAAGTCTCTAGCCCCAGCCAGGCCTGGCAGATGAGCTGCCTGGCAGCGGAAGTCTCCTGAGAAGGAGCCACAGTCTCTCAACAAGGCACAGAGGGGGACTGACGTGAGGGAAGTCTTGCCGCTAGGGGAGAGCCACCGGGTCAGAAACCTACCCCCCATTTTACTTTCTATGAGAGTATTCCAAAGGGTCAAGACGTCTATAACCCTGAAAGTCTCAACAAACCACCTCTTGCCTCCTTTTTTTCAAGATCATTTAGCTGAGTATTTCCTGGGTAGTTGACTACATAATAATTCAGGAGTGTGTTAGAAACCTAATAGCCTTCTCCTTGCTCTCTTCTCTCATTTTCTTTACAAATCATTTAGGAATCGTTTTGTTAACGGTTTCCGGAAAACCAAGTACCACCATTAGGGCTCATTCATATTTATGTCATTTTGTTTGGGCAATTAAACACAAAGCTCGTCATTTAAAGGTGCGCTATCCTTCTCTGTTATCACTAACGAAGTCAAAGTCAGAATGACAATGAGTTTGGTGCTGTAATTTAATAGGTGGGTGCATTAGGGAGTCTCAGAGGCTTTGAGGCTTGAGATGTGGCTCAGGAAAACTGTACAGTGTAAGCAAAGGTGCCAAAGCCACAGCTGTGACTACAGGGCCAGCGAGGCACACAGGAAACATTTTCATCACATCCTTCAAGAGGCATCAGGCAGTAAGCAACTGGGCACTGCACTGTGTCATTGTTTTCTAACTTTCTATTTCGTGCCTTTAAAAATAATTGTTTCTGGGCAGGTCCGGTGGTGCAGCAGTTAAGTGCACATGTTCTGCTTTGGTGGCCGGGGTTCGCTGGTTCGGATCCTGGGTGTGGACATGGCACTGCTTGGCACGCCATGCTGTGGTAGGCATCCCACATATAAAGTAGAGGAAGATGGGCACGGATGTTAGCTCAGGGCCAGCAAAAAGAGGATTGGCAGCAGATGTTAGCTCAGGGCTATTCTTCCTCCAAAAATAAAATAAATAATAACAAAAAAATAATAATTGTTTCTTTTTGTGTGTGTGAGAGGAAAACTCACCCTGAGCTAACACCTGTGCCAGTCTTCCTCTATCTTTTTTTTTTTGTATCTGGGATACCTCCACAGCATGGCTGATGAGTGGAGCAGGTCAGCACCTGGGATCTGAACCTGAGAACCCAGGACACTGAAGCAGAGCATGTGGAACTTTAACCACTTGGCCATGGGGCCAGCCCTCTTTTTAAAATTATTTTTTTTTGCTTGAGGAAGATTGTCCCTGAGCTAACATCTGTGCCAATCTTCCTCTATTTTGTATGTGGGATGCTGCCACAGCATGGCTTGATGAGCGGTGTGTAGGTCTGCACCCAGGATCTGAACTGGCAAACCCTGGGCCGCTGAAGCAGAGCACGCAAATTTAACCACTAAGCCACTGGGCTGGCCTCCTAATTGTTTCTTTTCTGACTTGCACTTCCCTATCTCTAACTTGGCTGGCAAGTTAGCTGTGACTGATTATTTATTATAGGTCATGCAACGGACTTCCACACTTCTAACAGTTCTTAAAGAGTCCTTCACAGTTGAAGGCTTAAGGAGCCCCAGGATTAAGGATCAGCAAATGTCCCTTTTCTAGCTCTTTGTTCAGTTCTTTTACTGGCCCCAAAATTGCCCATCTCTGTAATTAGATAAAAAGATCAGCTCTCCTAGTTAGAGAAGTATGGCCAAGACAGTGCAAGCCTGAGTGAGCCTTCCCACCTCTCCATGCTTTGGTCAACAGACATCTCTGAGGCTAAATGGCAGGAAAGTGTTTTGTTCTGAAGAAGAGGAGGAGCCACATGAACCTGTACCGACAAGGGGGTAGGTGGTGATGCTGTCCACACAACGTGGTTGTCCCAGCTCCTGCACACCCCACGTACAGATGGATACACCTGGACTCCTAACCACTGCCACCTGAACTCTGACGTTTCCATTTCCATCACTGGTCATTTAGACTTCTGCTCTATGGCTTGAAGACTTCTGAACATGCCCCTACTTAGGAAGATTCGAGGGTAGGAAAAAATAAAACAACGAATGCTTCCTGGGTTTCAGAATGGAAAAAAAAGTTAGATTTACCCAAGAAACCCAAAGCTTTTAGTTTAGGAGAATATTTAATACTCTTATTAATCATTTTTAATCCGTTTGCTTTTAATTAAGAAACAGCATGATGCTTTCCTATCAACATATGCCAGGGAGCAGATTAATTGTGGCTTAAGATAACTCTCCTTGATTGGTGTAATGTATTAGCTAACGAGATGCCTGCTTCTAACGATGCTCAAGACACTACACTTGAAAGCCAACTACCCTCTAGAGAAAACTCTTCTGCCTTCTCCTCCTGCAGCCACAGAATATGCTAGGTGTTTAAATTAAACGTTAAAAAATTTCCCAGACAGGATTAGAGCAACGCATTCCAAGTTTCAGAGTTGTTGCTCTACAGATTTGCCGGTCACTCAAAGGACAACTGGATGACAACCACCAAGCCCAACCCCAATAAAGTTCAGACCACAGCACGGAGGACATGAAGGCAAAGGGGTGCAAATCCCAGTCAACTGCATTTTTAGCAAGAATCAACGAACTTCAGCACTCACAGTGCCACAGGTTTTTCTCACTAGACCTGGGAGGGTTTAATACACTGCAGTGAGCTGACATCCTCCACCTAGGAAGAGCAAGGCTCCCTTCCGCTGGGTTAGCGTATAACAGTTCCTTGTCTGCCCTCATGGAACAGCTGTTAAGACTCAGCATTCCAGCCGTTCAGAAGGAAGAGCCAACGCTATTCCCAGGAAAAAAAAGCCATTATCACTTCCCTCCTTAAAATTATGAAAAGGTAGCTGATTAATGTTCCAGTGTGGATTTTAAGTAAGTGTGAAATGCTGGGCTGTGAACCTCATGACAGGCCAGGGCCCATATGTCACCTGCCTGATGCTCATCCCAATCAGAACATTTTAGTATCAGTAAAGTAGTGATAATTAAACATCACAACAGCAGCCTTACAATAAGTTCAGCAGATACTTTCTCTCTCTCTGCATCACAGATAAGTATCTCTGACACTACTCAGCCTCACTAATTGTATGTAGTAATTAGTCTATCTTACAAAATCTAAATGACCTGTTTGGAAAGTTTCATTTCTAATGTATCAGATGGCGCTTAAGCCCTCCTCACTCAATGGTACAGGGAAGTGACCAGGGCAGAGTCTGATGGATGTGAGCCCTGATTACCATGCCCTACAGATAACTCACCTTGTGAGCTGCCTTGAGATACCTCTAGCAATGTGATTTTTTTCTAAGGCTTTGGGGTACAGTAGCAAACAGCCATATGGGCTGGGGTGGCCCGCTGGACCCCCATCTCCTCAGAGCCACTCTAGTCTCAGCCCCAGGCCCACCCGGAGCCAAGCAATACTTTCCAGGTTCAGCCTCACCCTCTCCCTCCCTGGCCCTAAATCAGAAGTTTGGTGGATGAGACTTGTCCACAGGTAACTTGAGGCCAGGCTCTGGGGACAGTGGAAATCAAACGATCATACTGACGGTGCTTTTTCCTCTATCTTCCTCACAAGGGCCTCCAGTGACCACTCATCTCACTTGGAAATCCAGAATAAGAGTGAATGGGTAACTATAAGAGTGTATTCTGGCATCCTAGGTTGAGGATAAATTAGAGCAAGCCAAATCCAAGAATTTACTATGCTCATGGAACCAACCCCCCTCCCGCCAAGACCATTAAGTTACACAGGTTTAACTCTCAGGCTCTGTTATGTCGTTATTTTTACCCTCTAATATGCTGTGCTGAGGCAGGAGGAGGAAACTGGCATACTTTGAGTGTCTGCTAAGTGCCAGACACCGTGCTCCATACTTTACTTATGTCATTTAAAACTCAACCCTGTGAAATAAATATCATCCCCATTTTTTTTTTTTTTTGAGGAATATCTGCTGCCAATCCTCCTCTTTTGTGCCTAGGAAGACTGGCCATGAGCTGACATTCGTGTCCATCTTCCTCTACTTTATATGTGGGATGCTTGCGACAGCATAGCTTGACAAGTGGTGCACAGGTCCGCACCTGGGATCTGAACTGGTGAACCCCAGGCTGCCGAAGTGGAATGTGCGAACTTAACTGCTGCACCACCGGGCCAGCCCAATATCATCCTCATTTCACACATCAGGAAATGGAGGCTTAAATACTATGTCCATGCCAGTAAATGGCAAAGCTGGGATCCAAAAAGTTTGTGAGATTTCAAAACCCATGTTCTTTTCATTGCTCCATACAGAATTCTAATCTCAATTTCTACTGCTGGGGCTTAGGAGAAAAAATTAGTCTGTTTGAAAAACCATACACTTCAAAACTGTGGATCTAAGAATCAAGAGAGAAAACATGCCCATGAAATGACCCAGTTTAAACCTAAGTTCTTGTTATTTTTTTCAGGGAGCTGGAGTGATGCTTTTCTTCTGCCTGCAGTGAAACTATGAACTATAAACCCTGCTATTTCCTACAATAGGACTGTCTCAGGGGACTCAAACAGAATCCCATAACTCATGGTAACAGATTCCTCCAGGGGAAATAAAAGAATTACACTGCTCAGTTATATAACATCACTGTGTCTTCAAATTTTCTGTACCAGAATTTCTTTTTTCAGGATTAAGATTAAAAAAACAAATTCTCTGGGAAAAAAGAACACACAGCACAGCTGATAGCTGCCTCTCACTGAACGTTTTTGCCTACAGTAACCACAATACGGAGTAGAGGGTCACTTCGTGGTGCAAAGCCAGGGTCTAGACTCAGCCAGCCTCTGTACTTGAGAGACACAGCACACAGTATCTAGCACTGCTTGAAGGACCAAAAACAGCGACGGTCTTCAGACATTCCCAAACATACAGCAGATTCCTTGTCAGCCCTTCAGAGGTGGCACGGAGGGCTTTGAACACTGCAACACTTCCTTCTCTCAAGGGCGCTGCTGATTTTATCCTCCACCCCACACTAAACGAGGTCCTGCTGAGCCTGCAGAACATGGAACGAGGTTTCAAAGCCACATCGTAGGATCACCCGCCCTCCCTTTCTCTCCTCGGCAGTCCTGCTGGACTAAGAGCTTAGGAGAATGCCGCCTTTTATAGATGGGGGCAAGGGAAACAGCCTCAGTTCTTGGGCATAGTTGGTTCCCAATAACGCAGGCAGCCTCCTCCTGAGCTATGGGGCTGGGGTTGTCTTCCGCATTTGATTTCCAGCCAGGAGTCTGTGCACATACAGTCAACCGTTCTCTCCATTGATAAGACATGGCAATGACCTATTTCTCCAGACACACTGGCACCCCAGAGCAGGATGCTAAGGAGCAACTGAAGGGACTATCCACTCACTTCATGTTTGGAGGGAAGCTATTCCTTCTCCTCATCCTTGTGCCTACTGAGGCCCTGCAAGACCATTAGTGACTAATGTGGTAGGAAGGCAGTGCAGGCCTCTTCTGGCCACACACACACACACTCCATTTACCCTAGCCGGCCACTCTTAACTGGAGAACAACCTCTTATTTTACACTTGCGTGACTTTCAATGCCAACTTCCACTAGAACCTGCCAGTAGCCACTGAGAGAATTGTCTCACTCAATTATGATGCCAAATACTGACCTTAACCTGAACCAAATGGTGCATAAGTCTACGCTCCCCAACTGCACACCTGAAATATTTATCCAACAGAGCTTTTCAGTCGTAAAGAAATGGGTAGACTTAACACAAAAGTGAATCTTAGAAGCATCCTGATTCACTGACTTTAAAATTGATGGTAAATCTTCGGGTTCCTTCCTGAGAACAGTCAGCAGAGACTTCAGGCAACAGTTCCCAGGAAGAGGCTAGAGTGCCTGCCATCCAGCCCTCCCTCAATACTCTAACCTAGTCACCAAATGTTTTTGATCACAGAGCCATCAGGAAAAGAGATAAACATATTTCCAGCACATACTATCAATATTCTGTAAGATGTATATATGACATATGTGATTTACTTTTAATCCATATACCAGCTACTAATAAAGGTTAATTTCTTTCTTTTTCTTAGGACAAATAAACAGAAATAAAAGTTCTAGCCTTTCTTTCCTATGCTTCTGTGGACTGTCTTGTGCAGCCCACAATTCCAAGGGCAAATGCTGGTGCTCATGTTGGTGTCTGGTTGTCCTGGCCTCAGACCCACCCCATCCTGAGCTCTGGGGCGACAGCACCAGGGACACCATCTCAGCGGGGTCACTGCTCCAAGGCATGTGCCATCTCTGTGAGATCACCTCAAGAAGATGCCAGATTCATAGTTCCCTGCAGGCAGGGTGGACACTTCCTTCCAGCTCAGATTTGAAATCAGATGATCTTTAGCTGTGGTTATAGCACCTACTGCCTAAATTACTATCACCTCCTATTAGGCTTCTTGCTCCTGCCTCCTTCACTTCCACCCTCCACATAATCTCCTGAGTGGTCTTTCTAACAATACAAATCAGAGCAGGTCACCCTGCTGCTAAGTTTCCACAGACCTCAGGACCAAGTCCAAACCCCTCAACACAGCTCCCACGGCCATGCACAATCCCAATCTCCGAGGCATCCGGAAATATCTGCTGTACCTTAGATGCACAACATTCTTGCTATCAGGCCTTGCAACATGCTGTTCCTTCTGCCTAGAACATTCCTCCCACAGCCCCTTCCAATCTTTTCCTCTGGTTCATTCCTACTTTGTTTTCAGGTCTCTGCTGAGACATCACTTCTAGAAGTCTTCCCAGACTCTCCTCCCCCTTCCCAAACAGTGGGTCAGGTGTCCTTTCTCTGTGCTCTATGACTTCCTGGGTTTGCTCTATTTAACATCAGCCTCACCGTTGTATGTGTGACCTCTTGGTCAATCTCTCCCCCTCTAGATGGTGAGCTCTGTATGGACAGGAACAACGTGTGCCTCTGTCCCTGCCATGTCCCCAGGGCCTAATGCTGTGTCTGATATGTAGTAAGTATTAAAAAAAGTTTGCTGAATGAATGACCTGCAAAAAATGCCCTACCACCTCTTCTAGTAAGCCATCATGACGTGCTATGGTGAGGGGAGGAAACAGGGCTTAGGCCTTATGCTTCCCTTCTACTCCTGCCCTTAGAGGCCTGGGGACTCTTGGACAACAAGCCTTGCAGTCCTCAAGTGGGGGTAAGGAGCACAGCATGAAGGCTCCTCTGAGGGCACCCACCTACCTTCACTGTCCCTTCCACTTCCACAAACCAGCGCCTTAACATGGCCTGGATCTGGCCATCAGTCAGCTCAGGGTTGGCATTGTGGATTTTCTTCTTGACCAGGTCCTCCAACAGGAGACGCCTCAGCCGCCAGTAGAAGAAGGTACGGGATGTTTTCCAATCCAGGATGTCCTACATACAGACAAGAATAAACTTAGTCACTCCCCAGCTCTAATCCCCACTTAGTGCCCAGTCCAGAGGGAACTCTACAGGCACAAAAACCTACTCTCCAGTAAGCCTCTCAGAGACTTGAGCTGGCTGCGAGCTCCCAGCCCCTGGAGATGTCTCCCCAGTTCAGAAAGCAGCCCCGACATTCTGCTGACCACAGCACTGTGCACAGGGCTGGGCCAGGCTAACGCTAACCCCACCCAGGGCTGAAATGTTCTGGGGAAGGGGCTGTGACTTCCCAGGTAACCAGAGAGGGAGCAATTGGTTCTGAGCAGATGGCTCAAATACCTTGCATGCAGATCAAACAGTGCAGTGAATTAGTTGCTGCTGGAACCTTGACACTAGTAATCCCCACAGCCTGAGGACCACCTGGGCAGCTGTCCCCAATGGAGGCACATGTGACTCAGTTTCCCACCAGTAAAATGGAGCTTGCCTCCTGAGAAGTCCATGGTAACCTAAATCCTAAGTTGTTTTAGGATGATGATGGATATAGAAAAAGGGAAAAGTCTCTCCAAAAAAATTGAAAATGGTTTGATCTGCACAAGCTGTTCTAATCCAGCCCTAACAGCTCCCTGCTTGTGAGCCTGTGTGCACGAGACATACACTTGCTCACTCGAGGGTCTCTGACAAGTCAGGAGAAGTGGCAACCACTGTACTTACATTAATAATACCCTTCTCCTGCATCCGGCCTGGTGTGTCGTGCAAGTCAGCAAACTGCACAGCTACCTGATGGTAAATGGGAATCAGGAATTCCTCTCGCTCCTTCAACTTGTTCTCCAGCTCCTTCCGCTCAGCTGCACTTAGCTCTGGGGTGCCTGCAATTAAATAAACCTGCCCATCAGACCTGCCTTGTGGTGACCAGGAATCTCTCTGCCCAGAAGCAGCTCCCTCCCTCTGTGACCTCGTTCTCCACTGTCTTCGCCACCTCTTTGCTGAGTAACTGGACTCCATGAGATGCCAGACCTGTCCTTACCTTGCCATGGGGAGCCAACATGTCCTCCTCCTTTCCCTGTGGAGATCACAATTATGAAAGCAGCCACGGGAGTGAGTCCCTTTCCCCAGGCCTCTCCCTGAGCAGGTGCAAACAACCACCTGGGGCCTGTGTCTCTCATCATCTCACTGACTGACAGCCAGGCCCCGCCTTTCCCATGAAGGACACCATGACCATGCCCTGCTGACCAGCATCAGAGCGACTGGAGTATTCCGAGTGTGGACATCCCCTACACTTCTGAGCACAAACCAACAGCTCTTCTTTCCTCGTGTCCACACCAGTCACCCACCCACCTTGATAAGGCTCCAAATGACTTCTAAAGTTGTAAACTGCTTTAGTCCACAGATTCTAATCTCAGCTTTGGATACTTTTAACCTGAAACTAATAGAATCCAATCTAATTAGAGCCAGATCTGTGTGTCTTATGCCAGCTCAGTGGATTAGCCAGCCCCTAGTCTCCTACCTGGGCAGCTTCTGCCAGAACCAACCCCTGACCACAGTGACAAAGACTTTCTAGTTCTTGGGCTAAAAGAAAAGAAAGAGGAGAAAAGAAAAAGGCAGTTCACAAAGCCCATTTGGATTACTGAGCTTAGAAAGCACACAGTATCCTCACTCAACAGATAGGAGACTTTGAAATTCCTTATAACAAGGAGGACCACTTCTCCAACCCCAATCTACAGTGTCCCAGTACAGATGCTGCTACGTTGTGCTTTTTTTCCTAATTACTCTCAGAATGGAAGTTGCAATTAATACTGAAAATTTAGCTGCCTGCCTAGTAAGGAGGAGTAAGTTTAAATGAAGGAGCAATAGGTGATAGCCCCTGGTGCTGGGGACAATCTGAAGTGCTTTGTCACCAAAGCTGACAAATAAATACATGACCACAGGTGATGGGATGCAGAAGAGAAAGGTCTATTTCAAGCATGTCTGTCTGGGAACAGGCCTTGCTTTTTATGTCACTATGAATCATATGCCATGAACAGTCTCGGGCTGCTGAGTGGGCCATAAGTATTATACATAAACACATGTTAATAGAACAGGGATGTAACTAGAGTATCTAGTTTCATTTTTATGAGGGTTTTGGACACCCAACTCCACCTCTTTTTTTATTTTTATTTTTTTAAACTCATAATTACTTTAAAACTGTTGAAGAATGCTGAAGGCCATCTTTTCTTGGGCTTTCACAAAGAGGGCAATCACTAACCTATTGCTTTAGGCCCCTGACACCTCAGCAGACTTCTTTCCAAACCAGGGAAACAGCATGGCAGCACTGGGCCTCACAGTGTGGGGTAAGATGAAGGCCCATTCACTCTAGTGTGGATCTGCTTGGACTTATGGGAGGAGGGCCGACTTGTCTCCTCTGAAATGAGATGTCTCAGTTATAACATCCTTGACAAGGAAGCACACATTTTTTCCTTCTCTACTAAAAGGAACCAAGACTCCTTGGAGAAATGGTTGATTCCAGGGCTGAGGCAGGAAAAATATAAGATGAGCCTGGAATGTATTGTCACCAAAAGCAAGGAAGCACTCAAAAAATGATTGGGACATGTTAAAAGGACACAGGACCAGTTTGGGACAATTAAACCCAACCACTGGCCAAATCAGGGACAATTTGAGCATCAAATTTATCAAAATAGGATAATGATATTTATTATCAGAGACAATATTTATGGAATAAAGTAAGAAAATGTGAATCCACCCTGATATAAATAATTAAAGGAGGGAGAAGGGAAGGGAAAGCTCTCCCTTCTAGCAGATAACGATTAATAGACGTAGAAGGAATGATGGAATTAGAAAAATCATCATTTTACCACCATCACAGTAACTGATTCTGCCAAGAATTATCAACGGATACTAAAACTAGTGGATGAAAGTTGATGAGGAACAGGATATTTACACAGTCTAAAAGTATCTCCCTACAAATTACTTATTAATTACAAAGGGAAAAATGGTAACTTTACTGTGGATTAACCTACTGAACAAAACCTTAAACAAGTAATCAAAGTTACCATCACCAAGAAAATGACAAACTGACACCATGTGCCTCCTCAGATGATGTCCTGAGAAGGACATACATCACTTTTGCAATATTCCTGCCAAAAAGGCATAATCTGACTACAACCATGGGGAAACATAAGACAAATCCAAATTGAGGAACACGCTATAAAAAAGTGATTTGTACTCTTAAAAAACAAAGTAAGATCATGAAAGACAAGGAAAGGCCAAAGAATTATTCCCGATTAAAGAAGACTAAAAATACTTGACAACAAATTGCAACATGTGGTCTGGGATTAGATTTCAAATCTGCCGTCCCCCCCCCCCCCCAAAAGCTACAAAGGACATTATTGGGACAATTGGTAAAGTTTTAATATGAATCATGGATTAGACAGTGTTCTATCAATGTTATAGTTCCCGATTTTGATAAACGTATTGTTGTTATATAAGAGAAAGACTGTTCTTAGAAACACACAGTAAGTATTTATAGTTAAAGGAGTATGATGTCCACAGATTACTCTCAAATGGTTCCAAGAAAATGTGTATGCATGTGGAGCAAGAGAGTGAGCTAGCACATGCACATAAGCATGCAGAAGTGATAAAGCAATTGGGACAGGATGTTAACAATGGATGAATCTGAGAAAAAGGCATCAAGTCCTCTGTATTATTCTTATATCTTTTCTGTGAAATTATATCAAACGGAAAGTTAAAAAAATAAGCCAAACTAAAACAAATGTTTTTCCTGGCTCCCCAGTGCATATAATCAGTAATCAAAGCTGATAATTCACAGGGCGCTGGGCATTATTCTAAGTGCTTTATATCTATTACCTGGTTTAATCCGTTCAACAACTTTATGAGGGTGGTATTCTTTTTTTTTTTTTTTTTAAGATTTTATTTTTTCCTTTTTCTCCCCAAAGCCCCCCGGTACATAGTTGTGTATTCTTCGTTGTGGGTTCCTCTAGTTGTGGCATGTGGGACGCTGCCTCAGCGTGGTCTGACGAGCAGTGCCATGTCCGCGCCCAGGATTCGAACCGACGAAACACTGGGCCGCCTGCAGCGGAGCGCGCGAACTTAACCACTCGGCCACGGGGCCAGCCCCGTGGTATTCTTTTTTTTTTTTTTGAGGAAGATTGGCCCTGAGTTAACATCTGTTGCCAATCTCCTTTTTCTTCTTTTTTCTCCCCAAAGCCCGAGTACATAGTTGTATATTCTAGTTGCAAGTCACCCCAGTTCTTTTATGTGGGATGCTGCCACAGTACAGCTTGACGAGTGGTGTTTAGGTCCACATCCAGGAACCAAACTGGTCGACCCCAGGCTGCTGAAGCAGAGCACATGAACTTAACCACTTGGCCATGAGGCCAGCCCCAAGGTTGGTATTATTCTTATCCTCATCTTACAGGTGAGGAAACTGAGGCACTGAGAATTTATGTAACTTACCAAGGTCACAAAGCTAGAAAGGGGCAGAGCAGGGACTCAAGTGCAAGAGCGTGACTCCCAAACACTGTTACATTGTCTTTCCCTGCTTAAGTGGGGCAGAGGACAAGTGCTTCAGCAGCAGGATCCCTTTAATTTCAGAAAAGGCTTAATGATGATGGCAGACTCCTGGCTGGTAAAGCTGAAGTTCCACCTTAGGCCCATTCCACAACTGAGACTAAGACGATGTCTCTAATAATTCTCATTCTGTAGGTCAGACCCAAGATTTAAGGTAGCTCCTCCTGTTATTGTGAGATCAAGAACTAACACAACAGTAGGTGGAATCACAGCCCTGCTGAGGGGCAAGAGATGGCAAGACCATGGATATGGCTAATAGGGAGTTCCAGACCCTTCCAACATTCTCCCTCTGGGAAAACAACCAACATTGGGCAGGTACACACACATATAGATATGTGCACTACACACCATTTATTGGGCACTTACTACGTGCCGGGCACCACACTCAATGCTTTCAGGACCACAGAGCTCCTAAGTCACTAATTCAGACTTAAGTCAGCTATTAACACTGCTACCAAGCTGAATACCTCCATGTTACTGAGCTTTTTCCAAATTGCTTTACATACATCATCTCTAATCCTTATAAGACCCAACCTTACAGGCAGGGTATCTATTTTACAAATGAGAAAACCAAGCATCTAAAATGTAAAGTGACTTGCCAAATGGCATCCAGCTCTTAAGTAGCAAAGTCAGGATTTACACTTGGGTCCGGCTGTCTTCAAAGCCTGTGTTCTTCCACAGTAAATGGTAGTGAAGGCAGCCAAGCAGGTATCCTGGCAGTGGCCAGCAAAGGGCAATCAGCTGGAGAGTTGGGCCATTGTGTTAGAGAGGAGTCAAGAGCACAGCTCAGCACTGGGTACAGGGTGTGGGGAGCAGGGATGGGATGGGACGGACTTACAGGCTTAGCAGAGCACTCTGTGAACAAGCCCTTACCAAGTGGGACAGACAGAGGAGGCTGGCTCCTGGACTAACAAAGGTCTTGTCTACCCAGTTAAGCTATTCTAGAGCTTTGAAAGAATAACACAATAAATACCTGTAATGCCCTGGCCCTCCTGAGACTAGGAAGATCACAAAGCATTCCTCCAAAGGCCACCTTGTTTGATTTGTTCAGTAATGCCTCTGATTGCAGTTCAAGAATTACCTCAAAAAAGTGTCAAAGCAAGGAAAAACACCAAGTAGAGAATGTATGTATTTTATTTATTTTTTTGCTGAGGAAGATTCACTCTGAGCCAATATCAGTGCCAATCTTCCTCTATTTTGTATGTGGGTTGCTGCCATGGCATGGCTGCTGACAAGTGGTGTAGGTCTGCACTCAGGAACCGAACCAGGGCTGCTGAGGCAGACTGCACCGAACTTAACCACTAGGCCATGGGGCCCCGAGAATGTATTTATTTTAAAGTGCACATGAGAAAGCCAAGAATTTGTGTGCTTTGTTTTGTTTTTTTTCTTAAAGATTTTATTTTTTTCTTTTTTCTCCCCAAAGCCCCCCGGTACATAGTTGTATATTCTTAGTTGTGGGTCCTTCTAGTTGTGGCATGTGGGATGCCACCTCAGCATGGCTTGATGAGTGGTGTCATGTTTGCGCCCAGGAATTGAACTGGCGAAACCCTGGGCTGCCGCAGCAGACCACACGAACTTAACCACTCGGCCACGGGGCAGCCCCGTGTACTTTGTTTTAAGGAAGGGAAAGAAAAGGGTTTTCTAAATTTTATTTTCTAAAAATAAAAGGCTGCTCTTAAGCTAGTTAGACCCTTCTGTAGCACACCAAGGACCCCTCTCTCCTTGTACAGCAAAGCAGCCAGCCCCGGTAATGATTTAGGGGAGATTAACAAATATGTCAATGTCTATTTTCTGCTTAATTTAAAAGCGGCATCTATAAAGATTTTTGACTTCTGAACCCTGTTCTCCTGAAAGAAAGAAGGTAAGAATGAGGACGGGGATAAAGAGTGATTATCCTATCATTGATTGTTTGTCAGGAGCATTTCTTATTCACTGGACTATTGTGAAAAGCTAAGCTCTCGATCAATCCTGTAAGCTCCCTGTACAATTAAATATCTTGGAATGGTTTTCTTTCTTTCCTAGCCAGATTGCAGGGCCTCAGGGTTTTTAGGAAAGCAAGTAGGGGTGCACGCGCATGTGTGTGTGTGTGTTTAAGAATATGCTACAGAGAGAAAAGTCATTCTTTTCTAGAATCCTACTTTAGGAAAAGGCTGAAATGGGGAAAGAGAGGTAGATTATTCCCATTCCTTCCTTCCCCAAATAAAAAGTCCCCATGAAATCTTAAAAATTCAAGCTTTAATTAAAAAGTTTTAAGGTAAAGTGTTAAATACAGAAGAGGCATTACCAGTCTGATCAAATAAGAGCTGACGTTGTTGAGATGTCACCATGTGCCAGGAGGATTGTTTAAGTACTTTTCATCTCATTTAATCCTCACAACAGCCCTAAAAGACCACTACCTTCAGATGAAGAAACTGAGGCACAGAAAAGTGAGTCACTTGTCCCAGGCTACAACGCCAGGAAACGGTGGAGCTGGGATTTGAGCTCTGGTAGGCTAGCTTCAGAGCCCATGCTCTTTAAATGAAACAAGTTAAACTGACCCACAAGTGTCCAGAGGGCAGCAGCCTGTCAGGTGTTCCCAGGGCCAGGACATAATGAAAAGCCACATCTCTCCTCCATGGGGTCAAAGCTGAAGAGAAGCTCCCAAGGAGACAGCTGATTTCTGCAGCAGGAGGTGTTCTGCACCCCGCCATGACACTAAGGGAGGGCCAGAGGAGGAGCCTGACCCTGAGGATGAGCAGACCACACCCTGTGCAGGAGGGTGAGACCTTCGAAGTTTGGAATAAAAACCAGATTGATAGGCTAGAAACACTCTACTCAGCCAAAGGCACTAGGTGACCTTGCAGAAATCTCTTTCCTCTTTTGAGCTCTGTTTCTCATTTATGTAACAACCCTAATCTGGCAAATAGGACGAATGTTTTATGAAAGAATATGATGTTAAATTAAAGTTTTCTCTTAAGCAAGCAATTTGCTTTGATTGGTTAAATACTTATGAAGCTAAAGAAAAGGACTGGACCACCCTCCCTACTAAGCTCCTGAAAATCTCAGATGTAAGAACACACACCATACCTCAACCTTGAGACTGAAAAATCAGCATTAAAAAGACTGGAATCTTATTAAGATTCAGAAGTACAAACATAAGTAGTTGTTTAAAAGATCTATGTAATCACATTTTCTATGTTGAAAGAAATTTCTCTATAAAGATAGTAAGAGGGTGAAAAAAATCCCTGCAAAACTATTTCCGTATCCATAACAGGTGTGCCTTTCTTATACAAAAGCATTCTTGAAAAACTGCGTAAATCAGATCCTGTTTTAAATGCGTTAAGGGAGCTATTTAGAAGGAACCCTGCAGTGAATCCTTTGGTAAAGCAAATAATCCTTTTGTAATGGGAATAATTTCTCCCAATGTATCTAGTTTTTTTCAAAATCCCATTTTCATATATCTGCTTTTCTTCAAAGGGGGCCATACCTATCTAAATACAACTGTATTTGCATATTGATTTTAACAGCAATTCTCTCAAGGGATGTTTAACCCTAAGGTTCCTTGCAATGGTGTTAGTGCTCTGCTGTTCACATTTTTTAAAATCATTATAGTAAACCCAGAGATTTCCAAAGAGGAGTAAAAAATTATATTACCCCCCTGCAGGCCTGTCCCCTGTGCTCCCATGCCAACATCTCACACAAGAGTCAGGAAACAGCACAGAATTCTCTGAATTCTAGTGGCAATAAGCCTTGCAGTCTTTACTATTTTCTTTCCCTTAGTTGCTCCCCTGAGTCTGGCAGGTCGAGGAACAGGGATCTGGGTTAGCTGTGGCCAACCGGGGAACAGGCTCTCTCAGACATATTCTGATGACAGACTTCAGGCAGGTAGAAGCTGAAGTTCAGTCTAACAAAATGCCTGCCAGGTCTCTCCAGCCTGACAGAACTGTGAATCACTGCCTCCTGGGAAGAAGCAAGCCCAGGTGCTTTTCTTAACACAGAGTACCGGATCACACCAAAACGACCCCTTCTTCTTCCCAGATGTGGTCACTATTGTACTAAATTGCACCAAGCCAAAGAGCTTCTGAATGAGTGTGATGAGGTGGGTTTTAAGCTGCTGCTAACTTAAGGAGAAGACATGATCCCATCATCTCTACCTTCATTATGGAAAAACTTATGTTGTTTCTCATTGGCCTACTTACCACAGAGCCCAGTGTCTGGATGGCCACGGTGCCAGTAAGGATACTCCATGTACAAGAGGTGAGAAGGCCAGAAGCCACTTCCCAGACACAGGTATTGGAACTTCTTTCTTTCCTAGGCTTAACTTTCCAGGTAAGGACAGTGCTTTCTGCCTCAAATAAGCAACTCTGGCTTTTCTTAGCTTACGATATCTTGAAGATGGACACAAGAGATGGAAAAACATGCACAGCTCAGATACTTTGATCACCTCTACTACAAAAGCAGCTTAACCCCTGAATCCCCTTAATCCAAGGAAGTGTCCTTTTCCTGTTATCCTGGCTGCTAAATAGAAGGCCTGGGAGGAAGGCATTCCCAAAGTGTGTGTGTGTGTTTTTTTTTTTTTTTTGGTAAAGAAGATTGGCTCTGAGCTAACATCTGTGCGAATCTTCCTCTATTTTGTATGTGGGATGCCACCACAGCATGGCTTGATGAGCGATGTGCAGGTTCACACCCAGGATTCAAACCTGTGAACCCCAGGCCGCCAAAGTGGAGCATTCAAACTTAACCACCATGCCACTGGGTTGGTCCCCAAAGTTTTCTTTTTTCTGCTTTATCTCCCCAAATCCCCCCTGTACATAGTTGTATATCTTAGTTGTGGGTCCTTCTAGTTGTGGCATGTGGGATGCCACCTCAACATGGCCTGATGAGCTGTGCCATGTCTGCACCCAGGATCCAAACCGGCAAAACCCTGGGCCGCTGCAGTGGAGCGTGTGAACTTAACCGCTCGGCCACAGGGCCAGCCCCCAAAGTTTTTTACAGACACATTTATCCTCACCTGCAGCCACAATACTCTATCTGCACCTGAGGTGCCTCAGGCCAGAAGGCATGCTGGGTGCTGGTTAGGCCTCGCAGGGCCAGCAGCAGTGCTCAGCCAGTGCTGCCTCTGCCCCTGTCAGACTGTCACTCCCAGGGCACGATCCACGTGGGCATAGCTGAGGTGCTGCATGGCAGGCTGCCCGGCTGCCTGGGAACAGGGCCATGACTAAGATGTGTGTCTGGAGCAGAATAAAGTGCCAGTATTGGGCACATTTGCCCGGGTGTTCTTTGTATTAAGGGAGAAGGACAGTGGGGAACTTACAATTGCTTCACAGTAGGGCTCGACAGTTCTCTATCTAAATTGATTTGTTACTTCCCTCTGAACACAAGAGGAGGCTGAGGATCCAGGAGGGGACCTCAGGTCACAGCAACTCAAGAGGCCAGGCAAGGAGGCCGTCCCGCTCCACAGCCACTCTCCCAGCTCCTGGCTCTGTGAGGAGGTAGAAGGACGTCAGAGAGACACAAAGAGGCCTTGGAGGGCTGGGGCTCCAATTCCAGAGAAGGAATTTAATTTCCTTAAGCCAACTAGAAAGGTAGGATGTTCACCTCCCTGCACAGACTCTACTGAGCCCTAGTTCTGAGAATCCAGGGTCAGGACTGGTCCAACAATGCAAGACTCTGGTAATGGGGATTACACCACATTTCTTTCTGGGTTAATTCTTCCCTTTAGCTCTGCCAGGAATCAATGTAGGTACCATTTTCACACTCGCTGTCATACTCACAGAACTGCAAACCAGTAATGAATAATCTCTCACCCAGACTAACTACATAAAATGACAAAAAGGCGTTTTTTTAAAAATAAAAATTATGAAAGAGATGAAGTTACCTGCTAAGAAATGAAATATTACTAATTATCCTTAGAGAATAAACAGTAATTCTGTTTCTGAATACAGTCAATCAGTTGTGCATTGGTTTGTTTTAGTGATACGACAGCATGCTCCCCAGTGCAGAGGCCGGTTTGGGAAGAGATTGGGAACCCAAGATAACAGCCACTCCCACAGGCTTTCTCCTAAATCAGATTTTTCTCAGTGGAATTGGCTTTAGATCACAAGGGGAAAGAATTCTTATTTAATTTTGATCAGGCACAGTATTTAGCTGAGGTAAAATCTGGGGAAATCCTAAGAAAAGTAGAACACAGGGAACTAGAATTCCATCTGGGCTCTGACATACATTTACTTTGTATCTTGGATGATTGACCAACTCTTCTTTTTGCCTCAAACTCCCAATCTGGAAAATAAGGTCATTTTCACCCACTTTGTGAAAAAGCATTTTGGTATTTTGGTTCTAGGCATTGAGAAAGGAGCCAAAAGCTAACGTGAACCCACAAGGAGCTGGGTTCACAGCATGTTCTGTTACATCCCTGCTCATCTGTGGTGTCACAGACATGCCCGGGTGTGTAGGATCTCCCTGAAAGATGCAAACACCTGAGGGACAAGACCACTGCGGTTTCTCATTTCCTTTCCTATACCACTTGCTCCAAAAGCGGACCTCAGCCACAGAGAATGCTCGATGCCAAATACAGCATCTGCTTCTTCTAATGATTAAGAGAGAAAGGAAACGATGCCAATCCCCATGTGTGAAAAATGCCTCACAGATTCAAAGCAAACGCACATTCATCTGATCCTCACATTAGCTAGGTGGGGGTATTATCCCCACTTTCTAGATGAAGAAACTGATGTTTGGAGAAGTTGAACAGTTTATCTATAAGCAACATAACCAAGTCTTGTACAGTTATTTTATTCCAGATCTACTGTTCATATTCCCACACTGCCCTGGGCCAGAGCCTGCTTCACATTTAGCAGACTAAGGATTCTTTCTCTAGTGCCCTTTTGGTCAAGGTTAAATAAATATGGTTTTCTTCAATGCAGATAGGAAATTGATAATGAGATGATTTGTAACAAATGATTAAACGACCATCACTTGGGAGTCTCCTCCCTCTCCCCTTCCTGTGTTTCAAAAGCTAAAAGGCGCTGGGTGAAGACGGGAGTGGTATCACTTTCCTTCAAGAGAAAGAAGCTTCAGCCCCACACTCCTCACCATCCAGTCGTTCTGCAAACAGATGTCAGAGAGGATCCCTCTTCCTACCACCCAGTTACTCTGAAGGGATGATAACAGCCATTGGGGGGTTAAAAAGAGGCAGTGAACCCCCAGTTAATGAGTAGGAATTCAGCAGGCAGTGTAAGATAAATGGAGCTCTCTCTGCTTCTGCTAGAGTCAGCATGAACTGCGGCCCTGCGGCTTGTTTGTGGCAAATGGAGTGCGCGAAATATCAAAGGGCAGTGATCCAGAAGAAGACCGACTTTGACAAATTTTAAATTGGCCAGAAAGAAAACCAGCAAAAAAGAAAAAAAAACAAAAGAAAAAAAAAAGAGAGAAAATTATGCAATTCACTGTGTCCTGCAATTGTGGCACTGCTGCCTTTGTACAGAATTAGTGGTAAAAACAGCAGCAACGATTGCCGGATGCTGGGAGCAATTATGAGCCATCTAAGTGAGATGCTTATCAGTGGCTGAAGCTTTTAGAGCTCTCTCTCTGTACAGTTGTGAGTAACTTGCTCTTGAGCTGCAGTTACTTTAATTAAAGTGTATGGTGTTGGTCAGAAGTAATTATCCTCTTTGGAGAAGAAAGAGAAAAAACCCACAACAATTCTGGGTGGCAATAGATTTTAGAAACAAGTCTGCCAATTTCTTGTTGTATGTGTGTACTTCCCATAAAAGGATCAGGCTGTGGTGAGTTAGAGTTATTGGTGGTTGTTAGCTAATGGCAAACAATGGGACACAAATACGGTTTATTGTAACCCAAGTCACTGTGTTTGGCAGGCAACCTGGCTCAGGGCTCCAAATGCCAGGATGTGCAGGCAAACACTCAGAAGTTCTTGTGTCTTTAGATGGTGAGGATATGAAGAGTCTACAAATGGTACTTTATTAACTAAATTACTAATTGGAACATAAATGAGCTAGCATTTCTTCTTTATGCCTTTCATTCACCGTTTCACTACCTTTTAAAGACAATCTCTGTTCCTTTAGAAAAAATCAAAACAAACCAGCAAACAAAAGAACCTCAAGCAATTATCTTTACTAACATAGTAAGGGGCTCCATGGGAGACGTTGGCGGAAAATCAGTGTTTTAAAAGACTCGGAAATTCATTCAGACTCTGGACTCAACACAGGGCTCCCATGGTTCAGTCCTATGTTCACACTGCTAGTGCCTTCCAAGGGCTCCAGAAACGAACGAGCAACGGAGGATGGCTGGAAGCACCCAATGCAGAGGCTCCAAGGCAGTGGCTGCCGCAACCTCTGTTTGGAAGCACACAGTGCAGTCTCTACTTCCATTTCTCTAGCTCAGGGTGGCCCCACAACACTGCCTGGGTAGTCTCCAGCTTTTCCATCCCATGACACTGACACTCACATCCCTCAGAAATGAGGCTGGCTTGTCCAAAGAGACAAGTAGAGACAGGACATCTAAGTCTAGCATATTCTCTGCCTGATTAGCCTGCCCCCAACAGCAACTTCTAGCTAATCATTCTTTACAAGGACATCCACAAACCTAGAAAGATGGGCTATTTGAACTGTAAAGAAATATCAGAAGAAAAATCAGGTGACTTTTGCTTTTTTAGAGCCCACTTTCCCTCCTATTACACACACTATTTCATTCTACTAGGTTTCTTACCATATAGAGGACAGTAAATAAAGATTATCATGAATTTGATCAAATGCTTCAGTGCCTCCTCCCCTGGCCTATGAATGCACTCATTACAAATCAGTTGAATGGCTCATTGATTTGCCAGGAGGACAAGCAGACATACCCAATCGCTCAGCCAAGTGGATGTAGACCGGGTCCACCCGACGCATGGTTTTCACCAGATCCTTTCTGCGGAATTTGATTTCTACTGTCCCTTCTGGCTCCAAAATTGAGCCCCTAGATCAGAGAGAAAGAAAACAAAATAAAAATAAAGGCACTTTAAAGGAAGGAGACTACAGAATGAGGCCAGTTACAATTTGTGGACCAGGAAATAGCTTCATTATGGTTTTGCCCACCCATGGTTCACAGAAGTAACCCCAGGGGGAGAAGCAGGCACCAGAGAAGTGTCTAAGTGAGGTATGAGAAAGGCCTGGCAAAAAGCAGTTAAAATAATTCTCATTACCACACCAGGCTACTTCCATCTCAGAGGCAGAAGAATACAGATTCCACCACCTATAGCTGACAAGGGTAACAGGAATCCATTATTTTCCAGGAAAAAAAAAATGATGATGTAGGCGCAGTGGTAGGGAACAACCTCCAGTACGTGGGCCATACAATGAGGGGTCGATGCTGGTGAGTCCGCTGGTAGGACTCAGACAGACTAGGCCAGGCCAAGCAGTAGAGAAAATGTTCTGCCTACTGATGGAAAATGAAAGGTCTCCGCATTACTTCTAGTGCATACTAATAATGCTCTGTTACCAGGAACTTTACCCTAAACACCTTTAAAAAAAAAAACAAAACAAAACTCCTTTTACATTTTTTTTTTTTTTTGAGGAAGACTAGCCCTAAGCCAACATCTGTCAATCCTCCTCTTTTTGCTGAGGAAGACTGGCCCTGAGCTAACATCCATGCCCATCTTCCTCTACTTTATATGTGGGACGCCTACCACAGCATGGCGTGCCAAGTGGTGCCATGTCTGCACCCGGGATCCGAACTGGTGAATCCCAGGCCACAGAAGCAGAATGTGCACACTTAACCGCTGTGCCACCAGGCCGGGCCACCTTTTACATTTAAAAAAAATTACAGCTAATGCTTACTGTGTGCATGGCACTGTTCTAAGTGCTTACATATCAATCTTCACAATAATCCTATGCCCAGTCTACATAGACTACGAGGTAAGGTACTATTACCTTCATTTTACAGATGAGGAACTAAGGTACAGGAAGTTAAGAGACATGTCTAAGTGTAACAAGCGACAGAGTTGGATTTGAAACCAGTCTTTTTTTTTTTAAAGATTGGCACCTGAACTAACAACTGTTGCCAATCTTTTTTTTTCTTCTGCTTTTTCTCCCCAAATCCCCCCAGTATTTAGTTGTATATTTTTTTAGTTGTGGTCCTTCTAGTTGTGGCACATGGGACGCCGCCTCAACATGGCCTGATGAGTGGTGCCATGTCCATGCTCAGGATCCGAACCCTAGGCCGCCGAAGCGGAGCGTGCAAACTTAACCACTTGGCCTCAGAGCCAGCCCCTGAAACCAGACAGTCTTGTTCCCAAGTGTGCAGAGGAACTGTCTTTGATCTGACATCAGATCGGGGCTAGGTTAGGACTTAAAAATAATAAATTCCTACATACAGAATGCTAGCCTATGGATTTGACAATAAAACTACTGGACTCTACTAAGCAGGTTTTGAAATGGGAGGCTGAGGTTTTTGGGAAAAGAGACACACAAGTGCTCTAATAAAACAACTGGATGTAGGAATTGGCATGGAAAATGTCAAGGAAATATGGCGTGAAATTTACCTACTTTGGAAAGGTTTGAAAACAGATTACGAAAGGAAGCTGGATTAGATCTATTTACTTAAGTACTCTCGTGTACCACTTCCCAACAAAAGTCTGGGACTTTCTCTTGCAGTACTTTGGGTGCTACAAACACAGTGTCGTCCCAGTCTCCTAAAATGCCAGAGTGAGACACTGGACTCTGAGGGAGAAGCCTTGGTCTGGAACCACAGAATGCAGGTGCTGTGGTGCACCTCAGTGATCCCTCAGCTTGTTCTACAGACAAGGAGAAGCAGCCAGGGAGAGTGAGGACTGATCCAAGTTCCTCACCAGTCAGTGGCAGAGCTGGGTTAAGACCCTAGAACTCCAGACTAACGATTCAGTCCTTCCACTCTGACTAGCTTAAAGCTCCCTCTGCCACACACCTAAGAAAGAGATAGTGAACAGGCATATCTGAACAAGAGAAGGAGAGATCTCTCTGAGTTTGGGGGTGCCTGGTTTAGAGGACTTTGTGGTAAAAGAGTCCAGGGTGGGGGAACCACATTGAAAAAGCCTGACTCTAGCCTGGTTTCTTTCTCATACCAGTAGACTCTACTTAGAAAGCCTATTTTTCTGACTTTGAAGCTCTCTGGGAATGGACATATTCAAATAAAGTTCTTTTGGTTATAACATTCTCCAGGAGGAAACCAACAGCTAGAGGATCCTTAGAGGCGGTGAATGGAAATAAGGAAAGAGTGCTACCTGCTTTCTCGGTCAGCATACATCTCCATGTGCCGGGGGTTGATGGTGGGGTCAATCACCACCCAGGAGCCACCCCGAAGCTCGGCCTGGGGAGGAATGTAAACCATCACAGGCTGAGAGCACTCCCGTAAGCCATCCACGATGTAAGCACCAAACTTCAGCACTTGGTCGTACATATCTATGGAGAACAAGACAAATCAGAAATCATGAAACAGGGCTTCCAAACATTGTTCACATCATGGCACACAGAGAAAACAGTATTTATATGGCTCACTGTGCCTCCATGAGGAGGATGCTCATGGCCAGAGGTGACAGATCTGGGGGTTCAAGACTCCAGACAATCTTCACAAGAATAAGAGAAGTGTACTGTCTTTCATAAGATACAGTGTGCAGGCCGTATGGATTGCATATCCATTTCATATCCTCCCTGAATTTCTGTACTCAGGTTTCACCACATTAATTCACACTTGCTCTACAGATGTTGAGTATTTTTCATGTCAATATGTGATCTCTCTCACTACATTAACTTTTCTGAAGGAAGGAACTATTTAGGCTCTTTTCAATTCTTCTCAGGATACTTAGCATGTGATAAGCTCTTAAAATGTGCAGCTAATGGAAATGGATCCTTCAAAAATTTTGTCTTCGGGGCTAGCCCAGTGGTGTAGTGGTTAAATGTGTGCACTCCACTTAAGCAGCCCAGGGTTTGTGGGTTCAGATCCCAGGCGTGGACCTACATACCACTCATCAAGCTATGCTATGGTGGCGTCCCACATATAAAATAGAGGAAGATTGGTACAGACGTTAGCTCAGTGACAATCTTTCTCAAGCAAAAAGAGGAGGATTGGCAACAGATGTTAGCTCAGGGCCAATCTTTGTCACCAAAACCAAAAAATTTATCTTCAAAAACTGCATCTTTCATCTTTGTATCCCCAGTGTCCTGTCTAGTGCCTGGAACATAGTTAGTCCTCAGTAAGCGTCTGCTGAGTGAATGAATGAATGAATGAATGAGCACATAAATACTTGGGAAAGAACACAACAAGAAAGGAAAACAAATTAAGTCTTTAACAGTTGCATTTTTATTATGGTATCAATGAGAGAAAAAAAATTTAAAATGCTTAGGTATTTACTGGAAATACCACATAGCCCATATAAAAAGAGGAACCACCTCTTTGTTCTGCTCAAGAGTATACTTTGTAATCCCTCCAAGGCCAGGAGAAACCTGAAGAAAAGGGACTCCTGATGCACAAATAACGTGAGTCCTTGGAAAGCAGGATCAGTTATTTATTTCCCAACAATCTATGACTTCTTCCCATTTCCTAGCTCACTAAAGTCTAAATATTGCTAAAGTTTTAGGTTTATGATTCCAGAAGTTTAATGAGTATTTCAGTGGAACCACAATGGATCCTTTTTAAACACCAAATAACAGGTTCAGCTGTGTTCAAACTTTCCTATCAAAGAGAGGATCTCAATTTGGAATAAATCAATTCTGGAAATCCAAAGCAAAGAAGCATTTTTCAGTAAGTTTAAAGCAAACCAAATAGAAAACGTTTTCAGCATAGTTACTGACAAATTAAACTGCCACCTTCTCCAAAGTGAAAATGGCTCTCTATATACAAGCCATCAGTGAGCACAGTACACTGCAAGGCATGTTCCTTTCTCCCTGGCTGGTCTGTGAAGACTTCAGAAATTCCAAAAATTCAGAAGTTGCTCCAGGAAAAACTCCCTATTCTATGTGGAATGTGTATGGTCATATACTCTGCATATATGATCAGAGAGCAAAGACATTTATTCCTTTGGGAGGAAAGCAAAGACCAAAAAAATTTACTGCTAATTACACAACTGCTGTATGAAGAGCAGGGAATAAAGGACTTTAAGCGCTTAACGCTAATTCTGTGGTTATGAAAATAATTGCTCAGTTCAAATTATTTTAACTAAATTAATTCTTTAGTGGATATTTCAACCAGTGTTACATAATAAAATAATTGTGTAATTAGCAGTACATTTTTCAGTGCTGCCAAGAGTACAGTCTCAGAAAAAGTAACAGGAAGACGTGGCCCAATGGAATCAGGCACAGAGAAGAAATGAGAGGCACAGATAAAAGGAGAAAGTAAAACAGAAAACAGCACCAAAAAAGTCACTCTACACGAAAAAGAAAAAAGCAAGTTAGAGGTAAAGGAAGACAAAGTTTCCAACCTCTTCACTTACTTCTGCTTATTAAAGGCATATCTACATCAAAATCTGCCTCTGCACCATGATTAACAGACCCAGCTTCCAAAAAGAATGGGACTTTATTTAAAACGTACTCTCATTTATTTAATTCAAAAAACTTAATTTCATAGTACATGTAAATAGTGTGTTTGGCATAAAGTTGAGTATGTGTACATTTTATTTTTGTGGAATGGACTTTGGTCCCTCTTTTTCAGCATCATGGCCAGCTTACTGCGTACCAGGGAGTGTGATTACATATACACACATACAAGCCATTTAATCATCAGAAAAAGCATCTTCTTCTTATATTGAAGGTGCAGATGTGTGAACTGAGGCTTAGTTAAATAAGTGAGTAAGTGGCAGAGATAAGACTTGAATACAGATCTTTCTGGCTCTAAAGTCCACATTCTACTACCTCATTCTTTTCTTTTTTTCTTTTTTTTGAGGAAAATTAGCCCTGAGATAACTACTGCCAATCCTCCTCTTTTTGCTGAGGAAGACTGGCCCTGAGCTAACATCCGTGCCCATCTTCCTCTGCTTTATACGTGGGACACCTACCACAGCATGGCTTTTGCCAAGCGGTGCCGTGTCCACAACCGGGATCTGAACCAGCGGACCCTGGGCCGCCAAGAAGCAGAACGTGCGAACTTAACCACTGCGCCACCGGGCCAGGCCCAACTACCTCATTCTTACCTCATCATTCTTATCGCTGGGAAAGAGCATGAGGCTGGGGCAACCTTTCCAGCATCTGATACAATGACTGAGTAAAATAAAAACCAAAAAAGAGATTTGAATAAATGAATATTTCTAAATTTTGCCTGTTTTTTTGGGATGTTCCGAAATGTCAGAAAGGGTACTGATGACAATACCAGCTATGTGAAGGGCTTGGAGCTAACTGCCACACAATTACCTTCAGGCCCCAAGACTGTGAGTAGAAAAGTGGCATCAAGTTTCATTAAAGCTGACAAGCTTAGGACTGAAAACAATGCTTCCATCTAACCTGGAACACCAAGAGACCACAACCCATTCACCAAAACACCCAAAAAGCAACAAAGGCTATTCAAATATAAACAAACACATCTACACACAAACTCCACAAATGACATTATTCTGAATCACAGCTGCCCTAAACCACCATTTTGAAAGGCACTTGGCAACAATCTGACATACTTGTCTGAAATCCCTTCACAGTTAAGAAACAAAGCAAAAGCACAGCCAAGAGTAGCAGAGGAGGGGCCTCCCAGGGTTTAGGCCAGCAATCAGTCTAGTGAATTTTTGAGCTATGTATATGCTGACTGTCAATTCTCCAGCCCCGAGAAATGAAGCTGGGAATGGAAAATACTGATAGGTTCTTCACTGAAGAGGCGGGAGCTTGGAGCTTTCTGAGTATTCTGGGCAAAGTCCATCTGCCTGAACGGTGATCACACACTATGTTCTCAGCACCCAGGCACCACCCCTGCCCAGGGCCTTCACTGTTACACAACATGGATAAAGCGTGGCATCCACATGTACCAAACAAGGGAGCAGGGTGGCAGGGTCTTTCCACAGTGCCCCATCTAGAAACTAGAAGGATCTTACTGGCTTGAGGCGAGATTATGTGTGAGAAGCTGAAGGTAAACATTAGGCATACACACACCGCATACACATAATGTTTCTTGTGAGTTCATTATGGCCAGCTGACATTGTATTTCTACATCCAAGTAATCAGAGAGTTTAAAATAGACTTTCATTCCAGTTAAAGTTTTCAATAAATGTTTTTTTATTGTTATTTATAACCTGTCCCAGGAAAAAATAATAAGTATAACATGAAAAGCCAACTGAGAGTGACCCTGTAGCACTAGCAGTGAGGCAGCTTAATATCACTGGGATTTGCATCCTATCAAGCTATTCATGCTGAGGCTGGGACCCTGGTGCTAATTTCTAGTAAATTTCACGCTTGATGTCTCCCTGTTGTGGGTCATTGCCGGTTCGTCTAAATAAACTGCTTCCAAATGGCTCTTCCATCTAAATATTCAGCCAGTTTTTATAATTTAATTTTGCATTATGCTGAATAGCCTTCCGGCCAGATAGAACTCATTGGAAAAAAAGCACCAATACCATCTTGACATGCTTTTATTTATTTATTTATATTTTTACTGCTCGAATTAGACCTCCTAGGCCGACTAGTAAAGAGTTTTTTTTTCCCTCCACTAATGTCAATTTTCAGCATAGCAAGAGCTGTCTCTAATCTTTTCCTACTCATTACACACAATTTTGGAGTCATTTTACCCACAGTGCAGTCGGCTCCTGGCTGTGTGTTTGTGTGCACTGAGGGATGGCATAATTGTTTATTTTCCCTCCCTGCATAATCCCCAGCCAGTATTGAAACCAAAACTGCAAACATCTCCCCAAGGGATATGGAATGACTCTCAGCTTAGGTCCCTTTACATGAGATAATACGTAGGAAACATCCTGACCTGTATGTAAATATGAAAGGCAGATGTTCTTTCCCTTCCTACTTTCACACTGATCTCTATCTTCCCCAAAGCTTATTTGTCTTAAGTGATGTATAAATGGATGTAGCAGCACCAAAATTCAGAAGACAAGGCTGGCCCTGGTCTGTATCAAGCCAATAACTCATTTTTGACCAGGGGCATGGGGGAGGGGAAAATGGGGAGTTATTGTTTAATGGGTACTTTACATCAGGGATGACGGAAAAGTTTTGGGTATATATGGTGGTGATGGTTCCACAACACTGTGAACACATTTAATGCTGCTGAATTATACACTTACAAATGGTTAAAATGATAAATATTATGTTATGCATATTTTGCCACAATAAAAAAACATAACATTTCTGAGCTCTTGAAGTTTCTTCTCACAATAACCAAGGACAACCCCAAAGCAGAGGAGAGGTAGATGGATAATAACTTTCTCAGGAACCTAGATATTCTATTCTAGGGATGTTCTGGTAAATCTAGTTCTGGTCCTAGGCTCTAAAATCAGCCAACTGTGCAACAGGAAGTCAGACAGATCTGTGTTCCTATCCTAACTCTGTCATTTTTTAGCAAAATCATCTTGAGAAATTTACTTAACCTAAACCTTTATTTATATAAATTGCAGATAATAATATAACCTACCCCTTAGAGGTGCTTGTTGTGATGATTATGTAAGATAATGCATGCAAAACGCTTAGCACAGTTTCTAGTGAAAAGAGCTCAATGAATCTTATTGTAGTTCTTATTGTTGCAGGGCTGGCAGCCAATCTGGGCCTGAGCCAAAATATGTAGCAGAATTGAAGCTTTTCCTACAAGTGGCACATGGCTAACTTTTCAACTCTGAACTTATTAGGACAAAATAGCCAGGCTGACTTACTCCTAAGTAACGTCAGCAAGAGTACATACTCACTGGCCCCTTAGAAGAGAGGTAAGTAAGGAGTAATACTATTGAATTCTCTCCTAAACCTTAATATAAATCTGACAGCCAAGGAATTTGGGATCAAGTGAAATCTGATGCTAAATGAACCTCAGATATATACATGAAAGGGGTTTCAGGCCCCTCCTCCAAAAAGACCCTTCAATATAGTATCATCCTCTTTTGAACACTTGGTGTTTTGTTTATACATTACAGATTTATCATTCTGCCCAAGACATTTTTCTTGACTCCTTGAGGCAATATCTGTTTCTGACTTATTATTGTTTTCTCTCAAGTAGCTGGTATAGTTCCTTGAACATAAGAACTCAATAAAAATGTGTAGGATTGACTTGTTTGACCTATACTCTCAATATTTCATGGTATTTCCACTGATTTATCATCTTGGTCAAAAAATAATTCACCTTGATAGCCTAAGATAAAGTACAGAAACATTAATTTGCATGTGTAGTCCAAATCTGCCCCAAGAAAAGTGTAAAATGTAGTAGTTTCCAGCAAAATGAGCAAAGGGGAACTTTTCAACTAAAAAAAAAAAAATCATCCTAGTTGTGTACATTTTGCCAGGGAGGCCTGGCAATACAGGGCTTTTCCTTGCCAGGAAAGGGAAAGTTCTTGGCATAATGCTCTCTCTACACATGACTGCTGATCTATAAAAAGGTAACTTACTCAGGCTTTTCCTCCCTCCAAGCTAGAGATGCTCCTGCCCAAGGTATTTCTGGGTGCCCTATTGAGAGTTCATTCTTTCACATTTTATATGCCCTTATTTCTGATCACACTATTCACTTCAACAGTAGCAACTCCTCCTTCCTTCCATTCCCCTAACCCATGCTATTCCTTTGGAGCCCTCAGGCCTCCCCTGATGAAGGAAGTAGACACTCATCAGCAAACTCGTCCCCTCCTGAAATACAGTCTCTGGCCTCAGCATGGCCATGAATCTCTAGCCACTGGAGAGAGTGCTTCACTACTGAAAGAGGTTATTGAGTGTGTTTCCTTTGGCTTTCCTGAACTGTCCACAGTGGCTTTGCACATAGAGGACTCAGTAAATGGTGATACTGGCTGCCTAATCACTAAGCAATGCCCATAGCACAGAGCAGAGCTTTTATAATAATGTTCTAATATGCTGGAGCCACAGGCCCAGGGCTGTTGCTGGATAACAATAAAACATATCACAAATTGCCACAAAGAACAGCCTCTGGTACAGAATTCGTTTGTTTTCTTCTGGTGAAGGCTAATTTCAAGATCTATCTTGGTCATCATGGAGCATTAAAGAGTAACATCAACAAAGAGCATGGCCAGAAAAAAGGGACAGAGACTGGCACAATCATGTTTCCCTAGACCATCAGAAGAGTCCATCACTTACCTGTGAAAGCCAAATCCACAACAGCAGCCCACCTAGGTAATACTAGTAGAGTGTTGTGGAATTTTGTAGGGAATTGTAAAACGTATTGAATTTTCCCATTCAATTGCAACTCAGAAGATATCTCAGAGGGAGCATAATCCCCAAAAAGCCTAGGGTGATGGGCTGTCAGGACAACCACAGGCTCTGCCCAGTATAAACCGGCCCTCTCCCCACTGCAGGGTTCTGGAGAATCAGTCATGTCCCTCCGGCCCACAGCTAAGTCAATCACCTTTCATTCCACCAGAGAAGCCTCTCCAGTTGGCAAAGACCATCAGAGGCAGCCCTTCACGGTTGAAGTCCTTGATAGCCTGATAGGTCTTAAAGGCAGAGTCTGGGAACCAAACCTGGCCAGCTTGTTGGATGATCTATTGGGAAAAGTCAGAGAGAAAGAGAAGATTAACAACATAGTCTGAGGGGGAATCTCTCTGAGGTGAACAAGGTTTTACTGATTAAAAACTCAAAATCAAACCAAACAAACAAAATCTGTTGTTCATCAAGAAATCATCCTTGAAGTAAAAAAGAAAGGATCCTAGATCTTTGACTTTGTTAAATACTCCTCTTTTTAAGTCCTGATTACACCACTACTCTTTAGTTAAAAGGGGGAAACCTTACTGCTTCTAATGGAAAATGCAGTGTTAGGAATTCTTGTTCTAGGCTACCCGAAGGCACCTTTAAGTGACTCAACTACACAACTCTTCAAAGGAAGCCAATTGTAGATAGCCTCCAAGTCCTGTCACCCCTGTGCTTAGTACATCTTTTCTTGTACTGTGGCTAAGGAAAAGACACTTCATGTCACCCTACTGAATACCTCCACCCCAGCATTCCAGACCCCACATTTTCTGGATGTTGTCAGGATGTGAAAACATAATCATCTTTCTTAAAAAAGACGGGTTGTGGTGTTCACAATTGGCGTTAGGGCAGACTTCATTATTAATTCCAGTAGTAGCTCTTCTATGTGTGTGCTCAGAAAATCTGGGACCAAAGAGTCCTCAGCATTGTCTCAGATGCCTTTCTATAAGACCACATCCCCAAGAAAAGCAGATTCTTGGGCCGGTGCCGTGGCTGAGTAAGTTTGCGTGCTCTGCTTTGGTGGCCCAGGGTTTTGCTGGTTGGGATCCTGGGCGTGGACATGGCACTGCTCGTCAGGCCACGCTGAGGCGGCATCCCACATGCCACAACTAGAAGGACCCACAACTAAAATACACAACTATGTACTGGGGGGATTTGGGGAGAAAAAGCAGGAAAAAAAAAAAAAAAAGAAGATCGGCAACAGTTGTTAGCTCAGGTGCCATTCTTTAAAAAAATCAAAGAAAAGCAGATTCTTTTCTAGCATCAACAAGACCACTGAAAATGGCCTATTTAATTTGTTAGGCAGAATTTAACTCACAGTCCATTTAGAGTCATCTTAAAAGTGAGCACATGATGGTCTGAAATCATTCAAGGCTGCTAGACTGCCCTTCCTTCCAAAGTCGGTGATTTGGGCCAGCCCGGGGGCATAGTGGTTAAGTTTGTGTGCTCTCCTTAGGCAGCCTGTGGTTGGTGGGTTCAGATCCCAGGCACGGACCTACTCCACTCATCAAAGCCATGCTGTGGTGGCATCCCACATACAAAATACAGGAAGACTGGCACAGACATTAGCTCAGTGACAATCTTCGTCACATAGATAGATAGATAGATAGATAGATAGATAGATAGATAGATAAAGTCAGTGGTTTGCAATGCTCCCAATAAATCTCCAGGCTCCGCAGAAGGGAAACAGAACTCCAAGCACAGGTGCACAGGGGACTTGAGGTGACCTACCTTGGCTTCAGAATCCAGGTTTGCAGGATCAGCTGGGATACTTAGTTCCACTGTTCGGGTTTCCACGGCAACTACTCCCACAGGTATTCCTCCTAGCCTGATAAAAAATGAGCCACATAAGAACTCAATGTATAATGTCAACATTACAGCTAGTCATTTATTTTCCAATCCCATATCAAAACATTGGGGGGAAAAAAACTGGAAACAAATACAGACAGCAGGGGGAAATCTGATTCTTCTAGGGATAAAATGTGAGACTCTACAGATTTGGTAAATTTGGTACATTTTTGCAAATATGGTGGGAAATTGCCCTCAAAATCACTCCTATTCCCCACCACAGGATAAATTCAAACCAAGGGTTGTACTAGGGGAGCCTCTGCATTTGTGCATTCTGCATTGTGCAATAGCCTGGCATGTGTGCATGCACACATACACACACACCCATCTTTGTGGTTGCCAAATTAAATTTCTCAGTTCACCCTAGAATATCTCTTTGGTGAAGACGGAGGGAAATGGTCTGAAAGGCAGGAGGAACCTGAAACTTTCAGTAACTGTTTTAATGAATGCTGGCATTGCTGGACCAGAACTGCAGTTTGCTATGGAGTACTAATAACGTGGTTCCAGATAAGATCTGAGGGTACAGTAGGTCTTATCACTGGGCATGTGGATGGGGAGTGTGTAGGTGTATTATGGAGATGATGAAAAACGTGCCAAGTATAGGGAGGTGGTTAAACAAGCCCTTAACTTTCTCTGTCACTGGAAAAGAGCAATGGGACAGGGATAACTTTCAGTAGTAATCTTGGCAGAGTAGGTGATCTATATTCGGAGTATATATTTAATCTCCAAGCTACATTAATTTAAAAAACTGTTGGATCTCAAAGCCTCCGCATCCATACTCCATGATACCTTCCCAACTTGGTCCTCATAAAGATTTCCTCGTGAAAATCAGGGGGAGAGAGAGAGAGCGTGACCGCATGCTATAAGGTATAGGTTAAGTTCTTCCTCTGGAAAATGTGATTCAATCTTCACTTTCTCAGCTGCATTCCTTGGGGTTTGGGCTACGATGGGATATAGTCTCTCATTCCCCACAGCATCTCCATAACAAACTTTTCCATGAAGGATGATCTTTGGTTGTTACATTGGTTACTGGAAATGGATTCTTGTCATCACCAGAGGCCTAACAGGGGCCTGACTGGGGACCACCCAGCCCCTTGTCACTTGCTTGCACTGAATCAGAATCAAAAGCCCTCTAGACAACCAGACAACGAGCAGGAGGTACACAGGAGGGTTTAGAAATATTTCTGTTCACAATGATTAACAATCCAACTGGAAACTTGTAATTGCAAAAGCCACCCTAAATAGGTAACTTATAACTTATATATTAGGGCCCATGTGACCTAATAAAGAACATCTTTATCCGAGTATTACAGTTATTTATTGAACTTGAAAACAGCTCAGAACAACTTCTGTTTTCTATTATACTTCATATAAATTTTATCAGGCTAGCACATGAAGATGCTACATCTTGTTTTATAGTGTGTCCCTGGACAAGGTGCCATGGAATAATAAAAGACAATTTACAGCCAATAGCACACATATTCCAAACATACATACCAAAGATGAGTTTTGGCAGCACTTACAGTAACAATCCCAGAAGAATACATTTATATTTATTTCTTGAAATGTCACTGCTTTTGAAAGAAGCTAGCTCCATTTGTGTTTTATATACTTGCAAGCATGTGTATGTGTTTGGAGTAAGAAGCCCAGAACTCATCAGATAGAAAGAAAGGAAGAAGTCAGAGTGAGTGTTGCAATAAACAATGGCAGAGCTAACCAAAGCCAAGCTTGACTGATCTTTCTCACAGACAATCCCTATCCTTCCAATCATAAGTGTAAAGCATTATTCTCTTGTTCCCATGGGAGCATCTTAAAGACCTTAACAAAGGTTTGGCTTTCTCAGGCTTAAAATCTGTCGTGTTTTTTACAGACAGGAAAACTGAAGCAGAATAGATAAGAGACAAATTTTCAAAAAAGTTGGTCTGAGTGTGATGTGAGGACTCTGTTTAATAAACCTATACATCCTGGGTAAGAGGTTCTCTCTCTGGTGCATTCCCCTCCTCCACTTCCCCAGTGGGAATTTTACCAGGCACAAAGAATAATTCTCACTGGGACCCAGAAGCCACTGGTGAGGTAGAAAATCTGAGATGAGAGAAAATGGGAGCTAGTCCCTCTGACTTTCAGTCTGGGCTGACTCCAGGGCTGACTTATTAAGAATCACAGCGGAAGATCCTGTCTGTGGGATCTGCCATCTGATGGCTCCTTGTCACCGGCAGCATGAGGCATGCTGACCTGAGGTACTGAGAGAACCACAAAGCCTAGAATTATTTTCAAGGCTAGAATCTAAATCTCAACCCAATGTGGCATGTTTGAGAATCTTGAGCAGGTGCCACTTTTCACCAAGATAAGGAAAACTGATTGCTCTCGAGAGGAAGGTGAGCTCCAGATGTGGGTCCCTAGGGCAGCATGTCTCTGCAGTACAGAACGAGATTAAGATCAGCCTTGGCAGGTGCTCGTTATAGTAAGCGCTACAGATTATTTCGTGCAGGGCTTGCTGTTGAGTGAAGCACTATTCTTAGAGTGGGTATTAAAATTTAATAGAAACTTCAATTTCCCATTTGAAAAACATAAGTATCCCAGCAACCTATCTCAGCTTATTTTACTCACTCCTCTTTAAGGTAAACTTTTTTTTGGAATTTAAATCTGATGATGAGCTAATAAAGTACATTTGTTACTTAAATAATCTCGATGTCATGAAGAAACTTCTTTCAGGTTACACAGATCTTTCAAGTTACATAGAGAAGTAGATGAGTTTGATTCACCGTCACTTACTCCTGAAAGAAGCTGGTCTTTGGGGGAGAACGGAGTGATTGGTGGGCTATGGCTATTGTAGCTGGGCTTTGCAGCCCCCAAAGAGCTTTTCTTTCAGCATTATAAAAAGGAAATGTTGTCAAAACCAGACTTCAGATTAAACGCATCATTGGAGTAACACACTAAACGACTATTGGGAACCAGTGCTCCAGTTATGCTGCCTTGGGCGTAACTATAATCCAATATTCTCAGAAAGTTTAGACAAAGAGTATTATTGGCAAAAATCTATATAGCCATGGCCCTTTCCTTTCTTGTTTGCAGTTGGGAGGAAAAAGAGCTTCCAAAACAAAAGAGCTCTTACCTGGCTCTGCCAACCACTACGGTCTGTGCCCAGGGTTGCATGATCTCTGAGAAAGATCCATAGTCAAAAAATCCACTCAACCACTGACCTTTCTGGGCTACGGAAGGGAAAGAAAGGAAACAAAGAGCGAATAAGACAATCAATCCATTGAAAATACACTGGAATTGGCAAATTTCAGGTTAGATGTTGGAGATTATTTCGGGGAGTTTGTTGTTTTTATCCATATTATAATAGACGGAAGCATTAGGCAGCTGAATGTTTATTTGCCTTCAGACATCATCTCCTATTTCATTTGCTAGTCTGCATAAAAAGAATCATTTATCAGCAAAAGCATCATTTATTGTTAAACGGTGGGGTTCAGCTAGCAGAGAGAGTTTGCATGCTTTTAAATAAATAACTTGGCTTTTTTCAAAACACGGCAAACATTTGTCAAAAGGCAGCCAAGTCATTAAAGATGTTTTCAAAATGTCTACTTCTATTTTAAAACTTAGTTTACAATTTTTTTTGATTCCACTGATTTTCTTTTAGTGGAAAGCTGAAGACAGCCAAATGCTAAGTATTAATGATCAGATGAGGACCCAAATTTGGGGAAAAGGAAAGGGACTCAGCTTCTCTGCTAGAAAAGCAACAAGATACATCCACTTCATTTACAACTGACAAAGTATAATCTTTCTATCAGAAAGGGCCATGCCCATATACTTTTGACAGTGAAATGTAACGCTTAAGATGCAACAGAGGTCATTAACCTCCCTTGCACACAGAATTTCCTTCACTGGCAAGACACGTAACTTTCAACATCTTAGTTTAAGAAAAGAACTTTCGTTCCACAGGTATCCATGTTTGACCAAGGCCCCATAAAAGCTTCTGCAAATAACTGTTTCCTAGCTTGCCCTCTCAGTTCATGGTTTCTCAGTGATTCTTCTAATTTGAACATGGCCCTCCGCCCCCTAAAAACCCAAGTCCAAAACCAATTAAAAGTGGAGATTCAAGCAAGCTAACCTCTGCTGACTTAAACAGGATAGAGAGTGTTTTATCAAGACTAAATTTGTAATTACTGTGTTCTACATTCCTTGCCTCTATGGCCCCAGTGTAAAATGTGATCATCCATTTCAAAATTATCTCTCTATCGTGAGCTGAAAGCCGATCGTTTAGATTCTGGTCTCGTGTTGGGCGTCAGTTTGAAGAATATCACAGCACTATCTTCTCTAATAAATGACTTTAACTTTTCACCTAGAAGATATCTGCTTTTACTTATCACAGGGAATCATCTGCTTTCTTTAACGCTTCCACTAAATTAAAATCTGAAGTCACTCGATTTGGGAGCGAGTGTTAGCTGCACATAGACAGCAGGATGAATTACTAGGGAGTCAATGAAAAAATATTATCCAAAAACAGAAAACTTAGTTTATCACAAATTTCATTTTATTCTGTGGATCTCATTAATAATGGCCAGGATAATGTTCACCTGCACACACACACACACACACACACACATCTGTTCACCCCATGAAAGAGGGCTCAAATTTTGATGAAGCTTCTAAACCAAACTTCTAAGTGCATCAGAATACTGAAATTTCAACTTTATATGCTTGGATCATTTTATGATTCCTACTTCAATGACAATGATTTGGAACTACAGAATTCATTTCAAAGTGAAAATATTTTTTTCTTTAAAAACCCTCCTCCCTTATATGTTGATGAGGGGAGGGGAGTCAGGTGGGCTATCACTACTGTAAGGTGGGCTTTACCACCCTCTTGAAAGAGCAGGTCATGTTCAGTTCAGGTGCAGAGCTTAGAAACCAGCTAAGATGGCTCCCCATAATACCCAGGAGAACGCTCACTGAGTCTTGTTCTGATTTCTCCCAGAAAAGCCCTGGATTTTAAGGCTGATAGGTATCTTAGATTCATAGTTCTTATCATAATCATGGTATAAAAGTGAGAGGTAAGGAGAAGATTACTATGGAGATTTTTCTAAAGAGTTTTAAGAAAAATGATTTAGTCTTATTAAGATTAACAAGCGAAGACACTGAAGACAACAGGTAAAATTTTAAATTAAAATCAACTTTCCTCTGGTGATTTTTATACACTATTTACAGTTAGGCTTCAGATTAACCCCCAACTCCTAAGTAACAGCTGTGTAACCTTGCACAAAACACAACTTCTCTGAGCTTGCAAAATGTTGATCTCCTTTTATCTCTGAGAAATACTAAGCCCAAATAAGATAATGTATATGGAAGTGCTTTATAGTCCCACTTGGCTTAGAGCGGGTACCCACAAAGGGTTATTAAGTCTTCCTTATGAAGACCTCTTTCTCTTTCAACAAAATCACAGTGACTCGAACTTTAATAAATTATCTTCTGCATTCCACCCTTCTTTTAGATACAGCCTCTCTTTGAAATAGTTGCAATAAACATGCAAAAAAGAACAAGCACTTTCTCAAACAATCTGAAAAAATAGATTCAATATGTAGCAGCGGGATTTGGGGCTTCACAAAAGAACCTGATACGTAAGGTTTGTTAAAAGAGCCAAATGGCCTGACAAACGAGAATGTTCATTTGTCTTACATGGAGTTATCTAATTTTTTTCTGTTTTTTTTTGTTTGTTTGTTTCTGTCTTTGTTTTTTAAAGATAGATAAAATCAGCCCCAAGACAGAGGGATATATTAGATAAACATGGAGGGAGGGCTTGTTCTCACTCTATGTGTTTATAAAATTAAAAGTTCTGGGCAATCTCTTCATGAATAAATAATCTTACAAAGTAACCTTACATTAATAACTAAAGCAGGTACCAATACTATTACCAACATCACAAGAAAAGAAGGACACACGCAGGCTGGGTGCTCAGCAATAGCTCGCTGAGAAGAGTGTAGTCACATTCTACACTGAAGGGTCTCAAAGACCTTTTCTAAAACTGATCTGACTAATCTCTGTTGATAGAGACTAGATGATGGAAGATTCTGGTCCTCTAATTCTATGGCTTTATGGCTTATATTTAACTGTTTTAAAGTCCCTGAACCCATTGAGTAATAAGTGCTTTAATAACAGAAGAAACAGAAGAAATGCATAGTGACTGTACTGCTTATGACTCAATGGCTGATTTATAAATCTCACTTCACTTATTTTTCATTTGTTCTTGAAAGATTGTCCACCTTTTTCTTTGGAGAGCTGTTTTTCAGATTTTTCTCATTTCCAGGTACTTTAGTAGCTCTGTTTTCTTTGTCACATGCTATTGTGCAGGAATTGGTTAGTGATTGAAAGGAAGACTGAAAGTTTGAGGGCCAGAGACCCACAGAAACACATACGTACTTGGGTGAGGACGGCCTGCTAGCATCCATCGAGGATCATATGGGGCCTTTGTGGGAACAAACTCGATGATTCTGTCTATAGGATCCTTGGAGTTCAGGAGAGGAACTGAACTGTGCACACTCTAAAAGGAGATTGGGAGGGAAAGAGCACAGCAATCAGTGAACAACAGCCCTATACTCCAACTCAGCATCAAGTGTTACAAAGACAGCAGGGTCCACATAAGGAATTACACCCATTAGTCCCAATCATCAGCTAGATGCATCCCAATTGCATGCCAAGCCCTGAGGAACATGCATGTCTCAAGTCTCACATAGGAGCCTGGCATAAAGTGGCACATTCTGACTCGATTTCAGTGTGCCCAGGCTTTCTGGGAAGCTCCCCAGAAAGATGGAAGGCTATTACAAAGGAGAAAACCCACAATGAGGGGAGGCCTTAATATGCTGAGGTCTGAGCCCAGACAGGCCATGAAGGCCTCTGTGGCTGGAAAACATCAGAAAGGGCCTAACCAATGAAATCCAAAAGCATTTTAAAAGGTAAAAGATGGCTTTAAGAAAAAGGGAAATCAGCAGCTTTCAGAGGAATGTTTCGGAAAAAAAATTCCTCCCCATAAAGAGACCTCAAATACAGAGGCAGTGAGTTGTGGGGGAAAGGCGTGGTTCTGTGGGCTCTGTCAGTGCTGGGTAGGAAGGGCTCACCTTAGGCATGTAAGACAGCCAGTGCAGGACAGTGAAAACCCCTTCAAAGTCATCACAAACTTTGCTGTGGGTCACTCCATTGTTGTGCATGATCTGGATGCCTCCGAGCTGGTTATTGGAGGTATATACTTCCCGCCCAAGGACCTAGAGAAACAAGCAAGAAAAAAGACATTTGTCTTGACAGAAATAAAGGTAAAGTCTATTTTCTAATTCTCACTAAGATGGGTTCTTTTCTCCACAAGACAGTGATTCCAGCTTCCGTGGGTTGTTCTGAGGTGCTATCTGGACCTTCATCCTAAAAAGAAAACTTAGAAAACAAAAAAGGCTTTTAACAATTTGCAGTTTAAAAACCAGCAAGCCTCTCTCTTTCTCTACTAGTTGCCATAGATATGCGTGGGCTGCTTTGACTCTGAGCTGAAACCACGGTAGTGAGTGAGGCTGGGACCCTGAGACACAGGCAACCTCATCATCTGCAGGCCTGGCAGAGTTGCTGTGCATATACACAAAAGAGGTAACATGCTTGTCTTTTGATCATCTTTGGTGACAGGTCTCAGTTAAAGAAACCTGTGAAGTTTGGGTTCCTTGTTTTTTTTAAAGGATTACTTTTTCCCTTACATTTGGTTTTCAAAGCTGGTCCCTGCATACAAACCCTAAGGCTGGCAAAATTCTGAAGCAACTCATGGTACATACACGAACCCTTGAGTCTAAAGTCCTCTTTGTGTGCTGAGTGCAGGGCAGTGATTTATACACAAGCCCACCTCTCCTCCATCCTTCCCTCACAAGGTTCCAGGGAATTCAGGGCCTCAATCCCTGGTGTACTGCTACAAGAGTTTAACCCTTGTGAGGTTGAAGCCATCTGCAATTGGAAACCACAAAGTTTCCTTTAAAGAAGAAAAAAGAAGAAGAAAATATTCTTGGACTTGGAGATTGTAGGGTTTCTTTTTCCTTTGAAGATTGGTTAATAATTTCGTTCAGGGAGGGAGGTTTTCTGACCCAGCAGATGGAAGCTGGGCAGCCTGATCACTGACTATTGCAAACTGCTGAGTGTGTAGTAATTGCCAGTCATCTAGGGTAGCCCTGGAGAGCTCTAAACAGTTGTAGAGCGCTTACTGTATTCTACCTTTTCTTTTCCATCCTCCCTCCTCCTTTAGAAAATAACTACAACACAAAGTTTCTTCCTTACTAACTTTTATTCACTTCCAGCCTCTGGGGAGAACGTAATAAATGAAAGACCAGCAAATTCTACCTGTATCATTCCCATTTTGCCCCTTCTTGTTAGGAGCTTTGAGAGGTTCCCCTGCCTGCTGGGTCAGCCCCTGCATCAAGACCTTCCAAAGGCTGCAGAAGTTAGTGACCAAAGTAATCACCTCAATGTGACCTAGCTGGACTTGGTTCCATTTAACTTCAGCTAGCAAGGGTGGAAGAGACTCTTCTGAAAGGAATATGGAAAGCAAAATTGCTCTCGGATTACTGCTTTCCTTGATAAGGAAGTGCAGAGAACAGGTCTTTGCAGGCAGCCCCGAGCTGAGCAACATGCCGGCAGATCCTTTGAAGGAGCCCCAGGAACAGGGGAGACCCTATCTGACCACTGGGCTCCCATCCTCCTCTCAGTCTGTCTTTAATCTCAGCCCAGGCACTGCGGCTCTTTTCTCATTCTCCTGCTGTCTCTTTCCATTTGCCCTCTCTCTGACTGATACACTGATCTCTCGGTCACTCGGCTTTCTGCTCTACTGAGTCCATATTACTAATAACACCTCCGCCATGGCCAGTTTACCTCATGAAGGCAGGAGCACATCATTACAAAATAAACTCATAACTTTGACATTCTAGCAAATACACGCCGTTTGTTATTTTTATGGCTTTAGTCTTTCTAACAGGCAGAGGGCATTACATACCTGTTTCATTTATATCTTTAAATGTGTGCAAACATGCACACTCACACATGCATCAGCAAACAAAACAGAACAAAAAACCAAACCAAAACAAATATCCAAAGCAGTCAATTGATGGGGGACCGTGGCGGAGGCAGAAACCCTGTCACTCAGGGAGGCCACGCTCTGATCTGGCTCTGGTTTTATGGATGTCATAAACCCGATGGCCCACATCTGGTCCTTCTGGGACAGACTGCCTCTCTGCCAGAAGCCATTCAGTGTGATCAGCAATATTTTTAATTATTAAAATAAAATTGGAAAGGGGGAAAAGAAATAAAACGGAGACATTGCACTGACCCTGAATACCTGATATTCATAATCTATGCCAGGAGCCAAGAACTCCTTGCTGCCTAGGAGAGAGAGCTGGGGCCATTTTCTACTCAGAAACACTATTTTCTTTCCTATGAAACATTGTCTCTAGTACTTGATAATGTCCAATCACTTAGAATCTCACACCTCTCCAAAACCAGAAATAGACCAGTGAAGGACTAATCTTGGAAAAAAAGACCAAAGCCAACCAAGCGCTGCTCAGCTGTTCAAATACACCTTCCTCAGATGTCTTTGCCCCCTCATTTTAAAGAGGAAGACAGCATCCAGGCCCGGCTACTCCCAGAGGCTCTGCACTTGCCCATTCCACCCCATAATCTTACAAACTAATGGGAGACAAACCTGGAAGCAGTAAGAGTGTAATACCTTAGCACGTCTTCCCTTTACAAGCGGAAACTCAGGTTCTGATGCTTTGGCATTCTTCTGAAAAGGCAGCTGTATTTCTACATTTCTTCTCTTCTGAGTTCAGAAAGAAATCTAACCAGGGCTTACCACAACCAAGAACAATATTTCTGGGCTAAACAAATGTTTGTCACGTGAGAAGATTCATTTAATTTGGAAATTAAAGAGAAAAATTAAGGGCCGGCCCTGTGGTGCAGAGGTTAAGTGCGCACGTTCCGCTTTGGTGGCCTGGGGCTTGCAGGTTTGGATCCCGGGTGCGGACATGGCACCGCTTGGCAAGCCATGCTGTGGTAGGTGTCCCACATATAAAGTAGAGGAAGATGGGCACGGATGTTAGCTCAGGGCCAGACTTCCTCAGAAAAAAAGAGGAGGATTGGCAGCAGTTAGCTCAGAGCTAATCTTCCTCTAAACAAACAAATAAATAAATAAATAAATAAAATAAAGAGAAAAATTATAGGAGAGACTGAGTATCTAAATGGCTCTCTCTGACCAGCCTTATATTAGGAGGTGGGGGATGGGGGGGAAGGACACACAGATATGAAACCTGCTTCACTAACCACAAACAAATGCTAATCATCATAGCTACTTAACAATTGGTGAAGAGAAAGCAGTACCCTCTAGTTCATCTTCAATGACCGTATGTCTGGAGCATGAACCAGTAGAATGAGGGCGCACACAATAGCTCCTGATTTATAGGGGTCCTTGCTGACTCAAGTGGTTTTAATGATTTTAGAATACTTCACAATAAAAGCTCCAACCAAAGAAGCAGAATCTGAGCTAGGACAAAATCCATTCTGCCTAACTCTAAAATGATCATGCTGGAACAGTTATGCAAACCCTGATCAGCATCTAGGAAGGCAACGAAAAGAGCCCACATAATTAGCCCACTGTTTTATTCTTCAATATGTTGCCCTACCAACCTCCTACAGAAAAATTTGGGGTAAAGAACCCTCATCAGCATAATGTTTTCATGAAATAGGTGAGCTTCATTCATCAGTTTTTTCAACTTTGACATATGCATTTCTACAGAAGTCAAGTTGCCTGCCATGTTCCATTTCCCAAAATATTCCTCTCACATTTTCTATGGCATGATACAAACCTAATTTATCTGCCCAACAAGCATCAATAACGATTTAAACACAGGAGCCATTTAAACAGAGGTGACTCTCCTGAGGCCCCACTTTGTTGCCCCCCAGGTCTAACTGGAGAAGCAGTACATGAAATATTAGGCACAGGCATCATCTGAGGGTCCCCTGCTGAAGAGTGCCCACGCCAACAGAACTGAATAAGGGCTGAGTCTGAGAGGGAACAGGATCTTCATCCACTCTCAATATAAACTTAAGCCTCATTCAGCACTTCATTCATTGCAGCTGGCAGACCTGAGAATTAGGGGCACCACATAAAAGCCAGTGATTAGCAGAGACAGAATTGTTAAAGGTTCCACCAAAGATGCTACATAGCCTTTAGAAATTGTGAGATACATAAGAAGTACAAATGAATGCAGTCATACATACATGCTAAGGCCTCTGCTGCTGTTGCTGCTTATCTAGAGAAACTGCAGACAGCTCAGGTTTACCATAGCTGACGGGCAATGAAAACAGTCTAATATACCGCCTGCTCTCTCCCTTAAATCCCCTTTTGGAGATCAAGATAAACACATTCTTCCTTTCCCCAGTGCTCCAGACGTTTGACTGAAGTGGCAGAGCATTGTGAGGTTTTGCGCAAATGAAATCACGGTGTAATACTGAATGAGTGTAGTATTTACTTGTCAGGATATTTGTCAGCACAGGCATTGAGATTTCCAAGTTTCACAGATGCAACTTAGTTCAATTTTTTAAAAAATTGCTTTTGTCCTAATATACATATTATGTTGGGGACCCTTACAGATTTACAGGCAAATATCTGCAATCACGTGTTGAGGATGTGAAAAATAACGATGCATATCAATGGAATAAAAAATGAAATCTAATGCTGTTTCCCCCCCTTAATTCAATCCTTCTCCCTTTAAACAATCCTTGGTGGGTCAGGGCAATGTTCTATTTTTAAAGAAGCAGGGAGTACAAAATTCCTCCTGCATCTAAGAATTAGGCTACACAAGCTGAGTCCTTGCTGCACTCCTCCTTCTCATTAGGATATTTCCATTCTCAAGAGGATATGAGGAGGAGTTTTGTAAATTCACTGAGCAATCGCCCTCACTGTACTTCATCAATTATTCTAGAAGTTAAAGTCACTCTAAGATCTGTCAGATTATTGATAAAGGTTTGGCTAAGGCAGAAAGAGAGATAAATATGAGAAAGAGCAAGTAGGAGCAGAGAAAAAGAGGTAAAATAGGGACAAAAGAAAGGAGAAAGGATGAGAGAGTGGAAAAGGGAGGGGGAGAAGAAAGAGGAAGGAGAAAGAAAAAATGCAATAGCTCATCTACTCAGTGCTGCTCACACCACCTCCCTGACCTGGGAGGACTACATTTTTAAAAGCTGACAAGTAATTCAATCTCCAATTAACAATTTTAAGTGGTGCAGCACATATTACTGTGTAAATGTTTCTCCAGGAATATATCCAAGGGTGAATGGAATCCAATCTCTAGGAAGACAGGATCAGTGCCTATGTGACCACGAATATTTGGGGGTTCCAATATACAGTCTTTTAATACACAGACTCAGGGTTACAACTTCCTCTTCCCCCTTTATTCCACTACTGTCACTGGTAACTGGAGTGCTGGTTGGCAGCTGGTAGACGAGGGTAGGGGTAGAGAAGGGGCACAGTGACACACTGCTGGCACAGGATGGAAAAGTCTCTGACTTGAGTCACAGTTGGATTCAAGACCATTCACTGCAAGACCAAAAATCTTTCTATAAGCAGCAAAATTATGAAGTGATCAGGTTTGCTGATGGATAAACTGGAGTAAAGGGACTGTGCCACTGTGGTAGGAAAGATATTTAGCCAAAAAGAGCCTGAGATATAGGCCAGAAACAACACTGGATGACCTTTGTTTACTGAGATATAGAGAAGAGAGGCATGAGTTAGATGGGTGGCATGGGTGGTTTCCAGTTTTTGGCAATTATGAAAAAAGCTGCTATAGACATTCGTGTACAGGAGTTTGTGTGGATAGATATTTTCATTTCTCGTGGGTAAATACCTAGGGGTAGGATTGCTAAGTTGCATGGTAAAATGAATAACTAACTTTATTTAAAAAAAAAAAGCACACTTTTCCAAAGTGGCTGTACCATTTCCATCAATATGGATGAGAGTTCCAGTTGTTCTGCAACCTCATTAATACTCAGTATTATCAGTTAAAAAAACTTTTTCTATTTTAGTGGTATCTAACTGTGGTTTTAATTTGCATTTCTTTAATGACTAATGAAAAGCATCTTTTCATGTGCTTAATTACCATCCTTATATTTTCTTCAGTGAAATGTCTGTTTAAATTTTTTATCGGTTTTTTAAATTCCTGGGTTGTTTTCTTATTATTGAATTATGAGAATTCTTTATATATTCTGAATACCAACTGTTTATCAAATGTCTTCTAAAGATGGAAAATTTTAAAAAATCTCTGTTTTCCAGTCACCTCTCAGTGGTTTTTCTGAATATACGAGATGTGAAAAGCAGATGTCTATGTCACTGACTGCCTGTGCCCACCAGTGGCTAGGCACAGCCTTTGGTGAACGCTGGGTCCTGGCTTCTTGCAGAGTAGCACCGAACGATCATCTCTGCAGCCTTTTTGTTTGCGTTTTCTCGTTGACATTTGGTGGGGAGCAATTTTATTTTTTTCCCTTAGAAAACCCTGTTCTTGTCTTTTAGCCGAAATTTTAAGCTCCATGAAAGCAGGAATCATCTTTGTATACTCACAGCATAAGAACAAAACTTTACACATAACAGGCATGCAATAAATAAATGCATGTGAATTGCCATAATTCTTAGTGCTCTATAAAAACACAGCTTCGATTTATATTTTCAGCAAGTTGGACTACTATAAGCAAAAGAAATCTTTCGTATTAGTGTTATAATGTGTAGCAGTTTTCTTAAGCAAAATGAGTGTTTCAATTTTCCTACCCTGTTAGTTTTCTCTAGTGCAGACACTGGGATTTTCTTTCAAAATTCGTTACCTGGACTAGAATTAAGCTAGTAACTCCACATAATATGAAGTCATGTTACATTAGGGTTGCTCTACTGAGCTGCATAAACCTGCTTTATCTGTTGAAAAAGGCATACTTTATCAATGGGTTAGACAGAAATGAAGATACGTTACTTAAAACCTGATTATATGTTTCAATGGTCTTGACTTCCTGTATTTGCATCTTATGCTGTCGGTTAAATTTGGGTGGGGTTTCTCCCTTAATAACACTGATTTCTCAATTTCTCTTATGTGCGTATTATTTTACAGGGCTTAAATTTCAGACACTGAGACATTATTAAAATTAGGAACCAGTCAAGAATCAACCAGAGAAACCTGAAGCCTGGGCATGGTAATCTGTAGGTCAATAAACAGCTCTTAAAGCTTCTCCTTTCATAATTCAACACTCCTGACTGTGTACATTAGCTGATTAGACTGTGTGAAGACAGCCACTCTGAATGAGAGGAGGCAGAGCTAGATTTGAATCCATGCACAGGGGACATTTCCTAGAATGATGAACAGCCAGGAGTTAGCTTTCTAAACAGACTCATTTCCTGCGTCTTTATCATATTCACACAGCAGTCTGTTCTGAGCCAGGGCTGAGGTCTGTCTGCCTCCTAGAAAAGAGTGGAGTCCTTGCATTTCTAATCTACCAACATGTGCAGTTCTTGCACTTTTAATTTATGAGTGTTTGGGGGGGACCTCTCTGACTTGGGAACATATTGGCTCGGTCTAATGCTTGGAGATTATTAAACTCGGAGCTATGCTCCACTATCAAGTCTACAGATCTTTTATTTAGAAGATATGGTGCTCTAAATGCACAAAGAGCTCCCTGTCACCTTCACATTAAAGCCCCTAGTGCCTGGTAAATGGAATTATATAGCTGTCATCTCCTTTCCCCAAAGTTTTAAGAGTACAATGGGCTCATTTTTTCACACTCCATCCCAGCTTCAGAACTAAGAGACCTACTTTGTATTGATTTAAGGTCTCAGAAATAAATAAACCTGCTTCACCGCTGTGATTCACAACAAATTCATGATACACTATTGCATGATATATTTCAAGCTCTTGCTCTGGCTCTCTTTTTCCTCTGGTGAGTGATGGGGGAGGTGGGAGGTAGTGGGGAGTTGCAAAGCTGACAGCCTGATGGTTATTGGAGATGGCTGCTGACTGCAAATCCAAGAACAGACACTGTTGGAGGAATATGGGTTTTTTTTTTTGTTTTACTGGGGGGCAGGGATGAGAAGCTAATTTACTTGGGCTTCAGGTTGGGGTTGGGGGAGAAGAAAGGCTAAGGGGAGAAGTGAGGGGTAAGTGGAATAGTAAAGCTTCAAGTGAACACTAATTTGGAAAGACAGAGCTATGAACATTTGTAGAAAGAGAGAAAGGTGAAGAAAATCCAGCACAAGAAGGTGTAACATACGAGTGACGGGAAAACGAAGAAGCTGAACTGCTCTGACTAAGGGACCATGTTCACAGTCCTATGAGGGTGCTTAGCTTGAGTTCAGGGACCACGTTTTTTGTTGTTGTTGTTTTAAACTTTTTTTCCTGCTTTTTCTCCCCCAACCACCCCCAGTACATAGTTGTATATTTTAGTTCTGGGTCCTTCTAGTTGTGGCACGTAGGACGCCACCTCAGCATGGCCTGATGAGTAGTGCCATGTCCGCACCCAGGATCCGAACCAGCGAAATCCTGGGCTGCCGAAGAGGAGCACGGGAACTTAACCACGTGGCCATGGGGCTGGCCCCAGGGACCACATTTTATTAGAAGTAGAAAGTGCAGAGGCCCTACATGCCATAGAATGTGTGGAGTAGAGGCATTTCTTCATCCCAATACTCAGGAAGTATACAATCCTGGAGGCTGAAATGGACGCTCTGGAGACAGGGTAGAGATGTAATGGAGGTCCCCATGCATGAAGTGAGCCACTTCACACTGCTCACTGAGATGAGAAGATGACAATTCTAGCATTTTAGATTTGGTTTGCGTGCCCTCAGAGCTTTATGTACTCAGTCTACATTACCTTTACTGATTGCTGAAATAATTACCACAAAACCTTGGATCCAAAGAGTTTTAACTAGTCTCTATATATACAGCCCCAAAAAGACCTATCCTCCAAGCATGTATCAGGATCCTGACTTTCAACAAGGCAAGTGATGGGAAAGCAGGGGATACTCAGGCTCTAAAGCCTTGCATGACACTGTGCAGATGACCCTTAAGGTTCCACAGAGTAATTCACAGTGGTCCTAAGTTTTAGCTGTCTCTCTCGTAATCACTACTTATTTCATATTTTTAGCTGGCAAGAATGTTATTTATGAATCCAGTTTCTTTTCTGTCTTTGAATAGCATTTTTATCTTCATTATGTTTGTTCTTGAGACAAGCCCAGACTCTGAAAGCAAAAGTACATGGGAAAGTTTCTGGTCCCATTCAATTCTACATAGGTTAGACCATAAAACTGGGCGTCACTTTGTTAATTTTGGACACTACTTTTTAAGACACATTAGTCTGCCTTACAGAGAAACAGACTTTGGCCAAATACAAGGAAGAACTTTATACAGATGAAAGAGATTGGCTCAAAAAGTACTCAGCTCTCCTTCATTTGAGTTTTTCAAGCATAATGAACAAACATTTGGCAATGCTGTCACAGAGGAAATTCAAGCAATAGTTGGGTGGTTGGACTTTTGAGGACCCTTCCACTCCCGACAATTACAATTCTATGGCCACTTCTCGTGCTCATCAACAATGACACCACCACCACTACCACATTGCATTTATTTTTTCTGTAATATGGATAAGAAACGACATGAAATTTTTTTAAGTCATTATGCCTTATAATTCCCATTCCTAATCTCAGTAATATGTAATAATTTTACATATCACTAATATGCAATCTCACTAATATATAATACTCTCATATGTAGTAACTTTTTAAGATCCCCTCCCCCTCAATCTATCCTCTCCCTGCCTCAGCTTAACATGGTTCCCTGGCTACAAATCAATATACATCTTGATAGTATAACACAACACTAGAAATTAAAGAGAATTTAAGATTCAGAGATCCTCTGGTCTTCACCTTAAGGTAGGAAATGTATTTACAAAAAGGAAATTGAGGCCCAAATAGATTAAAGCCTAAAGTTGCTTTACCTGGTAAATGGTAGGCAGGAGAATAATCAAAAAAGTTTTTTGTTTGCTTTTTTTTTTTTCAATTTAAAGGTTTTGTAACTTCAAAAAGTTTGAGCACATTTAAAACAGGTTGTTAAACACGATAATTCCTAGGACCCAAGCAGGGTCTCCGAGCTTTCACTTCATCTAGAAGTTCTTGACTGAAACTTGCTATAGGTTCTCCTAAGTCATTAGTCTCTAAGCCATCATACCCATACTGGGCTCTCTTAGAAAGTCAGAGGCAACTTCTGTAATGGAGCTCTGAATAACAATCCCACCCTGCAAGATCTTCAAACCAGACAGTTCAGGATCAGGCTGCTGGCAGCTTACCATGACTCACTAATTGAGTCAAACATATCCGGTACAGTTTCTACCAAACTTGAGGAACATCAAATGAAAAAGAAACATAACAATGCAAAAAATGGTGCCAGGTTTGCCCATATTTTGTGTGTGGTGTGTGTGTGTGTAGAAGGGCTTGAAAACTAGGGAGATGTGCCCATTAAAATCTTTACTGAGAACTCATTCATAATGCTAAAGTGAGGCTTACTCAGAAAGCAAGCTCAAATGCCCTCTTTAGAACGGAGAGTGATCCCATCTGGAGCTACGGGAGTACAGGGACTGTCTATTGTGAAAATAGGTAGTTAGGGACTTTTAAAAATGCAAATTGCTGGACTGATCCTCAGAGTGATTATGGGCTATTGTATCAACAAGTCCTTAGGGACTCTTAAAGACAGATGACTGACACATATACTGCCCTATCAAGGACTGAACATGGTACCTCTCACATTAATGGCTTTCCAAAGTGCAGTGATTGTCTTTAGATAACATCTACTGGGAAAGTCAATACATGAATGTACTGCCATGGTGAGGACTGACATCTAACATTTTCTTAAAGGAATTTTTGCCTTCAAAAGATCAGAAGTATAGAGAATGTTGTGTTTCTATTTCCCTTCCAGAGCCTGGATATGAGTTGCAATGAGAAAGGACCCTAAATGCATCTTACGGAAGAGGAGAACAGTCCCAGTGATTTACCTATATTAACTCATTTAGTCCTCACAAGACCCTGGTAGATAGGTACTATTATTATTTCCGTTTTACAGTTAATGAAACTGACCTAGAAAGGTTAAATAAATTGCCCAAGATCACACAACTAGTAGGTTGTAGAGCCAGGAATTAAACCTGGGCAGTTGGCTCTAGAGTCCACGCTCTGAACGATTCCACTTCTAAGTTATGTGAAAGTTACAAGGCTGCCTCACAGCAAGAGCTAAGTAATCTCTCCTTCCCTTCTTGAGCCTCCATGACTCTCACGTTGTGTGTCAGAGTCATGGGTGAGTATGGAGAACATATAGTGCAGGTCCCTGGTGCCACAGGCTCATGGGAGGAAATCTGATACTGTACCCAATAGCATCAGCAACAACTTCACATTCCATATTAAAAATACATACAAATAAAAATACGTATTTGGAAACTGAGATCCAGACAGAGACTTACACCAAGTCTCAAAAGCAAGATTAGCAGAATTAGCCCCTTACAGGCCCCACATTTAACCCTAGCCACACCCATCATATAACTTCTTTTTTCTTGGCAGATTCAGTGGAAATAGGGGCCTGATCTTGCTAAGGTGGATGAGATTATGGGATTTCTTTTTTCCTAAAACAGAAGCAGAAGTTTTAAAATGTATATTACAAGGAAGTCACATATCACCTCCCGAGTGAGTCTGTAACCCTTTTATCAATCCACCAGCACATGCCTCTCCTCCACAGACAGTTACTGTCCAGAGGACAAGCCATAAACTGCAAATTCTGATTTCTCTGTGTGCAAAGAGGGCTCTCACCAAGTTTGGGGCAATGGACCCAAGAACCATCAGGGTCTAGCCTACACATCAGTGTTCTTCTACAATATAGGTCCTCCTTCCAGCCTAGCTACCACCTGACATTCTGTTAAACATATTAAATGGAAACAGAGAGGAGGAATGATGGGGGAGGAGAAGTAAATCTGAAACTTACTGCAAAGTCCAGTGGCACCTTGACTTAAGAGTTTATGACTCTACAAATTATCTTAGCCCCTTAAGGGTTTATCATACCAGACCCCCAAGCACACAGATTACTGCCTTTGCCAGGCCAGCAAGACTCCCTTTAAGCAGGGTAGTTTGTCATATCCATCAGGTCTGCCCTTTCCACTTAGTAAGGCATTTTGAGGACTCTGCCACCCATAGCCTACAGATCAAGGAGCCAGGAACCTATGATCTACTACCTTGAGAGACAGGAAATAGCAGGCCTTAGAAGCTTCTTTTATTTATGTCATCATTCTCATGGCATTTGGACTAAAAGGAAAATGACCAGGCTACCTTCTCTTCTCAGGTCTTGTGGACACAAAGCACAGGGGATTGAGCCCATCTTAAATAAAACCTGAGGACATGGAAGTTCATGTTTTGAGAGTGATCTAGTTTCTGTTAGTGGAACTAATAAGTCACCTTACCTCTTACTATTTTAGTCTTCCCACCTGTAAAGTGGCCCTGACACTACTAGCCTAGCCCAGAAAGTAGCAAGCAGCCAGACAGATGTTCCTGATTTTAAGTTTCAAATACAATCATCCAGACTGCCTCTAATCACCAGCCCATTGCCTTTAGTTCAAATGTCAGGTCTGCTTCTGCAATACTCAAGAAAAGCCAGATACTGTATCTCTTCTCAACTTGGTAATACTTAAACCACTGAAAATAAAAAATAGGAAACCACTGGAATATTTATGTGCAGGTTACTACCACTGGCTATAGAAAGAAATTCTTAAAAGGAAGAGTCTTTGGAAGCAAAAGGTAGGAAGGTCTAAACTAATTAAAAACAGTTCAGCTAATGACAGGCAACATCACGTGTGCGCTGAGATGGAGTGTAGCCATAAAAGCTTGATGCATACATGCAATGTATTAAGTTGGGAACGTGTCTCTCTCCAGCTTCATATCTATTAAAGGAACAATTTACATGTTGCTGCATTACAGGAGTAGGATATGTGGAGTGTCAACCCTTTTCTTCAAATCGAACCATGTTAAGCCAAATCAGAGATGGGGTTTGGGGGAGTGGGGCGGGAAGGAGAAAAGCAGGTAGAAAGAAGTTTTTTAAAAATCTCTGCCTCAGCAAAAGTTTTCATTAAAATTTTAGACAAATGATCCCTGTGTCCTTCTCCCTTGCTGCCTGGGGCTCCATGCTATTTCTATGCAAATAACAACCTCGTGGTTTATATCTTATTATTTCCACCGGAGCTGCAGCGACATGACCTGAGACGTGTAAGGGGGCGGGGGGGGGGGTGGGGGGAGTTGGAGAGGAGAGAGAAAGAGAGAGAGAAAGAGAGATGGAGAGGGAGAAGGGGAGAGAGAGATGGAGTGGGTGTTCACTCAAGTGTGAAAAAATATTGTCAGGAGTGAGCGTCAAGAACAAAAAAAAATTGCAGGGATAACGTGTTTATTTCAGCCCCCCATCTCCACCCCCCAGCCACCCCCCTTGCAAACCGGCACCTTTTAAAATTCATTGGGCATCAGGCGATCATGCACAATCCATCTGCTTTCACTTTATCATTTGCATTTCATGCCTCCTGGCTTTTGATGTGCTGATACTTTGATGCAGTCAGGAGACGCGCATTATCATTATTTCAATTTTCAAAGGGGTCAACGGGATCGGCACTTGCACACACAGATTTTTTTTTCCCTACAACCTCTGCACACCCGTTCCCTTCTTATTCTTCACCCCAATGTTTAACATAAAGAATGAAGACTCAAAAAGGTGGGGGTCAAACGTTTACAGTCTAAAAGCTTGCATATACTGCCTACGTTTCCACTTTATGCAGGTACACACATACTAGAAGCAAAATGGTCAAGGCTTAAGGAGGCTCTACAGTGTTTCAGACACACACAAAGACTTTCTCACACATGGACACTCAGGGAGGCACAAAGACAGAGAAAGAGAAGGATCGAGAGGGCACAGACACAAAGAGACAGAGAGACCAGCACTCACACAGGAAGAGACTTGCACTCACAGTGACCCGCACACACTCACAGTATGCAAGACAGAGATCCTATAGAGAAAAAGGCAAACAGAGATGTAGAAAGACACCAGGACACACAAAGACAGAACATGCACAAGGAGTGAGTCGGAGGAAGCAATCTGAGCATGTAGCTCCCTGTATAATTTCCTTTTTCATACCTGATAGGCAAAGGGGCATACAGGATTCTTAATGAATTTGCATGAAATTGGGTATCTTCCAGCAATATTATACTTAAGAGGCACTGACATGAAGATAGTGAAACAGGCAGAGCAGGATTAGGTAACCTCTATAACTGATCACTCCCTTCAGCTACAAATGATCATGTCTTTCTGAAGATGAGCATTGTTTCGCAAGTTACAGCTGCAGCTTTACTTGCCTTTTCCCTGCAACTAGACTTCTCTCTCTCTTTTTTTTTCCCAAAGATTTTATTTTTCCTTTTTCTCCCCAAAGCCCCCCGGTACATAGATGTATATTTTCAGTTGTGGGTCCTTCTAGTTGTGGCATGTGGGATGCTGCCTCAGTATGGTTTGATGAGCAGTGCCATGTCTGTGCCCAGGATCCGAACTGGCAGAACCCTGGGCCGCCGAAGCCGAGCGCGCAAACTTAACCACTCGGCCAGGGGGCCGGCCCCCTAGACTTCTCTTTTAACAAGCAGCCCTGTAGGCTAGGAAGAAGGTGAACATAATGAATTTGATCAGAACAATTCAACCAGATTTTAAGGAAAAAAATCTCCAATGCTTTCTTTATGGCAATAAATAAAATTCAACTACTAAGGTTTTAGGTAAAAAACAAAAAAACCAGCAGCAGCAACAACAACAAAACCTTTGTTTTTTGTAATATTCTTTGCATATAACAGTATCAGGGAGAAAATAAGAAACTCACTGTAACAAGATACATTTCAGAAATTAGCTCTTTGTCCAGGTACGGGAACATTATGGAAATACAGGTGTCGTCTTTAAATTGTATCCTCACAGACAGTGGTACCTACAATTATCTTCAACATTCATCAATATCTCACCCTAAGAAGACATCCAAAAGAGCAACTTAAAAAAAATTTAAGACTCCCCTCACATGAGGGAAACAATAGAAAGAATAAACAAATGGGACTTCATCAGGCTAAAGAGCTTCTTCAAGGCAAGGGAAAACAGGATTGAAACAAAAAAACAGCCCACTAAGTGGGAAAAAATATTCACAAGTTATTTATCCGACAAAGGGTTAATCTCCATAATATACAAAGAACTCACACAACTCAACAATAAAAAATCAAACAACCCAATTACAAAATGGGCAGGGGACATGAACAGACATTTCTCCAAAGAAGATATACGGATGGCCAATAGACACATGAAAAGGTGCTCATCATCACTAATCATCAGGGAAATGCAAATCAAAACTACACTAAGATATCACCTTACACCTGTTACAATGGCAAAAATATCCAAAACCAAGAGTGACAAATGTTGGAGAGGCTGTGGAGAAAAGGGAACCCTCATACACTGTTGGTGGGAATGCAAACTGGTGCAGCCACTATGGAAAACAGTATGGAGATTCCTCAAAAAGTTAAGAATAGAAATACCTTATGACCCAGCCATCGCACTACTGGGTATATATCCTAAGAACCTGAAATCAGCAATTTCAGAAGCTCCATGCGCCCCTATCTTCATTGCAGCATTATTCACAATAGCCAAGTCATGGAACCAACCTAAGTGCCCAGCAACTGATGATTGGATAAAGAAGTTGTGGTATATATATACAATGGAAAACTACTCAGCCATAAAGAAGGACAAAGTTGTCCCATTCACAACAACATGGATAAACCTTGAGAGTATTATGTTGAGTGAAATAAGCCAGACAGAGAAAGACGAACTCTGTATGACTCCACTCATAGGTGGTAGTTAACATATGGACAAAGAGAACTGATCGGTGGTTGCCAGGGGAAAGGGGGGTGGGGGGAGGGCACTAGGGGTGAAGTGGTGTACCTACAACATGACTAATAATAATGTACAACTGTAATTTCACAAGGATGTTAACTTTTATAACCTTAATAAAAAAAAAAATTTAAGACTCTCTGTAGGTTCTCCCATTGCAATAATCTGTGGTAGTTCACAATCTTTATTTCTAGGCTACCCTCCAAAAAGGGAGCAGGATACCCAAGTTTGCCATTGTTACTGCTGCTTCTTCGCCTTTCCCTGGAGAGAAAAGCAAGTCCAGAGAAGGACACAGAGTTCATATGAATGCAGAGAGCAAGCTAATCCCATCAAACAATTCTCTTCATTTCTGACATCCCCAAAAGCTAACTGGACCAACAGAAGTATCAACTTTTTCTAAATGGGAATGATAGAATAGGACACTAAATTCCTATCCTTCCAATTGAAAGTTAAGGCTTGATGAAGAGGTTGTGCAAGTCTAGTAAACACAATATCCAATACAATTTGGCATGTGTATAACTCTACAAGCTCAATCAGCAAACCATTTAAGAGAGGAAAAGGGAACTGGAATTGTAATGAGTGCCAACACTTTGTGCCAAGTACTAAGTACTTTTACTTATGTGTTCTCAGTTGGTCTCCACACTATCATTTAAAGGTGTAAAGAAAACTGAGGAGCTGAGAGGTTATAAGAGTTGCACAAGGTCAGCTAGCCAGCCCCAGACTATTACATATTCTTGGCTCTGGAGAGAAAATAACTTCCCTATGCCTGCAAAGAAGTCAGAACTACATTGCTCTTTGTATATTCAGGTATTCTTAGATAGTTTTCATTCTTATAAGCAGTGACCTCACCATACATTTTCTTTTTCCTTTGGAAAAGTCCCTATAAGCTTAGATTGAAAAGGCACAAGCCTTTCTTTTGAAGGGAAGATAAATCTCTATGTCATACATTTTCCCAGCAATTCATCCATGCATCCATCCACCCATCTTTCCATTCAATATTTACCAAGTACTTCCTCTATGTACAAGGGGCCACCATAAATGCCCTTTTTTAGAGGAATATTCAAAGATTCCTCAAAACATTAAAACTTACTATCCTCAACATGTTCAGAGGATGTTTCCGAGACAGCTCCACATCTGGGAATAGATCTCCTTATATCTCTTACTCACAGATGAGAAAAAGAGAAGGAGGGCAGAACAGAAGCATTCAATTAAGTCCCTGTCTTTCTAGAGACATACTAGAATGTAAACTCTTTGGAGCAGGAGTTTTATATGGTTTGTTCATTAACATACCCAGAGGGCTTGGAACAGTGCCTGGCACATTGTGGAGTATTCTGAGTAGGTACTCAGAATATTTGTCGAATGAAATGAATGAATGAATAGGCAAGCTAGCCAATGGGCAGGGAAGATGGAGGAAGAGGGGGAAAGACAGACTGAGGAAAGCATGGGTTGAATGGCTTTCTCCCAATCAGGGTCTTGAATTAAGGATTCACAATAATTGTCAAACAGTTTCATATACTCTCCCAAACCCTAGGAACTTACTTTGTTGAGGGCGGCAGCTCCTGTCAGAATTAAGTGAGAGTTTTCAACCTGGATGGTTCTCTGTCCCAGCCGGACAAGGTAAGCCCCAATCCCAATGGCCCGGCACGTAACCTTAAAAAAGAAGAAATTCTGCATGTCACATATTTATGTCACCTCCCAAGCTGTAAGAACTAAGACACAGATATATAAAATCCACATTAACAGAATATTGCTTTTTATGAAGCCTGTGTGACTAAATAACAATACAAGAAAACAATTTCCTGGTCAAAGAAAAGATTTAAGTATTCAATGATTTAAGTATTAGACACTTAAAAGATCACAGACCCTTCACTTCTCTTATACTTTTGCCCACTTCACAGGTGTTTGGCATCTACACTAGAGGTATAAACTAGGAAAGCAGTAAGAGAAGAAATTCAAGCTGTCAAAACTCTAGTAGAATATTTAGAGAAATAAGAAGTTAAACTAAAAGCTAAAATGAGGTGCTAGGTTTATCTGAGAAATTCAATTATATTATCCTATCTTCCCATTATTATGCACAATTAAAACCAAATTGTAGGTATACAATTTTTAAGAAATGCTCTCATTTGGGACTGAATAGCAGTGATGAGGGCAAAAACAAATCCTAGCCAGACAGTCAGCTTTTCAAAAGTTTCATATTCTGGGGGCTGGCCCAGTGGCATAGTGGTTAAGTTCGTGTGCTCCGCTTTGGTGGCCCAAGATTCGCAGGTTTGGATCCTGGGTACAGACCTACATGCCACTCATCAAGCCATGATGTGGCAGCATCCCATACACAAAGGAGAGGAAGACTGGCACGGCTGTTAGCTCAGAGACCATCTTCCTCAAGCAAAAAGACGACGATTGGCGGCAGATGTTAGCTCAGGGCCAATGTTCCTCACAAAAAAAGAAAAAACAACCAAACAAACAAAAACACATCCAAAACCAAACAACAAAACAAAACAAAAAAGTTTCATATTCTGGCAAGATTTACCAGGCTGATGGTGATGATCTCATCATAGGCCAATGAGGATTCTCCTGCAATCATTCCAGAACTTCGAAGGTTCTCTACTCCAAGTCCCTCTTCTTTCCCAATAATATCGGTTATCTTGTACCTATTGGATACAGACATGCCAAATTACAAAAGCTAAAAACAGTCACAATCTGTTAAAAGAATAATCACCATTAAAAGCCTGCTAAAAGCATACTAAAAGCTTATACTTAATACCAGGGCTCTATGCTCTTCTTATACTCTTGATTCTTGTACCTTTCCTCTTAGCTTGGTGCCTATTTTGTCTGGAAGTAATATGGTATAGCACAAAGAGCAAAATCTGGAATTAAGTAAATAAGTTTCAATCCCAGCTCAGTGTGACTGGGGATAACTGTAACTTCTGTAAAGTGGGGATAATAGTATCTACCTCTAGGGGTTGACGTGAGACTTAAATTAAAGCAACAAGGAGAGGCCTTGACACATAGAAGGTGCTCAGATTTTAGATGCCTTCTCTTACTCTCTATAACAAGTTTGTTAAAAGCAGGGTCAGCATATATCTCCTTACATTAAGCAGTAGCCATTAAATCAACAATTTTAGAAAATGTTACATAGGAATAAAAATCCAGAGGCATAGTGAGACTGCTTAGCTCAATTTCTCAAGTCAAAAATCCTCTCTTTTCAAGACAGGGATGAAGGAGAAGGTCAAAACAGAGCATTCCCATTCTGGCTCCTTTGTAAATATCAAATGTATACACAAGGGTTCCTGGCTATAGCCCTCTGCAGGGGTAAGTGGAATGCGTGTAGAAAGGAAAAGCTGGCCAAGTTGTCCAGAAAGCATCCTGTGGATCCAGCGGGAGCCACTCATCTGTCTTCTTGGCAGGGCATTAGGAGTGACAGCTGATAATGGGAAATGGGAGATGGGGAATGTAACTAATAAAAGAAAGGAAGAATACAAAGTTGGAAGTAGAGATGGGCATATATTATTTATTGTTCCATGTGTACTCAGAAAACTTGGCACTGGACACAGTTTTCTAAATTGAAATAATAAATAAGTATACCATAGTGGTTCTTAAACTACTTTTTTTGCCCCCATATTTCTCTGTTCCCTTCTTTACTTCCAGCCCACCATCAGGTCCTTTCCTTTGCCCTTGCTGTTGGTCTGCAGCTTCCCTTGCCAGGTCTCAGATTCCCTTGCCTTTCTATTTGCAGCCTCTCCCAATAATTCCCCAATTCTTCCCTTTGCTTTGTATCTAGACTCTAGATTCTAGAGTTATGTTACAGGTAAAGCTAATCTCTCTTAAGGGGTTAATGAGCCACATTAATTTGAGGGGAGGGTAATGTGTTCCTTTTATAAGGCCCACATGCCATATAGTCACAAACACTCATGGGCCTAGTCAGCCCTGCCTGCAACGCAGATCTTTTCCCTCTTAAGGAGTACCTGTCGCTTCACAGGTGTTCACGATTTGTTAAAGTGGTATCTTCTCCCACTGTATTACTCAAAAAAGAGTAAAAATTTCCCATTTTCTGCTCTATGATCTGTGTCTTCCACCACTAAGACTATCATCCTTTAAAGCAGTACCAAATTTTACTGTTATTTATAATAAAAACCTTTGTATAGTATAATACAATTAACAAAACACATTCATATATATTATTTTTGATCCTCACAACAATCCAATGTGATAGGTAGTATCACCTCCATTATTAGATAATAATAATAATATCCAGGATTTTTGACTGCTTACTATGAGCTCAGCACTAGGCTAAGAGCTTTACATATATCAGTTTACTTGATCTTCATCTTACAGATGAAGAAACTAAGGCTCAGAGGAGAAAAATGACTTGCTTTAACAAAAGCAATACACAAAAATCAATAGCTTTCTAAGATACCAGTAACAAAGAGTTAAAAAATACAATGGCGGGGAGCCCAATCAGAACAGCAAGAAAAAATGCAAAATATTTAGCAATAAACATTAAAAAATTTATAAAATCCCACTATACCCACACTGGGCACCAAGGTGCCCTGGGATGCCACAGTGAACTGCCAGGGGCAGTGCAGGATATTTTAAATTTTTGAGAGAAATATTATGATATGTGATACCTGTTGCATCCCATGTGAACTACTAGTTCACAGTTTAATATTAGACAGTGCTACATTCCTTTTGACAATGCCCTATCTTTGCAAAGATGGGTTTTCCTGGTTTCTGTGAAAAAAACAAAAAACAAAAAAATGTTCTGCACAAGAATCATTGCAGAACATGAAACAAGTGTGGCCATATCCAAGCTGACTGCAAGGTTTGAGATGTTCAGATGCAAATATCCCATTAGTAAGTAACTCTAATTACTAAACATGAAAAAAAATTTCAATTTATGTGTATTAAGTTTTCACATGATTAAGTTGTTAGGGCATAAATACTTATGAAGTCGTTTAGGTCTGACTAGTTAATAAACAGAAATATTAGGTATATCTTTTAGCCTAAAGGCACTATGAAAAAATTACTGAGACAGTAAGAGTGCTGTGAATCAAGAAAGACTTGGAACTTCTGGCATAACCTACAGGAAGAACACCATAAAATTTAAATATACACTTGAATAAATGGAAAAACACTGTTTCTTGTTGGGAAGAGTTAATATTATGAAGATGTCAGATCTTCCTAAATTAATTTATAAACCCAACGCATTCTGAATCAAATCAGTACGGAAAGTTTTTGGGAATTAAAAAAGTGAGCCTATATATAAAAAGACAAAGTAGCTAACAAAACTTGGGGAAAAATTAAGAATGTGAGGAAATCTGCCCGACTAGAATAGTGAAAAAAGTGTGGCATTAGCCCACGAATAGACAGACAGAACAAAAGACAGAATACAAAGCCTAGTAACTGAGTTAAGATTATTAGAAAAGGGAGGAAAGTATGAATTATTCAATAAATGGTAGAGGAGCCACTGATTAACATTCTGGAAAATACTTGCAGATAGATTATAAAAATGTTCAACTTCACTGGTAATCAAAAATACCCGTTAAAATAACAATTGCTATTTCTATCCTATTTTATTAATTGACAATAATCAGTGTTGGCAAGGGTGGAGAAAAATTAAAGAGGGGAAACAATCACGTATTGCTGGTGGGGGTGCAGATCCTGGGAGGGCAATTTGAAAATGTCAAAAAATCTTAAAAATAGACAAACTTTTTGACCAGTAATTCCACTTTTAGAAATTAACCCAAAGGGAATAATTAGAAATATTCCTAGAAATTTACATAAAAGAACGCTCAGCCCAGGGATAAAACAGTAAAAAACTGTAATGGTCTGAACGTTCAAATATGATATATCCATTAAGATAAAATACTATAAAGCCATTAAACATCATATTCTCAAATGATATTTTAAGAATGTACAAAACTTCTCCCAAACAGATTTTAGTGAAAAAAAAACCAATTACAAAAGTTTTTCTATTACAATCCCAATTATGTACAAATAACGGTGTATAAATACAGAAAAGTCAGCAAGAATATGAATATAATATACATTAACAATTGTGATCTCTTGGTAAGACTGTAGCTAATTTTTATTTTTTCTACGTAACTGTTTACATGTCCTAGCTTTTCTAAAATGAATAAATATTTATAACTTAAAAACCTCAATCAATAATAATATCTTTCAGTTAATAAGTGGTAGAGCTAAGACACAAACTTAAGACCTCTAGATTATGTAATAAGCAATCTTTATTGCTCTTCAGGGTCACAATCAGTGGGACAGTGAGGAAAAAACTATCATATTCTCCTTTCTTTAATCCATGGCCAAGTTATTCTGATAAATATATACCTACCTGGATTCTCCTTCATCCTCCACATGTTCACAATGCACAGAGTTGAGAGCACTGACTCTCTTATAATCTTGAGGGGTCAGATATAAATATTTGTATCCCTGTGAAGCACAAATCATTTCTAACTCATTATTCGCCATCGTTACATAATCAGAAGACACAGAAAAGCATGTGGAATGCAGCTTGTTCCAAAGCTAGGTTTAAATTGCCACATCACTTCCTAGAGTTACTGTCTAATAGAACACGAGCATAGATAGTTCTCCTTTGAAAGACGGACGTGCTTATTTCTCCAATCACTGACTGACTGTCCTTAAAATAGATATCTTATAGCTGCAACTCCAAGTATATTTCATTCATTTCATTTTCATCAGGGTTAAGGGTCATTTTCGATCTTTAGTGATAGCTCTATTAAAGATATCAACACAAAATTAAAGGACTGTGTGAATTACTATTCTGCATTTTTCAAATCCATAGTATCATAAAAATATAAATGGGCAAGGGATAATTGAGGGGCCCGCCTGCTGGTGCAGTGGTGAAGTGTGCATGTTCCACTTCGGAGGCCTGGGGTTTGCCAGTTCACATCCTGGGTGCAGACATGGCATCACTTGGCAAGCCATGCTGTGGTAGGCGTCCCACATATAAAGTAGAGGAAGATGGGCACGGATGTTAGCTCAGGGCCAGTCTTCCTCAGCAAAAAGGAGCATTGGTAGCAGTTAGCTCAGGGCTAATCTTCCTCATAAAGAAAAAAAATAAATAAATAAATATATACATATAAATGGGTAAGGGACAATTGAGAGGATCACAAAACTGGGATATTCAATATTAAAATAAGAAGTCTATGCAGTGTTAATGATCAGTGAACACTGAACTCATACCTTTAGGTTTTTTTTTTTTTTTTAAAGATTTTATTTTTTCCTTTTTCTCCCCAAAGCCCCCCGGTACATAGTTGTGTATTCTTCGTTGTGGGTTCCTCTAGTTGTGGCATGTGGGACGCTGCCTCAGCGTGGTCTGACGAGCAGTGCCATGTCCGCGCCCAGGATTCGAACCGACGAAACACTGGGCCGCCTGCAGCGGAGCTCGCGAACTTAACCACTCGGCCACGGGGCCAGCCCCACCTTTAGGTTTTTTTAAAGTATACTCCTAATTCCTATTTACATTAAAAAATTATACTAACATTTCATAACTGATTTTTATATATATATATACCCACTCACATATAGAGTTATGTATACGTGTGTTTAACTTAAGTGAATTAGTCCCTCAGCCAAAAAAAAAAGTAAACAGAGGAAAACATTTTAAATACTATGAGAAATCAAGCCCACCATTTAACTCAATGAATTTGTCCCACAGTGAGCACAACATGTTGGAACAGACATGAATCTGCTATCGATTTTACATGACTTATGATGAGCACCACTAAGTGTCAGTAGTATGTCAATTAGCACAAACTTACTGAGTGCCTATTACGTGCAAGGTACTGTTCAATGCACTGGAGAAACAGGAAGGAACAAAACAGAGCTTAGAGAACTTATCTTCTAGTAAGAGAGACAGAAAATATACAAAATTAATAGGTAAAATATATAATGTTAATGGGAATAATGTTTAAGGAAAAAATAAATAGAGAAGGGAGACAGGAGAGTTGGGAGAGTTGAACTTTTAGAAAGAACAGCCAGGGAAGGCTTCATTGAAAATGTCATTTGAGTAAAGACCTGAAGAGCTGAGGAAATAAAACATGAGGATATGTGGGGGAAAAGCATTCTAGACAGAAGGAACCATAAGTTCAAAAGCGCTGAGGCATGACTGCCCAGCAGGTTTAAGAACGAGTAAGGAGGCCAGTAGAGCCATAGTGTGGAATGAGACAGGCTGCAGCAAGAAATGAAGGCAGAGAAGTGCTGGAAGGCCAATCTTTGTAGGATCTTATTGATAACCATATGGGTTTTGGCCCTTTCTTGGGTGAACTGGGACACAATTAAAGGGTTTTAATCAGAGGAAAGTTTTGAGCCATGACCTGATTTATATTTTAACTGGACCATTCCACTTTCTGTGAGGGTAGACTTTAGGTAGGGGTAAGGTCAAAAGCAGGAAGGTCAATTAGGAAGCTACTGCAATAATGGAGGTAAGAGATGACAGTGACTTTGAATACTGTGTAGCAGTGGAAGTGGTTAGAAGCGGTTGGATTCTGGATATATTTTGAAGGTCGAGATGTAAACATGATTTACTGCCAGAGAGGATGTGGGACATGAGAGAGAAAGAGAAGTCACGGACAACTCCAAGGACTTTTACTTAAATGGAAGAACAGAGGTACCATTTATTGAGATAGAGAAAACAAATTTACAGAAGAAGATTAGAAGCTACATTTGGGCAGACATGTAAGTAGAGACAGTGAGTCTGGAAAAATGAATTTGAGGTTTGGGGGAGGATATAAATTTGGAAGTTTATCAGTTTACAGACGGAATTTACATCTTTAAGACTGGATGAGGGGCCAGCACCATGGCCGAATGGTTAAGCTCACACGCTCCTCTTTGGTGGTCCAGGGTTTCTCCGGTTCACATCCAGGATGCAGGCATGGCACCACCTGTCAGGCCATGCTTAGGCGGCACTCCACATAGCACAACCAGAGGGACCTACAACTACAATATACAACTATGTACTGGGGGGCTTTGGGGAGAAGAAGAAGAAGAAAAAAGAAGATTGGCAACAGATGTTAGCTCAGGTGCCAATCTTTAAGAAAAAAAGAAAAGAACAGTTGCTTAAAAAAAAAAAAGACTGGATGAGATCACCAAGGGAAAGTGAATATAGAAGAGAGGAGAGGTCCAGGGACCAAGTCCTGAAACACTTGTTTTCCTTCTCTTCCACCTTCTATACAGGCTATCTTGCCAAAGCACCAGGTGAGAGGGCACTGGGCCTGGTGGGGTTGAAACTGGGAAGTCCAGGACTTCTTGGTCCTATCATAGTCTCTGTGGTCCTGACATCTGCCTCCCTTCACTTTTTTTGATAATGTTTTTAAATTGAGATAAAATTCACATAATATAAAACTGGCCATTTTTTTTTTTTAGGAAGTTTAGCCCTAAGCTAACATTTGCCGCCAACCCTCCTCTTTTTGCTGAGGAAGCCTGGCCCTGAGCTAATATCCATGCCCATCTTCCTCTACTTTATATGTGGGATGCCTACCACAGTATGGCTTGCCAAGTGGTGCCATGTCCGCACCCAGGTTCTGAACGGGTGAACCCCGGGCCACTGAGAAGCGGAACGTGTGAACTTAACCGCTGCGCCACTGGGCCAGCCCCTGAAACTGGCCATTTTAAAGTGTACAATTCAGTAGTTTTTAGTATATTCAGAAGTGCAACCATCACCGCTATCTAATTCCAAGACTTTTCCATCACTCTAAAAAGAAACTCTGTACTTGCTAGTGGTCACCAAAAATTTCCAGGAACTTTTAAAATGAATTTTACTGAAGTATAATTTATGTGCAATAAAACTAATCAGTTTTAAGTGTGGTAGTTTGATGAGTTCTGACAAATATACATACTTATGTAATTCACTACCACAATCAAAATACAGAATATTTCCATCATCCCCTGAAACACTCTTCTACTTAAAGATGTGAAAGGCAGCAAAGGAAACTGAGAAAGAGCAGCTAGGAGGGTAAAAAGGAGACTCCAGGGTCCTGGAAACCAAGAGAAGAAAGTATTTCAAGGATGAAGGAGTGACCAACTGTGTCAAATGCTGCTAAAACATCAAATAACTAAGATGAAGACTGAGATTCACGACAGAATTTAACAATATGTAATCAATGGCAACCTTGACAAAAGCAGCTATAGTGGAAGGTGAGGGTCCAAGTTTAACTGAAGGGGGTTCCAGAGAGAATGGGAGAAGAGTATCTGGAGACAGCAAAAAGAGACAACTCTTTTAAGTTTTGCTGTAAAAAGATGGAAAAAATGGGGCAGGGGTCGTGACTGGAGGGTTAAGCGTCTGTATGCTAAAGGGGTAGATCCAGCAGAGAGGGAAAAAGTGACGATGCAAGAAAGAGTGGGGAGAAGTACTGATCTACATTCTTTCGTTGGCAAGAGGGGAAAGGATCAAGTGGACAAGGGGAGGAAAGGGCCTTAGACAGGAGTAGTGACTGTTCACCCAAAGTATGGGAGAGATGGCAGAGTAAGGACACAGATACAGATGTGTGGGAGCTCGTGGAAGCTCTCTTCGAATTGCTTCTGTTCTCAGTGAATTGGGAAGCAAGGTCATCAGCTAAGAGTGAAGAAGAGGAAAGAGGGTGTTAGAGGTTTGAGGAGAGGGGAGAAGATGTAAAACTGTCATTCAGGAGATTAGTAAGCTTGAATTTAAAGTAAGACCAGTCAACAGCACTATGTATTTTTCTCCATCAATGTTCAGCTATGTAGGTACAGGTATAGGAGTAGACGGAGAGAGTTAGATTCAAACAAGGTTTTTGTAGAGGCACAGAGTAAGGAGAATGAAGAGAGAAGCAAAAAAATTGAGGCAACAGGAAAGGTGGTGATTATAACAATTAACCTTTGATTGACCTTGAATTTAAGCTGGATAGGAATGAAATGAGGAAGTGAGGAGACAGCAAAGAGCAAAAGAAAGGTGGCAGGATCAACAATTGTAGGTCCTGGTGTGTTCAAAGAATTGTTGGGCTTCAGGTACTAAACAGAGTGAGCTGGAAAGACAGGATGGAGAAGTAGCAAAGAAAGGGATGCCTGAAATTGAGATTATAAGGAATGAGAGGCTGAGCTGGGGTGTAGGAAGGATAGGACTATCATAGGAGAGGAAGTCAAGGATCCAAGAGGCTAGATTATGGGATGGATTCTATGTAGTTATAAACAATCAGCAAGAACTATAACAGGACTAATAGCATTGTAGACAGTGACAATGTGCCAGCAACTAAAAGATGCAAAGAAGGAGGAGTGACCAAAGGGTCAGGGAACACTACAATAAGGAGCAGTAGTGATGTGGCACAGTCTGTTGACATGAGATTCAAAGATGGGGGTTTTTAGAGAAAAGGGAGGAAAAGAGTCTGGAAGTAGCAACAAGGCACAAGGAAGACACTATTCCCCCTCCAGGCTCAGTGGCACAGGGAAAGAGAGAACTTAGTCACTACTTAAGAGGGTTACAGGGAAAGCAATGTCTTTAAAGGACAGGCTGGTTTCAAGTAGAACAAGAAGGCTGGAGAAGAGACAGAGAAGCAGCTGAGGATATAAGGGATTTTGCTGATGATTCACCATAAGTTCTGGGAGCCACAGTAGAATAGTTTAAAGATATATATTTTTGGCTTAGCATGTCTCACACTAAATGCGTACCAACTTTTTTATCTAGTGTTCAACCAAAGAAACAGTAACCTATTTCAGAGCTGAAGGAAAAACCAGGTGAACATATTGAAGAGACAATTTGTTTCTGGAATGGTTGTGGTTCACCACTAAGTGCTGACTTTTGAACTTAAACCTCTACCTCTCCCCCACCTCTCTACACATGCACACACACACACGTGCATAACCACCTAGTATTTTGAAGAATTATCTTTTCATAGTCTGTACCTTGTAAGGATCCTCAGGATCTACCCAGGCCACGTGAAACATATGACGAATTTCCTCTGCCAGTCCAATTCTTGCTCCACTGTTAGCTGCTACGAAGATGCGGGGGATGCCCTCTGCTCTGGCAAGCTCAGAAGCTCTGAGAAACAGCAAATCCTCCTGGGGCCCAAAGGACCCAATTCGGTATGTGATATCATTGCCAATAACAATGATATCTCGGCCTTCTGGATATTCAGGACTTTTAAGGGTCATTTTCCAAGCTACCATGCCAATCTGCAAAGGCATAAACAAACAAACAAATAAATACAAGCTTACATGCAAAATTGTTTTTCAGGTTCCTTAAAGGTATTAGATTGTACCTATGTATTGCTAAAGAGCCAAGGTCTCTGTGGGAAACTAGAACAAACATTCTGGCATACTTCCCTAGATTATGCTGAGAACAGCTGGTTTACTACGTATTTCACAGTTCTCTCAATTCCTTCTTTGAGCCTGCTCAAAGAAGACGGAAAAACAAAAATCTAAATGCACTCAGAATATGTGTGGAAGAAGTCCATGGTACTGGGAACTAAATCCAGAACTCCCTAATTTACTATCTTATCAACTAAGATACGAGTTCATTTGTGAGATTCTTTCCAAGAAACCTTTAACACATGAGAGGAGAGCAGACAGGGGCTCACTTCTTGCGAACTGCATAACTTTTGTGATCCTGAGTCTTTTCCTTGTCCTCTAGCTTTTGACAGGAAAATTGGCAACATTCTTTATTGGTTTGCTTCAAGTATCTTCCATTTCTGCAAGAATTTACTATAGCTCAACATCGCATCCTCTTGAGCATCTCTTGCTGTCTTCTCCCAGAACCAGAACACCAAAGGATTCAAGGAACTAATCTCTTGCTGCACTATGATATATGTAAATCTCTGCTCTCTGTTCAGCAGCATCTGACCAGCCACACAAATAAATGATATTGACTTAAAAGGCAGGGGTGACATGTCTCTTCCCAAACCCTCACAGCCCTCTCCTCTTTTAATCCCCTTCCATATGAGAACCAGTCAATCCTTCTACTTGTTTATTCGCTAGTTCCATTTCTTTTCTATTCACTCATGCCCGTTACAGCTACAGTTTTTCATGTCTGCCTGTCTCTTTCTCCATACCTAGATAAGTAATGTTTTCCATTCTTTTTTTCCTGTTTCTTTCTGCCTTCCCCTCTGCCCCTTCAGATCCCCTCCTCTTGCCTCCAAACACAAAGCCTACCAGATGAGCATTCCTGGTCCTGCCTAATGGAGCCCAGCCACATCTGCAGCCTTGGTCCCTCATCCCCAGGCTGCTGCATATCACCTCATTGGGGAACCAGCCATCAAGAAGGGCCATTAACAGATGTAAATAGCAGCATCCCTGGAAAGCCACATGCATCACCCAGACTCAACCGGGCCAGTGATCATAAGCTCTGAGTACACATTCCTCAATCCAATTGCACATCCACTGTAATCAGGCTGGTTGAAGCTTTCTACACAGCTATTTGTGATTCTCAGCATTAAGAAATAGATATATGAAACACCCATAGACAAATATAAGCTATTTAATATATCATACTATTGGCCAAATACAAATCAAAATTGATATAATACACAGGAAAAAAAAATCCAATCACCTTCTGCAATACAGTATTACTCTATCTGCTCATTGAAGACAGAGAAAGAAAGGAGAGACAGATCATCAAAAAAAAAAAAAAAAAACAGAGAAACACCAAATATCAGGATAATTTTGGTCATGGTTTTTAAGAAGCTGGTTAATATAATGCCTGTGTGGAGAGAAATATTTTACCTGCCTCCTCATGTGGCTCTCTAACCTAACATCTCTTTTGTTTTTCAGGAAGGAAAAGCTATTTCCTCTAAATGCATTTGTAGTTAGGAAGATTGGGTTTTACACAAAATTTTATGATATATTAACCTTAGCCACGTAGGCCAGAAGCAGCTTACATACAAGCCTTGAAGAATCTACTTCAGCATTTGCATGCTAATGCAAATATTGTGTCTATGTTGCACTGGGCAGGCAAATAACACTCTTCTCTTTTGTTATTACCTGGGGACTTTGTGTCACTTGGGCAGTCAGTTCAGCAATTGGCCAGGTCATTATGCTTACAATACTGACTTCTAATTAGGTGTCAACACAGCAGCACCAAGAACACACAACTTTTTATCAATGTCTTTCCAAAGTGTGTTCCTCATGGACTGCCTCCCTCCCCCCTTAAAAAGTACCAGTACAGAATGGACAGTGCTATCCCAGTCTTAGTATAGCGAGTTCCTTATTGGAAGGGATTAAGTTCTGAGTAAACACAACGGGTAAACATCTAAGAAAGCATCTGTTGTTCAATTTACATTCAAATTTAGATTTCACTGCTAATCAAATGGTATGGTACAGAATGGTGAAGATGGGCTTTGGAGGCAAAAAAAATTGGATCCACATCCAGGTCCTATCACTTATTAACTGTGTAACCTGAGGAAGATTAGTTAACTTTATTGAGCTTCAATGTCCCCACATACAAAATTAAGAAACTAATACCTATGGGTTTGATGAACAAACTATTAGAAGCAGAAATCTATTATCTTAACTTCAACATTCAAAGTTTGCCCCCTTTTCTCCTCTCAATCTATCCAAATCTTACCCATTCCAAAAAGGTTCATTCAAATTCCATTTCCTCAGTAAAGCTTGCCCTAGCCTAAAGTGAACTCTTCCTTCTCTGATCTCCTACTAAGTCCTTCAAGTAGAGATTTCATTTGATAATTAATCATGTACTGCCTAGGGCTGCTTTTAGCCTGCCAACTTGAACTGTTACATCATCTCTTCAAGTGCCTAGCAGGATCCCTACACACAATATTAGAGTAATAAATGTTTTGCTGGTTCCATAGTCATCTCATTTTCTAAATGATACTTGTAAACTAATCAACACCAAGGGCTTAGAACATTGTCTATGACTTATCTCTAGGGATCCTAGAATAACAGTCCTAAACATCAAGTAAACTTATTTTATTTTTTAAAAATAACAAGAATAAAAGCTACCATTAATTCAACAACTATTAAATGCTGTGCTATACTAAATGTTGACAAATACTGATAGTAGTTAAGAGGTTAAGCTGAGGTCTCAGGCTTTACACTAGTTGATAATCTTGGACAAGTCACTTAACCTCATAGAGCCTCACATTTTCTAACTATAAAATGGGGATAATAGTAAGATTAGGGAGGGATTATTGTGAGGAACACCACATTAAAGTAGTACACAGCCTGGCATGTAACATTCCTCAAATATTAGCTGTTATTATTATTAATTCAAAGGCAGTTGTTACCATTGCCATGAGCAAACTAAGGCACAGAGGAATTAAGAAACTTGTCTTTATAGCTAGTATGAATTGTTTAGTGATACCTAAAATGCAGTGTATCCTGGATTGGATCTTGGAACAGTAGAAGGACATTAGTACATAAAGTGGTAAAATACAAAACAAAGTCTGTATTTTATGTAACAGTTCTGTACTAATGTTAATGTCTTAGTTTTGATAATTATACCATGGTTGTATATGATGTCAAGATTAGGGGAAGCAGGGTGAAAGGTATAGGGGAACTCTCTGTACTAACTTTTTAATTCTGTAAATCTAACATTATATTAAAATAAGTTTAAAAAAATAAATATCATGATAAAAAATTTTTTTGGAGGGCAGTAAATTGGCTAGTGAGGTCACTGTTAGTGTTCTGTACAGCCTTCTAAAATGATGGCTATGAAGACTGTGAACAGCACTTTAGAATACCCGTGATGTAATACTAAATTTGAAGAAGTGGGATAACAAATTTGAAGGTGTACCATAACTGTGAGAGGCAAAACAGTGGGGGGCATTAAGGACACAGACTCAGACACCAGATTCCGAAAATCTGAATCTAACAGAATCTGAGGCTGACAGAATAGAAATTCAGTCAGTTTTCTAGCCACATAATCTTAGGTAAGTTACTAACCTCTATGTGCTTCAGTTTCCTCATCAGTTAAATGGGGGTAATAATAACCTACTGGATTAAGTTTGTTGTGAGGATTAAAGGCATGTTAAATCTTAGAACAGTACCTGGCACATAGTGAGTGTCACTACTATCTAAAAGCATGCTGGGGAAAAAAATCAAAACAGAAATAAAGAAACATAGCAAAATGAGGTGATTATTTTAGGATGATAAGATTGTGAGGTTTTTGTTTTCATTTTCAAAATTTTCTTTAATGTGCTTATATTGCATTGATAACTTAAAAAATTTATAAATTAAAAAAGTGGCTGAGAAAAGACTATTAAATACCTCTTCACTGGGTGACAGGTACATGGGAGCTTATATTATTATCTCTAGTATACATTTGAACATTTCCGTAAAACAAAAAAGGTTTAAAGGGGAAGAAAATCTCACCAGCCTAATGGATTTCTCATATTTTATAAGGACTGACTTTAGGTTTTAGTCATACTATACCAGATCATATTTATGTAAAGTTAGAAAGAGAGATATAAACATATGGAAATTAAAAATCAAGACTCACCTGAAAGGGAGAATATTAAGAAGTGCCTCAGTTTGTTGGGGCTCTCATTTCATTTTTTAAAAAGAAATGCTCTGCAATGATGTGGTAGAATGTAAACACATGTATATATAGGTTTATACAATATTAATGTCTCTACCTGAGAAGTAACTGCTTCAGTGTTTTTCTGGTCTGATGGTTAAATACATATTTATACTTTTAAAGTCAATATTTGTACAATAGACAAGAACAGTGCCTATCAGCTAAATACATATTTAGGACTGTACCACATGTATTACAAACATGTACTAAAATCGAAAGCTTATATTTATATAGAGGCTTTCATCTTGAAAGGGGCTAAAGAGCTTTACAAACATATGTACATAAAGGGACGTTTGCACTGATAGGCAGGTATCAATTCACCCACTACCCTATTTCTCTAGCAGTCCAGGGTAGGAACACAAGGTGTCAACAGATGCAGGTCTGTACCAGCTGCAAAGACATGTAACACAATAATCCCCAGTGCGATGCAGTCACTGAAGGAGGGCATGCAACTTGAGAATAGCAAATGCTCTTCTCAAGTGTGGAAGTACCACGGCCATTTCTAGCTTTGTGTTTTTAAATTATTCTCTACCAAACTCAACTAATCACTTGACAAAATTGAATTTGATACTGCAAATGGTTTCTGAATGCAAAATACTTTCTGTCTGATGATGAGAACTAGGTTGAAAAACACTTCCCCCTGCCCTTGTTAGATTTAGAGGGAAAAAAAGGGTCACAACATTCAGGAGAAATGGTTCAAAATATTCTATCTAAGAATAGCTTTGTCTCAGAGGATCGGGTCATTACTTCAGAAGACGGTCATATTTTCCCCCCCATTTAATTAGGACACCGTAAGTTTTTCAGGCAAATTACTTTATATAGATGGGTCTATCTATATTATACACACAACAGAGATTTTATATTGAGAATTCTGCAATCACTATAAAAGCACACACAAGTGTGATAATGTGATTAGGAACGTGACATTCACTGGTTTCACCTAAGCCCAAGTTGCCTTGTATATTAACTGGAAAATAACAACCAAAGGAAATTCCATCACTGAATCCCCTTGTTTCAGCTTCTCTCTCCCTCCAATGTTTTCCTGCGGGTGAAACCTAGTGAAAATGACACTCCAGGACTAAGGGCTAAGGGCCAACAAAAGGGCAACATGCAACCTGAAATAGGTGATGAGAGTGGGTGGGTTTACAGTCCAGTGAGTTTCAGACTCTGGTTTTCTGGCCCTGGCAGTGCCACAAACCTCTCCCCCTGACCACTGCCTCCCCAAGGTGCTTATCAACCGAGTGGTTCTAGGCACTCACCGCAAATTATGTTTTCATTAATATAGCCATAAATAATTTTAAAAACACTTAATTTCAGATTCTTTTTTGATAATGGAACATTCCAATTAGTAGATTTCTTAGGTTTAGGGTTATCAACCTAAACTAATTATCTTAAAGTAAAAAAGGGAAGAGGATCAAAAGAGCTACTGTGAACAAGCTAAGAATAAGCAGAAATAAATATCTGTTTTCCTTACACAAGTTCTAAGGAAGAAAATATTTCTTTGGGCACAGTCTAATTCTGGAATAAACATGTGCAAGTGAGGGAGGAGGGAAAGGGGAGGAGAAAGCAAGCAGAAGAGAACAGTCTTATTTAACTGTTTTTATGTAGGTAAAATGATTTGTGCCACAGTATTTCCATAAGAAGTGGGACCATTATTTTCCTGTAGAAACACATTTGGTTTGAAAAGTATCACTGGACAGGACGTGAAAATCAAACCAAATGAATTATTCACAACCTCCGATCAGAGGTGATCATTATTTCTGATGCTCCAAACAGTGATTAGGATTCTGCCCTGAGATGTCATTTTCTCGCTGAGTAACACCAGCGATACAGAAAGGCATTATCCATCTATCCATATATGTATTTTTTCTCCTGGGAGGACCTTGGTTTAATCTTACTATAACAGATACTAAAACCATGATAATATTAACATTTATTCTGATGGTGCCCATAAATGCCATTAGTCTGACACAAAGTGTCAACACTAATCATGACCCAAAATTGACATCAACATTAATTGTACTATCAGTGTGAACAGAATGTGCAAGTGCACACATGCATGCACACACACATGCACTTTCCAAAGCTGCTGTTACTACAAAATCAAAAACAACAATATTAAGCTCCAGAAAGAAATCTGAAGGGAAAGCTAAGGGGCAAAACAGGACAGGATTTTGTTTCTAAGGATGTAAGAAGCATCCATCAACTTTAGCTGTGCTGTGGGAAGCAGAAATGGAATATCCCTGCCACGGTTGCCTTTCTTACATCTCCTCCCTTTGAGTTCAGCTGTACTAACATTTTTCTGTATAGACTTAAATACAAGCTAGACTGTGGCTGAGATGTTGAAGCTTTATTTTCCACGCTCAAAGTCTAAAAGTTGAGCTTTTCTGGCAAAGCCTCCAGTAGCTATTGTTCTACTACTGCTAATGCCAGGAGGATGACCATCCTGCAAGGCCATGGAGCAGCAATACAAAGAATCCTAGAACGTGAGAGCTGAAATGGACCTAAGCATCATCTGCATCATGAAGATGAGAAAACTAAGACACAGAGAGAAGGATCTGAACTTGAGTTCCTTTACAGACACATAACAAAGTGTTACCTTTTCCCCCTTTTGTATCTTGTATGGAATATTAAATCTTCACTTTTAATTAGATACTGTCAAAAAATAATTATAATTTTAACTCGTTAGAATCTTATGAAAAAACCATATTTGATGAAATATTAGAAAATACTGTACTGGTGTTAAAATGCGTATTTTTAAACTATAAAGTGATGCAATATTTGACCTAATTTGAGCCATTCAGAAAAATCATGCTGAAAAAATGTCAATGCCTGTTCATATAGTATTAACTGCTGGATATCATGTTCCATTGCCAAGTGTTGTATGATCACATAAAAGAGCTGAAAACAATTTTCTTAACAGCTGAAAAACTCTTTTTTCATGCTTGGATAATTCAAAAATGGCTGAACAAACTTACCTCAATCCTTCTAAAAAGCAATAAAACGGTAAGAAAATATCCTTTTTAGAGCAAAAAATTTTCATCCCAGAGGTAATTCTTTGAAAATGTTACCAAAGATTAGAAATAATAACTTTGAACAGGGGAATTATTTCTCCCTGCAATATTTATATAGGTGAAAACACAGTAACTTTACACATATATGTGCAATGCTTTAATAAACATACCAAATTCTTAAAAACATGCAATGGAGCACATACAAGCCAAGGTACTTGAGAAATGGGGCAGAGGAGTAATTGGTTGATATGGAAATTAACCAAGTTGGCCTACTACAGTTCAGGAAGCCTTGTCCATTAATCACATAAACGAATGTTGAACTCTGATGCCCCACACTACACCTCATCCTCTCGTGTCATCTGTTGCTGTCCTGATGTTCATTATTGCCTCTAGTTGGAGCTGTCAAGTTTCTTGACATAGGGTACTATATCACATCCTTTTCCAATAAAATCTTAAAACTTAAGATGTATAAAAATGCTGGCAAGTATATCCCCTTGTTTAAAAGCTATCTCTAGGACCTACTTTTGAAAGGAACTAAGGAGCCCTCCACAAATGCTGCTTTTATTCAGCCAATGGATGCATTAGGATTTTTAAAGTCAGTCCAGCTCATTGGGCCTTGGTTTACTACTAATGAAATGAGTCAAAATCAACTAATCAACCTGATGAGAAATCTCCAACACCAGTAACAGTCATTCAGAAGGAATTCTAAGAAAAGTATATGCATCCCAAAAGAACAGTGTTAGAAATCCATTAGAAGTAACTCCATGGCAGGAAAACCTATTTTCCAAAATTAGCTTCAATATTTTTCTAATGAGGGACTCAACTTTTGTTCTGAAGATCCTTTTAGACAAATAATTGTAGCCAAATGTGCTTACTTAGAATGAGGATGCAAGAAGAAAAGCACATAATTTTAAATAAAACTATCTTACCACATATTCCATAATATGTCTTCTTCTATACTTGAGATTCCTATCTTGCTAGGCCTAAAAGGATTCAAAATTGGTTTTTTGAAGCCCTTGACGAAAAACAAGGTAAATTGTGAATGTTTATATGTAATCAGTGGTATGCGATACTTTTTTGCTGGGGATCTCAAAGCACTTACAAACATTCTCCCATCTTCAGGGATAGACTGGTGGCAAGGACCATCAGTCTCTTTTTAGAACTTGAATAATCAGTGCACAGACCACGGTCCTGTTTTTCAGATCTGCTTTTCTCAGGTCTGTTTCAGAGCTTACCTTTAACATACTACAACACGAACATGCCTCTTTTCCAACACTTATCTAAAAGACTGACATGGACTCAATTTCCATACCAAGCATGAAAAGGTACACTGATTTCAAAAGAATGAAACAAAAGCACAGCAAAATACACCCAAAAGTAGCTTCATATTCATGGAGCTATTGTGAGGTTAAATCGAGTAAAACAATATACAAAAGTCTAATGTTAAAACAGAAAAATATTTCAGTTCTGTGTGCATGAGAAATGGTCAACCCCTTACTTACTCAAGCCCACAAACATACACACTCTCTCCAGTCAGAGTCTCAAAACATAACGGGTTCCACCAGAATTTGAGTCCAGGATAACCCACGCAATTCCTCTGAGAGTATGGGAAATGTCAACCAAGTGAATTAAGACCGAGGGTTACGGTGGTTTTTCTAAAATAAGAGGTCCTTTGGGTTAAGACGTCCAGCCTAAGAACTGTCAAAATGGATCTGCTAATTAATTTCTTCCAATCTTTTAGGCTTATATAAGCTTAGCAACTTCCTTTCCCTACACAACTCCTAAAATCTTTTTGTTTTTATACTCAAATTAGAGATTTCAAAGGATTATAGCAACACATAAGTGAGGAGCAGTGTCAAAATGGCAAGATTTCTTTAAGCTAGTCAGTATATGCAGGGGTATTTGTCACATCACTCTATATTTTTCTATAAGTTTGCAATTTTTTATAACAAAAAAATTAAAGAGACACTTATGCCTTGGTGGAACTGGACAGTAGCACATTGCCCACAATTAAACAACAATTAAATAGGGGCAAGGTTGACCAGTTCTAGAACCGAATTCCTAATCCCCACCATCCCTACCATTTCTCCCCCCAAACACATAAAGCAGAACCAAAACCAAGAGATCAGTCATGACGGCAGCTAGTCTTTAAACTTTAATTTACACTACTTTTTTTCTTCCTTGATTAGCCTCTTCCTAAAACAATGTTTCCAGTAAAAACATGTAGAGCCGTGATGTAAAGTTCAACAGATCTTCACCCAAGAGTTAAAAATGCAATTGCATATTGTAGGAACACCAGGCAAAGCCCACCATACCAACCGAAAAAAAGAGGGAAGGATACTGCTGGATTTGCCTCCCAAACAGGGCAATTCCAGAGGCCTGTCTGAACGCTAAGAGCTGAGAAGGAAAAACCCTGACATCTAGTGCCCATCTGAAAAAATGAAGCCTTGGAGCCACTACAATTGTCAAGTGTGGTAGTGTGTGTGGAGGTGATCATCAAATTGCATTAAACTTGGAAATACCTATCTCCTAGAAAAATTTTAAGGAAAAAATTTAATACCCTGCAAGAATTCCTGTCTCTAATTACCAATCCTTTTTGAAGTACACATCCTGTACTTAATTATTATAACTGCTTCTAAACACAGTGTCTCCTTCTCATCTTAGTTTTTCATTATGACAGATGGGATGAGTAGGAATGGATAGGTTCACATTATTCAAAAGCCAATGTTCTGAAATGGTAAGGAAAATAGGGTCCTAATTTCTATCCACACTAAAATTGCTATAAAAGTTGCCTCTCTATCATATCTTTAATCATTGCCCAATTTAGAGATTCATATCTAGTTCACAGAGCTGTGAAAGGAAATACAATAAAAGAATGCTAATAACATTTCAGAACAAATAAGAACATAGTCTCAAGAAAGCTAGTGTTTTCTTTGTCCTACTAAACAAAGTTAAGTTGTTCTTTGTCAAGTCAGTTACAGCCCTTGGCTTGATCTTAGCCTGAGCCTTTTAATAACAGGATTTAGTGCGAAAAGCAGCTGCACTGGATTGTGAACTGTTACTCAAAATGTTCCCACCTGCAATTACAGCTTCCACCAAATGATCAAAACAGATTAGCAAACTGGCAGGAAAATGAAAACAATTCCTCCAAAATCGAGAAGCGGTAAAAGTAGAACTGTTGGTTAGCTGCATTTCTTCTGTATCCAGGCTCAACAGCACACATTCATCTAGCTGTGAATTTACATACAGTGCCCATCACTGTAGCGCCATAGCAGCTCAAACTAAAATCAGTTTAGTCTATGTTGCAATCACATTTTTCTCAATTTCCATCTCTACTTGAAATTATTAAAACAATCCTGGACAACTAATCTTTTGAGCTATTTGTAAGTAACATAGTTCATAGATTTGGTCTACATCTTTTTTTTATTTCTATTCTAAATTCATACTGAACACTGAACACAGTGCCATTCAAATCTGACAATGAGAAAAATGTGTTCTCCTATATCTTTTCATCATGCATAGAGTAACATTCCTTCAGTTATCTTTCTTAATGGGGAAGGGACAACGAGGAAAATAAGAAGAAGAAAGTAGCTAATACTACATCAAATAAGCTCTCTTTCTCCTGCTTTTAACATGGGCACAATGTTCAAAATGCAGGTCACATCTCTGCTGAAATAGCCAATATTCTTCCTCAAATGGCAAACAAGTTACCTAAAAGTAAATGGAACTGAATTGTTCCAAGTCCTAGTCCCATCACCATTTTACCTATTTACTGTCCTGGAAAAAAAATAGGGGAGAGAGACTGGCCACTTTTATAGCTGATGGTCTGGTAAGTACGGATTTCTGCCTTTGATTACGGGGAAAGGCATCTCAATTTATGGAGAAACTACAGGAATCTCTTGTTTTACCTTTATCCCCTATACCCATGTGCTAGCTTTTAAACCCAGAAACTCCAATCCTTCAAGGTAATGCAATATCACCCACAATGATGACCTGGTAGAGCCGTCACCTTTGGAGAACACCACATTATGATGATTTAATGTCTCTGTAGTATCAATGCATTTACATTGAGCCTTGGCTCTCAGAACATTAACAGGTCAATTTTTTATTCCTTTTTTAATAAAACTATTTCTCAAGGCTCTTTTTCAGATGCCCATTCTCTTTGGGACAGAACAGATTTGCACCAAATCTCATCAGCATGTGCTCTTTTCTTTCCCCTCCTATCATTCTTGGGGTAATATGTAGAGTGCCAGGCTCATAACAAACTTGTCTCTTTGGCCAAAGAAAATTAAACTGCAATAGCTGAAAGTCAACTTGCCCTGATAAAACTGGGCTCAGCATGAGGAAATACATCCTACTGACACCCTGTCATTTCTTAGGCATAGCTGTCCCTCAAGTTCTGACTGCTGAAACTCCATCTTTAGATTGGCCAGTCTCTCAGTACACATGCTCTATTGTATGTTCCAGCTATTGGTAACAGAATTTGATACTAATACCCCAACCTCATTCCTGTCATGCAGTGCCCTATAATCTAGCTATGGCCACTGACTGACTTCACCCGCCATCCCGGGCATTAGTCACTAACTGCTCACAAAAGAACATCAGTCTCACTCCTCCGGAGCTCAAAGACTAAGAAACAGCAAGCTAACACTCAGCCTCAATCCTAGCGAATCATTTGAAGAAAAGGTAAAGAGAACAAAGAAAATAGGCAACTACGGCGGGAAAATAGTAGAACAAGAAGAAAGTGAGAAGTGACAAAAAGCAAAAAATTTTTTTAAAATACTATTAGATTTCTAGATTTATTAAAGCACTGGGCAAAGAAAAACATGTAGTCCCTAGACTGACTCTGCTTCTCATAGATATAGTCCTCTGTGGCTAAGACATCCCTTTCCCACGAAGGTTTGTTGGGTCTTACAAGGGTTAAAAAAAACCTTTATTTTTTTTTTATTCTTTGGTGTGTGTGCATGTGTGTGTGCGTGCGTGTGTGTGTGTGTGTGTGTGTGTGTGTGTGTGTGTGTGGTCTTTGGGTACAGAGTCCTGTATAATAAGACTATTTGTATTCATACTGGCAGAGTAAACACTACATGTTCATGCCCAGGCAGCTCTGTGCTTGTAATTTCAGCAAGAACAGAGCTCTGTCCCTCTGGGATTTCACTATTTCCCCAGTCTCCATTCACTCAAACACAGAATGAGAGCAGAGAGGAAGCAGGAGAGAAAGATCATGGCAAGAGGTTTCACTAGCTCTGCAGCTAGCTTTCACATGGCCAAAAATCTCATTTTGTGTTTTAATTACATTAGTTAAAACCGTTTTTCTCTGGTGCCTTCCATTCCTGAAGACTACACTGTTCAATGTATCAGAATTTAAGTCTAGCACAAAGAAGCTTTCTTTGCTGTTGAGGGGCTCACTAAGTGCGTAGATGCTACACACAGTGGCACAAACCTCTGCTTCGACTTTGTGTGTTAATGAGTATATATCTACTCTCGTCAAAATTCTATGCATCCTTTCTTGCCTTTACTATTTGTTGAGGCATTAGATTAGTACTCCTACAAGTCTGATACACTCCATCTGGTCCAACAGTTGCAGCCATCCTGATACCAAATCATCCCCTTTTGGCATCCACTGGTATACTTACTGAACCAGCCATACAGCTTGAACATATAGTGAAATTTTTTGAAAAAGTTACTGCATAAAATGGAAAAAATGCATATTATCTCCAAAGGTCTACCCAGTCTGTTTAGGGTGAACACCCCAGTAAAGATTACTCCTTCTAAGAAATGAGATTTATCTAGAGATTATATCTAAGGTTGAAATAAAAACATATCTCTTTATAGGTTTACTACTGTTATCATTGTTGTTACACCTGTACATTAGAAGTACAGTTAAAATCAGGAAGAATCTCAATGAATATAGGAGGGCACAGGGTATAGGGCAGAATATGATTTCGTATCATTATTAACAGTACACTATAGGAGAGAGAACTCCAAGGCCAGAAAATGTATTCTTGGATAATGCAGAAATGAGTTCTCTGTTACTTTCTTTGATTTTTAAACCCCTGGTTCTGATTGAGCCCCTGTAGAAAGAATATGTTGACCATGTTCACAACAGCACCAGATCAAATTACCTGAGCATAGAAAATGTACCAGAAAATGTCTATTAGTATGCAAATAAGTATCCAAACAAAGAAAAACATCAAGCAAAACAATACTTTAAATTTTCTTATTATAGGAAATCCCCATATTTTAAGCATATAAAAAAATAGAGGAAATAATCTATTTCTATGTATCTATTACCTAGCTTCAATTAATCCATAACCAATCTTGTTTCATCTATACTCCCACACTCACCTGTCATTATTTTGAAGCAAATCCTAGACATGTAGTCATTCCATCTGTAACTATTTAAGTACGTATGTCTAACAGAAAACAATACTTTTTTTAAACTACTATGCTGCCTATGCCACTTGGATCTTTAATACTATTTAATGACCATCCCCACAGAAAGCTGGTACTAGTGAGCACACACATAAGAAAGGGGGAGGGCAAATTTAACTACTTGCCTCATTTCCTCCTGGCAGCCTGTTCATGTGGACCAGTTGACCTTGATCGTCCAATACGAGCTCAGTATACGTCAGCATGTCAGAAGGCAGAGGGGGTGATGGAAGGAATGCATGAGTGGACATAGACTCCCAGAGTTTGATCAGGGACTAGTGGAGGAGAGAAGTTTGACTTATCAGTGACAACTAGCATTTCAACATGGACAAAACTAAATATTAAGATTTAGTCAAGCTGGTTTTGCTCTTTCTTTTTCAAGTGTTCTGCTGAGTTTCTAAGCATTAGATCAAATTCTACAGCTCTCATTCTCAGTTAAAACAGATTTTTAATTATTTTTCACGTCATGTTTTTTACATGCCAAAAATCAGGCACTTTTTCAACAAAATCAAACTACTAAGTGATTCTGAGTCAGGACTAGAGCAATAACAAACACAAGAGACCTAACAATATCCAGGAGAATTAAAATTAAAAACTAAATATGTAGCATCAATGTCTCCTTAAAAAAGGAAGAAAAATCCTAGAGAGACTTGGCAGAAGAAGAATAACCAGGAAAGTGACATGACACTCAGCTAACACAAAGAAAATCCAAGAAGGCAAGAATTAAGTTTCTACTAGATGTTCAGGGGAAGCATCCTTCTTCTAATGTCTTTTCAGAGCTACAGGCCCCTACACAAGAATTAGCTCACTAGAGGTGTATGACTATTTGTAAACGTGCAGATCAATCCTGCTCAAATCTGAGAAAACAGACAGACACACCTATCCATTTTAAAACCATTGTGATTTCCATTTCCAACTTCATATTACTGAAACAAATCCCTCATGAAGCGGGAACCTAGTTCGGTTGTTTCTTTGCTTGCCTCAAAGCAATATCTAAAGCCAATATGAGTCATTCATACCTACATGTCCTAATCATAGTGTTTACGTCTATTCTATATGAAGAATTAGATAGAATGTGACTTCTTTTTCTAGCATTGGCATTGGGGAAAAGAACCTACAGTCAACTTTTAAGCTAACAATTCCAGTGATACTGAATGAAGATAGCTATGTTTCAAGAGCGACAAATTGTAAACAAATGGTCACAAAAAAGAAATCTCCTGTATTTGTGAATAATACAGGAATTAACAGACAACTTACTAACACTACATATATTATTTTATTAAAATTCAAATGTGGTAACACTGGTAGTATTGACTAGCATACCTGGAAAAATCTTATATTCATAGATTTATTTTAAGGACAAATTCAGTATTCCTTTGATACCTTATTCTTTATCTGTTGTACTTTGCTGGTGATATACTTTTCTTGCCTTCTATTGATGGAAGAAAACTCTGCAGCACACAGATGATTCACCATACAGATCAAAGGAATTTATTTTCATATAGAGGATGAGATTCATAATGTCGTAATTTTCTCACGCTAGTTTTTATTCAGCTATAATAAATCTCCCACAAAAGAAGTGATGCTTTAAACTGTGTACCATGAACTCTATATCCATTTGTATATGTTATCTATATTGAGTCTCATCATATTAACCTAGGCTATCAACTAGGGACTTGGGTTATCTTAGAAAATAGGAAAATGAGAACTAGAGTTTCAAACCTCTTTCCTAATATGCGTAATTTGAATATAGGCTAGGAAATATATACCTGAACATAACTCCTCACACAGGTCATTGTAAACTACTATCACAGGCATGCAGTCTCAGATTACTCTCTTCTACTCAACAGAGGCTTCTATCCTCATCATTCCTCCTGTTAATTCATAAAGAATTATCCAGCATCTGAGTTGGCAGTCACCAAATCCCGAATGAGACAGAAATGAGAATACTGTCAAGATACATCCTGTCCTTTGGGAGTGCCCCATTTCAGTCTAAGTTGCATCTGATGGAAATTCAGGAAAAACTTTGCCTCTCTGCAACACGTCAGCGCGCCCCGCCCCCCACCCCCCTCCACCCCCGCCAGTTAGCCACTTTTACCTGCCGAAACATCTCTGGGATATCATATATGTATGTTGTCCCTAAGGACTGTGCCTGGAATCTCTTTGATTGAAGCAGGTCTTTGGTCACATATGGAGTGTTGATTAACATTCCATGCAATGGTCCCTGTTTGTCTCCATAGGCCTGGAACATGATCTGCAAGAAACAGAGGATGGCATGGAGAGTTAAGAGAGAGAGAAAAAAATCAGATAGCTGCTTAGAGGGGCCTTTTTCACAAATGTTATTTCTTAGAACATATTTTTTGGTGGGTTGAGTAGCTAAGACATGCCTCTTCACATTTGATTTTTAGTGTTCTCACTTCTCTACAGATTAACCAACTCCAAAAAATGCTATGTAACCAACCATACTCCATAGGCTGCTCTCACTTTTGGATTAGTTGAAATCAACAAGAAAGCACAATGTGAATTTCACATCTCAGAGACAGACTGACAATGCTCGCCTTCTAAAGTGTCTTGAATCCCATATATTCAGAAATGAAGTATGTCCAGTCTGACTAACGAGTCTGAACAGTCCTAGTATTTAAGTTGAAGAACAGCTATGCACTAAAGAGAATTCTGTTCTTTCCCCAATGGTTGAAGGCCAAGTCAAGGCTCTACCATATCTGTGCTTCAGTCTACTTGACTAGAAGGTGCCACCTAAGTAGTATTAGCTGCACAAAGGCTTCAAAGATTTCTGCCAGAAGTAGATTTCATCCATCCATCTAGCTGGTTAGTCTTATTAGCTTGTAAGACATAGCCTATGGTAAAATATATTTTACTAAATTATATTTATATAATATATATTTATTTTCCTTAGTATACTATGTCTGCAACTAGTGAATAGTCCCTTTAATACCCATATTGTTACATAATGAAATCACCAAACCAGTTTTTAATCATTTTAACTCAAATATTTCTAGAATAGTACTTCATATTCCATAAATTTAGTTTTATTTGCTTATGAATATTTATAAGGGATGCCATTATTTCAATTCAATTAATATTTATTGAGTGCCCAGAGACTGTATGACACTAAACTAGGCACTTTATGCATGAATACATAAGATATAGATTCTCTATGCAGTGAATACAAATGGAGACAGGAATGTAAGGGTATGTGTGTATACCCACACATCTATTTGGGCCTAAAATATACAAGCTTAAGTCTAATATTAATGAATAGATTTGTGGACCTGATAGACAGACCTAAGAAGAGAATTAAGTACTTTCCTAAATCCTGGGTATGGTTCAGCGAGGTGAATCCTTAGCCCTTTAGTTCAAAGGAACAAGCATGTTCTATTGACTTGTCAAGTAGGTCCTATTCTGGGCAAAACTTGTCTGAGGCTGCTTAAAACTCCACAGAATGGAGCTCTTAAGTCCTCTTTCACATGACCAATGGTGAAAGTCATCAGGTGGGCAGCAGAATTAGCAATGTTTTAGGAATGTGAGAGGTAGAAATAGTAACGTTTTTAGAGATTCAAAGTGTTAAGTCAGGCCAGGGTGTGAGTATGAGAAAACTGGATTCAGAGGAGGTAAGTCAAATCAAAATAAGAAAAAGGAATAAAAGCAGCAGGTTCTTGGAACTACATTCCCATTTATAAGAAAGATAAGACGTGTGGGGTACAGGGTTTGAGACTCAGTTTTGCCACAGTCTAGAATGAAGTTAGGCTTGTCACAGTTAAGCAACATAACTGTGTAGACTGAGAAAAGGCGTTGGAGAAAGGCTTCTAGGTAATTTTTGCTGGTGGAAATTTTAAATGGTACAACCATTCTAGCAAACAGTTTCGCAGTTTCTTATAAAGTTAAATATATACTTGCTATGACTCAGTAATTACACTGTTGTGTATTTACCCAAGAGAAATGAAAACATATCTACACAAATATTTGTAAATGAAAGTTCACAGCAGCTTTATTCATAATAGACCAAACTGGAAAATAAAACCTCAAAGTTTCATCAACACATGAATAAATATAAAAATTTTGGTATATCAGTAAAACAGAGTACTACTCAGCAATGAAAAGGAATATACCCAAACTCCATGCAACATGGATGAATCTCAAAAACATTATGCTGAGCAAGAGAAGCCAGACACAAAATAGTACATATTGTCTAATTTCATTTATATGATATTCTAGGACAGGCAAAACTAATCTATAATAATAGAAAGCAGATCAGTGGTTGCCTGGGGCTGGGGCTGGTGCCTGTACCTTTAACTGCAAAGGAGAACAAGAGAACTTTCGGGGTGTCACGATGTTCTCTATCATGATTGTGATGGTAGTTACACAGGTATATACAATTTCAGAATTGAAGTGTACTCATAAAATGAGTGCATTTTATTATATGTAAATTTATATCAATAAAGGTGATTTTAGATGTATATTTCTCCCTTACACTACACATTGGAAATCAACTGACTTATGCAATGGATTACCCAGATCTCTTCTCCCCACCATGACTGCCTGATATCAGTGTTCATTGTAGCTAATACCACAAAGACTATACAAGGAAAATGAAACTCAAGCCAGTCAACCTTCCTCCTTGCCGGCAGAAAGAATACATGATGTGCTGCAACAAGAGGTTGATAGTGACGGACAGCAGTAGAAGCCTCTGAATGATTAGCTATCTGTGTTAATTCCGTTTTCTACTATAATGGAGAAAATAATTACAATTGGTGAAGTGTATGGTTTACAAGTTCATGAAAATACGTACACATTTTCTATATCACACACCTTTCACCAGAGGCCATCAAAAGGGCTTCTCTTGGAAAACAATCTGATTCCATATAGTCTGTCCCCTTAGAGCTCTGTACTTACTTTATGATGGCATGAATCTTAATCACACTACACAGAAGCTAATTATCTGTCTTATTCCATCGTGATGCAAATTTCTTGAGACTAGAAATCATTTTTTTATCTTTATATCTGTAATGCATGACACACTATAGGTGGTCAATAAATATTAAATTAATTAACAATGAATGATATGCATGGTTCCACATTATTTTAAAATCATATAATGACCCACTAGAGCAAAGAAAGGGAAAAAATATATAGGCAATAAGCATCAAGTAGGCATTAGGAGCACGAGAAGTGAGTTGGATGCTGTTCCTTTTGATGATTCCCTCCTCCAGCCCTGGGTCTTGAGTTCACAAGTGGCAGTGGCTGTCTCTTTCAATTGAAGACCGTGAGGGAGACTCCTTCCTTCAAGGTTTCCTAAATACGCAGGACCCCTGGTAAAAGGGGTTCTCCCTCTTTCATTCTAAAGGTAGCTCATTCATTCTTTGAGATACTTGTCGAATGCTTATTTTGTGCCAGGCACAGTACTAAACTGATTGAAGGCTTCTGCATCTTTTATGCCCCTGTGTCACCACTAGCCAGCATGAGGGAAATCTAAGAGCTTTCTAATAAAAGAAAGGGGAGAAAAAGTAGTTATGAAGAACAAACATATTTATCAAAAACATTAAAATCTCAAGTGGCCATCTTATTTTTCAGAAGAATAGACCTGCCTTGAAGCCACTTGGAGTTAATTAAAAACATCCCTGCCCATGGAAAGTTTCGACTGAAAATGTCTTTAAGGTTGTCCTGAAAAACATCAAATGCAGCAGAAATTACTGAATACTACTCTTTCTCTTGCTCACCCCTCACACTCTTGTGCGTGCTCTCTCTCTGTCTTAACTGTTCACTTCTCACGGGATAGATATCTCTGGCTATCTAACTGGGAATCAAAGCACAAAATGAAAGGTCACTCTGTCTATCTAAACTCAGATCTTTAAAATTCATCTTCGAAATACTGGCAAAATGTCTTTTCTTACCTCTGTTCCCAGATTTAAAAGGACATAGATAAAAACAAGAGACATATGATCTTTTCCTGGCACCCAATGCATAGAACAGGCTGAAAACTTGTGTACACATTCTGGAACAAGTTCGTCCTTTAACCTGAAGAAATGCACTTCCCAAGTTCAGGCCAAAGACCTGAAATAACATCCCAGTTCTTAAAAAGACATGAACAATGGTAAACCAACCTAAATCCAGTATCATGCAAAATAGCCCAAATATTTAGAAACTAAGGTAGTAAAACAGATATAAATGGAATTTTCTGTTATGACAGAATCTACTGAAAGTCACTTTTCATTTTCATAGTCTCCATTTTTCCATCCGAAAAGTGGGTTCAAGTTTGCCATTTTGCTCTTTTCTAGATATATAATACTCTGAACCTTTGAAGGAAAGATAATGTGTGTAAATGGAATAATATAATGCAATGTTATGTTAAATGGTAAACATGATAAAGTCACTGTTTACTATTGCTCAAACTTATATTATGTTGAAATTTTCCTTCTTTAAGACAGAAGTGGGTGACATATTTCGACAATTCTCTTTCCTTACTTGCCAATGAGTAGTCTAACTGGGCTGAAAACAGAAAACAGGACAAATCAGACCCAAGATTGCTCAAGCAGCTCAAGAGCCCACTCAAAAAGGGCCCTAAATTGAAGAATTATCTCTGGAGTCAGGTTCACTTGGCATCTCTTTGGGCTCACCACTATGTGACAAAAGTTTGAGGGTTTCATAACATTCATGATTAGGAATACAGATACATCTTATATGGCAAATGAAGTTTTTCAGATTTATGCAACTATTTAAGCTGACAGAGGATAACCCCACGAGGTGAACCAATGGGATTTGTGAGTTTGGGTCTTCAATGACAAGGGCACGTGGCTTATCCACAGGACCAAATCAAAACTTTGAGGACCCTGCTTGACTACCATACCTGTGCTGTCCTGGAGTCAGTCACTTCCTTGTACAGGCTGATGTCCAAGTAATAGCCAGACTCGTTTGTAAGGAAGAGGCGAATGGGAATTGCTTTTCCAGTTGGTGTCAGGCGAATGTTGATTTTCAGTTCTGCCTGGAGGACGCGTAATTTCCACAGCCGACTTCCATAGCGCATTACCATGCTCCGCACAGATTCCTCAATCTGACACAGACACATCACCAAGCACAAAACTTAAATACCTTGTAACTAGGACGTGTTTCAGGTCTGCCCATCTTTGGAAAAGGAGGAATGGAAAAAGATGCTGGTTTCTGGAGATGTGTACTACGTGTGTTCCTTACAAAAAGATAGTTTCTCCCCATCTTTTCTCTTGCTTAGAACAAGTAAGGGACAATTTCATGCTGGCCTGGTGTTTGAGTGGTTTTCTCTGGCTTACAACATCCAAATGCATGCAACTCCCTTCCCCTTTACCAATTACATTCATACTCTACATCAAAGATCTACAATATCTAAATTACAAGCCATGGGATTTAAGAGAAAGCCCCAAATAAGAATAAAATCTCTAGTTAAACAGCTATTAAATAGCATTTATATGCACGGTAACTATGTTTCATTGCACTTACAGGACCTTAAATCAATGCAGCAATTACTACCATGAGCTTTTTTCCATACAATTTTATTAAACTTTATAATATATGCTTCTTGGTAAATTGCATGAATTAAAGAAAGGCAATTTGTAGGTGGTGTTAGAATGTTCTCTCTAAAGAGAGCTCTGATGCTTGGTCATTGCCACGTCCAACTGGGATTTAAGTAGATGGGGCAGACATTCCCTAGTTTCTCTAAGCTTTATACCAAGGCAGCTTAGTGTTCCTAGTTTTCAGGGTTAGGGGAGTTATTTAACCATATGGCCTTAGATGTGGTTTCTCTTTATTGATATACTAAAGCAAAAAAATTTTTTCCAATATGGTTGTAGGCAGCTAGGACATACTACTCAAAATTAATGTTTTCTTAAATCATCTTTCTAAAATGCTTTCATAACATCTTAAAAATCTCAAAAATATCTCATACTGCCCTCCTCTTGTGGGTCTTCAGGAGTATGTGCCACCTTTGTGGTTTGTTTCTGTACCACAGAATTTTAGGTTAGAATGAGTTTCAAGGAGCTAACTTCTCTATTTCCACATTTGCTTGTTAACCAAGAGATACATACCCATTCTTTTCTCAAGGGAACAAAAGTCAACAATCTCTATACACAGGAAATTGATAGCTGTCTATGACTAGACAGGCAGAGCAAGGGCATATGGATGTTTGGAGTGGAAGCTGAGAGGCTGATACAAAATACTCATTGGGAAATGGGAAGTCAAATCTAAAAACATATATTGTTCTATAGCATCCAGGCCATGTTTTAAGTCTTCCGGCTTTGCCAGTCCCAGAATACTCAGAAGAACCTTGCTTAAACTAGATGATGGGACTTGATACTCAGTGAGTAGCCCTGTCTTGGCTTTCCCAACAGACTAAAGCAACTGACCAGTAGCTTGCAGTCTTGAAGAAAAAAAGTAGAAAACGATTTCTCAGGTCTTAGGTACTAAGTTCGAAAAGAAAAAGACCATGCCCACAACTGACCTTGAAAAAGGGTTCTCCTACCAAATTCCAAAATATCATGACAGGAAAAGGTTAGAAGGAGCAGAGACAGAGAGTAGCCTGTCTTTATTACACGTGGGATAAAAGGTCAAGTACAGAATCACCTTGTTTTCCTTCATTAAATTATATGGAATGCATTTTAGAATAGAGCATCAGGGAAGAAAACATACATAATATATATGAAACTCCTTATCAACCAAGTTCTTTCCCTGTGGAAAAACACTAGAGAGAAATAGGTTAGACACTTTGGGAAGGTGCATTACCTCCCTAAGGCCGCCAGGTTAAGTAACATTTAGTACAAAGAGGCAGTGATTTTGCCAAAATGCCCAAGAATAGGAAAGTTAATTACTCCAGATGAGAAATCCTAAGGGATTATATAAAATAAGACCACTATCATGGCAAATATCATAAAAGAGGTATCAACAGAAGAAAAGAAAGAGGTTTTATATTTTTGTATTACTTATAAATGACCAGCAAGATAACAGTATACCACCTTCAGTTTTGAGGTCTGCTTTCAATGGCTATATCAAATTTTTGACACCATCCCATAAACTCAGTCTCCTATGCACTCTGTAAATTTTAAAGATCCAGGGTTCAACCAGCTGACCAAGAGTACCGGTTTCCAGGTCTAAGTGCGAACAAATAAGAATGACTCTCTCTGCTTGTGTTGCTAGTGCTAGTAGAGAAGCTAAGGAGAAATGCACCTTTGATGGGTCCATGATGACCGTGGGGACAAAGTTGAGGAAGATGTGGTTGCAGTCAGTACGGACATTTGTATTGTTAAAAGCGACTTCCAACTCATCCATGGCTTCGAGGAGTAGCCGCTCCCCTTCATTTTGTAGATATTCAAAAGAAGCTTCCTATGTAGGAAGAAAATCACCATCAACATTAATGTGTTTTAAAAGAGGCAATTAAGAAATGGCCACCATAATTAGTTAAGCAGTGGTATATCATGAATCATAAGGCACCTGCTGCAGATGTTATTTACCTTTCTCCCTAGAGTCAACCCAGTGACCACAGGCAGAAAGGCAGAGAAGGGTCAGATAAAGAGTTCCTGCCAGCCCTTCCTCTTGCCTCTTAGTGTATCATTTCCTTCCAATAGGTGGAGATGCTGGGCATCCCCATATATGCCAAATAGAACAGTTTTGAAAGGAAATCTGCTTAGAAAGGAAAAGGTGAAGAAGGATTATGGCTATAGGATGCAGTAATAACTAACACTAGGAAGCGCTTTGCTGTGTACAGAAACCACCCCACCTCTAGAGAGGTTTACAATGCGGTCACCTCTAACTTTTCTACTTATCCTCTATCATCACCTAATTCTCCCTCTGGTTTTTCTGTTAGCATGCTTTTCCTTTTCTCAAGTGAGTGCTATCATGCTTCCATTACCAAGAAAAATCAAAGGAAAAAAAAGCCCTTTTTATATGGAGTATTTATTTCTGTGAGGGAAATAACTCTCATATTTCTGCTGGTTATTGGAGAGTGGGATGATTGAGAACAAGAGCCTTGATTCAAAAGATGAAAACTTGATTTTGAACCATGCCTGTTTCTCTGTCTCTTGCTTTAAGGATAACTTCCCATGAAGGTATAGCACCCACCTTGGTGACCAGATCAGAATGTCTGATGATTGCACGAACAAAGAACCTGTAGTCTGTCACTTCTGTGCCCACTTCCACCTTGGCTGCCCCAAGATACAGGTGCATCTTGTGATTAGCACATGGAATGGCAGTAAGGTCAAAATTTCTCATGCGGTTTAGCTCCAATTGGAAAGCTAGGGCAGGCTCCAGGTGACGATAGATACGATCCTCCTCAAACTGAGTATAAGGATTAAAAAAAAAAAACAGCTCACAAGAAGCAATTACAAAATTATATTATAAATGTATACATAAAAGAGGTGCTTAAAAATAGAAACATAAGCTATGATGTGCTAATAAGCAAAAAAAAAAAAGGAGCTATATATAAGGATAATGCTGTAGCTTACATAAGATTAGGCACAAAAGCACCTATTTACTTCCCAAGCTTCATCATTTATACTTTTACAAGTAGTGCTGCTCTCCACTAAAAACAAACAAAAAACATCAATTACCTCAGAACTCCTATGGTATTTAATGTATTTACAATTCATTTTTTACAATTAACCACAGACTGCTTCACATTCACATCTATTTCACATACCAGTGTTTTGAGTTTACCCAACTAGTCTAAAATGTTTACGGGCAGGATCCATGTCTTATACTTTATGGTTAATTTTTTTTTTTTTTTGAGGAAGATTAGCCCTGAGTTAACATCCACTGCCAATCCTCCTCTTTTTGCTGAGGAAGACTGGCCCTGAGCTAACATCTGTGCTCATCTTCTTCTACTTTATACGTGGGACGCCTACCACAGTATGGCTTGCCAAGAGGTGCCATGTCTGCACCCAGGATCCGAATCAGCGAACCCCGGGCCGCTGAAGTGGAACATGTGCACTTAACTGCTGTGCCACCAGGTCAGCCCCTGTCTTATACTTAAAAAATTTGTTTTTGCTAAGGAAGATTCGCCCTGAGCTAACCACTGTGCAAATCTATCTCTATTTTGTATGTGGGTAGCTGCCACAGCATGGCTGATGAGTGGTACAGGTCTGCACCCAGCATCCAAACCTGTGAACCCAGGCCGCCAAAGTGGAGTACGCCAAACCTAACCACTACGCCACAGGGCTGGCCCCCTTGTCTTATACTTTTATCATCTCTGGCACAGTACAAAGGACATAGTAAATACCTGACAAATAAACATCATATTTAAAAGTAGAGATATTCAGCTTCAGAATATACTATATCCATAGATATTTAATTATTTATGTATCTTTTTTAAAAGTTGTATTCACATTTACTTTGTACGTTTTGTTGAAACTAAATTGTGTTTCCAGAGTACATGTCAACTAAGTGAATGGAGAGAGAGCACCAAAAATATGAGCTGGTAATAGGAAGAAAGCAAAATGGTCTGAAATTTCACATTTTAAAATTGAAAAACAAATGCATATAAACAAAGCTTGAGTATCAATGAACTATCTACAGGTAACAAGAATAATCCTACTAAGTATAGTAGTCCTTTAATATCACATCATTTAGGACTGTCCTAAAGCACAGGGATGATTTTGAAAGTTATTATTTTCTTTGGATAAGTCAATACATTTGATTGTTTCCTAAACCAAACTCTTTCAGAAGGGAGTCTTCTTTAGTTCTAAGATACATGTAAGGCAAAGGGAAGTACAAGTTTAATTAGAGAAAGGAGAATGGTAAGAAGAGCATATGGCAAAGATAAGCCACTCTTGAGGTTTTAAGGAAAAAATAAGAATAAAAAAGAAAAGAAGGAGGGAATCAGTTCTTACCTTATCCCTTGCTCGGAACGTGAAAAATTTAGGGAACTCTCTCTGTGTTAAAGAAAGGGAAAATGCGTCAGTTCTTCATAGATATGGCTCTTTGGGGATAAACACATAGTACAGAAGCAGTCAAGCAACTAGAAGACAGTTTCCTAGAAAACATGCTCGTTACCTTAGCTTAGCCCAGGGAATATGAACGATCTTCTGGGTAACCATCACTTTGATCCCACTTCCAAATTTGAGAATCACCACACTATTAACCTAACTTCAATAGCTACCCCCTCCTAGGAAAAAAAATTAGTATTTTTTCATTTCCCAGATGAAAAAACAAAAATCTTTCTGGGTGTTGCTCTTGGCACAACCTGGCAAATAAAGCCAACATACCCTTATGCTGCAGCACTGCAACAGTAGTTACAGACTGATTTCCCAAGTTTCTCCTTAAGGAACTCTTAAAATGTAAACTAACCAGAAAGCATAGATTCCCCAATTCATGGTTTTTTTCCACATTCACTCTCGAGTCAATAATTTCAAGGGTTTAAACAACAACATTTCCAGACAAAGAAAAGTACAAAATGTTATTTTGGTCACTACCACTATATGTATAGGCAAGAATGGGGTGAAACTAGTGAACTTGCAATCATTTGGTCTTACTGCTCTTTTGCAGGGCATTACAAAAGAAAGCAACCAATTCACTAGAACCTTATTAATTAACAAAGATGAATTCAATTAGCAGAGCCCATTAGTTTCTGAAATTTAACTTATTAACACCAAATACCCCTGTTTCTCGGATGGGCTCTACTGGCAGTGTTGGAATCAAGTCATTACTATTTGCCTCTATAGGAGGTTTCATTAGGCATCTTCATTATGAGTGCAATATAATCAAACACTTATTGGTACAAGGCTGAGAGACCAGGACTAACTGCCTAAATATCCCTCAATGAGCTTTAGGAACCATGAAGGAAACCTGAACTAAAAGCCTTCTAGGTAGCAGGCACTCTCATGTGTTGTCCCCTTTTCAACAACCTCTTGAAGTAGGTATCACGATCCCATTTTACAGCTGAGGAAGCCTAGAGCAAGTGATATGCCCAGGATCACAGAGCCAGAATGTGAACTTGGGTCTCTCTATTGCCAGAGCCTAGGCCCTTTCATCTCTACCACTCTACCTCTCAATTGGAGGACATTCCCTTTATATTCTTGTTATAATCCAAATTCCTTATTTAGAGGACTTTTATTTGATGAAACAAAAAACACAAACTAAGACTTTAAAGAAAAAAAGCAAAACACAAAGGAACACTCATGCTGAAAACTTGTGGTTCTTGAATTTACTGAGAACTTCTTGAATACTTTCCATAGGTATTATGCCTCACCCTCACCTTAAGTATAGCTTGTGCAGTTAACAAATTTTTTAAATTTTCCTTGGCATTTTAACTGTAAAACTGCATTTAATAGGCTTCTAGGAGCTTATTTAGCAAGCCCAGGGAACCCCTTGTCTTTAAAAGCCCTCTGAAAGTGGATTTTACACAGCACTGATCTTTTACTGATGATGTTTTCCTTCTAAATAGTTCTCTAATTCCCCAAATGATAGTGAAGAACATGAGGATGACTTGAAGGTTAAGCCATAAGGTGTTCAGCTGAGCTGTCAGTTGATTTCAGGCTCAGGCCTTTACGCAGTCTAGTTTGGGTTTTATTTTTGAGAGGTATGGCTTTCGGAGCATTAGGTGAAAAGTGACATGAGTAAAAAGGACGGGTAACAAAATCCTTCCATGAAATTTCCTGAAAAGTCAACGAAAGTGATAATATAATCTTTTAGGCACAACTCTTGTATTCTGCTATACTATTAATTAATTAATTAGTTAAATGAAATACTTATTTTATATATCATTTATTCAAGTCTGTACTGTTGTAGGATCAGAATCATTTTTCTTCAAAAACACAATGATAGTAACTGAAAAAAACACTTTCTTTACCATTAAACCAATTAAGAAAATTTATAGTAACTGAGAGCATGAAAAACCAAACAATTTGAATGGACATACCTTTATTACAAATCATGAAAGAGATTGACTAATTCTTGGCAGAGGTGGGAAAAGACTACCAATCAGAAAAATCACTTTCATTAAGGTTAGCTAAGAAAAGGTGTTATGAGATGATATAAGAAAACTTTTTTTAACTTTTAAGTAAATTTTTAACTCCACAGTATAGCCCTCGATTTCAGCACTGAAGCATTCAGATTAAGAGATGGCAAGAACTTCTGTGCAACGAGAAAGCAGGATTAATGAGTAATTCTTTGGGAGAAATGGAAGTCTGAGGACTTTTATAGAAGTCACCTTTTTTGGCACTCAAAAATCACAGCAACATAGAAAAGAAGAAACGCAAATGTCTGATCCTGTAAGTTTTAGAAAATTCTTTTATCCTACCTTATCCTTATACTGCCAATTTTTCCACTAACAGTATTCATGCTTATTCAATCACTAATGTAATTGCTTTCCAGGCACTCTACTAGTGTTATGGGCAAATATCATAATTGAATGTACACAAAGAAAAACCCTCTTAGTGTTCTGGTACCAAAAAACAAAAGAATGCAACATTTCTCAGGAAGGAATTATACCCCTGTTGTGTTCTAATCAACCAACCATCATCCAGACAATCAAAATAATTCGCCTAAATTAGCCAATCAAGACACCCTGCAAATCAGAGAATGTGAAAACCTGCAACAGAAAACATCATAGCTGATTATGATACTAATAATCGTGTTAAAAACCTAATGAGATGAAGAAATTGGAAGCTTGCTGGTGCAATTCTCTTTTACCTCAACATGCTGAGAACTAATTATATAGACTGTAATTAAAACAAAAACCCAAACCAAACCTTCTGAAAAACTAATAGTTGATCCACTAGCAAAGAAAACTACCAATTTTTTCCAGCTTTATTGAGATATAATTAACATATCAATTTTTTTTTAAAGAAATGAACTACTAACCATGATAATTGTTTAGAGAGTGGGTTCCTCCTTCAAGCCCAAATATCCAAAACATTTAATTTTAAAGTGGGAGTCATTCACATAAAAATCAGTGAAACTACCACTATCTTCTAGGTGATTTATAGCAGAATTGATAAAATCTCATAAAATCTTACAAACAAGAAACAAAAGGAAACTTAACAGATGCAAAACTGATTTAGAATCTCATCACAGTTTTTGAATCTAATGCTTTTGTTTAGGTGGCAAAGGATAAGAAGAAATCCTGAAAATAATCATTTTAGTATCCTTAACAAAACTTTGCCGAAAAAAATATGGAAAGCTTCAAAAAGTATAAACTTACATTGCAATTAAACAGCACCTTCTGCTGCACTTTTTGGAATTCTAGATCTGAAAAGTGAGTGAACAGAAACTTAATCCCACATAAAACTGGAGAACCGCAGCTTACATAGCTGCAGAAATTCAGAGCCCGTTCATTTGCTTTCAAGGTTTTAATCTTTTTTCTTATTTAATATGAAGGAAATATTTACAAGGATAAGACTAGTTTTTCCTCAAACTTTCTGCTTAAATATCAATGTTAAGCAGTTATTCAGGTCCCATTATGGGTACTTGATTTAATTAGATGGTTATGGAAATAGATGACACCAAGCCTCCTTAATGCTGGTGAATATTGCTCACTCAGAATAGTCTCCATCTAGAGTCAAGAGACTAAGGCAGCAGCAGACATTGCAGTGGACAGCTCTCTGAGGACTGAGGTGATTAAACAAGGAAGTTTTGGAAATGCTTATAGCCTTCACTGGCATCAGAGTAAACACCTAACAATATACACACTTTTTAGGAATATACACACTCTCTACTCTGGTCCTCATTTGCCTTATTCTGGTTCTGAAGCAGTCTGAGAGATGACGACTGTGAAATAGCACAGCTGCTTCATTCCACACCAGCCAACACTGCTCTTGAACCAAACTTAGTAACCTTCCTCCTCTCCTTGCCCCGTCATGTGTGCATTCTCTCGTCTATTCCATAATATAGGGATTTCACAGTGTAGAACAGGGGAGGCTGCATACATCACAGTGGATTACCGAAAAAGCCGGAGAGATCAAGGGATTCATCTCTAACACTCCCAGAAAGCTTCCTCTTTTTCACACTACACTAACTATGGGGCAAACACATATCAGATGACATGACAGAGGCTAAGCATTCTCCATGAATGGCAAGCTACCACCAGCAGAGGAACTCATAGCAGCACCATGGCAGTGAGCCCCGGATTTGTACAGCTTCTGCCAAGGCTTCCTGGCTATGGGAGATGCTGGCTAGAGTTCAGTAATAGTTGCCCTTGCCCCATGTGTAACCAGTAGTCATTTCTAAGGGGGCTAACATAAAAACACCCCAATTCCTCTGCCATTCAGTTCTTCAGAGCAAATCCAGTTCACACCTAAACCTTAATGTTTTTATGTCCTAAAACAACCTTTCCTACACTCATGACAAACCAAGTCACTTGATAATTTAACTGATTTCCCCATCTGATATCACTGTAAATAGGAACTGGACAATGATTCCCAGGGAAGACCCACTTCTGGGCTCATTTCCCAGTAGATTTTGCCTATACATGTCCCTATTCAACCTAAATCCAGAAATATTAGGCTAGCAGGAAGAAGATAAAATGTTTTAAAGCTGTAGATATACTCTAAGATTCAAAGAAAGGGTTTTTAGTATGTATAAAACACACAAAAAAAGTCTCTGAGAATTAATCACTTTGGCTTTTTAAAAATTTCACTGGAGAGTTTTAATTTACCATAGAATGCTTATTACAGGAAACCATTAATGTGCTATGGACATGAAGATTCCATCTGAACCATTAGGAAAAAGGAAAACAATTTTACAAATTCTGTACTATTTCCCAGATTACATATTATTCCAAACTCAGTGAGAAAATGAAATCACGTTAACGCTTAAGAACTTAGCCCAAGACTCTTCCCAAGTCCAGGGTCTGGCTCTGGCATGTCTACCTTAGCTCTGATCTGCATCTACCAACCACAACATTTATTCATGGGCTCTCCTATTCTATCCCCAAGTATCAATTTTATTCTCTAAGCTCCAGATTTTTCTTCCTAAAGTCCCAGGGTTCTCTTTAAGCTTCTCATTCTTCTTCACTGTCTCCAGTTTCCTATCTGAAGTCATTGATTGATATATCTCTGCACTCTGCTTGATTTCTTGACATCAATAATACAGGGGAGTTGTGCGGTCCACAACGTTTCCTAAAGCATTTCAGAAAATCTTAGCTCTTTAGTTTGCAGGGTAGGTTCTCTTGTTTCTCAATAAGGTGAACTGTGAGAAAGAAAACAAAATGCCAAGTGCAAGAGACCTAGTAAACAAAAGGGCAATAAAGGCAATCACACATAAGTCCTTGAGTTTAGAAAGTCCTTTTTGGAATCTCAAATGTTACCTCCATTATTGCAAATGGGTAGAGCTTGAAAACTAACTTAATCATCTTAATTGCTAAAACAAAACAAAATCAAATTCTTATCAGGAAAATTAAGACTTCCTAACATCCTCTGGAATGTTACTTAGCTACATTAGGATCAATTTTTAAAGAAATATTTTCACTACAATCAGTCATTCTAGAGAATGACATCTTGTTTACAAACCGGATTTTTGGCCTTATTGCTATTATCCTACTGGCTATGATCATTTCAGACACCAGGCTATTACCTTAATTCTCTTTTCAATAAAATGTTCAATCTCATTAATATTAACAGTTAACTCACTTAAATGGGAGAATAAGCAACTTAATGCTTAATTTTTATTTATTGCCTGCTCCTAGAATTAACTTAAGACAACACTATCAATTTGGACCCTGTTAAAGAATTTTAAATAATAAATAATTGTTTTTCAGAGTTGAGAATTCTTAGTAATCGAACCTGAATCCATCTTTGGTAGAAGCCAAGACCCAAAAGTGCAACTGGCAGTTCCTGACTATTGATTCACTGTGTGCATAGAAGAAATTACTAATTAGGTCCTGCTTCTCCCTTATTCATCTGCATAAATGCATATACTCATTCTTAACTATTTCTCAGAGATATACTGAGAATTCGTTATAGAGGGAAAAAAGAAAAAAAAACCCTTTAGCCTGAATACTCTATAGAAGAATTGAATATTCATGATACTACTTTCTAAAACAAGAGGGAGCAAACATTAATCCAGCCCTTCTAAATAACTCACACAAATTCTATGTTTACATAATCAACGGCAAACAGGTATAACAGTAAGTAATCTTTCGTTATTGTTTCTTTTACTTACATGAAATCTCTGATCCACCTCATAGTTGACCTGTTTTCTGAAATCCTTTCAAATGAGAGACAGAAAGGAAGAAAAAACAGCAGAAGCTGGAAATTAGTAATAAAATTAAAAACAAACTGAGTAAAAGGTGATGAGGTAAACTAACGTTTTTTCTTAAATTTATAAAAAAAGTTATTTTCTGCATAAATTCTACATGTAAGCATATGATTATAATTCCATTTTATTTTAAAAAATTCTAGTAGCACCATAAAAAATATTAGAGAGGTATAATTCACACACCAGTACCTTTTGCGCAACCAGGAACGTAAGGCGCCGGATCCCATGCTCAACCAGGGTAGATTTCTATGAACAAACATGTAAAACAGAAGCTAAATGAGATCTCCATTCATCCTAAATTTTACCCCACTTGATCCTCGTAAGGAATTGGGCTAAGCACCCTTGTTGGATACCCACATCTTGGCTCAATACCTTCAAACTTGCAAATAAACAAATCTCAACCTGGTTCCTGGGACAAAGTCTTATGGAATAGGTTTTATATTGATCTGAACAAAGGTGAGAGGGAACTTTGTGGAGGAGAAAGGGTCACATGAGGTTACCTAAATTATCTAAGGACTAATTCACATCAAGGTAGACCTTAACACAATTTCTGCTAATAGAAATCATACTGATGGGCAAGTATTCAAATGTGAAGATTAACAGATACCGAAGCTAAAAGAAATCAAGCAGAGGGAAAAGAGAAAATTTCCATAAAAGAGAAAATTCTGGTCCTATCCTGTTGTTTAGATTATTAATATTACCTACCATCAGATACAGCATTCCTAGAATTCAAGCTAACAAATTCTGACCTTTTCAGTTCTTCTAAAATACTTCCCCCTACTTTACATTAAGGTACTTTAAAAAATATTCTCTTTAAAAATTGTTAAAAGCAATATTTAACAGGCTTTTAAATTTAGTGATTACTCATATTGCCATTTGGGCACAGGGGAGTAGTATATTAGAAGTCAATAGAGATCATCGGTTTCAAGACAGCCCCTTATACGAGTCTTGGGCCTTTGGATCTAAGCCTTCCCCTACCCTGTGCTGCTCACTTATCTCAAAAGGCAGAGACAAAGAAACAGATTAATGAATAAATAAAAGGCATGCTTTGAAAGGTCCCTAACAAAGAGGGGCTACATGGCAACAAGAAGAAAAGCAATCCTACTAGTTGGATGACCTGAGAGAATGCATGAATAATATAAATAGAAAAAAATACGTAGACTTTCACAACCTACATCCAGACTTTAGTTTGATCACATTCCTTGCTATAACTCTAACCAAGAGCTAAGTTCATAAGCCAATTCTTAACTTTCATGATATTACATATTTTTTAAATCCAAATTGGCCTTCCATATAAACAAACATATTCCTGGGCCATTTCCACCTATTTCTCCATTTCTGCTATGGCATTTGCTTGAAAATAAAATTAATAGCATAAGCAAAAGATAACTAGAAAAATAAATTTTCTAATAATAAATTCCCTGGTCATATATAAACAAATTTTGGTCTAACCACATTTAAAAATGACCTGTACTTGCATCACACCCATTAGTGTAAATAAGCAAGTACTGATACTACAATAAGAAAAAACTGTGCTGAAAGAAAGGGGTGGTATGTGGTGGGCGGATGGCGGTTCTCAGTCTGTCACTGTGCCCAGGAACAGAAATGTTTCTTCTGACACCAACAAAGAATTCCACTACAGCCAAGTCCTTCAAAGACAAGCATCAATAGCTATGTTCTGGCAAGGCAAGAAAATAACTTTAATAATGCCATGATTTAAAGTCAAAATTGTTATTGCTTTTAAAATTCCACAAGTGGCTGACAATAACGGCAGAGCAACAGGATTCTGATTACATTGTAATAATGCGGGTCTCACAGCAAGTCCACAGCTATTACCCAGCGATTAGGCGTCAGCACCTGGAGAAACTCCATTTACACTGACTGCTTCAATCTCCTCCACAAGTCATTTACAAATATATGATCCTAATTTCTATGAGAGAAAAAAAAGACATGCTGGGACTAGAAGATTATTTGGACAATTTGGATCAACCTATTTGATAGTTTAATGTGTGCTTTAAAAAAAAAACTTTTTCTAAACTGCTAGGAGCATGATTATGAAGTGAAAAACAAAACTAGTTATCACTTCAGCTTTTTTTTAAATTGTTTTTCCTTCCTTTCCTTTTCATATTTTTTTCAAAACAAGGAGGTGAAGACGGCAAATACTCCTGGATAAGCACAGTACCTGATGCAGTTAACAGCTTCTCTAGGCTTGGCATGTCAGCACAGTCTACCCTTACCCTTCTGAACAGCCACAGGCAAAGACACTGGATCTCTCTGTGCCTCAGTTTACAAGTCCAGTAAAAGAAAAAAGTAATTTCTTATTGCCAATTAATGTTACAAATATATATGGTGAAAATGAAGAAACTCCCTCTTTAAATCAACGTGTGATGATACATAACACTTAGATCTGAGGGTAATAAAAAGCCTAAAGTGAAGTCAAAACAATCAAATATGGGCAGTCAACCCAGTGCCTCAAAACCTGGGAAAAAACTTTCATAAATTATCTCATCAAGCAGCAGAATTAGCAGCCATGCACAACATTAGGACTCTTCTAGCTAAAGTTACCTTGGTCACTGGTCTTAGGTTAATTTTATGTGGTCACTAGTCAAGGGCCAGAAAGAGAGTAAAGTACTCTTCTAAGGAAATTCCCAGGCATATCTCTTATTTTCACTTCTCTGGAAGTACCTTTTCCCCATGTTGGCTACTGCAATCTCACAGTTTATGTGCTGTGAGAGCATCATGGAGTAAATGCTAATAAGACATGTTAAGCACAAAGGTACCATCTTTTCTTGGGTAGCTACCATTAGCATTACATGATGTGAATGCCTATGGCACTAATTGTTTACACTGCTGAATTGAATTTAAAAACATCTACTGGATTCTTTCTTTATAATAAGCACTATGGGCTGGGTGCTTTCCATTCAAAAGAGACACATGGGTCTTGTCACTAAGAGCAATTGAAGAGGGGCGCTTTGGCATCTATCATGTATCACAATGAAATGTAACTATAGATTATTGTTTTGAGCAGGTCTAACCAGTCCCCTGAACTAGACTATAAGCATCTTCACGGCTAAGAATGTACTATCACTAAAGCACCTAGCTCTGGGCCCCTAAAGCTGGCATCAAAGACTTAAATTCTAGTCTTTGCTCTATTACTTACCAGCCGGTGACCAAGGAGCCTTAATCTCTCTGAGCTTGAGCTTTTCCCGATGTGTACAATTCTAATAAATCCTAACTAATCTAACCTCATGGGATTGTGGTAAGGTGCGAATAAGAAAATTCACATGGAAGTTCTTTATAAATAAAAAGTCTTATTATTGCTAATAAATGTACATTGAATGATTAGAAATTGAAGGGAGAAAAACAGACTTTAGTTAGGGCTACTCAGAGAAGCCCTGATAAAATTGAAATCTGAGACTGTTCTGAAAACAAGCATAAAAAAGGAAGGAAGGAAGAAGAAAAGGAAGAAAGAAAGACGAAAATATTCCAGGTGAGGGGCAGTAGAAAAGACAGTCTTTCTACAGAAGGTAGATGAGAAAATGATTTAGGTCTTTTCATGGAACAGCAAAGGCTAGCTTGTTAGCCTTCAAAAATGGTAGGCTGATGGTAAATATCAAGTTAAGGAGGTATCTTGAATGTAAAAGGGAATTGCTGTTGAGTGGGAGAATAACTTGGTAAGGGGGTATTTTGTACATTTAAGTTTTGGTGGTGAGCAGAAGGGAAAGTCTGGACGGGGAGACTTAAGGAAGATACACAGCTCAAAAGTATACCTACTGCAGTGTCTCAGGTGTGAGGTGAGTAAGGTTTTACACTAGAGAGATGGTAGTAGGAATTAAAAAACCAAAAAGGAGAAAGAGTAGGAGACACTGCAAAGAAAAAACTAACAGACCTTGGTGACTGACCAGATACAAATAAACATGTACACATAGCAGGTAGAGGATGGAACATTGGACAGCAAGAAAACAGAAGTCGTCATGATTTCTGAACAACTAGGGAGACAGGGTTTGGTTGCTTGGATTTTTTTTGTTTTTGTTTTCTTTTCTTTGGGGGGGGCTTGGGAGGTCAGAAGAGATGAAGGAAAATGATGAGAATTTAGGTTTAAACTATAGAGTTTGATGTCGACATGAGATATCTAAGTGACATAAAGTTGAAAGGAGGATGGAAGCATAACTCATATTTTCAAGGGAGAGGCAGAACAGACCTGAGGGGAGTTTGGGCCTGGACACTTAAGAGTTAAGTCACCAAAAAAAAAAATTCAGCAGGTGACTGGAAGTTCAAGACTGGAGCTCTGGGAAAGATTTAGGAACACAACTTCCCTTCCTTAAAACATTTTAAATATTTGAGGTCTATATTTTAAATATTTGAGGTCAATATTTCTTGACATAAAAAGAAATTCATTATATACTATTAAATCACTTTGGAATTTTACTCATATAGGCAGAACTATGTAAAAGACACAGCCATTATCAGTGATAGGCCTTACAAGTAGCATTGATGAAAGGATGACACACAACCAGCAGGAAACAGGCCATCACCAGTTTCTACCCAATTGAGGACTTACCTTTTGCTGGGTAAACTCTCTGAACATAGCTGCCAGCCTATCATCCTCAATATCACCATCAGTCTTGATAGCCACATTCAGAATATGAATTGGTTCATTCCTGGGGACCTGCAACCCAAGAACACAAGACAGAGAAATTAGGAGGCTGGCTAATACAGAGGCAGGGAGAAGTTACAGTGCTTGGTAGAATACCTGAAAAAGAGATATGCCCCAGAGGACATTTTGGTTTGCCCACTAGTACGAATAAGCAAATTGAAACCACTGCCCAGCATCTACAACTAAGATTAAATCAAGTAAAACACCTAACTTAAAAGACAAGGCAGCAAAGGCATTAGCTAGAGGTGGCTCCAAATCTTGACTTGACATGACCTTGAAGACCACTATGTCTCAACTTTTTCACCAATAAAATGGGAATGAAACCATTTCCCACATCTCTTCACAGAACGTGAAGAAAAATGAGTGAAAGAGGCCATGTTCACACATTCCCATATATTATATTTCCTAGCAATTTATCAAACAATGGAAGTATCAGACCATGGGAAAATAGCTGGTAAGGAACAAAATAGAACAAATTGTTTACCGAGAAATGAAAAGGAGGGATTTAATAAAAGGACAAAGTTTTAAACAAAATGTCTATTTTTTCCTGCTATCTTCTAAAGTCCATCATTCCCTGAAGACTACAACAGCACCACTCTGCAAATACACAAGCCATCACTAAGTAAGAATTAAAGCAACCAAAGCTCAAGTCTTTGAAAAAACATTTAGAGACCCAGAGGCAACTGCAATGGGTATAGTTGAGCCCATTCTACACTATGGATTCCAAGATTAATACAGGCTTTTTTTAGGTTAGAATTTATTCATATTCCACTTGTTTCCAGAAATACTTGGATGAGGCAGAGAAATTTAAATAATATAAAGTAGAGTAAAAAGATGAATTCTTGGGGGCTGGCCCGGTGGCAGAGTGGTTAAGTTCGCACGCTCCGCTTCAGTGGCCTGGGGTTTGCCAGTTTGGATCTGGGGCGTGGACCTAGCACTGCTCATCAAACCATGCTGTGGTGGCATCCCACATAAAGTGGAGGAAGATTGGCACAGATGTTAGCTCAGCGACAATCTTCCTCAAGCAAAAAGAGGAAGATTTGCAACCATTGTTAGGTCAGGGCCAATCTTCCTCACACACACACACACGCACACACAAAGATGAATTCTTCCCTATAATGTTCCAAAGTCAGAAAGATAGAATATGGTACAAATCCTATGTCTAAAGGAACAAAGGTGACACTATACCTTGTCTTCATCGTACAGAGATGTGTGACCTGCCTCAGGGAATGTGGGGCTTTGAGGTGGGGAATCGCAGAAGCAGCCCATCACTTCATCAAAGATCCTGAAAAATATCAGAGAAACACCTACCATGAAAACCCAAGTGGCAGAAAACCTAAGTGGCAGGAAACTAACACCGCCATTGCCAGCTCAGTCTAAAAGAATAATCTACCCTACCCTGTACTCAACAGTCAACTGAATAGAACCACCAGTGGCTAGAGGTGACATGCAAAATTTCGCCAAGTGGCAGAAATTAGGAGGATGGATTGTTTAAACTTTAATAAACCATATATATTTTTTCTTTTTTAAAAGAATGATGTAAAGCTCTTTGCTTTGTTTTTTTTGTATGTAAGATATGAGTACTGCTGTCATCATCAGTCTTAAAGTAACAGAAAGAGCCTGGGACTGGAGCAGTGACAGACCAATGTAATTACCCCTCCCCCTAGGGTAATGCATCAGTATACATCAAGAGATAGATGCTGAATGCATTTAATCAAAAGATGTATCGTCTCTGGTGGGGCTCACTCTAGTGTTGTGTTTAATTTCTCCTGACATTTCACTCATCACAGAGCAGACAGCTTCTTCTGTTAGCTCCTAAGGAAAAGATGGTTTTTGTTTGTTTCTTTTTTTTCTGACCAGGCTCATATAACAAGTAGAGGCTTGCAGAGTCTGAATGAGAGGTGGAAATGAAAGGATATAAACCTCTCCGAGGGCGTATACAGCAAGGGCTACATGTCCTTAGCCAGCTCATGGCTATCCTGGGGACCTTTATTCATTTGGCAGAAATCTGAGACCCCAAAACAGAGATGCCCATGGCTCCCCTTGTACAGACACAGTTCCATGGTGTCTTACCTGACAAAATCTTCAAAAGTCCGAAAAGAGACCATTCCGCCCATCCTCTGACATGGTGGCGTGAAGGAGTTGTCCAATAGCACATCGCTGACACTAGCTACATGAGTCATGCCATAGTGGTTGAGGTTGGAGGAGAAGGACATTCTAAATGGTAATTCAATCAAGTGCGTTAGACAAGGAGGGTAGGAGCAAGGATTGGGAGAGTAACAATAGGAAAAAGGAGCTAGGAGAAAACTCTGAGGTAGGGTTAGGTTGAAGAGCAGATTTGGTTTTTTACCCATTGTGGATAAGGCTGTCTTGCTAGATTCACATTAACCTTTTTATTTGAACTGCTGCCAATACAAACCATATTTTTACCACCCCAAAATTTCTCCAAATAAAAATTAAAGACTATCAGGAATTTCACAGCAGTTTTAATACAACATTATGACATGTCTAATGAATGAACAGCACACAGGGTTAAAAACCATCCTGCATCTTCCCCTTCCCTAAAACATTCCCTCTTTTAAAAGGAAGTCAGCATGCCAAGTGAGTTGTAACTAGGCAACACTTAAGACATTTTTCTCTAGGAATTGCAATAGATTAAGTATGCACAGATAGATATATGCACGCACAACAACAACTCTCAGTCACTTGGAATGGTTTAGTAAATCATTATAAAAAACATTGTTTATCATACAGAAACAAGTTACAGTCTATAAAAGGAACTTTACTGAGGTATTTACTTTTTCCTTCAATGTGCTGATAGGGATACCAGTTATAAGCATTACAGCTCCTCCCTTTTTCAAAGAGACATTTTTCAACCCCAAATCGCAAAATTTCCTTTTTACATTTAAACACCTCTACAGCAAAGTAAACATATCTTTATCGAAGGCCCTTAACAAATCTCAGCAAGATACAAAAGGGCAGAGCATAGGTCTCAAAGCATGTGTAAGCATGACAAACAGGTGCTAAATGGAGATGCTGGAAGAGAACTGAACTGATTTGTTCAATCTAAAAACATAATGATCTGAATATTCTTTGATGCACCTCAGCAGTATGTACTGATAAATAATACTATAAAGTGTTTCTGAAAGCCCAGTCAATCAGGACAGCCTGTTAGGAAGGACCAAGCTAAAGGATGCCTCCAGGACTTGCCTGACATGTTATCAGCATACTGATATGAAGCAAGTTCACAGCAATGCAATGGCACCTGAACCTGGGGGAGCTGCTCAAAAATCTTGAAGTGCACCACCTGCAGAGTTGCAGGGGGAAGAGAGCCAGCAATGCAGACTTAAGATCTGGTATATATTGTACTCTATTGTAAATTTTAATTATAAAAGGTAACGGAATTTTTTATAGAATGGAAGTGCTGCTCACACAGACTATAGAGACTGACACTCCAGGCTTTTATTCCTTTGGCAAATGATGACCATGAAAAAGGTACTTTACCTTTTGACAGTACTAGGGAATAGAAAGGCAGAGGGGGAGAGGAAACCACTGATACCATGAATGAAACAAACAAATGAAACACACATCAAGCAAGACATGCACATGGTGTTCACTAGAAACTGGGATTCAAAGTTGTATGAACTCAGAAATGCTTTCATCTTCTTTTCTAGGATCACCAAATATATTTACTAAAGTAACAAGTTTGTGAGGCAGTATAACTTTTCTACCTGTCTGGCATTAGACAGGAAAGATAAAAGGGTTTCACACAACAAGTAAACGGAATTCGCTCTGAATAAGCCAACAGGCTGTGTTTGTGGCAAACATGGGGTTAAGTCTCTTTTTACTCAACTGAATCCCATGGGAAATATCCACTATTCAGCTTCCCCCACCACTATACTCATGGGCGATTACAGAAAATGGTAGGCAGGAATGAACGAAGCCCATTCTCCAAGGGCAGACAAGAGGACCAAACAGAAGTACTCCCTTTCCTCTCCTCATCAAAACTGGACTCTAAAAGCTATAATAAGTTCTGATTACTTAATATTTAAAGGGAGTGGGACAAAATAAACATAAGTCTATAAATATTTCCATGTATAATTGATCATCTACAAAGAGCTCGCCACCAACTTATTACTGCTTTAGCATTTTGTGGATTCCATTCCAATCAGAGTTGCTGTCCTCTCAAACTTGCATTGTGTTGCCTTGCTTGGCTCAGGAGCAGGAGGAACTCAAAATACTAACATATCACTCATGTTATTTTGGCCCAGAAACCTCTTCAGAGGGCTACACACATCAAAACTTAAATACAGTTTCCCAACGTTAATCTTACTATAGGTCTGAAATAGAACTTGACTTTCATATCATTACAACACTTTAACACTTTAGAAAAATAGCTAACAAACTGATAAAACATGAGATCAGCTATTTCTGCATCTGCATTCCTCTAAAAGGAGAAGCAAATTAGAGAAACTAAAAACTGAAAAACTTATCAACAATTTGCCAGGATAGGAGTAACCTTAAAGGTTTCTCCCCTGAAAGCCCCAAATTAAACAGAGAACGTAGCAAAAAAAAAAAGATGTTTACAGCAAAGCTGAACATCAAGCAGACAACTCCCCTATCACATACAGCTAAATGGGAGCTTTTCCATACTGAGGCTTTCAAGTACTGCTTTTTGAACAGCTAAAGAAAAGCTGAAGACATGTTTTCCAAACAGAAAGAATAATTTAGTATGTCCAAAGGGGAGCTCGGGACTCCCTAGCAGAAGATAACATATTAGCTTGTCAAGCGTAGTGTTATTTTTCCCCTGATTTCACTATTCTAAGTTACAAAAAGCTGCTTTTAATTGGAAAAGAAACTAAACATACGGTACCTGTTTAGCGTTGGGATGTTCCCTCTGTAATTAAACAACCACAGTTAGTTACTGATAGGTTAGTGAAAGCCATAATAAAAGAATTGTCAAAGCAGATACAGACCAGTGGTGAGGAGCTCCAGTTTGGCAGCTCTGGCACTCAGCAGACATAATTAAGTGCTCATTACCCTTCAACCCCCAGGGTGCCTCCTAAGAGGCAAGCCTCCTGACCTACCTCACCACAGCAGCTGTTGATGGAAAAGGGTCAAAATGTATTTACCATGAATTTTATTTTATAGCTCTATTATAAAAAATAACGCAGAGTAGTGATAAAACACAGGCTCATGAAAATTAATTTAAGTTATATGATACAGTATATTATCTTAAGCTTCAACATGAAATATAATTCTTGACAAGATTCTTAGAGAATCTCCTTCCTCGTTCCTGTTTTACTAAAAACACAATAACGAGGTTCAGAGAAGTTGATTCCACAGTCCCCATCACCTTAAATGCTTTCGAAGATACATGATGAACCTACAGACTCTCTTCCAAGGAAAAGAAGCCAGTAATCTGGGTTGCCAGCTACCCTTTCTAAGTCTCTTTAGCTATGCTCTTCCTCCCATAGACTGGGGTGAGGGGGTTGGTGTTAGAAAGGAGGGTCCTCTGTACTGTATGAGCTTAAAAGAACTGAAAATCATGCAGGAAATGTAATGATAAATGAATTCTATGACTAGAGTGGTACAATTTGTTAAAATGAATTAATACTTTTTAAACTAAATGAGTTTAGGGTAATAACGACTTCAAAACTGCTGTAGGCTTCAAAACTCAGGGCCTCTCATAAATAAAACTTTATCTAAATTTGACTAGCCCTAGAATTTACTGATAAAGAATGTGACAAAACCATGAAAGAAAGACTAGGATAAGAACGGAAACTGCAAAGCAAACCTCCTGCATTCTCTTTGGTCTTAGCCACCAACTCTTTTTTTACCCCTTAATATGACATCAGTCATTTCCTCAACTGAAAAACAAAACCCCAAAAAACCCCTATTTTCAATGTTAAAGGACAAAGTTATACTTACCACTCACAATTTAGGAGGACTGTAAGGGGGCTGATTGGTTGATATCTTAACCTTCTAACATTCTTTTATCAGCATTTAATCATTGTTGGGATTTTCTGGCACACAGACGACTTAATGGGCAGAACATAGTGGGTGGTGCTGATGATATGTGGGAAGGAGGAGAGAGGGAGGAAAATGATGCACTTTCCTTAGCAGTGAAAGGAGCAGAACAGACTGAGCTGGCCATATAAATAAAAAGCTGTGACACATCACTGCACACAAACTGTATACCTTGTGTGATTTGTGAGTAGCAATGCTCTCTGCATCAAACCTGTATCACAGAGTGAATTCCTAAGGCAGGGAGAGCAACTGCCAAGTGCAAAAACCTGCACCTTTGCTGTGTGGATTCTTTGAGCCTCTTACTTAGGCAGATGGGTTTCATTTTACAAGAGATCCTTAGTTATAATGCACCTGACCCTCATCAACAAACAAAAAGTACGCACAGCTTCTAGAGCTGAGGGAGGTGGAACTAAGCAGAAAACTAAATGTAGATGCTAGTGAAAATACAGGAAAGTCTCCCTTTTAAGCTATAAAGGATTCTAAAGAATTAGGCAACCTGCACAGCCTCTTACCGTGAACCTCAGTTCAGAGAAAAGAACCTTACAACCAAAGCAAAGCAATCTGAGGCTCCATCCATCCAGGTTTCTGGAATTTAGAAACCAGTATAATCTCTCTCAACTGTTAACCAATTTCTTAAACTAATAAAATGGTCTCATTGCTTCTGTAGCTACACTCTAATCCCTTAGGGAGTCTTCACAGGATGAGGGCCAAGTTTTCAGTAGAAAAGGGCCTGAATTGAAAAGAACACCACCAACAAAAAGCCAGCCCCTCTCCATCAGCAATTCTCAAGCTCTCATAGGGAGCCCCCTGCTGCTTTGTTATAGGAATTGTGCACCATCTACACAGTATGGGGTAAGAACAAAAGCTCCCAGCATCTCCAGTTTTTAAAGGAATGGCCCCAAGTCAATCATGTAAGAGGTTAAGTTTAGAGACAGCTTATCCTCTTTGGTAGAATAAGAATCTTTAGGGCTCTAGGGGAGATGCACAGGGAAGGAAAGATAAACTCTCTATTACCAGGTAAACACTTAACCATGTCCATAATGATCATTTTTATGTTTTGTTACCCTATAGAGGAACTATTTGATCAATTTAAGACTATGACCAACGTGGCATACTGCACACTATGGTGATACACTAGAAATCTAGATCCATGGTCTATACAAAAACAAAAAACCAAGAAGAGACTGCATGGAGTGAAATATTCCATATACATAGCTAAAAATAAAGTAAAATCTACCACATTCCACTGCATACTCATCATGTGAAAATATCAAATTGCTCAACCTCTGACAGGACGATCAAATGCATTTTCAAATACATAAATGGGATATAAATTCACGTCTCATAAAACATTTGCTGTTTAGACTATGCAAAGCACTTACAATGAATCTTCACTCAATGTTTTGATAAATACTGGAATGATTTTCCTTCTAATAGATTAGCTCCACTTTACAGATGTGATAACTGAGAAACCAAAGGGGATGCTTTCCAAGGACACTGTTCAATATGGTGTCATAATCCAGAATCTAGACCTGGCATTTTCTCATTTCAGTTCCTGTGGCTAGCATTCCACATCAATATAGAATAAATTTAAAGAAGGACAAGAGAAATCCTTTGAATTCTGAGGTTCCTGACATTAAGTCACCTCTGATTTTATTGATCTGCCTGCCTAGAATGGCTGGAGAGCCTGCTTCAATAAGAATGGAAAGTCAGACTTGCTGCCTGCTAGCTGAACCCTCTTTTATTTAAGGAACACTGACTTCTCTGGCAGTTACAACTTCTCTGAGCCTTTTACTATCCCTTCCAGTTCAGTTTCATTTTGCTTGATTCTAGCTGGCCCTACGTAAATCTTTTATCATATAAAAATGCTCCCAATTCTTTTGCCTGATAACTTGAAGAAAAAAAAAATGACCCTATATGAAAATGATGGGGATGCATGCAAACAAGCAGCGGTTACATCAAGCTGTGACTGAGAGCCAGTATAGGGCAAATCTTTTGAAATCAGGCAACAAAGGAGAACCAGAAGAGGTCGGCTGAATAACCTACTAGCAGTCACTAACAGCAGTACCATAGAAGAAAGAGCAATTTGACTGGCTGTGACCAGTGGTGGTCTCCTTGAGTAACTATATTTCTACAGGAGAATCCAAATCAAGAGCTGTAAAATACATCTGAACCATGTATTTCTACTGGCGTCTCCCCTACCACCTCCTTGCAGTTCCGATGCCCTGATTCCACTGCAGACCTTTAGTTTACAATAAAACGATCACAGCTTCATTCATTTGCAGCCCCTTGAAAGCCCCTTCTTTGCTCTGCTGGAAGATTTCGCTCTTTCTGAAACAAGTACGCCAACAGAGCTACAGCATATTACTGTTGCCTGCTGTATAATTAGCTACAAATCCACAGCACAAAACTACAGGGATTTACAGGTGCCCTGGATTCTGCTTTTCCTTCCCCCTGGAATCAGTTAGTCTTCCTTGACAAGAAGGGACCTTGGGCTACCCTAATGATATATTGAGAGTTTTAAACTCGACTCTCCAATCTTACAAGTCTAGAGTGCCAAAACAACACAGCAGAGACTGGAAGCTGAGCCATGGATACAGGAAAGCACTCTGGTAGGCACTTAAACCTGCTGAGAATCTTCTCTTCTGCCAGCTGCTTGCATCTTATCAGCAGACTACCCTGAATGAAGGAAGCAAGCACTGTAGGATTTTATTTATTTATAGCTCATTCTGGCCTGCTAACTACAACCAAGTGCTCCCATTGCTAAAAAATGCTACAAGTTGGATGACTTTTGAGTGTCTCAGTACGAGCCAAAGAAGGGTCTAATCTCTGGGTGTCAAAGATTATCAGAATTCTCAAGAATGACAGCAGGCTGCTGATTAGTCACATGAAAGGCTTCTCATTTCTAAACTTCTTCACAACCTTCCTCATAAAAAAGGAGGTCCAGAGGCCAGCCACCGACAGCTAAACACTGAAGGTGCCAAGCAGCCTAAACTCAGTCGTGACCAAAACATGTGCTATCAGAGGAAAACATAGCCGACCTCTTCTGGATGTAAGACACGAGAAAAGGACAGTGCTTGAATTAAAACATTGTAACACAGAAGGCCAAATTTGCAAGGAGTAAATAGCAGAGAAGGTACAATGCAACTTGACTTAACTAAAGCATCGATTTCCATCTAAGAAATAGGTGGAAGTAAACACCAATAGGTCCTCACCCATTATATACGTAGAGAAACATACAATAAAGTATACTTCCACCTCCTGCATCAATTTTGATGCTTCTTGTTTGAATCACAGATTAAAAGTTAAAAATAATGAACTATGTTCACTAATGTGTATTACTCACGAAAATCATCTGGAGTTTTAAATTTCATACTCCTAGACTGTCATAATATGCACAGCCACATGAATTGCCACAGAGTTTATGGGATAATAGCTTTTACACGTTTGTATAAATATAGCTATATTTTAGAAGATCAAATACAGAGGCAGACTAAAGAATTTATTTGTTTTCAGATTATTCTGAGTTACTTAATATGCCCAAAGCAAGCTAAGGGAAATCCTGAATGTAAAATGAATTGGTGAATTGTCAAAAATAAAGACATTCAGGACGATGCTTTAGTGTAACAAGCTTTGCCATCACCAGCACCAGCGAGTGATAAACTAGGGTTTCAGAACGAGAAAAATGTCAAACACACACATACCTCAGGCTCTAAACCCTGAGCCTCACTGGAGGAAGAAAGAGAAAACGGAATGCTAAACCATATAGTCTGAGCTCCAGGATTAATCCGTGTAAAACAGTGGTTGAACTTACTAAAGAGCTGGGTTGATGGAATCTTAGACCAGAGAATTAAGTCCTAAAAGTCTGGATAATAATAAAATATTCTCTTACTGTAGACCAGCTGTCCTGACTATTCCTGAACCAAGAAAACGACTGAAGACACTCAGTAACTTCTCCTTTAAAAACTGCTAACTGGCTACAAGTTACCTTTAAAAAAAGACAGCGACAATCCTCTCCCTTCAAAAAAATTCACATTTAATAGGACAAAGCCTTTAAATGCTAAGAAGATAAAGAAGGAAAAACACACACACCCCCCCCATGTGTCACATACAGATAGGTTTCCTGCTACGCTAAAGTCAGGAAAATCTCTGTAGCTGCTGTTCCAGTGAAGGGAATGTAAGAAGAAAGGGGTGTATCTAGATTAGGAGCTTCCCTGAGTGAAGCTCTAATAATTGGATCCTCTGGTGACTAAGACCTGTGGATGTCAAAAACTTGCAACTATAGTTCCCATAAAAAAGTTCAGAAGTCTTGGGCAGAAGATCAAGAATATGATAACGTTGCTTGATTGAAGCCCATCTCCTAGCAAGAAGGATGATGCAGAAAGTCACAGAGATTAGAAAATAAACGGTTTACGGGGCTGGCCCCGTAGCTGAGTGGTTGGGTTCGTGCGCTCTGCTTTGGCGACCCAGGGTTTCACCAGTTCGGATCCTGGGCACGGACATGGCACCGTTCATCAACGCCATGCTGGGGCAGTGTCCCACATGCCACAACTAGAAGGACCCACAACTAAAAATATACAACTATGTACCAGGGGGCTATGGGGACAAAAAGGAAAAATAAAATCTTTAAAAAAAAAATAATAAACTGTTTAGTCAACCGCTACTTTTTAAAAAATATATTGAGAAGAATTAGGAAAAAACACAGTCAAATTATACTGAAACACAGAGTAACTGAATGTCAAGCAAAAGTCTCAGTCAAGCAATGAATAAGTGCTAGAGATCTGTTGTACAACACTGTACCTAAAGACAACAATAATATATTGTACACAAAAATTTAAGAGCAGAGATCTCATGTTAAGTGTTCTTTCCACAAAAAAATAAAACTATTAAAAAGTACTGAAAGAAGTCAAGCCATACAAAGTCCTATGATGAATTTAAACAAAAATAAAAAGGCACCAAACGTGTTGGCCATGTACCTACTGCCTAAATGTGCTAAAAAAAGGGTGTCTTCTCCTTTCTTAGAGGCTGCTCCATGGATTTGCATTGGCAATTGCTTGTGTTTTGCCTACTTCTCTAAAAATCAAAACATGCCCGAATGGGACATGGGTTTTCAATCCAAACAGCATCCAAGGCATTTTCCTGAAAAAATTCTCCACTGTTCTTAGTTTGCAGACAGAGAGGCATTTTTCATCCCAACCCACAGGGGCTAAATTACTAGTCAAAAACAAATGGTAGGAATGGAATTCCACCAGGTGACCCTCCACACAACAAGAGACTGTAGTCTTGCTTTGATAATATAGCTTAGAAAGATACTCATTTCTAAGGACGTGCTGGACAAATTTAGTCTACTTCAAATGAAGGCCTGGCTAGGAATGTGAAGACCAAACGCCTGGGGAAAAATACAAAAAATTGGTTAAAGAATGTATCTGTTTTCTCCCTCAAGAATTTTTGGTTTGCTAATTCCAATTGGGAAAAATATTATAAAATTCTGTTTTGCATTGATAAGTAAAATATGTATATTCATATGCCTGTTTTCTATTATCACAGAATAATTTTTAATGCACATATAAAATACTGTACCATTTCTATAGTATCAGATGTGGATAAGTCCTGTAACTACTTAAGAACAAGCCACATAAGGATGAGAATTTTTCTTAAATCTCTCCTAGGGGTACCACCATTAACATAAAACAACGAAAACTCAGTATGATTGTCCAAATTAATTTTTGGTCTTGGGTCAAGCTGTTCATGTGGCTACAAGGTGCTTGAAATACAGCTGGTCTGTATTGAGACATGCTGTAAGTGTAAAACACACTCTAAATTTTAAAGACTTAGTATGAAGGATGGAAAAATATCTCAATTTTTATTACATATTGAAATGATATTTTGGATATAATAGGTTAAATAAAATGTTATTAGAAGTAATTTTATGTTTCTTATTACCTTTTTAAAATATAGTCAATAGAAAATTTCAAATTATATATGTGGCTTGCATTATATTTCTATTGGACAGTGCTGGTCTAGTAGTAGTGATTCTCAACCGTAGGAGTTCAACAGAGTTATCAGAGGAACTTTTTCAAAGAGTGATCCTCTGGTTCAAAATGAATCAGAATATTGGCAGTCAGGATCCCAATGTGTGCATTTTTAAAATACTTCCCAGATAATTCTGAGAATCATTAATCTAGAGGTTAGTGGACATAGTTGTATCCTTGAGCCTTACAGGACTGAGAGTAGAATGGATGCCGGTAGATAGTCTCCTGGAACTTATTTCTGTAGAATAAGAAACAATATGCTTACTGCCTGCTTGTTCAAAACAATAAGAACAGACAAGAATAAAAGTACTGGAGTTAGAAAAAAGTTGCATCTTGCCTCAAAACTAAAACTAAGAGATCTTAGAATTCTTTTGTAAGGTGAGCAGGCCTCCCATGTAATAAAGAATTTGACTGGCCTTTCTCCCTGGTTCCTGAGAGAGACTCTAAACCCTTAGAATTTCTCAAGTAATAGAAGTGTCTTCATTATTCATGAGCCCCTTGGATCACACTTGGGTTTATGCTAAGAGATGATATAACTCAGGACATGGGCTGCTCACTAGAAAGACCAACCATGTGACTAGAGGGTTGGGGGCTTTGAGCTAGCTGGACCTCTGAGGAGGGGAGAGGGGCTGTAGACTGAGTTTAATCATGCGGCCTACCATTTAATCAATTATGCCATGGTAATGAAGCCCTTATAAAACCTCTGGACAGTGAAGCTCAATGGAACTTCTTGGTTGGTGAACACAATGATATGCTAGGAGGAAAATATATCCTGATTCCACAGGGAAAGAACAAGGGAAATTCCGTGTTTAGGTCCCACACTCAGACATTCCTCTACATGTCTCTTCATTTGGCTGGTCCTGGTCTATATCCTTTATAATAAAACTGTGATTGTAAGTACAGTGCTTTCCTAAGTTCCATAAGCTGTTCTAGTGAATTACTGAACCTGAGGGGGTCATGGGAACCCCCAAATTTGTAGCCAGTTGATCAGAAGTATGGGTGGCCTGGGAACCCCACTTGTGGCCCTATCTGAATAGGGGCAGTTTTTGGAGAACTGAGCCCGTAACTTGTGGCATCTAATGCCAGGTGGTTAGTGTCAGAATTGAATTGCAGTTGGGGTCAGAATAAGGTAATAACTCCAAATTGTAACAAAAATATTTTTTTAAAAATATATATAAAATCTTATAAAATGAAATTCAAGTAGCAAATCAGTAATAAGTGAATAAGCTCTACTCTAACACTGAATATATCACTCTGTGATTAAATCTAATAATACATTTTACATTCTTAAACTAACAAAAGGACTTTAGATCTAAAAAAGCCTTGAAGCAATTTTAATATTTTTCTGATTTTCACAAAGATTATCTTATCTTTCCTTCTTTATTTGCCCTAATCTTCACTTTTACATCTATGCAAATAATGACAATGATAATAATAATCCAGCAGTTTATAATTTTATATCCACACAACCAAGGAAGACTTTAGATCAGAACTACAGTTCTGTTCTTGTCTAGTTTTTATCCATACATACATAGAGGTGTGTATACCTCAGACGTTGGGAGGGACAAGTACACAAGTTTTAAAACCATATCAGGAATAACCAAGCTTCACATGCTAGAGATGGAAAGGTAAATAAGATTCCTTAACAAACAATTAAGAAGCATTTCTCTCATTTTCCAGTTGACTTTCCCTCAACAAACTGGACACATATCCTCAAATAAAAAAATAGGACAGGGAGAGCAATTCAGAAAGACAAGGGGAGCAATGAGGAGGGAGGGAAATCAGAAGCAGCTCTGCAGTCTGACTACAAATCACTGCCAAAAGGGAAGAGGTAGTAGAAAGCAGGGAGAAAGGAGAATGTCCTGAGAATTACAAAGAGCACCAGTATAGCATGTAGTTCTCTACAATTATTCAGGGAATGCAGGAAAAGAAAGAAGACGGAGTGCTGAGCCCATGTGTGCCATGAGTACTTCGCCGCTCGCTGAAGGACAACCATTCGTTTCTAGAATATGAGATTCTGAAATCCATGGAGGCAAAAATGTACTGAGAGATGCTTGCTAAATCAAGGATATATGCTTCTCTGCCAGCCATAAGGTATTTTTGAGGTAGAGAAGTGAAAGGATTTTCTGAGACAAAGAAGAGAAGTACTTTTTCTGAAGATGTCTCTGCTCATCTGCTGACCTCTGCTGGATCAACAGTGGCATCCAGTGGCCAAAAGTCTCAGCACAGACTTCTTTGTCTCTAGGAAGGGTTTCTATTGCTTTGGGTGAAGTGGCAATTCAGAACAAAACCATTTCTGGTGTCTATAACTAAGGATCCCCAAAGACACAGTACTTGTAATACAAAGTGAAGAACCAAAGGCCATAAAGAAGAAATGGAGGGGGGCAGCTTAAGATTGGCTGTGGTATTTATATTTCCTGTGGTATTACTAAAAAGAATGAAAATACAGCAGGGGATGAACATATTGCATAGGTGGAATTCCTAGGTTTTCACTGCCTCAGAATACTTTTTAAAAAATGAGTATACAAGATAAAGTATTTTCATTTTAAAACCAAAGCAATACTGGAACAAATTTCCATATGTATATTTTATTTTTTAAAGGGCTTAGGAAGGGAAGAATAATGGAATCAGCAGGGCTTAATTAAGTAATTTACTTGGATTTACGTTTGCTTCTGAAGTGTGATTTTTAAAAACTGATTGAGTTTCAACGGCTAAATTCAGGTGTCTGTTTTTAGGGAGATAATGAAATTGGCTCAGGTATAACCTTAACCCATAGCAAACATACAGAAAAGAAAAGCATCCCACCCAAGCTATTTTTATATTCTAACTGTTAACTTAAACTGCTAACAAAGTGATTTTCTGGCAAAGTTCCCAGCATGTAAAATGCTAATAAATTCTTTCTAACTTAAAAGAAAGAAAAGAACTATGTTTCCTCAGTGACATAATACAAGCAAAAAATGAATGGATTAATCCTAAACTTTTATCTTAGTCCATACTTTCTCTCTCCAGGTCAAAGATCAAAAAAAAGAAGTGGGCACCAAGAGGCTCTTCTCTAATGGTTTAAATTTGTTCATTTTCTGCTCTACATTTCTAGCTAAAAAAAAAAACAAGGAACTGTCATACACATTACTCCCCTCAACTCTCCTGATAGAGTTCTGGCTGGCTCAGGTGCACAGACCAGCTCAAACTCACCTGTTTGGATGAGATGTGGGCAGCATGAACTGGAATTCCACCACGCAGGTGTTGTCCTTAAGCTGGCGGTGTTGTACACTGTTAAGTTCATAGGCAATATAAGCCCTTCGAACATACACCTGGTTAAAAAGTAATCCTCAGTAAATATACTTCAAAAGCAGAAACTAAGAGATGGCTAGCCCAGGAAAAAGACAGTCTTAAAAAGAGGTATCTGATGCAGAAGAAGGTGGTTTGCAGTGACAGAAGTCCCAAGGCTCTCTCTGTGCATACATACCTTGCTTTAATTAATAAAACTGGAGTCTAAAACTATACCCATGACTATAAAAGGAAACAAAACTAGCCTCTCTCTGCTGGACACATCTAGGTGTGTGGTAAACTTTTCACGCTAACCTAAACTCTGGAGAATGTTTGATCTTTAGCGAAAGAGAGAATACAGAACCACGACCATTAGCTCATTAAGCACGATGATTTCAACAGAAGATAAAAGCAAACAGTGAGAAAACGGGAGGTGCTGATTCTGGGCCACTTAAGGAGTGAAAAGAGAAGACAGAAGCAATCGTAGTACAGTTCAACTCTTTTACCATCTTGTATCTTTGTTTTGTTCTGTTTTCTAACTGGCCAAAATCAATTTTAGGTTATTTTATCCCCTTAAACCCTAGGCAAAAGCAGTAAGGCACAATTTGACATATAATATCTCAAAAACATTAACTTGACCCAAGAGTTAAAGAAACAGCAACAGGCTGTATCTCAGCAAAAACCATCAGTCCAACCTCTTGCACTTCACAGCCAACTTGCCATGCACATAAAATGCTATGTGGGATTCTACCAGCATGTGAGGTATATAGAGAGGTCTCATTAAATGACATGAAAGCATTGTAAGACACAGATACTTTAAAAATTTGGTATTTACTGAGTAGGATACATTACCCTCTACCCATAGAATACAAATAAAAAGTAACCAAAAAGAGCTGGCAACAGATTATAGTGATGTCATATTACATAAAATAATCTAAAAACATTTAGATTCTTTTCCTCATTTTAAAAAAACATCACTTGGTAATTTTACAGTAGTATTCGGGGCCTGCAATTTTTGTGCTTAATGAGGTAATGTGCTGTAGTGGAAACATAAAATCTTTGCGTCAGATTGACCTAGCTTCAAATGCAAACTCTTCTATTTATTATCTATGAGATTTTGGACAAGTCATAACCTTTCAGAGTCTCACTCTCTTCTTACTTCATAAAGTAAGTGTAGGATTAAATGAGGAAAATAAAGCACCTAAAACACAGTTCATTAAACATTATTACCTTCTTTCCCATGACGACATAGTTCATAAGAGCTGCCTGACAATTTCAAATATAACTAAAATCCATTTTATTTGGCCCAAACCACAAAACAGTACATGTTTTGATCAGCCATGTATTTTTTCATTTGTTATGTTACAGGGAATCCTAATTCATTATGAAATAGGAGAATTCAAATACCTGGAAAGTAGACTATTGAAAAATTCTGGCAGCTATTTTCCTTTGACTGGAGCCCAGAAGCTGGTGATGAGTTCAAATGAAACACTTGAGTAAAGTAAGATCATGGTTTAGTCTTTATCATTTCAGAAGAAAAGAAGATTCCACTCTTAAGAACCAACATTAAGGCCAAAGAAAAAGGACTCACATCATAGCCAAACAGAGAAAATCAGCTAAAAACCAAGAAGAAGGTCATGTCACATTACTATGAAAGCTTACCTCTAGAGCTGCCATCCTTACTACCTGGTTGCTGTGATAGAAGAAGTTTGGAAGGACATCAAAAATAGATGTTTCAGACAAGATGAGTTTCTGGAAGGTACAAAGGCAGGCTTAAACCATTACATCCAAAAGAGAACAATTTCAATGGACAATATTTGGTATTTGAAGCATTTAGTGAAACAAGAATTTTGTCCTTGAATGTCATGTATGAATACCTTTTCTGTGCCTCAGCTACAAAATGGGAAAAATGATAATACCTCTTCTCATAGGACTGGTTGTGAGGATTAAAAGAGCTAATATATGTAAAATTCTTAGAACAGTGCATTAACAATACATTAATGATATACTAATATAGGTGCTTATGACTATTATTATCCTTTCTGACATATATCTGTACTCTACTTCTTAAATATTTTCTCAATATTCCACCATGCTAAACCAGAGATTTGAATCCCAGTCGAAACCCTATATTTCAACAATGAATCAAATAAACAAAAACATCCTTCTCCCCTCTCTAGGTTCCCCAGAAGCAAATCTGACAGAAAGCCTGAAGATTCTCTTGGCTAGATATAACAATATTATCCTTATTTCCAGGTAGGAAAATAGAAAGTCATTCCTGAGAACATGATGTTGTTTAAAAAATAATAGTCAAAGCCCTTCCAATTAGTAGTAAAATTAGTCAATATTCTTTTACAAAATTGGCTCTATATAAAGATTAATAATAAACATTAAAATAAAATTAAATGATATTTAAGTAGCTTTGTCTTTAGAAGACCAACAACTACCTATTTATACTTCTGATTCAAATATCAGAAATCAACCAGTGCTACCACTTAATTCTGGCCCAGTATACTTCCTTAATAAAAGCACAAGAGGTAAAGACTTCAATAGAACACTTCTATCAAGGCAGGCCTATTTTACTTTTAAGCTAAACCATAATTCTAACAGCAATTTTTATGAAAAAATATGCATAAGTATAAATTATTTTAGAAAGTTAAGGTATGAAACTTCATTACACAGAAAGTAAAAATTGACTGATTGATTACTTAATTAAACTTGCTTGAGAATAAACAGGACAAGAGTGCAGAGTGGTAGAAAAGGACTGTATGTATACCTGCAAGTTCTCAATGCAAAACTGATGTCCATACATGTCAATAGCTGATAGGAAGATAGACTCTACTTGGTTATGGCGAAGCTCATATGATGGCAAATGGGAGGCAATAAGAACCTAGAGTGAAAGCAAAATAAGAGGCATAAGTTCCCGAGGGAGTGATTATTCTAGGCTCCTATTAGGCAGCTCTGATACAAAAGCAATAAATATAAATCTGTAAGTGCAGGCATCAAAGATAAAACAGACACCAAGTAAAAGAACTTCTAGGTCCTGTAACATAAAGCCAATGCCACCAAATACAGCATCTCAGTTGACTCACCATGATTTGTGTTGTGGGCAATTTCCCACGGGGGTCAGGGGGAGGGGAGAGAAAACAGCTTCAATCAAGTTCCATCAGTGCATGTGATTTACCATTGCAAAGCTGCTAGTCCTGGGGACTGCATGACTAGCTGTTAATTGGGAATCGGGTCTGGCAGGGAGCAGCTGTGGGGAAGGTGGATGCAGCAGAGCTAACCTTTTGCAACTCTGAAGTGGAAAAAAAGACTAGGAAAAGCTGCTCTGACAGCCCCAGGTACTCAGTACCAAGGAGAAGGCGTCAGGATGTAACACCAATGCATGTGATGGGCAAGAGAGTGAAAGCAGTGTCACAAACAAACAGACACACGGTAGGACCTGAACACTCTCAGTAGGTCTCTGAGAGGTTCAATAACTTGTAGTAGTTCAGTGACATGGATACAATTGTAGAGAAAGCAGAAGGTCACTGAACAGCTTCAAATGCTGCTTCCTTGTCAATGCCCATGCACAGAAACACAAAGGGAGCACCAACTCAGCTTCCCTGCTGAAACCTTTTGGAATGGATATGAAGACTACAGGGTGAAACTAACTGGACTTCTCTGGGGTCGTTCTGATTGCTATCACCTAAGATTGATTTCATCATCTTTCTGCTTTCCACACTTGATTTTTTCCTACACAATTAAAAGTTTTCAGCACTTCTAAACTCCCCTTGGGAAGTAAGAAATATTGAGTCTATTGCCTTCCCTCAGTTTCCTTTCCTCCACATGGCTCTGGTTTATTATCACAGAGCTACTAGGAAGGGTAGGAAACAAAAACAGGATTTTATAATGGGGAAAGGGCTGCTATTTTAAAAAACTCAATGTTAATCTTTTCCTTTTTCTTTAAAAAACATATACCAAATGAAAACATTTGTTCTGAGGTCAATGAGACATAGACAGAAAACTGCATGATCTTTGTAAGATGATTGAGTAAAAGTTAATTGTTTCTAGGACTGCCCAATCTATGAAAATCATTCCTCTCCCAAGATAACCAATACATGCCCTTACCTGGCGTGCTCGAAGTGCCACTTTGGCATTGGTGGTCTTACTGAGTTGAGTTAGCTCTGTGAGGATATTCAGCAGCTCATCAGTGAGAGTAGGGTCCCGGCCACACAGTTGATCCTAATTATTAACGTGGAACAAGAACATACACATCCACATTAAAAAGAACTGAGGTGGACAGGACTTTGAAATGGGAAAAGCGAATAAAAACAAAGTTGAACATAGCTGGATTAATAAGAAAATGCAAACGTTCTGCTATTTTTATCCCAAATAATGTGGTAAAGAAGATCCCAGAGGAAGCTGCTGCTAAAGAGAAGCAGCCCAAATCCCTCAGTCATTCAGATTCAAAATTCCTAATGTATTTCTTTATAAATCAACATTATACTTTTAACATGCAGAAGAAACCATCAGAGACCATTAAAAGGGGTCAGGGGATTCTGAGTAAGAAATAACAGACGATCAAAGTTTTAAGAGGTTTTAAATAATCTAGGGACTAAAGGCTCTTCTGTTCCCTCCCCCACTTTTGGAAAGAAGGCAGAATAAGGCAAAAGGAACCACTTCTGGTGGTTTTCATTCCACAAACCAAATGTTCAGCACCTCAGAAGGTTGCAAAGCAGAAACAAAAGAACAAGTTATTCATTTATAAACACACACTAAATAAAAACACCATCTTATTTTCTGACAACTCTGAACTCAAAATCATTTATCCTCTTGCTGTACCAAGAGTCATTCCATGATATCTAAACATGGTGAATCCTTAGAGGAATTAGAAGGAAAAAACCAAGCTCTTACTTATCCATAGTGTATTTGGTATTGGGTCCTTACCCTCCTAAAAATTAAAAATTAAGAAAAAAATCTGTATCTTATTTTGAGAAAAATACTTCTTCTCCAGTGGAATATCAGTTTATTCCCTAAATTCATCCATTATCCATGTAATTTTCATCTAAGCTGAAAAAGCAGACAGTCTTCACAAACTTCTGTCCTTTTCGAAATTTACAGAGCTATTTGTAGTAGTAGTTCTTAACACCACACCATATAAAATACACACGTTTAGGTATAGTTCCTTCTACTCAGTTTGAAATAACTGCCTTTACATTTTAGTGAATTTTCATTCTCCTTCTACTATCAACAGGACATGAAAGATGATCAGACCTCAAAAGGCTTCCTGTTGTTGCTTTTTAATCTTCCCTATACCTCGATTATCAGCCTTTTTCTTGAAGAACCTCCATTTCATACTTAACCTTCCCCATGTCAGCGAGACTCTTTATAGTCCTCTACCACAGTAGTATAAAGAAAATCTTGGGACTTTGGGGGAAGATATGCATTTCCCAAAACACTTTTTCCACAACCCCCACTACCGTCCACACCACAGGGTAAAGAGTTTTGGAGTACTCAACACTGTTATGCTGGAAAGAAGGCTTCTCAAACATTTTAAAGCAGGAAATACTTTCTGGTTCGCCAATCCACCAACCAGTGGTCTGCTCCAACTGTCCAGAGTTGTAAAACACATGATGGGATTTATACTTAAGAAAGTTCAAGTATTGTTTTCACCTATTTAATGCAGGGAATTCACTCATCTGAGTGGGAAGAAGATAAGCTCCTATTAAAGTGAGTATGAATCCAGGGTTTGGTTGAGCAGATAGTCACAGACTTGAGGACCTTTCCACCTATCCTAGGGCATAAAAGCAAAGAGGAGGGAGAAAAGGCAATTCAGTCTCACCTTTGTTGAGATCTAATGAGCAAAACAGAATTTCAAGGGAATATATAAAATCACCAGAAACAAGACCACAAAAACACAGAAGGAAAGAAGAGACAACAGCAGGTAGGGAAACCAAGATAAGTTCTTTCTTCCAAAATCCCTCTTTACCTAATGTTCCTAATAGAGAACAAACATTCATTTCTGAGGACTTACTTCAATCATCAGATCCACTGAAAGATCTAAAAACCTAAAAAGGGTCTTGGATAATACAACTCAGCTACTTGGCAAATAACCAGATTAAAGTCTCAACATTAACAACAAAATCCAACTTGACAGTATAGGAACACTCGCCACTTACCCAACCTATATCAGATTTGGTATAGAATGTTTTCCCTTGAAAGGAAATTCAGGTTTACCTTTTGAGATTAAACTAAAACAAATAAATAAAAGTGGCATTATCCTCTTACCTAACTACAGATCATGTTCTAACTTAACAAAACACACAAAACTACTTTTTCTAAAAACCATTTTTCCATTTCATCTTTCTACTATGTGAAAAAAGGACTGAGAAACAGGGTAGGGAAAAATAAACAGTGTCTGTAAGAAAAGTGAACCATGGACTTTAGAAAAAATAATATAGAAATAATTTTTCATTCAAAATCACCAACTGACAATCTTTGTGGGCTCCTTTTGATAAAGTTCAAAAAACAGATCCTTCTGGGATACGAAATATCAAACAGAGTATGAATAAACCACTACTTTCATTAGTTTATCTTGACTTGGAAATTTTCTTTTCAAATATTATTTTCTCCATTGTTGTCATTAATACTTAGAAAAAGATTGGCAATAGAAAACTATGTGTACAGTAATCTTCGCAATCCTCTCTTGTCCTTGACCTAGACAGAGTGTTTACGTGCTGAAAGAAACCACCAGGGGATGGCAGACCATTCTGTTCATCAGAACCACCCATCCTAAGATGCAAACATCCAAAAAGGAAGCTTACAGCCCTCTATCCTAGTGACAGGCTTCCTTTGGGGAACTGGACAGCCCAACGTCACCATCCAATCCTGGTGGACATATTGTAACAATGACATTAAACGGTGACTATGTCAGCAGATGTGTTTCCTCAACATAAGGAGGTTCGTTTAATGAGCCTACCTGCTGATTTTGGGATTACAGGGCACTTGCATAAATCTGAAGGCTGAAGTAAAAATTATTATTCAGTAACAGTTAAGATTAGTACCACAAAGTTATTTGTTTTTATTCTTAACCTGGATGGTGCCTAACCACAGGGAATAGTTCAGATTTGCAGAATTATAACAAACATGCTTAAGTGTCAAATCCATAGCCAAAGTTATACAATTGACTGCAAGAAGAGCCCAATATAGTCCAATTTCATCTTAGCATACTAAGATTTGAAGGCAATTCAAAATGTAGAGAATGTGACCTAATGTATAATGTTCTCAAGACAGTAACTATTATTCAGCTGGGTGAGGCACTAATCCCAGTGTCAGCAATGAACTGGCAGCTTCTTCCAGTCACAGCTGGATGTTCTGACATTCCAAGGATGTCATGGGACAGATTTAACAAGAAATTGTTATAATCACACTTATTCAGTAAACTTGGGTTCACTGAGAAAGACTTTTCTTCTTTACTTACACACTGGACAAAATTATTTGCAGTCATGTTAAGAGGAGGAAGCAAAGGCGCTGATCAGCATTTTAAATGCTCCCTGTCTAAATCAAATCAGAGGCTCCTAGGCATGTCACTACTCATAAGGAAGCACAGTTAATATCATGTGGACCATACCAGAAATAAGATATAAGTAGTGAGGGGAAGACTCCTCAGCATCAAAGTGGCTATCGGCTATGTACTTTGCTATCTAGACAGCTATGAGGATGTTGATGCTTTTTATTGGTACAAAATTCCTGGGGGCTGGCCCTGTGGCCGACTGGTTAAGTTCACGCACTCTGCTTTGGCGGCCCAGGGTTTCATCGGTTCGGATCCTGGGTGCAGACATGGCACCACTCATCAAGCCATGCTGAGGTGGCATCCCACATGCCACAACCAGAAGGACCCACAACTAGAAATACACAGCTATGTACTGGGGGGCTTCAGGGAGAAAAAGGAAAACTAAAATTTTTTTAAAAAAAGAAAAAGAAATTGCTTAATTTGGCTAAACAGTCCCTTAAATATCTCTAAATAAACAAAAACAATGTTCTCAGCTCTAACTTTTTCCTATAAAACTAAACTTAAGATATAAGAGCTTTCAAAAAATAAACTTGGGCCAGCCCCAGTGGCCTAGTGGTTAAGTTCGGCACATTCCACTTCGGTGGCCTGGGTTCGGTTTCTGGGCACAGACCTACACCACTCATCTGTCAGTGGCCATGCTGTGGTGACAGCTCACATACAAAAAGAGGAAGACTGGCAGAGGGTATTAGCTCATGGTGAATCTTCCTCAGCAAAAAAATAAAAACAAACAAAAAAAACACCCAAATCACTTACCATTAGTCTTTCAGACTTTGTTTTCCATTGTGGCACGATGTTCCTCCAAATGGAGGAAACTGGACAGGATTTATGCATTTTACTTTATCTCTTGCATTCCACATAGGGTGAAAGATTAGAAGAAATATGTTTGAGAGTCCTTGAGGCAAGTTACCACCAGGCAAGTTATGCTAGTACCTAGAAGTGACGAAGGCTTCTTTGGAGCAACCCATCTTCTATAACATTGATTCACAGAAGCCAGATGTTCTTGATCCCTCTCCACTAGGTTCAAAAGCCCCAGAAAAAATCATCTGGCTCAGCAAAGCACACCATCAACATTTCTACTTACTAGAAAGCAGAGAGTGAAATGCCAGGCACATAATCATCAATTAGGAAAGCAAGGTAAGCAAAGAAAAGGGAACCAACAGAGAGCCCAAGCTGGGGGAAACAAACGCTACCATGTCCAGGTGATACGTGTGAAAGATAGTAACACCTACAGAAACTGAATAATCCAAACAACTAAAATGGCTCTGACTAGTACCACCATTAACGCAGACGCGAGGTGGGGATGGGGGACCTGACCATTGCCAAAGAAGAAAAGAGGAGGCCCATGTCTGGTATTCAGTAATATCAGATCAGAAAGGAGCACCTTTTGAGCTTTCATCCCTGCTCCTTAAATCACTGTTAGCTGTCCCTCAATCATATCAATTAACTTCTTGATTTCCACTCCTCTAAGATGAGGTGAAAATAACTGATATTTCAAAAGAAATTTAATGATATGAAAACCTACAGAGCCTATTATGTTTACTGTTTTGTTGTGTTTCTTTAAAGAAAAATGTGAAATGCCAGAAAAAAGAAAAGGACAAATCCATCTTTCTGGTTCACATCTTCAACCTTCTTCCTCCTCTCCCTCCCCCTCTCTTCCTCATCCTATTCATACAAACCCAAACACTAACAAACAGCTCTTTTCTCCAAAGAGTTCAGCCTGCTGGAAAGAAAGTTTGGGTACTATCCATGCAGGTAAGAAGTAATCAGTATGACAGGGTGGGGGAAAAAAGAACAGCAGCAAGTCAGAGTCCCATTGGCTTCTGCCTGTCCTGACTGGCAAAAGCAGAAAGCAAAGCCTCAAACCAGTTCTCTGACAGGGCCCAACGCCTCTGCAGCACCCCCCGTGTAATTACACACTTGAGTGACTGGACTCTGAAGAAAATTGAAGGCCTGAGCTCCGAACAGCTGCCATTTTCTCTCTCCATCACACCAACGTGATTACTTGAGAAATGAACAGCCCCGGCTCAAAGCTACTCCAGAATTCTCAGAGGAAATATGGCTCCGTGTTCCAATAATGAGATTCTTAAGGCAAGCGTTACTTACAATCACTCCGCAAAAGGAGCGAGCCGAGCCCCTATATCTTACAAATTAGAATTTAAGAAACCCAGCGACAGTCTTGGACGATCATTACTCTTCTGCTGCTCCAAGGATTCTGGGCTTTGGTCTATTTTTAGTGCAGAAAACTGTTAAGTCCTTAAAAAGGTAATCATAATAAAACGAAAACTCACCATAATTAACTTCCTAAAAAGGCAAATTCCACCCCATTTTAGGTCCAAACTGACAGATTCTTCCATTTCCTCATCATTTCCCTTTTCTGCGAGAAAGTCTTGGTTTTATCCAAATGAGAATTAGCAATCCTTGTATTAAAATTAAAAAAAAAAAATCTAACTAGTCAGAAATTTCTTCCCTCTTTTGACTGAGGAAAAAAAATAGCAAGTTGTCATAGATTGTATCACTTCTTTGCTGAACTCTGTCACTTGGGGAAGTTGAAATATTACATAGTGCTGATATTTTTTTTTCTTTCAGATGCATCTTCTGTTTTCCCCACCATCTAGCCCTTCTACAGTAGCAAAGGTAATGAACTTTCCCTGTAATTACATATTTTTAAAAGTGGCTATTCTAAAAAACGTTATATCCTTGAGAGTTAACCAGCTAGGCAGATAACTCAATGAGTGGCACTGTCGCTAACCAGAGATGGGAGGTAGATAGTTTCCCTTCATTCTGAACTATGAAATAAAAAAAAAAGCAGTGAAGATTTAGTTTTCTTCCTCCAAAAAGAAATGATGCAATTAAAGTACCAAACATGCCAATTCCACAAAGGGACAAGAAAGGAAACTCTAGGAGCAAAAAGGTACCATACGCCCCTCAAAAATACAAACACGCAGCAGCATGCAATTGTTCATGGGGTGGGGGACTCTAAGAATAGTCAGTCCTATTGTTCTCTGATTCCTAGAATTAACTGAACCAGAAAAATCTAGCGGTGAAGGACTTACAAATCATCTTTAAAAATCCTCAAGCCCACAAAAATTCTACCCACTGGTCAAATGTACATTAGTCCTATTCACATTTACTAGTCTCACCTCTCTTTCCTACTTTCTACTAATTCTCATAGTACTAGGTTATGGAGATAAAAGCATGTATCTACTACCAATACAATAATTGAAGCTCAGATTTCCATGTAAATAAAACAGAAAGGGAACAAAAAAAGCCCATAATAAATTTAAATTTCTTTGGTAGAGGAGGGACAGTACTGGATTTCTAACAGTTGTTTTTGGTTTTTAAGTTTTGGACATGAGAGCCATTGCTTATATTCACGGAACAAATAAGAGTTACAATGAAAAAGTACACTGGCTAGATAAGACTAAATTTTAAAGCTACTGTCATGAGTGAAAGTAGGAATGGAGAAGCACAGGGCATCTCTAAGTAGAGTGAAGAGGTTTGAATTCCTGTGCACCACTATATGCAAAATAGCCAGATCAATCCTTTCCCCCCAGAGCAGGTTCCTTCAGGTCAAAGACAAAGGTAGATGTGAGAAACTGTTAATGCACAACCCAAGTACCACTCAACCCACAATTATAAAAGACAGGAGGGGGGCCAGCCCCATGGCTTAGTGGTTAAGTTCGCCTGCACTGCTTCCCGTGGCCCAGGGTTTCGCTGGGTCAGATCCTGGGCACGGACATGGCACCACTTGTCAGGCCACGTTGAGGGGGTGTCCCACACGCCACAACCAGAAAGACCTACAACTAAAAATACACAACTATGTGCTGGGGGGAATTAGGGAGAAAAAAGCAGGGGGAAAAAAAAAGAAGAATGGCAACAGTTGTTAGCTCAGGTGCCAATCTTTAACAACAACAACAAAAAAAGACAGGCGTTTTTCTCTGACCACAGCCATGAGAAGAAATGCTTTTTCATTCCATCAACCATCCTTAAAGGTTCTGAAAAATGATACTCACAATAAGCATTGTGACCAGAAGATTCTTCTTGGTGACTTGAGCGTGAGAGAAGATATAGTTCAGTACAGTGTTCATGTCACTCTTGTTCTCCTCCCGAAGGGCAAACACACATTTGTCATAGTGACCTGCAAGTAACAAAAAGAAATGGTCCTCATCCATGTATGAATATTCATGTTTACATGCCATTTATTTGTTTTTAATAGGTCTATAATGGACCTGATAAGCAGTGAGAACAAACACCTTAAGAATTTTCTTAGATGGATTTGTACAGAGTTGGCAGCATGGTTTAGGAAAAAGAATGCTGGACTAGGAGTCAGGCAATCTGGTATAAGCCCTGGGCTCAAAGCCTAGCTCTGTTACCAACTTACTATGTGCTCCTGGGCAAATCACTTTACCTCTCTTGGCCTCATTTTCATTAAAAAAAATTGGGAGGTGAAGGGAGGGTGTGCTTTAGAGTCTGAGGGGTTGGGGATAACTCTAACTCCCACCCTTACTCTAGAGCCTCTCATTTAGCTCCCTGGAATGATCTCCTTAGAAAAGAGGATTCTGCTTCTTAACAAGAAATGTCAATAACATTAAACCTGATGATCTTTAGAGTATACCCCAGTTTGCAATTCTGGTTCCACGTGTGACTCACTGAAAATGTTTCATCCTAAGTAGAAGGAACAGTTTTAGCAAAAATAAAACCATATAAACAATCATTAATATCTTCAAGAAGGATGGCTGCTACCTCCGCAATCAACATTTTCCTCTCTAAGTCCACAAAACAGCTAAGCAATACTTAAGAATTCCAAATCCACACTAAGGCATAGATCAAGGAGAACCTTGCATTAAGTCAAAAGGTCTGTAGGGAGAGTACAGTTATGTATATTTTCACTGGTCTTTCATAAGGCCACCAGGGGCAGGTTAGTTCTGGCTGGGAAAGCTATGTTTTGCAACAGAAGCATAAGCTTCAGGTATACTGTAGTAATATCTATGGTGGGATATAAGCAATATTCAGTTCTTTAGAAAACACTGTACCTCAGAATTAAATTTCCAAGTAAAGGAGAATTAGTGTTTGAATAGCCTCAAGAGTCAGAATTTTATGAAACTAGGGAAGGATTACCACCTCAGTTCCGACTCCATATTAAGTTACAAATCAGAACAGTGGCATTACCATGGATTCCTAGAATATTGAGTACATTCAATCAGGGCAACTCTGCTTTTATCTGTTTTAAATACTAGAGATTGACATAAGATTTTTTTTCAAAATGAAACTAGAACAAAATAGAAGCTGTTTAAAAATTGGTTATCCTATATGAATTCATATTTTTCCTGACCAAGACTTAGCTTTGAAGTGAGAACAGAAATACATCTTGGCAACAGGAATTAAGAGGACCACGGGAAATAGAAAGAATATTTACCCTGGGGTAGGCAGGGGAGACACTAAGCAGAAAGCAAGTAATGATACCACGTGTTCTCTTTTTAAAAACTTTTAATGGTGAAATATACATTCAGAAAAATAAAATAAATACCCATGTAACTACCATCTATGTTAACAGAGTATCTTTAGTATCTTTGAAGGATCCTATGCGCTCCTTTTCAGAAACAACTACTAAGCTGAATTTTATGCTAATCATTCTTTTGCTTTTTTCTTTACTTTTATCACAAATATATAGTTTCATTTTCCTGTTTTTCAATGATAACAATGGAATCACTGTGTATGGATCCTTCTGTAACTTGTTCCTTTCCCTTAACGTTACGTTTTTGAGATTGATTCTTTTGTTCACATGTGCACCTTGGTTTACCCATTTTCACTGCTGTATAGTAATCTATCGTAGAAATATGCTAGAATTCAATTATCTATTCTACTTGTGTATTTTGGGATTGTTTCCTATCTTTTTTGCTATTACGAACAATGCTGCCACAAGAATCCTGAATATGTCTCCTAATAACATGTGTAAGAGTTTCTCTAGGATATATTATCTAAGAGTGAAATTGCTAGGTTGAAGAGTCTTAAAAAATTCCCCTCTATTAAGTATTGACAAACCGTTTTCCAAAATGGTCTGCACTTTAGAAATTTGTACTTCCAATTACAGAAACAGGGAAAGAAGACCATGTGACTTTTTAATTTTTGCCAATCTCCTTGTTGTTTTGTCCACATTTTTCTTATTAGTAATGAGACTGAACATCTTTTCATAAGTTTGTAGATCATTTGTGTTTCCCTTTCTGTGAATTATCTTTTTATATCTTTTGTTTATTTTTGTATTAGGTTGTCTTTTACTTATTGATTCACACTAGTTTTCTATAGATTCTAGGTACTAATGTTTCTGTTAGGTATATGTTTTGTAAATATTTTCTCCCACTTTGTGGCTTGTGTCTTCAGTCTCTTTATTATCTCTTCACGAACAGAAGTTCTTAAGTGGGGTTGAATTAATCAACCTTTTCCTTTATAGTTTGCACTTGCTGTGTCTTTTATGACAAAATCTTTCCTATTCTGAGGTCATGAGGATATTCTCCAAAAAATTTAGTAGTTTTGCCTCTTTAGTACATGTTTAAGTCTCTAACTTATCTGGAATTGATTTTTGTGTGTATGGTGTAGGTAGGGATCCAATTTCTTTCTTCGGTTTTGCAAATGAATAACCCATTGTCACAGTATCATCTATTGAAAAGTATACCCTTTCCTCATGATCTACAATGTCTGCTCTGTTATAAAGTAAGTTTGCACATATGTGTGGATCTGTTTCTGGGCTGCTATTTTCCATTGGTCTATTAACCAACATTAGAATCTCTTCATTAACATGGCTTTATAGCAAATCTTGATATTTGGACAAATCCCTCCACCTTGTATTTCTTTAGAAGTATCTTGGTTATTGTCAAACCTTTCTTTCATGCAAATTTTAGAAGTAGCTTGACAAATTCCATGAAAATATCCTACTAGGATTTTTATCAGAATGTGATTGAATCTACAGATGAATTCAGGGAGAATCAATACTTTGCAAGTGTATTTTCCAACCTAAGACCACAATATTTATTTAGGTCTTCTTGATTATTGTCCACTGATTATAATTTTTCTCCAAAAGAGGCTTGTACATTTTCTGTTAGACTTATTCCTTAGTGTTTCACTTTGGGTTGCCTTTTTTTTTTTTTTAGGGAGATTAGCCCTGAGCTAACATCTGCTGCCAATCCTCCTCTTTTTTGCGGAGGAAGAGTGGCCCTTAGCTAACATCTGTGCCCATCTTGCTCTATTTTATATGTGGGACGCCTGCCACAGCATGACTTGATAAGCAGTGGGTAGGTCTGCGTCTGGGATCCAAACCAGCAAACCCCAGGCCGCCAAAGCAGAGCATGCAAACTTAACGACTATGCTACTGGGTCAGTTTGGTCACTGTTTTAAACGACATATTTTTCTAAATTGCTTTTCTAAACAACAGTTATACCATAAAGAAATACATTTGAATTTTCTACATTAACTTTTATATCCAGCAGCCTTGCTATACTTTAAATAATTCTAATAATAAATATGTGGCTTCTCTGAGGCTTTCCAGGTAGATATCATATCATATCTAATAGTGGAAGGTTTATTTCCTTATTCCTTTCCAGTCCTTGTACCTTTTAATTCTTTTTCTTCTCTTACTGCCCTGGTTCAGACATCCAGTATGACAATGAATAGAAGCAGTGATAGCAGGTGTCCTTGTCTTATTCCTAATATTAAAAAGAATGCTTTCGGAGGGCCAGCCCAGTGGCTTAGTGGTTGGGTGAGCACCCTCTGCTTCAGCAGCCCAAAAGTCACCGGTTCGGATCCTGGGTGTGGACCTACACACTGCTTATCAAGCCATGCTGTGGCAGGCGTCCCACATATAAAGTAGAGGGAGATGGACACAGATGTTAGCTCAGAGACAATCTTCCTCAGCAAAAAGAGGAATATTGCTGGCAGATGTTGGGGCTAATCTTCCTCAAAAACAAAAGAAGAATGCTGTCAACATTTTGCCATTATGTATGATGTATGTATCCTATAGATTTTTTTGTGGAAGATCTTCACATAATTAAAGAAATTCCATTTCATTTTTCGTTTGCCAAGAGTTTACCATGAATGGATATTAAATTTCTTAAATGCTTTCCCCCCCATATCTTGAGATGATGACCACGCTTTTTCCTCTTCTAATCTATTAAATAAGTTACATTAAATGGTTTTTCTAATATTAATCAGGCTTGCATTAATTAAAGTGGGATACAGCAAACTTGATTTTGATATTGTATATATTGCTGGATTCAGTTTGCTCATATTTACTTGAGGATTTTTGCTGGTTATGATTGGCAGAGCCATCCTTTAAAGGATGTAAAAGGGATCAAAATAGAAGAAAACATTAGAAAATATTTCAAATTCTATGGTGTTTCACTGCCATCTTGTGGCAGGAAGCAACATCAGCAATATGTACCTTTAACATCTTAGCCAGGGTGTTTCACATTTAGAAACTTTAGACATCATTTAGTGAAGCTCTTCAGAGAAAGCCAGGGATAAATTCCACCTAAATGATACACTAAAAAATACTAGAAAATCTGAGCCTTTTTCAGATGCCTATGGTCCAATCCATGGATTAGCTGCTGAGAGGCAAGCTCTTCAGATACGGTTTCTCAATTTCAACCTGGTCATGAATAAACCAACTCTCACTACACAAGATCAAGAAGACATCAACCGTGAATGCTAATCTCTACTAGAAAAATTATCTCAGGTCCTTCCCAGAAGCACACTGAATTCATAAGCTCATCAAGTTGTGTTTTGTTGTTCTTTCTTTGGCACCCGTGGGATATGGAGGTTTAGTTTTTAAGGGAGTGGTGAAAGGAGACAGTTCGTCAATGACAAATGTTAGTGACAGGATGAACTAGCTCAGCTGTTGCACAGTCGTAAAGGAGAAACTGTCTCAGATACAGAGTCCTCAGGAAGAGGCTTACCATTCTGGAATTGTGTCTCTACTCGCAGGTACTGTCGCAGCAGATCCATCACCACAGCCTTCATGTGGCCTCGGATGCCACTTCGGTACCTAGGCAAACATAAAAAGTCTCCACTGAAAAACCTGAGAGGTTAACACTACTAAATAACAGACTATTAAACAATAAACCTGGGGCCCAGATTTACTTTCTAGACTTTCTACCGAACTGCTTTCCCTCTGAATAGAGGGCAGGACAGGGGCCAGCCTAGAATCAACTAACCAGATTAATTTAAATTTCAAGCCTAAAAGAAACCCGGCTATAGACAAGATTCTTTTCTAAAGAAAAAGAGAAAAAAGGAGAACAAAACAAAATCAAAAACCATGTGAGGGGCCAGCCCGGTGGCACAGTGGTTAAGTTCACACGTTCCGCTTCTCGGCGGCCTGGGGTTCGCCCGTTCTGATCGCGGGTATGGACACGGCACCACTTGGCAAGCCATGCTGTGGCAGGCGTCCCACGTGTAAAGGAGAGGAAGATGGGCACAGATGTTAGCTCATGGCCCGTCTCCCTCAGCAAAAAAGAGGTGGACTGGCAGTAGTTAGCTCAGGTCTAATCTTCCTCAAAAAAACCAAAAAAAACCACAAAGAAACCCACGTGATAGCCCTACCTAACAATACCTTGGTAAGTTCCCACTGCTTGGTAGAAATGATTACCATACCCTTGAAATAGCTAAGAGATATCTGAAAAATTTATAAGTATCTGAAAGTTGAAAACGTTCTGTGAATATTCCTTTAATTCAATAGTTGGCTCCATAAACTAAGAACAAATGTCACATTGGGCCCTGTGCCAGAAGAAAAATTAGGAGTTTCAGCAAAATTGCAAGGCAAAAGAAAACAATGAAATTTCTGTGCCTTAATATTTGACAGAAAGATGCAGATTAGAAAGGAGTAATCAGAAATATTGAGTATGAGCGTTAGCTTTAGCTCACAAGTCTAAGATATTTAGAAGATAATAAGGTATTTTCTAAGATGCAAGTACTTCCTAATTTCTCTAAGTCGAATCTCCTCCTGACTACTTAGAAGAAAAGAAAGTATGGGGATGGACAGGTCTGAGAATCCAGAGTTACATGTAAGTACCTCTGCACCAGTTGGACAATGCTCTGAGTGTTCATGAAGAAGACTTCCCGCTCAGATTTCCGGTTCAGTGTAGCTGCATGACTATCTAGGATGTTGGCAATCTAAAGCATAAGAAAGGGAAAAAATGAAGCCCAACTCAATGAAGGGACCCAAAACATTAGCTTGTATAGCATCACCACTAGGAATCTTCAAAATTTAACATGACAATTACCATCTTTCACTTGTTGGGAGCAGCTAGAAGTTACTGGACATAGTTTAGGGGCTTGTGTTAAATAAGCAAGCAACTTTTCTTTCTTTTCACTCTTTCCCAGATGAACTAAAGAGTGCATCATAAAAACTACCATCCTACCAGAGGCCCTGAGAGGCAAGATACACTTAAGGTCAAGGTCCAAACTTTACTCCCCACTTGCCCAGCTTTACTCTCTAAATATAAATTTGCTTTATAGGCAAAGGGTAGGTATGCTGCTGAGGTAGGAAGGAAGTCTGATAATAAAACTATGAATATCCCTCTACTTTAAACTCACCCAAATACTTCTAATTAGGGCATAGCCCCAAGAACAAACCTCTATGGAGTACGTGGCCAATATGCTTTTCTCATAACCAGAGATACTTTACACTTCACAAACAGCACTTTCATTATTGGGCTTGTAGCCTGAGGCAGTTTTGTGAAGGGCAAAATGCTTAAAACTGCAAAAGCACAACACTCAGATAGTAAGGAAGATGCAAATAGGAAGGAATCCTACAACATGAACTCCAGCATTGGTAGCCGGTAGAAAATGATAGTGTTACTCTATAAATACCTGCTGGCTGGGAAACTGACAGAGGACAGATGTGATGTTGCTAGCATACTGAGCCATTTCCTTCTTGATAGACTTCTCCACATTCGGGGGGATACGGCCAGAGACACTGGTCATGATATCTTGCAATTCTAGGAGAGGCAAGGAGGGATCTCTGAGGGTCTTCATCAACCGCTCTACCCAGTCTTTTACCTGAGAAGGAAATAATAAAATAGGATCCAGACAAAATTACCATAATCACCCAAATAAAATGATATATCTGAATTCACTATTATATAGTATTTACTGTGAAACTGCAATATAAGCATCTAACACTGCCCTTGTTCTCTGGTTTAAATTGCAATTAAATGTGAAGTCAATGACACAGCTAAGAAGCAAGGATTTAAAGACTTCAAATCCCACAACTAAATATGGGAGAGTTCCAGGCCAAATAGCTTTCTTTCCCTCCTTATTAAAAAAAATTCTTATGCAACTTTTAAACTATCTTGGAGAACAGGTACCTTATTTGTACGTCCCTTCCCCAAGAGAAATGATTCATACCCTGCTGCTAAAAAAAGGATCTGGAAGGCAGTATCCATTCATTACGTTGACCAGATTATCCAGGACATAGTGGAACACTCGATGGAGCTTCTCGCCTCTGAGTGCTGTGCTGTGGATCCGTGGCAGACTACCCGTGTGAAGCTCAGCCTGTCAACCCCAATGAGAGATCAAGTCATCTATTCAGGGTACAAACACACCACTGCAACTTAGATTCATCATTCAAGATCAAGACATCCCTTCACCATACCCTACTATAAGGAAAAGTCAATGGAAGAAGCATCATGAGGGAATCACAGAATCTTCGTATTATAGTAACCCTTGCAAACTCTAGTTCCATAATACTATAGGCACAAATACAAGGCATAAGATCAGGGGGAAAAAGTTTAAGAAAAACTGTCAAACCAAGCATTAATATCACTTGCTCCTCCAAACTACCCGCCATGTAATCAGCTCTTGGAGAACAATATTAAAACTACCTTCCTGCTCACCTGCTGGACCTTGCTGGGGTTGTCCAACTGCATTTTGGCTATTACACAACCAGGGTCAAGAGCTGCTCCAGGCCTTTTGACATAATGGATACAGCCAGACTCTGCAGCTGTTAAGGTCATTACCATCTTCATCACCTACAATGAAAAATAAATAAAATTAGAGTTTGACCTCTCTTTACACAGACGAATTATTTAAACAGGTCAGTTTTTCCCTCAGCATCTAGGTTGGACTATATCTAATTCAATCCAGAAAAATGGGAATCTATCAAAACCTCCAGACTACAAAGGAAGGCAATTAGAAAATTTTTCAGAACCTAGCTTTAGGGATTAATGACAGCTACTGACATTTCCTGTTCCTAACGTTGAAATCCATTTTGCCATAATTTGTGTTTTTACTTATTTGGTACTTAGAAGTGATGAACAACTTAGCCTCCTCACACTCACGGATCCAGGTGCTCACTCTGTCTATCTACCTAGGATATCCAGGCCAAAACCTAAGGCTCATTCTTTACTCCTCTTTCTCCTTTATCTACCAACTACCAAGCCCAGCCAAGTATATCTTCTAAACCTCTCTCAAAAATCTTCCTCTCTTGCTGTCCCTTTGGTTTAGGCCCTCATCATTTCTGGTCAAGACTACTTCAAAAACCTCTCAACAGATTTCCCTGCCTGGTATACACCTCCAAGAAGGTCACTAAAAGCAATCATTCTAGACCCCAAATCTTATATCACTTTTCTGTGTAAAATCCTTCAATGATCCCCACTGTCTTCAGGATGGTCTAAACTTCTCAGTGTGTCTTATGAAGTCCTTCACAATCTCAAATTCTGATTACTGATTTACATCTTTGCTTGCCATTTCCCATTAAACGTTGGTCCATTCTCAAGCAATACCAATATGTACTTGCAGTTCCCTAGATATACCATACTCCCTAGCTTCCTGCCTTTGTACACGCTGTTCCTTCACCTTTAAACATTCTTCCCTGTCCGTCTTCACCTGGTGTATTACTATCGATCTTTCAAAACTTATATCAAAGACTGTCTTTCAGGAAGTCTTTCCTTACTATCCACCCACCTCTACCCAGCCCCACACTGATGTGGGTTAGGTAGCCCTCTGCACTTTTTGCTTAGCTCTCTCAGAATTCACATTTCATTACTTGTCTGTTTTGCGACCCCACTCCACCTATCATATTTTTTCTGTGCAACCAGCACTTAGCATAACACCTAACACTCAATAAGTGCTGTTGCCTAGTATCTATTTTTAGAGCTAGAGATTCCTCATCTGTCAAAGAAAAACTGTGAGCTTTCTACTTGTTTTTAAAATCTTAAGGTTCATAACTCCAATTAAACCAAATGATGTTCTTTCTTTTCTATTTTCTATTTCCTTTCTGTTACTCTTCAGTCCTAGTCCAATCCAGCCAACACTTTTCCCACCTTCCCTCCCATGACCCAAAAGTCCAATCACCACCCTGACCTCAATCTCAGCATAGCACTGGCCAGCAAACACATGGCCTCCATCCTCCACAATGTACTGGATCAACTTCCCAGCAGAAGGTGAGCGCATCACTGAAGGGTCATTTTCCTTCTCAAACACACATGTTTTATTGCCAATCGTGATGCGATACCTAGGATATAAGTGGGAGTACGTAAGCCAATAAAGCACCTCAGCTTGTAAAGGAGAATGGTAGAATAATGTCAGTCTTAAAAAAAACAAAATGTGAAAACTTTATTCATACACACACACACACAAACACACACAGAAGATCCATTCTATCTTTGTTTACAATGCTAAATAACCAAAATTTCCTTCAATAAGAGTCAGATTAAATAAATTATGATACATCCATATAATGCAATACTATACAACCATTAAAAAGAACAAGTACGTCTATGCAAAAAGAAACAAACAAAAAACAAGATGATGATGATGTAATAGCTAACATTTCTTGAATCCTTACTATGTCCCAGGCAATGTTCTAAGCACTCTACACATTTACTCATTTAAATATCACAACAATACTGAACGACTGGTGTTGAACAGTCTACAACATATCTTAAAGGGAAAAAATAAGGTGCAGAACAGTATCTAAAGGTTATTTTTATTTGTGAATGTATTTAAAAGAAAACACCATATGTACATATATGTAACTTGCATATGCACATAGCAAGAAACTGTTAACAACGGTTGCTTAAAAAGAGGGGAAGTTATTTTTCATTGTCTACTCATATGGAGTGGCAGAGACAACGTTTTCATTGTAAACACTTTTTGTACTCTTGAAATTTTTGGTAACTGCATGTACTGTTTCACTTTTTTTAATTAAAAAAAGAGCACCGGGGGCTGGCCCCGTGGCCAAGTGGTTAGGTTCGCGTGCTCCGCTGCAGGCGGCCCAGTGTTTCATCAGTTTGAATCCTGGTCACGGACATGGCACTGCTCATCAAACCACGCTGAGGCAGCATCCCACATGCCACAACTAGAGGGACCCACAACGAAGAATATACAACTATGTACCAGGGGGCTTTGGGGAGAAAAAGGAAAAAAATAAAATATTAAAAAAAAGAGCACCAAAAAAGGCCTTGAAAAATCCCAAGAGCTAGTGACTGCTGAGAGGAAAGGTTGATACAATGACCAGCAAATGGACCTCAAACAGCCACTCACCTATCCACTTCCTCCTTCATGTACGTGGTATAACTGCTGCCATCATAGGACAAGAGCAGTCCTCCATCACTCAGCCGATGTACATCTACTTCTACACACGAGCCGTTCATGACCACTACATAGGAGTTGGGGGACTGTCGAGTCACCTATAGGGAACAAGAACCAGAAGGGACAGTCAGTGTGTCCCCAGGTGGAGTCTCAGAAAAAATTCAATACCTCAAAGATATAGGTAAGGAAGGTCTGTCAGAGAAGAAGAAAATTCATGGCACTGGTGCTCTTAGCATCAGTCTGTGGGCATGGCTCAGCCCTGCTGCAAGCAAATAGGGTGACCTTAGATGCTTCCTCTCCCTGTTCTGGTTGCTCTCTGTCCCCTTTAACGCTTGGCTGCAGAAGTCAAGTTGAGAAACAACTTAAATATTTCATAGAATCATACCGCTTCAGGCTACTGACACAAATAATGACCGTAACTTCACTAATACCCAGCCGTGCAGTAAATCAAACTTTCTTCCTGTCTCTTGACCTATAGAAAGCAAGCTAACAAAGAAAGAGAAAAAACAAGCTGTAGGCTTCAGTGGGTTTCAGCATACCTTAAGCACATACTTGACTCCTTCATAGATAAGTTCAACATCTACTGTATTCAGAAGGGTATGAGCAGGAAGGACTTGACCCCTGAAAGAACAACAATGTGAGAGACACTTCTAGAAAGTTCTAAAAGTTTATAAGGGAATCTCAAAAGTTATTGATTAGAGCATTTTCTGGACTATCAACTGGAAACAACCTAAAGGACCATGAGCAAGAGACTGGTACATAAATTATGAAAAAGCCATGTAATGGAATATTATGTAGTCATTAAAAAGAAAGATGAAGTCTTATGTACTAACATGAAATACTCTCTAAAATACACTGTTAAGTCAAGAAAGCAAGTGAAATTGTATAGAACAGTTTTAGAGTATGCTGCCAATTATCTTTTAAAAAAAACAGAGGTGGAAAGAAGAATATTACATATATATGCTTATATAAGTTTACAATAAGCCTAGAAGGTTAAAGAAGAAACTGGTAATATGGGTTGACTAAGGGGAAGGAAACTGAGTGGCCAGGGAACAGAGATAAGAAGGAGACTTTCCACTATATACCTTTTCGTGCCTTTTGAATTTTGAACCATGTGAATATATTACTTGTTTTTAAAAATAGACAAAATTAAAACTTAAAAAAAAGCCCCAGTATAATCAACCCTCACCTACTCCTATAAACTGGGACTTTATCTGGGGTCTTAAAAAAACAAAAGGCAGTAGGCCATGGCTGGGAACAGGGGAAAGGGAAGGACACTGCCAAGGAGGGAAATATTCTCAAGAAAGACTTTTGATAATAATAGAGGGAGTGATAAAGCAAGCGTGACAAGTTGTTAATAATCGGAGAATCTGAGCAAAGAATATGCAGAAGTTGTACTTTCATGCAACTCTTCTATTACAAGTCTGAAACTATTTAAAAATACAAGCTGAAAAAAACATGTTAAAAAGGAGTGGGGAGCTTGTAGAGGAGATTACACGTGATACATTTGTACACCAGTAGGAAAACCATTTAACTAGGTTAGAGATTGCATGTTGAGAAACAGAAATAAGTAAGACTCGACTGCTAAAAAAGGGCCGAAGTCTATAGGGAGTTGAAAGTCACACTGAGGGATTTAGATTTGATACAGAAGGGTAATGTGAGCTGCTGAAGGTTTTAGTCCATGAGAGTAACATATTGAAAGATATTTATCGTAAGACTTGAATAACTGAAATCTTGGTTCAATTTTTAAAATTTTGTTTCTTTTCTTCCTTTTAGACACCTCAAATGGGAGCTGATATAAGTCTAACAACACAGAAGGAAATAAAGTGCCTGTGATTAAAGTGCTTTAAAATGATTAGCCTCTTGGAAAATTCCTCCTGGGACTCAAAGGCACAGCTTAGTCTCCAAAACCAGTGTTAGAAATTAGTTTAGCCCCATACCATCTGATCCTCTACTTGAAAGACTCATGAGGCCATCTTGAATATCAGCCTCAAGTATTAATTCCTGAAAGGTGTTGCAGGTAATATAGGACATATTCAGGGTTCAAAGTAAGAGAAAAATACCAGATTTTCATCACCAGGTTCGAAGAGATTTGATGCTTGTACAGGACTGAATGTTTACTTCAGCTGGATTCCAGTTTTTAAAAAGCAACCTATTCTAATTGTGGTGTAAGCTAATTTCTAGAATCAGAAGTTAGAACTCTAAAATAATTTGCCATAAATCCTATATCCCTTCTCTCCCCTGCCCCATAGTCAGTTAACAACAGGTAGCACTCACAAGCTGCCAAGAACAGAGAAATGAATAAATGGGTCTCTGAACTTTAGTCTTGCACTCAGGACCATCAGTCAGCCTGCACAGTCTGTGAGAAACAAAGCCTACCTTTCTAAGGAGTGAAGGAAGTTAGAGATGCTATTCCGCAGGCTCACATCTGCCACGTGGAGAGCCCCACACACAACGCCCAGCATGGTGTCAGGCCGCTCTGCCTACAAGGAAGAAAAAGAGAGCAGATCAAAAGCATGGTCACTTGGCACCATGGCCCCTCAATTTAAATCAGGCTCAAATATACTGTGAAGAAACAGACAGTATTGAGAACCTCCAGTCTTATGCCCCAAACTGATTTTTTAGATAAAAACACATTTACTTTTAGAATTTGAATAGAGGCCTCACCTGAACAGAGATGAAAAACATCTTCCCCTTCACTCTCCCCAAGATTTCCACTGAGCCAATCAAAGAGCAGCTCAAAAGCAAGCTATTGTCAGAAATAAATTCAAAAAGGTACAAAGATCTGGCTATTGATAATCTCAAAGAAAAATGGTATATAACCAAAATTTGGACCTTCAGATAATTTACGTGAATCTAATGATTTTATACAAAATCTTGGGTAATTCAGAATACTCCAGCAATTCAGGAACAAGGGGTAACTCTGTCGATTTAAATGAAGCCCCTCATTAGCACTTGGTAGACAAATGTAAAAGTTGGTAACTGAACCAGATTTAGCATCAAATGAGGAAAGAGAAAGCATTTCAATCCCTACACTCCTCTCTTCAAATATATCCCAGGAAGTAACACTAGAACATATAAAATGACTGCATAACACAGGCACAAGAACTCTTACAGCGCTAAAATTACACTAACTCCTAAATTTTTCCAAGTAGATCAAGAACCACTCACATTAGAATAAAATAACTTTTACCTAGTGACATGGACTGATCATACAACAAGTCTATAAAAACTCAATCCCAGGGGCTGGCCCCGTGGCCGAGTGGTTAAGTTCACGCGCTCTGCTTGGGGAGCCCAGGGTTTCATAGGTTCAGATCCTGGGCGCAGACACGGCACTGCTCATCAGGCCATGCTGAGGCGGCATCCGACAGGCCACAACTACTATAAGGACCCACAACTAAAATATACAACTACGTACTGGGAGGATTTGGGGAGAAAAAGCAAAGAAGAAAAAAAAAAGAAGATTGGCAACAGTTGTTAGCTCAGGTGCCAATCTTTAAAAAAAAAAAAAACAAAATCCCCAATCCCAGAAGCTGTTTCTGCAAACAGAGAAACACACACCTGTACTTTTTCCGCTATCAGTCTGTCCAACCAGCCAGTGTCAATTCTATTCAACTGAAAGCTTTCAGTCTCCAACAATTTGATCAGATATTCAACTGTAGTTCGAAAGTCACCCCGAATAGACAGCTCCTTCAAAGCCACCACCATGTTTCTGGGAGAAGAACAAAGGCAGATCTGTTTTAGCAACAAATGTTTAGTGTTTTTCAATCATTTTAAAGAATCGTTTCATTCCTTTGGAGTCTTAGGAAGGAGGAGAGAGAGACAGACAGTTCCAAGAACAAATGACAGTACAAACGTAAGTGTGTTCATTACGTGTGTTCCAGATAGGAGAATTTGCAAGAAGCCAGTAAACTTATGAATTCTGGTATTACCCTAAGTGCACCAGCAAATCACATACATTTCATTACACACAGTACAGAACGAATTATGTGCAAACTATCCTCAGCTTTCACTTACTGGGTTTCCATTATTCCATTTGTTTACTGCTAACTAGAATTAGGGCATAATTCTCCTCTCCTTACACTTTATTTATTTTATTAAGGCATAATTTACATACAATAAAACATACTTATTTTAAGTATACCATTCAATGAATTTGGACACATGCTAATACTTTAATTTAAAGGTTTCCAGAGGCTGGCCCCGTGGCACAGCAGTTAAGTTCACACGTTCTGCATCAGCAGCCCCGGGTCCGCCAGTTCAGATCCTGGGTGCAGACATGGCACTGCTTGGCACGTCATGCTGTGGTAGGCGTCCCACATATAAAGTAGAGGAAGATGAGCACGGATGTTAGCTCAGGGCCAATCTTCCTCAGCAAAAAGAGGAGGATTGGCAGCAGTTAGCTCAGGGCTAATCTTCCTTAAAAAAATAAAATAAAATAAAGGTTTCCATACAATGAGGCAACTGGCTGGGTACAGTCAGGTATTAGCCTGACACTGCATGTGAGAGTTTTGTTTTGTTTTGTTTTCTTCTGGTGAGGAAGATTGACCCTGAGCTAACATCTGTGCCAATCTTCCTCTTTTTGCTTGACGAAGATGGTCCCTGAGCTAACATCTGTGCCAATCTTCCTCTACTTTGTATATGGGACACCACCACAGCATGGCTTGATGAGCAGTGTGTAGGTCTGCACCCAGGATCCAAACCTGCAAACCCCAGGCCTCTGAAGCAGAGGGCATGAACTTAACCACTATCCCACCAGGCCAGCCCCTAGAATGTTTTTTTTTAAGCTGCATTTTCGACGTCTATGGAATGACTTGCTCATTACTTTTACTGCTTCTCAATTAAAAGAAGCAGTCACACAAAGCTTCAGTTAACTTTTGCCAAGTGGAATATAAAACCAACAGTGTCATTATCATCCTATTTTTAGAGAAGGCAGAAATCCATATATTTATTTCCATCTCCCAATTTTTAAATATGGGCAATTTTAAAAAATTAACATTCTGTAAGCCAATCAAAACACATCTGTGGCTGTGACTTGTCAGAAAGTCATTGATTTGCAAGCTCTAGCGTAAACCTTCTTCACTTGAGCAAAGCAGGATATGGCTGTGAAAGAAAAAAAAAGGGCAACTTTATACCAGATGGTTTTTCTGGTGGCATTGCTTTAATTTTGAAAAATTCCACTTACAGTTTTGAATAAATGGGAAGAATTGCAGAGGACAAAATAGAGAAAAATTGAGACTTCCCTACTTCTAAAAAGATTATTAAAGACCAATATTATTAATAAATACTTATGGATTGCTAGTCTATGTGTATAGTTCAAAGGTCAAAGGAATGGCATTAAATGCCACAGGAAGGCATTTAGAAGGAAACAGACAATTAAAAAATACAAGGAACTAGTTGAATTTTGGATATTCTAAAATACCTAAACTGTCAAAACTACCCCTAGAGCCCTACTTTTTAATTGTTATTAATTTACTGTATATGTTTAATACAATATTAACTAATAACACTTATGATACATTAGTTATATTTGTATAAGCTGTGTATATATTTCATTGCACACTGAGTTCTCTTATATAAACAATGTGGACAATTCTCTTATGCCATTTTCATATAACAAGCAGTTCAGTTTATTATTTTAAATGACTATAGGACATTTACAGCTATACCTTTATTTTGGTGACTAATAACAGATCTTATCTGTGATTTATATGATGCCAAACTCTTGGTCAAGAATCGACCTCTCTCCAATAACAATATTGTTTCTATGGAGAAATATGATATCTTTAAAGTAATAATTTTCATAAGTTTATCAAAAATATTTGAAAGCAGAAATACTTGAAAAGGCTCAGAACAACAAAAAGAAAAACCTCTGCCAAACACTGCATAATTTAACACAACATTAACGTAAGTACAACCGAAGATGTATTTCTTCAAAAAGGTTGTCCATGACAGTACTTTTGTAGCAGATAAACGAGTCTCATTCCCTCGCTCACATCTTCACTGAAGATTAGCACAAATTTATTTTTAAAAATGCAATCAAATGATATTATACTCACGAAATTGCTTCCTCTCTGTTTTCTCCCCAGGAAAAGCAGTGACCAAACTGAGAATCAGCAAATTCATGAAGTCCTCCTGCAGCAGCAACACTGAAATAACCCCAAACATTCTTATTGCTACGGAAATTCAGTTCCTGAACTGTTCCTGAGCTGGGCTTAAAACCCTGTCAGGGAAAAAAAATTAAAAATTAAAAAAAACCCTGTTAGAGAATGAAGAATATGAGAGACTGTATTATATTTCCAAAGAAGAGAACATTTATGTACTCATTGTTTAGGCTCTGTGTTAATCACATACAAAAGCAGAAACAAAATTATGCACAATAATCATAAAGACTTGAGAGCCAACATCCACTGCTACAAACCCACTGAGGACTCTACAGTAACTAAAGTAGGATTAAATGACCAATGGAAGAGTGATCACTTAACTTGTCTGCTCTGATGAAACCTCATAAATTTCCCTCCCCAGACGAAGCCCCAAGATATTTCAGAAGTATGCCCTCAGATACTATCTTAATATTAAAGTTCACAGGAAAAATAAAAGTGTAAACCTTTTAAGTGATGGGTTACCTCATCTGGATTTTCACTAGTGATCCGAGCAGCAATAACATGGCCCCTTGGGCAAGGAACGTGAGCAGAATTTTCAAAATCAATGGGAGCATCACCCCAGGGGGATAACCCATACATCATACGGATATCCTTGATTCTGTATAGAGGGATTCCCATGGCAATCTAAAACGTAATAAAACACACATCACTCACTTTTCACAGTTACTTTCCTTAAAATGTGTAGGCTATCAGATTACCTACAAGGCTTTTCATTTTAGTAGCCACCATCTAAAACATTTTAATTTTATAGATTGTATTCTACAACCATTGAATTAGTAACTCTATGTTACTTGAAACAAAATATGTCACTGCAGATTAAGTTGCTAAATACTTCCCACTCCTTAAAAAGTTCCAAATTCCTAATGCAATAGGACATGAATTTCCCTCGATTGTCATTTCTCCATCAAGGGATCAGAATGAAAACATCCAAGGGAAGAGTCAGTGTCAATGGCTATCCAAAAAGTTCAGACAGCTAAAAAGTCTTAACTATATCATAACTACCTCATAATTATCCCCACAAACCACTGGGGGGGAAAAAAAATCAAATCAATCAATCTGTCAATCAATCTGTCAATCAATCAATCAATCTTTAGTCCTTAATTGGAATCCAGAAGAGGTTCCCAATGTTATGTTATGTCCCAAAGAATATGTTAGACACAAATAATATCAAACCTCATCATTAGCTATTACTGCATCCCCTAACACTTGTTTCCTGAGCTGAATGCAGAAAATAATATTGACAGCTACCACTTTAAATACTATAAATATAAATGTGTATTGCCACAGTTTTGCCAGGAAAAACCTTGATCATCACTCTCATGTGGAATTGCTCCAATATAGAATACCAGTAAAAACGTGTAGAGGACAATTACAAACTTGCAAGGTTTTCTATAATTAAAACAACTGATTAAAGCATATTACTTTGAAAGTTTTTCTGAAAGATGACAGTTTAAATCAGATGTGTCTGGATAAAAAATATAATAATATTCCTAGACTTGTACGACATCAGGAAAACCAACCTACACATCACAACCCACACGGCACGAGAGATGAACATTACATGAGACTCAGCTAAGAGGTGCTTTTCTCTTATAAGACACTGGTTAAACCAGTTTTTCAGGCATCTCTGACATTCAGAACTTCTCTAGGCAACTCTTTGGGCCAAGATCAGGGTGACTCACCTGAAGTTGTGCTGCAGGGAGGTTGACATCAGCCACCATCTCTGTACAAGGGTGCTCCACCTGTAGCCGAGGGTTCAGTTCCAGAAAGTAGAAGCTGCCATCCTGGCTGTAGAGGTATTCCACAGTCCCAGCACTCACATAACCAACCATTTTGGCAAGTTTCACAGCACACTCAAAGAAGAAAGATAAACAAATGTAAATATCTCATTTGTCCAGCTGGTGGACCACTGCTTATCTATAGCCTCTCCCTGACTCAAATATCCTGTGTTTATAAGGACCACCAAAGGCTTTTAGGACATGAAAATAAATTTCACCCTCTCTGATTATTACATAAGATCCCTGGTCATGGATGACAAAGCCAAATCAAAGCTGGGGGAAAACAGTATTTTTCACTTGGGATCATGGGCAACCTCACCCTATAAGGCATAAGTACATGCAGGCAAAACAATACTGTGGCAAGACTCTTCATTGAGCTCTAGCTTCCAGCATTGAGCTCTAGCTTCCAGCATTCCTAGTAGTCTTCCTAGAAACATGGCGATCAGCTAGAGACTAGATTTTCCAACATCTCTTATAGCTGGTGACTAAGTTTTGACCAATATAATATCAGCATCAGTTAGTGATATGCATAATCCCTGAATCATCTTTTGACAAGGAAATTGCTTGTCCTCTATGTCTGGCTTTCCCCTTCTATGGACTGAAATATGGTCATGATGCTACAAACCAGTTTCAACCATGCCAATGAGAACATACTAAGAATGGTTAAAACAAAACGGAAAGAACCCGAATCCCAAGATGGCCTCAGGGAGCAAAACTGTCCTACCAGCCCTGGAGAGGTCACCTCAGATTATGATAGGAAGGAAAAATAAATTTCTATCATATCTGGGTCATTGTATTTTTTGGATCTCTTTATTACAACAGCTTAACCTGTACATTAACCAAATTATGAAATTTGGGTAGGATGCTGCTATTTAAAAAAAATGAAAATATGTGATGCTGGCTTAGCAATGAGGTAGTGGGTAGCAAGGAAACGCTGCAAACTGGAAAGCTGGTGGCCTCCTTGTTATAACAAAACATTTGGTAAACTGTCTCCTACAATAACTTGGAATGCAGATAACACGCCAACTAAGCCCTAAGAAAAATGGTTAGAAACAGTCAGAAATTGAAAAAACTAACAGCTTTCATACTCCAAAACTAGAAGTAGATTCTCACCCCAATGCAACCCAATGTCAAAGATCAAATAAAAGAGAAAAAGTTATTTATCTAGAAATCGTGGAGTGTGGTCACTCATCCCTCAAGCAGACTGGAAGCAAATAGTCCAGAACCTTACTAAGTTTTGAAGAAATTGTATTTCTAAACAAATAATAAACCTGGCCTTCAAAAGCCTGTGACAGATAATTAGCATAAATTTTGTGGCCCAATCCTGCACCAGCACGAAGTGACCTGTGAAAGCTCTGCCAAAGAAGGGATGGTCTCCAAAACCCAATCACAGAGAAAACTGAACAAGGAAGAACTTCCTAGAGAACCAAGCCAGGTGCTTGGGATGATGGGCAAGGGATTTACTTCCAGAGAGGAGAACCAGGGGCAGCCAGACGGCTAACTGAGGTATTACTCCATGACATGGCAGGAAATCACCACAATTCCTGCCTAGAAAGATTCAATAACTGCTATGGACCAATGATTACTGTGTATTTTTCATTCTTCTTTTTTCTAAATGGGAGTTATCCTCTTCCTATTCTACCACTGTATATTAGGTATATCGGGGAAGGAGGAATGACAAGCGGTGGATAACTTATATTTCAGGTCACTGGCCCATGAAAAGCCACAAGCACAGTTAATGGAGAGGACTGTAGATATTTTGGACTTTGAACTGAACGTAATAACTGGATGGGACTTTGGGCTGTCTTCTTTGGGGAAAGACTAAGTATGTTCTAAAGAAAGAAAAAGGGTGTGGAAGGATAATGCAGAGCAAGAGGAAAAGACTGAGGCAGATTATTAAATGTTCTCCAGTAATTTTTCTTTGCATCGTTAATTCTCTGCATTTAGTAACAGAATCTCCTGAATTTCAGCTGAGCATATGGCCACCCAGTAAGTGACTACAATTCCTACCATCTCTTGCAACTAGGTGTGATTGTGTAACTGAATTTTGTCCAATGGAATGTGAGCAGAAGTAATACGTGTGAATTCTAGATCATATTTTTATATGCTTGCCCTCCATGTCCTTCTTTTCTCCCTCTCACAGACTACAATGTAAACATACTCTTGTGAGCAAGCTTTAATCAGGAAGATGATGACACCCTAGAGAAAGGGGTGGCATCCTTTCTCAAGAAAAGGCCAGACAGTAATTATTTTCAGCTTTGTGGGCCATATACTATGTGTCACAACTACTTGACTCTGTCATAGCAGTGACAAAGCAGTCATAGATAATACATAAATGAGCATGGCTATATGCCCATAAAATTTTATTTACAAAAACAGGTGGTAGGTTGGATTTGGCCTACAAGCTGTATTTTGCTAACCCTTTTCTAGTGAATGGCCGACCAATAAACCTGGGTCCCTGGCGCCAGCTCATCTTTGAACTATGATGAGAGAGAGAAACAGAACTTACACCTTGTTTAATCCACTGTATTTTGGAGGCCTCTTTCTTAAAGCAGTTAAAGAATACATCTTAACACACACACACACACACACACACACACACACACACACACACACACACACACAGAGGAATTAAACTTCCAACACAGATGACCACATATTTAGCTTGTTTAGAATTCAAGAGAAAAAAGAGATGAAAAATATGTCTCCAATAAAATGAAGACTGAGTCACAATTCCAGAAAAGACCATGTTCAGACCTCTAAACTACAACTATTTCCAAGGGACCCTGCAAAACTGTTGGGGGATTCTTTTCTATACAAAAATAGAGAATATGTAAACTTTAAAGATACTTAGAGGGGGGCCAGCCCTGTGGCCGAGTGGTTAAGCTTGCACGCTCCACTTTGGTGACCCAAGATTTTGCCAGTTCAGATCGTGGGTGGGGACCTAGCACCAATCATGAAGCCATGCTGAGGTGGCGTCTCACATAGCAGAGGCAGAAAGACCTACAACTAGAATATACAACTATGTACTGCGGGGCTTTGTGAAGAAGAAAAAAAAAAGAAGATTGGCAACAGATGTTAGCTCAGGTGCCAATCTTTGAAACAAAAAAAGAAATTTAGAGGACCTTTTAAGAGAGAATGGATTTGAATAAATTCACCTGAAGATTCAACGACAATCAATCTAGAAAATGGAACTACTTGCTTACCATGAGCTTGTTAAAAAAAATAAATAAATAAGATTAAAGATCCCAAACCATTTCTCTTCTTTGTCCCTAATGAAAAGAGTACACTGATTTTTTTTAAAACATACCTGTTCCATATGTTCAAATACTGCTGGAGTAGCAATAGCAGCAGGTGCCTCTTCAATAATCTTCTGATGCCTGCGCTGTACAGAGCAATCACGACCAAACAAAGAGATTGCATTGCCATACTGATCTGCTAAGATCTGTACCTCCAGATGACGAGATTGTTTGGCTAGTCTCATCACAAATATAGGAGACCCAGGGACTTCAGCTTGAACCTATATTAGAAAAGGAAATAAAACAAATTCTTAAGTGGTAAGCATTTTTTTCTATGATAAGCTACTTCAATTTCAATAGGCAGATGCCTAGCAGTGTGAGGGACTGTGTTAATCAGTAATACAAAAATAAATAAAATATAGTTCATGCCCTCATCTATTTTTAAGATATTGCATTCTTAGTTATACAACCAATATTAAATGATGAATACAAAAACATACAAACATCCAATGTATTACAAGGGTAAAAACAAATTATTCTGAAAACACACACACACAAATCCCACAGAAAGGCAAAATACTGTCATCAACTTCAAACAGCCAAATGAACAACTTGCTCCAGACTAGATGCTTTCCTATTAACATGATGTCATATATGATATTGCTGTAGTCAAAGAACTTTCATCTTCATTTCAGAGCATATTGTCACTGGATGCAGAATTCTACACTGGCAATTTATTTTCTTTCAGCACTTTAAAAACATCACAATGTTTTCTGGCTTCCACTGTTTCTACTGTGAGACGTCAGCTATCCTGCAAGTAACTCCTTTGAAAGTAATCTTATTGTTACTCCTCTGAAAGTAATCTTTTTTTCCAGCTGCTTCAGGATTTTCTTTCTCTGTCTCTTTTTAGGGGAGTGGGGTGGTAGATTTACTCTGATAAGCTTAGATGTGGTTTTCTTCATACCTGTCCTGTGGAACTCACAGTGCTTTTTGAATCTATGTTTGGTATCTCTTATCAATTCAGAAAAATTCTTAGCTGTTATCTCTTCAAATACTGCTTCTGCTTCAAGATTACTTCAAATATGGCTTCTGCTCCATTCTCTCTCTTTTCTCCTGAGACTCAAAGTATATGATGTTAGATGATTTCATGTATCCCATATGTCTTTTAAGCTCTGTATCCTTTATGCTCTGTTTTGTTACATAACAAGTCACCTCAAAACTCAGTGGCTTGCTTAGGACGTCAACCATTTTATTGCTCATGATGCTGTGCTCATCTGGGCACTTATTCTTCTGGTCTTCCATGGGGTCACTCATATTATGATTTGGTGGCTTGAGTGGGGCTGAATGGTCTCACTCAATGTCTAGCGACTTGTGTAGTAAATGTTGGCTGGTAGGTCTGGAGAGCCTCGACTGCAACAGCTCATCTCCATTGCATACGGCCTTTCCTTCCCCAGTAAGCTGGACCAGGCTTCTTCAATGCAGTGTTCCAAGAGAGTGAAGGTAGAAACTCCAAGGCTTCACAAGCTCTAGGCTCTCGAATTTAGCACCACTCTGGCCACATTCTAATGGTCTAAGCAAGCCACAAGGCCAGCCAAGATTCAAGGGGTGGGAAACAAGATGCCACCTCTTAATGAGAGAAAAAGCAGTGTCACATTGCAAAGGGACATACATATAAGGATGGGAGGAGTTACTGCAGCCATCTCTGTAAACAATCTACTATGGCCTGCCCTCCAGCCACAATAAGTCACATATCTCCCACATGCAAAATAGACTCACCCCCTCCCAAGACCCCCAAAGTCATCCAATCATGGCATCAGGCTTGCCATCCATTTTCTCATGAGTCATATCCAGAAGCAAATGAAACTTCTTGGGTACAGCTCCTCAGGTGCTATTTCTCTTGATCTAAAGATCTGAGAACTAAAAAGACAAGTTATCTGCCCCCAACAATCCCAATATTTAATGATGAGATGGGGAGCAGATAACTGTAAAAGCACTCCTGTTCAAAGAAGAGGGGATGAAAGATACACAGCAGTCACTGGTCCATAGCAATTCTGAAATTCAAATGGGTACATGTTGTGGGATTCCCTTACTACAGAAGCATGGAATGTCTTATTATTTTAGGGTCTTATTCTGCTCCCTGGGAGTGGTTTCTTAATCCATGACTTCCCTCTGCTCTTAGCTCTGCCCTCTGGGCTCCTGGCTCTGCTCTCCAAAAAATTTCTTTTTATTAGAAATGATTAATGTTTACAGGTGATTAACTTTTTCAGTCTGTTTCTTATTCATAGAAAATTGAAGGCCCAGAGGCCTCTTTAAAGTTTGACCTGTCTCTGTCTCTTTTAGTCCCTTTGGTGCATTCATCAATATAAGTCTCCTGAAAATTTTGTTGGCTTCCTATGAATCATATTGGGGGATTCACTCTTTGCCCCAAAAGACATATCCATAACTTTTCTGCACAGATCTCTCTGTACTTCAGGCATATCAGGCTGCTGTAGGACAACAGCCTTAAGATTCTTACAAGCCCTTTTTTTGCTAGCTGAGAGGTAATCTCCCAGGTACTGTCTTAAATATTTCTGACATTGTAAAGGATCTCACAGGCATTCTTGACTTGGCCTTTACCCTGATGTCATTTTGAGAATCTTTTGCCAGCTCGAGAAACTGGGAATGAGAAACAGTTCTATTTTCAAACTCAACAAGTTTGAAACACCTTCTTGAGCTCATTTCTCTTTCATAGTTCCTTAGCATAAGCAACCTGAAGTATTCAACAGATACTTTCAACACTTTGTCAACAGATCTCTTTATCTAGGTCCACAAGTTCATTAAATACATTCTTTATCTTCCAAGTTACCTCAGGCAATTGTTCCATCATTACAGAACATTGGTACCTTTTTTCCCAGATTCTAATAACAATTCCTTTACTGCCTCTCCAGTCTCCACTAAGAGTTTGTTCACTATGCCTCCAGCTTTCACTAAGAACCTTCTCACCATTTTTCCAGCCTCCACATATGAGGCCAGTCTCAAAGTCAATGCCACATATTTTACCTTTCTTTTTTATGACAGTATCTATCACAACTTTAAATGTTAATTTCTGTGATAGTTATGCAGTGATACCTAACATACCACCCAAAATTTAGTGACTTAGGACACTTAGGATAATTTTATTTTATTTGCTCAGTGATTTGAGCTGGGCTCAGTTGGCAGTTCTGCTGCTGATCTAGGCCTAGAGACACTCATGCAGTTGTAGTCATCTGGAAACTTGACTGTGGTTGGATAGTTTAATACGGCTTCACTTACATGGCTCAAATGTTGTGCTGTCAGCAAGTAAGTCTAGGAAGCCTCAGCTGAGACAACTCATCTCTGCTTCATGTGGGCTGTCTTTCTCCAGAAGGCCTGACTGGGCTCTTCACATGGCATCTGAGACTCATTCCAAGAGAGCAGAAACCACAAGATCACTTGAGGTTAAGGCTCCAAAACGTGTATACCATTTTTGCCACACATCTATTGGCCAAAACAAGTCACAAGGCCAGTCAAAATTCAAAGAGTGGGAGAAAAAACTCTACGCCTTGATGGGAGAGAGGTAAAATCATACCGTAAGGGGGTGTGTATATAGGGATGGGGGAATTATCATGGTCCTCCTTGCAAATCATCTCTCACGTGTTCTTTTTATATTTTTCATCCTTTTCTCTATGCTTTGGTCTGAATTTTCTTCCAACCTATCTTCCAGTTGCTAATTCTCTCTTCAACTGCATCTAATACGCTATTAAATTCTATTGATTTAATTTTAGTTATTGCATTTTCAGTTCTAGAATTTTCATTTGTTTCTTCTTTATGGTTTCCAGTTTTTTGCCAAAATTTTCAATCTTGTCTTTAATTCCATTGAATACATTAAGTATGTTACTTTAAATTCCTTGTCTGATAGATCCATTATCTAAACTCTCTGTGGTCTGCTTCTACCGACTTTTATTTTTCTTGATTTTCAATCATGTAATTTGATATGCCTGCTTCTTTTTAACTGGCTGCTTGATAGTACATTTGAAAAATTAACAGAAATAATTTGAGGTTCTGAACATTATCTTTCTCTGGAGAGAATTTATCTTTGCTTCCTGCTAGTGGCTAGGGATACTAGAAATCCTAGAACACCTTGCTTCAATCAAGGGTTGAGTGTTTTGAAGCTGAGATTTAGTCCCTGTGAGGGCTGGCCTATTTCCAGTTCATTCTTACTGCTCCAAGATCCCAACCTAGGGGCCAGCCCAGTAGCACAGTGGTTAAGTTCATGTGCTCCACTTTGGTGGCCCGGGGTTCGCAGGTTCAGATCCTGGGTGCAGACCTAAATACTGTTTATCAAGCCATGCTGTGGCAGGCGTCCCATATATAAAGTAGAGGAAGATGGGCACGGATGTTAGCTCAGGGCTAGTCTTCCTCAGCAAAAAGAGGACTGGTAGCAGATGTTAGCTCAGGGCTGATCTTCCTCAAAAAAAAGAGTGCAAATAAAAGGTCGCTAGGGGTACTAGTAAAAGATGGTGCAAAGTAAAAGATTCTGGGAAAAAATAAGAAAACATGAGAAGCTAGGAGAGTGACAAGGCCAGAATGTGCTGCAATTTTCCTTTGCCTGACATCTTTTTCTGGGTATCGTTAGGAGAAAAAGAAGTGAGTCAAGAACATGAGGGTAACTCTGAGGGCAAGGAAGAAGAAACTCCTGTCTCTAGCTTCTCTCTCTAAGATTCCAAAAAAAGATAATTTCTTTGACCTCCAGAACCAACATATAGTATGGCCACATCAAATTGGCTGTAAATCACAGGGTTAGGCAGAGAAAGATCCTAAGTTTAGTTTTCCTGAGCCAACCTCAGTTCTCAAGAATCTGCGCCTGCCATAGGGTTTCTGTGCCAGGGTATGGTGGCCATGCAGCACAGGCTAGGGTGTAGACTGCTGGGCCAGCAGGGTAGATGGCACATGTGGCAGAAACTCAGGAGCCTGCAGCCAATTTGAACTGAAGTAAGGTAAAGTCAACAAAGAGCCTGGGCCTGGCCAAGCCTAGAGCATCCAGATCGAGTTAACTACACCACATACTTTATCTACAGTGCCAACAGAAGAGGGACACAAAAACGTAGAAAGGCATTGATTCTTCCTTGTCACTATGAGGTCTTTTGAGCCACACATACTATACAGGCAAGAGCTATCTGAGAAACTGAGCACTTTTAGTATAAGAGAAAATAACTCTACTGTTTGAATTACCTAATTGAATGAAACTTGAATTGGACATTTCATTAACACTTTTTCCCTGATAATAAGCAGGTAGAGGCTAGAGAAAAAGATTAGATTAGTTACAGACAAAATAAAAAATTAAATATTTTCTGGACATCCAAATTATGGTGTAAGTTAAATCATTTATCTCTGATATACATGTTAATTCAAACAAACGAAAACAACTTGTACTCTACCTGTCTGAAGAGGTTAGGGAAGTCATCTGCATTGTTGACTTTTCTGATTCCCTTCCCTCCCCCGCCTTCTGAGGCCTTGATCATTACTGGATATCCAACTTCCTCTGCTGCCTTTAGGAAGAGAAAAATGGAAACAAGGGAGATATGAGTAGGTAAGGAGAAACCTGGCATTTCCTGCCCTTAAAAATGCTATCATTTTGTAGGTCTACATGTAGTAAAATAGAAAGATCTTGAAGATATACTATTAGGTGAAAAAAATAAGTAATAGAAAAATATTTGTAGCATTAGTTTGAACCAATAGAAATTGCCTTTTTTGTAGGTAAAAAATAGTTGAATATTGGCAATTTCTTATGGTTCAATCTAAGACAGCCCCATATCAGTCAAAAACAAAATAAAACTGTATGTTTATATATGATTATGCATGCATTCATGCACCCACATATGTAAGTGCAAAAAAATAAGTCTAGAATAGACACCAGTGGTGATTTATAAAAGGAAGATGGGTAGATATAAAGTTTCACTTTTTATTATATATATTTCTGTAATATTCACATTTCTTATAGTATGTTGGTATTCATGTACTACTCATAATTTTTATTTAAAAACAAGACACAAGTAGTTCACTTAATATAAGCTGATGGTCTCAGTATAGCTTCTGATAACATATAAGTAAGACTTAACAAATCACAACTCTCACGTATCCAGGAGTTTTTTCTCACTCAACTTTTTGTAAAAGAGAAAAATAACAAGATATCAAAATATTAATAAAATTAGTCAGAAAACTAATTTTCAACATATGTTCTAAATGTGCTTTTCACATTTACAGCATTTTATAATAAGGTGATGATCCTAAAATTTTTCAAAAATTAATTACACATCCATTAAGTAGGGAGCTGGTCAAATCAAGATATACCCACATATTAGAATACAATGCAATTATTAAAAGGAATGAGGTAGTTTTTACAAGTAATAATATGAAAGATGGCCAAACTGTACTGTTAAGGCAAAAAGTAAATTGAGAAAAAGTTAACCAAAATTTTAAAATGAGTCATTCCTTTGTCAAAACATTCCAGTCTTTTAAAGTTTACGTTATAATAATATCCAAAAAATGTGTCACTAGAAAAAGACCATTTCAAATTTTAATTTAAGTCAGTAGATTAGGCATGAAAATCTTGTACTTATAGTCCCATCTCTTCTAAATTTCTCTTAACTCTATCCATTACTATGCTTATAAACAGAGTTAGCATGATGAACTCAATCACTGGGTGATAAGTGATCAAAGAAATGGCCACAAATGGAAAAGAGCTTAAAAAGTAGGGTAGCTCATATGCCATCAGTAAGAAAGAAGGTAGGCCTTTGAAAAATATATGAAAGCTCTAGGCACAGGTCATCCATTTAAAATATTTTAGAATTTTAATGCCATGAGGAAAGTGCTTATATACAATATTAAGAAGAAAAAAACCTAGGATTTCTCAGTAATATATATAGTAGGACCCTAATTTTATAATTATCACAATAATTATAATTATGGGAGTCTATTAACAAAGATTATCAATATATGAATCTATGAATCAAAAAAGGCTGGAAGAAAATAGATGAATACGTTAATGGGATTTATCTATGGATGGTGGGTTTATGGGTGGTTTTATCATCACATCTTTTCTGGCTTTCTAAAGTTTCTACCAGAAAACTTTATAATTATAATCAGGAAAAAAAATGAATTTTCGTTGATATGTACAATAGTTCCTTACAAACAGCTTCTATTCTTTTGCAAATTAAGCAAATAAAATATTGCATTTGCAATTCAATTAGAAATATTAATTCTCCTTATTAAGGACATTACAGGATGCTTAACTTGAAATGCAAACAAAAGAGCAAAATTAATGGAACATTCAGTGTTCCTCTTGAATTTATCACATACAAGTCAAACACAAGTACTGTGTTTTTCTAAAATAGTCTCTTTCATCAATCTACCTGGAGGCAAAACTGATCCTTCCAACTAGTTAAAAAGTGAAAAGGGAATAAACTGGAGACAAATATAACAGAAAGAAAAGGTAATGTTGGAGAAAAGATCTTCTTTTGCTTGGGTCCATGTAACACTTTCAGCCTCTCTCAGCTCCCTCCTTCACTCCTCCCCAAGGGAAAAAAGAGTGAATTATGTGATTGGTCAGTTTGGAAGGAAGAACTAAGCATGCATAGCTCAGCCTCTTCCCCTCTGGGATCAGCCCACTGCACAGATCATATGCTCCTCGTCAGCTCTCGGCCATACAATAAGCTGAATGGTAAAAAGCTGTCTCTGTAGAGGGAAGTCTGTGCTTATCCAGCACCACTAGTAACCAGTGAGAGAGCCTGTTTAACTCTAACGTTCAGTTTACGAATCTGATTTGTTGCTACACACTAAAGCCATTTTCGTCAACATCTCTATTTGTAACAAAGCTGACATTTTGATCTCTATCTGCCTAGCTTCTTGGTTCTGAACTCAAGCAGGGGAAAAAAGTGTGCTGTTTGTGGCCACACACCCCTATCCCACCCCTAACCAGCCCACACATACTAACAGGGTGGAGATGAGAATCAGTACCTCCTTAAAGCTACAATTTAATCACCCAAGAAATGTTCTGTCCAGGTGAGCAGCTTGTTCAAAACAAATTTAAATTATTTTTGTTAAATCTGGGTCGCATCCTCACTCTGTAAACTATCTCCTGGTCTTAGGTCAAATTCTCGCTCTGTAAACTATACCTCCTGCTCTTACAACCCTAATGAGTATGTATCATGAACCAGGCTCCAAATCCCTGTATTTGTGACTATAATTGGTCACTTGAAAGACATCATTCCCTAGAGTTAGTAACCTACCTTTAGCCCATCATCCACATCCTTCACATAACCTTTTTCATATAATTCCTGGGGAACATTCAAGATACGTTTTGTAAAATCATTTTCCTGCCAGTCCACACGAAGACCTGTAATAGATAACAGTGACTTAAAAGCAGCTATAAGAGCTTCTCTCTTGTCAATATTCTGCTATACCTTCTTGAAATGCCCTCATCTTTATCCAAAATTGAGGGGACATGGGAGAAAGAAGGATGCCATAAAACCCTGATCAGTTCTTGGAGTTAAAGGTAGTGTTTAGCCACAGCAGAACCTCGCAATTTGGGTTCTTATGCTAGAAAAAGCCAGGAGAGCTAACAGGCAGCAACTTATAAAAATGCAAGGACATACAAGACCAAAAAAAAAAAAAAAGCACGTCAAACTTCTCACAGCAACTAGCAGGCAAAATACCTTCCATTTGTGTGTTCAGGGCTGCCCCAGGGCCAGAAGTCTGAGAAATAATTCAATCTTTATGAGCCCTTGGAAATGGAAATGGCAGTTTTATTGGCCTCGGCAGAGCCATGATTCCATGCTCCCTGAATGCCCCTGTACTCAGCCACAAGGGGAATGCTATCATCTCTCCATTCAAACAAGAACGAATTCAACCTTTTATTTTAAGCTGTTTGACCCAGCAGGACTGGAGAGAATATCACAATCCCCCTGGAGAGCCAGAGTAACAAGAGTTCAAATCTGTTCAGCCTCAAGACAACAGTCGTTCCCATTTGGAAGAGGTTTTAGTGAATGTCTGCTCCCCGTGCTTGAGTACGAAAGAAAGGCAAGTTCATATAGTTATCAGCTATGATTCACATGGCACTCTTTAAGGGATTTGTCAAGAATAAATTATTTTTAGAAAAATTTTATCCTCCTTCAGGCCTGGAAGAAAAGTTAACTACAGATCTCATTTTCTGCATCAAGGACAAATGAGAGGTTGAATGGTACTAAACAGGCAAAGCTAATCATCTTGTGGGCTGACATCAAGAAAATACTGGCAGGCAAACATTGATGGGTGGGCTTTAGGTTTTTCTTAGTGATCCAGGTCACCTCCCAAGCAGGTTCACAGGACTAATTCTGCCTAGGAAGTCCATCTCTATGGAATATTCTAGCTGACCCAGAGTAGATCCAAATCTACAGAATATGAGTTTTCTCAGAGTTTCTCCAAATTAAGTCTCAAGATCGCTTAAATCATAGTTTAGCATCTGTGTACCTGGTACAAAATTTATATTCCTAAGACATGATAAAATCACAGGTGTATTTATTAAGCCAGGAGATACAAGATACCATTAATCAACCTGGACTCTACTTCTTATCAAGTATCCAAATAAATTTTAAACAAACCTAAGTTCTAAGTCACAGTCCCAAATATCCCACTGAGCTTTTCTGCTCAAGATACAAACAAGAAATACTTTCTTACCACTGCCACTCCAGGGAAGAGTTGGGATACCTGCAGTTTGAGCCACTATGGAAGATGCAATCTTATCCCCTAAAGCCCACATGGCCTGGCTTGGAGGACCTAAAAACAAAACAAGAAAAGAACTCTGTAATATTTTGGCTACATTTCTGTCACATTTTGTCTTTTATATAATTATTTTTGTATTTGTCTTGTCTCCCCTACATCACATATCATGGAGATACACAAACTTGATTATGGAGATTACTATATCATCTTTCTATCCTTTATAGAACCTAATGCAGCAAGCATTTAGCACACACTGAGAATTCAACATATATAAGTATACACTGAATTAAATTCTTGACAAATATAACTCTGATTTTATCATCCTTCATGATCCAACTTTATCAGATTAATAAAGTCCTTTTTTCTTTTTTTTTTTAGCAATATCCTAAAATAAGGACTATAAAGTTTTGGGATCCAAGTCTGAAATATTACACTCTCCTTGGTCTTGGAGGAAGCCAAAAGAGAGAAACAGAGAGAAACTTTGAGCCATATAACCTCAATTTCTCTCTCTGCTATAGGAGAGCAGAAAAGTCAGAAGAAATAGCTCTCATTCATAGTTATATAACCTATCTGCTTAAATGTGAAGGTGCTGATTTACATTTAAGGGCACACTGCCAAGGAATCCTAAATATTCAGCTATCTTCGCTACATAAAAATAGGTCCTTTCTCCACATGTTTTCTTAAGGTTAGTGGCAAAGTCTTAAAAGCCCACTATTTTGGAAATCAAAGCCTCCTCTATATCTCATGGAAAAGAACCCGGGGACAGAAAACACGATCAACATGTAGAGAGATAAGCAGGGTATAAGAAATGCGGAAGGGAAAGAAAAAGAAAGAAATAAAGAGGGTTACTCTGAGAGTTGCTGACCGATAAAAAAAAAAAAAAATAAGAGGCCAGTACACATTAAACAGAAGAAAAGCAGAATATAGAGTCGAATACGGGCAAAATTGACAAGACAGTACATCAGAAAGGCTTACCCATGAAGGCAATGCCATTTTTCAAAAGTAGTTCTGGGAGTTTGGGATTCTCAGAAGCATGACCCCAGCCAGCCCACACTGCCTATAAAGGAACACAATATGATTCATTCTTAAAATTCATACTAAAAAACCCACAATAAACTGTATTACTCTCTACCAAGACTGGCCCTTCTCCATGAGGTACAATAGCTCCACAGCGGCCTAATGCTTAATTCAGCTTCTATGCTTGATTCTTGGCAAACGTTTTACAGAATAACAATAAACAGTCCATTATGGCAAAACCTCTGAAGAGGTCAAAACCAAGTAGAAACTGATATTAAGATCCAGGCAGTCTTGCTGCTCTTTCAGAAACTCAATTCATAGCCTTTCAACTAGACTCTATAGAGCCTTTTCTAGAAATATTGGTTATCTTTCACAGATTCGATTACTTTGGCCACCCAAACCCAGCTTTATATCTAGTGATTATATGGTCATACAAGTCTCGAGTTTTTTTCTCTTTGGGCTTTAAGATACTTACCCTAAACTTCTTAACACAACGTGACAGAAAAGAAAGAACCTATTTCTATACCACCATATTCTGAGCCAAGAATATTCCATGGGAAGCAGGCAACTTCTACTTACATGGAATGGTTTGAAGGTGAAACGGATAGAGTAAAGAATCTCTGAAAGACCCTTCCAAACCTCGTGTTTGTATGATGTTTACTCTATTCTGACTCATTCCATTGTTTCCATCTTTTCTTTCTCTGTCTGTTATCCCATATAAAGGCATTGATCAATTTTCAACAAAGATGCTTTATATAAAATTAAAAGTTCTTCTCTGGATATCCCCTTGTGTCTAACTGTAATTTGGCTGAATTTTGTTTTAAAGGACACACTGGCATCTCTTACTTGTACTGGGATCCTTTTAGCAATATCAAGAATTAACTCCACATTTGCATAGTTGTTGTTGTTTGGTCCTCCAGGCACTGGGACATAGTGATCTGCCATCTTAATGTATTCTGAAAACACAAGCAAATTAATAGATAAAACATGCTTTATTTTCAGAAATGTAACAGCAGAGGAAAACTACGTAAATGACAGGTATCTTCATAGGTAACCACAGAACAAACTGCATTAATGGGGTGATATCCAGGACCATTTAGTTGGAGGCTCTGACTTGGTTAAGTCACAGGCATTAATATACACTAATCTCATATTTAGGAAGTTCTTATACTAAAACAGCAGTTCTCAAACATTTCACTGCGACCTTTCTGAAGGGTCTTGATGATCCCTTTATCAAGGATGATGTGTCTGTTATTTAGAGACCCACGTACAATTATTCTATTCTAAGAAAAAGTTCTAGTCCTGATACTTTTACCTTTAACTTACGCCGTACTCTGGGAAAGTCTTTTTCCTGGTATAGAGCTGTAACAGAATGGGGAAAGAAGGTAGAATCTGGAGGGTTTGTAGACTGGCTAAACAGGAAAGGTTACTTCTAAGAGTCTACTAAATACTTGAAAAGGGCTTAGCTGGAATGCCTGAGATAACAGGTATTTAAAAGACACTTTAAAAAGACAACTTCTATGACCTACAGCTAGGATATACAACTAGTATGGGGCTTTGGGGAGGAAGAAAAAAAGGAAAATTGGCAACAGATGTTAGCTTTGGAGCAATCTTCCTCACTAAAAAAAAAAAAAGGCAACTTCCTTACATATTATTTACTCAGTATTCCCTTTCAGATTTGTCATCTGATGTCTCTCTTCCTATTCTGGTAATAATTGTAGCAGAGCAGCTACAATGTGAAGGGACCGTACTAAGCACTTTATACATATTGTCTCATTTAATACTCAACAATCCTATACATGACAGGTATTATTAATACCCAGTTTATAGGAAATTATGGCTTGGAGCAGCTAAATAACTTGCTCAATGTTCATCTCCACCATACTGATTAACATTTCTTATACCTTGTTTTTAATTTTTAAAGGTTTTTAAATTCTTCTAAAAATAATTCCACCCAAAGATACAAGGCCCTATAGTTTGCTCAAAACAGAAATAGGTTTATTGTTCTCTTTAATTATAAGAGGGAAAGCATGTTAATTATAAAAATATTTAGATAATATATCAGGATGTAATAACACTATTTTTGAAAAGTCAAAATCACCCATTGTCCCACCACTCAGAGATAATCAGTTCATGCTTTGATATACTACAAACCATAAATTGTTAACCAATTTAACAATATATTGTAGATATCTTCCCATATTATGACATAGAGATATATTTAACATATATGCTCAATATTTTAATAGATGTCTAATGTTTCTATAGTCCATAGTTCATTTAACCACTAACTTATTGATGGACATATAGGTCATGAATAATTTGGAAAATATTAAAATAACATAATGATGAATATCCTTGTGCTGCTATCCAATTACATCCTCAGGATATGTTCCTAAAAGAAATAAAGTTATTGGGTCAAAGGGTATATACGCTTTCAAAGATTAAACCACTTTAGACCCTCACTAGCAACATGGGTACCAAATTGCCTATACTCTCACCCATATTAGGTGTTATCAATCTTTTAAATTTTACCAGTCTTATAAATTTTTAAAAATCCCAATTTAACTATTGTTTTGGTTTGCATTTCTTTGATTATCCTTGGTACTGAATCTCTTTTTATATGTTTATTGTTCCTTTTTAATTCTTCTTTTATGGACTACTTTTTTGTGTTCTTTGTTCACTGTGTGTTGAAGGGTATCTTCTTCTAATATTACAGGTAGAAATTCTTTGCTGCTAATATGTTTTCCCAGATTATCATTTGTCTGTAACTTTTTCTGTTTCTTTTTTTATTTTCTAAATAGAAATTTTTATTTTTATGTAGTCAAATCATCTAACTTTTCTACTGTGGTTTAGTCTTTTCTGCAGTTCAGTGGCCCTAGATGTAGAAAAAAGTTACTTTAATTGCTGACCTACATCCTACACACACACACGCACAGTACTGCTACCACCAACCAACAACAGTTTGGCGTTCTATACCAATCAATCTTCTATTATCATTATCGTAGACACTAAAGAAAAGAGAAGCCCCGGCAAGTAGAAAAAGAAAGATTATCCTAATTATTTGGCTTGTATTTCTCCATCATCTCCTAGTTCCCACAGTTCCCATAACTACCACCAGAGATGCTATTCTAGAGCATATTCACAAATAAATTAGAAAATGTCCCTCAAAAGAGAATACTCAATTCTTTACTATGGATTTCACTAATCATCCACCTCTCCAACTGTTCCAACAACTATCATGGAATAAAAACATGCAACTGATCAACTATTACCATCCTCATCATCCCTTAACCTGTCAATTTTGCCTATCCCTCTCCAGTCTCAGAGGATGAAGCCCTCTCCTCATGTTAATAACCAACTCTTCTATCTAAGCCTCCTTTTCCATCATCTTTCAAATTGTAAAAATAATTAGTATTTTAAACTGGATTACAGTGATGATTGCACAGCAGTACAAATTTACTAAAATTCATAGAACTGTACACTTTTAAAAGGGTGACTTTTATTGTATATAAATTATATTCAACAGTTACCAAAAATAATTAACATAATAGAAAGGTTAAAAAAAACGAAAAAGGAAAAATCATCTGTAATACTAATTCCTTAATTCAATGCCAGTGGTACTGTAATTCTTCTAGAGTTCTATTTTTTTTTTTTTTTGAGGAAGATTAGCCCTGAGCTAACTGCTGCCAATCCTCCTCTTTTTGCTGAGGAAGACTGGCCCTGAACTAACATCCATGCCCATCTTCCTCTACTTGTTTTTATATGTGGGACGCCTACCTCAGCATGGCTTGCCAAGCAGTGCCATGTCCGTACCCGCGATCCCAAACCGGCAAACCCTGGGCTGCTGAAGCGGAATGTGCAAACTTAACCGCTGTGCCACTGGGTCAGACCCTAGGGTTCTATTTTTTAAATAAAGAAACTGTGAAATTATATAAACTCTGTCAAAAAGTTGGAAAAAGCAGAAACAAAAACAGAAATAAAAACACTCCAGAATTCCACCCCCAGAAATAACCAGTACTGCTGTTTTGGTATATGTCATTACATCTTTTTTTTTCTATGACTATACACAATGTACTTTTTTTCTATTATTATATCATGCTATCAATCTCCTCATAACCAACTTTTTTCTTAGCATTTGTGATAGATAGACAGTAATGTGTCTGTCCCCATGCCCCAGTCTCCAGGTGTCCATACCTTATTTAACTCCTCCCCTTGGGTATAGGCAGGATCTATGACTTGCTTCTAGCCAAGAAAATATGGCAAGATGAAGAGACGTCATTTCCATGATAACATTGTCTAAGAGTGTAACTGATCTTACTTGCTGGCTTTGAGGTAGCAGACAGTCATTCTGGGATGCCTCATGTTACAAGGAGCCAAGGGTGACCTCTAACCAACAACCAGCTAAACAGGCCCTCATTCTCACAGCCCACAAAAAAACGAATGCTGCCAAGAACCATGTGAGCAAAAGTGGATGCATCCCTCGTCGATCCTCAGATGAGACTGCAGCCCCAGCTGACAAATGACTGCAGCCTTCTGAACCCTGAAGCAGAAGACTCAGCTAAGCCATGCCCTGACCTACAAAAGTATAAGATAATAAATGTCTGTTGCTAAGTTTGTGGTAATACTGTTATACAGTAAAAGATAAATAATATAACAAAATTTGTCAGAACACATTCTCATACAAATACATGTTATTCCACAAAACTTTTTTAATGGCTGCATGGTATTTCATGGAATTGGTATAGCACTAATCCACTAATGTTGGATGTTCAGTTACTCCCAGTTTCTTACTGTTTTAAATAACACTGCAATGAATATCCTTGTATGAATATATTTGCCCCATTACTGATTTTTATTTCTCACAATAAATAGCAGGAAATAGAATTTCTTGGTCTAAAGATATGTAAATTGTTGTCCACTTGTGCTGTTGATCCCATTCTTCCTTCTCGTCTAGGTCTCTCGTGTACCTCAACTCTTCTCCCTTCTTTGGCTCCTTCTTCTCCAACTATAAACATTGCCAAGTCTTTTTCATTCTAAAAAATAAAAGTCCTCCCTTGACCCTGAATTTCTCTTTAATTTACTGCCTTTTCTTCTTCCCTTCTCAGCCAAAATTCTTAAGACACTTGTCCACATTTGCTATCTGCATGTCACTTCCTATTCATTCTTTAACATTGTATATTAGTCTGCATACTCATATTGTTCCACTGAGACTATTTTTGCAAAGGTTACCATTGGTTTCCTAATTGCTGGACAGGTTGCTAGTCTATTTTATTGGATTTCTGACACATTTGACCCTTCCTTATTGATATTCTCTCTTCTCTTTGCTTCTCTTTTTTGTTTTTTCTATCTCTCTGATAATTTCTTCTCAGCATTGTTTATGAGTTATATTCCTGAGTCTATCCCTAAATTTTAGTCTTCCATAAAATTTCATCCTTAGCTCTCTTCTCTTCATTTTCTATCTGTTCTTTCAGGGAGTAGAGTTAACTATCACATATTTGCTGATAATGCACACTCTTAATCTCCAGCTCTCATTATTTCTAAGTTCTGGAAGGATAAATTCAATTTTTTGCGAGATTTATAGGACCTGCTTGTACCACATGTACCTCAAACCTAATCTGTCTCTCTCCAAAAAAAACTTGCTCTTCTTGCTATATTATCAATTATTTTGCCCTAGTTGATGGTACTAGCATCTGCCTAGTCAATCAAATTAGATTAAATTAGATTAAAGCAATCGTTAACTCTTCCCTCAATCACTAAATCTTGCCAAGTCTACCTCCTAAAGCTCTCGAAACCACCCCTTTTTAGTCTGTTCTCAGCCTCATCATATCCTCTAGTATTGCCTTCCACAAATGGATCTTCGTAGATGCTACCTGAATCATCCATCTAATTGTTTTTTTTAAAAAGTATCTATCTTTTTGAGACATACTGAAACATTTACAGATGAAATAATATGCTATCTAAGATTTGCTTAAGAAATTGTGTGGGGAGGAGGTGAAACATAGATGAAACAGGATTGGCCATGAGTTGATAATTATTGATGCTGGATGATAGGTAGATGGGAAAGATTCATTATATTCTTCTATTTTTGAAACAACAACAACTAATCCATTTAAAATGCAAATCCTTTAATGTACCACACACACACACATACATTCCTAAAAGGATAAAGTTTATGCTCTTAAGGATGAAAAACAAGGTCCTCCTTGACAAATAACTAGATCACATCTTGTACTTGAATAAGCCACCTATAGTTTCCAGAAAACCACTGTGTCACACCTTCATACATCTGCATATACTGTTCCTTTTGCCTCAAACACCCTTGTCTTCCCCCAATTGCTTCACTCTAACTCATTGTTAGCTAGGCATAATCTCTTTCAGAAAACTTTCTCTTAATCCTGCCCCCGCGGAGTTAAGAAGTCTCATCTCTGAGTTCTCACAGTACCCTGTGTGTATTTCTATTATAGCACACGCCTCATTGCTTTCTCAGAGCAAGATCACATCTCATTTAACTATAGGTCTCCATGTACAGTAAGTGAATGAATAAATGAATTAATAGGAATATCAAGTAGAAATAGATGGGAAAAAATCATGCAAGGTAGTTTCCATGTATTATAGACAATTTCATCTTTATAACTAACCAGTGAAATAGACATTATGATCTTCCTTATATGGATACAAAAACTGTGGCTCAGAGATGTTAAAGGGTCAAACTAAGTGATTTCATATAATGACATCTGCTTTCCAACAAATTGGTACCTTCTCCATTTCTAAATAAGATAACATAATAACGCTTACTCCTTAGGAATAGTCTTAACATCATTATCTCAATATGGAGAGAACATATACAGACCAAAACAGGTTTAAAAAGATAGTTCTTGGGGCCGTCTCTGTGGCCGAGTGGTTAAGTTCGCGCACTCCACTGCAGCAGCCCAGGGTTCAGATCCTGGGCGCGGACATGGCACCGCTCGTCAGGCCACGTTGAGGCAGCTCCCACATCCCACAACTAGAAGGACATGCAACTAAGATATACAACTGTGTACAGGGGGTGTTTGGGAAGATAAAGCAGGAAGAAAAAAAAAAGAAAAAGAAAAAAGATTGGCAACAGTTGTTAGCCCACGTGCCAATCCATAAAAAAAAAAAAAAAAGATAGCTCTTTATTTATTTATTTTAAGATTGGCCCTGAGCTAACATCTGTTGCCAATATTTTTTTTTCTCCTTCTTCTCCCCAAAGCCCCCCAGTACATAATCGTACATTCTAGTGGTAGGTCCTTCTAGTTCTGCTTTGTGGGACACTACCTCAGCACAGCTTGATGAGTGGTGCTAGGTCCACACCTAGGATCTGAAGCAGCAAAATCCTGGGCCACCAAAGTGCAGCTCACGAACTTAACCACTTAACCGCTTGGCCATGGGGCTGGCTCCAAAAGATAGCTCTTTAAAGAGCTAATGTTATCTGTACTCTACCTTAGAGATTATACTTTAGTGATAAAAAGTATGGAGAGGAAAGACTAGCCACAACTCCTCAGCTATAACAATAGTCTTTATCTACAACTCTCAGATGGAGGACCATCTGAGTAGAGAGAATAGGCAGAAGAGCTTGCAGAGTGAAACCCACTTGGGTCCCAAGAGGTCTGTCCCTCAGGAGAAGGGGAAAAAAGAATCTTAACCCTAAGATTCTCTAAAATGTAATGTAGCCCATAAGAGAAATAGTATTTCCTTCCAAACCATTCCACTTACACATCCTAAAGTATGTGGCTTAGCCAATACATGACACCGAAAAAGCATATACCTGCAAACCCAAATCAATACTTCGGTTAAATTTCTCCCTATTTTTATTTAGGACACAGGAGTCTGTATTGAGGTTGAGGTTAAACATAGTACCATCACCTGTACATGCTTATTATTGACACTGTTTAAAAGAGAAATCCTTGGGTTTGGAAATCCCCATCATTCAACATTCTCCTACTTAAAGGCTGTGCTATTCAATGTTTTATGCTCCAGGGTGACACTTGACTTTTTTTTTTTTGAGGGATATTAGCCCTGAGCTGACATCTGCTACCAATCCTCCTCTTTTTGCTGAGGAAGACTGGCCCTGAGCTAACATCTGTGCCCATCTTCCTCTTGTTTTTTATATGTGGGACACCTACCACAGCATGGCTTGCCAAGCGGTGCCCTGTCTGCACCTGGGATGCGAACCAGCGAACCCCAGGCCGCCGGAGCGTAACGTGCGAACTTAACAGCTGCACCACTGGGCTGACCCCAAGCGTGATGATTTCTTACTGCTAAAAACTCACCTGCGTTGGCTTTAAGGTCTTCAGGTGTGACCATGACAACAAATCGGATTGCACGTTCATTTCGAAACATCTCATAAGACCACCGACGGATAGATCGCATGCATTTCACTGCTGCAATGCCATTGTTGGCAATAAGAACCTGGGAGAGTGAGCAAATGGGAATTAGAGAGAAAGGTAGAAAAGGCAGGCAATGACGGAGGAAAAGAGATGACATGATTTTTGCAGATCTTTCTCTGAAAAGCCAGATTTTCAACTAGGAATTTGTATTGCTGGTCTAGGCAGTTAGGAATCAGATCCACGGGATCAAGGGATGTTTTAAAATGTTAGCTAAGCAAATACTTTAATACATGCCAGCTATAATTTACTCCTTTCTAATTTCATTTCTGGAAGGGAAAAATCACAATGACTTAAATCTTGTGAGTTTGTGAATTATTCTACCATACCTATTTCTAGAGAACAGAAGACGACAAACTTCAGAGGGATGATGTATTATCAAATAAGGAATGGGGCAAGACTAAACAGTGTAGTGTCACGCACTATTCTCTGTTGTAATAAAACAAGGCACAGAGGCTTGAACATGTTAGAAGAATGCTGGCATGAACCACCACCTCTCTCCCAAGTGCTAAACCCCAAATGCCTCAGAATTATAGAGACTGCCTTAGAAGCAATGGTCACAAAAGAAAAAGACTAGAAGAATCAATGATACTGAGACTTCTCTGAAAACAAATCTTTCATCTCCTTACCTGTCCTGCAGTCACGACCCCAAGCATAACATGGGCTCAGAGACACATAATCTATCTTTACTGAAAGACTAACAGAAGGACACCACTGAAGCAATACTTTTAGGAGTGGGACTATAGGTCCCCATCCTTTAATCTTTTAATCACTGTAAGCTATTTCAACCAAGTCATCCTCTCAGCTCTGACATGGTTTACATAAAAGTAACACAGAATTACTTAAAACATTTCAAAATACCTGTAATCTTTTTTAAGTATTTCATGTGGTATATTTCCTCTAAACATCTCAAATACCCGGGAGAAGCCAGTAAATCACAGTGTATCAAACTGTTTAAGCCTTCTGTTATGAAACTCTCTACTCCCTTAGCTCTAAATCCAGTGCTATGACATATTATCTCCTCACCACTAGCCTAGAAGCAAATCCATTTCTCATACCCTCTCATATCAGTGCAGTCCCACCCTGTAAAACCAAAAGATCTTTTAAAAAGAACTTTATGAGCATTGCTTCATCCTCTTAATTAGCTATGATTAAATTATCAGTGGAAAATACATATTACAGAAAATAGCGAAATTATTTAATAGGACGCTGGGGAGCAGAAAGGATAATTACGGAGGAAGAGGCAAAGTCTCTGGAGATCTAAATATCAGTTTTAAGCAAATCTAGACAACAAATCTAAGCATTGAATCTCATGTACTTTTGAAAAGATAATTTAGCAAGTTATAACTTACCTTCTCAATCACTTTATTCCCCCCAAAACGAGTAACGAATTCTGCTGGAGAAGCTACAGTGAAATCTCGCTGTGAGTCTATTTTCTTCCGGTCTCGACCTTGCTTTACGATGTGTAAGCCAGACATGCTGGACCTATAAAAATAGAGAAACCGTGAAAGTCTATAGATAGGATTTCTTCATACCATCTATCTCCCCTGGAGACCTGCTTTTCACTACCATACTTATAAAGCCCTTCCAACTGTACCCTTGTGAAGATTACGAGCTCACAAACCACATACTTTTATAGGAAAGAGAAAAGAAAAGGTCTTTGGTTGTGGAAATTAAAGAAAAAAATAAGTGTCCCTGAATAATAAAAAATAATATTAAGATTTACCAACAGACGCCTCACAAAGAGATAGGCAAAAGAATGAAATTAGATGGTATAAATAATAGACTCAGAGAAACTGTTAAAACTAAAAAAAAAACAAGGCTGTTTCTAGATCATGAGTCTGGCATACAGATGACTTTCACCTCTGTATCTCTAGCCTCTATCATTCTTATAAACTATAAACTCACATTTTTAACTGCCTACTAAAAGTTCTACTTGTGCATCCCAGAAGCGCTTCAAAATCAACAACTCCAAAACCAGATTCTTTACAAGGCAGCATAATACACCATGTTTCATCAATTTTTAGATGCCCCTCTTTTTTTTTTAACTTTTTAAAATATCTGAAATTGCTATGTATCTTACAACTGACAGTGTGCTCTATTTAATTGGCAGTATTTTTTTTTCTCAGTGGTACATACAATAATGGTGCCTCTAGCAACGAACAGTGTTTGAGATTAGATGAATACAGTAGTAGAAACAACATAGGCCTGGGTTAAAATTCCAGATCTGTCGACTTAATACCTCCTCCAATGGGCTTTAGCAAGGAATTTAACTTTACTCAGCTTCAGTTTTCTCTTTGTAAAATAAATCATAGTAGTCACTGTTCTAGTTATTTACCTATTGTGTCTCAGCTCCAAGCCCACCCTTTTACTCTGCGACATAAGACTGCAATATGTTTAGTTTTGCCAATGGGAAGGCAGAAGGGGTAAGAAAAGAAACTTCCTTCTTGTTTTCCAGCTTTTATAGCATTGCTCCACAGTAATAGAGAGTTAATTTCAGCCTCTAGCATCTTTCGACACTCCCAGGAAGAGCCTGACGCTTTCCCCTAGAGGTACCAGGAGGCACCACGCAAAAAACAAGGGGATCAAGTATGAAGACAGACTAGATGTCAAAATCTTCGTCTCTCACCTAGCTTTTCTCAGAGAGCTATTAGAGAATGTTGTCTTCCCAAAGATGGAGTAAACCAAGAAAAAGGAGGACAAGGAAAGCAAGAAACAGAGGATCCATCACAGAAGAGAAGGGAATTCCCTAAATGATTGTTCAAATCAGAGGAGAGACTGCTCTAGAAGGGATGCCTCCTTGAAAAAAATGGACCTATCACTTGTCGTATTTAACCACAGAAAAACAAAACTTTGTGTGTGTGTATTATATATAAATATATATATGTTTTGTTAATTTATGTATAGATACATATGTTTGTTTTATATATATAAAACCATAAAACAATGTTACATATAAAAATGGTTTACATATGCACATATAAAACAATTATTTTTTATTATACATATAAAATATCTCAGTTGCTTTTTACCTATGTAACTCTCAGCAGAAATTTTGCTTGGTTTTCTCCCAAAAAGGTGAAAAAAGTCAAGTGAAAAGGAAAAGGAAAGGATGATTGTTCTAAAGACTAATTTTACTAACTTGGTGTTTTCTGTTTTTGCCTATGTCCAGTTTAATTTTCCAGTAACATTTTTCAAATAAAAACTCTAGATTGCAAAAACAAGCAAACAAAAAAGATAATGGAGGAACCCTTCATGACTGCTATCAAGCAAATCATTCAGGTCTTTTATGTTAATCCTCTGCTGGAAAGGCAGAGACCTGCAAGAGGCTTGAAGGCGGCCAAGAAGGCCTGATTTATCTCCTCCTTAGCCTGAGTTCCAACAGTAGGAAGAAGAAAGATTCCAGGATAAGAAAGCTTGGCCCCCTCAATAACTCCAGTCTGGTTGCCCACTGTCACATGCCAGGACGATGGCAGCAGGCAACCTTTCCTGGCCCCAGAGACACATCCTAAAAAAGTTTTCTCAAAACTATCTTCCACAGGATGCTACATACTACACAGAATTGATATCTTCCTTCACAATAATTGAAGTAAATTTCACTCTTGAAAAACCAGCCAAATCCAGTGAGCAACTCTGGCACAGACTGAGTGAGATCCTTAACACAATTAATAGTACAGCAAGGTCTGCGCACAGGTGCTTGTTTTACAATATCACACATGGGCTCAGCTAACTTTGGCTCAAATTCTGAATGTAAAATAAAAGTTTAGAAATACAGGAGCAAATATGAGAGTTTTTATTCATTTCCTTTAAAAAAAAAAGCTTCTTATAGATACAGAAAAATCATCAAATCTCCCATAAATTCTAGTGCTTGGCTGTTAATGCTTTACTGATTTTTAATGGTATATATTGCCCAAATATGGCACCTAAAACTTACCTTTGAAGCATGTAATATTTCATCTCCTTATTTTCCTCTGCAGAACCCTCCATATCAAGATGGCAAAGGAATGGAAGCTTTTTCTTCAGATTTCAGCCTTGTAAACACAAGCCGCCGTTCGTCCTCCTATCTGTTGTAGGTGCTTAAAACCCAGGAGTACGAAAGATACTGTGCCTTCTGACTACTTGGCCCTGCTTCAGTCAGACTAGAGTATTCCTAATGGCTTCAAACTACAGTCTTTTTGTCTTTGTCCCCAATTTCCATATTTTCCCACCTTTCCTTCTTTTTTCTATTTTCCCCCTACACTTCGCTCACACACAGAATTAGCTGATTTCCCAAAGAGACTGACAGAAGGGGAGAAATATAAAAGCCTGTATATCTATATCTTAGCAGCTCTGTGTTAGCTGCAGCAGACACATTTCAACAATCACTTTCTTGGGACAGCCACCAGAGAAAAGCTCCACAGCTTCTCCTGATTGCCAGGGCATATAACAGGGAGGGCCTGGGGCAAAAAGAAGACAAAGTTTACAAGGACAACTAAACCAACAAAATAATGGGGTCACAAAATCCAGAGGAAGGACAGCATAGACTAAGTAGGCAATTTCTGAGATCCAATGAAAACAAATAATACTATCAGGCTGCAAGAGGGAGAAAAGCAGGTCAGGCAGTAAACGGAGCAAGTAGAAAACACAAAACTTGCCACTACTAAGGGACTTTGAATAAAATGGGAGCCACAATTCTAATTTTCAGGCCAAAGTAGTGATATACACATACAAAAACCTTTTTTAAAACAATAAAATCTAAGATTTCAGTCACTAAAACTTGAGAATAAAAATGGAGCTGGTACAAATAGGATACAGAGAAGATGTGGATAAAATCCTTGAAAGGAAAAGGGACCCAGACAAATATTTTAGACTCAGAGGTCTAACCGAGTGTGCACAGGGAAGAAAAATCCTGCCTAGAAAGGCTACTGGGACAAATCTATCGCTGTGAAAGCAAATTTGCCACAGAGGGACAGATGGCTTAAATGAATGCTAGCTGAATGTTATACAGTATCATAGTCCTGCTTTAGCTTTTAATTAAGGAAATGCTCATGATATTGCTCCCTTGTAATTGGAGGAAAGACTCTAACAGCTAGATCTATAGAATCACAACTTCCTGAGATGAGTCCTCAGGAACAGTATAATTCCCCAGAGTCATAGCTAACCTGACTCATGCACCATACAAAAATTCTTTCCCACCAAAATGCTGAATAGAAATAGTCAATAATTTGATAAAACTATGCTGAGGACCTATTAACTTTCCAGAAAAAGCACCAAAACAGAAGTACACAAATGACCTGTAGCACAGATAGAAGATGAATGATCAAACAGAAGATAAATGATTAAAGCAAACAAACCTCGATCTTAGGATACTCAGGTAACCCAAGTTGAAAAGACTCAATCAGGCCACTCAACATGACCACCAGCCATAATAAAAAATCTAAGTCCTGGGTCATTTTCTGGTCTGTACCACTGTGTGTCATTCCTTCCATACTATGCCAATGTCTGACAAAGTTAGTCAAATATACTTTTTCCCTTAAAGAACCAAACTGACGCAGAGGAGCCCTCCTATCTTTATGTCTCTTCAGAACAACATGTCTCAAAAATAGAGCACTGAGGCCTTTGTTCAGAAGAATTACAGTGACCACAGATGTAGAAGCAACTCAATTTCACACACATTTAAGTGTCTCCAGACATAGACAGTTCCCAAAAGAGAATCACTCTCTGCCTTTGTTATATAAGTTCAACATTCAAACACCAAATAAAGCACTGAGTGTAGAATAAAGCAGGCTATTTTGCTTTCAATCGTATCAGAAAAATACACTAAAGAGGCACACTCAGTAATCGAGTTTGTGCTTCCTATCACCAACAGAATATTTCTAAAACAACCAAACACTAACACAGCACACCTAGATCCAAAAACAAAGCAAGAGTTTCTAATCTTTTATGGATGCTGCTCACAATCCTTCTGTAATATTAGAACACAAGAAATAAAAAGCCATATTTATTCCTCTAAATTCAAAGCATCCTCATTTTAACCTACCATAAATAGTGAGTGTCCAAAGTAGACCCATACCTGGCACAAAATCCAACTAGAAGCCCACACTGATCCCAGCATTGTAACATGCCAAGCACCAAGGATGACGGAGCAGTTTATCCGGCAGACAGTGATGCATTAGCTGGCTTGATTGCAGTGCAGTCTGAGTTAAACTGCAGCACACACTGTGAGAGGCTGTTTTACACTGAGACTTTTCCAAGCAGAGAAATCTTGGATCAAGGATGCACCTCTTGAAAACCAACCCACCACATATTCAAGGTTTAGTTGTGGACTCTAAATTCTGTTCCACTGATATATATGCCTATCCTTGCAGCAATGCCACACAGCCTTGATAATCACGGCTTTATAGTAGGTTTTCAAATCAGGTAGTCTAAATCTTCCAACTTTGCTCTCCTTTTCCAAAACTGTTTTGTCTAGTCTAGGTCCTTTGGGTTTCCATGTAAATTTTTGGATCAGCTTGTCAAATTCTAGAAAGAAAAAAAAAGGCTGCCGGAATTTTGATATGGGCTGTGAATTTACAGATTAATTTAGGGAAAATCAACATCTCAACAATATTGAGTTTTCCAATCCCTGAACACGGGCTCTCTCTCCATTTATTTAGATCTTTAATTTCTTCTTTAATTTCTCTCAGGAATGTTCTATAATTTTTAATGCACAAGGCTTACACCTTTTTTGCTAAATTTTTTCCTAAGTCTTTTAGTCTTTTTGATGCTATTATGAATGAAACTATTTTAGTCTCATTTTTTGCTTGTTCATTGCTAGCTAGTATATAGAAATACAACTGATTTTTGATCTTGTATGGATCTTATAGCCTGTGACCTTGCTAAACTCATTTAAAAATATTTTTAACAACTTTATTGAGATATAATTCACATATCCATATATTTCAGCCATTTAAAGTGTATAATTCAATGGTTTTTACTGTATTCACATAGTTGTGAACCATCATCACAATCAATTTTACAACATTTTTATTATCCCAAAATGAGGTATCCCAGTAGCAGTCACTTCCTACTTCCGAGTCCCTCCCCGGTCCTAGGCAACAACTAATCTACCTTCTCTCTTTAAAGATTTGCCTATTCTGGATATTTCATATAAATGGAATCATATAACATGTGGTCTTTTGTGATTTGCTTCTTTTCACTCAGCAAAATGTTTTCAATGTTGTAGCATATATCCGTACTTCATTTCTTTTTATGGTCAAATAATTTTCCAGTGTATGGACATACCACATTTTGTTTATCCATTTATCAATTGATGGATATTGGGTCGTTTTGATTTTGTCACTACTATGAGTAACGCTGCTAAGGACATTCATGTACAAGTTTTTATGTGGACATATGTTTTCGTTTCTCATGGGTATATAACTAGAAGTGAAATTCTTGGATCATATGGTAAATGTTTAGTTTTATAAGAAATTTCCAAATTATCTTCCAGAATGGCTGTATCATTTTACATTCCCATCAACTATGTACAAATGATTCAATTTTTCCACATTCTTGCAAACATTTGGTGTTGTCATTAGTTTTTATTTTAGACACTCTGATGGATGTGTAGTAATGCCTCATTGTTGTTTTAATGTGCACTTTCCTAATAGCTAATGATGTTAAACATCTTTTCACATCCTTATTTGCCATCTGTATATCCTCTTTGATGACATTTGCTTCTTTTTTCTCTCTCTCTCCTTACTGAGAATTTTATTTATTGATTCATTGTCATTGTACTTTAAAAAAATTCTTTAAACATGTTTTCCTTTGGTTCTCTGAACATATTTATGAGACCTGCTTTGAAGACTTTGTCTGCTAAATCCAGCATCTATGGACACTTGGGGAGTTTCTATTGACTTCTTTTTTCCCTAAATATGGGTCATACTTTCCTATTTCTTTTCATGTCTCATGATTTTTTGTTGAAAACTTAACATACTAAATAACTTATCATGGCAACTCTGGATTCTGATTTCTTTTAGCCATGAAGGTTGTTGTTGTTACTACTGTTTGCTTGTTTCTTTCTTTCTTGGCTTTATAACTTGCCTGGGCTAAATCTGTCAAACCTGTCTCCCCCAAAGTATTTAGCCAGTGATGCTTCAGTTCATTTACTTTTTATTGGTTGTTTTTATGTTTAAACCTGATTTCTAAAGGGTTTCCTCTACATCTGTATAGCTTAGATGTTAGCCAACAATTAGGCAGGTGTTATGCCCAAACACCTGAAACAAGTAAGGTTTTTTGTACTCTGTTCATGTGTCTATGTGCAGGGTAGGGTAGCACATTCAAAGTTCTGAATATTTTCAAGACTGCTCTGGCTTTTATTTTCTATTGGGTCTTATCATGTCTACTCTGTGCCTGCACGCAACCTCAGCCAGCAATATGCTTGCCCCAACCACAAACACACCTCAGTCTAGTAAAGCCGTTGGCCCAGCCCCTCATCAAATGCCAAGATGGTCACTTCCACTGACAACACTACCAGGCATGAGCATCATCCACTACCCAAAATGAGTAAGCTCCCTTCAACCGTAGCATCAAAACTGCCAGTCCTCATGGCCTATTCACATTGGCAAAAGCTCCATGCCCACCTAGCTGAGGGAAGGGAACAGGAAGAGTCCTCGGCAAGAACACCCCAGACTCCTGCTGTTCTTAGTGAATTTCACCAGTTTTTCAAATATACACTTTACTGAGATTGTTGTATGCTTTTTGGTTGATTTCAATGGTGCTGAAACGGTTTTGTCAAGCTTTATAGTTGCTTTCTGGGTTAAGGATTTGTCAATCTCCTCACTCAGCTATAGCTGGAAGTCCCTCCTGATTTATTTACTTTTTGAGATAGAACTTCATACAATAAAGCACAAAAATCTTAAGTATACACTCAAATTAATTTTACATATATATACAACCACATAACCAACCACTCCATTAAGATACAGAATATTCCCCGAGTCTCAGAGGGGTCCCTTCCCAGTCAGTATCATCCCCAATGTAAACACTATTCTGAACTCTACCACCATAAATCAGTTTTACCTGTTCTTGAACTTCAAATATATAGTGGCATAATAGTATGTCTATGAAATTCATCCATGTTGTGACACAGCAGCCGTTTGTTCATTTTCATTGCTGCAGAGCATTTCACTGTGCAAATATCCCATGATTTATTTATCTATTTTACTATTGAAAGACATTTGGGTTGTTTATGAATTTTGACTATACTTGTTCTTGTGCTTGGTTTTTGGTGGATATGTGCACTCATTTTTTGGGGTAAATCCCCATGAGTGGACTTGCTTATTCACAGAATATGTGTACGTTTAACTTTAAAAGACACTGTCAAATAGTTTTCTAAAATGGTTGTGCCAACTTATATTCCCACCAGTAATGTATGAGACTTTCATGAGCCCCAAATCCTTGCTACAACTTGATATTGTCAATTTTTTAATTTTAGCCTTTTTGGTTGAGATAGTATTTAGTCCATTGTGATTTTAATTTGCAAATCTCTGATGACCTATGATATTGAACATCTTTTCATAAGTTTGTCATTTGGATATCTTCTTCTATGAAGTTCAAGTCTTTTCTCCATATTTTTACAGGGTTGAAATCTCTTTATAAGACACTGAAATATCTTCTTATTGATTTATAGGATTCTGTTAGTGAGATATCTTATTTATTTTTATTTTTCACTGAGGAAGATTAGCCCTGAGCTAACATCTGTGCCAAGGTTCCTCTATTTTATATGTGGGTCGCTGCCACAGCATGGCTAACAAGTGGTATAGGTCCGCGCCTGGGATCCAAACCTGCAAACCTGGGCCACCAAAGAGGGGCGTGCTGAACTTAACCCGTAGGCCACAGGGCTGGCCTCAAAATATTTTAATATTTTTTTTTCAGGAACTGATAGAAAAAGTAGGCAAAAAAAAAATTAAGGATACAGAAGAATAATATAATTGAAAAACTTGACATATATAAAATTCTATAACCAACAAAACACTCTGAAGTATTTATAAAACTTTACCAAAACAGACCATATGCCAGGCCATAAAGTCAAGTCAACAAATTTCAAAGATTTGAAATCACATAGAGTATAGCCTCTGAATACAATGGATTAAGCTAAAAATCAAAGACAAAGATGTTAAAATATATCCAAGTGGTTTTAATATATATCTAAGTGTCTTGAAATTAGTGAATACAGTTTGAAATAACTTACGGGTCAAAAAACATCACAATGGGGGTGAGTGAAATAAGTGAAGGTGTTCAAAAGGTACAAACATCCAGTTAAAAGATAAATAAATTCTGGGATATAATGTACAGAATGGTGACTATAGTTAACAACACTGTATTGTATATTTGAAAGTTGCTAAGATAGTAGATCTTAAAAGTTCTCAACACAAGAAAAGGAAAAAAAAAAATTTTTAACTCTGTGTGGTGATGGATGTTAACTAAATTTATTGTGGTAATCATTTCGCAATATACTTTACATACACCAAATCATTATGTTGTGTATCTAAAACTAATAAAATATTATATGCCAATTATATCTCAATAAGATAAGAAAATCATAATAAAAATAAGAAAATATTTTAAACTGAATGATAATGAAAATACATCACATCAAAACTTGGAGGATACAAAAAGATGAATTGATTGACAGATACACAGATTCAGAAATGGACAGATAAATAACAAAGCAAGTATACAAAAATGTTAACAGTAGAATCTAGGTGATTACTATACAGGCGTTCTCTGTAAAATCCTCTCAACTTTTGCTATATGCTTGAAATTTTTCATAATAAAATGTTGAAAAAAAACCTTGTGGGATATAGCTAAAGTTGGACATTTGGGAGAAATTTAGTCTTTAGTACATATCTTAGAAAAGAAAGGGCTGAAAATCAGTAATTTAATCATCTATCTCAAAAGACTAGAAAAAGGACAGCAAATTAAAGGCCGGCCCTGTGGCCGAGTGGTTAAGTTCATGCGCTCTGCTTTGGTGGCCCAGGGTTTTGCTGGTTTGGATCCTGGGCGCGGATGTGGCACCGCTCATCAGGCCATGTGGACGTGGCATCACACATGCCACATCTAGAGGGACCCACAACTAAAGTATACAACTATGTACTGGGGGGATTTGGGGAGAAAAAGGGAAAAAAAAAAAAAAAAGGAACAGCAAATTAAACCCAAAGAAAGTAGAAAGAAGGAAATGAAGATGATAACAGATATCAATGAAAGAGAAAACAAATGAATAATGGGGAAAAAAATCAACAGAGACAAAAGGTTCTTTCAAGAGGTCAATTAAATTAGCAAACTTAAGTATTAAGACTGACGAAGAATAAAAAAGAAAATGTTAACTGTCGATATCAGGAATGAAGAGAGGGACTCACTACAAAACCTAAAACATGAAAAAGAAATGAATATCTTATTATGAACTTTATGCCAATAAATTTGAAAATTTAGATGACATTGATAAATCTTTTGAAAAATAATTTTCTATTCCAGTCAAGAAGAAATAAAAAATCTGAATAATCCTAAATCTACTAAAAAATTGAATATATAGGGGGCCGGCCCGGTGGCCAAGTGGCTAAGTTCGCACGCTCTGCTTCAGCAGCCCGCGGTTTCGCTGGTTCGGATCCTAGGCGTGGACAAGGCACCGCTCGTCAGGCCACATTAAGGCAGCGTCCCAACATGCCACAACTAGAAGGACCCACAACTAAAATATACAACTATGTACTGGGGGTATTCCAGGAGAAAAAGCAGGGGGAAAAAAAAGAAGATTGGCAATAATTGTCAGCGCAGGTGCCAATCTTTAAAAAAAAAAAAAAGGAATATATAATATGTATAATTTAAGATACAATTGCTTTTTGTGACTGTCCCTGGCCAATCTTTAGATCTCTCCCATTTATTCAACAAATATCTATTGAGTGTCTACTATATGCTACAGTAAGTGCTAAGTATACAACTATAAACAAAACATGTACGATCTCTGCCCTCATACTGGTTACAGCATAACAGAGACAAGCAATAAAATAAACATACCAGTAAAAATATTACAAATTGTGATAAGTGCAATGAAAGAAAAACAAAAAAAGATTATGAGTAATAACAGCAGGCCTCTCTGAGGAAGTAATATTTAATCTGAAACTTAAAGGACAAATACCTCAAATAATGACTGAGAGAGTGAAAGAGAATTCCAGGCAGAAGGACAAACACATGTGGCCCTTAGAAAAAAGACTGGCACACTAGAGGAACTGAAAGGCCAGTAAGATTGAAGCATGGCCATAAATGGGAGTTGACAGAGGTCAGAGCCTTCAGGGTCTCAGAAGCCAAGTTAAGAATTTGGTAACTCATGATAAGTGCAACAGGAAATCAGGAGAGAATCTAGTCAAGTGATCATTCTAGTAGTCCAAGCAAGAATAAACAGACTAAGGCTTGAAATAAAGTGATGTCAAGTGAATGCGTTGAAGTAAATATTGGAGACAGAATCAACAGAACTGAAGTATGATGCCCCAGGTTTCTGGCTTGAGCAGAGTGGGTGGAGGCAATATTTAGTAAGATGTGGAAGATTACAGGAGGGTCAAATTTATGGAGAGGATGGGAGAAATCACGAGTTCAATGCCTATAGGACATTCAAGTGAAGATTCCACATAAATGGCTGAACAGAACAAGTCAGCTTGGAAGATAAGCTTGGGATGGATATTATAAATTTGGGAGTCACTGGCATATAAACGGTAGCAAAGGTATGAGATTACACGGGAAGAAAATGTATATCAAGTAAAAAGAAAGTAAGGGCCAAGACCAAGCAGGACTAAATGTTGGAGATTACATGAAACAGGAAGAGCTTATGAAGGAAATTGGAAAGAATACCAGGGAGAAAGGAGAAAAGCCAAGAAAGCATGGTTTTTAGCAGAAAAGAGAAGTCTGTTTCAAGGAAAAAGTAGTCATCTGTATAGAACTCTTGAGAGGCCTAAAAGGATGAGAACTGAAAAGCATCCACTGGATTTAGCTATACAATAGTCACAAGTGAGAACAGTTTCAGTAGCATAGTAGGGCAGAGGCAGACTAGAAAAGCTTCAAGAATGAATGGGAGATGAGGAAGTAGAGGAAGCACTTCTGAAAATCTTAGCCATGAAGTGGGCAGAAAGATAGGGCAGTAATCCAAAGGGAATGTGGCGATCAAAGAAGGGTTTTATAAAGATGGGAGTCATCAGAGCATGTCTGAATGCCAATAGGAATGATTTAGTAGAAAAAGAGATATTTAAAATGTAAAGAGGATGACCAAAGGAGGGAGGATCTTAAGAAGTCCTTGTAACAGAAAGGAAAAATGAGAATATAAGTAAAGATGTAAATAATTTTGAAATTAGGTGTCGGAAGGAAGAATTTCTGACCTGATAGTTTCTATTTTCTCAATGAAATAAGAGGCAAAATTATGAATTGAAATTGTGTCTAGAAGCGACAGCGTCTAGCATAAGGAGAGACTGCTGGTTTAAGGACAATGGAGAAAGATGAAATTGTTGTTGTGGAAAATGGAAGGCCAAATTATCAGAAGAGAAAAATAAAATATGAGAGACAACACGAAAAGTTTCACAGCACAGGCAGCATTTGAGAAGGACCTTAAAAAGTGATGACTTCAAAGGGTGAATGGAATTTTAACAGTCAGGGGAAGGACATTCCAATAAGAAAACAAGAGGGGGTTTGCAGGGGGGCAGGTAGCTTCTACTCTCCTTTCAAGTAACTGTTCTATTTTCTTTCTTGCTATCAACTCTTAAAAGAGTAACATACTGTTAAAATTCCTATTCCTTCACCATATATTCACTACTTAATCTCTTGCCATCTACTAAAGCTGTTCACCCCAAGATCCTCCTATTCACTAACACAGTGCTCTTTCTCAGTCTTTTATCTCATATCTCTATTCAACACTGCATGCCACATCTCTTCCACCTTAAAATTATCTTTCCTTTGGTTTTCTTGGTTCTCCTTCCACTTCACTGATCATTTCCTGTCTTTTTTCCCCCTCCTTCCAGCTCAAGGTAGACATTTCCCTAGATAGATTTCCCTTCTACCTATATACTCTTCCTCATAGTGATCTAATCTACTTGTCCAATTTTAATTTCAATACGACAAACATTTATTAAGCATATACTTTATGCCAGGCACTGTTGTAATCTTTGAGAAAGTGGTTCTCAGCTCAGGCTTCATATCAGACTCACCCGGAGAATATTAGAATGAAGAATATTGGGATCCATGACTAGAGACTGTAATTTAATCAGTCTGGGATAGGGCTCAGGAATCCTTATTTCTTTAAAGCTCCACAGATGATTCTGTTGCAGAGCCAAACCTAAATATTGTTTTCCATTTTATGTACGTCTTAGTTTGACATACAAGACCCTTAATGACCGGACCTCTATCTCACCAGCCTCTTCTTCCACTGCTCACTAACCACCCTGTCCCCTTTACATTCCAGTAATACTCAATGACTTATAATTTCCTGAACATGCTAGATGTTTCACAGTGTGGTACCTTTGCACAAGTCAACCTCACCATCCCTATCCTTCCTACTATAAACACACCTATCTCTGTTAGCTTGTCTGTTTTCCATTCATCCTTCAAAACCCAGTTCAAACATCTTTGAGACATTATTGGACCCCTAACAGATCTCATCAAGCCCACCATAATAATTAGAGCTGCTGCGAGTATTAGTAACAACATTAAGTGCCTGGCACAATGTTTGGCTGACACTAACATAGCCTATGGGTAACAGGGACCCACTTAAATAGTGCTGTGAGATGATCACTTCACCTTTCTTTCATCTTTCTAATTCATCTAAGATCCCAGTGGCCATGTGGGGCTTATACTGAAGAGAGAAAGAGATTGGAGAAGAGCTAAGATCCAAATCCAAAATTCCGCAATCCAAATAAGAAATAACAGCAAGAGCAATGGCAGTAACAATGGAAAGAAGGGGATGAATTCAAGAATTGTTAGGGGATAACATCAAGAACACCTAATTAGGTGTGAGGGGTGGAGGAAAGAGAAATCTAGCATAACAGCCATATTTCTGGCTTGGGAAACCAGAGAAATGGGAGTGTCATTAATTAAAATAGGACAAGGGAGAGAACACAGCATAGGAAGAGAAGAGCGCTGAAGCCAGGAAGCCTTGCAGAAGACCAGCAATTAAGGGGCATGTGATAAAAGCCAAGCCTATTCAAGCACCTAAGAGGTAAGGGTCAGAAAGGAGAATTGGGAGAGAATGTTCATAAAACAGAGAGAATAGTTTTAAGAATGAGCAATGTGGAATGCTGCCATTAGGAGGTCACCAGTGAGTTTTCTAAGTGTAGCATCAGAGAAGTGGTAGATATAGAAGCCTAAGTGCAACAGCTTCAGGAGTGAGGGGAACTCCAAGTGAAAATGGCAGACTGAGCATTTGTTTATTGCTGTCCTCTACCAAAATCACACAAACACGACAATAACATAATGAAAGAGGCATAAAGACATAAGAACAAAGTGAACGGAAGAAGAGACTCCAACAGATTAGAGATGTCAAAAAAATTTTGGAAAATAGAAAGTGGATGGTCAAAAATTAACTGCCTCAGAAACCAAAGAGCCTACAGTAGGGAAAGTCCTTTAGAAATAAGGATAACTCTACTTTAGCACTCCAGAAAAACTCTGGAATTAGAAGTGTCCAGTATATCTCTATTAGTAAAGGGAGAGAGAGCGAGCTGAAAACCAAATAAAGTCTGTAGTTTGCTTAAAAGTACTGTATCAATATTAATTACTTAGTTTTAATAAATATAAGGTTGGCAGATAAAATACAGGCTGCCCATTTAAATCTGAATTTCACACAAACAACAAATAACTTTTTATGTAAGTTTATCTCATGCAGTATTTGCAGTATTTAATTTTTTATGTTAAAAAATTATTCATTGGTTTTTTTTTCTTCTTCTTCTCCCCAAAGCCCCCTGATACATAGTTGTATATTCTAGTTGTGAGTGCCTCTGGTTGTGCTATATTGGAACACTGCCTCAACATGACCTGATGAGTGGTGCCATGTCTGCCCCCAGGATCCGAACCAACAAAACCCTGGGCCGGTGAAGCGGAGTGCACGAATTTAACCACTCGGCCACGGGGCCAGCCCCAAGCATCCTTTATTTTTAATTGTTAAACATGACAACTCTAGATAAATGTACCATGGTTATGGAAAATGTTAACATGAGGGGAAGCTGAGTGAACGATACACAGGAACTCTATAGCCTATCTTTGCAACTCTTTTGTAAATCTAAAATTATTTCAAAATAAAAAGCTAAAAAACATAAGTTTATAAAAGATTTTTAATAACATGAGAAAATGTTATGTGAAAGAAAAGCAGGAAACAATGCTGTGTATTCATTATGATATCATCAATGTATACATTTTTTAATGAAATTTATCCTTAAGGGGTAAAATACACTGAAAGGAAGCATAGCAAATATTAACAGAAGTTATCACTGGATGATCATATTCTGGATTGTTTTTATTTCTTTCTTTACACTTTCTGGTCTTCCAACTTTCCTCTAATAAGCATATACCTAATCATTTAAAAAATTTTAAGTAGCAAAGTTCACTTTTAAATTTATGTTAATTGGAAGAAAGAAGAGGGAAAATGTATGCATTACAATAGAAGTAAAAAAATAATATCAAGCGGCTGTCCTGAGTCCTACTTGGCAACTTTCATAATTCCATTTGTACAATTAGCTAAATTTATAGAATAAACTCTGGACAATAATACATACAGGGACAGACAGCTCCTGTTTTCTGAATGAAAAGAAGGAGGGGGTCGGAGACAGAGAGAGGAAACTATTGCCCTCAGTAAAAGGGTACCAGTGCTGATCTCATAATGACCTTCTCTGTCTACTCACTTCTGAGGTGCCATGGCAACTGGGAACCTCAGAACATCAAGGAAGGAGCATTGAGAGTAAAAAGTTTGCAGAGCTGTTGGGGGAAGGGAGAAAGCTCAGGAAAGTTAATGAGAAATGCTAAGAAAGTCAAAACAAAAGAACACTTTCACGGACACATCTACAAGCAAAGCCATAAAAAGAAACTCAAAACTAGAGCCAATTCCCTTATTTCCCATGTCAAAGCTTGAGAGAGATGAGCCAAAAGATAGGAAGGGGAAATGAAATTTCCTGACCTCTCAATGATGGTTATTCTCAACATCTGTGTTATCACATTGACAGTATATGTCTGCTGCAATCAAAAGCCTTTCAAATCTAAATTTCCAAGTTTTAAGCCCAAATATGCAAAAGACTTAAAGAGGTTTTTCCAGTCAAACAATTTTACTTCACAAAAGGGCTCCTCCATAATAAATATCATATGATACACTATGGCACATTTTACTTTTCCAAAAGCTTTTGCAGCTAGGATTTAATTTTACCTCCATCACTAGATTTAAATAAAATAACTTCAAACTCAGGAATTTAAAGTGAGAGACTAAAAAGAAAAGAGAATCCTTGTTTCTTTCCAGGTCAAAACACAAACATATACAGCTAAAACTAAAATGCTCTGTCCTTCATAGCTTTTGATTAAATCATACTGTATTTTATAATGTTCATTTTCATTATGGTTATAAAATTCATTAAAATATCATCAATAGTGCAATAATAAACTTTTGTGCTACAAATGCTATAACTATAACAAGTAGAACGGTAAATTATCCTTTATTTTTCCTTCCGTTTCTTTCTATGCCACCAAACTACCACTAGTAGCCATGTGCTTTCATGATTTGCTGACTTCCTTTTAAACAAGTCACTAGTTACTGTTACCAAAAGAATGAGGAGGTAATATGATAGATTAAGAAATTTGAAAGAGGGGGCAGCCTGGTGGCGTAGTGGTTAAGTTCGTGTGCTCTGTTTTCGTGGCCCCGGGGTTCACCGGTTCGGATCCTGGGTGTGGGCCTACACACTGTTCATCAGGCCATGCTGTGGCGGCATCCCACATAGAAGAGCTAAAGTGATTTACAACTAGGATATACAACTATGTACCCGGGCTTTGGGGAGGAAAAAAAGGGGGAAGATTGGCAACAGATGTTAGCTCAGGGCCAATCTTCCTCACCAAAAAGCATAACTAAAAAAAAAAAGGTAACAAGAGCAAAAGAACTTACAGGCACTGATAATTCTTAAAGAAAAAAAAAAAGAAAGAAATTTAAAAGATATAATACACAATGTGCGCTCTTGGATTGGATACTAGTTTGGATGAACCAATATACTGGAGTCAATTGGAGAAATTTGAAGATGATGTGTATATAAAATTTATTGAAATAAAAAAGCACCAATTTTTGACCAAAAATAGCAGCAGATTATAAAAGAGTGTGTACAGGATGATCTCATTTCGGTAGAAAGAAGTGCACAGGTATACATATATGCACAGAAAAGGATTCAGAAGACTATAACAATGTAGGCGTAATCTCTGGGTGGTGGATACACGAGACTTCATTTTTGCTTTCTTGTATTTTGTTTTTAATTGTCTTCACTGCTTCTTTAATAAAGCTTTTTTTTTGAATATTTTTTCCAACTCTATCCTCCCTTTTTTTTCTTTCTGTGAGGAAGATTGGCCCTGAGCTAACATATGTTGCCAATCTTCCTGTTTTTGCTTGAAGAAGATTGTCACTGAGGTAACACCTTGTGCCAATCTTCCTCCATTTCATGTGGGATGCTACCACAGTGTGGCTTGACAAGTGGTGCCAGCTCCATGCCTGGGACCCGAACCTGTGAACCCAAGGCCATAGAAGCAGAGCACACAAACTCAACCACCATGCCACAAGGCCAGCCCCAATTTTCCAACTCTCCCTTTTTAATAAGGCTGACTTTTAAATAGAGAAAAACTGCTCATAGAGAACATAAGCACATCTATTATACCCAGGGTTCCAGTTTAGTGTAGCAATTGACAGAATGAACTCTGACTGGATTCAACACACAACTAGCTGTGTGACCTCTGGCATGTTATTTAACCTATGTCTCAGTTCCCCATTTATAAACTGTGGGTAATAAGAGTAAACTACTTACCCCATGGGGTTGCCATAAAAATTAAGAGTAGTACTCTGCATAAAGCATAGCAGAGTATCTGGCATATAGTAAAGCACTTGATGAAGTTACCTATTATTACCATTATTTTTCTAATTAGTCACTGAGAAAACATGACTGCTAGTTCTTACAGATAATGTGAAAAATAGGATAAGATGCAGCAGCAACAGATCAGCTTAATTCCCACACTATTCTTGTCCCCTTAACTTCCTTCTTAATCCAATAAGAGCAGAAGCTGAAAGTCACTCCCAGATTCTCTCAGAATCTCACCTCATCACCATTATTTCCTATGGATGAAGGTCTGTATAGCTCTACATGAATTTTTTAAAGTCCATGACCATGAAATGTGACATCTAGGAGCTGATCCAAAATTCAGTACACTACCTGTTTGCATTCCATGGCATCGCTGGAGAAGCTTTACAGATTATTTCTGATTACAAAATAGCTTCAAAACTCTCTAGTTAGATTCTTCTGATGAGTCAAACACCTTATAGGCAATTCCACAATCCTAAATTTTCTAAGATATTGGTAAAGTACTTTTCTTTCTATACCAGAAAGGAGATAAGGAATATAACTCACCTTCAAGGAGCCCTCCCTGAGTGAATTTAACCATTCTCTCCTTCCAAAGCAGTAACTATTGTCTTAAACCCCAGGTATAGAATACCTTATGCTGAATCTATGTATATACAAATAACAGCAATTACAGCCTGTTCTCAAATGAAGTCATTAACCAAACATGCTAAGTATGAAATGTTGGCCATTTGATAATTAGAGCATATATTTTAAGATGTTTAAGAGAAAACTGAGATGCAGTTTCAAATACTATAACATGAATTATAGGACAAACAAGGTTTAAAGAAATCACCCTACTATAAGAGGTAAAAGATCCAACTGTGGGACTAACCTGTTTTCTACTGGACTTCAACTAGGAACTCAGCATTCTAGTTGACAAAGCTGATTACAATCTCTGTTTGGTTGATAACCTAATAGCATGGGATGATCTGGATTTAAATCGAATTGTAAATATGCAGAACAATCTGACCTCAAGTGGCATTCCACAAGGAGCAGAGAAAACGTCAATATACAAAGAGATGGCTCTATTATACGACACAAAGTCATACATTAGTTATCAAAATCAGGATGCTCATATTCTGTCTTTAATGTTCTTGTAACCATGGGCCTATTTAGAGCCAGTTCGAACAGACCCCATCTCTTATTGACAGAGTGATTAATTGTCTTTGGGAAAATTTGCAAAGTCACGTAGCCAGAGCATGTGCACAAGAAGAAATCTTGACCTGAAATGACTGTGCAACCAAAGATTCTCCTCCCCACGGATCCAAAGGTCTGGGACAACCTAAAAGTCAGACTCTTATCAGAAGCAAGAGGCCCATCATTGAGGAAGATCTGACATTAAAATTCCTTCCCCACCTTACCAAAAATGTATAGAACCTTACCACAAATGTTCAGAACCTTACCACAAATGCTTGAAGCCCACCAATCCAAACCTGTCCCACGAGCATTTCTGTGTGCCAGCCTGTTCTCCCTAACCTCTTAAATTTTGCCCCAAATCCTGAATGAGGGAGACAGATCTGAAAGCATACACTCCCTGTCTCCCTCTAGATCAATCTCACAGAATAAAGCTGACTTCTTTTCCCAAAAGCTGATGCCGTAATTAATTGACTTTTTTATGCTCGTCAGGTAGGAGAACCCCATTTTGTGCAATAACAGTCTTTCTTCTCAAATGTTCAAATATTAATAATGAGGTTCAGAAAGAAATCAACCTAGCTGATATTATCAAACCCTACCTGATCTTATCTAAAAATAAAAAGCCAAAGCACAATGGTCTACAATGAGGCTTATATATTCCCACCAAGCTGTAACTACTTTCTTAGGGTGTTATTTTCAAATGTTTGGGACATAAAGCTTAGAAAGTGATTCATCCAGTCTTTCATTGGTACTCTAGAAAATATGTGATGCAAGACATCTCCATCTCTGGAAAAGTCTATTTTCTTTTCTTGCCTAACCATCACACTCACTAGACTTCTCATTTAGCACCTACAACCAAGCCCTAAACTTGAGAGATATAAAGGGGCAGGTACATTCCCAAGAGATGTTAACTAGAGGTTATCTAAGACCAAGTGAAGAGATTGCCATAGTATAGGGTGAGAGTTGGGCTCTCTCTCAAGTTTAGGAAGGATGAAGCTATTCATTAAGGGAGCTGATCTTAAACTCAGCAAGTCTCTATTTAACTTTGGGTTCATAGAGTGAAAAGGAGTATCTCAACTGATTAAAAAAAGAAATAACAGGACCAAAATGGCCAAAATTTGCCTCCACAACAGCAAACCAAGACTTAATCGCAGTTTCAAACTCTCCCAGGGTGAATTTCCTGATTAGCTCTAGTGAGGTAATCTGCATAAGACCCCTGCCATTCCCTTCCCCCAAAAGATGACCTGGTCTGAAACAAGTCTTTCTTCTCTTTTGCTAATAAACTTCCTTGCCCCACCCTCCTTCTGCTTATAAAAACCTTCAGGTGGGGCCAGCGGGTGGTGTAGTGGTTAAGTTTGCATGCTCCGCTCTGCTCTGCTGGCTGGGCGTTCAGAGGTTCAGATTCCCAGCGGGGACACAGCACCACTCACCAAGCCAAGCTGTGGCAGCACCCCACATAAAATAGAGGAAGATTGGCACAGATGTTAGCTCAGGAACAATCTTCCTCAAGCAAAAAGAGGAAGACTGGCAACAGATGTTAGCTCAGGGCCAATCTTCCTCACCAAAAAACAAAAAACTTTCTAGTTTGTACAACTCCTAGGAGTTATCTCTCTACTTGCCAGATGGGATGCTGCCCAATTCATGAATCACTTAATAAAGCCAATTAGATCTTCAAATTTACTTGGTTGAATTTTGTTTTTTAACAGAACCAAGATCCTCGTTTTCACAGAAGGAAAATGAGTTGAAAGAGGTAACATGAATTGTCTGTGTTCACATACCTAATTGATGGCAAATGTCAGAACAGAGTTCTCCCTAATACCAAGTGAGGGGCCAGCCCTGTAGCTGGCACACTCCACTTCAGTGGCCTGGGTTCTTGTGGTTTGGATCCCAGGCGCAGACCTACACTACTCCTCAAGCCATGCTGTGGCAGCAACCCACATACAAAATAGAGGAAGACTGGCACAGATGTTAGCTCAGAGCAAATCTTCCTCACCCAAAAAAAAAGTCTTTCTAATACCAAATGAATTTGACTCAATTTAAATTATCCCCAAGGACACCATATCCACAAGTGACTTAAGAAATAGATCAATGGAGAACCTTTGTTCTATTTTGGAACATAAGCTAGCTGAGAAGCGAATGAACTTGCACTGTCTCCTTCCCACTGTGCTGATCACACTTCAATCTACAGCTCCTCCATGAGCTACAATCATGAGTTTTACAACAGTAGGGCACGCAAAGAAATTCTTAGGTGCTCATACCACTGACCACACAGTCTTTGCAATAAGAGCCATCAACTTTGAGAACGACTTGGCAACTACAAACTGCCTTATAATATCATTAGCTGAGTTTCCAGTAATGGTGTTTATCTCACCACAGCCAAACTCACAATTTCCTAATCCAACAAACGTCTATTTTGTTTTACATGGTATCAAATGAGACAAATTAATCAAGATGCTGTGTGGCTTTAAGGACGTAGATTTAACCCAGCCTTTCTCAAGAGGGGCACTATGACACTTTAAGAACAATGCTTGGTTGTGTGGGATTATCCAGTATTGCAGAAGGTTTAGCATCATGGTTCCTCTGTCCTCTAAACGCAAGTAGTCCCACCAGTCACAACCTGCATACATTTACAAATGACCTCGAGGGGGAAGATACCACCACAGAGTATTAGCCTTCAAGTTAATCATTAAGTGAACTATAAGTAATAAAAAAGTTTACATAAAGATAAAGACCTGACCCTTTTGCCCTGCCACAAATACTGCCCTCTATTCCTCTTTTTAGCCCAGAGATTATACATAATACTTTGTTCACTAACTCCTTAACACCAACTCTGTCTGAACTAGTTATATAATTAAGACACCTGCATGGTCAGAAAAGCAGAGCAGAAAAGTTACCCAAAGAGATTCAAGACATTTGACTTTGAATTCCAGTTTTCTGGTTATTCACCCTTTGACAAGTTATTTCCTCTCCTTAGGCCTCAGTTTTCTGATTATTTAAATACACAGCATTAGGCTAAATAATCTCTCTGGTTCATTGCAGGTCTAGGAATCTGTGAAGTAAAATACAATTAACATGCTTAACTCTTTTCTTTCCACCTCCACACAGCTAAATGGGGGTGACTGCTGACACTCACGACTTCATCTTTCAGAAGCAAAGACTCCAAAGCCCCAGGGATAACCATAAGGCAGGACAGTCACATTCAGCCAGACTCTGTATGGGATTTTATTACAGAGTCTGTATCTTGAGTGCATAAAAAGTAGCTAAATTATTTCATGATCCATTAATAATAGAAGTGCCAAGATAACAACAGCAGTAATAGCCACTCTAACTTATGTTTATCTAGGCTAGACCTATAATCCCAACCCTGGCTATGTAGTAGAATCACTTGGATAGCTTAAAAAAAAAAAAAAAATGCCCCAGCTCCAAGGCAAGCCAATATCAAATGAATCAGAATCTCTGGGATGGGACTCATTTGTTAAGGAACCCAAAGTAATTCTGATGTACAGTGAAAACTAAAAACCACTAATTCAGATCCTTTAATGGAAGAAATGCAAAGCAAACGACTAAAGGTTAGTATATCACACATTGGTTGTATAATCAAACATCAATAAATAAAAATAATCCAGTGTTACTATTTACTGACCTTCTCAATTACATATAGAGAATTGTGTTTCTAGAGAAAAAGGAGAGCTCTATAACAATCTTTTGTTCTGACCACAGCTTTTTATTGAGGACTAGCTCTGCCGGAAATAGAATATAATTTCCTGATATGATGAAGCAATTCAAACAAAGATTACTACAAAATTTGCCCTCCTGCAAAAGTCCTATCAAAGATCAAGATAGTTATGGAGTTCTCGTCAAGATGGCACTGTGAGCAGACGTTGAACTCGCCTCCTCCCACAAACACAACCAGGTTACAACAATTTTAGGAAGAATCACCCTGGATTGAAAACTGAAAACTGGATAAAAAGAACCCCCACAACAAGGGACAGTCCTGACGAAAGCAGAAGAGGCAGTAACTCCGGCCAGAGAGGAAAAAAGCCACCTTTGGGAGCAGCGGAACTTCTCAGTTGGCCAGGCGGGAGCCAATCTAAGGTATGCAGCCCTCCCTGGAGGAGTGAGGTCCGGAGCGGGGGCAATATTGCTATAACCATCCTTTGGACTCAGCCCAACTGAGAGGGGGGTCTTACGGTCTGGGTTTGCTGGCTATTAACTGCAGCGAGGACACCCCAGAAAAGCTATCGGCCGAAAGCCGAAAAGATCCGGGTCTTAAAGGGCCCACGCACAAACTCACTCATTGCAGCAACCTAAAATCACCAGAGAGAAGGCTGACTGTCCTTTGGTGAAACGAGACTCACCTGGTGGGCTCTGGGGGGCATCTTGGTGAGAGGAGGATTCTCTCCAGAGACTGAGACATTAGTGGGGGCCTTTGTTCTGAGCTGGTCCAGGCGTGCTGATATGGACACAGGTGGGGGCCATTGAGGTGCGTCCCTTGGGCTGTTACCCCAGGGGTCTGCCACACCCACTAGAGCACAGATTTAATCCACTTCAGCCAGGGCAGGCAACCTGCCCTAGGGACTGGCCCCACCTAACAGCAAGCCCTCAGGCTACTTTTCAGCCTGCATTGACTGAGTGCCTTGATCCTCTACAGGCAGGCAAAGGTGTCTGCCTCTGTGGGGCAGGGCTTGTGTGAGTACCAGGTGAAATGTGGGGGGCACTGGGGCAGAGGTGGGGGCCTCTGCAGCGTGGCGGTGGGGTACGCTCCAGGGGGTTGAGAAGTGTGCACGGACCAGGACTGTGCTGACAGTGTATGTGGTCCAGAGGCGGGTGAGGCTTATCAGCAGCAGAAGACTTGTGTTTCACAAACAGCCATAAAAAAGATCAGCCCCACCTTCCAAAGTCTGAAACAACTGAGTGCCTCTATGCCAAGGGCTAGCCCTACTCAACTGCACTCCTAAGAGAACTGATATCAGCCTTGTTGGCCACAGGCCTATCACAACCTGAGCCTAGCAACCAGCTACACTGGGTATCAACCCAATTAAGAGGACAACTGCAATAAGAGTGTGCTAATAGGCGGCACCAAGATGGCGGAGTGAGTGATCTTCTTTGTCTCTCCCCCGTCAAATCTACAACTAACTGGACATTCACCAATTAACAAAGGATATCCAGATAGCGTCTCAAGACGCCTCAGAGTCTCGTGCTACTATACATCGAAAGGTGGATGGACTTTCCCCCGGGAGGAGGTGGAAATAGGTGAAAACTCTTCGACCCCTGACCCCTGACCCCTGGACAGCCTAGTTCCTGCAGGAGGTTCTCTTCCAGCGGACTCCCCCACAGCATTGCCACACACCAAGGGCACCCGGACTTCCCGTGGACGTGCTTGGGGACAGGGTTGGAGCTCCAGCGCCCGGCTCTGCAGCTCGGGGGGAGGCTCCGGGGTCCCGCAGCACCCCAGCAGGGAAAGCCTCTGCTCGCCATTAGCTGGGAGGCCCCGCCCAGAATCCAGAACAAAGGGAAGCTCCCGGCGGACGGATTCCCTGGCACTGCAGCAGACCGCCATCTGCTGCTGGGCCCATGGTCTCCAGCGCAGGGGGTGCCCGGACTTCCCGTGGACGTACTTGGGGACTGGGTGGAGCTCCAACACCCGGCTCTGCAGCCCAGGGGGATGCTCCAGGGTCCCGCACCCCCCCAAGCAGGGATGGCCTCTGCTCGCCATTGGCAAGGAGGCCCCGCCCAGCATTCGGAACACCAGGAAGCTCCCTAGAGCAGAATTCCCCACAAGGCAGCAGCTTACAAGCCACTGCCAGGCTCACGGACTCTGGCCATGTCCCAGATGAGGCAAAGGGCTCCCAGAGATCCCGTGAGAGTGGAGTGGGGCAGAGTGGAGCTCCAGCGAAACGGCTACGTAGCCCGGGGGGAACTCCAGGTTCCTACAGCAGCCTCAGCGAAAGCCTCTGCACAGCACTAGTGGAGAGGTCTCGGCTGGCAATCGCAAGGCGGGAAGGCCCTGGGGCAAAAGTAGCACAGCTAGGTGAGCTAACAACAGATTGCAGAAGATACCCATAGCTCTGCTGGGACCTATAGTGGACAAGTGTGATCTTGTGGGCTCTGTTAGGGACAAAGCGGCAATTATAGGTGATCCTGCTCCTGGCTGTTGGGAAAGCCCACAACACCGCTGCAGACCACAAGGAGAGAGCGCGTCCAAGTGGGCTGCAACAGTAGGCACCAGCAGCCTGAGGCCCCCTTGCAATTGCCCACACAACTGACGAGGGACCCCACAGGACCACTGTGACTACGAGGAGGGGTCCAGGTCCAGTCAGTAACAGCTGACAGGGTTCCTGGTTGGTGCAGTCTAAACAGCTGCCCACCCCCAGACCAGCTGCAACAAGTGGAAGGAGGGACTAAACTCTAGCTCTATGCGGAGGCACAAATCCACACCATCAAGCAGTATGAAAAAATATATTAAATCTCCAGAACAGAAGGAAAATGATAAGCACCCAGAAAACAATCCCAAAGACAATGAAATCTATAACCTAAATGACGATGATTTCAAAACTGCCATTATTAAAAAACTCAACGAGTTAAGAGAATTCAGATAGACAACTCAATGAGTTCAGGAGCTATGTCACAAAAGCGCTTGAAACTATAAAGAAGAACCAATTAGAAATACTGGAGATGAAGAACACAATGGAGGAGATTAAGAAAAATCTGGACTCTCTGAACAGTAGGGTCGATAATATGGAGGACAGAATTAGTAATTGGGAGGATAGGAATACAGAAATGCTACAGACAGAGGAGAGAGAACTAAGACTAAAAAGAAATGAAGAAACTCTCTGAGAATTATCCGACTCAATTAGGAGATGCAACATAAGGATTATAGGTATACCAGAGGGAGAAGAGAAGGAGAAGGGGGCAGAAGGCCTGTTCAAAGAAATAATAGCTGAGAACTTTCCAAACTTGGGAAGAGAGATGGAACTTCATGTGACAGAAGCCAATAGATCTCCAAACTTTATTAACGCAAGAAGACCAACCCCAAGGCATATAGCAGTGAAACCAGCAAAAGTCAATGACAAAGAGAAAATACTACAGGCAGCCAGGCAGAAGAAAATAACTTACAAAGGAAACCCCATAAAGCTATCAGCAGATTTCTCAGGAGAGACCTTACAGGCTAGAAGAGATTGGAATGAAATATTCAAAACTCTGAAGGACAAAAACCTGCAGCCAAGAATACTCTACCCAGCGAAAATATCCTTCAAATACAATGGAGAAATAAAAACTTTCCCAGATAAACAAAAGTTAAGGGAGTTCATCGCCACAAAACCTCCTCTTCAAGAAATGCTCAGGAAGAACCTCATTCCTGAAAAATCAAAAAAAGGAAAGGGGTTACAAAATCCAGAACAAAGGAGAGAAGCAGAAGGACAATAACACAAAGTAACAGCTCTCCATCAGGACATAATGCAAAAGAACCGGAAAACAAGTGATAAAATGGCAACAGTAGGCCCCCACGTTTCAATAATCACTGTAAACCTGAATGGATTGAACTCTCCAATCAAAAGGCACAGAGTGGCAGCATGGATCAAAGAACAAGATCCGACAATATGCTGCCTCCAGGAAACACACCTCAGCCCCAAAGACAAACAGACTCAAAGTGAAGGGATGGAAGACAATACTCCAAGCTAATAATGAACAAAAGAAAGCAGGTGTTGCCATACTTATATCAGACAAAGCAGACTTCAAAGCAAAACAGATAAAGAAAGACAAAGAGGGGCAGCATATAAGGATAAAAGGGATGCTCCACCAAGATGACATAACACTTTTAAATATATATGCACCTAACAAAGGAGCACCAAAATTCGTAAAGAAACTATTAACAAAACTAAAAGGAGACATCAACAGCAATGCAATAATAGTAGGGGACCTCAACACCCCATTAACACCAATGGACAGATCATCCAGACAGAAAATCAACAAGGAAATTATAGAATTAAATGAAAAATTAGATCAGATGGACCTAATAGATATATATAGGACACTTCATCCAAAAACAGCAGGTTACACATTCTTCTCAAGCGCGCATGGAACATTCTCAAGGATAGACCATATCTTGGGAAACAAAGCAAGCATCAACAAGTTCAAGAGGGTTGAAATAATATTAAGCATCTTTTCTGATCATAATGCTATGAAACTAGAAATCAACTACAAGAATAAAGCTGGGAAAGGGCCAAAAATGTGGAAACTAAACAACATGTTACTGAACAAACAATGGATTATTGAAGAAATTAAAGAAGAAATCAAATATTATCTGCAGACAAATGAAAATGAAAACACACAGTACCAAAAGATCAAGATAGTTACAACAATGTTAGTCAAAGTAGTACAGAGACTGAAATTCCTCAACCTAACTCTCACCCACTAGGTCTCACCAGATGATTTACTACATAGGAATAACAGGAAAAAGTTCAGAGGAACATTTAGGAAAATACACTTGTAAAACCTGCACTTCAGGCAAAATACATCATTTCTCACTTACTCATCAAAGCTTTAAGTCCAGTGATATCAGAGAAGGTGAAGCAATCTTGGCCAAAATTATTCCTGCTCTTTTCAGAACAAAATCAGTGAAACCAATAGTACAGATTAAATAAGTGAAACATTAAACTTCTCTCTCTTACCTCATGTGTAAGGCCAAGCCATCCTGTAGGCTAGAGATCCCCAAATCAGAGAGGGCATCTGAGCCAACAGAAGCTGGTGATAGAGAGCCCTCCTTTTCCTCCAGCAGGTCCAACTTCACCAGGCTGCTGATCTCATCCTCTGAGTTATCTTCAGACACGGAACCAATTATGAATCGGGAGTGCTGGTTCAGCTCCAGAGCAAGTTTGGCCAAGGGGGATGGTTCATCCATTATTCTATCAAAATGAGCTCTCAGAGCTATGGAGAAAATGAAGTAAGTGAGAAAAGCAGGTTATGGATAATAACCTGTATCTGAGGATAGCCCCAAGTTATACCTAATATACCACAGCTGGTACTTGGAAGTAAGGCAGAGTTTGAGAACTAGTTCCCTTGGCTATTCCATTGCAGGGCTTTTGTTTTCTACAAGGGAGAAAAATCCAAATCATAGTAACTATGCCTAAAAAGTTAAAACCAGTTCCCTTTTCCTCAAAGAAATCTCTCTCAAAAAACTACAAGCCATTGCCAATCTCTTTATCAATTTGGTGATGTCCAAGAGATAATTATGATCAAAGGAGAAACCTTTGCAGTAAGTGAGAGTCGCTTGTTGTGATATTGCAATTTTGGTTGTTGGTATGGGGAGAATGCGGAGTAAGAGTTTGGGGAGAGTGCTGGTCATCTCAAACCTGGTGTTCAGAGTAAACTACATCACTACCACCTAGTTCCAAACACTTTACTGTGAGAGGCTATGAATTTTACATAAGTATATTTATGTATAAACACACAAAATATATTTTTATATGTGTGTGTGTGTGTGTGTGTGTGTATATATATATATATATATAGTTTGCTTTAAAGTAAACTCCAGATGGGTATTTTTTAATTAAAAAATTAATTAAAAAGAAAAACTCTTTACTTGTCCCCGCAAGTTTTTTTCTTAAACTACATCTGTTCAAAATTTAGTGAAGGGGGCTGGCCCAGTGGCATAGTGTTTAAGTTCATGCACTCTGCTTTGGCAGCCCAGGGTTCACAGGTTCGGATGCCAGGGGTGGACCTATTACTGCTCGTCAAACCATGCTGTGGCAGTATCCCACATAAAATAGAGAAAGACTGACACAGATGTTGGCTCACCGACAATCTTCCTCACTAAATAAACAAATAAATAAATAAGTCAAAAATGTCTGCTTTGGGCTCTAATGTACTGACATTTATAGCAAAAAAGTGAATCTACTATCAAATTTAAAATCTATAATTAAAATAATGGAGATATCACCTTAATTAAGTTTTCTAGATATAGGGCCCTATTAGTCAGGATTAGGTATTACCAATCACTAGCAAACTAATTAACAAAGACCAAAACATAGTTCAAAGACCACAACAATAAAAACCAAAACTCAATGAAACAATATTTATTCTGTCATTCCAAATATCCTATAAAAAAAACCTTCAAAACTACACTTCGACTTAGTATTAACATCTTGTAGCCTGACCAACAATTTTAATTCAGAATAATGATTCCCAGTCCCGATTTTGAGGTACTCTAAGAGATGGTATATCAACAGAGAATAATAAATTTATTATTAGTAACTTTTATATGCTGTAAACCACTCTGAGTTATAAAAGTACATTGAAAGCAGTGTTCTTTGACACTAGACAATAAAACATCAAGATTTTAAAACGTTTAGCAATCACTATAAAACATGTTAAAATTACACACACACCATTATTTTTGTGTAATTTGTGAATCAGAGCTTATTCATTTACAAAGACAAAACATGGGGCCAGCCCCATGCTGAGTGGTTAAGTTCACGTGCTCTGCTTCGGCAGCCCAGGGTTTCACCAGTTCAGATCCTGGGTGTGGACATGGCACCGCTCATCAAGCCATGCTGAGGCAGCATCGCACATGCCACAACTAGAAGGACCCACAACTAAAATATACAACTATGTACTAGGGGGATTTGGGGAGAAACAGCAGGAAAAAAAAAAAAAAGACAAAACAGTATTTATAAATGCTAGAGTAGTGGTTGTCAAAGTGTGGCTCCCAGACCAGCAGCACCTTGGAACTTGTTAAAAGTGCAAATTCTTGGGCCCTGTCAAAGACCAACTAACTGTATCAGAACCTACAGGTCGGGGCCCAGTAAACTATATTTTAACAAGTCCTCAAGTTTGAGAACCACTGTGTTAGAAGAAGAAAACAGTACGGGCTGGCCCCATGGCCGAGTGGTTAAGTTCGAGCACTTTGCTTAGGTGGCCTGGAGTTCACAGGTTTAGATCCAGGCATGGACCTAGCACTGCTCATCAAGCCATGCTGAGGTGGTGTCCCATATAGGGGAGGTAGAAGAACCTGCAACTATGTACTGGGGGGCTTTTGGGAGACAAAAAAAAGAGGAAGATTGGCAACAGATGTTAGCTCATGGCCAATCTTCGAAAGAAAGAAAAAGAAAACAGTAATAACGAATTGCCAGGAATGCTAAAAAAATATCTTTAGACATTTCCTAAAAGTGAGTTGGAGATTACTTAAGCTTTTATTTTTAAAATTAGAATCAAATTCAAAAGTATCATGCAACAGGAAAAACTTGACATCCAAATTTTACTATACATTTCTCCCTTAGAATACTCAGTTTCTTTTAAAAAATTTTTTAAATGTCTCTAAGTTTTACAAAGAGGTTAAGTTCCAGAACCTTAAAAGAAAACCAAATCATTTAAACAGAGAAAAAAAGGAAGAGAAGGAGGAAGCGGGGGGAGAGGGGGGGAGTTCTAACAGATTGACCACTCTGAACACCAAAAGTCACAGCAGCAAAAAGGCTACTTCTTTTACATGTTACAGCAGTGAATAGCAAGTTTAAAAATAACACTAGAGGGCCAGCCCAGTGGCACAGCCATTAAGTCTGCACGTTCTGCTTCTCGGTGGCCTGGGGTTCACTGGTTCAGATCCCGGGTGCGGACATGGCACCGCTTGGCAAAAGCCATGCTGTGGTAGATGTCCCACGTATAGAGGAAGATGGGCATGGATGTTAGCTCAGGGCCAGTCTTCCTCAGCAAAAACGGGAGGATTGGCAGTAGTTAGCTCAGGGCTAATCTTCCTCAAAAAAAAAAATAATAATAAAATAACACTAGAACCCCCTCCCAAAGAAATTTCATTTCAACAACATAAAAAATAATAGCTGCCTTTTTCATAAGAAAAATAAGTAAGGCACTCAGGGTAGATTCTAGCTTATAATGTGACCGAAATTAGATGATTCCACAAAAAAATAAAATTCATGCGAAAGGAGCAAGTCTCTGATGCCATGGGAGAAGAAAAAGAAAGGATTAACTAATAAACGAAAGGCTCCATAAGGTCAACTTCAAATTTTTCTTTCCCAGCTGAGAAGAGCATGAAGGTATCCTTCCCATGAAGGTATCCTTCCCTAAAGGCTTGGAAAGATTGGAAGCAGCTCAGTGTTAACAGTTAAAGAGCCTGTTCATTAACCAATAACTCTACTGAATGGTATTCCCAGGCACAAGCCTACAAACCACCAGAAAAGACAGGCCATGTATGGAAAATCACTGAGTAGCTATCCAGACACTCTAGAAGCTACTCCACAGCCTGTCCCATTTCCACTGATTCTAGTCCTGAATTAAAGAGAAAAGGTGGTGGAATACTACCACTGTCAAACTTGTTCACTTCAGGTTAACCCCTCCTAAATATACCTATATTCTTTTGTGGAAGGCAACTTTTAACATAGAAGCCTACAGTTTAATATTTTAGCATGTGAACATAACATTTTTATCACACTGTAAACACGAAAAGAATTATTTGTAACTGACCTCTTATAATTCTTTCTGTCTGAGCAGATATCCACCTCCAAAAAGAACTAGAGAGAGAAAAAGAGAAATTTTAAATTTTTTAAAAGAAATCCAAACTTTACCAATTCCTGCTTTGCTCAGCATAGGACAAAAGTAATAACACTCAAAGCATCATTTTTCTGGTCAAATACATTATTTAACTTGAAGCATAAAGTTCAGTCGTTTAACTATTATTTGTTCAAATCTATAAATCAAAAGCATTACACATTCAAAGACTTTATTATTCATGAAAGTGTGAAACAATAATCCAAGCTTACCATTTTACCAGGTGCCTGTTCCAATTGTATACTTCCAACCTGATGATTTCCAATACTTCACCAAAAAGGAGGCAGTGGGGAGAAGAGAACCACTAGATTCTCGACAACTCAGTCTGGCTCTGGTTATGTTTCCAAACGGTTAAACCCACGCACAAAAGTTGGGATTCAGAGAGAAGACAGATCTTCCATTATATTAAGTCCCTAAACTCTAAGGTACCAAGGGATCTCTAGCTACTTCCCAAATCCTGGGTTTCCTTCTATGCCCAACAATTTAAATGTATCCAGGGTAGAAATCCTCAACTTTAACTACATATAACAATCACCTGTGGAGCTTTTTAAAAACATTTATGTCTAAATTCCACCCCAGATCTACTGAATCAGAATTGCTGCTAGAGGCCCAGAGATGTGAATATTACGTTCCACAGGTGACTGACACTGACATAAATCCAGGCTTGAGAACCACTGATACAGGGTGGAGAAGAAAACAGAAGGAAAGAACCTATTACACAGATAGGGATATCCAGAACTTCTAAGAGAGGACCCGGAACGACAAGTGACAGGATTGGGGACAGTGCAAGTATGTTAACTGGGGAACTAGGATTTACCCAATTATGGAGTCTGAGCCAGTACTATTCCCTACAATTGTTGTAGGGAAGAGGGTGAGTAGAGGAAGAAAAAAGGGAGTCGCTTAGAACAGATGTAACCAAAGGTGTAGCAGAGCTGGAGTCAAAACCTAGGACCCAAGATCAAACTCCAACTCTGCCAAGTATTGGCAGTGCAAACTTGAACAGGTCACTAAACGTCTCTAAGCCTCCTCATCTGTAAAAATAGCAGAAGGTCGGGGCCGGCCCTGTGACGGAGTGGTTCAAGTTTCACACACTCCGTTTCAGTGGCCCGGGTTTGCGGGTTTGGATCCTGGGCATGGACCTACTCCACTGGTCAGCCATGCTGTTGGATGCATCCCACATACAAAATAGAGGAAGACTGACACAGATGTTAGCTCAGGGTGAACCTTCCTCACACAAAAAAATACGTAAATAACAGAAGGTCATATGTCCCTCATCAGACTGCTGTGAGGACTGAGAGTATACGAAATGCTTTTGTAAATTATGATACACTAGACCAGTGTTTTTCAAGTGATGGGTTACCATCAAGTAGAATATTAAGCAATCAACTAAGTGGGTTAAAACCAACATTTTAAAAATGAAATAGAATAGAAAATGTTAAGAGCACATCATAGTTTATAAGGACAAATATTGTTTTATACATTTTTGAATTAGTTATATATATGTCATGATGTCAAGGACATCTTATTGTGAGTTACGTCAAAAAAGTCTTAAAGCCACAATTAATCCCCCCTCTCCCACCCCCTCCACTTTATGTTCTCACTAGAGAGAAGCACAGTGAGTTAAGTACCTAAACCAACGGTTCTTAAACTTTCCTAAGTCAAGATAATACTAGAAATCTGATAAAAGCTTTGGACCCTTTCCTGACAAAAATTCACCCTCACACAAAATTTTGTTTGCATACAAGTTTGGGATCCCTAAAACCTTGCCATAAATTAGGTTAAGACCTGTCTAGAAAGAGGACAAAGAATGCTGTCTTATCACCTCTGAAACAAGGACTCTACCCAGATTCAGCTATAGGATATTCTGCTTATGCAAATAAAGACTTTCTTCATTGTATATCAAATTGTTGCCAATGTCCAACCCTCTTTTAAGAAAATATAGTCCTTTTTTTTCCTTTGAGGAAGATTAGCCCTGAGCTAACACCTGCCGCCAATCCTCCTCTTTTTGCCCATCTTCCTCTATTTTGTATGTGCGATGCCTGTCACAGATTGGCTCGATGAGCAGTGCGTAGATCTGCACTTGGGATCCGAAACAGCAAGACCCGGGCTGCCAAAGCAGAGCATGCAAATTTAACCACTATGCCACCAGGCCAGCCCAGAAAATATATATATTCTTGAACTTTTATCTGGGGACTCAAAAAGGCTGTGCAGAAAGTTGTCAAACTGTACCCTAAGTTTCTGAAAATGGGGTAAAGCTAATTATAGCTAATGCACTTATTTAAAGGTCAACCAGCTTTTTATTCAGAGACATTTCTCTAAATAAAACAGAACAGATTTTAGCAAACTTAGTTAACATGTTCTCCTTGAACTCAAATGACATTGTATTTTCCAAGCAACTCTAATAAAGAGGTAGCAATTAGTTTTCAAAACCACTGATAAAAGTATCCAAGCTAATACAACATGTCCTTGCCTTTTAAGCCATAGTAACTTCCTTTATATTTTTTCAGAAAGACTCATTGAATCTGCTTTAACTTTTGTCATTTTATTAAAGAACTTTTAAATAGATTTTGGTATTAATACAATATCCATAAGAGAGTTATAGAGTTTTTTTTCAAGCTGCACTTTATTTTCCTGCAAGTTTTAAATTTTAAAATAACAAGCACTTGCATTCCAAATAGTGAAATGGATGAAGTATATTCAAAGATAAATAACATTTGGTCCCTGGTGAAGTGGCCACAGACACCTAAATGAACAATTACAGTAGTATAATAATTGCTAAGTGTGAAACACAAGAAAAGGATATTTTATCCAAACTTGAAGGTGGTAAAGGTGGCAGGAAGGATCCAGGAAGACTTCCTAGAGTAGGAAGACATTAGCAATGAAGCACTGGGGAGATAATCAAGAAAGAATTACTAGATGGCTGAGAAAACCTCCAACATCAAAGAATCAAAAAGAACCCCAAAACCCTTACCTGCAGAAAAAGACGCAACTTGGACAAAGAAATTATGCAGAATAAGAAAACATTAAAAATTAGAAGGAGGGGGTGGCAAGATTACTTCTGTGGTGTTTTCCCCAAAAATTCATAACCCAAGTATAATCATGAGAAAACATCAGACAAATTTGAATAAAGGGACATTCTTCCAAATGTCCTCTTCAAAACTGTCAAGGATGGGGCCGGTCCAGTGGCACAGCAGTTAAGTGCGCATGTTCCGCTTCTCAGCGGCCCAGGGTTCACTGGTTCAGATGCCAGGTGCGGACACGGCACCGCTCAGCAAGCCATGCTGTGGCAGGTGTCCCACATATAAAGTAGAGGAAGATGGGCACGGATGTTAGTTCAGGGCCAGTCTTCCTCAACCAAAAGAGGAGGACTGGCAGCAGATGTTAGCTCAGGGCTAATCTTCCTCAAAAAACAAACAAACAAAACCCGTCAAGGCCATTAAAACAAAAAAAGCAAAAAAGGAAAGACTAAGAAACTATCACAGATCAGGGAAACTAAGGAGATATGGCCACTAAATGCAATGTGGTATCCTGGGTTAGACCCTGGAACAGAAAAACACATCGGTTAAAAAAAAAAAACTGTAGAAATCTGAATAAAGTCTATAGTTTAGTTAATAGTATTGAGACAATGTTCATTTCTTAGTTTTGACAAAGATTCTGCGGCTATGTAACATATTAACATTAAGGGAAGCTTGGTGAAGGGTATACGGGAATCTTTGTAACTTTTCTGTAAGTCTAAAATTACTTCAAAATTCAAAAAGAATTTTTATTTTAATTTTAAAAGACTACCATGATACTGAAAGAGCTAAGGGAAGACAATATGTACATGAAACACAATGGAATGTTTTTAAAAGAAACATTTAAAGAACAAGAAAGAGTTCTTACAAGTTAAAAATATGATCACAACAATGAAAATACTCATTCCACAAGTTAGAAGACAAAGTTGAGAAAAATCTTTCATAAATCAGAATAAGAAGACAGAGAGATGAACAATAGGAGAGAAAAGGTAAGAGCATTAGAGAATCTGTTCAGAAGGTCCAATATATGAATAGGAGCTCCCAAATGTGAGAACAGAAGAGAGGGCAAGATATAAGTAACGTAATAATCCAATAATAATTCAATTCAATAATTCAATTTAGTGAATGATTTAGTCTCAAGACTAAAGTGCATGACTGTCAGATTAAGAAGGCCCACCAAGGGCCTACTACAATGAATAAGAACAGACAGACACCAAGGGACACCAGTGAAATTTCAAAAATTGAAGACAAAAAGAAGATCCTACAAGCTTGTAGAGAGAAAAAGGTCAGATACAAAGGATCAAGAATGAGAATGCTTGGGCTAGCCCAGGTGGCCTAGCAATTAAGTTCAGTGTGCCCCACTTCGCCAGCCTAGGTTCAGTTCCTGGGTGCAGACCTACACCACTCGTCTGTCAGTGGCCATGCTGTGGTGGTGGCTCACAAACAAAAAGAGGAAGACTGGCAGTGGGTGTTAGTTTAGGGTAAATCTTCCTCAGTAAAAAAAAAAAAAAAAAAAACAGAAGGAATGAGAATGAGAATGCTCTTCAGATTTATCAGCAATAACCACGGAAGCTTGAAGATAATGAAACAACGCCTTCAAAAGTCTGAAGGAAAATTATTTCCAACCTAAAATTCTAGACCTGATCAATCATTGATCTACCGTGAGGATAGGATAAAGATATTTGTAGACAGCAAGATCTCAAAATAATCACCTCCCAGAATGAAGCAATTAGAAAATATATTTCAGGGGGCTGGCCCCGTGGCCGAGTGGTTAAGTTCGCATGCTCTGCTGCAGGCAGCCTAGTGTTTCGTTGGTTCCAATCCTGGGTGCGGACATGGCACTGCTCATCAAGCCACACTGAGGCAGCATCCCATATGCCACAACTAGATGGACCCACAACGAAGAATATACAACTATGTACTGGGGGGCTTTGGGGGAAAAAGGAAAAAAATAAAATCTTAAAAAAAATAAAAATAAATATATTTCACTTTACAATCACCAGTGCAATAGCCGATACAGGCAAGGATCATAAATGTAAGTTAAAACCACTGGATAAAAGGTTATTCAATAACAGGATATTCCTGTGGTCTTTAAAAAGTCAACTTACAGAAGAGGATTCTGGGAAGATGGCAGAGTAGGAAGCACTAGGAATCTCTGTTCCTACCTAGACAACAACTGCACTGGCAGGATCTGCCTGATGTAACCATTTTGGAACTCTGGAATGATGGAAGGCTTGCAACTTACAGGGGAAGACTTTGAAGGTTAACTGTGGTTAATGATAGTCAATTTCATCTCTTAGCATAGTAACACCTATCCATCCTCAACCCCCAGCCACATGGCAGACAATTTTGTACATGTTCCTCAAGCAACTTGAACACAGCTTGCAGGAGGCAGGGCAGGCAAAAACAACCCTGTTCTCCAAATACTGGGGAACTGTGCTCTAATCACTAATTGCTGCCTCTGGTCACAGAGGTGCAGCCAAAGAGGCAGGCAGCCATTATTTTAGTACCTCCCCACACTGTTACAAGTCCTTCCCCCCCGGCTGAAGTGACTTCCAGGGGACTTAAATGACCAGCACCTTTTTATCCCCCCATCATTTTTCTCTTTTCCTCTTTTGGGAGCTAGACATTAAATACTAGTACATTCAAAAACTACTGCACACACAGGGAAAAATCAGAAAGTGACAGAGCATGCTCAGAGAAAGACTCAGAAAAGACCTGAGAAGACCTTAAGTTTACACCTCAGGCTGACTCTCAACACAGAGACAGCCTACAACAGTCCAAAAAACAAAAATGACAATAAAAAACATCAAACTCTGGAAAGGAAGAGAATCTGATTTCCGGAGTTGCCACATTATTAGATTCAAATGTCCAGTTTTCAACAGAAGATCAAAATGCAAAGAAAAAAGGGGAAGGTATAGCCCATTCAAAGGAAAAAATTAAATCAACAGAAACTTGTCTTAAAAAAATACCTGATGGCAGACATACTAGACAAAGCTGTTAAAACAACTGTCTAAAAGATTTTCAAAGATCTAAAGGAATATGTGGAGAAAGTCAAGAAAATGATGTCTGAACAAAATGGAAATATCAATAAAGAAATACAAAACCTAAAAAGAAATGCTGGAGCTGAAAAGTACAGTTACTAAGATGAAAAATTCACTAGGGTACTCGAAGGCAGATTTGAGCAAGCACAAGAAGGAATCAGTGGGCCAGCCCTGTGGCCTGGTGGTTAAGTTCATCATGCTCCACATTGGCAGCCTGGGTTTGCAGGTCTGGATCCCGGGTGTGAACCTACCACACTCAACAGCCATGCTGTGGTGGTGACCCTCATACAAAACAGAGTAAGATTGGCAGAGATGCTAGCTCTGGGCGAATTCTCCTCAAACAAAAAAAAGAAAAAAAGAATCAGTGAACTATAAGATAGGACATGGAAATTACTGAGTCTGAAAAACAGAAAGAAAAGAGATTGAAGAAAAGTGAACAGAGACTAAAGGATTTGTGGGACACCATCAAGCAGACCAACATACACATTGTGAGAGTTTCAGAAGGAAAAGAGAGAAAGGGACAGACAGAATATTTGAAGAAATAATGGCTGAAAACTTCCCAAATTTCATAAAAGACATGAATATATACATCTAAGAAGCTCAACAAACTCCAAGTGAGAAGGATTCAAAGAGACCCACACAGACACACATTATAATCAAACATTCAAAAGTCAAAAACAGAGAGAATCTTGAAAGCAGCAAAAGAAAAATGACTTGTCACATACAATAGATCCTCAATAAGATTATAAGTAGATTTCTCATCAGAAATTTTGGAGGCCAGAAGGCAGTTGGCTGATATATGCAAAGTGCTAAAAGAAAAAAACTGAGAACCAAGAATTCTCTATTTGGCAAAACCGTCCTTCAAAAGAGAAGGAGAAGTTAAGATAGCCCCAGATAAACAAAAGCTGAGTGAGTTCTTTACTACTAGACCTCCCTGCAAGAAATGCTCAAGGGAGTCCTGTAAGGTGAAATGAAAGGACACAAGACATTAACTTGAAGCCATACAGAGAAATAAAGATCTCAATAAAGGTAAATATATAGATAATTATAAAAACTAGTATTATTATAATAATGACTTGTAACTGTATTTTTTGTTGTCTACATGATTTAAGAGGCTAACACATTTAAAGAAAAGAAATAATTATTAGCCTAAAACCTAGTGTGAGTATAACTTTAGTTTGTAACTTCAAATATTGTTTTTAATATAATTTAAGAGACTAATGGATTTAAAAGAATTATTAGTTTATGTTTTTGGGCACACAATGTATAAAGGGGAAATTTTGTGACATCAACAACTAAAAGGGTTAGGAACAGAGCTGTAAAGGAGTAGAGTTTTGGTATGTAATTGAAGATAAGCAGATATAAATTCAAATTATGGTGTTATAACTTCAGGATGTTAAATGTAATCCCCATGGTAACTACAAAGAAAATAGCTATAGAATATACACAAAAGGAAATGAGAAAGGAATTTAAGCATTTCACTACAAAAAAATGACTAAACACAAAAGAAAACAGTAACACAGGAAAAGACAAAAAAGCTATAAGGCATATAGAAAACAAATAGCAAAATGAAGTAACCAAAAGAGAATGAGGTGGTTATACTACTATCAGACAAAATAGAATTTAAACCAAAAAAAGTTACAAGAGACAAGGAAGGACATTATATATTAATAAAAGGTTCAATACAGCAAGAAGAAATAATTATAAAAATATATGCACCTAATGCCAGACCATCAAAATATACGAAGCAAAAACTGATAGAATTGAAGGGAGAAATAGACAGTTCTACAATAATAGTTGGAGAGTTCAATACCCTACTCACAATAATGTACAGAACAACCAGAGAGAGAGAGAGAAATAAGTAAATAGAGGACTTAAAACAACACAACAGACCAACTAGATAAAAGACATATATAGAACACTACCCAACAACAGCAGCATACTTTCTTATCAAGTGCATATGGGGATATTTTCCAGGGTAGAGCATGTATTAGGCCACAAATTAAGTCTCAATAAATTTTAAAAGATAGATAGCACACAAAGTATCTCCTCTGACCACATGGGATGAAGTCACAAATCGATTAACAAAAGGAAAACTGGGAAAAAATGTGGAAATTAAACAACACACTTTTAAACAACCAATGGATCAAAAAAGAAGTTACAAGGGAAATTAGAAAATACTTAAAGAGATGAATGAAAATGAAAACACAACATATCAAAACTTATGGGATGCAGTGAAAGTGGAGCTATGGGGGAAATTTACAGCTACAAACACATTAAAAAATAAAGATATAAAATCAACAATCTAACTTTACAACTTAAGGAACAAGAAAAAGAAGAGCAAACTAAACCCAAAGCCAACAGAAGGAAGGTATAAAGATTAGAGTAGAGATAAATGAAATAGAGAATAGAAAAACAGAGAAAATCAATGAAACCAAATGTTGGTTCTTTGAAATGATCAACAAAATTGACAGATCTTTAGCTAGATGGACTATGTAAAAAAGAAGACTCAAAGTACTAAAATCAGATATGAAAGTGGGAATGTTACTACTGATTCCACAGAAAGAAAAAGAATTATAAGAGAGTACTATGAATAGCTGTATGCCAACAAACTGGATAACCTAGACGAAATAGACAAATTTCTAGAAACAGAAAACATACCAAGACTAAATCACAAAGAAACAGAAAATGTGAATACACTTTTAACTAGTAAGGTGATTGAATTGGTAATAAAAAATCTCCCAACCCAAAAAAGCCCTGGACCTGATACCTTCCCTGGCAAATTTTACCAAACATTTAAAGAAGTAGTAACACCAATTCTTCACAAATTTTTCCAGAAAGTTGAAGAGGAGGGAACACTTCCTAACTCATGCTATGAGGCCAGCACTACCCTGATATCAAAGACAAAGACACTACAAGAAAGAAAAACTAAAGACTAATATCCCTTATGAATATTGATGCAAAAATCCTCAACAATATACTAGCAAACAGAATTCAGCAGCATATTAAAAGGATTATACGCTATGACCAACTGGATACAAGAATGCAAGGAGTCTACTAGATTGCTAGAATGCAAAAATGGTTCAATATACGAAAATCAGTCAATGTAATATATCACATTAACAAAATTAAGGAAAAAACTAGATGATCATCTCAATTGATGCAGAAAAAGCATTTGACAAAATTCAACACACTTTCATGATGAAAACACTCAACAAACTAGGAATAGAAGGAAACTTCCTCACACAATAAAGGTCATATATAAAAAACCCACATCAAACATAATACTCAACGGTGGAACACTAAAAGCCTTTCTCTAAGATCAGAAGCACAGCAAGAAGGTCCACCTTCACAACTTCTATTCAACACAGTAGCTGAAGTTCTACCCAGAGCAATTAGGTAAGGAAAAGAAATAAAAGGCATCCAAATTGGAAAGGAAGAAGTAAAATTATCTCTGTTTGCTGGTGATAGGATCTTATATGTAGAAAACCCTAAAGATTCCACACAAAAAAACCTGTAAGAACAAATAAATGAATTCAGCAAAGTAGCAGGATACAAAGCCAACACAGAAAAATCAGTTGCATTTCTATACACAATGAACAATCTGAAAAGGAAACTACAAAAACAATTCTATTTACAATAGCATCAAAAAGAATAAAACACTTAGGAATTAACTTAACCAAGGAGGTGAAAGACTTGTACAATAAAAACTACAAAACATTCCTGAAAGAAATGAAAGAAGATATAAATAAATGGAAACACATCCCATGTTCATGGATTGGAAGACTCAATATTATTAAAATGTCAATACTACCAACCCAAACTGATCTAGAGATTCAATGCAATCCCTATCAAAATCCCAATGAAAGTTTTTGCAGAAATAGAAAAACCCATCCTAAAATTCATATGGAATCCCAAGGGACCCTGAATAGCCAAAACAATATTGAAAAAAGAAGAACAAAACTGGAGGACTCATGCTACCTGATTTCAAAACTTCTACAAAGCTACAGTGATCAAAGCAGTGTTGTATTGGCATAAAGATAGACAAAAAGACCAATGAAGCAGAGAGCCCAAAAACAAACCCTTGCATATATGGTCAAATGATGTTTGACAAAGGTGCTAATACCATTTAATGGGGAAAGGACAGCCTTTTCAACAAATGGTGCTGGGAAAACTGGATCTCCACATGCAAACAAATGAAGTTGGACCCTTACCTAACACCATATACAAAAATCAACTCAATATGGATCAAGAACCTAAATGTAAGACCTAAAACAAGAAAACTCTTAGAAGAAAATATGGAACAAAAGCTTCACGACATCAAATTTGGCAAAGATTTGGCAAAGATTTCTTGGATATGACACCAAGAGGAGAGGTAACAAAAGAAAAAACAGACAAACTGGACTTCTTGAAAATTAAAAAATTCTGCACATCAAAAGATACTCTACAGAGTAAAAATGCAACCCAAAGACGGAAAAAATATTCGCAAATCACATCTGATAAGGGATTAATATCTAGAATATAGAGAGAACTCCTAAAACTCAACAATTAAAAAAAAAAACAATTCAGAAATGGGCAAAGGACTTGAACAGACATTTCTCCAAAAAAGATACATGAATGGCTAATAAGCAAAGTATCAATCAGCTCAACATCACTAATCATTAGGGAAACGTAAATCAAAAATACAATGAGATACTACCCCATAGCCATTAAGATGGCTACCATCAAAAAAAGAGAAAACAAGCGTTGGTGAGGATGTGGAGAAATTAGAACCCTTGGACACTGTTGGTGGGAATGTAAACTGGTACAGCCTCTGTGGTAAACAGTATGGTGGTTCCTCAAGAAAAACAAAATAGAATTACCAAATGATACAGCAATTCCACTTCTGGGTATATACCCAAGAACTGAATACAAGATCTCAAAGAGATATTTCTAAACTCATGGTCAAAGCACCAGTATTCACAATAGCTAAAACATGGGGAAAAACCAAGTGTGCACTGATAGAAGAATGGAATAAGCAAAATGTGGTATAAAAGTACAATGGAATATTATTCAGCTTTAAAAAGGAAGGAAATTCTGCAATATGCTACAACATAGGTGAACGTTGAAGACATTATGCTAAGTGAAATAAGTCAGTCACAGAAAAGATAATTAGAGTATGATTCTACTTATATGAGATACTTAGAGTAGTCAAAATCACAGAAAGTAGAATGGTGGTTGCCAGGGGTTGCAGGAGAGGAAAATGCGAGTTATATAGAGGTTCAGTTTCACAAGATGAAAAAAGTTCGGGAGACAAACGTTAGTGATGGCTGTACAACATTATGAATGTATTTAGCAGTGAACTGTACATTTTTAAATGGTTAAGATGATAAATTTTATGATCTATGTGTTTTACCACAAGAAAACTCTTTCAAAAAAAATCACCCCACAGATTACATAATAATTAAAGGGGCCAGCCCAGTGGCGCAGTGGTTAAGTTCACACGTTCCAATTCAGCGGCCCGGGGTTTGCTGGTTTGGATCGCGGGTGCGGACATGGCACCGATTGGCAAGCCATGCTGTGGTAGGCATCCCACATATAAAGTAGAGGAAGATGGGCACAGATGTTAGCTCAGGGCCAGTCTTCCTCAGCAAAAAGAGGAGGATTGGCAGCAGATGTTAGCTCAGGGCTAATCTTCCTCAAAAAAAAAACATATCATAAAGCTATAGAAATCAAAACAGCATGGTACTGGTACAAAAACAGGCACGCAGATCAATGGAACAGAACTGAAAGCCCAGAAATAAAACCACACATCTATGGACAGCTAATCTTCAACAAAGGAGCCAAGAACATACAATGGAGAAAGGAAAACCTCTTCAATAAGTGGTTCTGGGAAAACTGGACAGTCACATGCAAAAGAATCAAAGTAGATCATTATCTTTCTCCATACACAAAAATAGACTCAAAATGGATCAAAGACTTAAAGGTAAGACTTGAAACCATAAAACTCCTGTAAGAAAATACAGGCATAGGCCGGCCCCGTGGCCGAGTATTTAAGTTCGCATGCTGCTCTTCGGTGGCCCAGGGTTTCACCAGTTTGGATCCTGGGCGCAGACATGGCACTGCTCATCAAGCCATGCTGAGGCAGCATCCCACATGCCACAACTAGAAGGACCCACAACTAAAAATACACAACTATGTACCAGGGGGCTTTGGGGAGAAAAAGGAAAAATAAAATCTTTAAAAAAAAAAAAAGAAAATATAGACAGTACACTCCAACATCAGCCTTAAAAGGATCTTTACAGATACAATGTCCACTCAGACAAGGTAAACAAAAGAAAAAATAAACACGCAGGACTTCATCAGACTAAAGAGCTTCTGGAAGGCAAAGGAAACCAAGATCAAAATGAAAAAACAACCTACCAGCTGGGAGAAAATATTTGCAAATCATATCCAATAAAGGGTTAATCTCCATAATATATAAAGATCTCACACAACTGAACTACAAAAAAATAAACTCAATCAAAAAGTGGGCAGAGGATATGAACAGACATTTTTCCAGAGAAGATATACAGATGGCCAATAGGTACATGAAAAGATGCTCAATATCACTAATCATCAGGGAGATGCAAATCAAAACTACACTTAGGGGGGGCTGGCCCGGTGGCATAGCTGTTAAGTTCGCACGTTCCGCTTATTCGCGGCCCAGGGTTCGCTGGTTCAGATCCTGGGTGAGGACATGGCACCACTTGGCATGCCATGCTGTGGCAGGCGTCCCACATATAAAATAGAGGAAGATGGGCATGGATCTTAGCTCAGGGCCAGTCTTCCTCAGTGAAAAGAGGAAGTTAGCTCAGGGCTAATCTTCCTCACACACACACACACACACAAAAACTACACATAGGGGGCCGGCCCCGTGGCCAAGTGGTTAAGTTCATGGACTCTGCTTCAGAGGCCCATGGTTTCGCCAGTTCAGATCCTGGGTGCGGACATGGCACTGCTCATCAGACCATGCTGAGGCAGCGTCCCACATGCCAGAACTAGAGGGACCCACAACTAAAATATACAACTATGTACTGGGGGGATTTGGGCAGAATAAGCAGAAAAAAAAAAAAGATTGGCAACAGTTGTTAGCTCAGGTGCCAATCTTTAAAAAAAAAAAAAAAAAGACTGCACTTAGATATCATTTTACACTTGTTAGAATGGCTATAATCACCAAGGCAAAAAATAATAAATGTTGGAGAGGTTGCGGAGAAAAGGGAACCCTCATCCACTGCTGGTGGGAATGCAAACTTATGCAGCCACTTTGCAAAACAGTATGGAGATTTCTCAAAAAATTAAAAATAGATGACCATATGACCCAGCTACCCACTACTGGGTATTTATCCAAAGAACCTGAAATCAACAATACAAAGAGACTTATGCACCGCTATGTTCACTGCAGCATTATTCACAATAGCCAAGGCACGGAAGCAACCCAAGTGCCCAATGACCGATGACTGGATAAAGAAGATGTGATGTACATATATATATACAATGGAATACTACTCACCCATAAAAAAAAGACATAATCATCCCATTCGAAACCACATGGATAGACCTTGAGGGCATCATGTTAAGCGAAATAAGCCAGAGAGAGAAAGACAAATACCAAATAATTTCACTCATATGTGGAATATAAACAAACTTACGGACAAAGAGAACAATTTATTGGTTACAGGAGGGGAGGGGCGGGCGGGTGCGGGCACAAGCGGTGCAGGGGCAGATTTATATGGTGTTTGACAAATATTAATGTACTGAAATTTCACAATGTTAAAAACTATTTAGACCACAATAAAAAATTTTTTTTTAAAATAAAACAAAAAAATGTTAGTCACCTCAATACTTATAGAAGTTTTTTTAGCCAACAAGTCTTTAGTGTTCATTCACTTCTATAATCTTATTGTTTTAAGGGTCTGGAAAGATGCTTGATTCATAGCTCCTACTATTATTAATCTTTTAAGAACATGTTATATAATAATATAATGACCTTTTTATCTGAATTGTAAAAAGCGTCCTCCAATTAGAAATACTAAATTCCAATGTATTACTCCAAGAAATTTATTTTAATGTATCTTTCTCCAACCAATATTAGCTATTATTAGGCTTATAGCTATCAAAAAAAATTTTTTAAAGAAAGAAAACACTAGCCCCAGATCTGTTAAACCAGTTTGTGTCACAGGAAAAAAATCTTCCTAGTCAATGACTGAAAAGGAAATATGTAGGATGTTATGTAGTGCTCTACATCTGAACCTGTTCACAGAACTTTAGAGAGGTCAACATCAGGTGAGAGAGTCCTGAGGTCGGCTTTCACAATGCCAGTTCTTTGACATAGCCTAATCATCATCTGAATTATACATTTTTAAGCCAAATGCCACGGATGCTCAACCTTTCCTCCCATTTTACACACAATTAAATCTTATGCTTGACGTTATTTCTATTCTGCAATGGTAATTCAAAACAAAACTTCTGCAACACAAACAGAGGTGGCTTCATAAATTAAAACTTTGTCTTTGACATCTTTCATACGCCCACTTTACAACGTTTCTTAATTATTCTTGGATTCACAACAATCCTCCTGTTATTAGAAATGAGGAAACTGAGGTGAGAAAGTGGAAAGACTTGCTACTCTGTAGCAAACAGGCACCTATCTGGACACTGCAGCTGCTGTCCTGCTCTCTTAGACCACAATGCTTTCCTTAAAAGTGCCTGTCAAACTAGCAGCACAGAAATCCTTCTCATCACAGACATCCAAGACATCCCCACCAAGAAGCCCCAGGCAAATCAGAGAATTTCTACCCCCTAGCAAGAAGAAACCACGTGACCAAAGTAAGCAGCTTCTCAAGCTGTACTACTGCACTTGGGGAGGAAATATGAATGAAAAGAGAGATTCAAAGGGGACCGACTTCTGAGACTGAAGACCAGGTTATTAGGCTTACTCCTCATGTCGGGAAATTACTGAAACACCGCTCAAGTAGAAAATGGAATCAGTAACTCCTAGGGTCTTTTGATTTCAGTCTTAAACTTAAACCCCAAACAAAAATATCTGAAATTAAAGTATTTCCCCTACCTGAACAGTTATATTCTTACATTCTTCTAAAAAACCCACAAGGCCTACATGCAGGGCCTGATATTTAAAGCTGATTCCAAGTGTCCACTAGTGTCCACTTTCCCGTGTCCAAATGCAAAAATAATGTTGGCACTGACCCGGGCAAGACCTTCACGCACATTTTCCTCTGAAATCATTAGCCTCACATCACCTTCCGACGTCCTATCTCCAATAGCTTCCCTTGATCAGTATGGCGAACTTCCCTGAGAGTAGTAACAGGCACGAACACTTACTACGTCCCTCACAGAAAACAGAATCAAACCATGGGAGAGGGACTGGCAATGGACAATTCGCCTGGCTCTGCCTCCCATCACGATACAAAGACACAGCGAGAGCAAGAGAAGCCCAGGTCTCTGCACCCCACACTTCTCTCTCGCAAGAGAGAGAAAGAAGACTTAATGCAACTGGACCCAACCCTCAACACCCCCGCCCACGTGGGTCTTCCTCTCCCGAGCGCAGGGTCGCACTGGAGAGAGGGGTCTGGAAGGAAGCGAACCACGCCGGGGCTGAGGCGGGAGGGGGGGCTCCCACTCCCAGCAGACACTCTAGCCCCTTCCCAGAGGCCCGGGGCTGTACGCCTTCCAGTTCCGGAGTCCGAGCGCCCACTCCCGAGACCCCAAGCCCCTCCACGTCGCCCGAAAAGGGAACTCAAGGCCCCAGAGCGGCGGAGAGGGCAGGGCTGCCTGGCGCCGGGTCCTGACGGGATGGAGCCCCGGCCGCGTGCGAGCGGAAGATGGGAGGCGGCTCCCCGCCGCCGTCGCCCCTCCCCGGGCCACAGGCTCTCCAGCTTCCGAGTCATAGGCTCTAAGGGCACCCTCACCTCACCTCAGGGCTGCAGCGTCCGCGGGCCGGCGGTCCCGGAGCCCCTGCGCGGAGGTGGCGCTGGGCGGGAGGACACGACCGCAGCTCCGGCGATGGCTGACAGGCGCGCAGCACCCGGCCGGCCCGGCACACGGGGAAGGGGCGGGGCTTCAGGGGCGCCCGCCCCGCCCCTGCCCCGCCCCTGCCTCCCACCTCAGCCCTCAAGTCCCATGAGGTGACTACATCCGGGGTTACTCGAGGCCGTTCACCTCCGACCCGGCTCCCGGCTGTGGCGCTGTCTGGCCGGCGGTGAGGCGAGGCGCGGGCCCCCAGGGCTAGGCGACAGCCAATGGGAGGGCGGCGCGGGGCGGGGCGACGTGAGGCGATGCCGATGGTCCGAGCGCCGTTCTGCCATTCGGGGCCGAGCGGCGAGAGGGCGGGCGGGTCCCAGGCGGTCGCGGCTCCCCCGGCCTGGCCCGGCCCGGCCCGGCCTTACCCACCCTCTCTGCCGGGGGCGGGCGCAGAGCCGGCCAGCTGGCTCCCCCTCCCGGCGGACAGGGGAGTGGGGGAAACGGCCCCACGTGCACCTCCCATCAGGGAGAGAGGCGCCGGGCCGCAGTGAGAGGCCGGGATAGCCGGCTTGTAGCGCGGGAAGGGAGCCCGGAACCAAGGAGGACTGAGTAGGGTAGGCGGTGTGCGGGCCTCGTAAGGACCTCACCGTGTTCCATCCTAACACCCTGGAGAGGAGCGTGTTGCATCCATGAATTGCCCAGGATCACACAGGCTGGTTTCCAAGTTAGTGCAGGCTAACTAGCCCCTGCTCTGAAACAACATAACCAGCCTCCCTTGGCTTGCTCCTCAGCCCTAAAGCAGCCCGCCCTAAAGGAGTCTGAGGTGCCGGATCCTGGAGCAGTGAGGGGAAGCCTCAGTACAGACGCTCAGTAAGAAGGACAGTGTGCCGAGGACAAGTCTTTTCTGCCTACCCTGAGCAGAGAAAATAGACGGCAGCAAATTCCTGACTTATGGGATCGGAGTGTGCTTCCCAACCTCCACTTGGTTACACCAAGCCTTTGAGAAGAAGCCAACCAATTTCTCTAGTTTTACAAATTATTTCATAACAAGACTTTCATCGTGGCTGTGTTGAAAATCAATAGTAACTAGAAAGAATCCCAACATATAAATACAACTATTGGGCAGGAGAGAAAGAAAATTGGAGAAAATTGCACTTCAGAAGAATGGGGTGAGTTTAACCCCTTCCAAGAATTTAATGGAGCACCCACAGTACTTTTCTGATCCTCACACAAGCTTGTGCTGTGTAAGGATGACAATACGGATGACAATTTGGTAGGAAAAAGTTCTATGCCAGAGGGCAAAAAGTGAACAGGGTAGAAATACACACCTGAGGTCTGAAGTTCTTGGGTGGAAGTGGAAGCAGGAAGATAAGAAGATTGGTCAACAAGGAACAATATTCATCTACGAGCCCTCCTAATACCACCAGGTGGTGGCTTCTCTAAGAGTTTACCAGCCCACTTTAAAATAATAGGGACTGAAGATGTAGACTTTACAGAGCAGTGACCCATATTTCCCAATAACTTTGCCTGTCGGATGCATCTGTCAGTTGAATAAAGATAGGAAAATCAGAACTTAGACATAATTGAGCATGACTTCCTGGTTTAACAGGATATTTGACCTGACTGACTGAAAAAAAAAAGGCCTGGGAAGAAGAAAGCTTTGCTTCTCCCTAATAGTGCTCTCTAAAGCTGGCATGAAGGAAACTTTGGAAAGAACTAAATATCTTGAGGTTGTCTCTTATTTTTCGTCTATCTTTTCTAGTTCTTATTAACTACTAAGAACTCTAATAAGAACTCTGGCCCCAAGATTCTTTCTTAGTGGTGTTGCTCTTTATCAGCCTTAGGAGCACTGCAAAACCAGGAGCTTACCCTCAAAAAGTGTCGATATGTGAAACTTCAGTAAGCCCTTACAGGTCCTGCTTTTTTTTTTTTTTCTGGTGAGGAAGATTGGCCCTGAGCTAACATCTGTACCGGTCTTCCTCTATTTTGTATGTGGGACACCACCACAGCTTGGCTTGATGAGCAGTGTGTAGGTCCACACCCAGGATCCGAATCTGCAAACCCGAGGCTTTCAAAGCAGAGTGCACAAACTTAACCACTATGCCAACAGGCTGGCCCCACATGTCCTGCTTTTGACCTGACTGAATATTTGAAGGAATGAAGCTTTCTAAAGAACTAGCCAAGGAGAGGCCTAATGAAAGAGGTACAGTGAAAGAAAATGAAGGATGAGTTAGGATACACCAAAACCACTTACATAGCATCTAATAATCTAATTATTATTATCAAATGTTAAGATAACTGGGCAGAGAATGGGCAGAAAGCTGTGTCTTTAAGACAATACACCTGGAATTTCAACAACTCCTAAGTGTGGTGGTGTTTGGTGCATGCCGCAACCTGCCCATCTCTACTACAGGCTTTTTAGAGCTGTTCCTTGAGTTCTTGCCACGCAAACCATTATGTCTGTAAGAAGCAGTGGAGGAGAGCCAAAGGGTGGAGAGAACTTACTATATAAGACTAACAAGTGGAAGAGAAGGAGTGAGTGGCACATTCCTAAAAGCTGAAATTAGATGGCTGTAATGAGCTGAATTGTGTTCCAAAATTCATATGTTGAAGTCCTAACCCCCAGTACCTGAGAATGTGAGTACATTTAGAGATAGGATCTTTAAACAGGAAATTAAGTTAAAATTAGATCATCACAGTAGGCCCTAAATCCAAATGACTGGTGTTCTTATAAGGAGATTGGGACACAGACACACACAGAGGGAAGACCATCTGTGAATTACAACTGATGAAGCACTTTAGCAAAATTGTGGCTCTTATGCTAGAGAAGATGGCCAACTACAAGCCAAAGAGATAAGCCTCAGAAGAAACCTACATTGGTGACAACTTGATCTTGGATTTACAGCCTCCAAAACTATGAAGAAATAAATTTCTGTTGTTTAAGCCACCCAGTCTATGGTACTTTATTATGGCAGCCCTAGAAAATTAATACAAGGTCCCAAATATCAAATGGTTGTCTAAAGGTATCAGGGAGGGGCCAGCCCTGTGGCCAAGTGGTTAAGTTCCTGCGCTCTGCTTTGGCAGCCTAGGGTTTCACTGGTTTGGGTCCTGGGCACAGACATGGCACCGCTCATCAAGCCATGCTGAGTTGGTGTCCCACATAGCACAACTAGAAGGACCTACAACTAGGATATACTACTATGTACTGGGGGGCTTTGAGGAGAAGAAGAAGAAAAGAAAAGAAAAGAAACAAGATTGGCAACAGTTGTTAGCTCAGGTGCCAATCTTTAAAAAAAAATAGGTATCAGGGATTTATCCTGAGCATTCCAGCTACCTTCCAACCTTAAAGATGGTCTCTCACCCCAATGTGGGGAAAGTAAGAGAAGTCTGAGGGGTCCTTGTCTTTCAGATGATCATAATCTATTGGGAAGACAAAACTAAACAGCAAAACAGAGTGTCTACATCTTGCTCCTTAGATAACAGCCACATGAATTTTATAAGAGCCATAGATGGGAGAAGATGAATTCTTAAAAATGAATAAGCCCAGGAATACATAAATAGTATCTGTGTCAACATCCAGGCCATTTTGGCCCTTTATTGTCAATTTTACTTTAGTTTATGGCAGTGTTTCTCAAAGTATGTTCCACTGACCATCTGAAACATAATCACTAGGTGCTTGTTAAAAATGCAGATTCCCAGCCCCACTGCAGACTTTTTTTTAGGCAGTAATTATTCACTCTCAAGTTTGAGAACAACAGTTTAGTATTTATCCTTATTTTTCCCCTCTGCTGCCAGTGCCTCTGTTAAACAGCAACGCCTCCTACACCTGCATTTCCAGGACAGGAAAGTCTTTATCAGGTAAGGCTAGAGTTGAACCAAGGGAGGAAAGAAAGTGCCGTAATAGAAAATGGAACCATGAAAAGCTCCCTGTCCTGGCGGCTGTCTGGCCATGGTTCCAGATTCCTTAAGCAGGAAGGTCAGTGATCCAGCTTTAGGATAGAGGATAGAAGAAATACTGGGATGTTATTTCCCACTGGTCCCCAATATATAACATAGACTCTAATTTGGCTTCTAGCTCTTGCCATGCTTATTCTTACATCTGCTTATGCTGGTAAACTGCTCCTTCCTCCCTCCTAATTTTCTGAATCTTTCTAGTCCTTGGAAGTCCCATTTTCTCTAGGAAGATCTCTTCTCCAGCTTCTACTGATCTATCTCTTCTTCGAATTCTTGCAGCAATCTGGTCCCCACCACACAGTTCAGCATTTATCAGGCTATAATTTTTTGTGTGTATGTTGGTTTTAGCTCTCCAGCTAAATTTTAATAATCTTACATGCAGAGAGCATTTCTTATAGTCTGGTACTCCCCTCTATGGCTCTTAGAGTAGGGCTAGGTACAGATATTAGTAAGTGCTTCATTGACCAAAGTAAAGATTATCTCCGTACCTGAGAGGCCACTCTACTCCTGATGTCTGCTTATCTGTCTTCACATCACCTCTGGGAGGCAAAGCCTCTAGTAGGATACTTAGCTGCTTTATAGATGGACAGACTTCCTCAAGAAAGTCAGTGCCTTGACCAGAATTGTGGCTCCAGTCATGAAGAAGAGAAAAAGAAGACATAATGGCCTTATCTGAACAACATGTTCCTTTGCTCTGGTCAACTTCTCAGGTTTGTCTAGAGTTAAGAGCCTGAAGGAGTTTCACATCATAAGGTCAGAAGATGCCCTCAGAAAGGCCACTTTATAAGTCTGGTCCTGATGATGAAAGGTATGATTGCACCATGAAGGGCAGTGTTCATAGTGGAGACTCACTTACCACGATGTTTTCACATGGACATCCAGGTCTTCACATGGGTACTTGGGTTTTCACAAAGCATTTCAGCTCTCCCTCCCTCCTTATCCACTCCCAAACACTTCCAGTACCTATCTATGCTATCTATATTTGGCAGTCACCAAATCTTAGCTGCTTCTTCTGTGACAGCTCCACTATATTTTTTTAAAAAATCTCTTTCTAGGGGCCAGCCCTGTGGTGTAGTGGATAAGCCCAGTGCACTCCACTTCAGCAGCTCAGGTTCACGGGTTTGGATCCTGGGCGTGGACCTACACCACTGGTCAGCCACACTGTGGTAGCGACCCACAGACAAAACAGAGGAAGACTGGCACAGATTTAGCTCAGGGCTAATCTTCCTCAAGCAGAAAAAGAGGAAGATTGGCAACAGATGTTAGTTCAGAGCAAATCTTCCTCACTAAAAAAAAAAATATATATATATATATATATATATCTTTCTAAGTCCTACACACTTCACAACTAAATACCTGGAAAGAGTTTAAAGGCCTTTTTACCTAAAGGCAGGGAAATGGACAAGATGACTTGTTTAGGTCTTGCTCACTCCTGGGATTCTGACATTTTATATTGATCAGCTTTACAACCTTCTCATCTCTGACCTCAGTCTCCTGAAACCCATGAAAGCACTCCTGGTGAGTTTACTTCTAACCCCCTCCCCCCTTCTCTTCAGACTTCTCCGCTGCCTCCATTACTCCTGTATCAGACTCAGATTTTTTCTGCTACATATTTAGGCCTCTACCTGTCTACCCCAAAAAATACCTTCACTTTCCACTGTTATTATTATATATGAAGCATAATAAATAATAAAATACAACATTAATAATTTTTATAGAGCTTTAACTTGAGCCATTGCTCAACTTCCTTTTATCCTTTTCATTCTTTCAGTTTAAAAGTTTTCCTGTATTGGGGCTGGCCCCGTGGCCGAGCAGTTAAGTTCGCGCACTCCGCTGCAGGTGGCCCAGTGTTTCGTTGGTTCGAATCGTGGGCATGGACTTGGGACTGCTCATCAAACCACGCTGAGGCAGCGCCCCACATGTCACAACTAGAAGGACCCACAATGAAGAATATACAACTATATACCGGGGGGCTTTGGGGAGAAAAAGGAAAAAAATAAAATCTTTGGAAAAAAAAAAAGTTTTCCTGTATCATAACTTGGATCAAAAGATTTCACAATATCCCTGTGTTTTTTTAATCTCTCCTCTGGTTAACATACCAGAGCAGCAGGTAGAAAGTTGTCTCCCCACAGTGGACACGCTGTGATGAGGGGCCCAATTTTCTTAATGAAAACAAAAGTTAGAAAGAAAGATAAAGGAAACCAAAAATGAATGAAAATAAAATGTGGTTTAAATCAGTGAACGAGATGGCCATAATCAATGGAATAGCCTAGTTTTGGGAGTGAATATAGGTGAGAAGAACTGATTTCTGGTATTGAAGTCTAAGCCAAAGATACCTCAAGAGCAGCAGGGACGTGCCTTCTCTGTGTTCTGTAATGAAAAGAGTTTGAGCTCTTTAATCAGACAGACTAGGCTTTAAATCCTAACTCTGTTACTAATTAGCACTGTGACCTTGAGCAAATGACCCCATTTCTGAGCCTCAGTTTCTTTGTCTAAAACAGAGAAATAATACCTACCTTGTAAGGTTGTGTTTTGGATTAAATGTTATAACCAAGATGTAAAGTTTCTAACACAAGGTTTGGAACATAGTAGGTACACTGAAAATATTTCTTCCCCCTTTCTCTCTATGCCTCCATTTCCTCCTAGTGTTCAGTACAAGTACAAAATATCCTATGGATGTTCACTTGATTCAGGTATGATTATGTTATTAAATTTACCAGTCTACCCCACCATGGGGCCAATATTCCCAGAACAATAGAGCATATGACCCAGGGATAATTTGAATCCTTTACCCTTACTTGGAGGGAGCAAGTAAACAGGAGGAGTGACTGTGGCCTGAGCTGCTGAGAACCAACCAAAGAGTAGGCACTGTGAAGATATGCCTGGCCCTGCTCAGTTCCCTAGTTGTGCCACACTGAAAAGGCTCTTTGGCCCCTTTGGCAACTTTCATATACTACAGATGGGAGTGTAAATGGAGACAACCTGTTACGACAGCAGCTGGGCATTACTTAGTAAAGTTGAACTTACACTGCATAACCTATAACCCAGCCTCCATTTCTGGATTTATACTCTGGAGAAACTCTCAAATGTGCCCCCAAGAACATTGTTCATTATGGCCCAAAACTGGAAACAACCCATTGTCTCTCAGTATTAGAATGGATAAATAAATTACGGTACACTCATACAATGGAATATTAAAAAGCAATGAGAATGAACCAACTATTGCTACAGAAAACAATATAGATGAATTTTACAGACACAATGTGGATTAAAAATGCCAGACACAAAACAGTGTGTTTCCTGTTATACAAAGTTCAAAAATAGGCAAAACTCATCGGTGGTGGTAAAAATCCGGATAATAGTTACTCCTGATGGTGGGCAGTGACTGGGAGAGGACATGAAGGGAGGTGTATCCACTTCGTGTTATACATAATAATAAATTTACTTTAAAATACACAGGGTATGACCCATCCATTTACCTGAGTTCAAAAGCAGGCAAAATTTTAAAAAATATTTTTCATGATACATATATAGATAGTTCACTATTTTTAAAAAGCATGGGAAAATAATGATTAAGAGGAAGGAAAGGAGTGTGATCAGAGGAACAGACATATAGAGTGCTTCTAAGACATTGGCAATGTTCAATTTCTTACTTTGGGTGATGGCTACATGGTATTCACATTATTATTATTATTGTTGCTCTTATTATTATTACTGAAAATATACTTATGGTCTACATACTCCTACATGTATGCTATATTCCACAATAAAAGAATTTAAAATAAATCCAAACGAATAAAAAGCATACACCCTTAAACAAAACAGTAGCAGAGTGTGGCATTGAAATAATAATTTTAGAGTTGGAAGAGGCCTTTGAAACCATCTTGTCCAACCATCTCATCAAAAAAACCAAAACAGAGGCCAGAGAAGTTAAGTGACTTACTCAAAGTAATTCAGTCAGTTACAGAGTCTAATCCAGAACCTAGGTAAGCCCCTCCGCTTCTTGTCAAGTGTTCCTCTCATAGACCCACCCTGATGCATCCGTCAGTCATAGTTTCCTATTATCCTCCAGAGTCACATCTCTCATCTGCACACATCATAAAACTCACCTATATTATAGCTTTTTTCCTCCTAAATTTGAAATTTTTGTTGTGGGGAAAGGAGATCAGGAGAGATATCCTCTCCTCCACAGATACTCCAAACACTTAGAAAACCAGTCAAAATATTTAGTAGTAGAGAAACAGTTCTGGGTCTATTTCTCTGCTACTAGATATCTTGACTCATTAATGCAACTCTCCCACTTCTCTGTACCCCACAGTATGGCTGCTCCAACAAGCAGGCTGACTTTTGGGCCTCTGAGACACCAAGAAAAAGGGAAGGGTCTGAGAGTCCATAAAAGAAAACTCTTCCACTTTCTCTCTCTCTGTTCAAGCACAAAGGCTCTCTCAGGAGGACTGAGCTCTTCTGCCACCTTGTGACATAGAATGAGAATAGCAGGCCGTCAGATCCTTTCCTATCCCTACCCCAAGGGGACAGCACTATAACCTGGCATCTAGGAACTAACCTACAGAAAATTTCAAATACAGCAACAGGGGGGAAGTGTCTGATACCATAAGGGAGCTCTTAAGAAACTCATAAGCAAAAACCATGAAACCCACGAAAGGCAATGGAGCTCCTTTATTCTGCCCTACCCACCTGCCCTGCTAAGAGAATTGGGCAACTGCAGAAGAGAAAAAAGAACGAGACAGTGATGCTCTGGACCAGTAAACATCTGAGGCACTCATGTTCCCTCTACTCAGTTGACCTCACTTCTCTGCTACCTTCCATAGCAAAAGCTCTTGAAAAGATGATCTACACTTCTTCACCTCCAACTCCCTCTCGGCCCTCTCCTACTTTCACCACTCTGCTAGAACTGCTCTTACAAAACCGTCAAATCCGGTGGACATTCTGTCCTCATTACACACCCCTCTCAGCATTTAACCAACTGACCATTCCTTCCTTGAAATCTCTCCTTCTTGGCTTCAATGACATCCACTGTCATGGTTTTCTTAGCTCAGATGTCACCTCCTCAGAGAAGTCTTCTCTGAGCACCCTACTTAAAGTGGCCTCTGCCAGTAATCCTTCACCTCATCGCCCTGTTTGTTGCTTCACAACAACCATCACAATCTTTAATGATCTTGTATATGTATTTATAGATTGTTTATTATTAGCCTTCTGCACTAGTCTATTTTTCAACCTTGTGTATTGTCTGCTTCCCATTGTTTCATGTGAACATAAACTTGGTCTTGCTCCCTGCTTGAATAGTGTCTGGCACAAAGTAGGCCTACAATAAATACGTGTTGAATGAAAGTCACTGTGGCTGGAAGTTCAGCACTTCCTCTCCTCCTTCCATGTTTCAGGCAACATGGTGTCCTTCAGTGTCATCTTTTTCCTCTCCGTTTCCCTACCGAGATTTTCCTCAATGCTCAATTTAGCTCAATCATATTTCAACCTAAATTAAAATGTCAGGAAACAGGGTAATATTTAAATTATGATTTGACTCAGAGCTCATGAACTCCCTCATGTGAAGTCCATTGAATCAAGCTCCCTTTACATCATTATCAATCAAGTGTCAGCCTCTAGAGCCTTCATAAGCATAGTCAAACCTATGTTGGCTCCAATGGAGTACATTTAAATGAGTAGAAAGACTGCAGAGGCTCAGGACTGGGGCAGGGGATCTGAGAAGATCTTCATTTCTGCTTTACGATCCACCTAGCTATGCTATCACAAAGTCTACAGAGTATATGCTGTATTTATACTCTTCACTAAAAGATACAATTTTAGAAAAATCTTCAACAACAGTTATCTGTCTAGGAAAACTAGACAGATAGTCTAAACTGCAGATAGTATCACTCATCTGGAGTATTTAGCTCTTTCTCACAACCTCTAAGCCCAATATTCATGGGAATATGGTCTACCTATACCCATCTCACTATTCAGAAGTGTGAAAATGTGCAAAACTAGATAGTATGTCTGGGCTAATGTGAGGTTATGTGCATAACTGTAAATGAATTCTAGTGGTCATTTGATCAGAAGTCTCCATTTATACAGGAGAAAATTGAGATCTGGAGAAGTCAGCCAAGTTTCTCAAGGTGATATAGTTAATAACAGGGCCTGGACTGGAACTCAATTCTATTGATTCCTAGTCCAGCGCTCTCTCCAGTGTAACTCACTGACTCATTCAGTCCTAGTTTCCTTCTCTATTCTAGAAATCATTTTCCTTAATAGAAATCTCTACATCTCTTTATGTCAGCGCGTAAATCTATGTGCTCATGTCAATGACCATGCATGCATATGTCTACATGTCTATCTGGAAGTATTTGTAAAGCATACCACTGGGTATTCCTGGCCGTTCTTCTAGGGAAACCTGAAGGCAATTACAGTTGCTTATATCGGCACTAGCAGTGAAGTCAGGGGAAGACCTTCTGAGTCAATCATTAGCAAGCAGACTTGGTTTTCTCTCCAATTAGCTCTATTCCTGGGTCTTCAGGAAATGGGGCAAAATAATTAGGGTGCAACCAGACTCTCCCAGGGTCAAACTTGGTTCTACGGCAGTGAAAGCACCTAGAGACAAGGCTATAAGAGAGTGTGACAAATTAGCAGCATACTCTCTCTGCAAGGAGCATGTGCTCAAGCTAACATGGATACCATCTTAGTTTTCAGCTCAATCATTACATCCTACGATGCCAACAAGAAAGGTAAGTACTTCTCTAGCCTAATATCCTGGAAAATCCAAAGAGAGGCCTATAAAGTGTCTGGGGGTCTATTCCCCAGGGTAGAGATATATACAGCCAATACTCAGTAGGTGATGCTTTCCAGTGATCCCACATATCCTCTAGCCTCTAAGCAGGACTGTGACTTACCCAACCCAGAGAGATAGCTGTCTGTTTCATGGCAAGAAGTCTTGAGAGAATGTGATGCATTCTCTGTCTTGTTCACGTAACTAACATTGAAAGTCCGTTCACCGTTAGATGGCTTTCTTTCTTGGAGGGTGCTGTCACAATTTCAGTACTGTCATCACCTAGGACTCCCAAATTCATAATCCCTCAGAAGACGTTGTCTTCCTTTTTTAAGGTGTTACATCCAAATAGATGGGGATGCTCTTGGGTGGGGAGAGCTGAGGGAATGGGTGGAATGGCACTATTTGCTGCTCTTTGATAACTGTTTATTTAAAACATGATTGTTCAAAACGTCCTAAATATTTTATCTCTAAAATTAGCTCAACAGAGCTAAGGCCAAACAGTATAAAGTGCAGCAGTAATAAATCCAACAAATGAAGAAAATTCACAACACCCTGTGAGTTATGTGCTAAAAAGCATAAATAACTATGACCTACGGTTTCTTGGAAACCTAGAGAGATATCTCGTCCAAGGTTACATCTAACAAACTTTCAAGAGTTTTAATACAAGAAAGTAGATAGAACAGGAAGGAGAAGAGATAATAAGCAGTGTTTGGAGGAATAGGTTGGTTAGTCTTTCATTAACTTAGTTAAGTCACTAAACTCTATTTCACCTTTTTTTCCCCTAAGAGTAACAGACTGGTCCTCAGTTTTCTTTATACTAGGCTAACTCCTACTTACCTATATTTTAAAGTCTTTTTGAGGGGAGTGTTTGATCTCTCCAACTGCAAGTTTTATGAGAAGGAACTGCATTCTTTTATATCTCCCTCTCCAGTGCCCAGAATTCTAAAGAGTAAGTTTTACCCAGTAAATCTTAACCATTTTTTTTTCCCAGAACTCAGAGACAGCAGTTGCCAAGCCTCTTCCCAAAGAATGTGAGAAGGATCAGGGATGCACTAATGCAACGCAGGGAACAGCCCCTTTCTGAAAAATCACCTTGCCATTTCAGAACATTTTTACCTCTGAAAGAGGCCTGTCTCCCCTATTCCTTGCCCAGATCTCAAATATCCTATTTTAAAGATATGTATCCCTCCAAGAGGCTTTCTGGAAACCAATTTTTAAATTAACTGTTATTACCTAAGGCATGGCCACATAAATCAAACAGATGGGGGTGAAGAAAGAGAAGGAGGCAGCACTCAACCCTCTCTGCATTAGAGAAAATAATCTATGAACATTTCCCTGGGCTGAATTTACTGCAGTCACCTATCTTCATGGGACCCAAGGCAGGAGAGAGGGAAGGCAGGGCTTGTATATTTATACCATAAGCACATGCTGAGGAAGAAGTAAACTAAAAAGAGAAGAAAGGAGGCCGGTCCCGTGGCTGAGTGGTTAAGTTCGCATACTCCGTTTCAGCGGCCCAGGGTTTCGCTGGTTCCGATCCTGGACGCAGACATGGCACCGCTCATTAGGCCACACTGGGGCAGTGTCCCATATGCCACAACTAGAAGGGCCTACAACTAGAATACACAACTATGTTCTGGGGGGCATTGGGGAGAAAAAGGAAAAAGAAAATCTTTAAAAAAAAAAAAAAGAGAGAGAGAGAGAAGAAAGTACAGCAGTGGAGTTTAACTGGGGTCATGAATGGAAGTGGTTTAGCTGGGCACCATTTAGATTAAGAACTAGTTTCATTTTTCTGCCTGGCTTTTCTTCTAGAAGTTCAGGCAGAAGCCAAAAGGTCCAAATTCATCCAAAATCAGACTGTGGCTACCCTCCACTGCCTTGGCTCTGGGAGCAAAGTAAAAGTCAACCTTGTATATCTGGAGAAAAGGTCAAAGGTCAAGCATACTCTGAAGAACCTGAGAGTCACTGCTGCTCCCTACAGAAACAGCACTGCCTCCCTAAGCTGTCATCTAACCCTTACATCCAAGTTTCAGACTGGATCCCTTCTAACAGGCAAAGGTGAGACTGGAGAAAGTCAGGTAGACACTGACTTTTAGTTGACATCTTTGAGTGGAGTGGAACTCAGTAGCAGCTAAAGCCTCAAGGAAACGGATTATTGTCTCCTTTTGGCAAATCTATGTCCTCTCTGAGACTCAGTTTTCTAATCTCCAAGGGCCCTTTTAGTCCTGACATGCTGTGATTTTCAAATGATCTCGGTTTCTGATGGGTGTTCTTTGGATAATGGTTATTTGAATTTTATTTATTTTGAACGCACATAGTAAAATATTCAAATAGCACAGATACATGGTAAAAAGTCAGTCTCCCTCCTACTCTGATCTCTCAGTCCTCCAGCTCTCTATCCCTGAAGGAACCACTATTACTGACTTATTCAATTTCCTTCCTACGCTCAGCACGTATAGGTGTATATATTTTAAAAACATAAATGTTAGCATACAATACACACTGTTCTGTACACTGCTTTTTTTCCACTTAACAGTGTATCTTATAGGCTGTTACACATCAGTATGTATAAATTTGCCTCGTTCCTTTTTAACAGTTGAATAATATTCTGTTGTATGGCTGTACTATAACTTATTCCACCAGTTCCCTATTGACGTATATTATGGTTGTTTCCAATCTTTTACAAACAATGTTGCAAGCAATGACTTTACACGTTTTTCTCTGTGTACCTACAATTTAGCAATAGGATAAACTCCAAGAAGCAGGATTGCTGCATGAAAAGTTTGATAGACATTACTAAATTATCCTCCATAGTGGCTATTCCATTTTGCACTCCCACTCACACTGTGTGAGAATGCCTGTTCTTCCACAGTTGCTGGGCAATGGTTTTCAATCTCAGCCTTAAGTTTCTTTGCTTCTGCCCTCCTTTCCTTCTCCCACCCATTCTTTCTGTCAAGTAGTTTATGATCAATAAATTGGCACTGGCAGTTCCCCTTTACATACTGGCAATTCCCTAGATGCTGCTGCTGCACTGATGGAAAAATAAAATAAAACAACATTTTTAGAGAAACTAGGGGTTCACAAGCAGAAAAATAGAAAAGAAGAACTTTAAAAACTACAGTCTGTTGAGAGGACTAGAGATTGGGAAATAACTGGATAAGTTCTTGGGATGTAGCCCAGGTACAGCAAATTATATCCTCACATGACATGAATGTTTTCACTCCCTTTATTATACTTTCTAAAGTTCACACAGGGATAATTTGTGTGAAAAAAAACTCTCAAAAACTTAAAAGCCTCTGACAGTGTTCAGGAGCTTTCAGTCACTCAATATCAACATAAAGTAATTCAACTAGATTGTTTTCCTCCTAACATGTGACACCTCCCTTGAGTCAATGGCAGGTGTGACGGGTAATAGGGAACTTAAGTCATCTTGGAGTCTAGAGCATTCTGCGCAGGGTGGATTTTTCTTGGATATAGTGTTATGCATCCTAGGACTCAAAACAACTAAGGATACTAGCTCTTAGAAATTCAGGACAAGGAAAACTGGGAGATTAAGGGGAAAGAAAGATGCCAGTGATCAATCTGACCTAATTCAAAAATTTGCCTTGGGCTAACCTAGAACCCAGAGAAAAAGGAAGAGCTTCTTCCTCCCTCCTGCATGACATGGTGGTTGGTTCCTAGATGCAGAATTTAAACTAATACCCTGTACTATTTGAGCCACGCAAAGAGATTAAAAGGATGTTTGTCTGTTAGTTTGGAGAGCTAATCATCATTCACGATACAAATCTATGGAACAATGATGAATTCCAAATAACCAACTTATGAATGGAGTTTTGAAATATCACCCCATTTATAAGTTTGAAACTGCCTCTTCTGAATTTAAACTTACATTGGGTACCGGGATGTGACAGACACCAAGCAGCACAGAAATAAAAATTAGGTAAATGGTCAAATTTACAGAGTCAAAAACAGATGCCCTATGAAGTTACCACACTACAGGTGACATGAGTCTGCACAGAAGGATGTCCCAGAAAGTCAGAAGACAGTTCACGGAAATGTCCCCAGAGCAAAGTAGAAACATGAAACCGTAAGGATGAGAATGTTTTGCAACACAGATGATCATCATAAGACGTAGGTCGACATGGAATGTGGAAAAACGTAAGATGGAGACTATTTGTTACTGTTTACAGAATTTGGCCAAGGAAAAGATTTTCTATTATAAATATTCTGAAATTTCTTTCTGGTGGAGAAAGATGAACCATTAGGTCTTTATCATTTATGGTATAGTTTACACCATCTAGTTCCCATTGCTCAGATTCTCTATTAATCAAGAAACTTTCCAAATATGCATTAGGTTTCACAGGAACCTATATGTTTAGAACAGGGTACCTAGAAAAGAAAAATGTCCTATCTGATCCATTGACAGATACATCCTCCTATGTAAATTTTCTGTGTGTGTGGTGTATGTGTATGTGTGTGTGTGTGCGTGAGGAAGATTGGCCCTGAGCTAACATCTGTTGCCAATCCTCCTCTTTTTGCTTGAGGAAGATTGGCCCTGAGCTAACATCCATGCCCATCTTCCTCTACCCCATATGTGGGAAGCCTACCATACCATGGCTTGCCAAGCGAACCGGCGGACCCTGGGCTGCCAAAGTGGAACATGCAAACTTAACCACTGCGCCACTGGGCCGGCCCCGGAGCCACCTTTTTTAAAGAAGGAAACTTTCAAGTGTTATACCCTCCATCCTTATTATTATTATGGCCTTAAGAATGATGGGCAATTGGGCCGGCCACGTGGTTGTGTGGCCCAGGGTTTCGCCAGTTCGGATCCTGGGCATGGACATGGCACCGCTCATCAGGCCATGCTGAGGCGGCATCCCACATGCCACAACTAGAAGGACCCACAACTAAAAATACACAACTATATACAGGGGGGCTTTGGGGAGAAAAAGGAAAAATAAAATCTTTAAAAAAAAAAGAATGATAGGTAAACAAGACTTAGTCTACTCCTTCACTCTGATCCGACTTAGTCAAAGGCCCCCTGGGGATTTAATCCATATCTCTTATTAGTATCTCTATTCTCATTTATTCTTGGCATTATGTTGTGCCTACACCCTAAACTTATGGACAGATCAATGGGACCACAATTAAAAGTTTAATATCAGCTGGGTAGGCCTAGAGTTTTGTCAGGTAAAATAAAGTTTTTCCTTTGTCAGGTAAGATAAAGTTTTCTCAGTTGTCCCTTAATTGCTTCTTTCTTGTTTTACAGCTTTTTTACCAGGCATCTTCCAATGTAAGGTCTATCTAGTGATGGGGGCTTTATTACAGACTTTTCCCACCATTACCACCTCCATGACTCCTGGGAGTAAAGAAGGAGAGAAAACTACAAGCACTGATTTTTCTAGCCCTTTCAAACAACAAGGTACAGAATAAGTAGGGGGTGAGACAAGAACAGAAGGAAAATAACTTCATTTCTTATTGAAAAAATCAGCTTCTCTATAAAAGAAGGTCCGAGAAATGTTTGTAGTTTGACACTATTAATAATACTTTACCTCTACACAAGTGAGCTCACCTTGTAGCCAGATTTGGGGACAGAATAAATTGTATTCGTAGGGAATTCCAGCCATAGCATGTATAGACAGACGACATTTAAACACTAAGCAATCATTACAGAGATGACAACAACCAAGTGTATGGTTTCATCTGCACTGTTTTCAGAAATAGCCCTCCTTAAACTGGCCAGGACTCAAATTCTATAAAATTCCAGTTTGGGTTACCTTCCAGTTCCAACAGAAGGAAGGTAAATATGAGATTAGTAATAAGATGCAGACGAGCCATTTGTCCCCATATTTGGCTCATGACCTAAAAGCAATGTCAATTCACCTTTGTTCCTCCTATGTCCCACTAAACCCAACAGGAGTATAGGAAAGGTGACTTCCTCACCCCATACAGTGTGTCTGTCAGAGCACAAGGGTAGAGACCCTGAGAGGGCTACTGGTAAAAGACACATTTAGAACTCCTTGTGCACACCCAGCCCATTTTCTCCCCTCAGGGCAGTACAATCAGTCCTACTTGATCATGGAAGATGCCAAACCCCAGGGAAAATGACTCAGTGGGAAGAGGCTGCAAAGGAGGTTAGAACAGAGCCCTTGATGCCTACCCGGCTCCTGACTCTGAATCTGAACTGGATTCTCTGGCTGCTCTGTCTCGGAATCAGGCTGGGCTCCATGAGGCACGGAAGCCAAGAAACCTTCAAGTCAAAGGACTGATCTCTCCCCTCTCTCAAATTCTCTCTTCTTTCTCTTCTACTTTTCTCCCTCCTTTTAGACAGAGATGAGAATCTAGAGGAGAGGCAGAAATGAAGCACTGTGATCAAATTTCTGATTGCTGTCACCTTACTGCTCAGTAGAGTCACCATTACAATGTTTGTCATTTTTGAAGTCCCATGCCCTGTAGTTTGCTGATGTACTGGGTCCTTGGACTTGATCTATAAAGATCTCCTTCTGTTCCAGAGGCAGGCTGGCACAATGAGAAAAGCAAAGACTTTGGGGTTTGGATAGACCTGCCACTCACACTCACTAGCCAAGTGGCTTTGACAAAGTTGCTTGACTTCTCCAACCTCAGTCGCCTTATCTGTAAAATGGGACTAATGATATTTTCCTCTCATGGTGTTTTTGAAGGTTAATTAAGATCCTCTGTGAGAGGTGCCTGGCATATAGGAGGTGCTTGCTAAATGCGAGTTCCTTTCCTATGCTCTGCTTGGACATTCTCTAGGGAGGATAGATCCAACAGGACTGAAGATTTCCTTCAGAACAGATGATTTTCTTTTAAACAGTCTGACATGAGGTTTGGAAGATAATCAAATGCATACCAGCCACCTGAAGTTAATACTAGTTATTTTCTCCCTTCACAGTCAATGCCTGGGAGCCAGAGAGCTATGCCAATGCCAGCAGTTGTGGAGAAGGCAAAGGAAAGAAGACCAGCAACCTGGGGCAGGTGAATCCCAGCTTGACTCTCAGCCCAAGAAGGAAAGCGTTCTCTGTAGAGTTTATGTCATTTGCTTGGAGAAAATGGGGTTAATATGTAAGTGCTGGGAGACAGGTTGCTGCTTCAGTTATGGAGCAAATTTGGGTAATTCTTTTATGTGTCAGGAAATAGGTAGGTATCTGTACTACTATTTTCTTCTTCTTCTTTTTTTTTCTTTTTGAGGAAGATTAGCCCTGAGCTAACTGCTGCCAATCCTCCTCTTTTTGCTGAGGAAGGCTGGCCCTGAGCTAACATCATGCCCATCTTCCTCTACTTTATATGTGGGATGCCTACCACAGCATGGTGTGCCAAGTGGTGCCATGTCCGCACCCGGGATCTGAACTGGCGAACCCCAGGCCACTGAAGAAGAACGTGCATACTTAACCACTATGCCACCGGGCCAGCCATGTACTACTATTTTCTTAACATCAGCGCAACCATAACACAGTAGGGCACTTATTGAAAACATGTATTTCTGGGCCCCAGATATAATGAATCAGAATATCTAGGAATGTGATTTTTAAGATTTTTTTAAGAAGCTTCCTAAGTAGAAGTGGATTTACTATGAAATTAATGAAGCTTAAACTTCAGGACTCATGGGACCTGTACAAGGCCTTGCATCCAATTTTATCTTGTTTTTGGGGGAGGCTTTTGTTTGTTTTTTTGGTGAGGAAAATTGGCTCTGAGCTAACATCTGTTGCCAATCTTCCTCTTTTTGCTTGAGGAAGATCATCACTGAGCAAACATCTGTGGCAATCTCCCTCTATTTTGTATGTGGGATGCCGCCACAGCATGGCTTGATGAGCAGTGCATAAGTCCATGCCCAGAATCCGAACCTGCGAACCCTGGGCCGCCAAAGCAGAGCATGTGAACTTAACCACTATGCCACTGGCCCCCAATTCTTTTTACAATTTGTATTCTTTTTCCCCCAAAAGAGTTCCCGAAAATTGTAAGAATCCAGATCCCACAGCATATGCATCCATCCCTGCCCCTAAGTAACTCTTACATACAACAAAGTTTAGGAACCACCACACTTGAATACAGTTTGAACACTTGGCAAAGCAGCTTCTTTCCTCCCCGCTCTTGGGTTTCCTGACAGGATTATAAGTTCCTATTGCCCTTTGGTGTCTCAAACAGACACCACACCACTGGTTGAGAACTGCTGCTTTAAATCCAGTTTCCCCATCAGAAGTGGATGCAGCCTTTGAATATTAGAAATTGAAGGGTGCCTTTGCTACAACATCTAGAGTATTCACTAGGGCAAAGAGACAAGGTCTCCAATACTTTTAAAATTAAAGAAGGTGTGCACTTCTACAGAACTACAGCACTGAGAATGAGTCTCAAAGGTTATCTAGTCCAGGATGGTACACATGCTGCCATTCTTCAATTCTATATCGACTGCACATATCAATAATCAAGTACAATGCAAGTAGAAGATGAAAAAGTTCTGGAGATCTAATGCACAGCATAGTGATTGTAGTCAATAATACTGTATTATTTACCTCAAAATTGCTAAGAAACTAGATCTTAAATGTTCTCACCACAAAAGGAAAGATAATTATATGAGCTGACAGAGGTGTTGGCTAAAGCTATGGTAGTATTCATATGGCAACATATAAATGTATCAAATCAATATGCTGTAGACCTTAAATTTACACAGTGTTATATGTAAATTATATCTCAATTTAAAAAAAACCACATGCCACAACTAGAAGGACCCACAACTAAAATATACAACTATGTACTGGGGGGGATTTGGGGAGAAAAAGCAGAAAAAAAAGAAGAAGATTGGCAAGAGTTGTTAGCTCAGGTGCCAATCTTAAAAAATAAATAAATAAATAAATAAAAATAAAAATCAAGCACAGTACTCTTTCCACCCAGGCATGACACTGGAATCTTTCTTATCACAGCGCTTCAGGTACCCAATGCCAACTTACTTGTCATCTCTCTGGTCCACGTTAATATTTTCTACAACCTTATTTCTGCTAAGATTGGGTGATGAGCCCATGTAAATTAGTATGATTTTACCATATGGTTATTCTTAGTTCTTTACTCCAATCTACATTAGCATTTCTACAGAACATTGGAAGAAATAGGCCTAAAGGGGACTAAAAAGTCTAGTCCAGAATTAGAGGTAACCCTGTAGCAGCAACTCTGATTGAATTTCTCCCATGAACAAAATTAGCTACTAAATGATACAAGAATTAATAAAAATAATAAGCAATTTTATACACCTTACCACACTTGAGTTTCACAAAAACCTTGGGAGTTAGCTGGGCAAGTATCTACATTTTATTGATACTTAAACTGAGGCTTAGAAAGGATATGTGACTTTCCCAAGGTCACACAGCTGGTTGAAACAGAACAAAAATAAAATCCAGGTCTTTTAATTCCCATACTGGATTTATTGTCTCATTCACCTATTCCACAAAATTTTACTGAAAGTCTTCTGTGTGCTAAGTTCCCTGCCTTCAAGAGGTTTACAGTCTATGTCCAAAATAGTTAAGCATTTAGAAAGTATATACAAAATCAGATGGGGCATGGAGTCAAGTGTAGTGAGAATGGACTGCAATTAGTAAAAAATATTTGGTCCACATAGACTCAGATCTCTGCCTCTTTTCAAACATAGTGAGATTGTTTGGGCCTGATTCAAGGAATGAAGAAGAATCCCTGTCATCTGGGATCCAAAGCAGCTGCATCCCCAGGGCTTTTCCACTCAAGGCAAAGAGGTCAAGCAAGGGACAGATGGGCCTTTACAAGTGGGTCATAGGGTCCAATCAATTGTAGGTTCTCATACATAAGTGCACTTTGCTGATACTTTCCCAGTGTAAGCACAGTAACTTTTCCTAGAATTATTGGCCAATAAAGAAGCAAAATGATGTGTATTTGGAATTATATGAGGTTTTGTACTAAGCTACTTCTTTATTGGTACAGGAAGAAATATCCATTTGTATCCTTCTTTATCTTTGATATTTCCTTTCAATCTCTAGGTTGGACAAGATGCTCCCAACTCATCAAGTCCAAAGAAAGCTGCAGGGATCACTTCTATCCACCAGACATACTTGTGAAAAGTTCTGCTCTGCCTCACACAGTGAATGAAGGACACCACACTGTCTTCTCCCTGCTGTTAACCAATATGGGCAGAATCTTGCCAATTTTACCCTCTATCTTCAGCAGGGACATTACAATCAAACAGTGATGCGAGGCCAATGAAGGAGGAGCCCAGGCTTAGCAGTCAGATTACCCTCATGACCCTGCTACTGGCTTAGCCATAAGCCTCTGAGACTCACTTTGTACATCCACAAAAAATGAATATCTTTTCATCCCATCAAATGAAAACAAAAGGTCTTCCCTCTAAGACTATGAATGGACCTACTGCTCTCTTTGACAAAAGGTTTAAACACAGCCTCCAAGGAACTGGGCAAAGCAGCCACGAGTGTGGCACAGTTTGCCAACTCCTCTGCTATCCTCAGAGCTGATTTCACGCTCACTGGCTCTCAACTGGCTTAGGGTGGGGTTCCTGTTTTCTCAGGTTGACATTCATAGGGTTTTATCATTTAGCCTCTGCCACCACATGGAGCTACCCACACATTGGTGAAGGGAGCACGACCCTAAGCATTCCCAAAGTCCTCCTCCTAAGTCATCCCCAAGGGGCTTAGGGACTGCATACAAATAGGACCCAGATGAGATCTCCTGATAATCTACAACCCCTAAAGTGGGTCTGACATGATACCCTACTGCAATAGTGATCTGCATACATTTTGAACAAGGATTCCAGGGCCAAATGATTATGATGATCTTTCTCACAGAGGCAAAGCTATGAGCCAAGTCTGACCTGCCTAGGTAAGAGTTTGGTGAGAAAGTGGAAACAGCTGATCTTAAAGTAGCATTTAGGTAAAAAAGGGAACAGCAAGGGGATAAGACAGAGTGTAGTCCTGCTTCTTTTCATAAAAGTCTGAAATCATTCCATTTCATTTTGGCGAAATGTGCCTGTTTCTAAGTAATTCTATTTTTGTAGTTCTCTGGTAAAAACCATATATTTAATTGTATCCTTCTTTCTTTCACTTCAAGTACTGTCCAAAAAAGTGATTCTCAAAACTATACCAACAGGGGAAAATATCTCACCCTGAGCCCTGATTTAAAATTCAGGCTGACTAACAATGAAGTAGCAGAAAGAGAAATTAAGAATACAATCCCATTTATAATTGCAACAAAAAGAACAAAATACAATAAAATACCTAGGAATAAATTTAAGCAAAGAGGTGAAAGACCTGTACATTGAAAACTATAAAAGATAGTTGAAAATATAGTTGAAAAATAAAATATATTGAAAGAAATTGAAGGAGAGAGAAAGAAATGGAATGATGCTCTTGGATTGGACTGGAAGAATTAATATAGTTAAAATGTCCATACTTCCTAAAGCAATCTACAGATTCAATGCAATCCCTATCAAAGTTCTGATAACATTTTTCAGAGAAATAGAAGAAAGAACCCTAAAATTTATATGGAACAACAAAACACCCTGAATAGCCAAAGGCATCCTGAGAAAAAAGAACAAAGCTGGAGGTATCTCACTGATTTCAAAATATGCTGCAAAGCTATCGTAATCAAAACAGCATGGTACTGGCACAAACACAGACACACAGATCAGTGGAACAGAATAGAGAGCCCAGAAATAAAACCATACATCTATGGAGAGCCAATCGTCAACAAAGCAGTCAAGAACATACAATGAAGAAAGGAAAGTCTCTTCAATAAATGGTGTTGGGAAAACTGGACAGCCACATGCAAAAGAATGAAAGTAGACCATTATCTTACGGCATACACAAAAATTAACTCAAAGTGGATTAAAGGCTTGAATGTAAGACCTGAAACCATAAAACTTCTGGAAGAAAACATAGGCAATACACCCTTTGACACTGGTCTTAGCAGCATATTTTTAAATACCATATCTGACCAGGCAAGGGAAACAATAGAAAAAATAAACAAATGGGACTACATCAAACTAAAAAGCCTCTGCACAGCAAAGGAAACCATCAACAAAATGAAAAGACAACCTAACAATTGGGAGAAGATATTTTCAAACCATATATCTGATAAGGGGTTAATATCCAAAATACATAAAGAACTCATACATCTCAACAACAACAACAAAACAACCCAATTAAAAAATGGGCAAAAGATCTGAACATTTTTCCAAAGAAGACATACAGATGGCCAACAGGCACATGAAAAAATGTTCAATATAACTAATTATTAGGGAAATGCAAGTCAAAACTACAATGAGATATCACCTCACACCCATCAGAATGACTATAATTAACAAGACAAGAAATAACAAGTGTTGGAAAGAATGTGGAGAAAAGGGAACCTTCATACACTGCTGGTGGGAATGCAAACTGGTACAGTCACTATGGAAAACAAGTATGGAGATTCCTCAAAAGATTAAGAATAGAACTACACTACGATCCAGCTCTCCCACAGCTGGGTATTTATCCAAAGAGCATGAAAACATCAATGTGCAGGGGCCGGCCCGGCCGCGCAGCAGTTAAGTGCGCACATTCCGCTTTGGCAGCCCAGGGTTCACTGGTTCAGATCCCGGGTGCGGACATGGCACCGCTTGGCATGCCATGCTCTGGTAGGCGTCCCACATATAAAGCACAGGAAGATGGGCACAGATGTTAGCTCAGGGCCAGTCTTCCTCAGCAAAAAGAGGAGGATTGGCAGCAGATGTTAGCTCAGGGCTAATCTTCCTCAAAAAAATAAAAAACAAATAAATAAAAAGAAAAAAAAGAAAACATGAAATGTGTAAAGATATATGCACCCCTATGTTCACTGCAGCATTATTCACAATAGCTAAGACTTGGAAACAACCTAGGTGTCCATCAGGGGACAAATGGATAAAGAAGATGTGGTGTATACACACAATGGGCTACTACTAAGCCATAAAAAGGTGAAATCTTGCCATTTGTGACAACACGGATGGACCCTGAGGTGAAATAAGTGAAATAAGTTAGAGAGAGAAAGTCAAACACCATATGATCTCTCTCATAAATAGAAGATAAAAACAACAATAAACAAACACATAGATACAGAGATTAGATCGGTGGTTTTCAGAGAGGAAGCGGCAAGGGAGGAGGACGAAAGGGGTGACTGGGCACATGTGTATGGTGATGGATGGTAGTCTTTGGGTGGTGAACATGATGTAATTTACACAGAAGTTGAAATATAAAGATGTACACCTGAAATTTATATACTGTTATAAGCCAATGTTACCTCAATTAAAAAAAATAATTCAACCTGAGCCTGGAAGAGACGGAACAGATACAAAGCATGGATGACAATAGTTTTCAAGGAAGCCCTGGAATCTTCAAGGTGCCCTAAGGTTCCATGGAGCTTTGAAAATAGAGTAGGTGGAAAGACAGAGCACTGGGGCCGCCACTGGGATAAGTGAGTATATTATTTGCACCCCGCCACCATTCACAACATCGCCGCCAGTTCATCCTGCCATCTATGGCTCAGTCTGACCATGAAATAGAGAAAAAAAAAAAAAGACTGCTCCTTTCCAAGACCCCTAGGGAGAAGGATTAAAAGCCTTCTATACTTAGAAGCTCTTGATCTAGGACTGATGCCTACATTCACCCCCACCATTCCAGCCTCATCTACCACAGAATGTCCTTTAATCCAGAAACATGAGATTTCCCAGAAGATAAATCTGTGGCAAAGTCTACACTCATTAATCTTCTGCAAGAGTATAATTTGGGTCACATTTATAGCGACTTTCTTTACAGAAATTCACTGACGGAATCAAAATTGTTTATTTTGCATTGGGGACCACTTATTTCCCCTGACAAAGCAAGGTCCCTCTGAGGATTTTCTGACTGCCTAGTCAGTCAACCATTTTGAATCCCATACCCTTGTGCCACCAGGGATCTCTGAAAACTAAGAGATAAGAGAAAGAGCAGAAGGGAAGGGAGAACTCCCATGTGGACTTTGGGATGTGAACATTAGTCTGCAGATCACTTCACAGCATGTCACGATTCTCCCGTCACCATGACAGACTAAGTTAGAGACTCAATGTGATAAAACACTGTTTCTATGGAGTAGCAATTATTCCTCTGGGAACTGACTAGCTAGCAAGGTTTTTACTGCAAATTCTTTCTCATTAAGTTACTACACTTTGTTTTTCAACTATTAAGGTACATTTGCATTATAACAATTTTTAGAAAAGACTGGAAAGTATAAAGAATAAAAGAAAAAAATTTAACCTAATCCTTCCTTCCAGAGATAACCACCATTAACACTTTGATGTATCTCTTTATAGACATTATAAGTATATACACACATACATAAAAAGATATATGTTACACAAATAACATAATGCTCTTCATACCATTTTAAACCTGTCCTCTGTTTTTTGGCTTATATTACAACCATATGTCCAGTTAGGACAAGTATTAAGTTGTGTTTTTTTCAAGTCTTAGAGTACAGAGGATACGAAGTTACTCTACCTTTTTTTTTGAGGAAGATTAGCCCTGAGCTAACATCTGCCACCAATCCTCTCTTTTAGCTGAGGAAGACTGGCCCTGAGCTAACATCCATGCCAGTCTTCCTCTATTTTATATGTGGGACGCCTGACACAGCATGGCTTGATAAGCGGGACATAGGTCCACACCCAGGATCCAAACCATTGAACCCCAGGCTGCTGAAGCAGAACATATGAACTTCACCACTGTGCCACCAGGTTGGCCCCAATTCCACCTTTTTTAAGGGTCTAAGTCACCTCAATACTTTTTGATAGGCCCAAAGATTAAGGTGTAGTTGCTTAGGGTAGAGAAGGCACATTCACAGAAACCTCCAATTTAAACTTTTGAAGGGGGCCAGCCCAGTGGTATAGTGGTTAAGTTTGTGCGTTCCACTTCAGTGGCCCGGGGTTCACAGGTTTGGATCCTGGGTGTGGACCTAGCACCATTCGCCAAGCCATGCTGTGGCAGCATCCCATATAAAATAGAGGAAGACTGGTACAGATGTTAGCTCAGGGCCAATCTTCCTCACAAAATAAATAAATAAATAATTAAACTTTGAAGGTACTGCTGAACATTAAATAAATAGTCATAATTATGTGTTAAAAGCATGGCTTTGTTCAATATAAACACTTAAAATATACAACAATTTTATATCTCTGTTTTGCTATTTCTTCATCTTTTTAGATACACCCGTGATCTCAAAAATCAAAGTGACCAAGGACTCTCTGGGCTTCAGAAAGAACTGAACAGACCATTAGCACCCCTTGTTTTCTGGGTTACTAATCAGATAGGGACTTAAGGGAGGTTCTTGTCCTAACTGTTCTCCCCTCCCCTTCCTCCCCTACCCGTCCTGGGTTTGGAGCCTCTTTAAGTATTGTCCAGAAGATTCTGACCTAGAGCACTTTTCCTATCTTTATGTCGAGAACTCACCATTTTCCACAGAAGAGCTGCTATATATACTATGACTAGGGGCTAGAATCCCTTCTCTTTTTCGCCCTGGACAGGCTGACAATATTATGGGCCCTCCTCCCTCACATTCTGATCCTCCACTCCTGCCTCTACCCTTCCCTCCTACTCTCAGAAAGGATTCTATTTCCCGAGTTCACACATGGCCCTCATGCTGCCTTGAGTTATTTATCTTTTTTGTTTTTTTAAAGTGTGGGGTCCCCGTATGACGGAGTCCCCCTGGAGGTTTTTTTTTTTTAAAGATTTTATTTTTCCTTTTTCTCCCCAAAGCCCCCCAGTACAGGGTTGTGTATGTTTAATTGTAGGTCCTTCCAAAAGTGGCATGTGGGATGCTGTCTCAGCATGACCTGATGAGCGGTGTCATGTCCGTGCCCAGGATTCAAACCAGTGAAACCCTGGGCCATCGAAGCGGAGCATGCGAACTTAACCACTCGGCCATGGGGACGGCCTGTTATTTATCTTTTTATGTCTACTTCCTAGTTCTTCTGCTTGATGCCTGGAGTGTCTGTGTTAATTTGTATATCTCTATATTACTTTGTATCCAACAAAGCACCATGTTCATAGCAGACACTAAAAAAATTTGTTGATAATGTCACCATTAAATGGACAGATGAGGGTAGCATAACTGACTTTGCAGAAGAAAATGAGGTAACCTTTATTTTTACATCAAAGCTGCTGTTGGTTACTAGGTAAATGCAAACCAATGAAGGACCACCCTGTAATTGCTGGTAACACTTGAATTCATTTCTCTGGACTTAATATATTCTTTTCTCTCATATTTCTTTATCTGTTCATTCTTCTCTTCCTGCTCCTTATCTCAATGCTTCTCTTTGTCCTTTTCTTTTCTGTCTCTTATTCAGTGACTTGACTTGCCAGTTATGATACTAAAAACTCCCTTAATCTGAACTCCTAGGGAACCTGGATCCACATCTATTCTTAGATTTCAGGCCCCAAAAGTCTTTCCTTCTACCTAACCCTACTTCACAGGGTGCAGTGTACCAACAGGTGCACCTTGGGCTGTAATTTAGGAACTTTCACCAGACTTTTGTGAATTTGCGCCACCCAGTGGCTGAAGTTGCTATCTTTATCCTCCGAAAAAAGGAGTGGACATAAATAATTAAATGTAAAATAAGCCAATGAGAACAAATGTGAAGCCTGTATTACTGCCCTAAAGGAGAAAAAACATTCATAACAGCCAAATTTTGTCCTGTTTTAAGTTTTCTTTTCTTTTTTTTTTGAGGAAAATTAGCCCTGAGCTAACTACTGCCAATTCTCCTCTTTTTGCTGAGGAAGACTGGCTCTGAGCTAACATCCATGCCCATCTTCCTCTACTTTATACGTGGGACCCCTACCACAGCAAGGCTTTTTGCCAAGTGGTGCCATGTGCACACCGGGATCGCAACTGGCGAACCCCGGGCCGTCGAGAAGCAGAACATGCGAACTTAACCGCTGCGCCACTGGGCTGGCCCCTTAGTTCTACTTTCATTTTTTTTTTTTTGAGGAAGATTAGCCCTGAGCTAACTACTGCCAATCCTCCTCTTTTTGCTGAGAAAGAGTGGCCCTGAGCTAACATCCATGCCCATCTTCCTCTACCCCATATGTGGGATGCCTACTACAGGTGGCTTGCCAAGCAGTGCCATGTGCGCACCCGGGATCCGAACCGGCGAACCCTGGGCCACCGAGAAGCAGAACATGCGAACTTAAGAGCTGCACCACCAGGCCAGCCCCTTAGTTCTATTTTTTAAAACTTAAAATCGAAGGGAGAAGGATATGTCTGGAGGTATGGTGTCCCCAGAATAAGATGATGCACAGAAGACTCTCCAAAGACTTATTCAGGTCACTACTGCTCCCTAATATACTGGAAAAGAAGAATAAACAGTGCAGGCTATAGGGTAAAGTCCTTATTACCCTCTAGAAGAATCAAATATTCAACAGAAGAGACTGAAAGTGAAGACATAAACTATGCATATGATAATATCAGACAGTTTATTTTTTCTACAATGAATTTTCTTGGACGTGACTAAGTCTGGACATATGCCAAGGAATAGGACTCATGAGTCATAGGACACATACATCTTCAACTCTGCTAGCCTGCACATGGCTCTACAAAGTGGTTGTACCAAATACATTCCTACCATCAGCAGAGTCCCTACTATTCCACATCATCCCTAACCTGGAAATTTCAGACTTTAAAGTTTCTGCCAATCTGGTGGCTATTGAAGTAGTATGTCATTATTCTTATGTGTATTTTCCTGCTTAGCAGTGAGGTTGAGCATCTTTCCATAAATTTATTTGCCTTCAGATCTTTTCTTGCTTGCTTATAACCTCTCCCTTTTTTTCTATTGGGTTATCAGTCTTTTTTATTGAGTTGTGGAAGTCTCGTATTCCTGGCTATATTCCTGAATACTAATCCTTTGTCTGTGAAACATGGTACAATCCAAAGTGTATTTCTAATATAATATTCCTCAACATGCAGATTTACACATAAATTAACCAACTGTCAGGCTATGAAGCTCTGGAAGTCCCATTTGACTCCAAGAATCTAGTTTCCATTTTGCCTCCCTGACGGCATTTAAAAAGCTACTGACACTTATGCCTAAGTGTCAATATGTCCCACAAAACTGACCTTATTTCTTAGAAGGATTTCAAGGACTCCAACCTTGAAGGACTGTGCTTTGCTGACACGTACCTGACAAAATAGGGTAGTTGGGTCGTCAGCACGTTCCAACCCTATTCAATTCTTTATGGCAGGAAGAGAAAAGAGAAGCTCTCAAAAAACTACTAGTATCTGTCATTGTCTTATTTTGAAATTAAATCAGCTAGGTAATGCCTAGGTTCAATTTCAGAATGATTTATTTATTGTTTTCCTACACATTTATAACGACTCCATAGTGTTGAAAAGAACTGCAACATGCACCAATATCTAAACTCTTGGGTCTATTTTCCACTAAAAAGCACTGGGCCCTCCAGGGTAAGCCATAAAGTACCTTTGCCCAACATTTTTATTTCTCTAAGCACAGGGAAGACGAACTTTGGCAGAACAGATAGTCGCTGTGCCAGAGCAACACAACATTAGGGAAGTCTGTCTGGCCTCCTTCTCCCTGCTGCATATCACTGTTTACCCTTCTAGCTCCCTCCCTCCTGTCTAGAGAGGAAATAATCTGATCCCATATCTATACTTTCAATGAAATTCACTCCAATGGGCTCATTCTTCCTGGTGGATTAATTTTAAGCCTTTTATCTCTAACTGTAGATAATAATAATAGCTAACATTTGATGTATATCTACTATGTAAGAATAAAAGCGTTGTCTTCTGGTAAAGTACTGATAGGAAAATAAGTTAGGGAGCATTATCAGCATATTGGCCTGAACTACCACAATAGCCTCTGAAACTACCCCCCGCAGCCGCTCTCTTGCCTCTCTTGAATCTCCAGACTGCAGGCAGAGTGAGCTTTGCAAAATGTAAATTTGATCTTGTTACTCTTCTGCTACAGAAACCATTCAGTGACTTCCCACTGCCAGCAGGACAAAGCCCCAAATCCTTAACAAGACTGCCAAGGCCCTAAATAGCCCAGCCTGCCTCCCTCTCCAGGCTCATTTTCCCCTACAATTCTCATTATTCTAGCTTTGGCCACAGTGGACTAGCTTCCTTCTTTCTTGCCTCAGGGCCTATGCCGATCTGCCTTGAACACTCTTTCCACTCCCTCATGTCACCTTCCCCTTCCTTCATTACTATTTGCCTATTTAACTCCTACTCATCTTTCAAGTATTGATTCAATAGCCACCTCCTTAATAGAGCCCTCCCTGACTCCCAAAGTCCACCAGCTTCCCTGCTATACTCTTTTATAATGTACACTTCCTTCATGGTGTTCATCTGTTTGTAGTTATGTATTTCTGTGGCATTGGATTGATGCCTCTTTGTCTTATAGAGGTAAGCTACACTGAGGGCAGGGACTATGTCTATTTTACTTACACTGTATCCCTAGGTTTAGGGCTGTGCCTGACACTCGTAGGAACTTAGTAAATAACTGCCCTTAACCAAACAAGAGACAGATGGGAGTTGAGTTGGTTCTCTTCCCTGAATCTCTTTACCCTTGAAGGTTCCCAGATAACCAGAAATTCAGAACCCATCTTCTCTGTGTCCTTCCTTCTTTTACCATGAGTCGCCAGCCTGGCATTCATCTCACTTAACCCTCTGAAGTAGCTACAATTATTACCTTTATTTTATAGAAGAGAAAACAGAATCAGAGACTTGCCCAAGAGCTTGTCACAAAACTAGCAAGTGGCAGAGCCAGGATGCCAACACAGGTAGCTGACCTCAAAATCTCTATGCTCTTAACCATGACACATGAGCCCTGTGAATTTATATCTTTCATTGATATTTCTTAGAGTGATTGATCTCTTTCTTATCTATTTCTTTATATTAGGAAGATTAGCCCTTTGTGATATAAGCTGCACTTTTTTCATTTATGTTTTGACATTGTGTAAGGTGTTATTTTGCTCTGGAGAAATTTTTTTTTTTCGGGAGGAAGATTAACCCTGAGCTAACTGCTGCCAATCCTCCTCTTTTTGCTGAGGAAGTCTGGCCCTGAGCTAACATCCATGACCATCTTCCTCTACTTTATATGTGGGACGCCTACCACAGCATGGCTTTTGCCAAGTGGTGCCATGTGCACACCCGGGATCCGAACCGGCGAACCCCGTGCCTCCGAGAAGCAGAACGTGCAAACCTAACCGCTGTGCCACCGGGCCGGCCCAAGCTCTGGAGGAATTTTGAGTTTTGTGTGGTCAAATGATTAACTTCTGCTTTTATGCGTTCTGTATTTGGAGTCACAGTTAAAAAGATTTCCTTTCCCCATGCCAAGATTATGAAGGAATTTTCTCATATTTTATTATAGCTTTCAATTTTTATTTAAATATTTAATCCATTTGGAGTTTATCTTGGTGTGCGGTATAGATTGATATTTATTTTTTCCCCAGATGGTTATGCCATAGTCCACACCACTTATTCAGTAGCCCATCTTTATCATATACTAAGTTCCTATATGTTTTTTGGTTTATTTCTGGGCTTTTTATTTGTTCCACTAGTACATCTGTCTACCCACATGCTGGTATAATTGGCACTTTTTCTTTTCTTCCGATGAGGACTGTTTAACTGTTATTGTTGACTTCTGTGTAGTATCTGGCATTGTTGACTAATCTATTTTCCTTGATGTACTCTCAGTGCCATATTGCTAGATTCCTGAGCAGGTGAATACACATGTTCTTAGGGCACTAGCAAATCAGGAGCACCAAAATAATGACGATGAAGAGGATACAATCAGAGGTCCCCACAGGGAAAAATCAGAACTTTGGCAGACCTCCCTTACACGTACTTTATAGCTTATATTATTTTAAATTACACAGGAAGCACCATAATATTTTTAGTTATTTAGGGCCTATCAGGCCTTAATAATGCTCTGCTGACTACCTCCCACCCCCCATCTTTACTGTCACTTCTCTCAAATCGACTTCTCCCTTTCTGGCCTAGGGGCTCTTCCTCTGTCTTATACCTGTTGTCGTCAGCCAAGTTTCTATTCTTCACCCTTCTTTGCTTTTTCCATTCAATGAGCTCAGGCAATCTCATCTTCTCCTGTGGCTTCAAAATTTCCATCATTTTGTGCTGATTCCCTAATCTGTATCTCTGACCTAGAGCTCTCCTTTAGCTTTTGAATCTGCCTAGTGAATGTCACCTATCCATCCTCCAGACACCTCAAACCAACACATCCTGAACAAAACCTGTCCTTTTCCTCTTCGTGTCTGCTCTTTGCCTTATGTTCCCTCTCTGGTTGAGCAGCACCATTATTCACCCAGCTGAACAAGCTGGGCATTTGAGAATCATCTTTAATTCTACCACCTTACTTACTTTTCTCCGCCCTATTTAATGACTTACTTCTTAAACACCTGAAATCCATTTCTTCTCTCTCATCCTCATTCCAACGGTGCTAGTTCAAGCCCTCATCATTTCTTACTTGTACTGCTGACGTTTCAGTTTGCCACTTTTCAGTCCACGTCACCGCCAGAGAGATAGGTCTAAAAACCCAGATTAGTGATAATACCACTCCTCAGTTCAAAATGCTGCACTGGCTCTCCATGGCCTCTGGAGCAAAGTGCAAAGCCCGCCATGGTCTGACCTCTGTCTATCCATGCAACTTCATGTAAGTGGCCCTCCTCTTTCTTGCTCTCTGTACTCCAGTCAGACTGACCAAACTGGCCATGCTATTTCATGCTTTTCCCATTTGAATAATTTGTTCTTTCTGCTTGGAATTTCCTTCCCACTCCTCTCCAACACTTAACTCATCACTTCCCCAGAGACCTAACCATTAATTCTCCCTAGAATTGATTAATCTATTCTGGGAATCCTCAGTGTACCTAGCACATCTCTGTTACAGCACATACTATCTTGTACTGTAATTATTTGCCTGAATATCTGTCTCCTCAACTGGACATTGAGCTTCTTTCTGAGAGCAGAGACTATTTCATTAGTCTTTGAATCCCTAGTACCTGGCACAGTCCTTGGCCTATAGTAGGGCTCCATAAATATTTATGGAATGAAGGAATGACACATAAGAACGCCCTAGAAATTTCAAATTAAAAAGTATGCTCTGGGGGCCGGCCCCATGGCCGAGTGTGTAAGTTCTCGCACTCTGCTTTGGCGGCCCAGGGTTTCGCCAGATCAATTCCTGGGCAGGGACATGGCACCGCTCATCAAGCCATGATGAGGTGGCATTCCACATGCCACAACTAGAAGGACCCACAACTAAAAATACACAACTATGTACCAGGGGGCTTTGGGGACAAAAAGGAAAAATAAAATCTTAAAAAAAAAATTAATTGGGAGAAGTGGTCAGGAAAAAGATGTCTAAAAAGACTCTTTAGGGCTGGCAATAACGATAAAAAGGTTGAAGGGCCAGCCTGGTGGTGCAGTGGTTAAATGTGCACATTCTGCTTCTCGGTGGCCCGGGGTTCACTGGTTTGAATCCTGGGTGCAGACATGGCACTGCTTGGCACGCCATGCTGTGGTAGGCGTCCCACATATAAAGTAGAGGACGATGGGCACAGATGTTAGCTCAGGGCCAGGCTTCCTCAGCAAAAAGAGGAGGACTGGCAGTAGTTAGCTCAGGGCTAATCTTCCTCAAAAAAAGAAAAAAAGATAAAAAGGTTGAGAAACACTAGTTTGACCCCATACTGATTTTTTCTTAAGGAATCAGAATAAGGAGAATTAGTTCTAAAATTCAAATATTTGACGGCACTAGGCTGATATGGTACCGCTACAATATAATGGCCTATAATGGAACAATTATGCTTGAAATTCATTGGCCAAGATTCTTCCTTGAATGGCCACTAAGAAAGTTAGCTTCAATAGGCTCCAACTCTTCCATTACTAACTAACCCCTCCCTCTTTCAGGTTGAGTCGTCCTCCCTTTGGATACATTATACATATTCTGTATTTCTCAGAAGCCATTCCATTTCCTAAAAACTTTACATATTTCAGCTGGGATATACTACCTCCTGAGGTTGTATAAAGTAGTGGTTAGAGGTTGGGGAAAGAAGTTTGAATCTCTGCTATGCTGCCTGCTTACACTCTCTGAGCATCAGTTTCTGCATTAATAAAATGGGAGTTACAGCACCTCCCCTAAAGGGTTTTTAAGGAGTAAAAGGAAAAAATATATACAGAGAGCCTTGAACAGTAGCTATTTTTAGTACGAAGTTGGGAGGAGAACCCTGCTGTTTTGTTTTTTTTAAAGATTTAATTTTTCTGGGGCTGGCCCAGTGGCGCAGCGATTAAGTTCACACGGTCCGCTTCTCGGTGGCCCGGGGTTCACTGGTTCGGGTCCCGGCTGCAGACATGGCACTGCTTGGCAAAAGCCATGTTGTAGTAGGCATCCCACATATGGGGTAGAGGAAGATGGGTATGGATGTTAGCTCAGGGCCAGTCTTCCTCAGCAAAAAGAGGAGGATTGGCAGTAGTTAGCTCAGGGCTAATCTTCCTCAAAGAGAAAAACGATTTTATTTTTTCTTTTTCTCCCCAAAGCCCCCTGGTACATAATTGTGTATTTTTAGTTGTGGGTCCTTCTAGTTGTGGCATGTGGGATGCCGCCTCACCATGGCTTGATGAGCGGTGCCATGTCTGTGCCCACGATTTGAATTGGCAAAACCCTGGGCCACCGAAGTGGAGCGCAAGAACTTAGCCACTCAGCCACCGGGCCAGCCCTCACTGCTGTGTCATTTTGAAGATTGTGTTTGTGCTTGAGCACATGATTAAACAGTAAAGGGTTTCAGAGAAAAATGTTGTCCTTGGCATGATTGTAGATTCTAGAAAATTAATAAAGTGAGCAAATACTAAAAAATATCTTTGGCTGTGTAAAAAGAACCAATTACAGTCATTTATGTAAACAGCTTAACATTTAAGGCCCAATTATCATGCAGCTCAATAACAATTACATATATTATTAAATATGCATCAGATTAACCCTGTTATAAATTTTATTTGATTACAATAGTAAAGTACTCACTCTGTACTCTAAGGAACGGTCTTATAGGTAAATGCTTAATGCATAAGTCTGTTCACTATTTACATTAATTAAATGGGACACAGCTCCTAAGTTTGTTCTGCATTTGAGGTAAGGCTAGATAGTCCATCCTCGATTGCAACTACATATTTGCCCTGTGACCTGTCAGATAATGTATACCCTCCTTAGTTTTGTATAGTAAGGAAGGTGCTAAAGAAGCGGGTAGCAAAAAAAATCAGTTTAATTGCTCGGTGTTCTGGAAACCTATAGGTTTCCAGGAGATAGTTCTCAATTCAAATAACAAAAAAATTCCATTGCTGAGAACTAGCCAGCCTAGCCTAGAACAACTTCTAAATGAGTCCCAGGGTCATCCTCTAGAGGACTTCTGGAATTAAAATGAAAATCACAATTATAATTCATTTGACTCCCACCATGAACTAGGTACTAGACACATATCATTACATCCTTACAAAACTCTTATGAATTAGGCATTATTTTTATTTTACATATGAGGAGAAAAGAGGTAAATAGATCATAGAAAGATGATCACTTGTCTAAATTCTTGAAGGTAGTAAAGGGTAGAGACAGGATTCAAATTCAAGAAAACTTCAAAGTCCATGCTTTTTCAGTTACATTAAACTGTGCCAGGTTCCTTACAAATCATATTTCCAACATTTATTAGGCACTTATTGGTTGCAAAAGAGTAGAGACTGCCTGTCATCAAATGACAATACTTTAGGAGCTGTTTTGATAGTCAAAAGGTGGACGCTCTGTACTTCAGGCTGAAAAGGATGCAGCTGGGCTGCCTAGCAGGCATTTTAAATTTTTCTGATAAACAGAAGTCACTCAGCACAATACATTCCTAGTTCACGTAATTTTTTGGATTCTACCCAAAGCCTGGTGACTCATGAGACAGATATCCTACACTTTGTGTAGATCAAAAAGAAGTGAGTCAGGTGAAGAAGAGGCAGAAAAGATGGGCAGCAAAGGCCTCGTCATGTAAACTCTGCTTAACGGCCATGGCATTATGAAAATCCTGACACCAGCTAATTCTTCAGTTTTAAATAGTCAGTGGCAGTTTATTAGCTACAGTTGGACAGATCTGATTTTAATTACGGCTGTGCTACTTAGTAACTGAATTACTTTGGGCAAGTGGTTTTACCTCTCTGAGCCTCGTTTTTCCTCATCTGTAAAGTGGGATGCAGCAGGGCCCTTTAGTAGAAATTGCTTTTCCCTTCTGTTCATTTTTGAGACCTTTAGGGTTCTCTTACTTACATAGAAGCACCCCAGACAGGCCACTGTGTGGAGAAATGGCTATATGTAGACCATATATTTCTTCAAGTACATTAGCAGAAGTGCTTCAACCCTTCCTCTGCAGACTGGTCACAGGTGGGGTGGATCAAGTTAAATAAGCAGTCAGGAACCTTCTGGAAGAAAAAGGATTCCCTAACTCCTTTGCTTAGGATGGCCACAAAGGAACAAAGATAGGGGTACAGTAAGGGAGACAGAAAGGAGGGGGGCAATGTTCCTGAATACAAGAGGCAGCAGCAGAGTCTAAGAAGCTGGAACCAATCCTCAGCTGGGCTGTGGGGGAGTCAGCACTTCTGTGAAAGTGCCTTGGTGTATGAACTCAAGGAGCTGAGAGCTAAGAGCCGAAACCCTTCAGGCTCAGGCCTTTTGTGGGGTGAAGCCCTTTCTACTGAGTGGGTCACAGGAAAACTCCTGGCCTTGAAGAGCCCCTGTAAATGGCAAAGGGCTCTGCTGCGGACCTCAATCTCTGACTAATTTACAATGACTGGGTATACCTCAGAATTTAAAGGGGAGGACGTTGCAACCTGCAAGATATAGGTAGACTTTTAGACTTTCTGTTTTTATCTGTTTGTATACCAAACTACAAAGAGCCACCTTGGTTACAGGAAAAATAAGTATTAAATGAGAGAAAGTTGATAAGCACTCAGGACATAGTAGGTAACGGGAAATGGTAAAGAATCATTTCCACAGGGAGGGAGGCTCAGAAACTGCACTTCGGATTCTAACCACAGCAGCTGAGTGGTTGAAGAGGAGCTGTGGGATATTCTGGACTCAGTCAATGGTAGCCACATTACAGAGCCTGACAGTAAGACACAATTTTCCTTGGTGGGTTTCGAGTTCAAAAGTCAGTCTCCTCCTATGGACAGATAATCTTTGACAAAGGAGCCGAGGGCCTACAATGGAGAAAAGAAAGTCTCTTCAACAAATGGTGCTGGGAAAACTGCACGGCCACACGTAAAAGAATGAAAATTGACCATTCTTTTTCACCATTCACAAAAATAAACTCAAAATGGATCAAAGACCTAAAGATTAGGCCTGAAACAATAAGTCTTCTAGAAGAGAACACAGGCAGTACACTCTTTGACATCAGTTTCAAAAGAATCTTTTCGAACACCATAACTCCTCAGACGAGGGAAACAATAGAAAGAAAAAACAAATGGGACTTCATCAGACTAAAGAGCTTCTTCAAGGCAAGGGAAAACAGGATTGAAACAAAAAAACAGCCCACTAAGTGGGAAAAAATATTTACAAGTTACTTATCTGACAAAGGGTTAATCTCCATAATATATAAAGAACTCACACAGCTCAACAACAAAAAATCAAACAACCCAATCAAAAAATGGGCAGGGGACATAAACAGACATTTCTCCAAAGAAGATATACGATGGCCAATAGACACATGAAAAGATGCTCATCATCACTAATCATCAGGGAAATGCAAATCAAAACTACACTAAGATATCACCTTACACCCGTTAGAATGACAAAAATATCTAAAACTAATAGCAACGAATGTTGGAGAGGTTGCAGAGAAAAAGGAACCCTCATACACTGCTGGTGGGAATGCAAACTGGTGCAGCCACTAGGGAAAACAGTATGGAGATTCCTCAAAAAACTAAAAATAGAACTACCATATGATCCAGCCATCCCACTACTGGGTATTTATCCAAAGAGCTTGAAGTCAGCAATCCCAAAAGTCCTATGCACCCCAATGTTTATTGCAGCACTGTTTACAATAGCCAAGACGTGGAAGCAACCTAAGTGCCCAGCAACAGACGAACGGATAAAGAAGATGTGGTACATATATACAATGGAATACTACTCAGCTGCAAAACAGAACAAAATCATTCCATTTGCAATAACATGGATGGACCTTGAGAGAATTATGTTAAGTGAAATAAGCCAGCGAGAGAAAGATAATCTGTGTATGACTCCACTCATATGAGGAATTTAAAACTGTGGACCAAGAACAGTTTAGTGGATACCAGGGGAAAGGTGGGGTGGGGGGTGGGCACAAAGGGTGAAGTGGTGCACCTACAACATGACTGACAAACATTAATGTACAATTGAAATTTCACAAGATTGTAACCTATCAATAACTCAATAAAAAAAAAATGAAAAACTACACTAAGATATCACCTTACACCTGTTAGAATGGCAAAAATATCCAAAACCAAGAGTGACAAATGTTGGAGAGGTTGTGGAGAAAAAGGAACCCTCATACACTGTTGGTGGGAGTGCAAACTGGTGCAGCCACTACGGAAAACAGTATGGAGATTTCTCAAAAAGTTAAAAATAGAAATACCTTATGACCCAGCCATCCCACTACTGGGTATCTATCCTAAGAACCTGAAATCAGCAATTCCAAGAGTCCCATGCACCCCTATGTTCATTGCAGCATCATTTACAATAGCCAAGATGTGGAACCAACCTAAGTGCCCAGCAACTGATGATTGGATAAAGAAGATACGGTGTGTATACATATATACATACACGTACACACACACACACACACACACACACACACACACACACACACACACAATGGAATACTACTCAGCCATAAAAAAGGACAAAATCGTCCCATTCACAACAACATGGATGGACCTTGAGGGAATTATGTTGAGTGAAATAAGCCAGACAAAGAAAGACGAACTCTGTATGACTCCACTCATAGGTAGAAGTTAACATACAGACAAGGAGATCTGATCCGTGGTTACCAGGTGAAGGGGGGGTGGGGTGGGGGGAGGGCACAAAGGGTGAAATGGTGTACCCACAACATAACTAACAATAATGTACAACTGAAATTTCACAAGGTTGTAAACTATCATAGTCTTAAAAAAAAAAGTCAATCTCCTCAGTTAGTTAAGAATGGAAGGGCTTGGAGAATGTGCCATTAGTCTGTCCTGAAGATCAGTCTTCAAAAGTATTAGTCCAACATGGACTGATCTTGGATATTATTAACACAAATTTCTGCCTTAAAGAGGACAAAACATGTTTTTTCAGGTTCCTTCACAGACATATTTAGTCAGGGGAGCAACAAGGCACTTAGTCATCTCTGCTATGACAGGTTAAACACAGGGTGCACTGGAAGCATGTAAGAGGGCTACTTAACCCAGACTTGGGGGTCAAGAGACATGTTCCCAAGGAGGTATGTCTAAGTTGAAGTGGAGGTACACTGGCAAAGGAAGCTTGGAAATAAGAGAGCGTATAAGGGGAAATAAAAGTATTTCATCTGGCTGGAGAATGAGGTGTAAGACAGGGCAGCAATGACAAAGAAACAGGGAGACGCTAGACCCTGATGGGCCTTCTACAAGGAGTGACCATGTAATTTATTGTACAAACTGAGACACTTCTGAGAGTGAAATGAGACAATATTACTAATTACACGGAGACAACAGCAGTATATCAGACTGTCCCGAGCAAATTGGGACTTATGGTCACCCTACTTGTAAGTCACGTTCAGGTGCTTGGACCTCCAGTGAAAGCACAGATTGGATATCTTCTCTTTTTACCTTATACATTTTGCCTGAGTGACTTCATCCATACCTTTGCCTTTACTTGTTCATTTCACAGATATTCGTCCAGGATGAACTTCTGGGCACTGAGGTTACAAAGAAGAAAAGACACAGTGTCTGTCCTCATACTCTGTCTAAAGAACACACACATCTGAAGAAATAACTCTAATACAGTTAAACAGTTTTAGCCCTGGCCTCTCCTCTGAGCTCTAAACTCATGTTATTTCCACTCAGACTGCAAAACACATCTGAAACAGAACTTTTAATTTCCTCTCAAAAAGTGTTCTTCCTTCAGCTGGTCTTTCACTTTCCCTTTAGCTGGTCTTACAATTAATGCCATTATCTACTACATTGCTGAAGGTGAAAACCCAGAAAAGCACTGGTTTATCCTTCCTCTCACTGTGCCTTTTAATTTCTCCACATCTATCTTAAGCACAATGACTAAATTGGGGCTTCGAATTCTAAGGAGGGCCTAACATCAATCGAAGAGGCAGGGTAATTTTCAGGTGCTTGAATGCTATGTTTTTAATGAACAGATTCCACTATTATGTGGGATTGTTTTTTCCACAATAGTACAACACTGATGACTCATATTCAGTTTGTTGACAATTGTGACATCCAGATCTGGATATATGCCCAAGCCAGTCTCGAAAAATTTCAGTTTAGGTGAGAAAGACATGAAGGTATCCTAAGTGTTTGACCCTATCTCCTCCTTGTGGAGGTGAGAGTCGCTGTGAAGGTGTAAAGGTGTGTACGTGAAACACCAGTGTTAGTAATCTGCTGAACTGCTGTGTAAAAGGACAATTTTGCTTTAAAGGGCAATTTTAATGTTTCTACCATCTACTCTCCACACAGCTGCCAGCGATCCTTTTAAAACAATCTGGTTACTCCTTTGCTCTCAACCCTTCCATGGTAGTCTATCACATCCCAACAAAAATCCAAAGTCCAACTATGGCTTACCAGATGATACATGATCTGGCTTCTGCCTGTTTCCCAACTTATTTCTCTAATTTGCTCTGCTCCAGCCACACTGGTCTCCTTGCTTCTTCTCCAACATGCCAAGCAAGTCCCTATCTCAGGGCTACTGCAACCGCTGTTTCTCTTCTCCTAGAATAGTTTCCCTCTAGAAGTTCACATACCTGCCTCCCTCATTTAATGATTAGATTTCTGCTTATGTGCTCTTCCATTGAGAGGCCTTCCTTGTCTACTCCATCTAAAAGAGCATCCCCACATCAGTCTTCTCTCTTTATCCTGACTTATTTTTTTCCAGAAAACCTGCCACATTACGGGGCATTATCTATTATTTAGTAACATATTATGTGTATTGCTTATTGTCAATCTTCCCCACTATTATATGAGGCAGAGACTTTGTTTCGTTCACTGCTGAATTCCCAGCACCTAGAACAATGTCTGCTCTTTAAATATTTGTTGAATGAATGAATAGATTTTCAGGATACATCAAATGCAAAACTACTCTGTATTTATTGACACGATGCATAGGAAAATGTCTGGAAGAGCATCTACCAAAATGTTAACTGCTTATTTAATATGGTGGGAGCTGGTTTTCACATTATTTTTGCTCATGCAAATTCTCTGATTTTTTCTTTAGAATGAACTTGTATTACTCATAGACTAAAAAATAACGAGGCCACACAAGCAGAATGTGAAAATGAATTCTAAAAGACTTTGGGCAAATTTATGAAAGACAGAATTTTAAAAAGACGTAACAGCATAATGGTTAAGATAAACCACAGTTTGAATCACCTTCCCCAAGGCTTTCTGGCAGTAATGGTCCCAAGTTATTTATAAGCCCAAGTCTAAATATCTTCACCTAGAAAATGTGGATAATAATAGTGCCTACCTCATAAGCTTGTTTTTGAAGATTAAATGAGACCATGTATATAACCACCTTTGTACAATACCTGGCATGCAATAAATACTCCACAAGTGGTAGCTATGATAATAATTAGTAGTAACAAGAGATGTTGGGACATACCTAGCCCTCAAGATTGACATCAGAGTGGACCACCACATCCTCTCATCATTGCGCCTCAATCTGGGCCTCTGAAGCCCAAACAGGGAATGGTTCTTTCCAAAGAAGGTAATTTCGACGTTCCCGAAGCATCTGAGTAAAACGTCCCCTGTTTACCCTTAAACCATTCAGTCAGTCTGGTTAATCCATGAGCAGCACTGCAAGACCTGGACTGGAGAGGCGGTCACTGCTCGCCGTCCTTGGGCCCAGTCCCTTAGCCTCAAATTTCCTTTGCTGCAACAGGGGTGGGGGTGGGAACGTTAAAAACACAAAAGCAGGACAGTACCAGCCCGCTCCACCTCACCGCCCTCTGGAGGGGATCAAACGGCACCACGCACCGGCAAACCTCTGGGGACCGGCAACGCGCCTCACTGGCAAACTGATAACTGGTCGGGCTCAAGTGTCGGGGAAGCTGCTCAGCCCCATCCTCCCGGGCCCCTGGCGGAGGACAGCGACGAGCACGCGACGAGGGCCTGCACGGGGGCCGAGGGGGCGGCGGCGGGCGCGCGACACGCAGCGGGGTCGCGCCTGCGCCGCTCGGGAGCGAGCACGCAAGCCCTTGGGCGCGCGTGCGCGTGGCTGGCGGCTCCGCGGCGCGGAGGAGGGGGACGCGGCGAGGTGAGGCACGAGGCGCCGCAGGGCGGGTGGCGGCGGGCTGCGAGCCCCTCTAGCGGGACAAGGGGGAGCGGGGAGCGCGAGGTGCGCTGGCGGAGAGGGGCGGGCGCTGGGTCCCGGCGGCTGGGGAGACGTGGCGGGCGGCGCTGGCCACGCGGGCTGTGGGGGAGGGCGGCACGGGACCCCTCGTGACCCCTGGGCCCCGCCCCGCGGCGAGTCCGGCCCATCCCGCCCTCTGGGCGGTGCCGCACGCCCACAGCCGCGGTATTCCTGGCTCCGCTGCGCTGGTGACAGCCGCTGTGTGTCCTGCCCCTGCCCCATGTTCCCCGTTGAATTTCCAGGTAGGCCTTCTAGAGTAGGTAGGTCAGCTCCGTCTCAGAGCTGAGACTGACTGGGGCTCGGGTAAAATGACTTGCCCAAGATCATTCAGCTAATAGGGAACGAAGTGAGGATTAGAACCTCGTCTGCAAAACTCCGAAGCCTGCACCTGGCTTCTGCACCACGCTGAATGCTGCTCTTCCCACTACCTTCCTTCCTCCTCCCAGTAACTTCTCTGAATTTGGCAAATGTTGATTTGGAGCTAGCACCCATTCTTTCAAGCAAGTTAGTGTCACAGATGTCTCGGGGGAAGAAAGGAGAGGAAGAAAGATTCTGCGTATCGCAATATTGTGCTTATGACATGGAGGGTTTACCGGACTGTTTATCCATCCTTTGCTTGACCATTTCTATTAACCTCTGTTGAAACAGCGCTGCTATTCACTACCTGTAAGGCATTGTGCAAGTAACGTTCTTTGAGAGCATCCTATCCTTCTTTGAAAAAGCAGCGTGTCGCAGAAGGTTATGAGGATTCAAAGAGATAATCCACATACAGTGGTACGACAGTTCCTGGCATGTCAGAAAAGTTCAATAAATGTTGGCCATTATTTTGTTACTAAGGGCGTAATACCCCTTGCCAAACTCATTTTACTTCAAAGACTAACTTTTCCTGGAACTAGAGCAGAGGGGGAACCATCCCACCACAGCCCACCCCAGAAAAGAAAAGACAAGTTCGTTGACAGCCATGTTATATGAGTGTTGCATACACTTAATGATGAATTATTCCCCAACCTAAAAATATCAGGTAATGGAAGTCACTCCGGGAGAACTAAAGATGAATTAAACTTTTGTAGAACTAATGTTTGTGTTTATTGAGTTTTCTGTGTACTTGGTACTTTAAGGCTTACAAATTTGTATTGGATATAGTCCCAGCTTTCATTTAGTCTAAAAATGGGGGAAATTCAGAATTTCAGCAATCAGAAGTAATCCTCGGAAAGTAGAATGTGAAAAATGCCAGAAAAGAGATAGATAAGAAGCTGTGGGAGTATAGAAGAGGAGAAATGTTTTCTTGGCTTAGTGTGAAATATGATTTCATTTCTGCTTTCAAAAAGATACTTTGTACATTGTACATACCTATTACATTTTGTTCAAAGAGTGAACAAATGTATGTTGTAACAGATAGGATTCCTTGGTTTCTAGTAACAGAAACTCATTCATATTGAAGTATTATTGGAAAGAGAAACGAGAAAAAAAACTAAGCAGTTGGGCCACCCTTGGAGATGGGGATTCAGCAGCTGGAGCTCATAGACCAAATTCTTTGACTAGTGAATGACTGAGCGCCAACTGCTTTCTGTCCTTATATGTCTTACTGAATATTTCAGATTTCTGTAAGAAGAGGTCTGGTTGCCTTAGCTGCTGTGTTGTGGGGGCGGGGGTTGGAGTATTATGATTGGCAACCCCACCAGAACCATATGAAATGTGGGAGAGTCAGTTTCCCAAAGGAAAGAAGTGATGCTGGGCGGAGAAAACCAATGGCTGTTTATTAGGGATATGTAGCCTTTATAGAGGGCTTACTATGAGTTAGGCACTATAGTACATTATTTATGTGGATTTTGATATTCTCACAACAACTTTAGGAGGTCGATGCTGTTCTATCATACCAATTTTACAGAGGAGGAAACAGTCTTGTAGGGAATGATATGCTTAGCATTACAAAGCTAGGTTGTGGTAGAGTTGAGTGCGTTGTATCATCTCCTCTTTATCTTGTCCATTTGAATTATTTCCTGATCCATGTGCCACTTCTGTTTGTTCATAGGGGGTCGTCAAGCTTTGGTGTATGCGTTGGCCATTTCTGAAATCTTGAAGGAGCGCTGCATTGAGGAGGATCAAAGCAGCAGTCTTTGCCAATTAGGGCATGGACCGTTTGGGTTCCTTTAGCAGTAAGTACTGTGGAAACAAGTCCCAGGTGAATATTAGTAGCAAACTGAAACGGAAGTTGATCAAAGAAGAAAAATAAGCACTTTGAAGTTAAAGCTCTGTGAATCTGATTCTAAAGGATTAAGAGTATCAAATCGAAATAAAATGAACCAATATTTATTGATTGCCCACTGAACACATGACACAAACATATTACTCTAGGTCTTATAAGAAAACTAAGCTCAGATGGACCAGGCATAATATGATTAACCTGCAGTTAGGCTTAAAAAAGCAGTTGGATTTTTCATTAGAACCAATAACATATTTTAGATGCCTTGATAAGAGTCAGTGGTAGAAAAAAGGAAATGCCCCCTCCCCCCTTTTAGATGGAACTTGTGTTCTAAGAGTAAAGCACAGTGTAATAATAATGCAGAGAGTGATGGTGTATGTGTGAAATAAATTCAGGCAGCCACAACTATGGAGAAAAAAATATATTGCTTTTTCTCTGATTCTAAAGATAAGACATTTGGCAGAAATAGAAATCTGTTGTTAGGTGTTAGTAGTACCCCAATGGGAAAAATCCGATAGGCACTTTTGGGTGGTGTTTCTTCTTCAGCAATTTCTTAAAAGGGCTTTAATTTATTCTCTCATCACACTCCCTCCATAAAGTTAGGACAGAATGGAGTCTTCAAACACATCTAGTTCAAATCTCTCATTTTACACATAGAGAAAGAACCTAAATGAATTGTCCCAATGCTGGGAATGTAAACTCATATATTTATTTGTTTATTTATATTTATAAATAGACATATGCACCTTTTTTTTTTTTTTTGAGGAAGATTAGCCCTGAGCTAACATCCACTGCCAATCCTCCTCTTTTTTGCAGAGGAAGCCTGACCTTGCGCTAACATCCATTCCCAACTTCCTCTACTTTATATGTGGAATGCTTGCCACCGCATGACCTGACAAGTGGTGTGTAGGTCCACACCCGGGATCTGAACTGGCAAACCACAGGCCACCGAAGTTTACCATGCGAACTTAACAGCTGCGCCTCCAGGCCGGCCCCCATATTTTTTTTTTCAGTCATTTGCGAGTATATCATGGCCTTTTACCTCTAAGTACTTTAGTCCTTATTTCCTAAGAATAGGAATATTCTATTATATAACCTCAGAAAGTTATCAACTTTAGTAAATTCAACATGGATCAAATACTTTTATCTAACCTACCATCCGTATTCCAGTTTTGTCAGCTGTCTCAATAATGTCTTGGTGGTGGTGTTTTCTTTCTAGTACAGGATACAGTTAGAGGTCAGATCTTAACATTAAGTTGCTCTTTCCCTTTAGTCTCCTTTAAACTGAAACGTCTCCACAGCCTTTGTCTTGAGTGACATTGACACTTTTGAAGAATATAGGCCCTTTCCCCTTCTTTTTCAAGATAGAGGTTTCTCGTTTTGAGTTTGTCTGGTCTCCCTCCACCCCTCATTGGTGATGTTAATTTTGAAAACCCAGTCAAGGTGTCCGTTTGAGTTCTCCACTGGATAATTTCTATTTTTTCCCTTGGATATAATAAGCAACCCATAGGGAGACACTTTCAGGCCATAAAATATCTTACTCCTCATTAAAATTTCTCTCTAGGTTTAGCATCCATTGATGATTTTTGCCTGATCTAGTCTTTACTGTAATGGCTGCAAAATGATGATTTTTCCCCCAAATCCAGCACTCTTCACATTTGCTAGTTAGCATTTAACATTCTACTGTAATCAAGGGACCTCCTGTCTCCCTTATTTGTTAGAAGTATGAACACATGAATTCCTATTTTTTCACTGGTTTATGCTTATTGAACTTAATTATTTCAGTTCTCAGATTGTCAGAGTTTGACCACTGTGAGTCCCTTCAAGCTGGCTCTTACATCTTTGTGACGTATCCCCCATGACATTTTTGAGCATCTCCTTACTTTTTGGCATCTTACAAGTTCCAGGTGCATCCTGTACCTGCTCTGCCCCAGCCCTGGAATCAGCACTTCTCTGAGGAACCCTGGTTCCTTTTGGAGGGAAATGACATTAGAGACCAAGATGTAGTCATTGCTTATTGCTGCTCGTGTGTCGTTGCCTCTTGGCCCTTTTGGCCCACAGAACTAGGAAATATATGTACATATATGCTATATACATACATACCAATATACATACATATTCATATATACATGCATATAGCCATACGTATACTTTTTTTTAGAAATTGTGTCTTCACGGTAGCACCTCCAGTTCATCTTCATAGGCTTTTTGTTTGTTTGTTTTCCCCCATTTCTTGTTTGTATGTCCTTTCCTCAGTGCAAACCAGGCTGCCAACATCACATTTACTTATTTGCTCAGTCATCCAGAATTATTTCAGAATTGCTTTGTACGTATCACTACATAAAACAGACCTGCTTCAATGAGTTCAGGATTTGTTTGCAAGTCTCCCCTGTATCACCCAAGACTGAAGGTAGATTGTTAAATATTCATAAGTTACCTAGATTGGTTCTTTTTTTTTTTTTCTTCTTCGGCGTGGTTATAGTATTCTTTTTTTTTTAGATTTTATTTTTTCCTTTTTCTCCCCAAAGCCCCCCGGTACATAGTTGTATATTCTTCGTTGTGGGTCCTTCTAGTTGTGGTATGTGGGACGCTGCCTCAGCGTGGCTTGATGAGCAGTGCCATGTCCGTGTCCAGGATTCGAACCAACGAAACACTGGGCCGCCTGCAGCGGAGCGCACGAACTTAACCACTCGGCCACGGGGCCAGCCCCGGTTATAGTATTCTTTTGAAATACGATTGGGTTTATCTGTTCCTTCTGCTTCCAATTTTCCCTTCTCACATTTACTGACTTAATTTTTTTATTTTGTAGAACATAAATGTACTTCCAAAAGTCAAAACCATACCAGAAGATTTATTTGGAGAATTGTCACCCCTTCCTGTATCTCTTCCACTCCATTCCATGCTCCCTCCCCCAGCCCTTTGCAGATGTCCAGCTTTATTGTTTTCTAGTTTACGTGTCCTTTATTTCTTTTTGCAAAGATAAGCAAACATATATATATGTTTTTTAAAAATTTTCCTTAATTTCTTACAGGAAAGCCAGCATACTATGTATACTCTTTTGCACTTTGGTCTTTTTCACTTAATAGTATTTCCTGGAAGTGTTATATTAGTTTATAGAGATTTTCTCATTCTTTTTTATAGTTGCATAGTACTCCATTGTGTGGGTACACCATGGTTCGTTCAACTACATTCCAATGCTTGGACATCTAGGTAGTATTTTGCAATTACAAATAATATTCTAATATGTTCCCATCAGCAATATATGAGACTAGCGATTTCCCCACAGCCTTACTAGGAAAGAAAATTCAAGCTTTTGAATTTTTGCCAGTCTGATGCATGAGAAGTTATATCTCAGTGTAAATTTCTCTCATTATGAGTGAAGTTGAATGTTTTTTTCATATGTTTAAGGGCTAATTTTATATCTTTTTTTCTAATTATCTCTTCATGTCTTTTGCAACAATATTTTTGGTCTTTTTTTCTCTCAATTTTTAAAAGTTCTTTGTATATTAGGGACGTTAGCCCTTTGTCTCTGATATGTTTCCAAATATTTTCTTCCAGTTTATTTGCTTTTTTACTTTGCTTATGGTGTTTTTTGCCAAAACAGTATTTTGTTTATTTTGTTTATGCAGTCAATTTATTAGTCCTTTATTGTCTCTGGATTTTCTTTCTTTTTTTTTTTTGAGGAAGATTAGCCCTGAGCTAACTACTGCCAATCCTCTTCTTTTTGCTGAGGAAGACTGGCCCTGTGCTAACATCCATGCCCATCTTCCTCTACTTTATATGTGGGACGCCTGCCGTAGCATGGCGTGCCAAGTAGTACCATGTCCAAACCCGGGATCCAAACTGGTGAACCACCGGCCGCCGAGAAGTGGAACGTGTGCAGTTAACCGCTGCGCCACCAGGCCGGCCCCTGTCTCTGGATTTTGTTTTTTGCGGAAGATTAGCCCTCAGCTAACATCTGCTGCCAGTCCTCCTCTTTTTGCTGACGAAGACTGGCCTTGAGCCAACATTCGTGCCCATCTTCCTCTACTTTATATGTGGGACGCCTACCACAGCATGGCTTGCCAAGCGGTGCCATGTCTGCACCCGGGATCCGAACCAGCGAATCCCAGGTTTCAGAAGCAGAGCCTGAGAACTTAACTGCTGTGCCACCAGGCCGGCCCCCGTCAGCATTGTTTATAATAGTGAAAAATTAGAAACAGTATAAATGCCCACCAGTAGGAAATGTTAGATTAGTTCTCAACCTTATGAGACCTAGTAATTTCTTTTTATTTATTTATCTTTTTTCGGGGGGAAGATTAGCCCTGAGCTAACATCTGCTGCCAATCCTCCTCTTTTTGCTGAGGAAGACTGGCCCTGAGCCACCATCTGTGCCCGTCTTCCTCCACTTTATATGTGGGATGCCTACTATAGCATGGCTTGCCAATTGGTACCGTGTCCATACATGAGATCCGAAATGGTGAACCCCAGACCACCAAAGTGGAACGTGCAAATTTAACTGCTGCACCACTGGCCAGCCCCTTATATTTTTAAAGCCCCTTTTACTATTTGGAAATGAAATACACAGATAATATAATATATCTACACCCATGATTTAAAAAAATAATAATGCCATAACTATAATACAAAGGACAAATAAAAGCGAAGTAATTTATAATGAAGTAATGCAACTTATGATAAACTAATATGTATTTTCATATGTTTAGACGTGATTACAGTAGAAGACATAATGACTTAAGTAGTCAGATGCTTGCACCCATATGTTGAATCACTGTGCATCTTACAACTACAAATGCAGTGATTCATGTGTGTCGCATTGGTGACTCAGAGAAATTCCACAAGCTTGAACGACTCTTGGTAAAGTTCCGAATGAAACAAGGTGCAATCTCCTCTAGAAGTACGTGCCATTGCCTTCTTGGAAAATTCAATATATATTAAAACTATCAAAAAAACATTTTGTCTTATATGTAATATGGAATTAGGTTCTAGGTCATGTAATTATGAGCAGGTTTTTCACCTACTTGAATGTCTGGTGGGACATTTGAAAGTTGTGCAGGATGCAAGTGAGTTCTTTGTTGTATAAGAATGTCTTGAGTGTTGCAGGGTATCTGGCATTCCTGGTCCCTGCCTGCTAAATGCCAGTAGTGCTCCCGAGTCATTGTGGCAACAAAAAAGCATCTCCTCAGATTTCCAAAATGCCTTCCTAGGGGGCAGTTGAAAATCATTAGGTTAGATAATTGATATAATAGAATATTATTCATCCATTAAAAAGAATGAGGAAGATCTATGTATACTGTCAGGAAAGATGTTGACAGTATATGAAGTGAAGTGAAAAAAACAGGCTACAAAACATCATATATACTGTCTTACTTTTGTTAAAACATATATACGTAGATAAACAAAGGCTGGAGATTGAAATGTTAATAGAGGATGACTTATACTTTATACTTTTATTCTCTAAAATTTTTTTTTTTTATTTAAGGGTTGGCACCTGAGCTGACAACTGTTGCCAATCTTCTGGGGTTTTTTTTCCTGCTTTTTCTCCCAAGATACCCCCGGTACATAGTTATATATTTTAGTTGTGGGTCCTTCTAGTTGTGACAGGTGGGACGCCGCCTCAGCATGGCCTGACGAGCAGTGCCATGTCCGCGCCCAGGATCAGAACCAGCGAAACCCTGGGCCGCCACTCGGCCATGGGGCCAGCCCCTAAAATTTTTAGAACTATAAATTGGATTACTTTTACAAAATAATTCTTAAGGGTTTAAAAGCTGTTTTAGTCAGTGGCTGATTTTTTTCCTGAGGAAAGAAAAACAAGCTTTTATCCTTAAATTAAAAAGATAGGAGGAAGAAAATAATTTGGGAAAAATTGGCATCTAGCACTTAATATAAAATAATTTTTGTTCTTCCATGTCAAAATTTAAAATGGGGCAAGTTGGGTAGTTGCTGTTCCATGTATTTATTTTGAAGCTATTGCTAGAAGGATTGTATTTCTTTCCCCTGTCATTTTCCTCCAGGTCTTCATTTAGAAACAAAAAAACAATAATCACCACTTGAAGGAGGGAAAGGTGCCTTGAAAAGTGTTCCTTGGACTTTAAGAAGGAAAATGCTATTACAGAATGTGAGAAATCCTGCCCCAGGCCTAACGGATTAAGTCCCTTCATCTACCTTCGAAGCTTGTGTTTCCTTACACTCCTGCTGTTCATCACAGGAGAACAAGTCTGCTAGGTTGCCCTGGCTCTGGAGAGGCAGAGTTTCGGACAACCAGGAAAACAAATATCTGCATTTTTATGACTTTAGAGAATTTAGATTATACTCCTTGCCTTAATATTTCAGAGACAATGCTGTGATTAGAACTGAAGGAAGGTCTGCTGTGTCCTCTGCTTACCATGGGAGAAGGGAGGGGGCTTTCCTGGATTTAAACCCCAACTTAAATGTAAAGTAGTGTATCCAAAGACATATGTTTAAAAGAGGTTTTTTTCCCCCAACTTTTTATTTTGAAAATTTTCAAACTTATAGAAAAGTTTAAAGAACTGCACAGTGATTACTTGTTGCCCACTACGTAGATTCAGCAATTGTTAACATTTTGTCAGATATGCTTAATCTATAAGTAGATATGTGTTGTGTAGATATGTGACATTTTTTTTCCCCTGGAAAAATAAGTTGCAGGTATTATAAAACTTTAGTTAGAAATTGTGTTTGTAAATTTCTCTGCAAGGCCAATATCCATTTAAATGCCTTTGAAGGGGCTGGCCCTGTGGCCGAGTGGTTAAGTTCGCCCTCTCCGCTGCAGGCGGCCCAGTGTTTCGTTGGTTCGAATCCTGGGTGCGGACATGGCACTGCTCATCAAACCACGCTGAGGCAGCGTCCCACATGCCACAACTAGAAGGACCCACAATGAAGAATATACAACTATGTACTGGGGGGCTTTGGAGAGAAAAAGGAAAAAATAAAATCTTTAAAAAAATAAAAAATAAAAAAATAAATGCCTTTGAAGTAGTAGATACACTATAGGAAGGAACAAAGCTGCCCTGAAATAAAAAGGAACATAATTTTTGTTTTTTATTTGGAATGAGTTCCTCTTATCTCCGTGAACTTAGTCATCTGCAGATTTTCACCTTCTTGCACTTAAGATAATCATAAGGTGTTTTGAAGCTAGTTTATTTTTCTTTTTGTTGCAGATGATCCCTCTGATAAGCCACCTTGCCGAGGCTGCTCCTCCTACCTCATGGAGCCCTATATCAAGTGTGCTGAATGTGGGCCACCTCCTTTTTTCCTCTGCTTACAGGTAACTCATTAAAGAGAGGCTTGCTTCTCCTAGCCTAGTTTTGTGGATAGAGTAAATTCAGAGATGACTATCAGTTGCTCAGAGGGACCATACCTTATTAAATCTGTTGCTTCCCGTCAATCTTCTATTACATGTTTTGCCAGTAAAATGTTGGGGAACAGAGCAGAAGGATGAGATAGACTGTTTAATATTCCACATCTATATATCAGCCTAATGCTTAACACTGTTCTTGCCAGTAGCTTTAAAGTATTGGGACTACTGGAAACAGAATTGGAGGATTATTCCTTTTGATAGCACCTATGACACTGTTTATTGTCTTTTTGAAGAATGATCTTTTGAGCAGGTGACAAACAAGGGAACAAACCATTTTAGTGGATGATGGCGGTAATAATAATACTAATTATAAGTGTCTACTCTGTGCCAGGCACTATTTTGAATACTTTACATGAATTAACCTTTAAATCATCACTACAACCCTGTGAAGTAAGTATGATTAGTATCCCCATTTCATAGAGGAAACTCAGGCAAAGAGAGGTTAAGTAATTTGCTAAAGGTCACACAGCAAATACCATATTTTATGGGATCCCAGACGCTGTTGATTATAAGAAGCATCCCAATTTCAGAAATGTAAAAATGGCTGATAGAAGTTGTAATATACTATTTATTTTAAGATGAATCCTCATTTCAGAATTTTAAAATAGGAAAAAATGGTATCTTACAATTGCTGAAATGTGATAAATATGGAGCCAGGGTTCAAATTTAGGCAGTCTGATTCCAGGGCTTATGCTCTTATCAAAGAAGGAGTTGTCCTAGAAAAAAGTCTTTTTTTAAGGTTGTTTTTTCTCTAGGTGGGCCACTGAAAAGCTGGGATCATGAATATAACCCCATCCTATTGTGGCTCCTCACAAGATTAAGTGAATTCTTAATAACTCATTACAAGTAGAATACCCTGAAATCATCTTCTGTCTTTTAAGAAAGGATTTTAAAAAGTAGCTTTTTGGTTAACTTAATTTTCCTTTGTTTTGCAGTGTTTCACTCGAGGATTTGAGTACAAGAAACATCAAAGTGATCATACTTACGAAATAATGGTAATGATGAAGTTGCGGGGAATTTCCATTCATTTTTCGAGTATTATACTGGGCATTAGTCTTTTTTTCTTCATCTCCAAGTCTCTGTTTCCCTTTTCTCTACTCTTCTGAATTAGGTAATTATTATCCAGTAAGCTTTTTAAGGTTTTATGTATCTAACAAGGCATTTAAATCTAAAAATCATTTTATATACTCAGATTTTTGTTTCAAATTAGAAGGAATTTAAAAGAAGTACTTTTTGAGATTTAATGATGTAAGAGTAAGAGGTATGCTACTGTTTAGGTCCATTGATAAACATAGAGTAAATGTGTTGTTGCTGTGTTTTGGCTAGTGGTATTTTTATGTGGTTCATGTGAGCAGTGGTGAAGTTTATGTCTGGCACTCCATCTCCCTGCCTTGGGGAAACTAGTTACCCCTGAGAGTTAAATTATAAAATGAACATAGAGTGAATGATGTAATACATAAAATCACTTCAAAGAGACAGAGTGGCTTATAGGCCAGAATAAAACTTGGCTGTAATTTGATTGATGTATTTGCCACCTCTAAAGAAGAAACGAGAGGTGGTTGTTGATAGTGTCCTTCCAACTCTAGCCAGAGGAATGGGCGCTTTAATAAATCAAAGTGAATATTTGATCTGCTTGGCAGTTAGAATTACCTTTGTCAGGATAGTTTTCTCAGTTATCAGAGCATAACTCCTAATTTACCAAGTGGTTTTCTTATATTTGGCCTTCCGTGTAGTTTTTCTTACAGGAAAGAATGCTGGCTAGGCATCTGCTTGACAGTAATAATTTCACATTGTGGATTAGTCCATTGACACTTGTGTTAGTTTTCTATTGCTGCCATAAATTACCAAAAATTAAGTGGCTTCAGACAACACAAATTTATCATGTCACAATCCTGTAGGTCAGAAGACCATTAGGCCCCGCTGGTTTGCTCCAGGTCCCACAAGGCTGTAATGAAGGTGTTGGCCATCCTGAGCTTTTATCTGGAGGCCCTAGGGGGATCTGCTTCCGGTCCACTTCCATTATCATTCGGGTTGTTGACAGAATTCACTTCTGCTACTACTGCGTGTAGGACTGGTGCTACTGTTTCCTTATTTGCTGTTGACCAGGGCTTGCTCTCAGCCTCTAGAGGCTCCTGGCCCCCTTTCTCCATATTCAAAGCCAGCAATGGCAGGGAGTCCTTGAGGGGTTATTGATGAAATGCTTGCAGTCTCTCTGACCTCCCTTTCTGCTTCATCTGTCCTTTGCTGAATCTTTCTGACTCTTCTGCCTCTCTTTTTTACTTTTAAAGGTCCATGTGATTACATTGGGCCCACCTGGATAATCCAGGATAATCTCTCTATTTTAACGTCAGTTGATTAGTATCTTAATCCCATCAACAAAGTCCCTTCACAGCAATGTCTAGTTAGTGTTTGATTGAATAATCAGGGGACAGGAATCTTGAGAGAAAAGGGGGACATCTTTAGAATTTCTGCCTACCACAGCACTGTAGTGTATCTACTTCAGTCTCTTAAAAGTTTAGAAAGGGGGCCGGTCCAGTGGTGCAGCGGTTAAGTTTGCACCTTCCGCTTCGGCAGCCTGGGGTTTGCCTGTTCGGATCCTGGGTGCAAACCTACACACTGCTTGTCAAGCCATGCTGTGGTAGGCATCCCACATATAAAAAGTAGAGGAAGATGGGCATGGATGTTAGCTCAGGCCCAGTCTTCCTCAGCAAAAAGAGGAGGATTGGTGGCAGATGTTAGCTCAGGGCTAATCTTCCTCAAAAAAAGAGAAAGTTTAGAAAAGGTGAATCATCATCTCTGAGTCTGACTATTTGTGGAGTCCTGTTTAGGATGAGTTTCTGGGCCTTTAATCCTGAGAGTCAGTTACTGGTCCATAATGAATTAAGCAAAGAAATGCTCCTTAGTAAGAGTTCTTGGCAGCCAACTGGCTAGCCTTCCCCTACCTCTTTCTAAACACCTTCAGTCTTCTAAATAGTTTCTTCACTAATTATAAGACTTGGAATAGACTTTTTTATATTAGCCTGGGTTTTAGAGCAGTTATAGCTTCATAGCAAAATTGAGTAGAAAGGAGAGATTTTCCTTATTTCCTGACCTGACAAATGTATAGCCTCTCCCATTATCAACATCCCCCACCAGAGTGGCACATTTGTCATAGTTGATGAAGCTACACTGACACCTCATTATCACACAAAGTCCATAGTTTACATTTTAGAGTTCACTGTTAGTGTTGTACATTCTATGGGTTTGTATAATTATATAATGTCATGTATCCGCCATTATAGTACAGGAGTTGTTTCATGGCCCTAAAAAGCCTCTGTGCTCTGCCTCTTCATCCCCCTACTCCCACCCCAAGCCCTGGCAACCACTGATCTTTTTTACAGTCTCCGTAGTTTTGCCTTTTGTAGAATGCCATATAGTTGGAATCATGTAGCCTTTTCAGATTGGCTTTTTTCACTTAGTGATATGTATTTAAGTTTCTTCCATATGTTTTCATAGCTTGATAGCTCATTTCTTTTTTGCACTGGATAATGTTCCATGATCTGTGTGTATCACAGTTTGTTTATCCATCCATCTACTGAAAGATGTCTTAGTTGCTTCCAAGTTTTGACAGTTATGAATAAAGTTGCTGTAAACATCCATGTGCAGGTTTTTGTGTGGAAAGGTTTTCAACTCCTTTGGGTTAAGACCAAGGAATGTGATTTCTGGATCACATGGTAAGAGTATGTTTCGTTTTGTAAGAAACTGACAAACTGTCTTCCAAAGTGGCTGTACCATTCATTCTGCATTCCCACCAGTGATGAATGCAAATTCCTGTTGCTCCACATCTTCACCAGCATTTGTTGTTGTCAGTGTTCTAGATTTTGTCTATTAGAATAGATATATAGTGGTATCTTGTTGTTTTAATTGGCATTTCTCTGGTAACTTGATGTGGATCATCCTTTCCTATAAATAAATTTTCCCCCTTTTGTTAGTTGCCAAATGACTGAAGGGTTGGGAGAGTGTGGTCAAAGTGGCTATGGCTTTGAGTTCATTTCACCAGGTTATCAGATCTTCAGAAAAGTGGTTTATTCTTTCCCAAATTCACACAAGAATGCCCAGAACCAGAATACAAATTTATTCATTTGAATTGTGAGAATAATTCCTTCAAGGATAATTCAGTATAAGTTGAGTAGATTGATGGTTATCCACTGTAGGAAAGCTGACCATGAGCTCTCTTTAGCTGTTCTGAGCACCATGCCTTCTGCATAATGGTGAAGGCACTGACTAAGTTTCATTCCAAGTCTACTTAATTCTTCTGATTACATCATTCTTTTCTCATGTACTCAACACCCGTACAAACACATGTCGGAATTCTGTCCTTTACTTTGGGGAGCCTTTACAGGTTACTAATACTCCTTTTTTTCTGCCAGTCTTATCTATTCCCAGACAAGGGAAAGAAGAATCTTTCTTGTGTAGGAATGATGATCAAATTTTGGCTTTTACACATGAAGCCACTAAAAACTTGATTTTTTTTTTTTGCATATGAAAACTTTAAATGGTTTTCAGTACTTTTGTCATCTCACAGTGCTGTATTTTTGGAAGTTACTCATGCTGTGGTGGGTGGTGCATTAATCAAGATTTCTGAGTTCTATGCCTAATTTTGTCTTATAATTCTTAGAACCTTGAACAAGTTAAGGCACCTTTTCTGCCACACCCTTTATACAAGTGATTCTTTTTTTTTTTGAGGGAGATTAGCCCTGAGCTAACATCTGCTGCCAATCCTCCTCTTTTTGCTGAGGAAGACTGGCCCTGAGCTAACATCCATGCCCATCTTCCCCTACTTTATATGTGGGGCGCCTACCACAGCATGGCTTGCCAATTGGTGCCGTGTCCGCACCCGGGATCCGAACCGGCGAACCCTGGGCCACCAAAGCGGAATGTGTGCACTTAACTGCTGTGCCACTGAGCCGACCCCATATACCAGTGATTATTAAACTTTAGTGCATCAGAATCACCTGGGGCTTCTTAAAATTATAAATTCCTAGACCCTGCTGTTAGAGATTCTGATTTAGTAGGGCTGAGATTGGGTTCAGGAATTGAATAACATTGATTCATCCTTAAGAAAAACTGCCTTATGCCCATTTATTTATTTTTTGGTATAGAAAGTCTTTCTCATTTATCTCACAGTAAAGTTGGTGAGGGCTAATTAATATTCCAAAATACAGTTTTTGAAATAACATAGGCTCTTCAACTATGAGTTGTCTTATTTAAGTATAATAATGGTACTTGCTAGATTGAGTGATGATTGTGAATTTAACATAGACTGTGAAATTTCTCTCTTAGATCTCATAGAACCTCATGTGCTAGATGTATTCATAATATGTGCTCAGATAAAAATGTATTGCTTATTAGTATTGTAATCTCACAAATCATCACAGAGATTTTCTGTCATTAACAAAAGATGTAACAATTTCTGAATGCCTGTGTAATCTGAAGACCTTGTGTCACTTTTTTTTTTAATTTATAGAAAATTTTAGACATACACTAAAATAGAAGGAATGGTGCTTCAGTTATCTATTGCTACCTAACAGCTACCTCAAAACTTCTTGGTTTAAAGATATTTTTATTTTTCCTCTTTCTCCCCAAAGCCGCCTGGTACATAGTTGTGTATTTTTAGTTGTGGTTCCTTCTCGTTGTAGCATGTGGGAGGCCACCTCAGCGTGGCTTGATGAGCGGTGCCATGTCCGCGCCCAGGATTCAAACTGGCGAAACCCTAGGCCGCTGAAGCAGAGCGTGCAAACTTAACCACTCAGCCACAGGGCCGGCCCCAACTTCTTGGTTTAAAATAACCATTTTATTATCTCCCACAGTTTTGTGGGTCAGGAATTCAGATTGGGCACAGGGACAGTGGCTTTCGATTTCATGAGATGTGCTGGGGCTGGAAGTCCAAGGGCCTTTTTTCACACTCTTGGCACCTCAGGATGGCTTGAATTGATTGGAGGTTAGCTGGAACATCTTAACTGCCAGAGGCCCTGGTTCTTCTCCAGGTAGCCTTGAGACCTCTCCTTCATGTGGCTTCTCCACATGGTCTTTCCAGCAAAGAGGCTAGATTTCTTGCATGGTGGTTCAGGGCTCCCAAGAGCACAAAAGTGGAAGCTGCCAGGCCTTCTTAACCAAGTCACAGATGTAGCCCATATTGAATGGCAAGGGATTACACAGGATGTGAATTCTAGGAGTTCATTGGAGGCCACCATTGTAACCAGCTACCACACATAGTATAATGAATTGCCATATACCTGTCACTAGCTCTGAAAATTATCAACTCATAGCCTATCTTGTTTCATCTAACCTTCTATCTCTCCAGACTATTTTGAAGCAAATCTCTCAGACGTTATATCATTTCATCTGTAAATATATATATTTTTTAAGATTTTATTTTTCCTTTTTCTCTCAAAGCCCCCCAGTACATAGTTGTGTATTTTCAGTTGGGAGTCCTTCTAGTTGTGGCATGTGGGACGCCGCCTCAGCATGGCTTGATGAGCAGTGCCATGTCTGCGCCCAGGATTCGACCCAGCTAAACCCTGGGCGGCTGAAGCAGAGTGCACGAACTTAATCACTCGGCCATAGGGCTGGCCCCTCATGTGTAAATATTTTATTAGATCTCTCTCTAAAATTAATTCGAATCACTTTTCACATTTCCCTAATCATCTTGATGTGGATTAAGGCTGCCCCAGGTAGAGAAGCCCAAGGTGACCTGGCCTACATGCCAAACTATATGACGCGGTGGATTTTTATGGTATGAATTAGGGCTGCCCCAGGGAGAGAAGCCCAGGGCATCCTCACCTACATGCCGATCTATTTGACCAGATTCGTGTCTAAAGTTATATGACTGCACAATAACTGGACCCCATCTGCACTGAAATCATTTAATGACTTTTTACATCATCTTTTCTTTTCCCAGTAAAAATAAGTCACATACCCATGCCTTATAAAATTAACCCTAACCCTCAACTCAGGGCAGCAGCAGGAGCTCTGACTGCCCATGGGTCCTGTCCCCATGCTATTCCATACTATTCTCTAAATAAAAGAGCACTACTGCCAGACCTTGAGGGTCCAAGAAATCTTTCTTTCGACTCTTCAGCTCGCCGTCCCCGCATCAATCTCATGAAAGCTTTTTTAAAAATCTCTGCTCCCTTCTCACCCTTGAGACAATCACTCTTCTGATTTTTATCAACATAGATCACTTTTGCACATTCTAGAACTGCATATATATGGATTCATACTGTATGTACTCTGGTTTGTTTTTCTCATTCAGCATGTTTTTGAGATTTATTCATGTTTGTTCATAGTAGTTCATTCCTTTTCTTACTGAGTAATATTCCATGGTATGAATATAACGCAGTTTATTTATCCTTTCTCCTGTTGATGGACAGCTGGGCTTTGCCTAGTTTTTGGCTATTATGAATAAAGCTCCTATGAACATTCTCGTATGAGGCTTTCTGGTAGACATATATTTTCATTTTTCTTGGATAAATAGTAGTGGAATTGCTCAGTCATAGAATACATAATTATTTAACTTTTAAGAAACTGTCAGAAAGTTTCCTAATTAGATTGTATCATTTTACACCTCCCCAGCAATGTATGAGAGTTCTGATTGCTTCAGATGCTTGTCAATTTTTGATAGTTTCTTCATTTTAGCTGTTCTAATGGGTATCCTGAGTGTGTAGTGGTATCATAAAACTTTTTTTCTTTAAATTTTATAGTTTGTTCTAATTGGGATACAAATAACATCCAAACATTCCAATGGTTGCCTCTTATGTATTTTCTATTCTGTGAGTTCTCCCTCCCTCTCCCTTCCTCCCTTTCCTCTCTCTTTCTCTCATTTCTTATAGTTTATTTGATTTTTAAAAACCTAGGTAGTTTGTCTTACAGATCTTAGTACAGTCTGGATTTTGCTGATTTACATGTTCCTTGGTCTTCTGTTTCCTATAAATTGGTAGTTACATATAGTGGCTACATCAGATTCATTTATGATCATTGTTTAGGTCTATTCATCAGGGATTGCAAAATAGTTATCTTTTAATTATATCACTCCTTTTAATTTATGAGTTAAAATAATTCTATAAAAAGAAACTTTTCATCATTATTTTTGTGGCCACCCTGTGGTAAAGTTTGTACAGGAAAGGCGGGATAAATACCTGGTTATTTCCCTTTATTTACTAGTTATGAAAATATGAGTTGGTTCCCTGGCATCCTCTAGATGTTTATAGTTTTTGATGTGTTTCAGTCCTTTGCAGTTATTATACTTATTAATACTGAAAATGTTCCATTTTTGGTTTGTGGGGGCCTCTATAAGTTGGCCTCTGAATCCTTTTGACATGACCCTTACAGTCTTTAGAGAGCTTCTTTGCTTTCCAGTATGACAAAATGTTCCAGTCTCGTCTTGTGCATTTCCTGACCCAAACCTGGAAGCAGCTTTTCCTTCAAGGAGTCTTGGTTGCTTTAGTGGGAAATAGTATTTAGAGACTGCATACTGGCTGCTAGAAGTGTTCATTGCTACTGGATTGGTCATTATTTCCAGACCTTTTTATTGAACAGTTTTAGGAAATTATTCTTTTAAGACAAAATACATCCTGAGTTCATACTGAAACTTTCAATTCAAATACAAGGCTACAAGGTTTTTACATAACCTCGTAGATCTTACTTCTATATCTTTTTTTTCCCAAGCCAAAAATCTCGCTGCCCAGTGATGCCAACACACTTACTTACTTGCTTTACCCCATAACACATCCACATAGCATAATCTCAGAATCACTATGCTAACACTACTGAAAACAATTTAAGATCTTTTTTTGGCAGTTCCTTTTACTTTTAAGGTATATTCCGCTAGTGATATATAGTCAAATTACTGTGTTTTAAAGTCACTTGGGATAGCTTCTTTCTGTGTGATTATGCCTTAAAATTAATTTGTGAGTTCATTTGGTACATTTTGCATTTGATTCTTATGATCTTGAAATTTAATAATGAATGTACAGTATTTATGTATTCAAAGTCAAATCTACAAAATAAGAAATATCCAAAGAGGTCTGGCTTCTATCCCTGTCCTTTTTAAACTATTTTTTCCCTCCCTCCCCCATAGGTAACCTTTTTTTTTTAATGTATGGTTTATTCTTCCATTTTAAAAAACGCAAATACACACATTTGTATTCGCCTCTTTCTTAGCTAAATGGGAACATACTATAATGTTTATCTCTACTTTTGTGATATGTTTAAAAATATATATATATTTCTGCATGAGTTACATGGCATTTATGGCTGATAATATTTATTGGAGACTCTTGTAGTTAATGGTAGAAATAGGAATGGGAGTAGGACAATAGGTAGGAGTACGAGTGGGACAACTAATTAGAATGTACTTTAGGTACTTCTCAATACTATGAAAATGATGGTCATTTGACTATAAATTAGTATTACATTTGAGGTTGCTGGGTTCCATTTCTATACCTGTTCTTAGGCAAAATTTTTTCCTCATTAGACCTCAGATTTTCCTGTTCTTGACCCGAGCTGGACTGCTCAAGAAGAAATGGCCCTTTTAGAAGCTGTGATGGACTGTGGCTTTGGAAATTGGTAAGAGCTTGGTGTTAAAGGTTGTCCTGCCGTAGTGGGCTCAGAGAACGTGCTGTTGAAGTGTAAAGGAGGAGCCTTAGAAAGAGGAGTCTGGGGGCCATGTGTGGCTTTTCTGTTGCCCTGTGACTTAGAGACAAGTCCTTTTCCCCTCTGCAGATTATTTTCCTGGGCTGAAATGCCTCGCGGGGCTGTGGGTTGTTTAGTGATTCATGACTGGGCAGTTCTAAAAGGCCACTTTGGATTTATCAACATGGAGAAGGTTGGTTATTCTTTTCTGAAAGGTGGGGAAGTTTAGACTTACTAGTCGTTGCCCCTGTCTGATTTTATGAATTTTTCTTGGCTATAGATGCCCTCGTCATTTAAGTGAGTCAGATGTTAGGGAGCTGGCCATAGCTTACCTGAGATTCCAGTTTGACAGACTTCCTATTTGCATTCCCTGTTTTCAGCTTGTGGATTCCTGCCTTAGTCCAAGCTTGGCAGAATTAAACAGTACTCATTGCTGTTACCCTAGGAGGCAACACCACTTAATACTAATAACAGCACTTTTGCTTTTGCCTTTTGGGAGTACTTTCACACTGATGATTTAATTTTGTGAACTCCACAGCAGAGGCATTATTAAATATATTTTGTTCACAAAGAATCTGAAGGGAGTTAAAATGATCTCTCATGATCACATAGCTTATTAGTGAAGGGCTCTTAACTAGGTCTTCCCTGTCCTGACTTTCTAGTCTATACAGTCTATCCGGATATTAATAACATGTACTGTGCTGCCTCTCTTATGTCCAGGCCCTGAAGGAGACTTGAGTTTAGTTCACATTTTGCTTGTATTCATTCATTCAGCATTTATTAAGCATCAAACTATTGTGTGCTATGGGGAATGCCAAAAAAGATAGAAAAATTGATCACCCGTGAGGAGCTTGCTAGTCGTCTTTGGCTTTTTTGGTTTTTCATTTTTTGCTTTCCGTTCTAATGCTCTAAAATGGGCTAATCCTCCCTGTCCCCCTTCCCTCTTAACAAAGACCACAAAACAGACTATTATTTTTCTATCTACTGTGGGTGAGGTGCTAAGCTTGTTGGTGAGGGTGCTAGAATTATGATATGTATCCTACCTTCAAGAAGCTTATAGTCTAGTAGGGGAATCAAAATATACAGAGAGATGATCGAAGTACAAAGCAGAGCATAGTAATGCTTTAGAAGAAGGACAGATGAAGTACTATGAAAGAGAGAGGTTGAGAAAGGACTTGGAGGGGTTTCACCTCTACCTCTCTACCATATGGGCTAGGAGTCGGGTCTCGAGTACAAGTTCTGGCTTTGTGAGCTATGTGCTTTGCGTTCTTGAGCAAGTTTCTTTTTTTTTTTTTTTTTTAGATTTTATTTTTTCCTTTTTCTCCCCAAAGCCCCCCAGTACATAGTTGTATATTCTTCATTGTGGGTCCTTCTAGTTGTAGCATGTGGGACGCTGCCTCAGCGTGGTTTGATGAGCAGTGCCATGTCCGTGCCCAGGATTCGAACCAACGAAACACTGGGCCGCCTGCAGCGGAGCGCACAGACTTAACCACTCGGCCACGGGGCCAGCCCCATGAGCAAGTTTCTTAGTCTCTTTGGGCCTGATTATTTTATCTGTGAAATCAAGATAGGAAATACACCACATGGTTAATACTAGGATTAACTTAAATTATGTTATGAATGTTTGTAGTTTAGTACTTGGCCTATTGCAGGAACTCCAGTAAAGAAACACTTGTTCATGTGAAGTGTTTTGTAAACTATAAGACACGCAAATATAAAACTATACTTATGTACATTTTGAATGTTCTGAAGTGGCTTACTATTTATAGCAATTCTTTTCCTGGGGAGGGAAATTTACAGATTTGCTAGTGATCCTCCTTGGTGGAAAGGAAAGAGCTTTTTAGATATTGCTTCTATATCTTGGAACAGCAAGATTTGGAACATCAGATTATATCAATGCTAGACTTATATTTGTGTCATTGTTCTTTTGACGTCTCCATGATAATCAGTTTGGAAGTATCAAATTCCAGACATTATGTGGACAGGACGTGACATATGGAAAGAACAAACCATGCTTTGACCATTGTTTATAAATGAAAGCACTACTTCCTTCTCTTTTTTCCTCACACTCCTGTAGGCAGGATGTAGCCAATCAGATGTGCACCAAGACAAAGGAAGAGTGTGAGAAGCACTATATGAAGCATTTCATCAATAACCCTCTGTTTGCATCTACCCTGTTGAATCTGAAACAAGCAGAGGAGGCAAAAACTGCTGACACAGCCATTCCATTTCACTGTAAGTTCCTTCCTGTGTTGGTAAGAGATACTTAGTGCATCCTTGGGCCCTGTTGCTGTAGTAGATAAACAGTAGTTTGGTGATCTGGACAGCTAAAGAGCTTATGGGAGTTAGGAGGAGTTGGCATGGCAGTTATTGAGAGTCAGGGCCATAATGGGGCAAAAAGATAATGTATTTCAGAGGTCAGTTCTATAATGGATATCAGGATGCCTGGATCAAGTGTGTAGTTCCACCTACTCTGAGGCTCTTGAACATATCAGTTAACTTTAAGCTTGCTTCCTTGGGACGAGATGTCCAAAATGAACCAAGCTTTCCATGCTCTTGTGAGTACAAGCCTTTTTATAACCCCTTTGGAGGGTTTCTGACTGTAGATGTTAGTTATTTAAGAGAGTGCAGTATTGGACTTGGTGTTAATCATCCCAGTATTAAGTCCAAGAAGCAATTTGTTATTTTTGTTCACTTGGTTGTGGTAGTAATAGCAAGCCTTTTTTTTACATCTCATGTGGCTGAGGGACTCATGGGTCTTCTAACAAAACATAATGAGAACCATGATGAATTATAAATGACATCGCTCGTGAATGACTCCCAGAGCACAAGTAATGAGATATGAATGTTTTCCTCCCCCACCCCATTCCTCACATTCTCTAGAAACAGTTTCACTAAATCAAAGCCTAATGATACCTCCTATCTGAGTAGCACTTTGGATGTTAGTGCCTTGTTCTCAAATCAGTTAGATCATTTCTTCCTCATAGCCACCCAGTGAGACAGGCAGAGCAAGTGCTTTGTTTTAAACACGAGGAAGCTGAGATTCAGAAAGGTTAAGTAATTTGTTCAAGGTGATGGGACTAGTGGATGTTAGAACTGGAACTCAATTCCAGCTAACTTCCAATTCCAGTGTTTTTTTTGCCTCTCAGTTAGGTGATATTTGTAAGTTGAGGTTGATCCTAAGGGGTCAGGGAGCTGAAACAGACAGGGTTATGTTATCACAGACAGGTACTTATGTTCTGTAATGTTAATGGAAGGATCCTTGGTTTTCTCTCATGTTAGAAAAGCAAAAATCAGAGGAAATTTCTCCATATTTGTTTAGAAGATTCCCAAAGTCTTAGTATCCTTTTAAAGAAATCAATGTGTTTCCATAATACTTTATCTTTTTCACTTTTCCATTTATAAAAATCTTTTGAATTTTATTTATTCTCTCAGACACAGTCTTTCTCCAAACAAAAATATTTCAGAGTATAAATGAGAGCTATTTCTGTGTCAGTTTTTTCATGCTCATATTTTATTAAGTAACTAAGAAAAACCCTAAATTCTTCCAGCTGCAGATGACCCTCCCCGACCTACCTTCGACTCCTTGCTTTCTCGGGACATGGCAGGATACATGCCAGCTCGAGCAGATTTCATTGAGGTAGGAGAAACTTGTTTTTGTTTTGGATATTTCTCTTACTCATAGATTCCGTACCCCTAAAAAGAGATTTTCAAAGCACTATAATTTGGAGGGCCTTATTTAGGCAGCTACATTTTCTTCTATTTGAGTACCTTTTCTCATTTGTAAACATTTTCACGTGGAGAATAGTAAAAGTTCTTCAGACCAAGAACCTATTTCTTAAGTTGCGTTGGTGTTGGTTCCCACTTCGTTAGGAGGTCTGGGCTTTCTGTAGTCTGGTTCACATGCCACACCTTGGGAGTTTCAAGGTTGTACTATATCGGGGGTTGGCAGACTTTTTCTATTAAGGGCCAGGTAGTAAATGTTTTATGTTTTGTAGACCATAAAGTCTCTGTTGCAACTAAACTTTGTCATTACTGTGCAAAAGCAGCATAGGTAATACATAAACAGGTGAGGATGCCTGTGCTTCGATAAAACTTTATTTACAAAAACAGGCAGGAGACTGAATTTAGTCCATAGGCTGTAGTTTGCTGCCCCCCATACTGTAGTCACAGGTATATAAAGAATGATGAATCTGTATAAAAGCTGTGTTCCTCATTCAGCCATGGAGTTAAAAGCCATGCGACTAGTCGCAAGTATCGATTTATCATCTAATCCACAATTACTGTGCTTCTGAAGGTAATTTGAATGTTTAGCAAACTACAAATAATTTTGCTAGCCACGCCCAGGTCAACATTTTGTTCATGGCAGCTGACATTGTAGAGTTACCCCATGGACACGATGCAGACGGTTTTTTTACCTAAATACTTGAAGGCCTAGTCAGAGTTAGATTTTCTTGGGTTGCATTATATGAACAGATAACTTTTAATTTTTAGAACAATAGGTTTTGCTTCATTCCTAGACTCATAACTTACTCCTTTTTTGCTGTCATTACTGCCTGAAAGCCTCTGAGACTTTTCCCATGACTTATTTGTGGCAGTATCCTGGCCTTGTACCCCATTCAGTACTTTTGACAAGTGTTTTTGTATTTTCTGTTTGCTTCTAAAGCATGGCTACTATAAAGGCATTACTCAAAGCTGATGGGTTTGGGGTGGGAATTTTTTTTCCCCTAACAGGAATTTGACAATTATGCAGAATGGGACTTGAGAGACATCGATTTTGTTGAAGATGACTCGGACATTTTACATGGTAACATTTTATTTTAGCAAATGTTTTTATTGAGTGCAAACTGTGTGATGACACTGTGTTGGGTACTAGGAATATAGGATGAATAAAACATGTCCCTTGCCCTTATGGGACTCAAAATCTAGTGGTTAAGTTGCTGAACTTACACTGTTGTTGGGTTTTGACTACAATGAAAAATAACATTTGTGATGATGGTGAGAATGTTGATCACGTAATGGTAGTTGGCAATATCCCATCCCTCGGACTGTGTGATCTTTCTTTTGACCAAGGTAAGCCTACACTGAGGTAATTGGTTAAATGGCCCTCACTACCTCCTTAGAAGAAAGGGAATCAGTGTGAAGACCTTGGGACTTTAGCAACTGCTGATACTAGATGTTCACTATAATTTGTTACCCTGAATTTCCCATAGCAGGGAAAAAGAATGGAAGTTCTTCAAGGGTTTTTGGAGCAAGATTGGGATTTTATTATTTTTCAGAACTGTTGAATTTTTAGCACTTCTGAATTCTCATCTAAATTTAGCCCTGTAGGGATTTATGTCAATTCTTTTGTTATAATGTAATTGGTTAATGCCAACAGGGCTCTTCAAGTGGACAGTTCGACTTTCATTGAATCTCTTTTTTTCCTGTCTTTCCATTTTCAGTGAACTACGTATTTAAAATGATCCCCAGTCTTCTTTCATTTTAGTCCATAATTGAATATGATGCAGTAGATGAATAATGCTCCCTTGCATTCCATATTCCCCAAACAGCATCTTCATTGTTTCTCTTAAATCTTTATCCCAGGCAGGAAAGGCAAGTGGAATCCTTCTTGAATTATAAATCAATTTTTCATGTTGTCTTAATTGGTACTTTGTCACTAGAAGGGGAATTTGATTCTTCTCTCTAGAGAAGCTCTGTCTAGGTATTCATTACATCAGAACTGGGACCAAGAAAGAGTCATAAAAGTTTTACCTTCAGAATTTTTTCTCTACGTGTATCTTGAGCCATTTTCTTTGCAAAATTTCATTCCTCTTATCTTCTCCCACACAGCTTTAAGGAAAGTCAAAGTGACGCAGGTTGAACTAAAAGAGGAAAGCTTGAAAGCAAACTACTTTAGCATTCACTAGATCTATTGTATTTGTTCAGTCTTCCATGTCAATCTCTTCTTTTCAACCCCGGTTATCATCTTTTCTCACCTCTCTGTTGTTCCCTTGAAGGTAGTGTGCAGATGGCTGTTCAGTATTTCTTCTCAGACACACCAGTTTTAATTAAAATGGTATTGTTTCCTGGCTTGTGTCCTTCTTATCCAGAATGCAAAAAAAGCAGCTTCACAAATATCCTTTTAGATACTGTTAATAAGTGCCGAACTTTTAAAAGTCAGAATGTAATGTCAGTAATGGCTCGACCATGTAAGGGACTTGCTGAATCACTTCTTTAGGCCCTAATCCAAGGTCTTCATTCTTAAGCCTCAACATTATTAAGAAAACTGTAGTAATGGTTTGTATTTCATTTCACGCTTCATTCTTTGTAGATGCAGGATTTCTTCTGGTACATTTGTGGTCCTTTAAGTGGTGGCAAAAGGAAAAAAATCAGAAAGAAGCAGTTGACTGATTAGCAATTTTTATTTCAGTTACCATTTCAAACCTATAATGACTTTAGTTATTTGTGCTCTTCTTACGATTTCTACAACCTTGTAAGTCATTTGATTCTAGTTTATTTGAACTAGAACTGAAGTGTCAGTTATTGATTGTTATACGTAAGTAGCTTTAATAGAAGGTAAGTAATAATCCTTCTCTCGCCTTTCCCTTCCTGTCTAGTAGCAAACTGTAAGATGTTTAGATGGGTGCTTTTTAAAAGGTGTAATGTTTTAAAGAGATTTGGCAGCACTAGATTTCAAAGGGATGACTTGCTGGTGCCACAAAGGGGATGTTTTGTTTATGGCTGTGAGTTCTTATATAGCTCCTCTGGTTGCATGACCTACTGTCCACTGGGGCATATTGCCCCTGACCTGAACAGTTTCTCCCAGAGCACTTAGTGAAGGGGATTAAGATCCCAAGGAGACTCAGGAAGGAATGAGAAGGAGTTTCCTAAGCACACCTAGAACAGAGAGAGGGCATGTATTTTATGCAAAACAGGACGCTGATTCAACCTCAGGCTTGCTTCTGACTCACTGTGTCATCTTGGGCAAGTCCTTGGAATCTTGCTTGCTGTTTCTTTGTGTCCCGTGCCATAAAGAAGGGATAACACTGGTTAGTCAGAGAGTGTGAATGTCTCTAATGAAAGATGGTACATAATTCAGATTGGTGTTATTACCATTCCATTATACCATCATACTCTTAATATTACTGAGCATTAATAACATTCCTTTGATGTTCCCTCATTTATGGTGAGGTTCCCTCACTTAGGCTGCTAGAAGGAAGCAAACTGTTTGGCTGGGTTCTCTATTCCATCCTAGGACATCTAGAAGATCGGCTGATGCCACCAACCCTTTTTCCTCACCCAAAGACTTTTGCTATGATTCACGGAATTTGTCTAATAAAATGGGTTTGGATGGTAATTATAGAAGCCTGGGACACAATGGAGGGATAATTAATTGCATTCTAACCATACCAGAAGGCTTTCAGAATGGGCTCAAAAAGGATACTGCAAGTGAAACAGTGCCTGAGGAAGAAAATAAGGAAGTTCTGGGATCCCGTATAATCCTCATATGTTATTGAAATTGCAGAAATTATTGGTTCATAAAGAGATTCAGAAGACTCATAACCTGGCACTCTCCTGTGTCATGGTATGTTGTGGGATCTCAGTGCAGATGCATAGTGTAGTTCTCTTTTCCTGAGGAGACATCACTTCCCAACTACTTTTGTTTGGGAAAATCTCTTCTAAATTTGTGGATTCCTCTTTCCCAGAGTTGCATGGGTTCTAAAACCCTGGGTGCAGCACCTTCCCATCATTGTCGTCCCATAACCCAGGCAAGCAGGAGGCATTATGAGCTTCTTCCTATATGTTGGGTCTGTGTTTTCAGAGCTTTTCAGGGTAGCACAGTGAAACAGTTTACTCTCCCTCTGTTTGGAAAGCTAATTTCAGCAAAATTTCTTGGCCAGGCATGGATACTCCCCCTTTAAAAATTTTCTTTAGGGGCTGGCCCTATGGCCAGTTGGTTAAGTTTTGCGTGATCCGCTTCGGAGGCCCAGGGTTTCGCCGGTTCGGATCCTGGGCTCAGACACGGCACCGCTCATCAGGCCACGTTGAGGTGGCATCCCACATGCCACAACTAGAGGGACCCACAACTAGAATATGCAACTATGGACCGGGGGGATTTGGGGAGAAAAAGCAGGAGAAAAAAAAACGATTGGCAACAATTGTTAGCTCAGGTGCCAATCTGTAAAAAATAAATAAATAAAAATAATGTTTTTTTAAATTTTTTAAAATTTTTATTTCTTTGGCCCATATTGTCAGCCTGTAGATCCTTTAACAGTTTAGTAGGTCAGAGGTCCACTTGCCTACCTGTTGGCAATGCCCTTCCCTTTATAGTGATTTGGCTGTATTCTGCTTTGGAAATTTTAGACATAAATGTTATTAATAATAGCTAATGGGGCTAGCCCAGTGGCTCAGCGGTTAAGTTCGCACGTTCTGCTTCGGCGGCCCAGGGTTCACTGGTCCAGATCCAGGGTGCGGACGTGGCACAGCTTGGCAAGCCATGCTGTGGCAGGTGTCCCATGTATAAAGTAGAGTAAGATGGGCATGGATGTTAGCTCAGGGCCAGTCTTCCTCAGCAAAAAGAGGAGGATTGGCAGCAGATGTTAGCTCAGGGCTGATCTGCCTCAAAAAAATGATAATAGTAATAATAATAGCTAATACATATAGCACTTACTGTTTGCCAGGTACCGTTCTAAGCCCTTCACACATGTGAATTCATTTAATCCTCACAAAACTCTGTGAATTGGGCCTTATTATTATTATCTCCATTTTATAAATGAAGAAATTGAGGAATGGAAATATCAAGTAACTTGCCTGAGGTCGTGTAACCTGCGAGTGGCAGAACCATCTCCAGAGTCTGTGCTCTTAATACTGTGCTGCACTTTACTGTCTTTACAACCTTGAATTTTTGTTGCTTTCTGTTTGTGTGAGTGTGAGATTTCACATTGGTTGTCTTCAGTAGCTTAACCACATTCCTGAGAAGTAGGAGTGATATTTTCCCATTTTACATTCAGGGAAATGCCCAAAGGAGTTAAGTAACTTGCCTAAGGCTTCTTACTTAACTTAGGCAAAGTTGCTGACTTTAACCATTAGGTCACATAGTCTTCTTTCCTTCACAGAACTAATTGTGTACATCTTAACCAAAAATTTAGGGGGGAAATGACTTAAACCGCTTTGCTTCTGGGGAATACCTGAGTCACAGGTTTGTGCTTGTGTGGTTGCAATTGGGATTTTGATTGGCTTCCCTGCGTTTAAGGCCTCTGAGTTGGTTTTCTTGCCAAGCAAGCAGTAAGTGCCTTCTGTCAGGAAAACAGAAACATGTTGCCAGCTATTTTGAACAATGTTAGAAATACATTGCAGTGGGAAGGAGCTGCCTCTGACTTCTGCCCACTTCTTGAAATATTTTAAGGCCAGCCGTTTGAAACTTTCTCAGTCCCCAGTGTAATCACAGGGAGACTGTTCTTCCTTCAAAGCTGAGATTTCAGAGACCTTGCATCAGTGGATAGGTTATGGGTGGTTTTAGTTTGTTTGCTTTTAGTGATCTCTGGTTCTTTGTTTGTCCGCTTTACTGGAACCTCTAGTCACTTTAAGTAGGATGTGAACCAATGATTCTCATTCTTTCAGTGTCTGTCTTCTCATTTCTATTCTGCCTGCTGTACTGTGGTCCTCCCTGGGCTATTCGTGCAGTTAAGATGTTATAATCAGTTGCTGCTATCTCAGTGTGCTTTATAAGGAAAAGACATCACTTCAAGTATGAATTTTTCTCTGGGAGAGTTCTAGTTCTCCTCCCCTTGTTTCTATGTGTTCCTTTCCTTCTCTTTGTTCTCCAGAGCCAGTTGTGCAAGTTTAAACTACTGAAATGATCAAGCAATAAAGCCAATCATCAGCAGTATTTATTTATAGATTTTTTTTTTTGGTAAGGTTTGCTTTTTTTCTGTTTAATTAAGTCATTCCCACACAATCTCAGGAAACAACATCGTAAGGTAATGTTTTAGAAAAATTATAGAAATGTTTTGTGAAAATTAGCAATAATTTCCACTGGATCTTCAGGCAGTCTCTTTCCTGTTGAACTCATCTTGTTATTGGGTGGATATACGAGATAAGGTGCGTGAAGAGCCTGGAACATGATAAATTCTCAGTGTATGTTAGCTATTTGCTTAACTATTTTCTTTTCTTCTCTTTCTCCCTTGAACTGTTGATATCTGATTCTATTTGTCATAAGAAGTAGAGTTAGAGTTCACTATAAAACTTGTATTTGGTTATACTGCTTGTCGGAGACACATCCTCTCCTCCCTGTTCCTACTGCCTCTTCCACCACACAGGCGTGTAAAGTGCATCTCCACCAGCATAGTGTTCTAAAGCCTGTCATTCCACAGCAGTTGTGTTAGAAGACAGTGGCAAGGCCTGGGGCATTCTATGGTACCTGGGCTTTTATATGGAACAACCTTATAAATCAAGAAAGAGTTCGTTTGTAGAAAGAATTCTGCTACCTAAAAACAATGCTTTGAAAACCATTGCCTTAAGTCTTGGACCTGATATTATTGAATTATTTTTGGTTTGTGAGCAGTTATGAGGAAAAATGAAACAATGTTTAAAATTTTGAACTTGTTAGAAACAAACAAATCCATGGTAGTTAATACTTCTTTATTTTTATACTTAAACTTTAAAAAATACTGCATTCACTCACTTCTTGAGGTCATTCAGCTGGAACTTATGTTATTTTTATCTCAGACCCAAGGAAGAATGGCCTGAATAGAGTATTCCTGGTTATTTCCCAGTGATTGAATTTACATACGTAAATAGTGCATCTGCTTATAGCCCAGCATGTTAGATTTTGGTGTTTCTTCCTTCTAATCTGAGACTACCCTGAGGGCAAGTAGCAGTGAGATGCACAGTAATGAGTCAGGATGGAGTATCCAGAATTTATTTCTGTCATCTTGCTGGGGCTACCATATTGACAGCGCATCAGGATTGTACATTGTTCATCTTCTGTTTGCTCTCATATAGTGAAAGAAATTGATGATTCTGTTGAGCCATTGTGTTCTGTTCTCTTACTTGATTGATTCAATTTTTTTCCTACCCTAAAATCTAGTTACAGCAGAAGTGTGTGTTTCACACTGTTCCGTGGAGGTACCCTCAAGGACTATGACTGGGAAAGATAGCTGTAGATGGAGTAGGGAGAAGCGAGAGGGTCAGCTAGAGCAGATCTAACTTACCTGTTCCAAATAAGAATTTATTTGAAAACAAGGTTTAAAAGTTATCCTAGTAGAACATAGCAATCTGTGCTGACTCATTGCCCCCTGGGCTAACCTTGAACTTGTGTCTCATGTTCTTTGGATCAGCAATGAGATTGTATTGCTGTTTTTGTTTATCAGTATTACAGAGGCTCTAGGCTGTATTTTGGAATGAAACTTACTATCCTGGAAGAAGTGATTGTCAAACACAACTAAATTCTTTGCTGCAAAGGCTAGTGTGTTATTAGAAATTGTATTACCTAACAGTTGAATAATGTATTTTAGTTTTTCAAAGGACAAATGTCAATTCAGTATGTTGTGCTCTAGAGCCTCATTCTTCTGTGACTACTTTCAGTAATTGAAATAAAACAAAACCTACCAAACTCTCAACTTATACAAAATTTAAGGAGATAACAAGTTATTAAGATAGTTCCAGGGGCCAGCCCGGTGGCTGAGTGGTTAAGTTCGCGTGCTCCACTGCAGCGGCCCAGGGTTTCACCAGTTCAGATCCTGGGCATGGACATGACACCACTCATCAGGCCATGCTGAGGCAGCATTCCACATGCCATAACTAGAAGGACCCACAACTAAAATATGCAACTATGTACTGGGGGGATTTGGGGAGAAAAAAAAGAAAGCTCCAGAATCTACTGAAATCATTTTTTTTCTTTTTTTCTTTTTTTTTTTAAAGATTTTATTTTTTTCCTTTTTCTCCCCAAAGCTCCCTGGTACATAGTTGTATATTCTTCGTTGTGGGTCCTTCTAGTTGCGGCATGTGGGACGCTGCCTCAGCGTGGTCTGATGAGCAGTGCCATGTCCGCGCCCAGGGTTCAAACCAATGAAACGCTGGGCCGCCTGCAGCGGAGCGGGTGAACTTAACCACTTGGCCACGGGGCCAGCCCCTGAAATCATTTTTTCTCTTTTTTGAGGAAGATTAGCCCTGAGCTAACTGCTGCCAATCCTCCTCTTTTTGCTGAGGAAGACTGGCCCTGAGCTAACATCCATGCCCATCTTCCTTTACTTTATACATGGGTCACCTACCACAGCATGGCTTGCCAAGTGGTGCCATGTCCACACCCGGGATCTGAACCGGTAAACCCTGGGCCGCCAAAGCAGAACGTGCGCACTTAACCACTGCGCCACCAGGCCAGCCTCTGAAGTCATTAAATCTTAAGATTCCCTCAGAATCCATAGATTATAGATGAGAACAGTGGTTTAATGTAGCATGGCACTGTGTTATGTGCTCCTCATATTTTCTTCTAGAGTTGTTAATGATTGATCTTCATTTCTTAACCCTAGAGATCTTCAGACTATAAAAAGCCTGTGGGATAATTTTTTACTTCTGAGGTTTTTTTTTTTTAAATATACATTTCATTTTTAGTTAAGCCAGATTTAGGATATAGGACTAACAGAGAAATTAAACATGTTGGGCAATTTCAGTGTCTTTCCTACTCGGCTCTGGAACCAGACTGTCTGGGGTGGATCCCTGCTCTGTACTTTAGCTGCTGTGTGGTCTTGTGCAGGTTGTTTTGTGTGCGTGGTGTATAGGGTATATGAGGGAATGGTAGGGAACAAGACCGGAAAGATAGGCAGAATCAAGACAGTAAGGGGTCTTAGATAATATGTAGGAATTTGAACTCCTGTAAGTGGATGGGAAGCCACTGGAAAATTATGAGCAGGGGAGTTATACCATCAGATTGTGCTTACAAACATTACTGTGGTTCCATTTGAAAGGGATGAATTGCAGTAGGTCAAGAATGGAGTCATTAAAAGAGTGGATGTAGTGATCTAGGTCAGACAAGATACCTGAGCTAAGGAATAGGATTAGAGACAGAGAGGAAGACATGAATATGAGAGAGATTTAAGCATTAAGTATAAGTAAGACTCACTGACTGACCAGATACAGAGACGGGGGGAGGGAAAGTCCAGGTTGATTTCTGTCTTAGCTGGGTGTACTGTGATGCTGTTAACCAAGAGAAGTGTTTTTGGAGCATGGGAAAGAGAATATAAGTTTGTAACGAAAGACTGTATGAGTAGAGATAGCCAAATAGGGTCTGGAGCTTAAAATAAATATCTGAGTTTGAGATGATATATTTTGATAATACTTGGAACCACAGGAGTGGCTGAATTTATAGGAATAAGGTGACAGGTGACAAAAGAGATGAGAATAGAACCTGAAGTACTCCAAAAAGGGAAAAATTGGCCAGGGAAAGAAAGAGAACCAGAACTATTGTATTTTCATCAGAAAACTTTTGCTATCCACTAACACTTTTCTCCTAATTCCCCATGTCTTTAACATGAGACTAAAACCAGGAAAGGATTGGGACATGGGCACGCAAGCAGGGCACAGCTTTTGGATTGTTAGGCTGTTTAATGGTACTTTTCACTACTAAATGCAGAACTATCCCCTAAATAGTTGCTGCTCCCCAACTGAAAACTGCTGCTCTGGGAAAATGTCTGTGCCGCACCTTATTCACGTCTGTCTTGTCTTGACGTTGTCTCCTCAGCTTACTCCTGTGCAGTTATAACCTCAGTCAATATTCATTTTTTATGACTATTCTAATAGACGTAATTTCAAGCCCATGTATTACCAAAGCCCATGTTGAACTGTTACATGAAAGCTAGTCATCTACGTGACAAGGCATGGCCAAAAGAGGTGTTCAGTAGAAAGCAGAAATTGTTATCCATAGGGTAATGCCGTATAAATACAGACATAGGAAAAGAGAACTTCACTATAATTTACTATTAAAGAAATTCAGTATCCTAGGATATTTTTGTTTCGAAGAGACAAATTTCCTGGACCAGTGAGTGTGGAATAGTTAGCAATATGAGATTCAAAGTTTAGGACAGTTTGGGTAAAAGATTTATTTTTGTTATAGCTTTATTTATATGCCATGTATTTATTTATTTATAGCTCTGAAGATGGCTGTAGTGGATATCTACCATTCCAGGTTAAAGGAGAGACAAAGGCGGAAAAAGTGAGTATAGAAAAACATCTTGCTTCTTTTACTTTTGGACTGTTGACCATATATAGCCCATAAGAACATTCCACTTGTGGCTCATCTTGTGACCTTGAGGAAGACACTTAACCTCCTTGGGACTCAGTTTTTCCATCTGTCAAATGGGGATAAGAATGCCTGTTCTTGTTTTGTTTTTACCTCCTCCTTCTCTGTACCCTTTCTTGATTTTATGATGACCAGTGAATAATGTGGGTGCACTGTTTTAAGGAAAAAAGGAACAAGATAAATTCAAGGTGTTAAGTTGTTTTGCTTTTTTTAATGCTCTCATTCTAACTGCTCATTTTTTATAAGTCTTTTATCTAAAAGGACTTCAAAGAAATTCTGAACAAGTTTCAGGCACTCTTGGTTATTCCTTCTCTTTGGAACAGAACAAAAAATATACATTCAGACTGAGAAATTATGGATCCTAGACCCCTGTTGGATTACAGAGATTTTACAAAGTTCAGAGAAGGGTATGCAGAGGGTGTGAGTGTGCACGTGTGTGTGTATGTATATGTGTGCCTGTTACTATGGTGTTACTAACTAGAAACACAGTGGTATCACAACAATAGAAAGAAATGGGGCGGGGCCTGCCCTGTGGCTGAGTGGTTAAATTTGTGCACTCCACTTCGAAGGCCCAGGGTTTTCCTGGTTCGGATCCTGAGCACGGACCTAGCACTGCTCATCAAGCCATGTTGAGGTGGCGTCCCACATGCCACAACTAGAAGGACCCACAATGAAAATATACAACTATGTACTGGGGGGCTTTGGGGAGAAGAAGGAAAAAAAAAAGGAGGGGCTTGCCCAGTGGCTGGCGCAGCTGTTAAGTGCACACATTCCGCTTCTCGGTGGCCTGGGGTTCACCAGTTCAGATCCCGGGTGCGGACATGGCACCGCTTGGCAAAAGACATGCTGTGGCAGGCATCCCACGTATAAAGTAGAGGAAGATGGGCATGGATGTTAGCTCAGGGCCAGTCTTCCTCAGCAAAAAGAGGAGGATTGGCAGCAGTTAACTCAGGGCTAATCTTCCTCAAAAAGAAAAAAGAAAGCAGTGGGGCTTGGGAGACTCTCCTGAGGGACAAAGACGTGATCTAAAGTAAATCCTACTCTGCATGTCTGGAGTAAGCTTCCAGGAAGTGCTGAAGAAGATTACCCAGCTGCTTTTCTGAGAAGCTTCATTGCTAGTCATGAATACGTCTGATATAAATCAAAGGTTCCAGACACAAAACTCTGCATGGTTTATTTAGTTTCTCTTTTGCTTAAAACACACAATTAGAGCAAGACAGTTTTGTAGAACTCAGTTGTTGAGGTTGCTATAATGCCCTTCCATTAAACATACACAATATTTATTTCAAATAGCTTCAAAACATTATGTGAATGTACAGTTGTTAATGTTGAATGTGGGATCATGGTGCCCTTCTGTGGTTAACAGATTTCCCTTAAATGGCCATTCTCAATTATTACTTCCTTAAGCTGAATAGATTTTTTTTTTTTTTTTTTTTTTTTTTTTGGTGAGGAAGATTGTCCCTGAGCTAACGTATGTTGCCAGTCTTTCTCTTTTTGCTTGAGGAAGATTGTCCCTGAACTAACATCTGTGCCAGTCTTCCTCTATTTTGTATATGGGACACCGCCACAGCATAGCTTGGTGAGTGGTGTGTAGGTCCGTGCCTGGGATCTGAACCCATGAACCCTGGGCCGCTGAAGCAAACCATGCAAACTTAACCACTATGCCACCAGGCCAGCCCCTGAATAGATTAATTTTTATGACATGACACTGATTTCCTTCTATTTCATCTTAATGTAGACATGTATTTTTCAGTATTTGCGCGTGCTCATTAATTGATTTGTTCATCCAGCAAATAGTTATTGAGAGTCTACTATGCCCAAGGAGATGAAAAATATATGATGCTTGAGAGCCTAAAATTGTGTTAGTGACTCACTGACCTGCAAAACTTTGTGGGGAGTGACTTCTTTGGACCTCAGTATTCTACCTCATAGTGTTTAGGATGTCTAATAAACACTGCATGTGGAAGACATTATTAAATATGAAACTAATTATAATACATTATTGTGGCTTTTATTCTAGAATTATAAGAGACCATGGATTAATCAACCTTAGAAAGTTTCAGTGTAAGTATTAGCTGCTTTCTTTATTTTAAAATTTCTTCCAACATTATTGAATTGTTTTAAACAAATCGTTTATGGCAGTAGTTCTTAATCCAAGTTGCGTATTAGCATCACCTAGGAAGTTTTAGGAAATTCTAGTGCCTGGGTGTCACCCCAGACTAAGTCAGAATCTCAGGGTAGAGCTAGAGCATCTGTATTTTAAAAAAATATTCATAATGAGAGTTAAGAACCTGGAGCCAGCCCTGTGGCCAAGTGGTTAAGTTCACGCGCTCTGCTTCCGTGGCCCAGGGTTTCACCAGTTTGGATCCTGGGTGTGGATGTGGCACCGCTCATCAGGCCATGCTGAGGTGGCATCCCACATGCCACAACTAGAAGGATCAGCAACTAAAATATACAACCATGTACGGGGGCACTTTGGGGAGAACAAGGAAAAATAAAAAATAAAAATAAAAAAATCATTAAAAAAACCCAAACATTAATGTATAGTCAATAGTGCTTGCATGAGAATTCTTTTTTTTTTTAATTAGTAATTACAGCACAAATATTAATGGATCATTTCTGGAACAAGGTAGGGTCATTGTTTTGGAACTGTATGTTAACATAACCTTGATCTTCAGATTTTGAAAACGTTTTTATGGAAAAATCAACAGAAAATGATGTGTTTATTTTGCATGGTAGTGGACAAACCAAAAAAGCATTTATCATTTTATGATGGTGATAATAAACCTATAGTGATTTTTAAGTGAATGCTAACTTTGACCTCACTGTTTTAATATTGGAGATACCTAGGCTGGGCAGAAAGAGGCCCTGTTCTTTTTCTTCCTCTGTACTGTAGAGTTTATTTAGCAAATAAGAATGATGATCTCATAGTAATTATAGTATTTATATTAAAATCTTTATAATACTTATATTTCACAATAGTCTTTTTTTGTAAAAGTACCTAATGACTTTCGTGCTTCACATCCTAGACGATAGAATCTTAGAGCATTTGGCACTCTGTGCCACTGTCGGGTTCAACTCAGCCAGACATGGGTTAAGTGTTTTTTTAATATAGTCATAATCATAAGTATGTTACATTTTATTTTGTTTAATTTTTTGCTTTCTGTTATGCATTTTTCAAGTGTGATGTTTTGAGGATATCACTTTTAATAGTTACATAATATGTTGTATCTGTACATAAATATATATTAATATGCTTAACCTGTTTTTTATTATTATTTAGCTTTAGAATTTTTTTTTAAGGTAGATTCCCAGAAATTGAATTAATATTTAGGTCAAAGAATATGATGATAAAAATGCTTGACACAGGCTGCCAGATTGCTTTCCAAAAGATGGTTATGTGAATTTATATTCCTTCCTGCAATGTACAAGATTGCCTGTTTAACCTTGTTCCATTGAGAGCTGTGGGTTTGCAAAAATAACTCAAGATCATATTTCCATGCCCTTTCTATTGACAATAATTGGTCATGTTCCGGTAGCCACAGTAGTGGGTTCCCCTGTCTGAATTCCAGGACTTTCCGTAATAGGTCTGTTGGGTTTTAACCTTTATTCCTAGTAGACCTTGACTTTTATATAAATTCTATTCTCAGCTGGTGGACAGAGGTCAGTTTAGCCTCATTATTCTTTCAACTATATTTCTTAGGTATAGAGCTGAGGGGAATCTCTGTTGCTTCCGAGAAAGAAGTGGCATGTACAAGGTGTTTTCAGAAGTTTTTTTAAAGATTTTATTTATTCCTTTTTCTTCCCAAAGCCCCCCGGTACATAGTTGTATATTCTAGTTGTGGGTCCCTCTAGTTGTGGCATGTGGGATGCCCCCTCAGCATGGCCTGATGAGCGGTGCCATGTCCACACCCAGGATCCGAACCGGCAAAACCCTGGGCCACCAAAGCAGAGTGTGCAAACTCAACCACTGGGCTATGGGGCCAGCCCCCCACAAGTTTTAAGTTACCGTTATACTGAACCGATATGTGACCTTAATATGGTAGGCAGAGTTGGTTTTTTTCATCAAATTTAAAAATTTTACTCCAAATTCTTTTGTATTATCTCTGCAATGAGCAGGAGAGGGAGTTGTAGTGAAAATAATCAATCTGTGGCTGCCCATCAGATCAGCTCCTGGAATTTGTGGACAAGACTGTCTCCTGCAAGGGAAGAGATTCATCTAAAAAGAGGACTTAATTTTAATAACTGTCCTAAGTGAAAGCCTGTATCTTTAGTCCAAGAGTGGACAAACTATCCTAGTTACTACTGATTATCTGATGGAAATGACCAAGTAGCAGTTTAAGAGTTCCTGACCCCTCCACCCTACCAGTTATTGTTGGTGGGTTTTGCTCCCTGTCATCTTTGCCAATACCTCTTTTTATTAGAAATTTGGTCAGTAGTGATCCTCAAAGTTGCTGACCCTGGCTACCCTGTGTATGTGACCATTTACTTGCATGATAGTTATCAAAATTAGTAGTAAATTAAGTTATGGTGCTTGCTTTAGTTTAGAGAAAGGCAAAATGAACCATGTAGAGAGTGAAAAAATAAATGCCTCACTTAAGGATGTGTAGGTAGGGAGAAGATTTTTGGGAGGGCATGCGAGAGATTACCTACTTTCTCCAGGCTAATCTGCCTCTTCCAGATGGATCATTGTGTCAGCACTTCTCTTGCTTTCCTGTGGAAGTTAATACCAGAAATTTTGCCCAACACTGGGTTCCTAATAATGTGTGATCTGCCTTTAATTGTCTTTCCCATTACTGCCAACAGTTCCTGCCCCTGTTCAGATTAAGAGACAGTGAGATGTGGAGGTCACTTGGGTGCTCAGTAGTGCAGATATCTCCAGTGATGATAACATCACTCTGTGATGCTGTTATCATTATGATTAATGTTTTGCATTCTTAGCATTTCTGTTTGCTTTCAGTCATAGGTAAGTTAGTCATGTGAGGTCAGGAATAACGTCCTTCCATTTCACTTCTTGTGAAAGAAATGCAGAAAACTTAGAGTTACTTATATTCTCTGTGACATGGTTGTGTTTCACTTTCTCTATAGTAATGGAGCGGCGGTATCCCAAGGAGGTCCAAGACCTTTATGAAACAATGAGGCGATTTGCAAGGATTGTGGGGCCAGTGGAGCATGACAAGTTCATTGAAAGCCATGCACGTAGGTAGTTTTTGAGTGTTAAGCAACTATTTGTGTGTGTGTGTGTGTGCGCGTGTGTGTGTGTGTGTGCGTGTGTGTGTAAATAGGAGAGAAAATAGTCTGTTTTATGTGATGTTCTGTAAACAAATAAATGGATATTTTCTTCTGTCTTCCCCTTTATTACCATGAGATAAATTTGGGACTTTAGGAGTGGGAGAAGAGAGGTTAAAAAACCTATTGGCTTCCCCCCCCACCTCCCAGGTAAATAGTAGTTTAGTGGGTTTTTCCCCCCCACTTTTTATTATGGGAGTCTTCAAATATATACAAAAGTAGAGATAATAGTATAATGAGGATTCATGTATCTATCACCCAGCTTTAGTAATTACCAACACATGGCCAGTCCAGTTTCATCTTTACCACCCACTCCCCTCCCACCTTCAACTGGATTATTTTGAAGCAAATCTCAGACATCATATTATTTCAGTCATAAATATTTTAGTATTAAAACTAGTTTTTAAAAAGGGGGCAGAGTTGGATGACTCATGGAAATAGTACTGCCATCATTCTTTTCCCTTTCTCTCTGAGAGAGCTCTACCCAGTTACCATTTGATTTTTTCACTATAAAAAATTGAAGTTGTTAAGGCAGTAAGGCCTAGACTTTAAAACAGTCTGGACTGGGTGACTTGGTCTATGCTTTTCATTGTGAGATTTGTGTATTTGACCCCCTAGTGTAGTTCTGGGAAGGTACTTTACCAAGGCTCTTACCCAGATCTCATCATGCAGATATTTCTTGCATGGCATTGTAGGCATTTATCTGAGCCAGGTTGGTTGTCCTCACGAAACACCCTGTTTGGTTGGCATTCTTTGTGTGGTTTCTACTGGTGACTGATCCCTTACTTCCTGTCCCAGTTTGTGCCATCCCTGGTTTATGTGTCACTCCAAAGAACTACACCCCGTGGATTGTCAAGGCTCTTCCTTCATCCTCTATTTTAAAGCACCCAAATTTGGATGTTCTATCACGTAATAACCCAAGCAGTGCAACCTGATCTGTGTGCTCAGAGAAGGCAGAAATCTTTGGTTTATGGAAACACAATGCTCTTTTGTTCTATGGGAGAAAAGCTATAACAAAACTATCTGGGACTTGAGCACAGAGCTTTTGTCCTTTCCTTGCAAACGAGCCACATCAAGTAATACCAGAGACCGGTTTCTTAAAAGAGTTTGGTTATGTGGATAGAACTTTTAAGAGGATAAATAGAGCAGGGAAACTTGCTTATTTAGAAAATTATATTCATTACTTCTGTAGCTAAATGAATTCAGCCAGTTTACTCATAAGTTTCTAGGAGATGGTTCCAGCTGCTTTCTCCAGCTAGAGACAGCAGCCAGAAGACAGCTGGAGTAGGTTTTTCTCAGCTCTTGGGTAAAATTTCTAATGAGATGTTACCAACAAATAGGATTCCCCAAATGGAAATGCCCAGTCTTTTATATAAGGCAGAATTACTGAAAATAACAGCAAAAGTGCTCATTTTTGTTGATTTTGTTTTTCCGGTTTTTCTCTTTCATTCTTTTTGGGATGAACAGTGGAATTTGAACTCCGAAGGGAAATCAAAAGACTCCAGGAATACAGGACAGCAGGCATTACCAATTTTTGTAGTAAGTATGCTTAAGCTACACACTATGTCAGATGGCAGGTGTCTTCCAAACACTTAAGAGTCTCTGTCTGAGGTGGTATGGATTTTTTTTTAAACAAGCTTTCTTTTTTCACAATGAGTTTTTTATTTTTCCAGTAAAGTTGCATCTATTTAATCCTTATAAATACCATTATATGCATTATCTTAGATAAAATAAAAGTTATGACACAAAAAAGAGAGGTGCTGCTTTAGACTTAGGATTCCGTGGCCTCTTAAAAAAAAAAAGGAATTTTGTGTTCCAGTTTTTAGCCTCAACCTTTTTAAATTTAATGATGATGGTCTCATCATTCTTTTCTTTTTTTTTTTTTTGAGGAAGATTAGCCCTGAGCTAATTACTGCCAGTCCTCCACTTTTTGCTGAGGAAGCCTGGCCCTGAGCTAACATCCATGCCATCTTCCTCCACTTTATATGTGGGATGCCTACCACAGCATGGTGTCCCAAGTGGTGCCATGTCCACACCTGGGATCCGAACCGGTGAACCCCGGGCTGCCGAGAAGCGGAACGTGGGCACTTAACCACTGTGCCACCAGGCCAGCCCCTCATCATTCTTATTAACCAAGCTTCCACTGGCTCTAGGTGCTTGCCTCCCCATTACTTGAGGTAGTAATAACAGTTATTTAAGAGCAGCTAACATCTAATAGCAGCAGTTTACCATGCACCAGGCCCTACGCTAAGCATTTCACCTGGATCGTGTCATTTATTTCTCATAGCAAACTAATGATGTATGTATTGTTAGTTCCATTTAATGAAGAAACTAAGACATAAAGTGATAAAGAGATAGTTGTAGTAGAGCCAGGTCATGAGGGAAGGCAGTCAGTGTGTTATAGTAGTTAAGAGCTTGAGGTCTAGACTTGGACAGCTTGGGTTTGGATTCTGGCTCTCCTGCTTATCAGATCTGCAATTCTGTTCAAGTTTCAATTTTCTGAGCCTCTTAGAGTTATAATGCATGAAAACATAGCACAGTATATGGCACACAATAAATCCTCGATAAATGTCAGTTTCTATTGTTTTGTTGTTATTGTTGGAAAGATCTTTAGTAGTTCTTCCTTCTTCCTGTTGATTGCAAGCTACCACCCACTACCCTCAAGAAGTAGCCCTGTGAGTGTAAGTGCACCCTAGTATAATTGTTCTTTATTTTTAACAACGGAAACCGTTTTTGAAATGAAATTTTATGTGGAGCCCTAATCTATAAATAAGATAAAAGAAACGACTTTGGTCTAAGTCCCATAGTTTGGCATGTGTGGAACCCAGGACCACCAGTATGTGGTGGTGCCCTTGTTCTTCACAATAACGCCTGAGATATCTTCATGGTATCCTGGGGCTCTGTGGCACATAGTTTGAAAGCCACTGGTGCTGTATTTTGGAATCTGTGTACCTTTGTTAACATGAAAAAACACTGTGCAACCTTTGTTTAATAAGATGCCTATCAAAACTCTGATACCAGGCTGGCCCCGTGGCCTGGTGGTTGAGTTCGTTGCTCTCTGCTTCGGCGGCCCAGATTCAGTTCCCAGGTGTGGACCTATACCACTCATCAGCAGCCATGCTGTGGCAGTGACCCACATACAAAGTAGGGGAAGACTGGCACAGATGTTATCTCGGGTGAATCTTCCTCAGGAAAAAAAAACTCTGATACCAGGTTTTGGTTACCTGATGTTGATTGCCTCTGGGAAGGAGGGGAAAGGGATAATACTGGTCAATGACAACTTATTTTTATTTGTAATTTTAATTGGGTGGTTTTTTCTCTTTTTTTAAATGTAGGATCTTTTTCTTCTTCTTCTTCTTCTTCCCAAAGCCGCCCAGTACATAGTTGTATATTCCAGTTGTAGGTCCTTCTCATTCTGCTGTGTGGGACACCTCCTCAGCATGGCCTGATGAGTGGTGGTAGGTCCACGCCCAGGATCTGAACTGGCAAAACCCTGGGCCCCCGAGGCGGAACGTGTGAACTTAACCACTTGGCCACAGGGCCAGCCCCTCTAATTGGTTTTTAAGGAAGAGTGTATGTTCATAGTGCTTGTGCGACTTCAAAAAATACATAGATGGAAAAAAATAGAACAGGAAGCAAATATGACAGTGTTAAAAGTTAGTTACTTTTAGGGGGTGAAAATATGAGTTACTCTTACTTCCTTTGTACTTTTTCTTTGGCAGGGGTTTTTTGCCCTCAAATTTCTTAAAGGTAGAAAAGGAATAAAAATATTTTTATTTCTTGTGAAAAAAGGGACTTCTCACTAGAGGAAATCTACTTTGCTCTTGGAAAAATAATTGTGAGGGCAGTTTTGCAAAGGAAACCAAAAAGACAAACTGTTTGCTGGTCAGTTAGGTAGCTCTGCAGGTAGTTCTGCTGCCTTGTTGTTGTAGTCCTCGTGTTTGTTTTTTACCCCTCCAGGTGCCAGAACCTATGATCACCTCAAGAAGACACGAGAGGAGGAGCGTCTTAAACGCACCATGCTCTCTGAAGTTCTCCAGTATATCCAGGACAGTAGTGCTTGCCAGCAGTGGCTCCGCCGGCAAGCTGACATGTGAGTAATTCGTCCAGAGTGAAGGAACATCCCCTTGGATGCTTTGGCCTTTATGTGTTTTCAGAATTTCCGCAGGCACCCTACCCTGAATGGCAGAGAAATAGTAACTGGGTAGCTAGAAGAATTCAGAAAATTTTAGCAGTCTGTCTCAGAAACTGTGTGGTAATGACAGTTTTGAGAAATATATTTGGCTTCCTAGAATCCCACTTTGATCTTATTTTTTAAAATTAGTAAATTCCCTCCACCCATGCCTTCTCTTTGCCTCCGTATCTATAGCTTTGATTTCCATTGGAGAATCATGTTCCTGTCCTTTCCCTGTGAATGGTCTCAGTGATGTTCCAGGCTAAGAGCTCTTCTTAACAAATCCAAGCGATTCCCCCACTCCCCCAGAACAGATTCCTTTCCTGGTTAGTGCAGTGGGATATCCTGGAAAATGTAGTGCAGTCTATCTTGTTAATCTCTTCAAAGTAACCGACCCGATAAATGGCGCCCAGTCCCCCACGGGGTTTTGGAAATTGCTTTCTTTGCTGTGACATAAGTTTAAATTCCTCTTTGTTGTAGTGATTCTGGCCTGAGTCCTTCCGTTCCAATGGCTTCAAATTCAGGTAATTATTTTTCAGGCTGGAGCAAGTCTTGATTGTGAAGCTTTCATTCTAGAGATTGTGGTGACCCAACAATCCCTCCCTACTTTGTGTGAGCAGAGTGTTTAGGCAGAGTAAAGGTAACTTGAGTGTTATCCCAATTTATAAACATCAGCAGGTTTTCAGAGTCTTCATGGCTAGACAGACACTTTCCTCAGAATTAGAGTACAGAGAAAGGAGAAGAAAGGACTCCAGAGAGGTGTTTGCTTTATTTTACCAGTGTTCATGGGCAGTTAGTTTACTATGGTTGTATCTACCACAAATTTTTTTCTTTTTCTTTCTTTCTTTTCCTTTTTTTTTCTTTGCTGAGGCAGATTTTCCCTGAGCTAACATCTGCTGCCAATCTTCCTCTTTTTGCTGAGGAAGATTTGTCCTGAGCTAACATCTGTGCCACTCTTCCTCTATTTTGTATGTGGGTTGCCGCCACAGCATGGCCATTGACAAGGGGTGTAGGTGTGTGCCCAGGAACCACACTCGGGCTGCTGAAGTGGAGAGTGACAAACTTAACCACTAGGCCACAGGGCTGGCCCTCTCTACAACAAATTTTGAGATTTGTCTTGCCGGGGATAAATTAAAGGTTTTGTATCCTATATGAGCAAAGAGGCATGTTACTTGCCAGAAATGCAAGAATTTCTTTATAAATTGGAGGCTTAAGATATTTCTGTTTCTGGGGCCGGCCCCGTGGCCGAGTGGTTAAGTTCACGTGCTCCGCTGCAGGCGGCCCAGTGTTTCGTCAGTTCGAATCCTGGGTGCAGACATGGCACCACTCATCAAGCCACGCTGAGGCAGCATCCCACATGCCACAACTAGAAGGACCCATAACGAAGAATATACAACCATGTACCGGGGAGTGTTGGGGAGAAAAAGGAAAAAAATGAAATCTTTAAAAAAAAAAAAAAGATATTTCTGTTTCTTATCTTACCTCTTTGGGTATGTACAGAGCAAGATTAAGCCGTATACTATCTGGTAATCCCTTGGTGCTTGGTAGTCAATGACTGGTAGTTCAGGGTAGTGTTAGTTACCCTGCTCCATTTGGTAGATTAGCCACTTCAGGGTGGTATTAGTCACCTCTGCTCCATGTGGTAGGTTAGCCACTTTCCTAATCAGAACATACGACCCCTCCACTGATTAGAGATGGACTAGTCCAGAAGATGACTCATTTGCAGTTTTATCATTCTTTGGAAGCTTGGAACAACAGACTTCGTGATCCCATGGACAACCTCTCAGTAGATTCAGGATCTAGGCAGGCCTCAGAGAAGGCTGCTTTCAGGATGATACCTTTTCTTTTCCATTTATCCTTTTGTTTCAAGTAATTATTTCTTAACTCAAAGGAGAAAAGAGAGTCTTTAAGGGAGTAGCCAAGACAGCTAAATCCAAGTTTTATCTTACAAGTTTTTTACTTCCAACCTGCCCCAATCTAAATACAGAAATACAAATAACTTAATAATTGGCTAACTCAGGGCCGGCCCCATGGCCGAGTGGTTAAGTTCGTGTACTCTGCTTCAGCAGCCCAAGGTTTTGCCAGTTCAGATCCTGGGTGCAGACATGGCACTGCTTGTTAGGCCACACTGAGGTGGCATCCCACATGCCACAACTAGAAGGACCCACAACTAAAATATACAACCATGTACTGGGGGGATTTGGGGAGAAAAAGCAATAAAAAAAAAAGAAGAAGATTGGCAACAGTTGTTAGTTCAGGTGCCAGTCTTTAAAAAAAATATATATGTATATATTGGCTAATAAAATGAATGAACTAATATGACCATGCAACTTTGGTATTTGTGTGTTTTAGACCATCTGCACTCCCTTATTCCTTGTTGCTTCCTAGACTGATGTTAGCCTTCCTCATCCTCTATAGTTAGGTTGAGGAAACCCCTTGCTCCCCTTCATGCTCTGAGTTGCTCCTAAGGCAATGCACAGTTAGGAGCCTGGATCATTGAGTGTAACTCAGAGTCTGGTAACTTTAGTAAGGCACTAATGATTTTAGTCTCCCTTTTTCAGCATTTAGGGTGAGGCTAGGCCTGTCGGTTATGGAGAAGCCCTTACCCCTTTGTTGATGTTGTAGGTAAGCCTGTTTTCTAGCAGAGCCGCCTATAACAGTCCCTCCCCTTTTCCTCCACCACCTAAACGGCAGCCCCCATAAAACTTGTTAATATATTATTCTACGTTTTCTTTTGCTTGACTCAGTCCATCCATGCCCAACTGAACAGTAATCCCAAATAGACATTCAAAACAAAACCAAAAAATTTTGCACATCAAGCTTCCCATCCTGGGCAGTGACCTCATACTTGGGTTTCTTTCTCAGGTATGTGAGTTCACCTCAGCCTCTGCTTTGCCATATAATGGTTCATTGTTCCTCCGTGTAGATCTTTCAGGTAAACAGGGCTACTTTGGAAGGAACAGATATTCCCTCACATAATAAATAAGAAGGGACTTTTGCTGGCCTAACAGTCTGCCTTTGATCTGAAGGCAAATGGTACTTGGTTAATTACCATGTTTGCCTTGTACTGCTGGCAGAGTAGCAAGGGTTAGGAAATGTCTCTCCTGCAGAGTTGTTATTTCTACTCATCAGCTGCCAAGGCCAGCAGTGTATGACCTTTCTTAACTGGATGACATCTGGGCTTTAGATTTTAGAATCTCCTACTGGTTAGGAAGAAATGGGTGATAACTACTGTGGTAAGTAGTCATATTTGATGCTAAGGGATATGTGATTGTATGTGTGGTGTAGCAGAGCAAAGGGCACATGAATTACCATTTTTATTTTCAAGTGAACATTGGGGTGCCCATGTTCCTAGCTAAACTGAGGCCTGAGGTGATGGGTAGAGAGTTCCTACAGCTAGATATAGTGATCTTGTACCTAACTGGCCTGGCGTTAGTGGTGAACTCTGTAATACTTTATACTTGAGGAATCGTCACTCCTATGAAATTTATTCTCTTTTCTGTCTATGTGTATAGGTAGACGAAGTGCACCACCCTTGAACCTCACTGGCCTTCCTGGCACAGAGAAGCTGAATGAGAAAGAAAAGGAGGTAAGAAAAAGAAGGGGAGCTAGAGAAAAGAGAGTAGGGGCTGATTATGCTTTGGGTTGTCATGATCAAACCCATTTTGCAGGATCAAACCCATTTTGTTTTGCTCATGTAACATACATGTCCAGGTCTAGTCCATGCTAGAAGTTGAGCTGAAGAATGAACATTAGCAGGTTTCAGAGAGCTCCTTTCCTTATCGACTGCCACCATTCATCTTCTGAGAGAAGAACATGGGATGTGTAAATCTGAATAATAGCAGCTGTCATTTATTGAGCATTTACCATGTACAAATACTGTGCTAAGTGCTTTATGTAAATGAAATTGAGTTTTTATTAACTTAAAATCACTTGTATATGAAAATGATTATTTCCCATTAGAGTGGTCACTTTGAGAAGTTCTACACTTATTCCAACAATATAATCATCACTTAGAAGATTTTCGGAATTGTTTCCATAGCATGTTTATAAGCATAAAGAAAGGAATTTGTCATCATATATAGTCGTACATTAATTTTGATTAAAAAATGCCATGACCTATTTTTTTTTCCCATTATAATCATCAGATTTGTCTTCATGTTACTTTTGGCTGTTTCTAAAATTTAAGTCCAGCCTCAAGAGTCATCATCAAGCATTTTCAAAAGAATGTGCGATGGCTCTGAAGTGCATTCCCCAGGGGAGTTTCTCTTTTATTGCTCACGTGTTTTTACAGTTCCAAAGATCAGGCCCCACATTGCCGCTCCAGGTCATCAACTCAGGTCAGAGAGTGAGGAAGAGTCGCGGAGTAGGGGCTAGTTTAGTCTTTCCTTTTCTCCACCAGGAATGGTAAAGATTAGTTTGAGAGTAGAAGGAAGTACGTGTTCCATGGAAGTATTGCCGAAGAAGCTCACAGGCCCTTCTGATTTACGGACGGAATGGCCTAAGTCCCAAGCAGTTGTTGTTCTTACCTACAAAGTGGTGGCCTCGAACTGCTTATTGCTGGATAATAGCAGGTGAACTGGAATTGAGCCAGCTTTCTAGACAGCTAAAGTGGCCTCTTAGCCATGTCTCTGTCTCCTGTCCCTCTAAAGTGGGAAATGTATCACAAAAGCAGAGACTACTTACTACTTTATGCCGATACTAAAAATAATGTGATTCACACTTGGGCATCCAAGTAGCTGCACCCCCGCCCCAACTGTGTCCTGTGGCTCTTCCCTGACTGGCTGTGTTGGAATGTGCTGGGCTGGGCCTCAACCCAGGCAGCTCCTCAGGACACATACTTGTCTTCCCTGACGAACCCAGGCGAGCCAGCCAACTCCTGCTAAAGGCTCTCCCAGCATCCTACCCCGGCTTTCTCTTCCTGAGTGTCTGTCTTTAGGGAATAGTCTCTCCAAAGAGGAGACTAAATGGAATGCGGTCCAGCCACCTAACAGCTCCTATAAATAGTTGGAGGTTGATGTCATTTTTAAAATTTCATTTTGGCTATACCTGCTGGATTAAATTATGAGAATGACAGATGTTAATGTTTATTAAATTTGCCATGTCTTGCAGCTCTGTCAGATGGTGAGGTTGGTCCCAGGAGCCTATTTAGAATACAAATCTGCTCTATTGAACGAATGTAACAAGCAAGGAGGCTTGAGACTGGCACAAGCAAGAGCACTCATCAAGATAGACGTGAACAAAACCCGGAAAATCTATGATTTCCTCATCCGAGAAGGATACATCACTAAAGCCTGAGGCTCTAAGAGCTTGGGACCAGAAATCACAAGTCTGGGATGTGCTGGGCCAAAGGACAGTGCGGGCATTCTGGATAGTTTCATTTTTGAGCTGAATTCTCATTGTAAAAAAGAAGGGAAGGACAAAGGAAACCTTAAGTTGTATTAATGTCTACTTTCCTCTCCACCCTGCTCTAAAACACTCCTGTTGTTGGTATTGTGCTGTAGAGTTATGTGCTAGATAAGCTATTATTAAATGTGAGTGGGCCTTCATTCCTAACACCTCTTGTAACTAAAACAAGAACCATAGTACCTCACATCACAGTGTTGGTAGAAATAGAACTAAACCAATCTTTAGTCCCAGGAGTCCAGCTCAGATCCTTGTATTTGGGAGGTTGGTTTTCTGATCATCTGTTTTGCCTTCAAACATTACAGACAGATTTAAAATAAAGAGAAGGGTTATAGAGCCTCTCTCTTTCCTTCTGAGGACTTTTTAAGCTGACAGCTTAAGTTTATGATCAAGGGGAGGAAAATCTCCCCATGATGGTCTTGTCCCAAACTGCATCTTTAACTTTAATGTCTGGCTTTGTACTTTGCAGTCTGTCTAATCTGCAGTAGACTTTTGAGGAGGTGGCACTGGATATAAAATGTGTTATTTTTAGAATTAATGGATTAAAATGTTTTGCTACCTGATTTGCGGGTGTGTCAAATATTCTGGTAACGAAAGCACACTTCGGGTGTTGGATGCCCGCCTCATCATGCTGCAGTGTCTCTGCTAACATGTGTCTTGGACTCACCCTGTTCTTGCCCTGGATACCAGGCCCCTGAGGATGGAGTTGATACAACTGACCTCAGCTTTGCTTGGATTGAGACCTGAACCCTAATTTCTCAATGGTTAAAGGCTAGCCTGCAATAAAAGCTACTTTTAAAACAAAAGTAAAGTAGTTTCATATATGGGACTCACTAGGTGCGGGGGTGAGTACCCCCCACATCTGAAACTTGGTCTTCAAACCTTTCTGCAGAGTAAGAAGCCACACTCAGAGCCATGGTTATCCCATTGCTGCTAGAAGCAAAGTTCTGTATAGAAATAACTTCACAGTCTGCACACATTGCCTCAAGTAGCTGACAGATTCTTTAATTCCTTCAATTTTCAAAATATCTAATTGAAATATTACATGCTTTGTTGGAAGTATCTGCTCAAACGTTTTGACTGATGTAAATATGCATGCAGCTTGCTAATAGACTTCTCCTAGAGAGTTACAAATGAAAAGGAAACTCTTAGGATCTGGGGGAATTAGAATAAAGGACTTCAGTCTTTAAAAAGAGTGGCTTGTGGAAATGGTGTCTTTTCTTTGCATAGTTATATCTCTTAGAAAACGTATTCTAGGGGGGCTGGCCCCGTGGCCGAGTGGTTAAGTTCGTGCGCTCCGCTGCAGGCGGCCCAGTGTTTCGTTGGTTCGAATCCTGGGCGCGGACATGACACTGCTCATCAAACCACGCTGAGGACAGCGTCCCACATGCCACAACTAGAAGAACCCACAACGAATAATATACAACTATGTACCAGGGGGCTTTGGGGAGAAAAAGGAAATAATAAATCTTAAAAAAAAAAAAAAGAAAACGTATTCTAGGGGCCGGCCCTGTGGTGCAGCACTTAAGTTCGCACGTTCCGCTTCTCGGCGGCCCGGGTGCAGACATGGCACTGCTTGGCAAGCCATGCTGTGGCAGGCGTCCCACGTATAAAGTAGAGGAAGATGGGCATGGATGTTAGCTCAGGGCCAGTCTTCCTCAGCAAAAAGAGGAGGATTGGCAGCAGTTAGCTCAGGGCTAATCTTCCTCAAAAAAAAAAAACAAAACGTATTATGCTACCACCAGCACCCCTAGTTGGTATAAAGGGATTGTGTCTTATCCCTGAAAGGTAGTTCCTTTTCTAAAAATTTGGGATGCATGAGACATCAATGTCAGGTGATGTCTGTTATAGTCTGAAGAGTCCTTAGTCTTGGTATCGGAAGGCTTCCTGGGAGAGGTGAGCTTTTGAGCCAATGACAAGATCAAGAGGGGAGAGAGAAAACAGCAGATGGTTGGGGAGACTGTTCCAGACAGTGGGTGGAGAATGGTGTGGAGGCAGCAGTGGGAGTAAGGAAAATGGTGCCGAGAGGTTTAGTTGGCTAGGACACAAGGGGCAGCTGTGGTAGTTAGGAGTGGGAGGATGGTAAGACAGTCTGATAGAAACCTTGGAACCAGTTGAACTCTGAAAAAGTGATGGGGAATCAGTAGATTAGATGAAAATGGCATGGATCAAAATAATGATAGAAGAAGAGGTTGTAATTTCAAATACTGGATTTTAGAAAGTAGGATTATTATTATTTTGGTAAACCCAACTTTGCAAAATTTCGCATTTATAATAGAAAAGCACTTGCTGATATTTGATGTGGCTGGCTTAAGTATGTTATTTCCTTCCACGCTCTTATCACCGAAGGAAGGCCTGCCTTTTTTTTTTTTTTTTTTTTTTTTGAGGAAGATTAGCCCTCAGCTAATATCTGCCACCAATCCTCCTCTTTTTGCTGAGGAAGACTGTCCCTGAGCTAACATTCATGCCTATTTTCCTCTACTTTATATGTGGGATGCCTGCCACAGCATGGCTTGACAAGCAGTGCCTAGCACCTGGGATCTGAACCGGTGAACCCTAGGCCACCGAAGCAGAATATGCAAACTTAACCCCTGTGCCACTGGGCTGGAGAAAGCCCTTTCTTGTTACTAAAAAATCCAGAGCTAACAAGGACCTTTCAAAGAATATTCCATCCTTCCCCTTTGCTGCTAAACGGGGTTAGCTATAAACCCAACTACACTAACAGAGGTCTCTCTTAGTTCAGATCATCTCAGAAGAGGGAGAGTTTACTCTGAAACTCAACAACATGAATAAAGACCTTTTACTCTTAGGAATTTTTATTGCAATTTAACATTAAAGGTTCCTGCTGGAATATTATGCATATCCTTCTCTGTCAGTGGTAGGAAATAAAGAACAAAAATTTCTTTCTATGTAATGACCCTTTCTTGGGCTCAAAGACCTACACTGTCTCTCATGAGACCAACTCACTATTCAGTTTATCTTTTCTTAGGTTCCAGTTTTCATCCTTTTATTGTTTACAACCTACCCCCCCCCCCTTTTAAATCTGGACTCAGTTAATTAACCAGTCCTTGCTGAGAGATAAGAACGAGTTTCCCAGTTTTGAGTAAGGAAATCATCAGCTTGTGGTTAGCTGGAAAGGGAAGAAAACCAGTGACGTTGATCAATAACAATAAAATTCCAGTTGGTAAGTCATTCTAGCTTTAGGAAATATGTAGATATATAATAAGAGAAAAAAAGTTTCCAGTATGAAGAATCAGAGGCCCAAATTACATAGAGAATCTTGGAAAAACTCACTGAGATTTACTCCTAAGCACTTTTCACTGGTCTCTAGGCAAGAGCATGGTACCCTGATTCTAAACAGCATTCTGGGAGATCGCTCATCCATTTTTAAGGACGTCTTTGGAAATACCTTCTAGATATACACTGTATTATTGTTAACACAAAAAGCTTTTCCACAACTTACACATACCTGGCTTTTTCTTTGAATTTCTAAAAATTAAAGTTTGATTCGAGAAGTACTGATCTGGAAGCTTTGTTTTCCTTTCCACAGTGCTTAGCCAGATGTGGTTAACCTCTCCTAGATCTGCCAGAAAGGACCGGCTCTGGTAGAGTGGGACACTGCCATGTCTGTGGCCTTGTGTAGAAGAGGTAGCCCAGCTAAGGCAAAGGATTTCTCTTCAGTCAGACAATAACCAGCCCTTTTGACTGCATGTAAGTGAAATTGAGCAGGATCTCGGAGTGTAAGCAGGCTCAGGGCAGCTTGGAGAGCGTAGTAATGGTCCTGCTGACATAGGCCCTTACTTTGGGAGTGAGAACAATAGTGAAGAGCATTTAGGGAATATTTTGGAACCTAAGTAGCTTATCCATGAAATATGCATCAGTACTGAGTGTTAGAGCCAGCCCTGGTGGTGTAGTGGTTAAGTTTGGGGCGCTCCACTTCAGTGGCTGGGGTTTGGTTCCCAAGTACGGACCTACACTACTTATCTGTCAGTGGCCATGCTGTGGTGGCAGCTCACATACAAATAGGGGAAGATTGGCAACAGATGTTAGCTCAGGGTGAATCTTCCTCAGCAAAAAAAAAAAAAAAAAAAGAACTGAGTGTTAGTGTGCTGCTTTTGAGGGGTGGGGGGACAGGTGAATAATTTCTGAGAAGTCTGGAAAGCCAGTTTCTATATCTGTCTTTTTCTCTTCAGTGATTGCCTTCTGCCTTGGCTTCTATCAGTTGAGATGTACTGTGATGAAAGAGTATCAACTGCCCTTTGATGTGATTGACTAGGCTTACAAGCCAAGAGACATAGGTATTTAAGGGAAGGATGAATGTCTTTCACCTGCCATTAAAATTCCTTTGTCACTGTGAATTACTTGATGGTTATGCATTGTATACTGGGCCCCCTTCCCTTTCAAGTGCATTGGGTACTGAGCCCCCTTTCCCTGTCAAGAGTAGGAATAAGGAAGTTGAGATAAGAATGTGGAGAGTGACCATTAAAAGGTTTAAAACCCAAAATGGAGAGCAACAAAAAATTTGATTTAATAGGCGTATCCCTGAATGTCACAGTACTTCCCCTTGTCTTTGGAAGCCCTGCGGTTAACCTTTGCCAGCCCAGACTTGCTTCCCGTCTTTGATGGCTGAGTACTTAAGTCTGATGCACTTATTTTCTACTTTGGAGCACAGGAGATGGATTTCCGTGGCACCAAACTAATCATTTGGTTGAATTAATCTCTCATTCTTAACCAAACAACACTTTTTTTTCAGCTTGCTCTGTTTTCCCCTGAGGTCTTATGTGGCAGAAAGGTTCCAGGTGGCTTGCTAATAATCCTGCCTTGGTCCAGAGTTATGTTGAACAGAAGTAGCATCTTAGGAATTGTGGAAAGGAGAAGACCTCATAATTGTTTTAAGAAACCAACACTTTCTTAATCAAGGCAAAAATGCTGAAATGCTGTCATCTTATCACCCTTCTTCAGTGAACTGACAGCTAAGTGCCAACTCCTGACACTTCTAATGAATCTCTCTTCTCTTTGGAGAGCTATCTGCCAAGTATACTCCCTGTTTCTAAAATTGTTCACAATGACCTAACCTTCTCTTTTCTCCCATTAAATAATAGATACCTACTAATTTGGATCGCCCCCACCCCACCCCATATTATCCCTCTTCATTTAGGGAATTCCTTTAAAACATAAAAAATATATCATTTTAATAAGTAAAAAAATTAATCGACCTGCACTTGGAGCTTAATTTTAATGTTGCCAATCAATGTCCCATGCAAGAAAACTGATTTTGAATTGGGGCTAAGTGATGTTTTTCAGTTTCCAATCTTAGGACGTTATCTAAGATGAAAAGAGCATTTTTCAGGGTAATTTAATAGCTTTCCCCCCAAAAAAATATTATAAGGGAGGGAAAAGTTCAGAAATGCCATGAAGACCCTAGCCAGGGGCCTTAGAGATGGGTGGACTGATTTGACCTTTCCTTAGAGGAGGAGGGCAGCAGTGTTGCAACCCTGGTCCCATGGGAATTTGCTGTCTGCTTTGGAGAGGTGGAACAGCTTTTTCACACCGTGTCTCATTAGGAGCCTCTTTTTAACCAAGGTCAAGCTGCAACAGAAAAAGCCACTCTAAGGTGGGGGGGGGGGGGGGGGGGGGGGGGCGGGGCAGGCAGGAGCCAGAGCCCTTATTTTTCCCTAGTGGATGACTCCTTGATATATTTTTACCAAAGGGCATTCATCTAAGCTCTAGCCACAGGTGACAGCAATGTCAATCTTACCTGGTGGCCCTGCCCCAACAAGAAAATCTTTGCCTTGTTTTGGGCGTGCATACTTTCAGATTCAGGACACCTGTCAGATCTAAGTCAGCATCGGTTTAACTTCATGATGCAAAGCAAAACGCTTTTGAGAGCAAAATCTCCCAGGAGTGCCTCCACCCCCAGCAACTGCACAAAAGAAGGCGTCTGTGGGAGAGAAGGGTGGCTATAGACGTCATTGCATCTTCCAGATCCCAGCTGTGACCTGGCTCAGAGTTTTACAGTTAAAAATAACCGTGGCTTAGAGTTGGGGGAAAAAAGTAAACTGTTGCGTCTCCATGGAAACTAGGAGAGGGAAAAAGGCAAGCCATGGATTTCCAGCAGATGTGGCGAGATGCGGTGGATATAGGGCTGGAAGTTTAGAGGCCCTCTGGTGAAAGGAGATAGTCCTGATTAGCATCCAGGATGTAGCCAGACATTGCTCCAGGGCTCTAGAGACACATTTTGCGGGCAAGATATGTTCGCAACAACAGTGTATACGTCAGGTGCAGAATTATTTGAGGCTTCCAACTTCCTGTAACACAGATTTGCTACTATTTGGCAAACAGCAGATGAGCAACACAGTAGGTTACATGTTGCCTTCTAACCAATCTGAGAACCTCTGCTCTTTGCCCCTCCCCCGCCCCCGCCCCATTCACATTCCATTCTTTCATTTGTATAGTCAGAGGCTTCACAGAACTAGTAGCAATATAAGGGGAAGTCTTGAGGCTCTTGGGCTGACATGGACATTTAATCCTATTTAGTAGGACCCGATGTTTTCTCTTTGGTGTTGTAGGAGATTATGCAAAGTTGCCTTAATTACCAAGGATGTCCTTAAAAGTATGCCACTTGCCATTTCTGGTACTATCAGAGGTGACTAACTCTTAGAGGGATATTTTCTTTATTTTCCCTTTCTTTAATGGTTTCTTTAAAAACAGTCTTTGGGACCTGCCCAATGGCATAGTGGTTAAATTTGTGCGTCTGCTTCAGCGGCCCAGGGTTCACAGGTTCAGATCCCAGGCGTGGACCTACTCATCCTTCATCAAGCCATGCTGTGGTGGCGTCCCATATACAAAGTAGAGGAAGATTGGCACAGACGTTAGCTCAGGGACCATCTTCCTCAAGCAAAAAGAGGAAGATTGGCAACAGATGTTAGCTCAGGGCCAGTCTTCCTCACAAAAAGAAAAAAAAAAACCCCAATCTTTCTCCTCAAGAAATACATGAATACATTCTAGTTGTAAAAATTTTTTTTAAACCCCTCTTTTCCTTTCTAAATGAAGAGTTTATATGCATTCTTGTTTACCTGCCCAGTGCATGTATTGGAAAGACCCGTGTGCTAATCTTTGTTCTGCTACTTAATAATACAAACTTGGGCAAGTTTGTCAACCTCTCATGTCTAATGTGTGGTTGATAATACCTACCTGACTGGGTTTGATGAAGATTAAATGGGATAACACATGTAACACACCAGGTACCTCCCTCACTTCCCATGGGGCCTTTGGTATTTTCATTTAACTCCAGCCAGGTTTGAGCAAGCACTTGATTTTCCTGTACCACATAATTCACACCATGCTAAAGTCTCACAGAGGGCTACTAAGATCTGAAAGACCTTAAATGTTAAAACAGGTACATGTGCATTTTTCAAGGATGTTGTTTATATTGGAATTCTCATCACTGTGCATCATTGCCACAGTCCCCAGGTTGAATTAAGGGCAGAAAATTTCAGAGACAGACAGATATTAAATGACCTAGTTATCCTAGACATGTTGTAATATTCCCTTATCTAATGCCTAGCTTGAGAAGCTTGAAGTCAGCTTACAAAACTGTATGCACACTATGGTTGTAACTGTGTAAAGAAAACTAAAAAATCCTGCATACGAAAAAGACCAGAAAGAAAAGATGCTAATCATTGTTTTGTTAAGTATTAAAATTATGGGTGATGCTTTTTCTTTCTTCTTCTTTTTTTTTTTTGAAACCTGACATTTCTTTATTAACAGAAAAATAAATTTTGTGAGAACTATGAAAACTCTAAAAGTAGAAGTTTAAAGTATTTTACATTAATAAAATCTAGTTAATCCTTAATCCTTATAATAGCCATATAAGGTGCTATCTTACATCTTATAAAATCACACAAGCCTTAGGCAGATTTCTGTAGTAGATGAAATATGTTTTGGGACGTCTGTCCTCCTAGTTCTTTTATCTTTTCCATATTTATAGAGTTTCCTCCCAGATAACTGGTGTCCACTGTCCCTATCAAATGTGTCAAAGGACAGTAGCTCCAAGATTTACTTCTCTGGAGGATTTGCATTTTTATAGCTATCAATGGCATATACTCTGGAATTACAGGCCTTAGCAAGCAGGCGTTCCAGACATCCGTGAGTCACAGGACCTGATGACACCCTGAAATCAAACTTCTGTAGTCTCAGGAGCCCTGATCACAGCTGTTACCCAATTCTGACAGATATATCTAAGCTGTTGCCAATTTGTTAACCAAAGGCAATGATGCCAATGGAAGATGCAACTATTCTTTCTGAGGGACCCATAAAGTTCTGATTAATCTGAGGAGCAGTATTGTCCAAGCAATTAAGAACAATTTTGGAAAGACAGACATCAGAAGCCAAGCAGAGTAGAAGTTTCCACCCTCTACTCACTCTGTCTAATCAGATCAGCTCTCATTCTGCACAGAAGCTGCACTGCGCAAAAGCACTGCTTATTTAGACGTAGTCAGGAGCACCACCCCTTCCCGGGACATAGACAAGTCATACGTTTGTCGCTGACGGCCTCTAAAATGTTTCTACGTCTAAAATAGTTGATACGTATAAAGATACCTATTTATAGTCTAGTAATGTGCTATCCAGTAAGGTAGCCACTAACCTCATGTGGCTATTTAAATTGGTTAAAATTAATTGAAATAAAAAATTCAGTTTCTCAGTCACATGAGCCACATTTCAAGTGCTCAAAAGCCACATGATGTCAGTGGCTACTGTATTGGACAGTACGGACACATCACACAAAGTTCTGTTGGACAGTGCTGGTCTAGAAGATAATATCTTCAAATTGCATTTCTGTAGAGGCATACATAAGCCCATACTTTCAAGTTCTGTAAAGGTGTAAAGCCCCTCCCTACCCACAGGCATATATGCAGAGTCATTAAATGGTCTTATGACTTTAGCACTTCGTCCTACTTTCCTTAATCTCTAGATCTTTACACATACATCACACTCAACACGAACTCTATTTTAGCCCTCTCCCTCCTCTTCACTGACGGGGATGTGATTCTTCGTGGTAGGCTTAGTTCCTATAATCCATGGAAATGCTCAGCTCCTTGTCACTAACTAGAGCTGTTCTGGAAATCTGCCTTCTGTGTAACAAACAGGCTTGAATATGAAGAGGGATGTATCTATTTGTGCTGCTGAGTCATTGAATTGACTGAAGGAAGGACTGTAGGGGGAGAAAGCAGCATACAATCGTTTCTATTAGAGATTTTGCTATTTTGGTATTGGCATGTCAACAATAAGTCACTAGATGAATTGATGGTGGAGCAATTTCGTGCTGGGAAGATGCCTTTCCCAGGCAAGATTTGAACTCCTCGTGTTTATCCTGAATCAGATTCTGCTTTGTTCTCTTGCAGAAAGATTAAATTTGCCTAATTTTAAAGCTTTAATTCTCTCTTATGAAAGCAAAAATAAATAAATCTCTCCATTCTAGGCCTTTTTAGCTCCCCTCAGATTATCACTAAAGTGCCTTTGACGTTATATTTTTGTCTGGAAGCAGCTAGAACTTTTAGATATTCCTGCGCCCACGAGATGACTCTGAATCCGGTCAGAGATCAGGAAGAGCATAGAAAAGCCTCAAAGCTTTTGGCTGAAGGTGCTGGGAGATGGAAACCCAAAGCGCGGTTTTTACTTCCCGCACCAAACCCTCCCCCCCAACCTAGGACTACTCGTTTGACTATTCAGCAGTTCTGATGCCAACGATTTTACAACGGTGAGGAGCTGGGTCTGGCAAGTAAAGGGCTGGGCGCAGAGTCAGGACTCGGGTGTCTAACTCACTGCGGAGCCTTGAGGAAGTCGTTTATACCTCCCCTCACCTGCCAGGGCAGGGGTGTGCTGAAAAAAGTCCGTTTTGCACCTACTCTTGTTACAGATGGGCACGTTTAAATTTGAAAAGACCCTCAGAGTGACACAGCAAATAAGCTCTCAGAGAAACCGTGTGTTCAGCCTGGGCTCCGAGCCGCTGCAGCTCTACCTGGGGGGCACGGACTGTGGCTCCGGTGTGTTGACTCGGATGGCACCTGTGGGTTTTGGTGGTGGGTGGGGGTCTCCGGCAGGCAGAAGATGGCCATATCTATAGCTACTTTTGAGTCTCGGACAATATGACCTCTCACAGTTACTACAAACTGCCTATACCTGCCCAAGCAAAATTCATCCAATAGTTGCCATGAGATTCATTTTCCCTTCGTTCTTCGGTCCTAACTCCAAGGCTCTTCCGTGCAGGATAGAAGGTGGGGGTGGGGTGAGAGGCGGTGATTAGTCACTAACTGCAGTCTTCACACCTTTTATATTTGTTTTCTTGCCTTTAACCCTCTCGTATCCAGAAAGTACCCTAGAGCATCACCCCTGCACTCCCGTCCCAACCCCGGCTGGCGGGTAGACGCTGAAGCGGGGAACAGAGGGCTCGTATGTTGGGAGACAGATGAGGAGGCAACACGGGACCTCGGGCAGAGGAGGGTAGGGGGAGCGGGCGTCCCGGGCGTCGGGGCGGTGCGCCTTGGCAGCCGGGCTCGGCGGCGGAGGGCGCAGTGCGCACGCGCGCCGCCCGCCGCTCCGCGCGTCCCCCGCCGGCTTCCCCCCCCGCGGCGCGCCTGTCCGCGCCGAGGCCCCGCCCCCGGCCCGAGCGCCCCCCCTCGGGAGAGGGCGGCGGGGCGAAGGGAGCGTGCGCGCGGCCCGCCCCGGGCGCGGGCGGAGGGGAGAAGGAGGGGCGCGCGCGGGACCAGCCTGCAGAAGCCGGGAGCCGCGCAGGAGGACGCAGCGGCAGCCGCGAGCCGAGCCGAACCGGTACGGGGCCCGCGGGCCCAGGCGGGAGGCGGGCGGAGGGGATTTGGCGCCGACGCGGCTCCGGGGCGCTAGGGGGACCGGGCGGCCGGGGCTTCGCGCGACCCTCGTTTCTAGAAACTTTGCGCCGGCGCCCCCACCTGCTTCCGGCGGTTCTTGCATCTCTGAGCGGAGGGGAAAAGAGAGGCCCGGGGCCCTCCGCAGCGCCCTCTCCTCACCGTCCGGCCCCCGCCTCGTTGGCTCTCGGCGCGCACCCATTGCTGCTCCCCCTCCGCGGGCGACGCCCCGGCCCCGGGTACCGGCCCTCTGGCTTCTTCGCGAGCATCCTCGTCTGCTCCCTCCCCTCCTCCTCCGTCCTGACCCCTCTGCTCTGCGGGCCCGCCACGGCCTCTTTGCCTCCTCACCCCGCGGTCAGCATCCACCCGCTCTGAGCCACAGGAGCTGACGGCGGCTTTTGCATCTTCCAAAGGTTTCTGGTGTCTTTGTAGAAGCGCCGCGACTTTCAGCAGTGCCAAGTATTCAACTTGAGTGTTTCTCTGCCGTGGTGGATTGGCATGGGCTAACGTCTTTTTATTTCTCCTGAGTACCCTTGCTCCAAAGCGAAGTTGTGTTGTTTGTGTGTGAGAGGAGTTGCGTCTTGTAGCTGCCTTAAGTGGACTGTATAACTATATTTTATTTAGGAGGGTGTTGCCAATGGTACCAGCCAGTGTTATGGTAACTGGACATCCCAGAGGCAAGGGAAGGAGGAGTGACTTACAAATGAGGTTCTACTCCGTAGACGTTAAGAACAAAAACAAAACAAAACAAAACAAAACAAAAAAACTACCCTGTACTTTTCACCCAGCAGGCATTTTGCATGTGTTAACTAGCTGTTCTTGTAGTTTTATAAGAGAGGTAGGTAGAGAGCATTGCCGTCCCGTTTTATAGATGTAAAAATGGAGGCAAAGAGCCAAGCCTGATTCTTTATTAACCTTAAAGGAGTATGAACCAAGAGATTTAACCCAGAGTTTCCTGGCATTCCTAGTCCATAAGGCCAGTCGGAATTATCATGGAATGTTGGAACATCCTCCCTGAGGTTGTACAGATCAATTAAAAGTCAAAGAGGTTAGGGCCAGCTGTCAGCAGCTCCATGCTTGGGACTCGGCTCTGTCACAAAGTTACAGCTTCTCTCTCTGCTTGTTTCCTGCTCTGTAAAATGAGGGGAACAAAGGTGCTGTATTCTTTGCGAAGTTGTGTGAGTGTGTCTGGAAGCTCCACTCCCTCGTGCTGCATTTGGTGATTGTTACTTGTTGTGGACTCACGAAGGCCCCCATCCTCCGGTTCCCCTTAGGAATGCAGGGAATAAGGCACCCCCAGAAGGAATAACCACCTCTTCTTTGCCAGAGCCACCTGAGAATTCAGGTCAGGGGACAGGCTGGGGCAGGGACCCTGACCTGGGTGGTTGGGGGGGAGGGTTGCGGCGTGGAGGTAGGAAGAAGCCTGCACAGGCGGCTTGACACATGGGCCCTATTCCTGCCTCCAGCTCTGACTCATCTTCTGACGCTTGGGGGAGGAGAGGTAGTTGCTTGATATTTTTGGCTTTCCCCCATAAAACCGGAGACAGTTTCCTTCATTCCAAGTCTTTTCAACGTCAGTGTCGAACGTGTCCGTGCTGAGTTCTCACCTGAAATCTTTCATATTGGTTGAATGCAGGTATGATTTCAGTCATATTCTTTAATGGAATGGCATAAATGTATATGCATATCCGAAAAATCAGACCAGCTATAAGTCCAGGAAGTCCTTTAAAACTTTAAAACAAAAACTTGAGCATTTTTACAAGGTAGTCCTTAGGGTGGGATCTGTCTTTGGTGCATTCCTTGGCAATTGGGATTTTATTTTAAGGCAAGGTGGATTAAAAATGCTTTTTCCCAATAGCACAGGAAAAACATTAATCACTCTCTGTGTTGAAAATTAAAACTTTACAGATAAGGTTAAAGCCTTCTTTTGAGCATCTTTCCCAAAAGTTACTGATGCGTCTATCTTTATCTGTTTGCGTGTATCCTTTTAGATTCTTCTAAGCATTTTTATAAATGTCTGTTTGCACAGTGATTTTTTTAATTGAAATGAATTATAAGTTAACTGGGTTCTCTTTATAGAGATTTGGTTTCTGTCTAGAACAGGTAGCAGGCGTTTTAAGTACAGCTGGTTGTAAGGTTTTATTAGTCCTGATAGCCTGGTAGTATTTCTCAGGACAAGTGGCGAATGACTCCTTCTTAAACATCTTCAAAGCAGTTAAATCATTAAGATCCTAGGCATTACTCTCTGTTGCAAATGAAAAATCTCCCGTTTAAAAAAATAATCTAGGGCTACTAGCGTGTTCATCTTTTCTTATATGGAGGCATAAAGGGAGTGGAAGGTTGGGAGAGTTGCTGGAGCAACAGTACCTGGGTATAAACTTACAGAGTGAACACTTAAGGTGGTAGCTTTAGTTATTTATGAAAGCATCACTGGGGTGAAGACAAAGGGAACAGTTCTAATCAGCAATTTCAGGAGATGGGCGAGTTAAAACAAAATTTGCATCAGGAGTTCATGGGTTTATGTTGGACTTCTGTCGAGGACTGTTGCCATGCTAACAGCACTGAGCTGGATCCTGGGGTGGAAGGCAGATAAGGCCCCTGACCTCCGCAGGCTGCCAAAGCTTCATGACTTTCAGAGATGAAGTATTCTTTCCTGAGATGGGCCAGAACCATAATGGTTCCGAATTCCTGCAAATCAACATTGTATTTATTTAACCTTTTTGATTGTGAATTATTACACACAGAAAAGGGTATAAAACATAAATGGATAATTTAATGAATTTTCTTAAAGGAGAGGCAACTGTAACCATCTTGTGGGTCAAGAAACACCTGCCTCCCACTCTTTTCCCAATGACGACCTCTCCCCTCACCCCAGAGGTAACCTGGCCAGTAACCAGCCTCGTTTTTGTGGAAATCACTTCCTTTCTTTTCTATAGTTTTTTTGGGGGGGTGGTGGTGAAGAAGAGTGGCCCTGAGCTAATATCTGTGCCAGTCTTCCTCCATTTGTATGTGGGTCGTTGCCATAGCATCGCTGCTGACAAGTGATGTGGGTCCACACCCAGCATCCAAACCAGTGAACCTGAGCCACTGAAGTGGAGGACGCTGAATTTAACTACAACGCCACTGGGCTGGCCCCTCTTCTATAGTTTTTATCCCCTAAATATCAATTTCTAAACAACATAGTTTCATTTTGCCTGCTTTTCACCTTTATCCAAATGAATCAAAGTAGGTATCCTTTTAAATTCTTTTCTGGGGGTCAACATCAATATATACACATACACACATATATGCAACTTTTTGTTTAAATTCTCGCAGCATTATATTTTTTAAAAGATTCATCCATGTTGTTACCTGTGACTGTAATTAGTTCATTTTTGTATGAATACCGCAGGTTATTTATCTGTCATCCATTGTTGATGGACATCTGGGTTGTTTCTGGTCAGGGCAATTATGAACGGTGCTGGGTCATAGGTATGCATGTCTTCAGCTTTACTAGCTGATGCCTATTTTCTAAAGTGGGTATACCAGTTTACATTCCTCCAGTGGTGACAGCCTTGAATTTATAATCCACCGTGTTTGCTTTTTAACCACAGTATGTTTGGGATATTTCCTTTTTTTTTTATGCTTTATTGGTGAGGAAGATTGGCCCTGAGCTAACATCTGTTGCCAGTTTTCCTCTTTTTTTTTTTCTCCCCAAAGCTCCAGTACATAGTTGTATATCCTAGTTGTAAGTCATTCTAGTTCTTCTATGTGGGATGCCGCCACAGCATGGCTTGAGTAGTGGTGGGTAGGTTCATGCCCAGGATCCATACCAGCAAACCCTGGGCCACTGAAGCAGAGTGTGCAAAACTTAACCACTTGGCCATGGAGCTGGCCCCTGGGATATTTCTTGAATGAATGAATAAATGTCACCCAAGTGGTCTGATCCCTGGCCCTTCATGTACCAGTGTACTTATATATACTTATGTTTAGTTTTATGGTTTGCACTAACATGCTGCTCAAAGGCCTGAGATGGTTCTCCCACTCTATTTGGTTGACAAATACCCAGTAGAATCCTTCCATCATCCTTTTTTTTTTTTTTTTTAACAGATGTGTAGTTACAGGGAAATTTAAATATGCAAAATGAAGTATTAAAAATAAAAGTCTCTAGTACCTAAAGGTTTTGGGTGAATCCTACCTCTTGGGCCACCAGATGCCATGACTTGATGACTTACATGATGCTGGTGAATGCTTGCCTTGTGCCCAGCCCTGAATGTGCAGGCCCCCCGTGCCAGCTTTCGTATGTGACGTGTGCCGGAACCCAGGCCAGTCCTTGTTAAACTGCCCTCTGGGGACGGGTACTCCACATGCTTGTATGCATGTGCAGATCCCCCAGGAGGCACTGAGCACAGACTGTGGCTTGTCCTTCCCTGGCAGTTCCAAAGGGACTGCAGCTTCTTTGCTACAGGAATAAATGACTCGTTTACAATCTTTAAAAAGTAGTTTTCTCCAAATCTTCTTTTGTATGTGACAGTAGAAGTAGTTTAGAACTGGGTTGGACACAGAGAGTTCCTGCTTTCTGAGTATACAGTTGCCAGATTAGCCTCTGTTTGGTGTTGCTAGCTGGATTTAAAGCGAGGGGAGTGTGTGTGTGTGTGTGTGTGTCAGAGAGAGGGAGGGAGGATGGGGAGAGATGGGGAGGTCACATCAGGACAGTTTTTAAATTACTAAATTCAGGTATTTGTTGAGTATCTACTGTGTGCCTAGTATTATCTGCTAACAGTCTGTTTCTGTCCTTAGAGCAGAATGTTCTGCAATTCTGTAGGTTTAGACTATATCCTCAGGGAGAGCCTTTTTCTTAGCTGGAGGGGTGATGGAAGAACAGCAGTCCAAAGAATGTGAGGTTTGTAGTTTCTTTTTATTTCTTCTGTAAAGCATCTTTGGAAAATGGCTAAATTGCTCTCTTTTCAGTCTTTACAGAAATCACGAATACTTTTTTGCTTACACATTAAAGATTTTTTTTTAGATTCTCTAAAAGAATCATAACTTTAAAAACTACTTATGTATAAATTAGAAGTTTTTATCCACAGGGAGAGGATAAAAAGCAGTGTCAGAACCTCTTCATCAGGGGAGCGGGGCGGAGTCCTATTTATGTTCTTTGCTCTCCCCCCGGCGGGCAGTCATTCTCAGAGGAGCTGTGTCCACCTGTTGCAGGGAAGAGGAGGGGCCCAGGGATGAGGTCATAGCTGTGCCCTGTCATATGTGCCCATGGCTCCCCAGCTCACCTTGCCACTTCCCATTCTTGCTCTTATACTGATGGAGAGTGACCTCCCCTGCGGTTTGTTTAGCTTTTCCCTCTGCCATCTTGAAGTCTCAGTGGACAAAAAGGCCCTTTTGAAACTCATGTGCAACTGCCGAGCTTCCTTCTGCCTTCGTCCCAGAGTAGTTTCAGCATCCATCGTCTGTGGCAGGTCTTTTTGACTCCTAGGTCTTTGCGTTTGTGCATACACATGAGAAAACTCTTTGGCCAGGGCATGTTGCTTCTGTGGACTGGTAAACATTTATAGAGCAGAGAGGGCGTGCGAGCACCAGCCCTTCTCACCGGAAGAGGGAAACTCTGAGGTGAGCTTGCTTGAAGTTTTGAGGAAGCACTGGAAAAAATAAACTCCAGGAGGGTACCATCAGCACACAAGTTACATATGAACCTGGAATCCAGATTTATAATTAAGAATTTGGCTCATTTAGCCATTGTGCCATGTTGGTGTCCTTGCCAGTTTCTCTCACCAAATGTCCTGTTAGTCTGGCTCCCGGGTGAAGAGCACTGCCAGGCGCAGGTGGAAGCCTGGAGGGGTTTGGATTGACAGCCGTTTATTGTAGTTAATTTTCTCCTATTACAAATAATTTTTATTTTTGGAAATTACGATCACCTAGAAAATTACAAAGAACAAAATAAACTAACACCATTACTCACAACTCAAAATTGGTCATCCTTCATCTCTCTTTTCTTTTATTTAAAAAAAAATAATAGTAAATCATTATAAAGTTGGGCCCCTTTTCTTCCTTCCCCACGGAGACAGCCACCCCCATGAATCTGATAGATTTCCTTCCAACCCACTGTATTTATTTAACTATGTATTTATTTTAAATTAAACCGTGCATTTTTGATGAGTGTCGAAAGGACATAGAAATCTCAAATAGCCTTTAATTTGCACTGTCACCTATGTGCTGCTATGTTTAGGGGATAGAACCCTCTCAGCTAAATTGTACCTCATTTCATATGATGTTTCTTGTTAATAACAATCGGGGAAGTATTCATTGTTTCATAGAGCTTCAGTCACTTGGTATGAACTTTCAGCTGAAGATGACCCAAAATATGAATGAAATGAAACTTGTTTCCTACTGGATGGTATCTTAAACCCAAATAACTACTGTGCTATTTTATTTGAAAGTAATTTTTAAAAGTAAATCCACATTTATGGAGTTTCTTGTTCCATTTGTCCTCCTAGAAATTATAGCAGATAATGTTTATCTTTTCCACAATAGCTTAATCTTAATATTATTTTAAATTCCTTCTACAGGGGTACTTGCTAGAAATATAAATTCTCAGGCCTTTACTGCCAGAAATTCTGATTAATTAGGTCTGAGGTGGGGCCTAGGAGCCTGCATTCTAACCGGGAGCTCAGGTGATTCTCATCTGGGGTCCCCAGGGCCACATTTTGAAAATACGCCTTTACCATACCATGATGGTTTTATAACTTAGAATTTCAAACAGAGGTTGGCAAACTTTTTCTGTAAAGGGCCAGGTAGTAAATATTTTAGGCTTGTGGGCAGTATGGCTTCTGTCGCAACTACTTAAAGTAACTCTCCTTAGTAGCATGAAAGCAGCCATAGTTAATGCACAACAAATGAGTGTTCCAATAAAACTTCATTCATGAACCCTGAAACTTTCATTTCATACAATTTTTATGTTTGATGAAATACTATTCTTCTTTTGACGACTTTTTTTTTTTTTTTTTTTTTTTAACCATTTAAGAATGTATAAACCATTCTTAGCTCATGGACTGTACAAAAACAGGTGGTGGGCTAGCCATGGCCTGCCAGCCGCAGTTTGCGGTCCCTGATTTGAACGAGAGTAGAGTGAGGTTCGGAGGCCATTGCGTTCTCTTGTAGCATGTGAATAATAATTAGTAATATAACCTAAACAGAACTATGTCTATTCTCTTATTGCATAAGACTGTTTTTTTCAGGAGACAGTTAAAGCCAAGGGAATAACTTCAGGATCCTCTGTCTTTTGACTCCTCTTTAGCTAAGATCTTGATTCCTCCCTTTGCTCCAGGGGGCTCAGACACATCCAGTTACCCTCAAAATGTGGTCTGCTGTCCCTCAGCATGGGAAGGTTCCCTCCATCCAGCTAATGCAAGAGACTTGCCTGGTTATCTCACTGTGCTCAGAAACTCTCGTGGATAATTATAGATGCCTTTGATTTATAAAGAAAAATGGGAAATTAATTTATCACTATTTTATAAATGAAGTTAATTTAGTATCAAATCACCAGTAACGTGGAATTGGGCCGCGGTTTGATAAAGAAGTTCTTGTGGGGAGGAAGTTGGGGCTCAGTGCTCAAGTTGTAAGGATTTGACACATCCGATGAGACATCAAAGGGTGAGACGATCAAAGGGTGATCAGCTGCTCCCTGTTGAGCTCTTAGTCCTGTGAACTGTATTCTAAGTTCTTTTTTGTCTTCCTTGAACTAATGAACATTTAAGGACTGAGATCTTATTTATAAAAAGACCTGCATTTTCTGAGATGGCGCGGTTCTCCTTCTCAAAGGGCAGTAGTGACGTCAGCAGTTTTGAGGCAAACTTACACCTACCTCGGGTTTAATTGCTGATGTGTGATTTTTTTTTTAAGTACTTTCTGTCTAGATGTTCTGACCTATATAAATCAAAGCTCACCGCTTAACCAAGAATCTATGATTCATATTTAGTTTTTTCTACTTACTCCTTGAAGATTTTAAAGTATTGTTTATATAGGCTGTGGCACAAATTGGTTTTCCCTTATCACCAAACAAGTTTAAATGTGACTGTGGAATTTTGCAAGTGTTTTCTTGGTTCAGTTTTATCAGATTTTTCACACCCAAAGACCATGTCATACCACTTAGCAGTTTAATTTTTCTCTGCAGTTTTTATTCTCTTCCCCAGTGAAACTTACGTTTTGGTGGTCTTTAGATCAGTTGATCTGTTGTGGTCAGATTGTCAGACTAATCGACAGGACACTCGTGGAAGGGGGTTCTGGTCCCAGTGGGGTTACTATTCTCTGTGTGGAGTCTGAGAAAGCCTCTTAACCTCCATTCACCTCTGATTCCTCATCGGGGAACCATGACAGCAGAATGACACTGATCTGGGAGAGGCAGAGCGTGCTTGTGTGGCTTAAACAAAACAGGTGCTCGAGTTTGCTTCGAGTCCAGTGGGACAGACTGAGGCAGATGAATGAGAGTGGTGCTTCTTATACTTTAATGTGGACACAGATCGCCGGGGTCTTGTTAAACTGTAGAATCTGATTCTGTGGGTCTGGGATGGGGCCTGAGACTCTGCATTTCTCTCGAGCTCCAGGTTGACGCTGCGGGGCCTTGCATCACCCTTTTTGAGTAGTGAGGGGCTGTAGAAAAGGGCTGTGTTCTCCATTCGGAATCTACAAATAGGAGGCTCTTGAAAGACAAGATTGGCAGCGTGTTTTAAATGGACTTGAGAAAAAAAGCGCAATAGCATAATCTGTAAGACACCTCTCCAAGAAACAGACTACTTGGTTTTTCAGTACCCTTGACTGTTTTATTTTGCTTTGACCCTGTGCCTTCTCTGCATTGCTGTGGCACCTACTGTTTTCACTCATCATTTGATTCACTTACTGTTAGTCTATCTCTTATTGTTATCCAACTGTTTTGTATGTGTATCTTGTGTCATCTCTTTAAGATAATAAAATCCTACACGGGGTTATGTATTATGTTACCTTTATATCCCTTTTCTTGTTAACTGCATACCACACCATTCCAAAACTCAGTGGGGTAAAAACAACCATTTTTATTGTGCTCACAGAATTTGGTAGGTCACAAATTTGGACCTCACATAGTGGAGACAACTTGTCTTTGCTCCACAATGTCTGGGCCCCTGGTGGGAGATTCAAAGCCTGGGGGAGGACTTGATGGCTGGAAGTTAGAATCATATTCAAGAGTCTTTACTCACATATTTAGTGGTTGCTCCTGGCTATCAGCTGGGATCTCAGCTGGGCTGCTAGCCAGAACACCCACATATGACCTGTCCACCTGATAACTCTGTTGGGCTTCTCTGGGCCTCCCAGCAGCGTGGCAGCTGGGTTCCAAGAGCCAGTCCCGAGAGAACAAGGTAGAAGTGTGTGACATGTTTATTATCCAGCCTTGGGAGTATCATTTCTGCTGTACTCTTTTGGTTGAGTTGGTCGCATTGTAAATTCTTGTGGGTTGGGAGATAGCGTTGTGGCAATTTTTGGCAAATACATTCTGCCACACTCCCCACCAACAGTTAGAATAGTGTTGAACACATGGCATGCACTCAGTAAATAATGTTGTGTGAATGAGTGACAAGTAATTTAAACACCCAGGTGGGTGAGGACCAAATTCAAAATTTCACTTCCAAATGTGAACAGATTACTCCATGGTACCCAAATAAATATGTACCTTCACCTTTTATAGATAGTTATTGCTAGTCTCTTCTCCCTACTCTACTCGTTCTGTTTCCAACATGGGAATCTATGCATTTATCATATGGAACTAAACTTCTTAAAGTCTGTGCGTCCGTATCACTATTTCGGCGTGCTTTTTCTCCTGCTCTCAGGTGGATTGCCCATGTCTGTCTTTGGGCTGTGCTGTATTCTCCCTCCAGCAGCTGGCTAGTGTCCTAATATGATCGGCCCTTGTTAGGCTCAGTTAATGGGCTGCTGGTCCACATGGGGATGGTCAGCCAGGTCACGACTGCACAGGCATTTGCTCTACGGCTCTCTGTCACACTGGGGGAATATCCGTGGCCAAACTAGAATGGTGACTCTCAGTCTTTAGCTTTATGTGTATTATGTGTATTTATCCTCATCCCAGGACACCATTATATCTGTTAATTTATGTGGTGGGAAAAGCAAAAACCCCTCCTCCGAATGTAAAGATGTCGTGGTGTTTTAGCCAAATTACTAAAGCTTTCCAGATAGCTGAGAACAATTTCTGAATATCTTTCATTTCATTTTACTTTAATATGAATATAGCATGTGTTTGAATTTTATTCTTTTTTTTTCGCTTGGTAAGGAAGATTGGCCTTGAGCTAACATCTGTGCCAATCCGCCTCTATTTTGTATGTGGGATGCTGCCACAGCATGACTTGATGAGCAGTGTGTAGGTCTGCACCCAGGATCTGAATCTGTGAACCCCAGGCCGCCAGTGAAGCAGAGCATGTGAACTTAACTGCTATGCCACGGGGCTGGCCTCTGTTTGAATTTTATTCTTAGTATTCTATCAGAAAGGTTTTTTTCCTTAATGAGAGCAGAGATGGCCACACTGTGGGTTTTATTTGTAAGAGTGAATATTTTAACTTTTTTCCCAATGGAACACATTTCTGATTTAATAGTGAAAATTAATGAGGAAAATAGTATTTATTTATTTCTGTCAGTATAAGCTAAAATGCTTCTATTTTAAAAAGGGTGACTTTACTTTTTTTTTTTTTTAAAGAACTCAATAAACATTTACTTTAATGGAAGGAGAAAATGTGAATCCATAGACTTTTCAGGTATAAAAAAATAACAGTGTAGGCCTCCAGTATATACTGTGACCCTCTGAAATTACTTAAGCTAAAAACATTATAGTCAGATCATTTCACACAGTCATCTCTATAGCACCATTGTGGCCATTTTTGCTTATTCAACATGAGGAGAAAAAGCAGTAGATAGAATTTCAGTTCTTTAACTGCTGATTCTAGTGGTTATTTGTCATGATTTTAAAAAGAACAGTAGCCTCCTTGGCAGTGGGCTGGATGCTGCGAACAGACCGTGACTGCAAGCCGGGATTCCAGTGCTCCAGGTGTGGGCGCCGGTGCCGCATCCAGGAGCCCTCCAGAGTAGGGAGCAGTCGGTTACCGCAGAGCCGCTGGTGCGTTGTTGAGATCGCAGGCCCACTGGGCAGACACTAACTCTGCAGTTTGGTTAGCGCTTATCACTTTGATGTTTATTATTCAAAGACACCAACATCATCTCTGACAAGACATTTCTTATAACTTGTAAAGAAAAAAAATAACCTGTTTTTCACCTCATCCCACCCCTTGCCCTGGCCAGGAAAGCATTTTTCCCTCCAAGAAGTAAATGCAGCTGCCAGAGCAACTTGGGAGGGCTGATTTGAACACCATGGACAGCGACGTGGACATTCCTAGGTGTTCCCTCTGGTCATCCTAGCCCAGAGACGAGTGTGCTGCAGTGGGAGTGGCGCGTTCACTCAGAGAGCACCTTCAATCTTTGATCCTTCAAATATAGGTCAATCTCTTACTCTCCTAATGGATATCTTTTCTGTATTCCAGGACAGGTTTACTGAGTTGATTTTGACACACCTGTGATGTAATACCTGTGTTTTCTTTTATTCTTTGTGATCAGAATAAGCTATTCTTAGAACTGAAGAACACTAGGACTTCTTGTTGCACCTACTCTGGGACTTCTTGTTGAGGTCCCTCTGCTATCAGGAGGGCTTTCTGTGTCCTGAATGGTGTACCAGTGTGTAGCAATATTCAGACAATCTTCTATTTGGGCAGTAGGAGAAAGTGGAGCAGCTCAGCCCATCTGGTCTCAGTCTTTTCTGTATGCAGCATTTCAATATGTTCTTCTTAGGCAGATCCAAGACCCCTTTCATGCATTGAAGGCGCTGGCTGGTGGTGTCGGAGTGCTGAAGGCAGGTCATGAGAGCACAGCCACCTGCCCTCGCAGGCTCACAGAGGGACACCTTGGATCTTTTCTTAGTTCTATTATTTGTCCTCTCCAAGTTGGAATCATCTCATCCTTTCTGAATCTTGTATTTTCTGATCTGTAAAAGGGGTCAGGACTGTTTGTCAGTGGAGCATCTCTATATCTGCCTTCTGAGTGCTCTGGCAGAAGTTGTTTTTCTAAACCTCGGACCCGCTTTGGCACTGAAGCAGGTTTGTTGGCACGAGACTGACTAGCAGCCACAGAGAGGGAGCATCCTGTCTGTCTCACTTGGATTCTGCCCTGAGGACTCACAATCTGTTTTCTTCTCCCTGCAGCACCAAGTACCCTAACATTGCCCGACGAATGAGAGTGGACAGAACAAGCTAGGCTTCTGGCCCACCCATTCCTTACCCTTGGCCCTTGACGAAGACCTTTCTGCTGAAAAGGCCAGTGAGCCTGGGCACCCCTGGCTCAGGAGGGCAAGTGGCTTCCCAAACAGAATGATTATTTGGGAGACCACAAGACTGAGTCCCTCTTGACTAGACAGTAACTAGATAACCTGGTTGGAAATTTGATTAGCATCTTCCAGATTTTCCATATTGAGGAGGGAATTATCACCAGCAATTTGAAAGCCTAATTTTCTGTGTTTATCACCATGGTGACTTTGCTTTTTAAACTATTAGGATTCTGCCAGGGCAAGACTTGGAAGTGGCACGAGACTGTGCTCTGCTGCAGAACAGGATGTTCTCACATAGAAGTTCTGCCCATTTCCATTTCCATCTAACACTCACATCCACACACATTTCCTTATGCGACAACTTCCTTGTTCCTCCTCGTGATGCAATTTCATGTATATACATTTCCATGTACCCCTCTATCGTTAGTCACCAGATGTGGGCCCCCAAAGAGGGGTGTAACCTTGGGTAAGGCAGCTCCCTTTGGACAAGGGCAGTTTCTGGGGAGGCACTTGTGATCTGTCAGCACCAGCACTCTGAATGTGTCTCAGTCTTGAAGGGGGAGTCCGGGTGGTGCACCACAGCATCCACCTCTGCATTGATTCTCAAAGCGTGTCCTCTAAGTGTGTCCTCTGACCGTCAGCATCTTCATCACCTAGGAAATGCCAGCTCTTGAGCCCCACTCCAGACCTAACTAATCAGAAACTCTAGGGGTGGGCTCAGCAATCTGTGTTTTAACGAGCCCTCCAGGTGATTCTGATGCACGCTTAAGTTTGAGAACCACTGCATTATAAAGCTATAACTTTTTATTCATTTATTTAGGTATAATTGACATAACCTTATATTAGTTTCAGATGTACAACATAATGATTCAAGATTTGTATATATTGCAAAATGATCCCCACTGTAAGTCTAGTTATCTGTCAGCAGACATAGTTATAAAGTTTTGTTTTCTTGTGATGAGAACTTTTTTTTTAAAGATTGGCACCTGAGCTAACAACTGTTGCCAGTCTTTTTTGTTTTTCTCCTTTCTTCTTCTCTCCAAAGTCCCCCAGTACATAGTTGTATATTCTAGTTGTGAGTGTCTCTGGTTGTGCTATGTGGGCTACTGCCTCAGCATGGCCTGATGAGTGGTGCCATGTCTGCACTCAGGATCCGAACCAGCGAAACCCCGGGCCACCAAAGCGGAGCGCGCAAACTTAACCACTCGGCCACAGGGCCGGCCCCTGATGAGAACTTTTAAGATTTACTCTTAGCAACTTTCAAATATGCAATACAGTATTGTTAACTGTAGTCACCATACTGTACATTATGTCCTCATGGCTTATTTATTTTATAACTGGAATTTCTACCTTTTAATCCCCTTCACCCATTTCACCTACCCCCCTCTCCCTGCCTCTCGCAACCACCAATCTATTCTCTGTATCTATGAGCACATTTTTTTTTTCTTAGATTCCACGTTATAAGTGAGATCATAGGGCATTTGTCTTTCCCTGTCTGACTTATTTCACTTAGCATAATGCCCTCAAAATCCGTGCATGTTGTTGCAAATGGCAAGATTTCCTTTTTTTGTGGCTGAATAATATTCTATTGTATATATATATGCACCACATTTTCTTTATCCATTCATCCACTGATGGACACTTAGGTTGTTTCCATGTCTTGGCTATTGTGAATAATGCTGCAGTGAACATGGGGGTGCAGATACATTTTCAAATTAATATTTTTGTTTTCTTTGGATAAATAGCCAGAAGTGGAATTGCCGGATCATATGGTAGTTCTATTTTTAATTTTTGGAGGAACCTCCATACTGTTTTCCATAGTGGCTGCACCAATTTACATTCCCACCCACACTGCATAAGGGTTCCCTTTCCTCTACATCCTTGTCAACACTTGTTATTTCCTGTCTTTTTGATAATAGCCATTGTAACAGGTGTGAGATGATATCTCATTGTGGTTTTGATTTGCATTTCCCTGATGATTAGTAATGTCAAGCACTTTTTCATGTACCTGTTGGCCTCTGTAGGTCTTTGGAAAAATGTCTGTTCAGAGCCTCTGCCCATTTCTTTCTCCTTTTTTTTTTTTTTTTGAGGAAGATTAGCCCCAAGCTAACATCTGCCACCAATCCTCCTCTTTTTGCTGAGGAAGATTGGCCCTGAGCTAACATCTGTACCCATTTTCCTCTGCTTTATATATGGGATGCTGCCACAGCATGGCTTGATGAGTGGTGTGTAGGTGTGTGCCCAGGATCTGAACCTGCAAACCCCAGGCTGTCAAAGCAAGAGCACGCAAACTTAATCACTATGCCACCAGGCCGGCCCTATTCTGTTCCATTGATTTGTGTCTTTTTTTATGCCAATACCATACTATTTTGATTACTATGGCTTTGTATTACAGTTTTAAATCAGGGAATGTGATGCCTCCAGCTTTGTTCTTTTTCAAGATTGCTTTTGGCTATTCGGGGTCTTTTGTGGTTCCATACAAATTTTAGGATTGTTTGTTGTATTTCTGTGAAAACGCCACTGGAATTTTGATAGGATTGCATTAAATCTGTAGATTGCTTTGGGTAGTATGGACATTTTAACAATATTAAATCTTCCAATCCATTAGCACAGAATATCTTTGCATTTATGTGTGTCTTCACTTTCTTTCCTCAGTGTTTCATAGTTTTTCAGTGTGCAGATCTTTCACCTCCTTGGTTAAAGTCATTCCTAAGTATTTTTATTCTTTTTGATGCAATTGTAAATGGGATTGTTTTCTTAATTTCTCTTTCTGATAGTTCATTATTACCATATAGAAATGCAACAGATTTTTGAATATTGATTTTGTATCTGTAACTTTACTGAATTTGTTTCTTAGTTCTAACAGTTTTTTAGTGAAGTCTTTAGGGTTTTCTATATATAATACCATGTCATCTGCAAATAGTGACAGTTTTACTACTGCTTTTCCAATTTGGATGCCTTTTCTTTCTCTTGCCTAAATGCTCTGGCTACAACTTCCAATACTATGTTGAATAAAAGTGGTGGGAGTGGACATCCTTGTCTTGTTCCTGATCTTAGAGGAAAAGCTTTAGGCTGTCACCACCGAGTATGATGTTAGCTGTGGACGTGTCATTATTATGATGTTGAGGTACATTCCCTCTATACCCACTTTACTGAGAGTTTTTATCATAAATAGATGTTGAATTTTGTCAAGTGCTTTGTCTGCATCTATTGAGATGATCATATGATTTTTATTCTTCATTTTGTTTGTGTGGTGTATCACATTGATTGATTTGTAGATGTTGAACCATCCTTGTATCCCTGGAATAAATCCCACTTGATCATGGTGTGTGATCCTTTTAATATATTGTTGAATTTGGTTTGCTCATATTTTGTTGAGGATTTTTGCATTATGTTCGTTAGGGATATTGGCCTGTAATTTTCTTGTGGCATCCATGTCTGGTTTTGGTATCAGTGTAATGTTGACCTCATAAAATGAGTTTGGAGGTATTCCCTCCTCTTCTATGTTTTGGAAGAGTTTGAGAAGGATTAGTATTAATTCTTTAAATGTTTGGTAGAATTCACTGGTGAAGCCATCTGTTTGTGGCTTTTTTTTTTGTTTGGAGGGTTTTGATTACTGATTTCAATCTCCTTACTAGTTACTGCTCTGTTCGGGCTTTCTATTTCTTCATGATTCACTCTTGGTAAGTTGCATGTTTCTAGGAATTTATTTATTTCTTCCAGGTTGTCCAATTTGTTGGTGTATAATTGTTCTAGTAGTCTCTTATGATTTTTTGTATTTCAGTGGTATCAGTTGTACCATCTCATTTCTGATTTTGAGTCCTCTTTTGATGAGTCTAGATAAAAGTGTGTCAATTTTATCTTTTCAAAGAACCAGCTCTTAGTTTCATTGATCTTTTCTATTGTCATTTTAGTCTCTGTTTCATTGATTTCTGCTCTGATCTTTATTTCTTCCTTCTACTAACTTTGAGCTTCATCTGTTGTTCTTTTTGTAGTTCCTTGAGCTGTAAAGTTGGGTTGTTTATTTGAGATCTTTTTTTTTCTTCCCCTCCCCAAAACCCCAGTACATAGTTGTATATTCTAGTTGTAAGTCCTTCTAGTTCTTCTATGTGAGCCGCTGCCAAAGCATGGCTACTGACAAATGAGTGGTGTGGTTCTGTGCCTGGGAACTGAACCTGGGCTACTGAAGCTGCATGTGCAGAACTTTAACCACTAGGCCATCAGGGCTGGTTCTTATTTCTTGATTTAGGCATCTGTTACTATGGATTTCCCTCCTAGAACTGCTTTTGCTGCAACGCATAAATTTTGGTATGATGTATTTCCATTTTCACTTGTCTTAAGGTATTTTTTTTATTTCCCCTTTTATCCCTTGGTTGTTCAGTAGCATGTTGTGTTTTTTTCTTCTTCTTCATCTTCTCCCCAAAGCCCCCCAGTACATAGTTGTATATCTAGTTGTAGGTCCTTCTGGTTGTGCTATGTGGGATGCTGCCTCAGTATGGCTTGATGAGCAGTGCCATGTCCATGCTTAGGATCCGAACCGGTGAAACCCTGGGCTGCTGGAGTGGAGTGTGCAAACTTAACCACTTGGCCACATTGCTGGCCCCCAAGCATGTTGTTTAATTTCCACATATTTGTAAATTTTCCAGTTTTCTTATTGTAATTGATTTCTAGTTTCATAACATTGTAGTCAGAAAAGATGCTTGATATGATTTCAGTTTTCTTAAATTTATTAGGACTTGTTTTGTGGCCTAGGGTATGATCTATCCTGAAGAATGTTCCATGTATACTTGAGAAGAATGATATTCTGTTGCTTTTAGATGGAATGTTCTGTATATATCTGTTAAGTCCATCTGGTGTAACATGTCATTTAAGGCTGATGTTTCCTTATTGATTGTCTGTCTGGATGATCTATTCATCAATGAAAGTTGGCTATTAAAGTCTCCTACTATTGTATTGCTGTCTGTTTCTCCCTTTAGGTCTGTTAATATTGCTTTATATATTTAGGTTCTTCTATGTTAGGTGCATAAATATTTACAAATGTTATATCCTCTTGTTGGATTGACCCTTTTATCACTATATAATACCCTTGTCTCTTATTCAGTCTTGTTTTAAAGTCTATTTTGTCTGATATAAGTATAGTTACCCCAGCTTTCTTTTGGTTTCCATTTGCATGAGATATCTTTTTCATCCCTTCACTTTCATTCTGTGTGTGTCCTTATCTGAAATGAGTCTCTTATAGATATCATATAGATGGGTCTTATTTTTTATCCATTCAGCCACTCTAGGTCTTTTGATTGGAGAATTTTGTCCATTTACATTTAACATAATTATTGATAGGTATGTACTTATTGCCTTTTTGTTAATTGTTTTCTTTTCTTTTTTTAAAGATTGGCATCTGAGCTAACAACTCTTGCTAGTCTTATTTTTTTTTTCTTTTTCACCCCAAATCCCCCCAGTACATAGTTGTATATTTTTTAGTTGTGGGTCCTTCTAGTTGTGGCATGTGGGATGCCGCCTCAGCATGCCCTAATGAGTGGTGCCATGTCTGTGCCCAGGATTCAAACTGGTGAAACCCTGGGCCGCCGAAGCAGAGTGCGTGAACTTAAGCACTTGGCCACGGGGCCGGCCCCTGTTTTCTCTTTTGTAGTTCCTCTCTTCCTTTCTTCTTGCTCTTTTACTTTGTGATTTGATGATTGTCTTTAGTGGTATGTTTACATTACTTTCTCTTTCTCTTTTGTTTATCTACCATAGGTTTTTGCTTTGTGGTTACCATGAGGCTTACATATAACAACTTTATAACAGTCTATTTTAACTTGATAACAACTTAAGTTTGAATGTATTCTAAAGCTCTACATTTTTACTACCCCCCACCATGTTTTGTTTTGTTTTGTTTTTTTGAGGAAGATTACCCCTGAGCTAACATCTGCTGCCAATCCTCCTCTTTTTGCTGAAGAAGACTGGCCCTGAGCTAACATCTGTGCCCATCTTCCTCTGCTTTATACGTGGGACACCTACCACAGCATGGCGTGCCAAGCGGTGCCATGTCCACACCTGGGACCCAAACTGGCAAACCCCAGGCCGCCAAAGTGGAATGTGTGCACTTAACTGCCATGCCACCAGGCCTGCCCCTGTTTTATGTTTTTGATGTCACATTTTACATCTTTTTATCTTGCATATCCCTTAAATAATTATTGTAGTTAGTTATTTTTACTACTTTTGTCCTGTAACCTTCATAGTAGCTTTATAAATGATTAATCTACCATTTTACATTAAATTATCCAAAATTTTACTATAATTTACCTTTACCAGTGAGATTTATACTTTCATATGTTTTCGTTTTACAAATTAACACCGTATTTTTTTTCTTCTTCTTCTCCCCAAATCCCCCCAGTACATAGTTGTATATTGTAGTTGTGGCACGTGGGACGCCGCCTCAGCATGGCCTGATGAGTGGTGCCATGTCCGCACCCAGGATCCAAACCAGTGAAACCCTGGGCGGCCGCAGTGGAGCGTGTGAACTTAACCCCTCGGCCACAGGGCTGGCCCCAACACCCTTTCTTTTCAGCTTACAAATCTCTCTTTAACATTTCTTGTAAGACTGGTTTAGTGGTGATGAACTCCTGTAGCTTCTGCTGTTCTGGAAAACTCTCTCTCTCTCCTTCAAATCTGAATCATAACTTTCCTGGGTGGAGTATTCTTGATTGGAAGTTTTTTCTTTCAGCGCCTCGAATATATCCTGCCACTCCTTTCTGGCATGCAAAGTTTCTGCTGAAAAATCTGCTTGTAGTCTTATGGGGGTTCCCTTGTACTTAACAAGTTGTTTTTTGCTTGCTGCTTTTAAGAGTCTCTCCTTATCTTTTTAACTTTTGACAATTTAATTATAATCTTTCTTGGTGTAGGTCTCTCTGGGTTCACCTTTTTGGAAATCTCCAGACGACTTGGATCTGGATATCTGTTTCCTTCCCCAGGTTAGGGAAGTTTTCAGCCATTATTTCTTCAAATAAGTTTTCTGCCCCTTTCTCTCTTCTCCTTAGCATACCCTTAGATGTGTGCCAAACTAGAAGCCTGCCCCTCAGGCCAAAGCTCCAGGACAAGCAAATAGGCCTCTCTGACAGAAAGACTAGGGGTGTGCTCCAATCTGCTCTCTGGGCACTGCCCTGGGGGTGGTAGCTGCCCAAGAACTGTCTCTCCATTTGTTAAAGTCCCATGGGACCAAGAACACAAGCTGTGGTGGCCACCAGAGCCAGCCGAGCAAGGCTGCCTAGGCGGCAGCCACAAAAACCAAGGCACCAGACACATGTAGAAGCTACTCTCTGGGAAATACTGGAGTTTGGCAGAGGGAGAGCATGAACATAGCACTCACCCTCCGAGGTCTCTCAAGAGGATTACACTGGGTCTTTACATGTGTGTTTAATTAAAAGCCTGCCCCTCAGGCTGCAAGCTATAACTATTTTTAACGCTTTTTAAAACACTATTTTAAATTGTTAAATATGCACATGTCATATGACCCAGCCCTTCCACTCCTAGGTATTTAAGCAAGAGAAAGGAAGGCATATGCCCACACAAACACCTATACACGAATGTTTACATCTACTTTACTTGTAATAGCTTAAAATTAGAATCAACCCAATTTTCATCAGTAGGTGAACAGATAACAAACCATGGTATATCTACATAATGGAATACAACTCGGTGATAAAAAGGAATAAACTATTGATATATGCAGCATGGATGAATGTCAAAATAATTATGCTGAGTGAAAGCCAGACCAAACAAACAAACAAAATCCCTATATTGTATGATTCTATCACATAAAAGTCTAGAAAATGCAAAATATAGTAACAGAAAACAGATCAGTGGTTGCTTGCAATTGGGGCTAGGGTGAGAGATGGATGAATTACAAAGGAGCATGGGGAAATTTTGATGGGGGTTGATGGATATGTTTATTATTTTTTGGTCATGGTGTCTCAAGTTTATACATATGTCAAAACTCATCAAGTTGTATATCAATTTGTATGTCAGCTATGCCTCAACAGAGCTGTAAAGAATAAAGTGTGATGGTTACCTAGGAAAGGCAGAGGGACAGGTAGGGGAGGAATACATTTTTAATGATACCCATTGGTGCTCATCATACTGTAATATAAGTTAATAAAATAAGAGGGCCAATGTGGAAGAGAAAGCAAAATGAAATTTCAAATTGCTCTCCTCCACACCAGCACTTCCTGTAGTTGGCGCCCATGGCCGCGGCCACATCTGCAGTGCTGGTCTTTGTGAAGCATCTCCTGCGTCTGGCTTAGCTGTGGCACTCCCTGTGGTGTCCAGCCCATTGCACACCGTCTCTCACACTGCTCGGTTGACTGAGGGCACATGGAAGAGACTAGCTCGTTTTGCATCTCTTTTTTTTTTTTTTTTAAAGATTGGCACCTGATAACAACTGTTGCCAATCTTTTTTTTTTATTCTTCTTCCCAAAGCCCCCCAGTACATAGTTGTATATTCTAGTTGTGAGTGCCTCTGGTTGTGCTGTGTGGGATGCCACCTCAGCATGGCCTGACCAGCAGTGCCATGTCTGCGCCTAGGATCCGAACCAGCGAAACCCTGGGCCACTGAAGCCGAGCATGTGAACTTAACCACTCGGCCACGGGGCTGGCCCCTCATTTTGCATCTCTTGCGGGCCCAGTAGGCAGTGCCTTACATTTCATGGATATGTTGTGGTCTTCTGAATCTCCTCCTTTCAAAAATTTATCTCTTTTTTGGCCAAAATGGTACTTTATCTCTCACACCGTGGGTTATGTGTCATTAATGAAAAGCTGAGACTTAGATTGACATTTCTTACTGGTGCATTCTTTAAATGCACATCTAGTATATTTAGCATGCCTTCCATTTCCTAGATTTATTCTAGTCAAACCCAATTTAGTAGTAAGAACCCAGGGAAGGGGGCTGGCCCGGTGGCGTAATGGTTAAGTACTCCGCTTCAGCAGCTTGAGGTTTGTGGGTTCAGATTCTGGGCGTGGACCTATGTACCGCTGATCAAGCCATGCTGTGGCGGCTTCCTACATACAAAATAGAGGAAGATTGGCAACAGATACTAGCTCAGGGACAATCTTCCTCACCAAAACAACAAAACAACCCAGGAGGAATTCTGTTGTATTTCCTGATTGGCCACATTCTTGCCTTCTTGTCTTCCTGCAGATCTGATTTGTATCCACTGTGATCACTCATTTAGGACTTTTCAGATCCAGACCCAGCACTCCAGAGTAACTCCTCACAAGTGAGTAGCCCCAGCACCACTCTGTCTGTGGAACTGGGTATTCTTGTCTGACTGCACTTCCTTTGGGCGTCCACACATGCACGGGGATAAGCACACTGCCCAGGGAACACAGACTGTAAAGCAGTGTGATTTTGCAGTGACAGGAACTGATGTGTCTAAAACCTCAGGAAACCAATCATTTTCTTTCTTATTGTTACTAATTTGCTATGTAAACAGTATATAATATTGAATGTCTTTTATAGTAAACCCTGTACAAGTGAGAAAATATATCTTCAAACGTTAAACTAAGCTAATTTGAATTCCAACACACATCTGAAGCCAGCTTCATCTTGGAGCTTAGAATTGGCTGAGGACAGTGAAGTTACCACTTAAGCATACCCAGGGTCAGGTCAACTGAAATGCTCATTAACTTAGACAAATGAATTTTTGAGACGATGGCTTTCAAATTGCCTGGGATTATTTCCATGGAAATGCCACAGCACAAGTTACCCAAAGCTGGTTTGATTTCCAAAGTGATCAGATGTCACAAATATGATAGGAGTTAGCTGTTTTTAAATAATAAAGGGCTAAAGTGATCATATATCCTGCCTTTTCTGTAACTCCTTTATAAAGGCAGTTCATTGAATATATTACCTCATACGATATCATTTTGATACCTTTGTAAGATCTCTATGTCGAGAATTAGGTCTAGGGAAATAGAGCCTTCGTAGCCGTGGAGGCGGGCAAGAAGTGTATGAAGAACACGGCTGCATGAGGGATCAGAATTCATTTACTGAGGAACGCCACTCCTTCAGGAAGAGCAAGACCCTGCGAGATCGTTGTTCAGGAACCAGTTGAGCATGTTTCTGTCTTTAACTTATCCTAAAAGAGGATGATGAGTTCTATTTTCCATTTAGGTTTTTTTTTTTTTTTTTTACAATCATTGGAGAGCTGAGTTTTACATTGATTTTACATATTGGCATCTTAGGCTACTTTTCCTAACTGTTAATCGATAGAAAATGATTTGTCTACATCCTTGAAAGAATGTACTCTATTATAGAAAATAACCATTTCTAATCCTTTCACCTTCCCATTCCACAAACACGGCAGAAGGCTGTGATGACTAATGTTTGAACTACTGACAGATACCTGTATTTTGCAGGAAGGAGACTGTAATTTCGGATTCCTTGGTGGAGGAAAACAAACATCTGGTCTTGCTTCCAACGATGCAAGTGTGATTGCCGGCGTCTTCATGAGCTCCAGAGGTCACAGCACACTACCACGGACTCTCATGGCCCCTCGGATGATTTCTGAGGGAGACATAGGAGGCATTGCTCAAATCACCTCCTCTCTCTTCCTGGGCAGAGGCAGTGTGGCCTCCAACCGGCACCTCCTCCAGGCTCGTGGCATCACCTGCATCGTTAATGCTACCATTGAGATCCCCAATTTCAACTGGCCCCAATTTGAATATGTTAAAGTGCCTCTGGCTGACATGCCTCATGCCCCCATTGGACTGTACTTTGACACTGTGGCTGACAAGATCCACAGTGTGAGCAGGAAGCACGGGGCCACCCTGGTGCACTGTGCTGCTGGCGTGAGCCGCTCGGCCACCCTCTGCATAGCTTACCTGATGAAATTCCACAATGTGTGCCTGCTGGAGGCGTACAACTGGGTGAAAGCCCGGAGGCCTGTCATCAGGCCCAACGTAGGCTTCTGGAGGCAGCTGATAGACTACGAGCGCCAGCTCTTTGGGAAGTCAACAGTTAAAATGGTACAGACACCTTACGGCGTAGTTCCAGACGTTTATGAAAAAGAGTCCCGACACCTGATGCCTTACTGGGGGATTTAATGCCGCCAGCACCTGCATCAGCAGCCCCTCGAGCAGTACCAGCATCTGCTACACACCGTCTGCTCCCCTCTTCACCTTTCTTTTCAAACGGTTGACTTTTGGTTCTCCCTGAAGTGTTTTTTACACTAGGTGTTCAAGTTTATTTTAAGAGATAGGGAGGGGAGGAACATAAGGGGAATGCATACATTGCTAGTAACATTTTTAAAACTAACATTTTGGAATAATGTTTATGAAAATCTTTAACTGGCTTTTAATCATTTTTAACAATTTGAACAGTTTAATAAACTGTTTGGTTCTGCTCTATTCTGAATCTCATGCCTTTTGGCATCATGGCAGGTGCAGGAGGAGCTCACTGCAAAAATCACTTTGGGCCCCGATTAACCCTTTAGAGACAAGCTTTGCCCAAGGCTGCCGACCAAATAAATGCTTAGGGAAGATTGATACCAGCTTCAGTCTCTACTGGATTAGCCCTACTCTTTCCTTTCCCCTCGATTATTTAGTGACTCTGTAAGTTAAAAAAAACAAAGAAACCTTTATTATTTAGCTGTTAAGTAATTATAATGAAATCTGCTGCAAATACCCTCTTGGAATCAATGTGCCCCAGGATTATATTAGCATTATTTTTAATAAATATATCTGCATAACATATTAGAATTTTTACTCATAAGAATTTCAAAGTGCATGTGCGTGTGTATGTGTTGATGATGGAAGAAAGATGCTCTCCAACAACTGTGTTAAATATATGGCTCCTGTGACAATGATGAACACGACTTAAGACAGGCATCCCAGCTGAATCACGTCAGTGCTCCACATCCTTGCAGATGGGCAGATGGTAACATCATTCACGATGCTGGAACAGTGGAAAATGGCGTGGCGTACACACTCCCATTTTTAAAAGGTACTGGTTTCAGTTGTCTCTTGGTAACTGGAGTACATTAAAGCAGTGAGTCCTCCATCAGAGTGGTTTTTAACAAAAGGTGTGCCTTTCCTTGACTATTAACACACAAATACCCTAAAGCAAGCCTCAGTACAAGCTACACAACAGAATACAAGTGATAAGCAACAATGGCTTCCTTTGTTGAAACCTGGGAATGTCACCCAGTTCACTGCTCCTAATAAATGTGACAACACAGCTCATCAGGGACTTGGTAGAAGTTTAATTAGCTCTTCTCTGTGCTGTGCTCCTGGGAAAGTGATGGGAGTTACCAGGTTGCCCCTTTCTTTTAGGGAGAGCAGCCACTTGTCACAGCACTGCTTTATTTTACTTCATTTGCCAGGTAGATGGTAGCTTGCTTATCCATGGAATAATTTTCTAGATTTTTGGTCTGTTTTGGCAAGATGCCATAGATACAATGCCAGTGACTGCATATTTATATAAATTATATCTATCAGATTTTACCTAGTCTGTGGCAATCGTTTCCATCTAAATCCTACCTTGTCTCTTTTTCATAGCATTTGCCCACTTTTATAAACATGCACCATTATTGTCTAAATAGGAACTATTCCTATTTATTCTAGAATAAATTCATATTCTAGAATATGCTAGAATTCATATTCTAGAATAATTCATATTCTATTCTGGAATAATGAATAGTTTCTATGGGAAATCAGAGGAGCGCACAAATACCATATCAGCACATGGTCAAAAATCAATTGGAAGAACAACAGAAGAATCCTGTGGCTGTGGAGGTTACGGCGTCTTTACTATGAAGGCACACGTTAAGTCTGGTAGTCTCTGGACAAGAAGCCGAAAATAATCACTCTACTCTAGTAAGAGAACACCTGGTGACAGATGTTCCTGGTAATTAAGGAGAACTTCCTGCAGAAACCCTGGCAAATGCCATGATTGGGATGGAACTAAGAGCATTCTTAGCACTTGGGAAGCTTATCACCTTTCTAACCTAAATGTCAGAGTTTATCAGCTGGTCCCAAAGGAAGGTGTGGGGCCTAGGTGTTAGGGAAGTTTTATAGAGACACCAAGTGCAGAGCAAGCATTTTGAATTCCTGTAACATAAAGGCCCCATAATCTTTTCAAGGCTTAAGAACATACTAGTCTTTAAATAAAAGGCATCTTTAAACAAATGACAGCGGGGCCGACCCATGGCCGAGTGGTTAAGTTCGCACGCTCCACTTTGGCAGCCCAGGGTTTCGCCAGTTTGGATCCTGAGTGTGGACATGGCACCGCTCATCAGGCCATGCTGAGGCGACGTCCCACATGCCACAACTAGAAGGACCCACAACTAAAAATACGCAACTATGTACTGGGGGGCTTTGGGGAGAAAAAGGAAAAAAATAAAAATCTTAAAACAACAAAAAAAACAACAAATGTGTATGCACACAATATATTCAAATAATTCAAAATATGCAACCTATGTAGAGTGATAACTAGTAGACACAGGGAAAATAAAGCATGGGTAATAAATATCCTAACATACTCTGTGCCTCTTCTATCTCAAGCATGTCCAGACAAAAATTAAATTACATACTAAGCCATAAAATTTTTAAAGGCAAGATACAATACCGAAAAAGAAAAGTGCTTATTAATCACCACTCAAGCAGTGGGGCGAAGCTGCCTGCACAGTACACAGTATAGAAATGAGTAACCTTGGTTACTGTTTCCAAGGACACTGGGCTCTTGGCTAACGAGAGCTGAGGCAAAGCTGAATGCAGTGTTGAGTCATTTTAATAAACTTGCATAAATAAACTCAACGCAGTGGTTTTCCACACTCCCCAAATCCTTATTGGTGGTATCTCATAAACACTTCCACTATTAAATAGATACTTAAAGTAGTGAGTATTTTTCATAGCAAAGGCTTTTAGTTGATGTCTGCTGTATTTTTCTCTTTTGCACCTCCCATGGAGTGACTAAACCTATCATACTTCATAAGGTCAGCAGTGATTATACTTAGGAATTTTATCCGAGGCTTTCTGGAATATATCTAGGAACGGAAACCAACCTAGTTAACAGATGAGCATACTTTTTAAAATGTCATTAACACAACTAGAAGAACCCACAACTAAAAATATACAACTATGTACTGGGGGGGTTGGGGGAGAAAAAGCGGGGGGGGGGGGGGGGGAAGAAAAGTCATTGATACACAAGCCACTGTGACAATAATAGTCCAGATAGCATTTCCAAAAAATGTCTCAGCAATGTAAATTCCGTCAAACTGGGAGATATTCTTCTGGCAAAGGTAGATTCTGTTACCATGGTCTGTTATGGAAAGTACAAGGCTGATTAGAAGCCTGCTTGAATTGTGGGGCCATGCTGAAACTAGGTGCAGCACAGGCTGAAGCAGAGCACAGGGGCCTCAAGAAAAGCCTGCTGGGAACCAGCCTACTTGTGTTGGTCCTAACCCCACCAGCCCTGTGAAGGCAGAGGCTCTGGAGGCAGCAATGCAGAGACAGCCGTCTTGGTCATTAGCAGGGGAGATGTATGGCAACAAATGAGAAAAACAGGTTTATGTCGTCAACACTGCTCTGTGCATTCTGGTGCACAGCAAGGTAAAGCGGAAGCCTCCTCAACAGCTATTTAATGAAAATGTTCTATACCTTTCTTGGAGAAGATGGAGGGGAAAGCTGTAAAATGGAACAAAACTGAATTTCCTCAAACTTTGCCCTGAGAAGGGAAAATAATCTAATTATGTAAAGTAGCAATTACATAGACAAAAACAACTTCTTCAGTTTACAAATAAAAACAGTCTAGGTCAGACAGCCTAAGTCATACTAAGTGAAACATACCAGATTCAAAATCTCTTCATAAAGCATGTAATCAAAGATTCAGAGGAATGTGTGTCCTAGATTGGCATGTTCTTCCCAGGAATAACACAGTCTGTAACCACTTGGCTTTTTTTTCTGATTTTACGCATTCAGTTTAAGTGGCAAAGAAAATTCCCAACACCAGAGACCGTGTTCAAAATTGTTCAAAAACAACAATTTTCTTCCAATGCTTCTAAGTCATGTACTTCTACCATAAATACACGTTTTTCCCATTCTCACTAGGCCAGGAACTCCACCTTCTAACACTGAATTAATTTTCAGGTCTCTCATACAGATACAGTAGTATTGGTCCCTATGTGGTCATTTCTGGAAATTTGGACAGAGGCCACTCCACAGAGATTTCATTCAGCTGCCTTTCTAAATCTCGTCTGAAAAAAATACCATGTTCACAGTCTGTGTGTGAGGTCAAACAAGGTTTTCAGTGAAGCTTCCTGAGGGGAAGGCTATTTGTCCAGATACATAAGGATTTGGGCCTCTGTCAAAACGAACCTTCTTCACTGCAAAGAGCCCAGGCGTGTGTCAAGGAAAAGTCGTCTTGAAAGTTGATAGTTTTAGAAATGAATGAAAGGAGTAGAGAACTTGTTTAGCTACAACAAAGCTGGTAAATCTGCTCTCACCTACCTGCCACTGTCCAGTGGAGATGAGCAGAATGTTTTCTATAAAAAGACAGAACGTCAGTTTAATCACAATTTCCCCTTTTTATTCATTTCAGATATTGACAAACATTCTACTTCACAGGACAGTAAGTGTTCTGGATATAAACAAACACTGGCTCGAAACATTCTTGCCAATTCCAGTCCTACGATAATTTATTTTTCTTCAAATGTCAATTCTTCACAGCTTCAACACTGCAGCAGCGATTTATTCCTTAGATAAGGAAAACTGTGGTCCATATTGTAAAACATCTTAAGAGAACTAGAGATAAGCTAGCAAACTTTCGGTGCCACATGCAGTTTGGTAGGGCAACTTTACCTCAAATCCCAAAGACTGGCAGCGGGAACTAGGGACAAAGCTCATCTGCAGGAATGACAGGGAGCTTTCCGCAGCTTTTCTCTCCCTCTGCCTCTTAGGGAATTCTTCATGGAGCTTCACGGAGGTGAACTTTGCAGTACTCGCATTCTGTTTATTGGTCCCTGTCACCCAATGGCGTGGGACAGAAAAAAAGCCAGTTGGTACTTCACAGAGGAACTTTTCAGAGCAAATCAGGAAGGATAAGGCCAGGAGGTTTTGGTTCAACACAGTTGATCCAGAAGTTGGCACAGCTGGCGTGATACTGGTGTCCTCCATATGCCAGCTTGAAACTGTCTGTTTCTGAGTTGAATGCCTGCCAGAAACAAAGAGAGATGTGGGGCAAGTCAGGCTTCTGCGCTAAGAGCTGATCAGCAACCAGCACGTACACCTCTCCAGGTCACGGAGGCTGAGGCCAAATGGGCACACACACAAAAGCTGAGCAGGTGGCTCTAGGAATTCAAGGCAGAAAGGTTTTCACTGCTAATTAAAGGTATAAAAAAATCTTTACCATCAAACCCAGTTTCAGCAAAAGGAGGCCAAATCTTTCACAGAAAAGGCAGCCAGAGGCTATGGGGGGCTGGGGGGACATCACATGAGGAACTAAAATGGCCAAGGGCTGGGGATAATTTTTACCCCTCATTGTGCTGAAGGGCGCCCTTCCCCTAAGGCTGGCCTTTGACAATCCCTTAAATTTCTGTGGCTGACTGCAGTCCTATCATGAAAGAAAACAAAAGATTAGAAATCTCTTAGGGTCGGGCCGCCCGTGGCTGAATGGTTGGCTTTGTGTGCTCTGCTTTGGTGGCCCAGGGTTTCCCTGGTTTGGATCCCTGGCGTGGAGCTAACACCGCTTGTCAGGCCATGCTGGGGCAGCACCCCACATAGCAGAGCCAGAAGGACCTACAACTAGGATATACACAACTGTGTACTGGGAGGCTTTGGGGAGAAGAAGAAGAAGAAAAAAAAAAAAGAAAGAAGGAAGATTGGCAACAGACGTTAGGTGCCAATCTTACAAAGAAAAAATCTCTTAAGAGTCTAATGTCATTGGGAGCTGATAACTGAATTGACATAATTAAAAAGTCCAAATAGGTGTAGGGGTTTATATATATATATATAAAAAGATATTGAACACATAAGAGTTACTTCCAGATGAGGACATAATGCTTATAGGTAGCCAGCCCTGGTGGCCTAGTGGTTAAGATTCAGTGCTCTCACTGCTGTGGCCTGGCTTCATTTCCCAGTCCGAGAACCACACCACCCGTCTGTCAGTTGTCTTACACTGCTGGCTGCGTGCCGCTGTGATGCTGAAAGCTATGTCACTGCTATTTCAAATACCAGCAGGGTCACCCACTGTGAACAGGTTTCAGCAGAGCTTCCAGAGTAAGACAGACTAGGAAGAAGGACCTGGCCACCCACTTCCCAAAAAATTGGCCAGGAAATAGCCAAAGAATAGCAGCAGAGCATTGTTTGATATGGTGCTGGAAGCTGAGAGATGGCGCAAAAAGACTGGGCCGGGTTCCACTCTTGTGCACACAGCGGTGCTAGGAGTCGGAATCGACTGGGCAGCACTAACAACAAATGCTTACAGTAAGTTACAACCAGCCCGTCCTACCCTCAACCACTTCCTGGGTGTTTTCTAAAGCACTATAAGTAAATAAATAAAACAAAACTTTAAATCCCAAACAATTTGTTTTTGTCTGATAATAGCCAAATCCTGCAGCTCTTTGAGCTCATTCTGCGTCACTACAACTCCCAGTCTTCAGAAGGTGCTCATTCTATTACCCTGTTTATGACAGAGAAAAAGAACCACAACACCAGAAGCCAATTATGAGACACAAGCATGCAAACAAGACAGAAGCGGACCCGCACAGACACGTTAGTTGATTAAATCAAACGTTATGGGAAGGAAAATGACTCAGTAAAGGATTCATGATTGGAACGGTTCAGGATGGCAGTGGAGTCATCGGATTTGCCTTCCACACTCAAAATTAAGATGGAGATGCTAAGAAAATGTGTAACTGGTTCATACTTTTTTAGGATGTTCTTCTGCAGGCTTCTCTTCTTTCTGAAATAATGTTGAAACCATAACGTCAACAAAATTCCCAGAACAGGGCCTCTTGCCTCCAAACACATCAGGTTAGCCTCTTCTCTTTACCACCCCACCAGGTACAGGGTGCTGCGGGCCCAATGCGAACAGCATGCTCATTCCAAAGGCAAGATCTGCATCCGTTCCCTCGACAGCGTCCCCCACTGCCCTTTTGAAAGAATGCATCTGCTCCTGTGGTCAGAGTTCAGAGCTTCGTCAAATCCCTGCCTCCGGTCACAGCCCTTGCAGTGCAAAGGGCTAGAGGGGGCTGTTCCCCAGCTCCTATTAGGGAAGGGCTCTGCCATCTGCAAAGGGAAGGTGTGTGACTTACCCGGCTCCTCGAGTCCACGTTTAAAAGGCACACCCCACAAGCAAGTTCCTGAGCATTTTTAATCCCAGGCCGTAGCATACAAGAGGAAAAATCCAGTGAATTTTCATCTGGCTGTGAGGACAAGACAAATGGGTAAGAATCCAGCAATTCCAAATGCTCTTGGCTTCACTCTGATCACTCATCTGCAAAAGCTCGAGCAGCAAATTAAGCAAAGTCTATTACCACCAATACAATTAATCAATTTCCCACATGTTTACTGAGTACCTACCTGCTGGGTTCTACGTGCTGGGGATGCTAGCTTGAGTGAAAAAAGTGGCCTGTCCTCTGAGAATTCACAGTCCAGGGTGGGGGCCAGGTGGGTACTGGGCAACACAGTGCCGTGAGAGCCATATTAGGAGTAAGTACCGAGTGCCAGGGCACATGGGGCAGGGAGCGGGAGGTACTCACCTCAAGCCAACAGGAAGGAAAGGAGCCTGATGGCAGAGAATGCTTCCTAGAACTGAGACACATCCTGGCTGAGTCCTGATGGGTGTATGCTAAGCGAAGGCAATGGGGCAGGCTGGGCGGGGAGGGCAGGATATTTATTCTCCATCAAACAAGCAGCACAGGCAAAGGCCTCTGAGCAGAAGATCGGGTATAGGAAGAAATGCAAGCTTAGGAAAGGAGGTAGGGGATGAAACTGGGGCATGAAGGCCTTGGAAGGAATATGAGGGGTGAGACTTTATCCTGGAAAGCCATTAAGGGTTCTAACTGGATCATGACAGGATCAGGCATGTCTTATGGACAGATTCCATAGTTGCAGTGTAGGCGATGAATTGGGAGTGCAATCCTCAGGTATAGGCCTCAGTTACACAGCTGTTGTAGTGATCCAGGAGACACATACTGAAGGTCAGAACCAAGGCAGCAACAGTGGGGAATGGAGAGAAATGGACACATGAAAGAGCTATGAAGGCAGTAGAATCAACAGGCCTGGGGCATCTGCTAGGGGAGAGGCTTGGGCAACTGACAGGATTCACTGGGCACATGAGAGGAGAACCAAGTTTGGAGATGGAGACCGGGGAGAAGAGCTCAGTTTGGTACAAGCTGAACTGGAGCTGCCTGTGGACAGCCAAGTTCTGATGTTGTACAAGCAGGCAGGTGGAGATCCAGGTCCAGCGCTCAAGAGGGAGAGACTTGGAAGTCATCAGCTATAGACAGTGACTATGACAGCAGCTGATAACTTAAGCCCTTACTTGTGCTAAGCACTACACTAAGCTCTTTACATACATTATTTAATTCCTTACAGTAAACCTATGAAACATGGAGAGTGTAACCCAATGATTAAAAGGGCAGGTCCCAACTTTGGAAAGCCATTCATTTCTTAAAAGTTAAAATGTACATTTATGGAGCTGACTCGGTGTTACAGTGGTTAAGTTCACACATTCTGCATCAGTGGTCTGGGGTTTGCAGGTTCAGATCCCAGGCACAGACCTAGCACCGCTCGTCAAGCCACACTGTGGCGGCATCCCACATAAAACAGAGGAAGACTGGCATGGATGTTAGCCCAGCAACAATCTTCCTCAAGCAAAAAGAAGAAGATTGGCAACAGATGTTAGCTCAGGGCCAATCTTCCTCAAACACACACACACACATACACACAAAATACATTTATTATATGAGCTTGCAATTCCTATCCTAGATATTTATCCAAAAGAAATGAAAACCTACGTTAACAAAAGTCTCATACAGAATGTGTTCATAGTGGCTCTATTCGTATTAGCCAAAACTGGAAATAGCATGTTGTCTATAAACAAGAAAATGGATTTAAAAACCAAGGTATATTAATACAATGAATATTACACACTGATGCAAGGGGTCAAACTGATACAACATAGATGAATTTTTAATACGTTAGGAAGCCAGACACAAGAACATATATACTACATAATTTCATTTATACAAAGTTCTACAACAGATAAATCTATGGTGATGGAAATCTATGGAAAATAGATCCATGGTTCTATTTGGAATGAGATCACAGGATTGACTGGCAAGGGGCAAGAGGGAAGTTTAGGAGGTGATGAAAATACTCCATATATGGATGAGTTGTGGGCTACGTGGCTGTATGCATTTGTCAAAACTGATCCAACTATTCATTTAAGATCTGTGCATTTCATTGTATGTAAGTTATTCCTCAATTCAGAAAAACACTTGAATAACCAAACCAAAAAAAAAAACAAACTCAAAGCAAAAAAATGATTCAGAAGAGTTAGATTTTTAATGCGAAAAAATCTGATATACTTAAACCAATTTATTTTGCTTATATATGCCCTAGAGCAGAGTTTCTCAAACTTGGCACCACTGACATTTTAAGCTGGATAATTCTTTCTTGTGGGGCCTGTCTTCTGCACTGTGGAATGTTTAGCAGGATCCCTGGCCAATTTGGGGGCAAAATCACCCCCGGCCCCCACCATCAAGAACTGATTTTCCAAAGAGGAAAAAGTATGTGCATACAACCAATGCATATATACGAACACACACGTCTAAGTTTAGCGTAAACTTTAAAACTGACATGAAGGATGTGTAGCACAGAATTTACAAATAATAAAATATGCAATCATCCTTACTGCAAATTCCATATAGTTTCCTAATTCTCACAGAATGATTTGATTTTTGCCCAACTCTTGGATCCATAGTCAACCTACATGCTTTGCTTTTTTTGGAGGAAGATTAGCCCTGAGCTAACATCTGTTGCCAATCCTCCTCTTTTTGCTGAGGAAGACTGGCCCTGAGCTAACATCCGTGCCCATCTTCCTCTACTTTATATGTGGGATGCCTACCACACCATGGTGTGCCAAGTGGTGCTATGTCGGCATCGGCGAACCCTGGACCGCCGAAGCGGAATGTGCGCACTTAACCGCTGCACCACCGGGCCGGTCCCTGCTTGCTTTCTTGAAAGAGTGTAGTTCTGACCTGAATGTTGATGTTTTCATGTTAAGGACTAAGACCAAACAAGACAGATTTCAGAACTTCACTCGTCTGTCAAAGATGTGAGTGACTTCTTTGCTGGATCAGATAATAGTTCTCAAATACTGGAGACTATTTCCTTAACTTTTTGCTCTATTCACAATACAATGGCTACAGACACAGCATACTTTTAAGTTTAATCTGCATTAACATTCTCTATCATCATCTTAAGTCTAGACAATCAACAAAATCAAGCCCTGATTTGTAGCATTTGCTGATTTCCATGGTATAAATAGTCCCACCATGGTTGATTTCAAGCTACCAGCGTGAGGTCACTGAACATGGAGTTGGGAAGAGATGCCTGCAGTTCCATAGTGTAGTATTTCCACATATGGATATAACAGACTAGGGAGAGCAACTTCCCGGTTTGTGCAAGACTGTTCTGGTTTTAGCTCTGAGGAAATCTCTGAGCAAACCAGGACAGTACTTGTCGTAGGACAGACATAAATAACCTCAAAAGCTAAGGACTAAGCAGGCGGGAAAGGAAGTGAAGATGGAAGGGAGTTGAAAGGTACAAAGTAAAAGGGTCAAACAATTGTCCTGTCTTGAGCACCAAAAACAAGAGCAGCCCAAGTGACGTGTGAGAAAGTTGGAGGGTTACCACTTTGGGCTCAGAAAGATGTCTGAATTTAAGATTGCACAGGCCTTGCGGTCTGATGTGGTCATGCAAGTGGGTGGCTGAAGGGAGATGGGGAGAAGGGTCCTGGAGTCCAGATGGTCAAGGATCTGGGAGCCTGGTGCGCTGGCTGGTTTTCCTCATGGGTGCTGAGGTGACCCAGGATGATGGCAAATTCCTGCCAAAATAATAGCTACATTTTCTATAGTTATTTTAGGCTGAACCACTGAGGAGTTACTATACTGTTTTTGCATGTGAAAAATTGTATTGTATTATCCTTCCCCAGAAAAAAAAAATGGCTTCTGGGGCTGGCCCCATGGCTGAATGGTTAAGTTCATGCACTCCACTTTGGCAGCCCAAGGTTTTGCTGGTTTGGATCCCCGGCATGGACATGCTACTGCTCATCAAGCCATGCTGAGGCGGCGTCCCAGACAGCACAACCAGAGGCACTCGTAACTAGAACATACAACTATGTACTGGGGGGCTTTGGGGAGAAGAAGGAGGGAAAAAAAAGAAGATTGGGAACAGATGTTGGCTCAGGTGCAGCTCAATTCAGATGTGCCAATCTTAAAAAAAAAAAGGCTTCTGCCTAGAAAAATGTGTACATTATATATGATGTTTCCCATCCCTAATTTGAAATAATGAACCATGTACTAGCGCCACAAATCTTTCTTAAACTAACCTGAGCTATCCATTCAGATCACACCTAGGGAAGGAAGGAGCAAACGTTCTCAGAGAAGAAAAGGGGACGCGGATGGTTTCAGCTGTGTGCACGAGGACTCTGATCAAGGGGACTGAAGTAAACCTACCAGGCCTTAGCCCAGACAGAGAATAATTCTTCTTTTTTCTTTTTTAGTGCAATCATGGCCATTTTGGTCAAATCTAGAAGCAGGTGGCACTATCACATGTTTGCTGTCCAATTCTGTCATCTGTAAAATGGTAACACTGTCACTTGCCCTCCTTCCCTCCCTCAGTTGGTGTTGGGACCTTCACAGATATATAAAAAGTATTCTGGAAAGGGTACAATACTCTAAATGATTATCGCAATTATTCACTTTGACAAATAAAATCTAACAAGCTTTTTGAAGAGGTTAAAAATATAGTAGCACTTCTGTCATCTACATTATACATATTTATCATGTTACTGAATAAGGACTATTTGAGAAACAATTAGAATCTGGGAAAACTCTGAATCTTGAAATAAACCAAATTAATAAAAAAGTCCTTTAACATCTGTTTATCAAAGGCATAAGGGAAGCAAATGAAAAGATCATACTGTAATCTCCGGTAAAAATCATAAGGCTCTGCATAAATTACCCTGTGGTCAAATGAATCTTTCAAATGATAAAATTAACCTTTATAAATACACATCTATAAGGAGGGGATTGCTGTAGTACATAGTAACAGTGTGACACCAATCAACGGCTGTCATTCTATAAGAAAGTATGCCCTCTACATGCCACCTTAAACTGAACATCATTTAATTAGCTAATATTTCATGCATTTAGTAAAGACAAAAAAAATTATACATGACCTGCATCCACTGACAAGTCCTAGAGTCAGAGTGGGATATATAATCCTGAATCTTCAGCCAATAATAAACTGCTAAAATGGTGTCCAAGACAATCATTATTAAGGAAGAAGAGTTTGGTAGAAATTAGTGTTCTTCACCAATATCCTCATTTCGGTCTGCCAGACAAATGGTAGAATGGGCCTTCCCTGTCCTCTTAAATTAGGCATGGCTGTGTAACTTGCCATGGTCAATAGACTATGAGCATAAGTCCCAAGTGTCACTCCTGGAAGAAAGCCTTTAAGACCAATGTGCTATCTGTCATGTTCCCTTGACCCTCCCATGGTGACCAGCTATGTTGCATTCGGTGGAGGCTCTGTCAACCCAGACCCCTGAGTGAGAAGAACATGGCAGAGAGAGCCCTCTAACTTGAGATGGACATGTAGCAGGAGCAAGAAATAAAGCTTTGGTGTTTTATATTACAAAGATGGGGGAGGGGTTGTTTGTTACTGCAGCATAACCTAACCTAACCTGACTCATATAAAGAGTGATCTACACATAGGTTCCACAAGCAATTCTGTACTTTTGGTTTGGGTTACAATGTAACCATTTGGGTTACAATGTAATCATTCTTGTTACAATGTTTTGAATAATTTTTCCTATGGCTGCTATAACAAATCAGCACAAATTTAGTGGCTTAAAACAACATAAATTTATTCTCTTACAGTTCTGGAGATCAGAAGTCTAAAGTGGATTGGCAATGCTGTATTCCTTCCAGAAATTCTAGGGGAAGAATCTGTTTCTTTACCTTTTCTAGCTTCTAGAAACTGCCTGCCTGCACATTCCTTAGATGGTAGTCCCATCTTCCATCTTCAAAGCCAATAGCTTGGCATCTGCCAGTCTTTCTCTCTCTGCTTTGACTGTCATGTTGCTTTTCCTCACTCTTAGTCTCTGGCCTTCCTCTTGTAAGGATCCTTATGATGACACTAGGTCCACCTGGATAATCTAGGGTAAGTTCCTCATCTAGAGACCCATAACTTAGTCACATCTGCAAAGTCCCTTTCACCATGTAAGGTAACAAACCCACAGGTTCTAGGGATTGGGACATGGACACCGTTGGGGGCCATTATTCTGTCTGCCATCTCCACCTCCTGTCAACTGAGAACAGCCATGCAGAGACGTGATGAAGATGCCGTCTCCAAAACATTGTGTAGACTGGCAAGATGGCAAAAATGCTATCATTTATTTAAAAAAACTATTCTCCTGATAGACCACAGCAATAGGAAGTAAATACTCTGAAATTCACTGCTTATTTAACATTTTCATGAAAGGAAGGACAAAAGACTTTTATTCTACTGAGGATAACAGTGGAATTAAAGAACCTGCATGATTCTCCATTGACTAGAGGTCAGGAGAATAAGAGTCTTGTCTCTCGTCACAGATTTTATATGGCAAAAATGGATTCGTTTTTCTTTCCAAGACTGAGTCTTTCTTGTTCCAAACCGACTGAACTTCAACCCACATCCACGAGATAAAACCTTAGATAACAATACATTCATCTCACTAAAATAGATGATTTTTACCTCTTTAGAAAAAACCAGTTCCTTCACAGTCTGTGCCCAGAGGAGATATGCTTCTACCACAAGAGGGAGTTTTAGTCTAGGGATAAAGGGAGTACTAGAGAGAATGGGGAATAGAAAATTTTGTTAATAAAACTTGCAGCTTAAAGAAATATTAAGGAGCCACACTATGGAGTTTCAGACTGTGTGCTCTGCTTTTCCTAGCCCAAGCATCACTACTGCGATGTGGCACCAACATTCTGGAACTTTCTCACTGGAGAAAAGTGACACAGCCACCTTTTGATGGGATTAATTTCATGGAGTCTTCATGGGAAGAAACCAGTCTTTTTTAGCATCTTGGAAGCTGAGACTAAAAAGTACAGATTTTTAAATGATGATGTGCTTTCAAATCCCAGATTTGTCAGTTTCAGGCAAGTTTCATCTTCTCTGAGCCCCAATTTCTTCACCTGTGAAAACGAGGATTACGCTACTAACCTCATGGGACTGTTACAGGGATTAAATGAGAATGAATGTAAAGCATATAGTGCAATGTCTGGCAGGTTCTAGGTGCAAAATAAACAATAACTATTATGTTAGTATTACTGGAATCAAAGAACCAGACTGGCAATTTGGTTCATTAAGGAACTTTAAATTCTACCTAAAATGAAGCAATGGTATAAAGAGTTAAAAGCTCCCTATACAAACGACCTCCATCATGCCTCTCTCCAGCAATGAGTTCTCTGCTGTGAGCCTCTAATCCAGAGTCCTTGGAATTTGTATAGTTTTGTTCTAATGGAATTGAAGATGTTGGTTTGTGTGTCACTGACACTTATGCATCTATTTTTAGAGTGAAAGCTTCTTCATGACAGTCTCATCTTCTACTCCTTCTGTAGAATGTATGCTATTCCTCATGCAGTGGGCAATTAAAGTAAGTGCCAGAGACCGACAACTACCAGTTATCAAGAGGAAATGACATGGTATAATCAGGAAAAATACCTGAGCAGAGAATGACTGTTTTTCTGTCACAGCCAGCCTGGTGAAAAAGCAGTTATAACTGGAAGAGCATGGGTAATGAGAGAAATGAGTACTCGGTGGTGTTCACGTACAACGTACAGTGCATTCTGTGGGGTCTAGGTGCAGACTAATTAATCTCTATACCCTTACCTGGTGTCTAAAAAAATGTCAGGCAAAATCCCTCACTAGCATCAAGATGTGGATGCTAGAAACGGATGTTCCTAACAGGAGCCGGAATAAGAGGGCACGAATGCCTGGCCACTCTTCCCACGTCCCTCCGTTTTTGCCTCACTGAGGGACTTAGAACCACCACAAGTGAACAGGGCAACAGTCGCAAGTTATATGGGTGACAAACCCAATAGGCTTCCTTCGAAATTACAAAATCAAATTCCATGGCTTCTTTAAAAAAGTCTGAACAAAACTAATCCTTGGTGTAAAAAAATTAGAACAGGGATTATCTCTGAGTTGGGTGGTAACAATGAGGAAATGAGGACCATAAGGAAACTCTCTGGAATGGTGGACTATTCCAAATCTTGATGGGGCATGGGTTATATGCGGCATGCATTTGCATTTGTCAAAACTCACTGAATGGTATAACTAAGATTTTTGCAGTTTACTGTATATATATCTTACCAAAAAAAAAAAAAAGAAAAGAAAGAAAGGTCTAGAGAGGCAATCAGAGTGTGGAAGGCAAGCCTTTCTCACGAGCAGCTATAGCATCGCAGGAGCTTGGAAGTTTGGGAAGATGTACAAGGATGAAACTGGCTTCCATCTCACCCACTGACAGGAGCTACCTCAAAGAAGTAAACGCATGACAACAACCCAGGCCAGGATTCTCCCTAATTATCCTTTGCCCCAGATTGAAAAGGACTAATACATAATGAGCTTGGTTAATGCGCTTTGTGTTTTTTAATACCTTTTCTTCAAAGAGTTTGTGGCAAAGAAAAATGCTTTGCAATCATAGCCATCTTTTTCTAACAGCACCAGAAAAGAAGAGATGGGTTTGTATTTGAGAGTTCGTATAGAAATCTAGTTTTCAAAGCATTAATTACAACGAAAAACTGATTACCACCAAAACCAAGAACCTTAAAATAGGGGCCCGCCCCGTGGCCAAGTGGTTAAGTTCTTGTGCTCTGCTTCAGTGGCCCAGGGTTTCACTGGTTTGGATTCTGGGCGCAGACATGGCACCACTCATCAGGCCATGTTGAGGCAGCATCCTGCATGCCACAACTAGAAGGACCCACAGCTAAAATACACAACTATGGACTGGGGGGATTTGGGGAAGAAAAAGCAGGGAAAAAAAAAATCTAAGTGGAGGGGCTGGCCCAGTGGCGTAGTGGTTGGGTTTGTGTGCTCGGCTTTGGCAGCCAGGGGTTCGTGGGTTCAGATCCCGGGCACAGACCTATACATTGCTCATCAAGCCATGCTGTGGTGACAATCTACATACAAAATAGAGGAAGACTGGCACAGATGTTAGCTCAGGGACAATATTCCTCTCAAAAAAAAAAAATCTAAGTGGAAAGGGGGAGGCTTTTAAGCTACTCTGTTGTCCTGGAATACAAATAGAGGAAAACATGTACAGAAAAGAACTTGACTGCTTATATCAAGTTGCTGCCAGGATAGATTCCTGGTGTTTCTTCTCATTAACCTTGATGCTAAATAACAACCCACTCTCCCCAAAAAGGCTTTTGCACATCTCTGGTTTTACCCACCCAACTTGCCCAGTTCAAGGAGGCAACAGAGTGTAGAGGCTGAAAAAGCAGACTTCTGACTTTCAGATTGAATCCAGGTGGGTCTCACCAATATCTCTGTGCCTCAGTTTCTTCATCTGAAAAAGGGGGAGAATAATAGTCTCTACCCTCAAGACCACTGTGAGTACTAAGTAAACCACATCTATATAAATAGTTACAGTAAGCACGCAGTAAAAGTTGGCCAATGATGATACTCAGGCTTAATCTGGTCCATATTAGTACAAGGTCAGGAAGCAGAAGGTGGGTAAACTAGGAGAGACCCAGACGTATACTGATTTTAGATTAGCAAATTAATTAAATTAGTAAATTAGATTAGTTAGTTAGACTCCTAACGCTTGGCCTTAGATATCATGTTGCTATAAAAACATGGAACAAATGAGTTTTGAGGTAAGACCCTTGTAAGACTGAGTAGCCAGGCTCTGATGAACGGCAATGCTAACAGTGCTCTATGATAGGCGACTGGTAACTCATCCTGCTCTGTCCCACAGTCTCACAGGCACCCTCGCACACATCACTAGCCAACCAACTTCATTCGTGGCTGTAGCTTAGCAACGTTTTTTAAGAAGACCAGGGTTTCATCACCCAAACACAACCCGATTACCATTTTGGCATATTTCCTTCCAGCCCTGTAATAACAGTTCTGTGTTATTTCAAACTTTGTGCTCCTTTAAAAAATGGCTGCATAAAACACCCTATGAAGATTCACACAATTTATTTAGCTAATCCTCTAGGCTTGGACTTCTGGGTTATTTCCAATTTTTCACTTTTACAAGGAACAACTTGTGCATTTGACTTGCTTCTTTTTGTGAGTTTGTATTTAGAACTGTTGCTTTAGGAAGTTTTCCTAGAAGTGGAATTACTGAGTCAAGCACACTGAATGTTTGTAAATCCTTTAATTCATTCAGCTTTTACCGGGTATTTACACAGTGGCCGGCGCTGGGCTCACATTAAGAACAAAAGATCAACAAAATGTGGTCTTGCTCCTTGTCCTAAAGGAGCTCACAGGCAGGGGGAAAACACACTGCCAAACACCTCTTCCATAGGGTGGTACCAATTCATATTTCCTAATAGATTCCCTAAGGAATAGTCCACATTTTAGCACATCAACGCTATTAGGATTCAAATAAAGAAACCACACAAAAACTGGGCTTATTAGGAGTGAAAAATGAAGTCTTGTTTTAACTTGAATTAATGTTTACTGATAAGCTATGCCTACTCTTCTATGAATCACTTCATGTTTTTGCTCAGATTTTTACTGGGATGTTGGTATATTTCTCATTGATTTCTATGTTTTCTTTACAGAGCAAAGACCTGAGTCCATGATCAGTATGCAGTGCCACACTTTTTCCTAGTTTACCATTTAATCTATTTCCCACACAGAATGACCTTCACTAATTTGTACTTGGAGCTATGCCATTAGGTCTATATGGAGAGATTTCATAAGAAACTACTCAATGAAATCTGTTGCTTTATTTACTGAAAGGATATTTTTGAAGATACTGTAGGTTTTATTACTTTTCTCTTTATGAGAACCCACAAAAGAAATTTCTTTCTGATATTAGTACCAGAAATAATTGCACTTATCCTGAGTAGCGGGTTTACTGTGAGGTTGTGAACAGTCAGTCGTGGACCTGATCCGGTCTTCTTTACATCAGTTCCCGGGAAGGGTAATGTCAACTGTCCAGCTCACCACTAGCAAATGCAAGCATTTTAAAAGTGCACATTGGGGCTGGCCCGGTGGTGCAGTAGTTAAGCTTGCACCTTCTTCTTCGGTGGCCTGGGGTTCGCTGGTATGGATCCTGGGTACAGACATGGCACCGTGTGGCAAGCCATGCTGTGGTAGGCATCCCACATATAAACTACAGGAAGATGGGCACAGTGTTAGCTCAGGGCCAGTTTTCCTCAGCAAAAAGAGGAGGATTGGCAGCAGTTAGCTCAGGGCTAATCTTCCTCAAAAAAAAAAAAAAAGTACACATTTGTGGCACAATTTCATTCCTGGTTTTCTCTTATCTTCCCTACTTTCATTTTTCCCTTATTTTCCTTATCCATTTATCTAAAAAATTTAAATCAGTTATTAAAATTATGAGGTACAAAAATGCATATCTAGTTTGAAAAAAACTGGAAGGTTCAAAAAAGTATAAAACAAAAAGTAAAAAGTCCCACCAAACACTGTGTTAGAACATAACGAAAGAAAGGACACAGTCCTGCTTTTAAGGAGCTCACAAGCTAGTGGGCAAGAAATAAGTGAACACACAATTATCAACAAGCGTGGTAAGTGCTATGACAGACAGAAATGTGCTATGGACACACAAAGGAACGGCATCTGACTCAGACTGCAGGGCTCTTGGAATGACCTCTGGGGGAAATGATGCAGAGTCCAGAGGGAAAAGCAGTCTAACAGAGAAAGAGGCAAGGTCAGTCCAAGTGATAGAAAAGTCCTTACACACTGAGTTAAGGAGTTTAAACTTGATCCTGAAGACCAGAGAGCCTAGTGCAGGATTGCCAAGCGGATTTAAGTGACGTGATCAGATCTGCATTTTAGAAAGAACTGTCTGGTAGTGGTGTGCAGAACAGATTGATAGGGGATAGAAAAATGAACCAGTAACCCTAGCTATCTGGTCAGAAGCAACAGGGCCTAAATGATTTAATACATTAATAAAATAAGGTTTCCATTTTTCTTATATTTTTTAACTATTGCTAATATGTAAGAATGCTGTGAATTTTTGCCAAACTTACTGAATTTAACCTCATGAATCCAGATTTCTAGAAATATTTCACATCACCAAATAAAATTAATTTTATCTCTTCTTTTCAAGTATTTACACCTCATTTCTTATTGTATTGGTCAGAAGAGTATTCTTAAAAAATAACTACCCAAACTCTATGAGTTTAGGTCATAAATTGAAAGACAGTCCAAGGGAACAAAATAGAGATTTTAGAAATAATTTAAATTCTTTAAGAACTTAATATTACAAACCAACATGACAATAGTGAGAAGATTTGATGTTTAAGATATGTTGTTGGGATAGCTGGGTATCTACCTCGCTATCTGTACAGTGCAATATGAACTGCTTCCCACCACATGGCTGCAATCCTGTTGAGTCACAGAACTAAATGTAAGGAAGAAAAGGAAAGAAAATGGAATAGCATATTTATTCCAGCTGTGGAAGGAAGATAAATTTCTGACTATTGTGAAATAAAGGATATTATCAGAGACAAACTGAATAGGTATGAATATATAAAAATAAAATAGTTCTGCCCAATGAAATGTAAAAAAAAAAAAAAAAGAGGGAAGAAACAAAAGAAAAAAATAACTGACATAAGCTTACAAGTACGTGTGTGTGTATAAATCTATTACAAATATGAAATACGTATGTCAACAACCATATTTCATTGAATCAGTGGTTAAATGGTCAAGAGATAGATGATCAGTTTACACATAAAGGAAATAAAAATAGTAAATTATCATTTGGAACATTGGTTAACCTCTCAAGAAATGAAAGAAATGTAAAAAAACATCTTTAGGGAATCATTCACACAACTGTTAAATTAAGAAATTGACAGAAAAAGCGAGAACACAATGTGAAGAAAAGTCTACTTATACATTGCTAGTAGCACTGTCCACTAGCCCGAGCTCTCTGGCAAGCCATGTAATAAATGGAACCACAGCTGGACATGCATACACGCACCCAGAGGCCACAGACTTGGACCTCTTAAGTCGACTTGGAAGAACTATATCCTTAAAAGGGGAAAGAGTCATTTGTTTAAAGATATTCAGAGTAGAACTATTCTTTTTTTTTTTTATTTTTTTTTTTAAAGATTTTATTTTTTTCCTTTTTCTCCCCAAAGCCCCCAGTACATAGTTGTATATTCTTCGTTGTGGGTCCTTCTAGTTGTGGCATGTGGGACGCTGCCTCAGCGTGGTTTGATGAGCAGTGCCATGTCCGCGCCCAGGATTCCAACCAACGAAACACTGGGCCGCCTGCAGCGGAGTGAGCGAACTTAACCACTCGGCCACGGGGCCAGCCCCCAGAGTAGAACTATTCTTAACAGGAAAAAAAAATGAAAATAATCCAAAAACCTAAAAAAGTAAAAAAGGCTAACCAAACCACAGGATAGCAACAAGATGCACGAGACAGTTTTTTAGAAGGACACATATGGGGACATAAGTAACTAGAAGTGCAAAGGGAGGAACTCAAACCAATGCTTTGAAAACGTGCCTATATGTATGTGAATTAAGAAGGATGTAGACAGAGTGAATGTTATGCTACACTCTTATTTTATTTAGGTACAACGGGCCCAGGAGGTATCCAGAAGCCAACCTGGTACTATTCAACTAATGACACAAACGTTACCTCCTTGCTTTAACATGACCTGATACAGAAGGCACCTGCATCCGCCTAGCGCCATCACAGGAACACACACTCTGCTTTCCAGCTCAGGTTTCTGGAAAGGAAAGCACTGCTGACTTGTCTAATAGGCTTACCGTGAGTGTGGCAAGTGACATGAAGCCGATTAGGTTATTCCACACTTTATCGATGTCCTTGAGCAGCTGCTGGAGCTTCTCACTGCAGACCGCAGTGGCTTTGATCCCCAGCTCCACACGTTTCGTTACCCTGTACACCTCAACAACACCTGCCCGGGTGAGAGAGCAGAGTTAGGCGCTGGAAGTGGAAGAAAGAGCTGAGCAAGACAAGGCAGCATTATTGCTCGCTGGTATCTTAGTTGGAAACAGGATTATATCTGGACTGAGGTGAACTCACCATTCCTTGGGACCAATCCACCTCTCAACACTGCAGCATAACTTACTGGTAAGAGCATAGACTCTAGAGCCACACTGCCTGGGTTCAAATCCCAGATCTGCCATTTACTAGTAACTTTGAGTACTAGTAACATTTACTGTGTAACCTTCAGCAAGTCACATAACTTCTCTGTGCCTCAGTTTCCTCATCTTTAAAATTGGGATAATAATATCTCCTCAAAGGATGGTTGAGGGGATTAAATGGGTTAATACTGTAAAAGGTTAAAACAGTACTCGTAGAACAGTAGGCATTATGAACATATTAGCTTTTTCTTTTTTTTCTGGATTCTTTATGAGTCCATCTGTTTGAATTTGGGAAATAGCACTAAACTTGCTGAAAATGGGAATATTAAAAGTTTAAAGGAAGCTGAATGTCAATATCATCACTAAGTAATTAAGAAATATCTCACTCCTCTGAATGCCCAAGGATTTACATTTTTTCTGTGGCTTCATGTATTTTTTTTTTTTTTATTTAAAGATTTTTATTTTTTCCTTTTTCTCCCCAAAGCCCCCCCGATACATAGTTGTGTATTCTTCGTTGTGGGTTCTTCTAGTTGTGGCATGTGGGACGCTGCCTCAGCGTGGTCTGATGAGCAGTGCCATGTCCGCGCCCAGGATTCGAACCAACGAAACACTGGGCCACCTGCAGCGGAGCGTGAGAACTTAACCACTCGGCCACAGGGCCAGCCCCCCTTCATGTATGTTTTATACACTTAACAGGAAACAGAACAGTTCTTCTTCTGTGGTCTCTGAATTATGGCTGAACTTCAAGCAAGGATGATGGGGCCAAGGATCTCCACATTCCAAGGAGAGACACATCCCCAATCCTTGCCCAGCCTCTCTCTAAGGCTGGGAGAATTCCAGGGGTTCTTCAGAGGGGTACATCATCAGCCTTGTATACAGCACCATGGCTTCTCCTTCCTTTCCCAGAGGAAGGGCAGGAATTATTGCCCACCCTGAGCCAAGTGAGGGGGCTTCTAAGATAATCTTTCACAGACACTAGGAAACCTGCTACAAGGAAAGACAGGCAAGCCATGACCTGGTGAACACCTGTTTATGCAGCTGGACTGCACCAGTCTGAGCAGGAAAGCGGAACTAGAGTGAGGGGGCAGGAGGGAGGAGAGACCACCTCCCCTCAGTATCCACTCATCTAGCAAATATTTCTGAGTGCCTACTATTTGCCAGGCACTAGTCTAGGTGTCGGAGACACAGCAGTGAACTAAACTGACCCAAATGCCTCCCTTCCTGGAGGCTCATTCCAGCGGAGGGAGGCGGATGACAGACAAGAACAGTACGTAAAATGCATCCGACATCAGAGGCGACAGGGTGAGGGAGAAAACCAAGCAGGAAAGGGACAGGAAGTGCCAGCGTGGGGAGAGGGGATAGTTTTGAGCAAGGGAGCTCAGGGAAGGCCTCACTGAGAAGGTGACATTTGAGTAAAGATCTGAAAAAGGTTAGGGTGCAGTCCAAGTGGCTCTGGCCACGGGTCAAGACCAGGCTTGAGGAGGAGAGGAATCCTGAACTGCAGAGATTGAGGTTTCAAATTGGACTGGGATGTTTAACAGCTGAAGGTGGCCAGGGAGGTAAGGAATCTGTGACGTCACAGATGGGGTAGAGAGGAAGACAACAGAGCCTGTTGACTGCAGACCCAATGATTTCATTTTTTTTTTTTAAGATTTTATTTTTTTTCCTTTTTCTCCCCAATGATTTCATTTTAATGCCTCACCTAGTCCGGACTCTTTGGTGAACCTGTAACACAGATGTAATTTTACGTTGTTGCTATTATGTGTCTAACAAGGACTGGGAAACTTGGCCACAGAGACCCATGTCAAATAGCTGTTACTGCCCACGACTTAGGTGTCTTATCTACAAATGCAGATGCTACTTAGTGAAGTCATATTTAGCCTGAGAGATCTAGATTGAACTACTTAACATAAGGGAAAAGTGAAATTGCAAACTGTCATGATTTTGAATAAGAAAAATTAAAAGAACACACCTAATAAATATTCCATGCCTTGCGCTGACTGAATTACTTCCGTGCACACAGAACTACTACTGATTCCATTTAAGGTATCATTTGCCTTCTTAATGACCTACAAGAAATGAAATCACATCACCTTACATAATCAAGAAAAGTCATTGCAAATCAATTTACTACTAGCAGAAAATGCAATGGAAAAGCCAGGAGGTGTGAAAAAGCATAACTGACTCATGTGTGTATATGACTGTGCTGAAAGAAATTGGAGAATTTAATTTTAACCTTGAAGAAACAATCCTCCATTTCTTTGGAAGAGAAAAGGCAGAAGTTCTTTAGCTTAAATATTATTTTAATTTAGGCAGAGTTAAGGATATCGTTTTGTTGTTTCTTAAACACAGTGACGGATCAGGGCACAACTGACAAATGAGCCAGCGTCTGCTACCATGAAAGTGAAAGAAGCCTCTGAGGAGGGAGACTTCCCAGAAAGCTTCACTTTGCACAGGGCCATCGAGGGAGGGCTCTCCTCAGGGTGCCTCCGTCCCTTCCAATGAACCCAGGAGAAGGCAGAATGGCACGAGACAGCACTTCCATACGTGTGAACACCACAAAAGTGACATACTCACATCCAGGGCACTCCCCAGGCATCTCTGCCATTCATATGCATATCTCTCATTCTCCTGTGAATTTTATAAAAAGAACTGTGTTAAACCGGCAAGCTTCTGTCAATCAAAGAGCACTGGAAGGCCTTCTTTTTGTTAAAATCACTCTAGTTCAAGCAGTTTATCTTTTGAACCCACTACTGACTATTTAAAATTACTAACAAATTACTAACAAATGTAACTTCTGAGCATACGACTTGTGACTCTGAGGGAAATGTTTTGTAGCAGCTTCCCTCTGTAAAGCTTGCCTCATTTGTTCCAGTAATAGTGTAAACACTTCAAAGGCACCCTCCACTCCACAGTGACGATGCCGTTTGTGTGTCCACACGCATGTGTACAACAAGGAGAGTTAAGCCTGTTGGCTGTAGGAGGAAGACAGCATGGACTAAGACGCAGGCAGCAAACACACACAGAAGATCCAGGACATTTTTCCTTTTCTCTTTTGATGTTTTAACATTCACTAAGAGGAGAAAGTCTAAGTGCTCAGAAGGAATTCCCTTAAACACTGCCCTCCCTGTGAAGTCCCATGAATGACTTCAGTTTTAGGGTCACTGACCACTTTCAGTGGATGCCACACCTGGGAGTTATTTTCATACAGGGCTAACGTCACCAATCTTTCACTTTAATTACATATTCTATGTCTGGGGCCGTGTGACGTGCGGCCCGTCGCTTCCCCATGGGAAAGCTGAAAGCGTTTTTTCCTGGGCCCTCAGTGCTCCGCTGCTCCTTTTCCTGCCCCGCCCCCGACTCCCACACTGTGGAGAACTATCCGGCTCACCTCCACCTCTCCTGTCAGATCTTTGTACTTGTCACGGATGACAGGCAGAGCGGGCTTCTCACTCAGAGTGTTGGAACGGTCTCTGAAGGGCTGCTCCAAAGCCGGAGAAGGAGAAGAATGGCTTATTTCTTTATCACCAAGGCTCAAACTCCTCTTGTGAGACCCTAGGAGAAGTGGATGGCACAGTCAAAGGTTCTGATTACTCAGTTTAGTTCAAGCAGAGGCTCGTCCTTGCTAACACGGCCCTGTTCTTGAGATGCTCATGTCATGAGGCATTCAGAAACTCAGTCCTCGCTCATTCTGTCTGGCAAGCTGCATGCTGAATCCTTTCAACTGCTCTCTGGCTTGGTTTCCCTGCCTTTACTTTTCTCCATTATTCTTCTCTGATCATTACAATTCTTCCACAAATCTAAGTGCAGAATCATTGGAGCCTTGGAGCCTGGAGGACTAAAGTGTCTTTCTAAATATGAGTGCATAAGAGTTGTGTTGCTTTTCCAAGCATTCGTTATGGATTTGCAACAAGCTCTGACATACTCTCTCCATCTAAGGGAAATCAATGGGCCCTTCTGTCAAGGAGGGATTAAAGCAAAAGGGGTGAACTCAAATGCCTTCAGAGAGCAAAGAGTGAAGTAGGACAGTTGGAAATGGGGGGCGGTGGGGACTGTGGCACTGGGGACAGCACACCCCGTCTATTAGAGAGGGCACTGCTATGTAGCTCCAGCTGACTGTCAAGGGTGGGGAGACAGCACAGTATTGCCAGCTAGTATGACTTTTCAAGAAGATCCAGAGACCCAGATTGTAAAATCTCATCATTTTTATGTACTGGCAATTGCTTCACCCATTGAAAAACTTTCTGTATGGGTCGATCAAAACAGGTCTGCAGACTGGATTCAGATCCACAGCTACCACACCGCAGCCTCTGGATGAAAAGATACAGTCAGTAACCAGGGACAAGAGCAGAGCCAACTTGCCCACTAGTGGATCAAATCCATTTCTCTGCTCTTTACCACAGCACACCTCTAACCAAACGAGCTAATGAACCTCGGACTCTGCACTATGCTTATTTTTAGCCCAAAAAGCAGCTATCTGAGGGATACTGGTTTGACTTCGGGTCAGTCTCAGGGAAACCTTTTTTATAGCTATCTGTAATAGACTCTGATTTCAAACAGCAGAAACTCTATTTCCTGCTAAACCAGGGACCAACTTTTTATTCTAAGAAAGAACACCTAACACCTCTGTAGAAGAAACCACAACAGCAAAATCTATGGTGAAATCGACTCACCTTGAACAGAAAGGTCAAAGGTTGCCAGCTCACTTCTTATCATTTCTTCACTGGATTTCATTTTGCTTTGGGAATTGGCCACTAAAAAGTCAAATTTGCTGATTTTAGGCTTTTCGCTCTGAAACTCTCCAAAGTCATCTGAACATTCTTTGGGGGTGTCATGAGAAGCACCGCTGGAAGCTGGGCTTGGACACGTAGCCTCCTGGCTCCGTTCAGCTGTGGGCAGGTCCTGTCTTGTGAAATCTTTGTAGTCCCCACTTTCATATTCCTTTTGCTCACTGGTCTGAGGAATGACATCTTTAAAACTGGCAAAAGCTGGGAAGGCAGTCTCCGGAAGGGCATCTTCACTTGCGAAGGTTGGGACTTTGCAGAGAGATGTCATGGTGATGTTTTCGGAACTGCCAAATGAAGGCTCTTTCTTTTGAAGAACTGAGGCCGCCGAGGAGGATCCGCTTCCTGCTGAGAGGACAAATGGAGAGAGTTTTCTGCCCTGAGACGCATCGTCCCTGTCTGACCAGTCATAGCTCGTAAGTGTGCTCACTGAAAAATTGCTACTGTAGGTTCCAAAAGCAGCATATTTTAAGTCCTCTATATCTGAAAGGGAAATAAGACCCCACAATTAGAGGCAAGCTCACGATTTAGGCTAAATGCCCTAAAGTCTGAAGCAAAATGTCTAGCATACTTGATTAGTTTTATGCTATGGTTGAAGTTAGCTAACTTTAGAGCTTGTACTAAAATTAAAGGAGTTGGGCTGTAAAATCTGATCTTTAAAAACCCACATTAGCCTTGAGTTGGCATTTATATTTAGTTACAAAGAGCCATTTTCTTTGGATATAAAAATTACTAAAAAAACATAGGAGATTCACCTACCAATGTATACACTGTTTAAGAATAGGGTCATTTAATAAATTGTCTGTTCACTTATAAACTTTAAAATGTACTTACAATATTCTCTGCCTAAAACATGTCTCTTTCATCTTAACTTTATTGGAAAATGTTCCTTTAAAACATTGTCATATGAAATGTACATGACTAACTAAAAATTGACAGTTTCTCAAAAGTAAGTAAAAATAATGTCACCTAACATTTAATCAGTCACAAGGAGTTTCTGCCTCAGGCAAGGCCAAATATGAGATTTTAATTAAGCAGTTACTTACCTAGTCGTTATTTTGGTCAATAAGGACGTCATATTGCTGTGATGGAGTATGAGGAAAGAAAAATCAATCTAACCTATTTTAGCCCCTAAAAAACAGAATCAAAAGTCTGGGTCCTTTTGGGCTCCTGTTTTGCCTTCAACTATGTATCAACCCCTCATTAAAAAAAAAAGAAAAAAAGAAAGAACAAAAAAAGAAATGTTTGGGCAGAAGACTTTACATTCTTAATATATGTTTCAGTAATTCAAGAGATGGCATAAAAGAGCAGAAAGAATCTAGGTTTTTGATTTAGACAGCCCAGGTTCAAGTCCCAGCTCTGCCACCTACTACTTGTGTGACACCAGAGAAGTTACTTCACATTTCTTCACCTAGGTTTGCTTATCAGTAAAATGAAGGAGACCACGTGCTTGGGAGGGCTGGGCTGTGATGATTAACTGATATCGTGTGTGCGTAAAGGGCCCGGCTTGGTGCCTGGTGAGCAACACACAACAGCAATTATTTGTACAGCATATCTGCCACCAGCTTCAATTGGATATTTAGTCGGTGTTTTAGGGCCTAAAATGGAATAATTTCCAAGTAAAAATGAAAAGTCAACTCGTCATTTTAGTGGTCTTCTTATGGAACATTTCTTGCCCATTTTCAAAAAGCAAAACCAGCTGAGGATGAATAACGCTGGCGTAAAGAAGCCACCTTTTCAGCAGTGCTGTCCATTCAGGCTGGCTGACGTGTTTAGTTTCATTTTACTCATTGTAGAAGAGGCAAGAAGGCCAAATGCAAGACTCCATCTTGGACAACCACAAACATGATTTACAAGGAAAATGCTCAAAAGTTTTGTGATCCAGATTTTCATAACTAAGTCAGTGGGTAAACCAACACTGGGTCATTCTGTCTTTCTTTCACAGCAATACTGCGTAATTTATGAGAGTTAAGGGACTCCTGCCATTTCCATACACAGGGTATCCCAAATCTCTCTCTATTTCAACCCTATGAGGAAAAGGGTACCAAATTAATAGTAAAAATGGAAAACCCTCGATTGGTATAAAAAGGCCAACTAGCAAAAAGTAGATAACTTTCACAGAACAACAGTATACTTTTAAGTTCTGTAGGGCAAATGGTACCCCCTTCAAATCCAGCTTATTAAACAGGAGGGAAAAAAAATTCAGGTGAAAAATGCGTAGTTTAGAATGAATAAAACCAGACTGGAGGCAAATGCTTTCTTAGTTTCTGGCTGCAGTGGTTTGCTTTAAGGGATCAGAAGGTGCCCTGACTCAAATGAAGTGAAACCCAATCAGGATGATGCAGGTAAACACAAGCCTAGCCTTCAAGGGGCACATTCAGAAGAAGCTCTCGCCATACAGATAGTTCTATTACTAGACTCCACCAGAAAGCTCTTTGGGGCAGCTATACTGTGAACTGCTCCCAGAATCTCATCTACTAAAAGGGGAGCAATTTTCCTGGACACCAAAGATACATTTAATGAAAAGCTGTAGTTCAAACATCACAACCAAGTTGCTATGGTAATTAAAAAAAGACCCTTATGTGTAATTATGCAACAAGAAAAAAATAAGGTTTTTTTCAAAAAAAAAAACAGAAATGACTACAATATAATCAGGTAAAAGGCGTGATAAGAATAAGGGATTACCCTAGCTGAAGAGCTTGTAAGTAGTTTTCTAACACTACAAGTCTTCAACAAATCTTCTCATTAAAAATGATAAGCCTAACACTGCGCCTTCTGGAGCAACTTACAGAAATGACCAAATGAAAGACTAAAAACCCACATGAAAGACTTAAAATGAAATATTTTATACTTAAAAAAAATAATGAAGAGTAAATTCTACAGGATATACTAAAATCAAGCCTCAAGGTTGATTTTTAAATTTTACTTTTGCTTATTTATTGGCTAGTATAATGTAAAAAAATAACTTAGTAAAGTGCAATTCATTTGAACACATAAGGAAGTAGTGAAACTGATATTACATAAGGACTGTGAGGACACTGTATTCCTAAACCTTAGCACTTACAAACAATATAAAAGTAGAGTAGCATTTCCTGGCATGGTGAATATTAAACCATTTTCTTAAAAAAAAATGTGTGATAAATCAATTCACTGAGGGTATGTTAAACCAAGAAAATTCCTCATTTCCCACGTTAACGGTTCCACATTTTCTAAGCAGTCAAATTTTATGTATTATTGTATGATGATCTTAAAAATATTAAAGATTCTGTAAGACTTACAACATAAGTGATGGAAGCCCTGTCTGGAAAAATAATATGGAATAACCCACATTTTATTTTGCAATCACTGAAGTTACTATAGATGGGTTTTCAATTTGATAGCTGAATTCTGAAAATTGCAAGAGAGAAAGGAAAAAGAAAACAGAATAGATGCAATAAAATGAATAGAGAATCGCTACTGTATTTTCAGTTCTATTGGAGAGCTCTTAGGCTGTGCTAGGCTGAACTGCAATTGCACACAGATAATACACCAAATTGTGTGCTTTAATACATGTATTTGTTTGCAACCAGGAATGTCCTATACAAAGGCCAAAGGAATAAACTACACAATCTGCTTTCCAACGTTGATCTCAAATCAAGACATGGATTTCTTGCTTATGCTGGCAAGTAACCCTATCAGTCTTTTCCATAACCTCTATTCAAATCCCTTCTGAACGGATGTTGTACACAAAAACAAGGTACTTCTTGGAACAAAGAATGTGAGCTGCCACTACAGGACACAGTAGGCCATAGGGATTCCCATGGACACTTTCTAAAGCTGTAAGCATATGCCCAAGTGATTAAGAGTTACTGGCTTTTGAGAAAGGGGTTCAAAAAAAGAAGAAAGGAGATATATGTACAAATTCCACTATGCCCTTAGTGTTTCACATAGCAATAAAACTGTTCAGTGGACTAGGGAAGAAATATCTTTTAATTCCCAATACTGATTTAATCCAAACTTCATTTACCAAAGGAAACCATGAAATATTTATACATTTCAACTTCTTTCCACCCCTGGCCCTATTCTACCTTCTGAGATCAGTCATATTCACATTCTCTATTAACTATAAAACCTGGTCTGACTGTGTCCTGTAAGTCTCAAACATGCTCACAGGCGTTGGGGAAGAAAACAGGAATGAAAGTGATCACGGTGTAAGTATGACAGGCTATAAAATGCTGCTGTATAATTGTCTTCCAGTGTTTTCTAATCTGTATAGAAACCTCCCATTCTTCATTTGCACTGACTCATATAAATCTGGGGTTTAAATAATATCCACGCTACGTGCAAGCACCTTCAGGTTTCTGTTTCTGTGTCAGTGCTTTAAGTTCAATAAAGAAAAGTGGCAATCCTGTGCATATTTTAAATCACAGGAGGCTGGAAGGCTGGGGAATGGTGTCAGGAGTCACAGAGGGACTGTTCGTGGTCATCACTAAAAATCTCATCAAGGGGGCCAGCCTCGTGGCTGAGTGGTTAAGTTCACGGGCTCCCCTTTGGTGGCCCAGGGTTTCGCTGGTTCAGATCCTGGGCATGGACATGGCACCACTCATCAGGCCATGCTGACGCGGCGTCCCACATGCCACAACTAGAAGGATCCACAACTAAAGATGTACAACTATGTACCGGGGGACTTTGGGAAGAAAAAGGAAAAAAATAAAATCTTAAAAAAAAAAAATCTCATCAAAAAAACATCAAATGAGTACAGACGGCATTACAATTGGGGCCCTTTGGCCATGCAAGGGAGAGGGCAGCACCCAGGTGACCCTCCTATGCATATGATCCTATCGTACTTTCAAAGCTATTGGGCCAACATTTTCCAGAACAACCAACTTATCAAAAGTATTCAACTGATGGAAAAACGAGGCCAGAAGCAGCTCTTTAAAAATAAAATAATTTGATTCTTTGTGCTATTTTGCGATTCAGCCCAGCTTCTTTGATATTGCCGGGGTCCCCCTTCAGGTTCCTTTGCTACTTTTAAAAATCAGCAGGGATTTTAATGTGAACAATAGAGTGATTGTAGAATATAAATTCATTTGTCTAATTTCGCAGGCACTGATGTATAAAGTTAAGATCATGGGGCCAGCCTAGTGATGCAGTGGTTAAGTTTGCACGTTCCACTTTGGCGGCCCCGGGTTTGCTGGTTTTGATCCCAGGTGTGGACCTTGTCAAGCCATGCTGTGGCAGGCATCCCCCATATAAAGTAGAGGAAGATGGGCACAGATGTTAGCTCAGGGCCAGTCTTCCTCAGCCAAAAAGAGGAGGATCGGCAGCAGATGTTAGCTCAGGCCTAATCTTCCTCAAAAATAAATAAATAAATAAATAAAAGTTAAGACCTAACCATATCTTATTTTACTTGGCATCGGGGTAAACAAAACATGATATTTTTTGTTTGTTTGAACATATAGCATAGAGTTCTTCAAGTCTTTATTGCAAGTTTATACTACTCTTAAAATTTCCTAAAAAGTAATGTTACTATGGAAACATTAATTGCTCAATTTGTGAATGTGATTATGTTTTACACACAGTTACTTTACACATTACACACATTTTCTGCAGCCTGCTCAGATAAATGCATAAAGGAGTTAAAATAATGCAGTCCTAGAGGGACAACCTAGCATCAGATTATCCCATTGACAAAGGAACTCCTTAGCCAAAGCCACGATAAGACAGGTCTTCTACATGGCACTAGAAAATCCCAAATCAAGGGCAGCTGGTATTAGCACTAGATGCAGGCTACACCAAGATCTTCTTCCAAATTAGTCAGCAGCACACATCATAATCAAAACGTAATATATTTACATAAGGTTTTTGAAACCAAGTGTTACTCAACTTTCTAAAGCAGAATGCTCTGGAAAACATGGTATTTTGAATGGCAGACCTTGCTTTTCTTGGAGTTAATCTAAACTACAATACGCAACTTTTTTCTTTCTCAAATGTCATACTTCAGATACCATGATTTCTCAGGAATCCTATTCAAAATCCTCATCCCCAATGGTTTAATTTCCTTTCTGCCTCAAATTTTAAAAAAGAACAAACAACTAAAGCCTCAAAATATAAGAAAAAAATTAAACCATGGAAACAACCCTTTTTTCCAAGGTTTTTATTGGTCTTGGGTTTCTGATCTGAAAAACAACAGTATTCCCAAGGCTTTTTGCTATTATTATACTCTAAAATGGAAAAAATATTTTCCAAATTTGGCCTACTCTTGTTGCTAACTTTTGTGGGTCTTTTTAGAATTGTTTTCTTAAAAATGAAAATGGCTTAAAGTTTACTTTGTCTGAGATATCCCCTAAAGTTGTTTTAAGAACTTGCTCTAAGGACTAAGTGAAAAAAGACCAAGGGTGGCTTCATAATACATTCTGAAGCTGGAAAGATAACATGCTCTACATTTAGAGGATGGAGTGCCCAACTGCAAACTCAAATCAAATCAATCCTGAAGACTTCCTGGTACTAACACTGAACGCTTTCCATTACAGAGATTATCAATTTAAATTCAGTTTACAGTACTGTGCTCAGAAGTCCATCTCAACACCATTTGATGACTTATTTTAAGTTTATAGATATCTAGTTATTAACAGAGGTCCCTCTTTTTCCAAGACTCAACTCTTAGGTCTTCCCCTCACTTCACAGTGTAACTCCTAGTGCAGACAGACTCTACGATGTTTACTGAGCAATAAAATCTACTCAGGCGGGCCAGCCCGGTGGTGCAGCGGTTAAGTTCCCACGTTCCGCTTCGGCGGCCCGGGGTTCACCGGTTCGGATCCCAGGTGCAGACATGGCCATGCTCATCAAGCCATGCTGTGGCAGGCGTCCCACATATAAAGTAGAGGAAGATGGGCACGGATGTTAGCTCAGGGCCAGGCTTCCTCAGCAAAAAGAGGAGGATTGTCGGCAGATATTAGCTCAGGGCTAATCTTCCTCAAAAAAAAAAAATAATAATTCTACTCAGTTTCTTCACCAAGAAAGGAGTAAATTTTCTATTACATAAAGTAGTGTAAGGTTTACACTTACTTTTTTAAACATTTATATTTTAATCTAGTACCATGTTAAAAAATTATACCAATGGAATTATAAGGGGAAGAGGCTAAAATGTACCAGTAATTTCTTAGGAAAAAGGCGTTTGAGAAAACGAAATAAACAAAAGGGAAAAACTCTCTCATCACAGGAGACACTAACTGCTTGAAAGTTGACAGGGACCAAGTGTTTCTTTGGTCTAACCATGAAAAAGCACAAATTACACACATCCCCACACTTTCAAAATATGCCAAAGAATTATTTATTAACATAGGACTTACAGATCACAAAAGAGAGTGGTACAGAAGAGCTGGAAAAGAAGTCATCAGAATAAGCATGCAGATCAGTATTTGCAGAGGAATATACCAAAGCAAGTTCGAAAAGGCACATTCACACAGAAAATGTCTAAATTGAAAAAAAGACATCAGAAAAGCAGCCAAAAGAAAATAATAATAAGGCGCTGATTAAAATACAAAGATTTTCAATGTCAAGAAGAGCTACTTTACAGGTAGGCAGGTAGCTACAGAAGTCGTGCTAACCCTTTGAGAGTGTCACAAATGAGGGCAAGCTCTTGCTGCCAACAAAACCAGATGATCTCAATGAGTGCACATCAAGATGCTTCTGTGCCGGCTAGACTAAATTTAGTGAGGGGACAAAAGCGGCCTAGTTGAAATTATACGCAGCAAGGGCTCAAAGGGTTAAATGTAATAATATGCAGAGAAATCAGGCAACGTTATTAGTATTATCTACCTTCCATACAAATAATTATAGCAAGAGTTAAAAGAGACAGTATCCCCTTCAGAGTTAAGTTAGGGTTTCTAAACAAGATTAAGGTCCAGAGACAGCAGTCTACCAGGTTTTCTTCTCTCTTCGTCAGCTCATTTCTTACTTCTCCAACAAGAAGTACCTTTAACCCTCAAACTAAGAGAGCAAAAGATACTGTGGTCACCATGAGGATAAAGGAAAACCACACTGCATTGAGCAGTCCCTGCCATTTATCCTCGACAATGCATTTCTGCCGCAGGTTTGCCCAACAGTGGAGCTCACAAGTCAGACGGCAACCCCCTTTACCAACCGCTCTAAAGGGATACTGCTCCTTTCCCACAGGTTGACAGACCCACAGGAGGACACAACCTGCTGTTAAGCACATCCTCAAACTGAAGAGACTCAGCTTGAACATGAGATTCCAAGCTGCGAGTGTTCCAAAAATACATAAAAGAAGACAAGCACACAGGATTATCTTAACAGGTCAATCAGAACAAGCTCGGTCAAAACCCAGCCTCCCCTCCCCAAATAACACGGAAAAGAAAGACACCCCAAACCTGGATTAGACTCATCTCATAAAGACATCTAGCTTGGCACTGTGAAAGAATATAGATTCACTTTCAGAAAAATAGTTTCTAATTAGTAACTTCAGAGTCCAAAAGGCTAGTATACATGTTATGAGATTTTTAAATAAAAATCAAATATTGTTGTTCAGAAAACGGAGCACATTGCAACCAACTGCTCTGGCTCAAGTAGCTCATACAAAAAGGAGAAACAAAATGACTCTATTAAACAAACAGCAGCAAAAAAATAGGAAAACATCTGAGGAAAAGTACAAAAAAAGGAAGTAGCCAGGGGCATGCGGAGCTCTGCAGACAGCCCACTGCACTTGGAGAACGCCTCAGCAAGTGGCAACGGGGACACGGACAGACTCCGAGAACTAGCTCCTGATTCAGCACCCTGTTTAAGAAGACCTCCAACATTTCAATAGCCAAAGGATGAATGCAAATTTGTTTTCGGACTTACCAACTTGATATACACAAAAGCCATACCACTTTACAATTTCTGCCTGAATCTGTAAACTTGGAAGTGTCTTATGTGTCCCTCTCTAGTTAGAAGACAACAACAAACCCTTCATATACATAACACATTTTCTAGAGTAATACAGTAATACTGAGATATTTCTTATTAAAGGCCACAAAATAGGTTTATCTTTCTATGTACGTATCAAAGGACAAAACAAAATAAAAACTAGGACACTTAGGAATCTAGTTTTTATGATAGGAAGTTGGACTAGAGAATAAACTGCTACATATAAATCCATACGGAATTTAAAGAGGGCCCCCTCATAACATGTTTTCAAACATTTTACGAGAAAGTTAGTAACTACCTTATTCTACCATTTACAGATTTGCTACAATTTAATACTTCCGGTAAGAGAGTTAACACTGAAAAGCGTACCTGATTCCACCAACAACTCATGCCCTGCTCCTTGCCAAACCCTGGATACAGGACATGCATGTACAAGCTCTTTCCCTCTTCTCTTGCAGGGACGTGGCAAACTGCAGTAAAACTGGCTAGACTTTTCACCTTCTTGGCCTAATAAGAGTCAGTTTCTGTAATCCAAACATAATACTATACTGGCTACTGCCAAATACACCCAAGAGAAGAAAAAGGAGAGGGAAACGTTGACCTCACTCACAGAAATGGAGGAACAGTACTGACACTGCAAAAGTCTTCATAAAATTTCTGGCAATCTGGGGTTCCTTTAGCAGTGGATTTTTACGTGCCTCCAACACCAGCTTGGTGTTAGATTTCAAAAGTAAAAATATTTCAGCTCTCTAATCTAAGTTCCATAGTATTCATGGTATCCATATATCCAAGTATCCACAGAATCAAATTTAACACTGCTTTAGGGAGACTGGCAACGAAGAGGTTAATTATTAGAAATTCATAAAGGTTAAGAGCCAGAGCCTTACTCCTCTGTAAACTGATACCCAGAGAACCACTTTTGAAATCTACATCACCAGAGCAATCTCACCAATTCCTCACCTGCAGCAGGAGGATGCTGGCCACTAACTGTTGGTAAATCCAAAGAGCTATCAGACATGACATGCTTAAGATCTCCTCCCACATCAGCCAGTTTCATGTCAAACTGAACAGAGAGTGCATCTTCAGAGTCCTCCTTGCCAACGCTGCTGCCACCAATGGAAGGGAGATCCAAGGATTTCACCGAAGCAGAGTCTTCTTTGGTGTGTCTGAAAGCCACTGCTTTCTCTCCCAGGGATTTATCCGAGCTCATGGAAGAAAATTTACTGGAGTGGAAGTCAGCAAAATCATCGTCACTTTTTCCTGAAGGAGTGCTATCTTTCAGTTCTTCAACACCTAGTCCAGATCCTTCCAGAGAAAGTTGTTTGAAGACATCATATTTGGTAGACGCAACAGCTGAGTTTTGTCCACTCTTCACTGTGCTGCTTGAGCTGCTGGTTAGAGGAACAGGACCAGCTTCCTCTTTAAGGGCGTCATATTTGTCATCTGCCTTTTGCTCACATGAAATAGAGCTATTACTGAAAGCCATAAAATCTGCAAAGTCATCCTGCTCCCCAACAGACACTGGACTAGAATATTCCCCAAAAAGGTTGAATTCTCCAAAATCATCAGCTAAACTCGAAGCTTTAGTTGACGCCAGTACTGTCGTGGGTGCAGCAGATCCTGCTGGCTGTGGTCGTGTGGAAACAGATTTGGACGCACTAAATGCAGGTGAAAAAGACAACGGTTTCTCGCTGCTATAACTAACTGAGGAAAACATATCTAGGTCTGCTAAGTTCAGAGGGTTTTTCACGTGTGTTTGCTGTTTCTGTTGGAGAGCTCCCGAGGGGAAGGCTGCTGGAAACGTTTTGTCTTTCGTTGGTGGCTCTAGTGGTGATACACTATCGGCGGTTTTAAAGTCGGTGAAACCATCATCACTTCCTGCAGATCTGAATTCTGCAAAGTTTTCTCCTGAAAGAAAGAACACAGTCAAATAAATAAGAATGCTGAGCTGAAAACCACATGACGCACAGCATATAAAACTACAAGCATCTTTTATAGACTTTTCCCTCACTGGCTTGACATTATTTAACCACAGTTTAAACCTTACCAAATGTCCCTTTGGAAACGATGTATTGGTTTCCATATGGAAGGCCAGTGATATGGAAATAAATAAAAATCACACTGAGACAGTCTAACAGCATCATCTTCATTTGCTCATTTTAGTGTATGTCTCCTAGTACCAGATCCTTCAGTTGGCCAAAGTAGTGCTCTCAGGACTTTTTCCCGCTATGGCTCGTAGCCAAGCATACAACACAATAAGAAATAGGGGCTGGTGGTTCCTGAGGAGAGGCATGTTAAAACAGTGGCTCTTTAGAGATAAAATGTGTCACACGGTGATCAACCAGGAAAAAAATATCACCAGTACCAATGAAGTATTATGAAGAATCCTGCATCCTGCATTCATGTAGGATGCACAACCCTTTAGTCAACTTGGCACTTGAAGCATACATTAGATACTATGTGGTCTTGCTCAAGTACATGGAGGCATTAATTTGAAGGAACTTTGATGAAAATTTTTGAAAAGGTATCTACTTATTTGCAAAGCATCTCAAAGCAGCATCTCCCCCTACTATCTCCAACAAACAACATGAGGCTCACAGAAAAAAATCTGTGAGTAGTTGGTCTTTTCTTGAAATCATCCATCTCGCTGTACCAATGAACATTTATTGTTATTTATTAAAATTCAAAGGGATCTGAATAAATACCAACTCTATTATTAAAAATTTCAAAAGATGGGATTTAAAGTTTAGTTTATATTGCACTACTCTGAGAATGGTGTTACTGACAGAATTTTTTATTATTATTATTTTTTGGTTAGAGAAAATAGGTACTAATGTATCTCATAAATAATTAAAGACTCAGTTAAGATACTGAAAAAATTTGGACCAATGGTTCTTAATAGGGTTTCTATTCTTTATTATCACAGTGCTGTTATCATTCATAGGTATACGGTTAGAATGTAGATGATTTCAGTTTTCTACTGGTGTCCAAAGATCTTTCTCAAAATCCACTAGGTTATACCAGGTAATGAAAACCAGAGATAAACCAAGTATAAATATAGCTATACCAAGATCACTTATTATTTAAAAATATGAGTGTCATTTCTGGGGAGTTATAACTTAAAATACAAGCTTTAATTTCCTCATCCACTTTTTAAATTCTATTTTTCCCTAAAAATAAGATACAGAAGTATATGAACTATAAAAATGTATTTAAAACCAAAATTTAATTCTTACAATTAAAATAATACAGGCTTTAAATATATTTTGCTTGTAACATGATATATACTTTGATATATCATATAAAAAAAGCACAAAAACAATGGAAGCTGATTCTTCCTCCTAATCGGAGATACTTAATTCACCAGCATAATTAAACGCAGAGAAATTTATTTAATATTAGGGAAATCTTAGAAACAGAGGAACAGCATTCAGAATCCTGTATTTTATGTTTTTGAGACATACCACTCACTAATAAAACTAAAGTCAATTTCACAAACTGACAGGAGAAGCAGTACAAAACTTTAAAAAATCGCCCTAGAATTTTAGGCAAGTATATCACTGATAAGATCTGTATCATTTCTGTAAGTGAAAAGGTAATAAGCAGCCAATTTTGTCACAGCCTCGATTTTTGATGTGCTGCTTTGAAATAGCTGTGAAATTGACACGTTTTGCTTTGTTATTTTTAAAAAGAAATCACCACCGCAAATTAAACTTACTGGTGAATTATAAATGTTTCCATTAGAAATGTAAGCTGGGTAAAGGGTTAAAAAGAAATAAAAATGGGTGCACTTGCAAGTTCAAAAACAAAGGAACTTTTTGGGCAAATACATCAGCTGCAGTCATTGGAAGCTTACATATCAGAAGGCACAGTAAGAATATGACTCCAGGGGTGGCCTTTCAGTTAACTTCCAAATCTTCCTAAGTTCCCCTCTCTAACTGCCACTCTGTAGGCCCTAAGAACATTTCAACAGAGATCACTTTTTGCTAAAACTTCAATAAGAAGTGTCACTTCTCTATACAGAACATTTTCCTCCCCTAATTTATGGTTTAAACTTTAAGGGGAGAAAAAAAGGAAATATTACTAAACTCTGTCATTTAGTAACCTAAGAAATCCACAGCTCTGAACACAATACTATAAGATTCTTCATAAATTCTAAGTTACTAACGTACTTTGATGGAGTCAAGCCAATGCATTTTTATTGACAGTAGAATAAAATATTCTCCTAAAATGAACAAAGTTGGCATCTCTACTTGGAAGGTCTTAGAGTTATAGTTAAGATAGGAATGAAAGCATGTAGGCAAAAATGCCAACAACAACCTGGGATTCTGTTAATAAACTACTGTAAAAGCAGGACTAAGACATATTACATTTTGGTGGCACCAGTGTCTTTCCCAGGAATAACATACATATCATACAATCATTAATAGCATACTACACAAAGAACCCTGACATTAAACCATGCTCTCTACTCCTAACTTGCCTTGGCCCAAGAGGTGATGAATGGATTGCTAGGAGTAAATGACAAGTTGACAAGCGCACAGTTCCTCTGGGTTTTTGTTTTTTTTTCCTTGAGGAAGATTAGCCCTGGGCTAACTACTGCCAATCCTCCTCTTTTTGTTGAGGAAGACTGGCCCTGAGCTAACATCCATGCCCATCTTCCTCTACTTTATATGTGGGACGCCTACCACAGCATGGCTTTTGCCAAGTGGTGCCATGTGCGCACCCGGGATCCGAACCGGTGAACCCCGGGCCACCGAGAAGCGGAATGTGCGAATTTAACTGCTGTGCCACCGGGCTGGCCCCTGTGGTTTATCTTCGTACTGCCAGTGCCTAAAACAGGCACTGAGGAAGAAACAGTTATTACATCCTAAAGGCTTGAATGAAACACAAGGAAACATTTCTAGAACCTAAAAGCTGTGAGGGATTGGCTATTTTTAGAAGAGGTGGTTTTCCCTTAGAGATGTTTAAGCAGTACATTTTCTACTTTATCACATTCCAAATTTGAGCATTTAGCCTACAAAGGTAGAATGTGCTACTGTCCCCAGGAAGAAATCCTCATTAGAGTATACAAATTTCATGTGCAGTTAAGCTTTTAAGGACATATTTGATGGATGAACTATCTAAACCCTACACATCAGGTTTATAGTAGGATTTAACCACAAACATCACTTTCTGTCTTTACATATATGGCTCTCAAATTATCATTCTGTATTCCCTTCCACTCTATTTAAGCCCTTCTATCAGAGATGGGAACCACATAGGACACAAACCCCTTGCTTCATCTTATTAAATTATAGCCAATTTTGAAAATCTTGAAGAGTGAAAGACTGGTTGCTGCCTTTTGCAGAGTCCACAGATTGCTTCGCTGCCCACAGTTTAAGCCTTGTTGAACGTTAAAATAACCAGAAGCAATCGCAGCCTTCCATTTGCTACAGGAGTCTAACTTGGCTTCAAGGCTTCCAGTGAATGGGAATGCACTATCTTCAGAGGAAATTGCATCAATTTGGGGTTTGCCCTAAATTTCAGAAAATAATTTCCAATAACTGAACCACATATTGCTTCCTTGGAATTTCCAGAGCCACACGCAAACCTCATAGACACAATAAAATAATGCTCAGGAGTGTCACTGAAAGAACCATCAAGTCTCTTTTATTAAAAATTTAAATAATTTATCCATTTAAGGAATCGAGAACTTACCTAAAGATTTACTCTCTGCTGTCTGTTCGAGTTCTCTGAAAGCACTATACTTATCACCAGGCTCTAGGATGAAAAGACAGATACTCAGTTAAGGTTAGGAACCTTGAGAGCACAACTCAAGGTAGTAAGGCAGACCGCACCAACCAAACATCCTCAACATGTGCTATATGCATTTTACATATTTGCCATAGGAGGCCTCCACTGAAAACAAAGATTTACATTCACAGGTTCATGAATTTACAAACTGTTTTTACCTCCAAATGGAACACTATTTTCAGCGGACTTGTCAGCTGAAATTCCTTTAAACACAGCGTATTTATCCATGGAAGCTGATGCTTTAGCTCCAGGAAGTGGCATCAACAAAGAAGGGGCACTAAAAGAGAAAAAGAAATATTTCCTAATGACTAGAGCACTGAATCCTTCCCTTACCATCAAGTTGGAGCTTAGAATTAAAATGGCCAACAGGTACCTAGTTAAAATTCAGGGCTCCCTGCTTTAAAAGTTAGAAACTATATAAATGCCACAAATGACTAAAAATAACATCCTTTTTCTTAAAAAAGTATATTGAAACAATATCCAAGTAATAATTCTTTTCTTGATTATTTGAAGAGGGGTCAGATCCACAATGACCATCTAATCATCTCTTTAAACCATAAAAGCAATCGGAATGGCATTGGAAATAGGTTATTGTAGAATGATGACCTCCTGCCATCTGAACTTACGGTCCATAACACTGCAAAAGTGAACTGCTCCAAATATGCATCCTCGATATCGTAAAGTAAATGATGTTAACCATAATATAAATTATTCTCTAAAATGAGTTCAGAATGCAGAGGTGGAATAGTTAAGATAAAAATCTATTTATGAAATGTTGTTCAAGCCAAGATGTAAATGGTTCTTCTTTTGATCATACTGCATTGCTTACTGGCAGAAGTTCACACATCTGATAAGCAGCAGTAGAGTTAATACAATGTGCATTTTTACAAGGATCACATCAGCGGTTCCAGAAGCTATCTTCGTAGCAAAACAACAATCACTTCAAAATTAGATAAAGATACTTTCGCCTGTGGACACATTTCTTGCTGGATGGAAAAATAATGTAATGAGTAGTATCTGTGTGGGTAATTCTTAGATGGCTTAAACACATACTATAAAAGCAGTGCCTTTTTTTTTTCTTATCAGACCCAGGCAGCTCCCTAGAAGAACAACTTTTACATATGAATGACTACATTCCACCACTAGTTTGTGTCATTCAATACCACACACATAAGTTATATAAATGGATTTCTATTTAATTCTTTGCCCTAGAGCAAAAATCTTTCCACAGTTATTTAAATCTTCTTATCAGTGGCCTACAAGCAAGGTAAAACCCCCAGCTCTTGCACATGCATGCTAATGGGGGTTCACAGCGCTTTAGGACTCAGTGCTGTTAAATGTTATAATTTCACATCACTACCAAACAGCTGCTACATTTTTGATCTCGCCAAATAGGTCATCATCTATATATTATAGGTGGAGTTTTTAAAGTTCCGTAAATAATTAAACTCATTGAACAGAATGGGGCATAGAATAAAGGTAATTAATGTCTTAAAAAAACCACAGAGTTGAAAGATCTATTTGTTTTTCATGACCCACCAACTTTCCTTTAAAGCCTATTGGTAAAATCTACTAAACGTGACATTTAACTGAATATAAGTTTTAAAACTATTTTCAGAATTGGGGGGAAAAGGAGGAGGATCTTCAGGGTAATGAACTACTGCTGATTGTCAACAAAATAAAATTCCATTAAAAAAAGCTATGACTCAGACTGTAATTTTATGCATATCACAAATGAATAATTCATTTCAGTTCTTTCTCCAAACTTATTATTTAAAAAAAAACTGCAATCACCATGAAAGTGTTTATGCCAGTTATATAAAGTAGTTATCTGTTCCAAACGTGAAAACAGTTATTTCCACTCTTTAATACTAATGGAAGTTACTCAGTGAGAGAGGTATATTGTTTAAGAACCTGCAATCTATTGAAAGATAAGACTTTAGAGAATTTGGCCACCTAAAAAAGTATTTCACTTTTTCTCTAGTGAATCCATTTATGTTTTACAATCACTTCATGAGCTGTGCTCACTCTGCTAAAGACACCCATTTAAAAAGCAAAATACAACAAACCAACTCAAACCCCTATCCCTCAGTCCTTCTTGAACCATTCCATCCTCAGTGCCCACGTCTGCTCTGTTTACTGCTCTAGCCTCCCACGTGCCCGGCACAGGCGAGAATTTTCTGAATGGATAAATGAATGATGCTGCTGTCTTCCACATCCCCTTTCATGCCAGCTCAAGTGCTCTCTCTCCTGTGACTTTGACATCCGTTCAATGCCAAGTCCAACCAATTTCTCAGATACACACTTTTCAGATTCTATAACTCTAAACCCAGAGTACCTCTCATCATCTCACAACAGGATTACCACGGCAGCTGAATTTAACCCCCCACACAGAAGCAAGAATCACTTTCATCATGCCTCTTCTTACTTCTAAAACCCTTTACAGATTACATCACAAATCAGAAGGCATCCTGCACTTGGTGCCGCCCTTAACTAATGTCATTTTTTCACGGACTAACATTACTTCCCGCTCCAGCCTACTTCTACCACCTTACTCGCCTTTTCATCTTCTCCGACAAATAAGGCTCGTTTTCTGCTTAAAAATACTGCCCAAAGTCGTCTCACCTAGGCTTAGCTATTCACATTGTGATTTAACAAATATCCTTCTAATGTAAACTCACAGTATGGAATACAGATTATCATAAACTAGGGAATTCATCATACATGCACACACACACATTTAAGGACCAATTCTGAGAGTTTTATCAGGTAATACAAATACCCAGATAAAACTAAGCTTCTTTAGATCAGGAGTTGTGTTTTTTGCTTCTGTACGTCTAGTGCCTACCCCAAGGTCTGGCATATAGCAGATGCTAAATAAAGGTTTCTGAATAAATAAACAATGAGCGTGGATTCTTAGACATGAGCAAAATATTTTCATGCTAGGAAAGCTATGGAAGTAGTCAAGTCAGAACTAAAAAAGAAAAATCTGCAAAGCATGGCTGTCTATGAAAGTAAACTATTATGTGGAGATAATGCCACACAAAATTGCTAACACCCCATATAGCTCAGGTCTCAACACCATCTTAAAACTTTCTATGCCCAAATTTTAATTTCATATACTGAGAGAGTTCTTCCCCAGAGGATGAATCACCAATTTGATAGATTCGGTTTATAACCTTCCTACTACAATATATTTATCCAACAAACTTTTATTACTTATGTATCTTGGGCTAAGTACTACATTTATAGACATGAAAGACCGTCTTCAGGTACTTACAGCCAAGTGACGGAAACAGTCAGGTAAACCAGTAATTATAATCAGGGCACACACTCATGAGGTACCACGGCAGTAGAAAGGCAGAGGCCCTTAACTTGGAGGTGGGGCTGGTGGAGAGGGGTTAATAAAAACTTCCTATACTAAACCAATTTCGGAAACGGAACTAGACATAACATAGAGAGATTTTCAGATTGAAGAAAACAGAATGTAAGAGGCCAGAAGCTTGAAAGAGCAAAGTCAGTTTGGAGTCATTTTGGCATGGACAGAGCATAAGCTGTGAGGAAAGGGCAACAGTCGAGAGAGCAGGGAGGAGCGAGATCACACACGGCCTTTCTCCACGCCAAGCAGAGCCGACAGCTGATTGTGGTAAAGGAGAGAGGAGGGAGCCAAAAATAAATAACGTGTTTCTGACGTGTTGACTGGCTATGCTGATAAGATTCACCAAGGAAGGGAATGATGATTAAGAAATTTTTATTTAGCTTTGAGAGGAAAACAAATAATTTAATTTCACTCAGGTAATCTGAAATGCCTTGGGTTGTTCTGATATGTTCTAGATAGCAAAATATAAATTTTGTTAAAAAAAAGAGATCTGAGAAAGAAATATTACTATGTGTCCATCTGGTTAATAATATGTGTGCTGGTGTAGCGGGCTTGGGAAATCCCAGAACTTTACGGTCACACTCCTCGTATGTTTCTTCTGCGTGTCATTTACATGCGTTTGAAGTATTCTTAAAATCAGGAGAATAATTCTCTCTCTAATTTGTAATTCTCTATAATGCCTCTGCCTTAGTTCTTGTTATAGCGCATGTGCACGAAGTGTTGGCTAAGAGAGAATCCATGGGCTAAATGGAAAAGATGAAAGAAATTACACAAATAGGAACATAAGAGAAATGGAATATGTATCCCGACAAAAACAACTTCCGAAAAGAACCAAAGACATTCATATTGCTTACTCAAAGTTTTCTGTGGAAGAAGTATCTAAACACTTTAAAGAAATGATGGAAAGGTGTTGACAATACACTGAGTCAGTTTACTGTACCTAAAAGTTAAGATAGTACAGGAAACATTAGAGAAATGTTTATGCAACTATCTCTGTGAACAAACAGAAATCTGAAGGCCTAAAAGCCAGTGATCTCAACTTAAACATAAGAAAGACATGAATAAATAATCAAATTTAGATTTCTGAGTTATGATTTCTGTGGAAAATCAATAGGACATTCTATTGCAAAAGTATCAAATGATGCGTCCTGCCTAAAAAAGCTTTTTCAACAGTTGAAGATCTGGATGTAATACAAGAATACGCAGTCATCACTACACAGGTGCACTTTGCTGTAACGAATCAAGTTTAGCACAGGCAAAAAAAAATACTGGCAAGCAGGTGTGTACTGGGAGGAAACGGTAGGAACTGAAGTTTAAGGTGGACAAAGGGGAGAGAAGTTTGAAGAGTAAAATTAAGAATAAAGATGAAATAATCAAGCAAAGCATGAGAGTAAGGAATCTGAATTCTCTTACTTATCCCGAGGCTTCTCATTGTGGATACCTCTTTCTCAATTACTACATACAATGTTAATTATATTCAGTTCTTTTCTACCTGGTTCCTTGCTGGGAACTACTTGTTTTTGAAGAAGCAGGCAACTCTTGGAAATCAGAGAATGAGTCATCCAGGGTTCCTGACTTAGAAGCATCTTGAAAATCCTGGAAATCATCATCTTCTGGTTTTACCACCTAGGTTTACAGAGGACATTTAAATAGAAAGCATCAAACTGATAAAAATAGTAAATAACAAGTCTCCAATTGTCAACCTCAAAGACTACATTGTAAATCTCCTCCTTTAGGTATGACTACCTAATTTTAGAAGCGAACCCTTTAGATATAACAACAACTGAAGTGCCTAAGGTGGGAATCTTGTCTTGTATTTTTAGATACGCTCTTGCACAAATAGTAAAAAATTGGTTTTAAAGAGCTAATCTATACAATTGTTTCTTAAAAAGATTGGCACCTGAGCTAACATCTATTGCCAATCTTTTTTTATTTTTTCCTTCCCAAAGCCCCCAGTACATAGTTGTATATCCTAGTTGTAGGTCCTTCTGGCTCTGCTATGTGGGACGCTGCCTCAGCGTGGCTTGAGGTGCAGTGTGCCAGGTGTGTGGTTAGAATCCGAACTGGCAAAACCCTGGGCCGCCAAAGCAGAGTGCGCAAACTTAACCACTTGGCCACAGGGACGGCTCCTAATCTACAGAACTTTTAAACAGCTGAATCACATTTAATAGATTACTGAGAAACTGCCATCGTTAAAAAACACTTTATATATGTTTGCAAATTACAAAAGTGATACCAGCTTGTAATATACAATCTATCACATACCCGTATAAACAGTGAACACTGACTCCTCCTCCCAAGCTCTAGAAGTGAGTGCTGTTAACAGTTCATTTGTTTTACAGAAAAATGAGCTTACACTATATTGTTTTGCACTTTAAAAAATATAATTATATAACACAGATATCTTTTCCATGCAGTACATGTAGATCTATCTTATTCATTTTAATGATCAAATAGTTTACCGCTGTACGGATGAACCAAAATTTATTTAAACTTTCTTCTTCTGATGGACATACAGCTATTTCTAATCTTTTACTCTAACAAACGATGCTACAACAAATACCCTTGTATATCTTTGCTAACTTGAGTTACTATTTCTGTGGGAGAGATTCCTGGTCGTGCCTGCTAGGTCAGAAGATACAGACATTTAGGATTTTGACAGCTATTGTCAAACCTGCCTTAAGTCTGTACAATAAAACCTGGTTCCCTACATTTTCACTGATATTACATATTATACGTTTTTAAAAATTTTGCTAATATGAGAAGTGAAAAATAAACTGAAGCATTTTAATTCCAGGTTTAGCAGCTTCCTCAAAAGACACAGCCTAAGAATTTAATTAACTTTATTAAGCTTGATGTTTAAACTGTACGTACTATAAAGAAGTATAAACTTTTAGCCAAAATTCAAATACCTTAAGGCTTAAGAAATTTTTTCATGTTTTTTAAATAACAAAAAATTAAATATTGTATTGTTTTAATAATGTTTAATCCGGCAACCTGTGTAACCCTGGAAACAAAGTTGCCCAGATGCCCTTTCAGGGATTATTTAGAATATGCACAGCTACTCCATTTACCTGATTTGCAGGGTAAGTTGGCATGAAGCCACTGGAAGCCTGGGCTGCAGCTCCCCCCACTGGTCCAACGAGGGTAATGCCCATGACTGGCTGTCCGAGGTTGAGGGGCATGGAGCCTGCAGGGCCAGAAGGCATCCCAGTCGGCTGACTCACCGCGGTAGGCAAAGTCATAGGAAAGCCACTTAAAGTTGGAACAGGAGCCGCTGGGAACTGGTTTAAAGCATCAGGACTGATGGCAGGAACACCCCTCTACACAGAAGGGGAGGAACATGGAAACACTTTAGGGGATTGCAAACTACACACACTCTAAATCTGGCAAAGAGAAACTAAAGGTAAAATCTGTAGCCCTGGTATGTTTCCACTCCGACTCTCCCAAAACTCACGAATTTGATACAAGAAAATAAATTACAAGGTTAAGGTAAACCTAATGTTTAGCAAAGAAATGGCCAACAGATCAATTCTGACATTTTCACTCTGCAACAAGTTTGGTTAATTCACTATAATCAAATCATTTAAAATGATTTCGTAATATGAAAAAAATTGCAACCAGCCCAAGAATACTTTATCTCTATCTAAAGAATTTTAAAACAAGGATTTCAAAGAACAGAGAGAGTAATTTAATCTATTATTGACTAACTTTCAAGTTCAGATGGGATACATTTAGGCCAGAGATTGTTAATATAGTAAACAATCTTTAAACAAAGGAATATTTTGTTAATATGCACATCATATAAATTGTTCATTTTTGAAGTACTGTATCCTGAAAATAATCTAAATTTTAATGTACAAGGAGTTCTACAAGGTTGTAATAAAAAAAGACTCACATTCTTTCAATGTCTATTGAAAAGTTATTTGATCCAACTTAAGAAACAACGTCTACCTGTGTCACTGCTATCATGGCGAGAACAGTGTAAAGTTCCTCTTTAGTAAGTTTGCCAGGTGTAGTTCGATTAGCTAAGGCCCATATCTGTCCAAGAGTTTCCCTGGGAAGTCCAGATGACATCAGAATGGGATAAAGTTTAGCAGTATCTATTCCAGTTGGAGTCATTGTGGTTTCTAAAATTTTCTTATAGGCATCTATTAAAGGAAAGACCAGGTTACAAACGTAAACGTACTACAAGTGACTGATCTTCTTTGTTGTCATTGTTGTTTACAGAAGAATAACCTTAAATTAAACTGCTTTAATAGAACTGAAGCCATGTTACGGTGTGGACTTCTGTTAAGATATACAAGTGAAAATATCCAGCAGACAATTAGGGTCCGGAACTTAGAAGAGAGGTTGGAGCTTGGTCCTAAAGATAAAGATTTGGGGCTAACGGCATGAGAAAGTCACATAATTCAGTAGAAGACAGTAACAACAATTAAGATGGAGGTGGTGTAAGCAGACGCTTTGGACTTGAAAGGAGAAGCTGTAGAGTAATGACAGTGGGAACAGTTTGAAAATAGCCGTGGGAAGCAAAAACTATACCAACACCACCTTACACCCGCCCCAATGAATTAGAGGCTGTGAAAGAAAATATCATTGGGTAAGGTGCTATGGGAATAAAACCCGCAGAGAAAGACACAGTTTCACTTAAGGTGAGAAAGTAGAATAAATGTCTGAAAAGAGGAAAGGACTGTTGGAGAGTGTTTTGCAATAAAATGGGGTTTCCAAAGGACAAGATGGGAAAGCCTGTTAGAGTTGCCATATAAAATATCGGATGTCAAGACTGCATGAGACATACTTATACCAAACAGTTGTTTGCTGTTTATCTGAAATTCAAATTTAACTGGATGCTCTGTAGGCTTATTTGCTAAATCTGGAAACTGTAGTTACAGGAATTTTGGGGAAAGAAAATGGACAGGGTTCATAAGGGAGACAGAGAAAAATGTTTAAAGCAAATTTTATATCTAGGATTTAAATATGGATTACAGATTAGTAGGCTGGCCATAAGAACATATACTATGGCTAGGAAATTATGTATGCATGTATGTTTGGAAGGAGGGGAGAGAAAGAAATATAAGCTGACAGAAAATGGACAGAACTTCAAAAATATACCAAGACCTAGATTTTGTTTGTTTGGCTTGAAGACAAAGAGGAAGAAGAAAAGATGCAAACTATCTAACGGGTAGCTGGAAGAAAATCTATTATTTTTATAGACAACTGAAGTCCCATATGGTTTTGGGAAATTAGCCTTTCAATTAGTGATTATGTGATTATGATGTAAAGTAAGACATTACTGCTTTCTTCCAAAAAGAAGTTCAGCTACAGGAATCTTCCATGAGTTTTACTTAATCAAGTGTAGAACAACTTTAGTTTATGACCAATCTAGAAAACTAAAGATCTGATGAAAGTTACTTTCGGTTTTCAAGGGGTTGGCAAAGTAGAGTAAACTGAACAAGTTACAATATATTAAGATTGATTAATATACGCTGCTATAATAGTCATTATTCTATGCACCATGGCTCAAATAGACTATTTCCTTGAATCAGTTGAATACTATCACAAAATGTGCACCTTAGTAATTTTTTTTTGGCTCAGCAGTAATAAGATAGATAAAGAAAAAAGTAAACACAAGCTTCCAACATAGAAAAAGATGCCACTTGGTCTTTTACTTCATATAACAGCACATGGCAAGTCATAGGAATATTTTTTAAAAATATAAGCTAATCACCAAGAGTTCAAAAAACTAAACATATTAGTATATTCTTGCTAAGTTAATAATAATCTATGAAATAAGTATTTGATAATGTCTTTTAAAGCATGATAAGTCTAAGAAAAGTGCTTAGAAATCAAAGTATACGATGGTCAATAAAACATGAAAGCAAAACATTCTCCTGCATTTATAAAGTTATTCATATATGAGGCATCTTAAGAAACACTAGATTTAATTTTCTGTACTCTTTTAGAAAAAATAAACAAGAAAAAAGTTACCTTCTGCATATTTTATAACCACAGTAGTAAATATTTACAACTACATTTACAACATTTAAAGCAAAACATCCAAATGGGAATCCTAGACAAAGAAGCTTTTTTACCTGGAACCAAACTCTCATTGTAAATCCAAGGAGGCATTCTGGGCTGAACAGGATCCTGTGAGGGAAACACTCCCACACCTAAAAGATAAGGAACATTATCTAATATACATAAGGGGCTATGCAGAAGATGGGCAAGTCACAGTGAGTCATGGCTTTTTATAAAAGCATTGGCTGGAGACACTAAAAAAAAAGTCACCAATACAACTAAAATATTTGGTTACTAAACAACTTTTATACATCAACTATGTCTTAAAGACTAAACTAAAAAAAATGAGACGTGCCAAATCAGTATTCTGAATCACAGGAGACTCGCACTATTTCACATGCATTAGAAACCAAAGGGAATACACGATAGATGGTGGTTTAAAATCATAGACGTAAAAAACTGTAACTGCCCTAGCTCTACCTGTGGCTCTTAATAATGTTTCTTTGCAAAGTCTCATTTTTTTTTTTTACCTGAAAACAACACTGCTGCCTTAGATGGAAGGGATTTAAAAAAAGAATTTTGCAGTAAAATATCATCCAAAAGTTTGCCTCCTGGGCTGTCACATTCTAATTCATCTCTCCAAGCTGAGTTTATAAAAATTTGGATGTTTTAGGCAGCAGTGTGAATGATTTGTCTCGGAGAAGCAAAACAATCCTCTCATTGGTGACTTTTCCAGTAAAATTTTAACTTTCCAACCTTTACGGAAGAACAGGAAGTATAAGAGGAAAAAAAAGAGGTTTCATAAAATAAAAGGAAAAGAAATTTTAAATCAGGAATGATTCTGATTAAAAAGTGGTTATCAAATTTTTTTAAAAAGGAATAACAGCGTGTTGAAAGAATTCAGAGCAAAATTGTAGGGTTAATTGGAGAAAGGAATGCATTAAAAATTCTTTAAGCAAAATTTCGATTAGCAAAATCAAGCAGCATTCATTTTAAGAGTAATGCTTAAGGTGTTAGCAATTGAGCGATATTTGGTTAAACGAACTTTTTGCTGAGTATTTCATGAGCTCACCACTCTCTTCAATGGACAGGTTTTGGTCTGAAGTCTTTTCTGCCTCGGCAGTAGTGGTACCACTTACACGTCCATCTACAGCACCCCCGTTATTAGCCGTTAAACTGGGATGGTTCTTACTGGAACCTGGGCCTAGGGTTTTGTGCCCAACTTCAGAAGTATTTAATTTAATTTGTTTCTGCTCAGATGTACTTATATCACAAGATACTAGGAACATCTCCTCCAAGGAAGGGCCTAAACAAATAGCATGAAGGATTATTTGTATATAACCACAAATTTCTGATTTTTTTCAATCATTCATTTCCACCCCCAGGTTCTAAAGGGAAGGCCCTGCCACACATAATGTAAATTTTGAAATAATTCAATCACTACACATTTGTATAGAACTTGAGAGACTAGAGATTTTAGAGAACTTAAACACTGTTATCTACCGTAATTCTCAAGACTTCTATGAGATATTAGGTAGAATGGTATAGTGGGAGGAGTACTACCTTTGATATCTGGCGTCCTACATAAGACGCGGACACATCCACTAACGACTGGGGAGACCCTTGGCCAGTATCATCAGCTCTGGGTCTGTTTCTATGTCTGTCAACTGAGAAAGTCTGAGTAAGAACCTGTCTGCTAAGATTGCTCTCAGCACTGCTCTGTCTCAAGACAGAGTGTTAGCTGCCTCCTCCCCCCATTATTTCACAAGCGATAGAAACCTGAGGCACAGAACTGTTTAAAGGACAAACTGGCAGTAAACGGAGAACCTGGGCTTCTGAGCCCCAAGTGCTCCATCACTGACCCAGAGAGAGCACCTTCTAAAGCAGCTTTCCTGCCTCATTACTCTGAAGAAAATGGTAATGGTGATTTTCCCAAACAAGAGGAAGCTCCTGAAGAAATCAGTTTGTTTTTAAAGTTCTAAGGTGGTTTAAATAGCTCCTAATTTAGGAGCAAACGTTTTAAATCACTTTTCAGAAATGTGAGGCCTCCAGAATTTAAAAATCTAGATTCTTGTTTCGGTGAATTTTAATAGTACTCAGATATTCAGGTACATATTTCTTTGCAAACATCACTGTGTTACTCTACTTCTATAAGAAACATAAATTACCCTAGATTATCTTCAGAATACTTTCATTAAGAATCTAGGAGTTACGTGCTTTACATTGTACAAGGCTGAAGCAGTAGAGAAATAAGGAATTTGCCCAAGGATACCATGTAAGGCAAAAGACACTAGAATCAAACCTGGAGGGAGAGCCTGTGCTCCAGCCTTCTGTACATGCAACTGGCCAAGTGGGGTGGTGGGATGGAAAGACTGAAAAGCCTGGGAAGTGGAAGAAGGCCCACATGTGGGAGGTTCAACAGGCCCCTGCATAAAGTCACTGAATTCTTCTTCATCAAGAAAGGCAGGTGATGGGGAGACAGTTTTAGCAGAATGAGATGATGTGGGATAATCTGCAAAATGGAAAATGGCAATGAAACACACAGAAATGAAAATCAACAGGGAAAAAGAAATCAAGAGCTAGTACAATTCCAAAAGAATATACCGAAGCATGAATAGTGGAGGTGAACAGGAAATGACATGAAACCACAGTCAAGGGAATTATTATACAATGGGTGCAAAACACTTTGATGTCTATTCACACACGTTTATTTTTTTGTCTTTTTAAAAAGAGGTTTTATAGCTATTTTGCATTTGGTTCAAAAACAGAAAAATGTAAAACTCAAATTTTCTTTCCTTCTTTTATTAGGTTAGCACTATTTTTTTCCCTGAGACCACTAATAATTTACATCAAGGAGGTGATTACTTTTGAAATCCAAGTGATTTGTTCATCTGGATAATATTCTCTCAAACCAACATAAACCAGAAATAAGAAAACCTGCCTATATGCTGCTGAATACATTTTGGACAGATATATACTCTGATGATCAAATCTCCTTATACTAGTAAGAACCAGTGCATGATACTTGCAATTTTTGATGTATCATGCCTAATCCATACACTTTGCATAGTTCACATTTCAGTAAAGTTACCATATGAGGAAGGAAAATTACAAAAGACAACAAGAACATTAAACACATTACCACAGCAATATCTTCTTGTGAAAAGCATCAAAACTGGGACACCATAAGGCATTAAGTCAAACAACTCAGTAGTCAGTTTAAAAAAGTAAACTTTGACTGAGGACTATGTTTAAAAGATCTTTGGCTCTAAAGGATTTATAAACATCACGGTGGCTTTTTACTGTTAAAAATGAGATTCACTTATGGAATAACCCTTCCCTACAGGAGCCACATTTAACACTAGTCTCACTAACCACATATTATTGTTGCTTCTTCACATTTTTAAGTACTTTGAATCGCTTTAACATTTACTAACGTCTAATGTCACAAGGAGCAGTCTTTTTAAAAAAAGGCTCTCATCTGAAAAATGGGGACACTATATGCTTCTCTTCTGGATCTGTGAAATAAAACTTGGAAACATTGAAAGTTTTATGAAAGATGCAAAATGAATATGCAAAATTATTGCCTTAAATTTGTCTAAAAGAGAAAAAAGCCATACCATAATGAATTCCAACCCTCCCAATAATGTAGTGAGTGTGTGGATTTGCGTTCTCAATTTGGGTTCTCAGATCAGTACTGGTAGAAAATAGCAGTAACAGAAAACTGAGAGCTACTATGAATATTTTTTAAATGGATCCTGACTACTTACCAGCAATAAGGCTGCAAAGGCTAAACCAATGTTTGTTTGCGTTTGACTGGAATTATGTTAATTCTATGTGGTATATATTTTGGTTTATAAACTCTTGTAGCTCTACATATGATTAATAAGAAGTATAAAAATTATGTGATAAATGCAGTTTGTATATTCAATATTATGAGATAAATAAGTCTGGGGCGGGGCATGGAATTAAAAGACGACTTTGGTGGTAAAAAGGCTGGAAACTTTTTCTATACTTTAGGCCTAGGTTTAAGACCCCATCTGGAGAAGCTCTGGAAACTCCTTGGGCTGGCTTCAGAAAAATCTTTTTCTGGCTAAGCATGAAGCAGTTAACTAGCAATAGCTAACTGCATGCATGCTGAGTGAACTTATAGGATTATTTGAATATCAAAACACCAATTTATCATTTAACAATGAGTTTGTTAAACTACACCTGGTTGTCCAAAAAGGGTATTCTATATTGACAGAACAGTGTTTGACCTAATAATGACCATTCCTCTCTGCCTTCTTTTCCCTTTTTCTAATTTCCAAGCTGGGTCCAGTTTTAGCACTCAATGCCAATTCTTAAATTACTTCTTGACTAGCTTATCAGTTTATAATTTTATTTTTAGACACGTTTTTCCTTTCTGAACTAAATCTGATTGCTAATATCTATTCTCTTTTCAATCTTGGTGTATATTTTACTTTGGGGCATATTTTTGGAATGATAATCTGACTATATAATCTAACAAGTAAAATTAATAGTACAGACTCAAAGCTGTCTGAGGAAGTCAAGAACTCGTTACTGTGCCAATATTAGACTATTCCTCCTGATACCAACTATATAGGTATTATTAATACAAGAGTTCAAGACAAAATTTGTCAATGTAATATTTGCCAGCAGAAAACAGTACTTGGTTGGCTGAATGATTTACGAAAACCGTACATGTATTAATGGTATGCTATTCTTGAAATTAGCTGAGAATAAAATGTCAAACTACGAAATTAAAAAAAAAAGAATGTGGTAACAGTTATGTAAAGACAAGATTCATTTCAACTGCTAAATATTCAAAACACAGGTAAAAAAACCCAAAAAATAAAATAAACCCTGATCTAAATAGGCATTTTTTTTGTTTATCTCATGATAAATGGTAATAAAAACTACCAAAAAATGTATCTAAGAAACTAAAACTTCATAAGGAGCATTATTAAACTCATGATTTTTTAAAAAATACGTACGTTTAATTACACTGAATAAAATCTAGACTAGCTTATAAAAAGTAAAACTATTTTAAAACAATGAGAATAAAATGGTAAACTCCTTTATTCATTTGCTGTGAGTGAAGGAATTTTACTAATGTTAACATACTCATGTATACAGAAGACTTACAAGTGCAATTTTGTCATATTGACATAAAGAAGACAAAGAGGTTTTTTACCTCTTAAGATAGTTATCTAGACCAGAGCTCTTAACCCATTCCAAAATTTAAAACATCCAAATCTTCACATGAAGTAAGAGTTTAAGAGTTTAACAGTGACTCTTCACACACACATAATGTTCAAACGGTTGTCACACCCATGGACTATAAAACACCTTTCAGTAAAAGAAAGTTTTAAAATTAAAACTACCTGGTTTCTTAGGGTGCGATGCCGGAGTAGGGTGCATCTTAGCATCTCTGGAAAACCCATCTAAGTTTCCTTTTATGGCTTCCAAAGCATCATCTCTACTCTTCTCTCCTGTCTAAGAGACAATAAATGTATGCATATTTCTTCACTTATCTCTCGTTTCATCCTAAATCCTCCCAAATTAAAAGAAAAGTGCAGATATTAGTCTATTTCCAGTAGAGCCATGCGTCGCTCAATGATGGGGATACATTCTGAGAAACGTGTCGCTAGATTTCGTCATTGTGCAAACATCATAGGGTGACCTAGATGGTATAGCCTGCTACACACCTAGGCTATATGGTACTAATCTTTATGGGACCACTGTCGTATATGTGGCCCATTGTTGACCAAAATGTGGTTATGTGGCACATGACTATATTTTTATCACATACTTCTGATAGTGAATTCTCCAAGTCAGAAAAACATTGGTAAGTACATAAAACAAAGGCATGACACTGTATAGAATATAAAAATATTAACAGGCCCATTTATAAATAGTTTAGGATAAAGCTATTAGATATTAAGCATCCTGTATTAATGCTTCCCAAGAAAAAATTACAAACATTCCAATGGTAGTAAAAAAGAGTTGAGAAGATAATGGCTGATACCCCATTCTCCTCAACAACAGAGTGTCTTTACAGAAAAAGAAAAATCCTTCATTTTGGATTTAGATAAGCCAAAATGAATCAACCACAGCCTCAGCTTGGGCTGGTGTCTAAGTCAAAAAACCCACTGACGGAGTGAGAAGAGGCACATGCAGGGCAGGGCGTGTGCACCGTGGTGGAGGGTGGTGGAATGTTACCTTGGGTTTCACACTACTCAGAAGTCTGAGCTTTTGCTTCTGCTCTTCAAACTGGCGTCTTTTTCTTTCTTCTTCTAAGAGCTTTTGCTGCTGTTCAAATCGTTTCCTGAAGGAAAAACAACCTAGTAAAGAACCAGCTTAAACAACTATCAACTGTGTTATATTCACATTTCTACTAAGTTTCAGCAACATCATCTTGCATTTCTAGAGCGAAAAACTTCACTGCTAATTATATCTAATTTTCTTATGACAATCTAATCTCCCCACTACATTAATTTCAAAATATATGAAATGAGTCTAAAAACGATTACCCAAATTATAGACATGAATCTATTTCTTGTCCAATTTGCAAAGGGAGGAGACAACCTTTTGCATTCAAAAGTAATCTCAAGAAACAGACAGGGAGGTAGACAAAATAAGAATACTCTTTGCTCTGAATATAAAAAAGAAACTTCCACTTAGGGAGGCACTGTCACACGGGAGGAAGAGCAATGTTCTGGAAATCAGGAGGCCTGCATGTGGGCCCAGGCTTTGCTAGTAACTGCATAACCTGGATTGATAAGCCGCTTCATTTCTCTGGATTCACTTTCCCTAAGATGTAAAATTAGAGGATGTCTAAGGTCCCTTCTGGCTTTAAACTTATAGTAAAAGTACTGTAAAGAGTTTTAAAGGCAACGTGACTCTTTTAGCCCCAAATCTGCACTAGAGAACATTTGACAATTTTTTAAATAACTGCTATCATGGATCTTTATCCTTGAATCCTGAGTTTTCTTACTGCTGCTCTTCGGCAAACTGCTTCTGCATGTCTGGAGGGTACTGTGGGCCTGGAGGACGCATTCCCAGGAATGGCGCTTGTCCCAGGTAAGGCATTCCCGCTGCTGGCATTGGTCCCATTGGTATTCCTGCCTATAAGAAACAGACAAAGGCTTAAAAAACAGAACTTCTCCTTTCAATTATTACAAAGCAAAATCGTAACTTCCATAAACTCTTTCTTAATATTTTTTACTAATGAGCTCTATAAATGCATTTTAATAAAAGATTCAAAGAACACAGGCTAAAATTGGAACGCTCCTCTTAATATTTTGCCCCTTCCATTTCCGTCACCATCTTAGAGGAGACCACTGCTAATGGTCTGAGGCTGTGTGTGTGTGGAAGGATATAATATTTTGATGCTCATTATCACAGGCTGATATCCAAAATTTCACAGAAAATATATTTAATCAATAATAAATGATATCAATACAACAGTATAAACTTTACTGAAGTGTCCAGAAGTAAAAATAGTATTATACAATAGCTAACCACAAAATCTAATATTGATGATGATGACACTGATGACGATAATGGCTAATTTTTACTGAGTGAAAATTCTTCTACTCTTCAATCTCCTCCCTGAAAGGTTCCCCTTCTGTCCCCTAACTGAAACCTGGCTGTCCCCAGAAGCCCTCTCATTTGGAGACTGCTGCTTCTCTTCCACATTTCCTATAGATGGGGGAATATTCCTCCTTGCTTCTTTCTTCTAAACCCTTTCTCCTGTTTCTTCCTTCAAAAACCAAAATGCACTGCAATTTCTTGCCTTGAGACTTCCTCATTCACTCTCCCACACTGTTTATGTCATCTATTGACCCTCAACTTGCTGACTCTTCAACCGAAGGTTTCAGAACCGTGCTATCTTCCATTTCACTCCTAAACTGCTCTTGGCGATACCAATAATCACATGGACGATTCATCTGACACTGTGGTCTTTCAGGTCTTTGACCTCCTCACCACAATCACGTCCAACACATCATTCGAGCTTCCCATTCCACGGTCATAACCTTGATCATCAGTCCCAATAAATGCATCATCTCCCAAATCTTGATTTTAGGCATCCCAACACTTGACCACCACCTCCTATTCTTCTAGTTCACGTACTTTAGCAATTCTCTTATCTCATTAAAACCTCCCATCCATTAATCTTATCACTTTTCCCACAATCCATCACCTCATCGTGTCCTTATTCCTCTTCTTGCTCTGCTTAGATTCCAGAGTTCAATATTAAATGACCTTGTAAACATCCTTAATCCCTTACCTCTGGATTCCTCACTTTGGTCTCCTAGGAAACCTCATCCCTAGTTAAAGTCAACTAACCACCTTCTCTTTATCCTTACACCCAAACCACTGAACCTTGCTGGATAAAAAAAATCTTAGGGATGCACTTTAAATTCTTGACTATAAATCTCAAATGGATCCCCAAAACAGGCCAGTCTTATGAGGACTCCTACTATATAAGATTTCAATCCTTTGAAGTTTCTTGAGATATGCTATGGCCCAGTGTATGGTCAATTTAAAAAAATACTTCATATTTGCTTAAAAAGAAAGCGTATTTTGCGATTGCTGGGAACAGTGTCCTATTACTCATTAATTAAGCTTGTTAAGAAAGTTGTTCAAACCTTTATCTTTACTTATTGTGGACTTGTCTATTTCTCCTTGTTGTTCTGTCAGTTTCTATCTTATACATTTTGAGGCCAGGGTATTAAGTGCATACAAATTTGGAAGTGTTATGCCTTACTGATGAATTTAACCGCTTATCATAATGAAACAACCTCTTTACCTCTAGGCTTTTAAGGCTTTTTGCCTTAAAGTATATTTTGTCTGATTTTCCTTTAGCTACATCAGCTTTTTTGGGTTGTTTTTAGTATTTACAACTTTTTTCATTCCTTTAAACTTTCCTGTAACCTTATGTTTTAAATGTGTCCCTTCTAAGCATCAAACATCCAGATTTTTGCCTTTCAAATGGATCTTTTAAATCATTAGCATTTAGTATAATTATTGATATATTTGCATTTAAACCTATCTTATTTTGTGATTTTGTGAAAAGTGTTCCACTTTTTCTATGTTTTTCTTTCCTTCTTGTCTTTTTTTTGGATTAACTGTTTTTTCGTCTCTACTTGTTTGTAAAATTTTTATATAACCTACTAAGGTTACCCTTGAAATTAGGACATGTATTCTTAACTTATCAAAGTCTGATGTTAATATCTTTCTTTCACAGAATGCAAGGCATTAGAACTTGAACTCCCCTTCCCAAAGTTATATATGATTATTACTTGTATTTTAATTCTCTGAATATTTACAAAATCCATAAAGACATTGTTTTATGAAGACAACGTTCATTTAGATTCACCCACACATGTATCTTTCTTTGTTCTTCGTTTTTTTCTGAATCTGACTTTCCATCTGGGATCATTTTCCCTTTGCCTAAGGTCCTTCTGCTTTTACTTCATTTATAATTTCATTTATTGAAAGTCATTCAGTTTTTGCCTGAAAAATGGCTTTATTTTACCTTCACTCTTGGAGATTGGCAGTTATTTTGAGTTAGTACATTGAAAACATCATTCCAATGTCTTCTGGCTTCCACTTTTTTCCTCTGGCTGCTTCTGAGCTTTTTTCTCTTTGTCTTTGGTTTCTGCAGTTTCTCTATGTGTTTGGATGTGAGGATTTATACGTACTTATTCTCACTGCCTGTTATTCACACTCTTCTGTCATAGTCCCAACATTGAGGGAAATGATCGAGCGTGGCTAGGTCATAAAAGACACTGCAGCCTCCACCTTCCTCTCCTGAGTCACCTGCTCGGGAGAGGTCCACGTGGAACTAGAGGACCATCTAGGAACTGAGGCCTCCTGCCAACAGCCAACACTGAATTGCCAGCCACATGGGTGGGACATATTGGAAGCAGTTCTTCGAACCCCAGTAAAGCCTTCAGATGCAGCTGGGCCGTCATCTTGACTGACACCTCATGAGAGATTCCAAGCCAGAGCCACCTAGCTGAAGCTACGTCCAGTCCTGACTCACAGGAGTGGTGAGCTGTTTATTGCTGTTTGAACCCTCTAAGTTTTAGGGTAATTTGTTATGCAGCAATAGATAACTAATATAACCATGTGTAGATTTATTAGGCTTCCCGAATCTGTAGAACAATGTCTTCCAATAGTTCTGGAAACTTCTCAGCCATTATCTCTTCTGATTTACTCTCTTCCTCCTTTCCTTCAAGGATTCCAACTAAATAAATGTTAGACCTTCTCATTGTATCTTCAAAATCTCTCATATATTTTCTATCTTTTCACCTTGTCATACTATACTCTACATAGTTTCTCCTGACCTATCTTCAGCTCACTAATTCTTTCTTAAGCCATTTCTAATCTGCTCTTAAACTCATCCACAGAGTTCTTCTTTTGTTTAACATATTTTTCAATTCCGAAATTTCTATTTTTTCCTCAGATCTGCTGTCACTTTTTATAATTTCAAGTTCCCTGCCAAAATTTTCCACTTCAACTTGTATTTCTTAGATCATAGAAAATATAGTTGCTCCATAGTCTTGTCTGCTAATTTCCATAACTCGTGTTTTTGAGGTTTTTGTTTCTGTTCTCTATGTGTCTCATTCATGCTGTTTTTGTGCACTGAACACTGTGTTTGAAAAGTTATTTGCAGGAATATTTTGATGCTAAAGGGATGGTATATTCTCCAAAGAGGATTTTGTTAGATGCCTAACAAAACTTTTGCCAGGTGCCTAGGGACACTTCAAATTTGGAACACTTTAATCCAAATGCAAGACTTACGTTTCCCTGTACCATCAAACGATGAGAAATCAGCCTCAAGTCCATGTGAGAACAGGTTTACTTCCACTGTATTCCCACTCTGAGGGTATAGACCTTTGGAGGTTCAGCTCAAAATGGAAACCCCTGGAAAGCAGCTAGCTTTGAATTCTATACCCTTTCCTCCATCCCCAAAGTGACCGTTTCACACCTACTCCTCTAATATTGGCAAATCCTCTCAGGAAAAAAGCAGCTCTGAGTGACTTGGCTTTCTTCTCTGGGTTCTTATTTTCTCCCAGATCTTGGCCCAGCAATCTTCAGTACCTTGTAAACTCTTTGATGCTTTTAAGTACATATGTTTGTGGGGGAATATCCCCTATAATTGATTAAATAGTCTTCTCAAATACAAAAGAGATACAAAAGAAAATGAGATTACTTTTCTTCTACTCTTACCTCTAAAAAAAAAAAAAATGTACAGCCTCACCCTTTGTCTGAGTCTGCATGTGTATCTTTCTATGACTTCTCTTTCTCTCTTTTCTGGCACAGCTATATTAAGATATTTAAGTGCAGAAAGGGAAAAAGTTCCTTGGAGAAAAGATCTTATACTTTGGCTCTTGAACATATTATATCACACAGACTTCAAAAAAAAATCTTCATCAGCTACTTTAGTTGTCCAAATTGCCCAGTCCACTATTACAGGATGGCTACTTCCAGTTATAGTAGATGAAGTATCTGTTTGTAATAAAGCTTAACTCCTCAACTTACATGAAATTGATTAACGTAAATTACTTTAAGGTGAAGCTTGTATTAAAACTATTGGATTTAACATATTCAGATTTCCATCAATTCATTTTTAATAAAGGTGTTTTTTTTGGTGAGGAAGATTGACCCTGAGCTAACATCTGTGCCAATATTCCTCCATTTTGTATGTGGGACACCACCACAGCACGGCTTGATGAATGGTGTGTAGGTCCACACCTGGGATCTGAACTCACTAACCCCAGGCTGCGGAAGTGGAGCACACAAACTTCACCACCACATCACCAGGCCAGCCCCTTTAATAAAGTTTTTCAACAAGACTAAACTCTTAATTTTTTTTAAAGATTTTATTTTTTCTTTTTCTCCCAAAGCCCCCTGGTACATAGTTGTGTATTTTTAGTTGTGGGTCCTTCTAGTTGTGGCATGTGGGATGCCGCCTCAGTATGGATTGATGAGCGGTTGCACGTCCGCGCCGAGGATTGAAACTGGCGAAACCCTGGGCTGCCAAAGCAGAGTGCACGAACTTAACCACTTGGCCACGGGGCCAGCCCCTAAACTCTTAATTTTAATTCAACAATGTTTGGTAGAGAAATCATGTTTCCCTCAAATAAAAGTATTCCTTTTAGAAACTACCAAAAATACTTCCTCGTTCTGAATCTTCAAAAAAACTGAGCCTCACTGAAACAGTGAAGAATTTTTTTAAGGTCTAGAAATAATATAATATGTATATAGCATCTAGAACAATGTCTGGCACATATGAGTAAATAAACAGTAGTTATTATAATTGTTAGAAATAATATTGATGACAAGATAGATACTCTCAAAAACAATGATGATCCCATTTTTTTTCTGGAACCAAGTAAGTCTCCTCAAGCAAATACAGAATTAAGCCAACTAGATAAGAAAAATAAACAATTAATAGTTACAATATAGGTATCATTTTATTGTGTTCCTGCCATATGACAGCTATAGTATTAGGTATTTTCATATATTATTCTCAATATATGTAAGAGCATCAGAATCAGAGATATTTCTGACAATGACCAACAAGAATACCTTGATAATAACACACACTTAGGAAGCCCCTAATATGTTCCAGGGACTTTTCTAAATGCTTTACATATATTAATTAATTTAATCCTTATAACAAACCTATGCAAGTAATTGCTACTATTATTCTCATTTTGCAGATGAGGAAATTGAAGCAGAAAATAGTTAAGTACCTTACTCATTAGTAGTAAGTCACAGAGCCAAGATTAGAACCAGGCAGCTTCTGGTTCCAAAATCCATGTTCTCCACCGTTATGCTATGCTGCCTCTCCAATTACCAACAACCATCACAAAATTCAGATTCAAAAAAAATTTTCAATGTGTTTTTGTGTGTCTATTCATATGCTCAGAGACAGACCTGCTCAATGAATAGCAGCAGCTAGGAAGGCTTACGAACGGTTTCTAGGACTTTACAACTGGAGTTACAAGTAATATTGCTTACTTACTAACATTCTCTATTCTAAGTCTTGGGTGGGGGTAGCCAGGTATACTTATTTTTAATTACAGTGTGGTTCTCTTGCTGCTGAAAATCATTACCACATTTCTAGGATTATATTTCTTTTTTTTCCCCATCTATAATTTATTTAATCAATTCTCTATTTTTTCTAGCTTTATTGAGATATAACTGAAATACAATATTGTGTGAATTTAAGGTGTGCAACATGTTGATTTGATACATGTATATATCACAAAATGATTACACCATAGCATTAGCTAACACCTCCATCATGTTACCTTACTACTATTTCTTTTTTGCGGTGAGACATTATTATTTCTTTTTAAATTTTGACTTATTTTACCCAAGGAACACAAAAGAAAACACTCAGATCATATAGGCTAAAAGAGAAAATAAGATATTCCACAAAAATAATGAATAATGAAAGAAGTAAAGGTATTATTACATGCATTGCCTTCCTACTTATAAAGTTCTGCTCGTCAAGAAGATTCAAACTTGTTAAATGGTATTTTGTGTTTCTCCTACTCCGGAAAAGTAAGTTTATATATTCATACAGTCTAAGTTTATACATTCTTTTGAAATCTAGATAAACCAAAAGGTTAAGAGATACTAATCCTCAGTTATACACTGAGTGAATGACACAGCAAAAGAAACAATTCAGAAATCTGAGATACATCCAATAAACTACTAAAAACACTAAAAATAAAGAAGCTCCCCCCAAGTTGAAGATATGAAGGCTTTCCTAAGTGGAGAGGTATAATATGACAGTAAGATTTATAAAAGAGTAAAAATGTCAATTTCAATCAAAATCCCAACAGGTTTTATATGGAATTTGATAAGCTGATCTTAAAATTTATACTGAATGGGAAAGGACCATGAATAGCTATAATTATTTAAAAGAAGAACAAGAGGGGCCGGCTCCGTGCCCAAGTTCATGTGCTCTGCTTCAGCGGCCCAGGGTTTCGCTGGTTCAAATCCTGGGCGTGGACATGGCACCACTCATCAAGCCATGCTGAGGAGGCAACCCACATGCCACCACTAGAAGGACCCATAACTAAAAATACACAACTATGTACTGGGGGGATTTGGGAGAAAAAGGAAAAATAAAATCTTTAAAAGAAGAACAAGGACATACAAAATAGAGGAAGATTGGCACAGATGTTAGCTCAGGGACAATCTTCCTCACAAAAAAAAACCCAGAATGCCATTTACAATTACTCAAAAGAATGAAACGCTTAGATGTAAATCTAACAAAACATTTACAGGACTTGTATACTGAAAATTATACAACGCTAAATAAAGAAAGACCTAAACAAATGGAGAGACATACCATGCTCATATATCAGAAGAATCTACATATTAAAAATGTCAATTTCCCCCAAATTGATATAAAGGTTTAACATAATCCCTATCAAAACTCCAGCAAGAGTTTTTGTGGATACAGACGTCATTCTAAAATCTATATGAAAAGGCAGAGAAACTAGAATACTTAAGATAATTTTGAAAAGAAGAATAACATGGGAGGAATCAGTCTTATATAGCTATCAAGACTGAACCAGTAACCAAAATCACCAAAAATGAAAAGCCCTGGATATGATGGCTTTGCTGGTGAATTTGACTAAACATTTAAAAAAGAACTAATACCAATTCTTCTCAAACTTTTCCAAAAATTGAAGAGGAGGAAAATTTCCTAACTCATTCTATAAGGCCAGCGTAACCCTGATACCAAAGCCAGAAAGGAACACTACAAACCAATATTTCTTATGAATATTGGTACAAAAATCCTCAACAAAATACCAGCAAACAGAATTCAGCAGCATAGTAAAAAGATTATACCCCATGACTGACTGAGATTTACCTCCGGAATGCAGGGATGATTCAATCAACGAAAACTGATCACTGTAATACACCACATTAACAGAATGAAGGGACAAAAACCACATGATCATCTCAATTTATGCAGAAAAAGCATTTGAAAAAAACTACACCCTTTCATAACCAAAAACACTCAACAAACTAGGAACAGAAAAACATTAGCTCTACACAATAAAGGTCATATATGAAAAACCCACAGTAAACATCATACTCAATGGAGAAAGACTGAAAACTTTCCCTCTAAGATCAGGAACTAAATAAGGATGGCCACTTTCACCACTTCTATTCAACACAGTAGTGGAAGTTCTAGCCAGAGCAATTAGGAAAAAAAGAAAAAAGAACAGAAAGCATCCAAATTGGAAAGGAAGAAGTAAAATTATCTGTTTGCAGATGATATAATCTTACATGTAGGAAATCATAAAGACTCCACAATAAAGCTGTTAGAACAAACAAATGAATTCTGCAAGGTAGCAGGATACAACGTCAACACACAAAATTAGGTGTATTTGTATACACTAACAATGAACAATCTGAAAAAGAAATTACAAAAACAATTCCATTTACGATAGCACCAAAAAGAATAAAACACTTAGGAATTAATTAAATCAAGGAGTTAAAACGGTACAACGAAAACCACAAAATATTGCTGAAAGAAATTAAATAAGACATAAATAAATGGAAATACAATCCACCTTCATGGATTGGAAAATTTAATGTTGTTAAAATGTCAACATTTCCCAAAGTGATCTACAGATGCAATGCAATTTCTATCCAAATTCCAATGATGTATTTTGCAGAAACAGAAAAACTCATCCTAAAATCATACAGAATCTCAAGGGACCCCAAATAGTCAAAACAATCTTGAAAAAGAAGAACCAAACTGCAGGACTCAATTTCCTGATTTCAAAACCTACTAGAAAGCTACAATAATCAAAATAGTGTGGTTCTGGCATTAAGACAGACACAGAGACCAATGGAATAGAAAGCCCAGAAATAAACCCTCACATATATGGTAAATGATTTTTGACAAGGGTGCCAACACCATTTAATGGGGGAAAGGACAGTCTTCAAGAAATGGTGCTGGGAAAACTGGATCTCTACATGCAAACAAATGAAGTTGGACCCTTACCCAACACCACATACAAAAATTAACGAAAAATGGATCAAGGACCTAAATGTAAGCCCTAAAATGATAAAACTCTTAGAAGAAAACAGAAGGACAGAAACTTCACGACACTGGACTTGGCAATGAATTCTTGGATATGACACCAAATGCACAGGCAACAAAAGAAAAAAGAGACAAGCTGGACTTCATGAAAATTTTTTAAAAATTGTACATCAAGAGACACTATCCACAGAGAAAAAAGGCAACCCACAATATGGGAGAAAATATTTGCAAATCATATATCTGATAAGGGATTAACATCCAAAATATAGAGAGAGCTCCTAAAACTCAACAACAACAACAAACCTGATGCAAAAATGAGCAAAGGAGGTGGAGTGACATCAGTATCATGGCAAAATGAGCTCTTCCCTTAGTCTCTCCCCCTAAGATACAATGAAAAGGACATTTAAACAACCCAGTAGATGTCTGAGAGATCCACACAGCCATACGTCTGAAGGTGGAGGTGCTGGACCCCCCGGGAGGCAGTGGAAGGAGGTAAGGGGATCTCCTCTCCCTTGCTGAACTGCAGCAATCTAGGGTATGGAACCGTGTATTGGCCAATGTGCAACTCTAAGAAGAGGGGGGGAAAGGGCGGCCCCCTGCAGGAATGCCTTTGCTCTCAGAGTTGCCTCCTAGCCCATGGGAAGGTTCCACACCAAGGAGGCTAAGCAATTGCAGGGGTATCTTCACCAAGCCAAGCAGCCCAGGACAGCAGACAGCAAGTGCAGACCGGGAGCATGCGGGATCATGCAAGCGAAAGAAAGCACCCCTCACCCCTCTCTGACACACCAGCTTGGCCAGAAGACCAGAGCAAGGGACTCCTAACAAAGCACCTGCACATACGTGTATAAGGCAATGGTGGCCAGTGGGCAAATGCAGATGGGCCCCAGTTGGCACAGCTTCCAAAGGACAGGCATAGCTGCCAGGGATCATGGTGGGCTCAGAATACACAGCTCCTGCCCACCTCCCCAGTGGTGGCAGGTGGAATCTGTGATAAGATACTACCACTATGCAATGGCACAAGTCAATCCCATCAAATAGCATGAAGAGGTATATTAACAATCCAGATCAGAAGGAAAATGACAAGTACCCAGACATCAATCCTGAAGTCACAGAAATTTACAATCTAAATGACAGAGAATTCAAAATAGTTGTCATGAAGAAACTCAATGAGTTACAAGAAAATTCAGAAAGATGGTTCAATGAACTCAGGAATAAAATTAATGAACAGAGGGACTTCTTCACAAAAGAGACAAACTATCAGAAAAAAATCAGAAATGTTGGAGATGAAAAACACAATGGATGAGATAAAGAAAAATCTGGAATCTTTAAATAACAGAGCTGATATTATGGAGGACAGAATAAGCAATTTAGAGGACAGAAATATAGAAATACTTCAGAGGGAGAAGGAGAGAGAACTAACTAAAAAGAAATGAAGAAATTCTCCAAGAAACATCTGACTCAATTAGGAAATGCAACATCAGGATTATAGGTATTCCAAAGGGAGAAGAGTGGAGGAAAGGAGCAGAGAGCTTGTTCAAAGAATTAATAGCTGAGAACTTCCCAAATCTGGGGAAGGAACTAGAATTACATGTAAATGAAGCTAATATAACAGCTAATTACATCAATGTAAAAAGACCTTCTTCAAGGCATATTTTAGTAAAACTGGAAAAAGTCAATGACAAAGAAAAAAAATTAAGGGCAGCAAGGCAGAAGAATATAACCTACAAAAGAAGCCCTATTAGGCTTTCAGTGGATTTCTCAGCAGAAAACTTACAAGCTAGGAGAGAGTGGGATGATATATTCAAAATTCTGAAAGACAAAAACTTTCAGCCAAGAATACTCTATCCAGTGACAGTATCCTGATATTATGGAGAAATAAAAACTTTTTCAGATAAACAAAAGCTGAGGGAGTTCATCGTCACAAGACACCCCAACAAGAAACGATCAAGAAGGCCCTCATGTTTGAAAAAAAGAAAAGTGTTTACAAAGTCTTAAGCAAGGAAATAAACAGATAGACAAAATCAGAAAATTGCAGCTATCAGAACAGGTTAGCAAACAATTAAAACATTAAAAATAAAGGGAAGGAGAGCATAAAAAATAACTATAATCACTTCATCTTAATCACAAACTCACAACACAAAATGGAGTAAGTTGTGACAACAATAACTTAGATAGGGAAGAGGAAAGGGATGGAACCTGCTTAGATTAAGGAAATAAGAGGCTATCAGAAAACAGACTATCTCATCTATGAGATCTTTTATACAAACCTCACAGTAATCACTAAACAAAAAATGAAAACAAAGACACAAATGATAAATAAAGATAAAACTGAGAAAACCATCATAGAGAACGTTCAAAATGAATTGGCAGTTGGAAATACACAGGATGAGAAACAAGGGGAGTACAGAATAACCATAAAACAAGTGATAAAACAGCAGTATTGAGTCCTCATACATCAGTAATCACTTTAAATGTAAATGCATTCAATTTCACTTTAAATGTAAATGGACTGAATTCTCCAATTAAAAGACACAGAGTGGCTGGATGAACTAAAAAACAAGACCAACAATATGCTGCTTTCAGGACACACATCTCAGCTCTAAAGACAAACATAGGCTGAGAGTGAAGGGATGGAAGAAGATATTCCAAGTTAATGGCAAATAAAAGAAAGCAGGTGTTGCCATACTTATATCAGACAAAGTAGACCTCAAGATAAAAAAGGCAAGGAGAGACAAAGAGGGGCAGGATATAATAATAATAGGAACACTCCACCAAGAGGACATAACGCTTTTAAACATATGCACCTAACACAGGAGCACCAAAGTACATAAAGCAACTATTAATGGACCTAAAAGGAGAAATTAACAGCAACACAATAATAGTAGGGGACCTCAACACCCCACTTACATCAATGGCTAGATCATCCAGTCAGAAAGTCAATGAGGAAATTTGGAATTAAACAGAAAACTAGACCAGATGGACTTAATACATATATATAGAACACTCCATCCAAAAAAAGCAAAATACATATTCTTCTCAGGTGCACATGGAACATTCTCAAAGATCGACCACTTGTTGGGAAACAAGGCAAGCCTCAATAAATTTAAGAAGATTGAAATCATATCAAACATCTTTTCTGACGATAACGCTATGAAACTAGAAATCATCTATAAGAAAAAAAAGCAGGGAAAGTGACAAATACATGGAGACTAAACAACACGTTACTAACAACCAACGGATCAATGAAGAAATTAAAGGAGAAGTCAAAAAATATCTGGAGACAAATCAAAATGAAAACACACCACACCAACTCATCTGGAATGCAGCAAAAGTGCTCCTAAGAGGGAAATTCATAGCAATACAGGCTCATCTTAACAAACAAGAAAAATCCTAAATAAGTAATCTTAAACTACACCTAATAGAACTATAAAAAGAACAAATAAATCCCAAACTCAGCAGAAGGAGGGAAATAATAAAAATTAGAGAATAAATAAAATTAAAAACAAAAAACAATAGAAAGGATCAACGAAGTAAGAGCTGGTTCTTTTGAGAAGAAAAACAAAATTGACAAACCCTTAGCCAGATTCACTAAGAAAAAAAGAGGGAAGGCTCAAACAATGAAAGAGGAGAAATTACAATGGATACCACAGAAATACAAAGAATTATAAGAGAATACTTTGAAAAACTACATGCCAACAAGTTGGACAATCTAGAAGAAATGGATAAATTCTTAGACTCATACAACCTCCCAAAACTGAATCAAGAAGAAATAGAGAATACGAATAGACCAATCACAAGTAAAGAGATTGAAACAGTAATCAAAAACCTCCCAAGAAATAAAAGTCCAGGACCAGATAGCTTCTCTGGAGAATTCTACCAAACATTCAAAGAAGATTTAATACCTATCCTTCTCAAACCATCCCCCCAAAATTGAAGAAGATGGAACACTTCCTAACACATTCTATGAGGCCAACATCACCCTGATCCCAAAGCCAGACAAGGACAACACAAAGAAGGAAAATTTACAAGCCAAAATTACTGATGAACATAGATGCAAAAATCCTCAACAAAATACTGGCAAACCGAATACAGCAATACATTAAAAGGATCATAGAGCATGATCAAGTGGGATTTATACCAGGGACGCAGGGATGGTTCAACATCCTCAAATCAATCATAAAATGAGTAATAAAAAACACATGATCATCTCAATAGATGCAAAGAAAGCATCTGACAAGATCTAACATCCATTTATGATAAAAACTCTGAATAAAATGGGTATAGAAGGAAAGTACCTCAGCATAATAAAGGCCACATACAACAAACCCACAGCCAACATCATTCTCAACAGGAAAAAACTGAAAGCCATCCCTTTGAGAACAGGAACAAGACAAAGGTGCCACTCTTGCCACTCTTATTCAACATAATACTGGAGGTTGTGGCCAGAGCAATTAGGCAAGAAAAAGAAATAAAAGGAATCCAAATTGGCAAGAAAGAAGTGAAACTCTCGCTGTTTGCAGATGACATGATTTTATATATAGAAAATCCTAAAGAATCCATCAGAAAACTATTAGAAATAATCAACAACTAGAGCAAAGTTGCAGGGTACAATATCAACTTACAAAAATCAATTGCATTTCTATACTCTAATAAAAAACCAACAGAAAGAACTCAAGAATACAATCTCATTTATAATTGCAACAAAAAGAATAAAATATCTAGGAATAAATTTAACCAAGGAAGTGAAAGACCTATACAATGAAAACTATAAGACATTATTGAAAGAAATCGATGATGACATAAAGAAATAGAATGATATTACATGTACATGGATTGGAAGAATACACAGTTAAAATGTTCATACTACCTAAAGCAATCTACAGATTCAATGCAATCCTAATCAGAATCCCAAGGACATTCTGCACAGAAGTAGAACAAAGAATCCTAAAATTCATACTGGGCAACAAAAGACCCTGAATAGCTAAAGCAACCCTGAGAAAAAAGAACAAAGCTGGAGGCATCACAATCCCTGACTTTAAAATCTACCACAAAGCTATAGTAATCAAAATAGCATGTACTGGCACAAAAAGACACTAAGATCAATAGAACAGAACTGAAAGCCCAGAAATAAAACCACACACCTATGGACAGCTAATCTTCAACAACAGAGCTAAGAACATACAATGGAGAAAGGAAAATTTCTTCAATAAATAGGATTGGGAAAACTGGGCAGCCACATGCAAAAGAATGAAAGTAGACCATTATCTTTCACCATACACAAGAATTAACTCAAAATGGATTAAAGGCTTGAAGGTAAGACCCCAAACCATAAAACTCATAGAAGAAAATATAGGCAGTACACTCTGTGACATTGGTCTTGGAAGGATCTTTTCGAATATCATGTCTACTTGGGCAAGAGAAACAAAAGAAAAAATAAACAAATGGGACTACATCAGACTAAAGAGCTTCTGCAAGGCAAAGGAAACCAGGAACAAAACAAAAAGACAACTCATCAACTCGGAAAAAATATTTGCAAATCATCTATCTGACAAGGGATTAAGCTCCAAAATAGATAAAGAACTCATACAACTCCACAACAACAACAAAAAATCAACCTGATCAAAAAATGGGCAGAGGCTACGAACAGACATTTTTCCAAAGAAGATATACAGATGGCCAACAGGCACACGAAAAAATGTTCAACATCACTAATCATTAGGGAAATGCAAATCAAAATGCAAATGCAATATCACCTTACTTCTGTTAGAATGGCTATAATTACCAAGAGAAAAAAACAACATACATTGGAGAAGATGTGGAGAAGAGGGAACTCTCATACACTGCTGGTGGGAACGCAAACTGGTGTGGCCACTATGGAAAACAGTATGGAGATTTCTCAAAATATTAAAAATAGAAATTCCATACAACCCAGGTATCCCACTACCAGGTATTTATCCAAAGAACTTGAAATAAACAATTCAAATGATTTATGCATCCCTGTTCACTGCAGCATTATTCACAATAGCCAAGAAGTGGAAGCACCTCATGTACCCAACAACTGATGGGTGGATAAAGAAGACATGGTATATATATGTACAATGGAATACTACTCAGCCGTAAAAAAGGGACAAAATCGTCCCATTTGCAATAACATGGATGGAGCTTGAGGGTATTATGTTAAGCAAAATAGGCCAGACAGAAAGACAAACACCACGTGGTTTCACCCACATGTGGAAAATAAATAAAAACATGGACAGAGAACAGAGTAGTGGTTACCAGAGGGGAAGGGGTGAGGGGGTGGACATAAAAGGTAAAAGCGCACATAGATATGTTGACTGACAAATAATGTACAACGGAAATTTCACAAAACTATTATGACCTCAATAAAATAAGTAAAAAAAAAAATAAAAGGAGCAATGGACTTGAATAGACATTTCTCCAAAGAAGATATACGAATGGCTAACAAGCACATGAAAAGATACTCAACATTACTAGTCATTAAGGAAATGGCAATTGGAAACTACACTGAGATACCATCTCACAGCCATCAGGAAGGCTACTACCAAAAAAAAGCAGAAAACAACAAGTGTTGGCTAGGATGTAGAGAAACTGGAACTCTTGTGCACTGTTGGTGGGAATGTAAAATGGTACACCTGCTGTGGAAAACAGTATGGAGGTTCCTCAAAAAAATTAAAAATAGATTTACCATATGACGTTGCAATTCCACTTCTGGGCATATACCCAAAAGAACTAAAAGCAGTTTCAAAGAGAGATCTGTACACTCATGTTCATAGCACCATTATTCACAATAGCTAAAACACGGAAGCAACCCAAGTGTCCACTGACTGATGAATGGGTAAGCAAAATGTGGTATGTACATACAATGGAATATTAGTCTTAAAAAGGAAGGAAATTCTGCAATATGCTACAACATGGATAAGCCTTGAGCACATTATGCTAAGTGAAATAAATCAGTCACAAAAAGACAAATACTGTATGATCCAATTGTGTGAGGTACTTAGAATAGTCAATCAGAAAGTATAACGGTGGATGCTAGGGGGAAGGGAGAATGGGAAGATACTGTACACTGGGTATAGAGTTTCAGATTTACAAGATGAAAAGAGTTATGAGGAAAGATGGTGGTGACGGCTGCACAACAATGTGAACGTATTTAATACCACTGAACTACGCACTTAAAAATGGTTGACAGTAAACTCTACGCTATGTGTATTTTACCATGATAAAAGAATTAGAGAAAAAAAGAATAACATGGGAGGAATCAGTCTAATATAGCTACCATAATCAAGACTGTAGACACACAAATTAATGAAACAGATCAGAGAACCCAGAAAAATACCCACACAAACATGCCTGATTTTCAAAAAACATACAAAAGCACTTCAATGGAGGAAGGATAGCCTTTTCAACAAATGCTGCTGGAGCAACTTGACACCCATAGGTAACAACATAAACCTCAACCAAAGTCTTACACGTTATACAAAAATGAACTCAAAATGGATCACGAACTTAAGTGTAAAAAGGTAAAACTATAAAATTTTTAGAAAAAATATAAGAGAAAAGTCTTCAGGAGCTAGAGTGAGGCAAAGAACTCTCAGACTTATACCAACGCATATTCCATCAAAGAAAAAATTGATAAATTGGATTTTATAAAAAATAAAAATTTTTTCTGAGAAGGACCCTGTTAAGAAGATAAAAGAGAAGTGCTATGGTCTGAATGTTTATGTCTCCTCAAAATTCATACATTTAAATCCTAACCCCTAAAGGTGATGGTATTAGTAGGTAGGGCCTTTGGGAGGAGATGAGTCATGAGGGTGGAGCCCTCATGAATTTGATTAGTGCTCTAATGAAGAGAACTGTGCAAAATAAACGTTTGTTGTTTATAAACTACCCTATCTTTGGTATTTTGTTACAGCAGCCTGAAAGGACTAAGAAAACAAGCTACAGACTGAGAGAAGGTATTTGCAAACCACATATCCAACAAAGGACTAGTATGTAAAATATATAAAGAATTCTCAAAATTCAACAGTATAATACCAAAAACTCCAATTAGAAAATGGACAAAAGACACAAAAAGACATTTCTCTGAAGAGAATGTAACGATGACAAACAAGCACATGAAAAGATGTTCAACATCATTAGTGTTCAAAAATACTAAGACGGCGGCCACTGTTTGAATATATACCCCCAGATCAAACACTCGGATAACCAAATTTTATTTGGTCCTGACTTCACTGCAATGCTAACTCTGACCCTAAACAAAACTTAAGCTTTCTTTATGTCAGCATGACCTTACAGCTTCCTAGCTAACCAGCTACAAACAAGTAAGCTTAAGCAATGAAAAGGAAGGTTAAGTTTCTACTAACCAATCACAATAGCAAACAACGTACTCATTCATGCTTTATAAACTGAATTGTAACTGCTGAAAGCAAACTTCTAACCACTTTCACTTTGAAGTCTCCCTGTTGGTCAACAGGGTTTTTTCTTGTTCAATAAACTATTCATATCAAGTAAAGCTCTCTGTATTTTCTTTTGACATTAGCCACTAGGGAAATTAAAATCACAATGCGCTATCACAACATACCTATCAGAACAGCTAAAATAAAAACGACACTACCAAATGCTAGCGAGGATGCAGAGAAACTAGATCACTCACATATTGCTGGTGGGAATGTAAAATGGTAGAGGCACTCTGGAAGACAGATTGGAAGTTCCTTTAAAAACTGAACATCCAACCACCATGCCACCCAGCAATTGCACTCCTGGGCGTTTACACCAGAGAAATGAAGCCTTATGTGCACACAATAACCTCTATTTTTTATAGCCAAAGACTACAAACTGCCCAGATGTCCCCCAGTGGGTGAATGGCAGACAGACTGTAGTACATCCATACCATGGAATACTACTCAGCAACAAAAACGAATAAAATAGTGATATATCCAACAACTTGCATCAATCTCATGGGCATTATGCTGAACAACAAAAACCCAAACCCAAAAGCTTAGCGATTCAATTTAGATAACATTCTTGAAATCACAAAATTATAGAAATGGGGGACATACTGGTGACGGCCAAGAGTTGGGGGAAGGGTGTGCAGTGGGAGGGAAATGAATATGGCTGTAAAACGGCAACAAAGGGGCTCCTTGGGGTGATAGGAACCTTCTGTATCCCCACTGTAGCAACGGCAATATCCTGCTTGGGATATTTTACTACAGGTCTGCAAATTGTTACCATCGGGAAAACCAGGTAATGGATCTCTTTGTATTATTTCTTACATACACGTGAATATACATTTATCTCAAAATAAAAAGTTTAACTAAAAATGTTTTGATAAAGCTTGCAATTGACTCACACTTGTTCACCATATATCCTACTTTTACTTATATGTTTGAAATATCTCAGGATAATCATTTTAAATTTTACTGTAAATCTTGTGGATGGTTTCTTTTTATGAGTTTCGGGGAGTGAAGAGCTTTGTGGCAACCAAGACTAACTTTCATCTTTGACTTTTATCTGAAAATGTACCCCTCAAGGATTTCAGAGATGACTGAAGAATAATGGGTTTTCCTCACATGTCTGTAGTTGGTTGGGGCTATTGAGTTTGGGGAAAAAATAAGATCTCAATGAATTTCTCCTGTAAGAACAGTGAGCGGCTTCCAAGGTGTATAATGTCTGTCAGAAGATTGAAGGTTAAAGCAAAGATGTCAGCTTCTTTATTTTAGAATCATTAATTCTAAGCTCCTGATACTCAGGGAAATTATTTGAGGGCTATCAAATCTGATAGTTTACTTTTTTCTCATTGTTCTTCATTTTAGAGATCCTTATTGTTTTTGGTTGTTCCAAGCTCTAAAAACGTTTTCCAGATAATCATGTAAGTCATAAAACAATGTTTAGTGTGAGAATCAGTAATTTAAAAATTGTATCAGCTGTTGAGATTCAGCAGTAAGTTTACTAAATCTTAGTTAAAAATAGATTGTTGGGGCCGGCCCCATGGCTCACTGGTTAAGTTCACAAGCTCCGCTTCGGCGGCCCAGGGTTTCGCCAGTTCAGAGCCTGGGCGCGGACCTAGTACTGCTCATCAAGCTGTGCTGAAGTGGCGTCTCACATAGGAGAACCTGAAGGACCTACAACTAAAATATACAACTAGGTACTGGGGGGCTTTAGGGGAGAAGAAGGAAAAAAGAAACGATTGGCAACACATGTTAGCTCAGGTGCCAATCTTTGAAAGAAAGCAACAGTAGATTGTTTCCAGTTATTTGCTGCCCTTATGCTAAGGGATTACGCATCCCTATGTGGTGTGCATGCCTCCTGGTACACTCCCCTACTGACGCTGGTTTGGGCCACATTACTTTGGAGCTCAGAAGTGACTGATAAATGCTACCTCTGAAAGCTTTAAAAGACATCACAGGGTGTGGCCGTCTCTTTTCCCTATGCCAAGAGTCTGGGATGTCCCAGGTAAGGGTCTCAGAAGAGAGAGCACACAGAGCTGAGTCAGAGCCCACCATAAAGGACACGAATCACAAATGAGAGAGAAACCTCTGTTTCTGTAGGTCACTGAGATTCTGAGATTTTGTTTCTGCAGCATAACCTAGTGAAAGTTGAGTAACATGGATTGAAAACCTACAAAAGCTCAATTTATTTCCATTTTCTTCCTAGTGGAGATGAATACAGAATGACTATGGAAGTTTTCCCAAATCTTCACATAACATAGCTTTGTTTGCTTAAACGACTTCTACAAAACAATGGTTTCAACTTAAATCCTGATTGTAAACTCCCAATACTGCTTATTTATAAATGAAATATATGTGCTATCGTACTAACGTATTGTATACACAATAAAACACATAGAAATAGAAAATTTTAAATAATTAGGCAAAAATGAAATATATGGTACTTAAAATATTTATTAACAGTACAAAAGTCCTTTTTGTTCTGGCTTATTTGTGAATGAATCTTTTCTAAATAATACTACTAACACTTTGGATTTAGCCATTCAAAGATCTGATACCTAGATTCAGTTTATTTTGTTACTTGGTTTAAATGGATATCATAGTTGAAGAGGATTCATTTACAAAGATATGGAGATCCAAATGGAAGAAGCCGTTCTTAGGCAGTACCTAACTAAACCATGCTACTATCAATTTCATTCACCAATTACAAAAAAGAAAAAAAAAGCAACATTATTTGCTTTAATCTACACTCCCTATCTATGATCATAACCAGTTATGCGAGACACACCTTCAGCACGATAGCAGGACAATCTTGTCTTTTTTTAATTTCTTTTTATTTTTTTGCTGAGGAAGACTAGCCCTGAGCTAACATATGTTGTCAATCTTCCTCATTTTTTTGCTTGAAGAAGATTAGCCCTGAGCTAACATCTGTGCCAATCTTCCTCTACTTTATATGTGGGTGGCCACCACAGGGAATCAATTTGATACTGCCTTCTGCTTTATTTTCAACATCCAATCATTCAGCAAGTCTTAGTGATTTAATTTCCTAAATGGTTCTCAAAACCATCCATGTCTCCATTGCTCTGCTACCACCACCTCACCTCACTGCTCTCACTACATCAGCCTTTCTTGATTCTCCTTATATTCACCTTCGCTCTCTTCTCTCTCCAATCACTCTCTAAGCAGCAGGCAGAATGATCTTTTTGAAAAACAAATCTGATTGTGTCATTCCTTGCTTTAAACTATTCAATGGCTCCCTAATACTCTTAAGAAAGAATTCAATATAGAATATGGTTAAGTATAGACGTGGTGAAGACTTAGGTTCAAATCTGGGCCTGCTATGCTCTGTGAGCATCCTCACAAAGCATCAGTTTCCTCATTAGAAAAATGGAGATACCACCTCCATGTTACGTGGGGCTGGCCCAATGGCATAGTGGTTGAGCTCGCATGCTCTGCTTTGGCGGCCCAGGGTTTGCAGGTTTGGATCCTGGGTGCAGACCTACACACCACTCATCAAGCTATCCTGTGGTGGCATCCTACATACAAAAAATAGAGGAAGACTGGCACAGACGTTAGCTCAACAACAATCTTCCTCAAGCAAAAAGAGGAAGATTGGCAACAGATGTTAGCTCAGGGCTAATCTTCCTCAACAAAGAAAAAACAGGAAAAAAAGTTGTTATGGGGATTAGTCAAGATAATTCAGTATAAAGAAGGCTCTGAGCCCTCCAACGACACTGTTCCTTTCATGAGAACAGCACTACTACTTCCGACAATGCTGCTTCATGGCATCAGGCCCCTGAATTTTCCAAGATGTCATTCTAAAATTCTTCTAAACCAGTAATCAAATCGAGAAGTCACCAAATTTTCCTTAAATGACTTATCTTGGTTTTTTCACTCTTATGAACATATATTCATTTTATTTTGAAGGAAGCCACTTAAGATGCAGACCACACTTATTTCTAAATATCACATTAAGCTCCGAGTATGCAGCCTGTAGTATGAAGACACATAACAACAAACAATAATTTTGTAAACAATTGGCTGAAGAGGCAAATACCTGCATAGCAATAGGTCCTGGGGACATTTGAGAGCTGTAATTCATTCCTATCATGCCTTGCATATTAGGCTGCATGACAGAGACCATAGGAAATCCTTGTTGCTGCATCGGCATCAGGCCTGCTGAAAAACAGAAAGGTACCATTAAAGGCAATGTGTTTTAAAGTGTATTTTCTTAAAACCCTAAGTACCTAAAGGACTTATTATTTGGGAGGTGGGAAAAGCACATGCTCTGGAGTGAGACAGATTTGATATGAATTCCAACTCCATCATTTACTTAGCTATGTGATCTCGGGCAAGTTAGAAAACTTCATCCGTAAAATGAAATAATACAATACCTGTTACACTACAGAACTTTTGTGCATACTTAAATCATTAATAGCATGCCCTAACTGTGATATCTGGCCTTCAAGAAGGCCCACAGCAATCTCTGCCTCTTGGTAATCATACCCTTGTCATTCTCTCCCACACTGAATAGGGCTGACCAGTATAACCAATAGGATATTGTGGAAATGACACTGTGTAACTTCCAAGGTTAGTTCTTAAAAACCACTGCAGGGGCCAGCCCTGTGGCCGAGTAGTTGAGTTCGCGCGCTCCGCTTCGCTAACACAGGGTTTCGCCGTGGGTTCGGATCCTGGGCACGGACATGGCACCGCTCATCAGGCCACAGTGAGGCGGCATCCCACATGCCACAACTAGAAGGACCCACAACTTAAAAAAAAAGTATACAACTATGTACTGGGAGGATCGGGGGAGAAAAAGCAGGAAAAATAAAAAAAGATAAAAAAAACCCAAAACAAAACACTGCAGCTTTTCCTTGCTCTCTTGGATACCTGCTCTGGGGAAAGCCACTGCCACATCATGAGGGAACTCAAGTAGTCCTATGGACAATCCATGTGGCAAGGAACTGAAACCTCTTTCCAAAAGGCAGCACAGATGTGCCATCTACGTGACTGAGCCATCTTGGAAACAGATCTTCCAGTCCCGTCAAACCTTTAGATGACTACAGCCCTGGCTGACATCTTCACTGTAATCTCTTTGGCCCTCAGCCAAAACCCCCCAGTAAAGCCACTCCTGTATACCTGACCCACAGACACAATGTGAAATAATAAAATGTTTATTTTTTTAAGTTTTGGGGTAATTTTTTTATGCAGCATCAGATAACTAACACAATAGTGGTTAAGAGCATGTCATTTACGAGCTTTTGCTTAACTTCTTTCTGTGCCTTGGTTTCTCATCTGTAGAGCTGTTTAATACCTAATATACTTGAAGAAATGATATTCCTCTTCTCTTTCCTTACATGAATAGTTAATATGACATTTACCATAAAACAGCCATCAGCATGCAAAGTGTATAATGCAACGGCAGGAAAACTATCATGAAAGTATGATGGAGAGTATAGGAGCTCCCCAAGTCTTCCGATGAAGTATTCCCAAGAGCAGAGGAGAATGAAGATACATCCCTGTGGGGATTTAATAAATACTAAACCTCTGCTATATTTTAGGCACAGTTCTAGATACTCGGTATACAACAGCGAATAAAACAAAATCCCTACATAGCCTGAACACAAATTTCAATCGAATGTTGCATTTTACCATACATTACATCTATGTAGGTCTACTATAAGGAGCTTTTAATCAAATTTTGATTAAAAAAAATTAAAGGTCCGATAAAGCATGCCATGTTTATCTTGCTGGTTCTGTCTACCTTCAAAGTTATTTATACATAGTTTAATTTCAGAAGCACAGACATCCACATTTGTAGGTAACATATATTAGCGGCAAGCTATTCATTTATTCAAGTATTGGAGGGCCTACTCCATACCAGGCACCATTCTAGGGACACGGAGGTGAAAAAAACCAGGTCTTTGCCCTCATGGAACTTACACTGTAATTGGAGGAGAGAGACAATAAAAAAATAAGCACATGTCAGGTGGTGATAAGAGCCAGGACAACAAATATAGCAGGGTAAGGGAGAAAGGGAGAGTCAGGGAAAACAGTGGCTGCTATTTCACAGTCAGAAAAGGTTTCACCAATGGGCTGGCATTGAAGCAAGGACTTGAAGGAAGTAAGAGAGCGAGCCATGTGGATATTTGGGAAGAGTATTCCTGACAAAGGAACACCAAATGCAAAGGCCTTGAGGTGTCATGGAGAGTTAGAATGCACAGACTGAATATAACCACACTAAGACGTTTTCCCTCTTATCTCTTTGGACCTAAAGTTTTATTTATTTTAATTAATTTTATTTAATTCTTGAATGGGTAATTCCAGTATTTGGTAGAACATTTAAAGGCATAAAAGTACACACAGTGGAAAGTAAGTCTCATTTCTCTCCTGTCTCCTGTTCACCTACTCATGAGCTTGTGGCCACTCTTGTTGTCTTTTTTTTTTTTGCATACACTTTCAGAAACAATCCACACATAATTTAAAGCCTTCAAATGATCAAAAAGTCCACTCTAATATACTCTGGAAAAAGAAAAAATCTCAAAAACAATTCCAAATTCCAGAATAAAAAAATATCAGGCAACCTTTTGGGCTCTCTTCTTGTCCTGTTCCTTCGCTCCATGTGTAGATTTTTACTTGAAAGTTTATAAAAAGGCAAAATAATGAACCATGATAATCAACAAATAACTTTGTAATGCCTTCCTAAAGAACAGCAGATCTCAAACCATTTGATCTAAATCTGGGGCACATCTACTTACAGATAGCTTAAATAATGCACAAATGGGAGCACAATGAAAAGAATACAACAGGCCCTTGGAAAAATTTACCTGAAACTAAAGCTCCATCACTGATTATAAATGGAGACAAGTCAGTATGAGCCAGTCACTGACCACCTGCTACTGAGCTGCTCTTTATCTTTCATCTCTCTTGGTGACCTAGGAGTCTCTGTTTCTCTAGCAAGTTGACCATAACCAGTCAACACTGACTTTGTGAGAAGGGCCAGTTTTCAGAAGCAGCTTGGCATGTGCAGAGGAGGGGAGTACGCGGAGCAGGAGAAGTGAGCAGAAAGAAAGAAGGGCAGGCATATTCCTCCTTCAGTGTTGTGTCCCAGTGGCACAGCAGCATGAGTCATGATTGTATTCCTTCACTACTGTTTCTTAAAGACAACGCTAGAAGTGATACTGGGGGGCCCTTGTCCAAAACCAAGAGAGAAGGGATATACCTGGTGGAGAAATTGCTAGAAGAAAACTGAGACTTAAAACAGTTTAAACTGAATCAGAATATGTAATTTCTTATGTACATAATTATAATAAGACCAAATTCATACAGAGAAAACACAGTACAGTAGTCCCACCGTATCTGAGTGAGATACATTCTAAGACCTCCAGTGCATGCTGAAACCACGATAATATCGACTATGTTTTTTCCCATACATACAGACATACATGCCTATGATAAAGTTTAATTTATAAATTAGGCACAGTAAGAGAGTAACAATAACTAATAATAAAATAGAACAATTATAGCATACTGTAATAAAAGTTACCACAGATCTTAGGAACCTCAGCATGTGATATTTTTTCTTTCCTTAAGCTGAGAACTTTCACCTTTTTACTTAAAGGAAGTACTTTATAGCTTCTCTTTGGCATATCCGAATTGGCAGCATCACTATTCTGCACTTTGGGGCCATTATTAAGCAAAATAAGCGCTCCTTGAACACAAGCACTGCAATACCACAATAGTCGATCTGATAACCCGACGGCTACTAAGTGACTAACAGGTGGGCAGCAAATACAGTGTGGATATGCTGGACAAAGGGACGATGCATGTCCCGGGAGGGACAGAGCGGGACAGTGTGAGAGTTCATCAAGCTACTCAAAACAGTGTGCCATTTAAAACTTATGAATAGTTTATTTCTGGAATTTTCCATTTAATATTTTCAGACAGTGGTTGACTGTGGGTAACTGAAACCACGGAAAGTGCAATGAAGGATAAGAGACTACTATAGTATAAAATAACTAAAGAGGTCATTTATTCATTCAACAAACACTATAGAGACCCTATTATTTTCTATCAGCATGCTGGGTGCTGGAGATACTGATGAGCATAAGGCAGACATAACCCCTGCCCTATGGAGCTAACAATTTAGAAGAAGACTAGATAGGAGGAAGATGTCATTCAGAGAATTATAGTTCATTTCATTTTTGTCACCCGTTCTTTAATATGCTTGTCCTGAAAATCTTCATCTCTGAGATGAAATAACAATCCGTCAATATACTGTTTAAACAAGTTTGGGAGAAATGAGGAATGATCCTTATTATTCTCCAAATTATATAATTTTTGAGAAATTTGAAGAGTAACTGTCATAGAGACTCAAGACTGTATGGAAATTTTACTCTATTTGGCAGCAACAGGACTTTTTTTTTTTTTACCCACTTAATCTCCAAATTCAGAAACATAATAGTGAAAACTAAAAGTTCAAAACTTAAGCTCTCACATACCTTGAGGGGGTCTCATCCCACCCGCAACCGGAAACATGAAGCTGAAAACAGAACAGAAATACATGGAGATCTTCATATGTACAAAGATTTCAAACAAAACACGTAAGTTTTTACATAAATGAAAGACTGGCAGGCAGGGCCCTGGGCTGTGTTCTGCAGTACAAGATCGAATTACCCAATAGCCATACAGGATGATGACAGTCAGAAGTGAGCGTAGAGGGAAAATTTTTGAACTAGAAGACAGAAGACCTTGAAACTCGTCCTGGTTCTGTCACTGTGTGATTTTCCCGGATTCCAATTTCTCCATCCATAAAACGAGAGAGCTGGATTAGATTCAAGTCAGTGAACATTTTCTGAGTGCCTGCTACATGAAAGGACTGAATTAGCTCACAGTCTCATTGAAGACACAGACGTAGGCAAATCACTTTAACAGAGGATAGGATGTGCTAAGTGCTGTGAGAGGTCTAAAACACCAACACAAATGAGAAGAAAAAGATGGATTTGATGGGTTATATCTCGGGAAGTTTTGTGGAGGTATCTTTTGAGCTGAATCTTAAAGAGAGGCACACTATACAGCTTGAGCAAAAGCTCTGAGGCCAGAGCTGTGGGTGTGTTCAGAGAAATGATTTAAGGTTGCACATAAGATATAGGATTAGAAAAGTAAGCGGATTGTAGAGGGCCTTTACAATGTTCAATTTTATTTGAATATTATATGAAGTTGTCAGAGATTTTTTTTAGCTGTGGCAAAACACACATAACATAAAAATTTACCATTTTAAACATTTTTAAGAATACAGTTCAGCGGCATTACGTACACTCACAATGTTGGACAACCATCACTATGACCCATTTTCAGAACTTTTTCATCATCCCAAATTCTGTACCCATTAAACAATAACTCCCCATTCCTCCCTCCCTCCAACCCCTGGTGGCCACTACTCTACTTTTTGTCTCTATGAATGTGCCTATTCTGGCTATCTCATATTAAGTGCAATCATACAATACTTGTCCTTTTGTATCTGGCTTCTTTCACTTAACATTTTCAAGGCTCATCTATGTTATAGCATGTATCAGAATTTCATTCCCTTTTATGGTGGAATAATACTCCATTGTACCACATTTTGTTTATCCATTCATCTGTCGATGGACACTGGCTTGTTTCTACCTTTTGGCTATCGTGAATAACGCTGCTGTGAACATTGGTATACAAGCATCTATCTGAGTCCCTCTTCAATTCTTTTGCGTGTATACTTAGAAGTAGTATTGCTGGATCATATGGTAATTCTGTGTTTACTTTTTAAGAAAATGCCAAACTGTTTTCCAAAGCAGCTGCACCATTTTACATTCCCATGAGCAATGCACGAGGGTTCCAGTTTCTCCACGTCCTCGTCAACACTTGTTATTTTCTGTTTTTTTGATGATAGTTATCCTAATGGTATGAAATGGTATCTCGCTGTGATCTGGATCTGCATTTCCCTGATTTAGGCTTTAAGTAGGAGAGTGTAACTATCAGAAACGTGCTTTAGGTTTCTCTAGTAACACAGTATGGCAGAGAAGACTTGAAGTACAAAGAATTAGCTAAGAAACTATCACAATAATCTTAATGAAATGAAAAGGACCATAACCAGAGTATGGGAATGGAAAAGGAGACATGAATGAAAGCTATTTAAAAGGAAGAATCAGCAGGACTTGGAAACTGCCAGGATGGGGAACAGCAGTGAAAAAGCAGAAAGGGCTGATGATGATGCTGAGATTTTGAGCCTGGGCAACTGGCCCCATGGTGATGCTGTTTACTGAAAACAGGAGCCCAACGTGAGTATGTTTGGGAAGAAAGGTGGCAAGAGTGGGTCCGTGAGGAGCAATCTAACAGGTAATCAGAAAAGTAACTCAAGCTCAGGAGAAGGGTCTAGACCAATCTAGCTAGGCTCTTTTAAATAAAAGTAAAAAAAGCAAAACAACAACAACAAAAAAACCCACCTCTGGTTCTGGGTGAAATAGCCAGGAGAATGTGTATATACAGTGAGAAGACAACAAAGGACAACCTTGGAGAATTCTTGTAGTGAAAACTGAGTAAGGAATGGTCACTGAGAACCAAGAGAGTTGGTTATAACTGAGGAAGGACCACCCTTCCGAAAGAAGGTAATTACCAACGTCTAACGCTATGGACAAGCTGATCAGAAGGAGGATTCATCGATAAAGATCACTGCTTTCGAAAATGCTGATCTTTGAGGGAACAGTTTCAAGAGAGGAAGAGGAAGGGGTCTGTAGAGAGAAAGTGAGGATACAAAACACATGCTTAGAGATTGAGAAAACAAGGTTTTTGAGGGAATGGGATTAACACAGCAAGGTAGCAAAAGGGATCTGCTTTGAAAAGGAAGAGGAGACTGGTTGGACCAGAAGCTAAGTAAGACATTGATAAGACAGGCAATCTGGCAAAAAACTGGGCAGCAAGATGACCGACAATTTGATTTCAAAAGCAAAACCACTATTTATCACTGTTGTCCTAGTAGGAAAGCAGAACTGTGAGCTCCACTTGTCTCATGCCTACCTCATGCCTCCTTCCTTCTCAGTTACCTTTGCTACTAACCTAGATGAGCCCTCGCTTCTCAGGCCTGGACTCCGACAAGGCTTCCTAACGGATCTCCCCACCTCCAGACAGCTTCTAACGCAGCTCATACAGCACAGGTGGGGTGCATCTTCCTAAAGGACCTTTTGATAAGGCTACTCTTGGAGTTAAAACTACGTAATAATTTCCTCTTAAGCTGAATTTCCTTAGTTTATATTCAAGGCCCTCTCAAGTTTTAGCACAATTTTCTTTTTCAGTTTCATATCACAAAACTCTTCTCTCCCACTCAGTGCCATGGTCCGTGTGGCCCACCTGTTGTGCCCTAGTGTTCACTAGGCCTTCCCATCTCCATGACAATCTCTTGACCCTTTCCTATTCCCCCAAATGAGGCCCAGTTGAAATACCTCTTCTTTGCCTTCAATGTAGCTTGAATCCACTAACATTTATAGAATGTTTTCCATGTGCTAGACTGTGCTAGAAGCAGTGGAAGATGAAAAGGTGAGGAAGCCCTTAAGAAGCTTATAAAAGAGCAGGAAAAAAATAGACAATCGCACAAATGATAATATCCCAGAAGAATACAAACTAATCAAGATCTCTCAACTCTTTTTTTCTGCCATACTTGACTTCAAAAAAATATATATATGTACTTCTCATTTCTTGGGTAAATTGTGCCCTTTTTACAACTCTACCATTTATTCTAAAATAGCCCGTTCAGGATACCAAACAAAAGCAGGCTAATATTAATAAAGTTGGAAAATGTCATTGCTTTTTGCCTAGTCTCTTAGAACAGAGACAAGTATCTAACATGATAAGTTATAATTCATGGATTTTCTCCATTAAAAGCTGAGAGAGGCTGCCTGGTTCTTTTTCTTTCTCCCTAAAAAAACCTTCCGTATAAAATAACCTCAGCCCTCACCACTGCTGTCTAAAAACCCTAATATTCTTTCTTTATTGAGCAGACAGCTTCTCAGTCTCAGAAAGTTTCCACTATGTGTAACACTGACCATACAGTTTTCAAGGTAAGGATCATTTTAACCACTTTTCTCTTCCACGTATCCTCTCGAGTTTTAGAATGCAGATGTTACAGGCAAATTTTACGGAGGAAAGAAATTTTAAAATCACTCACTCTAACTTCTATCACAATTCAGGCTGTATTTATTAAAAAGTTTGTGTTCATGAGCTGAGTATGTTAAAGTACTATAAACTAAGGAGAATGAGCCACTTCAGTTTCTGCACCTGAGGTCCCCCTCCCCCAAAAGCTAAAATAAACCCCCAATCCAAAACCCCAAAAACCTGGGCCTAGAATACCAAATTCTTTTAAGTTCATATTTTCCTAGAACTTGGTGCTAAGATTAATACATACTTGATCAATTTAATGCCACTCAAGAACATTTTAGAGACTGTCATCACACGTAGAAAAGAAACAGAGACTACACATTTGTCTTCTCCAGCCAGAAACTGACTTATATCAAATATTCATGAAAAACTCTAATGAAACAGCGGAAAAGAGAAAACAAAAGAGAAAGAAGGCAGCCTTAAATTTAAAAGATGTGTAGAGGAAATGCAAAGTGGGGCTGCACACAGGTGGTTTATTTAACAGCGACTGCTCTTTTTCCCTAGCATACATAGAAGCACTTAGCATATATACGAAGCAGGAGGTGATAACTTTACAGACTTTACACTTCTGGAGTGTTCATGACTCCAAAATTAGAACGCTGCATATCAGAAAACTAACACTTTGTTTTCCAAAAATAATTTAGGATGCTCAAGATAAAAAGCTAATTTTACCTTCAAATATGTGCAGTATGTGTTGGCTAACAAAACAAAATCAGACTAGGTCCTTATAGAAGTGGGGTGAAAACTTCCCGGAAAAAAAAACATTTCCCTAAACGATAAACTTGTCAAGTTGCAAATGTTCACCTCCGTTATTGCTCTGGGTATGAGGACCACAAGCAATTATTAGCTGACACACGACAGAGGGCAGATTTGTTTAAGGGTTAAGTAAAAGGCTGGAAGCCTTGTTCTAATAACTGCGTAACCGTGTTTAACAACGAATTGTTTTTTAATAAGGAGGCAAGTCTTAAGAGCTAAGCTTACAAGAGCTCTATTTACTAGTTCAAAGGTCTTCAGATTTTCCTGCTGTTTCTCGTGTGTTAAAGAAATAAAAAGGACAGTACGCTCTAAAAGGGGAAAAGACAAATAGTCCACACACATCTTGGAAACAGTTGTCCAGCTTTGTGACCAGATTTTTGGAGCCTTCCCTACAGCATCCCTGGTCAAGCCCGGGGAAAGGGAAGTGTCTGGTCGGTTCAGATGGAGCCAGGGCTGGAAGCGAGGCGTCGGGGTCCCTCCCGTCCCAGGCCCCCGAGCGGACCCGCACCTTCTCCTCCCCTCTCCTGCCCGCACTGGGCGCGCGCTCGCTCCCCGCTCGGCTCCAGCAGCCAGTGCCCCGAGCCTGGAGGACAGGAGGCGGGCGCCGGGCTCCCTCCGCCCCTTCGGCCTAGGTCCCCGGAGGACGACCCTCTCCAGTAGCCCAGTTCCAAAGAAAAAGGGGTCGAAGCGGGCGAAAACCGCCATACCCGCCCGCCCAACATCCCTCGCCGCGGCGGCGGGCGGGCCCCGGCCCAGCCCTTCGCACCCACCTGCTTCCCCCGGCTGCCCCCGCGCCCGCTCCCGCGGCCCCGCCGCCGCCAGCTCCCGCTCCCGGCCGCAACGCCATCTTGCTCCCGGCCCGCCGCCGCCGCCGCCACCTTACGAGCAGCTGTCAGATGAAGACAGTCACTTCCGGGGCAAACGCCAGGCCCCACCTCGCCGCGGCCTAGGCGACTGGGCGGGGTCGCGCGCCCACGTGACTCCGCGCGCCCCGGGGAAGGGCGGCGAGCCCCCATCACGTGACCCGGCCGCCGCTGGGGGTCCGCAGGTGCAATTCCAGTGCTGGGGCTGGTGCGGCGGTCTCACGCCGGCTGCAGGAGCTGATTCATTCTCCGGCAAGGCCCTGGAGGGCCCAGCTGGAAGTCGAGCGGCAAGGCGTTGTCGTTCCTCCGTTTGAAAAACCATCATCTTGATTAATGGAAAGAATAGATTAAGTCCTGCTTTTTAAATCGGATGGTGGGTAACACGAGTGTTCTTTTATTGTCACTCTTTACATATAAAGCATAGATGAATCCTGAATGACCCTTTGACAGCTTCACAGGGCCCATTAGTGATCAGCGCTCTCCACTTTTTCCCTGGCACTAGGCAGCTTCGTTTTGGTACCCATTCTAAAAGCTGAAGGTATTTACAATTTGTTTTAGTAAACCAATAAACCCAATCCACGTATGAGACCTCCAGGGTGGCCAATTCTTGTGTTTGGTTCTGACACCGTGCCACCCAGAAATCTGTTTTTCCTATGCTTGGAAACGGACAAAACGGTGGTGTTTGGAAGGTAGTTCCTAATTACTCTGAACTTTTCTGGGCATATATTTACTGTGACTTTTCCCCTAATCAAATTAACTGTCAGTAAAATAAGATAAAAGCTGAATGTAAACTTTTTCAACCCCTCAAGTAGAGTTTGCTTACAAGCAAGTAATGGATTAATTATAATTAGCTGTATCTTTCACTCTTGCCTCAGGGCTATTACAGGGAAACAATTTGTAATAATTATTTATTGAGCACAAATCACTGGTCAGGAACTTGACTGTATTTTCTCCAATCCTCAGTGTCCCTAAGAGTTAGTATTGGCGTTTTACAGATGAGAAAACCAAGGGTAAAAGAAGTTGTAATTTGCCTGAGTCATACAGCTGCAAAGCAGCAGGACCAAGATTCAAACCGAGGTGTTTAACTTTGAAGTCCTCGCTTGATTTCACTAGAGCCAGCCATTCAGTTACCATGTGTTCTTTTGTAATAATTGTCTAATTTCATTCCCCACCTCCTATTTTTTTCGTGAGGAAGATCCACCCTGAGTTAGCATCTGTTGCCAATCTTCCTCTTTTTATATGTGAGCTGCTGTGACAGCATGGCCACTGACCAACGAGTGATGTAGGTCCGTGCGCGGGGACCGACCCCAGGCCACTGAAGCAGGGTGTGTGGAACTTAACCACTAGGCCACTGGGGCTGGCCCAATTGTTGCCCTTCTTTGGGTGAAACCAAAATTTGTGTCGCAGATAGTTCCAACTCATACAAAGGAGCTAAATTCTCTATTAATCTATTGACAAACCAAGCTGATACAGGTTTATGTAGCCAGTTTTATTTAAGGATGTGTGGTTACACAGGAGAAAATACGAAGTAAGAGGAAATAAAGTCAAGTGAAGGAAGGATATCAAGGATCATAGAACATACAGTTTGTTTCTTCCTGGAATACTCTGTTCTCTTTTGCCTATTGATTCCTAGCAAGACTCAGCTCAGGATGTCAGCCTTCCATGACATCTCCAGTCTGGGTTAGATGCCCTCCTATGATGCTTCAGCATTGTGGCTTTATGTCTGACACAGCATTTGCCACACTATTTGGTCCTTTATTGTAAAGGCAGGGCTGTGTAGTCAAGCCTTGTATTCCTAACCAAATATACAATGCTTGTTTAAGGAATATTTGTTGTGAATCTATGACATGTCAGGCACAGTGTTAGGTACTTCTAATCTTGAAACATGGTTGGTATTATCCCCAATTTCATAAATGAAAAAACTGAAGCTCTGAGAAATTAAAGAACTTATTCAAAGTCATACAGCTGGCAAATGGGTGACACCAGTACACCTTCCTCCAGAATATATATTGAATTAAGCATGTTTGCAAGAACAAACAAAAAAATCATACGCTTGCATTTTTTGCACCTTGTAGCAATAGGTCTCCATTTACATAAAATCTGAAGATAAACAATTTTTGTCCCATGTAAAATATTCAAGTTGGAGTCTACTTGTCCTGACTCTAGAATAAAAGGCTGAGAATAAATAAGTTTAATTCAAATGCTGCTGAGAAGAGGTTATCTATATTATAGTATTGTAATATTGATAATAACTAACATTCATGTCAGGTGCCATTCTAAGTACCTTACATGCATGAAGTCGATTTTTTATTTCACTGTACAAAACTAGCAACTGAGAAAAATCTGCTAACAGTGAATAGTCTCCATCAGTGTATAATCATAATCCTTTACCTGTGGCAGAGACCTACTTACTAAATGGATGAAGGGCCACAAAGCCTCAGGAAAGATAAGCTCTAAGAGAACAGAGCTAGAGGGGTATCAAGTAATAGGAACATTCTTCCTTATCAGGATAAAACGTTTATCAGTTTTCAAGCAAAGTCATCTTGAATGGAAAGAGACAGGAAAGGGCATGGTTAAATGATGGAAAATGAAGAAAGGGAGAGAACCACCATAATCTTGTACTTCCAACATTGTGACAGGTAAGGTATGAACTATTTGAGCAATGAGGTATAAGGATATTTAACAGACCAAAGAACTTGAGGCCTAGGGATCTGAAATAACCGGCCACAGAAGAGGCATCTCTTTATTGTGGCTCATACCACACAAGGCCATCAGCAAATTAAGAAATAGTAAAATAAAGAGCATAGTAGTTTTCTTCTTTGAAGACAGCCTGTGTGGCTTCTTGTCCATCCAACATAAAAGGAGGGTGGGGTGGGAAGGGAAATTCAATCTCAAGCCTTTGAAATTCGGTTCCAGATGCCTCTCCACAGCATACACACACATTCCTTCACACTTGAAGGGAAAAATCCTTAAGAGTTCCCCACATTTGGGTGTTATCTTTAGCATAAGCTTTTGTTCTTCCATAAGAAGTATCTCTCTGGATTCAAACCACAGAAATGTCAATGAATGTTATTTCCATTGTATAATCTTTTTTTTTTTTTAAAGATTTTTTTATTTTTTTCCTTTTTCTCCCCAAAGTCCCCCAGTACATAGTTGTATATTCTTCGTTCCTTCTAGTTGTGGCATGTGGGACGCTGCCTCAGCGTGGTTTGATGAGCAGTGCCATGTCCGCGCCCAGGATTCGAACCAATGAAACACTGGGCCGCCTGCAGCGGAGCGCGCGAACTTAACCACTCGGCCACGGGGCCAGCCCCTCCATTGTATAATCTTTTAAAAGTCACCTACAAATTATAATTTGACATGACACACTGATAGTTTAGAATCATTTTTCCCCACTCCCATGTTCCTGAAGTGGGTTTCAAATGTTTGGTACACACATGATTATAAGACTCGAAGTATTCCATGAAAACAACCTTCATGCTGGGACCATTAAGTTACATTTCTGCATAGTCTTTTAAAAAGTCTGTTTTTAACTTTTGTCTTCAAGAGTTACCTTCTTCTTGCTGTTCTGACCAGTGACCTTTTTCCTGTGACAAGGAAAATAAGGAAAGTTAAGCCAGAAATTCTAGATATATGTGCTTTCCAAGACTCTACCAGTTTAATAAACATTTACTGAAAACTACTGTACTGTCAAATATAGGAGGCACCAGGAACACAGAGATGCATTAGACATAGTCTCTGCCCTTTAGAAAAACCACAGTCACCTAAGTGAGGCAGAAAAACCACAACAAACTATACTACAACATGGTATGAAAGACAGATTCTGATCCTGACCTCATAATAACTGTTCACATTGCTTAAGTGCTAGATATTGTTATAAGTTCTTTATATGTATCAACTTGGATCATCTTCCTAACTTATGAAGAAGATTCAATTATTATCCTCATTTTACAGATGAGAAAAATGAGGCAGAATGGCTAAGTAACTTGCTGATCATCACACACTGGTAGTAAATGTTAGACATAAACCCCAATAGTCTGATTTTAGAGTGTGATGAATAGTGAATGCCATTAACTAAGTAATAACACAGGAAAAGGGAAAAAGTTTTGAGAAAATAATCAGTTTGCATACTACAGGAGAATAATGCAAAGTTCTTAGATGCATATTAACTCAATCATAACCAATCCTGAGTGGCAGAGCTGGTATTGTTTACATAATTATTTTCATTCTATATAGGGGGAAAAAAGCTTAGAGAGGTGAAGTGACTTGTCCAAAGTCGCCCAGGCAAAGTAGGTATCAGAGCCAGTTCTGGCTTCAAATTGGGTTTTTCTCTCCAGTAAACCAGGGTGACTTTGTAGTACCTGAAGTGAGGTCCACTAGGCAACAGGATTCAGAGTTATAGCTCAGTTGAGAAGCTGAGGCTGAAATATGAACTTAAGAGTTATCTGCATAAAGGCATGAGCTGGAGCTACAAGTGTGGTGGGTCAGATCATTAAAGGAACATCTATAGTGGAGAGGGAGGCTAGAGTTAGATGAAGTCTTGTTTGTATGCTATGTTAAGTATGGCCTTTAAATGTGAAGAAAATAGAGAGACAACCAAAGCATCTTAAGCAGGGGCCTGAAGTGACAAGATTTATACCAAGTGTCCTCAAAGTCTTAGTGCAGCTTTAAGTTTTAATAATCTCAGAAGTATAAATGCTACAAACTTACAAAAATCAACATTTAGAGTAGTATTTAAAACACTGATGTTTCCTATTAAAATTGAACATAGCTACCATCATCTTATACTCTAGTTGATTTCTGACCTTTGTAAAAACTTTCACCAGCTGCCGCTCGGTGCCTGAAAGGACTGCATTTGTAATCCTAGCTTTAAGATCACCCCAAGAACGAGGTTCTGATGCATGTACAACAGTTCAGATACAGCCCCCACAAGAAAAAGTGTACTGAGACAGATCAGGTGACCAAGGTGGCCAAGACAGACCACCTTCTCTACTAAGCCACTAGTCTAAGTGTCATCCAGAAACTGTTGCCACAAAAAATTAGAATAAAAAACTTCTATTTTATGTAAAAATTTTTCTCTAATTTTTTTCATGTATACTAATTTCCTTTCCCTAACTTCAGGAAAGAGGTCCCATTTTATATTCATTCGTGTACTTTACTACTGTCAAGTACCTGGCAATGACAATAGGTACTCGGAAAATGCCTACATTTTATGTATATTATATATTAAGTGGTACTGGTAGAATTTGAAGAGTGTCATTTTCCTTAAATAGTGGAAAGAGTAGTACTGTTAAGAATATTTCAGCCTACCCCTATCAAAACATGTAGCTTCCTAGCAGTACTGGGCAAAAAAAGTAGTCCTGTGTGTATGCTAAAACATCTATGCTTTAAAATCCTCACATAACTCAGCTAAACTACTACCAATTCACCCAAATAATACTTTTTAGAGGTATTTAGAGGCTTCAGAATAAGCCTAAGATTATACTGAAATCCCGCCCAGAATATGGAGCTTCAAGGAAGACTCCACCAATGTGAGTCAGTAATTCTCACGCTTGGCCTCAGTAGTATGTCCTGATGCAGGTTGTGTAGAGATGTGGGCAGTGCAATTCTAGTTCGTGATGAACTGAAATCATATTTTCAAAGATGGAAAAAACCAGATCATTAATATACAGAGAAAAATTCCAAGATCAAATCATCCAAGACCCCAAATCACAGGCAACCTAGGATATGTTACTTTTACTACATTCTATAATGGACTGTAGACCTATTAAGTCTACTTCTAGAAATTCATCCTGAGGAAAAATAATGCTTACTATAACTATATGAAGGAGTCAAACAGCAGCTTTTCTCACCATATACTTACCGTTTATCCTTAGCTTTTTCTAAGAAATATTTTGGAGTTGTGCTAATACTTTCCCTTTCCAGTGGCTTCTTAATCATCTTTTTCTTTTGTTTGCTGAAAGTTACAAAGTAAGAGAGGGAAGAATTAAGTGCAACTTAATTTAAAAGCTAAAGCTGGGCCAGCCCTGCGGCTGAGTGGTTAAGTTTGCATGCTCTATTTCAGTGGCCTGGGGTTCACCGGTTTGGATCCTGGGCACTGACCGTCACACCACTCATCAAGCCATGCTGTGGCGGCATCCCACATAGAAGAATTAGAATGACCTACCACTAGGATATACAATATGTACTGGGGCTTTGGGGAGGGAAAAAAGGAAGACTGGCAACAGGTGTTAGCTCAGGGCCAATCTTAAAAAAAAAAAGAAAAGCTAAAACTAATTTTGATTCTTGACCACAAAATTCATTTTTTATCCACTTACAGGTTTACAATGACACTTTAATATACTAGATTACCTAAAACATTTAGAGAAGTAACCCAAAGGATGATAAACTCAATCAGTTTTTTAAAAAAGGCACTGATTGGGGGTGGCCCTATGGCTAAGTGGTTGGGTTCACAAACTCTAATTCGGCAGCCCAGGGTTTTGCCGGTTTGGATCCTGGGCGCAGACATGGCACCATCATTGGGCCATGTTGGGGCGGTGTCCCACATGCCACAGTTGGAAGGACCCACCAATAAAAATATATACAACTATGTACTGGGGTGGCTTTGGGGAGAAAAACGAAAAAAAAAAAGGCACTGATTACAATTAAAATACGTCCGGTGTCAACCTTATATCCTATGCCAACAAGCATTAGAGTTTGATTTTAGCCAATTAATTGCTTTTTACCAGTTTTATGAACCAAAACAAATTCTAAGCCTGTTTCACTCACATTGAATAATTTATTAAAAATCTGAATACTTAAAATTTCAAACTGGCAAGGAAAGAACATACAGTAATCACAAATATTTAAAAGGAAACTTTTTATCTTGAAATGTTCTAAAAGTAGAATTGTTAGAACTATAATGTGTAAGAGTGTGAAAGCAGGAATGTATACGTAAAGAGAGAGAGAGAAAGAGAGCAGCTCGAGGTAAATTCAAACTTATACCTTAGTAGTTTTTGGAAGCCTTTTATGTATTCTGGCACAGGACATCCGGCCTGCTGTATAACATTGGCAACGCTGAAAAAGATACCCATAAATGTAAATCTGTATCTTGTCAAACTGATATTTATGCACTTAAACCCTCTGCACAATACAAGAGGAACTAAAACTACACAAACAAGAAAGTAATCCAGTAAAGTGTTCTGATATTATCAATTATCCCCAGATATAATCCCATTGGATTGCTGAGAGAACTATCCCCAGGACTGAAATCTATGCATTGTTGAATAATTCTAGACAGCAGCTATTTCTACACAACACTTATCAAGCCCTAAAAAGCTACTAAATCCTATCTGGGATGAGACACTGACTGAAGCAGAGTCAGACTTAAATTTATTAAATGACAGTGCCTACTATATTTTGGCATTGTCTTAAGCTTTTCATGTACAGTAACTTACTCACTCCTCAGAACAAGCTTTTGTAGTAAATACTATCATTATCCCCACTTCCCCGAAGGAAAACTGAGAAGCATAGTTACATGGATATGGGGGTCATCAGAGTCACATGCTTGCAGTTGCTAAGGAGACGTTAGGTGAAGCTAGGCTGTTGGAATATACTCCCGCATACATGCACATGTGAAAGTCTGCTCAAAGCAAGACCAAGGCTGACAGAGCCAAGGCTCAGGAGGCACAAATCCAAATCTTTGCCAAAACTGCCAAACAGATCAAAGCACAAACCGCCATGGGCTATATCTCAATTTCATGTGTCAGTAATGTGAAGTGCTATCAGTCATTATCAGACTAAAATTACTGTAGACAGCCCAAATGCAGGAAATTCAAAATCTATGGGTTACTTTGAGACCCAAGATTGTAAAAGTATATCACATGTTACCCGGTCTTCAAAGGGCTACAACTGAGTAATACTGGAGAGTACTACTAAAATAAGTTTTTCCTGAGACTAAATATAAAACTCCATCTGCCCCTAAGAGTAATGGGAAGGATGCGCCATGATAAGAGAGAACTTTGACTGGGCTGAGGAGACGCAGGGGTTAACTTTAAACTATTCACTAATCCAAAAACCTTACTATTACATTGTGAGTAATATCGACTGATGGCTACTGGGAGAATCCTGTGAGTGTGAAACTTAATGAACATTCCATTATGAATATTTCCAAATTCTAATAATGGAAGGGCAAAAACAAGGCCCTTTGATCATTTTTTCTTTTCTCATGGCTGAAATTTGGTTGACTAATACCATAACAGAATTTGGGACACACTCTATAATTATCTGTTAATTGTATATACCTAGAAAAATAACCAGGCAATCTTGCCAACTTAATACTAAGTTATTTCTCCAAATTTACCTTCTTAATAATGGTTTATCATCTTCAGTGAAAAATGTAACAGCTTTTCCTTTATGTCCTGCTCTTCCAGTTCGACCTAAGAGAAATTAGACCATAAAGAACCACTTTTTTTCAGAAAAGAAACTTCAAGATTCACATATAAAAGTCAACGGATTTTTCACAGCACTGAAAAATGAGCATCTTTGAAAGGAATAGTAGAGGTCCTAAGATAGATGAGTGGGGTTCCGGAGGAGGGCTATGGTGGGGAGGAGTGACAACTCACCTATCCTGTGGATATATTCCACTGAGCTGGTTGGAAAGTCATAGTTGATCACTAAGTTCACACCTTTAAAATCAATCCCTCTGGCTAGCAAGGCTGTGCAAATAAGAACCCAGATTTTTCCCGCTCTGAAGCTGTGGACCGTGTTATCTCTCTGGTTAATAGAACATATATTAAATGTTTTAGTCCCACTCTAGGAATGGAAAATAAGTACTTCATAAATTCAACGCCATTATTTTCAAAAGCACACAGCTGACTACCTGTTGCTGCGTTCTGTCTGCATGAATAACATCCACATTAACACCTTCATATATAAGCTCACGAAAAAGTTCTTTAGCTCTTTCAATGGACTGAACAAAAACAAGAACAGGTGGATTGAAACCCTAAAAGAAAGAAGGCAAAAATCAGCATACTACCACAGTATTTCATATGATTTTAGCTCATAAGACAATCCAACTCAACTCAGTGTCCTCTTCATTGCCCAGCGTCTTGGGCCAGTAGTCTAAATCCGCCTCCATCTTCTTCACCATCCACCCTCTACTCAACTTGAACTGTACTTCCATCTTGCTGATTCCAATAATCACATCTAATTAATCGCCTTTCACCTTTCTGCAGTGATGGATGCCCATGCCCTAAAACAGTCATCTCTTGGCTCTGTGCCTCAGAACCTTCTTGATTCTGCTAAAACGTAACAACGATCTTTTTAATTCATTATTTATCCTAATTGTGGGTATTCCCCCAAAGCTGAGTTTTTGGTTCTCACTTCTCTCAATATGATTTTTATCTTAGTAAGTTAAATAAAATCTCAGTTATCAACTACCAGCTCTAAGCAGATGATTTTTACATTTTTATCATCAAACCCACCTCTCTCTCAAACCAGCCTTCTATATTTTCAACTATCTATATTAGGGCTTAACCTTTTCATCTTGGTTCACACACCCCTTTCAGAATCTAATGAAAGATATGAAGCTTTCTAATGGGTGACCACACATTCACACAAAATCTAACATACAATTTCAGAGGGTTCACAGAGCTCCTAAAGATCATACACGGCTAAAAGTTCCTGGTGTGTAATCCCCATGTGAGCATCTGTGAAAACCGTAAATTTCCTAGTGCCAAATGATACACTTAAGAATATTAATAAAATTAACACATATAGCATTTCTTATGTGCCAAGCACTACTGTAAATACTGTATTTGTATTAACTCATTCATACTGAAACAATTCTATGAGACAGATATTATTATTCCCATTTTACAGATGAGGAAACTGTGAAACAGGTTAATTTGCCTAAGCTAGAATTCCAACCCAGGTAGTGCAGCTCCCAAGATGAAGCTATTAACCACTTCTTTAGTCACCAGGTACATGCAAACACCTTTCCCTTTCATCCTCCAATTATTATTAACACTCCACCACTAAGGCTACCACCTTCATTTATTTCCTCCTCATCTCCAACCAGTCTAATTTAACAGCCTGCTAATTGGTTTCCTTATTTTCAGTTTCTTTCCATTACAATCCATTTTATATACCACCATTTAACTAGTTTTCCTTAAAAATTATGTGGCCACATTCTTCAAAAATATCGAGCGCTTTCTTTCAACCTAACCCCAACTTTCCTGTCCAACTTGATCTTCTTTAATTCTCACTATAAACTCTGCCTTAGACAGGTAACTTCTTCATGAGTCTGCAAACACACTGCATTCACCTCCATCTCTTAGACTTTACTCCAGCTGCTCCTCCAGCCATCCGTACTCTCCCCCTCTACCTTTCTATCCCACAGATCCTTCAAGGCCCTGATTAGTGGCATTTTCTCTATAAGGCTTTCCCCAACTACTTCAACTTATCCTGATGGCCCCATTATGACGATACGAATGCTTAAGAAAAACACTCTGTAGCCTTTCACGGCAGGTTATCACAAACTATCTCACACAAGTATATTTATATTATTCCCTAAAAAAGACTAAATTCTATGGACAGGGCTTTGGATTTATATTTCTTTGATTACCTCCTGCCCTGACCCCTCATAGTTAGCTTTTTAACTATGGCTTCTATTTAATACTTATTGAAGGGATATAAAAACAGAAAGCTCCACTCAGTGTCTTGCTCATTCTACACTGTCCTAGTTCCATAAGAAACCAGTGGGGGCTGGGAGGTGGTGGTGGTAAAGGGGGCAGAATATATGTGGACATGGAAAAAGGAGGCTTTCAGGGCATCAGGTAGGTCTTTTCCTAGGTTCCCTGAGCTGGGAACAGGAAATGTCCCCTATTCTAAGAGATGAGTCTCCTCCCTTAGGACAACAGTTGGCCCAATGTGCTTAAAAATTTACCCCTGGCTTACTAAATATGATACAGGAATAGTGCTTAGCCTTCCACCAGTAAGATGAAGCTTGGTGAACTTTATCAAAATTCAAGAACGTAGTCCAAATATACCTTTTTTACAAGTTCTCTCATGGCCAGAAGTTTTCCAGTCTCAGACCCAACAAAGAGAAGCTCTTGTTCTACAGTCTCTACTGCAGAATTCCTGAAAAGAAAACATCTCTTACAGTTTGCAAGAGCCAATTTTTGCATTTTCTCCCTGAATTCTAAATAAATAAAAAATACACATATACAGGGCCAGCTCCATGGCCAAGTGGTTAAGTTTATGCACTTCACTTTGGCAGCTCAGGGTTTCACCAGTTTGGATCCAGGGCGTGGACCTAGCACTGCTCATCAAGCCATGCTGAGGCGGCGTCCCACAGCAGAACTAGAAGGACCCACAACTAGAATATACAACTACGTATGGGGGGGATTTGGGGAGAAGAAGAAGAAGAAGAAGAAAAGAAAAAGATTGGCAACAGATGTTAGCTGAGGGCCAATCTTTAAAAGAATATATATACACACACACACACACAACTTCAACAGAAGCAACTTTTCCATTGTCAATATAAGTACTTATTTATAGTTGAACTTGAAGACAAAGTGCTATTTTTAAATGGTTTATTCTAATTATAAAAGTTATCTGAAGAAAATTTGAAAAACAGAAAAATGTAAATAAAACAAACTGCCCATAATTCTACCATTTTAGAATAAATTTTGACATTTTGTTGTATTCTAGTCACAAATTTTCATGTACATAATTATTTACTTATAAAAAATTTGTAAAAGTAAAATTCCTGGATAAAATGAGGAGAACATTTTTAAGGTTGCTATTATATACGGCTGAATTTTTGTCTTAATGATTAGCAAGGGTTTATTACAGACAGACAGGTTGGGGTGAGGGATCTTAAGGCTTTACTAACACTCTATAAGATGCTGCCATACATTATACTATGTCATAAATATTTTTTCCATTCTTTTGTCTGCCTTTATAATTATACTTATGGTGAATTTGTTCTATTTTCTTTTTATACACAGAGTTTTCAGTTTAAAGTAGACAGGGTATTCTTTACTATTCCATTTGGCTTTTTTTTTTTTTTTTTTTTTAAAGATTTTATTTTTTTCCTTTTTCTCCCCAAAGCCCCCCGGTACATAGTTGTATATTCTTCGTTGTGGGTCCTTCTAGTTGTGGCATGTGGGACGCTGCCTCAGCATGGCTTGATGAGCAGTGCCATGTCCGCGCCCAGGATTCGAACCAACGAAACACTGGGCCGCCTGCAGCGGAGTGCGCGAACTTAACCACTCGGCCACGGGGCCAGCCCCTCCATTTGGCTTTTTTACTTAACAAGGTATTACAAGTACTTTTTAATATAGTTATAGTCTCCACACTTATCATTTAATGGGTTGCATAATATTCTATCAAGTGGTAATATAATTTCCTAAAAGTTTTTCCTATTATTGAGCATTCATTTAGCATAAAATGCTACCCAAAGTATTTTTTAAGAGGAATAACAAATCAAGCGGCTCAGTAACATCAGCTTCCTCCTCTGTGTTCCTATTTGTCTTTTGGTGTTTTTTTGAGGAAGATTAGCCCTGAGCTAACTGCGGCCAATCCTCCTCTTTTTGCTGAGGAAGACTGACCCTAAGCTAACATCAGTGCCCATCTTCCTCTATTTTATATGTGGGACGCCTACCACAGCATGGCATGCTAAGCAGTGCCATGTCCACACCCAGGATCGAACTGGCGAACCCAGGGCCACAGAAGCGGAACATGCACACTTAACCACTGCGCCACCAGGCCGGCCCCATCTGTGTTCCTATCTGTTAAGCCATCAAAGAAACTAAATCCTCTGGGTAGCACAGAGCTCATGTCATACTTTGTGGATGAGAAAAATCAACCAAAAGCATAATGATAGGAATACTAATATGAGAATCTCCCTTTGTATTATTCTAAAATAGAAAATCTTCAATCTTGACTTTAAAGAATACATTTCTTTCAGTAAAACTCTTATTAATCTCAGGCCAACAACCTATCTCTTTGAATCTAAAAAAACTGACTTGTATTAAAAAAAAAAATCAGTGAAATAATGTGGAAGAACAATTACCTTGCTCCAATGGATACAGTAATGACATTGTCCAGGTTGAGTTTGCACCACTGCTCAACATCATAAGCAAAAGTTGCACTGAACATCGCTGTTCTGACCTTGTGGGATGTGCAGGCCAGGAAAATGGAAGCCAGCTGGTCTCTGAACCCAGTTTTGCCATCTTCAAATAGTTTGTCTGATTCATCTACTATCAGCCATTCAACACTAAGAAATAACAAAACTACTTGTGGGTACTGAACTGGAAGATCCAAGACACTTCACTAAACTGTGGGAACATACGAAGAAGTCAAACCATGACGATACTTCTCAGATCCACATATCACACCAGAAAAAGGTACAAGAAAAATAAGCAGGAAAAAAGGTAAAAACAAGATAAACATAAACTAACCTTCTATTCCACTAGCCTCAAAGATATGAGGTTCTATTAGCAACAGCAGAGCTTCACATAAACCTTAGAAACTCCACCACCATTGCCGAAAGATGCGAAAAAGTCTAGGGGTATTCTGTGCTAAGTGCTTATCAGAATCTGTAACTTTCTTCCAGACCAGTTATTTTTCTATGAGTTTAATGAAAGCCATTATTCTCAGGATCAACACTGACTGAAAGGTGACAGATAGCAAGCTCCAACAGGCGATAATACAAGCAACGCAGACAAAATATAATCACCTAAATGAACACACACATAAAAGACATTAAAATATTATCTGTACCTTGTTAAGTCTATTCCTGGAGGATCTTGCTTTAATAAATAGATTAGTCGATTTGGAGTAGTCACAAGAATATCTAGAGGAAAAACAAGTGGTACAAATTATAAAAACAAGATTCATCCCTCTTAAATCAGGCAACTAAGCCTCCTGAATTTCAGTTAATAACCTGAAGTGGGGAGAGGAAGGAGAGGTTATACTTGCTATACTCACTACACCAACAGTATAAAGGTTCTCTCATATTAGGAAGCTAATATACATACTCTTTAATCCATCACAGCACAAACTGCTATATCCTTACTCTCCTTTTATTATATTTGATCTGCCTTCTCAGCTTCTAAGAGACAAGAACACTATAATCCAACAGTTTGATTTTTAAATATTCTTTTGTTTTTCATGAAAATCCTTTCTTTTTATTCAGAAGCTCAAGATAAAAGACAGGTAAAAGCAGCCTCTCTGGCTGATATAAAGGGAGGGATGTAAACCATTCTTATCTGCAGAGTATTTCCATGGCAGATTAAAAATCAACAGTATCAAGCAGGGTTTCTCAGTCTCAGCACTACTGACATTTTGGTCCAGATGACTCTTTGTTGTAGGGTGCCCTGTAGGAGCTTTAACAGCATCCCTGGCCTCTACCCACTATATATGAGTAGCACCCTCCCAAGTTGTGACAACTTAAAGTGTGCCCAGGTATTGCCAAATGTCCTTGGGGTTGGGGTTGGGGGCAGAGCTGCCTCTGGTTGAGAACTACTGGTATATATGTACATAACTACCAGGTGGGAGTGGGGAGCAGATCTCTTTCAGCTTCTTTAAAAATCAAACCAATTATGTGCATGACTACACTTTAAGAACTCTTAGGTGGCAATTAGGATATCTCTAATTTCCAAACCCCTTACATGCTCTTACATGAAGCCCTTACCAAACTTCTTAGATGATTTAGGTCCAAATTTTTTGGCTGCCACTGCTGCTTTGTGGATCATGTGTATCCTGAATCCCGTTCCCTCAGAGATTTTTACTAACTCTCGGTGAATCTAAAATGGAAAATGATAAAACATTAGCTGCTGAGATACTTGGATAAGATGTATAGTCTCATTTACATTATTAACAAAATAAATCTACTACCAATCTATGCATATCTGAAATTAAACCCACAATAATCTGTAGATTAACCTGGAATCTCAGCATTTTGGAACTTCAGTGCCCAATAAGATTCAGTAGTTTCTTCAGGTCTGGCAAACTAGTTCCAAGAAATAAAACCAAAACTCTACCAGTCTGTTACATATTGTTTTTAGAATACAATACTGTCACAGAACTATTTCATATTTGGCATGTCTTTTCTATTAAGCACACTGGGAGGGTAGAGCAGATCACTGTATAGTTTTTTACTTTTCCAAAAATTGAGATGAGGTTTCATTTTTCTAGGTGAGAAAAATACATTTTAGAAATGGACTATATATTACAGTAGCCTTTCAACTTTAAGGATCTTACAGCATTTACCAAAGAAATTTAGAAAATTATAGAAAGACTTCAAAGACTTGCCCATATATAGTAAGATATGGGGTAGTGTGCTCTGTACAGAATACCTGACCATGACAAAAGACATGGCCCTTACTCTTTTTGAGATCTTTTTATTATGTTCAAATACAAAATGATTGACACAAACACCAAACACATCTTCATTCGAAGTTATAAGTCATACCTGGCTGGCAAGTTCTCGTGTTGGTGATATAATCAGGGCTCTGAAGCCTTTATTTGTGGGTTGTTTCAGCTGCATTAAAATGGGAATGCTAAAAGCCAAAGTCTTTCCAGATCCAGTAGGAGCAGAAGCTAGAAGTTCTCGACCCTAAAAACAGAGTATATTAAGAACAAGGAAAAGTACATAAACTTTTCAGCACCTGGCCAAATAATGCTACCAGCCAAAGAAGTAACAAAATTATACATAATGAATCCAATCATTCATGTTCTCATCGCTTTTCTTACTTCTCTCGTATTTGCTTTTCTAATATCATACACCCCTGCCATCACCACCCCAATGGAGTTTCTGAGCGTTGCAACACAAGTCCATTTGAACTGGGTAAGGAATATTGATAGCTAAAACCCAAAGATAATTCACAACCTCAATTATTTCCATTATTTCAATTTTTCTTTCTCACTAAACTCTTTTCTCAAAGCAAAATTACAAAACCAACTTTTTGGCCTGGTATCTGTACTGCTCAATCCCTAAGGAAGGTTTTAATAAATAACAGAATGGCTGAAAATAAGAAATAAAAAGTGGTGATAACCTGAGTGACAGAGTAATTGATAGGTGATGATATTCAAAAAGTCACTGATATTTTTAAAATTTTAAGCTAAAGTCATGACAGAAACTATCTTAAATGAAAATTAAAAGCAAATTTACTATAAAGTGAGACAACAACATCATTCAAATGTATTCTCATTTCAGTTCCCAAAGAAAATGAAAAGGACTAGTATGGATGAAAAGGTAACTCATATTCTTTGGCTAACAGAACTGAAGGCCATCTTGGTTATGTAGGGGGGGAAAGTCAGCTCTCACCACTACCAAAAGAAACCTCAGAAAAACTTAATTTCCAAAAGTCTAAGTTAACTCATACCTCTATCAACATGTGAAGAAAAAAATTGTGGAATGCAGAGTGAAAGGAACCAGAAATAAATAATGAATGATTCCACTTACATGACATTCTAGAAGAGGCAAAACTAGTACACGGCAATAGAAATCAGAACAGTGGTAATGTTCTGGTACAAGAGAATTTTCTAGGGCGACAGAAATGTCACCCATCTTCATTGAGGTGAAAGTTACATAGGATATGCATTGTTGAAATTCACTGAACTGTGCATTTAAAATCTATGCATTTTATTATACATAAAGCATACTTTAATAATAAAAAGTATTGGGGGAAAAAACAAGTCAAGTTACATACAAGAATTCTGTATTTCTGAAATAGTTCCTGGGAGTTAAAAACTAAATCACAGATGAATAAACAGAACGTAGTCCCTATCCTGAGAGGATTTACACTCTAGTAAAATGGAAAAGATAAACATAATTAGTGCAAACACACACTTTACACCACTGTAAGACAAATGTCCTAAGAAAAAGAACACACTAAATACCACAGAGAATTGGGTGGTAGGGGAAAGCACTGGTAAAAAGAAAGATTACATCTTGCTGTAGTGATCAAGACAAGTTTTATGGAGGCATAGGCATTTGAGATGGACCTTAAAAACAAGGGAAGGATTTCAACAGAGGGAGATAAGGTAGAAAGGAAGATTTTAAAGAAAGAGAATGAGCAAACACACACAGGAAGGAATGCTAGAGGCATTCTAGACCTTCATACTCACATGCAGCATAACTGGAATGGCTTGCATTTGGATTGGTGTAGGCATCTGGAAGCCTGCATCTAGAATGTTCTGAAGCAGTTGAGAATTGATTTTATATTCCTGTTCAAGTTGCTGAAATGTAGCAATTGGGTCAGGAAGATCAGTTCCTTGGACATGAATTTTGTGTTTATTCCGGAAGAAGTTTATCTGAAAAGTGAAATAAAGGGGTCACCATGGATATGGTCAAATACACTGTTAATGTTATAAAGCAACACTAACAGTTTCTAGGATAAGCTTCGGTAGCACATGAAACTTTCTGGTTGAAGTCCAATCCCTAAAAGATAGAGCTATTAGCAACATTTCATGCCCTTTCATAGGCAGAAGACCTTCATAACAATGAAACCTATCTATCCACACTTTATATTAATGTGTAAATGCCATGAATGACGTGTTATTCATATTAATGTGCTACTGGCATAACTTATAATCTTAAATAAACTTCTGGAAGGCAGGCACTGAATCCATCTAATTTTTTTATACGGCACTTAGCACACAAGTGCCAATGCTTTTTGATGATTTACCTTAAACGCTACTTATTCAAACTGAGTGCCAAAAGCAGAGTCAAGTGTTGATTTGGTTTGTTTTCTCATTCTCTGATCTAGAGAGAGCTAAATTCTGGATTCTGGGTTACTGAAGGGAGCTGAACAATACTCTCCATATGCAATCCAGATGTGCAGCAGACACGACAATGGTATATCTGTTGTTTCTTCTGTATTCTACTCCCCCTAGTCCCAAGCTATAAAATAGGTTTCTTAAGAATTCTAACTCTCAAATCCCTGTCAGAGGAAAGCCTTCTAAACCAGTGAGCCTGACACAGAGGAGAAAGGGGGCCAATTTTATGTTTATCAAAAGGGGATAAGAAATTTTAAAAATTTAATTCTAAACACGTTGTCAATCTTGAAACTTGAATAGATCAAGAATTATGTAGCATATACTACACACTATAAGAACAGTGTATATACATATATATATAAATTCTTGACCTGTTCAAGTTTCAAGATTTCAAAATACTTTTAAGAATTTTAAACATTAAAAATTTCAGTCATAGCACAAATACCTACTTTAAGTTTTCACTAAAGTAAAATCTAAACTAATGCAATTAATCTTCTATCTTAACAAAATCATATTTACTTTTACTAAAAGAATAACCCAGAGACCGTGAAAAAGTCACTAGGTCAGAAAAACAGTTGGGGCTAAGATATTTTTCTAACCTTTTCTTTTCTGAGCTGCTCCAACTTTCCTGAAGTTAGTTTATTTTCTCTTTTAACTTTTTTATCTTCAATCTTTGCTTCCACAGATGATATCCACTGTATAGTAGAACCTTCTTCTTGAGATGTAATTTCTAAAATATATTTTTAAAAAATTAAGATTTTAAGTACAACATTCTTGTGTGTAGCAAACAGGCCATACCCTCACAATAAACAAAAGAAAGGTACTAGCTGATGCAACTAGATAAAAGAAACTAATAGGGGCCGGCTCGGTGGCGCAGCAGTTAAGTTTGAACATTCTGCTTCTTGGCGGCCCGGGGTTCACCGGTTTGGATCCTGGGTGTGGACATGGCACTGCTTGGCAAAAACCATGCTGTGGTAGGCGTCCCACGTATAAAGTAGAGGAAGATGGGCATGGATATTAGCTGAGGGTCCGTCTTCCTCAGCAAAAAGAGGAGGATTGGCAGTAGTTAGCTCAGGGCTAATCTTCCTCAAAAAAAAAAAAAAAAAAGAAACTAATAGGAGGTATAAAAATTGGAAAAGGAGCGGCAAGTTCTGTGTTGGTAAAATCAGAGCTCTGAAGCTCATTCTCTTCCTTTTGTTAGTTGTCTCAGCTGTAATATGTAAATGACTGTATACTTAAAAACAACATGGGATTAACTGAAAAACTAATTAAACAAGAGTTTTCAACAAGGCAGCCACCTTTTCTATACCCAAACAATCAGCTAGAAAACAAATATGATGAAAAAGATTTCACTTGTAACAGCAATGAACACAACACAATATTTAAGGACTACTCAATATTATAAAGAGAGCAGTTCTCAGTAAATCTGTAAACAACATCAGTTCAATGAAAAGTAGTGATAGGATTGTTTTGGTAACCGGACGAGCTAACTTTAAAGCTTATATGGGAAAATAAATATGTAAGAATAACCTAAAAAAGTCTAAGAAGAGGGGCTGGCCCAGTGGTGTAGTGGTTAAGTTCACATGTTCCGCTTTGGCAGCCCAGAGTTTGGATCCCGGGTGCAGACCTTTGCACCGCTTGTCCAGCTTGCTGTGGCAGGTGTCCCACATATAAAATAGAGAAAGATGGGCACAGATGTTAGCTCACGGCCAGTCTTCCTTAGCAAAATGAGGAGGATTGGCAGTGGATGTTAGCTGAGGGCTAATCTTTCTCAAGAAAAAGAAAAAAGTAAAAAAAGTCTAAGAAGAGTAATGAGCAAAGACTACTTCCGGAATTTCTTTTAAATTTTTTTTCAACTTCACTGAGCAAAACTGACATACAATAAATTGCATATATTTAAAGTATACAATTTGAGGAGTTTTGACATATGTATACCCCTGTTAACCCATCACCACAATCAAGGTTATTTCCACCATCTCCCAAAATTTCTTTGTGGCCCCTTGTAATGCACTGCTTGTTCCATCCTTGGGCAACCACCTATCTCCTTTCTGTCACTGTAGATTAATTTGCTTTTTCTGGAATTTTATGTAAACAGAATCATGTAGCATGTGCTAAATTTAGTCTAGCTTCTTTAACTTAGAAGTTATTTGAAATTCATCCATGTTGGAGCATATACCAATAGTTCTTAACTTTTATTTCTAGGTAATATTCCATTGTACAAATTTACAATGTTTATCCTTGACCTACTGAAGGACATTTGGGTCATTTCCAGTTTTTGGCTATAACACAGCCTCTATGAACACTTGTGTACAAGTCTTTGTGAGGACACAGGTTTTCCTTTCTCTTGGGTAAATTCTACAAGTGGAATAGGTGGGTCACATGCTAGGTGCATGTTTAATTTCTTTCTTTTTTTTTTTTTGAGGAAGATTAGCCCTGAGCTAACTACTGCCAGTCCTCTTTTTGCTGAGGAAGCCTGGCCCTGAGCTAACATCCATGCCCATCTTCCTCTACTTTATATGTGGGACGCCTACCACAGCATGGCGTGCCAAGCAGTGCCATGTCCACACCTGGGATCCGAACCGGCGAACCCCAGGCTGCCAAGAAGCGGAAAGTGCGAACTTTACTGCTGCGCCACCGGGCCTGCCCCAATTTCTTTCTTTTTTTTTTTTTTTTAAAGATTTTTTATTTTTTTTCCTTTTTCTCCCCAAGCCCCCCAGTACATAGTTGTGTATTCTTCGTTGTGGGTCCTTCTAGTTGTAGCATGTGGGATGCTGCCTCAGCGTGGTTTGATGAGTAGTGCCATGTCCGTGCCCAGGATTCGAACCAACGAAACACTGGGCCGCCTGCAGCGGAGCGCACAGACTTAACCACTCGGCCACGGGGCCAGCCCCTCCCCAATTTCTTTTTTAAAAGGTCTTTGTCAATTTCCATCAAAAAAAAACCTAGTAGAATTTTAATTAGGATTTCATTGATTCTTCAGATCCTTTTAGGGAGAAAATATTCAGTTGCCCAATCAACAAACATGATATGCCACAGCACTCTACCAGATTTTATAACATATTATAAGGCCATAGTAATTAAAACAAGCTGGTGTTGGTGTATGAACACAGAAATATAAGTCAATGAAACAGAACAGAGCCCAGAGATAGACTCAAATATATATGGAAAATAAGTTTACAATAAAAGTTGCATTTAAATCCAATAGGGGAAAGATGAATTATCAATATATTAGGACAATAAGTTGGCCATCTGGAACGAAATTAAATTAGTCCCCTATTCAGTCCTTATATCAAATAAAATCCCAGAGGATAGAAGATTTCAAAATAACAAAATGAAACTAAAAATTAAAAAAATAAGAGAATTTTTTAAAAATAAGCTTAATGCTTGGAAGGCAAAACCAAAACCCAAACCAAAAAAACATAAAGGAAAAGATAAATTTAACACATAAAATGGCAAAAAGAAAGGAAGAAGATAAATGACAGATGACAAACTAGAATACGTTTGTAAACGTAATATGCTAGACTTAGAGTTAATTTCCTTAACATATATGAGGCCTAATAAATTAAGGAGATTACACTCTAATAGAAAAAGGACAAAATACATGAGACACATTTATAGAAAAAGAAAACTCTCATACATTGCTGGTGGGATACACAAAGTAGAATGAGTTTTTTTAAAAAAATAAGATTATGCCCACTTTTATGCAACAGTGGGTATTAATAGACCCAAATAATTACTAATCCAAAAGATCCTGAATTTTCCAATTAAACTATATATGTCTGTACACATTTGTTGCTAACTGGTTATAGCACATATCTGTGTGCTTCTGATTGCCCAACATTTAAATCCTTTTCCTAAATTTGTGGCAGGTCTTTTTTTTTTTTTTCTGCTTTTTCCCCCCAAATCCCCCCAGTACATAGTTGTATATTTTTTAGTGTGGGTCCTTCTAGCTGTGGCACGTGGGATGCCACCTCAGCATTGCCCAATGAGCGGTGCCATGTCTGCGCCCAGGATCCGAACCAGCGAAACCCTGGGCCGCCGAAGCAGAGTGCGGGAACTTAACCACCTGGCCAGGGGGGCTGGACCCTTTTTTTTTTTTTTTTCCACTAATCTTGGTAGAAGGCTTTATCAAACCTCCTTGCAGCCAAGGAAGTAAAATAACTTTTATTGTAATAATGTAACAGCAAAAGTGTGGAAACAAAGTAAATGTCCATGGGAACTTGTCAAATTATGGAACATCACTACAATGTATAATGGGATACTATGCTATGATTGAATGAACAAAGCAGTGGACTTCCAACTGATACAATGTTTCTGATGGACAATTCCAAAATATCTAAATTTAAAATAAGTCTATTTGTTAACTCTGAAATTCCACTTCTAAGAACTTATCAGACAGATATACTCACACATACCCACAAAGATAAGTAGAATGACATAGGAATTTGTTAAGTCAGTGATGGAACATACAATGGGATACTATGCTGTGTTAAAATGAACAAGGCAGTGCACTTCCTACTGGTTCCAAACAATCTCCAAGCTACATTGTTTTTTTAAAAAGGGTAGGAAGAGTAGGGAAGGTTCAAAAAGGGAAAGCATATCAAGTATGCTATCATTCATGTTTTGTTGTTGTTGTTTTTGCTGAGGAAGATTCACCCTGAGCTAACATCTGTTGCCAATCTTCCTAGACAAAGATAAGCCCTGAGCTAACATCTGTGCCAATCTTCCTCTATTTTGTATGTGGGTTGCCACCACAGCATGGCTGATGAGCAATGTAGGTCTGCGCCAAGGATCTGAACCCACGAATGTGGGCCGCCAAAGTGGAGGGCGCTGGACTTAACCACTATGGCATGGGGCCAGCTGCCTCATTCATGTTTTTTAAGGGAGGTATAAATACATATGAATAGACTATCTCTACAAAAATACATAAATCGATTAATAGCAGTTGCCTCTGGAGAAACAGGGAACTAGAGAGAAAAGAGTGGGAAGAAAATTTACTTTTCACCATTGTATAACTTTTAAAAACCTTATGTGACCATTTACTTTATTAAAAAAGGTAAATGGCTAGGAAACTTAATAGACATAAGAAAAAGATAAATACCTTTATAGTATAGAAAAAAATCCTGTGAAAAACAGGCAGAGTAAGAATAGACAATTCACAAAAGTTGAAACGTAAATATCCAGTAAAGCATATGAAAAGATGCTCAACCTCACCATTTATCAAGAAAATATAAATAAAAAATAGTTTCATTCATTAGATTGGCAAAAAATTTAAGACCAACAGTATCCAGCATTGACATGGGTGCGGGAAGTCATTTTGCAGTATTTGTTCAAAGAAAGAAGTGTGCATACCCTTTCAGCCAGTGATTCCACTTTGGGCATGCTTATTACAGAAATAACAGCACCTGTACAAAAGGATATATGTACAAGTATCCTTATTGTAGCAATATTTGTAATGGCAAATACCTGGAAACAACCCAAATGCCATCAACTGATGAATGACTATATATTGTTTGATTTGTAACCATAAACTTGTATTATTTTTGTAATTGAAAAAAAATTAAATGAGAAAAGACAGAAACCAGGCACTAACCTGAAGTCACCTTCTTCCTCTTTTTCTTGTTCTGCTCCCTCTTCCCTTCACTTAGGCTCTCTTTTTTCTCTTCATCCTGGAGCTCCTGATGAGTTCTTGACGCTCCACACTCACCTGGGACAGACTTATTTCCAAAAATGTCCAGTCCCTGCAGGACCTCCGAAGAACCAAAGTCATATTTCCTTTTTCCTACCTAAAAACCCAAAAAATTTTAAGTGAAATCTACTGGCAGACTGGCATAGCTTTCACTCAAGCAGTACTGGCAGTAAGAACATGGGTCCAGTGACTCCTCGTCTTTTTCACATTTTCAGGAAATATCTGTTGAGCTGACAAGTGTGTTTGGGCAAATGGAATCCAGGATGACACCTTTTCTGACCTTAACAGTAATAATAATCATAGCAGCAACTAACACATATACACTTATCAGAGTAACATACGATGTCAGGCAGATTTCTAAGTATACATATAAAACTACTGCAACCTTCAATAACCCTACTAAGCAAAGAGTATTACAACAGATGACAATATCAAGGCATTACGAGGTCAAGTAACTTGATCAAGGTCTCAAAACTAGTAACTGGCAGACCCAGGATGTGGACCTGAATAATCTGGCTCCAGAGTTCAAATTCTAAACAACTACACTATACTGCCAGTCAGAGAAAGATGAAACACGCGTGTCGCGCGCGCGGGCGCACAAACACACACACACGTCCCTAGTTCCGATACTAAGGTTGACATTCAAGATTTTCCATAACTGGACCCCTACCAACTTCTCTCGATTTATTACGCGCTCACTACTTCTCTACGTAAGATCCCCCATTTCTAAACCGCTCTTCTCATTGGTTACTTCACACGCCGTGGGGATGCGGGAATAAAAGAAACCATGCTCACTAAAGCTATATCTATGCCAAGCGAAACCTGGACAGACTACAGTGAAAGGATCTGTTCTCTCCATTTGGGGTTGATCCTGTTTTCGATATTCCTTTACACCAGGTTCGGAGAAAAAGTTACTTTTGAAAGAAGGATTCCAACTGTGTTTTCAATAAACTACGAAGAGGGAGGAGAAAGCGTTTCTGTGCCAGGCCCAACTAAGTCTACAAAAGGATGGTAAAAGAGTCCACTCAGAAGGCGGGACTTCACGGGGAGGGTGCAGCTCAGCCGAACGCAGGAGGGAAAATGCCCCACAGCCAGGCCACTGGGTCCCCGAGTGTGGGCTCTCCCTGCACCCACTTCATTCTCATACTCTGGCTTCTTCTTAGTTACTAAAGCTTCTGTGTCCCAGCGCACGGTACCTGGAATCGGGCTGCGTCGGCCGAGAAGCGTCTCACATCGAATTTAGCCCCGGCGCCAAGCCGGCGAAAGAGATCGTGAGCATCCATGCTTACCCAGAAAGCTCCACGGTCCCACAGCGCCTGCGCAGAGGCCTTCTTCTCCCAGGAGGTCCGGGGCTAGGCCGGGGGCGGAAGTGGGCCTGGGGGGCGGGGCCTGGCGCCTGTGAGAGATGGAGGCCGTTTTATCGTCATGTAGTCCGTCATTATTTATTTGTTGTTTGAAAAAGTATTTATCAAGATCCTCTTATGCCGGGTCTTGTTCTAGACTTTTAGGGATTCTTTGTTGAACAACACCCCAAGATTCCTTGCCTTAGGAAAATTACATTTTAGTGAGGACAGAGATACTGTTAACTAAATAAGATAATTTTCGAAAGTGAAAAGTGCTATGAAACAAAACAGTGTAATTGATAGAGAAAGGGAGGGGGAGCTCCTTTTAGGTTGATTAGTCAGGTTCATTCTGATGAAGTGATATTTGGGCTAAGAGAAAACAGCCTTTCCCAGATCTGGAGAAGAGCATTCCAGACAGAGGAAACGATGCCGAAAGAAGGTTTGGAAAAGATTTGGAACATTGAGGAAATAGAAAGAAGGCCAGGGTGACTGGAGCCAAGTTGCAGTGAGGAAGTGTGATACAGATAAGGTTGGAGGGACAAATACAAGCCAGACCTCAGAATCTTAGAACAAGGTCGTGGTAAGGAATTTGGATTTTAATCTAAGCATGCTGGGAAGCTGTTCAAAATTTTTTACTGAGAGAGCAACATGATTTAGCTTACCAAGTTTTATATTTATTCATTGCATTGGCACTGTACAAAATTATTTGCTTGTGCATTGCCTCTCTCCCTTCTAGAATGAAGGTCCATGAGCATAGAGATCTAATTTGCGTCACTGCTGTATCCTCAATTCCTGTGTGCTCTGAATATATATTTGACGAATGAATGAGTGAATGTTTTGTAAAAGATTACTCTTGCTATTTGGAAAATTGAAAGGGTAAGAGTGGAAACATGGAGGCCAAAGTAGAAATGATCATAGTGGCTTGGACTAGGGTGGTATCTGCTGATGAAGATAGAGATGGATAGATTTGGGATATATTTTGGATGTAGAGCTAAATGCACCTGATAGATTTAATGTGGAGGTAAGGGAAAGAGAGGAATCAAAGATCTCTTCTTGGTTTTTGGCTCAAAACCCTGGGTAGATGACATGCCATTTACTGAGCAAGGAAAGATTAAGGGAAGCACAGCTTTTTGGTGAGGATGAGGCATGGGGGGTGGAATCAGTTGTTATGTTTTGAACATGCTGAGATACCTAGTTGATTTAACCACTCTAGGACTAATTTCCTCATTTGTAAAATGAGGATCATGATACTTACCTCAGGATTACTCTGAGGATTAAACTAGGCTCACAGGCAATGGTGTATAGTAAAGAGCATGGTGTATAGTAAAGAGACACCCAAAAGTTTTGGGTGTCAGAAAGGCTTATATGTGAATCCAGTTGTATCATTCAATAATTTAATGATCTTGCATGGGTTATTTCACTAGTCTGTATCTCAACTTCCTCATTAGTTAAATAGGGATTATAGGATTGTAATATCTACCTTGAAGGCTAGGAGTAATGTGATTGTTCACCACACAGGGTTCAAAATGGTTGAAATGGGTCAGGATACTATCTCTCTCTCCCTGTATATCTATCTATCTATTAGGATTTTATATATAAAATATATATAATTCCACGGATAACTATAACCTAGAATCTGCATATTAAGATTTTATATATATAATTAATATATATATTATAGTTATTGTATAAAGCATTTGGAAGAAAATCTCAAACATGGTAGGTGCTTATTAAGTTCTTTTCCATCTTTCAGTCCATTCTCCTAGAGCAGTAGTTCTTGGCTCTAACTGCACATTAGAATGCCCTAAGGAACTTAAAAAACAAAACAAAAGAAAACCAAGTCCCACCCCTGGAAATTCTGGTTTAATTGTTTTGGAGTAGCTCCCTAGCCTGTAATTTTTGAAAGCTTCTCAAGTGATTCTAACTGAAGTCAGGGTTAAGAATTACTGGTAGGGGGCTGGCCCTGTGGCCGAGTGGTTAAGTTCACACGCTCCACTGCAGGTGGCCCAGTGTTTCGTTGGTTTGAATCCTGGGCGCGGACATGGCACTGCTCATCAAACCACGCTGAGGCAGCGTCCCACATGCCACAACTAGAAGGACCCACAACGAAGGATATACAAATATGTACCAGGGGGCTTTGGGGAGAAAAAGGAAAAAAAAAAAAAAAGAATTACTGGTAGAATTATCTTTCTAAAGTCCAAATGGGGCCGTGTTGCTCCTCTGCTTAAAAACTTGTCGTGATTCCCCATTGTCTGCTGACTGTGGTCCGAGCTCCTGTGACTTGTATGCCAGGGCCTGAGCAGTGAGTCTCAACACTCTCCAGAAATATGACACACTGCCATGAGTAACTTCAGCTTGGGTGCAACTCCCACCAGCTCTTTTACTTACCAGCTGTGTGACCTTAAGCAAGTTACTTATCTTCTCTCTCAGCTATAGTTTTTCTGTCTCCTTTCAGCTTTGCTTCTTTTAACTCTGAACCTTTATCCGTGTTTTCCTTTCTTTTGGGGATGTCCTCTCTCTCTTTCCTCCCTGGCAAACTCCTGATGTTCTTCAAACCTCAGTTTATATGTCCTCGCCTCTGTGAAGCTTACCATGAATGCCCTTCCTTGACATGATCATCTTCTTTCTTTGAATTCTCATGCCACTTCATAAATACCTCTATATGAACTCTTTTCCTGTTGCACTGTAATTATGTTTCTACATCTACCATCCACGTTCTACCAGACTTTGAGCTTTTTGAGGGCAAGACCTATATCTCATTTATCTTCATATTATGTTTGCCTAGCATGGAGGCTGTTTCATAGCAAGTGGTCAATAAATCTTGTTGAATTAATGAAGTGAAATGAAATAGACAAAGATCCCCGAAACTGCCAAACGTGTGGATTTAGGAGAGGATCTATGTCTTTTGCTTGATGCTTTGTAATAAATTTTGGTTGAATGAATGAAAAAAGTCAAATGAAAACTGTCAGATTTATATCATTTCCTACCTTGACAACGTCTAGCTGACTCATTAAGGGACCATTTCCTCTTGGGAAAAAAACAAAACAAAACAATTTAAAACCATCGTCAATAAAAGCGGTGAGGAAATTGAATCATGGTTTTGTATAACTGGAATTTCTCCAAAAACCAGTATGGCCTGACTGGTGGACACACATGGTTTCTCAACTGTAGCAAGTGAGAACACAAAGGCTGTATAACACTGCAGCGGGAGCTAGTTGCGATATCTTGTTGTTATGAACAGAGAGATCACTCCATGCCCTAAAATCATGTTTTTGAAAACCTTTCTCTCCTCCACTTCCTGCTTATCACTCAACAAACTCTGTTGTTGTTTCTTTCACAGTGTGCTTGGCATGGACTAGGGCCTAGGGATGCAGAAGTAGATTAGACACAGTCCTTGCTCTCAAGTAGCTTAAAATCTGCTAAGGATACAGAGCTCTTTTCAGACAGAGCAAGAAAATTCTCTAGGCACTGTAATACAAGTTATAGGAGGTAAGGGAGTAGTCACTCTGTGGTGGTAGGTGGGATGGGCTTTGTGGAAAGTTAGGAAAGGTTTGTAGAGGAGATAAAGCTTGCATACCCTTTAAAAATAAGATGTTGATAAATTAGATGAGACAGATAAAGCTATTCGAAGTAAAGAGAACAGTAGCAACAAATGTAAGGAGACACAATAAAAGCCTGTCGTGTTTAGGCATCTACTAGTGGTTCAAGAAAGCTGGAAGCGGATGATGCAGCAAGAGATGGAGCTGGACAGGTGGGTAAGGACTCACTCTTACGCCTTATGGGTAAACCAAGGAGTTTGGACTTGATGTTGTAGGCACTGAGAGCCATTAAAGGATGTTAAGCCAGTATTACAAACAGTTTTTAATTTTGAAAGATCACTCTCTAGCAGCAACATGGAACAGAGGCAAGTCTGGAGTCAGGGAGACCAGAAGAATATTGTCCAGTGAGGGAAGAAGACAGTAGCAAAAGGGAAGAGGAGAAAGGAGCAGACCTAAAGGACATTAAGATGGAAAAGTTGATTACCCTTAGTGATTGGATGTAGTTAGATTAGGGGAGAGGGAGAAACGTAAGATAACTCCCAGGTCTCAAACTTAGGTGACTGGGTGAAGGTGGCTCTGTCCATGAAGATGAGGAGTGTTGGAGGGCTAGGTTTGTGTGAAGATAAGTTGAATTTTGGGTAGGTTGAGTTTGAGATATCTGTGGGATACCTGAGTGGAGTTTCTAATGGTCATTTAGAAATAGAAATTATTATTTTTTTGCAATGGGAGCTAGAAACTTCTAGATCACAGCTTCAGGGTCTTAATTAAAATATAAGTTGAGGAGAGGGTGATTGGCTATAGATAACAAACCCAGCAGCCATTCACATTAAGACAAAAATCTCCCTCTCCCTGGGGCTAGAGTGTTCAGTTTCAAATTCTCAAGATTCACCAGTCCTCTAGTAATTTAGAAATCCAAATCAAATACTTAAGAAATCCAAACTCTTATACTTTTTGTACATATTTTTTTTGCCATCAAGAGGCAACAGAGTGTATTTTTCAGGCTTTAATGTAAGTATAATGCACTGTAAATGTAACTGCCCAAATATTCTTCTAATCAGGACAGAATTCAAGTAAATATGGCCAGCACCAAAGCTGACCTCATGGTGGCACTCCAATCTTGTTGGAATAAAGGACTCTGGAATCATTTTACTAACCTCTAAGTGGACAGTCCACACTGAAGTGAATAGTTGGCATGAACTCTAGGTCCATAGACCCCCACAGTTAAACTTCTGGGGAGAATTTACAGGGGAGGATATGCTTTTCTGTTTTTAAGTCAGCTCTGACCTAAGACTGGGTCAACAGTATAGGTGAATATTATGGCAGCATGTCTCCATCCAAAAAATAAATTTCATCAGTGTTCAAAACTAACTGAAATAATATCCTCATTATTATTGATTAATAGCTGCCATCTATTGGTGCCTACCATGTGCCACATACAGCTCTGGATAACTTTTCATGTTATATGAGCCCATTGAACCCTTACAACGGTCCTATGAGCTTGATAATTTCTGAGGAAGAAACTGAGGCTCAAAGACATTAAGTAGCTCTCCTCTCAAATCACGTTGGTAGTAAGTAGCCAGGCTGCATTTTGAACCCAGTCTGTGTGATTCCAAAACGTGAGCTCTTTAAGGAAGGCTGCATTGTCTCCTATTACTGATGCCACGATTAAACCAGTAACAAATGAAACGTGGTTTTCTCTGGGTATAGACTGTTTGGCATCAGGTAGTTTAAATGATACTGTATTTAAGGAGATCTAGTGAGGACCCCTATTGTGAATTTGAGGGCTCTTCGTGAAACGCTTCACCACATATGAGAAACAGGATATTTACATAATCACAAAGTATGTCCCATGAGGTATTTATTAATTACAAAGAGAAAAATAGTAAATTTACAATGGAGAAAGCTTGCAGCTACTATGTTAACAAAATAATCAAAGTATAAATGATAAAGCAAACATGGTAAAATATCAATATTTGTGCCAGAGAGAGATTCTTTTCGTTTTACAGTGGAAAAAACAGAGGGACAAGGGAGGATTTGTTGATATTATTGGTCAGCAATGGAACAGAGGACTAATTTCTATCTTTGATCTCCATCTCTGAAAGCCCAAATCCCACAAAGGCTTCCAAGTGAAGCATTTACCTTTCTAAGGGGTAGAGATTTATTGGTAAATCCTAGACTCTGTATAAAGGAAGACTCCCCAGAGAAGAACACAAATAATGAAACTCCAGAATAATGTTATTATACTGACCACAGACTGTAGAGGTAGGAGTTAGTTGTCCTTCCTCCTACGATGCTTAATCAAGAGTGTCAAATTATATTTATAAAGCATTTTTAAAATGCCTAACAGACTTCAAAGCCATAAAGCTTCTCTACATCTCTAGGAGTTACTGTCAGCATTTTGTGTGTTCTCAGCCTAACATAATTACCAATCTGTCTATTTTTTAAAGAACTGTTCTTTTAGTGAGAAGGAGAAGTCTGGAGAAGCTTTTTGTTCAGCATGTCGGTGTTTGCATGATTTACAGTATAATTAACCAGCCTTGTAGCACCAGCAGACCAGTTCCCTTTACTATTCAGCATGTCTCCAGTGACTTCAGCTCGTCATTTCTGCCGAGAGGAAATACTTCCTCCTTGGAGATGTAAAAATATTATGTCCCTGATTGTTCCTGCAGGAAAAATGTGATCAGTACTTATATAGCCATTGTTTTTTGGATCTAAAAGATTTTTGCGCCATTATTTTTGTACATCATTACTCTTGGAGATAAAACTTAATTAAATTAATATATACAAAATCTAATTCTACTTAAGTAGGATTTTGTTATTCAATTGCTTATAATTCCCAGAAGACATTTGTTAAGATATAATTGTGCCACTTAAAAGATATAAAAATTCTGGTAACTCAAAAATTTAAAACAAAAACACCCATGTGGGGCCAGCCTGGTGGCCTGGTGGTTAAGTTCAGCATGTTCTGCTTTGGCAGCCTGGTTTTGGTTCCTGGGTGCAGACCTACACCACTTGTCTGTCAGTAGCCATGCTGTGGTCACAGCTCACATCCTAAAGAGGAAGATTGGCAGCAGATGTTAGCTCAGGGCAAATCTTCCTCAGCAAAACCAGATAAAACAAGGGCCAGCCTTGTGGTGCAGTGGTTAAGTTCTCGTGCTCCACTTTGGTGGCCCAAGGTTCACAGGTTCAGATCCTGGGCACAGACCTAGCACCACTTATCAAACCATGCTGTGGAGGTATCCCACATAAAGTAGAAGAAGATTGGCATAGATGTTAGCTCAGTGACAATCTTCCTCAAGCAAAAAGAGGAAGATTGGCAACAGATGTTAGCTCAGAGACAATCTTCCTTAGAAAAAATCCTCCCCAAACAGAAAACACCTATGTGGACAAATATGTAATGAATGTTGTAAAAAAAAATTACTTTAAATCCTGGGGCTGGCCTGGTTGCATAGTGGTTAAGTTTGCATGCTCTGCTTCCTCAGCTCTGGGTATGCAGGTTCAGATCCTGGGTGTAGAGCTACACACCACTCATCAAGCTGTGCTGTGGCGGTGTCCCATATACAAAATAGAGGAAGATTGGCACAGATGTTAGCTCAGGACCCATCTTCTTCACCAAAAACAAAACAAAACAAAAAACTCTAAATCTCGATATTAAAACCTAGTTAGGTATCTAAAAACTTCAAATGTGTCCACTTTTGGCCCAGTAACCCTACTTCTAGGAAGTTATCCTAAATATACACCTCCAACAATATGAAAATACGTATGCACAAGGTAAACTATGCAGCATTGTTTGTATTTTCAAATATTGGAGACAACCTAAATGCACTGTACAAGATAGTGATTGAATAAACTATGGCACCAGCGTATAATAGAGCACTATGCATCTGTAAGAAAGAGTGAGGAAGATGCCTGCAAACGGATACGGAATGATTTCTAGGATCTATTGTTTAGTGAAAAAAGAAAGATACAAAAGAGTGTCTATAGTCTACTGCCTTTTGAAAAAAGAAAAAAAGAGAAGTGAGAAAATACACATGTGCCTGGTTTTGACAAAAAAGGAAAACAGGAAGGATAAACGAGAAACTAATAAGATTGGTTACTTACAGGAGGTGAGTGGGAATGAGGTTGAAAGGGTGAGGAGGGTCGGCACTGAGTAGAGGATGGAGAGTGACATTTTTCTTGAATATTCCTTTTTGTATGATTCTATCTTTTGGAACCATGTTAATGATTCAGATAGTAACCACACACACACAAATAGGGGAAAATACTAAAAACAGAATACAAACAACAACCTAACAGTTTCAAATAGATAACATAATCACACTAAAAAACAAGTGTGTGTGTCTGTGTGTTTGTGTGTGGGAGGGGGATTAACTCAACCCAAGTAACTTTAAAATACAATTTGTTTTTTACTATATACTCTCATACTAAAGAAAAAATGAACTGTAAATGAATATTAAACTCTAATTGGTCTGTTTTTCTTGCAATGGTTGGGATTTTTCTTTTTTTTGGTAGCAATTCTAAGACTACTTTCTGTATATTCTGGGATTGAGTAAATAAGTAAATATATGATAGACAATAGGATTTAATTTTCTCACTGAGAGAAAAGAGAGTTACAAATGTGGAAAGAGAGAAGAGTAGAATGAATTAGTATTAGTATTAGATTCGAATTGGACATAGTATGAACTCATGGCTTTTAATACATATAGATATGGATATGTGTGTGTAGTGGTCTAGTGGTTAAGATTCAGCACTCTTACCTCTGCAGTCACGGGTTCATCTCCTAGTCAGGGAACCACACCACCTGTCTGTGGGTTGTCATACTGTGGCAGCTGAGTGTTGCTGTGATGCTGAAAGCTATGCCTGCCACTGGTATTTCAAATACCAGCAGGGTTACCCAGGGTGGACAGGTTTCAGTGGAGCTTCTTAACTAGACAGAGTAGGAAGAAGGACCTGGCCATCCACTTCTGAAAAAATTGGCCGTGAAATAGTCTATGAATAGCAGCAGAGTGTTGTCTGATTTAGAGCAGGAAGATGAGAGGATGGGGCAAAAAGACCAGGCAGACTTCCACTCTGCTGTACACAGGGCCAAGGAGTCAGAATCAACTCCACTGGCACTAGCAGCAACAACATAGATATATACAGTCATGGGACTCATACAAATGTTTCAGTCAACTGCATGTACGACACTGGTCCTGTAAGATTAGTACCATATAGGCTAGGTGTATAGTATGCAATACCATCTAGGTTTGTGTAAGTACACCCTGTGATGTTTGCACAAGGACAAAATCGCCTAATGACATATTTCTCAGAACTTATCCCTGTCCTTAAGCGATGCATGGCTATATGTGCGTATACATATTTTTTTCCTTAGTTCTGTCCACTGAGAAAGCCCAGAAGCAATTACACCTCAGGAGCAATGAGCACACCTAGCACCCAAAATTTGGTTTCTAAGTTCTGTTTGCTACTAAAACGAACCAGAGCTCCTTGAAGAAGAGCTGATTCCAGAGCTAGAGGTGGGAAAGAGCAGGATGAACCTTGAACATTGCACTAAGCTGGTAAGTTAGGAAGTACTCAAAGAATGGTGGGACATGTGAAAATGACAAAGAGCCATACTGAAGGGACTCCTACTAGCCAAATCTAGGACAATTAAGCATAAAAAGAAATAATGATAGTAATGTATTATAACCCGTTGAATAAAGTAAGAATACATAGGTGTATACATAATAGAAGAGTACATAAATGTGGGAGAAGGAAAAGTGAGTTCTTACAGTAGAATGTCAGCTAGTAAATGTAGAAGAAAGAGTGGAATTAGAAAGCCACTGTTTGGCAACCATCATAGAAATAATTGAATCATTAACAGATGGTAAAACTAGTGGGTGAAATATGGAAGAGAAACAGGATATTTACATAGTCACAAAGTACGTTCTCACAAGATATTTATTAATTACAAGAGAAAGGTAGTAAATTCATAGTGAGAAATCTGGCAGATACCATGTTAACAAAATGAATGATAAAGCAAATGTGGTAAAATATCAACATTTGGGAAATCTTGGTGAGGGGTATATAGGATTTTTTGGTACTACTTTTATGACTTCTCTATAAGTCTGAAATTATATCAAAATAAAAAGTTAAAAAGAAAAAGTCATTAAAGCACTTCAGAGGCGTTTGCTAAGTCACAACAAGACAAAGGCTGTAGTCAACGTCTAGTTGGTTAATTCTGCCTGCCTCCTTAGCAGAACAGCTTATGGAAAGCCATTGTTGGGGAGTAGCGGGAGGGTGAAAACGTTATTAGATATTTCCTTGAATAAAACTTTTTAAAAAATATTTTGCTTTTGAAAAGATGTAAACCTGCTGGAAAAGAATTTTTGATAGCAATTTTTAAAAACTCCCTATTGTGTATCAGAGACAAATTCTATGTTTCTAGTTGTGAAAAAAACAATTGGTTAATGTACACCTGAAATTTACACAACGTTATAAACCAAGGTGACCTCAATAAAATAATTAAAAATTGTTGACATAAAACAAAAAAATAAAAAAGAATTGGATGAAGATTTAAATCCCAGCCAACCTAAAAATCAAAGAAGTGAAATAAAAAAAAAGAAATGGAGTAATTTCTGTTCTCTTCCCGGATAGTAAACTTAAACAGAAATTTATGATTATGATGGCAGTTATAAAGTTTTAATGTTACTGAGGCATAGACACACTCCAAAACTATTTTTTTCTATCACATAGAACTAAGTGTAAGATTGTTGAAAATAATTGTCCTAGGTGGTGAGGTGATAATACCACTTCTGGGACGACTTGCCAAATGCTATTCGAAATGTTGTTCATATATTAATCCTTTTAATCTCACTGCAAGCCTGTGTAGTAGATACTGTGGTTTACAATTGAGAAAACTAAGGTTCTCAAACTTTCTTAAATGTGCTGTTAGCGTCTCAGTAATTTTTTAACGGCAACTCAGGCCAAAAGGAATACCTAATAACTCCATTTATTAAGTTGTTAGATCCAAATATCTTAACACATATTTATGATTTCACAGTTTAGTAACCATTAAAAAATACATATAAATGGAAAAGAGAAATAGTACTTATTTAATTTTTAAATAATCACAATTACTTACTAGTGGGCTGTATGAGCCTATTGGGTGCTGCACAACTTGTCCAATCTCCAGCTCAGATTAGAAGCTGCCACACGCGTTTCTTGTTCCACACTGATGTTCACGCTGTACTTGCTTTTTCATCCTAGCAACTGCAGAAAACCCAGCTTTGAAAAGATACAGTATCAATAGGATAACAGCCTAATGTTGAAACCGTGATCTACCTTGTACTAGAAGTTCATATGATTTCCAACAGATATTGATCACTGTGTTGTCCTTGAAAACTTAAAAAAGTCTATGTTGCCCTATGGGCTTGCTTCTGTGGCACCCTGTGGTGTCGTGGGGCACAGTTTAAGAACTGTGGATCTAACAGAGGAGTGTTATTCAGTTTTGGGGACAAAATTCTTGGGGGAAATTGTCACATTTGACATTACTTAATAACTAATGTGAATGTTAACAAATTGTATAAAGAGTTAATATTTTAAAAATCTCGCTCTCCACGTGTCTTTTAAATACATGTCTTTTATTTTGTTTCGTCTAATTGCTTTGGGATAGACTTCTATTTCGCAGATAACAAAACAGAAACAGAATCACCTGGAATGAACAATAAAATGTTAACATCACATCGGTCAAAGGTAAATGCTTGCATTTAAGGAGTGGGAAGCAAGGACAGTACATAATAAATGTTTCAGCTGATAATATATGTAATAAAAATATTTTATTCTACCAAGTTCATAGGGTGAACTCAAGGAAATTTGTAAGTTTAATTGAACCTCTCTTTTAAGAAAATTTATTACTTGAAATTTGAATGATCTAAACCAGTATACAAAGGGTATGATTGTTTTACAAAATAATATTGTTTGAGATTCCTTGGTGCATTTTAAAGTATGATGAGTATGATGTGGCTCACTGAAATTAAGATGAATGCCTAACTTTTTTGAACACATTATTTTCTAAAATATGTCTTTGTTGTATACATTATATTTTGAGTTTTCTGTCTTTTACAAGCATAGGAAGCAAAACATTTATCTTATAATTGTATCAGAAGGAAAAATGAGGCACAGGGAGAAGCAGTGAGTTTATTTATTTAGCATTGTGCACTAAGTAGTTAGAAGGCATCATCTAACTCATCTGGGATATAAAAAATCATGCATGGCATGGTGGCATAGTGGTTAAGTTCTTATGCTCCCCTTCAGCAGCTTGGGGTTCACAGGTTTGGATCTGGGGCACAGACCTACACACTACTCATCAAGCCATACTATGGTGGTGTCCCACATACAAAATAGAGGAAGACTGGCACAAATGTTAGCTCAGCGACAATCTTCCTCAAACAAAAAGAGGAAGATTGGCAACAGATGTTAGCTCAGGTCCACTCTTCCTTACCAAAAAAAAAACAAAAAAAGAAAAGAAAAAGAAAATCACGCACGGCATGTTAATATCCAAGAGCTATAGTTCTTTTCACAATAAAGTGATGATGTATAACAATCAACAAATAAAATTAAAAGTGTCCATTTGTTATGATCTTGTATTAGAGTTAATGTATATGATTTTTGCCCAAGAATTTATCTCGGTTCTATTGACTATACAAACATAGTCAAGATAATGCCAGCACATAGTATCCCAAGAATGATGTGATTGAAACAGACTTAATGACAGATGGAAGGAAATGCTTACTCCTGTTTTACTCCTATAGCTGTGATAAATGGTTTACTTTGGTGTAACTTCAGCTTATATTAATAGCATGAAGAAATAAAAAGTTTTCACGTTACTTTGCCATCACCATTTTGATGGCAGACTGACCCAGCAAAGCTGGGGTTCCCAGGACATTGAGTAAAACACCTCTGAGGCATCTTTGTAAAGTTATTCTACAGCCCAGACTGAAATACTGTGATCATACCTTCCTTGGGGCCTCTGTTACTTTAATTATGGAGAATTACAGGGCATTGCCTTCCACAGCCAGTTAGCTACAGTGTCACCCCCTTTCTTTTCACTCTTCAGGCTACCTGAGTACCTGGGATTCTTTAAGGTGGAAATAAAGGCATTTCCCTGGGACCTTGGGAAAAGCAGAGAAATCTAAGAGAATCCCAATGGAGAAGTGGTCTTTTTATAGATCTGAATACTAGATCTATTGTTGTTCAGGTGTCCTGAACAACGGTCTTCAAGACTGAGCCATAGTTCGCCATCCAAAGTTTCATTGAAATATCATGATGCATTGGCTGCAAAAACAGGATGGAGAGGAATGTGAAAGGGTTTGTATAACAAAGAACCATAAATCATCTCTGGTACAGGGGGCCCCCTATCACTCAGCCGTGGGCTTGTCAGAGAAGCTGCAGGGAGAAAGATGAGAGGAAGAGGGTCTTCCAGCTGTGGGGCTGCAGCATCCCCCAAACCAGGGAAGACATTTACCCCCGACCAAATCCTTCCTGAGATGTCATTCACGTATTTATTTAGGAAATACCTATCAAACGAGCGCCTCCTATGTGCAAGGCACTATTCTGGATCTACTGGGGTGAGGAGGGGAAGGGAGGGCGGAAGAAGTACCAAGATGAGTGTGATATACTACCTGCCTTACTATTTAATAGACGTGTTCATGATGAGGACTCTGCTCCCTTCTTCAGCATGAACACTGGTATGTAATTAGGGTGTATCTCACGGTATGAAATACATGTTATTTCTGAGTCTTTCTGGCATTAAAGTGAATTTCCCTCAAGTGAACCTCCTCTACATTCTCCGTGGAGCTGTCCCTGTTCCTCTTGGTTGGAATGTTTCCTCCTTCCCTGCATTCGTTCCTCTAGCCCTCTCCTGTTTATAGACCGTATCTTCCTCACAGGCCTTTCAAGGCAACTGTGGTAGAGTGGAAAGTGGAAAGATCATGGACTCTGGAGCCAAACAGTCTCAAATTAGAATTCCAGCTCCGCTACTTATTAACCATGTATGATCTAGCTTAGTTTCTTAACCTCTCTAAGCCTCAGTTTCCTCCTCTGTGAAATGGGCATAAAAATAGTTCCTATTTATTAGAAGATTGGGTGAGATAAGGTAAGTTGGCATTTAGAAAAATGCCTGGAATATAGTAAGCATTCAGGAATTGTTAGCTATTACTATTAGATGCTTTACAGATGGCCATTCTCCAGGTGAGGAAACGGAAGCTCATAAAGATTAAATACCTTAGGTACATTATAACCCGGAGAAGTATGGCACTGCAGTTAAGAACTCTGCGGTCATGGACGCCTCATTCATGTTCCTTTTCTGTCATTTATTATTTATACAACCCTGAACGAATAATTTAATTTCTCGTGGCCTTCATTTCTTTATTGTAAAAGGGCAATAATTGGCAATGATGTCTCCCTCATTGCTTATTATGAGGATTAAATGAGGTGATGTGTGTGAAGTGCTTGGCACACAGAATACACTCAGAAAATAGGAGCCATTGTTATAACCAAAAGTCACCCAGTTGACAAGTGGTGGGAGCTAGATTGAAATATGATGGGTCTGACTCCCAGGCACTTTCCCTTTTCAAGTGAACTCACCACCAGCTCCTTTGCTCTCTGAGCTAGAATTCTCAAAAATTAGCAGATGCAGTCAACACTTGGGAGGCTTTTTTCGAGTGTATTAAAATTAATTAGTTTATTTTCCTCTTTTGATAATTGCTTTATATCTTTTCACAAATATGTACTCACACACCCATAATCTTGAACTAGCCTTTCCTCTCTCAATCAACAGAATATATATCTATTTCCCAACCTCAGAGAGGAAATGCCAACAGCTTAAAGGAGCATTCAGCTGCCTTCACCCACCTTGACTTTTCAATACACTTGGCTTTGAAAGAAATCATCTCAGAGGAAGCATTACAGGGATCGTCTTGTGATGGGGAGTAGGATCAAAACCCAAGTGTGTGGAACGAAACCCGAGTGAAACGGAGAAGGAAGAGTTCTTCCTCCCAGCAAGCCCAGCCTTAGAATACTGTCCCTCCCCACCCCCAGGAGGGGAGAGAGCCCGGCCGCGTAGGGTCAAGGAGTGGTGACCAGGTTAGCAACAAGGGCAACAGAGGGAGGAGACAAAAGAACAGAAAGTGGAAGCGGCTGGCTGAATGCCTGAGCATGTCTCTTTGCTGAAAGAGAATGGCAAGACAACGATTCAAACTGAGAGAGAGGAGCGTGGAGGGGGAACAGGACAGCTAATGGATGGGGTGGCCCAGCAGGGGTCAGAGGTCATGAGGGCATTCAGTGAACTAATTGGCCACTCTGTGCATATTCACTTTCTGCTTCTAGCCTACAGCTGGGCCTTGAGAAAAAGCGGGGGGCTGGAAGCTGGCTTTATTTACTTATGCTCCAAGATTTGAGGTGAACGGGGGAAAGCAGCTGAAACTGAAAAGTGAGACAAGGATCCTTTTTTCCTTTTCCAGGAATAGGGATAGCCTTTTGCAAAGGGAAATGCTAAATATTCTACTTCATTCATGCATGTATTCATCATCATCTTCATCTCCATATGTTAATCGGATGCCCCAGGAAATTTTATGCTGGGCCCACTCCTCATGGGACAGGATTCTAGACACCTTTAGCTTGGAACATAGATGATCAGAGTTAGGCCTGGGCCTTAGGAATTGTCCAGTCCAGCTCTCTTGTTTCATACTTAAGGAAATGAGGAAAGCAATTTGCTCAGCCTCTCAGAGAAAGTAGCAGAAGAGGGAGCAGAGCTCGGGTCTTCTCACGCTCCGTTCAGAGCTTTCTCCATCACGCTCTTCCCAGAAACACATTAACTTTGAAAACTCGTGCAGACTGGTGTGGTTAACAGCTCAGCCTCCGGTCACACAGCCTGGGCTAGAATGCTGACTGCAAGCTCTGAGACCTTAAGATAGTTACTTAATCTTTCAAAGCGTCAGTTTGCTCGTCTGTAGAAAAACAGAGTTGTTATGTGGATTAAATGAGGTAAATGCATGTAAAGTGAGCATATGCTTCAATAAATAGCTATTCCTATTACTATTTTTATTACTTCAGAGTCCAGGATAGACTGGGAAGATGAAAATCTTCATCCCCCCTTTCACTTAAGAGACCTGTGAGGAAAGGAGGGAAATTTTGGAGTCCAGTCTGAACTTTTGACAGAGCTGTCCACATTTGGAATGAGCTGACTTGCAATGAGTTAAGGGCTTAGAACAGTGCTGGGCACATAGTTAGCACTCAGTAAAGGTTAGTTGTTGTTGTTGTTATTATTACTGGGAAGGAGGGAGCTCCTTGTCACTGCAGAGGTTCAAGCGGGACTGGCTCACCCTTTGTCAGGAACGTTCTAAGGGAGATTCATGGATCGGATGGAGGCTGGCCAAGTTGAGGTCTGTGTTCTGTGAATTTTCTTTTTAACTTTTGTGTTGTTTAATAGAACCACTTTGCCTAGCTCTTCCCAGAGTTCTGATGCAGACTATCATTGGCATCTGTACCATCGCACATGGGCTCTGGAGGAGATAAAAAGATGAAAATACAAAAGAGACATAGACCGTCTGTGAACATTGGCTCTCCCACCCCACAACGGGGCTTTAGGTTGTGCACACCACAGGGTCACAGAGCGGAGACTATGAACTTCTACCCAGAATTTAGTTTTGAAGCTCCCTTTGTCACCTCTTCTTGCCATTTCATTCATTCATTCATTTATTATTGAAGTATAATTTACAGACAATAAAATGAGAGGTTTTAAGTGTTCAGTTCAATGAGTTTTGATAATTGTACACTCATGTAGCCTCCACCCAGAACAAGGTGTGGAACAGTTCCGTCACCTCAGAACGCTCCCTCCTGCTCCTTTTCCATTCAATCCCCAAATCCTCCTCATCTCTCTCCCTGGGCAGTTCTGACTTCCATCAACCTAGATTCGTTTTGTTTGTAGTTGGACTCCACACATTTTTGTATCAGGCTCCTTTTGTTAAACATGTTTTTGAGATTCATTCATTCACGTTGTTCACATATCAGTAGTCCATTACTTTTTGTTGCATACTTGTCCATTGTATGAACATACCACAACTTATCCATTTTCCTGTGATGGACATTTGATTTATTTCCAGTGTTTGGCTGTTAAAATATATACAGAACAGTTCAGAGAATATTACAGATACTCCTGTACCCACTACCCATATTTTAAAAAGTTTAACATTTTGCCGTATTCAGTTTTTTTAAAAGAAAGTTTATGGGGGCTGGTCCCGTGGTGTGGTGGTGAAGTTCACACACTCTGCTTCAGTGGTCCGGGGTTCTCGGGTTCAGATCCTGGGTGCAGACCTACATACCGCTCATCAAGCCATGCTGTGGCAGCATCCCACATACAAAGTAGAGGAAGATTGGCACAGATGCTAGCTTAGGGACAATCTTCCTCATCAATAATAATGATAATAAATAAATAAATAAATAAATAAAAGCAAGTTTATAAATTTAGTTGAAACCTATTCTGTATCCCTCACCAGCACTAGTCCCATTTTGTACTTCAGAAGTAACCACTTTCCGGAAGTTGATTTGAATCCATTCTGAGTTTTCACATGATTAACAATACGTATGTATGGATGGATTTATTTTCATCGATATGCTGAACACTTGGTGGGCCCTTGCCATGTGGAAAGCCATGTCTTTTACTTCTGAGATATTTTTCTTGGATTGTTTATCTGAGGATTTCCTCTCCTGTTTTCTCTGCCCTCTCTTTCTGGAGCTCCTGGGATTCAGATGTTGGACCTCATGGATTGGTCCTCTTATTTTATTTTTTCTCCTATGTTTTTTCTCTTTGTATTTTTAGTCCACTTTCTTGGAATTTTCTCAACTTTTCTTCCAAACCATTTATTAAATGTTTCACTGTTATCATACATATTTTTAATTTCTAATATCCTTTTGTTCTTTTGATTCTCTGAATGTTCCCTTTATAGTTTCTTGCTCTTGTTTTAAGGAAGTAATGTCTACTCTTACCTCTCTAAGGATAATAATTATAGTCTTTTTATTTGTTTAGGTTTTTCTGTTTGTGTATTTGTTTTTAGTTTCCTTTTTCCTGCATAGCATCTGTGTTCTCCTGGTTATTTTTCCTGGTTTTTTTGGTCTCTATCATTCATGTTAGAGGTCTTCCTTAGGAGTCTGGTGATCCTTGGATGCTCACTAATATTTAAACATGGGACACTAAAAAACTGATTGAAAGCTCTGAGCTTGAGAGTAGGGCTTGTCAATTGTGGGGCTCACTGTGGGGTTATCTGGCTGGGCCATTTCCTTGGGGGAACCCCTGATGTCAGAAGTGTTAAGCTTTTTCTCTTGGACTAATCAGAGTCTCAAAAGAAGCATTCCCCAATCTCCTTCCAGGAGGGTGTAGGCTCCCTTCACTTCATCAGCATTTGGTATATAAACATTCACTTAATCCTCTTCTTCTCCATGTAATAACCCGCCCTCAACTTTGTCTGTTGTTTTCTTTTCCAGAGACTCTTTGTTTTACCCTCTTCAAAGTTCTGGCTGCGTGAAGCAAGGAAGGTAATCTGGGAAGCTACTGACTTTTTAAAGATTTTCATCCAATCTTGGTATTTTTCACTCCATCTTCATCCTCATTGCCCAAGATATCTGGTAGACCAACATGGGTTACTTCGCAGCTTTCTCCACTTCTAGATTGGGATTCAGCTTTCTTAGGTTTCCTGAGTCAGTTCTCTCTCATTTATTTGCACTCTAGCTTCAAAAATTTTGTTGCTGTAGTCTCCTCTTGCATTCTCTTTATCCTTGTGAGTTTACGCCTTTTGTAAAAAGAATCATTATTTTAGTGTGGTTTTGGGAAGAAATGGCAGTATGCTCAATCTTCCTTGTTTACCTGGAAGTCTCTCTTATTGTGATTTCCCCCCCCCCCTTTTTTTTTTTGGTGAGGAAGATTGGCCCTGAGCTAACATCTGTGCCAATCCTCCTCCACCTTGCATGCAGAATGCTGCCACAGCATAGCTCTGCAAGCAGTGTGTAGCTTCGTGCCTGGGATCCGAACCCAGGAACCCTGGGCTGCTGAAGTGGAGCCTGCGAACTTAACCAGTATGCCACCAGGCTGGCCCCATCTTATTATGATTTTAAGTTGCATTTCTCAAAATACTAGTAAGGTCAAGTACCTTTGCATATAGTTTTGCCCATTGGGTTTCCTTTTCTGTAACTTGCTTGTTCATATTCTTTGCACATTTTTCTCTTAGGTTGTTGGTTTTTTTCTTATTGATTTGTTAGAATTCCTTATATAATCTGGAACTTACCCTTTGTTAACAGTATCCATTGTAAAGATTTTCTCCCACTCTGTGGCTTCACTGTTAACTTTGTAGTGATTTTTTTTCCAATTTCAATATAATCAGTGTATTTAATAATTAATATGTTAAATCTCCATTTTAATATAGTCAAATGTATTCTTTGTAGTATTGTGTTTTGGGGATCTTAACTAAGAAATCCTGCCCTACTCCAAGGGCACAAAACTATTCTCCAATATTTTCTTCTAAGAGCTTTAAAAGTTTGCTTTTTCACATCAAAGACTATAAGCTACTCTTTATATATAGGGTGAGGTAGGAATCTAATTTTACTTTGTTCTTCCATTTTGATAATTGTTCTAGCACCATTTATTGAACCGTCCACTCTTTTCCCAGTTATCTGTGATGCCATTACTGTAATATACCAAGTTCTGATTATGTAGGTCTATTTCTGAGCTCTCTATTCCATTTTATTGGCGCTATTAATCTCTCTCTGTGTCAAAATCGCACCATTTTAATTACTATAGCTTTATTAAAAGTTTTCACATGTGGTAAAGCAAATGTCTCCTCCTTATTCTTCTTCAAAATTGTCTTAACTATTCTTGGCTCTTTTCTATCATATTTTGAGATTAGCTTGTAAATTTCCTACACACATACAGCTAAATTGGGGTTTTTATTGGAATTGCATTGAATTTATAGATTAATCTGAGATTAAAAAAAATATGTTGGGTATTTTCATCCATGAACATGGTATACTGCACTACTTATTTAGGCCTTCTGTCTGTCAGTAAAGTTATAATTTTCTCCATTTGGATTAACACTTCTTCTATTAGATCTATTGCTAATACTTTTTAGTTTTTGTGGATATGGTAACAAAAAATTACATTTTTTAATTAGTTTTTGCAGATGTATAGAAATGCTTTTGATTTTTTTTTTTGGTATGCTGATCCTGAATTCAGCAACTTTGCGCAATTCTTTTAGTAGTCCTTATAATTTATCTATAAACTCTCTTGGATTCCCTATGTGGACAATCATGTTGTCAACAAATAGCAGCAATTTTATTTTTTCCTTTCCCATCCTTATACCTTTTATTTATTTTCTTACCTTATTGCATTGGCTGGGATGACCAGTAAAATACTGAAGGAAAGTGGTGAAAACTGATAGCTGTTAGCTAAAGGAACATGCCACCTCAACTGACATGTCATCAGAGCTATGGGCTCTCGGGCTACGCTATGCCTGCTAGATCTGTACCAGCAGAGTGCATATGCTTTTGGTATTTGAGAATAGGTATTTTTAGTCTCATTTAATAAATGAAGAAACAGAAACTCAAAGAGGTGAGTAACTTCCTTGAGACCACACAATTAATAAGTGGGAGATTCAAAGCAAAATCTTCAGCTTCACATTCAAATGCTGTTTCCATGATTCCAAGCTTCTTTCCAGCTGTCTATCTGTGCTCATGTGTTACCTTTCTCAGATAACATATTGCATTTTAAAAGAGAGAGTCCAGAACAAACAATGCTTTTACCCAATTAAACGACTCTGATAGTGAGAGCTTTAGGCACGTACCCTGTTTTGCCTAAACAGAAGACTGCCTATTTATAATTTTTTTACAGATTCGAAGATTCTTAGAGTTGAATGGCTTCTTGTCTTATCCAACACCCTATTTAATGTAGTTATCCCTATACTGCATCCCTGAGAGATCATCCTCCAGCCTTTACCAACTGCCAGGGGTGGGTTCATCTCATTGACAAACAGTTGAATAATTCTCACGTGGACCTGCAGTCTGCCCACTGGCCCAGAGAGCAGTGTGTTTTCTCCTCCATGTAACACCTCTTCATCTATTTTGTTCTCCTTATGTCTTCCTTTGAGACTATCCATTTCTAGGATATTTGCTATTGTCTGAATGAGATGGTTTCCAGACTCTTCACCATCCTGGTTATTTTCCTCTCAATGCTTTCTAGTTGGTCAATGTCCCTCTTGAAAAGTGATGTCTAGACTTTAAGGTGGGTTCTGATTACAAACAAAGTGGGACTCTTATGTCACACGATGTGGACACAGTTACTTCCACTGATGCAGTCTATATTTTTGTCTTTTTAGCAACTATGGCACATTGCTGACTTATGTTAAGTTTAGGGGTTAACTAAACCCATATATTTTTCATTGGAACTACATTACTAAAAATGTATTACTTGTACGTTAAAAAAGAGAAGAAAAACAGCCCGAAAGGCATGAATTTATGTGTATCCTTGCTAAATTTGTGTTCCTACTTCATAATCAGCCATCTAGAAATGTGATAAAGCACGACTTCTGTGTAGTGACGTCTGGACTTGGGGAATGCAAGGAGAGGTTGTCCTGTATTGCCTAATCCCTCAGGCCAGAAGCCATGGTGGCATATTTGGCCTATTCCCCCTTCTATCCCCTGTACCCTTTCCTGAAGCACTCTGGAGCTCTCAAGGTCAGGGTGAGGTCTGTGGGGAGGCAACAGGGACCAAAATCTACTCTCTTACAGAGACCAGTGGGGTGGCATCTACACGGTGGAGGCTGCCTGCAGGTTACCAGGAAACCCCTGTTTCATCACTGGGGCTGCTGTCCCTGTCCCTGCCTACAAATTTCAGAGCATTGGTACTTTGAGAGTTTTACCATAAAGTTAAAATTCAATTTGTTACATGAAACCAGAAATCTCATCATTTTTCAAAACCTTTTAAAGAGATGATGGAAGAACCACAGGAGGGGAAGGGACGAAAGGAGTCAGAGTGCTCTGCTTAGCTTTATACCCCCAGTTTAGTGGGGTTCCCATCCACCCTTATATCTGACCAGCAGCACAAATCAATTTCAGTGTATGTCTTTGAGAATGAAATTCCAGCTACTCAGATCTCCCTTGCCCCTGTCCTACTCACAAACCCATACCTGCGAATCAATAAATCTTCCCCCACCCCAACACATGTTCCTCATCTTCACCAAATACTTGTAATTTTGCCTGGGTAGTATCTACAAGGACAGCATTGTATGAATCTAGTATTGACAATGCTGTAATAAAAATTGCAAACATCAATGTGGCCCTTACTTTGTGTCACCCATTTTCTAAGCACTTTATATATGTTAACTCATTTTTGCCTTAACAACTGTGCTTTGTAGTATTATCTTTGTTTTATAGATGAGGAAACTGAAGCACAGAGATTAAGTGCTTGCCCAAGGTCACACAGCTGAAAGTGACAGGGTGAGATTGGGCCCCAGGCAGTCCAGCTCCAGTATGTGGGCTCTAAACCACCGTGGAGACCGCCTTTCTAAACTGTGAAGGGAGCTACAGTGGGTATCATAAGCGTGGGGTCTGTAGCCCCAGACCTGGGTTTCTGCCCAAGAGCTCTTCTTCGCCAAGTGATTTCTTCTTATTGTAATCACCAAGAACATTACTCTCCTAGGGCAGCGTCTTCCAGTAGGGTTTAGCCCCTTTACAGATGAAGAAACCTAGGATTAGAGTGTTAGATGTGTTCTCAGGGTCACATAGTGAGTAAGTGGCAGAATTAGGATGTGAACCCAGCTCGGGGGGACTTTAGTGTCCACACACCTCCCCCTACCCTACACTGCACGTATCACGGACCATATCTTCAGAGAGAGCCTGGACCCTCTCAAGAGCCTCTTCGGCATGGGATGGAGAACGTGCGGGGGCCATTCTTCCGGGAAAAATCATCATCATAATTATTACCAAAAAAAAATGTTGTTAAAGGTCTAACTGGGTGCTGGATGCTACAATCTGGGATCACTTTTCAAGCCTCCAAGTGAGGGTCCCTGAAAGTATGAGTGTTTCATCCCTGACCTGGCATTAGTAAGCTGAAGGATAACTAAGGCCTAAGTAAGTAAGTTAGTCCTAAGATAGGTTCTCCATGTCTTGAGCTGACTGGTTGAATTAATTTCCTGCTCCTCACACACCATTCTCTGCTCTTGCTTTCAGATCAAGCATAAAAATTTGTTTTCAGAATATGAGTCAAGGGCATGGTTCCTAGAGAACCATGTGGTGGCCTCTGGGATCACTGGGTATGTACATTCCTATGCACACATGTGCATGTGGGCACACACACACACCTGGCACAGACAAACACACTCACCATATTCGTGATGAGCAGTCCCTGGAAACAAGGGCAGCCCTCAGGGAAGCAGCAAGTGCATGGGGTCATGGTCTCCAATCCTGGATGTGTTGATGTGGCCAGTTATGCCCTGCTGGAGTGGGGCGGAGCCCGCCCTCTCTGAACTGAGTCCCTGCTGGGGCAGTCTTTCCAGAGGTGTATCCAGGGGCCTGGGGACACACTTCCTATCAGGCCTGCCCAATGCATCCCCTGGTCTTGGACTGGCAGGAATGCCCACCTCATAGCCCCTAAGCAGGGTCCTGTGCTCCAGGTCAGCCCCCTGGCCAGCAGGCCTCCAGCAACAATGCCAGGGATGCTTTCTTAGGTCAAAAGGGAAAGCATTGTTGCTGCTCTGTGGCCAGGCAAACAAGCAGCTGGCTTTGAAGTCCCAGGGGGGATTTGCTCAGGCTGGCGGTGGGAGTCTGAAGGAGAGGCCTGCAAGCCTCCCCCAGCCTGGCTGTGTTTGTTAACTCCGCCCGCCAAGGCCTGGGGTGTTTGATGTCTTGGAGAAGCAAGAGGAGGGAGGCAGGCTCCTGAGGACATCTTTCGACTCCTGCTGAGCCTGCAGTCCCGCCCTGGAGCAGAATGGAGACCAGGCCTGAGTCCAGAAGAGCCGGTGACAGGCCTGCGATGGAAGGAAACACCCAGTCCCCTTCCTTCAAGGTGGTCTAGGGGGTGTGGTCCAGGGCCAACTGCAGAGGGTGCTGCTTCCCTTGGGTGCTATTTTTATTCGGGTGGCATCAGGTAAGAAGGAGCATCAGGGGAAGACTTGAAGGGAAAAAGAGGCATCCAAAGGCAGCCTTTAAGAGGCATGGCCTGAGGGTCCCCCTTGCAGGGTCTCCTCCTCTCGTCTCCCCCTCCACCAGTCGGCTTCCCTGGCTCCCGGCACCATGCCCACCCTTCTCCCCTCCACCCCCAAAGCAGCTGCTGTGAGCAGTTGGCCTTTCCCCAGGGACAGCTCTGCTGTATTCCTGACTCAGAATCTACAGGTATGAGCAGAGACACTGCCCACTTGCCCCTCTCCCAAACAGTAAAACGCACTGGGTGAGGAACCCTGGGGTTGGGGAGAAACTTCTAGAGAGCAGAAGCCTGGGGAAGACAATGCTCCCACTGGGTTGGCTCTCTGGGCTTGCCTTAGGATTTCACTACCTTCCAAAGCACGTTTATGGCCTTTCAGGCCTGGGCCACAAGACAAGAACTAATGCATTATTCTTAACCAGTTCAGTGTCCCCTACAATATTAGCCATGAACAGCTCCACTTCTCTCTCTCTCCCCCTCCTCAACTCCCCTATCGGCTGCAACCAAATGAGCACACTTCTGTAGAGTCTCGCCTCCACTCCCAACTCTGCTCTCCGGTCTGTCCCTACTTGCCTGCCCCCTTACCCCTGACGTGTTGCTATTGAGAAAGAGCTTGTGTACGATAAGACCTTGAAATCTGGAGTTATAAATCCTGCCAGGCTGGCCGCCCTATCTCCGTGATAATGCTTGTGGTGCCGCCAAGAAGAGGCTCGCCTGGTTGTGACCCATCCCCCTAACTCCCCGGCGTTCCCTGCTCCTCCTCTGTAAACACGCGACAATGGGCCAATGGGAGTTACCTGTCTCAACAGGTGTTAGCCTGGCCTCACTTTCCTACAGGGTGATGGGGAGGTCATCCTCAGGCCCACCCACTCTGGGCATTCTTGTGATTGTGAAAGCCCACCTTCGAACGTCGCCCTCCCTTTGGTCCCCCGTGACTTCAGCTGCGGGAGACCGAGCCCACCTCCATGGCGTTAGAAGTCCTCACTTAAGCTACTGAGTCCACCGGCTAGAGAGCAGGCAGCACCTGCATTGTCCTGGAGGGCCCTGATGCTGCCCCTCGATTTTGTTCATGCCTCTGTCGTGGTACTCACGCTGCATCACAATGGCAATTTCCATGTTAGCCTTCCCTACTATGCCATGAACCCCTTGAGGGAAGAGACGGCTTCTTACTCTTCATTGAATCCCCACGCCCAGCAGACTGCACAGAACACAGATATTCAGTAAATGGCTTAGGTGGATGTGTCATCCTCATCGCCAGTAAATACTTATTGCGGGTGTCTTATGTGCAGTGACTCCCTAAGTGGCAGGGGGTACAAAGATTAATTAGATGCCATTCCCACTCTCAGGGGCTTACGCTGGAGTCAGAGAGACCCAGAGAAGTTTCACTTGCCAGGAGGTCAGAGGAGGGAGCTGGAGCTGGGGACCCCAGGGAATCTGCTTTGGCAACCAAAGTTCCCCAGAGAGTGAGCTTGCTGCAGATCCCCCTGACCCGGGACCCAGTCACTGTTGATCTCCATATACTCCAGAGTGGAGCCATTAACTCACCAACTTTCTGCATGTCTAGCTTTTCCCTATGTGATTTCAGTGATTTCACATCTCAAAAATGTGAATAAAAGTTAAAAAGTAGTATCTCTACTTGGAAAGAATTTCTCAACCCTTTAGCTGCAGGAACAAAGAAAGTGAAACCTGCTCTCTCTGGGTCCCTCCTGGAGTTGCACTTGTTAGCTGTGCCCGTGCTATTTCGTTGGGGCTCCTGGAGGATTTGAGGCCAGAGTGGCCACCGCCCTCAGGAGGAGGGAAGAAGGAGATGGAGGCCTCTGTCTGGAGTTCAGTTCATCCCAACACACCTTAACTGAGTGCCTCATCTGTGCTGAGCACTGTGCTGGCCATTGGGAATAGAGAAAATAATAATGGGGGTATAACTCCTCTAGGACGGGAATTTATCTCTGAGAATCTGAGAGAAGAAGGACAGCAAGTTGATCTCTTGGGGTCCAAGGGTCAGCTCAGGTGATGAGGGGGTCTGCTGCTGTCCCAACGCCACTGTCTCATCAAGGGGAGTTCACAGCATGGCAGCATGTGGGGACAGTAGGGGCACTGTCAATGGATGGCGTTTTCTGCATGGCTCCTTTAAGCCTGTGCTTCCGAAACTTTCCTACTGAAGCACCATTACTGGCAGAGAAGAGGGAATTCACACTTCTCAAGGGGCCTGGGGTTTTAGATCACTGCAAATAGGAAATTTCTTTGAAGTCCCCTATTTTATCTTAAAAATGCATGTAAATTTTGTATTTTCTACCCTGATTTATCGATTTGCTTTTATATAAAAATGCAGTTAAAATTACTTCTTTCTGAATAAAATTGAGGCTCTAGGAAGAAGAGCAGTTTTTCCTGTGGCTTCCTGGATCCCCTGGCTCACTGCCCTATACCCCAGTTTGAGAAGCATGCCTTTTAGGACATCAGGCCCATACCCATGTACCACATTCAGGGGTACAACCCCAAAGTGGGCCTCTAATATGCCTGCATGGCCCACACCTTTGATCCCAAAACACTCCTCTGGGTCTGTCCTCTGCTGCCCTGGCCACACACTCCTCTAGTCTGACTCCCTGGGATTATCCCATCACCTCTGGGCTTATGCTGGTCCCTCTTGCAAGATTTGGAGAGCAGGTGGCCAGAAACACTATTCTCCACGTGTCTAGGGCCAGTGGCTCTAAACCTTTTGTAGTCTCCTTCACAGGGAATGGACGGGGCAGGGGAGCAGTAAGCATGAGACCATGAGGGGGGGTGGAAAAAAGCTACTAAAGTGCATACTTAATGAACCAACTATTTAAAGGGTCCTCAGCTAGGGATTGTCCTTGCAACTGCCCTGGTAGGCTCTAGCACCATACCCAACCTTACTTTCTCTGACATCACTGCTCCATCTGTACAAGGAAACTGGGAACCAAGGCTGCCTACTTCTCTGATGAGGTAGAAGTTAGGTGTCTGAAGTTTAGTACATTTGTTATGGATTCACTATATCAGTGATTTTCAAATTTTAAAAGAAGTTCAGCCCATTCATTTATTCATTCATGCATTTGCTTATTCATTCAACAAGTCTTTATAGAGAACCAGCCACGCACCAGGAACTGTGTGAGGAACTGGAGATATAGTGGTGAGCAAGAATGATATGGTCTGGGGCCCCTTAGCACTTGCAAGTGGGAGACAGAATTAAACAGATGGTCTCCAGGGAAGCAAATAAAACAAGCTCAGATGGGGCAAGCCCAGGGCTTCCTGCCACCGACAGCTCCTGCCCTTGGCTGTTCTGCCCAACAGCGTAAGTACAGAGTCGGTAGGTCCTCAGCTGAGTCGTATCCCTGCAACTCCTCATATGAAGGCAAAAAAACACGGAATGAAATTCCCCTCTAAGTCCCCCTACCTGCCCAACTGCCCCAGGGACAATGCACCAAACCCTAAGTGTACAAAGACACTTGAGAATGAAGAGGTTCATCCTTTCTCTTAATCCTGTTAGAGCTGTGACGTTAAGTGGCCTGGCTCTCCCCCATTTCACAGATGCAGGAGCCGAGACTGTAGAGAGTGAAGCAGCCTGTTGAAGCTCCCCGCCAGACGACCTGTGATGGGGTTTACAAAGAAGGTGGGAGGAGCAGGGCCCAGGGTGTGACTCTTGAGTCTACTGAACAGTGCTGGGCTGGAGGCCTCCAGTAACTCGCCAGACAGACCCCCGTGGTTCTGGAGACTCTGGCCACAGCCCCTAATCTATCCTCCCCATGACATGTGCAGATCTGATGGCCCTACTGCTAAAAACTCTGGACTCTAGAACTCAGCTAAGAGCCAGTGGGACAATGGAAATGTGGGCTTTGGAATGTATCCAAATAACCCACAGTCCTGTCCCCTCCTCCCCAAAGACTGGCCAGTGACCCCTAAACCAGGGACCGGATTGTTCCTAAGAAACCTAGCGTGGCTTTGGCTATTGCCTGACAAAGGATTGTCACTCTTTTCCACCCCTCACTTGTGGGTATCTTCATCTAAGCCTATATCGCATTTAAAGGAAAATTCAACTGAATTTGGCGTAAAGTAGGCTGTACAGCTAATCATGTTTAGAGTCACCTTCCGATGACATTAAGGCCTCCAGGAGAGTCACTGAGAAGTTGTGAGGTCTGCTAATTCCATTGCAAGTGAGGAATGTGTTTATTCTTCCAAGGGGCAAAGATCCCCCACTCAAAGTGACGCTGCCACATTGTGTAACCAGGAACACGGGTTGTTGCTGATGTAAACAAATGGCCAGGGGCAGACCTGCCAGGAGCTCGGTCTCCTTTTCCCAGAGGTGTTTCTTATGAATGGTTGTGCCCAGTGAAGCAATTTCCTGCCTTGTAAACTTCTGCGCAGCAAACCACATCTCCTATCTATCGCTGCTTGGCTCTGGGTCATAAAACAATTCCCCAGAGACCAATCAGAGCCCCATCAGGAGTCCTTGAGTAACAGGAAAATTACCCTCCACCTGCAGACGTAATGACACTTTGCAAGCTAGTGGCTTGGCAGTTTTGGAACGTAAACATCACATGCCTTACCCAATGCCTTACCTCTGCTCCTCTGAAATGTGGGGCCCGCATGTTTGATTCTCAGACCCTGGGTCACTCCTTGGAGGCACTGGCTGGCTAGTGACCCATTACCTTGACCCGAGGACCCTGCAGCCTGGAGAACATATTTCACTGTGTCAGATCATGATTTGCAGAGCCAGGGCAAGAGAAGTTCAGTCAGGGGTCTCAGGCATGCAGAAGACAGAAGAAGATCTGGGCTGAAACAACATGGGGAACTCATTGATTTGGACAATTACTTTGCATTTTGTTGTCCTTCAGCCTGGAATGTCTCCCCGACTCCCCCATCTGCCTGGTGAAATGTCCTTCATTCATTATGTCACATTTCAAGTGTCTTCCAAGGAACCTTCTCTGATTTCCACCCAAACAGAATTTCCTCCATAGTCTTACCCCTCTACCATCTAACATCCACACACTGCCTTGCAATCACTTACTGATTTCTCTGTCTCCCTAGCCAGGCTGGAAACTCCTTCAGGGCATCTTGGAATCTCCAGCACACACCACAGTGCCTGGCTCAAAGTCAGTATGCAAAAGAGGTGTGTTGAATGAATGAAAGGGCACCTGTTACATTTCTCTCCACCACACTTAGATGCTTTGCATTTTGAAAGTGTACAAAGAATATCATCAAAGGAATGAAGGCCCATCATGTTCTTTCATGTTGTAGCCCTGTCAGGACTGGATGCTAGTAACTAACATTTATTGAGCACTTTCTTACGTACCAGGCAAAGGGCTTTACACACCATGTATCTCATTTAATCCCTATGACAATCCCATGTTCAGATAAGGAAACAGAGAGGTTAAGCAGCCTTCCCATTATCACACAGCCAGTAAGAGGTAGGGCTGGAATTTGAACTCAGATTTGCCTGACTCCCTCAGTCTGAGCTCTTAACCACAACTCGCCACGGCCGCAGTAAATATTTACTAGATGAACAAAGGAGTGGATGAATGGTTAACTCCAAGTACAGTGGCAGCCTGTTGTTTTGCTTCCATGATACAAACATGAGCAACATGTTTAAGTTTTTCATTTACTTATTGATTCAAGCTTCTCCAAAGTGTGGCTCCTGTCGAAAGCAGATTTCATAAAGATTAAGAAACAAGCATCTTTCTTGTTACCATCCATGTTTCCTGGGCAAGGAAACTTGTTTTACAAAAATAATAATGAATCATAACTTAAAAACTTGCACAGAAGAGATTTTCACCTTAAGTTCTCTTTTCTGCGGTAAATTCTCTGTATTAGGCTGTATAATGACCCCCAAGGGGATCAGGTCATAAGCCCTGGAACCTATAAGTGTTCCCTTAAAAGGAAAAAGAGACTTTGCAGATGTGATTAAGGAACATGGTCCTATAGAGTCCGGGTGCACCCTAAATGCAATCACGTGTATCCTTCGGAGGAGGAAGGAGAGGGAGGTTTGACACAGAAGAGAAGGTCACGTGACCGTGGAGGCAGGGACTGGAGTGATGCAGCCGCCAGCCAGGGAACCTGGCAGCCACCAGAAGCTGGAAAAAGCAAAGAACAGACCCTCTCCTATAACCTCCAAAGAGCGTAGCCTTACCGACACCTTGGTTTTGGCTCAGTGATACTGATTTTGGACTTCCGGCCTCCGGAACTGTGAGAGAGTGTATGTCCGGTGTCTTAAGCCACCAAGTTGGTGGTAATTTTTTTACAGCAGCCACAGGAAACTAATACAGTCTCCTAAGAGATGGAGGCAGGGGGAGTAAGTCTTCAACCATCAGTGTAGGTGACTCAGAAGTCCACACTCAAGCATCTTCTTAGTCAGAATGCTCAAAAGAAATCCTGCCGTGGAAAGCCAGAGTATGGGATCTCCCCACAAAAATGAATCCACCTCCTTCCTCGCCCCCAGCTCCTTTCTTGGCTTTGTGTTTCTTTCTAGAACCTAACAATTCCTGACATGTTGTATATTTGTTTATTTGGCTATTGTTGGCTCCCTCCCAGTTGAACACAAGCTCCATGGGAAGTGACATTTTTAAACTGCTTTTCTCCCCACGCCTAGAAGAGTATGTAGCCCATAGTGATCACTTGATGACATTTGTTGGGTGAATGATTGAATGTCATGTTACTGCCACCTGGACAGCCCTGACGTCGCATCAGGGGTATGATAACAGCATGACATACTACCAAGAAGCTTCCTAAAGGGCCACTTTAAAAAATATCTGAGATAGAGTCTTTGCTCAGGTAATACCGTTTTTCATTTTCTGCAACGTCAGTGTCTACTTCCTACTTTGTTCAGGCCCCGAACCTTGGAACCATCTTTGATGCCTCTCTGTCTCACACTGCACATCTAGACCATCAGGAAATCCTGGTGCTTTCAAATCCTCTACCTTCGGAACAACATTCACAATCAGACCACTGCCCCCTGGTCTCAGGGGCAACGCTTCCTGATGGTCTCTTCCCTGTCACTCTTGGCCCCTCCCGACAACTCAGCAGCCAGAAGGATCCTTTGAAAACCTAAGTCAGATCTTATCCCTTGTCTGCTCCAGGCTCTCTGATGGCTCCCAGCTCCCTCAGAATAAGAACCGAAGTCCTTAGTGCAGCTTGTAGCCATCCCTTACAAATGGCAACAGGCCCTATGTCATTTGTCATCACGGCCTGGCACTCTGCTTACCTCCCTGACCCACCTCTCTCCCTCTCACTCGGCTCTAGTTACTCTTGCATCCCTGCTTTTCTGTTCCCACCTTGGGGCCTTTGTACGGGCTGTTCCCTTTGCCTGGAATGCTCTCCTCCTGGATGTCCACATGGCTCACTCCCTTGGCAACCTCAGGGCTCTTGGATGTCACATTCTTGGTGAGCGTTCCTGGGCCACCCTATTTAAAATCCCTACTCTACTCCCCTTCCCTGCTATATTTTGCATAGATGTTTTTATCATCTGACATGCACACGCACACACACACACATTCACGTTTACTGTCTGTCTCCCCCACTAGAATCTTAATTTCATGAGGGCAAGGATTTTTATCTATTTGGTTCACTGATGTGTCTTGAGTGTCTGGAATAACGGTGCCTGGCACAGAGTGGGTGTCAGTAAATATTTCTTGAATAAATAGATGAGAAACATTATGTTGGACTAGATGATGTTTCCAAAAGCAAAGGGATACACGGAAGGTCTTCTAATGGCTCAGGAAAACAGGCATGATTTCCTCATACTGGGACTTGTTTGTCTTTTAAAACATTAGCTTTATCTTTTTATCCCTTTCATAGTTGGGACTAATTTAGTATAATTGGTTTATTAAGGATGTCTAGACAATAGGGCACAGGAAAGAAACCTGCCTTTTGGGAATGTAACTGTATGTGTCTGACGAGAAAATTAAATATGTGGAAACTGCAGAGAAATATCTTGCATTTGTGCTGTGTGATCTGTTGGCATAAACACACTTAGACAGACTGCGTGAAACCTGCTTGGATGACTTTTGCTTTTGGTGTTGTCCCCTCATGTCTGCTCTGCTCTTTCTCCCTGAGAAGGTGTTTCCTCTCTACACGTGCACAGAACACCCAGGAAAAAAATGGTCACCCAGGTGTGCGTGAAGTCCTGCACACCCCAGATACTCATTTATAAAGTACAGTCATGTTATAAATCTCAGCTGACAATCTAGTATTTGCTTAGCTGGAATGACCTCTGCACCAGAGAGAGAGAGAGAGAGAGAGAGAGAAGGAGAGAGAGAAGGAGGGGCTTTATAGGCACCTGGTTGCTGATTGCAGTTTCTCATAAATATTCAGCCTGTTTGAGGTGATTGGGACACGTTTGAGGTATTAAACATGGGTATGTCATATGCTACTGTATGGTCCATGATTGGTGATCTCTTATTTTCCAGAGCAGATTTCGAAGGCCTTAGCTTGAATTGATTCCTAATTCAGAGGGGACACAGTCCTGATTTTCCTTGGGAAGAAGTCGGCTCCTGCCTCTTCCTGACGCCCCTTCCCTGCTCCCTGCATGACCCCCACCCACCCACCTTTAGGGGTACCACGCTGCTTTAGTCCCAGCCTCCTGGATCTCTGTGGCCTTGCACTCATTGCAAGATCGCCACGTTTTACCTCCTTCTTTCCCTAAGGAGACAAGGACTCCTCAGTCAAGCCTTTCCCCCTCCTCACACTGCCCCTTCCTGACTCACCCTTGGCTCCCTGCTGGATTTGCCATACTCTATAGAAATGAACAAAATCATTTTACCAATTACTGGCAGCTTTCTCTGTCAAGCATCAAATTTGTGATGAGGCTATCTGGAAACATCAACCAGGTCCAGAAGACCACATGAAAAGGCACTCTCAGATGAGAGAGCACTAACGCACAGCACTCACAGTACTGGGCACGCTTGTAAGCGTTTAACATGTATTAACTCATTTACTCCTCAAACAACAGCATACAGTAGGTATATCCTATTATTATCACCCATTTTATGTAGGAGGACAGTGAGGATGGGGTTAGGTGGTGGAGTTGGAGATTCTAATCAAGGCATTCTGGCTCCAAAAAGAATATCAAAGACTTGCCCCCAGCTGTGGGCTAAGAGCTCAGATTCCCCCTGCTGTCCGCATTGTGTTCTTATCCACCTGAAGACAGCAGCTAACACTCCAGTTATCTCTGTCTGATGGGGAATAATCTACTGTTTGGCATGAAAAAGTTCAATATTTTTGAAGGCAGGTTTTCATTTCTTATCCAGGATGTTAAAATGAAGTCTGCCTTCCCAGTGCTCACCCTAGAAAATGACAGCAGGTCATAGTAAAAATGGAACCATTGATCTGTTAGCTTGGAGTTGGGGTGTAAGGAGACACCCTGGAAAATGTTGGTCCATAGGATGCTAGAGGAAGGTACGGGGGTTTTGAGCTGCAGATGAATCTTCAGATTTATTTCCCACCTGGACCCATACACAGTAGGTCTCCTTGCCCCTCCTAGAGCCGGTAGGAGGTGGTCCCTGTTTGATTTAGAAGGGAGGTGCTAACCTTCTTGTAGGCTCTCAGTTGCCAGGGTCACCTTCTACGTGACTTGGTTTACTCGAGGTTTGGTTAGGAAGAGTCCCTGGAGATGTCCATAACCCGCCCATCTTCCCTCCCCTCCATCTCCGCCTCCTCCTCTGCCCAGATGTCCTCTTGGATGAATAATACCTTCTGGGTTCTCAGGGTTACTGCAACCATGCAAGGTCTAAAATGTATCAAATGAAGATACTTGCTGTTCCAGAAACAACGTGAGGCCAGATATAGGGCTCCCATAGAGGCTGAGGCTTGAGGCCTATATTCTCTTCTTTTTCCTGGAACTCACAGGAGGCATTCAATAAGACATTTCAACTAGTGAAAGGGAATCTTGGTCTCTCTTGACACTTGCTTGACCTTGACCCCAACCGTTTTCAACCCAACCAAAAGTTTTCTCTTGACCGCTTCAGCCCAAATTACATTGCCCGGGGCGGGGCGGGGAGCCAGGAACCAAAAGAGGTCAGTATCTGCATATCTATCCATCCCTGCCCTGGCAGCAGATACTCTCTGACTTTTTGGGACTCACTGAGAATTACATCTTCTACTACATGGGATTTTGAAAGCCTGTTGCTCGGGGACCTGGTCAGCACAATTCCCTTGCTTACACTTCGCCTGGGAAATGCTCTGTCTAGAAGTGAGAAACCACATGTTGGCAGTTCTATGTTGTACAAAAGAGGAACACAGAGGACAAGTCCATCCTTCTTCCTGGAGCCAACACTGGATTATTTGTGGCAAAGTACCTGCTGTGGAGTGTCCAGGCTTTTGGCTTTTCACCTTTTGAACTATTTGTATTCATTAGCATCCCACCAGTGGGGGAATCCCGAGCAGGGCGACACCCACAAGAGCCCATTCTTCTGGCGATTAACAGCCCCGCAGAAAGGAGAAAAGACTGGAATTCATGCCTAAAATGAGGTTGAAAAAGTTATCCATAGGATTTCCATTCTTCCTGCTTTTTGTCTGGTCCTATGGCCATAGTCACCAAGAGTTGGCTTTGTCACTTTACTTCTGTGAGTTGCAGGGAAGAAAAAGGTGTTGGTTCCTGCTCTGGCCAGATCCCACAGAGGGACTCGTGGAGTCTGACTAGGGGAATCGACTCTTTACCTTAGCAGTAAAGCTGGCACGAAGACACTGGGACATGGCAGCGTGAGTCCAGGGGAATAAGTGGAAAATTCCAGGGATACTGGGGGCCAAGGGTTGGACCGTGGCAGGGCAGCGTCAGAGACAGAAATATGAGACTCTGGGCAGTGACAAAATAAATTGTTTTAATGGGAGGCTTTCTGAAAGAGCACTTTTTCTTGTGCTATCAAACAGCCAGTTTCCCTGCCTTGGACTCTCTTGGGGGGTGCACTGGCTGAACCCCTAGCCCCACCGGAAGCTAGGATGTTACTCCGACACTATGTTCAGTCCCTCCAGGGATCTGGAAGTGTGTCTTAACATCAGGAAGTTGGAGTTCACTGGCAATCAGTCCAAAATATGCAGTCCCTGTGTGTGTCCAGGCCTGAGGGTAAGGGCTTCATTTCTGACTTAGGATATTTCTCCATGGGGAGAGAGAAAAGAGGCAAATCACGTGGAAAATTCAACTCTGACCTTTACAAAGAAAACTAATAGACACTTTAGTATTATATACAGGGCAGAGGGGAGAGGAAGTGGGGGGGAAATTGCACTTAATTACAGTAGTTTATAGTTTACACCCATTGGACAAATTTACTTCTTTAAAAGAATTCTCAAGATCAGTTAGGATGGGGGTGGGGGAGGGAGTTTGCTGATATTTACACTGTGTTTGGCTCAGTTCAATAGCACGTGTCCTCCTCTCCTCATTTCAGTAACAGATTCAAGTTTTCACATGTTTGTTCGACGAAGGAGCATAATGTAGACACTACAGATTTCGCTCTTCCTCTTCCGTGGTTTCTTGTCTCCCATCTCCAGGATGGATGGGAATACTTTACATCTTGGGAGAGGCATCGAGACAATACTGCATAGAAGGGAAGCTGGGCTTCGGGCTGCGCCTCCCGAGAGCGGATTGTCCGAGGCGCCAGCAGGATGTCAGGTAAGCAGGGACCTCTTGTAGGTGATGTCAGGTCACTGGGTTTTTCCATGACAGCTGCCCAGAGGGTGATGGTGTGGAAAATAGGGTCCTTGTTGCTGTGCACAAAGTAAGTGATGTGCGGGCATCACCAGGCTTGGAGAGGACACTGCAAAGAGAAAAGAGAGAGAGCTCAGCTGTGTGCATTTGGCAGGGACATGGGCTACTAGTTTGGCTTCTCCAGGGGGAGCCGAGACCCAGCTCAGCTGGGGGGCTGGGGACCTAGCACCTGCTCAGGTCTGCAGTGTTGGTCATGAAGCATATTCGCATTAGCAATACCTGGGAGCTGGCTTTTCCTGCAGCTTCAGAACAGAGAAGCGAATTGCTACAGACCTTGAAATAGTCATAACTTGCCGACCTTTATCCTGAAGTTGGGCTGCTCTTTCTGTGAGTGTGGTGTTTGTAAAGTGCTCAGGGAGGCTGCAACGGCAGCTGACGGGAGCTCTTGCCTCCTGTGGAAGTAAGGGTCTCTTCCTAAGACCTCTAAGAGGTGGGGTCCCCTAGACCACTGCTTCCCAAACTTCAATGGACCTATGAGTACCAGAGATCCTGTTAAAATGTAGATTTGGATTCGGTCGGCCTAAGAATCTGCATTTCTAGTCAGCTCCCAGGTTGTGCTGAAGCTGCTGATGGACTTGGAGCCTCAAGGCCACAAAGCACATGAGAAACCACCACTTACTCAAATGCCGCCTCAGGGAACGCGCTTGGGAACTGCAAAGGGCTTTCTACAGCGGTGTTACTGTTAGGGCAAGACACTCAGAGGACAGGGGAGAAGATCCAAGGGCTGAAGGCCTCTGACGCCAGACTTGCAGGTGGGCCAAGGGCAGGAGACCCCAAAATGGATGGAGAAACCCTGTGGGAGGAACCCCACCACCCAGCCCAGAGAGACCTCCCCTTCCAGGGCCCGGGGCCTCGTTCATTTCAGTGTCGTGGAGCATTACTCTACTTTTCCTTCCAGGAGTACCTTTTTGTTCCCTCTGTCTCCTCCCTCCCTCCCTTTTACTTCTGCTGGCATCTCAGGAGAAGGTTCTGCCTTTTGGCTTAATGGCTTATTCTCTCAAGACTCCCCCTCAAGGACACACACACACACACACACACACACACACACAGACACCTACCACCGATACTAAAGCCCTATTATCCCATTACTATTTCCCAAGCATAACTCTATATAAGGTTCCCATTATGTCCATTTTACAGATTAGGGAAACAAGGCTCTAAGAGAGTCAGTGAATTGTCCAAGGTTTCAGAACTAGGGGTGTATGGAGCCAGAGACTCAAACCAGCTCTGGGGACCTGCCAGCACACATTCTTTCTGTTATGCTCTGAGGTTAAGAGTCTTCTTCCAGCTTTGTACTCTTGGTCATGTTCTCTCGCTGGGCCTCAGTTTCTACACCTGTAGGATGGAGGCTGTTGTGGGATTAGATGAGCTGATACATTATGCGGTTAGCATGGTGCCTGGCATTATTGTTCTGATGAACACTGGGACACAGCTGCCTCTGTCCCCGCCACCCTCCTGAGCACTCTTCAGAGTGGGATGGAGCTGTGCATTCGTGTGAGGAGACAGCCTTCTGGCCCTTTTAAATTTGTGAGTCCCGGTCAGGGTCCTCTGATACCCTTTGCCTCCTCTTCCTCCCTCCCCCCGCCCCCACTCTGGAGTCTCTTTACTTCCCACTATCAGCCTTTCTCCAATTTTCAGATTTCAGGTGGAAGAGAGAGAAAATGGCTTGTGACCTTGCAGGTTTCAATAGAAGAGCAAACAAGAAGGGCAGATAAGGAGACGCCAGCGGGATCCTATGACCTGTCATTAGGGATGGGCTTCCTAGCTATCAAATGTTTGCTCACATAATAAAATGGTGGCAGAGCCCTAAATGTTGTCAAAGGAACTAGAGTTATTTGCCCCCTCCAGAGTCTAAACACAAACATCTGATAAGGGGTGCACTGTGGTCCCTTAGAACCGAGGCCTGGTGCACCCAGCCATAGGGGCCTCGCCCAGAGGATTTCTGCGTGACCACAGGGCCCTCCGTGTGGAAGGGGTGGTAGCTGTGGTGATTGCTAAGGACATCCTCATTCTAAGAGGATTTGTTACATAATGGTCATAGGGAACACTTATTGAGGTCCTCCTGTGTGCCAGGCCCATGCTAACTAAGGGCTTTACACACACGATTGCATCGAATTCTTATATCAGCCCTTTGAGGTAGGTAATTATCATTCATTTATTTAACATATTTTTGAGTGCCTTCTATGTGCTTAGCACTTCTTTAGGCACTGCGGATGTAGCTGCAAACAAGACCCTGTCCACATCCTGACAGAGTTTATAATTTAGTGAGGGTTTTGAGCAATAAATAAGTTTAAAAAAAAAGCATGCACACACACACACACATATATAATACAATTTTAAGTAGAGATGAATCATCTAGAAAAATAAGCATGGTAAGAGGTTAGGGTGACTTGAGGGTAAAGGGAATCATATAGGGAGGGGGATCGAGAGGTGATCCCCTACTCTTTGAAGCGGTGACATTTGAGTTGAATGAAGTGAGGGAGCAAGCATGCAAAGATGGGCAGTGAGGAGCGTTCCAGGCGGAAGACACCACAAATGCGGAAGTCCTGAAGTGGGATCACAGCAGCTGTGGTTCGGCTGAAGCCGAGCGCAAGAGGGAAGAGAGGAAGGCGTGAGAATGGCGGGGCGGCAGTGGTCTGATCACACGGCGCCTTGGACATCTCCATTTCAGTTTGGTGAAATGCGGAGCTATTGGAGAGTTTTGACAGGGGAGTGACATGATTGGTTTCCCTTTTTAAGAGATCACTCTGGCTGCCGAGTGCTGAACAGACCATATACCCACTGTAGTGGGGCAAGAGTGGAAGTGGGGGTGGGAAGGTAGGGGCCACTGCAGGAGATCAGTGAGAGGCGAGGGGCTGGACTGATGGGGTGGTGAGAAGCGGTCAGACTGAGGGTGCATTTTGAAGGACCCCTAGCAGAACTTATCGATGGGCTGGATGTGGGATATGGGGTGTGTAATGATCAAGGGTCCTCTCAGGTGTCTCGCCTGAATAACTGGCCCCATTTTTGGAAGTGGAGAAGCTCAAGGAGGAACCTATTTGGGTAGGGAGATATTGGGGCAAAATGAAGAGTTCCTGTTTAGGCAGGTTCAATTTGAGAGGCTTATCAGGTATATTAGACATGCACATGTACATGCCAAAGATGCACGGGATTTGCAAATGGCACCTTGTGACTGGGGAGAGGTCTGTACTGGAGACATAATTAGAGGATCCATTAGTGTGTACACTTGATCCAAAGCCATGGGATTGGAGGCGATCACCCAGGAGTGAGCACAGAAGAGAATGAGCCCCAGGGCCTCCAACAAGTAAATGTCGGGAAGATGAGTTGCTAGCTAAGGAAATGAGGAGTGGTCAGTGCCATGGGAGGAGAACGAGGATGGGGCAATGTCCTAAAATCCAGATGGAAAAGGGGAGGTGTGATCAGCTGTGTCAGAGAGAGAGATGGAAAAGCAACCATTGCATTTGGCAACATGGAGGTAGAGTGAGCGGGACAAGAGAGGTTTCAGTGGAGTGTGAGGACAAAAACCAGCCTGGAGAGGTCTCCAGAGAGAATTGGGGGTGAGGAAGTGGGAGTATAGATAACCCACTTCTATTATTATTAACTTAAGCTAGACTAATTATAGTTCTATTAATCAAAAGTAATGATTATAATTCCAATTTTACAGATGAGGAAACTGAGGCTAGAGAGATCATAAGTAACTTGCCAGGGTCTCACAACAGAAAAGCCTGTGCTCTTAAACACTATGTAAGATCACTTCTATCCTCTGAATGGGGCAACAGGGGGAAATAAATGAACTTTGCCATCTGAAATCCTCCTTCCCAAGCTCAAGGGACACTCAGGGGTGCCATCAGGGAGAGCCAAGATTGAGCCGGCTGCCATGGCCTGGATGTTTCCGGCCAAGCACTGAGCTGTGTTTTACGAGTCTCAGTGAATTTAGTTCTTTCAACCATCCCACAACAGAGGAATCATTATCTTCATATTACAGGTGAGGAAACTGAAGTTCAGAGAGGCTAAGACTTTTCCCTGAGGTCACACAGGGAGAAAGTGGTAGAACCTTGAGCCCAGGTCTGCCTAACTCCCAAGTCGGTGCTCTTAGTCATCAGACCACACCGCCTCTCCACCAGCGGAGAAGGCAGGGAGGAGGGGAGCAGCTGCAGGGGATTTATGACAAAGCCGCCCACCTCCTTCTTGTCAGCACCCTTGACTAGTGACTGCTCTAGGGGCCCTCTCCTGACCTCTCTATAAACTGGGAAGCGGAGCAGTGGGTAGAGAAGGTGTGGAAATAGCATCAGCTCACAGCCTGCCCACACTTGTTCTAACAGAGGTCAGTGCTAGCGGCACTCTGGTTTCCAGATTGGCAGGCTGTGTTCTACAGGAGCTCAGGCACAGACCCACTCAGAGGGTAACCGGCCAGCTCCCAAGGTTGATGGGGGGAGGCACTAGCTCTGGAAACGACAGACGGGAGTGGCTGCAGAAGGATTCCCAACCAGAAAGTCCCATCCTGGGGTCCCTGAAACCTGATCCACAAGCCCCTGGGGCATGTCTGTCTTGACAACCAGAAATGCTGGGATCAGACAGATACAAGTTCAAATCCTGGCTTTCGCCTGATTTAACCTTGGGTCATTTCTATGAGTGTTTAAACATGGATATTAGAAGGTGAGTGTTGTTTAATGAATTTGGAGAAGATCTAGGGCTGGAAATCCAAACCAGATTTGTCATCCGTGTGAACTTGGCCAGATCCCTCCCATCTCTGAACCTCAGTTTTTCGCTCTGTAAATCAGGCATAAAAATATCTACCTTGCTTGCAGGATGGGTGGGAGGGTTAGCCAGGAAAGATAAGATGGAAAAGCACCCTGGAGGGAACGCAGCTTGGCAAATGGGAGGCGCTCAAAACACGTTAGTTCTGAATTCATTCATTCATTCATTCCTATTTACTGACATCTACTATAGCCCAGGCATTTGGCTAGGCACCAAGGGCTTGGGTGCTTTGAGAGGCCGCTGAACTATTTGCTTTTTTCCTGGGAGGTGGGTGAGAGGATGGTTGTGTGTCAGCAGGAGAACGGGAAGCAGTGATCTGGAGCCCAGGCCCAATAGGCGGGATGCCCTTCAGAATCAGCCCTAATCCTGAGCACTTTTATTGGCAGAACCTCCTTTGACCACGTGCAGACCAAGCACTGAGTTACAGATGGCAGGTGTCGATGGAAGGCGTCTCCTAAAGGATCACAGACAGAGAGGAGAAGGAACAGGGCGGGAGCTCCCACTTTGAGTCCTTGACTGTGCACCAGGCACTCTCTTAGGGACTTTGAATATCCTTTGCAATGGGGTTGGGATTTCCACCCCAACCCCTTCCTGTTTACAGATGAAGAAACTGAGTCTCAGAGCAGCAAATTAATTGTCCAAGGTCACGTAGCAGGGGTGAGGGAGCTGGGATTAGCTCAGGTCTGTTGGCTTTTCCTAGCACTCTACCATGCCTCGAAAGTGGCAAAGGCTCAGGATGGGTCCCTCTGACCCAGTCGTGCACGCTAATGGACCTGTTCAACGCGCATATCAGCACGGGAAAGATTCCGAGAAGCCCTGCCCTGTGGGGTTTTCGTTTAATCCAGTCGTTTTCCCAACACATTTGATCAAGGAATCCGCCTCTCCTCACACCCAGGTGCCCCTGATTCCCAGCAATGGCCTTGAAACTCCTTTTGGAAAATAATACTGTAAAACAAAGAAAAAGCAGAATTGCCACCAGGTCTCTTTCGGAACTCTCTTCTGACCCTATGCCTTCAGAACAGAGTTTGTAAAAATTTTCTTCCCCTTGGGCTCCTTCTGCCATCAGCAGGCAGCACCTTTGCCCTCATTTTACTTCATTCTGCCTCTCCCAGTTGGTAGGAAGAAAGTTTCCTAATGGGAATACAGTATCTGGGCTTAATTTTTACTCTTGTTCCTGACTGTTAAAGACCACAAGATCAGTAATTACATGGGTATTTTAAAGACGGGTGTTGGAAGGCACTGGAAATAGTCCAGGATTTAGAGTCAAAGACCAAAGTCTGGAGGTCCAGCTTTAGAATTTATCATCTGTGTGGCCTTGGGCAGGTCACTCTCCATCTCTGAGTCTCAGTTCATTTCTTTGTATTTCTCGGGAGGTTTCAATAAAAAGGAAATGATGAGATAATGTTCATGAGAAGAATAAACTGTAAAGTGCTACATGGAAATTTTTATCCATACTAAGTATAATCATCATCCTCATCATCCCAGAAATGAATCTATCGGCAGACTCCTGAAATGTCCAGGGACTTGAGACAACTTCACAGTAGTTCTCGAGTGCCGTTCATGCAGCTTCAAGGTCGGCTGGCCACTCTGTCCAGTGGAGGGGAGCAGCCATCTGGGGGCCAGTGCAGCGTCTCAGAGAGCATCTTGAACTATTTTGATTAAGAGACCATTTCCTGAATTCAGAGGACTTGTTTCAACAAGCAAGCATCAAAGTCAACTTGGGAAAGACAGGAATAATTAATCACAGTCCTGTCTAGGGCTGGCCAAGCAGCAGATGGATTGATAAACCTTTCAAAGGGGAAGGTATTCCCAAGCGGGGCTGCTGCGCCTGGCTGCCCCCCTGATTGAGATTTGTGAGCACAGATAAATGTTTTCCCTCCTGACTACAAAGAATGGGAAATCGCACGGGAGTCGAAGGGCAGGGCAACCAGGGTGTCCTTTCATCTTCCATGGGGTGAGAGAAGAGGAGCAAAGCAGGTCCCACACACCTCTCCCTCTCCCCCAACTCCAGAGCCTGGCCACCTCGGTCGTGTGTGTGTGTGTGTGTGTGTCAGAGCCCAAGACGTGCCAGGCACCTAATCTACATGATCTCATCGAATCTTCAGAGCAAGTAGATGTTACAACTCTCACTTTAAAGATGAAGAAATGAAGGCTCTGGGAGGTCAAGGTCACCAAACAAGTGGCAAAACCAGGAAGAGAACCTGCCTGCTTCACAACGCTGCAGGAGTAGAGGAGACGGGGGCAAAGGAAAGGACAGAGAGCCCCAAGCCCATGAAAGACCTTGCTCGGAAGCACATGGCAGGGGGTGAGCTGTGACGAGGTGTGATTTGCAGGGCTCAGGTGGAAAAAAGACAATTAACAAGACCAAACTCTGCTGAGAGCCCCTGACATGAAGTTCAAGGTTGTCGCCTAGTTATCAAGTAATCAATAAAGGCCAAACAGTTCCCACGCTTCACGGACCCCAGCTGCTAAAAGGTCCTATTGTGTTATTCTGTGTGTCACCTGTGTTCAGACATCTTGTCCTGTTTTCTAACTTTTGGTGTCCCATTACAGTCCAGTTGTCTAAGCTCAGCCAGGAGCCTCGCCACTGGTCGTCTTTACTATTCCATCACCTCTGTGTCAAGGTGGGAATTAGTCATCAGCTGAAATGGTGACTAAGCCTCTGGATTCCCCACCTTCAGTGCAGTCAGAAGTTGATTCTAAGTTTCCCAATAAAACACCAAGTGAATGCAGGCCCCTGGAAAGGCCAGGCTGTCTACCGGGGAGTCCCCAAGGGTTGGTAGATTTGGGTCATCCTCTGGAGTTTACAGCGTTTTGGGTCCAGCATGGGTCCTGGACTGGGGTAATCAGCCTCAGGACCCCTGACTCACTACTCACTTTCTCCATTGATTAATTTGTGGAAAATCCTCAGGGGTTCCTCTTGTAAGGCATGAAACTTTGGGACGCTGGGGGAGCAACAAACCTCTTTAGCCTGTGGCCCATGTCCTTTGCCCTGTGACCTCAAGGATTCCTTTATCGAGGAACAGGGTGCCTCACAAGGACCAGACTTATGGCCGAGTCTACACTTGCCACATTCTCCGCACATCAATAGCCTTAGTCATTACCCTCCTCCCTCCTACTGGCATTACCTGTTTACTGGAAGACATGTTGGTGAGCGTACTGATGCTGCTGGTATCTGTGACCACCATCGCAGATGGAAACCGGGAGGTGTGGGAATACTGGGGGGGTTCCTGCTTGTGTGTGTACACTAGAAAGACAGAGTGAAGACAAAATCAAGGCAAGATGACACAGGCATACGCATAGCTACAAACCCCCCACCCACATCATAGCTCCCGTTTCCCTGGGCAGATAAAAGGGGATGGTGAGGGCTGACCCCTTGGCCTAGTGGTTAAATTTAGCACACTCTGCTTTGGTGGCCTGGGTTTGTAGGTTTGGACCCCGGGCACAGATCAACACCACTTGTCAGCCATGCTGTGTCAATGGCCCACATGAAAAATAGAGGAAGACTGGCATGGACGTTAGCTCAGAGCTAATCTCCCTCAAGCAAAAAAAAGAGGAAGATTGGCAACAGGTGTTAGCTCAGGGTGAATCTTCCTCAGCAAAAAAAAAAAAAAAAAAAAGCATGTTGATGGTGGCGCTAATGTTTGGGAAGGTAGTGCGATGTGGTAAAAAGAATGACCATGTGTTTAAATTCTGGCTCCTTAATCAAGTTACTTAACCTCAGTTTTCTCACCTGTAAAATGGGAATGATATCTGTTGTAGGATTAGAAGAGATCATGTTTAAAGCGTTTTGTACCAAATAAATAAACAGCTCTGCACAGTGCCTAGTATGTAGTGGTGGACAGCACTTCTGTTCCCTTGACTTTCAATAAAGTGTTAGATGCCTGGGCATCAATAGGTAACCCTTAGGCATATGTGGTACTTCTGAGATTTTAAGTCAAAAAAAGTTTTAAATAGCTGGCAAATATGAATGAGCTGGCCAGCACATGCTTACCATTTCTGCCATCACTCAAGCACTGGGTCTCATGCTAGCGATTGTAGATTGATTAATAATTGTAATTAGACACAGGTATAATTAATTGTAACGTTCTGAGCTGTTCTGGTTTGCACTAAAATGACATCATAGACTTATGACATCACAGAAATGTGAAGGACAATGGACAAAGGGAGACTAGATTCAAATAGAACCTCCTGGAGGATGTGACTTGTTTTTTAGTTTTTTCCAGTACTTGTCCACCAAGTCTAGAACCTTTTGACTCATGCTATTTATCCATAAGATTCCTATAAATTCTTGGTTACATGACCAAGGAATGAAAGCATGTGGATACTTGGTCTTGAGGGAGGGACCAGCCTGTTTGCACCAAGGAGTCCCTGGCGGGGAACGGGGGTGAAGGTCACGGCCTGCTGCCTCAGCTTGCCCCTCCTGTGTAGGGAGGCTGGTTATTTTCTGGTCTGGGGCCCCGTGGGCCACCTCTTTGTAGCCAGCCAGCCCAGCTGGGCCTCAGCAGTCCACAGGTCACTGGTGACCACTCTCTGACTGTCCCACTCAGGCTTGGCCACTGAGGAAGGCTGCCCAGGTGAGGGGGCACATGGGGGGCATATTGTCAGGCCCCAGGAGGAAGCGAAGTGGAGCACATGTGGTCCCTGACTCTGCTACACGCTGTGGCAGATATTTTAGAAGCCACGAAAATGTGATTGGAATGTGAGATGGTGCTTAGAAACCAGCTCTGCAGGCCTGAGAGGGGATAGACAGAGCCCCAGGACAGAAGAAGGCTGAACTTGACTGTTCTCCCTCCTAGCCACAGCTCTGCCCGAGGCAGCCAGGAGAAACCAACATCCTCTTCCCCGTTCCTGCCTCCTCCTGTTAAGGCGTCCCTTAATAAGTAGTCATTAGCCTTTCTATACCTCTTTACCTTACCAGATACAGTTCATACCTATTTTTATCTCATCTCCATAATCACTCTACATGCACATTATTTCCATTTTATAGATGAAGAAATTGAGGCTCAGAGTGGCTAAGGAACTTACCAATGGCTACGTAGCTGGTAAGTCTCAGAGCTAGGATTTAAATCTAGGTCTGTCTGACTCCGAGACTATCATTCTATTCCAGAGACTTCTCTGGTGTTCCTGTAGGACCGTGCCTGAAGTGGGGAAGCCATTCTTTCCATGATTTCTCCCCAAACACGTAGGCCAGGGGCTATAGCCTGACATAGCCAGAAGACTGGGGGCCTGGGGCTCAGGATGGGGGATCAGAGATATAGGGGCTGGGGGACAGATGGGCTGTAAGTGGCTGAAAGATAGACTGAAGGTAGGTGTAGAAATTGGACATGAGAAATAGTCTCTGTGTCGGGGGCAGAAACGCTAATATTCCTTATCCAGGATGACGTGCAGGTGGTATTTTCCAGCTTGAAATGTTCATGGTTCTTGATTAGAGATATTTGGGGTGTATAAATTGGAGGGCATGGGGACTCTAGAGGATTCTTCAATTTCAGAGAAGGCAAATAGGATGCAAATTATACACCAGCTCTGATCATTTGGTAATGGCTGCTTGGAATTTTGGACTGAAAAGGCTAAGTTGAGGCATATTGGGCAAAGGTGCTGTGATTGACTGGTGGAAGGTGGCAGGGGGACTGTGGCATGTGCTCCATCTATATGCTACTCCAGCTTTCTCTGAAAACCCCCTTTCCATGTAGGCCATAACTGTCCTCTTCAAACCTTCCCTGGGGAATCTTGAGGGCAGAGCAGAGGCCTCGAAAAGGCACGGCACTGCACAACCGTTATGTGTGACAGATTGTCTTGGCTGATCAGAGGTAGGGAAAAGCATCCAAACCAATAAACTTCCAAGAAGAGAGGGAAGAGGTTGGCTGCCGAGGGCCCTTCGTGCTCCCTCCCTATCATGCCCAGGTCCTTACTGTGTGAATTCTGCAGCTGAGTCACTGCGGCCATGAAGGGCTGCTGTGCCATGTGGCTGCCCGGGCTCTGCTGCATGAGGGGCTGCTGGTGAGGGCTGTGCAGCGGCTGGGAGAACTGGACGGGCTGCAGGGCTGCCAGGCTGCCGGCCACACTGTTGATGACAGGGACGCTCTGTGCTTGGGAGGTGTTGAGGCCTGTGGGAGCAAGAGGGAAAGATCAGAGATGGCTTCAGGGATGAGGAGAGGTGAATGGATGGGAATGGTCATCGACTGAGCCTCTGCTGTGTGCCAGGCACTGGGCTGAGGCTGTTACGTAAGAGGTTGCATGGGAAGCAACTTTATAGACAAAGACACTGAAGCTCGGAGAGAACAAGTGGCTTGCTCAAGTTCCACAGTGAGTTGTGGATGGAAACAGGCTTTAAATAGATCTGACTGAGGCCTAAGAGTCTCCCAAGGTCATCCTGTGACCTCCTGAAACTTAGCTCCCTTGAGTTTGCCAAGGCCCTGGGAAAGGTGAGGCTGCTTGCCCCCTCCATCCATGCCTGACCATGAGAGAGGCTTGCCCGGTGTCCTCAGCGCAGGGTTAAAGGCGTCCACTCAAAAGTGCAGATTATTGCCTGGATCTGTCTGTCCAGCAGAGGGCAGGAGTGTGCAGGGACCCACATTCTGATAAAAAACCAAACCCCGCTCCACTCTCCTGGGAGTCTGAAGCCTGAAGACCCTCATCTAGCAGACTGTGCAAAGCCCCTGAGGGAGGTCAGGTGCTCATTCTCTTGACAGGAGCAGAGAGGGGAAAAAACACTGGCACTCAGCCAGTCCATGAAGTGGGCATATCTTATCTGGCAGCACGGGGCTTATGACATCAAAAGGACGAGGTATTGGAAGGAGGAAGTAGTAAGTTAAAGGTTGGCAGTTATAGTGGGTCTTGCTATCTTTCTGTTCTGGGGGTATGAGGGCCTCTGTGGATCTGTACTGTGTCTGTATCCTGAGGCCTCTTTAGAACTGGGGCCAGCACTGCAAAGATTAGGTCCCTGATACCCGCCCTCTCTCTGCTCCTTGGGTGGGACTCCGCAGAAGGCAGCGGAGGCAGGGTGGCAGTGGGGACAAGAGGTTCAGGGGGAAGACACCCCAGCCTCTTTCCTGGAGCCCCCAATATTCCTTTGCCTTTGTTGCTGAGAAGTGGCAGGGGGAGGATGAGATGAAGAAGGAAATCCAGAAAAAGGTCTCTTTTAGGCAAATGTAGAGGGGGCACCTAGAGAGCCTTTCCTGAAACGGAGAGGGTTTCATAAGCAGACCCAAGGGAGGTCCTTGATGGAGATAGCGCAATGTCCTCAACAATTGCCTACTTACAGCTTTAGCTGAGACCTTTATCAGAAACCAAAAAGGCAAGATCCCAGGGCAGAAGTGAAGGGAAAGAAGCCCCCTCCTGGGTGGGGTTGGGGGGCGGGGTCCTCTGATCACCCTCAGAATAGCACTATGACCAATTCCCCAGGGGCTCAGGGTTTCCCCAAGCCCATCTGAACCCTGATATCCTGTTTCCGTTTCCTACCTCCTACTTATGGTCTCAGTCTCCTAGGAAGCCTCGTGGATTTGCTATTTTCCCTGGAGCCCATTGAAATTGACCTTTTTGGGAAATCTCTGCCCAGAAAAGCAAATTATCCTGTCTAGAGTGGATGACATTTGAGGACATAGCTCTGAAACCTGTCTGCGCTTTAGAATCATCTAGGGGAGCTCTTTAGGAAATATACATTCCTAGGCCCCACCCAAGACTTAATGAGTCAGACCCTTTAGAGGTGAGGCCCAGGAATCTTATTTTCAACAGTCTGTGACCCTGGTGTGCCTCAATTCCAGGATCAAGAGCCACTGATGTCATTCTAGCTCCCATGGAGTGTGACTCTTGGCCTTTTCATCCATTTTCTGGGCACTGGTTCCTGCTTAAGAAGCATGTTATCCAGTCCAGTAGATGAGTAGAGAATGAGGAATTGGCATGGCCAAATAAGTTGTTATCACATTCTCCATGGGCGCCTGCAGTCCTGAGACAGGGCCCATGGACTTAACAGGACATGAGTCGGCTAAATGAAGATGCCTGCAACCAATTCTTCATCCTGGCCCTCCATAGGGTAGGACCACTGTGTCTCAGCCAAGCTTTCTGGTGACCTTCACCATTCTTCATGCTCCCCTCCTCCAAGTATACATACACGTGCGTGCGCAGGAACTTACACATGCACACACACAAACACACCCTTGCAAGGTCAGTGTACACTCTGGTATTGACCATCTGCAGTAGGAGATTAAGATTATTGTGAGAAGGTAGAGAAATATGGGTGGAAGAAATTAGAAAGAACAAAATGGAAAAATATGGAATAGCCCCAGGGAAAATTTTAGTTCAGATAGTGCCCAAGACAATATACAACTGTGTGTGTCAGCCAAAGCTTGACGTGGGAAGAAAGAAGTTAAGTGGGACAGTTCGTGTGTCATTTTGGTTGTAGAAATAAAGAGGTGGGATATTTTACAAATGGGCCTTTTAATCAAATCTTCTAGAAGGCAAGCAAGCTGCTTTCAGGTATCCTATCTCATTCTCAAACGTTGGGATGACTATGGTTACCATATTCCTGGAGAGGGCCCAGTGAAAAGGCAGTAAATTTAAAATAACTTTTAATTTTGCGAATCCTCTAAAATTTTCTCCATTCCCATTTCCTTCTGCAAAAATAAGTGCGGACTGCATCAATTTCTGAGCAGCTAGGGAGAGAGTGAGAGCCACACATACTCGTTCAGTAAACCTGTGTGCCTCTTATGGGCCTAGCCCTATTTTGCCCTCAAAGAGCGCCTAAGTCCTTCTTTTCAGAAGTGATCCAAATTGCTACCCTGGCTAGAGCTGATTTAGGGGGAGAGGGAGGAAGGAGAAGAAAAGGCAGGAACAAAACAAGGAGGCAGTCAACATGGGCACTCAATAGCAGGGAGGCCACGAGGACAATGGGCAATCCCAGCTTGAAAGAAAGATGAGCAATGTGCCACCCTTGGATCTCTCCCGAGACTTCCCAGGAATACTTTCTGGGGCCACAGTGAAGACTTGGCCTGAGCTGTCATGATGAAGCTCAAAATATGCCGAATACTCATCAACATTAAAACTTGGAGAGGGGCATCTACAGACACAGCCCATGCTAGTCTTCCCATGCCCAGAAATGGCCCATCTGTGACGAGGCACAGGCTCGCTGTGGAACACGGACCTCTTGGAGCTGGAAGGACCTGCTCCAGCTCCCCATCTTCAGGCATGGGCATACACAACTTAACTCTCCTTAAAGTTGTCATGACTCAGAGATGCTATGACAGTTTCCTTCAGAGTTCCCTCTTAGTGTGTTTTTACCACTGGCCAGGGAGGTCTCGTATAACCACACAAAACTCCCCCTTTAGAGGGAAGCCCATCATGTCTTGCTCCATCTTCACCAAAGAAACACTAGTGCAACCTCCTGGGAAATCTCCACATACTTAGGGATAGAAATTGAACTCTGGATGAAAGTGTAAGCTACAATATTCTACACGCTCACGCTTCATAGATTTACAAGGATGTCTCTACACAGTCATGTGACCGCCTCAGCAACCCATTTACAGATGAGGAAATTGAACCTCATGAAGGTTCAATGATTTGACCCAGGGTGCACACTTGGTAAGCGGTGACCTAGATTCAACTCCACTCCACAATTTTCTCTTGTTTTTGGCTAAACCATCCAAATTTGTTGAGGAGAGAAATAAGGAACTAAAAAAGTTGAATCAAATCTACAACTGGTGGGTGAGTTTGAAGGGGGTCTTCTTTAGTCCTTTTTGTGTCATGTTGACTCACTTCCCATTCTTATCCTCCTTGCCCACAAGTTTACTGACCAAGAAGAGAGCTTACTTTGTGCAATGGCCATGACTCCAGAGAGGGGGGTCATGATGAGGTTTTGAGATTGCTGGGGATTATGGTGGGACAGGCTGTGGATATTCGTCAAGGTGCTGACGGGGGGCAAACCTCCTCCTGAGACTGAGATCTGCTGGAGAGAAAACACAAGAGCAGCATGAGCAGAATTGGGGACCACCAAGAACAGTGTCCAAAATGACATGATTTAGCACCGCTAATTCACAGATTCATTCATTCATTCACTCAGTAACAATTATTAGGCACCTATGTGGGATAGACACTGTTCTAGTTGGTGAGGATAGAGTAGGAAGTAAAACAGACAATAATCCCTTTCCTCATGGCGCTTCTCTTTGCTGACCATCTGAGTTACTTGCCTGCCTCAGAGGTTCTCCTGCTCATGTGTATCATATGATTGTCGCTTGCTCACTTTGGAAGTACCCTCTGTTTTGCCCTGTGCCTTCTATATTATTGGTGCTAAGACAATTGATTGCTAAAAATATTAACGAAACAAATGCCCTGGGATTCCCCAGTGTGGCAGATTAGGGACCAGGCGGAAGCCCAGGGAAGCTCTCCAGCACTCCTCATGCATTAACTCTGCCATTCCCATCTCGCTGATGAAACTACTGCAGCTCAGAGTAGATATGTACATTGCTTGAGATCCCACAACTGAGCCAGCCCTGATGGCCTAGTGGTTAAAGTTCGGCGCTTTCACCACTTCGGTGGCCTGGGTTTGTTTCTTGGTTGTGGAACCACACCACCCATCTGTCAGTTGCCATGCTGTGGCAGCAGCTCACATAGAAGAACTAGAAAGACCTACAACTAAGATACACAACCACGCACTGGGGCTTTGGGGAGAAAAAAAGAGGAAGATTGGCAACAGATGTTAGCTCAGGGTGAACCTGTCCCTGAAAAAAAAAATCCCACAACTAATAAGTGGTACCTCTGGTATTGAAACCCATGTCTGTCCGACCCTAGAACTCAAGTTCTTACCTTTAATAGAGGACTTCTCCCCACTCCAACACTTATTACTGAGAGTTGGGGGAGATCAGCCATTATTGGGCTTCTCTGCTTTTTCCAAATCCCCACTATACACTACATTTTTGTTGTGGTTGTTAAGGAGCTGATATCATAATGACGAAGCTACTAAATAAGCCTTGGGCCCCAGGTACCCCCATTCCGTTTCACCATTATATTTTAATGTCAGATTAGTAAGAGAATCCTTTTATTGAGGATTGAATTCTTTTATTTATTCCTAATAGTGTTTTTTCCTTATGGATTTTCTTCATTTTTCTAAGTGTCTAATGGCATCATCAGCAGATTGTGCTGATAGGGTCTTGTCCTTGCTAGTCCTAATTTGTGTACCTGTCATATTGCATGGGTTAGAACTTTCTGAATAGTATTAAACAATAACAGCTGTAATAGATGTGCTTGCTTTGATTCTGATGTTATCAGAAATGCTTCCAGTGTTTCCCCATAAATCCAAAGCAACTATCAGTTTTACACACACACACACTTACTTGTTTTCATGACAAAGTGGTTTACTATTTATAGTTTTTAAATAATTTTAAAAATTATTATTAAGAAAGCACCTCTCCCTCATTCTGACCTAAGCCAGACCTTCCTGATGGCATCAGGGACCCTGAGAGGTGCTTTAGGGTTAGGATACATGCTCCGGATGGCTGAGTAGTCCAGGTTCTCTTCTTCCATTTCTCATAACTCAGAGCTTCTCAGATTGTAGGTCTCACACCAGCACCCAGGTAAGACACTATCTCCCGCCCTGCCCTTCTGGTCAACCCCATAGCTTCCAAGGTTAATTTGAAAAAAAAAAAAAAGGAAAGAAAAAACCAAACAGGTTTGTTTGTGTTTTTAAAATGAGCATCAAGAAATGAGTTAGGGGTCACGTGACCAAGAAGGAATTCTGACCACATCAAACAAGAGGGAACCAGCCTGTTTGCCAGACTTGTTTTTCAAAATGTCAGAGTCATAAAAAAAAAAAAAAAATCAGTAACCTGCCTTCAACTTCCCTTGGGTTATGTTGTCCTTTGGAGAAAGTCAAGAAGTGACAGTAATCTCTGCCATTTCAATGTTTGGTTTTAATGGTAAAGTAGAAACGTGGATGCCAATGATAAAAGCAATGTAAATGTGTACAGCTTCGGGTCGGTGAAATGCTTTCACCAACTGTCCTCAATAGATAATGACACAAATAGGGAGGGCATTATTAACATTGCCCCTATGTGACGGATTAAGAAACTGATCCTCAGAAGAGTTGAGAGACTAGCTCCATGCCACTTGACTAGTAAGTGAGGAAGACAGAATTCAAACCCAGTTTTGCTGGAGGTTAAATCTTATCCACTTACCATGTTTGGGTAACCTTGGTCAAGTTCCTTCTCACTCTAAAGTACAACCATTATTTTCTCTTTGCCTCCAGGACTGATGGGAGCCAGGGAGCTGCCAAGGATATCAGTCAGGATCCTGACATGATAATTTGGAGATCTTGACTTATGTGAATGCTGCCATTTGCAGGTCTTTCACTACGCTAAATGCTTTACGTGCCTGGAACCTATGAGGTTAGTATTATTATCCCTACTTTGAAGACAAGGAGACTGATGTTTAGAGAAGTTAAGAAATGTGCCCAGGTCGTAGAGTTGGCATTGAAAGCGGGCTATTTGTCTCCAAAGCCTGAGCTTTCCACCATTAGACCATACTGCTTGATACTGTGGAAGTATCCAGGACAAGCTTTTTTAAAAAACAAGGTTCAACACTCACAGTTTGCAACCCTAAACCTGGCCAGTTCTTTGTCAGTGTGTGCCATTTGGGCATGCGGTAGGGGACAGACAGAGAATGCAAAAGAAGGTTCAAATGGATCAGCATTATTTCTAAAACCAATCCCTGGGGGAAGATTTCAAATGCATGTCCTACTGAAAGTCAGCACACAGAGATTGTCATTCCTTACATGGCCTACCCAAAGAACAGCTGAGCCACAAGCAATCCTCACATCAACTCCATGACGCAGGCATTATTATCCCCTACTTCACAGATGAGGAAACTGAAATTAAGCAATGTCCATCCTATTTGCTGATAAATAACACAGTCCAAGACTTGGACACCCTGGTTCCCTTGCAGGAGTTATTTTTAACCATATTCCACTCTTGCCGTGGTGGACCAAGATCTGTGATGGACTTGTTATATATTAACTGAAAGCAGACTCTTGAATTTGGGCACCCAGTGATAGTGACATAACATATGAGCCAGGGTGTTGGACACTAGTGAAAAGCTGGTGCCTGCAAACGAGCTTCCAGGTGTTTGCTAACGTTGAGGTGTGCTGTCTTGGTCAATCATCAACCCAATAATATACCGCACGTTGGGGCACTGCCGAGCAGAACAGGAATAAAGAATCATGTCTGCAGGCTGCCTTTGAAGCAGCCCTGGCCTGGGCGAGGCAGCTTGCGTCTTAGGAGGAAGGGCGGGAGGGCTCAAAGGGAAACCCCAAGGACCTTCAAGCAATAGGAGCGGAGACTTGGAGGGTTCCATTCACTGAGAAGTCAAGACCTCTTCCACCAGGCTCCTTTTTCCAGGGAAACCTGGGCAATCCTTAACTCCAACTGGTTTGGGTCTCAAAGTGACCCTTAAGACCTCATAAAGATTTGTCTGTGCCTCTCACAAGGTAGCTAACAGAAACTGTTCTTTATGAAGAAGCTTAAGGGATGAAGGGAGGGCAAGGGGGCTGCAAAATGCTTCCCACAGGGGCCTTCCATCTCAGTTTGTAGAGACCACTCCCAGGTCCCCTGAAACTAGAGTTGGCCGGGCCAGCACTCCCCTCAGAAACTACACTTTGTTTTTCCTCCAGGGAGCTAGGGACTCAATCACCTGTGACTCACCATTCCTGTGTTGTCTACACAGCACATACGTCACACAGCACACAAGGTCTAAAATGGCATCTGCCCCCTGCCCCCCGCCCCTCCCCCCCGGCCCCCATGGGCCTCTGGGTCAGACACATTGAGGGAATGTGTGCGGCTCCACCTTGAGTGTGGAAGGCAGGAACTGCGGCTCCTCCAACCCCCACCCCAAAACGCAGAGCATGACCCAAAGAATCAAGTGTTCCATTCCCTCCCCTCACTAGTGTTGTGAGGCTTGTGTTCTCTCATAGGCCGCTCTCCCCGCACTTGTGTTGCTAGAGGGTTAGAACCTTGAAAAGTCACATTCAAATAGTCTATTCCTCACCAAGTGTGCTAAACTTACATCTGGGTGTGGGCTGTGGCTATGGATAGAGAAAACCTTATTTAAAGAGAACAACACTGACATTAACATAACAACAACATTGTCATTTATTGAATATTTACTGGCCCGAACACTGTGCTGAGTAAATCATGTGTGATCAGATTTGTTCTCCCCAAAACCCTATTGTTATACTCCCACTTTATAGAGGAGAAAAAAAGAGACCTAGCATAGTTCAGTAACCTGCCCAAGGCTACACAGCTATCAAGGGCTGGAGCTCGGATCTGAACCCCGGGCATTGTAACCTTAAAGTCAGTGTTTCTCACTCACGCTGTAAGCATCACCCCACCTGCCTGCCATTTTGTGCTGAGATCTGCACTGGCGTGCCATCCAATGTCCTTCAAAACCCCAGTTCAAGAATCCTGTCGCCACCTCTCGCCATCCACTAAATCCTGACTTAACTCCTTGCCAGCACCAGGGGTGGTGGCGCAGAGAAAGAGGGGGCTTGTTTCAAAGTGAGGCGCTCTCTGGGTTGAAAAACTGGCTTTGGAGGCCTTGGGGTGGGGGGGATGAATGAACATTTTATCAACACAAATGTCATTGGCAGCCCCAAAACAAACAGTGTCCCACCCGGCTTGCTCCTTTATGAGGCATTCAATCAATAAAATGAGAGCAGAGCTCTGTCAGATTTATTGGCTGGGTTCAAACCGAACACCTCTTCCACCCGCCAAAGGCTGGGCCACCAGTTGTACCTTTCCGTTCCGACTCTGGTCAGCCCCCATTTTCCCCTGTGGGGCTACAATGGTTCATTGTTTGAGGCAGGCCTTGTGAGAAGTCCTGTTTGTTTTGCCTCTTATCTTATCAGCTCCAGAGCTACAATGGCCCAGGTGTACTCACCATTTTACCATCAGGTGAGAGGAGATTGTGGCCCGGGTCCAGGCTGGCTGGGGAGACTTGCTGTAAAACCGACTGGCTGGTCACCATGGCGCTGTTGCCATGGTGACTGATTGTTGAGGAGGAAGTGACCTCATTGTTTCCCTGCTGGCTGTAGCGCACTCCTGCAAAACAGGGCAGACCCGACAGCGAACATTAGTGCCACCAGGGCTCTGGAACACTGACTCAGCTCCCCTTGTTTTCAAGGGTGGATGACAAGAAAGCAAAGTTGCCTTCTCCTCCCCTGTCCACCCAGGAGAAATATCGGCCGTCTTTCTCTAGGGTGAAAGTGGCACGGCCTCTCCTTGAATTCTGGAATGTCGGCTCCATGGGGGCAGGACGTTTTTGTCTGTCTTGTATTGTTCACTGCTGTATCCCCAGTGCCTTGGCACTTGGGAGCCACTCAATAAATATCTGTCAAATGAATGAATGAATGAATGAATGGATTCTGCTCATTGCTTCAGCATAATTCTTTCAGGATTTAGGGGATGAGACTGGCTTTCTCTTCCCGGGAAGAACACTTTTTTTTAACTCTTCAGAAGTCTTCTAGAAATGTTTCCCTGGCATCTCCTGGCTATGTGGGGCTCTAAAGTATGAGATGACCCATTTTACAAAGAGGCACTTGCCCGGTGACCCTTTGTAAGAGCCACAGAAAAATGCATCAGTCTCTGTGTCCCACCATTTTGGCTGAGCCTAAGAGGCCAGGGGGACACAGGCAGAGCAGGACAGGGATGGGGCGGCAGCTAGGAGTCTTTGGCTCTGGAACTCACATTCCTTTGATGGGGTCCCATTTGGCTGACTTCCAGGGCACAGGGGAAGGCGGTCTGCCAGGAGGTGGGGCAGGCAGCACACACAGGCGGGATGTGGATGCTTAGTAAACCACTGCAGTTTGGTCTGCAAGGGAGGGGAGAACCAAGCATGTTTACAACCTCACTGCTCCGACCCTCCCTCCTGCTCAGGAACAAAACGGAGGTCTGTGCTCAGGAAAGGGAAAGTACTGGGCAGAGACCAGGCAACTGAAGGAAGCTGAAGTGGAGCAAAGAACCTGGGTCCAGTTGGCAGAGGCAGAGTCCTGCCTGATGCGCCCATGAAACAGCCAACGACAAGATTGGAGGTAGCTGGGGGCAGCTTATCCTAAGCTCAAAGCTTAGAAAGATCGTGTTTTTGTTTTTCGCTTTGGATTTGACAAAAAGGTTTTGGGGACCCTGTTCCTACCTGCAAGGGAGGGAGACCGAAAGCTCTAGGCATGGAATCATTTGGAGAGGTAGGCCTGCTATCTGGCTGCACTTCTTTTGCGCTGTTTCCCAAGAAGAGCCATCACTGTATAAAGTATATTGATTCTGTTGCTCTGTGCCCCTCCACCCCGGTCCTGCCTCTTGCCCTCCCAATGGAGCCCCACCTTCCCGAGGAGGCTACAAAGCCCCGCCATGGGCCAGGTGAGCTGCTATAACCAGCAGCCTCCAATTCACTAAGACAAAGCTTGCTAGAGGGAGACCCAAGCCAGTTTTCCTTGGATCCTCTGAAGGATGTTACCCAAGGCTGACATGACCTAGAGCTTAATAGGACTAGGGAGAAAACAAACAAATGCCAAAGCCAGTTGAAACCTTCAAGAGCAACTTGTTTGACTATGAAGTGGCCTGATGCATGCTCTATGGGCTTCTCTGGTTGTTTGGTTTCCTCATCCTTTGATTCAAGGGGCTGCTAGTAGGTGTGGTATTGGCAGTGGGACAGCACTGGAATTTGGTAGTTATTGGTCCAGGGCACTACATTTTCGGGGGAAGAGGAGCCATGAAGTTAAAAGGAGGAAAGGCTTCCACATCTCCAAGCCAATACCCCCGACCAGTCCTGTCCATCTTCCTCTGTGCCTTTCTGCAGCCTGCTAGGCTCCAGGTCTCCTATTTACCAACCCCTACACCATCCCATTGGGTTAAATTAGGTCCTTTTTCTCCACTGACATTTGCCACTGGGTTCCCAGCAGGATGCTTCCAACAGCTCACAGTGTTGTTGAAGAGAAGAAGAAAGAGATCTGAACCTGGTGAGCTCAGAAGGTAGAGCTAGGTCCAGTGGAAAAGAGGGCAGTAGATGTCAAATCAATGAAGAATTTAAAAGAAATTAAAAGAAAGAATTTTCTAACAAGGAGAGAGAGTTGGAAGACTGTGGGCTCTGGAGCTAGACAAACTCAGGTTCAAATCCTGACTTTCTCTTAATTGATGTGTGATCTTAGGAAAATTACTTTTTCTCTCTGTGCCCTGGTTTCCCCTCATCAAATGGAGAGAATGCTTCCTTAATAGGGCCATTTTTGGATTAGAGACAACATCTATAAAGCTCCTAGCGTAATACCAAATGAATGGCAACTACGGTAGGGATGCTGGGAGGAGGGAGCTGGTATAAAGTATGCAGACCAAGATATTTGCCCTAAGACTCTAAAATTCTAGGCAATTTAGGGCAGATTCTAAGTGCCAAATGGAATTACCTTTCTATGCAGAAGAGTTTCCAAAGAACCCATGTCTGGTGGAACCACTGATGCTTTACCCTGGAAGCAACTTGGGAAGCAGGCCTGGCCCTTGCCCTCTTGTTCTTTCCTTTTGGAGAAACTGGACTTCACCCTGTTTTTCTCCCGCTTTCTCTGACTCCCTGACCAGCTATTTACCTCCCCAAGATGCTCTGCTCCTGAGAGAGTGGTGATAACGCTGGGAGTCAGATGTGTTTTCACCTCCCAGCCTGTCCCCATCATCGATTCAGTCTCAAGTCAAACAGACTCCGGTTTTAGCCTATTTAATTTGGCTGAAGGAAGAGGGCCAGCCCTAGGATGATCAAATATGGGTCATGGGGAGGCTTCTCCCCTACCACAGGCTACAGAATTATTTATTTAAAAATAATTAACTAAGGATATCCACAGAAAACAAAAGCCCTCTTTACAAGGGAGCCTGGCACGATAGAGTTGAGAGTCATTTGTTAGAATCCAGGCAGCATAGCCCAAGGCTGCTGTGGTTTTCAAACCTTATTTTCTCTCCCAGCAGAACTTCATTGCATGAGAAATAAAACAGTGGAGCTGCTCTGTTTAAAGACAAATGGGCCTAGACTTCTGCACATTCCTTTAAAGACCTCTGGCTGAGGGATGGAGTTCTGGCTGGGATTTAGGGGATCCGTGTTTGATCTCAGCTCTGCCCTCACCCGTATTGGGTGAGCTCCAGCTTCCTCCTCTCTAAGCCAGGGGAGGGGGCTGTTACCACTGTGGTGTGTGGTGGGAGCTAGGTGTGAGGCTGCTCGTCAGCTCCAGAGTTCACCTGTAACCTTTCCCACTGATGCTCCTCTCGACAGGAATTTGGCAATCACTAGGGACCCTGAGAGGGTGGTGTAATCAGCCAGTCACCCTAAAGGGGAGTGTGGAGGTGGAGGGCGTATCACAAGGTACCTGCTGGCGATACATCGGAAATAGGTGTTCTTGTTAGAGGAAGGAGAGGCCAGGTCCTTGTGTATTTCACAAACTCAGAAGAGCGCTTGAATTGAGAATGAAAGTGGAGCAGGCCCTGGAGCCAGGTGGCCTGGATTTAACTCCCATCTCTACCACGTAATCTCTGTGTGACCTTGGGGAAGTTATTTCACCTCCCTGAGCTTTGGTTTCTTTACTGTTGACAATATCCCCCTCTTAGGTCATTGGGAAAAAGACTGAATGAGTTAATGGGTGTGAAAGTACGCAGACCACGTTTGGCACATAACAGTTGCTCGAGATACATCAGTTCCTCCTGTTTTGGGACTGTCTTTGTCTAAAAGACATTTTTAGGCTGAGTTCACAAAATTTTATCGAGCACTCGCATGTGCCGGGCACTGTGCTAGGGAACCTGTGTGAAGAAATGCAATGGCATCTTCCCTTATTCCTGCACCATTGCAAGCTCTGAAAATGAATATATGACAAGGGTTCTGGTTTAATGCTGAGTGGCCAAAGATGCCAGGTTAATGGCCACTGAGGTCCTGTAAGAGAAATGACAATGCCAGAATGTGGCCATGCACCTTCCACTCACGTCCCCATCACTGGTCCTGTGAACCACAGCAAGTGTGTTCAGCAGCAAAAGCCATCCCCGCTGGAATCTAGAGACATCCCTGAGGTCCTGGTGAGGAGGTGATCTATCTTCACCTGTTCCCAGGCCTCAGCATCATGGGCCTTGACCTATTTCTGAATTCCAGACAGCTTGTGGGACAGAGACCAATCATTTGGTTTCTATCCAATATGACTGGTCAGAAGTATTAAAACACGAAAGAAGCTTATGGTTCCAAGAAAGCAGCATCTCCACGCACTGCCTTCCTGTGCCAGCATCCATCTCCAGGGCTCTTCACACTGCTATAGCTTGGGATTTTTTTCTAAAACAAAATCCTACCATGTCACTGCCCTGTTTGGAAACCTATGATGGTTCCTCACTGTTTTCTGGAAATGCCCCAATACTTAAGACTGGCAGAATTGGGCCTCTGTGACTCCAGTCTGCCTTATCTACATCATCTCTCACCACATCCCATACAGTCGTGTCAGAGCACCTGCCAGTCCTCACACAGGCCCTGCCATCTCCTGCCTCTGTGCCTTTGCTTATGCTGTTCTCTCTGCCTGGAAAACTCTTCCCTTTTTCTCCATGTCTTTAAGAGGGTTGAATGTCACCTCCTCTGTGAAGCTCTCCCTGATTCATCCTGGTGGTTAGCTGCTCCATCCTTTGTATTTTACATGCAGTAGAGACTCTTATAGCAGGAGTTGGTCATGCTGCCCTATAATGCTCTGAGGATTTGTTAACTTCTCTCTCTCATAAAGGAAGAGATGGCTTTCTACTCATTGTGCATCCTCAGAACCTAGTAGAATGCCTGAACTGTGAATATTTGTTGGAAGAAATGAGCCCTCAGCTGCTTTGAGCATCTGTCCCTCAGAACAACAGAACATCCCTTCTGGCAGAAAGAGAAAATACAGTCAGTTATGCGGTAATGTTTGTACTGAAAGTTCAGACTTGGTCCAATTCTATTGATATATTAGGGGATAATTTGACTGTAACATGAATTCCACATTTGAGGAATTCATAAATCTGCACCCCACGGAGAGGAGCCACACAGAAAAACACTACAACACACTTGTGCACACACATACCTCAAACATCTACCAGCTACCATCTACCGTCAGTTCACTGCATGTGCTATGAGCCACATCTGCCCACATCTGGAGTCATAACTTTCCTTCCGATTTCAGATAACCCCCTTCACCACTTCACAATAACACAAGATGCAGCCTTTCCAACACCCACTTTCATAGGCAAACTTCAGGACTTTTTCAAGGTAAAGCGCCACATTTATTGTCATACAGCATTCATGTATTTCCCTAACCATTTAACAGGTGTAAAACTCTGCTAATGTTTTTATTAGATTCTTATCTTTTTTAAAAGGTGTCATTTACGACGTTTTTGAGTATCGTGCCCTTAACCCCATTTTTTCCCATAAGCCCTGTGGGTTTTATTAGGTGATTTTGCAAAGCACAGTGGGTTTTATGATGCATATGTCAGATTCTATAGAACTGTGCACCTGCGTTCAAAGAGAGACGCAAGTCCCGTGCAGGAGGACCCCAGAGAAGAGCAGTGTAATTAACCACAGAGACTTTCAGAAACCTCTGCTTCAGGGCCTCAGAACTCCAGCTCATAGTGCCCTGGGTATCCAATCCCGCTCTCTAAGAGCTTCAAAACTGGCTCAGATACCAATTCCACAATTCCAGAAATCAACAGGGCCCCAGCATCTAGACTCTTCAAACTAATACTCTGTCTGTCTCTCTGCTTTGACTCTCTGATGGGCTAGTCAACTTTGGAATTTCAACCTGGCATTTCTGTCCATAAAATGGGCATACAGATTTCCTTTCCTCAGAACCCAGAATGATGAATGAACAAAAACGAGGGTAGAGAAGCAGTGGGTTTTCCCAGGAGAGAAAATGCTGGGCAAATAGAAGAGCAGTGTCAGCCCAGAAAGCATGAGCAGAATTGCTCTCTGAGTAAGAAGAGAAGAGGAAGGCGGGGCCTCCTGGGCAGAGAGAGGTTCAGCTTGCCCCCAAGTGGGCTTTGGCACAGAAGCTCGGAGGTCCCTTTCACTGGAGTCTCTCAGCTGCCCCCAGAATCTGGTGGGATGCCTTTCACCCTTGACATTTCAAGACCAATCTCCCATCCCTGATAATGCAGGAATGTTCCTCTGGCTGGTGGACCTCTGCCAGCATAAGTGAGCGTCCCAGCCACCGACAGAGTAAACATTACTCAACTGGCCTGGGCTCTGTCACACACATTCTTCCCCTGTGTTCCTAACCTCATGCAGAGCGCAGCCCAACCCAGTTGGGTCTGGAGACTGGGAATTTAAACTCAGGCAGGAGGGAGCAAGCAAAAGAGAAAGCTCTTCCAAAAGGAAAAAAACTATGTCCATCAATTATGGGTTGACAGAGCTCTTTCCTATGAAGCCAAAACATAGGATTGGGGAGGGGACTGGGAGGAATTAGGCCAGTCTTGATGGGCCCAGTACTGTGTCCTTAGAAATCCACTCCCCCATTTTCCCCAAAGAGGAATCATTTTCTCGGGGAGAGAGGTAGAGACACAAATGATTCAGTCTGGTGAACTTCTGAGACACTCATTTGAGATAAAAGAATGTGAACAATTCCCCAGCTTGAAACTGGGAACTCCAGAAATGAAAGCTTTCAAATGAGTGAGCATTGCTGCCTCAGTTTCTTCATTGGTAACATGGGACGCTTAGCAGTTTTTATTAATATTTCCTCCTCTCCGGGGATAAAGATTAATGTTTGCAAAGAGTTTAGGAGATTAAAAATCTGAAAACCTGGGAGGAAAAAGCTGATGCAAGATGAAAGCAATTTAAACATTGGGCTGGTTTCAATTCCAGATCCCTTTCTATCTGAGGTGGCTTAGTTAGGAGCCCAATTCATAAGAGGAGAAACACAGACAGGGCTGCAGGGACGGTAAACATTCTTGAACTCAAGGAGTAAAAGTTGAGTGACACTTAAGGGAAGCCCACAAACTGGTTTTCTTATAAAAATCAAAGCAAATGTAGCCAAGAAAAGAAAAAAAAGTCTTCCATCAAAAGCATCTTGGCTGAGAACAGAAATTAACGTGCACGGTGAACCTGAGAAAACCCCCACGTGGGGAGGTCGAAGGGCAACAGAAACTCCGACTGGCCTCCCCACAATGTCCACCTTGGCCACCACGCCTGGTCCTTACCAGAGAGCCGGGGTCTGCAGGCAAATGTCAGATGGTTTGCACTGAACACTTCAGCCTGGAGACTGCTTTGCAGGTGAAAGAAACCAGGCCGGCACTCGAGAACTTGAGAAGTCCTCACATAGGTGAGTGTTTCACAGTCTGCTTCTCAATGTGTCACGGCTGCTCATTTGACAGAGTGGAAAGCTGAGGTTCGAAGGGGAAGAGGTCATTTTCACTACCTCTTCCTAAGGGCGTCCCAGTAAGTCAGTGGTATTCCAAAGCACAGTCTTCTCCCTCTTCCCCACAGGCCCCAAAGTGACTCCAGATATGTTGAGCTTCCCATCACCACACACTGTCTTCTCCATTGCCTCCTCAGCACATTACATGGAGCCCAGCCCATGCTAGGCACTCAATAAGTGTTTGTTGAATGAGTAACTGATGAATAAAGGAGCTACACTTAACTCTGATCAAGGGCTCCACACTCACCTCACCTTTAGAGTATTGAGTTAAGTGGTAGAGAAGTGACAGCGGTATACTTTAATCCTCCAAATCTCCCAGCTTTTCCGAGGTTAGGGAGAGGCATACATTTTCAAGGAGGAATTGGGGAGAAAGAGAAGGAGAGGAAGAAAAAGAGAGATTAAAATATAATCTAAATGCGGAAATAGTATTGACACATTTGGGCAACTTCACGTTTGAAGGCACAAGATGGGTGAGCTGAGGGGTAAGGAGGATGCAGCAGGACTTCCTTTTCACACCTGAATCTTGGACGGTGCCTTATCTAGAGTAAAAAGGGCCAGTGGGACACCTTTGGGGAGCCCACCCATCCCCTACTTCTTGAGGCCTAAGCGTAACACCCATTACCTAGGCTGCTGTAGGGGGATGGAATGGGTGCTTCCATTAGCACAGGCTGACCATTTCTATAGTTTGGGCTGCGAGTGGGAACCCCAAGTTTAGACTCACCAGGTTAGAATCCAGTTTTGGGCCCATTGGGTGGACTTTGGGGTAAGGAGGATCAATTAATGGAGATTCACTATGACAACATATGCAACTTAAATGCCTTTTTCTCAAAAGGAATCTTGGGTAAAACTAAGAAGGGTTAATGGTGAACATCCTTAGGCCTAAAGGCTATGGGGACAGACGGAGCCCTGTTGTAGTCTGGCTCCTGGGGTCTCTTTTCTGAGAGGCTGCTTTTGCAGTCAGGGATAATGTGGCTGCAACAAAGGCCCCTAGGCTTGGCTGACGAGGAGAATGATGATGCTCCTAGTGGGTCTGGGCAATGGGGAAGGCTATAAAGCCATCAACAGACTGAGCCATTGGGTGTCCACACAAAAGTAAGGTCCTATAAACAGACATCTGTATTGTGACTGAAGGGCTAATAAAATTGCCTTAGAAAAGAGAGGTTTTCCACTGTGGCCTATTCATAAGCAGGGCTCTACCAGGAAGTGATAGCCAGGGAGAAGATCCTTTGAGGCCTGGCAAGTGTCAGAGCTGCCTCATTATGAGAGTTTGGCTGGCCAGACTCCAGCCTTTTCATCACTGAGGGCAGCTTCATCAGCACCATCATCAGCATCATCATCATCATCATCATTCCCATCATCATGACAGATAGCCACTGATCACCTGGCAGCCTCATGGAGGCTGATCCCAGGGAGCCCCAGGTGTTGGGCCCTGAGACCTTAGAAGGTAGATGATTACTGGCTTCCACGGCAGAGGAGCACCAGTGAAGTGTCAGAGAGCACCCCCAGAGAACCGGTGGCTGCCTAGAGTTGAGCAGTTTCCTTTCTGTCTCCCAAGATGACTCTGATTTACACTAAGTCCAATCCCTTTTCTAGACCTCAATTCACTCAATAGAAATTCAGGAAGAGCAGTTCTTATTCTTTTCTTGCCCAAGGGATGCTGGTAAGAGATTATAAAAGGCACTAAATCTAGTAGGACATTAAACTAATAAGTAGAACTAAACTAAACTAGTAGACTAAACTAGTAAACTAAACTAATACGCTTAACCAGTAGAAGCTAAACTAGTAGAACATTAGGGAGAAAGAACAATAACATGTTCTTTGAAAACTTCCTGGTGGTATTTAATGTTGAGTTTGTTTTGTGAACTGTATACTTTAGTTAAGCAGTATTAATGGAGGTGGAGCTGGATGACATTGTTCTAGAAAGGGGAAAATATGCTGTAAATCATAATATGTACATATGTTATGTACGACACTGATTCCATGCTCAGTTTAACTCTAAAACTGAATAACAGGCTTGTAAGACAGAGAATTTAGGCATTAAGCTTTTGGACAGGAAATCCTCTGTAATAGATGTCTTCATTCCACAGATATACAGAATGTCTACCACGTGGCAGGCACAGGGCTACGGACTGAAGACACAGCAGTGAAGAAAGCCAACTCAGGCTGAGATGTGGGTACAGCTCACCATCCTACCACTCGGAATACATACACAGGGAGCTAGATTTTAGAGACTTCAAGGACTACCTTCTTCACAGTGAGAATAAAAGTTACTTGGTTTTTTTTTTCTTTGATAGGTAGGGATGCAAACCCTTACTTCACCTGGAGGTAGTATTCTCAAGAAGAGGAAGGAGAAGGCTCGTTTCTGTTTCCATTTGTAAAACACCCTGAGATAAATCAAGCACCTATTTTGTGCCCAGTGTGCAAAGTGATGGTACACAAACGGGTGATGTTGTTCAGAGGTTTTCCACCCTCGCTGAGCAAGAACTCATTGGATTTCATTGCCAACCCAACAGGTGCCGACCAGGAAGAGGCCCCCTGCAGTGAGGAGGGCCAGAAGGCATGGGCATGTAGGCTGCCACTCAAAGGCCTTGAAAGCGTTAACCTCCAGCAGTTATAGGTGTCTCGTTTATACCCATTATAAATCTGTTTATTGTGACTGGCCCCACCCAATCTGCTGGGGCTGTAAAGCTCTAATGGTCCCTAATAAAGGTGGAAGGCTTCTAACAGCACACAGTTCCTGAAATGCAGAAGGAACGAGGGAGAGGAGGAGGGAGAGCGACAGACGATGAGCTTCACAATAGAATATCACAATGGCAAACCTCCCTCTGCTCCTTCAAGCAGCCGAGTCCTGGGCCCCAAGTCTTGACGCTATGCACAATCTCCAAGCGATAACCGTCAGAGCTGAAAGGTCCAACACCCTCATTTGCCAGAATCCCCAAGAAGTGAAGTGATTTGCCCAAGGTCACCTCTGCTCTTTAGTGACTCAGGGGAACCCTAGTCCAGGGCCCCTCACCCCACCCGCCTCATCTTTCCTAGTTCAACAAGGGGCCGTCAGATGACCGTCAACCCCTTCAGAGTGCTCCTGCTCCATCTAGCCTGGTGATGTCCAGCCCTGACCGTACATCCAGATCTCTCAGGGAGTTTGTTGAAATTTCCATGACTGACTGCCCAACCCAAATTCTGATCTAAAAGCCGTGAGTGGGGGAGCCATGGGTATTTCTGATGAACTTCTCAGATGCCTTTTACGTGGCCTGGGAAGGAGATTTGCGAATCACGCGTCTTGCCAATACTTGGGTTTCATTGTTTCTGATATCTCCAATAACAGGTGGGGTTCATGAAAGGGAAAACTCTTCCAGGGTGAAACTGCAAAACACACCTTCGTCAAGAACCCAGGGAGGTCCAAAGCTCTTCTTCTCTGTCAATGCCCTGAGGGTGCCTGAGTCACTCCAGTAACACCTCCCTTGTCAGGCACTGGGCTTGGTGCCTGTCGTGTTTTATCAGATTGAAGCCTCACAACAATCCTAAGGAGACAGATGTCACGATCTCTATTTTATAGATGAAGAAACTGAGGCTCAAAGAGGTCAAGCAACTTGTTTGAAGCCACAATGCCAGATAATGACAGAACCACAATTCAAGCCCAAGCCTGTTTTGGGTGCTACACCTTGCTACCCAGACACACCTGTCTGAGTGTCGTCCTGACAAGGGACTGCCGGTAGCCAGCTCTCCCCGGGAGATGTAGACTTCCCTTGGGAACATCATTAAATGCTAAAGATCTTCTGCATGGTGTTCCTCCAACTCGGGAAGGACACGTGCAGTACCCATCCTGAGAAACTTGGTCTTGACTTCCTGAAAGCCCTGGAGAGACGGAGCCTCACTGGTCGACGCCCCAGTGACTGAACGCACACAGGTGCCCTTTTGTGGGGTTGCGGAAGCCAGAGCAGAGGGTGATGGGAAGGCATCTTAAGCAGATGCACGCTCATAGGTTGAAGGAAGTGGCTTCCAGAAAATCAGCTCTCTGGAGAGTCTGAGGTTTCCGTGCTCACTGCAGGGGTTGCATCCACTCTCCCTTGTACCCCTCTTTTGCCTGAAGTTTGGGGGAGCTGGCCTCCCAAGAACAAAGGCCATTAGGTTTCTCAGATTTGCCCTCTGCTAGGAAAGAACCACACCCCCTTTAATTGGCAGGTTCCCAGGGCTAATTACTAACAAGCGGGGTGCTCACGCCTCCTTTAATTAAAGGAGAAAATGCCCTATTAGGTGCAGAAGATTCAGGGTCATCTTATGAACCTGACCTCCTGCTATATGGTCAGGAGGCCCCCATTCTACACCACAATCCTTGGTGCTTCCCAGCTTTCTCTCACTGCTGAGTGTATTTGCACTAAATGCCTGTGGCACTGGATACAGCACTGGAAATGCCATGTGGATGTCACAGAGCTGTCCTTCCCGGAAGACTGTGAAACTGTGTCATATTCCATGTGCTACAAGAAGCCAGCCTGAGTCTGCTACAATCACCAAGATGAGTATCTAGTTGGAAATACTCAAATTCTCTAAAAATTTCTTGAAAGAAATCTCCAAAAGGGGCAGAGGAAAGAGGGGGAAAAAAACAACAAAAAAAGGCTCTGCAAGGAATGGTAATAGCTACCACTTATGAGAGCCTGCTACGTCCAGGGTGTTTTTCATATATTATCTCATTTAATCCTTCCAGCAGCTGCATGAGTGGGTGTCCCCATTTTACACATTGAGAAACTGAGGCTCAGAGATCCCAGAGACTTGCCCAGGCTCACAAAGCTTATAAAGTGGCCACGTTGAGATTGGAATTCAGGTCTGCCACCATTGCCCATGATTTTGTTGCTATACCCACTGAATTTATAAAAGCATTTCCTCAAAGAGTATCTTCAGTGTGTATTAAATGTCAGGGTTGTTGATGGTTGGGCATCTATGGTACAGCCTGGGCACTGGGCTTTTGCAAAGCTCCCCAGCTGATTCTAAAGTGTGGCAAGGTTTAGGAACCCTTGTCCTAGAGTGGGGGTCAGCAAACTGTGGCCCGCAGGCCAAAGCAGCCTGTTTTTGTATGACCCATGAGCTCAGAACGGTTTTTACATTTTTAAATGGTTGGAAAAAAAATCAAAAGAAGAATATTTTGTGATACGTGAAAATTACAGGAAATTCAAATTTCAGTCCCTTTAAATAAAGTTTTACTGGAAGACAGTGACGTTCATTCATTTACATATGGTCCTGGGCTGCTTTTACTCTACCAAGGCAGAGTTGAGTAGTTGTGAAAAGAGACAGTGTGGCCTGAAAGCCTAAACTATTTACTATCTGGCTCTTTACAGAAAAAGTTTGCCAATCCCTATACTAGGGTTCTTACGAACAGCTGGGATGATAACCACAATTGAATGTTCCATTTGACTTTATTTTTGGGCTATGTTTTATGTGTGTGTGTGTGTATCTATCTGTCTATATCTATATCTATATATTTTTCTTTCCCTTCCTCATTTAATGCTAGCACTTCTTGAAAAGTGGGTAGAGGTATAAGGCCAGATCTTGTGCCCGCCCATCAAGCAGTTAGCTTCAAAGACCCTCCTGCAGATTTCTGCCTCTCTCTGCATCTTTGGTACTTAATTCTCTGCAAGTTCCTGTCAGTTCCCATCCAACCTTTAGCAAACAGATTCCAAGGGCACTTCTCCCATAACCTGCAGGTGGGGGGCTCTGTGCTTGCGGGCAGCTTCCTTCCTCCTTGGAGCTGTCTGGAGGCAACAAGGAGTCCTTGAAGCCTCTAAGGGTCCTTCAGGAGGATTAGGCATGGCCAATAGGGCTGCTACAGTGATAGGACTCAGGTATCTCCTGGCCCCTTTGTGCAGAGGCCTGGAGCCCCACCAGCCCAGCAGCCAGGTTCCTTTGTATGCAGGCCAGGGTTGGTCCACTATCAGGGGGAGGTTGCCAGCAGAATGCTCTGAAGGCCGGGCTTCTTAATCTCATTAATATCCTGATTGTCTTCCCCAATCTAGTGGCAACTGATGGGGTGGTCCCCACAAGATAAAATGACCTTCAAATTCAACAGATAAAAGAGCCATCAGATAAAGTCCCTATGAAGAAGGAGGATGTTGGAGCCATGTCCGATATTGAACTCCAAGTCAATATATAAGTGTTTCCTAAAATAGCAGACATTTCAAGGCAGGATTTGTTTCTCTTGTTAATTGAAATAATCTGTTACTTAGGCCAATGAGACATATTTACTATGGGACCTTAGCTGTGGAGATGAATATTTTTACAGCTGCCCTCATAAACCCCCTCCCCTTGTCTGCTGCCCAGGGAGGGGGCGGAGCTCCAGAGGTGAGCCGAGGTGCCTGCACTGTCTCAGAAGCCCCATTAAGTTGTTAAGGCATTTAGTGCCCCAGACAGTGCCGACTGCAAGGGCAGTTCAAATCCCCACCCAGATGGGGATGGGACTGTGAAAGGGGGGGGCTCTGATTTCTTCCCTGGGTGGGGCACAGAGTCCACCTTGGTCAGGGGCAACAGTTGGAGGGGGAAGCAGTAAACCAGCCAGACTGGGAGACTCCCACCCTCACCTCACCTCCTCGGCCATGTTCTCCCAAAGCCTCTTTGTCATTCAGAGGGGAGCAGGAAGAATGTGGGAGAAGAAGGGACTGTGAGGGGATTCTGTGTGTGTGTGTGTGTGTGTGTTGATTTTCATGCCTGAAAAGTTCTTAGCATCTGCATAAAGCAAAGAAAGATGGACAGTGTGTGACAGCTCAAAATGTGTCTCTGCCTCTCACTAACTAGATGAACTAGGGCAAATTACTTACATTCTAAGCATCTCACTCTCCTTAACTGTAAAATGGGGATGAGGACACAGATGGTTTCTAAGTACCAAGGTTGTTGTGAGGATTAAATGACATGATGCTTGTAGGTGCTCAGCCCAGGGCCTGGTATGCAGGAAGCGCTCAATCGACACTAGCTGTGATGGTTATTCCCAGTTAGTCAATAAACCCTGCCACTGAGCACTTTGGAGATTTCCTTGGGTCCTGCAGATTTCAGTATCAGGGAAAACAACAGCAACCATCCAGATATCCTGGCCCAGAGTTTGGTTTGTCTAAGACCCAGAGTTAGATTCCTGCAGGTGACTTGGGAAGAGATGTGAAAGGGAATGAGGGGGAAACAGGAGGCAGGATTCTCTGGTTTCCAAGCTCTGATCTGACCATCAGGGTAATCAAGTCCACTGGGTTTGGAGAGAGAGAAATAGAGTTCCAAGGGGGCGAGGAGTAGGCAGTCACAGAAATAAATGTCTCCTCTTAGGCAACAAGGCTGTGGTTCAGGGGGTCTGAAGGTTATCCTGCAAGGGCTTCTCCCCTCTGTGCCTCACTTTCTTGCTGGGAGAATGAGCCCCCATCTCCATCTCCAAAGGTGATATGAGAGGGAGGAGATTATGCGTGGGGTGAATGAAGACCTTCTACCCTTCCCTTGCTGTTGCAAGGTGGCCAGGTGAGTTAGCTGGAGGTGGCCAGGTGAGTTTGCTGCAGACTGGAGCAAAGGGTACAGTGAGCAAGGCCACCACAGATGGTGCAGCCGGATCCCATGGCTTGGGCCAACTCTCGCCCAGCTTCCAACCCACGCCAACTTCCTCCTCCTCTTCCAGCCGATCAATACGAGCACCAGTCTCCAACCAGCCCTTTTCCTTGCCACTGCCCTGCTCTCTGACCTTTTGGGGGCCTTTCTCTTGATTCTACTCCAGAAAGGAGGTAGGGGCCATCACTCCGGGCCTTCTCAATGGCCTCAGAATGGGCTGTCACGGGGCCTATAACCAGGGACAGCTCCTGCTGGCCAGAGCTGGAATGGGGGGGTGCAGATAAAGGCCTTCCAGGCTGAAGATAAATGGCTGCCTGCAGCCTGCTACAGTAACTTCAGGCCCCCAAGAAGAGCAAACAAAGGGTGTCCCTGTGACACTCACTGGAAAGATGAAGGCCCATCAGCGGCAGCCAGGCCGGTTCAAAGCCCCAACTTAATTGTCAATTAAGCATGCATAAGGGAGACAAAGCCATGACAACCCTAGGCTGCATGCTGGTGTGCGATTGTAAAGCCGGGAGGGGCGACGCTGACAACAGCTGATTCTGCTGACGGTGTGCTTGTAGGGCACCTTGTAACCAATCAGCTGCTGACAGAGGCAAAGGGCTCCTCCTGCCACTCCTATTGTGCCGGACATTCCAGGACCAGGGTCACACTGTGGTCATCGTGGGCAAGTGGGCCACAAGGTGCTAAGTGTGGCTGGGAAGGAAGGGGCTCAGAGAAAGGATGCTCTCCTCTCCAGGAGGAGGGTTTGAGGAAAAGATTTGTCTCTGAGGTGCCTCCAGTCCTCCTGGCTCAGATGCTGGTGTTTGGAGGGGAGAGAGGGAATGGGGTGCAGGGTGAGGCGACTTGGGCGTCCTCTCCCCAGCTCAGCCTAAGGGCTTGCTAGTGCTGTCTCCGGAGGTTGGCTTCCCCTCGACCACCACAGAGCTCTTTTTGTCTTCTGCACCCAGTTATATTTTGGGCTTGGTTAGAGACCACACCTTGGTTGAAGGGACCATGATGGGACGTGAACCATGAGGCTCTGCAGAGGCCTTCCCTGAGTGCTGGCCTCCAGCCTGCCATCTGCCCAGCCCCAGGTGTGTTCCCCAGGAGCCCTGTCACAGCTCAGGTGCTGCCTGCCCTGGCAGCCTGAGATGGCGGGGACACAGGCACCGATCCTCGCATCCTGCACCCCAGGCACCAGCCCGCTTCCAGTCCCAGGGCCAGAACACATCTCACTGCCTCTCAGGAATAATGCCCCTGTGTGTGAAACTGAAAAGGAAATAGGTTTCTGCTGCCCATCATTCTTTCTACTGCAGCTTATTTAGTTCTCTGTAATAATAAGAGTAATGATGATAGCAGTTATGGTTTATTGGGAAAGATGTTGCTTACATATTCTCTCATTTAATCCTCCCACGGACCCTGTGAGGTCGGTACTAGTCTCTATTTTACAGACAGGAAACTCAAACTCAGAGAAGTTACGTGAATTTGCCACGCTTCAGTTAAAGGAATTAACCTGGCTGGTTAGAACCAGGATTCAAAACTAAGTCCAGAGAATCCAGTCCCTGGGCGTGGACAAGGATGATCTTGATGAACCTCGAGTAAAATTAAGGTGGAGAGGAAGGCAGCCTCCGAAAATACAGAGTGTCCCATAATTCTTGCTCCATAAACAGCAGTCTCTCCCTAGAAAGACGCATGCAGCCCCCAGAGATAATCTTGATCTCTAGCTTGTCTGGGGACTCCACACCAGCACGATGTCTCCCCAACTAGATGATAAGCCCCCGAGGGCAGGGAAGTGTGTCTCACTCATCACTAGCACAGTGCCGGGACTTGTTACACACTCAGTGCACGTCTGTGCTGCGGGAAAGTCCAGAGTGGGAATCAGCAGGCCTGAGTTCTAGCCCCTGTTCTGCTACCATCGCTCTGTGTAACTCTGGGCCTCAGTTTCCTTCTTTGAAGTCCCTCCCAGTTCTAATATTCCATGCTTTTTTAAAAGGCCAACATTTCTGGGGACCCCAGAGACTCCGCTTCCAGGGGGATGTGCCTTCTCAGACTGATGAGAGGGGTCTTGAGGCTGCCTTTCCCACCCACCCTGCCCATCTCTAGTACCTGCTCGTGTCCCTCCTGCCCCAGCTCTCTGTGTCTCCTGTCAGTTGACAGAATGCCTAAGCGAACGACCCCGTGGTGACCTCACCACAGCCCCAGCTTGTCAGAAAGCTGCTGGGCCTTTGTGTGGCCTGCAGGCTCCCTGACTTTGGTGTGGAGATCACAGGTCCCAGCACAATAGCCATTGTCTTCTCAATAATGCCCCTTGCCCCAACCACGCCCCCCGCAGCTCCCAGAGCCAGCTCTGTGGATCACGACCGGCGCAAGGGCTCCAGTCCTGCTCAGGGCCAGCCACATGTCGTTTGCCACCCGCCTCTGAACCCTGCTTCAAATTCCCAAATTTCCAACAAGGGGCTAAGTTACTCTGCAGTCAGGCCACTGTTGCTCTGGAGGCTTCTCTGTCTCTCAAGAGCAACTCAAACTTTCTCCTCTTGTGGCTGAGCCCTTCCCTTCTGAGAGCCAGATCTTGAGAAGCCCTCAGCCCCGGCCCAGCCTTCATGCTGGACTGAAGGCTTCATTCAGGCTCCCAGAGACCCTTGGAGAGGTCATGCTATGGGAGGGCACAGTGTGGAACAAATGCTTGGATACCGCCCAGCTGGTGGCTCTGAGTGGTCCCCCAACACTTAGGCCAGCCTCCCGATCTCAGGTCTCTCCCAGCAGAAGGGCAACCAGCAGGTGAGGTGATGAACAGGTTTCAGAATCACCCCCCAGTTAGAAACAGTGCTTGGCTCTGCTTTTGCAAGCTCTTCCCCAGAGCAGGCAGGAGACCATGTCACACTCTGTCTACATGGGAACCAAGTGACCTCAATAAGCATGCCCATTCTGGGAAGCCAGCTTTCCTGGAAGAACTAAGCCCTGGGGCAGAAGTGCTCACCCCCAGCCTAAGCCTGATGCAGTGGTCAGCATATGGGGTGCTTTCCCACAGTGAAGATGTAGGATTCGGTGCTGACAAGCTCACACCCCACGGCAGAGGGTCTGGCACCCAGTAGCACACAGCAGGTACAACTGGTTTTGGCTAACTCATATCTGCAAAGATTTCAAATGACTGACTCCATCCCAACTTGGATGGAGAACAGAAGCCAACAAGCAGAGGCTGCCAAGAGAGGCCCCTTGGCTCCTCCTGCTGGAGCTGGACAGAGCCCTGGGTGGCACACGGATGGGGGTGGAGGAGGTGACCCCTCTGCCTGTGGTTTGGACCTATATACCAGTAAGGCAGGCATCTGGGTCTAATATGATGGTGGCACTGACCTGCTCACTGAGTCAGCAGACGCCCAGGGAGAAGAAAGAAGGACTAGAGAAGAAGGGGGCGAAGGGCTCCCTGAGGCCGAGCAAGGACTCAAAGGAAAACTGACCACAGCCACACATTTTCACAAGGATATTCTGGCAATGGGAGGAGGCCAGGCCTAGGACCAGCCCAAAGCATTTCCAACTCTGCAAAGTCTTGACCCAGATGAGACCCATGGGGAGAAGCAGAACGGTGGGGCTGCCGAGGCCGTGGGGCCTGGGCCCTGCTTACCTGTCAGCTTGTTCGGAGGAGAGGTGCTGGGCTGGTGGTGAGGGGAGCCGTGGGAGAGCAGGGGGTTCAGGCTGTGAGTCTGGTTGGAGCTATAGGCGTCCATGGCCAGCTTCTGCCGGAACGCCTCCTCCTTCCTGCGGTTTGCAAACCAGTTGTAGACGCGGACCTCAGTGACCAGGTTGGAGCCCAGCCCATGGGCCTTGGAGGGGGAGACGCCTCGCTGCAAGCATTCTGCCCTGAGAACGGACGGAGGGAGACAGTGAGTGGGGGTGGCCAGCAGGAGGTTTGCTGATGTTTGGCCCCAAACACGCAATCGCACTGGTCTTGTTAGGAGTGTGAAGAGGCCAAGGATAGAGTGGGAGCCTGGGGAAGAGTCTCTCCTGAGAAAAGTCCCGCCCGTGGAGTCCTCTCATGCTGATGGCTGGAGTGGGGCCAAACACAGGTACAGAGCAAGCCCTGCTGCCCTAGGCTGCCGCTGCGGCTCCTGAGTAAAAGTCAGCAAGCCGAGGGCAGGAAACTCCAAGGGGCAGGTCCAGACTGGGCCTCCTGACATCTCCTTATGTTGCTATCCTTCCAACCCTACAAATGGCAAAGTCCTTCACTGGCTCTGTCTGACCCTTCAAAGCACTCTCAAAAGACTTCTGGTCTTTCAGGGTTTGGACGCCCCGAAAGGGAACCAGAGAAACCAGATCCTTTATTGCCACAGTAGGAATCCCCTCCAAAGGGCAGGCTGGGTGAAGTAAAAGGAGGACATGTAGACGTGGCTGGTCTCTAGTTTTATCATTGCTGAGGAAACCCCAATGCCAGGCGTGAGAGATATTCTTGGGCACCACTGGATGCTGGGGCGCTTCTCGTTAGCAGGCGGACAGAGCACAGCCTGAGGACTCTGTGACACGTACAGGCTGATCGTTTTGCCTCCCCTCTTCTCGCCTGACCTCCCTGGCCTCGTCCTTTCACTGCCAGAGCCAGCCCAGCCCAAGACAGAGAGAGAGCACACAGGTCTTGGCCCGAGCAAGGAGCAGAGTTTTTAGAAAGTCAATGTCGGAGTCAGGGAGGATGGGGCAGGAATGAAGCAAAAAGAGATCTCAAGGATTTCTAATAGTTTTCTTTAAAATTATACGTAGGGTTAAGATACAAAAAGAACTCTAATCAGTGCGGGCAGAGTGAACTGAACAGACCCAAGCAATTCTTATTCTCCTGCCAAGCTTTCTTTTGGACCAATGGGTGTACAGCAATTAGTTGAAGTCAGAGACAGTCTGTGGCTAAGGGATGGTTTTATATAGAGGTTACACATGATTCAAACTCCACTGGCATCATATTTTAGGCCAGAGCTCTCCCGAGTGTCTCCCCTGGAATAATACAGTTCATGGGAGTGTCATTAAGAATTAGCCAGAGAAAAGACTCCATGGTCAACAACCGATTCAATGGAGCTAAGGCAGTTTCTTGACTGTAAGACTTCTCAGAGCTTTTCGTATATTAACATATGGCGTGACTCCCCAAGAGGAACCACGCATATGATGTTTCTCAAACTTATTAGTGACTTGAAATTAGGGTTCTGTGGAACACACTTTGGGAAACCCTGCTTTAGTCACACTTATCTGGATAACCAGTGTCTCAATATCCCAGGACTGAGGGGATGGATCCTGGGTCCATATGCTTGCCCGCCTGCTCAAGTGAGCTTCTGGTGGTGTTACCTGTTGCATTCCTCCACTAAGGCCTCCCTCTCTTCCTTGCTGGGGTTCTTTTGCCGGTCGTAGGCCTGGTACAAGATTTGCTGGGACGCGGGCCCCCATTTGAACCGGTTGCGACGCATCTTCTTGTTGGTGGGCTCAGAGCAGGCGTCATCGGACTGCCCAGGCCCCTGGCTCTGTTGACTGAACTCTGGAAAGAGAAATAGCAGCTGATCCTGACTGCTTTTGTCTGTCATATTTCCAGAACTCTGGACTGTCTGGTTGAATTCTGAAAAGAGAAAGGAGTAGATTTGATAGGGTCTGTAGCCTTCACTCGGCAGACAGACAGACAGATAGACAGACAAAAATACCTTTATTCCTCTCCCCTAAGCTGTGTGATCTGCCATTATTGCATGTGGAAGTGCAAAGGGAGGCCTTTCCTTTCTTTGAAGGAGCTCAGATGTAGCCAACCATTGTTTAAGGGCAATTTATTATTTTTTTTCATTGGCTCACTGGCCCTCAGACATGAAGCAAGGCTCTGACTCCTGAACTCTTGTATTTTGATGTCAAGGGGATGAGCTCAACCCCGTCTCCGGTCCAGAGGGAAAATGCTCTAAGGTACAATTTGTCCTTTGATAAAATATTCAGAGAATGAAAATAGCTCTCCCCACCCCTACATGTAGATTTAGCCTAGTACCTGCATTATAATGTCGCGCTCTTAGAAAAAGCCCCAACGCAAAACCTTCTGACTACTGCTTCGAAATAGACATAACCAGAGCTTCGTACTGGGAAGAGAAGAAGCTCTTTAGACCTCAGACAATTTCAAAGACAGTGGTATGAGTGTGCGCGTGTGTCCAGAGGTCCCTTTATGAGGGAAACAGCCCAAGAGGGGAAGGCCTTACAGACTTGCGTACACATTGAAAGATGGCAAATGCAGAGGGCTGCAAACATAGGCCCTTACCAGGAACGGCATTTTTTTTTTTTCCAGAAAGATCAGCCCTGAGCCAACTACTGCCAATCCTCCTCTTTTTGCTGAAGAAGACTGGCCCTGAGCTAACATCCGTGCCCATATTCCTCTACTTTATATGTGGGACGCCTACCACAGCATGGCTTTTTGCCAAGTGGTGCCATGTCCGCACCCGGGATCCGAACCAGCGAACCCCGGGCCGCCGAGAAGTAGAATATTCGAACTTAACAACTTCACCACCAGGCCAGCCCCCAGGAATGGCATTTAACATGATGGAGAAGGATAAGTGCAGATGAAATGATGCTGTCTGTCTGGTCCAATTCCCAGGGCCAGGCACATAGTGACCCTTAATATATTCTTGTTGAATGAATGACAGAAAGACAGCAGCTCGCCCCCTGGGGATACCCGAGCCTATATGGTTTAAATGAGATTCGATATTCATTTGTGGAAGAAGAGAGCTTTGTTGTTCTCTTTCTCCTGTCTGCATGAAGCAGAGTTCATCAGGGTGATTAGTTCCATTTTACAGATGAATAAGCATAGAGGCCAAGCACCCTGCTGAGCAAGGACACACAACAGATTCATTTCCCAACTCCTGGTCACCCTGCTCTGGACCTTGATGTTTTTCTTTCTTGGTTCCTGGAATCACTCCTGCACGTCTCAGGGACAGCTTGGATCCCAAATCCTCAAGGTTCAAAGTCAGGCTACTATTTAATGTTTGAATCCCCTCTACACCCCTCTACCACGTGGTCTTGCAGTCTATATACCTCCAGCAACGGGGAACTTACTACTGGTCTAGGGATCCATGTCCATTTTGGTCTGTCACAAGGAGCAGTGGGCCCCTAACCAGCCTAGACTTAGGACCCCAGCTGGGGTGGATCGGGCTTTGTTTAACCAGCTGCTGATTGGCCACGTTAACGAGCAATCTCCCCGGTAGACAGACTGAACACAGCACAGGGTCCTTTGATTTGGGCCCCATCCACTTTGGATGATTCTCAGGCCACGAGGGCTCTGTTTTCACTGGTTCTCAACAATTCCTTTAGAACCTGAGAGAGTCTCTCCCAAATTTACCAGCAGGAAGGCACTGACTCAATGAGCTCATGTGGGGCCCCAGCTAAGTTACTCACTTCCCTGCTCTCTCAGCTTTCCCATCTGTGGAATGGGACAGGGTGAGAACCTAAGGGGTACTAATTAATCTTTTAGAACATCTACCCCTAGTCAGGATGACGACCACAATGACCCAAATTCCTATGTGCTTTCACACCCCCTAAATTATTTGTTCTTCACAGGAGTAATCTAAGTGAGTTATGTCAGGGACAAGCAGAGGGGGAGAAAGGAGTTCCGTGTTCAGTGGGGGTCTGTCTCAGTGTCTTCCCTCCTCCCTGTGGCCCTGTGGCATCACCATAAATAATAGCCAAAGCCAGTATGGATGATCCCAAGGACCTGGGATCCATTCGAGGGTCTTCGTTTGTTGTGAACGGATATAATAACGGTTAACGTTTATTGAACCATTTCTATGGTGAGGTATTATACAAAGTCCCCTAACTGTCTCCATCCCATCTAATTCTCACAACCTCTCCATGTGAGAAGTTTTGTTATCTCCAATTTATAGATGAAGAAACTGAGGATCAGGCTGGTTGAGCGACTTGCCCAAAGTTGCATGGACTTGGGGCAGGAGCCAGAATGAGAGTGCAGCCTGTAGAAGCTAAGCCTCCTAACCAGTAGCCTATGCATCACCTCTTGCTAAAAACTCCACTCAATACACCCACAAAGCCTTCAACTCAGCCTTAGGTGGAGGTAACAAAACCGACTCCTGCAGTTTCGTTTGTGGCGGTTGTGAGACACACTCCCAGCTACCCACAGTTTGGGGGGCTACCTCTGTGTCTTGGCTGCCTGGTGTTCAGAACCAGTGCATGCCAGGGTCACCCAGGCTGACTTGCCTTCAGGTGCTCAGAAACATCCAGGTTCTACCCACTTCAGGGTCTCGGCCCTAGCCTCTCTCAAGTTTTGAAGAATTAGACTCCCACATGTCCTCCAGCCACCACCAACTCTCCTCCACTTCCGTCCAGCTTAATGTTGGGGTGGGGGGAGACAGAAAATATTCCTTGCTCATAAAAATTAGCTTGGAGAAGTTGGGTTCAGCAGCCTCCTTATAGGCTCAAGAGCCAGCTTGGGCAAGGAGATTCTGTGCGTGTAGATGGGCCCATGAATATTACCATTTATTATTTTTAGTTTTTCAAGGAAATATGAAATCATGTGACATCTTTTCAAAATTCTCCCCCCCCCGCCTCCTTTCTTCTTCCACCCACTCCACTCACTTGTGTCCTTCTTTTATTTATCTCACTTCCTAATGTTTTCCCCTTGATTTTGTGTATGGTATTCATCCTTCAAGACTTGGCTCAAATGTCACCTCCTCTAGGAAGCCCTCTGTGATGTCTCCAGGCAATTTAGCAGTTCCCCTGCTGCCCCTTGTGTATATCTTTATAACAGCCCTTAGCAAGTGGCGTCATTGTTCATTCAAACATCTCATCTTCCTCATTAGCTTGTAAGTCCCTGGAGAAAAGGAGCTGTGTATCCCACAGCCCAGCACTGGGCTTGGCTCCTATTAGGCACTTACATAGTATTTACAGAATGAAGGAATCTTTCTTAAGCTTTGTCTCATGTGACTTTCAAACAATAATAATAACAACAACAATAAGACATCCTTTGCAGAAACTGTCACAAGTTTTTGTAAAATGTCCCTTCTCGAGCATCTTGAGAAACTTTCTAGGACTTCTGTCTCTTTAGAAGCTTTCAGTTGGCCTTTCCTGCCTCCTTCTCCTTTCAGGGGGAGCTCCCAGTGAATACACGGAGGTAGCTCAAACTGGAGATGCCACATGGGGCTTGGACAGGGGTGCGGGCAGGTCCAAAGTGTTCTCTGGCCTTTGGAGACTGTGGCTCCTGAGAATTTTCTTGGACTTTCCAGGAATTACAGAGAGTTGCTTCATGTCAGAAACACAAATTCTTACAGACCTAGCCACCATGGATGACAGATCAACCTAGAGTTTGAAAAGGTCCTCCTCCCTATGCAGCAAAGAGCTCTCTCTTCTTCTAATCTATCCTTTAATGCTTCCAACAAAGGAGCAAACAATCACAGCATAAGATGAATGCCTGGAACCTTCCTTTCCACCATGAAGGCCTTTCCAGCCCACAGACATTGAGACAATAAATGCTGAAACAATCACTTGAGCAGGGTGTGAGAGAAAACAAGAGTGATTTCAAAAAGTGGCCATCCAGTGAGAGGGAAAAAACCCAACCCAGAAAGTGGTGGAAACTAATATCTTGACAAGAACAGAGAAGGCCACGGCCCAGAGGATAGAGTGTGGGGAAGAGTGAAAACTCATACAAAATTCTCCTAGGGAAAGGGCTAAATTGAAATAATTAAAGAATAATGTAACGGTATACTTTCCTAAAAACAAAACAGTATGTTATTCATACTCTTGTCACTCAAATGCAGTTCAAACTTCCCTGGATTTCAAAACAAAAATCTCTCAGAATTATTGAGTGGAAGAGATCTTGGGCCAGAAAGGAAATTTGGGGATGGAAATGAGAATGAGGAGAATTGACTGGTCAGAGTTCCAAAGGCAGACAATTTCCCTGTGTCCTGCCGCAGCCAGAAGCAGCTTCCTCATTAGACAGGCTCACCAGCCCAGGTCCCAAAACTCTACCAATTTTTGTAAATGTAAGTAAGCACTTTTAATTGCTTCAGAACTCAGTTCTACTCCAGACCTTCCCAAATAACAGGATCAGGTTCTGAATAGATCTATGCATACAAACACCTTCTACTTTCTATACTCTTTACAGAGGGCAGGAAAATAACAGTAAAGTGATCAGTATTATTGACTGCTGTGAAATGTCTTTTTTGGAAACTCTGTTCTGTGGTCATGTATCAAGGGGAGCAGCTTGGCTTACTTTGGGGACGATATTCCACTGTTACCTACTTAGTTTCAGAGAGAAAGCTGTTGGGAGAAGGGACCAAAAAAATTCAAGGTACACTGCACCCACCGAAGGACTTGTCAAAGCAACCGGCTGGGTAGTAAGGGATCATGGGAGAAGAAAATGACATAAGCCAACCCATTGTACAGCAACCTGACCGCCAAATCCACCTTCCAGCTTCCCTATATTTGCCAAGCGCTATGCAGGCCTTCCTGATAAAGGAGAAACTGAGGCATCCCACAGGGGTCAGAATTAGGGCAAAGGTCGCTCCAGGTTGAGGCAGAGGCAGGATTAAAGCACTTACGTCGGAGGATCTCCCGTTGCTTTCGGACGTACCAGGTGTACAGGGCCGCCCGCTTCTGGGTCTTCATAGGGGTGCCCTTGTTGAGATGCTGGGAGAGATGTGACTGGTTCAGACCGGTGACATCGACCACCTCCCTCTGGGGGATGTTGTGTTGCTGCATGTAGCCCTTGATCATTTTCGCAGCCCTCCAAGGGTCCTCACTAGACAGATAAGCAGATGGTTAGGACGCTGGTGGAAGATGCCCGGGGAGAAATATTCTCTTTCTAGGGGTTTTACCTAAACTCTGTGCAGAACTCTGCTCCTCACCTATATCTCCGCCTGTCCAAGCTACATCCTTGGCAGAGATGTGAGAAACCATTATAGAACCTAAACGAAAGAGAAGATGAAAGCTCGTACATGGCACACTCCAAACCTCCCTTCCCAGATCAGGAGGGCCAAGATGAAGATTACTTCCCGTCTTCAGGAAGGGGAAAGCACTACCAGCACTCTGTGTGGTTAAGCAGAAAGAAAAGTTCTTGTTTTATTTGGCTTTCCTTTATTTTCTTGGAATGTGAGGGACTTAAAAGGCAGGAGACCCACTGGAAAGTCATTCACCTGGGGTGGGCTGGCTGATCCTACAAGGATAGGAGGTAGCCTCAGTTTCTAAATTCACCTAGACATCTCCCACATTATTTTCCTTCTGAATGGGTGTCTCACTTTTTTGTCTTATAAAATAGGGGCAAAACTTTTGTGTCCACCTCTTGAGAAGAAAGGAGGACTTCTTAGCTGAATGTTGAATGGTTTGCAGAGTTTCAGAAAAGTTTTAAGAAATACAGTGAAATGAGTTTTAAGAAATGCAAGGGAACTTCCTCCCTGGGATGAAAGAATCACTCCGGCGAGGCAGACAAGCACAGTTGAAAAAAAAAAAACAAACCAAAAACTCCACAGCCCCGCCTCCCAAATAAAACCTAATGGGGATGAGTAATTTCAATTTCTGAATAAGATATTAAAGACCCCAAATGCCTCGTTTTTGCTCTATTCTTACATTTCTCCTCTGATATGATAAGAGTATCTGGAAGGCAATGTTTCTCATAAATTTCAAGTTTGGAATAAGAATATGGTTATACTTTTCATTCCTTTTAAACACAGGCATGCAAAGAGCTTTAGAACAATGCATTAGTGCTTTTGAATTTTATTTATTGAAAATGTTTTCAACTTTGCCAATATCTTTTCTTGCTTATTGAATAGGTGACTTAAAAACGGAGATATCCTTTAAAACAAGAAATTTAAAAAATAACGCACAGTACAGAATAGAAGTATTAAAGAAACAATACATCCACACAATGCATTTAATGCAGCTACATATTTAACTTAAAAACAGCCTCCTTTTACTGTATGTTGTCTATACTATTCTGATACAACACGAAAAAATGAAAGGAGAAATTAGTTTCAGATGAAAAAATAAAAAACAGTATAAAGCTGTGCCAAAACAGATACAGTGTTGCAAATGAAATAACCAACTTATTTCTAAATGGTATCTATAATATGTCAAATAAAATTAATTTTGTTTAATGGATTTAAAAATCTAGTAATTAAACTAAGATATTTTGTAAGCATTTGAATAATTCTGATTATTTTAGCAAATCTTTGATATTAAATTCATGAGAACATAGGCTTTGATAGAGATGTTTTTGAGAAACGTAAACTTTTTAGATGAATTGTATATAAGTTAACGAATTTCTCAAGTATTTATAAAGGTACTTCCAAGTAATACAACATATTGAAGTAATGACAACAAAAAATGAGAAAACGCGCTACAGTTTCAAATATGGAGAACGCACCTCGACTAAGAGAAAAATAATGTAACATTTTGGACATACCCGTGCAAACATTAGCGGTCATTTAAAAACTTATTACTGGCGAATATTTCCACTGACATTTTCAGGGTGGAAAAACACTTCCGACAGATACGAACAATTGCTTCTAAAGTTAGAAAAAGTATTTGGATTTTCAATATTCTTTTAACAGACTCTATTTTTGATTTGTTTCTTTACCTGTGTTCATTTGGTTTCTAAGAAACCTAGCAAAATAGCGTAATGTTCTTAGAGCGAAAGGTTCCGTGGAAAGAGTAAATTAGCTTACCAGTTGGGAAGGTTTAAAAAAAAAAAAGCCCAGGAAAACCTTCTAACTGTAGCAAACCTTTAAGCCCGCATTGAAGGACTAGAGTTGGGGGTAAGATGGCGTAGGTACACCTTTCCAGCCCTCTGATCACAGAATTCACATGTATTCACCGGGAAAAGCCTGGAGAGCCGGTTGCGTTTCTTTATTTGAAAATACAGCTCGTGTTCGGGGCTCCCACCCGCGGTAAACACACGGATCGGGAGAAGCGCGCCGGGCCATTGTGCTCAGAGCGCAGGTGTCAAACGCCCGGCCGCGGCGCCCGCCTCTGGCCGGCCCAGCGCGCTCCTTCTCAAACAATGCCTTTGCTGCCCACGAGCAGAAAAGCCCTGGACCCCGCACAGGTCGCCACGCGTTGGGTGAGAAGCCGCCACTCTGGCTTCTTAGGAAGCAGCCAACTTTGCAAACGCCCCCCGCGCGCCAGCCTAGAGGCCGGCTCCCTCCTGGAGCCCGGGCCCGGGCAGCAGGCGCGCGGGCCCCATCTTCCTTTCTATTCTAGCCTTTCTGTTCCAGGACGCTGCAGAGCGTCCAGGCGCTCCCCAACGTGACTTTTCTTCTTTTCTTTCCGCCTTAGGGGAGCAGGGTGGGCAAAGGAGGGAGTGGGAGTGTCTGGCGCTCAGGAGCCGACTGTGCAGTGACCTGGGAACCGCTAGCAATTTCTTGAAAAATTACTTTAATAAAGTCCGACCACTCCCGAAGGTGGGGGAGGGAAGGCAGCACCCGCCTGGGCAAGCGAGAACAACCTCGGGGTCTGTCCCGCGTCCCCACCCCAGCGAGGGTCTCGGCCCCCGATGCCTCCCTCCCCGCCCCGCTGGAGCTGGGGCTTAGCAGAGGGAAGAGGGCTGAGGTCCCGGACCCGGGCCGGGCCTGGCTCTGCGCCGGCCGGGCCTGCAGGTGTCGGCCGCCCCGGGGCTGCGCCGGCGGCTCGGGCGCCAGGGCTGCGGGCGGCGCGGGGGGCTTGGCTGGGAGCGCCCCGCAGCGCCGTGCGTGTGCGCTGGGAGCGGCGGGCAGCCCCGCGTCGGCGTTTTGATTTCCTTCCCCCTCTAAGCCGGATTTACAGCTTCACCAATGAATAACCCGCCTCTCTTTTCAACCTAATCACGACTCTTTGTGTATCTTTCTGTTGATGATTTATAGAAATAAATTAATAACACCCTAACTCCACGTGCTGCAGTTTATGTTACATCTCTGCGGCGTCCAGCCCCGCGCAGGGCTGGGTGCGGAGGGGCGCACTAGGTCGCCTGGGGTTTTCCAGACCATCCCAGAGCCCGGCTAGAAAGCGGGCTCTGTGGCCAGGAGGATGGGCCTAGGCCCCGCGAGTCCCCAGTGGCAGGCGGCGGGAGCTCGGTTAGTCTGCCAGGCCCTGGTCGACCTCCAGGCCGCCCCGCGCCCCGGCCTCTCCCTTCCGACCCCTCTCACCTTCCTGCGCCCTAACCCCGGCGGGGCAGAAACCGCCGCCCCTGGGGAAACCGCGGGGGAAGAACCCCAAACCTACGTCTTGTAGCAAAATACTTTTGGGGGGAAAAACCTAGAAGTCCCCTTGATTGTCTCAGAGAGTAAGCCGCAGGCCCCCCAAAAAGCAAATTCAAAGGCAAGGTCATATCCCATCCCAAACGGCCGCTGCGGGCGCGCGACCGAGGCTGCCCGAGTCCCGGGGCGCGACTTCGGTCCTGGCCCTGCCTTGAAACCGCGGCGCTCAAGTGTCCGGGGCCACGCGGGGGGCTCGGTCCTAAAGCAGAGCGGCCGGGAGCGTTGTGCGTGCGGTCTAGGGGAACCGCTGGGCTCCTTGGATAATTAGTAACCAGCTGTCAAAGCCCTAGGCCGGTTGGGGAGGCCCAGCGAACGATCCGGGACCGGTAGATAGCCAGCCAGCCAGCCTGCCTGAATTCCCCGGGGACGCCAGGGTGTAGGCGGCGAGATTGCGACCAAATCCGCCGCAAACTGGGGCGATTCGCCCCTGGCTTGCTTAGATCCTTGGTTTCTTTTGCCCCTTGCGGGTCTATCCTGACCTTACAACAAGCAAATATTTTCTTTTGCAAATCTCAACTGGCTTTGGAGATTCCGGGTAATCCAGGGGCGTTGCATGGGCGTTGCAGATGGGTATGCCCACCAGAGAACTCGCCCCCTAGACCCCCGCCCCGGGGGTCGCCTGTCCCTCTGCAAAGAACGGCGGGACGCTGTGCCCGAGGTTGGCCTGCGTTTTCCTGGGCCGGAGAGACGGCGCTTGGGAGAAATGCGCGGCATGGGGCTCGCGCGGGCCCGAGCCTCGTCTCCTGGGAAATCACCTCTGTTTCACTGCACCCACTCACACCTTCAGTCGCGTGGGCAAACCTCCCTGCAAAGGGCTCCGCAGCTCGGGGTCTCCCAGGCCGAGCCCCAGTCCGGCCGACAGGGCCCCTCGGGTCTGGGCGCTGGCCTGGGCAGGGGGAGGTGAAGCCTCAGGGCTCCGGCCGGCCGGTTGAGGGATTGGGAGGGGTCCAGGTGTTGGGAGAGAAGCGGAGCGCCCCCCGGGGGACTTCTCTGGTGGGAAACAGGCTTGGCAAGGGCGGTTCGGCGCAGTGTTGCTCAGGCACAAGGCCCTGGGCTCAAGGGGCTCGGGAGCGCGCTCCCCACCTCGGTGGGCGCCTACCTGAGCATCCGGTCCACCTCCGCCCGCTGCTCCGCCGCCTCCTCGGTGTTGAGCGCCTGCAGCTCCTTGAGGATGGGAGGGGTGTCATAGTCGTCCCCGTCCTCGGAGCCCTCGTCCCCGGACAAGCGGCCCTTGGCGTGGCCGTTCGTGAGAGTATGGAAGACAGGCTTGGTGTCGGGCTCGGCCCCGCTCCCAGGGGACAGGGGCAGCGTCTCCAGCTTCACCCCAAAACTCGGAGACGGCAGCAACTCCTCCAAGGCCTGGACCAGCACCTCCTTGGTGACCCCGGAGCTCAGCAGGGCGCTCAGGAGTTCTTGCTGGAGCGACGTGAGCTTGGACACCATTTTCCAAGGACAGAAAAAGAAGGGGGTGAGGGGGTGGGTGGGTGCGAGAGAGGAGGGTGGAGGGGAGTTTCACAAGCGAACCTTAAGTCCAGGAACCCCCCCACCCTTCAGCCTCCAGACACCTGTTACTCCCCGGGGTCCCGGAGTCTCCTCCGAGAGGAGTCAGAAAACTTCTAACTTGCCATGATCGCCACCATTAGGCCATATAAGATATGCAAATTAGTGGGGAGGGCCGGCTTTCGGCAAGATGCAAATGCTGGTGGGGAGGGGGAAAACCGAGAGAGAGGGAGAGCAAGAGGGGCAGACGAGGAGAGCTAGAGACCCGGGCCGGGAGCGGGGCTTGCCAGGGTCCATTGTACTCACGCTGGGGGGCTGAAGACCTTCTTGTACTGGTTCTTTCTATCAGCCAAACTTTAGCTGACCTTTGGACTTGTTAAGCAAGTAGTTGGCAGCCTAGCGTGGAAGGCGCAGGGGCTTTTCCACCGGCTGCGGGTTCGGCTTTAGCCTGGAGAGAAGAAGAAACTGTGCTTCGGGGTTCAGGTGAGAGCTGGAGGAAGTTGGGGTGCTCTGGGGAGGAGATGGAGGAGGATGCGAAGCGTAGAGACCCTCCGAGGCGTCTCAACCGACGCAGCTGGTGGGCCGGGAGCCAGCCTGGAAGAGGAGAAACCGACCACTTGGGAAGGGACGCGGAGACCTGGGAGAAGTGGGAGGTGTTAGGCGGGGTGACCGTGGATTACTGGGACCCCATTTAGTTCTACCCGGGTTACCGCTCTGTGCTCACCAACCGGGTCTGGCGGTTTGGGTGTGCAGAACTGCCCGCCCTGAGAGCGTAGGCGAGCGGGAAGGAGGCCCACAGAACCCTTGGAAGGAGGCGCCGACTAATTTATGGCCAGGGAGTGTAGCCAAAGTTAGGTGCCCCAGCAGCGAGCTGCAACAGCACCCAGCCTGGCCAAGCCAAAGCCGCGGGGAAGCTGGACGCCTAGCACGCTCAGGTTTAAACCCGGAATATCAAAGCGCCTCTGCTTTCGGAGCAAAAGTAGGATGGCGCGGCCTCCTTTCCAGCGGTGAAAGCAAGGCTTGGCCTGGAGCTGGATGGACAGCTGGAGCCGTTTGTCCTCGGGCCCACTGATTTCTGGTTTCTTCGCAGCTCCAGAACATGGCGGTCCCCGGGGCCAGGGACGGCGCTCTGCAGGCGCGAGGTCACGGCGGCAGTGGTGGGAGAAGGCGCGAGTGGACAAGGCGCCGACAAAGCTGCGGAAGGAAAGAAGTCTTTTTTCCACCCTGGCCTGGGCCGGAAAGGAAGCCGGGAACCGTTCAGCGCGATCGGAGTTTCACTCGCATCCTCCCCGGGCGCGGGGGAGGAAGGAGGCGAGAGGCGCACTCAGACCTACAGGCTGGACCTGACTTGCAGACCAGGGGATGGGGCTTTTTAGGATCCACCGCTCGCAGACCCATAGCTCCTGGAGCAGAGGGCACCCTCTTCCCCTCTCTAGGCCTCAGTTTCCTCATCTGTAAAATACTGATACCTACAGTGCAGGGGAGGGGCATCGTATCCATGGAATGAGACCACCTGTGAACTCCTTGGTGTGATAATAGCGTTCACAGTTTTCAGTCTCGGGAGGCAAGAAGTCAGTTCCCAGTAGTAAAATCTAACCCCTCTGGAGTTTTAGGGTTCTCAGAACGAGGCCCATCCAACACTGGGGTTGCAGGGACTGGGAGATTAGCGACAAAAATTAAAAATCAGCAGGGAATTTGCAAAGGCGTTTCTAAGCAAATTCTCCTATCTTTCCCACCTTTAAAAGATAATTAGAAGGAAGTTGGGGTTAGTTTCGGAAGGCAGGAATTTCAGCGTGGGGAGGAAGGGTCAGCGCTCTCCTCTGCTTGGTTCAGGATCAAATCCTTGGGTGTATGAGGGCTGAAACTCCAGAGGTGATTGATCCAAGTCAGGCAGCTAAGGAGCTAGGCTGCCTCTTTTTTTTTTTTTTTAAGATTTTATTTTCTTTTTTCCTTTTTCTCCCCAAAGCCCCCCGGTACATAGTTGTATATTCTTCGTTGTGGGTCCTTCTGGTTGTGGCATGTGGGACGCTGCCTCAGCGTGGTTTGATGAGCAGTGCCATGTCCGCGCCCAGGATTTAAACCAAGAAAACACTGGGCCGCCTGCAGCAGGGCACACAAACTTAACCACTCGGCCACGGCCACGGGGCCAGCCCCTAGGCTGCCTCTTTTAAGTACAGGGTCTGCTACAGATGCTTGGGCCACCTTTGCTGGAAGCAGAAAGAGGGGGAGTGGCTGTGTGCATGGAGCCCTGGGGGAGGTTTACACTCTCTCAGTCTCTCCTTCCCTGAGAACTCGGGGTAATAAGTTCATGGAAATGAGGGTCCTTCATTTCCCCTTATTGTGTCTAGTTCGGTGTGACTATGGCTGGTCTTTGCCCCTCACAATCTGGCCCTCTGCCTACCCAGCTCCCCTCAACTGGGATAATGAAGTGTTTAGAGTAAATGTTCCTGGAGAACAATCTCTTCTTCTCTGTCTCTCGCTTGCTATCATGATAGAAGCAGTCAAGTGTAATGAAGATCATTTTCTGTGTTTCGCTGGGAAAACCCATTAAAAAACCAGCAATCACTTCCCTTTTAACAACAAAGCTTTGATTTGTAGTTCTAACTACTGTGTGCCCAGTAACTCTCAAGCTTCTTTATCTTTCAAAATTCAGGTGTCAGCAAACCCATTGTTCCCCCTACCCCAAACCAACTATATGAACGTACAGGAAGTTTAACAGAGTACAAGGAAACTTCCTATGAGTGTCCAGGTATGTCTTCCAGGTAATCTGGTTATGCATATCCAGCAACTTCCTGTAATCTTCCTGCTGGGACCTACCTTGTACAACCACCTGGGGTAATATGGGCGCTTGCCAAGTAACTGTAACTATAGATCCGTGAACAGATTCAATGCCTGCCCCAGCATATGGAAATTTAAAAAGTATAGTAAGTATCCTAGCAGATAGTCCTTCAGGACGTGGGGCATAAATGCTAATTAGATGAGCTATTTCATAAAAACCTTTGGTTAAACTTCCCCAGATAGAAGAAGCAAGCATACAGTTGAAATACTCTGTCTATGCTGCCCACAGGATAAAGTGGTGATGGACTGATACACAGCCCCATTTTAGAGATGGGAAAATAGGACATTTGAGGAGGTGGCTTGGAGTTGCTGGGGTAGGTTGATGGAAGGACTGAGCTTGGAGCTCTGGACTTCTGAGCAGGGCTTTAGGATCAAAGAGCAAGGCCTCCAGCTTTCACTGCTTTCGGAGATGGGAAGTTGAAAAGGGGGGGTTCTGTGGAGGATCCAAAGCGGAGAATAGGGGGCGGACATCGGAGTCAAACAGACCTAAATTGGGCCTCACATCTGCTTAACCAGCTGTGTGACTTGGGTGCATTATATGATCTCTCTGATCCTCGGTTTCCTTAGGCAGAAAATGATAATAATACTCTGTGAAGATTCAATAAATTAGTAACTGCAGCTTCCTGGAATACGACAGGCTCTCACATGTTTAGAAAGAAGAAGCACCTTGTGAAAACATACAAAGAAATGAGGCAGCTGATCTCTTTGGACTCTTTTATTCCCAGCTTGTTTTTTTAAGTTACTGAATTTGAAGACACCAATTTAGATTTTTCTGCTCAAACAGTGAATCTGTAGTTCAAATCCTAAGATGTTCTACGGGAAATGTAGTCCCTGGTGTAAGATAATTTAAAATCCAGTTGGCTCATCACTCTGTGGAGGTTTTCTGAGTACCATCTTGGAAATTTCACAGAACAGCAAATGCGGTTCCCCTGGAGTCAACCTCTCCTATAACTTGGCAGCATAGGTGATATTCCTTTTCCGTGCTTGTGCAGAGTCTTCCCCCTACTTTCCATGGTTAGCCTGCTTTGCTTACAGCAGGGAGAGCCTGGTCCTCTCCATCCTCTGCTGCTCTATTCTCCAAGGCTTTCCCCTTGATTCAGGAGAGTCTCTAGAAGGCTTCAAAATGAAATCATCTCTAGAGTAAAACAAAAATAGTGCCCTATCCTGGTCTGAAGAAGGTGGGGAGCCTTATTGTTAAAGAGCAGCATTGTAGCCTGGAGAACATTCTAGACTGCAGGGTTAGGAGCCTGAGGTTCTAGCTCTGGATACAACACTCCTTTCTGGATGATTCTTCACCTTCCCAAAGGCTTTGGTGAGCACCTTCTATGGGCCTCTGATTCCACTTTTGAAAAATGACCATGTGGTCTGGATCACCACTTAAGTTCTCTAACTTTTTTATGACTTGAAGTTCCTAAGTGGTCCTAAATTACCAGGGTGTCCATTTCCAGGCCTTTGGGCAGATGGTCCAGGAGCTCAGGCCAGACCTCTGTGTAGTGCTGGACATGGGACTTTTGAGTAGCTCATGAGAAAACACACCACGGACAGTAAGTTCTATGAGAGCAAGGACCATCTCACATCTTACTCTTCAATACCTGGAGAGGTGCCTGATACATAGCAGATGCTCAATAAAATACTTGTTGAATAAATGAACAAGTGATCGTCTCTGGATGATGCCATTAAGGATGATTTTTGTTTCCTTATTTATATTTCTCGATTTTCCCAGTTGTCAGGAATGAAGTTGTTGTTTAAAAATAAATATCTTGCTCAGATCCAAAAGAGTATGTACTGTGTGATTCTGTTTATACAAAGTTAAAAAGCAGGAAAAACAAATCCATGGTGATAGAGGTTAAAATTGAGGTTGCTTTTGGGGATGTGTTCACAGGGATGGGCAAGGAGGGAATTTTCTGGGGTGCTAGAAAGGTTCTATAATTTGATCAGGATGGTAGATACATCATCAGCCTACACATTTAGGATCGTGCATATTGCTGTAAGTTATAACTTAGTAAAAAGTAAATTAAATAAATAATTTCAAAGTGTAAAGTGTAAACAGTGAAAGTCACCTTCTTATTTTCCCCTGTTTACAGTTGATGTGTGGCCCTCCAGATTCTTCTTTATTCACCGTGTATAGTTTATCACCATTAAAACCTATAGATTGATATATTCCAGGGGTTGGCAAACTTTTTCTGTAAAGTGCCAAATAGTAAATATTTTAGGTTTTGTGTGCCGTCGGTCTCCCACAACTGCTCACCTCTGTCGTCCTAGGCAATACATAAATGGATACGTGTGGCTGTGTTCCAATAAAACTCTGTTTATAAAAACAATTGGCTGGCTGAAGTTGGCCCAGGGGTCACAGTTTGCCAGCCCCTGGATAAAGTACGCATGCAGCTAGGAATCCACACATCTGAAAAAGACGCGAGAGGCATCTCACTTCGCTGCTTCATCTCTCGGACGGACGAGGAAGCAGATTCAGGGCAGAGAAAGGACATTCCCGGGAGATGGAGCAGAGGGCACTAGGGAAACCTGGCTTTGGAGTCAAACAGACCAGCTGCTTCCTGGGGCATGTGTGTGGGTGTGGCTTTGGGCAAGTTAATTGCTTTGAGTTTTTAGATTATCACGATATGTAAATTGCGATAATAATGGAATTTATATGTCATCGGGTTATTGGAAGAATTAAATTAGATAACACAGAAAAACCCCTCGTCTGGGGGCTGGCACAAACAGGGATAAGTTTCAGATTAAGTGCTTTCTCAGTCAGAGCACATGGCTCACGGGCTCCCTCCCTCCCTCTCTTCCTTCTAAATGTACCACTTACAAAGTTCACTGACAAACACTACCAAGTGTCTCCTATGTGTGAAGCCCTTTGGGGCTGTGAGCTGTGAGCTAATAACAAATGGATCCAGGAAGATCTCAGTCCGACCAACCCCAGCCCTTAGCCTTGTTTTTAGAAATCCCTTCCAGCTCTGTGCTTTTATTTCCCAAACATGCTGCTATCAGATGATCTTTGCCAGGAAAACGGCTAAGGGTCGAGGAGATTTCTCTCATTTTGGTTCAACAACCTACATCGTTCTGCTGGGTCATTTTTAGAAATAGGGTGTTCCCAGTAGCTTGTAAAAGATTAAATTAAAAACTAGTGACCTAGTATGATATTAAACTAATAAATACTACACCTAGCATGGAGAGCCTTCACTCCAGAGCAATCATCTATTCCTTCCACTACTACACCCATGGAAAGCGAGATTGGCAGCAGGCCCAGCACCCAGCAGGTGCTCCATAGACGTCTATTGAATAAACGATGTCGGCTAGGCTATGGTGTTTAGAACAAAAGAAAAGCAATAATCTTTGCTAAAATTTCGTAGAATCTATTTTCAGACTAATACTCAAGGATTAGTGAGGTGGCCTTGCTACACCCTTCCCTTCCTTCCTGCTCGCAAACCTGTGAGGTAGGCAGTAGCTTCCCCACTTTAATGATGAGTAAACGGGGGCTCCAAGAGGGTAAGGATTGGCTCAAGGACCCACAAACGGTTAAGGGGTGGAACCTTGGACTTGAACTGCCTACCTCCCAGTCGCACGTTAAGTGCTTCACTTCCAGCTCCTTTGCATTCTCTGAGCCCTCTACCCATGCCAAAGGAAGGGGGCACAGAGAGGTACCCTGAACAGTCTCAGCACAGAGAGAAATCTCGTGATTGTGTGTGTGCGTGGGAGGGAAATCAAAGTCTTTCCTGTCTGAGGAGATCCCTGCCACATGCAGAACTACAATATTTGCTTAGTGTTTTAAGGTGTGCAGAGGCCTTCTCCTGTCATTTGATCCTCAGAACAGTCCTGCAAAGAAGGCAAGAAAGGAATTCCTATTCACATTTCACAGGTGAGGAAACGGAGTTCAGAGAGGAAAAATGACCCCTTGAAGCTGCCAGAACCACCATCTGTTGACCCAAGACTTCTGGATCTAGACTCTACTGTCCCCCCACAAAATCGTGTTTGTAGAATGAGAAGATTAGCACACGGTGCAGCCCGGGAACAGATACGAGACTTAGGAATAAGAAACTATAAGAGACTCCCATTTCTACTCCCAGTGCTATGGGCTGGAAAAGCTGAGAGGGTGCCAGGAAAGGCACTGGGTCTGGTCTGTGAGTCAGAAACCACTAGCCACCTGGTGGTAGCTTGTGCCTCCGCCACTACATCTCTGCTCCTCCCATCCTTGCGTTCCTAGTGGTGTAGAGCAGGACCAGGGTGGACCCTGCCCCTTGTCTGCACTTCACCCCCAGGCCTGGGAGCGGGGTCTGCGAGAGACAGTCCCTGCCCCCCTTTCCCTGCCAAACCATTCTGCCCATTGGCACCTTGCTAATTGCCACTTCTGCACCTTCTCACCTGCCAGTTTCGCCAGCTGGAAGGGCTCCTTCCAGTCAGACCTGATCCTGCAACTTCCCTGAAAACTTGGTTTAAAATTCATGAGCTTCAGGAAGCTTTCCTGATTAGTTCTGTCCCTTCTAATAATTCCTTGCTCCCCCCTCCCCCCGCCCTCTCTCCTGGCCCTGTGACCTTCTGGGATCAGCTAAGGACTCAACTCCCTTAGGAAGCCCTACCCAACCCCAGGTTAGTTCAGCGGTTCTCAACTGAGAGTGGTTTTGGCCCCTAGGTCCCATGGAGCCTCAGGGCAGGGCATGATGGTGGCCTGCCTTGACCCAAGCTGGCAGTGCTATGGAGCCTTAGGCAGGTGACTATACAAGGCTTTCATCCACCCCATCCTTGTGTGGAGGCCGCAATACCATTGGGGGTTGCCGATTTGCCCAGGTTGGAGCAGTGGCCGTGGGAAGGGGAGATGCCTGGTTTGTGTCCCATGCCCTCAGCTTGGGTACAATGCATTGGTCCAGTGGCTGGTCAGAGGAGGAAACGGGCAGGTGGTGGGCTGAATGCACATGTGCACACTGAGTCACAGAGTGGGGTCCCTGGACACCTACGGGGGTTTGCACTAACCTTGCCAGCGTCCCCATTTTCCAGAAAATATGACCTTAAGTAGCAAAGAAAAAATGGAGGAGAGAGAGAGAAAGAGACAGAGAGAGAGAATAGATCATAGAATAAATGAAAAAGCCTTATATTTCAGTGTCTTTAATGACACTTTTTTCCTGCTTTTTGAACAAGAGGCTCCACGTTTCATTTTATACTGGGCCCCACAACTTACGTAGCTGGTCCTAATGTCTAGAGATATTTTTTATTGCCATGGCTGGGGGTCGTTGCAGCAGTTAGTGGGTGGAGGCCAGGGATGCTGCTCTATGTCCTATGATGGATGGGACAGCCCCTCCGAGCAGAGTTATCGAGAATGTCAATAGTGCTGAGGTTGAGACACCCTGGGTTATTTGTTCCTCCTTTCTGCTTCTAGTATCCTCTCTGCTTATCTCTGTCCTAGCTTGTTGCCCATGTTGTTGAAATGACCTCACCACCTGTCTAGACCAGAAGCTTCCCAAAGGCAGGGCTGCATTTCTTAGTAAGCCTTGCGTCGCCAGGACCTAAGGCAGTGATGATACCCACTGGGTTGTCTTCACTCATTGACTGGACTGAGCACAGGGCCCATGAACTCACCTTATCGCCTTCTAACCCATTATTTCGTGTTTGTTGGAAGCACAAAACCACTTATAGCTATTCTAAGGCATTGCGTGATTGTATGTTTTATCTCCTCTAAATGGCTTATAAATCCCTAAAGCACAGGAAATAAACTTGCTAAATCTTCTGTGTTGCTGGATGGTGCTTAGAACCGTGCACTGCAAGCAGCAGGCCCTCTGTCAGCACTTGCTTACCAGCTTCTTTCACTCTCTGCTCATTCCATCTTTCCACATGCCCAAGGCCCAGAATACATTCATTTATTCATTCTGCAAACACTTATTAAGCATTTACTACAGGTGAAATGCTGGGGATTTAAAAATGTTAAAGATACAATTCCTACCCGCAAGGAGTTCAGTCGGCCGGAGAGTTAGAGAGAATTTGAACTCAGCATAATTAAGCATCACAGTTGCTGTGAAACTGACCTTCAGATGACTAATGATAAAAAAGAGAAGAGAGAAGATCCAGTGACCCCATTTTTAAACGGAATCGCCTCAAGTTGCGTTAGGTCTGACTTAGTCATCTGCCACACTTAGTCTCTTCCTCCAGCAAGTACCTGTCTGTGTGGGGGATTATTCCCGACACTGGAGATGAGGCAGTGAAGGAAACAGGATGAAGGGCCCATCCTCATGGGGCTTTTGCTCCAGCGAGAGCGGGAGACAGACCAGCGACCTAGTAGATGCAGACTAGGTCGGACGACAGCATGCTGGGGAGAGAAATCAGAGAGCAGGGAAAGTGAAAGCCAGTGAGGGAGACGCCATCGTAAGTGAGGGCTCCTCTTCAAATAAATGGCTTGGAGCTGAATGTCAAAGTCAGTGTGGCTTCTCAGAGTGACAGCACTTCTTCGGTGTCAAGGGTCAGCCCTCCACACAGCTTGGGCCCTATCTGTGCCCAGAAATCCCCCTGTGTGTAGGCCCAGGCATTGACTGTAACCATCAGTGAGTAGAACAAAGTTAGTTAAATTTGTAAGGGGTTTTTCTTTAAAGCAGTAATCTGTAAATGTTTTTCCCAATTACTCCTCTCATTTAAAAACAAAGTTGCAGCATCTCAATTTCATTATTTGTATTAATTAATTAATACACTGACGACATGTGCTACTGTACTAATAATATTTTATGCTCTCTATAAAGCAAACACAAAAATAAAAAGGCCAAGAGTGAACACAGATATAAAAATAAGACCCAATATTTTCATCTTGTACCCACAACATATCATCTTGTGTACCCCACTTTGGGACTCCTGTTCTAATGTATGAAAATAGTAAATTTTATTTTTGGATAAGGACACATTTGTCTAGAGATCACCAGATATTTGCCTCTCAGGAATGTTTTAAGATTTGGAAAAAGGGGAAATTGATCAGAGGTATAGGGTGGGAGAAAGGAAGAAAAGAAAAGGGAGATAATGAGAAAAAGGGGTCAAATAAAATTTTAAAAAGATAGGAAGAGAGATAAAATGAAGGGAAAGAAGGAAGGAAAAAGAAAGAAGTTAAAAAAAAAAGAAAGGGAGGAAGGGAGAGAGGAAGGGAGAGACAGAGACAGAGATAGAGACAGAGACAGAGACAGAGAGAGAGAGAGAGATTGAAAGGCAGGCAGGCAAAGAGTAAAGAGAAAATGTCCCCCAGATGCCACTGGAAAGAGGCAACGTAGATGCTCTCTGCTGGCCTTTGCCCAGTCCTCACAGGGTTGTAAGAATGTTCTGTCACAGTCTGTAGGCTGGACCTTGGCCTCTTTCCACAGGTTTGGAATCACCAGCTAATGAAGTGGATATTGTTTTCTGGTCCATCTCTCTTCCCCCGTGGCTAGTTGCCCTCGGGGGCCCTCACTTAGCAGTGGTGTCAGGAGTGATGCGGAGGCTGCCTTTTTCCCATCACTGTCCGCATACCTCATTAACTTCTCCTTGAAGCTGGAGATGACCAATATGGATCAGAAAAGCCGACAGGTTCTTCAGAGAGCAGAGGAATGCACAGTTTCCCCGAAGTTCCTGCCCCAGGAGTCCCGTCCTTTAGGATAGGGGAGACAGTCTTCTGGTTTACAGAGCCAACAGAAGAAAGTCATGTTCGAAGCTCTCAGAGAAGCTTGAACGCTTTTTTCTGTTTAGAGATTTGCTTTAAAAACAAAGGAATGCATCAAGGGGCTTCAATGGAGATCTAATCAAAGAATACAAAATAAAAGATTACAAAAATACTATTCAAAATTACACAAAATAAAAATTCAAGCAAAGTTTATTGAATGAAATATTCCTATTTCAAATTTGATCTAGCCTTGGGCCAGGAGGCATGCAATATTTGTTGAGCAAATGAATAAATGAATGGTAAATTTTCATAATAATCCTGTGACGATACAGGTGGGGAGTGTCTTCATGGAACTGAGGAGACTAAGACTCAACAAGTCAAATGCCCAAGGTCACGCAGTGAGTAAGCATTGGCAAGGGCCTGTCCTCCGCTGTCAAGCTGACCCCTGCCCTCAGGATTCACACCACCCAACAGGTGGTCCTGGGGCCCAGGACAGCCCCACTGACCCTTAAGCCCACTGTTTTCACTATTGTCTTCCATTTCTCATTATTAAATATTTTTCTAATCTATGTGAACTTTCACTTTTTTAAAAAAAGACTTTTTTTTTTTAAATTAGAAAACTAATTAACATTGCCATATAATCCAGCAATTCCACTTCTGGGTTTATACCCAAAGGAACTGAAAGCAGGGTCTTGAAGAGAGCTGCACACCCATGTTTATAGCAGCATTATTCACAACAGCCCAAAGGTGGAAGGCACTCAAGTGTCCTCAGTGGATGAATGGATAAGCGAAATGTGATATATCCATACAATGCAATATTATTCCGCCATAATGAGGAATGAAATTCTGAGACATGTTACAACATGGATGAACCTTGAGGACATTCTGCTAAGTGAAATAAGCCAGTCACAAAAAGACAAAAATACTATATGATTCCACTTACATGAGATACTGAGAACAGTCAAATTCATAGAAACAAAAAATAGAATGATGGCAGCCAGGGGCAGGGAGAAGTTGGGAGAGGGGGAGTGGGGAGTTACTGTTTAAGGTGTGTGGAGTTTCAGTGTTGCAAGAAGAAAAAGTTCTGGAGAAAGATGGTGATGATGGTCGCACAACGATGTGGATGTATTTAATACCACTGAAATGTATGTTTTAAAATGGTTAAGATGGGAAACTTTATGTTTGTTTTCCTACAATTAAAAAAACCCATAACAGACATTATAAAAACTTCAAACACTCAGAACTGTATAAAGTAAAAAGAGAGTCTCCTTTCTCACCTATTTACTACCTGCTTCCCAAGCCCCAACTGCCTCTCTTTCTCTAAACAATTGCTATTGTACATCTGTTTTCTTCACGTATGCTTACACAGATGTGTGTGTGTGTGTGTGTGTGTGTGTGTGTGTGTGACTTTTAAAAACCAAAACAGGATTCCTGATTCCTTCTCTTCCGTTGTAATCTCCCAAGAGGAGCCTGTAAGCGCATGGGCAGTGGGTATGAATTTTCATTCCACCCCTGCTGACTGAGACCATGGGCTACTGACCTAACCTCTCTAAATCTCAGTTTGTTCATCTGAAAATAGGCACACTGTAATTGTTGGCACTTAATGAAGAGTGACAGATGCTTGGCACATAGGAAACATATAATAAGGGCTGTCTTTGGTTGTTCTTCTCTGGAAGTTTCTCCCATGACCTGGGCTCTGGGAGCAGTCAGGGCTCAAGGAAGTCTGCAGTGAAGGAGGTGAGGGAGGACCTTCTAGGAGGTGCTATAGTCATACTGGCAATGTGTGTATCATCTTTTCCTAGAGGCTCTAGCTAAAAACAGGTTATTAAGAAGGCGCTATCTTTATCTTTCCAGCAACCAAGAGAAGCTGTTGCAATATAGATATCCTTTTCAAAATAGTAGGTCCCCAGAGTGAAAACTCACAATGTAAACTTTTAGGAAGAGGGGACAGAGCAGAGTCCAGAAAATATTTAGGATCCAGGGCAATAGATAGGTAAGTATCGGAAGATCCTGGGGTAGTGAAATGTTTGCAGCGCTTGGAGTCAAGAGACCTGAGTTCGAGTTCTGCCTTCCAGATGTGTATAACCTTGAGTCATGCATACCAGAAACTCTTTGAGCCTCAGTTTCCTCATCCAGAAAGTGGGCATCATATTACACGCAGCATTGCTGTGAGGATTGAAGTGAAGACTATGTAAAAGTACTCGAGGCTCTAAGCAGATGTAAATGACTATTACCGACTTTTCGTATCAACGGATTTGTGTCAGGGTCCTGCCACACAGGCCTATGCAATACTGGAATTTCTTTTTGTATTTTAAGAATGTAAATAACTTTCTTTTTTCATTCTTGGTAATATATAATCATTGTGAAAAATTAAAGGAAAAATGAGAGAGAGCGTTTCCTTAATCTCAAGTGCTGTTGATACTTTTTAACCCTTAAAGACATCTCAATACATTAAGTGAAAGAAGGTTTGAGATGTTTTTATATCTTGATTCCGTTTATGGCTTACGAATTACCGCCCATTAAGTATTAGTAATGAGAACAAATAGCGAGACACTACATTAAGATCATATGATCTTTTGGGGCTTTTATAACCCTGAAATATTATCAACTATTTCTAAAGAGGCCTCATATATTTAAACTAGAATTGTGTACTAGTTAGGATCTAAGTTCCACATAGCTAAAAATGGAGACAAAATAGTGAAGATTAAATTAGATAATGCACAGTGACGTCACAGAGTGAGCCTTCAATAAATATTAGCTGCTGTTACTGTCAATAATAATACATTAAAGTTATTTTGTTCCCTGCTTCTGTCAAAGAACTTGCTTACTGATTACTCTGATTAACCCGTGATTACCTGAGATAAGTACAGTAGATGGTTTTAGGAACTAGGAGTCTGAGTAGAGCAGAAGTAAGGATGATTGTGTAAAGGCCCTTTGAAGGTCGTGAGCGGTGGGCGGTGATGGGGAGGTAGTCAGGCTGGGCAACGGGCCTGGGATTTCTAACCTGCGGTTATCCACTGTGGCTTCGTTGGTCTAAACTTTAACTCCTATTATTGAGATTTCATGTGACTTTCTCCCCATCTCCCTGTCCCAAGCTCCTTTAGTGCTACTGCCAGATTTGCTAATATGTGAGGAAATAGTACTTTATTTTCCCTCTCTGCCAATAACAGGAAACTTACTGCATGAAAACATCTTACAATTCCAGAGCAAAGATATTTTTTCCATTTAATTTAATTCGGAAGTCCTTCCTCTACCTCTATCAGATAAAGGGGTTTTGGAAATGTATACGCAACATTTGGGACAGAACAAGAGGCATATGGTTTTTTCATGTTTAAAAGTTATTTTTATTTTTATTTTTTGAGGAAGATGAGCCCTGAGCTAACTGCTGCCAATCCTCCTCTTTTTGCTGAGGAAGACTGGCCCCGAGCTAACATCCATGTCCATCTTTCTCTATTTAAAAGTTATTTTTTAAAAAGCATTTGCTACCACAGAGAATTTCTCCTGTTTCATGGAAAAGCTGTTAAAATACATGCACACACACACACGCCTCCCAACTTTCAATGAATGGTATAAATAACAATTGTGACTTTAACCACAACAAAAATGTGTCACTTTTTAGGTGGTGTTTGAGGTTTCCCTTCTAAAAGCTATTTCGAGGAGCCAAGTTTTGGTTTTGGGTTTTCCTCCGACCACTGGTAACTGACTAAGGACTCCAGCCTGTTTACCCGAAGAGCTTTAGATATGGTTATTTGTGTGGCATTGTATCCTGGCCTTCAAATATTTGCCAGGAGGTTTGGTGGCAAATGTCTAGACCAGTGCAAACACTGCAGGCCCCAGAGAAATCCAAGAGGCTTAAAGGACCATTCAAGAACCTCTGCTCTGTCCTCTCGTCGCTACAAGGAAGCCTTCTGAATCTTTGTCAGCCTGGAGGAGCCTGTTGAAGAGACTTAGGTGTGTCCAAGTCAAGGAAAGGATCCTGACTTTACCACCACTGGTTTCATCCATCCTACCTCTATGAGAGGGACAGTGGAAAGCCATTGACCTAAGAGTCAGAAACGCTCAAGACCAGCCCTAGATCTGATACTCACTTGCTGGGTCACGTCGGCAAGTTACTGGCCCTCTCTGGGATCTGGTTTTCTCAGTTCTAAAAGGAGGTGGTTGAGCAAAATGATCTCTAAGTTCCCTTTCTTTGATCCTGTCTTTTAAGTATCTCTTGGGTGTAGTCATTGGACCAGGCTGGCAGTGGAAGATATAAAGAAAAACAAGATACCTCTGTCTAATCCTTCAGCAAATCCTGTTGGATCTTCCTTCAGAATAAAGCCACAATCTGACCACTTCTTGGCATCTCCATCAACATCCTCTCAGTCACACCAGTCGTCTTTTCTTTGGTTTAATCTGGCCCCTCTGCTGCTGGCCTTGCTCCCTACAGCCTATTCCCCACACAGCAGTCAGAGGGGTTTTGTTAAGTCAAAAGTCAGATCATGTCCTCCTCTGCTGAGAAGTACCCCAATGGCACCCATCTCACTCGGAGCAAAAGCCCTGCGTGAGGCCCTTGACTCCAGCCGCAGCGCCTCCTTGCTGTTGCTGGACACAGCAGACACATTCCTGCCCCCGGGCGCTGCCCTGAGGACGTGCTTCCCCAGATATCTGCACGGCCCGCTCTTCTCCTCCCTCAAGTCTTGACTAATTTTTCATCTTCTCCGTGAGGTGTTTCCTGTCCGCCTTGATGGAAATGGTAGCCCGGCCCCTCCTTGCTATCCTCTAGCCCCATGCCCTTGCTTTTTCCTTCTTCTTCAAAGCATTTAGCATCACCTGACAAGCTGTGTGTTGAACCAATTCATTCTGTTTATTGTCTGTTTCCTCAACGGGATGTAAGTCCCAGGCAGACAGAGTTCTTCTATCGAGGGGAGCGAGGGAGGTCTGATTCATTCACTGCTGTAACCCCAGCATCTAGAACACTGCCTGGCACTTAGTGGGTCTCAGTAAAATGTCTTTTGAGTGAATGAATGAATGAATGAAACTTCCCTGGCCCATGACAGGCATTTGCATTTCAGCCCTGCTAGGCCTCATCTTTTCCTGATCTGCAGAGCAGATCATTTGTGTCTCAGTCACATGGCCATTCTTCCGAGTCTGGTTCACTTATCACTGCCTCTTCCCCTGAGCTCAGCTCCTGCCTGAGAAGCTCTCCAAAGAGGCTCGTGGGGATGCGCTGCAGCCGTGGCAGCTTCTAACCTAATCCCACATTCTGTAAACTTCGTGAGGGCCATTTACTCAGGTGTCATGCTGACTCCTCCATAAGACACTGTCTTCACTACAACACTCTCATTTTTAGGAGTCACCCAGCTGCTAAAGGTCAACCCTTCCACTTATTGAATGTTAAGTATTCAAATGTGCCAGACTGTATGGGAAATGTTCAGCCAGCAATGAAATGACAGTGAATCAGGGCAAGGGAGAAAGCCTATATTAATGCCCTTCCTTTTCCTCCTCTCTAAAGAGCCTCTGTTTCTGGATTGAGGACAGGGCAGGAGCACAGGAGGAGAGGCAAGGCTATTCATTTTGTAATTTGCAAAAAAGGAGTCATTTATCAAGGTTTCTGCTTGAGGTATTTAATGGTAGAATTGGCATTGAAAATTTCTTTAGGGGTAATGTTGCTGATTAAAGATGGAGCATGCTCTCTCATTCTGTGAATGAGGAAACTGCCACATGAAGAGGGGTCACGGTTTTCCAAGGACAACAGCAACCCAATCAATTCTACCCCTCATTTCCAAGGACAGTCATGTTCGCCTCCATCTACCTGAAGTGTTCCAGACAGTCTCTGGAGGGGTATGCCCGCATGAAAGTTCCCCACCATTGAGAGAAAGAATAAGAAGTGAAACTCACCTATTACTCAAGTCTCCAGCAGTGTTGAATCGAGGTGAGAGCAGAGCTGGCAGAGCTGGGAAGTACTTTAGAAGTGGCATGGGTGTCCCAGCTGGAATGGTCCTTAGAGGTCATCTAGAGCAACCTTAGAGGTCATTTGCACATGGGGAAGCTGGGGTCTAGAGGATCATGACCCGGCCCTGGCCACATGGGGAGCTGGTGACTGGAGAGGAGCCAGAATTCTCCCGTCTTGAGTCTCCATGTGGAGTTATGTCCAGGGTCCTTGAATAACCTTGGTGACCTGTTGGTCTCATAGTCTCATTTTCCAGATGAGGAAACAGAGACCAGTAAGGCAGAAAGAGCAATGAGGCCAAGGAGGACTTAGGAGGCCGGAGAAGATATTTGAAATGGACTTTCATCCCTTCCAGTTCTCTTGGGGTTATTTAAGCAGGATTTTCAGTTCTTTTTGTCTTCCTTTCCTTCAGTGTCAGAGTAATTTATACAGCAATTTCGTCTAGTCCCTGTGGAAATGGTCTTGCGAACTTGAAAAACAATGCCTAAATTCACTGAACCAAGTTAGCTTCTTGTACTGTCTCTTCTGTTCCATGCCAGTGTTTCTGTCCAGAAGTGAGCTCAGAGTAGGGAGAGGTACAGTGGACTCCCCCAGAACCATAGCTTAGCAATGAGAAAAGAGGGACGCCTAGAACAGTCTTCCCAAAGTGGACCAGCTCAAGGTCCTTGGCACACAGCAGGTGCTTAACAAACGATTGTTGGATTGCCTCGTTAGGTGCCACGCTGGAAAACTTGTAAGTTGTCAATTTCACAATTGACTAGTGGATGAGTTTATTGATCACCCAACTGCTCTATGTCCAGAATTATACTTGCAATTGTGTAATAGTCAAGAGACATATGTGTGTTTTTAGTCTTATCCTTGGGGGCCTTGAACTCTCATTGGGAAGTCAGTTCAATCAAATGTGACATATATTGAGCAAAATATAAGACAGTTCCCATATAAGAGCATATAACATTGATAGGATTACAGGAGTGGATTTAAAAACAATCTCTCTTCATCATCATGCCAACGTCATAGTCATGATGGTGATAATTATAGCTGCCTTTTTTTGAGCAGTTACTGGTTACTATAGTCACTATTGGGTACATGCTAAGCACTCTACAGATCTTGTCCCACTTAACCTGCACAACAAACCTGCTGGGTTGATGCCCAAGGTCACATAGTATAGTGCAGAGCCAGAATTTGAACCCAGGTCCATCTTGTTCCAAAGCCCTGTTCTTAGTGTTGACACCTACAGCCCATACTCAGCCTTCTGCCCCACTCTTGGCCTCTGTGTGTCTGTGGTTTCTTTAAACATGACCCAAAGCTCTTTTAAACTCTCTCTTCTCATCCTCTGGCCACCATGTCTGATCCAGACCAGTGGTTCTCAAACGTACATCGTGGGGTCCAGATGAGTGAGAAAGAAAGGGGAACTGCTCATGACCTGCGGCCCATTTGCTTCCACCCCAGCTGGGAGTGAGGGTCACAAGTGAACCTTGTCCCCATGTTATCAGTCAGGTGGAAAAAGCTGAGAACCACTGTTCCCACTTTGCCTATGCCCTTCCTGTGTTCCTGTCTTCAACCTTGCTCTCCTGAAGTCTACCTTAAATGCTAGGGATCAAATCATCTCTACAGCTCGAGGGAGCCAAGTCTCCTTGATTTACCAGCAGTCTCCCAGGTTCCTCAGTAGCTCCCAGTTCCTGACCCAGGTGTTTTTCCCTAGTGGGGTTCAGACGTTGTGGGTGCCAAATCAGTGCTCCACCTGGTGGTTATGCCTGGGAATTGCAGCTCTCCTGTTCTGCAGTCCAGGGCCTAAGGACAACTGAGCCCCCAGCATAGTGCTGGGTTTCAATCCCGCTCTTCTCCTACTCCTATACTCGTTCAGAGAGTCTCCCAGTTTAATGTGGAAGGACATCAAGTTGACAGCCCGTTTGACCTCCTCAAATTACTACCGTGGCTTCTGGGTGCTTTGAAATTAAAATCACTCAGATAGACTACTACTGCTATTAATACCACTATTAATACCACCACCACTACCACCACTATTCATGCCACCACCACTACCACCACTATTAATATCAGCACCACTACCACCACTATTCATGCCACCACCACTACCACCACTGTTCATGCCACCACCATTACCACCACTATTCACGCCACCACCACTACCACCACTATTCATGCCACCACCACTACCACCACTATTCATGCCACCCCACCACTACCACCACTATTCATGCCACCACCACTACCACCACTGTTCATGCCACCACCACTACCACCACTGTTAATACCACCAGCACTACCACAACTACTACCACTGTTGCTGCCGCTGCTACTGCTGCTCCCGAAGACTTGCTGGGTGCTGGGCTCACAGGAGTTTACTTATATTATCTCGTTTAACTCTCACAACAACCCTTGAAGTCGGAGGTATTATTATCTCTATTTTACAGATAAGATAACTAAGTCTTGGAGAGTCCCAGGAGTTGTCTTGCTAGTAAGAGGGGAGTCAGGATATGAATCCAAATTGCCTGACATCAGAGCCCATGCACTTAACCACCCTGCTACGTGGCCTTACAGTGGGAGGGGCTGACATCAGCTTTCGAGTCAGGGAGACCTGGCTCAGACTTCCCCCCTTGCTGGGTAACTGGACGAGTTAGTCTCATCGGTAAAATGTGATTTCCACTTGCGTGTATAGGGTTCTTTTGAGGATTAAATGAGAGACTGCATATGAAACATGGGACAGAGAAGCTGCACATAACCCGCCCGACTCCCAGGGAGCCTAACAGACCTTCTATCCTGCGACTCTCCTCCCCCAGCCAACAACGGGTCCTCTGCAAACGTTTGTGGGGTGGCTCACTCTCTCCTCAGGCCGTGCAAACCACTTGTTACTCATTCGTTCATTTACTCATTTCTCACGCAATTATTGAGCACCCACTGAATGCCAGCTTAGTGCTTGGGCCCTGGGGGATGAGACAGTGGGGAAAGCAGCTAGGGGCTCTACCCTTGCAGAGTGTGCCCTGGTGGAATTTTCTGCGTGCAGACTCCAGGGTATGCAAAGAACAGCGTGGACGGGCAAGGCACGTAGCATCTAGTGAGTTTGGAAAGAGGTAAAACAAGGACGTCAATGACCAGGCACAATGAAGATTCAGATAAAGGTCTTAAGAGACTGGGGAATGGAGAGCTGAAGGGGAGAGAATGCTCATCAAAGGAAAGAGAAATTCCATTGGGTGGATGGATCAGGCCAAGCTCGTTTATGTCCCTGTGAAGGGAAAGGAAATGGCCAGAGGTAGCAGCCTGGAGGTGTGGGGGCTGGTAATGTTAGTAACGCAATTCAGCAATAAGCAGGGCTTGAAGCTCAGCTGGGCAAGTTTTTTAACCTCTTAAACCTCAGTTTTATCTTCTGTGAAATGGAAGAAAAACCAATAGTATCTACCATAGCATTAAGTCAGTTAATACAAGAGGAGCTCCCCAACTGCGTGTCTATGGTAAGCACTCAATTATATTAGTTATCAGCTTTCTTTTATGAGAAGGGCTAAGACAGTGCCGAGAACATGCTAACTACTCAGGATGCAGCTCTTATGCTTCCTTTTGTCCAGGGCCTGCCACAACCCCAGCTACCATACCCCTAACCTATAAGTCAAGTGGGTGTTTCATGAGTTTATGAATTTTTATGAGGTTCTATTTTTGCAATTTCATGTAATGCTCCAGTGCCATTGGACACGTCAGCTCCCGACCTTTCAGTCGGCGAGGCACTTCCCATAAGCAGAGCCATGAGAGCACACTGGTTTTCTCCTTGGCTGGGAGGTTGTTTGGTGCTCTCCCTCCCTCCTCCCCCATTTGAATAGTGATGTCATATTCCAACATCCTCTCACCTCTACTGAAAAAGACCTACCCATAACTCCCTCCTGGGTGCTCAGCCATCCCCCAGAGGGGAAATTGTGGTTTCAGCAAGGTGCAGGCATCATGAAACCGAGAGCGAACTGGCAGGGCCGAGAAGTTACTCAAAGGTAGGAGAGAGACAAAAACACCCACGTGTGTTTATTAAGCTCGAGTCAGGTTTTTTTTTAATTTTTAAGGCCTGCTGTTAAGACATCGGTATAACATTTAAGGAAATAGAAATAGAATAGAATAGAAATAGAATAAAGCACCCACCCGTTTTTCCCCCCAAATGCTACCCAACTATTTTCCTCTGTGACCGCTTTCAGTTTTCACACATATTTTTATGAAGTTATAATCATACTGTAGGTTTAATTCAGAGTCCTTCTCTTTCCTTTAGTGTTATTTCTGGAAGGCCTTTTCTACGTTGCTGCATCGTCTTCACGCTTATCATGGAAACTATTGCATCATGGCTCATTCCTGAGACTCGCTCCTCCAGGGTCTCGGTCCCAAGCAATCCCAGGGTTGAGTGGAATAGTCACAAAGCCTTCCATTCAAGCCTTGGTTCTGCCATTTGCTACCATGTGACCTTGATTCACTTGCTGCCTTGTACTCTGAGCCTCAGTTTCCACAACTGTGACAGAGCTGCTGTGAGGCTTAGAAGCATGTCAAGACCTGTCAGAGAATTTCTTCAACAAATGGCAGCTGTTAATAGAGATGTGCTGTTGTTTACCTTATTGTTGGGTAGTTCTAAATAACCCCACACTTGTTCTAAATAAGCGCACCACATCTTTCACAAATTTTCTTCTCCTTTTGACTTCTCTTTCGGGGAACAGTCCCAGGAATGGGATTATTTAGCCCAAGGGCGTAGATATTTTTGTGTGTTTTGATATGCAATGCCAGTTTGCCTTATAGAAAGCTGATACCAATTCACCTGGTTGTTGGCAACGTAACCTGTATTTGATCCAAAGCTAGCAGCCAAAGAAGGTGTGGGGACTGGTGACGTTATTAATGCAATTCAGCAATAAGCAGGTTCTGTAGGAACCGAGATGCAGCCCTTAGTGGAATTTTGATGTTGGAAGCCAGGAATTTGTAAGACAGTGTGGAAGTAACAGAAATTAGCCTGAGCATAGTTACAGACCAACTAAAGGCAGATAGATACTCACTATCTGGGTGTTTGTTAAAGCATGTGATCCAGTAGGGCTCAAGTATTTGATATTAAAACATGACTCTTACTAAATTTGTTTCTGGTTTAAAGCCTAAAACAGGGGCCAGCCCCTTGGCTGAGTGATTAAGTTCATGCACTCCGCTTTGGCAGTCCAGGGTTTCGGAGGTTCGGTTCCTGGCCGCGGACCTAGCACCACTCATCAAGCCATGCTGAGGCGGCGTCCCACATGGGAGAAACGGAAAGACCGACAACTAGAATATATAACTATGTACTAGGGTTTGGGAAGAAGAAGAAGAAAAAAGCCTAAAACAGTCTTTCTGCTTAAGCCTTTCATTTGTGGCTAACTTTCTTCCTCTGAACACTGCATCTCTAGTTCTTTTCTTGGACAGTTTCTTAAACTGTTGAAAACAAGTTGTTCTACTCATCTATTCTTGATTTTTATAATACCCTGAAGCTACTGCTTTGCTGGTTTTCATATTCCACTTAGCCAAACAGTAAAGCTCAGTTCACAAGCGCTGTTCTCCCATTTAAAGGGTGTGGAGAGGAGTGCTATGATATTTTCGTTTACACTTCGTGGTTTATACCATCCATCTTCAGTGTGGCGGAGAGAGCACTGAGCTGAGGATTGCTTGATCTGGGTTCAGGGGCGGGTTCTCTCAGTACCTCACAGTGTAATTTGGGGCACATCACTTCCCCTCCCCCACATTCTGATGCCCTCCTCCATGGAGACTCCTGCTGCGGAGTCCATGTTACTGGTGACTGACGGGAATATAGCCCTTGGGCCAGAGTCTCCTTAAATTATTTTTTCATTTTTAAGTGTTATGATTATCTGATTTCCCAAGTTCAAGGGTATGGTTTCCTTGGCTCTGCCCTGCCCATCATCCACCTCTACCGTTCTGCAGCCCCAGTGGGAACTCCTGCAGGAGTCCACACCTTTGAGTTGAAGATGTTGAGCTAGATAATATTGAAGGTTTCCATCTAACTCTTATTTCCAAAAAAGATTCAGTGAATGTTGGAACTGATCCAGGAAAAACACTTGGGCATTGAAAAGTATTTAAACAATTGGGCATCGAAAAGTACCATATTTCTTAACAAGGGTTGGAGAGGATGTGGAGAAACAGGTACCCTCACACATTGCTGGTGGGAATGTAAAGTGGTGCAGCCACTATGGAAAACAAGTATGGAGATTCCTCAAAAAGTTAAAAATAGAAATACCATATGATCTGGCTATTCCACTTGTGGGTATTTATCCAAAGAAGATGAAAACACTAATTCAAAAAGATATATGCACCCTTATATTCACTGCAGCATTATTCACCATAGCCAAGACTTGAAAACAACCTAACTGCCTATCAACAGATGAATGGCTAAAGAAGATGTGCTATATATGGACAATGGAATACTACTCAGCCATAAAAAGATTAAATCTTGTCATTTGTGATAACAAGGATGGACTTTGAGGGTAGTATGTTAAGCAAAATAAGTCAGACGGAGAAAGTCGAATACAGTATGATTTCACTCATAAATGGAAGATAAAAACAACAACAGCAAACAAACACATAGATACGAGAATAGATTGGTGGTTACCAGAGGGGAAGGGGTGAAGGGGCAAGGGTGAAAAGGGTAAAAGGGCACATTTATATGCTGACGAATGGAAACTAGACTTTTGGTGTTGAACACAACGTAGTCTATATAGAAGTTGAAATATAAAGACGTATACCTGAAACTTACATAATGTTATAAACCAACGTTACCTCAATAAAAAATGAATTTAAAGCTCCAAAAAATATATAATTTCAAGTTAACCAGAAAAAAAAGAAAGAAAACCACAATATTTCTTCTCTTAAGCTTGATGATGATAATTGGAAACAAACTGTGTCCATCAGTAGAGGATAGCTAAGTAAATTGTAGCACATTCACAACATGAAATGTTTTCGTGGCCATTAAAAATGTGAGAGTTTGAAATAGCAAGGAAAAAGACAATGTTCAGTGATAAAATCAAGTATGATGTCAAGTAAGTAATGAAATAATGGCTGTGTATAGAAAAAAACTGGAAGGAAATGTCCAAATTATCTATAATGCTTTTCTCTGGGTATTCAGGTTTTGGATAATTTTATTTTTTCAACTTTTCTATATTTTACTAAATTTTATATAATTTATTTCTATTTTTTTATAATCAGAAAAAAATTTTTACTCCGGCTTTATAAAATTTTTGAAGCTGCTTTAATCTAACCAGAAATTAAATTGCCCAAGTTTAAAATTTTCTACTATTAGAAGGTAAGGAAAGAACAGTCAATTAGGACAGGAAAATAAATATGTGAATGAGAAAAATGGGCAAAATTTCCCCATTTTGACAAAAATAAAACTACTCAGCATGATATATGAAAGAGTTTTGAATTTGAGTCAGAGAATATGGGTTCAAATCCCAGTAGAATTCTGGCTGAATGGCCGTGGGCATAGTTAATTAATATCTCTAACCCTCAGTTTCATCATTTATAAAACATCCCTCTCAGGATTGTTGTAAGATCAAATGAAACAATGCCTGTGGAACTCTTCTGTAAATTGTTAACTGTTATATGGAAGGTTAATAACTGAGGATAAAAAGGAAAGGAGCCCTCTTTCCTTTCCTTTGTAAAGAAAATAGCAGTGCTTTTCAAACCGAGGGTCCTGACCCATTAATAGGTCATAAAATCAATTTGTTGGTTCATGAACAGAATTTGTTTTTTTAAAAAAGAATATAATGGAAAATGCCAGAGTGTGTTGCAGAGTAACGTCATTTTTTGTGAAATATACATACCAGGTTATGATGTAAAACATGTTTCTTCCTGCCCTGAGGACCTAAGATGACTGGATAGATAGAGAGTGCGTCTTCTGCTTTCAGGTCAATACCCATGGGGAAACCAGCGCATGAGACACAACAGAATGGGCGTCTGGGGCTTCTGAGTCAGTTTCAGGAGGTGAGGGGAAGTTAAAGCGGGGGATGGTTTATCTACCGCATGGTATTATAATATTTACATTTGTATCATGCTCTGCCACTTTTAAATGTCTTAGCGTGCGGGATCCATCCTTCCTTCTTTCCAAAAAAAATATTTATTAGGCACCCAGTGTTATGGACTGAATTATGTCCTCTGCCTAAATCTGTATGTTGAAGCCTTAACCCCCAATAGGACTGTATTTGGAGATAGGGCCTTTAAAGAGGTAATTAAGGCTAAATGAGGTCATAAGAATGGGGTCCTAATCCAATACCACTGGTGTCCTTATAAGAAGAGGAAAAGACACCACGGGTACGTTTACACAGAGAAAAGGCCTTGTGAAGACAGGGAGAAGGCGGCCATCAACAAGCCAAGGAGAGGCCTCAGGAGAAACTAAAGCTGCTGACACCTTGATCCTGGTCTTCCAGCCTCTGGAACTGTGAGAAAATGAATTTCTGTTGCTTAAGCCACTCCATCTGTGATATTTTGTTACAGAGGCCCTAGCAAACTATAGTATACCTCCTACGTGCCAGGTGTGGTCCTAGGTCCTGCGGGATCCAGAAAAGAAGAGATCAGGTCCCTGTCTTCCTGGAGACAGATATACAGATAACCACATAAATGCAATACGTTAACTGCAATAGAATGCTAAGTGCAGCTCAAGGTCCAGCGGGCTCAGAGGCAGCTGTCTCTAAGTCTTCCCCAGGGAGTCAGGGGCAGCGTCCCAGAGGAGGAAATTCTAGAGGCTGTAAGGATAAACCTCATTCCTATTTTCTGACGCTGTTAATACCAGGTCTTAGATCAAAGCACAAGTCCCTGATCTGGATACCTGCATTTCTGATCTCTGATTCCTAATACATACCCTCTAAGTGCTGCTGTAGATGTATCTGTGACACTACACAGGAGCTGCAATGGTTTTAAAGAGACATGTGGAGGAGACCACCAAGAGGCTCTAATGGAGGGACACTCAGGGCTAATGTAGCTTGTTGACCAGCTTGTTGAACGTGGGGAAGGCACAGAAGTGGGAGAGACTGAGCTCACAGAGACGTGGATCTGACTTCTGCACAGAGAATTAATTCTTGTCCTCTCCATGCACAGTCCTCTGTAAGCCGTTGGAGATTTTTCTTCGTGAGTGATATAGCCCCCCTTGGAAGATCTGAGCTTTAGATGGCAAAGCCTGGGCTCTCTCCCAAAATCCTACTCCAAATCTTTATTCTCTATGTGAAGGGTCTGCCAGCTCTTTCTGTAAAGAGCAAGATGGTAAATAGTGCTGGCCTCGAGCACCATCTAGTCTGGCCAACTACTGGACTCTCCCATTGTGGTGCAAGAACGGCCACAGTTAATATGTAAACAAATGAATGTGGCTGTATACCAACCACATTATATTTGTGGACACTGAAATTTGAATTTCGTATAATTTTCACATCTTGAAATGTTATTTTTCTTTTGTGCATTTTCTTTAACCATTCAAAAATGTACAAACCATTCTCAACTCACGGGATATACAAAACTGTGGGCTGTAGTTTGCCCGCCCCTGACTTTCATGGCTGCATACATTTTTCATGAAGTTGGTGCTTTTTTCCAGGGAATCCAGGGAATTCTAATAGCATCAAAGAGAAAGTTAAGGAAGATGAGTTTGCTTTACAGCTTTTGAGCTTTCATAAATCAGTTCTGAAGTTCTCTATGACAATATGCCAAGGGGATTTTAATAAAAGAATTCATCTCTGTATTTGAATAAAAGCATTTAAAATATCCTAGGGGTATTTGCATGGTGACTTGGGGGCATCCCTTCCCCTCGTCGGGCCTTGGTTTTCGCATTTGTAAATGGGTGGGTTGATTTAGGTAACTGCTCAGTCCCTCCCTCTCTGAAATTATCCGTGTCTCTGAGAGTGGCCCCCGCCCCATGCTAGTGTCCAGGGTTGCTACAGCACTGCTGCGCTCTGCCTCTGACTGTGAATTGGAGCCTGTAGACTTTGTGGCGCTCCGCTCAGTCTCGCTGATCTGCCTTGTTAATCTTGAGGAAAGAAAGGATTAAATATACAGAATTGGAGAGCCGGGCCCTTCGCATCTTTCTTGACAACCAAATTTGGGTAGCCCCTTCAAGGAACTTCCTTCCTCATCTTTGTTCTCTTTCCCAGCCCATTTCAAAGAGCCATTGGGAGAACTCACTGTCAGATTTGGTGTGTCCCTTCTGCAGGGGAGCAGTACAGGCTCTGGGTACCCACGCAGCTCTGGGCTGGCCCAGGGGACCCCATCTCAGTTTCTCTTGCAGGAAGTGACTACAGTCTGAGGGCTCCAACATTGTTTATAGGCCACATTCATTACCAGTGAAAGAAAAATGCCCAGGGCAACGTAATTAAATGTAGATGAGATTATTACTGGAAAAAGTTCTTGTTTTTATTTCTTTCTTCTTTAAGAAAAAACCCAACAGGCTCAGGGAATCAGAGTAGCATAGTGAAGGGGCTCTAACTCTAGAACAACACCAGCCAAGGGTGTGAAAACTAATAGGCAGATGGCCAGCCCCTATCACCACAATTTCCCTGTCTTCCCAACACTTTATTAAGAATTCAGGCATTTGTAGCCTTTCTAGCACAGTTTCTCTGAGCAGGTGGGCTCAGAGGAACCAGAGAGGCCGAAGTCTGTGCCAATGTAATCTGATTAAATGACTTGGTCCAGCTATGGCCCCAACGCTGCAGCAGCATTTGGGGTGCATGAGAGGATGGGATTTCTGGGCTCATGAATGGGCCTGACTGAAGTAGGCTGCCTTGGTACAATTTTGCTTGAAGACTCAGAAAAAAAATATTGTTGGCATTAGTCGCTAGAGAAGGAAGTGACTGACCTGCAAGATAATACATTAAAGCTCATTTTCTGTAGTTAACCCAGGGAAATAGTTGGTTCTTCTTTTTCCCATGCACCTTGAATCTTATAGACAGACAGGTCTTCACCATGACCACACTGTATTTCTTGTCTGTATTATCCTGTAGCCTCTGAGCTCTGAGCTTTGAGTCTCAACTTTTTTAAAGTCTTTCTTAACCTTTTTTGTTCTTTTTCCAATTCATCCCTTCCAACCTCCATCGCCTGTGTACGTAGCACGGTATCTGCTTCTGTTAGACCTTTGCTAGTCAAAGTGTGGCCCATGGACCAGCAGTGCCCATATCACCTGCGAACTTGCTAGAAATGCAGAACCTCAGGCCCACTCCAGACCTCTTCAATCAGGATCTGCTTTTAAAAAGCTCCCTGGGTGATTTGTGGCCCATTAAAGTCTGAGAAGTCCTGAATTAGACAACGGGTGTTTGCTGAGAGTATAATGACATCATAAAGAAATTTGTGGAGGTGTCTGATTAATAAGACAGAGTGAATGACATGGGCTTTCTGCTACAAATACACAAAAAATCTGGATTAACTAGGACAACAAACTTTTTTTTTTCAAATACATTGTTGAGTTTGTAAGAAAAATAAAGAGAGGGATCCAAGGCTAGAGAAGTAAGTAAGTGCTGAGACCATGATGGCTGATGGGTCTCAGATTCAGAGAGAGGCTTTCGGTGCTGAAGGCTAAGTTTTCACTAGTCAATGAAGGCATAGATGAGAACCGAGGACAGGGAGGGGTGAGGAAGTGGGTGGATTCTAAGGATGAGCCTGTACAGGAAGAGGAACTGGAAAACTGCCCATCAGCCTAGGGAATTTACACGGAGCCTTAACACCCACCTGGGACTCTGGGTGGAAGAACAGACAACCATGAGAAATTGTAAACCAAAACCTAGGGCCCAGAAGAGGTATATGTGAAAACGCACAAAAGACAATCCCTGCTGAAGAGGAGCCCATGATAGAAAGTGACAAACTCTACTAGGAATGAAGCGCCATGAGGGAGAGTCAATGGAGAAAATAAGCATTAGTGTCCACAAAACTGCAGATACTACAACATTCTGAAAGAGGTGATCAAATATGTGTGTTTAAAATATTTAAAGAGGCAAAAGGTCAAGAATGGGACACTAAAAAAGAATAAGTAAATCTGAAAAAGTGGAATTTTTAAAAATGAAAAACAGAGTCATTGAAACCTAAGACTCAATGGATTGGCTACACAGTAGAATAACCACAAATGAAGAGAGGATTAGTGATATGGAATATGGATATAGGGAAGTCACCCAAAATGAAACACAGACAAGTAAAGAGAGAGATGTCATGGAAGGAGGTTAGGAGACATGCAAGATAGAATGGGACGGTCCAACATATTTTTAATAGAGATTGTAAAAGAGAGTCTACAAAATATGTAGAAAAGGCAATATTTAAAGAGATCCTGGCTTTTAAAATTGAAAAAAGACATGAGTCCTCGGGTTAAACGTATCTATTGAGTCTCATGCAGGATAAATAAAAACAACTATACACTTAGATACATCAGCATAATGAAGCTGCAAAAATAATACAGACCAAAACAAAACAAAGCAAAACACAAAAACCCAAAAACATTGAAAGCTACCAGAGATAAATAAAAACACATTTCCTATGCAGAAATGTTAGTTAGACTGAAATGACACCTCTCATAAGCAACCAAAGGTGCCAGAACAGAGTAGAAATAGTCTTCAAAGTACAAAGGAAGAATAACCATCAATGTAGAAATTTATACCCAGTATTGTTCAAGAGAGATGGCAAAATAGTGATATTTTCAGGCAAAGACGGAGGGTTCATCTGCCACAAACCCTCACTGAAAGGAATACTAAAGGATGCATTTGAAGAAGCAGAGACTTGAGCCCAAATGGGAGAAGTGGTATTGCAAGAAACAATATGTACAAAAACAAAACAAAACATTTTTAAAAAGTATATATGTAAGTATATTGCTTTGTCTAAACAATCACTGGATATAAAATTTTTTTAAAAAGTAATTTTTGTGGGTTTAAAAATAAAATGAGAGGCCAGCTGGTAGTGCAGTGGCTAAGTTCGAACGTTCTGCTTTGGCGGCCCTGGGTTCGCCAGTTCGGATCCCAGGTGTGGACCTATGCACTGCTTGTCAAGCCATGCTGTGGCAGGCGTCCCATATATAAAGTAGAGGAAGATGGGCACGGATGTTAGCTAAGGGCCAGTCTTTCTCAAAAAAAGAAAGAAAGAAAGAAACTAAAGTACTAAGACATAATAGGAATTTGGATAGAACAAGTAAAAGTGTTCTAAGGTTTTTATATTTGGATGGAAGAGGTTAGAGACATTAATCTTATAGTCATTAAGACAAGAATTTATGTTAAAATTTTAAGGATTCCCACTAAAAGAATGGAAATAAAATGTAAAACTTCAAAACCAAACAAAGAAAAATAAATAAAATACAGTCAATTTGGTAGAATGCAAAAAAAGAAAAAAAGAAAAGATAAAAAGAAAACAAACAAAATGGTAGAAATAAATTCACAAATATCAGTAATCACAGACTCTAAGTGGATGAAACAAAATTTCAGAACACATACTTGATGCCAGGCACTGTGCTATGCCCTGGGGATACCAAAATAGATAAACTACAGCTTCTGTCTTCGTGAAGCTCACAGTCTAGTGGTGAGGAGGGGATTGGGACAAACAAAGCAATAATAACAACAGATGAAGTGTTATAATAAAGGGGAACATAGAGTGCTATGGGGCTAAAAGGAGGGACACCTCACAGCCTGTGGGGAGAGGATTGGGGAAGGCTTTCTGAAGATAGTGACCTTTCAGCTGCATCCTGAAGCATAAGCAAGAAGGCAAAGGTGGTAGGAAGGGTGTACTAAGCAAAGGCAACAGCGTGTGCAAAGGCACAGAAGTGTGAGAGAACATGGCATGTTCTGGTCCAACCTTCTTTTGTTATGCATGAAGAACCGGAAGCCCAGAAAAGTTAAGGTACTGTCCCAAGGTCACCCAGCTGATTATTTGCAAAACCAGGATTTGTACCCAAGACTCTCATCTCCTTTTACATCCCCCTTTCTACTGTACCACGGTGCCTTAGGTTTGTAGCAGGAGGTTGGGTAACCGCTTGCTGTTGAGACGAGACCCTAGCTGACTTTGAAAATGAGCTGCATCTGGGTGTGGGGGCTGGCTCTGTCTCTGGCTTATCCCGGACTGGAGCAGAGCCAGGAACTTGGCAGTTTCCAGGGCTGAGCAGCCCAGCTCACCCCAAGGAAGCCATGGCACCGATGCCCAGTTTAATCATTAATTCCAAATTCACAGGGCTGGAGCTGGAATGCACAGGACCTGGGGAGCAGCCTGGGTCTCCAGGGAGCTAAGCAAAAGATGGCTCTTGAGATGAGAAGGGACCAAAGGTTAGAATGGGGTCCTTTGTCCCTGACTGGATCTATACTATGGGCTCCGAACTAAGGGCTCTTGCTGTTCCTCTCAATTTTGATGGAGTTCACCCATCATCTAGTTAGCTTGATTTCAGGATCCCTTTTCAGTGTTCACAGTATATTGTACTTTCCTCTGCCGCAGTCCTTACGCTGCATGCTAAGTCTTTACTCAACCATCTAATCCATTCGACTGTGACTTCATGGAGGGCAGGACCCAGTCTTCCATCCCAGCATCCTCATCACCAGGCACCGTCTGGCATGTGGTAGGTGCTCCTTAAATGTGTGCTGACTGGTTGAATAAAAGAGACCCTAACTCTGCCTAAAGGTGTTCCAAAGCGCATCTTTTTTTTTTTTTTTTAAATTAAAAGAAATGGAGAGTGATTTTGCTGAAAAAGTTCATCAGAGGTTCACAAACATCTCTTGAGATACTCTGTGGTATCTTAAAATATCACAGAGCCAAGATGAGGTCCACTGGTCTAAAAGAGATGCAATGTTCTTAAGGAGTTGAGTCTTCTCCCCTTTATCCCTTGGTGTTTGGATGACTGTAGCGCATATTTAATGTTGCTTTGGCATTCTTGGGAGAGGGGTGCTATTCGAGCAGGAGGCGACATTTTATTGAGGAAACGAAAGCCCTGTGGAGGGCAAATTCCACCAGCATAATAAGGATAACTGCTTCTTATAATTTCTGTATGCTGCAGCCTGCAGTTGGAAAGACTGTGCTAGCAGTAGCATTTCCAAGCCCTGAGAATGCAACTTGAAAGGGACTTCTGGATTCCACAGAAGAATACTTCTTCTGGAAGGTGAGGTGCAGGTGGGGGTAAAATTTCTGTGTCTTTCCAGTGAACCTCATTTTCCTGATCTGTAAGTAGAGGCAGTCATCTCTTTTTCACAAGGCACTTGTCAGGATTAAACGGGATGATGGCATAAAGTCCTTGGTACCTAGAAGACGCTGAATCACAGTGCAAGTATCTTCTCTCTCTCTCTGAAGTAAGAATCCCGAACCTATATAGAACCAGGGATGTGGAAATAAATTCTGCTCTTAGAGGCCACGCGAGCAGTGTCCAGCGATTCAGCAGCCCAGTCTGGAACGGAAAGGATCACTCTGTGAACTCCTGGCTTAAAGTGTAAACATTTGCCTATAGTGTTGCTATAACCAGCACCAGAGGATGCTGGGAGAAGAAACTTCCTTTGCAGGAACAGTCGCTCTCCCGGAAAAGCCAGCTTGCCTGGTTGGAGTTGAGCCAGAAAGGCTGACTCTTACCCTAGCAAATTCTCTATCACTCCAAGGTCCTGGATACTCTGGGAAAAGTGGCCAATGTCAGGGTGCCGCCTGCTGTACCAGCCTCTGGGTTCTTGTTCATTTGCTGGTTGGTGGCATAGAATCCAACCATTTGCATTCACCTCTTTCCACCACCTGCAGGTTCTCAGAGTTCTGTAAATTCTTTAAAATTCTAGCACTCGGTGTTTGTTACATCAGGAGATAAGTTAGTTCAGGAAAGACCCTGGGCTTCGACTCCTCCAGCTTCCCGTCTGCCCTCAGTCCCACTCTGATCTAGAGCAAATCACCTTTGCGAGGAACTGGAAGACACTGCATTGCTAGGATCACCTGATTTCTTTCCCCTTCGCCTTTCCAGTTCTCTCCCCTGCCCCAGAGAACTGAGATGAAATGGGAAGTAAATTGCCAAGGGAGAGCCTCTCCTGGGGCAAATTTCCTGTCTTTGCTTCTGGGCACGGAGACCCCGCGTAGGGAGCCGGTTGCAGAGCACTCTCCCAGAACCAGCTCTGGGCTGACAGGTGCAGGCAGCATCCACTCTTCCATGGGGGGAGGGGAGAGAGGAGGGGTTTAAAAAGAGGAGGAGGAGGAAGAAAGACTGTAGGAGACCCCAAGGGCTGCCCCTATTCCTCCACCCCGCCCCAACCCGAAACTGTCAGTCTCCACTAAGTCTCAGACAGAGACAGATTGAGAGTGTGAGAGAGAGAGGAGAAGTGGGGGTGGGGAGAAAGAGACGGAGGGGGGAAATCAAAGAAAATTGCAAAAGTCAATGGCCTGGAACAAGAGGCAGCCTCAGCAACTGAGTGTGACTTTGATTCCCCTATCATAACCCTGAATTAAAAATTCAGGCAATTATCTGCATGGCTTCCTTCTGATTAGAACGAGCCGGAGCCTCATTAATGCATCAGCACAGAGGAAAGCCATTAGGTTCTGTGAAATGGAATGTTTCTCTGAGAACAGGTTCCGCTTGAAGTAGAATACCCAGCAAAAAGAAATTTCACACATTTTTGAGCTCAGAGTCACAGGACGGCAGCCCGCTTCAGGGCTGCAGACCCCGCCACAGTCGTCCCCTCTCCGCCAGCTCTGGGTGAAAGCCACCTTTGTTTCTCAGCCTCTCTCTGGCACCTCCATCCCCAGAGTTGTGTGGAGGGCAGGTGGGGGAGTTGAGTGGCCAGAGGGGACTTCCTGGCTGCTCCCTTTGCTTGGTCCTAAGACACTGAGTTGGCCTGGATGCCGGGTCTCAAAGTCCTTGAGCCATGAGGAGCGCCGGAACTTTCTGGGAATTCACTGCCCTCCTTTTCTAGAAGAACTAGAAGCAAGCTTGTCAGGACAGTGAAGGTCGGAGATGCCAGAAAAATCAAAGTATCTGCATGTCCCCAAGAGTCTTGATACTTTCCTGATCTGTGTGGCGACTTGGGCATCCCAAAGTGGCCCACGCAGGATCTGGTGAAGCTGAGCCAGCCTCGGGGGCTTGTTGCTTAGGAGAGGGTGACGGGTTGGAGGTAAGGAGGGCACCCTTTATTCATCCCTTATTCTGTAAGTTCAGAGCTTTTAGAAATGCAGATCTCCTGTCCAGGCCCTAAGTGGGTGAACATGCCTACAATACCTGGCATTCGGAATCCCTCATGCATCCCGCTTTGGGGTTTCCAGGGTGCAGCTATCTTCTTCAAATGGCTGTGTATCGCTTCCAGGGGAGCTCAAGAGCAGTTTTCCAAACAATTACCCTTGCGGCCCTAATAAGTTCATCTCTTGGGAGAATTGGGCTGGACTCAGAAGTATCATCTAGATTTTCTTCAAGCCAGTGGGTGGGACTTGGGATCCCCGTTTCTGACAACTCAACAGCCTTCTAACACAGGGATTCTGGGGACACCAAACATTTATCCTTGGGCTAAATCATGTAAATAAGCTCTTTAGGAGAAAAGCCAATCTTACATGACAAGAACTGAAAAAGAAATGTTTTTGTAAAAAGAGAACTAGTTACAGTCAATAGGATGCCAACCAGGAAAACGTTATCCTTCAAACTGTTTGAGTAAGCCACGTTCTCCTCCTGGCACACCTGTTAACTATTCAGTGTTAAGAAGCAGGGCCAAGTGTCTGTGCAAAGCTGCAAACACAGCCAGACGGTCATGGGATAATGGAGTCAACGTATAGCTGATATAATTTGTGCCAACAGCGCCCCCTACTGTACATCGGCAAAACTAGGCAACCAGTGGAAATTCAGGTTTTCAAAATGTTTTCAAGTCACATCCCACGTTGGAAGGGTACATTCCTGGTCACCAGGGAGTTTTTATGAAGCATGTTTTCAATACTGCAGACAGTTTTATGGGTGAAGGCTCCTAGAGTTTACCTCACCCTCCAACACAAACAAGATGCTTGGTGATTCAACCATGTTCTTTGTGGGTTCTGAGTATCTCGTCTTTCTAACACTTTGCTCTCACTGCACCAACACTCAACAAAGTCAAACACAGTTGAGAATTACTTGTGACCACAGATGACCCCGTGTAAAGGGCTGACCTAAAGGCACCCAGTCTTGGGGGGTTGGGGGATGGAGGTTATCTTTCTGGGCTCAGCAGCTGGTATGACAGTGAAAGGATCTGGCCAAAGGTCAGGAATGTAGGCCTTCGAGTGAGGAAGCCACTCCACCAGCTCCACAGCAGAGGCCTCTTTTGCCATTGGAAATGATTGAACCTCACCCTTAGTACCATCCGATGTAGTTCTCAAAATTTTAAACATAGACTCTCTTCCCAGTCAGATCATTCCTTTCTTCCCAAGATAACTCAGTTCCTACTTTTGTAACTTGTTATTCATTCCACAATTTATTTTTTTACTGAGGAAGATTGGCCCTGAGTTAACATCTGTTGCCAATCTTCCTCTTTTTGCTTGAGGAAGATTTGCCCTGAGCTAACATCTGTGCCAGTCTTCCTCTATTTTGTATGTGAGTCATGGCACACAGCATGAACGCCAGTGAGAGGTGTCGGTCCGCACCCGGGAGCTGAACCCAGGCCGCTGAAGCTGAGTGCACCAAACTTAACCACTAGGCCACAGGGCTGGCCCCCAACACTTTTTTTTTTTTTTTTTTTAACAACGATTACATGCTAGACATTTTTCTAGGAGCAGCAGCCATCTCACTGAACAGGAAACAGAAGAAGTCTCTGCTTTCACGGAGCACACATTCTCTTTGGGGATACAGATGATTATAGAAAGACAAATGAGTGTGTCAGCACTGTACGTGCTGTGAATAAACAAAGCTGGGTGAGGGAGCCAAGGAGGCTACTTATCCAGGTGCTCTCTCTGAAAAGCACACTGGAAAACCTTGTGCTCCACTCTGGCAGTCTATCTTCTTTTTCCCCTTCAAAACCGGAGTTGCCTCTTCCATAAAACCTCCCTAATTCACTTTCCCCTCCATGGATGTGCCCTTCAGCTCATCTCTGCTCAAGCTTCTTCATTCTTGGAAAGACATATGGTCACACCTTTGATTTCAGTCCCCTGGAGAACACGGGTCCTGTCTTCTGTCTCTTTGGTTTGCTACCAGAGCAGCGGGGTGCGGGAGGTGGGGAGGAAACCAGCATTTCTACTCTGTGCTAGAAACATTAACACATGAGTTCTTCTAGTCCTCAGAACTCCTGCAGACTCTGTCCTATTGTCCCCATTTTATAAACAGTGGAAGTGAGGCTGAATTTCTCTGCGGGCACACACCTGCCCAGTGGTAGAACTGGGATTTGAACCCTGATCTGTTCAGCAGCGTCGTCTGTACTCTTCCCACTCCAGAGCATAGAGTGAGTGTTCGTGAAGTGTTGTCAGTGAGTAATGAGGACCGGGAAGGGATGAATCTGTTTCTCATGCAAAAGAAGTGATTAAACTCCCTCCTCCTGTCTGCTGGATTATAAATCCTTCCTTAGCTGCTAACTGGGTGACCACTTCCCCTTCCTGCGCCTCATAACCCTACTCTGTAAACTGAGGTTGGACCAGTCGATCTCCCAGGTCTTTTCCAGCTCTGACATTCTAAGGAATATAATCTTCTGTAAGCGATGGGGGAGGGTGGAGTGCGGGGAAAAGTCAGCTGACATCACCGCATCAAATCTGATTTTTTATTAAGAGACAGAAAACAGAACACAACAGTTGGTTCACTCAATTAAAACTCAACATGTCCTGAATACCTGCTATTTGCCAGACCCCGGTGTGTGCTGAGGATACAGAAATAAACTTTTAAAACATTGTCCTCACTCTGTAATTCGTAAAGGAAGAGACAAATATGACGAGAAATTATTACAATAATAATAGTGGCTAACATTTTACATGGCACTCACTCTTTGCCGGAAACTGTTCTGATGAACTCATTTTAATCTTCCCAACCTTCTGTAAGGTAGATGCTATTATTATTCCTACTTTACAAGTGAGTAAACCGAGGCACAAAGAGGTATGTACGTCAAAGCGGTGTTGAGAACGTGAATAATGCATGAAGTGTTTGTTTACAGGGCCTGAGATGTAGAAATAGTGAGAGGCAGATGTTGGAAGGGAGGTAATATTACACAATGTTAACTGGTGGTTTTGTTCCCCTGATATTTCTGTTACTGCTTGCCTGACCCCTGTGCCATTTAGGATTAGCCACACACATCTAGTTGGAGGGAAGGGATTTTCTGTAAAGAGCAGAGAAGGCTTTAGGGTTTTGAAACTCAAAATCCGTGCCTGTGAAATAACTCAGGACCTAGAACAAACGGGGTGAGTTGGAGCCAGTTTTCCTGCCCCCAGGGAAGGGGAGAGTGGGAGGGGGAAAGAGGTGTGCATACCCCTCCCCCTCAAGAAATGGAGCACTAGACCGTGCCCCCCATTTGAGCTAGACATCCAGTGAGTTCCGGGGATCAGAGCGCAGAGCAGGAACGGCCGGCCAGTGTGCGTGTGAGATGCGCCGACATGGCCCCGCCCAGCAGCTCCCCGGGCACTGACACAGTGAGAGAGCAACGTACTCTGCCTCGCCTTTGAGAGCAGTTGCAAGCACAAGAGTTCTTAGCCCTGCCAAGTTTCCCTCCGGCCAGCACTGTGCACACAGCAGAATGAATGTCTGTTTTCCTAGAAGTGTGGAAGTAAAAAGAAGGTCATTTGCCCTGACGAGTCTTCTAGAATGGGAAGAAGGAAAAATGCTGCCTGGGGGGAAATGATGCCCCAGGACCAGAATGGGGAGGGGATGTCCCATGGCTGTAGCAAACAGGCAGTGGGGTCTAGAGGCCAGATAGAAGCTCTGGAGTGCAGGGGCCGAGTCTGCTCTGTTCCCGGCTCCATCCTGTGGGCCTGGGTCAGGTAAGAGGTGATCCATCAATATTTATTAAATGAATGACCCTGGGTGAGCTGCCTCTGGAATCAGGCTCTTCGTTGGGTTTCAAACCTCACCTCTGCCTTGTGGTAGCTATGTAATCCTTGGGTAAGTCTCTTCCTTGCTCCGAGCCTCACGTGTCAAATGAGGATAAAAAGAGTGTAGATCGGTACTGATCTGAGATAAAAAGCGAGAATGGGCATAAAGCTCTTCGCGTCTGGCACAGCACAAGTGTTTGATAAGTATTTCCCTCAGTATTAGTAATGCCACTGTCCCCACCCTTGCCCTGCACCTTAGCACTACGTTAAACTCCCCCCCACCCCCACCCCCCGAGAGCTTACACACAATCTTGAAGAAAAGATGAGGACTCCAGGACTGGCTAGATCAAGTCCCCTCCCTGACCCCCCCAATGCAATAGAGACTTCTAACAGAAATCAAGCTAAGCACTTAAAAAAGAAAAGTTACTTTTCTTGCCCAATGGATTTTTTAGGTTGGTGTTCATACTCAGGAAGAGCGCAAACCTGTGAAAATTGGGCATCCCCTGGAGACACTTGCTAGCAGTTGAAATCAAACAGCCTTCTCCCTTGTAGGCAGGTGTACTCACAGACAACTTACCTCTCACCTTACTCGACCTTCCAGAAAAGCACAGTCCTCTGGTTGAGTTACCATTTGCAAGTGCTGCTAATAGAACTCAACTTCAAGGCACAGAGGACAAATCTCAGAAACCGAACTCTGTCCTTTCCTCTTCCTTCCACTTCCTCCTCCCCAGAGAGCTCTGGGTTTTCCTGAGGAAATTCAGTAAGAAGGTTTTATTTCTTGTTAAGATATGCTCTCCTAAAGGTGAGTAGTAAATATTATCATTAATTTTTTTATTTAAAAAAACCATCTGGATTTATCTGGCATCCCACTTATCTAAATGCCAATAGGTGACCACCTGTCCTATTTACCCAGGATTGTCCCCATTTTATTACTGCAAGTCCCATATGGCAGTAAAACCCTCCATCCCAGACAAATGAAAATGCCCGAAATGTCCTGGACAAACCCTAAATGCCAATGACAAATCAAGTAGACTTGTCAGCCCAAGGGAGTGTTTGGAGGGGTTTTTTTTTTTGAAGGGCAAGGAAACGTACTCATTTGAAAACAGGAGAACTCACCTCCTGGGTGGAGAAACAACACTGATTCTCTTTGGGGCATTTTCTGTTCTTCTTGGCGCTGGCAAGCCTAGCCCTGAAGACCCTGCAGAGGGAGAGGCAGCCCCCCTCCGAAACACCTGATTTGAAAATGAGGAAATGAGGGGGGCAGAGAGAAGACTGTTTCCAATAGGGCCACTGGACAAACCCTTGTCTTGGCATCCTTCCCATAATCCCTCACTTTTGGTCAGGCTCTGGGCCCCCCAACAAATCCCAGCCAGTGCAGAGGGCAGTTTCCTTGTCTCCGAGTCACCCTCAAGTCTGTCTGCCTGTGCAGAGCCCTGAAGTTTGTCCCCCACAGAGGAACAGCCCAGGCATGGAAGTTTGCCTCAGGACACAGAGTGGCTTCCCGAAGCCTCTCCGAGCATCCCTCTCCCTCAAACCAAGTGTCTTTTGTTGTGTTTATGGTGTGCTCAAACCTCACGGAATTGGTCCACTGCATGCTGATCGAGTTTCTGGTGACAGAGAATGTGGCACAGCCTGTTTCTGCACCTCGTGGTGAACGTGAGGGCCCATCAGGACTGTGGACATTTGGCCTTGAGGTTGGTCTCCTGAGGCTGCAGTGCTCCCTCCACAGGTCATCGTCTCTCATGAGACTGCAGTCAAGATGTTGGCTGGGCTGTGGTCTTCTGAAGGCTTGACTGGGGCCAGAGGGTCTGCCTTCAAGATGGCTCATCACATGGCTGTTGGCAGGAGGCCTCAGTTCCTCACCCCGAGGACCTCTCCATGGGGCTGCTAGAGTGTCTTCCTGACATGATAGTTGTCTTCCCTGAAATGAGGGATCCAAAGGAGAGAGAGGCCAGAGGGAAGCCACGTGCCTTTTAAGACCCAATTACCCACCATCATTTCCTCCATATTCCATCTGTTAGAAGAAAGTCACTAAGTCCAGCCTGCACTTCAGGAGAGGGGAATTGGGAGGGAAGAGTATCAAGAGATTTGTGGACGTATTTTAAAACCACAGTTTCCCAAAACATTAAGCGGCTGGACCATGGATGAATTTCCACAAAGGTTGGTTCTGGTAGTGACATAGTAGAAAAACTATGGGCTTTGAGTCAAATCTGAGTTTGAAACCAGGTTTGCTCCTTTTCAGTTTGTGGAATCTGGGGCAAAACGATCATCTCTAAACCTTAGTTTCTTCATCTGCAAAATGAAGACAACAAGAGTAATTCTTTCAGAGTTATTGTAATAATTGGGTGAGATGACGGTCCCAGGGCTAGATCTAAATTGTATATGGCCTGATGCTTTTAAAATTTGACGGGGCCCTCTTTAAGAAAAAAGAATGCAAAATTACAATTTTAAGCTAGGTACAAAATGAGCATTTATTTAGAATTAGAAATAAAAAATAACACATTTTAAAAGCTGACAAATACCACACATATCACAAAATCCAAAAAAATGACGTTTAAAAAATTAACTACTTAACATAACTCTTTAAAATGCCTTCTTTCCTATATCTTGATTGCATACCTTTTAGTCACTCCTCAACATGACAAAGATTTTGTAATATTTTCCGTAGTCAGAAGAGAAAGATAATTCAGTCTTTCCTTAGCATGGTTGATTGAAATTTGGTTTTTGTTATTACGAGCTTATTATTCAGCTTCACAACTCACTGTTCATAATGTCAGGTACTTTTTAAGGGTTGTTGTCAAATCTGGAAAACCTCTATCAGGTTTCTTTTATATATGAGCTCAGGGCATTTCAAGTGCACTCATTACCCAGGGCCGTTGGAGGGGTCTGCATAAGGGAGGGGCTCGAAGCTTCAGCGTCCCTGTAAACATTCCCCTGGAAACAGGTATGTGTGTAGCAAGGAGTCTGGCATGTACCAGGTGCTCAGGAACTGGGAGATGCAGGTAGACAACCTCATCTTCCTGCTCCATGCCCCCGGCAAAATCAAGGAATTCTCATCCTTGATTTCATCTTCCTCCCTCTCCAGTAGCCCCTCCAGGGCCCCTCGGAAGGCAGGGACAAAAACACACTTCTTGTTATGATGGAGCGGAAAGAACACTGGACTCAGAATGAAAAGACCTGGGTTTTGAGTCCTAGCTTTGTCACCTGTCAGCTGTGTGACCTTGGCAAATTACCCCTCCTCTCTTTGTTTTAGTTTCCTCATCTCTGAGATGGGCATAGCTATGCCAGCCTCGTGGGTTGCTGTAGAGATTAACAGAATGAAGTAAGTAAAAGGACTTGGTAAATTGCAAAGCAATTTTACTAACATAAAGTGTTTTTATTTTGGTGCCTGGAAGTTACTGAGAAATAAGTCTGGACGCCATCCAATGTCTATGAGCATCTTAAGTTGTTTGTTCTCTGTGGCCTAAAGGAATTGGAAATTCAAATTGGACTTTAATCAAATTTGGCATAAAGACCAGGACAGCAAAATCATCCAGTCTTTCCACAAAAAGATATTGAGTTCCAGCTATTGCTGTAATTTGTGCTAGAGCTGGGGATTCAAAGATAGACAAGACACAATCCTGGTCCTTCAGGTATGTAGGGCTGGTAGATGGAACCCCAGACCAACATCTGGAGGGTGGGTTCGGCTCCTAAGCCTGCTGAGTTTACACCCTTGGCCCCCCTGTGCCTCAGTGTCTCCTTCTGCCAAGGGGCATGGCTAACTGCCAGGGAGGGGTGTGTCTACCAATGAGCGAAAGCCTGCAGATCTTGGAGAATACTTGGACGAGTGCGTGCAGAGCCATCGGAGTGTTGCGTGGAGTCCGTCTGAGACTGGCTGTTCTCCTTGGGGAATTTTCAGGAAGCTTTGAAGTGCCGCCAGGACAAGGGAGGCTGCCCCATCCTGGAGGTGCGCTCACTTGTAATTTACTCCTCCACGTGGGCTCTGGAGCTCCAGGCACATAAATACATCACCCACTCAGCCCCACCCCATGGAAAAGAAGACTGACAGGAAGGGGGCTGGAGGGGAGGAATCACTAAATTAAGAAGGTCCCTGGGAGTGATTGACCTACAGACACGACTGAGTCCCCCGAGTTTCTCTCCTTAAAGCATAAATATTTCCAACTACGATCACAGACTCCCTCATCATAAAATCAATGAAACCACAACGGAAAATGACCTCCCGCTTGACTGCACCAGAGATATCTCAAATGCAGTCGTTTCCCCTCCCTCAGAAGCAACGGTGCTGGGCCTCAGGATTTGAATTCCAGGCACCCCTGCTGGGAATTTGAGGCTAAGAGGAAATCAGGTGGGTTGAGCGCCTGCCTGTCTTGTTTTACCTGCTAAATTTTGTGATGGCTTTTGGGCAGTCCCTGCTAGAGCATGAGACTTTTTCCTGCAGTCAGACCTGGGTTCTTGCTCCAGCTCCTCTAATTACTGGCTGGGTGTCTTTGGGCAAAGTAGCATCTTTCCATCCCAGTTTCCTCATCTAGTCAAAGGAGGATGATAATGCAAGGTCCCCCTGTCCTACAGGGAGGTGACAAGATCAAGAGATCTGTGTGCAAATGCTTTGTACACCAAAAAGCTCTTGATAAATAACAGGTTTTATTATTAAAAGATAAAAGTACCGATCCTGCTAATGTACCCGTTAGAACTCCTTACACTGTGATGGAGAACCTGACTCAAACTGGTTTACACAACACGAAGGTATTTTGACTTATGTGATTGAAAAGGGCTGATTCAGGTGAGAACTAGATTCAAAAATGTCACCAAGGGTCAGCTCCTCCACAGTGACTGCAAGTCTCACATCTTAACAAGATGCCATCCAGAGGAAGGGAGGTCCTCTTTCCAGTAACTTCTGTTGAAGAGATGGAGAGAGAGGAGTGAGGAACTCTTCTTTTTCCAGACTAGGACATGTATCAAATTTCACTGGCTCTCTTTACAAGGTCAGGGGAGAAGATATGCTGATTGGTTGAAGAGAATCAAGGCAGTTCCTTAGATCTGGGGGCAGGATCAAGATGCCAATCAAACCACACTTAGAGGAGTTACTTTATCAGAAGAAAAGTGAACTGCTGAGCTGCAGAAACAACATCTATCCGGTGCAGCCCACCCTCTTTAACAGCCCAATATCCACATGAACCGATATCCCCGTAAATACACCTTCAAAGATACCCACTCTCTACATAAACACAGTCAAACTCTTTTCCCAAAAGAGACAAGCCACAGTTTCATCCAGTCTGGTTCTCTGGGTGTCGCACAGTCCTCATATATGGAGCTACTAAGGTCCTGTGTGGTCCAGTTGGACTAAATGGTAAATTTAATCACCACTGATGCACTCACTAAATAGTAAAGGAGAGAGAACAGGGTGAGTGCAGTAAAAACTCTCATTTGGAAAATGAAAGAACAGGAAACAACTCTCAGTGGTCACCGGTCCATAGCCTGTGTCATATTCTACCAGAAATAACGTGGATGTCCTGCCCTGGCAGCCAGTGGACGTCTTCCCCACCTCTGCCCTCTGGAAGGCTCCCCTTTGCCCTCTGTGGCCCCGGCTTCTTTCTTTGGAAAAATCCAGTGGATTGTCCTTCCTGAACCATGTGACATGCGAACTGAGGAGGATGCCTCTTCTGGGGACTGCACTATTTTAGCAGCTCTCTTTCTTCCTGCCGATGTGAGTTTAGGGGCCTGGAAATTGTTATCACAGACCACTGTGGGCCAGGTTTCAGGTTTCTTCGGCAAAATGATGCCCTTAAAAAGTTAATGGGATTCTGGGTTACTTGCTTCTGGCTAACGCCGTGGATAGTAACGAGAGTCAGAGACCTCACCATGCCAGTCTTTGGAACTCGAACCTGCCTGGGAATAGCTATGGTCTAGCAATAGGCTGGGTGCTCTGGCCGTCACTTCAGCCCTCAGTTGATGCTTCTACCTTGGCCTCTACTTGAGAATAATCTAAAGCAACAGGCTACAAAACTACTCCTTCCTCACGATAACAACAAAAATATCAGGAGTCACATTTACAGATTTCTTGCTATAGGGCAGGCTCTGCTCCAAAGGCCTTATGTGTATGAACTCGCTTCATCCTCACAGCAACCCTATGAGGCAGAAACTGTTATCCTCCCTCTTTTGCAAAAACCAGCCATGAGCAGTAAAGAACTTGCAGGGATTCAAATCCAGGCAGCCTGGCTTCAGGGTCGTGGTGGAGCTCTAACCACTGTCCGATGCCGCCTCTTCCCAAGGGGAGTGTTGACTTCTTTGTTCAAGATGTAACAGGAGAGGCTTGGGAAGGGTCTCTCCCAGGCCTTAATCTTATTTCCTGCTTCGTTCCCATGTTCCCACCTTTCTTCTGCTAACTCTGGTTTGAGGGTAGAGAGTTGATCTTTCCTTGGACTCCCAGACAGCACGCCATCGGAAAAAGGCAACTCTTAGCCAATCTGTATTTTCTTCCCTCTCTTACTTTTGAGTGGGCCAGATTCAGTTTAACCTTATCTCTTTCTTGGAAGACTTTGCTGAAGAAGTTATCAGCACACTCCAAAATTTGAAATTTTCTTACAGTATCCTTTAAAGCTAAAGCCTCAGGGAGAACACAATCTGAATCTCAAGGCTTAGTGGCCACAGGTGAACCAGCTGTTTACTCGAATGTAAAAAAGAATTATTAAATTCTCCTATCAATTCTTTCCCTTCACCCAAAGGTCTCTGCTTAGCCTTGCAACATCCCACGTCTGGATTAGACTCTGTATCAGTTAGGAATCCCTTGGTTGCAACTCAAACTAACTTAAGCAGAAAAGAAATGTATCGGAAAGCTACTGGGGCTCACAGAATTGACGGGAGACTGGGGATCACGGTTGGGAAACCTCAACAGTGGTCCCACTGGAGGAGATACTTGGTCACTGCTGGCCTGGCTGGGATGGTGCTGCAGCTAATCCTGGCTTACCTGCTCTCTGCTCAAGATTGCAGTCCCAGGGAAGGAACCAAGGAAGGCTTGGTCAGGCTTGAGTCACCTGCCCACCTCGTGGCTAGGAGTAGGTAGGACCCACCCGATTATGGTTTTTGCAGAGGAGATAATTTCAGTAAAGGAAACCAGGGTGCTGTTATGGAGAAGTTGATGCAGAGTCGTTCAAATCCAACAAACTCGCCTTCCACCTGGCAACACTGCCCATATGGCTCTGTAGTTGTTATTCTAATTCACTCATGGCAGTTGGACCAAAATGAGACCAAGCTGGACAGAGGTGTAAGGAAATCAAACAGCAGTTAGGGGAATGTCAGACCATGAGTATTCCTAACCCACACTTGTCGTTTGATGTCATCTTCAGGGAGAAAATTCTACGCTGGATCTGATTTAAGTGGTAAGACTTAGGCTCTTAGAGGGTTAAAATGTAACAAAACAGAATTTTGCTTTAACTGATGTTAGTTTTGTTTGTTTATCAGCTGTTTGTATCTAAGGGGCAAATACAAATGCATTTAGCTGTCGGCGTACGACTGTTCTCAGAAGCTGGTGATTCACTCCCTTACGCATTCGCTCATTAACAAATCACTTAATGAATATTTATCGAGCAGTTTCTTAGTCCTGAGCACTGTCTAGGAGCTAAGGAGATACCAACATGGATGACATATCTCTGTCCTCAGAGGCTTCATATCCACGTGGTGACAGAAATATAAGAAACACTTTGGTCACTTGGAAGGAAAGGTTCAATGTGAGGGCTCTGAAGTCAGACACAGAAAAGTGCAGTGTTGGGTTTAAATCCTGGCCTTGTGACCTTGGGCGAGTTATTAAGCTCTCCAAACCTCAGTTTTCTCATCTCTGTAATGGGGATAATAATAGTTCTTAGTTCACAGGGTTGTTATTCTTCTCAAGTTGATTAATAGCTTCAGGGTAATCCAATCAAAATCCCAGCATGTTCTTTTTTTTTACTTTTTATGAAGATTATGATAGTTTACAACCTTGTGAAATTTCAGTTGTACATTATTGTCTGTCAGTCGTGTTGTAGGTGCACCACTTCACCCTTTGTGCCCACCCTCCACCCCCCCTTTCCCCTGGTAGCCACTAGTCTGTTCTCTTTGTCCATGTGTTTAACTTCCACCTATGAGTGGAGTCATACAGAGTTCGTCTTTCTCTATCTGGCTTATTTCACTTAACATAATACCCTCAAGGACCATCCATGTTGTTGTGAATGGGACGATTTTATCCTTTTTTATGGCTTTTTTATTCCATTGTATATATACATATACCATGTCTTCTTCATCCAATCATCCGTTGATGGGCACTTGGGTTGCTTCCACGTCTTGGCTATTGTAAATAATCAGCATGTTCTTTTTTTTAATGGAAGTTGATAAGCAGAGTCTTAAATATATATGGAAATATATAAATATATTAAATATATATGGAAATATAAATATATATATATGAGCCTAAAATATATATGGAAATACAAAGGGCCAAGAACAGCCAAAGCAATCTCGAAGAACAGAGCAGGAAGGACCACACTACCATATAACACGCCTTATTGTAAAGTTACAGTAACTCAGACAGTGTGTTATTTTGGCCCAATGATAGACAAATAGACTGACAGAATAGTCTAGAAATAGACTGAAATGGATAGGTCACTTAATTTATTAATTTATGATAAAGATAATATTGCAGAGCAGTGGGGAAAGGATTTTTTTGGTAACAATGTTCTTTTGTGTCTTAGTTATTTCACTTAGCATAATGTCTTCAAAGTTCATCCATGTTGTAGCATGTAATGTGTCAGAATTTCATTCCTTTCTTAAGACTGAATAAGAGTCCATTGTACGTGTACACCATTTTTTATTTATCCATTTGGGTTGTTTCCACCTTTTGGTTATTGTGAATAATGCTGATTTAAACTCTGGTGTACAAATATCTGTTCAAGGGGCCGGCCCCATAGCTGAGTGGTTAAGTTCTCGCACTCCGCTGCGGTGGCCCAGGGTTTCGCTAGTTCGAATCCTGGGTGCGGACAGGGCAACTCTTGTCAGGCCACATTGAGACAGCATCCCACATGCCACAACTAGAAGGACCCACAACTAGAATATACAACTATGTACTGGGGGGATTTGGGGAGATAAAGCAGAAAAAAAAAAAAGATTGGCAACAGTTGTTAGTTCAGGTGCCAATCTTATAAAAAAAATCTGTTCAAGTTTCTGCTTTCAATTCTTTTGAGTAAACACTCAGAAGGAGAATTGCTGTATCATATGCTAATTCCACGTTTAATTTCTTCTTGAGGAACTGCCTTCCATTTTCCACATTTTACATTGCCATCAGTATAGCACAAAGTTTCCAATTTCTCCGTAGCCTTGCCCACGCTTATTTTCTAGCTTTTTGTTTGTTTCTTTTTTGTTTTTGATAACTGCCATCCTAGTGGGTGTGACCCAGTTTTTAAAATTTACTTTTTGTACTGCTAAATGAGTGTTTCACTTTGGCTCATCATAGTCACTGGTCATTATTGATGCTATGAAATTTAACATTTAATATTTAATGGGTTCTTGTCATATAATAGGCACTGAACTGAGTTCTTTAATTCTTCATCTTATTTAATCCCCTTTATCTTATGTAAACAATAATTTTTTTGGGAAACTTTTAATTGAAATATAACATACATACAGGAAAGTGTACAGATTGATGAATTTTCACAAAGTGAATACACCTAAGTACCAATAGAAAACAATGATAACTAATATCTTGACTTTAAACCTGTAGATTAGTTTTGCCTGTTTTTGAATGCTATATAAATGGAGTCATAGGATATAAAATCTTTTGTGGGGGCCAACCCGGTGGTGTAGTGTTTAAGTTTGCATGCTCCACTTCGGCGGCTGGGGTTTGCGGGTTCCCATCCCAGGCTTGAACCTACACACGACTCAACAAGCCACACTGTGGTGGTGTCCCACAAACAAAAAATAGAGGACAATTGGCACAGATGTTAGCTCAGGCACAATCTTCCTCAATCTAAAAGAGGAAGATTGGTAACAGATGTTATCTCAGGGCCAATCTTCCTTACCAAACCCCCCCCCCCCATCTTTTGTGTATTGCTTATTTTACTAAGTATATGTTTATGAGGTTCATTAATGTTTTCACATGCAACGATAGTTCATTTATTCTCATTGCTAAATAGTATTCCATTTTATGACTATACCATAATTTACTTACCCATTCTACTGTTGAGGAATATTTTGGTAGTTTCCTATTTTAGCCCATTACTAGTAGTTCTGCTGTGAGCATTCTTTTGGTAAACATCTTTTGATGAACATGTGTACACAACTCTGTTGGGTGTTTACCCAGGACTGGAATTGCTGTCATAGGATATTCATATGCTTAGCTTTAATGGCTACTTTCAAAGGGGCTGATAAATACACACACTCACCACACAATATGAGTCCTAGAAGCTCCAAATACATGCCCACGTTTGGTATTGTTTCTCTTTCATATTAGCCATTTTGGTGAATGCTCTGGTCTGACTGTTTATGTCCTCCCAAAGTTCATATGTTGAAACCTAATCCCCAATAAGATGGTATTTAGAGGTGAGGTGTTTAGGAGGTAATTCGGTCATGAGGGAGGAGCCCTCATGAATGGGATTAGTGCCCTCATAAAAGAGACCTGGGAGAGCTCCCGCACCCCTTCTTATCATGTGAGGACACAGCTAGAAGGCACAGTCTATGAACCACAAAGTGGGTCTTCACCAGCCACCAAATCTGTACCCAGACTGTGGGATTTCCAGCCTCCAGGACTGGGAGAAATAAATTTCGGTTGTTTATAAGCCCGCCAGTCTACAGTGTTTTGCTATAGCAGCCCAAACGAACTAAGACAGTAAATGAGTGCTGGTGTTGCATTGTGCTTTCCATTTGCATTTATCTGATGAATAGTGAAATGAGCACTATTTTCAAAGGCTTATTGGCCACTTGGATATCTTCTTTTGTATAGTGTCTGTTCAAGCCTTTCGCTCATTTTTCTACTGGGTTGTCTCCCTCTTTTCTTTTTAAATGTGAAAGTTCTTTATATATTCTAAAAATGAGTCCTTTGTGAATGATATATTGCAAATATCTTTTCTCACTTGGCTTTTCACTCTCTTAACAGTGTCTTCCGATGAACAGAAGTTTTAAATTTTAATATGGCCCAATTTGTACTTTTATTTTAATGATTAAAACTTTTTGTGTCCCGTTTAAGTATCTGCCATCCTCCAAGATCATGAAGACATTTTAAGTTTTATTCTTGAGTATTTATTAGTTTTTCTCTTACATTTAGGTTTATAAGCCATCTGAGTAAATTTTTATGTATTATATGAGGTAGGGATTTGAGGTTCTTCTTTTTCTGTTTTTTTTTTTTTTTTTTAACTGAGGAAGATTTGCCCTGAGCTAACATCTGTGCCAATCTTCCTCTCTTTGTATGTGAGCCGTGGCGACAGCATGGCCACTGACAGACGAGTGATGCATGTCTGCGCCCGGGAAACAAACCCGGGCTGCCAAAGTGGAGCACACTGAACGCAACCACTAGGCCACCGAGGTTGGCCCTTGAGATTCATTTTTTTTTTTCTGTATGGATAACCAACTGGAAATGAATAAGATCGTGAATTTGGCCTAGTCCAAACACTAACTCTTTTCTGAAATATTCCCACGGAATCTTAGTTAGAATTAACTAATTATTTAAATTAATTTGATAAATATTTTTTGCACATTGAGCATTTGCTAATTTAGCTTGGTTGGTAGGAAAGGCTTCTCTGAGAGCTGACATTTGAGCTCAGGCCTGATTAACGCAGTGCCGCCAGCCACATGTGGAGCTGGGGAAGAAAATTCCAGGAGGAGGAAACAAGTAGGTAGATAAAAGTTTGATATGCTCAAGGAACAAGAAGAAGGCCAGTACGGCTGAAGTACAACGCTCAAGAGGATGGGAAACACGCAATAATTCCTTCGAATGTGCGATCAAAGGAAAGAACCAGACTGGTGTCCCCAGGAGACAAGGAGCAACGCCCACGAGGTTCTGAGCCAAGTTTGTCAACCCAGAATTCTCTCTATCAAGAGTGAGGGCAGAATAAAGACATTTCAGGCTTACTGGAAATCAGAAATTTTACCTATAAAGCAACTTTTCTTAGGATTTTACAAGGCAACCTCCTACAACGTGAGGACATGAAGGGGGAGATAGGAGCCCACCCAGGAAGACAGTGACGTGAAGCCACGCGGCGGCCGCAGAGCATTGTCCCTGGCCAGCAGCCTCAGCCTGCAGCAGGTTTGGAAGATGTTTCTGAGTGTTTTTAGCTTCTGCTTGCACTCCGTCCAATCCGCTTTCCCCTATGTTGCTTGAGTAAACTTGGTAACGTTTTAGATGACCTTCCCCCTCAGTTTAAAATCCTTCGAGGCTCCTCATACGTTTCAGAATAAAATCCGACTTTCAGTGTGGTGTAAAAGGCCCTCTGTTATTCACCCCTGGCCCTCTCTCACCCCTCTGGATGGCCACTCACACCTTCGGCTCCAATCACTGATCTTTTCACAGACTTCTTAAAGCTGTTTGCCACGTCGGAGCCTTTGTATCTGCTGCTCTCTCTGAAGGAAACCCTTCTTCCCCTGGGAGATTCTTCCTTGCTTTCCAAACCTCCTTATCTCACGAAAGACTTCCCTGACCACCTTGTGCTGCCCACCACTGGTGCAAGTCCCCGTGGTCGTACCCCATAATTTCTCTGTAAATCACCCCAACTACCAATCTGTCTCTCCTTAATCTTTATCTATCTGTTCTCCTCACTAGGTTGTAATCTCCTTGAGCGTAAGGACTGCATTCTCATCCCTCTAGAAGTTTCTATCATGGCTTCTCTGTGGTCAGGCTCTTAGGTCAAAATCTCGCTGCATCACTTGCTATGTTATCTTGGGAACTCTGAGTCTCAGTTTCCTCCCTTGTAAAAAGATGTGGTATTTTCATCTGCAGCACCTGGCACATAGAAGGTGTTCAGCAAGGTGTGTGGAATGAATCCATGCTGAGGGGCAGATGCCCAGGCAACAATCTCTCAGCGGGAGAGTAAGGATGAGTCATTTCAGTCAGTCTTGATTCCTCCCCTCCCCTCCCGAGGAGGACTGCTCAACTTCCCCTCTAGGGCTGGTATGCCTTAAGGGTTATGAGGAAAATGCAAAAAATACAGGCTCTTTTCCTTTTCGTGTTTATCCATGCGGTGACGTAAGGAATTCAGGATCTCTCAGAGAGCAAAAATTTCCAAAACACGTCATTGTCTGACAGTTCCTATGAGGCTGCCTAAACACGGTTTTACTTTAGGACCCAAGCTTTCCTGGCTGTGGATGCATCAGTTAGGAACTGCTGGGAGGACGCAAAAGGATCATGTACCCATTTTGCGGAAGGAAAACCTCACGATCTTCTCTAAACGCCTCAGAGAACAAGACCTCACATAACTTGTCAGCAACTCACCAAGAAGAGGTCCCAGCCCCGCCCCCAGTGTCCCCTCTCCAGCAGCTGAATGAATATTCTCTTTTTGTTCCTCTGGTGGAGGCAGCATCTCCATGGGGCTTCTCTACTTTGAATGAGTTTCTAGAAGCAAAAAAGAGAGTTGGCCCTTCTCAATGTGTTCACAAGAGTCAGAGCAGAGTCAAGCAGAGCGGATTGTGAACTGGGCCATGAAGGTTCATAGCAGCGTTATGCATAATAGCCCCAAAGTGGAAACAACCCCAATGTCCATCAACTGATGAATGGATAAATAAAAAGTAGTATATCCATATAGAGGACTACTATTCAGCAGGAAAAGGGATGAAGTACGGATACACACTACACCATGGATGAACCTTGAGGACATTCTGCTAAGTGAAAGAAGCCAGACACAAAAGACCACTTATTACATGATTCCAGATTAAAAAAAAAAAAAAAGAGCTAGAAGGAATAGGGTAAGGCCACATTCAAGCCATTGTCAAAGAAAGCAAGAGTTTGCTGGAGTGTTCCAGAACTTTGCTTGATTACATAGGAGATGTGATCAGGGCAGGGACAGCCACAATGACACGGGCAAGCCAGGGAGTAGAGAGTTAACCGTTAATGGCTTTTGGACCCTGAAGACCTTGTCACACTATAGTTGTTGTGGTTGTGTTGTAATAATTGCTGGCATGTTTCACTTTGCTTCAAGTCTTTTGGTCCCTTCAAGCATGCAACCAGAAATTCCAGTATTTGAAAAAGCTGAGAGTCACTGGATTATCTACTTCTTCCTTCAAGTGCCCTCTGATTACGATTGCCAGGTAAAATACAGGACACCCAGTTAAATTTGAATTTCAGATAAACAACAAGTAATTTAGTATAAGTGTGTCCCGTGCAATATTTGTTTATCTGAAATTCAAGCTTAACTGGGAGTCTTCTATTCTTAGATGCTAAATCTGGCTTCCCTGCCTCGGATTGCCTTCTTGTCATTGGAACGTGGCAGATGCAGCCCCACTTCAGGGCTGATGTTCTGTGATGCGCACCATCTACTGGGTACACGAACAGGGAAGGAACCAAGAAATGTCCTGAAGAAATAACCTGAAAACGGCAATGCAAGAGAGCTGGAAAGAAACAACTATGATTTACTTTTAAACATTCTTTAAAAATTTTTGACTTACCTCTTTAGATGTGGTGTCTGTGATCAGATCAACAGCTTAGCATGTCCAGCGTATAACTGAAATCCCTTGTAAGTCACCCAGTGTTCAAACGGCCACCCTCTCCTGGCTGAGTCCTTGGGCTCCTCCATTAGCACATAAATGCGAATACCCAGCCTTGTCCTTGATCTACTGTGGTTCCTAGCGGTTCTTAGTGATCGTTTTACAATAAGCACGTGGCATCCAGCACGACCCATCAAGTACAATAAATCTCAGACTGGTGCAACTTTATTAAACCCAACCAGGCCTGTAGGGAGACACAAGGAAGCCAGTATTTCCTGTTTACTATTTCACTCAGGTGGGTATAGAGTTAAGTGCCTAAGGGAATTGGCACCGTCCAAGGGCCGCTGGCTGCACAGAGGAATCACCTGGATGTTTTCAAAAACTACCAACGTTTGCGCCTGCCTCCTCCTCCTCCCCCCTCTTCCCCTTCTCCTTCTGTCTAAAACATGTGAGTTTATAAATTTACATGGTAACTTTCAAGGAGTGCGTTCCGCAATGCTGAAGACTTACTAAGAGACGGGCATGGAAATCAAGTTTCACTTTAGAGCTTGAGGTATTTCAGGGACAAAAGCTCTCATCCTCAGCACAGCCACGGAGGTCCATAGGCTCGTTGTTTTACCTTTTATTTTTTTGTTTTACAGACAAAGCGGAAAGGCCGAGGAGCTTCTCTGTCTCCAGTTCAGTTTCTGGGGTTCTGTGATTTCACCACGAATACGCATTACGAAATGGAATGGAAACTCCGTTTGCAATTTAGCCCAGGATAAAAAACCTAGAGCTCAATTTGGTTTTCGAATAGGTTTTTAGAATAAACTGGTGAGAAGGAGTTTGGGGATGGAAATTTATTTTCAAATACCCTCCAAACTGACAAGGTGTCTCCATAAGAGTAACTGGAATAATATGAAAAATAGTACCTGCGATTTATGGAAGGTCTCTTATTTGCCAAACACGGGTTAGGATGCTTTCCACACATTATCTTTTTTAACTCTCAATGCAACCCAGCCAGCTGGGGCTACATCTCCATGTTACACACGAGGAAACAGAGGCTCAGAATTTGTATTTCCTAAGATGACTCAGCTGGTAAGCCGCAGGGCTGTTTTTCACACCCAGCTTTGTCTGACTGCAAATCCTTTGCTCTTCCTACTCTGATATTCTGCCAAGACTGTAATGCACACTCCTGCAGATTTCTTTCTCCTCCAAGCTCATGCTTGTGATGGAGAGCTCTCTGCCAAATCCCTCACATGTCAGTGACACTCAGTTTCCAGCCACAGTCACCCAGTAGTTTGAGGTACTTGAAACCAGATTAAAAAAACATTCACTTCCTTCTGACTGGCTCAAGAAGTCAAAAAGCAGTTTTCATTTTTTACGGCACTTACCTTCCAGTAGCTAAGTCCCCTTGGGAGTCTTATTGGGCTTTGGTGATGCTATTAAGGCTATCTCTAAGGATCTATGGAGCTCTCCTTGGAAGGAGGAACAAGGAAACAACCGTTTATGAAAGGAATAGTAGAGATATACCAACCCAGAAACTGTGTTTCAAAATCAATGCATTCCTTGTGCTTCAAGGCCCCTCATGCTGAAATAATGTCGTGCCCTCTGGGAAACCTTCTGTGACCTGCCTTTGCCCCGGGTCCGTGAACTGCTCGCTCCAGGCTCCCACTACCTTTTGCACCTGCCTCTGTTCCTGTTCTCAGCACACGGTATCAGAAGCGGTGGGCTGAGGGGTGTGCATGCATACGCATCCCCTTCTCTAGACCGTGAGCTCCCTCAGCAGAGCAGAGCTGGTCTACACTGGCTCAAGCTTCCTCAATGAGTTTGTGGGCATCCGAGAAGAAGAGGTCCCAGGGCACACGGAGTGGGCAGTGGGCTGGAAGCAGACACCTTTGCAGGGATTTGCTTGGGTACTCAGGATTGCATGGCTTAGTCACTAGGGAGGGCTTTGAAAGTCTTTATGGTGTGGTATGGGAAATCTTGTCCACGTCACAGACTGTGGTTTTCCTGAGCCTTAGATTTTTCTGAACACCTTTAGCCTCTCCTCTATAACCCCATAGCTGTCATGGGACTTAACACGCTCATTCTTTCATTCAACGAGTACCTCTTGAGAGCCTATCAGCGGCTAGGCACCCTGCTGGGTGCTGGGGATACAATGGTGAACAAAACTGTCGTGGCTCCTGCCCCCACGGAGCTTACAGACGAGGGGAAAGGCTTGCAATCACCTGGATCAAGTTGTCTTCCCCAGTACACTGGGAGCTTCTTGAAGGTACAGATTAGGTTGCACTGACTTTTTAACATTTTCACTTTATTTTATTTTTTAGTTTATTATGTGATTCACACACCATAAAATGCACCCTTTTAAAGTAGACCATTCAGTGGCTTTAGTATATTCACAAGGTTGTGAAGCCATCACCACTAACTAATTCCAGAACATTTTCACCAGCCCCCCAAAAAAAACCCATACCCGTTAGCAGTCACTCACCATTCTCCCCTCCCTCCGTCCCTTGCAACCATGAATCTACTTTCTGTTCCGTGGCGGTGTCTTCTTTAGACATTTCACGTAAATGGAATCATGTGATATGTAGTCTTTTGTATCTGGCTTCTTTCACTTAACATAATATTTCCAAGGCTCCTCCACACTGTAGCATGTCTCAGTGCTTCATTCCTTATTATGGCCAATAATATTGCATTATATGAACATACCACTTTTTGTTTAAGCCGTCCTCAGTTGCTGGATGGTTATATTCACTTTTGTCTTTGGTATCTCAGTGTCTTCCTTGCTCCTTCTTACCCTCTCTTCTCCAATCCACCTTTTCTCCCTCCTTCCTGCTTTTCTCTCTCAGATGCTTACGATTCCACACTTACCCATGTCATGGGCACCGTAATTAAACATCTGATAAAGATTCTAGTCTGAGGTAAATTGAAAGGCATCATTTAAAATTTTTTTAAATAAATGCTTTATTTTAAAGTAGTTTTAGATTTATAGAAAAGCTGCAAAGATAGTTCAGAATTCCTGTATACCCATTGCCCAGTTTCCTCTATCGTTAACAGCTTACACGCTATGGTACGTTTGTTCCAACTAAGGAACTGGCATTGTTAATTACCATTAACTCATCTCTATACTTTATTCAGATTTCACTAGTTTTTCTCTACTGGCCATTTCCTGCTCCAGGATCCCATCCAGGGCGCCACATTGCATTTAATCTCCCTGTCTCCTTAGGCTTCTCTGATCTGTGACGGTTTCTCAGGCTTCCCTTATTTTCGAGGACTGTCACAGTTCTGAGGGGTACTGATCAGGTTCTCGGTAGAATGTCCCTCAGTTGGGGTTCTTTTGCTGTTCTTCTCATGGTTAGACTGGGGGTATGGGTTTTCGGGGGATGATCACAGAGGCGAATAAAGGCATCATTTTTAAACTGCTGTGAGGAGGCCTGGAACTAAGAAGTGAGACCAAATCCGCCAGGATTATTCCGAAGAATCAGAGAAACTTTACTTTTGAGACCTCTAAATGGTAGAAGTGGTGTATGGAAGGAGTCTCTGGGCTTTTTTCCAAAGAGAGTTGTATGTTGCCTGTCCTCACAGTGGTGAAGAAACGTCTTTATCTGACATATAAACACAACTTGACATTTGTTCTTTCTCTCCCCACTGGCTCCACAGTGTGACCTTGGGTGAACCAAGCCCTCTTTCTTGGTGTCTCTAGAATAAAGAAGTTGGAACCAACGGTCTCCAAGGCCTCTTCCCACTGTGATAGCTTATGCTCTAAGAGATGATCCCTAAGTCCCTTTAACATCTAGCAAATTCCAAAGTTTGGCTCCCCTTTCTTCCATATCAGTCCCCAGCTGTTGCATTTAGGTGACGTATACCCCCAGAGAATATACCCATCCCAATCGCCTTTTTAAAACCTTCCTGCAGACAAACACACTAAAAAAACAAGCCCTAGACCTTTGCCATGTGGATCTCTACTTTGAGGAGCCCCGTGCACATTCCAGAGCAGCAGTGCCCAGAGAGGACCCCTGTCTTGGCCGTCCCGGCTCCCCTGCTGACACAGCACAAGGGCCCGAGTGATGAGGGTCACAGGCACATCCACACACCACACCACGCTGGAGACTCTTTCACCCCGTGGGGCTGTTTTGGTTCAGCAGCTCCTGTGGCTCCAATAAGTTAATCACTGATGACAAGAGATTAATTTATAACTTGACAGCAGACAAGATAGTTCTGGCTCCGGTGGGGTGGCGCTGAACTGTGGCACGGAGCCTTGTTCAGAAGACGCCTGGTCTGCAGCTTGGTGTAGAGGCTGAGGGCTTCAGATCCACATTGGTTCCTAGAGGCCTCTGGGTCCAAAGAGAGGGAAAATGTGCCAGGACCCTCCCTTCCTCTCTACAGCATATTTGCTGGTCTTAGAAATCCTGTCCAGGCAACAACTGGGCTCCTTAGAAAAGTTCTGTTTGAAAAGTCCAGTTAGGAGGGAGCGTTGGTCTGTCAACCCAGCTGAGGCCTGTTGACCAAACTGTGTGGGAGCGGAGGAGAGGAAGGGATGAGTAAGGAGAGAGGAGGCAATGGAAAATGTGGAAGGATGGATGGACACCCGGGGTGTGGGGAGAGGTGTGAGAGATGGTTCCAACAGCCTGAAGCACCCAGCTTGTGGGTTGCCCCCCATTGAAGGCAGGTCTTTGAGGATCTGCCCTCCCATTCCACATGCATCCCCCCTGTCATTCCCAATCTTAGTACCCCATCATGGGCCCAAAAAAGACAGAAGCGAATCATGATATGCAGGCCCTTTTGGGGCCTGACCCTCATGCTCCAGACATTGCTTTTACATCAAGTAAAATGACCCTTTCCTGCCACATTGGATGCACATGGCTGTAGATGTTGGCTGTGGATGCTGCCACTTTGCCAGCTTCGACAATCTCTTATTTCTAGACAGGACAGTTTGGAATTCTTAAGTCAAGCCTATTTATCAAGGAAGCCCCTGGCCATAATGCTGTGTTGGCACTGGGCTCAGAAGGCTATTCCATGAGGCCACAGTCTCACTGGGGAGAGAAGACAAAAACAAGAACAAAAAATAGGAATGAGGCCTGCAACAAAAACGGGGGTGCAGAGAGACTCCTCTGTGGGTTGCTGAAACGTGGGCTTCCTACTCAGAAGGGTTCTGGTTTCCAGTTGAATTGTGGGTGATATACACTCGATTTTCTACCAGGGGACTGATTCTCATCATTTTGATTCAATCCCACTGCCCTTCCTCCATTAGTGCACCCCATGCAGTATCCTGTCTCCTGTTTTTGTCCATGCTGTTCCTTCAACCCAGAATGCCCTTCTCTCCTTTCTTCACATGACTCACTTTTGTCAAGACCCGGCTGAGGCGTCATTTCCACCAGAAAGCCTTCTATGAACCTCCAGGATGGACCTCGGCCTCCTTCTCTTCGGTATCGAAGGTTCCTTACATCTATTGCGACAATATCTGTGAGTTCTCAGCCCTGAGAGGAGGTTTAGCATCACCTGGGGGCCCGTGTTAAAAAATACAAATCCTAGAGGCCTGAATCTCTTGGGTGAGGCTCCGGAAGCTGAGTTTTTATTAGTCTCCATGTGTATTTCAGATGCCATGCCAGAGTTGCGTAGGCCTTTTCTAGTCTATGTCCCTTGGACCTGAGCACAGGGTTTAGGTCATGGGGACCACATGCCACTGTACCTAAACAGCCCCCTAGCCTGGCAGGAAGTGGTGCAGAAGTGTAAGACCCATGTCCTTGAATGCACGCCATTTCCATCCATTCATAGCTCCTGCTTCGAGCCCCAGACACTGTGCTGGAGATTCGAGAGCCAGCCCACCACAGTCACCCTCACCCAGCTTACAGTCCAGCCGGGGAGACAGAGGCGAATCAGCTCACCTGCACGCGTCTTATCGCCAAGTGCAACATGAACGTTATAAAGGAAAAACAAAGCTGCTCTGAGAACCTGTGAAAGGACTCTGGTGTAGCTGGGAGGTCAGGGAAGTCCAAGCTGAGCCCTAAGCGAGCAATCGTGAAGGATAGGGAGAAGTGGGGAGCACTCTCTTACTGGGTTCTTCTCAGAACTGTGCTCTTCTGGAAGCCAGTTGGGAGGCACTGAGGCTATAAACCCCTCCAGACACCAAAATGGTCTCCAAGAGGATCTTCTCCTCACCCTTGCCCCACAGCCCCGCCTTCACGTCCGCGTTTCCGCTGTCTCCTCTTGCCCTGAGCCTGTGGGAGATGCTGTGTTTGTAAGCCGCAAAGAGACCTATTTCTCCACCCTGGGGGCTTCCTGCTAGCATATACGGTGCCTTTACTGAATAACAAAAAGGTGCACCTCCCTGTGAACTGACATAATCTCACACTGGGCACACAGCTTGGCTAGTAGAGCGCAGGCTGGATTTAAGCCACCCCCTCCAACTTCCCTTCTCCCTCATCAGCTGAACACCCTTGTGCAGTGGACAACTTGGACACCCTTCTGTGGTGGCCCTGCTGCAGTCTCGAGCAGAATGTTCTGGCTTCTTAGCTGTCTCTCATAGCTGGAAGATTCCTTTATCCTAGAAAGAGATAATTACGTCTTCTATGGGCATAAATCTGTTTGGACATTTAGAGAGGAATTTATATGTATTTTCTGGAGGACTGGGTGTTTTTCTTATCTAAATTGAAAAGAGGATTCTTTTAAATATGATCCAAGAGAGTTCTTTCATGTGGTAATTCACACACACTGGCTGATAAGCCCCAGACTTGGCATAAGGTTCAAAGCAGAAACTGTTCAGATGAGGCACGGGGATGCTTTTTGATCTGATTTGCTTTTAGACGCTGGCATTGGGATAACTTTGGCTTCTGAGTGGCAGTGGGCCTGAAAACCTGGTAAAGCAAGATCTTTGCAAAGAAAGTCTGGACTACGTAGAATGGGTGGAGGAGTCCTTGTTACATTTGGAAGCTGGAGAAAGATGCATTTTCTGGTGGAAGATAATTCTCATCACACGCTAGCTGAGCCAGATGGGCCCTTGAGAGCCACCTCATCCAGATCCTTCCTTTTACCAATGGGGAAACTGAGGCTCAGAGAGAGAAAGTGGATTGACTTAGGTCATACAGTGAGTGGCAGAGCCAGGTGGACACCTGACAGGTGCTTTCTTCCACACCAGACCTTGCTGATGGCCACCAGTGTGCAGTATGAACATGGTATGAGCTAAGTGGGGGACTGTGTGCATGGGGAAGGTGAAAAGGCAAGACGCAGGCCCTGAAGACACGGTGTCTCACCAAGTCTAGTGTGGCCCTCCTCTTTCAGATATGGGAAGCTGCTTTTCCTACTTAAGAGGGGTTAGGGATAAGTGTCATCTGCAGGAGACGACAGTAGGAGAAGAGTGGGAACTGCAAACGGGAAGACGGAAGTTCATTTACAACACCGGAGAATACACAAGTGAGCCACAGGCCGTGTCACTGCTTCAAGGTGATTGTAATAATCGGTTTGGGGTGGGGGAGGGTTGGGTGTCAAAGTGACATCCTACCTTGGGTACTATATCTTTCCATGTCTGACATTTGTGCTAACACTCTCAGTTGTGAGTATAAGATGAGCTGATGGGTGCCTGGCACCCAGTGCGCGCTCAGTAAATGGGAGCATCTCTCAATAGAGATCCTGCTAAGGAAAGGGGCAGAGAAAGGGGACTAGACATGCGTTTTCTCCTTCAATCCCCTCAACAGTGCTTTCAGGAGGTCTGACTCTCCCCATCTCACAGATGAGGAAAGAGAGAGGATGAGTTTCCTGCCCAAAGTCGTACAGCTTGAAAGCCGTGAACCCTGGCTCTTCTCGTTCTGTACCATTTCCACCAGGCCAGGCTAGCTTCTCTTAGACTCAGTAATTTCCATCAGCTTCAGGTGACAATTCCTTTCCTTGCCTCGAGGGTCTGCTCTCCCTCCCCAGAGGACATGTAGCAGACATGATCCCTGAATGCACATGCACTTGAGTAGGGGTGTGGCACCCCGTGCAAAAGCTCTGACTTTGGGAGACAAGTGTGTTGGCGGCTCTAGTATTTGGGAATGTTGGAAATGGGAGTCCCTTTCCCAAAGATGCAAGATCAGGGGACATTGTGGGACACACCCAAGTTCATTTGCTTTTCACTCTAAGACCAACGTGTTTTCCATAGCCCCAAGCTCCATCATCCCGCCAGGACCCTGTTCTGATCCTAACTCAGAAAGTCAGCATGGGCGTTTCCGGCTGAGGCTGCTCCTACTTGGTTCCAAGAAATCTGGGGTCCCCTTTCCTTCTCTTGCCTCATGGTGACTGCTTCTGGTGACGAGGCAGAGACAGCTTCCAAACAAGATCTTCATCATTTCTTTTGTGAAACTGTCCTACAGATTAGGCAACTGTGTTTTTCATCAATATTCATTTCCCTAGTGAATTTCAACAAGATATAACTCTAAAAAATAAAATTCAATTTCCATTCCCTGGGGGTGTACGTGAATACGGAAAGACAGATTCACAAGGTGAGCTTTTCTAACTCTGAAGGGCACGTGCAGGAGTCCTGATCAGGCTGGGAGTGAGGCGACCTGCATTTTGCTCCTGGTTCCTTCCTGCTGCCTGTGTGATCTTGGGCAAGTTGTTTAACCTCTCTGGGCCTACATACTTGCTAAGGACTCTTTCAGTGCAAATATTTTATGGTTATAAATGCAGAGACAATCCTCTCAATAACACAGTTCTTTTGTAGTGCTGAATTTCACACATTCACCATGGCAAATGATGCCTGATGAGTTTAGAATTTTCTCTTGTTTGGAACAGGGACAAGGATTTAAAACAAAGATTCGAGTTCTTCCTAACTGTGGCCCTAAATCTATGGTTTTGGTAGATCAATGAGACTATAGGGCCATAAGCATTTACGCTGCAAAAATATTTCCCATTCATTTAAAATAAAATCCTAGATGTGAAGTGGTGTTTCCAAACTCCACTGAGTTGCAACCTCAGAAACAGAGAGAAGGACCATGTGGTCCAACTCCTTGGTTTACAGGTGTGGAGGCCCAGAGTCAAGGAAGAAACTGCCCCAGGACTCCTGGAGAATTTGAGATGGAACTGGAGCCAGAACCTGGCTGCCATCATGCCCAGTCTAGTGTCTGTGTCCTCTCTGTGTGAATAAAAGCTGATTTGTAGGGCAAAGGATTATAAAAATTATACCATCATCTTAAGAGCAACTTTAATACATGTAAATAGAGGCCCAAAGATTTTTATTTATATTTTTCAGTTTAACACACTTCAAAACCGTACACGTCTTTAAACACCACTATGGACATTTGATTTGCATTTCCTGAAGCCACCCCAGTGAGCAACTCTGAAATAAATTAAAAAGAATGGTCAAGGCTGAATGCACACCGACGTTTCCATGTGCTCAACTCAGCAGATTCAGGTCTGACCCCTACAGAGCGTGGACTCTGGACTGGCACTGACATTCTCTACGCTCAGTGACCATTTCACACAATGAATGCATCTGTGTAATTGTGCTTAGCTGTCCCAAGATTAACTCCATGTTTGCATGAAGATCAAAATGCTTACTTTAAAAAGTTTGGTTTTCTTCCATTTCTGTCTTATCTGGGGAGGTATTCGTGCTTGGAATTTCCTGGGCTTTTCTTTTTTAAATCTCTTGGAGGGAAAGAGAATGTGAGGGCAGAGTAGGGGTGGGCTGCCTTACTTTTTATTGTTCTTTTTTGGGAAACAATTGGCAATCATTCTTCACTGTTTTGATGTCCCCTTGTCAAAGGCAACTCAGCACATTGGGATTTTAAAATGGGAAATAGCATTCTTGCTGCTCCTACCCTTAAATCCTATGCTAGTTAGAACGTGATCTAGAATTCTGCTTTATTAAAAATTTTTCTATTGGGTTATAATTTACAAACAGTAAAGAGAACCCAACTGAAGTATATGACTTGATAAAACTTTCATATATGCGTATACTTCTGCTTTGCTTATGTCTTCAGTTTTTATTTAACACCATTTGGTAATGAAATACCTGTTCTGGGTTTTTCCAAGGACAGCCGCATCCGGGTGGGGAGGAGGCCAACATTCAGGGTGCTGGAAGGGTGGTGGCGTGATTCAAGTCAATCGGATTTACTTTCTACCGGTTCGCCTCACTCGCACATGAGTCACAAGTTCTGGGAGAAACATTGGAAGGCACACTGTGCTTTCACTCACAATGGGGATCAGTAGGGAAAAGTGAGACATCTGTATGGGATGGGGTGTTTCCACTTAATCATTACCACTGCCGACATCAATGAGAACCAAGCAGTGCGTATCGTGGGCACGGGCACCTGCAACGAGCGGAAAGGAGGCCAGGCTCTTAGTAAGCGTTGTGATGAAGTTGGGGACAGACAGAATACAAAAGTGAGAGGGGAAAGCAGTGTGGCTCCTATTTCAGCTTCAGTGTGCGATTGTTTTTTGTGGTTGGAGGGTCCAAACTGCTCTGGCTATTTCAAAACAATGTCAGGAGAGGAGCGGTCATGTTTTCCAGCGCCTTAGCCGGGGCCCAGGACACGAGGCAGCCTTGAGAACAAATATGTCCTTTCCTGAAATAGGAAGCCAACTATTTACTTTCGCAAGTCATGCTATAAAAGGGCTTTATGAGTTGAGTTTCAGCTCCTGAGCTTTGGACTGACCCCTCGATCTGTCTCAAAATGCTCCTTCCAGAGGATCCTGGCCCAAACAACAACTTAAATCCAGTAGAACCTCTTCCGTATACAAGTTGAACCAGCCCAGGCAGGCACCCTCAAGAGAGCTTCCGAACAAAGATGGCAACGATAACATTGCATCCTCAACGAGCATCACAACCTGGTTCCAAAATGCATTTTGTAAAGTTGAAAAAAATGTTTTAAAAATAAAATTCACTTTTAAATCCTACAATTATTCATTTTAATCACTTCCTTGCATACCCTCAACTCTCTCTCCCCCTTCACTTTATCCCTCCTTTGATAAAACCACCACTCTGGTTTAATCTAACACTCTGCTCACTTAGCGCCTGAGCCCATGTAGCTGAAGGAGGTTTGAGAAAAGCACACAACCACGCTGGCTGCTCTCACTTTAAATTCATGACCTCAGACCTCAAGTGGTTCCTTAGGGCTACCAGGCAATTGTATCACACATCCCGCGTTAATATAGATTGGCATTTTCCACTCAACCAATATTTGTTGAATAAATGCATTTTACTTAGGATCCCACTGATGCTACGGTTCTGCTTGTCCAAGTTTAAAAGTTTATTTTAAAAACAGTTTTTTAACATAATCACTGGCCTTGGACGCGGAAGATTCACATTCCAGTCCTAGCACGGCCGCTCATTAGCTGGGAGATCCTACGTGAGCCACGCTACCTCTTTGTGAGTCGGTCTCCTCTATAAAATGAAGCGGCTAGGCCAGGAACACCAGCAGGCCGAGAGTCTCTCTAGATGTTGGTGGCATGACTGATGCGAGGTGCCTTCCTTCTGAAGTTCACGGGTCCATGATTCTTCCTTGAGCCAAGCAAGCCCACAGCTGGGGGTTAATGAGGAGCGAGAAGGAAGGTCATGGACATTTAAAGGATACCAAGAGAAACACTTGCAGGAGGACCCCTTCTCCTCTTTATTGGTCTCTGATTTGAGAGGTTTCCGATCCTGCAGCTAGAAAGAGATCCCAAAGTAGTCAAACCTGTCACACTAAAAGTGAACAGTGGCTTTGGTTCTGAGCCAACTTTAGAGGGAGTGTGGCGGAAAGATGACATTGGACTGAGATTTGGGGACCTGGGCTCTAACCCAACTCTGTCACTGATCATCAGTGCATCCCTCCTCTCAGGCCTCAGTTTCCTCATCTGCATACTGAGTGCATTTGAGATCACTAAGCTTTTATCTGGCTTCCACCATTTCCCAGCACTGGTGGCATCTTTGGGTCCTTTTTCGCTTGCCTGGCCTGTTTCAGATCAGAACTGTCACAGTATCGGCAAGTTTATGGCTTTACAATGCCTAAAACATGCTTTGCAAATAACTGGAGAAGGCATTGGGAAGATCGTGTGGAAACACCAAGGGCTTGAACAAAAGCAGGACTTTGGGATTGAAGGAGGAATGGAAAGGTGTTGACAGTAGAAACACCTGCCCTTGAGTTTAACACCAGCTGGGCAGGTGACCACACATTGGGGGACACCTGCTGGTACCAGGAATACTGTATGGTACTCTCCCGCAGTGTGTGGTATTGTTGGTAGTTTGGGTGCCACCTGGGGAAATCATTAAAAATAAATCAAAATCTCTAGTGAGAAAATCAGTTTCAGTTTTCTTTCAATCTTTCTGATTCCTTCAAGGGATCTGTTGTTAGGATGTTTTAATAACTCTCAAATCTTTGCTAATATATCCCTTCTTCCTTGCCAACACTCTCCTCCTGGCCCCCACTTTTTATTTTATTTTTTTGCTTGAAGAAGATTAGCCCTGAGCTCACATCTGTGGCAATCTTCCTCCACTTTGTATGTGGGTCGCTGCCACAGTGTGGCTGATGAGTGCTGTAGGTCCACACCCAGGATCTGAATCCGGGAACATGGGTGGCTGAAGCGGAGTGTGCTGAACTTAACCCCTGTGCCATGGGCTCCCCCCGCCCCTGACTTTTTATTAAACAGAGAGAAAACAGGGCTCAAGCCTAGAAGCGTTGCCAGTCTAGAATTTGATGATATTGTTTTGTTTCATTGCATTTATTTTTGTGGTTACTTTCCATCAATGACAAGTGATATTATTTTTCCCTTTAGAGTAGTTAAAAATTTATCTTAAAATACATGTATTTAAGTTAAAAAAGTGAGCTGATCTCTATAAAAATGTTAAGTAACAGTGTGTGTTTTACATAGATATGACAATATAGGGCAGAGGGTTCCTGGAGTTTGGGATACACTGGTGGGCAGCATTGCCAACATGAACTGGCACCGTTCAGATGGAGGAAGTTTCTCTGGACACCACAATAGTGCTTGTAAAGCCATTGAGATCTCCTGGGTCCTGATACCTCTGGATAACTCAGCTTGAGGTCTTTTTTTTTTCTTTTTAAATAAATATTTACCTTTTCCTGATCACTATTGTATAAAACTTGGAAATACAGACAAACATGCAAAATAAAAGGAGAAAATATAGAAAAATATATAGAATAAAATGAAAAATCACTCATTGTCTCACCACTCAGTATAACCACTCCTAATACATTAGTAAATTTTTCTTCCTCTGTACACCAACATAGCTATTATTATGTATATTTTATTTTTGTAGTGTTTTATTTCCTTAACATTATAGCATAAGCACGTCCCACATCATTCAAAACTCTTTACGAACATTATTCTAAATGGCTGTGAGATATTTAACATAGAGAAGCCCCATAATGGATATAACCGTTTCCCAATTGTTGGCTATCTGGGTTGTTTCCAGTTTTGTCCACAAAAATGTTGTGACGACTATCTTTATGCACATTGCTTTTCTGCATTTCGGATGACTTCCTTACAGTAATTCCAGAAGTGGCATTCACAAGTGAGAAGATGTTTAGGGCTTTTGGAATACACGTTGCCAGACTTTTTCCAAAGGATGGGACCTGAGGGTACTCAGATGTGACCCCACATGATGGGACACATTCTGGTTGTGTATGCAAGGCGGGGTTGTTTCTGGAAAGAGCTCAGACTCTGCCCCTTGGGGCACTTTACCCAACTTCACCACCTCCTGCTGGTGCGGGGGCCGGTCACTCCCCAGGAATCCAGGAGCGAGCGCTGATGTGTAGGCCTGTGAATGCTCATATTTCAACTGCAAAGGTACAGACGTCATTGACTTCACTTTATGTGATTCTCCTTTCACGTACAAGGATCAACAAAAGTTTTCTGGAAAATTACTTGCCACAACAGCCAAAATGCGTTTTTGTAACTGAGGTAGGAAAGGTTTGAATAAACATCGATGACTTTAGGGAGGGGATGCAAAAGGTGCTCTCAGCGCTGGGTGCCCATCATGCACCTGCCAGGAGCTGTGCCGAGAGCCACGTGCTTAGCATCTCATTTAATCCTCCAAACAGCTTTTCCCAAAGCATATTACACAGAACACTGGCTGCGCAGGAAGCTACTGTGTGTTCCTTGCAAAAAGGATTCAGTTGTTTGGAAAAGGCTGTGTTAGTCAAAGTTAAACAACTCTTTCACGGTTTCTCAGAGCTTGATTAGTCTAACGCTATTTGAGAATCTCCAAGACAGGATGTGATAGTCAGCATTTGCCAAACTCTCTTGACAATGAAACCCTTTCCCATCTTGTGGGATTGCTGTTCCAAAGACCTCACTTTGAGAATCACTGCTGACAACAACCTCGCAAGGTAATGCTTACAATTTACAAATGAGAAAACTGAGGCTCAGGTAAGTGGATCAGGGTTGCACAGCTAGTAATTTGTGGACTCAGGGTTTGAACCCAGAGCCACCTGACTCTGCGCCTGTGCTCTGTTCCACTATCCTGTGCTGTCTTCTGTGGGCCAGGAATGGGGGCTCTGAGCAGAGTGCCTCTTACCCGAGTGCTGGGAGCATGAAACTAGAGGGTGAATATTACATCAGATCAGAACTCGAGGGAGAATCCCATACTGAGTGCAGTGATCGCGGAGACTGGGCCATTGGAAACCCATGCAGGGCTAGTAAACCAAGGAAGTGAGGAACCCAGAAAGCTGAGATGAAGCAGTGGAAGGCGGGCGGGATGACTTCTGGGGGCCAAGTATGAACACATCATGGAGTGCCTTCTTATGGACTCAGCTGGTTTACGAGGGAGCAGGATTCATCTACTGTGCCCAAGGTAAGATGCAGAGAGACAAAGGAACAATATTCTATGGTGGGCCACCCAGAAGTTTCTCTCTTATTACCCAGGAACTTCTGACTGTGTTATTTGCTTCACAATATGCTTACTGTATATGTGATATACAGTAAGGAGAAAAGGGGGGCATGGACGAGTTGGGGATGGGATATTCGGAGCTGACATTTTCGATAGGGATGGCCAGGGAGCCTTTACTGAGAAGGGGCTTTTAAATGCCCACAACAGCCCTTTGAGCAGGGAGGGCATCCCACATTGGTTACCCACCTAGTAAATGCCAGGAATTGCAAATTTATATATCCCATATAAATATTTTCCTTTCCAACTTACGGATGAGTAAAGTGAGACTCAGAGAAGCCAAGCAATTTCTCCTAGATCACGCAGCCAGATTATGGAAGACCCAGCGTTAGAAACCGTGTCTAACATTGGAAAGCCGATGTTCTCGCTGCAGTTGCACACTCTCTTCCTGAAACAGTTAGCCAGGCCAGGCACCACGCACCCCACCTACAGGAAAGGAAACAGAGGCCCCGAGAGCCGAAGGGACCTGCAGAACTGGGACTGGAATTAACGTCACCTAATGCCCACTCCAAGGTCCTTTCCATTTCAGTATACTGTCTCGGGGTAATGTGCGCAGGTGCTGTTCTTTGTGCTTCCCTGGGGTACAGCAAGACTGAGGGCTTGTCAAGAACTCCTTTGCACATGAGATTACAGAAGCTGACTGAACAAGCAGAAGGGACAGTGACGACGTAACTCAGTATGAGGTTTGCACTGCACTGCTATCTCGAACGGCTGGAAGGAGACGGACAGTATTCCACCCCTTGTGGTCAAAGGACAGGCCAGAGGTCAGCAACGTGGACATGGCCTGGGAGCTTGTTAGAGGTGCAGACTCTTGGGCCCCACCCCAGACCTACTGGATCAGAATCTGTGTCATCACATTGGAGTGGAGGGCCTCCTCCCGGCATCTCGTAGGTAGAGGCCGGGGATGCTGTTAAACGTCCCACACGCATAGGACAGTCTCCATCACAGGGAATTATCCTGCCCCACACGTCAGTAGTGTCAAGGCTGTGAAACGAGAACTAGAGGGAATCTTATAAAGGTGGGTGAGATCATGGCGCTGCTCTGCTCACAACCCTCCCAAGGCCCCTTCTTCCTCAGAGTCCTCGCACCTTCCCTTTCTCTGCCTTTTTAACAGCTTTATGGAGATAGAATTCACATACCATAAAATCCATCCTTTTCAGTGTACAATCCAATGGCTTCTAGTGATCAGTTGTGTATCCGTTGCCACCATCCATTTTAGAAATTTTCATTAGTCCTCGCAGAACACCCATACCCTGTAGCCATCGCTCTAAGGCTCCACATCTGACCAACCACCTTGGGATGTGGTTCTTCCTCCTGAATGTGCGCCATCCTCCATCTCTGGAAACCACCTCACCACTTCTTGCCTGGACAGCCACAGAGCCTCCTCGCTGGCATCCTCTCCCGCGGGTCACCCTCAGCTGCACATCAGAGTCACAGGGAGAAGGCGTGTCAACACCCCAAAGCCCAGGCCACGTCACAGACCACGTACCGCGGCCTCTCTGGAGGGATACCCAGGCAGCCGCCTTTGTACAGCTCCCAGGTGATCAATAGACAGCTGGGCACGAGAGCCATGGCCCCCCTTCCTTCTAATCCTTGCGTCACACGGGCACCTGAGTGCTTTTTCTAAAGCAAATCTGATCGTGTTCAGATCTCTTCTTGAAACCCCTCTCTGCTCCCTGTGGCCCTCATGATGAAATCTGAACTCCCCAGGATGTGCCCAGGTTTCTGGGACCTCCGGCTACGTGCCTCCCCGTCTTGCCTCCTCTCCCTCCCTGGCTCTTGGCGCATGCCCGCCGAGCCACACACACTTTCCTCCATGAGCCCGCTTGCCACACCTCCATGCCTCTTCTTGCATGCCTCTCCCAGCTTTTCACCCTCCTCTGGGAAGTCTTCCCTGACTACTCTCTGTGGGTGCTGGCTGGGATCCTCCCCCACAGAGCTGAGCAAGCCTCTCTTGGTCCCTTACCACACTGACTGCAACGTGGTGCTTCCTGGCCTCTCCTCTGCGCATCCTCAAGGCCAGGGCCGGTACATTATTCATCTTTGTATCCTCAACCTGTAGCTGCCTGACACACAGTAGGTGACTTTTATTCGTTTGTTTTGGTGGGTGGGGGTGGGTGATGAATGAAGGAGCGAAGGACTGACTGAATGAATGCCTACCGGTCTATGTAAGGACAGGGATGGGTTTGGCAGCCGTACCAAGTGCCCAGCTATACTCCTGAGTCACAACAGTAACCCCGGGGCAGCCAGCAGGCCCTGCTCACCATCCCCTGCCCAGACTAGGACCCACACCACGGCCACATCCGACTGCATTGCCCCAGTCTAAGGCTGTTTCTCTAGCCAGGGCCCTGGTGCCATCAGGTGTCGGCAGGAAAGCGGGGACTGGGTGGGACAGACCTTCTGCAGCTAAAGGCGAAGTGCCCCAACCCAGAGATAAATCACATAAATCCACTTTCAAAAGGCCCGAGGCGGGTGGAACGTCCCTTGTCCCTTCTTCAGCCATAAATCTCCAGGCTTGGGCAGGTAATTGCCCTCCTCTTGAAGAAGCTATAAAGAGCAGGGCACATCAACAGCTGGCAAAGAGCAGAGACTATAAACGTCCCTCTGGGAGGGGCGGGACGACAATCCTCTGCCCGCTGAGCTTTCCTCTCCCTCCCGCCTGGCATCGGCTGCGCTGTCTCTGGGGAAACTGCTGGAGGCTGCGGGGCTGGGGGCTCGACTGCTTGTGCTGGAGGTCCCCGTGGAGCATCTGCCCTATCAACGACCAGCTGCTTTCTGCTGCTCAGCTGATGCTGATGCTGCTTTACTTCCTGTGAATGAGAGGAGCACTGTAGAGGGAGTCCGGCTCTGCTGTCAGACTGTGGGTGACTCACCGCCCCTCTGGGGTTCTGGGTTTCCCTTGAGGCAAAGGGGGAGTGGGGAGGACTGGAGGATCCTGAAGGCTGCTTTTCATGCTAATATCACAACTCACATGAGAGCAAGGCTGTGCCCGGTGTTCCCCTGGTCTGAATTATCAGGATGACCAGAGTTGGGAAGACCAAACACAGCGAAAAATAACAAACTTGAAAAGAACGCCTTTTTTGCACTTTGCTTTTTTTCTATATCTGGCCTCTACAAGCTCATGGTAACAGCAGTGTGGAGGGAACAGCCCTGGAGAAAGGCGACTCCAAGGGCTGAATTCGATTCCTGCTCTGCCCCCGACCAGCAGTGTCATCCCGGCCAAGTCATCCCTTCCCTGCAGGCCTCAGTTTGCTCATCTGTAAAACGGGGATATTTCCTACCTCCACAGTTCCTTCAGCAAACACTAGCTGAGAGCCTGCCACACTCCTGGCCCGGTGCTGGGGGAGACAGAAAGGATGACGAGACATGACGCTCGTTCTCAGGAGAGGCTGGGAGGAAGACGGCCAAGTGAACAGGCAATTGTAACAAGGTGGTGGTGATCGGACAAGGACCATGATGAAAACGATGATAACAGCCGGCGTTCATTTAGGCTTGTTAGAGCTTGGCTCTCTCTGCGAGGGCCTGATCATGTCCTTCAGTCCTGTAACAACCCTGTGAGCTGAGCACTGCATATGTCCCCACCTCACAGGTGCTCGGGGCAGGGGGCCCGGAGGAAGGCATGTATGTGTGTGTCCCCTGAGACATGAGGCGTGTGTAGGAGCTCGTCAGGCAGCGCCTGGAGGGCTGAGAGGGAGCTGACAGCCTGAACAAAGGCCTGCGGACACAGGGAGCCCGGTGGCAGGAGCCCACGTGGGGGCTGGGGCGGGGAGGGGCCCGGCAGGTGACAGAGAGGTGGAGGAGCAGCCATGGAGGGTCTTGTAAGCCGTGAAATGGGTGAAGGAGGAGCCACGGCAGCAGCTTGGAGAATGAGTTGAGCCAGGTGAGGAGGGAGTTAGAAGGCCTGCAGACCAGCTGGGACACAGTGCCCTCCTGGAGACTGCTGTGGTTTCAGGAAGGGGTGAGAGCCCGTGCTTAGGGCCTGGAGGTCAGAGGGGACTGATGGCCAGAGCTGGTGACTGTGGGCCGTGGCAGCGGAGGGCGATCAAAGCCAATGAGACTGTGTATCCAGGTGGCCTCCAGAAATGGAAGGGCCCTAGAGCTGTCCCACGTTCTAGCGTCAGCCCCCGGTGCCTCCATCTCATTCCCAGAGTGACCGTCTATCCGCCTGCCATCACAGCTGTCAGCACGCGGTGAGTGACCCAGAGGTGGAGACAGAGGCCTTCCTGGCCCAGCAAGGACCCCTCAGAAGGAAGACGACCAGAGGCCAGGCCCGAGGAGGAAGTTCCACAGCTTCACAGGAAAAAAATACCTTATGGACACGTTTAATGGAGAAAAACTCTTTTCTTCCTCTTACAGCTTCTATTTGTTTCCTGAAATATCTTCAATATATTAAGTCTCACGGGGAATTTACACCCCCACCCCCCCCCCACTTTATATTTTGAGAGAGTAACAATAATCTAGGTATAAAACCTGTGCATTAGACAGTTCATACATATTTAACAATTAGATGAATAAATTAATCTGCCTTTGTTAATTCAATTTGGTAGACTGTTTTTAACAATCGCAAAGGGTCGTGGCACTGTGCTGGACTCTATTTGGACATAACAGAGCATTCAATAAGCAGATATTGAGCAACTAACACACACAGGAAGCGAAGGTGGGACCGAGGGGAAGGGGGCAGACCTCTGCCCTCAGGAGGGGCAGTGAGCCATACAAATTGCCTTGATCTTCCTAAGCCTTAGTTTTTACAACCGTACAATGGGACAATAATATCTGCTTCAGAAAACTGTTGGGAAGAGTAGAGATAATCTATGTAAAGTGGTTAAGAGAGTGCCTTCAGTTGTGGCTCCTCTGGTCTAATCGGGTCCTCGTCCATGAGGAGTGAGCAGGTCTTGGTCTCCTGGGGTTATAGACCAGGAAACAGCTCAGAGAGGGAGGTGGGTGGGGTAGTGCAACGAGCATGGGTTTGTAGGTAGACCTATGTGGGCTCAGGTCCTGGCTCTGCAACTTACTAGCTGTCTGATCTTGGGCAAGTTACTTAATGCCTCTGAGCCTCACTTTCTTCATCTGTAAAGTGGAAATAACACCACACGTTTCAGAGGGCTGCTGAGAAGATGAAATTAGACAACGCAGCTGAGGTGTCTAGCACACGGCTTCGGCACATAATGGGTTCATAACGGTGAAGGTTGGCTGGAGAGGGTACTTCCTCGCCCAAAGCCTCACGGCTCGAGTCAAAGCCAGCTCTGCCTCACCTCAAAGTCCATGCTCTCCCACTATTCCACCCTGTGGACAGGAGGAAGGACTTGTTGAGAGGGCTGGACAGTAGCAGAATGGCTTCTGGGAGAGCTTCAGTCATTTACAAGTAGCCCACTTGTTCTCCCTTGCCCACTTCCAAGTTTTGTTTTAATTAAACATTTCTTTATCCCGGATATTTAATGGACAAAGGAGATGGCATTTATTTCTCAACTGCCCACTGTCCTTTCCCTAGTCTCAGCATAGGATGCTGTCCTGGGCCAGCGTGGCCCCTGGTGGGGATGGGATTTGCAGGGGTGGCCATGTTAATGGTCTCCTGGACCTTGGCTCAGCTGGGAGGGGCCCTATTTTTCCTGCTCCGGAAGAGCAGGAGACACAGCATCAGGTGTCAGGACATTGTCTTAACTGGGAGGATAATACACCAAATGCAGCAGCCTCTGTTGATGACCAGGGCTCGGGCCTGCCATAGTCCTCCTCTCCTCCTTGCCCTTCACCTGCTGTCAAAGCAGCAGCAACTCTTCCCGGCTCCAAGTCTGGGGCTTATCGCTTATTAGCTTATTTTTCTCTTGTCATATTTAGAGGAGTTAAGACGTAATTGTAATCAGCTCAACTGTTTTGTCTTACCCAGGAAAACAAGTTTAACACGTGCAAACAGTTTTTCTTGCCAGGACTTGCTAACTAGTTTTCATTGATCCAGGATATATTTTAACCTAAGACATACTCTCTGAACCTTGAATGTTGCTTCTTTCCAAGAAAATTAAAACAAACTTTCTTCAGAAAAGTTCCTAAGACAAAGGCAAATATTGTCTTCTTTTGTTCTCTTTTCAGCCCCCAAGTTAGGTCATCACAAACATAACTTTAAGAAAGATCCCACACAGACAGATCCGAGTAGAAATGTCCAAAAGACAGTTGAAAATATAGGACTTGAGGGTTCAGGGCTAGAAATGTAGACTTGGGAAGGGGTGGGGGAAGCTGTCTTGGCTGGCTTTCCTCCAGGAGCTGGTTCTGAGAAAAGGATTTGAATGCAAATAGCTTATTTGGGAAGTGATCCAGGGAAACATTGGCAAAGTGGAGGGCAAGGAGGGAGACGGGGAAGGGAAAGCCGCCCATAAAGGGTGCATTTTCCAGCCAGCCGCTGCTCCAGGCAACTGAGCTGAACCCCAATAAGGAACTCTTGCCTCTGAATTCAATATCTCTACCCAGCGACTTCTCTCTTTTCTCCCACAAAATATTTGTGACCAGACCCTTTGCTTAAATCCCACATTTCTCTGGCTCTTTCCCCAGCTTCTCCTCCTTCTATCCTGACTCAAGGAATGGGTGCCCCCTTCTCTGAACAAATGCCTCCACTTCACCTCTCGATCTACTCCTTTCCCACCTCCTCCAGAATCCGGCTCCACCAGTGGTCCCCTTCCACCCTCCAGCTCCCTTTCCACCAGCTCTTCCCTCTGTGTCCCTAGTCTTCCCAGAACTCCTTGGATGTCCTTTCCCCTCTTCTCCCTCCCGTGCACTGAGTCTCAGATGCTTTTCTCAGAGGAGAGGACTTCAAGCTTCTGTTACATGTCTACCCATCCTTGTTTTAGACACAATTCTTTCATAATTCACTTCTAAAAAATTCTCATCTCTAAAACCGAGGACAAGAATAGGTACATAACCGAGTATTGGTAAGGATTAGAGGTTAAGTAATAAACTGCCTAGCACAGAGTCTGGCACCCAGTACATGGTAGCAACTAATCCTGTCACCAAGCTTAATTACTAGGGTTTGCAACCCACAGTTGATCAAAAACAGAAAATTACAAGAAAGAGCGCTGCTAGAGACCAGAAGTGACAGCTGACAACTTGACATTGAGGAGGAAGACCGAACAATCCCCAAAAGCAGACACAGAACTCAGAGAGTAGCCATGTGGCATCATTGTACAGAATTACAAGAAGTCTGGGTGACTTAGGAGCCCCGAGACCTCCCAGTCGTTTGGACTGTTGCAGGCTGGGGCGTTCTGAAGGAGAACAATGGCATTTAGTAAGAAGAGTTAGTTCTTCAACCTGCAAAACATTTTTTTCCTCTTGAATAGAAAGTGTTTGTTCTAAATGTCAATACTAAATGTTTAGTAATAATTAGCTGCATCTGAGATTCTCAAGAAAAAGGTAGTGTCCAGCCCTCTCAGGTCAAGGAACCAAGAGCCGAACAAGCCTTGTCTGGTTGGTCATCTGGCTACTGAACCTTCTGTTACAAAGCCCAATGGGTGAAGAAGTCTGGGACTATCATGAGGACAGAGGAGCAGTGGGACAGACAGACTAGGAAGCCCACACACAGTCCTGTGGGAATGTAAGAATGCAGTACGTGAGCAAGGAGGCATGTCAACCCGGGGAAAGGATGGGTCGATGATTAAATCAGTGGTGCAGAGACGACTGGCTAACTGCTTGGAAAGGCAGAAGGTTACATCTCCGCCTCACATCACACATCCAAATAAAACTCTAATATCTACTAAAGAGTTCCAAGTAAATCAACAAACAACTGCGAAGGCAACGTCCAACAATAGAGAATTGGTTAAATTATGGTGTATTGATACTACGGGCTACTATCTAGCATTAAAGTCATGCTTTAGAAGAATATTTAGTGCTTAGTTTATTAAGTAAAATAGCAGCCTACATAAACATGTATAGGTTCAGATCACAATTTTGTAGACCAACTCCCCACAGTATATATGGAAGAGCGCTCACATGCACACACACACATATTTGGAGTGTGAGTTCACACATATAGTGTGTATGCATACTCACGTATACACATATCATGAAAACAAGTCTGAAATGCAACATATCAAAATGATAGCGATTATCTCAAGTCATTTCTACTTACATGTAATTATAGTTTTGTTTTTTGACAAAAACTATCGACTACGAGTGTCAACTTCTGGAAGCTGACACCAAGCACAGGCTGTACTTCTCCGGAGAGGAAGTCAGCTGGCCGGCGTGGGAAGCTGCTCCTGTGTTCCACAAGACCGTCCAGAGGTGGCCCAGCTCATCTTCTTTCCATTTCCAGGGAAAAATTAAGTTCATGGTTAGCATTTTCTCAATTCAAATTTTTCTCCTATAAAATTTTCTTAAACATTTGATGCCTGCAGTTACTCTGATGCATTAGAATCTAAGACGAGACTCTATCAGATTTAGTCCTGATTATATATTTAACTATCTGAAGTTTAATGCATCACCATTTCAGTAGGCACCGCTTCTCAAAAGGATGAAGACCACAACAGCCTGGGTCTCTGTTTTTCACAGGTTCTCCAGGTGATTCTGAAACACGCCAGCTCGAGACCCGCTGTGGTTGTGTGTCCTCCAGCAGTGGGTCGTGAGCTTTGCTGTGATTTGAATCACTTGTGCAGATTTTAAACCTCCCCGTGGCAAAATTGCACCTCAGACCACTAAACCGAGAAGCTGTATCTTTTAAAGTTCCCCGGGTGATTGCAGTGTGCAGCCAAGTTTGAGAGCCAGAATTCTAACGGGAGCAGCCTGATAGCAGGGGCTGTGGCTCCTGAGACACAAACACAGATTTGGTAAAGGGCCAGAATCTGAATAATTTTGTGTTCTCTGTCTCCATCTGCTGGTCATTCCACTACATTGCTATAAGGTACCTAAACAGTTTGAGAATGTGCTTAAGACATGCAGCTTCATGCACTTTTAAGAACGTTTGCCAAAGAGAACCAAAAAGAGTTGAAATTTGTAGGTAATAAAAATAGCAACCAAATGGTTTAAGGGTTATAAATGCTTTAGGATAATGCATCTAGGATTTTTTCTGTGCTTAGTAAATAAAAAGCAGCCAACAAATGTTAGCTATTACCATTATAGTTAGGCATAAAATACCCCCCATCTTTTGAGGACTAGTGAGTCATTCTGAATGAATGGCTTTCATCCACTTAGAAAATATATTTAGTGCTACTATACCTGGCACTCTGTCGGCTATGAGCACCCAAAGGTAAACAGACATAGTCTGTACAGTGAGAAAAAGAGAGATTGTGTGTGAGAAAGAGAGATTTTTAAAAATTATTGTTTAATAAAGTGTTATTTTAACACAGTAAAATAGACTTTTGGGGGAGCACATTGTTCTCTGGGTTTTGTGATGTGCAGATTTATGTAATCACCACAATCGGGATTGCAAACAGCTTCCTCATCCCCAATCTTGCGTGCCTGTAGTGGGACGCTTCCCCAACCCCAGCAACCACTGATCGTTTCTCTTTCCTATAGTTTTGCCTTTCCCATAATGTCATGTAAATGGAGTCATGCGGTATGTAATATTTGAGAGTGGCTTCCTTCACTCAGCAGAATTTTCTTCCTCCTGCTTGCTTTAGGTTTGTTTTTCTCATTTCTTAAGTTTGAAATTTAGATTATTGATTTAAGATCTTTATTCTTTTCTAAAATAAGTACCAAATACTACAAATTTCCGTCAAAACTCTGCTTTAGCTGCACCTACATATTTTGATATGTTGCGTGTTCATTTTTATTCAGTTTAAAATATTTTCTAATTTCTAATTGTTTAATATTCTTTAAGACTTCTCCTTTCACCCAGGGATTACTTAGAAGTATGTTATTAAATTTCCAAGTATTTAGAGATTTTTCAGTTATTGGTCTCTGGTTCAAGTCCATCATGGTCGGAGATCATACTTTGTGTGATTTCAATTCTTTTACATTTGTTGAGATTTGTCTTATGATCCAGAATATGGTCTGTTTGTTCTGTTGGTTATGGAGAAAGGAGTGAGTGTTGAAGTCTCCAACTATAATTGCTGATTCACCATTTCTCCTTTCAGGTCTATCAGGTTTTGCTTCATGTATTTTGAAGCTCTGTTGTTAGGCACATAGCCATTTTGGACTGTTAGGTTTTCTTTGTGAATTGACCCCGTCATCATTATGCAATTTCTCTCTTTAGCTCTGGTAAATTTCCTTGCTCTGAAGTCTACTTTGTCTGCTATTAGTACAGCTACTCCAGCTTTCCTTTGATTAGTATTTGCATGGTAAATTTTTCTTTTTTGTCTTTTTATTTTTATCCTATACTATTTATTTAAAATGAGTTTCTAATAAGTAGCATATAGTTGGATCTTTTTTTTAACACATTATGACAATCTCTGTCTTTTATTTAGCATATTTAGACCTTTTGAATTTAATGTAATTGCTGATATGTTTGGATTTAGCTCTACTATTTTATTTATTTTCTATTTGTTCCCTATGTTTTTCTTTCCTGTTTTCCCTTTCCTGTCTTCTTTTGGATTGACTATTTTTTGGTATTCCATCTTAATCTGTCTTTTGAGTTTTTTTACTATACCTTTTTGTGCACTTTTTTATGTGATTGCTCTAGGGATTACAAAAATCTTACTTTTCATCGTCTGTTTAGGGTTAATATTGTATCTCTTCACATGAAATGGAGAAATCTTACTACCATGTAGGTCCCTTCACTCTTCCTCTTTATGTTGTAATTTTCATATGTGTCACATCTACAGTCACTGAAAACCCCATCAGACAATGTTATAAGTTTTGCTTTCACTGATTATACACTGTAAAGAGCTTCAAATGAGAAAAATAGGCTATTTATTTACCTAAATATTTCACATTTCTGTTGCTCTTCTTTCATTCCCAAAGTTTCAAATTTCCCTCTGGTGTCGGAGTTCAATTAACAAAATGTTATCACATGTAAGAGGTCAAATAAGTAGAGAGCTTCTCTGGGGGCTCTTTCTGCCTGCATCTGGTTTGCAGGCCCAGGTTGCCGTCTGCTTGGAGTCTGGGCCAGGAGGAACCGGAGGGGAAAATGGTGAACTTACTGCCAGTTTGGTGCTCTGAGCTCTGCTTCCCTTCCCTGGTCTTCCTGTTACTCCTTTCCGAGGTAGCTGCTTCACCCATTTAGCCTGGCTCTCTAGCCGCATTCAGCGGGAGAGACAGGGTGGGGTGAGACTGGAACGAGAGTGAGAGAAGCGTTTTTATTTAACAAACAGGGGCGTGTATTTACAAAGGCTGAAAAATGCTCCCGTACGGCACACTAACTTCAAGAGAAATTCTCTTCCCCCACAGTATGGTGGCTAAAAGCCGGATTGCTTAGTTCGAATTTTTGCATTCACTTTTCCAGATGAAATTTAGAACCGTTTTGTCATTTAAAAAATCTTGTTTTGATTTCGATGGAAATTTATTTAAATTTACAGATTTAGAGAGAAGTGGTCTTAGAATATTCAGTCCTTCTATCTAGAACATGGTAGATCTTCTCTCTTTTTTTTATGTCTTCTTTTATGACCTTTGAAAAATTTGTTATTTTTTCCCAAAATCCTTTCATAGGCTTTGGTATATTCCTAGGTATTTTGTTTGTTTGTTATTATTGTGAATAGGATCTTTTAAATTTTTTGTTTATTTAATTGAGGTAACATTGGTTTATAACAGTATATAAATTTCCAGTGTACATCATTGTATTTTGACTTCTGTGTAGACTACATCATGTTCACCACCCAAAGGCTGATTACCATCCATCACCATACACATCAGCCCAGTCGCCCCTTTTCCTTCCTCCCTCCGCTTCTGATAACCACCAATCTAATCTCTGTATCTATGTGTTTGTTTATTGTTGTTTTTATCTTCTATTTATGAGTGAGATCATATGGTATTTGACTTTCTCTGTCTGGCTTATTTCACTTAGCGTGATACCCTGGAGATCCATCCATGTTGTTGCAAATGGCAAGATTTCATCTTTTTTTACAGCTTAGTATTCCATTGTGTAAATACACCACATCGTCTTTATCTATTCATCCCTTGATGGGCACTTAGGTTGTTTCCAAGTCATGGCTATTGTGAATAATGCTGCAATGAACATAGGGGTGCATATATCTTTACACATTCATGTTTTCATGTACTTTGGATAAATACCCAGCACTGGAATAACTGGATCATATGATAGTTCTATTCTTAATTTTCTGAGGAAGTTCTGTACTGTTTTCCATAGTGGCTGCACCAGTTTGCACTCGCATCAGCAGTGTATGAGGGTTCCCTTCTCTCCACATCCTCTCCAACACTTGTTATTTCTTGTCTTGTTAATTATAGCCATTCTGACAGGTGTAAGGTGGTATCTCATTGTAGTTTTGATTTGCATTTCTCCAATAATTAATGAGGTTGAACATCTTTTCATGTGCCTGTTGGCCATCTGTATATCTTCTTTGGAAAAATGTCTGCTCAGATCTTTTGCCCGTTTTTTAATTGGGTTGTTTGTTGTTTTGTTGTTGAGATGTATGAGTTCTGTATATATTTTGGATATTAACTCCTTATCAGTTACATGATGTGCAAATATCTTTTCCCAATTTTTAGGATGTCTTTTCATTTCGTTGATGGTTTCCTTAGCTGTGCAGAAGCTTTTTAGTTGGATGTAGCCTCATTTGTTAATTTTTTCCCTTGCCTGGTTGGACATGGTATTCGAAAATATGCTGCTAAAACTGATGTCAAAGAGCGTACTGCTGATGTTTTCTTTTAGAACTTTTATGGTTTCAGGACTTACATTCAAGTCTTTAATACATTTTGAGTTAATTTTTGTGTATAGTGTGAGATAATGGTCTACTTTCATTCTTTTGCACGTGGCTGTCCAGTTTTCCCAACACCATTTATTGAAGGGACTTTCCTTTCTCTGTTGTATATTCTTGGCTCCCTTGTCAAAAATTAGCTGTCCATAGCTGTGTGAGTTTATTTCTGGGTTCTCAATTCTGTTCCATCAATCTTTGTGTCTGTTTTTGTGCCAGTACCATGCTGTTTTGATTACTATAGCTTTGTAGTATATTTTGAAGTTAGGGATTATGGTGCCTCCAGCTTTGTTCTTTTTTCTCGGGAATCCTTTGGCTATTCGAGGTCTTTTGTTGTTCCACATAAATTTAAGGATTCTTTGTTCTATTTCTGTGAAAAATGTTGTTGGAACTTTGATAGGGATTGCATTGAATCTGTAGATTGCTTTAGGAAGTATGGACATTTTAACTATGTTAATTCTTCCAATCCAAGAGCACAGAATATCTTTCCATTTATTTGTGTCTCCTTCAATTTCTTTCAAGAATGTTTTATAGTTTTCAGTGTACAGATCTTTCACCTCTTTAGTTAAATTTACTCCTAGGTATTTTATACTTTTTGTTGCAATTATAAATGGGATTGTATTCTTAATTTCTCTTTCTGCTACTCTGTTGTTAGTGTATAGAAATGCAACTGATTTTTGTATGTTGATTTTGTATCTTGCAACTTTACCATGTTCATTTATGATTTCTAAAAGTTTTTTGTGGATTCTTTAGGGTTTTCTATACATAAAATCATGTCATCTTCAAATAGAGACAATCTCACTTCCTCCTTTCCAGTTCGAGTCCCTTTTATTTCTTTTTCTTGCCTGATGGCTCTGGCTAGGACTTCTGATACTATGTTAAATAAGAGTGGTAAAAGTGGGCATCCTTGTCTGGTTCCTGTTCTTAAAGGGATAGCTTTCACTTTTTCTCAGTTGAGGATGATATTAGCTGTGAGTTTGTCATATGTGACCTTTATCATGTTGAGGTACTTTCCTTCTATGCCCATTTTATTCAGAGTTTCTGTCATAAATGGATGTTGTATCTCAACAAATGCTTTCTCTGCATCTATTGAGATGATCATGTGATTTTTATTCTTCATTTTGTTAATGTGGTGTATCATGTTGATTGATTTGCAGACGTTGAACCATCTCTGCATCCCTGGAATAAATCGTTCTTGATCATGGTGTGTAATCTTTTTAATGTATTGTTGTGTTCAATTTACTAGTATTTTGTTGAGGATTTTTGCATCGATGTTTATCAGTGATATTGGCCTGTAATTTTCTTTTTTTGTGTTGCCCTTGTCTGGTTTTGGTATTAGGATAATGTTGGCCTCATAGAATGAGTTAGGAAGCTCCCCCTCCTCTTCAAATTTTTGGAATAGTTTGAGAAGGATAGATACTAAATCTTCTTTGAATGTTTGGTAGAATTTACCAGTGAAGCTGTCTGGTCCTGGACTTTTATTTTTTGGGAAGTTTTTGATTACTGTTTCAATCTCCTTACTGGTGATTGGTCTATTCAAATTCTCTATTTCCTATTGACGTTTTGGAAGCTTGCATGATCCTAAAAATTTATCCATTTCTTCTACATCATCCAATTTGTTGGCTTATATCTTTTCCTAGTATTCTTTTATAATCTTTTTGTATTTCTGAGGAGTCCATTGTAATTTCTCCTCTTTCATTTCTAATTTTGTTTATTTGAGCCTTCTCTCTTTTTTTCTTGGTGATTCTAGATAAAGGTTTGTTGATTTTGTTTATCTTTTCAAAGAACCAGCTCTTAGTTTCATTGATTTTTTTCTATCGTTTTTTTAGTTTCTATTTCATTTATTTCTGCTCTGATTTTTAATATTTCCTTCCTTCTACTGATTTTGGACTTCGCTCTTTTTATTAAGACTTGCTTTGTGGCCTAATATGTGATCTGTCCTGGAGAATGTTCCATGTGCATTTAAAAAGAATGTGTATTCTGCAGTTTTTAGATGGAATGTTCTGTATATATCTACTAAGTCCATCTGGTCTTATGTATCATTTAAGGCCAAACTTTCCTTATTGATCTTCTGTTTGGATGATCCAGCCGATGACATAAGTGGAGTGTTAAAGTTCCCTACTATTATTGTGTTTCTGTCTATTTCTGCTTTTATGTTTGTTAATAATTACTTTATATATTTAGGTGCTCCTATTTTGGGTGCATAGATATTTACAAGTGTTATATCCTCTTGTTGGATGGTTGCCTTTATCACTGTGCAGTGCCCTTTTTTATTACAGTTTTTGTTGTAAATTCAATTTTGTCTGATGTAAGTATTGTTACCCCAGCTTTCTTTTCATTGCCATTTGCATGGAGTATGTTTTTCCATCCATCCCTGCACTTTCAGTTTGTGAAGTATGTCTTTAGGTCTGAAGTATGTCTCTTGTATGCAGCATATATATGGGTCTTGTTTTTTTTAATCCAATCAGCCACTCTGTGTCTTTTGATTGGAACATTTAGTCCATTGACATTTAAAGTAGTTATTGATAAATATGTACTTATTGCCATTTTGTTACTTTTTCTGGGTGTTTTACTATTTCTTCACTGTTCTTCTCTTGCTCTCTTCCATTGTGGTTTGATGGCTTTCTCTAGTATTATGTTTGGGTTCCTTTCTTTTAATTTTTTTGTGTATTTATTTTAGGTTTTTGGTTTGTGATTACCATGAGCTTCATATATAATAACCTACGTAAATAGCAATCTATATTAAGTTGATAGTCTCTTTAAGTTTGACCTCTTGCTAAAAGCTCCACTCTTTTACTCCCCTCCTTCCATGTTTTATGTTTTTGATATCCTATTTAACCTCTTTTTGTGTGTGTGTGTATCCATTAACCTCTTGTCTTAGAAATAGGATAATTTCAGTAATTTTGTCTTTCGACCTTCATATTAGTTTCACAGGTGGTTGATCTGCTAACTTTACTGTATGTTTGCCTTTACTAGTGATTTTTATTATTATTTTGATAATTTTCTTATTCCTATTTGTGGTTTTTTCTTTTCTACTTAAGTCCCTTTGGCTGGTTTCTTGGTGATAAACTCCTTTAGTTCTTGCTTATCTGGAAAACTCTTTATCTCTTCTTCTGTTCTGAATGATAACCTTGTCAGGTAGAGTATTCTTGGCTGTAGGTTTTTCCTTTCAGCACTTTAAATATATCCTGCTGCTCCCTTCTAGCCTGTAAGGTTTCTCGGGAGAAGTCAGCTGATCGCCTTATGGAATTTCCTTTATATGCAACTTGTTGCCTTTCTCTTGCCACTTTTAGGATTCTTTGTCTCAGGAGGATAGTTTAAGCGCTCTCTGCCCTCTTGTCTCTCTCTTCTCCTTCTGAGACACCTATAATACAGATGTTAGTGCACTTGATATTGTCTCAGAGGTCGCTTAAACTATCCTCAGGTTTCTCAGGAGAAGTCAGCTGATCGCCTTATGGAATTTCCTTTATATGCAACTTGTTGCCTTTCTCTTGCCACTTTTAGGATTCTTTGTCTATGATTTTGACATTTTAATGTGTCATGGTGTGGGCCTCTTTGGGTTCAACTTCTTTCGTGCTCTCTATGCTCCCTATACCTGGATATCTGTTTCCTTCCTTAGGTTAGGAAAGTTTTCAGCTCTCATGTCTTAAAATAAATTCTCTGCCCTCTTGTCTCTCTCTTCTCCTTCTGAGACACCTATAATACAGATGTTAGTGCACTTGATATTGTCTCAGAGGTCGCTTAAACTATCCTCATTCTTTTTAATTCTTTTTTCCTTTTTCTGTTCAGCTTGGGTCTTTGGTCTAATCTTTTGTACAGCTTGCTGATCTGTTCTATTGCATCATTTCCTCTGCTATTTATTCCCTCTAGTGAATTTTTATTTCCATTATTGTATTCTTCAGTTCTGATTAGCTCTTTTTAAAAAAAAATTTTTTTTTTTTGAGGAACATTAGCCCTGAGCTGACATCTGCTGAAAATCCTCCTTTTTTTGCTGAGGAAGACTGACCCTGAGCTAACATCGGTGCCCATCTACCTCAACTTTATATGTGGGACGCCTTCCACAGTATGGCCTGACAAGCAGTGCGTAGGTCTGCACCTGGGATCCGACCTGGCGAACCCCAGGCCACCAGAGCGGAACATGCGAACTTAACTGCTGCATCACCAGGCCAGCCCCTGATTGGTTCTTTTTTATATTTTCCAATTCTTTGTTGCAGTTCTCACTGTAGTCATCTATTCTTCTCCCAGGATCAGTGAGCATCCTTATGACTATTAGTTTGTACTCTTTTATCAGGTAGAGTGTATATCTCTGTCTTGTTTAGTTCTGAGGATTTGTCCTGTTCCCTTATGTGGAACATATTCTTTTGTCTCCTCATTTTGCCTATTTCTCTGTGCTTATATGTATGTTTTAGGTAGATCAGCTACGTCTACCATTTTGGAGAAGTGGCCTTATGTAAGAGATGCCTTATGAAGCCCAGCAATGTGCTTCCCTCTTGTCATCAGTTCCAAATGTTCCAGGAGTGTCCCATGTGGGCTACATGTGTCCTTCTGTTGTGGCAGGGTTGCTCTTACTGCAGGTGAATGGGAACACTAGGCTGTCCCCCTGGCTGGCTAGTTGTAAGGCTCAGCTGCATGTGGCTTCTATGGTCCCTTCAGTCACTTTATTGGGCAGGGGGAGCCCCAGCACAGTTGTCTGCAAGGTCTAATAGCACATTCCTGGGGCAGTTTTTCTGTTAAGTGAACAGGTCCTCAGCATGGCTGGTTGCTAGGCTCAGGGGCTTACAACTGCTGTAGGCCTCCAGCCTGCAAGGCTGCTGTCAACTCTCTCAGGAGTGTAGCTAGGTGGGGCCAGATCCAGGCGTGGCAGCACACAGTTGTTTCAGGCATTGGCAGGTGGGGCAGATCCCCTATATGGCTTAAGATTCCTCCTGTTCATGAAGTGCTGTGGCTATAATGTGCCTTTTTTCCTCTCCAGAAAGCGATTTCTGCCTCTTCCACCTCAGTCAGCACTGTCCCTGGGGTTGTGGGGTTCTTTTTATCCAGTTTCAGGTTCTCTCTCAGGGGTGATTATTCCAAGGGTAGTTGTAAATTTGTTGTGTGTGTGGGAGGAGGTGAGTTCAGAGTTCTCCTGTGCCACCATCTTCCCAGCAATCCTAGGATCTTCTTTTAACATAAAAAATCAAATTGATTATTGCTGATTTATGGAACAGCTACTGATTTTGGCATAAATTTACTTTGTAACCAGCTACCTTACAGGATTTTATTGGTTCTATTATTTTCCAAGTTGATTTTCTTCAAATAGTGATTTGTGAATTCAGTCTCTCAGACTGGTGTTTCACAAATAATGATAATTGGGAAAATTTCTTTGACAAAACTTTTTGAAAAATTCTATTTTTGGGTTATTTAATCATATTGGCCATTAAATCTTGTATAATATTAGGTAATGGTGGTAACAGTCTTGCTTCTCTTGGTTCTGACTTTTTTAGGAAAGTCATCGTTGACATAGATTTATTTTATGATGTTAATGAAATATCTTTTTAAACATTCTTTATCTTTTAACAAGAATTTTGACCAGAAAAGGACATTGGATTTTATCAAATGCTCTTTGAGCATCCATAAAAATGACCATTTGAACTTTCTTATTTGACCTATTAATGTGATAACATTTTGTTAATAGAACTTCTCATTCAAAAAGAGCCTGCATTCCTACAGTAAATCCTAGTTGGTCATGGAATAGATTGCAGAGCAATAGTTCTCAAGGAAGAGCTTTTGCAAGTGACACAAACTCTTCCTAGGTTTTTGTTTGTTTTGCTGAGGAAGATTTGCCCTGAGCTAATATCTGTGCCAATCTTCCTCTATTTCGTATGTGGGTCACTGCCACAGCATGGCTGCTGAGCGGTGTACGTCTGCACTCATGATCTGAACCTGTGAATTTGGGCCACTGAAGCAGAGTGTGCCAAACTTAACTACTAGGCCACAGGGCCGGCCTCAAGCTGTTCCTGTTTTAAATAATGTCCCCAGAGAGGTTGCACCACCACCACCTCCCTCCTGCCCCCATTAGTCCAGTGAGCTACTGCTACCCATGACAGTGTTGCAGTCCTTGGGTGCGTTGGACAGAAAAGGCAAATGAATGCTCAGTATCTGAGACTTTGGCCCAACCCTAACATAATGTCCTTGTCCCCTGGAGCTGAGGCTCCCTTTAGTTTACTTTGGTTTAGACCTGAGAACTCCAGGTCTGTACTAGAAGCAGACAGATGCTCCTTCCGCAAGATCCCACAGCCATGATCTTACTCTGGGGAGCAGACGGAGATGTTCAAGCCTAAGGAGGATACTGAAGAAAAGTGTAACAAGGGCACCATCTATTATTGAGCACCTGCTCTGTGCCAGCTCCGGGCCAGATGCTTTACTCGTATTATGTGACCTCCTGAAAGCCTATGAGGTACTGTTATCCCCATTTTACAGATAAGAGGTCAAGTAACTTGCCCAAGGAGATAGTTATTACATAGCAGAGTTGTCCTTTAAAAACCAGGTGTAATTCTGAAGGCTGTGTAAACTGGATCTGTAATTTCTGAAGACTGGCTCTCAGGGATGGGTCACGAGGCAGAGGTTACTACTCCCCTGTTAAGTGTGTGGCTTCTCACACTTCTAATCCTTTCTTTTGCCTTTGAGGGACCTGTGGGGGCAAGATGGAGGGCAGTTTCTGGCAGGCAACAGAGGTCCTGGGGCAGCACCTCTCCCACACTGCTGGATCCAGGTTCCAGAGGCTTCTAGGCTGACAACTCACCTGAAACTGCAGTCAGGGGAATCCAGCTGTTTGTCATCATGAAAGCTCATGGTATGTTACTGTATTTCTGCCTAGCGCTCTCAAAATTCAAGGAAAAGAAATATCTGACATTTATTGAATACCAGATGGTGTTCTAAGAATTTTCCAGGTACTAATGAATTTAATCCTTGTACATCATTGTGAGGTAGGCGCTAATATCCTCATTTTACAGATGAGAAAACTAAGGCACAAGAGAGGTTAAGTAACACTCACAGATAGAGCAGCAGAGCCAGGATTTAAGCTGAGGCTTTTAACCATGGCACTGTATTAATGAAGGGAAGGCTGAATGAAGCAGTCACTAGAACTCACTTAGCTCTATTTTGAGAAGACGGTGAGGTTCTGCCTCTGGTCTGGGTTCATGCACAAATACCAAAATTAAGGAAGCCTTTGCCCTGTGTTCTATGGGAGGTTTCTGTCTGCCCTGTAGTCACCCTAGGACACCTGCTTTACCATTAGCTAATACCACAAGGGAGGTTACAAACGTGTGTCTTCCTGAGTTCTAGAGGTGCGTAGGAATTAGTGGGTTTCTTTTAGTGGTCAGGGGAAAGGTTCAAAGAGGAAGATAAGCTGTGTTTCAAAATGCTGTCAGTTTCATGAATAAAGGCTCGGCCATCTGTGCCTGATCGACCTCTCCTCCTTTTCTTTTTTAAATGTCATCAAGTTCAGAATCTGGCATCTTGAATTAGAATTTTGAATCAAAGCCGGACTTTCTACTGTTTCCGCAGGAGCGAGAGTTCTAACTCTTGATTGTCTGTGTGGCTTCCTCTCACGATGGCAGCTTTACTGAGGCACCAGCCCAGGGGTCTGAGAGGAGCTCCCGCCCCTGCCGTACACCCACAACGTCACAGTGAGAAGGCAGTCAGCACCCCATCAGGACAGAAGCCCGTACCCTGACTTGCGGACTTTCTGCTGGAATTTCTAGCAGAGTTTACCCTTGGTCTTTCCCTGCATATGAACATTAACACCGGCTTTCAGAGACCTGGACACCTTTACAGAGGCAAAAGGTTTAAAAAGAAAAAATTAGATTTTATTTGAGATAAGCAAAGGATATGAATAAATCATCAAATGAAACCATTTGAAGTCATTTCACAAATACTTTAAGAAACCCACCAATAAAAGCCCAAAGAACCAGTAATAAGCTGCGTATGCCACATTTTTACTTTTATGCAAAAGACAAGTAAACAAGCTGCTATCAAGGATGTATTCCTTCAGGAGAAGGAAGTTCCAAGATTCATTGTAGGGTCAGCACAGCCGCACTCAGTCCCCGGGCCTCTTTAACAATTTGTGGCCCGAATCATCTCCAAAGAAAAGTGAGTTTCAAGAATGTTCTATGTGGGCATTTTTACGATGCCCGTAGTCTAATTCTTAGGAAACTGGTACTCTACCAATGGAAAACTGAGCCCTGTTATCTGAGCACTGTTCCCAGTCTCTGCCTAGACAGCATCTTCTGAGCAACCAACACTGAACTACAGGGAAAAGGGCGACGTAAAGGCAGAGGAGAAAAACTGAGGACATATGCCCTCAAATTATACATTTTAAGCCAAATAACAATAGTTAAATAATACATCACCCATACCCATTCTGTATATCTTGATTCTTATTTATCCCACATCAAATATGAGTCAAATAATTTTAATAGATGCTTTTACTAAGTTCCTAAGTGAAATCAATTCCAATAAATTGTCAGTGCTCAAGAGATGAATGCAAAATTTCAATGTAAATAATCCTTCAGTGAGAAATTCCTTTATAACTGCTTGGATATTACCAAAATATAATTTAAAAACCTCTCTTTGTAACCACCTAAGTTAAATAATTCTTTTTTAAGGCACAAACTCGAAGGTAACAAAACAACCATAAATTTGGCATTTGGGACCACACTCTCCTAAAGGGCATCAGGAAGTTTAGATAGAGGCTGATGTTCCGGCCAGGGTGAGATGGACGTGGGCCTAGGCTGCAGGCCCCCACGTGTCGGGAGTCAACTCTGGATGCCGGGCTGTGGGGCGGCGTGGAGGGGCTGCCGGGGTGGGCACTAGGGGAGCTCAGGGCAGCAGCCATTTACCAACCTAGGAACTGTTTCTGTACGGTAGCAACTGATGCTGCCGTCCCAGTGCCAACTGCCTGAACAGCAGCTCTGCCTGCCGCTTTCTATAAACGCAACTCAATAAAAACAGGAGATTATGGGCACACTGTTTCATTAGTTTATTAGAAAAGAAAAACAGTTCCCACAGACACAATATACAACATTCTAATTTCTAAATCCTTTTGCATTGTTTTTTAATCTACTGAGACTAAACACCCTTCACAACCCCTCCCCATGGTTTGCTCTGTTCACACTAGAACCCAACTCCTTGCTCCTAGTTGCACAAGTCAGAGGTTCCAACAACCCGGACCACAGCCATCACAGTGGAACCGCTCTCTAAAGTGGTTGAGCCCTTTGATAAACTTAAACAGCTGCTAACTCATTCTAACTAAACAGTGGATGGATTGTGTCTGCCCCTAAGACTAAATGCCACACATCTGATGCTCACACTCAGATCTTCCTATTACCACTTGACACCGAGAAAGTATGGTGGAATATTCACCGATGTGTTAATCCTACGAGTGCTACTTGTGATCCAGAGTCAAAATAAATAGTCAGGGTGTCCTCTAAAAAGCCCATGATGGCCCTTTTGGCTGTGTCGCCAGTCAGTGCCTGGACGCTGCTTATGTGCTCCAGGGCTGTTTTGACCATCTGGTCTCTTTCCTGGGGGCTGTGGGGTGCTCCAGTGTCATCTTCCTCTGCTCCTGACTTTAAAAACTGTAGGATATAGGACTGGATCATGTCCCCATTCAGTTCAAGGGTTTCTTTGATGGAGGGCAGGTCTGAGGTGCTGGCCAAGCTCAGGAGGTGAATCAGCGCCTGGCAGATTTGGGTCCGCAGGCTGGCACAGTACTTGAATTCCAGAAAGTCTGTGGTGTCTTCACTCTTCTGTAAGGCAGTGACCAATGCGTTCCAGATCTGAGCATACTGGTCAACAGACCCATAATGCTCCCTCTTGCCCGGAATGGAAAGGGCAGTGGCAGATCTGATGCGCACTTTGAAGTTCTTGCATGATGTCACAACGGATGTCAGGGCGTTGTAGGCCTGGGAGGTCCACGGGGCTGTTCCTGGAAAGAATCCATAGTCATTAAAACAAATGAAGGCTTAGAAATAAGTGAGGGGTAGTGGGACAGAAGGAAACACGTATTTGTGCTCAAGTTAGAAAAATCTTATGTTTTCATTTAATACACACAGTAATCCTGTCAGATCAGAGTGGTGAGTGACTAACTGCCAGATCCTAAGGCAGTGGCTGAGTCCTGACTCCCAAACCTCCCTCTGTCCCCAGACAAGCCTGTTGCAGGCTCAGGGCCTCTGCTACCCTAAATAGGGACTCTGGCGACTTTGAAAGAAGCTTCTTCTCTGGGAGGATACTGTCTCGAGGGGTGAGGCTTGACGGGAGAAGCATGGACTGAACTGCAGCCACACCTGTCCCCTCAGTTGGGTGCTTCAGAGCAGTGCGCAAACTGCACAACTGTGCACCCAGCCCTGTTCATGCTGGCAAAAGAATATTTCCTCACCCGGCTTAGCATCTAGACCCTGCTCTGGCCACAGCATGTCATGGATTTTATTGCAAAGAAAAGGAAAACACTATGTAGGCAGTGACTGGGGAACAGCATACTCAGATTAACTGAAAGCTCAATTTGCTGATTCTGAGAAGATGGTGCCGAGATTTCTGTCTTCTCTCCCTTCCTGTTGGCCCCAGGAAATCAGCCTGCTTTCCTCCTTGTCAGAGCTACCACTACCCACCAGCCACTCCATTTGGGGGGGTTCTTATTCCTCAAGATGGGCAGCAGAGTAAAACGCAGCTTCCCTACTCTCCCAGCCCTTCCCAACTCTTTGCTGATTCCAGAGAGGAAGGAAGATGCCCACCTCAGTGAGCGCCAACCCCAAAGGTCACCTTAGGCTATTCCCTCAGTGGAAAAAGCCACCAGGCTGCTTCTCCACCAGCTCCTGGCTGACTGGTCTGCATGGACGCTCTTGACAAGAAAGGAGAGCACAGCCAGCTTCCTGCATGCTCTGCTGGTCCAGAATGATTTTTTCCCTCCAAGAACACAGGCTTATGTTTCAAATCTTGTCACAGAGACAAACGTGTAAGGCGAATGCTGGCAATTGAAGTGAAAGGCATTTGGAGGCTGTGATCCACACACCTAAGCAGCTGTCAGCCTCTGGTGACACACCAAGGTGCACGGCATGTGCCACTGCTCCGAGACAGCTGCCCTCCCCACGCACAGCGCGCCACTGCAGTTCAGGATTTCCAATGGCACCCTCCCTCTCCCACGCCAGTTTTCTCCTTTATTTTTTTCCTGATTGTTAAAACAACATGTGCTTATTGTAGAAAATTTAGAAAATGAAAGCAGAAAAAATATCCTGCTACTCCTCTCATCCAGAGGCAACCACTGTTGACAATTAGGCTCCTTTCCTTTCAGTCTTTTTTCTACCTATTTACTGAGATCATACGGTAGAAACAATTTCATATCCTGTTAGAGTTTGCTTAACATCAGAAGCATTTTGCCACATTATCAAAACATTTTGCAAACACAATTTTAAATGGCCACAAAATATCCATTGAATATATATACAAATCATGATTTCCCTCAGCACATCCTACACTTGGTGTTCTATATGTTTCCATTTTTTCTAATCTTGTGACGAACATCTTTAATAACAATGCAGACTGGTGTGTGCTGTCCAAGGAGGCCGTCCACCAGCGAGAAGAGGGACACTCTCTTACCTAACGGAAGAGCAGGATTTTTAAACACATTTCCCAGTGCGTAACAAGCATTCCATCGGACTTTCATGGCAGCCTCAGTCAGAACAGTAGAAATCAAGGCCTGGAGAGACTCCTCAATGATTTCAGCAAATCTGGGTTTTTGTATATGAGACGGTTGCAGAAAATGAAGCAAATTTCCAAGGGCCCGGACTGCATTGCTTTTCACCTAGAATAACATGTAAAAGTATTAGAAATCTGTTTTGCCAAAGAGATGTGTCAGAAAGTATAATTTCAGCTTTAAAAGCCCAGGCAGTCCCAGACATCCTAAAGCAAGAGAGCTAATGAAAAATGTGGCCAGTAAAGGTGCAAGTCCTTGGATCTCCGCCAGGTCTGGTGTGGTTAACGTTCCGAGCCACCAGAGAGGTGAGGTTCCAGAGCTCCTCGCCATGATTTCTCAGTGAGACTGGACCTCAGAGACATCCATCTTCACTGTTTCATAGAGATGGCATCTAAGGCCCAGGGGCAGCAGGACATGGCTGGTTTGCACAAGGTAAGGAGGAGAAGCTGGGTTTCATGATTCCAGTCCAAAACTTTTCAGCTAGAGTCTCAACCTTTGCAGCATTAACAGAATCATCTGGGGAGCTTTCTTTTTTCAAAACAAATTCCCAGGCCCTAACCCTGGAAATTCTGATTGAACTAGCCTGCAGTCGGGTTTCCCAGGTTTTCAGAGCCACTGTAGTAAATTAAGCACTTGGTGCAGGTCAGGTACTACGCCAGGCGCTTTAACATAAGGCATCTCAGAATCCACTGAGGTATGTGTGATGACGTCCATGTTAGATGAGCACACTCACCTTCAGAGAAGTTAAATCATGCACCAAAGGCCTCCCGGCTACTAAAGGGACAGCCAGGATGTGAACCGTGTCTGTCTGACCCTAAAGCTCGGGTCTACGCTTTTTAAACTTATTAGTGTATAACAGGGGATATTCAAAGCCAAGCTGCTCATCTTTCTGACTGGTCAATTCTACTTAAGGATTTTTTACAAAAAAGCAAATTAACATTAAAACAAACATGGACATATCATGGGGTATTACAAATGGCACTGATATTTTTCGTGAGTTGGGAGACAGGAAAGAAACTGCCCAAGAGCGGGCCACTTGATACCCTGCGCACACTCTCCATCTCCTCTGAACAGGGATATACTTAGTGGCATAAAACGATAATACGTGAAGCAGCTAACTGAGGAACACTGGGTTTGCTGATTGTCTACCTTGTCTTTGTCCTTCGATGCCTCTATGGCTGACCGCAACATCTTCAAGAGCAGGAGACCAGAGAACTCTTCCTGGAAACTTGGGTCCGGTGTTTCCCTATTCCACCCAAAGGAGGCAAAACATGTTGAAAGGTAAAACCCTTTAAATATACACCTATACGAATATATTCACCTAGTATAACTAAAAACACTTTAGGAAAACAGCTCCACAAACCTGTTCAGAGAATACCAAGGACTGACAGTTTACACCTAGTCCACATCTAGGCACGTAACCCAAAGGAGTATATCAAAATGGAGATGTCACGTGCAAAAACGTTCACGGCATGTAAAAGCCTCGAACAACAGAAAGGTTCAACAGCAGGGCAAGGGTTAAATGATCATCACATAGTGATGACTGGGTAATAATAAAAAACGATTTATAAGAGTCAGGAGAAGTCAGCAGAATGCTCATACATGTCACATGTTAGAGTTAAGTGACAAAAAGCAAGACACTTGTGTATGAATAGCAACAGTTGCCTCTGGGGAGGGGCCCTAGGGGATTAAGGCAGGAGAAAGGCTTTACACCGAGCACCCTTTGTACTGTCTGAATTTTCTTTTTATCTGTGAATATATTACTTAAAAAAATACAAATACGATATTTAAAAAGTAGGGCAACCATTACTAAGGTTTTGGACTTCTACTTTTCTACTTCCGACATTTTCTATAATGTGGATGTATTACTTATATCAGCATAGAGTATTTTTTATACGTACATGTTAAGAACAGCTTACGAATCTTCTTACTTGAAGAAATAAAAAATAAAACAAAGCAGGAAGATTGACTACATAATTTAGGGGAATTACTGCTAATTCTTGGGATCAAAGATACCCTCTTGGGACCTCAGCTTCAGAAGCAACCCGGTGAAACGAGCTGTGACACCTACATGTTGACAATCAGGGTGTCTGTCAGGTTGCCCAGGGACCAGGCTGCTTTGGCGCGGACATTCAGAGACTTGTCTTGAAGTGACATCAATATTGCATTTGCTGTGTCTGCAACAAATATGACATCCTGTAAGAGAAACAAAACAAAACACTGTAGTTACTTTACGAGTTCATGCTGCTACCCTGGAAATTCTGAAATTTGTTTTCTGATAAAAGCGATATGCCTTTACTATGAATTTCTATTTGGAAATAAAAATTCATTTATTCAGTCAATTTACTATTCTTCTTATATGTTACAATTTGGACACTCAAAGTCTAGGGGAAGGTCCCCCGTGATTTTGGTGTGTGCCAGGCACCCCTGAGGAGCCTGTGGAATCTGCCTGTGCGAACAGCTTAGAACCCGGCCTGCGATGGTTATCTGTGAACTCTGGGCTTGGATATTTCCACCTCAGGAAATGATGCTGACAATGAAGAGCATTTCCAAAATACCTCCTATTCACTTACACACCTCTCAGTGAGAGAAGTGTCACAAGTAAGAGTGAAGGAGAAGTACATTTCCTTCATAGTAAACACTCTCAGTTTTCTAAATTATTACTATTACATGGTAATGTCCCGTTTAATTTTTTTTCAATTATCCATTAATTTAAACATTTACTGGGCAAGCAGGGTCCTAGGCAGTGTGCTAAGTAACTAAAAGTAAATGAACTACAAGCACGGCCATATTTTAGTAGAAATTAAGGAAACCACATTACAGAGCAATTTAATTTCCTTTACTGTCCAACCCTACAGCTTGACAGCCACCACGGGCTCTCTGAGAGGCACGGAGCAGCTCCGCGGGCCACCCTCACCTGTCTGAGACAGGGAAAGAGCACGTAGACTCCCAGGGCCCGCGAGGTCGCAGCTTTCACTAAACGGTTCTTGCTGTCGTTCAGCCCAAGCAGCAGAGTGATGCACAGGATCTGCCTGTCACTCTGCAACGAGAAAGGATGGCAAGGAACAGTGAGGATGGAATAACTTCGCCACCATCTGTGCCAAGGGACTGTGACGTGTCACGTGCTTGAGTCCACATTCAGGAGTTGAACACAACTGAGACCTGGAGGCCCCCTTGGTAGAGAGCAGAGGGTCTCTGCTCAGACGCAGCTACTACCTGAGGGCCAGCTGGCGCAGGGCGCACACAGCATCTGGGATCACATTTAATCCTTACCACTGTGTGAAGTAGGTCATTTTATTCTCCTACTTTATTAAAGATGCCTTTTTTATAAAAGCTAATTTACATAAATAAGAACAGATGCAAACGCCATTGAGGCCTAAAGGAGCGGAGCGCTCTGGACACTGTATGTGTTGGGCACCAGCTAAGTATTTTCACTGACTTCGTGTTATTACTCACATCACTCCCACTTGTAGACGAGAAAACTCAGTTTTGCAGAAGATAATCATAGAGCTAGAACACGGAACAGCCGGGATTTAAAGGCAGGTTTTTCTAACGCTGGGTTTGAAATCTCTCTGACGTCAAACCCTCCGCTGCCCCTACTTCTCCCACCCGCTTTCTAAGCACAGGGAGGAAAGCTCTCCAAAGACACTGAGATTCTAAGTTTCCTACTGCCCTCGCCCCACACTCAGGGAGAATAAGCACCTTCTCCTCAGAGATGATGGGAAATGCTGGTTCAAAATGAAAAAGAATCAAAATCAAACTCAAGCTCTGATGCTCAGGGGCACGACTTAAGGATGAGAAAACGCCCCAAGTTACCGGCAGGCTGCTGAAGGCTTCCGGCAAGATGGAAGACAGGGCATCGCAGGCGCTCGCCTGGAGGGTCGGGTGCTCTGAATTCTGCAGGGCTCTCGGTAAAGGACCGTTCAGCATCATAGTCCAGAACATCACCACCTGGAAGAGGGGCGCAGTTAAAACCACGGCCGGAGGGACGACAGCGGAACCAACCGATGCTAAGCTACGAGAAGTGACCATGGTAATGAAACATTTTTCTTTAAAGTAGTGGCCTTTTGTAAATACTTTCACTGGTTCTTCTTCCAGAGATGAAAGAACTTTAGAAAACTACTAACTGAATCCTTCCATTTTATCGATTAGAAAACTACAGTCTGCTCCAGTCAAGCAGCAATAGTGATGAGGAAGAGGATGAAGGTGATGATGACAGTAACAGCAGTAGCAGTAGCAGCTAACGTTCTTCAGAGAGCTTATATGCCAGGCGCTGCTCTCAGTGCTTTACACATAGCAACCCAGTTTAACCCTCAGCAGAGCTGAATTAAATATATCATTATCTCCATTTTCACACAAGGAAACTGAGGCATGAAGAGAGAATGTAACTTGCTAGTAGGCAGCAGAGCTGGACTCGAGTTCAGATCAACTGACACCCAGCTAGGGCTCTTTCCCCTGATCCCTTGTGGGCTCAGGGTCCTGGGGCAGCCGGGAGGCTGTGTGCCGGTGTCCAAAGAGCACAGGATCTGGAGGCAGAGCTGGGACTGTCTTTCGGCTGCTACTTCCTGTCTCTCCAGCCTCGGGTGAGTCACTGGACCTGTCTAAGCTTTGGGTCCTCTTCAGTAAAATAGGACAAAGACATCTGTTTGGCAGAGTTTGTGTGATAATGCACTGTAATGCTGTGTGTAAAGTTCCTAGCACAGTGCCTGGTGCACAGTGGAGACTCTTAAATTGGGCAGTCGGCTCTGTTTTAAGCACTTTGAAGGATTATCTCACTTCAAAGCCCCTTAAGGTGGCATCTGAAGAGTACCCTTAACAGTTTCCTTCCCCTGCTTTATAAAAACCCTGGGATTTCATGTGCATTTGCAGATCTGCCTGGGGTTTTGGTGTCTTCACTTTCTGCTCCCTGGACTGGGCCCTGAGTTGGGCCGTGTATCCCATGCATCAGTTCTGTCCTCCCCACAGTCCTAGCTCCTGGAAACCCAGTCTGGGTTCTCCCTGCCCCAAACCAGAAGACTGTGGGCAAGTGTGAAAGCCAGCCTCCAAGATGGCCCACGATGATTCTTGCCTCTTAACGTTTAGAAGGCAGCCCCCTCCCACACTGACTCGGGTTGACCTGTGTAACTAATAGGATATTGTGGAAATGACAGTGTGAAACTTCCGAAGCTGGGTCATAAAAACCCCGCAGCCCTGTCTTGCTCTCTCTCTCGACTCACTTGCTGTGGGGGAAGCCAGCTGCCATGTCAAGAGAATACTCAAGCAGCCCTCTGGAGAGGTCCTCTGGGGAGGAACTGAGTGAAACTTGCTGCCAACAGCCAGCACTAACTTGCTGGGCATGCGAGTGGCCAGGTGGGAAGAGCCTCCAACCCCTGTCAAGTCTGGCTGACTTAACCTCACGAAAGACTTGAGCCAGAACCACCCAGCTAAGGTGCTCTCAATTCTCGACTCACGGAAAATATATGAGAATAAATGAATATTGTTTTAAACTGCTAAGTGTTTAGGATAATTTATTACTCAACAAGAGATAAGTAATACAGAAAAGTATATCCCTTTTTAAAAGATGAAACAATACCTGAGTGTGAACAGTTAAGACTTGCCTAAAGTCACTTGATGAGTAAGGGGAGAAGTTTGGATTCAAAACCAGGTCTGTGATAGCAAAGCTCAACTCATCTCCCTGCGAATGGAGACATTTCAGCTTTCGTGGCAGTCTAAGAAAGGAAGTAGGGCTAGACATTCTTAACTCACTGCAAGGATGATGGAAATTATGAAGGGAAAAGAATAGGGAGAATGAGGAGGGCAGAGGGAGAAAACACCATGAACGTTGAGCTAATTTTGCTTTTGGCACTAAGCAGAGCCTTTTTTAGTGAGGTCATGTGTTCCTCTTTCAAAGAACTGGCACAGTGTAAGGGCAACAGAAACAACCTAAGACCACAGGAATTTAATAGGAATCGGGGGGTGGGGTGTGGTGGTGAGGGAGCTAAGGGAATTAACATTCATTGACCATTTACTATTTGTCAGTATCTTTACATTTCATTCAATCTTACAATAGCTCTATGAGTTAAGAATTTTTATTTCTCTTTACAAGAAGGAAACTATGCTCATAATCACATCCATTAAGTGGTGATCCCTAGATTTGATCTCCTGCCTTCTAATTCCAAATACTTGGCTTTTCCCACCATTCTAGGGTGAGTAACCAAACTAGGTTTTATGCAAAATAAATACTGGTTTTTCCATTGCTGACTCTATGTTACACATAATCCTACCACATACTCAACTGCAAATAAACTGAAATGCAAATAATACTTATTTATGCAAGTATCAAATCATCCTAGATTATAAACCATAATTTTTGACATTGGAAGAAACCATACCATCTACTCCACTTTATCACTGAGCCTCAAAATAAAAATGACTGAAGCACTAAGAAAAGAGAAAACTATGAACTGACATTTACTTACCAAGGTGACGGGCACTCTCTGATCAGGTGCGACGGTGGAATCTCGTTTATACTGTTGTATTAAGCCTGTACCCACTTCTTCCAGAAGCTGCCAAGATAAATAGATTATCAAAGCAGAGTATTAGAACCATGGAGGAGGTAAAAAAACCACTTTGGTCTGGAGATGATCTCAAATCAAGAGGAAAAATAATTTCCAAATGATTTCCCTTCTTTTCTCAGTAACTCCTATGTCAGAGGCATTCTTTCCAGGAGCAAAATCACCAGCTATATATTGTTCATTTATTACCAAGTCAATTCTTTGGGCTTATACGTAGAGCTGAAAATAGAGGAATGTATGACTTCCCTATCTGAAACCTCTCAAAGAAACCTCAGAACTGATGGACATGCAGCAGAGGGAAGAACATAAAGGGAAGAGAAGAAAAAAGCATGTGGCTTTTGAGGAAAATTACCTTTGCTCCATGAAGCTGAATGGATGGATCTGCTTCACCCATGCACTTGCAAATCACCTCTCCAAGCTCCATCAGGTAGACCTGAGCCATTGAGAAGTAGCCTCTTGCCAAATGAGCCAACACCTGCAAGGAGAACAGAGGATCAACCCCAGACCTGAATGCAGGGCTGCAATATCCAGAAAGTGCTTCGGTATTTCAGAAATCGCTCACACTTTGCAAGGGCTGAAATCTGATGTGGAATGAAATGGAAAACAACCATTATCTTTATGACTAAAATAAACTATATCACACAATTTTATAGCACTTTATAGTTTATGAAATGTGTTTCATTAAGATTATCAGTATCATCTCCTTTAAGCCTAGGAACCATTTTTTGAGGTAGGTATTAACTGAACATTTCAACTGAAGAAAATCGGGCTGAAAAAGTGAAAGGTTAAAGAGGTTAAAGGACATGTGTAATATTAACCAGACAATTAGCAGCAGACGCCAGGAGCAAACCCAGGTCTTAGATCATATTTGAGTACAGAAAAAGAAAATACTTTAACCTAGGGTTGCTTTCTTCCTTTGTAGCAGCAATTATTTTGTCTCTAACCAAAGAGAAGTCTATGGAAAATTAAACATTTATTTAACTTTAAGTTGCAGAAATCAAAGATCAGCTCTATAATTTCTTTCAGAATTATTACAGAATTTAGTATACCCACCTGTCATCTAATAACTGAGGTGACTAAAATGGCTTGCAACACAAAGGACTGAACCTGACATTTTATAAGCAGGTTTTCCATGATTTTCATGGACTCACTCCTCGCATCGTCGTATGAAGGAAGAACGATTACTGCCACTTCAGAGATGAGCCAATGAAACCTCCTACCTGTAAGGCCTCCAATCGCATGGGGGACGGTTCATAGGTGCTTCCTGCTGTAGACGCAGCATCGCCACCTGAGCAGGAATCCTCCTTGGGCAGCACAACAATGGAAATGCAAAGTCGAATGAGCCAGCAGGGCTCTGAAGAGCCCTTAGGGGAGCTAACTGATGCCTCTTCCAGAAGGGGTCCCGAGCTGCCTTTCTTCCACCAGTCAGCAGGGCTGAGGTGAGGAGTCGCTGAATTGCTATTGCTGAGTCCAGAAGAACAGGGCTGTTGTAAAAGTAGCTGGACTTCAGGTAAAGGTGCGTGAGTGGAAACTACAGCTCCCAGGAGAGTGAGGCTTGACACTCGAACATTAACATCTGTCACAGGAAACAATAAGAACCTGTCACTGTGGGAACAACTATCGTAAGGATCATAATTATCGCTGCAGGCAATTAAGAATTATGGTGTCTCGTTTAACTTGAATCTAACGAAACCTCTAGACCTAACTTCCAGTTTATAGGAAATACATGGGACAGAAATATAAGTTACCACCATAAAGAAACGACCCAACAAACTGAGAATGTGAGACATGCTACAAGACAACTGGCTTGGACTCTCCCAAAAATCAGTATGGTGAAAGAGGAAAAAAAAGGGTGGGGAGACTACTCTAGATTAAAAAAGACTAAAGAGACATATAATAACTAAATGCAGTGCATGAACCTCGAATGAACCCCAGTTTTTTTTTAAAAAAAGCTATAAAAGACTTTTTGGGACACATGGGGAAATTTGAACACGAATTAATATTAGACAATATTATGGAATTAATTCAATATTTTTAGGTACAAGAATAATATTTTGTTTTTTAGGAGATTAATCTTAGGAGATGAATACTGAGGTATTTAGGGTAAAATATCATGTCTGTAATTTACTTTCAAATGGTTCAAGGGAAAAAAATCTACATAAATACATATACATACACAAAAATATACATATACACACATATGCATACATACACGCACAGACACACATATGTAGAAAGAGAGACAGAAAGCAAACATGACAAATGTTAACTGTTAAGTCTAGGTAGAGGCATACAGGTGTGCAGTGTATTATTCTTTCAAGTTTTCTATGGATTTGAACATTCTAATAATAAAAAGTTGCTGGAGGACAAAGCCAGACACTTGAAAGGGACCTCTGAGATATGGTCCACTCCCCTCGGTTTGCAGCTGAAGAAAAGCCAGTGCAGTGGAACGAGCAGGGGACTGAGCCAGGAGACCTGGGTTATTTTAATCTTACTTCTCCCACTAACGTGATGAGACACCTTAAGGCAAGATTTATCTTTCTGGGTTCCGTTTCATACACTGGTGAAAGGAGTGAACTGACTTAGTTTACACATCATTATCTCCTGTAAGCCTCAAAAATCTTATGAGGTAGGTATAATTCCTCTTGTTAGGAGGAAATTAGGGTTCAGGGAGAGCAGGACTATGAGGTGGCAGAAATGAGAGAAAAAAGAGTGGGCTGCAGACCCTGGACTGGCTCCGGGTCCAGTACCCCTTCCATGATGTCACAAAAAACATCCACGCCTCCTTCAACTTCTTTAATTCTGACTGAAAAACTCGACTTGTCAGAAAGTGGTCTGATCCTAAAGCTTGCAAACAAAAGAAAACAAATGTCTACAGCACATATATATGATGTGTGGGAATAAGTTAGGAAATAAACAATAAGACTCTGCAGTGAGTGGGGATTTGAGGTTCTGGAATATTCAGAGGAGATAATGCTAAAGAAGTTAGGTTTTATATTCCAGTTTTTCTTTCCAAAAAGAGATGATGTCTGTATCTGACTGTCCAACCAGCCTCTCCTTATGCCTAGAGACGGACTGTTATATACTAGAGGGGGACCTCTGGTGCCTGGCTCAGTCCTAATTCTAAAGGAATACTCTGGCTACTGCACAGAAGCACTGAAGGGGCATTCAACTACACTGCTGCCCAGCTCACTTTCTTCCGATGGTGCCCACTGGGGCTGCAGGGGGCAAACTGGGGTCCTAGCAGTTGTTAGTTCGCCCAGAAACTTGAGGAGAATAAGTAGAGATATCTTTGAGCCATAAAAATGCTCTGAATATTGCTTTAACTAATAATCTAGATTTGATATAGAGAACAATCAGTTTTAAATGACCACCAACCTTTGTGGCGGAGATAAGGCTTTATCTGGTTCCAGACTTTGGTCAGCAGGCTGAGTTTCAGACGGTTGTAAGGCGAATTGGATACTAAATTTGCAAGGCACTGCAAAACACAAGAACAGCTCATCAACATGCCTGATTAAGTCACAGCACAGAGACGAAATTTTATAGCATTTAATTAACAAGAAAAGTCTTTACACCTATTTGAAAGTCAGTCTTTTTCTTTTTTGTCTTCTTTTTTAGGTTGGGGGCGGGAACAGCACTTGTATTCTCATGGTACAACTAAGATAAAGGAGTATTTTTAGTAAATCATTTATTTGGACCTACAGAGATTGTAAGTAAGATCACACAAGTAGGTATAGACTTCCAAATAGGACATATTTAAATAAAATTACTACTTGGTTATATTCTTAAGTCAAGTCACTTTTGGGAAACGTAAAGCATTACACAAAATTGAAACAGAAACCCTCTGTGGAACCTACGGATCACTTGGCATATTTACCTTAATTATCTGAGTAAGGGTCTGTGAGGATGACTCAGCCACCAAAGCTAACAACAGACATCTGTGCAACTCTCTAATGCTGGAAGCAATCATCACAGAGAAGGGGGTGAAAGCCCTTCTGTGGTCGCTGGTATCTTCAGCAACAGAAAGAAACTGCTTTGAGCCTTCCAAGATGGCCGATAAAACTTGCAGAGCACAGGCACGCGTCTGAAATTTCAGGACGATTTGCATCAGTTAGTTAAAAATCAGGAGTCGGATCCCCTTCTTCCATATATATTCTTAATTTTCAAAGTACTTAGGATCATTTTAATTAAAAGAATAAAAGCAATGGGATTATCTATCAGTCCTAAGAGTAGCCATGAATTAGGCTACTTGCACCCCACACTTAAAATCTTAAATCACATTGCTGTTAGGTTTTCCTACAGTAAGGAATAAGTCTAAGCTACACCATAGTACAAAAACCTGAAATCGTGGGCATGAGAATAATTTAGAGATTAGAGGCCTAGTTTATTCAAGCACAAGGCCAACTGAAAAGAGAGAGCTACACAGCCCATATGTATGCGTCTAGAGTCTGTTTCATATCAAAGTTCCCAAGGACATCCTGCTGTATACTCCACCCTGAAGCATCTACCAGTGCTCAATGTTAATGAAACAGGATATGAGGAACTCTGCAAATTCATCTTGGCAGGCACCATTAGTGATCCAACTTTTTACAAACACTCTTAGGTGGCGGAAATAACATTGCCTGCAGGGAAAGTCTTCGATAATCAAAGAAAGAAATACCATGAAAAATAACTTCCTGGGTGGAAGGAAACCCGTGCACCTTTGTCAGTGGACTGCTGCATCTGTCAGGAAAAGTGTCACTGCATCAAGATTTTCTTTACACGATTGAAAGACTACTTCCAACTGATACTGTGATGATTTTGTGGTATTAAAAATCAGAAAAGAAAAAAAAAAAAGACAAGAAAGCCAATTTAACCAAAATGGAATGTGGGTGATAAATGCAGGACTACTAACATGAAACAATACTGTACCCCCTTTGTCCAGCACACCCAAAAATGCCAAGTAAACACTTTCAGTCAAAAAGCAGAGAATCAATATTATAATTCTAGGATCTAATCTAAATATTTACTCAAAGCATATCTGGGTTTGGTGCGAAAAAGGTTTTCCAGAAAGTCTTCAACTATGTTATCTCCAAGTAAGCAAAGAACAAAGCAGTCCTCCACGCCTTGTGTAGAATGGAATCATACACAAAAAACTAAAGAGTTATTGCTTTGAGAACAAACTTGTAGTATAGCAGTATGCTTCTTTGGAAGTAAGCATAATCACTCAAGTTAGGAAGTTGATAATGTACTAGGAAACTGTGTGTGTGTGTGAGAGAGAGAGAGACAGAGAGAGACACAGAGAGAGAGAGAGAGAGGGAGAACGTGCACTCATGCAGTCAGCTGATCCTAGAAGAACTTAGATCAAGGGCTAGCAGTACATAATTTATATTTTAGACTTTTTTTTTTTTAAAGATTTTTTATTTTTTCCTTTTTCTCCCCAAAGCCCCCAGGTACACAGTTGTATATTCTTTGTTGTGGGTCCTTCTGGTTGTGGCATGTGGGACGCTGCCTCAGCGTGGTTTGATGAGCAGTGTCATGTCCGCGCCCAGGATTCGAACCAAGGAAACACTGGGCCGCCTGCAGAGGAGTGCACGAACTTAACCGCTCAGCCACGGGGCCAGCCCCTTATATTTTAGACTTTGTAGGCGACAGTCTCTGGCACAACCGCTGAACTCTGCCATGGTAGCACAGACACTATATAAAGAAATAAATGTGACTGTGTTCCAACAAAATTTTACTTATGGACAATGAAATCTGAATTTCATGTAATTTTCACATGTATTGAAATCTTCTTCTTTTGATTTAAAAAAAAAAAACCATTTAAAAGCATAAGAGCCAATCTTAGCTTATGGGTCATAGAAAAACAAGTAGTGGGCCAAATTTGGCCCAGAGGCCGTAGTCTGCCAACACCTGATTAGACAGCTGGCTGGTCTGAACTGAAAAAGGCAGATGTTACGCTAAACCTCCATTTCTTTAGAAGGCTATTAAAAATCACAATTCCCAAAGCTCACAAACCAAATAAAATTAAAAACTAAGTTGTGGAAAGAAATGAACTGATATTTAAAAATTTCCAGCTCATTTAACTTTGGTACCCTAACACAGAAAAAGCACCCATGACTATCACAGATGAAAACAAAAGGAAAGTCATTGAAATTGGTTATTTTTCACCACTGGGGTATAAAATCTATACAGAAATATGATACTATATCAAATTATACCTCATAGTTCTGATTTAATTTCCCTTAAATCCTGTTTAATACATCTGTTGTAAAAATGCTATTTATGACACTAAATCTAATCAAAGTTCTGCTTCACTTATTCTTATATCAATATTTAATATACTGTTTACCAGTTCTAATCAGCACTTTAAGCAGAAATTACTGAAATTATGGTTTGTGCAAGCAAACCATAAGAGGTGCAGCTCTCCAGAGAGCTCATTTAGTTGATTCAGTTTCTGTTGTCTGAATATTTCCAATGATAGATGACTTTTCAATCCTATAAACATCAGTGTGCTCAGTTTCACTGGCGGGTAGTTCCCCCTCCTTGGACATGAACACTTGTTCTAAGGTAATGAAACAGGAAAGCACTTTTCCTTTTTTGCTACTTAACAAGGTAGCAGAAATGTTTGCTGAGGTAGCTCCCTCAATACTTATTTTCCCCTTTTTTATGCATGTTTGGTCTCAGAATATTTCTGGGAGGGAGATGAAGAAGTCACTGCCGGGAGAGGGTGCCACTGAGGTTTCGATGCAGGGCCCCCGGCTGTTGTCTTCTTTGGCTCTAAGTACTGATTCTTCTTCACACACGTTCACCGTTAATCCCTTGCTCACACTCCTAAAGCTGGCTGTATTTTGGGTGGAGGCATTTGAACACTGGGTCAGGGTCTCCAGATTCGGAGACATCCCAGCAAAGGTCATCTGTTCTTCACCACAGAATTCGAAAGTCAGCATAATTCTCAAGGTACCAAGAGGAAAGTTTGTCCTATAGTTTGATCAAATCTTGTGGATATATCTACATAATCTACCTCTGTAACACCTGAGGAAATCATATACAAGAAATCTGTAAATTAGTCATGCTATTTTTATTGATAATTTGCTCCATGCCCCCTGGAAACATAAAGGATGTGCTTTCTGAAGCACAATTCTAACACGTAACCACGTCACAATTTCCTAAGTACTGCCACACTGCCAAATCCTAGAGGAAATTTCTAAGTTTCCTCCTTCACAAGGAACCATTCTAGCATTTTATATTTCAATTTCCTGGAAGTGATCTCTGTCTACTGTTGGTGTTCTGAATGGAAGAGTCCACTCACCTCCCTTCTGCCCATTTCTGTTTGGAAAATTTCTCAGTATGTCAATGAAAACTGTGCTTCCAGCTGAATCTACCACAGGGCATATCAGAGCTGCCATGAACTCAAAACTATCATCACTGTGCACTTCGATGACAAGATGCTCTATTGTTGTCTTGTCATGTTTCATCCTAAGAGAAACTTCAGTCATCCAACTCTACACTCACAGTGAGCACCTGAGATGACCACTCAGCCTTTACACATTCTATGCCTTTTAATCTAGCTCTGATCATTCCAGAATCCTGTTCCATTCCATTTACATAAACCAGCACTTTTAATTTTTGCACATAACTTTCTGGAAGTCTTTATAGAAAGCCTCTCTCGCTGACATCGTCTACCAAACGCTTTCTTCTAGTGTGTGTCTTGGTGAACAATTAATTATACTATGGACAGTCTGCAGAGGTGTGCTCCAAGCCTCGTGGGGGACAATACTCACCACACTTATTTACACCCTTCTAAACCAAGCATCTGCTAAGAATCTATTGAGTATAATCATTTCACTTGCCACTGCACTGAAATGATGAATTTTGATCATTATTTTGATCTTTTTCAATCCTCTTTAAGAATGGTGACTGGTTTCCCATGTCTCCAGGCCCTTCATGCAGCTTTTGTCCAGGATGTAGGACATCTCCCAAGGGAAGGTCTGTATTTTTTTATTCATCACATTTCTTGCATTCACTGAAGCTAAACAACAAGAACATATCTAAAAGGTACCCAAATCAAGGAGGACCACTTTGCAATATGTAAAATCTCTTTTGGCACTCTAAGCCAAATGTAAACATTTAAAAAATATAAAGATGAAAACATAAAATTATTTCAATCGCCTTCCCTCAGATATGACTTCATAACCTCTCTGTCTTCATATCCCAAACTCACACGTCCCACATCCCCTTCGCTGGGCAGCTGCAGTGCTGGGCAGCTGGCCCACTACTTGCTCCATAGCACCATCTCCGTGGCTACTTACGGCAGCTCCTCTCAGGTGGAGGGTCTTCAAATGTGTGCGTGTGTGCGTGTGTGTGTATATTTTTTAACTTTTATAGTTTTCCTTTCAATTACTAGAAGAGCTTCATTACTGATTTATTTGCCACCATTCATTTTCCATTTTTCTCTCAGATTCTTACTCGCTATTGAGTCAGTCAACCTGAAAAATTTCTACTGGTTTAACTACTCGGGATACTGGGTATTTGAAATATGCTAGAAGACATTTTTTGTGTATAATTGAGGCTATTTTATTTTTCTTTATCCTGTAAAGCTTTTGAAGGGTCATTTAGAAGTTTTCTTATATAGCCATTAGCCATCAAGGAGATGATCACACGGAGTTCCAATGTATTGTGGATTACTAGGGCTCCTCCTTATTTTTAAGGGAAAATAGAAAAGGAATAATACTGTTGGCCTCATCAACCCTCTTCACTGTGAGAGGGTAGTTGGCTACCTAAGGACACCCAGACGGCATTCAGCATAACTTTGTAATGTTACTGTAAGGGGAATCTAAGCAGCAGACCAGTTTCCTGACTGGGCAAGAGGTGAACTTCTGGAGAGGAGGTTAACATATTCAAGAAGAGGCAAATATTTGATCAGCCAGAGCTACCTTGCTGTAGCTATCCATGACTGCCAAGTTATTTTTTTCTTTTTAAAAAATAAGTTATTCTCACTAAACTATGTAAATATTTATTACATGTGATTTGAAAGATATGAAAAAGTTGAAAGAAAAAAACATCGTTGGGATCATGTAATTCTATATCCTGTACTTTCATAAAACAGCATAAGCATTTTTCTAAGCCATACACATCCCTCATAACCACGATGTACCATGATATTCCAGAGTACTTAAGCCATTTTTAAATTTTTTCCTATTATAAATATCAGGGCAATAAACATTTTCATAAAAGAGAGCGAAACACAGCTTTTTCAATGGAGCTCAAAGGGGACACTGAAGCAGTAACTCAGCATGCTGAGGCTTCAAGCAAGCCTGGGGCAGGAGGTGCCCTCAGTGTGGCTCTCGACCTGTTACTCACATAAGCCCGTTTCCTACTCCTGCCCATCTCGTGGTTCTCAAGTCAGGACTCGGGTCAGTACTAACAAGAGCTGGGTTCGGATATGATCCAACAGGGCAGAGAAAACAACACAGACTCATAAAGCTTTTCTTCCTAGAGTAACTGAGCAGAATTTAAATGCTCTTACCTTTGGAGAAGGATCTTTTAATGTAAGAGTCATCAAGGACACAGACTGTGGGCTTCCGAGTTCAGGGGTATCAGGAACAAAGGCTGACCAGTAGCCATAAAGAACTTTTTTTTCTATTGATTTTATAGTAGAAAGAAAACAAGCTAATGCTCCCTGGCGAACTTTGGCTTGGTAAGACCTTTAATAACCAAGAGAAGGAAGAAAAAGTCTTTTAATACGAAATGCTATTTATTACAGCCAACTCAAATGATACACTGAAAAAGTCAACATTCTAAATAAGTCCTAAAGATGCCAACATGATATCAAAAAAGTTATTTTTCAAAATACGATCAAAACATGTTAAAGCAATTTGTTTATATAACAAGTTAATAAAATTGACAATTAAAAAAACCCAACTAGATAAAGAATAAGAGGGCAACACGCTGATGTTAGGAAACTAGTGTTAGACATGAGACACTGAGAGAATCCATTCATCCAACTGACAGGTCCTGAGTGTCCTCATGCACGTGCCAGGCGTGTGCCAAGGCTGGAAGATGTAAACTAAGCCCCTGCTGTTGACGAGCTTATTAACGGCAGAGACAGCCAGTTAAAGAGATAACTGCAGCAAGTTATGATCACCCTAAGGCAGAGACAGGTGAAAGGGCCACACAGGACAGGTACCTAAGCCAGAATGGGGGGTCAGAAAAGGCTCCTCAGAGGATGTGATTGCTGAGCTCATACTGAAGATGAGTAGTGGTTAACAAGGAGAAAAAAGTGAAAGAAGGAATATTCCAGGCACAGGAACCACATGTACAAAGACAGATTTAGAGAACAAGGCAAAATGCAGAGTAATGCAAAGTCCCACATAAATCAGAATCTTCAAGTTAAATCACATGCAGTAGAAGGGTTTTTAAGCAAAGTTATAAACTTACATGCAACTTAGAATACAAGGCATAAAAACACAACAAAATACTACTACCTCATTTTACTCTGCATGCCTCCTTCAGCATCAGAATAGTCTGACTCACTACTGCTGACCCTTTTCCAGCTGGAAGAACTGAGGGGTGAGGAGGCTCGCTCTTTTCCTGCAGCACCACTTCCATTGAACGGCAAACTCTGGACACCCGCGGAGGGGGGACACTGAGGGCTCCCTTCACGCAGGTTCGCTCTGCCTGAGCCAGTGACCGAGGCTGCTTCTCTTTCACCGCTGGGTTCTTCCTCCTCCTCATCTTCTCCTTGCTGGGTTTTCTTTGGTTTTACTTTTGATTTTTTCTTTCTATTCTGATGTTAGGAGCAAATGGAAACATATGTACGATAACTATTTCAAAATATTTTTTAACTGAATCATTGGTACTTTCTCATTTGATAATTACTAAATATGTCCCTGACATGTAGTCTGAAGAAAAGAGGAGAAGAGAAAAAAGTGGCACTTACTTAATCCCCTGTGTGTCAGGAACTGTGTTAAGTGCTCACACATACACTACAGGACTACTAAGAAGCAAGGTACGAAACACACGGGACAGAACAAAACTTATGGCCTGGGTTTAAATTCTACCACTGTGACCCTGGGCAAATCACTTAGGCTCTCTGAGCCTGAACTTCCTCAGCTCTAAGCACAAGGGGAATCCCACCCACCTTGCACAGTTGTGGAAGCACTCAGCCTTCTCAACTGGGGTTCCGCAAGGGAATTAAGGTCTACAGAAAATGGCTTGAGAGACTATTTTCTCAGTTCTCCCAAATAAGATACATAGTTAGTACCACTCTAGATGCCCAGGAGAAACTTGAAGCCATTACATACAATGCATGTTTTAGGGCAATGGGGCTTTTTAGATGTAGACAGTAAGTAAACGCCAGTTTCTTCCTTTTCACCTACTTTCTTCTTTCTGGCATCCAAGTATCTTTGGAACCTGTGCCCTCCTCTGCACTCTCAGTCTCTGGGCTTGGGGAAGGAAGGTCCTCATCACTTCTACTTTAGATTATTAACGTGGCTCCCGACTCAGACCCTTTTACTTGCTACCACAGTGATTTTTCTAAAATGCAAATCTGATCATACTATTCCCCTACATAAGATTCTTCAGTGAATCTCCACCACCTATACAACAAAAACCCAAACTCCTGAGCATACTATATAGGACCCTTATGATTTGGCCTCTGCTACATATTTGTCCCACCCTTCCCCTCAGTGCACCTGACACTCTAGCCCTGCTGGTTAACAATGGGCTACAGGCACTCTCATTCTCTGTCTTTATGCACCTTCTGTTCCCTTGGAATAAAACACAGTCCTTCCCTCTCTGTACTGCTACTCATTCTTGAGTCTCAGGTTAGCCAGCACATTTTTTTTTTTTTTTCCTGGTGAGGAAGATTGGCCCTTAGCTAACATCCGTTGCCAATCTTCCTCTTTTTGGTTGAGGAAGTTTGTTGCTGAGCTACAATCTTCCTCCATTTCATGTGGGATACCGCCACAGCGTGGCTCGATGAGCAGCACTAGGTCCAAGCCTGGGATCTGAAGCTGTGAACCCCAGGCTGCTGAAGTGGAGCACATGAACTCAACCACTATGCCACCAGCCCAGCCCTGCCACCATACCTTTTAAAAAGTCTCCTTACTCCTCTATTTGGACTGGGTCCCCTGACGGTGTTCCCAGAGTACCCTGTGAATATTCTGATGAAAGAAATCACAATATTGCATTGTAGCTGTTTGTTTATCCAGCTTTGCCTTCTCCTCCAAACTCCTAAAAACACTTAGGAGTCTATATCCTTAATGCTCAGCACAATGTCTGGGATACAGCAGATGTTTGGTAAATATTGAATAAGTGAACAAGTGAAAGAATTCCTAATTATAAGCATTTTTACCAGGTATTATATTTCTAGATGTAATACCTTTGGCCCTATATCTGTATATTCTAGGTTCTCCAAGAGAAACATGAGGGAGATGGCAGCTATCAGGAAAGGCTGGGAAACTTGGGAATGTAAGGCATGTGGAGACAGTGAGCTGACTGGTAGGTGGGTTCCTAACGATCTAGAGAGGGGTTGGTGAATTGCAGTCTGAAGGCCAAATTCAGCCCAGTGCCCAGCCTGTATCTGTAAATAAAGTTTTACTGGAACACAGCCATACCCATTCGTTAACATAGGGTCTATGGCTGACTTTGCACTAGGAGGACAGAGTTGGCAGTTGTAAGAGACCTAAAATATTTACCAGGTGGTCTTTTAAAGAAAAAATTTGCTGACCTGTAGTCTTGAGCATTTGAGAGATGAGGATGCTTGGCTTTGGGTGTAAAGTGAATGCCCATTTTTATAGCTGTTACACTGCCTACAAGTAACTAAAAGATGCTCTAACTTGTATTTTAGCAGTGTGATGAATTTAAATTTACTATGCTAAAACCTCTAAATTAAATCAAATCCAAGGTAAGTCTTTGGTGCAGTAGTGATGTAAATCATTGAAAACACACATAGCAAGCAATTAAAAACAGTCCACAACTTAAATCTAGAGACATAAATGTACCACAGTTGGTCGAGAAGCACTGGATTCCGATTGCTGTGGTTTGTCGGGTGGTCGCCCATCATACTGAGGAAGTGGAGTGGGGTATAACACCGTAGGCATCTCTATGCTCAGTCCAGGGAGTCCATGAAACATGGATTTCTATTCATGGTGATTAAGGAGACACACACCCACAAAACATAAATCAAAATACAATGATTCATCATGTTCTGGATCACACAAACAGATTAAGTTTAGAAGTTTATTAAAGGAAATAAAAATGGAAATAGATAGCTTGACAATAGATAGCTTGAAGATTTAGGGCTTAAAGAAGAGTGTAATCTCATCCAGCCTCCAGCTGGATCTGGTTTGGCCAGATCAGGTTAGGTTTGATTTTAGTTTATTTACTTATTACTTTTATTTATTAATTTTTAAAATTTATCGTCATTTTTATCCAATTATTTTATCTACCTATAAATTTTTTACAAATCTATTATTTTTATTTAGCTTATCTATATCCACATCTAGCTATCGTCTATCTATTTGGGAGTAGGAGACACGGCAGAGGGAAAGAATTAAAATCTTAGTCTTGATAAAGCTAGGTTATCCATGGCTTTGACCGGGGCAGGCACAAAGCTTCTTACCATTTCCTGGCTGAAATGAAAACCTCCGGGTTCCCTGAGAGGCTGCCCTAACCTTCCCACTGACTGGCAGGCTCAGAAACCTAAGGATAGCAGCCCACTGACACACGTCTTGACTGGCCTACGCAGGAGAGAGCCAAGGGAAGCCCTGATTCTTCTTTCAAGTACAAACAGGTTCAAGATAATCTAAAATTAGATAATCTACCAATCATATCTCACAACTTAGTCCCTTCCTAGATAAAATTTTAAAATTTTAGAATGATACATTTCCTAAATCAAGGTTTATTATTTCTGGTTCTTAATTTTAAGTATGCTTGAATATGAACATTTTATTCTTCCCTCTTAAAATACGATACCTGAAAGCTAGCCTTGGACTGATGACATAAAGTGGTCCTTAGGCCTGGGGTTTAAAACAGGAAAGACACTAACCATAATGAGGTCTTGGGGTTTAAATGGGCAACGCCTTACCTTTAGCACAGCTAGCAGAGCTCCAAGTTCATCAGTCTGTGTCAGTTTCATCTTCCCACCATTTAGAAGAGACTGTATACCTTTTAATGCATTTTGTAACAACTAGGGGAAAAAAGGAGACCAACTTAAAAGGTAAATGAAATTTCATTGTCCAGGGATCAACTTTCCAGCACTACTTAGGACAGAGGAGAAAAAGTCTTCAGATGATGAAAAAACCTTTAGACAGGGGAAAAAAAAAGCAGAGATGAAGATCCAGAGAAGAAATCCGATAAACTACTACTAATTATTTTCTGAAAGAAAACAATACTCTTATTGAGTAAGAGTGGTCTTATTGTATATGTTTATAAACCAGCATGTACAAATAGTGAGCAAGAAAAAAAAGAAGAGACACCTAGTGGGGAAAGTGTGACAGGAATGAAAAAGTGGCAGCAGAGATGAGAAGTGGGGAATCTCTAACATGGCAACCTCGGTGGTTCTTAAGGCAAAGGAATGTATCTGGGAGCAGGTTTCTGAAAGGTAATTCTGATCAAGACTAGTTTTGTGACTCAGTAATCTCATTTCCAGGATTCTTTCCTTAAGAAACACTTCCCAGGGCTGGTCTGATGGCATAGTGTTAAGTTCACGCATTGTGCTTCGGTGGCCTGGGGTTCGTGGGTTCAGATCCTGGGCACAGACCCACACATCGCTCATCAAGCCATGCTGTGGCAGCGTCCCACATAAAAAATAGAGGAAGATTGGCACTGACGTTGGCTCAGGGGCAATCTTCCTCGAGCAAAAAGAGGAAGATTGGCAAAAGATGTTAGCTCAGGGCCAATGTTTCTCACCAAAAAAAAAAAAAAAAGTAACATTCCCTATATGGAGAGGATGTGAACTGTAGCCTTGTTTGAAATCATGGAAACATCGAAAAAACTTCAATTTCCATCAATTATGACAATGATTACATAAGAAGCTAACCTCTGCTACATGTGAAACTCAACAATAATAGCAAGCACTCTGCCAAGGACTTTAAATGCTTTATTTTATATACTCCTCACAAGACCCCTATGAGGTAGTTATACCATTTGGCCCTTTTCAGAGAAGGAGAACCTGAATGTTCAAGAAGTTAACTTGTGCAAGGTCTTCCAGCTACAGCAGTTGGAAAGCGTGAGGCACATCAACAGGTACTGAAAATATCAACTACTGAAGATACTAAGTTTAAAAAGGAGAGAAAATTGCGAAACAGCGTATTTAATACGATCCCACTTAAAAGTTATAAATATACTCATTTACATGGGGAAAAAAATCTAGGGGCAAGGAGAACAAATTGTTCCCAGTGGTCATAACTGAAAGTCCATATAAGGAACTGTCACCATCTTAGATATGTAATTTTTGAAATGTGTCACTCTGAATTTAAAACATGTTAACAAATTGTCATATTTACATCAGATTTTTAAAAAAAGAAATAAAATATTGCAGGTATTGTTGAACTCTACTCCTTCCCTTCCAACTAAAAGATAGTCGCTAGTCTGTTTTTATAGTCAGGAGGGAAAAAATACAGTTTTCTTTAAAAACCTCAAATTGCAAAACAAAAACAACAGCAAAACAAAACAAACACACACAGTTTCTTGCAATTTAAACTTGAAAGCTATGACTTCAGTCTTTTTAGGTTCTAAACATTCCACTTATGCCTCCACCTCTAGACAAACTAGTACGACAACCAAATTAGACTCTTTACTAAGAGCCCCTGTTCTGCTGCGGCTTCTAGACACATGGGTAACGTTCACAAGAGTAGCGGTAGTCCCACCTACCATGCAAAATGTGATATCATCCATATCAGATGACTTTGGAGACTGTAAAGTGGTCAAGAAAGCCTGGAAGCAGATATTTTGATAGGGCTCCTCCAAGTACGGCTGTCCTGGTACACTAAAACACACAGAGAGAAAGCAACTCACACTCAGTCTCCTTTGAAATGGGGCTTGCAAAAAAATAAGAATTAAAAATAGCAACAATACAGACTAATGGAGTTGGAATACACCCTTGGACGAAACCGTATAATGGAAGATTATGTACTTTGGTTAATTAATTACTGCTGTGGGGCAGGCACAAGACTAGAATAGGAAGAAGGACGGATGGTTTCCCTAAGGAAAAGTTATGGAAGTTTGTGGTGGAAGAAGTATGGAGAGGGAGAAATTCTGCTTTCTGGTTCTTAGAGGGAAATAGTGCAGACAGGTCCCATCAAGCTAGAGCCACACAGCTGAACGCTGGACAATACTGCAATGGAGAGACGAGACGTCATACATCAGTTCCAGCCCGTGCTGCTCATCTTCTACTGCGTGAATCTAGAATGGGGCAGCTGAGATGGGTTCCATTTTCTTAGAAGAAATCGGCTTTGACAGATAAATCTCACCAAAGCTTAAATTCATATGAATATATCCTTCTAAAAGACTTAGCATGGTTATAATTTAAACCAATAGAAAACGAAACCTTGACATACTGCACACATATACTTTACCATATTTTAGGGATTAAGGTCCTAGTCTATTTTCCCCTTCACTTTTTTATAAGCTTTCTTTACAAGCAATATTAAAAATAAAAATAAAAAATATAAGAAGATCTTATTAGCAAAGAACACAGAAAATGCAAAGTAGGTTATTTTTATAAGTCTCTGGCTTCAGACAGAGGGAACCACCTACCAAGAGCCCATGAGAGGCCCTATCTGATTACAACTGGGGCATCTGATGGATCCACATACCTGAGACATAGGTTTGCCATACAATGCACTGCAGCTCTCCTAACTTCAGGGTCCGACTGAGACGAGTCACTCAACTTCATCAAGAGTCCACTCTTGCCTAGCAAGTCTGGGAGGTACTAAGACAAAATAATAGCCAATGGTTCTTGAAGAAAAGCTTCTAGGAAAACAACACTCTTTAGACAGATTTCATTTTTTTAACTAAAGGGTAGTTAAGTACCAAAAACTAGCTGCTAGGTAAACCTTTCAGATGGGCATGCAAAGATACACCAAAAAACATCAGTAGGGGTCATCACTCCCAGCGTAGGTAGTTGCTGAAGCTCTTTGTTCTCGGCTGCCTAGCTGAAGGGTAGTGATAATAATAATAACGGCTACTATTTACTGAGCACTCAGCACTTTACGAGTACTGTCCCACTTCATCCTCAGAGGAACTATTTTACACATGAGGAAACGAGGCTCAGAGTGGTTGAGTAGGGGTTGCTCAAGGTTACATATCCAATTAATGACAGGATAAAAATCTCAATAGCGGTCTGTTGGTTCAGAGCCTGTGCTCCCGACCTTTCAAGGAAAGACAGAACACAGTTTAAACTACCTTTTGACATTTCGAGCCATTGCAGTAAACCAGAGCTGCCAGGGCTTGAAGAACTTCCACATGTGTCCAGGAACTGCACTGTTGAATAGCAGAAATGGTATATGCCAACAGGAAATCCAAGTTCTGTTCATCAACAATGACCTATTGATAGAAGAAAAAACAAATATGATCTAACTTCTAAAGAAATATTTTTATCCTTTTCAGACATGCATACTCACCTGAATTGAGTTGTGTAAAAGCAAGAAAGTGTGTGTGTCCATCATTTTTGTGTCAAAAAGATCAGCTGTAAAGGCACTGAAAGTTTGATCAAGACAGGGCCTTCTCTTTACTTTCCCCTTTACTCCCTCCACTAAAGGAGAATCTAGCAAAGTCCTTGTAACTTTTCCTTGAAATAGCCAGACACTGGCAGCTGTAAATACACAGATATGTAAGACTCAATCCACTGAAATATCTTAATTCAACTAAATTGCCCTCCACATAGTAAATGTTTGCTCAACAAATATATTGTGAATAAATATGCCTGCTAAATAGCTACCCTGTCTCTACTATGATGTCGGGAATACAAGAGGAAGAGATGGCTAGCCCCGTCCTCAAGGAGTTTATAATCGTGTTGGGACAAAGTGGGCTAATCCAAGTATCGATTCATGGACAATTGAGATAAACGGTCATCAAATGCTGGAAAGTCGGTTAAGGGCTGTAGGTGCCACAGGTGATGAGGAACTTTTCCAACTGCCACTGTTAACAAAGAAGATATACGTGAGAATAGTAAACAATCAGAAGCCACCGTATCAGTTTGGAAAATTCTAAACTTGAAAACTGCCCTATTTCACTTAGGAAGTCACATGTAGCAGACGTTGCTTACCTACCAGCACTCATCTCCTATTTCCTTGCTGCCAGAGTACTGATTTTACTTGGGTGCCTACCCCTCCCACAGGAGACCTGAGGGTACATCCTAATTAGTCTAAGACAGTGGTTCTCTACCAGGGGCAATCTTGCCCCCCAGGGAACATCTGGCAATGTCTGTAGACATTTTTGATTGTCACAATTGGAGGGATGCTACTGGTCTCTAGTGGGTAGAGGTCAAGAATGCCCCTAAACATCCTACAACGCACAAGACAGCCCCCCACAACAAAGAATTATCCATTCCAAAATATCGATGGTGCCAAGGTTGAGAAACCCTGATGTAAGGGATGAGCTGCACGTTATAATCTTCAAGGGAGCTTAAGCCCTTCAGGGGATTCTAATGTATAGTCAAGGCTGAAACTTCTGGTTTAAGCCACTTAGGTTAAGGCCACTCCCCTGATGAGACTGGTGTAGAGGGGTTCTCATATGACCTAGCTCTCCCCAGCCAGCTATCAAGGGAGTTCTGCTGGAGAGTCTGTGGGACACGTTTCCTCATTTTGAAATAAAAGAGACACAAAATAAACAGGTCTTTTGCTTCTGCTGGATGTTATTTATTTTGCATGGGATGCGTGCACTTGAGGCAGCCATCCTATGACTGTGAGAGATGCCAGCTGAGAACCCATATACTGAGGAGGGCAGGATGGAAAGATGCCAGTAAGCCTCTTATTATTAAGTGCCCTTGGAGTTGCCCCCCTTGGGGCTTGCAATGGGAGATAATTTTTTTAAAAAACTGTTTAGCTATTCTGGGTAGGCTTCTCTGTTTCTTGCAGCCAAAAGCATCCTAGATTACATAATGCTAATTGACAAGTTTCGTGCTACCTACATTCACATAATCATATGGTATCTTACGGTAACAGCCTTGATTTTTGAACTGTTCCTAAAAAGATACTAGATTTATTCAGCATGTTGGAAGAGGTTCTGGAGAGAGGGGAGCTATAGTATGACCTTGATATAAATAACAGGGGTCTTTTTAACCAGTGTCCTCTTGCCCCCAAGCTACTTATGTTTTATGAAGAACAAAAGTAGACTACAAAAATGGTAGCTTTGGGAAAGGGGAAAAATATTGGTAGAAAAGGAGCAGGAGTAGATTTCAATTTATTCTTAGATAGATCTCAGTCAAATACACCTTCCATGAAGAATTCCAAGACTCGGGGGCTTGAATGATAATGGTTACTAGAACCAAACAGAAAGGAATACCTCTAATGGACAAACTTCTAGAATTATGCAGCATATTTTTTTTGTCAGTTATATTTGTTTTAATATCATTCTTAGTAAGGCACCTGCTGTTTTTATAGCTTCTCAAAAGACTGGGCTATCATACCTACCACAGATGTAGTAGTTCAAAGGTACTTACTTATTCTCAAAGTTCATGATCTGAATGCTAAAGGTACACACATGATTACCTGTAATCTGTTAAGTAAATGGTGGATCAGCTGAGACACTTTGCTGACAAGATGATTCTGATTAGGAGGCACCAGTCGGCAAGCTTGGACAAGAAGAGTACTGACATCCTACCAAAAAAAAAAAGAAAAAGACAATGAAAAGGTGACATATCTACTAGTCAGGTAAAGACTCCCTAAACACAACCGAATGGGAAAATAAAAGTGAATATTCACACTCAAAATAGGGAAAGATGAAATTTGAGGCAGCAAGCAGGAAAAAAACGAAATGATAGCACAAAAATAGGATGTGCTAAATAAGAAGGAAAAGAATCAACATCAACATGGCTTAGTTTTTGTTTTTGTTTTTTGTGAGGAAGACTGGCCCTGAGCTAAGATTTGTTGCCAATCTTCCTCTTTTTGCTTGAGGAAGATTGTCACTGAGCTAACATCCCTGCCAGTCTTCCTCTATTTTCTGTGGGATGCCACCACAGTGTGGCTTCACAAGCCGTGCCAGGTTCACACCGGGCCTGTGAACCCTGGCCTGCTGAAGTGGAGCATGCAAACTTAACCACTACGCCACTGGGCTGGCCCCTCTACATGGCTTTTATCAGGCTAAAGACTCTAGAGTCTCTACAGATGTAGACACTATAATTAAATAACCAAAGAAAGGCTTCCAGAATATAAAAGCACACAGTGAAGTTAAAAATACCAAAAAGTGAGTGAACCAGACTTTCAATGCCACTGGGAAATTCAGAAATGACACTTGTATGAATTCACTGTGAAATTAGGGAATTCTTAAAAAAAAAAAAAAAAAAGAGGACCCTATTTGCAAATCACCCTATTTGCAAATGGATGTTCGTTCATCCATTGATGTTTATTGAATTAAAAGGCTCCGAGCAGGACTACGTGCCAGGCAGTATGCTACGTCTTTGAGGTTCACACGTGAACAAACATATTCCTGAATCTCAAAGAGCTTACCATCTAGTGAGGGAGATAGAAATGCAAATAATTAAAGTGATTTACATGCTGAAAGAACTATGTACAAACCATCGGGAAACGGGAATTAGAGAGGTCTTGTGGAGGTGATTTTTAAGCAGAATCTGGAATGATTTGAAGGATGAGTAAAAACCTGCCAGACAGACAAGGCACTGAAAGATACTGCAAGCAAAGGGAATAGAGTGTACAAAAACTTGGAACACCAGGAGGTGTGAAACACCGGTAGGTGCCTGAGGAACTGCAAGTTTTAAATGACTGCACACAGGGCACAAAAGGAGGAGTGACAGGACAGCAGACTGGAAAGGCACACATTTTTGGTGCAAATATATCAAATTACACAAATATGGCAAAAGTTCCTGACTACTCCCTTAATTCCACTCTGCTCCCTAGGGACACACTATCACTTTGTTGTAAACTCTTACATACATTGTTGTGAACTCTTTCCATGTATAAACGTATATTTATCTTTAAACTCTCCCTGCCCTATATTGGTCTCATACTGTATGAACTGTTCTGTAACTTGCTTTGACCATTTACCAATACGTCCTGAAGATCTTCCCAAATTAGATTTTTTTCCATGAAAGAAAAGATCACGCTAGCAGCAGAGCAAGGCTCAGTTCGGAGAAGGGCTGGACTGGAGGCCGGAGATTAGTTAGAGAGGAGTGGAATCGACCAGGAAAAAGTCACCTTGCCTGAGGGCCTAAGGCATTGGCAGTGGGTATAGAAAGGAGGGGATGGACTGAGAAATATTTATGAGATAGATTCTGAAGAATCCAGATTGGATAGGATCTGGGAGGAAGGAAGGAGAAATCAATGTTTGTTCCTGTGTGACTTGGCAGACTGTGCATGTTTGTGTGTGTTGGGGGGGTGGGAGGGTTGGGGATGGAGTGTGTGTATGTAGCTAATGTACTCATTTTTAGGAACTGTCAAGTTTGAGGTGCCTGAGAGCACCAGAAGGCAGTGGTATGACCGGGTCAAGAGTTCAGGGAATTAAGTTAGTCATCTCCAAGGCCTGATATGTGTGAATAGTATCAAACACTTCTGAAGAGGAGGCGGGGGGGGGGAAGCTAGCACGCAGAAACAGAAAATGGCAAGGACATTGTGACGGACTTAGGTTCCAATTCTAGCTCCGCCTTTTGCCAGCAATATGACATTGGATCTTTACGAGCCTCAGTATTTTTATCAGTAAAATAGCCCCAATAATACCCACTTTCTAAGATTCCTGGAACTGTGTCCGGTAAAGTACAGTAGTGGTCCGCGTACCACGCACTCAGTAAATGGTAGTAGTGAATGTTATATACAAATTGTTTTGGATGCAGAGCGTGGAACAGGGTTGGGGGGGGGGCCGGAAAGGTGGGACTAGAGATGACACCTGCGGCGTTATCAGAGCAGAAGTCACCAAGTTGGGTTCTGAAAGACGCGAGTTTGCCCAGTACTACTGCAGGGTCTCCGGGATAGAGGAGGGCAGAGAATGTGCCACGGGCAGAGAGGGCAAACGAGCCTGGAACGGAGTCATGGGACGCGGGGGTGGGAAAAGCCCTCCCGGGGAGAGGCAGGCGGGAGCTACCAGCTAGCATCCTGGAAGGGTGGGCCGGGGCCAGCAGGCGCGGCCCGCGTCGGCCCCACCCGGCGCGCCGCCTACCTCGGGGGCCACGCCGCCGCCCTCGCTGTAGTTCTCGGAGATGAGCTGGTCGAAGAGCAGGTGGATCTCGGTGCGGGCGGAGCTGCTGTCATCCGGACGCAGGGCGCGGAGGCGGGCTGACAAGCAGCGGAATCCGTTGCCCTGCTCGGGGAGTGGCTCCCGCGGCGCCTCCCGCGGCTGCCCACCGGGCAAGGAGCCGGCGACTTGCACTGCCGCCATTTTTCCTACGTAGGACAACGGGGAAACACTTCCGGGGCATCCCCAGTCTCCTCTCACCAGTTCCGGAAATGCATTATTTGGACCAGATTCCCTCCCCGGGTGTTGTTCCAAGACTACGGGGCTGGTGCGCTGCGAATACTTGTCAGAAATCCCCTTGCAGACTTTGTCGCCGCCCACCTCTCCTTGAGCCCTGTCGGAAAAGTGGGGACTCTGTCCTCCCAGAAAATTTGTTCCTGGGCGGGGCTGACATCACTGTTTAGTACTTCAGATTCGGGCTGGGGTTGGAGAGGAGACATTGTGGATGGCAGTGGCAGAAACTGCTAGTTCTATGACATCCTTCTACTCTTCTTACGTAGTATTAGAGCTCCTGATTTTTTCCCCAGGTACAAAACCACCCTGAATAAAGGTTACACTCCCCAGTATTACTTACAGCTGGCTTTGGCCAAGTGATTTAAATCTGGCCAATGGAATGTAGGGCAGCATTCAGGTACTTAGGCGACACTGACCGCCTGCACTCTTTGTTCCCATTTCTCCCCTTTTCCCCACGAAAATCCTCCTGTGCATCTTGAGGCTCCTCACCCCACAAGACAAGTAATTTGGGCATTCAAACCGAACCATTGATAAGAACTTTGAGTTTTGTAAATATAAAGCAAATTCTCACTCACAGTTCTTAAGGAAAACCTTGAAGGCCCCTGGTGTACATGGTGAATCCTGAGAATAAGACACTTCTGTTCAGCAATGAAAATTGAGGGTATGCTTTAGCAGAACTAGTTCTCGGAAGACTTTGGGCTTCCTTGGGGAGAAATGTTTATTTTTTGTTTGAATTTAGATTTCACTGCACTTGTATATTATTGCTTGTTCTTGGGATGTGTGTATATGTACGTTATGTGTGTGTGTATTTGTGATATTCAAGCACTTGCTTAGAGAAGATCAGGAGCTGAGACCTAGTCACTGATGTTTTAGTCTGAGTTCTCCTAAAGCAGAGCCTTAGACAAGGTTGATATGTGAGTGATATATTCAGAAACGAGCAGGGAAGGAAGGAGAATCAATACAAATATGTGCTATGGAGTGTCTGTTGCAAGGAGTGAGTGATTGCTCAACCCTCAGGACTTTTTGAGAAGCCTTATGGAATGCTCTCAGAATCCCCTTCCTGAATGGAATGGAAGGGGGAAGTATATATCTGTCAACCTTTGACCCCTTTTGTCAAGCATTACCCCACCAAGCACTAATACTTCAGCACTTCTGAGTTAAGCATGAGTCAGCAGTGTGCCTGGTTCCTACAGGAATCTCGCTGTATAGTCTAAGAAGCCCTGGGGCAAAGACGAGAGGTGTAGAGTACTAGAGCACAAGTCCAAGGCAAGGCTCTGACAAGTTATCTTGTGCTAAGTTAGTAGATGCCTGCGACAAACTGGTTACTTAGCAATGGTTAGAATGAGAGTGTAAGGCCAAGAATATTTGAAGCAGTGCCTAAGAGACGTTGAACACACTGGGCTAGAAGGATGTGAGGCCTGGTTATCACCACAGTGGTGGAAGTGTGAAAAAGACTATGGAAAGAACCTGGGTTTGATGGGGCTCATCTTAGGTTGCAACATCAGTGACTCACACATGGTGTTATTCAAGACTGAATGACCCAGATATTGTAAAATATACTGACACAGTCTGTTGAGTTCTGATGGAATATACCCTGGTGGATGGCAGTGTGGTTTCTCCAAGGAAATGAATGTGCCTACTCTATGGTGATCACCAACTGAAGGAAACATATGTCAAGCTCTCAGGGAGGCCTTTGAAGATTCCCCTTCATTGGCTTGTGTTTAGATGGTAACCCTCAAACTGTGCAAACTCACAATTTGGCAAAATCTCTCCCAAGAGAATCTCCTCACATATCCTCATTCTCAATATTTTTAGTCTTACTGTGACTGGGGGGTTTAAGGGATGCTAAGTAAGTTCACAGCCATTTCCTTCTCTAAATTCTGCATAATGTAGTCCGGAGCCTTCCTCTGGAATTTCACTTTTTTCATGTTTTGGAACCCTGTCAAGACTTCATTTTCATCACTTCGTTAGAGTCTGGATCAACCTAACCAAAGTAGACTTGACTTCATCTCCGCCTCCCCTTCCAATTCACATCTTGGTTTGTTTCCTTAAGAACATTTACCATAATCTGTAGTTATCTCCTTTATTTGTTTACTTGTTTATTATCTGTTTCTTCCTCCAGAATGTGAGCCTCATGAAGGCACAGATCCCGTCTGTCTGGTTTGCTGTTGTATCCCCAGTGCTAGCACAGTGCCTGGACGTGGTAGGCACCCACAATACTTTTTGACAGAATAAATGACTTCACTATTATTTACTCAGAGCCCTCTATTTTCCATCTGTTGGTTGATGTGAAACTCAAATGGGATGTTTGGGAAAATGCTTTGTAAGCTGTAAAGTTCTATAAATCTTAGCATCCAAGTGAGTTAGATATTACTATTTTCCCCTTTGTACAGCTAAGAAAAGTTTAAGTGGTTTAAAGAGAGAAAGTTTAAAGAGTTTAAATGATTTGTCAAGGGCCACACAGGCAGTAAATTGTCAAAATTAGACTACAACCCAGGCCAGTTGAATCTTAGTTCTGCAATTGTGAAGAACATAGGCAAGAAATTGTAAATCTATTTTTACCTCCCACATTTTGTAATGAGGAAAGCCAGAAGAGCGGGGCTGGCTTGCACTATCCAGATGAACTAGGAGAGGCTAGGAAGGAGGATTGGCCTTGGGTTCTGTTCTAGAGTCTTAGAAAATTAGAACTAAGGGCCATTAGTCCATCTATTTGGTAATAATAATAATCATTGCTGTTAGCAATTATTGAATGTTTTCTGTATGTCAAGCACCATGCCAAGCACTTTACATGAACTAACCTCTTTTATGCTTGAAGCTCTGTGCAGTATGTACCATTATACAGATGAGGAAACTGAAGTGCACAAAGATTAGGACGCTTACTGAAGATCACACAGTTGTGTGGTGGGCCTGGGTTTGCAATTCAGAGTTGGAGCTCCCAACCACTATGCTATCATGCATAGGCCTTAGAGGTTGACATGAAATTATAGTTAAGGCCCTGACACTTATCTGCTATGTGACACTGAGCAAATTACTCCATCTCTCCAGACCTCAGTGTCCATGTAGAAGTGTAGTGATAATAAGCGTAGTCACTAGGTTGTCATAAGGAGAATCTAGATGATATCTGTGGAGACTCTAATGCAGTTTTATATTATATTGTTGCATAGCAAGTACTCAACAAATGCCATATGTTGCCCCCCTTCTTCTCCTCCTCCTGCCCCTCATCACCCCTAACCAAATAACTCAAGTAGTATGGATACTTTTGATGATGATTTATTAAAAGAAGCAATTCTTTTTCCTTCACTCCCACATCCCTTGTAATCTCCATTCACAAGCTTCCATTTTCATCTGTCTTCCTGAGCAGGAGCTCCAAACAATCACATCTTTGAAGATAGAAACTCCAGGAAGGGATGAGCAATAGAAAGGGATGACCCTTAAGATAAGTCTTCATCTGAGAAATGAACAAGAAAGTCATGTGTGAAACTTGCTGTTTTGGGGACCTGGATCCACAGAATACAATTGAGAGGTAATGGTTCCCAGTTCTGGGAATCAATAAGGACCTGCAAAAAGCCAGCAAAGCCAAAGGTGTCCCAAGGATCATGGGTGGATTGGAGAAATAATATGTCCTGAACACAAATGTTTTTTTTTTAAAGTATATGTTGATTCCATTGTGTTTAATACAACTTGATTTATAATCAAAACTTAATCATGGTAGCTTTCAATTATCCTTTTTTTCCTTCCATTTATTGGCTACTGGAAATAAAGAAACCACTATGTGAGGACCCTGAAATATTTTTACAGGAACTGGGTTCTCAAAGGTCAATATGGTGACGTGCATCAAAGGCTTAAAATGAGCATACTCTTTGGTCATCACTTATACTTCTTAGAATTTATCCCAAGGAAATTCATAAGGGCATGTACAACAATTTAGTAATTATTACAGCCGTATTGATGATATAAAGAATAATAAATATATTGAATGTGTATTAATTGATGTTAAGTATATGAGCATACATGATGGACTTCTATGAGGTTATTAAAGATGATGGCATAGAAGCATCTGAACTGATATTAAAAGTTGTTCATTGGGCCAGCCCTGTGGCAGAGTGGTTGGGTTCGAGCACTCTACTTCCGCAGCCCAGGGTTTCGCCGGTTCGAATCCTGGGCACGGACATGGCACCACTCATCAGGCAATGCTGAGGTGGCATCCCACATGCCATAACTGGAAGGACCCACAACTAAAAAAACACACAACTATGTACTGGGGGGCTTTTGGAGAAAAAGGAATAAAAATTAAAAATCTAAAAAGAAAAAAATTTCACTAGATTTCTAAGTGAACTAATCAAGAAATCAAGAGAGCTACAAGATGATCTCACTTTTATGTAAATATTGTATGTTAATATAAGGTAGCATGTATTTTTAAAATATGCACCAGTGTCAAGCAGACATCATTTTGGAGTAGGGGATTATGGGTGATTTTTCTCCTTCTTTTGCTCATATAAATAGTCTGACTTCTCTCCAGGATATACTGGGTAAGGAAATTACTTTAAAGGTTTGGAAACCACCATCCTGTGACAGATGCTTCTTTTTCTTAGGAAGGGTGGGTGAAGAGGGAAAGGCCACAGAGAAACAGGCTTCTGTCCCACCCATTTCTGGAAAGTCCCGTCCAGGCCGGTGTACAGCCTGCCTGGCTTGGACAATGTTTGAGGAAGCAGGGAAGGGCCTGATGTTTTTACCTGTCCTTAGACTGAAGCACAGATGTGGCCACAGCCGTTGCTGACACAGCGCTCCTCTGGGCCACAGTCCCAGTCACCGCTGCAGAGCTCAACACAGGTGCCTGCGTTAGAACAGACCAGCTGAAAACCGCCAAGCTTTCGGCACAGGTGCTGGAGAGGACAGCCTTTGAGTAAGGAGCCAGTCCCACGTTTTTTCTTTTGGTTGAATACATAATGTAGTTTATAAATGATAACTCACAGAATAATACTCATTAACATCTTATATATTTCAGTTAAAAACAGCGCAGTCACACAATCCCAATAAAGCAAGGCCTACTTTAACGATGAGGGTGATTGTGGTTGTGGAGGGGAAGTGGAAAGAAACCCCCTTAAATGTCCTCACTTCCCCCTCTGCAGGGAAAGGAGTGGGGAAGGGAGACTCACATTTACCAAATACCGTCGAGGGTGCCTGGCAGTCACCCTGCGCAGTGAGTCTCGCTAGCCCCATTTTACAGGTGTGGCGGCTGGGGCTCACAGAGGTGACTCGCCCACTAGTAAGTACAGAAGGGGGATTCAACCCAGACCAAGCTGGCCCCTAGTCCCAGCTCCCTGTGCAGTCCCACATGCTGAAACTGACCCTGACATGGAGAGCACATCTCCTAATAACAAGGAGTCACTCCTGACCTGAGTGCAGGCTCCCCATTTTCCTAGAGCCTCTAAGGAAGTCTTTGAGGATCAATGAAGTAGGTCCAAGAAGCTGGTTAGGACCCTACAGGATCTTCTGGGAAAATGTATGCAGAGCTCTGGACGAATGTGTGCTGTGCTTGGTTGGCTACTCAGTTGTTATCAGGAGGTTACTAGGTGATTCTGTCTCTGGACCTCTCTGGGTCTCTGTTTCCTCACATGTAAAATGGAGCCCTTGGATCCAGCAGGGGAAAGGAAGTTCATTCTCCAGTGTCAACTCCAATCCATAGAGATGGCTGTCGGATGCTGTGTTGAGAAGGCTGGGAGGCCTTGTCCAGGCTCCAAGAGAATGAGTGCTAGGATTGATTAGCAATGTAAGGTAAGGAGGGGGAAAGGTGGGATGTCCACATGGACTTGCAGACCTCAGAGCAGATCAGCACGATTCCCCATATTTCTATTAGCTGTTGTTAGTTTTTGGTGAGAGGGTTGAAGACTTCGTGTCCCCACTCACAGCATTTTGGTCACTCATTTTATCCGTTGATTTCTTACTCTGTGTAAAGCACAGAGGAGAGTTATTCAGGAAATACAAAGATATAAGAGAGGGTCATTACCTTCAAGAAGCTTAGGGAGTAACAATAGAGATAAGACTTACGTTTAAAGTACTAGAAATAAGACTGTGAGAAGTGTCCCAAGAGAGGTACATCCAAAGGACTAAAGGGACTCAGAGGAGAGAAGGCATTTCTTCCAATGGGATTAATTAGAAAAGGTGAGTCTTGAAGTACAGGGATTTTTTTTTAAGGCAGAAATGAGGAGGGTAGTAGAATGTTGTGAAGAGAGAAAAGAATTACTAGCTAAAGTTCACAAGGGGAAAATGCAACAGGTTGAGACCAGGGAGAGGCACATGAGTCATGTAGGGCAATAAATTTAATTTATTAAGGCGCTTTAATTTAATTAATTAATTAAGGCGCTTGCACAACCCTGAGAATGAACATCTGCTTCAATTTTGCACCTGAGGCACTTCATCTCGTCACTCCACACCCTGAAATACAAGGAATACAGGGGAAATGGCAAATGGAAGGCTGATAAATACTAGGGAAGAGTTGGAAGTTGAGCAGGAAAAGTAGGCAGGAGGTAAAGTTACATTAGGCAGATCTTGAGGACCTGAGGAGTGTGGATTTCATTTGGGAGGCCAAGAGTGGGATATGGTTGCAGTTTACTTATGAAGATCATTCTGGAAGGAGGGCAGAGAATGGATTAGGATTCAACGAGCAAGTCAAATCAGAAGGAAGAGAGGGCAGGGAGAGCTGCTGGGAAGAGATTGTGCTGGCCCAAGCATGGTGTAATCAGGGCTGGAAATACAATGTGGCTATGGAGTAAGAGAGGAAGGAACACCTGCAAGAGACGATTTCAAAGAGTGGATGGATTTGGTAATCAGTTTAAGGTAGGGGAAGGAGACCAAAGAAGGAGAGAAGTAAGAGTTGAATGCAGTAATCTTTAGGGAGAAGAAAAAGATCTAGTGAGGAGAATCCAGAAGAGAAGAAAGTTTGAGAATTGATGAAGTGGGAAACAATGTCGGATGCTATAAAGGATAAAGACTTTGGCTCCTGAGGAGACTCAAGAGATTTGTCAACAGGACCTGCGAGAGAAGTTTTAGGAGAATGGTGGGGGCAGGAATGACTATAATCAGTCTTCAAGGGTTTCAGGAATGAGTCATGGAGAAGTATGGGCAGAGAATTAAGTTTAGTTCTTTGAGAATGTTGGTGGTAAAAGGAAAAGAAGAGATTGAGATGATTCATGGCCAACATGATTAATAAAATATTTTCTTTAAGCCCTCCATTCTGTTTGTAGCAAGAGACAAAGAAACTGGTGGAGAGGGAGACACAGAAGAGATGGAGCCTGGCTGATGAGGGAGCAAAGTGAGTAGTGGAGACTCCAGATGGAAGGATGACCCAGGGAAAGGAGGGGACACAGTGGAGGCAGAAGAAGAGAGATTCTACAGTCAAGTTGGGTCCCTGCTGTGGCTCCTTGACTAGAATATCTTCCCTTCTCTCCTTTCTTCCCCTCCCGCCTCTGCACGCACTGGTCCCTGATGTCCAACTGTCTGGCTCCTTCATTCAAAGAAGAAGGGGTTGCCTTATCCCTGGACTTACCCAAAATATGAAAGGGTCTCACTGCAGCCTGAAGCTCCTGTACCTCCAAGCTGAGGGTGATGAGGGTCACAAGGAGGAGGAGGCCTCCCAACTTCATGTTGCTGTTGGAAGTCTTTGGTAAAGTTGCAGCAGGACTGAGAACAGGAATTTATGCCCTTCCACCCAGTGAGCTGCAATGCAAGGCCAGGGGTGGGAGGGACTAGGGACTCTAGGAGCCTAAGCCCTGCCCAGAAACTGACATTTCTGGAGAAGGCACACCCCACACGGTGTCTACGTGGGGTAATGCCACGTTGTTACCTAAGCAAGACTCTGAGCCAAGGGAACATCCTCCTCTGACAGATGAATAAAACTGCTAAACTAGGAAAACCTTGAATCACTGAGAAAGGATGTGGGGGTGGGCACTAACTTTTATTCTGTACTTTCATTCACTCATTCATTTTTCAACACAAGTAACAAATGTATTCTCTGGGCCGGTCATGTGGTAGGCATGAGGAATATGTCCTTATAGACATTACAATCTAGGAACTGGGTGCTGGCTGACGAGGGAGAAGTCCACGCTTTCACCTCCCCCCTCCCTGCTCTGGGCCTCAGCACCTCTGGTACTGGGGGCAGGGAGAGGCAGGAGGAGAGCTAGCAGGGATCCACCCAGGTCATGCTGGTGATGAGGAAGTGACCTTGGTCTACTTCTGGCTTGGCTGATTCTCTTTACTGCTGGGCACCTAGGCAGGTGCGGTGGTCTTTGCCTATAGGATACATGTAAGTTTCTGGGGATAGTGTGGCATTTTGTCTTGTCCACCTTCATTTCTGAGAACCCAAGCTCCTGATATACACATTAAGTGCTTCCAGGATGTCTGTCTTCACGCAGTACTGGGGTGGGAGTGGGGCGGTGCTGCAGTAACCAACCAGCTGGGGAGTAAGATTTTATTTCCCCTTTCTTGTAGGCACTTCTCATGTAGATGAGTGCTTTTCTGAATCACACACTCCCCTCAGTTCTTTGGAGGAATATGCCCATTTCCCTCCCCAATGACAGCGGGGCTAGGAGGAGGCATGTATAAAATTTGGCCATGTACATGTGTCCCATAAGATGTCTTACTTCATGTGAAATAAGGATGACTGGATTGGGTGGGAACGGCAAGACCAGTTTGCAGCCTCCTAATATGGCTTTGGGGAGATGGTTGACTTCTCTTTAGAAAGTGAGGGGGCTTGATGTTTCATCAGTGGCCTGGTTCCTAATTCTGGTGCTACTGGAAGAGACTCTCCAGTTATACTTAATTTGTTACAGTCCCTGAAATGCCACCATTTGGAGGTCCTTTGGGCAAACAACTGACCTCACTAACTGCTAATACCCCCAGGTGGGATAAGGGGTACAGTTATAGGTTATTTCCAAAGGAATTTTGCAAACTGCCTTAACTCAATCCTGCCTATCTCAAAGCTGACCTTGGGGTTGGTGTCTGATTTCTATAATCTGGTCAGATTACGGAAATCTTTCTGGTCAGAGCCAGGAAGAAATTTTTGAGATCCTAAACACTGAAAAGTGTACTGTAGTGATATTCTTCATATGTAATTCCAAATGTTCAAAAAAGCTACGTATTTTTTGAAATTGCACAAACTGATAGGCATGTTGAAATTCAGTTTGTTCTTTGTCAATGTCCTCTTTTCACATCTTATTTTGGGTCCCTGTTCTGCTGGAGCCCTCAGCACGTGCTTCGTTGGTCCTTTGGGTTACTCAGGCCTGAGCGGGGCCTTCAGAGCCCTGGCAATGGGCCCCAGCCACTCCCAGCTCCTCCCTTGCTCCTCAGTCCGGGTCCCCAACCACCCAGGCACTCCGGGCTGCTCTATTGCTGCCCCTCGTCAAGGACTTCATGCTTCTCAGCTGCAGTTCAGGCTGCTCCTTGAACTTGGAATTCTTTTCCCTTTCTTTCTCTACCCTATGTAACAAGGCACCAATGTCACCCTCTGTTCTTCCTCAACACTCATCCCTGGGAGAGTTAACTTTTTTTTGTACTTGTCTGGTCATACCACTTAGCACACTATATTGTAATTAATTTTATTTATTAATTTATTGAGGTCACTTCGGTTTATAACAGTCCCACACCCACTGAGAGCCTTTGCAAGGTGGGGGGCTCATTCTCAGCAATGACTAGTGAATATTCAGCTGCCACAAACACCAGCTCTGCTCTTCCCTGTGCTCTGAGTCTAGAGCGTGAATCTGAGGTTGAGGTGACTGGCAGGGACCGCAGGGTAAGATCTGGCACCAGGAACATGTTAAGCGTGTGTCCTCCCACCTAGACCTCTCTGTGCTGAACCAGACCTAGAGATGTAGCAGGAAGAGTCTGAGCTCAGGAGCCCGACCCCTGGGTCAGATCCCGACTCCAAGATAGTAGCTGTGGGACCCTGGACAAGTCACTGAACCTTGTGAGGCTCTGTGTCCTCCCCTGTAAGATAAAGATAAGAATAGTACCTGCTCCTCAGTGCTGGGGTGAGAATTCAATGAGATAATTATATTCAGAACTCAACACAATGCCTGGGAGAGAGCAAGCACCCAATAAACATTGCTGTTTTCAGAATTGATGATAGTATTATTTAAAAAAGGAAATCTTACTTACAACTAAATGCACCAGGTCTAAAACTGAGAGTCACCACTGTGTGGCCTTGGGTAAGTCATGCCCTCTCTCTGCGTGAGACTCAAGTTTTCTCAATTGTAAGAAGAGCTGTTAGTTTAAACCTGCACTGATGTGACAGCTTTCCCTTCACATGGACACAAGAGAGGATACTTCTTCTTTAAAGGAAATGAACCTGTGTTCTGGGTATTATTGAGCATTTCTATGCATCTAGAAGGCATCATGGTGAATACAGCAAGTGCAGGAGCAGAGGAGGCCCAGGGCAGAGTGTGAAGTGCAGCTGGAGGGGGATGCTTCGGAAAAGAAGAGGAGAGCCTGGGAGCAGATGCAGAGGTGGCACTGGAGATGTCCCCCTGCACTTCCTTATGTGGAATGTCTTGTATCCCCTGCCCTCCCTACTCCCTTCCCCTTCTTCCCATCTTTGTACACACTGGGCCCCTGACATCCTTCCATCTAGTTCCTCTTCCTGATACTAACAGGCCTTTGCTGCCTGGACTTGCCAATCACCTTGTGAGTTTTGAGGGCAGCCCCTGAGCTCTGTGCTGAGTGGGGAGGGCTGCAAGGAGGAGGAAGCCCCTCATGTCATGTTGCTGAGTGGAGTCTCCATTGGTGACAACACAGATGCAAGAGATGGGCTGCTATTCTGTCTTCCTCCTGCTGAGCTGAGCAGCATGTGGAACCTGGGTCAAGACACGGGTATTTGGAAGCTTAAGCCCTGACAGGCAGCTGACCTTTCTGGATGACCTAGGCCTGTGTTTACCATTGAGTAATAATGTATTTTCAGACAAGTCTCTGAGTCAAGAAAAATAGCTTCTTCTGCCTAATAATCAAGACTATTGAAGACTGGAGGGCACTTTGAATGACAGGGGAAATGGGGTGAGGAGACAGGGACCTGGTATTTGTTGGACACTTTGTGTGCCAGATTTTACAACACACAGATTTTACGCAACGCAGCTGCCTGCCCAGGTAGCATCACGTAGCCTTTAGACTCCAGAGGCATTGCAAGCCACTGTCAGGGGATATAGTGCTATTCTCATAACCTTCCCTTAGCAGTCCCCTCTTTACCTCTCAAAGTTACAGGAGGAGCCAAGACCCAAGGGCTTGATTTTAGGGACTGTTCAATCAGCTTGGCCCAGAGTCTGTATAATTGAATCAAGTCTTTTGAATTCATGGTCTCCCAAACATTAACTGAGATCCTGGAACAAGTCACTAACCAAGTGTTAGGAAACCCTTTAGTTTCGATTCCTAAGGCCCCAACACTACATGTGCTTCTCATTGGTGGAGAGTGGTGAGTACAACACTTGCAGAGTGGTTGACTGGAATTAAATTCCCAGATAAACCTATGTCCTGCATTTTCATTGTTGGAGGTAATATAGTATAAGGAAAAAGAGTTTAGTAGCCGTGAATATCTGGATTTAAATGCAGGTTCTACTACTACATTGGCAATGTGATCTTGACAATTAATCTCTCTAGGTTTCTTCATCAAGAATTAGAGACTACTGGTACTATGAATAGAAGGACTACAATTTAGTTGTCATTACCTTGGGCATCATCCTCTAGACCAGAGGCCAAACAGAGCCCCCAGCAATTGTACTAGCTGCTGAGATCATTCATGTTGGGGTGTGCTAACATTCCGTCCCTTGTCCCCTGCTCAGAGGGTTCCAGTATGAGGTGACGTTCAGGCTACGTAAGTGGCATTAGCTAAGTTCCAGTGTGTGGTAGACCAGAGGAGGCTTGGCTGGAGTAAGGGGAGGTGGAAGTTGAAGCCAATCACAGGGAAGTGGGAGATGTGCTCCTGGAGGAATGAATGGGGATGGGCAGGGGTGAGGAGGCAGAGAAGCAAGTCCCGACACACAGGGTGGCTGGGATTTCAGCTGTGGAGTGGATGGAAGCTGGATTGAAGAATGGAGTCAAGGCATAGTTGTATGGCAGTTGTGGACTGATCCAGGAGCAAGGGAGACATCTATGATATTGGAGGTAATAATTATGGAAGTGAAATACTTGATTAGATAAGAAGGGGTATTATCCAAAATGTAAATGGAGGGGTTTGACTTAAATAGGAGGAGTGATCATTTTTTCCTTTATTACAGAGGATAAAGCAGAGTCAATGGGTACAAATAGGGAATTTTTGCAGACTTGCAACTATTTTCTCAATGAAGGATGTGATAAGATAGCCACTGAGACCTGCATGGCAGAGTTTAGAGTGAGCTGGAGATTTGAGGAAAGAGAAGAAGTATGAAGTAGTCTCTGAAGGTAGGAAATGAATTTTCTAGGGAAATGTGGTGAGATTTCCAGGAAGTATTGAGTGCCTGGACTGGTCCTTGAATTAGGAGATGGATGAAATAGGTAGGGTGGAGCCAAGTCCCCCCAGCCAACCCCACCTGAATCAGCCAAACTTAGATTCATGAGTCCAGCCCAGATCAGCAGAGTTTCCCAGTTGAGCCCAGCCTAGAATCGTTGACCCCTGGCTGATTCACAGATCTGGGAGAATGATTGTTATTTTAGACCAATGAGTTTTGGTATAGTTTGTTATACGTTGTTGTTGTGACTATAAATATCTGATATAAGGGCTAAAGATATAGGGGACAGAGAGGATTTGAGGGGTGATGGATAATGGAAAAGAGACAGATTCCATGGGTTGGGGTTAAATACTTGTTGGAGATGGAGGTACTAATGTAAGTGAGCTAGAATCTTACACAGAAATAGCAACTCAGGTTAGCTAATGCCACAGAAATAATTTTATGCAGAAGAAGGGTAATCTTGGAAGCAGTTACCCCATGATTCCTCAAACAATTGCCAGACTGAACACTGAAGCCAAAGTTATTTTAGGTCCTCATCCTGTGATACTGGGGTTCCAGGAATAGAGAGCAGGCAGGAAAAGATAGTAGGAAAGCCCTTTCTCCTCCAAGGTATTAGAATAAAGATGACTTTTGGGAACGGTCACTGAATGAATTGAAGATTCATTGATCATCCAAATGGATAATGAAGGCTTCCTCCTAAAACACAATGGTAATTATGACACTTTCCAGAAATTCCTGCTCTTTGCTACCAACCAGCTTTCTCTATGTGTCATCCAGACTTCAGTGAGCAGAGGGGCGGATGGGATCCCGACTGTGCTACAGCAGGGACCCATGTTTTCCATAAGCAACTCTCTGTCTTATACTCATGTCTTTTACAGCAGTTTGGCAGGAGTGGCCACAACCGTGGCTGCAGCATTTTTGTTTCCCAGGACAAGATTCATCTCTACTACACAATTCAACACAAGGTCCAATAGTTTCTGGAGGCAGTCCTGGACAAGTTCCAGGTTTTGATTTCTCTGAAAAACAAAACAGTCTTTCTAGAACCCAGACCGGTTCTATAGAGGGAGTGGGACCTGGTGTTGAGAGAGAGAGGGCTGAAGTGCCTTGGTCCCTGGTGGACCTTTAGCCTCTTCCCTCCTTGACACCCCAAATCTTCTCCTCTCCCAACCTTGAAGGCACACAGTAGTGTTTTGTCTGCTGGAAAACATACTGATGGCCAGCAGCTGAAGCACTCTGGGAGGAGAGGAGAGACCTTTGCTGCTAACCTCCTTCTTTTTGTTTTTTACTGGATTAGGTAATTAAATCCCAGAACACAAAGAGAGCCAGCCTCCCATCAATTCTATGTGCCTTCAGGTGCCAATTAACACTGAATCCCATAGCCTAGCCTCGCTCCCAGCCTGAAAGAGAACCCAATCCTGTAATTTTTGTCCCCATTCCTGACTTCCAATCCCTCCTACTCTGTTCCCTCACCAGAGGTAACACCTATTATAATTTCTTGGGTTTTATTCTAGAGATAGTCTCTATATCTATCTATCTATCATCTCCTTATTTGTGTGTGTATGTATTTAGATAGTATTCTGAAAGTATTTTTACTTAATGTTTAGATAAATGTCAAGACCATTTGGAATGTATATTTGGCCTGATACATATTTGCCAAAATTTATGATACATATTTGGGCTGTTTTCTGATCTTCTCTTTGTATAATTCTTTTATATCTGTTTTATTTCTGTTCTTTATTTTAACATATGGCATATAATTTTATGCTAATTGCAGAGACAGGCAAATAAAAATTTGCACTTCTTAGCATCACAGTGAGTCCTTGTTGATAAGCACACGTAATTACATGAAACACTGGTCTATTCATCGGTAATTTACCTTCAATCACCCTCATCTCTGTAATGTCCTTGCTCTGATACACCATTGGTAGAACACAATCAGGTAGTGAGGCAGCAAAGGTTGTAATCGATTCCACATCATTTTGGCAGAGTTGCAACAATATTGTCCCATACTCTGATCCAGTAGAGATATAAGATCGATTGCTGTATTGTACTTGCATTTGAAATTTCTTCCTCTGCTTTTACTCTGAATGTTTATTTTCTACCAGTTGTAACATCATAACACTGATTGGTGCAAGTAATGTATTATTCATGCCATCTAGTTTAATTCCATAAGTGCTGTCAACATTAGTATTCATTCTAAAGAGATACCATTATGTCAAGAGCTCTCCACATCAGCTTGTCTTGTTTTGAGGAATCTGCCTGGCCCCTAGGCCCAAGCTCCCTCTGCAGTCTCAGATGGTGAAACAGACCCTGCCATGAAGAGCACATCTCCAAATTTCAAGGAGTCACTCCTGACCTGAGTGGACGTGCCTCAGGTTCCCAGAACCTCAGAGTTAGTCTTTGAGGACCAATGAAGAAGGTCCAAGAAGCTGGTTAGGCCCCACAGGGACTTCTGGCAAAATGTATCCAGAGCTCTGGATGAATGTGTGCTGTGCTTGGTTGGCTACTTAGCTGTTATCAGGAGGTTCTCTACCTGATTCTGACCCTGGACCTCTCTGGGCCTTTGTTTCCTCATATGTAAAATGGAGCCCTTGGATCCAGGAGGGGAAATGACGTTTATTTTCCAGTGTCAACTCCAACCATAGAGATGGCTGTCTGATGCTGTGTTGAGAAGGCTGGGAAGCCTTGTCCAGGCTCCCAGGGAAAGAATGCTAGGATTGATTAGCAATGTCTGAGAGTGTAAGAAGAGGGGCTGGTGGGATGTCTGCGATATACTCGCAGACCCTGGACAAAATCAGTATGATCCCTCCTGTCTGTTAGCTGTTGTTAGTTTATGGTGAGGTGGTTGAAGACTTCTTGTCCCCACTCACAGCAGTTTGGTCACTCATCATATCTGTTGATTTCTTACTACATTTAAAGCACAGAGGAAAGTTATTCAGAAAATACAAAGACGTAAGAGAGGGTCATTACCTTCAAGAAGCTTAGAGTCTAACAATGAAGATAAGACTTACGTTTAAAGTACTAGAAACAAAGCCATTTGTGAGAAGTGTCCCAAAAGAAGTACATCCAAAGGACTAAAGGGACTCAGAGGAGAGAAGACATTTCCTCCAATGTGATTAATTAGAAAAGGTGAGTCTTGAGGTACAGGGAGTTTTTTTTAAGGCAGAATTGAGGAGGGTAGTAGAGTGTTGTGAGAAGATACAAAAATTACTAGCAAAAGTTACAAGGCGAAAATGCAACAGAGCAGGAATAGGGAGAAGTGAATGGGGCATGTAGGGTACCAAATTTAAAGAGCTGAGTGCACAATCCTGAGAGTGAACACCCTCCATTTTGCACCCTAGTCACCTCATCTCGTCACTCCACACCCTGAAATAAAGGAATCCACGAGGAATGGCCAACGGAAGGCTGGATAAATACTAGGGAAGAGTCGGAAGTTGAGATGGAAATGTCAGCAGGATGTAAAGTTACAGCAGGCGGATCTTGAGGACCTGAGGAGTGTGGATTTCATTTGGGAGGCCACGAGAAGGATATGGTTGCAGTTTACTTGTGAAAATTATTCTGATAGGAGAGCAGAGAATAGACCAGGTTCCAACAAGCAAGCAAAGTTCAGAAGGAAGAAAGGGGCAGGGAGAGCTGCTGGAGAGTGATTTTGTGGGTCCAAGCAAGGTAATCAGGGCCGGAAATAGACTGTGGCTGTGGGGGTGGAGAGGAAGGAACACATGCAAGAGGCAATTACAAAGAATAGATGGAATTGGGCAACCAGTTTAATGTAGGGGAAGGAGAGCGAAGAAGGGAGAGGAGTAAAGATTGAATGCAATAGTCTTAAGGGAGAGGAATCCAGGAGAGAAGAAAGTTTGAGGATTGATGAAGTGGGAAACAATGGCGGATGCTGCAGAAGATAAAGACTTTGGCTCCTGAGGAGAGTCAAGAGATTTGTCAACAGGACCCGGAAGAGAAGTTTCAGGAGAGGGCTGGGGGCAGGAATGACCAAAGTTAGTCTTCAGGCAGTTCAGGAATGAGTCATGGGGAAGTAAGGGCAGAGAATTCAGTTTAGTCCGTTAAGAACGTTGGTGGTGAAAAAAAAAAAAAAAAAAAGAGATAGAGGTGATTTGTATTTCACATGATTAAGAAGATATCTCTAAGCAGTCCAACGTATTTGTAGCAAGAGACAAACAAGCTGGTGGAGAGGTAGATGCAGGGGTGAGGGAGGGTGGCTGAAGAAGGGGCAAAGGGGGAAGGGTGGAGAGTTCAGAAGGAGGAGTGACCCAGGGAAAGGGGCGGAAAAAGTGGAGACAGAAGAAGAGAGATTATGCAGTCAAGGTGTTTTCTTGCAATGGCTCCTTGACTAGAATATCTTTTCTTCTTGCTTTCCCTCCTGCCCCTGCACACACTGTTCCCTGATAATCCTACTTTCTGGCTTCCTCATATAAGAAGACGGGGCTGCCTTCTGCTGGACTCAACTCACCCAAACGTTGGAAGGGTCTCACTGCAGCCTGAAGCTCCTGTACCTCTAAGCTGAGGGTGATGAGGGTCGCAAGGAGGAGGAGGCCTCCCAACTTCATGTTGCTGTTGGAAGTCTTTGGTATAAAAGCAGCAGGGCTGAGAAGAGAGGAAATTTATGTGCTTCCACTCACGGAGCTGCAATGCAAGGCCAGGGTGGGAGGGACTGTGGACTGTGGGAGCCTCAGCCCTGCCCTGAAACTGATATTTCAGGACAATGCACACGGCACACCGTGTGTACACTGGGTAATCACATTGTTACCTAAACAAGTCTCCAAGCCAAGGGAACACCTGACCAATAAATTAGACTCTTAAACTAGGAAAACCTTGATTGACTGAGAAAGGAGGTAGGGATAGGCACTAACTCTTATTCTGTAATTTCATTCATTCACTCATTTTTCAAAGTAAGTGACAAATGTCTTTTCTGGCATGAGCTAGGCATGAGAAATATATCCTTACAGAAATTACAATTTAGGGACTAGGTGCTGGCTGGCGAGGGAACATTCGGCTCTCTCACTTCTCCCCTCCCTGCTCTGGGCCCCAGCACCTCTGGTACTGGGGGCAGGGAGAGGCAGGAGGAGAGCCAGCAGGGGTGCTCCGAAGTCACCTGCTGGTGGTGAGGAGGTGACCTTGGTCTCCTTCTGGCTGGTCTGATTATCTCTGCTGCTGGGCACCTAGCAGGTGCCGTGGTCTTTGCCTACAGGACACATGTAGGTTTCTGGGGATAGTGTGGCATTTTGTCTTGTCCATGTTCATTTCTGAGAACCCAAGCTCCTGATAAACACATTAAGCTCTTCCAGGATGTCTGTCTTCTTGCAGCACTGGGGTGGGAGTGGGGCGGGGCTGCAGTAACCAACCAGCTGGGGAGTAAGATTTTATTTCCCCTTTCTTGTAGGCATTTCTCATGTAGATGAGTGCTTTTCTGAATCACACACTTCCTTTGGTTTTTTGGAGGAATACGCCTTCTTCCCTCCCCAATGACAGCGGAGATGGGGGTGGCATGTATAACTTTTGGCCATGTACACTGCGGCACATTTGATGTCTTCCTTCATGTGTGGTAAGGATGACTGGGCTGGTTGGGAATGGCAAGACCAGTTAGCCACCTCTTAATCAGGCCCTGGGGAGATGGTTGACTTCTCTTTAGAAAGTGGGGGACTTGAAGTTTGAGCAGGGACCCTGGTTCCTAATTCTGGGGTTACAGAAAGAGACTCTCCAGTTATACTTAATTTGTCACAATCCCTGACATGCCACCATTTGGAGGTCCTTTGTGCAAACAACTGACCTCATACAATACTAACACCCCTAGGTGTGTTAAGGGGTACTGTTGTAGGTTATTTACAAAGCAGTTTTGCAAACTGTGTTAACTCAATCCTGCTTATATCAAAGCTGAGAGTGGTTGGTATCTAATTTCTGTAACAGGGGTCAGAGACAGAGAGAAACTTTTAGAGGTCCTAAACACTAAAAAGATTATTGTGATATTCTCCATGTGTAATTCCAAACTTTCATAAGTTTTAAATATGCTAGGGCCCGCCCCTGTGGCCTGGTGGTTAAGTCTGGTGTACTCTGCTTCAGTGGCCTGGATTTGGTTACCAGGCTCAGACCTACACCACTCGTCAGTTGCCATGCTGTGGTGGCAGCTCACAGACAAAAAGAGGAAGTTTGGCAACAGATATCAGCTCAGGCTGAATCTTCCTAAGCAAAAAAGAAAAGACAAGAAAAGAAAAAAGCTAAATATTTTTTGAAATTGCACAAACTCACAGCATGTTGAAATTCAGTTCATTCTTTGTCGATGTCCTCTTTTCTCATCTTATTTTGGGTCCCTGTTCTGCTGGAGCCCTCAGCACGTGCTTAGTTTGTCCTTTGGGTTACTCAGGGCTGAGTGGGGCCTTTAGAGCCCTGGCAATGGGGCCCAGCCGCTCCCAGCTCCTCCCTTGCTCCTCACCTCGGGTCCCCAACCACCCAGGCACTCCAGGCTGCTCTATTGCTGCCCCTCGTCAAGGACTTCATGCTTCTCAGCCGCAGTTCAGGCTGTTGCTTAAACTTGGAATCCCTTTTCCCTTTCTTTCTCTGCCCTATGTAACAAGGCTCAGTGCCAATGTCACCTCTGAAACTTTCCTCAACCCCTATCCCTGGGAGCTTTAACTGTGTTTTGTTCTTGTCATAGCACTGAACACAATATATTGTAATTAATTCTTTTATTTATTTATTTCTTTATTGAGGTCACATTGGTTTATAACATTCCTGCTCCCACTGAGAGCCTTTGCAAGGTGAGGGGCTCATTCTCAGCAATGACGAGTGAATAATCAGCTGCTCCAAATACCAGCTCTGCAGCTCCCTGTGCTCTGAGTCTAGAGCGTGTGTCCAAGGTTGAGGTGACTGGTAGGGACCGCAGGGTAAGATCTGGCACCAGGAACATGTTAAGCGTGTGTCCTCCCACCTAGACCTCTCTGTGCTGAACCAGACCTAGAGATGTAGCAGGAAGAGTCTGAGCTCAGGAGACCGACCCCTGGGTCAGATCCCGACTCCAAGATAGTAGCTGTGGGACCCTGGACAAGTCACTGAACCTTGTGAGGCTCTGTGTCCTCCCCTGTAAGATAAAGATAAGAATAGTACCTGCCCCCCAGTGTTGGGGTGAGAATTCAATGAGATAATTATATTCAGAACTCAGCACAATGCCTGGAAGGGAGCAAGCACCCAATAAATATTACTGTTTTCAGGATTAATGATAGTATTTTTTAAAAAGAAAATCTTACTTATAACTAAATGCACCAGATTTCAGCCTCAAAGTCACTGCTGTGTGACCTTGGATAAGTCAAGTCCTCTCTACGAATAGGACTCAAGCTTCCTCATGTCTAAGAAGAGTTGTTAGATTAAAACTGCACTGATGTGAGAGCTTTCCCTTCACATGGACATGAGAGAGGATTCTTCTCCTTGAAAGGAAATGAACTCGGTATTATTGAGCTCTTCTTACATGCGCAGAAGGCATCATGGTGAATACAGCGAGTGCAGGAGCAGAGGAGGCCCAGGGCAGGGTGGGGAGTGCAGCTGGAGGGGGATGCTTCGGAAAAGAAGAGGAGAGCCTGGGAGCAGATGCAGAGGTGGCACTGGAGATGTCCCCCTGCACTTCCTCATGTGGAATGTCTTGTGTCCCTGCCCTCCCCACTCCCTTCCCCTTCTTCCCATCTTTGTACACACTGGCCCTCACTTCCTTCTATCTGGCTTTTCCTTCTGATGTTAACCCACTTTTGCTGGCTGGACTCGCCAATCACTTTGCCAGTTTTGAGGGCAGCCCCTGAGCTCTGTGCTGAGTGGGAAGGGCTGCAAGGAGGAGGAAGCCCCCATGACACGTTGCTGAGTGGGGTCTCCATTGGTGACAACACAGATGAAAGAGATGGGCTGCGATTCTATCTTCCTCCCACTGAGCTGGGCAGCATGTGGAACCTGGGTCAAGACACGGGGATTTGGCAGCTTAAACCCTGACAGGCAGCTGACCTTTCTGGATGACCTAGGCCTGTGTTTACCATTGAGTAATGATGTAGTTTCAAATAAGTCTCTGAACTGAAGACTGGAGGCCACTGTGAATGACAGGTGCAAAGGGGGTGAGGAGACGGGGGCCTGGTATTTATTGAGCACTTCTGTGTGCCAGATTTTACAACATACAGATACACAAATCTTTTACATATATAGTTTTAAATAATATATTTAATTATATAAATATATTATCTCCACCCTTTTTAAAGATAAAGTCCTCTCAGGGGTCATCTCCACTTCACACCGGAGGAGACAGTAACTCCCCGGGTTACACAGCTTCTTCATTACCCAAGTCTTCCTGACTCCGAATCCATGCTCTCTCCTCCACGTGACACTGTTTATGCCCTTCCCTTCCACACTCTCATTCATAAGATTTCAGATCCAAACGTTAATATTACAGGATTCAGGCCTGTCTAGGAACAGGTACTAGTATCCTCTCTTTTTCTCCCCCCAATCTCCGCAGAACTTTCTAGAATTCCTCTTTCGGTCACACTATCTGAAATGCAAACAAAGAGAGATTCCTTTGGGTAAATAAGTGTCCAGCCATATTCTGATGCGGGGAAAACCCCATACCTGAGTATCATAACATTTTTCCTCCTTCTGCCTTGTGCAGAATCCCTAAGCCTTCCCTTATTATGGTCTCAGAAATGTTGATTCACCTTTTAATTACAAGTTTTGTTGTTTCTTTTGCAAAGCTGTTTGGAAGAACATTCATTTTACAAAGGGTGACTCTGTGGAATGTTGGTCACTAAGGACAGGTCTGTTCAACCTTGGCCACAATCGGGAAGGCCAGCCTCTATACGAGCGGCAGACTGACTGACCAAACTCGTTTCTTCTTCCTGAGAGCACAGCAGATTACAGGTCCCAGCTTTCCTTGCAGGTACCTATGGCTGTGAGACTGAGTTCTAGGCAATGGAATGTGAGCAGAAGCGCTGTGCACCACTTCTGGGGCGAAGATTCTAACTCTCCTCCCCCACCCCTGCACAGTCCTCCATTCTCTTCTTCCTGTCGCTAGGCTGAAGCACACACATAGGCAGATGGTCCTGGAAGCCAAGTGTTGTTGGTGGTGAATACCACGAGATAGAAGGAGGCTGGTCCCCAAATTTCCACTTGGAGGAAAGCTGCCTGCTGTTCAAGAAGACCCATTTTGGATTTTGTACCAGGGAGGAATAAACCTCAATTGAGTTAAGCCAGTGAGATTTAGGGGGTTTATTTTTTGTAGCAGCTAATTCATATAATGTGAACTCTAGTTAGTCAGATCACTTTTGACAAACCAGTTTTATCCCTCTCTCCCATTCACCTACCCCTCCCCATGACTGCTTTCCTAAAGAGAGTGAATACTTTTGGGAATTCTAATTTCTTGAAGTCAGTATTAATTTTTCCTGAATAATGGTGGTAGTGCAGCTGTTATAGAATAGTATATTTTTTTCTTTTCTTTTTTTGGTTGAGGAAGATTGGCCCTGAGCTAACACCCATGCCAATCTTCCTCTATTTTGTATGTGGGGTACCACCACAGCAAGGCTTGATGAGCGGTGTGTATGTCCACACCTGGGATCTGAACCCACAAACTCTGGGACACCAAAGCCAAGTGTACAAACCCAACCACTATGCCACCGGGGGACCCTGGAATACTACATTCTTATTGATTTAAGGCATGCCAGCCCAGGCTGTAACTCAGATGTAATTTTATTCCTTCTTTACAGGCTGGTGAGGCTCAGGACTTTGGGGTTACAGCACTGTGCATTTGATTGGCACAGGAGAAGAAATGTTTGAGAGCCCTGGGATTTCAGCATGAGACGGAGGTAGTATAGGATAGGAAAAAGAACGAGTTTTGGAGCCCTGAAAATCTGGATTTAAATGCGGGTTCTACTACATACTGGCAATGTGATCTTGACAATTAATCTCTCCAGGTTTCTTCACCAAGAGTTAGAGGCTGAGAATGCTCAACTCCTGGGCTGTTGTAAGGATGAGGAAATAATGCAAGGAAAGTGTCTAACACCTAGTGACATATCAGATAAATATTTTCCCTCTCCTTCCGATGTGTTCCTTACCCTCAGTTAGCTTTTAAACTCCCAAAAGCCAAAAGCTATTGTTTACAACCTCTATGGAGCACTGGTACTATGAATAGAACCACAATTTAGTTGTCATTACCTTGGGCATTGTTCTCCAGACCAGAGACCCAACTGGGCCCTCACCCACTTTACTAGCTCTTGAGATCATTAGTGTTGGGGTGTCCTAGTGTTTCCTTCCTTGTGCCTTGCTCAGAAGGTTCCTGTATGAGGCGAGTTTCAGTCTACATGAGTGGTATTAGCCAAGTTCCAGTGTGGGGTAGACCAGAGGAAGCTTGACTGGAGTGCTGGAGTGAGGGCAGGTGGCGGTTGGAGCCAATCACAGGGAAGAGGGAGGTGTGCTCCCTGAGGAGAGAATGGGTTTAGGGGTGAGGAAGTGGAGAAACAAGTATGCATCTGGGATTTCAGCTGTGGAGTGGATGGTAGCTGGATTGAAGCATGGAGTCAAGGCATAGTTGTATAACAATTGTGGACTGAACCAGGAGCAAGGGAGACTATGATACTGGAGGTACTAATTAGGGAAGTGAAGTCTTCGATTAGATAAGAAACATCCAAAATGTAAGTGGAGGGGTGGACTTAAATAGGAGGAGGGATCGTTTTTTCCGTTATTACAGCGGATAAAGTAGAGTCAATGGGTACAAATAGATGGGGATAGAATAGGAGGGAATTTTTTCAAACTTGCAACTATTTTCTCAGTGAAGGATGTGATGGGATAGCCGGCGCAACCCGCATGATGGAGGTTGGAGCGAGAGGCAGATGAGATGGAGACTGGAGGAAAGAGAAGAAGAATGAAAGAATCATCTTGGAAGGTAGGAAGTGAATTTTTTAGGGAAATGTTAGATTTGGTGAGATTTCCAAGCAGTATTGAGTGCCTGGGCTGGTCTTTGAATGGAGAAGGATGAAATGGGTGGGGTGGAGCCGTGTTACCCCTGCCAACCCCAGTTGAATCAGCCAACCTCAGACGCATGAGTGAGTCCAGCTCAGATCAGCAGAGTTGCCCAGTTGAGCCCAGCCTAGATCCATTGACCCCCTAGCCAAATCACAGATCTGGGAGACCAATTGTTATTTTAGGTCAAAGAATTTTGGGGTAGCTTGTTATCCATTGTTATTGTCACTATAAATATCTGGTACAGGGAGTAAGGATAAGGGAAACAGAGAGGATATGAGGGGTGATGGATAATGGAAACATTCAGGTTCCATGGGTTGAGGTTAAATGCTTGTTGGAGGTGGAGATACTAATGTAAGTGAGCTGAAATCTTACATAGAAATAATGACTCAGGTTGGCTAATGCCACAGAAATAATTTTATTCAGAAAAAGGATAATTTTGGAAGCAGTAACCCTGTGATTCCTCAAACAATTGCCAGAACTGAATGCTCAAGTTATTTTAGATCCTCATCATGTGGTACTGGAGTTCTAGGAATAGAGAGCAGCCAGGAAATGTAGTAGGAAAGCCCACTCTCCTCCAAGGTATTAGAATAAAGATGACATTTGGGAGTGGTCACTGAAGGAGGCTAAGGTTCCTTGATCATCCAGACGGTAAGGAAGTCTTCCTCCTACAACACAAAGGTAATCATGACACTTTCCAGAAATTCCTGCTACCAACAAGCTTCTGTGCTGCAAAGGCTGGCAGGGACCCATGCTTCCCGTAAGCAGCTGTCTATCTCATACTCACGTTTTAAACAGCGATTTGGCAGGAGTGGCCACAACCATTACTGCAGCATTTTTGTCCCCTGGGACAAGACCCATCTCCGCTACACAGTTCAGCACAAACTCCAGCACTTCCTTCAGGCAGCTGTGGACAGCTTCTGGGTCTTGATCCAACTGAAAAAGCAATCAGTCTTTTTAGAACTCAGACTGGCTCTGTAGAGCGAGTGGGACCCGGTGTTGAGAGAGAGAGGGCTGAAGTGCCTTGGTCCCTGGTGGACCTTTAGCCTCTTCCTTTCTTGACACCCCCAATCTTCTCCCTCTCAATCGTCAAGGCACAATGTATTGTTTTGTCTGCTGGAAAATGTATGGATGGCCAGCAGCGGCTGCATCCTGGGAGAAGAGGAGATCACATACATTGCTGTTAACTCCTTTCTTTTCATTTCTTCTGGGCCTAGATAATTAAATCCCAGATCACAAAGAGAGGCAGCCTCCCGCCAATTCTATGTGCCTTCAGGTGCCAATTAACAGAGTTCCATAGCCTGCCCCTGCTCCCTGCCTGAATGAGAACCCCAATTATGTAGTTTTCCTCCCCATACTTAACTTCCAAACCCTGTTCCCTGTCCAGAGAGAACGCCCATTATAAGTTCTTGGTTTTCCTTCTAGAGACAGTCTATCTGTCTATCTATCTATCTATTTATCATCTATCTATCTGTCATTTATGTGTATGCATATTTTGATAATATTCTGAAAATATTTTAAATTCATGTTTAGATAAATGTCAATACCATTTGGAATGTATATTTGGCCTGTTACATAATTGGTTAAATTGAAGATACAAATTTGGTCTGTTTTCTGATCTTTCCATTGTGTAACTCTTTATATTTATTTCTGTTCTTTGCTTTATCATATGGCATATAATTTTATACTAGTTGCAGAAATGGGCCATTAAAAATTTGCGATTCCTGGCATCACAATGAGTCCTTGTTGATAGGCATGCATAGTTACCTGAAACACAGGCCTATTCACGAGTAATTTACCTTCAATCATCATTGTTTTTATGTCTTTCCTCTGATACGCTTTTGGTAGAACACAATTTGGCAGTGAGGAAGCAAACATTGTAATCGATTCTGCATCATTTTGGCAGAGTTGCAACAATATTGTTCCATACCCTGATCCAGTAGAGATATTAGATGAATTTCTGTATTGTACTTGCTTTTAGAATTTCTTCCTCTGTTTTTACTCTGAGTCTCTATTTCCTACCAACTTGTAACATCATGACATTGATCGGTGCAAGTAAGGTATTTCATACCATCTGGTTTAGTAGCATTAGTGCTGTCAGCATTAGTATTCAGTCTAAAGAGATACCGTTATGTCAAGAGCTCTCTGCCTCAGCTTGTCTTGTTTTGCAGAACCTGCCTGGCCCCCAGGCCCAGGTTCCCTCCGCAGTCCCATACGGTGAAGCAGACACTGACATGAAGAGCACATCTCCAAATTTCAAGGAGTCACTCCTGACCTGAGTGGAGGCTCCCCAGGTTCCCAGAGCCTCAAAATTAGTCTTTGAGCATCAGTGAAGTAGGTCCAAGAAGCTGGTTAAGACCCTACAGGGACTTCTGGGGAAACGTATATAGAGCTCTGGATGAAGGTGTGCTGTGCTTCAGTTGGCTACTCAGCTACTATCAGGAGATTCTCTACCTGATTCTGACCCTGGAGGTCTCTGGGCCTTTGTTTCCTCATATGTAAAATGGAGCCCTTTTATCCAGGAGGGGAAATGACGTTTATTCTCCAGTGTCAACTCCAATCCATAGAGATGGCTGTCTGATGCTGTGTTGAGAAGGCTGGGAAGCCTTGTCCAGGCTCCAAGAGAAAGAGTGCTAGGATTGATTAGCAATGTCTGAGAGTGTAAGAAGGGGGCCTGGTGGGATGTCTGCAATGTACTTGCTGACCTTGGACAAAATCAGTATGATCCCTCCATGTTTCTGTTAGCTGTTGTTAGTTTATGGTGGGAGGGTTGAAAGCTTCTTGTCCCCACTCATAGCAGTTTGGTACTCACTATATTTATTGATTTCTCACCACATTTAAAGCGCAGATGAAAGTTATTCAGGAAGCACAAAGATGTAAGATAGAGTCATGACCTTCAAGCAGCTTAGAATCTAACAATGAAGGTAAGACTTATGTGTAAGGTACTAGAAATAGCAGTTTGTGAGAAGTTTCCTGAGAGAGGTTCATCTGAGGGACTAAAGGGGCTCAGAGGAGAGAAGATATTACTTCCATTGGATTAATGAGAAAGGTGACTCTTGAAGTACATGGACTTTTTTAAGGCAAGGGGAGGTGGTAGAGTGTGGTGAGGACAGAAAAGAATTACTAGCAGAAGTTCCCTAGGGGAAAATGCAACAGGGTGGGACCAGCGAGAGGTGCAAGAGGCTCATAGGGTACAAAACTTAAGAAATGGCTTGCACAACCTTAGGAGTGAACACTTTTTTCAATTTTGCACCTGAGGTGTCTCATCTCCACACCTCTCAACCTGAAATACAGGGAATCCAGGAAGAATGACCAATGGAAGGCTGGATGAGTATTAGAGAAGAGTTGAAAGTTGAGCAGGAAAAGTAGGCAGGAGACAAAGTTTCAGAGGGCAGATCTTGAGGACCTGGGGAGTGTGGATTTCATTTGGGAGGCCAAGTGAGGGATATGATTGCAGTTTACTTATGAAGATTATTCTGGTAGGAGAGCAGAGAATGGACCAGGAGTCAACAAGCAGGCAAACTTCAGAAGGAAGGGAGGGGCAGGGAGAGTATCTGGGAAGCCATTGTGCTGTCCAAGATGGGGAAGTCTGGGCTTGAAATACAGTGTGGCCATGTGGGTGGAGAGGAAGAAACACACACAAGAGACAATTTCTAAGAATGGATGGAATTTGGCAACCAGTTTAATGTAGGGGAAGGAGAGCGAAGAAGGGAGAGGAGTAAGAGTTGAATGTAATACTCTTTGGGGAGAAGAAAAAAATACAGTGAAAAGAGTCCAGGAGAGAAGAATGTCAGGAGATTGATGAAGTGGGAAACAATATCAGATACCTCAGAGAGTAAAGACTTTGGCTGCTGAGGAGAGTCAAGAGATTTGTCAATAGGACCTGGGAGAGAAGTTTCAGGAGAGTGCAGGGGGCAGCAATGACTATAGTCAGTCTTCAAGGGGATAAGGAATGAGTATGGGGAAGTAAGGATGAGAATTCAGTTTAGTCCTTTGAGAATGTTGGTGGTAAAAGAAAAAAGAGATCGAGATGATTTGTGTTTAACACGATTAGGAAAATATTTTTTCTACGTGATCCAATATATTTCTAGCAGGAGACAAACAAACTGGTGGAGAGCAAGACACAGGGGAGATGGAGGGTGGCTGATGAGGTGGCAAAAGGGGAATAGTGGAGAGTCCAGATGGAGGGGTGACCCAGGGAAAGGAGGGGAGAAAGCGGAGGCAGAGGAAGAGAGATTCTGCAGTCAACGTGGGTCCCTGCAGTGGCTCCTTGGCTAGAATATCTTTCCTTCCCTTCTTTCTTCCCCTCCTGCCCCTGCACGCACTGCTCCCTGATAATCCCACTTTCTGGCTCCCTCATTCAAAGAAGAAGGGGGCTGCCTCTTGTCTGGACTCACCCAAACGTTGGAAGGGTCTCAGTGCAGCCTGAAGCTCCTGTACCTCTAAGCTAAGGGTGATGAGGCTCACAAGGAGGAGGAGGCCTCCCAACTTCATGTTGCTGTTGGAAGTCTCTGGTCAAAATGCAGCAGGGCTGAGAACAGTGGAAATTTATATGCTTCTGTCCACTGGGCTGTAATGCAATGTCAGGGGTGGGAGGAACTGGGGACAGTGGGAGCCTCAGCTCTGCCTGGAAACTGACGTTTCTGGAGATCACACAGCATGTGTACCCTGAGTAAATGCCACGTTGTTACCTAAACAAGTCTCCGAGCCAAGGGAACACCCTCCTCTGACCAAAAATTAAGACTCCTAAGCCAGGAAAGCCTTGATTGACTGAGAAAGGAGGTGGGGGTGGGCACTAACTCTTATTATGTATTTTAATTCACTCATTCATATTTCAGAACAAGTAACAAAGTCTTCTCTGGGCCAGGCACATGGTGGGTATGAGGAATACATCCTTATCGAAATTGCAATTTAGGGACTGGGTGCTGGCTGGCGAGGGCACAGTCCACTCTTCCACTTCTGCCCTCCCTGCTCTGGGCCCCAGCACCTCCAGCACTGAGGGCAGAGAGGGGTGGTAGGAGAACTAGCAGGGGTGCTCCCAGGTCACTTGCTGGTGGTAAGGGGGTGACTTGGTCTCCTTCTGGCTGGTCTGATTCTCTCTACCACTGGGTACCTAGGCAGGTGCAGTGGTCTTTGCCTGTAGGACACATGTAGGTTTCTGGGGATAGTGTGGCATTTTTTCTTGTCCATGTTCATTTCTGAGAACCCAAACTCCTGATATACATGTTAACTCTTCCAGGATGTCTGTCTTCATGCAGCACTGGGGTGGGAGTGGGGCGGGGCTGCAGTAACCAACCAGTTGGAGGGTGAGATTTCAGTTCCCCTTCTTGTAGATACTCCTTATCCAGATAGCGATTTTCTGAATCACACACTCCCCTTGGTTTTTTGGAGGCATATGCCTTTTTCCCTCCCCAGTGACAGTGGGGATAGGAGGAGGAATGTATAACTTTTGGCCATGTACACTGTGCCCCATAAGATGTCTTACTTCATGTGAGATAAGGATGGCTGGGCTGGTTGGGAATGGCAGGACCAGTGTGCAGCATCTCCATAAGGCGCTGGGGAGACGGTTGACTTCTCTTTAGAAAGTGGGTCACTTGATGTTTCACCAGGAGCTCTGGTTTCTGATTCTGGGGCTACAGTAAGAGACTCTCCCTGCTATACTTCATTTGTCAGTCCCTGTAATGTCGCCATTTAGAGGTCCTTTGTGCAAACAACTGACCTCATACATTGGTAACACCTCCAGGTGGGATAAAGGTACAGTTATAGGTTATTCACAAGGGAATTTTGCAAACTTCCTTAGCTCAGTCTTACCTTCTCAAAGTTTCGATTGGTTGGTGTCTAATTTCTATAACAAGGTCCAGGCCAGAAAGAAACTTTTAGAGATCCTAAACACTGAAATGAGAACTGCAGTGATACCCTCCACATATAATTCCAAATTTTCAAAAATGCTATACAGATTTTTTAAAAGGGCACCAACTCACAGGCATGTTGAAATTAAGTTTGTTCTATGTCGATGTTCTCTTTTCTCACCTTATTTTGGGTCCCTGTTCTGCTGGAATCCTTAGCACGTGCTCAGTTTGTCCTTTGGGTTACTCAGGGCTGAGCGGGGCCCTCAGAGTCTGGCAATGGGGCCCAGCTGCTCCCTGCTCCTCCCTTGCTCCTCACCCCGGGTCCCCAGCCACCCAGGCACTCCGGGCTGCTCTGAGTGCTGCCCCTTGTCAAGGACTTCATGCTTCTCAACCGCAGTCCAGGCTGCTCCTTGAACTTGGAATCCCTTTTCCCTTTCTTTCTCTGCCCTATGTAACAAGGCTCCGCGCCAATGTCACCTCTGAAAGTTCCAACTCCCACCCCTGAGAGAGTTAACTTCCTTTTTGTACTTATTTGGTCATAGCCCTTAGCACACTATATTGCAATTAATTTCTGTATATTTTATTATTATTTTTATTAAGGTCACATTGGTTTATAACATTCCCACTCCCACTGAGAGCCTTTGCAAGGTGAGGGGCTCATTCTCAGCAATGACTAGTGAATATTCAGCTGCCCCAAATACCAGCTCTGCTGCTCCCTGTGCTCTGAGACTAGAGCATGAGTCTAAGGTTGAGGTGACTGGCAGGGACCGGAGGGTAAGGTCTGGACACCATGAAGACGTTAAGCCTGTGTCCTCCTGCCTAGGCCTCTCTGTGCTGAACCAGACCTAGAGATGTAGCAGGAAGAGCCTGAGCTCAGGAGCCCGACCCCTGGGTCAGATCCCGACTCCAAGATAGTAGCTGTGGGACCCTGGACAAGTCACTGAACCTTGTGAGGCTCTGTGTCCTCCCCTGTAAGATAAAGATAAGAATAGTACCTGCCCCCCCAGTGTTGGGGTGAGAATTCAATGAGATAATTATATTCAGAACTCAGCACAATGCCTTGGAGAGAGCAAGCACCCAATAAATGCTGCCGCTTTCAGGATTGATGATAGCATTATTTAAAAAAGGAAATCTTACTTACAACTAATGCAGCAGGTTTTAGCCTCAGAGTCACCACTGTGTGACCTTGGATAAGTCATGTCCTCTCTATGAATAGGACTCAAGCTTCTTCATGTCTAAGAAGAGTTGTTACATTAAAACTTCACTGATGTGAGAGCTTTCCCTTCACATGGACACAAGAGAGGACACTTCTCCTTTAATGGAAATGAACTTACGTTATTGGTATTATTGAGCATTTCCATGCGTCTAGAAGGCACCATGGTGAATACAGTGAGTGCAGGAGCAGAGGAGGCTGTGGGCAGGGTGGGGCGTGCAGCTGGAGTGGCGAGCTTTGGAAAAGAAGAGGAGAGCCTGGGAGCAGATGCGGAGGTGGCACTGGAGATGTCCCCCTGCACTTCCTCATGTGGAATGTCTTGTGTCCCCTGCCCTCCCCACTCCCTTCCCCTTCTTCCCATCTTTGTACACACTGGGCCCTCACTTCCTTCTATCTAGTTCCTTCTCCTGACATTAACACGCCTTTGCTGCCTGGACTCATCAATCACCTTGTGAGTTTTGAGGGCGGCCCCTGAGCTCTGTGCTGAGTGGGGAGGGCTGCAAGGAGGAGGAAGCCCCCATGTCACGTTGCTGAGTGCAGTCTCCTTTGGTGACAACACAGATGCAAGAGATGGGCTGCGATTCTATCTTCCTCCCACTGAGCTGGGCAGCATGTGGAACCTGGGTCAAGACACGGGTATTTGGAAGCTTAAGCCCTGACAGGCAGCTGACCTTCTGGATGCCATGGGCCTGTGTTTACCACTGAGTATGATGTATTTTCAAACAAGTCTCTGAGCCAAGAGAAATAGCTTCTTCATCTAATACTCAAAACTACTGAAGACCGGAGGGCACTGTGAATGACAGGAGAAATGGGGTGAGGAGACGGGGCCCTGGTATTTATTGAATGCTTCTGTGTGCCAGATTTTACAACATAGGCATACACAAATCATTTATGTATATACTTTTAAATAATATACTTAATTATATCTATTTATTGCCTTGACCCCTTTTAAAGACCAAAAGTCCTCTAGAGTCATCTCCACTTGACACAGGAGGAGATAATAACTCCCCAGGTTACACAGCTTCTTAATTTTCAAAGTCTTTCTGACTCTAAATCTATGCTGTCTCCTCCATGTGACACTGTTTATGCCTTTTCCTTCCACACTCTCATTCTCCAGATTACAGATCCAAACATAATATTACAGGATCAGTGTTGGTCCAGGAACAGGGATGGTCATCTTCTCCCCCACCCTCCAATCTCTACAGAACTATCCAGAACTCCTCGTTCGGTCACACTACCTGAAATGCTAACAAGGAGAGATTCTCTTGGGTAAACAAGCCTCCTGCCATGTTCCAATGCAGGGAAAACCCCACATCTGAGTATCACAGTTTTCTTTCCTCCTTCTGCCCTGTCCATAATCCTCCAGCCTTCCTTTATTACATGTTCTCAGAAACGTTGATTCACCTTTTGATTATAAATTTTATTGTTCCTTTTGCAAAGCTGTTTGAAAGAACATTCATTTTACAAGAGTGGCTCTGTGGAATGTTGGGCCACTAAGGACAGGTCTATTCAACCTTGGCCACAATCAGGAAGGCCAGTGTCCATATGAGCGGTAGGCTGAAGGACCAAACTCATTTCTTCTTCCTGAGAACACATCAGATTACAGGTCCCAGCTTCCCTTGCAGGTACCTACGGCCGTGAGACTGACTTCTAGGCAATGGAATGTGAGCAGAAGTGCTGTGCAGCACTGCTAGGGTGAGGCCCCTAACTTCCCTCCCCCACCCCTGCACACTCCTCCATTCTCTTCCTGTTGCTAGGCTCAAGTGTATACATAGGCAAATGGTCCTGGAAGCCAAGTGTCGACGTGGGTGAACACTGCAAGATAGAAAGAGACTGGTCCCCAAATTTCCACTTGGAGGAAAGCTGTCTGGTGTTCAAGAAGACCCATTTTGGATTTCACACCGTGCAAGAATAAACCTCAATTTGAGTTAAGTCAGTAAGATTTGAGGGGTTTATTTGTTGCAGCAGCTAATTCATATAATATGATCTCTAATTAGTCCCATCACTTTTGACAAATCCGTTTGATCTCTTGTTCCCATCCATCAACCCCCTACCCCGCCCCCCCCGCACCCCCCCCCCCCACAGACATACGCGCACACACTGTACTCCTTAAGAAAGTGGGTACTTTTTGGGAATCCTAATTTCTTGAAGTCACTATTAATTTTTCCTGAATAATGGTGGTGGTTATGGAATACTACGTTCTCATTGATTTAAGGCATGCCAACCCAGGCTGTAACTCAGATGTAATTTTATTCCTTCCTTTCGGGCTGGTGAGGCTCAGGACTTTGGGGTTATAGCACTGTGCATTTGATTGGCACAGGAGAGGTAATGTTTGAGAGCCCTGGGATTTCAGCATGAGATGGAGAAAGTGAAGCTCAATGAAGAGGAGAAAAGAAAAGGGTGGACCAATGTCTTGGAGTTGGACCAGCTTGAAATATCTACAGGGGCTGCCCAGTGGTGTATTGGTTAAGTCTGTGCGCTCTGCTTTGACTGCCTAGGGTTTGCATGTTCAGATCTGGGGCACAGACCTGTACACTGCTCATGAAGCCATGCTGTGGCAGCATCCCACATACAAAATAGAGGAAGATTGGTACAGATGTTAGCTCAGGAACAATCTTCCTCTGCTTAAAAAAAAAAAAAAGAAGAAAAAGAAAAAACAAGAAAGAAATACAGATTCATGGTCTGCCAGTGATTTTCATTGCCTGGATCCAAATACACCAGTCAGAAAGCAGCTGCCTCCCAAGTTAGCATCATTGTCAGGGAAGATGGTGGTATTCTCACAAGCCCCGCCTTCGAGGTCCCTCTTTATGTCTCAAAGTTTCAGGAGGAGCCAAGATTGGTAACCTCTATTTTAGGGACTGTTCAATCAGCTTGGCACACAGACTGTATCATTGATCCAGGTCGTTCAAGCGCTTGGTCCCCCAAACACTACCCAGAATCCTGTAACAAGTCCCTAACCAAGTGTTAGGAAACCCTTCAGTGTCAGGTCCTAAGCCCCCAACGCTGCACATGGTTCCCACTGTGGGAGAGTGGTCAGTACAACCGCTTTCAAAGTGGTTGACTGGAGTTAAATTCCCAGATAAATATACATCCTGCATTTTTATTGTTTGAGGTAGTAGTGTATAGGGAAAAGAGGGGGTTTTTGGAGCCCTGAAAATCTGTATTTAAATGCACGTTCTACTGCATCCTGGCAATGTGACCTTGACAATTAATCTCTCCAGGTTTCTTCATCAGGAATCAGAGGCTCAGATTGCTCAACTCCTGGACTGTTGTAAGCATGAGGAAGTAATGTAGGGAAAGTGTCTAACACCTAATGATATATCAGCTAAAACATTTTCTTTCTTCTTCCGGTGTGTTGCTTATCCTCATGTTTTAAACTCCCAAGGTAAAAGGCTATTCTTTACAACCTCTCTGGAGTGCTGGTACTGTGACTAGAACCACAATTTAGTTGTCACTACCTTGGGTATCATCCTCCAGATCAGAGGCCAACGGGGCCCCCAGCCACTCTACTAGCTCCTGAGATCATTTGTGTTGGGGTGTGCTAGGGTTCCGTTCCTTGTGCCCTGCTCAGAGGGATCTGGTATGAAGTGACTTTCATGCTATGTAAGCCAAGTTTCAGTGTGTGGTAGACCAGAAAAATCTCGGCTGGAGTGAGGGAAGGTGGGGGTTGGAGCCAACCAGAGGGAGCAGGGATGCGTGCTCCCTAAGGAGAGAATGTGGGTAGGCAGAGGTGGGAAGCAGAGAAGCATTTACAGACGAACAGTGGTGTCTGGGATTTCGGCTGTGGAGTGGATGGTAGCTAGATTGAAGCATGGAGTCAAGGCCTAGTTGTATGACAATTGTGGACTGAACCAGGAGCAAGGGAGACATCTATGATACTGGAGACAATAATTAAAGAAGTGAAGGCTTTGACTAGATAAGAAGCATCCAAAATGTAAGTGGAAGGGTTGGACTTAAATAGGAGGAATTGTTCTTTCCATTATTATAGAGGATAAAGCAGAGTCAATGGGTACAAATAGATAGGGATAGAAAATCAGCGAACTTTGGTAGACTTGCAAGTATTTTTCTCAATGAAGGATGTGATGAGGTAGCCAGTAAGACCTGCATGGTGGTGGTTGGAGTGAGAGGTAGATGAAACGGAGATTTGAGGAAAGAGAAGATGTATGAAAGAGTCATCTTGGAGGGTAGGAAGCGAGTTTTCTAGGGAAATGTCATGAGATTTCCAGGCAGTATTGAGGGCCTGGGCTGGTCTTTGGCTTAGGAGAAGGATGAAATGGGTGGGGTGGAGCCAAGTCACCCCAGCCAACCCAGTTGAATCAGCCAACCTCAGACGCATGAGTGAGTCCAGCCAAGATAAGCAGAGTTACCCAGTTGAGCCCAGCCTAGAATCATTGACCTCCTAGCCAATTCACAGGTCTGGGAGAATGATTGCTATTTTAAGCCAATGAGTTTTGAATGTAGCTTGTTATACATTGTTATTGTCACTATAAATATCAAGGAGTAAGGATAAGGGTGACAGAGACTATATGAGGGCTGAGGGATAAAGAAACAGAGACAGGTTCCACTGGTTGGGGTTAAATACTTGTTGGGGGTGGAGGTACTAATGTAAATTAGCTGAAGTCTTACACAGAAATGATGAAATGATTCAGGTTGGCTAATGCCACAGAAATAATTTTATTCAGAAGAAGGATTATTTTGGAAGCATTCACCCCATGATTTCTGAAGTAATTGCCAGAACTGAACACTGATGCCAAAGTTATTACAGATCCTAATCATATGGTACTGGGGTTCCAGGAATAGAAAGTAGCCAGGAAAAGATAGTAGAAAGCCCAACGCCAGGTACTGGCACAAAGGTGACATTTGGGAATGGTCACTGAAGGAGGCTAAGGTTGATTAATCATCCAAACGGATAAGGAAATCTTCCTCCTACAACACCAAGATATTCATGACACTTTCCAGAAATTCCTGCTCTTTGCTACCAACCAGCTTTCTCCACATGCCACCCAGACTTCAGTGAGCAGAGGGGCGGATGGGTTCCCTTCTGTGCTGTAAAGATCAGCAGAGACCCATGCTTCCCGTAAACAGCTCTCTATCTTATACTGATGTCTTGAATAGCGATTTGGCAGGTGTGGCCACCACCATGGCTGCAGCATTTCTGTCCCCTGGGACAAGCTTCATCTCCTCTACACATTTCAGCACAAAGCCCATTAGTTCCTGGAGGCAACCTTGGACAAGTTCTGGGTCTTGATCCATCTGAAAAACAGTCTTTTCAGAACTGGGCTGGCTCTGTAGAGGGAGTGGGACCTGGTGTTGAGACAGAAAGAGAGAGGGCTGAAGTGCCTCAGTACCTGGCGGATCGTCAGCCTCTTCCCTTTTGACATCCCCAATCTTCTCCCCTCTCAACCTTGAAGGCACACAGTACTGTTTTGTCCATGGGGAAACATACCAATGGCCAACAGCTGCAGCATCCTGGGAGAAGAGGAGATCGAATTGCTGCTAACCCCCTTTTTGTTTCTTCTGTAACTAGATAATTAAATCCCAGATCACAAACAGCGCCAGACTCCCACCAATTCTATGTGCTTTCAGGTGCCAATTAACACTAAGCCCCACAGCCTGACCCTGCTCCCTGCCTAAAAGAGAACCCCAAACTTACACCTAGTGCTACTCAAAGTGGGTTCCATGAGCCAGCAGCATCAGCATCCCCTGGGAGCTTGTTATAAACTCAGCTTCCTGAGCCCCACCCCAGACCTACTGACACAAGATCTATGGGGCTGTGTTCCAGCCCTCTGGAGTTTCATAAGACCCCAGGTGATTCTTATGCATGTTGCTGTTGGAGAACTCCTGTCATACAACACTGCTGAAAAGGCCTACCCTATCAAGTTAGGGGCATGGCAAATGCAGGCTGGCTCTTACACTTGTGAGGCAAGTGAAGCAGATCTGGTGGATGATAATTCTCTACACCATGCGGGGGAGAGAACTCCTTCATCTGTGGGATTCCCTTACACACTCCTCCACCCCCTGTAGCCCACCTCCTAAAATGTCTGAGTTTGGCCCTTGAGCCTGAGACAACATAGAGGTGTGTTAGGAAGTGTTGCTTGGCTGATACACGCAGTCCTAACTCCTCAACGCCCCACTAGTTCCCAGTCCATTTTAATGCACCCAGCAAATTTGTGGTGGTTTCGATCAATCCCTGCCTTTCAGTCAAGGCAGTAAGGAAATGAAGTTTCTGTGATGAATAACAGCTCCCAGCCACTGTTGGCAAGAATCAGTCTGGGAAGGCATAAAGATTGATGGAATGAATGAACAGACCTGTGTATTTCACACCAGTGCAGACATGTGTTTGGGTACAAGATACAGGCTAAGTTGTCCATAACCATGTTCTCTCTAGCCCTTGCTGAGGAATAATTTGGTACCTTAATGATATTTAATTTTTATGAGTATTCCCAGCCTTTTCAAGTTTACAAATACTTCTAAAACAAGATATTATTAATCTGTCTTCATGGTCTTCTAGCCCTGGAGGAAAGAGCATCTTTTCTAATTCTCACAGAGGCTACCACTGGCCTCAACTGTAGCCACCTTTTCTGTGCAAGGGGCCTGGTAGCCATGTCCCAGCAGGGCTAAGCATTCAGTGGGTCAGGGATGCAGAAGGCAGGGCTTGCTGCTTTTACCTTGGTCTTGGGCTGGCCGGCAGACACGGCCGCATCCATTGCCGACACACAGACATCCTACAGCACAGTCTCGGTGACTTTGGCATTCTTCCACACAGACACCTGCCACGAGAAAAATTCACCTGAAAACTGTTAAGCCTGGCAGGATAGCCGGGGAGGACTGCGAGGGGGCTTCTTTGTTTTAAACTTTTGTTCAATTCAAAATACGTACATATGGCTTCTACATAGTTTTCACTTTTTAAGTGTGATACATTTTTATTTTTAAAAGACAAAATGTACTCAACTATATAAAATAAAAAGTGAGTCTCCCGTCCCTCAGTCCATCGAGTCCACTTCCCAGGGGGTAGCTTCTGTTTCCTGTGGCTCCTTCCGGAATTTACAAATATACGTATAAGAACATCAACAACACACACGCATGCATATGCGAAATGTTAGTAGATGTTTGTCTGCTAAATTACAAATACGTGGGCTGAGGCCATACAATTTTTTGGTGTTGAAAAAAATCTTCGTTAGGCAGTTTAGCAACATCCCTCAGAAGATTTCAAATGCAAATTTGGCTATTCCACCTTTGCAGATATATCCTAAAGAAATATGATTTAGCTCAAGGACATTTATCTTGGACTCTTTTTTAAAAAGTAGCCCAAAAAGTGACAGGTTCTCTCAGTCTGTAAGAGGAGAAGGAGGTGTGGAAAATAAGGCGCATCCCTCTACTGGAAAGCAGTGACGCCATTTAAAATGTGTGGTGGAGTTCTATTTATTGATTAGGGATGATGTGTGATACCTTGTAAAATTTGTGTACATATGCTATTTTCCTAGTTTTTTGTTGGTTTCTATGTTTATCTCTATCGCCATATGGTGGTCTAGTGGTTACGATCTGGTGCTCTCACCAGAGTGGTTCTGGTTCGTTTTCCACTCAGGGAACCACAGCATTCATCTGTTGCTTGTTGTACTTTGGTGGTGCATGTTGCTGTGATGCTGGAAGCTATGCCACCAGCATTTCAAATACCAGCAGGGTCACCCCTAGTGGACAGGTTTCAGTGGAGCTTCCAGACTAAGACAGGCTAGGAGGAAGGAGCTGGCCACCCACTTCAGAAAAATTGGTCATGAACACCCTGTGACTAGCAGCAGAGCATTGTTTGATACAGCGCCAGAGGTGAGAGGAAGGCACAGAAAACCAGGCCAGGTTCTGCTCTGTTGTACACGGGGTCGCTAGGAGTCGGAATCAACTGGATGCCTCTTATAACTATTACTGTAAGATCTTTAAGGACATAGACCTCTCCTTATTTCTCTCCAGCACTCAGCACAGGGCCAGGCATTCGGTAACCAAGAAATAATCATTTATCTGTTGTTAACTCTGAAAAAGTGTGTATCTGGGGGTATGGGTGGATTATGGAAACTTTTCTTTAAAATGGTTATCTAGGCAGTGGAATCATGGATAATTTATCTTTTTATTAGTATCTCTGAGTTTTCTGTAATGAGCAGGCATTCCTTGCACAAAAAAATAAGAGAGGAGGGTTCTGTGCTCCAAAAGTCGGGACACATGGCTCTGTGACATGCTCTTCCCTCAGGAAGGACAAGCCTGGAAGCAGAGACCACAGGATTAAGCCCCTGAGGGAGGCAGTCTGGGCAGAGCTAAGCCACAGTCTCGCTGGGTTGTGTGGGGTTTGGAGCCGTGGGCAGGCCGAGGGGATTTTACCTGGTCCCAGGGCTGGAGCGCAGGTTCGACGACATCCCACCATGATACACTGCTGTCCAGCCCCACAGTCCGGGTCTCGTTGGCAGCGGTCCACACAGATTCCTAATGTTAGAAAAGACGCATGAATACAAGGAAGCCCCAGGTGTGGGTATCGTGAAGCGGTGGTGATTGGGCAATGGGCCCACTTCTACTTGGTATATATTGCATAGAGGAGCGGCATATGAAACAAGACATCATAGAAAAATAAGCACCTATTAGCATATTCATAGAGGAAATTAAGATAATGTTTACCCAATTGTTAATGTGATTATTTCAAGCGAAGGGAACTGTAGACAGATTTAGCCCTTTTTGTTTAGATCTATGACATTTTAACTTTTAAAGAGATGTGTAACTTGAATAAACAAAGAACATAAAAATTAAAAAATAAAATTCAGAGAAATAAGCTTTAGCTTTTTGGCCAAAGCTGTTGATCAGCAGGAAAACAGAAGGAGAAGAGGGATTTCCATACTCACCTAGCAGCTCCAGTGTGTGCCACTGGCACAAAAACAGAGTTGTTGAGAGGTATGTAATTCCCATTTTGAAATGAGGAACTGGGAGCTCAGAGAATGTAACTGACTTGCCCACAGGCAGGGCTTGTAGTGGTGGTGCTGGCGTTGGAACCCAGGTGGACCTGACCCTGGCGTCCATATTGATTAGAGACCTTCTCTGTGATGCCCCGACATGCACATATGCCCACATAGATTCAAGGATGCTCTTGGATTTGCTCTGCTGGGGCCTTATATGGCTGAGGATCCTAAGTATCTTTTCAGAGGGACAATGGCTGGGCTATATTGGGGGAAGGTTAATGGTTGACCTTCAGGGAAGAAATTCATCAACATTTCAGGAATCACACCCGTCCCTGAGACCAGGCATTTGTTGCAGTCCAGGGTGACCATTTCAAAGCTTACCACCACTGCACCTGCAAAGATGGCTACTACTTCAAACCATATGCATACACAAAAATTCACTCAAAAGGGAGAAAGGCCTAAATTACGAGCTAAAACTATAAAACCCCTAAAATGAAACATAGGTATAAATTTTTGTGACTTTGGATGAGGCAATGATTTTTACAATACAACACCAAAAACATAAGCAATAAAAGAATGAGTAGATAAATTGGACTTTATCAAATTAAAGACTTTTGTGCATCAAAGGACACTATCAAGAAAATGGAACGACAACCCACAGAATGAGAGAAAATATTTGCAAATCATATATCTGATAACAGTATAGTGTACAGAATGTATAAAGAATTTCTACAACTCAGCAACAAAAAGGCAAATACTCCAATTTTGAAAAGAGAGAAAGATGTGAACAGTTTTCTAAAGAAGATGTACAAATGGCCAATAATGACATGAAAAAATGCTCAACATCATTAGTCATTAGAGAAACGCCAATGAAAACCATAATGAGATACCTCTTTACATCCACTAGGATGGCTATAATCAAAATGCCAGGTACCAAGAAGAGTTGGCAAGTATGCAGAGAAATTGGAACCCTCATACGTTTCTGGTGGGAATGTAAAATGGTGTAGTCTCTATGGAAAATGGTATGGCAGTTTCTCAAAAAATTAACATAGAATTGCCATATGACCCAGCAATTCTACTCCTAGATATATACCCAGGAAGTCTGAAAACATATTCACACAAAAGTTTGTATGTGAATGTCCATAACAGCATTATTTCATAATACAAAGTAGAAACAACCGAAATGCCTATCAACTGATGAATGTATAGATAGATATGGTATAGATATTCAATGGAATATTATTCAGCCATAAAAAAGAATAAAGTTCTCATAGACACTACAACTTATATGAAATTTGCAAATATTGAAAGAAGCCAGACACAAAAGGCTACATATTGTATGATTCCATTTATATGAAACAGTCTGAGTAGGAAATAGAGACGGAAGGAGATTATGGATTGTCAGAGGGTAGGGGAAAGAGGGAACAGGGGGTGACTGCTTAAATGGGTACGTGCTTTCTTTTTGGGGTGATGAAAATGTTCCGCAATTAGATAGTGGTGATGGCTGTACAACATTGTGAACATACTAAAAACCACTGAATTGTGTACCTTAACATGGTTAAAAGAGTGAATTTTATCTCAATGAATGCCTACACACACACACACACACAGCTAGAGACCTCCAGAGACCCTGATTTAATTGCTCTGGCATAAGGCCCTGGCAGTGATAATTAATTTAAATTTAATTCTGGGCTTCCCAGGTGATTCTAATGTGCAGGCAGAGACTTTCCTACACAAAAGGTGGTCTGTGGACCAGGCACAACAGCATTACCTGGAAGCTGGTTAAAAATGCAGTATCTCAAGCCCCACCCCAGACCTACTGAATCAAAAATCTGCATTTTAACAGGATCCTTGGGTGATTCTTGCCATATTACAGTTTGAGAAACTCTGCTTTCATCTAGAACAACTGAGTGTGTCGAGTATATTTATGGTGGAAATAGCCATTAAAATGAGGCTTTCAAGGATTAATGAGATTTCCATAGGCAGAGGTGGGGAGGCTGTCAGATGAGAGAACAGACTTACATTTTGAGGAAATCAATAGCCTGATTGGAGCTGCCTGCTAGGAAGAATAGTCTCACACTCACGCAAAGAACTGGCTGAAATTTAATACAGAACACATATTTTAGAGGAGATAGGGTTAAAAGAGTATTGCAATGGTCTAGTGTGTAATCAGGGTGGTGGCAGTGGGTTTGGAAAGGATGTAAGAGAAATTTTGTAAGAAGAGTTGACAAAGTCTGGTAATTGATTACATGTTAAGGCAGCCAGAGCAATCATCTTTAGCTATGAGCCCATAACATTTAGGGAGTAGAGGGAGAAAGAAGAGAAAGCAAAAGACACAGAAAGGAAGAGCAAAGACAGAGTTAGAGTAAGCCACAGGAGAAGATAGTTTCAGGAGTGAAAGGAACCTGAGCAATGCCAGATACCACAGATGTCAAGGAGGTTGACAATTGAAGGACATGATTAGACTGTCAACCAGGAAGTTATTGGTGCCATTGGAGAGTGGGAGTGTGGAGGGATATTGGTGGTGATTGTAATGGTGGTGGTAGTGGTGATGGTGGTGGCTGAAGCTATATGTGAGGGCTTGGGAGTGACTGGTGGCTTGGAAGAAACAGAGAAGACAGAAGCAGGGTTCAGAAAAATTTTTTCTCAAGAATAGGGAGATTTATCTGTTTGTAGGTAGAAGCAAATAGAGAGAAAAGGGTTAGAGATTCTGGGGGAGAGACCCAGGAGCTGATGGAGCAGGGTCAGAGCAAGAGCTGATGGCTGGAGAGTGCAGATGGAGAGGCTGACCTTGGTGAAAAGAGACAGGACGGAGGCAGACACAGAGAGATGCTGGCGTGGTGATAGGTGGTGACCGTGTCTCTTTGTGTAGACTATCCTCCATGTTTACCCATCTTCCCCTCCATCCCCTCTTTTGTATGGCACATGCCCAGTCCTAGATTTCCCACTATCTGGCTTTCTCATTCTGAGATGTGAGCTGGTCTTTGCCTGGACTCACTGACTGCCTTGGAGCTCTGTGCTGAGGGTGAGCAGGAGCGCAAGGAGGGAAGAGGCCACCCAACTTCATGTTGCATGTTGAAGACTTCATTGGTGACAATGCAGCAAAGCCAAAGGTGTCAATATTTCTACCTTCCTGGATAGTGAAATGGGCCAGAGTTCAAGGCCAGCATCAGCATGTAGGAACCTTGAATCTTGGCCTCTGCCAAGCAATTGACTTGGCTAAAAAAACACAGACCATGTGTGGTGTTGGGTAGTGCTTGTTTTCCAAACAAGTTCTTTGAGACAAGGGGAATATGTCCTTAATGTAATAAAGAAATCTATCAGATTGAAAGACGGAGAGAGAGACGAGCGAGAGAATGGGAGAAGGAGAGAGAGAGAATGGTAGAGAGAGAGAGAGAGAGAATGGGAGAAGATGATACAGACAGGGAGGAGGTGAGATAACTCAGGAACATCTTTATGCTAGGTACTTTATTTACTAGGCATCACAACTGAGGTGTGATAGGTTAAATGTCTTGTTCAAGGTCATAGAGCTACTAAATGGGATTGGATGGGGCTCAAGGCAGATCACCCCAAAGAATGACAAGGTAGCACATTGATTATTTCAAATTAAAGTTACTTGAGGGACAGCCAAAGCAGGAAGAACACTGTGAACTTTCTTTGTTCCCCTGAAGGCAGAAAATAAACCTGGCCTGCGAGGGCATCCTCCCTACACCAGGAGGATCGAAGGCATCCTTATCCCCTTAGATAGGGAACCCAAGGACAAGAAAGCTGTGTAAGCTAACTTGGCTTCTTCATTAATTTGCTCCCCCAAGCCCAAACCTGTTTGTTTTGTCAAATCTTCACGGATGATTGTTTCTTTGTCCAAAAGACAAAGACGTTACATAAACAGCCTGCCTTGTTCACTTCTTAGGTCCCATACCGTGGGGCCTCTGTACATAGGAAATTAAACTTGTTTTTCTCCTGTTTATCTGTCTTATGTCAATTTGATTATTAGACCAGCCAAAATAACCAAGAGAGGTAGGGGGAAATTTTCTCTTCCATTGACAGACTCAAACTCAGATATTTTTGTCTTCATATTTTATGAAGTTTTTCCTATAATACTTTGTCTCCGTATCAGGACTTAGGTCTAAATAGTATATTGCATCGTGTGATACTGTTAAGGGACATATCTGTTTTCCCTCTTCCCTAAGGCAGTGATAAATAGGTGTGCATTTATATCTACGTGCAAATGTAGAAAAATTCTGGAACAATACTCTCTCAAATGATAACAACACCACCTCTCAGGAACAATAGAGTCAGTTGTGGTTGAAGGGGGCTTCAGTCAGCCAAGAGGCCTTTAGTCTTATCTGAAATAAGACTGAGGTAAGGAGAAGACATTCATATATTACTTGTACAATGAAAAGAGAAGAAGGAAGAAAAACTCCTGACATGTGGAGAATGGACTGCAGAGCTGCAAGACTGGAGTGAGGAAACGCAGTTAGGAGGGCTGATGGAACATATCGTGCTGCAGGGCTCTGGCACCCTCCAGCCGGTCTGCCCCGCTGAATCCCCTCTAAACTATCTGAAATTCTTTTTTTCCCCCAAAGGACTTGAGAATCCACCAGTGGGTGACCTGTTGGTGCTGGGAGGGAGATGGGCAAACCTGTTCCTGGATGCCAGGCACTCTTTCTTCAGGCTGGGTACCACTGAGAGGCATTTACTCCTTCTTCCTACCTTAGCAAATTCAGAAGAAATAAAATTATGACCCTTCTTTTGTAATTAGTCCAAAATATAGCTGAGCCTGCTCTTGTGTGTAAACAAGTTTTGGTTCCACCTGCCTTGTATGGAAAGTAAGACTACTGAGGTCAATTCGTCTCAACCTTGGCTGCATCTGGGGAGATGGGAACTTAGGAAGATGAGATAAATTGCAGATGTTCATTCCGATCAGTCACGTGATATTAAATCAGCAGGAACTACACCCCCTTCCAGTTTCTCTTATTTTTTGACTTCTCTCCTCGTCTTTCTAACCTCTTGCCAATACCCAAAAGTACCCCATCTCTGGTCTCTTTTAATAGCACCTGCTGGCAAAATCCTACTGTTGGAGGCACCTAACTATTCAGCTTCTCCTTCCCTGCACCTGAGTCCCACCCAACAGGGATGGATTCCACTATAAATTCATGATCAATAGCTTTACTGAGGACCTCAAAACTGCCCTCTGCAATTTCACTACAATTTCAACACAAGCTTCCACTCTTCATAAGGATGATTGCAAACCCTGTCCATTCTCCTCAAATCTCAATCTCTTTCAGTCCTTCACACTCAGCAACTGACCTTGTCTCCTACTTTATAGAGAAAGCATTTAAACTACGAATTCAATTTCTATATTGGACATGGAGTCATTCGGTTATATAGATCTTCTTGAGTTAACTTTGGTAGGGTGTCAATCTGGGAGAAAGGCACCACACTGGAATCGGAACAGGGTAAGTTTAAAATAAAGAATGATTAACTACTAGGGGATTGCATTAACAAGGAAATGACTAGTAAGAAGTAAAGAGAATTCTAGAGAGTATTGGAGTGGCAGATATAAGGAACAGCCACTAACCCTAGGACCGAGAGAGAGCGCCCAAGGCTGAGCACCACACTCCACCCCATACCCCTAGGGCTGAGATCCAGACGTTGCTGGAGAAGACATGTTCAGGTTCATGGAATGGCAGTCGCTTTGTGCTGCTCCAGCAGAACCTGCCAGAAATCCACCCTCTACGGTGCCAGGGAAAAAGCTGTTCACCAGGAAATGTCTCAGCAGGGGCACTTTACTACAAAGCTGCCCAAGACAGGGATCAGGGAAGACCCTGGCTGCTGGGTGCTCCTGGGTGCTGAGCACTGCAGGAGCTGAACCCTGGAGGAACCGCCTGCACGGCAGGGGTTGGAGGCACTCTGCTCCCAAACCATGGGGCGGGGGCCAATGCTGGAGGAACTGCTGGCCACTGAGTGCTGCTGGCCACCACGCAGGGCAGGAGCTGAGCGCCAGAGAGGCTGCCAGCACTGCAGAGCTGAGCACTGCCCAAGCTGCAGGTGCTGCAGGAGGCAAACCTCCTCCTGAAACGCCTCTCCAGGGCCCTCCCCTGACAGAGCTCCTGCGCCGTCTGGCAAGAAAAAATATATTCGAAGGGCCCAGATCTATTTTCACAGGACAGTCTAAAAGGGTGAATTTGGAGCTGAGAGACAGTAAATCAATAACTGGTACAGAGAGTTGATGTCTTTCAAGGAATTTGAACATTTCATTGAAGCTGTGAAATTTATTGCAAGGATAATACAGCGAATTCCTGTATGCCTCTCATCTGGTTTCCTATAGTAAATATTACACATAACCGTGGTACTTCTGTCAAAACTAAGAAATCAATATTGGCATGTTCCTATTAACCCAATGTACAGAATTTATTTGACTTTCACTAATTTTTCCCCTAATTTCTTTTTTATGTTCCAGTATTCAATTCTGGATACCACATTGCAATTGTTATGTTTCCTTACTCTCCTCTGGAATATGATTCTCCTCTGGTCCGATGTTTTGTGGAATGTCTCTCAACTTGTATTTGTCTGATGTTTTTCTCATGCTTGGTCTGATATTATGAGTTTTGAAGAAGACACTACAAACAGGAGATAGTGCTGTGGGCCGGGAATGGTTAGTGGGTTTCTATACTCAAGTGGCCTTGCAAGGGTTGGGGGGTTGGGCCAGGACTGAGAAGTCGGAATGGAAGAAGATGAGGGGTTTATTCATGTTCAAGGAGGGACCTTCCTGGAAATACCTGGGAAGAAGGGAGGCAGAGGAGGAGGAGTCATCTGAGAGGAACCATCAGCAGGCAAAGAGCAGTTATGGACAGTGCTGCAGAGCTTGCAGACTGCACAGCACCAGGGGGCGCTATTTCCCTAAGACTCCAGCATGAGGAATCGCCCCTGGAGTTATGCAATGCAGTAACCCTGAAAATGTGGGCAGAAATGCTAAGTGCCTTTATTCTCGCACCAGACTGAGGTTGTGCAGCTGAGCTGTACACTGTAGAAAGAAAAGTAAGGAGAACTAACCCACGGTCTGAGGGCATCAAGCTCCAAGCTTAGACAGCCAAACCCAGGGAGGAGAAGAGAGATGGAACACACTTGAGTTTGCACTGCTAAACAAACCAGAAGCGAGTCCCAGCTGAGCCTGCTCCAGTCCTTAGCTGATGACCTCCATCCCAGGACCACATTCTTATAGAAGTTGCTTAAAGCTCCCTGTCTACCTCTCAAGTTTTCAGAAAGACACGCATAAATGACAGACAGTGACCTGATGCGGGTCATTCACTCCCTGGCCTCCATTGCTTTTTTGACACAACCTTGTAAAACATCCAACCCTAGAACAAGGGAGGAATCCTTACCTACAGGTTAGGTGTCAGTCCCTAAGCCTGTGGCATTCTTGGGGCTTCTTTGGTGGAAGAGTGGTGAACAGAGCTTCATTCCCAGTGTTGACTCCGGGTCAATTCCATGTCCCGCAGTGGGACCCTGGAGCCAGGGCTGAGGACTACAGACGTCTGATCTCAGATCTCAGCTAATGCACTTAATGGCTGTGCCCGTGCAAAGTTACACCTTGTGAGAGCCTGGCTAGGCAAATCTTGTTTCCTTTCACACAAGTGAAATTGTACTCTCAGTTAAAGTATTCTCTGCTATATCTGCTATAGCTAAGTATATATGCTAGGTATCTCTCTGCTATAGCCTATTGACTTCCTTCTCCTCCAGAGCATTGACCCTACAGAACTGCAAGCAGGTATATGTTCTACTGATCTGTAGATCCTAAAGTCATCCATGTTGGGGTGTGAGAGGTTTTCACCATCTTGGGCTCAAGAGGAAAGTTTCTGGCATAAGGAAGAGTCGATGTTGCAGCTTGAGTGCAAAGGCAGACTGGAGGCAGAATTCCTTGTTTTTCAGGGGAACTCAGTCTTTTTTTGTTTAAGGCCTTCAACTGATTGGTTGAGGCCCATCCACATCATTATATCTGCTTTACTCAAAGTTTACTGATTTATTCTGACCAGATGAGTTACATATAGTAAGAACATGGCTTACAGTCCCATGACCTAGGAGGAGCTATCTTGTCAACGGCTGGGCAGAGAGAAGGGTTGTCTCTGCTGTTAGTCAACGAAGTAGACACAAATGAATGAGTGCAGGTGGTCCAGCCTGGAGGATGTCAGTAAGAAAGGCCTGGAGGGCAGCTTATCTTCTTTGCCCTCTTGGCATCTCCATCACCTGGAGTAAGAGCCCTGCCCATGTGGTACTTGGTTCTTATGTCCTCGCTAAGATGATGCTGATTGCAGGAACTCTTGCACACACCTTATATGGTTACAGTGACCCAGAACGGATAGGGTTAAACAAGAGTTTATTCAGAATAAAGCTTCTATAAAAGGAACCAGCCTGCAGTGCTACCTGAAATCCTCAGAAATCATTCATCGTCAATTCCCATCCATGGCTGTGGTTCCAGAAGTAGAAAACAGCCAGGAAAGGACCATGGATGAACTTTCCCTTATCCTGGGCACAGAGAGTCCAGAGGAGTTTTCTGAGATGAGTCACTGGGCAAGGTAGGAGGGATCTCATCTATCACTCACTGCCACCAGAGGTGCTGTTCTAAAATACACATTTTATCATCGTACTTCCTGGGTTTGTCCTCAGGGGATTTCTATTCACCTTGCTGGTCATGACAATGAAGGCCCTCTAGAATTGGCCATGGATCTCTCTTTAAAGCCTCCTCCAGTCCCACAGCCCCAGCACCCTGCCTCCCCTGAGATCCAGCTCCCAGCCCTTCCCACCCCCAAGGCTGTGCACACGCTGATCTTGCTGCCTGGACAGTTCACCAGGCTCCCCCTCCACCTGCTGATCTCCACCTCACCCCTCAGGTTCCAGCTCACACAGTTCCTCCCACCTAAACATTTTCCCAACAGCCTGGGAAAGAGCTAGTAATTCCCCTTCGTGCTCCTGCAGAACTTTGCACAAATCTCTGCTGTGGCATCAGGCAGGTGATATTATAATTATACATATGAGTGTGTCCTGCAGAGCTCCTCTGACATGTGTTCTTATTGTAGCACCAAGGACAGTGCCTTGGTGTTGACCAGAAATCAATAAATGCTTACTTCCTGTATCTTTTACATCCCGTCTTTTACCTCAATCATGCAGAAGGAACCATCTCAAGGATTTTTGATCAGAGTTTTGAAGTGTGAAAAGCCCTGAGACACCTTGATGCTGGGAATCCAGGAGCATGGTTGTGTGTCTCAGCTGAGCAGCTGGAAGCAGCTGCCTCCTTGGCTGGAGTGGGGATCCTTTATTCTTCCCATGTCCTGTGTTATGTAGGACAATGCCAGTTCTCTTGCCATGTGCAACTAACCCCTCTACCTCAGGACTTATTGAGACTTCCATGTGCAGAGGGCAGGTGGGTATTCCTTTTCCCCGAGAAGATGAGAGGGGGCCTGTCCTTCACTCACAAGCAGGTCACCGGGCTCCTCACACTCACTTCTTGGACAGCGACCCTGCAGCACAGCCCACAGCATTGCCGCAGCATTTCAGATCTGTGGGACATTCATTATCCTCCGTGTATAATAGGAAGCAAGCACCAGAGGTGCTTTCTGGCCCTCTGGACAGGTCTCCATCTTGGTGTCCGTGTAATACACAACGATTGTTCTAAGAGTCAACGCTCAAATAAATCCATACCTCCTCATGGGAAGAGATCCCCATTCTGTCCCCAACTACTCCAGTTGCAACAAAATACCACTCAACCTACACAGAGGCTTGGAAAGAGAACACTCACATGGACTCTCAAACTCATAATTGAAAATATTTCACTCTCTGCTATAGGAATATTGCCTAATTCTGTGGGATTCTGTGGACAAGGTGGTTCCAGGTCAAAGACTAGAGTTTATTAATCTCTCCAAGTTCTGGCTGACAGAAAGCCCTCAGCAGACTGACCTGTGGTACTTAGTCTGTATGCCCAGTCCCTCCATCCCCAAAGTAAGGAGAGCTGCCAGGATGAAGGTGGTGCTGAGCTTCCTGTCGGCAGACAGTGCGATGCACACACAGAAACCAGAGAGTTTGCATCCTTCCATCACGAGGGAAGGCAGCAGGACTGGGCTAGAGGAAGAAGTAATATTGAATACCTTCTAATATCCACATGGTAAGGTGGCTCCATTATTCTGTTCTGCTGTGGAGGGAGAATTTTCTGTCTGGTTCAGATGGCTTTTTGGAGATAGAAAAAGCCAATTGATTTATAGTTGGAAAGGTTCTCAGCTAATTTACTCATCGGTTTACTGTCTCTGATACAAAATTTCCTGGTACCTTTGAGAATTACGTTCTAGGAATTTCTCATGTGTGTCAAAAGTGAAGAGCTAAGTTATATAGTATCATGAACCCAAAAGAGTTTGTTTCAGCATTTTATAAATGATACACACACACTTGGATTTTCCATTTCATGTCCCTAGGATGGCTCACTCACCATTCCCATTGTCATAATAAATGCATTTATGTAATTAGGGATATAGACTAGGCTCTGAGTCTGCCTTGGTAGATTTGAAAGGTTCTTTTTGGGTAGAAAGTAATCCAACCTAAGAGCTAATTAATTAGACATTCTACTTGTCCTTACACAGAGAGCAATACTAATCCTGGATTAAAATAAAAAGTGCTGCCTTTCTATCATAGAGGGTTTAAGAAAGAGAAAATAAATATTATTGAAAATAAGATTCTCTGTGAAAAGGAAAAATATCTCCTATGCATTATAGTTTAGCAGTATGAACAAAAACATGGGGGAAGATGCCATCTTTATACTGCAAATTGTTAGGAGGCTAACTCCAACATCCAGTCCGAGTTCTCCTGGCCTTAAGCAAGCATCTCAGTGGGGCAGAATTGTTGCCAGGTGAGGTGACCCAAAGCTTAGCTTCCAGGAGCCGGAGCGTTGGAGGACTGCCTCAGGGAGTTGCATTGGTCTTCCGCTAACTTCTACCTCGACTTGTGGTGATCTAAAAAAGGATTCCAGGGACACAGCTGGGTTCCCTCCATACTCCCTCCAGTGCCCATATGACCGGCAACACTTTTTCCAAAAGCTCTCTCCCTCCCTCTCCTATTCCTAATGTGTCACGTATCTTGAACCCCAAGGTTCCGAGACTTAACCATCCTGGGGAGAGGAAGAGGTCATATTGTGTTTATATCCACACCTGGCTGCCTCGCTGCTCCTATCTCATACCCGTTTACTCCCACCCCATCTCCCTAGTCACATCCACATATTTCTAGGAGTCCCCAAAGTGTCCACACGTGCTCACAAACAAGCCCGCTCGTGTCCTTCTCATATGGCCTCTGTGGTGTGGTCTTCTCTCTGTAAAGCCACTTGAGCCTGGAGGCCCATCACTGCCCCCATCATCAGTGTCCTCAGGGGCATGCTGCCCTCTGCAGCAGGGCACTCTCTCCAGGTCATCCCAAAGCTAAAGTCCCTCCAAGTGCTAAGATGGTGCCATGTCCCCATTAGTCCTCATATCATTGGTTACACCATGTTCTGCACAGCAATGGGGAGACTACCTCTCACTTCACAGGGCTCAGAAGTCCTGTGAGGGATTGGCTAGAGAAGACAGGTAGGAAATCAGTTCCCCCATCTCTCCTGCCTCTGTCTCTGACGTGGACACCCCAGACTTCCCGGCAGCTTCTCACCACCCAATTCATGTGAACTCACTCACAGGAAAGCATGTCTGGGGCTTGTCAGACTGGGCAGTCAGGTGACTGTGCCAAGTGTGCTCGGCATTGAGAGAGTGAGCAGCAGCCTGGGACAGGCTCACCCTGAGGGAAAGGGAGACTGGAGTAGAAGATTTCAGCTCAGTAACAAGGTTGTGGTTGTCAGAGGGGGTGGGCTCCATAGGGCTTGGGGACTGTCACCTAGATTTGTCCCCAGTCCCTATAGATGATGTCTGAGCTGAGGGCTAAGAGGCTGCAAGGAAACACACATAAAACACTGAGCCTCTGGTTCTCTTTTCTCACTTCCATCCTCCTGAGATTGATGAGTGTCACCTGTGACCTCTCAGGCCTCAGGGAGTCTCTAGTTCCACTCTTAGAGAAGCGGGCCACGAGGAGATGCCCAATCCATGTTGTTGTTGGAGCCTCAGTTCTGTGAAGGTGAAGCAGGGCTGAGGGAACCTGACCTCCCTCACCCGTACTGAGCCGGGCCGGAGAGTATGTATGTGGAAGATGAAGCCCTTAGGCAGCTGGCCAAGGATAACACACACCTGTGTGTGCTGCTTTCCCAGACAAGCTCCCTGCGCAACAGCAGCAGCAGCAGCCTTCCCCATTCAGCAGACAAGTCCACTAAAGATGACTGCTTTTTGCCATGTGAGCAAATGAAAGAAAGTGGAGTAGGGAGACAGAGCTCACATTTAGTGAGCACCTTCTCCACACCCAGAAGTTCTTGGGCATCACCTCATTGTGCCAACTCAACAAAGTCATCATACTGAGTGTCTCCGATGCACAGATGAGGAATCTGACCCAGAGTAACTTGTTCAGATTTATTGAGCAACTTAGTTGTGTGGGTGGGTAGGAGATTAACCCAATTCTCCCGACGCCTCAGCTCATGCTCTTTCCTCCACACCACCTACCCTGACTTTTCCTCTACTGCCCATCCCCACCAGGGCTCAGGTGTACCTGTGATATGGAAGGGGCCAGGGTAAGGAGGAGATGGGCATTCTCTTCCACTCCCTCCCAGATTCCTGAACTCCACCCACCTGTCTGAAGTCCTTCACTTGGCCAAACCACCTGAGAGACCACCAGTCAGCAGTCCTTTTTGGGGAATCAGTCTCTTGCTATACTTTGTATGGGGGCAAGGGGACCATACCCAGATATGAATGGTTTTCCTTCGCCTTTGCCTTCTTTTATAAAATATACACAAAATGAATTTAAAAATCCAAGTTTCACAATTATTTTACAGTCTTCTTCAGCTAGCTCTTAGCTATGGACTTCTGTTTCCTTTTGCATAGCTGGTGGTGGGAATATTCATATCTTGGGAGGCTGACTTTGTGAAAAGTGTGTCCGTGAAGCTTAGGTCACTTCAACCCTGTCTGGGGCTGGGGAGATGAGGGGCTGTACATGAGGCACGTAGGGGAGGAAAAATTCTCCTCTACCCTCTTAGGGTCTTAGGCCTTGGCTTAAGAATGAAACTGACATAAAACAGATTAATAGGAGAAAAGTACGCAAATTTTACTAAATTTTTACATGTACATGGGAGCCTTCACAGGAGAATGAAGACCCAAAGAAGTGATCCAAGCAGAAGCTTTTATAGCTTTTAGAAACAATAAATAAGAAACAATAATTTATGAAGCGTTGACAAGGCAGAGGGGTGTGGGCTGGGGTAGTAAACTGTGGAGCAGTGACAGGGAAGATCAGGACTGGTTAACAAGATTTGTTTGCACACATTTTCCAGAATTTCCAACTCTAATGACAAGAATGTCTTCCTTTCTCCTGGTACAGTGAGGGCACCTTTCATGTGAGAGGTTTATCTCCTGCTTTCAGGAAGAAAAAGGAGGGTCAGAGTCTACCTTCTCTCTTGATAATATCCTTTCTGATGTAAGTGGAGTAGGACCTCTATAGGTTGTATTTGTGATTTTTGAAAAATGTAAATGCATGAATTTAAGTATAAAGATTTACAATGAAAAGTTATATTCCTCCCCATCTCTGACCTCCAATCCTTCCCGCCCTGTTTCCTCTCCGAAAGCAGCCAGTATTATCATATTTAGAGATAGTCTCTATATCTGTCTTTCTATCCATCAATCTAAATCTGTGGGTATTTGGGTAATATTCTGAAAATATTTTAGCTTAATGCTTGGAGAAATATCAAGATCATTTGGACTGATACGTATTTGGTTCAGTTCAAGATACATATTTGAGCTGTTTTCTGATATCCTCATTGTATGTCTTTTATATCTGTTTTATTTCTGTTACTTGTTTTAACATATGGCATATAATTTTATACTAATTGCAGAATTTGATAATTAAAAATTTGCATTTCCTAGCATCACAATGAGTCATTGTTGATGGGCACACCTAGTTACCTGAAACTCAGGTCTATTCATCGGTTATTTACCTTGAATCACAGTCGTCTGTATAATGTCTTTGCTCTGACACATCATGGGTAGAACACAATTTGGCAATGAGAAAGCAACAATTGTTGTTGATTTTGCATTCTTTTGGCAGAGTTGCAAGAATATTGTCCCACGTCCTAATCCAGGAGAGATATTAGATGGATTGCTGTATTGTACTTGCTTTTGGAATTTCTTCCCTCTGTTTTTGCTCTGAGTGTTTATTTTCCATCAGCTTGCAACATCATAACATTAATTGGTGAAGTAATGTATTATTCATGCCATCCGGTTTAGTAGCATTAGTGCTGTCAGCATTAGTATTCAGTCTAAAGAGATACCGTTATGTCAAGAGCCCTCTGCCTCAGCTTGTCTTGTTTTGCAGAACCTGCCTGGCCCCCACGCCCAGGCTCCCTCCGCAGTCCCATATGGTGAAGCAGACACTGACATGAAGAGCACATCTCCAAATTTCAAGGAGTCACTCCTGACCTGAGTGGAGGCTCCTGAAGTTCCTAGGACCTCAAGTTAGTCTTTGAGCATCAATGAAGTAGGTCCAAGAAGCTGGGTTAGCTCTCACAGGACCTTCTGGCAAAATGTATGCAGAGCTCTGGACGAATGTGTGCTGTGCTTGTTCGGCAACTCAGCTGTAATCAGGAGTTTCTCTACCTGATTTTGACCCTAGACCTCTCTGGGCCTTTGTTTCCTCATATGTAAAATGGAACCCTTAGATCCAGATGGGAAATGAAGTTCATTCTCCAGTGTCAACTCCAACGCATAGAGATGGCTGTCTCATGCTGTGTTGAGAAGGCTGGGAAGCTTTGTCCAGGCTCCAAGAGAAGAGTGCTAGGATTGGTTAGCAATGTGTGAGAGTGTAAGAAGGGGGCCTGGTGGGATGTCTGCAATGTACCCGCAGACCCAGGACAAAATCAGTATGATCCCTCAGGTCTGTAAGCTGTTGTTAGTTTATGGCGAGGGGTTGAAGACTTCATGTCCCCACTCACAGCAGTTTGATCACTCACTATAATTGCTGATTTCTTATTCTGATTAAAACACAGAGAAAAGCTATTCAGGAAATACAAAGACGTCAGAGAGGGTCGTTACCTTTAAGAAGCTTAGAGTCTAACAATGAAGATAAGACTTATGTTTAAAGTACTAGAAACAAAGCAGCATGTGAAAAGTGTCCCAAGAGAGGTACATCCAAAGGACTAAAGGGACTCAGAGGGGCTCAGAAGACATTATTTCCAACTGGATTAATGAGAAAAGGTGAGTCCTGAAGTACAGGGATTTCTTTTTCTTCTTCTCCCCAAAGCCCCCCAGTACATAGTTGCCTATTCCAGTTGTGAGTGCCTCTGGTTGTGCTATGTCTGACACCACCTCAGCATGGCCTGATGAGCGGTGCCATGTCCAAACCCAGGATCTGAATCGGCAAAACCCCAGGCCGCAGAAGTGGAGCTCGTGAACTTAACCACTCAGCCACAGGGCGGCCCCCTGAAGTACAGGGATTTTTTTTTTTTTTTTTAAAGATTTTGGAAGCTGTTTTTTTGGTTTTTTTTTAAAGATTTTATTTTTTCCTTTTTCTCCCCAAAGCCCCCCGGTACATAGTTGTGTATTCCTCGTTGTGGGCTCCTCCAGCCGTGGCATGTGGGACGCCGCCTCAGCGTGGTCCGATGAGCAGTGCCATGTCCGCGCCCAGGATTCGAACCAACGAAGCACTGGGCCGCCTGCAGCGGAGAGCACGAACTTAACCACTCGGCCACGGGGCCAGCCCCAGTACAGGGATTTTTTAAGGACATAATTGAGGGTGTGGTAGAGTGTTGTGAGGAGAGAAAGTAATTCCTAGTAAAAGTTCAGAAGGGGAAAATGCAACAGGGTGGGACCAGGGAGAGGCGCATGAGGCACGTAGGGCACAAAATTGAAGGAGGCGCTTGCACAACCCTGAGAGTGAACACTTCTTTCAATTTTGCACCCAAGCCATCTCATCTTGTCACTCCACACCCTGAAATATAAAGAAATTAGAAGGAATGGAAAATATAAGGCTGGATAAGTATTAGGGAAGAGTTGGAAGTTGAGCAGGAAAAGTCAGCAGGAGGTAAAGTTACAGTGGGCGGATCTTGAGGACCTGGGGAGTGTGGATTTCCTTTGGGAGGCCAAGAGAAGGATATGGTTGCAGTTTACTTATGGAGATTATTCTGGTAGGAGAGCAGAGAATGGACCAGGATTCAACAAGCAGGCAAATTTTAGAAGTAAGGGAGGGGCAGGGAGAGCTGCTGGGAAACCATTGTGCTGTCCACGATGGGGAAGTCAGGGCTGGAAATACAGTGCGGCTATGGGGGTTGAGAGGAAGGAACACAGGCAAGAGACAATTTCAAAGAATGGACAGAATTTGGCAACCAGTTGATGCAGGGGAAGGAAAACAAAGAAGTGAGGGGAGTAAAAGTTGAATGCAATAATCTTTAGGGAGAAGAAAAAGATCCAGTGAAAAGAATCCAGGAGAGAAGAAAGTTTGAGGATTGATGAAGTGGGAAACAGTGTCAGATGCTGCAGAGAATAAAGACTTTGGCTCCTGAGGAGAGTCAAGAGATTTATCAACAGGACCTGGAAGAGAAGTTTCAGGAGAGGGCTGGGGGCAGGAATGACTACGGTCAGTCTTCAAGGGGTTAAGGAATAGTTATGGGGAGCTAAGAGCAGAGAATTCAGATTAATCATGTGAGAATGTTGGTGGTAAAAGAAGAGAAGAGATTGAAATGATTCATGTTTCACATGGTTAAGAAACTATTATCTCTACGCGATCCAATCTATTTGTAGCAAGAGGCAAACAAGTTGGCGGAGCGGGAGACACAGGGGAGATGGAGGGTAGTTGATGATGGGGCAGGGGGAAGGAGGGGTGACCCAGGGAAAGGAGGGGAGAAAGCGGAGGCAGAGGAAGAGAGATTCTGCAGTCAAGGTGGGTCCCTGCAATGGCTCCTTGGCTAGAATATCTTTCCTTCCCTCCTTTCTTCCCCTCCTGCCCCTGCACACACTGGTCTGTGATGTCCTATTTTCTGGCTCCCTCATTCAAAGAAGAAGGGGACTGCCTCCTGTCTGGCTTCACCCAAATGTTGGAAGGGTCGCAGTGCAGCCTGAAGCTCCTGTACCTCTAAGCTGAGGGTGATGAGGCTCACAAGGAGGAGGAGGCCTCCCAACTTCATGTTGCTGTTGGAAGTCTTATGTAAAAATGCAGCAGGGCTGGGAACAGCAGAAATTTATGCCCTTCCACCCACTGAGCTGGAATACAAAGTCAGACCTGGGAGGAACTATGGACCTTGGCAGCCTCAGTCCTGCACAGAAAATGACATCTAGAGAATGCATACCTCACACCGTGTGTACCCTGAGTAAGCCGTGTTGTAATCTAAGTAAGTCTCTGAGGCTAAGGGACATCCTCTTCTGGTAGACAGATGACTCCTAAACTAGGAAATCCTTGAGTGACTGAGAAAGGGGTCCGGGCGGGCACTAACTCATTGTGTACTTTCATTCACTGATTCATTTTTCAACACAAGTAACAAATGTCTTCTCAGGGACAGGAAGGTGTTAGGCATGAGGAATACATCCTTCTAGACATTACAATCTAGGAGCTGAGTGCTGGCTGGCGAGAGTACAGTCCACTCTTTCACTAACCCCCTCCCTGCCCTGGGCCCAGCACCTCTGGTACTGAGGGCAGCAAGAGGCAGGAGGAGAGCCAGCAGGCAAGCTCCCAGGTCACTTGCTGGTGGTGAGGAGGCGACCTTGGTCTCCTTCTGGCTTGGTCTGATTCTCTCTACTGCTGGGCACCTAGGCAGGTGCGGTGGTCTTTGCCTATAAAACATGAATTAAGTTTCTGGGGATGGAGTTGTGCTTCATCTTCTCCACATTCATTTCTGAGAACCCAGACTCATGATATACGTTAAGCTCTTCCAGGATGTCTGTCTTCATGCAGAGCTGGGGTAGGAGTGGGGCGGGGCTGCAGTAACCAACCAGCTGGGGAGGGAGATTTCATTTCCCCTTCTTGTAGGCACTTCTCATGTAGATGAGTGCTTTTCTGAATCACACACTTCCTTTGGTTTTTTGGAGACATATGCCTTCTTCCCTCCCCAATGACAGCGGAGATGGGGGTGGCATGTATAACTTTTGGCCATGTACACTGTGGCCCATTTGATGTCTTCCTTCATGTGTGGTAAGGATGACTGGGCTGGTTGGGAATGGCAAGACCAGTTAGCCACCTCTTAATCAGGCCCTGGGGAGATGATTGACTTCTCTTTAGAAAGTGAGGGACTTGATGTGTCACCAGGGGTCCTGGTTCCTACATCTGGGGCTACAGGAAGAGACTCCCATGATGTGCTTCACTGTCATTCTCCCTGAAATGCCGCCACTTAGAGGTCCTTTGGGCAAACAACCGACCTCATAAATTGCTAATAATCTCAGGTGGGATAAGGGGTACAGTTATAGGTTATTCACAAAGGAATTTTGCAAACCGCCTTAACTAAATCCTGCCTATCCCAAAGCTGAGGTTGGTTGGAGTCTAATTTCTGTAACAGAGTCAGGTCCAGAGAGAAACTTTTAGAGAGCCTAAACACTGGAAAGAGTGCTATAGTGATATTCTCCATATGGAATTCCAAATTTTCAAAAATGCTGAAAATGCTATAAACATTTTTTGAAATTGCAGAAACTCACAGGCATGTTGAAATTCAGTTTGTTCTTTGTCAATGTCCTCTTTTCTCACCTTATTTTGGGTCCCTGTTCTGCTGGAGCCCTCAGCACGTGCTCAGTTGGTCCTTTGGGTTACTCAGGGCTGAGCGGGGCCTTCAGAGCCCTGGCAATGGGGCCCAGCCGCTCCCTGCTCCTCCCTTGCTCCTCACTCCAGGTCCCCAACCACCCAGGCACTCCGGGCTTCTCTATTGCTGCCCCTCGTCAAGGCCTTCATGCCTTTCTACCACAGTTCAGGCTGCTCCTTGAACTTGGAATCCCTTTTCCCTTTCTTTCTCTGCCCTATGTAACAAGGCTCAGCACCAGTGTCACCTCTGAAAGTTCCAACTCCCACCCCTGAGAGAGTTAACTTCCTTTTTGTACTTGTCTGGTCATAGCCCTTAGCACACTATGTTGCAATTAATTTCTGTATTTTTAATTTATTCTTTTATTGAGGTCACATTGGTTTATAACATTCCCACACCCCTGAGAGCCTTTGCAAGGTGGGGGGCTCATTCTCAGCAATGACTAGTGAATAATCAGCTGCCCCAAATACCAGCTCTGCTGCTCCCTGTGCTCTGAGACCAGAGTGTGAGTCCAAGGTTGAGTTGACTGGCAGGGACCGCAGGGGAAGATCTGGGACTATGAAAATGTTAAGCATGTGTATTCCCACCCAGACCTCCCTGTGCTGAACCAGACCTGGAGAATGTAACAGGAAGAGTCTAAGCTCAGGAGCCCGACCTCTGGGTCAGGTCCAGACTCCAAGATAGTAGCTGTGGGACCCCGGACAAGTCACTGAATCTTGTCAAGATCTTTTTCCTCCCTTGTAAAGCAAACATAGGAATAGTACCTGCCCCCCATCGTTGGGATGAGAATTGAATGAGATAATTATATTCAGAACTCAGCACAACGCCTAGGAGAGAGCAAACACCCAACAAACATTGCTGTTTTCAGGATTAGTGGCAGTGTTATTTAAAAAAGGAATACTTCTTATAACTAAATGCACCAAGTTTAAGCCTCAGCGTCACGACTGTATGATCTTGGAGAAGACATGCCCTCTCTATGTGTGCGACTCAATCTTCCTCATCTCTAAGAAGAGTTGTCGGTTTAAAATGACACTGATGTGAGAGGTTTCCCTCCACAGGGACATGAGAGAGGATGCTTCTTCCTGAAAGGAAATGAACTCTGTATTATTGAGCATTTCTTCTGTGCCCATAAGGCACCTTGTTGAATAAGGCGAGTGCAGGAGCAGAGGAGGCCCAGGACAGGGTGGGGAGTGCAGCTGAGGCACGAGCTCTGGAGAAGAAGAGGAGAGCCTGGGAGCAGATGCAGAGGTGGCACTGGAGATAGCCCCTGCCCTCCTTCATGTGGAATGTCTTGTGTCCCCTGCCCTCCCCACTCCCTTCCCCTTCTTCCCATCTTTGTACACACTGGGCCCTCACTTCCTTCTATCTGATTCCTCCTCCTGACTAACAGGCCTTTGCTGCCTGGACTTGCCAATCACCTTGTGAGTTTTGAGGGCCGCCCCTGAGCTCTGTCCTAAGAGGGCAGGGCTGCAAGGGGCAGGAAGTCCCCATGTCATGTTGCTGAGTGGAGTCTCCTCGGATGACAACACAGATGAAAGAGATGGGCTGCGATTCTATCTTCCTCCCACTGAGCTGGGCAGCATGTGGAACCTGGGTCAAGACACGAGGATTTGGCAGCTTAAGTCCTGACAGGCAGCTGACCTTTCTGGATGACATAGGCCTGTGTTTACCATTGAATAATCATGTGTTTTCAAACAAGTCTCTGAGCCAAGAGAAATAGCTTCTTCACCTAATACTCAAGACTACTGAAGACTGGAGGGCACTTTCAATGACAGGGGAAATGGGCTGAGGAGATGGGGACCTGGCATTTACCGAGCACTTCTGTGTGCCAGATTTTACAACACACACACACACAAATCTTTTACATAAAAATATGTATTATCTCCATCTCTTTTAAAGATCTAAAGTGCTTTCAGGGGTTATCCTCACTTTACACAGAAGGAGATAGTAACTCCCCGGGTTACACAGCTTCTTAATTTCCCAACTCTTTCTGACTTCAAATCCAAGCTCTCGCCTCCACATGACACTGTTTATGCCTTTTCCTTCCACACTCTCGTTCTCCAGATTTCAGATCCCAACGTTAATATTAAAGGGATCAGGGCTTATCTAGGAACAGGGATGAGAACTGTCTCTTCTCTCCCCCCACTGCCAGTCTCCACAGAACTACCTGGAACTCCTCGTTTGGTCACACTACCTGAAATGCACACAAGGAGAGTTTCCTTGGGTAAATAAGCCTCTGGCCATGTTCTGAAGCGGGGAAAACCCCACATCTGAGTATCATAACAACTTTCTTTTCCCCTTCTGCCTTGTGCAGAATCCTCAGGACTTCTTTTATTACAAGATCTCAGAAATTTTGATTGAGCTTTTATGTATATGTTTTCGTTTTTCTTTTTGTGAAAAGCTATTTGGAGGAACCTTCATTACAAGAGTGGCTCTATGGAATGTTGGTCACTAAAGATAGGTCTATTCAACCCTGGTCACAATCGGGAAGGCCAGCCTCTATATGAGCAGCAGACTGACTGACCAAACTCATTTCTTCTTCCTGAGAGCACAGCAGATTACAGGTCCCAGCTTTCCTTGCAGGTAGCTATGGCCGTGAGACTGAGTTCTAGGCAGGGGAATGTGAGCAGAAGTGCTGTGCACCACTTCTGGGGTGAGGCCCCTAACTCTCCTCCCCCACCCCTGCACCTTCCTCCATTCTCTTCCTGTTGCTAGGCTGAAGCACCTACATAGGAAAATGGTCCTTGAAGCCAAGTGTTGAAGTTGGTGAACACTGCAAGATGGAAGGAGACTGGTCTCCAAATTACCACCTGAAGGAAAACTCTTTGGTGTTCCAGAAGACCCATTTTGGATTTCATACCAGGGAGAAATAAACCTCAATTTGAAATAGCTAGTAAGATTTCAGGGGTTTATTTGTTGCAGCAGCTAATTCATACAATGTGAACTCTAATTAATCAGAATAATTTTGACTAATCTGTTTGATCCTTTGCTCATATCCATCACCTTCCTCCTACAGACACACACACTGCACTCCTAAGGGGAATGGATACTTTTTGAGAATTGTAATTTCTTGAAGTCAGTATTCATTTTTCCTGAATAATGGTGGTAGTGCAGGTGTTACAGAATTACGCATTCTTATTGATTTAAGGCATGCCGACCCAGGCTGTAATTCAGACATAATTTTGTTCCTTCCTTACAGGCTGGTGAGACTCAGGACTTTGGGGTTACAACACTGTGCATTTGATTGGCCCAGGAGAGGGAATGTTTGAGAGCCCTGGGATCTCAGCATGAGATGGAGAAGGTGAAGCTCAATGAAGAGGAGAAAATGACGAGGGTGAACCAATGTCTTGGTTTGGACAGCTTGAAATGAGTACAGATTTCTGGGCCACCAGTGACTTTTCATTGCATGGATCCAAATACACCAGACAGAATGCCGCTGCCTCGTGTAGCCTTTAGACTCCAGGGACATTGCAAGCCACTGTCAGGGAAGATGGTGGTATTCTTACAACCCGCTCTTAGAGGTCCCCTCTCTACCTCTCAAAGTTTCAGGAGGACCCAAGACCCATAGCCTCGATTTTAGGGACTGTTCAACCAGCTTGGCACAGAGACTGTATCATTGATCCAGGTTCTTCAAGTTCTTGGTCCCCAAAACTTTACCCAGAATCCTGTAACCAGTCACTAACCAAGTGTTAGGAAACCCTTTAGTGTCAGCTCCTAAGGCCCCAACACTACACGTGCTTCCCACTGTGGGAGAGTGGTGAGTACAACCGCTTTCAAAGTAGTTGGCTGGAATTAAATTCCCAGATAAATACACATCCTGCATTTTTATTATCGGAGGTAATAGAGTTTATGAAAAAGAGGGAGTTTTGGAGCCATGAAGGTCTGGATTTAAATACAGGTTCTACTACATCCTGGCAAAGTGATCTTGAGAATCAATCACTCTAGGTTACCGCATCAAGAATTAGAGGCTCCGAATGCTCAACTCCTGGGGCTGCTGTAAGAATAAGGAAATAATGTAGGGAAAATATCTTAACACCTAATAATATATCAAATAAAATATTTTATTTCTCCTTTAGATGTGTTCCTTATTCGCAGTTAGGTTTTAAACTCCCAAAGGTAACAGGCTATTCTTTATAACCTCTATGGAGCGCTGGTACTATGAATAGAACCACAATTCAGTTGTCAGTACCTTGGGCATCATCTAGACTGGAGGCCAGCAGGGCCCTCAGCCACTCTACTAGCTCTTGAGAACATATGTTTTGCGGTGTGCTAGGATTCTGTTCCTTGTACCTTGCTTGGAGGGCTCCAGTATGAGGTGTAGTTAAGGCTACATCAGTGGCATTAGCCCAGTTTTATTGTGTAGTAGACCAGAGGAAGCTTGCCTGGAGTGCTGGAGTGAGGAAGGTGGGGGTTGGAGCCAATCACAGGGAAGAGGGAGACTGCTCCCTGAGGAGAGAATGGGGGTGGGCAGGGGTGAGGAAGCAGAAAAGCAAGTACAGATACACAATGGTGTGTTGGATTTCAGCTGTGGAGTGGATGGTACCTGGATTGAAGCAAGGAGTCAATACATAGTTGTATGACAAGGGTGGAGTGATCCAGGAGCAATGGAGACATCCACAGTACTAAGGTAATAATTAGAGAAGTGAATTCTTTGATTAGACAAGAAGCATCCAACTAGTAAGTGGAGGGGTTGGATTTAAATATGAGTAGGGATCATTGTTTCCATTAGAACAGAGGATAAAGTGGAGTCAATGGGTACAAATAGATGGGAATAGAAGAGGAGGGAATTTTTGCAGACTTGCAACTATTTTATCAATGACGGATGTAGTGAGATAGCCAGTGACATCTGAATGGTGGAGGCTAGAGTGAGAGGTAGATGAGATGGAGATTTGAGGAAAGAGAAGAAGTAGGAAATAGTCATATTGGAAAGTAGGAAGTGAATTTTCTAGGGAAATATGGTGAGATTTCCAGGCAGTATTGAGTGCTTGGGCTGGTCTTTGGCTTAGGAGAAGGATGAAATGGGTGGGGTGGAGCCAAGTCACCCCAGCCAACCCCAGTTGAATCAGCCAACCTCAGAGGCACGAGTGAGTCCAGCCAAGAACATCAGAGTTGCCCAGTTGAGTGCAGCACAGATTCATTGACCCCCTAGCCAACTCACAGTCTGGGAGAATGATTGTTATTTTAGGCCAAAGAGTTTTGGGGTAGCTTGTTATACATAGTTGTTGTGACTATAAATATCTGATATAAGGAGTTAGGATAAGGGGGACAGAGAAGATATGGGGGGTTATGGATAATGGAAACGTCACAGGTTCCAAGGGTTGGGATTAAATACTTTTTGAAGATGGAGGTACTAATGTAAGTGAGCTAAAATCTTACATAGAAAAAAATGACCCAGGTTGGATAATGCCACAGAAGTAATTTTATTTAGAAAAAGGATAATTTTGGAAGAAGTTATGCCATGATACCTCCAACAATCGCCAGAACTGAACACTCAAGACAAAGTTATTTTAGATCCTCATCCTGTGGTACTGGGGTTCCAGGAATAGAAAGCAGCCAGGAGAAGACAGTAGGAAAGTGGGAAGCCAGGTATTGGAATAAAGATGAAACTTGGGAGTGGTCACTGAAGGAGGCCAAGGTTCATTAATCATCCAAACGGATAAGGAAGTCTTCCTCCTACAACACAAAGGTAATCATGACACTTTCCAGAAATTCCGGTTCTTTGCTACCAACCAATTTTCTCCCCATGCCACCCAGACTTCAATGAACACAGGGGTTGGTGGGATCCCTTTTGTGCTCTGAAGGCTGGCAGGGACTCATGCTTCCCATGAGCAGCTCTCTATGTTATACTCACGTCTGGAACAGCAGTTTGGCAGGAGTGGCCACAACCATGGCTGCAGCATTTTTGTCCCCTGGGACAGGATTCATCTCCACTACACAATTCAACACAAGTTCCTATAGTTCCTGGAGGCAGCCTTGGACAACTTCCACGTCTTGATCCATCTGAAAAACCAAACAGTCTTTCCAGAACCCAGACTACCTCTGTAGAGGGAGTGGGACCTGGTGTTGAGAGAGAGAGAGGGCTGAAGTGCCTTGGTCCCTGGTGGACCTTTAGCCTCTTCCCTTCTTAACACCCCCAATCTTCTCCCCTCTCAACCTTGAGGGCACACAGTGCTGTTTTGTCTATGGGAAAATGTACCGATAGCCAGCAGCTGCAGCATCCTGGGAGAAGAGGAGACTACATTGCTGCTAGCCCCCTCCTTTTTTTCTTCTGGGACTAGAGAATTAAATCTCAGATCAGAAACAGAGCCAGCCTCCCACAAATGCTATGTGCCGTCAGGTGCCAATTAACACTGAGTCCCAGAGTCTGGCTCTGCTCCCCATCTGAAAGAGAACCCCAGTTCTGCTCCTACTGCTATGCAAAGTGGGTCCCATATACCAGCAGCATCTGCATCCCCTGGGAGCTTGTTAGAAATTCAGATTCTTGAGCCCTACCCCAGACATACTTCAGGAATTCTGGGGCTGGGGCCCAGCAATCTGAATTTTGACAACCCCCCAAGTGATTCTTATGCATGTTGATGTTCGGGAACCCGTTAGACATCACCCCCAAACAGCCTACCTTATCATTTAGGGGCACGGCAAATGCAGGCTGGCTCTTACACTTGTGAGGCAAGTGAAGCAGATCTGGTGGATGATAATTCTCTCCTCTATGCGGGGGAGAGAACTCCTTCATCTGTGGGATTCCCTTACATACTCCTCCATCCCCCACACCCCACCTCCCTAAAAGTCTGAGGTTATCCCTTGAGCCTGAGATAAGGTAGAGGTGTGTTAGCAAGCTGTTATTTGGATTATTCATGCAGTCCTAACCCCTCTACACCCACCTCCTTCCCAGTCCACTGCATGCACCCACGAAATTTGTAGTGGTTTCAATCGATCCTAGCCTTTCAGTCAGGAGAGTAAAGAAATGAAGCTTCTGTGGTGAAATAGCAGCTGCCACCCACTGTTGGCAAGAAGGCTTGGGCAGGTGTAGATATTGGTGGAATGAATGAATGGACCTGTGTGTTTCACATCAGTGTGGACACGTGGTTGGGTGCAAAACACAGGCTAACTTGTCCATAACCATGTTCTTTCCAGCCTTTGCTGAGGAATAATTTGGTGCCCTAATGATATGTAACTTCTGTTTTAAGAGTATTTCCATCTTTTTCAAGCTTACAAATTCTTCTAAAGCAAAATGTTGTTAATCTAGCTTCACGGTGTTCCAGCCCTGGAGGAAGGAGCATCTTTTCTAATTCTCACAGAGACTACCACTGGCCCCAGCTGTAGCCACCTTCTCTCTCTTTCTGTGCTGGGGGCCTGGTGGCCATGTCCCAGCAGGGCTAAGCATTCAGTGGGTCAGGGATGCAGAAGGCAGGGCTTGCTGCTTTTACCTTGGTCTCTGGCTGGCTGGCAGACACGGCCGCATCCATTGCTGACACACAGACGTCCTACGCCACAGTCCTGGTGTCTCTGGCATTCTTCCACACAGATACCTATCACTAGAAAAAATTCAGCCGAAAACTGTTAATCCTGGCAGGATACCAAGGGAGGTTTATGAGGGCGTTATTTGTTTTAAACTTTTGTTCAATTCAAAATATGTGCACATGGATTCTACATAGTTTCCACTATTTTAAATGTAATAATTTTTATTTTTAAAGGATAAAAAATACTCAAATATATAAAGTAAAAAGTAAGTCTCCCTTTCTCTTGACGTATCAAGTCTCCTTCCCAGGAGATATCTCCTATTTCTTGTAGCTCCTTCTGGAATTTTCTCTGTGCTTTTACAAATATAGGTGGAAGCACATCAATAACACACACATATACGTGCATAAAATGTTAGCAGGTATTTGTCCAATAAGTTACAGATATGTGGCGTGAGGCTACATATGTTTTTGGTGTCAAAGACATCTTCATTAGGCAGTTTAGCAATATACATCAGAAGCTTTCAAATGCATATTTGGCCATTCCACTTTTAGGAATTTATCCTAAAGAAATATGATTTAGGTTAAGGACATTTGTATTGTATTTGTTATTAAAAAGTAGCTGAAAGTGACAGGTTATCTCAATCTGTATGAGGAGAAGAAGTTGTGGAAAATAAGGCCTATCCCTCTACTGGAGAGCAGTGAAGCCATTTAAAACGTGATAGAATTGCATTTATTAATTAGGGACGATGTCATGACACCATGTTTGTAAAAATCATACACATATTCTGTTTTCCTAGATTTTTGTTGGTTTTTCTGTTCATCCTTATTACTGTATGATGATGATCTAGTGGTTGCAATTCAGTGCCCTCGTGGCGAAGTTTGGGTCCGTTTCCCAGTCAGGGTACCAAATTCCTCTTCTACAGTTGTTGTACTGTGATGGTGTGTGTTGCTGGGATGCTAAAAATCATACCACCGGCATCAGAAATACCAGCAGGGTCACTCTTGGTGGACAGGTTTCAGTGGAGCTTCCAGACTAAGACAGACCAGGAAGAAGGACCTGGCCACCGACTTCAGAAAAATTGGCCATGAAAAACCTAAGAATAGCAGCAGGCATGGCAAATATAGCACCGGAAGGTGAAAGGATGGCACAAAAAGACCAGGCCGGGTTCCGCTCTGCTGTGCACGGGGTCGCTGGGAGTCGGAATCAACTCAACAGCACTGGTAACTATTACTGTAAGATCTTTAAGGACATAGACCTCTCCTTAAATATGGCCCAGCACTCAGCACAGAGCCAGGCATGCAGTAACCACAAGAATAAACATTTATCCACTGTTAACTCAGAAAAAGTACATATCTGTGTGTGTGGATGGATACTGAAAGCGTTTCTTTAAAATGGTTATCTAGGTGGTGGGATCATGGATAATTTATCTTTTTATTAGTATCTCTGAGTTTTCTGTAATGAGCAGGCATTCCTTGCACAAAAAAATAAGAGAGGAGGGTTCTGTGCTCCAAAAGTCGGGACACACGGCTCTGTGACATGCTCTTCCCTCAGGAAGGACAAGCCTGGAAGCAGAGACCACAGGATTAAGCCCCTGAGGGAGGCAGTCTGGGCAGAGCTAAGCCACAGTCTCGCTGGGTTGTGTGGGGTTTGGAGCCCTGGGCAGGCCGGGCGGCTTTTACCTGGTCCCAGGGCTGGAGTGCAGACTCGACGACATCCCCTCCTGAGACACCGCTGTCCAGCCCCACAGTCCAGGTCTCCTCGGCAGCGGTCCACACAGATTCCTAACGTTAGAAAAGACCCATGAATACAAAGAAGCCCCAGGTGTGGGTATAGGGAAGCGGTGGTGATTGGGCAACGGGCCCACTTCTACATGGTATATATTACATAGAGGAACGGCATATGAAACAGGACATCATAGAAAAATAAGCACCTATTAGCACATTCATAGAGGAAATGAAGATAATGTTTATCCAACTGTTAATGGTGATTATTTCAAGCAGAGGGAACTGAGGGAAGATTTAGCCCTTTTTGTTTAGATCTATGACATTTTAACTTTTGAAGAGATGTGTAACTTGAATAAACAAAAAACATAAAAATTAAAAAAATAAAGAAAATTCAGAGAAATAAGCTTTAGCTTTTTGGCCAAAGCTGTTGATCAGCAGGAAAACAGAAGGAGAAGAGAGATTTCCATATTCATACAGCAGCTCCAGTGTGTGCCAGTGGCACAAAAATTGTTGTTGAGAGGTATGTAATTCCCATTTCAGAAATGAGGGGCCGGGAGCTCGGAGAATGTAACTGACTTGCCCACAGACAGGGCTTGTAGCAGTGGTGCTGGCGTTGGAACCCAGGCAGACCTGGCCCTGAGTCCGTATTGATTAGAGACCTTCTCTGTGATGCCCTGACATGCACATAGGCATGTATGCTGTCAGATTGGTTCCCTAGGGCCTTATATGGCTGAGGATCCTAAGCATCTTTTGGGAGGCCCAACGGCTGGGTTATTTTGCAGGGAGTTTAATGGTTGACCTTCAGCACAGAAACTCATCAACATTTCAAGAATCACGCTCATCCCTGACCTCCTAGGTACTTGTTGCAGTCCAGGGTGACCATTTCAAATGCTTGCCACCACTGCACCTGCAAAGATGGGTGCTACCTCCAACCATATGCATACACAAAAATTCACTCAAAAGGGAGAAAGGCCTAAATTAAGAGCTAAAACTATGCAATCCTTAGAATGAAACATAGGTATAAATTTTTGTGACCTTGGATGAGGCAATGGTTTTTAAAATATGACATGAAAAACACAAGCAATAAAAGAAGAATGGGGAGATTTATCTCTTTGTACGTAGAAGCAAAAGGTGAGAAAAGGGTTAGAGATTCTGAGGAGAGATCCAGGAGCTGACAGAGCTGGGTGCAAGCAAAAGGTGAGGGCTGGAGAGTGCAGATGGAGAGGCTGGCCTTGGTGAAAACAGTGAGAGAGGATGGAGGCAGACACAGAGAGATGCTGGCATGGTGATGAGTGGTGACAGTGTCTCCTTATGGAGACTGTTCTCCACGTTTACCCATCTTCCCCTCCATCCCCTCTTTAATACTGCACATGTCCAGTCTTAGATTTCCCACTTTCTGGCTCTCATTCTGAGAAAGGTGCATCTGATCTTGGCCTAGAGCTGCCGACCGTCTGGAGCTCTGTGCTGAGGGTGAGGAAGATGGCAAGGAGGAAGTAGCCACCCAACTTCAGGTTTGCTTGTTGAAGACTTCATTGGTGCTAACGCAGCAAAACCAAAGGAACTGAGATTTCTACCCTCCTGGACTGTGAACTGGGCTAGTGTCAAGGTCAGCATCAGCATGTAGGAAACTTGAATCTTAGGCTCCTCCAAGTAAGTGACTTGGCTAAAAAGAACACAGACCATGTGTGGTGTTGGGCAGTTTTACAAACAAGTTCTCTGGGTCAAGGGAAATATGTCCTTAAGGTAATGAAGAAATCTATCAGATTGAAAGAGAGAGAGAGAATGGGAGAAGATGATATAGACAGGGAGGAGGAAAGATAACTCAAGAACATCTGTGCACAAGGTGCTTCATCTACTAGGCATCACAACTGAGGTGTGACAAGGTTAAATATCTTGTTCAAGGTTATAGAGTTACGAAATGGGATTGGATGGAGCCAGGGCAGATCACCTGAAAGTATGCCCAGGTGGTATAGTGATTATTTTTAAAGTTGCTTGAGAAAAAGCCAATACAAGAAGAACACTATGAACCTTCTTTGTTCCCCTGAAGGCAGGGAATAAACCTCCCCTGTGAGGGCCTCCTCCCTACACCAGCAGGATCGAAGGCATCCTTATCCCATGAGATAGGGAACCCAAGGCCGAGAAAGCTGTGCAAACAGACTTGGCTATTCCTTCATTAATTTGCTACGCCAAGCCCAAACTCCTTTGTTTTGTAAAACCTTCACAAGTGATTGTTTCTTTGTCTAAAAAAGGTATACAAACAGCCTATTTTGCCAGCTTCTTAGGTCCCATACCATGGGGCCTCTGTACATAGGAAATAAAATTTGGGTTTTTTGTCTCCTGTTAATCTCTCTTATGTCAATTTGATTATTAGACCAGCCAAAAGAAGCAAGAGAGGTAGGGGGACATTTTCCCCTCCCTGACAAATCAAATTCAGGTATTTTGGGCTTCAGATTTCATGACTTATTTTCTGTAATACTCTACCTCTGCATCAGGACCTAGGTCTAAATAGTATATGGCATTGCATGATACCGTTAAGGGACATATCTGTTCTCCCTCTTCCCTAAGGCAGTGATAAATATGTGTGCATTTATATCTACATATATATACAGGAAAATGCAGAAGAATTCTGGAACAATAACCTCCCAAATAATAACAGCACCACCTCTCAGGAACAACAGAGTGAGTTGGCGGGGTGCGGGGAGTGGGGAGGGTTTAGGCAGCCAAGAGGTCTTTAGTCTTATCTGAAATAAGATTGAGGTAAGAAGACATTCATATATTACTTGTACAATGAAAACTTAAGAGAAGAAGGAAGAAAACCCCTGAAACATGGAGAATGGACTGCAGAGCTGCAAGACTGGAGTAAGGAAACGCAGTTAGGAGGGCTGATGGAACATGTCGTGCTGCAGGGCTCTGGCACCCTCCAGCCGGTCTGCCCCACCGAATCACACCACTGGAATCCCCTCTAAACTATCTGAACTCCATTTTCCCCCCACAGGACTTGAGAATCCACCAGTGAGTGACCTCCTGGTGCTGGGAGAGAGATGGGAAAATTTGTCCCTGGATGCCAGGCACTCTTTCTTCCGGCTGGGTACCATTGAGAGGCGTTTACTTCCTCTTCCTACCTTAACAAATTCAGAAGAAGGAAAATGGTCATCCTTGTGTAATTAGTCCAAAAAAATGGCTGATCCAACTCTGTGTAAACAAGCTCTGGTTTTTACCCCTTGTCCCCGCTGCCTTGTACAGAATTCACCACCACTGAGGTCAATTTGCCTCAACTTTGACTGTATCTGGAGAGATGGGACCTTAGGGAGATGAGATAAAACCCAGATGTTCATTCCAATTAGCCACCTGCTTGTAAATCAGGACAAACTCCCTTTCCTTTCCAGTTTCTCTTATTTTTTGCCTTTCCTCCTCATCTTTCGCACCCTCTTCCCAATACCTAAAGTACCCTAACTCTGCTCTCTTTTAATGGTACCTGAAGGCCAAACCTCACTGTTGGAGGCACCTAACTGTCCACCTTCTCCTTCCCTGCACCTAAGTCCCACCAAAAGGGATGAATTCCATCATAAGTTCATGATGAACAACGTCACATAGGACCTCCCCATGGCCCTGCAATTTACTGCAACATCAACACAAGCTCCCACGCTTCATGAGGACTATTGAAAACCTTCCCATTCTCCTCAAACTCAGTCTCTCACACTCAGCAGGTGACCTTGCCTCCTACTTTACAGAGAAAGCATTTAAATTACTAATTTAATCTCTGTAATAGATACAGAGCAATTCAGGTTATCTAGGTCTCCATGAGTTGGCTTTGGTAGAGTATCAATCTGGGTCCAATTGGAAGAAAGGTACCACACAGGAATTTGAACAGGGTAATTTTAATATAAAGAATGATTAACTACAATAGGGGATTAGAGTAACAAGGGACTGACTAGTAAGAAGTAAGGAGAATTCTAGAGAGTATCAGGGTGGCAGATGTAAGGAATGGCCACTAACCCTAGGACTGAGATAGAGTGCCCAAGGACGAGCCCCTTACCCCACCCCTTGCCCCCAGGGCTGAGATCCAGACCCTGTTGGGGAAGCATGGTCAGGTTCATGGAATGGCAGTCACTTTGGTCCTGGCCCAGCAGAACCTACCAGAAATGCACCCTCTAGGGTGCCAGGGAAAACTGTTCACCAGGAAGTGTCTCAGCAGGGGCACTTTGCTACAAAGCTGCCCAAGAGGAGTGTCAGGGAAGACCCTGGGTGCTGGGTGCTCCTGGGTGCTGAGCACTGCAGGAGCCGAGCCCTGGAGGAACCGCCTGCACGGCAGGGGTTGGAGGCACTCTGCTCCCAAACCATGGGGCGGGGGCCGATGCTGGAGGAACTGCTGGCCACTGAGTGCTGCTGGCCACCACGCAGGGCAGGAGCTGAGCGCCAGAGAGGCTGCCAGCACTGCAGAGCTGAGCACTGCCCAAGCTGCAGGTGCTGCAGGAGGCAAACCTCCTCCTGAAACGCCTCTCCAGGGCCCTCCCCTGACAGAGCTCCTGCGCCGTCTGGCAAGAAAAAATATATCTGAAGGGCCCAGATCTATTTTCACAGGACAGTCTAAAAGGGTGAATTTGGAGCTAGGAGGCAATAAATCAATAAGAGGTACAATTAGCTTTTTTCTTTCAAGGAATTTCACCATTTCATTGAAGTTTTCAAATTTCTTGCAAAGATAATAGAGACTTCCTGTATGCCTCTCACCCAGTCTCCTAGGGCTAAAATTGTATGTAACCATGGTATTGTGGTCAAAACTAAGAAATCAATATTGGCATACTACTATTAACCAAAATACAGAATTTGACTTCCACTGTTTTTCCACTAATTTCCTTTTTATGTTCCAAGATCCAATCCTGGAGACTACACTGCATTTATTAGTTACATCTTCTTACTTTCCTTTGGAATGTGACATTGCCATCGTCTCCTCGGGTCCGATATTTTGCAGAATGCCTCTCACTTTGTATTTCTCTGATGCTTTCTCATGCTTGGACTAGTGTTATGAATTTTGAGGAAGATACTGCGATCAGGAGACAGTGCCCTGGGGACAGGAGTGGTTGGTGAGTTTCCATAATCATGTGACCTTGCAAGGGTCAGACCAGGACTGAGAAGTCAGAATGGAAGGAGGTGAGGGGTTTATTCATGTTCAAGGAGTGACCTTCCTGGAAATTCCTGGGATGTCGGGAGGCAGACGAGGAGGAGTCATCTGCAGAGCAACCATCACAGGCAAAGAGCAGAGTTATGCACAGTGCTGCAGAGCCTGCAGACTGCACAGCACCAGGGGGCGCTATTCCCCTGGACTGCAGTGTGAGGAGTCGCCCCTGGAGTTATGCAATGCAGCAACCCTGAAAATGTGGGCAGAAATGCTAATGTGCCTTCATTCCCCCACCAGACTGAGGTTGTGTGGCTGAGCTGTACACTGTAGAAAGAAAAGTAAGGAGAACTATCCCATGGTCTCAGGGCATCAAGCTCCAAGCTTAGACGGCCAAACCCAGGGAGAAGAGAGATGGAACACACTTGAGTTTGCACTGCTTAACAAACCAGAAGCGAGTCCCAGCTGAGCCTGCTCCAGTCCTTAGCTGATGACCTCCATCCCAGGACCACATTCTTATAGAAGTTGCTTAAAGCTCCCTGTCTACCTCTCAAGTTTTCAGAAAGACACACATAAATGACAGACAGTGACCTGATGCAGGTCATTCACTCCCCGGCTTCCATTGCTTTTGTGACATGACCTTGTAAAATGTCCAAGCCAAGAACAAGGGAGGAATCCTTACCTACAGGTTAGGTGTCAGTCCCTAAGCCTGTGGCATTCTTGGGGCTTTCTTGGTGGAAGAGTGGTGAACAGAGCTTCATTCCAAGCGTTGACTCCGGGTCAATTCCATGTCCCGCAGTGGGACCCTGGAGCCAGGGCTGAGGACTACAGATGTCTAATCTCAGATCTTAGCTAATGCACTTAATGGCTGAGCCCACGCAAAGTTACACTTTATGAGAGCCTGGCTAGGTAAATCTTGTTTCCTTTCACTCTAAATGAAATTGTACTCTCAGTTAAAGTATTCTTAACTCTCTCTGCCATGGCCTATTGACTTTCTTCTCCAGAGCACTGATCCTACAGAACTCTGAGTAATTATATGGGCTACTGATCTGCAGATCCTAAAGTCATCCATGTTGGGGTGTGAGAGGTTTTCATCTTATTGGGCTGAAGAGGAGAGATTCTGGCATAAGGAAGAGTAGATGTTGCAGCGTGAGTGTGAAGACAATCTGGTGGCAGAATTCCTTGTTTTTTAGGGGACTTTGGTCTTTTTAAGGCCTTCCATTGATTGGATGAAGCCCATCCGAATTATTATATCTCCTTTACTCAAAATTTACTGACTTATTCTGATCAGATGAGTTATGTATGGTAAGAATACAGCCTACAGTTCTGCTGCCTAGGGAGAGCTGTGTTGCTAATAGCTGTCCAGAGAGAAGGGTTGTCTTCACCCTTGGCTGAGGAAGTTGACCCCAATGAGTGAGTGCAGGTGGCCTGGCCTGGAGGATGTCAGTAAGAAAAGACTGGAGGGAAGGATGTTTACTTTGTCCTCTTAGCAGCTCCATCATCTGCCCACGTGGCACTTGGTTAGTATCTTCTCTTTAATGTGACGCTGATTGTAGGAACTCCTGCACACACATTAATTGCTTACAATGACCCATAATGGATAGAGTTAAGGAAGAACAAAGGTACTATAGAATCAAAGTTCTACAAAAGGAACCACACTGCAATGCTTCCCGAAATCCTCAGAAATCCAACATTCATCGTCTTTCCCGTCCACAGCTGTGGGTCCAGGAGTAGAAAAGAGCCAGGAAAGGACCATGGATGAGCTTCCCCTCATCCTGGGCACACAGACTCTAGAGGACTTTTCTAGGGTGACTCAATGGGCAAGGTAGGAGGGATCTCATCTATCACTCACTGCCACCAGAGGTGCTGTTCCAAATACACATTTGGTCATCGCACTGCCTGGGCTTGATCGTCCCCAGTGGATCTCTATCCACCTTGCTGGACAAAACAATGAAGCCCCTCCAAAATTGGCCCTGGATCTCCCCTTAAAGCCTCTTCCAGGCCCACTACCCTAGAACCCCACCTCCCCCAAGATCCAGCCCCCAGCCCTTCCCACCCCCAAGGCTGTGCAGCTAGTAGTACTGCTGCCTGGACGGTTCACCCAGCTCCCCCCGCACCTGCTGATCTCCACCTCACCCCTCAGGTTCCAGCTCACACAGTTCCTCCCACCTAAACATTTTCCCAACAGCCTGGACAAGAGCTAATAATTCCCTTCGTGCTCCTGCAGAACTTTGCGCAAATCTCTGCTGCGGCATCAGGCAGGTGATATTATAATTATACATATGAGTGTGTCCTGCGGAGCTCATCTGATATGTGTTCTTATTCCAGCACCAAGCACAGTGCCTTGGTGTTGGCCAGCAATCAATAAATGCTTACTTCCTGTATCTTTTACATCTCATCTTTTACCTCAATCATGCAGAAGGAACCATCTCAAGGAATTTTTATCAGAGTTTTGAAGTGTGAAAAGCCGTGGGACACCTTGATGCTGGGAATCCAGGATCATGGCTGTGTGTCTCAGCTGAGCAGCTGGAAGCAGCTGCCTCCTTGCCTGGGGTGGGGATCCTTTATTCTTCCCATGTCCTGTGTTACGTAGGACAATGCCAGTTCTCTTGCCATGTGCACCCAACCCCTCTACCCCAGGACTTATTGAGACTTCCATGTGCAGAGGGCAGGTGGGTATTCCTTTCCCCTGAGAAGATGAGAGGGGGCCTGTCCTCTACTCACAAGCAGGTCACTGGGTTCTTACACTCACTTGTTGGACAGTGAGTACAGCCCACACCATTGCTGCAGCATTTATGACCCGTGGGATGTTCATTATCCTCAGTGCTTATTACAAGCAAGCACCAGAGGTTCTGTGTGGCCCTTCTGGGCAGGTGTCAATCTTTCTGTCCTTATAATGCATGACAACTGTTCTAGAATCAATGCTCAGATAAACCCATACCTCCTCATGGGAGGAGATCCTCATTCTGTCCCGAACTACTCCAGTTACAACACAATCCCACTCAACCTACCCACAGGCTTGGAAAGAGAACATATATATGGATCTAAGGAACTGAAATTCATAATTGAAATCTTTCGCTCTCTGCTGTAAGATACTGCCCAATTCTGTGGGATTCCCCTAGACAAATAAGTTCTGTTGAGCCTGATAAGTCTGTATGAACACCACTGTCCATAGAGGGAATAAGTAACAGTTCTCTTAACTCTATGAAACTCCTCCTGAGGGTGCTGTCATTACTGTGACTCAACCGGAAAGCCTTCTAGTCTCTGTGTCTCTGCATTCCACATTTCAAATTCCCAGGAGGAAAAGAAAATCAGATTGACTCAAAGGTCTATATTGGATCACTGAGCAATGTCAAGGAGGCAGTGTCACTTTGGGAAGTTGAGCAGGAAAAGTAGGCAGGAAACAAAGTTACAGTGGGTGGATCTTGAGGACCTGGGAAGTGTGGATTTCATTTGGGAGGCTAAGAGAGGGATATGGTTACAGTTTACTTATGAAGATTATTCTGGTAGGAGAGCAGAGAATGGACCAGTATTCATCAAGCTAACAAACTTCAGAAGGAAGAGAGGGGCCGGGAGAGCTGCTGGGAAGTGACTGAGCTGGCCTAAGATGGGGAAATCAGGGCTGGAAGTACAGTGTGGCTATGGGGGTGGAGAGGAAGAAACACATGCAAGAGGCAATTACAAAGAATGGAATTTAGCAACCAGTTTGAGGTAGGGGAAGGATAGCGAAGAAGGTAGAGGGGTAAAAGTTGAATGCAATAATCTTCAGGGAGAAGAAGAAGATCCAGTGAAGAGAATCAAGAAGAGAAGAAAGTTTGAGGATTGATGAAGTGGGAAACAATGTCTGATGTTGTAGAGAATAAAGACTTTGGCTCCTGAGAAGAGTCAAGAGATTTGTCAACAGGACCCGGGAGAGAAATTTCAGGAGAGTGCTGGGGAAAGAATGACTATAGTTAGTGTTTAAGGGGATAAGGAATGAGTTATGGGGAAGTAAGGGCAGAGAATTCATATTAGTCCTTTGAGAATGTTGGCGATAAAATGGAAAGAAGAGGTTGAGATGATTCATGTTTAATATGATTAAGAAAATATTTTTCTAGGCCATCCGATCTATTTGTAGCAAAAGACAAAGAAGCTGGTGAAGAGGGAGATGCATGGGAGATGGAGGGTGACTGATGAGGGGCCAAAGTGGAAGAGTGGAGAGCCCAGATGGAGGGGTGACCCAGGGAAAGGAGGGGAGAAAGTGGAGGCAGAAGAGAGTCTGCAGTCAAGGGGGGTCTCTGCAATGCCTCCTTGACTCCAACATCTTTCTTTCTCTCCTTACTTCCCTTTTTCCACCTGCACACACTGGTCCCAGATGTCCTACTTTCTGGCTCCCTCTTTCAAGGAAGAAAGAGCCTGCCTTCTGCCTGGACTTACCCACATCTTGAACTGGTCTCACTTCAGCCTGAAGCCCCCGTACCTCTAAGCTGAGGGTGATGAGGCTCACAAGGAGGAGGAGCCCTCCCAACTTCATGTTGCTGTTGGAAGTCTTTGGTAAAAAGCAACAGGGCTGGGAGCAGCAGCAGAAATTTATGTGCTTCTGCTCCCTGAGCTGCAATACAAAGTCAGGGGTGGGCGGGACTAGGGACTCTGGGAGCCTCAGCCCTGCCCAGAAACTGACGTCTGGAGAACAAAAAACATGTGTACGCTGGGTAATGCCACGTTGTTACCTAAGCAAGTCTCTGAGTCAAGGAAACATCCTCCTCTGACCAAAAAATAAGACTCTTAAACCAGGAAAGCCTTGAGTGACTGAGAAAGGGGTGGGGGTGGGCACTCACTTTTATTATGTGCTTTCATTCATTCATTCATTCATTTTTCAACACAAGTAACAAATGTCTTCTCTGGGCCAGGCATGTGGTAGCCAAGAGGATTATGTCCTTATAGAAATTACAACCTAGGAACTGAATGCTGGCTGGCGAGGGTGCAGTCCACTCTTTCACTTCCCCCCTCCCTGCTCTGGGCCCAGCACCTTTGGTACTGAGGGCAGGAAGGGGCAGTGGGTGACCCAGCAGGGGTGCTCCTAGGTCACCTGCTGGTTTTGAGGAGGTGACTTTGGTCTCCTTCTGGCTTTGTCTGATTCTCTCCACTGCTGGGCACCTAGCAGGTACGGTAGTCTTTGCCCATAGGATACATGTAAGTTTCTGGGGATGGAGTTGCATTTCATTTCATACACCTTCATTTCTGAGAACTCAAACTCCCAATACACATGTTAAGCTCTTCCATGTTGTCTCACTTCCTTCTGCACTGGGCCAGGAGTTGGGATGGGCTGCAGTAACCAACCCCTGAGTCGTCAGATTTCATTTCCCCTTTCTTGTAGGCACTTCTGATCCAATTTTTATTCCATTTTCTTCTTCTGGGAGATGTGATTAAATTAGCCTCATTTAGGGGAAACAGAAATCAGAGGAGGAGTGGAGCCTCACTCTCTTCTTGCTCACCCCAGCTCCCGTGAGTTCAGCTGCAGAGTGGCCCAGGCAATGAGAGTCGCTGGTTTTCTGGGCACTTAGGTTTCACCAGATGTTTACACTGTATATGTTCATACCTTTCATTTAATCCTCACACAACACAGTAACAGAGATAGCATTTTCTGGATTTCACTGATGAGGAAACTGAGGGTTAAAAAAATTACATTTGTTTCCCAAGTGTCAGAACAACATTTTGAAGTAAAGTCTTAATCCATGTAATGTTGCCACCACTTACAGTGTTTCCTGTTACTTCATTCTTTTCCCGACTGCTAATTTTTTAAAAAAATTGTGTGCTAGGGTCAGGGCCCACTTGTTACTGCATTAGCTCATTTAGTCCTCACCACGATCCTCTGAGGTGGGTATTACCCCGCTTTGCAGGTGAGGAAACTGAGGTTAAGCAACTTGCCCTAAACCCCAGGTTGGTGAGCTGTGGAGGTGGGGTTCAAAGGCTCTGGCGCCTTGCACCTCCCACTCTGCCAAGTGCAGACCAAGGATAAATTCTGACTTAGCCACTCTCCAGTTTTGTAACCATGAGCAATTCATGATCACTTAAACCCAAGTAGCCTCAGTTTCCTCACGGGGCCCTAATAAGGAGGTATGCCACACCGAGCAAGAAGAGTCAGCACTGAGCCCTTGCTTAGAACAGCGGCAACAAACAGGAGAACAAATAAAACAAGAACCCCACCTGAAATGTCCACTGGAAGGCGATTTACTGAGGGGCTGCACTGTATTCTAGATGGTGGGCTACAGCTAACTAAACTAATTGAAGAAATATTCATTAAATTTAATAGTTAAATAGAATAAAGTTAAACATATTAAATTATGTTGACAGCAAAAGATGCTCACAATAAAACTTAAGTTACATAAAAGTATTTACAGAATGGCTTTTTGGTTAAAAATATAACGATAATATTAATATTTATATAAATATAAATAATAAATATAATGCTGTGGAAATAGTTGTTTTCTAGGCAGCCAAAATATTGATGATTTTATATATATGTGTACATATACATAGAGAGGCACTCATCACTAGTTTTTGATTTTTATAGAACAAGCATTACTTGTGAAAAAAGGAAAATGATGACAGGTCTTTGTAAGGGATATTTATTAACGAGATACTGGGCCCACAGCCCTGTGAGCTGTTTTCCCTCTGGAGGGAAGGAGTGGGGCCAGAGGCCCCAGGAATACTGATGGGTTTCTGTCCCTTTTCTGATCAGCAGCAGTTTTGGAAAGGCCAGGCTGGGCTAACCCTGAGCACACCTTGTTGGGGGAATCAAGCAGGGTTCCTGGTTTTTTCTTACCTGGGTCAGGGAGAGGGGAGCAGACCTGGCTACAGCCCTTCCTGATGCACCATCTTCACACCCTGCCATCCCTGTCTCTCTTGCACTGGAGCTCACAGACACCTGTGAGAGAAGATTCATCAAAAACTTTAGTCTCAGTGATGTCAGCATCATGGCAGAGTAAGCGCTCCCATTAGACTCCCCCCACTAAGATGCAACTAAAAGGACATTCATATACCAGTGGAGCACTTCCACAGAACACAAAAGACATCTGAGAGACACTTACAGCCATATATCTGAAGGTGGAGGTCCTGAACCCCCCTGAGGAAGTGGAAGGAGGTAAGGGGATCTCCTTTCCCTCCTCCAACGGATGTCACTCTGGGCTCCAGACCATGCAGCTCTGAGAGGTGAGGGCAGAGGGGTGACCCTCCATGGGAACACCTTCGCTCTCTAAGATCCCTCACAGACCATGAGAAAGCCCTCACAGAAGTGATTAAGCTATTGTGGGGGTGTCTTCATCAGGCTAGCACCCCAGGAGAGCAGATAGCAAGGGCAGAGGGAGACTGCCCCCCCGCCAGGGTCACACAGACAAAAGAAAGCACCCCTCCCACTGCCCAGCACTCCAGCTCAGCTGGTCAGTCAGTGTGCCCACACATGCAGAAAAGCAGCAGCTGTGAGCAGTTGAGCCAAAGATCACAGTGAGCTCAGAATACAGAGCTTTTGAAACCCACCCAGGTGGGGCAGGTGGAAACTGCATTCAGATACTATCACTATGTAGAGGCACAAATCCACATCATCAAACAGCATGAAAAAAATACATTAAATCTACAGTCCAGAAGGAAAATGACATTAATCCTGAAAGCACAGAAATTTGTAATCTAAGTGACAGAGAATTAAATTGAGTTTTTTATCATAAAAAACTCAACAAGTTACAAGAAAATACAGATGCTTCAATGAAGTCAGGAGCTTCTTCAGAAAAGAGACTGAAACTATAAAGAAAAACCAATCAGAAGGGTTTGAGATGAAAAACTCAATGGATGAGATTTTAAAAATCTGTACACCATGAATAACAGAGCTGATATTATGGAGGAGCAAATCAGCAGTCTGGAGGACAGAAATATAGAAATACTTCAGATGGAGGAAGAGAGAGAACTAAGACTAAAAATAAGTGAAGAAATTCTCCAAGAAATATGGGCTCATTTAGGAACTGTAACATAAGGATTATAAGTATTCAAGAAGGAGAAGAGAAGGAGAATGGAGCAGAAAGCTTACTCAAAGAAATAATAGCTGAGAACTTCACAAACAAGGGGAAGGAGATGGAAATACAAGCGAAAGAAGCCAATAGATCTCTTAACTTTGTCAATGTAAAAAGACCTTCTCCAAGATATATAATGATAGATCTGGCAAAAGCCAGTGACAGAAAAAATATTTAGGGCAGCAAGGCAGACGAAAATAACTTACAAAGGAACTCCTATCAGGCTTTCAGCAGATTTCTCAGCAGAAACCTTACAGGCTAGGAGACAGTGGAATGATATATTGAAAATTCTGAAAGACAAAAACTTTCAGCCAAGAATACTCAATCCAGCAAAAATATCCTTCAGATATAATGGGGAAATAAAAATTTCCCCAGATAAACAGGAGCTGAGGGAGTTCATCGTCACAAGACACCCCTCCAAACAAGAAATGCTCAAGAAGGCCCTCAAATCTGAAGAAAAAAGAAAGTGTTACAAAGCCTTGAGCAAGGAGATAAATAGGTAGACAAAATCAGGAAATTGCAGCTCTTTGTCAGAACAGGTTAGCAAACAATTATAACATTAAAGATAAAGAGAAGAAAACACCAAAAATAGATATAATCTTGTCATTTTAACCACAAACTCACACCACAAGATGGAATAAGTTGTGACAATAATAAGTTTAAGGGGAAGAGGGAAGGGATGGAACTGGCTTATTCTAAGGATATAAGAGACTACCAGAAAATGGACTATCTCATCTATGAGATTTCTTTAATACAAACCTAATGGTACCCACTAAACAAATCATCAGAACAGGGACACAAATGATAAATAAAGAGAAAACTATCTAACTGAATTTGTAGTCCAAAATACACAAGATGAGAAACAAAAGAAATGCAGAAGAACCAGAAAATGAGTGATAAATTGGCAGCATTAAACCCTTATATATGAATAATCACTCTAAATGTAAATGGATTGAATTCTCCAATCAAAACACACAGAGTGGTGGGATGGATTAAAAACCAAGACCCAACAATATGCTGCCTCCAGGGAACACATCTCAGCTCCAAAGACAAACACAGGCTCAGACTGAAGTGATGGAAGACAACACTCGAAGCTAATGGCAAATAAAAGAAAGAGGGGCTTGCCATGCTTATATCAGACAAAGTAGACTTCCAGATAAAACAGGTAACGAGAGACAAAGAGGGACAGGATATAATGATAAAAGGTACACTCCACCAAGAAGACATAAGACTTATAAATATATGTTCACCCAACACAGGAGCACCAAAGTACAAAAAGCAAGTATCAACAAACATAAAAGCAGATAACAACAACAACACAATCTACTTACATGAGTGGATAGATCATCCAGACAGAAAGTCAACAAGGAAATAGTGGATTTAAATGAAAAACTAAAGCAGATGGACTTTATACACATATATAGAACACTCCACCCCAAAACACCAGAATACACATTCATCTCCAATGCACGTGAAATATTCTCAAGGAGAGACTATGTTTTGGGAAGCAAGGCAAGCCTCAATAAATTTAAGAAGATTGAAATCCTATCAAGCATCTTTTCTGACCAGAATGCTATGAAACTAGAAGTCAACTACAAGAAAAATGCTGGGAAAGGGACAAAGATGTAGAGACTAAACAACATGCTACCTAACAAGAAATGGATCATTGAAGAAATTAAGGGAGAAATCAAAAAATATCTAGAGATAAAGGAAAATTAAAATACACCATACCAACTCACATGGGATGCAGCAGAAGTGGTCCTGAGGGAAATTAATAGCAATACAGGCCCACCTTAACAGACAAGAAAAATCTCAAATAAGCAATCTTAAACCACACCTAACAGAATTAGAAAAAGAAGAACAAACAAAGCCCAAAGTCAGCAGAAGGATGGAAATAATAAAAAATAGAGCAGAAATAAATGAAACTGAAACAAACAAAAACAGTAGAAAGGATCAGCAAAACAAAGAGCTGGTTCTTTGAGAAGATAAAAAAAATTGGCAAAGCCTTAACCAGACTCACTAAGAAAAAAAGAGAGAAGGCTCAAATAGGTAAAATTTGAAATGAAAGAGGAGAAACTACAACAGATACCACAGAAATACAAAGGATTGTAAGAGAATACTAAGAAAAACTTTATGTCAACAAATTGGACAATATAGAAGAAATGGGTAAATTCTTAGACTCACACAACCTCCCAAAACTGAATCAAGAAGAAATAGAGAATCTGTAAAGACCAATCACAAGTAAAGAGATTGAAACAGTATTTGAAAACCTCCCCAAAAATAAAAGTCCAGGACTGGATGGCTTCTCTGAAGAATTCTACCAAACATTCAAAGAAGATTCAGTACCTATCTTTCTCAAACTATTCCCCAAAATTGAGGAAGACAGAGCACTCCCTAACACATTCTATGAGGATAACATCACCCTGATACCAAAGCCAGACAAAGACAATGCAAAGAAGGAAAATTACAGGCCAACATCACTGATGAACATAGATGCAAAAATCCTTGACAAAATATTGGCAACCCAAATACAGCAATACACCAAAAATTTCATACATCATGATCAAGCGTGATTTATACAGGGACACAGGGATGGTTCAACATCTGCAAATCAACCCATGTGATACACCACATTAACAAAATGAGGAATAAAACCCACATGAACATCTCAATAGATGCAGAGAAAGCATTTGACAAGGTCCAACAGGCATTTATGATAAATACTCTTAACAAAATGGGGATAGAAGGAAATTACCTCAACATAATAAAGACCATATATGACAAACCCACAGCCAACATCATACTCAATGGGGAAAAACTGAATGCCATCTCTGTGAGAACAGGAACAAGACAAGGATGCCCACTATCATCACTCTTATTCAACATAGTACTGGAGGTTTTGGTCACAGCAATTATGCAGGAGAAAGGTATAAAAGGAATCCAAATAGGGAGTGAAGAAGTGAAACTCTCTCTCTTTGCAGACAACATGATCTTATATATAGAAAACCCTAAAGAATCCATTGGAAAACTATTAGAAATAATTAACAACTACAGTAAAGTTGTACGGTACAAAATCAACTTAAAAAAATCAGTTGCATTTCTGTACTCTAATCACTAACTTACAGGAAGAGAACTCAAGAATACAATTCTATTTACAATGGCAACAAAAAGAATAAAGTACCTAAGAATAAATTTAACTAAAGAGGTGAAGGACTTATACAACGAAAACTATAAGATATTATTGAAAGAAATAGATCAGGACATAAAGAGATTTCATTCACATGGATTGGAAGAATAAACATAGATAAAATGTCCATACTACACAAAGCTATCTACAGATTCAACGCAATCCCAATCAGAATCCCAATGACATTCTGCACAGAAATAGAGCAAAGGATCATAAAATTCATATGGGGCAACCAAAGACCCAGAATTGCTAAAGCAATACTGAGAAAAAAGAACAAAGCTGGAGGCATCATAATCCATGACTTCAAAATGTACTACAAAGCCTTAGTGATCAAAACAGCATGGTACTGATACAAAAACAGACACACAGATCAATGGAACAGAACTGAAAGCACAGAAATAAAACCGCACATATACAGACAGTTAATCTTTGACAAGGGTGCCAAGAACATACAATGTAGAAAAGACAGTCTCTTCAATAAATGGTGTTGGGAAAACTAGACAGCCACATGCAAAAGAATTAAAGTAGACCATTATCTCACGCCATACACAAAAATAAACTCAAAATGGATCAAAGACTTGAAGATAAGTCCTGAAACCATAAAACTCCTGGAAGATAATATAGGTGGTATGCTCTTGGACATCAAACTTAAAAGGATCTTTTTGAACACCATGTCTTCTCAGACAAGGGAAACAAAAAATAAACAAGTGGGAGTTCATCAGACTAAAGAGCTTCTGCAAGGCAAAAGAAACCAGGATCAAAAGCAAAAGACAACCCACTAACTGAGAGAAAATTTTTGCAAATCATGTATCCAATAAGGAGTTAATCTCCATAATATATAAGGAACTCATACAACTGAACAACAAAAAAAGAAACAGTCTGATCAAAAAATGGGCAGAGGATATGAACAGACATTTTTCCAAAGAAGATATACAGATGGCCAATAAACACATGAAAAGATATTCAACATCACTAATCATCAGGGAAATGCAAATCAAAACTACAATAAGATACCACCTGACACCTGTTAAAATGGCTATAATCACTAAGACAAAAAAATAACAAATGTTGGAGAGAGTGTGGAGAGAAGGGAACCCTCACACACTGCTGGTGGGAATGCAAACTGGTGCAGCCACTATGGAAAATGGCATGGAGATTCCTCAAAAAACTAAAAATAGAACTACCATATGACCCAGCTATCCCACTACTGGGTATCAACCCAAACAACTTGAAATCAAGAATCCAAAGTAACCTACGTACTCCTTTGTTCATTGTAGCACTATTCGCAATAGCCAAGACATGGAAGCAACCCAAGTGCCCATTGATTGATGATTGGATAAAGAAGATGTGGTATACATATATACAATGGAATACTACTCAGCCAGAAAAAAAGACAAAAATCATCCCATTTGCAACAACATGGAAGCACCTTGAGGGAATTATGCTTAGCAAAATAAGCCAGACTGAGAAAGACAAACACCAGACGATTTCACTCATATGTGGAATATAAACAAGCACATAGACGAAGAAAACAGTTCAGCGGTTACAAGGGGAAGGGAGATTGGGGGTGAGTACAGGGGGTGAGGGGGAGCAGCTATGTGGGGACAGACAAGAAATATTGTACAACTGAAATGTCACAATGATGTAAACTATTATGAACTCAAATTTTAAAAATAGCACTAACATAATAAAAAGAATAATCAAGGCAGTCTTAAACGAAGTTGCAGGACTTCAGCTACCATTTATCAAGATATTATACCACGGCAGTAAATGAGATAGTGTGGTATTGGTGCAAAAGAGACAAGAGACCAATGGGACAGATATACACACACGGTCTCTGAATTTATGACAAAGGAGCCGTTGTAATACAAAGGGGGAAAAGAATGGACTTTTCAATACATGTGGCTGGATTAATCAGATTATCCATGTGGAAAAAAAAGGAGCCTTAACTCCTACTTCACATCACACACAGAAATCTGTCCAAATGGATCATGGACCTAAGTGAAAAGTAGTATCTAGAAGATACTATAGTAGGTTAATTCATGATCTTGAGATAGGCACATACTTCTTAAATATTACAGAAACATTACTGACCATAAAAATAGGTGGATCAATGGGATCTCATTAAAGTTATGAATGTTTCTTCATTAAATGGAACCATTAAGAGAGTGAAAAGGAAAGCCACACTGGGAGAAAATGTTTATAATATGTATATACAACAAACAACTTGTATCCAGAATCCATTACAAATCAATAGGAAAAATACAGATACCAATAGAAAAGTGGGCAAAGGATCCAACAGACACTTCACCAAGGAGAAAGTCAGAAGTTGTTAAAAATAACATCAAATTCTGGGAAGGTGGTTTTAATAGAGTAGGCTGACATAATTTTTGAATCTTCCAACATCTCCTCACCAAAACACACAGAACAATTAAAATAGCAAAATTCAATACATGTAGACAACAAAACTGGGGAACAAGGTATCCTTTCAAACACCAAAATATGGGTGGATGGAAGGGGACAGACCACTAACATCCTCCAGACCAGGGAGGTATCTGCATCCTTGCAGGAACCTTCGGGAAGCAATGGGGTGACTGATGGAGAAGACAGGGGATTTTGCTCCCATGAGAACTTCCAGAGGAATCTACTAGAGATTGATCTTCAGCCAACCAAAGTAACTGGCAGATATTGAAATGGGGACTAGTACAGCCATTACATTTATATTTACAGTAGAATTAAGACTAAATAATGGTGTATGGAGAGAGTCTATGAAATAGCCATATGCTCTGACAATGTGAACGCGATATACCTATCAAAAATTGTGGTGGGGGATGGAAAGAACGTATGAAAAGGAGAATAAGCTTGATGAGCACCTTAGAATGATTAAGTGGGAATGAAAGGATATTACTTCAAATCAGCTGCTGGAGTAGTGAAATAGGGAGGAAAGAAAAGAGGAAATTAGCTAATTTTATTATTACTATTACTCATCGTAGGACACCTATAGATAATAGTCCAAAAAAGAAGGGATCAAGGGTAGTACCTAAAGGTCTTAGTACGAGGTAATGACTAAAACAAAAATATAAATCTTTCTCAGTACAAAGCATACAGTAAGAGAGAGAGAAAGGCAGAGAGATCACACAAGTAAAATAGATCACACAGTGGAAGACCATATATCTAATAAAGAGGGAATAAAGCTACAACAGTAATAAAATAACAAAAAGATAGGCTAAACCATACAATTAAAAGGAGCTCTTATCTTTTATAGATTCATATAGAGATAGCATGTAATGAAATAATGTCTGGAATTTGCTTCAAAGTAACACAGAATGAGGGGAAGTATATGGGTTTAGAGAAGGAAGAAGAAAGACTACATGTTGATAATGGTTGAAGCTGGCTGACGGGTATGTGGTCTATCATTACACCATTCTTTCTGCCTTGTATACATTTAAAATTTCCCATAATAAAAAGTTAAAAAATAAAATGTTGACAGATGTTCAAAATATTTTACTGAGTAAAAAATGTGAAATTACTAACATGTTTGTACACACACAGCTGTGGAAAGATATATGCTGAAAGGTTAACAATGATTTTTCTCTAGGTGATGATATTGTGGGTGCCATTCATTTATTTGTTTGTATAGTTTTGTCTATAGAGAGTTGTATTTCAACCAAAAATATGCATATGGGGAGAATAAAAACATTAAAATTTACTCTTAAAAAGAAGTTATCATAATGAAAAAAGCTGAGAGTGATTGAATGCAATGGAAATAGTGAGTCCAAAGAATCCCGTTTTCTTTACATTTTATAATGAAAACTTTGAAAAACATACTCATGAGTTCGTTATTATTTAACGCATTTCCAGAAAGGTTGGGTAGGACCAAGCACATATTCCCACTGGCTGAGGAAATCAGGGAGGGCTCTCTCATTTACCTCTTTTGTGAGGGCTGGTGAGCAGACACAATCACAACCATGGCTGCTGCACCATCCCCCTGTTCCACAGGCCTCGTTTCCTTGGCACTACCCCAGGCAAACACCTTCGTTATTAGAAGAGACTCAGCTAAAACTCTTAAATAAACGCTTAGCTTATAAATGACTATGGCATAGTATAAGGCACTTACATTTTGATCTAGCACTTCACTGTTTAAACATGATCATATGTATAATCTCCTCTGACCCTCTCAACAAATAAGATCTGAAATATTTGTAGGAGTGTTTAGAGTATTTCCTTAGGATTGGAGTATTTGCAAGAAAGAAATCTTCAAAGAAAGCAGCTATTGGTAACCCCAATGGGCTTTAATCAGTGGGTTTTATCATTTGCATTTTATAGATGAGGACATTGAGAGGTTACCTGGTTAACGGCAGAGTTGGGATTTGAATCCAGGGCTATCTGTCCCTGAAGCACATGTCCCTTTGCTATACAACTCAGTGAAATTAACCTTGAATACAAACTTGAGTTTCCAAAGGTCAAGAAGTAATTTCTGATGGAAGTATAGAATTTCCTGGGTTCTAACCCCTAAAGAAGGGTTCAATGTGGCTTCTTGATACTAGTGGAGACAGAGATTACAGATGGAGACAGGCCGTGGAAGCAGTGTTCAAGCCTTTGGCAAAACAGCAACACTCACACCAGCAATCACCACACCACCAACAAGAGAATTCTCACTTTGGGGCCTGCCCAGTAGTTGACCTGCTTCCAACACTATCCCTATCAGTCTCTGTCAGTTTCACTTTTGTCATCTCTAGAGTGGGGTGTCTTGTGTGTGTCTTGGGGAAGTAGAGAGAGGCTGGGCTAGATCAGTAACTCCTAAATGTGTCTGATTATCAGAAGACCTTGGAGGTTTAAAAAGAATGAAACTACAGAGTAAAGGACCCTGTCCAGACCCAATGAGACCAATTCTCCAGAGTTGGGCCTAGCGATGTGTATTCTAGTGAGTGCTCCATGTAATGCTAATGCAGAGCTGGACTAGAGAAACTCCAAGAGCCGGTGTGGCTCTGACATTTTAAGATTCCATAAGCTGTTGCCAATTTGTGGAGGAAGGTTGGGGACTATAACTGTCTCCCAGCATCCAACCATTCGTTCTTCATATACTCATTCATTCACTCCCTTGTCCCTAAATCATTCACTCATTCTAAAAAACAAAGGCCCACTATATGTAAGGGAAAGGATTAGCTGTTCCAGGAAATACAAAGATGTAAATAATGTTCTGTGTCAGCAAGGCAGGAAAATCTAGGGTGGAAAATCAAAACTTGCTGTCATGGAACTCCACTTCAAAGCTTTGCAGCTGTAGTCAGAGATACGGCAAAGAGCTAAAGGATAAGAATGGCTTAACCACTACCGCACTGGAGAATTGCCTGGGATTTTACCACACACACACGCACCCACACCCCCACACACACACCCCTACAAGAGTACCAAGACCATTCAATGGGAAAAGAATAGTCTGTTAACAAATGGTGCTGGGAAAAATAGAAAAACATACAAAAGAATGAATTTTGACTACTACCTCAAGCCATATATATACAAAAATTTGCTCAAAAGGGATGAAAGACCTAAACGTAAGAACTAAAACTATAAAACTCTTAGAATGAAACATAAATCTTTGTGACCTTGGACTCAGCAATGGTTTTTAAAATATGACATGAAAAACACAAGCAATAAAAGAAGAAGTGGATGAATTGGACTTCATCAAATTAAAAACTTTTGTGCATCAAAGGACACAATCAAGACAGTGAAAAGACAATCCACAGAGTGGGGGAAAATATTTGCAAATCATATCGGATAAGGGACTAGTATACAGAATGTATAAAAAATTCCTACCACTCAACAACAAAAAGGCAAGCACTGCAATTTTGAAAAGAAGGAATTGAATAGATATTTCTCCAAAGAAGACATACAAATGGCAAATAACCACATGAATAAATGCTCAACATCATTAGTCATTAAGAAATGCAAATCAAAACCACAATGAGATACCACTTCACACCCACTAGGATGGCTATCATCAAAACCCCAGGTAACAACAAGTGTTGACAAGGATGTGGAGAAATTGGAACCCTCATACATTGCTGATGGGGATATAAAGTGGTGTAGCCTCTGTGGAAAACAGTTTGGCAGTTCTTCAAAAAATTAAACATCCTAGACATATACTCAAGAGAATTAAAAACATGTTCAGACAAAAATGTTTACATAAATGTTCATAGCAGGCATATTTCATAATGGCCACAAAATGGAAACACTCAAATGCCCATTGACTGATGAATGCATAGATAACATGTGGTATAGCTATACAGTGGAATATTATTCGGCCATAAAAAGGAATGAAGTTCTCATAGAAACTACAACTTAGATGAACCTTGAAAATATTGAAAGAAGCAGACACAAAAGGCCACATCTTGTATGATTCCATTGATATGAAATATCCAGAACAGGAAACTGCTTAGAGATAGAAGGCAGATTAAAGTTTGACAGAGGGTGAGGGAAGGAGGGGAAGGGGAGGACTACTTAACGGGTATGGGGTTTTTGTGGAGTGATGGAAACGTTCTGCAAGAGATAGTGGTGATGGATGCACAGCGTTGTGAATATACTAAACACCAGTGAATCATACACTTTAAAATTGCTAAAAGGGTGAATTTTATCTCAAGGAACACACACAGCTAGAGAGCTCCAGAGAGCCTGATTTAATTGGTCTGGCGTAGGGCCCCGGCACTAGTAATTTTAAAAAGCTTCTTAGGCGATTCTAATGTGAGCCAGAAACCTTCCCACCCAAAATGAGCAACACCTGAAAGCTCATTAAAAACGCAGACTCTCAAGCCGCTCCCCAAATCTGCTGAATCAGAATCTGGATTTTTAACAGGATGCTCTGGTGATTCTTTTGTTATTAAAGTGTGAGACACACTGCTGTCATCTAGAAGAAACAAGTACGTCGAGCATATTATGGTGGAAATAGCCATTAAAATGAGGCTTTTAAGGATTAATGACCTTTCCATACCCAGAGGTGGGAGGTTGTCAGATGAGAGAACGCATCTGCATTTCCAGGAAATCAGTAGTCTGATTGGAGCTGCACTTTCATGCATAGAACTGGCCAGATTTAATACACAACAGGGATTTTAGAAGAGAGAGAGTTAAAAGAGTATTGCAATGGTCTGGCATGTAATCAGGGTGGTGGCAGTGGGTTTGGAAAGGATGTAAGAGAAATTTTGAAAGAAGGGTTGACAAAGTCTGGTAGTTGATTATATGGTAAGGCAGCCAGAGCACTCATCGTTAGCTATGAGTCCATAAGGCTTAGGGAAAAGAGAAAGCAAAAGACACAGAAGAAGGAAGAGCAGAGACAGATTTAGAGAAGCCACAGGAGAAGAGGGTTTCGGGAGTGAAAGGATCCTGAACAATGTCAAGGCCGTTGAAAATTGAAGAACACGATTAGATTGTTAACCATGAAGTTACTGGTGCCATTGGAGAGTGGGAGTCAGGGGTACTGGTGGTGATTGTAATGGTGGTAGTGGTGGTGGTGGTGGTGGTGGTGGCTGAAGCTATATGTAAGGGCTCGAGAGTGATTGGCGGCTGGGAAGAAAGAGACAGAGAAGACAGAAGCAGGGTTCAGAAAAATGTTTTCTCAAGAATGTGGAGATTTATCTGTTTGTAGGTAGAAATTAATGGAGAGAAAAGGGTTGGAGAGTCTGAGCAGAGACCCAGGAGCTGATGGAGCAGCTTCAGAGCAAGAGCTGAGGGCTGGAGAGTGCAGATGGAGAGGTTGGTGTTGGTGAAAAGAGAGAGGGGATGGAGGCAGACACAGAGAGATGCTGGCATGGTGATGGGTGGTGACAGTGTCTCCTTGTGGAGACTGTTCTCCATGTTTACCCGTCTTCCCTCCATCCCTCTTTTATACAGCACATGCCCAGTCCTTGATTTCCAACTTTATGACTCTCTCATTCTGAAAAAGATGGGGCTGGTCTTTGCCTGGACTCACTGACAACCTGGAGACCTGTGTCAATGGTGAGGAGGATGGCAAGGAGGAAGAGGCCACTCATCTCAATGTTGCTTGTTGAAGACTTCATTTGGTGATTGTGCAACAAAGCCAAAGGAACTGAGATTTCTTCCCGACTGCACAGTGAACTGGGCCAGAGTTTAAGCGCAGTATCAGCCTGTAGGATCTTGAGGCTCTCCACCAGATAAGCCTAGGACAGAGGATTGGCCTTGGGTTCTGTTCGAAAGTCTTAGAATATTGGGACTAAGGGCCATTAGCCCATCTATTTCATAATAATAATAATAATCATTGCAGTTAATAATTATTGAATGTTTTCTATGTGACAAACACTATGCCGAACACTTCACATGAACTAACCTCTTTTATCCTTCCAGCTCTATGAAGTATATACTATTACACAGATGAGGAAACTGAAGCACAGAAAGATTAGGACACTTGCTGAAGGTCAGACAGGCCTGTGCTGGGCCTGGGTTTGAAATTCAGAGTTGGAGATCCCAAACATTATGCCATAAGGCATAGGCCTTAGAGTTTGACATGAGATTATAGTTAAGGCCCTGACACTTATCTGCTATATGATGTTGAGCAAATTACTTCATTTCTCCAGACCTCAGTGTCCATGTAAAATGGTGGTGATAATAAGCATCATCATAAGGTCATCATAAGGAGAAACTAGACTATTTCTATTAGCTGTTGTTAGCTTATGGTGAGAGGGTTGAAGACTTCTTGTCCCTGCTGACAGCAGTTTGGTCACTCACTATATCTGTAGATTTCTTAGTATGAATAAAGCACAGAGGAAAGTTATTCAGAAAATAGGGGGATGTAAGAGAGGGTCATTACCTTCAAGAAGTTTAAAGTCTTACAATGGAGATAAGACTTATGTTTAAAGTACTAGAAATAAAGCAGTTTGTGAGAAGTGTCCTGAGAGAGGTACATCCAAAGGACTAGGGCTCAGAGGAGAGAAGACATTACTTCAAATGGGATTAATCAGAAAAGGTGAGTCTTAAAGTACAGGGATTTTTTAAAGGCCGAATTGAGGGAGGTGGTAGAGTGCTGTGAGGACAGAAAAGAATTCCTAGCAAAAGTCCACAGGGGAAAATGCAAGAGGGCGGGACCAGGGAGGGGCACAGGAGGCACGTAGGGCACAAAGTTTAAGGAGGCGCTTGCACAACCTGGAGAATGAACGCGTCCTTCAATTGTATACCCTAGGTGCCTCATCTTGTCACTCCACATCCTGAAAAAAAGAAATCTGGGAGGAGTAGAAAATGGAAGGCTGGATAAGTATTAGGGAAGAGTTGGAAGTTGAGCAGGAGAAGTAGGCAGGAGACAAGCTTACAGCAGGCAGATCTTGAGGACCTGAGGAGTGTGGATTTCCTTTGGGAGAACAAGAGAGGAATATGGTTGCAGTTTACTTATGAAGATTATTCTGGTAGGAGAGCAGAGAATGGACCAGGATTCAACAAGCAGGCAAAATCAGGAGAAAGAGAGGAGGAGGGAGAGCTGCTGGGAAGCGATTGTGCTGTCCAAGATGGGGAAGTCAAGGCTGAACTACAGTGTGGCTATGGGGGTGGACAGCAAAGAACACCTGCAAGAGACAGTTTCACAGTATGGATGCATTTGACAACCGGCTTAATGTAAGGGACGGAGAGCAAAGAAGTCAGAAGAGTAAGAGTTAACTGGAATAATCTTTAGGGAGAAGACAATATCCAGTGAAGAGAATCAAGAAGAGAAGGAAGTTTGAGGTTTGATGAAGTAGCAGACAATGTTGGATGCTGCAGAGGATAAAGACTTTGGCTCCTGAGGAGACTCAAGAGATTTGTCAACAGGACCTGGGAGAGGAAGTTTCAGGAGAATGATGGGGGCAAGAATGACTACAGTCAGTCTTCAAGGGGTTAATGAATGAGTATGGAGAGGTAAGGAAAGAGAATTCAGATTACTCCTTCAGAATGTTGGTGGTAAAAGGGAAAAAAGAGATTGAGATGATTCATGTTTCACATGATTAAGAATATATTGTCTCTAGGTGATCCAATCTGTAGCCAAAGACAAAGTAGTTGGTGGAGAAAGAGATGCAGGAGAGATGGAGTTGGCTGGTGAGGGGGCAAACGGAAGAGTGGAGAGTTCAGAGTGGAGTGGTGACCCAGGGAAAGGAGGGGAGAAAGCAGAGGCAGAAGAAGAGAGATTCTGCAGTCAAGGTGGGTCCCTGCAATGGCTCCTTGACTAGAATATCTTTTCTTCCCTCCTTTCGTCTCTTCCTGCCCCTGCCCACAATGGTCTGTGATGTCCTACTTTCTGGCTCCCTCATTCAAAGAAGAAAGGGGCTGTCTTCTGCCTGGACTCACCCAAATGTTGAAAGGGTCTCACTGCAGCCTGAAGCTCCTGTACCTCTAAGCTGACGGTGATGAGGGTCAAAAGGGGGAGAAGGCCTCCCAACTTCACGTTGCTGTTGGAAGTCTTTGGTAAAGATGAAGCAGGACTGAGGACATTGGAAATTTATGCTCTTCCACCCACTGAGCTGCAATGCAAGGCCAGGGCTGGGAGGGACTAGGGACTGTGGGAGTCTCAGACCTGCTCAGAGACTGACATGTGGAGAATGCACACCCCACACCGTGTGTACCCTGGGAAATGCCATGTTGTTATCTAAGCAAGTCTCTGAGCCAAGGAACCCCACCTCCTCTGACATACAAATAAGACTCCTAAACTAGGAAAGCCTTGAATGACTGAGAAACGGGGTGTGGGTGGGCACTAACTCTTATTATGCACTTTCATTCATTCATTCATTTTCAACACAAGCAACAAATGTTTTCTCTGGGCAGGGCACATGGTAAGCATGAGGAATACCTCCTTGTAGAAGTTAAAATCTAGGAAGTGGGTGCTGGCTGGTGAGAGTGCTGTTCACTCTTCCATTTCTCCCCTCCCTTCTCTGGGCCCCAGCATGTCTGGTACTGAGGGCAGGAAGAGGCAGTAGGAGAGCCAGCAAGGGTGCTCCCAGGTCACTTCCTGGTGGTGAGGAGGTGACCTTGGTCTACTCCTGGCTTGGTCTGATTCTCTCTACCCCTGTTGACCTAGCAGGTACAGCGGTCTTTGTCTATAGGACACGTGTAGGTTTCTGGGGATGGAGTTGTACGTCGTCTCGTCCACCTTCATTTCTGAGAACCCAAACTCATGATATATGTTAAGCTCTTCCAGGATGTCTGTCTTCGTGCAGCACTGGGGTGGGAGTGGGGCGGGGCTGCAGTAACCAACCAGCTGGGGAGTGAGATTTCATTTCCCCCTTCTTGTAGGTGTTCCCCATCTAGATGAGCGCTTTACTGAAGCACATACTCCCATGGGTTTTTTTTTGAGGAATGTGCAGTCTTCGCTCCACAATGGCAGCAGGAATAGGGGGAGGCATATATAACTTTTGGCCATGTATGCTGTGTCCCATAAGACGTCTTCCTTCATGTGAGATAAGGATGACAGGGCTGGTTGGGAATGGTAAGACCAATTTGCAGCCTCTTAATAAGGCCCTGGGGAGATGGTTGACCTCCCTTTAGAAAGTGGAGGACTTAGTGTTTCACCAGGGGCCCTGGTTCCTAATTCTGGAGCCACAGAAAGAGGCTCTTCCTGTTCTGCTTCATTTGCCACAGTCCCTCTAATGCCACCACTTAGAAGTCCTTTTGGCAAACAACTGACCTCACACATTGCTAATTCCCCCAAGTGGGGTAAGGGATACAGTTATACAGTATTTGTAAAGCAGTTTTACAAACTGCCTTGACTCAATTCTGCCTATCCCAATAATTCTAATTATAATAGTTTTAATTATATGATAATCATTGTAATAATAAGTACTGTGCTCAATAATTATTAAGTGAACATGTGGTGGACAGAGTGATAAATAAGTTGGAGTTTTGACTGAGGAGGGTGCAGAGAGAACGAGTGGAGCTCAGGGTTGAGGATGTATCTGATTGGACCCATTGTGAGATCTTTCAGTTGCCAGAGTGGAAGCTCCATAAATGCACTAACAGCAGAAAGGATCTGGTTTGGAGCTGGATAAACCCCTAATTGAATCCTTCCAGGTGGCCACTTGCTGGGTATGGGGCAGTGGGCAATTATTAATGTGAGTGAATATAAAATTGCATTCAGTTTTCAGAAAAGGACTTATTGATGTCCTATTATGTACCACACCCTGTGCTAAATGCTGGGGATGTGGTGTGAACAAGGCAGGTGTGCTTTGATGGAGGAGGTAAACAAATAAACATGCTACAGCCCCCACATTGGTATAGGAGAAAAAGACACTGTTGTGCCAGTACAAAGAAACCGTTCGGTGGAAACCAAATGTCATCCGGCTGCCCAGGGCCTCCCAAGGGGAATCCCATTTGCATCTAAACTTGATGGGGCTCCCAGCCTGCCCAGGAAAGAATAAATAACCCTCGGAGGGCTCCCTGTTGTTGGTGTAAGATTGTCTTCCCTGGATTTGAATTGGCGTGCAGCTATTTTGTGCTGCCAGTTAAATAGATTTTTAAGTGTTCTGGGTCTATGAAGTCTACAGAAAATTAATTTTGACTTGTGACAAAAAAACTCAACAAGACCTGTGTCTGAATAGAAGCCCAGCCCAGACATGAGCTGAGGGCATACCAAGTCATGACCACCATTTCTTGAGCATTTGCTTTGTTCCAGGCTGAGCTCTTTACAGACATCCCTTTAATCATATAAGGCTATGAGGTTGTTTGTCGGCTAGGACTCCCATTGTTGAAAAGGAGGATTTAATGTGAAGATACAAGGGTGTCATCTCTACTTCACTTTCGCATCTATTTCATCTTTCTCTCTCTGTCTGCTGACCACCTTCCTCTGTTTCTCAAACCATATGGTAGGGGGAATGTGACCAGCCCTGAGCCCCCAAGTCCAGGATCAGTGCAGAAAGTGCTAGATTTTCTCAGCCGCAAATCTAAAATGCTGGAGGAGGAACTTCCCAGGCCTGGTTTGAGTCAGATGTCACCTCACCTACTCCTCGCTCCTGACTGCCAAGGGCCCTGTGTGTGTCTTTTGGAGGCACATTCAGGGAGCTGTTGTAGTTAGGAAGACATCCCACATGGTTTCCAATACAGACAGGCATTGTTACTGCCTTTTACGGATGAGAAAACTAAGTCACAGAGAGGTTTCGTGACACACCCAAAATAATAATTAAATGGCAGAACAAGGTCAGACGCCAAAGACAGTGCTCTTCACTAGAACCCAGTACTGTCAGGCTGAGTCCACATTCTCAGAGCATCGTGTTGACTTCTCTCTGGGGCACCGAGAAATGAGCTTTTGAGGACACAGACTTGGGCTTTGTCTGGCCTGGCACTCATTGTCAAGATCTCAGCAGGGCACAACTGCTTTCAGGCAAGCTGCTTGCTACTGACAAGAGATTTTCACTTATTGAGGTATATGGGGTATCTACTTGGGTTCCAAACTGATTTGGTTTGAACTAAAAAGCTTGGCTCATGGCCTATCAAATATGCATTGTACATCTGCTTAACCATGAAAGTAAAGAATGCCCTCTCTTAAGAATGCATACCCTCGTATGTCCTATTGGATTAGTCCCTTTTTGGACATTAGGGTCACGTCGATCTGCTAATTTGCAACTGAATACCTCTTTGAAACTTTGATGAATATGTAACCTGGGCATGTTTAACGTATGTTCTTTGTTCTAAAAAGATATAAGACTGTACTGAAAATCATGCTTCTCTGGAATGTTTTCTAAGGCCTTACTGGGTTATAATCCTCACTCTGGCTCAAGTAAAACTTCCCTCATTTCTCTTCTCTATGGTTATTTTGCATTGATAGTATAGAGGATTCAGAGAACTCAGTCTGATCAAAGGCAGGACTCATCCACCCAAAAGTGCACCTTTGGGTTTCAGAGAGTTGAGGAACAATGTGCGGCCCCTAGTTCTGGCTGTTTACTCGTGCCACTCCAAGGCTGTGAGACTAAGCCCGATGCCAGTATGGCACCATGGATAGGAGTGAGGCTCTAGAGTATAACAGATCCGATTTCCATGCGGCTCCACTACTTGCCCCCTGTGTGACCTTAGGAAAATTAGTGTCCTTTTCTCAGCCTCACTTCTTCACCTGTTAAGTGGGCATCATGATTCCTAGCTCACAGGGTTGTCGGGCAGACTAAGTGAACATGTATGTACACACACCTCCTCCTGGCAGTGTCCTCAAAACCGGTGCTGCTACTATAATTAATTTCTGTGAAAGGGAATGTATGTCCTTCTATCTTCTGTAGCAGGGCACTGATAGACGGCTCGTGGAAAAGTTTATCAGTTCATTAAGGAAATATCACAAAAGAAAAATGAATCAGAACCTGTCCATATTTTATTGCTGGAAATTATACACTGAGCCACAAAGAGACTCCAGGGCTTAAGCTGGCGTTATTGTCACCTCAACGACTGTGGTGGGTTCGTGATCCCATAAGGAGGTCAGGAAGTTTAGTATTTGGCCAGTTTCGGTGTAGTCATTGGCTAGAGGAGGTTCAATTAAGTGACAAACAATCTTACATCACTTCTCCACAAGGTGGGAAAGAGCATACCAATTGTCTAGAGGGGACTGCTCCAGCCAAAGGGTTTCTGCTCCCCCTGAGAGCCTTTGCAAGGTGACGGGCTCATTCTCAGAATGACTAGTGAATAATCAGCTGCCCCAAACACCAGCTCTGCTGCTCCCTGTGCTCTGAGACTAGAGCATGAGTCCAAGGTTGAGGTGACTGGCGGGGACCGGAGGGTAAGATCTGGACACCATGAAGACGTTAAGCGTGTGTCCTCCCACCTAGACCTCTGTGTGCTGAACCAGACCTGGAGAATGTAGCAAGAGTCTGAGCTCAGGAGCCCGACCCCTGGGTCAGATCCCAACTCCAAGATAGTAGCTGTGGGACCCTGGACAAGTCACTGAACCTTGCGAAGCTCTGTGTCCTCCCCTGTAAGATAAAGATAAGAATAGTACCTGCCCCCCAGTGTTGGGGTGAGAATTCAATGAGATAATTATATTCAGAACTCAGCACAATGCCTGGGAGGGAGCAAGCACCCAACAAACGTTGCTGTTTTCAGGCTTATTGATAGTATTATTTTTAAAAGGAAATCCTATTTGTAACTAAATGTACCAGGTTTTAGCCTCAGAGTCACCACTGTGTGACCTTGGATAAGTCATGTCGTCTCTATGCATGGTACTCAATCTTCCTCCTTTCCAAGAAGAGTTGTTAGTTTAAAACTGACTGATGTGAGGGGCGGCTCCATGGGCTAGTGGTTAAGGTCTGTATGCTCCACTTTGGCAGCCCGAGTTCAGTTCCCTGGTGTGGATGTGTGTGGACCCACACCACCTGTTGCTGCTCATGCTGTGGTGGTGACCCACATATAAAAATAGAGGGAGATTGGCATAGATGTTAGCTCAGGGAGAATCTTCGTCAGCAAAGAAAAAAAAATCTGACTAATGTGAGAGCTTTCCCTTCACATGGACATGAGAAAGGAAGCTTCTCCTTGAAAGGAAATGAACTCTGTATTATTGAGCTCCTCTTACATGTGCAGAAGGCACCATGGTGAATACAGCAAGTGCAAGAGCAGAGGAGGCCCAGGACAGGGTGGGGAGTGCAGCTGAGGCACGAGCTCTGGAAAAGAAGAGGAGAGCCTGGGAGCAGATGTGGAGGTGGCACTGGAAATGCCCCCCTGCCCTCCTTCATGTGGAATGTCTTGTGTCTCCTGCCCTCCCCACTCCCTTCCCCTTCGTCCCATCTTTTTTTTTTTTTAAAGATTTTATTTTTTTCCTTTTTCTCCCCAAAGCCCCTCGGTACATAGTTGTATATTCTTCGTTGTGGGTCCTTCTAGTTGTGGCATGTGGGACGCTGCCTCAGCGTGGTTTGATGAGCAGTGCCATGTCCGCGCCCAGGATTGGAACTGACGAAACACTGGGCTGCCTGCAGTGGAGTGCAAGAACTTAACCACTCGGCCACGGGGCCAGCCCCCCCTTCTTCCCATCTTTGTACACATTGGGCCCTGACTTCATTCTATCTAGTTCCTTCTCCTGACATTAACACGCCATTGCTGCCTGAACTCACCAATCACCTTGTGAGTTTTGAGGGCGGCCCCTGAGCTCTGTGCTGAGTGGGGAGGGCTGCAAGGAGGAGGAAGACCCCCATGTCACGTTGCTGAGTGGAGTCTCCTTTGGTGACAACACAGATGCAAGAGATGGGCTGCGATTCTATCTTCCTCCCACTGAGCTGGGCAGCATGTGGAACCTGGGTCAAGGCACACGGATTTGGAAGCTTAAGCCCTGACAGGCAGCTGACCTTTCTGGATGACATGGGCCTGTGTTTACCATTGAGTAATGATGTATTTTCAAAGAGGTCTCTGAGCCAAGAGAAATAGCTTCTTCACCTAATTCTCAAGACTACTGAAGACTGGAGGGCACTTTGAACGACAGGGGCAATGGGGTGAGGAGACAGGGAACTGGCATTCATTGAGCACTTTTGTGTGCCAGATTTTACAACACACACGTAAACAAATCTTTTATATATTTACTTTTAAATAATATTATGTATATAAATACATATATATGTACGTATATACATACACGTGTGTGTATATATATATATATATATTTCCACCCCCTATAGAGATCAAAAGTCTTCTCAGGGGTCATCTCCACTTCACACCAGAAGAGAGAGTAACTCCCCAGGTTACACAGCTTCTTAATTTACCCAAGGTTTTCTGACTCCAAATCTGAAGCTCTCTCCTCCACATGACCTTGTTTATGCCTTTTCCTTCCACACTCTCATTCTCCAGACTTCACATCCAAACATTAATATTACAGGGCTCAGTGCTGGTCTAGGAACAGAGAAAGGCATCCTCTTTTCTTTCCTCTCCCCCCAATCTCCATAGAACTATCTAGAATTCCTTGTTTGATCACACTACCTGAAATCCAAACAAGGAGACATTGTCTTGGGTAAATAAGCCTCCAGCCATGTTCCCATGCGAGGAAAACCCCACATCTGAGTATCACAACCTTCTTTCCTTCTTCTGCTTTGTACAGAGTCTTTCAGCCTTTACTACATGTTCTCAGAAATAGTGATCCAGCTTTTAGTATAAGTTTCATTGTTTCTTTTGCGAAGCTGTTTGGAAGAACATTCATTTTATAAGGATGACTCTGGAATGTTGGTCACTAAGGACAGGTCTATTCAACTTTGGCCACAATCAGGAAGGCGAACTCTGTATGAGGGGCAGACTCACTGACCAAACTCATTGCTTCTTCCTGAGAGCACAGCAGATTACAGGTCCCAGCTTTCCTTGCAGGTACCTATGGCCGTGAGACTGGGTTCTAGGCAATGGAATGTGAGCAGAAGCGCTGTGCACCACTTCTGGCGCGAAGACCCTAACTGCCCTCCCCCACCCCTGCACAGTCCTCCATTCTCTTCTTCCAGTACTAGGCTGAAGCACACTGGCAAATGGTCCTGGAAGCCAAGTGTCAAAGCGGGTGAATGCCGCAAGATAGAAAGAGCCTGGTCCTCAAGTTTCCGCCTGAAAGAAGACTGGCAGCTGTTCAAGAGACCTATTTTGGATTTCATCCTAGAGAGGAATAAACCTCAATGGATTAAGCCAGTAAGATATGGGGGGAGGGGGTTACTTTTGCAGCAGCTAATTCATACAATGTAAACTCTAATTAGTCACATCACTTTTCACAAATCTGTTTGATCTCTTGTCCCTATCCACCTCGGCCCCCCACCGTACCCTACCGCTGACCTCCTAGAGTAGGTACTTTCTGGGAATCTAATTTCTTGAAGTCACTGTTAATTTTAGTGCAGGTGTTATAGAATACTACATTCTTTTCGGTTTAAGGAGTGCCGGGCAACGCTGTAACTCAGATGTAGCTTTATTCCTTCCTTAAAGGCTGGTGAGGCTCAGGACTTTGGGGTTACAGCACTGTGCATTTGATTGGCACAGGAGAGGGAATATCGGAGAGCCCTGGGATTTCACCATGAGACAGAGAAAGAGAAGCTCATGGAAGAGGAGAAAAAGGGGACAGTGGGCCAATGTCTTAGTTTGGACCAGCTTGAAATAAGTATAGATTTCGGGGCCACCAGTGACTTTTCATTGCATGGATCCAAAGGTACAACTCGGAAAGCAACTGCCTCCCCAGGCGGCATCAGGTAGCCTTTAGGCTCCAGGGACATTGCAACTCACTGTCAGGGGAACTGGTGCTATTCTCCCAACCCTCCCTTAGAAGTCCCTTCTTTATGTCTCAAAGTTTCAGGAGGAGCCAAGACCCATAGCCTCTATTTTAGGGACTGTTCAATCAGCTTGGCACAGAGACTGTATCATTGATCCAGGTCCTTCAAGCTCTTGGTGCCACAAACAATAACCAAGATCCTGTAACAAGTCACTCACCAAGTGTTCAGAAACTGTTTAGTGTCGATTCCTAAGGCCCCAACACTACACATGCTTCCCACTGTGGGAGAGTGATGAATGCAGTCGCTTTCATACTGGTTGACTGGAGTTATACACCCAGATAAATATACATCCTGCGTTTCTATTGTTGCAGGTGGTACAGGAAAAAGAGGAGGTTTTGCAGCCATGAAGATCTGTGTTTAAATGCACGTTCTGCTACATCCTGGCAATGTGACCTTGACAATTAATCTCTCTAGGTTTGTTCTTCAAGAATTAGAGGCAAAGAAAACTCAACTCCTGGGTCTGTTGTAAGGGTAAGGATATAATGTAGGGAAAATATCTAATATCTAATATTATATCAAATAAAATATTTTCCTTCTCCTTCAGATGTGTTCCTTATCCTCAGTTAGGTTTTAAACTCTCAAAGGTAACAGGTTATTCTTTACAACCTCTACAGAATGCCAGTACTATGAATAGAACTACAATTTAGTTGTCACTACCTTGGGTATCTTCCTTCAGACCAGAGGCCCAACAGGGCCCTCAGCCCCTCTACTAGCTCCTGAGATCATTCGTGTTGGGGCGAGCTAAGGTTCCGTTCCTTGTGCCCTGCACAGAGGGTTCCAGTATGAGGTGACATTCAGGCTACACGAGTGGCATTAGCCAAGTTCCAGTGTGCGGTAGACCAGAGGAGCCTTGGCTGGAGTGAGGGAAGGTGGAGGTTGGAGCCAATCACAGGGAAATGCACATGGAGGGGTTGGACTTAAATAGGAGGAGAGATCGTTTTTTCCATTGTTATAGAGGATAAAGCAGAAGCAGTGGGTACAAGTAGACGGGGTAGAAGAGGAGGGAATTTTTGTAGACTTGCAACTATTTTCCAGAGGAAGGATGTGGTGAGGTAGCCAGTGAGACCCGCATGGTGGAGGTTGGAGTGAGAAATAGATGAGACGGAGATTTGAGGAAACGGAAGAAGTATGAAATAGTCATACTGGAGGGTCAGAAGTCAATTTTCTAGGGAAATGTGGTGAGATTTCGAGGCAGTATTGAGTGCCTGGGCTGGACTTTGGCTTAGGAGAAGGATGAAACAGGTAGGGTGGAGCCAAGTCACCCCAGCCAACCCCAGTTGAATCAGCCAACCTCAGATGCATGATTGAGTTCAGCCAAGATCATCAGAATTGCCCAGTTGAGTCCAACGTAGAACCGTTGACCCCCGAGCCAACTCACAAATCCAGGAGAATGATTGTTATTTTAAGTCAATGAGTCTTGGGGAAGCTTGTTATATATACATTCTTACTGTGACTATAAATATCTGATATAAATAGGGTAAGGATAAGCATAAGGGGACAGAGTTGATATGAGGGGTGATGGATAATGGAAAAGAGACAGGTTCAATGGGTTGGAGTTACATACTTGTTGGAGGTGGAGGTACTAATGTAGGTGAGCTAGAATCTTACATAGAAATAATGACTCAGTTTGGATAATGCCACAGAAATAATTTTATTCAGAAGGGGCCGCCCGGTGGCCAAGTGGTTAGCTTTGCGCACTCCCCTTCAGCGTAACAGGATTTCACCGGTTTGGATCCTGGGCGCAGACGTGGCTCCCCTTGTCAGGCCATGCTGAGGCGGCGTCCCACATGCCACAGCTAGAAGGACCCGTAACTAAAAAATATACAACTATATACTGGGGGGATTTGAGGAGAAGAAAAGCAGGGGGAAAAAAGGAAGATTGGCAACAGTTGTTAGCTCAGGTGCCAATCTTTAAAAAAAAAAAAAGAAAAAGGATAATCTTGGAAGCAGTCACCCCATGATACTCCAAGCAATTGCCAGAACTGAACACTGAAGCCAAAGTTAATTTAGATCCTCATTCCGTGGTACTGGGGCTCCAGGAACAGAGAGGAGCCAAGAAGGGTAGTAGGAAAGAGTGTTCTCCTCCTTGGTATTAGAATAAACATGACTTTTGGGAATAGTCACTGAATCAATTTAAGACTCATTGATCATCCAAAGGAATAAGGAAGTCTTCCTCCTACAACACAAAGGGAATTATGTCACTTTCCAGAAATGCCTGCTCTTTGCTACCAATCAGCTTTCTCCACCTGCCACCCAGACTTCAGTTAACACAGGGGTGGTTGGGGTCCCTTCTGTGCTGTAAAGGCCGCCAGGGACCCATGTTTCCCATACACAGCTCTCTATCTTATACTCACGTCTTCAACAGTGGTTTGGCAGGAGTGGTCTCAACCATGGCTGCAGCATTTTTGTCCCCTGGGAGAAGATCCATTTCCTGAACACAGTTCAGCACAAAGTCCAACAGTTCCTGGAGGCAGCCTTGGACAACTTCTAGGTCTTGCTCCATCTGAAAAACAAAATATTCTTTTCAGAACCCAGACCACCTTTGTAGAAGGGAGTGGGACCTGGTGTTGAGAGAGAGAGAGGGCTGAATTGCCTCTGTCCCTTGTGGACCTTTAGCCTATTCCCTTCTTGACACCCCCCATCTTCTCCCCTCTCAACCTTGAGGGCACACAGTACTGTTTTGTCCATGGGATAACGAACTGATGGCCTGCAGCTGCAGCATCCTGGGAGGAGAGGAGATTGCATTGCTGCTAACTCCCTTCTTTTTGTTTCTTCTGGGACTAAATAATTAAATCTCAGATTACAACAGAACTAGACTCCCACCAGTTCCATGTGCCTTCAGATGCCAGTTAACAGTGAGTCCCACAGCCTGCCCATGCTCCCCGTCTGAAAGAGAACCCCAGTCCTGTAGTTGTTCTCCCCATTCCTGGCTTCAGTTCCCTCCCACCCTGTTCCCTCTCCACAAGGAGCCCCTATTATAATTTCTTGGGTTTCCTTCTAAAGATAGTCTCTATATTTATCTATCTATCCTTCTATCTATCTATCACCTATGTGTGTGTGTTCTGATAATAATCTGATTCTTTTAACTTAATATTTGGATTAATGTCAAGATCATTTGACTATGTTTTGGCCTGATACATATTTGGTTGAATTCAGGATACATATTTGGGTTGTTTTCTGATCTCTTCATTTTATAACTCTTTTATATCTGTTCCTTGTTTTAACACATACCATATAATTTTATATTAATTGTGGAGATAGGCAATTAAAAATTTGCCCTTCCTAGCATCACAATGTGTCCTTGTTGATAGACACACGTAATAACATGAAACACGGGTCTATTCACCAGTAATTTACCTTCAATCGCAGTCATCCGTATACTGTCTTTCCTCTGACACACCATTGGTAGAAGACAATTGGGCAGTAGAAAGCAACAGTTGCTACTGAGTTTGCATTCCTTTGGCAGAGATGCAACAATATTCTCCCACATCCAGATGCGAGAAGATATTAGATGGATTGCTGTATTGTACTTGCCTTTGGAATTTCTTCCTCCATTTTCACTCTGAATATTTATTTTCCACTAGCTTGTAACATCATAATATTGATTGGTGCAAGTAATGTATTATTCATGCCATCTGGTTTAATTTCATTAGTGTGACTAACATTGGTGATCAGTCTAAAGAGATACCATTACGTCAAGAGCTCTCGGGATCGGCTTGCTCTTTTTGAGGAAGCTGCCTGGCCCCTAGGCCCAGGCTCCCTCTGCAGTCCCACATGGTGAAACTGACCCTGAAATGAAGAGCACATCTCCAAATTTCAAGGAGTCACTCCTGACCTGACTGGAGGCTCCCCAGGTTCCCAAAGCATCAAAGTTAGTCTTTGAGGATCAATGAAGTAGATCCAAGAAACTGATCAAGACCCCACAGGGGCTTCTAGCAAAACACAGGAAGACTCTGGAGAAATGTGTGATGCGCTTTGGTTGGCTGCTCAGCTGTTACCAGGAGTTTCTCTGATTCTGTCCAGGGACCTCTCTGAGGCTTTGTTTCCTCATATGTAAAGTGGAGGCCTTGGATCCAGCACGGGAAATGAAGTTTGTTCTCCAGTGTCTCCAGCCGGGTGGGATGTCTACAATGTACCTGCTGACCTGGGAGAAGGTTAGCACAATCCGCCATGTTTCTGTTAGCTGTCATTAGTTTATGGTGAGAGGGTTGAAGACTTCTTGTCCCCACTCATAGCAATTTAGTCACGTATTACATCTGTTGATTCCTTACTATATATAAAGTATAGAGGTATGTTATTCAGGAAATACAAAGATGTAAGAGAGGGTCGTTACCTTCAAGAAGCTTAGAGCCTAACAATGGAGATAAGACTTAGTTTAAAGTACTAGAAACAAACCAATTTGTGATAAGTGTCCCAAGAAAGGTACATCCAAAGGACTGAGGGGCACAGAGGAGAGAAGATGTTACTTCCAATGGGATTAATTAGAAAAGCTGGGTCTTGAAGTACAAGGATTTCTATAAGGCAGAATTGACCGGGGATGGTAGAGTGTTGTGAGACAGAAAAGAACTCCTAGCAAAAGTTCACAAGGGGAAAATGCAACAGGGCAGGGCCAGGGAGAGGCGCATGAAGCACATAGGGCACAAAGTTTAAGGAGGTGCTTGCACAGCACTGAGAGTGAACTCCTTCAATTTTGCACCCGAGGTGCCTCACCTTGTCACTCCACACCCTGAAATACAAGGAATCTAGGAGGAATGGAAAATGGAAGGCTGGATAAGTGTTAGGGAAGAGTTGGAAGCTGAGCAGAAAATGTAGGCAGGAGGTAAAGCTACATTGGGCAGATCTTGAGGACCTGAGGAGTGTGGATTTCCTTTGGGAGAACAAGAGAGGGATATGGTTGCAGTTTACTTGTGAAGATTATTCTGGTGGGAGAGCAGAGAATGGACCAGGATTCAACAAGCTCACAAACTTCAGAAGGAAGAGAGGGGCAGGGAGAGCTGCTGGGAAGCCATTGTGCTGTCCAAGATGGGGAAGTCAGGGCTGGAAATACAGTCTGGCCACGAGGGTGGAGAGGAAGGAACACATGCAAGAGACAATTTCTGGAATGGACAGAATTTAGCAACCAGTTTAGTGTAGAGGAAAGAGTAAAGTAGGGAGAGAAGTAGCAGTTGAATGCAATAATCTTTAGGGAGAAGAGAAAGATACAGTGAAGAGAATCTAGGATAGGAAAGTTTGAAGATTGATGAAGTGGGAAACAATGTCAGATGCTGCAGAGGATAAAGCCTTTGACTCCTGAAGAGAGTCAAGAGATTTGTCAACAGAACGTGGGAGTGAAGTTTCAGGAGAGGGCTGGGGGCAGGAATGACTCTAATCAGTCTTCACGGGGTTAAGGAGTGAGTTATGGGGAAGTAAGAGCAGAGAACTCAGATTACTCCTTTGAGAATGTTGGTGGTAAAAGGAATAAAAGAGATTCAAATGATTTGTGTTTCACATGATTAAGGCAATGTTTTCTCTAGGTGATCCAATGTACTTTTAGCAAGAGACAAAGAAGCTGGTGGAGAGGGAGATGCAGGGGAGATAAAGAGTCGATGATGAGGGGGCAAAGGGAAGAGTGGAGAGTCCAGATGGAGAGGTGACCCAGGGAAAGGAAGAGAGAAAGCGGAGGCAGAAGAAGAGAGATTCTGCCATCAAGATGGGTCCCTGCAATGGCTCCTTAACTAGAATATCTTTCCTTCGCTCCTTTCTTCCCCTCCTGCCCCTGCACGCACTGGTCCGTGATGTCCTACTTTCTGGCTCCCTCATTCAAAGAGGAAAGGAGCTGCCTTCTGCTGGACTCACCCAAATGTTGAAAGGGTCTCAGTGCAGCCTGAAGCTCCTGTACCTCTAAGCTGACGGTGATGAGGGTCACAAGGAGGAGGAATTTCTCAACTTAATGTTGCTGTCATAAGTCTTCAGTAAAAATACAGCAGGGCTGAGAGCAGTGGAAATTTATGCTCTTCCACCCACTGAGCTGCAATGCAAGGCCAGGGCTGGGAGGGACTAGGGACTCTAGGAGTCTAAGCCCTGACCAGAAACTGACATGAGGAGAACTCACACTTCACACTGTGTGAACCCTGGGTACTGCCGTGTTGTTTCCTAAGCAAGTGTCTGAGCCAAAGGACGCCCAGCTCCTCTGACAGACAAATAAGCCTCCTAAACTAGGAAAGCCTTGAATGACTGAGAAAGGAGGTGTGTGTGGGCTCTACCTCTAATTATGTACTTTCATTCATTCATTCATTTTTCAACACAAGTAACAAATGTTTTCTCTAGGTCAACAATGTGGTAGGCATCAGGAATACGTCCTTATTGACATCACAATCTAGGAACTGGGTGCTGGCTGAGGACGATGCAGAGCCCTCTTTCACCTCCTCCCTCCCTGCCGTGGGCCCCAGCGCCTCTGGTACTGGGGGCAGGAAGAGGCAGTAGGAGAGCCAGCAGGGGTGCTCCCAAGTCACCTTCTGGTGATGCAGAGGCGGCCTTGGGCTCCTTCTGGCTGGTCTGATTCTTTCTATGCCTGGGACTTAGCAGGTGTGGTGGTCTTTGCCTATAAGACACACGTAAGTTTCTGGGGATGGAGTTGCACTTAATTGTGTCCGCTTTCATTTCTGAGAACCCAAACTCCAGATACATGTTAAGCTCTTCCAGGATGTCTGTCTTCGTGTAGCACTGGGGTGGGAGTGGGGCGGGGCTGCAGTAGCCAGCCAGCTGGGGAGTGAGATTTCATTTCCCCTCTTCATTTAGCACTTCTCATCTAGATTAGTGATTTTCTGAATCACACGCTCCCCTTGTTTTTTTTTTTAAGAATATGCCCTTTTCCCTCCCAAGTGGCAGCAGGAATAGGGGTAGGCATGTATAACTTTTTACCATGAGTAGTATGTCCCATAAGATGTCTTACTTCATGTGAGAGAAAGATGGCAGGATTGGTTGGGAATGGCAGGACCTGTTTGCAGCCTCTTAATAAGGCCCTGGGGAGATGGTTGACTTTTCTTTGAAAGTGGAGGACTTGATGCATTACCAAGGGCCTTGGTTCCTGATTCTGGAGCTACAGGAAGAGACTCTCCCTGTTATGCTTCATTTGTCACAGTCCCTGAAATGCTACCAGTTAGAGGTCCCTTGGGCAAACAACTGACTTCATAAATTGCTAATTCCCCCGGGTGGGCTTAAGGGTACAGTTACACATTATTCATAAAGCACTTTTAAAGACTGCCTTAACTCCAGCCTGCCTATCCCAAAGCTGAGATGGTTGGTGTCTCATTTCTGTAACAGGGTCAGAGCCAGAAAGAAATTTTTAGAGATCCGAAACGCTAAAAAGAGTATTGTAGTAATATTCTTAATATATAATTACAAACTTTCAAAAAAATGCTAACTATTTTTTGAAATTGCACAAAACTCACAGGGATGTTGAAATTCAGTTTGTTTCTTTTTTGCTGTCCTCTTTTCTCATCTTATTTTGGGTGCCCTGTTCTGCTGGAGTCCTAAGAACGTGCTTAGTTAGTCCTTTGCGTTACTCAGGGCTGAGCGGGGTCTTCAGAGCCCCTTCTTCCTTCCTTCCTTCTTTCCTTGCATTCTTCCTTCCTTCCTTCCTTCTTGAGGTGACACTGGTTTATAACATTCCCACTCCCACTGAAAGCCTTTACGAGGTGAGGGGCTCATTCTCAGAATGACTAGTGAATAACCAGCTGCCCCAAATACCAGCTCTGCTGCTCCCTGTGCTCTGAGACTAGAGCGTGAGTCCAAAGTTGAAGTGACAAGAAGGGACCACAGGGTAAGATCTGGACACCATGAAAACGATAAGCGTGTGCCCTCCCACCTAGACCTCTCTGTGCTGAACTAGACCTAGAGAATGTAGCAAGAGTCTGAACTCAGGAGCCCAACCAGCGGATCAGACCCCGACTCCAGCTTAGTAGCAGTGTGACACTGGACAAGTCACTGAACCTTGTGAGGCTCTGTGTCCTCCCCTGTAAGATAAAGATAAGAATAGTACCTGCTCCCCAGTGTTGGGGTGAGAATTCAATGAGATAATTATATTCAGAACTCAGCACAATGCCTGGGAGGGAGCAAGCACCCAAAAAATGTTGCTGTTTTCAGGATTAATGACAGCATTATTTAAAAAAAGAAGTCTTACTTACAATTAAATGCACCAAGTTTAAGCCTCAGAGTAACCACTGTGTGACCTTGGGTAAGTCATGCCCTCTCTATGAACAGGACTCAAGTTTCCTCATCTCTAAGAAGAGTTATTAGAGTAAAACTGCACTGATGTGTAGGTTTCCCTTTACATGGACATGAGAGAGGATGTTTTTCCTTGAAAGGAAATGAACTCTGTATTATTCAGCTCTGCTTACATGTTCAGAAGGCACCATAGTGAATACAGCGAGTGCAGGAGTAGAGCAGGCCCAGGGCAGGGTGGGGAGTGCAGCTGGAAGGACAAGCTTTGGAAAAGAAGAGAAGAGCCTGGGAGCAGATGCAGAGGTGGCACTGGAGATGTCCCCCTGCACTTCTTCATGTGGAATGTCTTATGTCCCCTGCCCTTCCCACTCCCTTCCGCTTCTTCCCATATTTGTACACACTGGGCCCTGACTTCCTTCTATCTAGTTCCTTCTCCTGACACTAACAGGCCATTTGCTGCCTGGACTCACCAATCACCTTGTGAGTTTTGAGGGCAACCCCTGAACTCTGTGCTGAGTGGAGAGGTCTGTAAGGAGGAGGAAGCCCCCATGTCATGTTGCTGAGTGGGGTCTCCATTGGTGACAACACAGATGAAAGAGATGGGCTGCGATTCTATCTTCCCTGCAGTGAGCTGGGCAGCATGTGGAACTGGGGTGAAGTCATATATATTTGGCAACTTGAGTCCTGACAGGCAGCTGACCTTTCTGGATGACATGGACCAGTGTTTACCATTGAGTAATGATGTATTTTCAATCAAGTCTCTGAGCTAAGAGAAATAGGTTCTTCCTCCTAATACTTAAGGCTACTGAAGACTGGAGGACACTGTGAATGACAGGGGAAATGGGGTGAGGAGACAGAGACCTGGCATTTATTGTGCACTTTGTGTGCCAGATTTTACGGCACACACACACACACACACACACACACAAATCTTTTATATAAAAATATGTATTATCTACACCCCTTTTAAAGATTAAGGTCTTCTCAGGCATTATCTCCTCTTCACACAGGAGGAGATAGTAACTCCCCAGGTTACACAGCTTCTTAATTACCCAAGTCTTTTTGACCACAAATCCCATGCCTGCACATGACACTGTTTACATCTTTTCCTTCCACACTCTCTTTCTCCAGATTTCACATCCAAACATTAATAGTACAGGGCTCAGGGCTTGGTCTAGGACAGGGACTAGCATCCTCTCTTTTTCTCCCCCTAATCTTCATAGAATGATCTAGAATTCCTCGTTTGGTCACACTACCTGAAATTCAAACAAAGAGAGATTCCCTTGGGTGAATAAGCCTCCTGCCAAGTTCTGATGTGGGGTAAACCCCATATCTGAGTATCACATCTTTCCTTCCTCCTTCCGCCTTGTGCTGAATCCTCAAGCCTTCTTTATTACAGGTTCTCAGAAACATTGATCCAGCTTTTGGTATAAGTTTTCATTGTTCCTTTTGCAAAGCTGTTTGGGAGAACAATCATTTTACAAGGATGACTCTGTGTAATCTTGGTCAGTAAGGACAGGTCTATTCAACCTTGGCCACAATCGGGAAGGCCAGCCTCCATATGGGTGTCAGACTGACTGACCAAACTCTTTTCTTCTTCCTGAGAACACAGCAGGTTACAGGTCCCAGCTTTCCTTGCAGGTAGCTATGGCCGTGAGACTGAGTTCTAGGCAATGGAATTGAGCAGAAGCACTGTGCACCACTTCTGGGTCGAAGACTGTAACTGCCCTCCCCCACCCCTGCACATTCCTCCATTCCCTTCTTCCTATTGCCAGGCTGATCACATACATAGGCAGATGGTCCTGGAAGCCAAGTGCTGAAGTTGGTGAATACAAGATTGGAGCGCAGACCCCAAATTTCCACTGCAGGAAAGCTGCTTGGTGTTCAAGAAGACCCATTTCGGATTTCATACTGGAGAGGAATAAACCTCAAAGATTAAGTCAGTAAGATTTGGTGGTGGTGGTGGGGGGGGTGATTTGTTGCATCAACTACTTCATACAGTGTGAACTCTAATTAGTCCCATCACTTTTGACAAACTCTTTTTATCTCTTCCTCCTATCCATCATGCCCATACCTTGCCGCACACACACACACACACACAAACACACACACACAGACACACACACATACCCCGACACTGCCCTCCTAAAGGGAGTGGGTCCTTTTTGGGAATTCTAATTTCTTGAAGTTAGCATTAATTTTTCCTGAATAATGATGGTGGTGCAGCTGTTATGGAATTCTACATTCTTATTCTTTAAGGAGTGCCAGCCCATGCAGTGATTCAGATGTAACTTTGTTCCTTCTTTACAGGCTGATGAGGCTCGAGGACTTTGGGGTTACAGCACTGTGCATTTGATTGGCATAGGAGAGGGAATGTTTGAGAGCCCTGGGATTTCAGCATGAAACTGAGAAAGTGAAGCTCAATGAAGAGGAAGAAAAAGTGGAGGATGGACAAATATCTTGGTTTGGACTAGCTTGAAATAAGCACAGATTTTGGGGCTGCCAGTGACTTTTCATTGCATGGATCCAAATACACCAGTCAGAATGCAGCTGCCTCCCCAAGCAGCATCACGTAGCCTCTAGACTCTGGGGACATTGCAACCCACTGTCATGGGAGATGGTGCTATTCTCACAATGCCCCCTTAGAGGTCCCCTCTTTACCTCTCAAAGTTACAGGAGTAGCCAAGACCCATAGCCTCTATTTCAAGGACCGTTCAATCAGCTTGGCACGGAGACTGTATCATTGATCCAAGTCTTTCAAGCTCTTGGTCCCGCAAACATTAACCAAGGTCCTGTAACTAGTCACTAAACAAGTGTTAGGAAACCCTTTAGTGTCAGTTCTCAAGGCCCCAACGCTACATGTGCTTCACACTGTGGGAGAGTTGTGAGTACAACTGCTCTCAAAGTGGTGGACTGGAATTAAATTCACAGATAAATATACGTCCTGCATTTTCATGGCTGGAGGTAGCAGAGTGTAGGAAAAGCAGTGGGTTTTGGAGCCACAAATATCTGGATGTAAAATCAGGTTCTACTACATCCTGGCAATGTGACCTTGACAGTTAATCTCCCTAGGTTTCTTCATCAAGAATTAGAGGCTCAGAATGCTCAACTCCTGGGCTGTTGTAAGAATAAGGAAGTAATGTAGGGAAAGTGTCTAACACCTAATGATCTATCAGATAAATATTTTCTTTCTCCTTCAGATATGTTCCTTATTCTCAGTTAGGTTTTAAACTCCCAAAGGTAACAGGCTATTCTTTACACCCTCTATGGAGCGCTGGTACGGTGAATAGAGCTGCAATGTATTTGTCCCTACCTTGGGCACCGTCCTCCAGACCAGAGGCCCAACAGGGCCCTCAGGTACTCTACTAGATCCTGAGATCATTTGTGTTGAGGTGTGCTAGCACCCCATTCCTTATGCCCTGCGTGGAGGGCTCCACTATGAGGTGACATTCAGGCTACATGAGTGGCATTAGCCAAGTTCCAGGGTGTGGAAGGCCAGAGGAGGCTTGACTGGAGTGCTGGAGTGAGGGGAGGTAGTGGTTGGAGCCAATCACAGGGAAGAGGGAGGCTGCTCCCTGAGGAGAGAGTTGGGGTGGGCAGAGGTGAGGAAGCAGAGAAGCAAGTCCTGACACCTAGTGGTGACTGGGATTTCAGCTGTGGAGTGGATGGTACCTGGATTGAAGAATGGAGTCCAGGCATAGTTGGATGACAATTATGGAGTGATCCAGGAACAAGGGAGACAACTATGACCCTGGAGGGTATAATTAGAGGAGTGAAGTCCTTGATTAGATAAGAAACATTCAAAATATAATTGGCGGGGTTGGACTGAAGTAGGAAGAGGGATCATTTTTCCCATTATTACAGAGGATGAACTAGGGTCACTTGGTACAAATAGAGATAAAACAGGAGGGAACTTTTTCAGACTTGCAAGTATTTTCTCAATGAAGGATGTAGCGAGATAGTCAGTGAGACCTGCATGGTGGAGGCTGGAGTGACACGTAGATGGGATGGAGATTTGAGGAAAGAGAAGTATGGAAGAGTCATCTTGGAGAATCGGAAGTGAATTTTATAGGGTTATGTGGTGAGATTTCTAAGCAGATGGAGTGCCTGGATTGGTCTTTGGCTTGGAGAAGGATGAAACAGCCAAGTCGCCCCAGCCAACCCCAGTTGAATCAATCAACCTCAGATGCATGAGTGAGTCCAGCCAAGATCAGCAGAGTTGCCCAGTTGAGCCCAGCCTAGATACACCGACCCCCTAGCCAACACACAGATCTGGGAGAATGATTGTTATTTTAGGCCAAGAGTTTTGCAGTAGCTTGTAATACATTGTTTTTGTGACTATAAATATCTGATATAAGGAGTTAGGATGAGGGGGACAGAGAGGATATGAGGGGTGAGGGATAATGGAAATGAGACATGTTCCACAGGTTGGGTTTAAATACTTGTTGGAGATGGAGATACTGTAAGTGAGCTAGAATCTTACATAGAAATCATGACTCTGGCTGGATAATGCCACAGAAATAATTTTATTCAGAAGAAGAATAATTTTGGAAGCAGGTACCCCATGATACCTCCAACAATTGCCAGAACTGAGCACTCAAGCCAAAGTTGATTGAGATCCTCATCCTGTGGTACTGGGGTTCCAGGAAGGGAGAGTGGCCAGGAAAACATAGTGGGAAAACCCATTACCAGGTATTGGAAGAAAGATGACATTTGTGAATGGTCACTGAAGGAGGCTAAGCTTCATTGATCACCGGAAGGGATAGGGAAGTCCTCCTAAAAAAGAAACATAATCATGACACTTTCCAGAAATGCCTGCTCTTTGCTCCCAACCAGCTTTCTTCACCTGCCACCCAGGCTTCAGTGAGAAGAGAGGTGGTTTGGGTCCCTCCTGTGCTGTAAAGGCCATAGGGCCCCATGTTTCCCATACACAGCTCTCTATCTTATACTCACGTCTTGAACAGTGGTTTGGCAGGAGTGGCCACAACCATTGCTGCAACATTTTTGTCCCCTGGGACAAGACAAGTCTCCTGAACACAGTTCAACACAAAGCCCAAAAGTTCCTGGAGGCAGCCTTGGACAACTTCCGGGTCTTATTCCAACTGAAAAACAAAACAGTGTTTTCAGAACCCAGACTGCCTCTGTAGAGGGAGTGGGACCTGGTGTTGAGAGAGAGAGGGCAGAAGTGCCTTGCTCCCTGGTGGACCTTTAACCTCTTCCCTCCTTGACACCCCCCATCCTTCTCCCCTCTCAACTTTGAAGGCACACAGTACTGTTTTGTTCATGGGAAAATGAACTGATGGCCAGCAGCTGCAGCATCCTGGGAGAAGAGGAGATCGCATTGCTGCTAACACACTTCTTTTGTTTCTTCTGGGACTAGACAATTAAATCTCAGATCACAAACAGCCAACCTCTCACCAATGTATCTGCCTTCAGGTGCCAATTAAAACTGACTCCCACATCCTGTCCCTGCTCCCTGCCTGAAAGAGAACCCCAGTCCTGCACCTAGTGCTACTGAAAGTGGGTTTTATGAATCTGCAGCTTCAGAATCCCCTGGGAGCTTGCTAGAAACTCAGATCCCTGAGCCCCACCACAGGCTTACTGACACAGGACCTCTGGGGCTGTGTTCTAGCCATCTGAGTTTCATAAGACTCCCAGGTGATTCTTATGCATGTTGACGTTGGAGAACCCCTGTTATACAGCACCACCAAAAAGGACTACCCTATCAAGTTGGGGCACGGCAAATGCAGGCTGGCTCTTACACTTGTGAGGCAAGTGAAGTAGATCTGATGGGTGATGATTTTCTACTCTATGAGGGAAGAGACCTCCTCCCTCTGTGGGATTCCCTTACGCACTCCTCCACCTCCCATACCTCACCTCCCAAAATGTCTGATGGTGGCCCTGGAGCCTTAGGTAATGTATAGGTGTGTTAGCAAGCTGTTCTTTGGCTGATACACACAGTCCTAACTCCTCTACATCCCCCTCCTTCCCAGTCCACTTTCATGCACCCACCAAACTTGTGGTGGTTTCAATCAATCGCTACCTTTCAGTCAGGAAAGTAAGGAAATGAAGGTTCTGTGGTGAAACAGCAGCTGTCAGCCACTGCTGCAAGCAGCAGCCTGGGCAGGCGTAAATATTGGTGGAATGAATGAACAGACTATCGTGTCACAGCAGTGTGAACGTGTGTTTGGGTACAAGAAACAGGGTAACTTGTCCATAAACACGTTCTTTCCAGCCCTTGCAGAGGAATAATTTGGTGTTTTAATAGTATTTCCAGCTTTTCAAGTTTACAAATTCTTCCAAAACAAGTGTTATTAATCTGTCTTCACGACCTTCTAGACAGGGAGGAAGGAGCATCTTTTCTAATTCTCACAGAGGCTACCACTGGCCCCAGCTGTAGCCACCTTCTCTCTCTTTCTGTGCAGGGGGCCTGGTGGCCATGTCCCGGCAGGGCTAAGCATTCAGTGGGTCAGAGATGCAGAGGGCAGGGCTTGCTGCTTTTACCTTGGTCTTGGGCTGGCCGGCAGACACGGCCGCATCCATTGCCAACACACAGACGTCCTACACCAGAGTCCTGGTGTGTTTGGCATTGATCCACACAGACACCTACCACTAGAAAAGTTCAGCTGAAAACTGTTAATCCTGGCAGGATAGCAGGGGAAGGTTGTGAGGGGGCTTATTTGTTTTAGCCTTTTGTCCAATTCAAAATATGTAGCTAGGATATCTACATAGTTTTCATGATTAAAAATGTACTACATTTTTATTTTTAAGAGATAAACAGTACTCAACTATATAAAGTAAAAAGTAACTCTCCCTTTTCCTCAACCCATCAAGTCCACTTCCCGGGAGGTAGCTTCTATTTCCTGTGGCTCCTTCTGGAATTTTCTCTGTGCTTTACAAATATAAGTACAAGCACATCATTAACACACATACGTTTTCATAAAATGTTAGTAGATGTTTGTCTACTAAATTACAGTTATGTGAGGTGAGGCTATGCCTTGTTTTCGGGTTGAAAGACATCTTCGTTAAGCAGTTTAGCAATACACATCAGAAGCTTTCAAATGCATATTTGGCCATTCCATTTTTAGGAATTTATCCTAAAGAAATATGATTTAGCACAAGGACATTTATCTTGTACTAGTTATTAAAAAGTGTCCCAACATGACAGGTTATCTCAATCTGTAAGAGGAGAAGAATGTGTGGAAAATAAGGCATATCCCTCTACTGGAAAGCAGTGAGCCATTTAAAACGTGTGGTAGAGTTCTATTTATTGATTAGAGATGATGTCATGACACCATGTTTGTAAAATCACATACATACGCTGTTTTCCTACATCATTGTTGGTTTATCTGTTTACCAGTATTACCGTGTGGTGGTCTAGTGGTAAAGATTTGAGGATTTCACTGCTGTGGCCCAGGTTTGTTTCGTGGGCAGGGAACCACACCACCCTTCTGTCGGTTGTCATACTGTGCTGGTGTGTGTTGCTGTGATGCTGAAAGCCATGCCAATGGCATTTCAACTACCCACAGCGTCACCCATGGTGGACAGGTTTCAGCAGAGCTTCCAGACTAGACAGACCAGGAAGAAGGACATGGCCACCCACTTCCAAAAAGTCGGCCAGGAATAGCAGTGGAGCACTGTTTCAGTCAGCGCTGGAAGGTGAGAGGATGGTGCGAAAACACCGGGCAGGGTCCTGCTCTGTTGTGCATAGGTTCGTGAGGGGTTGGAATCAACTGGAAATGCACTGATTACTATTACTGTGAGATCTTTAAGGACGTAGACCTCTCCTTAATTACCTCCAGCCCTCAGCACAGTGCCAGTCATGTGCTAACCACAAAATAATCACTTATCCATTCTTAACTCTGAAAAGGCTATATCTGGGGGTATGGGTGGATTATGAAGCTTTTATTTTAAATTGTTATCTAGGTGGTGACATCCTGGATAATTGGTCTTTTTTATTAGTATTTCTGACGTTTCTCTAATGAGCAGGCATTCCTTGCATAACAAAATAAGACAGGACTGTTTTGTGCTCAAAAAGTTGGGACACACGGTCTGTGACATGCTGTTCCCTCAGGAAGGACAAGCCTGGAAGCAGAGACCACAGGATTAAGCCCCTGAGGGAGGCAGTCTGGGCAGAGCTAAGCCACAGTCTCGCTGGGTTGTGTGGGGTTTGGAGCCCTGGGCAGGCCGGGGGGCTTTTACCTAGTCCCAGGGCTGGAACGCAGATTCGATGACATCCCACCCTGATACACTGCTGTCCAGGCCCACAGTCCAGGTCTCATTGGCAGCGGTCCACACAGTAACCTAACGTTAGAAAAGACAAATGAATACAAAGAAGCCCCAGGTGTGGGTATTGGGAAGTGGTGGTGATTGGGCAATGGGCCCACTTCTACATGGTGTATATTACATAGAGGAATGTCATATGAAACAGGACATCACAGAAAAATAAGCACCTATTAGCATATTCATAGACGAAATTGAGATAATGTTTACTCAATTGTTGATGATTATTTCAAGGGGAAGGAAATGTAGACAGTGCCAGTGGCAGAAAAACAGAGTTGTTGAGAGGTATGTAATTCCCATTTCAGAAATGAGGGGCAGGGAGCTCAGAGAATTTAACTGACTTGCCCACAAGCAGGGCTTGTAGCGGTGATGCTGGCGTTGGAACCCAGGTAGACCTGGCCCTGACGTCCATATTGACTAGAGACCTTCTCTTTGATGCCCCGACATGCACATATGCCCATGTGGATTCAAGTATGCTCTTGGATTGGCGCTGCTGGGGCCTTATATGGCTGAGGATCCTAAGTATCTTTTCAGAGGGACAATGGCTGGGCTATGTTGGGGGAAGGTTAATGGTTGACCTTCAGGGCAGAAATTCATCAACATTTCAGGAATCACACCCATCCCTGAGACCAGGCATTTGTTGCAGTCCAGGGTGACCATTTCAATGCTTACCACCACTGCACCTGCATACACAAAAACTCACTCAAAAGGGAGAAAGGCCTAAATTAAGAGCTAAAACTATAAAACCCTTAGAATGAAACATACGCATAAATCTTTGTGACTTTGGATGAGGCAATGGTTTTTACAGTAACACCAAGGTGGAAGGTGAGAAGATGGTGCAAAAACACTTTCCATTTCTCAACAATAGGGAGATTTATCTGTTTGTAGGTAGAAGTAAGTGGAGAGGAAAGGGTTAGAGATTCTAAGGAGAGATCCAGGAGCTGATGGAGCAGGGTCAGAGCAAGAGCTGAGGGCTGGCGAGTGCAGATGGAGAGGCTGGCCTTGGTGAAAAGAGAGAGGTGGCCTTGCAAGGGTCAGACCAGGACAGAGAAGTCAGAATGGAAGAAGGTGAGGGGTTTATTCATGTTCAAGGAGGGACATCCCTGCATCCCTGGAAATTCCTGGGAAGTCCAGAGGCAGAGGAGGAGGATTCATCTGCAGAGCAACCATCACGGGCAAAGAGCAGAGTTATGCACAGTGCTGCAGAGCCTGCAGACTGCACAGCACCGGGGGGTGCTATTCCCCTGGAGTCCAGTATGAGGAGTCGCCCCTGGAGTTATGCAATGCAGCAACCCTGAAAATGTGGGCAGAAGTGCTAAAATGCCTTCATTCCCCCACCAGACTGAGGTTGTGCAGCCGCGCTCTACATTGTAGACAGAAAGGGAAGGAGACCTATCCCACGGTCTCAGGGCATCAAGCTCCAAGCTTAGACGGCCAAACCCAGGGAGAAGAGAGATGGAACACACTTGAGTTTGCACTGCTTAGCAAACCAGACATGAGTCCCAGGTGAGCCTGCCCCAATCATTAGCTGATGACCTCCATCCCAGGACCACATTCTTATAGAAGATGCTTAAAGCTCCCTGTCTACCTCTCAAGTTTTCAGAAAGACATGCATAAACGACAGACAGTGAGCTGATGGAGGTCATTCACTCCCTGGCCTCCATTGCTTTTGTGACACCACCTTGTAAAATGTCCAAGCCAAGAACAGGGGAGGAATCCTCACCTACAAGTTAGGTGTCAGTCCCTAAGCCTCTGGCATTCTTGGGGCTTCCTTGGTGGAAGAGTAGTGAACAGCGCTGCATTCCAAGTGTTGACTCAGTGTCAATTCCATGTCCCGCAGTGGGACCCTGGAGACAGGGCTGAGGACTAGAGAAGTCTGATCTCAGATCTCAGCTAACACACTTAATGGCTGTGACCACGCAAATTTACACCTTATGAGAGCCTGGCTAGGCAAATATTGCTTCCTTTCACACAAATGAAATTGTACTCTCCCTTATTTTCTGCTACATCTGCTATAGCCAAGTATATATGCTAAGTATATTTCGGCTATAGCCTATTGACTTCCTTCTCCTCCAGAGCATTGGTCCTACAGAACTCTAAGTAATTATATGGTCTGCTCATCTGTAGATCCTAAAGTAATCTGTGTTGGGGTGTGAGAGGTTTTCATCTTCTTGAGCTCAAGAGGAAAGATCCTGGCATAAGGAAGAGTCCACGTTGCAGTTCAAGTCCGAGGGTAGTCTGGAGGCAGAATTCTTTATTTTCCAGGGGACTTCAGTGTTTTGCTTTTCAGGTTTTCAATTGTTTGGATGAAGGAAAGCGACATTATTATATCTGCGTTACTCAAAGTTTACTGATTTAATCTGACCTGATGAGTTACGTAAGGCAAGAACACAGCCTGTAGTCCCACAGCCTAGGGGGAACTGTGATGCCAATGGCTGGGCAGAGAGAAGGGTAGTGCTTGCCCTCGGCTGAGGAACTTGACCCAATGAGTGAGTGGAGCTGGCCGGGCCTGGAGGATGTCAGTAGGAAAGGTCTGGAGGGCAGGATGTGTTCTTTGCCCTCTTAGCCTCTTCATCACCTGGAGTAAGAGCCCTGCCCACATGGTACTCAGTTAGTTATCCTCGTTAAGATGATGCTGCTTGTAGGAACTCCTGCACACACCTTAGTTGGTTACAGTGACCCAGAATGGATAGGGTTAAACCAGAATTATCGAGAATAAGGTTTCTATACAGTGAACCAGCCTGCAGTGCTACCTGAAATCCTCACAAATCGAACATTCATCATCAATTCCTGTCCATGGCTGTGCTTCCAGGAGTAGAAAACAGCAAGGAAAGGACCGTGGGTGAGCTTCCCCTCATCCTGGGTTCACAGAGTTCAGAGGACTTTCCTGGGATTAGCCACTGGGCAAGGTAGGAGGGATCTCATCTATCACTCACTGCCACCAGAGGTGCTGCTCGAAGTACAAATTTCGTCATGGAACTTCCCCGGTTTGACTGTCCCCAGGGGGATTTCTATCCACCTTGCTAGACATGACAATGAAGGCGCTCCAGAATTGGCCATGGAGCTCCCTTTAAAGCCTCCTCCAGTCCCACGGCCCCAGCACCCTGCCTCCCCTGAGCTCCAGCTCCCAGCCCTTCCCACCCCCAAGGCTGTGCACACGCTGGTCCTGCTGCCTAGACGGTTCACCTGGCTCCGCCTCCACCTGCTGATCTCTGCCTCACCCCTCAGGTTCCAGCTCATACAGTTCCTCCCACCTAAACATTTTCCCAACAGCCTGGACAAGAGCTAATAATTCCCTTCATGCTCCTGCAGAATTCTGCACAAATCTCTGCTGTGGCATCAGGCAGGTGATATAGTTATATATATGAGTGTGTCCTGCGGAGCTTATCGGACATGTGTTTTTATCCCAGCACCAAGGACAGTGCCTCGGCATTGACCAGGAATCAATACATTCTTACTTCCTTTCTATATTTTTTACTCCCCATCCTTTACCTCAGTCATGCAGAAGTACCCGTCTTGAGGATTTTGGATCAGAGTTTGGGAGTGTGAAAAGCCCTGGGAGAACTTGATCCTAGGAATCTGGGAGGATCGTTGCCTGTCCCAGCTGAGCAACTGGAAGGAGCTGCTTCCTTGGCTTGGATGAGGATTCTTTATTCTTTCACATATCCTGTGTTGGGTGGGATAATTTCAATTCTCCTGCCATTTGCAACCAACCACCCTTTCCTCGGACTTATGCAGACTTCCGTGTGCAGAGGGCAGGTGGGTGTTCCTGTTCCCTGAGAAGATGAGGGGGCCTGTCCTTCATTCACAAGCAGGTCACCAGGTTCTTTATACTCACTTCATGCACAGCGACGCTGCAGTACAGCCCAAACTATTGCTGCAGCATTTCTGACCCATGGGATGTTCATTATTCTCAGTGCTTATTACAGAGCAAGCACCAGATTTTCTGTTTGGCCTTTCTGGGAAGGTCTGGATCTTTCTGTCCCTATATTACTCAATGATTGTTCTAGAGTCAAGGCTCAAAGGAACCCATACCTTATCAGGGGAGGAGATCCCCATTCTGTCACCGACTCCTCCAGTTACAACAAAATGCCACTCAACCTACCCAGAGGCTTGGAAAGAGAAAATATACATGGATAAGGAACTGAAACTCACAATTGAAAATCTTTCACTCTCTGCTGTAAGATATTGCCCAATTCTGCAGGATTCCCCTACACAAATCAGTTCTCTTAAGCCTGATAAGTCTGTATGAACAGCACTGTCCACACAGGGAATAAGTAACACTTCTTTTAACTCTATGAAATTCCTCTTGAGGGTGCTGTCACTAATGTGACTCAACCTCAATGACTTCTAGTCTCTGTGCCTCTGCATTCCACATTTCAAATCCCCAGGAGGAAAAAAAAAAAAGTCAGATTGACTCAAAGGTCTACATTGGATCATTCAGCTAATGTCAAGGAGGCAGTGTCACTTTGGGAAAATACGGCCACTGGTGTTTTTCCCAGAATAAGGAGCATTATTGTGAGTCCTATAACCAACTCAAGAGGGCTCTCCTACCTTCCGCCCTTGTGCTGCCAGCACGTTCACATTTACGTATGCGTGCACATACACATCTTTCTAGATATCAAGGTGCTCTCCTAATATGATCTACTTGCAGTGTAAAGCCACCAACACTCAAAGCTGCCCAGTAAAAAAACCCAAAGACACATCCAGCTGTTATATCTAGAGGGGTGTCCTGTGGCCACTTTTCTCTGAGTCCGGGATCTCTGAAAAATTCCCATCACACTTTACTACCATCCTGATCCCCTCTTAATGTTCTATCTACAACCTTTAGAAAATGGTTGAAATTTTCTATGGTCATCAAATCCTGGAGAAACAGGGCTCTATTAACATCATCCTGATGAAAATAGAAAGTGATGACTTTCTCTTATAAAGGGTTAAAGGAAGACAAAATAAACATTATTGAAAATAAGCATTCTCTATACAAATGAAAAATATAGGCTCTGTATTCTAGTATACAACTCTGAAGAAAGAGATGGGGGAAGATGCCATCTTTATACTGAAAATTGTTAGACGGCTTCTTCCTACATCCAGTCTGAGTTCTCCTGGCCTCAAGCGAGCATCTCAATGGGGCAGAATTGTTGCCAGGTGAGGTGAAGCAAAGCTTAGCTGTCAGGAGCCAGAGCATTGGAGGACTGCCTCGGGGAGTTGCATTGGTCTTCCATTAACTTCTACCTCAACTTGTAGTAATTTAAAAAAGGATTCCCGGGACACGCTTGGGTTCCCTCCATACTCCCTCCAGTCCCCATAGTGACCAATACTTTTTCCCAAAGGTCTCTCCTTCCCTCTCCTACTCCTAATGTGTCATACATCTTCAACCCAAAGGTTCCAAGATTTACCCATCCTGGAGAGAGGAAGAGGTCATATTCTGTTTACACCCACACCTGGCTGCCTTTCTGCCCTTATCTCACACCCATTTACTCCCACCCTATCTCCCTAGTCTTGCCCACATATTTCTGGGAGTCCCTAATTGTCCACAGGTGTTCACAGCAAAACCCACTCATGTCTTTATCATATGGCCTCTGGAGAGTGGTCTGCTCTCAGCAAAGCCACTTGAGCCTGGAGGCCCATCACTGCCCCCGTTATCAGTGTCCTCAGGGGCATGCTTCCTGTGCAGCAGGGCACTCTCTCCAGGTGATCCCAAAGCTAAGAGTTCGTCCTTGTCCCAAGATGGGGCCACGTTCCCATGAGTCCTGACACAGTCAGTCACACCTTGTTCTGCACAGCAATGGGGAGACTGCCTCTCACTTCACAGGGCTCAGAAGTCCTGTGAGGGATTGGCTAGAGAAGACAGGTAGGAAGCCAGTTCCCCTATCTCTGCCACCTCTGCCTGTCGTGGATACCCGACACTTCCTGGCAGGTTCCCACCACTAAATTCATGTGAACTCACTCAAGGAGAGCACGACTGGGGCTTGTTGGACCAGGCAGTCAGGCTGCTCTGCCCGGTGCTGGGTAAGAGTGAGGGGCAGCCTGGGCCAGCCTCCCCCTGAGGGACAGGAGAGACTGGAGTGGAAGAATTCAGCCCCGGAACAAGGTTGTGGCTGCTGGGGGTGGGGGGGGGCTCCATCTGGCTTGGGGACTGTCACCTGCATTTGTCCCCAGTCCCTGAAGATGATGCCTGAGTCAGTGAGGCCATGAGGCTACAAGGAAAACACACATGAAACACTGAGCTTCTGGTTCTCTCTTCTCCCTTCCATCCTCCTGAGATTGATGAGTGTCACCTGTGACCTCTCGGGCCTCACAGAGTCTCTGGTCCCAAGCTTTGAGAAGAGGGCCATGAGGAGACACCGGATCCATGTTGTTGTTGGAGCCTTGGTTCTGTGAAGGTGAAGCAGAGCTGAGGGACCCTGACCTCCCTTATCCCTACCAAGCTGGGCCAGAGTGTGTATCTGGAAGCTGAAGCCATTAGGCAGCCGGCCAAGAATAACACACATCTGTAGCAGCAGCCTTCCCCATTCAGCAGATGAAAGGCTGCCAACGTGAGCCAATGAAAGAAAGTAGAGTGGGGAGACAGAACTCACATTTAGTGAGCGCCTTCTCCATGCCCAGCACTTCCTGGGCATCACCTCATTGTGCCAACCCAACAATGTTGTCATACTGAGCATCTCCAATTCACTGATGATGAATTGGACACTGCTTAATTTATTCACATGTACGGAGCAACTTAGTTGTGGAGGTGGGTATGAGATAAACCCAATTCTTTCTGACTCCTCTGTTCATGCTCTTTCCTCCACACCACCTGCCCTGACTTTTCCTCTACTGCCCAACCCACCAGGGCTCAGGTGTACCTGTCATGTGACAGGGGCCAGGGTAAGGAGGAGCTGGGCATTCTCTTCCACTGCCTCCCAGATTCCTGAACTCCACCCACCTGTCTGAAGTTCTTCACTTGGCCAAACCAGCTGAGAGACCACCAATCAGCAGTCCTTTTTGGTGAATCAGTCTCTTGCTATACGTTATATGGGGGCAAGGGAAACCAACCTAGATATGATAGTTTTCCTTCCCTTTTGTCACCTTTTATAAGATACACATAAAGTGAAATTAAAAATCCACATTTCACAATTACTTTATGGTCTTCACAGTCTTGCTCAGCCAGCTCTTAGCTATGGACTTGTGTTTCCCGGTGGTGGGAATAATCATATCTTCGGAGGCTGACTTTGTGGAGTGTGTGTCCATGGAGCTTATGTCACTTCAGCCCTGGCCATGGCTGGGGAGATGGGAGGCTGTACATGAGGCATGTAAAAGAGGAAAAATTCTCTACCTTCCTGGGGTCTTGAGCTTGACTTAAGAAGGAAACTGACATAAAACACACCAACAGCAGAAAAGCATGCAAGTTTTACTAAATTTTTACATGCACATCACAGCCTTCACAGGAGAATGAAGACCCAAAGAAGTGACTAGAGCAGAAGCTTTTATAGCTTTTAGACTAGGAAACAAATTTGTGAAGAATTGGCAGAGAGCTTTGGGCTAGGGGTAATAAATTGTGCAGCAGTGACCAGGAAGATAAGGGCTAGTTAAGAAGCTTTCTTTATACGGATTTCCAGGAATTCCATCTCTAATAACAAGAACGTCTTCCTTCCTCCTGGTACAGGGAGGGCAACTTTCATAGGAGATTTCTCTCCAAATTTCAGGAAGAAAAAGGAGCGTCAGAGTCTACCTTCTCTCTTGATAATCTCTTTCCTGATGTAAGTGGAATTGGCCCTCTGTAAGTTGTATTTGTGATTAAGAAAAAAGGTAAATGCACAAATTTAAACATAAATGATTTACCATGAAAAGTAATTTTACTCCCCATCCCTGCCTTCCAATCCCTTCTACTCTGTTCCCTCTCCAGAAGGAACCACCCTTAAATTTCTTGGGTTTCCTTCTAGAGATAGTCTCTCTCTCTCTCTCTTTCTATCTATGTGTGTATTCTGCTAACATTCTGAAAATATCTTAACCTAATGCTTGGACCAATGTCAATATTTGGAATGTATATTTGGGCTGTTACATATTTAGTTAAATTCAAGATACATGTTTGGTTTGTTTTCTTCTCTTCTGATTTTGTAATTGTTTTATTTCTGTTCCCTGTTTTAACATATGGCACATAGTTTTATACTAGATGCAGAAATTGGCAATTAAAATTTTGCACTTCCTAGCATCACAATGAGTCCTTCCTGAAGGGCACACCTAGTAACATGAAACGCAGGTCTATTCATCAGTAATTTACCTTGAATCACAGTCATCCGTATAATGTCTTTGCTCTGACACACCATTGGTAGAACACAATTTGGCAGTGAGAAAGCAACAGTTGTTGTTGATTTTGTATTCTTTGGCAGAGTTGCAACAATATTCTCCCATACCCTGACCCAGTAGAGATATTAGATGGATTGCTGTATTGTACATGCATTTGGAATTTCTTTCTCTGTTTTCCCTCTGAGTATTTGTTTTTCATCAGCTTGTAACATCATAACATTGATTGGTTCAAATAATGTATTTCATGCCATCTGTTTTCATTCCATTAGTGCTATCACCATTAGTAATCAGTCTAAAGAGATATGATTATGCCAAGAGCTCTCTACATCAGCGTGTCTTGTTTAGAGGAACCTGCCTGGCCCCCAGACCCAGGCTCCCTCTGCAGTGTCAGATGGTGTGAAACAGGCCCTGTCATGAAGAGCACATCTCCAAATTTCAGGGAGTCACTGCTGACCTGAGTGGAAGCTCCCCAGGTTCCCAGAGCCTCAAAATTAGTCTTTGAGGATCAATGAAGTAGGTCCAAGAAGCTCGTTACGACCCAGCGGGGTCTCAGGAAAAATGTATGCAGAGCTCTGGACGAATGTGTGCTGTGCTTGGTCTGCTCCTTAGCTGTTCTCAGGAGTTTCTCTGATTCTGTCTCTGGACCTCTCTGGGTCTCTGTTTCCTCACATGTAAAATGGAGCCCTTGGATCCAGCAGGGGAAATGAAGTTCATTCTCCAGTGTCAACTCCAATCCATAGAGATGGCTGTCTGATGCTGTGTTGAGAAGGCTGGGTGGCCTTGTCCAGGCTCCAAGAGAAAGAGTGCTAGGATTGATTAGCAATGTCTGAGGGTGTGAGGGGGGGCCTGGTGGGATGTCTAAAATGTGCTTGCTGACCTTGGACAAAATCAGTATGATCCCTCCTTGTCCCCACTCACAGCACGTTGGTCACTTATTATATCTGTAGATTCCTTACTATGTATAACGCACAGACGAAACTTATTCAGGAAATACAAGGATGCAAGACAGGGTCATTACCTTCAAGCAGCTTAGAGTCTAACAATGGAGAAAAGACTTATGTTTAAAGTACTAGAAACAAAACAGTTTGTGAGAAGCGTCCTGAGAGAGGTACATCCAAAGGACTAGGGCTCAGAGGAGAGATGTTACTTCTGATTGGATTAATCAGAAAATGTGAGTCTTGAAGTACAGGGATTTTTTAAAGGCAGAATTAAGGGGGGGTGGTAGAGTGTTGTGAGGACAGAAAAGAATTCCCAGAATAAGTTCAGAAGGGGCGGACAGGGCGAGACCAGGGAGACGCACATGAGGCGCGTGGGGCACGAAATTTAAGGAGGTGCTTGCACAGCACTGAGAGTGAGCACCTCCTTCAATTTTTCACCCGAGGCACCTCATCTCATCACACCCTGAAGTACAAGGAATCCAGGAGGAATGGTCAATGGAAAGCTAGAGAAGCATTAGAGAAGAGTTAGAAGTTGAGCAGGAAAAGTAGGCAGAAGGTAAATTTACAGCTGGTGGATACTGAGGACCTGAGGAGTGTGGATTTCACTTGGGAGGACAAGGGAGGGATCTGATGGCATTTACTTATGAAGATTATCCTGGTAGGAGAGCAGAGAATGGACCAGGATTCAACAAGCAGGCAAACTTCAGAAGGAAGGGAGGGGCAGGGAGAGCTTTGGGGAAGCGATTGCACTGGCACAAGATGGGGAAATGAGGGCTGGAAATACAGTGTGGCCATGGGGGTGGAGAGGAAGGAACACATGCAAGAGGCAATTACAAAGAATGGATGGAATTTGGCAACCAGTCTAATGTAGGGGAAGGAGAGCGAAGAAGGGAGAGGAGTAAGAGTTGAATGTAATAATCTTCAAGGAGAAGAAAAAGGTCCAGTGCAGAGAGTCCAGGAGAGAAGAAAGTTAGAGGATTGATGAAATGGGAAACAGTGTCTGATACTGCAGAGAATAAAGACTTTGGCTCCTGAGGAGAGTCAAGAGATTTGTCAACAGGACCTGAGAGAGAAGTTTCAGGAGAGTGCAGGGGGCAGTATAGTCAGTCTTCAAGGGGTTAAGGGATAAGTTACGGAGAAGCATGGGCAGAGAAGTCTGTTTAGTCCTTTGAGAATGCTGGTGGTAAAAGGAAATGAAGGGATTGAGATAATTTCTGTTTCGCTTGATTCAGAAAATATTTTCTCTAGGCCCTCCAATCTGTTTGTAGCCAGAGACAAAGAAGCTGGTGGAGAGGGAGACAGAGGAGAGGTGGAGGGATGCTGATGAGGGGGCAAAGTGAAGAGTGGAGAGACCACATGGAGGAGTGACCCAGGGAAAGGAGGGGAGAAAGTGGAGGCAGAAGAAGAGAGATTCTGCAGTCAAGGTGGGTCCCTGCAATGGCTCCTTGACTAGAATATCTTTCCTTCCCTCCTTTCGTCCCCTCCTGGCCCTGCACACCCTGCTCCCTGATAATCCCACTTTCTGACTCTCTCATTCAAAGAAGAAAGGGGCTGCCTTCTGCTGGACTCACCGAAACGTAGTGGCAGTTTCACTGCAGCCTGAAGCTCCTGTACCTCCAAGCTGAGGGTGATGAGGCTCACAAGGAGGAGGAGGCCTCCCAACTTCATGTTGCTGTTGGAAGTCTTTGGTAAAGGTGCAGCAGGGCTGAGAAGAGCAGCGGATTTTTATGCGCTTCTGACCACTGAGCTGCAATACAAAGTCAGGCGTGGGAGGGACTGGGGACTCTGGGAGCCTCAGCCCTGCCCAGAAACTGACATCTGGAGAACAAAAAATGTGTGTACCCTGGGTAATGCCACGTTGTTACCTAAGCAAGTCTCTCAGGCAAGAGAACATCCTCCTCTGACAGACAAATGACTCCTAAACCAAGAAAGCCTTGAGTGACTGAGAAAGGGGGGGCACTCACTTTTATTCTGTACTTTCATTCACTCATTCGGTTTTCAATACAAGTAACAAATGTCTTCTCTGGGCCAGGCATGTGTTAGGCATGAGGAATACATCCTTATTGACATTAAAATCTAGGCACTGGGTGCTGGCTGGCGAGGGAGCAGTCCATTCTTTCACTTTCCCCCTCCCTGCTCTGGGCCCCAGTGCCTTTGGTACTGGGGGTAGGGAGAGGCAGGAGGAGAGCCAGCATGGTTGCTCCCAGGTCACCTGCTGGTGGTGAGGAGGTGACCTTGGTCTCCTTCTGGCTTAGTCTGATTCTCTCTACACTGGGCACCTAGGCAGGTGCAGTGGTCTTTGCCCATAGGATACATGTACATTTCTAGGGGTGGAGTGGCATTTCATCTTGTCCACCCTCATTTCTGAGATCCCAAGCATCCAATACACATTAAGCTCTTCCAGGATCTCTCTCTTCTTGCAGCACTGGGGTAGGAGTGGGGCAGGGCTGCAGTAACCAACCAGCTGGAGGGTGATTTCAATTACCCCTTCTTGTAGGCACTCCCCATCTAGATGAGTGATTTTGTGAAACACAACGCTCTCTTTGGTTTCTTTGAAGAATGTGCCCTCTTCTCTCCCCAATGGAAGCTGGGATCAGGGAGACATTTATAACTTTTGGCCATGTACACTGTGTCCCATAAGATGTCTTACTTCATGTGAGATCAGGATGACAGGGCTGACTGGGAATGGCAAGACCAGTTTGCAGCCTCTTCATGAGGACCTGGGGAGGATGGATGACTTCTTTTTACTCTTTTTTTTTTTTTTTGCTGGGACAGATTTGCCTGGAGCTAACATCTGTTGCCAATCTTCCTCTCTCTTTTTTTTTCCTCCCCAAAGCCCCAGTGCATAGTTGTATTTTCTAGTAGGTCCTTCTAGTTTTTCTATGTGTTCGCCACCACAGCATGGGTACTGACAGACGAGTGGTGTAGGTCTGCCCCCAGGAACTGAACCTAGGCTGCCGAAGCTGAGTGTGCTGCACTTTAACTGCTGGGACATTGTGGCTGGCGCTGACTTCTCTGTACAAAGTGGGAGACCTGATGTTTCACCAGGAGCTCTGGTTCCTGATTATGGGGCTACAGGAAGAGACTCTCCTGTTATGCTTCATTTGCCATGGTCCCTGAAATGCTACCAATTAGGGGTCTTTGGGCAAATGAGCGACCTAATGCATAGCTAATACCCCTAGGTAGGTTAAGGGGTACAGTTATAGGTTACTCATAAAGCAATTTTGCAGACTGACTTAACTCAATCCTGCCTATCTCAATAATTATAATAATTATTATATGATAATAGTTATATAATAAATGTTATTATCACATAATTACACATGATAAGTATTATAATAATAAATAATGTAACATTATTATTAGAATAATAATTAGTGTGCTCAGTAAGTATTAAATGAACACATGGTGGAGAAAGTGATGAATGGGAGTTTTGGCGATTGACGGTTAGAGAGAAGAATGAGTGGAGGGGGAAAGTGGGAGGGACTCTGGAGCTTGGGGTTGGGGATAGGTCTGAATTGGACCCATAGTGGGATCCTTTAGTTGCCAGAGTGGAAGCTCCATAAATGCACTAACAGCAGAAAGGATGCTGTTTGGAGCTGGATAAAGCTCCATTTGAATCCCTCCACATGGCCATATACCGAACTCAATGGGTTTGTCTCTTGGTGCACGCAGAGCTGAAAAGCACAACCCAGGAAGAAGGAGATGAAGAAAAGGTTTATTGCTGACACAAGCAATGGTGAACACCAGGATAACTCCCAATGCAGTGTCTCCCAGAGCTCAGTGCCTGTAGAGCCTGTATACACAGGAGAGCAGAGGATAACAGGTTTTTTTGTAACAACTGTGTTCATTTCGCGGCCACGTGTAGTAGGTAAACTTGCTATTACACATGTTGCATGATCTGAAAATGGCTGCTTGGACCCTCCTAGAGGAGGAGAATTTACGATGCTAATGAATTTAAGGTAACCTTAGGACGCTTGGTGCTGGAACATTTTGCAGGGGTCTTGCTGCAAACCAGTGAGCTTCTCTTCAAGACAGCAACATCTGCTAAATGGGGACATCAATTTCTGTAAAACAGAACATTGTTTCTTCTTGTCTGAAAAACATTTGACCGACCTTGTTAGTTGTTCATCAGATCCTCAGTAACCCTTTCTTTGCCTGGTTCCCTGGTCACACACGCTTCCTGGGTGTGTGACAGTGGCCAAGTATTAAGATTAGTGAATGTGAAATTGTATTCAATTTTTGGAAAAATACTTATTGATCTCCTGCTATTTGCCCTGCTCTGTGTCTGAGGCCCCCAGGCCTGATGGGAGGAGAGCTCAGGCCCCAGGTTTCCTACTCCCGGCTCATTTCTTGCATGCACTTACTCTCTGATCTGGCAAGACTGTTCAGTGAGTGAGCTCGTCCCCTGTATGATTTCCAGAGCTCTGCAGTGAAGGGAAGAGAGGAAGAAATAATCTCTGCTGCAGCCCTGCCAGCTGAGCCGGTGCACAAACACAGGCTTCCCAAATCGTCTACTTCTTCTCCTGGGTGGTTTCCTTGTTTGAAATGTGAAGTTTCTTACACAAAGTCATTTGAGAGTAGAGGCTCATCCGCATGAAACAAACAAAGTGTCAGAGTTGAGAGTCTGATCTGCTCCTTTCCAATTTTTGTTTCATTTTCTTCTTCTGGGAGACAGATTAGCCTTGTTTAGGGGAAACAGAGGTCAGAGGCGGAGTGGACCCTCAGACTCTTCTTGCTCACCCCAGCTCCCGTGAGTTCAGCCACAGAGTGGCCCAGGCAATGAGAGTCACTGGTTTTCTGGGCACTTAGGTTTCACCAGATGTTTACACTGTATACATTCATACCTTTCATTTAATCCTCACACAACACAGTAACAGAGAGAGCATTTTTGGGATTTCACTGATGAGGAAACTGAAGGTTAAAAAGATTAAATATGTTTCCCAAGTGTCAGAGCAACATTTTGAAATAAAGTCTTAATCCATGTGATATTGCCACCACTTACAGTGTTTCCCGTTTCTCCATTCTTTTCCCGACTGTTAATTTTTTTAAAAATTCAGGGCCAAACAAATTATTGCATCAGCCCATCTAGTCCTCACCACGATCCTCTGAGGTGGGTATTACCCCACTTTGCAGGTGAGGAAACTGAGGTTAAGTAACTTGGCCTAAACCCCAGGTTGGTGAGCTGGGGAGGTGGGGCTCGAAGGCTCTGGCGCCCTGCACCTCCCACTCTGCCAAGTGCGGGCCCAGGATAAATTCTGACTTAGCCACTCTCCAGTTTTGTAACCACGAGCAATTCATTGTCACTTAAACCCAAGTAGCCTCAGTTTCCTCACGGGGCCCTAATAAGGAGGTATGCCACACCGAGCAAGAAGGGTCAGCACTGAGTCTTTGCTTAGAACAGTGGCAACAAACAGGAGAACAAACCAAACAAAAACCCCACCTGAAATGTCCACTGGAAGGCGATTTACTGAGGGGTGTGCTGTATTCTAGATGGTGGGCTACAGCTAACTAAACTAATTGAAGAAATATTCATTAAATTTAATAGTTAAATAGAATAATTAACATTAAATTAATTATATTAAATTAGCATTGACAGTGAAAGTGGCTCACAACAAAATTTAAGTTACATGAAAGAATTTACTGAATGACTTATTGGTTAAAAATATAACGATAATAAATATTATTAACATTTATATAAATATAAATAATAAATATAATGCTGTGGAGATGGTAACGTTTTTCTGGGCAACCAAATGTTGATGATTTTATATACGTATTTGTATATATAGAGAGAGGCACTTATGAGTAGTTTCTGATTTTTATGGAAGAAGCATTACACGTGAAAAAAAGGGAAATGATGAAAGGTCTTTGTAAGGGGTCTTTATTAATGAGATACTGGGCCCACGGCCCTGCGAGCTGTTTTCCCTCTGAGGGCAGGAGTAGGGGCAGAGGCCCCAGGAACACTGCTGGGTCTCTGTCCCTTTGCTAATCAGCAGCACAGTTTTGGAAAGGCCAGGCTGGGCTAACCCTTGGCACACCTGGTTGGGGAAATCAAGCGGGGCTCCTGGTATTTTCTCACCTGGAGAGGGACTAGGGAGCAGACCTGGCTACAGCCCTTCCCAACGCACCATCTCCCCATCCCGCAGGCCCTGTGTCTCCTGCACTGTTGCTCACAGACTCCTGCCGGGGAAGATGCATCAAAAACTGTCATCTCAGGAGCAGGTGCCAGGAAGGGGCTGAGGCCAAGAATGAATGGAGCCCTTCTTAAGAGGCAGTGCCTGCATTTCACCACTTTAACAAATTCCATAATTTATAAAAGACCTACTATTGCAAAAATAAGTTCACCATCTAGATAGAACTTCACAGTTTATAAAACGCTTTCACAATGTGCATGACATAGTGGAGGTGATGTTATTGTGAGAAGTCGATCCAATGTACCTTTCCTTCCTGATTCTTCCCAGGGTCTGGCTGCCCAGTGGCTCCCCCGCTCACTGAGTCAGCGGCAGCCCCTGCTTGGCGGGGAGGGCACACCAGCTGGAATAAAGGGGCTGGGGCTCAGCAGTGAGTTTCAAATGAAACTTTGTTGAATTAGACAGCCGGCTTTGCAGAGAGAGAAAAGGTTTTCTAAATTTCAGAAACACCCCTTTACATATCAGAACAAGGCTTAGAGAACTGAGCCTAGAGAAGATGCAGGAGATGATATGTGTTCTCATCCCATAGTAGGGGAAAGAGGGAAGGAGAGGTCGGGGAAGAAGAGAGAGAGAGGGAGCTGGGAGAGAGGAAATTTATGAAAACAAATATTCAGAACCTTTGATCTTATTTCACTCCTAGGAATTTATTCTACAGGAAATATTTCCACAGGTCCACAAAAATATAAAATCACATTCATAACAGCAACCTGCACAATAGTAAGAAATGTTGAGCAAATAAAATGGCCACCATGAGAGTACTGGTAAAATGAATTACAGTGAATTCATTCATTAGTAATCATATAACTCAAAAAGAATGCGATATATTTGTGTTGACGTGGAAAGATGTTCCCAACTAATGTTAAATTGTAAAAGAGGTAATATTTGATCCAAAATAGAATACTTTAAATGAGGAAGGGAGGGGAGTTGTGGAGGGAGCCCAGGCAGCCTGCCCAGACGGGGACACCCCACTGGGACAGAGATTGCTTGCCCTGGTTGGGCTTTGCAGAGAACAGGACCTGATGGGTCTGAGCAGGAGGAGCGGTCCTGAGAGCAGAGCTTAGCTCTTACAATGATTCAGAGTATGGCCGGCAGCTGCCACACTTGTGTGAAAGACGCTTGGTGTTGTTTTTTTTAAGATATAGTTTGAATGGTTTAGAGGAAAATGCAGAACCACGTGGATAGTGTCCTCTCATTATGACTTCCTTCAGGAGGCTGCGTGGTGTTCTGGAAAGTGCTCTGGCTTTGGATGTGAAGAGATCAGCTTTGCCGTTTATTACCTACCTGGTATGAGATAAGCACATAATCTCTCTCAGCCTCAGTTTCCAAGCACTTGAAATCAGGATGATACTGTTTACTTCCCAAAGGTGTTATGAAAATGAAATGCAAAAGTGGGAGATTTACAGATATTCCCACCTCCTCAGCTCTGGCCAGTACTCCCCCATGATTGGGGAGGTCATGCAGCAAGCAGTGACAGCCGGCAGATGGCGCAGTGGGGCCTGACGTGTCCCAGGCTTTGCTTCTGAGCCAGGCGCTTGGGCTATGCTCTCCCTGGAGGGGAAGAAGGACACTGATCTTTAGTGCAAACTGGGGACATTGTTAGGTATGATTGCCTCCTGGTGTCACTGTTTGTGATGTGATCCAAGTGACTTAGGGAAAAAGGTAGAGAGGATTCATGGCAAGGTGAGCAAAAGAAAAAACCATTTGGTTTATTCCTCAGTTTCCTCATCTGTAAAATGGAGGTGAGCTGAATACCCACATCTCTCATACCTAAGGGTCTCGAGATAAACAAAATGACGCATTTGAGAAGACCTCGCACAGAGAGGTTGCCAAAAATGTGTTTTTTCACCCTGGGGATGCCAATTTATTGCAAAGGATTGTTGAAACCTTGCCTAAAAGCAAGTGAATAATCATAATTAATTTGTTTTCAAATTGCATGTGATTTAAAAGCATAAATTCATATGAAATTATTATTTTCAAATAGTGAAAAATTAAAATATATCCAACATTTTGAAATTTATCAAACTTTTTGATACAAACAATACATCCTTAGAAAAGCTAATTGGCAATGTATCTTTGGATTAAAAAAAAGGCATGCACTGTGTGTGTATATATCTGTCCCATTGGTCTCCTTGTCTCTTTTGCACCAATACCACACTATCTCATTTACTGCCACATTATAATATCTCGATAAATGGTAGCTTAAGTCCTGCAACTTTTTAAGATTTTCTTGATTATTCTTGACTTTTGGAACTTTCATGTAAGTTTTAGATTCAGTTTATCAATTTTCAAGAAAAATCCTTACAGTCTCCTGATTTATGACAAAGGAGTCGCCGCAATACAAAGGGGGAAAAGAATGGACTTATCAGTACATGTAGCTGCATTAACTGGATTATCCACATGGAAAAAAAGGAGCCTTAACTCCTACCTCACACCACACAAACAAATCTGTCCAAATGGATCATGGACCTAAGTGAAAAATAGTCTCTAGAAGATACTATAGTAAATTAATTCATGATCTTGGGATAGGCAAATATTTCTTAAACATTACTGACCATAAACATAGATGGATCAATGGGATCTCATTAAAATTATGAATGTTTCTTCATTGAATGGCACCATTAAGAGAGTGAAAAGGAAAGCCACATTGGGAGAAATGCATGTATACAAAAAGGACTTGTATCCAGAATCCATTACAAATCAATAGGAAAAATACAGATACCAATAGAAAAGTGGGCAAAGGATCGAACAGACACATCACCAAGGAGAAAGTTGAAAATTGTTAAAAATAATGTCACATTCTGGGAAGGTGGTTTTAATAGTGTAGGTTGACGTAATTTTTGAATCTTCTAGCATCTCCCCATTAAAACACACAGAACAATTAAAATAGCAACATTCTAAACACATAGAAAACAAAACTGGGGAACACGTATCCTCCCAAACACCAAAATATGAGTGGATGGAAGGGGACAGACCACTAACATCCTCCAGACCAGCGAAGTATCTGCATCCTTGCAGGAACCTGCAGGAAGCAACGGGGTGACTGATGGAGAAGACAGGGGATATTGCTCCCGTGAGGACTGCCAGAGGAATCTACTAGAGATTGCTCTTCAGCCAACCAAAGTAACTTGCAGATATTGAAATGGGGACTAGTACAGCCATTACATTTATATTTACAGTAGAATTAAGACTAAATAATGGTCTATGGAGAGTCTATGAAATAGCAATATGCTCTGACAATGTGAACACAATATACCTATCAAAAGTTGGGGAGGGGGATGGAAGGAATGTATGAAAAGTAGAATAAGCTTGATGAGCACCTTAGAATGACTAAGTAGGAATTAAATGTTATTACTTCAAATCAGCTTCTGTAGTAGGAGAGTAGGGAGGAAAGAAAAGAGGAAATTAGCTAATTTTATTATTACTATTACTCATCATAGGACACCTATAGATAATAGTCCAAAAAAGAAGGGATCAAGGGTAGTGCCTAAAGGTCTTAATGTGAGGTAACTACCAAAACAAAAATATAAACCTTTCTCAGCACAGAACATATAGTAAGAGAGAGAGAAAGGCAGAGAGATCACACAAGTAAAATAGATCACACAGTGAAAGACCATATATCTAATAAAGAGGGAATAAAGCTACAACAGTAATAAAATAACAAAAAGATAGGCTAAACCATACAATTAAAAGGAGTTCTTGTCTTTTAGAGGTTCATATAGGATAATGAAATAATGTCTGGAATTTGCTTCAAAGTAACACAGGATGAGGGGAAGTGTATGGGTTTAGAGAAGGAAGAAGAAAGATCACAGGTTGATAACGGTTGAAGTTGGGTGACGGGCACATGGTCTATCGTTACAGCATCCTGTCTGCTTTGTGTGTGCTTAAAATTTCCCATAATAAACAGTGAAAAAATAAAATATGTTGAGGGATGTTCAAAATATTTTAACGAGTAAAAATGTGAAATTAGTAACATGTTTGCACACACAGACACAAAAGTGTGGCAAGATATATGCTGAAAGATTAACAATGATGTTTCTCTGGGTGATGATATTGTGGGTGCCATTTATTTATTCGTTTACATAGCTTTGGCTGTAGGGTCTTGTACTTCAACCATAAATGTGTATTTTGGGGCAATAAAAACATCAAAAGTTATTCTTAAATGGAAGTTCCCATACTGGTGAAAGTTGAGAATGACTGAATGCAATAGGAATAGTGACAGAGGAGTCCAAAGAACGCCATTTTGTTTACATTTTGTGATGAAAATTTTCAAAACCATACTTAAGAGTTTATTACTATTTAATGCATTTTCAGAAAGGCTGGGCAGGACCAAGCACATATTCCCGCTGGCTGAGGAAATCAGGGAGGGTTCTCACACTTATCTCTTTTGTGGCGGCTGGTGAGCAGACACAGTCACAACCATGGCTGCCGCACCGTCCTCCTGTTCCACAGGCCTGGTCTCCTTGGCACTACCCCAGGCAAACAACTTCGTTATTAGAAAAGAATCGGCTGAAACCCTTAAACAAATTCTTCTCTCACAAATGAGCATGGCGTAATAGCAGGCATTTACATTTTGATCTAGCACTTCACTGTTTAAACGTGATCTCATATATAATCTCAACTGACCCTCTCAACAAATAAGATCTGAAGTATTTATAGGAATATTTGGAGTATTTCCTTAGGGCTGGAGTATTTGTAGGACAGAAATCTTCAAAGAAAGTGGGCTAATGGTAAGCCCAGTGGGCATTAATCAGTGGGTTTTATCATTTGCATTTTACAGGTGAGGACATTGAGAGGTTACCTGGTCAATGGCGGAGTTGGGATTTGAATCCAGGGCCATCTGTCTCTAAAGTACATGTCCCTTTTACTATAGAATTCAGTGAAATTAACCTTGAATGAAGACTTGAGTCCCCGAAGTTCAAGAAATCATTTCTGACGGACGTAGAAAATTTCCTGGATTCCAACCCCTAAAAAGGTTCCAACGTGGCTTCTTGACACTAACCGATAGAGAGTTTACAGATAGAGACAGGCCCTGGAAGCAGTGTTAAAGCCTTTGGTAAAACAGCAACACCCACACCGACAATCACCACACCAAGAAGGGAATTCTCACTGTGGGTCCTGTCCCATGGTTGATCTGCTTCCAACACTATCACTATCACACTCTCTCAGTCTCACTTTTGTCATCTCTAGAGTGGGGTGTCTTGTGTGTGTCTTGGGGAAGTGGAGAGAGGCTGGGCTAGATCAGTAACTCCTAAATGTGGCTGATTTTCAGAAACACCTGGGAGGTTTAAAAAACCAAAACTACAGAGAAAAGAACCTGGTCCAGACCCAGTGACTAGGATTGTCCAGAGTTGGGCCCAGCAATGTGTATTTTAATGAGTGCCCCAGGTGATGCTGATGCAGTGCTGGACTAGAGAAACTCCAAGAGCCTGTGTGGCTCTGACGTTTTAAGATTCCACAAGCTGTTGGCAATTTGGGGAGGAAGGTCGGGGACCATAACTGTCTCCCAGTATCCAACCATTCATTCATTCATTCTTCATTTACTCATTCATTCATTCCCTTGTCCCTAAATTATTCACTCATTCTAAAAACCAAATATCCACTATATGTAAGGGATAGGACTAGCTGTTTCCAGAAATACAGAGTTGTAAGTCAGGTTCTGTGTCGGCAATGCAGTAAAATCTAGGGTGGGAAATCAAAACTTGCTCTCGTGTAACTCCAATTCAGAGCGTTATGCCTGTAGTCAGAGATACTGCAAAGAGGAATGGATAAGAGTGGGTTAACCATTACCGAGCTAGAGAATTACATGGGATTTTACCACATACACACACCCCCCTACACACACACACACACACCAACAAGAGTACCAAGACCATTCAATGGGAAAAGAATAGTCTGTTCAATGAGTGGTGCTGGGAAAAATAGATATCCACATACAAAAGAATGAATCTTGACTACTGCCTCAAGCCATATATATATATATATATATATATATACACATACATATATATATATACATTCATATACACAAAAATTTGCTCAAAAGGGATCAAAGACCTGAATGGAAGGACTAAAACTATAAAACTGTTAGCATAAAACATAGGTGTAAATCTTTGTGACCTTGGATTCAGCAATGGTTTTTAAAATATGACACCAAAAACACAAGCAATAAAAGAAGTAGATAAATTGAACTTCCCCAAATTAAAGACTTTTGTGCATCAAAGGACACAATCAAGAAAGTGAAAAGACAATCCACAGAGTGGGAGAAAATATTTGCAAATTATTTTTCGGATAAGGGTCTAGCATACAGAATACATAAAGAATTCATACCACTCAACAACAAAGAGGCAAACACTCCAATTTTGAAAAGAAGGAATTGAATAGATATTTCTCCAAAGGAGATATACAAATGGCCAATAACCATATGAATAAATGCTCAACATCATTAGTCATCAGAGGGATGCATATCAAAACCACAATGAGATACCACTTCACACCTACCAGGTTGGCTGTCATCAAAACCCCAGGCACCAACAAGTGTTGGCAAGGATGTGGAGAAATTGGAACCCTCATGCATTGCTGATGGGGATATAAAATGCTTTAGCTTTAGTGGAAAACAGTTTGGCAGTTCCTCAAAAAATTAAACATCCTAGATATATACCCAAGAGAATTAAAAACATGTTCAGACAAAAATGTTTACGTAAATTTTCATAGCAGGAATATTTTATAATAGCCACAAAATGGAAACATTCAAATGCCCATTGACTGATGAATGCATAGATAACATGTGGTGTAGCTATACAGTGGAATATTATTCGGCCGTAAAAAGGAATGAAGTTCTCATAGAAACTACAACTTGGATGAACCCTGAAAATATTGAAAGAAGCAGACACAAAAGGCCACATCTTGTATGATTCCATTGATATGAAATATACAGAACAGGAAACTGCTTAGAGATAGAAGGCAGATTAAAGTTTGACAGAGGGTGAGGGAAGGAGGGCAAGGGGAGGACTACTTAACGGGTGTGGGGTTTTGTGGAGTGATGGAAACGCTCTGCAAGAGATAGTGGTGATGGATGCACAGCGCTGTGAATATACTAAACACCAGTGAATCATACACTTTAAAATCGCTAAAAGGGTGAATTTTATCTCAGTGAACACACATACATGCACACAGCTAGAGAGCTCCAGAGAACCTGATTTACTTAGTCTGGCATAGGGTCCCGGCAGTGGTAAGTTTAAAAAGCTTCTCAGGAGATTTTAATGTGCAGGCGGAAACCTTCCCACACAAAATGAGCAACACCTGAAAGCTTATTAAAAATGCAGACTCTCAAGCCGCTCCCCAAATTAACTGAATTAGAACCTGCATTTTAACAGGATGCTCTGGTGATTCTTTTATTATTAAAGTGTGAGAAATACTGCTGTCATCTAGAAGAAATGAGTATGTCCCCTATATTATGGTGGAAACAGCCATTAAAATGAGGTTTTCAAGGATTAATGACCTTTCCATAGGCAGAGGTGAGGAGGTTGTCAGATGAGAGAACACATCTGCATTTTGAGGAAATCAGTAGCCTGATTGGAGCTGCACTTTCATGCATAGAACTGGCTGGATTTAATACACAACAGAGATTTTAGAGGAGAGAGAGTTAAAAGAGTATTGCAATATTCTGGCATGTAATCAGGGTGGTGGCAGTGGGTTAGGAAAGGATGTAAGAGAAATTTTGAAAGAAGGGTTGACAAAGTCTGGTAGTTGATTACATGGCAAGGCAGCCAAAGCAATCGTCCTTAGCTATGAGCCCATAAAGCTTAGGGAGAAGAGGGAGGAAGAAGAGAAAGAAAAAGACACAGAGAAGGAAGAGCAGAGACAGAGTTAGAGAAGCCACAGGAGAAGAGGGTTTCGGGAGTGAAAGGATCCTGAACAATGCCAAGGCAGTTGAAAATTGAAGAACATGATTAGATTGTTAACCATGAAGTTACTGGTGCCATTGGAGAGTGGGAGTTGGGGGTAATGGTGGTAGTGGTGGTGGTGGTGGTGGCTGAAGCTATATGTAAAGGCTGAGGAGTGATTGGTGGCTGGGAAGAAAGAGACAGAGAAGACAGAAGCAGGGTTCAGAAAAATGTTTTCTCAAGAATGTGGAGATTTATCTGTTTGTAGGTAGAAACTAATGGGGAGAAAAGGGTTGGAGAGTCTGAGCAGAGAGCCAGGAGCTGATGGAGCAGCTTCAGAGCAAGAGCTGAGGGCTGGAGAGTGCAGATGGAGAGGTTGGTATTGGTGAAAAGAGAGAGGGGATGGAGGCAGACACAGAGAGATGCTGGCGTGGTGATGGGTGCTGACAGTGTCTCCTTATGTGGACCGATCTCCATGTTTACCCATCTTCCCCTCCATCCCCTCTTTTATACTACACATATCCAGTCCTAAATGTCTCACTTTCTGGCTCTCTTGTTCTGGGGCTGGTCTTTGCTTGGACTCACTGACCACCTGGAGTTCTGTGTTGAGGGTGAGGAGGACAGCAAGGAGGAAGAGGCCACCCAACTCCCTGTTGCTTGTTGAAGACTTCATTCATTGATTGTGCAGCAAAGCCAAAGTAGCTGACATTTCTACCCTCCTAGACAGTGAACTGAGCCAAAGCTTAAGCCCCGCACCAGCATGTAGAATCTTGAGGCTCCTCACCACACGAGAAAAGTAATTTGGGAGTCAAACTAAACCATTGAACGGAACTTTGAGTTTTGCAAATATGAAGCAAATTCTCACTCATAGCTCTTAGGTAAAACCTTGCAGTCACCTGAATGAACATGTTTTAGCCTAAGAACAAGACACTTCTGCTCAGCAATGAAAATTGGGGCTATGCTTCAGCAGAGCCGGTTCTCTGAACACTTTAGGCTTCTTTGGGGAGAAATGTTTATTTTTTGTTTGAATTTATACTTCATTGTACTTTGTTGTTGCTTATTCTTGCTATGTGTGTATACGTTACATGTGTGTGTGTATTTGTAATATTCAAGCACTTGCTTAGAGAAGATCAAGAGCTGAGACCTAGTCACTGATGTTTTAGTCTGAGTTCTCCTAAAGCAGAGCCTCAGACAAGGTTGATATGTGAGTGATATATTCAGAAACGAGCAGGGAAGGAAGGAAAATCAATACAAATATGTGCTATGGAGTGTCCGTTGCAAGGGGTGAGTGATTGCTCAACCCTCAGGACTTTTTGAGAAGCCTTATGGAATGCTCTCAGAATCCCCTTCCTGAATGGAATGGAAGGGGGAAGTATATATCTGTCAACCTTTGACCTCTATTGTCAAGTGTCACCCCACCAAGCACTAATACTTCAGCACTTCTGAGTTAAGCATGCATCAGCAGTGTGCCTGGTTCCTGCAGGAGTCTCTTGTTGCACAGTCAAAGAAGCCCTGGGGCAAAAATGAGAGGTGTAGAGTACTAGGGTACAAGTCCAAGGCAAGGCTCTGACAAGTTACCTTGTGCTAAGCTGGTAGATGCCTGCGACAAACTGGTTGCTGTAGCAATGACTAGAATAAGAGAGTAAGGCCAAGAATATTTGAAGCAGTGCCTAAGAGATGTTGAACACACTGGGCTAGAAGGATGTGAGGCCTGGTCATCACCGCAGGGGTGGAAGTGTGAAACAGACTAGTAATCTGGGTCTGATGTGTCTTGTCTTAGGTTGCATTATAGGTGACTCACACGTGGTGTTATTCAAGACTGAATGACCCAGATATTGTAAAATATAGTGATACAGTCTGGTGAGTTCTGATGGAATATACCCTGGTGGATGGCAGTGTGGCTTCTCCAAGGAAATGAACGTTCCTACTCTATGGTGATTGCCAACTGAAGGAAACATATGTCAAACTCCCAGGGAGGCCTTTGAAGGGCCCCCTTCATTGGCTTGTGTTTAGATGGTAACCCTCAAACTGTGCAAACACAGTTTGGCAAAAGCTCTCGCAAGAAAATCTCCTCCCTCATCCTCCCTCTCAATATTTTTAGTCTTAGTGTGACTGGGGGACTTTAAGGGACGCTAAGTAAGTTCACAGCCATTTCCTTCTCTAAATTCTGCATAACGTGATCTGGAGCCTTGCTCTGGAATTTCTCTTCTTTCAAGTTTTGGAACCCTGTCAAGACTTCATTTTCATCATCTCCTTGGAATCTGGATCATCCTAAGTAAAGCAGGCCTGACTTCATCTCCCCCTCCGCTTCTTACTCAAATCCTTTATTTCCTTCAGAACATTTACCATAATCCATAGTTATCATCTTTATTTGTTTACTTGTTTATTATTTGTTTCTTTCTCTAGAATGTGAGCCTCATGAAGGCACAGATCCCGTCTGTCTGGTTCTCTGTTGTATCCCCAGTGCTAGCACAGCGCCTGGGACGTGGTAGGCACCCACAATACTTGTTGACAGAATAAATGACTTCACTATTATTTACTCAGAGCCTCCTATTTGCCACTTATTGGTTGATGTGAAAATCAAATGGGATGTTTGGGAAAATGCTTTTTAAGCTGTAAAGTTCTATAAATCTTAGCATCCAAATGAGGTAGATATTATTATTATTTCCCCCTTTTTACTGCTAAGGAAAGTTTAAGTGGTTTAAAGAGAGAAAGTTTAAAGAGTTTAAATAGTTTGTCAAGGGCCACACAGGCAGTAAATTGGTCAAAATTAGACTACAACCTGGGCTGGTTCAATCTTAAGTCTGCGATTGTGAAGAACATAGTCAAGAGACGGTAAGTCTATTTTTCCTCCCACATTTTGTCATGAGGAAAACCAGAAGAGAGGTGCTGACTTGCAGTATCCAGATGAACTAGGAGAGAGCTAGGAAGGAGGATTGGCCTTGGGTTGTGTTCCAGAGTCTTAGAAAATTGGGACTAAGGGCCGTTAGCCCATCTATTTGGTAATAATAATAATCATTGCAGTTAACAATTATTGAATGTTTTCTATGTATCAAGCACTATGCTGAACACTTCACGTGAACTACCCTCTTTTATCCTTGCAGCTCTGTGAAGTATATACTATTACACAGATGAGGAAGCTGAAGCGTAGAAAGATTAGGACACTTGCTGAAGGTCACACAGTTGTGTGGTGGGCCTGGGTTTGAAATTCAGAGTTGGAGCTCCCAACCACTACGCTATCATGCATAAGCCTTAGAGTTTGACATGAGATTATAGTTAAGGCCCTGACACTTATCTGCTATATGACACTGAGCAAATTACTCCATCTCTCCAGACCTCAGTGTCCATGTAGAAGGGTGGTGATAATGAGCGTAGTCACTAGGTTGTCATAAGGAGAATCTAGATGATATCTGTGGAGACTCTAACACAGTTTTATATTATATTGCTGCATAGCAAGTGCTCAACAAATGTCGTCTGTTCCCCACCATCTCGTCCTCCTGCCCCTCTTCACTCCTAACCAAATAACTCAAGCGGTATGGATATTTTGATGCTGATCTATTAAAAGAAACAACTCTTTTTCCTTCCCCACCACAACCCTTGTAATCTCCACCCACAGGACACCATTTTCATCTGTCTTCCTGAGCAGGAGCTCCAAACAATCACGTCTTTGAAGATAGAAACTCCAGGAAGGGATGAACAATTATTAGAGAAGGATGACCTTTAAGATAAGTCTTCATCTGAGAAACGGACAAAAAAGTTGTGTGTGAGACCTGCTGTTTTGGGGAGCTAGACCTACAGAATACAGTCGAGAGGCAATGGTTCCCTATTCTGGGAATCAATAAGGACCTGCAAAGAGCCAGAAAGGCCAAAGGCATCCCAAGGATTGTGGGTGGGTTGGACAAATAGTACATTCTGAACACAAATGGGTTATTTTCAAAGTTATGTTGATTCCATTGTGTTAAATACAACCTGATTTATAATCAAAACTTAATCAAGGTAGCTTTTAATTATGCTTTTTTTTCCATTTAATGGCTACTTAAATAAAGAAACTATTATGTGAGGACCCCAAAATATTTTTACAGGAAAGGGGTTCTCATAGGTCAATATGGTGACGTGCATCAAATGCTTAAAATGAGCATACTCTTGGTCATCACTTATACTTCTTGGAATTTATCCCAAGGAAATTCATAAGGGCATGTACAACAATTTACTATTTATTACAGCCGTATTAGTGATATAAAGAATAATAAATATGTTAAATGTGTGTTAGTGGATGTTGTTAAGTATGTGAGCATATATGATGGATTCCTATAAGGATATTAAAGATGATGGCATAGAAGCATCTGAACTGATATTAAAAGTTTTTCACTAGCTATTTCTAAGCAAGCTAATCAAGAAATCAAAACAGGTACTCTCACTTTTATATAGATATTATATATTAATATAAAAAATTATCTATTTGTATTTTTAAAATATTAACCAAAGTGTTAAGCAGACATCATTTTGGAATGGGGCATTATGGGTGATTTTTATCTTCTTTTCAGTCGTATAAATAGTCTGATTTCTCTCCAGGATATATTGGGTAAGGAAATTATTTTAAAGGTTTGGAAACCACCATCCTGTGACAGATGCTTCTTTTTCTTGGGAAGGGTGGGCAAAGAGGGAAAGGCCACAGAGAAACAGGCTTCTGTCCCACCCATTTCTGGAAAGTCCCGTCCAGGCCAGTGCACAGCCTGCCTGGCTTGGACAATGTTTGAGGAAGCAGGGAGGGCCTGATGCTTTCACCTGTCCTTAGACTGAAGCACAGATGTGGCCACAGCCGTTGCTGACACAGCGCTCCTCTGGGCCACAGTCCCAGTCACCGCTGCAGAGCTCAACACAGGCACCTGCGTTAGAACAGACCAGCTGAAAACCGCCAAGCTTCCGGCACAGGTGCTGGAGAGGACAGCCTTTGAGTAAGGAGCCAGTCCCACGTTTTTTCTCTTGGTTGAATACATAATGTAGTTTATAAATGATAACTCACAGAATAATACTCATTAACATCTTATATATTTCAGTTAAAAACAGCGCAGTCACACAATCCCAATAAAGCAAGGCCTACTTTAACGATGAGGGTGATTGTGGTTGTGGAGGGGAAGTGAAAGAAACCCCCTTAAATGTCCTCACTTCCCCCTCTGCAGGGAAAGGAGTGGGGAAGGGAGACTCACATTTACCAAATACTGTCGAGGGTGCCTGGCAGTCACCCTGCGCAGTGAGTCTCGCTAGCCCCATTTTACAGGTGTGGCGGCTGGGGCTCACAGAGGTGACTCGCCCACTAGTAAGTACAGAAGGGGGATTCAACCCAGACCAAGCTGGCCCCTAGTCCCAGCTCCCTGTGCAGTCCCACATGCTGAAACTGACCCTGACATGGAGAGCACATCTCCTAATAACAAGGAGTCACTCCTGACCTGAGTGCAGGCTCCCCAGGTTGCCAGAGCCTCTAAGTTAGTCTTTGAGAATCAATGAAGTAGGTCCAAGAAGCTGGTGAAGTCCCTGCTTGACTCCTGGGACTTCTGGCAAAACGTATGCAGAGCTCTGGATGAATGTGTGCTGTGCTTGGTTGGCTACTCAGCTGTTATCAGGGGGTTCTCTATGTGATTCTGTCTCTGGACCTCTCTGGGCCTTTGTTTCCCATATATAAAATGGAGCCCTTGGATCCAGCAGGGGAAATGAAGTTCATTCTCCAGTGTCAACTCCAATCCATAGAGATGACTGTCAGATGCTGTGTTGAGAAGGCTGGGGAGCCTTGTCCAGGCTCCAAGAGAAAGAGTGCTAGGATTGATTAGCAATGTCTGAGGGGGTAAGAAGGGGGAAAGGTGGGATGTCCAAAATGTGCTTGCTGACCTTAGAGAAAAATCAGTCTTACTCCTCCATATTTCTATTAGCTGTTGTTAGTTTATGGTGAGGGGGTTGAAGAATTCTTGTCCCTGCTGACAGCAGTTTGGTCACTCAATATATCTGTAGATTTCTTACTATGTATAAAGCACAGAGGAAAGTTATTTAGAGATGCAAAGATGTAAGAGAGGATCATTACCTTCAAGAAGCTTAGAGTCTAACAACAGAGATAAGACTTACGTTTAAAGTACTAGAAATAGCAGTTTGTGAAAAGTGTCCTGAGAGAGGAACATCCAAAGGACTAAAGGGGCTCAGAGGAGAGAAGACATTACTTCAAATAGGATTAATCAGAAAAGATGAGTCTTAAAGGACAGGGCAAATCTTCCTCAAGAGAAACAGAAGATTGGCAACATATGTTAGCTCAGGGCAAATCTTCCTCAGCAAAAAAAAGAAAGAAAGAAAGAAAGAAAGAAAAATCTGACTGATGTGAGAGCTTTCCCTCCACATGGACATGAGAGAGGATGCTTCTCCTTGAAAGGAAATGAACTCTGAATTATTGACATTTCTTCTGTGCCCAGAAGTCACCTTGGTGAATACAGCGAGTGCAGGAGCAGAGGAGGCCCAGGGCAGGGTGGGGAGTGCAGATGGAGAGATGAGCTCTGGAAAAGAAGAGGAGAGCCTGGGAGCAGATGCGAAAGTGGCACTGGAGGTGTCCCCCTGCACTTCTTCATGTGGAATGTCTTGTGCTCCTGCCCTCCCCACTCCCTTCCCCTTCTTCCCATCTTTGTACACTCTGGGCCCTGACTTCCTTCTATCTAGTTCCTTCTCCTGACACTAACAGGCCATTTGTTGCCTGGCCTCGCCAATCACCTTGTGAGTTTTGAGGGCAACCCCTGAGCTCTGTGCTGAGTGAGGAGGGCTGCAAGGAGGAGGAAGCCCCCACGTCACGTTGCTGAGTGGGGTCTCCATTGGTGACAACACAGATGAAAGAGATGGGCTGCGATTCTATCTTCCTCCCGCTGAGCTGGGCAGCATGTGGGACCTGGGTCAAGACACAGGGATTTGGCAGCTTAAACCCTGACAGGCAGCGGACCTTTCTGGATGACATGGGCCTGTGTTTACCACTGAGTAATGATGTATTTTCAATCAAGTCTCTGAGCCAAGAGAAATAGCTTCTTCACCTAATACTCAAGACTACTGAAGACTGGAGGTCACTTTGAATGACATCGGAAAATGGGATGAGGAGATGGGGACCTGGTATTTATTGGGCACTTTGTGTGCCTGATTTTACAGCACATGCACACACAAATCTTTTATATATTTACTTTTAAATAATATATTTCAAATACGTTATATATGTCCACCCCTTATAGAAATCAAAAATCCTCTCAGGGGTCATCCCCATTACACACAGGAGGAGATAGTAACTCCCTAGGTTACACAGCTTCTTCACTACCCAAGTCTTCCTGACTCCAAATCCACGCTGTCTCCTCCACGTGACACTGTTTATGCCTTTTCCTTCCACAATCTCATTCTCCAGATTTCAGATCCAAACATTAATATTACAGATCTCAGGGCTTGGTCGGAACAGAGACAGGCATCCTCTCTCCTGCCCCTTATCCCACAATCTCCATAGAAATATCTAGAACTCCTTGTTTGGTCACACTACCTGAAATGCAAGCAAGGAGAGATTCTCTTGGGTAAATAAGACTCCTGCCATGTTCCGAAGTGGGGAAAACCCCACATGTGAGTATCACAGTTTTCTTTCCTCCTTCTGCCTTGTGCTGAATCCTCCCGCCTTCCTTTATTAAACGTTCTCAGAAACGTGGATTCACCTCTTAACTATAGGTTTTATTGTGGTCTTTTTGCAAAGCTGTTTGAAAGAACATTCATTTTATAAGGGTGACTCTGGAATGTTGGTCACTAAGGACAGGTCTATTCAACTTTGGCCACAATCAGGAAGGCGAATTCTGTATGAGGGGCAGACTGACTGACCAAACTCGTTTCTTCTTCCTGAGAGCACAGCAGATTACAGGTCCCAGCTTTCCTTGCAGGTACCTATGGCCGTGAGACTGGGTTCTAGGCAATGGAATGTGAGCAGAAGCGCTGTGCACCACTTCTGGGGCGAAGATCCTAACTCTCCTCCCCCACCCCTGCACCTTCCTCCATTCTCTTCTTCCTGTCGCTAGGCTGAAGCACGCACATAGGCAGATGGTCCTGGAAGCTGGAAGATGGAAGGAGCCTGGTCCCCACATTCCACCTGAAGGAAGGCTGGAAGCTATTCAAGAAGACCCATTTTGGATTTCATACCAGGGAGAAATAAACCTCAATTGATTAAGCCAGTAAGATTTGGAGGGTTTATTTGTTGCAGCAGCTGATACATACAATGTGAACTCTAATTCGTCCCATCACTTTTGACAATCCCGTTTGGTCTCTTCCTCCTATCCAGTCCCTGGACGCCACCCCTTCCCCCCAGTGCACTCCTAAGGAGAATGGCTACATTCGGGAATTCTAATTTCTTGAAGTCACTATTAATTTTTTCTTAATAATGGTGGTACTGCAGCCATTATGAAATACCACATTCTTATCGATTTAAGGTGTGCCAGCCCGTGCTGTAATTCAGATGTAATTTTATTCTTTCCTTATAGGCTGGTGAGTCTCAAGGACTTTGGGGTTACACCAATGTGCATTTGACTGGCACAGGAGAGGGAACATTGGAGAGCCCTGGGATTTTAGCATGAGACTGAAAAAGGGGAGGGTGGACAAATGTCATGGAGTTGGATCAGCTTGACCTAAGTACAGATTCATGGACCACCAATGACTTTTCAATGCATGGATCCAAATATGCCACTCAGAATGCAGCTGTGTCATGGAGCCTTTAGACTCAGGGACATTGCAAGCCACTGTCAGGTGAGACAGTGCTATTCTCATAACGCACACTTAGAGGTCCCTCTTTATGTCTGAAAGTTTCAGGAGGACCCAAGACCCCTAGCCTCTATTTTAGGGACTGTTCAGTCAGCTTGGCACAGAGACTGTATCATTGATCCAGGTCTTTCAAATACTTGGTCCCCCAAACGATAACCAAGATACTCTAACAAATCACTAACCAAGTGTTAGGAAACCCTTTAGTGTCAATTCCTAAGGCCCCAATGCTACACGTGACTCCCACAGTGGGAGAGTGGTAAGTACAACCGCTTTCAAAGTAGTTAATTGGAATTAAATTCCCAGATAAACATACATCCTGCATTTTATTGTTGGAGGTAGTATAGGGAAAAGAGGGGGTTTTGGAGCCATGAAGATCTGGGTTTAAATGCAGGTGCTACTACATCCTGGCGATGTGACCTTGATAGTTAATCTCTCTAGGTTTCTTCATGAAGAATTAGAGGCCCAGAAAACTCAACTCCCGGGGCTGTTGTAAGGATAATGATATAATACAGGGAAAATATTTAATATCTGATAATATACCAAATAAAGTATTTTCCTTCTCCTCCAGATGTGTTCCTTATCCTCAGTTAGGTTTAAACTCCCGAAGGTAACAGACTATTCCTTACAACCTCCACAGAGTTCTGGTACTCTGAATAGAATTACGATCTATTTGTCACTACCTTGGGTATCATCCTCCAGACCAGATGCCCAAAAGGGCCCTCAGCCACTCTGCTAGCACCTGAGATCGTTCATGTTGAGGTGTGCTAGTATTCTATTCTTTGTTCCCTGCACAGAAGGTTCCAGGATGAGGTGACACTCAGGCTACATGAGCGGCATTAGCCAAGTTCTAGTGTGTGGTAGACCACAGGAAGCTTGGCTGGAGTGAGGGGAAATGGAGGTTGGAGCCAATCACAGGGAAGAGGGAGACTGCTCCCTGAGGAGAGAATGGGTGTGGGCAGGGGTGAGGAAGCAGAGAAGCAAGTACAGACACACAGTGTGTCTGGAATTTCAGCTGTGGAGTGGCTGGTAGCTGGATTGAAGCATGGAGTCAATACATAGTTGTATGACAAGGGTGGAGTGATCCAGGAGCAGGCAGACACCTATGATACCGGAGGTAATAATTAGAGAAGTGAAGCCCTTGATTAGATAAGAATCACCCAAAATCATGTGGAGGGGTTGGACTTAAATAGGAGGGGGGATCGTTTTTTGCATTATTATAGAGGATAAAGCAGAGTCAGTGGGTACAAATAGACGGGGTAGAAGAGGAGGGAGTTTTTGCAGACTTACAACTACTTTCCCGAGGAAGGATGTGGTGAGGTAGCCAGTGAGACCCGCATGGTGGAGGTTAGAGTAAGAGGTAGATGAGATGGAGACTTGAGGGAAGAGAGGAAGTATGAAATAGTCATCTTAGAGGGTCAGAAGTGAATTTTCTAGGGAAATGTGGTGAGATTTCGAGGCAGTATTGAGTGCCTGGGCTGGTCTTTGGCTTAGGAGAAGGATGAAATAGGTGGAGTGGAGCCATGTTGCCCCAGCCAATCCCAGTTGAATCAGTCAACTTTAGATGCATGAGTGAGTCCAGCCAAGATCATCAGAGTTGCCCAGTTGAGCCCAACGTAGAACCGTTGACCCCTTTGCCAACTCACAGGTCTGGGAGAATGATTGCTATCTTAAGCCAATGAATTTTGGGGTAGCTTGCTATACATTGTTATTGTGACTATAAATATCTCATATAAAGAGTAAGGATAAGGGGGACAGAGAGGATATGGGGCATGATGGATAATGGAAAAGAAATAGGTTCCGCGGGTTTGGGTTAAATACCTGTTGGAGGCAGAGGAACGAATGTAAGTGAGCTAGAGTCTTACATAGAAATAATGCTCCAGGTTGGTTAATGCCACAGAAATAATTTTATTCAGAAGAAGGTTAATCTTGGAAGCAGTCACTCCATGATTCCTCACACAATTGCCAGAACTGAGCATTTAAGCCAAAGTTATTTTATATCCTCCTGTCGTGGTACAGGGGTTCCAGGACTAGAGAGCAGGCAGGAAAAGATATAGTAGGAAAGCTGTTCTCCTCCAGGGTGTTGGAATAAAGATGACATTTGGGAGTGGTCACTGAAGGAGGCTAAGGTTCATGGATCATCCAAATGGATAAAGAAGTCTTCCTCCTATAACACAAAGATAATCATGACACTTTCAAGAAATACCTGCTCTCTGCTACCAACCAGCTTTCTCCATCTGCCACCCAGGCTTCAGTGAGGAGGGGGTGGTTGGGGTCCCTTCTGCACTGTGAAGGCCATAGGGACCCATGTTTCCCGTGAGCAGCTCTCTATCTTATACTTACGGCTTAAACAGCAGTTCGGCAGACATGGCCACAACCGTTGCTGCAGCATTTTTGTCCCTTGGGACAAGATGCATCTCCTGTGCACAATTCAGCACAATGTCCAACAGTTCCTGGAGGCACGGTTGGACATCTTCCGGGTCTTGATCCACCTAGAAAACAAAACAGTCTTCCCAGAACCCAGACTGCCTCTGTAGAAGGGAGTGGGACCTGCTTTTGAGAGAGAGAGAGGGCTGAAGTGCCTCAGTCCCCAGTGGGCCTTTAGCCTCTCCCCTTCTTGACACCCCCAATCTTTTCTCCTCTCTTCCTTGAAGGCACACAGTACTGTTTTGTCCATGGGAAAATGAACTGATGGCCAGCAGCTGCAGCATCCTGGGAGAAGAGGATACTACGTTGTTGCTCACTCCTTTCTTTTCATTTCTTCTGGGCATAGATAATTAAATCTCAGAACACAAAGATTGCCAGCCTCCCACCAATTCTATGTGCCTTCAGATGCCAATTAACACTGAGTCCCACAGCCTGCCCCTGCTGCCTGTATGAAAAAGAACCCCCATCTTATAATTTTTCTCCCCATTCCTGACCTCCATCCCTCCCACCCTGTTCCCGCTCCACAGGAAAGCCCTATTATAATTTTTTGGGTTTCCTTCTAAAGATAGTCTCCATCCTTACCTGTCTATCTGTCTACCTATCTTTCTATCTATCATCTATGTGTGTGTGTTCTGATAATAATTTAAAATTATTTTAACTTAATATTTGGATTAATGTAAAGATCATTGGGACTGTATATTTGGCCTGATACATATTTGGTTAAATTCAAGGTAAACATTTGGGCTGTTTTCTGATCTTCTTGTTTTATGGCTCTTCTACATCTGTTTTATTTCTGTTCCTTGTTTTAACATATACTATATAATTTTAAACTAATTGCAGAGATAGGCAATTAAAAACTTGCACTTCCTAGCATCACAATGCATCCTTGTTGCTAGGCACACATAATTACATGAAACACTGGTCTATTCATCAGTAATTTACCTTCAATCACAGTCCTCTGTATAATGTCTTTTGTCTGACACACCATTGGTAGAACACAATTTGGCAGTGAGAAAGCAACATTTGTTACCGATTTTGCATTCCTTTGGCAGAATTGCAACAATATTCTCCCATACCCTGATCCAGGAGACATGTTAGATGGAATATTGTATTGTATCTGCATTTGGAATTTCTTCCTTTGTTGTTACTCTCAGTATTTATTTTCCATCAGCTTGGAACATCATAATGTTGATTGGTGCAAATAATGTATTATTTATGCCATCTGGTTCAATTTAATTAATGCTATCAACATTAGTATTCAGTCTCAAGAGATGCCATTATGTCAAGAGCTCTCTGCATCAGCTTGTCTTGATGCAGAACCTGCCTGGCCCCTAAGCCCAGGCTCCCTCTGCAGTCTTACATGATGAAATCGATCATGCCATGGAGAGCACATCTCCAAATTTCAAGGAGTCCCTTCTGACCTGAATGGAGGCTTCTCAGGTTCCCAGAGTCTCAAAGTTAGTCTTTGAGGATCAATGAACTAGGACCAAGAAGCTGGTTAAGAACCCACAGGGGCTTATAGCAAAATATAGGAAGAGCTCTGGACAAATGTGTGCTGTGCTTGGCTGGCTACTCAGCTGTTATCAGGAGGTTCTCTACCCGATTCTGTCTCTGGATGTCTCTGGGCCGATGTTTCCTCATGTGTAAAATGGAGCCCTTGGATCCAGCAGGGGAAATGACATTCCTTCTCCAGCATCAACTCCAATCAGTAGAGCTGGCTGTCTGATGCTGTGTTGAGCAGGCTGGGAAGCCTTGTCCAGTCGCCAAGACAAAGGGTTGATTAGCAAGGTCTATGGTGTAAGAAGAGGGCCTGATGGGTTGATCACCTATAATTGATTAGCAAGGTCTGAGGGTGTAAGAAGGGGGCCTGATGGGATGTCTACAGCACACTTGCAGACCCAAGGGAAAATCAACATTATCCCTCCAAATTTCTATTACCTGTTGTTAGTTCATGGTGAGAGGGTTGAAAACTTCTTGTCCCCACTCACAGCTGTTTGGTCACTCATTATATTCAGTGATTTCTTACTATGTATAAAATGCTGAGGTAAGTTGTTCAGGAAATACAAAGATGTATGAGAGGGTCATTACCTTCAAGAAGCTTAGAGTCTAACAATGGAGATAAGACTTAGGTTTAAAGTACTAGAAACAAAGCAGCTTGTGATAAGTGTCCTGAGAGAGGTACATCCAAAGGACTAAATGGGCTCAGAGGAGAGAAGAGAAGACATTACTTCCAATGGGATTAATGAGAAAAGGTGAGTTTTGAAGTACAGGGATTTTTTAAGGCAGAATTGAGGGGAGTGTTAGAGTGTTGTGAGGAGAGAAAAGAAGTCCTACCAAAAGTTCACAGGAGAAAACGCAACAAGGTGAGGCACATGAGGCATGTACGGTACAAAAATTAATGAGGGGTCTGGCCCCGTGGCCAAGTGGTTAAGTTCGCGTGCTCCGCTGCAGGCGGCCCAGAGTTCCGTTGGTTCGAATCCTGGGCGCGGACATGGCACTGCTCATCAAACCACGCTGAGGCAGCATCCCACATGCCACAACTAGAAGGACCCACAACGAAGAATATACAACTATGTATCGGGGGGCTCTGGGGAGAAAAAGGAAAAAAATAAAAATCTTTAAAAAAAAATTAATGAGGCACTTGCACAACCCTGAGAATGAAAACCTGCTTCAATTTTGCACCTGAGGTGCCTCATCTCGTCACTCCACACCCTGAAATACAAGGAATCCAGGGGAAATGGCACATGGAAGGCTGGAGAAGTGTTAGGGAAGAGTTGGAAGTTGAGCAAGAAAGTAGGCTGGAGACAAAGTTACAGCATATGGATCTTGAGGACACGAGGAGTGTGGATTTCATTTGGGAGGACAAGAGAGGGATATGGTTGCAGTTTACTTATGAAGATTATTCTGGTAGGAGAGCAGAGAATGGACCAGGATTCAACAAGCAGGCAAACTTCAGAAGGAAGAGAGGGGCAGGGAGAGCATCTGGGAAGCGATTGCAGTGGCCCAAGATGGGGAAATGAGGGCTGGAAATACAGTGTGGCCATGGGGGTGGAGAGGAAGGAACACATGCAAGAGGCAATTACAAAGAATGCATAGCATTTGGCAACCAGTTTAATGTAGGGGAAGGAGAGCGAAGAAGGGAGAGGAGTAAGAGTTGAATGTAATAATCTTTAAGGAGAAGAAAAAGGTCCAGTGCAGAGAATCCAGGAGAGAAGAAAGTTAGAGGATTGATGAAGTGGGAAACAGTGTTGGATGCTACAGAGGATAAAGACTTTGGCTCCTGAGGAGATTCAAGAGATTTGTCCACAGGACCTGGGAGAGAAGTTTCAGGAGAGTGCAGGGGGCAGGAATGACTACGGTCAGTCTTCAAGGGGTTAAGGGATGAGTTACGGGGAAGTAAGGGCAGAGAAGTCTGTTTAGTCCTTTGAGAATGTTGGTGGTAAAAGGAAAAGAAGAGATTGAGATGATTCATGTTTAACACGATATAGAAAATGTTTTCTCTAAGTGAGTCAATCTATTTGTAGCCAGAGACAAAGAAGCTGGTGGAGAGGGAGACGCAGGGGAGATGAAGGGTGGCTGATGAGGTGACAAAGGGAGGAGTGAAGAGTTCAGATGGAGGGGTGACCCAGGGAAAGGAGGGGAGAAAGTGGAGGCAGAGGAAGAGAGATTCTGCAGTCAAGGTGGGTCCCTGCAATGGCTCATTGATACCAATATTTTTCCTTCCCTCCTTTCTTCCTTTACTGCCCCTGCACACACTGGTCCCTGATTGTCCTACTTTCTGACTCCCTCATTCAAAGAAGAAGGGGGTTGCCTTCTGCCTGGACTTACCCAAAGGGTGCTTCAGTTCCACTTGAGCCTGAAGCTCCTGTACCCCTAAGCTGAGGGTGATGAGGCTCACAAGGAGGAGGAGGCCTCCCAACTTCATGTTCTTGTTGGAAGTCTTCAGTGAAAATGCAGCAGGGCTGAAAACAGTGGAAATTTATGCCCTTCCACACACTGTGCTGCGTTACAAGGTCAGGGCTGGGAGGGACTAGGGACTGTGGGAGTCTCAGCCCTGCCCAGAAACTGACATTTCTGGAGATCACACACCCAACCCCGTGTGTACCCTGGGTAATGCCATGTTGTTACCTAAGCAAGTCTCTGAGCTAAGGGAGCATCCTCCTCTGAGCAACAAATAAGACTCCTAAACCAGGAAAGCCTTGGGTGACTGAGAAAGGGGTGGGGGTGAGCACTAAATTTTATGATATACTTTTATTCACTGATTTATTTTTCAACACAGGTGACAAAAGTCTTCTCAGGGCCAGGCACATGCTAGGCATGAGGAATATGTCCTTACAGACATTACAATCTAGGAACTGAGTGCCGGCTAGCAAGGGAGCAGTCCACTCTTTCACAACCCCCCTGCCTGCTCTGAGCCCCAGCGCCTCTGGAACTGATGGCAGGACAGGCAGCAGGACAGCCAGCAGTGGTGCTCCTAGATGCAGGTGGTGAGGAAGTGACCTCGGTCTATTTCTGGCTTGGTCTGATCCTCTCTATTGCTGGGCACCCAGGCAGGTCCGGTGGTCTTTGCCGATAAGACACATGTAAGTTTCTGGGGATGGAGTTGCACTTCATTGTGTCCGCCTTCATTTGTGAGAACCCAAACTCCCAATATACATGTTAAGCTCTTCCAGGATGTCTGTCTTCATGCAGCACTGGGGTGGGAGTGGGGCGGGGCTGCAGTAGCCAACCAGCTGGGGAGTGAGATTTCATTTCCCCCTTCTTGTAGGCACTCCCCATCTAGATGAGTGATTTTCTGAAGCACACACTTCCCTTGGTTTTTTGGAGGAATATGCCCTCTTCACTCCCCAGTGGCAGCAGGAATACGGGGAGGCACGTTTAACTTTTGGCCATGTACACTGTGTCCCATAATATGTCTTACTTCGTGTGACGTAAGTATGACTGGGCTGGTTGGGAATGGCAGGACCAATTTTCAGCCTCTTTCTAAGGTACTCTGGAGATGGTTGGCTTCTCTTTGGAAAGTGAGGGACTTGATGTTTCAGCAGGGGCTCTGGTTCCTAATTCTGGGGAAAAGATTCTCCTTGTTATGCTTCATTTGTCACGCTCCCTGAAATGCTACCATTTACAGATCCTTTTGGCAAACAACTGACATCATACATTGGCAATACCCCTAGGTGGGTTAAGGGGTACCATTATAGGTTATTCATAAAGCAGTTTTGCAAAATGCCTTAACTCAATCCTGCCTATTCCCAAGCTGAGATTCTTAGGTATCTAATTTCTGCAGTAGGATCAGAGCCAGAAAGAAACTTTTAGAGATCCTAAACACTGGAAAGAGTACTATAGTGATATTCTCCTATGTATGTCCAGGTATTCAAATAATGATAAAAATGCTAAATGTTTTTTGAAATTGCATCAACTCAAAGGCATGTTGAAATTCAGTTTGTTCTTTGTTGATGTCCTCTTTTCTCATCTTATTTTGGGTCCCTGTTCTGCTGGAGGCTTCAGCACCTGCATCGTTGTCCATTGGGTTACTCAGGGGGGAGCGGGGCCCTCAGAGCCTGGCAATGGGGCCCAGCCACTCCCTGCTCCTCCCTTGCTCCTCACCCCAGATCCCCAACCACCCAGGCACTCCGGGCTGCTCTATTGCTGCCCCTCGTCAAGGCTTTCATGCTTCTCAGCCGCAGTTCAGGCTGCTCCTTGAACTTGGAATCCCTTTTCCCTTTCTTTCTCTGCCCTATGTAACAAGGCTCAGCGCCAATGTCACCTCCAAAAGTTCCCTCAACCCCCGATCCTAGGAGAGTTAACTTTCTTTTTGTACTTGTCTGGTCATAGCACTTAGCACACTATATTGTAATTAATTTCTTTAATTCTTTCTTTCTTTTTTATTGAGGTGACATTGGTCTGTAACATTCCTGCTCCCCCTGAGAGCCTTTGCAAGGTGAGGGCTCATTCTCAGTAATGACTAGTGAATAATCAGCTGCTCCAAATACCAGCTCTGCTGCTCCCTGTGCTCTGAGTCTAGAGCATGAGTCCGAGGTTGAGGTGACTGGCAGGGACCGCAGGGTAAGATCTGGGACCATGAAAATGTTAAGCGTGTGTCCTCCCACCTAGACCTCTCTGTGCTGAACCAGACCTAGAGATGTAGCAGGAAGAGTCTGAGCTCAGGAGACCGACCCCTGGGTCAGATCCCGACTCCAAGATAGTAGCTGTGGGACCCTGGACAAGTCACTGAACCTTGTGAGGCTCTGTGTCCTCCCCTGTAAGATAAAGATAAGAATAGTACCTGCCCCCCAGTGTTGGGGTGAGAATTCAATGAGATAATTATATTCAGAACTCAGCACAATGCCTGGGAGAGAGCAAGCACCCAATAAACGTTGCTGTTCTCAGGATTATTGACAGTAATATTTTACAAAGGACTTCTTGCTTATAACTAATGCAGCAGGTTTAAGCCTCAGAGTCACCACTGTGTGACCTTGGATAAGTTGTGTCCTCTCTCTGCACAGGATTCGAGTTTCCTCACCTCTGAGAAGAGTTGTTGGTTTAAAACTGCACTGAAGTGAGAGCTTTCCCTTCACATGGACACAAGAGAGGATGCTTCTCCTTTAAAGGAAATGAATTCTGTATTATTGAGCTTTTCTTATGGGTCTAGAAGGCACCGCAGTGAATATAGCAGTGAATACAGCGAGTGCAGGAGCAGAGGAGGTCCAGGGCAGGGTGGGGAGTGCAGCTGAGGGGCAAGCTTTGGAAAAGAAGAGGAGAGCCTGGGAGCAGATGCGGAGGTGCACTGGAGATGTCCCCCTGCCCTTCTTCATGTGGAATGTCTTGTGCCCCTGCCCTCCCCACTTCCTTGCTCTTCTTCCCATCTTTGTACACACTGGGCCCTGACTTCCTTCTATCTAGTTCCTTCTCCTGACATTAACACGCCATTTGCTGCCTGGACTCACCAATCACCTTGTGAGTTTTGAGGGCGGCCCCTGAGCTCTGTGCTGAGTGGGGAGGACTGCAAGGAGGAGGAAGCCCCCATGTCATGTTGCTGAGTGGAGTCTCCTTTGGTGACAACACAGATGCAAGAGATGGGCTGCGATTCTATCTTCCTCCCACTGAGCTGGGCAGCATGTGGGACCTGGGTCAAGACATGGGGATTTGGAATTTTAAGCCCTGACAGGCAGCTGACCTTTCTGGATGACATAGGCCTGTGTTTACCACTGAGTAATGATGTATTTTCAAACAAGTCTCTGAGCGAAGAGAAATAGTTGCTTCACCTAATACTCAAGACTACTGAAAACTGGAGGGCACTTTCAATGACAGGGGAAATGGGGTGAGGAGACAGGGACCTGTCATTTATTGGGCACTTTGTGTGCCAGATTTCAGAATGCACACATACACAAATCTTTTATATATGTATATAATATCTGCACCCCTTTAAAGACCAAAGTCCTCTCAGGGGTCATCTCCACTCCACACAGGAGGAGATCATAACTCCCCAGGTTATACAGCTTCTTCATTACCCAAGTCTTCCTGACTCCAAATCCATGCTGTCTCCTCCACATGACACTGTTTATGCCTTTTCCTTCCACAATCTCATTCTCCAGATTTCAGATGCAAACATTAATATTAAAGATCTCAGGGCTTGGTCGGAACAGAGACAGGCATCCTCTCTCCACCCTCCCCCGCAGTCTCCACAGAACTATCTAGAATTCCTTGTTTGGTCACTCTACCTGAAATGCAAATAAACCTTGGGTAAATAGGCCTCCTGCCATGTTCCCATGTGGGGAAAACCCCATATCTGAGTCTCACAACTTTCTTTCCTCCTTCCACCTTGTGGGGAATAAAGCCTTCCTTTATTATATGGTCTCATAAATGTTGATTCACATTTTAACTATAAGTTGTATTGTTTCTTTTGCAAAGCTGTTTGGAAGAACATTCATTTTACAAGGGTGACTCTGTGAAATGTTGGACCACTAAGGACAGGTCTATTCAACATTGTCCACAATCGGGAAGGCCAGCCTCTATATGAGCGGCAGACTGACTGACCAAACTCATTGCTTCTTCCTGAGAGCACAGCAGATTACAGGTCCCAGCTTTCCTTGTAGGTACCTATGGCCATGTGACTGAGTTCTAGGCAGGGGAATGTGAGCAGAAGTGCTGTGCACCACTTCTGGGGTGAGGCCCCTAACTCCTCTCCCCGACCCCAGCACACTCCTCCATTCCCTTCTTCCTGTCGCTAGGGTGATCACATACATAGGCCAATGGTCCTGGAAGCCAAGTATTGTTGGTGGTGAATACCACAAGACAGAAGGAGCCTGGTCCCCACATTCCACCTGAAGGAAGGCTGGAAGCTATTCAAGAAGACCCATTTTGGATTTCATACCAGGGAGGAATAAACCTCAATTGATTAAGCCAGTAAGATTTGGAAGGTTTATTTGTTGCAGCAGCTAATACATACAATGTGAACTCTAATTCATCCCATCGCTTTTGACAAACCCTTTTGGTATTTTGCACCTATCCATCACCCCCTCACCCTGCCACACACACACATATACACACACTGCTCTCCTAACAGGAGTGGGTAATTTTGGGGAATTCTAATTTCTTGAAGTGACTATTAACTTTTCCTCAATAGTGGTGGTAGTGCAACTGTTATGGAATACCACGTTCTTATTGATTTAAGGCATGCGAGCCCATGCAGTGATTCAGATGTAATTTTATTCCTTCCTTACAGGCTGGTGAGGCTCAGGACTTTGGGGTTACAGCACTGTTCATTTGATTGGCCCAGGAGAGGGAACGTTTGAGAGCCCTGGGATTTCAGCATGAGACGGAGAAAGTGAATCTCAATGAAGATGAGAAAAAGGGGAGGGTGGACAAATGACTTGGAGTTGGACCAGCTTGAAATAAGATTCATGGGCTACCAGTGACTTTTCATTGCGTGGATCCAAACACACCAGTCAGAACCCAGCTGCCTCCCCAGGTAGCATCACGTAGCCTTTAGACTCCAGGGACATTGCAACCCACTGCCAGGGGAGGTGGTACTATTCTCACAACCCTTAGAAGTCTCCTCTTTATGTCTGAAAGTTTCAGGAGGAGCCAAGACCCATTACCTCTATTTTAGGGACTGTTCAATCAGCCTGGCACAGAGACTGTATCATTGATCCAGGTCCTTCAAGCTCTTGGTCCCCAAAACTTTACCCAAGATCCTGTAACAAGTCACTAACCAAGTGTTAGGAAACCCTTTAGTGTCAGGTCCTAAGCCCCCAACACTGCACGTGGTTCCCACGGTGGGAGAGTGGTGAGTACAACCGCTTTCAAAGTGGTTGATTGGAATTAAACTCCCAGATAGACATACATCCTGCATTTTTATTGTTGGAGGTAATAGAGCATAGGAAAAAGGAGATTTTGGAGCCACGAATATCTGGATTTAAATTCAGGTTCTACTACACCATGACAATGTGACCTTGACAATTAATCTCCCTAGGTTTCTTCATCAAGAATTAGAGGCTCAGAATGCTCAACTCCTGGGGCTGTTCTAACAATAAGTAAATAATGTAGGGAAATTATTGTTCACCTAATAACGTATCAAATAAAATATTTTCCTCATCCTGCAGATGTGTTCCTTATCCTCAGTTAGGTTTGAAACTCCCAAAGGTAAGAGTCTATTCTTTACAACATCTGTGAAGCACAGGTACTATGAATAGAACCACAATTTAGTTATCACTACCTTGGGCATGGTCCTCCAGAGGAGAGACCCAACAGGGCCCTCAGCCACTCTACTAGCTCCTGAGACCATTTGTGTTGGAGTGTGCTAGCACTCCATTCCTTGTGCCCTGCTCGGAGGGCTCCAGTGTGAGGTTGACATTCACACTACATGAGTGGCATTAGCCAAGTTTCAGCGTGTAGTAGACCGGAGGAAGCTTGGCTGGAGTGAAGGGAGGGGGTTGGAAACAATCAGTGTGAACAGGGAGGCATGCCCCCTGAGGAGAGAATAGGAATGAAGAGTGTTAAGGAAGTGGAGAAACAAGTACAGACACATCGTGGTGACTGAGATTTCAGCTGCGGGGTGGATGGTAGCTAGATGGAAGAATGGAGGCAAGGCATAGTTGTATGACAATTGGAGTGATCTGGGAGCAATGGAGACATCTATGATACTGGGGGTAATAATTAGAGTAGTGAAGCCCTTGATTAGATAAGAAGCATCCAAATATAAGCGGACGGGTTGGACTTAGGAGGAGGGATGGTTTTGTCCATTATTACGGAGGAGACAACAAAGTCAATGGGTAGAAAGGGATGGGGACAGAAGAAGAGGGAATTTTTGCAGACTTGCAACTATTTTCTCAATGAAGGTTGTGGTGAGATAGCCAGTGAGACGTGCATGGTGTAGGTTTGAGAGAGAGGTAAATGAGATGGAGATTTGAAGAAAGAGAAGTATGACATAGTCATCTTGGAGGACAGAAGTGAATTTCCTAAGGAAATGTGGTGAGATTTGCAGGCAGTATTGAGTGCGTAGGCTGGTCTCTGGCTTAGCAGAAGGATGAAATAGCTTGGGTGCAGTCAAGCTGCCCCAGCCAATCCCAGTTGAATTAGCCAACTCCAGAGGCATGAGTGAGTCCAGCCAAGATCAGCAGAGTTGCTAGATTGAACCCAGCCTAGAAACTTTGATCCCCATGTGGCTAATACATCCAGGAGCATCATTGTTATTTTTAGCCCATGAGTTTTGGGGTAGCCTGTTGTACATTGTTACTGTGACTATAAATATCTGATATAAGGAGTAAGGATAAGAGGGACAGAGATGATGTGAGGGCTGATGGGTAACACAAAAGGGACAGGTTCCACAGCTTGTGGTTAAATGTTTGTTGGAGGTGCAGGTTTAAATGTAAGTGACCTAGAATATTGCACAGAAATAATGACTCAGTTTGGATAATGCCATAGAAATAATTTTATTCAGAAGAACAAGAATTTTGGGAGGAGTTACCCCATGATTCCTCAAATAATTGCCAGAATTGACACTTAAGCCAAAGTTGTTTTAGATCCTAATCCTGTGGTACCGGGGCTCCAGGAATAGAGAGCAGGCAGGAGAAGATGGAGGAAAGCTCCTTATCCTCCAAGGTATTGGAATAAAGATGACATCTGGGAGTGGTCACTGAAGGAGGCTAAGCTTCATTGATCATCCTAATGGTTAAGAAAGTCTTCCTCCTACAGCACAACGGTAATCATGACACATTCCAGAAATACCTGCTCTTTGCTACCAACCAGGTTTCTCCATCTGCCACCCAGACTTCAGCAGACACAGGGGTGGTTCGGGTCCCCTCTGTGCTGTAAAGGCCGGCAGGGACCTGTGTTTCCCATGAGCAGCTCTCTATCTTATACTCACGTCTTAAACAGCAGTTTGGCAGGTGCAGCCACAACTGTTGCTGCAGCATTTTTGTCCCCTGGGACAAGACCAATCTCTGCATAGGTCAGCACAATATCCAACAGTTCCTGGAGGCAGCTTTGGACAAGTTCCGGGTCTTGATCCATCTGAAAAACCGAACAGCCCTTCCCGAACCCAGACCGCCTCTGCAGAGGGAGTGGGACCTGGTGTTGAGACAGAGAGAGAGGGCTGAAGTGCCTTGGTCCCTGGTGGACCTTTAGCCTCTTCCCTTCTTGACACCCCAATCTTCTCCCCTCTCAACCTTGAAGGCACACAGTACTGTTTTGTTAATGGGATAATGAACTGATGGCCAGCAGCTGCAGCATCCTTAGAGAAGAGGAAATCTTATTGCTGCTAACACACTTATTTTTGTTTCTTCTGGGACTAGACAATTAAATCTCAGATCACAAACAGCCAACCTCCCACCAATGTATGTGCATTCAGGTGCCAATTAAAACTGAGTCCCGCAGCCTGCCCCTGCTCCCTGCCTGAAAGAGAACCCCAGTCCTGCACCTAGTGGTACTTGAAGTGGGTTTTATGAACCAGCAGCTTCAGCATGCCCCGGGAGCTTGTTATAAACTCAGCTTCCTGAGCCCCACCCCAGACCTACTGACACAGGACCTCTGGGGCTGTGTTCTAGCCATCTGGAGTTTCATAAGACCCCCAGGTGATTCTTATGCACGTTGACGTTGGAGAACACCTCTTATGCATTACTCCCAAAACAGCCTACCCTATCAAGTTAGGGGCATGGCAAATGCAGGCTGGCTCTTACACTTGTGAGGCAAGTGAAGCAGATCTGGTGGATGATAGTTCTCTACTCTATGCCGGGGAGAGAACTCCTTCATCTGTGAGATTCCCTTACATACTCCTCCACCCTTCACACCACACCTCCCAAAATGTCTGAGGTTGGCCCTTGAGCCTCAGATAACGTAGAGGTGTGTTAGCAAGCTGTTCTTTGGCTGATACACGCAGTCATAATTCCTCTACACTCCCCTAGTTCCCAGTCCACTTTGATGCACCCACCAAATTTGTAGTGGTTTCGATGAGTCCTAGCCTTTCAGTCAAGAAAGTAAGGAAAGTAAGGAAATGAATGGTGGTGAAACAGCAGCTGCCAGCCACTGCTGGTAAAAATCAGTCTGGACAAGCGTAAATATTGATGGAATGAATGAATGGACCTGTGGCTAACTTGTCCATAACCACATTCTTTCCAGCCCTTGCAGAGGAATAATTTGGTACTTTAATGATATTTAATTCTGGTTTTAAGAGTATTTCCAGCTTTTTCAAGTTACAAATTCCTTTAAAACAAGATATTATTAATCTATCTTCACGGTCTTCTAGACAGGGAGGAAGGAGCATCTTTTCTAATTCTCACAGAGGCTACCACTGGCCCCAGCTGTAGCCACCTTCTCTCTCTTTCTGTGCAGGGGGCCTGGTGGCCATGTCCCGGCAGGGCTAAGCATTCAGTGGGTCAGGGATGCAGAAGGCGGAACTTGAAGCTTTTACCTTGGTCTTGGGCTGGCCGGCAGACATGGCCGCATCCATTGCCAACACACAGACGTCCTACACCACAGTCCCGGTGTGTTCAGCATCGATCCACACAGACATCTGCCACTAGAAAAGTTCAGCTGAAAACTGTTAAGGCTGGCAGGATAGCAGGGGAAGGTTGTGAGGGGGATTATTTGTTTTAGTCTTTTGTTCAATTCAAAATATGCAGGTAGGATATCTACATAGTTTTCATGATTAAAAATGTAATACATTTTTATCTTTAAGAGATAAACGGTACTCAACTATATAAAGTAAAAAGTAACTCTCCCTTTCCCTCCACCATCAAGTCCACTTCCCAGGAGGTAGCTTCTATTTCCTGTGGCTCCTTCTGGAATTTTCTCTGTGCTTTACAAATATAAGTACAAACACATCATTAACACATATGTTTTCATAAAATGTTAGTAGATGTTTGTCTACTAAATTACAGTTATGTGGGGTGAGGCTATGCCTTGTTTTCGGGTTGAAAGACATCTTCGTTAAGCAGTTTAGCAATACACATCAGAAGCTTTCAAATGCATATTTGGCCATTCCATTTTTAGGAATTTATCCTAAAGAAATATGATTTAGTTCAAGAACATTTATCTTGTACTAGTTATTAAAAAGTGTCCCAATATGACAGGTTCTCTCAATCTGTAAGAGGAGAAGAAGGTGTGGAAAATAAGGCATATCCCTCTACTGAAGAAGCAATGAGCCATTTAAAACATGTGGTAGAGTTCTATTTATTGATTAGGGATGATGTCATGACACCATGTTTGTAAAATCACATACATATGCTGTTTTCCTACATCATTGTTGGTTTATCTGTTTACCAGTATTACCGTGTGGTGGTCTAGTGGTAAAGATTCGAGGATTTCACTGCTGTGGCCCAGCTTTGTTTCGTGGGCAGGGAACCACACCACCCTTCTGTCGGTTGTCATACTGTGCTGGTGTGTGTTGCTGTGATGCTGAAAGCCATGCCAATGGCATTTCAACTACCCACAGGGTCACCCATGGTGGACAGGTTTCAGCAGAGCTTCCAGACTAGACAGACCAGGAAGAAGGACATGGCCACCCACTTCCAAAAAGTTGGCCAGGAATAGCAGTGGAACACTGTTTCAGTCAGCGCTGGAAGGTGAGAGGATGGTGCGAAAACACTGGGCCGGGTGCCACTCTGCTGTACACAGGGTCACTAGGAATCGGAGTCGACTGGAATGGCGCTGATAACTATTACTGTGAGATCTTTAAGGATGTAGACCTCTCCTTAATTACCTCCAGCCCTCAGCACAGTGCCAGGCATGTGCTAACCACAAAATAATCATTTATTCCCTGTTAACTCTGAAAAATTATATATCTGAAGGTATGGATGGATTATGGAAACTTTTATTTAAAACAGTGGTCTAGGTGGTGGGATCCTGGATAATTGGTCTTTTTTATTAGTATTTCTGACTTTTCTCTAATGAGCAGGCATTCCTTGCATAACAAAATAAGACAGGACAGTTCTGTGCTCAAAAAGTCGGGACTCACGGCTCTGTGGCATGCTGTTCCCTCAGGAAGGACAAGCCTGGAAGCAGAGACCACAGGATTAAGCCCCTGAGGGAGGCAGTCTGGGCAGAGCTAAGCCACAGTCTCGCTGGGTTGTGTGGGGTTTGGAGCCATGGGCAGGCCGGGGGGCTTTTACCTGGTCCCAGGGCTGGAGCACAGGTTCGATGACATCCCCTCCTGAGACACCGCTGTCCAGCCCCACAGTCCAGGTCTCCTCGGCAGTGGTCCACACAGATTCCTAATGTTAGAAAAGACCCATGAATACAAAGAAGCCCCAGGTGTGGGTATTGGGAAGTGGTGGTGATTGGGCAATGGGCCCACTTCTACGTGGTATATATTACATAGAGGAACGGCATATGAAACAAGACATCATAGAAAAATAAGCACCTATTAGCATATTCATAGACAAAATTGAGATAATGTTTACTCAACTGTTAATGATGATTATTTCAAGGGGAAGGAACTGTAGGCAGATTTAGCCCTTTTTGTTTAAATCTATGACATTTTAACTTTTTCAAGAGATGTGTAACGTCACTAAACAAAAAACAGAAAAATTAAATTTAAAAAAATTCAGAGAAATAAGCTTTAGCTTTTTGGCCAAAGCTGTTGATCAGCAGGAAAACAGAAGGCGAAGAGGGATTTCCATACTCACCCAGCAGCTCCGGTGTGTGCCAGTAGCACAAAAACAGAGTTGTTGAGAGGTATGTAATTTCCATTTCAGAAATGAGGAACCAGGAGCTCAGAGAATGTAACTGACTCGCCCACAGGCAGGGCTTGTCGTGGTGGTGCTGGTGTTGGAACCCAGGTGGACCTGGCCCTGACCTCCATATTGATTAGAGACCTTCTCTTTGATGCCCTGACATGCACATATGCCCACGTGGATTCAAGTATGCTCTTGGATTGGCTCTGCTGGGGCCTTATATGGCTGAGGATCCTAAGTATCTTTTGGGAGGGACAATGGCTGGGTTGTTTTTCAGGGAGTTTAATGGTTCACCTTCAGGGCAGAAACTCATCACCATTTCAGGAATCACTCCTATCCCTGACCTCCTAGGCATCTGCTGCAGTCCAGCATGACCATTTCAAATGCTTACCACCACTGCGCCTGCAAAAATGGCTGCTACCTCAAACCATATGCATACACAAAAATTCACTCAAAAGGGAGAAAGACCTAAATTAAGAACTAAAACTATAAAATCCTTAGAATGAAACATAGCTATAAATCTTTGTTGACCTTGGATGAGGCAATGGTTTTTAAATTATGACACCAAATGCACAAGCAATAAAAGAAAGAGTAGATAAATTGGACTTCATCAAATTAAAGACCTTTGTGCATCAAAGGACTCTATCAAGAAAGTGAGAAGACAATCCACAGAATGGGTGAAAATCTTTGCAAATCATATATTTGGTAAGGGTCTAGTATTCAGAACATATAAAGAATCCCTACAACTCAGCAACAAAAAGGCAAACACTCCAGTTTTGAAAAGGACTTGAATAGATATTTCTCTAAAGAAGATATACAAATGCCCAATAAGAAGACGGAAAAATGCTCAACATCATTAGTCGTTAGAGTAATGCAAATCAAGACCACAATGAGATATCTCTTCACACCCACTAGGATGGCTATAGTCAAAATGCCAGGTACCAACAAGTGTTGGCAAGGATGTGGAGACATTGGAACCCTCATACATTGTTGGTGGGAATGTAAAATGGTGTAGCCTCTATGCAAAACAGTTTGGCAGTTTCTCAAAAAATTAAACATAGAGTTGCCATGTGACCCAGCAATTCCACTCCTAGACATATGCTCAGGAGAAGGGAAAATATATTCACACAAAAATTTGCACACAAATGTTCATAGCAGCATTATTCCATAAGAGCCACAAAGTGGAGACAACCCAAATGCCTATCAACTGACAAAGGTACAAATAATATGTGATATAGCTATACAGTGGAATATTATTCAGCCATAAAAAGCAATGAAGTTCTCATAGACACTACAACTTAGATGAACCTTGAAAGTATTGAAAGAAGCCAGACACAAAAGACCACATACTGTAAGACTCCATTTGTATGAAATATCCAGAATAGGAAAATGCTTAGGGACAGAAAGCAGATTAAAGATTGCGTGGAGGTAGGGGAAGGAGGGAACAGGGAGTGACTGCTTAGTGGATATGGAGTTTCTTTTCAGGGTGACAAAAATATCCTGCAATTAGATAGTGGTGATGGTTGTACAGCATTATGAACATCCTAAAAACAACTGAATTGTACACTTAAATGGTTAAAATGGTGAATTTTCTCCAATGAACACATACACACACACACACACACGCACACACACGCATACACACACAGAGCTAGAGACATCCAGAGAGGCTTATTTAATTGGTCTGGCACAGAGCCCAGGCACTGGTAAGTTTAAAAAGCTTCCCAGGTGATTCTAATGTGCAGGCAGAGCTCTTCCTACACAAACTGTAGTCTATGGTCCAGGCACATGGGCATCACCTGGGAGCTTTTTAAAACTGTAGGATCTCAGCTGCACCCTAGACCTACTAAATCAAAATCTGCATTTTAATAGAATCCTTGGGCGATCCTTGTCATATTAAAGTATGATAAACCCTGCTCTCATCTAGAACAACTGAGTGTGTCAAGTATACTTATGGTGGAAATAGCCATTAAAATGAGGCTTCCAGGATTAATGAGATTTCCATAGGCAGAGGTGGGGGTGCAGTCTGATGAGAGAGCACATTTGAATTTTGAGGAAATCAGGAGCCTGATTGGACATACACTTTAGGGAGAACAATCTCACATTCTTACCTGGAACTGGGTGGAATTTAATACACAACACATATTTTAGAGGGGAGAGAGTTAAAAGCGTATTGCAATGGTCTGCTGTGTAATCAGGGTGGTGGCAGTGGGTATGGAAAGGATGTAAGAGAAATTTTGTAAGAAGAGTTGACAAAATCTGGTCATTGATTACATGGCAAGGCAGCCAGAGCAATCATCTTTACTTATGAGCCCATAAGATTTAGGGAGAAGAGGGAAAAAGAGGAGAATGCAAAAGACAGAGAAAAGAGAGAGCAGAGAGAGTTAGAGAAGACACAGGACAAGAGAGTTTCAGGAGTGAAAGGATCCTGAACAATGTCAGATACTGCAGATGTCAAAGAGGTTGACAATTGAGGAACATGATTAGACTGTCAACCAGGGAGTTACTGGTGCCATTGGAGAGTGGGAGTTTGTGGGGGTATTGGTGATGATTGTAATGGTGGGAGTGGTGGTAGTGATGGCTGACACTATACTGTAAGGGTCTGGGAGTGATTGGTGGTTAGGAAGAAAGAGACAAAGAAGATGGAAACAGTGTTCAGAAAAATGTTTTCTCAAGAATAGGGAGATTTATCAGTTTGAGGGTAGAAGCAAATGGAGAGAAAAGGATTGGAGATTCTGGGGTGGACCCAGGAGCTGATGGAACAGAGTCAGAGCAAGAGCTGAGGGCTGGAGAGTGCAGATGGAGAAGCCAGCCTTGGTGAAGAGAGAGAGAGGATGGAGGCAGAGAGAGAATGATGCTCACATGGTGATGGGTCGTGACAGTGTCTCCTTACGGGCACTGATATCCATGTTTACCCATCTTCCCCTCCATCCCCTCTTTTGTACTGCACGTGCCCAGTCCTAGATTTCCAGCTTTCTGACTCGCTCATTCTGAGACAGATGGGGGCTGGTCTTTGTCTGGAGTCACTGACTGCCTGGAGCTCTGTGCTGAGGGGGAGGAGGACGGCAAGGAGGAAGAGGCCACCCAACTTCATGTTGCTTTTTGAAGACTTCATTTGTTGATAATGCAGCAAAGCCAAAGGAGCTGAGATTCCTACCCTCCTGGACAGTGAACTGGGCCAGAGTTCAAGGCCAGCATCAGCATGTAGGAACCTTGAATTGCTCTGCCAAGCAACTGACTTGGCTAATATAACACAAGCCATATGTGGTGCTGGGCAATGCCTTTTTTCTAAACAAGTTCTTTGAGACAAGGGGAACATCTCCTCAGTGTAATAAAGAAATCTAACAGATTGAAAGACAGAGAAAGAGAGAGAGAGAATGAAGAAGATGATACAGACAGAGAGGAGGAGAGGTAACTCAAGAACATCTATGTGCTAGGTGCTTTATTTACTAGACATCGCAACGGAGGTGCGACAGGTTACATAGCTTGTTCAAGGTCACAGAGCTACGAAATGGGATTGGATGGGGCTCTGGGCAGACCCCAAAGTACACTAAGGTGGCATATTGCCTATTCCTAATTAGAATTACTTGAGAAACAGCCAGTGCAAGAACCCTCTGACCCTCTTTGTTCCCCTGAAGGCAGGGAATAAACCTCCCCTGTGAGGGCATCCTCCCTACGCCAGGAGGATCGAAGGCATCCTTATCCCATGAGATAGGGAACTCAAGGCCAAGAAAGCTGTGCAAACAGACTTGGCTACTTCTTCATTGATTTGCTACCCCGAGCCCAAACTCCTTTGTTTTGTAAAACCTTCACAAGTGATTGTTTCTTTGTCTAAAAAAGGTATATAAACAGACTGCTTTGTCCACTTCTTAGGTCCCATACCATGGGGCCTCTTACACATGAAATTAAATTTTTTTCTCCTGTTAATCTCTCTTACGCCAATTTGATTATTAGACCAGTCAACAGAAGCAAGAGGGGTAGGGGGACATTTTCCCCTCCCTGAAAAATCAAATTCAGATATTTTGGGCTTCAGATTTCCTGACTTTGTTTTCTATAATACTTTGTCTCTGCATCGGGACCTAGGTCTAAATAGTATATGGCATTGCATGATGCTGTTACAGGACGCACCTGTTCTCCCTCTTCCCTAAGGCAGTGCTAAATATTCATGAATTTATATACAGGTATATGTATGCATATATACATGAAAATGCAGAAAATTCTGGAACAATAACCTCTCAAATAATAACAGCACTACTCTTACAAATAATAGAGTGACTTGGGAGGTGTAAGTCGTCAAGAGGTCTTTAGTCTTATCTGAAATAAGACTGAGGTAAGAAGACATTCATATATTACTTGTACAATGAAAAATTAAGAGAAGAAGGAAGAAAACCCCTGAAACGTGGAGAATAGACTGGAGAGCTGCAAGTCTGGAGTGAGGAAACGCAGTTAGGAGGGCTGATGGAACATGTTGTGCTGCAGGGTTCTGGCACCCTCCAGCCAGTTTGCCCCACCGAATGCCCTCTAAACTATTTGAAGTTATTTTTTTCCCCCACAGGACTTGAGAACCCACCAATGGGTGACCTCTTGGTGCTGGGAGGGAGATGAGCAGACCTGTCCCTGGATGCCAGGCACTCTTTCTTCAGGCTGAGCGCCATGGAGAGGCGTTTACTCCCTCTTCCTACCTTAACAAGAGCAGATAAATAAAATTTTAATCCTTCCTGTGTAATTAGTCCAAAAAATGGCTGATCCAACTCTGTGTGTAAATAAGCTCTAGGTTTCCATCCTGTCAGAGCAGCCTTGTACAGAAGATACCACCACTGAGGTCAACTTGCCACAACCTTGACTGTATCTGGAGCGACGAGACTTTAGAAAGATGAGATAAAACCCAGATGTTCATTCCAATTAGCCATGTGGTTGTCAATCAGGACACACTCCTCTCCCCTTTCAGTTTCTCTTACTTTTTCACTTCCCTCCTCGTCTTTCTTGCCATCTTGTCAATACCCTAAAGTACCCTATCTCTGATCTCTTTTTATAGCACCTCCTGGCAAAACCTCACTTTTGGAGGCACCTAACTATCCACCTTCTCCTTCCCTGCACCTGAGTCCCACCAAAAGGGACGAATTCCATCATAAGTTCATGATGAACAGCGTCACTTAGGACCTCCACACAGCCGTGCAATTTACTGCATCATCAACACAAGCTCCCACTCTTCATGAGGACTATTGCAAACCTTCCAATTCTCCTCAAAACTCCGTCTCTTTCAGTCTCTCACACTCAGCTGGTGACCTTGACTCCTACTTTACAGAGAAAGCATTTAAACTACTAATTCAATTTCTGTAAATACGTAGAGTGATTCAGCTTATCCAGGTCTTCTTGAGTTGGCTGTGGTAGGGTATCAATCTAGGTCCAACCAGGAGAAAGACACCACACAGGAATCTGAACAGGGTAAGTTTAATATAAAAAATTATTAACTACAATAGTGGTTTAGAGTAACAAGATATTGACTAGTAAGTAAGGAGAACTCTAGAGAGTATCAGTGTGGCAGATATAAGGAATAACCACTAACACAGGAACTGAGATAGAGCACCCAAGGACGAGCCCCTTACCCCACCCCTTGCCCCCAGGACTGATATCCAGACCCTGTTGGAGAAGCACGGTCAGGTTCATGGAATGGCAGTCACTTTGGTGCTGGTCCAGCAGAACCTACCAGAAATGCACCCTCTAGGGTGCCAGGGAAAACTGTTCACCAGGAAGTGTCTCAGCAGGGGCACTTTGCTACAAAGCTGCCCAAGAGGAGTGTCAGGGAAGACCCTGGCTGCTGGGTGCTCCTGGGTGCTGAGCACTGCAGGAGCCGAGCCCTGGAGGAACCGCCTGCACTTCAGGGGTTGGGGGCACTCTGCTCCCAAACCATGGGGCGGGCGCCAATGCTGGAGGAACTGCTGGCCACTGAGTGCTGCTGGCCACCACGCAGGGCAGGAGCTGAGTGCCAGAGAGGCTGCCAGCACTGCAGAGCTGAGCACTGCCCAAGCTGCAGGTGCTGCAGGAGGCAAACCTCCTCCTGAAACGCCTCTCCAGGGCCCTCCCCTGACAGAACTCCTGTGCCGTCTGGCAAGAAAAAATATATGTAAGGGGCCCAGATCTATTTTCACAGGACAGTCTTAAAGGGTGAATTTAGAGCTAAGAGGCAATAAATCAATAAGTGGCACAAATAGCTTGTGTCTTTCAAGGAATTTGGGTATTTCATTGAAGCTATGAAATTTATCACAAGGAGAATACAGTGAGTTCCCGTATACCACTAACCTGGTCTCCTATTTTTAACATTGTATGTAACCATGGTATTGTGGTCAAAACTAAGAAATCAATATTGGCACATTACTATTAACCAAAAGAACAGAATTTATTTGACCTTCACTAGCTTTTCCACTGATTTCCTTTTTATGTTGCAGTATCCAATCCTGGAGACCACACTGCATCTGTTATATCTCCTCACTCTCCTCTGGAATGTGACATCGACTTAGTCTCCTCTGGTCTGATATTTTGTAGAATGCCTCTCGATTTGTATTCGTCTGATACTTTTCTCATGCTTGGACTGGTATCATGAATTTTGAAGAAGATACTGCAATCAGGAGACAGTGCCCTGGGGCCAGGAGTGGCTGGTGACTTTCCATACTCAACTGGCCTTGCAAGGATCAGACCAGGACTGAGAAGTCAGAATGGAAGAAAGTGAGGGGTTTATTTTGTTCAAGGAAGGACATTCCTGGAAATTCCTGGGAAGTCGGGAGGCAGAGGAGGAGGAGTCATCTGCAGAGCAACCGTCAGCAGGCAAAGAGCAGTTGTGCACAGTGCTGCAGAGCCTGCAGACTGCACAGCACCAGGGGGTGCTATTCTCCTGGACTGCAGCCTGAGTCGTCGTCCCGGGAGTTATGCAATGCAGCAACCCTGAAACTGTGGGGGGAAATGCTAATATGCCTTCATTCCCCCCCCCCCAGACTGAGGTTGTGCAGCTGCGCTCTACATTGTAGACAGAAAGGGAAGGAGACCTATCCCACGGTCTGAGGGCATCAAGCTCCAAGCTTAGACGGCCAAACCCAGGGAGGAGAAGAGAGATGGAACACACTTGAGTTTGCACTGCTTAACAAACCAGACACGAGTCCCAGGTGAGCCTGCTCCAACCACCAGCTGATGAGCTTCATCCGAGGACCACATTCTTAGGAGGCTAACTCCAACATCCAGTCCGAGTTCTCCTGGCCTTAAGCAAGCATCTCAACGGAGCAGAATTGTTGCAGGTGAGGTGACCCAAAGCTTAGCTGTCAGGAGCCGGAGCGATGGAGGACTGCCTCGGAGGGTTGCAGCAGTCTTCCGCTAAATTCTACCTCGACTTGTGGCGATCTAAAAAAGGATTCCAGGGACACAGCTGGCTTCCCTCCATACTGCCTCCAGTCCCCATAGAGACCAGCAGCACTTTTTCCAAAAGGTCTCTCCTTCCCTCTCCTACTCCTAATGTGTCACGTATCTTGAACCCCAAGGTTCCAAGATTTACCTGTCCTGAAGAGGAAGAGGTCATATTTGATCTATACCCACACCTGGCTGCCTCACTGCTCCTATCCCACACCCATTTACTCCCACCCCATCTCCCTAGTCTTGCCCACATATTTCTGGGAGTCCTCGAGGTGCCCACACGTGCTCACAAACAAGTCCACTCATGTCCTTCTCATATGGCCTCTGTGGTGTGGTCTGCTCTCTGTAAAGCCACTTGAGCCTGGAGACCCATCACTGCCCCCATCATCAGTGTCCTCAGGGTCATGCTGCCCTCTGCAGCAGGCCACTCTCTCCAGGTCATCCCAAAGCTAAAGTCCCTCCAAGTGCCAAGATGGTGTCATGTTCCCATGAGTCCTCACACCATCCGTCACACCATGTTCTGCACAGCAATGGGGAGATTGCCTCTCAATTCACAGGGCTCAGAAGTCCTGTGAGGGATTGGCTAGAGGAGACAGGTAGGATGCCAGCTTCCCCATCTCTTCCACCTCTGCCTGTCATGGACACCCCACACTTCCTGGCAGGTTCTCACCACCCAATTCACGTGAACTCACTCAAGGAGAGCACGGCTGGGGCTTGTCGGACCAGGCAGTCAGGCTGCTCTGCCCGGTGCTGGGTGAGAGTGAGGGGCAGCCTGGGCCAGCCTCCCCCTGAGGGACAGGAGAGACTGGAGTAGAAGAATTCAGCCCAGGAACAAGGTTGTGGCTGCCGGGGGCGGGGGGGGGCTCCATCTGGCTTGGGGACTGTCACTTGGATTTGTCTCCAGTCCCTAAAGATGATGCCTGAGTCAGTGGGGCCACGAGGCTGCAAGGAAAACACACATGAAACACTGAGCCTCTGGTTCTCTTTTCTCACTTCCATCCTCCTGAGATTGATGAGTGTCACCTGTGACCTCTCGGGCCTCACAGAGTCTCCGGTCCCAAGCTTTGAGAAGAGGGCCATGAGGAGACACCGGATCCATGTTGTTGTTGGAGCCTCAGTTCTGTGAAGGTGAAGCAGGGCTGAGGGAACCTGACCTCCCTCACCTGTACTGAGCTGTGCCAGAGTGTGTATCTAGAAGCTGAAGCCCTTAGGCAGCCGGCCAAGAATAACACACACCTGTGTGTGCTGCTTTCCCAGACAAGCTCTCTGAGCAACAGCAACAGCCTTCCCCATTCAGCAGACGAGTCCACTAAAGATGAAAGGCTGCCACGTGAGCCAATGAAAGAAAGTGGAGAGGGAGACAGAGCTCGCATTTAGTGAGCGCCTTCTCCATGCCCAGCACTTCCTGGGCATCACCTCATTGTGCCAACCCAACAATGTTGTCATACTGAGCATCTCCAATTCACAGATGAGGAATAGGACACAGTTTAGCTTGTTCATGCTTACTGAGCAACTTAGTTGTGTGGGTGGGTAGGAGATTAACCCAATTCTCCCGACGACTCAGCTCATGCTCTTTCCTCCACACCACCTGCCCTGACTTTTCCTCTATTGCCCAACCCAGCAGGGCTCAGGTGTACCTGTCAGATGGCAGGGGCCAGGGTAAGGAGGAGCTGGGCATTCTCTTCCACTACCTCCCAGATTCCTGAACTCCACCCAACTGTCTGAAGTCCTTCACCTGGCCAAACCAGCTGAGAGACCACCAGTCAGCAGTCCTTTTTAGTGAATCAGTCTCTTACTATGCCATATGTGGCTTAAGAGGAACCAATCTAGATATGGTGGTTTTCCTTCCCTTTTGCCTGTTTTTAAAACAATACATAAAATGAATTAAAAAACCCACGTTTCACAATTACGTTCTTTACAGTCTTGCTCAGCCAGCTCTTAGCTATGGGCTTCTGTTTCCTTTTGCATAGCTGGTGGTGGGAATAACCCTATCTTGGGAGGCTGACTTTGTCCGTGAAGCTTAGGTCACTTCAACCATGACTGTGGCTGGGAAGATGGGAGGCTGTACATGAGGCATGTAGGGGAGGAAAAATTCTTCTTTACCCTCTTAGGGTCTTGGGCTTGGCTTAAAAATGAAACAGACATAAAACAGATACACAGGAGAAAAGCGTGCAAGTTTTACTATATTTTTACATGCACATGGGAGCCTTCACAGGAGAATGAAGACCCGAAGAAGCTTTTATACCTTTTAGACAAAGAAGCAATAAATTTGTGAGGAATTGACAAGACAAAGGTGTTTGGCCTAGGGGTAGTAGATTGTGGAGCAGTGATTAGGAAGATAAGGGCTAGTTAACAAGGTTTGCACAGATTTCCCAGAATTTCCACCCCTAAGACAAGAATGTCTTCCTTCCTCCTGGTACGGGGAGGGCACCTTTCACGTGGGAATTTTGTCTCCCACTTTCAGGAAGAAAAAGGAGGGTCAGAGTCTACTTTCTCTCTTGATAATCTCTGGTCTGATATAAGTGGAGTTGGACCTCTGTTATATTTGTGATTTAAGAAAAAATGTAAATGGATGAATTTAAACACAAATAAAAGTTTACAATGAAAAGTAATTTTCCTCCCCATCCCTGACTTCCAATCCCTCCCACTTTCTTCCCTCTCTGGAAGGAACCACTATTGTCCTTTCCAGGGATAGTCTGTCTATCTATCAATATGTGTGTGTACTCTGATAATATCCTGAAAATAGATTAACTCAATACTTGGATTATTGTCAAGATCATTTGGAATGTATATTTGGACTGATACATATTTAGTTAAATTCAAGATACACATTTGGGCTGTTTTCTGATCTTCTGATTGTATAACTTTCATTTCTGTTCCTTGTTTTAACATATGGCATATAATTTTATCCTAACTGCAGAGATGGGCAATTAAAATTTTGCATTTCATAGCATCACAATGAGTCCATGTTTGTAGGCAAACATAGTTACATGAAACACAGGTCTATTTATCAGTAATTTACCTTCAATCACTGGCAGCTGAATAATGTCTTTCCTCTGATCCATCATTAGTAGAACACAATGTGGGAGTGAGAAAGCAACATTTATAATCGATTTTGCATTCTTTTGGGAGAGTTGTAACAATATTCTCCCATACCCTGATCCAGTAAAGATATTAGATAGATTACCATATTTTACTTGCATTTGATATTTCTTCCTCGGTTTTTACTCTGAGTATTTCTTTTCCATCAGCTTATAAAATCATAACATTGATTGGTGAAATACTGTATTATTCATGCCATCTGGTTTCATTCCATTAGTGCTATCAGCATTAGCATTCAACCTACAGAGATGCAATTATGTCAAGAGCCCTCTGCCTCAGCTTGTCTGTTTGAATTTGTTTCACATTCATGGAAGAGACTTCTGTTGTATAGTAGATCGTTTCTTTTGTTGGTGTCAACCGGAATAAAAGAAGCCAATATGAGGCTGAGGTGAATGTAACCTTTTAAATAATTTTTTATTTTACAAATAATTGTTGTACAAAATTTGAAAAATTTGGAAATGTGTAAAGTCTACATAAACTAAACTATAAAATCATCTGACCTGAATAGACATTTCTCAAAAGAAGACATACAACTGGCCAATAGATACATGAAAAGATGCCCAATATCACCAGCCATCAGGGAAATGCAAATCAAAATCACAGTGAAATATCACCTCACATCCACTGGAATGGCTTTTATCAAAAAGACAAAAGATAACAAATGTTGGTGAGGATGTGGAGAAAAGGGAACCCTTGTGCACTCTTGGTGGGGATGTAAATTGGTATGGCCTTTATGGAAAACAGTATGGAAGTTACTTAGAAAATTAAAAATAGAACTACCATATGACCCAGCAATCTCACATCTGAGTATATATCCAAAGGAAATGGAATCAGTATCTCAAAGAGATATCAACACTCTCACGTTCTTTGCAGCTTTATTCACAATAGCCAAGATATGGAAACAACCTAAGTGTCTGTCTACAGATGAATGGATAAGGAAAAGGTGATACACACACACTGGAATATTACTCAGTGTTAAAAAAAAAAAAGAAGAAAATGATTAGCTTTTTATATTATTATTATTTTAAATCTTTTTGTGAGGGGAAAGGAAGGACTGGAATGTACTACTGGAGATAGAAAACCTGTGTATTCATTTGAGTTACATCATAAACCATAACTTTCTGAAATCATATCTTTATTTTTTGGAACTAGACTAGGGATCAGTAAACGTTTTCTGTAAAGGGCAGATAGTCAATAATTTAGGCTTTGCAGGTCATTGTCTCTGTCACTACCACTCTACTCTGACACTGGAGGGCAAGAGCAGCCATGGACGATGTGTAAGCCAATGAGTGTGGCTGTGTTCAAATAAAACTTTATGGACACTAAAATTTGAATTCCATATAATTTTGCACCTCGCTGAACATTATTTATGTAAAATGTCAAGACCAGTCTTAGCTCCTGGGCTGTACAGACCCAGGTGGGGGCTGGATTTGGCCTGTGGGCTGTACTTGCTGATCCCTGATCTAGACTATCTGAAAACAAATAAAGATCAAAGTCATCATTGCCCCTCAACATTTTGAGAACTTAAAAATAAAGACATTTGAAAATGTGTTTTCAGAGAAAAAGCTGCAAACTTCATTTTGGTTGTTCCCCTCTCCTGCTCTTGAAACTTTCCCAGTGGCCTCAGCCACTGTCCCAGGAAATGTCCCGATCAAGAGGAAGTCCATTTTCGTCTCTTGGAGCTCCTTCCAGTGTTGAGTCTCTGCAGGCTGCTCAGACAGGTACAGCAAAGCCCAAACCAGGAGCTGTTCAGGTACCCCAGGAGCCTGGGCAGGATGTGAAAATCCAGTCTGTGGGGCAAGGCCAGAGTCAGAAAGGAGGGCCCCAAGGGGAGACCCCAGGTCCCAGCAGGGCTGGTCAGGAGTGAACACCGGATCATATCCAGGTTCTAGAGCCACTTTGTGGTCAACTCAGACTCTGGTTTCTTCCAGGGCTTCTTTGGAAGGCCCGGGTTTGATTCAGGGGGGCTTGACTTCATTCAGTCTCTACAGCCAACCCCTGAGCCCAGCCTGTTGTGCTGCCAAGTCTACCATACATCTTCCTCCTTTCCCATGGAGACTGAGCCAAGAGTTCTACCAGTCCCCAGAGCAAACACTTGCTAACCCCACTCGCCCTTAGAGAGTCTGTAGTAATATCCGGATGTCATTAAGGATGGAGGAAGGAACTTGAAGGAGGAACCTCACTTTGTCCTCTTAGAATCTCCAGAATTATTTTCAGGGCTCCATGAGCATGCACCTTAGTACCTTTATGCTATTTATAAAGTCACTAGTCCAGAAAGGGCCCCTTAGAAACCTTAAATAGTGAAAGATTCAGATTGGACAATGCTAGAGCAGTAGTATCCTCACTCTGGATAAGGGCTTTTAAGATAAAGATTTCCCACATAAAACTTTAACCCTGGAAACTTCAGAAGTTGAGTAATTAAAACAGGGCATTTCTTCCAGGGCTGCAGGTCCAAGGATGAAGAAAACTAGGAAGCTTGTGGAAGAGCCTGTGCTCCTCCTGTGACTTGGGAGATATTGAGGAATCTTCTGAGCTGGTGGTCTGGCAACTCTAACCAAGATGTCTGCCTCCATCTACATGATAGTCATCATTGCTGCTGATGTAAAATACAGAATTTATCATGACCCTTCCCCTGCTTAAACACCAGCATGGTGCCCTGCCCCATTCAAACTCTGTGTGCGCTGTTGAAGGTACTTCAGAATCTGTCCTGATCTCCTTTTATAGATTTCTCCCTGCCACCATCCCAGAGGGAGTCTCTGCTCACTTCCTGAGCTGTCCAGATGTGTCCAGATTATGGTTCCGACGTGTCCGCCAGTTGGTTCCAGCATGTCAGGCAGGTGGGTCACACATGTGCAGCAGGTGGTTCCGGCGTGTGCCACAGATGGTTCCGGTGCATCCAGAAGGTGGTTTCGGCATGTCCAGCAGATGGTTCAGTCTTGTCCGGCAGGTGGATCAGTCGTGTGGGGCTCTAAACCCCCATCAATTTGGCATGACCAGGGTGTGTCCCACTGCTCCCTCTGCTTGGCTTGTCCTCCTCTTCTTTCTGTTCCCTCCTGCTCTTTGTCAAGATCAAGATCTAGCTCAGATTATTATCTGCTTTCTGAAGACTCTGTCAGCTGCTCCCGATACAGCTGCTGATTTTGGGCTGCTTCCTCAGAACTTTGTTCCTCTGTCACATCACTTTTTAATTTGTTGTATGGTTCTGTCTCCCTGACTAGACCAAAAGCATTTGAAGAGAGTGATACTGCCATATTTGTCTTTACATTCAGACATGTAACATTGAGCATGTTTTATGAGTGAATGATGATCCCTTTTCTTTCTCTCCCTCTCCCAAACCATTGCACTATTGTCAGGCTGAAATAAGCTCAAAAGTCCATGAAAGTTGGGAAACTGTACAGACATCTGGGCTAAGCCCTGAGAAAACTTCACTTTCTATGTCCATGATCAAGCCGTCTCTTCTTAACCCAACTGCATATGTGTGTATCATGGTTCTCTAAAGGGAAGCCATGACAAAAGTAGAGTTCAGAAAAGGCTGCCAGCAACCCTGGATTAGGCAGGACAATTCTGCTTCTCCTGTGAGCATCCCCAAGAAGACTCATTTCCCCTGTGAACATCTCTGGGACTGGCTTTTGCTCACTTCAAGAATAACTTTGCACACATGGCCACAGCCACTGCTGCAGCATGCAGCATAGGTTCCTTTTGGCAGTTCTGGGCAGGCACCTATTTCAAAAGGTTGTTATGGGGTGAAATTGGATACTGTTCAAGTCCCACCTACATTGTGACATCCTCCTCTACTACCTAAACTACCAGAGCTGCCTCATGTGAACTCTCCCTACTCTCATGAGTGTCCCTCTACACCAGTGTTGGTTGAATGGCTTATTGTTTAGAAGGAAATCATCCTTCAGTGTACACTGTAGGAAATTATTAGGCATGCGCATTTGCTGGTTTCTCTAGTTTTTCTATGAACCAAGAGATCCCTTCAACAGGGTCCAGATAGATCCCAGAAGAAAGAAGCCAGACAAAAGGGATTGGTCCATTTGTATTATAAGGCCTAAAATTTCTAGAGATGCCTTGACAACTTTGAGCCTCACAGGCCCCATGGTTCTAACTATGAGTTCTGCTGTCTCCAGATTTGCCCTTCACCCAGTGGGAAAGGCTCCTCACCCGGCTAGCCCCCCTACTAGCCAGATCTGCTGCCCCCTACTCAGTCCTCAACCTAATGAGTCTCACTTCCTCGCCAGCCTGCAAAATTATTCAAACAAGCCAATCACATCCTCCTATGGGAACTAATGGGCACCTCACCCTCTTGTTACTACAAAGCCTGCCTCCCACAGCTTCCGCTGGTTCCCTCTGCTTTCAAGTGCCATCCTTGCAGCTCACTGCATGGCATGCAGTATCCTCCTCCCCCTGGCTTGAGTACACATGACTAATAAACTGCTGTCAATCTCATCTGTCCAGTGTCAGGTGTCAGTGTTCAGCCACCTCATACCATTTAGAGTGGGGGATCCCTCCTTCACTAATGTGGTGAAGAAAAAGACTCTCTTGAGGCCTTCCATCTCACCAAGAGAGCTTGAGTCCTCTTGAGGACTTCTATCTCTGCATGTCTGCTTCTACTAGGGCTTAACAAAGCCAGATTTGCAAAGGCCGTGTGCCATTCTTTACTTTTTTTTCTTTTCTTCTCCTCCTGTCACCTTCTCCCTCCAACCGCCACCCACACATGCCTATACACACTGGGCCCCTGACTTTCCTCTTTCCAGCTCCTCCTTCTGCCACTAATAAGCTGTGGCTGCCTGGACCTGCCAATCATCTCAAGAGTTGAGAGGGTAGCCCAGCAGCCTGCAGCTCTGAGCTGAGGGTGGAAAGGGCTGCAAGGAGGAGGGTATGTCCCAATGTCATGCTGCTGAGTGAGGTCTCCTTGGATGACAATGCAGCAGGGCTGAGGTGGACTAACATTTATATTCTCTCTTGGACTGTGGGACAGAGCATAGAACCTGTGTCAGGTCACAGGAGAGTGACCCCCCCTCCCCCCTCCCGCCCAACACTTTGGGCTATGTCCTAACCCCACCTGCCTCAATCCCATTGTGCAAAATGCATCTGCCACCTATTCCAGGTTGGTGGAGAATCTTCTCTCCAGATTATCAGGCTGCCTCTGATATAGAGCCTATGAGGTTGAATAGTGGCCCCTGGTGGACGAGGACAGAATTTTACCCAGCTTTTCCTTGGATGGACAGCCTGGGAGACAGACAAGTCACTCAGACAGCAATGTACAGGGAGGAATTATTCTAGAGACACAGATTCAAGACGAAGATTTAATCCCCTCTTGCCATGAAGGAGGAGGTCAGAGCCATCAAATGGAGATAACATGCTTTGAAGGATGCAAATACTTCCTGTGGGGGCGGTGGTGGAGGTTTAATAATTTGAACATTCTTTTTCTTTTGTGGCAGTGCTCCATTCAGGCTATAAGAAACGGGGCTGTAATATATTCTCCCCAGGGGAGGGCAAGTGGTTAGATTGGGACCCAAGAATAAGACTGGCAAAATTTTGGCTCCTAAAAATCATGATTTAGGACATATTTTGGAAGAAGATGAAATCAGGAGCCAGAGAGTGAGATGTGGTTGCAGGAGTGCTGTGTCCTGACCCCTGACCCACTGGGCAGAGTCCTGGAGTGGGGAATAATAGACACTGGCTTCAAGTTTGGGGGCCTTGGAGTAGACAGATTCTGGGCTTTGTGTCTAGGTGAGGCCCAGGATGATAGCAAGTCTTGTAGAAAAGTTCCACCGTGCAACCATATTGAGGCATCTCTATACTAAACTGGAGGTACAGTATGCCAAAACAGGAGCAGGCCAGAGGCAGCTCTCTGATTCTCCATGGGCACAGAGAGATGAGAGGACGTCTTAATTTTCTGACTCCCCCGAGTAAGAGATAGAAAGGAACTGAAAAAGAGCTGATAGAAAATTGCTAGCTGTCTAGAAAAGGTGGCTTTTCTATTGACTTAGCAACTATTTCTGACAATAAAAGAAATAGCACTGCTGCTGTGCAATGTAGGCAAAGAGTATGGATGGAACTCAGATGATTCCCTGGGTCTCCCCTTTTCTCCCATGTCCAGTGGTGAAAGTTAATGAGACTCTATGACTCCATATGGGCAGGATCATCAAAGGCTCAGATCCCCTCTGGAATAGAGGTTGAGATCACTCCATCAGGTGAGTAGCACCAATAAGTTGAGATGCTGGCTAAAGGCAGAGGGAATATGGAATGGATACATAGAGGCAGGAATTTGTTAATATAAGCTACAGCCTCACAACCAGTTGCAGAAATGAAGACTCTCAATCTACCTATATTTCGTTTTTTGCTTTGGGGCATATATTCATATATTTAAACTAATCTCCTCTTTTCTTTCTTCTCCTGTCTACTCACTATCATAACTAGGTAAGTTAGTGATGGTTGACTTTGTAATATATTTCATAAGATACAGAGTTTCAGGATCACAAAAGACTGAGATGAAATGGACACTATCAAGAGATCTTGAACTTGGAAACGGATGCAAGGAGTAGATATTGGGCTGTCTCCCTTTGAGGACAAAGTGAGTGGATTTTCATTTATACAATGGGTACTTGCATTATATTAGATAGAGTTTTGACTCCAGGAGAATGTACAAATATGCGAGTGTAGTGAGAGATTATTCTCAGCAGTGCTAGTGGAGTCAGGAGTCCAATAATGATGGTGAATGTGTAGGGTAGGCTTGGCACGCATCAGCTCTTCTTGCCATATGGACATAGCTGTGTTCTCTATTGCCAGACTCCCTTGGTTTCGACCCATTTTCCAAACCTGGTCCTCAAGTCTTCCTATCAATTTTCTAGGCTACTCATAATCTTCCAATAAGTAGGGTCAGTTTCAATTATTTGCATAAAAAAACCTCTTGCCTGGTCAACTCCCAGATCTGTGAACTTCTCCAAAAGCCAAAAGGTGCTACATTCCCACGGTTCTCCCTGTACCTGGGTCAAACTGTTTCTGGGAACAGTTGGAGCGATTTCCCCTGTCACTGTGGGACTGAGTTTAGCCCTTCCCCGTCCTTACACATAAATGGCCACAGAAGCTGATATCTCCAGGAAAATATGAGCTCCCAGGGAAGAATAACAAGAGTCTGAGGATTTCAACTGATAGAAAAGAAAGACACAAACTTAACGGTACATTCTAGATGAAACAGAGTTAACAGACTAGATAGAATAAGAATTTAGAGTGATGCCATAGATATCCTCAAAGTGAAGATATTAGTATCACGGAACAGGGAATAGATACTTGAAATGATGGAATTAAAAATGTAATAATTGAAATAAAGAAATTTAATAAATGAATTGGAAAGCACAGTGGATTTAGATGAAAGAAAGTTGGTAACCTTAACTATCAGGGCAAGGAATTGCCTCTAAAGTCATAAAGAAGGGATAGAGAAAAGGAGATTAAAAAATAGAACTTAAGCAATACAGAAGATGGAAGGGGATGAGTCATTCACTATCTATCCAACAGGAGCTCTGAATAACAGAAAAACTAATCATCAGGAAAGGAATGCTTCAAAGGAATGATGGCCAAGAGTTTCCTGGCATTAAAGAAAAAAGATCCTAGTTTGAAGACTTATAAAGTGTCAATATAATGAATAAATAAGTAAATACCACACATGAACACATACAGAGACCCATAACAACAATTTAAAGAAGAGCCAATTTTATAAGTTTTCAGAGAGAAAAACAGAGAGCCTATAAAGGAATCAGACTGATTTCAGAATTCTCAGCGGCAATTCTAACGAGCAAGATGAAGAAATATTCTCAAAGTGTTAAATAAAATGTTTAAACCTAGAATATTGTATCTAAGTAAACTATTATTTAAATATGAGGACAAAATAAAGATATCCTCTGGCACCCAAGGCCAAAAAGACGTTTTTTGAAAACACTCTTGGAGGAAATAGTCCAGTAAGAAAAGGGGGAAAAATCAAAAGGATGATACAAATATGTGGGGAGTAAGGGCAAATATATAACCTACTAAATTTGGCTATTGTCAAAATAAATGACAAATTTTTTAAGTACAAGCATAAAATCCAGAACAAAATGCTGATATGATATCTACTTGGCTATTGATGAGGTTGGGGATGCAAAACCAAAGAAAATATGTGCACACTAAGGTAATTGCCTTGTTCTGAGAAGGTGAAAATATTAATAAGCTTTAAAAATCCACAGGGGTAAATTCCAGGAGAATAAAAATAAAAGAATGACTTTCAAATCAGCAGATGAATATTTAAGCTAGCTAATGGAAATGGTAAAGAAATACAAAAAAAGCAATAAGAAAATATGGTAAGTAAGAAACATGAAATATGGTGACAGAAATAAATCTTAATTTAACAGTGAGGGTCATAAATACAAATTGGTTAAACTTATTGATCAAAAGACCTCTCAGATTAGTTAAAAATTAGAACAATAAATCAAGCAACATATTGCTTTAAGAAACAGAAGAAAAAATTTGTAAATAGTAAATTTTAAAATAAAGTGTATATAACATATATAACAAAGAATATATAACAAAAAGAATGCTGAATTATCAATTTTGATATTTGGTAAATAGATTTTAATGTAAATATATAAAGGAAAAAGGAAGATATTTAGTATTAAAACGAGTAATAAATTAAGAAGATAATTATGATCATAGGCATATATGCTCCTAAAAACATTACTGGAAATATATACAAAGCAATAACTGATAGAATTATAAGAAATACATGAATAAACAGTTTTAGTTGAAAATTTTATCATATCCCTCTCAGAAATTGTTGGATAATATAGACAAAAATAATGAAAAATAAAGACAATATAAATTATAAAGATTAACAGACTCAAAGTAGTAAACTATAGAGAACTTTACACCCAACAACAGAGAACATACTTTTTTTTAGTGTACATAGAACATTCACAAAAAGGAAACATGTAGGAGGCCACAAAGAAATTCAAAACCTATTCCCAAAGGTTCAGCATCATACAGATTATGTTATCTAACTATAATGCAAAGAAAAAATTAAAAATCATTAATAATTCTCAAACTCTTCCAGAAAGTAGAAGAGAGGGCACTTCCTAATTCATTCTTTGAGGTCAACATTATCCTAATATCAAAGCCAGATAAAGACCTTACAAGAAAAGAAAATTATAGACTAATACCCCATGTAAATATAGATGTAAAAATTCTCAATCAAATACTAGCAGACTGAATCCAACAGCATATTAAAATAATTATACATCATGACCTAGTAGGATTTATCCCAAGAAGGCAAGGTATTCAACATAAGAAAATCAATCAATGTAATACACCACATTAACAGAACAAAGGAAGAAAAGACACATGATCATCTAAATTGATGCAGAGAAAGAATTTGACAAAATCCAACACCCTTACATGATAAAAATACTCAGGAAATCAGAAACAGAAGAGAAATTCTTTGACATGATAAACGGCATTTATGAAAAACCCACAGCTACATCATACTCAATGGTGAAAGACTGAAAGCTTTCCCCCTAAGATCAGGAAAAAAACAAGGATTCCTGCTTTTGCCTCTGCTATTAAACATTGTACTGGAGATTCTAGCCAGAGCAATTAGGCAAGAAAAAGAAAAGGCATACAAATTGGAAAGAAAGAAGGAAAACTATGTCTATTTGCAAACAACATTCTCCTATATAGAGAAAATTCCAAGGAATCCACAAAATATCTACAAGAGCTAATAAATGAATTCAGTGAAGTTGCAGGGCTCAAGATCAATGCAGAAAAATCAGCTGTGTTTCTATACACCAGCAATGAGCAATCAGTAAAACAAATTAAGAGTTTCATTTACAATAGGTTCCAAAAGAATAAAGTACCTAGGAATAAATTTAACCAAAGAGGTTATTAATTGTTTCACCATTGCATATCAGGTTTCATGCTGGGATACTAATAAGATTTTAGTTGTCTTTAGCTTCTAACTAGACCAGCTCATGAGCCCCAGACTCCTGCCGTTTCCCTCAGCATATTTGGCCTGTGTCCACTCCTGACACCAATTCCCATACAAGTTAACACTCTGATGCAAACAAAGGAAACCAATCCTGACCAACTTGAGAGAGCAGGAATTTTGGAAAAACATTATTACCCAGCTCACAAAAACAATAGGAAAGACTGGTGAACCAGGCTCAGGAAAGTGTTAAGAGCCAGAAGAAGGCAGGCAGCAGAGGACATAGCCAAGTTCAGGTCACAGCAACTGTCCAATTAAGATGCTGTCTCTGGCACCTCTGGTCCCACTTCTGCTGCTGTGAATTATTCCCAACTATCCCTAAGTCTTGTTGTCAGTCCCCGTATATCCACATCATCGGAAAGAAGCATCATGATTCTAAGCTCTACCTTCCAGGAAGTAGGGAGAGAATGTCTTGCCCTTATCAATTTCCAGAGGGAGAAATAGAGTTTCCCCCTAAATATAAAGGGGATTTGAATGAAGATGAGAAAAATGAGAAGTTCACAAAAGAACACAAACAACTTTCTGGAAACTTTAGGACTATCTGGAGGACGAGTGGAAGTTGTAGGATGCCATTCTCAAGTATCTTTGCAGGGGAAGGTCATACCTTGGCATTCAGAATGGCAGATAATTGGTGAAATTGTTGGAGAACATTTTAGGGGCATGCTCATGAACTCCCATAAATGACCAAGCAACACAGGACCATGGAAGGGTTTGGAATAGGGTATGAACAGCCAGTAAAAGAAGATATCAATGATAATATGCTCTCTTTCCAATGCACAGGCTGGTAAGGCCATGAGACATTGGGGTTCTAAAATGTGCTATTTGAGAAACAAGAGCAGTGTTAGGAACAGGCACAAGCAGATCTGGGAGAAGCTTGGCAGGCTAAAGTGGGAATATCTAAGTAGAAAGAAGGGAGCAGAAAGCTCAGGGAAGTGGAGCTTGTAGTGGTCAGTCCAGACCATCATTTATGTCAGGGCTTCTTTGAGAGACCTAGGTTTATCCTCTGACTCAGGTAAAGTTTAGATCAAAGGCTCTGCCCCTGGAGCCCCTCTCCTACCTGTATCCTAACTCCTAATCACTCCAGTGCAGGAACTGGTGCTTCCCAACTCCTGCCACTTAAAGCCCCACATCCCAAGAGTCAGAGTCACTCATTCTCCTGGAGTTAGGCATCCAGTCCTACTAGATGTGGGTGTGTTGCCTTACAGTGGGGTATCCCCATGCCTTCTCCTGCTCCTCCTCCTTCTGAGTCTTCCCCTAATAAGGCTGCTCTAACAAGCCTGTTATGTGCTATACGGTCATTAATTTTTTTGCCTGACCAAAATTATGTTCATAGGATGCTTGAGAAAATATTTTCATGCCCTTTGCCCTCTCTGGATATATTGACATGAGCAGAAGAAAGGAACTAGGTGGGAGGACCTTGCCTTTGACCTGTTTGTGTCCTGAGTGCTTTGTAGTCATGGGCTCACTGTGGTGTGCACATGTGGTCCTGCTAATCCACAGGGGTCCACTAGAATGCCTAAATAGGAAGAATGACGCAGCCCAAATAATGCCACGAACTCTTTAGAAAGCAGTCAGGTCACCATTTTAGCCAGGGCTGCAATTCCAGAGATGAAGAGTAGCCAGGAATGGATGGTGGAAGAGTCTTGTTGTTATGCCAAGCACCAGACTGATGGATTGATGAGAAATCTTCTGAGGCTAGTCTCCAGGCACGCTTAATTAAACATCCAGCTCATCTTTCACATGGCCACCAGGGCCACCCTCCTAAAATACAGATTTGATCACGACATTTCCTCCTCTGAGAAACCTCCAGCAGTTTATTAAACTCTTCGACAGGCAGCTCATTCCTCTTTGAACTTTGGCTTGGATGACCCTCTACCATCCCCCTGAGATGCTGCAATTTCTACCACAATCATTTTGGAGGGCCCACACTTCTCTCATCATCTGTACTGCCTTTCCTTCCTCCAGCAAATTTAAGCATCCTTTAAGCTCTCCCTTAAGTGTTCTGCACTCTCCGAGAGCCTTCCCAACATGTGCCCCCCCAGGCAAAGCCATTACTCCTCCCTCTGCTCCCACAGAATTTAGTAGAGATCTGTACAAAGCACTAGCACACTGGGTTGTAATTATATCTATAGGTCTGTCTCCTTGACCTGTTTATGTTTATCTCAACTCCAACACAATGCCTGGCTGACAGGAAATACTCAACAAACTGCAGTTCCCTTTCCTTTCTCTCCTCCCAGGATCATCCATTTTCCAGGAAGAGCTAAGCCCCTTTGGTGGGGGAGAGGAAAGAGGGTAAGAAACCCTTGGTCAATAACGACCTGTGAATCTAGGGTCATGGTGACTTGTCTCAGTTGAGCCCTCAGGGCTGTCATAGGATAGGGTTTCACTTCTAGGAGGGGGCTTCAGGTAATGCTACCAGGTGACCTTCTGCCATTTGCTTCCAGCCCCTTTCTCTTGGATTATCCAATAGACAGTGAGCATTCTTCTGCCCCAGAAAAGTCCACTGGGGAGTTGTCCACCCCCTTGGACAGCCTTAACTGACTTATACGCACTTTGAGGACAGGATATTTGCCGACACGACCACACGCATTGGGGCAGCATTTCATTCCCTCCGGACATGATTCATATTTGAAGCAGCATTGAAGACACATACCAGAGGCTAATACTTTCGGCATTTTTGGGCAGACTCCAGATCTTTCTCGCCCTAAATATACAATGGTTTTTGTGGGGTCTGCAATGGTTATCAAGACAGGCGTAAGAACCAATAACTGGCAGGATTCCCATCTCTCCCACTTCTTCCTTCATGCTCCTGGACTCCTCCCTTAAGCCTTGGTGGCTACACTCTCACTCTTAAGCCCTCATTTTCAGTCTGGCCCTTAGGAGAATGTTTTCCTGCTCCAAAGGCTGCACAGTCTCAGCAGGAAAGAACCTACACTGTCATAACCCTCTTCTTTGCACCTTATAAGAAGATATTAGGAAATCTCTGATCACAGACAGCCATCTCCCCACCTCACACATACCCTATGTTCATCCTGGAGCTACTCCCCATTGGAGTCCCACATCCGAGGTATGCCTCCTAACTATAGATAACCTCACTCTTTACCCCCAACTTCTAATCAGACCCAACCCAATCTGAAAGGAGAATGAGAAATGCAGGGTGTTCTCTCCTGGAGGTCAAAGGAAATGGGTCTAATCAATTCCAAATCTCCATTCTGCAGTGGGCACACTGCCTGTTTGTGTGCCAAACCATCCCCAGGTCCAAAGCTGGACTCTGCACCTTCTTTATTCCCAGGGAGGATCCCCTCAGCACCCTCACGTATGAAAGGTTGTCTCCAAGTGCAGGCCAGCTCCATCCCCAGGGTGATGAAGGCCACCAGAACCAAGACTGCGCATGTCTTCATGTTGGCCTTTGATGAGATGCACACACAGAGCCTAGCCCAATTTATACACTCAGTGTCACCAGAGAGGAGGGTGGGGTGAGAGGTAATAGAGACGGAAGAGTGTAAAAATATAACCTCTCTGGGGAGTGCCCCCAGAAGATCTGATTCTTTTCTATTTGACAATTAGTTTCTCTCTAATTAGGGGATGGTTTCTTGCAGATGCAAATGCCAAACAAGAGAGTTCAAGAACACTCGTCAGCTCTTTGTTTATTGCTGCATCACAACTTGGGACCAGATTCCCTGGTGCCTTTAGAAACTGTAGCCAAACAAGAGAATTTTCTCTGTGAAATTAGAATTTCAGGGAGAGAGGTAAAACTGTGAAACCAGACGTTGTCTGTCAGGGCCCATCTGGGGCCTCCTGCCTCCTGGAGGTTACACAAGGACTGAAAGTGCTTCTGGAAGAGATGGTGAAATATGTGCTTTAGAGCTGTCCCCAGGGCTGAGATCCCTAAGCAGGAGTGGAGTGTGGGCCTCCCCTTAACCACAAGGGTGGTGATGGGTAGGTAGTAAGTCACTCATCCAAGAAGACGGATGCTCAAAGATCACAAGCTGGCTGGGGCCTTTGGGGGTTGAGAGACAGGGTCCATCTGGATAGTTGGTGGTCTCTCACCTACCCTGCTCCATACTGAGAAGGCTGTGTGAGTGAGCTAGAGTGAGCAGACTACAGGAGAAGACTGCTAAATGTTCCATAGGGCCCTAGGAAGTCTGCCCTCTTTTCTGCCCCAGTTACAGACTCTCAGAGAAAGAGGTATAGAGGTAAAACCCCAATGACCATGAGAGTGGAGAGAAAGCCTGCTTTGTCCTTGGTCGTCAGAGCTGGGACAAGCTCCTTATGAGCACCCATGGGGAGGCCTGGACAAGCTACCCTAAGGGCAGGGAAATACTAAGCAAGCCAAGAGAGGAGGGCTCAGGCTGACCACCCCAGGTAATTTGTTCACACTCAGCATCTCAAAATCTTTGAGGGCACAAAGGGTACAAGCATGCAGGAATGACTCCTCAGTCTGAAGCAGAGCCCAGGGTACCTCAAGAGGACAGGGCAACTCAGTGCAGGGCAGAAATCAATGGCCCCAGGCAGCACACAGCACAGCAAAGAGCAAGCTCAAATCCAACCCAAGGTGGCTAGCTGGTTCCAGGCTGCTGAGCAGCATGGGCTTGATGAGTGAGTGGGGCCAGGGCTGGACAGCCACAAAGAACTTGCTGGAGAACCTGGGTCCTGGAGCATTGTTGGCAAGGGGAGGTCTCCCAAATCCCTCTCTAAAAGTGACCTAGATGTGACTATTATCACTTTGCTAACATAATCTTTAAAAGTTCATTTTTATGAAACAAACACATGAATGAACTGTTGTAGTAAATAATTCAAACAATACAGAAGGCACTCAATATTATCAGTTTGCTGTATGTTTTTCTAAGGCCTCATCCTACACTTTTACATACACACATGTGTATATACAAATATATACTTTTTTGCAGAAATGAACTTATATGATACATATTTTTTTGCTTTATTCACTTAACATATGTCTTGGAGAGCTTTCCAGGTTAGTATATTTTTTCCTTTTTTAAGATAACTTCTACTTAAAATTCCATCATATGAATGGTCCATAATTTATTTAACAAAGCCTCAATTGTTAATATTTAGGCAGTTTTGGGCTTTTTTGGTTATCATAAACAATTTGCTGTGTATATGCATCATATACTTTGTAGATGTTTCTTAGTTTATGTATGTCAGTATCTCCCCAGAATAGATGCCTAAACATGGAAATACAAAAGATGCATCTATTACAGAGTTGTAAGATATTGCCAAATTGTCCTCTAAAAAGACTATACCATTTACAATTTCCCCTATAGTGAAGGAGACACTGATTTCTCACCAATTGACCCAATATATTTGTAATCTTGCTTCCCTAAGTTAAATTTTTAATGAAATATTCCCATATTCCCCTTGGGATGTATCCCAATTGGGAGTGTGAGGCAAAGAATTCTCACCACAATTATGTAAAGAAATTTAACTAGCAGAAATTACGTAAAGGAGGAAACACTATGAAGATTCCTCAAAAAATTAAACATAGGTGACATCAGCATCATGTTGGAGTGAGCTTTCCCAATAATCTCTCTCCTACAAAATACAATGAAAAAGACATTCATACTCCAATGGAGGACATCCAAACACAACACAAAACACATCTGAGAGACCCATGCACCCATACAGTGGAGGGTAGAGAGGCTGGAGTCCCCCTCGAAGGAGGCGGAACAGGGTAAGAGAAAACTTCTCTCCCTCCCCAAAAGACTGGGATACAGGACAGTGGGAAGCCTCTGAGAGGGAAGAAATGGGGGAGAGGACATTTGTGCATGGGAACATCAAAGATCCCCAAGAGCCCTCACAGCCTAGGGGAAAGCCTCTACCAAGTTGAAAGCTAATGCAGGGGTGACCTCCTCAAATCAACACCCCAGGAGAGCAGATACCAAGGGCAGAGTGAGAAAACCCCAAGAGCACACAGAAGAAAGCTCCTCTCCCCTCCACCAGCCCAGTGCCAGCTCCAGTGCCTGGGATCTTGGCAGAACACAGAGGATTGGAATACACGGCTCTTAAACCTCACCCAGTGGCAATAGGTGGTTACTGTGACCAAGTAATACCACAATGCACAAAAACAGAGCCACACCCTTTAGCAGTATCAAAAATTATATTAAATCTCAAGACCAGAGTGAAAATGACAAGTACCCAGAAATCAGTCCTGAGGACACAGAAGTATGTAATCTAAATGACAGAGAATTCAAAATAGCTATCATCAGAAAACTCAATGAGTTAAAAGAGAATGTAGAGAAACAATTCAACAAGTTCAGGCGCTACTTCACAAAAGAGATTGAAACTATAAAGAACAATCAATCAGAAACATTGGACATGAAAGACACAATGGAATAAATAAAACAAAATATGGATTTCCTGAAACTTGAACAAACCTCATAGAGGAGCAAATCAGCATAATCGAGGATAGACATGTTGAAATGCTCCAGATAGAGGAGGAGAGAGAACTAAGACTAAAAAGAAATAAGAAAGTCTCCAAGAAATAGCCAACTCAATTAGGAAATGCAATAAAAGATTAAAGGTATTCCAGAGGGAGAGCAGAAGGAGAATGGAGCAGAAAGCTTGTTCGAAGAAATAATAGCAGAGAATTTCCCAAACCTAGGGAAGGAGATGGAAATCCACATGGAAGAGACTATCAGATCTCCTAAATATGTCAGTGTAAAAAGGCCTACTGCAAGGATTATAGTAGTGAAACTGGCAAAAGTGAACAACAAAGAAAAAATACTAAGGGCAGCAAGGCAGAAGAAAATAATCTACAAAGGAACTCCATCAGGCTTTCAGTGGAATTCTCTGCAGAAACCCTACAGGCTAGGAGAGACTAGAATGACATATTCAAATCTTTGAAGGACAAAAACTTTCAGCCAAGAATACTCTATCCAGTGAAAATATCCTTCAGATACAATGGAGAAATAAAAACTTTCCCAGATAAACAAAAGCTAAGGGAGTTCATAGCCACAAGACCTCCCCTACAAGAAATCTTCAAGAAGGCCTTCGTCCTTGGAAAAAAAGGGAGAAAGAGCTTACAAAGCACAGAGTAAGGAGGTAAATATGTAGACAAAATGAGAAAATTGTAGCTATACATCAGAACAGGTTAGCCAATACTCAAGAATAGCATTAAAGATAAAGGGAAGGAAAACATCAAAAACAAAGATAATCTTGTCATTTTAAACACAAAGTCACAACACAAGATGAAATAAGATGTGAGAAAAGCAACTTAGGACAAGAATAAGAAAGGGACTGAATCAGTTTAGTCTAAGGAAATAAGAGGACATAAGAAAATGGACTATCTTATCTACGATATTTTGAATACAAACCTCATGGTAACCACTAAACAAAAAAGCAGAACAGAGACACAAAAAATAAATAAAGAGAAAATAAGAAACATAACATAAAAAACTACATAACTCAATTGGTAGACCAAAACACAGGACAAGAAACACAGGAAATGCTGGAGAACTGGAAAACAAGTGAGAAAATGGCAGCATTAAGCCCTCATATACTGATAATTATCCTAAATGTAAATGGATTGAATACTCCAATAAGAGGACACAGAGTGGCAAGATGGATTAAAGAACAAGACCCAGCAATATGCTGCCTCCAGGAAACACATCTCAGCTCCAACGACAAGCACAGGCTCAGAGTGAAGGGATGGAAGATGATACTCCAAGCTAATGGCAGACAAAAGAAAGCAGGTGTCACAATACTTATATCAGACAAAGTAGACTTCAAGATAAGACAAGTAAAGAGAGACTAAAAGGGGCAGGATATAATGATCAAAGGGACATTCCATCAAGAAGAAATAACACTTATAAATGTCTATGCACCCAACACAGGAGCACCAAGGTACATAAAGCAACTATTAACAAACCCAAAAGAAGATATTAATAATAACATAATAATAGTAGGGGACCTCAACACTCCACTCACATCAATGGGTAGATCATCCAGACAGAAAGTCAACAAGGAAACAGTGGAATTAAATGAAAAGCTAGACCAGTTGGACTTAATACACGTATATAGAACACTCTATCCAAGAACAGCAGAATCCACATTCTTCTCAAGTGCGCATGGAACATTCTCAAGGATAGACCATATGTTGGGAAACAAGGCAAGCCTCCATAAATTTAAGAAGATTCAAATAACAAGCATCTTTTCCGATCACAATGCTATGAAGCTGGAAATTAATTACAAGAAAAAAGCTGAGAAGGGGACAAAGATGTGGAGACTAAACAACATGCTATTGAACAACCAACAGATCACTGAAGAAATTAAAGGAGAAATCAAAAAATATCTGGAGACAAATGAAAATGAAAACATATCATACCAACTCATATGAGATGCAGCAAAAGCTGTATTAAGACAGAAATTCATCACAATACAGGCTCACCTTAACAAACAAGAAAAATCCCAAATAAGCAATCTCACACTATACCTAAGTGAGCTGGAAAAAGAAGAACAAACAAAGGCCAAAGTCAGTAGGAGGAGAGAAATAATAAAATCGAGCAGAAATAAATGCTATTGAAACAAAAAAGGCAGTAGAAAGGATCAATGAAACAAAGAGCTGCCTCTTTGAGAAGATAAACAAAATTGACAAATTCCTAGCCAGAGTTACAAAGAAGAAAGAGAGAAAGCTTGGATAAATAAAACTGGAAATGAAAGAGGAGAAATAACAATGGATACCACAGAAATACAATGGAATTTAAGAGAATACTATGAAAAGCTATATGCCAACAAAATGGACAATCTAGGGGAAATGGATAATTCTTAGACTCGTACAACCTCCCAAAGCTGAATCAAGAAGAAATAGAGAATCTGAATAGACCAATCACAAGTAAAGAGATTGAAACAGTAATCAAAAGCATCCCAAAGAATAAAAGCCCGGGACCAGACAGCTTCCCTGGAGAATTCTACCAAACTTTTAGAGAGGATTTAATACCTGTCCTTCTCAAGCTATTCCAAAAAATTAGGGAAGATGGAACACTTCCTAACACATTCTACGAGGTCAATATCACTCTGATACCAAAGCCTGACAAGGACAACACAAAAAAGGAAAACTACAGACCAATATTGCTGATGAACATAGATGCAAAAATCCTCAACAAAATATTGGCAACCCGAATGCAGCAATACATCAAAAAGATCATACATCATGATCAAGTGGGATTTATACCAGGGACACAGGGATGGTTTGACATCTGCAAATCAATCCATGTGATACACCACATTAATAAAATGAGTAATAAAAACCACACGATCATCTCAATAGATGCAGAGAAAGCATTTGACAGAATCCAACAGCCGTTTATGAGAAAAACACTTAACAAAACAGGGATAGAAGGAAATTACCTCAACATAATAAAGACCATATATGACAAACCCACAGCCAACATCATACTCAAAGGGCAAAAACTGAATGCCATCCCCCTGAGAACAGGAACAAGACAAGGGTTCCCACTCTCACCACCCTTACTCAACATAGTACTGGAGGTTTTGGCCAGAGCATTTCGGCAAGAGAAAGGAATAAAAGGAACCCAAATAGGGAGTGAAGAAGTGAAACTCTTGCTGTTTGCAGATGACATGATCTTATATATATAAAACCCCAAAGAATCCATCAGAAAACTATTAGAAATAATTAACAACTACAGTAAATTTGCAGGGTACAAAATCAACTTACAAAAATCAGTTGCTTTTCTATACTCTAATAACGAACTTACAGAAAGAGAACTCAAGAATACAATTCCATTTACAATCATAACACAAAGAATAAAGTACCTAAGAATAAATTTAACCAAGGAGGTGAATGACTTACACAATGAAAACTGTAAGACATTATTGAAAGAAATAGATGATGACATAAAGAGATGGAAAGAGATTCCATGCACATGGATTGGAAGAATAAACATAGTTAAAATGTTCATACTACCCAAAGCAATCTACAGATTCAATGAAATCCCAATCAGAATCCCAATGACATTCTTCATGGAAATAGAACAAAGAGTCCTAAAATTCATATGGTGCAACTGAAGACCCAGAATTCTTAAAGCAATCCTGAGAAAAAAGAACAAAGTTGGAGGCATCACAATCCCTGACATCAAAATGTACCACAAAGCCATAGTAATCAAAACAGCATGGTACTGGTATAAAAACAGGCACACAGATCAACTGAACAGAACTGAGAGACCAGAAATAAAACCACACATATATGGACAGCTAATCTTTGACGAAGGTGCAAGAACATACAATGGAGAAAAGATAATCTCTTCAATAAATGGTGTTGGGAAAACTGAACAGCCACATGCAAAAGAATTAAAGTAGACCATTATCTCACGCCATACACAAAAATAAACTCAAAATGGATCAAAGACTTGAAGATAAGTCCTGAAACCATAAAACTCCTGGAAGATAATATAGATAGTACACTCTTTGACATCAAACTTACAAGGATCTTTTCAAATACCATGTCTTCTCAGACAAGGGAAACAAAAGAAAAAATAAACAAGTGGGCTTCATCAGACCAAAGAGTTTCTGCAAGGCAAAAGAAACCAGGATCAAAAGCAAAAGACAACCCACCAATTGGGAGAAAATATTTGCAAATCATATATCTGACAAGGGGTTAATCTCCCTAATATATAAGAAATTCACACAACTGAACAACAAAAAAAGAAACAGCCTGATCAAAAAATGGGCAGAGGATATGAACAGACATTTTTCCAAAGAAGATATACAGATGGCCAATAAACACATGAAAAGATGTTCAATGTCACTAATCATCAGGGAACTGCAAATCAAAACTACACTAAGATACCACCTGACACCTGTTAAAATGGCTATAACCACTAAGACTAAAAATAGCAAATGTTGGAGAAGATGTGGAGAAAAGGGAACTCTCATACACTGCTGGTGGGAATGCACACTGGTGCAGCCACTATGGAAAACAGTATGGAGATTCCTCAAAAAACTAAAAACAGAAATACCATATGACCCAGCTATCCCACTACTGGGTATCTAACCAAACAACTTGAAATCACCATCCAAAGTAACAGATGTACCCCTCTGTTCACTGTAGCACTATTCACAATAGCCAAGACATGGAAACAATCCAGGTGCCCATCGACCGATGATTGGATAAAGAAGATGTGGTATATATATACAATGGAATACTACTGAGCCATAAAAAAAGACAAAATCATCCCATCCACAACCACATGGATGGACCTGGAGGGAATTATGCTTAGCGACATAAGCCAGACTGAGAAAGACAAACACCAGATGATTTCACTCATATGTGGAATATAAACAAACTCATGGACAAAGAAAACAGTTCAGTCGTTACCAGGAGAAAGGGGGTAAGGGGGCACAGGGGTTGAAGGGGAGCACCTATGTGGTGACAGACAAGAAATAATGTACAACTGAAATTTCACAATGATGTAAACCATTATGAATTCAATTTAAAAAAATTAAAAATAAAATTACCGTATGACCCAGCAATTCCACTTCTGGGTATATACCCAAAAGAATTGAAAGGAGGGTCTCAAAGAGATACTTGTACAGTCATGTTCATAGCAGCATATTCACAATAACTAAAATATGGAAGCACCCCTAGTGTTCATTGATCAATGAATGGATAAGCAAAATGTGATCTAGGCATGGGGAACCCTACATGTCTTCAATCTGCACAACCCATTCTTCATATCTGTAGCCATCAAAGTGTTATTCTTTTTGTCTGCAGGTCAGCATGCACTCTTGAGGGTGCTGTAGCTTCTGGATTTAGACCTCTAAATTTGCTGGAATTCCATTTTTCCTGGAATTGCATATTCCAGAGTCATTTCCTACCCCTGCCAAATCCTTCAAACACCTCCCTGCACACTCAGTCCACCTGTCCCAGACCTTGCTCGTGTTGCACCTTTGTCCAGTTTCATGGAAAGCTGAGGATGAAGCCTAAGACGTTTAGCTATAGAGCATGAGACCTAGACAGGTCAGAGACAAGGAAATTTGTCAGATGGCAAAGATCTGGCTGAAGGAGTCTCCTTAACACAGGTGGGCCTGTTTGCCTTTCTGCATTGCTAGAAGTGTGTAACAGACAATATTTTAAAGAATTTACCAGATGTCTTTCCTCACTCCCCCACTTCCTTGTACTCACTCGCATTTCTCTGTGTTGCAATAATCAATTATAACCTAGACTCCCTGTCCTTGGGGGATGGCGGACACAGCTTAGACAAACAAGTCAGTTGAGTTCCTCAGTGAGTTTTTCTCAGAACTCTAACTGGCATAATAGCTCTGAAAGCAGGGCTTTCCATTTCAAGATCCGGGCTTCTTGAAAGAAATGCAAATGAGCTGAGTGGGGGAAGGTGTTTGTAAGGCCAAATCCCAAAGGAAACTGGGGATAAGGTTGATACAATAAATGATATATGTATTCTTAAAATTCATGGTGATTTTAAGAGCTGGTTTCCCACATATTGGGAGAGAAAATAAGATAGGACACTAGTGAGAGGGTAAGGTGAAAGACATGAGCCAAAAAGCTAGACATCTGAGAATGATCCCAATAGAGCCCCAACCCTGCCCAAGAGGAAAGTGGATTATAGGCGTAGGGGAGCAGGAGGGAGTCATGGCCACAGAGACTGCCAGCCTTTCCAAGAAGGCCCAGGCCTGGTGGGCTCACAGGAGCTCAGCTTGGGACAAAAGCGACAGAGTCATGGACTTTCCCCAGGAGGCCATGGGAAGACAAATGACACAGCAGAGGTGTGATGCCCAGTGACCAAAAGGGCTGAGCTGAACCTCAGCAGATGCCAGCAGAGTTCAGGGAGCAAGATTCCTGTGCCCTCTGACTGCCTAATCACACACCAGCCCTCCAGAAGGCAGATGGCCCCTGGGAAGCATGAGAGAAGGAGAGAAAAGGAAGAAGGATGGGAAATGGAAGATTCTCAGTGGGAGAAAACCATCAGGAAGCAATTATATTTACCGTGTGGCCAAATTAAATTTTCTACCACCAAGAGAAACGGGCACTGGAGAGTTGGGTTCAATTATAGGAAAAACAAAGTTACATTTTTGCACCTCAAAGTCTGTGACTTTAAAATTTATAAGCATCACATGAATTAGGCAGTCTTATGAAACTTACCAAAGATGTTTCCAGTAAACTTTTGTTTAGGGAATTGAGTAAAGGGAAGAGAAGGCAGCATTTTCAAAGCTCCAGGAAATTGTTGGGGCCCAGGGCAGGCCACCCCAAAATATCCCACAATGCCATATTGATTATTTTGAATTAATGTTACTTGAGAAGCAACCAATGCAAAAAATGGCATTTTTGATCCTCTGCTCTCTGTTCCCCCTAAAAGCAGAAAATAAATCTCCTATGTGAAAGATACTCCCCTGCATCCTTAGCACCAAAGCTAGAGAATTCAGGCTGAAAAACCTGTATAAACAAACCATGTTACTTTTACATGTTACATGTTACTTTTCTCTGTGACTACTACAGCTAAGAGATCTCAGGACATCTGACACAGAAGCCAGGAAAAGGCAAGCTTTCTTACCATGTCAGTCTCTCAAATCTCTGTGTGTGGAGTCCAATGGAAACAAAAGTGGTGAGAATTTCTTTTGTGTGTGGGTGTGTGAGGAAGATTGGCCCTCAGCCATCACCTGTTGCCAATCTTCCTCTTTTTGCTTAAAGAAGATTGTCACTAAGCTAACATCTGTGCCAATCTTCCCCTACTTTTTTGTATGCAGGTTGCCACCACAGCATGGCTCGATGAGTGGTGCATAGATCCATGCCTGGGATCCAGACCCATGAACCCCAGGCCACCAAAGCAGAGTGCGTGAACTTAACACTACACCACTGGGCCAGCCCCCACAATTTCTTTTTTTCTCTCTCCAAATTTAGATTAGCAGGAGAAAATATTTGTGGAACTGGTTCCTTGGGACTTTAGTGACTCCGGTTTTTGGTGAACAAGTACAGTCATATACTGCATAGTGGCATTTTGGTCAACAATGGACCACATATACGACAGTGGTCCTATAAAATTAGTACCATATAGCCTAGGTGTATAGTAGGCTAGACTGTCAAGGTTTGTGTAAGTGCACTCTATGTTGTTTGCACAATGACAAAATCACCTAATGATGCGTTTCTCAGAACATATCCCTGTTGTTAAGTGATGCATGACCGCTCTTGATTTTTGTTGATTCTTTCCTCCCAGAGATGGTCATTGCTTTCCATTGTCTCTGTCTATTGTGTCATTTGTCATCATGAAGAAGAATTCAAGGGCAGGACAGCAGGTACAGGCCCTTTATAAGCCTGCCATTCAAGCTAGCCTCACAAACTGATGAGTTTTACAGTTATCACGAGACTACCATTTATTTAGATAAACTTTGCTGTTGGTCCTCTATGTAAAAACTGGATGAAGTTTTTCCTTCCAACTAGTTCTATGTCCTGAGAGCTTAGCTTTGTGATCAGTGAAAATATTTTCTCTGGTCTCCGCCAGCCAGAAGGTACATTTACTGGAGCGCACCTGGCAGCCAGTTCAACAGACTAGAGTTTCAGTTCACACAGTCACAAACAGCACTCTCCTTGTCCAGCTCTGTCAGCTCTCAGGAGAGTTTGCCATAAGAGTTCCAGTCCATAAGGAGCTATTGTTGTCTCAACCTTAGTTGCTTGTTAGCACTGGAAAAATCCGATTCCAGTAGTGCCTATCTGGTGTCACAATTACTGGGTTTGCGACTGGAAGCGTCCCATGTTCCTTCGGGAGACCAGAGACACCATTATCCTATCACCTGTGCAACGAAGGCTCTTGTTTCCTTAGGCTATCCTTTGAGAGTGAGCTTTTTGGATCTGGGGAGGGCTGCCTCTTTTGTACTCTCCCTGACGGATGTCTCTTGCATCCATAGTTAAGCCATAAAAAGGCTTATTGGTCTGCGTCACTATTAAGATCTTACTCAGCAATGGCCAGACAATGGATCCTTTGAATTGGAAAAACTTCTAAATTGGAAACAATTTTTAGACAGCTTTCATGTTGGTATAATGGTTAACCATTAAGATTCTCTTAAGATGGAAGGACAGAACAACAAGGATAGAACGAAAATCAAAGTCCACTTGGACCCCTTCCTATTTGCCTTTAGACATTTGCAGATATTGTAAAAAATCAGGACATTGGAAATACAATTGCCTGGCATTTAAGAAAAAGGAAAAAAATAGTATAACAGCTGTACTTGGGGACTCCCTAACAAGATGAAAGAACAAAAATTTAGACTTAAAACAAAAAAACAATGTAAAACCCCCTTCTTAAAATCCAGCCCCATCTGCCTATTTTAGCTTCCTGTTTCAGATCTATGGAAAGTACTCCAGCCTAATCTCTAAGAGTATATAGGTTACTCATGTAAATGCTGAAAGCCAGAAAGTGAATTTAGCAGAAGCACGGAGGACAGGCAATAGGGCTTGCGCTGCTGGGCTCTATAGGCAGGCTGTGCCAGCTTCGGGCTTTCCTGTGCAATATCCTTTGTGCATACATCCTAGAACCCCCTCCCGGGGAATTCACGTCCCCTGGACAACAGCCCTTTTATCTCCACTTAATGGCCATTTGGTAATGTCCAGTCAAGAGAGGAAAATAAAATTTTGCATTGTCCCTCCCTTTCCAAATTCAGACCCATTGGTTATTGACCCTTTCTCTCCTAGGGATACCTATTACCTTCTTGCTTGTTTTGTTTTGTGTCTTAAGGGCTTGGCTTAGGTTTCTGCCTGCTTGGGACACGCAGGCTGTCACTTCTTTCTTTTGGCTCTCTTTGAGAGTGACTCTCAATCTTGGGAAAGTAGTAGCCTTTGAGAAGGCCTCTTGGGTCCATGGAGTTGTTTAATACTGCCAGAAATATTTACTGTTTGTCCCAGCTAAAAGCTGGTAAGATATTTAGAAGGATTTTTTTGCAGCTCTATGGTCAAAAATTGGCCAAATTGGAAGCTAATAGTCACAGCCTGATAGCAACATTTTAATAGGCCTTCTTTCCTAAATTAAATAAAACTATGACCTAGAAGGAAAAAAGGAAGTTAGGGGTAATATAATTGGATGGGTGGATCAACCTATGATGTCATTTAAGTTACAACACAATTTCTGAGGAATTGAGAGCAAATGCCCTTATCTTGAAAACCTTTGCAAAACTGGACATGCAACTCTTAGAAGTGGTCCAGATTCTACCCATTCCGTTTCACCAGTCCCAAATCTCCCCTATTTATCTCAAAAGGCTTGTAACCTCTCCAGGGACTCTTACCTAGACCATTCCCAATTCCTGAGGGAAAAATTTAAATAGCAATTATCCCAGAATTCCAAGGGGAAAACTTGCATTTTTTTCCTCTGTCCTTTGAAGTTGTAAATCTGACCACTTGTTTGGACTGTAAACACCCCAGGAGATAATAGCCCACAATCTTCTGAAATGAAGCCTGGCTAGTTCAATTGGTAAAGCCTGAGGTTAAAGGGGAAAAAAAGAAGTGTTTGTTTTGTTTTAAAATACAAACCGCTAAAAAGGCTCTCTTGTCTAAAATCTAATTCACAGTCTCCTTGTCTGGGGCAAATAGAAATCTTAAAGTGTTCTCCACAAATATAAACAGCAACAAAAAACACTTTCAAGTAGGTAGCCTTATCTTGTTCCAGCTGATAGAACACAATTATTTATAAATTAGTGAGTTTTGTATTATACCTGATTCATAACTGAAATTTTAAAATAAAAGCTATAAAATCTCAGTTTGTTGCTGTCTCTATACATGTATATATGTTATAGGTATGGTATTTTCCTACCTCCACATGGTATTAGCAAAATTAATTTCTTTTTTTTAATGTTGGTTTTTAAAATTTTATTGCAGTAACATTGGATTATAACACTATATAGCTTTCAGATGTACATCGTAACATATTTCGAATTCTGTGTAGATTACATCATGTTCACCACCCAAAAACTAAGTATAGTCCATCCCCTCACATGTGAGCCTAATTACCCCTTTTGCCCTCCCCCAGCCCACCTTCCCCTATGGTAACTTCAAATCCAATCTCTGTTGCTGTGTATTTATTTGTCGTTGTTTTCATCTTCTACTTATGAGTGAGATCATACAGTATTTGACTTTCACCCTCTGACTTATTTCACTTAGCATAATACCCTCCAGGTCCATCCGTGTTGTCACAAATGGCTGGATTTCATCATTTCTTATGGCTGAGTAGTATTCCATTGTGTATAAATACCACATCTTCTTTATCCATTTGTCCCTTAATGGGCACCTGGGTTGCTTTAAGTGTTGGTGATTGTAAATACTGCTGCAATGAACATAGGGGTGCATGTATCTTTATGCCTTTGTGCATTCAAGTTCTTTGGACAAATACCCAGCAGTGTGATAGCTGGATCATATGGTATATCTATTCTTAATTTTCTGAGGATACTCCTTACTGTTTTCCATAGTGACTGCACAAGTTTGCACTCCCATCAGCAGTGTACGAGGGTTCCCATCTCTCCACATCCTCTCCAACACTTGTTGTTTCCTGTCTTGTTATTATAGCCATTCTGGCTGGAGTGAGGTGAAACCTCATTGTAGCTTTGATTTGCGTTTCCCTGATAGCTAATGATGTTGAGCATCTTTCCATATGCCTGTTGCCCATCCATATATGTTCTTTGGAGAAATCTCTGTTCAGATCTTTTGCCCATTGTTTAGTTGGGTTGTTGGGTTTTTTGTTGACATGTATGAGTTCTTCGTATATTTTGGATATTAAACCCTTGTCTGATATACGGTTGCAAATATCTTCTCCCAATTGTTAGGTTGTCTTTTCATTTTGCTAATGGTTTCCTTTTCCGTGAAGAAGCTTTTTAGTTTGATGTAGTCCCATTTGTTCATTTTTTTCTTTTGTTTCCCTTGCCCGGTCAGACATAGTACTTGAAAATATGCTGCTAAGACCGATGTCAGACATTGATGTTTTCTTCTAGAAGTTTCATGGCTTTCGGTCTTACATTCAAGTCTCTAATCCATTTTGAGTTGATTTTTGTGCATGGTGTAAGGGAATGGTCCACTTTCATTCTTTTGCATGTGGCTGTCCAGTTTTCCAAACACTATTTATTGAACAGACTCTCCTTTCTCCATTGTATACTCTTGGCTCCCTTGTCAAATATTAGCTGTCCATAAACGTGTGGGTTTATTCCTGGGCTCTCAATTCTGTTCCATCGTTCTGTGTCTGTTTTTGTGCCAGTACCATGCTGCTTTGATTACTATGGCTTTGTAGTATATTTAGAAATCAGGCAGTGTGATACTTCCAGCTTTGTTCTTTTTTCTCAGGAATCCTTTGACTATTCAGGGTCTTTTGTTTTCCATATAAATTTTAGGATTCTTTGTTCTATTTCAGTGAAAAATGTTGTTGGAACTTTGATAGGGATTGTGTTGAATCTATAGATTGCTTGAGGAAGTATGGACATTTTAACTATGTTAATTCTTCCAATCCAAGAGCATGGAATATCTTTCCATTTCTTTGTGTCTTCTTCAATTTCTTTCAACAATGTTTTATAGTTTTCGGTGTACAGATCTTTCACCTCTTTGGTTAAGTTTATTCCTAGGTATTTTATTCTTTTTGTTGCAAATGTAAATGGGATTGTATTCTTAATTTCTCTTTCTGCTACTTCATCGTTAGTGTAGAGAAATGCGACTGATTTTTATATGTTTATTTTGTATCCTGCAACTTGACTGTATTCATTTATTATTTCTAAAAGTTTTTTAGTGGATTCTTTACAGTTTTCTATATATAAAATCATGTCGCCTGGAAGGAGTGACCGTTTCACTTCTTCTTTTCCAATATGGATCCCTTTTATTTCTTTTTCTTGCCTGATTGCTCTGGCTGGGGCTTGCAATATACTATGTTAAACAAGAGTGGTGACGTGGTGACAGTGGGCATCATTGTTTGGTTCCTGTTCTTAGAGGGATAGCTTTCAGTTTTTCTCCATTGAGAATGACATTTGCTGTGGGTTTGCCATATATGGCCTTTATTATGTTGAGGTATTTTCCTTCTATACCCATTTTATTTAGAGTTTTTATCATAAATGGACTCTGTATCTTGTCAAATGCTTTCTCTGTGTCTATTGAGATGATCATGTGATTTTTATTCTTCATTTTGTTAATGTGGTGTATCACGTTGAAATGTGGATGTTGAACCATCCCTGCATCTGTGGAATGAAACCCACTTGTTCATGATGTATGATCTTTTTAATGCATTGTTTTATTTGATTTGCTAGTATTTTGTTGAAGATTTTTGCATCTATGTTCATCAGTGATATTGGCCTGTAATTTTCTTTTTTTGTGTTGTCCTTGTCTGGTTTTCGTATCAGGATGATGTTGGCTTCATAGAATGAGTTAGGAAGCCTCCCCTCCTCTTCAATTTTTTGGAAGAGTTTGAGAAGGATAGGTACTAAGTCTTCTTTGAATGTTTGGTAGAATTCACCAGGGAAGCCATCTGGTCCTGGACTTTCATTTTTTGGGAGGTTTTTGATTGCTATTTCGATCTCCTTACTGGTGATTGGTCTATTCAAATTCTCTACTTCTTCTTGGTCCAGTTTTGGAAGGTTGTATGTTTCCAAGAACTTAACCATTTCTTCTAGATTATCCAATTTGTTGGCATATGCTTTTCATAGTATTGTCTTATTATCTTTTGTATTTCTGAGGTATCCATTGTTATTTCTCCTCTTTCATTTCTGATTTTATTTATTTGAGCCTTCTCTCTTTTTTTCTTGGTGAGTCTAGCTAAGGGTTTGTCAATTTTGTTTATCTTTTCAAAGAATCAGCTCTTGATTTCATTAAATTTTTCTATTGTTTTTTCAGTCTCTATTTCATTTATTTCTGCTCTGATTTTTATTATTTCCTTCCTTCTGCTGATTTTGGGATTTGTGTGTTCTTCTTCTTCCAGTATCTTCAGATGCACTGTTAGATTGTTTATTTGGGATTTTTCTTCTTTGTTGAGGTAGGCCTGAATTGGTATAAACTTCCCTCTTAGAAGCACTTTTCTTGTATCCCATAGATTTTGGCATGTGGTATTTTCATTTTCCTTTGTCTCCAGGAAGTTTTTGATTTCTCCTCTGATTTCTTCATTGACCCAATCGTTGTTCAGTAGCATTTTGTTTAATCTCCACATTTTTTTGGCTTTTCTGGTTTTCTTCCTATAGTTGATTTCTAGTTTCATACCTTTGTGGTCAGAAAAGATGCGTGGTATTATTTTGATCTTCTTAAATTTATTAAGACTTGTTTTGTGGCCTAATATGTGACCAATCCTGGAGAATGTTCCATGTGCATTTGAGAAGAATGTGTATTCTGTGGTTTTTGGATGGAATGTTCTATATATATCCACTAAGTCCATCTGGTCAAATGTGTCATTTAATGCCAGTGTTTCCTTATTGATCTTCTGTTTGGATGATCTATCCATTGGTGTAAGTGGAGTGTTAAAGTCCCCTACTATTATTGTGTTACTGTCTATTTCCCCTTTTATGTCTGCTAATAATTGCTTTATATATTTAGGTGCTCCTACATTGGGTGCATAAATATTTACAAGTGTTACATCTTCTTGTTGGAATTGTTCCCTTTATCATTATGTAGGGCCCTTCTTTGTCTCTTGTTACAGTTTTTGTTTTAAAGTCTGTTTTGTCTGAGACAAGTATTGCTACCCCCACTTTCTTTTCTTTGCCATTTGCATGGAATATCTTTTTCCATCCTTTCACTTTCAGTTTTTGAGTGTCTTTAGGTCTGACGTGTGTCTCTTCTATGCAGCATATATATGGGTCTTGTTTTTTTATCCAATTGGCCACCCTATGCCTTTTGATTGGAGCATTTAGTCAATTGACATTTAAAGTAGCTATTGACAAATATGTATTTATTGCCATTTATTACCTTTTTTCCTGGATGTTTTAGTAGTTCTTCTCTCTTCCTTTCTTTTTCTCTTGCTCTCTTCCCTTGTGGTTTGATGTCTTTCTTTAGTGATATGTTTTATTTCTTTTGGCTTACTTATTATAGGTTTCTGATTTGTGATTACCATGAGGATCCTATATAATATTCCATGTATATAACAGTCTGTATCAAGTTGTTAGGCTCTTTAGCTTAACCTCTTCTAAAAGCTCTACTTTTTCACTCCCCTCCTCCCACATTTTATGTTTTTGAAATCATATCTAATTTCTTGTTTTGTGTGTGTCTATTTATTACCCTCTTATCATTGAAATAGGTAATTTTAGTACTTTTGTCTTTTGACTTTCATATTATATTCACAGGTGATTGATCTGCTACCTTTACTATATTTTTACCTTTACCAGTGATTTTATTGCCTGGTGGGTTTTTTTTTTTTTGATAATTTTTTATCCCTATTTGTGCTCATTGCTTTCCCACTTAAATAAGTCCCTTAAGCATTTCTTGTAGAACTTCTTTCTTGGTGATAAACTCCTTTAATTTTTGCTTGTCTGGGAAGCTCTTTGTCTCTCCTTCCGTTCTGAATGGAACCTTGATGGATACAGTATTCTTGGCTGTAGGTTTTTTCTTTTTAGTACTTTAAACACATCATGCCATTCTCTTCTCACCTGTAGGGTTTTGGCTGAGAAGTCCACTGATAGCCTTATGGGCTTTCCTTTGTATGTCACTTATTGCCTTTCTCTTGCTGCTTTTAGGATTCTCTCTTTATCTTTAATTTTGGACATTTTAATTATAATGTATCTTGATGTGGGCCTCTTTGGGCTTATCTTGTTTGGAGTTCTCTGTGCTTCCTGTACTTGGATGTATGTTTCCTTCCTTAGGTTAGGAACATTTTCAGCTATTATTTCTTCAAATAAGTTTTCTGCCCCTTTGTCTCTCTCTTCTCCTTCTTGGACACCTATAATCTGAATGTTGGCATGCTTGATATTGTCCCAGAGTTCCTTTAGATTGTTCTCATTCTGTCTAATTCTTTATTCTTTTTTCTGTTCAGCTTGGGTGATTTCCTCTAGTCTTTCATCTAGCTCGCTGATCCATTCTTGTGTATCCTCTACTCTGCTATTGAGTCCCTCTAGTGAATTTTTTATTTCCAGTATTGTATGCTTCATTTCTGATTGGTTCTTTTTTATATTTTCCAGTTCTTTGTTGATGAGCTCACTGTGTTCATCCAGTATTCTCCCAATATCTGTGAGCATCCTTAAGATTTTGTTTGAACTCTTGTTGGGTAGGTCACTTATTTCTGTTTCATTTAGTCCTTTTTCTGGGGTTTTGTCCTGTTCCCTTGCTTGGAATGTATTCCTTTGTCTCCTCATTATGCTTCCTTCTCTGTGCTTATTTCTATGTATTAGGTGAGTCGCCTATGTCTCCTGATCTTGGAGAAGTGGGCTTATGTAAGAGATGCCTTTTGAGGCCCAGCAGTGTGCTTCCCTTTCATCACCAGTCCAAATGATCCAGGAGTGACCCCTTTGTAGGCTACTTGTGTCCTTCTGCTGTGGCAGGGTTGCTCTTAATGCAGGTACACAGGGAGTCTAGTCTTTCCTTCCCTGGCTAGCTGTTTGTAAATCTGGTTTAGGGAGCCTCAGCACCATTGACTACAAGGTCTAACAGCACACTCCTGTTGCAGTTTTCCTCTTACTTGGGTAGGTACCCAGTGTAGCTGGTTGCTAGGCTCAGGGGCTTACAGTTGCTATAGGCCTCAGGCCTACAAAGCTGTTGTCAGTTCTCTTGGGAGTGCAGCTGGGTGGGTCTGGGCCTAGGCACAGGAGCACTCAATTGTTTCAGGCTTTGGAAGGTGGGGCTGCTCCTTTTTATGGCTATTTGTGAAGCACAGGTCTTCTGCCACTGATAAGCCTCACCCCCCACAGGACCACAACACTGTCAACACAGTCTTGGTCCGTGCACACTTCTCGACTCCATGGAGCATACCCCAATGCCCCACTGCAGAGGCCCCCACCTCTACACCAATGCCCCCCACAGTTCACCTGGTCCTCACACAGGCCCTGCCCCACAGAGGTGGACACACTCCTCTGCCTGTAGAGGATCAAGGCACTCAGTCAATGCAGGCTGACAAGTAACCTGAGGGCTTACTGTTGGGCGGGGCCAGTCCCTAGGGCAGGCTGCCTGCCCTGGCTGAACTTTATCAAATCTGTGCTCTAGTGGGTTTGGCAGACCCCTGGGTTAACAGGCCAGGGGAAGAACCTCAATGGCGTCTGCCCAGGTCTGTGTCAGCATGCCTGGACCAGGTCAGAACAATGGCTCCCACCAATGTCTCAGTCTCCAGAGAAGTCCCCCCTCTCACTGAGATGCCCCCAGACCCCCAACGTGAGTCTCTTTTCACCAAAGGACTGTCAGCCTTCTCTCTAGTCATTTTAGGTTGCTGAGACAGGTGAGTTTGTGCGTGGACCCTTTAAGACTGGGGTCTTTTCAGCTTTCGTCTGATAGCTTTTCTGGGGGTATCCCTGCTGCAATTAATAACCAGCAAAGCCAGATAGTAGGACCCTCGTCTCAGTAGTGCTGAGTCTGATGGATGCTTATAGCAGTATCAGCCCCTACTCCGGACCTCACTCCTCCAGGGAGGGCTGCATACCTTAGGGTGGCTCCTGCCTGGCCGGCTGAGAAACTCTGCTGCTCCTGAAGGTGGCTTTTTTCTCTCCAGCAGGAATTTCTGCCTCTTCCACCTTAGTCAGGACTGTCCCTTGTTGTGGGGGTTCCTTTCATCCAGTTTTCAGTTTTCTATCCAGGGTAATTTTTCCAAAAATAGTTGTAACCTGGTTGTGTTCATGGGAGGAGATGAATTCAGAGTCTACTTATGCCACCATCTCGACGAGATCTCCTTAAAATTAATTTCTAAAGAGCTCTATATAATTAATTTAAAGTAAGTGCTTATATAAATTGTTTCTAAATATAATATAAACTAACCCAAATATTTTTCAAATTAACATTAACATTTCAAAATATTTTCAAATGTAAAATAATGTTTGGTAAATAAAAGCTTTTTTAAGTTTGTTGGTTTAATTAAAATAGGTGTGTCTTCAGAGTTATCAGCATTGGATATAATGAAGACATGCAACTTTCATTCTACCTGAGTTATTAGTCAAATAAGCTCAAGTCATCTCTGTTATAAAATTTGTCAACAAGAAAAAAGATAAGATGATGGCTAACTGCTTTAATGTCTCATGCAATTTTCATGAATAATATAAGTATGATTGTTAACAACAAATGAATTATGTAGATATCAATACAATAAGAATTTTTAGATACAATAATTATGTTTTACAGTATATGTACTTAAAAATAGCTTCCCCAAATCTTTTTGGTAATTTGAAACTTTAGACTTTTGCAAAATTAAATTAAATGATGGGAAATTCATTGAATGTCTAGATCATTTCCAGATAAAATAGTAAAACATTAATTACTGAACATAGATTTATTTACTTTTCACTCCTGATTGCAGAAAAATTAAAGATAAATTTGAATCTGTTAATAAACATGTCCTATGCTACACTGAAAGATTCCACTATGAAGAAACACATGATCTAGAAATTATAAAATGTATTCATATATTTGCCAATCTAAATAATATAAATATAACATACAGTTCACAATTGCTTACTTCTTAGTTTTTACTAGAAATTAAGGTTCCTAAGGGTTAAGAATTCCAATTAATATATATAATTAAAGTTACTACCAATAATGCAGGAAAAATCTCTGTATGCAAGGAAAATAAGATGTATGTTTTTGGTAAGAAAAGGTATGAGGAATGGAGATGCATTTTGTTGAGTGAAAAAAAAATTTGTCCCCAAATAAAGCTGGTTATTTCTGAATGAAAAAGAGAACAAGAGACAAACTAAAATGGACATATAAAGCTATAGAAGGTTTATGAGAAGGAAATCTTTGGAAAGGCATTTTATGCATAGTCAGGGCTGACTAAGAGTGGATGAATTTAATTAAGTAAATGAGCTTTAATATCAAAAGTAAGCTGGTATGAGATTAAAATTTGGTTTCTCTCTCTGTTAAAAGAATAAAGTAAATAAGAAGCGAGGAAGAAAGTAAAAGAGAGAGAGAAAATATTACCTTGTGTGACCAAGTTAGCAAAAACTGAATTTTTATTTTAAGAATTTTAAAAATAAACTTTAATATCAATAGTGTATTTATGTAAAACTGGGATGTAAATATTTTCATCTCTTAAAAGAACAGAGTATTCTTGGAATATTGGTCTGCTTCTGATAAGAGATTATTAAAAGTTTTTCCTTACTTTTTAATGTTTTATCAAAACTATTCCCTGTGCTTTATTTTAAAAGCTGAATCTTTTCTATTAAAAACAGCTAAAGTTTTACAGCTATGTATCCATCTATATTTGTCTTTGAAATCTTTCTGTCACTTTGGTTAAACAGATAAATATTAAGTTTCATAATGATCTGTCATCCTATTTTGGCAAGTGCTTTAAGACCTTTTTTGTTTATATTTTAACAAGTTTCCCAAAATCATATTCTAAATGAAGTCTTTTTTTCCCTACCTGGAAGATTCCAAAAGAGTTGTTAAGCTGATTAGGCTTATTTGTGTCAACCAATTATGAGGTAGACTCTAATAGACTTATACAAAAAGAAGTTCATTTGGGATTTGTTCAGACTGCAGTCCAGGAAAAAAACAAATTCAAGTAGCCCTTGAAATGTGTTTCTGTTGCTAAAAGGGAGAAGGAAGGTTTTGTGGTTGTGGCTAATAAGGGCAAAGAAAACAAAAGGAGGGAACATCCTTTAACAAATTCCAGGCACAAGGTAATCATCAGGGTGAGAGTTGGTTGAAACAGCCATTACACTTAGGAATGTGGTGGATGACTCTGATAGGAATGAGGTGTCTGTCCTGATAATCTAATCATCCTTTAAAATGAGTTCTCTGTCTCGATAATCTTATCATCCTTGAGAAGTCTTGCAGACATCTTTTAGTCATCTGATGAGTTCAAGAGTTCTTTCTGAAGGAGAAATTTGTTCCTCTCCTCTTCATGTCTGTCTTTCTCCATTTTAGTACCTTAACATAAGAGACTCCACCTTTTTTCAATTCCACATTTGATATGTTAAATTACATGGGAAGCATTGTCAAATAAGAAGTAACATTAAGCCATCTTTATAGTGTATTTGCATAGGTACATAAGTGTTCTAGAAATTATGTGAAATTCCTCAAAATATGATATGTCCTATTATAATGGTATCAGTCATAATTCTAGTTATCTTAAAATGTTGTATGTCACAGAAGTATCCAAATTTCTCTGTCAATTGCATTATAATGAGTCATTTTTAAGTCTTTTGTCATTTATAGTTACTCTGATGTTTTTGCAAAAATACTTCATAGAAAGGAAACTCATAAAGCTGAACTGGGTCTCTGTCATCAAAATTGAAGCTCACACTAAAAAGACTGAACCTAAATATCAGGAAAATGCCCCAGCTGACTTTCATGCAAAGGCAGCAACAACAGAATCTATAAAGGTTATAGCACATATAGATGCAGTCCATTCTGCTTCTTCAAAAAAACTGCCAGGCTCTTTCTATCCTAATGCTCCAGTAACATGGCAGCAGTCTGTTCCTTAATCAGAGAAATTAAAATGGATAAATAAGGAATATTAATTAAAAAAAACAGTAGGGGCCATGGGAAATCCAAGATGGCCACGTGGCTCTTTACGGCTCCATGGAAATGTCCATTTTTCAGATTTTGCATTCCTTTACCAAGCACAGGAAAAAGTATTTTTGCCCCAGAGACCTCAGAACTCCCCACTCTGGGTCCTTTGAGCACCTGCAGCTAGACATCATTCAACTGCCACTTGGTATAGGTTACCAATATATTCTTGTTGTTGTATGTATGGTTTCTGGATGGGTTAAAGCCTTCCCTTAACACAAAGCTGATGCCCTCACAATGGCAAAGAAACTATTAGAAAATGTGTTTCCCACTTCAGGTATATGCCTTCCACAATCTCCAGTGATTGAGGCACCCACTTCACTGGGCAAAGCATTTGAGTCTTAGCAAAAACCTTGTAGATTTCTTGGAGTTATCACTGTTCCCATCACCCTTACTCATCAGGCAAAGTCAGGAGAACTAATGGAAAAACTTGATTCAAGCAGAACAAGAATTAATTACACTGGACTAAATGAATTGATGAGGATAAGTACAATTATTATAACTTTTCATGTGAACAATTACTTTTTTTTAAATCTTTTGTTTTTCCAAATTTAAGGAAAGCTTTTTTCTTTTCTCTTAACCTATCGATGACTTATAGCAATTGGTGCATTACACCTTTGTAAGTAGAATTGAAACATTTACTTTTTTCCCTACCTGGTCCCTCCAGACTTCAGAAACTCTCAGTGGGTATTCTTATTTTCATAACAATATATTTATTTGTTTATGTTGAATAACAATTTGTTCTCCTTGTAACAGGACACCATCAGAAACATTGGTCATATTACCAAGGCTTTGACTGGAATATCATGTTTTGGAGAAACACAAACTCAGATATGACCAAACAGCTTTAAGGAACTAAAGTTGGCTCTATGAAGCCAATAAACCCTCTTGGAAAAATAGTCTAGTACCTAATTTACATAGTTCCTGACAGCCTAACCAGGTGAGTAAAGAAGGGCACTTCCTTGTAGTCGTAAAAAACTCAAGATATGTTGGGAACCTCAAGAAGAGAGGAAATCACCCAAATCTATAGGTATTGTGGGTATAATATTAGACTTGGCTTCTTAGCCCTGAGAGGCCATTAAAAGTTTAATCTGGAGATTCCTCATGAAAAGTTCCAGCAAAGCAAATTTTAAAAGGCCTGTATGATCAGTTGCTATTCTTGCTGTACTTATGTAAATAACTCAACCAAGTTTATCAAAACTAGACTTATTTTGCAAACAAATTAGTCTTAATTGGACTATCTTTGGTAAAAATGAAGGTGATTTTAGACAGAAAAGTTATGTTTCAGTAAAAACTATAATATCCACTTGTGGATATTTGATCCTAGTGCTATTAATTTTCCTTAAAGTTTTGTTATTTACCTAAAAACTGGACTGGATCCTAAATTCTTTTAGTTTCCTCCAATATTTGGCTACAGCTCTCCAAACTAACATTTCCAAATTTTTCTCCTACTTTTGACTTGGAATCATTGAGAACGAAAGCTAACATTTTCCCTGAAGCCCTTAAGATGAAGAAACTGATATGAACTTAAGAGAGATCACCATGATAGCCCATGTTTAAACAGTGTTCATGCCTGTTACTGCATAAACTACTCAGAAAGTTTACCTGATGTCATCATCAGAGACATTTCAAACTGCAACAGATGCTTTGACCCTAACATCTAGAAATCTTCTTGACTAGCTGCCCCCTAGGCTCAGAAACTGGTTTATTATTTGCTCCAACCACTAACCATTGTTTTTCTTTGTTTCCATGGCAATTCTTCTTATTAAATACTTGATTTTTTTGCACCATAGACCTAACTTTGGGAGCTCATCTGCATCATGACCTCCTGAAATGAGACACAACTGTTTAACAGAAGTGACCTATTTTCAAGACTGAAAGATCAATTCAATGCAACTTTTAATATGCAAAACTTCCAGGGAAGTTTGAGAGAAGGGAACTGTTGGAGTCCAGGGCAGACCACTCCAAAATATCCCACAATGGCATATGGTTTATTTTGAGTTAAAGTTACTTGAGAATCTGCTGAGGTGAAAAAAAGAAAAAAAATTTTTGACGCTCCTCTCTCTGTTCCCCCTGAAAGCAGGAAATAAATCTCCCATATGAAAGGTGCTCCCCCTACATCCTTATCACCAGAGCTAGGGAATTCAGGCCTGAGAAACCTGTATAAACAAATCATGTTACTTTTAGAAACTTAATACCTCAAGCCTAAAATGTTTAAGCTCATCTCTTATTATGTACCCCAAACCTAATTTTCTTTGTCCCGTCATTCCTCACAAATTTATTGTTCCTTTGTGTAAAAAGATATACAAACAGTCTGCTTTGCCCATATGGAGAGCATCTTTTTATGATCTCCAATACATACATATTAAATTGATTTTTCTTCTGTTCATCTGGTCTTGTGTCAATTGTATTATTAGTCCAGCCATAAGAACTCAAAAGAGTTAGAAGAGGGGAAATTTCTCCTCCTCCCAAAAATATTTTATGTCAGAATTAAATTTGTTCCAGAGCACAACTGGCAAGAACTTTGTAAGTCTAGTCGTGTAGAAGAAGAGGTTTAAAGTAACTTCAAGACAAAAGTTAGAAACCTAAGGCTGGGGCCAGCCCCGTGGCCGAGTGGTTAAGTTTGCGTGCTCTGCTGTGACGGCCCAGGGTTTCACCAGTTCAGATCCTGAGCATGAACATGGCACCGCTCATCAGGCCACGTGGAGGTGGCATCCCACATGCCACAACTAGAAGGACCTGCAACTAAGATATACAAGTATATGCCAGGGGGGATTTGGGGGATAAAAAGCAGGAAAAAAAAAAAAAGATTGGTAACAGTTGTTAGCTCAGGTGCCAATCTTTAAAAAAAAATAAGAAAGAAACCTAAGGCCGTGATGGCTTGGGCATTCCTTATTATTCCTTTTGTTGTTCTATTTCCTGACACTTCACAGGACTGTTGAATCTGTAAATAAATGTATAGAAGAGTGGCAGCAGTCATTCACTGCTTCCAAGGAAGGGTATTGGATCCTTCAGTGATAGAGCCAGAAGGGAGTTTTTTTTTATATATCTTTTTGAATTTTATACAATGTCCACTGTTACCTATTCAAAAATTATTAATTTTAAGATCATTGAGTGCATGATATCAACTTACTTGATGGGTGCTCATCTGTCAGGAATTCTAATAGCTGGTTAGGGGCTTGAATCTCCAGATTTCACCTTGAATCGCAGATACAACAGTCTCCTCCATACTCAGGCTGGAAGAAGATTCAAGGATTTGCTCTTTTCAAGAAATAAAAGCAGAGAAGAAGATAAGCTCTTCCAACCTCCCAAATCAGGGAGATATAGAGAGGCAGGATGGAAGGAAGAGAGGTTTAATGAGTCCAAGGTAGACATGTGTAGTAATGTAATAGAAAAGAAAAGCTAATAAAAGTCAAATTGGCCTGCAGAGATCACAACTGAGAAAGATAAGACAAAACTAGGGTCCCCATACTGGGGATCCACCTCTTGACCTCTCAGAGCCTCAGTTTTCTCATCTTTAAAATTGGAATAATATCTACCTGAGTTTTTACAAGGATTAAAGAAGACTATACATGAAACCCATGCAATATAGTGCCTGCCACATTTAGCCTGGTAAATGCTGGTACCCCTCTCCTTCCAGTCTCTAGCAGAAGGAAGAAAGGACTCCTTGAGGAGATGAATCAGGAGTCAGTGTAAATGGCTAGGGTCTCCTTGGGAAGCCAAGGGGCACAGGGCCCTGAGATTCAGAAACAGCTAATACAGCCTGGAGAAATGATTTCTCTGTGACTGTGCTGTTCCCCTAATTGGGGGTGGTTTGATAGAAGGGAGGAGTTCCTAAGAGTATCCTGTTGGGATCAAGACTGTCTTTCCCTGAAAAAAATTGTAATTTTCTCTTTTCTTATGAATGTGTGTGTTCTACACAATTATCATACAGTCGTGTATGTGGTACAGTCATGTACCACATAACAACATTTTGGTCAACAATGGACCATATGTACAATGGTGGTCCCATAAGATTAGTGCCACATAGCCTGGGTGTGTAGTAGGCTATACCCTCTAGGTTTGTGTAAGTGCTGTAGAAGAGGAAGAAATTCTCCTCTACCCTTCCAGGTTTTTCTGCCTGGTCTAAGAATTAAATTGACATGAGACAAATTAACAGGAGAAAATCAAACAAAAGTTTAACAACATGCATACATGGGAGAAACCCAGGAAAACCAAAGAACTTGCTAAAACTTCCAAAGCCCTCACCTTAAATACCATCCTCAGCTAAAGACAAAAGAAGTTGCTGGCGGTAGGGAGAGTCAGGACTTCAAAGGGAAGGAAAGCAATTCACAGGCAGATGAAAAGGAGCAAACATTTGCCAAACAAGAGCTTGTTTGGCCACACAGAAACAGAAGAACAGGGAGGTGAGTCCACCAAACAAGCTTTTATAGCTTCCTCCATTTCTACCATCTACTTTGTATTATCTTAAGGTTATAGATTGCTTCCTGAGACAAGTTTTTTAATCTAAATTCTTTTAGGCAGTTAAGGAGGAGATAATAAGAAAAACTTTCTGAGTCTTTTGTTTCTTAAAAATAATCAGCCTGAATATACTGTCTTTTAACCAATTTCCTATTGTTAGACATTTCGGTTATTTCAAACATTATGCTACTACAAATTTTGCACATAAATCTTAACCATATCTCCAATAATTCTGTAAAGAGGAACTCTAAGAAACAGACATGCTGGAATAAAGATTATATTCATTTTAGTACTCTCTATAAATGCTTACCAAAATAATATTTTGGGTGGTTATTCAAAATCCCATTTTATGAAAGTGTTCATTTCTTAATATTTTAGCCAACACTGCTTTTTTCCCTTATTATTTTTAAACCTTGCTCAATTTAGTAGTTGAAAATTATATCTTATTGTTTAGATTTTCATCTATTTGACAATTTGTGAGGCTACTTGTTAATTTCATATTTTGCAGATAAACCTAAAATAATTTTGCAATTGCTTGTCTCCAATATGTCAAGCAAAGAAATAATTATTTGAATGTTAATTTAAATTACACTAACTCTATTATTTTTTCTTTTTAGGAGTATATCTCTCACTGTATCCAGTTCTTTTATCTACTTTTCTTTTATATAACTAAAAAAGAAAAAAACACTTGAACTATAATTCTAAGTTTTATTTTAAAATTTTCCTACTCTATCATTGTTTCATGAATGTTATCAATAAAATTGACTTGTAATATAAAAAAATAATGATAATAATCAGCCTGAAATAATCCTCATGTTAAAGAGGTACATTTTGAGGTGGCAAATTTTGTTCCCCTTCAGTACACTCTAAGAGGTTCGCACGATAACAAAATCCCCTAATGATGCATTTCTCAGAACGTGTCACCGTCCTTAAGCAGTGCATGACTATGCATCTAAATATGAAACTATTTTAAAAGTAGAAAAATGCAGTCAGAAATTTGTCTCTCAATTTCTGCATCTTTTCCCATTTTCCTTTCTGCCTGGACTCAATGGGAACCCAAGGAAAGAGGAGTTGAGAAAGGAGAACAGATGGAGATAGCTAGAAAAGAGAGAGAGGAGACAACCAGAAAAGAGTCCCTCAGGTTTGTGAAGGGTGAGTGCGGAAAGCAGCTCAAGACAGCTATGTAGCGGTGGGGCTCAGTCATCAGGAAGAACTGTGGTTTCTTTTGCCATCCTGAACTCAATTCACATCCTTGAGCCCTGCTTTTGCTTGCTCAGCTTCTGGTCTCCTAGGAAGAAAAGGCCTATGTCATGGGATCATTACAGAAGATTCTGGGTTGTGGTGGGATAGGGAGAGAAGAGAGAAAATTTGCATGAACCAGAACAGGAGGAAACAGACTCACTCCCATCTGGAGAGGGAAATGGGGGAGGCAGGCACTGCAAGAGAGTAGAAAAACACAGCTTTGGTATGTAGGAGTTACTCCACAAACAGTAGCTCCCATCCCATGTCCTGCCTCCTCTGTTCTGATTCTGGCTCCATCTGGAAACCTGGAGAAACCTCAATCGGAAAGTCAAGTAAGCAGATACCATCTCCCTCGCCTCAGGGTAGGAAAAGGAAGTTATATGCAAAGAGGAGAAAGCAAAAACCAAAGTCTCATATAATGCAATGGGTGAAGTCCCACATTGCCCCACCACAAGGATTCCAGGCTGTCATTTGTAATTCCTGGGTGAAGCATTTCTTCTTGAGAGTATTCAGGGCTCCTGCAGCCTTGCCTGGTGATGCAGCCTCTGTGGAACAGATTTCTTCCCTTCCAGTTTGCTCAGGGCCAGGGAGGTGTAGGGAAAAGGACACCATTGTGAGGGAGGAGACCCAGATTCTGGCCCTAACCCTGCCCTTTGCCTAATAATGAAACCAGAGACAAGTCATGGCTTTGCTCTGGACTTCATTTGACAAATGAGAGGATGGACTCTTCCAGATAGGAATCCAAGACTCCCCATAGGCCCAAAGGGGTCTCAAGGAGAGACAGGCTTTCTCTTAACCGGGCTGGTGGGTTCTGCACCCTTCGTGAAGCCTCAGCCCTCGTATTCAACTACCCAAGCAGACTCTCCTCTTGAGATGCCTTACCTCATTGTAGTCCATTACCTTGGAATACGTCCGCTTCACCCTGGGTTTCTCCTAAGAGGAAGTTTGTCGCACCCTCTAGAATGTTTCATTCTCTTCCACACTGAGCTGGAGGGGGTCGCTGTCAGTGACTCTAAAGTTGGTGATTGTATTAGTTTCCTATTGCTGCTGTAACAAATTACCACAAACTTGGTGCCCTAAAACAACACACATTTATTCTCGTAAAGTTCTGGAGGTCTGTTGGTTCACAACCTCCCCAGGAGCTTCCCGAATGTAATCTGAAACCAGGCCCCATGTGAGGAGTGTGGGGAGAGACTAAAGAAAGAGGCAGACTGGTCACTCCAGATTGGTAAGTGGGAGTTTTAATGAACAAAGGAACCTACTCATGAGGCTTGTCTTGGGTGACCAGTAGTTTTCCACACCCACCTGCCAAACCTTAAAAGTTTATATAGAGGCTTTAACTGGGGTCAGTCACATATACCATTCAGAGTCTCAACACCACATTTCTATCTCAAAGCTGTCTCCTTGGAGCAGCTTCTGGGAATGGAGAAGGCAAGCGGAACCCACACTCCAAGGACAAGGGAGGGGGTGGGGAGCCTCCAATTGCCCTGGTCCAGCTGGAGGGTCAACTGGCAGTCACATCTTCTCCCCCAACAAGGTCAGAAGTCCAAAATCTGTTTCGCTGAGTTGAAATCAAGGTATTGACAGGACTGCTCTCCCCCTGGAGGCTCTGGGGGAGAAACCATTTACCCTGCCTTTTCCAGCATCTAGAGCTGCATTCTTGCATTCCTTAGTTCTTTGCCCCTTCCTCCTCCAAAGCCAGCAGCATAGCATCTTACTTCAGTTGTCACATTGCCTTCTCTTCTGTTTGTGTCAGACGTCCCTCTGCCGCCTCTTAAAAGGACATTTATGACTACATTTAGGGTCTGACCAGCTAATCCAAGAGAATCTCTCCTCTTGAGATCCTTAATCACATCTGCACAGTTCTTTTTGTCATATAAGGTAATATTCACAGGTTCTGGGATTAGGATATGAACATCTTGGGGGCCATTATTCAGCCTACCATGGTGAGCTACCCTTTGTCTCAGACCTGGGATCATTCTTTCTCTCTCCCAACCCCTTCAATCAGAATAGAGTTGTGTGTCTTGCTCCAAAGACCACACCCTAACCTTCCAGGCCACCCCAACTCCCCTTCTTTTCACTTCCTTTAGGCCCTGAGAATATTCTAGGACAGCACCAACCAATGGGACTTTCTGTAATGATGGAAATGTGCTAATGTTCTATGTCTGTGCTACCCATCATGGTAGCCACTAACCACATGTAGCTAGTGAGCATTTGAAACGTGACTAGTGTGGCTGAGGAATTGAATTTTAAAAGTTATTTAATTTTAATTAAATTTAATTGAAATGTAAATAGCTCCTTGTAGCTAGTGGCTAACATATTGGACAGCTCAGATCAAGGCAGATGAAAAGCACAAGCTCAGACCAGGCAGGTTCTTTGCTGCCAGCCTCTTCTCAAACCTTTTTGGATCAGCTCTGCCCCTAACCTCCTTCTCATTCCCTGTGGAAACTGAAGGAGGTTTTTACTGGGGCTCTGGGATGATGGGGGCGCCTGAGGGGAAGGCAAGGAAGGGAATTGTGTCTGATGGCCCTAGAGAAGTACAGGGTCCCAATTCTGCTTTTGAATTGGACTGAGAACGCCCAGATCATTCTCAAGGTAGCCCTCTCTCTACCCTACTTACACGGTGAGTCATCCTTTTGGGGACCACAGAGGCATGTCACAAGGAGCAAAGAAAAAGGGACTAACCTGGGACTTAGCACTTGCCAGAGTCCTATTCTGTAGCACACTTGCTAAGTGGCCTTTGGCAAGTCACTTTTCAGTGCCTGGCCCTCAGTTTCCATAAAACAAGAGGGTTGAACCAAATGGTGTGAGAGGTTGCTCCCAACTTTAATAGACTACAATTCTATGTCCCAATGGGTCAAGGCTTGATTGTGCACGTAATTCTGTTTCAGAACCGTGTTCTCTCTGACCCATATAATAGGAAGCTCTGATAGAAAGATTATTAAGGAGACATGTCTTTGGGTTACTCCTGCATCACACCAAAACCAAACCTGATATTTGTTCTTCTGTCCTCATAACACTTCACACTTACTTCAGGCTTTAGAGAGCTGACCCACTAACCAATCAAATCCGCATGATGACCTGGGAGGATAGACACTATGCCCATTTTAAGTGAAAAAGCTGAGCTCAGAGGGGGAAAGAGAATCTTCCAGATGTCAGGCCTCATGATGGGTCCTCTATACCTCATCTTGTAACAGCCCTTCAAAGCAGAAATTACCCCCACTTTACAGGTGTGAAAATTGAGGTTTAGTAAGGCAAGATGACTTTCCTAATGATATGATGATAATAAGTGATGGAGGCCCGTTTTTCTGATTCTGAACTATTTCATCTTCCCCTGATATTGTGCTGCTGCTGCTATTGACAATTTCCCTATAAGATGCTGAAATGATGACCCTTAGCATCACAGCTATCCTTTTGGGTCATCCTTTCCTGATGCTCCCCAAAGAGACCTATACAAGCCTTGGCAAGTCACATCACCTCTGTTCCTCTGTTTCCTAATCTGTAAAATTGGGGGTAACAGTCCCTACTTCTTGAGGGTGTTAAAATCCTTGTTGAAATATTAATGAGAGTGTGTCTTTAGAGCACTTTGCCCAGAGTACTTATTAAGTACTCAGTAATTGCTCATTCTCGTTGTTTTTGGAAACTGTAGTTTGTCCCTATTAATAATACCAGGCAATTCCTTTCACCTCAAATCAAATTAAAACACAAAGAAACTATCTACATTTTTTTTAAAGTTTTATTATGAAAACACATGGAATCAACTGCATTATCCATGTATCTGCAATAGTACAGAAACAGTGATGGTGAACCATCCCCATGGGGGACATGTGTCCTTTGGCAAAGCAAACATAAATAATGGAAATAACACCAAATACATATACACAGCACATAATAAAGACTCAGTTAAGAGAGACTACTGAGAAAAGTCGTGAGCACTGAGGGCGTGTGTCTCTCTGAGAAGCGTCGGGCTCAGGTGACCTTCCCTGGAGACCTCCTGCCCTGCACCTGGGGCGGCTCAGTTGAGTTCCAGGTCATCCATGTACTCCTGGACCCAGTCATCACTGGGGTTGGTGCAGACTTGTCTGCCCTTTTTGGTTTGGAATCTGTGGAGCAAGGAGTGGACAGATTAGAATCCCATGGGACCTTGTCTGTGGTAGGTATTCCCTTCTGCTTGACCGTAGTTCATATTGGACAGCTCTAGCAGGTGGGAAGACACCTCCTGGGGTGGTAGTGGAACCAGACTCCCTCTAACTTTTACTCTGGATTTAGCTGTGGTCTCCCAGGTTGTCCAGATTAGGAACCAAGGAGTTTTGCAATCGATATGGATATTTCTCCCCATTCATTTCCCATTGCCCCTAAAAGTGACTTTCCCATGTTTTTCTTAGCATGGTTTAAGAAATCAGCCCACATGTCCTGTAATCGTTTTGATTTTCCCTGGTTCTCTGGCCTCTGGCTAACTTCCTCCCCAGAAATTCCCTTCCCCTTCCCCTTAGCTCCCACCCAGCCCCCTCCAGGACTCAACAGGTGACTTCACGACCTGTTCCTCACTGCTCTCTGGGAGGGCTTCAGCCCTGAGACCTGCCTCGATCCTGATTGAGCCCCTCATCCCCCAAATAGGCCCCTTATCTAATCCTGCCCTCACCCTTCCCCCCCAGTGGCCTGGGGTTGATACTCACACCACGGCTGGCTGGGAGCAGAGGCTGCTGGTCTCGTAGTAATCCACCACAAAGTTGCGAGGAAGCTTCCGCAGGGTGTAAGAGAAGCAGCAGGCAGTGGGAGGGTCTGAGCCCACTGGAAAGAAAGGCTGGGATGAGACGGAAGCTCTACACGGAGCTGTTCATTCTAGCTTCTAATTATGGATATTTGGTGGGCATCTCTGTCGAGCTACCAGATCCCCAAACACAGCCCCTTATATCCAATTCCACCCACACTGAGTAGGAGACTTATTCTGAGAATAAGAATCCTCAGAGAGGATCAGGAAAGAATTCTGAAGATTGGAGCTGGATTGGGTCTCAGAGCACATGTCTAAGTCCTTTCATTTTACAGATGGGGAAGCCAAGGCACAGAAGAGGAAGCGACTTGCTTAAACAAGTCTACTGGTTTCTATTTCTTAAGAAAACAGGAACTTGGATGTTACTGAAGGGCTACTAGGCACTACATTTAACAGTAGGCTACTTGAAAATCTTCCCAGCTCCCTCTTGTCCCGTGCCCAGATTCCACTGCTGGACCAGCCCCAACTAGGAAAATGGATGCTGCTCACACCTTGCCTCTAGGAGTAGCAGCTGAAAGAGTGGACTTACTTGGTGCTGAGAGGGCCGGAGAGCAGAAGGCAGCCACCAGCACGAGGAGAGAGAGGACAGTCATGCAGAGTTTCATGGTCTCGGAGGAGGAGAGGCTTTCTCAGAGCTGAGACTACAGAGCGCAGAAGCTTCAGAACTCGACTGTGTTCTGTGCTGATGCTGAGTTGGGAGACCCTCTTTATAGGGATTCTGAAGACTGGGACAGAGGCGGGGGCACAGGAGGGTGAGTGGAATTTCCATGGTAGAGATGATGTCATGGTGGTGATAAGGAAACTGAAGTTGCCCGACAGTGAGGAGCTCTGCACAGCTTCTCCTCCCCAGGGCCGTGTCATCACAGAGGAAAGAGGAGGGAGGTGGAGAGGAGAAGAAGTGGGCTGCACCCTAGAGGGAAGTGGTACACCAGAGACAGTGACCGAGACTGGGGAGAGAATTGCAAACCCGAGAGGAAGGATGAAACATTCACACCTGCTAGAAGGGGCTTGCAGGCAAGAACCATGCTGTTCTCCGTGGTTGGCTTCTCCAGATGCTGGAGGCTTCACGTCAGTCTTTCCAGGGTTGCCACAGCCTGGCCCAAGTAGGAAGGTGGAACCAAGAATCCATGTCCATTCCTGGGCCTCCTTCTGCTGGGCTGAGTGACCTTACTGCCGTGGAAGTTTCCTTGGGCATAAAGAAAGAGTCCAGCATTGAATGTGCAGGACCCAGCATGGCAACTCAAGAACATTTATAGCTTCTACTTATTGAACATTTACTATGTCCCAGGCACTGGGCAAACTGCCTTATACACATGACATCTAATCCTACCGTAACCCTGAGCAGGGATGTGACTATTCTGGAGGCCATGAGGATCAGACAGGAGAGCAGAGTTCATGATAATGTCTTGACCACACAGCTGTTGAGTGCAATGCCAAGAGTTGAACTGAGATTCATCTGACTCTAAAATCCATTTTATTTCCTACCCTATCATCTCCATAACAATTGTAGAATGTGACCACAAAGAGGGAAACTGTTGACTGCTATGGGCTATGCCACTCACAAAGACCCATGTTATTAGGGCTGAGTTCAGGAGGGGAGTTTGGGTCAGTCTGTCTGAGAACAAGGAGGGAATGGAAAAGAAATAAAGGTTTTAGTATGTTCACTTAGAAAAGGAAAAAGAAATCAGTGAGAATCAAGTTTGGAAGACCCAGATAAGGAATGTTCCTCTAGTACAAAAATGGGATTGGCCACCTAGCAATGAGTTTATCTATGTTACATGCTTATCAGATGTATTATCTAAGCGTGTGGGTGTTTCCCAACTGTCCATAGGGATTTCCTCGTGTTCATGTAAAGCCCTTCCTGGTTTGGCAGCTGCTGTTGACCAAAGGTGACTAGGTGAAGCATACAGAGGTCAGGATACAGTAGCACGTGAGGTGGGGCAAGCGGAGGTAATTAGGATCACTGGATCAAGATCACTATCCACCGCAGCTCCAGCACTCTGACCCAACTGCTCACCCCTCGCCTGCATTGCTACCTGCTTCTGCTCTGAGAAAGAAAAATGAAGAGTGAAATGAGGAAGTCAGGCCTCCTGGGTGCTGTTGAGGTGTGGGATAGGAGGGGTCAGAGCAGCATCTTGGAGTACTTCAAGGTCACTAAACAAAGTACAATGTCATCCCACCTCATCACTCTCCCACTCCCCCCCCCCCACCACACACACACACAAACTCTACTTTCCACCATCCTTTCTGTCCTTGCCCTTTTCTTTGTGTGAGTCTTCCTTCAAATGTTCTTTTCTTCACCAAGAGCCCCATCTCCTCTCTAACAGTCTATGATCCCTGATATCACATATGCTAGTATTTCTCATGGTCTCCCCTGGTTGGTGGAGTTTCATCTTCATGCATCAAGGACCTTGCTTTAAGGGAAGGAAGATGTGTCTTGTGTTGCCCACAACTTTGTTATCCATAGCATTTCCTTCAACCCAATTGAGTAGTCATCTGCTCTGTCAGGGCAGAGAGAGCTGAAGAAAGCCCCATTCTTGCCCTCAAAGAGTTCTTAGTCTAGGGATGGTGTTGAGAGTGACAGAAATAACTATCCCATGAGATGGAATGAGGTAAGTGTCATGTCAGAGGTAGAAACAAATTGTCAGAGAGCCCAAAAGATGGAGACGGTTATCACTCAGCTGTAAATGGATAGTTCCAAGTCAAGTCTAAATCCCATTGTGTGCTAAGGAGGAGTCCTTGACATGGAGACCTCTGTCGAATGAGTGGGGTGTGCTGGTCTTCAAGCTGGGGGGGATTATGAAGCGAGCTGCTCTGGGTCATCAGGAGAGATGATAGATAAGAACGGGTGATTAGTCTGCATTGAGCCACACAACGAGTTTGACTAGTGACTTTTGCTTCCTAGCCTTGCTTTGATCTTTGGCTCATGGAAGTAAAATGTTTCATGCATTAAGGTCCCAACAATAATGCTGCATTCACACCGGTGAAATTCCACACTAAGAGTACAAAGGACTTGTGTCAATATGTTTAGCCAAATCAATGCCCTCCAAGATTTATACATTGAGGCCACTTCTAAGTAATAGTTGATAGAGAATGATAACAAATGCCTCTCAGATACATGACAAAAAAAGTGCTCATCTTCCCCAGAGGACCTTCCCCGACCTCTCTTCCAACTGAATCCTGCATCTCCCTCTGTGCTCCTACAGCCCTGTGAACTACTTCCATTGTATCACCTATAACACACCTATCTATTTGGTTGTCTCCCCGATTGGAAAGGGAGCTCCTTGATGCAGAAACTTTGTTCTGTTTATCTCTGTGTACTCAGTAGGTGTTTGGCAAACACTTGTTTAATAAGTGTCCAGAGGCAGTCCAAACTACCAGATTTAAGGGGGGGGGGGGCGGGGGCGGGGGGGGCGATAGGTAACATGGACTCAGGATGTGAACTCCATTTAACTAAATGAAGTAAGAATGAACCAGGCATTCTGACACTCTCTCCAAAATGTGATTCCCCAGCCCCGATGGGGTGGTAATTCCCTTCTTTCCCCGGCCCTCAACCCACATACCCAGTGGTTTTATCATAAGGGATACAATTCTAGGACTCAACTCTTTCCAGCTCAGGGGTGTGAGAAGCAACAACGAGAGTCAATCATGGTTCCAGGGAGCTCCATATGCATTCTGTGGGCCATCCCCTCATTCCTGATAGGGGAAATCCTTCACTTCCCCTCACTGGTGGTAAGGCAGAGGTTTCCCCTTCCACACCCTTGTCTGGGACTGTGCTCATAACTCCATTAAAAGCACTTTCACATCTATTTTTTCATTTTGTCCTCCTAGCCTCCTCAAGTTGCAGCCAGGACTGGCAGCCACAGCAGTAATATGACCTTGTGAATGCCCTGGTACTTTTTTGACTTCCCCTAGCATATCCGCATCCATGGTTTTCTCTGATCCCAATCTGTTTTCCTGTCAAACAGATTGGGAAGCAAAACCTAGAGAAGTCAAAAGACTTGATCAAGGTCACACAGGATGTGTGTCAAGACCCAAGATCTTCCAACTTCTGGTCCAGAGATGACCAAACTTCCTTTACAGGTGTGACCCTCTAAGGTCACACACGTAGGGGGTCTCTGAAGGTACCAGACTCAGATTACAAAGCTGCTGAGGAGCAGGAAACAGAAGTGGTCAATCCGGACATCCAGTGCTCTCCTGGAAGGAGGGTGCTGAGATGCGTGAGTGCTGGGGAGGCCCCTGGGTGTCAGGGACAAGAGCACTAGCCTTGAAGAGCTGGAATGCTTGGAACTAGATAACTCCTTGAGAACAAATGTTAAGACTGGAAAGCTAAGGTGAGCTAGAATATACAGTCATTTTGCCAAGATGATAAACCAAGAAGAGGTAAACTCTGTGGTTTTGCCAAAATGGTAGCCAAGTCCTTGGGGAAATGGGAGCAGAAATTGGATTGTAGATTGAAGAAACAAATACACAATTATCCAAAGGATACAGGGTTCAGGATGGAGTCTGGAGGACAGTGAGCTGGTTGAAGCAGTTCACCAGTGATGGCCACACTCCACCCCTCAGCCAGCAGCCCCACTCTTCTTAACATGGGAATGGCCCTCCGTCACTCACCGTAGCCTGTTCATTGGCTCTCAAGGGCAGAGGGCAGTTACTTAGGGGATGTTAAATTCCCGAGAGAAGGTTTAAGCTTTACCAGTATTTGATGGGTTCAAGAAAACTTTCGGTATTCCTTATGAAGCATCCTTCTTCCTTCAAATGGTGCTTTTCTATCTACCAAAACTTATACAAAAATGGCATGCATGATATTTCATTGCATGGATATACCAAAATCCCTATTTAACCATTCTGTTACTTAGGTCAGCCCATTCAGGTTATTCTAACTTTTCTCTATTATAATTGAGCTGAGACCTGAAGGATGATTAGCCAGGAAAGAGTGAGGGGGTGGCGTTAATCAGGCAAAGAACAAGAGCCCTCCACTTTTTTAAATATATAAAATAGATTTAGTGAAATATTTCACTAATAATGATTATAGTAGGGCCCGGCCCTGTGGTTGAGCGGTTAAAGTTCTGTGCGCTCTGCTTCAGTGGCCCAGGTTTGCAGGTTTGGATCCCAGGCATGGATCTACTCCACTCACCAACCATGCTGTAGTGGTGAGTACAAAAAATAGAGGAAGATTGGCACAGATGTTAGCTCAGGGCGAATCTTCCTCAGCCAAAAAAAAAAAAAAAAGTAGTAATTAACATTTACTATGAGCCAGTAACATTCTAATCCTATTATAGATATCAGTGTATTTAATCCTCACAGCAATCCTCTGATATAGGCACTATTACTATCCCCTTTCACACGTAAGGAAACTGAAGCACAGAGAGGTGAGTAACCTATAGAAGAACTCACAGCTAATACATAATAGATTTGGAAATGACACCAAGGAGGTTTGGCTCCAGAATGAAAGTAAATCAGAAAAGGAAAACGTGCTTATTACAAATTTATGTTAAAAGCTTAACAGCCAAATTTCTGTTATTATGATGTAAAATCAAATCTTTCACTTTTGCATTTTGCATGTCTTTGAACAGTGAAATCTATGGATTTTTCTCTTCTCCTTAGAAAATTAAGAGAATTAAATAGTAATTTTCCTTATTTGTTCTAAATCTTTTTTTTTTTTTTTGCTTGAGGAAGAATTCGCCCTCAGCTAACATCTGTACCAATCTTCCTGTATTTTGTATGTGAGTTGCCACCACAGCATGGCCACCAATGAGTGGTGTAGGTCCACGTCCAGGAACCAAACCCGGGCCACCAAAGTGGAGCATGCCAAACTTAACTGCTAGGCCACAGTGCCGGCCCCTATGTGACCTGAATCTTAATCTCTGTGGCTGTCACGGGATGTCCCCGTGCTTATAGTGTTTCACTCTGCCCTGGGATTTATACAAAGGGGACATTCTGCTTTGTCAAGTTGACACATCATTCATAAACAGCAGAGAAGAGATCTGCACTCTTAAGGAACCGCGTGTAGTTCAGAAGGCTGAGTCTCGGTTTCCATGAAACGTGAACACAGCAAGAGATGAGGCCAAAGAAGTAGGCAGGGGTCAGGTCACAGGGGAGAAGCTTCCATTTCATGCTGGAAACAATGCAGAAGACAGAGACCGATTTGAGCTTCAGCAAAATCACTTTGGATGCTGTGTGACAGGACAGAGTGAAGAAAGGCAAAACTGGAAGAAGAAACAGTTGACAGGACACCCTGAGAGGTGCCATGGCAAGAAATGATGAGGGCCTGACCTATGACAGTGGCAGTGGGAATGGTGAGAAGTAGACACACTTAATTTCAAATACACAGTCGAGTCACTGATTGAAAAGATGTAGGAGGTGAGTGGGAGGGGTGAGTCAAGGGTGATCCCAGGATTCTGGCTTCAAAGCTGGGTAGGAGGGGATGCTTTTTACTGAGTAGAGAATACAGAAGGAGGAGCAGGGAGACAGGGGAGGGGTCTAATGCAATACCAGGATGTATGCCCTGATCTGCTGCACACACCAAAAAGTGGCCAGAGGAGAATGACAAGAACTCAAGATAGGAAAGGGCCTGGCTGCAGAAAGAAGGGGCTGCATCAAGGAGCCATTGTCTCTCTAGGATGCTAGAAAGGGGTCCCCAGGATACTGTCTCCACCTTACAGGAAAAGTGGGGCCAAGCCTGCTCCAACCTGACTCTGTGGACCACACCTGAAAAAAGGAGGCAGAAGCTGCACCAAACAAGGACATCATTATCAGTGATCCTATCCATGGGGCCACTGCTGCCGAAGGGAGAGAGCTGAGATTGATGCCTGGGGAAACGGAGCTGCAGGGCCAGAGACTGGAAGGAAACCAGTCCAGCAGGGCCAGGGCATGGGAGGCAGTGAGGAGGCAGGCAGAGCAGGACACGGCAGAGATGCTGCCGAACATGAATTGTTCAGCCAGGATTCCCTGTACTTGTGGCTAAGATGTTCTGCTGGACTGAAGTGGGGACTAGAATGAGCCAGAAAGCTAGGACACAAATCAAGTGTCTTCATGCTGGAGGGTCCACCATGTCGACTGCTGGCTACTTTTGTCACCACTACCTTAGAGACCTTGGGCTGTCCCCCAAAGATTAAGACCTTTTTCAACTCCGTAGTGGGACTTGGGATATAACACATACTTTTAGTGAAGTCAGTGATTTATTCATCCATTTACCACATATTTATAAAGCTCCACTACACGTCAGGCATTGTGGTTATCGTTGGAGATGACACTGCTACATAATGGAGACAGCGGAATAAAAGTGATCGATTCCCTCTGTGTGATCCAGGCGAGTCATTTCACCTGGGGAGATCACTTCACCACCTACTTACTAAGACCCTTCCACCTCGACTGTCCTGAGGCTCCTCATGTTATTCAAATTCAACGTAGGCATGTTAAGCACAGACTTTGCATACAAGTCTGTTGTTTTCCAATCCAGGAAAAACACATATGATAAAGGGCTATTTTCTGGGTTTCGGATTGATATGGAAAGTCTTACAAATATATAAACACTAAGGTAGAATTTTATTTTCGATAAAGCACCATTATTGAAAAGAACAAAATTATACGAAATAGAGACTGTTTCAGACAACTCACCATGTGATAATCATCATGTGCTAGGATTTGGTTTAAATCAACCAAGAAGACATAGTATGAATTGGGTTTAAAATCAACAGGACATAATCTAAATTTTTGAGGTGAAAATCACATAAATAACTTATTATTATTATTAGAATGTGGTAAAGCTGTAATCAGGGAAGTAGACAGTTAGGTCCATTATCAGAAAAGTGATTGATTCAGCAGTTTCCATTTCCTCCTTCTTACCCTGCCCAACTCCTAGACGCCAGCACTCAGAAACTGAATCATGAGCGTGGAGGGGGTTCCCCAAGAAGAGAATGAAGGAATGAAACGCAGGGCATCACTGGGGGGCTGGGGAAGAGGGGGTGGGGTGAGGAGGAGGCGCTGTCTGTGATCTGGAGTTTCCGAGGAAACAAGTGATTGAGAGTCCTTTTTTGGAATTGACAGCGACAAGGGAAGACACCTGGATGCTACAGCCCCAGGAAAACCAGCCATTGCCCCTGATCTGGCCTTGGCTTCACCTCCCTTGTGACCAGCATCAGCAATCACGTGGATGGGATGGAAACACAGCCCATATGTTTTAAGAGAAGTAATGCTGCAGACACAGCAAGGACAGAATTCCTAAGATGGGAGCTCTCCTTGCTTATGTCCTACTTCCTCCACTGTTCTAGCTCCTTTTGGGGGGAATTCAAGGCCCTCCCGGTGTGGCCCTAAGTTAGCTTCATCATCCATGTTTGCTCCAGCATTCTGTAGCTACACTGAACTACTCACCCCTCCCTCTGAGCCAGCAGTTTCACACCTGTGACTCTGCACCAGCTGGACCTCTACTGCCACCCATCTCTACATTTGCAAATCCTGTGTAGCTTTCGAGATCCAACCAAAGTTCCATCCTTTCCGTGAAGCTTTCCGCTATCCTCCCAAGGGAGGTCATTGCTCCCTCCTCTTGGTGTTCCGAGCTTTCATTTATTTCTCTCCTAGGAATCAGCACATTCTGCAAAGTGCTGAGGGCACCTGTTTATACACTCTACCTGCTCCTCCTAGACTGGGGCATCGAGAGGACAAAGCCCATAAAAAAGAACCAAGTCCATTTCTCTTTACAAAATGTGATTTATGCTTATTAATTATGTAATAATCAAATAATAAAGGATGGAAAAGGAAAAAGAACATAATCTGGCTGAAAAAGTTGACCTTTCACACCACTGAAACTATGCATTGAAAAGAATAAGAAAACTGCTTTGAATGTGGCATTATTTATGCAAATATCATACAGGTTCCTTAAAGTAGTTCAAAGAAATGGAAATCAAGACTTCACTTTAGCAAAGGCTGCTGGACGCAAACTTCAGTAAATTTATCAAAAATTCCTTTCAGATTAAACAGTTGACAACAACCTACTTTCTAACTGGTGTTGTTGTAAATGTTTTAAAGCAAAATGTGTTTGTAATTTGTGGGCTGACCAGGAAAGTAATATTGTCACTTTAAAAAGAAGACGGAAAAACTCTGGAAAAAGAGGAAAACAAGAAAATTAATCACCCACAGATCTATCACACAAATATAAGTACTATTGATGCTTTGGGGCATTTATTTCCAATACTTTCTATTTTTCTATGCCTAGTGTTTATATATAAATAAACTATATCTATAGTTATAATATTTGTCATATGCGTGTGTATATACACATATATACTAGTACAAGTCTTCCTCTTGGACCATTTTTCATCTCTTTTTTACAACTGATGTTATGATTATATTTCTGCTACTTCACTTCACTCAGTTAAAGGGCTTAATAACAAACAATCCAGTTTATATACCGTAATTTACTTTATCATTACCTGATGGAGGAAAATTTAGGTTCCTTATTTTAGAGTTACAGATGATGCTGAGTCAGACATCTTTAGGGTTGAAGATGCCTCCATATTTGGGTTTGTTTCTTTAGAACTGTTTCCTAGAAATGCATTTTCTCGATTCAAACGGGTATAAATATTTTTAGGCTCCTGACATATTAACACCCATGTCTAATGTATCTTTGATCCTCAGTTAGTGTTTAACCCGGTGCCCCTAAGCACTCAGTGAGTGTTTGATGACAGGACGGAAATGTGACCTCATCCTCCTAGTCCTCCAGCAGGGACGACTTAATTCGGTTCCTGGCATCCAAGGCAGGCTCGTGCCACCCTCCAAGGCAACATGACCTCTACCCCATCCGTGTGGAAGAAGAGAGCAGCTGAGGAAGCCCAGAAGTTTTGGCTCTGTAGGAAGGAGGGGGCTGGGGAGTTCATGCACACACAGATCAGTTCTTATGGGAAGGGACCAGCTAAGAATAGCCCTGGGTCGACACACACCCCTCTCCTCCTGCTCATGGGGGAAACCATTTCCTCACAAGAAACCAGAACAAGTCTGAGTTGCAGGCTGAAACATATAGCTCAGAAAAGCTATTCTTGGATATCCTGAGTCCTTGTGGTCGTGGGGGACCCTGAGTTGTGCAACACTCAGCATGACAGCACAAATATACTTAAAAATTTTCCTTCTCACCCCCGGATTCCATTTCCCCATCAGCCAGGGCCGCCTATAAAGAGCAGGGGAGATGGCTTCGCACTTCAGAAGGGCGCAGGCAGCAACAAGTGCCCAGCACCGCCTCAGCTCTGCTGACACTCGGGCCCACACTCCATCCGCTCAGCATCATGAAGGTCCCCGTGGCTGCCCTTGCCGTCCTCCTCTGCACCATGGCCCTCTGCAGCCAGGTCTTCTCTGTACCATGTGAGTCTTTGTTGTTGCTGCGGGTGTCCCCACGCTGGCCATGGTCAGACCACATCAATCTTTTCTTGCGGCCTTGAGAGCCCCCAAGAGAAGATACAGAACTTCTTAAAGGGTTACCAAAGATCTTGGCATTTCTCTACAAGACTTTTATTTTCATCTTTATAAAAGGGGTCTTGGCTATCCTAGTCCCCAGATCTGAGAGCCAGGCTGGGGTAGGGGAGTTGCAGTCCCATTTTACAGATGGCAAAATAGGGACCTAAATGAATGAATTTGCAACAGGTAGAACCCAAGTCTGGTTACCTCCCAGTGGGTTATTCTTCTTCTAACTCACCCTAGGTCCCCCCAAAAGCTCTGTTTCTTGGACGCCTTACGTCCAAGGCTTCTCTTTTGCTTGGGTATGAATTCTTGAACCAGACAAAATTTCCTGAAGGGAGATGAGATAAGAGAACAGTCTGTTTGGATATCTGAATCACACAGAGAAAGAGAGTCCAAAACAAAGAGTCAAGGAGCAAGAAGGACATAGATGGCAACAAGGACACAGACAGGGGTATTTCCACACGAAAATGCCCAGCGCCCTCCAGTGACCTTGACTCCCAGCCCATGGCCCGAGCAAGGCTGTCTTCCTCCGCGTCTTCCTCCCCCTCTCAGGGGTCAGACTGAAGAGCTTGCCTTTTCTCCTGAACTATGACTCAGGCTCGTTCTGTTCCTTCCTCTACAGTCGGTGCCGACACCCCAACTGCCTGCTGCTTCTCCTACGTCTCCCGGCAGATTCCGCGCAAATTCATAACCGACTATTATGAGACCAGCAGCCAGTGCTCCAAGCCAGCCATCATGTAAGTGCCAGTCTTCCTGTCCATCCCTGGGGAGACAGGGAGGTGTGGAGCTGGGGGCAGTGCCCAAGGGCACAGGCAGGCCAGGGGCTCCATCCTGGAGAGACCCAGCCCCCTGGGGCCTACCAAGCATGCAGGACCCGGGTCTGACATGTGACCCGACCTGGCCAGGAGCTGGCAGAGCCAGGGAGGGCTGGGCCCAGCCCAGAGGGAAGAAAGGGGAAGAAGGAAGTGGCTGCAAGGTCCTCTGAGGGACTCCCTGAGTCAGTGAGCGCAGCCCTCTGGCCTCAGATAGACAGAGGATCCCTGGGAAAGTGGGTGGGCCCTGAGCTGCCAGGTCCGAGAGTGGGACGGAGGGGCCCCAGTGGGCCCAGGAGTGCCCTGCTGGCTTCCTCAGTGTGTAATCCTTCCACTCCTCTCCACAGCTTCCAAACCAAAAGAAGCCGGCAGGTCTGTGCCGACCCCAGTGAGGCCTGGGTCCAGGAGTACGTGACCGACCTGGAGCTGAGCGCCTGAGTGGCCAGTGACCTCGGCAGGCTGCCTGGAGCTCAGGGCTGGGCCTTAGAAACAGCCTCGTAACCTCCACTGCTACCTCTCCCGTGTCTGCCTGCTGCCAACCACCACACTCTGGGACTCTTCCTATCTTACATTTCCACTTATTTATACTATTTAATTGTTGTAATTTATTTTCAATGTCACACTGTATTTGGAGCTGGCTCCAAGAGATCCTAAGACCCCTCCTTCACTGCCCTTCTCTTCCCCCTTCACTTGCACTGTGATTGGTGACAATTGAGTGACTGTCATCAGTTTGTTCTAGGCAGAGGTGGCACCAAAGCCACCAGGCTGACAAATGTGTATTCGATGTTTCTGTCCGGGGCTGCGTTCAGCCCGGAGAAATAATAAAGATGGTCTTTTAAAAAGGAAACTGGCAGGGGCTGGCCCCGTGGCCGAGTGGTTAAGCTCGCGCGCTCCGCTGCAGGCGGCCCAGTGTTTCGTCGGTTCGAATCCTGGGCGCGGACATGGCACTGCTCGTCAGACCACGCTGAGGCAGCGTCCCACATGCCACAACTAGAGGAACCCACAACGAAGAATACACAACTATGTACCGGGGGGCTTTGGGGAGAAAAAGAAAAAAAAAAATAGAATCAAAAAAAAAAAAAAAGGAAACTGGCATTGAGTTTGGTTTTGTTTATCTGGCAAATCAGAATCACTGGCTGACAGGAATAAAAGGCAAAGAACAGGAAGATGGGAAATGGAGGGAAATTAGGAGAAACGGAAAGGGCTGCCCCAGAGACACTGCTTTACGCTGGACACCCATTTCCGGATCACTGAAATTATGCATATTCTATCAATCAAATCACAATGTACGTGTTCTAGGAAAAGTGGCTACTCCAGTGGATACTATTAGGAAGAGAATTTGTAGTACATATTTACGATTAAATCGAGCTTTCTTAATTGCTAACATATTTGAGACTTACTCTAGGCTGAGTGCTTTTTATGCAGTGTCCATCTGATCTTCACAATGAAATAGTACAGCTTAAGTACTATTAACATCCTTATTGGACAGAAGAGTAAACTGGGGCTGGGTCTCAGAGAGGTTAAGCAACTTGGCCAAGATCACAGAGCAAGTAAATGGTACAATTGAGTTCCAAAACTAGACTTTGATGTAACTACAGACTTTACTCTTAACCACTAGCCAAGGTGTTTCCCGAACCCCAGTCCACCTGTACCCCTATCACAAGCAATGATGGTTTAAGCCACTCACATCAGAATCGTTAGGTGTGGACCCAGGAATTGATATTCCTACCAAGTTTACCAGCTGTTCCACATGCATGTTATCCTACATGCGGAGCAGGATTCTGTTTAGAAGTTCACTGTGAAAGCTGAGTTATTGAGCAGATGAATTTCCTGAGTGTTAGTGATAACCACAAGAAATGTACACTGAGCTAAAGTCCTTTTTACAGCAGGAAGAGAAATTCAAAAGACTCATGTGAAAACCAAACATGTATTCATCTTCATGAGCCATGATTATTTCGTTTTGTGTAAAATAATCTAATTTTTCTATCCAAAATTAGTTGAGAATTGTAGTGATCAAATTCTTTAGAGTATAATTAAATACTACTGGTAAGCAAACATTAAAACCTAGATACCATTTGCCCCGATTCCATTTCTAGGAATCTATTTTGTAGCAACACTACCAAAGGACAGGACTATATAGGCACAAGGATCTTCTTGGCAGCACGATTTGTAAACAGGAAACAACCATCGGTAAAGGATTAAATGAGCAGCAGATCGAGACGCCCATCAGTGGGATATTCCACAGTCAGTAAAAAGGATAACACACGTCTATATCCATGGAAAGTGCCCACACATTATGTGCAAAAGGTATATGTGTTTACATTAGTATATGCATATATACTCTCCGTGCATGCTACAGGACTATATGTATAGAATGATATTATTTTTGTTTGTATTTTTAAAAGCCAGATGTGTATATGTATTTACAAAGGCAAATATATGGAAAGATACATATCAAATAGCTAACTGTGGTTTCTTAGAGGAAATGGGAGTATTATCATTATTATTCTTAGGAATGGGGACTTTTTCTTTTCTGTACTTCCTTTTTATCTGATTTATTTTTCAGTGAGCAGGTATTGCTTACCTCTCCAGTCTCATCTTAACTACCCTTTGATGGGCGATATTCCATCCATTGGAACCACTTCCTGGTTGGGATTCCTAGTTGACACAGAAGACAGAGCTCAGCTTGGCCAGTCATAAGAGACATGATGCCATATGGCTTCTATCTAATGAGGGCAATGCAATGAACGAGTCCTTTCGCCCGAGGCATTCATATCACACACACACACACACACAAAGCTCCTTGCAGGCAACATTTTACAATCCCCTTCCATTATGAGGGGCCCCATCCCCAACCCCCCACACCCATAAGAAGTGTGAAGGCGCTATCCAGAGAATGGGAGGAACAGCCTTCGTTCCTAAAGAAGCCAAGCTGTCACTGTTTCTCTATTGGCTTCCAGCATCTCAAGACAAACAAAATCTGCTCGTTCACACTGAACTCTTTCTAAAGGTTTGGCAATCCAAAGCCAAAGGAGAAGCTCAACCATGCCCAACATTTTCTAAAGACAAGTATTGTGAGCAGGTAGAGCAAACAGAACAAAGACCCCTTGAGGGAAAAGGGAGAAGGAGAATTGCATTGTCAACCAGGGTATAGGGCATTCAGAGTCTGAGATGTGGCTGAGATCTTTTGTCAGCCCCTCTGGCTGACCTCCCTGGGGAATGTCCTCCCTGGACTCATCTGAGATGTGCACAGGGGAGGAGTCCTTTTCTGGGCACTGCCTACCTTCTGCCCATGTGAGCCAGGAGCCTGGGGTTTCCTTAGGTGTTGAGCAATCAAAGAGCCGTTTTGGGCTGGGCTTGTGGTTTCCTTGGCAAAGTAACGCCCTTCTAATGATGGTAGGTTTCTGATCTCTTTGCTTCACAGCAATTCCATGGGCTAGATAACCAGAAGCAGAGAGCTTGTCCATCACATATTTTGCATTTTAACTGGGGTTGGGAATGTGTGCTTCCTAGCACGGGCCTCCATACTGCAGTCACCCCTTCACCCCACCTCCTAGCCCTCTGCTGAGAGACCTCTGCCCCCATCTTGGCCCCTGCACAGGTGGGGCAACGTGGGGAAGTGATAAATATTTGATGCTTGGCCCTAAGCCACTTCCTCCCTGCACCTTCTGGAGGGAGCTGATGGCCCACTTTAAGGCAGGAAGGTAACTCTTTCATAGGACAAGGTGGGGAGGGTGTTAGGGCTGAAGTTGGACCCAGACTTCTCTCCTGTTAGGTCTCTCACCTCCCTGCCTCTGCTTGCACTAACTTCAGCGTGGAGTAGAAAGTTCTGCAATCACAGCCCTTAGAGACTCCAGATTACTGGCTCGCAGTGGGCAGCTTGGAAAGGCCTTTCTTAGCAAAGCTGAATTTTTTTCCTTTTCCAATTTTCAGATGAGCCCATTTCAAAGTAGCTTGAACTCCTTCTTAAAGGACCCTATTGATGGATGCAAGAAGTAGCTATTATAGTCCAAGATTCAGAACCTCTCCTGTCAAACTCCTTAACGTTGCAGCCTTACTATTTGGCACAGGGTCTTAGCACCAAGATCCGACAGACGTTCAAACAACAGCGGCAACACCATGTAAGAGCAGTTCTCAAAAGGTGGTGCCCAGACGACAACACGAGCATCACCTAGGAATGGGTTAGAAATGTAGATTGTAAGCCCCTCTCCCCTTGTAGAGGGTGTGCCCAGCCATCTGTGTCTTAACCAGCCTCTGGGTAATTCCGATGCAACGCAGACCCAAGTTTAAAAAGCACTTCCATTTACCAAGGTCCTCACCAAATTCCCTCCTACCTTTTCAGTTCAGCCAATCCCACACTTCAGTCAGGGGCTACTTTGAACAGACCCCATACCTCTGCACAGATACAAGTCACTGTATCTCTCAGGATGCTGGTAGTTTCAAGGAGGAAAACAAACCAACCCAACATACAGAGGCTTGAATAAATGAACCTGCAGTTCCAAGACTGAAGGGGACAGGGGTTGCCGTGCCTCCAGGCAAAGCTGGATGTGCAGGTCCTGTTTTCGGATCTCCCTTCCAGGTGGGAGTCCCAGGATGGTTGCTGGCACCTTCCGGTGTTACATGAACCCTTATTGATTTTCTGCAGGGAAGACAGAGAGCCTGTGTCCCCAGTGAAAAGTCACCAGGTTCTTTCAGATTTGACTGACCTTAGGTCAGAAACCCAATTCCTAACCAATCCTTATGGTTATGGGGATGGGTTTCACTGATTTGCTGAAGCTAATCAAGGCACGCACCTGGATCTGTGGGTTGGATAAATTTCACGTAAACTTCAAGTCTGAGAATTATGGGGAAGAGAGACTTCCCAAAGGAAGCTCAGGTTCCTGGTATGAGGAGGGATGGAGACTAGATGCTAGTCGGGAAACACATGTGTTCACTATAATGTGCTTGTCTTTTTCCAATGGATTTTTTTCCTGATATATGAAGGGCACTGACACTTGGTATGTGATGAATATTTCTTCTCCTTTGCTCTCTAGATTAGAAACTGTTAGTCTTCCACCCTCCTGAATCACTTTATTTTTAAGAAGATGCTGACACGTGTTTCCTGTTGCTCTCTAAATGACTATGGCCCAAATCTGAGGCTAAAGAGACATTAGGCTCTTTGTGGTACTGAAGTAGCCAGTAGAAAATAGTGCTACATGTCCACTCCAGGACATACTAAGTGGGGTAGAATTGGCCCTGCCATGGCACCACCCCACCCTGCTTCATAGAAGCACACGACCCAGGACAGGGGAAATGAAGCACTCTCAGATAGTGAGTCAACATTACTGAGATTGCCCATGTTGAGAAAGAGAGGGGAGTCCTTTAATATTGGATGGACAGAGTGGTGGGTGACAGGAGATCCCTCATACTCACTGCTTCTATTCCCCTTCTTTCCTGGGAACACCACCCACAAAAAATATTATATGGGCTTGACCACATCCCCAGACACTGGGTGGGTCCTGATTAAAATAAGCCAATTTGCCTCTTGGGTTTCTTAAAACATAAGCATTTCCCATGTTATTGCATTGTTTGTAAAGCCTCCTGAATAGCTAATCAAGTGAAGATACCATGATTTTCTTCACCATTCCCATATTGTAGGTAATTTAAATTGAGTCCAATTTTAAATTGCTATCAATATGCTAGGACCAAATGTTCTTTTGCATAAACCTTTTTTCCATATTTGAATTACTTACATAGGAAATAGATTCCTGGACATGGATTATCTTGGTCGAAAGCATTTTAAGTTTCCTTGTGCACATTAGCACCCATATCTAACACATCCTTATGTCCTTTGTTTTGTGCTTATTGAGGCTGTTGATGAATCTCTCTTGAACGAGTGGGTGTCTGAAAGGCTGGCTGTTCCCGCATCACTTCTGAAGCCCAGGCTTTGCTAATACAGCTTTGTCCACCTGGGTATGGTTTCAGTTGGCCTGTGCCACTCAGGACTCATGGCATCATTACGTGTGTCGCATCTATGCCATTAGAACAGCTGTGGAATAACATAGATGTTTCTGCTCTGCTGGGGGAAACTATGACTACAGAGTTCTAGTGAGGAGGAACTGGCTAAGTGTGGTTCCGGGGTGACACCAACATCTCACCTCCTCTTGCTGTGGAAACCACTTCCCCATAAACAGCCCCAGTCAAGTGAGCACTTGAACCCTTCTTGCAATACCCTAAGCCCTGTGGTTACCCAAGACCCCTCTTGTATGTACAAGTCAACAAGACTCAACTGTGCTTCAAAACTTCCTGTCACGTCACTCCCAGTTTCCATGTCGCCAAGGTCCAGTGCTTACCTGTTATGAGTAGGGGACATGGTGTGGACCCCAAAAGGAGTTTGGTAACAGCGAGTCTTGCTCTGGCCCACACTCTTGGGCCCCCACGGTCCTCCTCACCGTGGCCTTCTGTTCCCCGGCCTCCTCTCACAATCTTCTCCTGCTCCCATTTTCTGTTGTTTCCCCCACTTTCTGGTTGAAGTCAGACCACATCACCAAAGTCCTATGGACAGAGATACTCAAGCGAAGTAGAGAACTTCCCAAGGGGTTTTCAAAATGCCCTGTGCTATCTGTTCAGAAGGCTTTTCCTTCCAAAGTTTTATCTTTCTATTCTATACAACTGGAAGGCAGAGTGGGGGGCGTGTCCTATCTTGGGAATGGGAAAATTGAGTGGGTTTTCAACAAGAGGCAGAATCCAGCTTCAACTGCTTCAATTCCCAGTAATCAGCTGAGTAATAAACTCAACTCAGTGCCACCTAATAGGTGACTTACAGAGATAGTCTCTCGCTGGAAAAAAATCTCTTCTTGGACAAGACAAAGTTCACCAAATAGAACTAGAATAAGAGGCCAACTGTTGATTTAGCTGCATGCCATGTAGAGAGAGAGATAGAGACCATATGTAAGATTAGAGCAAAGTAAGAGACAGAGGCGATCCCAGATGGTGAGGTGGGAAGACCCTGAACTCACCTCCTCCCGCGCACGGAATCCACAGCTACTTACGGAACATTTTCCTCTGAAACAGACCTGACAACCAGCCGAGCAGCCACTTCACATCGGCAAAGGAGAAAAGGGCGACATGGAGGTGGATAGGAGAAGCTGAGATGGGGTCTCCCCATAAACCTCACCCCTGGCTCAGCAACCCACAATCGGGAGGCAACTCACAAACCGGGAGCTTCTCCCTGAGGAATAAAGGCTTCATGCCACCACGTCAGGCACCCACCCCAGCTTTTAAGACCTGCGCATGAGAGAGGAGCCCCCAAAATGTCTGGCTTTCAAAACCAAGGGCTCACCTCCAGGAGACCCAAAGGGTTGTAGCAAACTGAGAAACACCTCTTACAGGCTCAGCACAGACTTACTCGCCCCAGGGCCCAGCGCAGAAGCAGCCCTTTGAAAAGTGCCCAGGCTTTATCATGTCAAAGAGATTCCTTTGCTGATCTTAAATCGCTGGCCCCAGGGTCCGGGCCTGAAGAGAGGCTCTCCAGGACAGAGGCCCTGGAGGCCCATTTTCCCCTCTCCCTTACTAAAGCAGGCAGGCACTTTTTTTTTTTTTTCACTCTAGATGTTTTCTTTCTTTCTTTCTTTTCTCTTCAGGTGCCATCTTTACCCTCCAGCCCGGAGGTGCCATCTTTGTGCTCTCGCTCTGCCTTGCTAAAGCCCGCAAGCACCATCTCTTTTTTTTTTTCTTTTTTTTCCTTGGAGGGTGCCATCTTGACACTTCCTCTGCCACACTCCACAGCACCAGTATCTCCCAGAGGGGAGCTTTGACACGCATCTGTTGCCCCGGTTTTTTACCTTGGGTGTCCTGGGTTTTGTGGCTACCACCCAGGGCACAACCTTTGATCACCTGGCTCTGGTGGCCAGGGGGTGTGCGTTCCTGGGTCCTGTGAGAGTATAACAATTGGGAAGTCAGTTCTTGGCCTGCTACCACCCCCAGGGCGCTGCACAGACAGCAGACTGAAACACCCCAGTCTCTCTGAGAAAGAGCCTATTTGCTTGTCCTGGTGCTTCAGCCTGAGGGGCAGGCTTCAGGGCCGGCGCACATCCACAGTCTACAGAGGTGACCTCAGGGAACAGAGCCCCGCAGGCCACCTTTGCGCTCTCCCTCTGACTCCATACAGCTCACCAGTATCTCCCAGAAAGGAGCTTATGCACTCATCTGGAGCCCCAACTTTTGCAGGGGACTGTTACCCAGGGGACATCTCTAGATCGCCTGGTCTGGTGGCCAACGGGACTTACACTTGAGGTCCTACAGGACTGTATATATATTTGCACACTTTAAAAACTGCTGCCTGAGGGTCTGGCTTCCAATCAGCCTGAATCTAGGTGCTGACTAAGATGTCCCCTCTTTGGGGCACTGACAGGTCCCTGCACACCCTCAACAACTGGGAGCCACTAAAATTAAAATAGGCTGCTTGGACAATCACAAAGCTTCAAGAGACAACCGAGAGCTAAGGCAGGGCTGAACAACAAGTTTCATCTCCTCTATGAGGCCATTCGCCCAAGACTGGGAGAGGTGGCTGTTTTATCCAACACATAGAAGTAAACAGAGGGTCAAACAAAATGAAAAAACAAAGGAATATGTTCCAGAGGAAAGAACAACAAAACCTCAGGAAAAAAAATAAGAGATAAAAGAAAAAAATTGGTGAAACAAGAAATCCCCAACTTTTTTCCAACTCTCCTCATCCCTAAATCCTTACTAGCTAACCACACTATCTCCGTCTTTCTTCTGCCTTTATCATTGGGCAGAAGGAGCTGGCTCACTTGTTCCAATGAAAAATGGCTCAGGCTGCCCCTTCCCTCAGAGTGGGCCCAAGCTCTTGAGGTTCTGCCGCTTTCTCAAGTCCCCTGGCAGATCTCTAGCAAAACGGTAGATGGCTGTTATGAGACCAGCAGCCAGGGCCAGGTAAGGGCTGGTCCTCTTGCCCATCTCTGGGGAGAGGCAAAACATGCAGGGGTGGAGCCAGCAAGACTTGGAGTGAGAAGAAGCCTCCAAAGGCGTCAGCAAGTGGAGGAGGGCCATCCTAGGAAACCCAGAGCTTTGAGGTCTCATCTGGCAGCAGGACTCAGGGAAAGGCCATGGAAGTGTTTCCTACTCTGACCCAGGGCCTGGGAGCCAGGGAGGAGCTGCCCCAGGCAGAGGGAATTGAGGAGGACATGATAATAGGAGGAGGCTGCCTGAGGAGACTCCCTAAGTCACTGAGGAAAGGTCTAGGGATCTGAGGCTGGGGAAATGGTCCTGAGAAAGTGGGGAGACCCTGCACTTCCCCAGGAGAGAGGGCTGGGGGAGAAATGTTTATAATTCTATTCCTCTGCTGACTCCCTGCTGATTCCTCAATTTTTATAACTCTATTCCTCTTCACAGCTTCCAAACCAAAGAGGCAGCAGATCTGTGCCAACTCCACCAATTCCTGGTGTCAAGTACGTCATTGACCTTGGAGATGAAGCCCTGGGTGACCTGGAAGCAACAAGAAACCGGTCACATCTGTGGGCAAATTAGGGAGCAGGGACCTGAGCCCAAGGAATGTCCCTTCAACTCCCAAAACTACCTCTACTGTGGGCTGGCTGCCAAGCAACCAGGCTCTGGGACTCTTCTTACTGTAAATTTTAACTTATTTAGACTATTTAATTTTTGCAGTGTATTTCCACCTGTTCTTGACTGCTTGCTGGGAGAGACGTCACAGCCCTCTCTCCACCGCCCCTCCTCAGCCCCTCCAATCACACAGTGGTTGGCACATACTCAGTGTGTCGGTGAGTGGTTATGTTTAGCTTTTTCTAGAGGAAATTGTACCAAAACCATCAACCAACAAATATTTATAGAATGTTATTTACCATTTCTGTGTTCAGCTGTGTGAAATAATGGAATTGTTTTTAAAAGTAAACCTGTCAAAATTTTGGTGATTCTGTTGCTTTTGTTTTGTGACAAAGTCAAGAACTCTGGTTGGAAAAGTGATGGGGGACACAGAGGAGGAAAATCTGCCAAGGGGAAGTCAGCAGGAAGGAAATGACAACGATAATTCTATCTACATATTCCTGAAAGTTAAAAAGAAAACATTATTTTACAAAACAATGATTATTTTATAAAATATTATGCACCTAGTGTATAATGTATATGTACTAGGTTAATTCATTCTTAAAATATATTCATGCATTTAACTTTATTTTTCTCATAAATCAAGCTTTCTTGAGAATTATGCATTGCCCTTTAAATCGTAACAATTTCACCAAGGGCTAAGCATTATTAATAGTCCCATTTGATAGAAGAAGAAATGTTGGCTCAGAGAGTTAAAACAACTTGCCTGTGGTCATTCAGCTAATAAATAATATAAATAAGATGCAAACCTGTGCCAGTGTTACTCAGAGCATCCCCAAACCACCTGAGATGGTTGTTTAAAATGTTCACAATAGGGGCTGGCCAGGTGGCTCAGTGGTTAAGTTTGCATGTTCCGCTTCAGCAGCCCGGGGTTTGCCAGTTTGGATCCCAGGTGCGGACATGGCACTGCTTATCAAGCCATGCTGTGGCAGGCATTCCACATGCAAAGTAGAGGAAGATGGGCACAGATGTTAGCTCAGGGCCAATCTTCCTCAGCAAAAAAAGAGGAGGATTGACAGCAGATATTAGCTCAGGGCTAATCTTCCTCAAAAAAAATAAAATAAAATAAATTGTTCACAATAGAATTTCTTGGGTTTGGATCTAAGGATCTGGATTTTTACCAGATTTTTTACCGTGATTTACAAGCATACAGAAGACCAAAAACCACTGAATTAGCCAGTAAGTATTTACCACTCTTAATAAGGTACATATGGTAATAGACAGGTAACCCGGACATTATTTTCCTAGAATTTATGCTCCACAAATTCAGCAGCTAACATTAAAGAAGAAAAAGATAATCAGCCAATATATGCAAAAAGACTTCTATTGTAGAGGCCAAATTATTTGTTAGACCAATTATCTAGATCAGGTTTAGCAAACTACAGTCCTCAGAACAGATCCAGCATGATGCCTGTTTTTATAAATAAAGTTTTATTGGAACAAGCTACACCCATTTTATCACACATTGTCTGTGGCTGCTTCCCCACTCCTATGGCAGAGTTGAATGGCTGCAACTGAGACTGCATGCCTGCGAAGCCAAAAACTATCTGACCCTTTACAGGTAAAATTTGCTGACTTCTGGCCTAGATTATGCTTTTAAGTATGAGAAAGTTAGACTGAGCCAGGATCTCTGCTGCAGAATTCAAAAGGGAGAAATTCAACATACTTATGAGAAATGCAAATATATGTTAACTTTTTTTTATTGCATATGTTAACTTTCTGTAAGCCCTACTTCATTTTGTTTTCAACTCTCTACTTTTTCATATCAAAAAGTGGAATATTGGTAGTCAGGATTTTTGAAGAATAATGATACAGTTTCTAGCAAATTTTAAAATGCACACGCTCTTTGATCTAGCTATCTTATTTCTAGGAATCTATTTCGAAAAAAACGCTATCTAAACACACAAAAGTATAGGCACACAGATGTTCTTTGCAGCCCTGCTTGTAAAAGTGACAAGAGAAAACGAATTCATCAAAAGAGGAGTAGTTTAAAACATCGTAGTATAGCCACATAATAAATCTGAAACCACTGAAAAGGATGAAGAAGCCATAGATGTACTGAGATGAAAAGGTATTGATATTAATGTAAAACTGTATATAGAATATACATTCCATATATGTATCTATAACTATACCAATATCTGTACTATCATATATGTGTTTTAGAACTACATATAATAATAGTATTTGCTTGGGTTAAAGCTATATATATTTACATAAACATTAGAAGGACATTTGAGGTGATACATTTCAACCTGTTAAATGTGGTTTCCTCTGGCAAATATGACTTTTATCCATTTCCATTCTTTATAAAATGGCCTCTTTCATTGGTTAACCCCTTGTTTCAGAGTGAGTGGCAGGGAAGTTGGTGCTCCCTAAATAGCCCATGTGTTTCCCTGCACTGCAGCTGGGTTGGGCTCATATGACTAATTTTGGTCAGCAGACTGTATAAAGAAATGATGTGTGTCACTCCACGGCCAAGACAGTTAAAGGCAGGATGGCTTTTCCATCTCCTTTCTCATCCAGCATCTATAGCTACAAGACGGACGTGCCTAGATTCCTGAGTCACCAGTTGGAGGAGAGCTGCTCTGGGATCAGTACTACACAAAGCATAGTTTGTGGCCAGGCAGCATCAACATCACCTGAGAGCTCACTAGAAAAACAGAATATTGAGTCATATTCCAGACAAGCAGAATCAGAGTCTCCAGGCTGGGACCCAGGAATCTCTGCTTAGACAAGCCCTCCAGATGATCCTGATGCACACAAAATTTTGAGAACCAACGATCCAACCTACATCAGATTTTGTGCCAGTATTTTGTTAATCCTTTGGGGGTTTGTTTGTTACCTGGGTACAGCCTAGCCTATCCTGACTCTTACAGAGTATAAAACATAAAATACTGAAATTTTCTCCCACCATTGGCTTCACCTCAGCATCATCTTGGGCTGATCCCAAAACTTACTGGTCACATTCAGTCATTAAAATTCCTTCAGTTGAAAACTCCAATCTCAAATTTGATCTCATCTCCTCTTCTCCCACCCTCCAAACCCTGCACCAGTGCAAAAGAGGCTCAGAGGAGTTGGAGAGCAATGAGGCTTTAGTTTGGTTCTGGAGACCATCCCCTCCTCTCTTTTCGAGGCCTAACTCCTCTGATAAGGCATGGAGGGGGTGGTCTGTGTGCAGTGATATGGAGTAAAGAGAAAACTTCTCTTAACTGCCCATAGATGTAGTCCCTGTCTCCTTCTGCTTGTTATCTCTGCTTCTCTTTTTAGTATTGACAGGCCACTAATGTTCTCTGGGGTGGCACTTGCAGCTCTTTGCATGGAGGGGGTCCTGTGGCTCCCTTTTCTGCTTAGTTCCCTGATGGTTGATGTCCCACTCTCAACCAACGCCTTTCTCCTCTGCCCTCAGCTGGCACCACTGGCAGCACACCTGGGCCTTTGCTACCCTGAGCACATTAAGAAAAGGCCCCGCCTTGGAGCACACCCAGCCCTGTGCCAGGTGCAAGACCTTACAGGTGAAGTGCAGACTGGACTTTAGCACCTTTTGCCCACACAGCCAGGGACCTGTCAGACCTGAGACCATCCCAGCAGCCCCTGCTGTTGGAATCCCTTCAAGCAGCGGATCTCCTAATGGTAGGATGAGCATTTTGAGAGTCCAGGCAGACACTGTCCGTAGTTATGCTGGCACAACTGGCATAAACTGGGTCTCCCCCAAACAAGATGGGACAGAGGATTCCAAAACCCATGTGGAGTGTCACTGAAGAAGGCTGAAGCCCAGCTACCTTCCACAGGGTTGCTTGACCAATGGAAGACTCACTTTGTATGGTGGGAGAGCAGTGGCCCCAACACTCTTTGTCTCCGCCCTGCCTCTTGTTTTCTTCTCCCCTGCTCAGTTGGCTCAAGCAAATCCACATGTTCATTCTATGTCTATGGCAAGAGGAAGGAGAATGGCAAGCCTAATGGGTTCCACCTCTATGGAGGAAAGGTCATTACGTCTTGTCCTCTTGAAGCCCAATGAAGGGGTCTTGAGGGGGTAACTTGTAAAAACTGGAAGTGCCTACAAGCAAAGTGACTCACTTTACAGTTGGATGTCCTGCCATGAAGCTTTCAAATGGAAGGGAGATCAGAAATTCAGAAAGAAACGTGGCTTGAGAACCACTGGATCAAGCTTTGCCTGAAGCTAATGGTACTTCTTGAACTTTCAGTTATGTGAGCTAACAAGTTCCTTTTATTGTTTAAGCTAGATTGAGTCAGGTTTTCTGATATTATAATGCAAACACTAACTGATACAGACCACAGTGCTGCAAGCAGCAGACCCTGAATAGTGGAGCTGGCTGAGGGCAGGAGCTGAGGTCAAAGTCAGTGAGGACACCTCCAGCTAGCACAGCAGCTGGCTACCCCCACGGCCTGTGACATATTCTTACCAAGGCCATCTGCCTACCAAGGTTGCATCAAAAATGGAATTCAAGATGTCAGAGACTGGTTACTTCTCGCATGAGTCAGTAAGGCCCATTAAGAAAGAGAGTAGCTCACTTGGAAACTGGCTCCTCTGATAGCAGAGAAGGAAAAAAAAAAATAGTTTGCTCTAGATTCTGCTATAAGCGCAAATGGGAAGACGGGACACTAGAAGAAAAAACAAAAGTGAGGTCCATCAACTGCCTGATCCACCCCCTTCTCAGACCCCTCCTTTAAGTTTTTATTTTGTGGACAAAATTGACAATCACGTTCTTGTGAAGGCGCAGCTGGGACGCAGAGGCAGGGAGCTATAGTGACCTCCACGAGTGCGGCACTGTTCCAGCAGCAGAGAGCAATGTGGAGATAGAAGTCCGCGAAATGAAGGAGCCGGTGTGGCAGTGAAAAGGATGACCAGAGCTCCCGGCGCTGTGCTGCAAGAGAGGCGTTCCGAAACCCAGTTCTAGAAGTGATGCTGGCTGACAGCTCTTCTGCTTCTAACTAACCATTCAATGGAATTGACCAAAAACAGATTGAGAAGCCTTGAAAAATTGGAAGGGAGCTATCTATCCTCTAAATCTCCAAGACTGGCCCAAAACAGCCTATGACAGCGCCTAGACTGTGGTTCTCACACTGGCTGAGCAATAACATCATCTCAGGAGTTTTAAAATTATGGATTCCCAGGCCCCACCTAAGTCCAATGAAGTTCGTAACTTTGGAGTGAAGTCCTGGTGATGGAGTTTTTAAAGCTCCCTCAAGTGATTCTAATGTGAAGTCAAGGTTGAAAAGCTCTGCTCTGCACTTAAGCCATTCCTTAGGCATCAATCTCCAACAGGAAACAGACTCCATAAGAGGTATTCACCCCGAGTAGGTTAGCAGATATTTCATACTTCCTACTCTTCCCCCAGTATTCCTTTCAACCTGTGATTCTGATCAGTTGGGAAAATAAAATCAATAGAGTCATCACAAGGAAAATGCTGGTTCACCTTTTATGTAAGTGACTTCCATATTTTGAAACGCAGTGCTGGGTAAAACCATTCAATGTGCATTTGTTGTTAGATATATATAATACAGTTTCCACCAACAGAGCGAATCACACTGATGGATCCATATATTGAGTGTGAGGAGAACTGAAGAGGAAGGAGGAGGGATGGTGAAGAGGATATCATAGAAAATATTCATTACATCACATAAGTCAACAATGGAAACAGATTACAAACCTTAAATAAGATACATAAACTAAAAATGAAGTTAAGGAGGGCCTCAGAGAGAGGCTAGCAGTGGGGGTGTGACCCCTAGAAGAGGTGCCTTCCAGAGTTCCAGGGTTCTTGCCCTGGCTCGGGTGCTTGCTCCCCAATCTGTCCATAGATGTAACAGCTTCCTTATAGCTCCCAAGCCACTCAGGCACTCAGCTCCAGTCGGTGACATATCCTGGACCCAGGACTCACTGGGGTCAGCACACACCTGCCAGCCTCTTTTGGTATGGAAGCTGTGGAAAGGAGTGGAAGGATGACACACTGAGGAATCCAGAAGGGGAATCCTGGGCCCACCGTGACCCCTCCATCCTTCTCTGCCCCAGACATGCTCATAAAATTTCCCTGTAACTTTAGAGTTCACAGACCTTCCCTGTGTCTCATAGGGAGTCCCCTCAGAAAGCCAACTTCCTGCTGTCACTCCTCCCCTCTCTTCCTTCAGCCCAGGGGCAATTCCTCCAGGAATCTCTGCAGGACCCAGACCAGGTCAGAAAACACAGCAGGGACCTCCCCTGGTGTCCTGCACTCCGATGGGTATCAGAGGGCTGAGTCCTCCGGGCGGGTGCCTCCCAGTCTCCTTCCCAAAGATGGACAGGAAGACTGGCCCTGACACGACATTGGGCTTGGAGCCCTGGCTGCTGGTCTCAAATCGTCATCCACAAATTTGCATGGAATCTGCCGGGAGATATAGGAGAAGCAGCAGGTGGTCGGGGTGTCAGCACCAACTGTGAGACAGGACAGAAACGTCCTAAGTCATTGTTCAGAAGAAAAGGCAAGCCAGCTGCTCCTCGAGGGTCAGGCAGAACTGGAAAGAGACGGCACTGTTCAGGGGTGGGGATGTGGGGGCCATGGTATCCCTGAGGAAGTTGGCATTTCTTCTTTTCCTTGACATTTTTATTTCTGTGTTTCTCTTTCTTTCAGTGTTTCTCATTCTCTTTGTTTTGGTTTGGGGTCTCCATGTCTCACTCAGAGAATTTAGTTTTCTGAACAAACTCCTTCTTGCTCTGTCTCTCACTGGGGAGTTCCTTCTGGAATTCATGAGGAGAGCCAAGGCCATACTACTAGGAGCCAACTGGACACAGATTCCACCTCTTGTCAGAATCCCAGTTGGGCCTCAATTTTCGCATCCATAAAATGGGACTTATTCCCACTCTTTCAGAGCGGAAGAATAGAATTGCTAAAACACCTCGGGCAGGAAATCCCTCTGAAGTTCTCTACTTAGAGGAGCCTGGACACAAGACGTTGGCACTGTGATCCATGCCATGGCCTGAGAGTAGAGGAACAGGGCGAGGAAGAGGGGAGGACAGACCCACAGGAGGCAGAGCATGTGTGGGAACAGAGGGCTGCAGTGAGGAGCAGGACAGCAAGGGCAGCCATGGGGACCTCCATGTTGCTGGGCAGCAGAGTGTGAAGTCAAGTGGTGGCCAAGTAGAGTCGAGACTTGGGGACCTGCAGCTGCTGGCTCCTTCTGGGGTCTAAGCCATGTCTTCTCCTTATCGGCAGCCTTGGGGTATTAGAAGATGGAAACTTGGGGAGTCTGAGGGGAAAATTTAATCATGGTGTTGGTGTCACGCTATGAGTTGCATAAGCCGGGAGAGCTCTAGGTAGCCACAAAGGTTCAGGCTCTTTGCAACTATGGTTTGGTTGCCTACTTGATGGGGAAATGGTTTTCAAAGTGAGAGGAGGTGAGATGCTGGTGTGACCCTGAGACCAGGTTGGCTTGTGCCTTCTCACAAGAGCAGATCTGTAGATCAAGCATTTCTCCCACGGATCTCAACCTCCTGATTGCCACCCAAGCTGTTCCAATGGCATAGATGATAATGCCATGGGGTCTTGAGAAGCACAACCCAAAGTAAAATCACATCCTGGTTGGAGCAAAACTGGGGAAGCCTCAGCTACAGATGACAAACTTGAGGCTGCCCTTTCAGTCTTTGGCTCATTCATCAAACATTCATGACTCTCTACAAGATGCTGGTGTAGCATAAGTGCCTGACAATCAGCTTTTTTGATTGTAATGTAAGTGCCTGATGTTAAGCTTTTGATTGCTGAGAGAAACCCATTTCAGAGACATCCCTCTCAAATAAACCTTTTGCCAGCTACACAACTAGATAAAGAACCAGGTGGCCCCACCCATGAATTTCCCATTTTAGAAAGCCCTGGGTGACCTAGCTAACTAACCACCTGAGTGACCCTGCTTTCCTCTTTCTACTCTTTAATTCCCACTCTTATGTTTTAAATTCACCAATAAAGAGTGAACCCACAAAACCCTAGGCACCCCATTTGACCCCAATAAAGGCAGAACCCCAGGTCCACATTTGTCTCTCTCTTCTCTTTCTCTCTCCCGGCGACTCTGCTGTGTGGCCCTCAGGCATGCCATGTACCCTCCAGGACTTATGAATAATAAACCACGTCTTTTCAAAGTTCCCTGATCGTTGTTGCTGAGGGGCATCTTGCAATCACAAGAACCGCAAGGGCTGGTGTAGCCACAATGTTGCATCCAGTTGGGGAAATGTCTGTGGGGGCTGCCACAAGTAGTACGGACCAGCTGAGCGGCCACAGGCATTTCTAGCCCATAGCATCACTATCGACAGGCTGAGACGACACAAAACAGCTGGTCCCTGGGTTAGCTGGGCTAATTCGGGGCTAATATGAATGACGAGCCTTAAAATGTTGTTACCCTTTGACCAGCAAAGTGCTCTGCCAAGGATCTACCCTATGGATAGACACAAAGATGAAGAAAGTTGTATGCATAATGGTGGTGTCACAGCTTGTTTGTAACAATTAAAAGATGACCTACGATTAAATAAATTATGGCATATTCACCTCCTGTAATAATTAGCCCTTAAAAATGGAGAAAGTAATTTAAGAAGGAAGTCCTCATTCCTCAAAAGTTCTAGAACATTTCCTGTTTTCTTATTGCAGAGTCAAGATGGCATTCCCAGGGTTTGTCCAGCAGCTCAATGACATCATCAAGGACTTTCTTCTTGAACCATCTCCCCTTCCCCCATCGTTTGGTTGGCTTTTCTTCTTTGGGCTTGTCACTTCATGGTTACAAAATGGCTGCTGCTGCTCACATCACATCTTCACAAAGTCTCATCCACAGGCGTAGGAGGAAGTCTCATAGGAGCAGAGAAAACGTAATGTTACTAGTGTTTTTAATTAAAATTGTTTTTTCACAATTTGTAATGTAAAGTGTAGGCCCCCAAAAGTAGTAAAAGATAATTTTAAAATGTATAAAATAAGGAAAGGAATAAAAACTTATTTTGTTTCTGAAAGCTGGGTAGCCAGTAAGACAAGTGCAAGTAAGGATGTGAGAGGTTTTCCTCTACCTTCTTCCTATCTTATTGTGGTGTATATGAATTCTGAAGCATAATCTGAGTATAATTTCTTTCTTTGAATGTAGGAAAAATTCTATTCCCCAACCTAAATACTATTGACATTTTGGTTTATTTCTTTCCAGTGCACTTTTTTCTAGGCTTATGATAGTTCTGTTTGCTTACTTGCTTTTTCACTTCTTGTTACTGTGTATCTGGCAGGAGGGCATTATTACATGAGGACATGATGATATGAATGTAATTTTGTATTTTTCTTATTTATACCTAATATTATGAAATTTTTCCAAGTCATCCCAGCATTCTTAAGAGCTGCCTAGTTTATTTAGCCATCAGCCTAGTGCGTTAACATTGTCATGCAGTATTGAAGCACATTCGGACTGGTTCCAATTTGTAATTGTCATAAATAAACTGTGCCAAATATCTATATGCATAAAACTTTCCCCATAAATGAGATTATTTCCATAGGATATTTTCTTAGCTGTAGACTTTCTGGGTCAAAAAATGAGGCCCTTTGAGTCTCCTGATATAGACACTCCATATCCAATGCATGTTCATTTTTATTCCCTATTGTTAAACCCAGTGATGGCATATTTTAGGGACTTGTGAATGTTTGACAAATGAAACAGTGATTAAAAGCTGACCTCATCACTCTTGTCATGCCCATAGCCCAGGCTTCCACAATTCCATTCTGTCCATCTGGGTTTGGATCAAACAAGGCTCGGGCTATTTAAGACTCTGTGGCATCATTATATATGTCACACCTATACAGTCAAAACACCAGTGAAGAACACTAGAAATGCCTGGTCTGTGGAAGGGAAAAGGGAACGAGGCAGTTCACAGATACATCTCTTCTCAGCAGAAGGAACCATCTAAGCTTGGTCCCCCAGTGACAACAACTCCTGACTTCCCCCCGTTGGTTAATCATTTCCTTAGAAGTACTCTGATAACATGATGTCATGGTCCTTTTCACCCAGGCTGTGGTTTAAGTATGACTCGTGTGCCCAGGATGCTGTAGATCTCACCCTATGTGGTCTGAAGGGCTGAGGCCGAGCGTGAGATCTGCTCTGTGGGAGGAACTGTTAATCTGTAGATGTCTCCATTTACTTATAGCTCTAACACTAACATCATCCCCACTCCTCTCACTATCTAGAATGTCTTCACACAACCAGCCTCAACAAGTCAGAAATTGAGCCTGTTTTGTATCCCCTGAACCTCCGTGTGACCCCAAGTGCCCTGGCATGTGCTACTCATAACATGATACCATGCAACAACTTCCCCTCTGGCCACCCCCAGCATCCAGTTCCTCATTCTCTAGAGTAACCTATTAAGGGACAAGGACATGGGTTGGAACCCAGAAAGATGTAGGCAGCAGCAAGTGCCCAGTCCTGTCTTGGCTTTGCTCACACTCCTCTGCCTGCCCAATATTGTTAAGGTCTCCATGGCTGCCCTTATTGACCATCTCCTCCCCACGGCCCTCAGCTCACTAGTCTTGTCTGTACCACAAGACTCCCTCAACCTTGTCCCTTCTTCCTTTTAGGGTCGTGTCCCAACACTCTGGACAGACGTCTAAACCATATCACTTAAGTCCTATGACTTGAGATTAGTCCTATGGCCTAAGTGAAAGCAAAGAACTTCACAGAAAGTTTCAAAATGTTCTGGGCTGTTTCCCATGGAGTTTTATCTATCCTAGTCTCTGGATCTGAGAGGCAGAGGAAGGCTACGACCCATTTCTAGTTTTGGAAAATTTAGGCCTAACCCAGTAATTAACAAGATGCAAATGCCAGGTCCGCTGGTTCCTAGGATGAGCCAAATGGCAGACTCCCCTCAGCTCTCCCAAAGAGCTCTACCCTTTGGGTGATTTACAGAAGGCAGCATCTTGCTGGGAAATGTCTCAGTAGACCGGATGAAGTTACCCCAAAAGAGATTGGAACAACTGTTCCAATACTGTCTTCCCTGAAGAGAGAGCTCGAGACTAAGAGCAAGACAGAGGCAGAGATTCAAAATAAAAATTCAAGGTAACGAAGAAATGCTTAGCTTCCTTGGTTCTTTTTGTGCCCTACTCTGCAGCGCTGAGCAGTGGCATCTTCATCAACTTCTTGTTGGCCCCCTTAGAGGGTGGGAGAAGTTGACCTGATTTTTCTCACGCTCTTGGTTGCCACTTCCTCACAGTTGAGGCAGACACCCCACTGCCTGCTGCTTCTCTCATTTTTCTTCACATCCATCCCAAGTTTCTTGACGATTATGGTGACAGCAACATGCAGTGCCCCTACCCTTGTGTAATGTCGGTACCATCCCTCCTTTCTGGAGAGAGGCAGGGCATTTGGAGAAGAGACAATCCCTGGGTCACCGGCTGAGGAGCAGATAGGCAGAGGCAGGAGGGTTTCTTTCTTTCTTTTTTTTTCTCCTCAAGATTCTTAAAATAACATTACATGTGAAATTTTGCATCTTGCTTGTTAATAATTTTTCTTTTTTAAGATTGGCATTGAGCTAACATCTGTTGTTATGGCATTGAGCTAACATCTGTTGTTAATCTTCTTTTTTTTTTCCTTCTTCTCCCCAAAGCCCCCCAGTACCTAGTTGTATATTGTAGTTGTAGGTCCTTCGGGTTGTAGCATGTGGGACGCCACCTCAGCATGGCCTGACGAGTGGTACCATGTCCTCGCCCAGGATCCGAACCAGCAAAACCCTGAGCCGCCAAAGCGGAGCGCACAAAGTTAACCACTCAGCCATGGGGCCAGCCCAGAAATTTAATATTAAAATCAAGTATTTTCATGTTATTCTATTTGTTTAAGAGACTGACTAATAGTCCATCAGTGGATTTACCTTATCATTCTAATATTGTAGCGTATGTAGTTTGGTGTCAATTATTTGACCATAGATAAGCTGCACCAAACAACATTGTCCCTAAAATTTTCCCCATTTGTGAGTTTATTTCCATAGGATAGATTCTGAGAAGTAGAGTTTCTGTTCAAAGAGTATGGATGTTTTTAAGGCTGCTGACCTTCACCCCAGTGTGAAATCCAGATTTCACTGGAGGTCTATGGTGAATATTTGATAAATAGACCCATTACTGGAGGGCTAATCCTTACTTTTACCATTCTTGTACCTCAAGGCTTTCCAATTCTGTTCTTTCCATCTAGGGTGTGGCTAGCTTAACTTATATCACTCAACACTCAGTGGCATTACTACACATGTCATGTTTATCCGGTCAGAACAATTGTGGAAGTCCGTCAGAGCACTCTGCTCTATGGAAGGAGGCTGTGACCTCTCACTTCAGAGGGAGAGCTGTCATGTGAAGAGGAAACAGCTAAGCATGATCCTGGGTGACGCCAAATCCTGGTCACCCATCTGCAGAAACAACTTCCTCATAAGCACCTCAATCAAATTAGCTATTGAACCATTCTAGTGTGCACCTTAAAACTCTCTAGTAACCACAGGCAACCCTGGGTTAGACAACTCACATAACACCACTATACCTAAAATTTATTGCTTAGGCAACTCCAATTTCTATGTCCCCATGGCCCAGGGCTGCCTATAACAAGAAGGGCAGAAAGCTCAGATCCCAGAAGGAGGCCCGCAGGAGTGAGTTCCCAGCCCCATCTCTGCTCTGCCTACAATCCTCTGCCTGCCCATTAGGAAGGTCCTTGGGGCTACCATCTTTTTCCTCCTCTGCACCATGGCCCTCTGTTCCTATGAACAAGGTGAATCTGTTGTCCACATTAACAGTTGCTCCCCACACTCTGGCCAAAAGTCAGTCCACATCTTCCAAGTGCCATGGCCTGAAAACCCCCATGTGAAATTTGAGAACCGCAAATGGGGTTTCAAAATGACATGGCTGTTTTCTTCAAGAGAGTTCAAAAGGAGTCTATTGATCTGAGCTGCAGGATGGGAATTAAGAGAGGTTTTATTCTATTTTCTAGACAAGATCATTGAAGTCTAATTTATTGGACTATTAACATGAGGTAGAATCTAGGTCTATTTAGATCCTATTGGTGCTAGTAAGTTTCAGAATCACCTCAGCTACTCTCACTCAGCTATCATATAATTTAATGGATTAGAAAAAAAATTTCCCCAAAAAGAGTTAGGAGAAGGGAGTAGACTGTCTAGTGTTTGGTTCCCTGTAGAATTAGAGAGAGACCAAAATGGAGCGAGAAAACCATAAACAAGGCTAGGGAAATTAATGAAAAACGAACAAAAAGGCTAAACTATTTCCAGTTCCCTTTTCCCCCAAGCCTCAACTCTGAGCTGTGCCATCTCTCTCCACCTCATCCTGACCCTCTCTGGCTTGCCTGTGCTCCTGAGCAGCTCGTTGTTGTCCTTGTTCCCTCCCACAGGGTTTCCACCCCACCCACCTGCTGCTTCTCCTACACCCCCCAGCAGATCTCCCGCAAACTTGTGGTTGCCCGTTTTAAGGCCAGTGCTCCAAACATAGTGTCATGTGTCAGCTCTCCTGCCCATCCCTGGAAAGACACAGGACACAAGATGGGGGTGCGGTGTCCACAGGAAATGGAGCAGGGAGCAGCTTACAAGGTGAATTGGGTGGTGTCCACAGGAATTGGAGCAGGGAGCAGCTTACAAGGGCACCAGCTGGTAGGTAAGAGGCTGGCCTGGGAAGCCCAGCCCTCTGGGCACCTCTTGTGAGTGCAGGACACAGAGCAAGGCCACCTGGCTGTTTTCTGACATGGGATGGGATCAGCAGGGAGCCAAAGAAGACATGCCCAGAAGCAGAGGGAAGAGAGGAGAGAAAGAGACGGCAGAAAGGAGGTGGCCTGAGGTTATCTCCGTAAATCTCTCAGGGAGGGACCGGGGGTCCTTGAGGTTTGGGGAATGATTCCTTGATAAGGTGGACTAGCCCTAAGCTGCCTGCAGGGATGAAGATGAAGGGGCCACAGGTAGTTAATAAGGTCCTTACTCACTCTCTATATAATACTTCAACCCTCTGCACAGCTTTCTCACCAAAAAGGGCCGGCATATCTGTGCCAATCCCAGCGAGGCCTGGGTCCAGGAATACATCAGGGACCTGGAGGAGACGGGATCCATTAGAGGTGTGAGTAGATGGGGCAGCAGGGACCTGAACCAAGGCAATGACCCTGCAACCCCAGAAGTTCCCTACAGCCTCTCCTAACCACATTCTGAAAACTTTCTTTAATTCAGTTAAGCTATTTCAATATTGTAAATCATTTTATTCATCTGGTGTTTTCTGAGGAATCATATGTCACCCCCTTATCCCCAAGCCCCTTCCCAGTCAGTCGTACAGCAGTTGACTCATATTCAGGGGGATGGCGAATGATTGTGCTCTTGTCTCTGGGTAGATATGGGACCAAAGCCATCACCAGATGCTTACTAAATTTTTATGAGCCCTTTATTCTGTTAAAAATGTCGGAATAATAAAGATCCCTTTTGTTTTCTTAAATAAATCCTGGACTTCCGGCTATTCTTTTGTTTTGTCTTGTTCTATTTCCCTGACAAATCAGATTCATTGGCTGGAGGAAATGAGAGGGAATGACTAGGGGCAACCAAGGCAGGGGCAAGAGAAAGGGGATGAGTGTTGTTCCGAGGACACCAGGCTTTATGCTGGTGACACATTCCTCACAGGCTGAAAAAGAAGCAAAGTATTAAAAACAAACATAAATTCATATGCACCAGGGGAATCCACCACTTAAATGAACACCAAAGCAACAATTCTATCATGCGTATTTCTGCATTTTCGTAAGTTCAGCTTTCTCAAGAACAAAGACGAACAGTTTTTGAGGACTTACTATGAACCACAGCCTGTGCCACAGGATTTACATGCGTCTTCAAAACCTAAATATCTTTGTGTTGTATATACTCTGATTATCCCCCTTTGACATATGAGGAAATGCAGTTTAAGACACTCGCTCAAGGTCACACAGATAGTATTGTTGGGATCAAACCTGCAGACTGGAGCAAGTCCCACACTCTTAACCACCAGGAAATAATCTCTCAACGTGCCCATGTTCCACCTGAAACAGATTTACCAGGAATGCACAATTCTCTGTAAGAGAGAGCCTGCCCTAGGCAAACAAGAAGTAAGGAAGTATTGGTTTAAGGTCTCAGAGAGAGAAGAAAAATCCACAGATGTAAGCCTGGTACTAGAGACCTCTTTTAGACTGAGGATGTTTGCAGCTCAGAAGAGGTGCCCAAGAAGGTGAGCTGGATCTTTCACAGCCTCCACTGGCTGGAGGAAAACTGAGAGTCCAGGGCTGCACAAATGAACAGACCTTGGGAAACCATCTTCTGTCTGGGCTGATGGCTTAGGAGTAAAAGTAAATTAGAAGTGAACCAGCCCCTGACAGGACAGGAGGCCAGCTACAGACACCTGCGTGGTCTAGAAAATCTCAAACTCTGACATTTTTTTAAACATGATCCCAGATGCTAATGCAACAAATGCCATAAAAGAAGCTTGAACTTTTTGGCAAGGAACTGGAAACTAGAATGAGTATCATTGCAGATTTGTAAAAGTCAAAAATAAATTCTAGAACTGAAAAATGTAATAACTGAAATAAAAACTCAGAGGAGATTAAACACAACCAAAGAAATATTGGTAAAACTAAAACATATCAAAATGAAGCAAGGAGAAACAAAAGAATAGAAAATTAAAAAGAGGATAAGTGAACCCAGATGATAGTGTAGGGTATCTGTCATCTGGTTAATTGGAATCCCGAAATGAGAGGAGAGAGAGAATGAGACAGCAGATGTATCTGAAGAGATAATGGCTAAGATACGATTTTGATGAGTCAAAGAGGGAGGGCATCATCCTTATTGCTTTCAATGGGCCAAGTTTTGTGACAGCCACTCCTACCATAAGCCCTAGTCTACAAAGGAGAGCTACCACTGAACCTTTTAGAGATGCTGGTGCCCCTCTCACAGTGAATCCTGATGGCTCTGGCAAACAGTGCGTTGTCTGGGCTTTCCCACAGAGCATAATCTAGTAGGTCTTCCAGCCTCACATAGTATATCCCCTCCAGCATGCCCACTTCCACGAAACTTTTCACTCCTTTCTCCTCCATCTGTCGCAGCAATTGAGTTATTTTAACTTCACCCAGCATGAACCATTGCTTTTTCCAGGCTTCTGGAGCATTCCTGATGGAAAATGTGCACCTATCCCTGGGATGCTTGCCAGGAAGTTACAGCCTATATCCAGAAAGAGCACCCCCAAGTCAATAAGCTCCCGTTATCAAGTCTTGTGTTCTGGCTCCCTTGACTCAAGCACCCTCAAAATCCAACCACAAAGTTCTCCCCCCAACTCAGGCTGGTACATGCTTGCTAAATCTTGCTGTTCCTTTGGAGACTAGTCTCTTTTCTCCCTTATCAGGAATATAATTTAGTGACACAAGAAGACTATGTAACAAGAAGATATGGAAAATATGAATAGATATATTTCTATTAAGAAATTAAATTAGTAATTAAAACCCTTTGCAGGGGCCAGCCCCATGGCCAAGTGGTTGAGTTCCCGCACTCAGCTTCGGCGGCCCAGGGTTCTGCCGGTTCAGATCCTGGGTGCAGACATGGCTCCGCTCATCAGGCCGTGCTGGGGTGGCGTCCCACAGGCCACAACCAGAAGGACCCACAACTAAAATATACAACTATGTAGCAGGGGGCTTTGGGGAGAAAAAGGAAAAATAAAATCTTTAAAAAGAAAAACCTTTGCAAAAAAACCATCATAGTTAGCTGGCTTCATAGGCGAATTCTACCAAATATTTATGGAAGAAATAATGGAGGAAGGAGAGCCTTTTTATGAAATGGTGCTGGAGCAATTGGACATGCATAGAGCAAAAAAAAAATGACCTTGACCTTAACCTCACACCTTCCACAAAAATTAGCTCAAAATGGATCATGGACTTAAAAACAAAACACAAAACTACAAAACTTTCAGAGAAAAACATTGGAGAAAATCTTCAGGACATGAGACTAGGCAAAGAGTTCTCAGATTTGCCACCACAAGCACAACCCATAAAAGGCAAAATTGATAAATGGGACTTAATCAAAATTTAAAAGCTTAACTTTTCAAAAGACCTTGTCAAAAAGATGAAAAGACAAACCACAGAATGGGAGAAAATATCTGTAAACCACACATTTGAAAGAGGACTTGTATTTGGAATATTTAAAGAACTCTCAAAACTCAGTAAAAACAAACAATCCAATTAGAAAATGAGCAAAAGTCATGAACAGACATTTCACTAAAGGGGACATACAGATGGAAAATACATAATGGTATCGTGGTTATATTTTCTGATCTTTATTTTTAAAGATATAGACTGAAATATTGCAGTAGACAGAATAATGCCGCCCCCCAAAGATGTCCATGTCTGAATCCCTGGATCCTGGGGCTATGTTATATTACACAGCAAGGAGGATCAAGATTGCTAATCAACTGACTTTGAGATGTAGAGATTATCCCGTATTATCTGAGTGGGTCCAATGTAATCACAAGGATCCTTACAATGAAGGCAGGTATGTCAGTACTAGAACGATGCAATGGGAGAAAGACTTCACTAGCCGTTTCTGGCTACAGCCAAGGAATGTGGACAGCATCTAGAAGCCAAAAAAAGGCAGGAAAATGGCTTCTCCCTTAGAGCCTCCAAAAAGGAATGCAGCCCTACAAACACCTTGGTTTTAACCCATTGAGACCCATTTCGGACGCCCGACCTCTAGAACCATAAGAGAATAAATGTGTGTGGTTTTAAGCCACTAAATTTGTGGTAGTTTGTTACAGCAGCAATAAGAAACTAATACAAATATTTACAGATATAATGATACCTTACTGGTCTAAAAACATGGCCATGATTTCTTGACATTCCTCTCATGGAGAGGTGGGAGGTGGGTCTCCTCTCCTCGAATCTAGACAGGCTTGTGGCTGCTTTGACTAATAGATTATGGTGGAAGAGATGCGACGTGACGTCTGTGGCTGAGTAATAAAAGGCCATATGTCTTCCACCTTGTTAACCAGGCACACTCATCTTTGCCATCCTGGGAGGGCCACATGTAGACAGCTCCAGTTGACAGCCCCAGTTAAGCTTGTCCTTCAACCAGTCCAGCCCAGGCACCAGGCATGTGACTAAGGAAGTTACCTTAGAAGTGGTCTTGCAGCCCAGATGGCCAGGGTTATTTATGACTTGGACTGCATGTGACATCATCATTTATATCACATGTGTGTGGTCAGGGCAGTTGTGAAATAACATCAGCACCTTCTGCTCTACAGGAGAGAAACAGTTGGCCCACATTTCATAGATATAGCTGTCCTTGCAGGGAGGCCCGTGGCAATGCCAAGTCCTGATCACATACTAACTAGGGAAATAATTTCTTCAAATGACCTCAGTAAACTGAGCAAATAATTTCCTCAGAAGTACCACCAATCAATGGAGAAATTGAGTTATCCTTGCTGATAATCTGAACTCCTGTGTTAACCAAAGGGTGTTGACAACCCCTGGATTGTACAACTCTCAGCATGACACCAACACTATGATTAAAATCTTCCCCTCCAATTATCCCCAGTTTCCATCTTTTGATGCCATGGGGCTCTCTGTAAAGAGAAGGGGTAATGGCTTGAACCCAAAAAGGAGGGTTCTGCAACGCTTTTCTTCCAAGAAGACGAGCTTTCAAGAAGAAGACCCAAGCCTTATCTTTGTTGTGCTGATGCTCAAGCTCAGAATCCCCTGCCTGCCCAGCATCATGGAGGCATTCGAGACCCATCATGGCCCTCTGCTCCCAGACCTCCTCAATGCCATGTGAATCTGTCGTCCATTCTTCCTTTTCCAGATGTCATCCTCTATGGCTCTGGATGAGACTGCATCAAACATGCACTGATGACCAAGATCACCTGAGTAAAAGTAGCACATTTGACATGGGGGTCTGAATTGCCCTGGTCCCTATTTCAAAAGGGTTCAGGCTATCATATTCTACCAAGTGGTTCAGAGAGAATGAGCAGAGGAAGTTAATTCCACTTTATACATAAGATAATTGAGGCTGAATTCACTGAATAATTGGCAAGAGGCTTACTCCAGGTCTATTTATTTCCCATCAGCACAGGTATGTTTAGATTCACGTCAGCTGTTCCCAAAAGCCCTTTTGTTTTGCTGATGTAAGAAATATCCCAGCTTGATTTCTGCTGTGTTGTGACATCACAGGCTAAATGAATTTCCCTCTCCCAAAAATATGGAAAGCCAGATAAGACATTTTAGTCAACTAAGTGCCCTAAAGAGTAAGAATGAAAACCAAAATGGAGAGAGAGAAAGAAAGAGAGAGAGAAAGACAGGGAAATTTCTAGGAAAAAAGCATATGCCCCAGGTCATTTGAGTTGCCCTACTTTAAGAAATGCTATGTCTTTCTAGTTCCTTCTAAGGTTTTTGGAGGTTGGAGGCAGGAAGAAGAAGTTGATTTTCTTTGGCTTTTGAATGACTCAATCTCTTGCTGTGCCTTCTCCTACAGTTGTTGACTCCCCAGCCTCCCACTGTTTCTCTTACACCCCCCAGAAGATCCCTCAAGATTTTGTAGCCAACTCTTATGAGACCAGCAGCCAGCGCTCTAAGCCTAGTGTCCTGTAAGGGCCACTCCTCCTTCCCACTCCTGGGAAGAAAAACTGAGAGGCCCTGGGGAGAGAAGCAGCCCCCATGGATACAGGGATGTGGATTAGGCACCATTCTAGGAATACTCAGATTTCTGGGAGTATCACAGGTACAGAAGACACCCTGAGATATTTCCTCAGCCAGTCCAGGGCCAGCAGAAAGTCAGGAGGAGCTGACCAAATGCAGAAGAGAGGGGAGGAAGTGACAGCAAGAGAGAAGTTATTTGAGGAGATCCCCTTGATATATTCAAGGGAAATTGGGGTCCCTGAGTTATGGGAGCCGATTGCTGAGAAAGTGACAGACCCTGAGATGTCAAGTCAGAAAGAGGGATGGAGGGGTTACCATGGGCCCATAAGTTTCCCTGCTGGCTATGCCTTCTTAACCCTTCCACTCTTCTCCATAGCATCCATACTGAAAGAGGTCAGCTGGTCTGTGCCTGGGTCCAGGAGTACATCAGGAACCTGCAGCTGAATCTGAGGGGTCTAGAAAGAAAGAGCCAAATTCATGAGTAGATTGGGGATCAGGGACTTAAGCCAGAAAAATGGCACCCACAACTCCAGAAGCTACCTCTTTTATGGGTCTAAACCTCACCTCCCACTAACCAAATTTTGGACCCTTCCATACTTAAATTTTTATTTGTTTAAATTATTTCATCCTTCTTATATATTTCCAATTTCAAATTATGTTTTCTATTAAATGTTTTCTCTAAAAAATCTCAGTACACAGTGATTCAAGGTGATGTTGAATGATGTGCTAAATCTCTCTAGACATTAGACCAAATCATCAATAAACAAGAATTTATAAATATTCATTTTTCCACAAATATTTGATCTTTGCACTATGTTATAGCCTTTTGAACAATAGGGATGTTTTCATTTGTTTAAAAGTAAGGCTTGGACTTATGGCCATTGTGTTGGTTATTTTCTTGAACATTGATAATACTGATTGGGAAGGTTGAAAGGGGAAGTTCAAGAAAATTGGAGAAGTGAAAAAAGAAAAGACATCCCGCCATGCCTTACAATGAAGATAGCATCCTGAAAAACCAAAGCGAAAACAAAATTAAGCCATAATTTATATTCCCTAAAATAAAATGAGCATTCTACATGAACAAAAAAGCAAGACATTCCTTCATGTGCATCTTTGCATTTTTTAAATATATCGAGTTTCTTGAATAGAATACTTCTAAAAATAATGACATTTATTGAGAGTTTAATATGAATGAAGAGCCTCATGCATTGGCTCATTTAGTCCTCAAAATATAACTATGATGCTTATACTGTAGCTGCCCCAGTTGAAGAAGAGGAAACAGAAGTTCAGAGAGCTAGGTTAACTTCCCCATGGCTATGTACTTAGCGATGCTGGATCTAAACCTGGGTCCATGTCCCATGCTCTTAACCTTTCTCTCAAGGTGTTGTTCCACCTGGAACAGATTTAACCTGACATTCCCTGTTCCATGATGTGGGATTCTGCTTCCAGCCAACCAGGAGATCATCCTCTTGTGCAAGCAAAGGCAAATATTTCAAGTCCCTCTACCTGTTATGGCATCTTCACTTTGCTCATACTTATCAAACCAAAATTAAGAGTGCAGGCAAAGTGTCTCTGCTTGCCATCTCTCTTGCTTCCTTACCCTTCTCAGACACACTCAGGACACATCACCAAACGTGTTGTCTATGTTGAATCTAACTAGATATTGAGAAGAACCCCACCCCCTTCCTTGATGGCACCTCCAATCTCTACAAATATTCATGTTGGAGTTCTCTCCTTTGCCTTTATGGGAGCAGTGAAGCTGTAACACTCCCTGCCCTGGGCAATGATTCTCTCCTCTCCCCTCTCTTCAATCTCCTGCTTTGGTTGACTGGAGACATGGGGAGAGGTATAGGGCTAGTCCTGCCATCTCCATGGGATACCATCTCCGGAGCGGGTATACGGCGTGGTCTTTTTTGAATAAGACAACAGTTTTTTGCAACACAATAAATCCCTGTCAACATCTTGTTAAGTTACAAAGAAAATTTCAGGAAGACAGTGGGCAGTGACACTCCCTAATGCTAGAAAATAAAGAATAGTTACTCATAAGATTACACCAGAACTCTGCAACTTAAATAGGAAATAACAACCACTTTCCAATTTTAGAAAAGATATACACAACTTATATGAAGGTTAACATTTTCCATATACCAAGAACAAACTAATAAGAAAATAACAGACATATTCCATATCTAACTGTATTGAACACTATAATTTTTCTTCTAAAAGAAAGTTTTCCCTTTCCTCATTTTCCTTACTTATTACTGTTAGAATTGAAAATAAATGTCAGTCCAAAGGAGGTCTTGATGGCACTGAATACAACAGGTAACCAGGGAGCTTGGAGTGCAAATGAAGAGTGAGCTCTATACCAAGTGCTCCCATATGCACACATGGTCAAGGCTCCATCCACTCCAGCCACATCAGGACCTTTATATTTGCTCCCTCTGATTTCCCACTGTTTTCCTCTCTATGTCCAAAGACTTGTACACAAATGTTTATAACAGTTTTATTCAAAATATCCCCAACCTTTATTCAAAATAAAACCCAAATGTCCATCAAGTGGTGGATAGATAAAAAAATTGTGGTACAGCCAGTTCTGCTATAACATGACACAGGCATTCCTGAAAATCACTGCACTATGAAAAATCATGCAACAGAAATCATATGCCTTAGGGAAAAATGGTGTTGGGGCAAAAGACTCAAACACTTCATCAGTGACACATAAAAAAAAGAGGGATCTAGGGGACTTCAGCATCATGGCCACATGAGATGCTCTCTTTGTCTCTCCCCTTCCGTTTACAACTAGTAGGACATTCATAACCCAACACAGGTTCCTCTGCTCAGCACACCAGGATGTCAGAGGGATACACACATGTGTACATCTGAAGGTGAGTGGATTGGAACACATAGAACACAGAACTTGGGAAACAGCAGAGGTGGTGCCAGTGACCCCGTCCCCCACCCCACCATTGTGGCAGCTGAGCCCACAGCCCCAGGAAACCCACTAGCAATGGTGGAGGTGGGAGCCGTGACCCTGGCTCTCCCAACAGTGCTGGTGCCCACAACTCCACCCCACCAGCTGCAGTGTTCCCACACCCCCAGAGAACTCAGAGGCAGCAGTGGAGGTGGCACACATGACTCTGGGCCCCAGTCACAGTGGCACCATGGCTACAGGGAACTGGGCAGCAGTAGCAGCAGGACCCACAACCCCAGTCTCCCCTGTCACAGTGGCGCCCATGACTCCAGCCCTCCTGCCCATGGTGGCGGCAATGCCTTGAACCCAACAACCTCGAATGCATCGCAGGCACCAGCAACCCTAGCTCCCTCCCCTCTCCCTGTCCCCATCACATTGGCAGTGCCCATGACCAAGGCGACCCTGGATGCAGTGTAGGCACCCACCATCCTGGTAACTCTGGCAGTGATGCCCACGACCACAGTGACAGCAGCAGCAGCAAGGCACCAGCAACCCCAGAGGCACAAGCAGCAATGATGAGGGCACCAGGGACACCTCTGACAGAGGCAGTGGAGGGTGGAAAGTGCTGGCTCCCAAACATAGCCAGAGGCAGCTCAGGTAGGAGAAACCAAAAACTTGTGCTATATCACCACCTACTGGAAAACAAAAGAAAAGTTTCTCTCTCTTGGGGCCAGCCCAGTGGGGTAGTGGTTAAGTTCACACACTCTGCTTTGGCGGCCCAGGATTCGCAGGTTTGGATCCTTTGTATTTCTGTGGTATCAATTGTTGGTTGGTTGTTTGTTTTAATTTTTTTTTTTTTGAGGAAGATTAGCCCTGAGCTAAGATCTACTGCCAATCCTCCTGTTTTTTGCTGAGGAAGACTGGCCGTGAGCTAACGTCTGTGACCATCATCCTCTACTTTATATGTGGGACGCCTACCACAACATGGCTTGACAAGCAGTGCATATGTCCACACCCGGGATCCAAACCGGTGAACCCCGGGCCGCCAAAGTGGAACATGCACACTTAACCACTGTGCCACCAGGCCAGCCCTATGGTATTCATTGTTATTTCTCATCTTTCATTTCTAATTTTATTTGTCTGAGCTTTCTCTCTTTTTTTCTTTGTAAGTCTGGCTAGGGATTTGTCAATTTTGTTTATCTTCTCAGAGAACCAGCTCTTTGTTTCATTGATCCTTTCTACTGCCTTTTTTGTTTCAACTGCATTTATTTCTGCTCTGATTTTTATTAATTCTCTCCTTCTGCTGACTTTGGGCTTTGTTTGTTCTTCTTTTTCTAATTCAATTAGGTGTAGTTTGAGATTGCTTATTTGGGATTTTTCTTGTTTGTTAAGTTCAGCCTGTTTTGTGATGAATTTCCCTCTTAATACGGCTTTTGCTGCATCCCATATGAGCTGGTATGGTATGTTTTCATTTTCATTTGTCTCCAGATATTTTTTGATTTCTCCTTTAACTTCTTCAGTGATCCATTAGTTGTTCAATGGCGTGTTGTTTAGTCTCCACATCGTTGTCCCCTCCTCAGCATTTTTCTTATAATTAATTTCTAGCTTCATAGCATTGTGGTAGGAAAAGATGCTTGTTGGTATTTCAGTCTTCTTAAATTTATTGAGGCTTGCCTTGTTTCCCAGCATATGGTCTATGCTTGACAATGTTCCGTGAACACTTGAGAAGAATGTGGATTCTGCTGCTTTTGGATGGAGTATTCTATATATGTCTATCAAGTCCAACTGGTCTAGCTTTTCATTTAATTCCACTATTTCCTTGTTGATTTTCTGTCTGGATGATCTATCCATTGATGTGAGTGGAGTGTTGAGGTCCCGTACTATTATTGCATTATTATTAATATCTTCTTTTAGGTTTGTTAGTAGTTGCTTTATGTACCTTGGTGCTCCTGTGTTGGGTACATAGATATTTATAAGTGTTATGTCTTCTTGGTGGAGTGTCCTTTTGATCATTATATCCTGCCCCTCTTTGTCTCTCTTTGCCTGTCTTGTCTTGAAGTCTACTTTGTCTGATGTAAGTATTATGACACCTGCTTGCTTTTGCTTGCCATTAGCTTGGAGTATCGTCTTCCATCCCTTCACTCTGAGTCTGTGTTTGCCCTTGGAGGTGAGATGTGTTTCCTGGAGGCAGTATATTGTTGGGTCTTGCTTGTTAATCGATCTCGTCACTCTATGTCTTTTTATTGGAGAATTCAATCTATTTACATTTAGGATGATTATCGATATATGAGGGCTTAATGCTGCCATTTTATCACTCATCTTCTGGTTCTCTTGCATTTCCTTTGTTTTTTGTCCCATGTGTTTCAGTCTAGCAATTGAGTTATGTAGTTTTTTATGTTGTGTTTCTTTTTTTCTCCTTATTTATTATTTGTGTCTCTATTCTGCTTTTTTGTTTAGTGGTTACCATGAGGTTTGTACTCAAAATCTTGTAGATAAGAGAGTCCATTTTCTGATGGCCTCTTATTTCTTTAGACTAAATCAATTCAGTCCCTTTCCTCTTCTACTCCCAAGTTGCTTTTCTCACATCTTATTCCATCTTGTGTTGTGAGTTTGTGCTTAAAATGACAAGATTATCTTTGGTTTTGGTGTTTACCTTCCCTTTATCTTTAATGTTATACTTGCATATTTGCAACCTGTTCTGATATATAGCTACAATTTTCTGATTTTGTCTACCTATTTTTTTCCTTACTTGTGCTTTGTAACCCCTTTCTCCCTTTTTTTTCAGGTATGAGGGCCTTCTTGAGTATTTCTGGTGGGAGGTGGGTCTTGTGGCAATGAACTCCCTTAGCTTTTACTTATCTGGGAAAGTTTTTATTTCTCCATCATGTCTGAAGGATATTTTCACTGGATAGAGTATCTTGACTGAAAGTTTTTGTCCTTCAAACATTTGAATATGTCATTCCAGTCTCTCCTAGCCTGTAAGGTTTCTGCAAAGAAATCTGCTGAAAGCCTGATGGGGTTCCTTTGTAGGTTATTTTCTTCTGCTTTGCTGCCCTTAGTATTTTTTCTTTGTCAATTTCTTTTGCCAGTTTCTACATTGACATATTTAGGAGGTCTGATAGCCTCTTCCACATGGATTTCCATCCCCTTCCTTAGGTTTGGGAAGTTCTCTGCTATTATTTCTTTGAACAAGCCCTCTGCTTCTTTTTCCTTCGGGAATACCTATAATTCTTATGTTGTATTTCCTAATTGGGTCGGATGTTTCTCAGACACTTTCTTCATTTCTTTTTAGTCTTAGTTCTCTCTCCTCCTCTATCTGGAGCATTTCAACATGTCTATCCTTCTTTATGCTGATTTGCTCCTCTATGGTGTCCACTCAAGCATTCAGGGAATCCATATTTTGTTTTATATCATCAATTGTGTCTTTCATCTCCAATATTTCTGATTGATTCTTCTTTATAGTTTCAATCGCTTCTTTGAAGTACCTCCTGAATTCGTTGAATTGTTTCTCTACATTGTCTTTTAACTCATTGAGTTTTTTGATGATAGCTATTTTGAGTTCTCTGTCATTTAGATTACATATTTCTATGTCCTCAGGACTGATTTCTGGGCATTTATCATTTTCCCTCTGGTCTGGAGATTTAATATAATTGTTGATACTGCTAGAGGGCATGGCTTTGTTCTTTCACATCCTGGTATTATTTGGTTGCAGTTACCACCTATCGCCACTGGGCAGGGGTCAAGAGCTGTGTATTCTGAGCTCTCTGTGATCTGCCAGGATCCTAGGTGCTGGAGTGGCGCTGGGAGGGTTTGGGGGGGAGAGCTTTCTTCTGTGTGCTCTTGGGCTTTTCTTGTTCTGTCCTCACTATCTGCTTTCCTGGGGTGTTGGCTTGATGAGGTCACCCCCACATTAGCTTTCACCTCAGTAGGGGCTTTCCTGTAGGCTGCAAGGGATCTCAGGGATCTTTGATGTTCCCACAAATGAGCATCCCCTCCCCTCTTCCTTCCCTCTCAGAGGCCATGCATGGTTCCAGATCACAGTCTTTTGGGGAGGGAGCGAAGTTTTCTCTTACTCCGTTCCACCTCCTCCAAATGGGGCTCCAGCCTCTCCGCCCTCTGACCTGTGGCTGCATGGGTCTCTCAGCAGAAACTCCACAGGCCAGGAGAGAGTGAAATGACATATTCAAAATATTGAAAGATAAAAACCTCCAGCCAGGAATAGTCTATCCAGCAAAGTTATCAGTCAGATATGAAGGAGAAATAAAGACTTTCCCAAACAAACAAAAGCTGAGGGAGTTCATCATCACTAGACCTGACTTACAAGAAATGTTGAAACAAGCACTTCTACCTGAAACAAAAAGGCAAAAAAGTACACAAAACTTTCAGTAAGGTGATAAATAGACATAATCAGAAAATTGCAAAGCTATTACAGCATAGGATGTTAAACACTTAATTAAAGCATAAAGGTTAAAGGAAAAAATACATTAAAAATAACTAACTACAACAAACTCACAATATAAAAGAAGATCATTCATTTGTGACAATAAAAACATAAAGGGAATGAGGAAAAAGATGGAACCTGTATAGGCAAATGAAGATAAGCTCCATCAGCAGAAAAAGAACTATTTTATCTATGAGTTGTTTTATACAAAGCTCATAGTCACCATAAGACTAAAATCTTCCACAGAGACATGAAACATAAAAAAAGAGGAAATTGAGAAAAACATCACAGAAAACTACTAAACTAAAATGGCAGACAGAAACACAAGAGAAAAGAAACAATAGAGATATAGAGCAATCAGAAAGCAAAAGATAAAATGGCAGTAGTAAGTTCTCATATATCAATAATTACCCTAAATGCAAATGGACTGAACTCACCAATCATAAGGCAGAGTGGATGGATGGATGGATGGATTAAAAAACAAGACCCAATTATATTCTGCCTTCAGGAGACTCATCTGAGCTCTAAAGACAAGCATGGGCTTAAAGTGAACAGGTGGAAGATGATACTCCAAGCACATGGTAGCCTAAAGAAAGTAGGTGTAGCCATACTTATACCAGACAAAATAGACTTCAAGTCAAAAAAGATAACAAGAGATAAAGATGGACATTATACAATGATAAAGGGGACAACCCATCAAAAAGACATAATATTTATTAATATATGTATGCACCAAACATAGGAGCACCAAAATATGTAAAGCAATTATTAACAGGCCTAAAGGGAGAAACTGACCGCAACACAACAATAGTAGGTGACATTAACACCTCACTTACGTTAATGGATAGATCATCCAGACAGAAAGTCAGCAAGGAAATAGCTTTAAAACACGCATTAGACTAGCTAGACTTAGTAGGTGTATACAGAACATTCCATCCAGAAACTGCAGCATGCACATTGTTCTCAAGCACACATGGAACGTTCCCAAGGATAGACCATATGTTGGGACACAAAACAAGTCTCAATAAATTTAAGGAGACTGAAATTATATAAAGCATCTTTTCTGATCACAAGGGAATGAAACTAGAAATCAACTACAAGAAGAAAGCTGGAAAAATCACAAATATGTGGAGGTTAAACAACATGCTCCTGAACAACTATTGGGTCAACAAAGAAGTCAAAGGAGAAATCAAGAAATACCTGGAGACAAATGAAAATGAAAATACAACACACCAAAATCTATGGGATGCAGCAAAAGTGAGATTAAGAGGGAAGTTTATAGCAATACAGACCTATCTCAAGAAACAAGAAAAATCTCAAATAAACAATCTAAACTTACACCTAAAGAAACTAGAAACAAAGAAAAAATGAAGCCCAAAGTCAGTAGAAGGAAGGAAATAATAAAAATCTCAGTGAAAATAAATGAAATAGAGACTAAAAAGACAATAGAAAACATCAATGAAATTAAGAGCTGATTCTTTGAAAAGATAAACAAAATTGACAAACTTTTAGCTAAACTCATGAAGAAAAGGCTCAAATAAATAAAATCAGAAACAAAAGAGGAGAAGTTACAATGAAATAAGCCACAGAAATAAGAGGATCCCAAGAGACAATTATGAACAGCCAGATGCCAAAAAGTTAGACAACCTAGAAGAAATAGATAAATTCTTAGAATCATACAACCCTCCAAGATTGAATCATGAAGAAATAGAAAATCTAGAATAGAATGACTGGTAGTAATGAGATTGAAACAGTAATCAAAAACCTCCCAAAACACAAAATTCAGACCAGACAGCTTCACTGGTGAATTCTACCAAACATTCAAAGAAGATTTAATACCTGTTCTTCTCAAATTCTTCCAAAAAGTCGAAGAGAAGGGAACACTTCCCAACTCATTTTACAAGGCCAACATTACCGTGATACCAAAACCAGACAAGGAAAATGCCCACAAACAAATTACAGGTCAATATGTCTGATGAACATAGATACAAAAACCCTCAACAAAATATTAGCAAACTGAATACAATATATTAAAAGGATCATATGCCATGATAAAGTGGTATTTATTCCAGGAATGCAAGCATGGTTCGATATCTGCAAATCAATCAATATGATACACCACGTTAATAAAATGAAGCATAAAAACGATATGATCATCTCAATAGATACAGAAAAAAGCATTTGACAAGATTCAGTAGCCATTTATGACAAAAACACTCAATAAAATGTTATAGAAGGAAAGTACCTCAACATGATAAAGGCCATATATGACAAACCCACAGCTATAACGTCATAGTCAATGGCAAAAAATAGAAAACTTTTTCTTTCAAATCAGGAACAAGATAAGGATGACCATTCTTGCCACTTTTATTCAACATAGCATTAAAAGTCCTAGCCAGAGCAATTAGGCAAGGAAAAGAAAGACAAGACATCCAAATTGGAAAGGAAAAAGTAAAGCTGTCACTATTTGTGGATTTCACGATTTTATAGATAGAAAACCCTAAAGACTACACAAAAAAACTTTTAGAAATAATAAATGAATACAGTAAAGTTGCAGGATACAAAATCAATATACAAAAATCTGCTGCACTTCCATACACTAACAACAAACTATCAGAAAGAGAAATTAAGAAAACAATACCATTTACAATCACAGCAAAAAGAATACAATACCTAGGAATAAATTTAACCAAGGAGATGAAAGATCTGTGCACTGAAAATTATGACATGTTGAAAGAAATTGAAGAAGACACAAAGAAATGGAAAGAAATTCCATGGACTGGAAGAATTAACATGGTTAAAATGTCCATATTACCTAAAGCAATCTACAGATTCAATGCAATCCCTATCAAAATCTTAATGGCATTTTTTACAGAAATAGAACAAAAAATCCTAAAATGCATATGAAACCACAAAAGACCCTGAACAGCCAAAGCAATCCTGAAAAAAAAAAGAAGAAAGCTGGAGGTATCACACTCCCTGATTTCAAACTATACTACAAATCTATAGCAATCAAAACAGTATATTATTGGCAGAAAAACAGACACATCAATCAGTGGAACAGAATAGAGAACCTAGAAATAAACCCATACATATATGGAAAACTAATTTACAACAAAGGAGCCAAGAACATATCATGGAAAAAGGAAAACCTCTTCAATAGATGGTGTTGGGAAAACTAGACAGCACATGCAAAAGAATAAAACTTGACCACTATCTTATACCATACACAAAAATCAATTCAAAGTAAATTAAAGACTTGAATGTAAGATCTGAAACCACAGAACACATAGGAGAAAACATAGGTGATAAGCTCCTTGACACTTGTCTTAGTGATGTTTTTGTGGATTTGACTCCAACAGCAAGGGAAACAAAGGCAAAAACAAATGAGACTATATCAAATTAAAAAGCTTCTGCACAACAAAGGAAACCATCAACAAAATGAAAAGGCAATCTACTGAATGGGAGAACGTATTTGCAAACCATATATCTGATAAGGGGTTAATATCCAAATATATAAAGAACTTATACAACTCAACAACAAAAAAACAATTTAAGTATGGACAGAGGATCTAAATAGACATCTTTCCAAAAAACACACACAGACAGCCAATAGACTCATGAAAAGATGTTCAACATCACTAATTATTATGGAAATGCAAATCAAAACCACAACGAGATATAACCTCACACGTTAGAATGGCTATTATCAAAAAGACAAGAAATAATAAGTATTGGAGAGGACACAGAGAAAAAGCAACCCTAGTACACTGTTGGTGGGAATGTAAATTGGTACAGCCACTATGGAAAACAGTATGGAGAGTCCTCAAAAAAATAAGAACAGAACTACCTTATGACCCAGCTATTCCACTTCTGGGTATGCATCCAAAGAACACAAAAACATTAATTCAAAAAGATATATGAACCCCTATGCTCACTGCAGCATTAATTACAATAGCCAAGATATGGAAACAACCTAAGTGTCCATCAACAGACGAATGGATAACAAAGATGTGGTATATAGATACAATGGAATATTACTCGGCCAGAAGAAAAGATTATATCTTGCCATTTGTGACAACATGGATGGACCTTGAGGGTATTATGCTAAGTGAAATAAGTCAAACAGAGAAAGGCAAATACCATATTATTTCACTCATACGGAATATGAAAACAAAAATAAAATAAATGAACAAACAAAACAAAACAAAAACAAACTCATAGATACAGACAACAGATTGGTGGTTACCAGAAGGGAAGCAGGTTGCGGGGTGGGCAAAATGAGTAAACAAGGTCAATTGTATGGTGACAGATGGAAACTAGACTTTTGGTGTTGAGCAGACTGTGGTGTATATAGACGTCCAATTATAATGTTGTATACCTGAAACTTATATAGTGTTACAAACAAATGTTACCTCAATAAAAAAATAGGAATCTAATAAAAATGGTAGCACAGTTTTATACATGTTAAATAGTTAATATAAATGCTACAATAAATGCAGCACTTTGAAAAAAGACCTGAAGTTTTCTCGCAAAGCGAGAGTCAGAAGTGTTGCAGCTTATTGAGTTATTATGAAGTGGTAGAAAGAGAGTTGTCTGAAATCAGAGAGAAAGTTATAATTCCAGTTGTGGATGAGTGTTGTTCATAACATATGCAGTGAACTGAGGTAGCTGGAGATGTGTGAGTGTGTCTGTGTATTTTGTATATTCCTAAGAGGCTTGATCATGTGGTATTTTTCACAGATAAAATCACATGTAAGCAAATGGAAGAATTTGCATTATGCTCAAATTGTTTCCTAATATAGCAATCAAATTGGAATAAATTCACATTTTCTAAATAAGCATTATAGCAGGACTGACTATACCTCCATACAATGGAATATTACTCAGCAGCGAAAAAGAGCCAATTACTGATACATGCAACAACATGGATAAATCTCACAAGTACAATACTAAGCAAAAAAAAAAATCCAGACTGAAAAGGCTATATATTGAGTTATTCCACTTACATAATATTATGGAAAAGTTGAAACTGTAGGGACAGAAATCTGATCAGCGGTTGCCAAGGACTGGGGATGAGGGAAGGTGATTGATGCAAAAGAAGCAAAAGGGAACTTTTTGGAGTAGTGGAAATGTTCTAAATCTTGATTGTGGGACAGTCACATGACTTTATGCATTTTTCAAAACTCCTCAAACTACACACTTAAAAATGACTTTATCTGTATTTAAATCATACCTCAATAATGATGATATCACACACACTCATAAGAAATGGAAAAATGGAAAGAAATTAAGCAAAATGAACTAAACTCCAAAAAGTGACCTTCTGAAGTTTAACTTCAAATAGCCATGTGTGAGTTAGCAAAACAGATTAGGATTCCAGGGAGCTTCAGACACAGAGCAAGCCTGCACCCATCTGCCAAGTCTTTTCTACAAGTCTTCACTGAGAGCATAGTTAGCATACTAAAGGCTGGGGCAGCAGAGCTGAAAGGGAACCCTCTGAGACATGTGGAGCCCCCACCAAGTTCAAAGTAACTACACTGCAAAGGCACGGGGGCAGGACAGATGAAAGAAATTCATCCAAGTTTCTCCAAGTTTTCAGCTACCAAAGGTGAGGGCATGGCAGGAAATCCGAGACAAATAAACATAAGGTCCTACAGGCATTCAGCTATCAAGGCAGGGGGTAGGAGAGATGAGAGAAAACATTCTGGGATGCTCTGGGCTTTTAGCTACTGAAGTCAGGGACAGGAGAGGATAGAGAAACCCCTCTGGGGCATTCCACCCCTTTGCAGATTATAAGGCAGCTGTCTTCCAAATTCTATGGTTAAGAAACAAAGAGAAATCTCCTGAGGTGCAGAAAGCTGAGAGCAATTTACCAATGACCCAGGTGGGCAAATGGGCTATAAATTAAAAAGACCTCTTGTGGTTCAGAAAGCTGGCAGCACAAAGAGATCCTGAGAATTTTGCCAGTGCTCACATCCCAAACCTTGCTGAAGGAAAAGTCTTGATCTTCCCCTCAGGATATTTAAAGCCAGTGTGACCTGAGTCAAACTAAAACTGCCACAAAGCCCAGATCCAGCTCAACTACAGATCAGGTGGAATCAGTCCTATACTCTAGCAGCCTGAGTGAAGAAGAGGTATGCCTATTCTGGGTATATTAGTTGTTTCAGTCCCTATGGTTCTTCAATACAAAATGCCCAACACATCGATCAAAAGTTATGAGCTGTGATCAAAAGAAGAAATATTTAATAAAAGCAGAACTAGAGATGGCTCAGATGTTGGAACTATCAAATGGAGACTCTTAAAAAACTATGATAAAATGATTAAATATTTGGTAGAAAAGGTGATCAGCATGAATGAAGAGATGGGAATTTCATCACAGACACTGACCTTTAAAAAGAACCAAAAGGTGGCCAGCCCGGTGGCACAGTGGTTAAGTGCACACATTCCACTTTGGCAGCCCAGGGATCACCAGTTGGACATGGCATCGCTTGGCAAGCCATGCTGTGGCAGGCGTCCCACATATAAAGAAGAGGAAGATGGGCACGGATGTTAGCTCAGGGCCAGTCTTCCTCAGCAAAAAGAGGAGGATTGGCAGCAGATGTTAGCTCAGTGCTAATCTTCCTCAAAAAAAAATAAAGAACCAAAAGGAATGCTAGAAATGAAAAACAAGATCATATAAATCAAAGAGGTATTAGCTGAGCTAATAGCAAACTAGACAGAGCAAAGGAAAAAAATCAGGAGACTTAAAGACAGGTCAACAGAAAACATCTAAACTGAAACACAAAAAGCAAAAAAGAAAGGTTGACAATAAAAAAGAAGAGCACATCCAAGATACGTAAGAAAACATCAAAGTAACACACGTGTTTGGAGTACCAGAAAAAGTGGGAGAATGGGGAAGAAAAAATATTTGAAGACAATGGATGAAAGACATCTAACTACAGAGCCACAAAGCTCAGGAGCCCCAAGCAAGATAAATACAAAGAAAATGACAGCTAAGCACAACACAATCAACTGCTGAAAAATGCAAGTGCAGAATACATATTCTTTTCACGTGTACATGGGACATTCACTGAGACATTCTATATGCTGGCCAAGAACAAGTCGCAGTAAATATGCAAGAATTAAAATAACACAGAGTATATCCTTTGACCATAGTGGAATTGAACTAGAAATCACTAACAATAAGATATATAAAAAACACCCAAATATGGGGCCAGCCTGGTGGCATAGTGGTTGGGTTTGCGTGCTCTGCTTTGGCGGCCTGGGGTTCACCAGTTCAGATCACAGGCACGGACCCACACTCCACTTATCAAGCCATGCTGTGGCAGGCATCCCACATACAAAATAGAGGAAGATGGGCATGGAGGTTAGCTCAGGGACAATCTTCCTTAAAAATATATATATATATATTTGGAAATAATGAATGCAATTTTAAATTACTCATAGAACCAAGATGAAATCACCAGGGAAATAAAAAAGTATTTTGAACTGAATGATGATGAAACAAATCATACAAAAAACTGGCATTATGAAGCTAAAGCAGAACCTCGAAGAGAATTTATAGCTTTAAATATTTCTATTCAAAAAGAGGAAAGGGTGAAACGAATAAAGCTTCCACCTCAAGAAGCTAGGAAAAATTGAGCAAATTCAACCCAAAGTAAGTAGAAGTAAGAAAATAGATTGGTAAGCAATGAAACAGAAAATGGACAAACAAAAGAGAAAAGTCAGCAAAGTCAAAAATTGGTCATTTGGAAAGATTAATAAAACTGATAAACTCTTGCTGCTTCTCATACATTTCTCACTGGGCCCCTCACAAATTTCCTATTAGAGACCAGCAGCTGATGTTCCCAGCCTGGTGCCACGGCAGGGCCAGTCCTCCTGCCCACCGCTGGGGAGAGAGAGATCCTGCAGGACATGGAGTGGAGCACAGTCCGCAGGGCACAGGCAGGTGAATAGAGGCCCATCCTGGAAAAGCTGAGCCCCCTGGGGCCTAGCCAGATGTGCAGGAGACAGGGAGAGGTCTCTGGGTGTTTCCGCATAGGGCCCGCGGGGAGTCAGGGAAGAGCTGCCTCTGTGCAGGGGAGAGAGAGAAGAGGAAGGGACAGCAGGAGGAAGTCAGCCCCGGTGAGCAATGAAAAAAGGTCTACGGACCTTGAGATTCGGGGGAATAGTCCTGGCTCTGAAAATAGACTGGCTCTGAGATCCCCAGAACAGAGAGAAACATGGAGCAGAGAGAGAGCTTCTCACAGGCATTCTGCTGCTGAATTGTTTCTTTTTTATATACCTCTTCCTCGCACCACTGCTTCCTCCATATAAGAGACTGGACAGGCCTGTGCCGACCCCAGCAAGGTATGAGTCCAGGAATACATCAGCAACTGGAATTAGATCCCTGAGGGGTCTGGAACCAGTGAGGAAAGCCCTAGACATGCGAACAGATTGGGCACAGGGCCCTGAGCCAGACAAGACCCCTGCGACTCAGAAGCCACTTCCGGACAAACTCTAGGGCTCTGTTTACCTTTATTTTAAATTTATGTATGCTATATTATGGTTGTAATTCCTTTTCGATTTCGAATTGTGTTATTTACTAAATGTTCTGAGAGATCACATGCCTCCTCGTACTTCCTCTCACCTTTTTCCCTTCAGTCACACAGAGGATTTCAGCGGCTGCAATGAGCTGCGTCCAGGCAGACATTGTAAGAAATTCATCAAACCAGCAATATCTATTAACTATGAGTACCTAGTTCTGGATTCTGGGTTTGGAAAGAACAAAGTTTTCCTTCCTTCTTTCCTGTGTCCCTCCCTCCCAATTTAATTAAATATTACATTTGAGAAGTATTAACATTAGAGAGGACGTGGAACAACTGATATGCACACACTGCTGCTGGCAGCGTGCACTGGTCCTATCGCTTTGGAAAGTACTGCTATGTCCAGTAAAGGTGTCCACAGCCAAAGACCCAGCACTCCCATTCCTAAATACATCTCACAGATACCCTCGCACGTGTACAGCAGGAAACGTGAGCAAGAATACCCATAAGCAGCCCTGTTAGTTAGCAAAAAATAAAAGCGGACAAATGAAAAATGCATCGTAGTATATTCACACACTGAAATTCCATCAGGAGTGGAAGCCAATGTACCAGAGCTACACACAGTGATACGGGCGACTCTCACAAGTATAAAGTGGAGGGAGAAAAAAGCTGCGGAAGAATACATGAAATGGTTCTATTTATGTAAAGCTCAAAAACCTACAAAACTAAAAATACACTATTTAAGATTTAAACATACATGGTGAAACTACAAGAAAAGAACAGTACCGTATGAACAATGTTTGTGAGAGAGATCGCTCAGAGGAGGAAGAGAATGGGACAAGGATTGCAGAGGTCATACGGGGCGGTGGCGGCAAGGATGTTTGCTGTGCTGTTTCTTTTTATTCTCAATCTGTATTTTCTGTCTCCTCAATGTTAAATAAAAATAATTATAAAACTATAAAAATCAGAGTCTAGCAAAGAACATTTAGTGTGACCCCATTTTTTATTTAATTGTGTATGTATATAGTATGTACAATGATTATATATAGAAAAATGACTGGAAAAACTACACATCGAAATATTAATAGAGGTAAATAGTGAGTTTTTCCCTCTTCTTTTGATTTTCGTCAATATTCTATAAAAAGCATGCACCATTTTTGTTAGAAATTATTTTGAAGTACATATAAGAATTTTATAATGGAATGAAACTGTTCACAATATGTCAAAGCACGGACTATGAAATTGGTTTTTTGGTATGCTCTCAGCTAAGGAGAAAGCATGCAGAGGAAAAAGAAGAAGATACATCTAAAAATGTTACTGTGGGATCACAAGGCATTTCTTCTGTCTTCTTTTTGCTCGAGTATTTTCTAAATTTCTCCATAGCGTTGCTTTTTAAATGATGAATCATGATGAAAGCTTTTATTTTGCCTTGTTTTGTTTTAAGAAGAAAGTCCCAAAGGTCTATTGCTTGCTTAAATTCGCAGAAGACCCTATGCATCTTGTTCATGGCTAAATCTTTGGTGCCTGAACAGTGTTCAGCTCATAGCATGCACTCAATGATTATTTCTAGAGTAAATGAACACATAAATGAGTGAATTAATGAATGAATAGAGTGTTAACTGAACAGGTGAAAGAGATAAAGCAGAACATTTGGTCTGCAGCTTTCGTTTGTCCCTTCTCTGTCCATTACAGTCAAGAAGGGCCATATTTCCCCTAGATAAGAAGAAATCGAAGCCCAAGATGGGTAGGTAGATTGTATGGTGTTTCATTCCTTGGCTCAGATGAAGTCCTTTCCAGCAGCTGAGACAATGTACAGTACAGACTGATGATCTCTGTGGATTCTTGGGAGGCATGGAGGCTGTAGGATATTGAAGACAAGCAAACAGTAGGCAGCTTTTGAAAAGAGGAGGGGGAAAGAAGATGGAGTCCATGAACGTAAGAGTGATCAGCCACTTCTGTTCTGGGCAAGATTCTATATCTATGCAATCTTTGGTAAGAAATCCTTAGCTGGCAGTTTAAAAAGGAAGTGGTCACTGCAAGTCAGCATGAGTGCAGCTAGGGCACATCAGGCTGGACCAACCCCACTTCCTTCTCCAGCAGCAAGGGACATCTGAGGATGGGTGAGCTGGAGAGAGCTGTAGACAGACTCTGATCTTCAGTATCTATATCCTGGGATCAGCTGGAAAAACAGCAAAATTCAGGAAACTAATGCACAATGTATTGTGGGCTGGCACCATTGTTGTATGTACCAGTGTGCAAAAACAAAAACAATTTTACCAAAAAAAAAAAGTTAAAACCTGGAGCCTTAATCCTCCCAAGTCCCCCTCCCCCACTCCAGTCCTTGTCCGTTGAACAGGGGAAGTAGAGTCAGCCAAGCAAGACTGAAGCTGCAGGAGAAGGGTGGATGTGGCTTACCAAAGCACGGCAGGCAGATGACTCAGTGTCACCAGTAACTGAGATTCAGGAGCCCAGGAGTTGTCACAGAGACCCAAATGATGGTACAAGTCAGCTTCTTCCATCCTCCTGCCCCCACATCTTCCACACCAAGGGGACAAAGGCCACTGTCTGCCACCTGCCCCCTCCTGTGCACACACTGTAGCCCAAAGTCAGCAAGGAGGAGAAAAACAGCCATCAGAGGCATCCATCTAGGTGCCTCTCTCTCTCTCTCTCTGAACTTACAAGAAATGGAGAGACACACCGCTTCCCACTTATGCTTTTGATTTGTTGGGAGAAAGCGGGCAGCTCAGATCCTTTCCATCCACCTAGAGGAGGGGGACGGAAGTCTAAGGGGAGAGCAATCCATGGTCTTCTCTTCCTTGCTTTCCCTTAAAGCAACTGACAAGCATTCTTGTCAAATCCACCCACCTGCTCTCCAGGGCAGAGCTACCCAGGGCCCCACAGGAATATGAGCCACACTGGCTTGCTCTGTCACCACCTGCAGTGCCCACAGGAATGAAATGGGGGTAAAATGGGATGCAAATTGTTGAGCGTCCAGCCCCAAAAGAGTTGGACAGTGGACCTCATCTCCAATCGCTCTTGCCCTCACTCCCTTCTCTCCAGTCACCTGCTCATCTGTCCCTCAAATGCACACGCCCATTCCCACCTCTAGGTATTTGCCCTTGCTCTTCCCTGTCCTTGGGACACACTTCCTCCTGATCTGTACGAGTCTGGCTGCTTCCCAACCAGCAGGTCCCAGCTGAAATGACACCCCCTCTGAATAGGCTCCTCTGACCAGCTTATGAAGCAACCTCCACCCAACCCTCAGGCACTTTCTATCAAATCACTCTGGTTTATTTTCTTCCTAGCTTTTAACTCCATCTCCTGCTTCCTTGTCTGTCTCCCCCTACTAGAATCTGAGCACATGCAGAGCGGGAGCCTTGCCTTTCTTGTCTACCTCTGTATCCCCAGGGCCTAGAAAGTGCCTGGCACCCAGTAGAAACTCAGTAAACAGCTACCGAATGAATGAACATCAGCCCTGAGGAAGGTCTCACTATGGACACATAAGGGAGATTTCACTCACTTAGACTGTTTATGTTACATATTCCTTTCTGGGGCCAGATGAAGCTTTAAAAGCTTAATGACATTACTCAAAATTTGCTGTAGCTCATAGGTGGTGGATTCCAGGACTATGAACAACGGCTCTAACTAGATCAAAAGCCCTTTCCATTAGAACAGGGGTTCAAAATTTTCTTCTTAGTAGGGGAACATTTTCTTTGCAAACAAACTTACCTGGAACCCCTTTATATAAAACTGATAAAAACACAGGTGCTTAAATCAAAACCACAATGAGGTACCACCTCACACCCATTAGTATGGCTACTATCAAAAAAACAGAAAATAGCAAATGTTGGCAAGGATGTAGAGATGTTGGAACTCTTGTGAGCTATTGATGGGAATATAAAATGGTACAACAGCTGCAGGAAAACAGGATGGAGCTTCTTCAAAAAATTAAAAATAGATTTACCAGATGATCCAGCACTCCCACTTCTGGGTAGACACCCAAAAGAATTGAAAACAGGGTCCCAGAGAAATATTTGTACAACCAGAGACAGCAGAGAGTCCAGATCCTCAGTTGCTAAGGATCTGATCAAGCTCCCTGTGCTGGACAGGGGGCAGGGGCCTTCAGCTCAGCCTAGGTGAGAGTTCCGTCCATTCCTGCCTGCTGAGGCCCAGCCATCCCAGGATCCCCTTTGGACCCAGCTCCCTACTCCCAGCCCCCATCAGGCCTGAGGTCAGCCCTTTTGTTGGGGGTAGACACAGCACATCCCTATCCTGGTGGGCCCTGGAGTTGCTGAGCCCCATACAGTTGCCCAGGCCTCTGAACTCATGGTGCACACTCAAGGATGAGCTCACCAAGGAGGCTTAACCAGGCTCCCTGGGGAGGGGTGGAAGAGGAGGGCAATTTCCACTCCGAAGCCCTTGGTCTCTGGGCTTCCCCCATCACCACCCTCCAGATGTAAGCCATCTAGAATGTGAAACCTAGGGTCATTTTCTGCCTTATGCTTTTCTTTGCATAAATTGACTCATTTCTCATATTTTAGATATCTCAGCAGTCAGGCCACCAAAGAGCCAAAACCCCCATGCAATCTTGCATTTTTCTGTCTTGTGACTTCCTGACCAGCAGCCTCTTACAAAAGAAGCTCAGAACCCAGATTTCAAGGCATCAGAGAACTCAAGAGTCCTTGACCCAGCTGTGTACCTACAGCTTGTCAGCCACCAGAAGGATGAGGGGCAGCCTGGTTACCCTGGCCTTTCTCCTCACTCTTGCTGCCCTCCACTCTGAAGCTAGTGAAGGTAAGATCTGTTACTCTCATTCCCCTGGACAAAGAGAACACAGTGGCTGGAGGCAGGGAGCTAAAGGGAGGACACATGGGTGTTCCAGAAAAGGCTGCATGGGGGTCTCTGAGAAACAGACAGCATCTTTACTGAGGATCTCTCCCCATTCCTGGTTGGGACTCACTTCTGCCTCCTCTGGGGAGAGGAAAACCTGACTCTGAATACAACCTCCCTGGCCTTTGGGTGCCCAGCATAGAGGAGCTGATCCAGAGGCCCCCAGGCTATCTGCTCAGCCACCTCCCGGAGAGACACAGGAGCCAGGGGTAAGCATGGGCTGGGAGAGAGGAAACCGTGAAGGATCAAACTGTCTTCACAGCTTAGATAGGGTTTTACAATATTTGGATTGGTTGCCAACATTTAAAAATTGGAAACATTTAAAAATCTATATTTCCCATTTCTTTTGAAAATATGGAAGACCAAGCAGACATGAGCCCAAGTTTCCACAAGCTAACCTTCAACTAGAAATGAGGTGGTGAGTACTTTCCCCTTTAGGCAGGGGGTGCACTCCCCAGGTCCCAGGAGTCCCCACAGCCAGGCTACATCCAGCTGCTGTCTGCCTGGCCTGCGGGGGCATTTGAGCCTGAGACCCCTGTATCAGCTTCTCTCCGCTCCTAAAGATGCATCTAGTTGTGTATATGGCTCAGAGCCGCTCCCGGCATGTAGTAAGCGCTCAGTAAATATTTGTGGGACACATGAAGAGGGAGCAGCTGGTGACTCTGAAAGAGGCAGGGCTCCACCCCAGGTGTCCTGACTCCCAGTTCAATGCCCTTTCCGCCCTAACTAGGCACGGTTGCCGCTCAACAGTGGGCTGGAGCCCAGGGAGAAAGTGGCACAGCAAGGGCCTGGGAAGGGGATTTCTGAAGAAACTACTCTCCTGAGCTGAATTTCAATCAAAATCAGAGGCGGAAAAACACTCAGTCGTAGGACTCTCATTTGACATCTGCTAGTCCAAGGAACGATGGCTGCTTTCTGGGAATTTTAACCGCAACTAGCCACAGAACTCCTTAATGCTTTCCCATAACCCTGTTATCATCACAAGACTTCTCATCTGCAAATGGAATAAGTCATCCTTTCTCGAAGGGTTGTTGTGAGGAACGGAGACGGGCCCCGTCAGGAACTGAGCCATGCACCAGGCCTGTGGTAGAGACTTAGTCGATGGAAGCTTTTTTTTCTCTTGAGAGAACAGCAAAACAGAATGGAGAAATAACCAGCTTTACAGTCAGGAAGACATAGATTCAAACTGAAGTCACTCACTCACTCAACAAACATATATTAAAAGCCTACTTGTTACCGAACCTGAAGTGAGTTCGCTCACCCATTGCGCAGCAAGCCAATCTCTGACACCGGGTGTGGTGGAAGAAAGTAGGAATTTTATTATTGCACAGTGCTGAGCAAGGAGAGAGGGCAGCTAACGCTGAAATCCCAAACTCCCCGAAAAGCTAAAAGGAAGGGTTTTTATTTGGGGTTTTAGGTAGGGGAGGGGGAGCATATGGCCTTGCTGGTCGGAGCTTTCCCACCAGCCTGTCCTTGGCCTTGAGACTACTTGAAGAGAGGAGGAAGCCCATGACCTTGCTGGTCAGCAGCTTTCCCACCAGCCTGTATCTCTTTGCGGAGAGGAGATGATCCAGGTGCTTGTCCTTGACCGTGTCTGTCTCCATGGAGGATAGTGGATTCTGGAACCAGGAAGCCAGAGAGTAGGCAGGAAATGAGTGTTTTGGTTTTAACCCCATATATGCTAGGTTTAATGTGGGGAAATTGATATCAGGGTTGGTATCATACTCTGGGCCACCCGTTCAGTCAACATGCTGTCTCTGCTCCCAGGGAGCCTCAGTCTGGAAGCCCTACACTGGTCAGCTTGTGACCTTCCATGCCTTGTTTAGGCTTCCTGAGCCTCAGTTTCTTCATCTGTTTCATGGGGGTGACAAGGCCTTTATCACACAAAGCAATCATTGGTATATAAATCAATATGCACAGTACTTGCCCCATTGATACTATTTTTTTTTTTAAAGATTTTATTTTTTCTCCCCAAAGCCCCCAGTATATAGTTGTATATTCTTCGTTGTGGGTCCTTCTAGTTGTGGCATGTGGGGCGCTGCCTCAGCGTGGTTTGATGAGCAGTGTTGTGTCCGCGCCCAGGATTCAAATCAACGAAACACTGGGCCGCCTGCAGCAGAGCGCGCGAACTTAACCACTCAGCCACGGGGCCAGACCCTCCCATTGGTACTATTTTAAGGACACAGGTTCAGAAATGGCGAGTGCCCTGTCTGGAGTCACACAGCTTTCAGGAGCAGAGGCAAGAACAAATCTAGCTGTCCCGCTTCACAGTCAAGGCTCTGCTCCTCTGGGCATAGCAAACCGCCCCCTTCTAGCATCTCCCTGAGGCCTGTGAGAGAGGACCCCTCATATGCAGGGGAACAGTCCTGCCCTGCTGTGGCCCACCCTGGGCATCCACTAGCATTTCCACATGGGAATTCCCTCTTAGCATTTCTCAGTAAATGACGTGTTTTTCCAAATCCTACATCCCAAGAAAACTCAGTTGAGAAATTAGGAGAATGGGGCAAAGTATTGCAATTCTCCTGCAGGAATTAAAGCTTAACAATCAACATAGATGTTACTGATTTATAAGAACCCACGAACATCATGAGCAAGAGCAGGAAACTCTTGACACTTGGAGCTCACAGTTAAGATCAGCTGCCTTGGGGGACTTGGGACAGGAGAACGTAGGGAGACGTGGTCACAATCCAACAGCCTGAAGTGGTTGCCATGTTACAAGTGTGAGTTCATGGGCCTGTCTGCTGCTAAGTAAATGCTGATGTGTTTGTATACCTCACATACTTTATACGAACAGTTTCCAGAAATAACAAGTTTTGGAAGCAAAATAAGTCCTTAAATGGGCAATTTCAACTGTGATTCTTGTAGGAGATGTGAATATTATGTTCTTTGAACAATAATGTTCACTGACACTGCCCAGTGTTTGAATAATTGCTATAGGCTGTAGTTCTTTATAAATGCTTTAACAGAAGAAATACAAAGAGAAAATATGTCAGCGCTGTGGAATCCTGGGACATGAACCCAGGAGCATTTATCAATTTGTATATAAAGTCTAAATGAGCAAAAGCAATATCAATTTGAATGGAAAAAACCAAAGTCAGGACCAGTAGACAAGATATGCCCATTGTTAACAAAGGAAATGAGCTTATCAGAAGCAGTGTGTACTCTCACGCCCAACTCGAAGACGCGTTTGGACACACTTTCAACAATTCGGCCAACATCAACACAAAATGGAAAAAATGTTCTATGTCTAGAATATTTGTTACAAAACAAAGAGCAAAATTACAAATAGGGCAATTAATGCTTCCTGTATTTTCAAATTTCATTTTTGAATTATAACTTTGAAATATTTTAAGTATCAAAAAGTCATATTATTTTTTTCAATTTTTAAATGCTTTTTATTGGCCATCTATTTTGTGTTAATATTCCTTTCTTTTCATGTTTTCTATTATCGACTGTATCTGCTAGGGAACATTTAACATGTTATTGGAGACATAATCTTGTCACGACACATTGACATCATTTACTATTACCTTGCTTTTTTTCTTAAAGAAAATCTCTGAAATTTTTAGTACAAACCTATCAAGGAAAAGTGATTCACTGTTTACTATGTGGTCAGGGATTATTACTTCAAAACATGAAAATAAAGTGTTATGAAAAATATACAGTACACCTAAAACTAATAAAATGTTATATGTCAATTATATCTCAATTTAAAAAAAAGAAAAAATACAATAATTTATGATTTGAGAACTCCCAGGAATCCTGATTTCTCATTCCCGAATTCTGAAGACTGTCAGAAATTTAAAACACTGGGATCACAGAGTCACATCCCAGCCCTGGGGAGGGCCTGAGAGAAGGAGAGGTCAGGAGGGGCTGGCATGGGGAGGGAAGAGAGGTACTGGAGAAGGATCATCTAAGAGTGGGAGGAGGAAGAGCTGCCAGAGAGGGGCCAGGTCACACTCCCTCCTGGGTGTTCTTGTGTCCTCCTCTCCTCCTTTCTCTTCCCGGGTACTCTGGGGACAGAGTTATAGGTCTATGCTTCCTCGTGGAAAAGATTTCAGCTTCATCCAGCTCTCTACCTTGCAGAGCCAGCTAATAATCAGGCTTCCTGCTGTTTCTCTTTCATCTCGAGGAAAATCCCACTCCGCTTTGTAAGAGATTATGATAGGACCAGTGAGCTGTGCCTCATGCCAGGGGTCATGTAAGTACAGCCCCACTGGCAATGGAAGGGGGTGCAAATGTGAGAACCAGCAGGGCCTGGGAGAGGGGAACAGGGGGGTGGGACTCTCTAGGAATGTGATGGGGACGAGCAGGGGACACAGGAGGAAGCTGCAGTGTGGGAACTTCCCAGCCTGAGCTGGGCCTGCAGGAAGGTGGTAGGAGCTGGTCCCAGTGCATAGAGATGGGTCAGGAAAGAGGAGGAAAGAAGAAAAGTGGGGCTGCCTGGTGGGGCCTTCACTGACTCCCCAGAGAACAACAGAGACTGGCAGTAAGACTGGGGAGCTTGGCTGGGGGGGGGGGGGGGGGCTGGTCTCTCTCTCTCTTTGAAGGGCCAGATCTAGCAGAGAGAGGGATGGGGAAGACAATGGTGTGGCAGAATGGGCTCCTCTCCTGCCTACTGACTCTCAATTCCTCATCTTTCTCCTTCTTCTGCACAGCTTTCATACCAAAACGGGGCGACAAATCTGCACCAACCCCAGCGATGCCTGGGTGCAGCAGTACATCAGATACCTGGACGGCAAATCCAACTGATCTGGGAACATGGCCCAGGGAACATGAGAAGAGGCCACAGAGCCACCTCCCCTCCCCAACTCTCAGCCCCAGATGGTCCCTGGGAGTTGTGCCGGCCTGAACTGAAGCCCCGTTTTGCTTTTCTGTGCTCTCACACTCTGATAACTTCTGCTCTCTCCTGAAGCTTTGGAATGACACTCTGCCCTCTGGGGCCTGAGGACACCTTGGCCCCCAGACAGCATCTGTCTTCCCTTTGCAGGCACCTGGTTGTTGAAATAAAACTGCACTATAGAAAGGGAACCTGGTTGTTTACTTTGGTTCTCTCATAAGACAGCCTGGTTATTTCTTTTACTTTACAGACACTTATTTGGTATTTACTAGGTAGGCGGTGCCGTTCTAAACACTTCAATATGAACAAATTTAAACAGTGGAATGGTGGGGCAGAGTCAGAATCAGGAGGACGGAAAACAAGTGACGTCTACATCAGGGCCTTAGATAACGGGAACAGTGTGAAAATACAGACAACCATGTTGAATATTGTTTGTTTGCATGGGAAATGGGTAATTGAGGGGCACACCTAATACACCTCATCATTGCACTCACCCATGCTGGGGGCTGCAGCTTGTGGCCAGATTTTTGGGACCCCTCTCCCTGGTCTAATAGGCAAATCCAACAAGAAAACTGCATAGGCTTTGAATCAGTACAATAAAATCCATGCTGTGCTGTGAAGCAGCCCTGCAGCCCATCTTTAGCTGTGCCAAATGACCTTGCAATCCCACATCCCATGACTGAGGATGCCAGCTGGACAGGTCCACCGCAGAAAGATAAAGCGGGACCTCTCTCTCACATTTCCCAGCTGCATTTCTTAGAGATTGAGGGAATAATTAACAACCTCCACGCAGATATCGTCAGCATCTCTGAACTTGATGTATAACCAAGAACTTCCTGTTTATGCTTCCTCCAATGTATAATCAAGAGAAAAGCCCAGATGTACTCTACCCCCCTTTTTTTCTTAACCTATATGAAATCTAGTTGTAAGGTTTTTTTCTTTTCCTCTTCCCTGCACGTGCACTGTTTGTGAAAGAGATATAAGCTGCACGTAAATTCACACCGCTCGGCGCAGTTCCATCAGAGTGCTGTGCTGAACTCTTTCCCAGGGTTCGAACTCCTCACACTGATTATTGAACAGGCTCCTTCACGAATATCACCTGGACTCCTTATTTCAGCCAACAAGCTCACCCTTCCTTGAAAGCTCTTCCTCCCATCTCTGCCATTTAAAACATTTACTTCTCTGTCCACCCCTCAAGATCTAGTGTGAATAGCACCTCTTGTCCTCCTCACCCACAGCCGCTCATCCCCCCAACTGAAGTCCTGTATTCTCTTCCGTTGCTCCCTTGGCCCTTATGCCTGCTGCCTGGTGTAAAAGTGACTTTGGAAAGTTGACCATCCCCCCACCACCAGCCCAACTAAAGATACAGCCAAGTACAAGGCAGTGCTCTGTGGGACACAAAGAGGAAACAGGAGGTAGGCGGGAGGTACTCTGCTCTTGGGGATGCCAGTCTGGCCATGCTTCATTGGACCCAGACCAGAAATGGTACTCAGGGCCATGGTATGGTCCAGCACATGCCCTCCAACTCAGGCCTTGTGGAAGACACACCTTGGTTTCCTGCCTCAATCTTAAACTCCTTTGGAAGAAGGATGCTGTTTGACACTAGCTCAGAGATCTCTACAGCTGTCAGTTTAGTGGTGGGGTGTGGGGGACCAGCTACTCTCAGCGCCAAAGTTAGGAAATTAGCAAAGTCTCTCTTTGGTGCCCTCACATTCCCCCATCAAGGCCCATTTCCTCACTTTACTGCTCCCCTCTCTTCCAAACTCCAACCCTTAGAGCCCTGATGCCCTTGGGCTCACTCTCACACTCAAATCCCATCTGAAAACCAGTTCTCTGCACCTCCATTCACACTAAAATGTGATCAAAGCTTCAGGGGAGCTCAAGCCCCAAAGCCAAACAGACAAGAATCAGTGAGGAAGTGGGGAAGGCCTGGGATCTCTGGGAAGGTTGGGAGGGAGTACAGGCATGAAGGGTCAGTGAGCTGTTGGACACAGAAGATGCCCTAAAGCTGGAGGACCAAATTAGTCAACAAGGCAGCAGTCAGAGGTTGAACAGCAGGGACACAAAGACATGAGACTTATAGCCATACAGGTAACCAACAGCCACCTGGCCACCAGCAAGGTAAACCTGCCTGCCTGCCATCTGACCTCACCTCCCACTTCCTCCCCAGCTCCCTCCATTCCAGCTCAATGCCTTCCTTGCAATGCCTGCCTTGCTGTTCCTCAAACACAACAGAGAGGACCCAGCCCCAGGGTCTCATGCCTATTCCCTCTGTGGGAATGCTCCTCTCCCCAATCTGGTCAGCCCCCTTCAAGTCTCTGTTCAAGTGCCACCTTATCAGAAAGGCCTTCCTTGAGCATCCTATTATTATACAGCGCCTCCCTCTCCCCCCACAATTCCTTATCCTCCTTCCCTACTTGTTTTCTTTAACTCCATAGCACTTATCAACTTGTATTGTTCTATATATTTACTTATTTGTGTTTACCTGTTGCCTTGCAATCGGAATGTAAGCTTCATGAGGGTAGCAATTTTTTAATATTTTATTCACTGCCCCACCCTCAGTGCCTAGAGAGTACCTGGTACAGAGTAGGCACTGGAGACTACTTGTTGAATGAATGAATGGATGGATCAGGTCATGTAGGCTCAGAAGCAAGCCTGCAGAGGAGAGGGCTGCCAGAAGACAATTTTTGGAATAAGTCTGTCTTGAAGAGCATGGCTTCCTAGCTGGGGGATAGCCACTAATGAACTTCACAGGACAGGCTCCAGAGAGTAGAGTTCAATGGCAGTTCACTCCCACTGCTGTTCAGGTGTGGCTCTTCTCCTTAGATATCTGCAGTGCTTGGCCCTGAGGGGAACTGAGATGGATACTCAGTGTCCGTGAATGTGGAACTATAACTGCTGTGGGCCATGCTTCTTCTCCAAGCCACTCTCCTCAGGAAATAAGATCTCCACCCTCCAAGTTGCTCAAGCTGAAAATGGGAAGTCATCCTTGAAATCCCTCTCCCTCATCCCCCCATCTAACCCATCAATAAATTCTTTCAGCTTTGCCAAAACCTCTCTCAAATCCTCTTCGGGTCCTCTACCACCATTCCAGTCCAAGCTCTCATCCTCGTGACCTCATGATGTGCCTCAGAACCGGACGAGGGTTTGGCAGGTACACAGAACCCAATCAGGCATCTGAGAACGGTGCCATGGTGCCAGTCAGGAAGACCATGAAAATTCAGAATTCAATCATGCAGAGAGAAATTCCTGAAGGAAGTCAGCCACAACCCTAGGAGGTTGCAAAATTCCATCCACACAGCTCAGAGAGAATTACAGAAAGACCTAAAGGACTGATGGACTGGCATTAAAGTGTCTTTAGTACCAGAGGAGAAGGTAATAAATGTCCTATAAGAACTAAAGAAATGAAAAAATCTAGCCCAGCCATGAGGAGTGTTTGCTACGCCCTCAGGGAAGTTGCTGACTTCTGTCTACGCAAGTCACACAGAAGAATCACTTGAGTGTATAATTAGAACCTAGAAGACGCCAATTGAATTTAAAAGAAGTGAACTCCAAACCTCCTGTTGTCATTTTGAACATTAAAATAGAGTTCCATGTACCCAGATATGGTGGAGAGGAATCACCCTTGAAGTGCACAGGCCCAGGTCTCAAGTCCCTTTTGGCCAATGAGCAACCCCTGTTGCTGGGATGGTGGTCTGATGGAGACCATAAATAATTGGCCCAGTAATCGCAATGTGTTCAAGATATTAACACTGTACCCTAGCGGGTAAGCCTCAGAAAGTTTATACTTAAACATAGATAGGAAGATGCAAATCAGGCCCAGAATATTAATACCCATATGCAAAGATTAAGAATAACTTGCAATCATTGGAATTAGCTATATGATTTGGAAAGTAAAGCATTTATAATATATCAAATTTCTGGAAGACAGGAAAGGAACAGAGTGCTATAAACAGATCGAACACAGTAGAGGAGTCCAGGACACACATGGGAGAAAGAAGCAGTGGAGGTTCTGGGCTCTGGGTGGCAGATGGAGAAAGCAGGGGTGAGAGTTATGAAGATCAATACTCAAGCAGCTATAGGGAGATGCCCTTGTCCCATCCATTCCCACCACTGGGACTTGCAGTGTCAAAGGAAAAATTTCCACTAGACAAAGTTAAACAGGCAAGCAAGGCTTTATTCAAGACTATTGCAAAAGAGGAGAGAGAGTGAGCTCAACTCCACTAAAACAAAAGGCAGGAGGGTTTTTAAGTGCTAAGGCGAGTTAGCGGAAAGTGCTGAAGGATGTTAGGGGGAGGTTGATCAATGGGATGTGCCATTGAGCACAGTGTGTTATTCAGGAGTTTGCAAATGTTTTTCTCTGTGATTAGGCCATCTGTGCTTGCTAATTGGCACCCACTGAATTTAGGTTCCCACGGTCCCATAGAGACTAGGGGAGTCAGTGGGGCTGTCTTCCTTGATGATTATATTTCAAAGGGATGGCTCCCAAGTCCTTGAGAAAGACATTCCTGGGTGGTAAAACTGGCAATAGTCTGGGAAAAGGTATATATATATTTCAAAGGGGCAGAGAAAAAAATTCACAACTGCAAGTTTTCTGAAGAGAATGCTCTAACAAGGGGATGCCAGGGAACTAGAGACAAAAAGAAGCCTAAGATTTGTTAAGCTGAGGGAAATATTAAGGCCACCTTTGTCACAAGCCAAGGTGTATCCCTAAGAACTGTACTGAATAGTGTTGAAAGGAGAGCTAGGGCTTCCAGTAGGGGTTGAAAACCTGGCAAAGCCCCCATCCGCTGTAGTTTGGGAAGGGTCCCCATTCTTCCCCTACCTGCCAGCTAACATGACCCACCCTAGCACTCAGCCCTCAGTTGGCCCTCCCATTTGGAGGAGAACCCTGTCAGAACAGCAGACTTACCCATGTCTGAGCAGATGCAAGCCCATGCCATATTACTCAACCTACCCTTCTTAGACGTGAACAAAAGAACAAGAATTCACAGAAACAGGAAGAGGAACATCTTAACATGACCCCCAAGAGCCTGCATACTTTGGCCCCTGCTTTCCTTACCAGCCTTTCTCTCTGTCTCTTCTCTCTGTGATCTGGCCACATGATCCTTCTTTCAGTTCCTCAAAAATGCCAAGTTCTTTCCTGTCTCACGGTCTTCATGAAAGATTTTCTCCACTAAATCTCCCTCCCTTCCAGTCTGTACCTAGCTGACCAGAAGTCACCTGAGAGGTCTCATCAGGGCACCCTCGCTGACTCCCCAAGCCAGTTAAAGTTTCCTTTCGTACCCTCTCATAGCCAGGACTAGCCTCATAATTTGCAGGGCCCAGTGGAAAATGAAAATGCAGGACTCCATGTTTAAAATCTACTAAGAATTTCAAGGCAACAGCTAAGCATTAAATCAAGTGCAGGGCCCTCTGAGCAGAGGTTGCATGCCCGCAAAGCCAGCCCTGCTCATCACACAACATGATTTTCCTTCATAGCATATATAGTAATTTGCAATAAAATATTGTGTGATTGTACATATAATATCTGTGTCCGCTGCTATTATAATACACCAGTGTAGATATCATTGTGTAACACCCCCAAACCCCTCCCCGAGCCCACACTCCTGGGTACTGTATCAGAAGCATCATAGGTTCTCAGCAAACACCTGTCGAATGTCTGAATGGCTGGGAACATGAATCAGTGATTCAATAAATGATCAGTGGATGGTGAATACACTGCCTCATCATCCCCAGTGCAGCATCACCAAAGACAATCTTCTGAACAAATGGAATTTCCATTTGGGCCTTATACTACTATTCATCTTATAGAAATGGATCAATCTGAATTACATGGATGAAGGAATTCTTGGTATATTTTCCTTGACTTTCTTGATATAATTTTTTCTCAGCAGTAAGTAGGAAAAGGGAATTTATTTTTCCCATATTTTTATTGGAATTGTATTAATCTATAGAAAACTTGTGAAACAAAATATTGAAGTGAACAAAAGGCAACTTTGGAAATTATATCATCAATTAATGGACTCGGAGCGCCCAGAAGACTGTTCCTGCATCTACGCCCCTGAGAAACTCTCCCAAAGATCCCAGAGGATACTTGGACCAGAACGGTCCTCAAATGTGGTTTGAGATGGTAAGGAATGGAAAACAACCCAAGAGAATGGAAAAGCGTTTGCATCTGATGGAAAGTAGGCAGCAATAAAAATCAAAGAGCTGGATTTCCATCTAGCCACTCTTGAGTTGTTTAAAAAGGGACAGACAGATGGGGATTTATCACACTTCATCATCTATGTACATTAAAATCCCACACACAAAGCATTATTTAGTGTTCAAGAATACACGAGTCTAAAAAAAAGAAGGGCACACATTAAGCATGCCAGAGTGAGTGTCCATGGGGGAAGGAGAGTGGGCACACACATGGAGAGTAAACGAGAAAAACAATAAAATTCAGAAGTGACCTGGACTCAAGCGAGGGGCCATGAACTGAGCGGCAGGATTAACTCAGGGTTAACTTCTGAGTACCTGATGTTTAAGGAGGCAAGAGAGGAAATGAAGAAGGGAAGGAGGGAGACGAAGGAGGAAGAAAGGGAGAAGACTTAATTTAATATCTACTTTTCTTGAGAGTCTTCTGACCTAAGCTGCTTTGACATCTCCAAGAGCAGTGGTGGCAGGAGAGCACCTGTTTTCCTGCCTCTAATAGCCTCTAGGGAATGGCTCCTTGGGTACAAATCTTCACACCCCTCCCAGCCAAGACAGCCCAGGGCTGCAGAGGGGCAGGGTGTTCTGGGGCTTATGAAAGGGAGGGTGACTTGGCTGGGAATGTTTGGTGCTGTCACTTGCAGCTGGACAATAACAGGGAATGGAGGAAGGTACCTGAGGCTGTGCCAAGGAGAAAAGGAGTGAGCAAGAGAAGGGCTGGGGAAAGGCAAGAGAAGAGGCCATGACGTTGGGCTGCTCTTTACCCATTAGAACCAAGCAGTACCTTAGGAGAAGGCACCCAGGAGATGGTATTAAGAAAGCAATGGCCTCTGGTGAACAACTACCACATTAAGGTACTGTGCAAACCACTTTACTTTAATCATCTCAACAATTCGCCAAAATGGGAAGCATTATCCCATTTATAAGCATAGAAACTGAGGTTCAGAGAGATTAAGTGACTTGCCCAATACCACCCAGCTGGTAATGTTTATGGAGAAGTTCAAATAATAGGCTAAAGAACAAGTTTCCATTTTCTTTCCTATGAAATGTGGCAGTAATGCCTAATTCACAGAGTTGTAATGAAGTCTATAAAACACCTAACCCACAAAAAGAGCACTCATACTTCTCCTTCAAGCAAAGGAAGTCATTATAACGAGCAGGAAAAAAAATTGGGGGAAAAGTGTAGAATGAGGATTGGGTGTTCTTGTTCTTCAGGGATGAGCATTCAATGGATGCTTCAGGCCCCAGTTCCCTCTGTTTCCATGGTTCTGTGATTAGACTCCTGCTCCACCTTCCCCACTGAGGTAAAAAGCAACTCTTCCCTTCAATTGCTGGTGCGAGACCTGGGAGTATCCTTGACCTCTCACCGTCCTTCATTCATGACTTTCTAATTCAAGTGCCAGCAACCATGACTCAGGGTCCAAATCTGGCCACTATCTATTTTTGTACAGACCATGAGCTAAGACTGATTAAAAAGAAATCAAAAGAAGAAGCTGTGTAGTTACCTACAATAGCAAAGGTCAAAGGAGTGGCTGTTTTATTGCATCTGATGAGCTCCTATGAAAGAGCTCCTTTAGAGATGCCCTGATTAGAACCCTTTGCACTCTCCCCAGAGCCTCAGAAGGTCAGAGAGACCCAGGTTGTGAGTGGGAGAAAATGTCACTGTCGGGCTCTTGTGCTGTCAGCTGCAGCCTGAACATAAAATGGAAATGAGGAAGATATTAAAGGGAAAAAAAGCCTGAGCAATGGAAATGACTATGACAAAAGGCAAGGAAATGGGCAGCTTGTCAATAGTCCACTCTTACCTTCTAGAAATTCAAACACAGAAGAAATTTGTGTTGATCCTTTACAAGTATTACTCCAGTCATCAAAACACCTCAGTAGAGATTATTTGGCCTATTTTATAGGTGTGAAAAACAAGACTAGGAAAAGTAAATAGGTTTGCCCAAGCTTGCAAAGTTAATAATTTTAACAAGAGCATTCCAAGTATCAGCATTAGAGTCAGACATTTTGGTTTCAAATGTGAGCTTTGCCACAGACTCCGTGTGACCCAGAGCAAGCTCTTTGTCCTCACTAATCTTGAGATATCATACTTACAAGATCTCCAGGTTTGCCTTGTGGATCAAATGAGATGATGGATATAAATCCCCTAGAACATAAAAATCATTTTTTCACTCCTCCTCCACACAGGGAACTGTGTTTAGCTGAGCAAGGAAAAGATTCTGATAAGAGATATGAGGTGGAGGGCAAGCTTTTGTGTCTTTCTTTAGTAATAGGAAAAAAGCAAATGCCTCAATGCCATGATAATATTGTTCATAGCTTGGGTGCTATGACTGTCTTACACATTCCTATCAAAGACATCTCCGTGTACCTTGACACTCATGAAGAATCTGGGAGTCAACTTCTTTACCCTTCAGTCTCAATACGTAATCAATCCCCAAGTTACTTGTTTCTCCAAAACACATTGTATCTCAAATTCATCCATTTGTTCTCTCTCCCGTGTCTTTAGAACAGTCGAAGTCACTATCAACTCTCACCTGGCATACGGCCATCGCCTCCTGACTACATCCTCTCAGTCCTTTGCAGAGTGATCTTTCTAGAGCACATGACAGAACACATCACTTCCTTGCTTAAAACACTTCAATTGCCTACCATTGCATTTACAATAGAAACTTAAATTCCTTAACCTGCCCTCCTGCAGTCAGGGCAGTGGAACTTCCTCTCCAACCCCTTCTGCGCAGCGCTTACACTTCTCCCCATTCTCCAAACAACCTGTTTTCACTCCCCAAGATTCACTAGGCTTTTTCTTGTCTTGGAGACTGTTTCCATTAAAGGACAATTGTTTTAAAAAGGTAAAAGCATAACTCTCCTATAAATATTTTTTAAATGTCAAAGATTTTATTTAACTCATTGTTATGGTCTGAATGTTTGTGTTCCCCCAAAATTCTTATGTTTAAACCCTAACCCCCAAAGGTGATGGTATTAGTAGGTGAGATCTTTGGGAGGTGCTTAAATCATGAGGGTGTAAGTCAAAACTTACTACTGTCATGAAAAAGATTAGTGCCTTATAAAAGAGACCCCAGAGAGATCCCTCACCCTTTCCACCATATGAGGAGAGAATGAGAAGTCTACAACCCAGAAGAAGGCCCTCATCCAACCATGCTGGTTCCACAGTCTCAGCCTTCAGCCTCCAGAACTGTGAGAAATAAATTTCTGTTGTTCATAAGCGACTCAGTCTGTGATATTTTGTTATAGCAGCCCAAATGGATGAAGGCACTCACTAATTAATGAGGAAAACAGGAAGACATTACAAGTATTCCGGTTCAGAGGAGAATTCAGACATGATCTTGCATATAGATAATTCAAAGGAATCCACACCAAAAAATTACTAGAACTAATAAATGAATTCAGCAAGGTGGCAGGATACAAGACCAATATGCAAAAAAATCAGTTATATTTCTACACTCTAGCAATGAACAATCCAAAAATGAAATTAAGAAAATAATTACATTTACAATAGCATCAAAATGAATAAAAAGAGTTAGGATAAAATTTAATGAAAGAAATGCAAGACTTGTACACTGAAAACTACTAAACGTCATTGAAAGAAATTAAAGAAGAAATGAATAAATGGAAAGGTATCCCATGTTCATGGATTGGAAGGTTTAATATTGTTAAGATGGTAACACTCCCCAAACTGATCTACAGATTCAATGTAATTGCTATCAAAATCTAAGCTAGCTTTTTGGCAGAAACTGACAAGCTGGTCATAAAATTCATATGAAAATACGAGAAACCAAGAATAGCAAGGAAAAAATCTTGAAAAAGAAGAACAAAGTTGGAGCCTGCACAAGTCCTGATTTCAAAACTTAGTACAAAGCTAAGGTAATCAAGACAGTGTGGTACCAGCATTAGGATAAACATATGGATCAAGAGAATGGAATTGAGAGTCTAGAAATAAAGTCTTACATTTATGGTCAATTGATTTTTGACCAGGGAGCCAATGGGGGAAGAGCAGTCTTTTCAACAAATGATGCTTAAATAACTGGATACCCATATGCAAAAGAATATAAGTTGGGCCCTTCCTTATACCATACACAAAAATTAACTCAATGGAGAATTCAAACACACACATTTATTAGTTATCAGGAAAGCTGAAATGGATTTACAGATAGATGCAAATTTGGTCAATATCCACGATGCAATAATCAATTGTGTTCTGCCAGTCAAAATTCATTTGTATTTCTATAGATAAGGACTATTTGCCTTGCTATAAGTTTTCTGCAACTTACAGGATCCTAAAATAATTTGAAGACAATGAAAGGCACAAAACTCTGTAGAATCAGATAATCCAGAAGAGTACCCCAGAGAGGACACCAAGTAACCTTTTTTTTTGGAAGGGGCAGTTCATTTCAGTCTTTCACAGTTTTTCTCAACACTCCTTTGGAGGGCTTTCCCACTGCTCTGTCGCTAGCTCATTCCCACTCTGTAGATCTTAGGCTAAATGGCCCCCAAAATCAATTTAGGGTTTCCTGTTGTTCTCTTACAGTGTATCCTGGGCTTTTCCTTCAGATCACTAACCACAATTTGTATTTTGAGATTTGCATGTGTAGTTACTTCTTTACTACCAGCTACCATGAGACTATGTCTCCATTTTGCTCACCACTATATTCCAATTGTCTTGCCCTAGGTTTTAGCAGGCACTCGATAACTATTTGTTAATGTAACCAATCAATCCACCAATAAATCAATAGATGATGAATGCTACCCCCGCACCTGGTTGTCAACATCAACTATGAATTACAATTTTGAGGGGAAAAAATTGGTTTTCAGTTTGGGCTTCCCCCTAAATTTTGCCTCATGAAAGTTTAATATCTGATTCATAAGAGAAGAGCTAGAGCTTATATACTTTTCTTGAAGATTTTGGATTTGATATAGTTAATATTGTATTTCACATATTTGATGTTATTAGCAGAGGAGAGAATGTTGATTTTCCTCATATTATTTGGCTCTTTTTCTCTGTGGGGAATGTTAGGCCAAGTTATTTAAGTAGAGGGAGAAAAGGCAATGGATGAAGCTACAATTAGTCTTAAAAACAAAGGAAACTATACACAAATATTCATAGCAGCTTGACTTGTAATAACCCCAAACTGGAAACCATCCAAATGTCCCTCAATGGGTGAATGCTTAAACAGACTGTGGTACATCCAGACCATGGAATACTGCTCAGCTATGAAAAGGAGCAAACTATTGATACATACAATAACCTTGATGGAGTTCAAGGGCTTTATGCTAAGTGAAAAAAAGCCAATATCAATATCAATATGGTTACATACCATATGATTCCATTTATTCAAGAGTCCCAAAATGACAAATTTTAGTGATGGAGAACAGATAATCGGGAATAGGAGTCGGGGGAGGATATGATGGAGCTGTACCCTGATTGTGGTGGTGGTTATACAAATCTATGCATGTGACAAGATTCATAGAAGTATACACACACACACACAAAAAATGAGTGTGTGTGAAAACTGGTAACGTCTTAAGATGTGTTTAGTTCATAATATCATACTACTGTCAGTTTCCTAGTTTAGATGATTGTACCAAAGTTTTGTAAGATGCTATCATACAGGGAAGCTGGGTGGAGGTTGTGCAGGAATTCTCTGTACTCTATGTGCTGTTTCTATGTGAGTCTAAAATTATTTCAAAATAAAAAATTAAAATAAAAAACCAAAAAATTCTTCATTTCCTGAAAAAATTATCTCTCATCATTATTATAATTTAAACTGTTTTATTTACGGTCTCCAAAATCAACAGTCACAGTCACAAAGTTGTTCTTTTACATCAGACAATTCCTAAACTGTCTATGTGAGATTTACGAGCGGGCCCTGAGACTGGGTTGGAGCAACATGATCAGAGTGGAACTGCCTGTGAAAAAGGTGAGGGAGAGAATGGGCTAGACTTCAGGCTGTTCTTTCCCTGGAAGCACAAGAAGAAAGGCTCTCCAGGAAGTACAAAGGAAAGACTCAGTACGCAGGAAATAATCTTAGAAACAATAGCTACCTTTGCTCTCCTGAGTAGCTTGGGTAAGTTACCCAACCTCTCCATGCCTTAGTTTGCTTATTTGTAAAAAGAGATGACAGTAGCACCTACCTCACAGGTTTTTGTGAGGATTAAATTAGTTCATACATTTAAGCTCTTCGAATACTCCCTGGCACATAATAAATGTTTAACAAAAATGTTAGCTATGCCGGGTACTGTGTTTGGTGTTTTACATACATCATTTCTTTTTTTCTTTTCCAGCTTTATTGAAATATAATTGACATATATATTCACATGCAGAAGAATGAAACTGGACCCTTATCTTACACCACTCACAAAAATTAACTTGAAATACATACATTATTTCTGATCGTCCATCAAATGACAAAATGGTTTCGTAATGAGTTTGACGTCCTTTATTCAAGGGAACACAATCTCTGCATGGGGGGAGAGCAGAGCCTCACAAGCAGTGGAGTGATCTTCCCAGACATGTTTGGGCAAGAGAGAATTTTTTAGAGTATTAGAAGCATCAGTGTGGAGACAAGGCATGATTGGCTGGGGTGTTATATCTGACCTACTTAGAAAGATCAAGGAACAACGGAAAAAGCATTAAGCCCACAGTTGGCCTGGCGTTTGGGGACTGGCCAACTGGATAGACGGCAGTCCTGGTCAAGAGGAGCATTTACAGAAACATGGAAGTTCAGTTTGCTGACGTGGCACCGTGGGCAGGAGCAGCTCCAATGTGGGCCTAGAAAATTATTTTGACATGTCACAACCACCTCACCAAATAGAAATCATCAATCTTGTGTTCACACCTGTGGAAACTCATTCAGAGAGGATAAACGATGCTTGCAGCCAAATAAATTAGCCATGTTAGTACAACGGTTAAATTTTGAGCTCTGGAATTTGACATCCTGGAGGGGTGCCACTCGCTCGTCATCTGTCCCTCACTGCCTGATATGGCAGAGACTCAAAGACGTTTTGTAAATTCCAACCCCATCTAAAGTTAAACCAGGGCCGGGAACTGCGTGCCAGGCAGTCACCATATTGTTTCCAGTCCCCTGGGGGGACATGAGGGGCCTAGCCTATAACAGGGTTCTCCTCCCTTAGATCCTGCCTGGCTGCCAAGGGAAAAGGCCTAGATCATGAAACTTGACATCTTCAGACTCTGGGGCTTGGCTTTTACTCTACAGCTTTGCAAAAGGCAGAAGCAATAATCCAACCGAGTGTCTTCTTAACAAGAGAGGTCTATTACTTTCACCTGGAAGGTGACGATTACCAAGGGTCAGAGAAGGCCAACTCCCAGGCAGGGATGGGGCTGGGTGAGTCAGGGCCTCTGCTGTGTTCCTCTTTGAATCTCCAGAAGCCCAAAGACAGGAAGAGCTTTGGCAAATATTGGGCAAGAAAGAAACGGTTCATAGGAAGTTGCCAGGTCTGCTTCAGGCTGCTTTCAGTCTTGCTGAGGCCCAGAGCCGCCCTGGCCATGCTTTACAAGAAGTGAGCCCAAAGAAGGGTCTCGGAGACCTTGCAGGGGCTCTTTGTCCGGTGCAGGCCCAGGAACATCCTTGAGGAGCCTCCTGCGGACCACTGCTAGGGTTTGGCATCAGTCTCGCTCCCAGGAAGAGAGACAGATGTCCTGTGACGAATCTAGACCCCAGCTCCCTTGTATGTGTCCCTGCGCCGTTTACAAGGACAGCTTTGGTGTCAATTACACAGCAGCTTTAGTTTTGGTCTCCCGCTGTGTCTTGAATTCTGAGGGCTAGTTTTTATTCTGCCTCTAGATACAGCTCAAGGCAATCCCTGGGATTTTCCTAGCTGCTTGCAAATAATACCAACCACTCGGTAGTCACTTAAGCCATGAAACACAGTATCAATAAAAATAAATAAATAAAACGTACAATCCCCTGTGAAAGTCCAGCTTCAATCTTGCCTCAGTGACAAGGTTTCCCTCCCTCCCCGCTCTCGGGCCGCCTGCAGGTAGAAAGCCTACGGTCACGAAGGAGGACTTTCCCACCCGGCCATGTACTCCCCCTTCCTTGCATTTCTGACCCTTTCGGGGTTGGAGAGCTGGAAGATAGAAAAGGAGAGGCCTTGTATGATCCCATTTATAGGAAATGTCCAGAGTAGGAAAATCCATAGAGACAGAAAGAAGATTAGTGGCCGCCAAGTGATAGAGGAAGAAGCAAATGGAAATGATTGCTAATGAGTACAGGGTTTCTTCTGGGGGTGAAGGGACTAACAACCCACCGGGAATAGTACAAAGACTACTGCAGAGTGAAAACATCTGAGCTACAACAGGTGCAGGGAGAAATCTTATCTGAACTTCTCTCACTCACTAAGGCAGAGCTTTCCCAGAGTCAGCCCCACTTTCAGGGACGTTCCAAAAGAACTGAGTAAAGGAGCCTTATCAGCACCTTGGGAACCCTAACCTTCCCCCACTGCCCCACCGTCAAGCTGGCATATTTGCCCCTAGCTGTGCAGGGAGCTACTCTCTGTAGAGTGCTCCCACATGCGTACTAAACTGTCCTCCTGTTAATCTGGCTGTTGTCAATTAGTTTGCAAGCCCCCAACCACTAGGACCTAAGCTGGTAGAGGAAAAGTCTTTCCTCCCGACAGGAGTGATTTAAAATGTCCCGAAATCAAACAGTGGTGATGGTTGTACAACCTTGTGAGTATATAGAAACCACTGAACCGTACACTTTAAAGGGGTGAATTTTATGACGCAGTCTATACAGAAACTGATATGTAATAATGCACACCTGAAATTATACGATGTTATAAACAAATATGACCTCAATAAAATAACCCCCCCAAAAAAAGCCAGATGTTTGAAGAAAAATAAAATAAACAGGTGAATTTTACAGTATGTGAATTTTATCTCCATAGAATAAATGATGAGGGGAACCAGAAAGGCCCTACTTGACTGGTCTGTCCTGGGCATCTAGCACCAGTGCTCTCGGGGCTTGGCAAGTATTTGAAGCTGATCCTTTCTCTTACAGTACCCACCACCCACCCACCTACCACGGGGGACCTGTCACTTGCACCTCCCTCGACAAGTCAAGCATTTCTTATTTGGGCTGGATGCTTTCTCTTTCTCAGCCCTGAGGAAGACAGGGCTAACTTCTCTTTGCAGAGGCCTAGTCTCCCTTCCAGGTGGTCCCTTGGACAGGAGCTGAGATGATCCCACACTCTGCTTCAAGGCTCACATCTGGTCCATGGGAAACATTCACACGCTCTGCCCTGAACAAGCCAACTACTACAACTTCCCTTTGTGCTACCCTCCAAGCAGCTGGCCGGCCCATCTCTCTTCCCGTGGGTTCTCTAGGCCAGATCAGACAGCGGTCCCCTGTGTCCCCCAAGATGCTGAGTCATCTGGTTGCAGGCCCTCTTTCCAACTTTAGGTGTAGAGAAAAACATCCCCAGCCTTCCCCCAGAGAAAGAGAGTTCTCAGCATTACCACAGCCTCCCCAAAACCTTCTTCCCTAATCTCCTACCCCCTCCCACCTTTAATACCTTCAATGTGAGTTCAGGGGTTAAAAATCACGAAGAACCTTCTTTGTGAATCTGCATCAAGGTGGTATATGCCCAGATGAGTGGCATTTACCATCTTTTTTTACATGTCTTTTGAGGAGAGGAGAGAGGTTTGCAATCTAGTAAAGGGAAAAATCAGGAAATGAGTAGAGTCTGCCTCTGTTGCCCTCAGCTTCCCCCTTTAGATGGCTTTAGGGCATCTCCAAAGCCCCAGATTTTCTTCTCACTCAGATGCCATCCTAAAATCACCTTTCTGTGCCTCTTTTCATACTAAAGTGTAAGTGACTAACCAGACTATTTTAACATGCCTTGAAAGACCAAAACTAAAAGTCAGGAATCAGCCAGGAGGTGGGGAACATCTGGTGGCTTCCAAGCTTTGGGGCCACCCAAGCCTTCCAGGAAGGATGGAAGGGAGGGCAGGGGAGAATGGGACAGTGAGCTCTTAGGCCCAGGTAAGGGTCTGATGTTGCAGGCCAAACAGATAGGGCTCGGAAGGAGGAAGGCAGAGAGGAGTGCTAACAAAAACCTGAGACTTGTAATCCTGCAGACAGCCCATTGTCACCTGGCCCACTGGGGAGGGGAGACATCTGGGTCACAAGAGGGAGAAAAAGGCACTTGGGAGTTGTGGAGCACCTGCTATGTGCCAGGTATCGTGTGAAGTGCTCTACAGACAACGTCTTATTTGATCCCCCCAATCCTGTGGTGTAGATTCCTGTTCACAGATGAGGACATTCAGACTCTGTGAGGCGAGGTCTTTGAAGTAATGTGGCTTGTTGGACACACTGTAAGAGGACGGGCCTGCCCTCTTAGCACAAAGCCGCAGTGGGGGTGGCTGTCCCCATTTGGTATTTGAGAGGTCAGCTCTGAAGGAACTGAGGCACAGAGCTTGCCTATCTGGGAACGTGGAACTGCTCCTCCTCCAGGCTTCCTCATTGCAGCAAGCGGCGCCTGGTCCCCAGCACCCTCAGCCCGCTTTGACAAGTGAGCTGGAGGTCCAGCCAGTGCCCCCATCGTCAAGAGGTCCCCTCCTCGTCATTCCCGTGGCTACCTCTGAGTCCAGCCCTGATCATTTCCCCCTGGAGGATGGCAGTAGCCTCATAACTGGTTTCTCCACCCTTGGCCCCCCGAATCCATTCTTCACAAACCACTCAAGTGAGCTTAACAAAACATAAAACTGATCATGTTTTCTCTGCTTAAAACACATCAAACCCTTCCTGTTGTCCTCAGGGTAAATCTCAGAACCACAACATGGCCTATGTATGCCCCATGCAATCAGATTCCTCTCTGCCTCTCCAGCCCTAACAGGTACTCCCTTCCCCTGCTCTCAGGATTCCAGCCACACTCAGTTCCTGACATGTCTTAGGACTTCCTGCCTCAGGACCTTTGCACAAGCTATTTCCCTTGCCTGTATTTCTCTTTTCCTTGCTTTTCAACCTACCTAACATTGATCATTTTATATTTAGTTCAGATGTTCTCTTCTCAGAGAGGCATTCTCTGAGCCCCCAGTAGATTCCTTTCATTGTATTGTTTATTACAATGTATCAGTATATATCTACTTGTGTGATTATGTGTTTAATGTTTGTCTCCAGGAGGACAGGGTCATGATCTTTTAGCTTTCTGTGGTATTCTTGGTGCTGAGCAGAAGGCCTGGCAAATGGGAGGCACCCGGTAAATACGTATTATATAGATGGACAGACAGAGAGATGGGTGGATGTTCCAACAGGAAGCTCCCATCGGTTTTTCTTGTTGCCTCAGACTCCAATAGGGCTTGGCATAGCACTGTTACTGATCCTGTCTTTATTTAAAATCTTCATATTTTGGCATTAATTTTGATTTTTAAAATATTTTACTAAAATATTATCTATCTTAATTACTGAATTTTTTGGTGCCCCCTTAAACTTTGTGCCCAAGGCCGATGCCTCATTCACCACACCCAAGTCCCAGCCCTGCCCATAGTAAGGAGTTAATAAATGGGAACTATCATTAAAATAAGCATTAGCGTATAGATAAGATAAGATATAATAGGACAATCATAGGCTTTAGAGTCAGATAAACTTAGGTTGTTCAAGGATCAATCATTCATTTCTCTACACACGTATTCACTCTGTGCCACCCATTCTGTCAACATGCTGGAAGACAGCAGTGGGCAGAAACACACAGGCTCTGCTCTCAGGGACCTTCCAGTCTAGAAGCTCTGCCACTGATCCTTATGACCTTCCATGAGTCATTTATGCTTCCTGAGTCTCAGGTTCTTCATCTGTAACAGGACTGTAAGAATAATATGTACCTGTATTGCACAAAGGTTAGGAATATGGGCCATCGGTTATGTCAAATAGACACGAACCCATATCCCAATACCCCATCTGGTAGTATTTGCAGTTTCAGTGCCCCATGTGGCATTATTTGCAGTTTCATATTTCATTTTGCATCTAAAATGATCCATCTGATATTATTTGCAGTTTCAAGGACAGAGATCCAGAAAGGGTAAGGGTCCTGTCTGGGGTCATACAGCTTTCAGAAGCAGAAACAAGGGCAAATCCAGTTTTCCTGCTTCATAGTCCAAGCTCTGCTCCGCTTCATGCAGACAAACCTCCCTCCCCACATCTCAGCATCTTCCTGGGACCTCGGGGGATTGGGAAATGGTAGCGATCCCTCCCGTCTGCAGGGAGGACAGTCCCGCCCTGCTGTGGCCTGTCCTGGGCATAGTCCAGCCTTGGGAAGGGTATGAGGGAAGGAGTGGACAGGAGGGGTTAGCAGAGGACGAAAAGAGGTGTTGGAAAAGGATGAGTTAAAAAGAGGAGGAAGAAGAGGCCTGCAGAAGGAGTACCAGGCCCGTGCCTCCATGGTCTTGCCCCTCTTTCTCCTTCCCTTCCCCCCGTGCTCTCATGGACAGAGAATAAGGTTTGAGTCTCCTAGAGCACATGGCTCAGCTTCATACCACCCTTCTCCCGGGAGAACCAGAGGTTGGCCTAACCATACTGTCTCTCTTCCATCTCTCAGAAAATCCCACACAGTTTGTGACAAGTTCTTTTAAGACCTCTACCCTCTGTCCCAAAGCAGTTGACCGCAGGGGCTGGTGAGAAGCCAGCAGGGCCTGCAAAGAGTGGGTGGGGGTGCGTGCTTTCCAGGGGAGGTGCAGACTTCTGAACACCCGTCAGGTGTACAGACACAGGGAGAGGCCGGGGGCCTTCTGGCCCGGGCTAGACCTGCGACGAGATGGGGACACTGATCTCAGTGGGTAGAGAGGGGCTGAGTCTGGGAGAAAGAAAATGGAAAGGGTGAATGAACCACTGAGGGAGACACTGACTCAGTTTTGTCCAGGGTTTCGGGGAATAGGGGACACTTCCTCAGAAAGGAAACTTAGCCCCTAAGCTAGAAGTTTCCAAGATTCAATCAGGAGGGTGGCTAAATGGAGGTTCAACTCCCAATCCTCTGCCTCTCGCTCTTCAGCTTCATCACTCACAGGAGCCAACACATCTGCGCCAACTCCCATGGTACCTGGGTCCAACCACACACCACCTGGAGCAGGGCCCAGTGCAAAACGAAAAGTGTGGGGTCCCTTGTCGAAAAAACATTAATAATTTTAAGACAATTATAGAAGAATATAAAACCAAGCACAGGGCCCTTCTAAGCCTGGGGCTCTGTGCAACCACACAGCTGGCACACCCGCGAAGCAGGCCCTGACCTGGGGCTCAAAGCAGAATAACCACAACACAGTTGGGGCGTTCTAGCTCAGGATGTGGGAAGCGCAGAGGCCCATGGCCACCTCCTACCCCATCCCCATCACCTCTGCCAGCCCCTGGGAATTGTTCTGACCAGGATTTAACCCCGGTACCCCTTTTTTTCAGCTCTCACTCATTGCACTGGATTCTATTCTCTTCCGAAGCTTCACCCTGACTTCCAGTGTACTCGGGGCTCTAAGGAGCCAAGGGGCTCCAGGCCTTGGTGTAGATTTGGTAGCAGAGCCCTGCCGGAAACGCAGAGCGTTGTTCCATTAAAACTATACTGGACACATCAAGAATTTGTGTGGTTTTGTTTGGGCCTTTAACAGATCAGATCTTAGAAATGAAGGAGGGAAAGTCAGAAACCTGAGCAGGAAGCAAGAAAGAGTCCAGGAGCGGGAAACGGAAGCTCCTTTGCTTTTAGTCCTGTGTGACAGAAAGCCCACTTAAAATGTCCTGGAGGAAAACAAAAATAGTTATTGGTTTACATACTCAAAAAAAGCAAAGGCCAGGGGTGTGGCTCGGGGAAAACTGGTCCCAGGGCAAAGGACTCCACAGCACTCTGGTGCTGACGTCACCTGCTCTTCTGCAAGGGCCCTAGGACACGCCTGCACCCACAGAACCTCTCGAAGGGATTGCCTTTCCCCTTCATCATAAGCTGAGAACAAATGGGGACGGATCCCCAGGGAGGTAGGTCCACACCTGTGACAAAGGATTGACAGAACCCTGTAGAACCTAATAGCTGCATGGAGCATAGTTTCCAGAAGAAAGGAGGGTGCTAGAAGAAATAAATATATGTAAAGCCCCTGACTTTACTTTTTCTAAAAAAGCCACTTGGTCTTAAAAGTATTGATTTACTTCAAGGAATTGTCTTCAAGTATTGATTACCATGTTAAATGTTTGTGCTCATTTATACATTACGTGTGTGGTATGGACGCTCTCGAAACGTGCCTCAGACTTTATCACTTCCATGCCTCTGCCTTAAAGGGTGAACTCTACTGTCAGAAGACCTTGGTTTAATCCCAGCTTTGCCCCTTTCCAGCTGTGTGGGCAAATCACTCCACTGCTCTGAGCCTCCGTATCCTCATCCGTAAAAGGGGACCACGGTTGTATCTATTTCACAGGGTTGTAATGAGGATATAATTACAAAATATTTGTAAAACACTTAAAACAGAAAGTGGCTCGTGTCTTATTACACCTATCTGTTATTACCACTGTTTGCAGTCACCGCTAACTAGAATGTTTGTCCTCCTTTCTCTGCATTTTAAATGATATATAGTCTCAGTCTAATTTGGGGGACCCAGTTCAAATGCTATCCCTTTCATGATTTTCTCTCATCACCCTAATTCAAAGGGATCTCTCCTCTCCCTCTGAGATCCTCAGTGGGCACCAAGGCTCCACAGCTCTGGATGGCAGGAACTCTCTCAGTCCCCTCTGTCTCGACCCCAACTACAAAAACAGCATCTTTACTGACACGTACAGTAGTCTTTCTTAACAAGTACTAGTTTAATTAAAAGTAATTAGCCCAACATTTCTCCCAACAAAGAAAAGCTCTGGACCAGATAGCATCACTGGTGAAATCTACCAAACATTTAAAGAAGAATTAACACATCAAACTCTTCCAAAAAATAAGAGGAAGGAAAACTTCCTATCTCATTCTGTGAGGCCAGCAGTACCCTGACATATGAACATTTGTTCACACAAAAACTTGTGCATGAATGTTCATAGCAGTATTATTCATAATATCCACAAATTAGAAACAACCCAAATGTCCATCAACTGATGAATGGATCAGCAATTTGTGGTATAGCCATTCAATGGAATATTATTTAGCCGTAAAAAGAAATGGAAGTAGTGATACATGTTACAACATGAATGAACCTTGAAAACATTATGTTAAGTGAAAGGAGCCAGACACAAAAGGCAACATATAGTACGATTCCCTTTATATGAAGCATCTAGAATAGGCAAATCCATAGAGACAGAATGCAGACTAGTGGTTGCCAGGGGCTGGGGGAGAAGAATGAGAGTGACTGCTTACCGGGTACAAGGAATCCTTTTGGGGTGATGAAAATTTTCTGGAACTTGATAGAAATGATGGTGACACAAATTGTGAATGCACTAAACACCTCTAAATTGCATACTTTAAAATGGTTAATGGTTAATATTATATTATGTTAATCTTTCCTCAATAACAAAACCAAAGCAAAGCAATAAGCCTCCTCTTGAATGAAGAACTGTTACTTTTGATTTCCACAAACTTATAAGGAAAATCAGGCAACCTTCATAGCCCAAAGAGGAAATTATCAATTAGCTTCTGCTGCATAAAAAATCACCCTAAAATTCAGTAGATTCAAACAAGCATTAACAACAAGGAGATACCACTACACACCTATTAGAATGGCCAAAATCCAGAACACTGACAACATCAAATGGTAACAAGGATGGGAGTAAACTCTCATCATTGCAGGTGGGAATGCAAAATGGTACAGTCACTTTGGCAGTTTCTTACAAAACTAAACATACTCCTGGCATATGATCCTGCAATCACACTTCTTGGTATTTACCCAAATGAGTTGAAAACTTATGTCTATACAAAAACCTGCACACAAAGGTTTATGGCAGTTTTATTCATAATTGGAAGCATATTCAAAACTTGAAAGCAACCAATAGATCCTTCAGTAGGTAAATGGATAAATAAACTGTGGTACATCCAGACAGCGGAATATTAGTCAGCACTAAAAATAAATGAGCTGTTAAGCCATGAAAAAGACATGGAGAAACCTTAAATGCATATTACTAAGTGAAAGAAGCCAATCTGAAAATACTGCATACTATATGATGCCAACTATATGACATTCTGGAAAAGGCAAAACTATGGAGACAGTGAAAAGATCAGTGGTTGCCAGGAGTTGCAGGGGAGATGAATGGGCAGAGCTCAGAGGATTTTCAGCGCAGTGAAACTACTCCATATACCGTAATGATGGAGACAGATTAAGATACATTTGTCCAAACCCATAGAATGTACCTCACCAAGAGTGAACCATAACATAAACTACGATCTTTAGGTGATTAGGATGTGTCAATGTAGGTTCACCAATTGTAACAAATGGTACCACTCTGATGGGGGATATTGATAACGGGGGAGGCTGTGCATGTGTGGGGTCAGGGAGTATATGGGAAAGCTCTATACTGCCCCTCAATTTTGCTGTGAATCTGAAACAGCTTTTAAACAGTATTAATTTAAAAATTAAAATTAAAAAAATCAAGCATTTATTATGTCTCACAATTCTATGGGTGGGATGGATGATTCTCCTGGTCTAGGCCAGTTCAGCTGGGCTTCAGTGGTCTAGCATGACCTCTCAGCTGGGACGGCTGGGATATCTGGGGATCTCTCTCTCCATGTAGTCTCTCAGCCTTCAAGACGCGAGCACGCGCTAGTACACATAATGATATAAAGGTTCCCAGCAGAAAAATAGCACAAGTCTCAATGTGTGAGCGCTTTTCAAGTCTCTGTTTGCATCACATTTTCTATTATCCCATTTGCCAGAGTCACACAGCCAAGACGAGAGGCAAATATTTAAACCAAGACCTAATCTCTCTTTAAGCTAGAGTGAGGAGAAGTGCTTGGTGCAAAATCGAAACCTCTTTATTTGACTTAAAATCACCAAGGCGTATAAGAAATGGTCAGAAGATATCTGAGGAACCTCATCCATTTGTGACCACAGAGCAGTTTCAATTCTACAATACAGAATAAACTTTAGCTATGGGACTCTTTAAGGGGATATTACTGTTCAGACTTGTTTTGTTTCTCTAGGGAGAGCCTGGGCCCAGTCTTAGAGACATCAGGAGAAACAAGAAGACGAGTTGGTAGGATCTCTTATTCCCCTTATTACTTAAAAAGAAAGTTTTCCCCATGTGCAGTAGTGAGACCATTTAAGATCATGCACAAAGAAGGAAGAGGCAAACACAGATTATTTCCAAACACAGGTATTTACAGTAAGGGCACAGGAGTAGTGTAGCCCAGGGAGTTACCTCACCAGCCACCCTGTCTCTGTATGGTCTGGTCAGGCCTGCCCCTAACATTTACAGGGCCCAGAGCAAGAATCTATAAGGGGGCCCCATGTCAGTGTGCCAATATGTTAAACTTATAAATGAGCTAACAAACAAGCTTAAGAGTAAGACGAATTACTTAATATTGCAACCATGTGAAACTATTGCATATACGGTCCAAATTTGGGGGTTTCACTGCCACAGATTGGAACACAAAAAAGGAGTAAGAAAATGAACACTGAGCACTACAGGGGAACAACCCTTTGTTATGCAAGAATGTGTGGCATTCGTGCTTTCTGAGAGGAAACGTCTTGACAAGTTAATTGGCTTATCTTTTCTCTTACCTAAAGACTTCTGCTGCCCAAATTTTCTCTGCAGTCCAAAGGAGTGTGTCTCCATGTTGGCAGTGTCACCACCCACAAACCTTCACAGCATCTGGATTCAGGTGTGCTTGTTTCAAGGACATAGAGCAGAGAGATGGAGAAGTATCTTTCCTTGAGGCATGAATGGTGTTTGTCACAAGAATGGACGTTTAGAGTTACAGTCATGCTGGGTCAGCCCTGAGAACCACATCCCAAGTACTCTTGACTAAAGGGGCTTGGAAGTCAATGGAGAGCATTCACAGCGAAGGAGAAATTCAGTGAACACATGGATAAAATGACCTGTCCTACAGATGTCAGCCAACCTCTCCTCTCAGCCACAACAGTGCTAGTGCAATGAGCCTATGGACAGGGAGGCTGTGGTGGCAAGGATGCAGGCTATGCATGGGCCCAAGGGCACAGGATGTCTCTCATCAAGGCCAGTTTAACTACCGTCACTGCTGAATGCCTAACCTTCCAGAGACAGAAGTAGATGTCAGGTCTCAATGTGGCACTACCCTCAAAGAGAAAATACAGCCATATGGTAACATATTGATTATCTTGGATCCCTGCCACCCTGCAAGAGAGAACAATCTAACCTTAGCAGAACTGACACTTACTCCAGATGTGGGCGTTTTTCCCTATCAGTAATGTCTTTGCCAGCCCAGGCATCCAAGGACTTACAGAATGCCTGATCAGACAGTATGGTATTTGTACAACATTGCCTCAGGCCAAGGGATCCATTTTATACCAAAGACATGAGTCAGTGGGCATATGGGATCCACTGGTATTACCATGCACTTAATCCATATACTTAATCAGCCAGAAGCAGCCAGACCAAGAGAATGGTGGGTATTAGTAATTTAGCTAAGAGGGCAACAACCTTCTGGAGGGTTGGAACCTCTCCAGAAAGCAGTATACGCACTGAACCAAAGGCCGAGAGCTGATTCGGAGGGCTAAATGAATGTCCTAGAGGAAGGATCCTTCATAAAATAGTCACTCTCTTTGCCTGTAGCCATTAGGCAGTTGGAAAAGCCCCAAGTCATCTTTGCCCTCTACTTCCTGTTGCATTCCCAGTCTTGTTCCCTTTTTTAGAAATAGCGTGTTGTCTTTTGTATAGCCAAACAACAGCGTTCTGACCTCTGCCCTGTGACTTTCTGATCCTCCTCTTCTTATATAAATACAAGGGCAGTGGTGGGGTCCCAGGGAGTCAGGGAGCAGAGAGCCCAGGAGTCCTCAGGCCTGCTCTGCCTGCGTACCAGGGAGATGAAGATCTCTACAACTACCCTCTCCTTCCTCATCCTTGCTGCTGCCCTTGGATCCCACGCCCAGGTCATTGAAGGTGAGTTCACGAGCCTTCTCACTAGTGGCCAGATCAATGGTTAACTCAAGGTCTGGGGAGGAGACACAGAGGGACACCTTTGTCCTCCTGTGACTGCTCCCCATCCCCGACATGGATGTGAATTTTGGCACTTATTTAAAAGCAGCAGCAGTAGGGTATAGACCTCTCTCTGCAGCCTTCGTTCCCTGGGGAAAGCTCTAGACAGATGACTGGTCCCACTTGGGGAAACAGTTCTCTCCCTTTTCATAGCCAGAATTATTTGATTCCTTTTCTTAGCTGACATTGGACCACTATGTGCTAGATCAAAAGAATTGTAGTAAAATTGTAAACTTGTAGAAAGAATCATAGAATTATATGATGTTAGAACTATTATATACCGTCTAGTATAAAAGCATCATTTTGAAGAGGAAACGGGACAAGTCAGCAAGTGACTCACCCAAGTCCACCTAACCATTCTATTTATTTATTTAACAAATAAACATCTAGTCCTTCCCACGTACAAGCAGGCACTGCTCTGTGTCTTATAGATATCAATCCATTGGATCCTCCTAACAACACTGTGGGGGAGACTATCAGCAACTTACATAGTTTTGCATATTATTATTATTATTTTCATTTTACAAATGAGAAAACTGAGGCATAGAAACCTTAGATAACTTGCTCAAGATCACAGAGCTAGTAAGTGGTGGAGTTAGCATAAGAGCTAGCTAGGAAGCTGTTATGGAAAGACAAGACCATTTAAGACTTCACTTTGCAAGCACCACACACATCATATCAAGCATATTGAAGTGCACATACATGCCTCATTAAATATAACTCATATGTAACTATATAAGAAATGAGCTAAAATTTAGTTGTGTTTGCCTAATTAGCATAAGGCAGGTCCATAATCCCTTTTCCAAAACTTTGGGGCTAAATGTATTTTGGAATGCAGAATTTTTCCAGTTTTAAAAAGGGAATACAATATGATCCAGCAATTCCACTTCTGGATACTGAAAGCAAGTACATGAAGAGATATTTGTATCTCTTTTTTTTTTATACCCGTGCTAATGGCAGCAATATTCAAAACAGCCAAAAGGTGGAAGCAACCCAAGTGTCTATTACTAAATGAATAGATAAACAAAGCAAGGTATACACGTACAATGGAATGTTATTAAGCCTTAAAAAGGAAGGAAATTCTGACACATACTACAACATCAATGAACATTGTAGACATTTTGATAAGTGAGACAAGCCAGTAACAAAAGGACGAATACTGTATGATTCCACTCATATGAGGTAATTAAAGTAGTCAAATTCAGAGGCAGAAAATAGAATGGTGGTCACCAGGGACTGGAGTAGGGGAAATGGGGAGTTATTGTTTAACAGACACAGAGTTTCAGTTTTGCAAGATAAGAAAAGTTCCATGGATGGACTATGGTGATGGTTGTGCAACATGTGAATGTACTTAATCACTACTGCACTGCACACTTAAACTGCACACTGATGAACTCCCACTTGCTTATTAAAAAAATAATAATATTTTTTAAAAGGTAACACATACTTGGACATTACTTAACATTCCTGGCAGAATCTGGGAAGCAGACTTTAATCAAACACAGTAATATTTCTGCAGTAAACACATACAAATATTTATACCAATGAAAGAAATAAAGACTGTAAATAGTCTTATTTCACTTTGGGTGATATTGTGATACCAAATCAGATAAAATTTTTCTGTTTCCAGAGCCCTGTGGATTCTAGAAATGTGTAGAAGGCATTGCAGACTGTATCACATTATGTAGCTATTCAATTGATTTATTCACGTTGGATTCACAGTTTGATTTTTGTATTCAAAGTCAATAGAATGTCTCCATATCTCACACATTTTCAAAAGTTCCCTGAAAAATCTCAGGGCCCTAACAGCAGAAATGAGGCCAGAGTCAGGCCTAGAGCCCAGACAGGTGTCCGGTGGTCCAGAATCATTGCCTCCCACCAGGGGATGGGGCTGAGGAATGAGACAGGTGGAGATACTAAGACAGTGCTGCCTCCCAGTCATGTCTCTCCCTTCCTTGTCTGTTTCTCCCAAATAGAATCCACGATGGAGGGACATCAGGTTCAAGTCTCAATAATTAAAGGTAAACGTTACTTATAGTATATATGTAAAAGCAGCTGACGGTTGCAGATCTGCTCAGTGGCTTCAGTTTACCTTGTTTACAGGGCAGGGGAAGAGGAGGAGGGTCCTGAGGGTGATGCAGGTCTCCAAGGAAGATCAAGATGGGCCATGGGTCTCTCCTCCATGGATGACCTCTCTTCCACCTCGTTGTCCCAAGTCCACTCACCTGGAGGAGAGGGTGTTCTCTGATGCCTCCTGCAGGCATCAGACCCTTCCTCTTCTGGGAGAAATGGTCCTAGCCCTGTGGTGGCCCTGCCTGGTTGCCCTCAGACACACAGCTCAACCCCAGGGAGAGTGAAGCAAGGAGACACCAGCAAGTGCTGGCAGAGGAGAAAAACATCCTTTTCAAGTCCTGCCCTTCTCCCTCTCCCAGTACCTTGGGGGAAAAGGGGAAAGGATCTAGTTTTCCTCAAAAAGAGACAGTACAAATTAAAATGGCCCTTTCTCTCGCAGCAGGCTTCCACAGTCCTGCTGACTGCTGCCTCTCCTACACCTCACAAAAAATCCGATGTGAACTCATGACAAGTTATTTTGAAACGAGCAGTGGGTGCTCACGGCCTGGTGTCATGTAAGTACCAAGCTCACCCGCCATGTCTTGGGAAGGGAGGACCTGATGGACAGGTGTCTGGAAAAGTCCCATCATTTGGATCTGCTAGGTCAGGGAAGGCTTGTGTCCTCATCAGCATCCTGCAGGGCATCAGGTATGAGATGCTCCCAATGAAGAGGGAGGCCAGGGAAGGAAGGAGAAAGCAGAAGCAAGGCTGCCCAAGGAAACTCCCAGAGTCGCTAAGGGAGTCTCAGAGGCTGAGGGAGCTCTGAGAGGAGACGCTCTGAGCTCCTGCAGAAGAGTAAGGAAAAAACAGGCTGGGCTGAGTGGGAAATCGCAGGGCAGGGAGAATGGGGGTCCCCATCTCCATTTGCTGAACCCTCCCCAGTTTGTAATCTTTCTCCCTCTTTCTCCCCAGCTTCCTCACCAAGAAGGGGAAGTTTGTCTGTGCCGACCCCTTTAATAAGCGAGTTAGGAACTGCATGACGTACCTGAAGCCGTCAGACACCAAGGACCTGAAAAAAATGAATCTTGCCTGATGAGAAGGGACATTAGGTGCCAGCCACCTCAACTCCTTCTCTCTCACCCCAACTACCTCCTAGGAATTTCTTGGCCTGAATTATTTTTTAAAAGCAATAATTACTGTTCTGTTCTGGATATAAGCAATGCATTAATAAAGAGTATCCAATTTAACATTACTTGAACTTTAAGAGGAAAAAGGAACTGTAGGAATTGCTGAACTTTGGATTCACATTTTTTTCAAAATGAGACATCACAGCATTTTTAAATAGCTAAAAATAGGATTCATTCAAATATAGATTGAAAATGTATTAAACTTGTATGTAACCCATTAATCATTAATAAGAGAACCATTAAACTGATTCAGACATCATCTGAGGAGCAGAGATTCATATGGTTTATTGGGGAGGGCATTCCGAAATATTTGCTAAGTAAGAGAAAAGCAGATTAATATCCTATAGGGCAATAAAACTGTAACTTTTGGGATTATCTTTTCTACTAGACAAAAATTATTTGCATTTGTGCTAGACAAAAATTTACAAGTTAACATGTAATTTCACAAAGTCTGGGGCCTGGTCAATAGCAAAGAGAGCACCAATCAGAAGCACATTCCCCCGACAGATTTAAGGAATCCTGGAGTGGGCCTTTTAGACAATGTTCCAATATGACATTGAAAGCCCACGGTCATCCTTTTCCCTTATTTCTACATTTTGGATGTTTTTTCTTAATAGATATAACTTCCTAGATGTCTTCTTAAAGTTGAAAGGCATTAAGAAAAACATTTAAAGCTGGAGTTATTATCAATTTTACATTCACATCTATTGAAACATAAACATTTATATTTATAATTAGTAAATGTTCGTCAATTGTCTCATAAAATTCAGAGGAAAGGACTAGATTATAAACAACAAAATTTTTTTTTATTCCAAAAAAAGTGAAAACCTATGCTTACTTTTTGGGTGATGTGCCATAAGAAATGAATAGGAAAAAAACTGATTGATAACCAAATATCTTTTATAGTATTAGAAAGTACAAATTAGTAAAAATCGCTATTAGAAAAAAGTCCTGAGACAATGATTAAAGCTGGGAATTATTACAACTCCAAAGAGATTAAACACAAATTCACAGTGTGTCTCATCTTATCCTCCCTACTAAAACAGCTAATCTTTGAAGGTTTGATTACAGCTTAGAAAAGTTTCTTTTACTCCATGATGTGGGAGTGGAGGGATGGGCAGGCAATGATTGAAGACAAGGAGTAAGTACAGACATATACAATTTAAACAAGCGTTACAGGTGATTCTTATGCAGGTGGTCCAGGACCTCACTTAGAGATACCATTTTAGGAGGTGTGGGTAAACAGGTAGGCAGGGCAGCTGGCGGACCAGTGAAGGGGAAGATTGCCTGAGTACATTTTGCTCCTTCAGGGATGGCTTTCTTCTTTCTCAGCATAAGTGGAAATCCCTAGTTCCCTGGTTGCAAACACGGATTCTGGTTGCAGGGGCCCTGGCTCTGGTGGGTGAGGAGGGAGTGGGACTGGTCAGGCTTGCACTGAGGTTGTCAGAGAGCTTCATTCCTACAGGGTGGAAGCAGGTGGGCCTTCTTGCCTTTGACCAGAACTTGTCCAGGGCATTGCCCAATTCTCTGTCTGGCCCATTGTCCCCTCTGGAAGACTCCTACAGCAGACATCCTTCTTTAATTAGAGAACTGTGCATGTAGCTTTATGCTGGGGCAAACCCTGCACCTGACTGCTCTGAAGTGGGGACTGGCCAGGTCCCCATTTGACCAAGCTTCTTCTCCCAACACCACAGACTCTGATCCTTGCGTCACCCAGGGTCCTACTGAGAAAATGTTTTTTCAATAATCTTCTCCTTCACCTATATGAGGATACAAGTTTTTCAACCTCTTTGTATTTTGCCATCCAGCTGATGCATTATATAGAACAGAAATTTCTTACCTTATGGTCAGCTGACGTCACATTTTCTGATTCCCTACTGCAACTATAAATTTATTTTTATTTTCACATTTATTCTATCATTTCAATGGGATTGGGGGATGCGAAACAGGTAAGTACAGATGCTCTGGGTCCCGGCCTATATTTTGACCCATTTATGATCTTTCCTGTTGCTCTCATTACTTCACTGTATTCTGTTGAATTCAGAAGCTCTGAGTTAACAACAACCCACAGAGCCCTGGAATATATGATTGAGTGGCGGCAACAGCAGCTTTTGGCTTCTCTATAGAGATTTCGTTTCAGATCCTTGGTGAAAATCTCAGAGTTGTTGGATTAAAACTGTGCTAGACCTAAGGGGAATATGCGTGGTTTCACTGGGTTCTCTGGCTGGTCAAGTTGTTAGCTGGGAAGAATGAAATGGGAGCGTAGACCACCTGAGCAGTGTGGATGGCAGAGGGCCAAGTGTCTGCTAACCAAGGCTTTGGGTCATGACAATGGCAGCTGAACAGAAAGGAGGCATGGAAACCGAGACTTCTGCTTCTGACCAAGCATCTGGTCACTCATAGAAGGTCTTTGTGGTCTTGAAGGGGACAATGGCATGTTATGTCTAGGTCAATTGCATATTACTCACATACTCTATTTTCACAGTTCCTCAAAACCAGCATGTTCTTTTTTGCTTCCTTACTTTCTGTGGTGCCTCTGCTAGAATTGCCCACCCCCCCTCAACTCTTCCCAGCAAAACTCATCCCATCCTGCAAGTTTTAATTTAGGTACCACCATAAAAACTTCCCTCACTATCCCAGCCAGAGCACCCAACTCCCTTTCTCTGGAATCCTGAAATAGACATTTATTGTCACTCAAACAGATAATTATTGAGTGGCTCCTTTATATTATACATTGTGGTAGGAATTAGGAAAACCACGACAACAAAACAAACTAGATTCCTGACCTTCAAGAATATTTCAGTGTATAAAGACTGAAAATAAGAATAAAATGTGACATCTATGTGCAAGAATCATATCTAATTCCTCACTCAATCTCCAAATTATGTAACACTGTACTAAAATGATGAGGTTGTTTGTGTTGAGGGCAACCAGCCTGGGGCTCAGGCCTCCCCAGGCCCCAGTCAGGCTGCTCAAGGGCCAAAGAGACCAATATCTGAAGCACACCAGTTAGGAAGCTCTACTATAGATCAGGGCTTCTGAAACTTTAGCAGGCAGAAGAATCACCTGGAGGGCTTGTTAAAACACAGACTAGGGGGCTGGCCCGGTGGTGTAGTGGTTAAGCTTGCACACTCCACTTTGGCAGCCTGAGGTTTGCTGGTTCTGATCCTCGGCACAGACCTACACACCACTCATCAAGCCATGCTGTGGCGGCATCCCACATAGAAGAACTAGAAGGACTTACAACTAGGATATACAGCTATGTACTGGGGCTGTGGGGAAAAGGAAAAATAGAGGCAGACTGGCAACAGATGTTAGCTCAGGGCCAATCTTCCTCACCAAAAAAAAGCATACCTTTAAAACAAAACAAAACAAAACAAAGAACACAGATTGCTGGATCCCGCCCCAGAATTGCTAATTCAGTAGACCTGGGTGGAGCCAAAGAATCAGCATTTCTAAAAGTTCTCAGATAATGCTGATGCTGCAGGACTGAGTGCAAATTTGAAGAGGAACTCACTCGACTTTTTAACTTCAGCATTGTTTGCAACTTTTATAAAAAGCACATATTTCTTTAGTAACCAAAAAATAATTTCAAAGAATTGAAAAAAATGAATCTTCATTGTCTTTTCAAGGACAAACAACAAAATGGGCCAATTCTTGACTTGTGTTATTTGATTATTTTATGATGAAGCTTATCAAAGCTGCTTAATTATAAAAGAAATATATAACTGGGAAAAGTTTAAACATGGCTAAATAAGTCTGACAACCAATATTGAATTTTTAAAAGTAAAATTATTGGAAATTGTACAAAATAGCTAGAAAAAAATGTACTTAAAAGTTGTAAAAACAAAACAAAACAAAACAAAAAAACTAGAGCTGCATAGAAATCAAGGCACAAAATATCAAATGGAAACACCCATATTTTTACTATTTCACTTTTAGAACCACATACAATATTTAGAAAGTAATATCGCTCATTCCCATTTCTCTTGGTGTGGGCCAGGGGCCTCAACTGAGGACTCAACCAGGCTGAGCTGGGGCAAAGGGCACGACCCACATGGTTGAAGCCAGTGGGGCTGGGACTGAGGATACAGCTAGTGTAGCCAGAAGATTGTTACGTACAGGGGATGGAACAAAGAAACAAACATATTGAGGTTAAGAGGAGACAGGTTTCTCACTGCTAGGGTAGGGAAGGAAACATGGAGAAAGGCAAGACTAAAATAAACCCTGTGGTGTTGATTGGAATTGAAGGTATTGGTATAAACTTTTGGCTTTTCATATAGCTAGACAGATGATATAGAAATGGCTATAAATGTATAAAATAGAAATAAATAGAAGTTTATACACACACTTATGCATATATGCTTCAGTATATTTCCTAGTTCTATGCACTGAGAGCTCAGATCTGAAAGCAAGCCTCTTCCCATAGCAAGGAGCACCCAAAGCGCCCAGGCCTTGGTTTCTCAAAACCATTCACCACCAACAGGAATCAGGACTCAGAAGAGGACAGGCTGATTCCAGAGCTGGGGCAAAATACAAGATGAGCCTGGATCATCTTTTTGTGCCAAAAAAGAGAGGAAAAGCCAAATCACCGCTATTAAAATCTCCCCCCAAAATATTCTCATATTCTCAAGTAGAATTCTACACCCGGCAAAAACATCAACCAAGAGTGAGGGATGAGTAATGACTTCTTCAGACAAGCAAAACCTCAGAAAGTTTATGTCCCACATGCTTTTTCTGTATTGTCTAATTTTTAAGAATCAATGTATATGCGTTGCTTTGAAAAACATTTTTAACCCTTTTTAAATAGGCACCGCATATACAACCAGCGGGCAACAGGAGAACACTTAAGGTTATGTTGCTACCAAATTCCATTCATCCCATTATATTGCAATTTTCATTTACTTTTTTGAGTCCATCTTTAAGCTATGAGTCCTCTGAGATCAAGGTCATCTTCCTTCCCCAAGCCAAGCTCAGAACCTGGTATATGATATTGGGACAAAGAAGTGATGACCTATTCCTTTTCCTCCTGGGCACACAGATGATCTATATTTTCCATACTTTTATCGTTAAGTTGGAGCCATGTAACTTCATTTTAGCCATGGAGTATGAGTGAAAGTAATTTATACAATTTCCAAAACTCATTCATAAAAATTTCCCCATCCTCCTCTGCCTCTCCCCCTTGGTAGCAAACATGGAGGCCTTGTGTTGACAGTGGTGGATCACCAAACAGAAGAAGCCTTGGTCCCTGAATGGGTGCATGAAATAGTGCTCCCCAACACATACACGCCCTCACCTCACTGCTGACTTATATTGGACTGTGATGTGAGCAAGAAATAAACCTTCATATAATTAATCCCCTGGGATTTGGGAGTTGTTTATTATGGCAATTAGCATATCCAGACTATTGTAGATAGGAACTCAATAATTGCTTGAAAAATAAAGGAATTTCCTGTAAGCCTCCTAGCAACCACTTGGCTGGTAGGCTAGTCTCCATAAAAACAAGGAAGTAAGCATTATTTCTTTCCAACTCATATTTTTCCCAGAAACATTTTGTTTCCTTAGATTGTTCCTAATGACAATTGTTCTCGTTTGATTTGAGGAGTTTAAATAGCATTGTTATTGATGATAACAAATACAGAAAATTTCTAATAAATTACCATCTCGGTGCCTAAGTGTGCGAATTCAGCCATTTCCTGTGAGATAAACATATTTAGACCAGCTCAGTTTACTTATTCTTCCTTCTTCTAAAACATATTTACAAATCACCTGCTATATGCTGGGCTCTGTGTAAATGGGCCAGGATAAGTAACAGATGTTCCCTGCCCTGATGAGTCCAGTCGAGGAGAGAAGATGTAAATAGTCTGCTAACCACAAGAGCAAGCAAAATAGGGCAAGTGCCCCCAAGAAAGCATGGTAAGACCACGAGGCTGAGAGTCTGCAGAGCTGGATCTGTCCTGCATCCAGATCATTTTGTGAACATGATTAGGTTACTGGCTCTTCCTGAGCCCCAGCGTCCTCCTCAGTAAATGGCCAGTTGAGACTAATCTAAGGATGGCAAACACATATCCTGCAAGCTGCGCCACGACAGAACCACACATCAGTCACAGCACGCCTGCTGAGGTGCGTGGCCATGGCCCCAAAACAGTTTCCAACACAGAGCTCCAGTCCACCACTAATCAATGAGACCTACTAGCCATCCCTGAACTAGGTATTTTCTAAGGTTCTCATCAAGCTTCTCTGTAACGAAAGTCAGAAACCAGGAGAAGGTCCCGAAGAGATCTACCACCAAAGCTCAGAAAGGGCTAAGACTAAAGGCTTGGTGAAGAAGCCAAGCCGGCCAGGACATTTTCAGACACCTCTGAGCTGGAGTTCCCATGTTTCTCCACGGCACAGTAGTTAAGAACAGACTTGGGAGCCAGCCTTCCTGAGTTTGAATCCTGATTCTACTTAGCCACCGTCAAATCTTGGGCAAGTTATTTATGATGTTCTCTGTGCCTCAGTTTCCTCAAAAGCTGATATAAAGATTAAATGGGCTAATATCCATAAAGCATTTGGGACACTGGCTAATCTGTACAGCAACCACTATATAATATTTGTTAAATAAATTATCTACTGAGCATCTTGGCACTTCCTCGCCCAGAGTACGGTGAGGTGGTAGGGATGAGGCTGGGAGCTGTAGGTTCTGCCTAAGTGTTTTAGTGAGGATTTCCTAGCCCCAATTAGTGAGACTTGATATGGGGAGCTCCAGACCTCATCCTGTTACCCCAAATCCCCTCTGATCTGCAGACAAACCGATTCTGAATCTCCAGCCCCCATACGGCCTTGTTCTGAGGCCTGGAACCGGAATTGGGCACAGGACACATCCCAGCCTTGAGATCTTTTGCTGCATCAGAGACAGTGACCTCAACCCCTGTGCTCGTGGTCTGTGCCTAAGGAAGGGCTTATATCAAAGGGTTAAACTTATTCCCACCGGGAAAGGCAATTTCCTCCCTGAAATCTTGGCTCTCCATGCTTCTTCACTCCACCCTCAATAAATGTGCAGGATATGAAATTGCTGAGGCATCTGCTGCTTTCTACTTCCCTTTGAAATCTTAGTTCCTTTGTTTTAAAAAATACTTTGCCTCAATGATCATTTCTCAACACTTCCTCAGCCCAGGAGCTTCAGAAGCCCCTACCAGGCCAGCTCTCCTCCTGCAGCAGCTCCCTCCGTGAGAGGATGAAGCTCTCCGTGGCTGCCATCTCCTTCCTCCTCCTCCTCCTCCTCACCGTCACCCTAGGGGCCAAGACTGAATCCTCCTTACGTAAGTGGAACGCCTTGTCTTCTTTCCAACATGGTCCCTGCAGGGAGCTAAGCAGGATCAAGGTTGCTGGGGACTTGAGGAGGAGGGGCTGTAGGAGGAGGTCTGGTGTCTTCTTAAACTGGTTTTCTCCTCACCCTCCCCAAGACCAGTCCCCCTTTCCTTCAAGGCCATGGAGTGAGGCCAGTACCTCTCCACTCCCTCAATTCATCTCTCTTTGCCATTAAGCAAAATAGTGGCCCACCCCATTTGGGGGCATTATCCCCAGGGAGACTGAGAAGCAGTGTTTGGAGCCCCTCAAGGACATTTTGTCTATTTCCCTCCTGAGATTTGGGCCCAGCCTGCTTCCAAGGTCAGCCCTACCCTGTGAGCACAGCACTGCTTAGGTGTGGGCTGGGGGGAAACTCGACAGTGGGGCTCTTGCCTAGGCCACCATTTTTCAGCTTATTTCTTAAGATGAGCTGTCTTTACAGACAACCAAAACTATTCCTCACCCTTCAATTTTACCTTGTTTCCTTTTCAAAAACTGAGGGGAAACATAGAAGTTTGTTGGAATAAAGCTAGTCTTAAGTTAATGGGAATCTGGACAGTTTGATTTGCCTCTCTGAAAAGTCGTTCCGCAGCTCAGAGGCATATGGTGGGAATTGGTCTTGGGGACCAGGGGATCCCTTCTTCCATTCTTCAGAGAGTGGGGATGCTGCCTGGAATGGTGCTGGATAACAGGACCAGGGCTCTCCCTTTCCACCCAAGAATCCAGCCACCCTCAGTGACTCCTGAGGCCATCGCGATGCACACTCATGTTTCTGTACAGGTTGGTCACATAACCATGCACACCCCCAATCACTCCATCCCATAACCATAGCACGTGCTTGTGTGTACAGGGCCCTTGGTCTGAAAGGCCCATCCTGCTGCATCCATAATTCAAGCTGGGTGTGACTTTGCTGTCACCCTCTTACGTCTTCTATAAGAGCCATGAAATTTCAGAATCAGAAAATAACTGAAAAATCATTTAATCCAGTGATGAAAAAATTTTTTTAGACCATGAAACCTTTTCTTCAAGCAAAACCTCACACAGAGGCCCAATATGTAAAGCAGAAAAACGGGTTGAATGGGTCTTATACCCAAGACTCCACTCTCAAATGCATCAGTATGTCCAAGATAGTCCCTGAAGCCCCCCGAGCCTCACTCAGGAAGCTCCATATAAAAGCCACCAATCCAGCCTAGTGGCCTCATTGACAGATGAGGAAACTGAGAGGGGAATCCAGGGGTGAGAGCCACAAAGTCAGCTAAGGTGAGGTAGGATTAGAATCTGGGTATCCCGACTCCCTGGCCATTGTCCTTGGGGCCTGGTATGGGCATCCTTCCTTCTTTGTAGGGCATGGGTAGAGTGGGGACACAGGCAGGATGGGGGCACTGGAAGGGGTCTGCATTCCCAAATGGCATGTGTGTCCCAACCCCTAGTGGGATTTCTTCCAAATATTCCTCTTTTTGGGAGCATCTCTGCAAGTCTGCCCCACAGGGATGGTGTGTACTCACTGAGAAGATCTGGGCTTTGCTGCTCTTCAATCCCAGAGTTGAAAGTCATCAGCCAGTCTTTCTAGGAGAGGTTGAAGGATGGGAAGGAGGGTGATAACTGATGAAGGAGGAGGAAAAGAAGGGCCAGAGGAATAGTATGGGGAGGGAGACAAGAGAACTGAGTTTCTTCACAGCCCTATCTTCGAATTCTGTGTAGCTCTCTCCTCCTTCCTTCCCTCTTCCACCCCCTAGGGTTACAGAAGCAGCCAGCAGGTATCACCTTTAACAGGGGGCCCAATCTCAGCTTCCTTTCATGCTTTCTTCCCAGGAGGACCTTACCACCCCGCGGAGTGCTGCTTCACCTACGTTACCCGTGCAATCCCACGTAACCGGATTACACGTTATTATGAGACCAGCAGCCAGTGCTCCAAGCCTGGAGTTGTGTAGGTGGCACCCACATACCACACCAGGGGAGAGAGAGCCAGAAGGGCCTGGGGGCGGGGGGCAGGAAGGACACAGAATGGGAACTCCTCAGGGTGCCTCTCAGGTGTGTTGATCCAGAGAGAGGTAGCCAAGGGGCAACCCGGGTGTTTTCTGGCCTGTCTGGGGCCTGTGAGGAGCCAGGAGGAAGCTAGCCCCATGGAAGGGGAGGTGTCAGGGGAGGGGAAGGGAAGACAGGAGGGAATTTCCTGGGCAGGGACATGGAGACTAGATGGATCTACAGGCCCTGAGGGGCTGAAGAGCACGTCTCAGAAAGGAGAGTGGCCCTGGGCTGCCTCTAACAAAGGAATGAGAACCAGTCTAGGTTGGGTGAGAAATCTGTGAGGGAGGGAGGACGGGCTCTTGCTTCCAGGCTGCTGGACCCTTGGTTTGTAATCTTCCTTCTTGCTCCATAGCTTCATCACCAAAAAGGACCATTCCATCTGTGCTGACCCCAGGGATGACTGGGTCCAGGACTACATCAAGGAGCTGGAGGAGAGCTGAGTGACCGGAAGTAGTGGAGAAGGGTACAGCTCAGAATCTTAAAGAGAAGAAGCCAAGGCCCCTCCCACTCCCAACTCTCAGCCCCAGCCACCTGCTGGGAGCTGCCCTGCCTTGAATTAAAGACCAGTCATGCCCTTCCCTGCCCTCATTCATTTCTACTGACTTTACTCATTGGCAGTAGACTGAGGACACTGGTGAGCCCAGCCTGGCGTGGCACCCATAGCATCAAGCCTCGCTCTCCAGAAGTTTGGCCAGAGCAAAAAAATGGTGCAAAAAATTTTTTGGTGCAAAAAAGTGGGTCAGGCCTGCAATGGAAATAGCGGGAAGCTGAGCAGAAAGGGAGAAAGACACTCAGTGTAAATGCCACCTTTACACAAGAATAACCACATTAATAACAGATACCATTTCTTTTTTAGTGCCTTCTATGTTCCAAGCACTCTGCTAAGCAGTCTCTGTGTGTTATCTTATTTAAGCTTCACAAGCATAAAGCTAAGAAGTATCACCTGACTTTGCAGGTAAATCTTCATACAGGCTTCTCCATAGCAGTCAAACTCCAAAGCCCTTTTTTCTGTGCTGCTCCCAAGGCCTTTGTTCCCTGCCATCTGGAATAGGAATGATTCATAGACATATTTTATCCAATTCTTCCCCCTCCACTTACATACATCAGGTTGTACCATATCGTTTTACTCATTATTGTGTCTCCTGCAAGGCCTAGCAAAAAGTCTGACCCACACCAGGTGCTCAGGAGATGGATGGATGGATGGCTGGATGGAATGAGACAGGAATCAAGAGGAAGCTTATCCTCCAAGAATAACACCTAGCTTCCCCTAAAGGCTCTTAGACCCATCTTCAGGGTTTAAGGAGGAGCTCTGCATGCTCAGAGTAAGAGCGTGCCCAGTGTAGTCACTATGGCCACCCTTCCCTGGCCTCCAGCCCTCCGTAGACAAGGGCCAAGAGGCGGCCTGCACACTAAAGGTATAACCAGGTTTCCTCAGACCTCCTCGCCTCCATAAACAGGGGTCAAGGGGGTACCCCACATACATACCTTCCCTACCCTCATAAAACCTACAGCTTCACCACCACTAACTACCTTGAACCCACAAGGACTAACTGCATTATGTTTTTCCTATTTATGAGCAGTCATGCCAAATAGCAAGCCCCATAAAGATCTTCATATTCCCTGTTCTGCCCCTGCCTCCTTGTACATTCATCTCCTGAAACACTCCCCCCATGCCTCTAAAGCTCACAGTCCGTCAATGGCAAACTCCCCTCTATCTTCCATCTCTCCTCTGAACACTGCCTTTGACTTGGAACAGGGTCCTGAGGCAGTCTGAAGAGAAAAGATGCCGAGGGGCAGGTCCAGCCTCAGCCAAAGCCAGAGGACAGAAGCTGGAATGCTGGGACACAGAAGCAGATTGTTGGGCGCGTGGTGTTGGAGCGCCCTTGTGGTCATGATTGGCCATGGTGGCAGGTTGGATAAGCCCAGACTGAGGGCACATGGGAGAGTTCAGCCAACTAGAACTGAAACTGGTTCAGAGTCCAAGGTCCAAAGAGATAAATGAGAACATCAACAAATAAGCCAAACACCCCAGCAACAGATGGGGACCCAAGGATCAGGCACATTGCTTTTTGGAGTATTAGTAGCATAACACATGACGTGAGTGTGAGCTCAATCATTGGGTCATTGGACTGGGAATGGGGGACATCCTTTGCACAGGCCACTAAACCCTACCTTTGCCTCAGTCTATGTTCTCTCTAATTCTACTTTATGTTCACCCTCCCAAAGACTAGTCACTTAGGGAAATGGGTGGTTCAACCCTCCCTCCCCTTCCCCTACATAGAGATGGTGACTGGTAACGTGGTGAAAGCACACTGATCTGGTTTTCAGTACTGCCTATCTGCCTCCTACCCATGTGACCTTGGACAATTTATTTATCTCTAAATCTCAGTGGCCTCACTTGTAAAACAGGAGAAATAATCTCTACCTCACTACTGTGAGGATTAAGCAAAATAGGGCATGCAAGGTGGCTGACACATGGCACACATTCACCACGCATTCCCTTTCTCAAGCTCTTTCCTTCACATGAATTCAAATCTTACTGAGTTCAACTCTGTGCCAGGCCCCACCCTCCAATGCCCTCCTTTTCAGCAAACACTGAGGGAGGAGATTATTCCTCCTCCTCCACCACCTCCAAAGTGGTCAGAGTCCAGAGAGCTGCGAGGTCAGAGAGTGGACAACCAGCAGCAAGGACATCTCCACTCAGCCCTCCCCTGAAGCTGAACTGTGCCACTGAGAGGATGAAGGTCTCCATGGCTGCCTTCTTTCTCCTCATCCTCATCCTCACCACTACTTCTGCTTTAGGCAGCCAGCCAAGTGAGTCCACCAGTCCCCGTAGGGCAGCAATGAGAAAGGGGAACGGGGCAGCTGGCAGTGAAGTGAGGCCAAGAGCACTATCAGGTCTCCGGCCTCAGTCCCACAGCCTCTCTCCTCCTGCATGCACAGGTGGTGTCTTCAAACTCTCCCCTTTGTAAGTAGAGCTGGGCTGTGGTCCAGATCCTTCTGGGCTTGGGCAGTTCGAAGAAGCTGGGTCAAGGTTTTGTCAGGAGTCCCAAGGATGGAGAGCAGGAATGATCATTTAGGAGGCGGAGCCAAGGAAGTAAGAGAAGAGACAATAATAAACATATGCAATGAAGAGGAAGGCAAGGTAAGTGGATATGAGAAGAGCTGTAGATGCTTTGGGAGAGCAGGACAAAGGTAATAGGGGAGGCAGGCTGAAATGATGTTTGAGGCTAAGCCCCGGAATGGAGACTCTGAGCCAAGACACTTCTTCCTCACAGTGTCTGGCATAGATGGCGGGGATATCGTGGCAGCCAAAAGAAGTCCCAATGGGATGCCCAAGTGTGCCGTTAGGGGATTTCATGGCCCCCATATCTATCTCCCAGCCTAGATCTAAAAGTCTGTAGAAAAGAGGAGAGGGGTTGAAAGGTTTTGGAGCTTTTCAATGGGATGCTTGGAACCTATGGAGAATGGAATTTGTTTGCCCACTCTACCCCTGCCTCTACCAGCATTTATCAGGACCATGACAGGGAAGGGACCAAGACACTCAGGCCTTCCACATACCTGCCTTGAGCTTCCTCAGCCCTTCTTTTCTCCCTAAGGCTACCCTTGGCATGAAGTTTGGCTGGACTCTGCCTGTATAAACACAGGGGAGCAAGGGTCATGCACACCATGTAATCTGCCCCTATACTCTCAGGATACCCCTGGTCTTTGTAAACTTCGCCTTGAGAACCAGAGTCATGAACATCACTGTGTGCAGAGGTGCATCTGGTGGGCATGAGGGGGCAACAATGCCCTTCAGGAAGGTCAAGCAGGCCAGTGCAATGGATTCAGTCTTCAAGAAAAAGAAAATGGCTCACCCAAAGCATGGATCAGCCAATGTGCTCTTGAGCTTTGCCACCAGCTGTAAGCAAGGGATCAGGCCACAAAGGGATTGGCATTCTGTAGGTTTGGGGGCTGGGGAAGGTCTCTGCCTGCCCTCCTGTGTGATATCCGCAACTAATGAGTAGTCAGGGAAGCTCAAGGGAAACAGCACTAACAACCAACCAAATCCAGCATCCCAAGAGCATCAAAGAGAGGGGAAAACAAGCCATTTCCAGGCCAGAATAATGGCCATTACTACCATTTGCTCTCAATTATAACAAGCACTGACTGAGGCTTTCCGTGCGCCGGGGTCTGACTTAAGGACTTTACAAGCTTTCTCTCAATTAATCCTCACCACTAACCTAAGACATAAGTATCTTTTTACCCTCATTTAATGGATGAACACCTAGAAAGACTAAGAAATTTGCCCACAATTCAAGTCATTTAGTCAAGACTCTAGCCCAAGATGTCTGACCCTGAAGCCTAAATAGAACACTTCTCCTCCTGCCCTCACTTCTCTGGCTCATTGCTCCATCTCACCCACCTCCCTGACCTCAGCCTGTTTAACGCCTCGCCTCTCGGATAGAATCCAGACTCCCCACCAGAGCTCAGAAGGTGTGGTGGCCCGCCCCTCTCTCTTCAGTATCATCTCTCCCTACTTCTTCCTTCTCACATTGCATTCCAGCCATCTGAACCTGCTCAGCACTCCCCAGACACACTGAGCTTCCCCCACCTTCAGGCCTTCATATATTTCTTTCTTCTGGACCCTACAAGCCCTTTGTCTGTCTTAGTCCAACTCATCCTTTGAGAATCAACTCGGGCACCACCTGCTTTGGGCCTTCTTCCTCAACACTCAGGCTGGGTTAGGTGCCCCTCATTCTGCTCCCATAGTACCTGTGTCCAATTCTATTCCACCCCTGACCACATTCTGTTGTAGTACTTATCTTTCCACTTTCCCATTTTACCCTGACTGGTCTGTAAGGTATTCAAGAGTGGCGACTGTGTCTTCCTCATGTTTTGACCCCCATAGAACCTGGCATATAATATGAGCTCAATACATGTTTGCCAAATCAAGTCCTGGTTCATCAGCAGGTGTGAATAACCCAGTCATTTGTACTTAATGAAACTCAGTTCAGAGGCTGAAGTTTCTCCATGTATGTCCCCCAGAGGGGTTCATCTGTTTCACTTTCTCTACCACCCATCAAGCTATCATCAGTCCCTTCTAACAGATGGTTTTGCCATCAAAAGCAGAATGCAATAGATGGGAGATGGAAGTGGGCAGCCGTGGGCTCCCTCTCTGCCTCCTTGACTCAGCTTTCCATGTGATTCCCTCAGGAATTCCTGAGTCGGTGAACTCTTCACCCACCTGCTGCCTAAGGTATCATGAGAAAGTATTGCCAAGGAAACTGGTGCTGGGATACAGAAGGGCCCTCAACTGTTACCTGCCAGCAATCATGTAAGCACTTCCCTGCAGATATTTCTGTGGAGAGGGAAGGGGAAGCCAGGGCTGGAGTGGGATGCACAGAAGCAAGACGTCTCCATGCCAGAAGAAGGGGAGTAGGGTTAAGGGCTTGGGTTGAATCTCACAGGACTGGCCTGGCTTTAATTCTCATTTTGCCACTTATAGCTATGTGGCCCAATAAATGGCAGCCATAATGAAACCCAAGCCCAAGGGTCTAGGCTGCTTGGGGAAGGGGCCCAAAAGAAGGGATGATGAGGTCTAGAGGCCAGAGAGGGAGGACTTCTGAGGAGATCCAGATGGGGGCGGCCTAGGGAGGCAGTAAAGAGCATGAGGTAAGCCGCATGTGAGCTAGAAGTGGCAAGTATGGACTGGACCACCATCCTACTCCACGGCCCATGACAGTCTAACTCTGCCTCCACAGCTTCATCACCAAAAAGAAGCGAGAGATCTGCGCCAACCCCAAGAACAAATGGGTCCAAGAGTACATCGAGGACCCCAACCTACGTTTGCTACCCCCCGGGAACTCGGGCCGGGTTAAAACTATTAGATCCTAGAAAGGCCAACCCCAGCTCCTCAATTCTCCGTCATGATCAGGCCTGGGGTGGGGGTGGCGGGGCAAGGTTTGGGAAAGAAAGGTGTAACCATGTGAATACGCAAGCAACCTTGTGGTCTGAATGACTAGAGTCTCATTCAGAGGAGGCCAGTGATCCAAAAAGTAATCAAAAGTATTTTGAAAATTCTTTCAGTCTCTAGAAGAAATGCCAAAGGTGAGGGAAGTGGGCAGTGATACACTCTTAATACACAGAAAAACATCTTTCATATCCTTCTCCTTGCTCTGCTTTCAGTTCCTCACCTCACACCAATACACCAACCATTCTAAAGAATTATGTCCAGCTTCCGACCAGCCAGACCATTTTTAGCCTCTGACTCACTACGAGCCCCACAGAAATCTTGACTTTTCCTGTCCATCATTATCCCTTTTCTAGATCTCTTTTTTCTTCTATTATTCTTTTCTTTTAAAGCATAACTTTTTCTTAATAGGCCTGAGTGGGAACAGTCATAAGCTAATGATTTTTGTCCCTGTTGCAGAGGCTTTGCTAGATCCCCCATCACTACTTGGTCTTCCCCCGGGTGCCATGGATACAGACAGTGCCAAAACAAAAGAAGAAGTGTGACTCTCTAGCTCCCACACTAAGCTTTGCAGGGCAGGAAAAGGGCTTTAGACCAGGCTTGGGGTAAAAATCTTGGTCCAAAACTCAACCATCCGATAAATAAAATTTCCTTTATTGCCAACTTGATTCCTGGCTTCCTTGTCTCCTTTCTGCTAGGGTGGAAGAAACTTAATCTCAGTTTTTTCAGGGGCTTCTCCACATTCCCCTGAAAATTTTGTCAGCATTGGGGGCTGGAGAGTTTAGGTGGCACCAAGGCCAGACACATATACTCAATCTCCCCTTCTTACTACCCCTGTCTCCAGCTCAACAGCAGGGAACTGACTCAAACGAAATTCAATGTTCCCCCAAAATGTTGTTGTGAAGGTAAGACAAAATCAGGCAATTAAAGCTATATAATCAAGAGAAACAAATAAATTTGCTGAAGTGATCATTCTGAAAACTGGCCATTCCATGGCTTATATTCTGGTAAACTGACTCATAACTGCCCCCAGTGGCCCCCAGTGGTAATACGTGCATAAGCTGGCATCCCCACCTCAACTGAAGCTGATCTACTGGATGGACACTTGACCCCAGCTGGCCAGTCAGACTCTCAGAGAGATGAGATTTAGACCAGAGAGACACATACCAGTTGCTGCTAAAGCAGCATCCCAAGGAAAGAGGTCTATGAACTCTTGCACTGTAGTCCCTAGAGCTGCCCCGCTTCCTGTCCTCATTCCAGGCTTGAAGGTTTAGCTAGTCCTTCAGTTCCATGAGATGCTCCAACATTCTTCCCATGATTCCTTTCAGTTTTTTGTTTTTTTAATTCCCGAGGTAGCATGGTGTCATTTAGCACCTTTGGAATAACTTTTTGTTGGTTTAGGTCAGTTCTGGTTTGTGTGTGCATACCATTTTTCTTTTTTTTTGAGGAAGATTAGCCCTGAGCTAACTGCTGCCAATCCTCCTCTTTTTGCTGAGGAAGATGGGCCCCGAGCTTACATCTGTGCCCATCTTCCTCTGCTTTATATGTTGGACGCCTACCACAGCATGGCTTGCCAAGCAGTGCCACGTCCACACCTGGGATCTGAACCGGCGAATGCTCCAGGCTGCCAAAGCGGAATGTGTGCACTTAACCACTGTGCCACCAGGCCGGCCCCCAATTTTTTCATTTTTAAGTGTACAATTCAGTGGCATTAAGTACATTCACACTGTTGCACACCATCACCACTATCCACCTCCAGAACTTTTTCATCATCCAAAAGTGAAACTCTGTACCCATTAAACAGTAACTTCCCATTCCCCACTCCCTTAGCTCTTAGTAACCACTATTCTACTTTCTGTCTCTATGAATTTGACTACTCTGGCTACCTCATAACTGGAATTATACAGCATTTATCCTTTAATGACTGGCTTATTTCACTTAACATAATGTTTTCAAAGTTTATCCATGTTTAGCATGTGTCAGGACATCATTCCTTTTTAAGACTGAATAATATTTCATTTTATGTGTCTACTGCATTTTGTTTATTTAGTCATCATTCATGGACATTCGGGCATCCCCCTTTCTTTACATGAGCCAGAGTTTACAGATCTTGGTTTCTGTTACTTGTGCCAAAAGCACTTTAAATCATACAATGACGCATCAGTCACCGCGTTGGCCAGGCAGAGGCTCAGGGGCAGGTAACAGCCTAAGGCTCTGACCATCCACTTCCTGCCCATGTCCCTTCACAGAAGGCCAGAGCTACCTGCTCTAGTCCCTTCTGGGCTGTAAGCTCTTGCTCCTTGATCGAGGAATTTCTCTCCACCATCCTTGCTATCAAAGCTGAAAGGTTACAGCTAAATATGATCAAACTTCTCCCTCCAGGAGCTCACAGCCCAGGGAAGATAGAATCACTAACAAACACAATGTAGTCAGGCTCAGATCTTTGCTTGCAGAGCCCAGAGTGGAATGGAGGGGTGGCATGGCTTGGATTGACTCAGGAGCCAGAACTAGTTCAGCGTGTACACTGAAAGCAGCAGGAAGTTTCAAAGTCCTTCCTTAGCCAGCATCAAGGTCAAAATCAGGGAACCAGAGTTCAAAGGCCTAAAGGACAGGATGGGGCTGAAAACAGGAAGCACAGGCCATGGCCAGGATTCTAGCAAGCTGGAACGGAAATGTTGTTAGAATGGAAATTTTTTTTCTCTTTTTTGGTCCATGAGAGTTCAGGGTTAAGACGTCAGTCTGAAAACCTAATTGAAAGTCTATATACAAAGTCAAATCCCCATTCCCAGCACATAATATAAAGCTTGCCAGCAACTCCTAATAGTTCAAAACGGGAAGTACTTTTCTCAGGTGCATTCAATTGTTTTTGAAAAGGGCTATTCCTATCTTTTCAAGGTAGATAGATGCCTGGCTTTAAACACACCCACATACACACCCACACACACCCACACACACACACACACACACACACACAGAAAGGACCTCCTCATTCTGACACATAGAGATCTCCCAGCCCTGATCATCTTAAAGGGAAGACCTCACCCACGTAAACCTACACCCAAACGGCTTACGTGACTGTCAGCCTTGTGGAACATTAAGTGATCAATTGAGAGGTTGCGGAAAATCAGGCCTAGAATAGTGGGTCTTCTCACTCCTTTGTCAGAGAAAGCAGTAGCTCGGGGTGGTTGAAAGACCCACACAGCAACACAGGGAAACCAGGGTGGGACAGGAAAGGAAGAAAGTGAGGAAGCAACTCTAGTACAAAGAGCATTTTATCTGGTATCAAGAGGTCTGGTCGCACCATGAGGATTTGAACTAGATGGCCAGATGTCCTGAAGCTAGCTTCGGCAGGCCTGCAAGAAATGTTATTCAGCCTTCAGAACAGCCTTCTGAGACGGACCAGGTGAGCATGCATTTCCCTGGCATGAAACTACGTGTGGGTGCGCGTGCTTATGAGCAACCACTGAGAGTCAGCAGCTGCCTGACCTAGTGTTTGGGGGACACAGGTGATGCAATGGTTTAAAGGCTCCAAACTCAGACAGACAAATCTAGGTTCAGATTCCAACTCTGCCTCTTACTATGACGGTAAAACGTTGTTATTCTCTTAGCAGCTGGAAGACGAATCCCTCTCATGGAGGAAAAGGCTTTGTTAAGAAAATATACCAGTAACCCCAGTTAAGGCAGGAAACTCCCCCGGGACATGGTTACAGACTGGGGCCAAGACTTCAGGGGAAGGGGTGAAGCTGCTCTGAGTGAACCAAGCTGTTTTGCCTTTGAGAGCCAGAGCAGGGTAGAGAGAGGAGTGGGGGGAGCGGCTGGAGACTGCACAGTGAACGGCAGGACCTCCGTCCTCCCGGGAGCCCTCAAAAGTTCCACCAACTATTTAGCTCAAGTTCCACCAACTACACTTGATGTGAGTGGTCAGGTGGAAAGTGACGAGGGAGATAACTCCCCATTAAGGTTACATAGATGTGAGAAAGGGCCAGCACCCCCAGAACAAGGAAGTAGAGATTGAGAAACGTCAAGTAAGTCCCTAGGGATTCACAGAAGTCTTGTGGAAGCTTTGACTTCTCCTGGACTGTGAAGTTGAGGAAGTGGAAAAACTCCCAAGAGCCCTCAAGATCCAGAGACGTGATTGGATGGTTACTTTAGACAGGGTGGGGAGGAAAGGCCTTACTGTGGGGGTGTCGTGCAACCTGAGAGCTAAATGACTAGAGCGAATCAGCCATGTGAGGACCAGGGGAAAAAAACTTTCCAGGCAAAGGGCACAACAAGTGCAAAAACCCTGGGCAGGAACTAGCTTGACACACGGGAGCAGGATGGCAGGAGCGTGGAGGATGAGGAGGAGAGCAGCATGAGCAGCGAGCAAGGCCAAGCAGGTCAGGGGAACTTTATAAGCCAGAATAAGGAGTGTGCAATCTATTTCAAGGGAGGTGGAAAGCCAGTGGGGACTTTTGTAAGCAGCCAAGTGAGATCATTTGATTTATGCGTTTAATAAAATACTGGCTGCTGTGCAGACATGGATTACTGGGGGGCAAGGGAGACCCCTGCAGCAGTCCAGGCTACAGATATGGTGGCTTGGACCATGGAGGAAGTGGTGGCGGCAGAGGAAAGTGAGCAGATTAGGGAACAGTTTGGGGGATAGAATTTAAAAGATGTACTGAGAAAGATTTGGGCTTGAGCAACTGGTTGGATGTTGATGCAATTTATAGAAATGGGGAAGTCTGGAAAAAGCAGGTTAGGGGGTAGAATCAGGAGCTCTATTTGGGTCATGTTAATTTGGGGATGCTTGTTAAGTATTTATGTGGCCGTGCTGAGTAGGGAGTTGGTTGTGTGAGTCAACAATGCCAGGAAAAGGTCAGGCTGGAGACAGAAATCCATGGGACCAGATGGTGTCAGCTGAGGAGAGTGTGAAATGGGTAATGAGGTTATGGGCTCAGGAGCATTCAAACAGTTAAAAAAAGAACAGAGCAGGAATAACACGTGAATGGAATGGAGGAGTGGCCAGTGAGATAGCAAGAAAACCAGAAGAGTGTGGTAACCTGGGAACCTAGAGAAGAAAATGATTCAAGAAAGAAGGAATGGTCAAATAGATGAGTGTTGCCAACAGATGAAGGAAGAAGAGAAAAATGGCCATTGGATTTGGCCCCTGAAGGTCATCAGTGACCTCAAAAAGAAAATTCTCATCAGAGAGAGAATGGGGGTTGTGGAAGTGGGGAGCAGGACTCTACACAAGCGACTCTTCTAAGAACGTTTTTGTGAAGGAAAGCAAAATTTATGGCAGGAGCCAGAAGCAGGTATGGGTTCAAGAAGGATTTTTTTTTTTTTTTGAGGACAATTAGCCCTGAGCTAACTACTGCCAATCTTCCTCTTTTTGCTGAGGAAGACTGGCCCTGAGCTAACATCTATACCCATCTTCCTCTATTTTATACGTGGGACGCCTACCACAGCATGGCTTTTGCCAAGCGGTACCATGTCCGCACCTGGGATCCGAACTGGCAAACCCCGGGCCGCCGAGAAGTGGAACATGCAAACGTAACTGCTGCACAACCAGGCTGGCCCCTCAAGAAGGATTTTTAACACTGTAAGAATTTAGAGCACGTTTGTCTGTTGATGTGCAAATTATTCCACCTCTCCAAGCTTCACTTTACTTTGTTATAAAACAGAGGCCAAAACACCCATGATTGCAGGTTATTAGGAGAACCACACCAGTTAACATACATAAAGTGCCCAGTACCTTGCCTGGCTCACAGCAGAGATTCAGCACTTATGGGCACCCTTCCCAGAGAAAGGCTGCTTGATCCCAGCAGGCTATCACTGGTAAAGGCAAGATGACCATTCTCAGTTCCCACATTGCCTATTACAACAGAGAAGGAGAAGCTGGTAGGAAAGGAACCAAGTCAGGAGTGGCAGGATCACGGAATCTTCTGGAGCGCAGTTACCTTCATCCTAAGCTCACACCCAGAGCTTCCCCTTCTCTCCCCCTTGCATTCTTCCGAAAAATGAGTCCTCCCCTCCAGACTCTATAACATGGGGTTTCTCATCTGAAACACAGGACCCAGATCACTTGAGTGACTATTTTCTCAATTTTCCCAAGGATGATGCATAACTAGTATCATTCATTACATCCAAATTACGTCTTCAAACCCAGTTGAAAAAGTTTGCCTTATAGGACAGGGACCACCACTTCTAATTTACCCTGCTCCCACCCAGGGCCCTGGGCACCTGCTGGGCTTTCTAAATGTCTATTCATGAAATTCACACAAAGGCCTTGGGATGACAGGGGGTGCCTTCAGAAGCCAATGTGATGGAGCCCTTCTGGCCGCAAGTCAGGGTATCAGGGCCAGGAACTGTCACCATGGAGGTGACATTTTAAGCGGGTCCTGGAGGGTAAGAGTTTGCAGCCGCTGAAAAGCAATGCTAGTCTAACTTGCTTAGGAAAATTAGTGGGCAGCACCACCCCGTGGTTAAAAACCATAATGACTAGTCTCTGTGTGGTTCCTTAAAAGGCTCGCACACTTGGTTGTGTCTGAGAAGGAAGATGAATTTATACATAAGCCCAGCTGCAGAGATGGCCCCTCCCCGTGCTCACCCTTCCCACCGCTCCCTGATTTCTCCCCTGTTGCAGGGAGCTGAGGCTTTCAGTCCACACAGAGGCAGAACAGATAAAGATCCTGCTCTCAGAGAGCTTACTTTTTAGTGGGGAGAAAGAGGCTATCCACAAATATATGTAACATCAGGTAGCAATGAGTTCTATAAAGAAGAATAAAGTAGGGTAAAGGTGATGGTGAGGAGTGCAAAAGACAACTTTGCACTATTTGATAGGACCCACCACGAAGAACAGCTAGACTTACACTTGTCACCTTAGGTTCTGCTTCCAGCCTGGAGGACTGAGCACCTAACACACCTAACAAACTGATCATTCTGCAAATAAAAGCTATAAACTCTGGAAACAATTTTTAAAATACAGTGGAGACCTTGAGATACTGTACAAAAGCAGGCCAGTTTTAGAGCAGCATTGAAAATAGGAGCGAGCAACAGGCATGGGTGAGCTCCTAATTTCTGTGGCTTTGGTCTGAGGTGAGCTGCAGTTGCTGTGAAGAATGCTGTCGGCTAAAACTCTAATAAGAAACTTTGTGGTCTTTCTGGCCAGATGAACCAGGGCAAGGAGCTTGAGGCACTAGTGGCCACTGGAGAGGGAGATGGAGCCCAAGACAGAAAAAGATCAGCACAAGGGATCCCCAAATTCTTTGTGTAAACTTAGCCCAAGCTTCTAGCCCTGACCCCTGAACCATACATACTTGTGGAAAACTGAAAGCAACTTGCAGCTGAAACTGACAGAATTGAAGTAAGATCTAAGTCGCCATCCACCTCAGTCATGAAATTTCGCAGTTTGAATCTAAGTCAATAGCTTGCTAAAACAGAAACAGCAACACTCTTCAGAGCAGGGTGGTGGAATCCAGAGTCTCCACAACACGACGTTCACATTGTCCGAGACACAATCCAAAAGTACTCAACACATGAAAAGCCAGGAAAATGCAACCCAGTCTCAAGAGAAGAGACAGCAATAGATGAATCAGATCATGGAATTACCAGACAAGGACTTTAAAGCAGCTATTACAAGTGTATTTAGTGAGGTAAAGGAAAATATGTTCATAAAGAAAGCAAAGAGAAAATCTCAGCAGAGAAATAGAAATTTTTTTTAAAACAAGTGGAAATTTTAGAGCTAAAATTGCTCTTACAAAATAATGTTAAAATCTATGGGAAATTTAAAAATTCACTGGGTGAACTTAATAACAGAATGGAGATGACAGAGGAAAGAGTCAGTGAAGTTGAAGATACATTAATAGAAATTCTACAATCTGAGTAAGAAAAAGAAAAAAGATTAGAAAAGAATGAACAGAGCCTCAGGGATCTGTAGGACGACTTCAAAAGCTCTAACATATGAATACTTGGAATCCAGAAGGAAAGGAGAGAGAAGGGGGTTAAAATATATATATATACATTTAAAGAAATAATGCTAGAAAACTTCCCAAACTTGGTGAAAGGCATACATTTACAGATTCAAGATCAGCAAACTTCATTCAGGATAGATTCAAAGCAATCCATGTTTAGCTATATCAAAGTCAAACTACTGGAAACAAAAGATAAAACCGTGAAAGCAGGAGAGAAAAATGATGCATTACATACAGGAAAACAATTAGAATGACTGACAACTTATCAGAAACCACAGAGACCAGAACACAGCGAAACAACATCTTGAAAGTGCTAAAAGAGAACTTGTCACCACAAGTGAAATAAGGTATGTCTGATCACTAAGAGTCTTCTGCGCCGGAACTGGAGGTATAGGAATGGGATCTCGCTAGCAAATGCCTTCTCCAGCTGTTTCTTCTGATCCGTGCACTCATTAAATAGACTGCTTTTATATATGCTCACAGTTAACAGTAGTTAGTTCAGCTAAGTACTATTAAGTACATGCCAGAAAGCCAAGGAGAAATTATATTAAATAGGCTGTAAACTATTGAAGTTGGTCTGAAGACATGATTCTGCAGAGAAGCCTCTAGGTCTTGTGTGAGAAACAATCAAGAGGACTGCGTGCATTGGAATTAAGACTCTCAAACAAAAAGGAAAAGCAAATGTTGTCCCCAGCCTCTAGGGGATGTGTCCAAGGGAGACAGGAAGCTCACTCTGGGAAGAAAATTGAGATATAGGACTAGTTAGATGGGGGGGGGGGGGGGGGGGGGGGAGGGGGTCTTTTGAATATAACACTGGGTTATCTAATTTGTCTCCTAACTGGACCCTAGGAGAGCCTCTCCCCAGAAAGGGGATTGAAGACTTTGAGGATGCTAGAAGAAAAGTTGAAACAGCAATAAGTGAGAGCCTTTTTTCATCTCTACAGGGGTATGCACCATGGCATCAATAATTCGGTGAGATCAGCCTTAGCTCTGGTAGGAACAACAGCTAACTTCAGTCACCAAGAGCCAAAATGCAGAATGGCAATAGCATAGGAAAACCAAATCAGCCAGAACCCTTCTCAGAGGGAGGGAGGGAAAAGTGGACCCCAGACTCTCTTAGCTGGGAGACTGAGCATCCGAAATGACCATTGTGTACAGCCATGATTGATCTCTCTATTCTCAGGCTACACACCCAAGAAATAGTTATCCAGGCAGAATACCAGTGTTATAAAAATATGATTACATTTTAAAGCCTTTTGAGGATCCATAACATAATTCATGAAAGCAAAACAGGTGGTCTGTCAACATGAAAAAATCATCTTCAAATCAAGAGTTCACCACAAACCCTACTGTACCTGAGGGGTCAGGTCAACACATCTAGCCCTGATGCATTGCTCATCCTGTAAACCTTTTAAGGAAAACCAAGGACCGAGCCACCTACCCCTTCAGGCCAGGCTCAAATATCAAAGATCATACAGTTTGTCAGGCAGACTTATACACAGAAGTCAGAAGTGTGTGCCTTGCCTCCACAGCACAGGCAAGGTGGAGGCCAAATAACCATATAATGCTTTCACATACATCTCTTGTAAGAAGGCAGTGTGGCACAGTACAATGATCATAGATTTTACAGTCATACATATCTCAATTCAAATCTCAGCTCCATCACTAGCTAGATGTGTGTATCAATTAGTTATTGCTGCATAACAAACAACCACATAACCTCGGTGGCATTCAACAGTAAGTATTTATTTAGCTGGCTGAGGGTTGGATCATCTGGACTGAGCTTGGCTGAAGCAGCTGAGCTCTGCTCTGTCTATAAAGCCCATATGATAGAGACTACCAGAAACACACTATAGTCCAACAAAGTTAGGTTTATTCAACTTGCTGCAAAAAACGACAGTGCACAACAGATAATAGGGTAAGAAAGTGGCTTTCTGTACGGTTTTGGCTTTTGTTGAATGCATCTGAGGAGGGATTAGAAGCTGGGATTGGTTTAGCAACGGGGTGTTCCAGTTATCTCTGTTCAGGGAGTGAGAGGAATGTATTAAAGCTGGGGAAGTCATCGGTAAGAAAGAATAATCACTCAGGAAGGGGATTTTACAACATATTTTAAGCCGTAATGTGACCATAGGGAAACCTAGTGTGACCATAGTGTTTGCTGTTGGTTTGCATCTTGCCTTATCTGTCTATTATCACAGTCTGATTATTAACAGGGCTGATTTTTACTTTCTTAGTTCTGAGCTGATATTTACTCTCTTGTGTCTCTCTTCTTCCTGGGACCCCTGGGCTAGCCCAGGCATGTCCTTTAATGGCAATGGCAGAGGCATAAGAGCCTCGATCCCAATTGCGCATGCACTTGTCAAGCCTCTTCTTGGTCTCATCTGCTAAGATCTCATTGGCGAATTCAAGTTTCATGGTTGAGACTTGAGTCAAGAGATGAAAAACTACACCACAAAGTCACATGGCAAAAGATGTATTAGACAAATGCGAGAGGGGAGTGAAGAATTAAAACGATAACCCATTTTACCACAAAGCGTGATCCTGGGCAAGTCCGTTACATTCTTAGTTTCATTTTCCTCCAACTGTGTAATAGTATATAGTTGTGGAGGATTAAATAAATTAATAGATACAAAGAACGTATTTCTCCTTTGATACTCACCGTCATCCTAAAATAAGTTCCCTGTGTTTCAATGCCTCTTCTCCTGCCTTAAACAGCCTACATATATGAATCCCAGGAAAAGACAGTTTAATGAGGAAACCAAGACTCAAAGAGGTTGAGTAACTCACCCGGGCTCACACACCTGGTCAGAGGAGGAACACACCCAACTCTCTCCAAAGCTCTCTTCAAAGCTTCCCCTGAACTCCACAGTTTCACAATGAAGTCACAGGCTGCCGTGCCTGGAGTTTGGGTTGAAAAGGTAGTCTGGGGCCTGATTGTCAAGACTTTTGAATGGCATGCAAAGGGAGCTTAGTTTTTTATGAAATAAGGAGTTATTGAAGGGAAGCTTTGGAGTCAGAAAAATTGGGGTTCAATCATGTTCTAGTACTCTACTGCTATAGAACAACTCACCCCAAAACTTGATGGTTTGAAACAACCACTTATTATCTATCATAGGTTTTGTGGGTTAGGAATTCAAGAAATGATTGGCTGGGAGCTTCTGGGTTGGAGTCTCCCATGTGGTTGCAATTAGATTCTCTTTCTTTCTCTCTCTCCCCAGCATGGCAGCCTCAGGGTAGCTACACTTCGAAGGCTCCCAGAGCCAGTATCTCAAAAAGAACAGCAAGAAGCTTCATAACCTTTTCTAATCTAACCTCAAGAGTCAGTCCACATCTATTTGTTGATACAGTCATGAAGGTCTGCTCAGGTTCAAGGACAGAGGACATACTCTCCACCTCTTGATGGAAGAAACATCAAAGAATTTACAGACATGTTTTTAAGCCACCACATCTGTAGAATAGGAAGAATAATAACATCTATCTCAGGAGAGTTGGTGTGAGGCTTAAGTGAGGTGAAGTATACCTGGCACACAGTATATTATCGTAACTACAGTCCTATGTGACCCTCGGCAATTTGATTAACCTCACTGTGCCTGTGTGTCCTCACCTACAAAAAGGAATTACTGATTGTACCACCACCAAACAGCTGTAGTAGGGATTAAAGGAGATGATTCATTTAAAGCACTTAGCATGGTGCCTCCCACATGGTAAATTAAAGCTCAATAAATTTCTATTTTTGTTTTTAATAACCATTATTTATTAGAGTTACTATTATTATTATCATCGAGAGTTTTCACTGACTTCACCACAAAGGAGGAGGAGGAGAAGGAGGAGGGGGAGGGGAAATAATGCTGAGCATTACAGACGAGTAGAGAGCTGATGGTTCTCAGCCAACTAGGCAGGTAGGTATGAGGAATGTCATAGAACTAGTCCTCCCCCCACATCACTACATCCTACCTATAGGCTGCCCTATAAGGCGAGACAGACACTGGAACCAGGCCTTGCCTCAAGGCCAAAAGTGAAGTGCTGTTGGGCTGCCAAAGGATGATGTCCAGGGATTAACAAGGCTGAACCTTTGCTCAAGCAGAGAGCCCCAGGGGCCAAGCTGAGCATAGCCCCACAGAATTTCTGGGCAGGAGATACCCAAGACCAGACAGACCAGCAATACCAGGCACATCTGCCCAGGGGACAACCCAGTTGGGGGTCTGAGTCTGCAGTCCAAGCTCCTGGAAGTCAGTGCCAAGAGCAAGGCCAGTTCTTGGTCTTTAAGGAAGTTTCGGGAACCACTCAGACACTAGGATATTATAACTGGAATGAGACCAGAAGCCCAGTCCTGCAAAATGGTATACACCCTTGGTGGATGGATGGGGAGACACGGGGGAAAGACTCAGGCTTGAAATTCAGGGAAAGACAGAACCTTAGTCCTCTCAGAACAGACAGTGGAAAACAAGAAACAGGAACTCAAAACCAGGTCAAAGTAGGACCTATGTTCTTTTAACTGGAACCCATGGCAAGAGAAAGGAGAACACAGGGAACAGTAATCATTGCTATTTATTGAGCACCTTTTATGTGCCAAACATGGTACTAGGGACCCGGGGGTGAGCTGTGTGACTTGGAAACCAGGGACAAGTGCTGCGGAATTGCACCCAGGGTCCAACTTTAGAAAGGCCCCCAAGCCCCTAGCCATCCTCAAATCAGCCTTAATTTGCTCACCAAGTAGCAACCGAGCCTGCAGGTAGAAATCAGCAATCTAGCTGTGGGAGGTCAGGATGAGAGGTGAAGGCGGGGCAGGATGACTTTCATTGCCCCTCATATCATACTTTGTACATGGCTATGACTTTGAACCTCCTCAGGTGCCATGTCTGTGATGAAAACATAACAACGAAATCTTTCCTGGTGTCATCTTTAAATTACATTTGCAGATCATTTCGGCGTTGAGAAATGTAATAATCTTCATCATCAAGATGGGTATAATTTAAATTCCAGTTGCATCAATAGCACAGTGCCTGTTATCTGACAAGCAGATCTTCAATTTAGATACAACCAGTGTTGAAACTCAGCCAGTTCCCTTATCTGGAGCTGCTGTAGTTTTGATGCATAAGAATAAATTAAAATGCAGCCAGCTCCTTCTCTCCAGCGAATGTCGTTAAATCACAGGAAGTCTGCCCACAGAATTCCCATTGATCAAGCTTCTGGCCTAAGGCTGATCTAACCTGAGGGTGATACAGTAAGATGAAAACACCAATTATCCCACCAGCTGGCACCAGAGTTCTTCTTTATAAAAGAATTGTTCTTGTTTAGAAAAATACTTTGAAAGGTCAATTAAAGAGTGAATGGACATAGAATTAGAACATAGGTTGGAAGGGGGAAAAGAAACAAAAGCAAAAACTAAACTCTTCTGCATACAAAGTGAACAGGAAGTTGGGAAGGAGGAAAGCAAAGAGGAGAGATGGCTGAGGAACAAGAGAAAAGACAAGGCCACATGGAAGGAAACCAGTCAGCAGAATGAAAGTCCAAGTGACAGAGAGACCAGAGGATGTCTAAGACCAGGGATGTCTACTATTTCATTCAAGGTTGTTTGCACTGCTGCAATATAAACCATCTAACTTCTCCCCAAAGCTTCCAGGGAAGTCTGATATGTCCCTACGCCATTGCTGGTGCTGTTAGAGCTGGGATGGTAGAGGGAAGTGTGCCCTATCCCACATCAACCACTCACAGTGAATGTGGACAGTTTTGTGTCTGCCCAGCAGATGGTCCTAATGGGATTCTCTGTCTCCAGGTTACCTTCCACAGATAAGAGATTGGTCCAAGAGGTAGACACACAACCCACACAGAGCTAGACCAAGTCCCTCCCTGAGGTTGATAATAAACACTTAGAAGAAAGAAGCTTGCTCTTTACTGGGGTTGGCTGGACTAGAATGATGAAAGTCTCAAACACTGGGTGGCTTTGTTCCTTCCTCCCACCTCTGCATAAAGGAAGCCCATCTTCAGAAGAAGAAAACCAAGCAACCCACAGAAGAAGCAGAGATGAAAAGTGGAGTGCAAGAAACCCCTGATGACATTGTTTGAGCCTCTAGATCAAGCCAGATCTGAAGCATGAAACTTCTTGCATTTTCTAGTTACGTGATTCATTAAGTTTCCTTCTGGATTAACCCATTTGAATTAGATTCCTGCCACTTTCAACCAAGAATTAATAGGCCTTTCCACTGATGTCCAGGTGGAGGTAGCAGGATCCTCTTGAGAGGAGATGAGAGTAATTATGGATTATGCAGGATTGCCTGGAGAGGCCAGGCTTGAATTTGGCATTTAAATGAGGGTGCCTGAGAGCAGAAAGTTTCAGAGAGAAGAGGTGTCCATATCTGTCACAGTTCAGTCTCATCCCAGCCTCTGCAGATGCTCATTCCTCCCCAGTGTTGCCTGGGGGTTGCCCGTAGGATGTGCCCCACTGTTTAATGGGGTCCAGAAATAGTTGTTTGCTACCCTAGGACCCTCAGAAGCTCTTTGATGTCCCTAGAAGGCCATCCTGCCTGTCAGGCACTCTTTGACAGGGCCTCGTGGGGACAGGAACCTCCCAAGTGAAGTCCTGTTCTCCAGTCCAGCAGCCAGGGCCCACTTCGCCAACTCAGTCCAGCCAGTCCCTTCCAAGTCAACCCCTGCTTCCCTGCTTTGAACTGGGCTCAGAACCAAGATGACTCCTGTCCTTGAGCATCCTTGTAAGTAACTACAACTCCAGCTCTAGATCCCCAGCCCCTGGGAGATCTGATTAAACTTGGCACAACCCCAATGCTACAGCCTTGTGAAAGTCCAGAGCCCTTCCCATCATTTCCTTCTGATCCTTTGACTGTTTTCTCCCTCTACAATCTCCCTCACCCATCAGGAGCCCCATATAAACTCAGCAGCAGGGATCACCTTGCTGGAGCTCCTCCTCAGCAAACCAGTTTCTCTCCCTGCCCCTTGCTGGTGGCTCCAGGAAAGAAGGCAGGGCCAATCCCTCCTCATAAGGGGGAAGATAAGATGTAGAGACAGGTGGAGAACTTGGAAACCCTCCCCCTTCCACCCCCAGAGGACTGGGAAGAAGAGTAGAGGGCAGGAGTCCAGGGAAAACAAGCGGATAGCATCATGTCATGAAGTTCTCTCTTCAGCAAAGAGGTTGGAGGGAAACCTGAAATCAGAGAAGCTTGTGTTCAGCTTTAGTGATTATGACGTAGCCATACTTTGGAATACTACACAGCAATGAAAAAGAGCAGACCACTGATAAACACAATATGAATGAATTTCACAGACATGATTTGGAGCAAAAGAGTCAGACTCATAGCAGTACATGCAATATGTGTCCATTTACTTGAAATTCAAGGAGAGTCATTGAGGGATGGATAGTCACCACAAGAGAACATGAGGGAAACTGCTGGGGAGCTGAGAATATTCTTTACCTAGATCCAGGCGGTGGTTGCACAAGTATATACATGTGTAAAAATTCATCAAGCTATAAGATTTGTACACATCATTCTATGTAAGTTATACTTAAATAAGTTTTTTAAAATAAGGAGCTCAGGGTTTGGAAGACCAAAGGAGTGGGAAAGCAGAGACAGAATTTTGTACTGCTCCCTTGGAAACCATGTGTCCATGAGGGAAAAGGCAGCTGGGATTGTGCAGAGGGGGTTGATGTAACCAGACCTGATTGTCCAGCTATAGTCTACTGCTCCCTAGCAGGGTATGTGTTTTTTGTTTTGGTTTTGGTTTTTTTGGTGAGGAAGATTGTCCCTGAGCTAACATCTATGCCACTCTTTCTCTATATTGCACGCGGGACACTGTGACAGCACAGCTCCATGAGTGGTGCGTAGGTCCACACCTGGGATCCGAACCCGCGAACCCCAGACCGCCAAAGCACAGCATGCAAACCTAACCAATATGCCACTGGGCCGGCCCCTAGCAGGGCATTTTTTAAGTGGTAAAATGGATATAGGGAGGAGGTAGAGAAATGGTCCTGGGTGTAGAGGGACATTACCCTCTTAGGGACTAACTCGGGTTCCCAAATATGCACGTATGCAAATGCAGAAGAAACCGCTCGTGGGAGTTACCAGTGGGTAAGGGAGTGCTATTGGAAGACAAGCTTCCATGCTTTGTTCTCTGGTAGGATATTTTGACGTCTTTCCCTGTTTTTATCCCCTCTTCCCTTCCCTCATTCAAGCAGATAGTCCGCACCATGCATCTCCACCCGTCTCACAGGAGCGATGAGGGCAGAGAACAAAACTGTGAGTCTCTTTGGCTTGTGTGTTCTAAAAGCCTAAGCCCTCTACAGAAAGCATAAAAGAGGATTCAAAGCATATCTTTTCAACGTCTTCACCAGAATTACTAAGGAGCGTGGATTTCTTCCAAGCCAAAGACAGTCCTGGTTTGGGCTGGAAGGAGGCAGGTGCCACATGCACGTCCCAGCAACGCTGCCAGGAAGCAGGGAGACCCTGAAGAGGAAGGCTGTGGAGAACATTGAGGCAGATGGGCCAGGGCAGCCCTGGGGAAGGTTTCCACGTCCTCGAGTACGACCCCAAACTATCAGAATGCCGCCAGACCACAGGCCACACCAACCCCAGGGAAGATGGCTTGGCAGTAACCTGTGGCGGCAGATCATCACATAGGCCCCCCAAACACCTAGCATACTCCAGAAAGGCAGAGATTAAAGTTTCACATCAAGCCAGCAACAGGACAGGATAAGAGTGTACATCAGATTAAGTTATAAGCATAAAGTTTTCTTCCCTATAAACCTTAGGTTGTCACATAGATTTTAGCTATTCTAGGTACTTCTACATTATTTAAATCTGTTAGAATGATTTGAATCTTTTCCATGTTTGTGTTTTACTTACATAATTTTCATTAATTTCTTGTTACCCTGTGTCCCTGGTGTGGAGATCCACGAAGGAGGCAGGAGGCAGCTGAGGGTGTTCCCACTGTGGCTTCCCTGTAACTCTGGTCTGACCACAAACTCCCTTGACCCCATCCTGAGGCTGAACCACAGTGGGACCACTAGCAGCCTCCTGTGGAGCTGGCCGCAGGACTGGCGGGGTGCCCACCTGCCTCAGTTCTTCCCTTTCTGCAGAACAGAGTCCTTGCCAGCCCCCAGGGTGGGGAGGAGTCTTTTCCTCTCCAGCCCAGCTCCAGAAATCCCCCACTGAGTGACAAGCCCCGGGCTTACTCAGTGTTGTCTGCCTACATCTCACAATGGCAGGAGGAATGACTGTCTTCACAGTCCTGCCTGGGAGCACAAAAGTGGAAATTCTGAGTCATGAAAGTGCCTCCACTTCCCCTTTTCTAGCTAGAGTTCTCCTCTGTCACTTCCTAAGGAGCATCAGTTTCCAAACCCATTTCCAACCCCGCAACCTTATCACAGCCCAGCTCCAAGGAGTAAGAGGTGGGGCAGTTGGAAATGAAAAGGGAAATAACACTCACTGAACATCTTCTATGTGTCAGGCACTTTACACCTGTCATAGCCATATGGCATGTGAGAAAATCTTGGAGAGTTCAGAGAGTTTAAGCAACTTGCTCCAACTCACACAACTATTAAGTGACCAAGCCAGGATTCAAATCTATGTCTGATTCCAAGGCCCCTAAATGGGACCTGACAGTGCCTGATCCAGCCCTCCCCATGGTCCCAAAGGGCCGTCTTCATAGAATCTACACTTTCAGCTTAGCTTCTAGGTGTACTAGCTGAGAAAGGTCTTATGCCCCCACTGCCCGGTCTCTCTCTTTCCCCGTTTCCAAGGCCCCAAGAGAGGAATCTTATTGGTCTATCTCATCTTTTTAATCCAGACCACACAACTGTTGGCCAATCCTTCTATTGCAAGCACCTGCAACTCTGCCTGAGGGCCTTCCCAGGCTGCAGGGTGGCCTAAACACAGCAAGAGGGGAATGCTGGGGAGTTCACCCTGAAAGCATCCCTCAATCGACGATAGACAAGCATTGGTGGGCAAATCAGTCCACTATGGCCCCTCAAGGAGACTACTCTGAGACATGCTCAACCACAGTCTCCCAGATGTCCCCCAAGGTCCCCAGCAGGGTTGAGCCTGAGTCGCCCCATTACGATGGAAATCTGCTCACTAAAGAACCCTGCCATGGCTTCTTTCCCTTGTATGTTTCATTTCTCTGTTTCCATACTGGAACTTCCTGGAATCACCTCCCAGTAAACTACTTGCACTCAAATCCTTATGTCAAGGTCTGCCTCTGGGGAATCCTAACCCAAGAATGGTGTGAGAGAAAGAAAAGTCAAGAATAACTCCTAGGTTGCTGCCCTGACCAGTGGAGCTTCATCATTTTCGTTTAGGCAGCTGCATGCTCTGTACTGAGCACTAGCCATATGCCAAGCATGCGGCTGGGCCTGAGACACAGAGTGTGTCAACTCACTCTCCTGGCCACGCTATGGAGTATAGTATCATCCCCACAGCACCAACACGGAAACAGGCTCAGAAGAGTTAGGCCACTTGCCCAGGGTCAGACAGCGAGTAAGGGGTAGAGCTGGCTTTCTAGAGCAGGAGGTGAGAGAGGTGGAGAGTCCACGCTGCTTTGGCTTGGCTGCCCAAACTATGGGGTCAAGATGATCCCTGTGACCAGCCTCCCACTCCCAACTGGAAAGTTCCCATTTCTTCAGAGGACAGATTCTTAATGATATCAGTATTCACCTTTGCACTGATGGGGAAAGCAGAGGTAAGAGAGAAAAGAAAGAGACCAACAGTACAGAGGTGGGAGAGAATAACCAAAATCACGACGGCTATTTTGTAGCGTGCTCACAATGTGCCAGGCACTGTTAAATTCTTTATATCATCTCACCTAACCTCCCCAAAAAGCCTCGAGGGAAGAATTGTCTAATATCACACCCCCACCCCCCGGTTTAACAGAAGAGTGAAGGACAAGTTCTACAGAACAATAAAGAGAAAATCCAGCCACCCTGACACCCGTGGGCCTGGGTCCAGCCCCATCTCACTCTGACTCAACCTCAGCCTCTATGTTTTCCATTTCTTTTCTTTCTTGCTTTCTTTCACAGTTCCACAGAAAGTAGGATGTATTTCCTGCCTGGTCCCTGGGGGGAGATTAAGCCTTACTAAGAGGGTTGAAACAATCACGGGACAGCTCCCAACTGTCAGAGGCTCCCTCCTGTTTCAGAAGCACTAATGAAGCTTTGAAGACAGAAATGCTGGTGGTCTGAGTGGCTGCAGCACTGATGCTGGAAAGCAGCCTGTGTGTCTGCAATATGAGAGGGTGGTTTTGTGGCTGGAGGAGCGTGTGTATAAGTGACAGTGGGGGTGGCTCTTCAGCATTTATCATGTCATATTTTCAAAAATTTACATGTGACAACATAGCTATACAAAAAAAAAAGTGGCTCTCTTTATTTTCGGGAACGGATCTCACACTGGAACATCCATTCCCACCAATGGTGGAAGAAACACTGGGAAACCATCTCCTCTGGAATAAAGCATTCACACTTCAAGTAAATATCCACGGCCAATGTGAAGTTCAGACTCCTTGTCAGGGGTGTTTCTTACTTCCCAACACGGCTTCAGCATGCAGAGGGCACTTAAGCAGCCTTGTGGCCCTGGTTGGGGGTGAGGGACACAGTTCTCATCCTGCTGGCATCAGTTGAGGTCACGTTGAGATGCGACTCATCTCACCTTGCCTCTGAACCCTCTTGACTGCCTCAGTGCCACAGCTGGGGAAACTTGTGGTCTGTTCTCTGGGTGTGGCCAGGGCCCGTGGTCCCTCACTTGCTGCCACTGTCCCACCCAGTTCTCACCAGCCTGAGTCTCAGCACATCCTCTATTCTTTTTAAGTTACACACTCTGCAGCCTCTGCTATAGAGTCATCCAGAGCCTCACCAGAATATCCAAAAAAATTGTCCCGTTCCACATCTCAGATACTGCAAGCTGTCAAGAGTCTCACGCCACCCACAACCCCAAGGAGAAGTGAAGGCTCGTGTCATATCCTGCACCTCTCCCTCCAAGTCCCAGCTTCCACTGAATTCTCTGTTTCTTCACATGCTGCTTCACCCCATGTGGGTCAGGGCCCTCATTTCTCCATTCCCCCAGAGCAACAATGACGTAAGTTTATTGGGTGTCAACAGATGTTTACTGGAAATTTGGGCAAAAGATGTGTTCTGAATGTAGCACAGAATAATTCAGGTGAGAACTTGAAATTGGGTATTAGCCATAAAAATCCCTGCCTTAAAAATCCATTGGCAACTCCCTGCCAGAAGAAATTACTCTCTCCCTGGCATGATTTTCTTCCCAAGACCTGGGAACCCAGAAAACGTCCTCTCTTCTCCCTCACAACCCCATACCAATCCTCACCATGAACAACTCCCAATCTTACTTTTCTTTTTTTTTTTCAAGGAAGATTAGCACTGAGCTAACATCTGCTGCCAATCCTCCTCTTTTTGCTGAGGAAGACTGGCCCGAGCTAACATCCGTGCCCATCTTCCTCTACTTTATATGTGGGATGCCTACCACAGCATGGCCTGCCACGCGGTGCCATGTCCTGGGATCCGAACCGGCGAACCCCGGGGCCGCTGAGAAGCCGAACATGCACATTTAACCGCTGCACTACCGGGCCTGCCCACCGATCTTACTTTTCTTATGCAGAACAATTTAGCCCTCTCTAGGCAATATAGATAGGGGTGGGATGAGGTATGGGGTCTCCCCTTTTATAATCCAACATTACCACTAAGCATTTTTTTCCCCTAAACCAAAGAGTAATTCCCTCCCTAAGAAGATTTTTGCCCTCATTTTAGACCAGACAGCTCAGCTTTAGCCAGCTCTACTAAAACTGGCTGAGTTCAGTAGTAGTCAGTTCATTCTACAGATGAGGAAACCATCTAGCAAGATCAGGCAGTTTCTTGAGTTTTCACAGCTTAGACAGCAGAAGCTAGAATCTGAACGGAAGCTTGTGCAACTCCAAGGCCTGTGCTGTTAACACTACACAACACCCTCTGTCAGAGGAGATAATGATCTACCCTTCCTTTCCCTGGGGATCAGATGTCACTCTTCCCTTTTGGAGGAAGGCATGTAACGCTGTGTTTTTGGTGTCAAAGTGTGATTCTAAAAGCCCACTTCCCTGATGGGGCGAAGGGTGAGGTGCGGGGGCTGGGGTAGGATGAGCCACCGGGTGAGTCATCCCACCTCAGGGAACCCCACTGAGCAGACCTGGAGCTCTCACTGGGCTGAGGAATGAAAGAGCCTTGGGACCAAAACTCCATGGGAATTCTCCCCAGACACCTTGGCACATCCCGCCTCACTTTTTATAAATAGATCAGATATGTGCATGATACAAAATTCTAAAGATAAAAAGTGATACAGAATGAAAAGGAGGTCTCCCTCCTACACTCCTCCCAAGGCCTCTCTTCTATTACCCTTCCTAATGGGAAGGGAAGGGAACTGTTACCAGTTTCCTATGAGCCTCCAAAAGAGGATCTATGCATTTACAAGAATATACGAGTTTACCCTTCCTTTTACGCACATGTGGCGTACTACATAAGCCATTCTGTCCCTTGCTTCTTTTACTTGGTGTATCTTAGAGATCATTCCATATCTGCACGTAGGGAGCTGCCTCATTCTTTTTAGTAGCTGCCTGACATTGCATTATATGAAGTACCAGAATTATTTAATCAGTTCCTTTTGATGGCCAATGAGGCTGCCCCAATCTTCAGTATTACAAACCATGAATATCCTGTATAAATCATGTTGTACATGTGTGAGTATATGGAAGATAAATTCCTAGAAGTAGGATTGCTAGTGCTTATTAAATAAAATATGTGCTTTTAAAATTTTAATAGATTTTGCCAAACTGCCCTCTATAGATGTTGTAACAATGTGTCATCCACCACCAATGAAAGATAGCACAGAGAGTGCTTTTATATGAGGAAAAGACTGTTAGCTGGAAGAGACTAGCCGAGGGGCAGACAGGCAAGCCCATGCCTGGCCCAAACATTCATCCTAGAACAGCAAGTGACAAATATGAGCCAGCACCACCAACAGGCTGCTCCCTGCAGGCGAGCCACCCATTTCACAGATGAGAAAGCAGGCTCAGAGAACTGACATGCCTCACCCGGGGTCACCTGGAACCCCGCAAGACCACGGCTAATTCCTCCAGACTACATGTGTGTCATCCTCTCATCTCAGCTGTAGTCTCTTGTGTTGACTTGGCCACACCTTGGAGAACCCAGCTGCTTCCTACTGTGAGCTGAAAATAGTTGGGCCACCCACATGGTATAGTGCTTCCCCTCATTATTTCATCCCCACCCACAAGAAACCGGGACCTGCTCCCACACATACACACTCACTCACAGCTGGGTGAATCCATACACTTACCTAGCTGCTCTTTCCAGCCTACTTGGGCCCACAGAGCCTTGTCCACCCACTTCTCTGAGGTGAGTAGCAGTGATTACCCTGGACATTCATCCACCAGCCTAATGAACTGAAAAACACAACAACCTCTCCATGGTTACCACTGAGTGGTGGGCAGTGAGGGCAGGAAAGAAGTGAGAGTAGCATATGAGCCATGGGTGTTGTCATCGGCCACTCTGGAAAAAGAAGTCAACATGGTGAACAGTTCTCTTTCTCCGTCCTTAGAAAGTGCCTTCCCATCCTCTAACTTAGTTCACTTCCATCGCAGTTCTCTGAGTTAGACAAGGCAGGGATTCTTATATTCACTCTTCCCATTTTACAGAGAAGGAAAAGGAGGCCTGACTTGCCCAATGTTGGAAAGCAGCAGAGACCAGAGGCAGACCTAGGTTTTCTGGGACCTGATCCTGGCCACATTCTGCTCTGCCTCCATGATAAGCAATCTCCTGGCAGAGCGAGACGTCCACAAAACATCATCCCTATATGCCCACATCCAGAAAGAGCTACCACGTCCCTAGCAATGTTGTTTGGGACCCTCCAATACACGGATATACGTGAAGTCCTTTCCCTAGATCCCCATCTTTGTTTCGTCTCCAGAGATATGTCCTTTGTGAGGAGACTTTTGGGATGTTTCTGAGGGGTGGCTTTATAATGTATCTAAGTGCCTGGCACGGCCTCTGGCACATGATGGGCGCTCAATAAAGGTGTGCTGCTCAGTTGGCTGAGAGGATAGCTGGACGGATGGATGGATGGATGGGCGGGTGGGTGGGTGGGTGGATAGATGGATGGGTGGGTGGAGTATTGGTTTAACTTGTTTCTTTGCTTGTTTGTGTTTTCATTTTTCTACACAGCATCCATTACCCCTTCCAAATATCACTTTGACATTCTTTTGTGGAATTACTTCTCTCCCAGGGTATACAATCTCAGTGGACTGCAAATCGGGTGCTCTATCTTTTCCCAGCCAAGAAGCAAGCAAATGACACAAGCCTGGCCGGTCATCCTCCCTCCCCTAGGACCATGAACCCTTAGTAGATTGAGATATGGATAGGAAAAATGGCTGGAGAACATTTATTTCAACAGTGGTACCCTGATGGGACTGTCAAGTAGCATCTGCTGCCCAAATACCCAGAGCTTCTCTGGTTTCTCGCCATCCCTCTTCCAAGTCAGGTTCTCCAATACCCTATCCATTCTATGAGCTACTCAACATTACCCCTAGTACGTTCATTACCTTCCTGCTTAAGTTAGCCAAAGTTCTTTTCTGCACTTATAAACAATGAATTTTAAATGACACAGATGTAGAGATGCATGAGTAGATGAATGAATGGAGGGGTGGAGGAATGGAAAGATGAAGGAGTGCATAGAGAAGGGACAGGGTAGAGCAGTGAATGAATGGATGAATCCAGTCCTGCCCACGGGAGGAGTCTGTGAGCTAAGTGGTGAGGTAAGAAGGGATGATAAACCCTGAGCCTTACTGTAGGAGGAGTTAGGAAAACCGATATTAGGGGCAACAGGACACCTACCTCCAAACCTCCTCCAGCACACTAGAAATCCTTTGGATTTGTATTTTATAACTGAGAAAGTCCTCTGAAATAATATTGTCAAAGCTCCATTTCCTAGATGAGGAAACTGAGGCCCACAAAGGGTAAGTGGTTGGCCAAAATCTCACTACTTATTTTCAAGCTCAACTGGGACTAGAACTCAGGTCACCTAAAAAAAAGAGTGCCTTGCTCTTTTTTCTGCCCAAAGCTTTCTCTGTAAGGAATGACTAAGGTGCAGAATTTCCAAATCCCGTTTTGAGGAAATTCCCAAGGGGACTTCCTCACCCGCTGGAGGTCCTCAAAAATGCAAACGCATGGGGGAGGTCCCAAGGTCCCTACTGTCGTAGCCTGAATGCTCTGCAGGCCTAAGTGCTGAGAGGGGCAGGTGGAGGGGGTATAGCATAGAGGAGAAGCAAGAGACTGGGGCCCCCATCCCTAAAATTGGATGCGATAGGCAAGAGGCTAAGGAGCTTCCCGGGACCAGCCCAAAAAAAGGGGCAGAATCCAGACCACAACCGCTGGAGTCCTGTAAGATTCTGAAACTTGTGTCACTTCCTTTGTAAGCCTGTCTGTGAAGCTCTTTGTAAAAGGGTCTGTATGGTTGGCTGTGGGGACAGCCAGGCAGGGGGAAAGGGGAACAATGTTTCACCCCACGGACAGGCTCAGAGAGAGAGAAATCGAGTGAAGGACAGAGCATGGGCGCTGAATCTCTAAAGTCTGCCGCACAGAGAGCTGGAGAGCTCAGGGCAGGCCTGAGTCATCACCGTTTTCTATGTATTTTCTTCAAAATAAGTGAAATAATGCCTAAAGTGTCTAGCACAGTGCTTAACAGCTCATGGAAAATCACTGTAAACTCCCCCTCACCCACCTCCATGCCTCCTACCTCTGAGCTGAGACAGACAGCCCTACTGGGAGGGGGAGACATTGAGGGAAGAAACGTTGGAGCCTGGACATTTGGGGAAAGGAAGGGAAGGAATTGTCTTCCCAACATCTACTCATGCCAGGAAGGATGCTGGGCAGCTTACTGGTTGCCTCATTTAATCCTCAGAGGTGTCTGAGGAGGTGGGTATTCTTTGCCCCATTTCCAGAGAGGAAACCAAGCTGTACAATAGTTAATAACTTGCCCAAAGACATACAGAGAGGAAGTGACCTGTCTGACTTTGACTCTAAGTTTCTCCCTCTGCACAGGCTTCCCCTGGGGGCTGGGGGCAGCGGGAGGGAGGTGGTGCTCTGGGAGTACTCACAAAGAAAGGGGAAGCTTCTGACAAACACACAGAGGAAAACAAAACTAAACAACAGACTCCATTGTGTCAGGAGGAATAGGACCTGAAATCATCTGTCACCAGCAGTTCTGGAAGAACTGATGCTTCCCCTGGGTCTCGCTCCCAGGGCTCCCCGCCTCCCAAGGCATCTTGCGGTGGGCTCCTCCAGTAACCCAAGGTGGGTGAGCACATCAACAAGAACACAACATGTGGTCTCCAGCTACAGAAAACAAGTGGGTGTAGACAGTCACTGTCCCGTGTGGTGAAGGTGAGAAGAGCAGGCGTACGCCAAGCTGCAACCCTCTGGCCTGAATGTGGTTGGAACTATGAGAACAGTTGTCACAGTCAGTACCTCTGACATGATGAAATGCACACGAGGTGATGGGGAGGGGAGATGAGGCGCAGAGTAGAATGACATGGAAAAGACAAACCAGAGCTAGACCAAAAGGCAAGGGCAGAATGCAGAAGAAAGAGTTCTGGATAGGGGTCTGAATCCTGCCTCCACCTGGGCAAGTCCCCTGAGCCTGCTGGGAGGCCTCAGCTTGTACCTCGGCATTGCTGCCTCCTACACATCTTCCAACAGCAATAATGGAGCTCCTACCCCAAGCAGGGCCCCATAGAAACAGGGAAGGGTGAGACAGCAGCTCACTGGCTTGGGTGGGAAATATTTACACTTGTAAACAGGAGCAGAGCAGGGACACAACTGGGGAGCAACTCCCAATTTGCAGATGGGGAAGATTAAGGCCCATCGGGAGGAAATGACTTTGTCTCAGGCTTCTCTTAGGGCCCAGACTGGGATTCCTAGAGAATGGAGGGAATTTCCCTGCTTTGGACATTCTTTAAAAAGCAACCAGAAAGCCAGAGCTGCTCCCCACACAGTCATAGGGGGAACTCCAGGTCTGAGCAAAACTTTGGAATCCAGATGAATGATGTTTCACTTTCCTTGCCTGCCTTTGGTTTCCAAATGTCATAGCGTGAGGCTGGGCAGGTAGCCAGCTTAGCTTAGGGAAAAAGTGAACGAAAGAGGAAAAAGGAAGACAGGGCCAGGAGGGGAGGGGCTGAGCTAGGCTGGAGGGAGTATATGTCTGACTTTATGGAGGAATATGCTAGGAAAAGGGGTGCAGGAGGTATAAATGCTGATGAGAACCAGCCCTATAAACTCGAGACGTCCATCAATGAGCCTGCTGGGTCTCTGAACCCCTCATATGCAAAATTACATGTGTGTGCATCTGTGTAGGTCTCTACACATCTGTGGAAAGTGTTCACAGCTTTCATCAAATTCTTAAAGGGCTCCATTACCCAAAACAGGTTGGAACCAATCTCTCACTTTGCAGATAAAGAAACTCAGGTCCAGAAAAAGTAAGCAACCTGCTCAAGGTCAGCATTAACAAGTAATCAAGCTGGGCTTTGAATCTAGGAGTCCGACTCTAGACAGCCCATGTACTTAATCAAGATGCTATAAGAGGTTACTAAGGCTAAACCAGCATTAATTTAGCATCTATCATGTCCAAGACATCTGTTAGAAAGCAGGGAGAGAATACAAAAAGCAAACAGAAAAGAAAAAGCATAGGACTCTGTCACCGTGTTCAGGGAGTTAAGACCAGTGAAAAGATGACTCGCAATAAAAGCGTGTATTTGTTCTTGTTATTGTCTAGCTCCCTCCTCCCCTGACACAACAAGCGTAAGCTCCAGAGGGCAGGTCTTTGACTTGCTCACCGTGGTGTTCGCAGTGCTTAGAGCAGCACCTGGCTCTCAGCAATTCTCAGTAGCAGATTGCAGGGTGAATAAGGAAGATTGAGTGGTGTAGACCACGCACCCCAGTGGGACAGGGAGGACAGAGCCGGCATATGATTTTGTGCCTCACCTTACAGTCTCCTAAGCATATCCACAGTCACTGATTTCCCAGATCCTCTCAACCACCGGTGGGGCAGTCAGACAGACAGGCGTTCCTAATTTTCAGGAACATAAAATTCTCAGTGAATCATAATGACAGTTGCTATTCACTGAACACCCACCCTGTACCAGGTACCACACTGTTTACTTTAAACAGGCTGTTTGATTTCCTCATGAAATCAGTGCTTTGGAGCCAGAGAATGTACTGATTTCATGAGTCTGAACCCTGATTTTGCACAGGAGAAAGTGAGTGGCAGAAATGGAATTACACTTGGGTTCTTCTCCTTATTCTGCCCCCCACAATCCACCGGAACCACCAAAAAGGAAGAAAAATACTCTCTTTTTGATCAAAAAACCACTTCCCCATTGCCTATCCCTGCTCAGCAACCCCACCATCCTACTACCATTTATGCACAGACATACACACACTTACACACTGTAGGCAACTTCACCAGAATTTAAAGATGAGGACCATGTTGGTCCATCTGTGGGTGCCCTCACCTCTGTCCTCAGCTGGTGTCCCGACTCAGCATATTTGGTATCCAGGAAAATACTTTCCTTGCTTCCTTAAAGAGGGAAACTGAGTTCAGGAAAAGGAAACAGAAACAGAGCTCACATGGAAAAACTGAGCTTTAGCAAAAGTTTGAGGACTTCTTTAGAACAACGCATTGTGCTGGAAAATCTATGAGCCCAGACAGATTTGGGATTCAATTTTGAGTTCTACCACTTTAGGCTGTATGACCTTAAGCAAGTCACTTAACCTCTCCAAGCCTCAACTGACCCATCTGCTTAAAAATAAAGACTTTTTATAATAAAGGTCACTAATCCATATTACCTGGAGGTCTGGTCTAGATTGCTGAAAGCCTAAATTATAGAATATCCTTAAAGGGACTGCCATTTTCTTACTCTTAATAATAACAGGATAATAATAGCCAATGTTATTAAGTAGTTAACATGTGTCAGGCATTATACTAAGCTTTACAAGCATGAGCACATTTATGGGGACTTAATTGTCTCAACAGCTGTGGGAGGGGCTGTTATTATTACCCCTGATTTATGGGACCAGAGAGATTAAGTAATTTGCCTGAAGCCACCAGGCTAGTAAATGGGAGAAACACCGAAGCCCCTCCTCTTCACCACCGGGCTTCACAGTTTGGTAACTAAGGCGGCTATGTGAAGGAACAAATAAAACAGGCAAACATTTCGTGTGGATGGATGAATGTTTCTACAGTGCCTGCAATGGTTTCTTTAAATTAGATGGCCATGCTTTCTAAAATTGTGTTTCTATTGTTAATTGCTTAACGAGTCGTGAGGAGCGACTGAGAGGCTTCTTGTGATAAGCTTAGAACAGCACGTGGCACCTAGAAAAGACACAGTGACTATTAACTGCCTGACTGATGTGGGTCAGTGGAAAGAGCTTAAGCCTGGTCATCAGAAACACCTGGGTTCAAATCCCACTTATCAGCTGTGTGACCCTGAGGACCTTAATGACCTCTTCTGGGGCTCAATTTCCACTTCTGTAAATAGAGAATAATAACCACCGTGCCTCAAAGTCATTGTGAGGAAGAAACAAGACAAGGTGTTCCCATTCTGGGTGATTCAGTCACCCTCAGCCACTAAGTTACATATGCGGCAGTAGCCAGCAAGAAAACATTCTTGGTATAAGATCACGTATTTTTTTACATTACATTTTTTTGTTTGTTTACTTTTGTCACTGTCAATAGACACTTTTCTCTTAGATAATTCAGAACTCAACTTTAGCCCAGCCCAGGCCAAATTGTTACTAATTCTGAATTATCCAACTAGGAATTGATGAAGATTTACTGTATCCAATTCTCTGGAAGGGAGTAAGGACCCTGGCTCTAATCCAGACCACCACATGGGTCAGCTTCAAGGATGTCCCCAACCATGAAAATTTTCATGCTGAGCAGTACTTATGGACAGAGCACTAAAGTGGGAGTCAGGGCACCTGGGATCTGAGCCTGTCACTCATCTGTTGCATGTTCTTAGCGAGTCCCTTCCACTGTCTGGGCCTCAGGTTCCTCCTTTGCAACTGAAGAATGTGGAAAAAATGATCCTTAAAGTCCCCTGTAGCTTTCATATTCTGTAACTTCTGTGCCCAAGAAGATCCTAGAAATGAGATGGGATCCCAAGCATTTACTGAGTTTCCTCATCTATGAAATAGGAAAATGAGCATAATAATGGTAAATGAGTTGACACATGCAAAGCCCTTAGAGTAGTGGCTAGCACAGAGTAAGGCTTTGGTAAACGGCAGCTAATAATAGTAGTATGTGCATAAGAGATTTTCTCTCTCTCTCTCTCTCTGCTTCTCAACAAGCCTATAGCCAATTATCCCACCTTATAAATAAGGACATAGAAGCTCAAAGACATTAAGCAATTTTCCCAATGAAGATTCAACAAGTAAATGGGGGTGACCCTGTGACCGTGATGAAAGCAAGAACCACCCCCCAGGACAAATCACTCTGACTCATATCTGGTGAAAAGGTCATTAATGTCCAGTTCAGATCCAGTGCCCCAATCGTAGGGCGGGTACTCTCACCTCCTTTGGGGACTATATGTCAGAGGACGCTTCCCTTCTCAATAAAACACCTTATAAATAACATCCTTCCATGGATGAGAGGGAAGATACAGATCTGTAACGCATGAGCAAGAATTTTGAAAGCAATAACATGCCCAGTTGTTTCTGACCCTGTCCTAACTGCCCCTCCTCCTGTCCCCGGGGAAGCAGCTTCCTGACCTCTGCGGAGGACTGCTGCCCAGAGGATGAAGCTGAGGATGCCAACACGGGAAGAGGTTTTCCCCCACTGGTGCTCATGCTGGCTCTTCTTGAGGGCAAATGGGGAACTGAGGAGCTCACTCTGGACCAGAGGGTGGTGAGGAGGAGAGAGAGATCAGAGGGTGGTGAGGAGGAGAGAGAGATCAGAGGGTGGTGAGGAGGAGAGAGAGAGAGAGAGAGAGAGAGAGAGAGAGACTCAAATTTCCAGAGGCTATTTCAGTTTTCTTTTCCGTTTGTGCAATTTCTCTTAAGCTATCAGCCAATGCGTGGCTGCTGTTTTGGAAACTCCCCTTTAGGGGGCGCCCCCTACTGGCCTGACTCCTTATAAAGGGGCAGCCTGAGCTACAGACGGTCCCTGCAGAAGATCCTGAGACAGCGTGTGGATGTCCCACAGCCTCTGCCCACAGGTACCATGAAGGTCTTCGCAGCTGCCCTGGCGGTCATCCTCGCCACTGCCGCCTTCTGCACTCCTGCATCTGCCTCTCCATGTAAGTCCGGGTCTTGCACCACAGCCCCCGGAGTCAGACCCTCAGACTGGCCTAGACCTTGCCCTCTTGCTGACTGCAGCATTTCTGCTGTCTGAACCCTATGATTTACATTCTTATGTACTGCTTTACCCCAGTGTCAGTTGTCCCTCATAGATCTCTAAGCCACCTCATGGCAGGAACCCTCTGATGGACTTTTCTGTGTCTTCAAGGTCTATACCCCAAGCCCTGTGGGTGCTGAGTGTGTACTGATGCTGGGGATATTAATATTAGTAGGCAGGGGCAGCTCAAGCTGACCTCAAAACATGAATCACCAGCAGGATTTCTAAGAAAATTCTAAGCAATTAACTAAAACCCTCCTGGGACAGTCATAGTTTCCTCTATTTCATAGAAGGAAAAAAAGGGGCTTGAGAGAGGATAATAAGAGCTAATTAAATGCCTACTGTGGGTTAAGTATTGTGCTGATTGCTTTACATATATCATCTTATTTAATATTCGCAACTACTTTTTGAGTAGCATCCTTGACTTACAGATGGGGAAACAGAGGCCCAGAGAGGTGAAGTAACTTGCCCAAGGTCCACAGCTAGGAAGTGGGGAAACTGGTGTTCAAACCCAGTTCTATGTGGCTCCTGAAAACTCCTACTCTGCTGAGAAATGGCAACTGACACTTCCCAGGGTTATCCTGAATTAATTGACCAGCAAAAAGTCCTTCTTCTCTGTTCAGAGCCTTTCTCACTATGCCCCAGCCAGAGGCTCCCAGGATGCAATATGCATCTTCAGGCCCCTCTGAGGGGTCCTGGCTGAGCTATAAAGTCTCAGTTTTGGAAGCCTCCCCCAACCCCACCCTAGGGCTCAAAGAAACCAGGTTCTGAATCCACTGAGGATCCTAGGAGGGCAACGGTAAGGGCAGAGGGCCCAAGACAAGCCAGGAGGGGACCCAGCATATCCTGAGAGCCAAAGGCATGGAGTTATGGTGTAGAGGGGAGGACACAAGCTGGGATCAAGGTCTCAATGAGCAATTGGGGAGTTCCTCTCAGTCCTCTCTTGGAATCCCCACTCTGCCACTGTGTGTCCATGGCCAAGTGACTTTACCTCTCTGAGTCTCAGTTTCATCAAAGGAAGATAATAGTCCGTTCAAGATAAATCATGTAATGTACCCAGCACAACACCCAGAGTGCACTGGAGTGAATACAGGGGTCTCGTTCTTTCTTTCTCCCAGATGCCTCGGACACCACGCCCTGCTGCTTTGCCTACATCTCCCGCCCACTGCCCCGCGCCCACATCCAAGAGTATTTCTACACCAGCAGCAAGTGCTCTATGCCAGCAGTCGTGTGAGTCTCAGCTCTGTGGAACCCTCCAGGGGGGCGAGGAAGGGTGACCTTTTGTCCCAGGGCCAGTCCCCCCAGGAGCCTTCTGAGAGGATGGCCTATCCGCTCCCGCCCATCCTCCTGCTGCTCAAAGAGCCATGGCTCCCCGCTCTGGAGCTTTAGACTCCCCAGCTGTCATGTAAAAGGATTAAACAAGGCATTCTTGGAGGATCTTCCCCACTCTGATGGACTAGGTTAGGTCTCAGATCTTTACGGACTGACTTTTACTTGAACGTAGTCTGCAATGCCCCTGCATGGAGAAGATCGACTCAGTCATCCCTTTCCAGTTAAGAACCCCAAATTCCTCCATATCCCACACCCAGTCAAATCCACCCACAACCTCAGAGGAACCAGGGAGGAGAGGTCAGAGGTCAGGGCCCTAGTTGTAGTCAAGAGTGTAAAATAAAAACCTTTATTGATTGATTGATGAAGAAATAAAATGAGATTCTCCTTTAAATATGCATGCTAACATATTTGGGAAAATATAGTAATCCCTACTATCTAAGAAGTGCCTACTGTGTGTCAAATGTCTTACATGCATTATCTCTAAATTTCATCATAACAGCCCTGACAGGAAAGCATAATTTTTTCCATGTTTCAGATAATGAAACTGAGACCCAGAGAGGTTTAGTGACTTGCCCAAGGTTGCACAGTAAGTGAAGGATGGAGCCTGTCTCTGGAGCCTCCTCTTTCTACTATAGCAAGTTCAATAGCGATAGTTGCTTAAGAAATTTAAGATGATAGAGACTTAAAGAATGAAAATCAGGCAATCGTGAAGTTTCCTATAGAATGGCAAAGTTTGTTAATCTGAAAATTCCTGTGACACTGGCAACGTTATAGGTATTCAGAGCTGGCCTGTGGTTCTGGTGAATCCTTTGAAGTATAGTGGTAATATTTAGCACTACAAATTTTGTTTCTGAAAACAAGTATTTTTCAAAAGAAAAGAAACCCTCCTTTGAGCACTTATGGGCAGGCAGAGATTAATAAACCGCCATGCCTGCCCTTACGGGACTCATAGTCTAATAAGAGGGATGAGACAGACGCAGCAACGACTAGAGCACCGTGCACAAGAACATGACAGAAGGAGGAGAGGGGGAACACATCCAGCTTCGGGGGTGAGGGGAAGGGATTTAGGGAGGTTTGCTGCAAAGGGTGCTGCTGTCAGAGGTGGGATTGGACTGGCAGAGAAAAGCCTGAGGGGCGGGGTGCGCCAGGCAGAGGGCGTGTCGTCAGAGTCTCCATGTAGGAAAGCACTGAGGGCCCTGAGTGTCAGCACAATGAAGCGAAAGCATCAGTGCTGCCACGTGTGAAAGGAGCTGGAACAGAGAAGGCCCAGAGAATAGGGTCCAGTTACGAGGCCGTTGTCGTTACCCACCTGAGTGGTGCTGAAGGCTCGGCAGTACCTGAAGGGAAAGGAAGACGAGGGAGAAACCTTCCTAGGTGGAATCAGTAAGCCCTGATAGGTGACTGGAGGTCAGGAGCAAGGAAAAGAGGGGGGTTGAGGGTGTGCTGAGGTTTCAGCCCAGACAGCTGGAGAAGTGGAGGGCCTCCTGAAGTCTCGAGGAAGAGCTGTTTAAAGAGGAAAGGGCCAAGGTGCCAGCACGACAACCCTGCGGAAATGTCCAGCAGGGAGTGTGAGACCAAGGGTTGGTAGCTGAAGAAACAGTATTAGGGCTAGAGCTATGACATTCTTCTCTAGGGAAGGGGTCTCCCAATGTAAGAGTGGCAATACAGCATAATCTTGGGGGGCACTGGCTCCAGGGCCAGTCTGCCTTTGTTAGAATCCCAGCCCTGCCCACTGGGAGCTGCCAGAGCTTGGGCCCATCACTGAACCGCTCTGAGCCTCAATTTCTTCACCAGCAAAGTGGAATAAAATAAAAGTACTTCCCTCACTGGGTCCAAGTGAGAATAATAAAATGAAAGATAAAACCAGAATATTCCCTGGCACACAGTAGGTGCCTGCTAAGTATTCACTTATCATCCTCCTCCTCCTTTAAATGTATTATTATATACATAGAAGTGACAAGGGAAACTTGATGAGCCAATGCAATTCATTCTTTCGCTAATTCATTCAATAAACATCCATTAAGCACCCGTCATGTGCCAGAGACTTGAGAAAAAACACAGAAAAGGACAGCAACTTTGAGCACACCTGCTCCCAAGGGGCCGGTGAAGGTGGAAGATACCAATGAGACAGAGCAGGAAGAGAGGTAGGAGGGAAGTCAGGCAAGTAGAGGGTCCCCAAAATGGGGGCAGGGAGAGAAGCTTGGACGGAGGGGCCGTTCTCCAGTCTCACACTCTGCAGGGAGGAGGAGGAAATGGAGGTCTGAGCAACCCTCCAGATGTTGGTTTCCTGGCCTTTTGACTTCCTGGCCACAGGCTGAGGGAGCCGAGGAGAGAACAGTGAGTCTGGCAGGATTTCCTGTATGACCCTTGGCTGCACAGGGGCAGAAGCTTCTGGGTCTCACGCTTCCTCATCACCCCAAATAAGCAAACAAACACTAGGAGGTGCAAGAGCCCAGAATACCCATTCTGCTCCCTTTCTCTTCTCTGCACACCAGGGTGGGAGAAAGAGAGAGAGTCAAGTGGCTCTGAGAGAGGCTCAGAAAAGGGCAAGCAGCTTTCTGAGAGCAAATACTATCCATGATAGAGCTTGAAGAGGAACCAAGAAATCCTCCTTCTCACCAGACAACCTAAGCCTTTTCACTTTGAAAACATTTGGGGTCAAAATGGTTCGGGAAAACATCCTGAAGGAGAAGCCAAAATGAGGAAGGTCCAAGTAGGCAGGGCTGACCCAAAAGTAACACGTTAATTGGCAGCAGTGCTATCCAGGCCCATGGTCTCCTCCTGATAGGACCAGCCTCCCAGCAAACAGGTGAGACAGGCAGCCGGACTGAGCCCCCGACCCCCAGCCTTTATACCTCAAACTTACACCACCAACACCTGTAGAGATAAGGCGTCTAGCTCTCATGGGCCTCCACATTCTGGCCGGTTATTTGGTAGAAGTGCTTTGACATTGCCAATATCTCAGGGCCCACGACCTCTCTGAGCCACATGGTCCAGTACCAGGACATTTGGTTTCAAGTTACTCTGACCCACCCCAAAGCAGAGGTCCCACAGTATTCCAATAACAACACATGTATGGTATTTTTCTTCACACTTAGCTATTCATTGGAGCTTCAAAACAATTGTGCAAAGTAGGAATTATTTCTATGCTCATTTTACAGGTAAGCAAATAGACTCAGAAGCTCTAAGTGATTTGCCCATGGTGATCCTACTAGTAATTGGTGAAATCAAGACTCCAGTTCATGTCCTTCTTTCTTCACCCACACATGCATAGATGTGTTCATTTGTTGAGTTATCTACCCTGTGCCTGGAACCGTGTTATCTAAAGCCAAATCATGTATTTGTTTCACCACTTCTTACCTCCCATGTATTCTGCCATGACACAGTTCCTAGAGGACATCTCCTTTTCTCTTGAGCACCCAGCACAGGGTCTGAAACAGAGGAAGTGCTGAGAAAACGCTAGTGGTTAACCAGCTTAACCCTGGGCTCCTCAGGCCCCATATGCCCTTAACTCTCCAGGCTGCATGTGTTTGTGGGTTAAAATGCACACAGATCTGCTTCTGGCTTGGAGCCCTTTGACCCAAAAGAAGAGGAAATGTCCTTTCCTTAAAAGCCACAAATACAGGGGCCGACCCCATGGCTGAGTGGTTAAGTTCACACGCTCCACTTCAGCAGCCTAGGGTTTCGCCGGTTCGGATCCCAGGCGCGGACATGGCACTGCTCCTCAGGCCATGCTGAGGTGGCGTCCCACATGCCACAACTAGAAGGACTCACAACTAAAATATACAACTATGTACTGGGGGTATTTGGGGAGATAAAGCAGAAAAAAAAAAGAAGATTGGCAACAGTGAGCTCAAGTGCCAACCTTAAAAAAAAAAAGCCACAAATACAATCTTATGGAGCTCTAAAAATACCCAAACAGTACCATCATCATTTCCCCTTATGCCTCAATCTGCCTTATCCTCGAAACTGGCTGTCCCAGTGCTGACCAAGTCTCACCCTCTTCTCTCCCACAGCTTTGTCACCCGAAAGAAGCGCCAGGTGTGTGCCAATCCAGAGAAGAAATGGGTGCGAGAGTACATCAACACTTTGGAGATGAGCTAGGATTGGAGGGCATCTCGAACCTGAACTTGTGCAAACTTTCTTGTTGCTTCTTGCTCTTGTCCTAACCTGCTTGGGAGGCTTCCCCCGAACCCCCTACTCCCACTCGCTCCTTGGAGGGCGCAGATTCCAGCACACGGCAGCAGTTACAAAAGCCTCCCCCATCCAAAGCCTCCAAGAGCTTCTGAGGCTCTGCCTCGTGCACAGGAAGTCTCTAGGCCTGAGCATCAGGCCCCTCGGCTCGCCTATGGTTCTGTGATCAGGAAGGAAGTCAGCATGCCTCTGGAGGTGAAGAGGGGAGAAAGGTTGGACTCCTATGGAAATGTCCCATGGCCAAAGCTCCCTCTTGGTCCCTCACTTGGAAGGGCTGACTGGCAAATGTGAGAAATCAGCTTTCCATTAAAATTCTTAAGGCAATTACAAAGCTGCCTCCTGTTTGATTTTCTCCTCAGGAACCTTTCTTCTTCATGAGCATTAAGCACACAAGGGGCCCCGGGCTTGTACACATCCAGCGTCTACCCTAGATTTGGGGGCTGTGGCCCTGCACAGTGAACAGGCCTGGGAGCACAAACTCTCTAAGTAGGGTCCAGGGCAGGACAGGGCAGGTAAAGTAACTATGGCTCATCCACTCTGGAGGGAAACAACGGTCACTACATCACCACCCCAAAGTCCCCAAGAGTTTATCTCACTCCCTGCCATAGCACATCTCCCAGTTTCCTTAGACTGTGATTGGCCCTTCTACCCACTCTGATCCCCTTCCACCCTAGCCTACCCTACACTTTATCCCCAGTGGATTTCTTTAACACCACTCTTGGTCCTGGAATGGGACTTAGTGGCAATTCCCAAATATCTCAGTTCTTTCAAATAAAGAGAATGAGGTATTATGTGGTTTTCTGCCACCACACCTTTAAGGTGGGAGTATTCCAACTTTCCCATCTATGTGTCCCTTCACATGAACATATTGACAATATATATCATCACAATTATAGCTAGTATTAACTGAGCGCTATGTGCCAGGCAGTGTCAGCCCTTTACATTCATCACCCTTCATCCTCACAACCCTTTGGGCTAGGTAGATTATTAACCCTGTTCACAGTTGGGGAAATCCTTGGCAAAAGAGGGAAATAACTTGCCCAAAACAGAAAAAAAAAGAAAAAGAAAAAAGGGGGGGAGGGGTACAATCAACATTTAACCTCACCAGGTCTAATGCCACAGCCCATGGGGTACTTTTTTTGTTTTCCATCTTTAATTTGTAATATTTAAAACCTACAGAAATTTGCAAGAATACACCCATATACCGTTCATCTAGATTCAAATATTAACATTTTACTACATTTGCTTTATCTTTGTGCATATGTGTGTGTGTACATATAATATAAATGGTTGGTATACACATTTTTTTTTCTGAATTTGAGAGTAAGTTGCAGGTGTGATAACACTTCGCCCCTAAAATGTTTCAGTACCTATCTCCTACTAACAAGGACGTTCTCTGTAGCCACAAAATGAGTAGCACACTCAGGAAACTTAACATCCACACAATATTATTTTCTAATATACAGTCCATCATCAAATCCCCACAATTGTCCCAATTGCTGTTTTTTTTTAAATCAAGGATCCAATTAAGTATACATATTGAATTTAGCTGTCGTGTCTTTTTGGTGTCCTTTAACAGACTTTTTTTGTATTTAAGTACATTGATACTTTTTTAGGAGTTCAGACCAGATTTTTGTGGAATACTTCCTACTTTGGATTTGCCTGATTATTTCCTCATAACGAGATTCAAGTTAAACATTTTTGGCAGGAATACCACATGGGTAACACTGTCTTTCTCAGTGCAGCACATCAGGGCACAAGATGTCAGTTCACTGGTGGTGGTATTAAGTCTGATGACTCGGTGGCCCATGTTTCTTGCTACAGCGAACTGCCTGCTGTATGCCAGGCACTATGCTAGGCTTTGGGGGGTGGGAATAGGGGCGGCATAGAGAAGTGAATGAGCCACAAGCCACAATCTTTACTTTTAGCAGTTCACAGTCCAGTGAGGAAGTACCTATGAACAGATTAAACATATGATAAACACTTAAAGCAACTGTACAAAGGGCTGTGGTCACATTGTAGGGCAGGGGGATTACACCACTGAATGGGGTGAGGCAGGGTGCCCGGGGGAGAAAAGACACCGAGAGATGAGATAATATTTAAATGGAGTTCGAAAGATTTGAGAAATAGTTTAACAGGTAGAAAAGGAAATGAAAGCCCTGATAGGTAGAGGGAACAGCATATACAAAAGTAGGAGGTATGAATGGCAGCTCCTCACCACACAGAGAAGAGTTCAGTCTCTTGCTGCCAAGGAGGGAGATGTGTGTATAAAAGGGCCTTTCCATCTCTGCCATTTTCCTGATAACTAATCCTAAGAACAAGCCCTGCCTCTAACGTGGGCTTAAGTGAGTTTGACAGTTCGCCATAGGCTTTCACTTTCTTTTCGATTATGCCTCACCACAGCCCCCCTAGTTAGCCAGACAGATATGACTTTTGCACTTCTCAGATGAGGAAACTGAAGCCCCAGAGATAAAGTGGCCAGCTCAATTCACAGGCCAGTAGATGTCAGGGCTGGGGCTCAAGAATGGAACTGGAATGTTCTATTTACCTAGGAGATCTGGTTGCTCAGCACTTGGAATCCTCTACCTCCAAAAGGCCAGACGCCTCACCAGTCCCTCTTGTGCCACAGAAGACACAAGAGTGACTCCAAGCTCCACTCCCCCAGCGTGCCTGTACTCCCCTCATGCCCAGGTTCCCTCTGGCCCCACCAGGAGAAGAAGAGGATGGCCTACGGAAAGTCAAATATCTTGGAGGTTGGCAGATCGATGTACAAGTACCCATGGCTGGAATATCCAGAAAGGGCTAAAGGTGAGGCTGGAATGGATAGGAACAGAGTCAGGGGCAAGGCCCTGAAAGGGAAAGCTCCCTGACTCCCACTCCCAGGCAGAGGTCTGGGTGAGTTCAGCAAATCCATAGGAGGGGTCAGGGCAGACCCTTTGACACTTCCATGGCTCCCCACAGCCCTCAAGGTAAGTCTCCAGGGTCCTCTAAGGTGGGACATCTGTGTGTCTCCCCAGCTTCTTCTCGCACATCTGTACCCTGCTGTCTACCCAACTCTCACACCTCCATGTCTTTGCATAAGTTGTTCCCCACGCCTAATGCTCTCCCCTATATCTATCTAACTCCTATTTGGATTGAAGACTCAGCTAGTGTATAATCTCCTCTGGGAAACCTTCCCTGATCCTCCCAGCCAGGCTATGGGCCCCTCATCTGTACCATCTGTGCCTTTATCTGTCTTCACATTTGTTTCCTTTGTTAATCTCTAATAACAGTTCTGTCTCACCAGCTAGACCAGTGGTTCTTGGAGTGTGTTCCCAGGACCAGCAGCATCAGTATCTGTTCAAAATGCAAATTCTCAGAATCCTCTACCCCAGGTCTACTTAATCAATACTCCTGGGATGAGTTCCAGAAATCTGTGTTTTAACAAGCTCTCCAGGTGATTCTAATGCACACTCAAGTTTGAGAACCACTGAATGAGACCAATAGTTTTGACCATTAGCTGCACGTTAGAATCCTCAGGGGAGCTTTCTAAAGTGCCTAGGTGCCTTCCCCAGAGAATCTGTTTCAATTAGTCTGATGGACGGCTGAGGCATATTAAAATTTTCCCCAATAATTCTAATATGCAGTCAAGGTTTCGAAGCACTCTACTAGGCCAGTGTTTCTCAAACTTCAATGTGCATAGGAATCTTCTTAAAATGAAGATGCTGATTCAGTAAGTCTGGGGGGGGCCTGAGATTCTGCATTTCTGAGATGCATCCAAGTGATGGAAACGCTGCTGTTCCGCAGACCATGATTTGAACAGCAAGACACCAGGAAACTACAAGCCTCTAACAACAGGAATTATGCCTTATTTACCTCCCCGGTGCCTGGTACTAGTGTTCACTAAATGCTGGATAAATGAACGCCTGAATGGATTATTCTTTACTCCACCTTTGTAACTGCTGTCTCATCTGTACCACAGAATTCCGAAAGGCCATGGCTCCTGTTCACCTGCCCCTGTCCTGCTACCAGGTAAGACCCCTAACTTTTGCCATCCCGGGAACTTTGTTGAAGTAGGAGGGGTAATAGACTGTCCCTTCCCTTTAAGGCCAGTTCACAGAACCCTGACACTCACCCCTAGGGCTGCCACTATCCCCGTGTGAACTTGGACAAGTCACTTTCCCTCCCTGAGCCTCAAGAGCTTCCTCTGTCACAGGCTAACCTCTGCCCAGCTCCCTACGAAGGGAGTTGCTATGAGATAATATCTACAAGGCCTGGACTATGCAGGCAGTGCTTAATAATGAGTCATTTTTATTAATCAACACAGGGATCCTCAGAGTTGTCAGATAAAATACAGGGTCCCCAATTAAATTTGAATTTCAGATAAACAATGAGTAATTTTTTTAGTATAAATATGTCACAAGTATTGCATTCATTATCTGAAATCTAAATTTAACTAGACGTCCTATTTTTTTATATGCTTGGTTTTTACTAAACCTGACAACCCTACTTATTGTGAGTCAACGCTCCATTTTCTAAAATCATGACAGTCACTTGAGAACTCTTATTATCATCCTCTCAGTCACCAAATTGGGAACCCCTGGCTGAAGGCCCTCTTCCTCGTTGCTCGGAGATCAGTTGTAAAGACAAGAGGCCTTGAGCAGAGACAGGAATGAATCCTAGCCAAATCTTCAGAGAAGGCCTCTGGCCCACCCAACACCTTCCACTACAATCAGAACTGCAGTTTCACAATTGTTTGAGAGATGAGTTAAAGAAATCCTGTTTTTCTGACTAAACTATTAAGTTCCATGAGGGCAGGGATGACAGTGCTTGGCACATAGTAGGTGCTCAATCGATCCCTGTTGAGGGCCTGAAAGAGTAAGCAGTAGCCTGTCTTTTTCCCTTCTTTACTGCACATCTCCCTCACCCCTTGACATTTCATCTCCTTGCCCAGGTGACCTTCTCAAAGTGTTCTGAGATCCCCAACTAAACAAACTGTGTACTCAGATTGATTTACAGATCAACAATGGCTTCACAATCTTTACCTCACTTGATCTTCACAACACCTTGGGAAGAGTATAGAACAAGAATTATTAGATCCATTTTGCAGATGAGAAGACTGAGATCTTGGTAGGGTGAAGTAACTTGCCCAAGTCACACAGTGGGTTAGGAGGTAGCTGTAACTCCAGCTCAGATGAGAGGCTGAAGGTCATCTCGCTCACCTAGTCCCTTCTCACCCTGGCCCTTCTCCTGGCTGAGGAATATCCCCTGTGACTGCTCTGCCACTCACATCCCCCAGAAACCAAAGGAAGAGATTCCCCCAAGTCCAGAGTGCTGGAGGCAGCACCCGAGCAGGCCAAACTCAGTACCTTACTGCTACTTCAAGAAGCCTGAGATCTACACGCACTGGCGTACCCTGTATGATCAGCGACAGGAACGGGAGGCCCAGAAGATGTTACGGAAAACGAGAGATCACCCTAGGTGTGCTCTGCCCCTTCCTATTCTCCACATCTTCCACACCTTCTAGGAAAGAGGGGAAGGAGGGGGTGGGGTAGGGGGCGGGACAAGTCAGCATACAGATCCCAGAGAGGACCCTGGGGAAGGAGGTTCATCTGTCTTCCTCTGGTCCCACCTGAGCTGGGCTCAGGACCAGAGGCAGAGGAGAGTTTGTAAAATAAGGAGGGAGGGAACAAGAGAACCAAGACTGCCTGTGCAATTTCTCACACAGGTACCTCAAAGGGGCTGCTGCCATACAAAAATTCCATCTCCCCATGAGCAAGTTGACTATAAAATCTGAGGTGGCATCCAAGGTCTTAGACCCTACTGGGGACCCCTTGAAGTGGCAAAGATTAAAGGTCAGGGACCATGGTGGGAGGGAGAATGGGGAGACTCCCTCCCTGTGGGTGCCTTACCTTGGGCTCACACCATCCTTCAGCCCTCAGTCCCTGCCTGCAAAATGGAGGGAGGGGAGAAAGGGGATTGGATTGGATGAGCTCCTTTCAGTTTGAAGTTCTACAACTACATTTATATCCTTTTATTCCTTTCCACTGGCTCCCTTGGATGGGCAGGAACTCACAAGAAGCCTGAAATCTCCCAGAGAGGATGAGCAGCTCTATGCAGCACAGGTGAGAAGTGGCAAGGGTGGAGAAGCATGGTTACAGGTAGGAGTTAGCTAAGCCAGACAGTAGAAAGATATTTGAGGTGGAGGGTGGGGGTAGGATGGTATTCCAAGAACCAACTCCAGCTGTTCCAGAGGATGGTAACTCCTGAGGGTGATGTCCAATGTCTCTTCTCTTTCCTCCACCCCTATTCCTGCAGGCTCTAGGGTGCCTGGGAATCAGCGACAAGTTTGTCATGGACGCACTATGGCAGGTGGTGAGTCTGGGGCTGCCTGGAATTCAAGAGAGGAGGAAACAGGGTCAGAGGTGTGTAGAGCATGGGCACTTGGGCACAGACAAGTTTCACCAGGGTGCAAGGACAATGGGTCAGATCCAGTGAGGAGAGAGCCACCAGTGTGCAGCATGTCCCCATCTCATGCCCTTGGCTTCTCTGAAGGGCAGCTTGATCTAAAAGGATGAAGAAGGGGGAATCTGTAGATCCCTTGGTCTAACAGAAAAGATGCTCGACTGAAAAGCCAGGAGAGAACTGGGACTGAGTTCATTCTCTGCCTTAAGTGAGTCAATGCCCCATGCTTACATGCCAATTTATAAATGGGGAGCATGCATTCTTAGCCATAATCTCATTTAAATCTTACAATACTAGGATTACGTAGTAGTATCTGCATTTTTCTAATGAGAAATGGAAGCTTTGAGAGGCCAAGTGACTTGCCCAATGTCACGTGGCTACTAGACACCACATAGAGATTTGAACAAAAGTCTCACTCCCAAGTTGTCTTCCTTCCATTGCACCATCCTGCCTGTACTCTGTATTTGAGCATAGACAGGTCATTCTCTAGGCCTTCATGTCCTCATTTGTAAAATGAAAAGCTGAGATGATTCTTAAAGCTCTGACATTCCATCACCTTAGGCATGTTTCCACTATTTGCCTCTTAAATCAGGCCCAAACTGGTCCAGAGAAAGTGAAGTATGAGGCTTGTCGAACCCTAGCCATCCTGGGTAAGTATGTCTTCTCCCTGGATGGGGAGTAGGGACAGGTGAGAAAGGAGGCAGTACAGCCACTTTCCCCTTTGGGTAAGGACAGAAGGAGGTGGAGAGCATTTGGCAGGGTCTGGGAACTATGCTAGATACTGTTGGGCAGAGAGAGGAGGGTGAGGTGAAAAGGGAGAAGAGATTGGAGGGAGGGAGAAAGAGGGCTTCTGGAATTGCAGTCATGCTCAGCCAGCTGCTCTGGTATCCTGGGAGGACAGGCAACATTCTGGGACCTAGTACTTGGAACTTCTGTCTTGAGGGCACACTGGAGTCAAATGGATCCTGGCAGAGAGGAGCAGCCCCTGAAGCTTTGCCCTGACCTGAGGACCCCCCTGTCCAGGTTGCCTGAATAAGTACGTGATCCAGGCTCTCATCAAGCAGTTGAAGGGGCAAAATGAGGGGCAAAGGATGGATACTCTGACAGGACTGCAAGCGGCTCTGAACTCCTGGGCTGCTGTCCCCAAAGACAAGGTGATTGGGATGAGTCGGTACTTGGGGCAAAGTAGGGCAAGGTAACTGATAGTATTGGCTGGGGGGTAGGTCAGGGAGAAGGGAACCTAGCTCCTAGCTTTGATGGGGGAAGACATTGTCCTTGTGGAGTTCTCTGAGGAATAGTTTCCCTGAATAAAAGCATTGGCATAGCCACTTACTAGTCATACACCTTCTGAAAAGCCAGCATTCTTTTGATGCAAAGCACAGTTTGACCACCTCTAAAATGGAGATAGTAATTACCTTATAACATCGTTGAGAAAATTAAGTGAGACAATGTATGTAAAGCACCTAGTTCAATGCCTGTGCTGTTTAAATGATAATCATCATTACCATCCCTAAAATAACCTATTAAAGGAAAATCTCTGTCAAGGGGACAGGGACCAAGAGAGTCCACTGACACTCCTCAAGTTTTTTCCCTTTGAGGGTCCTTTCACTTTGACCCCATTACTGCTCCATATAAAACAGAATTCATCATTCATCCATTTACTCAACAAATATATATATTTTTTTAAATTTTTTTTATTTTTCCTTTTTCTCCCCAAAGCACCCCCAGTACATAGTTGTATATTTTTAGTTGTGGGTCCTTCTAGTTGTGGCATGTGGGATGCCACCTCAGCATGGCTTGACGAGTGATGCCATGTCCACGCCCAGGATCTGAACCGGCGAAACCCTGGGCTGCCGAAGCAGAGAGCGTGAACTTAACCACTTGGCCATGGGGCTGGCCCTCAACAAATATATATTAAACAGCCGTCATGTGCGAGGCACTGTCCTAGGCCCTTGGGATACATCAGTGAACCAAAAAGGCAAAGATTCCTTCTCTTGTGGAGCTTACATTCTAGTGGGAGGAGACATGTAATAATGAATAAACTTATTTATATAGTATGTTAGAGGTGACAAGCACAGTGAAAAGATGTAGCAGGGTGAGGGTGATCAGGAATGCCAAGTGGGAATGAGAATGGGTTGCAATTTTAAACATGGAAGAGAGTGAAGGCTCATTTAGAAGGTGTCATCTGAGCAGAGATAAAGAAGGTGAAGGGGTTAGCCATGCAGATATTTGAGAGTAGATTCTCTCAGCAGAATGACCAGCAGAAGGACCAATCAATGCAAATACCCTAAGGCAGGAGCATCCTTGGCATGGTCAAGGAACAGCAAGGAGGCCAGTGTGGCTGAAGCAGAGTGGGAATAGAGCAAGCAGTCGGAATTGAAGTTAGGTCAATAAAGTTAACAGAAGACTAGATCATATGTGGCCTTCTGGACAACTTTAAGTACTTGGGTTTTTACTCCGAGTGGAATAAGGAGCCATTAGAAGTTTGTAGCAAAGCAGTGACATGATCTAACTTACATTTCAAAAGGTTCACTCTGACTGGTATGTTGAGAAAAACAGGAGGCTGGGGTGGGGGCAGCAAGTGGGGAAGGAGAGAAACCAATTAGGGGCTATGGAAGCAATCCTGATGAGATATAATGGTGGCTTGGAGCAGTAGGGTTCATAAGAAGTTATTAAATTCTGGATATATTTTAAAAGTAAAACTCTGATGGGTTGAATGTGAGCTATAAAAGACAATGAGGAAGGATGAAGCCAAAGCTTTTGGCCCAGCAACTGAAAGGATGGAGTTGTCATCAACTAACATGGAAAAAACTACAGGTGGAACGGATTCGGAGGTAATAGGTAAAGATTTGGAGAACATCCAGTTTTGGACAAGTTATGTTTGAGATGTCTATTGGACCTCCAAGGGAGACAGCAAGTACACAGTTGGATACACAATTTAGAGTTTAGAAGTCTGAACTAGAGAAAGAAATTTATGTGTTGTCAGCATATAGAGAGCATTTGTCATTCAACTAGACGAGATCACTAACAACAGAACCAGGAACCCAGCCTTGGAGCATCCCAATGTTAAGAGGTCAGGGAGAAGCAGTAAATACTGAGAAGTGGCCAATAGGTAAGAAGACACCCTGCAGTATTCTGAAAATCAAGTGCAGAACATATATTAAGGAAAGGAGACAAATCAACTACATCAAATAATATAAGGACTGAGAATTGATACATGGATTTAACAATGTGGGACTCGATTATCTTAAGAAGAACCATTTTGGTGGGGTGGTGGTCGTGAAGGCCTGACTGGAGCAGATTTAAGAGAGAATGGGAGGAAAGAAATGAGAGACAGCAAGAATGGACAATTTTCCAAGTTTTGCTGGAAAGGGTTGTAGCTGGCACCAGTAGTAGACTCTAGGAAAAAGAAAAATAACAGCATGTTTCTATGCTGAAGGGTAATGACCCAGTAGTTAGAAAAATGATAATTTTTAAGAGAATGGGAAGAGTTGTGCAGTAATGTTCTTGAGTAGTGAGACGGGATGAGATCTAACACACAAATGGAGAGATTGACTTTAGATAGATGGTCATAGTCCATAGTAACAAGTGGAAAGGAAGAACATAGGAGTGCAGGTGTTGAAAGTTGGAGAGAAGTGGTGGTAGGTGTCTCTGGAACTTCTTTTCTAGTTACTTTTATTTGCTCAGCAAAGTAGGAAGCAAGTGAAAACGGAGGAAGAAGTATTAGAGGTTCCAGAGAAAAGGTGTGAGCCAGGAAGTGGGAAAGAGAATTGCCTGGGGAAAAAAACAGTATGATTACTAGGCAGCATTAAGTGTCTACATGAGGTTTGTGTTCACACATTTAAAGCAAGATCAGTCATCATGACTGTGTGTTTTTCTCCAGGAAGTGCAGGCATAGAGTAAGTGGAGAGTTGAGTACCATGAAGCAAGAGGGGGTAAAGAAGTTGAGTAAGGCAGGGAAATGATTACTGTAGGACCATGGAATTTAAGCTGGGTAAAGAGGAAGAAAGTGATGAGCAGTGAAAATGTGCTCAATGGATTATTAGTCCTTGTGGAGTCCAACAATTGTTGGCATTGGGAGGTGAGCTGGAAAGATAGGAGGGTGGTGGTCAGAGAGTGAGATCCAAGAAATGGAGATCATGGAGAAGTTGTAGTAATGTGTAATGATAAAGTCTCTCTATGGGAATTAGTGGCTGATATAGAGTGGAAAACAAGGTTATTGGAGGAGAGGAGTTGGATGACATGTATATTTTTTTAAATAACAGGAATTAAGACAGCAGAAGTGTTAAAGAGAGTAACAATGATCCATCCACAAGATAAAATCATACAGAAATGAGGGGATGGTACCCAGGAACAAGTAGATAGCAAAAATAAGGGGAAGTGGGTAAAATAATCTGATGACATAAGATTCATTTTAGGGAGGAGGGAGAATGGTCTGGAAGCAGCAATGAATTGCCCTCTTAACAAAGCCTGGCTGAAGACATAGTCCTCCTGCCCATTTTACCTCCTGTCTCCCTCTCAGAGGACTCAAGTTGGGAACGAAGGGAAGTTGGTGCCTGTGCTGCAGACGCTGATAAAGAAGTCATCAAATGAAGCAGCCATGGAGGCAGCCCTGTGCTTGGGTTTCCTGAGGCCACACAATAAAATAGCCCGAGAGTTCTTGCTGCAGTCCCTGTGCCAAGGGCCCAAGACCCAGAGGATGAAGGTATGAGGGGCAGGAGGCTGGGCTCCTTGGGGAGCACTGGGGAAACAGAGGCCAGTACTGACTTCGGTGGGTCTGGATGCTGTCATCCTCATTACAGAGAAAGGAAGCCTCACCAGTAGCGAGCACTGCAGGGTCCTCTGTGTGTTTGTGAACATGTATATACATGAGTATGGTGTCATGTGGACAATATGTGTCTGTGTATATTTGATTTGTACGGATGTTCATGTGTGCACACATGTGCACACATGAACTTGTGCTCTCAAGAGGCCAAGAGGCAGGAGAAAGGCCCCCACCTATTCCCCATGAGTTCTAGGCTCAGCCCTCAGGTTTGCCCACCATCCAAATGCCTCTCGGCCATGTACACCACACCTCGCCCTGCTCACCCCTCACAGGCACTTAGGATGCTGGTCAAGATGATGCATGTGCACTCAGCCGCAGTCATCACAGCTATCCTACACCAGCTGTGCTACTCCAGTGTCCTTGAGGTAAGCTCTAGGGCTGCCTAGTACCCTTCTTCTCTGGCACTAGGACAGGGTTAGGGGGTGAGGAAGGGAGTTTGTCCTTCATACCTCCCTCACCCCTGCCCTCAGCACCGCTTTGAAGCCACCCAGATGCTCAAGACCATTGGGCTGGAACAGATCCAGGCACAGGGGCTGGAGGGACTCACATTTGACTCGCTCAGGAGGAAGATGTATAATGAACCCTTCCTTGTAAGTGAGACCAAAGCTTCCAAGCCCAGACAGCCCAAACCTGTCTCCTCTCCCTTCTCTAAAGATCTCCCCTGGGTTGGCTCCCACCACACAGCCCTCCAAAAGTATCACAGTCACCCTAACCCACTCCCTGTTCCCCTAATGCAAACCCACGATTTCAAGCCACCTTGCCTTTGCTCAGGAAGTTCTCTGTTTAAAATGCCCTCAGTCATTCCGCACGCCCCCCCCCCGCAAGATGAAAAACTGCCTCACGCTAATCACTCCCACTGGTAAGTAACTCTCCTCTCTCCCTCTGCCTATTTATTAAGATAGGATTGCTCCTTTAAGACCAGTCTGAACACCTCCTCCTATAGGGAGCTTTCCTAAATCACCACAAACAGAATCAACCCTGCTTTTGTGTGTTAAAACCCTTTCCTGTGATAAAACCCTTGCTTTTATCTTTATTAGCTTATTACAAAACCAGCCACAGAATTTCTAAAGACAATCTTCTAAAATGTAAATCAGATTGTGTCTCACCTCTGCATAGAACTTTTCAATAGCTCCCCAGTGCCCACAGGATGGCTTACATTGCCCTTCAGCACCCAAGACCTGCTTACCTCTCCAGTCTCTCTCACCAATCTCCCCCTCAGAGCCATACACCAACCAGCAATGCTTAGGATGACCCTGTCCTGATTTATACCTGTTGTCCCAGTGTGATTACTCAGGGTGCTCCACTCTGAAGAGTCCCAGTTTCGTCACCTAGCTAAATTCAACTATTTTCTGTTCCTAAGCTCTCTGTGCTCTCTCTTGCCTCCAGGCTTTATATATGTTCTCCTCTCTGCAGGGAAAATCACCCTGCCCTCTGCCTGGTTAACTCCTACTCACGCTTCAGGTTTCAGCTGAAGCATCACCTCCTCCAGGAAGTCTTGCTGGTACCTAGACAGAGTCAGGAGACCTTCCTATCTGCACCCTACACTTAGTGCCGTTGTAATGCTTACTACAGTAGTGTAATTGCCTATTCGCTTGTCTACTTCCTCCACCAGACCATGAGCTCCTCAAGGCAAGCACCAAATGTAGCACAAAGTAAACGTTCAATAAAGGTTTGTGAAGCACCTAAGGACACACCTTGCATTCCTTCTCTCTGTTGCCCCACCTTATTCCCTCTTCAGGCTATCAGGCAGGCTGTGGCTGAAACTGTGGAAAAGCTCAAGATGAAGCCTACGATGATGAACTTGGTGGAAGCGTGAGTGGCTAGGGCTGGGAGCTGCCAGGGCCAAATCCTAGGCTGTGGGAAGGGGGCAGGTCAGAAAGAGCTGAGAACCTGCTGCCAGTTCACTGATCCCTGGGCTTTTCTTCATCTGTAAAAAGGGGCTGATAAGACCTACCACTCTGGCTTACTATAAAGCTCAAATTAAGATAAGGACACGAAAGGGACTTGTAAAAGGTAAAGTTCTGGACAAGTGTAAGACATGATAGTCATTTAGCGCCTCCGGCAAATTGCAGTATTTGCCTTTCCTCTCCAGGCCCTTTCCTGACCCAAGAAACAAGAGGTGGAAATTAATGAAATTAGCATCACTCATCAGCCTTATTCCCGGCTCACTCTGGGCTGTAAGAAACAACCAGCCTTCCTCCCTCCACCCCTTAAGTGGACCACAACACACACACGCTCCTTTCTACACAGGCAATTGATGAACTCAGATGCCATTGCACGCCAAGAAGCAATCATCTCTTTGGTAAGGCCAGCTCTGCTTCTCTGACCAGATGTGTTGATGGCAGGGGGAGCAGGCAATTTTTGTTTGTTTGTTTGTTTTTGTTTTTAAGATTTTATTTTTTTCCTTTTTCTCCCCAAAGCCCCCTGGTACAGAGTTGTATATTCTTTGTTGTGGGTCCTTTTAGTTGTGGCATGTGGGACGCTGCCTCAGCGTGGTTTGATGAGCAGTGCCATGTCCGCCCCCATGATTCAAACCAACGAAACACTGGGCAGCCTGCAGCGGAGCGCGCGAACTTAACCACTCGGCCACGGGGCCAGCCCCGGGAGCAGGCAATTAAGCAGGGTTACTGAGGGGAAGAAAGAGCTGTAAAGTTTGGGGAGGTTGTTTGCTTGTTTATTTTAGAATTCCAGGCCTACCAGGAGTTCAGGGTAACCTTTTCTTCAGGATTAGAGGTGGGTGGGATAAGGGACAGGAGCTGGGTGTAAAGGGCATTGCTTAGATATTGCAGAAATTGTCTTCAGTCTTCCTGGTGAATAAGGTGCACTGGAATCCAAAGCAGTGGCCACAAAAGGCAAAGAAGGGGACACCTCAGCTAGGAAGCCATATCTCCACCTCTCTCCGGGCTACAGGGTCATGACAAGGGGGCTAGAATAGAAAAGAGCATAGAGGGAGCACCTTTCTGGGGCTGGCTACTTAGGCACTCTCATTCTGCCTCTGCCAGGGCGTCCTGGGGATCCGTAGCCCACAAGTGTTCCACTTGCTCCTAGACATGCTAGATGTGGAAAAGAACCAGCCTGTGAAGAAGAGGGTAAGGCATTCCTGCTCACCTCTTCTTCTTCCCAACCCTTCCTCCAAGCCTCTCCCACCCATCCTCACCACTTCCTCTTTGTCAGGATGGAGAAGAGGGGAATGATCCCTGAGACACTGTCCCTTGACCTCTTTCCTTAAGGCTATAGTGGCCTCTGGCCAGAGCTCCCCTTCCCTGTAGCACCCCCTCCCCTCCCAGCCTTAGCCTTAAGTGAGTCAACCATAGGGCCTTTGTTTCAATGCAGCTACAAGAAACATTAATTCTTTTGGCTTCAATTGATCCCTGGATCCAAAACAAGCTGAAGAACAAGGTTCTCTTTGTATATGAGGCACCTAGGACCAATGAGAAGGCAGAGCCCACAAGGTTCCGAAAAGAGCCTGTGAAGCCAGAAGAGTTAAAAATCCAAGACTGCCACCTTGCACAGCTGAACCTGTTTGACGCAAAGTCTAGCACCACGTTGGACCAACAGAAAAAGTTGAGTGCCCAGAAAGGGTTTGCCTCCTACCTCACATCTGCTTTCCCACCCTGTTTCTCTAAACCACTAAAACAAAAGTCACAGGTCATAGGGCCCTGGACGCCAGAGATCAGGAGACAGCTCCAGACCCTTGCTAAAACCTCCAAATAGGCCCAGCCCCCACTCTCTCCCTGAGGATGCTTCTTAGGCTCCCCAGAGAAAACAATCTATACTTACCCTACATGAATAAATGAATGTCACTCTCCCTACCACTGCAGTTCCCTTCATCAGAGTCTACACTGAAACACAGGTCTCCTCACTCCTGGTTGAAGGTTCCTTCCACTCAGCCACATGCCCCTTTCATGAGAAAGAGAGGACAGAGCTAAAGCTGTTCTGGATGGCCAGCTTGCCTCCCTAAATTAAGCCCTTGTCTATGCCTAGAATTTGATGACAAAACTAGAGTTGAGCCTATGCCCAAGAGGGGGCTGCTGAAGGGAAACTAGGAGAAAATCCTGGAAAGCTTGGCTCTTGGACCATTTCCTCTTACCAACTTGACCTATCCCCCACTACTATCAATCTAGCTCTTTTTATCCCCACTACCAGTTCTTTGACTTTCATCACTAAGCTCCTGACTTCCCTGCATTCTGTTAGTCTGTATCCCTGTTAGCCCCCTTTCATTTTTTCTTCCTACTCAGCCTGGACTCCTTCCATCAACCACTATCCTTACTATTCCCATACCTCCACTATCACCTCTCTGACTAGTAAAATCCCTACCTCTAAATCAAATTGCCTCTGTTCCTATAACCAAGGTGCTGACTAAAGCTGGAGAAAAATCACAATCGGTACAGACTGTTACCCCCAAATACTTGCCCCTTCCTTAACTGAGCCCTTATTCTTGTCTGGCAATTTTATGGGTTCCTAGTCATGATACTTTCCTATTTCCCACAATGGTTATCTCAAGCCTCTCTATCCTCACACTTCTTACAATCTCCTCAAACTTTCTATCATATTACTTCCCCAAATCTCAGTAGACTTTCTCTTCAGGGAAAAAAAAAGACATCAGATGGAATTACCTCAACTTCCTGCCACCTGTTAGAAGCATCCTCATATATAGTAGTTAAGAGCACAGGCTCTAACGCCAGACGCTTGGGTTAGAATCCTGGCTCTGTGACTTACTAGAGATGTGATCTTGGGCAAGCTGCTTAACCTCTCAGTACCCCTGTTCCTCACTGTACGTTCTGACAAGTCCCTTCCAGTGTCAATCAAAATCATTTACACCATTCACCTCTTCCATGAAAGGTTTCCTATATCTCCTTGCCTCATGGCATTGTGAGAATTTAATAAGTTAACATACAGACTGCTTATAACAGTGCCTGGCACATAGTTATCTCCCAATAAATGTCAGTTATTTGTTATTACTATTACAGCAACTGTACCTATCCTTACCTCCAACCACAATGCAAGAGGCATTCTCCTCTTCTAAGGCAAACCCTCCACCAGTGTTCTGGATGCCATTCCTTCAAGGGTTTCAACATCAATTATCCCCATTTCCTTCCAAGCAGGGTACAAACATGCTCAATTCTCATCTATCTTAAAAATAACTGCCCACAAACCCCTATCTCTGTCTTACCTCATCCCACCTCTAATCATCCTTCATAATCAAGATTCTTAAATAATTGTCCACATCACCTGTATCCATTTCTCTAATTTCTATTATTCATTATCTCACTTCAGTTTGGGTTCAGAATTCAATTCTCTACCAAAACTGCTTTTGCTAAAACAGTGGTTCTCAACAGGGGCAATTTTCTGACATTGGCAATGTCAGAAGACACTTTTGGTTGTCACAACCAGGGGCTGCTACTGATGTCTCGTGGTAGAGGCTAGGAATGCTGCTAAACATCCTACAATGCACAGGGAAGCTCCCACAATAAAGAATTATCCAACCCAAAATATCAGTAGTACCAAAGTGGAGAAACTCTGCTAAGATAATTTACAACCTACATATTGCTAAATAAATGAGTGCTTTCTCTCCTTTATATGAGCTGGCCTGGCCTGAGCACTTGACACCATTAGCTTTTCCCTCCTTGAAATCCATTCTTCCCTGGGGTTGCACTGACACCTCAGTGGCCATTCCCAGTCTCTTGTTTCAGGATTCTCTTCTGTTATCTCTTAAATATCAGTATTTCTCAGGGTTCTGTCCTAGGCTCTTCTCTCTCTACAGTCATGCATCGCTTACCAAAGGGGATACATTCTGAGAAATGTGTCATTAGGTGACTTTGTCATTGTGCAAACATCATAATGTACTTACACAAACCTAGATGGTACAGCCTACTTCACAGTAGGCTATATGGTATAGCCTATTGCTCCTAGGCTACAAACCTGCACAGCACGTTACTGTACTGAATACTGTAAGCAATTGAAACACAATGGTAAGTATCTGTGTATCTAAACATATCTAAACATAGAAAAGGTACAGTAAAAGTATGGCATAAAATATAAAAAGTGGTACACCTGTATAGAGCACTTACCATGAATGGGGCTTGGAGGACTGGAAATTGCTCTGGGTGAGTCACTGAGTGAGTGATGAGTGAATGTGCAGGCCTACGACATTACTGTAAACTACTATAGATTTTATAAACACTGGACATTTAGTATATATTAAATTTTTTAAAAAATATTTCTTCAATAATAAATTAACCTTGGCTTTTTTAATATACTTTTTAATTTTTAACTTTTTGACTCTTTTGTCATAACACAACTTAAAACACAAACACATTGTACAGCTGTACAAAAATATTTTTTTCTTATATCCTTAGTTCATAAGCCTTCTTCTATTTTTAAAATATTTTGTATTTTTACCTTTTAAACTTTTTTGTTAAAAACTAAGACACACACACGAGCCTAGTCCTACAAAGCGTTAGAATCATCAATATCACTGTCTTCTACCTCCTCTTCTTATCCCACTGGAAGGTCTTCAGGACAAAAACATGCGGGGAGCTCTCATCTCCTATGGTCACAATGCTTTCTTCTGGAATACCTCCTGAAGGACCTGCCTGAAGCTCTTCTTAAGGAGGCATCACTCTTTTCAGAAACATGTCCATGGTGGTTTGGTTTCTTTTTTCATCATAGATTTGCTTGAAGCACACAGTACACCATGAACATTCCTCTCTATTAATGAACACCTTTCAGTATCGGGGTCTATGCTTTCAAAACTTTTTGAGGAGCTTGTTGAGGTCTGCAAAAGCTTCTGCTAAACCCTTCACTGTGAGTTTTCTTGGGGGTTCCTTTTCTTCTCTTGAAGTTCCCTTTTCTTTTGCCTCTTCTTCAGCTATACATTCCTGTTCCAGTTCCAAGAACCCCTCATTAGTCAGTTCCTCAGGAATCACCTCTAGGGGCTCCTCAGTGTCAGCCTCATCCACACCCAGGGTAAAGTTGTCTCCCATCTCAACCACAGCCTTGTTGATTTTTGCAACCTCCTCATCCTTGGAAAATCCTTTGAAGGCATGGATGAACTTGTGTGCCTTCTTCCAGATGCCATTCATACACTCCTTGGTGACATCACCCTAAGCCCAAGCAAGGTTCTCGATGAAGCTGTAGATGTTGTAATCCTTCCAGAACTGCATCAGTGTCTTCTCAGTGTCTTCCTCAGTTGCAGCAATAGCCTGGGCAAAGGTCCTCCTCAGGCAGTAGGCCTTAAAAGCTGCTACAACTCCTTGATCCATTGGTTGGATCAAAGAGGTGGTGTTGGGAAGGACAAACACTACTTTGATACCGGGATGAAAATCACCAATAAGAGGAGGCTGTCGGGCAGGATTATGAGCAATGAGCAAAATTTTAAAAGGTATGTTATTCTCCAAACAATACTTCTCCATTTTCCTGGCAGAGCAATTTAGGAGGACATCTTGGAAGAGGAGCTGGGTCATCCATGCCTCCTTATTGTTCCTGTAGTACACTGACAGTGTGTGCTTATTGACATGCTTGACGGTCCTGGGGTTCTCACTGTGCCAGATCACAAAGGGCTAATTGGTAGCCTGCAACATTGCCCCAAAAGCAACACCATTATCCTGTCCTTAAAAGCTGTGAAACCTGGCATTGACTTAGCCTCCTTCCAGAATAGGGAGGTTTCATCCACATTGAGTATTTATTCTAGAAAGTAACTTTCCTCCACAATCAGCTTATCTAGAGTTTCCAAAAATTCTTCAGTTGCTTTCCCATCAGCACTCACAGATTCACCACTCATTTTCACATTATGTAATAAATAACAATTCTTGAATTGTTTAAACCACCCCAGAGTTAGCAGTAAACTCAACATCACAGTCAGGTCCAACCTTTTCTTTCAACATGGCAAACAAACGTTCTCCTTTGGCCATGACCATCATGGTGCTGAGAAGGATACGCTTTTGTGTCTGGTCTTCAATCCAGGTCATCTGAAATCTCTCCACGTCTGATACATGCCCTTCTTGAATTTTTGTTAGTCTCCTCGTCTTCAATGAAGTAGATCCTTTAACAGTTTCCATCACTTTGTTCTTGTCCTTCAAGATCGTGGCTATGGGGGAACGGGACATGCCTGACTGGCAAGAAATAACCATCACTGATCTTCCACCTGTAGTCTTTAATCACTTTTAAGTTTGTTTCCAGGTCAATTACTCAACATGGCCTCTTACTGGCAACATTAGCAGCGGATTTTGTATGCTTAGGGGCCATGATGAACAAAACATGAGATTAAATCAAGCACAAGAGAATGATGGAATCAAGACATGGTCAACACAAAATGTATGAGGCTGCTGTCGGCATAACAAGGCATACTGTTTTACTTTAAGTATAAAGAGTACACTCTAAAACAAAAATAAAAATTATAGTAAATATATAAAACAGTAACAGTCATGGGGCCTGCCCGGTGGCACAGCGGTTAAGTTCGCATGTTCCGCTTCTCGGCGGCCCGGGGTTCGCTGGTTCGGATCCCGGGTGCGGACATGACACCGCTTGGCACGCCATGCTGTGGTAGGCATCCCACATTATAAAGTAGAGGAAGATGGGCAGGGATGTTAGCTCAGGGCCAGGCTTCCTCAGCAAAAATAGGAGGACTGGCAGTAGTTAGCTCAGGGCTAATCTTCCTCAAAAAATAAAAAAATAAAAAATAAAACAGTAATAGTCATTATCAAGTATTATGTACTGTACATAATACACTTTTATACAACTGGCAGTGCAGGTCTGTTTAAACGAGCATTACCACAAACACGAGTAATGCATTGCACTACGACCTTACAACAGCTACATCATCACTAGGCAATAGGAATTTTTCAGTTCCAATTATAACCTTATGAGACCACGATCATATCTGCAGTCCGTCATTGACCAAAACGCCATTATGCAGCACATGACTGTTCTATCTTCCAAAACCATTAGAATCAACTGGGACTCTTTTAAAAATGCCCAGGCCCTACAGATTTCACTGTTTTGGAGTGGAGCCCAGACATCCTTGTGTTTTAAAAAACTTCCTGGCTAATTCTAGTATACAGCTAGGATGGAGCAGCACTACTCTAGATAGTCTTATTTTAATCCTATCTACTCTCATCATTTTATCATTTACATAATAACGAGACTCCAATCTATAACAGATTCATTCAGTCAATATTCATTGAGTACTTGACACTGTTCTAGGCCCTGGGGTAGAACAGTGAACAAGAGACAAGGTTCCCTACTCTCCTAGAGTTTATATTCTTTTTTTTTTTTGTAAGATTGGCACCTGAGTTAACAAGTGGTTGCCAATCTTTTTTTTTTTTCCCCTGCTTTTTCTCCCCAAATCCCTCAAGTACATAGTTGTATATTTTAGTTGTGGGTCCTTCTAGTTGTGGTATGTGGGACGCCACCTCAACGTCGCCTAATAAGCAGTGTCATGTCCGTGCCCAGGATCCGAACTGGCAAAACCCTGGGCCGCCGAAGCGGAGCATGTGAACTTAACCACTCGGCCACGGGGCCGGCCCTAGAGTTTATATTCTAATGGAGGAAAGAGAAATTAACAACCACAAAAAGATAATTTCAAACAGTGATAAGTACTGTGATGACATTTTAAGGGGTGATGTGAGAATGACCGAGGAGAAGCATTATTTTACACAGGAAGTCCAGGGAAGACCTAGAAGGGCGAGAGGGTGGAATTTAACCCAACACTGTAGCAAAAAAAAGTCAACAATGTGAATATTTGAGTGAAGAGAGTCCTAGACAAACCATATGCAAAGATACAGAAGCAGAAGCATATTTGGTATCATCAAGAATTATGAGTTGGGCCAGCCCGGTGGCACAGTGGTTAAGTGCACACGTTCTGCTTCGGCAGCCTGGGGTCTGCCGGTTCGGATCCCAGGTGTGGACCTACACACCACTTGTCAAGCCATGCTGTGGCAGGCGTCCAACATACAAAGTAGAGGAAGATGGGCAAGGGTGTTAGCTCAGGGCCAGTCTTCCTCAGCAAAAAAGAGGAGTATTGGGGACAGATGTTAGCTCAGGGCTATAATCTTCCTCAAAAAAAAAAGATTTATGACCAACATGGTTAAAGCAGAGAAAGTATGGATAAATGTTATAGCATGAAGTTGGAGACACAGAGGCCAGATCATATGCAGCTTTGAAAGCCAGGGTAAGGACTTTATGGCCTACATGTAAAGGAAAGCTATTGAAAGGATTTTAAAGAGGTATAACATATAGTCTGATTTATATCTTACAGTATCATTTGGCTGCTGTGTGAAATTTAGAGGGGCAAGATTGTGTAGGGAGACCTATTAATGGGCTATTGCAATTCTCCAGAAGAGAAATGATTGTGGCTTGTACCAGGACTGTAATCAAGAATATAAAGATAACTTCAGGATATTTTGGAGGTAGAATTAAGAAGAATTGCAGGTACATGATGAATGAAAGAGAAATCAGGTGTAAATTCTAAGTTTTTGATCTGATCTGATCTGGGTGTATGATGAAGACACTTACTGAAATGAGGAAGACTAGAAGAGAGAAACTGACTTGGACGGGGAGATCAAAATTTCTGTTCAGGGGCCAGCCCCATGGCCAAGTGGTTAAGTTCGTGCACTCTGCTTCGGCAGCCCAGGGTTTCGCCGGTTCCTGGGCGTGGACCTGGCACTGCTCGTCAGGCCGTGCTGAGGCGGTGTTCCACATGCCACAACTAGAGGGACACACAACTAAAAATACACTGTACCAAGAGGCTTTGGGGAGAAAAAGGAAAAATTTTTTAAAATAAAAAAAATAAAAACTTCTGTTCAGTCATGGTGGAATCACCAAAAAAAAAGGTCTGTTGAGTATATCCTAGTGCAAAGGTCAAGTAGGCAGCTGCATATAATCCAGAGTTAAGGGGAGAGGTCTGGACGAGAGACATAAATTTGGTATTCATCACCATTATCAGATGGTATTTAAAGCTACAGTCTGAATGAGTTCACCCAGGATAAATGTAAGTGTAAATAAAAAAGAGAAAGCAGATCAGAACAAGCCCTGAGAAACTTCCAACATGTAAAGGTCAAGCAGAGAAGCTAGCAAAAGAGACAGAAGTCAGGAAGGAAGAAAATCAGAGGAGCATTCATGTTCAATGCCACTGTTTCCTGAGCTACAGATTTGCACACCTAGCTGCCTACTAGATGTCTCTACTTGGAAGTTTCACAAGTGCCCGAAACTCAACATACCCAAAAACAAATTCCCCTCACTTGCTTCCAAACCTGTTCCTTTCCCACTGTTTCCTATTGCAATGAACAGTACATCTATACAATTGCCCAGACCAGAAACCTGACTCTTCCCTTCCTACTGTTTCTGATATCCAGACAAATCCCGTCAAATTTCTCAAATCTATTTAGTTATCTCCTCCTTGTCCAGTCCTACCTGAGCTCAGACCAGTATCATCTCTCATTTGGCTTACCATTCTGTCTCTAGTCCAGCCTCTCCACACGGCAGTCATAATCATCTTTCAGTTGATGCCACTCAGGTCAGGCCACTCCCCTGATTAAAATCTTTTAATGACTCCCTATTTGGAAGCAGGGGAAAAATCAAAGGAAGGGACCTTATTATACAGCTTGTTTACCTGTCCAGTCATGCCCATCCTTGAAGTCCTCCCTCCAATCACAATGTACTACACAGGATTTCCCTCAAGCAGAGCCTGATTCTCAGTCTTTCTCTTAACTCCTGATTTGTTCATGTCATTAGGTTTCTGCTGGGAACACCATTTCCTCACCCCAGCCTCTTTACTAGGCCAATTCCCACTCTATCCTCAAGACTCACCAAATCCTCCCAATCCCACATGACTAGATTAAGTGTCCTTCCAATCAGCCCTAAAGCACCTTGTACTTATTCTTACTGGAACACTTATAAGACTACATATTGCCTGGTTGGTTGATGGACAACATATTCAGCATCTGGTGCAGTGCCTTACCCTTGGTAAGGATAGGAGAAATAGTTCTTTAATGAATACCAAATAACATATCATGTACATTGGTATTTTAGACCCAGCTTGTCGAATTCTTACCCTTCCTACCTAGCCCTTAGACCTCCATATTCCCAGCATCTAGAACACTGCCCTAAATAAATGCTTCTCCTGTAAACTGGAACTAAACTGTTTCAAAACCACCTGGTGAGCTTGATATGTATAAGGATTCCCAGCCCTACCTCCCCACACCCCACCAAGTTCTGATTCAGTAGACCTGGGTGAAGCTTAGGAATCTGTAATTTTAATAACCTTGGGTGATTCTGATACACAGTCAGTCTTGGAAACTACTACTCTAAACAGACTAGGAGCTCAATAAATACTGTTGAAAATAACATTTTAATTTAATGAAGGAGAATTAATTTCCTAATTCTTTAGGGTTAGAGTCTGCTACAACTGAATCCTGAATGCGACAGAACAATGCACTAATGTACAAAAGTCCACAAAACAAGCAGCCTTTATTGCAGTATTACAAAACACTTTCCATTTTGGCAATATTTTACAACGCACTTAGCTTTAAAGGTTGGGAAGAAGAAGGTTGGAAACTAAAGGGGGAAATTTCAACGGACATTTCTAAAAGAAAAACTGTCCCAGCCCTCCCACCCAAATAAAAATCCAAATGTCACTTAATTTCACTACCCAAGAAGAGGCCACGAGGAAAGCAGCAGGCAAAACTCTGGCAATTTCACTATGGATCATGTCAGAGACAAAGGAACATTCAAAACAGTCATCAGTATGGTCGGTTGCGCTGATCATTTCTGTAGTCGTTTCTAGAAATGAAAAATAAAGAGCCAGACTAAATTCTAATTTTCTACCAAGGGGAAGAATCAGACACTTCTTCAGGGTACTCGTGACTGACATCAGCTTGACAATTTCTAAGGATGACAGCATGCCCAATTTATCTCTCTACTCACAGAAAGGGCTTAATAAAAGACCCAGAAAGTTCCTAGAATAAGCTTTGTTATCACTAACTGTTAAAAATTTTCCACCTAGAATAAGGACTTCAAACCACTGTGGTATTTCAGGAGGTCAGAGACTGCCAATTCTAATATTCTAAACAGAAGAGTGACATAGTGCAATAAGCAAGTAAACACTTTCATGTAAGAATTCTGGATCTACCACTTACTATGTGACCTCGGAAAAGTTACTCAATATTTCTTACTCCATAAAATGGGAAGTACATCTACCTCATGGGACTGACAGAAGGACTAGAACTAAAGTATATAAAGATACTTTCACAGGATTTGCCACACAGTAAGAAGTGTTCAACAGATGATAGTTACTAATAGCTAACAATTATACAGAGCTTACTATGGGCCAGCAGCTACTATAACGTAATCTAACACAACTCCACAAAGGAGGTATTATTAGCCCCCTTCTACAGATGAGAATACTAATGCTCCAAACAGTTAAATAACTTGCCTAAGGTCACACAGAGTTCATAAGCGGTAGAGCCAGGATTTGAACCCAGTCTGTCTCCAATCTTCACCAAGTGCTCTGCCAATTCTCGCTACCCAACATTGCCTCTGGCATAAAGATGCTTAGTATAATAACTTAAGTTATTTTACATCACTGGTTATTCAACTTTTTCTGCCTCTAAAACATTCATGTGCCAACACACTCCCATCAGTACCATCAGCAACTTTCATCTGGAAAAGGTAGTATCAGAATCTCCAGAGAAACAACTGCAGGGTAGCATGTGATTTGAAAAGAAAACACCCCTATGAAAGGTGTGCTTTCCCCTCACTTATATTAAGAAAGCTTGATTTACATAAAGTTTCAAATTCTCTCTCAATCCCAATTATCTTTAGCTAAGGGGAAGAATGATACACACACATACAAATATGAAGATGCATGAATAAGAATTTCCAACACAAATTTTAGAAATTGCTAAGCAGGGAACTAAATGGATTTTCTCTAGCCTAACTGAGAGAGTTGCCAATAAAGGTCCAAAAAACTGGATACTTAGTAGAAAATGTGACAACAAGGGCTGAGATCCTCAAATCTAGGAGTATTACGCTAAGAAAGGTTAACAAGTACATTCTAATACTCACCTTCCTCCCATTTTGCCTCCATAGCCACCTCGGTCTCCTCCATAGCCCCCACCTCGGTCTCCTCCATAGCCACCACCACTCCTGTCTCCTCCGTAGCCTCCACTTCGGTCTCCACAATAGCCACCGCCACCACCACGGTCTCCTCCGTAGCCCCCCCCACTTCGGTCTCCTCCGTAACCTCCTCGGTCTCCTCCATAGCCTCCTCGGTCTCCACCATAGCCTCCTCGGTCTCCACCATAGCCTCCTCGATCTCCACCATAGCCTCCTCGGTCTCCTCCATAGCCACCACCTCGGTCTCCTCCATAGCCGCCTCCTCGGTCTCCTCCATAGCCGCCTCCTCGGTCTCCTCCATAGCCGCCTCCTCGGTCCCCACCATAACCACCTCCTCTGTCTCCACCATAGCCGCCCCCACTTCTGTCTCCACCATAGCCACCTCCACTTCTATCTCCTCCGTAGCCACCGCCGCCACTTCTGTCTCCACCATAGCCACCCCCACTTCTGTCAGCACCGTAGCCACCTCGGTCTCCACCTCTGCCCCCACGACCTCTGTAGCCCCTCTCTCCACCGTAGCCTCTTCCCCGGAAATCTGCAAGGTAGAAATACAAACCAGTGAGGCCAGCAGAGTAAGGTAAAGCCTCCTTAATGCTAGTGAGAAAATAAATACCACGTAGATGCTGTTAAAAGGCTGATCCAAAGGGCTGACCTACCTCCTCCTGAGGGACGAGAGTCCTCAGGTCTGGGCTCATTGCACTGATTGCAGGAATTCCTTCGAGCAAAGTTCATATTTCCACATGACCTGAGAAAGGAGGAAAAGAAAATACTCAATAGTTTCCAGTGGATTCAGAACCCCCTCTTGTACCCTCCAACCCCAATCCCAACTCCTACTCACACCAAAATAAATGGGATACTTACGGATTAGGGCAAACCCAGTCCCCACTTTTGGGGTCTCCACCTCTCCCCTGAAAGCCTCCACGGCCTCTATATCCTCCACGGCCTGAAGGGAAGTAGGGGGGAGGGGAGAAAAATCAGCAGCAGACGTTAACAAAGCAGAGGAAAAGCACCAGATGAAAGAACAAAGAGCAAGTACCCATCAATAACTGGGCAGCCCCCCCCGCCGCCCAAATAAACTCCTTATGCTAAGACTCTGTGATTGATTTGGGGCTTTACCTAGCAAATGCAGGAAATGTAGAAGACCCCAGGCACACACTACAGGGCAAACAACGCACTAAAAAACTTCAAAGTCCACTTGCTATATACCCTCCTTAGTTTGAGAATCTCTGTGATAAAGGTTAAGTGGGAAGACATATCCCAAATTTAAGGAATTAAATGCAACAGAAATGAAAGAACTGGCAATAACTGTATCAGAGAACTCACAAATTGGTCAGATTAACTACCTAATTAGGTATCATTTAAACAATTGCCTCCTGATTCCCAGGTAAACAACAAACCACTATATAGCTTTCTAAAACGATTTCTAGAACATTCTTCCACTACTTTCTTAGCTATTATGACACCCAATTTACCTAATCTCCTATTCAGTACCTACCTTCACTTTAAGATAGAAGGAAAAAGACCTAGGGGGAGAAAGAGGTTGTAGCAAGTTCACACGATAGAGACAGAACATGGACTAAAATTCAAACCCTTTGTATAATATCCAGGCCTGTGAGCAACAAGTATCTTACCTCGCCGCCCACCTCCACTTCCACCTCCTCTCATAAATTCAGGTCTTCTGGTAGCAAAGGACACTTTGATGATGTTGCCATGGAATTCTTTTCCTAAAAAAAAAAGGAAAACGGTTTTTGAAAAAGTGTTATTCCACTCTTATCAAAAATATAAAACTGTCTTGGAAATTTTCAGTTTCAGAGGAATAACTGACATGTCCTCACAGAAATTCAAACACACTAGTGTTCCCAACAGTCAAAGTAACAGTGCTAAAACATGACACAACCTATTGAATAGAGTACATCTGTCAATGGGAAACAGTCACTTCTTACTAAGCAAAAAAAACCCACATCTGATATTTTAACAGGAAAAAAGCCAAGTGCAGAACAATGTGTGTAATATGCTACCATTTCTGTTTTTAAAGAGAAAGAGCGTGCATGCACGTGTGTGTGCATGTGCATCTGTACCTACACATGCACACACATGCTTGTATATACACTGCCTATTGTGCCTAACTTTCCAAAGAGGAAACGAAATTACTAAGGGTCAAAGATGGAAACGAAACTCACTTTTTGCTATATACTCTTGTTACTGTTTGCAATTTTTTTACCATATGCAAGTAGTATATCGTGAAAAATAATGTGTGCATCGATCATTACTTACATACATGCACACATTCACCTATTCTGCTGCCCCAGGACCTTAGAGACGGGAATTAATTTTTTTACTTTACACTAACAAAAGAAATGACATACAAGGAAAAGGGGCGCAAGGATTCAAAAAATGGTTATAAACCCAGGAGACTCAGCTCCCTGATCAAAGCCCTAATCATTGCGGTTGGCAACTTTCCACGATGTCAGATGTTATGACAAGCACTTTCACACAGGAAGCAATTCATGGATCAGTATTTTAAAAGCTGTAAAAAGACCTGGTAAAATCTGAACTATGAAGTTGGGTTGAAGAGGCTCATATGCCCTGTGGGCAAAGGCACAATAATGTTATGAACATATGAGCAAAAGAAATTGCTTTATGATTCACAGGACTATGAAAAAAGCAGAAAAGTGAGAAGGAATGGACGTAGCCTTCAAGAGCAAAGTGATGGGGCCTGACAGCTCAGTGCAAAAAAATAATAAAAATAAATAATAAATATAGAAATAAAATCTCCATATTTGGAGACAAGGAAAGAGAGAGTACCACAATCTCGTCTTTGAAGAAGTAAAGAAATGCAATTATGTTTTGGAAGACACAGGTGCAATAATCTCAGAACTAGAAGGGACCTCAAGTGTCTGTCAATTCGGAATGGTTAAGTACTTTAGAGACAGTAGAGCGAAACTGCCTGAATTTGAATCCTGACTCTGCCACTTACTCTGTGATCTTGAAAATAACTTAGCTTCTCTATGCCTCAGTTTCATCATCTGTAAAATGGTGGTAATAGGGTGTATGTCTCATAGGGTTACTGTGAAGATCAAACTGAGTGAATGCATGTAAAGCTCTTAGAACTGTGCCTAGCCCACAAACCAGAGTAAACACTATGTTAGTTATTAAATTAGGGTAGGACAAAAACAAATTTATAACAACACGGAGAAATTACTGTGTTAAGTGAAAAAAGCATGAGACACAATTACATTTGGAGTATAATGATAAACTACTTTTAAAATATACTTAAAAAGACTGGAAGGAAACTTAATAAATATTATCAGTGGCTATTTCTGAATAGAGAACTCTGGATGCTTACTCCTTCTACTTTTCTATATTTTCTTATTTTCAGGGAGAAAAAAAGTTTTACTATTTCTTCTAAGTACGTATTAATTTTATATTTGAAGGGAAGTTAATCTAAATTTTAAAAGTATATAGAGTCAACCAGGTCAATCCTCTACATCTCTATCAGGGTGGCCTCAAGCGCAAGGTATGATATAAGGAAACATTCTAGACAAGCAAGGAGAGAGCTCATCTCATTTCTAAAGGTATGTAAAAACTCTGGCCTGTGTTCTTAATAGAATATCTACAAAAGTAAACACGAAAATAACCACTGTCTACCAGGACATATTTTGACTTCAAGATTAGAAAATATTTATCCAAACTGCATGTTGAAACTGTATGAATGAGGTATACCATCAAACCAGTCAATGGCTGCCTTAGCTGAAGGAGGGTCATCAAATGACACTGTTGCCTCCCCTTTTGGTTTCCCTGTGTCCTTGTCTGTGTACAGGTTTATCATTGGTTTTCCAGTCTTCTTGTTTGTCTGAGAAACAAACAAGTTAGTGTTAATATTTTAAGAAAAAGTGATCATGAACCATATAGATAATCAAAGATTTTTTCTTAAAGGAATTCATGTATCCATAATATATAATATATTGTTTTATCTATACATAATTTCTCTAAACCCACAAAAAAAAATGTAGATAATGCTTCATGTAAATACATAACTTGTAAAACATAAAAAAAGGTCAGGAAGAACATTCACCAAACAAATCAACAGATTACTATTAAGGAGTACACAATGGATTTGGCTGGGATGGGAGTGGAAGACAAAGAATTTTTACTTTTCAGAACTGTGTAAATTTTTTAAATATTTCATGTGTGATTAACTTCTTAAGAAATTTTAACTCCCTAAGATTAAAAAAAAAAAAAAAAAAGTAATTCCAGACACCAAAACAAGGACAATTGAGAAATGATTTTAGGTAAATGCTACAATCTACTAACACTGCTCTAAATGCTGCTTTCTAGTTAAAGAGATGAAAAATATATGCACAAAATAATATACAAGACACTTAGGTAAACAATAAACAGTAAGTTACAAAATAAAGCATTAGATATTGGACTAATATGTAGAACAGACATTAAATAACAAAATTAAAAGTTGTTAGTAACAGGGGCCGGCCCTGTGGCCGAGTGGGTAAGTTCCCACGCTCCACTTTGGCAGCCCAGGGTTTCACTGGTGCAGATCCTGGGCGCGTACATGGCACCACTCATCAGGCTATGCTGAGGTGGCATCCCACATAGCACAAGAAGGACCTACAACTACAATATACAACTACGTACTGGGGGGCTTTGGGAAGAAGAAAAGGGGGGGAAAAAGGAAGACTGGCAACAGTTAGCTCAGGCGCCAATCTTTAAAAAAAAAAAAAAAAGTTGCTAGTAACAACTTGAGTTTGCACATACTGGCATTTCAGAATCTATAAAATGTTCTCATAATCTCATTCAGTTCTCACAATTTTAGGAGCTAAGCAGAGACTACTTTCATAGCCCTAAGACTGAAAGCTAAAGCTATGAAAGGCTGTGGAAGGATAACCACAAACAAGGAATAAAATCTTCATGTATTTAGCACATTTACCAAAGGCCAACAGACCTGAGTGAACATATGCATCAGGGAATTTAAAGAGACAAGCATTACTAGAATACGGGCTTATTATGTAACCTATGTATCTTAACCAGAATCTGTTAATAATTATGAGATTTTCAACATAAGCCATACTTTTTACTCACCTTGATAATTCCTATCTGTTTAAAGAACTCCCCCACTTGATCTGTGGACACACCCTCCCCAAGTCCTTGCACAAAGATTGTGTTGTTATCTGAATTATCAGATTCTGAATCTAAGGGGAAAAAAATTACAGTTAATTTTATATTTCTTGGTTTTACTACATCCTATTTAGTAATCAAGAACAATAATTCATTGTCCAACATTCAACTGTTTCTATGACCAAAAGGAAAAAGGACCAATATACAAAAAATCTTATATAACATGCAAAGTGGTCATAATAGTTATTTCATAATAGATCAATTCTTACAACTAAATTTCAGGTAAAGTAGACCAAGTCCACACTATATGAAATACATAGACAAATTAAGCAAGGTCTCAAAAATCTCACTCTTCAGATTCAGATACAAGACTAGAGCTCATGAAGAGATGAAGAAAATTAGTATAAATTAGCATTCCTTTCTTTGGAAAGTCTTAATTACGGCTAATCAATACTTTTAAGGCTCTCTAATAGAAAATTCCCCAAATCTGACACTTTGGACTCCAAAGCAGGCCAAGCAGAATTGCTGGTTTCCCGTTCATTGCAATAAGCTTGTATATACCAGAGGGTAGGGGCACCTCGACACACACCTTACCTTACATGCACACTTTTGGATTAGTACAACAAAGTAAGAAAGATGTACAAAAATTCAGTCCATCAAGGCATAATTCAGAAATTGCCATCCATATAGAATACTTTGGCATCTTAATAAAAACAAAAGTTCTGATTTCAATATATATTAAATGTTTTTGGCTCAAATAGATTTTTAATCTCTAAATCTACACTTTTAAAAGGCTCCAGGTAGCCTTGAATTTCATTTAAAAATAAAAAGCCACATGAAATTAGTGACCTCTGCCCAGAGTAAGACAATTCATTCACGTATGAATTTAAGTTTCTTAGGCCCACTAAGCAGACTACCAATCCAATGTAATATTTTCATAAACACAGCTTTTCTAACTCCCCAATGATACCAATTCTCTCAAATCTGATTTGTAGTAATTAAATACTGCTAATTAGCAGTACAAAATCAAGTACTATTTCTTCACAAAAGACAAAGCAGAGCTTGGGAAAGCAAACACCCAACTGTCCCCAGCAAACTTTACAATCAATCCCCCTAAAGTTTTCTCTGGTATGTCTTTAGAAGTCAAGTTCCCCAGTTCTGGCAGCACTATCAAATTAAATCTTCCTCTTGTACTAACTCCTCCAAAGAGACACACTTTTCCCTAGGAAAAATGGAAAACTAACATTCTTTTAATGGCAAAGTCACAAACTACCATAAAGCTTACCAGCATCTGGTCTGGGTCCATAATCCCTGTGACCTAAGGAAAAAGAAAAGAAAAAGAAAAAGAAAGCTATTTAAGGCAACTCATTAGAAATCATTTAAAAATAGTAATAATAACCAAGCCATGAAAAGACAATATTTCCAAAATCCTTGAAAGTCAACCATCACAGATTTACAAAGTAAATATATAAATTAAGTGTTATTAAAAGTTTAAGAAATCAAGATGAATTTCACTATTTCCTTAAACTTGTCCCAGACGGCACCAGCCACTTTGGCAGTATGCTTGTATCACTTTTGTTAAGCTCTGGTTGTGAAGGCTGATTGGAAAACCCTAATAATTAAACAACACCATGTCAGCTACCTTTATTAAGAAATGTACTGTCAAAATCCAGTGAAGCTCTCATTCATTGGTCACCACAGACTCTTTCATGCAAATTCACTGTGTAGAAACCCATTGGACTGTTTGAGATCAACTTTAGCTTTTTAATGTTTTGAGATATATATATGTGTATATATATAATTTTTTTTAAAGCACACAACACACACCAGCCTCAACAGAATAAGAAAGGGCTTAGACTGCGTCTGCGGGATATTGGTGGCTTTTAGATTTATATAGCATTTCCACTGAAACATTTTGGGATACTCAGCACTTACCACCAAAATTTTTGAAGCCACCGCGGTCACCACCACTGCAGAGGAAAAATTGAAGAAATGATTTCTTCCTTAAGTCTCTAATGTGCTGAGCCCTGGGCTCAATCTACACTTAACTCTCACAAGTAGAGTGCCTAGGAAAACAGTAGCACCTCTAACTTTCCAGTAAATTCCATTTCATAGACTTCAAAATGTTGTTTTCACCTAAGTGTTTTCCCGAGGATCTATTTCCACAAGGGTGCCTTTCAAGCCTATTGCAGAACATATCTAACATATTCTTATTTTCAAATCTTCCCAACCCCAAGCCAAAGGCACTATTCTAATCATAACTTAAAGCTGGAGCACAGCACAAAGAATGCTAAACTAGAGCAAACATTCTTTCCAAGGGAATATTTTTTTTAAATATGAGAAAAAGGAAAAAAAAACTAGAAGAACAATACAAAACAAGGTTAAGATTTGGATAGCAGAATGGGAGAGGTAAGATCTTGAGTACTATGTTCTATCGTGATACCAAATAGCGGGTTTTATGAGATGAAGGAAAAAAGTGAGGTACAGATATACATAAAAGTGAGCCTGAATGAAAGCAGTATTAAAATTCAAATCATTCAGAAATCTGATAAAATGAGCACTAAAAGAGAGAATAACTTAAATTGCCCTCCTACTCCATACCCACCGTAATATATTAGATCTCTTCACATGAAAGCTACTGAGATTCATGCTGCCAAATGCTCTGTACACCAATCAGTAGACCATGTCAGAGACACAATGCAATACACTCCAATACTGCAGCTCCCCACAAGAAAATGACTTTATTTGGCAAATTTCCACTGCCAGATAAGTCAGTGGTCCTTGTGTGCATAGCTTCATGTATGAAATCTAAGATCTCTCTTATCAAGAAACTCTTTAAATATTCATACATTAAAAGTTTGTTTCTCTTGACTGAATTACATACTTCTCTATGATTCATGAGCTGACATGGAAAATAAAAACACAAAGTTTTCAAATGGTGATATCAAATCTTCTACTACTACTAATATTCTTCTACTATACCTCAAGAAACTAATCCAATATACTAATATCTCTTCACTGCTTAAAAGCCTCTATTTTAGCAATAACCCTGCCCTCTAGATGGCTTTTCTGAGCCATCCGGAGAAAAACCAATCTAAAAGAGAAAGCATTCTTCCTTTAAAATAAGCCTATTCTATCTTGACATAAAAAATTCTCCCTTGCAACCGGTTTAGGTATAGAAACATGCATCCTAATTTCTTACTAATTTTTATTTGATTTCCAGGAAGCCTAAAAAGGAGAATAAGGCTATTTGAAGGCTATGTAGAAAATGTGAAGCCCAGGTTCTTCACATACATACAGTTTCCTACTGAGTCGCTAAGACTTTCAGAACATTACCTAAGCCCTTCCTACACTTTTAAATGACCTGTATATCACTGCCTAACTGTTTAAGAAAGGGAAGCCAACAGAGTTCTTGAGGTTAAACTGCTAAAAATCTTATTACTAGAAACCAAGATATCTCAGGTTTCCTCAAAGATGATCATGAGAACTCCAAAAAATGATAAAAGAACTAGTGAAAATATTAAGCTCACATTCCTATAGCAGGAGATTAAAGTCCTCAGGATAAAGTAGATTTTTTAAACAGGAAATTTTCACAAGTAAGTGCTGGAAGAGATATCTCTTAAAGATTTTACTGTTATCTTAACCCAGTACCAAATTGTTTATCTGGCCACAATGGAGGGAAAATACGAAATTTCATACATGAGCTAGTTCCTATATCTATTCTGACCAGCAATATATCTTTGAACAATAAAAAAAAGGAGCATAGCCCTGCAAAATAAAAAGGATACAAAACAAATGACATTTGAATAGGTTTATAATTTCCTATTCCTCCATACAATGACATTTTAACTTAAGTCATCTTTACTGAGCATTTGCTTTGAAAATACAGCAGCTGAAGATTTCAACACAATAGCTATAAATATGGAAACATCACAGTGCATTCGAACAAGCACTGGTCTTCAAACTAAGAGACTAAGGATATAGTCTTTAACTGTCACTAATCAATCGTGAAAATTTGGACAAGTCAGTAATACTCCCTAGGGTTCAGTTTCCTCCTTCACGAAATAAGGGTTTACATCCTTACGACTCAAAAAGTGGTCTATGGAACAGCAGCATAGGCAGAGCTTGCGAGCAGCTCACAAGCAGGATCTCAGGCCTCACCCCAGATTTACTGAATCAGCATCTGCATTTTAATACTATCCCCAAAGAGTTCAAATGTACGTTATAGTTAGAGAAGCACTAGTCTAAATGATCTATAATTCTGTGAAGCTTTCTTTCAAGTTCCAATGTTTCAATCATTTTTCTCTTTCCTTATTAGAAAATTCCATATTAATTAGTTATATTACAATCCTTTATTAGGAAATTTATTATATTAAATATAGGAGATAAACTTCAAGTAGTACTAACAAACATTAATAGAAGATGGGCTTGTGGTTAAGAATCTTTCCCTCAAACCTGCAGTCAAGTTATGAGTCCCTTTTCCATATGCTAAGGCCTCACTAGCAAATTAAGACACAAGGGTATGTGAACATCTATTAGTCAAGATGTTTCCACAACAAATTTGTTTTCCTCCCAGAAAAAGCACCAAAATTGTACACATAAAGCATTCCTGAAGTAAGGAGATTTTAAGTAGAGGTATTTACTAGAGTAGAGACATAACATAAGCTCATTCAAATTTACGGCTGAGTGCCCCCTGCATAAGGAAACCAGTTGTGTATTCTTGACTTAACTATAGAAATGGTTGTCCCAAGTTCAAACCCACAATAAGCAGCCTGCCCCAGGGTAGGCTGAGGGTTCTTTCACTGTTACAGCATTACATATTTAGAGGAGAAGAGAGTCAGATTTAATCTCAGGTGCTTGTCAACAAAGAAAAAGCTCTTTGACAGAATCTCTATTTCCAAAATTTAATTTTAAAAAATCTAAATATATACATATATTCAAGGACTAAAACTGCCAAGTAAAAGGACAATGCAGGAATCTTTATTCCAAGAAAATTCACTATCTAGAGAGAAAATGGGACTTAACTAAAAGTTGAAAAAGATTAGTTTTTTAAAAAACTGTGCTACGTTTGAATTTTCATGCTAGTAAATCCAGAGTACAATTTTTTGGGTATGAAGAAGACTAATATTAATTCCAAATGTAAATGACTCAACGGATTTAAATACCATCTCAGTAGTAGCTGTACTTATGTTTTATTCCCTCCTATGTCTTATATATATACAGTAAGAAGGATTTCTAGATTCAGCATTTACCAACATTTCAGGAAGCCAAGAATCTATCATTCTAGAGCTACACTGTCCAGTACAGTATTCACTAGCCACATGTGGCTGTTGACCATTTGAAATGCGGATAGCCAAAACTGAGATGTACTCTAAATGTAAACTACAAAATGGATTTCAAAGTCTTAGTATGAAAAAACGAATGTACAGTATCTCCATAATTTTTTTAACGATTAATGCTAAAATATTTTGGATATACTAGAGTAAATAAAATATATTACTAAAATTAGTTTCACCTGTTCACTTTTTTTTGATGTGGCTACTAGAAAATTTTAAATTACATATGTGGCTCACATTTGTGACCCACATTATATTTCTATTGGGCAGTGTTGTTCTAGACTATTACCAGAACATATGCACATTTTTAAGGAAGCTAATCAAAATCTCTTGTAAGAAGACAGTCAAAATTCAAGATAACTTTTCTTAGGCTTGAGATATGAAAGCCTGAAACAGGACCCAGCCCCATGGCGTAGTGGTTAAGTTCAGTACAGTCTGCTTCAGTGGCCCGGGTTCACAGGTTCAGATCCCAGGCGCAGACCTACACCCCTCGTCAGCCATGCTGTAGTGGAAACCCACACACAAAAAAGAGAAAGATTGGCACAGATGTTAGCTCAGGGCTAATCTTCCTCAAGCAAAAAAAAAGAGGAAGATAGGCAACAGATGTTAGCTAAGGTGAATATTCCTCAGCAAAAACAAAAAGAAAAACAGTGAAAACTTAAGCTATAAACTGAGACTATATCTGCAACATGGAAAACTGAAAAGGAATTAGTATCTATACCACATAAATAACTGCTAGAAATAAATTTTAAAAAAATAAATAATTAAAGCCTCAAATAGCTACTTTAACTTGATGATATAGTAATAATGAAAACAAGTTATCTTTGAAGTTCTGGCAATTTTGCAGTGCATTCATCACGATGCTGAAGTTAAATACACTGAGAGAATTTACAGCCTTAAGCTTCTAGTCCACTTAGAGGTCAGTGATCAGTTTTAGACAATAATTAGAAATTCAATCTTTTGTGTTGCAACTACTTCGTCAAAGAAAAACATTGTTTCCTATAGTCCCTATAATCTTCACATGTTTCTATTCCATATTTGAAAAGCTGGCAGCTTCCATGTGGTCTGAACTCCTCCTCCAGTCAAGCAATTATACAACCTGAGTCTAGGAAACATCCCATCCTTTACCACACATCACACCCTCACCCACAAACTATGTCCCTTCTTCTTTAAATAGAAACCCAACTAATGCCAGATATTCTTCCCCAAAAGGATCATATTTTCAACACTGCTATTTTTAAGTAAGATGATTAGAAACACAAATGGGAGTGTTGATGAAGACTAACAAAAAATGTTTGGGTATTTTTGGTATTTAAATCTAAAACCAACTGTGAAAAAAAACCCTGAAACTGTGCATTTTTATTTGAATTCAAAACACTTTACCCCTATAAATGAGCTAGAAATCACATCTTGAGCAAGATATTGTAACACATGAAAATTATATGAACATCAAATTTCAGTATCCATAAACGAAGTTTTATCGGAACACAACCACATCTATTTATTTATATATTGTCTATGGATGCTTTGGCGCTACAAGAGCAGAGTTGAGTAGTTGCAACAGAAACCACATGGCCAGCAAACCCTATTTACTATGTGGTCTTTCACATGAAAAGTTTGCCCACCCAAGATAGTAATCATCATCATCCATATGGATTTCTAAAAAAGGCCCTTCATGAACATTCCATTCCGAGGCGGGTAGGGAATAGAGACTAACTGGGCAGGATCCCTCCCCAAAAAAATACCCTGAGCTGAACCAGATCAGCACCATTTTGACCTAATATATATTATATATGAGCTTCTCTAAAAGACTTTGTTGGAAGAGGTTCTATGGCTAAATAAAAAGATTTGGAATGAAAAACTGAGTTCATGATTCAGCATCTGGGCCAAAAATTATACTGAAATATGTTGCCAACAAGGTAATAAACGTACTTAAAAATGGGACTCCCAGGGCGGTTAAGGTATGGACCTTCCCTCCTTTATCAGGAGGCTCATTCGAGGTCCTCTCAAGTCTCTGCTTCTAATGAGTCATCTCAAAGAAAAAAGCATACTTTTAAAAACTTCCCTACCCTCTTCCCTCTGAAAAGTGGGATTCTACCACTCTCAGTCAGACACTGTCATAGTTTAATAGATAATCTATAGGATATAACTTCCTTATGAAGAAAATTAAACCTATGATATATTGTAAAATGTATAGCATTCCAAGGCAGCCAATTATCTAAATATATTAAGTGGAAAATTAAAAATATCTGTTGGTTATCTTGTTTGGGATTCTATTTGAGGTAAGAGAGAGGCTACTAGGTAGAGAGTAAGCACTTTCCATTGTTCCTTTATATCCACGTGATGGTGGACTGCTTTCTTTGATAATAAAGAGGCATACAATATATTTGTTTTACTTTAGTAAACTGACTGGCTATCAATCAAAAGACTTTTAATGTTCAAGTCTTATAAATGCTTATCAAATACGTTTAGACTTTAGTTTTGCCATATCAAAGTACTATACACTAAATATAAAGAAAACACAAGTCAGTGAGATCAAATTCCTGGCTCACTTGAAGAAATAACAGTGCTTTATGTAACTGGCTTTGTTTCTCAGGTCACCTTAGAGGACAGACACTTAGTCCCTAAGGAGCAAAAGTGTGAACTGGTACTGACGTATTATTATTAAGCGTCAATTAACAGGCCACTGACAATTCAATTCTCGAGGAACACACATTATCTTGTAAGCCTATGTATTTTATACACAAATTTGCAACCTGCAAACCTCATCTGAGGACAATAAATGTCAACTACTTTTTAATTCTTGTTTTTAGGGCCAAAGTGCCAAATTTATAGATAGATTTAAAAGTAATTTAAAACCAGTTTTCATAACATATGCCATAAGTAAATATCAAAACCTGATAACACTAGCAATGGAGAAAAGGAAAGCTGAATTAAAAAGTCATTCCTTTTCCACAGCTTAGTCCAGACAAAATACACAATAGGAAGTGATGTTGCACTAATTATTTCAATAATTATTTACTTAAGAAGGAGAACAAAATAGTTCAGTTACATAAAATCTTTCTTTCATTTGCCTACCCCACCTTTATACTTTGTTACTGCCTCCTAATATTTTCCCTTCCCAACAGTATTCAAGATTAAGAAATGGCCTCGCTGCCCCCAAACTAGAATTAACTTACCTTTTATTTTTTACATACAAAACACTTGGGTTTCCCAGAGTCATCTGTTAAAGGAGTTTAGATTCTACAGCTCTGGCAGGAAAACATAGGTAAGTGGTTTAACCACAACCAGAGTAAGGGACTTTACTGGTGTTTACTACACACCATATAAACTAACTGCTAATCAGCCTATTCTGAGGTAATTTATGTGACATCTTAAGACAAAATAAATTTTGAATTTCTGCCCTCTTCTCTACAACATCATCTCTTTTACAAGCCTCTTAAACTAAAGTAGATGCTCGAATCAAACCAGCTAAGTAATAACAACAAAAAAAAAAAGAAGAAGAAATGTAAACATCTATACTGAAATACTTACCTTGATCCTGTCATAGGACCTCTTCCATCCTTGTCATATCCCCCACGCCCTCTACCTCCTCCCTGTGACCCGCCATATCCTCTATTATCTTCTCCATACCTACTCACATCACGACGGTCATCTATAAAAAGGAAATAATACACACATAAATAAATAACCATTGCCATTTCTGACAAAGGCTTCCCATAACATAATCTTAAACGGCTCTTTAGGTCACCTATGTCCTTTGGAAAACGGCACAAGCGCACAGATTGCAAAGGCAAGTCATCATAAAACCATCTGGAATTAAATGTGTTTGAGAATTATATCTGTGTCAAATTCCATTCTGCTAATAACACCATTTGGATATCACCATTTGATGTGATGGTGATATGGAAGAGTCTGAATCAAAGTACAACATTAGGTACCAAACCCTAATAAATTAGATGAAAAGCATAACCCTAATCTTAGAAGTTACTATTTTCTTTACCTCAAAAACATTTAAATGTAAATCAAGCTTTGACAAAGAATAACTGGATTTTCAAACTAAGAGATACTCAGTGAATACATTCAATGAGCAAGACACTCAATGAATGAGCTTCCACTTTTACTCATTCATTTATTCATTCAATTACTCAACAAATATTTACTGAGCATTTACTATTAACCAAGCCCTATACTAGGTAATGAAGGTACAAAAATGACTAAGACAGGACCTTCGCTCTTGAGACATTCATTTTCATGGCATGGAGAGATTCCTACATATCAGTGGTATACACAAAGTGCTATAGGAAAACAAGAGGAAAGAATGTCCTTTTTAGATGAGGTTAGAGAAGGCTAATACAAGATCATAATTTCCCCAAATCAAGTATACCACCACTACCAAATGAACTAGTAGCAAGAGCACTGTCAAACAGAGTTGACAGAGACAACAAAGGAAATTGATTTAAACAGTCATTGAAAAGTCACATAACTATTTGGCAGTCTCCAAGAAGTTTAGAAACAGAAATCTAATAAATTAGTTTTGATGGCCATGAGAGAAAATATATGTTCAGGGTTACTCCAAATTTTTACAAACAGTAGAACTACGTGGTCTTTTAATACAAAGTTCAATATACAAATAATTCTATGAAGAAAGAAAAAAAATACAGGTCAATCTATCTTACCTTGTGTGTGGTGGCTGTAATTTTCCCTTTGTGAATGGTAGGACTGCTGGTTTTGATTATAGGAATCATGCTGTTGGTCATAATTTGACTGTTCATCATATGAACCTTGATGTTGATCATAGCCCGACTGCTGGTCATACGAATCTTGTTGACCATAGTCTGACTGGTCATACGAAGGCGCTCTTCCACCTTGGCTAAAGAGAAACAAAGAACTTAAGAAATTTTACAAAATGATTATGTTTACTATAGCAAGTTGACTGAGACTGATATAAGAGGCCTGAGCAGCTAGACCTCAACCATATTTACTACTACTTTCTGCTGGGAATCATTTAGCTGTTTTATTTTACAAAATTTCCTTATCACCAATGGAATGATCTTCAAACAACTATTTCACTATCATTGAAGAGAGGCCACATTATGAGAAAAACCACATGCAACTTTGAAAACTGTAGTGAAGCAAAAAAAAAAAAAATCACTATGGGGGGCTGGCCCCATGGTCGAGTGGTTGAGTTCGCGCGCTCTGCTGCAGGCGGCCCAGTGTTTCGTTGGTTCGAATCCTGGGCGCGGACATGGCACTGCTCATCAAACCACGCTGAGGCGGTGTCCCACATGCCACAACTAGAAGGACCCACAGCGAAGAATATACAACTATGTACTGGAGGGCTTTGGGAAGAAAAAGGAAAAAATAAAATCTTAGAGAAAAAAAAAAAAATCACTATGGTTTTTACCATCTCCTTGAATTGAAAAAAATTTAAAAGTGTCACAGAGTACAGTAATATGTCTGATTCTTTTAACAAACACGCCACTGCAAGTGCTGACTCCTTTTAAGAGTTACCTTGAAAGGCTCTATTTCCCATAACAATAAAGTTATCTCATAATATTTTGGGAACTATTTTTTTATAATTATCTTTAGAATCTACAGTACATTCTTCTAGATATCTTCAATGATAGTAAATTTTAGAAAACAGTAATAAATCATTCATTTTTAGTCTGCTGAGTAAGAGAAAGGAACTTGCTTTGTGATGTCATTTTTTATCTGAAAAGAAATCTGACTACCAGATAACAAGACTGCTTTCTTAATACCTCTGGCAATTCAAAAAGAAAATTCTAAGTTATGTTCTCAGCAATATGACTATAATTACCTGCTCTCAGGATGGGAATGTTGAAACACTTAATTAGATTTGAGTTCTAATGTTTACTTCAAAAAAAGGAAACAAAAAAGGTCTCATAACTTAATAGTTACATCTTGTTCCACATTAGATGATCAAAATAATCTAATAAAGATCGCTATGTTCCCCAACTTCCGTCTCAAAGCACATCACCACAACAATGGTCAAAAATTCTAGCACCTCACTTTAAAATGGTTGTCAAACCAGATCTAACATTTCTCTTTGGAGTTATACGTCATGCTTCCAAAACTGCATCCTTACTAAAGGATTCTCCTTAACTAACCAACAGGGCTTAGAGTCATTCTTTCTAGTGTAACATGCTTTCTGGATATTATTCCCTATACGTGTACTCCATGTTCTACTTTTCAAATCACTCTCATATCTCTAAGACTGATAATTTGACCTCACAGATCTTTCCCCAATGTGTTTATTTAATTGAATTTCACTTAGAATAATTCTCTTCACTGTAGATAGAAAATAGTAATGATCTCAATTTCTGTCTCATTTTTTAGCTGTGTAACTTGACAGGCTATATCATCTTAACGGCTTCTCTTTACCACTTTAAGATGGAGATAAATACTGACACTATTTCACAGTGGTGTTTACGAATCAATTAAATTAAGGAATGTAAAAGCATTTCACAAAATGTAAAGCACAATAAAAAAAAGTTGCTACTATTAAAATTAATAATAAGTACAGACTCCTCAAATCTAAAAACTAAAAAAACTATAAAACCTATAAACTTTCTGGTAAACATTCGCCTACCTATATTAACAAATAAAACATATTTTAGGGTATCTGAAATATGTGGATAGGTTTTCACAATTTTTTCTTTAATATTTTGTCCCTGAAAATGGTCAAAAATTAAAATGGAAATAAAAAGTAAGCACTGAGAAGTCTCCTTTTATAGGTAGGTTTTTATTTAATTTCAGGTATAAAACAAAGGTCAAAATGTTTCTTTTTAACATTTAAACCATGAGCCTTCATTTACAGCTAAAGGATAATTTTACAAAAAACACATCATAAAAATCAAATGACAATGCTGACAATTTCCACCATCTTCATAACACAAAACTGTGAAATTCATATTCCATCAAAAATTTTCTGGAAAAAATGTTTAAAGTTAGGAGTTTGTTGGTGAAATCTGTTTAATATCCCAAGTGTTCCTTCCACTGCCCAACACAATCTCAGTACTTTTACTGTTTCCTTACCCTGCTGATGATTCCGTGTTTGGTTGTCCCTGGTTATTGTAAGACTGCTGACCATATGAGCTCTGCTTTTGATTCTCATAACCACCATACGATTGTGAATAACCTACAGATTAGACGGATATACCATTTAGTAAGGGTTCTGATTTTTTAATTTCTAAAATAGCAGATTTAACAAATCAATCCAACCTGATTGGCTCTGTCCATAACCAGAGTAGCTGCCATAGTTCTGTCCATATGAGGAATCAGTAGTTTGCCCATAGCCAGAATAGCTCTGAAATTTAGGTAAATACAAGTTTCATCACCTACTTAAGACAAAAATAACTATTTATGAAGACTGTAAGTTATATTTTAACCTACTTGTGGTGCTTGTCCATAACCTTGGTTGCCTTGATTTCCATAGGAAGAATAACTGTAAAAGAAAAACATATCACTCAAAAGAAACGTGCTAAAATTTAATCAGCTTAAAAAAATCCTATCTTCATTTTCAACTTTCAACTCAAATACTAGCGTCTTTTCTGAGAAATTGTCAATCTGTCTCTTCGCATCTAAATTGAAACGTGATGACCAAAGAATGTTAAAGACATGAATGAAGTCACTCCCAGATCTCTTGAACGCCAAACAAACACTGTAAGTTTTGCTTTGACAGCTTCCCACAAATAAATAAAACTCTACCAGGGCTAGAAAATCCCAAGAGAATTACATTTGGGGGGTAGCGGGAGAGGGGGTGGAGGAGAGGAAAGGACTACATGGCAGCAAGACCCATAAAAAATATCTGAAGCAGAAAAATTACTTTTTAAGTTAGCACTTTAATCAACTTAGCTATGTTTTGACAGATTAATTTCTTCCTACTGTTCTCCTTAGATATTTGCCTTTAACTTCCCAGAAAAGGCACAGTATGGCACTGAGTCTAATTTTAGTGCCTCAGTAATTAGAAGCATGTACATCTTCAGAGTACTATCATAGAATAAAATTATATTGTAACCCCAGTGTTATAGCACAGCCTGGCATATAGTTTGTTGACTGAAGGAAGGAATAAATGTACCTTCCTCAGGTTTGAATTTAATTTTATAGCATATAAGCTCTAAGTCAGAAACAAACTTTCTGAATATGCCAAAGAAAAATACATTTGCAAAAAACCTTTTTATCGCTTTAGAGCTATGAAGTGCTAACAGAATTTCTTAATTTTATAAAATATATCTCATTGAATAAACATTTGGTAGCTGCCTACTATGAGGGTAGCGCTACCCTATAAAAATAAAAAGTCAAATGAGTTTTGTTTTCATGAAGCTTAAAACTTGATGACAGAAGATATCTGAGATGCTATTCTGAATATCTCACAGTGACCTGCAAAACATTTATAGTATTAGGTGAAGGTTGTATTTCTGGTAAGCAAGAGAACTCTACTGCATGTACACATTCACGTAAAAACAGACTTTTCTTTTTACTGTGAGCATGGTAAGGAGTCTTTAAAAAATGCTAAACATTTCTATTACAGTATTTCAAGAAAATCTGCTCTGAGAAACACATTAGCATATTACATACAATCAAAAAATGAAATGCTTTTTCTAAGAACCTGTTATAGTTCAATTGCTTAAATCCTTTTAATAATTTCTTTTCAAAATTTTCATAAAGAAAACGATCTTTACAATACCTATGAGATTTGTTTTAATCTCTAGAGGGCATCTATATTTACCGATTCAAACATGCTTTTTAAAAAAAGGAAGAAATATTTTACAGCACCTATGTACACAGGCCGACTCTTTCCCCTTGACAAGCTAATATTTAATTCTGTTCAGACATCCGGACCCCAAATTTCAAGAGGGAAGCCTAACTAAATTCACTGTTTTTTTTCAGTTCTACTCTTTCATGGTATTATTGAAATGTATGTATACTTTACCTTTGCTGCTCACCCCCAGACTGACCGTAACTTCCAGAATCTAAAACACATAAAAAGAATTTTAAATCTTATTTAAAATTATGCTTCCCTCAAAGGCTGACTTTAGCTCTTAAAGATGAAATGTGTAAGAAAACGTTACAAAAACTACAGAAAGAAAAACTAGATGTTAAAAATACCATGCAAGAAGAAATCTGTACAAATAGTATTTGCTATTTACAGTAACTACATCTTTGAAAACAACTACTCTACAAATGTGTCCTAATGGTCACAAGAACCAAGTGAACAAATGTGAAACAATCAGTGAAAAATCCATCCTTTTAACAAAAACTCAAAAGCTCAAGCTATACTATCTTTACATAAAAAAAGACATCCGTTGAAACTAATCAGGACCAAAAAGGGGGAAGATACAAACTCTGACAAGCTAAATTCCCAGGATTACACTCACTCGCATATCCTCACCAGCCCAACACATACCCATTCCTCATATTGGATTGCTTTGGTTGTCAGCAGCAACAAAAAGATCTCCGAAGACTTGGTAAAGCAGCTAAATTAGTTGTCTAATCTCACCTTTATGAAGCTTTCAGGGATTTGGCCAACTGGTATACCAACTCAGCAATACCTACTTTCAGCTTTCTTTTTGGCAAAAAAAACTACCAAGGAAGGCAGGAATTGAGTAACGTATGTCAAAAAAAAGAAAAAAATTTTGAACTATCAGCTTTTTCTCAATACTTCAAAATGTCAGTTATATCAAAAATTTTTTAAAAGACTCTATCCTTTAGGCTTCTACTCAGAGTCAAATGAATGATCTAAGTTTATTAGTGATGAATAAGAGAAATTTTATACGAAATACTCTTTCAACTGCAAAAAACGACTCTGAGTCTCAAATTGCTGACCATTAGGCCCAACCTCATCCAATTTGAAACAAAACCATTTGTTGTCGAACAGTTCTGAAAACCTATCAAAAATCACATCACTGACTTTTTCATTCAATTCATAAAAAGCTACAATATGAAAACACTGCATTGGCTGTATAAGTGCGTAACATCAAATTTGCCACTTTTCTGCAGTAGAGATATTCAATCAGACTGAACAAGATTACTTTTTAAAATCCTTAATTATAAGAATAGTGAATGAAATCCTGACACAAACTACTTGAGTGTGAAGGACATAAGCCTATCTGAGATGAAAAAGAAAAAACTGTACATTACTCCCATGCCCGTGATAATGACTATAGATTTACAGGTAACCACCAAATAAGAAAAATATGAAAAGGATACAGAATCTAATTGGACCATAAAGAGATTAGATGCACCTATCAAATGGCAAAGGAAATTAGCTTCAACCAAACCAGAAACTGAAAAGGATTATGGCCAGGGCGAGGTGGGGTTGGGGTAAGGTGAGTAAAAAGCATGAAACTTTAGGTTAAATTATATTCCAAGGCATAGATATATGGGTTCTCCCAGTGACAGAGCGCTGTCCAAGATCTCACCATATTTCCCTTTGACTCAGGCAAAATTATAGAACTACACAGTACATAGGTCACGTGACCCGGGCTCAAATCTAGTAAGCCCTAGGGTCCTTAACTGTAACCCACTTTACCACCCCGAAATTGTAAATCTGACTTCTTTAGCTGGCTGACTTTAGAACCCCAGAAGATACAGAAATAAGCATACTGAGTCTGGCACTTAGTATAAACACTTAAGTGAGAAAGTGCAGATGTCTTATATTCATCAGAGAAATCAGTTTATAAATGTTATTTATGGCATTTCAAACAACTGCTCATTGTAAGTACTTGACACTTGAGCCTTGTGCCTGGACGGACAAATTGTTTAGAATAGTTTTTATTTCCAAATGTATAGGATTTTGTCTTTATGCTTTTTGTCTTCTAATTACATTCCAGTGCAGCAAGAAAAGGTATTTTCAGTTTTATTCTTGGCATTTGTTAGGATTTACTGTTTTTTGCTTTTCCCCTCAGCAAATACTTTTACTTGCATAAACGTCCCCTATGTGCTTGAAAAGAACTGTGTATTTTCCAAACGTTCAACGAATTATGTAAGTCTATAAGATGACACTTGTTAGTTGTATCATTCCCTAAAGTTTGGTCTGCCTGACCTATTGATTACAGAGAGGTAATGTTTAAAAAACTCCAACTATAGTGCTGTCAACTTCATCACTGTTATTTTTGCTTTCTCTATTTTGAGGTTATACTGTTAGGCACATAAAAGTAGATTTATATCTTCCTAGTAAATTTCCTTTTAACATTACATGAAGATTATCATTGAAAATGTCCTAACTTTGACTAGTAACTTAACTAAACAATCTTCCTTTTGGTTGGTGTTTGCCTAGTTAATCTTTTTCTCTATATATATTTTCAGCATTTCTTATTCTTATGTTTTAGGTATATCATTTCTGAACAGCATACATCTAGATCATTTTTCTCCAAGTTAAAATCTTTGTCTTTCAACTGGTGTTTTCGTACTTTTACTATTGTTAACTTTTATGTACTCCTACCCACCTATATTGGACTTTCTACTTACTGGGGTTTTTTTTTTCTTTTAACTCCTTTCTTGCCTTCTATTGGATTTTGTTTACTTTTTCCATCTCTACTTCTTTAGAAGTTATACATTCAATTTCTGTTCTTTTAAGAAGTTACCATTTATAATTTAATGATTGTTCAGTTTTTAACATACATTCTTGACAAAGTTCAAAATGATCTTCTACCTCCACTTGAAAATAAGAACCTTAATATGACAACACCAATCACAGCCTTCACTTATTATTTTGCTTCCACTTTTTTTTTCAGTGAGGAAGACTGGCCCTAGCCAACATCTGTTAACAATCTTCCCTTTTTTTTTTACTTGAGGAAGACTGTCGCTGAGCTAACATCTCTGCCAATCTTCCTCTATTTTATGTGGGGTGCAGCCATAGCATGGTTTAACGAGCGGCGCTAGGTCCTCGCCTAGGATCCAAACCTGCAAACCGTGGGCCACGGAAGCGGAGCACACGAACTTAATCACACCACTGGTCCAGCCCCTGCTTCCATTTTTTTAAAATCTCTAAATGTAATCATTTTATCTTCAATGTTTCATACAGTCAATATTTGCTTTACATTTACTGTGTTTGCTTCCTCTACACTGTTTTTTGCATCTTACCGCTCCCTTCTGGATTTATATTATTTTATTAGTTCTTTCAGCAAAGGCCTGAAAGTGGTATTCTTAGTCATTTTATTTGGGTAGAAAATTCCAGATCAACAGTTATCTTTCCTCTAAATTCTAAGGATCATCTCATTATTTTCCAGCTCCTTAAAACTTTTAAGGCTATCGGCCCCATGGCTGAGTGGTTAAGTTTGCACGCTCTGCTTTGGCAGCCCAGGGTTTCGCCAGTTCGGATGTTAGGCGCAGATATGGCACCACTCGTCAGGCCATGCTGAGGCAGCATCCCACATAGCACAACCAGAAGGAGCTACAACTAGAATATACAACTATGTACTGGGGGACTCTGAGGAGAAGAAAAAAAAATTGGCAACAGTTGTTAGCTCCAGTGCTAATCTTAAAAAAAAAAAAAAAAAACTTCTAAGAAGTCAGTCAACCTTAACCATTTCCCCATCACTTCTGTTAAGTTTATTGGTATGTCATTATCCACAGTTTCACATCAATGTATCTAGAATATGAATTGATTTTTATGTCTCAAGTTAAAAACTACTGCTTCTTGATTCAAAAACATTCATCAATTTTGGAAACTTTTCAACTATCTATCGATTCTTCCTCACTTTCTGCTTCTCAAATTCACAGAAGACGTATGACAGGGCTTCTCAATCTATCTCCCATGTTTCTTAATCTTCCATTCTTTCATCTCTTTATCCTTTGGAATTGAATTCTGGGTAATTATACCACATCTATCTTCCACTTAACTATTTCCTCTGCTACGTCTATCTGCAATTCAACTTATCCACTTTTTCCATTTCTAGAAGCTATACTTGATTCTTTTTCAAATCTATATGGCCTTTTTTCATAACATCCTGGTCTTAGAGTTGATTCCTTCTTTCAGGTTTTTAATCATTTTAAACATGTAATAATCACTTTCAGACCGTTAGGGGTTCTAATCCCATTTGTCACAAGCACTCATTTTGGTGAATTGTTTCCTAGAGCTCTGCAATTATTTACTGTGAAGTCATCTTTTGCAAGGCTTGTTTTTTCTATAAGATTCCTTTTGACAGAAGCTGTGAAATTTCCTCCAGAAAAGGTTTTTCATTTGTTTCTACCAAGAACCTCATAGTTATTACCAGCCCAGAACCAATTTTTATTAATTTCTTGACTTAAGGTTTCCTGGACCCCATACCTAGCCTAAGTGTACACGGAAATTGGATGAAACACAGGTCTCAGGTTACAAATTCTCAGGAAGGACTTATTTTTTCCACTCAGGGCCCAGGCTTCCTTGTCATCTCTCATGCTGGTACAAAGCTTTTTTTCCTAGTTCATTCTTTCACTGAAGATACAGTCCTTCACACATTCAGGTTTTATGTAAGGGTCTCAGTTCCCATTACCTGGCTCTAATGGTCTCAAGGCTTCATCTCCTGTCCTCAGTTACCTGGGCAATAAAATATAAGTCTCTAAACGATGACACCTACACCCTCCTGTCCAGAGCAACCACCAACTTAGCTCTATGCCTACCATACTGTATTCTACTCCATTTTTGGCAGCTGGGGCTTGCCCCTTCTTTTCTGTAAGTTCTTACATTTTTAGGTGTTTGTAGATAGAGGATTCTCAAGTTATCTCGGTCTGCCATAGTGCCAAAATGAGAAGTATCTTGACTTTGTAATTTCTACATGTGTAACAGATATTAGATTTTATTTTACCTTGAAAGGTGTCAGATAATTCACATTTGTAAACAGTATTTGAATGTTAGAGACTCTGACTCACAATATTTACAATTTTTATTGATGGATTACATAAGCACTTATACTTTATTAGGTTTATAAGTCTGCCCTGTCAGGCATTTGGAGTGGCCGAGTCAATCTGATAGATTAAATTTATAAGTGTAGTTTTGAGTCTTTAAAGGACTTAACTAAACTTAATGCCATTAGTTGTTCGGGGGCGTTTACTCCGTTAAATTTATTAACTTAAACATTCATCAAAGAACAAGTCAAAAGCATTATTCTTATTTTTATACAACGTCAAAAGTATTATTTTCATACACATTATTACAAAATGTTTAAATAGCATATAACACTAAGTAGAACTTAAAGATTCTAGCTTTAATTGACTTAACTCAGAAACAAGCAATTATTAAATAACTCTTTTCACACATGAAAGTCAATCTCAATATTTAAAAAAACTCAAATTACAAAGTGACAAACAGCTAGTGTCTGGGTAATTTGAAGATCAGTGCTAATGTGTAAACCAGCTCACACACTAATATGACGTCCTGAAAATCCTAGATTTTACAAACGGTAAACCTCTAAAATTTAATTTTCCATAAAAGCCACCCAGCCCTATAAATAAGCCATTGTTTTACACCAATAATTATGTCAAAAATCCAGACAGGCCAATAGTTTTTAACAAGCACTGTATCCACTGAACCTTTGTGAACTTCTCCAGGAGGGCAGGAGAATCTTTTTCTTTTTTTTTAAACCGTAGATAGGTTACACACCCTCCTGAGTGTACCTCCCTGAAGGTCTACCAGACTTCATTTCAAAGGTGTGCACCTGGTAAAAGTTGTACCAATGTCTACTTCGGGGTAAGATTAAACAGAAATTGAGAGAAGAGAGAAATTCTGTGCCTCTTAGATCAGGCAGATGCCCTCTCCCCTAAAGGGTCAACATTCTGGCTTCTTAACATCAGTGTTAACCTAAGGAAGGTTTCTCACTCTCCAGTCCAACCATTCTTGCTAATTTATCGGCCTCTTCTGGGCCTGTGCTTCCTTTTTGTCACACATTTCCATCCTTCTGCAAGACTGGATTACTGGGAGGTTTTGTTTGTTTTTATAAATAACAACAGGTTCTCCCCTAAAAAAAAGGTTAAAAGGCTCTGCCAGCGGTCCTTTCCATGCCAAGCACATGGCTTCGGGGAAATGTTCTGCTTTTCCACCTGAAAATTGACATAACTCTCATGATGGTTTCTAGCAAGTGGACGGCTGGGTCTTTGCAACCTGGGACGTACCCAATAAGAGGGGGCCTCGCGTGGACGGCTAGGGCTGCTACCCCAGCTCACCCCTGCTCCAGACTTCACATTCTGGCGTGGCAGGAACTTAACCGGCCGCCTGGAAGAGACCACCCCGAGGGCGGCCTCTATCAACTTAAGTGCTTCGTGGAAGGCTGCCTTTCCTCTGGTCTGGACGTCTCAAGGGAAACGCCACATGTACCCACAGGAGCCCATCAATAATACAAGAAGCTCCCTTTCACGCTCTTGCAGGAGGTCAACAATGAGCGAGGGGACAACGACAGAGCAGGGCGAAGAGGACGCTAAATTATATGCGCACACCCCCCACTCGAATCCGGGAGAGACGGCAGGGAGGATTCCGTGTAAGGCAACGTCCTTTGAAAGGGCTCCCAGAGCGTCAAGGCCCCCACCTGATGAATGGGTGAGTCAGGAAGGCCCAGCTCCACTTCACGGATGGGGAAACTGAGGCACGAGGCGGCGAGACGGCTGGCCCGAGGCCTCGCTGAAAGATCTGAGGCGGAGCGGAGAACCAGAAGCACCGATTCTCGCAGGCTGATGCTCTACGCACGGGCTCCCCCCGCCCCTGCGACGGCGTAGACGGCCTCCGCCCCCCGACTCACACCCCCTCCCCCGGGAGCCGCACGTCTCCTCGGGTGCCGCCGACAGGGCCAAGGACGGGGGGCCGAGGCGCTCCCGCCGGGCTGTGCAGACGGAGAGCGTTGGGAGCGTGCGTCCCTCCAGTCCAACATGGCGGCGGCCGCGGCCGCCCCCCCACCCCGAGCCTCCCTCAGGGCCGGAGGCTTTCCCTCGGGGCCCTCCGGTGGGCGGGGAGACGGCCCAACCCCGCCAGGCCCCTTCTCGCCGCTGCCGCTGCTCGCTGAGGGAGTCACCTACCCGACATGACTAACGGCGGCGGCGCGGAGCCCGCAGAGCCCGCCGAGAACAAGGGATACGAAAGCCAGGCGCCGCGGCGGCCAGAGCTGTCCAGAGGGCGGCGCGGCGGGCTGAGCCCGACTGCGGCGCCGCCGCAGCCAATCAGAGCCCAGGGGGCGGTACCACGGCGCCACGGCGCGAGGGGTGGTCCTGCACGAGTCCCGGCCTCCGAACCCTGAGGACTTCAGAATCCCTCTCTGTTCTCCCCTCCGCGAGCCGTACCATTATTGAGAGGGAATTGAGAAGAGAAAGTACCAATGCCGCCATCAGGATGGGGGAGGAAGCTGGGCCGACTCGCTGCGTCCTAATTACAGTCCTGTTTCTTATTTTCTTGGGTCTGATAGAATTCGAGGTTAGGAAGCGAAGGAAGAGAGACCTCATCAATACAGACTATTTGGTTGGAAAAGGCCTTTCTTCCCCTAAAATTTCTAATGGTATGCCCTAGTTCGCTCTGCGTTGGCTGCAAGACAGTTTGAGCCACCTGGGGGCGTTCTGAGTCAACTAGCTTGGGGACCGAAAGTCGTGACGAGCTCCCGGACCTGAACGCCTCCCGGTGTGTTAAAATTACCTTGTCGAGTTAGAAAAATAGACTACAAGGTCATACCGGAACAAACGTGTGCATTAAAACGAAATCACACACAAACCGGCCCCTGAGGATATGGCGGGGGGGACGGAGCTTTAGTTTTCAGTGCTATAATAATAGCTAACTCTAATTGTCAGGCACCTTGCATCATCTCATTTAATTCTCACAACAGACTGATGAAATATTATCCCCACGTTACCGAGTAGAAGGCGGAACTCACTTGCCCTAGGTCGCACAGCTAGTAAATGGGCCACTTGGAATTCGAATCCTCGTAACCAGATGCCACTGCCTGCGGGTTTAACCGTTGTGCTGTATTATCTAGAGGGTACCCGAGCTCTAGAGTATGACATAAGGTTGTGGAAGCTCAGAGAGCACTCAAGGAGATTTTCCCGGCGACATGACAGCTGAGCCAAAACATAGGTGATGAGCGGAAGTTGACTAAGTGAAGAAGTAGGGGAAAGTGCTTTCGGACGAGTTGTCAAGCAAGTAATTCAATGTTTGGAGCTTACCCGCAAGGGGAGCATGGTAGGAGGTGAGGCCAGAAAAGTAGGAGGCTAACTAGCTGAAACCTTGTAAAGTACATTAGAGTTTATTTTGAAGGCAGTGGGAAGCCCTCGCCAGAGGATTTTAAAGGAAGATCGGATTTGCATTTTGGGGCTGCAGTATGAAGAAGGTGTGGAGGTGAGAGGTGCCTAAAAGCAAGGAGACCAATTAGGCGGCCAATGCATTAACTCTGGTGAGAGAACATGGTGGTCTGGGCTTAGGTTGTAGCTGTGGAGGTGGAGATAAGCGAAGAGATCCCTGAAATGCTTAGGCGATAGACTGGGAAAGACCTGGAGACCAATTTGGGTGGGAGACGCTAGTGGAGAGCAAGAAGTCTGACTTGAAATCTAGGTTTCCCCCTTAGACACGTGGGCAGGCAGTGGTATCCTTCACCATGATAGGGAACAGGAGAAGGAGGAGCAGGTTGGGATGGAGGTGAGGGGCTAAGTTCAGAATTAACGGCTTCAGGTCAGAAGAAAGGCATGAGGTCGTCTCTCTTCATTATACCAGCAGTACTTGTGCCATGAACTCTGGATATAGAGGGTCAAGCTCCCTCTAGATAGGTCCAAACAAGCAAAGCTAAAGGAATAAAAGTTCTTTCATGACTAAAAATGATTAGCTGCTCAGCATATCTATTGAGGAAGACAACCCAGAGGAGGAGAGGGGCAGGTGCAACAGCAGGAGGGAACGGGGTTATTGGAGGGAGGGAAGACTCTAGGTTGTTCTTTTTTAAATTGTTTTAGAATTGGGTTGGTTTTTTTTAAAGACAGAAATAAAGTGTTGCTCTTCATTGACTCCTTAGTTTGTCTCACTGCTCATTCATTCGTGCATGCATTCTTCACTCACCTGCCATTTCCGGAGGTCTGCTAGGTGTCAGGTCCGGGAAGGCCCTGGAAATAGAGAAATAGGAAGTGTGGCCCCTGCCCTCCGGGAACTGCAGTCTTGCAGTCTCATAAAAGGGACAGTGCACACCTGTGATTCCAATCAACTACTGAATGTGCTAGAATTAGGGGATGCAGAGGGTGCTCTGAAAACACAGAGGGAAAGCACCTAGTCCTCTCGAAGGGTGGAGGGGATATGAGGGAAGTCTACCTCAGGAGATGCCTCCTAAACTGAGCTTTAGAGAAAGAAGATGAATTAGCAAGGGGGTGTGTATCAGGAACGGCATGCTCCAGGCAAAAAGGGCGGTATTTGCAGAGACTGGGAGAGAGCAAGTTTCTGGGAATTGCAAATGATTCATTCAATCTGGCTAGTCTGTGGAGTTGCAGGGGTGGAGAGCGATGATAAATACAGTTGAAGGAAGTAGGCAGAAGCCACATCTTGAAGAGCCTTGTGTGCCTTGTGGAGAAGTTTGGATATTAAATTTAAACAATGGGGGACTTCTGAGGAATCTAGTCAAAGGAGTGACATTTAGTTTTCCATATCCATTATCTCTTTCAAGCTTCTGGACAGCCCTGTGAAATAGGCATTGCTGTCATCCACATTTGTAGATGAGAACACTGAAGCTCGGGGAGGTGAAATTCTTTTCCAAGTTCACAAAGCCAATTAGGGACAGAAGCAGAGATCACACCTAGGCCCTTGGACCAAGCCCGGTATTCTTTTTACAGTGTCCTTGGTCTCCCAAACCTGACACAGAGAACTCTTCCCAGGTCTGCACTGCTCTGGGGCTTCTTTCCATGGGTCCTTCTGTGCCACAAACTGACTCACAGATTGACTCCTGTGCCCTCCTGCCTTCCAGGCTTTTGCCTGGGGGTGATTATCTGCAACAAACTTTAGTCTTCACCCAGGCATTCTTCATGCTCCCCCTATGTCCACCATCCTGGCCTCACTCTGCATATTTAGGGAAGACAGCAGGTACATTTTACACATCAGCTTTCGCAGCATGTGTCTGGGAAGGTCTTGGTACTGGGCCTGTCCGTTCCTCTGGTCCTCCTAGGGGAGCTGCAGGCTGTGTTTCAGTATCAGTTTCCCTTAGGCAGTAGCTTCCAGCTAGTATTTGCCAGTGGGCGTCTGACGGGAAATTAGATGGCAGAAGAAAGGAAGGAGCCAGGATTATTTCTCCCTCTCCCTCTCTGCTACAGCAGGTGTCTCAGCAGCTGTCTTCTCCAGAGCTCCAGTTTCCATTGGTGACCTGGTTCCTGGGCTCCCATCATCCCTCCAGCCTATGGCTGGTACAGTCTTCTTGCTACTGATAATTTCTGAATTGCCTCCGTCTCCTGTTTGCCTTCCCAACCCTTCCACCACTGGTGTAGGGCCTTGTAGGACCCTGTAAAGACTTAGCGTGAGAAGGGAAGTCATTAGAGGGAGCCGTTTGAGCAGAGGCTCTATGCGATCTAACCTGTTTGACCAGGACTACTCTGGCTGCTGCCTTGAGAATAGACTGTAGGGGGCAGGAGAGGAAGCAGAGAGAGAGGATTGCTCCCACAGGGGAATAAAAGGAGCACAATGATCTTTTGCCTCTTTTGCAATCCTGTGGGACTCACAGTTGTACCACATAATTCAAGGTTTGCCCACCTGATCAGAGGCCGATTTGTTTTCTCGTTGCACAGTTCATCTCTGAACCCCAGTACCCCACACAGTACCCAAAACAGCAGGCGCTGAAAAAAAAAAAAGGAAAAAAACCTTGTATTTAATGAGTGAATAAATAAATAAATAGGGGGAAATGGCATGACTTGGCTTTCTGACTCGTCTGTAAACCCCTCAAGTTCAAAGACCTTGTCTAGGACTTTCTAATGTCTCCCATGGGGCACAGAGCAAATGCTCAGTGAGTGTTTGTTGAAAGAACAGCCTGTTCTGTGCCAGGTACCACAGGCAGTAGTAGCCATCATCATCAGCCTTCTACCCTCATCCCCACAGAGGTGTCCCTGAGCCCTTGTCCTCCTAGACAGCAAGCCACCCATGAAGATTACCATGAGGCTCCGCTGCGGCAGAGGAGGCTCCTTCTAAATGACCAGCTGCCCCATCCTCATCCTCGACACAGCGGCAGGTACTTCCTGTTTGGGGTGGAAAGGAACCAGACAATTTCCTGTTAGCAGGTCTTTTAAGCAAAGCAGCAGATGCTGAGTAGGTCCTGGCCCAGCCTTTCAGGCCAGCTGCCTGGCAGTTAGACAGCCTTTATGTGGAAGGGAAGTGGGGCACGGTGCCAGATTGGCCAGGCTTTTATTGTGCTCCTTGCAAGTCCCCTGGGTCCTGGTGTGAGTAAAAAACAAACTAGAGGAGGCTGACGCCCTGCAAATCGTGATGAGGGTTCCTGGAGATGGGGCCTCTCTGAGCCAGAGAGCACTGCCTGGAGAGGAGGCGCTCATGTGATTGTCCTGGTGCAGGCTTGTGTATGCGTGTGGTTGTGAGCGCATTCAAGTGTGAACCTGTGTAATGCATGCATGTACACTTGTGTCTGTGCGCCCAATATCCAGTGCCTTATAGGATTTAACAGTTACCAATTGTCTAGCTTGCTCCCCATAGCAAGTCAGGGTAGGAGAAACAGCAGGAGTTATTGTTCTCCCATTTTAAAATGACAGAAACTCAGAGAGGTTATTTGACTTGCAAGGGTCAACTGAGTGTGAAAAAGTCAAGATTCAAACCAAGGCCTGGGAGCCAGCCCAGTGGCACAGCAGTTAAGTTTGCAGGTTCTCCTTCACTGGCCCAGGGTTCGCCAGTTTGGATCTCGGGTGCGGACCTATACACCGCTTGGCAAGCCATGCCATGGCAGGTGTCCCACGTATAAAGTAGAGGAAGATGGGCACAGACGTTAGCTCAGGGCCAGTCTTCCTCAGCAAAAAGAAGAGGATTGGTGGCAGATGTTAGCTCAGGGCTAATCTTCCTCAAAAAAAAAAACAAACCCCAAGGCCTGTCTCAATCCAAGTTTCTTGCTTTTTCCAGTCCCCTGTGAGCACCTGCATGCGTGTGTACATACAGGCACGTAGATAGGTAGGTATAGTTGTGAATGTGATGCAGACTGATGACAGCACATGCACAGGTGCTGGAGAGAGGAAATTTGTCTTCCAGAGGCAGAAGCAGTTGCTGGAAAGTCAGGGCTTCTAGAATTGAATCATGGCTAAAAATGCACAGGTCAATAACAAATTCAAATTACCACAACTCGAGTCCTCACAACTCTGGGGAAAGCCTCCTTTTCAGCTCTCCCAAGCTAATCTCATGTCCTGATTATTCCTCTTATTATCCCTATTATTGTGGTTTTGGAGGTTGATCACTCCATTAGTGCCTTGCTCCGGAGCCCAGAATTCCTTCTGATAAAATCTACTTTGTGTTCTGCACACTTCCTGGGGAGGAGGAAGGGGCAGAGACAAAGCTGATTGTTCCTCATATTATGAAGAGAGAAACTGAGGCCCAGAGGGGCCTTGTTCAGGTCCACACATCCTGCCTGATTCAAGGGGTCCTGGAGAGGAAGACAACTCATTGGCCAGCTGTTGCCTTCTGTCAGAGATGAAGGAATGGCCCCGGGCAGCTGCCAGCTCCTCCCCTGGGCAGGCAACATGTCCAGGCCCTGGCATGAGTTCCATAGAAGTCCTGTCCACTCTGGGAGGGCTGAGAGGCACCGCTGATCTGAGCCAAGCCCCAGTGCAAGGAGGGGGGAGGGAGGGGAAGTAGCTCTCTTTGAAGAGAAGGGATGGAGAGAACTGCCCACCTAGCTGGGTCAGGAACCTGCTCAGCCGAGATGGGGAGGAAGGGAAGGAGAGAGCCAGACCTCTGGAAAACCTAGAGCTATCTTCCTCTCGAACATTGGCATCTACTATTTAGTGATTCGGTTGGTCTGGCATAGGGCTCAGGAATCTGAATTTTTAACAAATGCCTCAAGGTGATTCAATACAGGTGATCCAAAAACCGCATTTTATAAATTTGACTTGAGGTGAAATAATATAGTGTTTAAGGGCCCAAGATCTGGAATTATGCTATCCAGGTTTGAACCCTGGCTCCGTTACTAGATTTGTGTCCTTGGACAAGTGATATAATCTCTCTGTGCCTCAGTTGCCTCATCTTTAAAATAACGATGCTACTAATAGTAGCTCTCTCATAAGGAAGCTGCAAAGATTCAGTGATGTGATTTATGTAAAGCATATAGCGCATACGTGGCACGTGTTAATTTCTCAATAAGTATTAACCATAATTAATTATTTGTTCCAACTCCTCATTCCCATCCCCACCTTCACGCCCCTCAGAGGAAGAAATAACAGCATTGGATTAATATAGGGACTAGTCACCACAGTGTTGTCTTAGATGTGGGTGATCTTTGGACCGTGCCTCCAGAATCCCTGTTCCAAAGCCATCCTCCTCTCGTCGCTCTTCAGATACCCTTGCTGTGAATTGAGCTTTTTTCCCCATAAACGACCCTGTCTTTCTCATCTTACTTCCCTCTTTGATCCTCCTCTCACATGGTAGCTGCCTCCTTCTTCATCGCATCCCAAGTGCTTTGGCTCAGGATGTGTCCTGGAAAATAATAAAATACAGCAAGTCAGTTGTGAAGCTGTGTAGGCCCCTGGATTCCCGAAGAAGATCGCAGAATTTGGTGCTCTCGGATTTATGAGTAAGCTTCAGAGGCAAAAAGGAACCGAAACCTCCTGCGACCCAAGTTCTAACTGTGGAAACATGCTGTCTTCCTGGGAAATGGAGACAGCCTGTGCAAAGGCATGGTTGAAGCCCAGGGTGGGTGTGTTCTGCATAAATTCTCACAGGCACTTCCAAGTCTGGGATAGCATCTCCAGTGACCACAAGTAGAGGTGAAGTGAGGGCAGGTAAGGATGGGATGAAATGATCCAACCAAGGACGTAAAAGGAAAGCAGGGGACGTCAACTTTCAAACACAGCAGTTGTGCTAGTTTTGCAGGTCCAGGGACCAGGGCTAACCTGGGATGCAGGGAAAGGCAGGATCAGCTCTCTGAGCGGCCAAGCTCGTCTCCTCCTGGTCGCTCAGCCCTCCAGAGAACCACTGCTTCCCACCTTCCCCTCTCCTCCCAGTGCAACTGAAATGAAAAACCCCTTAGGATGTACTGGAGGAAGGGATGGAGAGATTCTGCCTGGAGAGAGAACTGGCAAACCTGGGTTTGAATCTGGCTTGGGCCACAGAGTCCTTACCAACAGATGCTCCTCAGAGCTCCCTAACCCAAAGCAAAGCTGTATCTGGCCTATCAAAATCTACACATTCATCAAGGACACCATATACCATGTCACACCTGCAACCTTCTGATATACCCCCACAAACACACACTCTCTGGGTTGCCAGATAAAATAGAGGATGCCCAGTTAAACTTGAATTTCAGATTAAGAATGAATAATTTTCTAGTGCAAGTATATCCCAAATATTGCATTGGCACATACTTATATTAAAAAATTATTTGTCATTAATCTGATATTGGAGCTTAACCGGGCATCCTGTATTTTTATTTGCTCAACCTAGCAACCCTATTCCCCTCCCCTTCAGAATCGCCTTTCCTCCAGGCTCACTGCAGGACTTTGCCTGAATCTGTAACCGTGTCACTGTCGGTTCTGTCCTTGGCTGGAGACCTTCGTTCTAGTTGGCCCCCCTAGACTGAAAGCTCTCTTAGAGTAAGGCCCAGGCCTTGTCTGTCATCTCTGGGGCTCCATTGCAAGCAGGGACGCTCCTTACAGGTGTGAACAAGGGCACCGGCAGACAGGGGGCATGGATGGGCAAAGAACTCCATTCTCAACTCTATGCCGACGGCGGAACCCTGGCACAGCCATGTGTCTGAGCTATTGAAGAGCGCCTTTTTCTCATTGGTCTGCCCAGAGGAGTGCCTGTTTCTAATTGGTTCGCCCAGGCTGAGTGCCTCCTTTTCATCTTTTGGTTGGGAGGTGGGCAGGGCCTATTTCCAATTAGTCCGCCCACAGGAATGCCTGTTTCTAGGAGATTTACTCACAAAGGCGCCTTTTCAAAATTCCTCCACCTGAGCGGCGCCTTTTTCTAAATAACACAAAAACATTCTGTGTGCGACTGAGGCCCTAAGCCTTAGGATAAGAACACTGCATGACATTTGCGTGGAACTTGATAGATCCCAAATTATTTTTACACATATCAATTCATCTGATCCCCACGACATCCCCCAGAGGTGCGTATCATTGTGCCATTTGCATTTTACAGATGGCGAATTGAGGCTAAAAGACAGGCAGCAACTTGCTCGCAGTTACTAAGGCAGATAATGAAAACAGTTTACTTGAGCTCAGTCTGAGTTTAGCTAAGGCTTTCTCCTAAATCATCTCACTCCATCCTTACTACGGCTGTGTAGAATATATAAAGCCAGGCCCTTTGCACTCATTTTTTTCTTTTAATCTTCATGCAACTCCGGGAACTAAACATCATTTGCTCTCGTTTTATTGATGAGGAAACTGACGCTTGAAGTAGTTAACTCCTTTGCCAAAAATCACAGAGTTGCAGCCTACCGTTTATTAAATGTGTATTGCATGATGCCAGGCACGGTGCTTAGTTACTCACAGGCAATATTCTCTCATTAAATGCTCCCTACAGTCACATGGTATTGGTATTCTTATTATCCCCATTTACTGATAAGAAAAAAATCAGTTCAGAGAGGGTGAGTGACTTGCCCAAGACCACACAGCCAGCAGGTGGCTGAGGCAGAATTCACACGGCTAGTAAAGAAGCAGATCTGGAACTCAAACCCAACTCTTCTGACCCCAGCCCAGGGCTCCTTCACTCACATCCCAGGGCCTCGCTCCCTGATAGCCTGGCTGAAACAATCAATGACCCTCAAGTAGGCCTGGACTCTGTTCATCGAAGTCTCAGGGAGCTTGTTAGGTTGAAGAAAACGCTTCTTTCCCCGCCCTCCCCGGAGAGATCGAGGTCAACCGAAGGTGGCTGGAGAGAGAACTGGTCCGCAGGGCGGCAGCGGGCGCCTGGCGAGGCCGTACCGCCTGCGGAAGAGGCTCCAGGACCTCTGCGCGTTCCAGTGGCGGAGCCGGGTGGGTGTGGCCCGAGTGTCTGGCTCCCGCCCCTCCTCCTTCTTTTCCTCCCTCTCCTTCTAGTTCCCCGGGCCGGCGGATCCGCGGGCAGGCGCTGCCTGGGCTGGACGACCTCGGGCCCGCTCCCGGGGAAGTGCCACGGAGGAGCGGCCCAGCGCGCAGAGCCCGGGGACCGGAGAGCCCCCGGGACCTTCCCCCTCCGCGTCGGGGCAGCGCAGAGCTGGCGCACCCGCCGGGTACCAGGAACCGCTGACCGCCCGCGGGCTTCCCCGGGAGCCGCAGCTCCCCACGCCCCCGCGCCCCGCGGCAGGGACGGCGGCGAGATGGTCGCGCGTGTCCGCCTCCTGCTGCGCGCCCTGCAGCTGCTGCTGTGGGGCAGCCTGGACGCCCGGCTGGCGGAGCGCGGAGGCCAGGAGCGGCACAGGGAGGCAGAGGTACGCGGTGGATGCGGGGCGGAGAGGGGTCCGCGGGCTTGAGACCCTCTAGAACTTTGCAGTCAGGCTGCCCAGCCGTCCCGTCTGAGCTGACAATCTGCCTTACCCTCCCTCTACCCTCCGCACCCTTCACACTTGCACACAAAGAGCCAGGGGCAGCATTCTCCCCTGAGCCAGGGCTGAGACCACACAGGCACGCGGATCTACTTTGATTTTCCCGGACGCGGGGGAGGAGGGAGCGACAAGATGGGACGGACAGGCCACAGCTGAGAGAGAAGGAACCCTTGCACCCTAGTTTGGCACGGAGCCACTGTCCCTTCCCGCCTAGGCTGGGGAGACTTGACTGTTCATTCATCGGATGTCCTGAGCCCTCCCAGAGTGAGGGTCAGACGCTGTGGAGGCCCCCAGATTGGTGCAGTGGAGCGGGTACTGCTGACAGGCGCTGGCCAGGGACGCGGGACAGCACTGGCTTCCTGGGCTGGTGCTGCCGCTGACCAGCTTGGGCAAGTCAGCGCCCAGGCTCAGAGCTAGTTTCTTAATCTGTAAAATGGGTAAGAATAGCATATTCTTGGGGCCAGCCTGGTGGCGCAGCGGTTAAGTTCGCACCTTCCGCTTCTCAGCGGCCCGGGGTTCGCCGGTTCGGATCCCGGTGCGAACGTGGCACCGCTTGGCACACCATGCTGTGGCAGGCGTCCCACATATAAAAAACGAGAGGAAGATGGGCACGGATGTTAGCTCAGGGCCACTCTTCCTCAGCAAAAAGAGGAGGATTGGCAGCAGTTAGCTCAGGGCTAATCTTCCTCAAAAAAAAAAAAAAAAGGAAGAATAGTATACTCTTAAGATTGCTTCTAAGGGGCTTTAAACAGTCCTTCAGGACTGAACTTGAGACACTGGGTCCCAGAGGTGGAGGTGACCCTTAAAGCTGTCCCATTGCATTGCCCTGCTTCGGACTCAACTGCTTGCTGTAGGTTGCACAAGGGGAACTTTTGTAAGGTCAGGGTGGGGATCCACTTGGGGTGTCTATTTTCTGCATAAAGGTGATTGTAATAATACATCAGTAGCATTTCTTTCTTCCCCAAAGAAGCATCTCTGTCTGTGTTCTTAGCTCTTCTCAAGATTAGGATTGGGGTCTCCACTATTTTAAGGATAAGGATTTGGGAAGCCTGCAGAAAGAGGAGAGCCTTCTCTGAATCACTCTTCCTTCCATCAGCCAACTCCCACCGCTGCTCTGGAATATTTGGAAATGACCCTCCCTCAACAAGGGGGTCCTCTCTCAAACTCCTTCATCCTCTCCTCTTCCAGGCACTGGTCTCTTGCTTGTGCTCTGTGCTTTGGCACATTCTAGAATCACTTTGTTTCTCTGAATTTAGTGTCTTACAACATCAAGTACAGAGTCCTCGTGGGCCCAGGAGAAGGCTTCTGTCTACCAAGCCAACTCTTGTTAAGAGTCCCACCCCACCTCCCCCCAGGTCCGGGGTTCAGGCAGTTTTTGGCAGGAGAACAGAGCAATATCTCTGCTGCCCATGCCTGCGGTGGCCCCAGATGGAGGGAATTTCATCCTGGGGTGTGCTTGGGAAACATAATGTCTAGCAGATTGAGTCTCTTTCAGCCTGTGTAATATAACTGGGGGACAGGGATTTTTAACTCTGAGAACAAGAAATATTTTAAAAGCATAAAAAGCTCTGGAAATGCTTAATGGGGATGTGTCTCTATATGCCTATGCATGTACATACATATGTGTATATATGCAAATTGGTGGGGGGCATGTCTATATGTATTTCTGTATGTGGTCAACGGCATGGGCTTCAGCGTCAGACAGACCTGTGTGCAAAACCATGGGTCAATCATTTAACCTCTGTGAACCTTTTTCCTTCTCTGTACAATGGGGGTTAATAATACCTATTTCACAAGATTGTCATGTGGTCTCGTTGAGATAATGTATGTAAAATGCCCAGCACAATGCCTAGTACGTAGAAAGCTGCCTGTAAAAGGAAGTTGCTCTCAGTGTTGCTATTCTTATCATTATTTTAGAGAACGGAGCTTCAGATTAAAGTCCTGGCTTGGTGACTAGCTCTCCTACAACAATAACACAAGACAAAATACATAAGGCAACTATTTTCAGCATTGGACAACAGGCAGCCCAGACTGTAATTCCTGAGACAGTGTTGCAGTTACTATGGCTACGTTACAAATTACCCCAAAACTTAGTCAGGTAAAATAACCATTGATTATGTTCACAGATGTTGTGGATCAGAATTTCAAACAGGGCACTTCAGGATAGCTTGTCTCACATCAGGATAGCTTGCCTCTGTCTGGGGTTAGAATCATCTGAAGGCTGTTTGCTGTCTGTTGGTTGATGCTGGCTGTCCGCTGGGGGCCTTGGTTCTTCTCCAGGTGGGCCTATCCACGTGGTCTGTCCATGTGGCCTAGTTTGGGCTGCCTTGAAATATGGTGGCTGGATCTCCAGGATGAGTGTTCCAAGAGAGAGAGACAGAGAGACAGAGAGGGAGAGAAGCAGAAGAAGTTGTCCTCTTTTTGTGACCTAAATGAGGAAGTTGCATGGCATCACTTCTGCTGTACTCCATTGGCTGGAGCAGCCACAAGCTGCCATCCAGGTTGAACGAGAGGGAACATAGACCCCACAACTGATGGGAGGAGTGTTGAAGTCACATTATAAGAAGAGAATGGGAATGAGAGATATTCTCATTTAGGGAAATACAAACATCCAGAGAAGGGCAACTCACGAAGTGAGCCCCATGATCACCCTGGATCACCACAGTGCAAGGAGCTAGACCCCAGCAGAGCACAGCAGTCCTGCTGAGCTCATGGGCGAAGGTCAGAGTTCAGGACACAGAAGGGAAGAAGTAAAAGCATGGCTAGTCCCTTCACTTCTCCAGGCTGCAGTTTCATCCTCTGTAAAATAAGGGAGTTAAATTTCTTAAAGGATTTCTAAGGTTCTCTCTAGTGCTAACATTCTTTGGCTTTGGTGTGTTTGTGTGTTTCTGCTTCTGTGTGTGTGTATTCACTTCGTCGGCCTGTGTGTCCATGTCTGTCTGTCTGGAGGTCACTGTGTGTACTCCTGTGCCCTGTGTGCATGGCTCTCTGTGTCCCCTGTGTGCACACAAAGTGATAAAGTTGAGGGCTTTCCAGAGCGGGCTTTGCCTGGGTGGAGACTGACTACTTACAAAGCTGCATTATGAACAAGTTCCTTGTTGGCCACTTAGGAAAACTAGGGCTGCTCACAACACTGGTGAGTAGGAAGAGCCTTCACTGCTGGGTTGCGAGATCGAGAGTTAATGAATGACATCATCACCCTGGCCCATTCTCATTCCTAGCCAGGCCCTGTCCTATGCTTGGGCGACACAGACTGTCCCAAGGGATCTATCTACCATGCTTTGCTTGGCTCTTCTTTAGAATACGCAGGCAGTATGCCCAGGACACGCCTTCCACGTGGTGGTCTATGCGTATCTGCACAGCTGTTCTCAGTGTGCCAGTACAACAAGGAGCTGGGTCGTTTGTTTCTCCAGGGAGACATCAGAGCTTCTGTGGAGTATCCACCCACAGTTGCAGTGTCTGTTTCTCATACCCTGGAGCCATTCATTTGACTTTTTGTGAGTCAGAAACCCAGAAGCCCAGGCGTGGAAGCTGTTCCCAAGAGCTCAGCTCAGTGACTCATGGGTACAGGGTGAATAGAAGTGCAGAAGAGTCTCTGGAGGGTCCCAGAGGACCACAAGTTGGTGGAAAAGCAGTTGTCAAGCCAGCATGAAAACCAAGAAAGCTAGCAAAAGCTGGGTTGTGGAAGCAGGAACAAAGAAGGGAGAGACGAGTGGACACTCTCCCTAGACCCAGCCTTGGTTAGGGCATGTTGTGCCCTAAACTTAGCCCCACAAGCCTAGTGAGGACCCTGAGTCCCTACAGCATGGTTATTTGGCTTTGGAAAAAGTGCAAGATGGGGTCTGGATGGAGACAGGCCAGCTAATGTTTTCCAACTTCCTTAACGACGGAAAATGAAAGGAGGAGCGGGAATTATAGTAAGAGGTATCTAGGTTACACCCAGACAGAACTTTGTGAATATGAGACTAGGAACAAGGGAAAGGAGGCAAAGAGCACAGGAGTCAGAAGGAAGGGGACGCCTTTGCCCAAAATAAAGGAAGGAGACCAAGCTGGCCCCACTCCCCTAAGGCCTTCAGTAGGCTCCAGGAGCCAGAGAGCAAAAGCAAAGCATCCTGGAAGCAGATGTCTGTCTTTGTGAAGGAACATGCTTGAGTCCTGTTGAAGGCCTGTGGCTTGTCAGACGACTAGTTTGGGGTGTGATGGGAGTTGTGATCCCAGCCTCTATTGAAAGCCGGGGTCCACCGCCCAAGCAGCTTCTTCCCTCTGCTCTGCCCCTGGACCTGCTTGCAGAAGAGACAGCAGGAATCCAGCTAGAAACACCCCCAGTTTTACCTTTTTCATATTTGAGGGCCGTCTCCCCAGGGCAGAGAGCAACTTGGCCCAGCTCCTGCAGTTTCAGAGCCTCTGCGTCACTTGTTTGAATGTGAAATGACACATTCTGAGATGGGTGTCAGAGGACTCAGGTTCAAGGATTGGTTCTGTCCCTCACTAGGACCCTTCAGCAAGACACTGCACTCCCCTGAGACTTAATTTCCTCATCTTTAAAATGGGAACAAGAACATTTGTCCTGCCTATGTTCTTGCAGGGTGATTGTGAAGCTCAAAGAAGATGTAATATCCTTAAAAGCTCTACAATAGTCAAGAGCTCACTGTGCTTCTGATTTCCAGAAAACGTTTTTATTTATAGAACACACTAAGGCAGAACGCCAACGATCATCTCTTGCATCTTGGCTTGGCTAATAATTCTAAAGATGAATTGAATGATAAAAACAATCACATAGAGTCACTATGGAAAGACTAAAATCATACAAAAACATCATGAGATGGAATAAATCATCCGTCAAGCAACATGGTTTCTGCACGAGCTTGCCATTTTGCCATTTTTCGTTCTTGGTTTCATTTTTGCTGCTACAATTCTTTGATATGGAGGCTGCCACAGCTACTCTGTGGACGTGAGACTGGAAGCTGGCCCCTCCTAGACTCATCTACCAAAGGGCCCTTCCTGCAATAAAGCTCTCTGACTACAGAGGGAAAAATAACGTTTTTAATGGCACAGTTATCATAAAGCTTTATCAAAGCCTCTTCTTACAGGATTTTCATGACGATCCTCTGAGAAATGTAGAGCAGTAGTCCTACCCCCATTTTATGCTTTGGGGCACAGAGAGGTTAAATAACTTTGTCGTGGTTCACACAGCTAATCAGTTGCAGAAGCAAGGCTGCCATTAGAGATGGAGCTGGAGCATGTCTTAGCTCTAATCCGAACCCCTCATTTTATTGAAGAGGAAGCTGAGGCCCAGAGAGGTAAAGGACTTGCCTAAGGACACACAGTTAGCAGCAGCACCAAGAACAAAACTCAAGACACTCAGGCTAGTGCTCTTGCCCTGCCAGGCCAGTGACTCAGAGTTCTTACTCAGGCCTGGGTTCATTTTGCTACACCTGCTTGCTAGTCTTGCCCTGCTCAGAAATGGCCAGAATTTCCCCTTCCCTCAGGCACTAAATGGGTTGGGCTCTACACACCCTCCCATGACAAGTCAGGACAGAGGCAGGACTGGAACCCCTGGAGTTCAGATTCTACTCAGCTTTCTGGGTCCTGGGGAGAACCATTTTCATTTTACCCAGACACCTCAGCCACTCCCACAGCTTTTCAGAGGCAATTCTCCAGAAGAGTGGCCCGAGCCCTGACCTACAGGGTGAGGCAGGTTGGCACAAGCTTTTAGGCCCAAGCAGGATGAATCACGGAAGAGGCACAGCCCTCCGGCTTCCTCTCTATTCAGTTCAAGCCTTGGGCTCGCTAGGAGAGAGGATGGATGGAGAATAGGGAAGAGAGAACACCTAGTGTTACAAGGCAGAGAGGAGCAGCCCGGGCCCCGCTTGCAAGAAGGGGGAACAGAGTGACCCCAGGTGGAGCTTGGGGAGTCCCCAAGAGAACACAGGACAAGCACCAGGAAAACTGCAGCCTGGAAGGGACATGACTCCTCCAGGGTGGTCAGTGGTGGAGCTGGGATGAGAACCTCCCAGTTCTTTGTCCTGTCCAGGCATCCCTGTGCCACGCTGTGGCCTGCCCCACACCCCCGCTCTGTCTCCCATGCAGACAGAGGCATTCCTCTCACCTTTGCAGGGGAAACTGAGGCACAGCAAATAGGCTCACAGAAGAATGTTAGGGACAGCTGCAGGAGCAGAGGGCATCTCAACCGTACCTGCTCCCTACCTAGGGATGTGGGTCGGCCTCCACTCAGCAGAACTTTAGAGCACTCAGCACTGACAGTATTAAGGGGCCCCTTCCTTGAAGTTAAAAAACTTTTAAATATGTGCATAATAAACAAAAATAAGTATAAGGGAGTTCTTAAGTCCTGCTAATCCCCATTATAACGCTTCAGTGCTTTTATGGAAATATAAAATGCCAAATTCTTAAAATTTCTTTTTCTCATTCTTTTGCTGTCTCTTGGCTGGTGTCCTGGACACAGCTCTCTCTGCCTAGTGGGAGTTCAGCTCTGTCTTGCAACCCACAGTGTCCCAGCGGAGTCAGGAAGAAACGCCCAGGGCTTCCCCTCTGAGGGACCCCTGGAAAAGGCCTCTCCCCTGGTCCTGCCCTCCACCCAGCCTCTCCGCCCCACCTTGCCTGCCAAAGTACCAGGCACGGCAGCTGAGCCAGGAAACAGGAGACGCCGCTAGTCAATTTCCCTCCCCCTTCCCGCTCTGTCCAAGCTTCATAGTTCCAGAACCCTAGCCAACTCCCTGATAAGGGCTGGGCGGGTTTGGGGGGAGGGCACAGGGAGTGCCAGCCTGTTGGCCTGTGACCCAGTCCCTCCCAAGTCACTCAGTCAGCAAAACCACTTCTGAGGAGACATTAATTCCCTGGCTTCCTTTAGAAAGTTGTTCTTTCCATCCTCACGACGACGCAAGGAAGAGAACCGGGCACCTGGCTGGGGTAAGGCAGGTCTGAGTTAGAGCATCTGAATTGAGGACAGAGGTGTAACTGCCTTGTTTAGAGCAGTTCCCATCCTACAGCTGGGGGGAGTTGCATTCCAAAAGTCTGTTGTTAATGTTCCCTCTAAGGTAAATCAACTAGATCAACTGTTTACTGAGCACTTACTATGTACCAGGCCTTATGCTAAATGTGGGTTGCTTTATTTAATCCTTCTAAGAATCCTGTGGGATTATCCTTGTTCTCACATTGTGGGTGAGGAAACAGAGACTCAGACAGGTTAAGTAATTTGTCCCCAGCCACCCAACAGAGTCAGAGTTGGGAACACACTCTTGCTCCCGAGCCTGGTGGCTATTCCATGATGCCACACTATTTTGAGCAGTAAATAGTCTTCTAGATAAAGCCACTAGGATTCCTTTAATCCATTATGCATTGCAAAATAGTGTACATTTGCAAAAGGAAAAAAGAAAACAATAGTGCTGAAATACTGATAAAGTAACGCGGAAAAACAATACAACGGACTTGGAAAGTGTTCTGTTGCCTAGAATAAGGGTTCCTTATAGAAAGTGGCTTTATTGAGAAGATGGGGAGGTCACTGAAGATGGATGTAGTGAAATCCACAAAGAGGAGGCTGGATTCTGCAAAGACTGAGTGCTTGCCCATGCTGGCTCTTAGTGTCTCGTTGCATCCCCTACTTGTGCCTTTTCCTTGAGGCAGCAATGGTGATTGGAGTTGATTTGAGTTTAGAAATACAGCAAAGAAAAATGGGTAAGAGAACAAGGAAGACAGAAAATTATTTCTGTATAGGTAACACAGCAAGGAGGGGTAAAAATGAGGAGATGATATGTGTCTGTATAAGAATTAAGCAAGATGGGCTGGCCCGGTGTGCAGCGGTTAAGTTCACACATTCTGCTTCACTGGCCTGGAGTTTGCTGGTTCGGATCCCGGGTGTGGACCTATGCACTGCTTGGCAAGCCATGCTGTGGACTGCGTCCCACATATAAAGCAGAGGAAGATGGGCATGGATGTTAGTTCAGGGCCAGTCTTCCTCAGCAAAAAGAGGAGGATCGATGGCAGATATTAGCTCAGGGCTAATCTTCCTCAAAAAAAAAAAGAATTAAGCAGGTGACATTTTTTAAAATCCATTGATGGGTCTTTATCAGTGAGAAGGGCAAGCAGAGATCCAAGTGCATCGTTTCTCCGAAGGGTAGGACTGGGGATCAATAAGGACAGTGAGTCACACATGTCTCTCCCCTGGCCTCCAAGAACTTGGTTGCTGAGAGAGCGGCTCCCAGGTGTGTGAGGGCAGGCAGTGAGTAAAAGGAATGTAGGCCATGGGATATTCTGTAGTTAGACTAATGTCCCCGGGGCATCTCATCCAGGTCCGCAGCTTCATATCCTGTGCGTGGGCTTCTCCTTTGAGCTCCAGCATCAGACAGCCAGTGCCACTTGACATCACCGTGTTAATCTTATTCCCATCCGCCCCCAACCCTTCCTACCTCAGGCTTCCTCATACAGTAAATGGCATTGCCTTCCAAAGCAAAAATTTAGGAGCCATCCCGATTCCTCCCTTTCTGTCTTTCCCCACAATTAATCCATCGTCAGTAAGTAAAACTCACATTTCTTACCCTGGCTGACAGTCCTGCCTCTCTCTCTGACTTCATCGCATGCTGGCTTCTTCGCACTCACTGTGGTCCAGCCTTCCTTCTGTTCCTTGAGCACATCAGCGTATTTCCCAGCTCAGGCTGGCCTTTGCTGCTCCCTCTGTCTGCAACACCCTTTCCCACCTTGTTGCATGGCTACAACTTCTCACTCTTTAGTACTCAGATCAGATATGAGCTCTTCAGAGGCTCCGCCCCTGACCCCCTCATGTAAAGTTTCTAAGTTATTGTCACTCACATCCCCCGGTTTCTTTTCTTTCTAGCACCAAAACTGTCTCCTTAATTTATTTGTCATCTATGTTTCTATCATCTGCCTCTACCCACAAGTATATAAGCTCCTTTAGGGGTGTCTTGTTGACCCTTGCACCTGGCAGGGTACCTAGTACACCGTGTGAATTCACAACTGAATGAATGAAAGGAGGAGAATGCAGGTTTCTAATTCAAAAAACACTTCTCCAGGCTGTTAAGTTTTTATATAAACCATAGAGTTGAAGGTAAGTGCGTTTGTCGTTCATGGGGCCTTAAATATATCTGTATTTGAGGGGAGGAGAATTGTTTGGGAGAAACCAGAATTCGAGAGAGAATTCATTCCCAATCCAGGCGTGGCAGAGCTGGCAGTGATCAACTCAACTGCTAATCAATAGAGGGAAACCTCCTAGAGAAGGGAGAGAGGTTCAGGAGCAGAGTTGAGGCACATGAATCGTGTCTGTTTACATCGCACATATCATAACAGCTACTCTGTATGGAGTCCCTACCACGTGCCAGGCCCTGTGTTCGGTGTTTTATATTCACTATTGTGATTCATCCTCGCAAAAATCCTGTAAGGTAGGTACTATTTCTAAGCCCATTTTAGAGATAAGAAACCTGTGGTGTAGAGAAGTGGCTTGCTAATTGGGGTTTAAACCCAAGCCAGCCTGACTCCAGAGCCCATAACTCTACCGTCCAGCGTGCCCTGCTAGATTCCTGAGCATGGCGTGAGATGGGCCGGCTAGGGCCTGCTTGGCCAAGTTTGGAATTAAGCAAGCTAAGGTTCAGAAATATTGAGTGTCTTGCCCAATGCCATCCAGTTAGTCAGTGGTGACCTGGAACTGAGGCCAGGTCCTTCTGACTTGGATCCCAGGACTCTTCCTGCCGTAGCTCATACACCCTGTTGGAACTAAAGATGAGACCAGGCGTGATGTATGTGCCACGGATCCTTGGAGACCGAGGGAGAGGAAAGGATGCCACACTGTGGGGAAAGCTGACATTCCTCTCTCCCTCAGGCATTCCTGGAGAAGTACGGATATCTCGATGAACAGGCCTCCAGAGCTCCCACGTCCACGCAATTCAGCAGTGCCATCAGGTACGATGCAGGGATGTGGAGGATGTGGGGGCGCTGAGTGCAAAGCTTGAGTCGCCTCCTTCCTCCTCCTGGAAGGCCGGCCTTCCACGTGTGTCCGGGGTCATTGCTCCCTCCCTCCCCTGCCCCCAGCCTCCTGCTGTCTCCAGGGAAGCTCCCTGCCCCCAACCCCACCGCCCGTCCTCCCTTTGTGGTCCTTTTTCTCAATTCCTCCTTGACAGGGAGTTCCAGTGGGTGTCCCAGCTGCCGGTCAGTGGCGTGCTGGACCCCGCCACCCTGCGCCAGATGATGCGGCCTCGATGTGGGGTTGCGGATACAGACAGTCAGGTGGCCTGGACTGAGAGGGTCAGTGCCCGGTTTGCTGGACTCCAGGGCAAAATGAGGCGTAAGAAACGCTTCGCAAAGCAAGGTGAGCATTGCTAAAATCTAGCTAAGCTGGGGTTTCCCAACATCCTGAAGCCCCATGGCCAGAAAAAAATCGGCTCAGCCTCAGACCGGGCTTTGTCAATAACCTCTTCTCTAGGGCGGGAGAGTGAGGAGCAGTGGGACCTCTCAACTTGAGGACCATATTTGTAGACACAGATGTTTAAATCAGAATGGTACCTACATCGATGAACTTTCTTTGTGCATTTTCCACAGAAAACCCCATCAAGCTCACTTAATTCCTCCATCAATTTGATGTGCAGGGCAGTTAAACCGTTGCCAACATTTTCCTTTATATTTTACTGAAGTTATTTTCATCAGAATCGATTCTTTTTTCATAAGAACTATTCAACAAAGATGTGATTCATTGATCAGTTTTATTTTGTCCATAGCACATTTTTAACAGCTTTATTGAAATATAATTCATATACCATATGGTTTGCCCATTTAAAGTGTACAATTCAATGGTTCTTAGTATATTTGCAAAATTGTGCAACCACTACCACAATCTAATTCCAGAACATTTTCATTACTTCAAAAAGAAACCCCAGACCCATTAGAAGTCACTCCCCAGTCCCCTTCCCCCAGCCCCTAGGCAACCACCAATCTACTTTCTGTCTCTATGGATTTGCCTATTCTGAACATTTCATCATAGCACATTTTACACATTACACTTTCTGCGATTGTATTTTCCTTTTATAGTTTTGATGTTTTCTTTGCTTCTCCTCCTCCTCTTCCTCCTTCTTTGTCCAAATCCAATCTTCTGGGGTCAAATGTTACCAATCTAAGATTTATGAAGAAGATTTGATTCTTCTGGGAGCTGCCTGCTGGCGCAGTGGTTAAGTTCACGTGCTCCACTTTGGCTGCCTGGGGTTCGCGAGTTCGGATCCAGGCACAGACCTAGCACCATTCCTCAAGCCATGCTGTGGCGGCATCCCACATAAAATGGAGGAAGATGGGCACAGATGTTAGCTCAGTGACAATCTTCCTCAAGCAAAAAGAGGAGGATTGGCAACAGATGTTAGCTCAGGGCTAATCTTCCTCACACACACTCACACAAAATTTGATTCTGTCAATCGTCCATCAATAACAAGTTTCACTGTGTGTAATTAACATCTTGTTTGTACTAAGTCAAGTTTTCTCCAATCAGTTTTCACTGGTAAGATTTCTAACCAGATGAGGTTCTTCAGCCAGGTTTTCATCTGTAAATCTTATTACTATGAGCACTTTCAGCCACTGCCTCATTTAATTTATAACTACTATTACCGACAATATCCATTCTGAACAGGACAGAGGGCCTATAGTTTGTTTTTATTTCTTAGCTAATCCATGAGGAAAATGTGGGTGGTTCCCTTCAGCTCTTGAGGGTGGTTGTTTCCAAGTGTTTGCCAATCCAATTCCACTGTGTCTACACATCCAGCCACTCTGGGTCCCCAGGACTGACCAGCCACGTTCCTGATAGAGCAAGGAAGGAGTGATGGGGTCCAGATTCTGGGGTCAAGACGTCCTTGGTGTCAACCTGTTCTGCGTCCCTCTGTGTTTATGGACAGCAGAGGGGCACTGCGGAGCCACGTGAGCTGGAGCAGCGTCCCTGGAGCTGGCGCTCTGGGCTCAGCTGTGTGACCTGGACCATGTCACTTTGCTCTGTTTCCTCGTCTGAGACAGAGGCCCTTTCAGATTGCACAGGAGATACGGGCCCTGATTACCAAAGAGAAAGGCTCGTTGTGAGAATACAGTGCCAAGTGGGGCAGCCCCTGACACAGCCTCAGCAGTGGCACTTCCAGGCTGGAGTTGATCTCTCAGAGAATTGGGACAATGCCTCCTGGGCATGCAGGGCGTGACCTGAGCACTGGGAATGCTTTGTCTGCCAGCATCTCATCTTCTCATGCCTCAAGGGAGGATCTGATCAAGTCCTTTTGCCACTATCCAATTTGGAGCCTCCCTTTTAGACAGAGATTCATACTAAACCACCTCCCAGGCAGGTGGCCTCACCCACCGGCTTAACCCCGTTTCATTGTCTGACACTGACCCCTGGTCCAGACAGCAGTGGTGAGGTTACACAGAGAATTTCCCTCTTGTTCACAAGGTGAACCACAGCAGCTTGAGACTTCCTTTACCTCCTGGGTGGGAAGGCATTCCCTAGAAGGGAGCTGTGTGCTTGGCAGGCACTGAGCGCTTCCTATGCCTCAGGAAAGAAAATGGAATAATGACGGTTAACACTTTTGAGCATTTATGATGTGCCAAGCACAGTCCTAATGGGATTAACTCATTTAATCCCGTAACATCCCTACAAGATAGGTACTGTTATTATCCTCATTTTACAGATGAGCAAACTGAGGGATCAAGAACTTAGGTAACTTTCCCAGGGCCACATAGCCAGAGTGTGGCCAAGTCCTCTTGTCATTGGGAGGATTAAGTGAGTTTCTACATGTGAAAAACCCCGGAACGTGGGTAGATGCTTTAAAAAATGAAGTGGATTCCTGGGCTAGCGACTTTCCATTATGTGGGTGAATGCTATGCAGATGAAGCTGGGTTCCAGGGTAGGGCTGCCAGATAAAACACAGGATGCCCAGTTAAATTTGAATTACAGATGAACGACAAATAACTGGTTTGTTTTCACATGCTTACACTAAAAAAAGTATTGTTATTTATCTGAAATTCAAATTTAACTAGGCAGTCCATATTTTTATTTCTTAAATCTGGCAACCTCATTCCAAGCGCCTGCTCCCCTCTGGGCCTGCAGGAACGATTTTCAATCCCCCTGCTCTCTCATAGAGCTGAAGGCGTGGGGAGCACAGGGGTGATTCTGGCGGGGGAGAGGAAAGAGAAGGGAATGGATATTTACTCGGCACCCACCACATGCCAGGCTGCTTCACAGTGCTATTTCATTTGCTATTTCATTTTTACCATGAGGTAGGTCTTATCAGGCCCACTTTGCAGATAAGGAAAATGAGGCCTGGAGAGATTCCGTAATTTGTCATGTAAGGTTGTAAGCAGGGTCACTGGGATTCCAAACCTTGTTCTTTCTACCATATGAGTTGCCTGTTGAGAGTCAGGACTCCAGGGTCCTCCACAGGCAAGGAATCTAGCTCTCCTCCCTTCCCCATCTCCTTTTACTTCCCTCTTCCCTTTTAGATATGGGAGCAAGGGTGTGGGGGGGTGCAGTGCCAGGTGCCACTGGGGCCTGGAAGTCACCATGGAAACCAGCCCTGCCCAGCCAGGAGTTTGTGATGGGGCCTGAAGTCGGCCAGCTTGCTCCAAGGACATAAATCTGGGAGAAGACAGGGGAGAGGGCTCAGGCTGCTGGCCCGGGGAGGTTCCTTCCTTCCTGGCAGGCACACCAACGACCCTCCACCAGCTCTCCTCCCAAGGAAAATTAGTCATTTTCTCTCAATTCCTGTTCCTATTTGTCTTCCCTATCCTCCGCTGAACACACACACACAGTTTCACAGAAGGTTTTTATCCTGTGAGCTGTCACCTTCACTGGCTACCTAGAGTGAGAGAATTGCCCATCCTCCCTCTTTCCCGCCAGCGGGACCTCCCTTAGCTGCAAAGTAAGGGACCTCCCTTAGCTGCAAAGAGGCAGAAGGAGCCACCTCACACTTTTTTAGAAGCTTGAAGGTTGGAGGGGAGAGTCTGGGAGTTGGTCACCCATGGCAGGGTGCAAAGAGCCCAGCACCAGCTAGTCCAGGGCCGGTGAAGACTTACAATGCAACTAAAAGTGTCATTGGCACATAATGAACCCTTGGGTGGGCGGCGCCTCTGAACCCCAAGCCTTCCCTCTGCATTCCTCGTCTCCCTCCCTTCCTTAGAATCCTTCCCTCTTCCCTCTCTGAGGGCTGGTCACTGGCTGGGAGGGGTTGGGTGGCTGCCAGGCCAAACAGGCTCTGGAGGCAGCATTGCCTTGAATGGAGCTTGGCTCAGGGGTGGGAGAAGGGACATTGCCCTCCCCTACTTCCATGGGGGATGGAGGGAGGGAAAGGGCGCTCAGCTCCTCTGCTGTCTTAGACCCTCCCTTTCACCGGGAGAATTTCAGCTCCTGCAGAGCCCCTGCTTTGACCCGAAGGAGTGGTGTTTAGGCAAATTTATAAGGCTTGAGTCTTAGCAAAGGTGCCTGCCTATCTGTGTGGTGGAGTGGAAAGTGCACTGCATCAGCTGTCAGGGCCTGGGTGCAGGGCCTTGCTCGGCAACTCACTCATTCAGTGACTCTGAGCAGCTCCTTCCCCCTGCTCTCAATTTCCCCAGAATAGAGCACAGAGAGGTTGGATAAGGAGATGGCCAAACTTGCATGACTTCACTCCTCCTGGCTGGTTCAGGCAAGGACTGCCCCAGAACAAAGGGGCAGGAGGTCTGAATCTTCAGCAGCCCCTCCAAGGGGAGAGGGGGCTGTGCCCGCTGGCCTGGGCTCCTAGCACCATTAGGCCTGCCCTATCTATTTGTCACCCATGCCCCGGGAACCTGGTCCATTTGGGAAACCGAAGCCCAAAAGACAACATGATTCTGGTGCGCTCCCCAGGCCCAGGGGTCCTGCCTCCGAGCTGCAAGTCTTTCAGTTGGGGTCACAATCTCAGCCCCCAAGCTTTCAGGGCTCAGAAATGGCCCATGGTGAGCTGCAGAGGGACCAGTTGACCCCGGGGTTCAGGCCAGAGGCCAGAGTCTCAGGCCTCAGGGAGGAACTGCAGTTTTGGGCAAAGAAGCTTTAGAAACTCATAACTAAGTGGCAATGGAAAAATTTCTCTCTTGTCAGTGACAAAACACACCCTTTGTTCTTATTTGTTTTCACCTCAGAGCCCTCCAGAGTCCCTGAGGAAGTAAGGGGGAGGGCAAAAGGTCAGGGAAGGACCTGGAATAAATGGGTCTTGTGGTCACTTGTCAGCCTCAGGCCCGAGGCACTGGAAAGGGAGGTGGAAGGGGAGGTGGAGAGGAGGAAGGGGTGAGAGGCTGGGGCCCCACCTCTCCTCCATCCTGACAAGGTGGGCAGGGGCTGGGGTTTGCTGCCAGCAAGAGGAGCAGAGTGGTTTTCAGGCTCAGCCCAAGCTGTGGAGAAGAAGACCCCAGACCAGAGAGTTTTTCAGTTTGAGAGCTTTTCCCAGGCAGAGGCTGCATCCCCCCATCATAGTACAACCTCCCCAGACCAAGCCACTAGACTGGGGACTCTCCAGGACAAGGCTAGTCCTGTCAGCCCGAGAGCAGCGTCTCCCCAGCCAAATGCAGGACCTCCCAGGGCAAGGGCTGTGTCTTCTCCATCAGATCAGGGACTCCCTGGAAGAGGGCCTCTCTCCCCATCCTACCAGTCCATGGTGACAGCCCCAGCCTCTGCAGGTATAACTGACGCGGCCTCTCTGGGTGGCAGGCAACAAGTGGTACAAGCAGCACCTCTCCTACCGCCTGGTGAACTGGCCCCAGCACCTGCCCGAGCCGGCCGTTCGGGGGGCCGTGCGCGCCGCCTTCCAACTGTGGAGCAACGTCTCGGCGCTGGAGTTCTGGGAGGCCCCCGCCACAGGCCCGGCTGACATCCGCCTCACCTTCTTCCAAGGGGACCACAATGACGGGCTGGGCAATGCCTTTGATGGGCCAGGTGCTGACACAGAGCCTCTCCACATGGCAGGAGGGGAACCCGAGGAGGAGAGACAGTCTGGGGAGGGCAACGGAGCAATCACTCTGCCTTTGGCCTTGGCCAAGCTGTATCCCCCTCCAAGAACCCTCAGTCTCCCCATCTATAGATTGGGAACAATGGTCCCTGCCTTATTATGTGTCACATGGCTGAAAGGACAGTCAGATGAGGTTCTGCCTGGAAAGTGCTTTGCAAACTCTAAAGAGAATTCTGGGAGAAACTTCTGAGGTCCCATCATCCCTCCCCTGTCTCTAGACAGGCCTGTGCCTCTCTTGTTCTCCAGAGCAAGGCCCTAAAAACATCCAGAGACCACTACTGCTCCACTCCTGCCCTCCCCCCACCCGCTACCACAGTCACGGCCACCGGGCAAGAGCATTCTGCCCCCTGCCTGCCACAGAAGCACTTCACGTCCCCACAGCCCCAGACGGTTTTCCTTTTTGCCCCCAACCTAAAAGCTTATGGCTGCTTTTTAAACTGCTCTCCTCCCATTTTGCCCAACACTGGCCTTCAGAACCTGAACGAGGGCTGTCTGTGCATCTCCTCCCCCCAGATGAGGAAAGGAGACCTCCCCGGACCCCTTCAGGCTGGAGACTTAAGCCCCGTGTGGCCTGGGAGTATAGCCCCCCGACCCTTGCACTCTTCTGCTTTCCATCAAGCCCACTCAGAGCAAAGCCCACTTCAGGCCCTGCTGCTGGGTCCCGGGGTAGGACTGGGAGAAATCTTAAGAGTCCACATGTGGCGCCCACAGGCGCTTGCATGTAACTCACTTCACCCGTGATCTCTACGTGAGAGGTTTCTGTCCATCCCAGGTGGAGTCTGGTAGCTAAGACTGCACTGGCCTGGGAGTTGGCTCTCTGATTTGGACCCAGGCTTTGTCTTTTGAGTTTAGGTTTTCTCTCTCTGAAACCTGCCCATCTGTCTCCCAGGATTATCGTTAGAGTTGAACAGCTCAAAACAGCTTGAGGCATATTCAAAATATTCCCCCTCCCATGGCCGGCTCTCCATGCTCCGTGAGGCTCTCCTTTGATGGCAGCCTCCTGACCTCTGTCAGTCCCCATTGGCCTGGCCTCCAAGAAGGCAACGCCGGAAAAACCCTCAACAAGCTTCTAAGCCAACATTACCCCAGTGCAGTGTGCTGACCCCTGCCCCCGTGGAAAGCGAATTGTGAGGGGTGGGGCCCTGGAAACTGTGACTGATGAGCTCCATCTGAGGCACACTGCAAGCTCCAGAAGCACTGATCCAGCCCAGCTCCCTCTGCTCACTCCTGTTACAAGAAGGAGGTAGAGAGCCACAGAGGGGCCCTGGCAGAGGGAGGGCAAGAACACAAGAATATATATATATATGCTTTTTTATTAAAGAAACTATGCACATGTATAAACGCACCCAGATCAAGAAAGGACATTACCAACACTCCAGAAGGCCCCAACGTGCCCCCTTCTGGGGTAACCTCTGTACCTACTCCTAGATCTTTTTGAAAATAATTCCTATATAGCATTTATTTTGTGCTGGGCACCAAGTCTTATATATAACATACACACATCCCTTTTTAATCCTCAGAACAGCCCCTGTGAGGAAGAACCTCATTATCATCATTCCCATTTTCAGATCAGGACGCTAAGACGCAGAGGGGTTAAGTTATTTGCCCAAGGTCACACAGCTAGTAAACGGTATAAACCAGGATTGGAACCCCGGCAGTTTGGCCCCATGCTATATGTACACTACACTGCCTCTTCGGTGTCCATACCCCACCGCCTAGTCACGTGTGCCCTGCTCCACGCTCAGCTTCTGCCAGACTTAATTAGGAGGGAAATTATGTTGCAGAAAGCAGGCACCGCCCAGCCCCCCGCCCCCATGGCATTAGCCCCGGTTGGTGGGACCTTGGGGGCGCCGCGAGCCGCGGCTCCGCTGACCCTCTGCGCCGCCTGCAGGGGGCGCCCTGGCGCACGCCTTCCTGCCGCGCCGCGGCGAAGCGCACTTCGACCGGGACGAGCGCTGGTCCCTGAGCCGCCGGCGCGGGCGCAACCTGTTCGTGGTGCTGGCGCACGAGATCGGCCACACGCTGGGCCTGAGCCACTCGCCCGCGCCGCGCGCGCTCATGGCGCCCTACTACAAGAAGCTGGGCCGCGACGCGCTGCTCAGCTGGGACGACGTGCTGGCCGTGCAGAGCCTGTATGGTGAGCCCCCAGCCGTGCCCGCCGCTGGCCCCACCCCTGCCCCCGCCCCCGTCGCCTCCAGGGCTGGGACCCCGGTTCCTCTACTGGGATCCCCCGCGTCCTAAGCGCAGGAATCTGGCCTCCCCGTCGCCGGTCCTGAAGCCGCGGGCTCCTCTCCGATCTGAAAAACCTCAGGCTCCTGCTCCCGCCATGCCTGCCCTCTGTCACTCGCAGCCAATTCCTGTGCACAGCCCTCCTTTGCCTTCCAAGACCTGCTTCCTGCCCAAAGCCCGGCCTCCGCGGTTCCTCTGGCATCGCTGCCCCGTCACCTAGACCCCTCATTCCTGCTCCCAGTCCCGCTGGCTAACCCCCAGCCTCCCGACTCCATGACGCTGATGCCCGCTTCCTGCCAAGCCGGGGCCTCTGCCTGGCCGTGAACTCACACAAGGTCTTCTCCCCCAGAGTGAACTGGCCAGTGCTGCCGCCCAGAGACCTGCCTGGACCCCAGGCCCGACAAACAGCCCGGGGCTGCCTCCCTCAGAGTGTGGGGGTGCCGTGGCCGGGCCAGGAGCCGGGGTTCAAGTCACCGTTCCATTCCTGATTAGCAGTTGCTTTTGGGCAAAGCATTTTCCCTCTGAGAGCCCTCAGTTGTACCTTCCGAGGAAACGGATAATAATTGAAGCCCTGCTTACCTCTCAGGGCTGTTGTATTAGTGGGTATGAACATGGCTTGTAGCCTAAGAAACCTACACAAATGTAATAATAACAGCTGCTATTTCATGAGTGTCTACTGTGGGCCAGGCACTTAACATACAGCACACCCAGGAGGTAAGTATCTTTTTGTGCACACACGAGGCAAATGAGGCTCAGAGAGGTTAGGTAACTTGTCCAAGGTCACACAGCTAGGAAGTTGCAGACCAGGATTCAGGGGCTGGTGCCAAATTTTAAGCTTGTGGGACTCTGCCTCACTCTTATAAGTGAAGAATAGTAATGTAATTATTATAATTGCAGTAATTATCACAGCCCGGGCCCCTGAGCTCTGCCCTCATGTCATCTGCGTTGTGCAGGACTCAGGAAGAAGACCCTCTGCCCTTCTTAGTTCCAAACCAGTGTTTGGTCCCCCTCTCCAATTTTATCTCAGTAGGTTCCTCTTTCCTGGACTGTTAGGTAGGAGAGAGGACTTCTGAGTTTAGTGCTATGGTTAATCCCAGGTACCAAGGATAACTCTTAACACCCAACCCTGCTCTCCTTCCCTGCCCTCCCATCAGATAAGGATGAAAGGAACCAAGGGGGAGCCAAGGAACCAAGCCCTTCACTTACCCTCAACCAGCATGTGTTCTCTCCCTCTTCTCTCCTTCCCCATGAAGGGAAGCCCCAGGGGGGCTCAGTGGCCATCCAGCTCCCAGGAAAGCTGTTCACTGACTTTGAGGCCTGGGACCCCCACAGAGCCCAGGGGAGGCGCCCTGAAACCCAGGGTCCTAAATATTGCCACTCTTCCTTCGATGCCATCACTGTAGGTAAGATGGTCCCACCAGTGCCTCACTTCCTTCTTCCCTCCTCCCCCACCTCTCCAGGGGTCTCCAGAGCTGGCATACAAGGTAGGGGGAATGAATGATAAAATCCAGAAATTCCAAGCCACAAGCATTCTGCCGGGTAGCACGCCCACACCGAGCAAAACACTGCTTCCCCCTGCACGCTCTCCCTCCACCCCAGCTGTGCGCACTCCATCCTCTCGCGTCCCTTTGGGAAGGTGGGTTCTCGGGAAGCACCTTCCCTGGGAGGGAGTCAGGAGGCTCATGGTCGCTCCTCAGCTCTCTCTTGTCTCCGGGCAGACGGGCAGCAGAGACTGTACATTTTCCAAGGGAGCCACTTCTGGGAGGTGACAGCTGATGGCAATGTCTCCGAGCCCCGTCCACTACAGGAAAGGTGGGCCGGGCTGCCCCCATACATTGAGGCTGCTGCGGTGTCATTGGAGGATGGAGACTTCTACTTCTTCAAAGGTACCAGCCCCGGGGCGGATGAGAAAATGGAGGCCTAGAGAGGGGAGGCGTCCTGCCCAAAGTCAAAAGAGGGGGAACCTCCATTCCAATCTGAACGCGTGGGCCCAGGGAACTCTGTTAGGAGATTCCTTCAGTGACGGATTAGGGGGCGCGGGTGTCAAAGTTGTCCTAGAGAGAGAAGTTGGGAGTGTTTCAGAGAAGAGTCTAGCGGGAAGCAAGGATCACTCAGCGGAGAGTCCATACCTCCCCTGGGATCCTGGCTGTGTGGGGTTGAGCTTGTCTCCTAACTCTGGGAGCTTGAATTTCCTGAATGGGGGAAATAATCCCTTGAGTTTGTTGGCGAAGGAGGATTAAAAGAACATGTCTAAGGAATGCACAGTACATTGCTTCAGGAAGTAGCGTTCATTCATTCATTCCTTCATTCATTCAACAGACATTGGGTGCCTTCTAGGCACTACACGATTGGAGGTGTTGGGTTACAGGAGTTAAAGCAAAGCTCCCTGCGCTCCCAGGACCGTGAGTCCTGGTGGTAAAGAAAGGCCTGGCCCCCCCGCTGTGGGTCCTTCCTCACCCGGGAGGGGGCCTGCTCCTCAGTGGGGATAGGTAGCTTCCTCAGCGCTGTCTGCCCTCTGCTGACACCTGCTGGAAGTCTAGGCCACAGCAGCCCCTCCCCTATGGTTTGAATTTTAGTATGATCCATTTTGATGATCACGAATACTAACCACCTTGGGCTCCAACACCAGGGGGAGCAGAGGTCTAGGGGGTCAGAGGTGGGGTGGAGGACCAAGGGGCGAGAGCCGCTGGCTCACCCTGGCTCTCCCAATGCCCCACAGGGAATCGATGCTGGAGGTTCCAGGGCCCCAAGCCAGCGTGGGGGTCGCCACAGCTGTGCCGGGCAGGCGGCCTGCCCCGACACCCCGATGCTGCCCTCTTCTTCCCTCCCCTGGGCCGCCTCGTCCTCTTCAAGGGTGCCCGCTACTACGTACTGGCCCGAGGGGGACTGCAGGTGGAGCCCTACTACCCCCGAGGCCTGCAGGACTGGGGCGGGGTCCCTGAGGAGGTCAGCGGCGCCCTGCCCCGGCCCGACGGCTCCATCATCTTCTTCCGAGATGACCGCTACTGGCGCCTGGACCAGGCTAAACTGCAGTCCACCGCCTCGGGGCCCTGGGCCACGGAGCTGCCCTGGATGGGCTGCTGGCACGCCAACTCGGGGGGCGCTCTGTTCTGAAGGCACCTCCACCTCTTAGTGAACTGTTGGTGGCCCACTCGTGGCCCACTGTGTTCCCTGCCCCAGGGGCAGAAGCTGTCTTGAAAGCTCTGAGCTCCCCTGCAGAAGACGCAGCAGGGAAGTTTGTCTGCAACTGTTCCCTGGAGAACGTGGCCTTGTCTTTCTGCTGTCCCCACCACATGGAGGTGGGGCCGGGATCAATCCAAGGAGAAGCCAAAAAGGTCCCAAGACCCCATGACCCTCTCCCCTAAGACTCTTTCCTCCTCAAGCCTGGGGCATTGTTTCTTCTGCTGAAGGTGCAGCTCTGTCTATGAGGCAGTGGACAACCAGGGAGGACGCAAAACTCAACAGAGAGGTTGGGACCCCTTTGCGAGACTGTCCCCTTCCCCTAGGACCTCCTGGCTCAGTCCTTGGAGAACTGTGTCTTATTTAATCAGAGGCCCCACCCCCAGGAAACCTGCATGGGTTGAGTACAAGGGTCACCAACCTCAGAGGCCCTGCATGGGGTCAGGACCCAGAGCAAGAGGGAGACGGATGCAGGCAGGCCTGCTGGGCCTGGACTTTTTGTGGGGGGCTGGAATAAAGAGGTGCCCCCAGCTGGTGGACCTGGAGGTGCCAATCAGCCTTCCTTGGACTGGTTTCCAGTGAAAGCAGGGGGCAGGATGCCCAGGAGGCTGAGACCACACCCCTCCATCCAAGCCGGGACCAGCGGGCTTTGTGTGTGTAGAGTTGTGATGAGGCGAGGGGCCTGCCTCTCCCCAAAAAGCAAAATGTCCTTGCCTCTCCTCACCCCCTAGGCCAGATAGAGAACCACGTGCGGCTGGGAGAGGACAGGGGCTGCTCTGGAGGTCTGCACTGCTGCAGGCGCTCGGGGGAGGCCCTGTGCTCACAATGGCCCCATTCTCCAGGCCACACACGCAGCATTCCAGGAGCTCCTGCTGACTGGCCAAGAATAGCTGGGATTCCTGGAGAAGGAACCAGCTCCCCAGCCTCCCTGTCCTCTGCCTCAGACAGTCCCAGCATTTTAGCACCTGGTTCTCTAGTCCTTCCTGCTCCACACCAGCCAGTACCTCATCTGCACACGCATCGACCTCAGCAAGACCAGGCTTCCAGGGGCAGGGGAGAATGTTCTGGCACGGTTCAGCCCCCAGCTCCCACGGGCATTCCTGGCCCTGTGCCTCCATTTCTTCTCTGCGCGGTGGGGAGAACGGCCTTTGACCGCCCTTGGATGCGAGCTTTGTACCGCCCCGTCCTGGGGAGGCGGAGGGAGCAGGCTCTCGCCCTGCCCTTTCCCCGCTGGCTTGAACCTTGGGGGAGGGGAAGAAGGTTGGGTCGTCATCACTCTTACCAGAGCCAGAGCCTTTGACACTTTGTTTAGAGGCTTTATTGAATGATTTGAGAAGAAGAGGTAGGTTTCTCAGAGGGGTGAGGGGACCCAGAGGGTATTTTCTCTAGGGATGCCTCTGCTCATCAGGCCACAAGGACCTGAAATACCCAAAAAAGAATGTGAGGTTGTGCCAGGGGACGCGAGTCAGGTGGGGGGCAGGCACTGGGTGCCCGGGGGCGGGAGCCCTCAGGAGGCGCTCAGGAGGAATGGAGCTCCAGGTGATGGGGTCGGCTTTGGGCAGGCGCTCGATGACAGGTGAAAACGCGCCATCAATTGTGGGCCTTCCTGCCTAAGAGGGGCACTCCGGGAGAGCGGCTCTGAGAAGGGGCAGTGCTTTGGAACGTGCTGGAGAGCGCTCCGCGTCAAGATCGAGGAGAAGGTTGCAGGGAGTTTGGGGTCAGGCGAGGATGGAGGGCACAAAGGCTGGAGGTGGGGGCGCTCAGGGGCTCCCGGTGGTCCCCGCTCCTCCCGAAGCTGGCGCCTCACCCAGATCCGGGTGCTCCAGAATGCAGTGCGCCACGAAGGCCGGGTGGCTGTGCAGGTTCCTGCATTTCTTGCAGAAAAGGATCTCGCAGCGCGCACAGGCCCCTCCGCGCGGCCGTCTCCGCCGCGTCTCCAGCACGCACGGCTCCTCCGGGAGGCTCCGCTTCCTGCGGGCGGGGACCGGGGCGCTCAGGACACCGCGCGGTCCTCTCCCGCCGGGGGCCCCGGCGCGCATCCCTGCTGCCTGGGCCGAGGGCGCGCCCTCACCTGTCGGCGGGAGCCGCCAGGCCGCCGAGCAGCGCGAACGGGCTGAGCCAGCCCCAGAAGCCGCTGTCCGCGCGCCGCAGCAGCGCCACCTGCTGGGTGCTGGACTCCTGGCGCAGGGGGCAGTAGGACACCGAGCCCCGCTGGCCCTCGTCGCCCTCCGCCTCCCGGCTCTCTGCCTCGCCCTCGGCCACGCTCTCCTCCGGCGGCCTCGCCTCGTCCTCCTCCTCCGACCCCTCCTCGGCTTCCTCTGCCTCTACCTCCCCGGCCCGGGGCTCTTCCAGTTCCTTCTTCCACAAGGGGGTCTTCACGCCTGCGGGCGGGCGGGGAGATCAGCGCAGGCCAGCTGTCCCCAGGGAAGAGCCCGGGTACCCCGTTGCCCACAACCCGACCCGACCCCCCAAAAGGCAGGCGCCTGAAGGACGGTGCGTAGGGGATGCAGAGGAACAGCAGGACTCCAAGAGAGGGTTACAGAGTGTGCAGGATTTCCCTGCCTGGCTACTTGAGATTTCCCAGACTTCTGCACTTGCTAGCTGAGGATTCGGGGCTAGACACGTCGCTTCTGTCAAGCTCGGTTTCCTCATCTGTAAAATGGTAGAAAGTAGTGCCTTTCTCAAGGGAGGCGGGTATGAGATGGCGTCTGTGCGAAGCGCCCAGGACCCAGGTTGGTGGGCTGGAAGCAATCCACAGGAGGGAGCCAGCCATGAGGATGGCGAACCCGGAGGAAACGATGGCTCATCCCGCCTTCCTTCTGATGGGCTCCAGGGTGGGTACGATCTCTGTGAGGGCTGTCGATAAACAGTAAGTGCGCTCATTGGAATGTTAATAGGTGGTGGTTTATATTTTGTTTTCTGGTTGGGATTTCTTTCTTCAAAGTGGACCTTCCTTGCCTCAAGGAAGTCCAGTGTCACCTGTGGCGGGGCGGGCAGGCAGGTGGGCATCCAGCGCCTCTGCGTGATTAAGAAAAGGTACCTCCGATGGCCAGAACAATCAGGAAAAGTGCCCCTTATGGGCAGACCAAATAGAAAAGGCTGCCCTAGGCGGGAGCCAATTAGGAAAAGGTGTCTGTTCCACCTTCCAGGCTGGACCCCAATTGCCAGCTGGATTTCAGCCACCACTCTCCCTTCTTTCTGGTGCCTTTGTTCAGGGCACGAACTCCGTGATTCCAAGCAGCAAGTCCTGGCAGGCAGGACGTTCCCGGGCTGACATGAAAGTAACCTGCTTGGCTGGGAGGTGTGCACCCTCACCAGCAGACACTCGCCCAGCACCGCCATGTGCCCTGCTGTCTGCTGGATCCGGGGAGCTAGACTTGTGAGGAAGAGAAGGGCAGGGAAGACACAGCTCCTAGGGGTTGCACTAGGAAGGTCAAGAAAACTTGCTGTTGATCCCTGCCTAACCTAAAGAGGTTGGGGAGAAAGGAGAATGATTATAAAATTAGTTTGCTAGCCGGCATGTATTGAGCACCAGCTGCATGCAATCACCATGCTAAGTTCTTCATGCCCCATGCCCCTTCATCCTCACAGCCCTCTCAGGTGGGTGATGAATTAGGTAACAGAGGGGCCTCTGAATTTCACCCAAGACTTGAAACCTTTCTAGAAAAGTTGTTTCAAAGATTCTGCCAGTTCTCAGTGTTGCTGACGTTGGAGAACCAGGGTCCACTGTACTTTTATTTAGAAAAACACGTTAAAGAACCTTCTGGTTGTAGAGGCCAGACCTAGTGCACAGCCAAAAAGGGGTGCTGGGACCATTTTGGGAGGTGGGGGAAGAGGAAACGAGGCTGGGAAGGAAGGTTGGGACTTTGGGTGCCGAGCTATGGAGTTTGGGCTTTGTCGCTCAGCAGTGGGGAGCCGCTGAACATTCTGGTGGAGGGACGTTCTCAGAGCTGCGTTTTAGGACAAGGGCTGTGTTGTAGGACAGGACAAAGGGAGACCTACTTGGGAGTCATTACAGTGGTTGAGGCCAGAGAAGACAAAGGTCTGAACAGCAGCAGGTGAAGATGAGGGGTCAGAGGTTAAGAATATTCAGGAAAAAGAGAGGAGAGGGCTTGTAGATAGATGCGTAATTGAGAAAAGGCTGGAGTTCCACTCTGGAGTTGCCATGGTGATGGGCTGGCTGGTCCATCCTGGAGTCAAGAGGCCCTGTCCTCCAGCCCCACCCTGCCTCCAGCCCCACTCACTGTGCTTATCCATCCTTCCCAAGGCTGTGCTGCCCTCTTCCCCTGACCGGGGACCGGGACAAGAGGGAGTTCCCAGAGCCGTAGAACTAGGTCTGGTCTCTAGGGCCTCTGTTGGCTCACAAGGGGCGGGGCCAGAACCTCACCTGCCCATAGGCTCCGCCCTGGAAGAGCTGCCTCTTCTAGAGCCTCCAAAAGCACTCGAAACCCAGGTGTCCCCCACCTTCCTTCTTGGGAAGGGGAGTAGAGGATGGCTTTGGCCCCCAACAGATTGGGTTCAAATCTCAGTTCAACCACATAAATATAAAAGCTCTCTGACCTTCAGCATGTTCTCTCTCTTCATCTGTAAATCAGAGATAGTAGTCCAGTACCAGACCTTACATGGCTCACAGCAAACAGTCAAAGCATTGTGTTTATTTGTATCATTATTTTCTCTCCTCCCCTTTCTGTCCTATCCCTGTGCTTCCTCACGCCTGCTCCCCACTGTAGCCACTTCCAACTCAATGCTTTAGCTCCAGGGATCAGAGGAAATGACGCCAAGTCAAATTGGAAGCAGGGCTCAAGCGAGAGCCAGGTGTAGCTCCTGAATGTTGTGTATGTGCGTGTGGGGGCTGGGGCTTGTGCTGGGGGAGGGAATAAAGTCATGGAGCCCTGGGAAAACTTCTTTTCCTGGCCTTACAGTGGGGTGTGGGCAGAGACAGGAGTCTGCAGAGGGGCAGAGCATGCAAACCCAGACACGGAGAGCCTGTCAGTCTGAAAGAGAACAATGATAAGGTCCTCCATCCGAGACTAAGGGTGGAGGGGAACCAAGTTTGGTTGAGGCAGGTTGGTCGGATGTAGAGCAAAGAGAGCAGAGCAGCCCCTGGGAATCTCCTAGTCAAATGGGGGCAAACCTGCTAAGAACTCTGAAGGGTCTAAAGTTTTGCCCTTCTTGCAAGCATGCAAGTTAGCCTGCTGTAGTTTCATGGGTGCTGCCAAAAACATGAGACTCCTGGATCAGAGACAAGGACTTTATTCCTCATGGCACAGCAGCATGGCATAGCGTATTTGTGTCAACTCCTCTTGCCCCACTGTCCCATGGGTGCCACACGGATGGGTGTCAGTGAATACCTGCAGAAACAGTGGTCTGCATTACAAGAGGAACGCTGAGCTTAGAGAACCCGAATCTTTTATAATAGGCAGTAAGCAAACCTGCTTTTTGCTCCAGAAAGAGACACTATCTCTGTCTTCCAAGGTTGTTCATTATATAAATTCCATTGAAAAGTCAGTGCCTCTGTTTACAGGACATGCAGAAATGTGAAAGACCCGTGGAGAATAGTGTCCCAACAAACCCATTCTCCTTACATTTACTGGAAGAGCTTATAGCCATCTTGGCTCTTGATTGCAAAATTCAAAAGCTCACTCTGGCTAATTTATAGAGAAAGAATAGTGGGAACTCACAGAATGGCCAGAAGACTTGACAGTTGGACAGGAACCAAGGGAGGCTGGTGACCATGAACACAGCCAAGATCACAACACAGGAACAATCCAGTAAGAGGCCACTACCGGGGACCACCCCTGGACACTGGTACCATAAGCAATCTCTTGGAGTTGATGCCCTGGCAGGCACATTCAAGCTGCTGAGCTTGTGCTGTGGCTTTGAGACAGCATCCGACCAAGACACCACAATAGGGTGTTCCCCTGGTCTGGTCATTCATTTCTTCCTGCCTCCCCCACTTCAATTTACCCAGAAGCCCTTTGTCATCCTTAGGGAGCTCATTCTCTCTTCTCGGGGCTATTTGGGGTTTTGTGGGACCTTCACAGAAGTTGGATTGTCGTAACAAACAATGCTGTATAAAAGCACTTAGAGGGGCCAGCCTGGTGGTGCAGTGGTTAAGTTCACATGTTCTGCTTTGGTGGCCTGGGGTTCCCCGGTTCAGGTCCGGGGTGCAGACCTATGTACCGCTTTTCAGGCCATGCTGTGACAGGCGTCCCACATATAAAGTAGAGGAAGATGGGCACGGATGTTAGCTCAGGGCCAGTCTTCCTCAGCAAAAACAGGAGGATTGGTGGCAGATGTTAGCTTAGGGCTAATCTTCCTCAAGAGAAAAAAAAAGCACCTTAGAAATTGACCTCACAGAGTAGTAATACGGTCCACACAGAAAGCATGAGAGCAAGCAGGTAATCCCAGTAGCACCAGGAACACACTTATGCCTCCTGTACTCAGACGCTTCCTCGGGAGGCCCCGTGAGAGGGGAGAAACCGCACTGATAACGCGTGAACTCGGAATCTGCTGGATCTGTAGCCAAAAGAGATACTTAAAACCAGAAGTAATGAGCTGTATTTTATTAGCAAGCTCCAGCATTATTTTCTGCCATTCACAGAAATCATATCTGCAGAACAAAATGAAGTCAGTTACCAAAAGTAAAGCTACAACCTGTCTACTTTTTTCTATTAAATTTTAATTTTATATTAATAGTATAAATAGCTCATTAACTTCCAATAACTAGATATAACAGAGATGTGGTATTCATTTTAGTTGAGCAATAAAGTTATCTTTATTGTTAATAAAGATAAAGAAGGAATATCCGATAAGATAGTATGTAAGTGCTACCCAAGTGAGGGTACCTACAACAACATCTTATATTTGTATAAAGAGAATGGGGCCTCTTACACTTTGAATACCATGTCAGTCAAGATTGGCTGGCCAGGGGCTGGCCCTGTGGCCGAGTGATTAAGTTTGTGTGCTCTGCTTCAGTGGCCCAGGGTTTCACTGGTTCAGATCCTGGGCACGGACCTAGCACCACTCATCAAGCCACGCTGAGGTGGCTTAAAACTACACAGTTACTCGGTTGCAGTTCTGAAGGTCAAAAGTCCAAAAGGAGCCCTACAGGACTAGACTCAAGGTATCGGCAGGGCTGGTTCTTTTCAGAGGCTCCAAGGGAGGTTCTGTTCCTTGCTTCTCCCCACTCCTGGAGGCTGCCGGAGTTCCTGGCTTGTGGCCCCATCACTGCAATCTCTGCTTCAGTTGCACATCTCCTACTTCTGTAGTCAAACCTCCCTCTGCCTCACACTTGTGATTACATTTAGGGTCCACTTTGACAATCCGGATCACCTTCCTCAACCTTCTTGAGCATCTCGAGATCCTCAACCACATCTGCAAAGTCCATTTTGCCATCTAAGGTAACATTCACTGGTTCTGGGGTCTGGGACACACCTATCTTTGGGGGTCATGATTCAGCCTACCACAGGACACGCAGCACAGATGCAATATTCTCTAAATTTTTTTTTTTTTTTTTTTGGTGAAGAAGATTGGTCCTGAGCAAACACCTGTGCAAATCTTCCTCTATTTTGTATGTGGGATGCTGACACAGCATGTCTTGATGAGCAGTGGGATCGAAACCTGCAAACCCCTGGCCACCGAAGCAGAGTGCACAAACTTAACCACTATGCCACCGGGCCAGCCCCTAAATAAATCTTCTATACCAATCCTCTCCCAGTCTGCATCAACCGAACTCTTGTATGCCCTAGTGGGAGAGACGTCTGAGAGTCAAGTGACCTGTTTCCGGATGACTCCTCAACACCTGCTGCAGATGGTCGTGTTCCTTTCCTGGTTTGCTGCACCTGCTGTATCTTGGAACCTCGGCAGGAACTGCAGTTTTAACTCTGCCACGATGGCCTGAGACCCGTCGTGATTCTCTCTCTGGGGCTGGGCCCACCTTCCCTAATTTCAAGGCCTACTATCTGAACAAAAGAGGATTCTAGAGGCAAGAAAGAAAAAGAAACAGCTCCTCTGTGCTGGGGTAACCAGCTTCGAGGATGGCTCTCCACGATCCTTGCCTCGTGGTAGCCACGCTCTTATGTAGTCCCTCCCTCAGGAAATCAGGCAGAGCTGAGTAACCTATAGGACCTCGTGGAAATGAGAGTGTGGCTTCCGAGGCTGAGCAATAAAAGACACGGGGGCTCCCGCCTGGCCCTCTCTGTTGAGGAGAGTCTCACGCTGGGGAAAGGCGGCTGCCATGTCATGAGGACACTCGATCGACCCTGCGGAGGGGTCCACACAGTGAGGGACTGAGGCCTCCCGCTAGCTTGTTTTCTTGTCTCCTCATCCATAAAACGGGTATGATAATCATAGTTCTGATGCCTTCAGGAGGTACCTGAAAGAAAATTACCTTCTAAAGGGGAAAGCCGACCCCTGCCTCATCCAGCAGCCCATTTCCTCTCCACCTCATACCCTGACTCTCTTTGCTATTCCTGGACCCTGCCAAGCCTGCCTCTGCCTGGGGCTTTTGCATTGGCTGTTTCCGCTGCTCAAGTACCCTCCCTCCAGGTATCTGCAGGGCTTGCTTCCTCGTTTCTCTCAGGTCTCTGCTCAGATATCACCACAGCAGTGAGCAGGGAGGCCCTCCCTTGACCATCATTTTTGGGTGTGTGAGGAAGATTAGCCCTCAGCTAACATCTGCTGTCAATCCTCCTCTTTTTGCTGAGGAAGACTGGCCCTGAGCTAACATCCGTGCCCATCTTCCTCTACTTTATATGTGGGATGCCTACCACAGCATGGCTTGATAAGCTGTGCCATGTCCACACCCGGGATCCAAACCGGTGAACCCTGGGCCGCTGAAGCCAAATGTTCGCACCTAACTGCTGCACCACCAGGGCGGCCCCTCCCTTCACCATCTTATGTAAAATTCCACACACATCTGCATCTCCATCTCCTTTAGTTCTTTCTTGTTCTCCCTGGTATTTATCCCCATGTGACTTACAACAGATTTATTTATCTGTCCTCCATCACCCCCTGACATGTAAGTGGCCTCCATGAAGCCAGGGACCTCGTTTGTTGCTCTATCCTCAGGCCTATAATAGTGCCTGGCACATAGTAGGAACTCAAGAAATATCTGTTGAATGAACGCATTGCTGTGGCCATGGGGTGAGGTCCTGTGATTGACAGCCTGCCCTGGAGGAATCATGTGGGTTGAGTGGGGGATGGAGCAGGTTCTCTAGAGACGGTGGGGCTCCTGGGGCAGAGACAGGGCTGCTGGGAGCTTCAGTGAGAGCTGGGACCCACCCAGTCCCGCTCGTGTGTGTCCTGACGGTCAGAGGCTTTCCACGTACGTTATTCCTTCATTCTTCACAACACGCCAGAGAGGGAGATATTCTTATTCCCATCTGACAGTTGAGGAAACTAAGGCACAGAGAGACTAGGTAGCCTATGAAGGTCACAGAGGGACTGAGGAAAGGGTCCAGGGCTAAACTCGTGTCTTTGGACTCTATCACTCTGTTTCATCCCCATCCTACAGGGCTCACTAAGCACCCCGAGGCACGGCACCCCCGGGCCCTGCATTCCCCGATTCCCCAGAAGCCCCCAGGCCCTGTGAGAGAAGTGCCCCAGCCTCTCTTCTCTGCTCCATCGGCTCCAGGGCGGGCTCTGCAGGGCAGCCCTGCCAGCCTGCCCGGAAGGGTTAACAAGGAGTGTTTGTAGCAGTCACTGTCTCCAAGGAGAGGAGGGGAAAGCAGAGTGGAGAGGCCGGCTGGCAGGCCGGTGGGGAGTTGAGGCAGCCAGCCCAGAACCGTCCAGCCCTGGGGGGACACAGGAGTGTCCTCACCTCCGCCTGTCCTGGGAGGTGGCGAACTCTGAGGGGACTGGGCAGCCGGAGAGTGAACTCTCTGCAGGGCCACCAAGTAGGGAAAGTTCAGGCAGGGACTGAGGAATGTGGGGGGCGGGGGCCTGGCCTGGCCTGGTGGCGGCTGGAGCCAGCGGCAAGTAGCAGGGCCGGAGTCCCGGCTGTCTGAGGATAGCAGGGGAACCCCTGAGTCAGGGAGAACTGGCCAAGACCCAGCAGGGGGCAGGAGGCAAAACGCAGCAGCGGGAGAGAGGAGGCGCCCACGTCCTCCCCTGCTGAGGCCATGTCCCTGCCTGGGGTACATGGGAGGAGGCCTGGGACCCTGGGGCCTCCCGTGCGCAGCATCCGGCCCTTTAAGTCCAGCGAGCAGTACCTGGAAGCCATGAAGGAGGACCTGGCTGAGTGGCTTCGGGATCTCTACGGGCTGGATATCGACGCGGCCAACTTCCTGCAGGTGCTGGAGACCGGCCTGGTGCTGTGCCGGCACGCCAACACCATCACCGAGGCTGCTCTGGCCTTCCTGGCTGAGGCACCTGCCCGAGCCCAGAGGATTCCCCTGCCCCAGGCTGGGGTCTCCTACAATGGGGCCGCCCAGCCGGGCACCTTCCAGGCCCGGGACAACATCTCCAACTTCATCCAGTGGTGTCGCAAGGAGATGGGTATCCAAGGTAAGCACCTGGACCCCCTGCCCCGACCCTTATCTTGCTGGCCGTCCATCTCCTCTCTGAGGCCAGGCTGCATCGTGGGTCAGGAACTGGGGCCCTCCTTCCAGATTTGCCTTGGGCCAGCTCATCCCTTCCCTTTCCGTGCCTCAGTTTCCCCATCTCATAGTAAATTTTCAATAAACAAATGTGTTCATTGAATGATTCATTCATTCAACAAAGATACATTGAGCGTCCCTCTCCTTTGTGTTGAGCACCATGCTGGGCACCAGGAAATAATGAGACCAAGGAGTTCATGGTGGACAAAGACAGACGAGCAGATACATAAGTTACAGCCCAATGTGATAAAAGCTCCAAGTAGATGTGCACGTGCTGGGGACCAGGCAGGAAACAGCGACCTGATGAGGTGGAAAGGTGGGGCAAGACAGGCCGCAGAGAGGAAGGCGGTCTGGGCTGAGTCTTGAGGAACAAAGAGAAGTTTGGGGGAAAGGGGATTCTAGGTGGGGGACAGCAGGGGCAAAGGTCTCCAGAAGGCGCTGTGTTTGAATGACTGGGAGGAGCTGGGGTGGGTGAGGGCACCGCCAGGGAGGGCTGGGGAGAGGATAAGGAGGAGGCAAGTGGACGTTAGGGAGGGCCAGTCGTGCTGGGGCTTGTGAGACAGTGAGGTGACATGTCAGGATCCCTAATCTCCTTGGCCTTAGACCCAGCAGCGGGATGAAGCTGGATGTTGCGCCATCCTCCAGGCAAGAGCAGTGGGGTGAGGCAGAGGGAACGATCTGGCTGGGCTACTGGCTGGTGGCAAGGCAGTGAGGAGCAGGACGGGAGGGCTGATGAAAGCTGGTGTTTTATTGCGCCCTTACCACGTGCCACACTTTGTCTGCAAACACTTAACAGCTATCCCCACCACACCTCCAGGACATAGACACTACCTCCCCATTCTACAGAAGAGGAGACTGAGGCTCAGAGACCAGCCCAAGGTCACACAGCTGGTGGGTGGGAGAGTCTGGATTCCAGCGCTGGCAGCTGGGCTCCAGAGCCGGAACTCAATCCTGCACGGGGATCCTGGGCTGGGGGTTGAGTCTGAGATGCCTGGTGGATACTGGAGGTGAGCGGAGTGGGCGGGAAGTAAGATAAACTGCTTCTTGCTCCTGGACCATCCTGGCAAACGGAGTGGGGAGAAGAGCAAGGCCGGTTAACCCTTCTCTGGCGTGGTCCCCACGCCAGGCTCCAGGTCCCCCTGCTTGACTGTGTCACCTCTCCCCACGCCCAACCTCTCCTGTTGGAAGGGCCACCCTGTCTGCACTCAGTGCCTGAGCAATTCTGCCCAGACCTCTCCTGGGCGCTGGCTTGCCTTCAAGAACCTGAGACCCAAACCACCCCCAGGCCTGCCACCTCTGTCCAGGGATGGCTCCGCTCGGCTCGGGGAGGTCAGCAGTGGGCTGAGGCTGCCTGCCCCTCCTTGTTCCTCTCCCCCTCCTTGCCAGAGGTGCTGATGTTCGAGACGGAGGACCTGGTGCTGCGCAAGAACGTGAAGAACGTGCTGCTGTGTCTGCTGGAGCTGGGCCGCCGGGCCTGGCGCTTCGGCGTGGCGGCGCCCACCCTCGTGCAGCTGGAGGAGGAGATCGACGAGCAGCTGCGGCAGGAGCTGGCCCTGCCCGCGCCGGACCCCCCGCCGCCCGAGCCCCCGGTGCGCCGGCCCTGCCACTTCCGCAACCTGGACCAGCTGGTGAGGGTGCTCTGGACACAGCCTCGAGGCCCCGCCTCCCGCTGCCCCGCCTCCCGCCCGTGCCCCGCCTGCACACTTCGAGGCACCCCCTTCGGAGCTCCAGGCCCCACCCTGACACTAATTCACCGTGTGGCTTTGAGGAAGTCATGTTCCAGTCTGAGCCTCAACCCCCCCTCACACAGAGTAGCAGCTAAACAGCTTTTTACTATTTTATTATAAATCCACACTAACACCTCTCTCATTTAACCTGCGGGACGGTTTCTAAGAACACAGACAGTGACACCATCACTAACGCCCGGGTTCAAGTCTTAGTTCTACTGCTTCGCGACTGTGTGACTTTGGGCAAATTATTTAACCTCTCTGTGCCTCGGTTCCCTTATCTGTAACTTGCAAATACTAACAGTACCTACCTTCTATGGCTGCTGTGAATAGTAAACAAGCCAGCGCTATGAAGTGCTGGGGACAGTGTCTGGCACAGAGGGGGTGCTCCATAGGAGTTAGCTGCTACTGCAATTAACCCTATTTCAACCACCGATTCGGGCTCAGGGAGGTTTGTTAACTTGCCCAAGGCCTATGAGGCGGTGGAGGCAAGGCTCCAACCCAAGCCTGTGAGATTCCAAGGTCTGCCTCCTTCACTGTTACATTCCACTGCCTGTCAGCTGACCACTGAGGGCCCCACACTGTAGGTGACCACTCAAGGTCTTGTTCTCATTGGGTCATTAAAAGTCTCTACTCTCTTCTCAGCCCCCAGCTCTGACCACGGCAGATACCTCCTAGCTGGCTCTGGGGGCACACAGGCCCTCCATTGGGCTTGACCCCGTGGCGGGGGAGCCTGGGCACCTGGGCGGAGGGGAGGGCTGAGCCCATTGCCCACTGCCCTCAGGTTCAGAGCCTCGTGAGCCACTGCACATGCCCGGTTCAGTTCTCCATGGTCAAGGTGTCCGAGGGAAAGTACCGCGTGGGGGACTCCAACACCCTCATCTTCATCAGGGTAAGTCCCAGGGCAAGGGTGGAAGGGCCAGCTGACCACAGGCTCAGCAAAATAGGGTTTCCTTCTATGGGAGCCTGCCCAGGCCTGAGAGCAAGGACAGGAAGCCACCATTCACCCCAACTTACCAGGCCTTGGGACTTTCTTTCTTTCCCTTGGAGAATTCCAGAAGATTCCTGGCAAAGTTGGCAAGCTATTCTTTCTTCCCATTAGAGCAGCCAGAACCCGCCCCCCAATTTCCTCCACCTGAGCCTAGTCTAGAGGGTGTCCCCAGGCAGAAGTGGGGTATGAAGGGTACCCCCAATTTCCATCACCTCCACTCCTCCCACAGGCTTGGTCAGAGCAAGGGGCCTGAGAACCCAGGTCTGTGTTCAGTGTGCGGCCCAGGCTCAGGACTCCACAGTCCACGCCGCACATGCCTGGCTTGGTACCTTCTGCAGAACGAGCAGTAGTTTGAGTCTGAAATGTGCTTCCCACTACCCCCACCACCCCCCATACCTGGCCGTGCCTCACCAGGGATGGTCTGTACCCAAGGGTGTGGCCAAGCACTTTCCTTGGATGCAGGCCACACCTGGGGGCAGAGCCAGCTTCCTGGGCCCTCACCCAGCCTCTGAGCCAATGGCCCTGTGAAGGAGGTAGGATTCGGGGCCCCACTTTTCAGCTGAGGAAATGGAAGCCTGGAGAGACGGTGTGATGCAGAGTGGAGCAGGGCTGAGATTCCCACGGATTCTTTGACACACATGCGACAGAGCAAAGCCAGGGCCCTGCTTCTGATACAAGCACGGGTAGCGGCAGACCCCTTCACGGTGAAGGGAGAGAAGAGAGTGCTGGGGCCAGCCTACAATGCTTGTGAAGTCCCTTAGCTCGCTGTGGGGCAACTTTCTGTTTGCCAGCCTGGCCTCCACCCTTAAAAACACGTGTTATCCGATGCCAGTCATGGAGGAGACCCAGGCTGCAAAATATGCACACTCCTAACCACACACGTGTGCAGGGGGTACTTGCGTGTGCATGTCTACATGGATGAGAGTGCGTGCTGGAAGCCTGCAGGCTGGTCCAGGAAGAGGGGATGCCCTCCACCTCACCTTTGCCCCTTGCAGATCCTCCGGAACCACGTGATGGTGCGTGTGGGGGGCGGCTGGGACACACTCAGCCATTATCTGGACAAACATGACCCCTGCCGGTGCACATCCCTCTGTGAGTCCCTTGAGAGTCCCCTGCCTGTGGCTCTGGGTCGGGAGGCCAGAAGCAGAGGCGGGAGGTAGGTCTGATCTACAGGGGCAAGAGGTGTGCAGGGATGGAGGAAAGGAAGAGACTACAGAAGGTTACAGGTGTGGTGCCCTCTCAGCCCTAGGAGGAAAGCTGAGCGGCCATAGTGCAATACCAATTTTAGCCACAAGATGGCGCCAAACACACAAAGAATCCGCAGCCTCTTGACAGGGCGTAGGTCTAGCTCTGATGTCCACAGTGGTGGCACCAAGCACGACTTGGGTCTTTAGCGCTCCCACAATATCCACCAGCACTTCAAGCCACCCCAATGAAGCCTGCAATCTAAGTAAAAGATGTGGACTTTCAACACAAACGCAGCTTTAAACAAGTCCCCCAGCTGGGCCCCCTGACCAGACTTCATACCCTAAACCCCTCTATGGAAATTCTGGCGCTGGCGCTGTCACCCTAGGTCCCGCTGTCTCTAATGTGGGATGTGGAGCGTGGGGCAGCTGGGGGAGGGGAACAGTGCACCCCATCAGCAGGAATTTAACGCTTTCTCCTCTCCTCTCTCTGTGGGGTTGTGTTGCTAGCACACAAGCCAGGCAGCTTCCTGAAGCCCCCCATTCCACCGGTGCAGCACGAAGTGAGGGTACAGGATGAACCCTCCAAGCGACAGCCTACGATGACCATCAGCCGCTCCCAGAGCCCACTGCCCTCTGTGGACTGGAAGACATACACGTCTTCAGGCCGAAAGCTGAGGCCCCCCGTCTCATCCTCCCCCAGCCCCCGCAGTGACGGAGGAGCAGGGGCAGGGGTCCTCAGAGAGACAGCATCATTCCTGAGGTACAGGGGAGGGACAGGGCAGGGCTTCTCTCTGCTTTGAAGTCCACATTCTCAGAGGCCACCTCATCCCAAGATAAAGGGAGCCCCAAAAAGAGCTCAGCTGTTTCAATTTTAGTCTATGTGCTGCCAAAGCGAGTGTGACCTCAGGTGTTCAGAAACAGAAAAACATCCAGTACCCTTGGGATCACCTAGTTACTTCATATGCCCTCCCATTTCACAGATGAGGAGGCTGAAGCCCATAAAGGGAACAGACCTACTCAAGGTCCGAGCAGACACTAAGACTCATCTGCCACCCAAGACTGGTGGCCTCTAGCTGTGGGATCTGAAGTAACCCAGGGTCTGCACCAGGCTTCTTTCAATCTGCTACACAGGGGATGAGGGAGCACAGACTTAAACAGTGTCTGCCATAAGGAGGACTCTCGGGTAGGCACAGGGGGAGAGGGAGCATCTGTTTCATGCAACGTGAAGTCTGGCCCCCTGAGTTCTGGCCGGAGAAAGGCCATCCCTCCCCAGAGCCAGGGGTCTGGATCAGATGACCCTGCTGGCCTTATGATTCTCCCTTTCAGGTGCCAGGAGAAGTCATTGACCCCATCTTGGAGGCAGCTGCCAGCTGGGGACAGCCCACCCAGCCCCCAATCCTCACCCACCCACAGGACCCGAGACCCACGGTGCACCTCCTCGGGGAAAAGGGGGGACAGAGACCCACCAGAACTCCTCAGGGGAAGGACTCCCACATCTTGGGTTCATGAGGAGACAGATAACTGGGGAACCCATGCCAGAGCCCCCACCCCCCAGAGACTCCAAGCCCCTGAGGCCACCGCCAAAGGGACACCAGCAAGAGCACCATCTCCCCTGCCTCGTTACCCCAGCTCTGCTAAGCCCATGGGCCCCAGGCAACCACCCCGGGGTGAAGCCGAGGGTGCTTCCTCCCAGCTCAGAGAGCCAGCATCTGCCTGTTCTCCATCCCCTGTTAAAGGACCCAGCAAGATCCCCATCTGGCTGCCCCCTGCCCGCCCCCCAACTCCAGGAAGAAGCTTTCCAGGTACTGCAAGTGGAGGTTCCACGACAGAAGTGGGGAGAAACCCTATCCCATTAAGGGCTGTCACTGGGCACCTGGCTGGGCCCAGACATGGGGACTGCTTTGTGGAAGAGAGGCAAGGGGACCAGAAGCCAGACATCCCAGTGACAGCAGGGTCTCCAGAGCTGCAGGGCCTGGGCCCACACGGGCAGGAGGGGCAGTACACACCCCTGCCCCTGGGCGGGAGCAAGGAGCAAGGCATCTATCACAGCCTGGAGGAGGAGATTTTGGCCAACATGAAGCTGTTAGAGGTGGGGGGTGCCCACCCCTGGGGGCCAGGGTCCGGGGCCATCCCTCGTAGTGGAGTCTACGTCCCCAGCCTGGGGGGGCGGTGGCCTGCACCTGGGGGTCCTTATGACAAAGTCATCCAAGAACTGGCTCAGGGCCCCCCACCACTCCTTAAAGTGGACCTGAGAGCCTGGAAGGCAGCACCTCTAGGCTCCCCTAACCCAGCTGTTACCATAGGCCCAGGAAGTCCAAAAGGGAAACTGGGAGCTCAAGAGAGTGGGCCCAGGACTAAGGCAAACCTGAGTTCCAAGGGTACCAGGATGAGGAAGGTCCCAGCTCAAGGAGGGCAGAACTGCTCAGCCCCTACAGTGTCTGTCAGCAGGGAGGCCCCTACACCTTTGCCCTCAGGCCCCAATACTGACAAAGCCAAGGCATGTCCTGGCAAGGGCAAGAGAACACTCCGGAAGCCCCAGAGAGTCCCATCCATCTACAAGCTGAAGCTGAGGCCCAGGATCCCACCCCGGAGAGACCACAGGCCTGAGAAGCAGCCTTCACGAATCCCCAAGCCACTGGCCTACCTCCGCCTGGGTCCAGCCAGGGTGCCCCCCAGGGGCAGACTGACAAGAGCAGGGCTGGGCAGAAAGGGAGGGAAGGCAGCCCTGGTGGATGGAGCCAGGGCTGGGGAGAAGGAGGAGGAAGGAAAAGAGGGGAAAGAGCCAGTGGCCCCACTGGAGAGTAGCCTCCAGCCTTTGGAGGGTCTGGGGCCTCAGCAGCTTGACCCAGCTCCACTCCCACCTGAGGAGTCCTGGGTCTGAGGAGGGGCTTCTCATCTCCTCACCTGTGGGTTTGGGAAGGAGGGAAGTGAAAAGAATGCACATGTATCCATTGGATTTCCAGCTGCAGGAGTGGAAGGGAAAGTGCCTCACCTCAGTACAGGCCTTGGGCAGGAGAGGTAGGATGACAAATACAGACTCAATCCGCTCAGTTGAGCAAAGGGCCAGCCCATCACTCCCACTCCGACTCCAGAGTTAGGCTAGGGGCGGTGGGGCCATCCTGTACCTTACTGCCCTCCCCAGAACAGCTCTCCAGACTCCTTTCCTCTGACCTCTGGCCATGTCCACCATTTCCACAACTCATAAGTTATTAAACATGTGTGGGTCTGTCCTTGAGTCCCCAGCTTTTGAGTCCCTCACTCTAAGGCTGTGGTGGTGCACGAAGGTGTAGCCTCAAATGTTCTCCCACTGGAGGGAGCAGGGGAGGGGGCTGGGGGTGAGAGAGGCTTCCTTTCTTGAGGCTCAGCCAACCTTGCCAGACGGCCGATCTCTCCTGGAAGCAGCTGGTGCGTCAGCACCATGGACAGAGACAAGGGCCACCCGACACGCGCAGGACGTCAAAGCTTTGCTCTGGAATTTGGGAACCGAGATCACTCAGAGCCAAGAGGGATGGTTGAGTGTTCTTAACACATCTACACCCACGAAGTTATGACGGGGGCCACAGAGGCTCGGCGGCAAGCGGGACGAAGACACAGAAGCAGAAACCAGGATTGAGTCCAGGTACGAAAACTTTCTGGATAGAGTGGCAGGAGGAGACGAAACACTTCCCCTCTGGATGGTTTTGAAGAGTTGGAGGGTTCAAGGTAGGTGGAGAAGAGATGAATCCCAAACTCTTCCCATCAGCTCTCCTGGTTCAGCTGGACCTTGGGTCTCGGGGCCACCCCACCACCCTCTCCTTCCCTCCATGGTAGAGCTCAGCAGGCAGGCCTTCCCTTCACCATCAGGAACAGAGCCGACACCTTGGTACAGAAACGAGGGAAAACACTCCCTGATTTTTAATCTGACTTCCAATCACAGCGCAATGGGTGTCACACACACACTTCCAGACCCTGTGGTGGGAAACCCTGGGGGGAGAGCAGGGAGAAGGACAGAGACTCAGAATGGAGGGAATCGAAATCAAAGACCTGGGGAGAAGCGGAAGGAGTCGGGGGGGGGGGCAGTCAGGCGATACATTCCAATGGCTCCCACAGGGGCAGCCAGAGGCCTGGGTCCCCCACCCCCACCTCAGGTGCCTCAGAGCTGGCGGCGACGGTGACAGGGCAGGTGAGATGCTGCCATCCCTCACCCCATGCCCCTGGTGAACCAGGGGCAGGGATGCAGGGGAAAAAGGGGGCAGGCCCTCTTCCTTACCCTCCCAGCCACTCCAAGGTGTGGGGAAGGGGAGCCACCTCCTCTATTTCAGAGGGAGGCTCAGAGAGGGTAGGTCACTTGCCCAAAGTCATGCAGCACAGCAGGGACTATAACCCAGGAATACTGGGCGGCCCAAGGTCTGGGCAGTCACTGTAGGGCTGTGCTACCCCGGTGGGTGGAGGGGGAATTAGCTGGGGAAGCAGAAAGAATGGCAGATTCCCTCTTACACTAGATCTGTATGATAAATTCCCCGCCCACAACCCTCCCTCAGACTCAACTCCATCACCACTCTGGGCCACCTGATTTCCCGGTCTACAGCCACAGCTTGGCTAGGTCGAGGCTGGTTGTTCAGTGCGCCCCTCTTCGAACAAGAGACCTTGCTATCCTCCCACCAGACCAGGGTTGAGGGCTCAGCATCAAGGAAAACTTGGCCGGGGGCAGGGGACACGCACCACTTCTCCCACTCCCCAGGTCCCCCAGGAATCCCTCAGGCCACTCCTAGTATCTCCATTATTTTTGTTATTTCTAAATCGGTACAAAACTGACAGTGATCAGCTCCGGTGACGAGAGGTAGAAACCCGGCCAGGCAGCCGGAGAAAATGGGGTGGAATGAGTAAGGGCATAGGGCTACGGGTGTTGGGACAAGGGGGCGTAGATCCTGAAGGCCTCCATCTAGGGGTGGGGATGCAGGTGTATCTCCCCCAAGCACAGGGGTCCCCATAATTTCTTGCTGGCTCTGCCCCTCTCCAGATTAATCAGAGTAATCTGAGAGTCGAGGTAGGCAGAGTCTGGGGCATCAGATTGAGGTGGGATGGGGAGACAGAGTCTTCACTGGCACAACCTGACTCTCCCTCCGCCCGCCCCCGCCCGGGCACCAGCCTGCCCACCACCAGCCCCCTAAACCCAACATCCCACAGTCTGGAAGGCCACCCAAAGCAGGAGGGGATAGAGGGCTGGAACCCAGCATCATGGAAATAAATCTATCCTTCGGGGGATTCCCTCTCCACAGTCTATCAAGAAAAAGTTTTATCCCAGGGGGTGATCTGGCTTGGGGTCAGGAAGGGAATGAGGGGCACCCGGCAGGGACGGACCATTGAATTAAGGCTGGAAGGTAGGTTGTTGTGTCTCTGGGGGCTGCTGGGCGGGGAGGTCTCCCTGGAAGGGGGAGAGCTCAGCCTTCTCCCCGTGCCTGATCTGGGACCTCAACCCTCGGACCCCGGTTGTGTCCTTGGGCCACCTGAATCCCTCTGCTCTGTGCCAGTGGTGCTGAAGGTCAGAAGGCTGACCTCACAAAGAAGCTGCCAGGATCTGCGACAAGGGGATGGACGAAATGAGAGCCCTGTAAACGGAGCTGGGGGAAGGAAGGGGGACAGGAGGGTGGATAAGACAGCTAAGGACGGGCAAACAGATGGACGGGGGAAAAAGACGACGCGGGGCAATGACAGACACACTCTCTGGAGAAGACGGGTGGGGGCCCGGCCGAGGGAGCACCTCCCCACCCCCACCCTCCATTTCGCGCTCACCCCCAATCCCCACAGGCTGTGGCGCCCCTTGGGGCCGGGCCGGGTACTGCACTAACTACAGCACTAAAGGCGGCGTCCCAGTAAGACAAACGCGGGAGAGAGGGGAGGACCGGGCGGCTATGGGGAGGCTCCCTCTCGCCCTCTGCCTCTCGCGGGGAAGTGCGTGGCTGCAGGGGCGTTTCAGGCCCGGACCGTCAGAGTTCTATTCTCGCCCGCTCCCGGCTCAAGCCCCGCAGTCCCGTGGGGAAGCCGCCCGGGCCCGTCGGGGCTGCAGCCCGCGGACACCCTTGGGGCGGGCGCGGCGTCACATGATGGCGCAGCGGTTGCGGCGCAGCGCGCCCTGGAAGCGCAGGGCGGCGTGCACGTGCTTGCAGCGGGCACAGCCCACGCTCTTGAGCAGCTCGCTGAAGAGCAGCAGGATGTGCCAGTTGTACTTGGCCGAGCACTCCACGTAGCCGCACTTCCAGGTCTTGCGCACCAGGTGTGACACGTTCCAGCGCGGGATCACGCGTCCGCGCTGCAGGTCCCGCTTGTTGCCCACGATGATGATGGGCGTCTCAGAGGTGCCGATCACCCTGCGGGGCGAGGGGGGAATCTCATAACTCCACCGGTCTCACAACTACTGACCTTCAATGAGGACAGGCTGAGCCTGGTCAGTAATGGCCCCATCACACGTCTATTCCAGGTGCAGCGCTAAGCCCTGGAGGTCCTTTATAGTCTCTAACTGGCACAACTGATCCAAAAGGTGGGTACTATTGTTATTCCCATTTTACAGATGAGGACCATGAGGCTTACACGTTAACTGGCTTTGTCTTGCAGCTGAGGGGGGCCCTGGCAGGCTTGTTCCCAGAGCCCCTGCTCTTGACTGCTGCACTAGAAAAGCCACCCCATAGTAAGGGTCCCAAAATGAATTAACAGAAATGGGGACAGCAAAATGTCATGAGTGTGTGTTTGAGGGTATATGTGGGAACTAGAGGGCACTTCACCTGTGTCCCCCCAATGCACCCTTTTCATGGGAGTTGGCTAGCATTGGGACATCCACTGAGGTGGCAATGGACTGTACGCTGGCCCCTCACCTCGTCTCTAGGATCTGCTGGCGGATGGTCTTGACGTACTCAAAGCTGTCAAAGCAGCAGATGTCGTAGACCAGGATGTAGGCGTGGACGCTTCGGAGGCCCCTGCAGCAGGTGTCTGCCCACTCCTGCAACACCCCCAAGTCAGTGCCAAGGTCAGAGCAGCCAGGAGGGCTCCCCTAACCCTCAGCCATCTCCAGCCATAGACTGACAGCACTCTCACCTGCCACTGCACGCCAAGCCTTCCACACTCACCCATCCCCAGGAGGCCAGGCCCAGGGCAGAATGGAGGAGCTTCGTGCTGTGGTTTCCCCATCCTCAAACCAGGACAGGGCAGATCACACTGCGTGACCTCCAGGGCCACTGCACTGTTCTGTGTACACCTAGAGCTGAGGTCTGCCTTGTCCCATTTTGTTCTCCAATCCATCCATCCATCCATCCAATCCTTTGTTCAAATACATTTATTAAGTGCCTCTAGAGCCAAGTCCTGAGCTAGTTGCTGTACCTGTTGAAATCCTATCTTCCAAGGCTCCATTCAAATGCCTCCTCCATCTCAAAGAAGCCTGCCTGCAACCAAGGGACTACCCCCTTCATCTCCTGTGTTCTAAGAAACCTTTTATTATACCTTGGCTGGAGCTGTTTCCATCCCCAGCCACCCACTTCTGCTATGAACTCCCAAGAGGGCCAGAGCCAGGGCTTCCTTGTTTTTATATACCTCTTCCTCCTCCCCACTCAGCGCCTCCAACTGTGTCGGCTCCTTAATTGCACTACTTGGGCGGGTGAGCTCTCCATGGTCCTGAACCCCACCTGGTCCATGCTGGGATCAATGCAACTCCTGCCTGTGAAGCTGCCCTTAGATTGCTACCTGATGTGCCCCTTCTGCTTGCTCCACTCTTCCCTCAGGATTGAGAAGGCGGCCTGAGGAGAAAAAGATTGCGAATGGATGCATAATGGGGGCCCTAGGGCAGCTCCAGGGAGAAGGAACTCTTGAATGCCTGTGGCAAATTCTCAGGAAAGAACAGGCCCCTGGAAAGGCTGAGTGCACTAAAAAGAAGGTTCCTTAAGAGATTAATTAGCTAATTAACTTGCCAGCTGATGGCAATTGCAGGAGCAGTGGAAGGCAGCCAGTGTGGGGAAAGAAGGGGTCCCTGAGGTTGGGGAAGGCAGAGGCCATCAAGGACAAGGGGAACAAAGGTCTTCTCCCTTGAGCGCCCAGGCGAAAGAAGAGAAGAAGGTGCAGGCATGTCTCCTGTGCTCGCTTATGAGTTGAGGTGGGGCACAGACCAGGCGTAAAGGACTACAGCGGGTTCTCCACCTCAGAGAAGGAATAAACAGGGAAAGACCGGTGGAGAGTTAACTCTGACTCCAGAAACGCACTTCCCAACTCAAAGGCTTAGAAGTTGCTGCAGTGGATTTCCCCAGGGAGATGATGTGGCATCTTTTCTTTGTGCTGAGTTTTAACTTTGGTGCAGGGGAAAGATGCTGAGGACAAATCTAAAACTGTAGGAAGGCATTAACTGGCTTCTCAGGCCGGGAAGACTGCATTCTGCTGGAAACAGTGACCTCTAGAAGCTTGGGACCCCTACGTGTACTCGGTTCCTCCATTATCCCACATAAGGAGTGGGGATCAGCAGGAAGTGAGAGGGATGGCAAACAGGCAGGGAGGCTTCCACCCTCTTCCAGCTCTCTGCCAGGGAGAGGGAACAGCTGGCAGCCTTCTGGGGTGACAGCCCCACCTCCCCCCAACATGCTACCCCTACAGGGGGTGTCCAGGATGCCTCCCACCCACTCTTCCCTGGGGGCTCCTAAAAGGGAGAGGAGGAAGGCTCCTGATTGGCTGGGTTGTCCCTTCACCCCTGATTGAAGGGAGGGAGCAAGAAAGCTCAGCTTTCCTCCAGTTAGCTCTATGCAGTGTTCCAGATTGTAAAAGACCATCTTGGGGCTGTGTCAAGATAGAGAAGGAGCAACGGAAACTGAGTCCAGTTCTAAGAACACAGGAGCTGGGTGTCAACCAGGCATTTACTGCTCATTCCTTTGGTGAGTTGCATACACCCTCTAACCTCAGCTTCCTTCTCTGATGGGAGAGGGGCTGCAGAAGGAACAACTGAGGCTCAGACCCAGGGAATGCCACTCTCCTGGGCTGGATCTCATCTGGCATTGGGGGAGAATGGACTTTCATTTTATCTTCAGATGGTGGCCATCAGGATTCTTGGGTTTTATACTTGATCTATGAGGCTTCCAGGGTCCCCTCTCAGTATTTCTCGGCTCAAAGTCCCCCAACTGTGCTCCAGGAGTGAAGTCTTAGGCATCCTGGAAAGTCCAAAACCCAGGGTCAATCAGGAAGACCAATAATCCACTAGAATGATGGGCAAAGGGCACAAACACGTGGCAGAAAAAGAAATGCAAAGGCCCTGAAACATATGAAAAGATGCTCCACTTCACTAGTAATCAGAGATGCAAATAAAAACCACACTGCTGCCATCATATCTCATTGATCAGATTGCCAAAAATCCTCAAGTTTGACAGGACACTCTGATGGAAGGTGTTAGGCAAACTAGTGTTCAGGTACTCTCCTCGCAGGAGCACAAAATGGGCAACTTCATAGGAGGGGAGGGGAAACTGACACCCTCCAAACTCCAAAGCCACTTCTAGGAAGGGACTTCACAGATAGACATCCCCATGGTCAAAAAGACTACGTACAAGGCTATTCATTGCAGCATTGTTTGAAAAAGTAAAAGAATGGAAACAACCCACTTGTCTAACAAGATGGGACTCTCTCCAGTGGAATCCAGTGTGGCCATGAAGGAATAAGACAGACTTCTAGCTACTGACATGGAAAGATCTCCAGGTTATAATGTTAAGTCCAAAACACAAGTGGAATAAGAATACATTTTCTTATTTGTGTAAAGAAAGAATGAATGATTTGTGTAAAGGAAGTATGAATAGAAAACCAATGAGAATGGCTGTAGAAAGTGGGGCAAGAATCGGGGGCAGGGGTGGGATGGAGCTTTCTCTGGGTGTACCTTTTTACAAAGTTTAGGCTTTTAAATCGTGTCTTACCTATTCCAAAACTGAAATTAAATTAAAATTAAAAATCAGTACACAACGAAATGTGACAAAACAAAGCTCCAGGCGCAGGACTGGAGCGCGATCCGGGCAGTATCTGTGAGGTGCCGTAAAGTGAGGTCTGCCCGCCCCTACTCTGCTCAGGCTCCTGTTAAAGTCCTCTGCAGAGGACTAGGTGGCCCTGATGCCAGATCCACTGCCCTGACCTCACTGTTGCCAAGGGCTGGATGCACAGATCAGGCTTTTGTCTTTGGTGCTGACATCCTGTACCAGGGTTGGGAGAGACAAGTGTCCCTGAGGCTGGCACAAGGCCCTGCCACCCCGAATTGCTGAGACAGTGATGAACCTGAGCCCCTCCCCAGCCCCCAGCCTCCGCTTGAGAGGTTGCTGGATCTGCACAGTTACATGGCCCCTGCCTCCCCGGCCTCCACCACTATCCTTCCTGGAGAAACCGCTGCACATTCTGGCCAGGGGCTTCTTCCATAGCTGAGCAGACACATCTTGGAGCTCAGCGTCCCCCTGCACCCCACCCCTCTCAAGCCAGAGGTAGAGAGAGGGAAGGGGGGCCTGGTCCCTGCAGGCTGGGGAAAGGAGCCCAGTAAGCCAGGGCCTGGGGGCATCTGAACAAGACTCCCCCGTAGGCAGGGGGCCCAGAGGGCCAGTCCTGAGGGCAGGGGGCAGAGCAGCCCCTCAGAGAAAAGACCCTTGGGCAAGAGACCTGGTTGGGGGTCTGTGAGAACACACCTCTCCCAGGTCCTGGCTGTTTCTTCTGCTGTCCCTTCCACAGCCAATGTGGGCCTGAGGCCATGGTAGGCAGAGCCCAGAATATGAATAGGCATCTAGTGTTTGGGCCTTTCTCTCCACTGCCCCTGACCTGCTCAGCTATGAGCTGAGACATCCCCTCTTGTGACCCCCCCCATCCCCCTGGGTGGGTGAGATTTCCCCTTGGTGCCGACTCAGCTCCCCGCATCTCCCCCAGTCATGGCACTTATTGCACTATATCATAACTGCCTCTTGTCTTCTCACAGACGAAGAGTTCCTTGAGAGCAAACCGCACACCTTTTCGGGGCACCATTCTACCCCGGTGCCCACCACAGGGCCTGGCCCACATTAAACGTGCGTCAAATATTTGTTGAATAAACCAGCACACAAATGAAAGGATTCCTGGTGCAGCTCTACACGGGGTGGCCGATGGGGCAGTGTGGAGCTCTCAAAGCCAGCGGTAGGGGCCTGGCAATAGGGTCAAAGCCTAGAGAAGGTTGGAGCCCAGCCACTCCTGCCACCCCACTGCCCCCGAGGTGCCCGCCGAGGGCCGTCTTACCTGCAGCGTGTTGACAGGGAAGGCGCTGATGGGCGGGAAGTCGAGGATCTGGAGGTCGTGCACATGGCCGTTCATGACAACAGCAGGCAGGTAGAGGCGGCGGGCGGTGGTGGGCACGCAGACCTCGCTGAACTCGTTGTACAGGAACTGGCGCACGATGGCACTCTTGCCCACGCCTCGCGCCCCCAGCACGGCCACCCGGTAGGTGGAGACCATGCCTCCCGCCCCACTCCGCCACCGCGTCCTCGCCACTGCCTGGGGCTCCCCCGGGCTGCATATTCCAGGGGCTGGGGGCTCAGCCACCGTCAGGACCAACCATTGCTGCCCCTGCTTGCCCTGGGCCCTCTGCGGCCTCCACCTGGACTGCAGAGACAAGAGATGGGCTCGGTGGGCTGGCTTCCTCCCTGCCCTCCCAATATGTCCTACACTTTTCCACCTCGGAGACTTTGAAGCTGTTACTGCCGCTTGGACTGCCTTCTCTTTCCCAGAAACCCAATCCCATTTATGGAAAACCTCTCCATCCTTCCTTCTCCATTTTTTCCTGCCATCGCATCAGTGGGAATCAATCTTTCTTGTCCTGTATCATGACCTGACTTTTGGCCAGGTCTGACTCCCACACTGAGGCAGGCTGCAGAACAGGATGGCAAGAACTCTGGACTTAGTTTCAAATCCCAGCTTTCCCACAGAGCCCGAGACAAGACAGCAATTCCTGGGGGTCTCGGTCTCCTCGTGCTCAGGGCTGAGTCTAGGCCAGTGGGTCTCAGTGGAGGCCCTCCTGGCACTTTGCAGAGAGAGAATTCTTTACTGGGCAGGACTGCCTGCACACCGCAGGGCGTTTTATATCCCTGGCGGCCAGGAGGCACCTGCCAACAGCAGCCTCCAGTCACTATGATGACCAAAAATGTCCCTCACATTTCCCAATGCCCCCAATTGAGAACCCCTGGATTAGATGACCGCCTTGGCGCTGAAGGGGATCGCTTGTGGGGCCCTTACACTGCTGCCATGCCGACATGGTTATCCTTAGTGAGTACTTATCCCTGAGGGTAGGTATCCCACCTCAGAGAGAGTAAGAAGTGTGCCCAAAGTCACACAGCCGAAAATGGCAGCCACTTCTCTCTACAACATAGCAGGACTTCTAAGTTTAGGGATTCTAGCTGGTGAATGCCTGCAGGCCAAGCTGTGTCCAATTCTCCAGCCACGCCCCCCACCCCAAGCTCAGAGGGCCTGGCACACAGCAGGTGTGCTAGCAGCCAGGAAAGGGCCAACGGGGTTGGACCTCGCTATGGATTCACCAGCTCCTTGCTTGCTCGGTTTCAGCAACTTTAGACGATGCTATGATGCTTCTGAGCTTTGGGTCAGTAGGCGAATCACCTGCCCAATCTGAGTCATGCTCTGCACATACATAACGTGGGGTCAATGGCCCCTACTTCTGAGATAACCCACGGAAATCTCTTAGCTCGGCACCTTCTCCTTGTTGGGGACAGTGACCGGGGAGACTGGTATGTGCCTGAGACCTGCTGTCTGGGGATGATAGCCAGGAAGGGTGACCCCAGTGCCCGCTAAACGGGTCCAGGCAGATGGGTTGGCTGGGGTCCGGCAGGGCCGTGCCCTTCAGCACTCTGTGGATGCGTGCTCTCTCCATATAAGCACAGTTCACAGCTGAATGCCCCTCATTCTGTCCCGCTCCAGGGGACTCAATCCACTAGGTATGTGTGCATACAGCACAGTAAATAAAGGGGAGGATTTGGAAGGAGACCCACCAGGGTTTGAGGCCCAGCCTACCACTCCCCTAATGTGTAACTCCGAGCAAGAAACTTCATAGGGTGTTGTGAGGTCGTGCATGGAAAGCCTGGTGCCTGGCCCAGAGTAGGTGTTCAATAAACAGTGGCCACTGATATGCACAGGGGTCCTTCATTCATTTAAGGTTTTCCACCATCTCAATGGAACCTCCTAGCAATCCCAGGATGGGTTACTATCCACTGTTGCTCACATACATGTAGTGTGAGAGTGAGAGTGTGAGAGTGTGAGTGTGAGAGTGTGTGTGTATCTTCTCCCCACTTTACTGAAGGCAAAAACAAAAATAAAAACAAAAAACCAGAGACTTAGGGAAGTGAAGACCACATAGCCAGTTGAACTATCAACTAAGACAGGACCCTGGTCTCCTTCCTGCCCCATGCAGCATCCTTTTCCCCAACAGGTGCTTATCCACTTATATAGGCTCCCAACTGGAGGAAGTACCAGTCCCTCCTCCCCACGAATCCCTCCAGGCCCTCGGCCCTCAGGCACCCCTGGGCACTCTCAGTTTGGCAGAGAGCTTCAGCTGGGTTAATTACATAACCGGCACAAGCAGTGGGGAGGGGGCATCCTAGGGGAGGAAGAGAGGGCAAGGAATGCAGGAAGAGTCCCCTCCACCTCTCTGGGTGTGGCAACTTAGAGGCATCTAGGATGTACCCTACCTGCAGACTACCCTGGACACCACACTCCTGTCCAGTATCCAGTCCTTTCTGGGGAATAGCAGGGAAATAAAAGCGGGGCACAGTGCTGCAGCCAGGGAGGGGTGCAAGAGAGGCCCCTAGGCTGGGGCCAGCCTCTTGGAACTCACCAGGCCCAAGTGTGGCTCTCTCCCTGACTCAGAGGTGCATGGTGGCCCCTCCCTCTTCCCAGGCAGGGGTCCCGGGTCTAAGTGTCTATTAATCCAACATCCCGGGCTGGGTGGGGGTGGAAGGGGGCTGTCAGGGGAAGCAGGGCCCAGCCCCTCAGCGCTCCCTCCCCAAGGCCTGCGCTCTGCAGTGAGTCTGCAGACAGCGCCCGGCAAGAGACCTGGGACACACACAGGGGCCAGAGTCTGCTTCTTGTCCCCTCCCATCGGCCTGGACACTTGAGTCCCTGCCCCAGCCTGACGGCCCGAGCTTTGTGGTCCCGTGGGCCTAGTCACACGTCTGCCCGCTGTTTGTCTGCACACGTTCATGGGGGAGTGGGTGGGCGGGGGCGTCGGGGGCCCCCATGACCTGATCGGCAGGACTTGGGGGGATGCCGGAGCCCAGCCTGCTCTCTGCCTCCAGCACCTTGCAGCCACCCCCCCTCCCCCACCCCCGCTCCAGCTCTCACGTGGCCGCCCCGCGCCGCTTCTCCGCCAGCCCGCCGGCCCCCTCCTCCCTCCCCGCCCCGGCCCCCACGTCCCGGCCGCCCCCGGCCCGACCTGCCCGCCGTGCCCGCCCGCTCCCCCTCCTCCCGCGCTTACCCGGCGCCGTCCTCGCTGCCCCCTGCCCTGGCCGGCCGGCTGGCTGGGCCGCGCTCCCCCCGGGCTCCGGCGCTGCCCCCCGGCTCCCCGGCCCGGGGGGAGGGAGGTGGGGGCGCCCCTGGCGGCGCAGTCGGGGCGGGCTCCGAGGCGGGCGCGGGGGGGCGTGCGGGCGGCCGGCCGAGGGGGCAGGAGCCTCGGGCTGCTCTCCCTCCGGAGCGCGCCGCCCGCTCGCGCGGGGCGCGGGGGGGGGGGGGGGGGGGGGGGGGGGGAGCGCGGGGCGAGGGGGGCGGGCGGCGTTCCGCTGGGTCCCTGAGCCTGACGGATTCTCTGGGGCGGCCCTTGGCGAGTTCTTTAATCCCTAGCCTTGACCTTCACCCCGCTCCCGACTCTCCCTGCGATATTTTTAGCTCTAACCTGGAGGGGGGAGGGGGGAAAGAAAGGGACCAGAGAGGCCCTAAAGCCTTTTGCTTCACTCCCTATCCCCCCACACACATACACACATACACCCGGGGTTCCCTCTCTAGGTCTTTCTTCTGACCCTCGCAGTCCAGTCGATCAGTTACTGACGGGTGCCCACTGTGTGCCCCGCACTGTGTGCCCGAGACGGCCTCCAGACTCTTCTCCACTCCGCTGGAGGACTGAGCAAAGGGTGAACTGCAGGCAGCAGTGAAAGAAAAGTGCACCAGGCTCACGCAAAGCAAGGCTTCTCTCCTGCCAACCGATGACCTCCACACCCTAAAACTACTGCTCCCCAGACGGCTCCTCTCCAGACGGCGAGCTACCAGCATTTGTCAGGGGTGAGGGCAGACTCACCCATGTACTTAAGCTAAAACAATCGTCATTCGCCTCATCCATCATCAGTAGCTGACATTCATTGAGTGTGTACTATGTGCCGCACAGTGTGAGTGTGCGGAGCTCTGCCTGCATCCTCAGACTTAAGCCTCACAACAATTCTATAAGGTAGAATTACCCCGTTTTCCAGGTGAGATAGCGGAGGCTGAGAGAGACTGTGTAACTTGTCTTACTGAAGTGCAAAATGTGAGACACAAAGATTGGGAGTCCCGAGCCGGGCAGCCACGGACAGGGGTGCTCACAGTCCTGTGGGGAGACCAGAAGCAGACACGCAGCGCTCATGTGCTGTGTGGCAAAGCCAAGGTTCTGGGGGAGGGCAGGGGCAGTGACCGGTGATTGAGAGAATCAGTGCAGGCTTCAGAGGAGGCAACTGTCAAGGAAGGCGCCTTGAAAGAGTGGATTTGGGGTGCCAGGGTCGGGGAGGTTGTGGGAGAGGAGGGCCTGAAGGTGAGAGAAGCCGGGAGCAAGGACGGTGGTTTGAGAAGTGAGTCCAGGAACCACACAGGCACCCAGGGGGCCGGAAGCATAGTGAGACGGAGGCGGAGGCCGCAAGGTTGGTCTAGAAGAGGGCACAAAGGCCTTGATTGCCAGGGGAGGAGTTTGGACCTGGGCCTGGGTGGTTGGGAAGGCATTGCAGGGTGTTGAAGCAGGGCCGCAAGCTGGTCAGAGTCACATTTTAGACTCCTGCAAGGCACGGGGGAGGAAGCGGAGGGGGAAGTCCTGAAAGATCTCTGTGTTTTTACCCCTGGGACCCAGCATCTCCCCCCCTACCCCCGGCCCGGCCCGACTTTCTGGTACCCATGGGCTCCAGCTTCCTCACAGAACCGTTTTCCTCCTCCCTTTGGGCTCTGCATTTTGGGCACCTTCCCAATGGTGCCCACTCCCTCTCCTGTCCAGACAGAAAGCACAGTGGTTATGAGCTGGGCTTCAGAATTGGACAATCTGGATTTAAATCCTGGCCCCACCACTTACTATGTGACTGAAGGCAAGTCACTTGAACTCTCCGAACTCTACTGCCTTGTTTGTAAAATGAAGATGTGATCCGTTTTCCCCACAGCATAAATGAGCCATGGAGTGTGAAGTCCATAACGCAGTGTCTGGCATGTCATCAGTCTCACTGTGTGGCCTTTATTTTTTCTGGCCTCTTTTAGAGACACACAGCCATTCCTAGAGGAGTTTGAACACCACCTTGGGAAAGGGTTTCCATTTATTCTGGGGGAGCTCCCGGGGGGTTGGGGAGGGGGTATGAGGAGAAGGGCCAGGGCAGCCGCTAGAAGCAAATCCAGGGCTGAGAAGGATAGGGCTGCTCCTGGAGCGCCAATTTTGGGAGGAGAAATCACATTTACTGGCCCTGTGGGATCACCACGGAGTCGACGAGAGCCTCCTAACTTGATTAAATAGTCCAGGGCACTATCTGTCCCCCTGGCCACAACCCTCCATCCTGGTTCTATTTCAGCCCAAGCTGGACTAGAAATAAGAAATCCTGCGATGCTCACACTCCGACCTTGGGGCCAACCTTCTCGGAATCTTCTCAACTTAGCCCTACTAGGGGAACACAAAGCCACACGTTGATTATGGGGCCTCATACTGGCCTTCAGCAGTAGGTCATTTGAAGCATTCTTTTTATATAAAACACAAACGGCCATAGTATTAATGTAAAATGCAAAAATTGGCTGAATTTAAGGTTTGTCGTTTTGGTTTGCTGAGAGTCACTTTGGGCTAAGAATGTGCACCCCAGGGGCCTGTGCACTCTCCTCCATCATTAGGATTACCTTGGTGAGAAGGTGAGAGGGCCTGTCCTTGGGTCTGCCCAACCTTGAGCCTGGTATGGCTCCGGTTGAGCTGAGAACGCCTGACGGCTGCGGCCGCGTGGGCCCACCCGCAGCATCTGAGGCCTAGACACAGAATGGGACAGAAGGGACAAAGACCAGAACCTGCTTAGTCCACTTCAGCTCCATCACAGTTGAGGACCCCGCCTAGCTCTCAGAGGCTGTTTGGCCAGATCCTGGAGCCTCTGACCCTAAGTGGAGAGTTAGAGAAATAAGGGAGGGAAAGCCCGAGGCTGGATTTGAACATCATCTTCCGGAGCCCCCCCCCCCGCCCCCACGCTGAGCCTAGTGGGAGCAGAGGGTGAGAGTTCTCTCAGTCCCAAGGTTTGGGGCAGTCCTGTCTCAGCAGGATACTTCTGGAATTTAAGTCCATCTGGGTTGAATCAACCCCCAAACTGGCCTTCCCCTTGTTGGCAGCATCAAGAACAGCAGGGCAAAACCTAAATGAGAAACCGAGATGGCAAGTTTGGAGCCAACTCAGAAACTTTTCAAGAAACATCCTAGTTGCTAATAACATGTCTGGGGGTTGGTTGGGATTCTAGGATTAGTGTTGAGGAGATAGAAATGGGTAACAACGGGGGAGGTGTGATCTTTCCCAAGTGCCACACCAGGTATTAAAATAAACAGGCTCTTGCCTCCTGGAGCTGGGGGTGGCAGGGAAAAGAAATCTGGGTCCCAGCAAAATCAGAAAAAGCATCACTGCATGAGGTGGGAGTAGGAAGGCTCAAACCTGGGAGTCCTCAGCTGTTTTCTAGCCTCAGATACAACGTACCTGAGATCTCAGTATTTCCTAGTCACCATTCTGGGGGCAGAGCAGGACTGTGCAATCTCAGGTGGAACTCTGGGAAGGTGTGCCCTGCTTTTCGAGATTGAACATACCACCGTCTTGGGGGCTCAGCAAGGTTGGCTGTTGGCCTGGTGGCCAAGAGCAGAGGGAGGTGAGGCCGCACTAGAGAACCTTCGGTGACCGATGGGGGAAGCTGCAGTGTGGTGTTAAGGACACAGACAGGGAGTCAGGAGACACGGCTCTGCCACATCTCACCTGGAAAATAAGGATAATGCTCAATTCACAGAATGGGCAGGTATTGCGTGCGTGGAAGTGCTTCACCGTTTTCCAACCGCCACGAGAACATGAGCATCACTGTAGAAGCAGCAGCAAACAGGTGAGTCTCTCGACCTCTGGCATGATTCTCAGCCCCAGCGGCACATTAGAAACACCTGGGGAGGTTAAATGCAGATTCCAGGGGACCCCAGCCCAGAGTGGCCGAGTAGAATCATCAGCCTTTTTTGAAAGCTCTCAGGTGATATTAATGTGCACCCAAGAGTTAAGAGCCTCTGCCCTAAGTATTTTCTTGGCCCAAACTGACATTCTTAGCTGCCGAACCCAATTAGATCTCAGTAAGGCCTCTCTTCTTATCTTTGACCCTGAACCTCAACAAAGGCCACCCTGACCCCACTCCCCTCAAAATGTTATTCCTATTTCAGCTTGGGCTGACTGTAGCCCAGCAACATAAGGGACAAGCAGAAAGTTCCCAGCTGCCAAAGCCACTTGGTTCGTGATGTTTGGACATCCAAGTAACAAAAGCAGTTACTGTTCTGAGCGCCGAAGTGCCGAGCACTACGCAGCCGCACCGGCACTCACCCTGTTGGTGAGAGGGGTTCAGGGGCTAATGCAAGGGCGGCTTGGGGTTGGATCCCTGAGCCTCCTTCCTGGCTCTCAGGCTGTGGGAGACTTCAGAGGCCCTCTGCTCATCAGGACCGAGGGGCGGGGCCTCCATCTGGACAACACCTGGGTCATGTGCCCCCCAGCAACACAATGCAGGTGACTAGACAACTCCTTGCGTAAGCCTGCCTTGAAGCAGTATTAATTCTATTCACTTGGGAACAGGCAGGCCCTGAGTCCAGGTTTGAGAGGCTTTTATAAATTGAGAGATTAGTGAGCCGTCCTGGGTGACAGGAAACTGACGAGCAGCTCTGCTGCCCTCCTTCTGCCCCTGCCTGGGCCTTGCTGGCTGGCTGCCCCCAGGGCCATCTGCCTGGGGCCCCAGGAGGGGACTGGCAGGGAAGATGGACTGGCTCTCAGAGCACTCGCTGCCTGAGGCAAGATGCCTCTGGTGCTGGTGGCGACATGGGGCTTGGTTAGCAGGAGCCTCCCAGATGGACGTATAGGGTTCTTCTTTGCACCAATCTTCATTTCTTCCAGCTAAATCCCTGGGAGGGCTAGGGCAGCCAAAAGCAAAGTTCTAACAGTGCGGTTATTAATTAACGCCCCCTCCCTCCTCTGGCCAGCTGTGTTGTGTCCTAGAGTGTCAGTTCTGGGAACAAAGTACAGACCACAAACTTCGTTTTGTGTAAATGAGAGTTTATTGACGAAGACAAAAGGTTGAGCTTCCCCCAGTCTCCACCCTCCCCAAGAACAGATCCCAACAACAAAAGAAAAAAGTTCAGCTTTCTGAGGGCAGCATTTACCCCCGGCCATCCTCATTCCTCTCCAGAGCCCCAAGCTTCACGACACAGACTCACAGCACAGGCTCGGGCAGGACAGACACTCAGGGAACCTCTGACCAGCAAGAGAGTTCTGGGGGTGTGTGTGCTTCCCTTGCCCTTTGTGTGACACCAGCTGAGGTTACAAAGACATACTGAGGCACAGGAGAGGGGAATGAAGGGCAATCTCCACTCTGTTCCCCCAACCCAGCAAGCTTGAAATAGGCCAAAAGGGAAGCTGTGGTGGAGGCCATGGGGTCTGTCTCTTCAGAAGAGCAGCCCTTCTTTGTGGAGCAGAATCCCTCCCTGACAGCTCAGGGGTGAAAGGGAGGGAGCCTCCCCGAAGGGCGAAGAGTTCACGGACTGGCTCAGTCAGGTCAGCTGAGAACAGCAGCTGTTACCCATCAGGGCTAGGGAGGCTGAGAGAAGCCTAGTTTCAGGGGTGGAGGGACACGTCCTGGTACAAAATTGTGCTGTCTGCAGACCCTGACACACACTCTTCCTTCTGGAACTACAGTTTGCTTTGAGATGAGAACACTGCATTTGTAGTGTGAACCTTCTTCACTGCTTGTATCCAACTGACGCCATGAAGGATTTCCCACCCTACATCCACCAACCTACCCACCTCCCACACAGAATCCTGTGCTACTTCTATTCTCCCATGTGCCCAAGGGGTGGTGAGTGCAGGACAGAGTTCCTTTCTCCCACCCTAGTAATTCTTCTCTTGGGGATTATCAAGGTTTAAGAAACTGCTTTGGGGGATCCACTCCCCAAGCTTTTGCAACTGGTATGAATCAGGATCATTTCAGACACGACAGGACTGGGGGATAGTTTCTGCTCTTGTCCTCTGTGATTCCTCCTCTCGGACTCACTCTTAGGTCTGAGTCCAGCACGAGGCCTTTGGACCCTGAAGTGCCTGTGATATGAGCAGGGGCATGGACCCTGAATACTGGGTGCCGAGCAATACAGTGCCCACGGGTGAAACTGTGTGAATAATGCTAACAGGTTAGTGTTTTGGGCAGGAAGCATTCTTTGACAAATCACACCCAAGGTGTAAAGGAGGGGATTTCACGTCTCCCAATCTTTAAGAGATGGCAAGAACTGCTTGACCCTCTGTGATGATCTCAATTGCCTTGGAGCCTAAGTAACATGAGTAAAGAGCACATCAGAGAGCTGAGGGGATAAAGGGAATCTCGCCTGCTCGAAGTTCACTCCATCTCTGCAGCCACCCCACTGGCCTCAAGCACTGCAGCTCCAGGAGCACATGGGAAAGCTAAGCTACTCCTTCATTCTGGCACCTGGATTCACCTTCAAGTAACGGAAAAGTTACTCTGCTGCCACCTGATGCCAATGGATGGAGTGTCAAAATCAGTACGGACCATGAAAAGAGCCACAGGGAGGCAGGCACAGAAAAGACAAGAGAAAGGTATCAAGGAAAAGAAAATTACTGAGACATTCCTGCAGTGAAGACAGCACTGACAGGGGTTTAGGAGACCCAGTCTCCCAGCTCTGCCACTAAATGCTAACAGGCCTCAGGCAATAACAGCCTTTTGCCTTTTATCTTTTTCCTTTTTTAGAAAAACAGGGTTGGGTAAGTTATTCCTTAAAGTCTGTTTCAACTCTAAAATGATGACTTTAGAACTGAATTGGACTTGAGAATAAAATTAAACCCAGGGAAGACATGGTGGAGGGCATTTTGGTTCCTGTTCCCCTCTCTCCTCAAATCCCTTAGTCAGTGTTAGTAATGGGTTAGATCAGGGGAAAGGCATGTAGGAAGTTCTCACTGCTCTCAGCCTTGGTGCGGAAGGGCCCTATTTCCTGCCCCTGAAACTCACTCAAGGAAGACCACCATTCCCAAGGGCAGAGATGAGAACATGGGGCAGGGGGAATCACAAGGAAAAGGAGTTTGCAGAGACCAAAACAGGGAAAACCCAAATGACCAGGGACACGGGTGCCACAGATAAGAGAACCCTTAACAGGATGGGCAAGTAACTGCATCTCTTCCTTCAGGACCGTGCGGTTAACGACGGTCAGTTGTTTTAACACTTTCTACCGGTTACACTATTCCCTCAATTTCTCATATGTACAAAAATATAAAACAATAAAGTGCAGTTTATGTTTCAATGACACTTTTCCTTGCTTTAATGTTTTTTGTCTTTTTCTGCTTTTGAAATGAGCTCTTGATTACAAAATCTCAAACTACACTCAACAATGCCAGCCACTGGCACAGGATGGAGAAGCCCACAAGTAAGGACAGACAGCAGCAGCAGGTGGCAAGAGGTGGGAAGGGACTGAAGCAGTGGTCACAAATGTTCACAGGACGCTAAAACTATCCAACAGGTTGTGCCCTAACGTCAGCACAGGTTAGACTAGTCACTACCTTGGTGGGTGGCCTCAGAGTGTTTGGGTTCAGATTCTACACGGCAATACAATTTCTTCCAGTTAAGAGTTCTTGGCTTGCACCGATCACAGGGTGGCCGGAGAGCACCGGACCAGTCTACTAGTTTTTCAAAATGCTGTCGTAGACCTGATAGATGTACTGAGAGACTTCAGGAGCTCTACACTTCAGCGACAGCTGTTGGGAGGAAAAGGAGAAGCAAGATTAGCCTGGAGATGGGCATTAGCCTGAAAGGTATCCCAGAACTCAGTTCAAGAAAACCTCTTTCTGATACAATGGGAGAGGCGCTCCCACCACAGAGGAGCCAAAGAGATCCTGTTAACAGGTTCCGTGGGTTTTAGAATTTCAATTTAATCAACGTCAAGCTGTAGTGTGTTTCGACTTACATTCTATATGGGTCTGTAAGGTTAGGAAATAATCCATACTAAACACATCAAAGCCTCTGACTGGAGGGGAACAGCTGCTCTAATGCTTTGCTAAGAGTTACAGGGATCATTACCAAATGACAAGGAAAGGCTAAAACCCTGAACTTGCTGGTGATCATTTCAAGCTGTCTGTCTCAGTTTCTTAGTCTGACAGGATGGTTATCTCAGTCCCAGATCAGAAGGATTTACAATCACGTAAAATGACAGCATAAGCTAGGTAGGTCCAAGGTGCTAGTCTTTTCTGTATTATACTGAGGAGAGCATACACTTTTAGGGATGCAAAACAAGAACACAAAAAGACATTTACTTAGTATAACCGTACAGCAACTCATGCCAACAGCTTAATCTTTTATTTTCTGCCTATTCAGACAAGTGAATCAGATACTTTTTTTGTTTTTTAAAGATTGGCACCTGAGCCAATCTTTTTTTTTCTTCTTCTTCTTTTTCTCCCCAAAGCCCCCTAGTTCATAGTTGTATATTCTAATTGTAGTTCCTTCTGGTTGTGCTATGTGGGACGCTGCCTCAGCGTGGTTTGATGATCTGAACTGTCCGCACCAGGATCTGAACTGGTGAAACCCTGGGCCCCTGAAAGTGAGTGCGCGAACTTAACCACTCGGCCACAGGGCTGGCCAGATATTTCTGATACCACTCTCCTCTCCCACCACCTCTTCTTCTAGTCTAACAATCACCAAACGAAAATATTAAAAAGATTTCAATGTTGAACACTGAGATTTTCACTTTGTGGGTCAAGCGCAAAATTTAAACCCTGAGTTGGACTCCTTAATTGTATTAGATTAGGTAAAACATTATTAACAATAACGTAACAGTAGAAGCATGCAAATTGCATTTAGAACCAGGAAATTTCAAATTTGCTCTTTGCATTACTGACATCACTGCTCTTGCCTATTAAGGGACATTAACGAAAGGTGTCTTTAATGATTCAGATTTAATAATCTAAATCACCATGAGATTTTAGATTATTTTACCTCTTTATTCTCTTATTAGAGACTCTGGATGATTTAACATAGTCAAAAAGGTAAGAATATTTTTGGCAAAAATGTCAAGAAGATCTTGTTCAACTCTGAATTTCTTGAAAAAACTCACACCCTCAAAACTTAAAGTGAGGACAACCAGAGGCACTCACAACTAGAAGATATACGACTATGTACTGGGGGGCTTTTGGGAGAAGAAGGAAAAAAACAAAAAAAAACCTTAAAATGAAATTTTAAAAGTGTAAAAAACCAAACAAATCAAACCAACCAACAAAAAGAACATCAAGAGAGGCACTATTTATTTACGGCCTTAATATTCGGTCTCCAGGGCATTTCTAAAACTGCTGCTTAACGTTAATCAGGAAGACAATTCTGATAAACTAAAACCAAACAACAACTGATTTAAGAATATGAACATGCATGGAAAACTGCTCCGACTTTGGTCAAAGCTACAGCTCCGGCTACAGGGACCTCCCTGACTTCCAATGTCCCCACAGAGGTGACTCTGTGCCGCCTCCTCCACAGCCTCTCCACCGTGGATGCTGTGGAACATTCTCACGGCGAGTATGTGGGTTCAGAAGAGGAGGAGGAGTGGAAGCTGGAGTAAGAGCAGCCTAAGGGAGTTAACTCCCAGACTTAAAGAGGGGTAGCTCCTCTCCCTCAAAATACTGTCCTATATTTTTTCACATTTTTGTAACAATACTTGAAGCTCCAACAGCCGAGGCTCACTTTCTGCTCATGACTGGTAGGGAAATGCTGCCTTCCTCAACAGCAGCCCGATCTAGCACGGTGGGCGCTGGGGGAGGGGCGGCATGCACTGGCCAGGCCCGGGCCCTGAGAGTTTCAGCTGTTCTTGGGAGAGGGGCGTGGGGGGAGATAAGGAAGAATAGCTCTCTCTTTCTGCACTCTGATATCACCTCCTCCTCCCCGAGCCATCCCAGCCTTTAACAAACCGTCAAGTTTAGACTAAAACCCATCTCTTGACTTCCAACTAGTGCAGCTAAGACAAGGTGGAATGAATTAAAAAAAAAAAAATTATTAAATGCTGAAGAAAAAGGGAAACGTGCACATGAAGAACAAAGACCTCTAATAATCTGACTTAAAAAATATAGCTAGGACTCTGCATCACATTTTATTTGACTCCTAAGGGAAAAGAGATCTTACCAGGGTTTTGACTTTTGAACTGCTAGCCTGCTTACATGACACATCTTTAACACCAATCACTCAGGAATGCCACCCGTCTAGACCCACCAAGGGAAGAATCACCTCGCCTGCCTAAAAGAACCAAGGGCTTTGACATCCACTACTGGTTCACAGTCTGGAACACATACTTCTTCACTTGGGACACGTTATCTTTCCAGGTGAGATGTAGCTACTTAGAGAGATGTGGCCTCATCCTTACAGGATCAACATATCCTCTTAACGAAATACAGTAAGGACTCGGGTGGGAGAAGTTACTTTCTGAGCCTCCCTCAGGAGATTAAGGGACCATCAGTCCTTATGGTACCATCCAGATAGTGGACTACTACTTGGTGATGAAAAAGAACCAACTCCATACACACACCAACTTAGATGGATGTCAAGGGTATTATGCTAAGTGAAAAAAGCCAATCTCAAAAGGTTACAAGCTCTATGAATTTAATTTACATAATACTCTCAAAATGACAAAATTCTAGTAATGGAGGATGTATCAGTGGTTGCCAGGGTTAGGGCTGGGGTGAGAGTCTAACTACAGGGGGAAGGTAACGGGGAGTTTCTGTGGTGATGAAACAGTCCTGTGTCCTGACGTCGTGGTGGTGGTTACACAAATTTATACCTGTGACAGGATTTGACAGTACTGTACACTCAACCAAAGGAAAAAAAAAGAGTAACGTAAAAACCGGTAAAATCTGAATAAGGTTTATTTTACAAGACCTTGATCTCACAGTGAAAACCCGCTCCTCCAGGAACAGCAGCGAGGGGTCTTGCTGTCTTGGGGAACTCAAGGTAAATGACAGGGTAGTCTCTTTCCAAAAAAAGATAACAGATTGGCAATGGAGGAGATGGGTGGGAGGAGTGTACACTTCATGGGGGAGCCTGGAGTTTCTCAGCGCACACACAGCTATTCCAGCTTACTGCAAGGGAGGGAACTAGTGGGGAAACACCAAAAAGTTTCAGTGCTGGGTGGTACTATTCCCTCGATGTATGCTATGAAGACAGACTTGGCTGTTAAAATTAAGGAATGGGGTCACAGACTTTTCTCAGCGAAATGGCTGAAAAGCTCCTTTAATCTACTGACTATTCAGCTTCCTCAGAGTTATTCAATACTCAACGTTACTCTCCTCTGCCACTTTCCTATCCTCTCCTTCAAAACAGCCTAATAAATCCTCAAACATGACAGAAGAATAAGATATTTTCCCTCATCCTAACGGTTTTTCTTTTACTTTACAAAATAAAGATGACAAGCAGCATCCTATTGGGAGATCACATTTTTCAAGAGCAAACAAATGCCCAGTGCCTAGGGGAGCAATCTCTGCTGTTAACAAGGCAGCTGCTCCTGTCCTAAAAATGCTGCCAGAATTTTAATTTTAGTCCAGTGTGGTACTGAAGGAAGTTTTCCAGACTAAAGTCCCTTTACAGGTTGCCAAAGGTGTGTCCCATTTGTCTTACCTTTCACAACAAGCATTTCAGGACATACAATGCTGCTAAAAAAGGCACATGTGTCTATGACTCTCATATCCTTAGGCCAGGAACTCCAAAAGCAGGAGAAAAGGCCTTCTTGAAGTAAGCCATGTCAACAGTGCTCTCAGCTGCTCGTTACACCACCACACGCACAGATAGGGTAGATGAGTACTAACTGATGTTGGTGAAGTTGCCCAGTTTTGTGAGCAACTCTGTACACAGCAGGGGGTCTGAGGCACTCCTTGCTGCCAGAGCCCCTATGCCTGCTGGACGGGGCAGACACATGCAGAGAGAAGGTCTTCCAAGGAGGCAACTGGGGACTTCTTTAGTGACGGCTTGTTCCAGATATCTGGGGTCTTTACACGCCTCCCTCAAGGACTTTCCAGGGTGCTAAGCAAAAATGAAAGGGCTCCTACCTCCCTCCTTGAACCCATCTCACCCATTCTGAGAAAGGCCTTACCGTATAATTGGGGTTTCCTGGCTGGATACGTAACTCAGCCAAAATCCAAATGCCGTTGGTGAGCTTCAGAGATTGGTACAGCATGTCCTGCCCTTCCACATTCCTCTTGGCAATAGTATAAACATTGTTGTTTTGCAACTTGCTGGAAACAGTGTCTAGAAACACAGATTCAAAGCTCATCCCCTTCAGTTAAAATATCAAACAAATGAGAGCTAACTCTGACCCCCTTATAAGCCATGTGTGCTCAAGTCCCCTGACAAGTCCCCTCACATCCACATGTGCATATTTCAGAAAGCCCTTCTCCCACAACAGAAAAGGGTGAGGCAGAGGCTCTTGAAATGCCTGCCTATCAGACTCCAGGAGCGAAAACAGAGTAAGCTGCAGCTAAGCACTTAGCATAAGAATTATCTGTGGAGATTACGGTGTGTCTAAGGAGGGGGTAGTCTTAAACTAGGTGCCAGCCAGGTAAAAGTGTTCTCAAGAAGACAAAGACAGAAATGGGTACGGGTGTGCCCCAGTGACCGCCATGTTGGCATTCATTTCTGGAACACTGGTCCCAGATCCGTGGAGACGCACAGACAGATGATCACATCCGTAACATCACTCCCCGAGTCACTACTAGTTCACCATGAGCCACTCGGGCCTCTACTGCTAGGATCAGAAAAGGGTACAGAGTTGCAGAAATACTGAAAGTCAAATTTATTAACCTGGATGTTTAAGATTTTTGTTTTTTAAAGCAGGCAAATGATTTCTTAAGCCTGTAGGAAACACCATGCCTCCAAATTTACAATGAAACAAAACTGTCTCAACAAAAGGCTTTGAGAAAGACTAAAGTTGTGCAAAGATGCGTGTAAGTGCAGCTGCTGCTGCTGGTCAAAGGGGAGGCCTTCACGGCCACCAGCCCAGGGTGAGAACAGGTTGGTGTTCAGGGTCTTCCTGGTGCCTACGGCATCAGAGATGACATTCTAGAATTAAAGGTCATTTCTCTTGCCTTGTTCTCTTACTGCTAATGTGAGAGATGCTGCAGCAACAGAGAAAGAGAACCTTAAGAATAGAAATGGATACTCCTTTATCGATAGTTTATTATGTTCACTTCTGATGAGAATTCAAATCAAATTACTCATGCCGACTTCAGGAATCAAATTCTCTCCACATAAAAATCTATCATATTCTTTCGTGTTCTCTAGGAAAAGGTTGCCATGATGGACAGTCTTTCTGCTCTCCTAGACAGTAAGCTCTCTGAGCACAGGGATCCTGGAGTTTTTCATCTTGTGCTTCCCACAGTAGCTGAGACACAATGTGTACCTGCTACCAATACCTGTGAATATGTCTGACTCAGGTGTTGGAGATGCCAATGTGCACACAATGTCAGACATTAAAAACCATCTACTTACATGTGAGCTAATTTTGGAGGTAGTTCTTGCCCTGACGTCTTTCTCCCACATTCAAACCAGTGAGAGCTAAGAGGAGGAGGGACTAAGCCCATTCATTAAACATTTGCACCCCACTTAGTTATTATGTAACTTCCCCCCCTTATTTCCAAGGTTTTCACTAACACCAAGCAGAATAATTATACCTTAAGAACTGACTGTCTTTGAGAAGTCAAAAAGTGTATCTCAGGGTAGTTAAATGCAATACTGTTGGAGGAGGGGCGTCAATATGCTTTTTAATCACCTTGGGCGGGAGGGTCAGGCAGTTCTGGCTATCACCTTGATTCTTACAAGGCAGGCTCTTGCAGCCCAGATAGGGTTGCCAGGCAACGTCTCCAGCTGGAGTTCGGCTAGTGTCTTTTGACAGGACTGTCTTTAACACTTGGGGGCTTGCCTGAAGATGTAAAAACCACTCCTAACTTTCAAGGATCTTGCCCATTTCCAAGGAAACAAAATACACAGTAGTAGCCTTCAGTGAAGAGCCACCTTGCTGCTGAGGCACAAACATGTTCTAGACTATGTACACGACAAAGCCCAGATTCCTACAGACTTCTCATGAGCTCGCCACCTATGTAAGAGATAACAGACTAAGAATTGGAAGCACACGAACACACATACACACTCACCCCTTCCAGAATCAGAAAATGTGGCAAACAGCCAGGTGGAATAAGCAAGTTGAATGGATGTAACTTTCAGTACATTTGGAAGCATTCCAGCCAAGAACCTGGCTCTGCTGCTATTGAATGGCTGTCATGATTTCTATCAGAAGACTGAGTGGAGGGAGGGTTCTATAACATAAGCATGTGTGAGTCAACCTTTATAAATCTTAGATATTAGGTTTGAACTTGAGGATGTATCCAGATGGCAAGAGACTCAGACTCTGCTAAATGCACTCAGTAAGAATGGCAACGGGAGCCAGCTGTAAGGAGGCTTCCCAGCCAGCAGAGGACAGACTCCTTGACAAGACATCATAGGTTTTTACACACTGAACTCCTGGGAAAGATCTACAGTTGTGAGACTTTGAGATGAGACGGTCATATTAAGACACTGAGATCTGCCCCAAAAGACATAGTGAAAAAAGATGGTCAAATACGGCCACACTTGCTTTGAGACGTGATTTCTTCTGGTTTATTTGTCTTCCCCAAATTTGGCTCTTTGGGTCTGGGGCCTAAAATCTTAGAAGTTGTGAACGTGGTCTTCCTTCCTTCATCTTTAGCTGAGATCACACCTTTTGCAGCAGTAGTAAGAGTGAAGACGGTACTCACCTTAGAGCGGGAAGGGGGAATCTGCATTTGGGGCCCAGCTGTGCTATTCATTAACAAGCTCAAAACCACCAGGACTGCCGAAAGAACACTTTTTATCATTTGAGCAACCAAACTATATTTAAGTGCTGGCTGGCAAAGCATTTCGTTTTATGAAATGTTTCCAAGGATGGGGAGAACTATGACAAAAGAAAGAAATAGAACTCAGCCTCACCTAGTCTCCATGCCAGAAGAAATATCTGTCTCTTAATACAGTGCCTAACTAGTGAATATAGGCACGACATGTCTCTGAGCTTTTCAGAGTATAATAAACAATTAAAAAAATAGTTTGTAGACTGCTTGCCCCAAAGATTTCTTTTTGGATATGGTTAGAGATGCAACTACTTCTTGAGCACTTAAGATAGTGGTCCCAGACACATACTAACCCCCAATGCAGCTATAATGGTAAGCTGCAAAACAGGTTCATACCAGTGCAAGAACCAGGGAGATCCATATGTTAGTGCCTTTCTGATCTACTATTTTCTAGAATTTACACAACCAGTGGCACCACAAACACCGTTATCATATACACCTTTCTATTAAGATCTGATTAATTATTAAGGCTTGGGAAGAGGGTTTCTTCTTCCTTTTCTAAAAGAAATAGAAGAGCAAAAGTAAAAGCTCAGTGCTAGGTTGGTAAGTCCTTTAAGCCTGTGACTTCCTGTAGCCCTCAGTGTCCATTCCATCTGCCAAATGTCTGCTCTAGCACAGAAAAGCTATTTAAAGTGTTGGTGCTATTGTGATTAGGGCAGATCAGCTGGAAAGGATGGTATTTTTAGCTCTCAGCTAGACCCAGGGTGTTGAATCAGAAGGCACTAAACCTGGAAACGTTCATGCTAATAGAGCCCTCAAGAGCAGAGGAAACGTACAGGCTAGGGCACTCCAGACCTTGGGGCGGAGGCAGAGGAAAAACTGGAAAGGACTAGTTGCAAGAAGTGGTCTCGCAAGATTAGCAGTGATTTATTGTGAGAAAATGGTGGCCTTGGGCTCCTGGAGAAAACATAGTGGCTGTTTTTCCTCTGCTCCACGTGCTGTGCCGCCAAAGAGCCATGTGTCACTGGAAAACCAATTCGTTGGTATTTGGAGCACCCAAGGCAGGGAGGAACTGGCAGGAAGCCACAGCAGAATTGATCAAAACTGAGTTTGCTCTGAGAAACTGTTCCAGGATACATCAGAGGATACAGCCCCAATGGGAGAAAGGCCAGGCGCTCCCTCTTCAGTAAGATCACAACGTATACCAAGGTGCAATAAGGGTTCAGAACTCCGATCTAGAAGCACAGGGATCTTTTATTTTGGCAGGCCAGACTAATGCCCTCAGTCACCCAAACTTCCTTTTTCTTTTTTTTTGAAAAAGCATGTCCCTTTCATACTGGACATCTGAAACCAAACCTTCTTTCTAATTATTCTGGCCTCTCTTTGCTCTCCATAGGCAAGTGCTTCCCAGATCATGTTCAAGGAACACTGGTGTTCCAGAACGTGTTAATAATAAGCATTTTATGATTTTAAATTCCATGGTCAAATAAGTTCAGTTAACATTGAGTGAAACAGGTTTCCTCCACGTAGGACTTCTCAGCTTAATGCGCTAACGTGCAATGGCAACTTTTACGAGAGGCGCATCATCACTGTACTCTTGAATTTTAAATGACCACAGAACCCTTTTCTTTAAGGGACAGGTGTTCTCAGGAGCATAACGTATGAAATGTGGCCATAGCACCAACTATAACAAGGGTGAATACAATGAAGCGCCTGCTCTCTCCTGAGCTGGGTACAGAGGCTGCTGCTCTCACAGGGTCCACTCCAGTTCTCTCCATCAGCCACTGTGGATTCTGCACCTGCCAGCTTCCCAGAGAACAGCTTACACCGTGGAAAGGTACCCAACCTCCCGCCTTCATCAAACGAGGTTTGTGGTAACTGATCAGTGAGCCTCAGAGAGAAGGACAGATAAGACTGTTATTTACCTAGAAAATGGCACAAAAAGCACGTCAATTTGAGTCTGATTTTTTGTGAGAACACAGCAAAAACTCTAGTTTTGTTTAATAAATACATAACCAGTCAGGGTGAGAAACCCAGACCAAGAATATGTTAGAAGGAAGGCAGATAGGTGGTATTCCTGAAGAGAATCAACTAACTAGTCATTACAGGGGAAATTAGAGAAGACTATCTCCTCAAATACCTCTCCAAGGGCTCAGGAAAACCCTCCAAGAAAAGATGTGTCTGAACACAGAGGATGAATACACCACAGAGCCCCAAAAGACTAAAATCAAAAAGAAACAGCTGGAACGAGAAGACAGCATTTGTTCCCTCTCTGTACTGCCGTACCGCCTCTTTCTGCTCTAACTACAATGCAACAGCAGCACGGTGAAAACCCCGTACGAGGACCACCAAGGCAGGGAGCAGGAAGAGATGGGTCCGTGAAGAACGAGGAGCAGTGCCCCAGCACCAAGGCTCACTTTTATTCAAACTCATAAAGCCTTTACTAACCTCCAGAAAGAGACGGGGACAAAGGCAGGACTCTGAACAGCTTGGGGCTCCTTCCACGCCTGAGGAACATTCAGTGAAACAAAGCCCCAGGGACTGAGAGCTGCTATGGTTTCTTCTTTGGGGTACCTCTTTGACGTCCTATTATAGTAATAAAATTAACTACAAAGGGTATGGGGCTTTTGAACACTAATTAAAGATGCTAGCATCATCATATGAAGGCTGACACAAGGCAAGAAAGGAAAAGGTTACCAACTAGGCTCTAACTGTTTAATAACAAACACAAGATTCTAAATAAGGATCTGAGGAAGAGGCGCCTCTCCTCCAACACCGAAGGTTGAGATAAAAGGAGAAACAGTCCTTTTAATTCTTGGGAGAGCGCATATCCTTAGTGCCACTTCTTACAGGAAGTTCAAGTGAGAAGACTAACACATGTTCAACTACTGAAGAACCGGGGAGACAGAGCCATAGTTTGTTTCTTAAACCTGTTAGACTGTGAGTGATCTAGTACCTACATCAAAACATCCCAAGTTTTTAAACAGAAGTTTGCAAAGTAATATATCTACCATATACCCACTAAAAACAAGGTAGATGTGGAAGATGAAAGAAAAAAAGACAAAATTTTCATATATCTAATTTGATTTACTAAGATGAAAATAAACTTAGAGTCATTACTCACCGGCATTTAAATGACATTCCTTAATCTGAAACTGAAGTTCATTTTCATTGGGAATATCCTTCCACGTTGCAAGGAAGACCTGGCGCTCTGCATGGGGGAGCAGAGGGAAAGGAAGGAGGTGCACAATCTGTCAATATTCTGATTGCCGAAGCCTTGCAGCATTTCTCCTCTGGAGTGCTAGCTCTTGCAATACGGCCAGGAATAGCCTGGGACTGGAGCCAATTCTTAGCTATGCACAGGTGCTTCACTCCAGGTCAATTAATCCCTCATCAGTAGCACTAAGATACATTGGAAAAGAGTTCACAGCTCGAGTTTAGTTTTGGCTCCACTGTTTTCCTATTTGGTGACTTTGGGTGAGTCTTGTCACCTTAATTTCATTATATACAATTACATCTGTCCTGCCTACCCAAAGAGCCATTGTAAGAACCAAATCAGTTAAGTGCCAATACAATTTTATATGTACCAATATAAGCCAGTTTTATTAGATGGTGGTTTCATGAGTAAGGGAAGAGAGAAATGTCAACAATGATATGGGGAGTACCAATGGTTTATTGCAAATTACAGAATTCTTATTTTGAGAACTTAGCATAGGGCCGGTGCTAAATTTGCATGTATTATCTCCTTAAATAATTAAAATAAAAACTATTTCTGATTTGCAAACTTGGAAACTGAAACTCAGAAAAGTTGAGCACCTTGCCATGGTCACACAGATTCAAGTCCACATCTACTTGTCACCAAACCACTTACTCTGCATGCTGGGGTGACTGGATTACTCAGATAAACAGCACTGTGATTTAGAGACCAACAGCAAAGCAAGACCAACTATGACTCAGGCGAATAAATAATTAGCAATTATTAGAGCTTTAGAACAGCCTTACCCCATTTTTTTAAAACCTCAAAATAACTTGTACGCCTGGCCTCTACTCTGCCTGACGTTCAGAGAAAGGGCAAAGGTATATCTGGCAGAAGGACGGGAGGATGTACTTACCCATTTTGCCATCTTCTACAAAAAGGACATTGAGTGGGATGAGGCAGCTGAAGTAGAAGACATCAATATTGTTTTTCACAGCCACCTGCCAGGAAAGTAACAAGGGAAAATTAGGACATCATAGGAAGCCAGGTAGGAGGGAAGGAACAGTGAGGTGTCTAGAAATATATCACCCTATTTCCTTCTGCTTTTAGACAGCGCAGGACTTCTCAAATCAAGACACGCCAGCCTATACACTGTGCAGCACATCCTTACTCACTCCACTGTCAGAGCACTGTGACAACCCGCAACTGTCTCTCTAGGAGGAGCCCCAGGAGGGATGAATTCAAGGCATGTGTTCTGTACCCAGAATAATCTATTCAGTTATTTTTTGTTTCTATGGTCATTAATAGTAGCTGCTGCTACCACTTACTAGGTACCTACTAATGATATTATTTCTAGTGCTCATTATTACCATCCCAAACAAAGCAGGCATCACTCCTCCCCTCGCACTTTACAGATGAGGAAGTGAGGTTCAGAGAGCCTGAATAACATCCAGAGTCACACTGCTAGTACACAGAAGAGTCAGGATCAAACGCAAATTTGTCTGACCCTAAACCTTGATTTTCTTCTCTCCACAATTAACTGGTGCCATACTGTCTCTTACCCTTTTTTAGATACTGGTTTTAAAGTTGTTTCTTTTATAAAATCCTACTTCCTAAGTCCCATGGTTAGAAAAAGCTTGTTGGGTCAAACACTGGGAAACCTGAGGACTACAAGAAAGAAGAGTCTTCGAGCAAGTGAAGAGATGAGCCGTCTTCTCGCCGTCCAAGCCTCTGAGTTAGGGAGGCTGCAATTCTACCACACCCATTCAATTCAAAGCTTGCTGCTGAGACTTTTTAAAAAGCTACGATGAGTACTTTTGTCCAGGGGAACAGTGATTGGTGTATATATTCAGAAACAGGCCGATTCTGCTGCGGCAGATTCTAAGAATCACATAGTATAAGAAGAGAGAGTGGGAGGAGAATTGCTCTAAACTACCACTTCTCCCTGGTTTCTGTCACCAGTGGCTTTCCATCTATGCTCTTGACACCACAGGAAAACATTTCTCTGGGCAAGTTCCATAATCAGTAACTGTGCCTGTTTCTCTTTCATTTCGCTCTAAGAAAATAAAAGGAAAAGAATGCCTACTTAGCACCACTATCCCCGCTGCGCCCTTTTTGGGGTAAATGTCCACACTTCAACAGCATATCTATCTCTTCATCAAAACTTTGGCTATGAGATCCAAATATCCTCTTTCCGATGTACATCCAGTTCCTTTACGTTCATTATCAACTCATTCTGCCCACCTTCAATAGTACTTTATTTCCTCCTCCGTGATTTGGTTATGTCTACTTGACACAGTCTTTCTGTTCTCTCTCCCAGAAGAATCCATCAAATTACGTTCCTTGTCACTTGTGCTTTTAATCTTTCAATTACCAACCCCTAGGAGTTTCTGACCTCTATCGCATAATGTGATGCCTAAAATGCTGAGACAGCAGGATTCCCAAAAAGCTTGAGTCTGGTGAATGCAAAGAGAGTAACCAACCTCAGGAAAGAGGAACCGTCAACATTTTTTCAGATATACTAGACCACCACTGCAAAAGATTTACACCAGGTGTGGGCTTCTGGGAAAGAGGTATTTTCTAATTCACCTGGTACTCAGAACTCTTAGTTCAATTAAGGGCACCAAGAAGATCTTGAGGTAGTGCCAGCCTCTGTAAAGGGCATTTAGAAGTGAAAACTGGGGTGGTGTGGGGGGGCTAGTAAGAGTTATATAAAGGTCTTATGTGAAACGTGAGTGATTTTCACTACTATCATCTTTGATTATAAAAGCAGTAATATTTCACAATGTGCCATTCATGTAAACATTTTTTAACGTTTACTATGTCCCAAGCATTTGAGACATAAGAAAGAATACAGAAAATATAATCCTGTCCTCCAGGGCAAAATATTAGTGGTTCTTAACCAAAGACTTATATTAGACTCATCTGGAGAGACTTTTCAAAACAGATGCCAGGGCTCCACCCTATATAACAGAATAACAATCTCTAAATCTGGGACCTGGCCTGTGTATTTTGGAAAAAGTTCCTAAGAAGGTCAACCAGATAAGCAATTAATTTAGAACAATGTTACCTAAGAAGTCTTAAGGGGCTTATCGTAAATAACTTGTTCTTCTGAGAGAATCCATATTCCAGTTGGAACCCTTGAACAATGGAAAAGACATCAAAAGGCCCCCTAGGTCAGCAGTGCTCAACCATTTTGTGACAAACAGATGAAAGCCATGGACCCTCCTCCTGAAAAACCGTACACACAACATTTTGACATACAGTTTCAGGGGTTTCAGGACACCCTCAAGACTATCCCTGGATCACTTCTCTGGAATAACACTGAGAAGCTGGGATACCCAAATCAGAGGCAACACACACAGTGGTTCAGAGCGTGAACTTGGGAACCAGACCAGATCACCTGATTGCAAATTCTGACTCTGTCACTTATTGCTGTGTGACTTTGGGAAAGTAGCACCCTGCCCAGTTTCCTGAGTGTAGAATGGAGGTAACGACAGCACTGAATGCATAGGTTGTTATGAGGATAGTGAGTTTATATTTGCAAAGCACTTAGAATAGTGCCTGGCTTACAGGTTAAGTACTATAATGAGTGTTTGTTAAAGAAAGATTCCTTCTTCTTTCACTGTCTTCTGTTTTACCTGTTTACTCAGAATTTTTCATAATTAAGGATAGCCACATTAGACTTATCTAAAGTCTTACACATGCTCAAATGTAGTACTACTACTATGCTAAAAGGAAATCAGAAGACAGAAAAGGTTATTAGCAAACTGTTAGCTTAATGACTCTTCTTGCTGCTGTGCCCTTGGTAAACTCTTTACAGGACCAACTGCACAGGTCACTCTTTGGGGGGCGGGGGGGAAGTGTTTCATCTCTTTTACATTAGCTTTTCAAAATTTGCATAGCTCTCAAACTTTTACTCTTGGCTAAAACTGCATTCATTTCAAGAATACATGGTTCCTTGGATCTGGCTGCTGCCTAGCTCTCCAGCCTACTTCCTTAATTTCAACCATATCAAAATTACTTCTTGTGCCCCAAACACTGAAAATCACTGCTCTGTACCTTTTTACATGTTATTCTTTCTGTTTAATATTTTCTTCTCCTGAAGCTTTAGCTGTCTGGAAAATACTCATTTAATCTTAAGATTCAGTTCAAGCTAGAGATTTCTCAGGAAAGCTCCAACCCCTCCCCATAGCACCCAGTATACACACTTCAACAGCATGAAGTAACTGTTTATATCTGCCTCACCCACAATACAATGAGCTCCTTGAGTGCAGAACTCTCATTTCACTAGCAAACTAGTGGCTCAATAAATATCTGTTGCATGAAATTAAGGGGAAGATGTTGAACAAATGGGATGAAACACTGGTTCCTCAACCTTTTTTCTACCTCTACATCACTCATACGGATAAGACAATCCCCATCAGTTCCCTCTCTCATTAGGCACATTGATACCCAATGAGGCAGGGATGGGGGAAGGGGATGATATATGGGCTCTTTTAGTTTCAAATCACTGAGCTAAAATAACATCTATATGCTAAGGAATAATAAAATAGGTAGGAGAGCACAACCCAAAGAATACTAGATTCTCCAAGGATATGCCAATTACTCTTTGGGAAGGCAAAAAACAATCAAGGGAAAAACACAGTATGAAGCCAGTTTAATTCCAATCCAGATGGCGGCTACTCTTAAACAGAATTGCTTTGGAGGGAGGGAGGGGAGTTCCTTGTTTCCTTATTTTGAAATTCACTATCTTAAGAGGTACAGAATAGGAAGGTAATCCAGACAGGCTAGAGAACTGTTTTCCAAGAGCTTTAACATCATTGCCTAGCTTGCCTATGGGAAATAAAGTATCACATATATATCTCCAACTGCCTACTTATTATCTTCACTTAGATAACTAACATCTCAAAATGAACATGTCCTCCAAACCAAATTCCTCTCCCCTCCTCATCCCTAAAGAGAACTTCCTGCTGTCTTTCCAAACTCAGAAAATGGAATACTGCAAAGCCTTTTAACAGTCTCCCTGCTTCTGTATGTCTCCCCACCCCCAACACCTAGCTTTCCTAGTCTGTTCTCAACACAGCAGCCAGAGTGATCTTAAAATGCAGGTCAGCTCATAAATACTTCTCTGCTCAAACCTCCAATGATTTCCCACCTCAGAATGAAAACGAAAGTTACAATTGCCTATAACCTGATGCCTATTACTTCTCTGATGTTATGTGCTATGACTCTCCCCCTGCTGGCTCCATGCCAGCCACAGAAGCCTGCTGTTGGTCCCTGCACATACCAGGCGTGCTCTCATGGCTTTCTTTTTTTTTCTTCTCTCCAAAGCCCCCCAGTACCTAGTTATATATTCTAGTTGTGAATGCCTCTGGTTGTGGCATGTGGGACGACGCCCCAGCGTGGCCTGACGAGTGGTGCCATGTCCCTGCCTGGGATCCAAACTGGCGAAATCCCGGGCCACCGAAGCAGAGCGCGCAAACTTAGCCACTTGACCACGGGGCCAGCCTCTCATGACTTTCTGCATTTGCTCTTTCTTCTGTTGGAATTCTCTTCCCCCAGAAATCTGCAAGGCTCCATTCCTGGCCTCCTTTAGGTCTTTGCTTTAATCAAATATTATCTTTTCACACAGGTTTTCCATGACCAACATATTTATAAAATTACACCACCCAATCTCCAACCCAAGGACTCTCTATCCCAATTTCTGTTTTATTTTTCTCCATTGTCTTCATCTGACTTTTTTTGGGGGGGGGGGGGATGAGGAAGATTGGCCCTGACTAACATCTGTGCCCATCTTCCTCCATTTTGTATGTGGGATGCCACCACAGCAAGGCTTGATGAGTGGTGTGTAGGTCCACACTCGGGATCTGAACCCACGAATCCTGGGCCACCAAAGCGGATCATGCAAATTTAACCACTACGCCACTGGGCTGGCCCCTAACATACTATTTACTTATTTGTTGGCTTATTGCCTGTCCCCATGCCACATACCCCACCTCCAGGCGAATGAAAGAAGAGATTTTTGTTTCTTGTTCACTACTGTATTATCAGTTTCTAGAACAGTGACTGGCACATACTAAGTACTCAATAAGAATAATGATTGTAAAATGTACTAAAGTTCCCAACAACTATTTAGGTTCAGACAAGACATGAACCTGGTCTATAGTTTCCAAAAGGATAGTACTTGAAGTTTTTTCTAGTGTACTTCTCTTAACAGAAAATGAAAGTATGGACATATATACTGGGGTGGAGGTAGGAGGAAAGGTCAGGATTAGCAGTATAATATGAAGCAGGCCATCATAAGAACAAAATTTCTTTGAAGTTCCAAGCTATTCCATAATGCATCTATATGTTCTAATATGAAAATGGTTTTTCTCTCTTTACCTTTGTGTAAAACTGATGCTCCAGGAAAACGTGCCATGTGTACTCTTCAGCTTCAAGTACCTCCTACCAGTGTGTTTTTAAAAACCGTGGGTCACAACCAAATGGTAGTTCTTAAAATTAATTTAGTGGGTTGAAATTGGCATAAAAAAATAAGAACATATCATGGTGCATCTCATGAAGAGTAAGTAATGTTTCCTGAAACAGTTTCAGTTTTATGTATACATTATGTGTACTATGTAAAATACGTTTCTTACTGTTAAGCTGCAGTCAAAAAAGTAGAAAAGCCATAATACCTACACACCAAGTTAAAAGCAAGCAGTGAGGAAATGGGTTCAATGAACTAAGGAACAGAATGCACCCTCGGCTTCTTCTTCGAGGACGCCTAAAGCAGATCACAGAGGGACCAAGGAGCAGACTACCTAATCCTCTGTTCCTCTGGTCTGTCATGTGCAACACGTGGCCACAACAATATTTACTTGCCTCTCAGGGACATCAATAGGAAGAGCAAAGAGAAATGATTATGAGGCTCTTAGAAAACACAAAAGTGGGCTATGAATGCTTAATAATAATAATAATGATTTTTAAAAGTTACTTTCAGTGGCTGCTGGGGGAAGAGCCGCCTGTCAGGTCAGCCTCTAACCAGCAATTAGTTTCTTTCCAAAGCACAGGAAGCCTGCTGCAGTAGCTGCAGCCTCTTTATGGTGGCACAGCTGGAGACGAACAGCCTAAATTAATATTCTAACCTTGTTCCAGCGTACTCAAAAGTACTATAAAAGGTACTAGATATGAACTCAGTCTCAACTCCAGCAAACATGGCCTCTCACCACGGAGAACCACAGGAGGCACTGCCACAAGAAAAACCAAGGCAAGCGGCACACAGCTCACCTTTGAGAGCATATCATCTACTCTTCCATGACATCACTTGTGACCTTTCCAAGTCTCTGAAGAATACTTTTTTCTTTTATTCCTCCTCTCCATTTAGCTTTTGGAAAGATTATTTACAGGCTGGTCCACGCGAGGACCAGGCAGTGACGCCAACAATCTCCAGTTCTCTGAGGAATGATGATTCAGATGTGTTTTAAGCACCACACCACCTAGTCAACAGATTCTAGGGGAATGTCTTTGAGTGACAGGTTTTTAATGGCACTGACTCCAATTGTGTGATATGTGTCATCTGACACTCAAGCAGAAGTGGCTCTTTCTGCTAGCTGCTGGATTAAATCTACCCGTAGTTCTGCGTTCCTAGTTAATGCCAAGAAACACCATCTTTAGTTTAACTATAGTCTTCTATTCCAAACCTTATTGACCAATAAATTGAGAATTCTCAGAGACATCCTGACAAAACAGAAGTCTATCTAAAATATCTGACAATGTCTGAATACGGTTAAAAATATGGCAGAAGTAGTCATGAAACTCACCAGAGAAAATGTCAATTTACTTTCCTTCTGATGCTAATTAAATTTTAACTTGCACAGCATCTTTAGTTTACTTCCAATGGAAGGCTAAGAGGCAAACAAGAACCCTCTATCTACCTATTTTTTCTTAGTCCACACAATAGATCAGATGGATCACATGGCAGTTGAGCAGCCCTCAAACAGTACCAATCGGCTGTTCATCCCAGATAAAAGCCATACTTAGCTATTCTCAAGAGAGGTTACAACTTTTCATTGCTCAGAGTGTGGACAGTGCAGCCCCTAACAGGGAAAATTGGACAGGTTCCTCTCTTGCTGATAAAGCAGCAGCTCCATGTCTCTAAGCTAATTTTCCCTTGGACAACACGCACTTCAGCATCTCAAGTTTTCATGTTTAAACAGCTCTCAGAAGGAAAAGGAAAGCTCTGAACAGATGTCCAGACGATCTCTTAAACTGTAAATCCTTCAGTAGCACATATAATTACAGGGCTTTAGAAAAGCACTGAGATCCTAAGAAGCAAGCTCTCTTAGTAGGTCCTGTTTTGAAAGGAAGTGAAGTCAATAGATGCTGAAACTGAAATGGCTATGGCACCTCTTGTAGTCCCCATTCTGTCATGACATCTACTGAATCTCAATCTCAAAAAACTTCCAAATAGTTTACACCATGAATTAGAACGTAGGCAGATTAAATTTCCAGGACACCTAAGAGAAGACTAAGACTGTAATGTAGCATGGACAAACGCAGGTTTAAAAGACTCTTGGATTAAACTGCCAAAACCTTCTAATTTGGGCAGGAGTAAATCAGAATGATGACCCCCAAGACTGTCCACTGGAGAAATTCAAGGAACAGCAGGGTTAGAACTACTAGAATCAAATTCTGCAATTCTTTTCAACTTAACTAGACCTTCAAGAACTGCTTTAAAAAGAATTCCCCCCTCCTTCAAAGCCACTTGGAAAAAAGGTGGATAGGTCACAATTTTCATGAAAGACTGCCTCTGTGGAGGGCAGAAATAGAACCCCCCTTAGACATCATTAAAGCCATCTGAACTGCAGAATTCACACCCTCAAAGTCCCCATACAATCTCTGGTGTCAGCTTTGTGACAGTTCATCCCAGAGTAAATTCCAGTTTAGGGGTATCAACCTTCTTACTCCTTATCTCTGAAGTTATAAACAATCACACCCATTCCCACCAAAGCAAATTCTTCTGATAGCAAGTGTGGAAAAGTCTGGAATTGGGAATTTTTTAAAACTTTTTTCCCCCTCTTAAAGGCAAAAGTTAGACTGTTTTGAGTATTATTTGAAAAAATTGTTTTCTGAAAGCAAGGAGATACAATGAATATCCATTGGCAAAAAACAACCTTTTTTGCCCTTCCTTTTAAAATCTGCCTCTTTATAGCTTTGCATTTATCAGGATTATGACAAAGATAGGGTTCTTCTGGTCTCACAGTAACACGGGCTTGCTCAGCTCCAATTCCTGTCAGGCATCTCAATGATTTTGGTTTTCCCTGAGGCTCCAAGACACAGAGCACCCTTGAACTTCCAAATTTACTCTAGGAATATTATCCAAAACAGTTTTAGGCAATTAGAATAACAGTTTAATAAATATTTGCATGGTGGCAATTTGTTTTATTTTAAAGTGGCACACAGACATAGGTTAGCAATATAAAAAGTTCCCAAAATATTATAAAAGTAACATTTCTCTTTTCCTAGTTATCTCCAATCTTGGAAATAGGGTCCATTAATGTGCTATGACCTTGCCTCTTCAAATACTTATGAACAGAGTAAAGGAAGCAACAGTTTCTAACGTTTGCTCTGCCCACTTTAGAGAAAATTAATTTGTGATTGTAGTCCTCAGATTAAACTTGGGACCAGGACCAGACCCACTCAGGTAAAGGGTATTGAATCAGAGTCAGAGTCTGAGGGTAGACTGCAAGGCCACTGAGAAACAGCAGGCAGAGAGAGTGTTTAGGGACACTCTGCTAAGATGAGGAGATGGCCTTACTGAGTTTGGTTCAAAAAACGGATGCACCTGATATTTGTAAACACTTCCTTAAATGAAAGCAGAAGGATTCACTCAACAACAAATATTACGTACCTATTGTGTGCCATGTATCAGCGCAGGAAAAAAACTAGATAAAAACTGCTGCCCTTTTGGAGTTTGCATTCTAGTGGCAAGAGAGCAGGAGGTAAAAATGAATAAGTACATTAAATAGATTTAAAATGGATAAATGCTCTGGGGAAAAAATAAGGGTAAGAGGGATCAGATCAAGAGTCTTGGGAGTAGAGAGAGGAGACCTTATTAAAAACAAACTGTCTTAGCAAAGACCTGACAGAAGTAAGTTAAGCAATAGGAGATTGAAAAAAGGAACATTCCAGACATGGGAAGCAGCCAATTCAAAGGCCCTGAGGTGGCAGCATACCTATTTGAACATCAGTGAGGAAGCCAGTATAGGACTAGCAGATGAAGTCAAGGAGGTAAGGCACGGCTAGATCACATAGGGCCCCACAGACCACTTTCAGGATTTTAGCTTTTCCACTTAGAAAAAATATCAATGCAAGTTCTTCCAGATTGGCGAAGTAAGCCTGAATATAACAGGGCAGTGGCATAGCAAGAGCTAAGCAGCTATCACAACTCTGACAGGACCACACCTATGTGGAGAGAGTCACTGGCAGCTGTGCGCCTCACAAGGAACCCGAGTCAAGGGAAAATAATGCTAAGATACACTGCATCTGTTCTTGCTTCAGGTAGCTTTCTCATTTTTTAAAAAGTTTTATACGTTAGGCAAAATAAATCAGGTAATTACAGCAATGTATATGTAATCTCTTTCTGCCAATACAGAACCCACCTGCCAAACTATACTGACCAATCTGGTTACCATTTAGAAACCCTTATTACAAGCCCCAAATTCTCTCTTCCTCAGCAGCCTACAACAGAATTACTCTGTACGGTTTCAGTTGCCAGAAAGAGCCAGCAATATTTTCACAGGCCTTTCAGCCTGCCTGACAGATAAGTTCCCCAAACCCTAAGGCCTGACCTTAAACAGGTTCTGCCAGACCTACAAAGGCTCTAAACCTAGGCACCAATCTCTCTCTTTGTCCCTTTAATGACAGCTATGTGTACCTTGCTAGAACTGGCTGATGTGCCCTTGGTTGCAGCTGTCGCATCTTATATACTATTTACACTAACAGCATGAATTGTTCACTATGTAGGGCTTATTGTTAAACTTAAAAATACACTTAATACACTCTGTACTGAACCACAAAACAGTGAAGACGGGACTAGTAAACTATGTTAAAGTGATTAGATATTCCACACCCCAGTCTGGTATGTCACGGGACAGAAGACCCAGAGGAAACTCGATAGAAGATTTCAACAGACCTCAGTAATGAGAATGAATGAACATTATGCATTTTTCAATCCTGGGGTAAAACTGAACTAGAATCTAACCTAGGTTCTAGATAACAAGCATACAGTCTCAGATTAGTTAGTAGCAAGTTAGCAATCTAACGGGGTCACAGGTATGCCTATGTACTGCCCCGGTACATTATCTAACCTTCACGTGGACAGAAGCAGGGCATGTGGCTGTCAAGATAACTGGGCACGTGGGCTGGCCACTATGCACAGATGCTGTCTCTGGGTAGTTTTTACTGGGGAAACAGGTCATACATAAAACGGACAAAATTATTGTCAGGAGCACAGCGTGAGCTACGGAATTGAGAAGTTCTGTGCTTCCATATTTGGAGTACCTGCCTTCCAACTCTTTCAATGGCTCCAAGAAACAAACAGTGCTACCAAACCAAGGACCACCATTCATTCACATATTTTTCAAAAGTGATTAAAGAATATTCTCCCTAGTTGCTAAACTATAAGTGATTCTAAGTACATTTACCAGTGTCTCTACTTCTAATCGTCTTTTCTTCTCAAAATTAGAACAAAACTGACATCTGTTTGCAGTACACACAAACAAATGTCCTTCCATAAACTTAGGCTTTCCTGAAGTAGAATAAAAGGGAAAATGAATTAAAACTGAGTATATTTTCATTACAGCCCTACTTGATTGATTTTTCAGGCCCTGTGAGCCTTGATTCAGACACTTGTTCTATAAAACCCCAACCCACAGACCTTCAATCTACAGATAGAACTTAAAGGAAGACATATCTTAGTTCAATATGAATAACTTCCTAACAGAGTTTTAGGAAGATGGAATGTGCCATTCTAGGGTAATAATTACTAGCAGTATTCATAAAAGATGCTGAGACTCCAATCACTGCTTATATAGATCAATTCCATCAGAATTAGGGTTTGAAAGAGACAATGTTAAAGGTCATCTCTTCTAACCATGAGATTTTACATTCTCTATGTTTGCACACTCACATAGCTCAAAGCTTTCCTCAGGTTTTATTTTAAGATATATGGACTTCAATACCATGAAGCCTATGCATAACTCCTACAAAAAAATTGTGAATAAAGCAAATCTTCTCCTATCTCATTGAACACGATGCTATGACAAAATATAAGAGGGTAAATATGAATGAGGGCAGGATATGGCTCTCAAGTGGGCTTCAATCCTGCTCAGGAGAATCCCAGTGAGTTCCCTTTAATTCCAACCCATGATGTAGACTAAGGCTTTGTTTATTATCAGCTATAATGAGAACACAGGGACTAGAAAGAGTTATTTACTTTTTATTCAAAATTCAAAGTCCCCTACTGCATAAAGATCACACAGTTAAATCTACTTTCCAATCATTTATCAATCCAGAAACAAAAACTCATTCCATTTTTCATCACTGACTCCTAACTTACTATCATGATATAAAGATGGCTGGGATTTTAATAGATGAAAATCCACAAATCACTTTTATTTACCACTTTAGAACTACTTTGTGAAATTCATTATCATTCTCTCAAGATTCACAGCATGGACTTCTGTTACTTGAGTAATCTGATCTCACAGGCCCTTTTTTATGAGGGTCTAGCTCCCAACCTTGGGTGTTTTGAGAACTGATTCTGGGTTTCAGGAAAAACTCTCTCGTGTCATTGAAGCCAGATCTATGATCCATTAGACCACCCCTACTTATCGGAATACAGAATTCTTGTCTACAGCAGGTGGTACTAACATATTCCTAAAAGAGAGTCCCAGAAACCAGCAGCTGAGTGCTGGTTATAGAAAGACAAAAAGATATTGCCTGGTAGAATCTTGATTATCTTGACAAAAAGGATAAGGAGTGTTCTCAACAAAAACAAAATAGTAAAAAAGGAATATCCAGTATACAAGATACTCTATTTCTCGGATGAAATTAAAGGTTATATTTATAGTCCTGATGTGACACAAAAAATATATCAAATTTGAAGCAGCAATCATAGAAAGTAATTTTCTCCTCTTTTTTCTTTGGTAGCAAAACGTTTTCATCTTTCGTAGCAAAGACTCCATTACTCACATATTGCTAATGGAATATGTCAGGTTCTGTCTTGTCTACAGGGGTTATTTTCAGCTTTGGATCTATCTGTCTGACCTTAGAATCTCTTAAAGTTCCCAGAGGATCCACCACTTCAAGGACTCAATGTCTATTCAAGCAGCTGTAGTCCCACGCAAGCAGAGTGCACAGTCCTCAGTCGTGAATCTTGGGAGACTAAAGGAGACTTTAAGAATGAACTTGTTTCACTTTCACAAGTCAAGAAAAGTCAGCAAATGCCAAGCTGGTTTGCTTCATTTGATGGAAGCTGCTGAAAAGGTCTTCCGTTTGAAAGCATTTACCAGTTTTTCTGGTACAATAGCACAGCTGTGGGCTTTCTGAGCATGAACGGACATATGCAACACATGAAATATCAGGGACAGGCACCATCTGCAACTGATTGTCTCACAGGCTGGAACTGCAATGTAGGAGTAGCAAGGGACAGAATATTCTCAGGGCCATACACTGCCAAAAAAACCTTTTGTTGACAAAGATCTTAAAGATATGAATAATGGAGATTGTAAGATTGTGTCCTTTGCAGCTAGCATCTTCAGCACTTTCTGCCCTAATCATTCAAAGGTTAAACTAATAGAACACATGAATACTGCCTTGTTTTAGAAGAAACAGTCAATGAAAAAACCAAGAGGCATTATTTCTTTTCCCTAATTAATATTCATCCTCTTGCTAAACAATGCTTATGTGGGGTTTAAAGGCGACAGCTAGAGAGACAGATAACAAAAACCATATATAGGAAAGAACCAATTCTTTATACATAGGCTCACCTCTAAGACTCCTAATTATAAAGCAGTATGGAAGGAAGGTAAGATGAATTTTTATGAAGGTGCTATCAGACTTCAGGAAAAGATAGTAGATTGAAAATGACATTTAAATTTTCCTTCTTCTGGAAGAAACTGCCATAATTAAAGGAAAAATTTTTAAAGGCATAAGTTCATAAAGATAGGGAAGAAAAAAGTACAAGAGCAACCAAGTCTTGGTAACTGTGAAACAGATGGATTAACAATAATACCACAGAATTCTCAAAGACTTAGGACTGGTAGCACCTCTGGAACTGCATGGAGGGGAAATGGGGGGCAGAGGATGTTAAAAGAAAGAGGATCAGGATGCTCTGAGAGTCCTTTAAAATAAAATAAAATAAAAGATGCTCTGAGAGTCCTAGATCCCCACCACCATTCTAAGCTACCTTAGCCCCTCAGTCCCTGCATCAAACTAAAGATTGATTCTTTTGAAGAGGATAAAATAGACGGTACTTTGAAGGGGAAGCCAGGCATGGCTGAGGAGTGGCGGATGAAATGAATTTATGCTGAGACTCTTCGGCCCTCTTTCCCAACTTAGCTCTCAGAAGGCTGGCAAAAAGCCTTTATATTTTAGACAGGAGAGTCAAAGTCGATTTTTGGAAGAATTAAGCCAGCACAAGAAGAAAGACGAGAAAGTATTAATATAGAGGATTCCAGCCGCCCTCAGTGATGGGTAACTGGAGGTCCTGTCCTGGACCTCACAGTTTAGAAGGCCATACTCTGATCCTCTTCTGGTCTCCTTGCAGCCTATGGATAAAAGAATCCACAGGGCCAAAGAGACATGCTCAGCTAGAACATGCAGAATTTCCTGGCTAGACAGCTCCAGCACTGTAGTTTCCAGAGTCTGCTTGAGATACTTCTACTGGCTTCCTGAGGGTCAGTAAGCACACCCTTAGGCCCAAGGGATGGCCAAAAGGGTGGAGGTGGGATAAAGGAAGAGAGTAGGCTGTGGAACAGGCTTCTTGAATTGTACTCCTGAGTGAACAGATGGGGAACTTTAGCAAAGAACCAAATGGAAATCCTAAAACTGAAACATATAATATTTGAAATGAAAATTATACTGGATAGATTTAAAAGAAGGTTATAAGCCTACTGAAGTGTCAGTATACCTGAAGACAGATCAACAGGAATTATCCAATCTGAAGAACAGAAAGAAAGAAAAAGATTAAATAATAAGAAGAAGAGAACTTCCCCAGTGATCTGAACGCCAATAGCAAGTGGTCTAACATATATGTAATTGGAGTTCTGGAAGGAGAGAAGAGAGACAATGGGGCAGAAAAAAATATGAAGGAATAACAGCAAAACTTTCCCAAATTTGGGAGAAACAATCAACTACAGATCCAAGACGTTCAGTGAACCCTAGTCAGATTAACACAAGGAAAACCTATAGATACATAAAAATCAAGCTGCTGAAACCAAAGATAAAAGAGAAAGATAGAGGGGGAGCCCCTAGATCAGCACTGTCCAACAGAACTTTCCGCAATGATGGCAATCTTCTACTCCTGCATCGTCCAATTTAGTAACCACTAGCCAACGTGCATTTGAAATGTAGCTACTACAAGTGAGGAAATGAATTTTTAAATTTTAATTAGTTACAATTTATATAGCCACATGTGGCTAGTGGCTATCATATTGAACAGAGTAACCAAAGAGACTTATGAGATATCTATCAACCCATCACATGTGCACTTGACTGATTCAAACAAACAGTAATAATAAAAACACACAAAAAAGTTTAAGATATTGAGATAATTAGAAACTTGAACACTGACTGGATATTTGATGTTAAGAATTTCTTATTAATTTTTTAATGTATACAATAGTTATTGTGGTTATATTTTTAAAAAGAGACCTGTTTTGAAGATATATATTGAAATATTTACAGGTGAAGTGATACAAATGTCTGAGATTTGCTTCAAAATAATATAGAGTAGGCCTGTGGAGAAGGGTATAGATCAAACAATATTAACTATGGATTGATAATTATTGAACCTGGATGATAGGTACACAGAGATTCATTACACTCTTCAGTTTACTAAAAATTTTCCATAAGAAATCTTCAGAAAGTAGAGCAAAAAGAAAAAGAGCTGGAAAATAGGAGGGGAAAAAAGGGATTGGTCCAGGGGGGCCACATCCAAAAAGGAAGACCTCCAATAAGAGAAACAGAGGAAATGAAGGGAGATCTACAAAAAAGGTAAAGAAAAATTCCCAGAAGTGAAGGATACAAGTTTCCACTTTGAGAGGGCCCAATGAGCAGCTAGCACAGTGGTGAAAAGAGACTCACACCAAGGCACATCACTGTGAAACTTCAGAACACAGGGGATGAAGAAAGGATTGTCCAACTTTCACTGAGAAAGAACAGGGCACAGAAAAGGATCAAGAATCACAATGGATTCAGACTACAAGGAAAACAATTTCTAACCTAGAATATTATATAGAAACCATCAAACAAGTGTGACATTTTAAAACGTGAAGTCTCAAAAACTTTATTTTCAATATACCCACTCTCAGGAAGCCACTGGAGGACGTCTTTCATCAAAATGAGGGAGCAAACCAAGAAAAGAAAAATACAATAGGAGACCCAACACAGAAAAGAGGTGAAGGAATGAATCCCCAGAGTGAAGATGAAGGGAGATCCCAGGATGACAGCTATGTTCCTGGTGTTCAAGAAAATCAGCCCAGCCTGGAGCAGGTCAAAAGACTACAGAGGAAACTTCGAGAAATGAAACTGATAGACTAGAATTTGGGATTGAATTATAGTTAAAAACACAGAAAAATTAAGCAAACAAAGAGATAGGTATTAACAGGTAAATAGCCAATTACTTAAAAAGTTTTATGGAAAAAAAAATAATCACACTTTACTTACAGCTCAGCTTTGAAGAGCATATATGGTCATAACAACGTAAACATTGAATACTGATTAAAGTAAATTCTAAAGTGGCTCTATCAGGAAAACAGGAGGATAGGAAACATGGATGTAGATGATGGCAGTGAGTGGGGAGATATAGAGGAATACCTAAAATGGAAAAATCCAGAAGTTGCCATATAAGCATGTTATTTAGAGACAGAGTGGCAAATATAAAAATATTAACTACAAGAGGCAAGAGAGACTGCCTCTGTGGAAGAAGAAATTGGGAGCCACGCAGGGGAAAGAAGGCTGGGGACTGGGTTTTTCTTAACTAACTATAGAACTAGTTGAACTCTTTAAACCGTTTTTGTAACTCTGATAAAATTAAAACTTGAAAGAACAGTGCTATCAAAGTTCTCATGAGAGTTCACAGCCCAGCAAAAAAGGAAGCCAAACCGCTGTGAGCACTCTATAGCATCTATGCAAAGACCAGGATGAACTCATGTTATGTTATAATTCTACCATCTTTGTGCAGACACCGACTTCAGGAAGCAGTCACTTGCCAGGTGTCAAGTTTGAAGAAATATTTTGCAAAATGCTTCTAAGCAACTAACACAGATTGAAAGGATATAGGAGTCAGAGAAAACTCATTTAGATAATTCATTTAGACATTTGTTAAGGTTTTTGTTTTACTTAAATAAGGAGAATCAATTCTCTTTTGTAAGGAATATAATTATATGATATAAAATCAAAAGAGACTCCCAACAGGGACAAGCTAAACTTTACTTTGTGTAATATTTATAAGTTGGATTCACAAATACTTTAACGACCAACATCTGTACAGCAGAAAATATTTTCTAGGTTCAAATCTCTACTAAGTATTTAATTCTTGTCTCTAAGGTATGGTTTATTTTCCATTTTAAGAAAGAACAGTGTCTTTTTAACCTTTCAATTGAGTTTCAAACAGACTCTAATAAGTAGTTTGATGAGCATTTTAATGAAAAGTTTTGTACTGTTACATCACACTTTTGGCAGCTGGGTTTGATTTATTTGTCCTATAGATTGATATCAAATTAGCCCAAATAGCTGAAACCCACACTGCATTCAAAATTTCATTTCCTCAACTCTGAAATATTTTTTCTTTCCCAATTTTATGGGTCTGAAGTACTAATTTTTCCTACTTGAGTTCTTGAATTCAAACACTATTCAAATATAATGTTTAAATGCCAATCAATCTTTACCTGGCTTTACCTGGATCTATACGGTCTAAGCTAGTTTGGGATTAAGATTTGATTTTTTTTGTACATTCTGGGACAAGGGCAGAATGGAAGCTGACATCTAAAGTAACCCACCCACCTTAAGCTAGCCACTAGCTTCAACTTCCACCAGCAGACATGAAATAGAGCTGCTCACAGGGGAAAAAGTTTTTCTCTTTTCAAGTTTTTGCTTATTTTCTCCATTGGGAAATGCCAATTAATGAGAAGATAACCATAATTATGACATCCTTGAAAGAAGAGAATCCATAGGGAAAACTTGGAGAATCAGTAGTCGACTACAGATGGAAAGTTTTTTTTCCCTAGAGAAGCTGAGATGCCCTATTACATTTTGATTAAAGGGAAAACGGAAATTTTTTTTTCCTTTTTATCCCCAAAGCCCCCTGGTATATAGTTGTATATTTCAGTTGTGGGTCCTTCCAGCTGCGGCACATGGGACGCCGCCTCAGCATGGCCTGACGAGCAGTGCCATGTCCGCGTCCAGGATCCGAAACCCTGGGCCGCCGAAGCAGAGCATGCAAACCCAACCACTCAGGCACAGGGCCAGCCCCTAAATGGAAAATTTTTAAGTTTGCTTTGTATAATGTCAGGTTTGTAAAAACAGAACCTTGCTAGTCCTAATACTATATCATTACTTCTGAGAGAGGAGTTCGGACTAAGACTCAACTTTTCTTATGAGGGTTCCTATTTGCAATGTTCATTTCATTGAATATGAAATGAAAATGCAAATAAGAAAGTAAGCTGACATTCATTTATTTACTGTTTCCTTTTTGTTTTAAGAGCAGAAAATTTGCCCTGGTTTCTGTGACCCAAATTCCTTTTCTTACTTCTAAAGTAAAGAAAGCATTTTTGCGCTCATGCTCACTGTCCTCAAATATTAGGCTTGAGGCTCTTTGGGTCAACAGGAGGCTAGATTTCAATGAAAAGGGAGCAGATGGAAATTTGGGTTAGTTACTTACTTCAGGATTCTGTGCTGGAAAAGTCTCTTAACACATTATTCTCATCATAGTAACAGCCAATTCCATCTGCACAGTAATCCTTGTTTTCTTCTTCGAGCCTGAGCCAAGTTATATTTTGACTCACTCATCTTCACTCTAAATCATGACAGCCTTTGCTGACAAAGAGGCAGTCAACTACTGTGGCAGCAAGGTAGACAGTGAACCGCAGTCTTGGTGTGTTGGTACTTAAACTACCGAAGAACGTTAGTTTTAACTCCCAGTAACTTTACTGTTGCTGTCTCAGCAGCAGCACTAGTCTCTCATCCTGCTGTTTCCAGAAGATCGAGTAATGGGATCCCACCTATTCTGACTAGAAAGTGGAAGGCTAATAATTTCCTTTCATCATTTTAAACATATTTTATGTCTCATTCAGACTATTCCACCATTTCAAATTCTTGGTCGAAGGGGAATACTAATCCTCCTCTTTGACGTGTCTTCTGACTGTCTCATAGTACATCCCTCCCAACTCTTTCTTTGTTAAATTGTGAGCTCACTTTCTGTAGAGATTTTCTTTTCAGTTAGGAGTCCTGATGGTCCTAAAGTTTAGAACTGTTGCAAAAGGGCTGCTTTGCATTTGCTTCTGCCAGGTACCCTAGGTTTCACCAGTCCTGGACCGATTTCACATTAATTTATTCGTTTGAAGACTACTACACCTACATAGCTAGTATAAATTTGGACTATATACTCATATATTATGAGGGATGGCATAATACTGGGCCCTGGATTTCCCACAAGAGGCCACTGAGAACGCTGGTCAGAGAGAAATGTTTTCATCAGTCACCCTTGTGGAAACGCTTTTCCAGTTCCCCCTTCACTGAGGGAGTTGCCCTTCCAGGCTCTCAGCTTTATGGCAGACATCAGTTACAGTTCCCAATCTCAGGCTGGCCCAAGGCTGTGTCTCCTGTCCTTGTGAGCATTAACAACTTCAACTTCTAGGGCTTGTATCTGTATTAATATCCCTTCAGGGCTGCTGCAGCTTCAGCTTACAAGCTTACTATTCTGCCTCTATGTTGCGTGAACCCTAGGTTTATACTTCAAAGATAAAATAGATGAACTGAATGAGAGTCTAAGATAGTACTTAAGCATTTTTAAAAATTCAATATTTTCAAGATCAAGAGGCTCTTGAAGAACTGATAAAGTTCTGAGCTCCTCTAAGATGCTGCTACACTTATCATAGATATATGCTAACATGGGGCATTTAAATCCAGACAATCTATTTATGGTTGTGTGTTCAAAGACAACCTCCATATAAATCTACTGAAATCTATTCTTATATAAATGACATTCAAGTTCGCTGTGAAAGCCTTAAGGAAAAAAAGTTTCTAAATGTTTCTTGAATAAAAGAATGAATAACTTTCGGGGCTGGCCCTGTGCCTGAGTGGTTAAGTTCGCGCGCTCCGCTGCAGGCGGCCCAGTGTTTCGTTGGTTCGAATCCTGGGCGCAGACATGGCACTGCTCATCAAACCACGCTGAGGCAGCGTCCCACATGCCACAACTAGAAGGACCCACAATGAAGAACATACAACTATGTACTGTGGGCTTTGGGGAGAAAAAGGAAAAAAATAAAATCTTTTAAAAAAAAAAAGATTGAATAACTTTCTATGTCAACACATGACTTTTATTTTGAAATAAGATTTAAAAATAAAAATTTTTAAACAAAAAATAAATCTATTTTCTGCAGTTATTTCAAACCTATTCCATAATCAAGTCTAATACAAGGAAGAGAGAGTTTTATACATAAATGAAATAAAACTGGCAAGATAGCAGCTTGTACCCTGAGTAAAGTAAAACTCCAACCTGCAGGTTATTCAGAGGTTCCATCTTCATGACTGGGCCCAACGTGTTGAGAGGCAGGGAGACATCAATGCTCTGGTTTGGCATCAGTGGTGTATGTATGGCCAGAGGAGTGCTGGGGATGACACCAAAGCTAGGAGACAGGATGAAGAAACCCCAGAGGTTAATCAGAAGGCAGGATTTAGCCACAACTTGAGTTTCAATGGCTTTTTACTCCATTTGAAGGAAGAACAACTTTTAATAAAATTAAATGGAAGGAATAGCAGGAACCAAGGTGCTCAATTCTAATTTGCTATAACATTGGTTACAACGTAACCCCTGTTTTCCATTAAATGGACTTAAGGAAGGAGAAAACATTCAAAGCATAGAATTGCTTTTCTAGTGCTCTGATTCTGAAAGTTTCGTATGTTTATCATTCCACTAGAGGGACAGGTTTGGAAAGTATCTTTTTTAATACATCTTTCGTCAGATAATCCCTGGAAGAAAGAAGACTTAAGAATACCCATCCTGCAGAGTACAATAAATTGGTATTATTTTGCTAGCCTGATAACCTGCCTGATCAGTCCAGAGGATTATTTACGGGTAACTCTCATTTTCATTCTTTTTTGTTCACTTACATAGGACACATTATCGGGAAAGAGCCAGTCTAAGTAAAGCAGAACTGACTGGCTTACACGTTCCAAAGGATTAGCATTAAGTTGTAGACCCAACTCTGGCCACTTTCTAAGCCTAAGGCAGGGAATGAGTAGCCACCAGATTGACTTCTCAGAGAAGCCTATCTAATACTAATGTAAGAATAGTAAAGAGATGGGAAAAGTCTGAGTCTGAAGTTAAATAAAAAACAAAAATATATGAGGGAGGACAGACATGTCTTATGTCTGAGAAATCTAAGAATTAAATTTCAAAAAGATAGAGCAGAAAGGGAAAAGTGGGCATACAAGTGCAACAAATAAACGAATGATATGAATTTATGTTCTAATTAGTCTCAGGAAGGAAGATGGGACTATAATATTGATAAAATACTATTAATATAGAGTTTATATAGGTAGTATCTCTTTCAAGAGTCATAGGATGGCAGAAGAAACATTTTTCTTTACCTAGATAAACTACACATTAAGAGTACCAAAATGTGGGGGCCGGTCCAGTGGCACAGCAGTTAAGTTCCCATGCTCCACTTCAGTGACCCAGGGTTCGCCAGTTTGGATCCCGGGTGCAGATCTATGCACTGCTTGTCAGGCCATGCTGTGGTAAGCGTCCCATATATAAAATAGAGGAAGATGGGCATGGATGTTAGCTCAGGACCAATCTTCCTCAGCAAAAAGAGGAGGACTGGTGGCAAATGTTAGCTCAGGGCTAATCTTCCTCAAAAAAGAAAAAAAATACTGTGACTGGGGCCAGCCCTGTGGCTGAGTGGTTAAGTTCGCAAGCTCCTCTTCAGCAGTCCAGGGTTTCACCGGTTTGGATCCTGGGCACAGACGTGGCACTGCTTATCAGGCCATGCTGAGGTGGCGCCCCATATGCCACAACTAGAAGGACCTAAAACTAGAATATACAACTATATACTGGTAGGCTTTGGGGAGAAGAAGAAGAAGGAAAAAAAAAAAAAGTGTAAAAAAAAAAAAAGAGTAGCAAAATGTAGGGCCAGCCCCATGGCCAAATGGGTAAAGTTCTGCACATTCCACTTCAGCGGCCTGGGTTCACAAGTTCAGATCCTGGGTGGGGACCTACTCCACTCATCAAGCTATGCTGTGAAGGTGAGCCATATACAAAATAGAGGAAGATTAGCACAGATGTTAGCTCAAGGCTATTATTCCTCAAGCAAAAAAAAAAAAAAGAAGAAAATTGGCAGTGGATGTTAGCTCAGGGTGAATCTTCCTCACCAAAAAAAAGCATACCAAAATGTAAGGGGGCCTGAGGTGACAGAGCTCAAAAAGCACCACCTTCTAAAGGGGAAACAAACATCTTGGAAGACAGGGCCGCGTTCCTTGGAGGCAGAGACCAGCAAAAGAAATCTGTAGAGCTCAGGACTGAAATAAAAGGTTGTCTTGAATGAAATCAGGTTCTGAGAAGGAAAGGAGTTGTGGCTACACCATGGTAAAGAAGGAAGAGTTGCTGAGCAGCAAAGGCTAACAAACTACGCTGGCTTATCTTCCTCTTATATAGGAACCTTCTGCTAATAGCTAGTCCTGCAAATACCAACTCATTCAAATATAAATATCAACATGGTACAAATACAGCACCTCTTCAAAGACACTACTATAAAAACATGGAAAAACAGGAATACAACTTCCTTATTGACAAACAAAACATACTGGAAAATAATTCGCCATTAAAACAAATGAAATGATGAAACATTTATACGTGAAGTTAAGGGGAAAATACAGTTAATGAAGCAATTGCAGCTACCAAAGAAGAACACACAACAGCGAAGGAAGCACTTGGGGCAGAGATGTCAGACAACAGGAGAAGGTGAAGGAGAGCCAATGAAACTCAGGGAAGAAGCAGTAATAAAAAAGAATAGATCAGGGGCTGGCCCTGTGGCTGAGTGGTTAGGTTCACGCGCTCTGCTTCAGTGGCCCAGGGTTTCACTGGTTCGAGTCCTGGGCACTGACATGGCACTGCTCATCAGGCTATGCTGGGGCGGCCTCCTGCATGCCACAGCTGGAGGGACCACAACTGAAAATACACAGCTCATGTACTGGGGGGCTTTGGGAGAAAGAGGAAAAATAAAATCTTAAAAAAAAAAAGAAACAGTCAGAAATTAAATTACATCATGTATATAGATGCAAAAAATACTCAACAAAATTTTAGCATATCGAATCCAGTAATACATGAAAAAGATAATACACCCTGACCAAACAGGATTTATCCGAGGAATACAAGATTGGTGTAACATTAGAAAAATCAATGTAATCCGTCATACTAATAGACTAAAAAGAATGACATGATCATCTCAATAATGCAGAAGAAGCATCTGACAAAATATAATACCCACTCATAATAAAGTTCAGCAAACTAGGAACAGAAGGGAACTCCTCAAGCTCCAGGAACAACCAAGAGCTAACATTAATGGTCAAAGACTGAATGCTTCCCCCATAGAATTAGAACATGGCAAAGACGTCCCTTCTTACCACTTCTACTCAACATTTACTGGAGATTCTAGCTAGTAAAATCAGGCAAGAAAAAGAAAGGCATAAGATTGAAAACAAAACAATAAAATTGCCTCTGTTCACAGATGACATGATTTCTCTATGTAGGAAACCATAAGGAATCTACAAAAAGGCTACTAGAACTAATAAGTGAGTTTAACAAAGTTGCAAGATACAAGTTCAATATAGAAAACTCAATTCTATTTCTATATACTAGCAATGAACAATCAACAATGAAAATGAAAAAAATGCTATTTACTATAACATCAAAACTCAAAATACTTAAATGTGACAAAAGATGTACAAGATCTGTACATGACAAATCATAAAACACTGCAGAGAGAAGTTAAAGATGACCTAGATAAGCAGAGAGATACAGCACGCTGATGGATTAGAAGAGTCCATATTATTTGATGTCAATTCTCCCCTCAATTGATCTACATGTTCACTGCCCTCTCCATGAAAATCCCAGCCGGCAAAGGACCCAGAATAGCCATAACAATTTTTAAAAAAGAACAAAGTTGGCGAGTTTACACTATCTGATTTCAAGACTTACTATGGAAAAAAAATTTACTTTGACTCTTACTCTATACCATATTTAAAAATTATCTCAAAATGGATTATAAAAGTAAATGTAGGAGCTAAATCTATAACGTTCTTAAAAAATACAGAAAAAAATCTTTATAACTATGGGTCAGGCAAAGATTTCTTAGAACACAAAAAGCATAAGCCATAAAAAGAAAAAATTGTAAAATGGACTTTATTTAAATAAAAAATTTTGTTTTTCAAAGACATTGTTAAGAAAATAAAGGCAAACCACAGACTAGGAGAAAATATTTACAAGACAAATATCTGACAAAAGACTTGTATCCAGAACATATAAAGAACTTTCACTATTTGATAATAAGACAAACAACCAAAATAAATAAATAAATAAGTAAATAAAAAGATTTCAGCAGATACTTCCACAAAGAAGATATAAAAACGGTCAATAAGCTTATGAAAAAATGCTCAATATCATTAGTCAGAGGGAAATGCAAATTAAAATGCGATACTACCATACATCTATAAGAATGGCTAAAATTGGTAATGATATGAAGAGCGGGAACTCTCACACTTATCATATGACCCCGCAATACCAGTGCTAGGTATTTACCCAGGAAAACTGAAAACACATATCCACCACAAAGACCTGCACATGAATATTCATAGCAGCTGTAGTCGTAAAAGATAAAACTGGAAACAACTTCAAATCCCCCAGGTGGTGAAAGGGCAAACAAATGGTGGCATATTCATCAATGGACCACTACTCAGCAATCAAATGTAATGGACTCCTGATCTCAAAGCATCATGTTAACTGAAAGAAACCAGATGCAAAAGACTCCATACGATGTGATCCCATTTACAAAAAATTATAGAAAAGGCACAATTACAGAGACAGAGCTACAAAGAACAAGAGAAGAGACACCATAGTAAACACAGTAAGAGACATAGAGACTAAAATGAGAAAAAGCAAATAACATAAAACAGAAATGAGAGAAAAAGACCCCCATCACCCATGAAGACACCTGCCAGAAGATCCAGTCTAAATCTCATCAAGCCTATAGATCTGCCTCCAACTTACAGATGTAATCAGCAAAATCTAGACTGTGGGAGCTTCCACAAATAAAAGACCGAATTTCTTCTACAAGTAAATTTCAAGGAAAAAAGAGAGAGGAGGAGGAATCTATAGGTTAAAAGAGACTTAAGACACTTATCAACATTTGGCATGAATGGGGACCGTATTGGGACCCTGTTCAGACAAAGCAAACCGTACAAAACATTAGACAACTGTGAAATCCACCGATTGGATGCTTGATGATATTAAAGAGTTCATGATATTAAATAATTTTTGTCTGATAATAGTGTCATGTATGGGTAAAAAAGGTCATAAAAAAAGAGAGAGAAAAATAGTACATATAAAAGATAGACAAATAAGAGCCAATAAATACATAACTCTCCACAGAAGAAAATAGAAACAATGGAACAATACAAAAGTTTAAACATATAAACCCTGAAAACTTTCCTGAAATAAAAGACTTCAATGTACATATTGAAAGAGCACACTTTATTCTAAGGAAAACTGTCCAAGATTGGTCAACACTGGGAATATCCCAGTAAAATTACTGGACTTCAAAACTCTGGGCAATCAGACAAAATGATTAAATCACATATATGGGGGAAAATCAGGCTGGCAACTGACTTTCCCATAGAAACATTCAATGACAAAAGACATAGGAGTAAAACACTTAAAGAGTTTAAGTCAGAGGCCAGTCCCATGGTTGAGTGGGTTAAGTTCGCATGTTCCACTTTGGCAGGCGGGATTCGCTGGTTTGGATCCTGGGCGTGGAGCTACACACTGCTCATCAAGCCATGCTGTGGCAGCATCCCACATAGAAAAACTAGAATGACTAACAAGTAAGATATAAAACTATGTATTGGGGTTTGGGGGAGAAAAAAAAAAAGAGGAAGATTGGCAACATATGTTAGCTCACAGCCAGTCTTCCTCATCAAAAAAAGAAAACGTGTACCCCGTGGCCGAGCAGTTAAGTTCGCGCGCTCTGCTGCAGGCGGCCCAGTGTTTCGTTGGTTCGAATCCTGGGCGCGGACATGACACTGCTCATCAAGCCATGCTGAGGCAGCGTCCCACATGCCACAACTAGAAGGACCCACAGCAAAGAATATACAACTATGTACCGGGGGGCTTTGGGGAGAAAAAGGAAAAAATAAAATCTTTAAAAAAAAAAAAAAAGTTTAAGGGCTGGCCCCGTGGCCGAGTGGTTAAGTTTGTGCGCTCCGCTTCGGCGGCCCGGGGTTTTGCTAGCTGGATCCTGGGCACGGACATGGCACTGCTTATCAGGCCATGCTGAAGCGGCATCCCACATGCCACAACTGGAAGGACCCACTAGTGAAATATACAACTATGTACTGGGGGGATTTGGGGAGAAAAAAGCAGGAAAAAAAAGGAAGATTGGCAACAGTTGTTCGCTCAGGTGCCAATCTTTAAAAAAAAAAAAAAGAAGACTTGTAATTATATATATTTTTTAAAAAAAGTAAGTCAAGAATTTTCAAGTATAAAGGTCAAAGTTTTGACAACGTAAGAATTCAAGGATTATCATTCACATGAGCCCTTTTTGAAGAACTTACTAAAGACATCCAAGAAATGACAATGGAAACTTCAAAAGACTGGCAGTAAGCACAAATCCAAGACAAAACAAAGATGAAGATAAAGGTAAAACCTATGAAATGTATAAATGATACAATTTACAAAAATGAGAAGAAAAGGGGGCAAGTGGGTGGAAAGTAGAATAAGCTCTTGGTCTCATCTGTCATAACTGGAGGCCAAAGACGACTAACCCAGAGGCAGAAGTTTAAGCAGACTTAAGAGTGCAAAAGTAAATCCAAACAAAGGTAGTACTACTGTCATTAGGTAATGGGGGAGGGGAGAAGATTTAAGCTCCAGGAGGAAATCAATAGACTATAGAAAGGAGGGACTAAGGGTATTTTATAAAGGAAAAAGTACATCAGAACAAAAATATAAACTTTTCTAAGTATCAGACTACTTAAAAAAAAAATAAAAGCAAAGACAAATACAAATGAAGGTATGAAGGCAGGCTATGCAGATTGCCTTTATTACAGATTCCCCCAACAGCCTCGGCCTTCAACACAGCCAGCTCCCCAAAAGTGGCTGGAAATATAACTGGGCTTGACAGAAGGAAACACAACTTTCTAGATACTTAAGTGATTTCCAACGTGCCAAAATTCCAAATTCAGGGTACCAAAGTTATTTCCAAATGATTAGAAATGAGTAAGACAGTCACTGATGCAAGCTGTCATTGGCAAATTTTATTAAATCTGCTTTAGGGGTCCGATTACTACTTTGTTAGAAACAAGTTCAAATATCTTGCACTTATGAATGAATGGACCTGCCATCAAAGTCTAGCAGCCAGTTTTCTGAACTACAAAATTGAATAAAAAACAGTGATGTTTCAGAACTATAGGACATCAACATTTTACTGCTTCATGCTCTCTTCCTTAGTAAGGCAGAGAATTCATTGCTATCATACCTGTCAGCCTATATGTGAGATTATTCAGTTAACAGGTATACTGTCTTCCATATTTCTGACATCAACCAAAGTACGTTCACTTTTTCCCACCAAAACATGAGCTTTGGACACACATTTGTTTGGTTCACTACTCTAGCCTCAGCAGCTAGAAATGTCTGGCACACAGATGCTAAACAATTATTTGTTGAATGAATAAACGGATTTCAATTTTTTTTTTTTGTAAACTGTTTTAGTAAAAACATTCCAGTCCAAGAATTCTTTAAGAAGGCAGCATGTAAGGTCTGGCTTCCTGAAGCCACATGGGGGAGTTTCTCAACAAAATTCCCCTAGGGCCTCCAGAGCTGAAGCTGACAACTGAAGAGAAAGGCAAGAGCCGGTGCTCACTCTACATCCTGCATCTGCCAATACGAGGGTTTTTAACCATTGTTAAATGGAGCACCTTCCTGTTGGACACAGGGCCGAGGACTGGGCCGGGGACTCAGACGTCTCACCTATTCTTGTTGAACTGGATTGCAAAGTCTGTCATGTGCTGCAGAGCTTTGTTGGTGAAGTTCATTTCCATATAGATGTGCCCTTGGCGGTGAGTAAATGTTCCGGAAATCTCCAAGCCTTTAGCCTTTACTGCAGGCAGCCAGACCTGAAAGACAGCCCAATGGATTTATTTCGATGCTATTTGTTTTTGAATAAATAAAGATGAAATTAAGACTTCACTTCTTTAGGCAATTATGGTGATTTTTATACCATAAATATCAAGTTAGACACAAAAGGCTCTGGATAAAGTCATATTTTCTCAATTTTGAGATCATTCTCAATTATTTAAGAAGCAAAAAACAACAAAGTAGTCTATGGGTGACCCTGGCTTATTCGTCATCTTCTGTCATTTTACTGCTTTTGAGTACTGCTACAAAATACATACAAGGAAAAGAGAAATTCTAATGAGTATAATGTGGTTTTTTTGTTAGTAGCTTTGGTAAAAGGCTTAAAAGGGAAGAAACTGAATCTACTAGTGAAAATAGCGTGTCTATAATCTTTGAAGACTTTACCATTACCAAAACCATTATCAGTAATCTCCTTAAGGGCAAGGACCATGTCTTATATATATTTTTAAATCTTGCTATAGTTTCTGGTAAATAGTAAGTATTCACATGTTGCTTAACCAATTTGAATGCCTATTCTCCCTATATAATTCATTCATTCATTACCCACCCCTGGACCCAGAATCTGTGATACTCCTACACTGTACCAGTTTATTAAAAAAAAAAAAAAAGAAAAATTCAGGAATTCACACACTGTTCTGACTACTTTGAGACAGAATACCTAAGCGTCAGTGGGTGGTGAATAGGAGAATATACAGAGCCACACCAAAGAAAAAAAAGAAAAGGAAGGAAGGAAATGAAATCAAACAATCACAAGAAATTATTTTTCATCTATCAGAGAGTCAAAAATTCAAAAAGTCAGCAATAATAAAGGAGAATATAAGGAATCTGGCACTCATTCTGTTGCTGGGAATATAATCTGATGTCACCTTTTTGGAGGGTAAGTTGGTAATGTCTATTTTAAAATGTTTAAACCATCAAGCACATTGCACGTTTACCCTATAGATATACTCACAAAAATATACCATGATATAGAACACAAGGATGTTCACTGCAACATTGTAATAACAAAAGGGCAGGGGGTGGAGAGGGGGCGTGTAGGACCAGGGGAATATTCTAAATGATCATCAACAGGAGAATGATTAAATAAGTTGTACATTAATACAGTGGATACAGCTATTCAAAAGAATGTGGCAGAGAAAAACAAAGTGCAAAACAGTATATCCCATTGACACGGTATGTTTAAAAGAGGCAAACATATAGCTATATGCATGATCTTTTTCTTTTTCTTCTGAAAGGACAGAAGAAAGCTAAAGAGGCTGTCTATGGAAAAGTGGGGACAGAGAGAGACTTAATTTTCTGTCTGATATTTAATCAGTAATTAAAAGTCGGTAGGCGGGGCCGGCTCCGTGGCCGAGTGGTTAAGTTCGTGCGCTCCGCTGCGACAGCCCAGGGTTCGGATCCTGCGCGCGGACATGGTACCACTCGTCAGGCCATGTTGAGGCTGCGTCCCACATCCCACAACTAGAAGGACCTGCAACTAAGATATACAACTATATACAGGGGGGTTTGAGGAGATAAAGCAGGAAAAAAAAAAAAAAAAAAAGATAGGCAACAGTTGTTAGCTCAGGTGCCAATCTTTAAGGGGAAAAAAAAAAGTCTGTAGGCATAATATCCAACACAGTAACCTCACTACAAAGCTACTAAGTTGTGCCAAAATCCTATGGCTTGGTATTCAATCACATTTTTGACTACTCTATGCAATGGCTGTGTGTACAAGTTACGATTCCTGGAATGGACAACTGGTCTGCATCTCTAGCAGAGATCCCACACAGTCAGATGAGCAGGCAAAGAATGCAGGAAGCAACCAGCCATGTTGCCCCTCAAGGCAAGATTACAAGAAACGTAGCCCAGCCTGGATGCTACTATTCCCAAGGACCAAAATAAGCTCATTTACAAGGAGTTTTCCCATTTGAATTTCAATCTGCATGCGACATCAAGCAAGGCTGAGACGAGAAGAGCACAAATGACGCAAACCTAAATCACAACTCTAACAACATACACTAAAATCCACGAAAACCAAATTTGGGCAGTGGCATTCTAGAATCCATACATAATACCAATGGAAAAAGGGGAAGAGAGGAATGAGAAGTAAAAATGTTACTTCTCTATGCTATATTTTCCCCCCTGCTGTTGCATTGTATATAGATTTACACTAGACTGACTTCAGGGTTGACAATCTAGACAATATTTCTAAATAAGAGAACAAAACTCAAATACTTAATGTTTCCAATTTTAAGTCCAATTATAAAAACAGTTAATGAGGATGCCATGGTGTTTCTTATTGCTAAGTTGAAGGCCATTTCATCTTCCTCTTAAGTCCTCTAGAACAAAGACGCAAACCTTGCATTTATTATCAGGAAGTAACACAAATGTTAGAAGCTAAGTAATTCAGGTGCTGCCTCTTAAGAAAATCTTGCTTTACTTACAGCCTTAGGAGCCACATATCCACCAGGTGCCATGCCTATCCCTGTGGAGAGTTCAAACAGGTCATTCAGGCCACTGCTGACCACAGCAGGAGTAGGTGAAGGAGCAAAGGTTGCAGGCACTGATGATGGGATGAAGGACTGTCCCACCTGCAGGGAAAAAAAAGGAAGGGGGAAGATCAGGAAGAATAGATTAATAGTCCTTAAAATGTTGCTATATATTTTAGTAGTATTAATAAATCAATAAGAACACACTATAATTATAGTATTTTTAGGAGCTGAATTAGTATATTCTTTGTCCTTTTAATCATCACAGTTATTTTTTCATCACTGATAAGATACACACGCTCTTTAGAAGTTCTATCAAGAGAAAGTGATCAGTAGGATCAGCAACACAGTGATGCAAGATTTTTTCTGTTTGTTTCCAATTTTAGCTTCCATGATTCTGTGCAAAAGGCCTATAGGTACCCTAATGAAGGGGGAGTTTGTTCTTACAGACAGGAGGAGCATCCAACTTAGACAACAGTTCCATTTCCACTTGGGTACAGGCAAGTCTTACTTCCTCTTTTAGGCATAAATATCTCGTAGGACACTCTCCTGGGGGAGATGGATATCACACTCCCCAAACACACTTACGAGGCGAGTCTCACTCTGAGTCCAGGTGATTCAAGTTCTTTCTAGATGACACTAGAGAATAAGAGCATTCTCCAGTCAAGATGGGAGGTTCCATTTCCTTTAGCTCTTTAATGTCAGGAAGACAGAGATCTCTGTAGACACCAGAGCGCCAGTCCCTAAAGATGTCCCTATACCACACATGGTGTATGACCCCAAAGATTCCAAGTATCCCTACACTACTTTCTACTCTTCATGTAGTGCTATAGAGGTTTTGGTGCAGTGCTAGATAGCAGCGGTGGCTGGTCTGAGAATGTGTGCATAGGAAGGCATCAAATGGGGGCAGCGCATCCCATGGTGAAAAAAACGGATGGCACTTACTGCCGGACTTCCTCCAATGCCCCCGCCAAGGTCACTGCCAAGCTGAAAGAGAGAAAGGAGAGAGAGGAGAGAGAGGTAGAGTTCATTTAGCTAAGTACTAGATGCCCATATAGAATCCGTAAATTGTTCTACCAAGTTGCTGGGAATACATGCTATTCACCTTGACTCCCAAAGCCTAAAGAAATTCTAGATTGCAAAGAAATATGTCCTAGGGGAATTTAGTGGTAGTGATGATGTGTGGGAGTTTTGAGAAAATTTGGAAAGAAGATGGAGCTGGGACATCTCAGGGATGTTTCAGATCCAATCTTTCCACTGGGGTACACAGACACACTCAAACAGGACTTAAAGAGTTTACATATTCCAAGAAGCTCTCTCTCCAAGCAGTAATGTTTTGAATATGTTTTATTTTTTCTTTAAAAGGAAATTTAAGGGGGGAAACAAAAAGAAAAGCAAAGAAAAACTAAAATGTGCTTTGATCTACAAAACCTGCTGTCCCACTGAGACAGTGAGAACCAAACAAGTACTGAGCCACTATTTTAAGCTTCAAAAATTATAGGTGGAATAAGAACGATTTTTAGAGTTTAGAACTTTCCTAAGAAAGAAAACAGCTGGATAGGAAGATATCCTACCTGCGGAGGAAGTGGGAAGGCACGCAATGCTTCAAATCTCTCTCACAGTCAATACTACTAAGGAGAAATGCTATAATTTATTTGAGTAGATCATTTAAAGGGAGGCCAACTACTGGAGAATTAGACTAACTTAATTAGCCAGGTAATAGGAAAATAACTCCACATGGTCTTAGTCTTGCCTTTTTCTCCTCAGGGCTCTGGTATAACCCATCCTGAATTCAGTCTTCCATGACAATAGCATTAAAGCAGAACCGAAGCTGAAAACAGATGGCATGAAGAAACCTAAACACACATACACACAACTAATGGTGCTGTTTAAAAAGCAAAACCACTTTTTTTGCTACAGGTTCACATTTGCCTCTTCCTTAGTTCTCACTGTGCATCTAAAATTCCTCTTTGAATCACCAAACGCCTTGTCTGCTCTACAAAACACTGTTTCATTTATTGTCTTCTCCTTTAGTGGTAGAAACTTGGAGATCTTTATGCTGTGGTTGTGTTAAAAAACAAAACTGTATTGGTCTTCAGGACTTGAGAAAGAGGATTTACTTATCTTCTCACTGAACAGATATATAAAGCAGGCTTGCAAAAATCTAAAAAATCATCTGCATTGAAAAATAGTGAGATCTATGACAAAATTCTGTCTCCACCATGACAGAAAATAAGCTGGACAGGTGCTTCACAACTGGCATTCATAAGCACGCTCTGCACTAATAAGCTATGAGGCACGCCAAACCTCAAAGAGCCAACATTCCAGAATCTGGCTCCTGAAGACTACTTAATGGTTGGACACAGGATGAAAATCACATGTGTAAACAAATAAAAAAGTCATCACAGCTAAGAATTTGGATAACCAGAAAAGTATGAAAGCAAAAAGGTATTACACATCTGCTTTCTCCTGGTTATAGAATAGCGTACATCTGTAACATGACATCTGAAAGCATAAAATTTCTTTTATTCAAACAAACACTTATACAATATTCACCGGACACAAGGCACTATGGGGCATGTAAAGATATCAGGTAATGAGGGAAATATATAGATGAATAAGACACAGGCTTAAAATGTCAATACAAAACCATACAGAATATACTGAAGCAAAAAAGAGACGTTCTGAAGGGAAGAGTAGAAGGATAATGAAAAGAAGCTTCAAAGAGGTGGTACTGTGGGAATATAAAAAGCAAAAATGGGGGGGTGTTATTTGTCAAATAGCATAAACAAAGGCTGTCAAAGCACGAATAAAAGCATGATCAGAAGAAGGAGTAGTCCAGTAAGACTGGAGCACAGGGGAGATACGTGTAAAAAGAAAGTCACAGAAAAGAAGTTTGCAAAAGCAGACTGATTAGGAGAGGTCTTTAGTTTTTAATTTCTCCTTAATAAAAACCTGGAGGTTTCTTACAGTAAGATTCAAACTTTCTAAGAGTACTAATAACTACTTAAGTTGTGCTCCATTAACTATGGTCCTCAACCTTAGATACACAACGGAATCGACCAACTGTGTGTTTATAGTGGGAGGATTTAAAAAAACACTGATGCTGGAGTCTCATCCCCAGAGATTTAATTGTTTAAATTAATATTAAATTGTTTAAATTAATAGTGATTTAATTGTTGTGGGGTGTAGCCTGGGCATTAGAATTTTGAAAAGCTCCCCTAGTGATTCTAATGTACAGACAAGGTTGAAAACCACTGCCTTAGAGAATTAACTATTATTTGGAATCAGACAACATTTACCTGTTTGGAAATAACTTTGGAGCCAACTTCTAAATACAAAGGAAGCTAGAACTTGAGGAGAAAGAAAAACCCTTTCTAAGGAAGGGGAGGATGCAAAATGTCTCATTTGTCTTGGTGCTCTGATCTGTTTCATGACGTTCTGATGGGCTTACCCCTTTTCTCCCCAACCACTCTCCTCCCTTCTGGCCAGGCTTACAATCCAAGCTTCAAAGAGATGGAATTCTTTATGGACCTGTTTGGCATTCAATGGCAAGAAAGAAAAAACACACTAGAAGAGAAATAGCAGTTTTATCAAATATGCTAAATTCAGTAAAAGACATTGAGAAGCATCACTCACTGGTGGTGGTATTTCCGAAGGAAATAAATCCCATTTATGGCCCTTATTTTCTGAGATTTCATTCTTATTATCTTTGAGTACTATAGGAATATTATCTTAGTTGGACAAGATCTGAATGTAGGCCCCCCCCATTCTCTTGTCAATTTTATTCAGAACCATGGAAGAAACTGAAAAGCAATCCTGATTCTCCTTTGCTTATGTTCAGTGTATCAGATGCAACTTAGCTTCAACCCAGAATCAAGAACCCTGATCTTACAGGGGCAGGATCCAAAGGTTATTAGAGACATATGGTCAGAAATATAAAGGTCCAGCTAACTGTATACGTCCAGAGAGAAAAGGGAAAGAACAATTTCAACATGTTTTCTAACTAGCAAAACTATAGCTTATTCAGACTTTATTCAGCATCTTCCCTTTTGACTGAAAAAGTTTCTAAGGGAGGTTATCATCCTCCTTTCTGAAAATATGCTAAAAGTGATAGGCAAGATAGGGAGATGTCACAAGGATGGGAGCCAACTACCCAACGAGTGGCCTATCCTATCAACAATGACAAGAAGGATGATGAAGATAGCAAGAAAAAAAGAAAGCTGGAAAGCTGAACAAAACACAGGAAAGTTGTTACCATGTTGGCCTGAACCAGCTATTACCATTTCAGTTAGTTCACTTGCTGGTATTAGCTGGAGTCAGACAAGATTCATCTGCTTGGTATTACTTACCAGGTAGCGTACCAAATCAGTCAAATGAGGACTTGCAAAAATTCAGTGATATCTGTTATCCCGTGAGCTGGTGGGAGCCAAGTGAAAAGGGCTAGGTGTGCAGAGCACGGTTCTAATCTCAATCTCAGATGTCCAGATACTGGGTTTTAAGTGGCTCTTGGAGCTGTCCACTTCCCACTGTTCCCAGGATTGCCTTACTGAGGCTGCCATTCTCTCCATGAAGGAAATAATGTCAACTACAGGCCAACTAAATCGGAATTCAGGAAGATGAGGAAGGAGAACTGACAATTTCAGGAAAAGAATATTTCAAATGCTGAAGATTGAGCAGAATTTTCCTAAAGGTCTGTAGCTGATACCCAAGTCCAAATTTTTTGCTAGTGGTATTGTGCCCCCAGTTCCCAATCTAAATCATAGCAGTCGTAGTCATTAAATGACACTGAGAATACTACTACTATTTGGTTGCTGCCAAAGAATGGCCACTTTACCAAGCCCAAAGTAGTGCTGAACTGAGCTCAGTTCATGCTGAACTACGTAATAATGTGTCGTTGCACTGTTAATTCACTAACTGGATGGGAAGCAGGGATTTCATGGTGACTTACTGTAACTTATGAGCTAAAGAGATTTCAGCATGGTTACATGAGCTCTGCTGCAGAGCCAGGTTGAGCCAAAAGTTTGAGAGCTGAGTCTGCAAACAGCTCTAATTCAGGTAGATACCAAAAGGCAACACTGTCATCCAACTGGCAATATGCTAAAATAGCACAAATACAGAGAGATCTCAAGACTGAGGTTCTGTAAGGGAACAAGTCTGCCTGACTCCAAGAAAAGAAAAAAAAGTCTTTTATAAAACAATATCAATTGAGATGGCCACTAAGTGGACTAAAAAAAAAAAAAAATCCCACAAATGATCACAATGACCAATCTGGGTTAGCCCCTTGAGGTACATCTAAGCAGTCAAAAGTATCCCCACCCGCTTCTAAAACCGTGCAGCTGTCTGAGTATCTGAAGACAGTCCCTTAATCAGAGGTGTAGACCTTAAACTCAGACGTTTCTTTGCTCCTGTCTAGAGTTGTTACCTCTTTTATTTGATGCTTTCCAGACCTGATTTAATTGAAGGGAGTCTAAGGAACGCTTTAGGTCATTTAACTTACCAATAGCTCTGTTAGTCAGGAGTCAAAATGAGTGATGTAAAAATAGGATACAGTGACTCCCATCACAAACAATAAAACTGATACCAAAGTCCTACTGGTGTCAAAAACATCAATCTGTGTTTTTCCTGTCAGGGTTTTAGATTTTAGAAGGTACACACCATCTCCTATGTAGTTCAATATGGTTCACAGCTGTTGGGTTGCAAATTTTAAGTTGATCTTCAAAAACCTCTTCAGAAAAGCATCATAAAATATAACTAATCAAATTGGTGAAAAGAATCCACAACCATGCAAAAGCTGTTGAACAAACTGATGGCTGAGAACAGACGATGTGGAATAGCGTAAATAAGCTGAGATCATACAAAATCATCCGAAGACTCCTCAACTTGAAGGAAAAGAACGCCTCTCGACGGAAAAGTCGGAGGATGTAACAGACTGCTTCCTGAGATGGGACAGGGAACAGAACGTGACAAACAGCCCTCAAAATGGCCATGACTGGTTTCTTGGGTCAGACGGAGCTCAGCACTGAATACAGTAAACGTGCACAGAAGCGGCTCCACACCATGTCTCGTTCTCCTTTGCAGCACTTACCACCTGACTGGATACTGTTTGTCATCCGTCTCTCCCCACTAGAACACAAGCTTAGCAGGACTTGTCACAACTGCATTTTCAGTACACAGAATACAGCCTGACATAGAATAAGTACTCAAATATTTATTGAGTGAATGAATGTTTTACTAACCATATAAACAGGGCTATTGGCAATATTATTTCCTCGGGAGACAATTTTGAAACGAATCATTTTATTGGACAAAACTATCACAGAATGGACAGAAGGCTGACAAAATCGTTTCACCAACTGACCTAGAGCACCCTCTCTGCAGCGACATTGCCAACACAGATGAATAGAACCAACTGGGGAAAAGAGGCCCCACCCCCTACCCCAAGGCCAAAAGCCTTTTCTAGAGAGGAAGTGTATTGTCTAAGCAGTTTTGATAGCCAGTGTTCAGCGGAAGAATACCCTGTGCATCATTTATTTGCCCTGGAAGTACTAGTGCTTTATATCACCGTTCCCTACCAAATAGATGGGAAGATGTGATTTCGTGGTAGTACTCCAAAGAGGGTAAGATGAACGATCTTGCTCCTTTTGCTGCAGAGAGATGTATGAACTTACTTAGTCCCTGTTTTCGTGAATGAATCCACTTCTACAGCACTTCTCAACCTTTCATGTGCCTTCTAGTGGCACACTAGCCCAAACTCATACACCCAGGGCACCTGGGAAGGTACGGCATGGAGAGGCTTTGGGCAAACAAGCCTTATACTTTATCTTAAAAGTTCATGCCATTTTACATTCTAAGCCTTAACACATCAGTGTTTAGTCTGTGTTTACATGCTTATCATCAAGCAAGGCTGACACTACAAGATAATGAGCCAAGTTTCTCCTGTAGCTTTAAATGCACCCTGCACCCTGTGTACAACAGGGACTCTGTACCCCAGTTTGAGAAGGACCAAAGTTAGTGAGACTGGACTTTATTCCAGATGACAATAACAAACAAACTGGAGGAATCACAGGATAGTAGAAAGAGGATAAACTGTGAAGTTTTAAAAAAGTCCTGGGTTCAAATCCTGACTTTGGGACTTACTTGCTATGCGACCTTCAGTTTTCTGTAAAAGAGGGCCCAAAACCAATAACTTTGCAAAATTATTTTAAGGATTAGAAATTATGAAAGTTCTAGCACAGAGGCTAGCACAGAAATAGGCATTCAATATCTGGTAATTATTACCAAAACTGCCTGAGGCCAGCCTTGACTAAATTTATGCACTGACAAAAAGAGAGCGGTTACAGAAGCCACAGTGAAGAATTTACCAGGCAAAATTGGGCTATAATCTACAAAGACCTCTCTATAATACCACCAACTCTAAAACCTAAGGCTTTAAACCACTGCAAATCTTTCCCAAAGGAAGAAATGCAAAGATACAAAACTAGTAAGCACAACGGATCTCCCATGAGCTAAAAAAACCCTCAAAATTATTACTAAAATAGCTCATGACAAAATATCTGACAGGTAAAAACCTGTAAGAAACAGGGTGGGAGGTTTTGAAAAACATACACTGGACTCAGGAAAAGGCAGTTTCTCCTCTATTCCACTGCATTCCAGCTGGGTACACTGAGAGCACATTTCTCTGGCAGGAAACTCTTCATCAGTATAGAGAAAAGGCACTCTGGACAAGGCTTCCTTTCCATTTTTGATGCACAATAGCATCATTTATCTAAATAGAATACCGCACAGCACCTTGGATGAACAAAAAGCCATAATTTAACCAAGGCCTCTGATGTCAGCCTGGAAGTAAAGGCAATAAATAATAGAGATTCAATTATTACTTTAGTGATCCTCACAGATGTTAGACTCATTAGCACATGGTGTACCTTTGTAACACGTATGCAAGAGTTATGCACATGGGCATCAGGTCACTTCCTACATTACACCAACTCAGAAGGATTTGCACTGTCAGGAAAGTCACACTACCCAGAATGAGCAGTTTCTTAGATTCAGTATCAAAGGCATCAGAAGACACATATATGGCTTCTAAAACAAAGAAACAAGACCTCCAAATAACCACTGTTGCAAGCCTTCAACTAAAGAGTACACTATCACGCTCTACATGTAGAACAGAGCAACCATGTAAGTTTTACCATCTGAATTCATTCCACATCAAGGAAACAGTTAAGTTTATACTAACAGAAGGGGGAAACTATCTGGAGAATTCAAGCAAAACAGAATACACTAAAAAAAAAAAAAAGGGGGGGGAACCAGAAACTAAGGATGGGGATATTCCAGTAAGGAGACTGAAAAGAATATGTAGGAAATCCATTGATTTGCATCCTGTGAAGAAGCATTCCATTGTTAAAATCTGAAGCTCTGCCTAAATCAATGATTTGCAATGATTTGTACCTGCCTCCAAAAAAAAACAAGGCATCTAAGAATCACCTGGGAGGCATGGTGTGCACGTTTCCTTTACATCACTGCCTCCTCACTCTTCTTACAGTTGTTCTAAGTAACTGTTACTTATGGAAGAAGTGTGCAGCCTTCAGGTATGTTGTGGCAAAAAATAATAATGCATACATAAATTGATAACTATTTCCCGAATGACAATTCTACAAAAAAGTCACAACTCACTAAGTCTGAAAATTTCAAAAGTGCAATAATGAAAGAGGGTGAACAAATCTAACAGGAGGATCAGCAGGATATGAAAAAGGGAAGACAATATCCTCTAGTGAATATCAAGTTTTAGGACAGAGAAATAGGAAATGGGTAGACAACTCAAAATACAAAATAATTTTCAGTCTCCAATTACAGAAAGTGAGCAAGGGTAAAAAGAACCCTGGGACTGAGCATCTAAATCTAAATTGGTCAAATTTAACTTCTGGCCAATTTCTGACAGGCTGGATCACCTAACAGCAAATCAGAAAGGAAAAATGTTCTGAGGGGGAAGAACAAAAATAAAGTCAGGGAGGTCTGTTTTTGTAGGAGGTGCCTAAAAGGCTCACCAGAATACAATTCTTCTGTGGAAATGACTATCTTGGCTTAGAGATCAATTTTTAACATCTCTACCTAACTCTATTTGGAACTTCATTTGGCTCAATCTTCTCAACTTTGGCTGCAAATTAAAATAACCTGGGTATCTTTCTAAAAATACCAATGTCTAGGTCCTATCTCCCAGAAATTCTGCTTAATTGCCCAAGGGTTGGGCCCAAATACTTGCAGTCTTTTTTTTTTAGTATGGTAATCATGTGAGACTAATTATGCAGCTAGAGTTGAGAACCACAAAGCTTGGAATAAAAGGTAAGTAGCTACCATGCTTCATCAGCAGCACACCACTGACCTCTACAGGTAAGGTTCTTTAGAAACCAACGAGAAAAGCAGCAGAAACAGTCTACAGGCCTTGTCGGCAGCCCTTCTGAAATGAACACTAAAGTACCTCTATGATGCTAGCCAGACAACCACATAACTCTAATCTAGGCCATATTTTAAACAGGAGTCTAGGTCAAATTCTACCACTCTTAGCAACACTGTTCTTCCTAGAGACTAAAAGAAAGACCTTTAACAAAATAATTTCAAGAGTTTCTTGCCCTCCCTCAATTTGGGGCAGAGGAGGAGTCCTCTTTCCAGGAGTGTGTTTACTACTGAAGCAAAGAGAAAAACGCATCTGAGTTCACCAAAAGCTATAGTTCACACACCAAACAGAAGTGGTTCACAACAGTCACAGATATTCCATGTTGTTACGTGCAAAATGTGGTCCCGAGAGCTTGTTAGAAATGTGGACTCCCAGGTGTCACCTAGACCAACTAAATCAGAACCTGTCTTGTATAAGATTTCCAGGAGATTTAAATGCACATTACAGTTTGAGAAGCACTGCTGTAAGGCAGGATTCATTCAGGAAATGGTACCATCCATATAGATCGAGTGAAAACCTTGAGGACTCTTTTTCTCTTTAAATTAGATAATTTACGCAAGAACTATAAAAAGCATTTTAAAAATGGCATAGTCTACTGCTGCCTTAGCAACTCCTCTTCCACAAAGCCAGATTTAAGCCTTCCTTGTGATGTTCTCTTAAAAGAAATCTTGGTTCTCTGAGCGAGGACACATTTAACCACATATAGATCCAAAGCAAAAGGAAGGGCTTTTACTCCTTCTCATTTTGATTCCTGGGATATATTTTTATCACAGACTAAGTTGAAGAAAACTGCATGTAAACACTTTCTGGGGCTACACATTTTAAATCTCAAAGTCAGAAAAAGCTAAACTTTAGAGTTACACAGGCACATTAGTGGACGTACACAGCAAAGGTTCTATAGTATTTAGAAATCCAGTTGGAAAAACAACTTACTCCCCACCAAAAAGAACACCCTTTACAAAAAAGAAAAAGAAAAAGGCCCATGTGTGACTTTGACTTCTACAATCTAAGAAAGTTCTATAGTTTTTCTATCTGAAGGATACTTGTGGGAATTCTAACAGATGACTGGAGAGCCATGTAAAACACAAGTAGAAAACTCACTGGTGTTAAGGGCCAGTAGGAGCTAATACAAAGCCAAATGGAAATCTCTCTCTTTCCTTCCATACTAAAGTGGGTCAGGAAACAAAGGCGTAGAATCCTGGGCCAGGCAAACTCAAAATATAGGGCATCCTTCTCCCCTCCATCCTTCAAACTTAATTTCTTTGTCATTCTCAGGTTCAAGGAGTCCATCATGTCGTACGCTTCCAGGGAAATGAATAACTAGAGTTGTTAAGGCATAAACCTGAGGAGGATGTAACATTTAACTTATGGTTGACACGTTGACAGAGTTATTTCAATATTTAAAGGGATTTCTGGGAGTCTTCAAGAATATTTCAACATTCGTGAGCCTCCTGAGTCTATAAGGAAGCTATAAGGCAATGCAGAATGACCTGAGAAACTATTCTTCTTACATAATCAGTCAACTCCATTCATTAAAGATACAAATATGAAAAACAAACATTTATATGTCTGTGCTCACTTGGGAATGCTCACTTGTGTCACTATAAGCTGGAGTCCAGAGCTTGGTCAGTGTACAGACTCTCGAAGCAGTGACTTTCCTTTAGTAAAATGTACAACCCACAGAGATACGACCATAAGCCTATCTCCTTAGACTCTGTGCCAGCCAAAAAGTAAATGTACCTGTACGGGCTGGCAGAAATCCCAGACATAATACTGCTCATAAAGTAGAAGAGAAAATGCCAGTGTGTATAGCTAAAAGTAAGGTTGTTCTATTTATGAAATCTCTGAGAACATATAATTTCCTATCCATGGCATTTACCTTCCACTTTCTGATGTTGGGAAACATCAGTTTATTTGACATCTTTATAGTTATCAGGTTGACAAACAGCTTTTTGCATGTGTCTAAAAGAGCCCCCTAACCCCACCACAGTTAAGGACCTAGTTTGCAGGGAGCAATATGATGAGACCTGTGACTTTTCTGGCCTTCTCTACACAGATGGAAAGTCATCCTTAATATTTCTCACTTATCTTATACAGCAACAAAAACTAATTTCAGTTCCCACTGGTGGCACATATTCACAGATACTCTGGACTTTGGAGCCTTTTAGTATTAGAATCCTGGAAGCTAATTAAATTGGAAGTATGACAGGGGGTGGGGGAAGAAGGGGAAAAAAGAACCGACCAAGCAGTACTTCCCAAATGCAATAAAGGTACATTTTTTACACAAATGCCTGCCTCAAAAACCTTTCAGAATTAGACAGGGCACAGCCAATAATATATAAAAAAAGACAAACGTTTGAAAGCCTCAAAATAGGATGACCTCTATGAGGTCATTTAAATGCTGTTCAGGTCAAAAGGTGAATTACAGGGGCTATCCAGAGTTAAGAAGCAGGAGCAATAACAAGCTCTGGAAAGGATACTGAACATTAAGATTGCTGAACAATAGGTTGGTTAAACATCAAAAGTTCTATTTAGAGGCAGAATAACAGAATAAACCTATACACTTTCAGACATACCCCATACCAACAACGGACAGTATCAATTAATTGTCTAAAGACAGATAATCCTGTCCCTTATCAAAGGACATGACGCTGCTCATCAAGGAAAGATCTAGGTCTAAAAAGCTGAATTATACAAAGTTCTTTGGCATATCAAGAATTAAAAATAATCAAAAGAAAGGAAGAAAATGCTTACCAGACTATCCAGTCCTCCTCCCAAGAGATCCACTGCTCCCATTTGCATGGAGGATACCTGTGGCACATTGACTGGGGGACCAAGGTCAAGGTTTAAAAGGTCCCCCAGAAGGTCACCTTGAGAGGGGATAACCTGAGGCTGTTCCAGGTTGGTGGCAGTGGTGGTGCCAACAGGGCTGTCACCTGCATCAGTGCTGCAGTCACACACACAAAGAGGGGAAAAGAGAAAAGTCAGTTTCATCCAGGACATAATAACAAGGTTAACAAGTGAATGTCAGATATATAAAACCAAGGAAGAATTAAAAAAAAAAAAAACAAAGGAAGAAAAAAACCCTCTTATTTTATAATCATTTGTTGATGTATATGAAGAGATGATAGCAATCCTTGTTTTTATCAAAATACAATTGCTAAAATGAAAATAAATGTATAATATATAACCACATGAGTCAGTCAATTTTATTGAGCACTCACTCTATGAGGAAGCACCATAATGAGAATTTGGGGGAAATATTAAAAACAAAAAAAAAGGAAATATATTTCCTGTCCTCAAATAACTTACACTCTTAACATTAGCTATCTTTACTCATCAGGAGAATTAAAACTACAATGAGATACTGCCACACATCTATACCAGAATGGCTAAAATTAAAATGACTGACAAAACCAAGTGCTGCTGAGGATGTGGATCACTTCGAAGTCTTACACATTGCTGGAAGGAGTGTACATCGGACAAATCACTTGGGAAAACCGGCAGTGTCTCCTATAGCTAAATATCCATCTATTCTATGACCCAGCAATCCTACTGCTAGGCGTATACACAAGAGAAATGAGTGAAGTCTACCGAAAGACATATACAAGAATACTCACAGCAGCTTTATCCATAAAGAGCCCTACACTGGAAACAACCCAAAGGTACATCATCAGGAGAAGACATAAACAAACTGTGGCATATTCAGGCAATGGGAAAGCATATACTGATAAACAGGAACACACAACTGATAACACAACATCAATTAGTCTTACAGACATTATGTTGCACGAAAGAAGCCAGATACAGAAAAGTAAATACCGTGTGGTTCTATTTACGTGATGTTCAAGAAGAGGCAAAACTAATCTTTAGTAGTAAAAGTCAAAACAGTGGTTCTCTCTGGAGAGTGAGTATTAACAGCAAAGTGGCATGAGGAATCTTCTAGGGTGCTGAAAATATCCTGTATCTGACCAGAGTGGTGGTTATATGAGTGAGAGTGTGTGTGTGTGTGTGTGTGTGTATGTAAAAAAATCTATTGAGCTATAAATATTAGTGCATCATTAATACTAAGATTATCATCAATGATATATCAATTTAAAAAGTGAAAAAAAAATCCTATGAAGAAAATTCCAGGCTCAGATAGCTTCTCTGTGAATTCTTCCAAACATTTAAGAAAAAAGTAAAACCAATCTTAGATAAACTTTAAAAGAGACTAGAGAATGGCAATTAAGAAAATCTGAAAGTAGTTCAAACTGCTTATTGAATATTAACAAATTATTTCTAATTTTGTTAGGTTTGATAGTATATTGTGATTTTTTAAAAAGTCCTTATATATTAGAGATAGCAAGTAAAGTACTTACAGACAAAATGATAGGAGGTCTGGGATTTGATTTAAAATATTACAGCTCCCTTAAAAAATTATGGGGGTGATAAACGAAACAAAACTGGCCAACAATGATAAGTGTTGAAGCTGAGTGATGAGTATACGTGAGTTTGTTATACTATTCTATCTTGCATGTTTTCTAAGATTTATATAATAAAACGTAAAAAGAAAAAAAAAACCACTGTAAAAATTCCATTAATAAACAAATGTTTTCTTAAAAAAAACCCAAACAACCTAGGTAGGTTTTGACAACCCTAAACATAAAGGACAAAGAAGAATGAAGACTCAAACTCAGAGAATAAACAAACAAAAGCTAAGACGCAAAAGATTAGAGTGCTCCTTATAATCTTTTTAAAGGAATCTGGAGGGATGATGAGAAAAATAATATGCTGTTTCTAATTGTTAAGTTTCAAGTACGAAAAACAAGTAGAGAGCTCCAAGAGACAGCTAGGACAAGGGACTGGCAGTCAGAGTCGGAGAGGTAAACTTGGGCAGGAATTTCAATGCACATCTCAGGTGAAATCAGCAGAGCAACACGGGGGTGTGGTGCTAAGAGCAGGGGAGTCCAGAATAAGAAGACTGAGATCAAGTGTTGGCTCCACTAATTACGAGTTGTATGATCTTCCGCAAGTGACAACTTCAATGAGACAAAGTTTCTTCATCAATAAAATAACAATGTCACCAAAACACAAGGTTCTATTTTAGGGAGGATCAAATGACAACGTGGTGTAAACTGTAATACATCAGCAGTAGCTATGTTTAGTAGATAACCTAACGGAATAGAGAACCACAGAAAGAGAAAGTTCAGAATGAACCTTGTGATATAACCAAGATTAATGATCAGAGAAGAGAATGAACGCAGAACTGCAAAGATTAAAGAGAGAAAAACAATCTAAGAAACATGACATAGGAGGAAAATGTGTCAAGGAAGCCAAGATAAGAAGTATTGGGGGGGTGGGGATATAGCCAAAAATCAATAAAGAAGTCAAAAGGGGAAGCAATTTCATATACAGCTGGCAAAAAATACATGAAATCTCCATTAAGAGCATCCTCTGGGGGCCAGCGCTATGGCTGAGTGGTTAAGTTCTTGCACTCTGCTTCAGCAGCCCAGGGTTGTCAGTTCAGATCCTGGGCGCAGACATGGCACCGCTTGTCAGGCCATGCTGAGGTGGTGTCCCACATAGGACAACCAGAGGCGCTCACAACTAGAATATACAACTATGTACTGGGGGGCTTTGGGGGGGGGGAGGGGGAGGAGGAGGGGGAGGAGGGGGAGGAGGGGGAGGGGGAGGGGGAGGAGGAGGAGGAGGCGGCGGCGGCGGAGGAGGCGGAGGAGGCGGAGGCGGAGGAGGAGGAGGAGGCGGAGGAGGCGGAGAAGGAGAAGAAGAAGAAAAAGAAGAAGAAAGATTGGCAACAGACGTTAGCTCAGGTGTCAATCTTTAAAAAAAAAAGTATTTTCTGCACAAGAAATTCTATCATCATATGACATGTGCCATTTAGGAAGTATGAGAGAACACATGATGAGAAAAATAATATGTTGGCCTGGTGGCGCAGTGGTTAAGTTTGCATGCTCTGCTTTGGCGGCCTGGGGTTCGCCAGTTCAGATCCCAGCCGTGGACCTAGCACCCATATCAAGCCATGCTGTGGCAGGCATCCCACATATAAAATGAAGGAAGATGGGCACGGATGTTGGCTCAGGGCCAGTCTTCCTCAGCAAAAAGAAGAGGACTGGCAGCGGATGTTAGTTCAGGTCTAACCCTCCTCCTCAAAAAAGAAAAAGGCACTTCTCCCTTGCCGAGGTGATTTTAAAAGGCCTAGTGAAGGAAGCTCTTTTAAACCTCCAGAAGAAGCAGAGTAAAGTTTCACAGTTTTGCTGTGTTTCTCGGCAGAGGCCTATCACTGATTAAGCTTGTGCTGCAGAAGAGAGCTACGTAATGTCAGTATATTTGCTCTTTGTGGCAATATATCATCCTTATTTATTTCAAAGGGAATTTTTCTACATTTGTATTTGCTTTAAAAACACAAAACAAGCAGAAATGAACCAAAAAGAGGTTATCCAAAAAGGAACTATATAAGGAATTGTGAAGGTAACAAATTAAAGACTAATTAATCAGCTAAAGACCTTATGTAAGCGATTGTGTTTCTTTTTACACAGTTCAAACATTGGTTCGTTTCCTGTGTTCTAGAAAGAGTTGTTTTTGTTTGCTGATTTGTTTCACTTTTCCCCTTCCATTTGAGGGTCAAAAGTTATCAGGAGAAAGGTGATTTAAACAGCATATAAATATGGTTACAGAGGCAAGTTACGACAGAAAATCCGTATCTATTATCAAAACTTGAAGCACAGATTGGGAGCTGTACTTAGAAGTTAAATGGTCATATCTAGAGACTGTTAAATATGCTCGCCTATAAGGAGAAACATCCTGTTATTACAAGGCATAACCCTTATGAAGCCAGAAGCCTCCTCTGGATGAAAATCACAGCACTTGCCCTCAAACCAAAGATTCGACTCAATTAAAGGCTAATAAATTAATAATTATTTTACTGGGTATTGCCCTTTCATTTTTGTTTGTCTGTGCCTGCAGTCTATTTAAATAGAGCCTAGAATGTTGACTACGCTAATTTGTAAAGCAATAATCCTATCCTCTGGCTACTCGTGAACCACTTAAACAGCAATACAGGTTAGACAATGGTCCGAGACACTCATTGATGAAGTGCAATTACTCTAACCCTTCTGGGATCAAATTCTACTTAGATTTAAAGTTTATTATAATTAATGAAGGAAGGAGATTCTGAAAAGATTCCAAGATACTCATTGTAAGAGTTTATTAGAGTACTGTTCCTCCCAAATCAATATTTTAAAACAGCTAAAAAGCATGAGTTTCACGTTACTTGAGAGCCTGTTCATAAGACAATTTCCTTACTGATACGATCAATGTAATTTGGTAAAAAAGGAAGGTGACTAGAAAACTATGTTCACACAGAATCTAGAGTGCTTCTATAAAACAATCCTGCAAATATTACTTCATTAACAGCTTTACAGCATAAGACAAACAGTATCTGCTAACTTTATCCATAAGTTTCAACAAAGTTACAGTAAAGGATAAAGACAGCTAAGTATACTTACAGGCTTTTTTCCAAGTTTTCAACTCTGGGAACATTTCTAGCCTCATCTTACTGGAGACTTAGGCAACTTTCACACTATTAGTTTTTAGGAGGTCTTCACCACAATTTTCTAAAGCCATAATCTTACCTACTCCCTAATTAGAACACAGAGGGGCCTTTTACCCATTGCGTGTATGACCACTGGTATTCAGATGGAGCCCCCAGGGCAGTACAGTAGGTTTTCAAAATGCATAGCAAGTTCTCTTCTAGGCTATAAAAGCATGAGGAAAACCAACTCTGTCTAACCAGAGTCACTTCTCAATCAAACCGACTTCCCCTGCTTACCTCCCATGATGTATGGGCAAGTGTTTGCGATGGATTCCATGACTTCCTTCCACAAAAGCATTGGGAGGCTTATGGTACACAGAAGCCAAAGAACCAATGTGGCAGATAAGCTCATCCAGCAGAGTTGGCTCAATAAGATCCGTCTCCTCAGAGATCAGTGGCTTCTCAGACAAGACTACTTCTTTGGCTGTGACAGGGTCCGTTGAGAGAAGACGCCAATAAATATAGCCCCGGTCTCGAAGGTCAGGATTATCAGAATCCTAATGAAAAGGTAAAGGCAAGAAGGTTTTTTCCTCCATACAGAAACCCAACTGCTAGATTTATTATCAAGGCAACGCTGTAGTGAATTATGCAGAGTTGGCGGTTAAGAAGATATTTAGACTTGATATAGTTTTAGTACAGTCATAATTCTGTAATCTCTAATGTTTCGAAGAATTTAAATATACAGTAAATTGAGATGGGTTAGTCCTAAGACTCAAATTCAAAGGGAAGTTGGGAAAAGGAAAATAAAGTTTGATCCAGTAAAAATTAACTGCTTGAGATGGCCTTGGAATATAAAAACAAAGTTTTTTAACTGCTATAAACATTAGGATTATTCATGAAATGTATCTTAAATATATTTCACACACACCTTCTTTTTTCATTCAAATATTTATTAAGCATCACCTATGGAGACACTGACTAGCCCCTGGAAATAAAGAGAGAATGCACAGTGCCTGACTTTTCTGAGCCCACAGAGTATTACTCGTGATAGTGTGAGAGATACTATTATCTAAATAATAAAAAACTGTTAAAGAGAGCATGTAACTAAGTGCTTGCAAAAGGGGAGACACTTGAATTTAGTGGTCTTGCTTTTTCGTGGTGGTTTTAAAATAATTTTATACATGCTCAAGGCTAAAATAAACTTATTATCAGTGCCATATCACAATTTAGAAATGTATAATATAAAAGGAAGTCTCCCCCAATCATCCAACCCTTCCCCAACTTAACTCCCAATCCCCAAAACAGCCATATTAACAGTGTGGTATATATCTTTCCAGACAGCTCCCACACATGCATACGTTTATTTTATACAAAACTAGTGTCCTATTATACATATTGCTTTGCAAGTTGCTTTCCATATTGGCATATCCAGCTGCAGTTTTCCACTGTATACGCAGCACTGCATCATTATTTTACTAGTGCCCTATGGATGGACAATGAGCTTGTTGCCTCCTTCTCCCTCCTTCCTACCTTTTCTTCTTTCTTTTTTTCAAAGATTGGCACCTCAGCTAACATCTGTTGCCAATCTTTTTTTTTTCTTCCACTTCTCCCAAAAGCCCCCCAGTACAAAGTTGTTTATTCTACTTGTAGGTCCTTCTGGTTGTGCTATGTGGGACTCCACCTTAGCATGGCCTGATGAGCCATGCTAGGTCTGCGCCCAGGATCCAAACCAGTGAAACCCCGGGCCACCAAAGAGGAGCGTGCGAACTTGGGCACAGGGCCGGCCCCTATTTATTATTTCTTTATTGTTGTGATCATTACAAAGTAGCGATAAATATCCTGGTATCTACCTCTCAGAGTATGTCTATATGATGGCATTACTTATGCATGAGTTGTTCCAGTGGTATCATGTTATTAAAGGCAACAATAAGTCCATTTCCAATTCTGTAGTTAATACACACATACAAAAATATTTTCTTTAAACTAGGCCAATCTGAGGGCTTCCACGTGAGTTTCTAAGTAAGCAGATGAACTGTTTCATGATGTAGCCACTTAAGGCACTTATCATTCAGCTCAATACCAGCAGTGACCCCTGATGGTTTTGACTACATGGTTTTAAATGGTTTTTCTTAGTTACATTTTATTTAATTTTCACTCATAATGAACTGCTGGTTGAAGACAAAAAAGCATAAAGTATACTGAGATATACACAGCAAGTTAATACAGTATAAAAATGATAAGTTTTACCTCAAGATAATCTTTATCACATTCATAGGTTGTATTATTAATAGAAATGAATACATATATGCTCTATATAGCATATCAAAATGTTTGTGGTATTTAAAAGGCAAGGGTTAAAAAAGGAAACAGTGACAATATCCAATGTAGATGATTTCGTATTGCTTTGCTTTGTTTTGGGAGGGTGAATGTGCTCCTGAGGGAGTGTTTATAAATAGCAGCCTGAAACCTCCTCACTTAGATTCTCTTTTGGAAACAAAGCTTAAAAAAAACACAAGCAAGTTGATTTTTTAAAAGAGCAGAATACAAGTATCTCAAAATATCAGGTCATGAAAGCAATCCCAACCCAGCTCTTATTGATATATAAATTAAAAGTTAAATTTTAATATATATATTCAGTCCCCAAAGCACATCATTTAAAATTTGTAGACTAACTATGCTTTTTATTTCACAATTAAAATAAACACTGCACATCACCTAACTGGGAAAATTCCATTATTGTTAAGGTAGAAAATAAACTTAATAATGTAGTTTAATAATATACTGATAAATACTTTTTACTTCAAATTATTTCTCTCATATATCATGCACATACTTAACCAAACAGCAAAAAAAAAAACAATTCTTGTGGGGATTCACAAAGTTATATACTTCCACGAAAAAAATTTATGAGTCCCCCCAACAAATTCAAAACACTAATATGGCAAACTGCTGGAGACAGAATCACTGGATCAAAGAGTAGACACACTGTAAATGTTAACAGAGACTGACTTAAAAAAACTGTCCTAGGAGGAATGAGCACAAATTTTCCAAGTCTGATAGTCAAGAGTGGGCAAGGATCTCTACTGCTGGAACTCTGCTGTTCTGAGGGGGGATTCGCCGGGCCTACTATAAGCATCTTCACCGCCTCACTATTCACATGGAGGAAACAGCAAATCAGGCTCAGTCGAGACTTGTGACAAGAAAACCACCTTTTTATGTTTTAGGGTGACATTACATGTTTGGTGACTTAGAAAATTTGGTTTTGGATCTACTGTACTGCTAGCCCCATAGGACCTCATCAGGATCTCAAGAAAATGGTATATTTCTAAAAATCTGAGAGCTTGCAAAACAATTCTTGCCAGGCAAGCTCTAAAACAGTAATTCTTAAACTATAATGTGCATCAACATTTCAACACACAAGGAGAGCCACTAAAAGTGCAGATTCCAGGGCCAAATCACAGAGATACTGATTCATTATGTCAGAAGTAGGGCCCAAGGATTATTTTTTTTCTAAGTAATTTTATTGGGATTATAATAGTTTATAACATCGTGTAATTTCAAGTGTACGTTATTGTTTATCAATTTCCTGAATACACTTCATCGTGGTGCTCACCCCCCCTCTTTTTTTTCCCTAAGTAATTTTACTGGGATTATAATGGTTTATAAGATTGTGTAATGAGGAATTAGTATGTTTAACAAGAAGCACACGTGCTTTTGATGATGGTGGTCGCTAGTTCATAGAAAAACTAAGATGAAAACTTATCTTCCACGTACTAAAAATGATAATTACTAAACTCTGGACACTTCTGTGTATATTCTTTGCTAATTCCTCTATAACTATGAAAGCAAAAAAGACAAACCTTTAAAATGAAGCCATGGATTCAAGGGTTGATTTTCTTTCCCCCTAAGAGTATTTCTAATTATACTACCATTTTATTTAAAATTAGAAGCACAAAGATTTCACTACACTCACAGAATTGTCAGCACAGGTAAAGAATAGTATTAACTGACTCTATTGCAGAGATAGGGGAACAGCAGTATTGAAGAGAAATTTGCTCGGTTGTGTTCTGAACCAGTGGACGTGGCAGACGCAGGATCCTACCACTCAATTCAAATTAACACAGTTCAGCAGATCACACTGCCCTCAACTTAAATTGGTACTTACAGCCAAAAATATTAGGTTCTTATTTCACAAAGTTGAGAAAAAATTCCCAGAGAAAACTCCCAGTGGAAAAGATTTATATGAAAGTGTTTGTTCTTTTACGTTAACTCCTCAGATCTCATTAGTTGGACAGAAAAGGCAAGCCTAGAGAAACTGCTTAATAATTATTTATAGCCAGGTATGAATTAATCATCCACGATGATCTTAAAACTACTAAGTTCACTTATACATACTGGCTTATGCACAGTAGTGCTTCAGGCAGGGAAAGCAGGGAATGGGTGTCCTCAAAGCCATGCTTCACCGTCAGACTAGAGAGCAGCATAGCATCGTGGATAAGGGCAAAGATCCTGTAAGCCAGGCTGCCTGGGTTTGAGTCCTAGCTCTGCCCCATACTAAGTGGGCCTCTCCATATTTCAGTTGCCTCATCTATAAAATAGGAATAGTAAGAGTAGCAATCCTTATGGAGATTGAGTTAATATGTAAAGAGCTTGCTAGAAGGCCTGGTACGTAGTAAGTACTATACAAATGATTGTTGTTATTAAGATTCTATACTAGTCCTTGTACAGAAAGTCTTGAATCAGGAATGTCTGATGGTTTATTTATATCCTGCCCTGTTCTAGAAAAGGATTTAGCAAAGCTTACAAAAATGCATCTAAGGCTAGAGAACATAAATGAGAACTAGAGGCAGAAAAATGCATGCCACAATGATCTACGCATTTTCTACAGGAGATTCTTAAATTCAATTCTAAAACTTTCAAACAACTGATATGAGAAAGAAGTCTAGTCAGGTAAGCCACTCAGAGGGGCAGTTAATTACACACCATTGTACAAGAGAATCCAAAATTGGTTGGGAACTTTTTTGATGGGGTCTCATAAAGAAAAAAAACATATAATGACATAAGCAATGACTTCGACAACAGACCCAAATAGGATAGTTTCTCATGACAACCCTTACCACAGGAACATGTTATCAGTGTAATTCAGGAAAAGCAATTCTATTAAGGGTCAAATAAAACTCAGTCTAGATACACAGCTCTCTACTAATCTGGCTTGATTCAGTGATGAATTTCAACTATCTGTAAGAACAGAGAGTCCTTGCATCCTTTTAAGCAATCCTCCGTAAACACTTTCTCTCAGGCAAATTTAGATAAATACTGGGAGGTAAGAAGATTGAGTTTGAACTCAGAATCATCCAAAGTACAGCTCTCCTATGCTGCCTGTTAAATACAGATACATAGGCTTTAACAGACAATGGAGACAGAGACAGAGCTGAGAACTTGTGATGAGAATGGAACCCACCAAAGACTCCTGCTTCATTATAAGACTATCCCTGTCCATTTAGAGGTAAGCAGAGAGGGAGCAAGGCCAAAATTCTCTTTAGAAAATTGTTTTGACTCCATCTTAACAGAGATACAAATGGGTGATCAAGAGTCTAGACTAGGGAGTCTAGAATGCTCAATTGTATAATACTCAATAATATAACAGATAATATTAAATAACCACTACCTTGATGGTTATGGAAATTGCTTTGCTTCAGGCAAAAAAAGATGCTTAAAAGGGAAGTTTTAGTTTTTCTTTGGGAGGAAGATTGTCCCTGAGCTAACATCTGTGCCCATCTTCCTCCATTTTATGTGGAACGCTGCCACAGCATGGCTTGACAAGGGTGCTAGGTCTGCACCCGGGATCTGAACCTGATAATCCTGGGCTACCAAAGTGGAGTGCGCAAACTTAACCACTACACCACCAGGCTGGCTCCAAAAAGGAAGTTTTTAAAAACACTTCAAACAGCTCTTACAAACAAATTTAAAAAGACGTAAAATTAATAATAGGAAAGATGACACTCAGAACTTGGTCAAGTACTGTGAAAGGGTTTCAAATTTTGATAAAGAGATGAAAGAGAAAAATGGTAAACTGAGTATCTGAATCAGATTCCATATGTAGACACACATCTTAACTCTTGACAGCCTGCTAAAGCCAGCCTATTCTCCAATTCAAGTGAGAACATTACTAAACCATGATGAATTTATGATCACTATACTAGTTACACTGGAAAAAGTAATTATTTTGATCTTTGTGGATCTAAAACAGTGATCTGATCTCTAAGGTCAGTTCCCACATTCCTGAAATCAGAACCCATCCCAAGAAGGACCAAAACCATCAAATAATTAAGGAAGCTGTATAAACACTTTATAGTTTTTTAAAGAGAAAGACAACTACTCTAGAAGGTAAAACAATACATGAGATCTCTGTTGAGGCACTCACCATCTCTACATGGTACTTTTAGTTGAAGGCTGAAATTAAATCACTCAGAAGGAGGGACCATGAGACTCAATGTCATTTTCACATAGGTATGTCCTTCATTAACACTAAAGAATCTAAGTTCAATTTTCATTAATTGTCATAAAAACTGGAGTCAGTCGATTCATTTAAAAGCCATACAACCATGGCTGGCCCATGGCTGAGTGGTTAAGTTTGCACGCTCTGCTTTGGCAGCCCAGGGTTTTGCCGGTTCAGATCCTGGGTGCAGACATGGCACCGCTCATCAGGCCATGCTGAGGCGGTGTCCCACGTACCACAACCAGAGGCACTCACAACTAGAATATACAACTATGTACTGGGAGCTCTGGGGAGAAGAAAAAAAAAAGAGAGAGAAGGTTGGCACCTGAGCTAACATGTTGCCAATCTTTAAAAACAAAAAAGGCCAACCAACTATAATTCAGTGGAATGTGTATGCAGCATTGTTTTTATATTTTAACAAGATCTACAGACTGCACCCCTTCCAATTAAAACCTCCCCAAATGAGGGGCTGGCCCGGTGGCGCAGCGGTTAAGTGCACACGTTCCGCTTCTCAGCGGGCTAGGGTTCGCCAGTTCGGATCCCGGGTACAGACATGGCACCACTTGGCAAAAGCCATGCTGTGGTACGCGTCCCACGTATAAAGTAGAGGAAGATGGGCATGGATGTTAGCTCAGGGCCAGTCTTCCTTAGCAAAAAGAGGAAAATTGACAGTCGTTAGCTCAGGGCTAATCTTCCTCAAAAAAAAACCCAAACAAACAAAAAACTTCCCCAAATGAACCTTCTTGGGAAGAGTTTTGTAATTTCCTACAATTTAAACCAAGACAAATCAACCACATGTTTTTTCCAGGGTTCTTACCTGTGTTGCCAAACTCAAGACCTGCTGTACCAGCTCCTGTGTTTCTGATGGTTTCTTGAGAAACAGCTTCACTATGGCAGTAAGCAGAGTGAGCTGCACCTAACCAGACAGAATTTAATAAAGTGAAAGGCATGTGCATTATTCCATTCTATCATTTCCAAAGTGGTGTTTCCCCAATTATGAATTACTATGGGTCTTTCTGATTTTGATTAAGAGACAAAGGTCAAAACTCAGTCAATATCAGTAATAGCAATCAAAGGTAATCACCAACTGAAAATTCACTAGCCTCCTATCCCCAAATTGCATTTTTCGCATAAAAAAATTGCTTATTTGTTTCTGGCTCAGATAATCACCTGTATTTCTTAAAGTACATGCTAATATACTGATGGCAATAAAACTGGTTCCTGACCAAGTTCTTCATTATTTACTTCCACTAGAAACTACAAGTTCGAGAGAATTAGGAAATTACCTGTCACACTGGGGCAAGAGCCAAGACAGGAGAATTATGTCAGATCACAGCCAATTATGAGTGGGCTGCTGAACCATGAACCTACTGGCTTGTATGTGTGCCTTGTAAAGGCCTATTAAAATTACTATGGTGGATTATATATATGAACTTCAATTTGCAGTGCATACAAATGCCAGGGAAAAAGGGTTTAATAAATTATCTCAGGTCTCTCAATTTTGGTAGAGGAGAGAGAAATGGGAAAGCGTCTAATAAAGCAGAGAATCTTTTCAAACTATACATGCTGGCCCTCTCCCCAGCCCCAGGTAAACATTCTGCTGCAATGAACCACAACTATTACTAATAGGAATGGGTAATCATCTTCAGGGGACAGCAAATTAAAAAGTGGTAACTACTGCTCTAAGCCAGGAGTTGTTAAAGTATGGTTCTGGAGCAGCAGCAGCATCACCTTGAACCTTGTAAGAAATGAATATGCTCAGGCCAATCTCAGACCTATTGAGCCAGAAACTCCAGGGGTGGGACCCAGCAGCCTGTGCTTTAACAAGCTCTCCAGGTGTTTCTAAGGCCCATTAAGGTTTGAGAACCAGTGGTCTAAGTTACACAGGTTTGTTCCACCAGAAATCAGCACAACTGAAAAAGCTCACCCCTCTTGGGAGAAAAATGAACATACTGTGTGTGTGTGTGTATACATACATAGACACACACACGTAAGTGCCTATCCTTTACTTTCTCTGAAATCTTCCCCAAAAGATCTATAACATAGGATAAAGGTGAGAGCTTACCTGGGTGCTTTCATCATGAAAACCCTCCAGGAAGCTCTCTAGTAACTCATCTGCATTGTCAATTCTTTCAGCATACTCTCCCACAATCCAAATCATAGCTGCTCGTGCATCTGGCTCATCCAGTGAGTCTAAATTCTCACAAAGAGTGGCAATGATACTTTCATACCTGATGTAACAAAACGGACTATGGTTACTGAGGACAAAACTGAGAACTGTGTTTAACAACAAAAGCTAAGGAAAAACCACAAACCAGGTATCCTAAAGCAAACCACCAAACTATAAAGGCTTTTAGTCAAGAGAATGTATAGGCTTTAAGCCGGGAGATTATAAATGTTTTAAATTTCCCCTCAATTATGTTTCAATAACTAGTCCTGAAACCTTTATAGAAGCTCATCGGGGGCCGACCCAGTGGCATACTGCTTAAGTTCGCTTGCTCTGCTTCGGCAGAGTTTGGATCCCTGGTGCAGACCCACACACTGCTCATCAAGCCATGCTGGGGTGGCAACCCACATACAAAATAGAGGAAGACTGGCACAGAAGTTAGCTCAGGGACAACCTTCCTCAAGCAAAAAGAGAAAGAGTGGCAACAGATGTTAGCTCAGGGCCAATCTTCCTCACCAAAAAAAAAGGCTCATCAGATATTCTTTTCACAAGGAAAAATTAACCTGTGGTGTAAGATAATACCACTACCTTATATTTCTAAGAATCTTCCTTATAACTAGATCAGAGAATTCTCCTATCTATAATTCCATTTTGTCTTCATGGTAGAGGAAGAGAAATATCACTTTACTTTTAGGAAAATGGAGTTAGACAACAACAGCATCCAGACTAGAAACAGTAATTTTGTCTCTTAAACCAAAGAATCTGGTTAACTTCAATATATTCCAGTGACAGTACATATTCAGATAGAGCTTCAATTCTTCTAAAAGTAATAAAACAGGGTGAAAAAAACCAGGTTTTAATCCCTGTGTTAACCACTTTATATGTTTCTGATTTTTCATAAAGTGTCCTATTATGCCCAGTTACATTACAAAGAATAATTCTTACCTAGCCAATTTCAAAGGGCCTTACTTAAACATTTCCTAAATGATCTGAAGAAGAGGGGTAGAAGAATTTGGACATACTTGTTGGGGTATTTGCGGAAGATGTCCCTGATGACAACAATCGCCTCTTGGACCACATAATTTACTTTGGTCTGGATGAGATCAAGCAATGTGCTTACACAGCGCTCTGCAGATTGCTGCGAAGAGGAACATAATAAATGAGAAGTCAGATGATCTATCCAATACAACATAAAAAAAATTTGAAACATACAGGTGCATCAACTAAACTACATTAAAAGATCAGGCACTTAATTTGACCAACCTATACTAGAGGCTGGAGTATCGGGTGGAGATATACAGAAGTTCTAGATATACCCCAAACTTTATTCACTACAAAATACACTCACAGATGAGTCAGTTCAAATGAAAAGAATCTTTGATAGCCAGGAGAATAGAAATGAGAAGAAAGAATAAGTCAAGGTAGGAGGAAAGAATAAAAGAATAAGCTAAGGAGGTCCTTATCTGGAGTTCATGGATGAGTGGAGACAGCAGAAGGCGTCTTTAAACCTCTTGAGATGAAACTGCCAAATTTCGTATGTGTTTACGAGCATGTTTTCCAGGGAGAGGGTCTACAGCTTTCATTATATTTTCAAGGTTATCTGTGACTCAAAAAACTTTAAGGAAAATCTGCCATCTTTGGGGCTATATAACTGAAAGTCTGTGGCCTTAGATAAACTGTAATTTTTCACAGCCTGTAGTTCTCATCCATAAAATAGAATTTAATCTATTAGCCTTTTATTAATGAAGGGAATATGAGAGAATAAAAGTGACAAAACTAATGTACTGAAGCTATTGGTCAGAGTTTTGAAAAGGAGAAGGGTTCCAGAAGAGAAAAACCCTAAAAATCAAGGACTGACATCATATATTACAACGTACTATGATAGGTCACTTCATTATATGCCTCCCAATAAGATGCAATAGAAAATACACAGCATCACCTAAGAGATATTCTTGCCAAAAACACTGAACATGAACATTACCAATCCTCTAGATTTAATTATCTGAAGGGGGTGGAGCAATGAGATAAACAACATCACTAAAATACAACCAGGCAAATCCAGGCTCTGGGAAATTCTACAAGCCTAATGACCTAGTCCCTTCAATGAATGGCACCAAAATAAGTAAGTAAAGACTTAAGAGACTTATTAACAAAATGCAGCGTGTGGATCTCGTTTAGATTTCGGTTTGAACAAGTTAACTATAAAAAGACATTCAGACACAATTAGGGAAAACTGAACATGGACTGGGTACTCAATGAGATTAACAATTATTGCTGGGGCCGGCCCCGTGACTGAGTGGTTAAATTCGTGCGCTCCGCTTCAGTGGCCCAGTGTTTTGCCAGTTCAGATCCTGGGCGCAGACACGGCACCGCTCAACAGGCCAGGCTGAGGTGGCATCCCACATGCCACAACTAGAAGGACTCACACCTGAAAAAATATACAAGGGGCCGGCCCCATGGCTGAGTGGTTAAGTTCGCGCACTCAGCTTCAGCAGCCCAGGGTTTTGCCAGTTCAAATCCGGGGCACAGACATGGCACCACTCATCAAGTCATGCTGAGGCGGCATCCCACGTGCCACAACTAGAAGGACCCACAACTAAAAGTATACAACTATGTATGGGGGGCTTTGGGAGAAAAAGGAAAAATTTAAAAAAAAATCTAAAAAAGAAAAAATATATACAACTATATACTGGGGGGGTTTGGGGAGAAAAAGCAGAAAAAAAAAGATTGGCAACAGTTGTTAGCTCAGGTGCCAATCTTTAAAAAAAAAAAAAATCCAAAAAAAAAAGAATTATTGTTACTTGTTGGGTATGGTAATGGTATTGTGACAATATTTTTTTTAAAGGACCTTATCTATTAGGTATACACATTGGAATATCCTAGTAAAATCATATCTGAGATTTGCACTAAAATACAAGAGCACCCCACTCCCTTGAAAGAGAAGGAGAAGATAAAACAGGAACAGCAACGTGTTGATATATTTGTTCAAGATGGACGATGGGTACATGAGAGCTCACTAATCCATTTTACTTCAGCAACTGCCTGAAAATTTCTGTAAAATCTTTTAAAGGTGCTATAATAATTTAAACTGCTCCAAGCAATTTAATGAAAACAAAGTTGCACCTAGATGTTATTTATATGTCATATATATAACGATTCTGTTGCACTACAAAATAGTTCTGCCATCTTTTTGTATTTTTTCCACTTTTGGATTCTATTTTATTCACTTTTAGCTAATAATTCCTATGTTGTCACTGCAACAGCAAAATAGTTGAAAAAGCTTGAATATATAAGTTGTGATAAATTATAAACTGTGTAGGATATAAGCTGCTGTAAGGAGTAAATTATCATAAATTAGATAATACAAATAAAGTGCTTAGCACAGGGCTTTATATAAAGCTAAAATTTACTGAGCCCTTAGTATCATCATTATAATAAAGACAAACAAAAGGTCATTTGAAAAACCTCTAAGTCTGGGATAGTACTTTTCAAGCAAAAGCAACCATATTGCTTTTGATAAAAAACAAAAAACACTACCACTAAAATAATATGACAGAAGAGTAAATATCCACTCATTATACATACAAAAAAATACAGAAACACAGAAACACATACACACATAAAATTCATAATGTGATAAAGATAACATTTTGTAACAGTAAGGTAAAGATGACTTATTATGGTGTTTGATCCCCACACTCATATCCTCCACCAAAATTATTTCCAATTATTTTAATTATTGATGAAAACATCTTTAAAAACAAAACCCTTCTCATAAAAGTATAAAATAAAGGTGAATTTTATATAATTTTGAGGTGAAACACAATTTTTAGGCATGCCACTAAAGATACCATTGAGAAAGAACTGAAAGAACGCACTACTAAAGGATATGTAAACTTCTGTGCATCGAGAAGTCAAATGAGATCTAAAGGAAAACAAATTGGGAAGATAACTGCCAACGAAGCAAAGGGTTAATATCTTTAATTATAAACAACTAAAAAAAAATCAATGTGAAAAAGACAGCCCCCTGGAAAAAAGGTGTGCAGGACATGAACAAGCAATTCCAAACGACTAGTAAGCACAATGAAAAACCTTCACCTCAACCAGAGATCAAGGATTTGGCTACAAGGATCCTCCTTATACTATTATTTGGAAAAGGGGCAGTAACAACTTTTAAGGTCCTACAATAATGGAAAGGCTAAATGTATTATGAAGCAATCACACATTATGTCTACACACCACTAAAAATGATGCAAAATATTATCAGGAACATGGAAAAATGTCCATGTGTCATATAATAAGTGAAAAAAGTAGACTACAGAACAAAAGTAAATAGTATATGTAGGATGATCTCACTTTTGTAAAATCATGACCACATCATCTCTGGGAGGGTAGAACGGGGGTAGGAGAAAGCGGAGTGTTCTATTTTTGTTTAACTTGTCTTATTTTATGATTTTATGTAGTAAACACATATGGCTTTCCTAACAGGAAAAATATATTTTTGCTTGTTTTTAAATTAAGGGATGAGATACAAATCAGTATCTTATCCTGATCTATAGAAACCAGAAATAGTAAAGACCAAAGAACAAACTAGGAATTGAGGAACTCCTGGCCTTAACTTAGTGCCTTAATCTCTCTCAAACAAACAAAATCACTTGATTTTATTAAAATACAATTTTTAAGATTTTATTTTATTTGTAAAACTAAGAAGGGCCAGGGGTTTGTTTGTCTCCTCCTTAAAGAAAAAGGTATACAATGTTAATATCTACAAATTTAATTTGTCAATTATACCTCAATAAACCTGGGGGAAAAAAGGAAAACACATTAAAAAATAAAAAATAGGCAAAAGTTACTGAAAAAGTAGTATGATGGAATTGCTTTTTCAGTGCTATTTAGATTTAACAGCTTATTGCTTAATCTTTAACCTAACCAACTTAACATAACAAAATGTTATATCTTTTTCACCTCAGGATACTTATAGCAACATAGAAACAACTATATTTACAGCCATGCTAAAAATACAACTCCAACTCTTAAAGATGCCTAAACTTTCCAATAGGCCCTGTTCTCTTACCTAAGCAGTAAACTAAAATTCGTTTTTTCTCATTTGTCATATCTTTGAAAGCATCTACACATTAAAAACAGGTAAGATGCCCTGAAAGAAGGCAGCAGCTCAGTTTAGAAGCTACACAGAAGTCTATTACAAGTCCCTCACTGGTTCTTCCTCTCGTCCCTCAGACAGGTTAGTTAAAAACAGGCAATCACTGCCTCTCATACCCCAATAACCACGTTTGGGATAAGAAACTCTTTCCAACTGTTAACTTTCATGATTGAAAGAGTTGTAGAAAAAGTTGCCAGGCAAGTCCAGGCAACCTCAGATAAAAGGACATTAGCTAAAAGGCAGGATTCTTGAAGGCTGATCTTGTATTTCCAGAGAACGTTCATTCCTAACATACTCTCACATTCCCAAAGGGCACTTCTGATGAAAGCCGTCAGAAGCTTCTCTCTTCCACAGATTATGATAGACAACTTTTCCATTAGACACAATACATGGCACTAACAGCCTCTAGGAATCTAGATGCCTTGAGAACTTTCTAGCAATTCCAGGGATAGAAAATCTCAACTTTGGAATGGGATATAATTTTGTATGATTCTTTTGAGCTTTGTCAGAGCGGTCAATAAGACAATGATAGTCTGGCAGTGAAAAGCACAAAATGACTCATGCTACCAAAATCTCTCTGAAAACTGTATACATTAGTAGTAAGTAGGTGGCTCTATCTCAATAAGAAAAATAAAAAAGGTAAGTATGTGAAGTACAATTTATAAAAAAAGAGGTAACGTATCAAGATCCAATAAACAGACTTTCTCATTTCTCAAATGGAGCAACAGAAGTGTATTAAATATCGGAAGCAACTGAGCTAGCAGAACCAGGAATAAAAATCAGGATTAATTAACTTCTTGCTGTAACAACTAGTCTACTAAATGATTTATCAGTGTTAACTACATGACGCAGCACTGACTTGAATAAAAAAAACAAGGAAAGCCAGTTAGGAACTTGGCTTTCATACATGCTTCTCTGACACAGCATCCATTTCCTTCTGTTGCCATAAAGTACTGGTCATACTCTACAAACTATTTTAGTATCCTTGAGAAATCATATGGTCCAACCTTCTGACTCTAAGCAGAATTGCATATAGTCAAGTAGCAAGAACAAATATGGAGCTCTGAATTCACATCATCATAGTGAACAGAGGCCATTATTAATTTCAACCAGTTTCTGAATGAGGAAAAACAAATGGAGGACTGGTGACTGATGAAGCAGGGCAACTTAAGTTGTAGCCCATCAGACCTACTAGAAGGCTGCGAGCAAGCTAGAAACCAATCTGGCCTCAAGGAACACACAGAAGCTCTTTAAGAGGACTTCCATGTAAAGATCAGCTCCCCGCCCTAAAGCAGAAACCTTCTGGTCACAGCCCTGCCTAAGTGTACATAAGTCCTTATCAACTCTTCCGTTATGTCATTCTTAAAAAGCGAGCAGCAATTTACTATATGCATGTATATACCACAATTAAAAAATTATACATAGGCATGCAACCATCATCATACAATACTCCAGATAATTAAATTCAAACTATAGAAACAAAACAAAAAATGGTAATTCATATCCCAGAGATTCAAGGAGCTCTTGCAATCATGAAAAAAAGGAATGCTACAAAAAATAGGTACCAAAAACAAGAGCGATAAAGAAAGGCTGTATGGAATGATGGAGGCACAGAGGCCAAGAAAGCAATCAGCCAGATTGCAACAAGCGAGAGGACAGAGGACTGAAAGAGAGAAGGGTCTAGGAGAAAAAACGGTTTACGATTTGATATTAAGCTTGAAAAGCTGGAAGAAGATAAGGGTGCAATGAAGACACACGATGCAAGAAAAAAAAGAAAGGCCATTACAGAAACTCCAGAAAAAACAAAAGTCTCTATAAGAAAGAAAATACAGTCACCTATATTTTCTGTACAGTTGTATTGGCTCTACCTATCTACAGTCATAACGGGCACAGTAAGTTTTGCAAGCCTATAGTTGATAGAAAAAGAAATAAAGGTGTATTATCTCAATTTACAAAGATAATCAATATAGGCACAAAAAACCTCATGATATAACTATACTGGAGAATAGGAAGGCAGAAGTAGGAATGGTGGGGTATATGAAGTAAGCTGCTTATCTCATAGCAGAAAGTAACAGACAATGTCTGTAATTGGTATATCAATAAATAACAGCATAAACATATTATTTAGAGATGTGGAAGTAATCAAAATAACTAAAACTAGAAACAGTTAAAAATGATTCCCTTTGAGAAGAGAGGGACCACAGACAGTTGCTTTTCATTAAAAATTCTTTAATATTTTAACTATGTGCTTTATTATTTCCATAAACTTTAAAAATGTATTTAAAAGAAAGGAGTGAAGAGAACACTCAGAATCCCATAACGTGATCACAACTACCATCAGACACTTGCCTCCACCTTGATGGCACACCGTCCAATGGCCCGCACAGCTTTGCGAACAAAGTCAACATCCACCTCTGTGGCATACTCCTTCAGTTCTGCCAGAACCTGTTAAAAATCCAGGAAGCAGACAATCATTAAGGGGTCTCAAACAGCAATTTTATGGCCGAGCTTTTTCTCAAGGCCAGTCTTTAAGATCTAAGGCTTTATAGAGGCCAGCCTGGTGGCTCAGCGGTTAAGTTGACATGTTCCGCTTCAGGTGCCCAGGCCTTGCAAGTTCGGATTTCGGGTGTGGACCTATGCACTGCTTGGCAAGCCATGCTGTGGCAGGCATCCCACATATAAAGTAGAGGAAGATGGGCAAAGATGTTAGCTCTGGGCCAATCTTCCTCGGCAAAAAGAGGAGGATGGGTGGCTGATGTTAGCTCAGGGCTAATCTTCCTTAAAAAAAAAAAAAAAAAACTATGTCATTATAAACTTGAGTCTGCTATGAGTCTGACCTGAGCAATGTTGGCTTGGGATGCCAAACGAATCATGATGTCCAACTTCTCTAGTTTAACATAGATGGGATCATTGTATTTCACAAAGAAGACTTTGATTTCCTGCTTCAAGATTTCAGGCCTGCGGTACACAAAAACACAAGATGAGGAAGGTGAGGCACATATTGATATATCCTTCTGAGCCGGTATTAAATATCTAATCTCACAAACTTCCTCGACATCCCTCTAACCAGTTCCATTTGGCAGACTATTTTTATCCTTTTTAAGGGTCAGGGTACATATTGCCAAGAAGAACTTCTAGAACAACAATCTGGCTCTAAACTAAGGCCTGAACCATATTAAGCAGGCATTAGCTAGAATACTATTAAGAGGCCCTTCAGAAAATAAACTAAATTGTACAGCAACATCAGGTATTTATCACAAGAACACTCCGAAATCAACTGTTAGCCTCCTGACCCTGGACAAGCTGCTCTGCCATACATTTTCATTTCCATACTTTAAAAAAAGCTTAACACTGGCCTCTTCAATATTGATATTATTAAGCTTAATTCAAAATTACAAACACTTTAATCACCAACTCATTTTTTCCCAACCTTTTCTGAACAATTAGGTTGATGTTCCTCAGGGCAACGTACTGCACCTCTGGCTCCCCAGACAGCAAAGTGACAAGCGGAGGGGCCAATTTCTTCAGCAGCATATTGTAGTAGTCAGAGTCCTTGGGTAACAACTCTAGAAATTTCATTAGGACTTTTACCGCTGAAAGCACCACTGCTGAGTTGGCATGAGATAGCCGGGGAGTTACCCGTTCACAGATGCTGAGGGCAAAAAAGGAAAATTAACATCCTGAATTACAATTTCTTTGTTCAATCTACGAGATAAGGTAATGCGTCAGAATCCCATGGCCCAAGTATCAAGAAATTAGAAAATCAGTTAGGAAAGTCAAAGCTCCATGCGTAGGTAAAATTGGGATCCAAAACTGCAAAAGCCTCATTCCCAGCAAACTACAGGCAGAGCAGGGACATCAGAAGAATTTAGGGAACCAGCAATAAGGGATGTTCAAACCGGAAGGAAACTAGCCAATATCCAAAACACTTGAAGCTCACGCCATTTACCTTCCTGTTTTATAGTCCTCTCTGTCTCTCCCCATATTAGTTAGGGCTCCCTGCCTCACAGCCCATTTCTCCTCAACCTATAAGAAGCCAAATTAAGCATTCTGAGAGTTATTTCAGAGTGAGAGATATCAACCAACTGGGGCTGAAGGTTTCATTGTAAGATGCAGGAGGAGGTGGGTTGACAGGAAAAACTACCCAACCCCTTGCCTTCAGGATAATAAAGGAATCTCTGAAAGGGCTTTTGTTTGTTTTTTAACATCGCAACACCACTGCAATATTCTCCCATCCTCTTCCTCTTCTCCTAGCCCCTGCCACCTACACTTAAATGCTTTACGAACTCTTGAATATTTAATTATATGCTGAGGGTTCAAAAATTAACCTAATTTTGATAGCTCTTAGGCAACATGAGTGGCTGACTATATTCAGTTAAGGATACAAGATAAGTAAGCGGTGTTTCTCTCCCTTCCTCCTATCTCTAACTTGGCTAACTCCTTGACCACCTACAGGTCTTTATACAAATGCCACCTTCTCAGTGAGGCCTTCCCTGATCATTTAATAAAATATTATTCTTCATCCCCAAATGCCCAGCATTTCTTAGATCTCTTCCCTACTTTATCTTTCTTGTTAGCACTTATCACCATCTGACATATTATATACTGTATTATATAAACATATTATCCACACTTTGCCCCATCTCTCAGAACGAGTGTTCCATGAGGGCTATGATTTTTGGCTGTCCAGTGCTATATCCTCAGGGCCTAGAACAATGCTGGGCATACAGCATGGGCTCAATAAGTATTTGCTGAGGGAATGAATGAATAAGCGTGAGATGTCAACAACCAAGAGAAAATAAAATTCTACATAAAGTTCTTTCCAGAAGATATCTGTACTTTCAACGATGGAAAGAAATTATCAGGGTGAGCTTGTTCCAGAGGGAACAATTTCCCAGATAAGTGAAGAGCACTTACATTATAGCAGCTTGAGCTTCGCCAGGCAAGGAGGGTTCTTATCTACCATAATTAAAACATGTCAACTTTAATGAAGAGCCAACATTTCTTCAGAAGTACTTTGCCTAGTACAGTGCCTATATATACAAAATGCTCAATAAAAACTGGTGATAATTCCAACTCTGTTAACTAAAATGTATGTATGTATATATGAAATTTAGTAGCCAATTTCTGATAGTCAAATAAAATTTGCAATACTAACACGGTAAAGAGTGGGCAGAATAATCCAGGTGTGCCTTCCAAAAATCTTCAAATTCAGACTGACATGATTTCTGTATCTAATGGAAGACATCAAATACTTTGCTGGCTCCAACACACTTTCTCTAATACTGAATTATAGGTATAATTCAGCTCAATAACTAGTATCAAGCCACTTACCATGTAGCTAATATAATGTCACTACAGTGATAGACATCAAAAAACTTTTGTTTGCCAAATGGCGAGGAACTGCTGTAAAGGAGATGTGAGACCATGAAGAGGGAGATTTTAAGAGAGGATAATCGTATTCTTGAAACAAGAAATGACAAACACGTATCTCTTAGGAAGAGCTATTTTTGCATGGTTTACTCCACTACCTAAAATGTCTGTAAATTCAGTGAGAAAATACCATGGGGATAGCAACATCTATCCCATAAGCCACCGATCTTCCTCAACATAACAGACTTTCATTCCATTACAGACACTAGAACTTAATGATAAGCAGGCAAGACTCCCATATACCATAGAGGAAAAGAGACTGACCTCTGAGCTTCCCGGTCATCTTTAGGGTTGTAATTAGATAGGCAGTCCAAGATGAAAATCTGGCCCCATTCGGTACACTCATTTAGGGCTGTCAGCAATTTATTAATGTTCTGTGGGTTCAGATCGAGTAAGTTGCTGTTTGGGTGAGATTCGCTGATTTCAGATAACGCTGCTACAGCATTAGCCACCACCTGGGAAAGAAGCAGATATGACCCTGATTTACCGAGAAGAGTAGAAATATACATAAATACTTAACCTCTCTGGATCACTTCATAGATCTCAACTCTTAATCATTCCTGAACATTTTACCTAGTCAGCTAAAAACAGATAAATTGCTTTCAAAATACATATTAAACTACTAATGATGACATACGTAGCTTCCTAGTGGTCAGGTAGCCCAGAATTAAAACAATTCATCTACTAGCAGAGAGTCACAAATGATTTACTATTAAAACATTAACAATTTTAATAGTACTCAAAACTATCAGTAGAATCAAGACATATAAACAGCTATAAAAGCAACAAACTTTAAATATGAAACATGCACTTTAGGCAATGAAGAGAAAAATCTAGGCCAAATAATTCTATAGGGGTATGGGTGTGCATGTATGGGGGGGTGGGGAGGTGTTACCATAAATCACATCAGAAGTCTTAGAGTAAGAAAACATGAGCCTGGACCCCTAGTTCACTACTATAGGACGTAGGGAGAGCATATAACCTCTGTGAAATCCAGTTTTCTTATCTGAAAACTGTGGATAATTAAACCCACCTCAAAGATTAGTTTTGGTGTGAGGATCAAATCAGACGACATATGTATAAGAGCTTTCTACAAAGCCTTATGCAAATTTAAGGTGGTAATATTACCATAATTCATCAAGACTAAGTTGCACAGGTTTTCACATTAACGTCTCTGAAATTGGGATGCATTTTATAATCAATGGGACGTCAGTTTAATAGGAAGTATTTTTCTTTCCAGGTAATACAGAAAATAATAACGCATCTTATAATCAACGGGATCTTAGAATCAATCAAATATGTTATCTCAAATATATCCTTAAGATAGTATGGTAAATGAAAAATTGCTACTGAATATAAGAAAGTACACTTGTATCCTGACTTACAGATCTGGGAATCCATATTAGTTGTGGGGAAAAAAGTGAACACTCGGTCAAAATTACAGGTTATTCCTAATATAACTAATCTTCAACCAGTGAATGTTTAATTTAAAAATTGCAAAAACACCCAAAAATAAACAAAACACAAACAAAAATTATACTACAGCCCTGTACAAGTGAATTTAAAACCATATTTTGCAGTGAGGCTCCCAGTGATTACTAAAGATTAGCAAGGTGAGGTTGAATACAAATAATCTGTAAGTATAAACAAGATGTGATAGAAGATAGCAGCTTCAGTAATTACGTATATTGAATTCTCAAAAATATCAACTCATTGTTAGTTCTTACTAAAGTCCCTTGCTAAAAGCTTGAGAAACTAAGAGTCGTATAATTATCCTTTGCTGACAAAAGAAAAACCATAATTCAGCTACTGAATTTTTTTTTTAGCTATTGATTCTAACATCCACATTATCTGGGTAGTCTGCAGATTATCCCAGCATGTGATTTTACCTAGAAGATAAACGTCTAGAGAACATGATTTTTAATCAAATAACAGACTTATGACAATATTCATTATTATGCAAATAATAATGCCACAAATGGAATCATCTTCAGCTATAATTTAGTGATCAGAACAAAAATTCCCAGATGAAAAATCAAAGGCTCACTTGGTAAGTATGATTATGAATATAATATTTTATTAAGGCAAATCAGGAAGCATTATCTAGTCTACCTACTGCATGGGAGCACGTATGAGGTTCTTTTCTGACAAATTTTGTTTGTTAACTCCACCACCAAGCATGGAATTTAGTGAAAAATCAAAGGCACAGTGAAGTAATAATCCTCTTCATCACCTCAGTGCTTTACAGGCAGGGAAAAGATATTTCACTTACTTGTATCTCTATCAAGTATACTTGATAGAGCCAATTACAGTATAAAGGATCGAAATGTCATACTGGAAGACTAAATGCCCGTTTTCATCTATTGCTGCCAACACATACCCAGTCTTGGTTACCAGCTGTCCAAAATAAACATCTTACCACAATTTATCATTTCTGCCAAATTCTTTTAATGTTAAAAAAAAAAAGTTAAATATAAGGTGTGTTAATAGGAAATGCAGAAGAAAGGAGAAAATCAGGGGGAATTAAAAAAAGCAATGGGGAGGAAAGAGCAGAAGGATGCTGAACAGAATGAACAATTAGAATTCCTATTATTATCTTAGGCAATTGGAAATTAAACGAAGGGTATAAGCAGCTAATGAAGTATATGTTCAGGTGATAAAATATGCAATTTCCACTTATTAACACATTAAAACAAGAAAGGAGATAGGGAAAAGTAAGTCTAATTAAAAGATCCAGAGAGATGAGATTACAGGATTATGGTTGGAAAAGCCTGTGCTGAGAAAAGAGATCATTGCCAAACAGCCACCGTGCCAATGACACAGAGGAGATGCATCCCCCAACAACAACATTCTGCTATTCCTCTAAAACTCCTTGCAGTTCCCTATTTTACCTTTCCACTTTCCTCTCCCTAACCATCACATTCAGACTGTTACGTTTTCAGAAACATACTGAGCTGGGCCCACAAAGGACTGCTTAGAGTGTTCCTGGTCAGTAAGTCATCCTCCCCTCCCTCTTTAATGGACAATTAAAACAAGCTAGTCACACTGAGCCTAAAGTAGACAAAGAAAAACACCGACTTCAAGACAGCAGCTGGGTGGCTAGGGCATATGGGACGACTCACTTCTCAACATTTACAGTTTCTTTGGAACTTGGTATTGTGTACATAGGACATATACTAAGTTTAAAAATAAACTTAAAAAAAATATTGACCCTTAAGATTTACCTCCTCTTCCCAGAGAGCCTTCTCCAAACAATAATTCAATACCACAAAAGAACAAATCTGACCCTTGCAGTAACTGCCTTGATTTACCCGGGTATTAAAACAAAGATTGTGTCTATATCACTGGAATGGTCACTTTGAATTTGAACTAAGATTAACCCCCTAGAAAATTAGTATTGCTCTTAGGAAACACTGCTACCAAGGGAACAGTGGCCTTTTAATTGTCATCTCAGAAAAATCAGAGTTCCCGAGAAAGAAAACGGTTTCTAAAGGAAGTTTTGCTTTAAAAATGGATTTACAAACAGCGTTTCTTAAGTGAGTTTTCTCAGTACATTAATTGATTTGCAAAAAGTTGGCATCTAGGCTACAAAGGAACATATCCGTAGCATCGAAAAAGGTTTTTTTCATTTCTTTTGCTTCCCAATTATGGTAAGTTCTGTTCTTTGAGAGCCTACAACCAAATATTCCTCCTCCTACTCCCCCCCACCCGAGACCTAATGTAACATGTATACTTTATAGATACAGATATTAAATACAAACATATACATACATGCATACAAAAGCATATGTATATAGATACACATATAAAATCACACTCAATACTAGAGTGAGTTTGCTGAATTTTTTTAAGGAAAACAATTTGTGCTTTGACTTACTTTATACTATACCTAATAAAGTTGCACAAAAAGATAAGACAATAATAGCTAAAATTTATTGAACACTTACTATGTGCTATTAATCCTCACAGCAACTCTGAGGCAGTTGCTATCAAAATTCACCTATCACAAATAAGGAAGCAGGCTTTAAAAATGAATTTATAACTAGGGTTAGAGAAATTCAGTGACTTGCTTAGTCAGCACAGCCAGAAAGGGAGAGTGCTTAAATACGAATCAAGGTCCGTCTGATTCCATGTCTGAGTAACAACCACTCTGCCTCCAGCATTTACAGAAGCTCCAAGAGCTGTGAACATCAACCGGGGGAAAGGGAAAGAAAAATCAGAGTCGGGGAAGGATAATATAATCAAAACATTATTTCCAGGCAAAGGGACAAGCAGATTTATACAACGAGAAAATGTATTCCACTTTCTATGTTTGAGAGAAAATTAAATCCTGGCAGCACTTAAAGAGACAAGATATACTATTCAGCTATAAAATCTGATTTATAAGCTACTCCTATCTTACATGAAGGAATTCTGGGGACATAAATTTGACCTTATCTTTTTAAAAAAGGGAGCAAGCTGGAGTAGTAGGTATGGTTAGAATAAAAAGGATCCTGTAAAAAAGAACTCTAGGAGGAAATCGAGATATATACCAGGGGTGGAGTATTACAAACAGAAGCTCCATTATGAGAAATCTCTCACAGTTCCCTATCCTTTGAATGATTTTCATCCTGCACTCTAATTTCACTCATTTTCATAGCCTCAGAACCCAAGAAAGAGATCACTTTCCACAAAAATGACTCCCTCCTATTAACTAAATTACTATTTAGAAGACTTTTATTTCCAGCAATGACCTTCAAGGTTATACACTCTGAACAGATTTATGTTTCAGTTTTCCTGTTCAATTTACAATCCTTTCAGCTGGTGCCCCTGAAGACTTCAATCAAGTGAAAGCAGTAGAATAACTGACCAAAACTACTATGATGAAATATACAGGTGGTTTGCATATTTTTATCCTCCTAAAAACCGGCAACAGTTTGGAATGTGGCTTTCTCCTTTATGGAGTTGCATCAAATGACACATTAAAACACAGGGCAACATCTATTTCTTCTAAGCATGTTTCAGTCATCGTCATCTTCTTAAGGACACAGCGACTATGTGGCATCAATTAATTTTTCCCCCTTAAACAAGTAAAACTTGGAGCTCTCACTTTAAATCCAAGACACTGCCCAGAATACCAAGTGATAATACACCAACTATAATACATTCTATAATGTTCTGTACGTTTCCCCATCTTTCCTGGAATGAGGAAGTTGAGTTAACATATCTACCTAGTTGAGTCAACACATCTCATTATAGCAAAAAAGTCTGAATACATGGTTAACAAGTAAGATTTACAAATAAGACTCAATAAAATTCATTATTTAAGTGGTTTAAGATGTGGTCTGACAAAATGCAAATATTCTCAAAGCCAAAACACTATCAATAACTATCTACACACAGATGAAAGGCACTCCTAAGAATCAGAGTTAGTTGGCCCATAGACCACAAAATTACACTAACGCATGCTACAACATGAACAAAACAAAAAATTTATCATCATACCACTTACTATCTCCTTTTGAGAGTAATCTCTTGCTAAATTAGAGCCTTGAGATCATCCTATAAAGGGGACACTTAGAAATGAATGAGCCATGATCTTCTGGTACACTACTAAATTACTATGGACAACAGATCCAGCTTTCAGGAAGTTGCTGATGAAAACTGCTTTAAAGGTATATCCTTGAACAATTACCTTTTAAAAGTAATTTTGCAATGGTATGGTAAATAATATTGTAAACAGACAGCTTCATTTATGGGTAAGCTGCCCTCAGAATTATCCTAAAAAACAATGTCTGGCTTTAAATAACATATACAAAAGAATTAAATATCTTTTAAAAATAAATTTGCCATTGAAAGATTAACCCTTCAATAATCATTAATATCCAGCCCCACAATGACCACACAATTACAGAATATAATTGTTATTATTAAGGGCTTACTCTATACCAGGTTCAGTATTAAGCGCTTCGCAAACCCTGTACCTTTAATGTTCACAACAATCCTGTGACAGAAGCACTAATTGTAATCTCCATTTTATAGGTGAGGACACTAAGAAGTTTAAGGAGATCACACAGCTAAGAAATGGCAAAACTAGGGTAAAAACCCAAGTCTGTGTGTTTCCAGAGCCTGAATTTTAACCACTAGCAATAGTACTGGAAAACAAAAATACCATTTCACATACAAAGCACTTTTCTGTTTTTGAGATACTTTCACACAGAGTGAGTCAACTCTTTATAAAAGGAAGTGATTAAATGCTATTGAATCCTGGAATAAAAAGGGACATTTGTGTTGCAACAGGTGAAATTTGAATAAAGTCTGTATGTTAGTTAATAGTAACATACCAATGCTAATTTCTCAGTTTTGACAAATGTACCATGGTTATGTAAGATGTTAACAGTAAGTGAAACTGAGTGAAGGGTATATGGAAACTTTCTGTACTGCCTTTGCCATTTATCTGTAAACCTAAAATTATCCCCTCCCTAAGTGTTTATTTTTGAAAAACAAACCTAACTTCATAATAATTGATAAAATAAAAACTGATTTTTTAATTGAGAATACACAGAAAAAGATTTCCACAAAGCTTATTATAAAGGAAAACAAAAATCTCTTGCTTCCTCTGTACGCAGAGATAAAAGCACTCAGATCAACCAGTGGGAAATTCAAGAGTTAGGCCATGGGCCTTATATTAAAGCAGCCTCCAATGATTCCACTTACTCAACACTCCAGCCCCACAAAAATTAAGAGCGACTCCTCTTTCAGTACCAAATATGACATTCCTCACTTGGGGAACTCAGACACAGACTAAACTTATCACCTCCTACATTACTCTCATCCAGTGCCTGCCACACACTGACACTTTCACACAAGCCTATAATTCTATCAGCTCTGGAGCTCCTTTGTGCACTTTCGGCATGAAGAGTAATACGCATTTCTTTCTTTTCTTTTCTTTTCTTTTTTTTGGAAGATTAGCCCTGAGCTAACATCTGCTGCCAATCCTCTTTTTGCTGAGGAAGACTGGCCCTGAGCTAACATCCATGCCCATCCTCCTCTACTCCATACGTGGGATGCCTACTACAGCATGGCTTTTGCCAAGGGGTGCCATGTCCGCACCCAGGATCCAAACCGGCGAACCCTGGGCCACCAAGAAGCAGAAGGTGAGAACTTAACTGCTGTGCCACCAGGCCAGCCCCAATAATATGTATTTCTAATTTCACTTATACATAATATTTTAATTTATAACTCTCCTACTTACTAATATATATTTAGAGATAACAGAAATTATATAACTAAAGTACTAAATTAAGTGAGGTCAAGTTTTTCTATGCATTCTAGGCCTATCTTTAATAAACAATTTAACACAGCCCACAAGGACATCAACTATATTCTGACAAAAATCCTTGTTGAATTTACAAAGTGATTTAGAGAGTGATCTAGACTTTTTCAATATTTATCATCTCAGACTGATGACCAACCATAATACAAGCAAATTTCCTAAGACCTAAATAAAAATTACAATAATAGAGGGGCCAACCGAGTGGCATAGTGTTTAAGTTTGCAGACACTACTTCAGCTGCCCGGGGTTTGCTGGTTTGGATGCCAGGCGTGGACCTATGCAGCACTCACCAAGCCATGCTGCGGTGGTATCCCACATACAAAGCAGAGAAAGACTGGCACAGATGTTAGTTCAAGAACAATCTTCCTCAAGATAAAAAAGGAAGATTGGCAACAGATGTTACCTCAGGGCCAATCTTCCTTACCAAGAAGAAAAAAAGAAAATTTACAATAGGAAGTGCATAATGGTAGGTCTGTTCCTCAAGAATGTGTCGTCATTAGTGCCATCAAGTAGATTCCAACTCCTAGCGACCCTGTGTAGAGCAGAGCTGAATCCTTCTCCATCTTTTTGCACTATCCTCTCACCTTCTAGCACTCTATCAGACAATACTGTGCTGCTATTCATAGAGTTTACATGACCAATTTTTTCGGAAGTAGGTGGCCAGGTCCTTCTTTCTAGTTTGTATTTGTCTGGAAGCTTCGCTGAAATGGGTGACCCTGATGGTATTTGAAACACTGGTGGCATAGCTCTCAGCATCACAGCAACATGCTGCTGCCACAGTTTGACAACTGACAGATGGGTGGTGTGGTTCCCTGACCCAGAAACGAACCTGGGCCTCATGAGTGACAGTGCTGAATTTTAAACACGAGACCACGAGGGGTGGCTCAAGAATAGCTATAGTTTATTAAGCATTTAATGTATGCGAGGCATTATTTAAATTTTTAAATAAATCATTCCTTCATGGTCAAAATAATCCAGTAAAATAGGCATGAGTACCTCCATTTTACAGATGAGGAAACTGAAGACTATTTTAAATAACTTGTTCAAGGCCACGTTTCTAGTAAGCAGCCAAGCCAGGACTCAAAACGGCAGCCACTCTGGCCCTAAAGGCTATGTGCTATTTCCATAATCCAAATGTTCAAAACCTTAGCACTACTGGTTTGGGGATGGATAATTCTTTGTTGCAGGGGGCTGTCGTGTGCACTGCAGGATGTTTGAAGTATCCTTGGAGTCTACCCACTGGATTCAAGTAGCACCCTCCCATCAGTTGTGACAACTGAAAGTGTCCCCAGACACTCCCAAATGTCCCCTGGGAGCAAAATCACTCCTGGCTGAGCAGAACTGCCACAACCCCATGCTGCTTCTCCATGCTGGCCAGCACAGTTAAAACACACATGCTTCCTGAGAAGAAAAACAAAAAGCAAAGCACATGCGGCCGGGCTGTCAAGAGAGTCTCTGGAGCAGTAGAGTCTAGTGTAAATATGTTAACTCAAGTTGGAATACCTTAAATGCCTGAGAGAGAAAAGAATAACCACAGGAAGGAGAGGAAATTCCTAATATGTGGGCAAAAAGCTGGACGATAGTCACTATCACTCAAAAGTGCATCTTTCTTGCAAATATCAACTTAATGAGATAGAACTTTTACAATTCTGACATTTGCAAAGAAATCATGGGAGCTATTTTCCTATAGCTCCAAAATGTTTCCTCATTCTGAATACAGGTTTACTTTTAAAATAATGGACTAATAAAATCTACATCTGAAAATAAGTTCAGCTCTAGTTCCCTCACAAACGATTTTACTCTATGAATTTGTACGGATATCAGAGGAATCAGAACCTTTTAAATTAACACTGTAGCCACAATGTTAACTTGGCCTAATATCTACTTTATAACAGTAGCAGCAGCCATCATCTCATGAGCTCCCATAAGCCAGGCACTTTAATAGGAGCTTTTTATGCAACAGCTCAGTTAATACTCCCAACTCTCTACGATGGTAGCCCTCACTCTACGAAAGAGGAAAGAGACTCAGGGAGGTTACCTAGGACGTAACAGAGTGAGAATTTTTTACTTCAAAGTTTATCTTTTCTCTTTCAAATAGCATTTCATTGTAAGCCATCTTTAACTAAAGAATAAATGGTAAAACAACTACAGAAAACGAGAGGTGTGTGATCCCCTAAGAAAGACAAGGAATGAAAATATAATAAAATTCTATTACTTGCAGCAAGGTAACCTACCCCCAGGAACCAGCCTGGAGGTCAACATAACCCCAAGAGCCATCAGACCCTGATCAACATTTTACTCTCAGGTTTCGAAGTCATTTCTGCAGACATTCTGGTGCTTTCACATCTTGGATGCCCCTCTGATGCAAGCTACCAGAAAACTACTAAGGCAGAACCACCTGGAAGCATTACTTTCTCTTGCAAAAGATTTAATATTTGCTGGTGCAGTGCTGCCACCGTGTGGAAAAACTTCTGAAAAAGTGGAAAAAAACTACCCCTCAAAAGCAGTAAAACAGGACTCCCAGCATATCATCAGAGTAAGAGGATCGAGAAGATTTCCATATTAAAACAGTTCTCAGATAATTAAAGGCCTTCCTATGTTCAAAATTTTCACCATTTTGAGAAAATGAAACAGTTCTAAATGTGTGCATGTGCAGAGACACATTTAAATACTACTGCATACACACATCCAGGAAGGCAGTGACCAGTAACGGGTACTGGGACTCGGGACCAGGTTAGAATCCTGGCTACACTACCAAAAGCTGTATGACTCTGGGATAATCCTTCAGCCTGAGTGTACATTTCCTCATCTCTAACAGGGAATAACCTCCACTTCACTGGGAGATATGAGAACTAAGTGAAAGCATCTAACACTGTGCCCAGCATAAAATTCACTTAAATTTCCCGTTTTCCTAATGACACGAAGTCATCACAAACCTTAGGAACTTCTCAGACGTTTGAGCTACTAAACCTTACATTTCACCAGTAGACCTTGGAAGTTACTTAACACTCATCCATTTCCCATCAGCAGCATTTGACCCAACTGAGGAAAGGAAAATCAGTGGTCTAATGACAGCTGTAATACTTTTTGATAAAAAGCGGGACATAAAGCTGAGATGAAAGGTACGGGTCAAGATCAAAAGCAGGCGTGTGTGTATGCATGTTGGCTACCTCTTAGTCCAAGCTCTTCAGTTCTTCACTAAAACAAGAATAAAGCGGTCAAGTGATTTGAATGTGGGTATACAGAACAAGGCCAGGACAAGAGTACGGCAAGCGAGGCACCCATCTCAGGCCCACACGGGCAGAGTTGGACCTGAGTGTGAAGGCCTCCTTAAAGTGTAGACCCTGGGCACCCTGCTAGCAGTACGTGGACGACACCAGGGGAAAGTTCTGCTACCAGGAGGTCTGACAAGAAGCAGAAAGGTTTTCTCCTTAGAGAGCAGTAGGTTCAACAATTTAACATCTAATGCTGACATCCGCTCTAGGAAAATCTGTGATAAAGATACAATAAAACAAAAGGCATTCCTGAAATAGTTTCTCAAAAATCTACCAAGTAACCCTGAATGTTCTCTAAAAGTTTTCTCAGAAATACTTGTGAAAATCTCCCTGATTCACCTTCTGATTTGTTGTAGTAAAAATAGGTTAAGAATTATTAAGAGCATTATAGCTTACTATAATGTTACATATTAAATTCAAATAGAGGGGCTGGCACCGTAGCCGAGTGGTTAAGTTCGTGCGCTCTGCTTTGGCAGCCCAGGGTTTTGCTGGTTCGGGTCCTGGGCGTGGACATGGCACCCCTCGTCAGGCCACGTTGAGGCGGCGTCCCACATGCCACAACTAGAAGCACCACCAACTAAAAATATACAACTATGTACTGGTGGGCTTTGGGAGAAAAAGGAAAAATAAAATCTTTAAAAAAAAAATTTTAATTCAAATAGAGACCCATCACTTCTTGCTCACTTAAATTACTTATACATAGGTATGGGGCAGGGGAAGAAAACAAGTAAAACAAGACTGGCATGTACTGATCATTACTGAAACTGGTGATGGTAAATGGGTTCATTTTACTTATTTTATTCAATTGGTTGCTCTAATTTTGAACACGTCTGAAAATTCCCATAATAAAAAGTATAAATAAATAAATGGCATACATATACTACTTGAGTATTATGGACTGGATGAAAACCAGCCCTTTCTCTACAACGAAAACTTTGGGGGGGCAGCCCCATGGCTGAGTGGCTAAGTTTGCGAGCTCCGCTTTGGCTGCCTGGGGTTTGCCAGTCTGGACCCTGGGCGCAGACCTACGCACTGCTCATCAGGCCATGGTGTGGCGGTGTCCCACAGAGAGGAACCAGAATGACCTACAACTAGGATATACAACCATGTACTGGAGCTTTAGGGAGGGGGGGGAAAAAGGAAGAAGAAGATTGGCAACAGATGTCTGCTCAGGGCCAATCTCAAAAAAATAAACCCAGAAAACTTTGACTAAATCAGACAAATTAAGCTTGTTCCAGAATCACTCCATCCTCTCAACTGATCTGGATAAAGATCTCTAAGTGCTACTTAGGTTAAAAAAAAAAAAAAAAAAAAGGCATCTTTGCTAATCCCTCAGTTAGACCCTAACCATCTAATTTCATAGGTTCTGCCTTGAAGAATTTCCCTTAGCGTAGAGATGCCTTTTTCTACCCAAGCTGGAACTGCCTATTTGAGTCAGAACTCATTCTCCCCTCCCACCACCCCACATTCTTTGCCACACTGAATATCTTGACGAGTTTCTACAGGGTACATGATATCCTGCTGATCTCAATGCCCAACACCCAGCCTGTGGAGCCCAAGTACTCTTCATCTTCTCAGCTGTCCTCAGGTAGAAAATTCCAAAGACACGTGCACAAAATAAAGTAAACCAAAAGCAACACCAGACACACAACCTTGTACCAGCTAAACATTCTATAAAATAGACACTATTGTTTTATAAATTTACTTCTTTATGGAATTAAAAGAAAAAGGTGCCACATGATGCTGCTCGAGAGAAAAAAGGCAGGGTTGAATCTTCTAATACTGCTGGTGATGCCCCGTGAAAGGTCAAAGTTTAAGCACATACACCCACATGCACTTCTAGGCCTAGGAGGTGGCTGAAAGATTCTTGATGGTAGTTAGTACCATAGTACCTTAAAGAAAAAATGTGGCTTGGGGCCTGGCCTATGACCTAGTGGTTAACTTTGGTGCACTCCACTTCAGCAGCCCGGGTTCTGTTCTCGGGAACAGACTTGCACCGCTCATCGGTGGCTACACTGTGGTGGCGACCCACACACAAAACAGAGGAAGACTGGCACAGATGTTAGCTCAGGACGAATCTGCCTCAGCAAAAAAAGTGGCTTGTTTTATCCTTTGATCTTGATACTGAACTTGAAGGATAATCAACAGAAGCCAAGGCTACCCAAAGAATAAGAGGAACCAAATGAAATGTCAAATCAGAGATCTGAGCAGGTAATTTGCAAGTGAGAGATAATGTCTATTTCAAGGCAAATTCCAACTCTCTATTTCATAAAGTTTAACAAAAAAAATATTCAGAGGTTACTCATTAACTCAATGCTATTTACCTCCAAGTAAATACCGCATTAGGCAAAGCGGAGAGAAAGGTGTTCTATCCCTCCACCTTCTCAGTAATGATACTTAGTGACCAATCCGTCAGTTCCAATGAGCTCTGGAGACTCAATGTGCCTCTTGGGACTTGCTCCCCTTCATTACAGAGGCAAACTTTAAAATGTCGATGAGAGAAATAAAAGGTCCCAAAACTTTAAGGTGTGAAGTTACGTTCCGGCTTGCCAAAAATCTAGAACATAATGAAGCTGCCTAAAAAGAACCTCGTGCTAGAATCTCCTGTGGAAGAATGCATTACAATAATTAGGCAATAAAGATAACTTCGATGCAGTTTCTAATCCCACAACACCAGCAAACATCACAAACATCTGAAGAAATAATGTTAAAAAAAAACTGAGGTTAAGTTAAAGCAAAACCTCCTTAAGGAAATGATGAAAGAACTGGTTTGGGGCTGGCCTGGTGGTGTAGTGGTTAAGTTTGCAGCCTGGGTTCACAGGTTTGGATCCCAGGCGCAGACCTGTACACTGCTCATCAAGCCACACTGTGGCGGCGTCCCACATACAAACTGGAGGAACACTGGAACAGATGTTAGCTCAGTGACAATCTTCCTCAAGCAAAAAGAGGAAGATTGGTAACAGTTCTTAGCTCAGGGCCAATCTTCCTCACCAAAAAAAAAAAAAAAGAAGAAGAAGAAGAAGAACTGGTTTGTTTTTGAGCAAATACAAGGGTAAGTATGATACAAAGGTTTGCTTTAAGACCCCTGTATTTTAGTATTTGACTTTCATCTCACAAACACCTAGGGTGTGAGACAGACAATCTGTGGGACACACAGAAGTCATGCTTCCCGTAGCTAACCTATGGTTCAAAGTCCCAAAGATAAGGTTTAATTTAAACATGCTTTTTAAAGGGATCCATTTTAAATACTGCACTCTTTATAAAAGCAGAAGCTTATTACCATTGGATTTGAATCTGCTATGAGATCCCGCAGAGAATCCAGAAACCCCTGATCTTCCACCATCTGGGCATTGATATCATGGAGTTTTGCCACGCAGACTGCTGCTGTCTTCCGAACATAGGGGTCTTCATCCTTCAAGCACTTGCGGAGGGGCTCACAGAGATATTCTGTAATCTTGTCCACCCGGATGCACCCCATGGTTCTGACTGCCAAGGCCCGAATCAGAGGATTGGGATCTTCACAGTCCTACAAAAAACAACCATTGACAACTACAGGTATACGGGGTGACTAAAAGTAAACAGCTACGTTTACATAAGCCACAAAAGAATATTCCACTAGTGTAAGCTTCCAGTCACATTCTACATCAGCACCCGGGTCTCCCATGCTGTTCTTTTCCTAAGTACAAATCTTAGTTGCCTATTTAAGAGTTTAGGTTAGGAATTCATTTAATTGCAGTCCACAAATATCAAACAGGGAAAAAAGAGGGCTGGATTTCTGGGGCCTTCTGCAAAGAACGCAAAGGAGAGCACTGCAGCTGGTTTGGGCCTGACATACGTTCCCGCAGAAGAGTAGAGCAGGCCCTCTGAGATCCTGATTAACGGACATTCTCCTTTACTAGCAAGTGCTCCCAAATACAGTACAGACAGAATACTTACTGAGAAGAAACACTCCTTAAGTTGCCCTACATTAAAAAATTTCTTTAAACATTATAAATCTATGCACAAGCTAACTCCCCAAAAATGTAAACTAAATTCTATGATACATTCCATCTATGAATCACCAGACAGAAAGAAATATTAAGTTCTGATTCTGTACAATGTAGCTAACACAAGAAAAGAACAAAAATTCCATGAGAAGGAAGAAAGCAAAACTGGTTCTTTTTCAAAACAGTTTAATAGAAGCTAATTTTAGAAATTATATTTCTAAATTATATTTCTAAATTTCTAAATTATATTTCTAAATTTCTAAATTATATTTCTAAATTTAGCTGTCTGATTTTTTTTTTAGTGCAGATTAAATTCCAGGATAAAAACAAGAAGTAAAAAAATAAATATATTAATAGGAACAATCTCGTTATCATGTTCATCAAACAAATGACAGGAAAAATTTGACTAGTCAATAATATTGAGGAATTTTTTAATGGTCAATTTTTTAAGATGTGACAATGGTACTGTGGTTATGTTTTAAAAAGAGATCTTATTCCAACAAATGTAAAGATGAAATGATTTTTCATCCTTATGACATTTGCAATTTGCTTTAAAATTATCCAGCAGGTGAGGGGGTGGGGATCAGGAAAGTATGTATGAGGAGTATAAATTAAACAACACTGGTCATGGGTTGGTAACTATTCAAACTGCAAGATGAGTATTTAAGAATTTATTATATTATTCCCTCTACTTGAATATGTTTGAAAATTCCCATAATTAAAAATCAAATGTTTAAGACTTATTAAGTAAAACAAAATAGAAGTAGCAGCTCCTGCAGTTTCCACGACTTCTGACCCACAGGCATAACTTCTACAAGCATCAAACAGGAAAAGTCCCAGGTGACTGACAGCACAACAACACGGCCAACCTGTCGGCCCGGAAAGGAAAACAGTAAGTGTCACCTGGCTTTCTTCTCCCATCTGGCAAGGAAGCACCAAGCCCACTAACAGAAGGCTCACCATGTGGTCTGAATTGGATGACAAACAGTATAGAGAATGCTTGAAACATGAACAGTCCTAATAACCGCCAGTTCTCCTCCAGAGGCCCTCTTTGGGACAGAGGTTGCTTACTTGCAATGCAGACGCTAACCACACCAAGAGACATTTCCGAAAATGTTATCTGGAGTCCTCGGGGGGAGTTACCTTCACAAAGCTGTTGACAGCCATGATGGCCATGTCTGGCTGACTCTTGGCATAGTTCATCAAGTAGAGATACACAAGCTTCTTTAGCTCCAGGTTGTCAGTCTGCATACAGTTCACTACATCTGGAAAGAGAGAACTGAGAAGAGAGGAGAAAAGAGAAAGGGAAAGTGAGGAGACAGTGCCAAGTTGTTGCAGAGAACACAGTGAAATGGCCTTATTTTATGAAGTGATTTGATGCAAGGACAAATGTCCCCACAGTGATGATAATCATCACAGAAGAATTACTAAAGAAGTTGTAGCACTGGCGCCAAGAAGGTCTCTAAACACAAATTTTTCGAAAACTTTCAGACAAACAAAAGTAGAGAGAGCAGGGACCAGCCTGGTGGTATAGTGGTAAAGTGCATGTGCTCCACTTTGGTGGCCCAGGGTTCGCGGGTTTGGATCCTGGGCACAGACCTATACATTGCTCATCAAGTCATGCTGTGGCAGCATTCCACATACAAAAAAAATCGAGGAAGACTGGCTGGCATAGATGTTAGCTCAGGGACAGTCTTCCTCAAGCAAAAAGAGGGAGATTGACAATGGATGTTAGTTCAGGGCTAATCTTCCTCACCAAAAAAAAAAAAAAAAAAGTAGTGAGAGCAGTAGTATAATGAACCCGATGTATCCATCATGGAACTGCAAACAAATACTGATACACGTCCAGCCTTCTTTCATACATATCCTCAACCCACTCTCCCTCCTGCAGGCCCTACCCTCATCTAGTTGCTCTCGATTCTTTTATTTTTTAAAGATTGGCACCTGAGCTAACATCTGTTGCCAATCTTTCTTCTTCTTCTTCTTCTCCCCAAAGCTCCCAGTACATAGTTGTATATGCTAGCTGTAGGTCCATCTGGTTGTGCTTGCTCTGGATTATTTTTAAACAAATCCTAGACATCATATCATTTTATATGTAACATTTTAGTGTATTATCTTTAGGAAGCTTTTTTTTTTTTAAAGCACTATATCACAAAAAAATTAACAATAATTCTTCACATAAATTTCACTGCACTCTCAAAGCACTACAATTGTTATACTTTTAAATGCTCATATTCTTCCATCCTAGACGAGTGGGAACCTATTCATTTAGCTCCTGAGTGCTTGTGATGCGATTCTGTATTTTCAATAGCTTCTCCTTGCTTTCTGATAGGACAAGATGCTCCATCCAGTCTCATTTTGTACTTTTTTGTTTGTCTGTTTTTTGTTGAAGAAGATTAGCCTTGAACTAACATCTGTGCCAATCTTCCTTTACTTTCTATTTGGGTCACTGCCACATAATGGCTAACGAGTGATGTAGGACTGCACCCAGGACCTGAACCTACAAACCTTGGCCACCAAAGTGGAGCATACCCAACTTAACCACCAGGCCACAGGGCCAGCCCCTCATTTTGTACATTTCTAATCACACAAGTGGAATCAGTCATTTCTCTAAGATGTCCCAATTTGCTTTCAGTGGAATTTATTTATTTATTTATTTTTAACATTATACATTCAGACAAACGAAAATTTGAATATACTGACTACTCTTCCCAGGTTTAAGTCACTTAATGATTTACCATTCTCCTGTAAAGCCAAAGACAAGACATTTTTGTTTCCATTCACAAAGTAGCATCATCAGCTTGGAAGGGTTGAGCTTGTAAGATTTTAGTGTAAGCTGTATTTTTTAAATATAACTTAACTATAATTTTATTGGAAGTTAGGAATTAACCTTCCCCCTAATGCTTTATCAAAGTACCTTATCAATTTTAAATACTTCTAAATATCTTACCACTAGTACAGAAGAAAGGAGAAGCAAATGTCAGTATATTTTTTAAGAAAGTAAGAAAATGACTGAAATAACTGGTCAAATGGTACAACTCCCTTATACACACAAAAATATACAGAAACAGAAATTATTTACAAAAAGGAAGATGGACTGCAAAATCAAAGAATCCACCACATCTCCAATGAACCAGTGGCTTCTGCCCTGGAAGGCAAACTGTTTCTTTAACTTTCATGTAGGTACCTAGTGTACTTTCATGCACATGTAGATATTTAACAAACGCCAATAAACACTCTCCAAAAATGAGTGTTCTTCTCATTTCCTAGGGGAATAGCTCATGTGTAAAACAACTGTAAAATCAATAAATAAAAGTGAAACATTAGCCAATGGTAAATTTAAGATCCTAAATAATTTAATTCCAATAACCTGCACAAGAGCAAGAAAATCTTGATCACAAATAGTCAAAGTTCTACAGGTAAAAACTGTTAAGTACCAAGCTATAAAGCTGGAAACCTGAACTTTCCAATATGGCAGCCACTAGTCACATGTGGCTACTGAGCACTTGCAATGTGGATAGTCCAAACAGAGATGCGATGTACATGTAAAACACATACTGGGTTTTGAAGACCTAGTATGAAAAATATAATGCAAAATATCTCAATAATAATATTTCATATTGATTTCATACTGAAATGATACTATTTTGGATATACTGGGTTAAATAAAATATATTACTAAAATTAACGTCATCTATTTTTAACTTTTTTTCTTCCGCTGAGGAAGATTCAACCTGAGCTAACATCTGTGGCCAATCTTCCTCTATTTTGCATGTGGGTCACTGCCACAGGATGGCTCATAAGTGGTATAGGCCTGTGCCTGGGATCTGAACCTGTGAACCCGGGCTGCCAAAGCAGAGCATGCTGAACTTAACCATTAGGCCACTCAGCCAGCCCATGTTTTTAACGTTTTTAACGTGGCTACAAGAAAATTTTAAATAACCTATGTGGCTCACATTGTATTTCTATCTGAAAGCACTGAACCAGAGGTTACTTGCAGGGGAGACTGAAATATGATAACTTACAAATAGCTAATCTCTATCGATTCTGTTTGAGCTTGCTTTCCAAGCACGGCCAAATCCCATCTCCTCCAAGAAAGGTTCTTCAATTATTCCTATTTACAGGGATCTCTTTTTTGTAGAACTCTTATTGCCTCTAAAGTATACATTCTGGTACTAATTACAGAATTGTATTTTATTATTCCCTAATTTTTCAAATTGGGAGTCTTTTCAACTAGATAGGAAGTGATATGAAGGCTAAAAGATATCTACTATCCTTTTGTTTGAACTATAATATGCGATATAGTGCTAGGCACAAAATACACTATCAGCAATTAACAGATTAACAAATAGTATTTATCAAGCATACAAAAGGAAACTCAAGAGTTTTAACTTTTCTGTAGACTATAGAAATAAGCTTGGTAAGAACACAAAAGCCCCACGAGTGAAGTATGCTGACTTTCACTGCTTCATCTGTACTGATGCTCTCAAACTAGATTTACTCCTTAGCAAAAAACAGTCGTTCAGTGAATAGACAGATCATGGGCAGGCAAACTAAAGCCTGTGGGCCAAATTCAGCCTACGACCTACTTCTGTATGAGCCATGAGCTAAAAGTGGCTTTTACAGATGAACATTTGCAACTAACTTGATGATAGAGAATATTCACTTTGAACCCCGATTAAGCAAAATGTTATCCCAAAAAAGAATCCCAATAGTTTCATTAGTAGACCTGTAGGAAAAAAAAAACTTGCTGTAGTTTGAATTTCATCAAAAAAATTGTAGAAAATTATTTTCTCTCTTGTTATATAATTACCTATAGACTAGCCTCAATTTTTTGCCTTTTGGCCTGCTAAGCCCAAAGTATTTACTATCTTGCCCTTGACAGAGAAAAGTCTGCTGACCTCTGAGATAGATGGCCACAGAACAAGTTAAGAACTAAATGTGCTTACGTGCTAACAAACAAAACTCTGATGACAAAAACCCGCCTCAGAACAGCAGCACCTGAAGCACAAGAAGATGCAGTCAGTACTTACCGTACCATTTCCACCTGGGCTCCTGACCCAGTTAGAGGCGCTGCTCTCACCCTTCTGGTCTCACGACCCCCTTACACTATTAAAAATTACTGAGATCCCCAGAGAGTTTTGTTCATGTGGGCTACAGCTATTGATATTTTACCATAACAGGAATTAAAACTGAAAATATTTAAAAATAGTAATCCATTTAAAATAACAATAAATGCATTTCATATTAACAAATATCATTCTAAAGTAAAAATTTACTGTTTTTTAAATTAAGAAGATGGCATGGTTTTACATTTTTGCAAATCTCTTTAATATCTAATTTAAACAAAGACACCAGGATTCTCATATCTGCTCCTGCATTCAACCTGTTGCAGAATGTTGTTTTGGTTGAAGTGTCAGCAGAAAATCCAGATTCATAGATGTACATAAATTGGAAAAGGGAGGAATATTTTAACAGCTTTTTCATATAACTGAATATTCTTCTTTGATACATTAAAGCAAGATAAATGGTTTTCTTTTGTCTTTTTTAGTCCACAAATAGTTTCTTAACAGTTAGTTGCAATGTGGAATCTGAAATCATACTGATAAACATTTTGTACTTGGTTGCATCAAAATCCATTCATCATTTATTTTGAACGGATCTTTTACCCATTATAATTTTGTGATATATGCATTGGTCATTTGGAAAATATTGGTTCAATGAGTTATGCAGATTTTCCCAATGTTGACACATTTCATTATATAACAGCAAATAATCACATTCATTAATTTTACCACCAATCTCATCAGAAAAGTCTCTAAGTATTGGGAAGATATCAAACTCACGATAGAAGATGAGTTTTCCAACACTCTAATTTTTACTTTAAAGCTCAAAATTTATCTACTGTCAAATTTTTTCACTTGAAGTGACAGGTTCATTTTATTCATTTTTGATAAAATGTCTCCCAAATACTGAAGTCTGATTAACTGTAATTTATCTGTCAATCATTCTTTCACATAAAAACGGTGTTCCCAATTCAAACAATCATGCCGGGGCTTTTTTCCAAGCCAACCACCATACTTCGCTATGCAGCAAAAGTGCTTTATGCATAATTCCTATTTCATCACACAGAATATTAAAAAGACCTGTACTTAACGTTCAAGGTTTAATAAAACAAACTTTTAATGCTTCATCAAGGACAGTCCTAAGTGAAACTACCCTTGTTACTGCAAGCACACAGTGGTGAAGAACACAATGACGACTGTTATAGTTTGGTACCAATGCTTTGATGCATGCTAAGGCACCAGCAGTGCAAACGTCATTACAGTAAAAAAAAGCAAATAATACCTAAGTATTATTATAAGAATAGCTTTGATCTCATGGACCCCCTGAAAGGATCTTGGAATCCTCAGGGGCCTGCAGACAATCCTTACTTATTTCCAAATGGTCCTGCTAAGTTACAGAAATATTAATTAAAAAAAAAAAAGACCAAATGGATTTTGTTAACACTGATTTTCACCCTGAATCCAGCAATTAAATGCAGACTTGTCAAGCTGAGGGCACTGGCTTGAGCCAATTAAAGAACATACGAGCTTCCGCTTCTCAGTATATTTTCAATCATCTTCTAAAACTACCTCAGCAACAGATGTGTAACTGTGCCAACTCTCAGAAGTTTTATGCTAGATCTGTACCCAACAAAATCCCACTGGTTTCACTCTTCCAAAAAAGAAGAAAAATTAAGTCACAGAATTAACATAAAAGCGGGGCCAGCCCAGTGGCGCAGTGGTTAAGTGCGCACGTGCCGCTTCAGCGACCCGGGGTTCGCTGGTTCAGATCCCAGGTGCAGACATGGCACCATGTGGCAAGCCATGCTGTGGTAGACGTCCCACATATAAAGTTCAGGAAGATGGGCACAGATGTTAACTCAGGGCCAGCCTTCCTCAGCAAAAAGAGGAGGATTGGCAGCAGATGTTAGCTCCGGGCTAATCTTCCTCAAAAAAAAAAAAGCAACTACAACTCCTGATGACGTTTTCAGTGGGACAAACCCATTCTTATAGGTTTCATAATTATAATAATACTAAATGAAAAAGCCATAAACTAGGGTGTAAAGTGACCAGAAGCAGGAGTGATTACCTAACATCCTTCCCCACAGTCATAGCAGCAATCACTTTCTTCACAGCCTCCTTCCTCTTTTCTTTCTTTTCATTGTTGAGTTCAGCCTTTAATTCAAAGATTTCTCCTATAAGAGAAGAGAACAAATAGGTGAGGTCCCAGGATCAGAGAACCAGAGCAGAATACCGTGCTGTGTAATAGGTAACACCAGCACAGCTGACCAGAGGCAGGGCAGCAACTGAAATAAGATTATTTAAAAGTTATACTATAGGTACAATTCAAATCCCTATAATACTAACTGACCCATTGATAAGGACACCACCTTTTAGGTTATGGCCAGAGAGGAAGGTGCAATCCAGATCTTAGGGAGCACAGAAGTGGGAAAAAGCAAATCTCCTATCTTACTACAATGGGGAGAGAATGGTACCTGACGGATGATCTCCAATCGGAATTTCAAGGTTCTGGGGAAAAAATAAATGTAGGCAGGGAACAGGTTCACAAATCAGTGTTTTCAAACCAGAAGAGACTCCAGCTATCATTTTCTTCATCCACTCTCAACTTCACAGATAAAGAACTGAGGCTCAAAGGTCACAGATTGAGTTAGTGATAGAGCTGGCCTTAGAACTGCGTCTCCTGCCTCCCAAATCCAGACATTCTCAACCTTGCCCACACACACTATCACTTGGGAAGTATTTAAAAATAACAATGCTCAGGCTCCACTCTGGACCAAACAAATCAGAATGTCAAGAAGAACTCTTATGTTCATATTTTTTTAAAGTTCCCCCAAGTGATTCTAATGCACAACCAAGGTTGAGATTCAGTGTTCTAATTAGTACTTCGAGAAGTCAACAGGCTTTAAGGCCCCACCCTATTCAATCAACCTAGCAGAAATAATAACCTTGAAGCTTCAAGAATGGTACAAATCAGAGTCATTTCTAAAGGTTCAGTCTTGAATGAATGACTGCTCAGGCCCTGCACTGCAAAATGCCAGGGCTGTCACCATTATGTTAAGGCCCAGGCTCACCTATCTTCAGAAAGCCAGAGTTGGAATAAAAGAGAAGGTAACAACCAGCAACTAGTTTCAAAAGAAAGAAGAAAATACGGCAATAAGTCTGTGAAAAAGAAGTTGACTACTCCCACTTCAACATTCCATCTATACCCTTAAACTCTTCTACAATATTGCCTCATTTTATTCCACCTTTATGACTGCTCTTGACGTTCATTTTAAATAGACCTCATACACCAGTATAGAAATAGTGGAGACAGCAAACTTTATGATCTGCTGAAGCCTCTAAAAGGGAATGACGGAACTGATAAGAAATACAGATGTTGAGCACTAAAAAAGCTTGTTACATCAATATCCATTGCCAACAAGGCAACCAATTAATGTTATAAAAATCACTGTTTTATTTAATCGACAGCCGCATAAATAGCAGAGCCAGAAAAGCTGGGCCCTTTAAAGAATGATCTTTAAGTCATTCTCCTCTTCACCACATCCTCTGCTGCCAAATCCAGCTGTTAGGGTTCCCATCATTTACTTTTGGGAACAGTAAAGGACAAGCAGCAGGGTTTCAGCAAGTTTGAATTGCTGAGTAGCAGCAGGAGCTGAAGAATCAAAACAGGATGTAACTGAAATTATTCCAATTTCAACAGCATAAACTTAAAGAATATGTTCCAGTGCAGCTCTGGTGGGCGTTGCAGGAAGTAAAAGGAACATAGTCTATCCATTTTTTAAAATGTGGTATTTACCCAGCCATGATTCCATCTGTAAGTCTCAAACTTTTACAAATCCCTGAATAAAAAAAGGTTACAAGGACCTATTACAAAAGAAGTTTCCAAGAGTCAAGTGAGTTTTAGAATTATCTTTTTATGCCATTATAGACAATACCTTGGTCATCAAAGCACCCAAAATGTTAACAGAAGAAATAAATACATTTCAGAATGATAAGAGAATCAGAAAAAAGCTGAAAACGAATGACAAGTGGCTAATGGTTTTTGTGAAGGGTAGGTAATAAAGATAGGGAGGAAGAAGTTGGATAGAGCCAAAGAGGGACATTAAGTGAGGCAAGGTAACTCGTATATACTACAACTTTATTAAATTCTTATCTTTTTTCCCCTCCCCTTCCCTTAATCATATTTACCAAGTATTGCTAGCAGCTACCAAGAGTTCTCAATCTTGGCTACACATTAAGAAAAATCCCCACCCCCAGGTCATATTCCAGACCAATGAAATCAGAATATCTTGGGGAGGAGGAGGTGGAGGGATCTGGACATTAGCATTGTTTTAAACCTCACTGGCAAATCCAATGTGAGGGCAAGGTCAGGCAGGCCACTGACTAGTAGTTGACATAATTAAGCAACTCACTGTGGAGTTTTCTGTATTATAACAGAAGAGCTTGGGTACCCTTACATAATTCCAAAAGACAGAACAGGGCAGATGCTTGCACTTTCTAGAGCTCCTTGCTCACTCTAGGCCACTACAATGTGCCGTTCTACTTTTTATTTTTGAAATCATTTTAATCTTAAAGTTGCAAGACTCCCCAACTGTTAACATTATGTCACTTTTTCTTTATCACACTTTCTATATTTACACATTTTTTCTCCTGAATCATTTAACAGTAAGCTGCAGACATGTCTCTTTAGCTCTAAATATGTCAGTGTATAATACCTAAAAACAGGAATTATCTTACATAACCATAATACAATGATCAAAATCAGGGAATTTAACATTGATATACCATTATCATCTAATCTAACATCATATTCAAAAGTCCTGATAATGCCCTTTATAGCAGTTTTACCCCCATCCCCCTTGGGCCAGCATCCAATTCAGGATCATGCATCACATCTATCATCATGTCTTTTTTAGCCTCCTTTAATCTGAAACAGTTCCTAAGCCTTTCTTTCAAGATAATGACATTTTTTTTTTTTAAAGATTTTATTTTTTTTCCTGTTTCTCCCCAAAGCCCCCGGTACATAGTTGTATATTCTTCGTTGTGGGTCCTTCTAGTTGTGGCATGTGGGACGCCGCCTCAGCGTGGCCCGATGAGCAGTGCCATGTCCGCGCCCAGGATTCGAACCAACGAAACACTGGGCCGCCTGCAGCGGAGCGCGCGAACTCAACCACTCGGCCACGGGGCCAGCCCCAAGATAATGACATTTTTAAAAGTACAGGCCAGTTATTTTATAGAATGCACTCAGTTTGAGCTTGTCATGGTGTTCCCTCATGATTACAATGGGGTTATGCAGTTTGGCTAGTATATTTCATCAGCGATGGTATGTTCTTCTCAGCGCACCACATCAAGAGGAAAATGATGTTAATTTGTCCCATTATTGGTAATGTTAACATTGAATATTTGGTTAAGGTGGTAAACACCAGGTTTTAACACTGTAAAGTTACGATTTTTTTCCTTTATAATTAGTAAGTAACTTATGAAAGGATACTTTGAGATTATTTAAATAACCTGTTCCTCATCAAACTTTCACCTGCTGGTTGTTATAGCATTCGCTGATATCTCTTGCCTAAATCCATTACTACTATGATTTATGTGTACATGTTTTTATTATTCAAGGAGTTATAATCCACTACCATGATCACTTGTTTAAATTCTCAAATTATCTCACACTTGGCCACGCCTCTCCTTGGCATGTCCATCATTTTTGAGCACTTCTTTGCTTTCCGGCACAAGATGTTCATGTTCGTCTTGTACTTCCCCTGATCCAGCCCTGGAATCAGTCATTTTTCCAAGTAGTCCTGACTCCTTTTAGTAGGAAATGATATTTAGAAACCAAGATCAAGCTTCTACGCCTTGTTTTGCATGACTCCCTTTCCGTTAAAGACAAAATTTTAAAAAATCATATGTATTAATATAAGCATTTACATGCATAGAAGAAGTCTGAGGATACACACTCCAGTTTCCCACAAGAACAGGAATAGGGAGGGAGAGAACTTTCATTTTTACTTATCTACATATCCATATTGCTTTAATAGTACTCCTTGTTGTAAAATATTTATTTCCAAGTGAAAAATCAAAAGAGAATAAAAGTGCTTCTTCCTCTTTTGCCCTCCTCAGATCTATCAGTCTTCAATGGGTCAATGCTGGATCCCTTCCTTTCACTAAAACAGAACCTTCAAGTCAAAACAATGGGCATCACAGCACTCCCTTTAAAAACCTATACTTTAATAATTCACTCAATACAGTTTCTCTAGAAGTAGCAGATGCCCAATGAGACTGCCCATGACATGTGTGTCTGAAGAGGTCAGCAACATTCTACTTTGGATAATCTTATGCCACAACTTCTGAAGAATCTCAAAGCTTTGACCAGGTTCTCATACTTACCTTTTTTATTGGTTGTGAAATATTTGGAGTCAGTCATGGTTTTGGATCTTTAATGTGCACCTAAAGCAAGAGAAAAGAATTCCTTTACCCAAGTTATTTACATCCAGCCAGATAGTCAATTAATCTTAAGAACACTTACATGCAAGAATTTCTGTATTTAAAAATGAGTTATCCTCTTCCTTACCACCATCACTGGGGAGTCAAGGGATGCAAAGACAATCAAGAATGTAACTCTTGCCTGAGGAGCTATTTGGGGCAAAATCCAAAGGCCAAATGGAACGAGTGATAATCCGAACCTATCATCGCTTTGTGATTTTTATCTACAATTATATCCTCAAAGTCTCCAAGACCTAAAGCTAGACCTTTCTGTAAATACACCTTCAGCTGGTCAGTCAAATATTTAAGGTAAGGAAAAATTTGTTTTGAAAGATCACCCCATTATCTTGCATTCAGGAAAATATGATTTACTTCCTTGCCTCAAGATGGAGTCACTCCAAAACATGTATTCTGAAGCAGCATAAGGTTGAAAGAGAAAATAATTCTGCCAACCTAGTCATCATTACACACAACTTTCCATAAAAGCAATCTTTTTCAGGAAAAAAAAAAACCTAAAGTAGGACAATATTCTTTTACAACAAACATCTGGAGAGGCCTTACATGCCTTACACATGGATTTGTTTGTTTGTATTTATTTTTATTTATTTATTTTTACTGAGGTCATAATAGTTTACAACATTGTGAAATCTCAGTTGTACATTATTATTTATCCATCACCATGTTAAGCACTCCCCTTCACCCCCTGTGCCCACCCCCACCCCCCTTCCCCCTGGTAACCACTAATCTGTTCTCTTTGTCCATGTGTGTTTATCTTCCACATACGCGTGAAATCATACGGTGTTTGTCTTTCTCTGTCTGGCTTATTTCTCTTAACGTAATATACTCAAGATCCATCCATGCACATGGATTTTTTTAAATTATGATTTTCATATTTCCAACAATCTACACTTAGCCCAACGGTATTCCCAAAGAATAAATAATATCAGTTTACAGTTAAAAACAAAGCACAAAACTGAGATATTTGTTCAGTCACATTAAGTAAAAAAGAGAATCACAACTGGTGTTAAAACCTAAAAGAACACGGATCCCAGCCTCGACTTTAACTCTTCTGTTCCAATTTCCAGAATTAATCCAACTGGCACATGGCTCCACCAGTAAAACAAAAGCAACATGGACTGGTCACATTTCTCCCCAAATAATGAGACAATGTTTCTGATTTGAGAAACTCTAAGACTTTGTCCAATGTATCTGACTTCTTCAAATACATTAAAAAAAAATTTTAAACAACATTCCTTCTGCACTCAAAAATGAATATCTTCTTGCTTACCTCCATCATTTACAATACTTCTTACCAAATTCAGGGGAGATGCCCTCGCACCTGCTCATCACCATCAGGTCAAAAAAAATGAGTGATAATATATTTGCCAAACTTGAGTGGTAATACATTTGGCAAACAACAGTAATGATCTTAGAGAAAAGACCTAAGCACTAAACAAATCCATGTAATTAAGGAAAAAGAAAACAAGCCAGAAAAACAGGAAATAATAAAAAAAGCTTGACTCAAATCTGATCTCTAAAACATGCTACTTGGACAACCCAAGGGAAATTAGACCCATTTGCTCTCTTTCCATGCAGTTACTTACTATTTACAGTCCTGATCCTTATAAAATAGTGCTTTAGGTTGTACCAGAATTTCACTGAACTATCTTGTTAAAAGAAGTGAGCTAGAACTCACAAATACCATTACGGAATGCAGAAATTTCTGTTTTGATAATATTTGTTACAACTAACAGAGGCTTGCCTTATGCAATATTTTCATAGTGCCTTGCTAGCAAAAATTCAAAGAATGTTATAATCATTTAATCCATTCACAATGCAAACTAAACGTGAAGTGGGCAAATTGAATAAAGGAGTCCTTCACATAAAAGACCAGGAATAAATCTGAAGTTATCATCTAAGAACTTACAAACAGAAAAATCAGTACTCAGAAATGGTTACTAGAGCCAGACATTGCGGCCATAGCTCAAGGCCATTATGGTCTGTCCACACTGTTATTATGCCATTCTAAGTTCTTTGGAATCATCAAAACTTAAAACTTGCTGGAGATTTAAAAACAAAACCTGCTTGGAATTTTTCACCCAGTTTCTTTGAAAAAGAGTACAAAAATTGTTCTTTTTTTCTAAAGCGCTCATACACATACACACATTAAATTCTTAACAGAAGTTTTCAAGACAATCTGTTAAACATTAAATTAATCTTGTCTTAAACCCTACCTTTATTAGTGACCCATACATTTATTGTTTTCCTTAAAAAATTTCATTGTCAAGGAATATATTTCTGTCCTATTCATTGAGAGCATTAAGTGTTTTTAATTAAATAATGGGGGCCAGCCCAGTGGCACAGTGGTTAAGTTTACACATTCTGCTTCAGCAGCCCAGGGTTGGCTGGTTAGGATCCCAGGTGCGGACCTTTGCACTGCTTGTCACAAGCCATGCTGTGGTAGGCGTCCCACATACAAAGTAGAGGAAAAAGGGCACTGTTGTTAGCTCAGGGCCAGTCTTCCTCAGCAAAAGAGGAGGATCGGCAGGAGATGTTAGCTCAGGGTTAATCTTCCTCAAACAAACAAACAAAAGAATAATGTAACCACCCACAAAATTTCAGGGAAGGGGAGAGAATCAAGTAATCTTAGATCCTAAATTAAAAACACCAGCTCTTAAAGAGAAGGGAGAAACATATAACATTCTTAACACACACTGCTGTAAACAACATTAATGAAATATCTCTTACATCTCTTACCCATGTTGGCAGAGAAACATCGTATCAAGTCAGTTCCTGCCTTAAGCCAAAAGAAAATCCAAGAAAAATGAAAATCAGTTAAAGAAAAACAAATAAGACGAGGTGGTGGTTGCACAACACTGTGAATGTACTAACTGGCACTGGCACTGAACTGTTCACTTTAAAATGGTTAATTTTTTTTTTTTTTTGAGGAAGATTAGCCCTGAGCTAACATCTGCCACCAATCCTCCTCTTTTTGCTAAGGAAGACTGGCCCTGAGCTAACATCCATGCCCATCTTCCTGAACTTTATAGGTGGGACACCTGCCACAGCATGGCTTGACAAGCGGTGCATAGGTCCACACCCAGGATCTGAACCAGCGAATCCCAGGCCACCAAAGGGGAACATGTGAACTTAACTGCTATGCCACTGGGTTGGCCCCATAAAATGGTTTATTTTTTGCTGTGTGAATTTCACCTCAAAAAGTTACATATGTATATATTTTTAAAATATTATATACTTAATCATTTGCCAGAGATGGACATAGCCAGAGTCTCCAAAATATAGGATGGTGAAAACTGCTTGCATTAGAAGCCAAAGAAGAAAGCAGCCAAGATAGAGTTCAAGGAAAAAAATCAAGTATTTGCTGAAGAGTTTCGAAAATCAAGCTCCTCCAACTACCTTTCTACCAGATCAAACTAGACACGTCACCCTGGCTGTTTTGAGGACTTGTGGTACGGTCTAGAGACACTGTTAAACAACAAAGCTACCACAGTCACTCTTACTTGTCCTAGCCCATAGTGTGATGTCACCTCACTTCAGAGAAGGCCTCCCTGCACAGGATTATGTATCTAGATTTAACATAACCTAGTTTCTACTAAATATAGGTTGTGATAGTCCCTTCTCTCCTACTTCTCCCTCCTTCCAGTCCCTCTAAAGAAAATAAGGCCAGAAAAAATTAATAGGGTTTTCATTTCAAATGGCTCTCTGGGAAGTGGCAGCTAAAGCAGAGTCGGTGAGGCCACTAAATCCCTTCTTTTCACATAAAGTTGAGCTTCACAGAGTTTGGTGCTCGTAGCAAAAAACTGGCCAAAGAGTTAACCAAATTATAAACCAGAAAGGTCATTTCAGCAATCCTTTATTACAAGGGTGAGAGGTGCTAATCAGATATTTTAATAATAATGCAAAGAAAATAGCATCTTCAGGTATCACTTAGCTCATAAGAAAGTAAAAGATACACCTGTAATTTTAACTATGACAGACTACAAAGTAATTTGTTAATGTTATACAGTAAAAGCAGCTCAAGTTTTACATCCATTTCTTAACTGAAATAACCAATATACTCTAGAAAACCTAAGCCCGGAAGGAAGGAAAGAAGGAAGAAAGGAGAACGTGTCCTATCTAATTCATTCCTTGTTCAGCCTGGTTCAAACCTTTGCCTAAAATGTAATATTTTAAAATATGGATCTGTTTAAGAAAAAAAAGAAAAGAGGGAAGAACTGGACTTTCTTGAATCTCTTAGTTCCCAGAATATTAGTTTTATATTAATTTTTACCACTCAACTTTCAGTGAGGCAGCCTGCAGAAGAGAGTCCTCCTGCTTCCTTGGGAGGTTAACTTAAGACACCTGCAAACAGTTCTCACCTCACCACCAGGCTGAGTCATCATCGGAACGTGTTACACGTTTTCTTGTACAGCTGCATCTCCTTCATCTGCTGCTTTCTATTATTACTTTGTAAGTGTACCCTGAGGCTAAGCAACAGAAGTATACCAGGAAGGTAATTAATAATTTAAATTGTTCCTCACTGAGACCACCTTCTTCGTCATTCTGTCTTTTCTAAACATATTGCGTTTTCTTTACTTTCTTTTAAACCACATTATGATGCAGTGTTTGGCGTTTAAAAAAAAAAAACTTTTCCAAAACTCAAAGTTTAATAAAGCATCCACACTTTATTCATACTGCTTCATAATGAAGCAGCCAAGTGAGTTCAATAAAAACCTGCCCCCCAAATAGAAGACTGCTCTGAAAACAAACAGTATGAATAAATTCTTTGGATTCAAAGTACAGGGAAATAACAGGAAGTTCCAGTTTCTTTACCTCTGGCTTAATCTACAATATTTCTCAAACCAGATCATTCCTGTTAAGCCCAGAAAGAAAAAATTCCAGGCTAAGATTTACCCCCACCCTCTTCCCCGACTCTCACATCAGGTCAATCTTGGAGGTTTCTCTTCCCTTCCCCCAAGTGTCAGGAATTCCTCTTCTTTGCCCAGGTGGCTAAGATTCTAGGGATATGTGCCTCCATTACGAGGGGAGGGAGAGGTGTCTCAACCGCAAATTACGGGAGACCGGTGAGGTCTGCCCATCAATGGGCTAACCTGTGGGGGAATCCCTGTTCCCTTTTACCAGCTGGACACGTCCCAGCCGCTCAATGAACGACGCCAAGTGGGAAAGGAGGAAGGTTCTCCCATCGGCCTCCAGCCTCTACCGGCCACACCCCTGGCCTCTGGCCCTCCTATCCCCGACTTGGAACATACCTGCAGCCCCAGTGCCCCCCAACTCCCAGCTGCCACACCCGAAGGTTCCCTCGCCCTGCCAGAGCGGTGGCGTCCCTTTCTGCAACCCTCTCCCTCACAACGGTCACACCCGACGGCTCACTCCATCCTCAACGGTCACGCTCCTAGGATTTCCTCTCCTCCGCCCGTCTCCAAACCAAGCCGGGGTTCCCTCTCTCCCCATCAATGAAGGACACACCCCAAAGTTAGCTGCCTTGAACTCACCGGAGGCAAGGACGAGGGGAGTGGTGGCAGCAGCCAGGGAGCACGGCCCGAGCGGTGTTGTAATGGTTTCCTGCACGTCACGACTCCTCCAGGTCTAAGCCACTGCGCAAAACCCACTTTGCCAGGGACAAAGATGGTGGACAGGAAACTCTGACGTCAGAGAACCTCGCCGCCTGACGTCATCCGGGCGCGCTGGAGAACCAGAAAGGCGGTGCTGTGTGTCGTGTTGGAGGTGGGAAGATTGTTTTTTCTTGGTTGGTCAGAAAGAGGCCTGAGACCCGGGTCTAAAAGACAGTTCAGTGGCTTTCCAAAGGGATGTATTAAGCTGATGTTCCCTGGATATTTTTCCTCGCAGAATTCTCTAAAAAGCTTACACACAGAGAAGGTGAAATAGCCTTTTCCTTTCTTAAAAAAGGAAAGAACTCAGCTAATTTCGCTGGCCAGTGTCGACAAAAATAATCCATAACCAATCTATAAATGAAAACTGGGGTGAGTTTATTCCGAGCCAAATGTGAGGACCATATAGCCCAGGCCCTTCCTTCTCCAAGGAAGGAAGGGCAACAAAGAAGTGGGGGTGTACAGTGTGGTTATATACCGTCACACATATGATAGAAATGTCCATTTTATAATAGTCACAAGACTGCTCTGTCAGCACAGCGATTGATGGACACGTCAGGGTAGTAGGTCTGCTGTCTTGAGCTGGGTGGTCACAGGTGGGTGCAGCAATCAGTTCCTAGCCATGGAGAGATGCTTATCCTTAAGGAAACGCCAATGTTGGGGGAGTTGCACGTTTATCTTAAGGCCATTTGTTCTTTGGGACATAGCAAAGCTTAAAGCAGATATAGAACACATGCTCAATGGCCATGTCAGGCCCTTTGGGGAAAACAAAGTCAGGCAGAATTAGGTTTACACCTAATGGCTTCCTCATATATTCCAATATATTCTATTTCTTGCCGTTTATTTGTCACCAGTTCAGTAGTGTGGACAACGGTGATCCAGCCCAGGACTATACATGGGCAGTGGTACTAGAGGAGAGTGATGCAAGGAAAAGAGGTTAAGATGGCATTAGATCTGCGTTCCAATCCCTGCCCTGAATGTGACTGGGAAAGTTACCAAATGTCCCCCCAACTTTAATTTTATCTGTGAAATAAATCCAGTGATATATCTCTTTCAGCTTGTGAAGCTTAAAGGGGATAAAGTAGGTAAAGCACCAAGCATGTAATAGGTGTGCTTACACAAACGTTAACTTCCTTTGAGAAACCCAGACCTAGAAATCTGTTACTTTCCCCTCACTTTTGCTATGAACCTAAAACTGCTCTTAAAAAAAAAAAAAGTATTTAGTTAAAGAAAAAAAAAAAAAAGAATGAAGAGAGTGAGACCCTGGGGCAGAAGCTGAGGAAACCAAAATACAAAGGGGACTGAGAAGAGTAGTCAGAGAGGTAGAAGGAAAAGCAAGCAGTTACAATGTTTTAGGATGTTTTTAGAGTTTCATGAAAGTAGGAACTATACCAATCTGTTCAGTCTTCTACCTCTGAGGCCTAGCACCCCCTTCCCAAAATTTGTTGAATGAATAAATGTATGAATGAGTGGTCAACAGGATCAGTTGCTATAGAGAGAAGAAGGGCTGAAGTGTCCAAAGATTTAGCAACACAAATGTCTTTGATATCATTGCTGAGAACATCGGTAGAGATAGAAAGGCAAAAGTCATGCTGAAGCTTGAGGATGAGTGGGAGGTGAGGAAATGAAAACAGCAGTTACAGATAACTCCATAAGAAAGTATGGCTGAAAAGAGAAGAGATACAGGATGGTATTTGAGGGAGAGAGTAGCAGGGAGGTTTTTTTTTTCAGTTCTATACTCATACATTTTCTTTACACTATCCCTTTAGCAAAACCCTTGGTTCAATTATCTTTCCTACCCAGATGACTCTAGAATCTCTATCGCTAGCCTTGACCTGTTCCCCAAACTTCACCACCACATTACTAACCACACTGATGGGTAACTCTATGGCCCACCCAAATTAAGGATATCATAAGGGGATGGGGGGAATGTTTGAAAAACCTGGTTTCAGATACAACTCCCAGTAGACAGAGGTGGATTTCGTAAAGAAGATGCCACCAGAAAAATCTTGAAGAACTTTGATTCATATTTCTCCCCTGTTCAAAAACTTTCAACAGCTCCTCATTGCCTAATATATCCAAAATCTCTTCTTCTCCCAGTTTTCCCCATCTGTGTGCTCTTTTCTTTAGTTTTGTCATCTATAAAATGGGAGAAATAGTGGGGGGCCAGCCCGGTGATGTAGTGGTTAAGTTCATACACTCCACTTCAGTAGCCCAGGGTTAGTAGGTTCAGATCCAGGACGAGGACATACATGCTGCTCATCAAGCCATGCTGTGGCGGCACCCCACATAAAATAGAGGAAGATTGGTACACATGTTAGCTCAATGACAATCTTCCTCAAGCAGAAAGAGGAAGATTGGCAACAGTGTTAGCTCAGGGGCAATCTTCTTCACACATGCAAATAAGGGAGAAATAGTAATATCCAATCATAATATTATTACAAGGATGAAGTGAATTAGTCTATGTAAAGCACTTAGAACTATGCCTGCACATAGTATGGACTATGTAAATATTTGCTATGATTGTTTCAATAAATTACACTGAATTGCTCAAGCCAGAAACGTGAAGGACATTCTTCATTTCCCTATCTCCTTTAACTGCCACATCCAATCCATCTCCAAGTTGTCCATCCTACCTTCAGAATATCTCAAATTCATCCAATCCCCTTTATTCCACCTCATAAGTCCAAGCCACCATCACCTCTTGCCTGAACTACTAGAAACCTCAACTCTCCTCCCAATCTTTATCCACACAGAAGCCAGGTTTTTGTTTAACTTTTTTTGAAGTATGACAAACCTTCAAAAAAAAAAAAGTGCACACAATGTAAATATAAAGCTTCATGAATCTGCACAAAATAAACACAGCTATATAACGATTACAGGGTCATTTTATAAGTACAAACCTAACCATGATTCTGGTGTATAAATCCTTCAATGGCTTCCCATTGCACTTGGACTAAAATCCAGCCTCCGTCCCATGGTCTATGAGTCCCTGCATGGTTTGGCCCCTGTCTACCTCTCTAAAATCATTTTATGCCTTTCAGTCACTCCTCATTTCAACTTTGGCTAGCTATTGTAGCCCTCAAATAACGCCAAGCTCTTTCCCATTTTAGGGCCTTCAAGAATACTGCTCCTCTTGCCTAATATTCTTTTTCCCCAACTCCTCAAATGACTGGCCTCCCATAATTTAAGTCTCAGGTTAATTGTAATCTCCTCAAAAAGGCACTCCCTGATTACCCAATCTAAAATGTTCTGCTCTTTCAGCTCCTTCTGCCACCCCGATCCCAGCCCTCTTTTTTTTTTTTTTTTTAACAGTTGTGTAAAGCTTCAGGCATCTTTCTTTTTTTTTTTTCTGCTTTATTTCCCAACACCCCCCCCCCCCCCAGTACATAGTTGTATATCTTAGTTGCAGGTCCTTCTAGTTGTGGGATGTGGGACGCCGCCTCAACATGGCCTGACGAGTGGTGCCATGTCCGTGCCCAGGATCCGAACCCTGGGCCGCCGCAGTGGAGTGCGTGAACTTAACCACTTGGCCACAGAGCTGGCCCCCCAGCCCCTCTTATTCAATTTGTAAATTATGTATTTTTATTTATTTCCCTTCCCAATTAGACTGTAAATTCCATGAGGGCAGATATCATGTCTCTTTTTATTACTACTTTATACCCAGAGCCTAACATGATGCCTGGCACATAGGAGGTACTCAATATTTATTGAATAAATGAATGAATGTCCACAAAGTACTAAAACTAGCATTTAAGACCCTCCATAATTCACTTAAATCTACTTTCAACATATTCCTACTGTTCCTTTTTGTGGCTCTACATTTAAAGCCAACTTAATAACTTTCTCCTTATATACACTCCTCCTGCTCCCTTAGCTTGGAAAGCCCTAACACCATCACTGTGACTTACCCCAAATGTACTCATCTTTTGAGGTCCACCTAATCCACAAAACTTTCTCAGTGGACATCTGTTATGAGTACAGGAGGTACCAGGTTACATCACTGTATTAGAAAGCAAATGGCAGAGAGAAGCTGAGATAAAAAAAAGGAGGTTAGAAACAATGTTCTTTCTTTTGTTTGGTTACATAGGCCAATATAGGCTTCCTGTTTAAGCCAGTTTGAATGGCCTTATTTTTCCCATCTGGTGGTTCTCTCTTCCTCTAAACTCACACCATATTAACCTATCTGATGGCTCTTAATACCTTTTAACAAGTGCTATCACTTTTTATGTGTCTTTGCTACTACATCATAAACCTGAAGGTGGGATTTGTAATAAGTGTCTATTATTTGTTGGCTGCAATACTTGACATTTGTTATTTTTGACTGTCTTTCTGTTTTCTCATGTAATAACTTAGTTTCCTTTTGGAGTATCTTCAAAGGACTATTAATCAAGGTGTCTTGCCCTCTTCTGGCTAACAGTGAAACAGTAGAGAGGAAATCTGAACTAAGATAGGGCAATAGGAATTTGAATCATAAGTGCAGTGACAGAAATGTGTTGAAGCTCATTCACTGCAAAACGTTGCCTGGGTAAGACTTTCCCAATTCTTGCTAGTGAGATCCAATAGGATTGTGTAGTTCTGTCTTTCAGAACTGGCTTTCTTACTTTGTTAGCTACTCCATATATTTCTAATACCTTTCTTTTTAGTTTAGCCTGTTTCTGTTGAAGAACCCTAATTGATACAAATGTTTAACTCTCTGCTTGTTTTAGTTGATGCTATTTCTCAACTTTGCCTTTTTGCCGTTCACTTAAGAAACAGCTGTACAGGGGCCAGCCCAGTGGCGCAGCGCTTAAGTTTGCACGTTCCGCTTGTCAGCGGCCCAAGGTTCACTGGTTTGGATCCCGGGTGTGGACATGGCACCGCTTGGCAAGCCATGCAGTGATAGGCATCCCACATATAAAGGAGAGGAAGATGGGCATGGATGTTAGCTCAGGGCTAGTCTTCCTCAGCAAAAAGAGGAGGATTCGCAGCAGGTAGCTCAGGGCTAATCATCAAAAAAAAAAAAAAGAGAGAGAGAAAAACAAAAGAAAAGGCTGTATATAACATCTACCATTAAGCAGGCACCTAATATGTGCCAGGTGCACATATTAGAGATAATGAAACAGCATCTCTAGTCCTTAAAACTCTGTAAGGTAAAAACCTTATTTCAATGTGACTTTTCTCTGGCAGGTATTTTGGTAGAGGAAAAAACACTTTTTGGAACTATAATTATGGTTAACTTCCAAGATTTTCTCTCCTATTCAAACAATTAAACCCAAATCTTGTTTTTGAGGATTCTCAAACAAACCAATTATCTATCTTTATACCATAAGGTCCTCTAGGGCCATGTGTAAGACCTTCTATTGCTAGCTATTTAGCCCAGGGTGGGGGAGGGGTTGCAGAGGGAGAGAAGTTGAACTTTAAGGATTATCCAAGTTCAACAAAACTCTATCAGCAATTCTAACGAGGCAAAGTTGCATACGATGTAAAAGCACTTCACTAACAGTAAGATAAATTATATGAACTTTGGTAGGCAAACAATGAAAAGTACCTTCTCTGTCAAGCCTCCCCAGTTCATCCTAGTTAAAATTCAATAGGATCCCTCCGTCTTAGCGTTGAATTCATATCGCTAACGTGATACATCCCAGCGTGTACAAGGGTAGGAACCATTTTCACCTACTGCAGCACGTGTCTAGAGTTAGGCTTGAATGTAACCAAACCTGGAAGATAGTTAAACTACCAGCTTGAATGAAAAGTAATCGTCTCAAGTTTTGAGGAACAGCATTCTAATCATCCTTCTCTCTAACCGGCAGCAATAATGCTAAGGCTTCCATCTCCAGCTACGTCGCTCCAAAGCCTTCCCGAAAGGTAGCTGAATATAAATTAACCACCGCCCCCGCCCCGCACCGAGAGAGACTTCGCATCTGCATATTCCCTTTCGTCCCTCTGCCACTAACTCGATCGCCCGCGGAAACAAAGGCCTCGGCGCGGGGCCGAGCTCCCGCTCCTCTGCACAGAGAAATTCAAAGTGCCAGCTCCCCACCGAAGATGGGATGCAAAACCACCTACGGAAAGCAAAACAAACGAGCCCCAAGCGCCGCCTTTACTGTCAGCGGGGGCGGAAGCGGCAGTACTGGTGCGGTCATAGAGTTTTCTAATTCCGGTTTCGGGGCCACATTCGGGGCTAGAGCGCCTCTCCTCCGCCGGCCGTCCCCACGCCCGGCGCTCGTATTTCCGGGTCCGGCTTCTGTCACAAAGCGGAGGCCCCGCGTCAAACGTGGCCTGGTGGGTCCTTCGCGCCTGTCCTGGGGTCGGCGCGCAAGGACCGGGGCGGGCGGGGGTACTTCACAGCTGACAGCTGGAGCCGGTCCTCTCGTACGGGCCCGCGTTGGCACCTCTGCCCGCAGAGCCGGCTGGCTTTTGAGCCCTCAGGATTGAGTCCCTGATCCGCAGCCTCCAGGACTGCAGGTCGAGAGGACAGCGCTCCTTCGCCCATAGCTGTCCCCCATAGTCACGCTCTGCCCTGTGAGGTGCATTTGACAAGTCACCTCCACACTCCCACCTCTTCCACCACGTCTGCCTTAACTGCGTTCTTAACCTGCTAAATTTGAGACCCCTCCCTCTGCCTCTAGGAGAGGTCCCCCCCACCCCGCCCCCCGCATAATTGAGAGAGGAGTTACGTTATCCTGCAGAAAGATTACTTTTAAGACTGAGCACCCATTTAATACCCTAAGAAAGTTCATGTTTAGAGAGTTTGTGGGCAAAGTGAAACCCAGTGCACACAGGAAACTATGGCTGAGCACGGGGCTCACATCACAACTGCTTCTGCGGTGGATGACCAGCCATCCATCTTTGAGGTGGTAGCACAAGACAGTTTAATGACAGCAGTGAGACCTGCTCTTCAGCATGTGGTCAAGGTAAGGTATTAATTCTCTGAAAAGTTTTAGGGACGACTGGGCAAAAACCAAACCAATAATTTGAGTTTATTTGATAGCACACGTTTTGAAATAACCAATTAGCATGTAATTCATATCCTATGATTTATCAGTTATTGAGTCCCTGTTATGTGTAGAGGTCTGTACCGAATACTCAGCACTTCAGGGAGGTTAGGGTAGACCCCAAAAGAAGTGACTTGGTTAAATCCAGTGTAGAATTGAGGGGAAAAAAGAAATATAAATACATGGCATAGCAGCAATGTAATGGAATGAATTTCATTTATTGATTTATTTTGCTTTAGGTTCTTGCAGAATCCAATCCTGCCCACTATGGCTTCTTTTGGAGGTGGTTTGATGAAATCTTTACCCTGCTAGATCTTCTGCTCCAGCAGCATTATCTATCTAAAACCAGTGCCTCATTTTCTGAAAACTTTTATGGCTTAAAGAGGATTGTAACGGGAGATACGCACAAGCTTCAGAGATTGGCCAGTGCTGGTCTCCCAAAGAAGCAGCTCTGGAAGTCAGTTATGTTCCTGGTTCTTCTTCCCTACCTGAAAGTGAAGCTGGAGAAGCTGGTTTCTAGCCTGAGAGAAGAGGATGAATATTCTATCCATCCCCCTTCTTCTCGCTGGAAACGATTTTACAGAGCCTTTCTGGCAGCTTACCCATTTGTTAACATGGCCTGGGAAGGCTGGTTTCTTGTACAACAACTTCGATACATCCTTGGAAAGGCTCAGCATCACTCCCCACTGCTGAGTCTGGCTGGAGTCCGGCTAGGTCGACTTACACTTCAGGACATACAGTCTCTGGAGCACAAACCAGCAGAGGCCAGCAGGATGCAGCAACCAGCCAGAAGGTAAGGCCTTAACATCTCCCCCAAATCTTTGCTTATTAAATTCTAAAATCTTATCCCCATTTTATGAAATTCACCTCCCTCAGTCCACTTTGAGGCAGTTCATAAAATCACAGAAAAATTCTTGTGTCCGTTGAACAAGGACTGCCATCCTGGTAAGCTTCCTCCTCGTACTAGCTATATTTTCATGAATACTTGCTATGCACCAGGTGTTTTACATGCATTATCTCAATCCTCATCAACTGCAAGAAATAAAGGCAGTAGCCCCATTTAACAGTTGAGGAAACTAGGCCCTAACAGCTAAGTACCTTGGCAAGGCCACACAGCTAGGAGGCCGAGCTGAGACTCAAGCCAGATCAATACAATTCTAAAGACTGTGCATTAACTACAATGCTACACCGCTTTTAGTGTTTGTGTTCTCCTGCAAGTTCAAATATATTCCTCAATACTGCTAAGTTATTTTTTAAGTGAGTTTTTTTTCTGGATATACTGTCTTCCACCAAACAAACAAAAAAGTTTATATAATCAATGTTTCACTAATTTCTTTCTCAAAACACAGAAAACCTTAGTCATTAAAAACAAAGCTTAGAGCCAGCCCTGATGGCCTAGTGGTTAAGTTCAGCCCACTCGGCTTTGGCAGCCTGGCTTCAGTTTCTGGGCATGGAATCACACCACTCATCTGTCAGCAGCCATGCTGTGGCAGCAGCTCACACAGAAGAACTAGAAGGACTTACGTCTAGAATATACAACTATTTACTGGGGCTTTGGGGAGGAAAAAGAAAACAAAAAACAAAGCTTAGCTCCTATACTCCTAAAACACTGTAAGTCAGAAAGAGGGAATAATTTAGAACAGATCTTTAAGGAGACACTGCCAAGCTAAGAACTATTCAATCCCCAAACTGAACCAATGATTCTGATGAAAACTGCATAAATGCATTTATATTAGTCATTCTGTGATTATACGTAAACAAACAGTTTCTCCTTTTGCCTCCTTATTTTACTCTCCCAACAGCATTAGTGAGAAGATAAAGTCAGCGTTGAAGAAAGCTGTGGGGGGCGTTGCCATATCCCTCTCTACTGGCCTTTCTGTGGGTGTATTCTTCCTGCAGTTTCTTGAGTGGTGGTACTCATCTGAAAATCAAGAAACCATCAAATCATTGACTGCCCTGCCTACTCCACCACCGCCTGTACACCTAGACTACAATTCTGATTCTCCTCTGTTACCCAAAATGAAGACTGTGTGCCCACTGTGTCGTAAAACCCGGGTGAACGATACTGTTCTTGCCACCTCTGGCTATGTGTTTTGTTATCGCTGTGTGTTTAATTACGTGAGAAGTCACCAAGCTTGTCCTATCACAGGTTATCCAACAGAAGTACAACATCTAATTAAACTGTACTCCCCTGAGAACTGAATGGGATTAGCATCTTATCTCACAACAAAATTATTGCACTGAAAGGCCAGAGGGCTGGTTTTTTAGCATGGTACATAGCATTGTTTGATACTTCTTAGCCTCAATTCATAATTGTATGAACTTTAAACAACTATATGGATTTCCTTAAAAGGATATACCCATTGATCTTAACCTTTTAGCCTGCTCCCTAGACCCCTACTTAGAGTTGACCAAGCCGTTCTAGAATAAGAGAATCAGGAGTGGCAGGGGATGTGGAAGGCCAGTGTAGAAGAAGTGGATAAAAGAGGATAATTAGCACAGAAGCTTTTCTTATCTCCTTCCTTAAAGGACAAGAGGTATAGATGCTCTCAGGAAAAACCCAAGCTAGACCTCAGAAAGTGGGTGGTGAAGGGGAGGCAGGCTTTTTCTTTAGAAAAGAAAGCATTTATGTGCCTATGAGGAATAGATTTTATCGGTTTGCAAACAATGTGAAATGTGGACCTGCTCTTTATAAAAATACTTAGAAACACTTGAAAAAAACAATGGCTCCTTCCATAGGCTGTGACCCATTAATTAAGTAACATCTGCTATAGTCTGTCAACTTTTAAAGATTCCTTTATGAGCCATACATATCTTTCTTGGGAAACTGGTTAAAGGAAAATAGGGGTTAAGTGTATATAGAGAATAGTCTGAAGATTTCACTGTGAAAGCCAAGCTAATAAGCAATGAAGAGATGAAGTAAAATACTGATCTATGACTATGTAAAGAAAGCATCTTTCCATAGACTCTTTCTACTTGCTGTTAAGCGTTTGCTAAACTGGCATGAATTATTCTGGCTATCACTAGTTTCTATGAAACACTTAAGTAAATTTCAAGAATAAATGTTTTTGGCAAAGAGCTGTCACATGTCATGATTACGTGGAAACTAAAAGATTACTTGAGGTGTTTAAAGTAAATTTTTCGGTCAGACCATCTTTGATTTTTTGAGATATTTCTGTATAAACATTTTGGTTTTTTTCGCTAATCCTTACTTGGAAAAAAAAAAAAAAGTCCTCTACTCCCAACAGTGAGAATTCAGCCTTGTATAAAATACCTTGTATCAGGAATACTACAGAAACACTTAAGTTGCCTATGTAGAAAAATTCATATTAATGCTTTTATGCACCATAAGAAGAGTATAATGGATATTTGCAAAAATTCTTATTAAACTTCAAGATCTTACCAAAGCAAATACCATAGTTAATTAAACAAACATTTTTTTTTTTTTTTTAAGATTTTATTTTTTCCTTTTTCTCCCCAAAGCCCCCCGGTACATAGTTGTGTATTCCTCATTGTGGGTTCTTCTAGTTGTGGCATGTGGGACGCCGCCTCAGCGTGGTCTGATGAGCAGTGCCATGTCCGCGCCCAGGATTCGAACTAACGAAACACTGGGCCGCCTGCAGCGGAGCGCGCGAACTTAACCACTCGGCCACGGGGCCAGCCCCCAAACATTTTTAATATAGTATAAGTCAGTAAGGGAACTGAATCAGATTTAGGATTGAAACAGCGTAGTCCTCCAGGAAGATATCAAAGTCAGGTTTTTCACCTAAGAAGGAAAACATGAAAGGATCAGTAATTCCAAAGAATATCAAAGAAACACTCTTATACATAATAAAACCAGTATCCAAATAGGCTAGAACATACCAGTGTAGAAAAACCACAACCAGAATCAGCTCAGAGAGAAGATTAAGGGATCATCCCCTGGTCAAAGCCAACACTGAAGCAATGGCAATACCAGGTCAGACTATACTTCGCTCATCATCGCATCATTGCATTTCACCTCCTTGTATTATGTAACAGTAGCCCAAGACCCTCTTTGCACATCCAAGAAAACTAGGTTTATCTATGAAAGAAAAAAAAAAGTCTTGCTTTTAGACGAGTTTCAACCATGGGCTTTCAATACATATTTTATCTTCTACTATGTTTTGCTTTAAGCAACTGTGCCGTACAAAACTGCAAACTTGAACAAGTTTTGTTTTGGAGGGGGGCTGTTTCTGAAATACAGAGGAGGGTGGAGAAGCATTTACAGTTCAAAAACATGTTTTTGGTTTTTTTTAAATGAGCCCAAACACCGTGTATGATAAAATCTCAGGGATGTCTATGAAGGGATTTATAGTCTTGTTCTAAAGCAAAAGCTTTAGAAAAGATTTTCTACTAAATTCTTTTATAAGGTAAACTCCAGTTCATTTAATATACAATTTGATTTACAATTCTGCTGCCAACAAAGATAAAAAGTACAGTCACAAAATTTTTAAACCAGTATTTTCTATCTTAAGAGTCCAAGACCCAGAGAGGCTATGATTTGCCAAAGGTCCACAGCAAATTAACAGCAGAGCTGGAAAGAGAACTGAGTTCTGATTACAAGATTTATATTTTTCCACTACCAACTAAATATAAGGTTTTATTTCATTTTTCTCCAGGCCATGGGCAAGATAAAGGAAGCAATGCAAAGCCTGGGTAATTCACAACCCAGATAATCAACTTCTGAATGAGAAGGCTGACTGCATTTTACTTATTCTAAATGAAACCTCCTGGTGGTATACTATGGCTGACATGGAAAAGTACTAGGATCACAATGTCACCCTCTCCAGCCTTTCAAGCCCGGTATTGTCAATATCTGAATAATTCTGGACACACCACATGCTTCCTTCAGGCATCTATAAATGTCAATAGATTGATACTCCATAGTTGAAAACTGACAGCTTGTTGGTCTTTGTTCAGTGTCCACCATCCAGCAACTAAGCTCCACAGAGACAGGGAAACTAACAAAGTGCCTGTTTTTTCTCTCTCTCCTGATCCTCTATAGGTGAAGTAACTACACGTTAAAAATGAGGAAACAGGCTGAGAGAACTTAATTTAAGTAACTTTATCTAAAAGCATGAAACTTGTAAGCAGAGCTGCAAATGTGCTCCAGCCACACACAGCAGGCACGCTTTCCTAGTCTCTTCCTCAGTACACTTTGCTCCACCCGGAGTGCCTGCCCCATCCCTGTCAACCTGGAGAGCGCTCACTTAGTTTTAAAACCTTACTCAAACGTCATCTTCTCTGTTAAGTGGTCCCTAACTCCGAGTCATCCCCTCCTCGGACTCCCATCAGAGCACGCATCACACGCGGGTTACTCATCCATTCACATCCCCCACCTCCCTGTCTCTCCCACCAGCCCCATCACGGTGAGTTCCTAGAGAACCAGGACTGTGGCATACTGGCCTTCGCGTCCAGCACGCTCAGAATGGTGCCTGATACAGAGAGGAAGCTCAATAAATGACCGTCTAATTCAGTCAGCGAGCGACCTTCCCTACTAAACCCTAAACGCCCAGATTATAAAAGCATCAGCACAATTGGTAAAGCCTACTTACCTCCAACATTCCACGTAAGGACCATACCTCACGCATCTCTTAGCCCTCCTTCCCCCAGCTACCTAACAGCGCCCTGCGCAGGACAACCAATGCTTACACACAGCGGACCCTTAAAACTAATAAGGTCCAAACCCCACCAACTTCAGGGGAAAACGGCGAGAAACCGTCCTGGCGGGGAAACACGAATAAGGCCAGACCCAGGGCTCAAACCAAAGATCCATGCAGGAGTCCGCAGCCCGCTTTCCGGAGTCCTAAAACTCCTGCGCCCTAAGCTCTCAGTACGTTTGCCCCAGCCTGCAGACGCTGAAGGCAGCTGGCTCTCGGCCTTCGGCTCCCCAACAAAACTCTCTTCCCGCCTCCCAACCGCCTCCGCTTCGCTGCGCCGCGGCGCCCCACAGTCCAGTGCGGCCCTCGCCGGACAACCAATCCCGCGGCGGCCAGTGGCTCACGTGGGCCACGAGGCGGGGCTGGTGCGAGGGGCAGCCAATCGGAGGGCGAGGCAGACATCAGGGGTGGGGCGGGCCGGGTGGTGGAAGCGCGCTTGCCGTCGCTGCTTTGCGGGGTGCTTTCTATTTTCGGAGATGGGGAAGTCGCTTTCTGGGCTCTGACCGTTTAGCTCCTGGCTCTCCATTCCCCGCCGTGGGGCTTTGGGACCGCTGTGAGGGGTGGTTTTCCCTGAGCTCGTTTCACAGTTGGAGAAGGCCGTCTGAGGCAGTTATGCCCTGGGCTTCCGGGAAGAAATATCGATTAAGACAGTGATCCAACACTGTTTTTTGCGCTGGTCCGGATTCCCGCCTGAGGGTTGGGGGTTGGGGTGGACTCACATGGATGTGTCCCTCTCCGTCCAGGGGAACTCATTGGCTTTCCGGTTGCTTCGTAAATAAGCAAGAAGTGCCACAAGAAAAGTACAGCTAAATATTAAAGAAATGGGAAGGAGAGCGAGAAAGACTGGGAGAGGTGGCATTTTCTCTGGGTCTTGATAAATGGGAGGGATTTGAGAATTAGGTTCTGGTAGAGAGAATAACTCCCGAATTAAATGGCAAAGCATGGGGGAGCCTACCAAATTTAGGTAAAGTTGAAACATTGTAGTGTTTCTCAGAATTCAGTAAATTAGAAACACAAGGGGACCTGCCCGGTGGTTAAGTGCTCACGTTCCACTTCAGCAGCCCTGGGTTCACTGGTTTGGACACCGGTTGTGGACCTATGCACCGCTTATCAAGCCATGCTGTGGCAGGCATCCCATGTATAAAGTAGAGGAAGATGGGCACGGATGTTAGCTCAGAGCCAGCCTTCCTCGGCAAAAAGAGGAGGATTGGCAGCAGATGTTAGCTCAGGGCTAATCTTCCTCGAAAAAGAAAAAAGAAACACCAGGAGCAAACAACAATATAGATGTCTTCCAGCATCAAAAACAAATAGGAAAAGCCCAAAATGCCTGGGGCACAACCCAGACTTACTGAATCAGATATTTTATTGAGATCATAATAGTTTATAACATTGTGAAATTTCAGTTGTACATTAGTGTCAGTCACCATGTACACGTGGCTCTTTACCCCTTATGCCTAGCCCCCAGCCCCCTTCCCTTCCGGTAACTACTAAACTGTTCTCTTTGTCCATTTGTTTACCTCCCACATATTAGTGAAATCATACAGTATTTGTTTCTGACTTATTTCGCTTAACATAATACCCTCAAGGTCCATCCATGTTGTTGTGAGTGGGACAATTTTGTCTTTTTTATGGCTGAGTAGTATTCCATTGTATATATACACCACATCTTCTTTATCGAATCATCAGTTGTTGGGCACTTGTGTTGCTTCCACGTCTTGGCTATTGTGAATAATGCTGCAATGAACATAGGGGTGCATAAGTCTCTTTGTATTGTTGATTTCAAGTTCTTTTGGTAAATACCCAGTAGTGGGATCCCTGGGTCGTATGGTATTTCTAATTTTCTGAGAAATCTCCATACTGTTTTCCATAGTGGCTGCACCAGTTTGCATTCCCACCAGCAGTGTATGAGGGTCCCCTTTTCTCCACATCCTCTCCAACATTTGTTATTTTTTTTCTTTGTAATTATAGCCAGGCATGTATATTTTTAATAAGTGCCCCAGGAGTGATTCTGAGTGACACCAAAGTTTGAGGACCAGTGATAGTGTTAAAGAAAGTGGGTGTTAGGAGATCTGAAAGAGGGGTCAAGATTTTGTTAGGGATGGTGGCTTGCTAGCTGTGTAGTTTAGGCTACTCTGGAGAAAGTGGAAGCTTTGAAGATTTCAGAGCCCAAGGAGGTAGGTGATCAGAGCTGCACTTTAGAAAACTCAGTATGCAATTGTGTATTTAAAGATTGAAGGAAGGCAGAGTGAAAGCAGAGGAAGCTATTGCAAACAATTGCAATGGTCAAGGTGAGAGCTAATAAGAGCCTAAATTAGGGCTGTGGCAGTAGTAATGGAGAGGTAGCCTATGAATGGCAGCATGAGGAATGGATGAGTGTCAGATAGGGATGGGTAGGACAGGAAGAAATAAAAAGGAAGAATGGGGAAGAACAGAGGGTCTTCCATACCAGACCTACTAAGGACCTCCATTGTGCTTTAAGGATAGGAGAGGTTAGGCAGGGAAGAGAATGTGCCTTTGCGCGTGGTGTTTCCTCTGCCTGGTTTTCCCTTCCTTCTCCATCTCCCTTTGTCAGCCTGGTGCATGCTTACTTTCAGGCTTCAGCTCAGATACCATCTCATTTAGGAAACCTTACCTCACAAGCATAGTTATTGTCACTCCTCAGAACACCCAGAGCACACCGTTCATACAGTGGTAGCTCTCCAGAGTGGCACTAGAGTGTAGTGGTCATGCATATGGACTATGTTTGCGAGCACCATGAAGTCTCTGTTCCTTAGTTTCCCCATCTGTAAAAAGGGGATAATTATGGCTGGGAATTAAGGTAAATGGTAGAATTAAAAGTGATACAGAATTTGGAGGTGAAGAAATGTCAAAAAGGGTTAAAGTTGAATCTGATAGCAGGCCTTTGGGGTTTATGATGTTGCTGTGCTGATTATACATCATAGTATCCCTTCTGCCTCCTATCCTGGAAATGCTATTCAGCCAAACATGTATAAAGGATAATGCCAGCAAAGCAGAACTTTGAAGGAACAGTAACCTCAGTTAAAAAAACTAGGAATGTCCAGAAACCTATTTAAGAATGTTATTTCATCATAAACAAATTGAAGTAGAAACACAGAGTTGTCTGATGGTTTGATTTAGAGGGAGACAAGTATATTCGTTTCCTGTGGCAGCTGTAACAAATTAGCGCAAACTTGGTTGCTTGAACAACAGAAATTTATTCTCTCACAGACAGAAGTTTGACGTCAGATTCACTGGGCAGAAATCAAGGTGTCGGTGGGGCTGTGCTCCCCCTAGAGGCTCTAGAGGGAAAATCCATTTCTTCTCTCCTCCAGCTTCCAGTGGCTGCGGGCTTTCCTTCACTCCACTCCACGTCACTCCAGTCTCTGCCTCTACGGGTCTCATTGCCTCCTCCTCTTTTGTGGGTATCAAAGCTCTCTCTGACTCCCCCTTGTGAGAACACTTGTAATTGGATTTAGGGCTAACCTGGATAATCCAGGATAATCTCCCCATCTCAAGATCCTCACTCCATCACATCTGCAAAGACCCTTTTTCCTTATAAGATAACATTTACAGGTTAATAACAATAATAAAAATAATAATTGGTAACTATTATTCAGCCTACTACAAGAAGCTTGATCCAGCTTAACCAGCATTCCCAAATGAGATAACTATCTCTTACCTGTTTATTTTTTCATTTGTTGTTTTAGTCATAAAAATAATTGATGTTCATTGTCGATCATTTAGAAAATACAGAAAAGTTAAAGGAAAAGAAAGAAAGGAAATTAAATGAAAAACAATTTTTAATCCTCTCACCCAGGGATAGCCAGCCCCTGACCAATGAGCATTTTTCTAGGCTGGGCCCAACAAAGAGGAAGAACAGGAAAAAGAGAATAAAAGTAAAGAGAATGGAACAAGCAACTCGGAAGGTAATGAAATAGGTTAATATCGCTCATAATGGATGTGTACACGGCAGCCTAATTTAAAATGGATGTAGAGCTTTGAAGTGAAATTAACCAGGACAGGAGGTGCTTGTATGATGTGTGGAAATGACGCTCAGTCCCTTAGAGGTGGAAAGTTTAGTTTTGGCCTCTCACTTGAAAACCCCTGAATTTTCCCAATACTACCTCATTCACTCCTAGAAGTCAGACCCTGGACTACTAATCTGCCTTGTCATAGGCTTTTCTTGAGTCCTTATCAGCCTTGCTCAGTGGGTCAATGTTATGAAGACTGGGGGAGTCTGGCAGGGTGCCTGCTCCTCCCAGGCTGATATCAAAGGGCCACAGGACTGTGACAGAAGGCAAACATTCAGACCAAAGCCAGATGTGGAACTGAAACAGCAAGAGGAAAAGCCAGAGCATCAGGTAAAAAAAAATTTTTTTCTTAAATCTCATCCATCTCCTTGTAGGTGCAGTTTATATCTGAGGGTATGAAAGACTTAGTAAAATAGTAGCTAAGGAGAAACTTGCAAAGGAAAATGAGTGAGAAATTTTGGAAAGAGTGGAAAACATATTCATAGGGAGCTACAATCTCAGAAAACTGTATCTATCATAGTAGCTACCAGCATCCAAGTAACGTCAATGAGACTTGGGAGTTATGCGAGTTTAGGCCTGCTAGTTCAGAAGCAATTAGATTTGGTCTGTGGGTCCCAGCAGGTGGAAATTATAAGGAGACAAATTACAGCTGACAATAAGGAAGCCATTTCTAACAGCTGTTGGAAAATAGAAGGGACCAATTCAAGATACTTGTCACTGGAGGTGGTCAAGCAGTTGCTGGAAAGCAGTTTGTTGGGAGTTGGGAATATTATAGAGAGGATTTAAGAATCAGGTAGATGGTTGGAACAGAAGATCTTTAAAGTCCCTTCCAACACTTCTGTGATTCTATGATATGAATAGAACGTTATCAGAAATTTCTCTAAGGAGCCATACATTTACATTTACCCGTAGGAGATGCTCACAGATGAAAAAATAATTCACGAGGTTGATTCTGGTTTGCCTGGAGGAAGTGAGAAGGAAACCAAGAGCAAACTAATGGCAGAGGAGGGTACAGGTCCTGCTGGATGCCTGCTTTTTTCCCTCTTGGTGGTTATAAACAATACCCACAGGGCCCCTGTTTTGCCAAGATCACACAGAAGAAATGGGTTCTCTTCTTCTAGTGGAAGAATTTTGGTTTGGGTTAGTAAATACTTTATTTCACAGTTAACAAAAGCTAAGGGAGTCATTTCTGAACTATTTGCTTCAGAGCTCTAATTTCAATTTAGGTGGCTATTCTCTGGTCTATGAAGCAAAAGGAGGTTGACCACTGTTTAGTAACTATGTCCCAAAGGCTCATGTTCTTTTCCAAGTCTTAGAGGTTCCCACCACACAGGGCAGAACTATTTGGAAGGAAGGAAAACTGCTTCTGCATCACACTGTACATGAAGAAACATACTTTTATAATTTAGAAGAACATTTGGTGTCAACTGACATTTAGGTGTAGAATAAAGCTTTTTAAAATGTATAAAATAGCACATAAAAATACCAAGTTTTATGTTTGTTTTTATAGATCTTCCACATCACATCTACTCAAAACTATACTCCCTTAGTTTTCTATTGCCTTCCTTTCTTTCCCCTTGGAATGATAAATAGGAGCATCTTATGCTTCAATTTCTAATTCTGCATATATCCTAATAACTTACTTTGGCTCCTGTGCCAACCCGTGCCCTTCATATCTGGGCTTACTGTTGGCACTTCCTGATTTTAAGTGAAAAGCAGCTAAAAATTTCAGCAATGTAAGTTTTCCATTATGGCAAAATATTAAGCATTCACCTTTATCTGTGCCCATTCACGCTGGAAAGGCTAAGAATCTGGGCAAAGTTGTTAGAAAACAATAATATCAAAGGTTATTTCCAATGTTAAAACGAATCTCCAATAATTTAAAGCTTTGAAGAAAATATTGTGACCTCTGGAGTTCTTGTCAATGTAGAAAAAGCATTTCTGTCCTGATGACCCCTTTCTGTTATTGTCTGGAGCACAGAGGGGCTGCTGTGATGGAGAGTCTCAAGACTGACACGGAAATGCTCTATCCTGAGATAACTGTAGAAGTGGGCAGAGTGACTTTTGGAGAAGAGAACAGGAAGAAGATGACCGACAGCTATTTGAAAAGAACTGAGAATTCTAAAATCATCCAAGCTACATGTGCACTGTTAAATTCTGGAGGGGGTGTGATCAAAGCGGAGATCGATGATAAAACTTATAATTACCGATGCCATGGGCTGGGACAGGATCTAGAAACTTCTTTTCAAAAGCTCCTTCCTTCAGGTTCACAGAAATACCTTGACTACATGCAGCAGGGGTGCAATCTCCTGATTTTTGTGAAGTCATGGAGCCCAGATGTTTTCAGCCTCCCCCTCAGGATTTGCAGCTTGCGCTCCAATTTATATCAGAGAGCTGTGACTTCCGCTATCAACTTGAATGCCAGCAGTGCCCTGGAACTTCTCAGAGAGAAGCAGTCTAGAGCTCAGAGAGGAAGATCGAGGGTGAAGGAGCTGCATCCTCAGAAAGTTCTTGACAGAAACATTCAGGAAGAGGAAGATATGAGGATGTTTGCCTCAGAATTTTTTAAAAAGGACAAGCTCATGTATAAGGAGAAACTCAACTTCACTGAGTCAACACATGTCGAGTTGAAAAGGTTCACCACCAAAAAGATTGTCCCTCGGATTAAAGAAATGCTGCCTCATTATGTGTCTGCATTTGCCAATACTCACGGGGGATACCTAATTATTGGGGTGGATGATAAGAGCAAAGAAGTGTTTGGATGTAAGAGAGAAAAAGTGAACCCTGACTTATTAAAAAAAGAAATAGAAAACTGCATAGAAAAACTGCCTACCTTCCACTTCTGCTGTGAGAAGCCAAAGGTGAATTTCACTACCAAAATCTTGAATGTGTACCAAAAGGATGTTCTGTATGGTTATGTCTGTGTGGTTCAAGTGGAGCCTTTCTGCTGTGTGGTATTCACAGAGGCCCCGGATTCCTGGATCATGAGGGACAATGCTGTCACAAGGCTGACAGCTGAGCACTGGGTGGCCATGATGCTGGATATTCAGTCAGGTAAAGCAGAAGTCATTATTCAGTCAGCTGGGAGGAACCCCCTCCTCTGCCTTCTGTGGTTATTTGGTCAGATATTTTAGTTTAAGAATGGAAAGCTGGGGGGGCTGGCCCCGTGGCCGAGTGGTTAAGTTCGCGCGCTCCGCTGCAGGCGGCCCAGTGTTTCGTCGGTTCGAATCCTGGGCGCGGACATGGCACTGCTCGTCAGACCACTCTGAGGCAGCGTCCCACGTGCCACAACTAGAGGAACCCACAACAAAGAATATACAACTATGTACCGGGGGGCTTTGGGGAGAAAAAGGAAAAAATAAAATCTTTAAAAAAAAAAAAAAAAAGAATGGAAAGCTGGGGCTGGCCCCGTGGCATAGTGGTTAAGTTCTGTGTACCCTCCTTGGGCGGCCCGGGTTCTCAGGTGCAGATTCCTGACATGGATCTACACCACTCATCAAGCCATGCTGTGGTGGCGACCCAAATATGAAATAGGGGAAAGATGGACACAGATGTTAGTTCAGGGCCAATCTCCTACACTGAAAAAAATAAATAAATAAAACTAGAAAGCTGTTTTTGCTTACAAACATTCTCCCATTACAGGATTCTTTCCCAAACATTTTTTAGTTCCAAAGGCTCAGAATATGAACTCTTTGAGGTCAAGAAATTCTTGGATGTTAGTCTGCTTTGGAAAAGTTATACTTTGCCGTCAGCCATTAATTAACAGAAGTTCCCTTTTAGGCACTGTAAAGGCCTGTTGAAAAAAGGTTGCAGGTTGATATTCATAGTCAAAATGTTCATCAATAGTCTCACTCTAAAGATATTTCAGAGAAACATTAAGAATGACTCTTCACTAATTCTTTCAAGGGAAACTAACTGACGAATCTGAACTGTTTTTGTAACATTAGGAGCTAATACCTTAAAACCTGTGGGTTTGAGGCACCACCAAGTGGGGGAAAACTAATGTAAAAGGAGATGCTGGAGCAGGGGATGGCGCTGGGGGAGGGCGCCTTTTGATGTTTTCACATCCCTTGCAGTTTTGCTCAGAATCAGCCCTGAAGATTTCTAATCACTCCATAAAGGACTTATAGGCCGAACGAGGCTCCTCAGTTTGCTTTCATGGTCAATACGTTCCAAATTTGATAAAAGAAGCTTGAGTGAAGACTTGAGTGATTTTATTGGATTATTCTTTCTCGTGTCCTAAATTTGTTTACTTTTCTCATACCCCGCCCCACCCCCCGCCACTAGGGATCCTTCTACCTTCTATCCATCGGAACCTTGGATGGGGACTTAAACGACAACTATAACAATATAAAAAAATACTGTGCTTAACTTTTCCTGATCCCCGCTAGAAGCCTGTCCTCTTAGAGACACCTGGAATCAGAGTATTAGAGTTGGAAGGAACCTTAGGGATCATTGCAGGAGAGAGAGGTGAAATGACTTGCCCGAGATGAGTCGCACAGTGACTTAGGAGATGCGTGACCCTGCAGGAGTCCCCAGACTTCCTTTCCTAACATATGTGAATTGCTTCAGGCAAAGAAAGCGTGAGTCAGCTCAGGCAGGATGCACATCACATGTCTCCAATAGGAAGAGCAATAGAAGTTCTTTTCCTTTGTCCTTTTCCTTTTTGTCTGACACAACTTTCCGTGCATTCGTTCGGCAGCCTCCAGTCTGGCCACAGACCACGGTCTTCCCCTGAGTTCACCAGCTTCATCTGCACTTAGAAGCCCGTCATTTCCCACAAAAGTCTTGGAATTTAAGGGGGCTCTACAACAACGTTTGTTTCCAGGTACTCCTTCTTGATTTCAGCTGAGGGGACTATTTGTTTTCTAAAATTCAGTTGGGAGGAATTGGTGACAATTAGTCCAAGTCTTTCTCCTTAGGGAAGGTCAAATGTAGGCTGTAGCAGACATAATGGTCCCAGATGGCCAACTCTTGTTTTCCAGTCATCAAAGCCACACTATACTTCTGTGTGCTTTGGGGCTTCCAGTCACATATAGCTTTTGTTCTCCAAATTTGAGAGAATTTAGGAATTTTCCTCGATTCTTTAGGTCTATACCACAAGAGACTGCCCCCTGGCTTTCCAGTGCAGCAGAAGGTGAGCCATGGGGTTCTAAAGCACAATTTCTCAACCTTGGCACTATTGACATTTGGGTCAGATCACTCTTTGTTGACAGGGGCGGCTCTGTGAATTGTAGGATGTTTAGCAGCAGTCCTGGCCTCTCCCCTCTAGATTCCAGTAACACCCCTCCAGCTGTGACAATCAAAAAATTTCCAAACATTGCCAAATGTCTCCTGGGGGCAAAACTGCAACAGTTTAAGAATCATTGTTCTAAAGGGAAGTTCTAAGTTCCCCCAAAGCATCAGGTTTACAAAAAAAACTTAACAGGAAGGAATCCCTTCTTTGCAGCAATGGACCATTTGGGGTTAAGGAGAGGGTGCTAGGAGGCTGTTCTGTGGAGACCCCTCCCTGCTTGCCTTCGCCTGCAGGAGAGCTGTCAGGAATGGGAACTTTACAGTCCTGGCCTGTGAAGACGCAGTGCTTTCTTTGCAGACAAGGAAACCCATAGTTCCATAGCTAGACTCATTTCTTCTTATGAGGTGGCAGGAATACTTAGGATATGCCTTCGTGAATTTTAGTAACTCCTATTCCTTGAATTTTCAGTGACACAGGAAGAGATACAATTTAAACCAGAATCCCTCTGTAAGAAGCTATTCTCAGATCATAAAGGACTGGAGGAATTAATGAAGACACAGATATATCCTTGTTCTCAGGGGATTGTGATATTTTCTAGAAGCTGGGCGAGTGACGTTGGCTTAAGGAAAGAGTGGAATGTCCTGTGCGATGCTCTCCTAATAGCAGTTAACAGCCCCTTGGTACTCTATACAATCTTAATAGACCCCACCTGGACTGGAGGGCTTGCCTATGCCCGAAGCACTGCTCATCAGTTAAAGCAGAAACTGGGAACTGTTGGTGGTTACACAGGGAAAGTATGTGTCATTCCAAGGCTGATACACCTGCCCAGCACACAGTACAGACCTGGTGAAATCGCCATGCACTACCCCCAATCCTACAGGCTTGCCAGTGAAAATGAAATGGAAGACCTGTTGCAGGCCCTTATTGTGGTCTCACTGAGCTCCAGATCTCTTCTGAGTGACCAGCTGGGCTGTGAATTTTTCGACTTGCTCATAGCGGAGCAGGGTGAGCTGCTCTCAGAGAGCCTTCGGGAGACACGAGAATTGTTCATCCACTGCTTTCCAGGAACCAGGAAGACAGCCCTAGCCATAAGGATCATGGAGAAAATGAAGGATTTGTTCCACTGCAAACCAAAAGAGATCCTCTATGTTTGTGAAAGTGACTCCTTAAAGGATTACGTGACGTAAGAGTTTCACTAATTAAACACAAGAAATGTATTTACTCAGTCTTTTCAACAGTATCACGAAAGTAATTTGTGTTTTTAGTTTAAGATTTTGCACTGCCTCAGCTGCATAAGTGCAAGGAGCCCAGACTACATACACATTTCCAAGTGATACTTGCAAAAGTGGTACTTTGCAACGTTCAGACTTAAACATCTCATTATAAATTAGCCAAGGATGCATAACTTTAAATTTATATAACTGGAAACATTAATTTTTTCGCAGATTGTGAAAATTTAAAGAAAATTTAAGAAAAGTAGAAATGAACCTATCTTGCTTTACATATACTTTTTGCTTGATACCTAATGCTTGAAGTCCTAAGGTATTTCAGTTAATTAGACATTATACCTAACAGGAACTTGAATTGAAATACCATTTGATTTTGCTTATAAAATATTTTAATTTGTTTGACTGTTCTGAATCAATAATTTTAGAAAACATGCAAATTTGCTTCTGATTTAAATCTTTAGCTTTCACATTAGTAAAAGAAATTGGTTGCTATCCAATCTAGCAAATGGGGGCAAACTCATTTGCTAATAAATCTTTTTGGGCATCATTTATATGCTAGGTACTGTATACATTTAGTGTTAGTGGGAAAAAAACACATTGAAGACCTTGTCATAAAGCCCAATAAGGGAGACAAAGAAAAAAAATAAGCAATGTGAGTATTGTGTAATTAGCATGATAATAAAGATATGCTTATCTCAACTTAGGCTGGCTTTAGTCACTTAGTCACTTAGTCACTTAGACAGCAAATACTCCCCAGTGAAGAAGATCCTTGGGCACACTCTTAAGAAGTCAGTAGAAGTAAATAAAATGAAAGTGTTTTAGGCAAAGGGCACATTAAGTACAAAGTTACAGAGACACTAGAGAACCAGAAAAGCAGGTCTGACTGGAGCAGTGAGGGAGTGTGGGTTTGTGGCAGGTGATGAAGTTGGAAAGGAGATAGATGCCAAATTATGAAGGATCTTGTAAACTGTGCTAAGGGCTGTGTCCTTCTTTATGCTTCGTAGGCAAGTTTAAAAATATCACAGTCAAAAGACAAATTCAGTTCAACAAATATCTATTAAACCCCTAATGTGAGGGGGATACAGAGATGGCTAAGAACCAATACGTTTCTTCAAGAAGTCTACACCATCCTAACTGGAAGAGAAGAACATGAATAGCTACGATTCAAGGCACAGGGAGTAAAGCTGCAGGGACTGCACACGTAAGAGCAGGAAGTCTGCAGGGATGAGCAATGCTACCTGGATCCAAATTAGAGGAGGCAAGAAACAACTAAGTTTGTTTATATATATAATGGCATATATATTATAGCATATATAGCATATATATGCTAAAACATATTATAAAGGAACATTGAGCTAAGTAAACAGGGTAGAAGCTCCAGAGAGGCATAGCCCTGTAGATTTGTTACCCTATGTGACAGGTCACAGAATTCAGCAACCTCTTGATGTTTTTCTTCCCAAAATCGAAAGAGCCTACAGGTTTTGTACTACCAGGAAGTGGGGAAACAGGATTTGCTCTGGAGGAATTTCTATCAGCCCATACCTCTTTTGCATATAAAAATTATGCTATGCCTCTAGGTGATAGTTCTCCAGCTCTAAAAAGGACAGAAAGTAAAGAAGTGGTAGTAACAAGTGTAAATTACTTTTGAGATTTCCTTTAGATGTAAGGAGCTTGTCAAGCAGCGGAAATAGACTACTAATAGAAACAATAAAATCTCCTACCTGGGTTCATTTTAAAAGCTTCACATGCAATTTAACTAGATAACCCCAAAGAGTAGAGTTTGCAATTATGTATTCTGTCTGTCAAGTAACTTATAACAGAGCACTTTTGTAGTATCCAGGATGCTACAGAATCAATGATTTGGCCTGCAGATGAAAACTAGCCTCTGATTCCAATCCAGAGAGCAACGAATGCATGGTGTTCCCTTTGTTTATATGCCTGAAACCCTATTTTCTCTTTTATCCTTACAGCCAGAAAACCACCTGCCAAGCTGTGACCCAGAAAACCTTCATGCAAGGGGAGTTCCTAAAGATTAAACACATAGTGATGGATGAGACTGAGAATTTCTGCAGTCAATATGGAGACTGGTACACGAAAGCTAGGAGCATCACCCATCCAAAGGTGAGAGGGGCTGGAACCGAGAACCTTCACCATGGGATTCTCTGGCTTTTTCTTGACCCTTTCCAAGTCCATCATGGAGCTGTCAATGGCCTTCCCCCTCCATCTGCTCAGTTTCCTCGAAAAACAATCACCAATGGGATCCACTGTGCTCTGGAGATAGCAATGGTCATGAAAGAAGAAATGAAGAAGATCAAAGAAAACCCTCCCTCCAACATGTCCCCGGACACATTGGCATTGTTCAGGGAAGCTTCCTACAAGGAAGCAATGTGTGCCCAGGCTCTGCCTGGGGTGTGTGAGACAGAGACTAACATGACAACAGAACAGATTGCGAAACACGTGGCAGAAAGATGTCACAACCTGTTCCAATGTGGTTACTTGCCCAAAGATATAGCAATTCTGTGCAGGAGAAGGGAGGACAGAGGACGCTATGAGCTTGCACTGCTAAAAGCAATGAAATTAATGGAGACCCACGGAGCAACAGAAGTTGTGTTCAGCCAGGCTGCCGGTGTTTTGGGCAGTCATATCGTTTTAGACAGTATTCAGCAGTTTTCAGGCCTGAAGAGGAATATTGTGTTTGGTCTCAGTCCAGAATGTGCCCTGTCAGACGAATTTCATAAGCTCTGCTTTGCCTCAAGAGCTATTAAACACCTCTACCTGCTTTATGAAAAGAGAGCAGCCTTCTGAAAATTATTTCAAATACAGGAAGGGAGAAAGAGCAAAGTCCCCTCTCCCAGACGGGCACAGAGTGCAGCAACTCTTTTTTCAGACAGGGGCAGCTACTCTTTCCCATATTATAAGTGAGGAAATCAAGGCACACTCAGTGTGGTGTGGAGCCACAGAAATGACTCTTGGGTCTAACCCTTCTAGTCTATTTGCAGTGTCACTGTCCTTTTCCCAGTCCACTTCACCTCCTCCCTGTACAATTACAACAGACTTATAATTGGTCCCCTGCCTCCAGTTTTCCTAGACCGATCCAACTTTCATCCAGTTAACCAGAGAAGTTCTCCTCAAATAGAGAACTGATTTTGTGACATCCCCTGCTAATGTGTCTTCAGTGAGTCCCTGCTGTCTTCCAACCAAACCAATTTTCAAGGCTTTCCATGCTACACCCTGACTTACTCTCCTAACGCATCCTTTATTATACTTCCATTTCCCAATGTTTCTAATGCACTGCAGCCTGCCTGGCCTATCTTGGGGGCGGGGGTAGGATGTCCTCCAGGCTACTTACTTTGACTGGGTGTCTCAAGGGTAGCACCTTGGTTGGCACCTCAAACTGGCTACAGGTCTCATGCTTTCTAGGTGCAGAACTTGATTTCTCCTTTGCACTGACTCTGGATCAGTCTTTTGCGGATGGCTTTATGCTAATCAAGCTCACAAAAGACCAATGCATAAATAAAAATGCCACCCTGTCAATTTGCAGTGAGGGTTGTAGTAATAAGTGGGCCAGATGCTTTTGCTAATCAGTACATTCAATGTAACATAGGAAGCCAAATTTTATAAGCATAGCTTTGCAGCAATGGGAGCTGGTAATCTGATTCAAACGTATGAAGACTTCAGGCTATGTTAGACTGTTGCAGTCATCTCTAAAATAGGGATATTTCCACCACAAGGACTAGACAGGTCATGTTTACAAAATAAAGCAAATTTAGAATGCCAAGAGTGACTAGTTGTTCCATATTCTTTGCCTCAGATGAAATTTTTTTTTCTCTCCGAGTTTCTAAAGTTTCCAGGTTGACCACCAGTCTTCCCCTCAGTCCTCCCAACATGTGCATACTTTGCTCACATTCATCTCTACAGGTTAATACACTCATCTGGGTCAGAGACTGCTTGCACTCTGCCGCTGGCCTGGGAAGTTGTCTGTCTTTAAGGGGCCTTTGTACATCCATGATGTCTTCCATTATGATTTGGTGTTAATTTTACAGTCCAGCTCTGAGAGTTTACAGGGAGCCTGGATGCCAACTCTACCACCTGTGTCGTCTGTACACATTCCTGGCTCCTGGCTGTGCCTGTGCCATTTTCCCAGCCTTCAAACCCTTTTCCGCCCCCTCTACATGTTGAAATCCTTACTTGTCAATCAAGTCCTTGTTCAAATGCCCACATCCTCAATAAGCTTTCACCATCCCCCTAAGTTAAACTCGGTCTCTGCTTTTGGAGCCATTCTATGGCTTAAAATTTTTTTTGATGATAACACCAAGCTCCTTCTAAACTGTGCCAGAAGAGTAGTTGTTGGCATAGCAGAATCTCTGTAATAACTTCCTATCGTGTCTTCTTTCCAATGTATGTGAAATAAAAATAAAATCCAAGTTCCCCTCTCTAGTCAGCTCCCCAGATGGCTAAGCAATTCCTGTGCTCTTCAATGCAATCTTGCTTTTCTGTCTGTAAAGATTTTTAAATTGCTGTGGAAATATTCTGACTTCCAGTTTGTTTTGAACTTCTAGAAATTTTTAGGACACTTTATTGATGCTGGGGAGGCACAAATCCAGGAGAAGTTGTGGAAATATTTTTGGCTATCATTTCAGGTAAAGCCCATCAGATTTCCAAGAGGTGGGAGAGCAGCCAGGGCTTGGAAGAGTGTCCTTAGCTGCCTTTCTGACTTGCCCAGGCCATGAGAGGGGCCAGGCTGAACCCAGCGGCCTGCTGTCCTGGCCATGGATTGAACAGAGAGCCCCTCCCCTGCCTCCTGCTGCCCCGGTTACTTGATGCTTCCTCCTTTTTACCTTTCCTTCAGGGCTTTAGGGTACTTTTAGATGGGAGAAAATAGAGTTCAGCAGTTAATTAGTTTTCAGTGAAACAAAAGATCCAGTGTGTTAACATTTGGGTAATGGAAGATGTGTGAATTCTCTAAAAATAATTTACAGAGTCAAAGGTGGTTGAGGACTCAGGGAATGGAGAGCACAGGGAACTGCTGCATTTTAGTCAGAAGCCTCAGTACCATTTGGTTTTTTAAACTATATGCAAACTTTATATGGTTTTTGATAAAATAATTTATTTTTAAAAGAATGAATTGTTTTAAATATTGGATTTGAGAGTCTTTGTCAGTTCTTGGTCTACTCAAACAGCTCAGGCTTAACATAGAAGGCCTGACCTAGTGGTTCCCAAGCCTGGCTGCTCATTATAACCATCTGGGGAGCTTTAAAATATACCGGTGATCACCAGACACCAGACCAATTAAGTCAACATCTCCAGGCACAGGCTTGGGCATTGATATTTGTTAAAAGTTGTCCACGGGTTGGCCCGAGGCGAAGCAGTTAAGTTTACACGTTCTGCTTCTGGGGTTCGCTGGTTCAGATCCTGGGCACAGCCCTATGCACTGCTCATCAAGCCATGCTGTGGTGGCACCCCACACATAAAATAGATGAAGATGGGCACAGATGTCAGCTTAGGGCCAGTCTTCCTCAGCAAAAAGAGGAAGACCAGTGGTGGATGTTAGCTCAGGGCTAATCTTCCTGAAAGAAAAAAAGTTGTCCAGATGGGACCAGCCCGGTGGTACAGTGGTTAAGTTTCATGTGTTCCGCTTTGGCGGCCTGGGCTTTGTGGGTTTAGATCCCAGGCGTGGACCTACACACCCTTTGTCAAGCCATGCTGTGGTGGTGTCTCACATACAAAAAATAGAGGAAGATTGGCACAGATGTTAGCTCAGCAACAATCTTCCTCAAGCAAAAAGAAGAAGATTGGCAACAGATCTTAGCTCAGCGCCAATCTTCCTCACCAAAAAAAAAAGAAAAAAAAAAGGTTGTTCAGATGATTCTAACATGCCACCAGGGTTGAGAACCATTGAACCCTTCTCCTAGTCTGTTACTTCTGTCCTCAAATAGATGTGTACTCCTTTCTCTTGCCATTAGACTGTGAGATCCTTGAGGATAAGAATGGTCACTTACATACCTTTCTTTCCCCAAAAGTAACTAATGCAGTGCCTCAAACATGGCAGGTGCTCAGTAATTATTTGTTGCCTGGACTTGCCACTTTCAGAAAATCAGAATCTACAAGGGACAATGCTTCTAGTCAATAAAAGGGACATCTAATTCTGGAGACTTCAAAGAAGTCAATGTGGAGAATCATCAACACTGAAATAATGAGGAATAAGAGAATGAAGGAATTTAATCTGTTTTTAGGCAACAGGCAAAGTTATAGTTTCATGTTGATGGAAGTTCATTAGATCTGGGTTTGAGATTAGGAACCAGTGGGCATTAAGAATAATTGACTAACTTGGTTGTACTTAGAATTCTAAATTTTTTCCACGAAGCCTTAACATAATGGATAAAACAATTAGTTTGATGAACTAATTTTCCTCTTGTGAAAAGATTCGAAAACTTACTTTTAAAAAGAAGGGTAATATAATTCTGCAGTCTAAGTTTGAGAAATGGAGAAAGGCAAAATAAAAAGTTCTTAGCATCTTGTTATCCAGGCATTTTTTTTTCATTTCTGCTTATTTATTTTCATCTTTGTTGATATGAAAAAGTATTTTTACATAGTTATGATCAAGTTGTGCTAACAACTTTATACCCTGTGTGTTTTTTTTCCATTTAACCTTTTTGTGAGGTATTGTTGTAGATTGTATTATTGTTCCCGATACTTCACCATCCCTATAGCTCTGCCCTTTGCAGTTCCCAACATCAGAGCTGGAGTATATTCCCCTCGAGATAGGCATGGCCATGTGACTTTATTTGGCCAATGAAAGGTTAGTAGTTGTGGTGTGCACAGAGGGTTTACACGTTTCAGTATTAGGTCTGCCCTCTTGGGCTTCTGCTACTGCCATGCAAAGGCTATGTCTCGGGCAGCCCACCAGTCACTGAGGAAGGAGAGATGTGAAGCAGATTTAAACTCAACTCATGGCCTGGATCTCAACTAGATTAGACAAAACCCAGCTGATGTGAAAATGCATAAGTGAGAAATAAATGCTTATCATTGTATGACTGAGACTTCAAGGTTGTTTCGCAGCAGTAGCTGACGAATGCAGGTGTTGTAACACAGGCTTCAAAATTATCATTTGTAATGGTTGCACGATAGCCCAGCTAGATTATACAAAATTTCAATACTCATCGCCCTATTAATCTGGGTCACTAGAAAGTTTACACTATTAAAATTAAGCCAGGCACACAACCTTGTCTTTCTTTGATATAGTTATAAATCCCCAGAGATGAGATCACTGCATCAAAAAATGGCCCAGATAGAAGATTCACCTTATACTGGTTCTGATGAGAAGCGCATAGAAAAACCCCATACAGAGTATTTTCAGAGTATTTATACAGACTTGGAGTTGAAATTACCATACAGATTTGTTGTCTTAAATAAGAGAACAAAAGGCTGAGATCAGGTTCTGATGACAAAAGAGGCATTGGTATCTCAGAAACAGGTGGCTCGGAGCATGCTGGCTCTGCAGGGAGAGGAAACCAGGGCTCATCACCCTAACCAAGAACCTCAGAGGAAGAACTTAGCTTGGAGAATTACAGACGGAAACATGAATTATGTAACATTATATAGGAGAAGACTCTGGTCACTTGAAACTGATGTAGGGTACTATCTCAGAGAAAAGATAAGACAGGAAGCCTCTGACCATCAACAGGACTTTTTTTAAAAGAGAAACTCTGGTGTGGAGAAAGCCATGTAAGAAAAGAGGAGGAAGTACAGAGGTAAACTAGATTTCCTCTGAAGCTGAGCTGCCCCCACCTCCCCAAGGTTTTGGGGAGGCTAAACATAAAATTATTTTCAAGAAGCTTCAATTTGAAATAAGTACAAAATTTATAACTGTATGTTATGATTTATTGAGATGTTACTACAACCAGCTACTATTTGCTAATGCTTTGCATACAAATTTCACAACTCTGTGAGGTATATACACATTTTCTCCATTTTATAGATGATAAAACTGAGGCACAGAGAATTTAACTTTCTCAAGGGCATGTGTCTAGTAAGGGTCCAAGCTGGGCAAATATAACATTTAAATAGAATCCTTGATATGGTAATCTCAGCTCTGAGAATGTATAAATACTCTGAAAATACTCTCCAGAGGCAAGAATACTCATATTTGCCCTCAGGCCCCTCTGTGAAGTTCTCATCTCTAGAAAGCATTGGCCTCCATTGTAAGTGAAAACGGCTGACTAGTCTATACTGTTTCCTAGACTTACCATCTGTCAGGTCTCCCAGAGCCTCCTGATCATTCTGGGAAAATCTGAATTTCTTCTTCTTCACAGCACAAGATCAGACTCAGGTCATACTCCTGACAGACTGGTTCAAGGTGACTCCTAACATGAACTGCCAGATCTCCTCGGAGAGAATCTGGCATGGTGGCTCCTCCGATGGCAACCTCAGTGGGGTCTCCTGGTGACTTACAGTGTAAAGGCCCCACCTTCCTCCTTTCTCTAAAATCTATATATATATAAAATCTCAGAGTAGATCTTACTGGTTATCAAATGAAACAGGCATTTAGAAAGTTCCAGGGACAGCGTTTTCCTTCCAAATCTACCTCACCCGTAAGAGGAAGAAGGAGCCTTAAATATCTTTAAGATATCTGTCAATATCTTCAGATATGACAGAGGCAATGGGAATAAACGGGAGTAATTTTCAATTTTGTTCCTTCTTCCATTCTCAGCCTAAAACCGAAGTGAAGAATGAGGAATTAGGACATAGCTACTACGTACTTTCTCTTCTTATTGTTTACTGCTTCACAATTATCTCAGGCCATTTGCATCTAAAGTTCACTTTCACCTCTGCTTCAATCAGGGAAGGCTGACTTCTTCGCCCAATTACAGAGCTTAGAAGACATACGTGTTAGAGTTGGGGGCAGTTCATTGTACACACTCCCCCCCCCCACCACCACCACATTTTGGCTTCCAAGATAGCCAGATATGACAAATAAACCCCATCAGTCAGTGGCCAAGACATGAAAATATGTCTACAGTTCCATTCTTGTATCCTCTGATATATAAGATTATAGCTAACATATAGTAAGTGCTTACTATGTGTCAGTGTTCAAAATATTTTATATATATTATATCTTTTATCCTCCCAGCAACCTTTGAATTCTGTATAGCAGCCCCATGTAAGGTAGGATAAGGTGGTGTTAACAGCATGAGTCCTAGGGTCAGGCACACCCTGGCTTTGAATCCCAACTCTATTCAAGAATAAATTGGCTGGAAGACCTCAGGCAAGTTACTTCACCTCTTTAAGACTCAACTTTCTCATCTGTAACATACTGATAAAATTCATACCTATGCCTTACGACAAAGATGAAGACTGAAATAAATAATAAATTTAAATAAAGCCTGCACGTGGAAAGCTCTCAGTAAGTTTTGGCTCTGATTAGTTTTAATTTACAGTTGATGAAGCTGTGGCTTAAAGGTAAATATCTTGCCCAAGATCACAGAACTAGTAAGTTCTGAACCCATGTCTGCCTGACTCCAAAGTCCATTTTAGCCTCTATGTCCTTCTGCCTTCCTGTCTATCAGAGTTAAAGGCCTGAGTCCCCACGTTCACAGTAATTGATTTGATTTGATGTTGAGACTAGGATTGGGTATACTTAGAATATTTGTGATATTAAGAAACATGGTTCTTCTTAGCTTCTAAAATTTTTCTACAAAATCAATAAAATGAGAATGATTTACGTAACAGAAATGTTGAGAGGCAAGCGTTTTCTACACTAAGAAACTTAAAAAAATATACCTTTCATTACCAGGTCTAAACAACGGCCTTACAGAAACATTAAAAAATAGAGAATGACAAAAGAAAACCCATCCCCATTCTTCCCACCATATCACAGTGTTTTCATTTTTGCTTATTCGTTTCCAGTGTTAGTTCATTGGCAGATATATTTTCGCAGAGTTGTAATCACAGTGTGCATTCCATTGTGTATCCTGTTTGCGTTCATTGTTCTGGGGGCCCCTTCCCACTCTGCAGTCTCCCATCGGGCACGTGAGACATTTTCCACACTGCAGCCTAGGGAAGGACGACTCTTGATGCAACAGAGCCAGCGGATTTCTTGGCCCAGCCCACCTGAATTTACGCCTACAGAGAGGAAGACGGTGATGCCAAGTAAAAGCAGCAAAAGCCCTTTACCAACCTCCATGAAATATGGGGGTGGGAGCAGAGTGCAGACATTCTAGGCAACTCAGCAGCAAAGTAACAGAGGGTGGAAGCATTCTTCCTCCCTCATCTCCCCACAGGTCACTGTGAGAAGCTGGCATCGGTGGTTGTGCCCTCCCTGAAGAGTGGCAGTTGCCAGGCGCACAACTCAGGAAGTCTGTAAAACAAATCTCTGGGGCCGGCCTGGTGGCACAGCGGTTAAGTGCACACATTCCGCTTCCGCAGCCTGGCGTCTGCAGGTTCGGATCCCGGGTGTGGACATGGCATGCTGGGCCAGCAATACTGTGTTAGGCGTCCCACATATAAATTAGAGGAAGATGGGCATGGATATTAGCTCAGGGCCAGTCTTCCTCAGCAAAAAGAAGAGGATTGGCAGCAGATGTTAGCTCAGTGCTAATGTTCCAAAAACTATATAAATAAATAATAACAAAAAACACAAACTTCTGTTTGTCCAAAGATACCTAAACAGTTTCCCAAACTTGCCTGCTGAGAGTCACCTGTTGTGACTGTTAAAATTCCAGATCCCTGGGCCCCTCCCAGCTCTAGGGCAGGTGCCTAAGTCTCTGTAATTTGGAGATCATTTGGGAAACACTGTACTGAATGCTGAAATGAGCAGGGTCGGTGCTTGGATTACAGGAAGAACCCCCACCCACTACTTAGAATGCTACCCAGGAATGATCAGGGCTTCTGTGGGACTGAGATCTGGGGCACTTATGGACTTGTGTGGGTTTCAGAGTCAGATGTGACAAGGTTCAAATATGGGATCGAGCACCCAAATGTGATTTGGGCAGGTTCACTGATCCTGTGTAAAATGGAAATAACAACATTATATCCCTCAGATGGTTGCTGTAAAGATTAAATGCTTTGGGGCCGGCCCGCTGGCACAGCAGTTAAGTGTGCACGTTCCACTTCGGCGGCCTGGGGTTCGCCGGTTTGGATCCAGGGTGCAGACATGGCACTGCTTGGCACGCCATGCTGTAGCAGGCATCCCACATATAAAGTGGAGGAGGATGGGCACGGATGTGAGCTCAGGGCCAGTCTTCCTCAGCAAAAAGAGGAGGATTGGCAGCAGATGTTAGCTCAGGGCTGACCTTCCTCAAAAAAAAAAAAAAAAAAAAGATTAAATGCTTTGTTTCACGTGCCTGGCACAAACCCAAGTGTCAAACCTGGCTGTTCTCGAACCTGGCTGACCACAGAATCACCTGGAGATCTTCAAAATATAGATTCAGTGTTTGATGCCTATGTCTGAAGAGGAGCCCCAGAATCTGCATTTTTTTAAAAACTGTGCTGAAATGTTCTGACGAGCAGCCAAGATTAGGAACTAATTATCTGGTTATAGTGTAAATTCTGACAGTTATTTACTTCATTTTATTTTATTTTTTGTAAAGCAAGTGCCTGACTTAAGCTTTGATTGCTGAGGCATCCACTTCAAAGATGGCTTTCTGGAATAAACACATTGCCAGCCACAGGGCTGGATAAAGAGCTAGGCCACCTCCCCCCACTGAGGCTTTTTTGTTTTAGAGATCTCCGTTGATTTCCATACTGATGGGCCGCTGTCTTTTTTTTCTTCCTGCACGTCAAATTCCTGCTGTTTTGTTTTGTTTTGTTTTCGAGAAAGATCAGCCCTGAGCTAACATCTGCTCCCAATCCTCCTCTTTTCGCTAAGGAAGGCTGGCCCTGAGCTAACATCTGCGCCCTTCTTCTTCCACTTTATATGTGGGACGCCTACCACAGTATGGTTTGTCAAGCGGTGCCATGTCCACACTGGGGATCCAGACCGGCGCACTAAACCGGTGCACCACCAGGCAGGCGGCCCCCCCCCACCCCCCCGCCCCGTTATTGTTTTAAATTCACCAATAGAGAGCGAGCCCGGGAAACCCTAGGCCCCACCCTCCCCAACAAAAGCAGAACTCCAAGCTAGGACACTCTCTCTCCGAGACCTCGCTGTGTGGCCCCAGGTGTGCTGTGTAATTTCCAGGTCTTGTAAGTAATAAACTTTTATTTTTTTCAAAGTTCCCTGTCGGTTATTGCTGAAGGGCATCTTGTGATCATAAAAAGAACCACAAGAGCCGGCCCAACCACGCTGGTTATGGACAGACTGAGACTCGCACAAAACACTGGTTCGTGACATCTCAAACTCAGTTCCCTCCAGTGCGCAATACCTTTTCTCATAGTGAAAAATGATTGCTAAAGCCACACTGTAACAATTCTTGCAATCTGTAAAGAGGGACACCCAAAAGAAACCAAACAAGAAACCAAAACAAGAGCTCAAGGGAACTGTGACATGTGGGCTGTGGAGGGAAGGTACAGATCAAAGTGAAAGGAGAAGAAACGTAATCTGAACAATAGCAGTGACATTAGCAGTGAAATCAGCAATAGGAAATCCAGCAGAAATTTCACCTGGGCTTCAGCTACAACTGTCAGGATTATAGAGGCTACTGGAAAAATTAAGTGAGAAAGTCAACGAGATGCACTGCTTAATTCCCTATCTGGCTCTAGCATTGTTTTCTTTTTCTTGTTGCATTAAATATTTCTTCAGTAACTCAGGCTTATTGTACAAAATAACAATTCCTCCCGCCTCACTCGGCTTTCCTTCCAAACCCGCCTCACTCGGCTTTGCTTCCAATTCCACTTTCCAGGGGGTAATCCTTAATAATAGTCTTTGGTGTATCTAAACAGGCTTTTCTGTAGCATTGTTCTCCAAGAAGTTTAAAGCTCTCTTTTTTGTTGTTGTGGGGTTTTTTTGAGGAAGATTAGTCCTAAGCTAACATCTGCCGCCAAACCTCCTCTTTTTGCTGAGGAAGACTGGCCCTGAGCTAACATTCATGCCCATCTTCCTCTACTTTATATGTGGGACGCCTGCCACAGCATAACTTCACAAGCGGTGCGTCCGTCTGCACCCAGGATCCAAACCCACGAACCCTGGGCCACCGAAGTAGAATGTGTGAACTTAACTGCTGTACCACTGGGTAAAGTTCTCTTTCTGAAAAACAGTTCCTTTACAGTCAAGCCAGAACTAACTAGCCTTTCACCTACTTATTAAAATAGTGAATTTCTATTGGTACACAGGAAACAGCTTTTTTCCCCCCTTGGGGCGAGAGCATTCTAAATATTCTAGTTTTCTGAGAAATCAAAACCTAAAAGACAAGCACATCTAGCTTAGTTTTCTGAGAAATCAAAACAAAACAAAAAAAGGCAGGAACAGTCTAACTTCTTTGTTCAGAGGAATCAAAACTTGGCATTCCTCCTGGGTTCGCGTTTGTCCAGGGGGCTCAGATTTAAAAGCCATTTCTCTCTGAAGGTTACCACAGCCCTTGTCAAGCTCCAGAGACTGGAATAGGTCAGGACTTCAGGAGTTTTCTCTTTAACACTCCAACCCTGAGGAATCTTCCAATTCCCAGGATAAGTACAGACTGCTTGGACAGACCCCAAACCATGCCTGTTTAACAGAAAGGACGGTCTCAAAAAAAGACCACAGAGGGGCTGGCCCCGTGCCCAAGCAGTTAAGTTCGCGCACTCCGATGCGGGCGGCTCAGTGTTTTGTTGGTTCGAATCCTGGGCGCGGACATGACACTGCTCATCAAACCACGCTGAGGCAGCGTCCCACATGCCACAACTAGAAGGATCCACAACAAAGAATATACAACTATGTACCGGGGGGCTTTGGGGAGAAAAGGGGAAAAAATAAAATCTTTAAAAAAAAAAAGACCACAGAACCCTAGGATGAGAATCCACTCTGTGGCTACAGACCCTTCCAGATATATCCACTTGAGCCAAGAGAAGCTGAGGTGGACATGTTACGGCCACACTTTTCTTAAGCAGGTGAAATAGACAGCGAGGAGAACTGGCCCTTAGATGGGACTCACCTTCCAGCTGAGACCAGGGATGCAGGATGCAGGATTCCAGCCCAGACAACCTGGCAGAGGTCAGAGACAGACAGTGGGGTAGAGCGTTATAGGGTGGACTGATCAAAGATCCATGCAACAAACTTTCAGCCGTTGGGGAGGAGCTAAAGCCTTGGCGGGAAAGGATGAGGGTTAGGATTCTTTGTCAGTTACCCAATTGGTTGGTCTCTATGAAGACGGTTTTCTTGTTTTTCATAATGTATATGCTTTCATTTTCAGGAGAAACTCAAGATAAATTGACTGGCAAGCTCTGACCTAGTTGGATTTTCCACGTTATTTTTTGTAAGTGTGTCAAAAATACATTTGGTTATTTTGTTTGCCAACATTAAAAGCACTGAAAAGTGAACTCGCCCAGCTTTTACAAGTTGTGTCTTCAAATTCTTTTGGAGATGGGGCACAATCAGCAGGTGGATAGTTGAGAAATATTTGCCACTCTGTAACAGGAAAACAATCATCTGTAACAACAGATATTTATTCTACTGCACACAGGTAACACATACATGTATTCTGGATATTTTCTCAGACATCCATTGGCATACTCATTTTTACAACATGAGTATATTTTTATTCCATCAGCCATAAATGTAAGATGATGTTTTAGACCGAAATTAAATGAACTGTTTCAGTATGTGTGTGAACAACAAACCACTGGAGATGGTGACTACAGCACCGAAGGGGGTAAAGAAAATAAATCAGACAAGGTCATCTAATCCTAATTCTAATCCGGAGCAGGCCATAACTTCTCTGGTTTGAGTCTTCTGTGAAATGCAAGGGAGCATAATGCTTGGCGGCAGACAGAGCTAGTTCCGAGGATGTGGGTCTCCTCCGTCCAGTGTCTGTTGTTAGTTTCTTCCCGCACCATAATTTTCTCAGAGCCCCGGGGGACTCATAACCCTACTTCCCTATTCGATTCTTCTCCTTGGGCCCACAGGCAGAGACTCTGCTCCTCTTACCTCCGGCCACTCCTTACACCACCATTTCCAAGCCAGGACACACTCTCACACAAACGCACACACGCTCTGGCCGCACCCCAAGCCACTCCTGTGGCACCGCTGCCGCCCTAGCCGTGCGGCTGCCCTAGGACCGCTGTCCTGCAGAAGCCTCGCTGGTCACTGCTCGGCCGCAGTGTCGCTGTCGTCTGACTCACAAGGGAAGCTGTTCAGTTTGTGGTGAGAGGATGTGCGGTGCCCGGGGAGCTGCTGGAGGAGGTAAAGCTGCGGCTCTGGGTGGAGCCGGTAAAGAGCGGGGGCAAGGCGCCTTGGGCGGGCCAGGCGGGAGTGCGCATGCGTGGGGGCGGGAAATTGGGGGGGTTGTGTGACAGAGACAGGTACGTGTGTGTTTTTAAAAATATTTTATTGAGGTCACATGGGTTTATAACATTGTGTGAATTTCAAGTGTACATTATTGTATTTCATCTTCTGTCTAGACTGCATCATGTTCACCACCGAAAGTCTAGTTGCCATCCATCACCTTACACACATGGGCCATTTTATCCCTTTTGCCCTCCCCCCTTCCCCTTCTCCTCTGGTAACCACCGATCCATTCTCCTTATCTATGTGTTTGTTTATCTTCCACATATGACTGAAATCATACAGAATTTGTCTTTGTCTGACTTATTTCACTCAGCATAATACCCTCAAGATGTGTGTGTTTTGAGACTGATGTTGCCTCAAGGCTTTCTCAAATTAAAATACCTTCCTGTTAGATATTCTTAAATAATGCTTCTCTAGAATACTTTGTAAATATTATCAAACAAATTTTTGTATTTATTGAGATAATTTTGACTTTCTATTATTTGTTCATATGATATTGTATATTAATATTTTTTCTTGTTTTGGACATTTATGTGTTCTGGGATAAATCCAATTTGGGTTTGTGTGGTGTGTGTGTATTTAATAATAGCAATCATAATAAACAAGCAAAAAGCAAAACAAACACAAATAAAACTCTTAATCTGGTTAATTAATCAAATAATTGCTTTTTAATTTTCCAATTTCCTTGTCTACATTTATTATTCCTGTTATTTTGTGTTCCTTTGAAATCTAGTTCTTTTTCTAAATTCTTTAAATTTTGATTCAAATCACTCTATTTCCTCTTTCCCTCTTACCAATATAGGCATTTAGGGCTATAGATTTTTCTCCACGTACTGTTTAACCCATATCATGGTAATTTGATGTGACCTAAACCATAAATCTTCAGCGGGCAGATTGTTTGTGTCTCTCACAGCACTTAGTGTACCCACAAGGGACACTCACTGAATGTTTCCTGTACTGAAAAATCAGAGAATGTTTAGATGTTTAGATAGCATGTTCAGGACATAATTAAGCAAAAGAGAAAAAAGACTGCAGGTGGCAGCACAAGCCTGAGTCTTCAGAGCCCCCTTCTCCCCGTGGGACTGTTGAGTTTTGTTGATTTGCTCAAACACTCCCAAATACAAGTTCTTTGACGTCATAAAGACTTGGGGTCCAGTGCCCCTTCTTCCTCGTTCATCAGGTCCGCCCCCCGCCCGGGCCATCTTCATTTCCCACTCTGACCACGTAAGGATGCATAGTCCAAAAGTTCAACCACTTTCTTACTAACGGTCTACATTCACATGCCCTACTCTCTTTTTAAATTTTTTTGGAGGTAAAGGTTCTCTTTTTTATGTTAGGAATAATTTCAAACTTATAGAAAAATATAGAGAACAATATAGTGAACACAAATATGGCCACCACCCAAATTTAATACGTGAAGTCAATTTAAAAACTTCTTATTATGGAAACTTTTCAAATAGGCACAAAAGTGGAGAAAAGGAGAGAATAGGATAGTGAATCTCCATTTATCAATCACCCACCTTCAACGATCATCAATTTTTTGCCAATAAGTGGTATCACTAACTACCCAGTTGCCCAAGCCCAAAACTTAGTTACTCAATTTTAGTCCTTTCTCCTGATTTCTATTTGGTCAATACAGCGCCGTGCTCACTTTATTTCCTAAATATCTCTCACATATACTCAATTCTCTTCATCCCCACTGCGGCACTGTGGCCCAGGCCACAGTCATCTCACTTGGATTATGGCAGAACCCTCCCTACTGGTTTGCTCCTCCTTAATTAGTACTCCACGCTGAATTAATAATGTGCCACCTGCTCTTAAAAAATTATCATGCAATAGAATTAACTTTTTTGGTGTACCGTCCTACGAGTTTTACCACTTACCAGGATACAGGATACAGAACCATTCCATCACCCCAAAAACTCCTTTGTGTTACCCCTTTATAGTCACACCCTCCCCTCTCCATTACTTTTGGCAACCACAGATCTGTTCTTCGTCAGTAATATCTTTTTAAAATGTCTATCTGTTTATGTCACTCCCGTCCTTAAAATTCTTCTTTGGCTTTGCACTATGTAAGCAGTGGCTCTTTTCTAACTCACCTCCCATTCCCTATCACTCTCAAGGTCTGGCCAGGCTGAACATCTCTCTACCACTCCAATACACTACTCCCTTTGCTGATTTCTGGCCTTGCCACATACTATTCACTCTGATTGTCATGCAATAACGCCTTCTCTTGACCTCAGATTCCCTCATTTGGGTAACTCAGATCTTAGTTTAAAGCCCCTTTCCTCCAGGAAGCCTTCCCTATTCACATTAGGTTGATTATTGCTCTTTGGTGCTTCCCCTTTCAGAATCTGTATCCAATCGCTTTATTCAACCATGTTTCCCTCCAGACTGTAAGCCCTCAGACTGTAAGAGGCAAGACTGTGCTCATTCTTGATTTACCACTTAATCTCCAGCCCCCGGTACTGAGCAAGAACTCAATAGATATTTGTTAATAAATAAATGAACGCATTTTTGTGTTCTATGCAATCTACTTCATCAACATGAGATACATGTTTTATTGGTTTCAGTTGCAGAATGAACATGGAGAAACATAATTCATCTTTGGTGGTAGAATCATCTTACCCAGACTTGGTCATCAGTGTAGGAGAAGTGACTCTTGGTGAAGGAAACAGAAATAAGCTGCAGAAAACTCAGAGAGAGCAAGAGAAGGCGAAAGTTACACAGGCTGCATGTGCTTTGTTAAACTCAGGCGGAGGAGTGATTCGGCTGGAAATGGCAAACGAGGATGAGCATCCCGTGGAGCTGGGACTGGATTTAGAAGAGTCTTTGAGGGAACTTATTCAGTCTTTGGATCTGCATGCTTTCTTCGAGACTAAGCAACAAGGGAGGTGTTATTACATTTTTGTTAAATCTTGGAGCAGTGACCTTTTTCCTGAAGACCGTTCTGTTAAGCCCCGCATTTGCAGCCTGGGTACTTCGTTATACCGTAGATCTGGCACCTCTGTGCGTCTCATGGATTCAAGAGAAGCATTCAATTTCCTGAAAACCAAGAAAAGAAGTCCAAAAATCTTAGGGAAACAACCTTCTAGTAGAGTTCTCAAGGTTCGGTGTCAAAACCCCCATAACTTGGATCCTGCTCACCGAATTTTCCAAAAAGACCAGCTTGAATATGGTGAAAGGCTGCCTTTTCCTGAGTCTCAATTCGTAGAGTTTAAACAGTTCTCTACAAAACACATTCTACAACGTGTAAAAGACATAATTCCAGAGTACGTCCCTGCATTTGCAAACACTGAGGGAGGCTATCTTTTTATTGGAGTGGATGATAAGAGTAAGAAAGTTCTGGGCTGTGCTAAAGAAAATGTTGACCGTAACTCTTTGAGAGAGAAAATAGAAAAAGCAATATACGAGTTACCTTGTGTCCATTTCTGCCAATCCCAGTGCCGGATAAATTTTGAAGTCAGAACCTTGGATGTGTTAGCTGGAGGAGAGCTATATGGCTATGCTTGTGTGATCAGAGTGAAGCCATTCTGTTGCGCAGTGTTCTCAGAAGCTCCCAGTTCATGGATGGTGAAGGACAAGCATGTCCGCAGCCTGACGACTGAGGAGTGGGTAGACATGATGATGGACACAGATCCAGGTAAGAGGGAGAAAACTTCCTCCCTGGCCTTTCTGCCTCTTTGGCACCTCCACATTAAACAGATTTTCCTTTGCTTCCCATGTCTTTAAACTTCTCACACCCACTAAACTCTGTGTTTTTTTTGACTCTCCAAGCATCCTTCTCTCCATGCATTAGAAAATTTTGTTGAGTGATTAGAAGTCCAAATCAAGTGTCTTATAATAGGCAATTTTCCACATCAGATTATGAAAAAAAGGTTGTTTGAAATGGTTGCCTTGTAGTGGTGTTTTGGAACTGGCTCCAGAGCCATTTATTACATTTTTAGGAATTTTTTGAGCCAGTTGTTAAACACAGTCATTATTAAAAATTATGTAAACTTAAATTATATTAAAAACAAATGTGATGAACACAAACTCACCACTTCCTAAATATTTACTACATTTTATTATTATCTATGCTTGTGAGGTTATTTATATCTATTGTATCTGCATGATGGAAATACTATAAAATGGTGTGCTACCTTGCATTTCTTCCCAACTCTGCATTTAGTGACATCACATTGGTAGCTTGAAATTGTCCATGGTGAGAATATTTACACCACAGAAATAAGACGCATGCACAGATATGTGTACTAAAAGAATGTGCTACATACCATAAAAGAAATACAAACAAAATGCTATCCAGTGAAGAATTATATTGAATAGGAAACACATTCAAACTTCCAAATACTTTCTCTTTAATGGTAGATTTTGGCAACCTTCATATGCAATAAAGACATCTGTCCATATGGGGTGAGTGAGGCATTATCTTGCCATCATCTCTCAGGTCACACCGCCTAGACAGTTATGATACACCCACTTGTAAGGCCTCTTTCAGTGGTGAAGAGAGAAACTAAAATGTCAGAATAACATGAGTTTTCTTTCTCTGTTAAGATCTTCTATGGTTGTGCAAAGACTTTGAATCTCAGCTGAGTCTGTCTAGCGGGCCTCCCCTTAGCAGACCAGTGTACACCAAGAAAGGCCTGGAACATAAGGAGGATCTCCAGCAACGCTTATTTCCAGGTAGTAACTATGGTTTGCCTACTTGACACCACCCAGTTTCTATGTTAGGATAAAGGGAGATAAACTGTTCTGTTTGTTTTTTAAAATTCTTCAAGTACACACTGCAAACCTATGTGTATGAGGTGATAATGCTACAAGCATTTTGGTGATAAGTAGTTTAGAAATGAACCCTCACTGACCCCACTGGCTGAGGCAATACCATATATAAAATCCAGGGACATTATTGCCCCTAAAAATCATTTGGTCTTGTACTTCTCAAATCGAACTGATCATCAGTATTTCTAGTTATTTTAAAAAGTAAAGATACCAGGGGCGCCATTCCAGACTGGGGATAGCACCTCGTAATATGCATTTTTATCAACCTACTCACATGATTCTGCTGCTCATCCAGATTGGAAACTTTTTATCTAGTCGAACTAGAGGCACACATTACACCAGGAGCAAAAAACTTCCCACGTCTGCCATATTTTCCAAAGGAGTGGTGGTTATGAATATGAAAAAAGAATAAAAATTTATATAAAGGTGTAACACAGAGGCCAGCCCCGTGGTATGGTGGTTGGGTTTGGCGCATTCCGCTTTGCCAGCCTGGGTTTGCAGGTTTGGATCCCAGGTGCAGACCTACACCACTTGTCAACCATGCTGTGGTGGTGACCCACATACAAAATGGAGGAAGATTGGTACAGATGTTAGCTCAGGGCTAATCTTCATCAAGCAAAAAAAAAAAAAAAAAAGAGGAAGATTGGCAACAGATGTTAGCTCAGGGCAAGTCTTCCTCAGCAAAAAAAAAGATGTAACACAAAACAAAATAAAATGAGATCAATGATGAACATGTTTTGGATTTAGAAGAAACAATCATGTAACAGCCCAGAATAATGATTTAGAACCAAGGACAGTGTCTGTTTTCTGGTCTCATCCCTAACTCCCAACATGTTAGGTTTTATCTAGGAATCCATTGCTGTCCTCTTTCTAGACTCCTAGAGAAGGAAACCACTTGCTCAAGTCTATGCAGCAAGTCAATGGCTTATTTGACACTAGAATTTGATACATAAATGTCCTATGTATGTGTAAATATTTATCAAGGGCCATTAAGTTAATAGATAACGACTGCCCAATTTAAGATTTCATTCTTTTCCTTAACTGAGGTCTTTGCATTCATTTGCATATAAAATTTATATTTAAAAAACTATCCACAATAAACAGTATTATATCCTAGAGTAAGCATTAGCATTGATAATTATTTTCTGAACTCAGTAAGCTCCACTTTAGCAGAGCTTATTACCTTAGAATAAATTATAACAGACAAAATACTGGGCTGTATGCTCAGAGAGCAACAATCTATTATTCTCCTATGAAAAAATAAATTTTCCAGGAATTGTATCAAACATTTGAGGAATAGATACTTCCAACATTATTTAAATTGTTCTAGAGCCATAGAAAAAGAATGAAAATTACCAAGTTATTTTTTAAGTGAGAGTAATAGTAATTGCAAAATATGAAAGAGATAGCACAAAAAGGGAAAACTCAGATTAATCTTACTTATGAATGAGGATACAAAGACAGAACTCCAGGAATGAATGGACAGATCAACATTAAGAAAGTTGTTATAATTTGTCATTTCTATATATATTTGCAGAAAAATTATATAATTGTCTTCTAATACACTGAAAAGGCGCTTGAAAAAACTTAATACACATCCTTTATTTTTATTTTATTTTATTTTGTTTTTTTAAAGATTGGCACCTGAGCTAACATCTGTTGCCAATCTTCTTTCTTTTCCCTCCTTCTTCTCCCCAAAGCCCCCCAGTACATAGTTGTAGATTCTAGTTGTGAGTGCCTCTGGCTGTGCTATGTGGGACACTGCCTCATCATGGCCTGATGAGCGGTACCATGTCCACGCCCAGGATCCCAACCAGCGAAACCCCAGGCCCCAGAAGCTGAGCGCGAGAACTTAACCACTCAGCCACAGGGCCGGCCCCCCCCCTTGATTTTTTTAAAAACTTTCAATACAATAGGAACCCATAGATACTTCTTTAACATTGTATTTATATCTATACATCTATATCTATGTATATCCCCCAAAGACTATCATGTTAATTGGGAGATATTAGAGACGTTCTATTAAATTCAGGAACAAAACAATTATGTTCACTATTACAACTTCTCTGTAATATTAGTTAGCCAAGGCGATTAGATAAGAGAAAGAAATTAGAGGCATAAAAATTAAAGAAGAGGTGCCGCCCTGTGGCCAAGTGGTTAAGTTCACATGCTCCCCTTGGGCAGCCCAGAGTTTCGCTGGTTTGGATCCTGGGTGCGGACATGGCACCACTCATCACGCCATGCTGAGGTGGTGTCCCACATGGTACAACCAGAAGGACCTACAACTAGAATGTACAGCTATGTACTGGGGGGCTTTGGGGAGAAGAAGAAGAAAAAAAAAGGAGATTGGCAACAGATGTTAGCTCAGGTGCCAATCTTTAAAAAAAAATTAAAGAAGATAAGACTATATATCTGGAAAATTCAAGGAAATCAGTGAAAAACTGCTATAAACAAAAGAATCCAGGTTGAATGGAAATAATCGCATTACATAGCATTATAAGAAGCATATGTGAAAATTAATATGCAGAATTCAATATCCTAATATGACAATGAAAGAAGATACTCAATTTTCAATAGCAACAAAAATTAAAATCTCTAGGATAAATCAATCTGAGAAAAAAGTTAAAACAATCTTTAACTTTGAACGCCTTTGGTGAATACCTGAATCAGATGGAAAAACATGTCATATTCTTGAAAGGAAGAGTCAACATCATAAGGTCATCAATGCTAAGTTATTTTATAGACTTGATGAGATATCAGTTTTTAAAAAACAGAGAATCACTTAATCTAGACAATGTTATTGTAAAGTTCCAGTGGAAAAATAAACAAGCAAGAAGAGCCAGGAAATAAAAACTGAAAAAGAAGAGAAACAGGAGGGGCCATCTAGATATTAAATCATTATAAAGCCTCAAATAAAAGTAGAGTTTTGAGCCTGGCCCTGTGGCCGAGTGGTTAAGTTTGCACACTCTGCTTCGGCAGCCCAGGCTTTCGCTGGTTTGGATCCTGGACGTGGACCTAGCACTGCTCGTCAAGCCATGCTGAGGTGTCGTCCCACATAGTAGAACTAGAAGGACCTACAACTAGAATATACAACTATGTACTGGGGGGCTTTGGGGAGAAGAAGAAGAAAAAAAAGATTGGAAACAGATGTTAGCTCAGGGCCAGTCTTTAAAAAAAAGTAGAGTTTTATTGGCACATAATTAGACCAAGGGCACAGAATAGAAGGTCTGGAAATAGATGGAAACACAAAGGAGAATTTAGTTTATGTTGGAATTGACCTCTCAAGTAAGTAGAGAAAAAGTAGATGTTTCAATAAAAATATATTGGGATAACTGGTAGCAATTTATTTTTAAAAAGATGGATTCACACTTTGTGCCGTAGACCAATGTAACCTCTAAATGGGTCAAGATTTTAAAACTAAAAAAAATCAAATGCCTTTATAATTTTGGCATGAGGGTTAGAAAAATCAAGATTCAAAATCCAGAAGCCATGAAAGTAAAGAATGATATATATAAGTACATTACAAAAATATAAACACTGTGCATGGCTAAAGCCACTAAAAACAAAGTCAAAGAGCCATTGACCAACTGGGAAAAATATTTGCAACTCATATCACAAAGGGCCAATGTCTCTAATATATAAAGAGCTTCCAGAAATTGTTAAGGTGCTGCAGGAGATCATAGCAGCATTCTTGCTAGGCTTTAAGCCTAAGCTGATACCAGATTGTTTGTGCCTTGGAATCAAAGGCCAGAAGGGAAAATCTTATCAAGCATGAAGACAAGGGGCTTAGGAACGCCGGGCCCTTGCAGGAACGGAACACCATCTGCATACCTTGCTGATTGTTCTTAAGACACTCCCCAAGGGATTCACCTGGGATGGGGTGGTGTGCTTCTGGGGGATGAAGAACAGAACCTTTGGACTCTGGCCTGCGTGTCCCTGCAGGCATGAGTTCCGGCTATTGTACTTGCTCTCAAGTACAATAAGTAAATATGTGGTGATCCGAAGGACCTCACCTCAGTCCTTGAGGCTGATGGTCCCCTGTCCCATTGAATAATATGGATTGTGTTCTGTCTATTAATTCCGTCCGCCCCTTCGGCTGGCTGCCTAGCTGGTCTTGGCAGCAATAAGGATAAAAAACAACTTAGAAAAGTCAACAGGGAGTTCAGAGAAAATAGAATTCAAATGACTTTCAAACATTTGAAAAGATACTTAGCATTAATCAATATAAGAGACATACAAATTAAAATGAGATCTCATTTCTATCTATTAGAGTATAAAAAATAAAGAAATCTGACATTGTCTTTTATATGCTGTGTTGTGGGGAAACGAGCCTTGTTATACATTACTAGTGAGATTGCTTATTGGTTCAGCTCCACTGGAGAATGATTTGGGAATATCTATTGGAATTACAAATATATTTACCTTTACCCAGTAATCCCACTGCTAAGACTTTATTCTTTATATATACCGGCATACATACCAAATGTACAAATACTCATTGGAATATTATCATAATAGCAAAAGATTACGGCAAAAAAAACCCAAGAACCTATCAACGGGGACTGGTTAAATAAAATACAGCACATCCGTAAAATGGCATGTTAGATAACTGTGGGGAAAAAACCCCAATAAGGGAGTTCTTTGTTTACTGATATGGAAAGATCTCCAATATATATTGCTAAGTGAAAAACTGTAAAGTGCTGAACAGTTTGCTACCTATTGTTTAAGAAGTGGGAAATATTTGCTTGTATTTCCATAAAGAAATTTTGGAAGAATAGGCAAGAAACTAAACAAAAGTATCTGTGGTAGGGGAGTAGGATGGGGTTGGGAAGGCAGGAAATGGAGCAGATGGGAGTAGGAGTGTTTTGGTATTTGGACTATGGGAATGTACTACCTAATTAAAATTATTATTTTTAAGAGCCAATTTTCATTTTCAGAGTCTACTATTATTATTAGATTGTGAACACTAACAGTGGTAAACAAGAAGTCTGGTTTTTGTTTTGCAATTGGACTCCAGCTATTAAGAATAGAGATGTCCTTGGGTCAGCCTGGTTGCATAGTGGTTGGGTTCAGTGCTCTCTGCTTCAGCGGCGAGGCTTGAGGGTTTGGCTCCCAGGAGCAGACCTACACCACTCATCAGCCATGCTGTGGTGGTGACCCACATACAAAATAGAGGAGGATTGGTACAGATGTTAGCTTGGGGCTAATCTTCCTTAAGCAAAACAAACAAAAAAAGAATGGGGATGTCCTCAGCACGTTAATTATTAGCATTGGTTGACAATAATTTGGCTTCAGGTTAAACGCTGTAAAGGTTTCTTTTGGAGGAAATTCAGTGACTGTCCGAAAAAGAAATTTTGTCTATTACTGGAGTTATTGCTACTAGAGAAAGTCAGAGCACGAGTTGTATGTCAGAATCAACCAGCCCCCAACCATCTTCATCCTGGGTCCCAAACCATTAGGATCCTTCACCTGATTTCCTGTAGTTTGAAAACAACTGCTCTGGACGCTCCAGTGCTCTGTTTCTAAAGATTTCACTAGATCCATGTTAAGTTTTGTGTCCAGTATGGATACAAAGTTCTGTGGGAGTCCCGAGGAGAGAAGGACAGACATGAGAGTTCTGGAAAGAATAAGAGGGATTTATCAGGTGACATAAGTGGAAGAGGGCATTAGAGTCTCAGGGCACACCTATGCAGAGGCACAGAGGCCCCAGGTCACCGGGGAATGGTAACTATTCTGGCACACATGGAGTGGTGGCATTTGTTGAACACCTGGCCCCTGTAATTTTCTAAGTATCATGTGCAATATCAAGGAAATGAAAAGGACACTTCTTGCCTTCACATAATTTCCTGAGGAAGTATGTCCCATCATATAATTAAAGAAATATAAGACCTATTCAATGATGAGCTAAAACACGTTTGCTAAGAACATCAAGCACGTTAGTGACTTTCTTCATTTATTAGGCAGAGGTGGTCTGTGTGGCTTGCAGGGCAGTGAAGTAGAGTGATAACCACAGAGGGTCTGGTGTCTGAGGGCTGGGTTTGGATGCTGGCTCTGCCATTTCCTAGTGGTGTGACCATGGGCAAGTCACTTGACCTGTTTGAGTTCTCATTTACTTATATGAAAAAGAGAATAATAAGTATATTTGCGTTGCAGAATTGTGAGGACTGGAGATGTGTGTAAACTCCCCAATACAATCAACAGATGATGTATTTTCTCATTTTATATTTCCTTTGCTTCCTAAAGCTCCATTTTAAACACATCTTTATATTAGCCTATTTTGTCCATTCTACTATGCGTGTTTCCCCCCATCTTTTAACATCTCTTAAATCTGGATGTGTCTCATAATAGATGCCATCTCCTACTCACTATCATCCATGTGGCAGACGTAATCAAGTTGTGCAGACACCAGGTACCAGTGAGAAAGCACCAGCAACTAAGAACAATAAACAATTACTAATGAAATATGGGTAATTTCACTTGAAATTGTGTCTACAAATCCCGACTCTGGTTTGTGATCTGACACTACTACAACATGATGAAAACAATCTCCTCATTTTTTTCCCCTTTGGAACAAATGATCATTGAAATAAGTTTAAAACCCTACAGTGCAAGTTTATTCTCGTGCCACATCATTGGTCCTTACTCCGTCATGACAAAGGGAAGACTCTTGTGATGGATGGAGTCTCACATTGATCTCTAAGTGCACGATACCAGAGTTCTGCCTCAGGAGAGATAACTCGGGGGCTAACCTCAGGGTCTCCTGGTCCAGGACTGCAGGGAGTTCTCTGCTAATGAAAGGTTTTACATGGCTTCATCTTCTCCAAATGTTTATCAGTACCTTCTTCTTGGAGGCCTCCTTCTACCTCCATCAATGGGGTCTGTTCAGGGACATTTTGAGATTCAGATAATTTCAGAGAAGGAAGGGGAACAGAACAAACATTTCTCAACCAGCTACAATGAGCCAGATACTTTATGCTATTTCATTTATTCCTCACCATAGGAGAGGTACTATTTTTTCGTGCGTTTTTCTGTTTGTTTATTTTACAGATGAGGAAACAGTCTTAGAGAGGTTAAGAAATTTCCCAAGGCCATAAACGTAATAAGCACATGGGTTTCTATGAAGTGTGCCAGATTTTTCAAGGCTTATTTTCCCTCATTGTAATATAATAATATTTGCAAAAGAATATATACAACAGTCCACCATTTGTCTTAATTAATAAGATTAGTTATGATTAAGTATAGGTTTAATAATTAATTTTGATTAATTATAATTAATCACAAAAATAAATATTATTTTTCCCCCCAATTTATAATTCTTTCCATGACTAGTGCCACCGGGACATCTGCAATATACTCCTGAATCCCTCTGGAAGGAGCTGTCCTCAGAGCATGAAGGTCTGGAGGAATTAATCAATGAGCAAATGCGTCCTTTCTCGCAGGGAATTTTGATCTTCTCTAGAAGCTGGGCCGTGGACCTGAACTTGCAAGAGCAGCAGGGAGTCATCTGTGATGCTCTGCTGATAGCACAGAACAGCTCCCCCATTCTCTACAGCGTTCTCAGGGAGCAGGATGTGGACGGGCAGTTCTACTGCACCTGCACTGCCTTCACTCTGAAGCAGAAGCTGGTGAACATGGGGGGCTACACCGGGAAGCTGTGTGTCATGACCAAGGTCCTCCGCCTGAGTCCTGAGAGCCATGCAGAGCCCTTGGCCGGTTCCGGCTCTCCAATTGATTACCCCACATCCTATGACCTTGAAGACACCCAACAAATGGAAGCCTTGCTGCAGTCCCTTGTGATTGTTCTGCTCAGCTTCAGATCTTTCTTGAGTGACCAGCTTGGCTGTGAGGTTTTAAATCTGCTCACAGCCCAACAGTATGAGATCTTCTCAAAAAACCTCCGCAAGAACAGAGAATTGTTTGTCCATGGCTTACCTGGCTCAGGGAAGACAATCATGGCCATGAAGATCATGGAGAAGATAAGGAATACATTTCACTGTGAAGCAAATAAAATTCTCTACGTTTGTGAGAACCAGCCTCTGAGGAACTTTATCAGGTAAGCAGTAGGATCTTATTGTCAACCAGTGAGGTTCGGTCTGAATTCACTCCACACCCCCCTCAACCAGAATCACCTTGTTCCTTGAGAGTTAGGTGGTAAAATGATGTGGGACAACAGTACCGTGTTCTGGGGAGCATGATAGAGTAGTTTTCCTCCTTTATTCACTTGGAGAAAACCTGAGTGTGTCATTTTAATTTTTGCAGTAATAAAAGGATCTGCCAGGCAGTGACCCGGAAAACTTTCATGAAAAATAACTTCAAAGAGATTCAACACATCATCATCGATGAAGCTCAGAATTTCCGCACTGAAGATGGGGATTGGTATGAGAAGGCAAAAAGCATCACTCAGAGAGAAAAGGGTCACCCAGGAATTCTCTGGATCTTTCTGGACTACTTTCAGACCAGCCACTTGGTTGACAATGGCCTCCCCCCTTTCTCAGTCCAGTATCCAAGAGAAGAGCTCACCAGAGTGGTCCGCAATGCAGATCCAATAGCCAACTACTTACAAAAAGTAATGCAGGAAATCATAAAGAACCCTCCATTTAACATCCCTCCTGGGTCCCTGGAGATGCTCCGTGAAGCTCAGTGGGCTCAGGGCGTCCCAGGCAACTTTGAGATTATGGAGCGCTCGACTAGGGAGCAAATAGTGACCTATGTGGCAAAAACTTGCAAGCTTCTCTTTGAAAAGGGCTATTCTCCCAAGGACATTGCTGTGCTTGTCAGCACCATGGACTATGTGGAGCCTTACAAGCATAAGCTCCTGAAAGCAATGAGGAAGAAAAGAGTAGTGCAGGTCAGTGATGCATGCGACATGTTGGATGATCACATTGTGTTGGACAGTGTCCGGCGATTCTCTGGCCTGGAAAGGAACATTGTGTTTGGGATCTATCCACGGACAGCTGAGTCAGCTATCTTATACAATATTCTTGTCTGTCTGTCTTCTAGGGCAAAACAACAGCTATATATTCTGTGGCATGATGACTGTTAGGAAGAATCCTAAACCAAAATGAGATGAGGCAGTTGCTGTGTAAATGTCCATAGGTGAACATCTGTTTGGTATGGGCAGAAACTCTGTTTTTGGTTCACAGACCTGCCTAGAGATTTGGGCAGAATTGACACACAGAGTTTGGAACTTCCTCTCTCTGGTACTCTCCTTTCCTGATTCCTCCTTTAACTCCATCCAGGAGCTCTTGTTATCCCAAATTCTGTCCCCTGATTCCTCCAGCCAGAATGACGAAGGTTTTCTATAGGAGCTTTAGCCACCCTGCACAGCACACACTATGCCCTACGCTCTGGTTAAAAGTCAAAAACAAGAAGCTTGTCCTGTGGCCCTCATTTCTTCCAAGTCTTGACTCTCCTCAGTGACTTCACGCATTTTTTTGTTTTTTAAAATTTGCCTAGAGCTTATGGTTATCTGCAGAAGGGTAGTCTGGTAGGACCTAACTTGGCCATACCAGCAGAATTTGTTTCCTGAATTCTTGACGTTTCCCTTTGCCATATTGATTCAGGACTTGGGAGATTCCGAAGATAATTCTATCACTGACAGAGCAGGCCTTAACCATTTCGGCAGGACAGAGAGCAGTGGTATGATTATTTCATCCTTTAAAATTGTAATTTCCAATTTTTATTCTCAGAATGGCCCAGACCATGCCTTCATTGTAACAGTGAGCATTAATTATCCCTTCATGGGGAAATTACACGCCAATAGAAAACACACACAAACCTGTTTTCTCTGGCTTTCAGTGGGAGATAGTATTAGAGACCGAAATCTGGTTTTAAAGTTGTATATCAGCCCTAAGTGAACAGACTGAGGAAAGATAGAGTCCATGGAAATCAAGGAGTTTATATGGCAGCTTCTCAGCTCAGCTCCATTTATTGTTCTATAACATACCAACTTAAGTTTTAAATCAAGTACATTCTTGAATTGTAATTTTTTTCCCTTTACTTTCATAATTTGATGGCTCATTGTTATGGACTGGATGTTTGTGTCCCATCAAAATTCATGAGTCGAAGCCCTAACCCCCAGTGTGGCTGTATTTGTAGATTTGTAAGGAAATAAGGTTAAGTGAGGTCGTAAAGGTGGGGTCTTGATCTGATAGGATTAGAGATTAGAGTCCTTATAGGACTATACCAGAGAGCGTTCTCTATCCCTTTCTCTGCACACACAAAAACAAGAGGTCATGTGAGCACACAGAAACATGGCCGCCAACTATAAGCCAAGAGAAGAAGCCTCAGAATGATGTCCATCCTACTGGCACCTTGAACTTGAACTTCCAGCCTCTAGAACTGTGAGAAATAAATTTCTGTTGTTTAACCCACCCAGTCTTTGGTATTTTGTTATGGCAGCCTGAGCCAACTAATACAGCCACACAATTATTCTTCTAACTAAAAATACTGACACTTAACAATGCTAATGCAGTTGCTTATTTGTTTTTCTATTGTTCTGTCTATACAAAACATTTAAGAGCAGTAATCTAAATAACAATAAAATATTTGGATAACTAATGGAAATTAAAATATTCCATGGCTAATATTCCATTTATTAGTAATCTTATTCTACTAATCCCCCCCGCCCCCCCCCCCCCCCCCCCCCGCCGCTGCCATTGTAAATTTTGAACTTCTTTGCCTGTCTTTCTTCCATCTGGGTTTACTCATGGAATTCCAGCCTCTTGCCTTGAAACTGCAGCCTCTTCTAACTTCAGCAAAATAAGGAGGAAGACGTTCCTTCTTTCTTTCTGACTGCATTAAATCAGATACAACTCAGCATCAAAAAGCTATCGTTGTAAATGTTGTTTCTAATAAATTAGTCTTGTAAGATCTCTGGACTTCAGAGTTGGTGCTATGCGTGTGAAAGTAATTCTTAAAAAATCTAATTCTGATTGGTTGTGTCACTTAATGATTTATTGATTGCCCTAGTAATACAATTTTAAAATATCACATTTTAAAAAACGTATAAATATTCATGAGTTTTTGTTTAGATAGAAGCGGATTATTGATGCTGCCTTCTTTTTCCATATGAATGAGGAAAGCTTTACCTTGTATATCTGCTGCATTTCTGTTTCAAACAAAAAATTAAGAGTTTGTGTCTCATTAAACCAAAAAAGTGGTGCTGTAAAATAATTGATTACACTAGGGAAAAGAGGAGGACTGAGGCCAGAGTCTCCCTCATGGGGCCAAATATGAGCCAGCAAAAGGTTAAGCTTCCAACTGGGTTTTGCTGAGGTGCCTGCCTATCTCTACCATCTAGCTCTAGCCATTTGGGACCTAATTTCACTAAAGATCTGAAAACCTGCCCAGCTATTGTAAAATAAAACAAAATGTTTTTTAAATTAAATTTTATTTTGGACTAGTTTTAGAATTACAGAAAAGTTACAAAAATAGTACAGGAAGTTCCCATATACCCCTCACTCAGTTCCTCCTCTTGTTAGCATCTTATATTACTGTGGTTCATCTCTCGCTACAAAGGAACCAACCTGAGTACGTTGCTATTCAGCAAACTCCACATTTTATTTGGATTTCCTAGTTTTTACCTCTTCTTCTGTTCCAGGACCCCATCCAAGATGCTACATTACATCTAGTAGTCACATCTCCTTAGCCTCCTTTGGTCTGCGACAGATTCTCAGACCTTGTTTTTGATGATCTGGACAGTTTTGAGGAGTGCTGGTCAGGCGTTTTGTAGAATGACCATCAATTTGAGTTTTTCTGATGTTTTTCTCATAATTAGACTAGAGTTAATGGGTTTTTGAGAGGAAGACCACAGAGGTGAAGTGTCATTCTCATCACATCATATCAAGGGTACGTGCTATCAATATGACTTACCATTGATGATGTTAACCTTGATCATCTCACTGAGGCACTGCTTGCCAGGTTTCTCCACTATCAAGTTGCTTTTTCCCACTTTCCACGTGGGTAAGTGCAGCCCAAGCTCAAAGGATGGGGATTGAAGCTCCATCTCCTTGGGAACACAGTATTGACATAAATTATTTGGAATTCTTCTGGAGAATTGTCTCTTCTCTCCCATTTACTTATATACTGATTTGCTCATTTATTTATGGATCCAGTCATTTATATTTATGGACTCAAAGATAGTTATTTAATATTTTTTGTTATATTTCAATACTACATCACTTATTTTGTTGCTCAAATTGTTTTAGCATTAGCTATTGGGAGCTCTTTCAAGTTGACTCCTGTGTCCCTTTGAATGCCCCTGTCCTTTTATTTTTTTGAGGACTTCCTTATTTTCTAGCACTGCACGATGCTCCAGGCCCATCTCATATATTCTCTTTCTCAGCCCTAGAATCAGCTGTTTCTCTAGGGCGCTCTGGTTCCTTTTTATGTGTGTGTGAGGAAGATTGGCCCTGGGCTAACATGTGTGCCAATCTTCCTCTATTTTACGTGGGATGCTGCCACAGCATGGTTGATGAGTGGTGCTAGGTCCTCACCTCGGATCCGAACCTGCGAACCCTGGGCTGCTGCAGCAGAGCATGCGAACCTAACCAGTATGCCACGGGGCCAGACCCTCTGGTTCCTTTTATTGGAGAATGGCATTAGAAACCAGTATCTGGGCACTAGGTATGCTCATTGCTATTTATTTCTTGGTTTGGTTTGTTAATGTTGACTCTTGTCTTGTGACTTTGTCCATATGTCACTGATTAAGGCTGCACTGTCCGATTTGGCATATGTAGCCACATGTGGCAAATGAGTACTTGCAATGTGGCTAGTCCAAATTGAGATGCGATGGAAGCGTAAAACACACACCAGGGTTCAAAAACTTAATATGAAAAAAGAACGAAAATATCACATTAATCCTTTTTTATATTAATTACATGCTGAAATGATAATATTTTAGGAATGTTGAATTGAATAAAATATATTTAAAGCAATTTTGCCTGTTTCTTTTTACCTTTTTTAAATGTGGTTACTAGAAAATTTTAAATTATATATATAGCTTGCATTCTACTTCTGTCGACAGCACTAGGACAGAGATTGTTAAAATAGGAGTCTGCTCACTGTTAGTCTAGAGCCATGGTTCCCAACGGAGTAAAAGAGGAGGTGGATTTTGCCCTCCAGAGGACATAATGTCTGAAGATATTTCTGGTTGTCACAACTGGTGGGGGGTGGGGGGGAGTGTGTTAATGCTACCCTGTGGGTAGAAGCCAGGGATACTGCTAAATATCCTACAGTGTACAGGACAGCCCTCACAACAAAGAATTCTGCAGCCCAAAATGTCAACAGGTTCGAGGTCAACAAACCCTGAACTAAAGGAAGGATGAATGTAGTTCTGTGCCCCTTAAGTCAGTATTTACAGGTTGGGAGGGTAGAATAGGTTAGAGTTTTAATCCAATTAAAGTGACGAAATTCCTTGCTTTATGATTATTGAGGCTGATGGACTGCATTTTCCTCTACTCTTAGTGAACCGGTAAACGGAATGAGGAATTCCAGAGGATTCCATGCCCCAGTAAAGACCCCAACCTTCCTGATGCTGAAGTAATATAGTTGAAAAAGCTGTTTCTTCCTTGTGAAGTGGTAAGGATATGCCGAGGATAACTAAGGGAAGTGGTTTCCTTGGAAAAATAGCCTATCTTCAGAGGGTATTAGAAAAGAAAGGCAGGAATGTCTGTCAAATGCTATGGTCCTACGTTGATCAATTTCATATACTACTAAGCACTTATATGAATCTAACATAGAGGGGAGAAAAGAAATTAAACCCAAATCTCTAATCCTTTAAGTATATCAACACTTTAAGAAATACTCTCCAGGCATGGAGAAAATAAGAAACAGAAGCTCAGTGGTCACTCTATAGACATGACTCTCTGACACTTGCACGAATACGTCGAATACATTAAAGAATTTAATCTTCAGAAGACTGGATTTTATAATGTTTTCTACTTAAAAAAATTATAATTAGAAACAAAATCTTTAGTTAAAGGTAATTGCTACACTCAGAATAGAATAAACATGAAATTAATGTAGAAACAAGTAATAAATAAAGTTTAAATAATATTCCATCTTTCTAATATAAGCCATTTCTCCTCTAAAAAGTTTTGAGTTGAGAAATAGAAACGTCTGACTTCGGGAGTGTGATCCCAGTGCTGAAAAGTCAAATTAACCTTAGGCCAGAAATTAGTAGTAATTAAAGAATTTAAGAATCCCTTCTTTACTAAGACTTTTAATGAAGATTGAGAGGGTTTTAATATTATTTAGGAAAATAAATACAGGAGAATTAAATTTAACGCTTTTAATTAAGGTATCTCCTTCGTTAAAATCGTTTCAGGAACTCAAGGTATACAAAACAGTTGTATATCTTCTCCCTGGTTTTCCATGGTATGAAGGCATTTTCATAACTTTTGGACTCCTTCGGAACGTCCAAAATAACTACATTTGTCTACTACGTCAGATGACCGTATTACCCACACTAAATAAATAAGATGGTACGTGAATAGGAAAAGGAGGGAGGGGAGGGGAGAGGGAATCGGGAAGGGGAGGTAAGCAAATGAGACCAGGAAGGAATACGCCTCTATGGTAGTAATGTTTCATTTTCTAAGATGGGAAGTGGATCCATGGGTGGTGGTATACCTTTTTGTACGTCTGAAACACTTCATAATAAAAATGTAAGGAGTCGTTCCTAACCTCATCTCCCCAGGGATGACCACACGCGCTAGCGCCCTATCGTTTCGCGGGTACCTGGACGCGTCCTCAGTTCCTTGGGCAGCCCCCACCCCTCCTGCGGTGACAGCCGCCCCTGGGGCGACCTCTAGGCGTCCTGCCAAGGGCGAGACCTCAAGACCCGCCTTGATTTCCCTGGGGGGAATTTAAGTGGACTCCCGGCTGCGCTGTAGACCTTACAAGTGTCTTTTTTTTGCAAATGAACTTTCTCCAGCCTCTTTCGCTGACGGAGCGAGCTTCAGATTCTCAGCAGCCGGGCAGGTCCCAGGGCCCTAACCCCAACCAGCGGTTAGTGAGCGAGAGGGCGAGCGCTTCCTGGGGTCAGATCCGGGTCGTGTCCTCGCCCACACGGAAAGGGGGCTGGCGGCACCAATCTCTGCAGCAGAGCGAGCCACCGCGGTCTGCGGAAGCGCGTGTGAGTGGGGAGGTTGGCGCCAGGCGCACCTCCCGCGCCCCCGAGCCCCGCCCCAGGTCGAGCCACAGCAGGTGCGGACACAGCAGGTGCGTGTGGCAGGGGTCCCTGGACCACGGACCACTTCCAAGGGTGATGCGTTGGGGGCAGGACGGGGAGTTGTCTTAGCCTCCCGCTTCCCGGGCGCGCAATCTCGGCCAGAAGACCACACCATCAGTGAGAGGTGACTCATCCACTGAACCTGCGGTCTATGTCTTTATACAGTTACTTTTTTTTTTTTCTGCTTTATCTCCCCAAACCCCGCCCTGTACACAGTTGTATATCTTAGTTGCATGTCCTTCTAGTTGTGGGATGTAGTTACTTTTTCAAAGCAGCTGTATTGAGGTATAATGAACATACATTAAACCGCACGTGTATAAAGCATACAATTTGGTGAATTTTGACCCATGCATAAACCCTTGAAACCATCATTTTAACCACATTTAAGACAAGGAACATATCAGGGCTCGCTAGGGAAAGGAGACTGAGGCACTAGTCTCTGGTATAAAATTTAAGGGGGCACTCCGCCTCCCCCACCAAAAAAACCCTCAATCGCCAAGACAATGTTTTAAAAATCACAGTCAGTGGAAAAATCCACAGTGAATAAAATAATTAAAACTTTAAATAAAGACAGGCTCCAACCATGCAGGCGGACAACCCTGCCTCACTCTCCCCGCCCTACTGCTGGCCCTGTACCAGTTGCCCCTCCCTTCTCCACCTTGCTTCTTCCTGTGTTCTGAATCAGGTGGCTATAAATAGTTTTTCTGCGTTCTCTCTTCTGTTCCCTTGGTCTGTTGGTCTTGTCCATGTCACATTGCCTTAATATTAGAGCTTTAGTGTCCAATTCATCAATCTCCAAAAGGAGTCATATCCAGACCTGATATAGACTATCACAAGATCTGGACTGTGTCTATGATGGGACAGCCCATTGAGGTGGAATTTTTGAGATGTTTTCTTTAGGGACGGAGGTATACCTTGATTATGAAAGGAAGAGAAGTGAATCTTTATAAACAAATATTTGTGATATATTATATTCTTTTCCAAAGTATTTTCTGCCCCTCACTGGGTTAGTGTTATACTTTCTGCTCCATTGAAATCAAACTCGGTCATATGATTAGCTTTGGCCAATTAAATGTGAACAGAAGTGAGGGGTGCTACTCTGAGCAAAAGCTCTAGGAGCCATCATGTAGTTTCTCCTCACTCTTGTTTCCTTCTGCCACTAGACTAGCAATGTCTCAGATAGGGGGTCTTCTGGCAGCCTTGATCTCCATGTGAGGAGGATGTGGAGCGGAGTCAACATGAACCCCCAACAGACACGCAGTATAAACAAGAAACAAAATGTTTATTGTACACCATTGAGATTTTGGGGTGGGCATAGATGTGTGGTTTTACTTCTGGGCTCTCAATTCTGTTCTATTGACCTATGTGTCTGTTTTTCTGCCAGTACCGTGCTGTTTTGATTACCATAGCTTTGCAGTATATTTTGAATTCAGAGAGTGAGATACCACCAACTTTGTTCTTTTTTTCTCAGGATTGCTTTGGCTATTTGGGATCTCTTATTGTTCCTTATAAATTTTAGGATTCTTTGTTCTATTTCCATGAAGAATGTCATTGGGATTCTGGTTGGGATTGCATCGAATCCATAGATTGCTTTAGGAAATATGGACATTTTGACTATGTTTATTCTTCCAATCCATGAGCACTGAATATCTTTCCATTGCCTTATGTCTTCTTTGACTTTTCAATAATGTCTTATAATTTTCAGTGCATAGGTCTTTCACCTCCTTGGTTAAACTTACTCCTAGGTGTTTTATTCTTTTTGCTGTGATTATAAACGGGATTGTACTCTTGTTTTCTCTTTCTGCCAGTTCATTATTAGTGTACACTAATTCAACTGATTTTTTTAGAAATAAAACCACACATCTATGGACAGCTAATCTTTGACAAAGGAACCAAGAACATACAATGGAGAAAGGAAAGTCTCTTCAATAAATGGTGTTGGGAAAACTGGACAGCCATGTGCAAAAGAATAGAAGTAGACTATTACGGGGCCGGCCCGGTGGTGTAATGGGTGGGTTCACACATGCCCTCTGCTTTGGGGATCCAGGGCTCACAGGTTCAGACCCGGGAGCGGACCTATGCACCGCTCATCAGGCCATGCTGTGGTGGTGTCCTACATACAAAACAGAGGAAGACTGGCACAGATATTAGCTCAAGAACAACCTTCCTCAAGCAAAAAGAGGAAGATTGGCAACAGGTGTTAGCTCAGGGCCAATCTTCCTCAGACACACACACACACACACACACACACAAGTAGACCATTATCTTACACCATACACAAAAATTAACTCAAAATGGATTAAAGACTTGAATGTAATACCTGAAACCATGAAACTCCTAGAGGAAAACATAGGCAGTATGCTTTTTGACGTTGGTATTAGCAGTATCTTTTTGAAGACTATGTTTACTCAAGCAAGGGAAACAAAAGAAAGAATAAACAAATGGGACTACATCAGACTAAAAAGCTTCTGCACAGCAAAGGAAATCAACAAAATGAAAAGATAACATACTACCTGGGAGAAAATATTTGCAAATCATATATTTGACAAGGGGTTAATTTCCAGAATATATAAAGAACTCATACAACTCAACAACAATAAAAATGAACAACCTAATCAAAAAATGGGAAGAGGATATGAACAGACATTTTTCCAAAGAAGATATACAGATGGCCAATAGGTACATGAAAAATGTTCAACATCACTAATTATTAGGGAAATGCAAATCAAAACTAAATGGTACATCACCTCACTCCTCTCAGAATGGCTATGAATAACAAGACAAGAAATAATAAGTATCGGAGAGACTGTGGAGGAAAGGGAATCGTCATACACTGCTGGTGGGAATGCAAACTGGTGCAGCCATTATGGAAAAGAGTATGGAAATTTCTCACAAAATTAAAAATAGAACTACCATACAACCCAGCTATTCCACTACTGGGTATGTATCCAAAGAACATGAAACCAATAATTCAAAAAGATATACGCACCCCTACGTTCATTGCAGCATTATTCACAATAGCTAAGATGTGGAAGCAACTCAAGTGCCCATCAATGGATGAATGGATAAAGAAGATGTGGTGTATATATATGCAATGGAATACTTCTCAGCCATACGAGAGACAAAATCATGCCATTTGCAACAACAGGGATGGACTTTGAGGGTATTATGCTAAGTGGAATAAGTCAGACGGAGAAAGACAAATACTCTATGATTTCACTTATATGTGGAAGATAAACATATACATAAGGAGATAAGGTGGTTACTAGAGGGGAAGAGGCTAGGGGAGGGGCAAAAGGGGTAAACGGGCACATAGGTATGATGATGGATAGTAATTAGTCTTTGGGTGAGGAACATGATGCAGACGATACAGAAAATGAAATATAATAATGTACACCTGAAATTAACTCAATGTTATAAGCCAATATGATCTCAATAAAATAATTTTTTTAAGTGCAGAAAAATCATTAGAATGAGAAAATGTGTCAGCTTGCTAGATCCAGAAATCTATGAGTGCAAACAATTTTATTTGTATTATCAAACAGGTTGAAAAATTATTTTTTAAAGATACCATTGAAAACTGGCTTAAAAATTAAGGATTTAGGAATAACATCTGGGAAAAGACCTGCCAGATCTTTACAGAAAATCATGTACAACTTTATTGTACGACACTGAAGAAACTGTAAATAAGTATAGAGATATATTTTGTTCATGGAGTGGAAATCTTAATTTCATAAAGATGTCACTAACTCCAAACTGATCTACAAATATTTGCAGCATATATAACCAAAAAATGATTGGTAAGAACTGTAACGATGGGAAAAAATGAAAAGTCTGGAAATACCAAGTGTTAGAAATGACTTTGAGAAGGAGATCATGTATACACTCTGTGACACAATTTGGATTTGGTAGATAATACTCGGGTTCAAAATGTTAGCTACGGCTCCCTACTGAGAATTATGCATCTCAGGAACACAAATAATATCGATGGAAAAAGGTAACCAGAAAAAGAGGCCAGAGAAGAATACACATAGTATTTTCCAATTATTATAGGTGCATAACAAATTATCCCCAAACTCAGTTACATAAAATAACCATTTATTATACTCAAGGACCCTGAGGGTCCGGAGTACGGACAGGGGACGGCGGAGAAGACTTGTCTCTGCTCCATTCAGTCAAGCTGGGGTGGTTTGAAGGGTGGAGTTAGAATCATCTCAAGGTCCTCCCACTCACCCATCTGCGGTTGACGGCAGGGATGTGATGAGCTGAAGAAACACGTGTTACCACAATTACCATAAACAAGGAGCCGGAGAAAAGCAAAGTGGCAGGACGGCTGTATCCGCCCCACCCTCTCCGCCCCGAGACAAGCCTTTGGAGCCAGGTCTGGACTAATCATCCCGGAAGGTCCCAAGGTGCTCCTTACAGCGCGAGGGGTGTGTGTCCGAAGCTGCCTCCTGCGGAGCAGCTGGCTCTTCGCTCCTTGGCCCTCTCTGCCTTAACGGCAGCTCTCGTCCGATCCGCAGCGGTAACTGAGCTTTTCGCCTAGAGGAAGTAGCGCCGCTGCGGGAATGCGAGCAGAGCTGGAACAGTCCGCCGAGGCTCAGCCCGCAGGGGCCCGACGCTTCTTTCCTCAGTCGTGCCCAGTGAAATAGAAGACGCCCGCCCAAAAGCTCAGGGTCGCTCGCTGCGCACGCGCGCGGGCGCTTCCTGGAACGTGAATTGGCCAACAGAATCCAGGTTCTGGAAACTTCAGCCAGAGAGGCGCTAAGGGCGGGAAAGGGCTGCCGCGCAGGACGCGGATGCGTGGAGAACCCGCGTGCACTTGGCGGGTGGAGAGCACGCAGACAGGGACGGCAGCGACGGCCTCGCCGAGGTCTTTCTTTCTTTCCTTTAAGTGATGTTTATTTTTCAGTCTTACCGCAGAATCTAGAAAAGGCAGATAGCCAGTGTCAAAGGGGAAATCCCAGGCCGGGGCGCGCAGAGAGATGCATTCGTAGGTGCTTTCGTGTGCAGCTGCTCGGCACGCCCAGAGCGGGGAGGCGGGGCGGCGGCGTCGCTGGCCCGGAGCGCAGTCTTTCAGGGACCTCGCCGCTGGCGGCTGGCTGGGCTCGCGTAGCGGTAAGGGACCGTGCCTCCGGGGAGCGGCGCGCTCGCGGGTAAGTTTGGCACCTTCCATTGTCAGATATGCGAACCTCGGCTTCTTTCTTACCCCCGGGAGGCCTAGTCAGCTGGCTCCCGGTCGAGCTGGGGCGCCCCCAGCGCAAACCCTACCTCCCACTCCCTCCCCGGGAAACCCCGGGGAGACCGGATTTCTCTCCCATTTGGGAGTGTTGGCTCCGTGGCTCTTGTCTCAGTAGCAACTTCTACCCCAAATTGCGGGCTTTTTAAGAACTTGGGATCCGGACACTTGGGAGTTTGGGGTCAGGGCAGGACGTTTGCCTCTGTATGGGCCAGGAACTGCCTTAAAGAGCCTCGGGGATGGGAGGCTGGGGGATCTTCGGTGCCTCAGCAGGGGCAAGTAAGGCGGGAAGAGCAGAGCGGTGTGTGGACAGGTCAGGCAAGTGCACTTCCCCGGAACTCCTTGGGGATATCCTGGACTCCTGGAGTCGTGAAATGAGGGGAATTGGGGAATAGGTTCTGTGGGTAAAATGTGGCTGACCAGTCACCGACTAACTGTCTTCTAGATCCAGAAAGAGACACCAACCACTGTGGTGCCCTGCAGTGGGTTTATAATGTAGCAGAGGGGAAAGATGAGAACCATGCCGTCCTAAACGAACTACGAAGTGTAGGAGGAGGGCAAGGAACGCACCATGATTTTTGTTCCCCAGGAGATAGTTCCTGTCACTCCTGTCCCACCTTTCTGTGCAGTTCCCACCAACCTGCATTCTGGCGTAACTCTAAGGAGATGTGAATGTCATCCCTGTCCTCTTTAAAAATAGCTTACAACACAGCCTAAATCCCGAATCCAGGTCTGATACAGTTTCCCCCACAGTCAAAAGTGTAAAAGATTTCAGAGGAAACAACTAACCTGTAAACCTAGATCCAAGGTTCAAGGTGAAGTCAATATTTTTTAGGTCCTAGGGATTTGGTAAACTCCAGTCTTCAGCATATTTGTAAAGGATTTTGTTCCAGGTGTATGCCTGAAAAAGTGGTCAACGAAAAAGAATCAACGAAAGTTTCACATAGCTACAGTGTTGGGTTAGTGCCAAACCACAAGCTCTGGGTTCTCTATAAAGTGACTCATCCGCAGCTCCTGTGGGTTCAAAGTTTACAAGCGGTATGGGCAAGCATCCTCCTTAAGCACTTTAGTAGTGAGATGTGCATATGGTGGGTGAACCAGAAACGTTCGCCTGTGGCAGGGCCTGATGCAGAAGGTGCTAGAAGGTGGGCTGGGAGGAAAGGTAAGAGGGCTCTAGTTACAGAGGCTGCAAGAAGAAATAGAGAGCAGGAGCTGCTTGGCAAGGCTTATGTTACCAGAAGATGGTAGCACTGGGGCTGTGTAGCTGGGCATAAGTGGAACTGATTCCCCTTTTTGGATAGGGATGGAGAGTCTCTTCTGTCAGGTCAGCAGGAAAGATGCACCCACATTTTAGGAAGCCCTCGTGTGTAAGAAATATGAAGAAATTTGGTTTAAAGAACACGAATTGTGCTATAATACTATGGAGAAAGGACAGCATGGCAGGAATACACGTCTCCCTCTGCGTTTTTGTGTAACTGTGCCACGTTAAGACTATTATTAAGTTTTTAATTTAAATGACTGTGCTTATCTGGTGTTATTGTTGTTCATCTACCCGGAGTGGAGACTTCTGTTAGTTACTCTATTGGGGGGACCCCTCAGGGTCATGTTTAAAGCTTTCTATTAGGGACCCAGACCAGAGGGGCTATGTGAATAAATGACTAGGTCCCAAGATCTCTTTGGGAGGTAGCTTACTTCTGGCTTAGCTCTGAGTTTTTGGGCAACCCTGAGGAAATGGTGCAGCCTTCTAATAGACTTGGAACCATAGCCTCCTCCCTCTAAAAGGTACAGAGCAGAGCCCTATAGTCCTCCCTGAGATAAAGTTGCTAGAGAAAAACCTGATAGAATTCCTCAGGAAACCATTTGACAATATATATCAAGATCTTTAAATATTTGATCGCTTGATCCAGTAATTCAACTTTGAGAAACCTCTCTCTGTGTACACTTTGTATACACACATGATTTTACCTTATTTGGGCACCTGGGATCAAGTATAAACTCATGTTTTAGCCTCAACCTTGACTTCCTCAGATCCAAACTCTTTCTTCAGTTATATGATTTTTCCCCTATAGGGCTCCATTCCTACAGAAAAGAAGCCAGATTGCTTCTTTTGCTGCTTCTGCTTGTTCTGGCCTCCCATTCCCCATGTCAAAAAATCTTTACATATGTTGGAACCATATTTGTATACAGACTTGAAGTAGTTTGCCAGAGACTCTAGACTCACTGCACATTAGGAGATGTGATTAGCATGTCCAAGTGTCAGTGTAACTGATCCAAGATCCTAGTATAGTTATAGTGAACAATTGAAAGAAACTTCAATTCCCAGATGTAGGGGAATGGTTAAGTAATGGTATGTTAATACTGTATATGAAATTATGCAGAAGTTACCAAGGTTTTAAAAGAATAGCTAATCTTTATCTTAGAAAAATGACTATGTATGATATGTTATTACATGGAAAAGCAAGATTCAAAACTGTTTGTCTATTTTAGTTTGTGGCAGTATGGCAGACCATGACAAACTCTCCTTCTGAAAAAAACCTCATCATATTGGGTAAAATGTTAAAAGAATAACAAAACAGCTTACATTTCCAACTCAGTTTATGAAGCTGCTATAACCTGATACCAACATCTGTGAAGAATAATATGAGAAAGAAAAATTTTGAGACAATCTCACTCATGATCTTGGATGCAAAGTCTTAACATATTAGCAAATCAAAATCAGTATTAAGAAATGATTACAGAAGTAATATCAGCAAAATGGTGGACTAGGAAACCTCAACACTTCATTTCGCTGTGGAAACATGAAAAACAATCAGAAACTGGCTGAACCAATAGTCAAAGGTCTAAAGCAGTCAACTGGATGCCCAATCAAGAAAATGCCACATTCAAAACTGTAGGAAATCTCATGAAGTTTCTACTTGCCCTTGCCTCAACTCCTCCCCAGCATGTCAAGGTCTTGGTCTGGAGGAGGTAGCAACCCAGTTCCCAATACCCTCCCTTGGGAGGTGGCAGAACAGATTTTTTTTTGCAGTGTTCTTACCTGTGTGGGGCTGCCTGAAGGATTGGTCTCTGTAACATCTAACTCAGATCTCAGATGGGGAAAAGTGGCAGCCACTGCTCATGAAAGCTGCAAGGAGACTATGGACTTGTAGATGCCTGGGATAAAAGATTAGAGCTGGAGACATTCAATAACTGTCTAAAACCTGGAGGAGGAGCTGGGGTGAGATCTTCGGGAAATGAAGACATTCAAAAGCAGCCGTGTATATGGAGGAATTGAGAATATCACAGGCAGGACTCATGTTCAGAAAAGACCTGAGAATACCTTAAGCTTTCACGTGAGACTGACTCCCTATGCTCAGAGCATGCTCAGGAAGTCAGTGAAGGATGGACTTGTCACAGAGCCAGCCTTCAAAGACTGGAAGAAGTGGCTGTGCCCACTTTTCAACAAAAACTCACAAGGCATACAAAGAAACAAGAAAACATAGCCCATACAAAAGAAGAAAGTGAAATGGCAAAACTTGTCCCTGAGGAAGCCCAGGCATTAGACATACTAGATGAAGGCTTTGAAACAACTGTCTTTTGTATGCTCAAAGAGCCAAGGGAAAAAATGGGCAAAGAACAAAAGAAATCAGGAAAATGATATACAAGCAAAATGAGAATATCAACAAAAAAATAGAAATTATGAGAAGAAAGCAAACAAACTCTGGAGCTGAAAAATACAATAACTGAATTGAAAACATCATTGAGAGGGGCTCAACAGCAGATTTGAGAAGGCATAAGAAAAACATCAGTGAATTTTAAGACAGGACGATTGAAGTAATCAAGCCTGAGGGGCAGACAAAAAAGAATGAAGGAAAGCAAACAAAGTCTTAGAGACTTGTGGAATACTATCAAATGGACCAATATACACATTATGGGAGTCTAGGAGGAGAGGAGAGAAAGGAGCAGAGAGATTATTTGGAGAAGTAATGGCTGAAAACTTCCTAAATTTCATGAAAGATGTGAATCTACAGATCAAGAAGCTCAGCAAATTCCAAGTAGGATAAACCCAAAGAGACCCACATGGAGACACACTATAATCAAACTGTTAAAAGCCACAGTCAAAGAGAATCTTGAAAGCAGCAAGAGAGAAGCAACTCATCGTGTACAAGAGATCTTCAATAAGGTTAACAGCCAGTTTCTCAGCAGAAACCTTGGAGGCCAGAAAGTGTAGGATAATATATTTAAAATGCTAAAAGAAAAAAGCCCTATCCACTGAGAATTCTATATCTGGAAAAACTGTCTTTCAAAAATGAATGTGAAATTAAGATATTCTCAAACAAAAGCTGTGGGAGTTCATTACCACTAGACCTGCCCTATATGAAAATATAAAAGTCTTTGGTAATGGAAAACAAGTGGAGAAATATATATATATAAGTATTATTGTAATTTTTATTTGTAGCTCCATTTTTTAATTTTCTACAGGATTTAAAAGAAAATACATAAAAATTATAAATCTATTTTAATCGTACATAGGATATAAATAGACAGTTTGTGACATCACTAACAAAGTGAGAGAGGAATGAGTTGTAAAGAAGTAGAGTTTTTGTATGTGACTGAAGTCAAGTTGGTATCAACTTAAAACAGATGACCAGAACTTTAGGATGTTATATGTAATCCCTGTGGTAACCACAAAAATATCTGTAGAAAATAAACAAAAGGAAGTCAGAAGGGAACTAACACATATCACTACAGAAATCAATTAAATTCACCAAGATAGATCACATCCTAGGCCATAAAGCACTTCTTAACAAATGTAAAAGAAGAGAAACCATACAATATCTACTCTCAGACCACGATGGAATTAAACTAGAAATAAATAACAAAAAGATAACTGGAAAATCCCAAACTGGGTGGATATTAAACAATGCATTTCAAATTTACATGAGTCCAAGAACAAATTTCAAGAGAAATTAAAATTATTTTGAACTAAATGAAAATGAAAATACAACTTATCAAAATTTGTGGGATGCAGCAAAAGCACTGTTTGGAGGGAAATTTATAGCATTTGAATGTATAATTAGAAAAAAAAGAAAGCTCTAAAATCAATCTAAGTTTCCACCATAGGAAACTAGAAAAGGAAGAGCAAATTATATCCAAAGTAAGCAGAGGGAAAGAAAGAAGAAGAATTAGAGCTGAAATCAATGGAACTGAAAACAAGAAATCAATAGAGAGAAGCAGCAAGACCAAAAAGCTGGTTCTTTGAAAAGATTAATATAATCAATAAGCCTCTTGCCAGGCTAACTAAGAAAAAAAGATAGAGGACACAAATTAGTAATATCAGAAATGAAAGAGGAGATATCACTACAGAACGCATGGACATTAAAAGAACAATCAAGGAATACTATGAGCAATTATATGCCCACAAATTTGATAACTTAGATGAAATGGACTAATTCTTTGAAAGACACAATCTGTCAAAACTCATACACACAAAAATAGACAATCTGTATAGGCCTATATCTATCAAAGAAATTGAATCAATAATTAATGACCTTGCAAAACAGAAAGCACCAGACCCAGATGGGTTTACCAGTGAATTCTACCAAATATTTAAGGAAGAAATTATTCCAATTTTTTTACAATCTCAGAGGATAGAAGCAAAGGGAATACTTCCTTACTCATTCTGTGAAGCCAGAATTACTCTAACATCAAAATCAGAAAAAAAAGATATGACAAGAAGAGAAAACTATGGATCAATATCTCTCATGAACATATATGCAAAAATCTTTAACAAAATATTAGAAAATTTAATCCAACGGTGTATAAAATGAGTTATATGCCATGACCAAGTGAGATTTATGCCAGGTGTGCAGGGCTAGTTCAACACTTGAAAATTGATCAATGTAATCCATTAGATCAGCAGGCAAGAGGAAAAAAAATTACATAATCATATCAAAGATGCAGGAAAAGCATTTGACAAAATCCAACAGCCATTCATGCTAAAAGCTCAGTAAACTAGGAATAGAGGGGAACTTCCTCAACTTGATATCCTTTCGAACAATGTATTGGAAGTCCTTGCTAATGCAATAGGACAAGAAAAGAGAATAAAATACATACAGATTGCAAAGGAAGAAATAAAACTGTCTTTGTTTGCAGATAACATGATCATCTATGTGGAAAATCCAAAAGAATCAACAATAAAAGAAAAACAAAATCTCCTGGAACTATTAGCAGTTATAGCAAACTTTCAGGATACAAGGTTGTTATACAAAAGTCAGTCACTTTCCTATATAACAGCAGTGAACAGGTGGAATTTGAAATTAAAAACACAACACCATTTACATTAGCACCCCAAAAATAAAATATTTAAGTATAAATATAACAAAATATGTAAAATATCTATATGACAAAGACTATAAAACTGTGATGAAAGAAGTCAAAGAATAGCTAAATAAGTGAAGAGCTATTCCATGTTAATTGATAGAAAGACTCAATATTGTCAAGATATCAGTTCTTCACAACTTTTTCTGTAGATTCAATACAATCCCAATCAAAATCCAAGCAAGATATTTTGTGGATATCAACAAACTGAATAGCCAACAATATTGAAGGAGAACAACAAAGTTGGAGGACTGACTCTACCTGACGTCAAGGAATTCCTGTAGCTTCAATAAAGCTACAATAATCAAGGCAGCAGGGTATTGGTGAAAGAATAGAAACAGGTTAATGCAACAAAATAGAGAACCCAGAAATAGACCTACATAAATATGATAACTGATCTTTGACAAATGAGCAAAGACAATGCAATGGAGCAAATATAGTCATTTCAACAAGTGGTGCTGGAACTACTGGACATTCACATGCCAAAAAAAAAAAATGAATCTAGACACAGAAACTAACTCAAAATGGATCACAGACCTAAACGGAAAATTCAAAACTATAAGACTCCTAGAAAATAATGTAGGAGAGAACCTAGGTGGCCTTGGGTATGGTGATGACCTTTTAGATACACACCAAGGGCATAATCCATGAGATAAAGAATTTGATAAGCTGAACTTCATTAAAACTAAAAACTTGTGCTCTACAAAAGGTAATGTCAAGAGAATGAGAAAACAAGGCATAGACTGGGGAAAAATATTTGTAAAAGACATATCTGATAAAATATTGTTGTTCAAAATATACAAAGAATTCTTAAAACTCAACAATAAGATGGTTAAAAAATGAGCCAAAGACCTTAACAAATATTTCACCAAAGAAGTTATACAGGTGGCAAATAAGCATATGAAAACATGCCCCCATCATTTGTCATCAGCGAAATGCAAATTAAAACAAGATACCACTACACACCTATTAGAATGGCTAAAATTCAGAACACTGACAACACTAAATGTTGGCAAGGATGTGAAACAATAGGAACTCTTAGTCATTGCTGGTGGGAATGTAAAATGGTATAACCACTTTGGAAGACAGTTTGGCAGTTTCTTACAAAATTAAGCATATTCTTACCATACAATCTAGCAATCATGATCTTTGGTATTTACCCAAAAGAGTTGAAATCTTATGTCCACATAAAAACCTGCCCGTGGATATTTTAGCAGCTCAGTTCACAATAGCCAAAACTTGGAAGCAACCAAGATGTCCTTCAATAGGTGAATGATGAACTGTGGTTTGTCTAGACAATGGAATGTTATTCAGCGCTGAAAAGAAATGAGCTATCAGGTCATGAAAATACATGGAGGAACCTTAAGTGTGTACCAGTAAGTGAAAGAAGCCAATTTGAAAAGGCTATACTGTATGACTCCAACTATATGACATTCTGGAAAAGGCAAAACTGTTGAGATAGTAAAAAGATCGGTGGTTGTCAGGGATCGGAGGTCAGGGAGGAATGGATAGGCAGAGCACAGAGCACTTTTATAGCAGTGAAAGCACTCTGTGTGACAGTACAATGTTATACATGTTATTATTATGTTATACATTTGTCCAAACTCATAGAACATACAACACCAAGAATAAAACCTAAAGTAAACTATGCATAAAAAAGTTAATTAAACTCAAAGGAAGGCAGAAAGGCAGGAAATGAGGGACAAAAAAATCTATAACATATACCGAAGACAAGTAACAAAATGGCAAAATTACTTCCCTGTCAGTAATTACTTTCAGTGTAAATGGATTACCCCACCCAATCAAAAGACATAGGTTAGCAGAATAGATTTTAAAAATCAACAGGATCCATTTATATGCTGTTTACAAAAGACTCACTTTAGATCTAAGGACACTTTAGATGGAAATGAAAGGTGGAGAAAGGTATTTTCTGCAAATAGTAACCAGAAGAGAGCAGAGGTGGCTACATTAATATCAGACAAAGGAGACTTTAAGTCGAAAATAGTTACAAGAGACAAAGAAGGACGTTGTATTATGATAAAAGGATCAATTCACCAAGAATATGTAATAGTTATAAACATGTATGCACCAAACATCAGAGCTCCTAAATATATGAAGCAAACGTTAACAAAATTCTAGGAAGAAATAGATAGCTCTATAATAATAGTTGGAGTCTTCAATATCCCACTTTTAATAATGGATAAAAGAATTAGACAAGATCAATAAGGAAATGGAAGACTTGAACAACACCATAAACCAACTGGATCTAACAGACATATACAGAACACTCTGCTCAACAATGACAGAATATATATTCTTCTCAATGCACGTGGAATGTTCTCCTAGACCACATGTTAGGCCACAAAACAAGTATTAACAAATTTTAAAAGGTCAGAATTATACAAAGTATCTTTTCTGATCACAATGTAGCTAAACTAGAAACCAGTAATAGAAGGAAAACTGGAAAAATCACAAATTGTGAAAATTAAATAACACTCTTGAACAACCAACAGGTCAAAGAAAAAATCACAAGGGAAATTAGAAAATATCTTGAGACAAATGAAAACAGAAATACAATATGCTAAAACTTATGGGATGCAGCAAAAGCAGCACTAAGAAGGATCTGTATAGCAGTAGATGCCTACATTAAAAAAGAAGAAAGATCTCAAATCAACAACCTAATTTTACACCTCAAAGAACTAGAAAAAGAACAAACTAAACCCAAAGTTAGCAGAAGGAAGGAAATAATAAAAATTAGAGCAGAATTAAATGAAATAGAGAAAAGAAAAACAATAGGAAAAAAAATGAAACTAAGTTGGTTTTTTGAAAAATCAACAAAATTGACAAGCCTTTGCCCATATCGACAGAGGAAAAAAAAAAATAAAACTCTACCTAAAATCAGAAATGAAAGAAGGGACATTGCTAACAATTTTACAGAAACAAAAAGGATTATAAGAGAGTACTATGAACAGTTGTACACCAACAAACTGGATAACCTAGATGAAATGCACAAATTGTTAGAAGCACACAACCTGTCAAGACTGAATCAGGAGGAAATGGAAAATATGAATTGATCTATAATTATCAAGAAGATTGAATCAGTGATCAAAACCCTCCCAACAAAGAAAAGCCCTGGACTAGGTGGTTTTGCTGGTGAATTCTATCCAAGAAAATACTTTTTGTGGGGTCTCTGACAATGTAAACAATTTAAGTTGACTAAAATCACATCAGCACCACTCTGGCAATTCAGTCTTACTCAGTCTTCTGAAAGAAATACTGCTTCAGCCAAGGAGGGGTGATCCACTTGCCAGGTGTCTTAGTCTGTTCATGCTGCTCTAACAAAATATCATAAACTGCGTGGCTTGTAAACAACAGAAACTTATTTCTCATAGTTCTGGAGGCTGGGAAGTCCAGATTAAGGTGTTAGGATGTTTGGTGTCTGGAGAGGGCCTGCTTCCTGGTCCATAGATGGCTGTCTTTTCTCTGTGTCCTCAATGGTAAGGACAGGCTGCTCTCTGGGGTCTCTTTTATAAGAGTACTAATCCCATTCATGAGGGTGGAGCCCTCCCAAAGGCCCCAGCTCCGAGCATCATCACATTGGGGATTAGGTTTCAACATATGAATTTTGAGGGGACACAAAAATTCCATCTGTAGAACCACCCTATTCTCCTGGAACCTAGATGTGAGGTCCCGGGACACCTCAATAGGCATGAGTCCCAGGGCTCCTTGGGTAGAGGACCATTGAGCTCTGCAAAGGGGATAAATGGGGACCTTGGCCATGCAGTTTTGTCCAGGCTTGGACACCCTTCCAGGATGACACTGCTGGCCCTGACTGGTCCTGAGCACTGGAAGGGGCTTAGAAAATTTCAAGGAAAGCATTCCAGAGTGTGGAGAGTGCTCTGTACCCCCTGAGGTTCAGGGTCCAAGGCAGGAACCAGGCCACGAGCCTTTCCTCCTTGTGTCCTAAATGATAAGGAGCCCTCACTTATTTTTCCGTCCTTTGAAAATGTCTTCTCTGGACTATTCCATGCTCTGTTTGTAAAGATTCACCCTAGATCCATAGTGAAATTAGACTATCTGAAAAAGAAATTTTGTCCAAGACTGGAGTTATTGCTATTAGAGAAAGTCAGAGCCTAGGGTGTAGGTCAGAATTAGCTAGCCCCCAATGATCTTCATTCTGGTGTCTCAAACCTCTAGGAGCCCTCACCTGATTGCCAGTAGTTTGAAAACAACTGCTCTGGACTCTCCAGTGCTCTGTTTCTGAAGATTTCCCTGGATCCGTGATGAGTTTTGTGTCCAGTATGGATACAAAGTTCTGTGGGAGTCCCCAGGAGAGCAGGACAGACATGGGAGTTCTGAGAAGGATGAGAGGAGTTTATCAGGTGATATAAGTGGAGGAGGGCATTTGAATCTCAGGGCACACCTATGCAGAGGCACAGGGACCCCAGATCACCTGGGGAGTGGTGACTATTCTGGTGCATGTGAAGTGGTGGCATTTATTGAACACCTAGCCTGCCCCTGTAATTTGCTAAGTGTCATGTGGAATATATGTTCTTTTTTTCTTCTGTATGGAATGGTCATGACTGGCATATGAGTTTTCCTGATTTCACTCCGATTGTCCAAATGGTCTGGGGTCCCAGAATTATTGTTGTGTCTTATCTCTGGCTGCTATTACAAAAATACCATAGACTGATTGGTTTATAAACAACAGAAATTTATTTCTCAGAGTTTTGGAGGCTGAGAAGTCCAAGATCAGGGTGCCAGCATGGTCAGATTCTGGTGAGGAGCCTCTTCTGTTTGCAGACTACCGACTTCTCATTGTATCCTCATATGATGGAGAGCAGAGAGGGGAAGCAAGCTCTCTTGTGATTCTTATAAGGGCACTAATCTTATCCGTGAAGGCTCCACCCTCATGACCTCATCTCATCCTAATTACCTCCCAAAGGCCCTACCTCCTAATACCATCACATGGCAGGGGAGGGGTCAACATATGAATTTTGGAGGGTCACAATCTTCAATCCATAACAATTGCTTACATGTGATCTGGAATTTACAGAGATAGAAGCGGCATCCACAGTCTACAGCTGAGTCTTTGCAGGATGCTGGTCCACCAGTGGACAGGAATATTCTGACCCCTTTATAACCTTTCCTAGTGTTGTGGTTACTACCTATGATGGGACTCTGCTCTCAACTGTTTCTGGGCCATCTATGGCACAGCAGTGATGTCAGTAGACCTTAAAGGGACAGAGCTAATGAATTCAGAATACTTAGACTAAAGTAGATGTTTTGTATATAAGAATTTTACCTCATTGAAAATATGTGGATACCTGACAGGAAAAGAGCGCAGTGACTTGGGACTCCTTGCTTAAGATCTGTGGCTAGAATTTGTGAATCTAATTCATCCTTGCAAGAAGGAAAAATTATCATCATGGCATATTGCTGGATGTCCTTAGACCCCAACTTAGAATTTTCCCAAAGGATTTCCCAATTAAAGGCAGTAACTAATTTAGATAAAAGTTGAAATTATTAAAATAAAAGTAAAAGTAGAATTAATATGTAAAACTAAAACTTGGTTCACTGAGATGATCAAAAACTCAGGCTCCCCTCAGGGGCTTATGTAAGGAAAGGAGAGAGAAAACATGTAATACAATATTAGGGATTAGCAAGGACATTTAAACGCAGATAAAGATGAGATTAAACAATTAGAAAAGGATCATATAATACTATGGCAAACAATTCAAAAATTTAGTAAGAGTAGAAATTATTATAGTCTCAGCTCAAAATCTATCCAACAAAGTCATTTCATACCTGTACCCTTACCGTGGTGTTTAGTGGAATATACACAGCAAAAGGTTTTGCTGGGTTTGCCTCTCAATACAGAACGGGCTGTCTCTCCTGCTCAGGTCCTATTCTAATGGCTCTGTCTGTTTTACAGAAAAAGATTTCCGCTTGGAAATTGAACAGCTCCTGGGAAAATGGACATCTGTATTGATTTGCAAACTAACTATGCTGAGCTGGTTCTGGATGTGGGAAGAGTCACTCTTGGGGAGAAGAATAGAAATAAAATGAAAGATCGTCAACTGAGAAAAAAGCAGAATGATAAAATCTCACGAGCTGTGTGTGCTGAACTGAATTCTGGAGGGGGCGTGATCAAGGCCGAAATTGAGAATGAAAACTATAGTTTCAAAACTGATGGAATAGGATTAGATTTGGAAAATTCTTTTGGGAATTTGCTTCCGTGCGTTCGTAAATACCTGGACTTCATGCAGCAAGATAATTACTTTCTGATTTTTGTCAAATCATGGAGCTCAGAAATCCCTGGTCTGAAAATTGTCACCTTGAGCTCCAATTTGTACAAAAGAGATATAACATCTGCAAAAGTCATGGATCCCATTGCTGCACTGGAGTTCCTCAAAGACAGGAAAGAAAGAGGAGAGGTATTGTCTCCAAAACCGTTATCGCCGCCAAAGAGGTTGTGTTTTGGTGTACAAGAAGAAAGTAACATAGAGGCCGCAGCTGCTGACTTTTTTAACAGGATGGAACTTAGGTATAAAGAAAAACTCACTTTTACTGAATCCACGCATGTTGAAATGAAACAGTTCTCGACAGAAAAGTGGTTTCAACGCATTAAAGAGATTCTCCCTCAGTATGTTTCTGCATTTGCAAATACTGATGGGGGATATTTGTTTATTGGTGTAAGTGAAGATAAACAAGTGATTGGCCTTAGAGCAGAATCAAGTGATCTTGACAAGTGGAAAGGAGAAATAGAAACATCCATTAGGAAGCTGCCTGTCTATCACTTCTGTGGGAGGAATAGGGAGATAAAATACTCACACAAATTCCTTGGAGTATATGATGAAGGACATCTTTGTGGGTATGTTTGTGCTCTCAAAATACAGCGATTCTGCTGTGCCGTGTTTGCTAAAGAGCCGGACTCCTGGCATGTGGAAGACAACCGTGTGAGGCAGATGACCGTGAATGAATGGATCCGGTTCATGGTGGATGCTGAACCAAGTGAGGAAGGACCACGTAAGGAATTTCTGATCTTTAGAAATAAGGCTACATTTGGCTAGGGTGGCAGGAAGGTTTTTTCTTTGGGATTTGGGGCAAGATCAGTAATCCTCAGATTTCAATACCTAATTTACGAATCTCTGGTGGATGCAATCAGGAGTTTACTATCTCTTGTTTTCTTCTGCTCGCTTAGAACATAGCTATTCCATACAGAAAGCACATTATCTTCTTTCAGTAATACTACCGGTGCAAAGATCCAATTAGCCCTGTTTTTCTTCCCTACCACCTCTTTATACACTTTCAAAGAAAGCCTGTTCAATCCTCCTCCTTTTTCTTTCTGATCTCAGTCTCAGTAACTGACCATTTCTTTTTGTTTTTTTGTGGGGAAGATTGGCCCTGGGCTGACATCTGTGCCAGTGGTCCCCTCTTTTGTATGTGGGTCGCTGCCACAGCATGGCTTGATGAGTGCCGTAGGTCTGCACCCAGGATCTGAACCAAGGCATCCCGGGCTGCTGAAGCACAGCGTGCAAACTTAACCACTGAGCCAGCCCCAACCATTTCTTTCTTTCAGGAATACTTGCCTCTTTTGTTTACTTGCTCTTTCATCTTTCCACTTATTTCCCTTAAAACCTCTTCCTCTCCTGTTTTTTCCATTTGTGAGGCAAAATATAACCCTAAATTGGACTAACGAAAGAAAAATGTTGCTATTTTATCTTATTTTGGAAAAGGAAAGCCTCAAATGAAATTATACCAGCACTAGCAACTTCTAAAATCTCTGAAAACACAAGCTTCTTCCTTAGAATCTGCACAAAACTCAGCTCTCCGTCACTAGCCATCACATCTTCTAATTCTAATTGCTTGTAAAATGAACCCAGTTATATGGTAAGGTATTCAATTACTATTAAAACATTTTTCCCATTAATTTTCATTCCAGGTATAGTATGTTTCAGCAGCATCAAGGATTAAATTTACAATTTGTGTCTGACCTAGGAATCTAACCGCAATGTCTAATAACAATATTTCTATTGGGAAAATGGGGTTCTTCTAAGCAGACGTTCGATCAACTATGCTTTAGTTAGTTGGGGCTCTCCTCTGTGGCAAATTAAGAACGTCTTTTTGTTTTTTTAAGATTTTTCCAGCTTATTTGAAGAGATGGGGCTTCAGCGAAGTAGGTTGTCACCAATTCCCCGGAGTCAGCCTGTTGATAATTGTAAGCATTTGGAAAGTTGGGAGCAGAGATGTCACCTTCCAGGTAGTTTTATTCTGGCTTCTTTGGACTTGTTGGTGTGAATGTGTTCAAGCCTCCTTCTCTTTAGATCAGCTTTAACTTGAAATTTTTTTTCTTCTTCTCCCCCAAACCCGCCAGTACATAGCCATATATTCTAGTTTAGGTCCCTCTAGCTGTGCCATATGGGACGCTGCCCCAGCACGGCCCAATGAGCAGTGCTAGGTCCGCGCCCAGGATCCGAACCGGCGAAACCCTGGAACTCCGAAGCAGAACGTGCAAACCCAACCACTCGGCCACGGGGCCGGCCCCCAGATTTTATCTTGAAATTTGTCATCAAAGCACATTCTGGTGTTTATGGGAATATTTAAGTGTTTTTAGTCATTGATTATGTCGAAGTATAATTCCATAGATTTTGATTAGAGTTTTCTTGGTGTAATAGGAACGCCTTTAATTGAAAGTAAGAGAAACTCAACTCAGTTTAGTTGAAACAAAAAAGGAAGTATATCATGTCAACTGGGAAGTCTAGATTGGGGCCACATGGCTATATTCAATTACTGAGGAAATGCCATCAGTTCTCCCCATCTCTGATTTATCTGTTTTTGTTGTTACTGTTTATGGGCAACATGTTTTCTACTATATGAACAGTGTTACCTTGAATACTCTTGTTCCGTCTTCTAGTACATATCTGCAAGTTTTGCTTGAGTGCATTCCTAGAAGTGGAATTGGTGGGTCAGGAGGCATGTGAATATTCAAGTAATAAGGAAATGCCAAATTGTTTTCCAGAGTAGATGGGTCACTTTGCTCCCATCAACAATATATTAGGAATGCCACGTCTTCTGCAGTTGTCAGAGTTCTCATCATCTTTCTTCTCCTCCTCTTTCTCACCCTCCTTCTTCCTAGTCAAAAGGTACAAATTGTATCTCTTTGTGCTGTGCATTTCCCTGATTGTTAATTTCGTTGAGCGCCTCTTTATATACTTATTGGGCATATGTATTTCATCTTCTATGAAATACCTATTCTGTCTTTTGCCCATTTTTCTATTAGGATTTTGTTTTTTTGCAATTGAGTTGTAGGAGTAATTTACAGATTCTAGATCCCAAATCCTCTTTTGATCGTAGGTATTACAGAGTACAGATGTACTTTCCAAGTTTGTGGCTTCCATTTTCTGTTTTCTTAAGGCATACTATGATCATCAGTAGTTTCAAATTTTAGTATAATCAAACGTACCATCTTTTAATTTTGTGGTTTAGTGCTCTTTGTGCCTGTGTAAGAGATCCTTTTCTACCTTAAGATTAGAATGGTATTTCCTTTCATTTTCTTCCAGAAGTTTCAAAGTTTTGCACATTACATTTAACATTTAAATCCTCAATCCATCTCAACAGACAGTGATGTAGGGGTGCTATTTCATTTATTCCATGTGGATAAACACTTTTCCACCTCCAGTTACTGAATAGTTCCACGTTCACTGACTCATTTGCTACCGCCTCCAGCATATTACTACATATATCCATGTAGAGCCCTGTTTCTGGAGTGTCTGTTACGTTCCCTTGGTCAGTTTGTCTATCCCTATGTACACGATACCGTCTTAAAATTGTAAGCTTATACTAAGTACCAGTATCTGGTAGAGTAAATCCCCCTACTTTTGTTCTTTTTCTTTGAGAGTGTCTTGGTAATTTTAGTCATTTAATCTATCATATAAATTTTAGAATCTGCTTAAGTGCAACAAAAAATCCTTTGGGGATTTTGATTGTAGTTACGATGAATCTCTAGATAGGTTTGGGAAGAGATTACGTATTTACATCAGTCAGTCTCTGTACTCTTGAACATAGGAAATCTCTCCACTTACTTATAAATTTCTGCATACAAGTTTTATACATCTTTTTTTATTTTTATTTTTTAAGTTAATTTTTATTGAGTTTATGATAGTTTACAACCTTGTGAAATTTCAGTTGTACATTATTGTTTTTCAGTCATGTTGTAGGTGCACCACTTCACCCTTTGTGCCCAGCCCCACCCCCCTTTCCCCTGGTAGCCACTAATCTGTTCTCTGTGTCCACATGTTTAAATTCCACATATGAGTGGAGTCATATGGAAATTGTCTTTCTCTATCTGGCTTACTTCACTTAACATAATTCCCTCAAGGTCCATCCATGTTGTTGTGAATGGGACGATTTTGTTCTTTTTTTATGGCTGAGTAGTATTCCATTGTATATATATACACCATATCTTCTTTATCCAATCATCAGTTGATGGGCACGTAGATTGCTTCCACATCTTGGCTATTGTAAATGCTGCTGCAATGAACATAGGGGTGCATGGGACTTTCGGAATTGCTGATTTCACATTCTTTGGATAGATACCCAGTAGTGGGATAGCTGGGTCATATGATATTTCTATTTTAAATTTTTTGAGAAATCTCCATACTGTTTTCCATAGTGGCTGCACCACTTTGCATTCCCACCAGCAATGTATGAGGGTTCCTTTTTCTCCACAACCTCTGCAACATTTGTTATTTTTTGTTTTGGTTATTTTTGCCATTCTAATGGGTGTAAGGTGGTATCTTAGTGTAGTTTTGATTTGCATTTCCCCAATGATCAGTTATGATGAACATGTTTTCATGTGCCTATTGGCCATCCGTATTTCTTCTTTGGAGAAATGTCTGTTCATGTCCCCTGCCCATTTTTTGATCAGGTTGTTTGATTTTTCGTTGTTGAGTTGTGTGATTTCTTTATATATTATGAAGATTAACCCTTTGTCGAATATATGACTTGCAAATATTTTTTCCCATTTGGTGGGTTGTTTTGTTTAATCCTGTTTTCCCTTGCCTTGAAGAAGCTCTTTAGTCTGATGAAGTCCCATTTGTTTATTCTTTCTATTGTTTCCCTTGTCTGAGAAGACATGGTGTCTGAAGAGATCCTTTTGATACTGATGTCAAAGAGTGTACTGCCTACATTTTCTTCAGAAGTCTTATGGTTTCAGGTCTTACCTTTAGGTTTTTGATCCATTTTGAGTTTATTTTTGTGAATGGTGAAAAACAATGGTCAATTTTCACTTTTTTACATGTGGCTTTCCAGTTTTCCCAGCACCATTTGTTGAAAAGACTTTCTTTTCTGCATTGTATGCCCTCAGCTCCTTTGTCAAAGATTAGCTGTCCATAGATGTGTGGTTTTATTTCTGGGCTTTCAATTCTGTTCCATTGATCTGTGCACCTGTTTTGGTACCAGTACCATGCTGTTTTGATTACTGTAGCTTTCTAGTATGTTTTGAAGTCAGGGATTGTGATGCCTCCAGCTTTGTTCTTTTTTCTCAGGATTGCTTTAGCAATTCTGGATATTTTGTTGCCCCACATGAATTTTAGGATTCTTTGTTCTCTTTCTGTAAAGAACGTCCTTGAGATTCAGATTGGGACTGCATTGAATCTGTAGATTGCTTTAGGTAGTGTGGACATTATAACTATGTTTATTCTTACAATCCACATGCATAGAATTTCCTTCCATCTCTTTATGTCGTCATCAATTTCTTTCAGGAAAGCCTTGTAATTTTCGTTGTATAAGTCTTTGACTTCCTTAGTTAAATTCACCCCCGAGGTATTTTATTCTGTTTGTTGCGATTGTGAATGGTATTGTGTTCTTGAGTTCTTTTTCTGTTAGTTCGTTATTAGAGTATAGAACTGCTACTGACTTATGTATGTTGATTTTATACCCGGCAACTTTGCTGTAGTTGTTGATTACTTCTAAAAGTTTTCTGAAGCATTCTTTAGGGTTTTCTATATATAAGATCATGCCGTCTGCAACCAGCAAGAGTTTCACTTCTTCACTCCCTATTTGGATTCCTTTTATTCCTTTCTCTTGCCTAATTGCTCTGACCAAAACCTCCAGTACTATGTTGAATAAGAGTGGTGATAGTGGGCATCCTTGTCTCACTCCTGTTTTCAGGGGATGGTGCTCAGTTTTTGCCCATTGAGTATGATGTTGGCTGTGGGTTTGTTGTATATGGCCTTTATTATGTTGAGGTAATTTCCTTCTATCTCCGTTTTGTGCAGAGTTTTTATCATAAATGGCTGTTGGATCTTGTCAAATGCTTTCTCTGCATCTATTGAGATGATCATGTGATTTTTATTCCTCAATTTGTTGATGTGGTGTATCACGTTGATTGATTTGTGGATGTTGAACCATCCCTGTGTCCCTGGTATGAACCCCACTTGATCATGATGTATGATCCTTTTGATGAATTGCTGAGTTCAGGTTGCCAAAATTTTGTTGAAAATTTTTGCATGTATCTTCATCAGTGATATTGACTTGTAGTTCTTTTTCATGCTGTCCCTGTCAGGCTTTGGTATTAGCATGATGTTGGCCTTGTAGAATGTGTTAGGAAGTGTTCCATCCTCCCTAATTTTTTGGAATAGCTTGAAAAGGATAGGTATTAAATCCTCTCTGAAAGTTTGGTAGAATTCCCCAGGAAAGCCATCTGGTCCTGGGGTTTTATTCTTTGGGATGTTTTTGATTGCTGTTTCAGTCTCTCTCCTTGTGATTGGTCTGTTCAGATTATCTGCTTCTTCTTGACTTAGCTTTGGGAGATTGTAAGAGTCTAAGAATTTATCCACTTCCTCTAGGTTATCCATTCTATTGGCATATAGTTTTTCATAGTATTCTCTTATAATCCATTGTATTTCTGTTGTTATTTCTCCTCTTTCATTTCTGATTTTGTTTATTTGAGCTTTCTCTCTTTTTTTCCTTGTAAGTCTGGCTAGGGGTTTGTCAGTTTTATTTATCTCCTCAAAGAACCAGCTCTTTGTTTCATTGATCCTTTCTACTGCCTTTTTTGTTTCAATAGCATTTATGTCTGCTCTGATTTTTATTATTTCTCTCCTTCTGCTGACTTTGGGCTTTGTTTGTTCTTCTTTCTCTAATTCAGTTAGGTGTAATTTGAGATTGCTTATTTGGGATTTTTCTTGTTTGTTAAGGTGTGCCTGTATTGCAATGAATTTCCCTCCTAATACAGCTTTTGCTGTATCCCATATGAGTTGGTATGGCATGTTATCATTTTCATTTGTCTCCAGGTATTTGTTCATTTCTTCTTTAATTTCTTCAATGATCCATTGCTTGTTCAATAGCATATTGTTTAGTCTGCACATCTTTGTCTCTTTCTCAGCTTTTTTCTTGTAATTAATTTCTAGCTTTATAGCATTATGATTGGAGAAGATGCTTGTTATTATTTCAACTTTTTAAAATTTATAGTGGCTTGCCTTGTTTCCCAACATATGGTCTATCCTTGAGAATGTTCCATGCTCACTTCAGAAGAATGTGGATTCTGCTGTTTTTGGATGGAGTGTTCTATATATGTCTAAGTCCACCTGTTTTAGCTTTTCGTTTAATTCCACTGTTTCCTTGTTGATTTTCTGTCTGGATGATCTGTCCAATGATGTGAGTAGGGTGTTGAGGTCCCCTCCTATTATTGTGTTATTTTTGTTATCTTCTTTTAGGTTTGTTAATAGTTGCTTTATGAACTTTGGTGCTCTTGTGTTGGGTGCATAGATATTTATAAGCGTTATTTCTTCTTGATGTAGAGTCCCTTTGATCATTATATACTGACCCTCTGTGTCTCTCTTTACCTTCGTTATCTTGAAGTCTACTTTGTCTGATATAAGTATTGCAACACCTGCTCTCTTTTGTTTGCCATTAGCTTGGAGTATCGTCTTCCACCCTTTCACTCTGAGCCTGTATTTGTCATTGGAGCTGAGATGTGTTTCCTGGAGGCAACAAATTGTTGGATCTTGTTCTTTAATACATCTTGCCATTCTGTGTCTTTTTATTGGATAATTCAATCCTGTTACATTGGGGGTGATTATTGATGTCTGAGGGCTTAATTCTGCCATTCTGTCACTTGTTTTGTGGTTTTCCTGCATTTCCTTTGTTTCTCGTCCTGTGTGTTTTAGCTTACCCATTGACTTCTGCAATTTCTTATGCTGGGTTTCTTTGCTTTTTCCTTATTTATTTTTTGTGTATCTGTTTTGTTTTTTAGTTTAGTGGCTACCCTGAAGTTTGTATTCAGAATGTCGTGCATAACATGGTCCATTTTCTGGTGGCCTCTTATTTCCTTAGCCTAAACTGATTCACTCCCTTTCCTCCTCCCCTCCTAAGTTATTCTCATATCTTATTCCAACTTGTGTTGTGAGTTTGTGGTTAAAGTGATGATTGTCTTTGTTTTTGGTCTCTTCCTTCTCTTTATCTTACGGCTAGTCTTGAATATTTGCTATCCTATTCTGATTCTATCTGTTTGTCTCCTACTCTGTGTTTTGTGAGCCCTTTCTTCCTTTTTTTCTTTTTTCAGGTATGAGGGCCTTTTTGAGGATTTCTTGTAGGGGGCATCTCGTGGCTATGAAGTCCCTTAGCTTTTTTTTTTTTGTCTGGAAAGGATTTAATTTAGCTCCCTCATATCTGAAGGATATTTTTGCTGGATAGAGTATTTTTGGCTGAAGATTTTTATCTTTTAAAGTTTTGAATATGTCATTCCAATCTCTCCTAGCTTGTAAGGTTTCTGTGGAGAAATCCACTGAAAGTCTGATAGGGGTTCCTTTGTAGCTTATTTTCTTCTGCCTTGCTGCCCTGAGTATTCTTTCTTTGTCATTCATTTTTGCCAGTTTTACTACTATATGCCTTGCAGTAGGTCTTTTTACATTCATATATCTAGGAGATCTGAAAGCTTCCTCCACACACATTTCCCTCTCATTCCCTAGATTTGGGAAGTGCTCTGCTATTATTTCTTTGAGCATGCTTTCTGCTCCATTCTCCTTTTCTTCACCTTCAGGGATACCTATAATTCTTATGTTGCATTTCTTCATTGAGTCGGATATTTTTGGAGATTTTCTTCATTTCTTGTTAGTCTTAGTTCTCTCTCTTCCTCTGTCTGGAGCCATTCAACCTGTCTATCTTCAATTATGCTGATTTGCTCCTCTATGGTGTCCATATGGGCATTCAGGGAATCCGTATTTTGTTTTATCTGATCCATTGTATTTTTCATCTCTAGTATTTCTGATTGATTCTTCTTTGTAGTTTCAATCTCTTTTGTGATGTTACGCCAGAACTCGTTGAATTGTTTCTCTATATTTTCTTTTACCTTATTGAATTTTTTGACAATAGCTATTCTGAATTCATTGTCATTTAGTTTACTTATTTCCAAGTCCTCAGGACATAATTCTGTGTTTTTATTGTTTTTCTTCTGGTCTGGAGCTTTTATGAATTGTTTGATGCTAGAATGATTTTTTCGCATAGTGATATTATTTGGCTGCAGTTACAGCCTGTTGCCACTGGATGGGGGTCGAGAGCCACATATTCTGAGCCCTCCACCTTCAGCCGAGGATGGCAGGCCCAGGTGGATAGTGCGGCAGGAGGCACTTTCTCTTGCTTGCAGACCCAGGTTTCCCAATCAGCTCTTGATATCTGGTTTCCTGGGGCCTTGGCTTGATGGGGTCACTCCACACAAAAGCTTTTGCCCTGTTAGAGGGCTTCCTTCTAGGCTGCAAGGGCGCTAGGGAGTCCTGGGTGATCCCACAGATGCACAGCCCCTCCCCCGCTCCTTCCCTCACCCGCGGCAGCAATCCCAGTCTCTAGAGGCGGGAGCAAAGTTCTCTCTTACCTCGTTCCAGCTCCTCCGAGGAGGGCTCCAGCCTCTCCACCCTCCATTGTTTGGCTGCTGTGGGTCTTGAAGGATTCCTATCCTATTAGGATATTTTTTGTTGGAATATGGTTGCTCCTTTTTGTTGTACGTTGGAGGGGAGAGAGTCCCAGGCAAGCTCACACCACCATGATGCCGATGTCACTCAAGTTTTGTACGTCTTCTGTTAAATTTATTGTTAAGTCTTTTGTTACTAGGTTCTTTTAATATTTGTTGTTGTAAATGATGTTTTTCTTTAAAAGGTACATTTTCTTAGTGTTTATTTCTGGTGTGTAGAAATGCTGTTGATTTTATATTAGACCACCTCAGTAGACTTTCTTTTTATTTTTAATACTTTTCCTATAGATTATTATTTTTTTTTGAGGAAGACTAGCCCTGAGCTAACATCTGCTGTCAATCCTCCTCTTTTTGCTGAGGAAGACTGGCCCTGAGCTAACACCTGTGCCCATCTTCCTCTACTTTATATGTGGATGCCTACCACAGCATGGCTTGCCAAATGGTGCCATGTCTGCACCCGGGATCCAAACCTGTGAACCCTGGGCCGCCAAAGTGGAATGTGTGCACTTAACCACTGCGCCACCAGGCTGGACTCCTATAGATACTTTTTATATTCTTTGTAAACACTTATACTGATTATAAAATATTTTGTCTCCTTCTGCTTTTAATTTTTATGCTTTATGCTTTAAATTTTTTCCCCAATCTTTATGCTTTTAATTTTTTCTTGTCTTAATGAACCAATGAGGACTTTCACTATAATTCTGAATGGAAATGGTCTCATTTTGAATCTTTATACTTCTGTGGCTTTCTCATTTAAATTGAGGTTTGCTTTAGGTATTTTTGAATAAAACATTTATCAGCTTAAGGATGTTCAATGATATTCGTAGTTCACTAAATGCCTTTTCTTTCTATTATGAATGAATATTGAATTTTATCAAGCACATTTTCTATTTCTGTTGACGTGATCATATGTTTATCCCTTTAATTTGTTAATTGACAAATGATATGTTACTGTTTTATATTAAACCATTTTTGCATTCCTGTAACAAATCCAAATGGATATTGGAGTATAATCTCTTTTATACACTTTTATTCAATTTGCTAATATTTCATTCGGAATTTTTGCATCTAAGTCCATGAGCTAGTAATTCAAGGGCTAGTAATGGTCCTCTTTCTTTCTTTGTCTAATGTTTGTATCAAAATAACCATGGAATCAAAATGAGTTGGGGATTATTTCTTCTTTTTCTATCCTGTCAAAAAATTTGTATAAGATTAGAATGATACGTTGCTTGAAATTTGATAGAACTTGCCTGTAAAACTGTCTGGGCCCTTTGTGAGAAGATGTTAACTGTTTCTAGTTCTTTAGTAATTAAAGGATTACCCACGTTTTCTATTTCCTCTTGAGTTAATTTTGGTAAATTATATTTTTTAGGAATCTTAATTTCAGTAGCTAGCATTTCAGTGTCAGTCTGACTTATCTTTCACATTCTTATTTTCAGTTTGTTTATTCTTACTTTCTTATGAGAACAAAGCAGATTGGTTTCAAAAATTTACTTGTTTTGTGAGGTAAATGCTTTTTAAACAGTATGCTTTTCCTAGGTATCTTCGGTGTTAATTTTCTGTCTTGTATTCTGCTCTAAAATATTTTCACTAACCCCTTTAGTAGAAAATGTGGTATTTAGGGCCTATTACCTAAAATACTATTAGGTCAAAGGGATTCAGAATGCCCCAAACTAGCCCAAACTGGAGCTCCCCTTCCTTAGAAATTCCTGAGAGAGAGATGAACACAATAGACAATGATACCTTTTGTGGTCTGGGCTGGAACCGGTGACTTACACTGTCTGCATGGAACCTTTCCCTTGACCCAAGCTAAATTTCCTCTAAGTTACAGGAAGTTTCTAGAACCTAAGTGCTCACTTTAATTGCTGAATATTTATTGTTAAAGTTTATTCCTAGTAATTGCGAGTCTTATTGCTTCTGGAATGAAATTATTTTATTATATTTTTGACTGTGAATTACTGTTATATAGGAAAATGTTACCATTAATATTTTTATTATATCAAACCATTCTTCTAATAATTAGAAGAGTTTTTCAGTTATTTCTCCTGGTTTTGTAGTCACACCGTAATAAAGTTAATTTGGCTCATTCTCTTCCAGTAGTTATTTCTTTTCTTTAGATAATGCTTTTCTAAGATTGTAAAATATGAGTACAGAAACATATATAAAACAAAAAGAAACAGTATAATGAAATAGTTGTGTGCAAACAGCTGTATGTCTACCACACAAATCAGAAAATAGATCGTTGATAGCACCCTAAAAATCTATGTATTCTGTATTCTTTCCCAGTCACACGCCCACCATGGATTACCTCTGTCCTGATTTTATGGTAATCACGTTTTCACTGTTCTTTGTAATTTTATCTTCTATGTGTTCATCACTAAAAATACAACTTTGTTTTGCTTATTTTTGAACTAATTAAAATGGAACTGTGCTGTATATATTGGTTTTGTGGTGCTGCTTCATTCAAAATTATGCTTGTCAGCTGTTGCCTATAGTTCTTTAATTTTCCTTGCAATAAAATATTCCTGTGTGAACACACAATTTATTTATATATTCTATTACTGTGTTGATTTGAGTCATATCCAGTTTGATCTATTGTGAAGAATGCTGCTTCAAACACCCTGTGGGCATTTGCATGAGTTTTTCCTGAGCACATCCCAAGAAGTGGAATTGTTGGGTCAAGGATATTTGTATCTTTAACTTCAGTAGATAATGCCACAGTGTTTCTAAATTTACACACCCACTCAATCTCCACATCCTTGGTCACACAAAATAGGCAACATTAAAAAAAATTTTAATCTAGAAGTATCTTATTGTGAGGTGAATTTGCATTTATGTTTTTCTTTGGTTACTAATGAAGTTGAGAAGTTTCTTATGTGTTTATTGATCACTGGAGATTCCTTCTCTAGGAAATGTTGCTTAAAGCATTTTTCTTTCAGTTTGACATTTTTTCCTTACTGATTTGTAGAAATTTTTTTAAAAATCTAGATACAAGTCTTCTATTTGTTATTTATGTTGCAAATATCTTCTCCCACTGTGTGACTTTTCCTACTCTCCATATGGTGTCTTTTGATGAAAAGTAATTCTTAATTTTCATGAAGTCATATTTATCATTTTTTCCTGGAGTTTTCTTTGTGGAGATATTTTTGATTGCTGAATGGATTTTCTTTAAAGATTATAGTATTACTCAGTTGTTTTATTTCTTTTTTAGTCAATTTTGGCAAGTTATAATTTTCTAGAAATGTGTGTCTTCTAAATTTTCAAATTCAGTCACATAAAATTATTCATTGTAATCTCTTATAATTTTTCATGTCTGCAGAATCTGTAGTGATGTCCATTTTGCATTCCTGATACTGGTTGTTTGTACTTTTTCTATTTTTAAATTCTGGACCAGTTTTGCTGGAAGGTTGACATATTTTTTCCAAGAACTAACTTTAGACTTTATTAATTGTCCCTATTGTATGTTTGCTTCCTTTTAAAATTAGTTTTTGCTCTTATTTGTATTATGTCCTATTTTATTTGGGTTTATTTTGCTGTTCTTTTTCTTGTTTCTTGAGATGATGCTTAACTCAATATTAATTCCTTTTTTTTTCTAATATAAGCACTTAAAATACTCATCTTTATGCCCTATTATTAAATGCAATTTTTTGGTTAAAGTATAACATATATATAGAAAAGTGCAGAAACCATACACACTTGATAAATTTTCACAGAGTGAACACACCTCTGTAAATTAATATCCATATAAAAAAAAGCCTTTATTTATTTTATGAGGAACATTCACCCCAAGCTAACATCCATTGCCAATCTTCCTTGGTTTTTTTTTTTTTTTTTTTTTTTTTTTGCTTGTGGAAGATTAGCCATGAGCTAACATCTATGCCAATCTTTCTTTATTTTTTGGATGTGGGATGCCTCCACAGCATGGCTGATGAGTGGAGTAGGTCCATGCCCAGAATCTGAACCTGTGAACCCAGGCCACCAGAGCAGAGCGCGTGGAACTTAAATCCCTGGGCCATGGGGCTGGCTCCCCACAACACCATTTACTGAAGAAACTTTCGTTTCTCCATTGTATTTTCTTGGCTCCCTTGTTGAAAATTAGCTGTCCATAGATGTGTGAGGTTATTTCTGGGCTCTCAATTCTGTTCCATTGATCTGTGTGTCTGTTTTTGTGCCAGTACCATGCTGTTTTGATTACTGTAGCTTTGTAGTATATTTTGGAATCAGAGAGTGTGGTACCTCCAGCTTTATTCTTTTTTCTCAGGATGCCTTTGGCTATTTGGGGTCTTTTGTTGTTCCATGTACATTTTAGGATTCTTTGTTCTATTTCTGTGAAAAATGTCATTGGAGCTCTGATAGGGATTGCATTGAATCTGTGGATTGCTTTAGGAAGTATGGATATTTTAACTGTGTTATTTCTTCCAGTTTATGAGCACAGAATATCTTTCTGTTTCTTTGTGTATTTTTTTATTTCTTTCAACACTGTTTTATAGTTTTCAATATATAGGTCTTTACTTCCTTGATTAAATTTATTCCTAAGTATTTTATTCTTTTGGTTGCAATTATAAATGGGATTGTATTCTTCATTTCTCTTTCTACTATCTTGTTGTTAGTGTATAGAAACACAAGTGATTTTTGTATGTTGTTTTGTATCCTGCAACTTTACTTTATTCGTTTATTATTCTTAAAAGTTTTTTTTTGTGGATTCTTTAGGGTTTTCTATATATAAAATCATGTTATCTGCAAATAGTGACAATTTTACTTCTTCCTTTTTAATTTGGATCCCTTTAATTTCTTTCTCTTGCCTGATTGCTCTGGCTGGGACTTCCAATACTATGTTGAATAAGAGTGGTGACAGTGGGCATCCTTCTCTGGTTCCTGTTCTTAGAGGGATAGCTTTCAGTTTTTCACCATTGAGTATGATATTAGCTGTGGGTTTGTCATATATGGCCCTCATTATATTGAGATACTTTCCTTCTATACCCATTTTACTCAGAATTTTTATCATAAATGGATGCTATATCTTGTTGAATGCTTTCTCTGCATCCATTGAGATGATCATGTGATTTTTTTTCTTCATTTTGTTGATGTGGTATATCATGTTGATTGATTTGTGGATGTTGAACCATCCCTGCATCCCTGGAATACATCCCACTTGATCATGGTGTTTGGTCTTTTTAATTTATTGTTCTATTTGATTTGCTAGTATTTTTGTTGAGGATTTTTGCATTTATATTCATCGGTGATACTGGCCTGTAATTTTCTTTTTTTGTGTTGCCCTTATCTGGTTTCGGTATCAGGATAATGTTGGCCTCGTAGAATAAGTCAGGCAGCTGCCCTTCCTCTTCAACTTTTTGGAAGAGTTTGAGGAGAATAGGTATTAAGTCTTCTTTGAATGTTTAGTAGAAGTCACTGGGGAAGCCATTTGGTCCTGGAATTTTGTTTTTTGGGAGATTTTGATTACTGTTCCAATCGCCTTACTAGTGATCTAGCAATTCTCTATTTCTTCTTGATTGAGTTTTGGAAGGTTGTATGATTCTAAGAATTTATCCATTTCTTCTAGATTATCCAATTTGTTGGCATATAGCTTTTCATAATATTCTCTCAGAATCCTCTGTATTTGTGAGGTGTCCATTGTAATTTCTCCTCTTTTGTTTCTGATTTTGTTTGAGCCTTCTCTTTTTTTTTCTTGGTGAGTCTAGCAAAGATTTGTCAGTTTTGTTTATTTTTTCAAAGAACCAGCTCTTAGTTTCATTGTTCTTTTCTATTGTTTTTTTGTCTTTATTTCATTTATTTCTGCTCTGATTTTTATTATTTCCTTCCTTCTACTGATTTGGGGCTTTGATTTTTCTTCTTTTTCTGTTTCCTTTAGGTGTGCTGTTAGGTTGGTTATTTGTGATTTTTCTTGTTTCTTGAATTAGACCTATATTGCTATAAATGTCCCTCTTAGTACCGCTTTTGTTGTATCCCACAAATTTTGGCATGTTGTATTTTCATTTTCATTTATCTCCAGGTATTTTTTTATTTCTCCTTTGATTTCTGTGTTGGTCCAGGAGCTGTTCAGTAGCCCTTTATTTAATCTCCACATATTTGTGGCTTTTCCAGCTTTCTTCTTGTGGTTGCTTTCTAGTTTCCTATTTTTGTGGTGAAAAAAGATGCTTGGTATTATTTCAGCCTTCTTAAGTTTATTGAGACTTGTTTTGTGGCCTAATATGTGATCTATCCTGGAGAATATTCCATGTGCATTTGAAAAGAATGTGTGTTCTGCAATTTTTGGGTGGAGTGTTCTGTATATATCTCCAAAGTCCATCTGGTCTAATGTGTCATTTAAGGCAATGTTTCCTTATTGATCTTCTGTTTGGATGATCTATCCATTGTTATAAGTGGAGTGTTAAAGTCCCCTACTACTTTTGTGTTATTATCTATTTCTCCTTTTATGTCTGGTAATAATTGTTTTATATATTCAGGTGCTTCTGTGTTGGGTGCATAGACATTTATGAGTGTTGTGTCCTCTTGTTGGATTGTTCCTTTTATCATTATGTAGGGCCCTTCTTTGTTTCTTGTTACAGTCTTTGCTTTAATGTCCGTTTTGTTTAAAGTATTGCTACCCCAGCTTTGTTATCATTGCCATTTGCATGAAGTATCTTATTCTGCCCCTTCACTTTCAGTTTGTGACTGTCTTTAAAAGGTCTGAAGTGTTTCTCTTGCATGCAGCATATATATGGATCTTGGGTTTTTTAATCCATTCATCCACCCTGTGTCTTTTGATTGGAGCATTTAGCCCATTGACATTTAAAGTAGTTATTCATAAGTATGTACTTGTTGCCATTTTGTTACCTTTTCCTGGGTATTTTAGTAGTTCTTCTCTGTTACTTTCTTCTTCTCTTGTTCTCTTCCCTTGTGATTTGATGGCTTTCTTAGTATTATGTTTGGGTTCCTTTCTTATTTTTTTGTGTATTTATTATAGGTGTCTGGTTTATGATTACCCTGAGGTTCATATATAATGATGTATGTAAATAGCAGTCTATATTATGTTGATGGTCTCTTAAGTTTGACCTTTTCTAAAAGATGTACACTTTTACTCCCCTCCCCCCACATTTTATGTTTTGATATCATATTTAACCTCCTTTTTGTGTGTGTGTGTATCCATTAGCCTCATCATGGAGATAGGTATTTTTAGTACTTTTATCTTTTGACTCTCATATTAGCTTCATAGGAGGTTGATCTGCTACCTTTACTGTATATTTGCCTTTACTAGTGACTTTTCTTCTTTGATAATTTTCTTATTCCTATTTGTGGTCTTTTCCACTAAAATAAGTCCTTTTAACATTTCATGTAAGGCTGGTTTGTTAGTGATAAACTCTTTTAGATTTTGCTTGTCTGGAAAACTCTTTACCTCTCTTTCCATTCTGAATGATAACCTTGCTGGGTAGAGTAAGCAAGCTATACTCAAAGTACTGAAAGGACTTTTACTTTCAGCACTTTGAGTATAGCTTGCCACTCCTTTCTAGCCTGTAAGGTTTCTGCTGAGAAGTCAGTTGATGGCCTTATGGGCTTTCCTTTGTATATAACTTGGTGCCTTTCTCCTGCAGCTTTTAGGATTCTCTCTTTATCGTTAATTTCTGACATTTTAGTTGTAATGTGTCTTGTTGTGTGCCTCTTTGAGTTCATCTTGTTTGGTGCTTTCTGTGCTTCCTGTACCTGGAAGTCTGTTTCCTTCCTTAGGTTAGGAAAGTTTTCAGCTATTGTTTCTTCAAATAGGTTCTCTGTCTCTCTCTTCTCCTTCTGGGACACCTAAATTATTCTCTTCTCCTTGTGGGACACAGTAATTTCAGGTGTTGGAAGGTGGGGCAGATCCCCTGTATGGCTGTTTGAGATGACCAATGCCACAAGTCAGCAGCTGACACACTCCACTGCCTGTGGGCCCACACACCCCACCAATGCAATCCTGCCCTGCATGTATGCCCCACCCCACTGAGGCAGACCCACTCTCCCCACTGTAGAAGTCCCACACACCTGCCTGCACAGGCCCATGCGTTCCCTGTGTGAGCTGGATTAAATTGATGCTCTAGTGGATGGAGCAAACCCCTGTTTTAACAAACCAGAGGAAAAAGTCCAGTGGTGTCTGCTAGCATCTGTGTCAGCACACCTGTGGTAGGTCACAATAATGGGTGCCTCCAGTGTCTCAGTCCCTGAGGAGGTGGGTCCAGCTGCCTCCTGCCTCTCTGAGATGCACTCAGATCTTATCAAGTGAGTCTCTTTTACCAAAGGAGTATGCACCTTTCTTGTGATTTTGTGCTGTTTTCTAGAATGAGTGAATCTGTGTGGATCTTTTAAGAGCAGGCTTTTCTTTCTCTTATGTGTGATAACTTTTCTGGGGGTATTCCTTATTGGTTTTAATAGCCAGCAAAGCCAGATATTATAGCACTCGTCTTAGTTGTGCTGAATTCAAAGGTTGCTTATTATGGCATAACTCTCCCGCTCAGATCCCCCAGTCCTCCAGGAAAATCTTTGTAACTTAAGATTGCTCCTAGCTATGAAGCGCTGCAGCTGGAATGCAGCTTTTTCCTTAGCAGAGGGGTATTTCCACTTCTTCCACCTCTATCAGTATTTTCCCTTGTTGTGGGAGTTCTTTTTACCCAGTTTCCAGTTCTCTCGCACAGCTAATTGTTCCACAGGTAGTTGTAGATGTGTTGTGTCCATGGGAGGAGGTGAGTTCAGAGTTCTATGCCACCATCTTCCCAGCAATCCTCTCTGTTCATTTTTATTTAATCTTTTTTCTCTCTATTGTTTACAGTGTATAATTTTAATTTGTCTATCTTTAATTTCACTGATCCTTTCTTCTTCTATCTGTAATCTCCTGGTAAATGCATTCAGTTCATTTCTTCCATTTCAGTTATACTATTTTAGCTCTAGAATTTTCATTTGATTCTTCTTCACAGTTTCTTATTTCTGATGAGATTCCCCATCTGTTCATTAATTATGCATATCTTTTCTTGAAGTCCTTTAATATATTTATAGTAGCTGCTTTAACATCTTTGTATATCACAATAGTGATATGTTTTAAAGGCTGTGGGATCAATCATGTTCCTCTACAGAGTGATTATTGTTCTAATAGGCAGTGAACCTAGATGGGTTCAAATTCAAAACTCTGTGTCTTCTATCATGATAAGCAGCTAAAATTTCTTTTGAATTCTTTCAGATGTCAGCTGCTGCCTTTTTTCTCCCGGGATGTTCCCTGTGCATGTGTAGTTTAGTCCACAGCAATGATCTGTGTGAACTTTATATGTAGATTTTGGGACTCACTCCCACTGCATCCCCTTCCCTTCTAATATTTCTTTTATAACTTTCCAACTGCTCTGCCAACCTTGATTTTGTCCTCTGACACCTCAAATAGTAAGGCTGTGTTTTTTGGCTCACTGAGCAGTGCACATACTACAGCATGCTCTTAGGAACAATGCTGCAAACTCAAAAATCTCTCCTGTTGCAGTTGTCTTTCAAGAATAGACTGTTTGGCTTATATCTTCTGCTTTGGTTATTCTTCAGTGTCTTTAAGTAGTTAAGTTTAAATAAGTTTAAATATTTTGTCCAGCTTTTATACTGTGTATGTGTGAGAGGGTTAGTCTGACTATTCTACTCTACCATTGCTAGAAGACAAAAACCTCTTATCTGTTTTTTATTTCTTTTTGCCTTTTTTGTATTAAATATTTTATTTTTCTGTTTTTCTCTCCTCTCAGATTTTAATTATACATTCTTCTATTATTATTTTCATGTTTATCCTAAGGATTACAGTGCACATTATTATTTTGTTAGTTATTTTACTTCTCTCCAAGTGATGAACTTCATATAACTTATTTTATTGTTTTAAAGCTGTCAGTAATACTTCTATTTGCCTAACATTTGTTCTTCCCAGTAAAATGTATTCATTCCTGAAGTTTAATGCTTCCTTTTGGGATAATTTTCCTTTAAGATGTAGAACTCTGATGTTTCGTGCTCTGTAGATCTTCTGGCAATGAATTCTCTCTCTCCCTTTCTGTTGTCTGGAAATGTTTTAATTTTGCTATTTTTGATACATGTAGAAGTTCACACTAACAAACTTTCTCTTTCAGGACTGTAAGATGTCATTATTACATTCTTCTGGCTTGTAGATTTTCTGTAGAAGAATCAGTCTTAAGTCTTATTGTTGCTTCCTTGAAGATAATGTGTCTTTTTCCCTCTGACTGCTTTTAAGATTTTTCAGCAATGAGATGCTTTTCCATTTATCTGTTGTCTTTAATTTCCTTCACCATAAATGGGAATAAACTAAAATCTTTTCCTCTAAGATCAAGTACAAGGCAAGAATGCTCTCTCTCACCACTTTCAACACAGCACTGGAAGTCCCAGGCAGAGCAGTTAGAGATTTTATAGTTTTCAGTGTACAAAAAGTCTTTCAGTTGTTTGATTAAACTTACTCCTAGGTATTTTATTCTTTTTGTTACTATTGTAAATTGGGTTGTTTTCTTAATTTCCTTTTCAGATAGTTTGTGTTAGTGTATAGAAATGCTACAGATTTTTGTACATTGATTTTGTATCCCGCAATGTTACTGAATGTGTTTGTTAGTTCTAACAGTTATTTTTTTTGTTGAGTCTTTGGGGTTTTCTACATATATGATCATGTCTTCTGAAAACATAATTTTACGTCTTTCTTTCTGATTTGGTTGCCTTTTATTTCCTCTTTTTTTTTTTTTTTTTTTGGTCTAACTGCTCTGCCTAGGACTTCCAGTGCTGTGTTGAAAGTCGTGAGAGAGAGCATTCTTGCCTTGTACTTGATCTTAGAGGAAAAGCTTTTTAGTTTTTTCCCATTGATGTTGATGTTAACTGTGGCTTTTCATCTGTGGCTTTTAATGTGTTGAGATAAGCTCCTTTTATACCTATTTTGTTGAGAGGGTTTTTTTTTTGTTGTTATGAATAGATGTTAAGTTATGTCAAATGCTTTGTCTGCATCTACTGAGATGATCGTATTGTTTTTATCTTTCATTCTGTTAATGTGGTATATCACATTGATTTGCGTGTGTTGAACCATCCTTGCATTCCTGGGATAAATCTCACTTAATCATGGCATATATTTCTTTTAATGTGCTTTTGAATTTGATTTGCTAGTATTTTATTAAAGATTTTTGCGTTTTATATTAATTAGGGATATTTGCGCTGGTTTTCGTTTCTTGTGGTGTGTTTTTCTGGCTTTGGTATTAGGATGATGCTGGCTTCTTAAAATGACTTTGAAGTTGTTCCCTCTTCTTTTTTTTTTTTTTTTTTGAAGAAGATTAGCCCTGAGCTAAGATCTGCTGTCAATCCTCCTCTTTTTGCTCAGGAAGACTGGCCCTGAGCTAACATCTGTGCCCATCTTCCTCTACTTTATATGTGGGATGCCTACCACAGCATGGCTTGCCAAGCAGTGCCATGTCTGCACCCAGGATCTGAACCAATGAACCCTGGACCGCTGAAGTGGAATGTGTGCACTTAACCACTGCCTCACCGAGCCAACCCCTTTTTTTCTGGAAGAGATTAAGAAGGGTTGGTATTAATTCTTCTTTGAATGTTTGATAGAATTCACACATGAAGCCATGTGGTCCCTGGCTTTTCTTTGTTGAGAGGCTTTTAATTATTCCTTCAATCTCTTTATTTGTTATTGGTCTGTTTAGGCTTTCTGTTTCTTCTTGATTCAGTCTTCATAGGTTGAATGTTTCTAGGAATTTATCTGTTTCTTCTAGTTTATCAAATTTGTTGGCATATAGTTGTTACTGATAGTCCCTTATGATCCTTTTTATATTTGAGGCATCTGTTGTAATGTCTCCTCTTTCATTTTTTATTTTATTTATTTGAGATTTCTCTTCTTTTTGTTAGTCTAGTTAAGGGTTGTCAATTTTGTTTATCCTTTTAAGAAATCAACTTTTAGTTTTGTTGAGTTTTTCCTGTTGTTTTTCTATTCTCTACTTGATTTAATTCTGCTCTAATCTTTATTATTTCCTTCCTTCTGATAACTTTGAGTTAACTTTGTTCTTTTTTGAATTCTTTTAGGTGTACAGTTAGGTCCTTTCTTTGAGATCTTTCTTCTTTTTTAATGTAGGCATTTATCACTATAAACATCCCTATTAATCGTGCTTTTGCTACAATCCATAAGTTTGGTATGTTGGGTTTTCATTTGTCTTGAGATTTTTTTAAATTCTCTTTTGATTTCTTCTTTGACCCAATGGTTGTTCAATAGTGTGTTGTTTAGTTTCCAAGTATTTGTGAAACGTCCCATTTTATTGTTGTTACTGATTTCTAGTTTAATTTCATTTTGGTCAGAAAGATACTTGCTATGATTTTGATCTTCTTAAATGTGTTAAGACTTGTCTTTTGACTTAACATGTGATCTTTCCTGGAGGATGTCCCATATGTACTTGAAAAGAACGTGTATTCTTCTGTTGTCAGGTGGGAAGTTCCGTATATGTCTGTTAAGTTCATTTGGTCTATAATGTTGTTCAAGTATGCTGCTTCCTTAATCTGGATGAGATCATTCAGAATGGAATATTGAAGTCTCATACTGTTATTTATTGCCTTCAGTTTCTCCACTCAGATCTCTCAATATTTGCTTTAAATACTTAGGTGTGGTGATGTTGGGTGTATATATATTTACAATTGCTACTTATTTCTGTTGAATTGACTGTTTTATCATTGTATAATTACCTTCTTGGTCTCTAAAGACTGTTTTAGACTTTAATTCTGTTTTATCTGATAGAGATATAACCAGTCCTGCTTTCTTTTAGGTACCATTATTATGGAATATCTTTTTCCATCTCTTCATTTTCAACATATGTGTGTCCTTGAATCTAAAGGGAGTTTCTCATGGACAGTATGTAGTTGGATCTTGGTTTTTAATCCATTCGCTACTCTGTATTTTTTGAGTGGGAACATTAAACCATTTTCATTCAAAGTAACTATTGGTAGGGAAAGATTTATCATTGCCATTTTGTTAACTGTTTTCTGTTTTTTCTTTTTTTTCCTTTTCTCTTTCTGTTTTCCTGTGTGTGTGTGTGTGTGTGTGTGTGTGTGTGTGTGTGTGTGTGAGGGGGTTGTATTGTTGGACTTGATTCCTTTCTCTTTTTCTTTTTGTGCACCTTCTATAAGTATTTTCTTTGTTGTTACCGTAGGCCTCACATAAAACATTTTATAGTTATAACAGTCTATTTTAAGCTGATAAAAACTTAACTTCACTTATATGTAAAAACTCTACACTTTTACCTCTCCTCTCCCCACATTACATGCTGTTGATGTCACAGTTCACATCTATTTATATCGTGTATCCATTAACATAATTTAATCATAGTTATTTTTAATGCTTTTGTTTTTTAACTTTACTAAGTTAAAAGTGATTTATCCACTACCATTACAGTAATGTGATATTCTATTTTTGTCTATATGTTTACCTTTACCAAAGAGTTTTATACTTTTATATGCTTTTGTGTTGCTGTTTAGGCTCTTTTATTTTCAGCTTGAATTTAGCATTACTTGTAAAGCAGGTCTAATAGTGATCAACTCCCTCAGCTTTTATTTGTATAAGAAAGTCTTTCTGTCCCCTTAATTTTTGAAGGACAGGTTTTATGGGTATAGTATTCTTGGTTGGTAGGTTTTTTTCTGTCAACATCTTAAATATATCATCCCACACTCCTCTGGCTTGCAAGGTTTCTGAAGAAAAATCCACCAAAAGTCTAATGACATTTCCTTTTATGTAACAGATGGCTTTTCTCTTACTGCTTTCAAAATTCTCCTTTTGTCTGTAACTTTTGACAATTTGATTATAACATATCTTGGTGTGGGTCTCTTTTTTATTTTTTGAGGAAGATTAGCCCTGAGCTAACATCCGCACCCAATCCTCCCCTTTTCGCTGAGGAAGATTGATCCTGAGCTAACATCTGCACCCATCTCCCTCTACTTTACATGTGGGATGCTTGCCAAAGCATGGCTTGCTAAGCAGTGCATAGGTCCATGCCTGGGATCCAAACCAGCGAAGCCTAGGCTGCCCAAGCAGAGCACACAAACTTAACCGCTACGCCACTGGCCAGTCCTTTGGTGTGGGTCTCTTTTGATTCAACTTATCTGTTGCCCTTTGAGCTTCCTAGATCTGGATGTCTCTTTCTTTGCTCAAATTCAGGAAGTTTTCAGCCATTATTTCTTTGCATAAGCTTTCTTCCCTTTTCTCTCTCTCTTCTCCTTCTGGGATTCCCATAATGCATATAAGCTAACTTCTGTTCCTTTCATTCTTTTTCTTTTTACACCTCTGGATAATTTCCTGTAACCTGTCTTCTAGCTTGTTGATCCTTTCTTCTGCTTGATCTAGTCTGCTGTTGAATCTCTCTATTGAATTTTCCACTTCAGTTATTGTATTCTTCAGTTCTATGATTTCTGTTTGGTACTTTCTAGTATTTTCTGTTTGTTTGTCAAAATTCTCTCTGTTCATGCATTACTGTCCTGACCTCAGCAAGCATCTTTAAGGCCATTATTTTGAATTCTCTTTTGAGTAAATCACATATCTCCATTTCATTAGGGAAAGGCTTCTGGAGACTAATCTTGTTATTTTATTTGGGGCATATTTCCTTGTTTTTTTCTTTTTCCTTGACTCTGTGTGTTGGCTTCTGCACATTAGATAAAACAGCCACCTCTTCCAGTCTTCACAGATGGCCTCATATAGGAGATGAACTTACTAATGAGTCCAGCCAGAGAGTCTAGATGCCTCTCCAAGCTTTGGGCTCACCCACACTGCTGTCTTGTTTTCAGTGTTCCCCAGAAGACTAGAGTAAGCCAAGCACCATCGGTGTCTTGAGACAGGCAAGATAGAACCCTGTTTCTCACGTTGCTGCCAGAAAAGTTGGGGCACTATATATGCAGTCCAATTCCATCTCTCCTCAAGGAGAAGTTGGGAAATTGAGTTTATCACCCACTTGCCCTTGATCCAGAGAGGAACTGTGGCAAATAACTGTACACTCATTCAGACTGTGTGCTTTTCAAACTGTTGCTTTGCTCTCTGTTTTCCCTGGGAACCTAGTGAGTTCCAGGTTCTTCCAGCTCTCAGAGACAGCTGGGTTAGAAGTCAGTCCCTCAGGTAGCAACTGGAAAGTTTTGGGGACTAGATGTGCAGTCCAACTTCTTCTAGGAGAAGATGGAGGCATGGTTTTATCACTGAAATGGGCTGGTGGGAAAGAGCTATGAGAAGTGCCCAAACACCCATTCAAATTCCCAATGGACTAGTGATTACCTGCCCATCAGCTGCCAGAGTCAGGCAAATAAAATGCCAGACCCTCAGACAGCAGGTAGAAAGTCAGGGCACTAGACGTGCAGCCTAACCTCTTCCAGAGAGGAGCTGGGAGCTGGGCTTTATTGTCTACCTGCTGTCTGTTGAGCCAGAGGGAAGAGCCATTGAAAGTGCTCACACACCTGTTAAAACTGCCTCTTTGTTCTGTGGGCCCAGGAAACTAGCAAATCTCAGGTCCCGTGAGCTGGCAGAGTTAGGCAAGTTAGGAGCCCATCCTTCAGGTAACAGCTGTAAAAGTTGGAGCACTAGATGTATGGTCAAAGTCCTTCTAGGGAGAAGTTGGAGGCTTAGTTTTATTGCTGGAGTAAACCGAGGGGAGAAGCCATGGCAAGTATCCAGACACTTGTTCAGCCTCCCAGAAGATTATTAATTGCCCTGTGCCATCCACTCCCTGATGTAGACTAGTAAGAAGCCAGTTCCTTGGGCAGCAGCTGGAAAAGTTGGGACATTAGATGTACAGTCTAACCCCCTCCAGGGAGAAGCTGGGATCTGGGCTTTCTTGCCTGCTCACTCTTCACTGAGCCAGGGGAAGAGCCATGGCAAGTGCTCCCTTGCCCACTTAAAACTGCCTCTTTGTTCTCTGTGGTCCCAGGGGACTAGTAAATGCCAGACCCTGTCAGCTCCCAGAGATGGGCGAGTTAGGAGCCAGTCTCTCAGGTAGCAGTCATAAAAGATGGGGTACTAGATGGGTGGTCCAAACCCTTGCTCCTCAGGGAGAAGCTTGGAATTGGGGGTTTCCTCCTGACTGTATGCTGCTCTGCTGTGGGCAAGGTTTATGGCAAGAGTGTGTCTCAGCTTTTCCTGCCCATTTCAGTGTGGGTATTTTCTCAGTTACCCACTGTGCAGGAGTCTCTCAGCTAGTTTCTAGAGTTCTCTCAGAGGGAATTGATCCATGTGTAGCTGTTGGTTTATTGTGTCCATGGGTGGAGGGAGAGTCTGAAGCCTCCTATTCTTGCCATTTTGCTCTTTAAGTCCCTTTTTGATAACTTCAGTATCTGAATCACTTGTCAGTCTTTTGTTCTTATCCATTTTCTCTTTTTTTTTTAGTAATTTGTCCTGATTTTTTATAATATCACTGAATTTTTTATTGTACCATCGATGACTAATTATAGAGGCTGTGGAAGATGTTACACTCCTCCAAAGAGAATTATACTTTGTTCTGGGAGGTAGATAGAGCACTCAGTGATTACCCCTTGATTCTTTTGAAGATTTGTTTTATGCTTTTCCTAGGTATAACATCTTTCCATTTTTTTTCCTTATTATTATGTCATGGCTCTTCTGGAGTCTCAGCTTAAAGTCTGGGGTGTTTATCAAGGCCCCTCTACTTTGCTGGAGCTTGAATCTCAGTCTAAGTCTCCCCGGCACCATGAGGTTGATGACACTTATATTCAGCTTTTTAGCCTCCCAGTTGATATTTTCTTCTGAGTTTCCAACATCTCACTCTGTATTAGCCAACAAGTTGAGGGAAATTTGGCTGCTTCTCTGCAGTTTCATCCTCTCTGAGATTTTCCCTCTTGAATTCCAGCTCCTCTGAATTCCCAGCTCTTTTTCCTCAGCCTAGTAAAACCGCTCATTTCTGCTTGGGCTCTATCCACCCACGACCCAATATCAAAAATATCCTTGGGCAAAAAGCTCGGGTGGGTATGGAGCTACTCCCTGTGCTTCATCTCCATCAAAGATTGTAACCTTTCAAGTCTTGAGTGTGTTGGTTGCTCTCCAGTTCTTTAAATTACTGTTTTAAATATTTCCTGTTGCTTCTGGTGGGAGGGTTGGTCTGGTACAAGCTACTTTGTCATGGTTGGAATTGGAAGCTGTTCAGTGTTTTAAAGTTTATTATCATTATTTCCATATCTAGTGCCATCAGAAAAGACAACATATGTTCCAGAAGCTCTCTACATGAAACTATTCTTACAACATGAAGGACTTGCACAGGTAGTACATAAAGCAGTGGGCTCTGTTCATCAAGGTACGTTGATCTTTTCTAGGAGCTGGTCTTTGGATCTAGGCTTACAAGAGAACGAAAATGTCATCTGTGATGCTCTTCTAATTTCCAAGGACTGTCCACCAGTCCTCTATACCTTCCTCAGGGTACTGGATGAGGGGTTAAAAAGCTATTCTATACAAACTGCCTTAACTTTAAAGCAGAAACTGGCAAAAATTGGCGGTTACACCGGGAAAGTGTGTATCCTGACAAAGACCTTATCCTTGAGTGAAGAATCTTCTACCTCAACTGAAGGCAGTGCAGGGCTTCATCATGGTTCAAGCCTCCCAGCACTTTACCCTACGCCGTACAATTGTATTACCAGTGAAACAATGAAAGACTTGAAGAAGGCCCTTTTTGTAGTCTTAAAGAGACAGAGATCTTCGAGTGAGCAGTTTGCCTCTGAGGTTTCTCAGCACCTCTTACAGTAGTCAGTATGGATTGTCTTCAGAGGAATGACCAAGGGTATTTAAATCTTGTCCAAGGCTCACTTCAATCATGGAATGTGCACCTGGCTACAAAGATGTTTTTAATTATATAGTCAATGATATCTTCACATTCTGTGAAAATATGCCTTTGAAATCCCACAGAGTTGCAAAGCAACTTGATGGGATGCAGGAAAATCAATTTTGGTCTTTATTTACTTCTTCCTAAGTGATATTCACAGATGTTGCTTAAGCGTTGTTAGGAAAATTAATTTTTTAATTACTATGTGCACAGTTCATTATTTACTCTGTGCATAGTTCATGGATAAATTTTCTTCCATTTTTAAATTGGGAAAAGTTGTAGTACTTTTATTTTTAACAGCAATAACAACAATGAAAATCTCCCAGGATATACCCAGAAAACATTTATAACTTAGAAAAGATTATCATTGATGACACTCACAGTTTCCATAATGGAAATGAAAGGGAAAGCAAAATTTATTACTCCTTCCCTCAAAATTCTCTCAGTCTTCTTAGACTGCTTTTACACTATTCACTTGGAGGAGTTACAGCTTTTCCCCTTGCTCAGCTGTAAAACGGTGACAATAGTAGACTGTGAAAATATGTTTATGTAATATAATATCTAGACCAAACACTATGAAAGCTGTACAAAGAGACACACTAAAAAACACAATAGAGAAATCAAAATGCAATTCTAAACAATGTAAAAGGAATCCACAGGAGGACAGGAAAAAGTTAAAGAGAAATGAACAACAGAGAGAACAAACAAAACAAAAAATGGGAGACTTAAGCCCTAATATATCAATAATTACATTGTGTACATGGTCTATATGCACCAGTTAAAAGACAGAGATTGGCAGAGTGAATTAAAAATCATGATCCAAGTGTATACTGTCTGTAAGAAACTCACTTCAAATTATGGAGGTTGAAAGTAAAAGGATAGAAAAAGATATATCATGCAAAGGAAAGCAGGAGTTGCTATAGTAATATCAGAGAAAGTAAAGAAAATTACCATTGACAGAGAAGGACATTATATAGTCATTAAAAGGTCAATCCACCAAGAAGACGTAGTGATCCTAAACGTGTGTACATCAAACAACGGATCTGAAAAATAATGTGAAGCAAAAAGAAGTGATAGATCCAAAAGGAGAAACAGACAAATCCACAATAATAGTTGGAGATTTCAACACCCCTCCAGCAACACTTGATAGAACAAGTAAACAAAAAACTTTCAAGGATAGCGAAGCACTTAACACTATTAGTCAACAGATCTAATTGACATTTGGAGAACACTCCACCCAACAACAGGATATACATTCTTTTCAAGTGCCCAAGAGAGACCATAACCTGGGCCAAAAAACAAACCACAAGAAATTTCGAAGAACTGAAATTATATGAAGTGTGTTCTACTACCAAAACGCAATCAAACTAGAAATCAGTAACAGAAGGATAATAGGAATATCTCCAAACACTTGGAAACTAAAAATGTACTTTTAAATAATCCATGTGTCAAAGAGGAAGTCTCAAGGGAAAATTTAAAAATGCATTTAATTGAGTGAAAATGAAAATACAACATATCAAAATTTGTGAGACATGGTAAAGCAGTGATGAGAGTGAAATTTAAGCACTAATGTCTATATAGTGTGGTAGGATAAATTATAGCCCTCCAAAGATGCCCACCTCCGGATCCCTGGGATTTGTGACTATGTTGATTTACATGGTAAAAGGGACTTTGTAGATGTGATTAAACTGTCTTTCAATGATGAAATTATCTTGGATTATCTGGGTGGGCCCAATATAGTCATAAGGGTCTTTCTGGGAGGGAGACAGAAAAATGAGAGTCCAGGAGAGCGATGTAAAAATGGAAGTAGAGGTCAGAGAGGAGAGAAGGTGCTAGACTGCTGGCTTTGAAGATGGAGGAAGGGGCTGGAAACCAAGGAATACAATCAGTCTCCAGAATGTGGAAAAGGGGAGGAAATTGATTCTTCTCTGTGCCTCCAGAAGGAGTGCAAGCCTGCTGACACCTTTATTTCAGCCTCCATAACTGTATGACAATTAATTCATGTTTTTTTAAGCACCTAAATTTCTGGTAATTTGTTACAGCAGCAATAGGAAGTTAATACAATTAGAAAAGGAAGAAAAGACTCTCAGCTCCCACCTCAAGACCCTAGAAAAAGAAACAAAATAAACCCAAAGCAAGCAGAAGGAAGGAAATAATAAAGAGCAAAAGTCAGTGAACTGTAAATAGAAAAACGGTTGAAAAATCAATAAAATAAAAATCTGGTTCTTTGAAAAGCAATAAAATTGACAGATCTCTAGCAAGATTGACAAAGTAAGAAAAGAGAGAATACACTACCTACCAATATCAGGAATGAAACAGTCTATCAATACAGACCGTGTAGACATCAAAAAGATAATAAGGGAATACTACAAACAACTCTGCACACATAAATTTGACCACTTAGATGAAATGGAATGCTTCCTCAAAAGATACAAACTATCACAACTCACCCAATATGAGTAGATAATTTGAATAGCCCTATAGTATTGAGGAAATGGAGTTTGTAATTTAAAAACTCCCAAAAAAGAAGTCTCCAGGCCCAGAAGATTTCACCAGACAAGTCTACTAAATACTTTTTAAAAAAATTAATACCAATTGTACACAATCTTTTCCAAAAGTAGAAGAGTGAAACTTCTCAATTCATTTATAGAATTCATTTATAGTATTCATTTATAGTTTTACCTGATACCAAAACTAGACAAGACAATACAAAAAAAGAAAACTATAGACCACTATCCCTCATGAATATGGACATGAAAATTATTAACACAGCATTAACAAATGGAATTCACTAATATATAAAAAAATTATACACTATCACCCAATGGGGTTTATCCCAGGGATGCAAGCCTGGCCCACTGTTTGAAAACTGATCAATGTAACCCACCATATTAACATGATAAAGAAGAAAAATCTAGATGACATTGGGTTTGGCAAATGAGTTCTTAGAACAACACAAAATTGATATGTTGGACTTCATTAAAGTTAGAAATTTCTTCTCTGAGAAAGACGCTGTTCAGAGAATGAAAAGACAAGCCACAGACTGGGAGAAAATATTTGATAAACACATATCTGATAAGGACTTGTATCCAATATATACAAAGAACTCTTAAAATTCAAGAAAACAAACAACCCAGTTAAAAATAGGGATAAGATGTGAACAGACCCCTCACCAAAGATGATATACAGATGGCAAATAAGCATAGAAAAATATGCTTGTTTCAGTCCGTTTGGGTTGCTATAACAAAATAGCACAGACGGGGTAGCTTATAAAGGGAAGAGGCTGGAAGTCTGAGATCGGGGGCCAGCCTCGCCAAGTAGAGGCCCTTTCTGGGTCATAGACTTCTGGTTGTATCATGGCAGAAGGGCCTAGGGAGCTCTGTGGGAGCTCTTATAAGAGCACTAATCTCATTCATTAAGGCTTCACCATTATGACCTAATCACCTCCAAAGGCCTCACCTGCTAATACCATCACCTTTGGGGGGTTAGGATTTCAACATATGAATTGGGGGGGGGGGGGGTGGAGCACAAACATTTAGACCATTACAATGCTCAGCATTATGTAGGGAATTGTAAATTAAAATGAGATAGCACTACACACCTCTTAGAACGCCTAAAACCCAAAAACACTGGCAACACCAAATGCTGGCAAGCATGTAAAACAACAGGAACTCTCATTCTTTGCTGGTGGGAATGGAAAACGGTACAGCTGCTTTGGAAGACTGACAGCTGCTTACAAAGCTAAACATACTCTTACCATATGATCCAGCAGTCACACTCCTAGGTGGTTACCCAAATGTCCACACAAAAACCTGACCATGAATGTTTATAGCAACTGTATTCATAATTACTAAAAACTGGAAGCAATCAAGATGTCCCTCATTAGGTGAATGGATAAACAAACTGTGGTACAGCCATACAATGGAATATTATTCTGAGATAAAAAGATAAAAAGTGGGCTTCAAGCCACACAAAGAGATGGAGCTTAAATGCATATTGCTAAATGAAAGAAGCTGGTGTGGAAAGGTTATGTACTATGTAATCTCAACTATGTGACATTATGGAAGAGGCAAAATGTAGAGACAGTAAAAAGATAAGTGGTTAGCAGGGGTTGGGAGGTTCACGACTTGTAACAAGTGTACCACACTAAGGCAACATATTTATAACAGGAGAAACTGCATATTGGAGTGGGGAGTGTGGAGCTGTATGGGAATTTTATGTACTTTTTGTGACATTTTTCTGTAAACCTAAAGCTGTTATAAAAAATAAATTATATTAATTTTAAAAAACCCAAGAAACTTTTGCTTTGCAAAAAAAACGGGGAAAGGGATGAAAAATAAGCCACAGACTGGGAGAAAATATTTACAAGCCATGTATCTGACAAAGCACTAGTATCTAGTATATATAAAGAACTCTCAAAACTCAACAGTTAAAACATTCCATTAGAAAGTGGACAACAGACATGCAGGGACATTTCACTGAAGAGGATGTACAGGTGGTAAATAAGTACAAACACACCCAGCAGGCAAGGTAAGATCAAGGCCAGACCAAGACTAACAGATTTGGTTGGTAAAGGCCAATGAGCCCTTTTTAGATTTTATCATTTACGTAAACAGTGAAAGGAACTGTATACAGGTGCTAGTTCCTCATGGTCCTTGTTCCAGACATCAGAAAACATGATACTGAAGCAAAAAGCCTGGTGATTCCAATGTGAGTCATGGGACGCCTGTTGCTGAGGAGCCTATTCCGCAAGATGGCTAAGTGGTATTATAGTCTGCAGCTATACCTTGAGGAGCTGGGACAGAAAGCCTCATACTTCATCAAAATCTGTGAGCTATAGAGAAACTGCCCCAATGAGTCTCCCAGAGGAAACAGAGGGGCAAGAAGGACATGGCCTTTTAGCAACACCTCCCATCCTCCTGTGCCCTGGGAGGATCACAAAGCATCTATCAAGATTCAGATTAGTTGCAGGTCAAGTCTTTGCTTCTGTAACCTCTGTAGACACATTCAAAATAACCATAAGTAAAAACAAAACACTAAAACCCAGAGTGTGATCCCTTTATGTTCCCACCCCATTCCTGCCCCAATGCAAGTTGTTCTGAAGCAAAATCAGACTGAGAAAAACTGAAAAGGAGAGAGAAGAAGGAACCTAATGACAATGTTGATCTAAAACTGTTACCAAAAATACAAGTGAATCCTAAGTCTAAAAATACTAAAAAAAAAAAAAAGAAAGAAAGCCATGGTAGATCAGAGCACAGACTACAGCTAAAGGACTTAATAGATAATGAAAACTATGGGATACACTTAAAGCAGCGATCAGAGGACAATTCATAGCACTAGATATTTCTATCAGTAAAAATGAAAGAATGGAAATAATTAAATACTCAATTGAAAAAAAAATGAGAGTTCTGGGCCAAGATGGCAACATAGGAGGCTCCTGATTTCACCTCCTCCTATGGATACATGGGATCTGTAGCTACACATGGAACAATTCTCTCTGAAGGAAATCCAGAAACTCTCTGAGCAACTCCTACACATCGGAGAACCTAGAAAATACCTACATCAATACAGGTAGGAAAGGCTGAGACACGCTCTCATCATAAACCCCACACCTGGCACAGCAACATACAATTGGGCAGGAATTCACAGCTCCCAGCTTCTCCCTGAGTAGTAAAGGGTTTGCACCCAACACCTAATGCCCCAACTTTTAAACTGTCCACCTAAGGGATAGGCCCCCAAAACACCTAGCTCTGGAGCCAACAGGGCTTCTGTCTACAAGACCCACAAGACTATAGCAAACAAAGAAGCAGTTCTTAATGGGCTCACGAGGACTCATTGTGGTTATCCTCCCAGGACTCAGCACAGAGGGTGTGGCCAGTAATGCCCATCTCCCAGTCTTTCCCTGACAGAGGCCTATTTGCAAACTTTAAAAGCTGCTGTGTAAGTATGTGGTTTCTAATCAGCCTGCATCTAGGTGCTGAGATCCTCCCCTTTGAGGACACTGACAGGTCTTGGCACACCCTCAACTACTGGTAGCCACTAAGAACACAGAAGGAAAGTTGGACAACCAGAATGTTTGAGAGACAACCAAGAGCTTGGGCTGGACTAAATGATGTTTCATCTCCTACATGAGACTACTCTGTCAGGACTGGGAGAGGTGGCTGTTTTATCTAATGAACAAACACCAACACAGAGAGACAAGGAAAACAGAGAAACAAAGGAATATGTTCCAAACAAAAGAACAAGATAAAACTCTAGGAGCTGGCCCCCTGACCAAGTGGTTAAGTTCGCATGTTCCGCTTCAGTGGCCCAGGGTTTTGTCAGTTCAAATCCCTGGCATGGACAGGCCACTGCTTGTCAGGCCACGCTGAGGTGGCATCCCACATAGCATAATAGAAGGACCTTACAACTAGAATATACAGATGTATACTGGGGGGCCTTGGGGAGAAGAAGAAAAATATTTAAATAAAAGTAAAGAAGACTGGCAACAGATGTTAGCTCAGGTGCCAATCTTTAAAAAAAAAAAAAAAACCCTCCAGAAACAGACCTTAATGAAATGGAGATAAGTGACTTATTTGACAGTTCAAAAAAAAAAAAAAAACAGTCATAAAGATGCTCATTGAGGTCAGGAGATGATAAACAAAAGTAAGATTGCATGAACAATTGAGCAGTTGTCCAATGGATGAACAAAGTGAGAATTTCAACAGAGATAGAAAATTTTAAAAAGCACCAAACAAATCATAGAACTGAAGAATATAATAATTGAACTGAAAAACTCAATAGAGGAGTTCACAGTGAACTAGATCAAGCAGAAGAAAAGATAAGTGAACTTGATAACAGGGCAATGGAATTCATCCAATCAGAGGAGCAAAAAGAAAAAAGAATGAAAATAGCTTAAGGGATGTATGAGCTAACATCAAGCAAACCAATATTCACATTATAGGGATCCCAGAAGAAGAGAGAGAGAAAGGAGCAGAAAGCTTATTGGAAGAAATAACGGCTGAAAGCTTCGGAAACAGACATCCAGATCCAGGAAGCCCAGAGGGTTCCAAATAAGGTGAATCTAAAGAGATCCACACTGAGACACATTTTGTAATTAATTGTCAAAAGTTAGAGACAAGGAGAGAACCTTAAAAGCAACAAGAGAAAAACAACTCGTTACATACAAGGGATCCTCCATAAGACTATCAGCAGATTTTTCAGAAGAAACTTTGCAGGCCAGAAGAGAATGGCATGATATATTCCAAGTGCTGAAATAAAAAAATTAAATTAAAAAAACCCAGCCAACCAAGAATACTCTACCTGGAAAAGTTGTCCTTCAGAATTGAAGAAGAGAGAAAAAGTTTTCCAAACAAGAAGAAGCTGAAGGAGTTCATCACCACCAGACCAGCCTTACAAGAAATATTAAAGGACTTCAAGCTGAAATTTAAAAACACTAATTAGTAACAGGAAAACATATGAAAGTGTAGATCTCACTGTTAAAGATAAATATATAATTATATTTGGAATACTCTAATGTTGTAACAGTGGTAGGTAAATCACTCATAAATCTAGTTTGAAGGTTAAAAAGACAAAAGTAGTAAAAACTGTAACAACGATAATTTGTTAATGGATACATGAGATAAAAAAGTCATGATATCAAAAACATAAAATGTTGGGGGAAGAGTGAAAATGTAGAGCTTTAGTGTATATTCAAAGTTAGGCTGTTGTCAGCTTAAAACAGACAGTTATAAATATAAGATGTTTTATTTAAGTCTCCTGGTAACATAAAGCAAAAACCTGTAGCAGATACACAAAAGATAAAGAGTAAAGAATCTAAGCATATCATTACAGAAAACCATCAAATTATAAAGGAAGAGAGCAAAGAAGAAGAAAGGAACAAAGGAATTACAAAACAGCCAGGAAACAGTTAACAAAATGGCAATAGAAAGTCCATACCTATCCAGAATTACTTTAAATGTAAATTGACTAAATTCCCCAATCAAAAGACACAGAGTGGCTGAATGGATTAAAAACAAGCAAACAAGACCCGACTATATGCTGCCTATGAGAGACTCGCTTCAGCTTTAAGAATGCAACCAGACTGAAAGTGAAGGTATGGCAAAAGATATTCTATGTAAGCAGAAGCCAAAAGAGAGCAGGAGTAGCTATACTATATCAGACAAAATAGACTTAAGAGAAAGATGATGATAAAGACAAAGAAGGTCATTATATAATGATAAAGGAGTCACTTCAACAGGGGGATATAACATTTGTAAATATTTATTCACCCAACATAGGAGCACCTAAATATATAAAGCAACATTAACAGACCTAAGGGGAGAAATAGTCAGCAATACAATAATAGTAGGGGACTTCAGTACCCCACTTCCAACAATGGATAGATCATCCAGACAAAAAGTCCTTAAGGAAATGTTGGACTTAAACTACATATTAAACAAGTTGGACTTAACAGATATTTACAGAAAATTCCATCAAACAGCAGCAGAAAACACATTCTTCTGAAGTGCACATGGAACATTCTCCAGGATAGACGATATGTTAGAGCACAAAACAAGTCTTAATATATTTAAGAAGATTGAAATCATATCAGCCATCTTTTCTGACCACAATGGTATGAAACTAGAAATCAATTACAAGAAGAAAACAGGAAAATTCACAAATATGTGGAGATTCAACAACATGGGAGATTCAACAACTGAACAACCAATGGGCCAAAGAAGAAATCAAAAGAGAAATTTAAAAAATCTTGAAATAAATGAAAATGGAAATACTGCATACCAAAACTTATGGGATGCAACAAAAGCAGTCTTAAGAGGGAAGTTCATACAAATAAATGCCTACATCAAGACACAAGAAAAATATCAAATAAACAACCTCACTTTACACCTCAAGAAACTAGAAAAAGAATAGATGAAACCCAAAGTTAGTAGAAGGAAGGAAATAATAAAGATCAGAGCAGAGATAAATGAAATAGAGATTAAAACAACAATAGAAAAGATCAATGAAACTAAGAGCTGTTTTTTTTAAAAAGACGAACAAAGTAGACAAACCTTTAGCTAGACTTACCATGAAAAAAAGAGAGAGGACTCAAAATTAGAATGAAAAAGGACACATTACAACTGACGCCACACAAATGCAAAGGATCATAGGAGACTAATACAAATAATTGTACACTAACAAATTGGATAACCCAGAAGTAATGGATAAATTCCTAAAAATATACAACCTACCAAGACTGACTCATTAAGAAATAGAAAACCGAACAGACCAATTACTTGTAAAGAGATTGAATCAGTCATCAAAAACCTCCAAACAAATAAAAGTACAGGACCAAATGCCTTAACTAGTAAATTCTACCAAACATTTAAAGAAGAATTAATACCAATCCTTCTCAAACTCTTCCAAAAAATAGAAGAGGAAGGAACACTTCCAAACCTATTTTACAAGACCAGAATTACCCTGATACCAAAATCAGACAAGGACACTACAAGAGAGGAAAATTACAGACCAACATCCCTGATAAACATAGATGCAAAAATCCTCAAGAAAATATTAGCAAACAGAATTCAACACTATGATTGAGTGGGATTTATTCCAGGGATGCAAGGATAGCTCAGTATCCACAAATCAATCAGTGTGATTCACCACATTAAAAAAATGAAGGATAAAAATCATGTGATCATCTCAATAGATGCAGAAAAGAATTTGATAAAATTCAACATTGATTCATGATTTAAAAAAATTCTCACCACTGGGTATAGAGAGAATGTACCAAAGAAGATGTATGGATGCCACTAAGTACATGAAAATATGCTCAAAATTATTGGCCATTAATGAAATGTAAATTAAAACCACAATGAGATTTCTCTACATACATTTTAGAATGGCTACAGTAAAAGATGACAATATTAAGTGCTGACAAGGATTGGAATTCTTGAACATTGCTTGTGAGGATGCAAAATAGTTCAGCCACTTTGGAAAACAGTTTCACAGTTTCTTATAAACATGTCCATCCCATATGACCTGGTGATCCTACTCCTAGGTATCTATTCTTGAAAAAATGAAAACTTAAGTTCACACGAAAATGTATAGAGGATTGTTTATAGCAGTTCTATTCATAATAGACAAATCCTGGAAACAACCAAATGTCCTTCAATGGCTGAATGTTTAAACAATCTGTGGTAGGTCCAAATAATGGAATACTATTTGCCAATAAAAAGGAATGAACAACTGATACAGCAAGGATGAATCTCAAAGGGATCACACAGAGCGAAAAAGGCCAGTCTCAAAGTGTTACATACTATTTGATCACATTTACGTAACATTCTGGAGAAGGCAAAACTAGGGACAGAGAACAAATCAGTGTTTGAAAAGGGTCGGAGTTGGTGGAGATTTGACTGCAAAGAAGCAGCGTGAGATTTTTTTTCACAGCAATGGAACTATTCTGTATCATTATTTGTGGGGGTTACATGATGCCATACATGTGTTAAAATGTGTAGAACTGTAGATGAAAAAGTAAACTTTATTGTCTACAAGTTTAAAGAATAAAAAAAGACAGGAAAGTGTGAGCTGGGAAAAATAAGGCATCCAATACAAAATAAAAAGAGGACCCAGTAACCTAATTTGCAAAGGCACACCTTTAATTGTGGGATCTGTACTTAAGGAAGGTTCTGGAGGTGATATCAGCAACATGGAGGAGTGAGCAATTTTCTTTGTCTCTCCACCTTTGAACTACAACTAATTGGACATTCATTGCTCAACAAAGGATATCCACACAGCACCTCAGGACGCCTGAGAGACCTGCACTGCTATACATCAGAAGGTGGACAGACTTACTCTGAGGAGAAGGTGGAGATAGGTGAAAACTCTCTGACCCCCAGACAGCCTAGTACCTGTAAGTGACTTTCTATCAGCTGACACACTCATAGCATCGCCACGGCACCAAGGGTGGGCATGCGCATGCATCAGCGGCGCAACTGTGGAAACAAGTGACTACAGCCCTAAGCGCCCCACGATTGCTCCTTAGCCCAGTGGAAAAATCCACAGTCCCACAGAAACCGAAGGGAAAGCCTCTACTCAGCCTTAGTGGAGAGGCCCTGCCCAGCAATCAGACTGCTGGGAGGCCCTGAGGCAAAAGGGGCTCAGCTGGCTGAGCAACCTGCCTGGCTGCACTTAACACACAAAGCCCTGCTGTGGCCCCAAGGGGCCAAGGGAGACCCAGTGGGGCCACACAAGGGGGCAGTGACAATTTGGAGCCCCAGTGAGACTGCTCCTTGGTCCAGGGGGAAAATCCATGGTCCCACAGCATCTGCAGGGAAAGTCTCTACTGACCTTAGTGGAGAGGCCCCGCCCCGCAATCAGAAGGCTGGGAGGCCCTGGGGCAAAAGGAGCTTGGCCAGCTGAGCAACCCGCTAGCTGCATCTAACACATGAAGCCCTGTTGTGGCCCTGAGGAGGCAAGGGAGACCCAGTGGGACTCCGTGAGGGGGCAGTGACAATTTGGAGCCCCAACGTGACTGCTCCCTGCTCCAGGGGGAAAATCCATGGTCCCACCACATTCACAGGGAAAGCCTCTGCTCAGTGTTAGTGGAGAGGCCCCACCCAGCAATCACAAGGATGGAAGGCCCTGGGGCAGAAGTAACACAGCTGGGTGAGCTAACCACAGACTGAAGTAGATACCCATAGCTCTGCTGTGGCCCATAGTGGACAAGTGAGATCTTGCAGGACCTGACGGTGGCCGAGCTGTGAGTCTAGGTGAACCTGCTCCCGGCCACTGTGAAAGCCCATAACACCTCTGCAGACCCTAAGGAGAGAGCATGTCTAGGTGGTCTGTGAGAGTAGGCACCAGCAACACAAGGCCCCCTTGCAGTTGTCCCCACAGCTGATGAGAGACCCCAAAGGGTCACTGTGATCACAAGGAGTGGCCCAGGCTTGGCCAGTAACAGCTGACAGGGATCTTAGTCAGTGCAGATTACACAGCTGCTGCCCCCCCCCAGCCCCCGACCAGTAGAAGCAAGTGGAAGCAGTAACGAAACTCTATCTCTATGTGGAGCACAAATCCATGCTATAAAGCAGTATGAAAAAATATATTAAATCTCCAGAACAGAAGGAAAATGACAAGTACCCAGAAAACAATCCCGAAGACACTGAAATCTATAACCTAAATGACAATGAATTCAAAATAGCCATCAAAAAACTCAATGAGTTAAAAGAGAATACAGATAGACAACTCAATGAGTTCAGGAGCTATGTCACAAAAAATACTATAAAGAAGAACCAATCAGAAATGTTGGAGATGAAGAACACAATGGAGGAGATCAAGAAAAATCTGGACTCTCTGAACAGTAGGATCGATAATACGGAAGACAGAATTAGCAGTTTGGAGGATAGGAATATAGAAATGCTGCAGATAGAGGAGGAGAGAGAACTAAGACTAGAAAGAAATGAAGAAACTCTCCGAGAAATATCTGACTCAGTTAGGAAATGCAACATAAGGATTATAGATATCCCAGAGGGAGAAGAGAAGGAGAAGGGGGCAGAAAGCCTGTTCAAAGAAATAATGGCTGAGAACTTCCCAAACCTGGGGAGAGAGATGGAATTCCATGTGACAGAAGCTAATAGATCGCCAAACTTTATCAATGTAAAAAGACCAATCCCAAAGCATATAGTAGTGAAGCTTGCAAAAGTCAATGACAAAGAGAAAATATTAAGGGCAGCAAGGCAGAAGAAAATAACCTACAAAGGAACCCCCATAAGGCTGTCAGCAGATACCTTACAGGCTAGAAGAGAGTGGAATGATATATTCAAAACTCTGAAGGACAAAAACTTGCAGCCAAGAATACTGTATCCAGCAAAGATATCCTTCCAATATGTTGGAGAAATAAAAACTTTCCCAGATAAACAAGAAGTTAAGGGAGTTCATCGCCACAAGACCCCCCTACAAGAAATGCTCAGGAAGACCCTCATACCTGGAAAATCAAAAAAAGGAAAGGGGTTACAAAACCCATAGCAAAGGAGATAAGTAGAAAGACAAAGTCAGAAAGTTGCAGCTCTCCATCAGATCAGGTTAGCAAAGGCTAAGTATAGCATTAAAGATAAAAGGAAGGAAACACCAAGAATAAATATAATCTTGTCATTTTAATGACAAAGTCACAACACAAGAAGGAACGGGAAAAAAATCTGACAATAACAACCTAGAAGGGGAAGAGGAAAGGGATGGAACGGCTTAATCTAAGGAAATAAGAGGCTATCAGAAAATGGACTATCTCATCATGAGATGTTTTATACAAATCACATGGTAACCACTAAACAAATAACAAGAATAAAGACACAAATTACGAGTAAGAAGAAAGCCAATATAGAAAACTACCTACCTGAATTGGTAGTCCAAATATCATGGGACGGGAAACAAAGGAATGCATGAGAACCGGAAAACAAGTGATAAAATGGCAACATTAGGCCCCCGCATTTTAATAATCACTCTAAATATAAATGGATTGAACTCTCCAATCAAAAGACACAGAGTGGCAGGATGGATCAAAGAACAAGACCCAGCAATATGCTGCATCCAGGAAACACACCTCAGCCCCAAAGACAAACACAGACTCAGAGTGAAGGGATGGAGGACGATACTCCAAGCTAATAATGAACACAAGAAAGCAGGTGTCACCATACTTATATCAGGCAAAGTAGACTTCAAAGCAAAACAGATAAAGAGAGACAAAGAGGGGCAGTTTATAATGATAAAAGGGACACTCCACCAAGAAGACATAACACTTATGCACTCAACACAGGAGCACCAAAGTATGTAAAGCAACTATAAACAAAACTAAAAGGAGATATCAACAACAATACAATAATAGTAGGGGACCTCAACACCCTACTAACACCAATGGATAGATCATCCAGAAAGTCAACAAGGAAATTGTAGAATTAAATGAAATACTAGACAAGATGGACTTAATGGATATATAGAGAACACACCATCCAAAAACAGCAGGTTACACATTCTTCTCAAGTGTGCATGGAACATTCTCAAAGATAGACCATATCTTGGGAAACAAAGCAAGCCTCAACAAATTCAAGAGGGTTGAAATAATATCAGGCATCTTTTCTGACCATAATGCTGTGAAACTAGAAACCAACTACAAGTATAAAGCTGGGAAAAGGGAAAAAATGTGGAGATTAAACAACATGCTACTGAACAACCAATGGATCATTGAAGAAATTAAAGAAGAAATCAAATGTTAGCTGGAGACAAATGAAAATGAAAACATGCCATACCAACTCATTTGGGATGCAGCAAATGTCGTCGTAAGAGGGAAATTCATTGCAATACAGGCTCACCTCAATAAACAAGAAAAATCTCAGATAAGCAATCTCAAACGACACCTATCAGAATTAGAAAAAGAACAAACAAAGCCCAAAGTCAGTAGAAGGAGGAAAGTAATAAAAATTAGAGCAGAAATAAATGAAATTGAAACAAAAAAGACTGTAGAAAGGATCGATGAACGAAAGAGTTGGTTCTTTGAGAAAATAAACAAAATTGGCAAACCCTTAGCCAGGCTCACCAAGAAAAAGAGAGAAGACTCAAATAAATAAAATTAGAAATGAGAGAGGAGAAATCACAACAGATACCACAGAAATACAAAAGATCATAAGGGAATACTATGAAAAGCTATATGCCAACAAATTGAACATCCTAGAAGAAATGGATCAATTCTTAGACTCTTACAACCTCCCAAAACTGAAGCAGGAAGAAATAGAGAATCTGAATAGACCAATCACAAGTAAAGAAATTGAAACAGTAATCAAAAACCTCCCCAAAAATAAAAGTCCAGGACCAGACGGCTTCCCTGGAGAATTCTACCAAACATTCAAAGAAGATTTAATACCTGTCCTTCTCAAACTATTCCAGAAAATTGAGGAAGAAGGAGTACTTCCTAACAGATTCTATGAAGCCAGCATCACCCTGATCCCAAAACCAGACAAGGACAACACAAAGAAGTAAAACTACAGGCCAATATCACTGATGAACGTAGATGCAAAAATCCTCAACAAAATTCTGGCAAACCGAATACAGCAATACATTAAAAAGATCATACACCATGATCAAGTTGGATTTATACCAAGGACACAGGGATGGTTCAACATCTGCAAGTCAATCAACATGATACACCACATTAACAAAATGAGAAACAAAAACCACATGATCATCTCAATAGATGCAGAGAAAGCATTCAACAAGATCCAACAGCCATTTATGATTAACAAAAAACCCTAAATAAAATTGCTATAGAAGGAAAGTACCTCAACATAATAAAGGCCATATATAACAAACCCACAGCCAACATCATACTCAATGGGCAAAAACTGAAAGCCATCCCTCTCAGAAGAGGAACAAGACAAGGGTGTCCACTCTCACCACTCTTATTCAACATAGTACTGGAGGTCCTTGCCAGAGCAGTTAGGCAGGAAAAAGAAATAAAAGGAATCCAAATAGGGAGTGAAGAGGTGAAACTCTTGCTCTTTGCAGACGACATGATCTTATATGTAGAAAACCCCAAAGAATCCATTGGAAAACCACTAGAAATAATCAACAACTACAGCAAAGTTGCAAGGTATAAAATCAGCATACATAAATCAGTAGCATTTCCATACTCTAACAATGAACTAACAGAAAAAGAGCTCAAGAACACAATCCCATTCACAATCACAACAAAAAGAATAAAATACCTTGGGGTAAAATTAAGCAAGGAAGTGAAAGACCTACACAACGAAAACTGCAAGACTTACCTGAAAGAAATTGATGATGACATAAAGAGATGGAAAGACATTCCATGCACATGGATTGGAAGAATAAACATAGTTATAATGTCCATACTACCTAAAGCAATCTACAGATTCAACGCTATCCCAATCAGAATCTCAATGACATTCTTTACAGAAATAGAACAAAGAATCCTAAAATTCATGTGGGGCAACAAAAGACCCCGAATCACTAAAACAGTCCTGAGAAAAAAGAACAAAGCTGGAGGCATCACAATCCCTGACTTCAAAACATACTAGAAAGCTACAGTAAGCAAAACAGCATGGTACTGGTACCAAAACAGGTGCACAGATCAATGGAACAGAATTGAAAGCCCAGAAATAAAACCACACATCTATGGACAGCTAATCTTCAACAACGGAGCTGAGGGCCTACAATGGAGGAAGGAAAGTCTCTTCAACAAATGGTGCTGGGAAAACTGGAAAGCCACATGTAAAAGAATGAAAATTGACCATTCTTTTTCACCATTCACCAAAATAAACTCAAAATGGACCAAAGACCTAAAGGTAAGACCTGAAACCATAAGACTTCTAGAAGAAAATGTAGGCAGTACACTCTTTGACATCAGTATCAAAAGGATCTTTTCGGACACCATGTCTTCTCAGACAAGGGAAACAATAGAAAGAATAAACAAATGGGACTTCATCAGACTAAACATCTTCTTCAAGGCAAGGGAAAACAGGATTGAAATAAAACAACCCACCAATTGGGAAAAAATATTTGCAAGTCATATATCTGACAAAGGCTTAATATCCTTAATATATAAAGAACTCACGCAATTGAAATTTCACAAGATTGTAACCTATCAATAACTCAATAAAAAAATTTTTTTAAAAAGTACATACCTATAAGGTAATTGGAAAAAAAAAAAAAAGAGTATAATCTGAGTACTCGAAGAACAGCTGGTTAATTGTATAGACCTGATAGGTTTTGTACATACTTTAGGCCTTGCACCAGCAAAGCAAAAACAAGGAAAAATAAAAATAAGAACTGTTTTCAACAACTTGGCTAAGACTAACACTATCTAAAAAGTAATTCTTAAGTACCTCAAATTTTTCTACCATAAAAATGACTCCAATACAAGGATCCTGTAATTATCTTTTTTAAAACAAGTTTAAAGATATTAAACCATAAATATTCAAAAACAAAAACTTAATGTACCAGAAAACTTTAGGTGAATATCTTTATAATCTTGGAGCACAAAAGACTTTCAAAGCGTGACCGCAAAGGCTAAAACACCACTACAGAAAAGATTGAGAGACCTGCAACAACGACATTAAAAACTTCACTATTGCCAAAAAAAGAAAAATACCCAAAAAACTATAAATAAAATTAACACCAAAAAATGGGTACTCTTGTCAACTATACCCTTTGTATAATCTTTCTGGAGAGCAGTTTAAGAACAGTTATCAAAATTTAAGATATGTTTATAAATTGGCCAGAAATTCCAAAAAATTTAACCTATGGAAATAAAAGAGCAAGTACACAGGAAAAAAAAAAAACAATTTACTGGTTTTGCCTTTCATCTTTATTCCATTGGAATTGATTTTGGAGTGAGAGATGCAAATTAACTTTGTGTCCTATGTGGACACCAGATATCTCAGCACAGTTTATAAAATATTCTCTCCATTCACCACTGATCTACAGTGCCAACTCTGTCATGGATTTTCCATAAATAATTGTCAGCCTAAATGCTCTATATTTTATTCCATTGATCTTTTTGTCCAATTGCTATAGCTTTATAAAAAAATTTTGATATCTGCCCACATCCTGTTTTTCATTTGTAGGGTCTCTTGGATATAAATTTATATCCTTTTTAGGGGTGTCTTGGCTATAAATTTATTAATCAGTATGTAAATTTCCACAAAAATACTGTTGGAATTTTAAGTGGAATCTCAATACATTTCCTCATCACTTTGGGGAGAACTGATCTCTTTAATATATTGTCTTCCAATCCATGGGCATAATATATGACTCCAGTTCTTTATTATCTTTCAATAAAGTTTTGTAAACTTCCCCATAAAAACCACAGCTCCTTTACTTAGTTTTCTCCCGCACTCACAGTGTTAGCCTTAGGGCCCCTCCTTTTGATCCCTCAGCCCCAGCAGTGGTGGCTGTTTTCTGTAGTTGCCTCCATCATACCTCACTATTACGTCTGTGTCTTTCCATTCCCTAGTTTAAGTCTTTATACTGGGGAATAACTCGTTATTTTAAAATTCCTCTGTTTAAAGTAACTAGTCTGCTGACGAAACCCTGATTAGTGTAGACATTGGTTTCTAGAGTGACCCCATCAAAGAGACTCCCAAACATGGGATTTTAGTACTGTTAGGTTGTGTCTTGGGGCACCACTTCTTTCATTTAGCCCTGTACCAGCAGTCCAGGCGAAGAAAAAATTATGTAGATTAGAAAGGAAGAAATAAAACTATCATTATGCACATTTGATACTCTTGTATTCTTGGATGACCTAAAAGAACACACAGAGAAATCATGAGAATTAACTATAAAGTTTAGCAAAGTTGGTGGTGAAAAATCGGCATACAAAGTCAACTGCATGTCTACAAAGCAAAAAGAGGTAAGAAAGATTTTTGTGAAAAACAAAGAAAATAGGAATCATAAGGAAAACTCCTTTGTTGGTTTATTATTTATACATCTTTGTTCTAATTTTTTTTATATTGGTAGCTCTCTGGCTTACTATAGGCATCTTTAGCTTTTACAATTAAATTATATACTTCATATATAATAAAAGAATATTACAACAAAATACATCCATTTCCCCTTCTGTCGTCTGTGCTTTATTATCATGACTTATTTCTACATTATGTTATGAGTCACAATACAAGATTATTTTTTTCTTTAACAATCCATTACCTTTTAAATAATTTTTAACGTTGAGAAAGATCTTTAGTATTTGCCGACATATTTACTATCTTTGGTGCTCTTCATTCTTGTGTGTAGATCTGAGTTTCATTCTGGTATCATTTTCCTTCAACCTAAATAAATTTTTTTTTGCCTGAAAAAGTCATTATTTTGCTTCTATTTGGGAGGATTTGTGTCTGTGTGTGTGTGTGATTGACGATCTTTTCTTCCTTTCAGCACTTTATAGATGCCCGGTCCTGGATTGGGTACAGGTTTGTACAAACCATTTGTAAGCAACATTTTAAAGAAAAATGGAAAAACTTGAATATGATCTGTGTGTGGGAAGACATGAAAATTCACTGAAATGGAAAGATGGAGGTCATCGACTGAAAAAAGCAGGTTATGAAACAATAGGTACAATATGACCTCATTTTAATAAAAATGCGTTACATATACATATGTGTAACATATATACATTATATATCTATACATACATATAATGATCTGCAATACAATATATCCCAATATAATACAATATATTGATAAAAAAATATATATACAATAAGGTGTTAACAGTTGTCAGTCGTAGTCTCTGAAGGGGTGCTGCGATGCGTTTTGTTTTCTTTCTTTTGCTTCCACTGGGACCTGCACTGACAACGAGTGTTAACAGCCGCTCCCGCCTTTGGGTGACTCCCCACCAGCGAGAACAGTGAGGGTGGGACAGCGGGATGGCCCGGGGCGCGGGCAGGTCACTTGGGGCGAGGCCCGTCCGTTGCAGGCGCTCAGCCCAGGATGGAGAGTTCACCAGAGAAAGGACAACGAAATGATGCGAGCGATCAGAGGGACGCCTGGCGGTGTGCAGAAAGAGTCAGAAGCACGTTCGTTTCCTCGTAATTCGAGCAGCTGCCAACTACCGGGGTTCACCGGCGCCCCCCCGGCCCGCAACCGCCCCCAAATCCCGCTGCTCGAGGGCGTCCGAGGGGCCCCGCCGCGGCCGCGCAGGCTCAGGGATCCGGCCCTCCGCGAACCGAATGCAGCCCGAGCCGCTTCGCCGCGTTCTTTGGGACGGACGTCGAGGGTCGGGAAGGGGAGCGGAGCCTCAAGTTCTTGCTTCTTGTTTCCAAGACCCGCTTTCCGGGACGGTGGGGACCTGGGGCGATTCAAGCGGGCTCGAAGGGTAAAAGCTGGGGTCACAGGGTTCCCAGGAAGGCGGGACAGGCGGCGCCCGGAGTGCTGGGGGCTCGAGGAAGGACCGGCGGCCCCCGGAGCCGGACGGCTGCTGGGCCCGGAGAAGCTCTTAAATAGTTTTTATTCTCCAACTGTAATTAAGATAAATGGAGATGGGCTGGGAGAGGGAGGGAGGGAGGGAAGGGCCGGGAGCAAAGGAACTAAGAATCCCCTGCAAGCAATCAGAAAGCTCAATGCTTCTAGGCTTTTCTGTGGCAAAACTTCCCGCGGCTTAGTAGACACGCCTATTGGTCCGGTCTGTTTCCTACGTGGCACAACCCCGGGGTGGCGCCAACCGCTGGGCTATAAAGAGCGGACGTTGGCCCCTCCGGGCAAACGCGACGGCGGCTTGGAGCGCGCTCGACCTCGGAAAGGTGGGAGAGGGTCCCTGCTCCTTTGCCCAGGTCCTCGGAGCTGCCGCTGCTCTCACGCCCTAGGGATCTCGTGCGGCCCGATCCCCGACTGCGCGGGGGACAAGCGACGAAAGCAGCCGCTGAGCCCTGGCGACATCTTTGGGTTACTGCCCTGCCTGGGAGGCCCGGCTTGTTTGCCCAGACTCGGCGGCAAATGGCCTAAAAGGCGGACTGTGGAAGACAGGGCGGAGGGGCGCGGGGGTTGGCTGGGAGGGAGGGGTAGGCGCGCGGGCGGCGGGCCTGGCAGCGAACTTGCTGGGGCTGGGGAGGCGCTAGCCCGGGTTTCTGCGGAGGCTGAGAGGGAGGTTTGGGCAGATCCCAGGGCAGGCCTGGGGTCCCAGAGTTTCAGGAATTGTAGCGTTGGGAAATAAGTTCTGCAGGTGATGGTGTGAGCGATCACCCGCTGTAAATTATTGTCCTTAATCCAAGAGCTAAAAAGCAGAATTAGAATTGCCGCTACCCTACAGAAAGGCTATAATGCAGAAGAAGGAACAATTGAGAAAAATGTCTCCCAACAAGATCAGTAAAGTAAAATAGAAGGGTGCAAGAATGGCAAAGAGCTCCTTTATTTTAGTTTCCCCAAGAGGCTAATTCTATCACAGCCCATTTCCCTTCTGTTCAGCCTCTGCCTGAGGCTAGCCAATGCCCACCTGTTTTTCCCACACCTCTTTGCCCTGGCGGGCGGTCTGTGCGGTCCCAGTTTTACCCCTATAGATGCCGCCTGCGCTGGAGGCCTGAGTTGTGGCCGCGGGTTTCCACAGCGATGGAAGGAGCAGTAAGAGCTCCACTTATACTGGGTACTCACCAAGTGTCCGTTTCACCCAGGACTTTCTCACAGACCCCTCTCCACCTCGTCACCCCGGTTCCTAGGTTTCTGTCTACGTTTATCTAGCAAAGTCTAGCATCGGCTTACTTTGTGTCATATACTTTAATTACTTTATGAATATTACCGTATTTACTTCTCACAACAATTCTGTGAACTAGGTTCTATTAACACTATTTTACTTAGGTCCAGAGAGATGAAATAAGTAGCCCCCAAATCACGCTGCTGCTAAGTGACAGAGCTGGGATTTGAACCCAGGAAATCTGCATCTTCCTCCCTGAGCTCTGCTGCGTCTCTCCATCTGTGTTTCAGCCTGTGGGTCCTTCAGGACTGATTTGGTGGAAGGCGCCAGCAGGTAGTGACGACTCACCTTCCAGTCATCACCCAGCGGTAAGTCTCAGCAGCGTTAGACTCCCTCACACCCCAGCTGGGGGCCTCGTTCTGGGCTTCCTCAAAACCACATTCCCTCCGTGTTTCTCCCTCGTCTCTGGTTTTTCACATCAGTCCTCTTTGGAGTCTCCTTTGCAATGTCTTTTTTTCTTTTACCCATCTCTTAAAGTTGATGTTCATTGGAAATCTGTTCTAAACTGAGACATTCTTGTGCCGTAGTAGACACGCACCTCAGCTGATCGTACCTGCTCCCATTGCTTCAATACTGATGACTTCACCTGGCCAATTCCAGTGCATCCTTTAGGTCTTGGCTTAAATCTTACCACCTCTTGGAAGTCTTATTGAACTTTCCCCTCCAGATTAGTTCAGGTACCCTTCAACGTGTTTCCCCTACTGTAATCCCCATCACACGTGATTGTAAATACTCATTTAATTAGCCCCCTTTCCCGCCAGACAGCTGTTAAAGAGAGGGGATTATTCCTGCTTTCCTCACTCATCTAGTGCAGGACACAGATTAAATATTTCATACAGGACACAGATTAAATATTTTCTACTAAATGGGTGAAGGAATTGTGTTCGGAGCAATTTATTTCTTAAAATGAAACACGTGTTTCAATAGTTTCAGCTGCTGGATCAACATGAAGACAGACGACTGCTCCCTGGTGGTAGAATCACCTTACCCAGACTTGGTCATCAACATAGGAGCAGTGACTCTTGGTGAAGGAAACAGAAATAAGCTGCAGAAAACTCAGAGAGAGCAAGAGAAGGCGAAAGTTACACAGGCTGCATGTGCTTTGTTAAACTCAGGCGGAGGAGTGATTTGGCTGGAAATGGCAAACGAGGATGAGCATCCCGTGGAGCTGGGACTGGATTTAGAACAGTCTTTGAGGGCGCTTATTCAGTCTTCGGATCTGCATGCTTTCTTCGAGACTAAGCAACAAGGGAGGTGTTGTTACATTTTCGTTAAATCTTGGAGCAGTGACACTTTTCCTGAAGACAGTTCTGTTAAGCCCCGCATTTGCAGCCTGGGTACTTCGTTATACCGTAGATCTGGCACCTCTGTGCTTCCCATAGATTCAAGAGAAGCATTCACTTTCCTGAAAACCAAGAAAAGAGATGCAGAAAATAGTCCTATTAATGAAGGATCTCCATCTAGTGAAATTCCCAAAGCTGGACATCAGATTCTTGAATCCCGTCCTGCTCACCAGGTTTTCCAAAGAGACAGATTTGAATATGGTGAAGTCTTGCCTTTTCCTGAGTCTCAGTTCACAGAGTTTAAACAATTCTCTACAAAGCACATCCAAGGATATTTAAAAAGCCTAATTCCAGAGTACGTCCCTGCATTTGCAAACAGTGGGGGAGGCTATCTTTTTATTGGAGTGGATGATAAGAGTAAGAAAATCCTGGGATGTGCTAAAGAAAATGTTGACCGTGACTCTTTGGAAAGCCTAATAGCAAAAGCAATTTCCAAGTTGCCTGTTGTCCATTTTTGCTCTTCCCAAACACCAGTGGGGTATGAGACCAAAATTATAGATGTGTTTCACAGGGAAAAGTTGTATGGTTATCTCTGTGTGATCAGAGTGGAGCCATTCTGCTGTCCGGTTTTCTCAAAAGCTCCCAGTTCATGGATGGTGAAGGACGAGCATGTCTGTAGCCTGACGACTGAGGAGTGGGTAGACATGATGGTGGACACGGGTCCAGGTAAGAGGGAGAAAGCTCTTCCTCCCCTGTTGTTTTCTCCCTCCATAGCATCTCCATGTCCTTTCTTCATTCTCTATAACTTTGAACTCCTCCCACATGCTAAAATTTGCTTTCTCTAAATCTCTATGCTTTTCACATATGGGAAGATTTTGTTGGGTAAGAAAAAGCCAAAATTAGATATTTTGTAAAGGGGGATTTCCCACAAAAGAAAAAGTAAGGAAGTAATTTAGAAATTCATTCCTCGGTTAAAATCCTCTAATTGGAGCTTGCTGGAGCCTCATAATAATGATTACCTTGCGCCTCAGCTTAGCATGAGATCAGCTCTGGGAGACAAGAGCTAGTGTTGGCTGAGGTTTGTTTTGGTGGGGTGCATGTGCAGGGATGTAAAACACATGATGATTTGAATTTAAAAAGACTATTTTAAGTGCCGTTACAGTTCAAGCAAATAACCATTAAAACATAGAAGAGGGAGCATTCTATTGAATGAGGAAACATCGTTCCAGATTCAAAAGAAGGGCTCTTGAATGGATGTTTGGGAAGCTTGCCATTGAGTCAAGTGAAGAATCTGCCTTTGTTTCCTGAATTGTACCATGTTAAATGAAACACAGACATCAGCTTGTACGGCCTATTCCAGTGGTGAGGAATGAACTCACATAGAGTAAGATGAGCTTGCTTTCTTTCAGAGTTGACCGAAGCTTTTGAATCTCAGCTATCTCACAGGCCTCCAAGTTGCAGACCAGTATATTCTAAGAAAAGTCTGGAACATAAAGTAGATCTCCAACAACGTTTATTTCCAGGTATTAATCGCCAGTTTTTACATAAGGAGAAAGGGAAATAAGTGAATACATTCGGTTAAAAATAAATCCATGTAAGACTGTGTTTCTGTAAATTCAGGTGTATAAAGTGACAATGCCACAGTCCTCTTGGGGATGAGTATCAGAGCCCCTTAGAAATCGTCTAGCTTAGCGGTTGCCAAATCTGGCTGATTATCAGAAAGAGTGCACGAGCTAGTTAAGTGTGCAAAAGCACTTAGGCCCCACCAAGAACTCACACATTTCATTTCCAGGGATGGGGCTTGGGCATGTGCATTCGAACAAGCTTCCCAAATGATTCTGAGCTCCACTGGGTTTGGAAACCACTGATCTAGTCCAACTGTAGGCAAAACACTAGGTCTGGGTGAAAATAGAGTAATTGCCCAGCTTTGGTGGGCTTTTTTAGGGATGGAAGAATGATACCAGTAAAAATAGTTAAAATTTTCACCTGGACAGAATATAGAAATACAGAAAGGGGCCAGCCCTGTGGCCGAGTGGTTGAGTTCGCACGCTCCGCTTTGGCAGCCCAGGGTTTCTCCGGTTCAGATCCTGGGCGTGGACATGGCACCACTTGTCAGGCCATGTTGAGGCAGCATCCTACATGCCACAACTAGAAGGACCCACAACTAAAATATGAAACTATGTACTGGGGGGATTTGGGGACAAAAAGCAGAAAAAAAAAAGGAAGATTGGCAACAGTTGTTAGCTCAGGTGCCAATCTTTAAAAAAAACAAAACAGAGAATCCGAGAAAAAAATATAGAAGTGCAAGATCTGACAGTAGAATATGATATACAAATGTCCTATAAGCAGCTAAACATTTATCAAGGGCCTGCTAATTGCTATATTAGACCTACCTTACATCCATTTTCAATCAAATAGTTTCTTAACTGAGATCTTTATAGTCCTTAGCTTACCATAAAGGTTTTGTTTTTGTTTTTTTTAACATTCTACAATAAGAATATGAGAGGCAAGAGTAACTGAATACATGGTTTTTGCTTTCTCAGGCTCAATAAATTCCATTTTAGTTGGCACTCTCTCCTTCATGAGATACGTAGAAGGGTGACTTCTTCAATTCACCAGATTTGTACGGTACGGGTTAAAGAGAGGTGTGCTAGAAGGAATTTGCCTTAAATTCTACAATTATTTTGGGGGCCTTACACTCTCTTTTAAATGTAATATGTGATTTATACAAAATAATACAAACAGTACTTTTTAAATCCTTTAAATTCTTTCCATGTCTAGTGCCACCAGGACATCTGCAATATACTCCTGAATCCCTCTGGAAGGAGCTGTCCTCAGAGCATGAAGGTCTGGAGGAATTAATCAATGAGCAAATGCGTCCTTTCTCGCAGGGAATTTTGATCTTCTCTAGAAGCTGGGCCGTGGACCTGAACTTGCAAGAGCAGCAGGGAGTCATCTGTGATGCTCTGCTGATAGCACAGAACAGCTCCCCCATTCTCTACAGCGTTCTCAGGGAGCAGGATGTGGACGGGCAGTTCTGTACCCGCACTGCCTTCACTCTGAAGCAGAAGCTGGTGAACATGGGGGGCTACACCGGGAAGCTGTGTGTCATGACCAAGGTCTTCCGCCTGAGTCCTGAGAGCCATGCAGAGCCCTTGTCCGGTTCCGGCTCTCCAGTTGATTACCCCACATCCTATAACCTTGCAGACACCCAACAAATGGAAGCCTTGCTGCAGTCCCTTGTGATTGTTCTGCTCAGCTTCAGATCTTTCTTGAGTGACCAGCTCGGTTGTGAGGTTTTAAACCTGCTCACAGCCCAACAGTATGAGATCTTCTCAAAAAACCTCCACAAGAACAGAGAATTGTTTGTCCATGGCTTACCTGGCTCAGGGAAGACAATCATGGCCATGAAGATCATGGAGAAGATAAGGAATACATTTCACTGTGAAGCAAATAAAATTCTCTACGTTTGTGAGAACCAGCCTCTGAGGGACTTTATCAGGTAAGCAGTAGGATCTTATTGTCACCCAGTGAGGTTCAGTCTGAATTCACTCCACGCTCCTCTCAACCAGAATCACCTTGTTCCTTGAGAGTTAGGTGGTAAAATGATGTGGGACAACAGTACCGTGTTCTGAGGAGCGTGATAGAGTAGTTTTCCTCCTTTATTCACTTGGAGAAAACCTGAGTGTGTCATTTTAATTTTTGCAGTAATAAAAGGATCTGCCAGGCAGTGACCCGGAAAACCTTCATGAAAAATAACTTCAAAGAGATTCAACACATCATCATCGATGAAGCTCAGAATTTCCGCACTGAAGATGGGGATTGGTATGAGAAGGCAAAAAGCATCACTCAGAGAGAAAAGGGTCACCCAGGAATTCTCTGGATCTTTCTGGACTACTTTCAGACCAGCCACTTGGTTGACAATGGCCTCCCCCATTTCTCAGTCCAGTATCCAAGAGAAGAGCTCACCAGAGTGGTCCGCAATGCAGATCCAATAGCCAACTACCTACAAAAAGTAATGCAGGTAATCATAAAGAACCCTCCATTTAACATCCCTCCTGGGTCCCTGGAGATGCTCCGTGAAGCTCAGTGGGCTCAGGGTGTTCGAGGCAACTTGAAGATTGTGGCGTGTTTGGACTTGGAGCAGATGGTGGTCCAGGTAGCAGAGAAGTGCCGGTTTTTCTTGAGGAATGGCTATTCCCCGAAGGATATTGCTGTGCTTTTTAGCAAAGCAAGCGAAGTGGAAAAATATAAAGATAAGTTCCTAAAAGAAATGAAGAAGAAGAAAGTGTCTGAGATCAATGATGCATCCATTTTGGCCAGTCACATCCTGCTGGACAGCATTCGTCGATTTTCAGGCCTCGAAAGAATCATTGTGTTTGGGATCAATCCAAGGGTAGCTGAGCCAGCCATTTTCAACAATCTGCTGCTCTGTCTGGCTTCCAGGGCGCAGAAACATCTGTATATTCTGACGCTTTCCAACTGAAAGGAAGACCTCAATCTAGGAGGAATTGATAAAGTATTCCTTCTGCCCCTGCCGTTTCAGAAGAAGAATGACTATTCTGCATCATAAAAGTATTATTTCTAACAATGGAACCTTGTAAGATGACTTGCTTCAGAGCTGTTGCTATATTCTGTGAAAGGAACTTCTGAAAAGTTTGTCTGATTGGTCCTATTAATTAACACTTTTCTTCTTTTGCCTTGCTATTTATATTGACATTCAATGTTTTAAAACTTAGAAGTAGGTTTTCTTTGCTAAGCTAGAAGAGAATTGTTGATACTTCCTTCTTTGTCCACACTTGAACAGCAATAAACCATGACAGCACTACATTTTTTTATAAAGAATTCAAGAACTCATGGCTCTTTAAATTTAACAAAGAATAGTATGAATTGCACCATTAATCTGAGAGTTGATTTCATGATGAACAGTCCCAGCATGGCCAATTTCAAGCTACCTAATGAAGCTGTGACGTCAACAGGCTCCCAACACCCCTGAAAATTTAACATGTGGCTCTTGTGAGCCAGTATACGCCAGCTCTAGCACATGGCTACAACTGAAGCCATTCCAGCAAAATTCAAGGTGCCTTTTTCTCAGTCACAATATTTTTAGAAAGAGAAAACATTTGATAGAAAAATGAAATACTCTAAACATTTATTTAAATTACTTAGTTGTTTATAGTATATATATATATATATATATATACACATATATAATAGTATTCTGTATTCTTATGTGTGTGTTTATGTATATATATATATGTAGTATTCTGGTCAAAAGGCAATATTTTACCTTTCTACTGACTGATACATAACTCAGTTACCTTGAAAGGCAACTATTCCAAGTAGAAAACCATTAATAATATTCATTCATCTGAAGACTAATTTCTAAGTTGATTTAATATATTGTGCAATATATTAGCAAAAGAATAATAGACTCACCAGGGAAATATGGCCGTGAAGCAGAGGAATGTTGCTACACAACATTTCAACATGGGCTTCCAAAAGAGGATGTGAAATATAAAGTAACCCAATCAAGAGAGGAAGAACACCACAAAATAACTTCAGAAGTGAAGGCTAGATTACAGGACGCACAGGGATAATCCACACAGTAGAAAGCAAAATAAGAAATCTAAAAATATAAATAAAAGCCAAAAAAGTAAACAGAAATAGAGATTTTTAAAGATTAGAGAGAAGGAGATACATACAGAAGATAGGCAATGGATTTTCAATGTATGTGTAATTGGAGTTCCTCAAAGAGTAATATAAAGCAGTAGAACAGAAATATACATATAAATTATATTTATAATATAGTCCAATTTATAATTGGACTGTAGAGATAGAGAATGCACTGGCAGCCATGCAAAAAGACTGTCACTTTAAAGGAATAACAGGTTGGCATCGGCCGTCTCAGAAGAATGTCTCATGCCAGAAAAGAGTGGAGATACACCAATGAAAGAGCCCTGGAAATGATGTGTGAGCGTGGATATGTGAGCGTTTCTCTGGAGCCTCTTGGTCCTTCAAGAGTAGAAGGCTAGAGACAAACAGGTTTGTCTAGGTAAGAACTCAGGGAACAGCAAGCCCGTGAATCCTTCCTGAGGAGCTAGAGGATGACCTTCATCCAACCAAGAAATGATTGTAGAAACTTTGGCAAAAAGATTGTCAGTGAACATTGACTATAATAAACTGTAGGTCTAAGATCAAAAACAGAGTAAGGATGACAAGGTAATATGTAAGTGACATCTACTGTGACAATATAGAAATTGCATACCTAAGGGGGAAGACGGCAGAAGAAAAGATGGGAAGCTTGCTTACTGTGTTATAGGTCATATCTGACAAAAGACTGTTTTAAGCTGGTAAACCAGTTTGTAGATAATTAAATATATTTAAAAGTACAAAGATAAACACTAAAAACACAACACTGTTAATTGGATGGTAGAGGAGAGGGAAACAGTAGGGGAGTGAGAATTTACAAGATAATTTTATTAAGGCTCATAGTGGGGAATTGTCTAAAGAAGAGGGAGCTGTTATAGACATTGCTTGTCCATTTTATTTTCCCCGAAAGTCTCTCTCCTGTCTTCTGTATTATTTTACCCTCGAATTCTGTTCACTGCCTAGGCAAAGTGGTATAGATTGTGTTTTGATTTATTACTTTTCTTCTAACCCATCCCTCATGCTCTTCTACCAACGGCATAGACTGCTAATGGTCTGTCAATATTTCTTCTTTCCTTTTTCTATAGTAATAGACATTTTAGGGGTGCACATGATAACCTGAAATAATGATATTTCATAGCCTCCCTTGAAGCCAGTTATAGCCATAGGGCAAAACTGTGGCCAAAGGTATGTGAGCAAAAGTGAGGTAGCTAACATCAGGTCTTCTTGATGGTCTTGTTTTTAGAGAAATGATGCATTTTTCCATCCGCCAATTCTGTTAGCAAGAGAGTATTAAGAAGTGCCCCCAGGGAGTCCCCTAGGCTCTCCACATTGTCCTCTTTTTTTTTTTTTTTTTTTTGAGGAAGATTGCCCCTGAGCTAACAGCTGTGCCCATCACCTTCCTCTGGTTTATATGTGGGACGCCTGCCACAGCATGGCTTGATAAGCAGTGCATAGGTCCGCACCCGGGATCCAAACTAGCGAACCCCGGGCAGCTGAAGTGGAACGTGCGAACTTAACCATTGTGCCATGGGGCTGGGCCCCCTACATTGTTCGTTTTGATCTGCTATGTAGCGGCAAACCAATTTCCCCTTCATAATCAGTGCAATATTGTGATTTATAAGAATATGTATTTGGTCACTCAGATGACTAAATATATATTTTTCATAAATATTTAGTCTTTGTCCCCGTCCCTAGTTCACAGCTCCCAAAACTCTTTGAATTTCCTGAGCAATAAGTGCAATAGGAGCATCTTTTGTTATATTATTTGCTCTCTTGTCTTCAGCCTCAAAAAAAAAAAACCACTTCAGAACAGTAAAGGTGAAATGAGTGTCTTGTTACTCATAACAAGCTCCTTTCAACCACAACTGAGTTTAGGTTACTGAGATGACTTTTGGAAATCTCCTAAAAATGGGGAGGGCTGCTTGCTAGGGGAACCAACCACGAATAGAGGGTTGGAACTTTCAGTCCACCCCCAGATTTCTAGAGAAGAGAAAGGGGATGGAGGTTGAACCAATCACCAATGGCCAGTGATTTAATCAGTCATTAATGAGCCTATGTAATGAAGCCTCCATAAAAACCCAAAAAGAGGGGGTTCAGACAGCTTCCAGCTTGGTGAACCAGAACACTTTCCTGTACCACCACTCCAGGCCCCAAACTCCTTGAGGACAAAAGCTCTTTTGGGACCTTGCCCTATGTATTTCTTCATCTGACTGTTGATTTCTATACCTTAATATCCTTTGTAAGAAACCAGTAATCTAGTGAGTAAACTGGTTTCCTGAGTCCTGTGAGCCACTCTAGCAAATTAATTGAACCCAAGAAGGGGATCGTGGGAACCTCCGATTTACAGCCATTCAGTCAAAAGCACAGATAACAACCTGGGCTTGAGATTGGCATCTGAAGTGGAGTGCGGTCTTGTGGGAGTGAGCCCTCAACCTGTGGAGTCTGCTGCTGTCTCCGGGTAAACAGTGTTAGAATTGAGTTGAATTGTAGGATACCCATCTGTTGTTGGAGAATTGCTTGGTGATGTGGGGGGAAAAACACACACTGTTGGAATTGGGTGCAGAACCTTCAGTCGGGATCAATCACCCAGCAATTACAGTGACCACCTTTTTCTGAATGTTGATTCGGCAGCCTGAGGAGCCCAAAAAGCCCAGGAGGAAACCTTGGCTTCCAGTTTAATAGCATCATGACAATTTTGGAGTATTAGAACTTCCAAACCTACTGGGCCCGAGGTGATGGTGGCTCGTAGCAAAAATTCCCTAAATGAGTTAGTAGATGTAATCACTACACCCACTTCCACCCCTTGGTTCTCAGACTGGTACGTTCTGGCGTACACTGCTTCCTGTGGGGAAGAACCCCAACCGCATAGGTGTTGTCTCCCAGCTGAGGCTAAAAATAAGCCTTCAGCAGGCTGTGGCTTCATGCTATAAAGCCAGCTGATTCTGAGTGACGGGCACATGGTAAAAGCAGAGACTTCTCTGGGTGTGAGCCTCTTGCTATATCATTGTGACATGCCATTGTGGCAAGATGTGTTCCTTGTTTGGAGGCAATGTTTTATGGCAATAAATAAGACGTTCTTTAAGTCCACAAATGGTGATGCTAGCAGAAGCTTTGTGGGCAGAGGAGGAACACTCGTATCTGAAATGTGTATTTTTTCCTGTGAGCCACCAGGTTTCTGCTGGTTTCTGTAGGGAATGCTGCTATCTTGCTGACTCTGTATTGGCCTCTATTGTCAGCAGGGTAACACTCAGCAGTGGTGGCAGCCAGGTCAGTCTTGGTAAGGGGAAGTCCATGTCCATTAGCCCGTGCATAGCCTCTATTTCAGAAATGTTCGATTATAACTGGATTCCAGACTGTGGGGCCTCAATTATAGACCCTACCTCCAATGGTAGCTTAAAATATCCTCATGAAGAAAACATTAGGCCCAAATGGTTTCACTGGCAAGTTGTATCAAACATTCAAGGAACAGATAATTCCATTTTTATGCAAAATATGCCAGGGTATTGAAGAAAAGAGAGAACACTCCTCATTTCACAAGAAAATTATGAGGAAAACGTCCTAGGGCATTCTAACTAATGAACGTGAGTGCAAAAATTCTTCACTAAATGTTAGCAAAACAAATATAGCAAATGTATCCAAATGATACATCATTTATCCCAGGAATGCAGTACATAGTCTCCCAAGAATGTAATCCATACGTTTATCCTAAGAATGCAAGGTTTGGTTTAACATGAAAATCAATCAATGTAATCCACCACATCAACCGATTAAAAGAGAAAAATTACATAATAATCTGAATAAATGCAGAAAAAGCATTTAACGTGATTTGACATGCATTCAAGGTAAAAACCACAGCAAACTAGGACTAAAGAGGAACTTTCTTTTCTTGATGAATGTCACGTTCTCCCACCAAACATTATACTTAATGGTAAAATGCTGAGATCTTTCCCTCTCTAAGATTGGGGTGCTGGATACCTTATGGCATCAAGACTGGGAAATAGGAAGGGTTCATTCTTGCAAATTCTTCAATAAATGGAAGTCACTTTGACCTCTTTGACCTTTGTCTATGTAATTTGAGGGGAATCTGTTTTTGTCTGTAATGAAATGCACAGAAGTAATGCTCCAGAATTCCTAGAGCAATGGCCAAGGAAGGCACAGTGGAGAGGAGAAGATGGAACTAGTCCGGGAGGAGGTTGGGGGGGGTGGGGGGGTGGGGGGTGGGCATTGATGCCCCTAGGTTATCAGTGGCTTCAGGCCTTCAGTTCCCCCGCACCAGCTACAACTGGGCCAGCCGGCATAGTGGGCCGATCAGGGGGTAGCAGAAGGGCCGCCGCGGGCCTCCGTGCAGCAGCTGGCGCACCTGCACCCGGGGGGCGCTGTGTTAGGCCATCGAGGCCAGAATCAAAGTCGTTGCTGCAGGCGGCTCGGGTGAGCTAGGTGCCTGTGGTGAGCAGGAGAGAGGGAAGCAGGAGAGGAGGAGGAAAGGGCGAGGGGGAGAGGAAGAACCCGAAGGCCCAGTTTCATTTTCTCCAAACCCAAACCCCAGCGCCCGCGCCTTCCGGACTTCAGCCAAGTGGAAGCCACCGCGCGGCCAGGTCTAAACTGGAATCCGGTCTTCGCAGCACAGGCTGTGGAAACGAGCGCAAGGAAAGAGCCGCGGCCGGGTCGCCTTTTCCCTGCTTCCGAGGCTGGCGGCGGGCGAGGCCAGGCTCGACTTCCCGGCGCCCTGCGCAAGGGCACCCGGAACGTCCCTGGCGGGGGCCGGCAGACCGAGCAGGGATGGGGACCAGCTCAGCAGCTGTGGCGGGCACCCCCGACGGGACCCTACAGCCCGCGAGGGCAGTGGGCCATGCGGGAAAGGGACTGGGGTCCCTATCCCGGCTGCGGCCCCCAGAGAGGCGGGAGGCCCTTGTGGAGCTCCTAACACGTTTCCTTTGAAATACTCTTTACTCCTTTTGTCTTAACTGGGGGAGAGAGGGGTGGAAAAAAAGGGAAAAAGCCCTCCTAAGTACCGGAGGTAACCAGGGATATCTGTCCTCTCTGGCCCAGGGAGACCCTCGCTCTTGATTCCGCCCAGGGGGCGTGCGCTGTGCGGATGTCTGCCCCGGGGGTGTCTCTAGGGTCGTGGGAGGTAAGGAGTGATACCCAGCGCCTGTGATACCCAGGACTAGAAGTTCCGAGGGTCGGGCGGGCTGGCTCCTGGAAAAAGAAGATTGCGTACTCAGAAGATTGTCCTTGCTCCTTCGGCTGGCTCCCCAAAGCCCCAGCTTCTCCCCAGCCACGCAGCTCTTGTCTGGCCCTGATTTTCCACGGCGCGAGGAGAGTGGGAGGAGGGGAGCGCATCCTTCACCAAGTCTGTGAGCGTCCAGAGCTTTCCCCTCCTGCCTGGGAATGTGGGCTTATTAGCTGGAGGTTCAATAGCAGCTTCCACCTAAAACTACAGGCTGTAGGATCTGGCGAGCAATCGAGGCGGAGGGGAGGAGAGCAGGGAGAGATACTTGATGGGCCGGCTGGCTGGGGCAGAAGATCCTCTTGCGTGGGCCGGGAAGTGCTGAGAAGGGCACCAGGAGCCGAGTTCGGGGGTGTCTACGCAGGGACTGTGCAGAGAATCAGTCCAAATATTGTTTGGGTAAATCCTGGCAATTTGGGGGTCAGTCTGTCAGACCCCTATCTGAGTTCCCAAGGGTTCCCTGTAGCTCTGGGCTCTTGGACTCCTGCAGGAGCACCTGTCGCAGGGATGTGTATTCCAGTTGTAGGAGCCAGAGGGAGCAGCTAAACTTAATTTCTGAGGGAGGGGAGATGAGCACACTGCCTCCAAATACAGCAACATTCAGGCCTCTCTGACCTCAGGCCCCTTCCGTGGAGGCCCATCCGCCATTCCCACATGGACCTCTGGGGACCCTGGTGTATCCATCCCCCTTTCCCACTCAAGTTCACACACCTGCACAGCCTAAATCCCTTCCCAAGCCTCATAGTATTTCCCATGGTTCATGAACATCAAGATTTGCGGAAGAAACAACCAGCTGTGACCTTGAAGGCTCCAGGTGCAGTGTGAGGGCAGGGAGCTGTCAGTCCAGGGCACAGGTAGAACCGTGTTCCAGATCGTTGCCCACATTAGGCTTCCCTCAGCAGCAGCTTTGAAAGGATGGGCAGCCCCTCAGTCTATCCTCCAAACCTTGTTCTCCACAGGCATCCCTAAGCTAGACCTCCTGGGACTCTGGTCCCCATTCGTTGACCCATGCTTTGAGAAGAGATTCTTCTTGCTGTTGTGAGTGTGGGAACCAAAAAAAAAAGTCCTTTAGGGCCCCAGGCAGGTGTCTCAGAGCAGAGCCCCCCGGAAGAACTGGAGGAAGGGGCTATGCTTGGCAGGGCTGGTTTTACCATCAGGCGGCAAAGCTGCCTCTGACATGTCAGGAAAAGAGGAACTGGCTCCCCTTCAGGGTGGAGATGGGAACTTCCTCTGGCCAGACCAGCAAGGACATGTGTAGTGGCAGCTGCTGTTGTTTTGGGTTTTTTTAAAGGAAGATTAGCCCTGAGCCAAAGTGTGCCGCCGATCCTCCTCTTTTTGCTGAGGAAGACTGGCCCTGAGTTAACATCTATGCCCACCTTCCTCTATTTTATACGTGGGCCGCCTGCCACAGCATGGCTTAATAAGCACTGTGGAGGTCCGCACCCAGGGTCGAATGGGCCACCCCAGGCCACAGAAGCAGAGTATGAACTCAGCCGCCATGCCACTGGGCAAGCCTGGCAGTTACTGTTTAACAAGTATTACTATTTCTACTCCCCTCCTTAGTTGCTTCTCTTTGAATTCATGTGTTCATGAGAATTCCACAGATTTTGTTGATTCGCTCTTTTCTTTTTTTTCCTTCTGTGTGCTTCTGAGGGCTGGGATGGAAACAGAAGTTATACAGGCCAGATTTTTTTCTTCTTTCTTGGACAATTCTTGATGTTTTTGGCATGAGGTTGTACCTCTTTCCCTGTTTCTCTACCACTCCTTGTTGCTTTGAATTCCTGGCTATATTTTTACTGTTTTTGTCCCTTTCATGATACTTGGGGTGGGATATTGTGTGGTCTAAATTCATTCTGACATCTTTAACAGCATTCTATACTTTTATATATAAACTATTTCTTCAAAGATGTTAGCATGTATACTTCAAGTGTAAATGACTCAAAACGTATTTTAGGCTGTTTTATGTCACTTTGCAAGAGGTAAATCTCATGTTTTCCGGTGAACAGGTCTTGTATTTTAAAACTATGCAGCAAATTTCTCTATATGGCATCTAATTACCAGAACTGGTTCTCACTTGATAAGCCATGTCTATTCAAGATCATGCTTCTTACAGTGAGAAGTGAAAGTCAATATTCGGAAGAAGTTCTTCATTAACCAGAAATTAACTCCCTTAAAGGGACATTTTCCAGATTCGTTCTCTCTGGAAATGAAGGTTTGGGGACCAATGCTTCTTTAGGCATTAATATAATCTAGAGGACGTTGTAACTTGTCATATAACTGGTCTTTAAGTATCGATGGCCCAGCAAGGCCTAATTGGACTCATAAGCACTCAACAGGACTAAAGATGTTTTGGGGTAGCTGACTTCTTCTCTTGGGCTCTCTAAGAGGTAAATTCAAGGAGAAAATACTATTTTCCTGTGATGCTGATGCAGCCTGACCACTGTGAGCAATGTGGGATTCTTCAAAAGGTTGATGTTAACTAGCGATAAACAACAGGATTTCACAACATGAAGGCAAGAAAAAGGTGCTATGGAAACAGATTGACTAATCAAACCAATTTAAGAGGGGGCGGGGACAGAGGAAACAAGAATAAGAAAATTCAATTCAGTGTTGGGAAAACTATAACTTGCGCTGACAACATTTGCTATGGTTCTGTTTTCCTACCCGGCCCCTGTTCCTCTTGGCCTCTACAAGGCCTGACACGCTGCCCCTCTGTGTCCTTCACACCCACCCTGCCTGATCCCCAGAGGCATTTCTGCCTCGCTGTGGTGTGTGTGGAGGTAGAACTGGGAGCTGCTGCCCTAGGGTTCCACAAGGCAGCCTTTTGCTCAGTGAGGCCTCCCTGACTTTCCAGTCTAATGTACCAAGCCCTCTTAACACACACACACACTCATACACACACACTCATACACACACACTCACGGATACCAAGAGGCTTTCTATTACACTGCCTCGTTTACAACCATATTCTCACTTTTCATGCTCTGCCATTCCTTGTATCTGTATTTGTTCACATTTTCGAGGTCTTTTCTGTCGTGGCTGCCATTGGGTTCCCAGCACCTACATCAGCTGGTTTCACACAGGCAGGGGCAGGAACTGCCTCGTCTCTTCTTAGACAGGAGGCCTCCCAACCAGTTGTCACCTTTCAGAAGATACAGCTGTGTTTCCATCCTGGAGGCTGGAGAGAGTTGAAAAGTCTGTACATAGTTGGCTCTGCCGCCCTTAGGGTGATCAGAAACGTGGCCGTCCTTTCTGAGCTCCAACACCAGAAGACACTATTTGCCCTGAGGGGCTCCTCCAGCCGCTCAGGCGCCCCTTTGATCTGGACCACACTCTTTGCTGCCTCATTTCTTTCAGGAGCTTCATCTGCTGTGCTTATTAAAACAACAGCCTCCGTGGGAGGTGGGGAGTGTCCCTTATAGAAAGAGGATTGGCATAGCTCTGCCACATGGGTCTCCTCATGTTCCAGATACAATTCGTCCTGGTCTCTAAAGTGCCATCCACACCCTGCGCCCAGGAAGCCTCCAGATTCAGGAGGATGTTGGGGGAGGGTTTCCTCTGACCCCCGCACTGCTCGCCATAGGTCCTTAGCTTTTGGATGTCATTGCAAACCATTCGGGTGAGCTCTTTTCCTCAATGCTGGGCTTGGAAGAGGGGAAGGCCCCGGGAATCCACGTGGCTACTCAGAAAGTGTCCAGGAACATTCGTGGGCACTGCTTTGTCCTTTTAGGGATTATTTTTTTCTTGTAGCAGTCCCTATGGTCAGTGTGGAAATTCTCAGCTTCATCTCTGAAGACATGTTGCATCTTTTCAAAGCTGCTTTCTCATGAAGGTTTTCTGGGCTCCCGCCTGGCAGATGTTTAACTTGCTGTTAAAAATGTTAAGACACAAATGCAAATTTTCCCAGTGAAATAAAGCAGATTCAGGGTTAAACTGCTGTGTACGTAGAACTTATAACACGGCTCACATCATCTACATATAAAGCAACACCAGGGAAGTTATTCAGGAGAAGAGAGCAAACAGTCTAAATCTCGTTTGCTGCCATCAGGACCAGGGTGCACACCTCACCAACTTCTTTGGAGGCTGCTTTTCGCAAATGTAAGAAACCCAACTGACTCTCAGGGAAACACATTCCTGATCTTCCCCCTATTTCAGGTAAGTTGTAAACATGGTCTCTGCTCTCACGAAGGTTCTTTAAAAACAACTTACATTATTGTCTGTGAGTAGGTTCAAACTTCAGAGCCCGGCTGTTCACATAAGAATAGACTAAACCAAAAAGAATGATCCAAGGACTGTAAGGAAGCTTCATTTTCCAGGTGTTTGTGACACTTTAGGTCTCGGGATACGTTATTTGCAACCTGAACCGTCCTGGATCTGTGCGTTCCTCTCAGAGCCTGGGTAGCTGACCACGGTTATGAAACACACATCTCCAGGGTAAGCACCTGTTTCCACCAGCTTCTGCTGTGATGAAAGGGCCATCCGCATGGGGCAGCCTTCCACCTGGTGCCCACTCCCCGAGCGGTGTAGGTCAGGGGTTGGCAACACTTTCTGTAAAGGGCCAGATAGTAAACATTTTAGGCTGTGAGCCATATGGTCTCTGTTGTAGTTATTCGGCTCTGCTGCTGACATAGACAAGACATAAATGAATGAACGTGGCTCTTTTCCAATAAGACTTTTTATGGATACTGAAATTTGAATTTCATATAATTTTCACGTCACAACACATTACTCTCTTTTGGATTTTCTCAACCTTTTCAAAATGTAAAAACCATTCTTAGCTTATGGATGTAACACAGTAGCAGGCAGGATTGGGCCCATCGTCAGTGGTTTGTCAGCTCCTCATGCAGGGGATGGGAGGTTGTTCTGAGAAATTGGGCGAGTGTCACCAGTGACTCCCTGCTTTCCTCTACAGACTCCACCTCTGGGCCCATAGCCCAACTGGTAAATACATCAGTGCTCCCTGAGACAGACAACAATTTTAATTTATTTACTCTTCGAGTCCTTCATATTGTGGGAGAAGCTCCTTGAAGAGTGTTTATGGAGTACATGTTAACCTGCCTAAGGTATCTGAAAGGAAAGAGCTGGAATGATTAGAAAATCCTCAGAGCAGATCACCATCATCATGACATATAATAATTGAATCGCTATTAGGGATCTTATCCTATACCAGGTCCTGGACTTGGTGCTGGTAACATAAATATAACATAAATATAAATATCCTGGTCTTAAGGAGCTCATAATCTACTGACATAATGAGAGACAACAAGATAATTATGATTCTAAGCAGGAACTGAAATGAGAAAACAATGCACAGACCATATGGGAACACCAAGGAGAGGTGTAGCCGTTGTCATTGGAGATTCAATTTATTCCTAAGTGAGGTGATGCCTGAATTGGGACTAATATTAACTTTTGTTCTGAGATAATATCAACATTACAGAAAAGGGTCAATATGTGGGCAAATATCAATAAATATTGTTCTTTAAAACCATAATAATAATGACTGTTAGAGATTAAATGTATGTAGAAGTTCAAAAAATGACAACAATAGCGTGAAAGACAGGAATGGGCAAATGAATGGAAGGTTCTAGTATGCTCAGAGAAGTAGTAAAAGTACTAAGTCATATTAGAATGGAATACAGCAAAAATGCATGTTATAATTTTGAGTGTAGCCTTTATGACTGGCAAAAGCATTAAACTAATGAGTAAATGAGGTAGTGAAAGAATAATAGATATTTGACTAATCCAAAAGGAGGAAAGGGAGGAGAGAAAATGGAACATAAAATACCCAGGCCAACTGTAAAACACACAGCAAGATGATAGATATAAACCCAAATGTATAAGTAATTACATCAGATTTAATGGACTGAATACCCCAATGAAAAGACTGAGATCGTCACAGTGGATGACAGCAAAAATCAAAAGTCAAAACCCAAATACATTCCATTTAAAAGAGATACACGTTAAATATATGGACACCAAAAGTTTGAAAGGAGAAGTATGGGAAAAGATACACCGTGTAAACATTAACCCAAAAGAAACTCATCTCATGGGACTCCAGTAATGCCAACCAAAACAGTTTTAGGAAAGCGTGTGGTCGGCCCTGCGGCTGCCCAATCCTCATCCAGTGTAGCGCTTGTTCCCTCAGCTGCCAGGAGTGCCATCGGTTGCTACACTGCAACTTTCAGCTTCTTCAATAATGGTTTCCACTGTAAAGGGCCTCCTCGCCTCATGTCACAGTCCTTCCTGAGGCAGCCCATATCCAGTGACTGACGGCTGCAAGAGTATGAAGCCTGGGAGCCTCTATCTAGATTGGGACAACTCTGAATGGCCATTCTACCTCTAGAGCTCCCTAAGGGACTGGCCAAAGATGTCTTCGGGGCTGAGTCATACTATCTCCTTCTGCCCAACCTTTCCTTCCCTTCCCCCGATATTGGACCCAAGGGCACTCCTTAATTAATACCCAGCACACTAAACTGGCTCAGACTCTGCTTCCTGAGGGACTGAGCCTGTGGTGCATTACTAATGATAAAGACGGATGTTTCACAGAGATGAATAAGTCAAATCACCTGGAATACAGAGAAATTCTAAAGCTGGATGCACTGACTAATGTGTCTGTGGTAAATTGCAAAAATAGCTGCGTAGTTTTCCCTCTCTATAGCCACAACCTTTTGCTGTGTGACTTTGAATGTGTGCCTACTTGGGGTCTGGGCTTGGTCATGTGACCTACTTTGGCTCATAGGATCCTAGCAAGGCTTGCAAAGCACTAGCACAGTGGGACTTCTCTTTTCCTGTTTCCGAAAGTGGCAGAGCTTGTCGGGCACTCTGTGTGTTGTGACTTTTCCCCCTCCACTTATTTTATCCTGTCTCTCAACCAGGGGTTAAGGCATCCGACCACCAAGCAGGGACGCTCCCCCTGGGGGTGCACTGAGTCAGACTCGGCCTTTGCATTGTGAGGAGTCAGCCCTGGGATACTGGTGTGCCCATGGGCTGCTGCTCTCGCTCCTGTGCCGAACTTTTCTGGAGTAGCTGTGGCTTCTCTTATGCTCTCTCACAGTCCTCACTTGGTTTCTCAACCCAAACCACATGCTCTCCACTGTCTTTGTGTATTTACCACAAATAAACAAAGAACGTGGATAGAAATTTCTCAGTGGGGCAGTGTTCTTTTCGTCAGAAACACAGATTAAGAGAAGGACATTTTTACAATGATATTGTCCCTTCCTCTGGGGATGATGTGGAGAAAAACAGAATGAAGTTATTATAAACACTAAAGGAGAGTATTAATATTAAATGCCAACCCCTAAGGTGCCTTTGTTTGAAAAATCAGATGGCCACAGAAAACATGGAAGGACATTGATCATCTGGAAAAGAGACTGCAGAATACATCAAATGAACTGCAGCCCACAGGGGAGCTTCTGCTTTAGAAGTGGCAGAAGGCAAATAAGCAAGTGTTGGAGGCGGAAGGGACACAGGGGCTTCTTGGAGGAAGAGGCTGCAGTCTTAGACTAGGATGGCTTGACATCTAAGGAAAAGGAGCTATATGAGAACTCACCTGCTCTAGAAGATAAGTTTGGGGAAGAGTGGATCTTTATGGTGTTAGAACAGGAAGTGTTTTCAGAGGGAGCAACTATTTGTACAGCAGATACTCACGAGCACTTGCAGGGATGTTGACCAAGTCAATCGTACAAGCAACTGATGAATAGTTCTTAGATGAATGGGCTCTGAACCCAAGATGGTCATGGAGAATCTGCACAGTTGGGAGAGTTCAGCTCAGAAGACCCCAGCATCGACTCAGGGAGTAGAAAGAAGTTAAGGTTCATTCAGATCACAGATACCCTTGCCTCAGAACTCACTGACTTCAGACTCTTCACTACGGCACACTGCATAAAGGAGTTTCTTGGAGAGGCGATATGGCACAGTGGTCAACAGCACTGACTGTGTGGGTTCGAATTCTGTGTCTGTCACTTATTAGCTCTGTGACATGGGGCAAATTAATTCACTTCTCTGTGCTTCAGTTTCCTCACCTGAAAAATGGGGATGTTAGTCACCACCTCATGGGATTATTTTGAGGTTGGAAGGAGTATGTAAGGCACTTGGTAAGTAACAGAGAAACGTTAGCTCTTACTGCCAATTATTCACACTGTGGAAAACACACTCTCCAATAAGTGGTGTTGGGAAAACTCGATGTCCACATGCGAAAGAATGAAACTGGATCCCTATCTTACACTACTCACAAAAATTAACTCAAAATGTATCAGACTTAAATGTAAAATGTGAAACCACAAAACTCCTAGGAGAAAACATAGGGAAAAAGATCCTTGACATTGGTCTTGGCAATGCTTTCTTGGATGAAACATCAAGAGCACAGGAAACAAAAACTAAAATAAAAAAGTGGGACTACATTAAACTAAAGAGCTTTTGTACAACAAAGGAAACAATCAATCAATTGAAAGGGCAACTTACAGAATGGGATAAAATATGCACAAATGATTTACCTGATAAGAGTAATATCCAATATATTTGAAGACCTCATACCGATTAATAGCAAAATAGCAAATAATCCAATTAAGAATGGGCAAGGGACCTGATAGACATTCATCCAAAGAAGACATACAAAGGGCCAATAGGTACATGAAAAGATGTTCAACATCACTAATCATCAGGGAAATGCAAATAAAACCACAATGAGATACCACCTCATACCTGCTAGGAGGCAATTACCAAAAAGACAAGAGATAACAAATGTTGGCGTAGATGTAGAGAAAAGAGAACCTTTACACACTGTTAGTGGGAATGTAAAAAGTATAGCCACTATAGAAAAGAGTATAGTGGTTCCTCAAAAAATTAAAAATTGAACCATGTGATCCAGCAATCCCACTCTTGGGTATATATCTAGAGAAATGGAATTCAGTTTCTCGAAGATCTAGCTGCACACCCATGTTCATTGCCACATCATTCACAGTGCCAAGATATGGAAACAACCCAAGTGTCCATCAATGGATGAATGGTTAAAGAAGATGTGGTACATATCCAACGGAATACTATTCAACCATGAGAAAGAAGGAAATCCTGCCATGTGGGACAACATGGATGGACCTTGAGGGCATTATGCTAAGTGAGATAAGCCAGAGAGACAAATACTATGTGAAATCACTGCTATGTGGAATCTAAAAAGGTGGCACTCATAAACACAGAGAGGAGAAAAGTGGTTACCAGGGGCTAGGGGATGGGGAAGCAGGGGAGATGTTATCTAAGGACACAAACCTCAACTAGTAGACAAATAAGTTCTGGAGATCTAACGCACAGCATAGTGAACATAGTCAACAATACCGTATTGTGAACTTCAAAGTTTCTGAGAGTCTAGATCTTAATTGTTCTCACCACACACGCACAAAAATGATAATTATGTGACATGATAGATGTGTTCGACAACGGGACAGTAATCATATTGTGATACATAAATGTGTCAAACCAGCCCGTCCTACACGTTAAACTCACACAAAGCTATACGTCAACTGTGTCTCAATAATAAACAAACAAATGTTAGCTATTGCTTCTATTATTATTGGAGAGAGAAAGCAGCATTAGCTCTACACATAGATGTAAAAACACTTAAGGTTAAAAGGATACACACCTCATTGTACTTCCTTGAACAGAACGGGGAACAAATTTTGAGGTCAGAATCAAGATCTGCTGACAGGAAAATAAGGAAGAAAAAATTTGTTCCTTGTCAGTGAAGTTACGCAATCGCTAATACTAGCCAAAATATATGAGCAACTACTCTCTGCCCGGCCCTCTCCACTTTCCTTCAATCACTCCCTTAATCCTTTCACAGCCCTGTGACTTGGGTACTATGATCTCCATTTCACAGATCAGGAGGCCAAATCAAGGCACAAAGAGAGTGTCAGTTAGCCTGAGGTCGTGGAACTGCTAAGTGGCAGAGAGGGAGACCCATAATCTTCCCCACTATGTACTGTGCCCCTCTCAAAGTGACACTTGTCACTCTAGGCCTGGAAAGTTCACAAGTTTCAGGAAAGACAAGGACTTACAGAGGAGCACATGGCCAAAGACATAACTGGTCTGTAGTAGACTCCTGACACGCGTTTTTGTGCGTCAACCGTAACTCCAGTCCAAAACTCTCTTGAGGGAGGTTCTTCAGCTGGCAAAGAAGGAGAAGAAGGCACTGCCCAGAATCTAAGAAGTTCCAGAGCACGAGAAAAAGGTAGTTGCATCAATCAGCATGTCACAAGGCTAAAAATATCTTGTAATATTGCTGGAGATAAGACAGGGAGAAGAGCCCCGATCAAGGGAAAGTGGATCTTGTGCGACCAGAAAGTGAGGGAGTGGGCCTCGATCCAACACAGAGGCAGCAAGAATTGTGGCAAAGGGGATATGGAAAATAAGGTTTTAGAACACACTGGGTTGATCCAGGGAGGGAGAAGGAAACCTTGAGGAATATTGCGAGGACCAGAGTTGCCATCCCTGTAGTTGTCCATATTTTGAAGATGGGGCGTTGGGGTGTTTCTCCAAGAAGGGAAATGGTACAAATAAGTGTAGGTTCCTCCAGGGACTTGAGGGAGCAAGATGTCACCGTTAACCTTTGATAAGAGATTTTTTCCAGTCCAGTTGAAGTCCAGGCCAAGCACCACTGACAACTACAACGGGTTGACCTATATTTCCTAAGAGGAAGAACCTAGCAAAGGATTCTTCAAAAGAGTCAATTTCTCATTTATATATAAATAACAACCCCATCATCTCTCCAGAATATAAACTCTTACTTTCCACTGAAGAAGCACAAACTTGAGTAGACATATTTATCGTTCATGGAACCAGTCCAGGCAATTAGGCACAGAATTGAGAAATGTGGTTCATAATTTTAAATATATGTTCACAGAAAAATATTAAATCTGCCCATTGTAAAATATGTTAAAAGATCCCAGAATTGTTTCAAATCATTGACTCTAGAGCTATACATGCTGACATCTTTAACACAACAATTCATATGAAGTTGAGAACTCTGGCTAGTAGACATGAGAGTAAATTCAGACTACAAAGTGTCCCTCTCTCAATACTTTATAAGATGGACAAAAATTGTAGAGATACAGCAAAACATTAACCATAACATTGAGCTGCAGAGAAACAGCAAATGGTGAAGACTTTTGCCATAAATATCTAAAGAGAATGGCCAAGAGTCTGCAATCCCACCCACCACATGTGTCCACCACCACCCCAACCACTTCCACAGACATTCCTGCAGCCACTGACCCAGGCTGCATCAAGTTTGCCCTCCACTCAGCTCAAGCTATACTCCTGGCCAACAGAACAATGAAGGTTAACCAAAAGCCAAACAAATTCATGTTATCTCTCTTAACAAAATTTGGCAGCAAAAAAAGTGGATGGCTGGAAGTGATATCAGCAATATGGCGGAATGGGATGTTCCTTTTGTCTCTCCCTCTCTGAGTTACGAGTAAAAGGACATTCATTGACCAGTGGAGGATACCAACACAGCATAACAGGATGCCTGAGAGACCCAAGCAGCTATACATCTGAAGGTAGATGAACTGGGTCCCGGAGGAAGCAGCAGAGATAGGTGAGCACTTCCCTACCCCTCTGCACAGCAGCAAGCCAGGTAGTGGGTCCTCACATAGTGGCCAGCCTACTCTAAGAGGAGTCAGGGATAGCCCAGACTGCATGCAAACACTATCCTGGCCTGCGGGAGTGCCCACCGCGCCACCACGGCCCTGCCAGTGGGAACACACCTCCGTGCAACTATAAGGAGAAGTAGTGGTAGCCCTGTGTGCATGTGTGAATGCTTTCCCAGGTGGCAGGAGCACCCACTGAGGCCCTAAAGAGTGGTTCCAGCTCTGACCCCACGAAGAAGCCCCACGCCCCCAGGCACAGTGGCCAGCCTGACTGTAAGCTGAGAGGGTGACAGCCCAGTGAGCACATGAATGCTATCCTGGCCTGAGGGAGGGCCTGTCATGCCCACACAACTTCCAGCAGATGGAGTGGGATCAGAAACACAGTTCTTGCTTCCTTCTAGAGGTAGCAGATGGAATCTGTGACCTGATACTACCACAAATGCACTGGCAAAGGATTAGTTCATCAAACACCATGAAAAACTACAGTAACAATTCAAAGCAGAAGAAAAATGACAATTCTCCAGAAACCAACCCTGAAGTCACAGAAATTTAGAATCTAAATGACAGAGAATTCAAGATAGCTGTCATAAAGAAACTCAACAAGTTACAAGAAAACTCAGAAAGACAGTTCAATGAGCTCAGGAATAAAATTAGTGAGCAGAAGGAATACTTCACTTGGTGTGGGGGCAGGAGATATACAGGAAATCTCTGTACCTTTCCCTCAGTTTTGCTGTGAACCTTAAACTACCCTTAAAAAAATCAGGTCTTAACAAATAAATAAACATAAAATCAGTTACTATACAAAATTTGACTTCTTGAAAAAAAGGATTCTGTATCAGTTTGCTATTTATTATTATCCCTCAGTGTAATTATCCCCCTAAAAGCCTAATAATAAAAGTATAATAAAATATAATAAAAATTTTAAAAAGAGCTGCAACTTGTGTTTCTTTTAGAGGTGAGATTCTAACATGGTCCAGTGTACCAGAACCTAGAAACACCACTGATATGACAGGCCCCAGAACCAGTGGGGTTTGGGTTTTTCACCTACTCTCTGGCAGGCCTTTGTCTAAGGCACATTTGCTAGACTTGCTCACCAGGTCCAATCAGCATAATGACATCGCTAGAAGATATCAAAATAATCAAGAATTTTCCTGACTATTTTAGGGCAGAGAACATTTGAGTTGATGTGGTTCTAAACAAAATAATAAATGACTCTATTGCCCTGCCACTGAAGTCAGCCTGCTTCTGATTTTCTTCTCTCATGGAGATGGGATTGGGAACAGGGGAAGATAGCAATTGTTGTAAACCAGGTGCCCAAGGCTGTGTTGATTTGCTCCAGTAAAGATACCACATCTGGAGAGCAAGTGAAATTCTCATCACTACCTGATTGCGTTTGTAAAAATCACTGGCATTCTCCATGCCCATCTGGCTTTTGCATCAAACAGGTGGGTTAAGTCGGCATGTGATAGGAATCACTACCCTTGTGTCTTTCAAGTCATTGATGGTGAGATTAATCTCTGAAATTCTCCCAGGAATGTGGTATTGCTATTTTGATGGGGGTAGGCTGGAAGTGATATCAGCAATATGGCGGAATGGGATGTTCCCTTTGTCTCTCCCTCTCTGAGTTACGAGTAAAAGGACATTCATTGACCAGTGGAGGATAATAACTTGACCCCACCATAATAACTCTTACTTACGGATCAGGAAACCGATGTGGGAATTCTCCCTGTTACCAATATCTTGACTACTGTACATTGTCCAGACTGTAGAAATAACCACAAAACAAGTGGCTGTCTGACTCCTTTAGCTCTCACTCTGACTGCTGGACCAATGTGTCATTTCAGTTCTCTGTGGATCCCTGCCAGTCCAGAGCCAGGACCTAATAGGCCCTGGAACTCTGGGTATTTCCCTTTCCCCAGTGCACAGTCACCCTATTAAATGTCCTCCGGTCCTTCTGGGAAAGGATTGAGGGGAGATTCTCCGAATGTGCCTGTAGCCCTGTAACAGGATCTTTCTTGAAGGGACCTGGCCTCTATAGATCCCTGCCAGTCAAAACACTCTGATTGTTTAATAAGCATCACCTGAGCCGGCCCTGTGGCCAAGTGGTTAAGTTCACACGCTCCGCTTCGGTGGCCCAGGGTTTCACAAATTCAAATCCTGGGCACAGACATGGCGCCACTTGTCAGGCCACATTGAGGCAGCATCCCACGTGCTACAGCTAGAACGACCCACAACTAAAAATATACAACTGTGTACTGGGGGGATTTGGCAACAAAAAGCAGAAAAAAAAAAAAAAGATTGGCTAGTTGTTAGCTCAGGTGACACTCTTTAAAAATAAAAGGCATCGTCACTTGGCCTCTTCCGCTGCTGGATCTCATTACTTCCACCGAGATAAGAGAAGCCAATTGCAATGCAGCATGTCCCACTGTCATTTCTGACCTATAGAGAACAGCCGCTGAAGAGCTTCGCAAAGTTGCTAGTGCCCAAGACCAGCATTAGCGTGAGGCAGGTGAGGCACCTAGGGCACTCACTCTCAGGCTGGTGCAAGTGTAGGGTTGGCACTTGAGGGTGAGTGCCTCCTTAAATGATGCTCCCTGGCGCCTGCTTGCCTCTTCTTCACTCCAGCCCTGCAGGTACCCTCCTCACCAATGCACGTCTAATTCCTTGGTGATGAGTGCATCCTCTGGGCTTACTCAGGGATTATAGTTAGGCAGTGGTGTCAAAATATGTTGCACCTCATAGCTCTATTCGAATAGTACCACTTCCCTGAGTCTTTGAGTTCCTGCTTCTAAAACAGTGCTTCTCAAATTGTCTTGTGCAATGTGCATATGAATCACACGGAGATCTTGCTAAACTTTTGATTCAGCAGGTCTGGGGCGGAGCCTGAGATTCTGCATTTTAAAGTAGCTTTCAGTGACACTGATGCTGCTGGTCCACAGGCCACACTTTGAGTAGCGAGGCTCTTCCAAATGCCAAGGAAGTTAAGGCATTCCAACTCTAACTATTGACCACGTTGAGCTCAGGTATTCTTAGCCAAATCTAGCAGAGTATTAATACCACTCCCAAGCCAACACGTTCAGTCCCAGCTGAGTGGCAAGGATTTCAGCCAGATCAGGCCTTCTATTTCATCCTCCTTCACTGAACATCTTTAGTACACACTCCCATACTTGCTCCCCAGGCTCTGCCATATGCATCGATGCGGTGCCGGAACGTTTTTGTGTACAAGCCAGCTCCTCCTGGAAGAGGCCTTCACTTCTGCATCTGGGCTACCTTGGGATCTGACTCTTATTAAGGGGTGAGGATGGGTCCTGAGGAAAATCAGCATCAGGTTGTGAGGCAGCCAGTCCAAGTGAAGTCATTCAGTTATTGAAAAGCTTTTTTGCCTGGGAAGGTGGGTTCCCTTAGATACAGTGTGCCTCCCGGTCTAAAGGTATTTGGGGATCCAAAGTTCTCAGCATCTACCCAAATGTCCTTATTCTGTGTCCCAAGGTCTCGCTCCTTCCACACCAGTGCCCTTCCCTGAGTGTGAGAGATCTGATGTGGCTGTAGATTTAACCGGCGTTGAACTCAGCAACCCCATCAATCAGACCCTCAGCTTGGCGCTCAGCCAGAGCTACCTTGAAACCACAGGGGATGAGGGACTCCCCAAAACTGTCAAGGCTTTTGGGTTCTCCATGAATCTTCTCAAGGGGATAATTTTCTCTCAATCTCAATTTTTTCACTGTCTATATTTCCCAGAGCTATCAGAAAAAGCCAGTTTACTCCACCATCTTTATAATTACTATTGTTGCTATAGAAACCAAATGCCACCGTCACTGGATCTCCCAGCGCCTTGCTCTCCACCTTCACTTCATCCTCCGCCACTCCTGATGATAATTATGCCACCGTTTATGTGTTTGTGTGTGTGTGTGTTTAATACCAACCATTACAACCATTAACAGGAAGCCTGAAAGGATACCCACCAAAGTCACGATGGTTTTTGCTGCTGGGGGAGAGGAGAGAAATTGGATAGGAAAAAGAGGAAAAAAAAGGAATTCAAATTTCCCTAAGGTATTTTATTTCTTTTATTAAAAAAAAGCTTGAAGCAAATATGAAAAAATATTGATACTTATAAATCCTACATGGCAAAGATTTATTATATTTTTACTTTTTGTATTTTTCAAATTTCACCCTTCCCCACTCCCCATACATCATTGTTCATTATGATCATGAGGGGCTTATCCCAAGATACAGGTTGATAGGAAACTAAGAAAGTAATTCATGAAACCGTTACATCCACAAGTGAAAACACAAACACGGCAAAATCACATGAGTAAATACCCAAAATTATTACATTGTACAAAATCCAAAAGTCATAAAAAGCAAAAGCTGTCTTTTTTTCATCTATGTTCCCCTGACACTTATTTGCCCTTCCCTAGAGCCAAACACTCTTACCACTTTTTTAGTATACTTCCAAAGATATTTAATGCATTTACAAGCACATACGTACATCAGTTCTAAAACCGAAAGATAAGACATTTTTCCACATGTTGCTTTGTTCACGGTAGAATGTATCTTAAACATGATCTCACATCAATACATACAGAGATCTCTCTTTTTTCATGGCTTCATAGTATCGCAACGTGTTGCTATGCCCTAAGTTAATCAATGGGACCCTTTTGGGTGGGTACTCACTATTTTGCCGTCTTCTGCTATTAGAAATAAAGTGAAATTCAATTATCTTGCAGAAGTCATTTCATCCGTGTTTGAACACGTATGTCAAATAAATTCCTAAAAGAAAAACTGCTAGATAAAGGGATGTGTGCATTTAAAATTTTGATAGGCATTGCCAGATTATTCTCAACAGAAGTTGTACTACTTTATGGCAATGTATGAAGGTGCTTCTCCCTTGCCGAAGAGTAAACTCATTGTTTGAATTAAATCTAATTGTCAATCTAATACGTGAAAAAGAGTGAAGTCTTGTTGTAGTTTTTAGTTGATACTTCTATATCATGACTGAAGTTTCCATACGTTTAAGAACTATTTTAAATTCCTTTTCTGTGTTCTTCTGTCTGTTTTTCTTTGGGGGCCTCAGAATTTCTCTCTTTGATTTGTCAAAACTTTTTAAAAATGAGGAGTTAACTATTTGTCTCTGATTTTTGTTGCAAATATGTTCCCAGTGTGTTTTTTTTCTTGACCTTTTCATGGTGTTTTTGCTACAAAGATAATTTTGTTTAAAATAGTTAATATTTTCTTTCATGGTTTCCAATTGGGGGCCATCTTTAGGCCTTCCTTATACTGAGATTATAAGAATAAATGTCCTACTTTTTCTCCATGTACTTGCATAATTCCATATTTTTACATTTAAGTATTGGATCCACTTGGAATTTATTTTGGTGTCAAATGTGATGTATTGTCCAAGCATTTTTTTGTTTTTGTTTTTGTTTCAGACAGGTACCCAAGTCATTCAACATCATTTATTGAATAATCTATCTTTTCCCAACTAATCTGAATGCCACCTTTAACATATGCTACATTCTCACATATATTTGAACTTATTTTTGAACATTCTAGTCTGTTCCATTGACCTGCCACACAGTAGAACCACAGTTTTAATTATTGCAGCTTCATAATGTTTTAATATTTAGTAATGCTCATTATCCTTGGTTTCTTCTTTTTCGATTTTTCCTGAATGTTCTTGCTTTTTATTTTTCAATAAACTTTTAAATAATTTTGATGCTTTGGGGAAAGATCTGTTGGTATTTTTATTGGGATTACATTGAATTTATAGATAATTTAGTGAAAATGGATTTTTTATGATTTTAAGTCTTCTTATTCAAAAACAGCTATCTATCTCTTCAAGTTCTCTTTTGTGTTCTTCAGTTTCACTTTATGATTCTATTCATACGGAGCTTGTACACTCATTGTTCAGTTATTCTTAATTATCTTATCTTTTTTGTTGGAATTATAGTAGGGCTTTTTTTTCTTTCGTTATATCTTCTAAGTAGATGTTGTTTGCATATAGGAAGGCTGTTGAATTATCTGGCAATTAGAAAATAATACATACAGATTAACCTTATGTTCTACCAATTTATTTGTTTGCTCTTCTTTCTTGAAACCACTACTTTCTCCTCAGTTCATTTTTCTCTCACTGGAGTACATTATTCAGTTATTCTTTCAGGGATGGGCTATGATCGATAAAAAAAAAAATCCCAAGTTGTTGCAAGTCTGAAAATTTATTTATTTTGCCCTCAACCTTGAATGATAGAGTGAGGAGAGAAGTCTAGACACAAAGTTGTTTTTCCTCAGCAGTTTGAACGTAGTGCCCATCTTCCTCTTGCATCCAATCTTGCCAATGAAATAGATATTGTCAAATTCATCCTTCTTTTCATAGATTACCTAACGTTTTTTCTCTTTAGGATTAAAGAAATCTTTAATGTTCTGAATCTTGACTATAATGTGTTACGTGTTTGACTTATATATTCTACCCACTATTCTGGAAACTCTTTTAGTCTAAGGAAGTGTGGTGGTGGCAATTTTGCCCCTCAGGGGACATTTGGCAATGTCTGAAGACATTTTTGCTTGTCACAACTGGGGAGGCGGGTATTTGCTGTTAAACATCCTATAATACCCAGGAAAGCCCCTCACACGAAGAATTATCCAGCCCAAACTGTCAATAGTGCTAACACTGCGAAACCCTGAGGTGTGGGCATTTCAGTTCTAGGCCTTGGTCTGGCCAAGCGGGGGCAAAATGCCTTTGGCCTCAGCTTCAAGGCAACAATTTCTAGCTAGGGGATGCACTCCTGGCTTTGCAACAGCGGCCGTCCTGACCTTGCGGTGGCAGCAGCCTCCATTTATGACTATGGTTTACCCTACTCTTTTCTACTCACGCAAATGGCTCACAGTTTTTAGTCCATAGAGAGGTACTTTTCTTGTTTTTGAATATGGCTATGTATACAGTAATGTTTTAAAATATATTTTCACTATTTCTATGAATTTTGTTTTGAAAGAGAGAGATTTCAACATGTGACCTTCAAGGTCTTCATACAAAGGCACAAAGTCTGTTAAATTAATTCTAGCAATACCGAAAGAAGAAGGAAGCAACAAATCACCCATAATCCCAGAAACCAGAAACGTTCAAAGTTAACAATATTCCAGAGAGCTGTTTTTTTAATTTATCAGATAAAGTATGAGAACAGCTAGAAGGAATTAATTATATTAAATGGAATGATATTATACATACTATTTAAAAATTATTTTTTATATTTATTTTGCTTAAACTTAACTGAAGAAAAAGCAACTAATAAACCTGAAGAGCTGAACTACTGAATATATTTCTTTAACCCAGGAACTTTTAGTTATTGAAAGATTTATCCAATATTAAAATAACTAAGTTGCAAAAAACACTAAAATGTTTGGAATCATTTTTAAAGTTATTTTGAAATCTCTATTAGCATTGCCCAACTCCTTGCCATGAAAGATGACATTAGCACTCAAACTTCCTCACTCCTTAACTTTTGTAATTACTGTAAAGGGCATCTGTTGTTTTGATCTACCAAACATCCTCTCACCCTACTTTAGTAACTGATATTCTTTTGAGGAACTAGTCTATCCACTTTAAATCAAGCCTTGGGAGATTTTCAACCAAGGGGCTTTATCTATGCTAGCTAAGAGTTGAGTACAGTATCCAATGTAGGCAAATACAACTCTCTCACAGTAATTTGACTTTCATAAACCAAGTAAAGAAAATGACTGGAGCCAGTTCACACCTGCCATCTAGATCCTTGGAGCTTCCTAGGTCCTTATCTTCTTTAAAGCCTATTTGGTCAGATTGTCTTTTGATTCTGTGAGTGGTCTCCCCTCATGATTCCAGTGAATTCTTTTTCTGTTGCTTGTTTGTTTAAATTATCCAGAGGCTGCTTTTACTGATTAAAAAAAATCTATCTGATATAAAAATATTTTTACTTTGTCAAGGTTTCTAACATCCTCTTCTGTAATCATAATTCCTATATATCTTAATTATATACCTATGAACAAGTTTAAAGTCCAATTAACATTATCTTTTATTTTCACATATGCTTGCTTAGCTGGATTTTCTCACTGAGTAATTTTTCTTCAAAAATGATTCATGGGTCCTGTATTTATAGAATTTTTTATGTTCAAAAACATCCATGAGTTGCCTTTGTACTAGAACAATATTTTGGCTAGGTTTAATTTTTTTAGGTCAAAATTTCTTTCCCTAAGAACTATATATATATATATATTGCTTCATTGTCTTCTTAGATGCTTCTAGTCAAGGTGGAATAACAGGGACCATATTTACCCTCCCTTCCGAAACAAGTGCAAAATCAGACAGAAACAACAGGTCTCAAGACATTGGAAACTGGTCAGTGAAGGACTGTGATCCCTGAAATAGAAGAAACTTACAAGGTGATCACTATCATTGTCCCAGCTCACTGCCTGTAGGAAGTTTATAGGCTGCAGTTCAGAGAGGAAAAACTCAGGTACAGTTTGGCAATCTCCATGAGGTGAACATACAGAGTTGTGACTGTAGGGAGGCCAAGGAAGCTAGAGTTTATAGGACAGAATACCAAAGAAGAGAGAGCTTCACAGAGAGGAAATTCTAAAACCTGCAAAGCGTTCCCTTTGAGTACTCAACTGAGAACTTATCAGCTCATGGCTGTAAGGAAACACTTGAGGATGGAGACTCACCCAAAAGTTTAGAGAGAACAATCCTTGGAACTCATATACGCCAGAAATAGTCTGTTCCCACCAACCAGAGGGAAAACATCAAAATTCACAAAGCATTAGGTAGAATACTCAGAAAAAATTTGCCTCAGTAGGTGCAACAAGTTAACCCTAAACTAAGTGCTATCCTGGTCCTATACAACAAAGCTTAAAAACAAGATCCAAAAGGATCAAACTATTTCCCAGTAACTTAACCATATCTCAGAACAAAGCTCAAAAGTACTTATAAGAATACAAAAACATTCAGCAACCATCATGGTAAAACTCACAATGTCTAACGTCTAATAAAAAACTACCATGTATGCAAAGAAGCTGGAAAATACCAAACATAAAGGGGAAAAAATCATTTGAAATTTACTCAGAACTAATACAGATAATATAATTGATAAACCATAACATTAAAATAGACATTATAATAGTATTCCATTTCTTTAAGAAGCTACAAGAAAGATTGAATATGTTAAATAGAATCATGGAAAATATTTTAAAAGGATCCAAATCAAGCTTCTAGAGAAAGACTAGAAGATGAAACAATGTCTGAGCTGGAAAATCCACTGAATGAGCTTAATGGCATATTAGACATTGCATGCAGAAGAAAAGATTGGGGAACTTGAAGACATAGCAACAGAAACAACCTGATATAAAACACAAAGAAAAAAATTTAAAGTACAGAGCGCTAGTGAGTTGTGTAACAAAGCCAAGTGGCCTAATACACATATAACTGGAGTACCTGAGGAGAGGACGGCATATAGAAAATATATTGGAAGAGATAATGGCTGAAAAATTTCCAAATTTGGTGAAAACTATCAACCCATAGATCCAAGAAGCTCTCAACAAACCTCAAGCACAAGAAATTTTTTCAGTTACCAAAGGTCATCATAATTAAATTGCTTAAACCAATAATAAAGAAAAATCTAAAAAGCAGACAGAGAAAAATGACACATTATGTACAAAGGAACAAAGATAAGGATGACAGCAGATTTATCACTGGAAATGATGCAAGATAGAAGACAATAAAGCAACAAATATAAATTATTGAAAGACTAAACTACCAACCTAGTTCTCTACCCAGCAAAGCTATCTTTCAAAAACAGAAGTGAGAGGCCAGCCTGGTGGTGCAGTCGTCAAGTTTCCTTGTTCTGCTTCAGCAGCCCAGGGTTCACAAGTTTGGATCCCAGGCATGGACCTACATACCACTCATCAAGCCATGCTGTGACAGGCATCCCACATATAAAGTAGAGGAAGATGGGCACAGATGTTAGCTCAGGGACAATCTTCCTCAAGCAGAAAGAGGAAGATTGGCAACAGATGTCAGCTCAAGGCCAATCCTCCTCTTCAGAAAAAAAAGAAGTGAAATAAAGACTTTTTTCATAATTTCAGATTTTCAAAATCTGAACAACTTAATCATCAGCAGACCTACACGATAAGAAGTGTTAAAGAAATTCCTTTGAACAGTAGGAAAATGATGCAAGATGAAAATCCAGATTTACACAAAGGAATAAAAATCACCAGAAATGGTAACTGCATAGGTAAGGATAAAGAATTTTCTTCATATTATTTAAACCTCTTTAAAAGATAAGTGGCTGTTTAAAGCAAAAATAATATCAACATATTAGGGGATTTATAACATATATTGAAGTAAAATGTATCTCAACAATAGCACAAAGTCTTGAAAAGGAGAAATGGAAGAATACTTTTCTAAGGACCTTATATGATACATGAAATGGTAAATATCACTTGAAGATAGACTGTGATAAGGTTACATACATATACCATAAACCATCGAGCTACCACTAAGATAGCAAAACAAAGAGTTACAACTAATAAGCCAGTAAAGGAGATAAAATGTAATCATTAAAAGATGCAGAAGTAAATCAAAAGGATGCAGAAAAAAGGAAAAGGGGAAATAAAGAATATAGATGGGGAAATAGAAAAAAATAGCAATAGGCTATTGGGAATTGGGTCTTCAATTTCTGGTTGCTTCTAACTTATTTTCTTCTGTAACATTTCACAATCTGTTTCCTTAGCGATACCCTTCTTCAACTCTTTTGGCTGCTTTATCATTTTGTCTTTCAACTCTTGTTTTATTGAATTTATGGACTTTTCAAATTCTTCTGTACCATGAGACATGTGGGAGTTTACTTTTGTCTCTGGAGTTATCCTTCCTTTCAGGATAGGTTCTTCATCTGGTTCATAGCAGGTTTCTTTTTCACATTTTTCCCTGTTATCTTTCTGCCTAGTTATCATGCCATTTATCTTTCTAATGCTTAATAAGAGCAGCTCAGTATAGTCTTTCCATGTGCTTTAAGATGGTATGAGAGGACTCTCTTTGACAACTTCCTTTTATAAAGTAGAGCTTGTTTGTCTTCCTTTCCAATGTATAGGTGGAGACCTGGATGGCGTCTTCCATCTACTTTTCTGTAGCCTGGTCTGTTCTCGTTATTTGAAGCCCTCGCTGTTAACCTGGCTTGTGCTCTTGATCGTTGCCTATGAGATTCCATTAACTCCACTGTAGTGGGGAGCTCTACCTTATTCCTATGTGCTTTGCCTCCTTTATTGAAGTCACATGAAACCCTAGAAAATACTTCCTAGCCCTATAGAAAGTCCTCAGGGAAAATCAGGGGCTTCTACTCTTGAGGGTCCCCTAATGTTGTTCCCCTGAGCTGCCTATTCAATGCCTCAGCTGCCACTCTTCAAATTTATCATATTCATGAGAATTCTGGTTTTCCTTCTTTCATGAACCTGCTTTACTCAGTTCTGCTTTGGGCAGGTGAGACAGTAGCTATGCCTTTATATAAAACTTTGTTATTCTATTTTTTACGTCCAAATACATCTATAGGATGTTTATGGCATGAGGTTGGGCTCCATTCTTACTGATAAACTTGTGGCTGTAGTTTTACTAATTTTGCGTATTCTTTTAGGTTTTGGGAAAGGGAAAGTCTATGATCTGGATTCATTCAGGTCTTTATTGAGAATTGCCAATTTTTTTTTAATTTTCACTAAAATTCTATACAAAGCATTGACAATTGATATTTTGTACCAAGGTGCAGACTCCTGGATACAGAAAATAGGTACTGAATGAAAAATTGTTAGTAAGTTGAAAATATCAAACTCTGTCCACTTGCCTTCCTCCATTTTATTGACAATAGAGCACTAAATGAATTGCCAATTTTGATATTAATCATTTTATTTTAAATCTCTCTCTCTATACTATCCTAGAGTAAGTGATTTGCAATATATTCCAAGTTAGCTGTAAATCATTTCACAATAGATTAATTCCATGCTTTCCCATGGGCATGTCTTAAAATTTTAAAAGTTAAGTTCTGATATTGTAACCAGCGGCCAGAAATAATCAATTCTAGGTTCAATTTCATACGTCTTACAATGAGATTTAAATTTCCCTCTTCTTAGGGAATAGCGGCGTCTTCCTGTATTCAAGAGAGAATTAACTCTTCAAATTTTTTTAGTTTCTGTCCCTCAGAAAAGAGAGATTTGTTGGGTTTACATACTGGGAGGATTTCTGAGAGACCTATTACACACAAGGAGTTTGCGCTTGTGCAGCAATAGCCTTTGAGAGACTCCAGGAAATCTGAAGACTCAGCAGAACAAAGAGTGGATTTACTTCACCATTTCATTGGTTATTAAATTAAACGAAAAACAAAATGTAACCTTTGAATCTAGTACATTCATCCTCTTGGGGACCCCCTCATTTTAAAATTAGTGAACAAAACGCAATATGTCTCCCTGGGGGACTGTGGCAAGCTTACCTTCGTATAATAACCTAAGACTCTCCACAGGAATAATATTAAAGCAGAATTAAAGAGCCAAGATTCCAAATAACCAAAAGGCACACATAAAGTATTTTAAAACATAGTGATCAAAAATACTAATGCCATTAAAATAAAAAAATGGAAAACAATAAAGTAATGTAATGTGGTCTTACAAAAAAATTATACTTTGCACCATTTGATCTTAGATTTTGAAACAGGTCACAACCATTCTTGCCCATAAAAGGCCAGAAACTCTACAGCTCTCCACCCTTCATCCTCTCCCAGGACATCACACCCACGCATTTTTGCAATGTGACTGTGTTAAAACTAACGAACCTATCTGAGTCTGCCTGGCACTCTTGGCTCAAAGATTTTCTCATGATTTCTTCCCTCACTGAGAGCTTCCTTGACCACCCTGAATAACCCCTCCCTCTATCTACCTATCTACCTACCTACCTACACACACACACACACACACACAATCTCTGCATCTCAGGGCCTCTAATTACTACTCGGATGTCCCTATTACTATCTAAAATTTCCTGTATTTGTTTACTTGTCTGTGATCTGTCTCTACCCCAAAGAAGGAATTTAGTCAGTCTTGTTTGCTATCCCCAACCCCCAGCACCTAGAAGAGGACACGGCTCACAATGAGTGCTCATTAAATATTTGATGATTAAATGGTTAGACCCAATAGTTTCACAGTTAACTAGAGATGAGAGCTACCTAATTGTTTCTTAGACTGAGATCTTCCTGTCAGATAGAAACCTTCAGAATATACAGGTGTTTCTTTGCCCTGGAAGCCAGACAGAGCAGAAGATTGTAGAAAACGGCTGACTCAGCTGCGCTTGGATTAATACCAAACACGATGTTTCTTTCCAGGCCTGAAAATCGACGGACACTGTCCAGCACAATATGATTGCCCGTGATGTCTGACGCATCCTTGATCCGTACTACCAGATCAGATTCCTCATCGAGCTGAGACATTCTTCTCCTCCTCATTGCTCTTAGAAGCTTATCTTTATATTTTTCCACTTCACTTGCTTTGCTGAAAAGCACAGCAATATCCTTGGGGGAATAACCACTCCTCAAGAGAAACTGGCACTTCTCTGCTACCCGGACCACCATCTCCTCCAGGTCTGAGCACTCCATATTCTCGAAGTTTCCTGGAACACCCTGAGCCCACTGAGCTTCATGGACCATCTCCAGGCACCCAGCGGGGATGTTGGGTGGAGGTTTTTCTTTGACCTCCTGCATTACCTCTTGTAGGTAGTTGGCTATTGGGTCTGCATTGCGGACCACTCTGGTGAGCTCTTCTTTTGGATCTTGGTCTAAGAGAGGGGGGAGGCCATTGCAACTCAAGTGGCTGGTCTGAAAGTAGTCCAGAAAGATCCAGAGAATTCCTGGGCAATCCTTTTCTCTCTGAGTGATGGTTCTTGCCTTCTCATACCAATCCCCGTCTTCGGTGCGGAAATTCTGAGCTTCATCAATGATGATGTGTTGAATGTTTTCAAAGTTATTTTTCATGAAGGTTTTCCGGGTCACTGCCTGGCAGACATTTTTCTCGCTGAAAATGTAAGAAATACAGTCAAGTTTCCCGAATCAAACAAAAGACACTAATTCTGCTCTTAAACTCCTCTGGAAACAGTAAATATAATATGACTCTTAGCATGTAAACTTAAAGCCACACATCAGTCAAAGTTACTCAAGAAAAGAAAGTGAATATAGTTAGGCTGCGTACCTCACAAACTTCCTCAGAGGCTGGTTCTCACAGACGTAGAGAATGTCATCTGGTTGACAGTGAAACACATTCCTGACCTTCTCCATGATCCTAAGAGCCAGGATGGTCTTCCCTGATCCAGGTAAGCCATGAACAAACAGCTCTCTGGTCTTGCGAAGGTTCTTTGAAAGCAACTCGTACTGTTTATCTGTGAGTAGGTTCAAAACCTCAGAGCCCAGCTCTTCACTTAAGAAAGATCTGAAGCCAAGCAGGACTATCACAAGGGACTGTAACAGAGTTTCCATGTGCTGGATGGTCGTAAGGTTGTAGGACTCGGGGTAAATTTGCAAATCAGAACCATGAAGGGTTTTTGCAGTTCTGTCAGGATTCAACAGGAAGACCAAGGGAGTGATGCACAGTTTCCCAGTGTAGCCACCTCTGTTCACCAGCTTCAGCTTTAAGGAACGGGCGAGTCTCATAGAATAGTCCTTCCAGCACGCATCCCACTCACCGAGGATGGTGTAGAGGAGTGGGATGTTGTTCTGGGAAAGCAGAAGAGCATCGCAGATTACTCCCTGCTTCTCTTGCAGACCCAAGTCCACAGCCCAGCTGCGAGAAAAAATCAAGACTCCTCGAGAAACAGAGCGCATTTCTCTATTGATTAAGTCTCTCAGTCCTTTATGTTGTGAGATCAGCTCCTTGTAGAGGGTGTCTGGAATATATGACACTCTGTCTGGAAATACTAGACAGGGAAAGAATTGGAATGAATTAGAGAATCCTCAGACACACTAGTAATCATCTTTATGTGTAAAACATTTGGGTCCCACCATGTGTCAGCCCTAGGTTATGCATTAGTAACAAAAAGATAAAATAATTCCCAGTCCGATGGAGCTGATAACTGATTGGCATAAACAGAGACGAACAATAATTATGACACAAAGTGATAAATGCAATGGGAAAGAAGTGCACAAAGCGTTATGTGAACACCAAGGAGAGGTACGGCTTAAGAAAGAAGAAAATATGAAAGTGTTTATGAAGAAGGAGACACTTGAGCTGCTTCTTAAAGGATGACTATGAGTTAGCCAGTAGAAGGATGGGGGAGTAGAGAGATAGGCAAAATGGGATTCATGAGTAAAGCACAAAGAGACAAGATATAGCAAGGTCCATTCAGGCAACTCCAGGCAGTGTGCGTTGCTGACGTCTAAGGTGAGAGGCAAAGAGGTGGAGACGACGGTGGGGAGGAAGCCATTGTAGTGCCATCTTAACACCTGGCAATGCTGACTATAATGAACAATACTGCATTAGGTACTTGAAAGTTGCTAAGAGAGATCTTAAATGTTCACACCACACGTACCCAGACCAATGGTAATTATGTGAATTGTTGGATATGTTAATTAATCTTATTGTGGTCATCATTTCACAATATATACATGTATGAAATCATCATGTTGTACACCTTATATGTGATGTTATATGTCAATTATATCTCCATAAAGCTGGGGGGAAAGAACACCTGGCAAAGGATGTATACTATATGATTTCGCCTACATGACATTCTGTGCAAGGCAAAAGTATAGGAATGGAGAACAGATCAATGGCTGCTAGGGGCTAGGAACTGAAGAGCTTGACTGCAAAGGGGCAGCATGAAGGAGCCTTTTTTGGGTGATGTAATTGTTCTCTCTCTTGACTGTGGCGGTGGTTATGTGAATCTCTACATGTTTAAAAACGCTTGGAACGGTATAACAAAAGAAATTCCATTTTACAGATGTAAATTTTAAAAACTAATTTTTAAAAGTGCTTTTTAAAAACGTTTTGGCTTTTTATATATGTATATAAAAGGTCCTTAAACCTTTGGAGATGACAAGCCCAAATCTGGAATCTAATCAAAGCTATGAACCCTCTCCCCAGAAGATAATCAAATACACACAAAATTCGAATTTTGAAGTGAAGGTAGAGGGAAGACACAAGGATGAATGCAGATTTCTGTGCTTGGCTGGATGGAGAATGGACTCTCTAACTGATAGAGGCAACGTGGAAGAAAGAGCAGAAAAAGAATACAGGATGCAGAGCAATAGGCAGGATATACAGAAGAAACTGAAGATTGTCAAAGTAGGAGATGGATTTTGGAAATGCTCAGTTTGGAATACCTGTGGTACACTGAGCTGTCCAGCAAGCAATGGGACACACCAGTAAAGTTTGTCTGGGCTCAGAGAAATACTAGAGATATTTTCCACAAAAGTAGACTAAACTAAGGACACCTCCTACTACTATTTTGATTTAACATCATTCTGGAATTATTGGCCAATGGACTAAAACAAGTAAAAGAAATAAAGTGTATAAGTATAGGAACGGTTTGTTCAAAATTACCTTTGATATTGCATTAATAAGATTATTAAGTAAAATGTTTAGAAATGGTATAATGTACATTTTAAAACCTGCATGCCAGCAATTCATAATCAGAAATTATCATATAAAGATCCCATTCTAGGAATAAAATTTAACATAGATAGTAACAATATGCATAAAACTTTGAAACAATTGAGAGAGACACCATATTTCACTGATTATATGTACTTCAATGTCTCTGAAATCAAGATACATCATATAGTTTAAGTGGCATTATTTTCTCTTTCAATGGTAAATAAATAGTAGTGCAACATTTTTTCCTTCAGTTTGATGAAATATGGTAAAAGAAGACTTGGATAAATGGCCAAACATTTCATGTTCAACTATAAAAAAAAAATTCACTGTTGTAAAAATGACAATTCTTTCCCAGTTTATCAATTTCATGTAACTGTCATAAAAAATAATCCTATATTGTCCTTTTCTTTTTGGTAGAACAAAATGATTCTAAGCTTCTTCTAGAAGAGAAATGCCGTGATACCATTTGAGGAAAGTGTATTCTGGTATATGTTTTGAATTACAATTTGGCAACATTCACCTAAATTTACAAGCAATGTTACTACTTGGAATTTAACCTTAAGGAACACCTCAAGGTACTTGTTGAAAACGTATATTGTAGCACTTTTTAAAATAGAAAAAAATTAGATAGCATCTAAAATTCCATCAAAAAAGGGACTGGTTAAAGAAATGATAGCAGGGGTCTTTGAAAAGTTCTTATTTCTTGACCTGGGTGGTGGTTACACAGGTTTCACTGCGTAATTACTTATTAAATTATATCTTCATTCTATGTGCTTGCTGTTTGTGTTACATATTTTGTAATAAAAATAGCCAAAATTAACAACATCCCTGTTTAGGAATACTATGAAATACTAGACAATCAATAAAAGAATTGAGTAAATCTATGAGCAAGTTTGTAACAAGAGGTACACACACATTACTCAGATTTGGTCCTGTGCTTGCACAGCTGTCGTGCCTTCATTTGTACTGCTAAATAATATTCCATTATGTAAATAAACTGCAATATATTTAGCCATTGTTGTGACAACAGATAATGTGGTTGTTTCCTGTTTGGGGCTATTACAAATAGTGAATCTATGAGCTCTCATGGGCATATCTCCAATGATATATGTCTCCTGAGGCACGTGTACACATTTTTCCCTAGAAACTAGAAAGAACCGCTAAATGCTAGAGTATGCAGATGACCAACTATCCAAGGTAATGCCAGATTTGTTTTCCAAAGGGATTAGGGCAACTTAATTCCCAGCAGCAATGTTCAGAAGATCTTGATTACCCAAAACCTCCCCAACACCTGACTGTCAGTTAAATGGGATAAGATGGTATCGACTTATGGTTTTGATTTGCACTTCACTCATCACTGATGGGTTGAGCATCTTTCCATGAGTTTATTGGACATACGTGTTTCCTTTTCTAAGAAATACATCTTTATAACTATTGCCCATTTTTCTACTGGGTTGTTTGTCCTTTTAAAAATTGTGTAAGTTATTATATATATTCTAGATACCAATCCTTTGTCAGCTACATGGATTGCAAATATCTTCTTCAAATTTGTAGTTAAATCTTTTCACTCTCTTTAAGGTATTTCGGAGGAACAGAAGTTCTTAATTTTAATGTAGTGAAATTTAGCAATCTTTTTGTTTAAATTTAATACTTTCGTATCCAGTTTAGGAAATCCTTTCTTACCTTAATAACATAAAATTATTCACGTACATTTTCTACCAAAAGTTTGAAAGGTTTGTTTCTGACATTTAAAGTCCTTAGACCTTCTGAAATTGATTTTTGTATAATATAAAATAGGAGTCCAGTTTTATTTTTTTTTTCCATATGGATAAACAACCAACACGTGCCAAAGCAACCAGAGATGACAAATTACCTGGAAAGTAACGTTTTTGCTGTTCTTCCAGACATTCCAAATTCTTATGAATGCACACGCTCCTGCTGCAGGGTGTGGTGGATGACAAACTCAGCGCAAGGACCATCTCAGAAAACCCGGACAGATCTTAGAAACAAGAACCAAGGGTTCAATATGCAAAAAGGCAGACGCCAACTCACAGCTGAGCTGTGCTGCAAAGCCTTTCACTAAGTTTTGGAACTCAAAGCCGTGGCCCACAGCTATTTGTGTTCACATCCTAAGTCAGCTCAGGAAAGCCTACGGATGTCTTGGGGGGGAAAACCGGTTTAGAGCAACAGTTTTTAGTTTTTAATTTTATTATATTGAAGCAAGCTATTTTTACATTTTTAGAATGTTTATATTTTTTAAAAAATATGATTAGAAGATATGAAGGTCAATGGATATAAATTTCTGAGGAGATTCTGAAATGGACTTTGTTTTTCTGGACTTCTGAAGAAGTCACCATTGATTTTCTTTTGCCTAATTTCATCTTGAGCTTTCCTTTTCCACGGTGGATGCATGTCACCAACACTACCCTTTGGCTTATCAGTCACAATTAGCATCACATGCTGGCTCTCATCAGGAAAAGTGAGAAAGGAGAGGGACAGCCCTGTCATGTTTGGGCTCAAAAAGGAAAGTGGGGCAGTGAGAAAGGGAGAATATTTAATTCAGGGAACCATGCACAAATGGGAAGGCAGGGGAAAGCGACAGTAAGTTAAAGAGCAAACATATGTACGTGTGAAAAAGGAATTTCCTGAATAATTAAATGTGAGTTCATGATCAAAAAGAAGAAGAGACTTGAATATGAACTCAACAAAGGATGTGAAGGGGCCAGCCCAGTAGCATAGTGGTTAAGTTCGCATTGCTCCACTTTGGTAGCCCAGGGTTCGCACGTTTGGATCCCAGGTGCAGACCTGCCTACCGCTCATCAAGCCATGCTGTGGCAGCATCCCACATCCAAACTGGAGGAAGATTGGCATAGATGTTAGCTCAGCGACAATCTTCCTCAAGCAAAAAGAGGAAGATTGGCAACAGATGTTAGCTCAGGGCCAATCTTCCTCAAAAAAAAAAAGAGAGAGAAAGGATGTGAAATAGAAATTACTAGGTCAGACAGCCCGCTGCACCAACCTCTAGTGGGTTTACTAGCCCAGGACATCTGTTTGTTGAATGCAGGCTGTTCAAGATGGGCAGAGAAAAAAAGGGCAATGACTCACCAACTGTATCTATAGGAATTAATAAATTGGGCATCTGCAACTCTGAAAGTACCTCTCTTTCCCCAGATTCTAAAATAATACCTCTCTTTCCTCCCTCCCCACCTCCCCTGCCCCAGCAAACATTACAATCATTGTTGATTCTGCTCTCAGACCTGGGTCAGCTTCTGTCATCCAGGCCACCCATTCCTTTGTGCTCAGCTGTCTCACACAATTGTTCTTCACCTGCCAGGAACTAGGTATTTTGGCAAACACTGCACAGCAGAACGGTTCCACTTTGACCGCACAGACATATCCGTGGAGGGCGCACTGATTGTGTACTTCGAGGAATTTGACGGCATATTTTATCTCATGTCTCCGTGTACAGAAGTGGTGGACAGGTAATTTCTTAATACAGCGATCAATGGAAGCCTTCAAGGCCGTAAGATCCATTCTCTCTTTTTTACTTCCAATGACTTGAAGGGTCTCATCGTGCACACCGAAAAATACAAATCCTCCTTCAGTGTTTGCGAATGCAGAAACACAGCTGGGGAGACTCTCTTTAAAGCATCGCGACACGTCTGTTGAGAACATTTTAAATTCGACATGCTTGGACGTAGTAAAGTTGAGCTTTTCCAAGTACTGAAGGTGAGCTCTAGCAAACAGAGCAGCAGCTGAGGCCTTTATGTTACCTTCATTTTGGACACCAACCCCAACGTTCCGTGGACTTAAACTGGAATCATTAATATTCATGACAGTCTGAGTCTTCTCTCTGAGGAACGCCAGTGCTTCGTGAGAACTCATGACATCAGTAGATGTTCTATATCTGTGGTACAAGTTGGAGCACAAGGTAGCGAGCCGTACGCCAGAGGCCTCTGCATTCCATGATTTCACAAAAATCAAAAAGAGGTCTCCTTGCTGCATCTCATCTAAATAGCCGTTGAAAATTGATGGTAGATGCAACCCTACTCCATGAATTTCATAATTGTACTCTTTGTTCTCAATCTCAGCTTTGACCACTCCCCCACCAGAATTCAGTAGGGCACATATCGCATGCAAGATGATTTCATTCTGTTTTTCCCGCAGTTGAGGGTACATTTCACTCCTTTGCTTATTCCCGAGGACGACTTTTCCTGCATTTAAAACACACTCAGCAAAGTTTGTTTCCAAATCAATCTTGAGACTCATCTTCTCGGCACTTGTCCTAGTCTTACCCTGAAATGTCCTCCTAAAAAAATCAGAAAGAGCCATTAGAGTAGGACAAGAATAGGGGTGGTGGGAAAATCGACAATTTGAGGCCACTCTTCTGAAGTTAGTCACTTTATTTATTCCCACAGGGCTTGAGGCCAGATTGATGCCTGAATTAGGGGTGTAGGACAGGCTGAGGAGATAAGTCTGCTGGAAGCCCACCAGAGAAATGATCAAGAGGCTATTTTTATGCTGTGATTTTAGTAACCATTTCTCCCAGTTCTCTGAGTGGCAAGGTCTCTTGGGTCACCTGCAGAAAATAGGAAATTTTACAAAGACACACATGGACTGGAGCTGGAATGTAACTGGAAAGCTTTCGTGGTCAGAGGTATCTCTGGGGTGTACTGTGTATTGTTTTTCTTGGTGTTTTGTCTTTCTCCTCTCACTGAGACCTGGGCAATTCTCACATTGCCCAGTTTATAACCCAGTTTTGGGAAGGAGAAAATCTGATTGAGTTGGTAATTTATCATTGTTGCTATGGAACAGATCCTTTAGCATCCCCTGGTCCAAGAAGTTCCTATCTTGTCAAAACATATTTATGTATGTTATATACTTTTATATATAATATATATTCTCTTTCTATAGTAAAGTATCTTTTTATGTATAATTACAATTATATACTATATATTTTTGTATATAATTTGTTTGGAATTACAAATTATTGACTATTTGTTTGGAACAACCAGGCTGGTAGGTTGAGGTGGGCTTTTGACATTTCCTAAACCTAACTGACAACAAGGAATCTTAGAAAGAGGGAAAACTGAATGAGAGTGTGCAGACACACCATCTTTGCAACCACACTGCAGGACTGAAGATCAGGCATGCGTGATACACATCTCTGCAGCTGCCAATCTTGGACCAATCAGGCAGTTGAGGAAGAAGAAAGAGCAACTAAACCAACTCACACATAATTACAAAACCCTCTACCACCAGAGACTTCACTGTGAACCAAGAAGATGTCATGCTATCTGGACAATGTCCTGGCCCTGCCCCGTGCATTTCCATCCTCAAAAACCTAGATGCAGACCCACAGCCAACATCATATTGAATGGCGAAAAACTGAAAGCCATCGCTCTGAGAACAGGAACAAGACAAAGTGCCCACTCTTGCCACTACTACTCAACATGGTGCTGGAGGTTTTGGCCACAGCAATTAGGCAAGAAAAAGAAATAAAAGATATCCAAATTGGAAAGGAAGAAGTAAAATTCTCACTGTTTGCAGATGACATGATTCTACATACAGAAAACCCTAAAGAATCCACTAGAAAACTATTAGAAATAATCAACAACTACAGCAAAGTTGCAGGGTACAAAATCAACTTACAAAAATCAGTTGCACTTCTATACACTAATAATGAACTAGAAGAAAGAGAAATCAAGACTACAATCCCATTTACAACTGCAACAACAACAACAAAATATCTAGGAACAAATTTAACCAAGGAGGTAAAAAACCTATACACTGAAAACTATAAGATATTATTGAAAGAAATCAAAGAAGACATAAAGGAATGGAAAGATATTCCATGCTCATGGATTGGAAGAATAAACATAGTTAAAATGTCCACATTACCTAAAGTGATCTACAGATTCAACGCAATCCCAAACAGAATCCCAGTGACAATCTTCACAGAAATAGGACAGAGAATCCTAAAATTTATATGGAACAACAAAAGACCCCAAATAGCCAAGGCAAGCCTGAGAAAACAGAACAAAGCTAGAGGGATCAGAATCCCTGACTTCAAAATATACTACAAAGCTATAGTAATCAAAACAGCATGGTATTGGCACAAAAACAGACACACAGATCAATGGAACAGAAGTGAAAGCCCAGAAATATAACCACACATCTATGGACAGCTAATCTTTGACAAAGGATCCAAGAACATACAACGGAGAAAGGAAATTCTCTATAATAAATGGTGTTGGTAAAACTGGACAGCCATGTGCAAAAGAATAAAAGTAGACCATTATCTCAAACCATACACAAAAATTAACTGAAAATGGAATGTAAGACCTGAAACCACAAAACTCCTAGAATAAAATATAGGCAGTACACTCTTTGACATTGGTCTTAGCAGCATTTTCCAAATACCACGTCTACTCAGACAAGGGAAACAATAGAAAAAATAAACAAATGGGACTTCATCAGACTAAAGATCTCCTGCAAGGCAAAAGAAACCAGGAAGAAAACAAAAAGACAACCTACCAATTGGAAGAAAATATTTGCAAATCATATATCTGACAAGGGATTAATTTCCAAAATATACAAAGAACTCAACAACAGGAAAAGAAACAACCTAATCAAAAAATGGGCAGAGGGGGGCTGGCCCAGTGGTGCAGTGATTAAGTTGGCAAGTTCCACTTTGGCAGCCCATGGTTCACAGATTCGGATCCTGGGAGCAGACCTACACACTGCTCTTCAGGCCATGCTGTGGCAGTGTCCCACATACAAAATAGAGGAAGACTGGCACAGACGTGAGCTCAGGGTCAAGATTCCTCCAAAAAAAAAAAAAAAGAAGGAAAAATGGGCAGAGGGACCTAACCCTAACAGCCTAGTGGTTAAAGTTCCGTGCTCACCACTTCAGCACCCTGGGTTTGCGTCCTGGTGACAGAACCACACCACCTATCTGTCAGTTGCCATGCTGTGGCAGTGGCTCACATAGAAGAACTAGAATGACTTTCAACTAGGATATACAACAAGTACTGGGGCTTTGTGGAGGAAAAAAAGCAAGAGGAAGATTGGCAACAGACATTATGCTCAGGGCAAATCTTTCCCTAAAAAAAAAAATAGGCAGAGGATCTGAACAGGCACTTTTCCAAAGAAGATATACAGATGGCCAACAGGCACATGAAAAGATGCTCAACATCACTAATGATCAGGGAGATGCAAATCAAAACTACAATGAGATATCACCTTATGCCTATCAGAATGGCTATAACAACAAAACAAAAAATAACAAATGTTGGAGAGGATGTAGAGAAAAGGGAACTGTCATACACTGCTGGTGGGAATGCGAACTTGTGCAGCTACTATGGAAAACAGTATGGAGGTTTCTCAAAAAATTAAAAATAGAAATACCATATGACCTAGCTATGTCACTACTGGGTATTTATCCAAAGAACATGAAGTCAACAATGCAAAGAGATTTCGGCACCCCTATGTTCACTGAAGCATTATTCACAATAGTCAAGTCGTGGAAACAACCCAAGTGCCCATCAATGGATGAGTGGAAAAAGAAGATGTGGTATATATATATATATACGCATATATACCACACACATATATATGTATACACACACACACACACAGTAGAATACTACTCAGCCATAAAAAAATACAATACCTTATTTTAAAAAACTGTTGTCTTTCTCTGTCTGGCTTATTTCGCTCGGCATAATACCCTCAAGGTCCATCCATGTTGCAAATGGGATGTCTGTGCCCTCTCAGAATTCATATATTGAAACCCTAATCCCCATTGGGATGGTATTAGGAGGTGGGGCCTTTAGGGGGTAATTAAGGCACGAGAACTGAGACCTCATGATGTTATTAGTGCCCTTATAAGAAGAGACAGAGAGTAGGGCCAGCCCAGTGGTGCAGCAGTTAAGTTCGCATGTTCCGCTGTGGCAGCCCGGGGTTTGCCGGTTCAGATTCCGGGTGCGGACATGGTACTGCTTGTCAATCCATGTTGTGGCAGGCATCCCACATACAAAGCAGAGAAAGATGGGCATGGATTTTGGCTCAGGGCCAGTCTTCCTCAGTAAAAAGAGGAAGATTGGTAGCAGATGTTAGCTCAGGGCTAATCTTCACCAAAAAAAAAGAGAGAGAGAGAAGAGACAGAGAGAGCTTGCTTCCTGTCTCTCTGCTCTCTCTACCTTTGGAGGATACAACAAGAAGGAACCTGTCTGTAGACCAGGTAGAGTGTCCTGACCAGACTCTAGATCTGCTGGCACCTTGATCTTGCATTCCCCGGCCTCCAGAACTGTGAGAAATAAACGTTTGCTGTTTAATCCACTATGATAGTTTCTTTTACAGCAGCCCAGACTGACCCAGACAGTCACATATTGTATGATTCCATTTATGAGAAATACCCAGAATGGAAAGGAGGTGGTGGTTGCCAGGGACTAGGGGAAGAGGGGAATAACCACTTACTAGGATTTATTTGGGAATGATGATGAAAATGTTTTAAAGCTTGACAGAGGTGGTAGTTGCACAACATTATAAATGTGCTAAATGCTGCTGATTTGTTCACTTTAAAATGGTTAACTTTCTGTTATGTGAATTTCACCTCAATTTTTTAAATTAATAAAAAAATGAAGTTGAAGGAAAAACTTTCTCAGACATATAAAGCTGAATGAATTCATTAGCAGTAGAACTGCAATACAAGAAATGTTAAAGAAAGTCTTCAGGCAGGAGGAAAATGATATCAGAGATCCGGTTCACAACACGAAGTTGGAACCAAGGCCTTACAACATCTGGGATACATATTTAGATCACCGCTCTGCCAGGTGCTGAGTATCTGGCCCATTCTCCTGTGAAGGTTGTTGAATCCAAACTTCATTACCTAGGGTCTGATCAATAGATTGTAATAATTGGTTCTTTTTCTGGGAGAGAGGGACACTAGCAAAGCCACAAGTTTATTTGTTTAAGGCAATTTGTCCATGAAGGTGTAAAGTGGAAACGCCATTGGCTATAATTCTCTATGGTCTCATTCAATGAGACAGGAGTTGGCCAGAGGTTTTCATTACCGGGTTCTGGGGATGGATGGCATACTCTGCAGTCAGTAAGACTGGGAGCAGTGGCCACTGTTTGAGATAATCTCAGAAGTGCATTAGTGAGTATGTTCTGAACTAACAATTATTATAAGAAACGAAGAAAAGAGAAAAAGTTTCATCATGGGTACATGACAACCAAGGGTCTATTGACAATGAGAAGAAGGATTATAAACAAGCAGATCTTTTAAAAACCCAGAAACTCGACAGGGGTCTCGGTCTGTTGTCTTGGGTGGAACCCATCCACTATGCAAGGTCATCCACTTGTTCTGAAGGTCTTGGGTCAGCTGTCTACTTCTGAAGATCAGCTACCCCTGGAAGATCTCGGAGAACCCTTAGTTTGAGGTCCTCTATTGGAATAGTTTTAATTGTGTAGAATTCTCAATTACTTCTTCAGTTGTGAAAAGCGAACCTAAAGATTGACGTCCTGGAGTTTCACTACTGTATTTGTCGTTAATAGTACCTGATAAGGTTCATTTCAATGAGGTTCAGGAGTTTTACTCTGATGTCTCTTCCAATAGATGAAATCTCCTGCTTGAAGATCATGAAGAGGCTGTTTAAGATGATGTTATGGGAAGGCAGCCTTAACCTGCTGGTGATAGGACTGGGTATAGTACATGAGTCCCTTGCAATATTTTGCCATATCTGCATGTGATAGGACATAGTATAGCATTGGAGGTGAAATCCCTTCCAGCTACTAATTCACAGAGGGATAACCAATGTGTCCCCAAGGGAATAGACCATATGGCCATAAGGGCTAGTGGGAGCATATTTGGCCAAGGGAGCTCAAAGTTTCTGAAAGTTTTACTAATTTTCTTTAAAGGACTAAATTAAAGGATTCGATTTTAAAATTAAATTAAATTAAAGGCCATTTGTTCTCTCAACATTTCCAGAAGATAGTACACGGTAATAATTTTTAAGTAAGGAGTAACAATTTACAAAGGTCTTTTATATGGTTTCTATAAAGTGTGTGCCTTGATCCCTTGATATAAAAGTTGGTACACTCCAGGTTGGGAACACAAAATCAAGCAGTCTTTTAGTGACTGCAAGGACTGTAGCTTTTTGGTGAGAAAATTCTTCAGCACATCCTGAAAATAGACTTACAATAACATGTTCAAGCCCCATGGAGGATGGAAGATGGATATAGTCCATCTGTAGGTGTTAAAAGGACCTTGAGGCTTTGATTCCTGACCATGTTCCAGCTTTATGGTTCTTCCAGAATTATGTTGTTGATGGACATCACATGACCTGAAAATAGCCTCAGCTGTCTTTTTAAAATTTCCTCTCCAATGTTGATTTAAGATAGCAGCCCATTTGTCTAGATCATAATGAGTGGTTTCATGAAGAACTTTAGCTAATATCCATTTAAAATCTGGTACCAGCAAGCGGCCATTTTGAGAGTGCCACAGATTATCTGAGTTGAGGGTACAATCAGATTTTCTCCATTCTTACTTTTCAAAATCAGGGGCTAAACAATGGTGTTTTATAAGCCTCTTTGAATCCCTCAAGATATTTATCCTTTGACAGTTTAGATAAGATCATAACCTTGGTTGACTTCTTGTGGAAAACAATGATCTGCTCGAGCATTTCCTTTAGCTTCTCTATTACCTCTTTTTGCATGGTTCTCATCCTTTATAATAGTTACCTCTCCAAGAAGTAGGAGTTCCTCTAAAAATTCCTCATATTTCTGTTCATTTCTGAAGGGGGTTCCAGTAGAGGTGAGAAACTCCCTTTGTTTCTAAAGCACCCTAAAGTCATGCACTACTCCCAAAGCATACCAGTTATCTGTGTATGTTTACTCTCTGGTCTTTGGCTAGTTGACTAACTCCAGGAGTGCAATAAGTTCTACCACCTAGGCTGATTTTATCTCAGGTAATTTATCTTTTGAAACTTTATATCTCTTTTCTGCTAAGAGTGACAGCAAGTAGATGGAATTCTTTTCACTGACTTCCTTGTTCTTTGAACAAAGTAGGAGTTCATCTATATATTGTATCAGAACTGAGTCCCAAAGAAAATTTAGATTTTTAAAGTCTTGACTGAGGACAAAATAGGAAAAAAACAGGGAGCTTCAGTGAACTCCTGGGGCATGACTCCCCAGTTTTATGGTTGTCCTCCCCAGGAGAAAGCAAAAAGGTACTGAACGTCCTGGTCTAAAGGCACACTGAAAGAGGCAGAGCAAATTTCCACAACAGCCAAGCAAGTGACTTAGGGGTAACGGTTTCATCCTTTCACTGTTTGCACGATTGAATTAGAGTCTACTTGATTTTTATTGGAAATGTCTTAGGTCTGACTTTTAAGAGACTTTACCCTACTTTTTGGACCTTTTTTTCTTTGACCCTCAGGTTTATTGTGGAAAAAGAGCTCCTATGGGTCCCCTTCTGAGTCAATCCAACCAGCTTTTGCCATCCAGGATTTAGCATCTGAGTTTCTGACCAACAAACGTACAAGCTGATGTAGGTTAGGTAACCTTGGTCATGTGCACCAAAAAGAATTCTAAATTCTTCTGTGAATATTTGCTGGTCTTGTCTGGGTTTAGGGAAATCTCTAAGTATAGCTCTTAATTCAGCTGGGGTCCAAGGTTTAAATTTTACGGTTGCCTGTATACCTTGCTTATGGGAGGAATGGATCTTTAGAGGCAACCGATATCTTGGAGTTTTAGGAGAGTCTTGGTTAAAGATGAGGGGGTTCTGAATAAGGAGAAGAAGAGGGAGAAGTCGACTGAGGTGTAAGAGAGAGACCAGAAGGATAAGGGGGAAAAGAGAGCTGAATACAGAAAGGGAACTGGAGGACGAGGATGGAGAGGATTTGCTAGGGACGAGTCTAGTTTGCTAATTTCTCATTAGCCTTGGGAAAAGAATCTTTTAGTGAAGGAATTTTTGATTCAGAATTTCATTTGGAGGCCTCTGCATACCAATCAAAACTGCTGCCCAAAACTCCAAATAGCCCAAGCAATCTTGAGAAAGAACAAAGCTGGAGGTATTACACTCCCTGATTTCAAACTATATTACAAAGCTATAGTAATCAAAACAGCATGGCACTGGCATATAAACAAACACACAGATCAATTGAACAGAATAGAAAGCCCAGAAGTAAACTCATGTACATGTGGTCAATTAATTTACAGCAAGGGAGCCAAGAATAAACAATGGGGAAATGACAGTCTTTTCAATAAATGGTGTTGGGAAAACTGGACAGCCACATGCAAAAAAGTGAAACTGGACCCTTATCTTACGCTATACACAAAAATTAACAAAATGGATTAAAGACTTGAGTGTAAGATCTTAAACCATAAAACTCCTACAAGAAAACATAAACTCTTTGACATCAGTCTTGACGATGACTTTTTGGATTTAACAACAAAAGCAAAAATAAACAAGTGGGACTACATACCACTACATACCACTAAAAAGCTTCTGCACCACAAAGGAAACCATCAGCAAAATGAAGTGCAATGAAGTGCAAATCACATATCTGATAAGGTATTAATATCCAAACTATATAAAGAACTCATACAACTCACTAGTAAAAAAAACTAGTAAAACTGATTAAAAAATGGGCAGAGGGTCTGAATAGACATTTATCCAAAGAAGACACACAGATGTCCAACAGGTACGTGAAAAGGTGCTCGACATCAGTAATCATCAGGGAAATGCAAATCAAAACTATGATGAGATATCGCCTCACATCTGTTAGAATGACTACTATCAAAAAGACAAGAGATAACAAGAGTTGACAAGCATGTAGAGAAAAGGGAATCCTTGTGCACTGTTAGTGGGAATGCAAATTAGTGCAGCCACTACGGAGCAGTATGGAGAGTCCTCAAAGAATTGAAAATAGAACTACCATATGATCAAGCAATTCCACTTCCAGGTATCCAAAGAAAACAAAAACTAATTTGAAGAGATAATATGCACACCCATGTTCATGGCAGCATTGTTTACGATAGCCAAGACATGGAAACAACCTAAATATCCATTTGTTCATTAATGGATAAGGAAGACATAGTATAATTCCTAAAATACCCTGAATAGCCAAAGAAATCTTGAAAAAGAACAAAGCAGAAGGCGTTACACTTAACTGATTTCAAGCTATACTATAAAGCTATAATCATCAAAACAACATGGTACTGGCATAAAAACAGACAAATAGAGCAATGAAATATAATTAAGAGCCCAGAAATAAACCCAAATGTATACGTTCAACTAATGTTTGACAGTGGACCCAAGAATATTCAATGGAGAAAAGACAGTCTCTTCAATAAATGGCACTGGGATAATTGGATATTCACACATAAAAGAATGAAACTGGACCCATATCTTACACCACTCACAAAAGATAACTAAAAATGGATTAAAGACTTAAATGTAAGACCTGAAACTCCTAGAAGAAACATGTGAATAAAACTCTTTGAAATGGGTCTTGGTAATGATTTTTTGGATATGCCACCTAGAGCCCAAGCAACAAAATAAAAAATAAACAAGTGGAACTACATCAAACTAAAAAGCTTCTGCAAAGAAACCATCAACTAAATGAAAAGACAACCTATGGAATGGGAAAAAATATTTGCAAGCCATATATCTGATAAGGGGTTAATTTCCAAAATATATAAATAATTCATACAACTCAATAGCAAAAAACAACCTAATTAAAAAATGGACAAAGGACCTGAATAGACATTTCTTCAAAGAAGATATACAAAAGACCAACAGTATATGAAAAGATGTTCAATATCATTAGTCACTAGAGAAACGCAAAGTAAAACCACAATGAGATATAATCTCATGCCTGTTAGAATAGCCATCATCAAAAAGACAAGAGATAACAAATGCTGGCATGGATATGGAGAAAACTAACCCTTTCTCTGCACTCTTGGTGGGATTATAAATTGGTATAGCACTATGAAAAACAGTATGGAGAGTTCTCAAAAATTTAAAAATAGAACTACCATATTATCCAGCAAGCTGGGAATATATCCTTCTTGGAATATATCCAAAATAAACAAAAACACTAACTCAAAATGAGATATACACCCCCTGTTCATAGCAGCATTATTTACAATAGCCAAGACATAGAAACAACCTAAGTGTCCACTGATGGATGAATGGATAAAGAAGTTATGGAATAGATATAGATACAGATATAGACATAGATACAGATATAATTCAGCCATAAAAAAAGAGGAAATTCTACCATTTGCAACAACGTGGATGGACCTTGAAAGCATTATGCTAAGTGAAATGAGTCAGATAGAGAAAGACAAATGCTGTATGATCTCACTTATTTGTGGAATCTAAAAAAAAACCTAAACTCATAGAAAAAGAGATCAGCTTTGCGGTTACCAGAGGTGGAGAGCTGGGGGAGGGAGAATTGCAAGAAGGTGGTCAAAAGGTACACGCTTCCAGTTAAAAGATAAATAAGCACTAGGGAGGTAATGTACAACAAGATGACTCCAGCTAACACTGCTGTATGATACAGAGGAAAGTTAGTGTAAATCCTAAGAGTTCTCATCACAAGCAGAAAATTTTTTTCTGTTGTTTTTCTTTCTTTTCTTTTTATTTTATCTATATAAGAAGATAGATGTGAGCTGAACCTATTGTGATAATCATTTCACAATTTATGCAAATCAAACCTTTATGCTGTAAGCCTTAAACTTGTACAGTGATGTATGTCAATTATTTCTCAACAAAATTGGGAAAAAAGTTATTAACAAAAAGAAAATGTGGTGTATAAATATCCAATGGAATATTCCTCAGCCATAAAAAAGAACGAAATCTTGCCATTTGCAGCAACATGGATAGACTTTGAGGGCATTATGCTAAGTGAAACGACTCAGACCAAAGAAAAAAGATAGGGGCTGGCCCCGTGGCCAAGTGGTTAAGTTCGCGCGCTCCGCTGCAGGCGGCCCAGTGTTTCGTTGGTTCGAATCCTGGGTGCGGACATGGCACTGCTCATCAAACCACGCTGAGGCAGCGTCCCACATGCCACAACTAGAAGGACCCACAACGAAGAATATACAACTATGTACCGGGGGGCTTTGGGGAGAAAAAGGAAAAAAAATAATAAAATCTTTAAAAGAAAAAAAAGATAAATACCATATGATCTCACTTATATGTGAAATCTAAAAAACAAACAAGCATACAAAACCGAGCTCATGGATACAAAAACAGATTGGTGGTCGCCTGAGGTGGGGGGTTGGGGGATGGGTGAAAAGGGTGAAGGGGGTCGAAAGGTACAAATTTCCAGTCATAAGATGAATAAATCATGGGGACGGAATGTACAGCATGGTGATTATAGTTAATAACACTGCATTACATATTTGAGAGTAGCTAGGAGAGTGGATCTTGAAAATTCTCATTACGAGAAAAAAAATTATAACTATGTATAGTGATGGATGTTAACTGGACTTATTGTGGACTTTACTGTATGGACATTTTGCAATATACACAAATATCGAATCATTACATTGTACACCTGAAACTAATATAGTGTTATGCCAATTATACACCCCCTCCCCCAAAAAAAGACCCGCTGTCCAATTGGTCCTGAGAAATCCTATTCCTTTACTTTTCTAAGGCGCCTCTCAAATGAATGGCTTTGCTGAAGTCAAATGTTCCCAAGAGCCACTGAAGGCCCAAATCATCCTTAGTGAAGTTATGCCACTTAGAAATATAAGTGCAAGAATCAGTATAAAGTGTATAGGAAGTGAGCGTTTTCCAGGAAGAGGAGAGGATTGACAGTTAGAAGACCCCAGCAGAGGTGGCGACCATCTGTAGGAATGTAACGGTTGTGCGACCTGTGTCTCAGGTCCCCCATCTTACAGTTGGTCACCTCTGGACACAGATGGGACAATCTGCATCCCCAGCAGGTGGAAAACCAGAGAGAACACTCTCTCTGGATCACAGCCAAGATCTCAGGACAAAAACTCGAGATGGCAGGAGAAAGTTATCTGGTTTTATTGATGACTCACAGCCAAGTTCGTCCAAACGGACATCAGTTCAGGGAGAACTGCAAACGCACTGGTCCACGAGGCCAGCTGAACAGGGCTATACAGTGTATGCCTGTGTTCTAACTTGTGATTCTTCTTAAGACAAACACTTTTAAACAGCACAACACAGAACTAACACAAAAGAGAGCAAAAAGGGGTAAAAAGGAATGCCTGATTCCACCAAGGATGCCAAGCAAATGGGAACCAGTAACAAAACCCAGGTACCAAACTGAGAATCAATAGCAGTTGATTGATAGAGAAACTCAAGGCAAAGAAAGAGGAATTCAGAGCCAGTGCTGACTTACCACGTTGGCACAGACCCAAAAAGCCACTACTGGCAAGGTGGGAGGGGCCTCTGTCTGTAACGCACCTGGCTGAAGGCTGGGGTCCACAGCCAAAGCCGTGCAGATGGTATCTTGGTGGAAACTCCAGGAAAACTGTGGAAACGAACAAAAACCACCCAAATGAGGATATTTATTCAAGGCTTACATTAACAAGGGAGTCCGTCACCATCACTTGCATTTGGCAGATACTTAATACTGATTTCTGTTTTCTGTTATGCATAAACACCTGTGAATTTTCATAATCAGGCCAGGAGCAGATCATCACATTTCACTCTTCTTTCACTTGCAAAAGGTACTAAAACTTGGGATGGCTCATCTGCTTATTTAAACAAAAAGAGTTGAAGAGTCTTGTGACATTTAAATGAACCCTTCCAACCCCCGACACAGGGCGCTGTGCTGCTTAACTGCTCAACTTCCCTCATCATCTGGCCACGGGAACTCTCATCTTCGCCCCCGACAGACGGAAGTGGAATCAGTTTCTATTTCCTCACCAAGGCAGGCGTAGCCTCGCCACCTTCTAGTAGGGCAAGGCTAGGAAACAGCCACCGACCCCATCTCCTCCTAGAGGCTCCGAGGGAGACCCGCCATCGGTTGAGGAACCTCCAAAGTTCCACAGTCAAGCATCCTCTCCCTCCCGCCCTAGTCCTCAAGGCTTCCCTTCCGGTTCCTACAACCGTCGTGTGCAAGAGGGGAACGGAGCACTCACGGCAGCCTAGCCTCTGCACACAGAACCCACGGGAGTTCTAGTTAGTCACTTGATGGGGGATACAGGGCTTCGCGGGCTACCCTGGGAGCTCGCCCACCCTGTCCGATGCCGTTACAGTTTGAGGAGCTTACTGCGCCAGGGGCTTCCAGGCCATCCGCGAAACCCAGCCTCAGCCTCCTGTAATAAACGACACTGACTCTATTTGTCCCCAGGCCACAAGCTCGCTGACTTCAGCTTCAGGAGCCTCAGCACCCGACTTATTTGTTTTCTCTCAAGTTCTTCGCGCTCCTGAACCGCGGGGAAATTTTACCAGGCTGGATTTGGTCAGATTTAGGCTGTGCGCTGCGCGCCTCTCCCTCCTCCCCAGCTCGCCGGGCCTTCCGAGCCTCGGAGCTCTCCGATGCGCCACTGCCCGCCTGTCGTTGGAAGTTGCTACTGAGAGTCAACAAACCAAGTCTCCCGAGCGGGAAAGGAGCTCTCGGGCTCTGCCCAGGCCTTCGGCACAGCCGGGTCGGGGAACCGGCGAGGACCTGGGGAAGGAAAGAAGAGGAGCTTTTGGAGGACCTGTGTGAAAGGAGCCCGGGGCAATCATTACCGGCCAAGGTTTCTCCTCTGCAGCGCGCCTCACTCCGGGAGAAGGCGATGGGGGCTCCCAAGTTCAGAACAGAGGTCTCGACCCTACAGGGTTCGGTCCTTTTATCAGCTGAACTCGGGGGCGGGGCATTGCGCAGGAGACAGAGCGACAGCCCAATAGCGTCGCTTCTGTGGACGGGGAAACCCAACCCTGCAAGGACAACCGCCTTGATTACCTTTGGCGGATACGCGTGGGGTGTGGGGTGTGGGGTGTGGGGTGTGGGGTGTGGGGTGTGGGGTGTGGGGTGTGGGGTTTCTTTGTGGCGGGGGGAGGTTTTCTTTGTTGCTTCTCTATGTTTTCTGATTAATTTCTTTTTGAGATTTGCAGTTCTCTCTCGCACCCGAGGAGGGAGATCGCGGCGCAGCCCCACATCCTCCAGCCCTCCCCGGCCGCCCTAGGCTCGGCGCGCTCTGGACGCTCTGGACGCTCGCTCCGCGCAACGCCTCCCGCCCCTCGATTCCAGTTCGAATGGCCCCATCAGCAGCCAGGGAAGTGAGGAGGTGGGAGCGTGGCGCGGAGAGAGAAGCAGAGAAAGGAGCCTCTGGGTTCGCCCCACCTCCACCCCGGAACTAGAGAAAGTTGATTCTGCCTCCTTTCTTCTGCGGGTGCCGTAGTTTGTACAGGGCTGATGATCGCCGCACTGACACCTGCTGGGACTGTCGCCGCTTGGGAGAACCCCGGCAGGCTAGGGCGATGGCGTTTTGGTGAAAGAAAAGAGAAATTGTCTGCTTGATTCATCTGCCCACTGCAGACTTTATCACACCAGGGTCTTTTGCAGAAGCGTCAGTGTTCATTTCATCCGTCCTAATTCTACTACCTAACAAGTTCTGAGCGCTCCCGAAGGGTCTGGCTCCTCGCGGGCCTCCAAGCCGGACGCTCTGGACGAGCCGGGCTTGCGACGCGCGCTGCTGCGCCGCGGTGGCCGTGCGGGGAACTGAAACGACAGCCCGGCGCGGCGAAGGGGGCGAGGAGCCGGCTGCCCGGGAGCTGATCCGAGCCCGCGCCCCCGCGGGCGTAAGTAGCACTTGGGGATCCCTGGAGCATTCAGTCCAGTCCTGACTCCAGCTGCTCCTCTCCCGGGGCGCACTCCTTCCGTCTTCCTCTGCCCTCTTAAAATTCTGGTAAATAAGTGTCTCTCCGTCTCATCACTTCCAACTCCCGCGCCCATAACTCGGAGGACCGCTGGAGCCCTTCCAGCAAATTCTCTCTCTCCCATCTTCTCCCCAAGAGTTTGAGATCTGAGTGGACCAGGCTGAGGACACTGAGGCCAAGCTGGGTCTGGCCCAGGGACGCTCACTGTCTGGCTCACTTCTCAAGATGGGGGCAGGAATCAGGCCCAACCAGACCCCTTGCGTGTAGGGAGAATCCGAAACTTTGAGCTAATGGAAAAGGGGCTGGAAAAGGTCATTTTAGGACAGCACAGGTCTCTGGTGAGTCTCCCTTGCTGCCCAAGCGCGCCGCCAAATCCCTGCCAGAAAAGACGTGGGGGCTCCCAGCGGGGCACTCTGCAGAGCGGGCGGAGGGGGCAGGGGGGCGGCCAGGGAGAGAAGGAGGCTGGCCACTTATCGGAAAATCAAAGCCGTGGGAAACGTCTGGACGACATCACTTGTGGTCATCTCTGGGGGCTGGGGTTAAGGGATGGCTCTTCAATTTTTAAATGTATTGTCCAATAGCTAAGGTGTACACAAAGTACAAAAATAATCACACACTGAACACCCATGTATTCAACACCCAGCTTAAAGGATAAAACGTTAGCGATATTCTTGTGTACCCCACACTGGTCTCATTCCCTTATCCCACCCGTCCCCTGCTCACCTGACAACCAATGCAACTTTCTGAATTTGAAGTCACTATTCCTATGCAATTCTGTATACTTTTATTACATGTGTATTTGCCACTCATCAATATATGACATTATTTCACACATTTACATACACTTAAACCATGTGTAAGTAGTATCATATTGTATGTATTCTGCAGAACTTGCTCCAAGTCCTTAACATTTTGCTTTACAGCTTTAGCCATGTATCCAGAGCATTCATTTTCACTGCTGTGTGAGCTGGAGCCTTCCTTCTTACCTTTCCATCCATCCCCCTTGGTCCCAAATTATCCAGGTCTCCTCCAACTTTTCCTGCAAAAGATCTCAGCTCCCACGCACTTGGGGGTTCTATTGCCCCAGCCTTACTTTCCCACACTCCCTTCCTGGTCTCAGCTTCTGGAGGGCCAGCAGAAAGGGAGTGCTTTGGTGAAATGTTGCCCTTCCAGTTGTTTGCAAGGTGGGAGAGGAGTGTGGGCAGAGCATGACTTGTTCTTATTGAATTTACTCAAAATTAAAAGTAGAACTCTTGGGACCAGCCTGTAGCCAAGTGGTTAAGTTCCTGTCCTCTGCTTTGGCTGCGCAGTGTTTCCTGGGTTCAGATCCTGGGGCGGACCTAGCACAGCTCATCAGGCCATGCTGAGGCAGTGACCCACGTAGCACAACCAGAAGGACCTAGAGCTAGCATATACGACTATGTACTGAGCAGCTTTGGGGAGAAGAGAGAAAGAAAAAAAAGAAGGTTGGCAACAGATGTTAGCTCAGGTGCCAATCTTTAAAAAAAATGTAAAACTTAAGTTTGCTCTGTCCAAGAGTAGGAAATGTCAGGAGCCACTGCTGGTCATACACGCACAAACACACACACACATGGTTAATGCAACGATCACATTTTTTTTTCCTTCAACAAGCTAATGAGAAAGTAGGTGGGGGGACATAAGATCTCATGAGGGACGTATGACCTCGAACGGTTCAGGCAGTCTCTCACAGAAGGAGAATCACCGTATTAGAGTAAAAAGAATATCTGTCTAGGCCAGCCATGTGTCCGTGACCTCCACCAGCACATAAACCAGAAATCAGAGAAAGTATCAATGATTTGTTGATTGCCTACAAAGTAGGAGGCACCTTACACCTGGTTTCTTGATCTGGGGCTTGAACTTTTCCTCTTCTTTCACCAGCTTTGTTGGTTTCTCTTCCAGCCGCATATAGCTGTAAGTGCAAACTGGTGCAAATGTGGTGGGTGACATGGGGCTGGGGCCCGGATCTGGGTTACCTGTTCATGCCACTTACTTGTGCCCTCTGGTCCTGCTCAGGCTCAGTCTGGTTGGGCCATTTCCATCTTATGGTGAACAGCTGCAGAGCCCATCCAACTTTAGGACTTAGTGGGTCCAACTGAACCCGGATCAGAACAGAGTGTTTTGGGTGCATGCACAGTTCACATCCCATGGTCGAGAGAGTTTGTTCTTTGTGAGGGCTGACTAACATGCCAAGGGCTGTTTCTCCAAGGTGATGTGGGAACTGACCCTTGAAGGATAAGTTCATAGGTGCACAAGGTGAGGACAGCATCAGAGGTGCAAAGAACAATGTTCGTAGGCACAGAGGTCCCGAACTGCACGGGGAGTGGTGAACGGCCTTATGAAGCTGATGCAAAATACATAGGGCATGGGTGGATTTTTGTGGCCCCAAACCTGCTAACTACTATGTAAAATACAAAAGACATAAAAGAAGCTCTGTCTGCCCTCAAGAATCACATAATTTCCTTGAGAAAAATGTACCATTGTACAATTAAAGAAAAAAAAGTAAAGGATGAAGTGAATACCGTGTGACCTCAACATCAAGGGCTATAATTGCATTTGCTCACCATTGAGGAGAAGTGGTTTTTTTGGCTGAAGATAATGAGGTATAGTGGAATGATAGATAGACCTTGATTCAAGTCCTCACTTGGCCATTTCCTGGTTCTCTGACTGCCTGGAAGTCACGTGACCACTTTGAGCCCCAGCCAGTCTCACAGCCAATGACACGTTTTAAACTTTTGTTACATCAGTACCTCAGTTCCAGGTGTGAATTTCTATTTCAGTTATTGTTATGTAACAAAGCACCCCTAAATTTAGTGGGTTAGACCAAAATCATTTTTTGTGCTCATAGTTCTGTGAGTTGAGTGGGTCTCAGCTGGACAGTTCTTCTGCTGGTCTCCCTTGGTACCCTCAAGTCATGAAAACACATATTTTAAAAGAGATAGTCAGAGGGTGGCCAGGGCTGGGACATCCAACACAGTGCTTCGCCCACAAGGCTGGTGCCTTGGAGGGAATGGATAGGAGCAGGAAGCAGCTGGACCACTGGTTTGGCTGGGCCTTTCTCGCTTTCCATGTGGGCTCTCCAGGTGGGGAGCCATCCTTCTGACATGACCACTCAGGTCTCTCAAGAGCACAAAAACAGAAGTTGCCAGACTTCTTAAGGCTGAGGCCTAGACCTGACACAGTATCATTTCTACTTCACTATGTTGATGAAAGCCAGTCATGAGCCCAGATTCCAGGGGAGGAAATTGCACAAACACATGAAGACCAGGATACGTAGCCCACTGGGGCCACTAACGCAACAGACTACCACATAAGACAGACCTCCTTTTCAAAAGTTGTCAAAAAAGTACTTTTTAAAAAGCCTAACTATAAGATAGATAAGGTAGCAGTATTTACAATACACACTTGAGTCCGACTGAACTAGAGTTCCAGCTTCGCCACTTGACCAGCTGTGTGACATGGACAAGCTGGCTCTCTGAGACCCATGTGTTGCTTGTCTATAGCCGCTTCCTTTATAGGGTTGTAGCGGAGTTTAAAAGAGATAGTAGGTCTAAGAATGCTGCACACAGTAGGTGCTCAGGAGATGATGGCTGCTGCTGTACTGGTGATAAAGTTGCCATGCTGGTTGCGTTATTGTTGATTACTGAAATGTCTTCCCATCAACGCAGTCACAGGTGGCTAACGTGGCACATCCCTCATAAACTAAGGAGAAACTTTATTTTCATTATCCTCTTCAATTTCAGTTCACTATTTGACGTCTTCATTTTGTCTCATTTTTTATCGGCATGTTCTTATCAGTTAACGGATTTTAAAGTCATTCTCTAATTTTAATAATTTAAAATTGTACTTTCCTATCAGCAAAACAACTGGTAAAACAAATTCTTAGATGTAATCCGAAGAATGAAAACCCCTTTCACCTTCCACAAAATCATGAAAATGCATAGTTTTAGAGGAATAGTGATATGTCCCGTTAATTTCCTAAAACACACACACACCACGGTTCTTCTATATAAAAACATTATTTTATAGCTATTGTATTTTTCCATGTAAGTGCAGAGATGCTTCAAATCAGGAGGACAGCATCAATTTTAAGACTTTTTTTAGTGAGGAAAAAATATCACTTACTGTTGTCTCAGAGACAACAGTTGTGAAGTACGTATTCCCTAGACCTTCAGGTGGCTTCGTATTAAAGTAGAAATTTGGTGACTTTTTGGCATTTTGTGAGCTCATCCTCATGTTAAAACTTTGAAAACAGTTGAGCTGAAATTATATTCAGCTGCAGTGGAAATTTTGTAAATAAGTTTTAATGGTCTGTTACAGTAGAGGTTTTAGTAGAAAATTGGTTCAGAATATTATTAATCAACATAATGTATATTACAGTTTCCTTTGGGGCCTTGAGTTGTGTGTTATTGGCAATCTTCTTAAACCTACTTTGTAACAAACCACCACAGTGGTTTTTGCCCTAAATGGTTAGATAGTGTTTGAGGCTAATTGGTTGTCTACCTCAGGATTTTACACAGAGGAAAGAAAGACACATTATGGCAGTTAGTGTCCTCAGCCAATATACCATTTACAGGTTTAGCTAGGAACTCCTTAAAATGAGATCTGTAAGTACTAAACAGCTTGGTGGAGTGGACAGACCATGGTCCTTGGAGTCAGAGTGTTTCTAGCACTGTGAAGCCTTGAGGAAGTTATCTGACCTCTTCGAGCTTCACTTTCTTCAAGTGTGAACAGCGCAGACCCGCCTCTCAGAGCTGTGGTGAAGATTGAATGAGCCAACCATGAACGTGCTGGAATGTGGTAGGGACTTGTGGATGGTAGTGTTTGTTATACTTTGAATTCAGACTTAAACTTGAAGAACTTCTTTTTAATAAGTTGAAAATAAAAAGAGCTAAAATATTTAATATATAATGAGCATTCACAGAAAATACTTCACAAGGTGATTCCACTTGCACCGTGTCAAGTGTCAAGAAATTCACTCCACAGTGAAGTACCTGTGTTTAAAATGAGTTTCAAAAGGTCAAAGCAAATGAACTTGATTAGGTATATTGGATTGAAGTTGACCGAGGCTTTAACTTATGAACTACTTCAGGAAGAAGAAAATAATGCCAGGGTAGCATCCAATTTGAAACAGCGATGGGTGGAAGTCAATGAACAAAAAGTCAATGAACCAAGTTTATGAAGGAGCTCAGGAAGGAGAGTTTGGGCTGGATTCTCCTTCCCTGGCCCCCTCTCTGCTCTGAGCTCACATGCTTCCTTTTATTCTGCGGTTCTGAAACAAAAACAAGACACAGTCGGGTTCTGCAGCAGCGGAAGGAGATTTTGAGTTCTCTCCAAAACGGAAACTGCCTTTACCTAACCACTGTGACTTCCTGCATGTGCTGTCCTGGTTAAAGACCAAGAAATGACCTCAGAGGACTTTTAGGGCAGTGAAATTAGTCTGTGTGATACTACAATGGTGGACACATGTCACTATACATTTGTCCAGACTGGTAGATTGTAAAGCACCAAGAGTGAACCTCAATGTTAACTATGGACTTCAGGTCACGATGATGTGTCATTGTAGGTTCATCAGTTGTAACAAATGTACCACTGTGGTACAGCATGTCCATAGTGGGAGAGGTTGTATGTGTGCGGTGGCAGGAGGTGTCTGGGAAGTCTGTATTTTCTGCTCACTTTTGCTATGAACCTAAACGCTCTAAAAAATAAGTTGTCTTCACTTAGAGACAAATAAACAAAATAAAAATGAGGCAGACACACAAATAAGGAAACTGACTTTATCTAACCAATCCATTTCCTTTGTGGGCAGTACCCATTACAGATTGAGACGCCACCTCGGTGGTGTAGCGCTCAACAGCAGAACTTCCTCTTGATGGTGGAGGTGCAAAATGTGTTACAGCGCTCTGACATGATGTCTTCATTTTTTCTTGTATTTATAAGGTCTGTACAAATCACATGGGGATCTTTTTAAAAATGAGGGTTCTGATTCAGCAGTTTTAGAGCTCAGTCTGAGATTCTGGATTTCTGACAAGCTCCCCATTGATGTTTGGAGAACTTAGAGGATGCTGGGAAAATATACATCCCCTTCCTTGCCTAGACTATCTCCTTTGCTGCGTGCTCAGAGACCCACCGCTAAGGAATAGTTCCTTTGGATCTTGAACACATTTCCCTGTTCAGTATGATTCTCCCTTCTCTAAGTCTCACTAGTGTTTTGCTTGAGGTTCTCATGGAACGGAGCACATTCTTTTGCTGTACTTATCTGTGTATATGTCTTATTCCCCCACCCTGCCCCTCCCAACCTCCACTATCCCTAACCCTGGATTAGGACCCTCTATAAAATGTTCTCATAGATTTCTGTGCTTTTCATTGTAGCCCTTATAACAACTCTAGTTAAATAATTACTTATGTAATTGCTTTTATGGGTGTCTTCTCTACTAAATCAAAATCTCCATGAGGCTAGGTAGCATGTCTATATTGTACAACGCAGTATTCCCATTCTTGCTGCAGGATCTGGCACATAGTAGGTGCTCAATAAATATTTTGTTGAATAAATGAATGAATTGTAAGGTTCTTAGAAAGAGAAACTTTGTATCTCCTGAAGAACCCAGCACAGAGCGCTGCACCTCATGATTCAGTAAATAATTGTTGACTTAATGTCAGTAATCTCAGGAATGTTCAACAACGATTTTCTCATTCACTCAATTCATTCAGTGGCAATCTAAAGAACAGCTACTATATGCCAAACCCGATTCTGTCATAAAAGATCTAACATTATGTAGAGAACACAAATGTAAAAACAATTCACTTCGTCAAGATGGAGTTCTCGATCTTTGATTTAAGTTCACTTGGTTTTCAGATCGACAGGTTCCCAAGGCCATGGTTTATGCCTTTATGAAGGTTTTCAGGTAAGGAAGAGACATGTTCCAATGCACGCTTTTAAGTGCCATATTATTAACTCAGGATGGAAGAAAGATGTGGGGAAGGAAGACTAAAGACAAAGGGAGCATTGAGGGTCGTTGCAGCCGACAGTTGAGAGGTGACGGTGTAGACTAGAGTGCTGGTGAGGGGAAGAGGAGACTTGAGCAGACGTGGAGATATTTAGGGAATAAAATGAGCAGGACAGCAGCAAAAGCAAAAAGAGACAAATGGGTCTATATCAAACTTTAAAACTTGTGCATCGGGCCAGCCCTAATGGCCTAGCAGTTAAGTTTAGCATGCTCTGCTTGGGTGGCGTGTTTTCAGTTCCCAGGCATGGACCTACACCACTCTGGTAGCCGCCATGCTGTGCTGGCAGCCCACATACTAAAAAATAGAGGAAGATTGGCACAGCTGTTAGCTCGGGGCAAATCTTCCTCAGGAAAAAAAAAAAACGTACATCAAAGGACACAATCAACAGAGTGAAAAGACAACCTACAGAATGGGAGAAAATGTTTGCAAATCATAAATCTGATAAGGGATTAATATCCAGAATACATAGAGAAGTTTTACAACTCAACAACAAAATCAAATAACCCAATTCAAAAATGGGCAAAGAATTTGAATAGACATTTCTCCACAGATGATGTACAAATGGCTAACAAGTGTATGAAAAGATGTTCGATATTACTAATCATCAGCGCACTAAAGAAATGCAAATCAAAACCACAACGAGGCACCACATCACACTCAGTGGGAGGAAAAAAAGAAAGAGAAGAGAGAGTGTTGGTGAGGATGGGAAGAAAACTGAGCGCTTCTGTATTGTTTGTGGGATTGTAAAATGGTACAGCCACTATGGGAAACAGTACAAAGATTCCTCAAAAAGTTAAAAAGTAGAATTATCACATGATCCAGCCATCCTTCTTCTGCATAGACAGTCATAAGAATTGAAAACAGAATTTTGAAGAGATATTTGCACACTCATGTTCATAGCAGCAATATTCACAATAGCCAGGAGGTGGAAACAATCAGAGCGTCCACTGACAGATGAATGGATAAACAAAATATGGTATGTACATGCAGTGGAGTATTATACAGCTTTAAAAATGAAGGAGATTCTGCACTATGCTACAACGTAGATGAACCTGGAGGACGTGATGCTAAGTGAAATAAGCCAGTCAGAAAAAGACAAATGCTGCATGATTCCACTTATATGAGGTACCCAGAATAGTCAAATCATAGAGACGGAAAGTAGAATAAGGGTTGCCAGGGGCTGAGGGAGGGGCGAATGAGGAGTCGTTGTTTAACGGGTATAGAGTTAAGGTGGATATACTTAACACTACTGAACACTACCCTTAAAAAGGGTAAATTTTATGTTATGTGTTTTTTATAACAATAAAAATAATGAACAGGACACCGTGGTTGACTGGATGTGGGACAGGAAGACTTAAATGATTTGAGTCCAGAGTTCGTGAGAAATGCCTGGGATGGAGACACAGACACAATCAGCTGCGAGAAATAGGAATGGAAGTGATGGCCTAGGGAGACTGTGTAGAGAAACGAGGAGAGAACATCCTGTTTAGAACAAAGCCTGAGGAATGTCCCCATCAAGGGAGAGGAAAGTGAAGTGGAAATTCCAAAATGGACTGCAAGAAGACTGAGAATGAATGGCTAGACCAGCAGGAGAGAGAGAGTCGTATCAAGGAAGCCCAGGGAAGTGAGCGTTTCAAGATGGGGTGAGTCAGCCGTGTCAAATGCCTGCTGGGGAGCACAACTGAGTAAAGACTAAACAGTGTGCATTGGTAAGCTGTACACAGTAAACTGTACATCCTCAGTGGCCTTGACAAGGCTGGTCCAGAAGAAGAGCGTAGTGGGTGTCAGGATATCACACTAGGTAAATTCTTAGAGTCTATATATAAATGAAAGCCAGACATTGACAGTCATTTACACTTGTCTAATAGAGACCCCTTCGTGAAAACTTATAGTAGAGACCATCTTGTGTACTAAAGGATGCCTGAAGGTTATTTACAAAAAGTTCCATTTAAGACATCTAGGAGACTGGCCCAGTGGCGCAGCTGTCAAGTTTGCACTTTCTGCTTCGGTGGCCAAGGGTTCGCTGGTTCAGATCCTGGGTGTGGACCTACACCCCGCTTGTCAAGCCATGCTGTGCCTGGCGTCTCACGTACAAAGTAGAGGAATATGGGCATGGATATTAGCTAGGGCCAGTCTTCCTCGGCAAAAAAGAGGAGGATTGGAGACAGATGTTATCCCAAGTCTAATCTTCCTCAAAAAAAAAAGGGGGCTGGGGGGAGGGCACTAGGGGTGAAGTGGTGTACCTACAACATGACTAATAATAATGTACAACTGTAATTTCACAAGGATGTTAACTTTTATAACCTTAATAAAAAAAAAAAGTAACCTCAAGTATCCCCCCCAAAAAATCTAACCTTCAAATCTTTAAAGTTTTTTCCAGTGTATTGGAACCCTTACTTTAAACACATTTCATGTCAGTTTATTGCCAAAGTGATTATATTCAAATTGGAAACTCTATTCTATATATAAAAGGTCTTGAGTCTTTGTTTGTCAGAAGAACACCAGCAGACTCTATCATCATCTCTTATCCTCTTGGGTTTAAAGGAAAATTCATAATTTGGTGATAGGTGAAATTTTTTCCCTAAAAACAGAGTTAGAGATTTTGTTCCGTCAAAGTATAAACTGAGAAGTTTGAAAAACTAAATGGAGCAAAGAGACATTCAAAATGTGTACAAAGCCAAAATTAATTTAATAAAAAATTGAGAAACTCAGATGAATCCATGCAGAGAGAAAAAAAGTCAGAAAACTTACCAAAGTATTCTTAGGAGCATTGGTCCTTTTGGCAATAGGAGAGAACTTTTTTAAACTTTCAAAATATTATACAATTCCTAGAGTTCCTACCAAGATGGTAGTTTAGCACCAGCTTCTGGCTCCTTCCATCGAGATCAACCCTAGAAGAACTGCGGAGAGAAACATCATGCATGAATCCCAAAACAGAACAGGAAAAGTCTGCTCCCCGCAACCCCTGGAGGAAGGCTGTTCTGAACCTGTGTGTGTGTGTGTGTAGTGGTAGCTGCAGCCTGAGGCAGAGGAGCCTAGAATAACTGTAGAAGATAATTAGGAAAAAAAGAGAGAGAAAGAGAGAGAGAGATTTGAGTTCTACTCTGCCTCCTCGACCCCACCCCATACACGCAATTGCCGGTGGCGATGGTGCAGGAGTCCACGGGGAGAAAGTCAGAGCAGCTGGGACGATGAGTTAGGAAGTCTCTAACCTCAGTCATTCGTTACCCCACCCTCCTCCTTCCAAACCCTCAGAGCCAATGATTTGCTCTACAGGAAGCGCCTCCCCTGAGCTGACTCTTTCTGGGTGCTGAAGGTAAAGACCTGACCTGAAAAATTGCTTTGCTTGTGGGAGTGATACTAAACTGAAGTGTTTAAACATGCTTTTCTGGTGTCTGGGGCTGTCCACACTAGCACTCATTTCCTCTTCTCCCTTTGAGTCCTTCCAGAGGACATCAACTCGGATATGTTTTGGGCACTGCCCCCTTGCAGAGTATCTGGTACCTCCAGGGGCACCTGAGCTCATACACCATAACAGCACGTCCTTGTACCAAACCACTTCATAAGGAAATCAACGTGGATTAGACAGCATTGGAAGCAGAGCTATTAGAATAGTTGGACCAAGAATTTAAAACAAATGTAATAAATATGCTAAAAGAGATAAGAAGATATTAGAAATACAAAATGGGAGCCGGCCCTGACGGCAAGGTGCATAAGTTCAGCGCTCTGCTTTGGCTGCACGGATTCGGTTCCCTGTGCAGATGTACACCACTCGTCTGCCAGTTGCCACGCTGTGGCAGGAGCTCACATGGAAGATCTAGAAGGACTTACAACTAGAATATACAACTCTGTACTGGGGCTTTGAGGAGAAAAAAATAAAGACAAAAAGAGAGGAGGATGGGCAACAGATGTTAGCTCAGGGTGAATCTTCCCCAGCGAGAAAAAAAAAAAGAAAGAAATATGAAACAGGAATGAAAATAATAGCAACCAAGTAGAAACATTAGACATGAAAAATATAGTAGATGAAATAAAGAACCCAAGAGTTGAGATAAGTCGTAGAATGTTTGAAAGTAAAACAGTGACTCCTGTGTTAGACGGCTGGATCGAGGACCCATCACAGAAGGAAGCAGGAAAGGAGAAAGAAATAGAAAATATAAGGAAAGTTAAGGAGTGTAGAGAATAGATATGGAAGGATCATTCAGATAACACGCGTCCCAGATGGAGGAAAAAAATGTTAAGATGAAAAGGCAAGCCACTGCCCACACAGTCCCACCTTTTCCTTTTCTTAAAAAAAAAAAAAATAGAAAGGCAAAACATTAGTAGAAAAATCGGTGAAATTCCAATAAGGTCTATAATTTAATGAATAATAGTGTACCAATGTTAATATCCTATTCTTACGCACTGTACAATGGTTTTAGAAGATGCTCATATTAGAGGAAGCTGAGAGAGATATAAGGAGCTTTGTACTATTTTGATGACTTCTCTCTGTCTGAATTAGCTCAAAACAAAAAGGCTTTAAAAATTCAGTTGCCTTCATTTTCAGGTTTTCTTATTTTCTCCCATTGGTAAACCTATACTGCTAATCTTCCAATTTTTGAAAATTCTGGAAAAAATAGAAAAAAGTGAGGGGAGGGGGGGACATAGACTTATCACTCAAAGACTTTTAGCACTGTGATGGAATCCATCTGATCTTTTTTCCTAAAAAAAATGGGTTTTTGCAGATCAGTAATTAAATACCAGCAGTTTTGTAAAGTGTTTATTTTTACAGCTCATAGAAGTAAGAGGAGACTCTAAGATATCACCGCAAAGATTGCTCTGCTCTCTTTTCACAAATTGTCCAAAAGTGAGAATGAGAAATGAAACACCAACGACCACAAACGGCAGTATGTGTGAAGGAGGGCTCAGGGCTGCCCAGAGGAGCGGGGGTGAGGACACCGAGAGAGAGGTCCTGCAGCTAGAGATGCTGCGCACAGCCAGCAAACGGGGAGTTCTCTGTGTTGGGGGCTTACAGACCCCCAGGAGGAAGATCAATGACTGCTTGTTTGGAACAACCAGACTGAAGGGCAGAGATGGGCTTTCGAAGCGTCCTTATCCCCGGATTGACGGTGAGGACTGGGAGAAGGAGACACACCATCTTTGCAATCGCTCTTCGGGGCTGCAAAACATCTGTGAGCGACTAGCAGCCCTGCCACTGCCGCCGATATTTAGTCTCTGAAAGAGGAAAGCTACCCCAATGCTCGTAACAGTTGGTTATCAAACCCCGTGCCATATGCAACTTTAATTGTGAATCAAGGAGACTTTCATGCCCCAAGCATTGCCTCGGCCCTGTTCCCACACTTTACTCCTGCAAGCAGCTCCATCCAGGAAATAAGGATCTAACTCTGGGGAAAAGCCAAAAAAAAAAAAACCCAAGGATACACGTGAAGGGAGAGCCCTGGATGACAGCTGAGAGGGAGCCTAGAGAGCCCCCAGCCGGAGGCAAGGGCAGAGGGCTCAGGAAGAATCTGTTCTGAGGGTGCGAAACTGACATTAATTGATGTTGTTGATAGCTGTTGTTTGATTAACAAGTTTCCTTATACAAGGCAGAGAATTTGGATATAAATTACTGTTAGATACATGGAAAACGAAACAAACAAAAAGTAAGGTGATTATAATTCCCGAGCAAAGCAGAGAATTGTACAAGACATGAAACGCACTCATAGTGTGTCACTCAGCACAGCTGCGGATAGAGAGTCACAGCACGGTAAACACTGAAGCTGTTCTGACTCAAAATGATGATACAACCATACTGGCAGGATGTGGGGAGGGGAGGATCCGGTGGGAGTGTGACTGAAGTACTTCTTCCGGAAGTATATAGATGCTATCTATTTAAAACCAGAACTGCACTATTTGGAAACAAAAAGGTATGTACGAAAAGAAATATCACAGCAGTGGGCTTTGGGGAGCAGGAGGAGGGATGGGGTGCGAGACTGATGATTTTCTACTAAGGCTGTGGAACTATCTGACTTTCAATATTATGAGCATGTACAACTTTGAGTCTTAAAATTTACAACAATTCTCATCATAATTATCTGGAAAGTAGTAGGCAGTGTGTGTGTCTCCTATCATGGAGGTTTTTCCTCATACAAATTGGGTCTCTGACACAATCTGTGTTTTCTAGTCTCATATTCCTGGCAGCCCTGTGGATGTGAAACCCCACATGCTCTACAGTCCACATGATGATAATAATCCCATTCTGACCTTCTCCTTGTATATTCTTTTTTTTTTTTTTTTGAGGAAGATTAGCCCTGAGCTAACATCTGCTACCAATCCTCCTCTTTTTGCTGAGGAAGAGTGGCCCTGAGCTAACATCCATGCCCATCTTCCTCTGGTTTATATGTGGGATGCCTACCACAGCATGGCTTGACAAGCGGTGCCATGTCCACCTGGGATCCAAACTGGTGAACCCCGGGCCAACAAAGTGAAACGTGCAGACTTAATCACTGTGCCACCGGGCTGGACCCCCCTTTTTTCTTTTTAAGGTATGCTTTTTAGTGAGGAAGATTGGCCCTGAGCTAACATCTGTTGCCAACTTCCTCTTTTTTTTCTCCCCAAAGCCCCAGTACATGGTTGTATATCCTAGTTGTAGGTCATTCTAGTTCTTCTATGTGGGATGCCACCACAGCATGGCTTGATGAGTGGTGTGTAGGTCCATGTCCAGGATCCGAATCCCCGAACCCTGGGCCACCAAAGCAGAGCATGCAAACTTAATCACTACACCACGGGGTTGGTCCTTAGTATATTCTAAATGTTGAGATTTGGGAGTTTGGCATTTGTTTTCTCCAAAGCAACTAGTGAAACTGCAGTGCTTGGCTCTGAATAGTACAGATCCGGGTGGGGGGGAAAAAAAACTCAGTAAGATAAGCAGATCATGTCCTCCATTCCTATAAAGCTGCAGAAAAGCAGGTACGACTCCGCTTGGCAAAGCTGTCTTCCCAGATGCTGTTTCCGGCAAAGGAGAATTGCATAAACACCTGGACTTCAGAGACTGTTGCTGTGTCCTATGGAAGAAAGTCACTAGCCGCTAACAAGTCTGTTGTCCTGATGGGTTGTTTAATCAAATGATGTGCTGCTCTGATAACGCCTTTTTTCTGGAAGAGATGTAGTCTTAAAATATGCTTTTTCCAGCCAGAAGGAAGAAAGAGGTCTTCCCTGTTCTCCCACATACACGGAGATAATAAAACCTATGCTTCTCCTCAATTTCTTAAGAGTTCGGGATTTTCTGTTTCATTTACCTTAACATTTCTTACCCAGGAACTGCTGCGATGCTTGAGCGCTGACCTTGTCTACCGGCCGCAGCGCCAGGAACACTCACTCCGCCCCCAAGAAACCCGGGGGGTGTTAGCCCCCTAGCCCAGCCAGCACACACTCTGCACTGCCACCTGCAGGTGCGAGCAGCGGCTGCTCTTCCATTCTTTACCATGACTTCTATTACCATTTTTTATTAATGTTGTTTATTTACAAAGCTTCTTTGTTGTACTGAAAGCAACAATGGTGTTACAACCTCAGTATAACTGGTAGCCATGGATGGTTATGACATCCACCAATCACAGCTATCCACCTACAGTGAGAATCTTACATGAAAACCTGACACTTAGAATTTGCTGGGGTGAAGTCCCCAATCTTGGTGGAAGGCAGAATGTCACAGGAACTATGCTTTTTGGGTGGGTGGGTGAGTAGGTGTCCTGGGGTTTGTATCACAGGCACTTTTTTTTTTAACAGCTACCAACTCTATATGAGCAGTCCAATGGACCTGAACAGAGTCCAGCACCTTCCCTTCCCCGGGGCGGGGCTGGGATGCTCAGCTCACCTTCCAGCACCCCCTGCCTCAGGCTCTGCCCTAGAGGAGTCCTTTCTAGCTCCCACACCCACTGCGAAGACACGGGAGAGGAAATCTCTTTTCACTCAGGCCTCAACCTCTGGGGGCGGCACCCTCCAGGAGTCCCGTTGATCTTTGTGGTGGGACACGCGGGGCTCTGTGGAACAGCCCAGCACCAGCCCACCCCATCCAGCGCTGTTTCTCTACAAAGACTTCCAAGACAGCGGCTCAGGGCAATCCGGCAGAACACAACCTGCTGGAAAACAATCTTAGCAACCTGTTTGTACCCAGAACCCAAACTCACCTACCTTACTTGGGTCCCAGAACTCGTAGTGGCTCATAGTGTGGCTGTTTCCTCTGAAATCTTTCACGTTTTATGAACCACGAGGAAATCTATTACTTTGGTATTTAGATGGCCTGGGTTTTGGACTTTGAAACTAAGAAGGAAACAGTCCACAAACCTTGGAACCACAAAGATGAGTGCCAGAGTGACATATTGGCAGAACCACACGGAAAGGGGGGTGATGGATGTGTCCTCCTCCCTGTGGCACCCGGCATTTTACTGTGTTGGGAGCGTTTTCCCTCTCTCTCTCCCTTCATAGATTATAAAATCCTGTCGGAGAGGACGGTGGAAGTTCTCCCCGCATCTGTAGGGCCGCAGGCGGCCCCGCAGCGCCTCTGCCCGCTCTCAGAGCCTGGGGGAGGGGGGACGTCCAGGCACTCTGGAAGCCTACTGAGGGTCCTGGGACCTGTCCGTGCAAAGGGCCTTTCGCTTGTCCCGCCAGCCTGCTGCCGCCCCGCCTCAAGCACTCCGAAGCCCCCTCCTTCTTTCTGTGTCCTCTGTGCTTTGCGTGCGCACAGGTAGTGACATCTGGCCTCGCGCCCTCCCCACGCACCCCCATCCATCCCCGGCCCGGGTCTCCCCGCCCTTAAGGCCTCCACGCTCCTGTTTCTGGGCAAGTCTTTGCAGATTCTGGAGCCGGGAAGCGGCCAAGTCCGGGCGGGAGAGGGGTGCGCGGGGCAGCGCCCGCTGCAACCGATCGGGGTCCTTCTAACACTGGTCAGGAGCAGACCAGACCTGAGGGATGGGGAGAGGCGAGGCCTTAAGGATCTGAGCCAAGGAGCTCAGAGAACCTTCCTACCAACTCGCGGGGCCACCGCGGGCGTCTCTGCGGAGGCACTAACCTCCTGTGTCTGCTCCTTGTACCGGGCTCGCGGATGCCACACGGCCGGGATGACACAGAGTTGGGGGCACGGAGCAACAACAGCATCTACTCGACCCAGGACCCACTCCTACTTGACCCAGGGATCCACGTCTGGAAGGACCACAGCGGTGGCTGGGGTTGGGGTGGACCCGGGTGCTTTCCCACATCCCGGCACCCTCCCACCTCCAGCTCTGGCGCCCTCGGGCAGACGCCCCTGAGTCCCGCGCGTGCTCTCAACCCGAAGGGCGCTTCCAGCCGGTGGGTTCCTGTTCGACTTGCCCGGGGAAAGAAGGTGAGTGTGGGCCATGGGTGGAGAAGGAGGTAGGAAATCGAGCCTCCGTTTCTGCAGACGTACACTTTCTCTCTTACTGCTGAAATTATCTTAAAGCATACGTGCCTAAGGCAGAGTTTCTGGGCCCGGCTAGGGCAGTGGGATTTAGTTACAGACGGTGACAGGCGCTGGTGTTGGGATTCAGAGAAAACAAAATCAAGCAAATATTTTTTGGGCACTCGCGATGTGCCAGGCTCCGCGCCAGGGGCCCTGCCCAGACGCTCCAAGAGGCCCAAGAAGGCGAAGGGCGCGAGGAGCAGGCTGCACGGAGAGCTGATCCGAACCCGCACTTCCTGGCCTTCAGCTGCTACGTAGGCAGCATCGTGGGGGCTCCTGGGCGGTTTAGTCCAGTCCCAGCTCCAGCTGCTGCTCTCACGGGATGCCCTCCGGCCACTCTGCCTCAGAACCACGGTGAACAGAAGTGTCTCCATTTCACCACTGCCAGCTCTTCTGCCCAGGACTCCTACGTTTCCTAAACACGCTAAGGCCAGGTGGCACCATTCTTTGGAGAAATTTCAAGTGTGAACTGGCTTCCTCACCAGACTGCCCTTCCCCTAAGAGACCTGTTGAAATACAGATCCACCAATAGGGGAGCTCATCCTGGTACCGTATTGCAACTCTACCCCAAGGAACAGAGAAGGCCGAACAGATTAAAGGAAGGGAACTAGTTAGTATTGACTATTCATAGACTAAGGACCAGGGGCTTTAGATCCATTGTTTTATATAATCCTCACACTCTAAGAGAAAGACATCATTCACCTTTTAAATTGTCTTTAAAAACATAGCATTATATAGAAAAGTGCACGAAAAATAAGTTTGATGAAAGTGAACACACCCGGACCAAAAATTAGAAGCTGTCTTTGTGCCCCTCCCCGTGACTATCTGATCCTTTCTCCCTGCAAGGACAGTATCCTGACTTTTAACATCACAGGCTAGTTTTGCCTGGTTTCAAACTTATGTGAATGGAAGCATGCACTTTACAGTATAGTCTGTTAGGTCCAGCTTCTTTCACTGAATATCATGTTTGTAAATTACCTCCACTTTGTTCTCTGAGGCAGAATATGAATTCAAATACAAGTGTAATTTGTTCAATTACATTGATGTATCATTTTCTCCTCTAGAAGTATGGAATAATTTATCCATTTTCCATGGACATTAGGGTCATTTCCACTTGGGAGCGATAGTGAAAAATGTTCTCTCTCATTGTTAGACATGTTTGTTGGCCATGTACCTAGGAGTTGCTAGCTATGCTTATGTTCAATTTTAGGGGACATTGCCAAATCCTTTTAGGGGATACATATTGCCAAATACATTTCCCTAAGTGGTTGTAGCAATTTACATTCCCATCTGCAATGTATAAGAGTCCCAGTTATTCCACATTCTCAGCGACACTTGGTTTTGTCAGTGTTTTTAGTATTAGCCATTCCAATAGGTCTATAGTGGCATCTCATAATAATTTCATTTTCCATTTTCCTGACGACTATTGAGGTTGAGCATCGTTTCATATACTTATTGGCCTCTTTTATGAAGTACTTGTTCACGTAGTTTGCTCCAACTTTGTTCTTCTTTAAGATAGTCCTTGCTCATTATTCTTGACTCTGCATTTTCATGTGCATTTTAGAAACAACTTGTCAGTCTCTGTCCCCCAAAGGGCTCAAAGCTTGACTGGTATTTCATGGAATCTATATGTCAATTTGGGGAGAATTGACATCTCCATGATGTTGAGTCATTCAATCCATGAACATGGTAATATCTCATCATATAGTTTTCTTTTATTTCTCTCAATAATATTTTATAGTTTTCAATGTAGATCCTTCAAAATCTTTCACATGATTTATTCCTAGGCATTTGATGTGCTTAATGTTATTATAAATGGCATCATCTTTTATACTTTCATTTCTCAATTGTTTGTTACAGGTATACGGAAATACAATTGATTTTTGTAAATTGACCTTATCTAAATTCACTTATTAATTCTAAGACTATATTTGTAGATTTACAGTCCTGTTATGTGAATAATTTGAAAGTTTTCTTTCTTAGTTTTCAATCTTTATGCTTTTCACTTCCTCTTCTGGCCTTACTATACTAGCTAGAACCTCCAGTAAAAAGTCAAATAGAATTGGTAATAGCAGATATTGTTGTCTTATTCTTCATCTCAGGGGGATCATTAAATATGATGTTGGCTGTAGATTTTATGTCGATAATCTTTGTCAGACTAAAGAAGTCTCCTATTTTTACTTTACTGAGACATTTTATCATCAATGTTGAATTTTATCAAATGTTTTTCCTGTGTCTATTGAGATAGTCATGTTATTTTTCTTCTTTATTCTGTTAATGTGGTAAATGAAAATGTGACACAAGCTGGACATATCAGAACCATCCTTGGGCATTTCACCAGCTTCCTGAGAATGGTCCTCTCTCTTCTCTTCCATAGTTATGAATTATAACAACTAAGTGAGTGTGGAGCTTCTGGGGACTATCTTTCCTACCACATGGAGAGAGCCTACCAGAAAATAAGGTCAACCCAAAGGAAATCAAAGCCAAGATGTTGGGGGAGGGGAGGTGGTGAGAAAGAGAGAAAGACACCCCCACAGAAAATAATATTGGTGACAACATCTGAATCCTGGGTAGGCAAGATACATGAACCAACGAATTCTTTTTCCTTAAAGTCCTTTGAGTTGATCTTATTTGTATCCATCATGTCCATCTTGCTTGGAAGATTTTCCCAAACAAATTGCAAAAATCATGTCACACTGTTAAACGTAAACTGTATTTCCAACACAGCTGAGGGATGGGAATGGGGCTGGGCTGGGAGAGTGCCCTGCAGCTGAAACACGCAGTTCTAGGCAGCCTTGTTCCAACACTATGGGAGACAGGGTATAAAAACCAGCACCGACCAACATCCAGATACAACAGTATTAACCTTTATAGTCACACACCTGTTAGGTCCTATCTTACCACACAATCCATTTTCCAAGATATAAACAACTTCAGCTTATTATCTTGGCCTTTGGAATGGGTCCAGAAAGAATTATCCAACCTATCTTCCAAACCACAGATGAAAATTATTCTAGGGATTTCTGGACCATGACAGATGTAAGGAGTCTGGGAGCAAGAGAGCCAATGAAACATCCCAACTTTCCTAGGGTGAAGGGGAAGATTCACGAGTGAGGGAACCGTTGAGCCTTGCCTTTATATGGAGACTTCACTGCCACTGCCATGATCCCTAGCTGAAGTGACACCAGGAGTTCTCACCTCAGGACTCGGCACAGTACAGGACCAGCCCCAGCATCCCTGCAGGCCCTGTCTAAGACACTGGTTTAATGAAGCCATAATCCATGCACTTGACGAGACATTCCCGGGCCGTCTGAACCACGGCCGCCTTCTTCTCATCCGGCTCCTGTTTGCCCACCACAGTCAGGATCTCCAGCAGCTCACTCTCCACCAGCTTCTTGGCCAGCTCAGCATCGGCTGCCAGCAGGTTGTAGGCAATGACCAGGCCCCGGTGTTGGACTGACAGCCGGTCGTGCAGGCAGAGCCGCTGTAGGATCTCCAACCACTGAGTTGTCTGGAGTCGGGGAGGTAGAAAACGAAGAATCGGAGGAATCAGTGGGGGGACAGACAGAGGAGATTTTGGACAAGACAAACAGAAGGCATTGGCCAGGCCCAGATTCCGGACTATGAAAGGTTGAGCACCTATCTGGTTATGTGTATATGGGACTCAGCACATGACTACTTTAGCCCCTTGGGACTAGCGGGGTGATGCCCATCTCCTTACCAGGGCCAGGGCAGGAACTGGAGAGCTAGAAGGAACTTGAAATAATCCAGTTCCTTTCGTTTTACAAGTAGAGGGACTGAGGTTCAGGGGAGAAGGAACTTAGCTATGGTCACACCTCTGGAAATAGTAGAGAATAAACATCCACCCATCCATTTATTTTTTAAGTGTCTTGAGAAGCAAAGGGACAGGCCTACTGCATGTCTGAGTGCAACGGGGATGGAAGGTGTTGAAAGGAGGATTCTAACCCTGGGCACATGGGCAATGCCTGCTTCCGCCAACCCAGGTGCCCTTTGTGCCATGAGCTCCAGGCATGCCCTAGCCATGCACTCCACCAGCCTTGACTTCAATTGGAATCAACAATGGAGTCTGGAATGTATCCTTTCCTCCATCCCTCCTCCCTCTCTCTCCTCTATTCCCAGGTATGAAGCAACCCAACTACTGTGCATGGGGCAGACAGGACTCTAGACCACTCTGATCACCCCAGGAGACAGGGATGGAGCTGAGAATAGAACCAGGAGGCTTGATTCTTACATCATTCAACAGACACCCATGAGCAGCAGAGTAGACTAGCTATCAGCATGTGTTCTGGAGTCAGAGAGACCAGTGTTCGGGTCCCAGCTCAGCCACTTACCAACTGTATGACCTTCACTAAGTTATTTAACCTCTCCAAGCCTCAGGAGCCTCATCTGTCATCTGCTAGGCCGACCTCTTAGCACCGTGATGACTTAATGATATGATACATGGAAAGAGCTTAGCGTGGGGCTGGCACACGGTGAGAGCTCAGCCAGGGGAAGGGGACAGGGATGATGACTCTAGGCACTAACCCAAAGCTTTCCCCTTTGCTTCCTCATACCTCTTACCCTGACCCTCCAACGGTCAGCGGGAACAGCTTTCTACATGCACTGCTCTCAGATAGGGAGACAGGCACAGAGAGGAAGAAAAGGCAAATTATGCGCTTCCAAGCATCTAAGCAGACTTTTGTATACTCTGCACGGAGTCTCCTACCACAAGGAAAGGAAATGAAAGCATTTCCTTTTCATCAGCTAGCTGTGGTAGGCTTCAGGGCAAGACTTAATGCTGATGAGTAAGTGATAATGGGTCCAGTGCCCATCGCTCCCTAGGAGGAGTCATTGAGGGCTAATGGAAGGGGTGATAGATCCCACTGGGATAGGATCCCGGGGCAGGAGGAACTGTTGCCTGGCTTCCCAGGGCATGTCCCAGAGACGTGAGACTGTGGAGGCCAACATCCACCATGGCCTCAGAGTTGTTCAAAGGATGGTCTGGACAGCTTCACAGAGTCCCCAGGATGCCAGTGTGGGGACAGGAATGCAGCCAAGACTTCTGAGCCTCTCAGAAAGAAGGAAGAAGTGGCCAAGAGTAGGTCAGCAATCCTGAAGGATTCCAGTCCTTTCCCAACTAACTGGCTGTGTGGCCCTGGGCTAGTGACTTTCCTGCACTCAGTTTCCTCATCTGTAAAAGAGGAATAACAATAATCATACGCACCTCACTGAGTTGTTGGGGAGATAAAATGACTTAAGAGACATGAATGCTTAGAGCAACGGCTGGAGCACAATAAGTGGGTGAGTCACAGAGCGCCCTGTGGGCCTGTTGACAAGAGTTGGGTGACCAGTTACTTCAGCAGAGGCTGCTGAGGGCAGTGGGTTCAAAGTGTGGTCCCCAGGCTGGAAGCACCCACCCCCCATCTACTGAATCAGAATATCTGGGGAAGGTGTCTTAACCAGCCCTCCGGGGGATTCACACACCTTCCAGCTCTGAGAACTTTGCCTTCAGGAAAGTGCTGGAGCCCAAGGACCAAGCAGGATGAGCTCCATCCAGCAGAGAGACTCCATCCCTGGAGCCAGGAGGGCGTAAGCACCCTGGCATTTAGAGAATACACAGACACACCACACACACACACAGCCCAACCATAAGCGATCTAAAAGAGCCTGCCTTTAAAGGAGACTTGAATATGTTCGAATTGAGATGTTGACGTTTCTCGCCCTCAGTGAGATGATGCCGGTGAAACAGGGAAAGGTTCATTTTGCACCCCGTGTTCGTGACTGTGTAAGTATCACTCCCGTTATACCTGCCGAGATGGCCACAGTCCCAACAAAGGATCTGAGCATCATGTTCACTTCAGAGAATCTGCCACCTCTTTGCCAAACCACGAGCTCCCTATGGCACCCAAACCACATGCAGACCTCTCCTGGGCAGTCCAGGCGCTCCATGGCAGGAATCAGTGTTGCGGGTGTTATTACTGTCATTATTCTTAAGTAGTGAGTTATAAGCACCAGCAAAGGCAATGGGTGGAACAACAGTGGGAGGAATCTGAATTAGAACACTTAGGAGTCCAAATAATGAATGTCAGGGGCCAAAAAGTATGACTCTCCTCTCTTTAGGTTGTGGGAGCAGAGACCTAGCGGGCTGGGAAGGGTTATCACGGGGCTGGCCTCCCCCAGAGGACCGTACAGGGCGGTGTGGTCTGGGGGTGGGGCATTCCCTGGAGCACCCCCAGCCCCTGCCCGCCCCCAGGGCCCCCTCTCACCACTTGGGTCATCTTGAGGCACAGTTTCTTATGTGCTGCTGTCAGCATGGCCAGGGCCCCTGCGGCCGCATTCTGCACTTTGTCATCATCCTCCCCACAGAGCAGCACCACCAGCTTCAGCCGGTCATTCCCGTCCGCCAGGAACCTCTCCTGTACCTGTGGGAGGCAGGTACATGGCTCAGAGAAAAATGCTCCCCTCTCCCCAGCCTGGAAAGGGAAAGATGCATCTGAAGCCGCGTTCTCTGACCCAAGATCCCTTGGAGCTTTCCTGTGAGCAGCTCACCCATGCCACCTCCCCCAGGAAGTCTTCTCTGATTAGCTGGATGAAGGGGCTACAAACTCCTCTAGCTAAAAGGTTAAAGAGAATAAGGGATCCCCCATACAGCATGTGCCACCACCTCTGTTTGCAGTCAGCTATCCACACAGTTATCCAGCAGGGCAAGGGGCAGGCACAGACTCCTGAAGGTAGGTGTTGCCTGAAGAGCCATGTTTCACTTCCCTTTGGGGTGGAATGTTTCTCCCACAACAGATGGGCCTTTGGGGTCTGCCGTAAAATGACTTTGCAGTTCCTGAAGGCAGAGGGGCTTGGCAAGAGCAAGGGATGAATGGGTAGTTGACTTGGTATTAAAGAGCTGCTTTACCATCACCAGGTGAGGGATGAAGATTCCCAAGGACCCAAAAGCCAGGCGAAGGGCCTCCTGGGGCCCAGAGCCTTGACACGTCTTGAAGCACACTGAGGCCCCGCCCCTCTGCTCTACAGTAAAGTCTGGCTGGTCAGGTTTAAGGGCATTTTGTTGGACCAGGTTTCCGAGAAGTGGGGCTCCAAAAGGGGTCAAAGGTCACAGCTGCCCAGGTTATGACCCTCCACCTACATCTCCCTGAAGCTGGAGCAGTGGTCCTCAGAGGCGAGAGTATGGCAGAGATGTCAGTGTGGTCCCCTCTCATGGGGGACAGTTGTGACTGGGAAGCAGCTGCCCTAAAAGGACTACATTTCCCCACCCCCTAGTCTAGCACCTAGATGTGGCTCTGAACCAACGCTCATCACGGAACGTGAGTGGAAGTGATGTGTGTCATTTCCAGGCCACCACGGTGGAGTACTGCAGGTGCCTCTCCTCATTCACTATCTGCCAAGGTGGCAGAGGGGGAGACAGTTCTTGACCATCCCAGAAGCCTGGATCCCTCAGTCATTGCTTGGAAGCGAGCCACCTGATCCAAACATGGGCGAGAAGTGATGTGGGCGAGACATGACTTCCATCCTGTGGGACCGCTGTGTTGACTAATTTGATTTGGGTTGTTGCAGCAGCCGGTGCTCCCAGGGGGAAGGCTGCTCCCCCATCCCATTGTCACTCCCCTCCCCTTTCCTTGGACACACTCACTCTCTTCCCCCCATGTGGCTGCCAGGATCCAGGTCAGCCTTAGGCCAGATCCCTGATGGACCCTGTGTAGCTTTATTTCTTTTGACTTTAACAGGCTTGCATGGTCTCAGTTTTCCTCCTGTAACAGTGAGAAGATCCAAGACTTAAGAATTGAGGGGAAACAGAGTGGGTCTCACACTAGACCCTACAGGAGGGCCCAGGAGGGCCCCTTGGCCTGGCCCTCACACGCATGAAGGGCCTCACATTTACACGCTGTTGCTACCTCTGCTGAGGTTAGACCCACAGGCACAGCAGTCCTCTGGCAGGATGGAAATAAGAAGACACTCATTCATTGTACGGTTATAATTTGTGCCATTGCTGGACCACGAGGCCATGGACACGTTCTGAATTCATTTTATTTTTATAAATCCTGTAATTATTCTGTGAAGAGCACACTTATAGTGCATTGCAGTTTCTATGGAAATAGCGTTAGTTCATCAAATGTTAACATTTAGAATATACTAAAATTGTTTGTAACTGTTTTTGCATTTCCTCCTTTTTTTATATATGTGGAACTTCAATAAATGCAAGTGGCCTGGCCTCTTTTGACCTCTCAGAGGCCCTGGTCTCATATCCTGCTTTGCCATGAGATTATTTAGACCTAAATAACTTAGGGAGACGGTTCCTTCCATCTCATCCAGTGCCAAGCTTTGGGGTCAAAGCCCCAGCTGGGCAGAATAGGACTTTGTGTGTTGTCCTTTGTCTCCTTTGTGCATATATTCCTCTCAGGGTCCCTACAGGAAGGGGCTATAACCTAGGAAGGATTCCTGGGTTCTCTGGCAAAATGCTCCCTTAACGCAGTTGTAACAGCCCTGACCTGTGGCCCAACTCTCCATGCTTTGACCGTTCCCGTCCCCATCCTGAGCCCCCTCACCTCCTTGTTCACCACCATGTTGCACATGCATTCGGTGGCTGCCTGCCGCAGCTGGTCATGATTCTCAAACATGTAGTTCTCAATGTCTGGCAAGGCCTTCTCCTTAAAGATCTTCTGCCTAGGGTGCAAGGGGTGGAGAAAGAAAGGCCACTGAGTCTTCTGTCATGGGCACTTGGGTTTTTTGCCCACCCAGGGGCCATTCCACCATCCCAGTCAGCCAGCATGGTTTGGATGGCACTGACCCCACCCCCGCTCCAGGAGGGGCACCATTGGGCATAAACTAAATGACATAGTACAGCATCCGGGCCATAGTGATGGGGTTTGGGATGAACATGTCACCCAGTTGGAGATTCTCTTGCATTACTGATGGGGAAGAGAAATTCTCTCTTTCTCTCTCCTGCTGAATATGAAGCCAAGACGTTGTGAGGTCTGGAGCAACCCTTGTGATCATGAGAGAGGGGAAAAGCTGATCTGAAAACTAAGACAACACAGACAGGAGAGGTGGAGAGAAGTAGGACCTGGGACAGCTTTGTAACCCCTGCATCAAGCCTCACCTGAATCTGGATTACCCCAGACTTTTTATTTACATTAGTCATTAAATTCCCTTTGTGCTTAAACCAGCTGAAGGTGAGTTTTCTGCCACTTGCAACCAAAAGAGCCTCAACCCAATACACTCGACCATCCTGCTGCTTCCAAGAAGGAATACACTTTATTCCCACCCAGCCAGCTGGATATCTTCCTTACTACTTCAGAAAGAAGCGCCTTTGCAGTCTCCTGTGGCTTCATACATTCGCTCTGTGGTTCTTCCAAGTCCTAACACAGATCCCTCCCACTGTCGTTTCTACCCACCGCCTTGGATCCTGTCCTCGGAGGAAGGCACACACGGTATATGTGAAATTTCCACCAAACACCTCATGGGACGCCTCTCTCCATCCCTGCTCCCTCCACACCCCACTCACCGGAGTTTGTCACTCCGCCCAGACAGGTTGGTGAGACCTAGGAGGGCCTCGTAGTTCTGCAGCCCATCCCTCTGTGTGTCCAGGAGACTCACGAGGGGCCGCACCACCTCGTACACCTGTGGGGAAGTGTCCAGGAGTGGGTTGGGCGGAGACCATGTCTGCCCAGTCCTGAACATTCATAACAGCCCAGCTTTAGAATTTCCAAAGCACATGCCCTCCCACTGTCTGATTCAACCTTCACAATGATGCTAAGAGGCAAGATTATTGCCTTTACTTTGCATATGAGATAACTGAGTTTCCAAGAGGACAGCCAAGTTAGTTGAGGCCGAACCAGGCCTGGAATCCAGGTGCCTCCAATTTACTGCCCTCTCCATGCCCCCTCCCAGGCCGGAGGTAGGATGACGAGGGGAAGGCCTCTAGGATCAGAGGAGCCTCCTCCCATCGCCCCATCCCACCCTCCCAGGCACCCACCCGCTCCCCAGGGAAGGCGATGTCCGGATTAGAGACCGCAGCAATCTTTGCTAGGGCGTGGGCTGCCTTCACTTTGCCCACGTCTGTGCCCTCCAGAGCCAGGGGAATCAGGGCCTGCAAGAAAGGGCACAGTCACTCCTCGGTCACAGACACCCAGCAGCTTCTCTCCCCATCCTCCCTCTCCAGCTGCTGTCCTCCTGTTCCATCAGAACTTCGGGAAGACTTTGTAATTTCATCAACTCTTGAGAATCATAGAAAACAACTACATACTTAATCACGGATTCATGCCCCCTGGTTCCCAGCACACATCGAGATCTTCACCCGCACTCGCCCTCACCTACGCATACATTCGTTTGGCTTTGGGACAAATAGATCAATATGCTGATTTCTTACTTTCAGCCTAAGTCCAATGGAATCAGAACAGCAGGCATTTATTGAGCGCCTACTATGAGCCAATACATTAAGTATGTTTTGTCTAATCCTTGGGACAGTCTGCAAAATGAGCATGGGATTTTTCCCCCATTCTACAGATGAGGAAACTGTAGCTCAGGGAGATTAAGTAATTGGCCCAAGGTTATGCAGCTAAAAAGAGGACAAGCAAGGACTCAATGACAAGTCGTCTATGGCAAAGTCCATGGTCTCTGTGTCTGCACTTTGCTTCCTTCCAATTGCAAGGAGGATAAATGGGATTCCACAGTAAATCTCATGACACATCTGCTTAGATATTGGTTTGGGGCCATGAGGACAGACAGCACAGATAATTGAATGACCTTATTCCAGGAGGTCAGGTTGGGGCAGGAGGTACCTTATACTTGGGCCAGGCAAAGAGCACACACACACACATGAGTGTGCTCCTCCCCAGGGGAGCACCTTCTAGGATGGCAAGAACCTTATCCCACCCAATTACCTTGCCACCACCTTGAGCCACAATGGTTCCTCGGTCTTTTGGGTTGTCACATAGTGCCAGGAAAACCCTGTAGGGCAAGGACAAAGGACATTTAATACACCAGCACACCTGTCTCAGACATCAGCAGGCCAGCCAGTCAGATCCAGTGAAGCCCTGGAAAGTGCTGGCAGTGTGCACATGCTCCAGAATTAGCCACCTTGGGAAGACAGTGCCATGAATATAAGAGGCTGGGGAGGAAGTGAGGCCAAGTGAGGCTGAAAGGAGCCACTCCATGCCTAGTTAGGGAGATAAAGAATGGCTCCTTGCTGCCTACCTCCAAGGAGAAACTCTTCAACATGGAGACACCCTGGGACCTCCATGATCTGGCCCTTGCCTACTTCTCTGGTCTTGCCTAGCACTGCTCCCTCCTGTGCACTGCATGCTCTGGACACACTACAGGAGGACCCCGTCCTTACTCACTCATTCCCTCTCTGTCTTCAGTGTATTTGCATATGCTGTCCCCTTGGCCTGGAACCCTTCCCTCCCCACATATGGGAGGCTCCCTTTCTTCCTTCAGGATTCCACTTCGTTGTCACATCCTCCAGGAGGCCTTCCTAGCTGCCCACCCACCTACCCTCCAGTCTGGCTGGCTGGGTGCCACTGCCTGTGCTCCAACCACCCCTCGGTCTTTCCCCATAACAGCACCCACTGCACTGTATTGTAACTGCGAGGCTGTCTGCCTCCCCATCAGGCTTCACAGAAACTGTGCCTCTCATCTCTGGAATAGCAGGTCCCACACAGGGCCTGGGGACTAGGGAACCAGAATGGATAGTGACCTCTTTCCTCCTGAGGCAAACTTCTACCTGTGGTGACCTGCCCCGCCACATCACTTTTCAATGTTGATCCCCTTCAGTCTCCTCGCCAGCCTCCCCAGTGGCTGATTCCCTTATTTAGTCCCCTGCCATCTCTACTCCCTGCCCAGCCTCCTGCCTCCCGTCCGCTCGGACCCAAGCCCTGGCCCGCTGCAGCCGCACCTGGCCAGCAACTCCTTGGTCTGGTCGGTGAGGATGGCATTGTCCGCTTTCACCATGCAGGCCAGCACGGAGATGACGCCGGCCTTCAGAAGCCGCTTCACCCGCATGTCTACGAAGTCTTTCTTGTCCTGGGGAGATGAAAGGGTGGCAGTGGGGAAGGGGCCTGGGCACCAGGGCAATCTGTATTGGAACTAAAGACGGTGCATTTCTGACTTCTTGCGGAAGGCTGCATAATGACCCCCAAAGATGTCCACGTCCTCATCCCAGAACCTACGAATATGTCCCCTCCTATGGGGAAACGGACTCTGCAGATATGATTAAGTAAAGGGTCTTGAGACGAAGAGAGAATCCTGGGTTATCTGGGCAGGCCCCACATAATCACAAGGGTCTTCATAAGAGGGAGGCAGGAGGGTCAGAATTAGTAGTAGGAGAAGCGACAACAGAAGCAAGAGGGTGGAGGGATTCAAGGTCACAAGCCAAGGAAGGTGGCCTTTAGAAGCTGAAAAAGATGAGGAAACTGACTGTCCCCTCAGAGCCTCCAGAGGCAACCAGCCCTTTTGACGCCTCGACTTTGGCCCAGTGAACCTGATTTTAGATTTCTGGTCACCAGAACGGGAAGAGAATGAATCTGTGTTGTTTTAGGCCATTATGTTTGTGGCAATTTGTTACAGCTGCAATAGGAAACTAACACGCTCCTCCAGATCCCCTTTGCCCGACAACCGCCAAGGGGGTGTAAGTATGTTCGCTGTTGTAGAGGTCAGAACGTCTCCTCTTCCTTGCCCTCCCCACTCCCAATGCAGAGCCTGAGGAGCTGATGTGACAGGGACATCAACCCCAAAGCCTGTTCATTCACAGAGGAGTGAAACAGAAGAAAGATGATCCAAAACCCTGGAAGACTCATATATTACTTTTCTTGCAAAGAAAAGGCTTACAAAATGTCAGCTTTCCATGGGGGAGACGGGGCACTGGGGGACATAGGCAGGGGTGAGAGGGGATAGGGAGCAGACAAAGCTGACATAACAACGGATCAGGTTTTGGGGAAAACTCAAAATCAGCCCCAGGGTTGAACAGTCCCTGCAGACAATCCTCCGGGAGGCTGGGAAGAGGCCGACAGTCACTGGCAACCTCTAGAAGCTGCGTGTGAACTTTATGGCGGCAGAACATGCCACACACTCTTGCCTGCAGGAAATACTGTGCAGCTTTAAAAACGATTCAGAGAATGACATAGCAGTGTGGAAAACATATAAAGTATTTTCCCAAAATTGGGCGCAAAATGGTAACTACATTCTGATTATAACTATGAAAAAAAAAGTGCACAGGGGGGAAAAAAAGCCTCTGGTGGGTGATATAATACACTGAAATGCGACAGTGCTCACATGGAGATGATGTAATCGTGAGGGTTATTTTCTTTTCTCTACTGTCCACCTTTTTGTTGTTTTTGCAACATGGTTATATTACTTTGATCATTTTTAAAAGTCTAAATGTTTTACTGGCTGGAAATATGATGCATATATATTCACATACAAACTACATACGAAGTATACCCTATTGTGCAGGGATTCACTGGGGAGGGCCCCAAGAGGATTTGTGACATCTGGGCTAACGGTGACCCGTGTCCCTCCCCCTCTCATTATTCCTACTTAGCACTAATAGCTCCAAATTCAGATATCCCAGAAAACAAAATTTTTATAAGTGTTGGAAATATGAAATACAACTGTCTGATGACTATGAAATCAACAACATAAACTGCAAAACGTTCGTCATGGCTCCATTTCTTTTCTCAGACTACAGATTATTCAGGTCTTTTTCAGGCAGAATAACAACTAAGAAAATACATGAGCGCCACCCGGTGGACGAGATTTACCATTATCATCTTCAGTTTATCTGTCTTAACGCAGAATCCTCTAAACACACATGCACAGCACCCAGACATCACTATCTTCCCCTCCCAACTCTCTGGCTGTCTGGTGTCACAGACCCCTCCCAGGTCATCCCCGTCCCCACCTTGGGGTGCTCCTCGGGCACGTGCTGCTTGGAGAACTTGGCGAGCTGCACCAGCTCGGGGATGACCTCCTTGACGTCGTAGCTGTTGGTGCAGTTCACCAGGGTTGTGGCCACCGAGTACAGGATGGTCTTGTCAGAGGTCTGGAGGCACAGAGTCGGGGGATGGGGGAAGGCAGAAAGGAAACTTTAGAACAGACGTCTGCCTCCAAGACGGCCCCCTCGCATGGCTGGCAAGGTGGTTTGGGAGGAGGGCGGCTGGTGCGGCTCAGCTTGGAGAAGTACAAGCGGCACAGAGGAGACAACTGGTTCTGCTCCTACAGGACGGGCAGACACTCCTCCTGCACCCTCAGCAGCCCCCCGAGAGCAGGAATGGGCGTCCTCTGAGCGTGCTCTCTGCTTTGTGCCTCTTTCAAAAGCCCAATCCAACACGCCTTCTCGTCAGACTGGGATGGGGCAGGGTGGGGCTGGACACCCTCTGTCTGGCCCCGGTGGAAACTCCCTTCCACAATTCCTCCCTTCAGTGGTGGAAAAGAGCCAGGGGGTTGGCCCAGCAGAGGAGGAAAGGAGTCTGGGAGGCACTGGGAAGGAGGAAGAGGGCCCAGAAAAGGCTGTGGGCACTGCCTCTCGGTCCCTCAAGACTTCACTTCCTGAGGGTCTCAGGAAAAAATACCAGTCTGTTGTCCATCCTCCCACTGCCTGGAAGGTATGAAGAGTTGTGAGCCCATTTTACAGTCAGGTAAAATGAGGGCCAGAAAGAGGGAAATGACCAGTCCAGGTTTACACAGGGAGAGGAGGTAGAACCAGAATGAGGACACCGGGGTCCCATTTCCCAGGCTCAGTGTGGGGCCCCGTGAGCCTGAATCTGGTAGACTGCTCCTGAGGCCACAGGTCAGGGCCACACTTGCCTTGGCCAGCTCAAACATGGCCTGCAGGGCAGGAATGTCCTGGACAAAGTCATCTTTCACGTCAGCGTCCAGCGTGAGGTAGGCCAGGCCCTCCACTGCCCATCGCCGGGTGCGAGTGTCTATGGATGCGTTGCATAGCCACCTGCAAGAGGGGAGGGAGGGGCTCTGGGGGGTGGTGCCAGGGCTCAGGTTGGAGAGTGAAGCAATTCAGGGTAGTAGGTAGCAGGAGAGGGGCCTTTCACCATCCGGCATCCACCAGGGCACACCCCAGAGAGGAGATGCTGGGCCTCCCCAGGACCCCCTTACTTGCGACACTGTTTGGCCAGCTTCTCGGTCGACCCTTCAGCAAACTGCCTGAGAGCGTAGTCTGTGCCACCTGCAGAGCCCAGCTTACAGAGCCCCTGTGGGGGAGGGCAGACAGCGGACACTTTCGGGTCAGAAACACCAAGGCTTGGGCACGAGGCCCTGCTCAAAGAGGTGCCTGTGGCTGGAACACTTGGCCCCTTTTTCTTTGCCTGGATAAACCTCTATGCATACTACAAAGCTCAGCCCGGGTGTCACCTCTTCCGAGATGCCTCCTCTCAGCCTTCCGGGTTCGGGTAGATGCCCACGAAGCTGAAGGTTCTCACCCTGCCCCTTTCCCCCACCATTCTGACCCCACAAATATTTTGGGTCTGCCATTTTGAAAAATAAGCACAAAGGAACACCAATCCTATCTGAACTACAACGGTAACTTGTTACAGCACAAAATGGGCAGAGAAATCACATCCTGTGAGTCACAAATGCAGCTGTGCAGAATTCTACCCAGGAAGCACTGGACTCTTATCAGGAAAAAATGTCTCTATATGAGAAAACTCACAATGGCAGGAGCTATAATTAGTTTTTTAAAAATTGACGTAAACAAACAGATCAATGACTCAAATCTTCACTGTAATTGTTTACAAGGAAAAGAAAAGATCAATACAAATAATTTCTCTAAAATGAAAATGGAAAAACACAGGTTTAACTGTGCCATATAGAAACTGATTAAGGAAACAAACTGACTTTTTGGAGTTTGCTCTGAAAATATTTCCTGGACAGAAGCTCATTGGTGTTAGTGTCATTCTAAAGCACAGAGACGACCGTCGTCACAGTTAAACGGGAGGATCCACCATTCTGACTCCATGTTCTCACAGCCTCCTGCTTATCACCCTGCTCTGCAGGGGCTTACAGGTGGGTCTGGTGCCCCCTAGAGTGTGGTTTCCTCAAGGATGAGGCCATGCCTCATTCATCCTGGTGCCCTGGTGCCCGGCATGGTGTCTGGCACCAAGCCCACTCACCACCAGCGTGCGGATCTTGATCTTCTCGTTTTTGGTGGTCTTGTAGATCTCTTTGAGCAGTGACACGCCATTGGTGATGATGAACGTGGCGCGGCTGAGCTTGGTGGAGGCATGGATGAGGGCCTCCACGGCCACCAGCTGGTCTGTCTCACGCTCCGAGCCACACAGCGCTACCATCATCTCCATCACACCTTTCAGTCCCAGCAGCTGATTGCCCAGGTCGAAGGGGCCCTGCAGGATCCCCGACACCGTCTGGATGGCAATCACATTCTTGTCCATGTCCTGGGGGTCAAACTTGCCCCTGAAACAGAGGGCAAGCGTGGTCAAGACAACTGGCCCAGGGGGTGGGAAGAGTGTGAGATCTGAGGACAAGACAGAATTGGATTTGCATCCCGGATCCACTACTTATGTGCTGTGTGACCTTAGGCAATTCACTGAAGCTCTCTGAGCCTCAGCTTCTTGATCTGGAAACTGAGGACCATACTGCTACTTCTCAGAGTTATGATGAGGATAAACGATATAACAGGAGTGCCATGGATTGTGTTCCCCAAGAAGCACTTTCTGAGATGGGGATTGACACACAGGAAGTTTACTAGGGAGAGTTCTTGGGGTCAACAGCTGTCGGGGAAGGGAAGAAAGCAGGACTGGACAGAAGGAAGCACTGGGCTGCAATGCAGTCCTGACAGAGCCTCAGTCTGTGAAGAGCTCTAGAGCTGAGACACCCTTCAAGTTTTCCCAAGCTGGAATGAGGGACAAGTCATTGGGTGCTGGCTGCCCTGGGAAGGATGAAGCAGCTGTCGTCCTCAGCTGAGGCAAGTATTACGTGACAGCAAGTGAAAGCCGTCAGCCTACAGGCTTTCCAGAAAGTGGGCAGTGTCTCCATCCTCTCAAGACCCACCTGGGGTGCTTTCTATACATGCAACTTCCTGAGCCTCACCCCAGACTACTGAGTCCGGGGTGGGGGGGTGGTTCCCAGAAATACCAATCATTAACAAGTTTGAGAATCGTTGGAATAAAGGACTAAAAGGCCATGTAGCAGTGGGAGGAGAAGGGAAAGGACACATAAAGAGAAACAGAGACGCAGAGAGAGCATCAGAGTCACAGTGATGATGGAGGGGCAATGAGAAGTCCCAGGGACTCCAGCTGCTGAGGGTCCCGGGCTCCTGTCTAGTTTCTGTAAGGCCACATAGTCCTTAAAGTCTTGACAGAGCCAGGTCTCCCTCTTTGACAAGCTGACGTTCATTTGTTTCAACCACAGGAGCCTGTGGTAGGTTTAAAATACGTCCAAAAATATTTGACACTCCTCCCAGCAGAATACAGAGCCTAATTCTCTCCTTTTAAACATAGACCAGATTTAATGACTTGCTTCTAATGAATGGAATGTGGTGGAAGTGATGGTGTGTGACTTCTGAAGCTAGATTATAGAAGACATTGCCACTTCTGCTTTGCTCTCTCTTGGATCACTCACTCCAGGGGAAGCCAGCTACCATGAGGAGAGGTCCACTCAGGGAGGAATTGAGGCCTCCCAGCAAGAGCCAGCACCAACGTGCCAGCCATGTGAGTGCGCCATCTTGGAAACAGATCTTCCAGCCCTAGTCAAGCCTTCAGACGACTGCAGCCCAGGCCAACTTGTGACTGTAACTTGTAAGCCCCCAAGCCAGAACCACCCAGCCTAGCCTCTCCCAAATTGCTGTCATACTGTGAGATAATAAATGATTATTATTGTTTTAAGCTGCTAAGTTTGGGAGCAATTTGTTACACAGCCAGCCATAACTCATACAGAGCCCGACCCCATGAGGGCTCCAGGAAACTCACGTGATGTACTCCTCACAGATCTTGCGGAAGTGATCGCGCTCCGGGTCACATCGCAGATCGTCGTAGAGCTTGTTGATGAGGATAGAGGCCAGCATGCGGGTGTTGTCGGTCAGGGGCAGGCAGGATGGCAGATCTGGAACCTGCCCCACCACCTTCAGGATCTTCCTTAGGCCTGCAGGACAGATGGTGGCAAGGATAAGACCCCTGCAGGGCTTTGTCTTCACAAACACACCCCCTCGCTCAGTCGTGTCTTATCACCAGCTTCTCTCCAGCCTGCCCTCACATAGCACATGGCTTATCCAGAGCGAGGGGCACTGGAACGGGGCCAAGAGACCCAGCTTCTACGCCTGCCTCTGCCCCTACCTGAGCAACTCACCTCCCGCTAGGAGCCTCTACTTTCACACTGCAGAATTAAGACTAGTCGATCTCAGAGGACTCGACCAGTGCTAACATTCTACGGGTTGATGTATAACCTTCCTCAAATACCATTTCACATTCTCTTTTCCCCAGGCCTCAGTTTCTTTATATGGAAAATGGGAACAATACTACCTACCTCACGGAGTTTGAGGACTCAAGGAGATAATGTAGGGAGACTGCCCTTTGCCCATCCATTCACATCATTATCATTCAATAAATATTTATTATTTATTTAGTAAATACTATATTTACTATTTATTATTATCCCTTCTCCTCTCTTCTGTGGAAGAATCTTCAATGGCTTCCTATTACCCATCAGGCTAATTCAACCATTACGTATTTGTTAAATAAATAAATGAATGAGTGAATGAATAAATGAACACCCTTTAGGTACCGGATACCGAAATAAAAATAACAATCCTGACCTCAAAAGGCTCCCAATACAATAGGGAAGACAGATGTAAAAAGATGACAACCAGGGTGACAAGGACAGAGTGGTAACCTGCGAGTGGGATGGTTCGCTCCAACAGAGTAAGAGTTGTACGCTGACGCATCTGAGGACTTACAGTGCGCCAAGAGCTTTATATCCATTACCTCATTTAATCCTAACAGTAACCCTACTGGTTACAAATCATTATTCCCATCTCTCAGAGCAGAAAACCAAGACTCGGAGACGTGAAGTAAGTTGCCCAAGATGACGCAGCTGGCAAGTGACACAGCAAGGACACCCTCCCGGCAATGTCTGATTTCCAAGCCCTCCATGTTAACTGTTACGCTATGCCGCCTCTGGGACAATGGATGGCGTGATTTCAGGCCAGGTTTCAGAGGTGGCAGGAGCTGGTCAGCCCTTGGGTGGCACAGGTAAGTGGGAGGAGGAACACCCAGGGTAAATGTTGGAGGCACGACACTCTGGTGTTAGGAGGGAATTGGAAGCGCTCAGCAGTACATTTTATGCAGTGTGTGTTCTATCACCCACCCAAAAGCGTGTGGAGCTGGAGAGGTACAGGAAGGGGCCTGAGGAAGGGACCCAAACTCCTCAGCCTGCCTCCCAAAGGCCCCATCAAATACACCTGCTCCACCTCCACCATCTCCCCACCCTCATCTCCCACTCTTCCCTTTCCTTCCTGAGCTGCCATGAGCATCTCACTTCTCTTCTAGAACACTCTGGACTTCCACCTTGTTAATCTTTGCTCCCTCCCCAAACCCAAAAGCTCACTTCAGGCTTGACATCCTGGTGGCTCCCCTGCCCCAGTCTTCCAGCCCGGTCTGCACAACGTACAAGCTCAGCATGGCAGCTTTTCGTTAGGATTTTGAAGTCTACGTTATTTTACTCAAGTGCTATTCATTTTGGTGCCTAGAATAACAAATATTGCTCCCTACCACCCCATCCCCTAAACCATGAGGTTGAGCCTAGATCCTAGTGCAGAGAAAAGGGGGCTGTTGTCTATGCTCAGCCTTTGTAACACATGCAGAGAAGTCCAGAGCTGGGAGAAAAGGTTGGGGGTGGGGCTGAAGCATCAGAGTAATTTGTTAAAGTGCACTTTGCTGAGATGTATGACAACCAAACACAGGAAGTGCAGCATCAAAAGAGAATAAATTGCAAGCTGGTAAAAGCTAATCTGAACCTTTTAGAACACGGTATGGCCTGTATGTCATTAAAACTGTAAGAGAATTTATCACAGCCGATTCTAAAGCCACAGCTATGATTCCTGAACAATTAAAGAAGGTGATTCAGGAGAGGGGGTGACACCCTGGAGCTGGCAAGTTTAGTGACTATCTGCTAGAATACCGTTACTGTGCTTTATACCAAGGACACTCGATGCCATTTCTCCCGTCTCGAAGGCCTAGGAAATATTTTGCTGGCCATCAGGAATGTTACCCCATGGTTGGTGGAGTCCTGTTTAGTTTTTTGGCATTTGCCCCATTTGTTAGGTAACCACACCCACATATTTTGGGGGGTGTGTGGACACTTTCTGGGTGTGTTCAGGCCCTGAATTCAGAACCTTGATCTACACTTTCACCACCCCACCTAGGGGGATCCCAATATGCTAATGCCTTTTCCTGGCTTTTCCGGTGGCACTGAAGACTTCTCCCAGACAAGAGCCACGCCTCTTCCACTTTCTGCTCAGTACCGGGTCACCTGGTGCCCCGGCGAAATGCTGGAGCGAGCCCCAGACCCTCTGCCTCCTCACCATTATCCACCACATAGATGGTGCGTGAGTTGTCGTGAATGGCGAGGTCCTTCCTGGGGACGTTCTTATTGAGCAGGTTCAGGGCCTGATCCCGGCCCTGGCCAGACACCTTCTTACTGACCAGCATGTCGAGCAGGTGGCTGGTGATCTGCTTCAGGTCCTTCTTGGTGTCTGAGGAAGAAAAGGACGGGGTAAATAGAGAGGAATAGGGAGCCTCACGCATATAGGGCCAAGAATGGCAGAGGCTTCTAGAAGGACTCTGGAAATATCAAACCCACTGCTTCCTAGATATTGGAATTTCCCAGGAGACTATAGTATTGCCCATCTTACCGCAAAAAGAGAGAAATCCCCAGACAACACCCCCAAGGGGTCCTCCAGTGAACACTGACTTCTACAACAGCCATTCCATCCTTGAACAGCTCTGGTTCTTAGAAAGTTCTTTAGTCCCAGGCGATGACTGGCAGGGATCCAGGGACACTTCATGGTGTTTTTAATAAACTGATTTAATAAAACGTTTTCCAGAAGGGAAATTTACAGTCCCTACAGGCATCTTACTCCCAAGATTCAGGCATGCTGGGAGCCTGAATTCAGCCTCTGCTGGGACACCAGGTTCTCCCTGCCACTGCGGATCTTGAAAGGCGAATGCCTGTTCCTGCTGTGCCCTGTCTGAGCTCTCTGAGACCTGGAGACTTTGTTCTCATTCTAGGTTGGAGCCCAAAGGCAGGCAGGCAGGTAGAAAGGGAAAGAACCCAAACAATGTCAAATAAATAAACGATGAAAGAATGGGGCTATCTAACTGGAGAAGACACAAGTGGACATGACAGCTTGTTTTCAGATAAAGGCATGTCATGAGAGTGAGATGACAGACTTATTCTGTGGCTCCAGAGGGCAGAATTGGGACCAGAGTGGGGCGGAAGCTACAAGGAGACAGATACGAAATCAATACTCATGGAAGAAGTTTTCAGCAGAGACATCCAACAGCTCACTACCTCCCCAGGAAGTTGTGGCCCCCAGCGAACCACGCCTCTCAGTATTCACGCTCCTGGGGAGTCCCCCCCCACACACACACTGGGTTGTTCATGTGACTTTATGGCCCAAACAGAGGCTTAAAAAGCACTTGCACACTGAGGCTTGTCCATTTAGAATGTAGCCACCATGTTACATAGAAACCCAGGCTGCCCACTAGAGAGGCCACAAGGAGTAGAAGCAAGGTGCCCCAGCCAGCATCTTCAGTTAACCACCAGTCATACGAGTGAGGCCATCTTGGACCCTCCAATGATCCTAGCACAGAAAAGGAACGTGATTTGCTGACCATAACAATGTTAAGTCAGAACCACATCAAGAATCCAGGACTCCAAAAGGTTAATATTATTAATCTACAAAGAGCTCTTATGAACCAGTAAAAAAGAAAAACACTGATACCCCAACAGACAAAATAGGTAACAATTTGAACAAACCATTCACAGACAAAGAAGTCCAAATGGCTAGTAAATATTTAAAAAATGATTAATCTCACTAGCAATTTTTTTGAAATTCAAACAAGATAACAAGATGATTTTTACTCACTGCACAGGAAAATATGTTTAAGAATGATAAAAATATGTTTAAGAATGATTCATAACTAGTCTGAGAATGAGTTAAGACAGGAACTCTTATCACTTGGGAAGAGTACAAATTGATGCACTGATACCGACCTGGATATCAGTTTCCCCACGTTAAACCCAGCATATATGGGGTTAAAACCAAAACACTCATTCCCTGCTTACTCTCTGGCTTCCTGGCTCCAGAATCCACTATCCTCCATGGAGACAGACACCGTCAAGGACAAGCACCTGGACTATCTCCCCCCGCAAAGAGATACAGGCTGGTGGGAAAGCTGCTGACCAGCAAGGTCACAGGCTTCCTCCTCTCTGCAAGTGTCTCAAGGCCACAGACAGGCTGGTGGGAAAGCTCCGACCAGCAAGGCCATATGCTCCCCCTCCCCTACCTAAAACCCCAAATAAAAACCCTTCCTTTTAGCTTTTCGGGGAGTTTGGGATTTCAGTGTTAGCTGCCCTCTCTCCTTGCTCAGCGCTGTGCAAAAATAAAATTCCTACTTTCTTCCACCACACCCGGTGTCAGAGATTGGCTTGCTGCACAACGGGTGAGCGAATTCACTTCAGGATCGGTAACAGCACCTTCTCAGACAGGAATCCGAAAGCAAGATGGAGAAAGAATTTTAGTTGTTCACAGACTTTGACCTATATTCTCATTTCTAGGAATTTGTTCCAAGGAAATAATTAAAAATGCAAACATAGGCTTACATAAAGAATCGGTATGAAGTGTTTTCATAAGCAGGCAAATTGGAAAGAATCTAAATCGCCAACAATATAGAGCCGGTTGATGAATTATGATACAGCCATACAATGGTATAGTATATAAGATCATGTGAAATTATTTAAGATCAAGTTTTTATTATTGTTATTTAAGATCATGATTATTATTTAAGGGGCCGGCCCCGTTGCTGAGTGGGTAAGTTTGCACACTCCGCTTCAGCGGCCCAGGGTTTCACCAGTTCCGATCCTGGGCACGGACATGGCACCGCTCATCAAGCCATGCTGAGGCAGCGTCCCACATGCCACAGCTAGAAGGACCCACAGCTAAGAATACAAAACTATGTACCTGGGGGCTTTGGGGAGAAAAATGAAAAAAAATAAAATCTTTAAAAAAAAAGATGATTATTTAAGATCAGTTACTTATTATTATTTAAGATTATTATTATTTAATGTTAAGTTTTCTGTGAGGGAACCTGCCTCTGTCACCCTCTCAGGCAGAGCAGGAGCTTCTAAAACGATGCCCACAACCTGGATGTGGAGGAAGAAGCATGAGTCGGTATGTTCATGTATGAGGAGTGAAACAAACGTAAAATTATAATTATTAAAGTCAAAAGGAATCCTTTTTAAGAATATTAAATAGTATGCAATACTAATATAATGCTCAGTGAAGGAAAAAACCACAAAACTATCCATAGCTGAATTCCAACTTTGTTAAACAGATATACAGACGGATAGAAAAAAGACTGGAAGGATACAATTGATAATAGTGGTTATTTGGAGAGTGATTACAGGTTTGTTTGTTTTAATCTTTATGTATTTCTAAATTTGCCCAAGTTTCTCCAGTAAGCCTCTGTTACTTTTTTAAATTGTGGCAAAATATCCACAAAATAAAATTTACCATTTTACCCATTTTAAAGTGTACAGTGGCATTAAGAACATTCACATTGTTGTGCAACCATCACCACCATCCATCTCCAGAACTTTTTTCATCTTGCAAAACTGAAACTCTGTACCCATTAAATACCCTATCTCCTCCTCTCCCAGCCCCCAGCAACCACCATTCTACTTTCTGTCTCTATGAGTTTGACTATTTTACTAACCGCATATAAGTGGAATCATACAGTATTTGTCTTTTTGTGACTGGCTTACTTCACTTACTCTGACGTCCTCAAGGTGCGTCCATGCTGTAACGTGTCAGAATTTTCTTCCTTTTTAAGGCTGAATAATACTCCATTGTATGTATATACCACATTTTGTTTATCCATTCATCCATCAACAGACACTGAGGTTGCTTCCACCTTTAAGCTAGTAATGCTGCTGTGCCTCTGCTATTTTTATAACCAGAAAATAAATACAAAAACAAAACCAGGCCACCTCCACATAGAGGGAATGCCCGGTTGAGGCGGTAACTGACTCTCCCTTGCTCCCACCCCCTTGAACCAAAACTAAACAATGTCTCCTACCCAGAACCACGGCCTCCTCCTTCCCTCGATGCTCCTGCTTGTCCTCCCCAGACAGAGAGTCAATGATGGCCTGGAGCAGGTTGCAGACAGCCAGCGACATCTCCTCGTTCTCGGGGGCCATGAGGCTACAGATTCGGTCTATCCGGACTGCGTGGAGAATCGCTGTGGCCTAGACCCCCAGCAAGAACCACAGTCAGTTGCCCGCCCCTCCTTTCCAGCTGCCACGCAGGCTAGGGAGTGGGAGATAGCCCCCCCATGCAGCAGGGAAACAAGCACAGGCAGTCAACACTTCATGGGGCCCAGGGTCTGAGAAGGTCCTTGATATAAGCCACGCCCCTTTCCAGAGGTTACAGCTGTGCTGTCCCATGCAGCAGCCACTCGCCACATGGGGCCATGGAGCACTTGCATCATGGCGTCCACGTTGATGTGCTGTTAAGTTTAAAATACACACTGGATTTCAAAGACTTAGTATGAAACAATGTAAACCATCGTAGCCTTGCATTCCCCTCTTCCTCACAGAGGACCTTCAATAACCTTACCCTTGGTAGACCCATTTCCATCTCAAAGGAAAAACAAGAGGATCAGTCTCTTGAATGGGGCCCAAACAACCAAGGTTAGAGGGACACTTTAGACTTTGTGTCAGGTCTGTTCATGCCAGCCACACCCTGCCCACATGTCACCCTCCAGGTCCTCGCAGGACAGGCAGCTATCTGTGCCAAGAACCCCACACCCAGGCCCTCACCCTAGCTCGGTGGCCGCTGCACATGCCCGACAGGGTCCGCACGGCGGCCAGCATCAGCTCCGGCTTTTTGGTGTCCACGAGCTGCAGCAACAGGGCCACTCCGTTGTTCTGGAAGATCTTCTCGGCCCCTGCTTCCTCCCGGCCTAGGACAATGAGGTTGTTGGCAGACTGGAGAAGGGAGGACATGATGAGGGTCATGAGGGCGCTCCGGCTGCAGATGCCTTGGCCATGAGCCAAGTGCAAGGACTGGGTCTTCAAAACATCGTTATATTCTTTCCCCTGTAATCCTACTCCTGGGAATATAGCCCACGTAATTCAAAAGAAGAAACAAAGTAACAGGCATAAAGACCAACTTGGTGAAATATATTGAAGCCATTAAAGTCATAAATAAAAAGACTATGTAGCAACTTGGAAAAAACATGGGCAAGCAGAATCCGAATCACAAGCTCACTGTGATTGCGCTTATGTTAAAATAAAATTGTGTATACATGCTTATGGATAAGGACTTTAAAAAGGTAGAGAAGTGTTAAATTAATTAAAGAAAGGGGCATTAGACTGAGGTGGCTTTAATGGCTTGGTAGCTGGTAGGCAAGTCCAAACCTGAGCCTGAGATGCCTCAAGGCTGAGAAACCGAAACTTACGGACAACCGATCACAGTGAACCAGGCTTTCCCAAATAATGCAGCCACTTAAACTACAGCCAATCAAATCATGTTCTTGCTTTGCCACCGCATCTTTTCTATAAAAGTCTTTCTCTGGGCTCCTGTCGGTACACAGCTCCTCACCGCTTCCTGTCTTGGTGCTGCACAATTCAAATGGATTTTGCCCAAAGAAACTCCTAAAATATTTAATATGCCTCAGTTTATCTTTAAACAGAAGTGTTTTTACATGGAGAATTCTTTTCCTTTAAAGATTTTCCTAGAATATGGTTTTGGTGTTTTTTAATTTGTTTGTTCACCTATTCTGGGTAATCTGAAGTTGCAGGGGGTCTCAGGAAGGTGGGAGGTGGTGGGCAGAAAGAACACTGGATGGGACTTGAAAGCCCTGAGTTTGAGTACTGATTCTGCCATATGTTAGCTGTGTGACCTTGGAGAAGTCATAGCACCTCTCTGGGCCCCAGATTCGCATCTGTAAAATGAGGCAGTTGAGCTAAGAGGTTTCCAAGTGTCTTCTCACCCTGAAGCATTTCCACGCGAGGATACATACACCTTAAAAAACCCCAGCCCTGGAGAGGAGGCCTCCAGCAGGACAGGGCTGGAGGAGGAACTCAGGAGGAGGCAGGCAAAGAGACGGGGAGTGGGATGGAGGGGAATGGGCTGTTAGAGAATTCCAGGCAAACAGGACCAGAGCCATCATCACTCTCAGTCAAGGACTTGGTGCTTTTCAAAGCATCTTTATCTGTTAACAACTCATTTAGCCCTCACAGGAGTTTGTTATAAAAGATATTTGCATATTACATGGGTTTATTCACCATAAAACTAACAAAAACTCCCCAGGCATTGTCTGTCAAGTTCTTTTAAATGTGAAACATTCAGATGTTCCATTTTTTTTCCTTTGAAGAAATAGTAGAAGGGAATACGAGAAAACGCAACAAATGTGGCTAAGAGGACGGTATTAAGAGTAAATATTTTCATATTTCACAATGACTTTCCGCAATATTTCCTAACGGAATACATTTAAACGTGTCATTGTTTCTCCGGGCTGAAACCAGCGTGAGGTGAGTAAGGCACTCACCTCAGGTGCAAGATTTACGGGGGCGCCAAAAACCTCAGTCATCAGGACAAATCATATTTAACGCAATATTTTAAAATATTTAAATCAATGCAATGCAAAAACAAATTCTGGATGAACAAAATATCAAAAATATAAAAAAAGACAAGATCCCATCCTACTGCAGGACTCTCTTCATTGGTCTCACCTTATCCCGGCCCTTCTCACAGATCATGCTATTTTCTATAGCGCTTAACCTTTGGCCTATTTTCCCCCAGTAATCCAAGGGGACGCCTCCCCCGTCTCCTCCCCCGTCTCCTCCCCCGTCTCCTCCCCCAGCCCGTCCAGGCGGCGCCTGCGCTGCAGCCGAAGCGCAGTTACAGGGCGGTCCCGAGCGCGCCCTCTGCTGGCCGACTGGTTGACTGCACTCACCTTCTCCAGCTTATCCGCATCACTGTTTGGGTCCAGGAGGATCTCAAACATCTTCTGTACCCTCGAGTCTGTGGAGAACTGCACACGGAGCTGAGGAGAGAGGAGGGAGTGGGAAGAAGGCAGGGAGGGGTCCACATTTCAATCGGCTCCACATAAAGTTCATCTCAGTAAATATTAGGGTATCTACTCTGGGCCCCTCCGCCACCCCCGCACTGTCATTCATTCATTCCACAAACGTTGACTGAACACCTACTCCGGGGTAAACACTGTTGTAGATGCTGGGGATAGACAGGTGAACAAAATCAAGTTCTTGCTCCACAAAGCTTACAGTCTAGTTACATTCGCTATCCCATTTGGTCATCACAAGTCTCGGAAGGCAAGGGATTGTCGCCCCAAACTTTCAAGCACCTCTTGATGAAAATTAAAACCATTTTGTTCAGATGTCTCATCCCTCACACTCACAACCTCAACCCCAATGCTCTGAAGATTCTGGAAAACGACCTAATTGCTCATCACCCCCATCTCGCCAGCTCCTTCTGTACCTCCCACCGCTTTGTTCTGCTGGTCCACACTGCTGCTTATTTCCATCCTGGGCTCATTTCCTCCAGGGAGGTCTCCCATTTGCCGCCCTTTCTCTGATCACTGCTTAGTTCACACTTCCTCAGCCCTGGAGTCTGCACTCGGGGCATGATGCTGTGGTCCCACCGTGGGGCTGCCCCAGCACACAGGAGTCATTGAGTCTTGGGGCAAGGAGCTGAGTGATCAGTTACCCTCCTGCTCTTACAGAGGAGAAACTGACACCCTAAGGGGCCCCTCAGGAAATTCGTACTTAAGTCAGGACTATTCCTACTGGTTCCTGACTCTCTATCTTCCAGCAATATCCTCCCCCCAATTCAGGTATCTCATGCTGCCTCTGTCCTCCTAGAAGGAGAGAAGATCATGTTGCAGACATATTCGGTTACAATTTTTTTTAAAGCCTCCATCTGGAATTTAAAAGACCCATGTTCTGTCTGGCTTGCCCCCTCAAACGAGCATCACAGCATCTCTGATCACTCACAGATGAATGCAGGCTGTTCCATGGCACCTGCCTGTGCTGTGAGCTTGCCCCCTCTAAGGGTGTGGAGGTAGGGCTAGCCCTGCCCTGATGTCCTGCTTCCCTAACTTGTCCCTACTAGGAATAGGGGGAGGTGGGAAGGGGTGTCCAGCTCACCTTCTCCTGGATGCTGGTGTTCAGCCTCCTCAGCGTCTCCTGGAAGTTCTGGTTCCGTGGCTCGAGAGTGGCACAGCGCTGCACATCCTTGAAGGCCTGGTCCAGCTTCCCCAGGTGCTCCAGCGCCTGGCATCGCCGATACAGTGCCTTGATGTCCGAGGAGTTGATGTCGATGGCTAGTGAGGGAAACAGGCAGGGCCTCAGGGGGCTGGGCTGCACCTTCCTCCCTCTAGGCCCCCAACTCCAGGGCCTCTGCACCTTCCTTGGAAATTATCCACCCATGCGGACCATCTGGCCCAAGCCTCCCCTCTGTTCAGGAGGCAGTAAGAGTCAGTCTCAAGGTTGGAACGGAGCTCAAGGGCCATCTCGTCCAACTCCTGATGCTTCAGTCTCCGCTACATGATGATCCCAACCAAGTGTTCATCCGACTGGTGCTTACATACCTCCAACAGTGGGGAGCTCCCTTCTCAAGGCAGCCAGGCAGCTCTGTCAGAAAGCCCTTCCCTCTTCCTACGTGAAACATATCTCCTTGTAACTTTGTCCTTTTATCCTAAGTCCAGCCCTGGAACCCCGGAGATGAAACTCAATCCTTCTTCCTTGTGACAGCCTTTTAGGTGTTTGCAGGCAGCTCTCCGACCCACCTTGGGTTGCCTTCTCTCAGTTAAATATTGCCACTTCCCTCAACTGCTCTTCACAGCATGTGTTTCCAGTCCCTCTGCAGCTTGTTCCCTCCCTTCTGAACTTACTCTGGACTATCTGTTTCTCCTAAAACAATGGTAACCAGACCGAACCCCAACACACACCTGCAGCCAAGAGAAGTCAGCCCATTTTGATCAGACACTGAAGCCAGTGTTGACTTATGCGGGGGTTTTTTAATGTTTATTTCTCCTAGTGTCTGTGGCACAGGCTAGCGCCTCCCTCTTGCCCTTGGAAGCAGACTGAGCTGATGCACCTGGATCTGAGGAGCCCCAGGATGAGCATATCCTAACTTATAACAAAGGGGGATGTCGTTACCATGACAAAAGGATTTCCAAAAACATCCTCTCAGGAAAAGAAGCTGCCCCAACATATTTAACGTGTAACTCAATTTGCAAAATGTGACTTGGGGATGGCTTTTCTGGAGCTCTCCTCTCACAGGAGGGTGGTCCATCTGAAGCCCCGCCTACATGCCTAAGATGGCGCTTCCAGGATCTGAAATGACGGCCAGGGCCCAGAGCCTCTCAGACAAAACAGGGACTGGGGAGGGGCAGCTGGGGGCTGGGGGCACTCACCTCTTGAGGCATCTGAAGCCGCCTGAACATAGTTTTCCTGAGAAATGGGGAAGGAGAAGGAAACTCAGTTAACGGGGCCCAGTGGAGACACAGCCAGAGAGAGTCCCTCGGTGAGGGGAGCGGGCTCGCTGGGAGCTGCCAGCTGTCAGAGGCCCAGGGAGCGCCCCCCCGTTGGGCATGGAAAAGTAGACGCGCCTTGGCATTTTGGGGGTTGAATCCGGGCCCTACTATTTAATTACCTGGGAGATCTTGGGCAAGTTACTGAGCCATCTGGGCCTTGAGTTTCCTATGTGCAATGTGGGCCTGACACAGCAGCCGCCTCACAGGGCTGTTATTAAAAGACCACAAAATACATCTGAAAAGCCCCAGGCATCAGGCTGGTTCGCATTACTGTGATTCCTGTCTGGAGGAATTTCTGTCTCCCAGAGCAGAGGGTCGGGCGGTGGGTCCAGGAAAGCAGTGGGAAGCGCCCTTCTCCCACCTGAGGGGTCCAGGGGAGAGGGCTGGGACGATGGAAGATGCCCATCAGGACAAGGGGGCTGCCTCCGCGCCCTGCATCCCAGCCCCGGCCCTCAGCCTCCCGCCCCGCCCCCCCTCAGACCGTTTTCAGGCCACAGGCCGCCCGGTTCCGATACAGCGTGGCCAGCAGGGCCTTGTCCTTGGTCAGCTTCAGGGCCTGGCTGTAGCTCTTTGTCGCGGCCTTGTAGTCCTGGAGCTGGAAATGCCGGTTCCCTTCCTCCTTCAGCTGTGCTGCTTCTCCCTCGGCCATCTGCCGGGACAGGAGCAGCTCTGTCTGGCCAGGCCCTCACTCCAGACCCAGAGCTGGGCTCTGGCCTGCCATCTGGAGCTCCAGGGTCCCCCCCGAACCAGGATGGAAGGTGAGGATTCTGCCTGGAAGGGACCCACCCCAGCACCTTCAACTCGATTACCCAGCAGGACATTATGGCATTTGCTCAGAGAACAGCACAGTGGAGACGGGGCTCAGAGTCCCTGTGCCTCGTTCTCCCTCCCTCCCAGCTGGGCAGGTGAAGCCACCAAGCCAAAGGCCTGAGCTCTCATTATACGAGTCTTAAAACTTCTTCTCAGTCCCCTCCATCCCCAGTCCAGGAATACTCCAGGTGGGTTCACTTTCTCACCAGGACAATGCTCTTGGTCTGTCCTCCTGTGACGCTGCCCCTCTGAGCTCCCGTGTGAACCCCCAGCCAGCCGGCCTCGGTCTGCCCCTCCCAGCCCCCACCCAAGAGACTTTGTCACCCCTGCCAGTGGCTCCAGACCATATTTGGCCATAGGGGCAGGTGCCCCTGGAGTCTGTCACTGATACTCAGGGCCCTCCCTCTCCCCAGACTGGACAGTCATTACCACGTGGAGGTGCTGACTAAACTCTGCAGTCAGGGGGCAGTCCTGGGGGCTCAGGCACTCACACCCCAAAGAGTGAGAGATTCAGAAGGGACAGGAACCCCCCGGCAGACGCCCCCTCCCTAGGCACAGTTATAATGCCCTTCTTCACCCCCATCCCCGATAAACAACCTCCTCCCCCTCCTCCCAACCACTGCTATTTTGGGAGCAGAGTGACAGCTGAGGGGCTGACAGACTTAGACACGCAGAGCAGCTGCCCAGGTCCAGGACCAACTGGAGACTTCCAGAAATGCCCTTCTGGAGGGAGGAGGGAAGGAAAGCTCCGTGCCCTCTTCCACTTGTCCCCAACTTTCCTACCCCTCCGGCACTCACTTGTTGAAAATGTCCTTCCTCTTCAGAAAGTCCGGTGGACCTGCTAACTGTTTAGTGCAGGTGGGTTCTTTGTTTCGGCCTTCCTGTCTTCTGTTCCTCCCCATCTGTGTGGAGTGGATATCTTCAGCCCACCTCTCCCATCAGACTGGGAGCTCCCTGGGATGGGCTCTGGATATCCCAGAAGACTGGAGTCTTCTCCTGGGGTCAGCCGGGGAATTCCCTGAGACCAAGGCCTGCACCCCCATCGGACTGGGAGCTCTCCTGGGACAAGCTGAGTCTCCCGCGTCAGAAAGGGGTCGTCTTGGGACAAGAACTATGTAGCCACCACCAGAGAGGGTCTCCCCTGGGCCAGGAATTGTTTCTCTACATTCAACTGGGGGTTCCTGAGGCAAATTTATGAGGTTGTCCCTACTTGGACTGAGAGCTCGCCTGCTGTTCAGTGTCACCAAGCCTGGGCTGTGAGCTGCCCCTGGAGGGCAAGGACAGCATCTCATGACTTTGACTTCCCCTGGCACAGAGCCTGGCAGAGTCACTGCCCAATGCATGTTTCCTAAGCAAATGGATGGATGAACAAAAGATGTCTTCGTGCTGATGCGTTGCTTCACTTCCTCCTCCCCCCTACATATATCTTCCACCTTACCTGTCTGGGGCTGAGAAAGACACTGAAGAAAAAGCATAGGTGGGTCACCCACACTAGATTCTGCTCCTAGCTCTATGACCTTGGACACACAGCTATGTGAGCTTGGACAAGTCCTACTGCCCTGCTGGACACAAGGCCCAGCCCTGATGCATGTTTGTCGGCTGTATGTTTGTTGATTGAATAAATAAATGATTGAATGGATAGATAAATTCCCTGCCCTCATGATGTCCCTAACCCTGGGCCCCTTTGTGGGGCAAGCTTTCTGGAACCATGAGGTAATATGATAAAAGATCCTGCCATTGGCAGAGAACTGCAGTTCTGTGACTTAGATCGAAGAGATCCTAGATTCAAATCCTGAATCAGTAATTTACTCCACAAGCATTTCTGAAGCAGTTACTATGTCCCAGGAACTGTGAATGATAATGGAAGCCGAGAACACTCATGAGGGCAAGGATTTGCATCTCTTTTGTTCATTGACCTGTTCCACGTGCCTATAACAGTGTGTGGTACATAGCAGGTGCTCAAAAATATTTATTGAATGAAAGGATGAAATAATTCTATGGATCTGAGATTTTAAATATGAGGAATATCAGGATGTCCTGAAAACATAAAATAGGGAAACACAACATTTTTTCAGAGAAAGTTTCCCTGAGTCAATGATTAAAGGAATGAATATGAGTAGAGCTCTGAGAACAATGCCAGGTGGAGGGGAGGAGCTCAATACATTCGTTGAATGAAAGATTGAATATTGAAGGCAAGCCCTGAAGAATGAGAGACTGTTCCTGTGTTAGCCTGCTCCAGCTGCCATCACAAAATACCACAGGTTGGGGGGCTTAAACAACAGAAACTTATTTTCTCCCAATTCCGGAGGCTAAAAGTCTAAGATCAAGGACACCATGGTTGGTTTCGGGTGAGACTTCTCTTCCTGGCTTGTGGGCAGCCACCTTCTCGCTGTTTCTTCACATGGCCTCTTCTCTATGTGAGCACAAAGAGAGAGCGAGCTCCAGCGTCTCTTCCTCTTCTTATAAGGACACCAGTCCTATGGGATTAGGGCCCTACCCGATGACCTCACTTGACCTTGATTACCTCCTTATAGGCCCTATTTCCACACAGAGACACAGTCGGGGTTAGGACTTCAACATATGAATTTAAGGGGACACAAGTCAGTCCATCACAGTTCCAGACACAGAAAACTTCACGTGCAAAGGCACTGATACAGGAAGGCTCACGCCTTGGAAGAACGAAGAAAAAGCCAGCAGGATTTGATCTTAAAGAGAAAGGAGTGGCTGGAGAGGTAAGTAAGGCTGAGAGGACCATTATAAGGAGTTTGATTCTTTCCTGCACGTAATGGACCCCTCCTAGGGTTTCAGGTTGGAGAGTCACAGACCATATTTTTGGTTTGAAAACATTGCCCTGGTTGCAGCGTGGGGAATGCATGGCAAGAGTGGAAACAAAGAGGCAAGGGAAGAGGCTGCTGTAGGGAACCATGGCGACACAGGCCAGGGTGTGGCAGTGGAGACAGAGAAGAGATTCAGTCCTAACCAGGCAGGACTGACAGAGTTTGAGACTGCCCGGATGTGAGCGGCTGGGGAGAGGAGAGCTGGTGAGAGAGCTTGCGAGGGTCGGTCTCTGCTTCAGTCCCTCATCTGTAACACGGGGAGAAGAGGGTTGTGGTGAGGATGAAATGAGTTATATGTGTAAAGCACTTAGAACAATGCGTGCCACATCGCTGTCATCATCATCATTATTACTGTTATTGCTTTACAGTGTCGAAAACTGTAGATGTTTTTTGCTCTCTACTCATCAGGTATTATGAATTGATTTGATCCATTTAAAAAATAACAATTTCTGCCCTCAACCCAATAAGCTCTGACTTCTTAAGCCACCCCCTGCAGGGCGCTGCTGCCACGAGCCCAGCCTACTCAGTCCTCTGGCATTTCCTGTCTGTGATCTTGGGGAAAATCAATTCAACGCTCGGAGCCTCGATTTCCCGACGTATAAAGTGGGGCAAGCATCCCTGTTCTAAAGAGAGGAAAGGCTGTTCGTATTCTGCGAGGCACTGAATGTGGCGGCGGCTGACTGTCCAAGGGAGGCGGTGGAGGCGGGTACCACTGCCCGAGCCGGAGGCCGCGCGCGGCGTGACACTTCCCCTCCGCAACACCAGAGGGCGATGTCGCGGGCGGCGAGCACCGCCCGAGCACGGGGGCGACGCTCCGTCCCGCTGGAGTCTTTCTCCTCCACGTGGGGCGCAGGATGGCGGTGGCGGCGGTGGGTGTGCTTAAGTGCGGGCGGGCGCGGCGGGGTGCTCGGGCCGGGGTCCCTGAGGCCGGCGGGCGGGGGAGACGGGCCCTCCCGTCCCGGCGGCGTGGCTGACCCCCGCCGCGCTTATGGGCGCAGGACGAGGCGGCGGCGCGCGACGTGCAGCGGCTGCTAGTGCAGTTCCAGGATGAGGGCGGACAGCTGCTGGGCTCCCCGTTCGACGTGCCCGTGGACATCACTCCGGACAAGCTGCAGCTCGTGTGCAACGCGCTGCTGGCCCAGGTGAGCGGCGGGCGCACAGGGGGTCAGGAGGCCGAAGGTCTGCGTTCAGGGGCCCCAGCTACTCACCGTCAGTGGGTGATACATCCTCGCGCGCGTCCGTGGCAATGCCACCCACCTCGGGGCGGGGGACGGGGGGGTGATCAGAAGATGTAATCAATGTGAGAGCGGTTTACACGCCGACCATCGGGGCCCCCACTGCCGAGAGAGCCCGCACTGGGTACGTTGTCCGGTTGATTTCTCGCTACAGCCCCTCCTTAATATCCCCGTTTTACAGTGTGGCCCAGAAGCATTAAATTATTTGCGCGATGGTACGCCGTAGATGGCTGATTTGGAAGTGGAACCCAAATGTGTCAGACTCAAAACCCATGCTCTTAACTTCTAAGACACTGTTTTCAGAGTGCTGCCCTCTCTTGGGGTGGGAGGTGCTTAAAAATGCAGTACCTGGACCCCACCCCAGACCCACTACGCCAGACTGGGGGTGAAACAGAGTCTGCATTTCCAAACAGCTTTGAGGATACTTCTTAGACACGATACAGCATGGAGTGGTGGTTTAGAAAATGCTGCATAATGCTATATACTAACCCTAATCCAGGGTTTCAGTGTTCTTTTTGAAGAACACTAAAGAAGCTGAATTCGTCATTAGCAGTAGGACGATGGGCTCATTACTTAGTTGCTCTGAGCCTCAGTTTTTTCATCTGTCAGTGGGACTATTAATGCCTGCCTCCTGGGGTTGTTGTGAGATGCAGATAAAGGATTGTAAAGAGCTATGTAAGCATCCTACAGTTGCTCTTCAAGGATTAAAAAGGTCTCGCTCAGTGGAGAATGATGGGGGTGTCCCAAGTAGGGTAGCTGAAAAGAAGGAAGCCTCACTTCCTCACGGCTCAGGTGGCCCTCCCTCCCTGGCGGAGGTGGCCCCTGCCATCCTCTGATGGGGGAGTTGCCCTGTGCCATTGCCCTCCAGGAGGATCCCCTGCCTCTGGCTTTCTATGTCCATGATGCTGAGATCGTCTCCTCATTGGGGAAGACGCTGGAGTCACAGGCGGTGGAGACAGAGAAGGTCCTCGACATCATCTACCAGCCACAGGCGATCTTCAGGGTCCGCGCTGTGACCCGCTGCACCAGCTCCTTGGAGGGTCACAGCGAGGCGGTCATTTCCGTGGCCTTCAGCCCCACAGGAAAGTAAGGACAGCTGCAGAACTGTGGAGGGGAGTGTGGGGGTGCAGCCTCTGGCTGTGGTGAGGGGGAACCCCCAAGTTTGGATCACTGGGGCCTCAGGCTGCCTACTGTAGACCCAAGCTCTTGGCTCAGGTTGCAAGTAAGGGACTTCTGCAGCAGGGCTTGGTCCGCAAAGGCAGAGGACACCTGCCTCAGAAGACCCCTTCCTGGACTTGATCTCGGGACATCTGAGCTGCAGGCTCAGCTCTGCCTCTTCCTAGCTGCGTGACCTGAGCAAGTCACTTAACCTTTCTGAGTTAATTCTTCATCTGTGAAACTGGGTTTATTAGCTTCTCACAATCTTAGGAGGATAATGAGAAGCTTCAAATCTGGTTGTAGCTGTAGCCCTTCCTTTTAGGAAGAGAAGAGTAATGGCCTCCTGGGGCCTTCTCCTAGATGGCATCACTGTTATGTTTATCCTTCTCAAGGGAGGAAAAAAAGTCCAGTCTCAGATGACGATGGAATAGGCAGCAGGATGCGCATGTGCAGTGTCTCCAGGTGGGCCCCTCCCCCCACCCCACTGCAGAGGTCAGGCAGCCTCTCTACTTTTCCAGGTACCTGGCCAGTGGCTCTGGAGACACCACTGTGCGCTTCTGGGATCTCAGCACCGAGACACCGCATTTCACATGCCAGGGTCAGTATGCAGTTAGTCATTTAGAGGAGTCTTAACACAATGAGGGGTGGGTGATTCCCTCAGCTCTTTAGCTCCTCCAGGAGGCCCAGAGCAGATTCCAGTCCCTTCACATCCAGTTAACGGTTGCCTGTTCCCAGGTAGAGACCATACACTTGAGCCCAGCCAGCCGCTTACAAACAGAGACTTGACCAGAGAGTCAGCGTGGGGTTTAAGGGTGCTGACTGGCTGGTAGCAAGGTGAACCTGGCTTAAATCCACCCTCTGCCACAGCAGTTCTCAAACTTGAGTGTGCATCTGAATCACCTGGGTGCTTGTTAAAACACAGATTGCTAGGTCCCACCCCCAGAGTTTTTGTTTTGTTAGGTCTTGGGAGGGGCCTGAGAATTTGCATTTCAAGTCCCCAGGTAATGCTGATGCTGCTGGCCTGGGGACCACCCAGTAGCTGGGTTACCTTATGTGCACAGGACATACTCCCTTTCTAAACTTCAGTCTTCTCATCTGGCAAATGGGAGTGATAATTTTTGTTCTGCTTCATACCTTAGAGCTGTTGTGAGAATTACAAGGGATGGCCTATGTGAAAACAGTTTATACCACATATCACGTAAGGAATTATTAGAAAGTGGCAGTGTTGTCTCTGCAGCAAGACGCATAGCACTAGCACTTGAAGTGGGTTCTCCCTTTGCAGAGAAAGCTTCATCTCCTTTTGTTCGAGCGTTCATTTGTTCGGAAACTAGTTGAGTTCCTGCAGTGTGCCAGGCATTGCTAGGCACTGGCGATGAGGACAGATGTGGTCCCTCCTTTCTCTCTCCTTTGCTTTATTAGGACACAGACATTGGGTCCTTAGCATATCCTGGTCCCCGGACGGCAAGAAGCTGGCCTCAGGCTGCAAGAATGGCCAGGTAGATGGTGGTCCGGGGAACTAGGCGGGGACTCTGGGGCTCCCTTCCTGGGAGATGGGTCAGAATCAGGTTCTGGGGTCTTTTGGGGATGCAGGGGTGGGGGATCTTTGGTGGGGCCATGGACAGGTTGGGGAGGGTTATTCAGTGAGCTTCTGACTTTCAGATTCTCCTGTGGGACCCAAGCACGGGGAAGCAGGTGGGCAGGACCCTTGCCGGCCACAGCAAGTGGATCACGGGCCTGAGCTGGGAGCCCCTCCACGCGTAAGTGACGCTGACAGAGCTGGGACACATGAAGAGCCAGAGGTTCAGAGCTGTCCCCCTCCCCTGCTTGATGCAGAGGAGTTTTACATGAGGGAAGGGCGAGGTGGGCAGTCTGACTGCAGTGATGGTGCAGCGGGCAGTGGGGAGGTTGTCTGTGCCTGTGTGACTGCTCGAGAGCAGGCTGCTCATCCCCGGGCCTGAGGGCCGCCTTGCAGTGCAGCTAGTTTTGGAGTGCGGAGCTGTCTGGACATTATCCGTGGTCTTTGAGCTGGGAAGGGGGAGGTGCAGTGGGAAGACAGGTGTTGCCAGTTCAGAAGCGAGGTCACATCTTTCTCCCTTCCAGGAACCCCGAGTGCCGCTACGTGGCCAGCAGCTCCAAGGATGGCAGTGTGCGGGTCTGGGACACGACTGCAGGCCGCTGTGAGCGCATCCTCACTGGGCACACGCAGTCAGTCACCTGTCTCCGGTGGGGAGGGGACGGGCTTCTCTACTCTGCCTCCCAGGACCGCACTATCAAAGTCTGGAGGGCTCACGATGTAAGAGCTGGGGGGGTTCAGAAACCAGCTGGGGAAGTCTCAGGCCAGGGGCTACGGGTACTGGAAGGAGCACAGACCAGTGTTTCCCGAATGTCTTCTGGGAGCAGGTCGGGGAGGCACTTTGGGAAGGGGGGTCCTGTGGTCGGGGCTGCACTCTAGTGGAGGTTCCAGCATCCCTTAGCATGGTCAGGCTCTAGAAATCCCCACTGTAGGAAGCTTACTTAGCTTCATTGAACCTGCTGTGTTCCAGACTTATTTGACTGGAGCCCTTGTATTTGACATATTTAACTTCCCTTCCATGAAACATACTCAGAAACATTGGTGTAGACCAGTGCCCTCATTCTACAAATGAGGAGAGACTTGAGCCCAGAGGGGTGGTTGGATTAAGTTCACAGTTAGTGAGGGTCCTGATTCTGAATCTCATGCCACCCATTTTCTGGGGCTAATCTTGGGGCTGCAGGTTTCCGGGGTTGGAGAGTGGTGTGTGTGTCTGACCCGTCTCCCTCTGCCCTAGGGCGTGCTGTGCCGGACTCTGCAAGGCCACGGCCACTGGGTGAACACTATGGCACTCAGCACTGACTACGCCCTGCGCACAGGGGCCTTTGAGCCCGCGGAGGCCTCCATTAATGCCCAGGACCTTCAGGGGTCCTGTGAGTAAGCGAGGGAAGGAGGGCCGAGAGCTGCTGGGGAAGGGTCCAGGTCTCTGGCTTGTGTGAGTCAGACCTGGGCCGAGGGTGTTTGCGGTTTCTGTTGGGTTTTCTAATCCGCCTCGTTCCTCGTCTCCTTCTCTCCCCTCTGGTACCTGGACACAGTGCAGGAGTTGAAGGAGAGGGCTCTCAGCCGGTACAACCTCGTGCGGGTGAGTATGTGCCAGCCGCCAGCATCCCCAGCTCTCTACTCGTCCTCTCCTCATCCCTAAAACTCTGCAGCTACTCAGGCCACTCTCCCTTCCAGCCCCAGCTCGGAACGTACCTTTTCCAGAAAGTTGTTCTTGATAATCCTAGTTTATGATCCTAAGATCTTAATGCGCTTGGGATCATTTTATTTCATCTTGTTTATTTGCTTATCTATTTATTGCATTCCCAAAATACCTCTCTTTTTCATTTTATTTAGTTTGCTTAAGTGACACACTCACATGACCTGAGGTTTAAAAAATATAAAAAGTTAGTGAAAAGCCTCCCATCTCCATCACATATCCATCCATTCCTTCTGGAAGCATCCTGTGCTACCAGTATCTTGTGTCTCCTTCCAGAGACTTTACATCTACACATACCTGTCTATATGCACACCATGCACACGCGTATATATACAGTACATATATACATGTGTGTACAGACCCACATGCAAAATCCCTCCCCTTTTAACACACCAGTCTGTCGCTTGCTTTTTCATGTAAGTGTATATCTTAGAAATCGTCCCGTGTGCATAAAGTTTCCTTTTGGAGAAGGTAACCCATGTGAGTTAGTGGCTGGCCTAGGCCTCTCTGCTGGTGTTGAGTGATCAGTGGTGTGTTTGCTGCTGTGGGTGGGCTCTCCTGTCTGAGACCATGTCCAACACAGTGTGCTTCCTGCCTCCCCTAGGGCCAGGGCCCAGAGAGGCTGGTGTCTGGCTCAGACGACTTCACCTTATTCCTGTGGTCCCCAGCAGAGGACAAGAAGCCCCTCGCACGGATGACGGGACACCAAGCCCTCATCAACCAGGTGCTCTTCTCCCCTGACTCCCGCATCGTTGCCAGCGCCTCCTTCGACAAGTCCATCAAGCTGTGGGATGGCAGGACGGGCAAGTGAGTGGGGCTGTGGGAGGGCAAGTGGGGGCCATTGTTCCTCGGAAGGAGCTTGGCTCTGCCACTTACCAGCTGTGTAGCCTTGGCAAGTGTTTGGATTTTCTGAGCCTCTGTTTCCTCTTCTGTAATGTGCAGGCCCCCTCCCTCTCAGCTTTATTACAAGAACTAATTGAAATGGTACATTTAGGACCAGCTCTAAGTGAGCCCTGAAAATGTTAGTTCATTTCGCATCTAAGGAAAGAAATGGTCTTAAAGCTGGCCAAGGGCCAGGGATGCAATGGAAGTGTCATTTTATGGGACAGTTGTGTTGTGGCCCTCCTCCATGTGTGGTCCACAGACCAGAGGCATCACCTAGGAGTTTGATAGAAATGCAGCCCCTTGAGCCCCACCCCTAGACCTCATGAATCAGAATCTGCATTTCAGTAAGGTCACCAGGTGAGTCTGCTCACCATTGAAGTCTGAGCAGCACAGGTGTAATGAGGCTCAGTGCCCTGGGTTAATTAGGAGAGGCAGAGGCCTGGGCAAGAGGAGGAGGGAGGGAAGCCTTTGTGGGGCCAAAGGGCACCTGTATGTCCCTCACCGTGTATTTTCACACAGCGGCCTTTGAAACAGGCCTTCAGTTCCTTTTTAAAATAAGGAAACTGAGTCTCAGAGAGGCCTAATGATGTGTCCCAGGAGAAACAGCTGGTCTGTGTTGACCTGAAAGTTCCAGTGGGCTTGGCCCACTATTATTCCATGCCACCTGTCAGCAGGCGAGTGTGTGTAGGGGGTGGCAGGCAGATGGGCTAAGCAGACAGCTGCACTGGACTCTAAGGCATGTGGAGTCGTGCAGGTATGGAGGCCTGGCAAGAGGCACCCTAGAAGCAACCCATTTGGAGAAGTTTTACAAACTCCTAATAACCAGTAATGATTAAACTGATCCGGGGTGGGGGCCAGGCAGTGAGATTTTGTGAAAGTAGCCAGGTAATTGTAACAGGCAGCCAAGCATGAGAACCACTGCTGTGGGCAAAGAGGACCCTTCAGACATGTCTGAAGATCTAACATCCATGATCATCTTGCCCTGGCCCAGGTACCTGGCTTCCCTGCGTGGCCACGTGGCTGCCGTGTACCAGATTGCGTGGTCAGCCGACAGCCGGCTCCTGGTCAGCGGCAGCAGTGACAGCACACTGAAGGTGTGGGATGTGAAGGCCCAGAAGCTAGCCACAGACCTGCCAGGCCATGCGGATGAGGTACGGCCAACCCTTTTGGGGGCGGGTGGAATTGAAGCCTGGCCCTCCTCCACCCGCTGTCCTCACTGCCCCACTTTCCCTCTTCTTTGGTTTAGGTGTATGCTGTCGACTGGAGTCCTGACGGCCAGAGGGTGGCAAGCGGTGGGAAGGACAAATGCCTCCGGATGTGAGTTTGGGGGAGGTCGTGGCTGGTGTGCGTGGCTCTCCTTCCCTTCATTCAGTCACTCTTTGTGACCTTCCCTTCTGGCGTAGATTTCTCTAGGTGCCCTCCAGGTGCCCAGACTGTCCTGAGGTGGTGTGTGGAGCTGGGTTCTCAGTGGGCAAGTGGGAGGGCTCTGGGAACTGCAGGGATCATGGGAGACCCTGACCTCTCAGGCCGCTCTCCATGGGCGAGTCCAGGGTCCCTCCAGCATGAGGCAGCAGTTTCTTGTTAAAGCACTGGACCTTGGAGTCCTAAGACCTAGTTCAGATCCTGGTTCTGCCTTTCAGTGTGAGAGCGTTTAGTTAATCTGTCTCTTGGAGTTATCAAACCTCAGTAGACAGGAACACCAAAGATAGCAGGTGAACCTGAAGCATCATGTACTTGTATTGTCGCTGTTTTCATTGGACAGCCATGGCGGGCGTCCCAGGGGCCAGGCCCTGGGATGAGGTCTGGCCAAGGCAGGCGGTGGGTGCCTAGCCTGAGTTTGCGTGGCTGGAGCAGAGACAGTAGCCAGACTCCTGACGGCTGAGTGTGAACCACAAGCTCTCCCCTGTAGTGGGCTCCTGGGAGTATTACAGCAGCCTCCCTTTCCCCATCCTGTGCCCTTTCCTTCTCTGCAGATGGAGGAGATGAGAAATCCCACGGTTTCCTCTGCTCCCTACCTGGACTCAGCCTGCGCCATCTGCCTGCCCTGACAGAGACCAAAGGCCAGGGTGGTAACCCTGAGAACAAGCGTGGCCTGCTGTCCTTGGACAGACCCCAGTGGGGTCCCTCTCCAGAGCAGGAAGTCAAAGGTCACAGGAGGTTATCATGGAGCTCAGCCCTTGGCCGTCACTCTGTACCTTGCTGGTGCCAACAGTGGTGGCAGGAGGCCAGACAATGACTGGACCCTGCTGTTGCCTCTGCCTGCTTTTCCACTGTCAGCTCTATTCACTGACCAAATAAATAACTTATATTTTGTGTGTTTGGGTTATAAATCTTTGTCATAGAATCCCAGGGCTCAGCCAAGGTGCTGATAAGTCCGTTTGTCTAGCCCCTCTGCCCTGGACTTCGCTAGAAGCTTACAGACAGGAAGTTGCCATTCCTCTCTTCCCCTGCGCCTCTGAAGGCGAGGCTGGGGAGGCTGGCTGGAGCTTCTATCTTAGTGGCCAAAGGGTGATCTAAGGCTGTGCTGTCCATTGTGGCAGGCACTAGCTACAGGTGGCTCTTCCTGTTCACTAGAATTCCCTACAGGGAGAAACACAGTCCTCAGTCACACTGGCTCGGGAAGGCTCCTTGCTGTGCGGGACAACGCAGACAGGACGCTTTCATTGTCACCTGAAGTTCTGGCCAGTGCTGCCTGAGGGGTGCTTTCCTCGGCGTCTCGCAGCACTCTTCTAGAGGCCCTGCCACGTCCCGAGCACTGTGCTGGGCTCTTGGGGTAGAGAGGAAGGCCATGACTGTCCGGGGAGACTTCTTCTAAGGGGGTGTGCAGGGGTACCCTAAGAGCTCCAGCAGAAGTGGCTGTGTTGCAATATGGGAGGATGGTTCTCTGCCCAGGAGGACATCCTCACGCCCTAGGCCAGGATCTTGCCTTCCATGCATCCTGCCTCACTTTCCCTTGTTCACTGCTAACACAGGTCTACTCAGGTGCAATTCTAAACCACCCTTGTATGGCCTGCTTAGGGCCACAGCATTCCTGACCTCTTGTTCCTTAACCTCCACCCCCATTCATGCCTTTATGGCTTTGCATATCGATAGCTGTGGTTCTCGCCTTCCACCATGCACATCTGCAAGGAGGCTGCATGGGGCTAAGGGAGGCACTGGTTGCTGAGTTTCCACTCTCTGCAGGCACTCATTGTCCTGTGCTCTCACCAGACCCTCACAGTACCCTGCAGCCATGCTTGGAAAGGTCTCTCATCCCCATATTTTTTATTTATTTACTTAGGAAGATTAGCCCTGAGTTAACATCTGCTGCCAATCTTCCTCTTTTTGCTGAGGAAGACTGGCCCTGAGCTAACATCCGTGCCACCTTCCTCTACTTTATATGTGGGACGCCTACCACAGCATGGCTTGCCAAGCGGTGCCATGTCTGCACCTGGGATCTGAACCGGTGAACCCCGGGCCACTGAAGCAGAACGTGCGCACTTAACCACTGCGCCACCAGGCTGGCCCCCCCATATTTTTGATGATGAAACAGCCCAAGAAGCTTAAATGGTTGCCCGTGCCCTTACACCCAGGAAGAGCCGGGATTATCAGACCCTGCCCCAAAGTTTGTGCACTTGACGCCATGTCCCTCCAGAGCTCGTGTCTGATGCCGGCAGTCTACAGGCTGCCACCACCTCTGTCAACCTTGCTGTTTTTCCTGGTGTAAGTGTATTTTAGTCTTTGAGTACCATCTCTTCCTCCCACAGAGAAAAGGGCTATGTTGGCAGAGCCAGGCAGTAGATGTGGTAGCATCCCATTGCCCCACCACCCTTGCTTTCCATGCCCCTCCCACCTGGACTCTTGGTCCTGGCACAAGCTAGGAAGGTGGATGCCAGCGGCTCAGCTGAGGCTGTCTGCGGCATGAAGTAGAACGTAGGGGCACTAGGTGACCTGCAGTTCTTTAATGAGGAACCTGGACCCAGCCCAGATCTGGGGGAGGGGGCCTAGCAGCTGTGGGCAGTGGCTGCCCTAGCCTGGCCTGCGGTGTCTCCACGTGAATGGAGCTCCTGTCTAGCCTTGGCCCCAGCCCAGGGGTGGAGTTCCAGTACCACTGTCACCAGGCCCTGGGCCGGCAGCATCATCAGTGGTTCCCTGGCATGGTGCTGGTGGTCCATTTAATGGTTCCAGTTCCTGAGGGCCCTGGGCCAAAGCTGAAGGTAGGTGGGCTTCCTGGAGCCTTCCCACTTTGTAGGGAAATAGGCATTCCGGATCTTGCCTCCGCATGTCCTCCAGCCTGATGAACACGGTTTTCCGCTGGGGTTCCTTGCGTTGCACAGTGATCTGGATGGGGTTGTGCTCGGGGAAGATGTTCAAGTGAGCGGCCACAGTTGCAAACTGAAATAAATCGAGAAAACCCCTTAGACTTCCCTCCCAAACCTGTCATCTTTGTTTCTGCAGCCCCTCTTCTGTTTGCTAAGTGGGATCTTCGCTAGCCTTACCAACGTTTTCATCGACACAGGGAACATGTACAAAGAGGCATGATTCAACTGTGTGCCTCCCTAGTTGCGTGATGTTTCCAACCACAGGGCTGGCTGTCCTTGGGCCTCTTCTCCCCAGGCCACTGCCCACCCCAGGCTGCTCCCTTTCCTCTGTTTCCCTCAATGCTCTTGACTTCCTGGCCCTCTCACAATCATTAGTAGTAAGTTGAAGAATCCAAAAACCAATGGCTCTGGAAGATGAACATTGTAGAGGCGCTGATGAATATGTTAGTTTGCATTCCCAGTGGGCCCCAGAGTGGCTTAATCCTTCAACCTCCCAGAAGAGAGCAGCCTGGAATCGATACTTATTTGCCCAGGCAGAAGGAAAACAAGCAGGGAGATGAGTGGTGGGCGAAGACAGCTGTTCCCAACCCCCAGGCCCCTGGTTCAGACTTCCCTCCCGGCCCCGTTGGGCCCCTCTTCTCCCAGGGCTCACTTTGTAGGGCTTGCACCACTTCCCCACCCCGGCTGTGTTGGCCGCGCGGGCGGTGAGGCAGTAACTCGTGTTAGGCTTCAGCTCCATCAGCTTCACCGTGATCCCCAAGATCTTGTTGAAGATCCATGGGCGATTCTTTGCCTTGGGCGGCTCATCGTCATTTTTCTTTGCCACCTCCTGCAAGAGGACCTGGTAGAAACTGACTTGCTGCTTGCCCAAGGCATAGGTCCAGGAAATCTAGGGGAAGAGAGTCCCCGAGACTTCCTGAGACCTGGCCCCTGGCCTGTCAGCCCCTCACCCATGCCCCACGTGGGTCAGAATGCCCTACTCCCATCCCCTGCCCCTGCTGGAGCTGAGGCAGGTCTGATGGAAGGCGAAAGGCACTCCAACGCTGGATGTGGAACCACCGGCCTGAAAGGTATGCTACTCCCCCTGGGCAGTCCCACTCACCTCAGAGTGTGCCCTCATTCCCTATTTCTTCTGGACTGTGTGTCAGTTGGGAGGGACCTTAGAGATCATCTTGTCCACCTCACTCATTGCAGATGGGGTTACAGGTTCAGAGAGGGCAAGTGGCTGGCCCATGGTCACACAACTATTAAGTGACAGAGCCAAGGTCAGGCCAATAGCTCCAGAGCCCATACACTTTGCACTACAACAGCGGTTGCCAAGCCTGGCTAAGGATCTTGGGGAGTTTTTATAACACTACAGTTTCCCAGCCCTGCTGCATCCTGTCTGGTCTCCCATTTCCAGTTTCTCTTCCATCTAGGCTGTGGTTCTCAAACTTCAGTGTGCATCAGAATCCCCTGGAGGACTTATTAAAACACAGATTGCTGGCCCCCATCCCCACAGTTTCTGATTCAGTAGGGGCGGGAGTGGGGGCGAGAATTTAAATTTCTAACAAGTTGCCTTATGATGTTGAAGCTGTTAGTGGTCTGGGAACCACACTTTGAGAAACACTGCTCTAGACCATTTAACAATGGGGCTCCCATATTTATCTTTCTAAAATACAGCTCAAATTGCATTCCTCGCCTGATATAAAGCTTTGCAAAAAGCTGTTCCCTATTGCTTACAGAGAAATCTAGAAAGTAGCCTAACAGTGGAGGACCTCTGGAAAATGACCCCAGACTGACTTTCCCCTTTGTCCCCCTTCCTGCACTCTAGCGCTACTCAACATGTGGTCCGTGGGCCATCAGCACTTCCTGGGAATTTGTTAGTGGTGCAAATTCTCAGGATCCACCCCAGACCTACTGAATCAGAACCTTTAGCGGGGAGGCCTAGGAATCTCGTTCGTAACAGGACGATCAGATCTGCAGGCACATTGAAAGTGGGAGAAGCCCTGGGTCAGGACCTGGGTGTTTCCTTCCACACTTCCCCACCTGTGAGCCTTTGCTAGTGTCAGCCTCTCCATGGAATGCCTTTCCCCAGCTCTAGATGTTTAAATCCTACCTCTGTGTCCCAGCTCAACAGTTACCAAAAGCCACCAAGCTTATTCCTGCACCTGGAAGTAATATTTCTTTCCTTCTGAATTCTTGGTGGCACTTGATCTGAACACTGAGCCCTTTCTAGGTTGCATTGGAGTTCTTTACAGACATGCCGTCTCTCCTAACCCAACAACTTAAGGTCAGCATGCAGGTGGTAGGTATCTTCCCATTCCCCATGGAACTCGGCCCGGTACCTGGCACATTGGGGGTGGTCAGTAAGCCTTAGCCAAATGCATGAGGAGCGAAACGCACCACAGCAGTGGAATCGCTGACTGTGTGTTCACAGATGAAGGGCGCCTCTGGCACATCCACCACCACAGAGGACTCTGAGGACGTTGAGGAGGTGTCTATGTCCAGTTCAGGGTTGTCAAGGTCCAGAATGCCCCCAGAGGCCATTTGGGACTTAGATTGGTGGGGGCAGAGGGCCGGGTCTCCCTTTTCTACATTCTTGGCCACAGAGGAGAAGCTAAGTTTGTTCAGCTCGCCCTCCAGCATCCCTGCAAAGAAGCTGCTGTTGGGCTGGGTCACAACCAATTTGATGGGATTCAACAAGGTGGATGAGACGGGGGAGATGCTGGTGTCATCGGAGCTGCCTTCAGAATCCTCCAGTGGCATCAGTTTCCTGGAGTGGGAGGGGAGATAGATGAACCAGGTAAAGGAGGCCACCCCAGCCCATCAACCTGGAAGTTCCTGCAGGGCAGGCCTTGGACCTGACTTACCAGCATCCCCAGCTACTTCTGAACAGCTCAGAACACCCTATTGCCCTGCAGCAGTGCATCAAACCCACAGGGCACTTATAATGAAAAACGCACATTCCTGGTCCCTGGTCCCCAGTTGGGATGGGAGTGGAAGCTGCTAAAGTATCTTTAATAAGATTCTCAGACGATTCGGATGCAGGTGTTCTGAGAACCACAATTTGAGAAACATTTGGCAAACCTTTAAGTCCTCCCTCCAGAGAGGGGTGCAGACACCCAGGGAATGACCAAAATGATCTACTGCGCTATGGGAGAATATCGAAAAGTATTTAAAAGAAAAAGAATTAAGCTTTACTAGTATTACTTATTATTGTTTAATATTTAATGTAATTACTAATTTATTTACTCAGGTTTTAGAATATTTAACACTATTAATACCTAGCATGTAAAATTAACAATAGTATAGATAAATATACATATTTTGAGTGAATGCTAAAAAACCTTTTTCCATTTTAATTTTGTTAGATTATGAAACACTTTAGACATACAGAAAGATATCAAGAACACTACATTAATTGGGATGTAACATACAGCATGGTGACCATGTTGATAATACTGTATTGTATTTTGAAAGTTGCTAAGAGAGTAGATCTTAAAAGATCTTATCACGAGAAAAAATTGGTAACTATGTGGCAATGGATGTTAACTAAACTTACTGGGGTAATCATTTTGCAATATATACATATATCAAATCATGACGTTGTACACCTTAAACTAATACAATGTTATACATCAGTTATATCTCAACAAAACTGGAAAAAATTGGGGCCAGCCCAGTGGCGCAGCAGTTAAGTCCTCACGTTCTGCTTCGGCGGCCCAGGGTTCCCCAGTTCGGATTCTGGGTGTGGACCTAAGCACTGCTTACCAAGCCATGCTGTGGCAAGCATCCCACATATAAAGTAGAGGAAGATGGGTATGGATGTTAGCTCAGGGCCAGTCTTCCTCAAAAAAAAGAAAAAAGAAAAGAAAAAAGAAAAAAAACTGGAAAAAATAAAGTACATCTGACCAACAAAAAAAAGAATAAAAGAATAATATATTGTTTCCATTTAGTCACCATCTAGCTTCAGAACGAAAGCATTGTCAATATAGGCAGAGCCCCTGAAGACTTCTTTTCCTCACCTTGCTCCTTAACCCAGTGTAGTAAATTTAAAATTTTATGTTTATTACTCCCTGTCTTATAGGTTTGTTACATATGTATGTTATCCCCAAGCAAAATCTATTATTTTGCATATTTTTAAACTTTATATAAATAAATGGTATCATTCAATACATATCCATTGGCAGCTTGCTTTTTCACTCAACATCGTGGTTTTTTAGATTCATCTGTACTGATATGTGTAGCTCTGGTTCAGTCATTTTAACTGTTGTATGGTTTTCCATTACGTGGATATTTGTATTGTTACCAATTCTTTGCTACTACAAAGAAAAACCTTGCACATATTTCCCCACTATTTAAAAACTTTTTTCTGGGGCTGGCCCCGTGGCCGAGTGGTTAAGTTCGTGCGCTCCACTGCAGGCGATCCAGTGTTTCGTCGGTTTGAATCCTGGGCGTGGACATGGCCCTGCTCATCAAACCACGCTGAGGCAGCGTCCCACATGCCACAACTAGAAGGACCCACAACGAAGAATATACAACTACGTACCAGGGGGCTTTGGGGAGAAAAAGGAAAAAAAAATAAAAATAAAAACTTTTTTTTTTTTACTGATGAAGTGCAGAATCTAGAAGTTGCCCTCAAGTCTTTTTTTTACCTTGACTCAAAGTAAGAAACACATATTACTCGGAACCCTAGTACCGATGGCCCCTGACTTATGATGGTTCAACCTTAGGATGGTGCGAAAGCTGTGTGAATTCAGTAGAACCTGTGCTTCGAATTTTGAATTTTGATCTTTTCCCAGGTTAGCGACTCATGGCACGATCCTCTCGTGATGCGGGGCGGCGGCAGCGACGGAGGCTCCAGTCAGCCCGGCAATCACGAGGGTAAACGAGGGATCTGCTTACAACCGTTCTGCACCCATCGGACTGCTCTGGTCCTCACTTTCTGTACAGTATTCAATAAATTACAGGAGACAGTCAACACTGTACTATCAAGTAGGTTTGGTGTTAGAGGATTTTGCCCAACTGGAGGCTGATGTAAGTGTTCTGAGCACGTTCAAGGCAGGCGAGGCTAAGCTGTGACGTCCGGTAGGTTAGGTGTATCAAACGCATTTTTGACTTAGGATATTTTCAACTTAGGATGGGTTTATCAGGACGCAACCCCACTGTCAGTTGAGGAAGATCTGTATACTTATACATAACATGAAACTAAACCACGTTTCACAAACCAGGACTTTACGTGTGATGTGCTCTGGAATTTTCACTCTATTTTATTTCATTTTTATAATACTGGTCTCCACCAACTAGAGTGAGTTCCTGACCCATTAATGGGTCACAACCCATAATTTGAAGAGCAGTGGTCTAGAGAGAGCAGTCACAGGCCTTTGGGGGCCAAGTACCCTGACCAGAGTCACACGGTGAGTTGACTGCAGAGTTGGAATTAGAACCCAGATCTCCTGGCCAATCCCCCGACCCGCCGTCTCCACGTCATGCAGCCCCTCAGCCGCCCTAGCCCATCTCCCTCACTGCTCTGGCCAGGTTCAGCAACTGACACACAGTCCTGGATCCCTTACTCCAGGCCAGCCTCTGGCTTCATGGTTACTTGATGGGCCAAATTTTTCCTCTCTGAGCTCCAGTCCTGTGGACCTCCTCTTGAGAAATCCTGATCCACCCAAACCTCCTGTGCTAGCCCTTGGTGGACATCTGGAATAGATGATTCCCCCACCAAGGTCCTTTGTAGGCTGAAGAGCCTGAGTACTGGCGTCATTTATACTTCAGACTGTCCTAATGAAGTTCTGTGTTAGATTTACTTGTTCAAAACACCAGTGCTGAAGTGGGCAGGGACGGCAGCTGGGCATTGGGCTATATGCTGGACAAAAACATTTCTGATCTTCGCAACACCCTGCTGGATGGGTGTGAGCCTCATTTTGCAAATGAGGGACTGAGAGTCCCTGATCTTAACTAACCTGTCTATGGCCAACTATCTAAGTGGTAGAACCTAGATTTGAACTTGGACTCCTAGCCCAAGACTTTCCCACCCTACCATGAGTTTTCCTGCAAGCATCTGTCACTTCAACCACACCTGCTTACTTACAGGTCCCTTAGGAAATGGACACTGTATCCCTTTCATAGAATCAGGACCCTTTCATAGAATCAGCTACATAGTTTGTGGGGATGCTTCCTCAAAAATTATTAAGAATTTTAAGACAGTGACAGCAGAGCATTAAACGAAGCACAGGGAGGGCCCTTCTAAGTGTGGGGCTGTGTGTGACTGACTGCACAGGTCACACACCTGTGAAGCTGCCCTGCAGATCCCACATCAACCGGCACCACCGCCACTTCACGGGCTGACTCCTTCCCTTCCCAGGAGATTCAGCTCAAATATCACCACTTCCAAGAAGCCTCCCTAATGCAACCCCTCCCCAGCCACACTAAGGCCCCTCAGTTCCTCAGGGTGTTCTGACAGCACAGACCCTGATGCATTATTCTGAATTCTTGCCTGACACCCTCCCAACACCCGGCCCCCCGCCCCAGGCTTGGAGCTCCCTGAAGGCAGGTACTGTGCTTTCCAGCACTGGATTCCCAGAACTAACACTGGCCCAGACACCCTGCAGGTGCTCAAAGAGTTCTGAGGAATGAAGTAAAGGGAACCCAGAATCACTGAGGAGGAACAGTAAACCTCAGGCAGGCAGGCTACTGGGGGCACATAATCAGGCAGGCAAAGGCACCAAAAGGGAGGACTGAGGGAGAGGAGCCTTGGGGGAGTGGAATGGGACAGGGGCGTCTGTGTGGGGGTGTGAGGCCTGCAGCTAGACAAAGCTGGATGAGGAGCACTGTTAACTCTGACTAATCCTGGAAGGCTTCCTGGTGCAGGAGGCCTAAATGCCCACCAAGAATTTATTTGGGGTCAGGAATCCATAGTGCAACCTGCACACATGTGCTTGCCTGGGAGTCCAGGGACAGGGTTGTGACAGGTCAAGGAAATACCGCCTCTTGAAGCCCCTCTCCCCACCCCCCAGCTCTGGCCTTAGAAAGGAAAGGACTAGATTTGTGTCTTACGGAAGACTGATGGTATCTTCCTCCAAGAAGGTAACCAGACTGCCACTGGAGGAAAGTGGGAGTCCTTTGGTAGTGATGGTCCTGTTCATAGACTTGGGGTTTGGAAAGGGCTGCAGCATTTGATGGTGCGCATTCAGAAGGTTGAGGGTTTCCTTCTTCATCGTGGCCCCCTCCCCATTCCCCACTTTGTAGAGCACCTCTGATGCCATATAGTTTGTTTGGGACCACAGCTGTCACCAGGCAGGACAACCAAGCTGACAGAAAGCAGAGAGAAACTGGCGGCAGCACACCTACCCTAAGTTTGGGTGGGGTGGGCGTGCAGCGAGCTGACTTCATAATCACTGCAGAGTGTAACAATTGGGGACCAGCCTCCTCCTTGACCTGAGGCTGCTACTGCCCAGGGCCAGTGTCAGGGGTGGGGGAGAGTCGAGGGACAGCCCATGCCACTCCCTGCGCCCTCCAGCTCTAACTCCGTGCTTACAGCAGCCCTGCCCTTTTCTGAAGATCTCAAAATGCTTACCACCTGTTTCCTTCAGAGCTGCCCTGGGAAGGAGGAAAAGGATGGTGAGAGAAAGGCACCCGGGCGTGGAGGGAGGCGCCGGGGCCCTGGGAGGGGCAGTGCTGGGACGGGGTGGGAGAATGGTGTATGGAATGCTGAGGCTCGATACCCAGAAATCCCAGGCAGCAAATCCTCACTCAGTCCAGGGATAGGGAAAGCCTGGACAGTCGACAGCTCCAGATTTTACTGCTGGAATTCTAAATGTGCCAGGCCCAAGTGTCTTCACAGGTTGAGCGACAACAGTGGATGCAACAAAGGGATACAAAGATGGGCCAGACACTATGTCTGTTCTCCAGGAAACCCCTTTACAGCAGGAAAATATACACACAACTTGCGGGGCGGGGGGGGGGGGGGGGGGGGGCGGTGAGAGGCTGTTAAGACGGCACTGGCTTTGCTCTTAGAAGGGGTTCGTCCACTCTAAGTCCTGCTCTTCGCTTACAGGCTGTGTGACCTTTGACAAACGACTTCACCTTGCTGTGCCTCAGTCTCCTCATCTGTGCAATAGGCATACAAATAGCACCTACTGCATTGGACTGTGAGGAGATAACCCTGTAAAGCTGTTTTATTTCTTCTAGAAGATGAGGCAAAGCAAAGGACATTTAAAAATACCAAATCAGGGGCCGACCCAGGGGCCCAGCGGTTAAGTTCGGACATTCCACTTTGGTGGCCCGGGGTTCGCTGGTTCGGATCCCAGGTGCGGAGGAAGCACCGCTTGGCAAACCATGCTGTGGACTGCGTCCCATATATAAAGTAGAGGAAGATGAGCACGGATGTTAGCTCAGGGCCAGTCTTCCTCAGCAAAAGGAGGAAGATTGGCAACAGATGTTAGCTCAGGGCTGACCTTCCTCAAAAAAAAAAAAAAAAAAACCAAATCATATTTTTTGTGTTCTATATACTCAGGGCTTTTGTTGTTGTTACTCATTAAAAAAAAAGAAAAAATTGAAGGTGCTGCCCCGTGACCGAGTGGTTAAGTTCCCGCGCTCTGCTTCGGGGGCCCAGGGTTTTGCCAGTTGGAATGCTGGGCGCGGACTTGGCACCGCTCATCAAGCCGTGCTGAGGCGGCATCCCACATGCCACAACTAGAAGGACCCACAACTAAAACTATACAACTACGTACCGGGGGGCTTTGGGAGAGAAAGGAAAAAAAATAAAATCTTAAAAAAAAATTGGAAAATACAGAGAAGACAGAGAAGCAGGCGCCCGCTGCGCGCTCTGCGGCTGCTTAGCACCTAGCACCCAGCACCCATCATACAAGGTGCAATAGCCTACGATCTGATTTAGTGGATTCCTCTTCGCTGTCTTCCTCTCACTAACGGGTCGGTCCCTTAGCGTGGGGCGGTCCGTCCAGGCGAACTTTCTGGCCCAGCGGTTGGAAGAAAAGCAGGCTCCCGGGGGGCGGGCAGGCAGGCCTGCGCGCGTGGGGAAGAGGCCCGCGGCGGAGGCGGGCGCCGAGGCCGGGAGCCGGGGCGGGGCCGCGGGGGCCGGGGCGGGAGGCCGCGCGGCCGGCAGGTGGCGCTGCAGGCCGGGCCCCGGGCTCCGTGCGCCGGAAGCGGCGGCCGGCCGGCAGGGCAGGCGGGCGGGCCCGCTGCGAGGGGTGCGCGCCGAGGGCCCGGCGGAAGCCCGCGCGCGGCGCGCAGGCAGCATGGGTCTGCTCAGGGCCGGGTTGTGCCCAGGCCTCACCCAGGACGTGGTCCAGCTGCTGAGGGGCCGCGGCATCAGGACAGGTGGCGGCGTGGGCTCGCCCCGCGTTCCCGGGAGGGGCCTTCCCCTGCCCTGCCCGCCCTGCCCCCGCCACCTGGAGAGGCTCCCCGAGGAAGGGCAGGACCCCTCCGGTGTGCCCGACTCCCCGCCGGCCCCTCGGCTCTGGTGGTCCGCGTGGGCCTCCCGAGACGGCCTGCCCGGAGCTAGAACTGCGCCCCCATTTCACCGATGAGGGAGAGCCCAGGGGGGGCAAGCCCGGGCCGCCTTCCTGCCAATCAGCCACGCGCGTTTTGTTTTCAGTGGTGGACCTGGTTTCCGCAGACCTGGAGGAGGTGGCCCAGAAATGTGGCTTGTCTTATAAGGTGAGCTGACAGTTCCCATGCTCCCAACCTGGGTGCCTCTGAATGTCCATCTCTGAGCCAAGGGAGCAAAGGGTTTCCAGAGATGGATAAGGGCGTGGAGGGCCGGTGAGACCCCAGGATGCCCCTCCCTCGGCCGGTCCTCGTCGAGTCCTGGGGGTTGCGAGTCCTGGGGGTTGCGGTGGGCTGAAGTGCCCCTGCCCCATGCGGAGTTGCCCCTGCCCCTTCCGCAGGCCCTGGTTGCCCTGAGGCGGGTGCTGCTGGCTCAGTTCTCAGCTTTCCCATTCAATGGCGCTGATCTCTACGAGGAGCTGAAGACCTCCACTGCCATCCTGTCCACCGGCATTGAGAGGTTTGTATGTGTCCTCGGGGAAGGAGGTGAGAGGCCGCAGGCCGGGGCTGCCTCCAGCTGGGCTTCTGATGCTGGAGACTAGAGAGCAGGGTTTTCAAGCTGTGGTGAGGGCAGCGTGGATGATGGGCAGGACTTCTGAGTTCTCATACCCTGTAACAGGGTTTCTCTACCTGGCATTCTAGCGTTTGGGGATGCCTAATTATTTGGTGTGGGGAGCCGGAGCCGGTCCTGTGCGTTGCAGGATGTTTGGCTGCATCCCTGGCCTCTGTCCACTAGATGCCAATAGCACCTCCCTCCCAGGTTGTGACAATCAAAAATGTCTCCAGACATTGTCAGATGATGCCCCAGGCGGTAGAATTGCCCCTGGTTGGAAACCACTGTCGTATCACACAAGGTGTCAGTATTTCATTATTACTCGGCAGGTCAGAGCAACACTTTCTGGCCCTAGCTCCTGTTTCACTTAAGGATAGGGCACGAGAGATTGTGAGAGGACCAGCATTCATTGAGTGCCTACTAAGCTCCAGCCATGACTGTAGGTTACATAATCTCTTCGGTGACTCTGGGAGTTAGTAATTATTAAGCCCACTTGAGTTCTGCCCAAGAGGAGCGAGGGGCAGAGGTGGGGCTCAAGCCCTGGCACTTGAGCCAGAACTTGGTTCATTCCCCATACTCTGCAGCCGGAGGGCACAGGCGAGCTTCCGGAGAAGAGCAGTTCCATTCTGCCGTGTTGTCTGGAGAGGGAAGGAGTTGGAAGACAATAGCCAGTTTTTGGCCAAAGAAGTCTGACCTCTCCCTGGCCTGCTTGTGCAGAATTTGATGAAGAGCTCAGCCACCAGAGAGGTCCGGATCGGTCTGGCCCTTGCCGTTTCCATAACACGTTCTCTTGGCACGGTCCATGCAGCGTGGTGCTTGCTCCCCTTGGTTGGGGGTCCGAGTCCATTGTCCATCAAGCACTGGCTGAGTGCCTCCTGGGGGCTCTGTGTGAGGTTGTACTGAGTGCCTGCTGCCTAGTAGATACATGAGATGATTTGTGTGCGAGTGAGGCGAGGCTCCTGCACTTAAGGGGCATGGGGTCTAGTGGGTAGACACAAGTGTAAGCAGGGGGAGGCAGCATGGGGGGGGGCGTTATTAACAGAAAGTCGACTTGGCCTTTGGGCTCAGGGAACTTATATAACCAAGAGGAGCTTATAAAACCAGCATACACAGAGGAGGCATTCAGGGAGCCGTCAAGTGGTGAACTGGCAGGAGTGCAGCTGCGTGGGGTCACTGCAGGGGGCATCAGAGTGGCTCAGGAAGCTCTGAAAGGAGGCAGGCCTTGGCCATTGAGGAGTGGATGGGCTTTCTCTGCCTGCTTACCGAGAACTGGGCGCCGTGCTCGCACCTCACGGTGCATTATATTATTTGTTCTTCACAGCCACCAATGAGCGCATTATGGTTAAAATCACCATTCTAAAGATGAGGAAACTGGGACTCAGGTCACACGACTTGCTCAAGAAGGCACAGCTAGTAAATGGCAGACCAGGCACTTGAAGTCATGTCTGTCACACTCCTAACTCCAGGGACCGAGCTCTCACTCGCCTGCCCTCTTGCCTCCCTGGAGGTGGGAGGCCGTTCTGTGAAAGCAGAGCCACAGGCAGTGGGGTGGAGGTGTGCACGGTGGACTGGAGTAGGGAGGCTGGCACGAGAGAGGCCAAGGAGAGAGGTGGCGGGGACGGCGGGGGGCAAGTCCCATCTAGGGCAGGTGACAGCAGGAGGTGAGTCGAAGAAGAGATGTGACAAGCTGTACTGCCGGGTGTGATGTAGGCGTGAGGAATCAAAGATGACTCGCTGAGTTTCTCGCCTTCCTTGGTGTTCTCTGAACAGTTAATGGGTGTAACTTCACAAAGGGAGGGGGTCAATTCCATGGTCAAGAATTTGGGAAATGCTTCATTACCCCGAATTGAACAGGTTTCTTTGTTGTATGCCTTCTCCGAGCCTTTAGTGCTGATGTGTAGGCCCATAGAACACGGAGTGTGCCTTGGAAGAAACTGCATTGATGGGGGGAGATTGGTGGCTCTTTAAAGACCAGCTATATCTTGCTCATCTCTATATCTCAATTTTAGAATAAGGCCTTCAAGAAATGTCAGGCCTTTAGACGATGTCTGAATGAATGACTGAAAGCCAGCTCAGAGGGAACGGTGTAGGATAAACCCCAGAAATCACTTGTATTCAAAACAAGTGGTAAAACCCCAGGTGGACTTCTGCTCCACAAGGCAGACCGGGGGTCTCTCTCCATGTTGATGGGCCGACTAAGAGGAGATTGGTAGGAAGGTCCTCTAAGCTGTAGGAGAGCTGGAAGGCAAACAGATGAGAAGTCAGCTGGGGAGTGGATTTGGGAATTCCTTACACAGCGTGATCCTCACAGCCAAGAAAGTGGTTGATTCTTTTTTTTTTTTTTTTTGAGGAAGATTAGCCCTGAGCTAACTGCTGCCAGTCCTCCTCTTTTTGCTGAGGAAGGCTGGCCCTGAGCTAACATCCGTGCCCATCTTCCTTACTTCATATGTGGGACGCCTACCACAGCATGGCGTGCCAAGCGGTGCCATGTCTGCACCTGGGATCCAAACCAGTGAACCCCGGACCGCCGAAGTGGAATGTGCGCACTTAACCAGTGAGCCACCGGGCCGGCCCCGAGAGTGCCTTTCTAACCAGTTCCCAGGTGCCGCCGATGCTGCTGGTCTGGGAAGCACACCGGGAGAACCACTGCTGTAATGAACTGGGGGTTCTCTGACCTCAGTGGAAGAAATGAGATCCAGGGGTGGCCAAGGCTCAATGTGCTTTAAACAGGTGCTTATTAAACAGAGACAGGATGAATACAGTTATTCCAAGAAGCCATGGGGCTGGAGTGATAACCAGAGTGTTTGACTGGCAGAGGCCTGTGGTTATAATGATGGGGTCCCTGGAATTGAAACAGATGGGTGCTTACTGAGGTGCTGCTGGCCACATACAGAGGGGTCATGGGAGGTCTTCAGGAACCTTTTCAGAGGACTGGAGCCCGTGAAGGTGATTGCAGGGTAGAAAAGGGATGCGTGTAGTCAGGACACGGAGGCACTGGTGTAGGCTGTGGCAGAGGAGGAGCAGCTCCAGCCCGCAGGTTGGACAGGACATTGCAGGTGGGCAGTGACCTATTTCATGGTGGTTCAAGGACAGAACCTGGGTTAGGAGTTGACTCTGTCCTGAGTTTCTCCCAAGGCTTCCATAGCTGGAGTGTTGACAACATAGGAACTAAATAGCACCATTCTATCACTCATTTCTCTGGGAACATTTACTGTGTGTCTCCTGTGTTTGAGGCATGTGCTAGTGATGGGGACGTAACAGTGAACAAGGCCCAGGTCTTGCCTCAGGGCGCTCCAGGCCAAACGGGGAAGACAGACGAAAACAAGCAAATGGAAAATAATTACAAAGTCCTAGAACTAATTGTGAATTCAGCAAGGTTGCAGCGTACAAGATCAACACACAAAAATCAGTTGCATTTCTATATACTCAGAATGAACATGTGGAAATGGAAATTAAAAACCCAATACCGTTTACAACTGCTCCAAAGAAAATGAAATACTTAGGTCTAAACCTAACCAAACAGGCATAGGATCTGTATGCTGAAATTAAAAATTGCTGATGAGAGAAATCAAAGACGACTCCAGTAAATGGAGAGACATACTGTGTTTTTGGATCGGGAGACTCAACATTGTAAAGATGTCATTTCTCCATAAATTGGTCTATAGATTGAATGCAGAAAATCCTGGCAAGGTTTTTTGTAGAAATAGGCTTATTCTATTAATTACATGGAAAAGCCAGTGACCTAGAATAGCTAAAACAATTTTGAAAAAGAAAAAGTTGGAGGAATCAGGGGCCGCCCTGTGGCCTAGTGACTAAGTGTGGCGTGCTCTGCTTTGGCAGCCTGGGTTCAGTTCCTGGGCATGGACCTATACCACTTGTCGGCAGCAGTGTTGTGGCGGTGACACACACAAAATAGAGGAAGATTGGCACAGATATTGGCTCAGAGCAAATCTTCTTCAAGCAAAAAGGGGAAGATTGGCAACAGATGTTAGCTCAGGGCCAATCTTCCTCAGCAAAAAAAAAAAAAAAAAAAAAAAAAGTTGGAGGAATCACTCTACCAAATGTTAAGGCTTACCGTATACCTACAGTAATCAAGACAAGTGCAGTATTGCAAATAACAAGGCACACAGATCAATGGAGTGGAAGGGAGAACCCAGAAATAGCCCCACAAGAATCTCCAGCTGATTTTTGACAAAGGTACAAAAACACTTCAATGGAGGAGGGATATAGCCTTTTGAACAAATGGTGCTGGAGTTATTGGACATCATAAGTAATAAATAGTGTAAACCTCCCACCTTATACAAAAATTAAAAATGGATCATGAACTTAAATGTAAAACTTAAGCTTTTAGAACAAAACAGAGAAGAAAATCTTTGGGAACCTGGGCCAGGCAAAGTGTTCTTAGATTTGACACCAAAAGTATGATCCAAAAAAAAATTGATAAATTTAAAAAATCAAAATAATAGCTTTTGCTTGCAAAAGAGGATGAAAATACAAGCTATAGAGTGGGGAAAATATTTGCAAGCCACAAGTTCAGCAAAAGACTTGCATATAATACATAAAGAATTCCTAAAACTCAACAGTAAAACAATCCAATTAAAAAATGGGCAAAAGACATGAACAGGCATTTCACCAAAGAGGACATCCAGGTGGCAAATAATCAGATGAAAAGATGTTCAACATCATTAATTATGAGGGAACTGCAAATTAAAACCATAGTAAGGGGCCGGCCTGGTGGCACAGCAGTTAAGTTTGCACATTCTACTTCGGGTGTGGACAAGGCACCACTCAGCAAGCTGTGCTGTGGCAGGCGTCCCACATATAAAGTGGAGGAAGATGGGCATGGATGTTAGCTCAGGGCCAGTCTTCCTCAGCAAAAAGAGGAGGATTGGCGGCAGATGTTAGCTCAGGGTTAATCTTCCAAAAAAAAAAAAAAGAAAAGCCACAATAAGCTATTACTACACCTACCAGAATGGCTAAAATAAAAAAATGGTCATAACACCAAATGCTGGTGAGGATGTGGACAAACTGGATCACTCATACATTGCTAGTGGGAAAGTAAAATGGCATAGCCACTCTGGAAAATGGCGGTTTCTTACAACATTGATAGGCACTCACCATATAACCCAGCAATTGCATTCTTGGGCATTTGTTCCAGAAAAATTAAAGCTTAGGTTTACACAAAAACCTGTACGTGAATGTTCATAGCAGTTTTTTTCATAACTGCCCCAAACTGGAAACAGGGAACATGTCCTTCAGTGGATGAATAGCTGAACAAACTTGGTACGTTCGTACCCTGGAGTACTACTCAGCAATAAAAAGGAACAGACCGTTGATGCACGCAACAACTTGGATGGATCTCAAGGGAATGATGTGGCGTGAAAGAAGCCAGTCACAAAGGTTACATACTGTATGATTCTAGGTGCATAACATTTTTTTTTTTAAGAAAGATTTTATTTTTCCTTTTTCTCCCCAAAGCCCCCTGGTACATAGTTGTATATTTTTAGTTGTGGGTCCTTCTAGTTGTGGCATGTGGGATGCCACCTCAGCATGGCTTGATAAGCGGTGCCATGTCCACACCCAGGATCTGAACCGGGAAAACCCTGGGCTGCTGAAGTGGAGCGCGTGAACTTAACCACTTCGCCACAGGGCCGGCCCCCATAACATTCTTGAAATAATGTAATAGTAGAGATGGAGAACAGATGAGTGGTTGTCAAGGCTTAGGGATTAGGGGTGGAGAGAAGGGATGTGGCTATAAAAGGGTAGCAACAAGGGAGCCTTGTAGTGATGGAAATGTTCTGTGTCTTGATAAAATGGCATAGAATTCTAGACGGACACACACGGGCGTAACACTGGTGAAATCTGAATGTGCTCTGTGGATTGCCCCAGGTCAGCCTGTGCTGCTGTACTGTGGTACAATACATCTTGTAGTGCAGGATGCTACCATTAGGTGAAACTAGGTGAAGGGTACACGGGACCTCCCTGTACATTTTTTTGCAACTTCCTGTGAATCTATAATTAGTTCAAAGTTTAAAAAAATGACAGATTGGGGGCCAGCCCGGTGGTGCAGTGGTTAAGTGCACACGTTCCACTTTGGCGGCCCGGGGTTCGCCAGTTCGGATCAGATCATGGGTGCAGACATGGCACCGCTTGGCAAGCCATGCTGTGGCAGGCGTCCCACATATAAAGTAGAGGAAGATAGGCATGAATGTTAGCTCAGGGCCAGTCTTCCTCAGCAAAAAGAGGAGGATTGGCAGCAGTTGGCTCAGGGCTAATCTTCCTCAAAAAAAAAAAAAGACAAATTATGAGAAATGCTATCAAGGAAACCCACAAGAGACTGAGATGGAAAATGAAAGGAGCATCTTTTGATAGGGCGGCAAAGACGTCTGTTGGGAGGTTGGTCTTTAAGCTGAAGTGAAAGGATGAGGAGGCGCCAGAGGAGGAATGTTTCGCCGTGCAGTCTTTCCCCAAAGGGAACTCCACCAGGACAAGCCTCCTGGCTGGAGATGTTCAGAATGTCTCTGGACAGAACCAGTGGTTGGAAGGAGTGTCTTGCTTTTCTTCTTGGTTCCTACTCCCTCTTTGTCTCCAATCCCCTGGGTTGATTCTCTTCCCCCCTCTTCTGCCATCAGCCTGGACAAACTGCTTGATGCTGGTCTCTATACTGGAGAAGTGACTGAAATTGTAGGAGGCCCAGGTAGCGGCAAAACCCAGGTACACGTGTGGCCAGCAGCCAGGAGGAGTGAGGGAGGTGGGTGCATAGCCCTGGATCCCTGGGGAACTTCTGCCATTGTGCTCGCGATTCAGAGCTCAGAAGAGAGAAGGCAGTGGTGAGGACAGGGGCTTGAACTTGGCCCATTCATGTTGCTGGGATCTGGACAAGATTTGGTGGGGAGCTCCCATTCTGGGCCCTCTTTGAGGGCTCAAGTTCAGCCAGCGCCCCGTCTACTCAGGTATGTCTTTGTGTGGCTGCAAATGTGGCCCATGGCCTGCAGCAGAACGTCCTGTACATCGATTCCAGTGGAGGGCTGACCGGCTCCCGCCTTCTCCAGCTCCTTCAGGCCAGAACCCCAGTTGAGGAAGAGCAGGTAAGGGGCAAGGGAGCTGGGTTCCTTTGAGGTTCTGACACAAAAAGACCTCATTATCCCTTACATTGCAAGAATTTGGGCCATTTGGATGAATAGTTATTTCTGGCTTTGGAACTTGCTGTTCTATTAATACTTCCTATATTCCTCAAGCCTCCCCTGTTATGACATCACCCCAGCTTGGATGCTGCCCACGCTGATCCTTCCAAGAACCCCAGCTCCCCACATACCCTGATTCAGGCCTGGCAACCAGCCAGCATCTGTGTTTCTATCCCATTTCTTGCCATTGGCAGACGTGACTAATCAGTCCTGTCATTCTTTCCCGCTGAGCTCTGACTTGGCTTTGCAGCTCGGCCCCAAGCAGCCACCACTGTGAGAACTGACTCATTAGGCAAAGCCCATGTACCACCCTGGACCTGAGTCCTTGTGTCTAGGGGTCGCTTCCTGCTCAGCCTTAAAATCCCCCTTCATCTTGCTCAATCCCCTGCTCCCTCTTATCCAAAGCCCCTCCTTCTCTCTCCTCCCTCTTCAGGCAGGAGCTCTCCAGAGGATCCAGGTGGTGCGTGCATATGACATCTTCCAGATGCTGGACGCGCTGCAGGACCTCCGAAGCACGGTGGCTCAGCGGGTGAGCATGCTGTTCTGCCCCTCTTGCTTCACCCAGCTTGCCGGCTGCTGTCTGTATGTGGGCAGGTGTCCTACTACATACTCTGTTTGGAAATGCAGGTGCGCAGTCTGGTGACTCCAGCTCTGCTTGCCACTCCCAGGATGGGACTCCTGAATGCTTAATTCATTCCTCAGTGCCTCATTGTTCACATGCCCATCTTCTCCACTAAAGTAAGCCCCTTGAGCGCAAGGATCATGTCAGAGTCATCTCTGCATTCCCCCACTGGATTAGTTAGCATTACTTTCAGCTGCAAGTGCTAGAGTCTGTCTGACAGATATTTGAACCTGGAGGACATTTAATTATCTCACGAGTCTGGAGGTTGGCAGGTCCACAATATCAGGGCTCTAGGTTGGTGTGTCTGATCTCCTATTCTTCTCCCTCGTGACTGCAAAGTGGCTGCTATAGCTCTAAGCATGTCTTCACACATGTACATCCATATGCAGGGCAGTAGAAAATAAATGCCTCTTTTTTGTACTTCTTCCCTTTTATCAGGGAAGAAAAATCTTTCTCCAGAACCCACTAGTAGATTTCCCACTTCGCCTTATATCTAGTTGGTCAACTGAGTTATGGGGCTGGCCCGGTGGTGCAGCAGTTAAGTGTGCATGTTCCGCTTCAGTGGCCCAGGGTTTACCGGTTCGGATCCCAGATGTGGACATGGCACCGCTTGGCAAGCCATGCTGTGGGAGGCGTCCCACATATAAAAAAAGGGAGGAAGATGGGCATGGATGTTAGCTCAGGGCCAGTCTTCGTCAGCAAAAAGCGGAGGATTGGCAGCAGTTAGCTCAGGGCTAATCTTCCTCAAAAAAAAAAAAAAAACCAAACTGAGTTATATGTGTGTCTTAGACCAGGGGTTGGGCCCACCTTCCCTGATGCCAGGAGATTTCTGTCTAGTACCTGAACACACTCAGAGTCCTGTTAACAAGAAAGAGGGGTATGGAATGGCATTTGGGTTGGTACCCTCCTACACCTGCTGGATGCCTAGACAGGACTTGGTGCACTGATTTCCAGACTACTAGATTGCAAAATACCTTAGAGAGAATAGTTTAATTCATTTTAAACTTTTTCTCTCACCCCAAAGCGTGACATGTTCCTGTGGGCATACCCAGGATTGTGTATAAAGTAAATCATTTTTACACACTTTGGTACATATGACAGTTGAACAAATACTTGCCATTGGAGTCATAGCTGCTTATGACCCACGTGTGTGTTGAGACATGAAGGCAAACATCCTGATCTGATCCAGCCCTCGTTTCTAGAGATGAGGAGAGTGAGGGCTGGAGAAGCTCAGTGAGTTGCCCGGAGTCACCACATGTTTAGGATAAGAACTAAGCTTATAAGCCCAAAATCTCAACTCTCAGGTCAAAAGACTACATTTTTTACTGTAGGAGCATTAGATGGTATATATTCTATTGCATAACAAGTTACCACAAACTTAGTGACTTACAACAACCCATCTTTACTACCTCACAGTTTTCATTGGTCAGGCGTCTGGGCACACCTGAGCTGGGTCCCCTGCTTGGTGTCTCATGAGGCCGTGATCAGGGCGGCATCTGGGCCGTGTTTTCATCTGGAGGCTCACCTGGGGAAGAAGCTGCTTACAGTCCACTCAGGTTGTTGGCAGAATTCATTTCCTAGCTGCTCCAGTTTCTTGCTGGCAGTGGGCCAGAGGTCCCCTTTAACTCCTGGTGGCTGCCCACTGTTCCCTGCCATTTGGCCCTTTCCAAAGGCACTTCACAGCATGGCCATTTGCTTCTTCAAGACAGCAGGAGAGTGAGAGCAAAATGCAGCACGCAATCGTATTTAAAACATAATGTAATCACGGGAGTGACATCCCATTGCCTTTGCCATCTGATGTAGCCTAATCAAGAGAGTGACATTCCAACATCTTTGACATTTTATTAGTGAGAAGCAAGTCACAGGACTTAGCCACAGTCAAGGGGAGGGGATTTGACAAGGGCTCAGATACCTAGAGGTGGGGATCGTGGGGACCACCTTAGGGTCTGTCTGCCACGGATGACCTGACAGCTCCATGGCTGCAAGCTGTCCTATTTTGGCCAGAGATTTCAACTTGCTCTCTCAGAGAGTGAGGGAGAGCTAAGCCGATTTCAGTTTTAGCTTCTCTCTTTTCCACCAACCTCTCTTAGACAAGCTGATGACTGGCCAAGAGTCAGTAACTGGAAGATGAGGGGAGACGTGCAAAAGAGACCAGATAATGCTGAGTATCCAAGACTTGGCCAACACAAAGTGAAAAAAAAGTTGTGGAAACAGAATCAGCAAAGGACTAAGTATAATCAGTATAAGGACTAAGGAGAGAAGAAAGGAAGCGTCAAAGACGGTTTAGGTCTGATAAACCAGGAGGATGGTAATGCTTGTGTAGAGACAGAAAATTATGGTTTTCACAGATGGCTGTCTGTATAGTCTATATTTGGAACCATTTTAGTTGTGGAAGATGAGGCCCCACAGGAATGATCTGAAAGGAGAAACTGAAGTAAAGAGAAGGCTAAACTCTTCAGCAAAGGAAGTTAGGAATTTGGGAAGCAGGCAGGAGAAGGAGAAGAGGAGCCTGACAAGATGATGGGGGGCTGGCCGTAAGGAGAAAGGTGGTCACTGAGAAAATTCCTGACCGGGGGCAACAGGACTCTGAACAGGGATTTGTCACATTTAATTATTTTGGGGTATCTGTGATGTTCTGTGACTTAATCTCTCTCTGTCCACCCAAGTCTTCAGCAGAATCTGTTATACAGACAAATGGGGGTGGGGAACGATGACATTGCTGACGTTCCATGATGCCTGTGCTCCTGGGTTTGGGGTCTGGGGAGGTTATTTCTTACCAGTTTCTGATAGAGGAGCAAGCTTGTCCTGGAATGGGTGCCCCCTAGAGGCCAGCTGGTTCATGGCACATACTTCCCCCCCGAACCCCCAGGTGAGCGGTTCTTCCGGGACTGTGAAGGTGGTGGTTGTGGACTCGGTCACCGCGGTGGTCTCCCCACTTCTGGGAGGTCAGCAGAGGGAAGGTGAGTGGTGTGGCAGAGCCCAGGGTTAGGGATGGGATCTGGCCTTCCCCTCTGGAGGCCAGTCCCCGCCCAGTCCCTGAGGCCCTGCCGCCTTCCCCCTCTGCCTCTCCTCCAGGCTTGGCCTTGATGATGCAGCTGGCCCAAGAGCTGAAGACCCTGGCCCGGGACCTTGGCCTGGCAGTGGTGGTGAGGAAGTGGGCTCAGCCAGCTGTGCTTCTCTTGTCTGGGATCCCTGGGCTTCACCAAGTGGGGACTTGAAATGAACTTGATTTCTAATTATAGCTCTCTATTTCTCTTAACTGGCAGCTTCTGAACTCCCAAAGTGGCCCTTTACGAAAGGGTCATAGCTGCACTTTCCTGAGTCATCTAGAGCGCTGGACTGTGAGGGGACGGGACCATAAATAGCCAAGTGTTCAGGGACAACCTTGTTTTCCTTTTTCCTTTCTTTAAGTCAAGTTTACTGAGGTGTAATTCACATAGAGTAACTCTCTCCTTGTTTGAAGTTTGACTAATGGATACTGTCGTATCCAGTCTTGTTACACCACCACAGTCAAGATACAGCATATTTCCATCCCCCCATGAACGTCCCCCAACCCCAGATAACCACTGATGTCGTTTTTGTCCCAGTAGTTTTGCCTTTCCCAGAGCTTCATAGAAAGAGATCTTTTTGCTTTTTAAGTAACTTTTTCTGCTTATAGAATAGTTTCTTAAAAGTCTGCCTGCTTCTCCTAGAAAGGGTAAAAAATAATTAAATAGAAGAGTCAAATTTGTAAGCAGTCTCCACATCCACAGAAACCATATTCATATTTTTATATTTCTCCATATAATCTCTTTTTTTTGGTGAGGAAGATTGGCCCTGAGCTAACACCTGTTGCCCATCTCTCTCTTTTTGCTTGAGGAAGAGTGGCCCTGAGCTAACATCTCTGCCCATCTTCCTGTTTTGTACGTGGGTCGCTGCCACAACATGGCTTGACAAGTAGTGTCGGTCTGTGCTTGGGATCTGAATCTCTGGACCTGGGCCACCGAAGTGGGGTACACCGAACTTAACCACTGTGCCACTGGGCCTGCCCCCATAAAATCTTTTCTCTCTGCTTACATACATGTACTTTTAACCAACTTTCCAACTAAACTGTAACCTTGTTTAAAAAAAAAGAGTTATTTCATTCCATTTTCTATATTTTTAAATAGATTCTTTAAGAATGCCAGTTTTAGCAGTTACTTATTATTTTGTTTAATTCTTATATTACAGGGGCCTGTAAACTTTTTCTGTAAAGGGCCAGATAGTAAGTAATTGAGGCTTTATGGCCTTTTTAGTCTATGTTGCAACTACTCAACTCTGCCTGTAGAAGAGGAGAACAAGCATGGACAAGACCTAAACAAATGGGCATGGCTATGTCCCAGTGACACTTGATTTTCAAAAACAATTTGGGGACTAAATTTGGCCTGTGGGCAGTAGTTTGCAGACCCCTGGTGTACCATAACCTTCTATTTCCTGATTTGGGGCCTTTAGGTCACCAGTTTTTCTCTATTTTAAATAAAACTATAGTGAACATCCTCATATCTAAATCTCTTTGCACATCTCATACTATTTCCTCAAACTCCTAAAAGTATAATTATTGAGTCAGGGATGCTTGTATTTTTAAATGTCTAGATATGACATTGCTAAATTTCCAGGAAGGTTATAGTAATTTGTGCACCCACCGGCAGTGTAAGAGGATCTGCTTTCCTCTTCTTTTGTTCTTGTACTGGGTCCCAGGGCCTCCCTCTCCTGACTTGAGGATGTATGTGATCACCTGCTGTGTGCCAGGCTCTGGCTTAGGCAGTGGGCATTCAGTGAGGAACAAGCCACAGCCCCTGCCCTGGGGGGTCGGTGTGTGGGGGGAGAGCCTCATCAGGAGGATGCTCTGAGCCTTGGGTTGCTCACCTGTGATCAACCTGGGCAGAGTAGAGCTGACAACCAGATTAGGACCTCCCTTCCAGAACTGCCCGCACCCCCACCCACACAGATGTACTCCCTGACACAAAGAGCTGGTGGACATGGTCTCAGGATGCCCGTCTGCTGAGTGGGGGTGTGGTAGGTTCAAGCCCAGCGCTGGTTCCCTCCAGGAAAGTGCAGGCAGCTCTACTTACTCCCTGACGTGCACCCCATCACCTGTTGGAGTTAAGCCTGAGGCATTGTGGCTTAGTGGAAAGAGCTGTGCACAAGTTAGGAGCCCAGGGTTATAGTTCCAGACCTGCCATCGATAAGTCATGGAGCCTTGGGGAGGTCGTTTCTGTGCGCCAGGCCTCAGTTTTCCCGTCTGTAAGATGAAGCAGTAGGAGCAGACGTCCTCTACACTTGCATTATGGATCTCTAAGTCTTTGATTCTTTCTGCCACAGGTGACCAACCACATGACCCGAGAGAGGGACAGCGGGAAGCTCAAACCTGCCCTCGGACGCTCCTGGAGCTTTGTGCCCAGCACTCGGATTCTCCTGGATACGGGCGAAGGAGCAGGAGCATCAGGCAGTCAGCGCACGGCATGTCTGATCAAATCTCCCCGTCTGGTGAGCTGGGCCCTGGGGAGAACCAGTAGTCTGGGCCCTTGAGAGCGGTTTCTATGCCCACACATGTCTTACAGAGGAATTCTTGGATGCCGAGACCTTAGAACCAAAGAGGCAACCCTCTTGGGTTGCTTACCTCAAAAACTTGCCCTTCCCGCCTGTCTTCTTCCAGCCAACAGGTTTCCAGGAGACAGTAGACATTGGGACCTGGGGCACTCTGAAGCAGAGCCCAGCGTTACAGGGACATCCGACATGACTGTGCTGTTGACTGGGAAAGGGAGAGACATCAAGGCCCCAACTCTCCTGAGCAGTAATGCCTGCTGTCCCCTGCCACCCAGCCCTTGGGACTGCAGTAGAAGCTCTTGGACTGGGCAGAAGAGATGTCTATGTTTGCCTAGCTTCTCTTTCTCACACAGCTACAGGCAAGAGAGAATGCTGTGGTGGAAGGACCCAGACATTCATGCTGGTGCCACGTTCTCTTCCCTTGTTTCCTACCATGTGTGTTTCCAGTGGGAGCCGAGTTCACTGTGGCTTGGGGCATCTCTGGAGAGACACACTAGTGACTGGATGGATGACCCTGTGTGCCACCATTGTACCTGCGCTCTGTCCCTACACAGTGACTAAGCCATGAAGCCTCTAGCTTGCTTTTGTTTCTGTTTTTTTTGCCTGTTTTTCCATCTATAAGATGGGGCTCCCTTTCCCTCAGGTCTGTTTGTAAGTTACTGGGTGGAAAGTAACCTCGTAAATGTAAAACTCTTCATCTATCTCCTGCTCTTACAAATATAAAAAGGAAAATCCCCCCGCCCCACAGCCACCTGATTTCCCCCAGAAGGCTTTTTTTCAGTTTCCCCCAGTGAGGCCCCAAACGACTGTCGTTCCTTTTTGCCTTCTGCTGATTGGGTTTCACACACCTGCCCACATCACCATGACCAGGTGAGACGTGAGCTCGCTGCAATCCCAGGGATATAGTTTAACAGGAAAAGAGGCTGTGACCTGCTCCTGGTGAATCCAGCCACTTGTTTAATATACATGGCGCCCTGTGGGGCTCCTCCACAGTACAGAGTAACCAGAGGTGCTGAACCGTAGCCTTGCCCGTAAACAGACAGGAGAATTTGCACAGTAAATAGAGCCAGCTGGGAAAATTGATGCTGGCGTAAATAATACATGGCAAATCTAGTCCTTTATGCAGAAATTCATGGCCAGTGGCTCCGAGATGCAATATAATTACGCTTCTCTTCCTGCCAGCTGTACCACGGCCTAGTGCCCTGGTGGATAAAATAACCCCCGCTGTCTGTGACCAGCACTGTCGCCCTGCGTCTGAGAGCTGTAACCCTGGCTGGGAGGGGAGGAGCACACCAGGGAAAGGAGAATAAAAGGCAAAGTAGAGAAATGATCAGGGTTGTTTGCTGACTACCTTTTTTAAAGGAAGGTCGCCTTTCTCAGAGAACCTGTTATGTAATTAATTAGTTGTGCTTTGGCTACGGGACAAGGGGGTCAGAGTTGTACGTAGAAGATAGGACATTTAGAGATGATGAAGGCAGCAGGGATAGGAGTGAGAAGTAGGGAGGACTTGGAATGAGTGGTGGACGGGCTCAAGGGTATCTGCCTGAGTGAGGACAGGGTTGGTGGGCTCAAGACCGGGGGAACCCGGATGCTGCTGCTGTCACAGAAGACTCCAGGAGAAATTAATCTTCAATATCCTTATACCATGAGTGGTTGGCTCATTTCTACAACCATAGCAGGACATGAGATGTTAAGCTAGGAATGGCAAGTCCCTGGCGCTTGTACCATTTGGGCATCCTGAGCCCATGTAGACATCATCAGTCAGGCAAGCATTCCTTTTTTTGTTGAGGAAGATTGGCCCTGAGCTAACATCTATGTCAGTCTTCCTCTATTTTGTATGTGGGACGTCACCACAGCGTGCCTTGATGAGCGGCATGTAGATCTGCACCTGGGATCTGAACCCATGAGCCCCGAGCCACCAAAGTGGAGTGTGTGAACTTAACCGCTACGCCAATGGACTGGCCCCCAAGCATTCTTTTTTATGGAGTTCAAAGTCTTTCGCAGTTTTTCTCCACTCAGCACTCCAGGTAGCCGCAACCATCAGTTGGAGTTGACCTTCAGGGTGGAGCTGGTTGCCACCTCTGCCCTGGGCAGATCTGCCATGTTTCCTGTATGTGGTAAGTCCAGGTGCTTAGTCCCTGACTGAGGATCCTTGAATAATGTGGTTTGAGAGGCCTGTAAAGATCATATGCCCCATCCTGTCATCTAACAGAGAAGGAACCTGAGGCCCAAAGAGGAGAAGTGATAGTCCCAGTTGCAGTACAGGGGCTGGAACCCTGGACTCCTGGTTCCTAGGCCAGGACTCCTATCTCCATGTTGCCTTTAGTTTCTAATCACACAGTTCTGCTCCCGCTGAGGCAGTTACTCCAGCCAAAGGCGCCACAGCCCTCACCCCCGTGAGAAGGCCCCCCATTCACTGCTACTTCAGACCATCCTGTGACATTCCTTGCCTCTCACAATTTGCTTCTTCCTTGGGCCTTGGCCTTAGACCAGGGCTTTCTCTCGAGAGGCGTGCCACCACTGCATGCTCCGTCCCAGGCACCCCACGCCCTGCAGTTTGCCTACAGGGCTCGGGCCACGCTGGCTTTCCTGCCCGAGTGCCTTTTGCTCCCTCTGCTTGTGCCTCCATGCACACCCACCCTGACATCCTCCCCTTTTTCTGCATCAACTGTTAGACATCATAACCCCCCTGTACCACTCGCTCACTCTCTGTTCATTTGCCTGCCCATGAGCCCAAGATCGACTTTAAGGGCTCCCATGTCAATGCTCAGTACAGTCATGTGCTGCATAGTGACATTTCGGTCAATGGCAAAGTACGTAGTGGTCCTATTAGGTTAGTACTATATAACCTAGGTGTGTGGTAGGCTATACCGTCCAGGTTTGTTTAAGTACACTCTGATGTTTGCACAATGGTGAAATTGCTTGCCGTGTTTCTCAGAACATATCCCTGTCATTAAGCAACGCATGGCTGTAATTGTTAAATGTCTGAATGGGTAGGCTTTGATGCATTTTAAAGATGGCAAAGGAGGAAAGCAGGAATGTTTTCCTCTTAATTTACATAGAAATTGGGTCCCCAGAGTGTATTTTTACATATCTCCCTGCAGAGGACCATTATAGGTCCTGGATTTGATATTAGGCAGAATTAATGTTGAGTCCCTACTATGTGCTAGCGCTTGATGACTTTAAGTCAGGCACTTGAACTCCCACGCCTCTCAGGCAAAAGATTCACGTATTGAGGCTGCTCCCTGCTGCAAGTAACCAACCTGCCTTAAAGAGGCTTAAACAATGACATTTACTCTCTCTAGTAACACCGAGGCCAAGGTTGGCTCATTGTCAAGGAGTGCAGAGCCTTTCCGTCTTTCTGCTCTGCTCTCCTTTTGTGTTGGTTTTATCATCAAGCTCCTTGTTCTCATCAAAGCGCGGATGCAGCCATTCTAAGCGTCAATTGAGACGTGACAATACAGTCACGCGTCCCTTAATGACGGGGATAGATCCTGAGAAATGCGTCTGTAGGAGATTTTATCATTGTGCAAACATCATAGGGTTTTTATGCGCACAAACCTAGATGATATAGCTTACTACTTATGGGGCCACCGTCATATATGTGGTCCGTCGTTGACTGAAACATGAGGCACATGACAGTATCTACAGGCAGGAACATGATTGCCTCCTTGTGTCCTTTTAAGAACCAGGAAAACTCAGAACTTTCCTTCCAACCAAAGCAGACTTACCTCATGTCTCATTGGTGCAGAATTGCTTCATGCACCCACGTCTCTGTCATGGTATGGCAAATGGTATGGGACCACTGTGATTGGTTCAGACCAACCAGGAAATAGCCCTGGAGGTGGGGACAGGCTTTCCTTAAGCACATGCTGTGGCCATTGGTAGAAAATGGGGATGCTACCAGAAAGGAAGGAGTGTGCGTGGAGGAACTGGACGTTGGGTGGGCAACCACTAAGGCAAGTTTATTGAGGCTTTGTGTTTGGCCCTTTGTACACATCTCATTTAGACCTTAGGACAGCCTCGTGGCATGGGGAATCGTTCCATTTTACAGATGGAAAATGGGGGCCCAGCGAGGTTAAGGACATAATGATAGGTGGCAGCCCAGAATCAAACTTGAATCTGTCTGATTCCAAACTCTACTTTCCATCCTCATGCTGCCTTCAGCTGTGAATATGGAAATGTTTCAATAATACTCTTTTTCATATGTTTCCCTCATAGCAGCCAAGGCTACACGTCCCAGCCTCTTTTCAGCTTAGCTCACCATAAAAAGCTGGATCAGAGATCTACTTTATCAGCTCTTTCTGATTTCCCCTAGGGAAGCGAAGAGAATGATAAACACTTGGAGAAGGGTGATATCATTGGTATTAAAGTGAACTGGAGGTTTAGGGGGAAATGAAGCTGAATAAAAAACAACAGGGTCTCTGCTCCCTGAGATGGGAGCCGGGGAGCAATGAGGGATTTAAATGCATATCCCACTAGGTTTCTGCTGTTTTCTGGCATGGAGTTGTGCTGGGTAGTTAAAACTGTCCAACTCGGTGTGTTGGGGATGGGCAATGGAGAAGGCTCTGTGATGCACGGAGCTTAAATTAGAGCTATGTATATTATTCATCGAAAGTTACTCTCAAAAAGGTGCTTTCCTTCGTTTTTTCCTGTCTTATTGCACTGGCTAGACTAACTCCTGGTATTAAGTTGAATAGAAGCAACAATAGCCACTGTCCTTGTCTTGTTCCTGATTTGAGTGGTGTATTTCCGAAATTTTAGCATTAAGTAAGGTGCCATGGATTTCCCATGCTTACCTTTTATCAAGGTAAAGAGACCTCATGGTGTTTCCTGTCTGTCCTGGAGAGGGAGGCCAGGTACTGGCTGTTACATCTGCCGTGCACAGAGTTTTCTCTCCCAGCCAATGGAAGGTCCATGCGTCCCGGAGCCGTACAACTGCACCTCAGCTGCTGCACAAGTTTGACTCCTTGAGTGGCCTTTGAATCCATCTCTTCCTGCCTCTCGGTAGCTTCTGGGATTAGTAGCCTCAACCTAAACCTGGGTCTTGCCAGCAGACAATGGGGCCCGTGCTGAAAAGGATACAAAGTCAAGGAACAAGATGTTTTACATCTCAGCTACCTTGGTTGTAGCTCTGACACACACTTGCAGCGTGTCATTGGGTCAATCACTTAGCCTCTTTAAAGCCTTAGTTTCATCCACTGTGAAATGGGGGAAATACCTGCTGTGTACAAGTGCTTTCGGGTCGTATAGCTTATATAAAGCAGTGAATACTTTTCCAGGCATGTAATAGGCACTCAATCTCATATCATTGTGAGGTTTATGATGCTTAGGAGATACTGGTGACAGCTTCCTTCTGTCCCGGCAAGGCCAGCTTCATGTTAGTGTGACCAGTGCAGTGGCACAGAGCCCTCAGCTTAATTTAATGCTCTGCTCCTGCCATCCTGAAATTCTTAATACTTTTTCAGCAGGGGTCCCACATTCTGCACTATGCCCGGCAGACTAGCCTGTCCTGTATCCAGGGATGAGTAGAACTCTTGTACTGGCCCTTCTCTGCGGGAAACGCCCTACCACTGATTCCTTGGGGAATAACTCCCTCAGAGAGTAACCTCTCGTAGGAAAGTCAGGGTTAGTTAGCATCCTGTGTCTGTTTACTTCTAACTGTTCCTTTCTGGGGTAACTTACACAGCCTCTCTCAGAAAGGAACACTTTACATTTTACAAGATTTATTAGATGCAGAGAACTTAAGTGGGGGTGGTGAAGTGGAATGATGATTTGGGATTTTGGAATCAGGAAAAGATCTGGGTTTAAAACCCTGCCGGGGGGCTGGCCCCATGGCTGAGTGGTTAAGTTCGCGCGCTCCGCTGCAGGCGGCCCAGTGTTTCGTTGGTTTGAATCCTGGGCGTGGACATGGCACTGCTCATCAAGCCACGCTGGGGCAGCGTCCCACATGCCACAGCTAGAAGGACCCACGACGAAGAATATGCAACTATGTACCGGGGGGCTTTGGGGAGAAAAAGGAAAAAAATAAAATCTTAAAAACAACAACAACAACAACAAAACCCTGCCGGGCCCTTTCTGGCCCAATTGCTTGGACAAGATCATGTCTCTGTCTCATTGGTAAAATCTATGATGCAGGGGACTTAGATTTTCCTTATGGGTAAAATCTATGTCTCAGGGGAATTAAACAGATAACGTATGTAAAGCACCTTTCGCGGAGAGTCTGGTACATAGTAGGTGTTCAATCACCATTAATTTGTCTGGCTCTTGCCGGAAGTAACAAAAATCAGGGCACTAGGACTTACGAACGATGCTGCTACTAATAAAAGAAATAATATGATTTATTTTTTCACTACTGTTTGGGGAAAGGCATGTGCTTCATAAATATGTATTGGAAGGTACTTAGCAAATGAGTAGAAATAATAAAAATATGTCAAAGTAAACAGCTCCTATAAATATGTCACTTGGTAGACAAATTAGTGTTTTATTACCAGTAAATACTGTTGCTTGCCGAAAAGGATTTCAGATTACTTGCACAATGGGTACCTTATTGAGTGCCTCTGTGGAAGGGCACAATAAAGATGAAAAATAGTGATGGTGATAATGCTGAAGGTGGAAAAAGGAGACCACCTCACTTCAGGGATATGCACATTATTTAGTAGCATTCCAATGATTTAGCTGTAATATAGACCAGAGGGCCCAGAAAAAATGATTTTCCACAGCATGTCGTGAATCCAGACTCTGATTATTGGGTCCAATCAGTGGATGAAGCACACCCCATTTCAGAACTGAGTGCTCAGCTTGTAAACTAAGCTTCAAAAAGACATCTCTGGGTTGCACTCCATCCGTGTTCTGGACCTATTTACACTCTATAATTAACAGCAAGAGAAGGAGAGTTCCGGTGGAGAATCACACACCCATTTCAGAAATAAGAAAGGATGAACAAGGTCCTGGCATCTCAAGAGAAAAAGAACCAGAGAGGGGAAAAGAGGAAACAATAAATGCCTTCATGGGGGAAAATAAAGCCCTGGAGAGAGGCAGGGAAGACAGGCAGGGAATTGCCTCAAGGAAAGTTACTGAAACAGCCAGGTAGGAGAAAGATGGGCACGTTTAATTCAGGTGCAAGAGGCGTCTGGAAGGTCAGTGTTTCTGTGCATTCCTGGTGGTGGAAAGATATGGTTTCAAATTCCAGCTTGGCCTTTTTCTAACTGTCTGGCTTTGGGTAATAACTTGGGAATAACAGTACTCAGTTTGCTGGGATGTGAAGATTGGAAATAATACTTATGAAGTGACAGTCTGCATGTATAAATGACATCATTTTTACCTCACTTTTCCTTGTGATATTTCTTATTTTAAAATACAAATTGCTCAGAACAACTCTGGGACGTCTTGATAGGATCCTAAAGCATAAGAAAACTGTCACTAGACACTGTCAGAAGAAGGATTCGAATTTATGTTATTTTCATGACTAGGCATTTTCTTAGCCCCCGTGCCTAATGATCCCCCATGCGACACTGGTGCTTTATAGCTTCCGAAGCACTTTTATGTGCATTAGCTCATTTAATCCTCATACCAACTGCACTCGTTCCTTCAGGGATGAGGAAACCAGAGTTCAGAAGGTTAAGGACCTGCTGAAAGGTACACGCTGACGAATGGCCAGGGTGGGCTCCTTGCACAGAGTCATTTTCATTCTACCAGGGTTTTCTCTGAGCAGTTCCCTCACCGTCCTGATGTGAAACTAGCTAACCCCGGGACGGGGCGGGGGAGGCGGCGGGAGTTTAGACTGGGAAACGCTAGATGACGGAGGTGCAGTAGAGTGGAACCAGCATGGGCTTTGATGTCCTATAGATCTGGCTCCCAGCTGTGGGACCTTGAATAAGCTAGTGAACCCTAATGGGCCGGGGTTTCCTCCATCGTAATTTGGGGAAACATCACGTGCTTATAGCATTGTTGCCAGGAACAATGCCATACGAAACTCAGGCAACTTTCAAACTTTTATTATGAAACGAGTTCAGAGACGTTAACGGACTCGCTCAAGGTCACCCAGCTGGACTATGACCCAGCCGAAACTGGGACGTGGACCCTTCAGCTCCTCGCGCAGTCCGGTGACCAAGGCGACGAGGAGCAGCTGGCTCGCTTACACAGGGGAACCGACGCCCAGCCGGAACGCAGGCTGCGTCGGCCCGCTCCCAGCGGCCTAGGCTCCGCCAGGGGGCGCGCGCGGGGCCGCGCTCTAGCCGCGCGCGCCTGGCTCCTCTCTATGGTGGCTCGGGCGCGGCGGGCGCGGCGGGCGCGGCGGCGCGCTCTCGCGAGGGGGCGGGGCCGCGCGGGGGGGCGGGGCCGCGCGGGGGGGCGGGAGCGGCCGGGCCGGGCGGCTGGGGATGGGTGGGGGGGGCCGACTTCCTGGGGCCGCCCGTGAGGATGTCGCGGCTGCCCCCCGGTGCCCCTCAGCCCTCGAGACGCCGCCGCGGCCGAGTCAGGAGACCCCCCGCCTGAGGCGTCCGCGCTGCAGATCCGGCCCCTCCTCTCCCAGGTGCGGGCCGGGCAGGCGGCCGCGGCAGGTGAGCGCCCTGCCCGGGGCGGGGGCCTGGCGGAGGCCGGGGTGGGGGACGCTGCTCGGCCTCGGGTCTCGCCGTGGGCTGGGGGCGCCGCCTCGGTGCGGGCGCGGCCTGGGGCTCCCCTTGCGTAGGCGGGATGGAAGTCGCCGCATTCAGGCTAGCCCGCACCTGTCCCATGAAAAGTCCTCTCAGTGCATTTCACCTGTGGGGACAGTAACAGGAGGCGCGTGTCCTCAACGGTCTCCTGTCGCCCTACAGACCGGCAAGTTCAGTTGGCTTGTGGGGGCAAGATGCCGCTTACGGCGGAGGAAACTGAGTCAGGTCGGCGGCGGCCTGCGTGCCCCTTTAGAGGCGCTAGCCTGGCCCTGCTTCCTAGTGGAGGAGCCCTGCGGGCTTCTCGGAGGAGGAAGGCGGCTGGAGTTCGGAGGCTTGACGGAGAAGTTTGGGAATGTGGTTTCCCCCCAGGGTCCACCGTTCCCTCTTTTGGGAGTTGTCCTCTGTTTGTTGGCGGTGATGTGTGTGAGGTCGCCGAGGGCTAAGACGGAGGGGGAGGTGCGGCCTCTCTCCGGCCGGCTGCCCGGGAGACGTTTGCCGAGGCGTGGGGACGGATGGCTGGACCAGGGCGGCCGGCGCGATGCAGGCGTCTGTGCTCAGGGCTTGAGTTCAGGCTGGGAGATAGAAACAGCAGCGTATTTCCTCCTTTCGGTTGGTCTGTCATTTGTTCTAAGGGGAGAAAACGGCTTGTGTAATCAAGGAAGAGTGCCCCATGCTCCTCCCAGCCTACCCTAGGGAAGAATTATTGTTAGCTTGGAAATAGGGTTTTACCCACAGCTGTCACTTTGCACCCTGGCTAAAGGCCAGAGTGACGTGATGAACAAACGTCTCCAGGTGCATGGCCTTCTTAGAAAGCAGTAAGTCCCTTTTACAGGTGGTTTGGAGGCCAGAGAAGACTTTCCTGTCACTCTCGTTGGTACAGCTGTTTGGAGCGTTGTGGTTTTCCCGGTGACCGTTCAAGTTACTGAAGTGTGGCCAAGGCTGTGCATTTATTGAACCGTTTTCTAAGGAATGGGAGTGGGCAGGGGACGTGGTGCTGGGCCGAGTCTGTATACCCGGTTCTAGGGTTGGGAGCTGGCAGTGACATTTCCTTTCTCTTCAGGGGATTTCAGGTCTGACAGCTTCTTTATCCTTTGTTCCTGACTGCATTCTCTTTCACATTCAAGGAAATAGATGATTGCAAGCCTTTCTCAAACTTCATGGCATATTTCCTAATAATTCTGGACCTCAGAGTACAACCTGTAAATTACAGTTTATTCAGAGGTGTTATTAAGTGTGAAAATTATATATAACTATTGCAGATTTGTGGCAGGGCTAACTAATAACTTGATTGTGCTTGAAGAAAATTTCCATGTAATCTAAGACACACACACGCACACACACACTTGAATGTCTATGTCTGATTACAAAGATCAGCCCACTAAAAACTTTCATATTGAACAGGTATCCTGGCTGTTTACATTCAGGGATCAAGGATTGTAAACCTCTAAATTGACTTAATTTAACCAATTGCTAAAATAATACACACAAAGAGAGAGCTGTTCTCAGAAAGGTTAGAAGTTAATTTGTTTTCAAACTTTCTCATGGCCAAGCCAGTTGACATAATTCTGCTTAGCACCATCTGATAGGAATGCCTCTTTAAGGGCTCTTAAAATAGCAGTGGAAAAGGCGTTTTCAGTTAACCAGCATTTAAACAGACAAGACAAACAGCACCAATAACAAAAAAGGGCCCCATTTCTTCCCTCTTTACGTGTTCATTGTGATGTTTAAAACAGCCACACCCATCTGTAAGTGTTGTGCCTACGACTGTGTGAAAACACCTACATAAACCTAAGGAGTCTTAGGGGGATTAATTCCACTTTCATTTTTTATTCTTATAATAGAACCTTTAATACTGCTATTGTTTTAATGGTAGATTAGAGACTTTTTTAGCAAACTTGTACTGGCTGTAGTGTTTGTTTTAGGAGGAAAGATTTCGCCTCTGCACCTTGGAATCCCATAACCCATGCAGTACAGAGCTAAGTTATAATTTAGAGTTTAATGAGAATATATGGTTTAGATTCCTATTGGTGAAGTCTCAAGGGATGAAGTGCCCCCTCATTATTATTATTGTTTGGTAATGGTTACTGGTTATTGGTAGTGGTTACTCGTGTTTAGGTAAGAAAGATTTTCACAGTTGTAAGCACGATCTTTTTATATCCAAACACATAAACTCCCACTCGTTCGATAGGGAAATTGTGTGGTCACTTTCTTATTTTGTGACCTTATATTATTCACAGTTTTAAAATCCTAAAACCACTTGTGCTCTTAATATCTTAATATCTCCATAATATCTTACATGAAAGGCATCCCGGAGAGGTAGGAATCGTTGGCTTCATGTGTTGAAAGACAGCTCTCCCAGTTTCCGGGATTTATCAGTTGCTGTTGTTAGGACAGTGGTTTTATCTGATCCCATAATGCCATTCTTAGTTAAACCCATTCTCCTCCTTTCTCTTCATTAAGACGGCCGTGAAGTTTCTTTGCTTTCTCTTGATCAGGTTGAATATTCCACATTTTTTATGCATTTGGGCCTATTAATGTTCTGAATTGAAGCTGAGCAGTTGTTTAAGAGAATCCTTCTGCGTGTTTTTAAACATTTTCCTTTTTCAAAGCAAGCGTAAAATCTGCATTTCCTCTGGGGTAAAACCAGCTCTTCGAATCTGATAGAAAAACAGAAGCTGGTTTTTCTGGCTGTCAAACAAGATGAAATCTTCCTAACCTTTCCTTACTTTCTGGTTTTGCCAGTACAGTGACTAGTGACTAGTCATGAATGAGGAACCAGGAGGCATTGGGAGATCCTGAAGTCTCCTGAATCATCAAAAGAAGGTCACTTTGGATTTAGTGCAGCTTTAGCCTTTTTAGCGTTTTATTGCAAAGAGTTTCCAAAAGCCAACCACGCCTTGAACGATTCAGTACCCAGCACTTGGCGACTGAGTCACTGAGGGGTTCTTTAAAAACAGATTTCCCATCCCCACCTCCTGGAGATTGAGTGGGTAAGTGATGACTGAGAATCTACATTTTAAAAACCACTCTGGCATCTATTTCCAGAGTTCCCCAAGTGATTCTGATATTCAGCCAGGTTTGGGAACCACTGATGTGTTGCTTTGAAATTCTTTATAAATTGCCGGTCCCTTTAAAAGCATCATTATGTTATCCAGGATGTTTGATTTGCTAGAATAGCCTATTTCCGAGTCATGACAGATAACAAAGAGCTTTTATAACTTTTATGTAAATTACTTTACAGAGAGGCCCCCTCTGCTGTATTATCTATCAGGAGTCATGAGGGAGGGTTGATAAAAGTAGCATCCTTTATTTCCTGAGTGGACAAATGAATGATAATGTGGAAACAACTGGAGGTCTGAATAGGTCGTCGAATCTAGTTATGATCAGTGTTGGATAGGAGACAAGCCTGGGAACTCTAGGTAGGCTGCTTTAAAAATAAAGCTAACTTGCCAGATGTTTCATTTCTACATAGCTGAAGCGCTAATTGAAAATAATGGATGCTTGATAGTCAATAAAATTTAGCAGAGGTCCTTTGCGGAGTTCATGGAAGGAACAAAAATTGCTGAAATACAGAACCATCAGAGGTAAAACAGAATCGGGCACTAAATATGTTAGTTGGGGAATTAAACTTGGGAAAACCCTAACAATTTAGGAACTAGACAAACCTGGTTTTGAATCCCAGCTCCTCCATCTACTTTGGACATGTTACTTAACCTCTGTGAGCTTCATTTCTTCATTTGCAAGATGAAAATAGTACCTGGTAGGATGGTTATATGGGTTAAAAGAGAGAAAATGTGTTCTTTGTACATTGTAGGCAACTCAATGAATGTTCTTTTCTCCTCTTTCTCATAGGATTTTTATTCTGTAGGCTCAAGATGTCTTTCTAAATCCAGCCTTTTCTATATCTCTTTCTAGGAATATCTACTCAGTCAGCTCTTTTAGAAAATGTATGAAAGAATGAAGATTAAAGTTAAGAACTAGAGAATATGGGTAAGAAGAATGAGTCATAGGACACTTAAAATTTTTGTTTTTAGAATGAGTGGAGTGTAGGCATATATCCAGAATTCCTGTCTGCAGGAATAAATTAATAGATTCTGCCTCATGTATCTGGGTGGTAGCCCGCGAGCTCAGATCAGGCTAGGAAGCTTTGAAGGTGGCCTGGTTAAGGAGCACCTGACATCCATTTCTTGCCTCATCTTCCTTTCTCCCTTTTGGTCTTTTTTGTTTCTCTTTCCCTCTCTCCTCCCTTTCCCTATTTCAAACCGCCTTTCCTTTCGACTTGCCAATCATGCCACAATAATCCCAGGCCAGGCCCCTGGAACTCAAGGCTAAAAGAGGTTGCTAGTTGCTAACACCTGTCTCCTAGCTAAATGAATAGGCTCTTTTGTGGGCAGGATGTTAAAAAAGCTATTAGTACAATACTGGCTTAAAGGACCTATTAATGATACAGCATATGTAAATCACAGAGTGATTTAAGGCCATTTTAGAGATTTGTTTCTACATATTTATTTTTTAAATTGAATCACGATGTTTGAATTTTTACATCTAAACCCTGAATCTGTTTATTGCCCAAACAGACTAATTTCTGTCGTATTGATTGGGAATCATTTGTATTCTAAGGAAGTTTCTCCCCTTAAGGGCTTTTGTATTGTTCGGCAAATGTCTAACTAGTGGGTAATACAATTAAAGTTTTGTTCACTGCACTGCTGACATAATTAGTTTAATTTCTGCTCCTTATATGTTTCTGTTGGCAGCTGGGAAATTAAAATACTAGACGTTGCATAAAACTGCTTTTTTGAGGGGTGATTTTGCTGTCAGTTGGATGGACGTAGGCCCCAGGGTACATTTTTTAAGATGTCTTCAACTTTACTGTAATAGTCTCTCTCTCTCTCTCTCATTAATGTATTAAGACACATAATTGGCTGTTTAAGCATTCAGAAGAGACAATGTTTGGCCTTTACCCCGTGATTATATTTTTTCCTATGTCTCTTTTGAGGAAGTGTATGTAATTTCTGGAAACCGATAAGTATATTAGAGTTACACGAGCATGTGAACTTTTGCAAAGACTAGAGGATGGGGTGGCTTTCTCTGATAAGCTGTATTATTTAATTCCCTCCCCAATCGCTGCTCTGTTCTTTTCAGATCATCGCGCCTGCAGACCTGATGTGGAAGTGGAAAGGCTCTGATGCCTGGCAAATCCTCTTCTCAATTTTTCTATGATACGTTTCACAGAAACGGCTCTAGTTTTCAGGAACAGAAGTCGCTCTTGAGAAGACTGTACATTTAATTACCCTAATCCACACTTCATTTCCTACAGGATTCTGGGAGAGATTCTCACCAGGCTGCTGCTTTCGTGGAGTTCTGACCTACACAGGTTTTTGTTTCTGTTAAGGCTGCTAATCCTTTTTTTTTCTAAAATGGAAAGTGACCTTGGTCTGGTAATTTCTCCATTGTCCTCTCCTATAAAAAGATACAGCAAAACCTTCTTGCTCTCTCAGCAGCCTTTTTTAGAGGCTACCACCTGTGTGCTGAATTTGAACTTTTAAACAATTTTGTTGAGCTAGTGTTATTTGACTTTTTAAGTTGCCCCTCTCCAGTGCTACAGGTTGAGCCGACATCTCCTAGTTTAACGTTTACATGGCTTTTCTAGAATTTCATACACAGATATGGTTTCATTATCTCTGGGCTGTGTAGTGGTCAGGTCTCCCTGGGACAGCCTTTTGTTTGCACCAGGTCAGTTCTCAGAGTAGAGGAAGCCCACCGCCATTTGAACTCCTTGGAGCCAGGCTGATTTGCTGCAATGTTTTAACTGTCTTCATCCTCTTTAAAGAAATGCTGCCTAGTCATCCTGAAATTTACAGGAAGTTAGGCCAACTGGAGGCTCTGCTGGCCTCTGAGTTGTTGAATGTAATTCCTTAGTAATCAACGCCATTGTTTATTTGCAACTGCTGGATTATGTTAAAAGACTTAAAAAAAAGGGCTTTTCTTAAGTAAATGGAGTGTTGTCCTCTCCTACCCCGTCCTCTTCTTGTTGTACTCTTTGTGTTTTGGAAAATCTTTCTAGTCTTAGTCCTGATCACACATCTACATTCTTAGAGGCACATGAATCAATATATTTTATGCTAATATATATAGGAAAGCGTGTTGTCCCTCTAGCAATTTCTCTGAATCTTCTGTGTTTTTTTCACTTTCATAATGATTAAGATGTCTGCTTGAGGAATAACCAAGCCTCGTCTGTCGACGTCTAACCTTTGCTTAGGTCTTGAGTCAGTGGGTCCACAGCCAATTAATTATGACCATGTTAAATTATTATTTTGCATGGTGTGAAAGAAGTTTACCAGATCATAAACCTTTATTTGAAAATGCTGGACAAAAGGAACGATCTAATTTGGGGAAAGAGGGTGGAATGTTTTCTAGGGCTTTAGCAGGAGTGGGTCAGCTGAAGTTCAGCTGGTTTGAGGAATCCTTAGTCAAGGGTGGTTCTTGGAAGAGGGAGGAATTGTTTTTGCAGATTAGCCATTGTTTGGGCCATTCGGGTTTTATGGGGGTGAAGAGGAACAGTTAGAGGCTAAAATTTTGTGCAAGGGATGTGGGGTGGGAGGGAAGAACTGCTGCGGCTGGGATTTGGCCAGTCCACAGTGGAAAATTCTTAGTTCTTCAGATTCTCTCACATTTGTCTGCCTCTGTTTCTACCTTTTGGGCGTGGCTAGACTCAGCTGCCATTCTTGGTCATTTTATCATATACCTATGAGGAGTTAATGATTCTGAGTCAGAGTTGAAGTTTACCTTAGCCAGTGTTTGCTACAGAGCAGGTGGGGATGGAGGGGTGCCAGAATATTCCCAGAGAGCTTGACAAAGGGCACTCTACGTTCCCTACTACCCTCATCATATGGTTGGACCCAGCACTCCAGGTAACTCTGAATCATCACCCCCACACCCATTGATCTGGCTGTGTTTCCCAACTCTCTGACTGTTGACACGGTTGCAGACCAGCAGCTTGTTGAACAGCGACAGGGAACCAACTGATTAATGGGGGCCATAAAAATGATAGAAAGTCTGCAGCTTCACCTCCAGATGATCTTCATTGGATTCCTAAATTTTATTTATTTCATATAATTTTTTATATAGCACATCAACATGTCTCTTGTACTACCAAAACTGATATTAAAAATGAAAATATATTGACAATTTTATCTAATTCGGTTTTTATTTGAGATACAGGCTGTCCACACCTGCACTGTTATTTGTGGAAATGCTCACAAATAGCATCCTGAAATCTTTCCCCTTGTCTCATCTTTTTAGAAGCAACACATACGTAAAAATAAGCCACTAGTTTTGTTTGGGAGGGATTGATACAAAATTTCTTGTCAAGAAAGTAGCTTTTGATGCCATAGCATGTAAATGTTTACATACATGTTAATATACGGTTGAGGGGCCGGCCTGGTGGTGTAGCGGTTAAGCGCACACGTTCTGCTTTGGCGGCCCAGGGTTCACTGGTTTGGGTCCTGGGTGTGGACATGGCACCGCTTGGCAAACCATGATGTGGTATGCATCCCGCGTATAAAGTGGAGGAACATGGGCATGGATGTTAGCTCGGTGCCAGTCGTCCTCAGCAAAAAAGGGAGGATTGGCAGCAGATGTTAGCTCAGGGCTAATCTTCCTCAAAAAAAAAAAAATACGTTTGATCTTCCCAACCAAACATCATTTTTTAAAATGGGGAAAAGTTGAAATTTTTTGTTATATATTACAAATATAAAAACATACTAAAACATGCTTTCTGTAAGTTTTAATATACTGATTTTAAAAAGTTCTTTTTACCTAAAATAATTTCTTTGTCAGGGATTACACACAAATTGTGATCTTTTTATATTCCTAAAGGCATTAGTAAGAATATATATTACGACAATAGATGTCAGATTTTAGCGTGTGTCAGTGTCTCCTCGGTACTTGTAAAAATTGCAGAGTCCTGGTTCCTAGCCCAGACCTATAGAATCATTGTGTTTGGGAATGAAGCTGGGGATTCTGATGTAGCTTATCTGCAGACCACACTTGGAGAAAGTATTGCCGTGAGAAAGAACCACACATTTAAAAAATAATAATAAGGCTGAGAAATGCTGATGCTAGAGGGCTGCCTTTATTTTGCAGAGGAGGAAGGCAGGGCACAGAGAAGTAAAGGGACCCAGACTCACCCGGGGTCTCCAGCAAGTTTGTTGGCTCTTGCAGATCAGCAGTGAGGTCTTTTAACTCCTAATTCGGTGCTCTTTCCATTAGATCACACCATGGTCTACCTTATTACTGGTTTTTCTTTTCTTTTTCTTAAAGATTTTATTTTTCCTTTTTCTCCCCAAAGCCCCTCAGTACATAGTTGTATATTTTTAGTTGTGGGTCCTTCCAGTTGTGGCATTTGGGACGCCACCCCAGCATGGCCTGACAAGCAGTGCCATGTCCGTGCCCAGGATCCAAACTGGTGAAACCCCGGGCTGCTGAAGCTGAGCGCTCGAACTTAACCACTGGGCCACAGGGCCGGCCCCTGGTTTTTCTAATTACCTTCAAATCAGAAGCTATAGGATAGTGAGGGCAAGGGTGCTTTGATCCCAGCAGAACAATAGATGACTAAACTGGCACTCTGGTGTGAAAGGTTAGTGCTCTCCAACTCTCTGTAATGAAGGACCAGTTTTGTAAGGTTTCTTTCTTATCTGTTACCAACTAGTGTTTTTATAAAGTACAAGAAAAATAAATTACCAGAAAGAGTATGCACTTGGATGAACAGCAATGTATTACTTACTGTGATTTTTTGTGTTTATATTGACGTGGACCTCTATGGAGGGTGTGTGACTACACACTTAGAAACTTGATATCAGAGGTCATTGATCGTGTTTTTTCTTATGCTGCCTGTAACTCAAGCAGCCCGCTGAGAACTCCCATTCCTGCTTGGGAAAAGAGGTTCCATCAGTTGATGATTTGCTAGATCAGCACCACAATTTTAATACTTGGGGATTAGGTGAGGGATGCTTACCTTTAACGTATTTAAGAATAAATTGATAGGACTTACGTTTTGTGCCTGTAGCAGGAGAGATATTTACCTCTTTTGACTAAACGCTAGAAAGGAGTTTCTAACTTCTTGGCTTGTAACTTTACTCATAGTTAATTAAGATGTTTAAAGGTGGGAGACAAAATCAAATTTGGAAGTGCATGGTTTCTTTGAGGCACTTCTGTCTGTTTGCTTTTTAGACGCCTTTATAAGTATTCTAGGAACAAGGATTATTGGTTTGTGTGGTTGTAATGTCAGAATGAGTGTTGATTTGGAGCAGGGGAAAAAAATCTCTCCCTGCACGTTGTGTGTCCTGGTTTAATTGCTTAGTTGGATGAAATGTCAAACTTGATAGATTATTGGAGCGCTGTTATTTTGGTAGTTAAACAATAATGAAACTGTTTGGATGTTTGCGAGGAACACTGCTCCCTGTGTCTGGACTTTGCACTGGAGAAAGTTTCAATTGTTCAGAAGCAATACTAGTTAAAAAATGCAGCTTCTGTGGCTCCCAGCACAGCTGTCTAAATTACTAGCTATGTTAGGGCCTTTGGACAAGCATTGTCTGAAAACTTTTGAAAACAATTTATGTTTCTAAATCCAAAATGTCTATGGTTGTTCCCTGAATAGTTGGGAAACCTAGCAATGGAGAAAGGTATGGCATGTGTCTAGGTTATTCAGGTCAAGCCTTTTTTCTTTAAGCATCTCTGGAATACACTCTGTCTTCCTAACTGGAACCGGGTGGCAGTGTGGGCTGTTATGAGACTGTCTTCTCCCTGGGCCTTTCTTTCCTAGTTAGTGACTATTCAGTAGGACAGCAACTTGTCAGGCTGTGTGCCAGCCTGCAGGGGACTTTTGTAATTATGACCTTGATTAGGAAAGAAGGATGGGGCACATGAGTGAGGGTACAGATGTTTTTGAAAATCTCTCTGCCTGCTCTGGGAAGGCTTGAATTTTCACTCTGAACATTTCATTTGGTGAAGTATGTTATAAAACTGTCTTTACAAAACCGGCCCCTTTCCTATTGAAATCACATGTTGCCCACGAGAGCTCGGGAAGTGTTAGGCATGCTCAGCAGGGTTTATTTTATTCATTCCATTGTGTAAGATGACACTTTTTTCTGAATGAAATTGTGTGCATTCTTTGGTGGAAGTTGGGGGAAGGCTTATTCTTGTCTAAAAGTATGAGAGAATTTTGTGTAAGAGTGATCAAAAGACTGACATTGCTTTTGCTGCGGGATACTTCTCTTCGAGCCATATTTTACTTGTTTAAAAACTACTGGTAGTTATTGCGTGCTTACCGTGTGCCAGGGACAGTACTCTGAATTCATTTCATCCTCCCAACAATCCTAGGAGGTATGAGTACTATTATCTATGTTCCACAGATATGAAAAGGCTGCGCAGAGAAGTTAAATAGTGGGCCTAAGGCCACACAGGATTTGAAGCCAAGTAGGCGAACTGTGAAGGTGGAGCTCTCAATCGCCAGCCTACAGCTGCCTCACACTCTGTCAGCTCATCTCTCACGATGACTTTTCAGAGTAGGTCTTTAGAAATAGGTTCCATTTCATGTAACGTGGGCTTATAATTGTCCTTCTACACATGGGCCTCCTTGTGTGGAATGTGATTTATAAATGATATTAGCAATCCTCGGGACTCGTTTTACTAGTTTTAGTTCTATTAGTACTGAAGAATTGTTTTATAGTTTATTCCTGATTCTAAAATTATACTTTGTATAAACAGCTAAAGCATTGAGTTAGAGGAGAATTTGTTGGTGGTTTTCCGTTTTTCAATTTCTGGGGGGACTTCTTCCTGTTTGTCAGTGGGCCTTCCCAGTAAATTCACTTCCATGTAAGCTATGTGATGTAGGTGCCCCACGGGGCCTCAGGTTGTAAGCGATAGTGGAGTGGACGGTGCTAGACCACTTTCAGTAAGAAGCCCTGATCCGTTAGAAAGTAAACCTTTGTTATCTGGACTCGAGACGTGAGGTCCTGTGAGGACTGGCTTAGAGAATCGCAGGAAGCATCATTGTAATTGTTCCCACCAACCTCTCCCTCACATTTTGGGGACTGCTGTTGAGACTTTTGTAAGAGAAACTGTTTGTGGTAAGAAGCTTGTCACGTGTGAGGTGCCCTTCCTGGTAACCACATCTTTCACAATTTGTCTAATTGCTGCAGTTTTCTGACACTTTTGATTTCAGGCAAGATGCTTGGCTGAATGCTGAGCTGAAATTGCCTTGAGAGTTCTTTCTGCCTGAGTTCCTTCTGCAGCCTTCTGGCTCATTGCTTATGGCTCTGGGGGAGCTCGGATAAAAATACCTGGCAGGATAGAGCACAGGTAATGGCTGAAATGTATCTCAGTGGTTGGGCCAGCAACTGATCCATGCTTCAGGAGTCTTTGTTTTTTCTGGCATAGTAGGGACTGCAAAATAATATGAAATGTGCTTTGCTTTACAAACTTTTCACCTTTCTTGGTTCCGCATAGTGGTGGGACAGTTGAATGAATAATTGCACTTTCATCGTCACCCCGCTTCCTCCATCACCCCTAATCCTTGGCAGCCAGGAATCTGCTATCTCTATAATTTTGTCACTTCTGAAATGTTATGGAAATGGAATGATAGCAGTATGTGAGCTTCTGAGATTGGCATTTTTCATTTGGCACGATGCCCTTCATCCAAGTTGTTGTGTGTAACAGTGCTTCATTCCTTTTATTGCTAAGTAGTATTCCATGGTATGAATGTACCACAGTTTTTTTTAACCATTTACTTATTGAAGGGCATTTTGATTGTTTCTAGTTTTTGGCAAGTGTAGATGAAGCCGTTATGAACATTTGTGGACAGGTGTTTTGTGGACACGTTTTTTTGTTTTAAAGATTTTTAAAAATTTTTCCTTTTTCTCCCCAAGGCCCCCTGGTACATAAATGTATATTTTTAGTTGTGGGTCCTTCTAGTTGTGGCATGTGGGATGCCGCCTCAGCATGGCCTGATGAGTGGTGCCATGTCCGTGCTCAGGATCTGAACCAGCGAAACCCTGGGCCGCTGAAGCGGACTGCACGAGCTTAACCACTCGGCCACGGGGCTGGCCCTGGACACAAGTTTTAATTTCTCTGGGTTAAGTCTCCAGGAATACAGTTGCTGAGTATTAATGATAAGTATATGTTTAGCTTTTTAAAGAAACTGCCAAACTATTTTCAAGGGGGGCTGTACCATTTTATGGTCCCACCAGCAATGTATTCGATCCAGTTTCTCTGCATCCTTGCCAGTATTTGGTATTGTCACCATTTTTTATTTTGGCTTTTCTAATAGATAGCATATTTGTTTTTTAAGTTCATCAGATTACTTAGTAAAACTGATTTGACTGACAAAGAGCAAAGATTTTTGAGTTGTGTGTTGTTAGCCCTCTGTGTGGCTCTCCCTCTGTAGTGTTCAGTGGTCTGCTGACTTGCTTTCTAATCCCCCCGTGACGCTTTCCTTGAGAGGGGGTAGACTAACCAAGACTAACCTTGGTGGAAGCAAGGAGTGCGAGCACAAGACTAACTCTCTTCCTTTACCTGGCAACACCTAGCACAGCACTGTTTGTAGCACAGTGCTGCTGGTGGTGGTGAAGGAACCAACGATGCTATCCCAAGACTGTGAACGTTTGGTTAATTTTTTATAAATTTGCCTCAATGAATATAGCCTTAAATATGCTGAAAATTTGGCTCAGAATGGCCCTAACAACTTGTTCAAATTGTTCTTGTTTCAGTTTATTTATCAAGTGATCTTAGGTACTTTATTCTGGTAATAGTAATTAGTGTACACTGCTCATTCTAAAATAGCACAGAAGTGTCTGTATAAAGCAGAAGGTAAACCCCCATCCCTGCCGGAAGTAACTATTAAATGGTTCTAGACTTTTTAACTATATGTGTTTTGTTTCTTTCTCTATGTATGTATGTATTCTGTGTGTGTGTGTGTGTGTGTGTCTGTGTGTATTCCCCACCTGCTGTTCTGTAGTGCTTTTTTTTTCTTCCAGTGGGTAATGTATTATGGGCATTTTTCCTGTGATTTATTTTTTGAGCACTTAATGCCTGGGACAAAGCTTTGGGTTCCTTTCTCTAACCTTCTTGTGTTTTCTTATAAAAGGGATAAGAGAGATACCTTTGAAACACCTGAACTATATTTTCTTCCTTGTTACGTGGGTTTGGGTTGAAATAAGACTGTAGCTTTATTTGCAAGTAAATCAGTAGAATTCTGGATGTTAGGATCTATGTAGCCACCTAGTAATGCAAGTCGGATTTCTGATGTGATCTCTTGCAGAACCTTGGGGGAAGCCAGAACTGTGAGCAGTCATCTTTAGTGAATGTCTAGTCCTTCGGGTATTTGTCTGCTCGTCAGGTGCTTAGTCAGATGGAGTGTTTCCTTAAGTGCTCCTGAAAGGCACAGTTCAGTCTTTATTTTGGAATGTCTCCTCCTGTCTTCTCTCCCTCTTGCATTACTTTGATTACCTTGATGGGACATCCAAGCTGTGCAGCTCATCCTTTTATTTCCATAGCCTACAGAAACCAGTTTGAAGATTAATTGTAGGTGAACAAGTAATCTTATCTACTTGGCTGGAAATCTCCCGTCAAGATGAAACACACGTCACCAAAGGCCTCCTAGACTTGGGGATGTGAACAAAGGTAACTTAATCTTGTGGCGTTTTTAATGGAAACCAGGGTGAAAGTTTAGGAAGTTTGACTTATTGGAGACAGGGCACGAGTCTGAGGAGAGAGTGGGAGTGGGAGGGGCAGGAGTGTGTGTAGAGGAGAAGAATCAAGAGGTGTACAATAAAGAAGATTTATGAATTCAGGAAGTCGTCAAAGTTGAATTACAGAACCTTTTGTTTTGGGAGAGTAGTTACTGGGGGATAGGACAGGAGCTTGCTAGTCACTTCATTGAAGCTGTTGGCCTTGTTTAAGGGATGGAGTTTGACAAGGGCCTTTCCCCTGCCCTTCTTCTGTATTAGCAGCTCAGGAAAAAATGAAGAAATAGCTTTGTAGAGAAAATTATGCCCATCACATGCTTCCAAGATTGCCGTTGCCAGGTTTCTAAAGTGAGCTCCTCAAGAAAGCAGTTTGGTTACGTTGCTGACTTCCTTTCTCCCAATCTTGTCATCAGGTCCTCAGACTGTGTCTTCTCAGCCTTGGATTCTTCCTTTTCCTGCAGGTTTGCTACTCTGTCAATCCCTGACACTTAGGAACCTAGAATTTCACTGTGCCTGAGGAAGGCTGATATACCCGCGGTATTGGATACCTTTCTGAACTATGGAGTGTTATACCAGAGTGGATAATAGAGTGCCCCCAGTCACACTATGGAACAGATTCTGGTAACTGCACCAGCAGGGACACACTCTGTTCCCGTGCCCTCACGCAGCTCAGGGGTGATTTTGCTGCAAAGTGCTGTGAATCGGGTTGAACCTCACGCAGTGCCGGTTCCTATATCTGAACATGAAAGTGGCTGGTTAAAGATTAAAAGGACTGTCGGGTCCTTCTGGCCCCAAGATGGAATGATCCCCGCCGTGGCGACAGCTTTGGCTCCCAGGAGAGGCCATTTTATACAGCAGGTCTGTGCTTCCACATGCTCCAGTAAGCCTGCGTCGGCTGATGCTCTGGTGATAAGTTGGCATTCGGGTACTCTGAAGACATATGAGCTATATAGCATCCCGTGGTTTGAATTTCTGGGCAGAACTGCCTCATCAGGAAGTCAAAAGCTTCTCCTTTCAAGCCATGCCTTTGGGGAGGTTTTCTCCTTTGTTTTATTTGACTATTCTGTTGAGTCAAGTGAACTTTAATTTTCACAGCCATAAAAATTCCATTAAGCCCCTTGTACTGCATCCCAGGTGTGAAAACGTCTCAGTATAACACCACTATAGGTGACAGCTAAAATCCTTAAGAGTAGTTAGGATAATTGTCTCTGGAGGCTTGAAGAAAATAATGGTCCAATCGACAAAATAAATACAGTTCAATTGTTATTTTCTTGGCGGTTCTTGTGGGCGAGGGGACTGATGTCTAAGGCTGCTCAGTGAGGCGAGTGTTGAGTCTGGTGGTCTCTGAAAAGAAACTTCATTTTACTGTGAACAGTGCTTAGGAAGCATAGTTGTGACCTGTCTCAAAACAGGATCCAGGGCCTGTCTGCGTCGAACCGCTTGGGAGAGGGAGGTGCTTATTAAAAATTCCGACTCGGGGCCTCCCTGTGCTTCTGCTAATTCAGTGTCTGGAACTGGGACGAGAAGTGATCATTTTCAATAAGCACCCCTGTTGATTCTTAGCCCTAGCGTTGATTCTCAAGTATCCTAAAATTTACTTCATTTTTCATCTTTACTTTCCGTCATTTATTAGATGATAGATGTTTGCTTGACAATCCTATTGTCTTTTTGAAGAGGAGGTACTCTAGTTTTAAAAAAAAAGATTATAAGATCAGAACACCGAAGATTAGAATTTGGCAATGTCCCTAATTCTTAACAAAGTGAGACTGCTGCTGGTTTCTGAAAGTTTGGGTTTATCAATTCACTGTCTTCTCAATCAGAAAAAGGATGTGGACATAAGTAAGATAAATTTTGTTAAGAAGAAGAAATGTAGGGGCCAGCCCTGTGACCAAGTGGTTAAGTTTGTGCTCTCCGCTTCCACGGCCCAGGGTTTCGCCAGTTCCATTCGGACATGGCACCGCTTGGTAAGCCATGCTGAGGTGGCATCCCACATGCCACAACTAGAAGGACCCACGACTGAAAACAAACTATGTACCGGGGGGCTTTGGGGAGAAAAAGGAAAAAAAATAAATAAAAAATCTTTAAGAAGAAGAAATGTGCAGTATGGTTTAGGATGTTGGGAATGGGAAAGTAGTGAAAGGGAGGTGTTGAGAGGAACAAGTGAGGAGGAAAACGTTAAAGTAGTTCATAAACGGTAAAAAAATTTTAAACTTTAACCAAATTTTAAATTACCAAGTGATATTGCAATATAAGCTTCTTGTTAGAAAAATCTCAAATACTGATAAAGCTAAAAATATTTCCTTGATCTGCTCCCATTGCAATTCCCCTCCTGGCATGTGTGTCCTTCCATATCTTTGTGTATGTGTTTGGTAATCTTCTATGAATTTGGAAGACTATAAGAATCCTGAGAAAGGAATATTTTTATTTCTCTTTTGACACCTGCTTACTGTTTATAATGGTGAGATCTGTTGCAGGGAGAAAAAAAACCAAATGTGCGCTATAAATGGCATTACATATTTTTGTTTAAAAAGTAAAACAAGGGGTATGAGTGCGTGCAAATTTCTTTTTCTTTTTCTTTTTTAAAGATTTTATTTTTCCGTTTTCTCCCAAAGCCCCCAGGTACATAGTTGTGTATTTTTAGTTGTGGGTCCTTCTAGTGGCATGTGGGATGCTGCCTCAGCTTGGCTTGATGAGGGCTTGCATGTCCACGCCCAGGATTCGAACGGCGAAACCCTGGGCCGCCAAAGCAGAGTGCATGAACTTAACCACTCAGCCACGGGGCCAGCCCCAAGTGTGTGCAAATTTCATACACACACACACACACACACACATATTCAATATCTGTTGTGACCACCCAAAAAAAATAAACCTGTATAACTGGGTGATGAATTACTTGTCTGAATTTTAGGATAATGCATTGAAAGAACTGAAGCTCAAAGCCACAATAATTTTTCTTATTTCTCTTATATTCTCATAATTTTCATATGACCTCATTAAACCTCAAGTGCCTGAAGCCATTAGTTCAGATTTAGCATCTTTTTAAAGCTCTAAACATATATAACTCAGGCTTTCTGGTCTAAAAGAGGGAACTAGGATGGAGTATAGTTATGTTTTGGGGAAACTGATTGGAACTGTACAGAATCCCAAACAAGGAAATGATAAGCTGCCACAGCTCTCCTCACCTGCTAAATGGTGCTTTTCTTAGCAGAATTAGGAAGTTCTGATGCTTCTGGCCCTGACGTTGCTCTTTGTATAATTTACATTTACTTCCTGGGCACAGTACCATCTGGATTTTCTCTTCCTTATTTTAAGTTTAGTATTACAGAATGAGCCAGAAGCTGCGAACAATACTGTGTTTTTTCCAAAAGAGGTTCCATGTTCCTTTATACTGTATGTGCCTTGAGAGGTGCTTTGTGTTAGAACGTTTGTGACTTATCATCAACTACAGAAATATTTTTTAAAGTGTGGTCCGTGAGATAATGGTTGGCAACTGCTGTAAAGATGCTTTTATCATTTGAAAAGGACTAATTAACACATACTGTAGGAAAACTTCTTTAAACACAGCCATGTTCTGAAAAGGAAAATGCTGAAGGGGAGGAAATAAAAGAGAGAACGTTTTACAAAACTTGATAAAAGCTCAGTGTGTCTATCCTACTGGAATAATGTAATTAAGGGAAATTAAATGAGTTGGATAAATAACTTTTAAGTTAGCCCCTGGAAAAGGAATACAATTAAGTAGCATAGTTTTTTAAACCAAAATTCTGATGGTCTACATGTACATTTTAATTAACCTAATAATATTTATTGAATGACAAGCCAGGTTGGCAGCTATATCCAGAGTTGATGCCATGTGAGACCTACCTCGAAGGATGGACGAGGCTAGGAGTGGTAACTTCAAATGCCCATGCTAAGGAATTGCTGGAGAGTATGGGAAATTTTGAGCAGAGAACAGAAGGATCTGACATGAACTTTAATTTCTTTTTCGTCAAATGAAAACACATAGAAAGCAAGGACTCAATCTTTAGTTTTTTTGTGTAGCACCAATGCCAATTCTAGCCTGTCAGGGCAAATTCAATACCAATTAATAGCTCTTGATGAGCCAGTCATTCTAGAATTGATTTTTTAATAAGCTGGCCAATAAATGAGAATCGACATACATTTAGGGATTTTTCTTTTAAAGGCAAATGTTAAGGCGGTTTTCACAGACTCCTATATTCCTTAAGCATCTGGTAGGTATGATGGATAATTTAGCTTTAGCAGAGAGAATGTGGCAGCTGATTAAACAAAAAAACCTGCAGTATGTCTGTCTTAATTAGAGAACTTAAGTTGTCTAAGGAAGTAGAGAGGTCAGAGAAGGCCTAGAGGGGAAAAAGAAGCGTGGGCCCGGTTAGAGCTGATAAAAATTTACTCTCATGATTTGAGCAGCTAGCGATGACTGGGCGAGTTCCCAGGATCCTCTGACCCAGATGTTCTAATTTGTAAGTGCAAAATGATTTCTCTATCAGCCTCTTGGGGAAATCTTCAGAGCTGTGAACCTGCTACCTTGAGTAATCTTGTCCTGAGCCCTAGGCTGTTCTCAGATGAAATTTCAGAAAGTGACCATTGGAGCTTCCCAGGTAAGGGCTCCAGAGGCTGCCGAGTGACCAGCAGTAGGGGAATGAGGTTTACCTGCCCCAGTAATCAGCACTCGATTTTTAAAGAGCGGTGGGGTGCCTTTTCTTCCCAAGGTTGCAGTTGATTGCAGTCGGCTCCGGCTGAGTTGTTTGGGAAATAGGAGTTTTGCCCAGTGTGAGTCAGCACTGCCCTGGGTAAACTGCTTGCTCTGTTGCAATCTTGCTTACCAAAGATACGTCCCCAGGCGGCACCATTCACTTTGCCTGAAAGCCGCCGCTGTTGGTTCCTGAGATGATCTCATCTGAGCGTGGCTCCAAGGACCTCAGCAGCAGGAACAGGAGACAGCTTGCTTTCTGCCGTGGCAATGTTTTGAAACAGGCAAAATCAGGTAACCCCAGACTGTTTTTCTCTTAGTTTTATTAGCTAAACTGAGCTGCAGGAGAAACTGGGAAAATCTCTAGTCTTCAGAAATGAGTCAAATCCTTATCAATTTGGGAATCTTAAAGTTAGTCCTTCAGCTCTTTGGAGGGGGTCTTGAAGGGAAAAGTTTCATTTCATTTGGGATCTGGATGTGGTTTTAGACCTATTTAGACCATTTATTATATAGACCTTAGAGAAGGCAAACACGTTAGGTTTACACTTTATCCATCTTTTGCTCTTATGTTTTCTGTTCTTTTTGTATCTTGTGAGAAGTAGTTTAGTCAAGCTAAACCATTGTTAAAGGAAGAGAGAGAGGCAAACATATGTGCTTATCTACCTAATAACTGTCAGTTTGGAATTGTAGAGAACACTGTCTTATGGGTGAGTTTCCATATTCCTTTCTGAGGTGTTATGAAGAGCCCCTCCTCATCCCTAATTCTGTTCAGGCTGCTGCCCTATTTCCCACCTGCTCTTCACCTCTTACTCTTCTAAATTTTCAGCCTCATCTCTAGGGAGTTGCCCCCCTCAACATTTACTTCTGCTCTTTACAATTACCCCCAAATGGTTCATGTTATCTTTCATCTCAGGCCTTTCCACAAACAAGACTTCTCTGAAATACCCTGCCCCAACTTTCCCTAGCCGCCTGGCTTGAGCCTAGAAGTCACTTCCTTGAGGTCTCTTCTTACTCACTAGGACTGGATGAGTACTCAGGAGAGCCTTGGGTTGACTCCAGTCTGTTTTGTTAGGATTATAGCCATGGTACTTGGCACATAGTAGGTTCTCATGGGTAGAATGAGGAAGAGCCTGTACGGTACTTCCTCAACTCTGATCCTCTTAGCAACTCTGTTATTTTAGCTTCTATCCCCATTACCCTACTCATCTTTTCCTGAAGATCACAAGTAAACCCCTTGTTACCAAAACTGATGTTCTGGTTTCAGCCTCCATCTTATTTAATCTCTGCCTAGCATTTGGCTTGAAGCACTCTTTATTGAACCATTTCTTTTTTCCCAGCAACCCTCTTCATTTGGCTTGGAGGCCACCTTGTCTCCTCTGAGTTTCTGGAGCATCCTTCCTTTATTCCCATTCTCTTTTGACTATCCCATAAATGTTAAGATGCCCCAAGGCATCTCACTCACGAGGTATCTTTTCACTCTTCCCCCACCTCCTTCCTCTAAGGATCTCAAATGTGCCATAAATTTAGCTATCCTCAGTATGTCTTACCAGCCGAGCTGTCTCTCCCAAACTTCAGATCCTTGTTTCCGACTTGACAAATCTTGACAAACTTTGTCCAACTCGACAGACCTACCAGGGTGTTCAAAAGGCATCTTAAATTCAATGCATAACAACTCGTTATCTCCCCTACCCATATCTCTTATCTGATTTTATTGCTGTATGTTTGAACTCTGATAATTATGTCCACCAAATCTTCCTGTTCATTCTTTTTATGCCTCACATCCTCTAAATATGCTAAATCTGTGGTTGCTAAACCCTTTTGATTATAGTGGAGTAGTGTTTGATGTATGTCTTTTCTTCATTCCCACTGTATTGCCTTAATTTACCAGAGGTCAAAAACTAGACATTTTGTTTAATCTGCCAAGTGACTTAAAACTTTGTGCGTGAATACTTTAAGGCAGGGCCTGCACTCTTCAAAGATTACAGATACCACCGTTCCCCCAGATCTTACACACTAAAGATGTCACATTTTACTCGCTTTGTCTCCAGGAATTTGAGTTTGTAACTTCTGGTTCAGACCCTTATCAAATCTTGACCTGGCTTTTGCCACTCTACCATAGGTCGTTCTTGGCTCCTATTTCTTCATATTGTTGCTACAGTTACCTTCCTAAAGGCCAGATCTGACCTTTTCATTCTTGGGTTTGCAGAGTGCCATTTGTGCCCTGTTTCCTGCTTAGCTTGATAGGTAAAGTCCTTTACACTTTGACCCTGTCCTACCTCTTGCTGTAGCCCGTCTTAGCTCCCGCTCCTTTCTCCAGCGTTTCTCTCCTCTCCAAACCTCATTAAACTCATTTTTTCAGTCCCTGATTAAACCACTTCCTTTTAGGACTCTGTGCCTTTTCCTAGTGGCCTCCCCTTCTCTGCTGGCAAAGTACTCATCTCCTAGGAGGCTTAGTTCATATGTTAAACCTTCCCTGACTTCCTCAAGTAGAGTTATTTTTCCTTATTTGGACTTCCGCAGTCTATCTCTTCCACTAGACTACTGAGTTCCTTGACTGAACCTGGTCCCTGACCTAGAGCCTGGCACCTCCAGACAGTGGCTGAAGTGTGGGTCCCCAGGGTCAATCCACTAGTCCAGATGGCTTTATTAGTCTTGGCAGTATTAGAAAATTCATAAGCTCTCTTGTTAGATGGCATGTTTTTGGTTCCTATTTGATGAACTTAAGCCCGTGGTGCCTATTCTGTATATGTCACCTGAAACCATTGGTAACCATTCAGAGTTAATTTGAAGATTTATAAGGCTTGCTAAAACCTAGTCCCACAATATCACCTAACATTTTTATAGTACTTTACAAAATTATTCTCTTGTGTCATTTTATTTGATACCTGCAATATCTTGTGTTGGGTAGGCTTTATTTTGCCTATTTTACTGGTGATTATAAAGCTACTTCTGACATTGAAGCATACATTCAGGTAAGACTCAGAGGAAAAAAACATGTTTTTACACTGTGTTAAGCAGCTGGTTTGTCTCTTTGTAGTTAAATCTGTCCTATTGGGTTCTGTAGAATAGGTGCCTTTGCTCAATACACAAGTGCTAAAGATCTTGCCTTTTACAAGGCTATTTTATCTTCATGGTAGAAGGAGGAGGTACCCAGAGCCTGCCTAACCTTGTGGAAAGGCCTTGACCGTGGTTAGAGACCTTCACTGAAATTAATGGTGTGCCCACTTCAACCTCTGAAGCTTTTCTATTGTGCTTTAAATGTCTAGAATTTGTTAAAACCTACTGCAATAGTGGAGTGTCAACCCAGATTGATGAGTGAAGGGAGTCATCACAAAATGGAGCAAGCTGAGTGTTAAGAGTAGGAAAGGCTTCACAGTAATTCTAGTAAGTGATTAAGTTTGTAGGGTAATTCACAACTTTTGGGGTCCTAACATGCCGTAGTTGGGACTTTGTGGGATTTGATTATAGAAAGGTGAACCATGAGGGCTAGGAAATAATCTCTGTTAGATACTGGCATGTGGCATCCAATTTTGGTCCTGCCATACTTAAGAGAGGATAAAGATGATTAAAAAATTAAAAAGATAAGTCCTATCATAAGTTTAAAAAAAAAATGGAAAGATTTTCTCCTGGAGAAGGAAAAGCTAAGAGATGGCTTGATTACTATCTTTGAGTACAAGCATAGTTTTTGCCAGGGGGATTTTGATTAATTGTTTTTCATGTACTTCAAAGATTTAGGAGGAAATGGACTTAAATTGAAGGAGGAGTAATTTTAATGAATATGAGGAACAGTTTCTTGATCATCAAAGTTGGGAAAGATTTGAATGACTGCTGAAAGAGAGTGTTGAATTTCTGACTGTTTCAGTTATCTATTCCTGTGTAAGAAATCACCTTAAAACTTTTAGTGGCTTCAAATGACAAACATTTTATTGTTCATGATTCTGTGGGTTAGTAATTCAGGGAAGAGGGAGATATTGCTTTGCTCCATGTGATATTGATTGGAGTAGAGGATCCAACATGACTTCACACACATCTCTGGGGCCTTGGTGCTAGCTATTGGCTGCAACATCTTGGTTCTCCTCCATGAGGTCCATCTGTCTCTTGGCCTCTCATCATTTATTAATCTAGATTGGGCTCCTTTTCATGATGGTTGGTTTCCAAGGGGCCATAATGGAAGCTACAGGGCCTCTTAAGGGCTAGGCCTGGGAGTCATACTTCATCACATTTACCCCATTCTTTTGGTTAAGGTAAGTCACAAGTGTAGCCCACATCCAAGAAGAGGGGACATGGACTCCACCTCTTGAAGGGTTGAGTGTCAAAGTCGCACTGCAGAAGGGCATGCAGGATGGTTGGGATTATTGCGACCAATTTTGGAAACAATTTGCCATACTGACCTTAGAGATTTTTAGTGAGAGCATAATCAACTCCTGTTTATTGAGTAGGTAGTTTGGGCATTTGATTTACAAACTTGGCTGCATGTCAGAGTCATCTGGGAGCTTTTTACAAGCTTAGACTCCTCAGATACCAGACATGTGACTCAGTATCTCCTGGGGATATTGACACATAAGAGCCCTCTATGTCCTTTCTCTCAGGTAGCTATCAATAGAAGGAGGATGGGACGGTGGACGGGAACGAGACAGATCCAGATAGGTGTAACATATAAGGCCAAATGGTAGGCACCTTAAGATCAGCCTGCTGGTCTTCTGCTTCTGGGACTTGGCTGAACCTCTGCCTGGCATGTCCTACCTTCAGTCTGCCTAGTGTAGGTTATATCTCATTCACTCAGCACCTCATCAGAAGAGTGTTTCTTGATACCTCACTTATTTTTTTCTCGTAGTTTCTAGCTCTTTTTCCTTCATAGCATTTATTTTGTTTATAATTAAATAGTTGTATGATTATTTGACAGATGTATAATAGACAAAAATATGCCTGCTTTGCTTTCCAGTATCTAACATAGTTCCTTCCTTATAAAAGGTATTCAGTAAGTATTTGTTGAATGAATAAGTGGTTGATTGAATGCATGAATGAATGAAGTGATATTTGAATTCAGTTTTAAAGAGTGATGAGAATTTTGGGCAGGTGGAGCAAATGAATGGGAAATTCATAGTTCTGAAGTGGAAAGTGTGGATTACATTGCTCATATAATCTCAGAAAATTGGAGGAACTGGTTTGGGAAAAGATGAAGGGTTTGGCTTTGAGCATACTTGGTATGCTGAATTTGAGGTCTGGTTATCTAGCAGGCATTTAGAAATGAGGTGCTGAGACTGAAGGGTGAGATTGATTCTCGATATTTAGATTTGGAGTCATCTGACTGAGGACTATGGAATCTATTCATTCAACAAATACTTACTGAGCTTCCACTGTGTGCCAGACAACTGCATTCTAGGGAAAGTGAGCTGAAGTCTGACTGGTAAGGAGCCAGCTATGGAGAGTGTTCCAGGCAGGAAAGGAGCCACAAGTATGCAGGCCTTGAGGCAGTAAATAATTTATTATTTTTGAGGAGCTGAAGGGGACCACGAAGGACCTAGAGTGAGGTGAATGGGGGTGGGGAGAGGAATAGTGTGAGGTAAAGTAGGAGAGGAAGGCAGGGCCCACATCACTTGGGGCCTTTGTGGGCCATATCGGGAGTCTAGGCTTTGCAGAAAAGCTTGGTGGGAAACCACTGAAGGCTTTAAAGCAGGAGAGTAACAAGCAGAGTGTGTTTTTTTAAAGCACAAGGTTACCCTGACTACTGTCTGGAGAATAGAGAGCGACAAAGATGGGGCTAGTAAGGAGATGTTTGCTCTAGCTCTTGAGAAAGATAATGGCATACAAGGCAGGGTATGGCAGTGACACAGCGAGAATAGGATATATTTAAAAAGTAGAGCCAAAATTCACTAGAGAAGGAAACTTAGAATGGTTAGTACAGAGCCCTAGGGGTGATTTAGGGAACAAAAGGAGGAGCCAGGGAAGGACAGAGAGGAAGACTGATGTTTGAGATCAAAGTGGAGTTAAGCTACTGCACTTTCAGTGGGAGCCGAAAGGGAAGGAGCCTGGGAGAGAGGCTGGAGGAAGGAAGCGGGTAGGCCATGGGGTTATGAGGTTGCAGGGAGGTCATGAAGGTGAGGATTATACAGAAGCCATGCATTCAGCCATCAGGAGATCATTGGTGACCTTGGAGAAAGGGCCTTTAGTAGAGTGGAGCGGAGCTAAGGAATAAGTGTGTGACACAGAAGTGAAGCAAAGTATCAGCTACTCTGGTGGGGAAGTTGGGAATTGAAGAGAAAGGGAGACGGAGCAGAGAGCTCACTTTGTGCAGACTTGCACAGAGAAGAGTGTGTGTGGAGGCAGGCTTTTTAAAACTGTAATGGACCAATACTTACTGAGCATCTGCTCTATGCCAGTCACTGTACTAGGAGCTGTAACAAGTCTATTATATTTATCTTTGTCTTTAAACAGTTGGCCTAATAGAGTAGTGACCTCCAAAATGAATTTCCAAATTCTAGGGGCATATGAATCCTTCTTTTGGGGTATGGGAAGGAAATATTAGAAAAGTTTTTCTATGTTTTTAACTTACCCTTTGAAATTTCTTTTAGATAGTGTTATGTTTTAGATAGAACATAGTATATTTGTGTAGTAGTACTTGTCTAATTTGCTGTTAAATATAGATGTAGATTGCTAAACTTTTTTTTTTACTTATCAAAAATGGTAGACTTACTGGTCTAGTGAATAAAGGGGAGTTTTTGAAATGGAGAGAAAAGAAGAAGCACAGAGAAGGATGGGAAATCAACATGCCAAGTAGTCTGCACATTGTTTTAAATCTCTTAAGAACTCCTTGAAGTTATTTTCCCCATTTTACAGACAAGAAACTGAAGACTGAAGAATTTAACTTACCTGAGGTTACACAGCTGGTTAAGTGGTAGAACTGGAATTTGAAACCAGGTCTGTTTTAATTGATAGCCTTATCACCTCACTTATTCTTCCCCCTCTTCATCTGCTTAATACTTTTTCATATTTTTGCATTTAATTCTCCCAGTGATTCTATAAGGAACGTATTAATATACCCGTTTTGCAGTTGAGGGATCTGCGGCACAGATGAAACGTTAGTGCCTGGTCACATACCTAGTGTGTGGCACCAGCTGGACTCCTGCTTCCAGTGTTCTTTCCACTGTGCCACCATTGCCTCCCAGAATAGGTGGACAGAACTCAGTTGAATTGTTTCGGTGAAGTAGGTGAGGAGGTTTTGGTTATCCAACGAAGAAGGAGTAGAAGAGAGAATGGGGGTTGGAAGATGACTTAGACAAACTCGAAGACAGTGTTAGTTCCCGTTTTTTGAACACTGTGGTGTTAACGGTTTGCATTAATTACCTCATTAGTTCCCATTTTTTGAACTCTGTGGTGCTAAGGGTTTGCATTAATTACCTCATTTAGATACTCCATTTTACAGATGTGGAAAATGAAGTTTAGGGACATTCAGCACCTTGACTGAGGTCACACAGGAAGACGATGAGTTGCGTCTGACTCCAGGCCCCGTATCTTAAACCCTGCACAACACTGCTCTTTGGAGTCACAGTGGAGACATCAACTAGATATGAATAAAAGATTTCCCAGCCCAGTGTTGGCTTGATCTCAGTCGTGTGAATTTGTTGGGAACCCAGTGAATAAAAGTCTTCTGACTTTTCTTTAATACTTGGTAGCTCAGATGTGGAGAGATTGGGGAGCGGAGAAGAGAGGGGAGGAAAAGTGCAGAATAAGAGTTCAATAAATCAGAAGAGGGCTTCAGGGTGCAGGAATGGCAGATTGCAATGGATTGTGCTGTTAAAAAAAGTTGTGTTTGAAATTCATTCTTACAGTAAATATCATGCTTCTGTGTGATGCAAGGTATGCTGGGATATGGAGGAAAGAATGCAAAGATGGATAAGATGGGATCTTTGACCTCTAGAAGGTTAGAGAGGAAGATATAGTGCTTCATCATAGTGCATAATTGAAGGGTATGTGAGAGATGAAGGTGGAGGACAAGTATGAGAAAGTGTTATCCAAATTGGCTTGTAGATTGAGGGTAGCATTAGGTAGGGCTGGACTGGTGGGTGACATCTAGCTTCTCAGGAAGACCCCTCAGGGTTTAGGTCACTATGATTTAGGTCTGGTTCTCAGGTAACAAAATGTATTTTGTTTTGTAGCTGGAAAAGATCATTCTTATGGAGACAGGATTTTATTCAGACTTGAGTGACTGTGCTCAGAATGGAATGCCAGTTTATTATTTGAGTGAAGGATGATTCCTTTTTGGTTAACAGGATTCTGGATTTTGCTAGGATATTGCTTTTCAATACCAAGAAAACTGAGAAATGAAATTTAATAATATTGTGCTTGCTTGGTGAGCATGGAATAATATGATAGCATACTTTGTGGGGGAGAATACAGTTACCAAAAAGCTAAGATTATTGATTGCTTACTATATGCTAGGTTTTATACTAAGTGCTTTGCATACAGTAGGACATTCAGTTCTCCCAATGGTCCTCCTGCAAAGTAGGCACAATTATCCTCAATTTACAAATGAGGAAACCAAGGCTCTTTCCAGGCTAGTAAGAGCCTGAGCTGAGATTGGAACCAAGTCCCTCTGACTCTAAGACCCCAGACCCCAGCTGCTATTATATGCTGTTTCCTTTAAGCTTCATAAAAGAGCCTTGTCCTCCTGCAGAAAAGATGGTGTATCACCTGGTTCCAATATTTCTCTGCCTTGAGTGATTCTGGAATCAAAATGGCTCCCTCTATTTTTCTAGATTTTTCTAAGTCTCTTTGTTGACCATACTTGGATGTGGTCACATTCTTTGTTTAAATATATTAATGCCATCATCCAAGCCTTTCCGTCCTCCTTTCTTCTTACTTTGGTTTGGAAGACATCGTATCTCTTTGGAGGGACTTTTCATATCTCTGCACCCATTGATTTTGTGTTGATTTCATTATTTTAATTTTATGGGTTAAGTTATGAGATTTCTCCTGACTAGTCAACCCCCCCCTTCCTTCTCCACTGCATTTAAATTCAAATTCTGAGTCTGATTTTGGAATACTCAGTCTGGCTCCAATCCAGCTATCCAGTTTAGCCATGGCTCTCTGGATTGCTAGTTATTATTATTACCATCCCTCCCTTATGACTCAATCAAATCCAGTTACTCATTGTACCTATATGTCCTTGATTTCCTGGTAGGGTGTCCTTCTTTCTGTTGTGTTTTCAGCTTGGAATGTCATTCTTCTATGAAGCCTCCTTGTCTGATCCCTCACTGGGAGTAATCTCTTCTCCTCTGGGTCTCATAGTAGAGGATTCTCTTTTATGTCTTCTTTATGGCACAATACACTTTCTGCCATATATTTCAATTGTTAGTGTACATGCCTTTCTGTCTCCTACTAGACCAAAACCTCACTGAGCGTGTCTGATTGACCTTTGTATCTCCTCTAATATTGTGTTCAGTTCCCTGCACATAGTGGGCATCTGATATCTGTGGGATGAATGAATGAATGGATGAGCAGGATTTCGGATTTAAGTTTCTGCTCATTGGTTTAGATTTTCCCCCCTTCTTTGCTTTTATTTTTCCTTTCCCATTTCCTTTTCTTTTCTGTTAAACTTGCTGTGTTTTCCCTTGCACTGACTCACCAAACTTGTCTTCACCACTCCCTTTTCTTACCCAGATTTTGCCTCATTCTTTCCCCATTAGCAGTCACTGTGTGGGAGTGCCACATGCTGCTGGTCAAGATTTTCTCCATCCTTTTGTGGCTCTAGTCTCTCCAGGAATCATATGACCAGCATGGGAACCGAGTGGTGATTACATTGAAATCTTAATAAAAAGACCATGTGTAAAGAACGGTCCTTAAGGTTTGTTAGTATATTGCTTTCAAGTGGAAAACTTTCTGACTGACATTTCAAGGGAAAGGGAAAAACATCCTTGGGTACTTGAGAGGTAAACCAAGGCGTATATTCACCCTTTGGACTCTGGGATGTTAGAGGCATCTTATTTGACCAAAGAAATGATGCAGGAAGCCACAGAGGCTTCTCCTCTTAGTACTGAGTCTCCGAATTTTTTCAGCAGCTGGAGTAAACATTAGAGATTACAGTAGTCCAACCCTCCTGTTTTCCAGATGAGAAAACAGACCCAAAGAAGCTAAATGACATGTCCGGAAAAACTGGCGTATTCCGGTGCCGGCCCCATGGCCAAGTGGTTAAGTTTGAGCACTCCGCTTCAGCGGCCGAGGCTTGTGCTGGTTTGGATCCTGGGTGCGGACATGGCACTGCTCATCAAGCCATGCTGAGGCGGTGTCCCACATGCCACAACTAGAAGGACCCACAACTAAAATACACAACTATGTACTGGGGGGCTTTGGGGAGAAAAAGGAAAAGTAAAATCTTTTTTTTTTTTTTTTTGAGGAAGATTAGCCCTGAGCTAACTGCTGCCAATCCTCCTCTTTTTTCTGAGGAAGCCTGGCCTTGAGCTAACATCCATGTCCATCTTCCTCTACTTTATACGTGGGATGCCTGCCACAGCGTGGCTTGGCAAGTGGTGCCATGTCCGTACTCGGGATCCGAACCAGCGGACCCCAGGCTGCTGAAGCAGAACGTGCATACTTAACTGCTGCGCCACTGGGTCGGCCCCGAAAAATAAAATCTTTAAAAAAAAAAAAACAAAGAAAACTGGGATCTTCATTGCCCACCATTTGCTCCCAATACTGAATGCGGCTTGGGGGAACCACTGGCTCTTTGAAAGCAATGGAAGTTTCACTTGGAGGCTTCAGGTCTCTGAAACGGAAGCCTTTTGGCTGGCCCTGTAGCGTAGTGGTTAAGTTAGCGCGTTGTGCTTTGGCGGCCCAGGGTTTGCTGGTTTGTATCCTGGGTGCGGACCTTTGCCTGGCTTATCAAGGCACTCTGGCAGGTGTCCTACGTATAAAATAGAGGAAGATGGGCACGGATGTTAGCTCAGGGCCAGTCCTCCTCAGCAGATGTTAGCTCAGGGCTAATCTTCCTCAAAAAAATAAAATAAAACTGAAGGCTTTTGCAGTGCTGAACAGTAGGCTCCGGTTGGCCTGGGGGCAGTGTTCACCGGAAGGGCCCTTTTAATTGTCACGATCTCTTGGGGTGGTTCCCTTTTGGGAATGTGCTCAGTGGGGACTGGCTGACAGAAAGCCGTGTCTTCTACATTTGAAAAGAGGCCAACGTTCAATAATAAAAACATTTCCAATTTTTCTTGTCCTTTTTCCCAGCCCTCATACTCCAAGATTTGGTTCAGGCTTAATTTTCTTATCTCAGCACGATTTGTGTTAAGTTTTTATTGTTTCCTTTAGGTCAGATGTCGGTATGAAGCGTGGGAAGTCCAGAAAATATCTTAGAGGCTCATGATGGTTTTTGTGCTTTTCAGGTGAATCTTTTGCTCAACTCATAGAATAATGTATTTTACTGTCACTGACATACTGTCGAGTGAACCACTTGTCGGCAGATATGAGAGGTTACCTATTTGGAGTAGGGAGCTGCCGTGTAAGGAGATCAGACAGCCCAGAACAGGAAGTCAAGTGCAAACAGGATGTGCTTGTCTTCCCTGTGACTTGTGTGTTGAAACTTGGTGTGGTTAAAAAGTCAAGACTTCTGATATTTGAGCTTGGCTGAAGAAGTCTCTCTTTCTGGTTTGGGAAGGAGCTAAGGTAACTAGTCCTTTACTGCCCTTGCCTTTGAACAGGTGCATGTCTTCTACGGGTCAGGTCATTCTTCCTGGTGCATGGTGGTTCTTCCTGGCTTGCACCATACTGCATCCTTAGGTTTTATAAAATGAAACCACTGAATTGACTGCCGATCTGGTACTTTTGGTAGATGTAGGATTCAAGCTGTGCTTAGCTATTTATTTATTTATTTATGTTTTTGAGGAAGATTAGCCCTGAGCTAACATCTGCTGCCAATCCTCCTCTTTTTGCTGAGGAAGACTGGCCCTGAGCTAACATCTGTGCCCATCTTCCTCTACTTTATATGTGGGACACCTACCACAGCATGGCTTGTGAAGTGGTGTCATGTCCGCATCTGGGATCCAAACTGGTGAACCCCGGGCTGCCAAAGCGGAATGTGTGCACTTAACTGCTGCGCCACCGGGGCTGGCCCCGGCTATTTATTTATTTATTAATTTAATTTTTTTTTTTTTGAGGAAGATTAGCCCTGAGCTAACTGCTGCCAATCCTCCTCTTTTTTCTGAGGAAGCCTGACCCTGAGCTAACATCTGTGCCCATCTTCCTCTATTTTATACGTGGGATGCCTACCACAGTATGGCCTGCCAAGTGGTGCCATGGCCGCATGTGGGATCCCAACTGGCAAACCCCAGGCCCCCAAAGCGGAGTGTGCGCACTTAACCACTGAGCCACCGGGCCGGCCCCTATTTATTTTTTAATAACAATGGGAAATCTTAGCCTATAATTCACCAGCCTTTTACATTATGGATTCCTTTTGTAGGACTCTAGGATTTCTAGCACATCTTTTTCTTTGGTGAGGAAAATTGGCCCTGAGTTCACATCTGTTGCTAGTCTTCCTCTTTTTGCTTGAGGAAGATTGTTGCTGAGCTAACATCCCTTCCAGTCTTCCTCTATTTTTTGTATGTGGGATGCCACCACAGCATGGCTTGATGAGCCGTGTATAGGTCCATGCCTGGGATCCGAACCTGTGAACCTGGGGCTGCTGAAGTGGAGTGTGCTAACTTAACCACTACGCCCCTGGGCTGGCCCGTCTAGCACACCTTTTGAGTGTTTCCTGAGTGTGGTAGTTTACAAATTACCCTGCGGCCTTTTTAGTCTTTGAATTGAAAATTTCCCTGCGTGTTGGAGGCTGGATCCGATGCTAACTGCTGAACTGATTTACTCCTAGGCAGGTCTCTGGAGAAGAGATTGAAGAAGTGATTTGCTGGGCTCGGTCACTCAGCTGATAAACAGTCATAGGCACTCCTGTTTTCTGAACCTCCCTCCCATTCCTCGTTGCTTCCCACTGTGAAGTCTGCTGTATCTGGTGTTCACTGGGGGCTGGCTTGGCTGTAGACTAACTATAGCCAAGTGATCTTGGGATCTTGGTGGCTTATTATAACCACTTGAGTTATTTCAGATTAGGTCTGTTCTGATGGTGTCAAACCATAATATGGGGCAGGTAAAGCTCTGGGGAATGTTTTTTGTGCATTCTGCATCCCTACTATGTTGCAAAGAAGACTGTCCTTCCACTTTGTAATTCTGGGAGCAAATGGGTGAAGTAGCAGCACATCTCAACATCGATGAGAACAGCATTACTTCCTGATGCCAGCACAGGTGTCTTTTTTCTCGAATCTATCAAGGAGTCATGAATATGAGCCAGTTTGCACTTTGTTGTGGGATGTAGGCAAAGAGTAAAACCTGAGACCAGGTTAAGCGCAGGTATTTTCAAAAGGAGAGAATACGCAAGAATACAAAGGTTTTTTTTGTGGTACTAGGCGAACTAGAAATCTCCCTTTTTGCTCCTTGGGATAGATACTGGGCATATCACTTCCTGGCAGGAGCAGAAAACATTTCAGAAAGTCAGCATAATTTTCAGATTGAGATCAAACATCAAACCCAGCCCAAGAAGGGGGTGGTTAGTCTGAATTCATCCTGGGTTTATCACAAAATCCTATCTGACGTTAGTGCAGTGCAAGCAGTTGTGGAGCACCAGGTGGGGGCCGGGTGTATGTGTGTTCGGTTCTTCTCAGAATTTGGTGGACAAGAGAGATTGAGGAGCTAAGGGAGGAAGTCTAGACTGGCTGGGCTGTGGGAAAAGAGACAAACTCATTAGCAATTGGATAGAATTAGGAAGAAATGTAACAGGCTGGGGCTGCACGGAGGATAAACCACCTCTGAGCTGTTCTTCTGGGGTTATAAAATTAAGAGCTGGTGGGAGGAGCCTGGAGTCCTGTAGTTCTTCGAGGATGATTGGAAAACTAGATGGAGCCTGATTAAAGGTATCAGCATGTCTTTAAAAACAAAAAGTAGGATAGGGGATAGAGCAGAAAAATTTTGTCACTTTAAACAACCTTAAAAAAGATTTTCTTTGAATTATTTATAGCCAGCTCTATTTCTTTTTTCTTTTTTTTAAAGAATTTATTTTTCCTCCTTCTCCCCAAAGCCCCGTGGTACATAGTTGTATATTTTGGTTATGAGTGCTCTAGTTGTGGCATGTGGGATGCCGCCTCAGCATGGCTTGATGAGTAGTGCCAGGTCGGCGCCCAGGATCCGAACCGGTGAAACCCTGGGCTGCGGAAGCGGAGCACACGAACTTAACCACTCGGCCACGGGGCCAGCCCCTATAGCCAACTCTTATTGAGCATCTGTTCTTTGCTAGGGGTCTGGAGTAAATGATTCACATGCATTATTTTAAACCTTTCAGTTACCCTTTCATTGCAGCAGCTTCCCTTGGTTTTGAGGAAATTAAGGTTTAAAGGGATTAGATAACCCAGAATCTAGAGTCCACATTCATCCCACACCGCAGTACATTTGCTACAGTAACTTTCATGCAGTCCACTTTGGAAAGGTAAAGTGCATGATTGTAATTTTGATCCTAGGCAGAATTCCTGTCTTTTCCCAGGGCCCAGGAGTGCCAGAAACCCTCTCTCCTTGTCCCTGGCTTCGTGAACATTTTTACCCATTAGTCGGACACTGTGATAATATCTCCTGAAAGCAGCTTCTTCAGTCAGAGGGTCTGCAAGAGCTTATGTGGTAAATCCTGTTTCCTGCACAAGAGTATGAGTGGGATCAGAGTCTCTTTATTCTTGATGAGCTTTGTCATCGGTTTTGGTGGAAGAAGGATCCTGTGATAATTAATTAAACTACAGGTCCATTTATTATGTTTTCAGCCTGGTTACAAGACTTTCCTCTGAACGGCTTTCTTTCCTGATTGACTCCCCTTCGGGGCAGAATGCCTGGGCTGAAATTAAATGTGTAGGCTTCTCTGCTGCAGTCTTCAATCTGTCATCTCTCCTAACTGCCACGCTAAGAAGCAGCCGTTTGATTGGTCAGCCCCCGAGGGTGAGATTTTGGCACCGCTCCATTGGTTAGAATGAGTTTTCCCTGAACTTCACAGCAGATGCTCAGGTCCCTCTGCACATATTTGTCATAGACTAGTTGAAACCAGGCAGTTTCCAAGAACATGTATGACTTGTGATTATTATGTATGTTTTTAAGTTGTTTACAGCAGTTACCACTTCAGGAAAAGAGCCGATTTATTACTAGGGGAAAAGTGAAATCTCTCTCCTTTCCCCCTTTTTCATATTATCATTCTAACACTTTATGCTGCAGGACCCTCTGCCGTTCTGTTTCTTGCATCTTTTTGTCGTGCTTCTGCCTCCACCTTGCCTCGCTGTGTGTGTGAGTAGCAACAGGCAAAGCTCTACTTAGACCTGGGCGTGCTGGTCGAGGTCTGTCTGATTGCCATCATTTCTTTTCTCTATTTTACTTCTCCATTTGTTGTTTTCATTTTTATTTGTATTCTTGGAAGTTCTCATCGCAGCACCATTCCAAACCAAAGCCCCCAGGAGGGCATTGAAGCCCTCTGTGCCTTGTGACACAGTGGGGGATGGAAGTGTTCATCTTCTTCCTCCTCAGGGCTCTCCCTTTCTGTTTTTCGAATGCTATCATCACTGACAACTGTAATATTTTTCTGTTTCTTTTAGAAGGTCTGTCTGTTGCCCTTCTTTTCTTGTTTTTCAAGTAATTTTAGCAGACACTTAGGTTATCTTCAGCCTGTGTAAGGTAGCGGTGGGACTATTACTATTAGGCCTTTCCTTAAAGGTATTGCTGTGGTTATATGGTTTTAAAACTCTTAATTTGCTGATCACTCTGGAATTACAGTTGTGGAGTTTTTAAGCATGAATTTCTGTCCCCTTTTTCTTTTAAAGCTCTAATGCTGTTATCATAAGTAATATTTCAACAAATACCCAGTGATCACCTTTACCTGGCACTAAGTCTGGGAGTAAAGCTGTAAAGTAGACGTGCTCTTACTTCCTTGTTTCACTTTTCACATCCTAACCACAGGAGAAGAAAACTTGAAACAGAATGATTTGGTTTTGGCCAGTTGGGTAAGTACAGTGCTGCTCTAGTGCTCATCCTCTCGGAAGGTAATCGCCACGCATGAGGGACCTTGCCTGGTTCTGTTCCTCTTGGAACCCCAGCGACTGGGAGAGGGCTTGGCGGAAAGGAGTGCTAAATAGGTAATCAGATGAATGAATTAAAGTGTCGGGAGGTGTACAAGATGCTGTGGGAGCAGAGACAGGGTCAGAGAGGGTTTCCCTGAGGAAATACATGCCACGTGAGACAGACAGAGTGGGAACAGTGGTCGAAGCTGAGAGAATAGCTTGAGGGAGGTTCCTAGAGCCAGAGAAGCCTGGCGTTTGAGGGACCGAAAGAATAGGAGGATAGCTGGAGCTGAGGTTGAGGAATGAGCTCCAAGGATTTACTTTCATTTTCTTTAATGGTTACCAGTGAGAACGCTTATTAAAAGGAAGGTAATAGAGCATTAGTTGTAGTTGAGACTGTTAAGTCAAAACCCTCCCTCAGCTGGAGCAAAGGTGGGCAAGAATAGAAACTGAAACACATCTTATATGCCAGGTTTGGGCCTTATCTTTAGAAAGTTGCACGTGTATCTTTAGCACTAGGGCCCCGAAGTCCTAGTCAGTAGGAAATGCAGATGACTTACTGGATGTATAAATTAAACTTCTGGATTCCCAGGGAGGGGTTTCTGTTACATCTTTTACAAGGTCCTCAAGTGTTGCAAGGTTGGCTTGGCAGGTAGGTGTCCCTTTCTGGTGTCCCTAGAAGGGAGTAGAAGCTAGTATTAAATACTTCCTCCCTGCTGGCTACTTTGGTTGATATCCGTTGTCTTCTCCCACAGTCAGTCTGGTAACTGCTCTCCAGTACACAGGCCCTTGAATGACTAGTGCTGAGGGTCAGGAGTGTGGGTGGTGAAAAAAGTGTAGGATCACAATTAGTCAGAGAACTTGGGCTTAGATCCTGACACGCTCCAGCTGTGTGACCCTGGGCCAGTTACCCAGTCCTCAGGGCCCAGCCTCCTCAGTACAAAATGAACATTTTCATTCTGAATTTTGCAGCGTTACTGTATTAAATGAGACAGTAGATGCAAATGTAACAACTCACTTGGCACATGTTAGGTGTTTTGTAGAGTTTTTACTTTTTCCTTAAAAAATAAAATTTCCTAGGATCATCTGAGAAGGGACTTCAGGACCCCGACTCTGAATAACTCCCCCAGTTTTCCCCTTGTCTGCCACCTGAAATAACAGCCAGGAGATTCTCTCTCTCACCTCAGGCTTTGATCGTTATATTAGAGTGTAATCGGGAACCGGAGGAGAGAGGAGACAGAGCCCTGGTGTTGTTGCTGTCTTTGCCATCTCAGCGTGAACAGGTTCTCTGAGGCTTGTTTGGAGAGAGGCAAACATGGACTCCTCCTCAGTCCCGTGCTGTATTACAATGCCTACCATTTACCGCATGTCTAGTACTGCCTTCTGTTCTGTAAGTAAGGTTGAAAGCCCAGTGAAGCTGTGCTGCCTCGTTATGCTGGGCACCTACTCTGTATCCAGCCTGTGAGGTGTAGGAAAGTTTATTTCTGTTATGCTGAAGCTCAGAAAGGCAGCTTTCTCAAGCTCATCCCGGTACTCAGTGTTAGAGCCAGGATTTAAGGTCGAGTCAGCCTCAGTCTAAAACTTATTTGGGAACTTTCTTTTTTTTGCTGTTCCATTTTCTAAAAATTTAGGCCTAAAATAAAATTCTTCTTTAGGAAATAGACATTATCCATTACCCACATCAAAAGGACTACCTTGGAGGATAGAAAATGTCTGCTGGGTTTTAAAGCATTTGGAAATATCATTTTCCTCACTGTGTCCCGGCCTTGTGGACTGTACCTTGTTACGTCTGGCTGGTACACCACTTCAGGAGGGGTGTTGATCTGATTCAGGCTTTGGGTTCCAAAGTTCCATGATATACTTGTCTCCTCTGTGACTTGGGTGTTCTGAATTCTCTATTCTGAAATGAGTATCTCAGAAATAATCTCAGTATCACAGAGAACATGCCTCATTGTCCCACACCCAGGAAGTGAGACCAGTCTGTGCTGTGTTCACTCTGCTTACTTACAAATGCAGCAGTTGCCCTATTGTATGCTATTGTGTTGTCACCAGCATTTTAAATCTTCCCCTTCTGAGGTGGCCACCTCCGGCAGGTTTACTGGAAAATTCCAGTTGTGACTCTGAGGTTATGTTTTAAATTAAACAGTTTCAAGGGAGTTCAAGTTTCTTTTCAGACTAACTTGTTTTTTAAAAGTAAGCAGCCTTCAACGTTTCGAGATGATTTTAAATTTCAGGTGAGTTCTCAAGATAGCGATTGGTTCTTCATTGTGTGGGTGATGTGATCAGCTGTGCCAGAGGTGCCTCCCCACCCAGTCCTTTGGGTGGTAGGAACTGGAGCTTTGGGTGACCAGAGAGAGAGAGATGCTGGACTTTCTAGCCAGTAGGCGCAATTGAACATCTAGGCTGTTGCTGCTTTAGAATTGCAATTAGAGTTAGATGACCATTTATTTTAATATGCTGTTTATGGAGCACTTACTCTAGGTTAGGCGCTGTGTGTTACTTCTCATCCCTAGCTACCTTCCAACAGGGGAGCTGTTATCCCCCTTGCAGAGGTGAGGAGACAGACTCAAAAGGCCTAAGGAACCTGTGCAAGGTTAGCCACCCTTTGTTTTTGATAAAGGGCTTTTTCTTTTTCATAGTCGCTTATGTCACTATAAATATTGATAAAATGCTTTGGGCCCTAAGGAGAGATAACTAGGACTTGACTCATTGGCTGTATTGATAAAAAGCTGACTGTTCCTCTGACCTCAGTTTGCTCATTCCACGAATTATTTGGGTGCCTACTATGCAGTGGCTCTGTGCTAGGTGATGCAGATTAAAAAGCAGAGACAGGTGAGGCCCCTGCCCTTGGAGTTTACAGTCTGTGGGTGGATAGACTGCAGATAAACAAACACACACAGTTCCAGATTATGATACTTCTCATGAAGGAAACTCAAAGGGCAATGAGAGAGTGTATGTCGCTGTGGAGGACTCCTCCAAAGAGGAGATCTTTGAGCTGAGACCTGAGGATGAGAAGGAGCAGGAGTGGCAAGGGAGCGTGAGTGCAGAGAGCCTCAGGCAGGAGGGGGCTTGGTGTGCTGGAGAGCCCGGAGTGCACCGCGGCTTGACTCCTAGTGAGTGGTGGGGAAAGCAGCACGGCGTGAATTGGAGACGTGGGCAGGGGCTGGTGGCGCGCGCAGGGTCTTCTCACCATGTAAGGAGTTGGAAGTTTTGTTGTGAAATGTGATGGGAATCGATTAAAGAGCTCTGAATGTGTGTACTGTGGGAGGAGGGCAGTGGATAATGCCTTATGGAGACAGAATTGGAGAGAGGCAAGAACTGAAGTCGGGAAACTAGTTAGAAGGCTGTTCTTTCATCCAAGAAGCCATTCTAGGCTCTGGAAATACAGTAGAGCACAAAGTCCCTGCCCTCATCAATTTTTTATTCTCGTTAGGGAAGACAGTTAACAAGTAAGCAAATAATACCAGCTAGTACTAAGTGTTACGCATGAGATTAGAAAGTGACATTTAAACTGAAGGGTGAATGGCAAGAGGGAGCCAAGCATGTGATGTTCTGGGGAGAAGAGTCCAGGCAGAAGGAACAAACAGCAAATTCAAAGCGCTTAAGGAGGGAAATGTGAGTAATAACCGAGAGATGGTGATTGAGACCGCTGTCGGGGCAGGGGAGATGGAGATAGGAATTTATGAATCTTCAGCTTAGGAATGGCATTTAAAGCCACCTGACTGGGGTTTCCTCGGGAGAGAGAGTGTGGCTGGAGAGGGCACCAAAGACAGCCTAGGTGCTCCCGACATTTAAGAACAGAGGGAGGGTAAGAACCCGCAGCAGCGCTTTGAGGTAGGAGGAAAACCAAGGGTGCAGAGTTCTGGAAGCTAAGAAATGCTTAGAGGGGAGAGTGTTTCAAGGAGGAGGAAGGGTCACTTGTGTCCAGCACCGCTGGGAGGTTGAGTAAGAAGAAGATGGAGAAGTGTCACTTGGCCTTGGCCCTTGGAACTCCCTGGTGACCTTGGAAAGAAGAGATTAGGTGGAGTGGTTGGTCAGGCTAGTCTGGAGAAGGTAGAAGAGTGAATTAGAGGTTGAGGAAGTGCAGTCAAATATTTGGAGAGGTTTTGGTGTAGGGGAGAGCAGAGAAAAGGACCTTCACTGAGGAGTCGGGGACATGGGGTCAAAATGGGGTTTTTTGGTTATTACTTTTTACAAATTACAAATTTTCTACTAGGTGCTTTTAAAATCTCTCATAAATTTTTAAGTGAAATATAACTAGAGAAGTACACAAATTGTAGTGTCCGCTTTGATGAATTTTCACAAAGTAAACAGCTGTATAACCAGCACTCAGATTAAGAGACAGACATTATCAGAAACCCCCTTGTGCCCCCTTCCATTTACTATCCTACCCTCAGAGGATAAACATGATCCTGATTTCTAACACCGTAGATTAGTTTGCCCATGTTTGAATTTATTTCTTTTCTTTTTTTTTGCCGAGGAAGATTAGCCCTGAGCTAACATCTGTTGCCAGTCTTCCTCCTTTTTTGCTTGAGGAAGCTTACCCCTGAGCTAACATCTGTGGGTCACCACTACAGCATGGCTGTCGAGTGATGTAGGTCTGCACCCAGGATCTGAACCCATGAACCCAAGCCTGCCAAAGCGAGGCTTGCTGAACTTAGCCACTACACCATGGGGCTCTTGTATTTGAATTTTATGTAAATGGAATCATTTTAGTGCATAGTCATTTGTGCCTGTCTTCTTTCACTCAACATTATATTTATAAAATTCATCTGTACTGTTGCATATATCAGTATTTTGTTTATTCTCGTTGCTGTATGAATGTATCATAATTTATTTCTCCATTCTACCGCCGATGGGTATTTGGATTTTTTCCAGCTTGGGGATATTACAGTAGTACTGCTCTGACATTCTTTTTTTTTTTTTAAAGATTTTATTTTTCCGTTTTATCCCCAAAGTCCCCAGTACATAGTTCTATGTTTTTAGTTGTGGGTCTTTCTAGTTGTGCCATGTGGGATGCCGCCTCAGCATGGCCTGATGAGTGGTGCCGTGTCTGCGCCCAGGATCTGAACTGGTGAAACCCTGGGCGGCCGAAGTGGAGTGCACGAATTTAACCACTTGGCCACGGGGCTGGCCCTTGACATTCTTGTATACTTATTTTGGTAAATGTGTTTCTGTTGGGTATGTACCTGAATGTGGAATTGCAAAGCCATGGTGTTTGTGTGTGTGTGTGTGTGTGTGTGTGTTTCCAAAGGTTGTACCAGTTTGCACTTCTGCCAGCATTGTTAGAGTTCCAGTTGCTCTCTATCTTTGTGAGTACTTGTTAGCATCTGTCTTTTGCATTTTACCCACTTCAGTGGGTGTTTGGTGGTAACACTTCGTGGTTGTAATTTGTACTTCCCTTATGATGAGGAAGAGTTTTAAATGTGGGAGATCCTGGAGCGTGCCTGTGTGTGGATGGGAAAGCTGTAGTAGAGATGGAAAGCAAAAGCTCAGAGGGAATGGGCTGCAGGGTAGACAGACCGATTTGGTTTTGGTGGAATCAGAACACTTTTCTTGTAGCCTACTGTCTTCTTTACTTCTCGAAACATGTAATTCCTTATCAGTTATTTCAAAGAGGCATAGCTAAGTCATATTGATAGGCTTCTCATAGCATTTCCTTTCAAAGCCACTGTAATTGTACTTTAATTCCTTTTTAAGGATAATATACAAGATGAAGCAAAGCCCATTCTGTATTAATGATCCATAATGTGGGATACTTTCCTTTGGGCACTTACAGCATAGACGCTTTCAGCAATTCCAGGAATACGGTAGTGACAGTAGGCAAGCCGCCCTCAATAAACTGGAGACTATTCTATGAGGCTTGCCACCTAGCCATTTTCTGATTTGCTGTGTCACAAAGGTACTTCTTTGAGGATTGGAGGCATTTTAATTAGGTAATTTTAAAGGATTTTTGTGAAGTCTTATACAGTGGTTTCACTGTAAGTATGTTAGAATTCCAAGATGTTGCTGTTTATGCATCTGTGTAAAGCCTGTTGCAAAAGTACCTTGGCACACAGAGCAGTTAATTAAAATCAGGATTGGATGAGAACCTTGGGGATTGGACTTTACTGTCCTAGATTTTGGTGGTTAGCAAGGTGGTTTTGGCGTTGCATTGCAAACTAGCAGTGGTGGTTTTACTAGGACACTGACATTCTGACCCTTCTACTCCATGGGTCCATTCTGTCCCCTCTTTCCTCCATGGGAAAATCCATGACAGCCACTGATCCACTTAAGATTATTTGCCTTGGGCAGGTGAACAAGTGGAGAAGTGATTGTTTTAAAATTACTTAGGATTCTAGGACTTACTAGGGAGAAATCACATTATCTCCCCTCTTGCCTCTAACTGTGGGTGTAGTCAGCCTACCTGGGATAGGTCATTTATCTTTCCCTGTTATTCACACTGTAATTTTCCTGTTCACTAGGACTCAGTCTCCCAAGAAATACCAGCATACTTATCAAGCTGACAAAATCCCATGTGCTGGCTAGCCATTCTTGCCTCATACCACAGGGTTCTTCCACAGGGAATAGTACATTTTCCTGTTTACCCCAGCCCTACATCTCCCATCTTTCTCTCCTTTAGGCAAAGTGCAAGAGGGGAGCCTGGCAGGTTTCTAACAAACTCAGTAGGAGGTCAGTCAGAGACTGTATTTGAGGATTAAATCACTGAATCCGTCTTTTCTGATGAGGGTGAGGGGGATTGGAGAAGGAGTTTTCAAGCCCTCAGTGAAGATTTGATAATCATTTTCTTTCAAGATCAGAAGGAGGTTTGCAGATCACAGAGGGAAGTTTTTCAAAGTGGTCAACATTCTTTTTTTTTTTTTAATTGATATTTATTGATTTATTTATCTTCTCTTCAAAGCCCCAGTACATAGTTGTATATCCTTGTTATAAGTCCTTCTAGCTCTTTTATGTGGATGCCGCCACAGCATGGCTTGATGAGCAATGTGTAGGTCCACACCCGGGATCCGAACCAGTGAACCCCAGACCACAGAAGCAGAGTGCACGAACTTAACCACTACGCCACCAGGCTGGCCCCTGGAGAATTCTTCATATGCCCCACAGTTGGTTCCACTTTCAGTCCTTCAGTAACATAATCAGATGCCATGTATGTGTATCTGTTTAGGGCTGAGGAGTGAAAAAATATTCCCAAGAGAAAAGTGTTTAGTTTGTATGGCAGTGTTAACATTATAAACTCTTTCCTTTCATTCCCTGAAATAACCCTGAATATAGTTGTCATTTAGGCCTAGGGCTTTCCAGTTTGGCAAGAGAATACTTTTAACCTACCACATTAGGAAATGTGTCTTTTTGGTATCTAAATATTTGTCAAAAAGATTAACAGCCTAGTCTGCTGACTTTGGTGAACCTGTTCTGTGGGCTGAGCAGGTCTAAGGCATTTTAGCACTGGAGACTCTTTCCACCTAACCCTTTCTATGACCTCTTCCCCACATGTGCATCCCCAGGGTAAGACTCCATTCTCCACTTAAGCATGGAGCCCATGGAATAGCACAGTGGCAAATTTCAAGTCTTCTCACACAGCCAAGTCCTTGTAAGAGTAGCCAGATACTTCAACAGGCTGACAGCTTTTCTTTCAGAGCTGTTCAGAGGAGGCAGCTAAGATTAGAACCAAAGCTGGGAGAATGAAAATAGTGCTGAGGAAGATAGGTTCTCTTGATGCCCAGCTAAGGAAGAGCTTTCTTAGCTCTTGTCTCAGGATGGCCGAGCTGAGCTATCTATAGTGCCTTCCTGGGCCCAAAATCCCCTAGGGGCAAGGACTTTGTTGAAATCCTTTTGGTATTCCCCAGTGCCCAGCATGTAGCTGGTGCTTTCTAAGTGCTTGTTAAAGCACATGGATTTAAACAGTAGACAGCTGGCCCGCTTTCCCATTTTTGCCTACTGATTGTGCCCTACCAAGTGGTCTTACCCATTATGTGACAAAGTCCTTACCTCTTAGGAAACAGTTGTAAGGCATAGATTCCTTGTGTGGAAGAAAAGTTTGTTTTCTTCTTGAGGTTAGATATAGCCGCCCGTTTTTATTTCATTCTTTCACTTTTCTCTGCTAATGCTGTAAAGTTATCTTTGGTTACATCTCTCGTCACCACCATTCCACTCTCTGGTGAAAGGTGACCTTGCTTCTGCCCAGGAGTAGTCCCCCCCGAATCTTATCACATGGTCACTTTTCTTTCTATTCCTGGCCCTTACTCCCATCACGTATTGCCAGCTTCCCTTCTTCCATAATCTCTTAGTCTTTGGGGGTTTCCTCTGCAGTCTATGAATATGTCTACATTTCTCTTGGTGACCTGGATCCTTTTCAGTTGCCTTCTCTTTTCCCTTCATAGTCAAAAGTTTCCTGAAGAATAATTTATCCTTAGAGTCTGGCACATCCTCACTTCTCATTCGATTTCCAACCTGTGGTTATCAGGCAGCCTCTCTCTTCCTAAACTGCTCAGTGAAGAGCACACTCACATTTTCCTAAAACTAGGTCCATCGGGCATTTTGCCTTCCTTATTGTACTCCACCCTCTGGGTCATTTGACAGCATTGATCATTTCTTCTTGAAGCTTAAAACACTCTTCCAGTTCACCCATCTCTGCGTGTTCTTCCGTTCTCTGTTCTGCTTGTTGGTTTTCCTCTGCTTGCCCTTTAGATCAGGTGTCCCCAGGGGTTCTCCCAGGCCATCTTCTCTTTGACTCAGACTGTCTAATCAGTCTTCTGCCCCACTCTAGCTTTACATATTTCCAGTAGGCTGCGGATTCCAAAACCTTTATCTTCAACCAAGACCATCCCCCTGTGTGTATGTATGCACCAGCATGTCCCACAGGTGCAAAACTCAACTCATCACCTTAACCTGCTCCCCATTCACACACAGACACATTCTTCTTCCTGAGGGCTTTATCCCGGTCAGTGATTCCACTGTCTGTCCTGTTGTGTAATTCAGAGACCCTGGGATTCGTGCAAGACTCTGTTTTCTCTCCCCCTTCCCTAGCCTCTTCAGTACATTGACACATTCTGCTAATTCTGTCAAAGATCTGTCCATCCCTTTTGGGGATAAGCTCAGAAAGCTAGATGGTAATTGTGGTGAAATGTCTCGGTTTCCTTTTTCCCTGTGCCTTCCCAGAGAAATTATAGTAAAGTGTTGTTATAATGCTAGTAGCAGCAACTGATGCGGCTGTAGTGCTGCACAGCCTGGAGAAGGTCCCAGGAGGATAGGAAAGTTATGACTTATTAGGGCTGTGACAACAACCACATATAGTAAAGCAGGGCTCAGGACCCCCATCTTCTGATTCCAGATCCTCTGCTCTTTGTATTCTTACACACTGTCCCAGATGCTGCTCTCAACAGGTGATTTAAAGAACTACAGAATTCCTCTTTCAGAGGGCTACTGCTCCGTTGTTGTCTCCATTCTCTTGCCAACAAAGAACTCGTTTATTTAACTGCTCTTTACTTCCTTATTCCATGTGAACTATTAGTTGCAAGTAAGGCAGACTGGGTCCCTGTCTTCTGGGAACTGTAGAGTTTTCAGGCAAGTAATAGTGAGTCAGAAATGTTTTTCATTTGTAGGAAATGGAACGAATGTGTGGTTAGTTAAGATTTAAATATTGTGTGTGATTCATTCATTCAGTAGTCCTTGTTGAGCCACCTGTCTGCTTGGCACTGTATGACTGTCATGGTCCCTGTTCTCATGGAAGTCCCTGGCAAGTGATGGAGATAGGTGTTAATCGGGCACGTCCACAAAAGTGTATGAATTATGTCACAGGTGTATTGGGGGCAGTGTTGGGAAGCTAAAAAGTCCCTAGAGTAGTTAAGAGGCCTGCGGAAGCTGTGTGAACCAGGAAGTTACTTTCCCTTGCTGGGCTTCTTTCTTTTCCTCCATAAAATGACCAAGGTTGAACTTAATTCCTTCTGGCTTACCACGTCTTTGAACTATGATTTAACAAAGGCACTTTCAATGAGTCGGGAGGCAGAGCAGAAAGTACCATTCTTTTGTGTTAACTGATGATTGAGTAATAACACTAAATGTTTCATGTATTGTCTCTGTAAACAGAGTCAGGCTCAAAATGTCCGTATTGGCTGCGTTGGTCTACTGAGAAAAGCATGCTCGCTCTTTATCACAGCAGCTTGGTATTTTAGTGGATCCTCTTGCAATCTTTAGGCTATTCTGACATTTGAGGGATTGGATCCTCTTCTGTAATCTTAAAAAAATCATCAACCCCCTTGTCCCTGTTCCTGAATTTGATACGTGAAGTGGGAACAATAATCCCAAACTTCTTTTTTTTTTTTAATTTTTATTTATTTATTTATTTTTAAGATTTTATTTTTTTTTCCTTTTTCTCCCCAAAGCCCCCCGGTACACAGTTGTATATTCTTCATTGTGGATCCTTCTAGTTGTGGCATGTGGGATGCTACCTCAGCGTGGTTTGATGAGCAGTGCCATGTCCGCGCCTAGGATTCGAACCAACGAAACACTGGGCCGCCTGCAGCGGAGCGTGCGAACTTAACCACTCGGCCACAGGGCCAGCCCCCCAAACTTCTTAGTAAACCCCCAGAGGCACTGATTCAGCAAGGACATGAACACGTGTGAGCATCTGCTATCCGCATGGCACTGCCAGGGTACACACAGACACGAAGAAGACGCAGTCCCTGCCCTCAAGGAATTTATGGCTTAGTGGTAGGAGCCAGGGTGAGCATGTATCTGTGCGACAGACTGTTAGAGGGCTATGATAGAAGTTTATGTAGGATTGGAGGGACAGATGTCAGAGTAATCAGTCCTGCTGGCTGGTGGGAGGGGGCATCAAGGGGATAGCACGGGATAGAGAAAAGAACGTTAGGTTTGCTTGGAGTCAGAAGACCTGGTTGTCCAGAATCTCCATTCTCTATATATTGGCTGTGTGACCTTGACTTCTTTGAGCCTGGATTGCCTCATCTATATAAAGGAAATAATAAGACCTCCTTCCCATGGTCACGGTGAGTGTGGAATTATACAAGTGTGTGTGTGTGTGTGTGTGTGTGTGTGTATGTGTATGATCAAGTTCTATCTGAGCTCTAGGGGTATGAGCTCTAAAGGTCATATTCCTGAATAAAGTGGGTGTTAGGCCACTTGTAATTGCGAAGGCAAAAGATTTTATTTGAAGTTAGATGTCAGATTAATCCCAAATGGGGATCAGCAACCTTTGACAGGTAGCATGCTATCTTGGCAGTCCCTGCTGTCCTGGCAGATCAGGTGTCTATTCTCACTCTTACATGCAACGGCAACTGTGTGCTTAGAGGATGTGGCAAGAAATCCATGACTCAAAAGCGTGTCCCCACCTTGACTCTGGCGGCAGGGGTGGGTTGAGTATGCCTGCTCACCTGTGCCCTCAGGAATGGAAACGCAGTAGAGGTGTGTCTTAACTCTGACCTTTTCCCCCTTCCTCCCTTATACCAGATTTTATCATGTGGGCAACCTGCTGCAACTGGTTCTGCCTGGATGGACAGCCTGAGGAGGCCTCACCACCCCAGGGAGCCAGGACGCAGGCCTATTCTAACCCTGGGTACAGCTCCTTCCCTTCCCCAACAGGCTTGGAACCCAGCTGCAAGGCCTGTGGGGCCCACTTCGCAAACACAGCCAGGAAGGTGAGTGTTGACTGCTCTGCAAGCTTTGCTGCTACAGCCTCAGGCCCTCAGACAAACCCCTGACCCTTCTATAATGCCTCCGCCTTGCCTTTGCAATGCTGGTAACCCAGCCCGTTCCTTTCACAAAAGTATTAAAGAAAAACTAGCCAAGCAAAAGCCAAGCGTCTCAGCATAGATCTGGAGCCAGCTAGACCTGATTCAGATACCAGCTTTGTCACTTACTAGCTGTATGACCTACCCTTTCTTGAGATTCATTTTCCCCATCTATAAAATGGGGATATAATAGTTGTACCTATCTCACTGTGTTGTGAGACTAAAATGAGATTGGCTACAGAGGGTGCCCAGCAGGATCTTGGAATGTAGCAGGCACTTGATGTTATTTCCTTCATTAGCTGCCATCATAAAAAGCCTGACTGAAGATTAACTTGTCCTTTTTATCGAAAGCAGTGTCAAGGACGTCTCAGGTACATCAAGACCCTGACAAGACAAAGACTGGAGCTTATTTACTGTAGCGATTTCATTTGAAATGCATGGTAGCTGTGTTTTCCAGATTAGCAAGCAGGAGGTAAAATTACTGGCTGGGTAATGGTGCGTGGGTGAGGGCCGTCCCTTTGTCAGTGCCCAGAGGCAGCATGTTCTCTATGGTCAAGCACAGCTGGGGCTGAAGGTGAACCCTGACCTGGAGAAAGAAAGAACTGCCTTCTGCATTATTCTGCAGAATGAGAGGTTTTCAGCCCAGAATGTGATGTTAAAATGGCGATAATGGGAAATTTGAGAGGAAAAAAGACTTTTTAAACCATCTGTTTATATGCCAGCGATTTAGACTTTTTGCTTCATTTAATCCTTGCAATAACTTTGACGTAGGTTGTAGGGTCCCTAAACTTCCAGTTTATATATGAGAAACTAAGGCTTAGAGTTTAACAGTTAAAAAGGAAACTGTACAGATCAAGTTCCTGACAAATGGCATACAAGACATTAAAATACTCATTCTTTTCCCTCTACTAAGGTAGTGCCCCAAGATCACATAGTTATTAAATGACAGAGCCACGATTCAAACCCAGGTCTTTGACTCTCAAGCTGTGTCCCAGAAGACATTCAACAAGTCAGTATTTCTGCAGCTTGGAGTGTTGACCACCCACCCTTTGGTGCCTGTAAGATGAGGAAGGCTGGGCGTTTTGCCTGCACTTCACTGTGATGCAGTGAAGGCAGGCCCACTGCAGAGCTTTGTTGTGACTTGCTTGGCTACCCCAGTCACTGTGAGAACTCAACCAGGGAGGCTGCTGCAGGCAGCCAGAGAGCTATGACTCGGTGGGCAGAGGTGCCCCTCCCCACCTTTTACACTTAGACTGAAAGGTTGAGTCCATAGATTGAGACTGGAGGGGCAGGTTCGAAGGAACTTGGCACCACATGGTCTCAGTCTTCTCAGTGATGGAAATGGTGGGTGGAGTTAGGATCTGAGAGGAGATGGAAGGAGGGCTGTTGGGTGCTGCCGCATGCCTGGCACTGAGCTTGGCATTTCAAATGCGTTATCTCACTGAATCCTAACAGCAGCCTATGAAATGTGCACTATGATTTGTTCCCATTTTACAGATGAAGAAATTGTTCTTTTTACCTAAGGTAGTAGTTTCAAGGACTCCTCGGGTACATCAGTGTCTGTTGGATAGCCAGAGATCTTGTTGTTTTCATTATTACATGGTGAGAGATGCTAGGAACGACTGCTGGTAGAAGTGGCAAAGTAATTGGCAGGAAGGGAATAGAGGACACCCTTGTTTAAATGAAGCAGTGTGAATCTGCATGAATCTTTTTTTAAAACATCAGTTATCCTCTATGGAGTGGAAATGGAGAGAGAAAGAGCAAAGAGGTCAAGGATGGTGATCCAGGCTCGGGGATCAGCATGTCAAGATGTTGAAAGCCTGAGAGAACCTGGGGATCCAGTGAGTTCTTGACATTTCTCAGCCAGCAGAGAGAATGTGAATGAGCAAGGAAACCGCCCCCAGAGAAAGGAGAATGAATGATGGTTAGGTGAGGATGGGAAAATGCTTTATTTTTCTTTATAGTGGTTTTCACCACCTGACGTGAATATGTTTGTGGATTACCTGTCTTCTCAGATAGTACCTAGGAACAGGGATTTTGTCCATTTTGTTCACAGCTTTATCCCCAGCATCTAGAACAGTGACTGACACGTGGTAGATAGGCAATAAATTTTTTTAAATAAACAAATGAATAAATGGACAGTTGAGAACAATTTGAAAAAGAGGAAGAAGACCAGAGAGTTTCTATTTTCATTACTTTGTGGCTGACAATTCCATGCTGAAGATTTTCTTTGAGGGCCCAGTTCTGTAGCAGCGGTGTGCCAGCAGCTAGAGGTTATAGCTTTGTGGAGATAGAGCTGAGTAGACATAGGTCTTTTCCTCAGGGAGCTTACTTGTCTGGTGAAGCCGACCCACATTTAAAAGAACTAACAACAGTCAGCTGCATAAGTACTAGGAAATCAGGCAGTGTTGGTAAATTGCTAATTTTAGCTGGATGAAGGAAGGTTTATTGATTTGCAAAGCAGTGGCTGAAGTAAAGGCACCAGATATGGGGCAAACGCAAGGTGTATCTGGGAACTGTGAGTGGCCTATTTGGCCAGAGCGCAGAAAACTTTGGAAGTTAGGGTGGAACAAAGTTGGGATCAGGTGGTGAAGGGCCAAGACTGCCACAGTAAGAAGCTTGTAGGCACCAGACAACAGGGAACCATAAGAAAGACTTTGCACAGAGGAATGGCGTGGTCACTCCTGTCTCAGGTAGCAGACATGCTTTGATGGAATGGGGGGAGTGGTCTTAGGAGGTTCTTTCACAGCTCATGAGAAGTCATCAGAGCCTGATCTTGGGTGGTGGCTAAGACTGATTGATGTAGCTACCATTTAGGGAGCAACTGTTCATGCCAGACCCTATGAAGGAGTGGTTGTTAATCCACTTTACGGATGGAAAATATGAGACTCAGAACTAGGTACTTGGCTACTAAGATACATGGGCATGCAGCAGAGGAAGACAGATGAAATGTAGGAGGAGAAGGTCAAACTGAAGATAACAGGATGTTGGCCTGGGTGCCTAGGAGCATGGCAGTGGTTAAAATAAGGAACTGCATTCATTGGAAAATAAACTATTGAGTATCTCCCGTGTGTCAGGCATTGCCTGGGCTAGGAGGGTGAAGGTGAAGAAAGTGATCCTGCTTAAGAAGGGGCTTGCAGTCTGAGAGGAAGATGGGAGCAAATACAGCCACACACAGAGATAAGAAGAAAGCTTCTGTAGCAAGAAGTACTCCTTTTGTAAGGAGAAGAAAAATTCCTATTTGGGTAGTAAAAGATGGTTATTGGTACAGTCATTTCTTGCCACCAAAGTATGAGTTAATTTTATGTAATTCACAATGAATTTTATGAATATTAAGGATGTTTTCTCCTATGAGAGTTTTTCATTTGTAATTTCATGCTTAAGCGGAGCAGCATTCTTATCTTAAGGGTCTGGCATTTAACAGCCTCAGGCTTTTAAAAAGTCTTTTCCAGAAGTGGTTATATTGAAATGATTACATGGATCCTACTGTCTTTTTTTCTTTTCTTCATTGTGGTTGGTATTTTCTGAATGCTTAGATAACATTAAGGACTTTTAGAGAGAACATAAGATGCAGCCCGTGCCTTCCTAGAGTTTCCAGTCTTGGAAAGAAATGGCAGGCTGTAATTTTGCCACAAGCCAAATATCCCATCTGTATTGGTAATAGCTACATGAGGTTGAGCAGCAGCCCTGACTGTTTTGGAGGGGGTTTGGCACCCAGCCTCGTTAGTTGGACCAGTTCGAGGAGGAAGGATGAGGAGGAGGAGGTTGTGCTTGGAAACATGGAGGAGATACTCAAATCTCAGAGTGGAGAGAGAGGGAGTGGTTCGTAGGTACTGGCAAAAGCTCAGAGATGAGGCAAAGGGGAGAGGGAATAGAAGGTGATGTTACCTTTTTGTGAGAGCCCACCTATGCTAAGGTTTTATATGCATTACCTTATGTGATACTTCAGTGGTCCTTAGAGATAGGCTGACCATCCGACTTTACAGGTGAGGAATAAGATGCTTTGGGAGGTTAACTGTTCTGCACAGGCTCCCTTAGTTAGGAAGTGGTCAGCCAGGACTTCATCCTACTGTTGTCACTCCTCGCGCTGCCCTTTTTCCTCCCAGTGGACATAAGAAGGGTGGTGAGGAGGAGGGTGAGAAAGTGGGCCTGGCCTGCACTTGGGAACATGAGTGCGGAGGCAGTAGGAATAAGGGAAGGACAGGGTAGCAAAGGGGAGCAACCCACATGGCATCCTTGAAGGGCGGTGCCTGCCGAGGTGCCACTGCCAGCCCTTTGATGCTGGGTGTCGGCATGCAGTCTTGGCATTTTTGCAGGCACACTGGCTCCACTAATTCCTCTTTCATACTACCTGTTCCTCTGTTGGTTTGCATCATTTGCTGGAGTTTACACGTAGGTGTTTCCTTTTGCTCATTCTGCCCACTTTTGTTGACAGCGTCTTTTTCCTTTTCCTTGTTCTCTCTTGCCTCTGCAAACTGGGATTTTAGCCTCCAGCGCTGTCTCCCTCCGGTAGGGTGTTTCAGATGCCCTGGTGAGCAGGGGGTACAGAGAAGCTGGGTTGCAGTCTTTGAATTCTGATCTTGAATCCAATAAGCCACATACATTTGAAGAAAGAATAGATGGTTGTTTAGATCTGGCTGATTGAGCAACGCGGGGCTTTTTAATTGTGTCGAGCTAGGTCTTGTCATACTGCACTGACTTAAGTAATGTTCCATGTCCAGACCTACAGCTTTGTGACATCGAAGCCTCTTCATTTCACTCTCAGTCATCCTAAACACATTTCACTTCCCAATAGAAAAGCTTTAGGTGTGAATGAACCCACAGTACCCCAAAACATCCATTTTGCTCCTGAGTGGCTACTGGTCCCAGAACCGTTATGATGCTAGTGCAGCCAGGCGTCCTTTTATGTCAATCTGTGAACATTTTATTGTCTGGTTATAACTGTGTAGAGTATAAGGGAGCTTGTTATGTGTCCTTTCACAATGCCTGCTAAGTATTAAGAGTCAAAACTGGATGGTGAACATTATCCCCGTTTCCCTTTACTACATGAATGACACTTAGACAAAACTAAATATAACTCTCTCAGCTATGCAGACTTTTACTTCAACCCCACCCTAGAGTGTCTGTGATTCTGACTATGAGAATGTAAGTCTCTTGGGCATTCTTGTTAGCTTGAAAAGCTTTCTATACTTAGAAAAGAGGAGCAGGAATATTTAGGTTAATACTTAAGTCACCATAGGGTGAAGCTTTTAATTTAACAGATTAGTGAGTGTGACCCCAGGACTGGCCCAGTGTGCCCAGGAACTACCTCTCCTGTGGGCCGCTGCTCTTGGTTGGACCAGAGCTCTGTCAGATGTCGCCATCCTCACTCAGCCTGTGGGGTGAGAGGCCGAGGCTCTGCTTCCTGTGAGTTGAGCAAGCCTTCGTGTGTTGTGTTGTCTGTGACTGTGTGAGTAGCTGCTGCCAGGCGGTACCAGCTGCCTGCCAGGCTCTCTCGGTCGTCTGCCTGAGACACTCTGTACTTTTACAAACGAGGGCTCCCTAATCGTGTCCAGCGGGCCTCATGTAGCTGTCTAAATATTTGTCTTGGATATGCTCTTATGCACCACTGAATTCCCAGCACTCTGAGGGGGCCTTTCTGGGGTGGGGAGGCCTGGGCACTAGCTCCTATGGATGGGGCCTGGGTTGGGAGTTTGGAGGTGGAGAGCCAGGCTCTTGACTCAGGACTGCTGTAGGCTTGAAAGGGACTGAGGCAACATAGCCTGGTGGAAAGAGGAGGATTGTGGCCATTAAACTCAGACAGCCCTTGAGTGTGAATCCCAGCTCTGCCCTTGATGCCTGCCTTTGAATACAATACTTAAGCTCTCTAGCCTCGAATGCTTTGTCTGTGAAACAGGGAGGTACACGAATACCTATGTTGTGAGGTTGCCTTGAGAAGTAAATGACAAGCTTGGTAGAGCTCTCGCATGTAGTAGCACCTTAATAAATTTAATTAATAATAGTAATAGTAACAACCCCCACCACCGTAACATTTATACATTTGCTTTCTTATCTCAGCAATAAAGTAGAAAGAACCATAGTTCAGGATTTGAATCCTGGCTCTCATCATTAGCTCGTGTTTCCTAGCAATAATAATTAAAATAGTTAACACTTACTGAAGAGTCATGTGGCGGATATGCTAAATGCATTATCTCTTAACTTTACAACAATTCTATGAGGTAGATACTATTATCACCCTCATTTTACAGATGCAGAAACTGAGGGCTAGAGAAGCTAAGTTACACACCCAAGGTGACACCTCAAGAAATGGAGGAGGGAGACATCATAATGCAGGGCTTCTTGATTCTAAATCTGGTAGTCTTAATAGCCTCCATTTCCCTATCAGTAAAATGAATAAGCCTCAAATGGAATAATAAATATAGTGTCCTATACATGGGTACACAGATGCATCTGGAGGTCTGCCACCTGAGTGGCTTTTCACCTGAAATCTGCAGGGTAGCTTGCATCCTTAGCTGTAGGAGGTACTGAATAAGAGAGTGATTGGAGGAGGTCTCCCTAGGCTTGGCAGCTCTCAGCTCGCATTCCACTGTCTTGTTCTCGCATTCTGATGTGGTTCCCTCTGCCTCTTGCAGCAGACCTGCTTGGACTGTAAGAAAAATTTCTGCATGACCTGTTCGAGCCAGGTGGGGAATGGGCCCCGCCTCTGCCTTCTCTGCCAACGATTCCGAGCCACAGCCTTTCAGCGGGAGGAGCTCATGAAGATGAAGGTGAAGGACCTGAGGGACTATCTCAGCCTCCATGACATCTCTACCGAAACGTGCCGGGAGAAAGAGGAGCTGGTGTTCTTGGTGCTTGGCCAGCAGCCTGTAATCTCCCAGGAGGGCAGGACTCGGGCCCCCACCTTGTCCCCGGACTTCCCCGAGCAGCAGGCCTTCCTGATCCAGCCTCACACCAGCACAGTACCTCCTACCTCACCCAGCCGCCCTTCTTCACCCACACAAGCCGCTTCTGTTCCCCCCGTGCCCGCTCAGGAACATCAGCAGGTACGGGCTCCTTCAGTCTCTGCCGACCTCTGCCGGCCCGGGGCTCCTTTCCAAAGTCCCCGCCTATGCTGTGGGAGCAGGCCGTGAGGTGAAGTGTCTTGATTACGTAGAGCCTTTCTGCCTACTGATTCATGAATGATGTTTTTTGGATATCAGACTTATGATTTAGCTTTTTTTCAGAGATGATAATGCATAGTACCAGGTTTTTTGCTTTTAATACATACATATCACAGTTAGATATTTAAAAAAAATTCATTGTTGCAGAAATATTTTGAGAAAACTCTGTTAACTCTCCAGATTTAGTTCTGTTCAAATTGTCCTCGTACTTAGTCACCATTGTTGTGGTCTTCCTTAGCTGAATGGGAACTTGGTTCCTTAGTAACCATCACAAGGCACAGAGGGAAAAAAAGGAATATGTAGGGGGAAGGGAGAGTGGGGAAACGGTATGTCCAAGACAAGGATGCTGCTGCTTTTCCCAGTCATTGTGCGGGGGAGTGGTTGGCCGCTGTTGAGCGGTAAGCTGCCTTCTCATCATCCTGGGCGGGCTGGGAAAGGTAAGCTCAGAGCAGCACATTGACTGAATTCTGAAGCAGGCATGGGAAGTACAGAAATCAGCAGTACATTGCCTCTGCCCCCAGAAAGGCCCTCTAAGAGGTAAAGTAAACACCCAAACCTATTGGATTAGAGTGAAGCCAGTGGACTTAAACATTGTGTAAGGAGTGATGGCGTCCCACAGATATACTTACTTGCCTTCATGACCCTATTATTTATATGGCTTGGGCAATAGTGGGGGGATTAGGACCTACAAATTGGGTTTCCACATTCAATTTGTCACTCACTCTCTGGTCACCTTGGGTGAACTTGGAGCCTTCAGCAATGAAATGGGGTTAGCTCTTGCCAGGCTGTTAGGAGGATTGACTAGCATAAGATCACATCTAAAGAGCTTTGAGCTACTTAGAGTTGGCATAGTACCAGTGTTGCTGGTTCCCACACAGGATGTGGGTGGCTACTGCCTCTTGTTTATGATCACTTCCTTTGCCAGCCCTGGGCCCCCTGATTCAGCTCTGATGGGCACTGAGGCATAAAGGCCAGTGTGATAGCACACTTTACCTGCAGTAAACTCACTGAGCTCCCTTGTTGGCTTGAGCGTGCTTTCCTCTCAGCTAGAGGTTAACTTTCCTAAGCTCTGGTTCTGTCTGCTGGACAGGTTTTGCCTCCCGCTGTGACTTCCTCACTTTGCTTGGTTGAGCGCTCCTCTCCATTTATGGGGAGCCAGGAGAGTAACTTGAGGAAATTGTTTTTTCCTAGAGAACCGGCAGGTGGGTTTTTCAATGAAAGGAGTAGGTTTTAAGCTTCCTGTCGTTAACCAGAAATTTACAGACTGCATCTACAGGTCATAACTGTGTACCAGATTTCATTAGGTACTTCTCTCATGTTTTCAGAGGGCCTTAATGTCAGCTCACATCCCCTGTTCTGGTAAGATCTGCATTTTGCAAGCCAGAAAAACAGATGGGGAGGAAGTAACTTGTGCAAGGCTACCTGACAGTTCCACAAGTGAGCTGCACCTGGAATGCAAATCTGCTCATGGTCTTTGCTCTCGTTCTTTTGTTTACCCTCAATGCCCTAGCAGTAGTTTCTAGGGAAGGAGGTGTATGGAATAAGCAAAACTGTGGACAGATACCAGCTGTAGATTTTTATTTAGCCAGTGGGCAAAATGAAAAGACAAGAGCATGCTTTGCAGCGTGAGATCTAGTTTCTCTTTCTAGGAAAGAAAGGACATATAAAAGCTGTCTTCTTAGGAACAGGTTTGGTTCTGACAGATTTTTTGTAACTCCCAGGTGACACCAGGAGGCCAGTGGGTACCACACCTACATAAAGCTAAGAGGACACTAGAGGTGTTGATGAAGATGTTGTTTTGGATGCAGCCACATACATGTGTGCTGTTGTGTTATCTTATCATCGCTTGCTGTTTTTGGTGGTGGTGGTGATTACTGCTTTTCATTTCCATTGTTGTTGCTTGCCTCTTCTTAATTAGCTCCATATTATGCATCCTAGTCTGGGATGAGCGGCTGGGGCCAGCGGGTGGCTGGTCTCCCAGGTTGTCCCTTTTCTGGTGCTCTGAGGGTCTAGTGGAAAAGGCCTGTGAGCTCAGATACCTCCCTTTGCCTGGAGGGAGCAGCAGGTGAAGAGGATCTAGTTAAGGGGTTTGTGGCTTAAATGGTGCTGGGGTTAGGAGGCTCACAGTTCTGACTACTCTGGCAAAACCTGAAGGAGTACCTAGGAGGAACCTTTTGAGAAGTTAGAATTCTAAGCAGAATGAAACTCCTTAAACATAAGTGTTTGTCTTATATAGTCTTAGGCTAATAGATTCTTAGAGGCATTAAAACAATTTTTGACCAGGTTTCAAGACAGCTCTTAGTAATAGTGTGCCCTGCTGGTTAGAGCACATTTCTAGAATGTTACTGGCCAGAAGAGACGGAACAGCGTGGTTAGGGTCTGGAAAGTGTCTCTTCTTGGCCAGATGAGGAAGGTGGGGAGATCTAGTATGGAGGAAGGGAAGACATGATAGGAACAGTTGGGAAGAAAATAGTGGACATTAATCCAAGGGACAGAACCAGGGACAGTAGGCAGAAATTATAGGGAGAGCAGTTTGGGGTCAGTGTCAAGAAAAAACTCGATGGCAGTTTGAGGGCAGTCTGCCAGTGGAGTGGACGTGTGATGTCCTTTCACTCGGAGCGTTCAAGTGAGGCTAAATGGATGGCGAGTGGCAGCTGATTCCATCCTGGTGGTGGGCAGAATTAATGCACTCTTGTCCTAGAGTTGAAATCTATTTGTATTGTTTCTCTGCCTGACAAAGTCATTGTTAGAGAGCAGGCTTTTGTAATGCTGTTGTGCAAGACAGATTTCTGGGGGAGATGGGAATACATTGTGGACATGGTCTGTGCTGGGAAGAGGCCCATGCTGTGCAAATCCCTGGGACATCTCTGTGGATGTGATGGCACCTTTCTCTTCCCACAGGCCAGTGGCCATGTGTCTCAGGACCAAGAGGAACCCGTCTTCCTGGAGAGCACAGCCAGAGCACCTGCTGAGGATGAGACCCAGGTGGGCTTCTGCTCGGGTCTGGGCCTTCGCCTCTGCTCTCTCACTGGTGTTCTCAGACTTGATTAGGAGCCTCTCAGCGGACTCAGAAGTGGACAGAGAAGAATCAGTTTGATGAGAGTTCCTCTGAAATTCTGTTTTCAGGGATGGAGTTTAATTTTGGTGTTCCAGAGTAACCTTTGAAGTTTCAGTGTGAGTGTGGAGTTGTGAGATCACAGTGGAGACTGGGGAGCCTCATGGCCCAGCTAGTACCAGTCTCTTCATTTTGACAGCTGCCAGAGAGCAGCCTCCTGGTGCTGCTGTGCAAATCTCGGTGTTCTTTCCTTCTGCTTCTAGTGCACAGTGGCCAATGTCAGGGGAAGCAGGTCAGATAATCAGGAGGAGAGAGGAGAGGGAGGGGGTTCAGACCTCAGCTGTGGCGGGGCCAGTCCAGAGAGCACAGCCATCAGGGCCACGGAGCTCTGGTCGAGGCTGCCTACAGGAGCGCTTGCCAGGGCTGTCTGCCTCTTCCGTGGAAAAGCAGGACTTTCTCTGGGGAGAGACAAAGAAAGACCAACACTGTGCTTGGTGGTTTCTTGTGCTGCCACATGTAATCTTCACAAGAACCTGTGTGCAGGACTGCCGTCTTGCCTTTATGGAAGGGCAGACAGGCTCAGAGAGGTGAGCCACTTGCCCGCTACTATTTAGCATTAATCAATGGAGGAGTCAGGATTCAAAATCAACCAGTTTGATTCGAACTGGCGCTCCTTCTACTCTGTCACACTGATTGGCTGGTTTGTGGCTGGCTGTGCCTGAGCACAGAACTGTGGGTGAGGAAGAGGCTGGTCTGTGTTGCAATGCAAAGCACTACGCCAGGTACTCTTCCTGCCTCTGTTCCTACTCTTCTTGAGGTCAGTCACCAAAAGTAGGGTGTGCCGAGTACTCTGGGGTCCTTGGAGAGAGCTTGGGGAGGTAAGAGCTGAGTCCACCGATCTCATCTTTGTCTTTGCAGTCCGTCGACTCAGAGGACAGCTTTGTCCCGGGCCGGAGGGCCTCTCTGTCTGACTTGACTGACCTAGAGGACATTGAAGGTCTGACTGTGCGGCAGCTGAAAGAGATTCTGGCTCGCAACTTCGTCAACTACAAGGGCTGCTGTGAGAAGTGGGAGCTGATGGAGAGGGTGACGCGGCTGTACAAGGATCAGAAAGGACTCCAGCACCTGGGTGAGGGGCTGTCTGGGTGGCAGCTGCACAGAGTTCTGGAGTGCTTGCTGTCACTCTAAAGCATGACAGCATCAACCTGACTAAATTTCCATGCTTTTAGCCAAGGAAGGAGTCACCTTACACATTTGCACCATCTAATAATAGCTGTCATTTGGAGATGAGTGCCAGGACTGGGTTAGGCCTCATATACATTTCCTTAATCCTCAGAGCAGCCTATGAAATAGGCATTATTAGCATCCCCCTTTTATTGTAGAGCCCAGATTTGAACTGAGGATTTCCTGGTGTAAGCCCATGGCCTTTCCCACCATATGTCACCCCTGCTGTACTCACTACCACCTCCAACAATACTTAGTCCAAACACTTGGGAGATAAGGAAGTGAATCTTTGCACACATGATGCAAGGAGAATATAACTGTTCGGCCTGCACTTGGCCTCTCCAAAGAAGTCTATCTCATCTTCATCGCCAAAGAAGTCTCTGTGGTGTCACTTTCAGGCAATGCCTAGTAAAACGTCCAGTCTGTGGTCAAATGAGTTTGGGAAGAAATACTTGATATTATGTCCCCCTGTTACTGATTCATGGTAGATACTATAATAGTAAAGGCAGACAAGTCCTACAGAAGAGAAATATGTTTAGGTGTTTTAAACTCTGCATTTCCTGAAAGGATTTTACGCAGAAAAACTCCCCGCCCCTCCCCCGGTGATTGAGCTCGTGCAGATGGCCTTTTGAGTCCTCGCATGCTAGCAGTGGCTCAAGTCAGGTTTCAGGCTCTCCTATCCTACTAGCTCAGATTCATCCGAGTTAGGAGACATCTGACTAGTCCCCTGATCACAGACTCTCTTCCCTTTGGGACTGTCCCCAGAGTTTCCCTGGAGTTATGAGGACCTGGGGAATAGGTGAGATGGCTCCACCTGGGAACTTTATCCAGACTTCCTGGCTGACTGGAACAGACTGTTCCTTCTTTCTTGATTTTAATGCTGTCTTCAAAAGCGATAGAAAAGGAGATTCTGCTTATGTAGTAGCCTTCCTACATGGCAGTTTTGTTCATGCAGACCAGTGGAATCCTTTTCTTAGACTAGACCAGACACACCAGCAGGAGCTGTGTGTGAGTTCTCAGTGTAGAATGAGTGAGGGTCCTGGCCAGCCTGGTTGCTGGCAGGGAAACAGTCAGAGTTCAGAAATGAAGTCAGGTGGCTAGAGACTTTGCTCGTGCCTCACATATTCAGACATCTTCTTTCTCTTTCCTTTTCAGTGTGCAGTGCTGAAGACCAAAACGGTACGTAGCTGTTTCTGTTTGGGAATGGGCCTAGGCTCTTAGCACTCTGTCCTTCCCCTCCTTCATCCCTGATTCCTCTTTATAGTCGAAGAATTGTATCTCAGCATCCAAAGAGAGGGTGTGGGGGAAATTCACTGAGAACCAGGGCTTCTGAGCATCCTTAGAGATGCCTACTCTTCCCTCTCAGGGAAGCATACCTAGGGGCAGACTGACTTGCACATCTCTGGGTTGCCAGAACTCAGAAGCCAGCATTTGTAAAATATTTAACAAAGTGCATGGTGGCATGCATCACATTGGGTTCATTTTTCATACTCCTGGTGCTAAGGCACTCCTTCTCCTACAGTTTTATTCACTTCTGGTCTGAGTGGGGAGGGTATGTGTGCATCTTCAGGGAAATCACCTGGGATATTTAACAGCTTCTGGTACCAAGCAAAAAGAGAGGGTAGTGGGACCAGCTCAGTGGCATAATGGTTAAGTTTGCATGCTCCGCTTCGGTGGCCTGGGGTTTGGATCCTGGGCGTGGACCTAGCACCGCTCATCAAGCCATGCTGTGGCAGTATCCCACATAAAGTAGAGGAAGACTGGCATGGATGTTAGCTCTGCGTCAGTCTTCTTCAGCAAAAAGAGGAAGATTGGCAACAGATGTTAGCTCAGGGCCAACCTTCCTCTCCCACACACACAAAAAAGAGAGGGTGGTGACCTGAGAGAGAGAGCCTTGTTTGTACACGGCTAGGCAGTGGTTAGAGCTGCTCTGGGGACAGATCGGGAAAGGTGCCACATATGGTGCTCCCTGGGCACTAAGATGCATATCCCACCTCAGCTGCCACACGCCTACCTGTATGTTAAAGACCACCACTGGGCCTTTGGGTACCCCTAGAACACACTGCAAGAATCTGAGTGGATCTGGGCATCATTCTAAAATATGCTGTACCTTTTTGAAAGCATCGAGGCTCTATGGTTGTGAGCTCTTCCCCACGAGAGAACGTTCTCAGAGTAGTGTAGGGGCCTGCAAAGCATTTTAAAACTCTTTTTTTTTTTTTTTTTTAAGATTGGCACCTGAGCTAACATCTGTTGCCAATCTTTTTTTTTCCCCTTCTTCTCCCCAAAGCCCCCCAATATATAGTTGTATCTTCTAGTTGTAGGTCCTTCTGGTTGTGCTATGTGGGATGCTGCCCCAGCATGGCCTGATGAGCAGTACCACGTCCGCGCCCAGGATCCTAACTGGCAAAACCCTGGGCCACTGAAGCGGAGCGTGTGAACTTAACCACTTGGCCACGGGGCCAGCCCCTAAAACTTTCTCAGAAGACTCTCCAAATTTATTTAGTTAAACAGCCTTTTGCTTAGAATGGGGCAGAGTCCTCTAGCTGATAAATTCTCAAGAGCTGAGCTCTTCTCAGTTCCCCCAAGCCTTTTGGAGTTCTAGACCCATCCCTTACCTGATGCCAGGATCAGGCTAATCCACTTGGTGTCTTCCTTTCTTTTTTCTGATCCCCTGGGAGAATGCCGGCAAATGAGTTGATGAGTTTATTGTTATTCCTGAGAGAAATAATCAGTAATGAATTTTCTAAAGTACTCCAGCTCATCTTAGGTATTTGTATAGTTTAGTCCTTTGCAAACCTTCCCTGTTAGGGCAGCAGCTCCTCAAAGGGGTAAGTGGGTTTCACTACCTTTCACAGGTGTCTTTCAGCCCTACTTAGGGCTGCCTGGCTGAGGCTATCATTTAAAACATGCTGGGGATGGCTGGGGTTTTGGACATGAAGGTTTTTCTTGTTTGTTCAGCTAAACTAGGAGGATCCTAGCTGTGCCCAGTGTATCTCACCACTCGCCCAAGCCAGTTAGCTGGCATGGAGAACTCCGGCACTGAGCACTTAATACCATCATGACAGTCCCTGCCCTCAGGCCACGTGCCCACAAGGCCCTCTGGGCACATTTGAATCCTGGCTCCTCTCCTTAGCTGTTGTGTGCCTTTGGGCAAGCACTTAATTCTTTGGCCTCAGTTGCCTCATCTATGAAATGAGTAAAAAGAATACCTACTTCATAGTTTTTGTAAAGATTCAATGAGTTAAAACATGCAGAGCTCTTAGGACCCTGCCTGGCACCTGTACGCATTTGGTAAACGTGAGCTGTTATTATTTCCCTGGAGACGGTTCATTTATCAGACAGGTGGAGAACACCTACCACGTGACTGGTATTTTAGGGATTCACAGATGAATATCTGACCTCAGAACACATAGCAAATGCTAAATATATCACTATAGAAATGGAATGTGTTGAATTAAGGAGCTCAAATAGAGTAGTGGGGGAGATAAGTTGGCAAACTCAAAAATTCTAGTCCAGTGCGATAAGCACTCATGGGGGTATGAATCATTTCTGCGGGGGCAGCACAGAAGAGGGAGCTGTAGTCTCTGCTGGGCGCTTCTGCCAAGAAGTCTTCTCAGAGGAAGCCTGGTGTAGTTTATGGGGTAGGGTAGCACAGGGGGCCCCCATGATCCCTGGCTTTATTAAATTGGGGTTTGTTTACAGATAAGCTTTGTGATCCTTAATGAACCATTCATTACAGCTCCATTTCTATCTAAACTTTTCTGAACCAGTTTTATCTTTTCAGCATGTTCTGCCTCAGGGGATAATGAGTCCCTAAGTGCCTCTCACTCACTATATTACAGCTTCACTTGTCTGAAAGTTACTTCTTTTAAGCTTTGAGGACTTTGCCTTAACTAGTTCTCATGTTCTAGGATGTATTTCATCTATACTCTACTCTTCAGATCTACAGCCTGACCTCTAGGGGTGCAGCTTCAATAAGCACTTGGACGTAGTTACTAGGGAAATGTTTTCTTGGAGCTCTAGCTGAGGGAAGCATGTGGATTTGGGGGTTTGTGCCTGTTCTCTCCCCCTCTATCTCCCCACTGCCCCATATGCTTAGACAATCTCCTTACTTTCTCCTTTGCCCCTTTTCTGCCCTGTGTTTGTACAGGGGGAGCAGTGCCGTCCGGCCTGGAGGAGAACCTGTGTAGGATCTGCATGGACTCGCCCATTGACTGTGTCCTGCTGGAGTGTGGCCACATGGTAACCTGTACGAAGTGTGGCAAGCGCATGAATGAGTGTCCCATCTGCCGGCAGTACGTGATCCGAGCGGTGCACGTCTTCCGATCCTGAGGACTTGTACCGACTTCGTCAGTGCCTTATAGGGACATAGCTGAGGTGTCTGGGCTCAGGGTTGGCCAGCTTGCAGAGGGGCAGGCTAACAAGAAAATTTGCAGTGTTCCCAAGACCAGAGCAAACAAAGATGCTATGTCACCTCTGGGCATGCCTCTCTTGCCATGGAGATGCACCTCTTGGCTGGGAGAGCCCGGGGCCAGTGGGAACTGGTACAGATTGCATGGGCAAGCCCGTTTCAATGATCTTGGGGTGATGATGGTAGTTGAAGAAGAGAAGACTTTCCAGAACTTGGACCATATCTTCCTCCCTTCCTCCCTTCCTCCGAGAATCTAAACTCAGTTTCAGCCTTCCTCCTGTACCCTACCCATCCCCTGAACTGCTTGCCTCTGTGTTTCACCAATCAGAAGTCCTGGTAGAAATGGTTCTCTTCCTCCCCTCCCCAGCACATTTGGATTTATTTCTGGTCTCTCTGGCTTTTTGTGCATTAACCTCCCTTTGCTGAAGTGTCTTGCTACATTGCCTAAAATCCATTTGTTTCTTCAGACCAAAAAAATATTAGCTTACCAGACCAATAGTGATCTTCCTTAGGACAGAATTTGGACCAGTAAATGTCTCTCTGGTGAGAAATGAAACACAAATGCTATTGAAAAATTTCATCGTTAAGAGTTCCTTCCTTGAGTGCTGGGATTAGAAGCTATCGGTTTCCTGACCTGAACTTGGGAGCCAACAAAAGCCTCTGGCTCCCCAGCTGCTGGGAAATTCTAGTTTCCATGTGTGAGAGAGGATGCGTGGATATCTCTGCCGCTTCTTTAGGGGCCTCACTTTGTGCCATCATTAGTTTTAGCTTATGAGAAAAGGGGAAGTGGTGGGTGGAAGCAGTAGCTTTCTGTTTAACTTTGACTTCTCCAATGGACAGGAGTCTTAAACCACTTTCCCTGAGAATGAAGTCCCTCTCTTTTCCATGGAAGTTTTAAACATGCTCGCATTGAAGGTATAGAGACTTAGGCAATGAGCCTTGCTTTTCTCTAGCCAAACTTCTCATGAAGTTCCTGGAGACCAAACATGTACGACAGAGCAGCTAAGAGGTATTAGAAGGTACTTGGATTCAGCTCTTGAGCAGATAGCTGGAAGTCTTAATTTCCCGGGGTGGGGAGGACTCCCTACTCCCATTTCCTTTCTCAGCCTACTGATTGGGGGCACGTCAGGAAGAATTCTCTAGGCCCTTTAGCAAGGACCATCAATGAGTTGCTGATGTTTTTGACCTCTCTTAGGGTCTTTACACCACTGGAAGAGCCAAAGGGCTTAAAAGTTTGCTGGAGAAGCTTAACCAAGCACAAACCTACATGGCTATCAGAAGAGCTGTGTGTGCTGCCATTACCAATGGGTGAACTATGCAAACCCTAAACACCTGAGGGCCTTGGCAGAGTGACCCCCGCCCCCCATACATCTAAGATCTCTCAGACTAGAAGAACCAATCACGACTTTGGAAAGCACTGGGAAACCTCTAAGGGGATCTGTTTATCGGTACACACATTCTTATGCTTTCTCTCCATCATCAACCACTAATCCCCCTTAGAGGAATGGAATAATTTCATAAAGTAGTTGTCAGCTGAACACTAGGCCGCTTACCTCAACATTATACCCAGTCCTGGATGATCTGATTCTGGGCCACAGCCTTTGTAGGAATTGGGGGAAACGAGATTTCCCTGTGAAGATACCATGTTTTGCCTTTCTGCTGGACAGTAAATACTATAGTGTACAATGCCTACCCGTTTAGCAAAGGGTTCAGCTACTCCTTGGTTCCACTGTGAAACAGGTCAATATATATGCAAGTCAGTTAAGATCTAACCATAACTTCAGGGTAGAAGCTGGCTCTCTCCTTACTTAAAACTTGCTTTCTCTGCTGAGGCTTCACCTCTCCCTACCTCCCAATTTCTCTCCTAGATATGAGTTAAAAAATAGTATCCTGATGGTTGGTTAGTAACATGAGTAAGAATTAGAACTGATGTCATTTACTGATTTTAGAGAAAGAACTTGCCCTTAAGTATTCTAACCTTTTGGTGAAGGTTTCCACTTAGGAAAAAAGGTGTCAAACAACCCTGTTGTTTTTTGTTTTTTTTTGGTTTTGTATCTTCTTTATTATTACACCAAATAAAAGCTGGGAATTCCAAGGTCCCATTTCAGTTACTGTCTAACCTTATAGAAAATTTGATTTTTATCCTTGAATTCTCCCTTCTGCCCCTCATGGATCCTTGGTCTTAATTATCATGGAAACATCTAATTCTCCCAATTATTCCATGGCTTTTGCTGTGATTGTTCGGAGATTTCAGTTGAGACTTGTTTTAAAAGACCTGGAGAGCTGACTGGTTCATAATACATTGGAATAGTTGGATCCAAACTAATAAGAATAAGCTGTACAGAAATCAGTGCTCAATATATGTTGTATAAATTTGTTGAAATCTTTTGGATGTGAATGTGTTACTTCAAGTGGCTTATATTAAGATTCTTTCAGACTTACTTGGGTGTTAAAGCAAACCCAAATGTGTATTTTTTGTTACAGAGCTCTGCTTTATAATTTTGTAATAAAGTTTCAATATAGATGCCTGTCCAATCTGGTGTGAAGATGCCAGAGGTCTGATAAACCACAGGCTGATCCCAGGCCATGAGCACACAGGCATGTTCTGAAGAGACTGCATTCTATCTGGAGATGCTTGGGCTATGCGGCCTTGATCCCTGTTCAACAGACAAGGAAACCGAAGCTTAGTGGTGGTGTGACTTGTTCAAGATCTCACAACTAGTATGTGGGAGAGGCCATGGAACAGCCTTAGAAGAGAGTGAGAGCTGAGTAGAGAAAGGACCAATCCTAAAACTAAATAGAAGCAGCACCAAGTGAGTTCAGACACTGATGCTGATTTGGTAGAGATGGGCCTTAAAGATGTGGGTGGAAGGGGATCTGAGGATAGCCAGTGTGCCTGCTAAGTCTTCAGGCGACCCTGGGAGATGGATGGTAGCTTTTGGATACAGCTGTGGTACTTGGAGTGCGGCTCAGAGGTTGGCCCATCCTCAGGGGCAGACTGCTGTGTGTGCACAGGCCTGTACACACCTTCCTGACCAGGTGCCCAGGGGAGGGGGCTCCTGAGACTGCAACCTTTGGGAAAACTAGGTTATGTGCAGATCTGTTGTGTGACTGAGGAAAGAGGAAGGAATCTTGCCCAAAGGGTGTAAAGGCTTGAGGCTGAGCCACAGCACTTTGTCCTCATTCTTCTGGGCCGCTGACCACATGAGGGCCCAGGATGACGTCTTGTTTGCTACCAGCCAGAAGCATGTAAACCAAGGCCCAAAGGAGGGCAGGCCTCCAACATTCTGGGGAGGTTTAAGATGATGCTGCTAAGGATCTGTGAAAAATACATGAAAGGATATGAAAATATATATACAGTATAATCTCAGCTGTGAAGAAAAATCGTGTGTCAGAAAGACTGGAAGGAAACAGACAAAACACCTTCAATAGTGAATTACCACCCGAGAAGGCAGGAAGGGCCAAAGGACCAAGCTCGGTACTGATATGATCCCCTCCAGCTGGCGGGGCCCCTTTACTGTGAGGGTGCACCCTGAGTGTAAGCGACCAGTAAAGGCAGGTGGGGCTGAGTCTAGGTCAGCCAGGCTGAAGGGCAGTGTCAGTGTCCTTTGGCAGAATCCTAAGGGGAGAGCCTTGTTCTGCTGCCCTGTCCAGCTGCTTGGCCTGAGGAGCCTGGAGAAGGGGGTGGAAATTTATGTAGGTCAGTGCTGAAAGGAGGAGCAGCTTTTGTCACCACAGAGCATAGAATAAAAGAGTGTCTTATTCTTGATACTGAAGCCAGACTGAATGGTGCCTATTCAAAAACAGCAAATGGCCTGGGCTAGCATCAAGGCAGTACCTCCCCCTCCTGCCCCTTCCTCCCAACACATTTTAACCAGCAGGTGGAAACCCAGGCAGCCAGGTTAAAGATGGCTTCCCAGCTGACTGGCAAGCAGCCTCCCAGCAGAGTATGACCTTAGCTGACCACACTGGAGGAGAGCTGGGGGGAGGCAGTGGTCCTCAATCTTACAGGCCCAGATACTCAAGTATGTTCCAGAGGTTGAATCACGTTAACCTAACTCACAGGGGAAGGACAAACAAACAAGCCTGCTAATTTGTTGATAATAAGAGAAAAGAGAACCTCACCCTCGGGAGTCAGCAGAACTGAGAACACGGAAGTCAGTCTATAACCAGACGGCAACCTGACGAGGCTGCACTCAGACCAGAATGTGAGCTGTACCGTGCAGACGTGAGGCTGTAGAAGTGGTCTGACAGTTCTGACATTAATGGCCAGCACGCCCCAACCCTGGGTAGGGTCTGGACATGCATGCCAATGTTGATTTTCCTAGTAGATAGCTGTGCGCCAACCTCTGTGCTAAGTGCTTCATATAATGGACCTTGAGTGCATTTACTCTTTACAGCAACCCTGTGATTTAGGCACAATTCCTATCCCCGTTCCTCTTGGAGGAATGGAAGCTCAGATGTTAACTTGCCTGAGGTTACAGCTGTTAAGTTTCGGGGCTTGGATTTGAACCAGGTCTGTTTACACCCACACTGTCCAATGTCACATGTGACCATTTAGAGTCGAATTAAAATGAAAACTCCCTTTTCTCAGTTGTTAGCCACCTTTCAAGTGCTCAGCAGCTGAATGTGGTTGTCTCCTATCAGCCAGCGGAGATTTACATTGCCACAAAGAGTTCTGTGGACCAGCACTCATCTATACTCAACTGCTTTTTATTCAAATAGATCGGCCTTGGCGATCTGTTACAAAGAACAGGAGCCGTTCTTTGTAAGCAGCCTGTGTAGATTTGTTCTCAGGTGGTTTTTCTCTTAAAGAGCAGTCTTGTTTCTGATTTTGGGGAGGCAGAGCCTCCTGGAGCCCCATATCCCCCAGAGGAATAGCCCAAACAACCTCCCTTTTCTTCATAAAGGCCCCATTTTTCCTACCTGATCCTGGGTCCCTCCCTTCAAACCGGGGCCCATACTCTGCAATAGGAGAACACAGAGAATTAAGTCATAAAATTAATTTTTTCTTCTTTCAAATGAGGCTTCATTCCTGGCAAAACAAGCCAGGCTGAATACAAGTTTTGCCAAATAGCATTTCTGAGGGCAGCCTTTTAAATACAACTTTAAAATGAGCCTGGAAGCAAAAGGGGCAGCAGGCAAGGAGGGGAGAAGACTGCCACCAGGACTGGCTTTGTGGACAGCGCGTCAACAGCTAGAATTTCACTCCTTAGTTGCTCGGGAAATTACAGGGGGTGTACAGGGGGGAAAGGACAGAGATAACTGCAAGATATTTTATTTATTAAAAAAAAAAAAAAGCTTTTTTAAAGACGACAAAACCAGCACCCAGATCTGAAAGACCTATGTAAACCAGCAAGAGAAACTGATGTCACTGGTGGCACCCATGGCAACTAACCCCTGGTCGGGAAGAGACCATGTGCGGTTGGTGGGTTTTGGAAGATGCACAGCTTGGAGAAGCAAGCCCGTGCCCGCCCTGTGCTGCCCCTGGCCTGCGTGTCCCAGCCAAAGCCCAGTCCAGTGGTGTGGTGGGGAAGAGGATGGCGTGAGGGAGAGGGAAGCCAGCAGGCCTAGCAGGGAGCTACTAGTCTCCGTTTCCGGATACATGCCCAAATCCACTCTGGGGAGACCTGCTGGGCCTCAGGGTTCTTGTCCCTGCTACCCAGCACATGTGTGGCTGAAGCCATGTCAAATTCCTGCACCACGTCCCCATCGAATGCCACAAAGTAGCGTCTGAGACGGCTGAAGTCTGGTGTGGAGGGCGGCAGGTAGAGCCGCACCCCAGTGAAGATGTCCAGCAGCACCTGCAAATGCACAGGGGTCAGAAGTGGGGCCGGACCTGTGCCGGGGGAAGATGGGTCTCCATCCACACGAGTCCAGGACACAGAACACAGAGGTTAGAACAGGAGGCAGAGACAGAGGGAGCCTAGCGGTCAGGACACAAGCAGAGTTTACTGGAGAAAAGGCACAGGCATCAAGACCCCCATCCTCCACCCACTCCAGATTATGCAGGACTGACATGTCGCTCCATCCCTGCCTAGAGGAAAAGGAGGGAGCAAGGGTAGGTCCCAACACTGGGGACCTGGAGAAGGGAAAAGTATGTGTCTCTAAGAACCATCCAGTGGCTGGTGGGCAGGGCCAGTGGCTCTCAGATTCAGTGATGTTGCTGGATCAAGCGGTCTCCCGTGCACAACTAGCTGGCCTGGGGGAGCTGAGAGCCCCGCTCAGTACTGTGGAGGGATTCAAGGGCTTTAGAGGGAAGATGGGTGAGGTGCCACAGGTCTGCTGGGGACTGGGTTCAGGGCCTGCGCTACGAGACTTCTGTGCTTACTCTTGGCGGGGGGTGGGGTGTGGGGTGGTGCAGTCACACTGTACGGTGATCGAATGTTTGTCTATCTGCCCTTTGGGTCATCAGCTCCTCCCAGGGCGGAGCCTAGGTACTGGCCTCAGGAGGTGTTTGCTAGCTGTTGTCAAACCAAAGACTGACAAAGGAGTACAAAAGGGAAAAGGGTCCTTAGGTGGGAGGACAGTCACCAAGCCAGTGCCCTCTCCCCATCCTGCCTGGCTGGCCCTGCTCTCTCCCGGTGCACAAACTCACACTGCTGCACTCCCACACCCAGACTGGGCTTTCTCCCCTTTAATGTAATTTGTGACTTGGGACCAACAGCTGGGTGGGTCCCTGCAGCCTCTCTTGGCTAGGCTGGGCTGTTCTATCGCCTGCCTGCTGGCACAGCTCTCCTTCCTCTCTGCTCGCTGGCTGGCGGCCTCTGCAAGGCAACAAGAAGGCACCGGGTGGAGCAGTGGCACTGCTGGCCCTGCCCATGACGGAGGAGCAGCTGCAGGTGGGGAGGGGATTTGGCCATTAGTCCCGAAAACACCTTTCTTCATCTCAAAGTTCATGTGCGGAGGGTTGGGAACGTGAGGCCCTGGGCCAAAACAGCCCCTGGTGCCTGCCATTCTTGCCCTCACCTTTGTTTGGCATGGGGTCTCATCAGGAGCCTTCCGCTTCTCCCCCGTTTTCATGGGAGAAGACTCTGTGACCAGCTTCTGTCCCCCTTTCACAGGGGATGGCTTTGCAGTGGGCTTGCTGCCTACAGGAGAGAGCTCAGGATCAGAACTAAGAAGAGGGTAAGGGGAGCTGATAATGGTCCCTGAATTCAGGGCAGCAAAGAGAAGGACCAGGCCCGTCCTCTGCTGTGAGCATGGGTGAGATGGGAGGGAAGAACTGCAAGCTAAGCCCCTGAGCTCAGAGGTGGCTTGTCCTCGGATCAGTTGGCTCTCCCAGGTGCTGTCATTTACTGAGCAGATGGAGGGTGCCCAGCAGAAGGGCTTCTGGCCCATGGCTGGACACACAGTAGGAATGCAGTGAGCGTCAGCTGCGGTGGACAGAACCACATATCTCAGAGCTGGAGAGGGAGACTGGGCCCCTGTCCTTCCCTCTCTGCCCTCACACCACCCTCTCCATCACCCCAGCCCCTCCTTTCTCCTTACCGCCTTTGCTGTTGGGGCTACTCAGCTTCCCTCCCGCCTTCTTGGCACTAGTGGAGGGCTGCTTGGGGGAGGCTCTGGGGGCCTTGCACGACACAGCAGGCCCCGAGGTGCCCTCATTCTCTCCGTTGCTGCCCCCTGTGGTGGAGCTCCCCTCATCTCCGGCCACTACAGTGAAGTCCGCCTTCTCCTTGGACAGCTGGTACAGTTCCTGAGGGGGAGGGAGAAGGGCAGGTGGTATCATTCCAGCCCTTGGCCTCAGAGGTGCTCTGTGTGGTGTGTTTCAGCACGTGGCTGGGGAACAAAGGGGAGAAACACAAACAGCAGGGAAAAGCAGCTGGCTTCCTTGGTGCTTTTCTAAACTTTGGCCCTGTTTCTTGAGTAATTAGTGCAAATCACTGTTCTCCGTGCTCCAGTTCTTATCAGCAACACAGAGACTACAGCCTGGGGCCAGGCCCTCAGCAGTGCCCAGGCTGCTCCGTGGGCCTGATAAAGGCAGGGCTCTCGACTTGGCACTGTGGGCGGAGGCCTAGTGCTGCTGCCCCTGGCCCTCCAACAGTTTGGTCTCCCTTCCTGCCTTGCCCTGTCTCGGTGGAATGGGAGAAAGAAGACACAGGAGGTGAGAAGAGGCCAGACGCTCAAGGTTCCAAGGCTGGGACCGTGGGGTAGAGGATACACATGCCACCTAAGAGCCAGCACCTTGAGCTGGGGGAGGTTAGTGGCAGATTTCCAGTCCTTATCTTCACGGATTCGGGTGCAGCGAGGGAATCGGATGGAGATCCCATCGGCGGTGTGAGCCTCAGATTTGGAGAACTCGGCCCCTGTGATCTCCCACACGGCAGCTTTCTGTCAGGAGTAAGTCAGGCCACTCACTGGTTGAGAAGAAAAAAACACCTTCCAACCAGCTAGAGGCAATACAGAGCACTTAAAACCACAAAAGCACTGGCTCACAGGTGGAGACGGGTTCTAGTCCCACTGTTGCTGCTGAGGCTGTGTGACTTTAGGGAAGTCCTGTCTCTTCTCTGGGCCTCGCTTTCTCTGTCAGTGCAAGAAGGGACTAGGCCTTCTTGGTCACTTCTAGAGCAGGCTCTCTGTGACTAGGGGATGGGTAATCTCTGCCTCGCGCTATTGAGGATGATTTCTCAGTGTTGACTGGCCACCCCCGCACCTGTCATCACTTGGCTGAACAGTCCAGAACCCCATCCCTGGGTGGACTGTCAGTTAGGCTGAGAAGGCATCTCTGTATCACTAGAGAATGTGCACGCTCATTCTGTGGGCTGGAGGACCCAGGCTACAGGGCTGATACCTTTGGGTCTGGGACGATGAAGTCAGGATAGTAGATCTTATTGATTTTCAGCCAGCTGGGTATCTTGCTGGGATCCTGGAGGAGAGAAGATGTTATCCTGGACTGTTCCCAAGCCAAAACAAGACTTACACCCCCTCTTGGTCACGGGCTTGTGGGAAGAGGTGACTTATCACAAAAGGCTGACCCTCACCCGATGGGAGCCTCCCTGCCCAGACAGGGTGTGGCCTAGAGGGCACGCAGGCCAGTTTCCACAAGGTGGGGACTTAGAGACTTTGAAGGCCTAACACTGCTCCCATGGCCAAGCAGCGGCTCGCCTTTCTGTGGAGACAGACAAACGATACCTGCAGTCCCCAGTGCAGCCCCTCAGTAGCGATGGCCGGTCCAGAGGCCGGGGCCAGCTGGGACCCTTCCTCACCTTGCTGATCTTCACCATGTCCAGTTCCTTCTGCAGGCGGGCAAGCGTTGCATCATCATGGCCTCCTGAACACTTGGTGACTGTGCACCACTTCTGGCTGCTTGGGTCGTAGCAGCCCATGAGGAAGATGGACATCATGCCACCTAGGAGCGGGGAAGGGCTAAGTTGTGGGTGGAGGGAGCCATCTCTGCCAGCCCCACAGGCCCAGGGAGAGGCAACCTGCTGGAGAGGGAAGGGCCTGGGCCTTGGCATCAGAGCGCCAGGTCACCTCTGGGATGTACCTCTTCCTAGCTATACAAGTTTCACATGTAAGAGCCCCAGTTTCCTCCTCAGTAAACTAGGGATAATCAAACATAACTTGCTGGGCTCTGGTGAGAAGTAAAAGGAACTGGAATTGAATAGTGCCCGGCATGTAGCAGACTGCCCGACAGTTCTGGTTCCTCAGACCCCAGCTTCCCCTCCAGTCAGGAAATTCTGAGGTTCCCTGAGGAGAAAGCTGCCAGACCCCGGAGAAATACTTGGAGGTGAACTTCTTGGTGCCAGGCTAGAAGAGGGTATTCTTGCCTGACCTCTCCCTGCCCGAGTCTGTAGCTCTCAGGTGTCCCTGCCTGAGGTGACATGGGCCAGGTTGGGGCCCCTGAACCCAGAACTCTGGAAGTCATGACTGGCCATGCTGGCAGATCAAGCCAATAAAAAGGCCAGCCTGTACCTTGAGTGGAGCCTCTCAAAGAAAGACCATTCCAGGGGCCAGAGGCCTCCCTGACCTTTGCTCCCTTGCCCATAGAAGGCCCCAAGGACCACCAGGTCAGCTGTGTCAGCCATGGCCCCCTCGTTCAAATAGTCTTTCTTCACTTTCAGCCAATGCCGCTTTCCAGGCTCATATGTACCCTAAGGGGAAACAAGAGAGACGACGAACTAGAATGGAGACTCCATGAGGGTGGGAGTTACCTCTTAGCTGACACGCCAGTTCTGTTGCAGTGCCCCGCCCGCTCTGGGGAAGAGCCCTTGGACCCCAGGCACTAAGGGGCTAGACACGGACCCATCCTCTGGATCCAGAACAGACCTGTCCGAACCCCAGACAGGCACCCCTCAGCACCCACCCCAACCACCTTAGGCCGCCACTGCCATCTCCTGGCCAGGGCTGGAAAGGCTTGGGGAGAGCTTAGAGCTGGCAGGCGAAAGCCAAAGATGTGACCGAAAGCCAAAGATGTGACTGTTTACCTTCACGTCCTTCAGCACCAGCCCTTCCAACCCCTCTCGGATCACCCGGTTTATCATGTCGGCCAAGTCTGCAGCTTTCTGAGGGGTAACAGGAGAGATGTCGAGGTTGGTGTGAGACTAGAGAGTGTGCTGTGGGAGTGAGGTATGGGTTGTTTCTTTTGGCACACTAGTTAAGTACTCACTTGAATATAAGGAACAAAAGGCTTGCAAAACAGGGACCCTCCCAACCAGAGAGCCACTGTGGCTTTGAGACACAGGGAGCCACCCAGGAAGCTGTTTCACACCCCGCCCTCCTAGGTGGAGGTAGTGGGCCACCTACGCACATCAGCAGACTCATTCTCCCAGTCACACCTGGCCCAAGGGGTTGTCTGCCCTGCTTTCAGACCACCAGGATGCTGCCCAGGCGGGTGGGGTCTTTGCTCACCGTGACTCGCTTCATTTCTGAGAACATGATCCGGTTGGGAATTTCAACCATGTTATCATGAAGAAACTTCCGCCGCTCACACAGAGGCCTGGGGGACAGGACAGGAGAGCTGAGGTCAGGCCAGGATGCCCCCCTCATTAGAAGTTCTGAGGAGGGAAGAGACCCAATGATAAACTGCTGCTTCCTGAGGGTCTGCCGTGGTTTAAAGGCCTCGTGTCCTGCCAAGGGCTCCAAGGGCTGCACTGTGACCAAGGATGGACAACTGTGAGCTGTGGCGTAGAGCTACTTCATTGTTGTACTTCCTGTTTCTACTTCACCGAGCCCAGGAGAACTGGCCTCTGGCCCAAACAGACTGTATAAACTCTGGTCCCACTTGAAAAATGACTCTGAGTCTCTTGTTCATCCCCTGCACCCCTGCCTCACCCCAGGCCCAAGGTTGGCTGGTTCTTGGGTCAGCGGGCTGACAGGCTTCAGGACCTGAAGCCCAGATCCCAACTCCAACCCACAGCCATTCTTTCTCTCTTCTACTTCCTTCCCCTTGCACACTCGAGGAGGAGGGCTGCTGTGGGAGGCGTGGGGGCAGAGACACATTTCTAAGCACGGAGGGGCCAATACTGGTTCCTCGGGCCTCTGAATTTGGATGCAGCTGAGTCAAGACGCTAGTTCTCCCTGAAACAGTCCCGCCCACAGTGCCCCTCCAATCATGAGTTTCCTGTTGTCGGCCTCTTCCGAAAGCAAAAGCTCTCAGCTGAAAACCATCTGCCCGCCTCCTTGCGGGGACTGTTGGAGAAATCAACTGAAACCTTACTTTGCTCACAGTCTATTTCTCGTCAACAGTCCATTTTGCTGTAGCAGAGAAACTCCCCCGGGGGTTTGGGTTCTCTCTGAGGCCGAGGCTCTCAGGGATGGGGTCTAGTCCACACGTCAGCTCCTCTTAACACAGAACAGGGACTTAACTGCGGAGCAAGTGCGCTACGTCCCAGCCCCCTCCGCCGCTGCCCAGCTCCCTGGCACCAAGAGGCATATGCTCCAGCCCCTCCCCCTCCTTTCCAATGTGAACCCCCACCTCCCCAACCAAGAACCGAAAAGGGATTCCTCACCTGTCCATCAAGCTGACCTCATTGAAGTAAATACAATCAAAAACAAACAGGCAGACATTAGCATCCTGGAAGGCAGCTTTCTGGAAGGGAAAATGAGGCAGTAGGTAGATGAGGGACAAAAATAAGAGGGCATGAAAAATGGGGAGTACCAGTCCACCTCTGGAGACCCTCTGAAGCACCTGAAAGAAAAGTCCTATTTGTGCTTTGAAGCCCCTGGGCCGTAAGGGCACTTAGCAGATGGTCCTGAATGAAACCGACCCAATTATAAGTTAGTTCCCAAGACTAGCTCCTTTTTATGCAAGAAAACAAAAACAAAACACATCTAAACTCAGGACTAAGTTCAGAAACAGTTCAGAAATGAAAAATAAGCCCAACCCAAAGTAAGTGATACATTCCTCCCCATTCAGGCCGCTAGCACATACACATCCATGCACACGACACGCACAGTCATCCTTGCACATTTGGCCCTGAGTCAGTACCTTGTGCACTCCCAGAGTCCCAAAGGGCAGTGGTTTGCCTGTCTTGTTGTCAATCAGGAGCACCTCAGAGTCCAAGATCATGCTGTGGCCTCCAGGGAACGCCTGGGGGATGTAGTCCTTAAAGTGGGCCACCTGGAGACAGAAGGGCCACTCAGGTGAGGAAGGACCTAAAGCAGGGCCACCGACAGCAAAACCCAGGCCCCAGAAAGAACAGAGAACACCAACGTGTGGAAGCCCAGATCATGTGCAAAACATAGACCTTGTCAACTACCTAGACAAGAGGAATAGGGTAAGTTTCAGGACCTCTGTCCAGACCCAGGTAGCGGGTGGCTCATGCTGTGTCACTTTCTATGCGCTGCAGAGAAGGAGAGTTTGGAGGAAAAAGGAAGAAAGAGACAGAGAATCTGTAGGGGAGGAGGTGGAGCAGACAAACATGGAAGGGAGGGAGGAAAGGCAGGCAGGCAGAGATCTGTGGGGGAGCACAGACTGGTGGGATAAAATGTGGAAAGGAAAAAATGAACCCCCTCAGGAGCAGCAAGGAAACATGAGTCTTCTCTGAGTGGGAGCTCTGAACCCACAGCCATCTTCAGAATGAGTAAGAAAGGAGGTTTGGAACTGGATTTTTTCCTGATAAAGGCAGAGCCCTAGTCTGCAAGTTCCAGACAAGGAGAGGTCCCACTGTAACCCATGGCAGCCCCGGCCAAGTGATGCCAGCAATGAGGTCCAGAGAGCATGACTGGGGTCCAACCCCTGGGCAGGCACACAGTCCACCATCACCTGTGATGCTTGCAGTGGGACAGGAAAGGGCTGCACATCCATCCCACTCGACCGAACCAAAAGCACCAGGGAGACCAGGATGAACGAACCTCTGGGAAGGGAGGGCAGCAAAAGGGCTCTAATTCTGGAAAGCTGTGCTCAAACTTCTTCCTGGTAACAGGAGAGCTTCCCCAGCAGTTTTACTGTGCCCCACAGAGCAAGCGAGCCTGCACTAGTGCTCCAGGGGGTGGCCCTGCTTAGCTCTCCTCTGGAACCCTGGAAATAAAGGGCCTGACTGCACCATGCTCCAGCAGTAAGGCAAGGCTGAGGTAAGGATGGGAGCCATATACTACCTGCCCGGCCCCACTGGGGCCATCAGAGATGGAGTCTGAGCTGGGACAGAAGCAGCTGCAAGCACAGGAAGTCCATTGCCTCACAAGCTACCCAGGCCAGATGTTCCAGCTGCTGTTCCCTGAAGACCCCCCCAAAGGCTCGCAGAGGCCCTGGAGCTGAGAAGGGCTGCGGAGGGAGGTTCTTGATGTTGCCTGATGAAGGGCAGGAGTCTGGGTTCCCAGATGTCTCCAAGGGATTTTGTTTACGTCAGAACGTAAGCTTCCAGAGGGCCAGAATTTTTGTCCATTTTGTTTACTGCTGTCCATCCACTACCCAGAACAGTGCCTAGTACAGACTATGCACTTGATAAATATTTGCTGAACAAATTCATGATGGACAGCCCAACGGTTCTTTGCACAGGAGCTGTAATTTAGCTCAGGGAGGTACACACAGGACATGGAAACGTAAAAGACAAGTGCTGGAGAACACTCATCAGCTGAGCTCACTGTCCTGCCGCCGCCACGGGCCAGGGAAGCATCACTGCCCTTGGGGCTCCGTGCTGACTATCCCGAGTCTGGGCTCTTGGGCTGTCCCTACTGGGCAGCTCCTCATTATTAGAAGGCTCCAAAAATGAATAAATGAATTCATTCAACAAATACAGAACAAACCCTATTGTGTACCAGGGCTGGAATGGCTATGGAACTCTGGCCCTGAGATTCTTAGAGGCAGGAAAGGAAAGACAGTCCCAGTAGAAAGGCAAGGCCACATACCTTGTGAGGCAGGACAGGCTTGAGACTGCGGCTGAAGTAGCTGAAGTGGTCCCCGTTCTTATGCACCTGGACTCGCTCCCCATCGTACTTGATCTCAGAGAACATGCCATTAGGACACTTCTTCATCGCATACTCGATGGACTTGCAGGCCTCCGCCTTGGGGTGGGGAAAGAAAAGCCAGAGACTTACAGGGTGCTCTTCCAACGAGGGGCTCTCAGCAGAGACAGCCCCAGGACCCAGGGCCCAGGGCCCAGGGACTGATTGCCAGAGCACACCCTCAGGGCAGGCCAGTGCAAAGGTGATGGGAACAGACAAGGCCGGCCAGTATCACATGCATCAGTGGAGTCGACGTAAGAACTTGCATTTTGAGGAATGTAAGTGCAATTCATTGTAGAGCAAATAAGATTTCACAGAAACAGCATTTCATTTTTGGGTCCATAATTTAGGGTCTTGCAGGGCCTCTGTCTCATTATTAAACATATCACTTATCTCAGCACAGGAGGTGTGCAGAGGTAAGACTGGAGAGTGCAGGTGACAGTAAGGCTGCAGAGGGCAGTGATCAAGGCTCCCTAGGACAGGACACGACACAGGAGTGCCGACTCACATACCTCTGCCATCCTGACTCACACAGCAATGGCTACCATTTTGGGGCTATTTATGTGTCAGATTATATCCTTCAGTTCTTTTCCTCCTCGATGTGATAGCTTATGTGATAGATATTGTTGTTTTAATTTTATGGATGAGAAAGCTCAAGTTCAAAGAGATTAAGTACTTACTTACAGTTACATAGCTAGTAAATGGAGGAATGAGGTTTGAATCCAGGCCCAACTCCAAAGCCTGTGTGGTTAGCCACTACACTACATGACTGCCACTCTTCAAATGACAGGCTGTGGAAGAGACTCCAGAAGGAATTCTTACAAAAGTCAGAAAGGTCACGACTGCAGGTGACCAGGGTCCTGTCCTGGGCACGGAGAGCTCACTATTTTGGTGCTGGCTGTCCTACATTCCCAGGAGGGAGAGAACACTTCCCTACCCCAAACACAGAACCCTAAACCAAGGCTTTGATGTAGCACACAAGACAATTTCATAGAATGCACTGCACACCACTGGAACAGCCCAAAGGGTCTCACAGGAGGCACGCCAACATACGTGGAGAGTCTTGTTGTACAGGAAAACCAATGCCAGGAAGGAAGTCCCATTTCTCAGGAAAGGGGATTCATGAGCAGAGGCCCAAGATGATCTCTGTCAGGGCTGGTCTTCATTCCTTAAGATTCCTCTTTCCAGAAGAAAAGGAAGCCCAAGTCACCCTGTCGTAGGAAGCCTGGCTCTGCCACTCTCACAGCTATTTTGGGGCTGATCACAGAACCTCAGGAGTTACAGAATATACCCACCTGTCTTCAGGAAAGATGAAACCACTAAACCACTGTAGGTAGATGCTTCCGAGGGTTTCATACGTCATTCACACAAGGAAACTAAAGACCCAGAGAGGCTAAGTAACTTACCCAAGATTCTAGAGCGTGCTGGTGGCAGAGCTGGGCCTGGAGTTCAGGTATTCCACTAGATCATGCCGTCTTCTCCTTTGCCTTCACTTCCCCACTGAGAATACCCCTCTGCCTCGCCACTCTTCCTTCCCTAAACTCCGCGAGGCAACTTTCAAGGGCTGGCACCCTCATACCCTTCTAGATCTTACACGGAACAGCATACTTGGCGAGGAAGAGAGCAGGGCCAGAGCAGCATCCTTACCAGCATGGGCTGCACCGGGGTCATGAGCGAGGCCTGGACACTCAGAGCCCGTCTCTGGCCGGGCTCCTTCTCCACCTCCTGCTCGTTGCGGAGGACCCGCTCCACCACGTCTTGCAGGTTGCGTGAGGCTTTGAAGGCTTCATAGGCATTGGGGTCAAGGGCATCTAACCTGCCAAGGGGGACAGGAGCAAGGAAACAAAAACCAGTGCCTTTGACCTTATTGATTAGGATAGCAGTCTGTCTTCTAGAGAAGAGGGAGCCTAACATATGGGGGAGTGGTTATGTTTTATTGTCTAAAGACTTTCACAGAAAAAAAAGCTCTCAGAAAACTCAGCTCTTTGGCGATGCTGTGCCTACAGGATGCTGCCTTAGCAAAGAGGGGGCTGGAGTGGACAAGAAACTCACATTACACTTATTGAACATATTCCATACTTTCAATTGTAACAACGCTGTGAGAAAGGTACTGTTACCTCCACTTTACTTATGAGAAAATGGAGGCTGAGCTAGGTCAAGTGATGGATCCTAGAGGAAGGAAGAAGGTAGAATCAGGATTCAAATCCAGATTGGGACTCTGAAGTCCTGACAGCAGCAGGCAACAAAGGGAACTGGCAGCTTAGGCTGTCAGAGGGCCTGGTACTTACACGTGTTTTGCACCTGAGTTCATCTTCAGATCATGTTTGATCAACCTGATGATGCACTTAAGGTCATTGGCTGTACACCTAGGAGGATAAGGCACATTCGACTTGGTGTCTGAAGAGCTCTGGACCCCTAAACCTTCCTTACCTGGCGATTCCACCTCCCCAGGCCCATCCCCACTGGGCAGCTCCCCTACCTGGAGGCGATGTCCTGCAGGGCCTGTTGCTGCTCATCCTCCTTGGTGAGCTTGGAGAGCTGCAGGAGGAATTCGTCCACCTCCTGGATAGTAAGGAGGCTCTTGGCAGCTGGGGGGAAAGACTTGCTCTGCTCAAAGAAGACTCTGATTGTCTCTGACACGTCACCCTGTCTCCAAAAACCAAAATGCCACTGCTGCAACCCGACTGGCCAAGTGTATACCCCAAGCTCCCAGGACTGAAGGTGAATCAGAGATTTCAATCATCATTCCTGTCCTCAACTCACACATATTGACCTCACTTCTTAGAGAATCTGCCCCACCCACAGCTCCTGGAAAGGGGACCTCCATCCACCACAGGATCTGGTCACGTGGCTTAGCTGAGAAATGGCCCAAGAACTAATCCAGGGCTGAGCCAATGTGATTCCTGTTGGATCGATCTCTCATGGCTTAGCAATAGGATTTCAGTCCTCAGAACCTTGTGAAACTAACAGCTGTAGCCTCGCCTATCAGCTCCCCTCAGAAAAGAAGCTTGCTCAAACGGGTTTCAGTTTCCTAATCCAGTATGTGCCCTAACCAGAAAAAAGAGGTTACAAGTGCTTGGCTTGGCAGAACCCCACTTGGAACGTCGCCTACCCTCCCCGTCCTCTGACCTGCTCTAGGTCTCGTGCCATGTCATCTGGGTTGCAGTTAAAAATGCGGCTGAAAAGCTTCACAATCTGCTTATCATTCAAGTTGTAAACACTTTTAATAACACCCGGCAGCAGCAGCTTCACTGTTAGGTACACGTCACCATGGAAACCATCTGGAGACAGAAGAAAGGAACCCTTCTTGAGAAATGGAGCTTAAATAAACAAATACATAAACTCAAGGAAGCAAAAGATGCCTACATTGCTGCCTGTGCTGCCACCGTACCCTGTACATTTCACTATAGTAGTAGACACCACAGCGTTTGGCGGCTGGCAGTTTACGTGTCTGCCTCCCCTTTAGTCCCGGGATGAACTCCTGCAGGGCAGAGCCATGACTTTCACTTCAGTGTCCCCAGTGAGGAGCACATTACAGATGCCAATGATGATTTGTTAGATGAACGAAAGAAACAAGAGTTGGAAGATTCTATTCCAAGCTGTGCATGTGGTTCACAAAAACCTAATCAAACATGCAGGACAGTGAATTTTCCTCTTGGTCAAATGGCATAGGTTCTTCTGGTTATTCTGGGGCAGAATAAGGGCAGAAAAAGAAAGACGCCAATACGCTCTGAGCAGAACTGGCTACTTTGCAGGGCCCAGCACAAAATGAAAATGCAGGGCTCTTTGTTCAAAATTAAGAATTTCAAGATGGCAACAGAAAAGCATCAAACCAAGCATGGGACCCTGTGCAACTGTACAGCTCACATGCCCACGAAGCCGGCTGGCCACGGCTCTGAACTCCTCAGAGGAAAAGCCCATCGAGGCTCCTCTAGGCCCCACCTCCTGCCGAGCCTTTCCGAAGGAAGTCCTGGATGATCTGGGTCTTTGTGTTGTAGCTGGGATTTTCAGCCACCATGGCACACAACTTCCGAAACTCACGCAGCAGACAGTCCTTATGCTTGGGGTCACACTTGCTTGAGGACAGACTTCTCTTAGGGGTAGGTCTTGAGTGGGCTTCCCCAGAGTTGTTGGGCTTGGCTGTTGGACAGAGAAAAAGGGAGAGAGAAATAGCAGAGATGATACATTTTGCCTTGCTGAGAAGGAAGAAAGGGAAATTCACAGACACTCTGCTGGTCCTCTAGAGGTAGCTTCACTTAATCTCTCAAAACAGCCCTTTGGAGTAGATATCATTATACCCATCTTACAGGGATACAGGTAAAGAAATGGAGGTCAAGTAATTTCCCCAAATCTCACAGCAATTAGTGGTAAAGAAACAGTGGCCTCACACCAAAGCAGGAAATCAGCTGATGTGCATCCCTTTACATGAGTGCTTCGGAGAAGAACAAAGGCTGCCTTCATGCCGAGAGCGGTCAGCAGGATCTCAGGGCAACTGTAAGGCTGACCCCAGAAAAGTCGGATTGAGGAAGGGAGAAGAAATCGAAGGACATGTTAAGTCAATGTGAAATCACAGCTATCGCAGACTGTCAGGGCTGGAAGAAGCCTTCAGGATTATATTGTCCAACCTCTTCTTACTGAGGAGGAGACGACGGCCTGAGAAAAGAAGACATGCCCAGCCGCTCACCACTCCCACCCACCGCCATCACCACTCTTTTCTTTCTTACTGTCAAAATAAAAGGTAGTCAGCGAGCAGGGCTTCCCTCCAGACACTCCACAATGACCGTACAACTCTTGAGAGACCCATCTTCCCTCCTTGTGACCATTTACAAAGCAAATTTCACTCTGCAAGCTTGCAGCAGAGCCATTAGCAAGCAGGCTGCTGACGTAAGCTTCTTGCCTGGGCTTCCTACAGTATAAATCCATCCTCACCTCCGACCTGGAGTCTACAGAGGATTGCAGGGGACAAAATCTCCCAAATGGCAACGTTCAGGAGAGTACAACAACAAGAACACCCCATTTCTCTCCCAAATTCCCTCCCCAGGACCAGGGCTCTTCCAGAAACATGCTGTCCTTATCATCACTTGCACTCTTCTGTATTTTTATCTTTGGCCTACCATTAAACAAAAAACTTCAGAGTTTTAAAATAATAAAAATCCCATAAAGTCAGACACCATTTCTTTGACTTTATCTCCTTTAGTCCTCGTGGGAACACTGTGGGGTAAACGGGCAGGTGTTGCCATTCCCACCTCCCAGATGAGACCACAGAGGCGAAGGGACTTGCTTCCCTAAGCTGTCAGGTGACAGTGCTGGAACCAGGACCCGGGTCTTTTGACTCCAGCCTAGGCTTCTTTCACTCACATAAAGCAAACTCCTCAAACAACTTCTGAGTCCATGTGTTTTGGCTTTAATTTTTTTTACCTGAGTCAATCACAAGAATGCCTCCAAATAAAAGAGGCAACAGGGTGAGGGGTAGAAGAGCACAGCTGTCGCAGTTATTAGAATTCAGGGTAAATGCTAACTCCATAAGGGAGCTGCACATCGGCTCTCTCACTCATGAGACGGGCCTAGTAAAACACTTCCTAAGGGTAACTGAAGAACGAATGGAACTGAATACGTAAAAGCCGCAGCTCAATGCTGTCTGCTCCATTAGGCCACGCGTGACATCTCCTTTCTTCCACCTTTCACCTCCAGTTTGGGCAAGTTTAGGGAAGCTATTCCTCAAAATTCTTTCATTACCAAAAAACAAGGAAGCAAGGTTATAATAAGCTCTGTCTGACCCTGGTAACTACTTCAAGGGGAAAAAGTCTTGACAAAACAAACATCTTTTTGCCGCAATAGAGACTAAAGCACACAAAGAAATGCCATACAAGTGGAGCGTTGAGAATTAGCCACACCTATCTCTGTTCACATGGAAGCAGAGTATTAATGAGACTAGACAGCACAGACCCTTCACTCTTAGCCAGAGTCCCAAATAGGATAGCAAATTAAAAGGAAGACGGTAACAGCTAATGTAGCCCTAACCTATCTTACCTGAAAAGCCAGAAAATTTCCGGGGATTCGTATTGGTGACAAACGAGGCACCTTTCACTGGAGATGTCACCTGGCCAGTGGCCGTCAGCTTAGCCTGGACAACAGCTTTCTTCTTTGGTGTGCTTGCTGCCTTAGAAGACAGATCTGTAGGACCCCAAAAGAAGGGAATGCATCCTTCAGTGAAAGACTCTGAGAAAGCTTCCAAAGAATCTATCGACCGCTCTTACAGCCTTGCTTGGCAAGTTACTACCACGGCATTACCCCCAAGGCTGGCTGCTGGCTGGCCAGGCTTTTTGAGTGCAGGTAGCAGGTAATCAAATATTGGGAGGTAGGCTGTTCTGGGGACAAAAAACCCAGTTACCCTTTTCTTCTATTAGTAACTGAAATTTTCATTTATCTCTCCACCTCTCATCCCACATATAATAATTGCCAGATCATCCGGAGGAAATCAGAAATCATACCTCGACAGATACAACTGGGGGACTTCAGCTCCATGGAACTAGCCCCAATTTACAGATGTACAAGAAAGGAAAATGCAGATGGATAACAGTGCACGTCAGCCTGGCACAGGCAGGGGGCCTTCCAGCTGCTGAGTCAGTGGACAGTGTAACTCTACCGCGTACTTCTCCTCCTTGAATGAGACAGGTCAAGAAGGACCAGAGGCGGAGCCCAGGGGCTCGGGCCGGGCAGGGCGGGATGGGGAGCTCGAGAAAGGAATACACAAGTAGTTTTCTCTCCTGGAAGTCTTTGCTCTCAAAGAACAAGGATAAGGCCCCATTTCAGAACCACTGTTCGAGTCCTCCTACAGGGACCAGACCACACCTAATCAAAGACGCAAATATTACTTTCAAGATGAGGACACTGAAGGTCATAAAGGACTAACTGGATTTGAAAGCATCAGCGTAAGATTTCTAACATGCATACACATGGATATGCATGTATGTGCACACATATATGTATCTGTCATCTGTTTTTAGTTCTGTCTGCTGAAAGGGCTTAATAGTAAAGACACCTCATGGCAACAAGGAAACGTAGCATCCAGATTTTGGTCTCTCATGCCTTCCTCCACTAATGGGAACCAGGCCTCCTCAGAGACACAGCTCATTCTAGGGTGACGGCAGGGTGCATACAAGTTGAGCGTAAGAGCAGCCTGCTACGCAGAAATGAAGGAAGTACTTTAACACATTTTTAAAAAATGATGAGGGCATCCAGGACACATAAACCAGTTTAAAAGGGCTCCCAACTGGCTAAATATGGGACAGTTTAGTACCAAATTAATAAAGTACAGTAAAATTATAAGCCACCAGGAAAAACTAGTACTCTATGAGTCCATACAGATAATAAGTTGACAGATAAAAGGGGGTGGTGGTGGTACGGTACCCTAGTCTTCAAAAATGTCACTGTCATAAAAGAAAAAGACTATAGAAATGTTCCAGATCAAAGGGGGCCAAAGAGATATGACAACGAAATGCAATAGCTGATTCTAGATTGGGCTTCTATAGTGGAGGGGGAAAAAGCTGTAAAACATATTATTGGATCAATTGACAAAAGTGGAATACAGATGGTAGATTAAAGTATTATATCAAGGATACATTTACTAAAATTGATACCTGTATTATGGTCATGTTAGAGAATATTCCTATTCTTTTTTTCGAGGAAGATTAGCCCTGAGCTAACTACTGCCAGTCCTCCTCTTTTTTGCTGAGGAATCCTGGCCCTGAGCTAACATCCATGCCCATCTTCCTCTACTTTATATGTGGGACGCCTGCCACAGCATGGCTTGCCAAGCGGTGCCATGTCCGCACCCGGGATCCGAACCAGCGAACCCTGGGCCTCCGAGAAGCAGAACGTGCCGCTGCGCCACCGGGCCAGCCCCAAGTATTCTTATTCTTGAGATATACACATTGAAGTATTTAACGGCAAAGCACTATGATGAATGCAACCTACTCTCAAACAGTTCAGGAAAGAAAACTGTGTGTGGAAGGAGAGAATAATTGAGCGCACATTGGGGGCTGGCCCGTGGCACAGTGGTTAAGTTTGCATGCTCTGCTTTGGCAGCCTGGGGTTTCACTGATTCTGATCCGGAGCACAGACCTACACACCACTTAGGAAGCCATGCTGTGGCAGGCGTCCCAAGTATAAAACAGTGCAAGATGGGCACGGATGTTAGCTCAGGGCCAGTCTTCCTCAGCAAAAAAGAGGAGGATTGGTGGCTAACGTTAGCTCAGAGCTAATCTTCCTCAAAAAAAAAAAAAAAGAGTGCACATGAATACAAAAGACAAAATGTTAACAATAGGTAAATCTGGGTAAAGGGAATACAAGCATTCTTTGCATTATTTTTATTCTTCCAACTCTTCTGTGAGTTTGAAATTATTTCCAAATAAAAAGTTAAACAACAACAAAACTGGACTCTACTCTCCTTATCCCCTTTTCTCTCAACACTTAAGAGGAGAAAGTATTCTCTAGCACACCTGCAATGTGCTGGCTTATCTGTTCCTTCTCATTATCTTCCAGCTCTTCCCAGCCTTCCAGCTCCGTGATGTCCTCGATTTTTTTTGTGGTGGCCCGGGCCCGCTCCAGTTTCTCAAACATGCATTTGATGTGGTACCACTCTTTCATATCACCCCCAGACTCCGAGAAGGGATTGGGCACTACTTTGCCGATGCGGCACACCCCCTTCACAATCTTTTCCTTGCATTTTTTGCAGCCAGCTGTGCCACGCTTGGCATAGTCCACACAGAACCGCTGCTCGGCCATCTCACAGGGACCACTGCAGAGTCCCACATGCGACCCTGGCAAGGAAACAAAGCAGGTGGCACACGGTCTTAGACTGCCTTCCTGGAATGACAGAAATGGCTTTCTTCTGTGGAGGAGGCAGCGCCCATGAAGCAGGTCTGTTTCTGACCACTGGCTTAACTGTCTTGTGTCAGGCCAGTGATGTTCTCGGAACAGGCACGGTTCTCTTCGGCTGAGGGCACGGAAGACTGGTGGGAAGAGGATCTTGAAAGCCAGAGTCATACAGCTGCATGAAAGGGTGAGAGTCAGAAAAAGTGACATGTAAACAAGGAGCTGGGCTCCCAGTCTTCTCAAAGACCGAAGTCCTAATACAGCCCATGCTGACTAACCAAACGCTTACCAAAGTATTAAAGATTTCTTGCCTACAGGAGGGAGAAGAGTTCCTATATAGGGAAATTCAGTTTGCAAAGGAGTGTTCAAGGATCTAAGGTACACGTGTATATCTAGTAAATCACAATCAAGAGAATCCAAATAACATAAAAGCTGTTCTCAGGCCATCAGCAATATTGAAAATCATAATGGGTGACGATCCTTAGGTATTACAAGATCCTGAAGTTTCTTTTTAATCACCAAGAAAAATTACACTATGTTCATGAAGTTTTTAAAGTGAAGTATAACATATACGCCATTGTCAGAAAATTAAGCCACTATATAGATCTGTGATTTAATCAGAAGCCCTATTTTGAGAGGCAATCAAACAGAGCTTAGAACAGACTGCTTGGGTTCAAATCCTAGCTCATTAGCTGTGTGACCTTGGTGGGTTACTTAACTTCTCTGTTTCTCAATTTCTTCGACTGTAAACTGTGGATGATAACAGTGCCTAACTCAAGGGGTTGTCATGCTAAGAGTAAAGCCCTCAGAACAGAGCTGGGCACACAACAGGAACTCACTAACCATGAGCTCTTATTATCATCGGTGAAGCAGCTATCCTTTAAGCAGAGGCTCCCTATGTGCAATCAGCCTGCCTGCAATTCAGGACCTTGAATCGGGGAATGCTGAAGTCACCAGACCACAAGAATCAAAGAAACATAAATCAACCCAAATGGAAATACGGATTATAGTTGCACGGTATCCCCTCTTCTTCTTAAATTCGTATTTTCCAAACTATCTTCATAATTCTCGCTTTCAATATACTGGAAATTATTTTCAGCCTGCACACCGCTTTGTAGCGAAATTGCTATTGGGCTATAACGAAAAGCAGGCTTTATTTCCTGTAGTGCAACAAGAAGCAAGTGGACGGGGATCAGGGACGGGAGCGCCAGTGTAACCGCACAGTTCAGGGACTATGCTATCCCCTCCGAGTCTCAGTTTTCTTATTTCTAAAACAGAAAATAATCCCGACCTCACGGGATGGTTGGGAAAACTAAAACGAGTCCACGGATGGGCTGGGACGGGGGGGGGGAGGGGAAGGGCTCTGAACTTCCCGAAAACGTATACAAGACGTGCATATTCATAAATGTACATTTTGGGGGGAGGAGGTCCATGATTTTCATGTAATTCACAAAGGGCTCTGCAACAAGCACAAGTTATAGAACCACAGGGGTGCGGTGGGTGAAAGCACGGCAGGCGCCCCGTAAGAGGAGCTCGGAAGAGATCGGGTCTCCACGCCTCCCTGCCCCCGGGGAGCGATGAGAGGAGCGCCGCCCCCCTCAGGGCCGCCAGCAGGCACGAGGCTGCTTTGAGGAAACCGTCTGCCCCGCCGCCCCAGCGGCTGCGGTCTGCACTTCCTCAAAGGGGGCCCGAGTGAGCTCTAGGAACCGCCGCGCCGGCCGCCCCGGCCGGGAAGCGCAGCCCGCGGCCGCCGTGCCTGGAGCGCCTGCTCGCGACGCTTTGGGGACAACGGGCCGGGGACTGGCCACTGGGGAGGCGGCGGGCAGGCGCGTCCCTCGGCTCCGGCCGGCCGGGGACAGGGACCCAGCCAGGGGCCGGGACCGCGGCGGGGAGGGGAGGGCTCCCGAGCTCCCCCCGAGGCGCCCCGACTTCACCGGGGCCCACTCCCCGCGCGCACCGTGGGGGTCCCGGCAGCGGCGAGCCAACCCCTGTGGGCTCCCGGGGGGCCGCCACGTCACGGAGGGTGTGCCCCGGGCTCCTTGGGCGGGGGAGGAGCGGAGGGGCGGCTCCAGAGCCGCGCCGAGCCCCGGACCCCCGGCCGGCCCCCTCCGCACCGTCCGGGCCCGCCGCGCCGCCCCTTACCTGCCTTCCGGGCTCCGGCGCGGACCATGGGCCTCCGACCAGGCGCCCCCAGGCCGCGCGCCGCCACGACGGTTGCAGCGCCTGTCTCTTTAAATCCGGGTCCTTGAGCTGGCCGCAGCGCGCAGGCGCAAAGGCCAAGGCCCACGGTACGCCGCGGGTCTCCCCGCCCCTCACCTGCCACGTGGGCTGTGGTCCGGTTGGACAGAGGGTGGACCTGGGCTCCGTATGGGGGTGTGGGGGTGGTTCCCGATCTGCGGTCGCGGCGGAGGTGCGAGAACGTGGTGGCGCCCAGCGGCGCAGCCAGCCTTGAGCTTCCGAGGGTCCTCTGATTTGCTCAGTGTTAGAGATGATCAAGTCCTTAAAGATACTGATTGAGAAACTGTTGTAATAAGCTTGGGGAAGGCAAAGACCGCGTGATTCAATCTATTTTTCTGAATTCCTTCTGTCTTGTGCCCCGCCCAGTGCGCAGCACATAGTAAGTATTCAATAAATAATTTTGAATTGAAAAGCAGCTCTAGATAGATAGATGTAAAGTGTAAAGGAGTGATGAGGAGAGTAACCCCTTGATTGTGGATCATTTAACCTGTATTCTCTCTCTTACACCTCCTGTTAAGTTTTTGAGAGATTAGGATGGCTGTTTTTTTACAGAAGAATAGCAGGCTCAGAGAAGGTAAGTGAACTTGTTCAGGGTCTAGGAACGGCAAGCAATTGGGCATTGTTAGGTAAGCAAAGATCAGATCCTGGAGGGAATTCTGTGCTATGTGAAAAAGAGCTTGACCTTGGTTATGGAGGGGATGGAGAACCGTGAAGGGCCTTATGGAATAGTAACTACTGTTGAAGCTAGGTAGGGGAGAGGCAGAGGCAAGGGATCTTGGTGCTGCCGCAGCAGCACGTACACTAAAATTAGAAAGATACAGAGAGTAGCATGTCTCCTGGGCAAGGATGACTCGCAAATTTCGGAAGCATTCCATATTTTTAAGGAAAAAAAGTGTTTTTCTTTTTGTTCTATCTATATGAGGTGATGGATGCCAACTAAACACTGCAGTAATCATTTTACAGTATATGTAACTCAAACCATTGTGCTCTACATCTTATACTGTATAGTGCCTTATGCCACTTAGATCTCAGTAAAATTGCGGGGGAGAAAAGGTTCTTGTAGCGACCCCTGTAAGAGATGAAAGTAGCCCGAACAAGGTCAGTTTTTGAGGTGGAGAGCAAGGCGCATTTTTTGATAAGTGTTTAGATTTTAAATTATCTTCTAGATAAAGTCCTCATTTACCTAAAGATGAAATGGGATGGCTTGGGTGAGCAAGTACATAATGGTGCTGAACTGAAGTAGAAAATGAGAGGGGAGGAGGAGGTATTTGGGGTGAAAGGATGAGTTATGTTTTGAGTATATTAAGTTTGATTGGTTGAGGCCAACCACAATCCCCCTGTTTGAAGTGGGGAAAGTCTGTCTTGTGCCGCAGAAGGAACAAAGTCTTTGGGATTAGAAGGTCACTGGAGAGTCAGATCCCAACGCTGGCAGTTGAGTGATCCTGAGCACGTCTCTATCACGACATTTATCACATTGTTTTGAAAACCCCCTTGACTGTATCTGTCTTTTTCCCTAGCCCTGTTCGGTCGGCATTAGCTACATGTGGCTTTCGAGCTCTTGAGGTGTGGCTAGTCTGAATTGAGATGTGCTATAGGTGTAAAATACACACCAATTTTTTTTTTTAAAGATTTTATTTTTCCTTTTTCTCCCCAAAGCCCCGCGGGACTTAGTTGTGTATTTTTAGTTGTGGGTCCTTCCAGTTGTGGCATGTGGGATGCTGCCTCAGCATGGCTTGGTGAGTGGTGCCATGTCCACGCCCAGGATTCGAACCGGTGAAACCCTGGGTCGCCGAAGCAGAGCGCGCGAACTTAACCATTCGGCCATGGGGCTGGCCCCTGCTCACCAATTTTGAAGACGTGTTACCAAACAAAGACTGTAAAATATCTCGTTAATCATATACTTAGTTTACATGTTGAAGTGATATTTTGGCTATGTTGGGTTTAATAAAAATATATCCTTAAAATTAATTTGAACTGTTTAATTCTTTGAAAATGTGGTGACTAGAAAATATGAAACTGCATCCTTGGCTCACATTGTATTTCTGTGGGACAGCACTGCCCTAGACTTCAAACCTGTTTTTGGAGGGTGGCCTCTGTACCTTATGCAGCTTTCTATCCGCCTTGCCTTGAACAGTACCAGGCACATGGTAGGCGCTCAGCAAAGGTTTATGAAGCCCATGAGGGAATGGAATGAATGAATGAAGCTCTGAAAGTGATAAGCTCCCTGACAAAGATGTTCATTACATTGTATCTTTAACAATGTTTGGTGTAAATGTGCAAAAGGACTCAGGCTCTAAATGTTTGGCTTGATTCGAGCTCTGAGGGACCTCTAATGATGTCTTTGACTCGGGCCTCCCGCTGTAAAATGGCACTAGGTGTGAAAGTTGGCAGTTGCGTTTCCTTAGAGAAGTGGGATCTGCTGCCAAGGAGAATGAGGTAATGTGCGGTGGGAATAGCAGGGCTTTGGAATCACATGGACTTAGGTTTGAATTAATGTTCCCCCACTGGCTGTGTAACCTTCGTCTATTTTCCTTACTTCTCTGGCCCTCAGTTTTCATGGTGAAATGGGGATAAAAATACCTCTTTGATTGTGTGTGACAGTTAAATGAGATGACTTATATTAACTTGCAAACTGCTTGGCACTTAGAGGAATTTCAGTAAGTGTACATTCTCCTCCGCTCCCCAGCCTGGATACATTCTTCCACCTGCAGTTCATCCATTCAGTCAGTCATCAGTCAGTGGAGTATTTATTGAGTGCCTGCTCTGTGTTCGGCACTGTTCCAGGAACTGAATGCAGCAGTGAAACAAAGCAGACAACCCCCTACCCTCGTGGAGCTAACAGGTTAGTGTGGGACACATAATAAACAGGAAGTAAGATACACAGCACATAAGGCGGTGATGGTGCTATGGAGAAAAGGCAGAGGAGGAGGATAGGAGGTGCCAGGCAGGTGGGGTGGGGGTTGCAGTTTTAAGTACAGTGGTCAGGAAGGCCTCACCAACAAAGTGACAACAGTAAAGACTTGAAGGAATGAAAGAGAGCCCCATGGAGTTCCAGGGTAGCCAGAGCAGCAAGCAAAGGCCCAGAGACCCGGATTTGTCTGTCCTGTTGGGAGATCAGCAAGGAGACAGGTGTAGCTAGAGCAGCAGGAGTTAAGGTTGAGAAGAGCTAGAGGTGAGGTCAGCAGGCTATCTGGAGACAGATCCTGTCGGGCCTTGTAAGCCACTGTAAAGATGTTGGCTTTTATTGCAGGTGAAACGGGAAGCTAGTGGATTCTGTTGAGCAGAGAAGTAACATGATTGTGACTTAGATTTTAACAGGATGGCTATCACTCTGGCTGCTGTGTAGAGGAACTGAGAGATGAGTTAGGTAGCTGCTGTAAAATTACAGGGGAGAAATGAGGGCAGCTTGGGTGGGAACAGTGAAAGTGGTAAGAAGTAACCTGAGGTTCATGGACCCCTAGGGGATGTGTGGATGGACTCAGGGTTCCCTGAAATTTTATATAAATATTTGTGTGTAAGTGCATTTTTGCAGGGAGAGCATTTATTGGAGTCCCAAGGTAGGTCCATGATCCAAATCAAGAACTATCTTGGTGACAAATGAGCAGGCTATCTCCTGCCTGTTCCTAGTTGTTCAAAGTCCCATGATGACGTCTTTCCGTCAGACCTTGACCCTAAGTCCTCCAGCCACTGATGTGTTTGTGAGCCTCTCAGAACTTCTGCCACCCCCTTTAAGACTGTAGCATCCTTGACTTCCAGTTTAGACTCATCAGGATTGTTAAGAAGAAAAAATCACAGGGAAATGGGTAGATTCTGTTCCTATTTTATGCAACTTGCTATGGAAGCTTGGCGGCCACAGGCAGGAACAGAGAAAATGCTTCACACCTTCCTAGAGATGGTGCAGGGCACTCATGAGGCTAGTTTGAGCTCATGGATTCCTTTTTTAATAAGCGCTGGTCTTTGAATCACATAAATCTCAGCACTGAGAGCTGATTTTATGGTTTGGTTTGCTTAATAGTCACACAATTAAAGTATGTTGTAAAAAACGGTACTGGTGTTTGCCAGGATAAATATTTAAAAGGGAACAGCTGTAGGAAGATGTCATAATTCAAATCAGCTCATGGCTCTTCATTCTCAGTAAAGCTGTACAGATTGGTTCTTTTTTTTTTTTCTTCTTCTCCCCAAAGCCCCCCAGTACATAGTTCTATTTTCTAGTTGCAGGTCCTTCTGGTTGTGCTATGTGGGACACTGCCTCAGCATGGCTTGATGAGCGGTGCCATGTCTGCTCCCAGGATCTGAACCGGCAAAACCCTGGGCCACCGAAGCACACTCGGCCACGGGCCGGTCCCTGGTGATTAGTTCTTAACCAGAGGGGTGTTTTGGCCTCTCCTTTGAATATCTGTGTGCTGCAGCTCTCAGCTTGGGGTAGGAGAGAGCCGAGAGAAGTTGAGTCCAATGTGCCTCTGGGAATAGCTGACCCTTGGCATACAGACAGGGACTTCGGGAGCAGGGTTGAGGTCACAAATAATGGAGTGAGGGAGCCTCCAGTCTTCCCTAAACTTCTAGGTTGGGTTTTCTAGTGTGGAGTCTTGGTGGTCATGTTTTTTAGGAGGCAAGTTAATCATTTTCAAAGGGGAAATTTATTTTACAAAGCTATGAGCCTATTTGGGAAGCAAACTTAAGTTCTGACTCCTCCACTGGACTCTGGGCTGGTTGGTAGGCAGCACTGATGACAGTCAGTTTTCCAGCTCTGGTGTGGTGGCAGAGGTTGAAGACAGGGTTAAATACTTCCTTCTTCTCTTGTCCCTCATGCCATTTTCTTTATACCAGGAGAGCCCCTCTTCCTCTTTTCTCCTCTGAGAGCTTCCACACAAACCCTCTTACTGAAGCCTTCCAACCATGCAGCCCACTGTGCTCTCTGTCTCCTGCCTTCAGCTCCTCTCCTGGTCTTGGTGATTGTAAAGGAAAAAACTGTATTGTTTCCATTTACATTACATGCAATACTCTCTGAATATTACTTAACTTTTGACACCAGACGTGTGGGTTTTCCACATCAAGCAATTCTGTGACACCTGCTGGGTGTCCTACAATTTAATTCAATTCGGACACTATCTACCTGAAGTTAGTGTCAGATCCCACAGGTTAAGGGCTCAGTCCCACAAGACTGCCCCCCTCACTACTTCACACACCAATCGCAAGTCCAGGTTGTTACCTGTGCTTCTGACTGACCAACTATAGATCAGACCTTCCTATGACCCCCTCCTTGGGTTCAATCAATTTGCTAGAGCAGCAACAGAACTCAGGAAACAGTTTACTTACTAGATTGCTGGTTTATTATAAAAGGATGTTAACTCAGGAACAACCAGATGGAAGAGATGTGTAAGGCAGGGTATGGGTGCGAGCTTCCACGCCCTCTCCAGGCCTGCCACCCTCCCAGCACCTCCACATGTTCATCAACCTGGAAGCTCTTGAACCTCATCCTTTTGTTTTTTATGGAGACTTCATCACATAGCCATGATTGATTAAATCATTGGCCATTAGTGATTGAGCTCAAGCTCCAGCCTCGTCCCCTCCCTGGAGGGGGTGGGTGGAGCTGAAAGTTCTAACCCTCTAATCACATGGTTGGTTCCCCTGGCAACCAGCACTCATCCTTAAGGGGTTACCGACAGTCACCTTATTAACGTAAACTCTGGTGTGGTTGTGAATTACAAAGGACAACTTTATCACTCTTATAGCTCTAATCACTTAGGAAATTCCAAGGGTTTTAGGAGCTCTGTGCCAGAAGCTGGAGGAAGGTCAAAATATGTATTTCTTATTTTAAACCACACTATCACAGTGATAGATGTAGGTGGGAGGGTCCTTAGGGAGTACCCAGACAGTGTAATACCTAGAGAGGGTAAAACTAAGGCGTGGGGAATAAACTGACTAGGAGGATACCACATAGCTAGTGAGTGGGGGAAGTCAAGCCCTAGACTTTTTTTTTGGAAGCTTTTAATTTTCCCTTTTCTCCCCAAAGCCCCCTGGGTACATAGTTGTGTATTTTTAGTTGTGGGTCGCTCCAGCTGTGGCATGTGGGATGCTGCCTCAGCATGGTTTGATGAGCGGTGCCACGTCCTCACCCAAGATTTGAACCGGTGAAACCCTGGGCCACCAAAGCGGAGTGCACAAACTTAACCACTCGGCCACCGGGCTGGCCCCAACACTTCCCTAATCTTAACGCTTGCTATTTTGGGGCATCCTCTCCCATTTCCCACATGTCATTCTTAAATACTAGAGAGAATATTGGGACTGGGAATCAAGTTACATCTATTCTTACTTTAGCAATGAACTTGAGTGATCTCGGGCAAGTCATTAGACATCTAAAATGGAGGTGAGAATAGTTGTTTTACTTCTCTCGGGGGTGCTGAGGCTTGAAGAAAACTGATCTGAAGGTTGGTGAGTAAACAGTACTCTCACTGTGCAAATAGAAGGTCATGTTAATAATGGTGCAGGGGAAGAGTAGTGAGTTTGGGATTATTGCCTAGAGCAAGTTCCTTCACTTCTGAGCCTCCAGTTATTTATTTGCAAAATGAAGATATTATATACCATACAGGGTTGTTGTGAGGGTCAGAGATGGTGTATGTGAAACCCTAGCATAGTGCCAGATACATGGTAGGGATCCAATGAATGGTGGCTATTACTAACAGTAACCCGACAGGCTGGCTTGCTCGATACTCTTATAAACACGTTTGGCAGAACAACAAGCAAACGGAGAACGCACACACGAGAGTTATAGTAACCAGCTCCATCAACTACCCAATCAAGTGTGGTCCTTCGAACTCCCCTAAAGGTGATGGCTGGCTCCCAAGTGCACTTGAAATCCACCAAATGCTGTTTGCAAAGTGGAGGTGCAGCCAGATGGAAGTCCTTTCTTCCTCTGAGAGACTGGGAGAGTCTTCAGTGAAGGACAGCTGAGTGCAAAGGCTCAGTCTGAAATAGATTTGACTGCCAAGTGACAGGAGTGAGCCAAACGAAATGGCGATGGCAGAGAAAGGGACTGAGGGCTGAGAGCAGCTGTGAGGCAATGTGTACTTGCTGACTCTGATCTTACTCTGCTACCAAATCACTTTATTCCTCCTTTTCTCCGCTGAAGAGGCCGCTAGGCAATCTGGGCTCCCGACTAGCTCCTGCTGACATATGGACATCCCTCTTTGCTTGTTTGGTGCCATGAGGAATTCTCAGGGGCTAATGCAAGGTGGCCCACTGCACTCTAGACACTTGTGTATGCCTCCTTGCACTGATGTTCAGAGTAGGTAAGGGCTTCATGTGCCAGAGAAGGGAGACTCAGGAAAAGATTTCTTAGCCCTTTGTTTAAGCTGCTGAATTGACTTTTGTTCTGGTTCCAACTTTCATGAGTCAGCTTGGCCTTTTTACCACTTTTCCAAGCAACTTCCCACTATGTGGGTATTATTCATTCGACAGATATTTATTGAATTCTATTATGTGCCTGGCATTATTTTAGGTTGTGAACAAGACGGACAAGCTCCCTGCCCCTGTGGAGTTTACATTCCGGTGGGGAGAGACATACTTAATGTACAAACAAGCTAATGTAAGACAGTGATGTTTCATGAATTCATAGAATAATGTGGGGAGATGGCTGGTCAAGTCATCTGAGAAAGGGACATTAGGGCTGAGAATTGAATGATGAGTAGAAGCCTGCCATGCTATTTGAAGTCAGGTTCCAAGCAGAGGGAACCACAAGGTACAGGTCCTGACATGGCATGGCTGAGGAACAGAAAGTTAGCCAGGGAGAAGTGGGACACAGAGAATAAAGGGGGAGAGTGCAGCAGATAAAGTTAGAAGATAGGACACAAAGTGGGGGCCCATGGGTCACATTCAGCTCACACGGTGTTTTGGACATTTCACTAAACACGAAAGCAATCTTGACTTGGAATTTCTCTTGAAAGTTAAAAAAACTTGGCCATGCCAGGCCACTATTCCTGAGTGATAACCACTGCTTTTAACATACGGCAGTTATACTCTCCTGCATCCTCTCATCCCCCTTTACTGGGCTTGTTGTCATCAGTTCACAGGTAGTAGACATTCAAACTAGTAGAGTGCCATGCAGGCTTGATAAGGGCCTGGATTTTCTTTCTTTCCAAGTGTGATGGAAGCATATAATGGTTTTAAGTGACAGGGTGACTTGACCTAAATTTTTAAAAGATCACTGTGACTACTTTGTTGGTAACAGATTGTGGCTAGTAGCATTGGGAGGGACCAGGCACCAATTAATGCAAGAGATGTTGGGGGCTAGGACCAGTGGAGACAGACAGGGGACAGATTCTGGGCATATCTTAGTGGAGGGCTGCCAGGACTTAACTAGTGCATGGGATCTGGGGGATAGGAAGAGGGAATGAAGCACGGCTCCCAGGAGGAGGCCAAGGCCGGGGGTATAAATTGGGAGTCATCAGTATATGGGTGGTATTTAAACCCATGAGAATGGATGAGATCACTGAGGGAAGAAATGTAGACAGAAAACAGAATGCAGAGTTTAGAATTTTTTTTGGTTCCTGTCCAAATTTAAAGCTTCTAAATTCCTGGTATCATGCAGCCTCCTAGACTCTAGGTATTAAAAAGCCATGTATCCAGCCACCGTTCCTACCCACGTATTTACTCAAATCCCCTTAGACAGCATCTAGCCAAGTAGCTAGCCAACTGGTACAACATTAACGGCAAACAGACTATTTCCCTCAAGACCTTCCATTCTGTGTTTATTACGAAGTCTTTTTTCCTTATATCAAAGTTTTACATAGGTGAGCATATATATCTCCAAAAAGGGATAGGGTTGAGAGGGAAATTACACCAAGACAACTGGGACTATTCTGGGCAAAACCTGTAAGTAAAAGTAACAACGCTCTAGCCATCTCTTTCTCCAGATAGTCAACCAAATGACTTAAAAAAATCTCAAAGATGAGCCGCCACTTATCTCATGGCAAAATTAGGGATTTGGAGTTAAAAGAAATCTCAAGAAAACCATCTGCTCTAATTCCCTCATTTTAAAGAAGAAATTAAAGGGCATTAAATTATGAGCCTAAAATCAAGTTAGCATGTCAGTAGCATGGGGCAGACCAGATACTACTAGTAGAAATACTTTCACCACACTTCAGTTTATAAACCCCTTGCACATGCATGTGTCATCTGACCCTCACCACACCCTGTGAGGTATCATCATCTTTTTAGGAGACAGAGCTAAGGTTCAGAGAGGTGACTTGCTCAAGATCACCAGCCATTAACAGGTCAAACGGGATCTCAAACCTGTGTCTTGTTTTCTATCGTCAATCCCCTTGTTCTTTCCATTACTGCATACTAATCAGGTGATTGTTGCTATTAAAGGTTTTAGGCCTAAATTATGTTCTTTTCCCGCAATTTTAACTCCACAGCCTCTTTTTGTTCCCTGGTGTGTAAAAAGCAGTCATTACTTCATCATTACATGAAATAGGTGTGAAAGCATTTTGTAAATTGTGAGGCACTGGGCAAATGTACATTTGAAGGCTAGTTAGGAGATCAGCATTTTTTTTTTTTTTTTACCAAGTTAGGGGGACCATATTAAATTGGTAAGTGAAGTGGGTGGGAGGATTACATTTGTAGCATTTACAATAATCCTAATATATTGTTGGCTGAATTAGGGGGTTCTCTAAAAAGAGAACAAGTGACCGGACGAAACCCTTGGGACTAATTCTTACAGTTTGGGAACACTGATGGTATTCACAGTCTAATATCAAAATCTATTTGACCCAACTCAGAGGTATAAAGGAGCTCTCCAATACGTGGAGGATCAGGAAGGATCCAGTAACCCCTGTAGCTATTTAACAGATCCCAGATCCAACAAGGATTCACTTGATTTTGGTCAGGACCCCACCACTCATGCTCTGTATCCCAGAGCATTGGGAACAGATTTTGAGACCTTTCTGGCCCTCCTAAAAACCCGATGGGGTTTAGATTTAGTAACACATATCTGGCACTCCTTAAGCTCTCCTTTACCTGTGTTACAATTAAGAACTCAACAACCTCAAGGATACTTGTTAACTTAAAGTTCCAACTCCTCAGAGTAAGGCATTCAAGACCCTCCACAAAGTTTCACAAGCTACCTTTCCAATCATAACTTCCCCTGTTGTCAGGAATGATCACTCTGCCTAGGTAAATTGGTCTGCTCCCTACTTCCTGAGCATGTTTTATTTTTCCACCTCATCCCTTTCTCTTTAAATCTGCACTATTTATGGTGGCCGTTAGTCACACATGGCTGGTGAGTACCTGAAATGTGGCCAATCCAAACTGAGATATGCTGTTAGATACATCAATTTAAAAGATGTACGACCCCTAAAATGTAAAATATTTCATTAAGAACTGGGCCCACCCTTCAAGCCCATCTTTGTACTTTCTCATATTCTGAAATAATAAAGCAGCAAATGATACAAAACTGAATAAATGTGGTGTCATACATTTGAGGCAGGTAATGCCCTCGTCATCAAACTGAAATGACTATCAACTATCAGCTGACACCTCAAGAAAGCAGACTTCTTGCCAAAGGCAGCATAATTAATATGCTCAATAAGTGTTAGATAACTTTTAGGCACCCACAGTAAAAACCCCCAAAATCCTTGAATTCCATCTTTATCCCTGTTTTTCTTCTACTTCTAGTTACTAAAATGTTAGCTCTTCCTGTGAAATTCTTTCAACCCTATTCCTTTTTTCTCAATCCATACCTAATCAGAGTATTGGTCACCTCGCTTTAAAATCTAGTTTACAAGTAGTCTCTCAGCTTCCTTTTCCCCTACCATGTTCATTACATCCTATATACTGCAACTGAAATAATCTTCCATGACATTTTTTTGCACATATAATTCTTCGCTCAAAAACCTCCACTTTTCCCACATTGCCTACAGGAAAAATTTCTTGTCTAGCATTCAAAATTTTTTCATACCCTATCTCTTGGTCCTCTCCTTCATAAAACCTGGGCTTTAGGGAAACTAGGCTGAGTTTATGTAGAGCACTTAGAACCTTGCCTGGTCTATTCTGTAAGAACTACATAAATCTCAGCTGTTTTATTACTGCTCACTTTTATTTGCATAGGCTATATCCATTTCTCTTTTTTTTGGTGAGGAAGATTGGCCCTGAGCTAACATCTATTGCCAATCTTCCTCTTTTTTTTTTCTCTCTCCCCCAAAGCCCCAGTACCTAGTTATAGGTCATTCTAGTTCTCCTATGTGGGATGCTGCCAGAGCATGGCTTGACGAACAGTGCGTAGGTCTGCACCCAGGATCTGAACTGGCAAACCCCAGGCCACGAAAGCAGAGCATGAGAACTTAACCACTTGGCCACAGAGCTGGCCCCGCAGCATGCATTTCTGTGCCCCGGAACACTGCTAATTCCTTTTTCCTATTTAAATACCTCTATCTCCAAAGGGAGGAGTGATTTAAACTATCAATGACAATCACAAGCCGATTGCCACTCCTGGAGAAAACAACTTCTATATCCTTCCTTCAATAGACAGAAGCTGTTAACTCTGAACTCTAATTTACAACAAAATGTAATAACATTTAAGATTGGATGGAATATAAATAAAATGTAACATTTTTTTTTAAAGATTGGCACCTACCAACTGTGGCCAATCTTTTTTTTTCTTTTTTCTGCTTTATCTCCCCAAATCCCCCCTGGTACATAGTTGTATATCTTAGTTGCAGGTCCTTCTAGTTGTGGCATATGGGACGCTGCCTCAATGTGACCTGACGAGTGGTGCTATGTCCGCGCCCAAGATCCGAACCCTGGGCCGCCGCAGCAGAGTGCGTGAACTTAACCACTTGGCCACGGGGCCAGCCCCTAGCATTTCTTTCATACAGTAGATAGTAAAGTTGTGGAAGGCATTATTTAAAGAAAAAACAAAGCCTGAAAAGATAAATATGACTTCTGGATTTAGGGCAGTGGCTCTCCAACTTTGGTGTATGTTAGAATAACCTGGAAATCTTTCAAAACTAATACAGATGCCTGAGCCCCACTCCAGATTTACTGACTCTCTTCAATGGTAGGGCTCGGGCACATGAATTCCTTAAAAGCTTCATAGGTGATTCATGTGCATCTTTTTAAAGCTTCATAGGTTATCTTCAGGTGCACCTACATCTGGGAATCACTGGTTTAATCAAGAGAAACTTGGGGTTAAGGAGGCTGCTCATGTTTGCCACGTATTTTACACCACATTCTCCTTGAGCATGTTTATGAAACAGAAACAGAATACTCGGAGAACGAATTAGCCCCGAATGACTTACGTGTTTATGAGTAGTGTTCTTAAAAACAAAAATGCAAAAACAAAACAACCCTCTCCCCCCCAACCCTCTTGAGTTTGATTTAGGGGATCAGAAAAGACAAAGCCATATACAACCCAAATACCACACTTGGTTTTCATCTAAAAGCTTGTCTGTTGGTCTGATTTCTATTAATTTGTAAGTTTCAAAACAGAATTACTTGAGTAAATATATATTTAACTATGTACAATATTTACAGTTTACAGGTTTTACAACGGAAAAGTGTACATTTAAATCCGTAGGTGTGTGAAAAAGCTGGCATTTTAGTATAATACTTGAAAAATTTCAAAAAAACTTTTACCTCAAAAATATTTTACACTGGTTTCCCAAAGTACTATCTTCACATGCTCATTGTCTCTTAACAACCCAGTTAGGTTACCAAATCTCCAAGCATGGCGGAACCGATATCACATCGAGAGACGCACTTTTTACACAATCACAGAGGATGCAGAAGTCTTGGAAACCCTATAACAAAGCCCCTTTCACCCTCCAATCCTGAGACAACAAATCCTGTAGCTCTCCCTCATCATCGCTGTCAACGTTCTCCTCTTCCTTTTTCTGCAGTTCTTTTATGGTCAAAACCTCTTTCAGCTTATTCTTTATTTCATCCTGGCGATTCCGCAGCTTTTCCACCCGACGGTAACACTCTATCTGCTCATCGATCTCCCCAATCTGCCGGTCCAACCGTCCCTCCTCATCCTCTTCAGCAACGATGGCTTCGGAAATCGTGTTGACCTGCCTCATGGCTTTTTGAAATTCGTCCCACTCTTTGTCCATCTGATCCTTGGGGGCATCAACCTTTCGTACCCTCGCATCTATCTCGGGGTCGTCGAAAAAACCTTCCGGTAACGCTTCCGCGGTGTTTTCTCTCCTTTCCACTACTTTTTCATGTATTTCCGCTTTCTCAATAGACCCTGAATGAGGAATTAAAGGGGCCTTGGGAGGATTTGTGTCCGCGAAATCCCTTGGCAGCCTGCTACTTGTTGCCTCCCGCGAGGAGGAAAGCGAGTATTCCCTGCCCCGTGCGTCGGAAGGCTGCTTGCTGGCGTCCCCTCTTTTTCCTTCTCCTCCTCCCCCCTCCTCCTCCTCCTCGTCTTCATCTTCATAATCAGGGAGTAAACCGAGTCCCGAAGCCTTACTGAGGGCAGCTCTAGCAGACTCCTTTCCTGCTTTGTCAAATTTGGTGGGCAAGGCGGACGTGGAGGGCTGTACCTGAGGCACGGCGGAGGCCTTCGCTCTTTTGGCGTCTTGGCTCTCCGCATCCGGCGCCCTCCTCTTGGCCGGCTGAGGCCCTGCGCTGGCGGACGGGCCCTGGGCGGCTTCCCTCGCGCCTTTCACCTCGGCCACCTTCTCTCGGTGCTGCTTTCCCAGGACGTGAGTCTGCCACAGGAGCTCGCTCTTCACCGGGGTGTTACACAGGGCGCAGCTCAGCTGCCCCAAACGGTTGTACTTCGCGAATGGAGATTCTATGCGTTTCCGGTTGGTGCTCAGACGCTGCTTCTCCTTCATCAACCGCCGTAGTTCATCCTGATTCACCACTCGCTTCCCTGCCGAGGTCCTACCGGAGGCGGAGGAGGACGCCATCTTTGCGCCCTGGCCCAAGGCGAGCCTGGCTTCCGTCCCGGCGATGCCTGATAACGTCACTTCCTCTCCGGGCGGGGATTGGCTGAGGCTCGGGAGCGTGAGCCGGCGCGCGGCTTTGCATCTGAGTCGCGGCTGCGGCGGCTGCTGGTGGCTCGCTGGCTCTCTCAGCGCTCCGGCCATGGCTGCAATAAAGGCGCTCAACTCCAGGGCGGAGGTGGCGCGGGCCCAGGCGGCCTTGGCCGTCAACATAAGCGCCGCCCGAGGGCTGCAGGACGTGCTGCGGACCAACTTGGGTCCCAAGGGCACCATGAAAATGTGAGGCGGCGGTTGGAGCGGCGGTTAGGGCGCCGGGCTTTGCTGGGGGTCGGGGCCCGCCCCGAGGCCCACGTTCCTTGGAGAGGGCGGCGCGGTGTGGACGCACCTGTGGGCCTGGTTCCCCGCAGCCTCACTCCGGCCCTGCGGTCATCCCTGGCTTGGTGGCGGAGCAGGAGAAACGCCTCCCCGAGGAAAGGGCCCCACGAGGAGGGCTGTGTCCCCCGCCCCACCCCCATTCGAGATGGTTCATCTGCAGTTAGTTCATTTAGTGTCTCTCATGAAACAGAGGCCATCCAAGTCCCCTGCTCTTTGAGACTACATGCACTTAGTTTTGGTTTTGTATAGCGGTGTGTTGTAGTGGAGAGGGAACGGGCTTTGGAGCCTGGCAGGCTTGGGTTCAAATACAAGTTCCCCTTCCAGCTATGAGTCCTGAGACAAGTCACTTGAACACTCTGCCTGCAGGTCTTCATGTCTAGTCATCCTTTCAGCATATGTTTATTTAGCACCGTTATTTTCTTTAGAAGAGACTGAGGGAGACTAGTGAGGGCAAAAAGGTGTAAGAGGAGAGAGAGGCTCAGAGGAATGAGCTAAATAATTTTAACAGTAAAAGAGGACACTTAGGTAGTAACTGGGATGCTGGGAATACAGATGACAAGATACGGTTTCTGTTCTTAAGGAGATCCGGTAAAGACGAATGTGCTAAATATATATTTAGATAGATATATGATTATTCTGAGGGAAGGGCCTAATTACTGATGGGAGAAGGAGAAAGGAGAAGCGTCTCAACTTTTTTTGTGGACTCTTATTCAGAGCCTCATTTACTATATATTTTTTTGAAAACTCCACCTGAAATTGACATAAGGTTGAAGAAATTCACGTGAACAGTTCGGTGGCATTTAGTACTTTCACGCTTATGAAATCACCACCTCCTTTACCTTTAACCACAATCACCTGACTGACTACAGCCTGTCATCCTTTCAAAAAATGCTGTCTTTTAGAAAAAGTATTTTATTGAGGTCATATTGGTTTATAATATTGTGCAATTTCAGGTGTACATTATTATTATATATCAGTTTCTGCACAGACTACATCTTGCTCACCCCTCAGAGTCTAGTTTTTATCTGTCACCATACTTCCCCCTGCCACCACCACTAATCTGTTCTCCTTATCCGTGTGTTTATCTTCCACATATGAGTGAAGTCATGCTGTGTGTGTCTTTCTCTGCCTGGCTTATTTCTCTTAATGTAATACCCTTAAGGTCCATCCATGTTGTTGCAAATGGGACGATTTTGTCTTTTTTTATGGCTGAGTAGTATTCCGTTGTATATATATACCACATCTTCTTTATCCATTCATCAGTTGTTGGACACTTTTGATAAGAGTCTTGAAAAATAAGTTAGAGTGCACCAGTTGGAGAAGGGAGTAAAGGCCTTCTAGATAGAGTAACTTTAGGAACAAGATAGCACCGTGGTATAAATCCAGCAGAAACAAAACCGAATGATGTATTTGAGGGAACCACGAGATTTGCCCACAAGATTTCACTTAGTAGATGAGGCAGAAGAAATAGATATTACCCATATTGGGAAAGGTCAACTATGCCATTGTTAAATATTTTGGATTTTACCTCAGAGCTGTTGGATAACATGAAAATCATTGAAAGATTTTTGATCAGGCAACTGATTGAGTCATATTACCTTTTAGAAAGATATGTGCAGTGTAGTGGGTAGATTCAAATTCAGAGATATCAGGATTCTAAGTAGGCCAGACTACAGATGATGATGACTGGAAATGGAGAGGACGGGGTAGATTCAAGAGACATTTAGGTTGTAGAATTTATAGAGCTTGATGATCTAATAAATGTAAGGGATGAGGGAAGAAACTAAGTTGAGAGAATGAATGGTAACATTTCACCAAAATAAGAAACCTGCAGGAACTTTACAAATTTGTAGTGTGTAGAGTTCCAAGTACTCTTCTTTGACCAAACCGCGGTTCACAACTCTTCAATTGCTCTTATCCTTCGACTTGAAAATGCTCCATTTGGAATGAAATCGCCATAGCAGTCCATCTGGGAGAAGTGATTCTGTGGGCCGCAAATGGTGGTGCTTGCCGTGGTACCTCCCCACGGCACGATGGGAATTTTCCAAGCCCAGTTCCCTTTAGTGAGGATGGTGGAGTGGCAAGCACTGGGAGTGTCTCGCTTGACTCTTGCCACATGAAGTTAATAACATCACTGTTTTGTGAACAGGCTTGTTTCTGGTGCGGGTGACATCAAACTCACCAAAGACGGCAATGTGCTGCTCCATGAGATGGTGAGCTGATGCTGCTGACTTTAATAAGCCTTAATTGAGAATATAGCACAATTTGTATATCTTGAAGCCAAGGCTGTCAGTTAAATACTGCAATTATGAGCTATGCTTGTTAGATTGTTGGATTAAACCTCAATAACAGTTTTTAAGCTGTTTTCAAATCTTTGTTTAGTTCAAGCAGTAGCTTAGGGATACTTCCAAATTAGTTACATCTTTTAAAGGCACTGAGTTATGTTCTTTGTAATCATGGAAAAATAAAAAATCCTTTGCAATTTTAGTAAATATATTCGTCTTTGAGATTGAAGGATTTAATCTTATTTTCGAAATGTTGTTGAGTTCTGAAGCAAAGACTCTTATAAAATGTTCAAACCTCATTCGTTCTAAATGTTTAACTTTTGGTCCTGACATTTATTAAGTATTGATGATACAAAACTTGTGAACTTGTAGAATGAATTTTATGTCATTTCTTGATTTTACTGTTGACCCTTAGGTTATCTTGTTTTTGGCGAACTATTCCTTTATCTTATTCTGTCTCTTTTTTAATCTGTTGCTTACTTTTTCCAGCAAATTCAACACCCAACAGCTTCCTTGATAGCAAAAGTAGCAACAGCCCAGGATGACGTTACAGGAGATGGTACTACTTCCAATGTTCTAATTATTGGAGAGTTACTAAAGCAAGCTGATCTTTACATTTCCGAGGTATTAGAATTTCATAGAATTCACATTCATGCGGTACTTTTTTTTAATGGGAAGTTTTTTTTCTAGTGAAGTGGTTTAATTTTAGAGGGGAAAAGTTAACTTTTATCAAGATATTGTTAGATAATTATAAATGGAAATAAGAACTTTTGTCAAAATAATGCCTTTCATTGGAATTATATACCTCTTTTTAAAATGAAATATTTAAGATACATAAAAAGGTAAAAAGTTAGTCATGTACCCATGACTAATGACCTAAGAAAGAAAACATCACTGATAAAGTTGAAACCAAATTATGCACTTTGTGAAAAATAACTGGAGAAAAATTGTTGAAGGTTGTCCACATTGTGAATTTACCTATTTTCTAGTTTTATTTCCCTTTATAAACCATCTGCTCTTGCCAGACTCCTCCGTTCACCAGCATCTGAAATCACTGTATACATTTCTACCTCTGTGCCTTTGTTCAGTCTCTATTCTTGTCTTAACATTACTCATCTGTCTTCTCTAATTATTTGAAATTTTCCTCTTTTTTGAGGAAGATTAGCCCTGAGGTAACTACTGCAAATCCTCCTCTTTTTGCTGAGGAAGACTGGCCCTGAGCTAACATTCGTGCCCATCTTCCTCCACTTTGTATGTGGGACGCCTACCACAGCATGGCTTTTTCCAAGCAGTGCCATGTCCACACCCGGAATCTGAACCGGTGAACCCTGGGCCGCCGAAAAGCGGAACGTGTGAACTTAACCGCTGTGCCACTGGGCCGGCCCCGTGAAATTTTCCTCTTTTAAGTTCTATTTCAGCAAAGCATAACCCGGTCAAAGAGCTAAAATTATTACTTCTTTGTGTTTCACTGTTATTGGGAATTCTCTGTTAATTCAGTACCTGCAACTTAACTCAGGATGCTTTTGGCTATAAACAGCAGAAACTTGACTAAAAGTCACTTAAACAATAAAGAAATTATCTCCTGTAACAGAATATAGATAAGGCAGGCTTCCAGGGTTGGTTGATTAAAAAATTCAGTCACTCATCAAATACCCAGGTCCTTTCTGTCTCTTAGCTCTTCCACTTAGAGTGTGTTTCATCATAAAGGTTATGTCCATCCTGAATATAAGACTGTCAGAGGAAATCAGGGCGACCTGCTTCCCTTAGCAACCCTCAGCAGGAGAGGGCGAGAAAAACTGTTCACCCAAATATGGAATATAAGTTCTTCCTTTATATGATTGGGCCAACTTTGGTTATATGTCCATCCCAGACCAATAACGGTTTTTAGGGGAATTGACTTAATCTAATCAGGATCCAGCCCTTGAGCTAGGGATAGGGTCAGCCTCCTCTGAAGCACTGGAGGAAGAGAGATACCTAATCAAAATTAGGGTTGGGATAGGAAGAAGGAAGTTAGACAAGGGGCAGATGCTGACAGACATTGACATAATTATGAAACTGTGTGGCAGTACAGTGATAGGGCTAGGCACAGGATGTGATGGAAACACTGAGGAGGGAGGGATGTCCTAAACTCGCCTGAGGTAGTCAGGAAGCACTTTCTGGAGGAAATAAGGCCTGGGCTAAATCTTCAGGATGAGAGGAGTGAGCCAGACTAAGGAGGGAGGAGTAGGGAGGGAGCCTGATGAAAGAGTGAGGGGTAGGGAGAAGGGCATTCCAGGCAGCAGGAACAGCAGGAGCAAAGGCACAGAGAAGAGAAGCAATGTGGTATGTGTGGGGAGCTACAAGCAGTTTGGTGTTGGTGGAGGGGACAGTGACGTGGACAGTAGTGAACAGGCTGGGGAAGAAGGTGGGAGCCAGATCACGGAGGGCCTGTAGTATACCAGCCACGAAGGAGCATGTTCATACTAACATATTCATGAGTGATAGGGTCAGATTGGCATTTAAATATTTGGGGGACAGTTTTAAGGGAGTCGAGACTGGAGGTTTTCATAGTAGTCCAGTGAGAACTTGTGAGGTCCTAGACCCAGGAAATATTTTGAAAATGGTTAATGACACAGGCTGTGGAGTCAGGCCTTGTGGGTTTAAGTCCTGGCTCCACCTCTTACTAGCCTGGTAATCTAAGGCAAATTACATTACCCCTTTAAGCCTCAGTTTCCTCATCTGTGCAACAAGAATAATACCACCCACTTCATAGTGTTGAGAGGAATAATTAAATAATATATGTAAAGCCCTTTAGAATAGTGCCTGGCAGAAATGCTCAATAAATGTCAACTTTTAAAAATTATTATAGGACTGATGTAAAGGAATGGAGGAAGGGAATAAATTAGACCTAGTTCTAGCTTCAATAAGTTTTATGTATTATTTTTCAGAATAAACAATAGTGTTTTTTAAGAAAAAATGTTTTTGTTATAATGTCAGAGCTACAGAACAGTATAAGAATATTCCAAAGAATAATATTTCTCTCTCTTTCAAATGTATATGTAGTAATGTACATATTTTTTTCTGAATGGTATAAGAATAAGTTGCAGACAAGATGATCTAAATATTTGTGTATATTTCTAAGCCAGGGAATTCTCTTATATAACACAGTATAGTGATCAAAACCAGGAAATTAGTATTAACATTCACACACTGATACGGTACTCTTATCTAATCTGCAGATTTTATTCAAGTTTCATCACTTGTCCCGATAGTGTCCTTTATAGCAGAAGAAAATCTAGGTTCGTTCAACGGATTGGTTGTCATGTCCCTTTCGTCTCCTTTAAGCTGGAGTAGTTCCCGAGCCATCTTTTGTGTTTCATGACATTGCTACTTTTAGAATACAGGCCAGTTATTTTGTAGAAAGTCCCTCAATTTGGATTTGTCTGTTTTCTCGTAATTAGACTCGGGTCATGAACTTTTGGCAGGAATGCCGTAGACGTGCGGTAGTGTTCTAATGCAGCATATCAGGAGGCACGTGATGTCTATTTGTCCCATTACTGTGGTGTTAAGACTGAACATCAGCGAAGGTGGTATCTGTCTGCCACTCTTCAAATAAGTGCTGGTTTTTTGCATTAAAAGGAGTCTTGTCTTTTGTGCCCATTCAGAAGGGCACCACATGACAACGTGTCATAATTTTCAGAAATAGAAAGGACTTTTGTAGTTTTTTGCAGTGGACTTAGAATTTTTCTGTAAGCTTGAGATTGTTTCAAATATGAAGCACTGAAACATTACTTTTATAAATTAACATGCATGTACTTATAATTAGTGGCATTGATGTGGGTAACATTACTTTTTTTGGACATACCTATTAATGGGAGAGGATGGTTGCTTTTACACTGGATGACTTATATATTTGATAATTTATAGTTTTATGTTGATGTAATAGGGCCTGCACCCTAGAATAATAGCTGAAGGATTTGAAGCTGCGAAGATAAAAGCACTTGAAGTTTTGGAACAAGTTAAAGTTAAAAAAGAGATGAAAAGAGAAATGCTCTTAGATGTGGCTAGAACATCTCTACGAACTAAAGTTCATGCTGACCTGGCTGATGTCTTAACAGAGGTATGTGATTGAGCTTTTGCATTCAGCACGAGTATAGCCAAACACATGGTGATAGTTTTCTTTTTCCTATAAGATAATCAGCTATTGCATGTGGCTCTTTTGGAAGTAAAATAAAATATGGAAGACAAACATTGCTGGTCTTACTTACAGACTAGATCTGATTGGTGAGCACAGTGTGAGCTCTCATGTGAAGCCTTCTCTTAAGTTAACTTGAAAGGTGGAAGGGGCTTGGCTGCCTATGGATCATCCTGCGTGGAAGCCATTCCACGGCTGTGGGGTGATGGACTGGTCTCTGAAACCCAGAGGTCCACACTTACTATGTGAGGTGACACATGGGGAAGCTGGTTTGGTAGCATGCCTTGTAGTTAAGGCTACCACCTTAATGAAGCATGATTGACCTGATAATATTCACATCTGGGAAACGCATATTTGTTTTGTTTATTTCTAACTGTAGAATGTGTGTAATATAAGGACAAGATTGGGTATTTTGGGAAGGCTTTTATCAGGTGGCTATAGTTTGATGATGTCATCATTGTTCCTCAGCTTTGCAGTTTCTTTTTTTTTTTTAAAGATTGGCCCTGAGTTAACATCTGTTACCAATCTTCCTCTCTTTTTTTCCTCCACAAAGCCCCCCAGTATATAGTTGTATACTCTAGTTGTAGGTCCTTATGGTTGTGCTGTGTGGGACGCCGCCTCAGTCTGGCCTGATGAGCGGTACTAGGTCCGCACTCAGGATCTGAACCCGCAAAACCCTGGGCCGCCAAATCGGAGCGCGCGAACTTAACCACTCAGCTACGGGACTGACCCCTGCAGTTTCTGAAACTTGAATTTATTAGTTTATCAGGAATGATGAGGTTATAACAACCAAATTCACAAGTCATCGACATATGAATCAGAACGCTGTCTTACTAATTTGCTTTGAGAAATATAAATACCAAATGGACTGGAACACCTGAATTGTTTCTGGTCAATTCTCTTTATCAGTAGGAAACCTACTTGGGAAATCAAATTAAGATTAGAGAGTTTCTTGCTGAGCAGAGTCCAAATAAAGACTCTGCTGGATTTTCTGCTATTGCAGTACATATGTCAAGTGGCCCAGCCTCTTTGTGCTCTCTGGTTAGGGCCCATTCTCTTCTGGAGTTACAGAAACACTGATACTTTCACCATGATTCCCTAGGCACCAAACCCAAATATCATGTTACCTCAGGCCGACTTTCCTAAAATACAGTTTTTTTGCTTTATTTATATTGTGGAATGGTTATACTGTAGCTCTTAATTTCTGTAGTCAGTTATTTTCATGTTACTTTCTGAGCTAAGCAATAGGATGTGTTGTACTATGCTTCTCAAATTGCATGTCCCTGGGGATATTTGGCAGACTAGATAAGACATGTCTTTCTGGAGTGTTAATTTTACTTTATGATTTTGGGGAAAAGCATTATTTTCACATTAAAACAAACCTGTATATTATGGTTTGATATGGAAACTTTTCATGATAAAACACAAAACTTAAAAATTTTTTGTTGTTGGGGGCCAGCCCCTTGGCCAAGTGGTTAAGTTCGCACACATGCTCTGCTTTGGTGGCCCAGGGTTTCACCAGTTCGAATCCTGGGCACGGACATGGCACTGCTCATCAGGCCATGCTGAGGCGGCGTCCCACGTGCCACAACTAGAAGGACCCACAACTAAAAATACACAACTATGTATCTGGCGGCTTTGGGAAAAAAAGGAAAAATAAAAAATTTTTTGTTGTTATAACCAGCAAAAAAGCTCTTCCCTTAGATTACATTTCCTTCTTTTCATGTGTCCTTTTCTTTTAAGGTGTCCTTTGGTGGAAAAGTGTGAGTAGTGTTAGTGTAGTAGGAAGAGCAAGGGCTGGCAGTTAAAGATGCCTGAATTCTAGTCCTGGCTCTGCTGCTGCCTGTTGGACCTTGCTTTAAGACTGTAGTTTCTTAAAGGCTTATCTTAGTTTCCTTATCTGTAAAATAAAGGGTTTGTACCTGATGATCTCTGAAGTTCCTTTAGGCTCTAAGGTATCCATTGCCATTGGTTATTTTTAGTGTCCACGACAAAGTGGTGCTTTTTGGCCTTGCCCTGTATTTTGGACCCTGAAGCCCTTTACCTGCTTAGTCTGGCGATAGATTACTTGAGCCAGTGTTTTCTTTTAGAAGACCAAATAATTTACTGTTCTCATTCACTTCTCTTTCAGGCTGTGGTGGATTCTGTTTTGACCATTAGAAGACCGGGTTATCCTATTGATCTCTTCATGGTGGAAATCATGGAGATGAAGCATAAATCAGAAACAGATACAAAGTAAATTACATAAACTTTGACAATACATAGATTCTAGAATATTTGGTTATCTTCAGCTATTTTTTCATTAATTTCATTGGTTACTTTTATGCAGCATCAATCTATTCATTCAGCATACATTAATTGGGTACTTACCGCGAGCTGGTCACTGTTTTAGGTGTTAGGAGTGAAGAGTAAGCAAAACAGAATTTCTTTCTCTAAGAAGCTTGCATTACTAGTTGAAGGAGATAGTAAACAAACGAGTGATAATAAATGCTATGAAGAGGCTGGAGTAACAGTGTGTGTGAGCATGTGTGTGATTTTAGAGTGGTCAGGGAAGGTCATTGTGATGAAAAGCTAAACTAGAGAGCTAAGGAGGTCTCTGAAGAAATAAGGGAGCTAGCCATGTGAATGTCTGGAAGAGGAGTGTTCTAAGCAGAGGGAATAACAGTTGAAAAGGCCCTGAGGCAGAAGCGAGCTGGGGTGTTCCAGTGTGCTGACTCAGAGTAAGAGGAAAAAGCAGTAGGAGATGAGGTCAGAGAGGTAGGAGGGGCCAGACAATTAACACTGTCTGAGTAGGTGTGGACTCAGAGGATGTAGCATCCTGTTGATTTTGGACTTAACTCATTTTAAACTTTCTATTATATAAAATTCTAAACATATATAAAAGTAGAATAGTGAACTCACACATGCCTTTCACTTTGTCAATTTTCAGTGTATGGCCAATCTTATTTCCCCTTATATTCCTCTTATATACTCCTCTTTCCTTGCCCCTGCCCCAAACCTGGATTATTTTGAAGCCAATCCAGGTATCATTTCATCTGTAAATACTTTCTTATTTATTTTTACTATATGTGTGTGCGTCTTGATTTATTTGTAGAAGTTCTATTTGGTTCTTTCTTAAATCTGCCATGTCACTTTTTATGGTGTCCTATTTCCTGTAGATCTTTCCAAACTTGCCTTTTATTTTTTTAAACATATAGTTCATGTCTGATAATTGCAATATTTAAGGTTTTGGCTTATCTATTTCTCATGTTTGTCATATTTTGCTGGTTCTCACTCACTGTGCTTTGTTTCTATATGTGCCCTTCATTGTGTTTGAAAAAAGGATTTATAGAAATAATTTGAGACCTAGGAGCAGGTGTCTTTCTGCCTAGAGAATTTGAATTTGCTGCTGCAAGGGACCCAGGGACAAGTTTAAATTAAATCCACAGCTTGAGAATATCCAGTTGTTGTGAATTCTAACTGCAAGTCCATGTGAGGGCTGCTGACTTCTAGTTCATCCATCTGGCTTATACCCTGAGATGTAGCCCTTTGGGGTTCCAGCTTAATGTAAAGAAAGTCTTCTGTTAGACTCTCTACCCTGGATGATCCCTGAGTTTTTAATTCTGCTCCCCTCTCACAGTGAGGCCATTGAAACCAAAGTTCAGATTTGCTCAAATTGTCAGATGACTTTAGGATGAGTGCCTGCACCTCTCTGCATGCCTCTTGGAGTTCCTGTTTTGTTTTCAGTTTGGAAAGGAAACTCTTTTGAAGCTCTTTAGTATTTTATGACCATCCAAAGTTTTTAAGGTTTTCTTTTTTTAACCCAGCATTTTTAGTTGTTTTGGTAGCCAGATTGGTCAAAATGAGCCTAGCATTGCTGAGGACAACAGGTTCTTGATTTATGTTTTAGAAACATCTCTATGGTTGTTGTGTGGAGGATACAGTGTGGAGCAGCGTGCGAGGTGCAAGGACAGAAGTAGGAGACCAGTTAGGAATCTGTTGTAATACAGGGAGAGATGGAATTGGTTTAGATCGGGGTATGCTTAGAAAGAAGGAGCAATAGGATTTGTTGATGGTTTGACATAGGATGTGACGGAAACAGAGGAGTCAAGGATGTCTCTTGGGTTTTTGCATGAGCAGCTGGAAAAATAGAGGCACCATTTCTTGGGATGGAAAAGACTGGGAGGAGCAGGTGTGGGGAAACAAATGATTGGGCATGTTATGTTTTAGACGCATATCAGGCATCCATGTAGAGATGCTGAGTAGGGAGTCAGATTTGTCGAGTTCAGAATCGAGATCTCGACTGGAAATACATATTTGAGAGTCATCGGTGTATTGATGACTTAAAGCTGTGAGAGTTCATGAGATCATCTGGGAAGTGAATGTAGATGGAGAAAAGAGCAAGTTCCTGGATTGAGCCCTGGAAACTCCAGTGTTTAGAAATTGAGAAGTTGAGGAGGACTCAGCAAAGGAGACTGAGAAGGGGTAGTCTGAGAAAAGAGTAGTGTTCCAGAAGCTGAGAGAAGAAAGTGTGTCAAGAAGGAGAGCATAATCAGCTATGTCAGATGCTGCTGGAAGTCTGAGTAAGTGTTTTTGAACTGAGAATTGACCATTAGATTTGGAAAACATTTAGTTTTTTGGTGGCTTCAATGAAAGCTGATTCAGTAAAGGGATGGCTATGAAAGTCACATTGAAGGTGGGCTCAAGAGAGAAGGGTTAGGGGAGAAGTGAGGACGCAGAGGTAGACAACTCAGAGAGGTTTAGCCATAAAGGGGGGCAGAGAAGTGGGGCAGTAGCTAGTTGGGAATATGGGAATGGGATGGAAGAGGAAGACTTCTTTGTTTTGAAGATGGGAATGATTATGGAATGTCTGTATCCTGAGGAGAATGCTCCTGTAGGCATGAAGAATTGATGTGGGAGAAGGGGGGACAGTGCGGGAGCAGAGAGGGGAAAATGGAATATAGTACACAACTGGAGGGGTTAACCGTGGAGAGGGACGTGGACGTTTCATTCGTAGGAATAGGAGGTTCAGGTTCAAGTGCAGGTGGATTGCTAGAGGTAGTGACGGGACAGGGTTGCTATTTCCTCAAAGAAGCAAGGTCATTTGCTGAGAGTGAGGACGGGGGAAGAGTGAAGGAGACTTGAAGAGTGAAGAAAGTTGAACATGTAGTTAGTTTGTTTCTTCCTAAATAAAATATCTTCGTATTCAGTTAGGAGATGGAGTAATCTAGTTAGATTAAAATTTTGAAGACTTCCTTGTAATTATGTTTATTTAAAAACTATTTCTTTAATGTATAACAAATATTGGTTATAAAAGATTCATAAGTAGAAATGCCATTCCCTAATTGGGTATAAATGAATTTTAAAAAGTTATAAAATGATTTACTCTTGGAAGAACATTTGAAAAACAGGAAAAAAAAAAAAGCCTCCCCTCAAATTATCTGTATTCCTACCACCCAAGAATAACCCTACTCTTAGTTTCCTTCCATTTTTCCTTTTCAATGCCAAGGTGCTTATTATTTCAAAGAATAGTAATAATTATGCCTTGTATACAATTTGTCATTCTCTGCTTATCAGCTACCCCTGTAAATATTTTTCCATATTTTTGCATAGTTTTCATGACCATCAAATAGTTACATCATTATTTGCTGAACAATACCCTATTTTGGACATTTAAATTAACAATTTTTAGTTGATCCATATAATTATTTTCTTTTTAACTTTTTTTTTTTGAGGAAGATTAGCCCTGAGCTAACTACTGCCAGTCCTCCTCTTTTTTTGCTGAGGAAGCCTGGCCCTGAGCTCACATCCATGCCCATCTTCCTCTACTTTATATGTGGGACACCTGCCACAGCATGGCGTGCCAAGCGTTGCCATGCCCGCACCCGGGATCTGAACCAGCGAACCCGGGGCCACCAAGAAGCAGAACATGTGAACTTAACCGCTGCACCACCGGGCCAACCCCCCATATAATTATTTTCAACAATTGTTCCTAAGCAACTCATTATGTGCTTACCTTTCATTGCTTGATCAGCTGTGTCATTTGTTTGAGCCACATAATTTAGAGAATAATGCTGGGTTGGCTTTTCATTGTGACTTCACAGTCACGCTGTCTTAAACTAGATTCTTTTTCCTAATTTTACTCGTTGAGTGTTAGGCTTAAAGTTAGTGCAAAGAAGCAATGTGTGCCCTGGCAGTTCTGTTACAACTTTAAGAGTAAAATTCTAATTTTATGCCAAATTTTAGAGTGGATATTCAAAATAAGAAACATTGCATATTTTTAATAGGTTGATCAGAGGATTAATTTTGGACCATGGCGCCCGTCATCCAGATATGAAGAAGCGAGTAGAAGATGCGTTTATCCTTATTTGCAATGTATCGCTAGAATATGAAAAAACGTATGTGTGTCAGTTACTCTTTATAACTTTTAAAACTGTTTTTTGTAAAAGAGTTTTTAATCTCTTTCTTGCCTCCTAAAAGTTTGGTGTGAACTCCTTCTGCCTTTTCCTCTTATTTCTCCCCTGCCTTTACTAGCTTGTTTTTTTTATTCTTTTAGAGAGGTGAGCTCTGGTTTCTTTTATAAGACTGCAGAAGACAAAGAGAAATTGGTAAAAGCTGAAAGAAAATTTATTGAAGATAGAGTACAAAAAATAATAGACCTGAAAGACAAAGTCTGTGCTCAGTCCAATAAAGGATTTGTTGTCATTAATCAAAAGGTAAGAAAGAAACTTTAGATTTTAACTGTTTGTAAATGTTCTTCGGGATTTCTCAAAGTGTGGTGTCTGGACCCCTAGGAATCCCTAAGACCATTTCAGGGGGTCTCTGAGGTCAAAACTATTTTTATAATATTAAGATAATGCCTTTTATGTGTGTTGACATTTGCAGTGATGATGCAAAAGCAATAGATAAGACTGCTGGCACCTTGGTACAAATCAGAGCAGGAGCACCAAACTGTGCTATGAGTCATCAGATTCTTTATTGCCATACCATCTCATACTTGCAGATTAAAAAAAGGCAGTTTTGGGGCCGGCCCAGTGGCGCAGCAGTTAAGTTCGCACGTTCTGCTTCGCAGTGGCCTGAGGTTTGCTGGTTTGGATCCCTGGTGTGGACATGGCAGTGCTTGGCATGTCATGCTGTGGTAGGCGTCCCACATATAAAGTAGAGGAAGATGGGCACGATGTTAGCTCAGGGCCAGGCTTCCTCAGCAAAAAGAGGAGGACTGGCGGTAGTTAGCTCAGGGCTAATCTTCCTCAAAAAAAAAAAAAGGCAGTTTCATTTAGGAATGTTTGATGAAGTGGTAAAACATTAATTTTATTAAATTTGATCCTTACATATGCATCATTTTATAATTCCATGTGACAAAATGTGAAGTATGTGCAAAACATTTCTAGCACATGTCAAAAAATAAGGTTGTCTTGAAGGAGAGCTCTTGTATAATTGAGTTGCAAGCTAAACTAGCCACTTTTTTCATGGAATGCCATTTTTACTTGAAAGAATGACTATCAGCCAAGCTGTGGTTCTTTAGACGAGAGTATTTGTAGGTTTTTCTCAAAAATGAATGAAGTGATTTTGTCAATTCAAGGAAAACAATGGACAGTGTTTGTTGCCAGTGATAACATTTGAGCTTTCAAACAAAAATTAGGATTTTTGAAACTTGTATCTGCCACTGTGAGCTTGACAGCTTTCCAGTACATAAATGACTTTTCTGATAGTATTAGTAAATGTGATATTTTTGATATTGTATAACCATGAAATGTGTCAAAATTTGGAAGCTCTAACTTAGTGAAGCAATATTTTCTAAATAACCGAAAAATACCTGATTTAACAAAACCATGCATGGATAAATAATCCATTCAAAGTGCAAGATAGACAAAGGGGTTGTAATGTGAGGGAGTATGACAAGGTCATTGATATGGTTCCATATTCCACATTGAAACTAACCTTTAAGAGACTATCACTTGTTGAGTTTTGATATAGTGTCAAAGAAGAATATCCACAGTTGTCTGATAAGGCTATTAAAATAGTCTTCCCTTTTCCAATACATATCTGTGTGAGGCCAGTTTTCTTCATATACTTTAATCAGAACAGCATATCACCTGACATTGAATGCAGAAGCAGATGTGAGAATCCAGCTGTTTTCTTTTAAGACAGACATTAAAAAGATTTGCAAAAAAGTAAAAACAGTGCCACTGCTCTCACTATACGTATTTTTTTGTTTAGGAAAGTATGGTAAGTTTTCATTAAAACTCTTATGTTAACATGAAATGAGTTTATTATTATTTTAAATGGGTTAATCAATATTTTTAAATTTCCCAATTTTAATTTATAATATAAATATTATAGATGCCACTCACATAAACAAAAGCTCTTTGGGCTCTTAATAATTTTTAAGAGTGTGAAGCTGAGACAAAAAAGTTTGAGAACTACTGGCTTAAAATACGCTTGTAAATTTTGTGCTAATTTGATTACAGGGAATTGATCCATTTTCCTTAGATGCTCTTGCAAGACATGGCATAGTGGCTCTTCGCAGAGCAAAAAGAAGAAATATGGAAAGGTAAGCTTGCAGATAGTTATGTATCCTAAGTTTTTTAACAGATTAAATTGAAATGATCCCATGTGTATTCCTTTTATCCTATACGTACATGTTGTTGAGCAAAATAGTGTACAAATTCCAAATTTTGTTCTTAATTTCAGTAAGTGATGGAACTGTCAAAAATCAAGATTGTGGGGCTGGCCCCGTGGCCGCGCGGTTAAGTTCGCACGTTCGGCAGCCCAGGGTTTTGCCGGTTCGCATCCTGGGAGGGGACATGGCACTGCTCGTCAGGCCATACTGAGGCGGCATCCCACATGCCACAACTAGAAGGACCCACAAGTAAAAATATACAGCTATGTACCAGGGGGCTTTGGGGAGAAAAAGGAAAAATGAAATCTTTAAAAAAAAAAATCAAGATTGTTAACCTATCTCAGAACTTTGTTGAAGTACAAGGAAGGTTTTTATTTTCTTAAAACATGTTTTAAAAACAATACAGTACAATGATAATGCAGTCTTCTGTGTTATATATCTTCTCACCTTTAAGAAATTAGTTTGAGGCCGGCCCCGTGGCCGAATGGTTAAGTTCTCGAGCTCTGCTTCACTGGCCCAGGGTTTCGCCAGTTCGGATCCTGGGCACAGACATGGCACCTCTCATTAGGCCATGTTGAGGTGGCATCCCACATGCCACAACTAGGACCCACAACTAAAAATACACAACTATGTACTGGGGGGATTTGGGGAAAAAAAGCAGGAAAAAAAAAAGATTGGCAACAGTTGTTAGCTCAGGTGCCAATCTTTAAAAAAGAACTTAGTGTTTATGTTTTCCATAACCAAAACTATGGTGGCATTTATGTAATTTCAGACTCTCTCTGGCTTGTGGTGGAATGGCTGTGAATTCTCTCGAAGACCTCAATGTGGATTGCCTGGGACATGCTGGTCTTGTTTATGAGTATATGCTAGTGAGTATTTCTGTGGGCAGTGGTCCTAAAGTGAACAGTAAACTTTTTTTTTGATTCAGGTTTTACATTTTAAGGTCTGAATAATCCACAGGACAGATTTTATGGTTTATTTGTTAAGAGTTCAAATATAACTTAACTGCTTTTAACACATTTTTAGTTATGCTAGATAAGGAAAATTCACATGAAGATTGCATTCTAACATTATAAATATGGTCTCAATTTCATAATGACATTATATGTTAAATTATATATTCTTGTATTATCCTTTAGGGTGAAGAAAAGTTCACTTTTATTGAGGACTGTGTTAACCCTCGCTCAGTCACCTTGTTGGTTAAAGGACCAAATAAGCATACTCTCACTCAAATCAAGGATGCTGTAAGGGATGGACTTCGTGCTGTCAAAAATGCCATTGAAGATGGTAAGCTCTTTTTTGTGATGGATATGAACCTCATGTTTTTTTAAAGTAATAATAAATCTATCATGATATATATAGTATTTTAAAAGATATGAATGATTACTATTCTCTCATTTCACTTTGGACAATTTGTAGTTTAGATTGTGAAGATTTTTTCCTTTGAAATAGTCTGCTCTTTTAATTAACTTCTGTTTCTGAAATGAAAAAAATGCTTAATGCTGTAGTATCATTTTTAATTTTTAGAAATTTATTTTTAAAACAATGAAAAAACTTTTACAGCTTAGAACTCATTCCATTACCTCAGGTGCAATGTAATTTTAAGAAAGATTAAGAAAGAATATTAACATTTATTATTTATTGGTGCTTTATTACCAACTTCCTTCTAAAAGGAGTTAGGGTAGATAATTCAATAAAAACACACATGTTTAAAATAGAATAATCAGCATATGAAAAGATGCTCAACATCATTAGTCATTAGGGAAGTGAAATCAAAACCACAAAGAGATACCATCTCATAATCATTAGAGATACCATTTCATAACCATTAGACAAAAATAAGTGTTAGCAAAGATGTGGAGAAATTGGAACCCTCATATGTTGCTCATGGGAACTGTTGGAAAACAGTTAGGCAATTCCTCAAAAAGTTAAACCTAGAGTTACTATATGACCCAGCAAATCAACTCTTAGGTATTACACAAGAGAGTTGAAAACATGTCCACACAAAAAACTTGTACACAAATGTTCATAGCAGCATTATTCATAGTAGCCAAACAGTGAAAACAATCCAAATATCCATTAGCTGATGAATGGGTAAACAAAATGTGGTATATCCATGCAATGGAGTATTACTTGACCATAAAAAAGAGTGAATACTGATATGTGCTACAACATGGATGACATTGGAAACATGCTATTTAAAAGAGTCTAGACACAAATGGCTATGTATTATATGATTCCATTTGTGTGAAATATCCAGGAGAGGCAAAGCCATGCAGACAAAAAGTAGATTAGTGGATGCCAGAGGTTGGGGCAGGGGAAATAGAGGATAATTGCTGATGGGTGCAGGGTTTTTTTTGAAAATGTTCTGGAATTAGATAGTGGTGATGGTTGCACAACCTTGTGAATATACTAAAAACTACTGAAAAGCACACTTTAAAAGGCTGAATTTTATGGTATGTGAATTATATGTCAAAAAATAGAGTAATGAACTTTATAAACAATAGATCAGATTTGTCTGATAAGCAAGAACATAGATGTGAAGTAATGGTAAAATGAAAGCTGAAATGGAAAATTGGAACCAAGGGAAAAAGAATGTAATATATAGCAAATACAATAATCACTATAAATATTTAAACTGCTAGAATATAAAGAGATACAATCAGTTATATAGGTTTCATTAAGAAAAAGGAGAAAACAATCAATTCCTAAGTTGTAAAAATATGGGGCTTTATATAAGGGTCACTTCCTCTTTTTGTGGTCACTTTTGATAAAAGCTGGGAGCACTTTTTCAAGAAGATAAACATATGTGATTCAGGCATGAAGCCTTTGGTAGTTCAACCTGATTCTTAGAATTTAGAATAATAGAAAAGTGAATGGACTACTATTTTTTTAATCACTTCAACTACTTGCTTTTTTAAAAAAATAATTTTACTGAGTTATAATTGACATATAATGAACTACACATATTTACAGTACACCCATGAAACTGTCCCCTCAATCAAGATAATCAACATATCAGTCACCCAGGAGTTACCTCGTTGCCCCTTGGTAAGCCTTCCCTCCTGCCTCTCCCTCGGTTCCCCCCATCCTCAGGCAACCATCAGTCTGTTTTCTGTGGCTATAGATTAGTTTGCATTTTCTAGAATTTTATATGAATGGAATAATACAATATGTATTCTTTTTTTGTTTGGCTTCTTTTACTCAGATAATTATTTTTAAGTTAATTGATGTTTATTTATCAGTAGTTTATTCCATTTTATTGCTAAATAGTATTCTATTGTGTGAATATACTACAATTTATTTATCCATTCACCTGTTGATGGGCATTTGGTTATTTACAGTTCTTGGCTGTTACAAACAAAGCTGCTTATGAACATTTATGTAGAAGTCTTTGCATGGACATATGCTTTCATTTCTCTTGGGTAAATACCTAGGAATGTGGTGGCTATGGAAGGTATATGTTTAACTTTTTAGAAACTGTCTGTTTTTCCAAGTCCATTTTACATCCTTACCAGCAGTATATGAGCATTCCGGTTGTTCTGCATCTTCCCCGATACTCGATGTGGTTGGTTGGTTTTTTTTTTTTCAGGAAGATTAGCCCTGAGCTAACATCTGCTGCCAATTCTCTGCTTTTTTTTTTTTTTTTTTTTTTGCTGAGGAAGACTGGCCCTGAGCTAACGTCCATGCCCATCTTCCTCTACTTTATATGTGGGATGCCTACCACAGCATGGCTTGCCAAGTGGTGCCATGTCCACACCCGGGATCCGAACTGGTGAAACGGAATGTGTGAGCAGTGCCATGTCTGTGCCCAGGATCGGAACCGGCGAAACCCTGGGCCACTGAAGTGGAGCACACACGAACTTAACCACTCGGCCACAGGGCCAGCCCCCATAGTTGGTTGTTTTAATTTTAGCCATTCTAAAATTTAAAAAACCAAACTATGGTTTTAATTTGCATTTTCCTAATGATCATTGATGTTGAGCATCTTTTCATGTGCTCATTTGCTATCCACACATCTTTTGTGAAGTTTCTGTTCAAATTTTTTACCCTTTTAAAAAATTAGGGGGCCAGCCCGGTGGTGTAGTGGTTAAGTTCACATGCTTTGCTTTGGTGGCCTGGGGTTCACCAGTTTGGATCCCAAGCGTGGACCTAGGACCACTCATCAAGCCATGCTGTGGCAGCATCCACATACAAAATGAAAGAAGATTGGCACAGATGTTAGCTCAGTGACAGTCTTCCTTAAGTGAAAAAGAAGATGATTGGCAGTGGATGGCAGCTCAGGGCTAGACTTCCTCACCAAAAAAAATAAGATAAAATAAAAAATTTTTAAAAAGGGGCCGGCTCCTGGGGTTCAAGCGTTCAGATCCCAGGTGTGGACCTACTCCACTCATCAGCCATGCTGTGGAGGCATCCCACCTACAAAGTAGAGGAAGGTTGGCACAGATGTTAGCTCAGGGAGAATCTTCCTCACAAACAAAAACATGGGATTGTTTGTTTTCTTATTGTTAAGTTTGAGAGTTCCTTGTATATTCTAGAGACAAATACTTTTTCGTATATATGGTCTGCAAATATTTTCTCCTTCTCTGTGGCTTGTTCTGTTATTCTCTTAACAGTATCTTTCAAAGAGAAATTCTTAATTTTGATGAAGTCTGATTTATCAATTTTTTCTTTCATGGATTATGCTTTTGGTGTGGTATTTAAGAAATCTTTACCTAACACAGGGTCACAAAGATTTTCTTCTGTGTTTTCTTTTAGAAGTATCATAGTCTTAAATGTTTTACATTTAGGTCTGTGGTTCATTTTAAGTTAATTTTTATATATATGGTGCAAACTGTGGATCTCAGTCCATTTTTTTTGCACGTAGATATCAAATTGTTCCAGCTCCATTTGTTGAAAAGACTATCATTTCACCACTGAGTTGCCTTTGCATCTTTGTTGAAAATTAGTTGTCCATATTTGTGTGGTTCTATTTCTGGGTTCTTTATTCTGTTTTATTGATCTCTTTGTCTATCTCAATGTTAATATCATACTATCTTGATTACTGTAAATTTTTAACAAGTCTTTAAATCACTTTTGTTCTTTGTCAAGTTATTTCAGTTATTTTAAATCCTTTGCATTTCTGTATGAATTTTAGAATCAGCTGTCAAAATTTCTACCAAAAAGTGCTGGGATTTTGATTAGAATTTCAATGAATATATAGATAAGTTTGGGAATAATTGATATCATAACAATATTGAGTCAAAGTGTATCTCTTTTTATTTGGGCCTTCTTGAGTCTATCTCAGCAATTTTTGTAGTTTTTAATGTATGAATTTTGCACATCTTTTTTTTCAGATTTATCCCTATGTATTTCGATCCTATCGTACATGGTATTTTTTAAATTTCAATTTCTGATTGTTAGTTGTTAATGTATAAAAATACAGTTGATTTTTGTATATTGATCTTGAATTCTGCAACTTTGCTAAACTCACTTTATTTATTCTAGTAACTTTCTTATGGATTTCATTGAATTAGCTATATAAATGATCATGTTTTCTGCTAATAAAGATAGTTTTACCTTTTCCTTTCCAATCTGGATATCTTTTGTTTCTTTTTTCCTCTTGTTTCATTGCCTAGAAGCTTCCACACAATATTGAATAGACATGGTGAGACTGGACATCCTTTCCTCATTCCTGATCTTAGGGGGAAAACATTCAGTCTTTCTCCAATATGTATATTAGCTATAGGTTTTTCAAAGAAGCTCTCTGTCAGATTGAGGAAATTCTCTTCTATTGCTGAGAGTTATAATCAAGAATAGATGTTGGGTTTTGTCAAATGCTTTTTCTGCATCTATTGAGACGATCATATGGTTTTTCTCTTTTGGTTTCTTAATGTAGTAAATTATATTGATTTTAAAATGTTCATCAACCTTACATTCTTGAGATAAGCCCTACTTAATTATGATGTATTATCTTTTTAAAAGTGGATTACAGTTTTTAAAATTGTGGATACATATACATATATAAAGCTTGTCATTTTAACCGTTAAGTGTACAGTTCAGTGGCAATAAGTATATTCACATTGTTATGTGACCATCACCACCATCCATTCACAGAGCATTTTTCGTCTTGCAGAACTGAAACTCTTTACCCATTAAACAATAACTCTCCATTCCCTCTGCCCCACCCTGTCCCTGAAAACCACCACTGTACTTTCTGTCTCTGAATTTGACTATTCTGTGTACCTCATATGAGTGGAATATAGTATTTGTACTTTTTATTTCACTTAGCATAGTGTCTTCAAGGTTTGTCCGTGTTCTAGCATGAGTCAGAATTTCCTTTCTTTTTAAGGCTGAGTAATATTCCGTTGTTTGTATATACCACATTTTATTTATCCCTTTATCCATTGATGGCAACTTGGGTTGCTTCACCTTTTGACTATTTGAATAATGTTGCTATGTGTATTATCCTTTTTATATGTTGTTTGGCTCAACTTTCTAAAATTCTGTTAATTTTTGAATCTATATTCATAAGGGGTGTTAGTCTGTATATGTTTTTCTTGTAATGCTTTTATCTTTTTTGCTGTTAGAATAATGCTGGTCTCATAGAATGAGTTGGAAAGTGTTATCTCCTCTCTAGTATTCTGAAAGTGTTGAATTCTTGTGTAGAATTGGTATTAGTTCTTCAAGTGTTGAATTCTTCTGTAGAATTGGTATTATTTCTTCCTTAAATGTTTGGTAGAATTCACCAGTGTAGCCATCTGGGACTGGAGTTTTCTTCATGGGAAGATTTTGAATTACCATCTCTTTAATACATAGAGGGCTATTCAGGTTATCTATTTTTATTGAGTGGGCTTTAGTAGTTTGTGTCTTTCAAGAAATTTGTACACTTCATTTAAGTTAAGATCATCAAACTAGTGCCTATGAACTAAATCTGATTTGCTGCCTGTTTTTGGTAAATCAAGTTTTATTGGAACACAGCTGCACCCATTCATTTATGTATTGTCTGTGGCTATTTTTGTGCTATGGTGGCAGAGTTGAATACTTGCAAAAGAGATAGTATGGCCCACAGAGCCTAAAATATTTATTATCTGGCCCTTTGCAGAAAGTTTGCCAATCCTGATCTAAGTTTTCAAATTTATTGGCTTAAATTTGTTCATAATAATCTTTTATTAGTCTTTTAATATCTGTAGACTCTGCAGTGACATTACCACTTTCATTTCTGACATTGGTAATTTTTATTTCATTGATTTCTACTCTGGTCTTTACTATTTTCTTTCTTTTGCTTACATTAGGTTTCATTTGCTTTTCATTTTCTAATTTCTTAAGGTGGAAGCTGAGGTCATTGGTTTGAGACCTTTCTTCTTTTCTAATATAGGTGTTTAGTGATATAAATTTCTCTTTAGGTACTGCTTTAGTTGTGTCCCACAAATTTTGATATGTTGTGTTTTCACAGGAGAATGGGATCTGGGAGGTTTTCAAAGCTACTGGTGATGTTCTGTTTCTTAAGCTAGGTGGTAGGTACATGGGCACCTTTATTTGTGCATTTATTCTTTATACCTTATACATATATTCTTTTGTGTTCAGTTCGTAACAAGGAACTTTGAAAAAGTGTAAATGGGAGGTGAGGATGTAATCACCTTGTGGGTAGACAACTCTTTTGAGCAGTTATGTTTACAGTGAAGCAGAGCAAGGGGGTAGTAATTTAAAAATGATGTGGGATAAAAGGAGAGATTCTTTTTTGGTGTTTTGTTTTAAAGATGAGTGATTCCAAAGCAAGTTTGCTGATTCAAAGAAATGTCATAACTTTTTAAAACCATACAAGCAGGTATAAAAGTCGTATCCTGATGTGAAAATTGATGTGTTTAACCACAGAGCTTTTGCCTTAGAAAAAGAAGAACACTTAAATTTTTTTCTCAGGTAGCAGTTTGGTTCTGTTCCAGCACGGAAATCAAATACTTCATTGAGTCCCAAGAGTTCCATACCAGAAACTGTGGTCAGATTATCTTGGCGTAAAGTTTTTTCAAATCAGATATTACAATTAGTTATTTGCCACTATAAATTTAAAATAGCTACCTTTTAAATGTTTTCATAAAGGAGTAAGATGAAGGTGGGAGAAATGCCTACTCTTATAAACAATGAAATAAGCTGTTTGTAGCCAGTTGTCTGTTCCATGCTTAATTATTTAATGGTGTATAACCTCAAGGTGTTTCATTAGACATCTGAATAATCACTGAGCTGTGCGTCTTATTTTATTTCTGTATATATTTAAATACATTTTAGATGTAGGCAAGATAATAGAATACGTTGAATAGCTACTTGCTTTTTTCTCTGGTTTTTCTGTATGGCATGTCTTGCCAGTCATTTTCTGTCCTCCAATAGGTTGTGTGGTTCCAGGAGCAGGTGCAGTTGAAGTGGCAATAGCTGCAGCTCTGGTTAGGTACAAGCACAGTGTGAAAGGGAGAGCTCTTCTCGGAGTCCAAGCCTTTGCTGATGCCTTACTCATTATTCCTAAGGTACAACTACCCTAATGGCCAAGGAACACCCGGTTCAACATAAACTGTTTAGTTATAAATTGCCCATATTATCTAACAGTTAGCAGAGTAGAAAGACAGGTATTTATTTACATTTCCCCACACAGTTTATCTAAGATATTTTACAGCTAGAGCAGGAAAACTTTGAGATGACAGCTCAGAATCCTTATAGGCGTTTCATCAAATAGCTAAATTACTCCCTTGCTTCCATCTCTGAGCTCCAAAAGTTGAACTAACTCCAAAAATTTCCTTTAAAAATGGTTCATGATTAATCATAATGAAACAGTTTCAAGCTTGAAATTTAATTAGATTTTAGAGTAGACCTTTATTTCGTTGGTGGTATCCAAAGTGTTAGCACTTTAAATTGTGGGAAGTGAGAACTTCAGGCTATTTACCACCCCCAAGTACTGGCTTGTGTTTGTCATTTTCTGTATAATTCCTAGAAAAGGACTGAAACTAGATTTTTTGCATGTCTCAACAGAAGGACTGAGAACTACCTTTGCCTTAATCTAGTTGTGAACCACTTAAAACACAGAAAAATGACTTCGGATACGCTGTTGCCATGAGTTAAAACATTATTAACGATGCTAGCGAAGTCTCTTTGATAATTGCTTAAAATTATTCGTAATTTGTGGAATCTTATGAATCAGATATCAATTTTTTTCTTTCCCCAAAGCAGCAGAATCAGTAAGTACTGATCCTGTAGTTGACCCAAATTGGTAAACCTGGTATATTCTTTGGTGGTACCTCTTTACTCATCAGCTGGTTTGGGACCATTTGGAAATAAAGCTGGTTTGGAGTGCAGGTATCTCCATCCCTGTTGCCACAGATCATGACTCTCCTCGTGTTGATGAGGGGCGCAAAGATGCTACAGGGTTCCTTTAGCAGGGTGCCAGGAAAAACTGGAAAACGTGTGGCCAGGGGGACTAGAGGAAACAAGAATATCATTCTATTCCTTCCATTCTTTTTTAAAAAATCTTTTGCAAGGAAGGAAATTAATATGGTGGGATGGTGGTGGGAGAACTCTAATGTCCTCCTCAGAATTTAGTGTGATGTACATAAGGAAAATGTTTAAGTAAATATAAAAACTACTAGATACACAAAATAATTTTATTTAGATTAAGAATGGAATTCTTCAAAAGGAGATGATGATTATGGATATGTTTTCATGAGACTAGAGAGCAGTGCCTTATTTTTTATGTTTGATACTCAAATATATATATATGAAGGTATTCCACACATATATTTATTTTTCTTTTTATTCCCAAAGGTTCTGGCTCAGAATTCTGGTTATGACCTGCAGGAAACACTAGTAAAAGTTCAGGCTGAGCATTCAGAATCAAGACAACTTGTTGGCATAGATTTGAATACCGGTAAGACGGTGAAGAAAAATCTGCTGCTTCATAAAGAAAGAGGTTATACTACAGTGACCCAGAACTTATAGTAAGGGGGTAGAGGTTTAGGTGACTTTAATATTTAAATTTTGGGTGCCTTTAGTTTGCTTTTGAACTTCTTAAGAGAAAACATTCATTTAAGAGACAGTTACTGAGCGCTTGTTATTGGACTCTTGGGACAGACAAAAAGCCCTGCCCTTGTGAGCTTAGGTTGTAGCGGGGCAAGATAGGAAGTAAATAATAGCCTTAGTAAGTTCCTTAGCATTTTTAAAAGTAATAGATTATATGGAAAAAATAGCAGTATAAGGATGATTGTGAATGCTAGGACAGGAAGGGGGGTCAATTTAAAGAGGATGGTCAGGGTAGGCCTCATTGAGATATGTCTATTGAAAAAGATCAAAGGAGGTGGGGAAGTTAGCCCTGTGGGGTACTGAGGAAAGAGTGTCACAGGCAGAGGGAACAACTAGTGGAATAGCCAGTGTCTGATGTTTTTGAGGAAGAGGAATGAGATGGGAGAAGTAATAGGTCAGATCATGTAAGGGCCTGTGGGCCAGTCTAAGGACTTTGACTTTGACTGGAGTGAAATAGCAGTTTTGAGCAGAGGTGTGACATGGTCTAATCCTGTTTAAAAGGATCACTCTGTCTACCCTGTGGAGAGGAGTCCACTGAACAGCTGCAGTTTGGAATTTCCACTCACTGCATTGGAGAAGGCTGTGGTAGAGCTGGTTGTGGTCTGGGGAGATCAGCATTGAGTTTTGGCAAAGTTCAGTTTGAAGTCTGTAGACTTTCAAGTAAAATAGACAGTTGGGTATATGAATCTGGAATTCAAGAAGGAGGTCTGGGTTAGAGATAAAAACTTAAGAGTCGTCAGAGTGTATCTGGTTTAAATCCAGAAGACTAGATGAGGTCACCTAGGGAGTGAGTGTAGACGAGAAATCCAGGACTGAGCCTTTGGGTATTCTAACATCAAGAGCTCAGGGAGGAAGAGGAAGAATAAGCAAAATAGGCAGAAAAGGAGCCACTAGTGCAAAAGAAAAAAATCAGACAAGAGCGGTGTTCTGGAAGACAAGTGAAGAAGAGTAGTCAGGAGGGTGTGATCAACTGTGTAAGTGCTGCCGATCCATGAGGCCTGAGAATCGACCATTGGATTTGACAACATGGAGGTCACCGGTGACCTTGACAATAGTAGTGTTGGTGGTATATTAAATATTGTTAAAATATACAGCCAATATTAACAGAATATATCAAGATTGTAGTATTGAAATAGTTTGTTTTTACTCTGCAGGTGAGCCAATGGTAGCAGCAGATGCAGGAGTTTGGGATAATTATTGTGTGAAAAAACAACTTCTTCACTCATGGTAAGTTTGTATTAATAAAAAGAGAAAGACTTAGGGACATAATTGATAACATTGAAATTTTTCTATGATTTTTGCCACCCTACAGTAGAAAAATGGTTAGGTGTGTGAAAAGGCGTGGTATCCAGTTTTTAAGACTAGTTTTTCATTTTATAGTCCCTTTTACATTTTAGTTCTAGCTGTGTAAGTTATAGGAAATGGTAATCTTCCTGTTTGTTTGAAGGGGAAAAGAAAGAAGGAAGTTTACTGAAGTAGTACCACGTGCATAGTGGGAAAAATCAAATGATATGCTAAAACTGAGCTCAGTTTTGCTGGAGTATAAAATCAGGCTTCCACTTTTATCAGCAAAGGAGTTGAAATTATAATACAAGGGGTGGTGTTTGTATTTATAATAGCTGTGTCTCATAAAATCTCACACCAACATCATTGAAGAACAAAGTACCCTTAGTAGCTGAAGATGGCTAGGGGGAAAGGTAAGAGTGGGTTGGCAGGCTTTACTCACCCTGTCATGTTTTTCCTCAGCACAGTGATTGCCACCAACATTCTCTTGGTTGATGAAATTATGCGAGCTGGTATGTCTTCTCTCAAAGGGTGATTGAGTTCAAAATCAACCTTCTAGAAGCTGAGATTTAGCACATCTTACATGCACCTACCATTATATGGTCTGAACCATCCTTAATTTTTACACAATAAATGCGGTTTATATTTGTTGGTCTTAGCAGTCTTAAATATATTTCATCAAGGTGTAAAGAACGCAAGAAATATTTTCACAATAAAGGAATAATAATGAAAATCTTTTTCCCTAAGAGTTATAATGTCCTCCCGTTTATTGTAGGTGTGATATTATGCTATAATAAGAAATATATTTATGGTCTTCATCCCCAGTTCCTGCCACAAGAGCTTCTAAAATCTTTGTAATTTCCTAAGTAATAGAGGTAATAGGAGCATTTTTTGTTATGATATTTGGTCTTAGTCCCCAGTTCCTGACATAAGAGCTTCTAAGACCCTTGGAATCGCTGGAATTAATGAGTGGCTTTTTTATGCTAATGAGGTGACTTGATGGACCCCTAGATAGCTTCAGGATGGGGGCTGGTTGCCAGAGGAACTAATCATGTGATTACAGGGTTAGAACTTTCAGCTTCCGCACCTCCCCTCATCTCCAGGCAAGGGAGAGGGGTGGAGAGTGAGTTACTAATCAATCATGCCTACGTGATGAAGCCTCCATAAAAATCTCCAAACCAGGGGTTCAGAGAGCTTCCAGGTTGGTGAACACGTCCATGTGACAAGAAGATGGAGCACTCCAACTCCATGGGGGGGATAGAAGTTCCTGCCCTCAGGACCCTTTTGGACCTTGCCCTACGTACCTCTGCATCTGGCTGTTCATCTCTATTCTTTATAATAAACTGGTAAATGTAAGTAAGTGTTTCCCCGAGTTCGGTGAGCTGTTATAGCAAATTACTGAACATGAAGGGGGGGCATGGGAACCCCTGATTTGTAGCCAAGTTGGACACAAGTCGGGGTAACATGGGGATCCACTACTTGTGATTGGCGTCTGAAGTGGGAGGCGGTCTTGTGGGACTGAGCCCTTAACCTGCGGGATCTGCCATAACTCCAGGTAGTTAGTGTCAGAATGGAATTGCAGGATGCCCAGTTAGTGTCTGGAGCATTGGAGACTTGGTTGGTGTGGGAAAATCCCCACACATTTGGTGTCAGAAGTCGGGTGAGTAGAGGAGACAGTTTCCCTTTAGTATGCTATTGCAGTTTTCATAAAATAGAATCTGTTAGGATTCTTAGACCTTTTGGACAACTTTTAATCAAGAAAATATACAGCACAGGTTTTAGAGCAGCCAAGTCAGTTTCCAAATTATCAAAGGGTATAAATGTAACAGGACAAAATGTTTTAATTTTCTCTCAAAATTCCTTCAGTAACTTCCTACTGTCCCTCCTTCCTCTTATAGACATGACATCACTTTGCGAGTATAGCTTTGGGTTTCATTGATACCTGACAGTTCATTTTGTATACAGTTTATTATATCTTCCCTGGCTCTTTGGTACATATGAGCAGCAACTTACGCTCCTGTGCCAGCTCTGGGAGCTCTGACTGATGGTTAGAACAGGTCTCTTCTGCAAAGGTGGGGATTCTTGGCACCAACACTGGGAAGTAATTGGTTTGCGGTTTGAACGCAGCTCTTCTGTATCAGTATTATAGCAATATCTTTCTTGTTTGAAACACTAAAATTAATCTATTAAACTTTTTATTATTATTAGGCACACTTCTTTCAAGGGATGCAAGTTGATAAGAGATTAAACTATGGCAGATGCATTAATGGAACTTTGGCCTATTAGTGCATATAGGAGAAGATTCGTTTAACCATTTAATGCCTTAGTTGAAAACCTGTAATTTTATAGCCTTTTTCCCCATTCAACATGTTGTCTTTATTAACATCTTTCTGAGTTAATAACCACACTATAATTTTTCAATGACATTTCATTGCATGGCTATTCTGCAATTTATTTAACTAATTCTATTTTCAATTTTTTCCCCGTTATAAACAGACATCTGCTTTTTTAGCCTCTATCCTTATTTTACAGGATAGGCCTTTTAAAACTGGCATATCATGCATATTGCTAGACTTTTTCTATGTAAAATGTTTAAATTATGAACTATTTTAAATATACTGAAAGGACAGAAAAAATATAAACACCTTTGTACCCTCTAACTGGCTTTAACAAATACAACATTTTGTCATGTTTGCTTCAGATTTTCTTTGAAGAAATAAAAAAGTACAGATGTTGTTAAATTGCCACCCTCCCTTAACCTCTTGCCATCATATACTTTCCCACCCTTTCTGGAAAGACTATCTAGAGGTGTATATTTGATATGTATCATCCCTATGCATTTTAAACCCTTTAGTATATATGTCTATGCCTGTAACAATGTGAAATTTATTCTTTTGGGTTTTTAAGATGTGTAAGAAGTATATGCTTTTGCTGGTTTTATTTCCTACTTAACGTATGTTTTTGAGATTTATCCATTCATTCATTTTAGCTGTTTTCGAGCATTCCAGTGGATTTCTGTACTATAACGTATTTATCCATTGATGGACATTTTGATTGTTTCTAACTTTACGCCATATTAAACACCACAGCAGTGAGTTTCTGCACACGTGTCTCCTTGGGCACGTGTATGAGAGTGTTTCTAGGGATTGTACCTGGAAATGGAATTCCTGGGGTTTAGGGCTCTTCATCTGTATATTTACTTAGTGACTATTACAGTTTACATTCTCCCTTGCAATGTATAATGGTTCCGTGTACCTACAGTTTTGCCAAGTCTCGGTATTTTTTTTTTTTTTTTGAGGAAGATTAGCTCTGAGCTAACATCTGCAGCCAATCCTCCTCTTTTTGCTGAGGAAGACTGACCCTGAGCTAACATCCATGCCCATCTTCTTCTACTTTACATGTGGGACGCCTACCACAGCATGGCTTGCTGAGCGGTGCCATGTCCGCATCTGGGATCCAAACCTGCGAACCCCGGGCCGCCAAAGCGGAACGTGTGCACTTAACCGCTGCGCCCTCGGGCCGGCCCCTGTCTTGGTATTTTTAAACTTTTAATTTTTGCTAGTCTAAAGGGTATAAAATTATATCTCATCTTAATAACAATTGGTTTGATTACTAGTGAAACTGAACGTATTTTCATAAATCTATTAGCCATTTTTGGTTCTATAAAATTGCCTATTCATATTGTTGCCCATGTTTTTCATTAGATATATTTTTCTGATTGATAAAAGATATCTATCTATCTATATTTCACAGTATTTTCTCCCAGATTGAGGCTTTTTCACTTTGAAAACTATGCAGAAGAATTTGATACATGTATTTTTATATACTGAAATTTATCATTTTTTTCTTTTCTTTCTTTTTTTTTTTTTGAGGAAGATTGGCCCTGAGCTAGCATCTGTTGCCAGTCTTCCTCTTTTTTTTTTGTCTCCCCAAAACCCCAGCACATAGTTGTATGTCCTAGTTGTAAGTCCTTCTAGTTCTGTGCGGGATGCCACCAGAGCATGGCTTGATGAGCGATGTGTAGGTCGTGCCCAGGATCTGAACCCTCGAACCCCAGGCCACTGAAGCAGAGCACGCAAACTTAATCACTAGGCCACTGGGCCAGCCCCTTCATTTTTTCTTTTTATTTTGTGTTTTCTGTGCTTCTACAAGAAATTCTTCCCTACTTCAATGATAAAGATATTTTCCTGTATTTTATGAGTTTTAAAATTTTGTTTATCACCTTTAGGCGTTTAAATCATCTGGAATTTGTTTTTGTGTATGGTATGTGTTGTGGATCTAATGTTTTTTCCCATACTGCTAACCAATTGTTCTCATGCTGATTTGTGATATCACCTCTATCATATACCAAGGTCTATTGCTTGTTGAGTTACATGTTTTGATTAGAATTGCAGTTTATAGATTGTTTCAGGTAGAAATGTGTGTGTATATATATATATTCCTCCCACTCATAAATAGTTTATATCACTTCATTTGTGTCTTAGTGCTTTAGTTTTTTTTTATTAGTAAATGTTTTGTTTTCAGTAAAGCTTTAAATATTTTCTATAAAAATGCCTTACATCTTTGGTTAGATTTATTCCTATGTATCTTGTTTTGGAAGCTATCATGAATAGGATCGTTTATAAAAATTATATTTTTAATTGTCCATTGCTGTACTGTAGGCCCTTTATGGAGTTTTATGGATTGGCTTTGTCTCCCACAACCTTGCTGAACTCTCTTAGGAGTGTGATAGTTTGTAGATGATTTTGGATTATCTGGATTGATAGTAACGGTTTAGTTCTTTTTTCTTTTCCAGTCCTTGTGCTACCTCTATTATCTTCCTCTTTTATTGCGCTGGCTAAGACCTCTAGTATAAAATTGAATAGAAGCAATGATGGCAGTCACCTTTACTCTGTTCTTGCCTTTAAAGGAGAGGTTTCCAGTATTTGACTGTTTTGTTTTGTTTTGTTTTTGCTGTGAAATTTTGATGGGTAGCTATACATGAGATTGTCTGTTTCTTTCTATTTCTGTTTTGTTAAGAGGTTTTTTAAAAAAGTTATGATTGTTGAATTTTATCAACTGCTTTTCTGCATACATTGAGATTTTTTTCTCTAATCTGTGAATGTGGTGACCTACTTTAATAGATTTTCTAATTTTAAGCTATTCTTATATTCCTGAGATAATACCTGTTTGATCGTGATATACCATATTTGTTGATTCTGAGGTGCAGATTTTTCACATTTCTGTAATCAGTGTATGTTTTATGGTCAGTGGCATCTTGTAGTTTCTCTTACTTGAACTTGGTCACCTGTAATTCCTTAGTGTTTTAGTCAACAACCATTGAAGGACCATTTGAGGAAGAAACAGGAATCATGATTCTTGCCTGAAAACTGTCTTTTGTTATCGTCTAGTAAGTTAAAGAAGATTTCAGCATCAGAACTTTCAGAATTTTGTCAGTGGCTTAGAAGAAAATACTGGGGAGAATGGTGGAGACTCTTTTATGAAATGTTGCGCTACCGCCTCTTGATGACAAGAACGAACATCAAAGACTCTGAGCTGAAAAGTGATTTAGAAGACTTAGACTCTGAATATGAAGATCTTGCTTTATTTATTTTGCCTATGTTTTCCTTGTTATGCATACATAAGAATGATAGATGATGAAAGTCTGTGTAAATAAGTCTAAAAAAGCTTCTTCAGTAAGTAAAAAATAAAATGTATGAGTGATAGGAAAGCATTATGTTATGGTTGAAATGATAGCATTTTTCTTTCTTATTTTGTAAAGTAATGGTGTATCTTACAATCAGTGACATTTTCGATTCGATGAAATATCGTATTAACTTTTTATATATTGTTGGACTTGATGCTAATATTTATTTAGGTTTTTGCTTGTATTCATAAGCAAGATTGGACTATAATTTACTTGTTCACTATCCTTGTCTAATTTTGGTATCAATGACATAGCCTCATGAAATGAGTTGGGGAATTACTCCTTTTTCTCTTTTCTTTGGAACAGTTTGAGTCAGTAAGAGGGTTCTCTCTTGACAGCTTGGTCTTGGCCTACTGGTTTTTTAAATGCGAGGGATAGATTTTTGACTACTGATTCAATTTTTCTTCATTGTTTTAGGTCTAGAGTTTTCTGTTTCCTTTGGGTCTGTTTTGATAATTTATATTTTTATAGAAACTCAGTACAATGATGTTTTTTCCCTTAAAGTCTTATCTTATTTTGTATTACTCTAGCAATGCTGGCTCTTTTTGGTGCGGTGGGTAGGTGCAGTGGGGGTTGAAAGAGGATATTTTTCTAGTTTATCTTTTCCCATTCTTTTACTTTCTTTGTTTTTAGGTTTTAAGTATGTCTCTAAAAACAGCTTATAGCTAGATTTTTATTATTTTTTAAAATCCACTCTGACACTATCTTTTAATTGGCAAGTTGAGTTAATTTTTTTGATTACTGACGTAGTGGATTTATTTCTACTGTGTGATTTTGATACTTTCTGTTTATCCCTCTTTTTTATGTTTTTTCTCCTTTTACTGCCTTCTATTGGATTGATCCAATTTCTACATTTAGTTTATTCCCCCTCTTTTCCCTCTACTAGTTTGGAAATTATATGTCTTGTTGTTACTTTTAAAGTTTTAACTTGCATACTTGATATAGTTAATGACTGTGCTGCTCCTCCCTAGCAAGCAATGCAAAGTCCTTAAAACATTTTTTTTTTTTAAAGATTTTATTTTTCCTTTTTCTCCCAAAAGCCCCCTGGTACATAGTTGTGTATTTTTAGTTGTGGGTCTTTCTAGTTGTGGCATGTGGGATGCTGCCTCAGTATGGCCTGACAAGCCGTGCCATGTCCGTGCCCAGGATCCGAACCGGTGAAACCCTGGGCCGCCAGAGCGGAGTGCACAAACTTAACCACTCAGGCACGGGGCCGGCTCCTTAAAACATTTTAAATGTAGTCATCTCCTCTTGTTTAGCATGTGTTCTTAGTCAATATTTTAGTTCCATCTTGCTTTTTAGATCCCCTAAATTAGTCATAATAATAATTATTGTTGTTTTAGCTAGACAGTTCCTCTTTAGATTTTCCATATGCTTACTCCTTTCTTTGTTCACCATTCTTTCTTGAAACTGTCTTCTCCCATCTGGGATCACTTTCTTTCCTACTGATGTATATCCTTAGTCCTTCTAGTGTGGGCCTGGTAGTAATTTCTCAGTTTTACTTCCCTCAAAAGGTCTTTATTGCCCCCTACTATTGAGTGGTAATTTAGCTGGGTGGAGAATTCTAAGTTAATTGTTATTTTCTCTCAGCACTCTGAAAATATTATCCCATTGTTTTCTGCTGTTTTATATGCTTTGTAATTTCAACAAATATTGCCACATTTCCCTGCATAGAGGTTATTCCAATTTGTACTTCCCACAACAATTTACAGAGCATGGGACCCATTTTTCCTTTTTTTTTTTTCACTCTGGTAGTATAAATTCTTCATCTGCACCTGAGCATGGTGCAGACCTTGGCTTCAGTTTTTTGTAGGAACCCCGAGCAGAACAGGTTTCCTTACTGCTCACTGGGCAGGTGGGTAGAGTTTGTCTAGCGTTATGGAGAGGGGGTTTTTCCAAGGCTCCTGTTTCATTTAGGGGCCTTAGTTTCAACTCCTTCCTTCAAGTGTGGCCCTGCTTCTCTGTGGGCATTAAAAGCTTGACACCTAGACTAGCTGTTGCATCTAGTTTCTTATTTTCCAAGGTTTCTACAGTTCACCTTTAGAGTTTATCACTCTGTTTTGGTTTCCTCTTGAAGAAAATCTCCCCTTCTCTAAGTTCAGCCATACAGCTTTTTTATCTTTTGCTACTTATTTATTTTTACCTTTTACCCATTTTAAGTGTACAGTTCAGTGGCATTAAGTACGTTGACATTGGTCAATGCAGTGGCGCAACCATTACCACCATCCTTCTCTGGAACTTTTTTATTTCAAAACTGAAACTTTTTACCCATTAAATAATAGCTCCTCCTTCTCCTCTCTCCCCAACCCCTGGCAACTGCCATTCTACTTTCTGTTTCTATCAGTTTGACTACTCTAAATGCCTCATATGAGTAGAATCATTCAGTATTTGTCCATTTGTGACTGGCTTATTTCACTTAGCAAAACGACTTCAGGGTTCATTTATGTTGTGGCAAGTGTTAGAATTTCTTCCTTTTGAAGACTCACTAATATCCCATTGTATGTCTGTGCCACATTTCGTTGACCTATTCATCTGCCAATGGGAACTTGAATTGCCTCTATCTTTTGGCTGTTGTGAATAATGCTGCTGTGAACACATGCATATAAATATCTGTTCATGTCTCTGCTTTCAGTTTTTTTGAGTGTATTCCCAGAAGTGGAATTTTTGGATCATACAGTAATCTGTGTTTAATTTTTTGAGGAACATCATACATTTTGAGGAACACCATACATTTTACATACCTACCAACAGTGCACAAAGGTTCCAGTTTCTCTGCGACCTTGCCAACACTTGTTATTTTCTGCTTTCTATTTTTTGGATAATATCCATCCTAATGAGTGTGAAGTGGTGTCTTACTGTGAGCCATATAGTTTCAAATATGCTGCATTTTATCTGGCATTTCTGTTGTAAATTGAGGGCGAGGTGGGGGGTTGTCCACATTAGCTAAATCAGCCCTGTGCTACAACTGCCAGAACTATCTATTTTTAATGCAAATTGTTTCACTAATTTTTCTTTTTTTTGGAGAGTAGCCAACTTTTAAGCACATAAAAAATTCATGACAGTTCCCTTAAAAATCCTAAGATTGTTTCATAAATCTCTGTTTCAGTTAAATTATCATGAGCCAGGAATCGTTATCCCCCTGTCTGCCATTCTCCTAACAGTTTGTTTCTTAGCTATCTTTTTTTACAGTCCTTTCCATAACACTAACTGTTTCTTTGAGATCCCTTTATTGGTGCCATCACTATTGCTTTATGTTTTGATCCTGTCTGATAGTCATATGTTACTTCCCTCCCAACTTCCCATAATACCACTGACATCTCAGGGTTTTGGCTGTTGAACATAATTCAGTTTAATTTCTCTAAGTATTAAGGCCTTGTAACAAACCATTCACTCTTTCTTTATAGCTGCCTATATAATTGTCAAAGAGACCTAGGTGAACAAAGATGCAATCATTAAGAACATCCCCAGTGACTCTGTAAATAGTCTTGCTTTCCTTAGCCTATTCCACATTGAGGCCTTTAAGCTTATCAGCTAGGAAGTCAGGTGTCTCACCCATTAGATTGAATCTTCAGTCATACTTTTCCTGGCCAGATGTTTAGGCTATATAGGAAAGGGATGGAGATGGGAAACTGGAAGATCAGTGATTTAGTGCTTTAGTGAAAAACGTGCTGTTCAGCTATTTATAAAGGTTCCCTTGCAATAGAGACTTGGTTGTGGATTCTTGACTATACTGCTCTTTAGTTATTTTGTAAATATTAGCCTTTCTTTAAAAAGGAGACATGGGGACCTGAGTTGGAGCCTTTACTGAGGGGCATTATGTTTGAGGACAGAGAGAGAAGTAATGGGGTGCTGGTATTTGCCCAGAGCCCACAGACAGTAAGAATGGTTTTTCCATGACCTGACTTGCCATCTTCTTCATGCTCAGCAGAGTCCTTGACAGTTTAGAAATGAGCTGGTGACAGTCACAATGAGCAATGACCGCAGTCTCCTTCCTTCTGAGACTTTCTGAACATTTCTCAATTGCTTAGTCCAAGAATCAGCTGGCATAGCTCTATGTCTGTTCATTGCCTGGGCCAGGATGAAGCCAAGTGTCTTGTTGGACAAATAGCCTGTGGGCGTGAATTTGGCTCCTGCCCATGCCTTGGAGATAAATCTAGGTGTGGAGGTTGAGGAACAGGTTTGGGCCATATGCTTGCCCGGCAGGTGCTTCACAAAAGCTCACGATGCATAAGGTAAGGCTTCGAAAGCAGAGAGCTTAAAAGGATCTTTCCTACTGCCTCTTTCATCTGTAGCCCTGGAGCTGTAATCAAGGGCCAGTTTGTTATGCAGTGTTTGTTAGTGGGGGTGCTGTTGACATATGGAAGGCACCATTTATTATGTTGACTCTTCTGTCCATCGTAGGATGTTTCACATTCCTGGCACACTGAGCACTAAAGGCCAGGACACCCCCATTCCTTGTGACAGCCAAGAATGCCCCTGCATTTCCAGATGTCCTCTGGAAGATGTGCCACTGAAGGAAACTTTAACTGTTCAGGAATCTACCCACTTGTATACTGTTGTTTGTATTACCTGGTTCTTTGTCTTCACTAAACCTCAGCCTCAACAAGTACTCTGTTTTACCTTACCCTCAGTCCAGGTCAGAGAGATGTGAGGACAATGTTGGAAAGCCCCTCGGTCACGGAGATGTCTTTGTGGAGTGGGATTGTGCTGGCAGTTAATGCTGGCTCTGGAGCCAGAGTGCATGGGATCATAATCCATCTCTGTCATCTATTAGCTGTGTGACCTGGGGCCAGTTACTTAACCTTAGTTTTCTCATCTGTAAAAGGGGGTAATACTGTACCTATCTTACAGGATTGTTGTGGGGATAAGTTAGTATGTATAAATTGCTTCAGACAGTGCTTGGTCCATACTTTGTGTTTAGCGACTGTTTAGCTGTTATCATTTTTATTACCATCAATGGAATGCATCAGAGAAGGGCTGGGGGTGCAGTCTGTGACATAAGTAGAGGAAAATCAGCTAGGGATGGTAACCCTGCAAGCTTCTGGCTCTAGCTGGTGGAGCTCAAGAAGTGTCAACATTACTTTGATGGTCAGACCAGGATCGTGCTGCCCGGAGGCAGGTTGGATGCTTGAGAGTGTGCGAAAGGGTGTACCAGACGAGTGTTGGCTTTCCTGTGTCCCCCTTCGGCATACTCAGTCTCTACCTCAGACTGTGCCTGATGAAACTTGTGTAGTTTTGGGGGAGCCTAATGTTGCTGAAAGCCTGCAAGGCCTGTAAAGTCATTTTCCCTACAATACAGGGAAAATGCTTCTGCCTAAGTTCTGTATGACATGAGCTGCGAGGCCTTTTCTGTCACTCCAATTAAACTTTAGAGATGCAGGCTTGACCTTACACATTACATGTGGGTAAGCTGAAAGCGTATGGTTTCAAGGCCCCGAGACGTCTGTTCCTGACACCCAAACTTCCCTACCTTCTGTGGCTAAAATTCCAACATTAGCATTTAATTCTTTTGTATTAAGCATTATCTGCTTTCTGGGTTTTTGTTTTAAATGCAAGTGTGCAGAAAAGAGTTAACATAGCAGGCCTCACTCCTGTCCTTTGAAGACCTGCTTCCAAGGTTGGTCCTTGGTTGGCATCTGGTAATGTGGATCTCGGGAGTGTTCTCACTACTCTAACTAATAAGAGTGGCTCACTGTGCCTGAGCTTCAACAGTATGGGTTATGCTGAACATTTGCTTCCTTTTGGGAGGCTGGAATTTGGGTACATGTCAGGGATAGGGTGCCCCTGTGACTAGCCTCCAATAAAAACCCTGGGCACTGAGTCTTTAATGAGCTTCCCTGGCTGGCAACATTTCACACATGTCACTATTTCTTCCTGGGGGAATTAAGAGCGTCTTGTCTGACGGCACTGAGAGAGGGCCTCTGAAAACTTGCACTTGGCTTCCTCTGGACTTAATCCCATACACCTTTCCCTTTGCAGATTTTGCTTTGTATCCTTTTTTCATAATAAATTATAGCTGTGCGTATGACTATATGCTGAGTCCTGTGAGTCTTCCTAGTGAATCATCGAAACTGGGGGTGGTCTTGGGGACTTCTCACACAACAATATTCCTGACATCACCAGAAAACTGCAGAATAATACCTGAGCAAAAATCCTCAATGAAATATTAACAAGCCAAATCTAACATTATATAAAAAAGATTATATATTATGACCAAGTGGGATTTATCCTTGGAATGAAAGGTTGTTTTAACATCCAAAAATCAGTTAATGTAATACACCAAAGTAATAGGATAAAGGACAAAACCCACACAGTCATCTCAATATAGTTAGAATAGAGGGAAACTTCCTGAACCTGATAAAGGGCATCTATAAAAAACCCACCAGAAACATCATACTTCATGGTGAAAGCCTTAATGCTCTCCATCTATGATCAGGAACAAGGCAAGGGTGTCCACTCTCATCTCTTTGATTCAATAGAACTAGAGGTTTTAGCTAATGCAATCAGACAAGAAAAGGCAATAGAAGACATCCAGATTGGAAAGGAAGAAGTAGAAGAATTGTCTTTATTCACAGACAACATTATCTGGTATCCAGAAAATTCTAAGGAATTAATAAACACAAGTTGTCCTTAGAGAAGAGCATGTTGTCAAGTTTGCATGAGAATGGGTTTAGGGAACTTTCTTCTGGGAGTCCTGAAGGAGCCTGGCAGCTTGGGACTTGAAGGTAGAGGAGATGTTAAATGGGAAATTAAAAATCTGCCTACTGCCTGGTTTGCAGTCAACTTTTATCCTAGAGTGCGTAGGTAAGGAGGGTGCAGTCTGCTCTGCTGTGCATCCCTATGCCAAGAGCAGAGGGTGCGGGCGTTGTTGGCTGTTTAACACTCTCCTGGAATGCCTGTGGCCTCTCATGAATTGCTGAGAGTGAACTAGGCTCTTAGCAAAGGCATGAGAGGAGCATGGCTTTTGGAACCAGACAGATTCAAGTTTGAATCCTGCTTCTTTTCCTTACTTCACTGTGGGATTTGGGGGAACCTGGCAGCCTCAGTTTCCAAATGGGGACGATGGTAATAGCTACTGTATCTGTTAAGACTTGCATTTGACTGCCGGCCACTGAGATAGTAGTAACGGAAGCAACAGAGAAGTTCAGTTCTCGCTCACGTTCAGAAGCAGGGAGGGCAGGGGTTGTGCAGCCGGGCCTCAGGATCATCTGACTTTTTTTGTTCCACTGTCCTGAGCACATGATTTCCATCCTCGAAGTTGCCTTTATAATCCATGATGTCTGTTGGAACTTAAGCCCTCATAACTGAGTTCCAGGCAGGAAGCAGGAGAAAGGGCCCAAAGGTCCCACCTCAGGAATCTCTCTGCGTTTTAAGGAGCTTTTCCAGAAATCTCACACAATGACTTCCCCTATGTTTCGCCAGCCATAACTTAGTCTTATGGCTACACCTAGTTGCAGTAGCGGCTTTAAAATGTAGCCTTTAGGGACCAGCCCGGTGGCTGAGTGGTTAAGTTTGCGCGCTCTGGTTCGGCAGCCCAGGGTTTCGCCAGTTCGAATCCTGGGCGTGGACATGGCACCGCTTGTTAAGCCATGCTGAGGTGGTATCCCACATGCCACAACTAGAAGGACCCACAACTAAAAATACACAACTATGTTCCAGGGGGCTTTGGCGAGAAAAAGGAAAAATAGAAAAAATCTTAAAAAAGAAAAATCTTTAAAACGTAGCCTTTAGTTAGGCACATTGGCATTCTAGATAAACCAGGGTTCCCCTGCTGCAGAGGTCAGGAAGCACGACGCTGGGCAGGCAGAGCGGTTCCGGCCCATCTACCCTGCTGGGCTGGTGCGAGGCTCAGGGATGCAGTGCGTGAGAAACCAAGCACAGGGCAGCAGCTCAGGAGCATTCTTTCCTGCCCCTTCCTGGCTTTCAGGCTGCAGCTGGGAGTCATGGGGCTGAGCAAAGGGTGTAGGTGACAGCGGCACTAACCAAAGAATCCTGCCAAGGGCAGTGTCTTTCCTGTATTTGAACACTTGGTTCAGAGCCTGCTGTTTCATAGGTGCCCCTCAGTGTTTCTTGGGTGGATGAAAGAGCATGGAATTTGGAGTCAGGCAAACCTTGTATTTGAATCTCGTCTTTCCACTTCCTAGTAAGCTTACTTAGCCTCTTGAGTCTCAGCGTCCTCATCTATAAATTGGGCATGGTAATTGTACCTACTTCACAGCCCTTGAAGTAGGACTTGAAATAGGATCAAATAGGAAAGCATTTTGTAAACTCCCGAATGGATAGTATCACTATTGAATTTTTTTTTTTAAGATTGGTACAATTTAAGATATTTAAGTTTTTTTTAAAAGATTTTATTTTTCCTTTTTCTCCCCAAAGCCCCCTGGTACATAGTTGTATATTTTTAGTTGTGGGTCCTTCTAGTTGTGACATGTGGGATGCTGCCTCAGCATGGCCTGATGAGTGGTGCCATGTCCACACCCAGGATCTGAACTGGTGAAACCCTGGGCCGCTGCAGTGGAGCACGCGAACTTAACCACTCAGCCACCGGGCTGGCCCCTCACCGTTGAATTTTATGGAGAGAAAAATAGTACGGGAGGCAAAATTTGTCCCTGAGGTTCTCTCCTCCTTGCTCAGCCTGCCTCACTTTAGGCCGTCTTTGTCCAGGTTCCTGTCCTGAGCATCCTACATAGCTGTGAGTGTGGACTCTGAAGCGAGCCTGGCAGGGTTGTGTCTCAGCTCTGTCACTTAACTGGTTGACTCTGAGTAAGTTACTTAACTGCTCTGTGCCTCAGTTTCCTCATCTATAAAATGGGGATCATAATAGCACCCACTTGATGGCATTGTTGGGAAGATGAAGAGACTTTATAAAGTTTTAAGAGCAGTGTCTGGCACATGCTGTTAGCTGCTTTTGTTATTTGGCTTTCTCCTTCCCTCTGCCTGCTTTGTCTACATCTTCTGGTCTTTTTCCCTTCCCCACTGAAATCCACATCCTCCTGTCGCTCGTGAATAGTGAAGTACCTCTTGCTCAGTCCTTGCAGCCATGCAGTCAGCCCTTCCTCACCATCCTGCTTCTCTTTGCTGATGCCCCAGTGGATCACAAATAGTTTGCCACCTCCTTGTCCTCGTAGCACCTTAAGAGCAGAGCGTGAGTTGGGAGTGGGGGTGTGGCTGTGGCAGGAATGAGAGGAAGGCTCCTGTCAGGAGGGGGCTCCTGTATCTGCAGCGCCCATCCATCAGAACGGCCTGAAGGGCCTTCACTACATGGCCCCACCCGCCTCCCCAGCCTCATCTCTCATCCTCTGTCACTTCTCTCCAGCCACACTGGCCTCCTCGCTGCTCCTCCGTCAAGCTTGTCTCTGTCTTGAGGACTTCGCTTTTTTCTCAGCCTGGAATACTCTTGCCCAGACTGTTGCCTGACTTACTCCTTCACTTAATTTAGTTATTCTTCCTTTTTTAAAAAAGTGCCTTGCCTCCTGCCGTGTGTGTGCTGCATCATCTGCTTTATTTTTCTTCAGACCACTCATCACCACCTGAGATTTAAAGAAAATGCTAATTTGTTAATTGTTCCTCTCCCCTGATGAAGCGGCAGGATGGAAGGTGCTTTCTGTCCCCAGCTGAATCCTCAGTGCCTAGAGCAGTCCTTGGCACATAGTAGGGTTCCAGGAGCTTTTGCTGATCTAGTGATGGCTGGTTAATGCTGGCCTAGGCATAGTTCCTCTGACCACTTTTCCCCTGTTGAGCCCAAGAGGTGGGGTGAGCTCTGGGGTGGGGTAGGGTGGGGGGCGCTGGTTATCACCTGGTGGGTGTCAACAGCAAGGCCTGGGATGCTCTTCTGGGACCCCGTCTTGACTGACACCTACTTTCCCCTCTCCTGGCCCCGGGTCATCTGCTCTCATAATTAAAGATAATTACAATCAGTTCACAAAGCAACTTCATATACCTTGTCTCCTTAATTTTTACAACGATCATACGTAACTCAGGGGGGCAGAGCCCACCTTATTCTAGGAAGCCCTTTCTGTCAGAGTTGACCCCTGCATGACACTTGGTAAAACTGGCCGCAGCATGACTCTTGGAGGTAGTGAGGCGTTGGCCTTGGAGACCAGGCCACCTCTGGCGGGAGAGTTTTGGTAGGTATTCAAGCCCTGGTGGTTGAATTGCATGGACTTTCTGAAGCTTTCAAGCCTGCAGGTTTATGATTCTCTGAACCTTATCTTCCCCATGAGAATTCTAAGGCTCAGAGACATTAAAAGACTTGCTCAAGGTGGAGATCTGGGGAGAGGGGGCATTTGGATGAGAGAGGTGTAAACTATCCTAAAGCAAGGTGTGCAAAGGCCCCCAGTCCCATCTGATTTGTACAGAGCATCTTGCCCTTCCACACTCCTTCCTTTCCCGCATGCTGGTGCAGGGCAGAGAATCCAGGTGGCAAGGCTTTCTCATCCTCAGAGCTGGCCAGGTGCGTTCTGGGCTGGGCACGCAGAGACAGGGCTGAGGGGCAGGGCTCCTTTCGCCAATCTGGGCAGCCTCCCCTGGCCCCGAGCCTGCTCAGGGCCGCCCTTCTCCACCCCTCCTCGACATTTTGCTGCAGGCTATTAAGGGCCCCCATCTGCACATCTCTCATTAATTAAAAATGCTACAAACCATCTGTTTGAGAGGAAGCCTCAGAGAGAGGATGCCTGCCCAAGGAAGCATTCTCTCATACCTCCCGACTTTAATTGAAAACTTATTTTTAGAATAAACCCCAAGCCCATAAACCCTTCTTGTTGCTGGTGGCAGCGATGGTGGAGGGGGTGAGCCTGGGGATCCCACAGGCGACAGAGGCTTTGGAGTCAGGGACCGTAGTGTTGGGCAGAATTGAGGAGGCTTATGTTAACGAGCTTCTCAGAGAGGGTGAAGACACAGAGGCTGTGTGCACAGGAGAAGAGAGGAGCTTAGACATAGAAGCCAGCAGCTAGAGGGACAAAGGCAGAGTCGCAGGAGTGGCCCAGTTTCCAGCAATACACCTTGGGCGTGGGGGGAGCCGGGAGGCCCGAGTTGTCTCCTAACTCTGCCCAGACTGCATGTGGCCAGGGCCACATCCCCCAGTCAGTTGCTTTCCCTCCCTGGGATGCTGGAGTCGGCAGGGGTCCTTGCTTTCTGCAATGGGATGGTTTAGAGATGGGGATACACTCAGGGATCCAGGCCTGCCACTGAGGTTCCCCTACAAGGCGTAGAGCACATGTCTGCCCTGACGTCCACTTTCTCATTGTCCCTGCCCTGCCTGTCTCCCTGGGAATATTTTAAAGACTTTGAGGTCTCTGTCACTTTTGAGGTGGGGGTGAGGGGAGTGGAGATTTCAACCAAGGCCAGGCCCCCTAGATACTCTGTCTTGTGGCTGGATTTCTTGGAGATGGGCAGGCAGCTCCCTGGCAATCCTTGTCTTCCATCAACACACAGAAAGCCCTCGGTTCACTAATGACATTCTTTTCAACTACCCCCGAGCAAGACAGAACAGGAATGATCATCCCCATTTCCCCATTTTCTGGAGAAGGAAACTGATAGACATAGAAAGTGACTTGCCCAAGGCCACACAGCAATTAGAGCCAGACCTGGTTCCAGAACTCAGGCCTGTGGCACCAAGGCCAATTTTCTTTCTGCCCCATCTCTCTACCTTTTCTGGTCCTCTCCCTCCTCTGGGACTTGGAGCAGAGGGATGATGGAGGCAGGGCTAGTGTACTCTGAACCTGATGCTGAGCTTACCCAGACCATGGTGAGCACTGCTTGCCTTTGATTTTCCTGAGGGTGACTCTGCCAGCCAGAAGCAGCTCATTCGTGTCTGTGTCCCCACTGCCTACTGCAGAGCCTCATGGAGGTCCTCAGTCAAGTGTATTGAGTGAAGAGGCGAGTGAATGAATGGATGAGGGAAAGAGGGAGTGGAGAAAGCTTATCCCCTCTAAGGCGAGCCATTCTGCCAGCGCCCGAGACTCAGAAATCAGACCCATGCAAGCCAGGAGGAACTGTCCGGTGAATCTGGACTAGCACAACCTGCTCATTTTAAAGAAGAGGCCCAGACAGGAAGTGACAGGCCTGAGGCCACAAGCCAGCTGTAGGAGGGCCTGGCCTGGAACCCAGGTCTCCCGCTCGCTCCTACCCTTCCTCTTGCCCTGGGCAGAGATCAAGGACAGGGGGATCTGAGCTGCTTAGAATGGGCTTCACGTCAGGTCATGCCAGCCTCTCTCCACCTAATCTCCCCAAATCAATTTGCAAAACTTCCATTAATACTGTCAGGAATCTGCAAGCTGTTTAAAGCCAGGGCACGGCAGTAACTGCATAACGGCTACCTGGGGGAGACAGGCATTAACGGCGTAATTAAAGATTAGCATGGCCTTGGGCGGTTCAACAAAATTTACCTTTCCCAGCAGCCGGAGTTGGAAGAACTTCGAGTGGTGGAAGAGCCTTGCACTCACTGAGGGCCTGGCCAGGTAGCTGTGCACCTCTCTTGTAAACACTCTGCTTGCCCCCAGGGGCTGCGGTCTTCTGGGGAGAGGGACGGTGGAGCAGCAACTTGTTTTGCTGGGTAGAGCAAGGCTGATCCAAAGTAATACTTAAAGCAGGGCTTCTCAGACTCTGATGGGCAGCCGCATTGCCTGGGCGTCCCGTGACTGCGGAGGCTGGCGTGGGGCCTGAGTCTGCATCCTAACAAGCTCCCAGGCCAAGCCTGTGCTGCTGGTTCTTGGAACACACAGTGAGTAGGGAAGCTGGAGAGGTAAGTCTGGAGGTGAGGCCAGGATCTGTGGCTCGGACACTAATGAACACGGGAAGAAGAGGCCAGCACCAGGCTGTTTCAATGGTGTTTCCAAGCCAGCCCTGATAGGGGGTTCCTTCTTTCTTACCTGGGAACTTGTGGCCCAGGGATTAAGACAGATGGCTCTGAAATTCCAGCTACCCCAGCTGAGAATCCTGGCTCCGGCGTTCAGTGCTTGGAAGATGGAGACACTCATAGTACCTACGTTACAGAGTTGTGAGGACTACGTGAGATCATTCATTTAGAGCATTGGCTCTGAGCCTCTAGGAAGTAAATGTGAGATTTCCTTCAATTCGCAACACAGTTTGTGTGCACAGAAAACATATTCAGAAGATACTTTGGTTTTTGAAAGGAATATTTAATTTATTAAAGTTATGAATTTTATAAAAATCTAGTTCTTCCTTATGTTTTAAGATTCAGCTTATAATTTTTCTATTTATAAGTACCAAAATTTAGCAGTCTTTTTAAGGGGTTTTTTGATGATGTTTATTCCATTTGCAAAGTTAATAAACACCTTCAAATATTTAAAATATCATTTGATAAATTTAGTATATTTCATTTTATTTTTAAGTACTATGCTTAATTACCTAACTGATAAACCTTCCCAAGTAATTAATTCTTGTAAATTCAAGAGAATCTTAAAGTATCTTAAATGCTCTAACATTGTACATGAATTTAATATGATTTTTTCAACTTAAAATCACAAATCTAAGGCAATTATTAAATTGCATTTTAGATTGGAACTAAAGGCTGACTTGCTACTCAAATAGGCCAAATTCTCAAATATTACCAATACATAAGGTACCAATATACACAGACCCTTTAACGTCTAAAAATATTCATCCTGTGGGTTTGAGTTTCTCAAATATTTCTATATTTGAGGATGAAAGATCGTTACCCACTAAGGAGATAATTATACCTTCCCAAGTAGTTTTGGGGGTCACCTTCACAGACGGTTGAGGTTGCATAATAATCAGAGTTATTGGCCGCAAAGCTGACTGGATTCCTATCAGTGGCATTGATGAAACCCACGAAGCTCCACGTTTAGATGCTCTGTCAGGGACCCCATAAATTAAAGGAGGTGGTGACACGGTCCACGCCGCAGGATTTGCATGCCTTCATTACTGAGTTTTTTGGGCCACTGCAGAAACTGGCAACCCCCTCCTCAGCCACCACAACACGTGATCTGACTTTGCATTTGTTGGCCTCTTGAGATATTTAAATATCCACCTATCTCCAGGCTCCAAAAACCTTTGACCTTGAGGAGATGCTGCAGCTTTGTTTATGTTCTTTCTATTTCTTAAGCGTCATACTGATGCAGGGTCGGCGAGCTGAAGAGTCGAAAGAAAGATTTCTTGGACTCTCAAGGTCTGGCAGTAGTGCTCTTTTATTCAGAGAATAGTGTGGAATAGCATGGGGCTAGGACCCATGGGCAGTAAAGAGCTGCTGCTGCTGCTGGCATGGGGACAGGACCCATGGGCAGTCAGAGCTGCTGCTGCTGCTGCTGCTGCTTCTGCTGCATGGGGACAGGACCCATGGGCAGTCAGAGCTGCTGCTGCATGGGGACAGGACCCACGGGCAGGAGGAGATGCTGCTGCTGCTGGCATGGGGACAGGACCCATGGGTAGTCAGAGCTGCTGCTGCATGGGGACAGGACCCACGGGCAGGAGGAGCTGCTGCTGCCGCTGCAAACATGGGTTGAGAGTAGGGCTAAATTTAAGGCATAGGTATGTGAGTTATCTCTTTACAAGACAAAGGAAAGAATATGTAAAAAAAGTTGTTAAAATGGTATCAGTGCAGGTGGGGTCTGGTTATTGGGTGGTCCTATAACTTTTAGATAAGAATCAAACTGGATTAAGTCAGGATGTCCTATGCTTCCTGGAGGATGTTGTGGTGGGGGGAGTCAGCTACGTGAGGTTACCAGACAAGCACAATAAACAAGACTTAAGTCCTTGCCATCCACATTAAGAGTTTCTAGAGATAAGGTCATCCCCCCTTCCTACTGGTGCAGAGAGGGAGACACCCCCACAGATGGAGACTTCCTTTACAAATGCAAATGTCTCTCATCAAAGGGCAAGCAAATTCTACTCCTCAGAGCCTCCTTCTCATCTGCAGTTTTTAACAGTAACCAGCCTAAAATAATCCTCATCAATACTTACCTAGATATTAAAATGGCATCCTTTGGATCTGGTTCTCTCTCATGGTTTGGTTTAGCTTTGTAGTCACAATGCTTTGATAAATCAATGTTAGTACTAAATTATTATGATTGACACTGACTGTCTTAAAATGAAAATGAGGTGATTCTCTGCAGACTCCTGTGATAGCCGCACTTTGACCTCCAGGCTCCTCGGGGCCTGATGACCTCTGGTTGCTCCTTTTCTGAACATTTATAGTGCAAAAGAATGACCATGGGCAAGTAGCTTCATCTTATTGAGCTTCAGTTTCCTCGTCTGTGTAAGGGGGATTGTAGTGTTTCCCTTGATAGGGCTGTCAGGAGCAGCCTATGGGTTGGACAAAATAGCACAGCAGTTGTAAGTGCTACAAAAAGTTAGATCCTTGTTCCTTTTTCTTCAGTCCATTTTAAAAATAGCAGCTGATTACGTATATATATGTATCTATAATTACAGGGTAAGAGCCAACAGGCCAGACATCCCTTTCTTCAAAAAACTAACCACATCTACGGTCTACGATTGCAGTCTGGCTGAGTGAGAGCGTCACCCCGTGGGCAGCACAGACTTAGCCATGTGTTCAGGTTGGCCTGGGTCTCCTGGGGACGCAGCTGTCTGGGTTCAGGGAGCCATGGCCATTTGTCCACAGCCCTCCTTAACTCCACCTTGGGCCCACTCCAGCCTCGTGGCCGCGCCTGCAACATCCTTCTGAGGAACAAGCTGGCAACCCTAGGGTTGCAGGAAGAGCACAGGTTTTAGAATCAGACACACCTGAGCTTGAATTTCAGCTCTACCATTGACTGGCTGTGGAGAGCCACGCAAGCCGTTTCACCCCCCTGGGCCTCTGTTTCCTCCTCTGCAGAATGGGTATGATAGATAATCCCTGCTTCCCAGGGATGGCATGAGATTAACTAAGATGATGGGTACAACAGCACTTTGCAAACTGGAAAGCCCTATACGTACACGTGTTTATTGTAAGGACCATTGCAGTATGACAGTGGCATTATTAAATGACATTTTCCTCCTCGTGTCATCTGCCTGGCGAATTTCTGGGTCAGTGTCCTCCACTACATGGTGAATCCTGGACTGTCTCTGTTCTGTCTGCCCGACATACCACAGGGCCCGCCTCAATGGACACAGCTGAGTGACGGATGAGTGACTCACTAAGGACACAGTAGAGCAAGCTGCGCCCTCGCCCCCCATCTCCAGCTGTCTTCCCCTCCGAGTCTCTTCCTGGACTCCACCCGCCCTCCACTGCCCCTCCCTGCCCTTCTCTGTCCTCATTTCACACATGCAGCCAGATGCGGAGCTCCTGTTCTCCGCCTGAAGGATTAAATGCAGTGATGAGAAATGTGTTTTTTTATTGTTTTAGGAAGCTGAGCAGGGCAGGGGCGAGGGAGGGAGAAATTGAATCAGGGGCAACGATTTATCTTGTGCTAAAGTGCCTACGAGGGTTCCGGGAAGGCCTTCTCTTCCTGCACCCCTCCCCCAGTGCTGACCCCCCTTTACTGGGGAGGACAGCTGGCAGCCCACATGCGCCCGCCCTTGTGTGTGCGTGAGTGGGTGGGGCCTGATGGCCTTGAATGGAACTCTAGTTTTGCTCAGGGACCTCCCATCATTGCAGACACTTACCTTCCCTGCCTTCACAGCCTTTGCCTGGGTTTCCTAGGCATTGAGGGGCCGCAGAGATGCAGTAGGAAGGAGACAGGGTGACTTGGTTCTGCCATTGCTGGGTGTGCCACCTTGAGCCTCTTTCTCTCAGCCTGTGTCTTGAGCCTGCATCTTGAGCCTGTATCCCTCTGTGAAAACGGATAAGGACAGAAATACATGTCTCACGTGGGCTGGCTGGCTGGGTCCCATGACCTCCTAGGCACCAAACCCCAATTTTGTCCTTGCGCTCAGAGAGGTTCTGCCTTTGGGGCCGATTCACACTGACAGTTACCTAGAAGAAGCAGATGCATAGAAGCCAGCATGCTGCCTATGGTTTATACAGAGAAATAGAACTGCCAGGTGGATGGAATGCCCACCTTGGCAAGGCTGATGCAACACAGACCCAGGCCCAAAGGTGGGCCCTGCCTCTTCCTTGCTGTGTTAATCCCTCAAGGTGGAGCATTGGTTTATAAACCGATGGGAAGAAGAATATCCCTGTAAAATGGGAGGAAGAATAATACTTACCTGATAGAGTTGTGTAGGGAATGTGAACTGTTGTATGTTAAATGCTAGCTCTGTCTGACATTTAGAAAACATCACGAAACGTTAGCTGTTGCTGTTAGTAGTAGTTGGCCTTAATTAAGCAGGCCTTTCACCCATCAGTTGGGTAGATATTCTGAGAAAGGAGGAGTGGTTCAATCCGCTTAGCCAAAATGCTCTCTCCCAGGGCGAGAGCTGGGATGGGCACGGTCCACGTTTGCTTCTGGGAGAGCCGTTTTTCCTGTTTCCGTTGCTGACCGAGCTTCTGTACCTGCCAGACCTAATGCAACGACTGGGTTTCTGCTTCCTCAGCTGCAGTTGCAATCTCGTCTTGCCTCTCTGAGAGTCCTCCTTAAAGGAAGAGACGGGCGATTTGGCTGTTCCCAAACTCCTCGCTCACAGGGTCAGCACCAGTCCTGAGGCTCCCACTGGTGACGGGATTAATTATAATAACGACATGAACGGTAACACTTGCTGAGCACTTCTTCCCACCAGGCGACTGTTCCAGGGGCTTTACATACAGACGTGACCCAACAACCTCTGAGGCAGGTCCCGTTACCATCCCCATTTTACAGGTGAGGAAACTGAGGTCCAGAGAGGTCAAGTAACTTTGCCCAAGGTCCCAGACTTGGTTAATCATCCATCCCCACTGGTGTGGGATTTGTTACACCACAATGATATCTTTGTACGTAAGTCATTTTGCACCTGTGGAAAGTTATCTGTAGGGTGAGTTCCTAGAAGTGGAAGTCCTGGGTCCAGTTTTGCCAAATTGCCCTCCGTATACATTTTGTCATTGCACATTCCCACCAGCAAAGTGTGACTGCCTGCTCCTCGGAAAGAGTATTACCAACTTTAAAATTAAATTTCTTTCCAGCTTTATTGAAGTATAATTGACTTTTTTTTTTCAATGATAGATGAAAACCCATAGACATCCTGCTCCAGATTTTGTATGTTTCCTTGTTAACGAGGTTGAGGGTCTTATGGTATGTCTGAGAGCTATTTTTGTTTCTTTCCTGTGGTCCGATTCTTTACCCATTTTTAAAATTGTCTTTGGTATTACTTGATTCATTTCCAGTTCTTCTTTAAGAAGTTAGGCCTTTTTCTGAAGTATGTATTAAAGTGTATTTTCCTTGACCTTATTATTTGTTTTTTTATGTTGTTATCATTTTTTTCATGTAAAATAAACAATTTTATGTAGTTGAATTTATCCATCTTTTCTTTTACGGTTTCTGGGTTTTGTGTCCTACTTAGAAAGGTGTTTTACCCACTTTAAGATTCATTATTTTTTTTTAGTACATTTATGGTTTCATTGTTTATGTTTAAATCTGACATCCATCTGGAATTTATTTTGGTGTGTGAAGTGAGGTAAAGATCTAACAAGATTTTTCCCAGATGGCTAGTTCCTCAAATACGAAGAAATAGGAGTTTCTTCAGAGGCTGTAATCTGTTTGGGTTCTCACAGGTCCTGGGCCACAATAGTCCTGGGTCATCCTGAGTATTGAGAAGCTGCAGTAAAGGAACATGCCAGCAAAATCATCCCCCAGGACCGAGCGAAGGGACAGGCACTTGCTACAGGAATCTTCCTGGGGCAGCAAATGACGAATCTGTGATTAAATGCCCATAGGACCCGAGGATAGTTGATACTTACTGAGCGCTCGCCGTGGGCCAGGCAGTGTGTTCAGAGCGTTACAGGTGTTTACTCATTTAATCCTCATCACACCACTAGGATCATTCACTCTTGCTATGTTATAGACTGAGGTTGGAGAAGAGCAGTGGCTTGCCCAGGCTCTCCCTGCGGAGGGCTGCCCCTGACAGGCTCTGCTGCTTCTCACGGGCTGTGAGCAATGACAGCACCCAGAGTCTGAGCCCAGAGCTTCCACAGAGCAAGCGGGGTGGGGTGAGCGCCGGAGGCGCGTCCTCCTGCAGGTGCACATCGCAGTCTCCCGGGAGTGGGGAGGAGTTAGCACACGAGAAAGCAAAGTCAGTGCTAGGATCTTCGGAAATGACTCTTCTCTTTGGAAAGCAGAAGTTTATTTTGGAAAACAAACAAAAAACCCTCTATGTTTTTCATGATGTCGATCACAGAAAGGGTATGAGATGTTAATGTTGCTTAAACAGGCGCATATATTTAAAAGTATACATTAAGAAACATCGGTCCAAACCATTCGCAGATGGCAAACTAAGGTCTAAAGACGTGCCAAGGTCACGGGGTGGTGGCTGGGAAGCATGCCAGCTTTGGAGTCAGGGAGGTGAGGGATTTCAAGGTCACGTCCCACTAACTGTGTGACTTTGGAGCGGGCGTGTCCTCTCCTGTAAAATGGGAAGAAGACCACCCAGCTCTCAGGGTGGGGTGGTGCGAGGGAAATGAGACTTTATTAATGAAGAGACTGGCCCAGCTGCGATGAGCGGTGGGCTCAGTTACCGTGGTTATTTTTTACGAGAGGCAGAGCTGGTCCTTCAGCCCGTCCCATCTCAGGACTCATTGTCCGGTCCTCTGTCTGACTTTGGCTGAACAGGTGTGGCGCAGCGAAGCTCGAGGGACCTGTCACCTGGTTCTCTCTTCTGTCTCCTGCCCGTTGTAGCACCCCTGTCCCTAGAGCGAAGATAGGGGTGCCCCCTCTTCTGCAGGGGTGGAGGGAGAGAGGGTGCGTGCTGGTGGGGAGCTGGTCAGTGGGGGCAGGGAACCTGCCTGGCTGCTGCTCAGGAGCTGCAGCTCCTGTTTGGAAACACAAATTGCAGCAAATTTGTCATCTCCGGAGAGAAATTGCGTTTGGCAATTTCAGTGTTTTTCCACGCTTTGATGCTCCCGTCTGTTTAAGGGGAGGGGAGGGGCGTCGGGGGAATCGAACTGGGTCTTGGTGAGTGGAAAATGGAGGCGGAAGAGTGAGCAAGGGGCTACAGTGGCTGGGATGGTTTTGAAAAAGGCGCCTCTCCTGGTCCTGGTGGGGCGGGTCTGCACCCTGGGGCTGAGATCTCTGGTGTGGGCCATCCTCCAGCCCTGGTTGTGGCTGGGTGGTGGCCTGGGCACACCACGGCTGTGTTCACAGAAGCATCACCAGACTCGGGCCAGGGGCCAGCTGGCAGAAGTCAGGACCTGTCACTGTCCCTCGCTGGTGGCCTTGCCCACAGGTGGGGACTTGGGCCAGTGATGAAGTAAAATAATGCATCAGGCGGAAAGGACTCAAGTCCAGGGGTTAACCATCCCTCAGCTGGTAGATAAGATTAGCTAGGAATCCCCTGGATCATAGCACTTGCTCTGTGCCTGGTGCTACTGTAAGACCTTAGGTCTGTTAACTCATTTAATCCTCCCAGCAAATTTATCGGAAGGATACTGTTATTTCCCCCATTTTATAGATGGGAAACCTGAGACACAGAGAGGTTAAGTGACTGGCCCAGGGTCACATAGGAAGTCGTGGCAGGAACTCAAGTCTCTTGACTCCTAGTCCTGGATTTGTTCCCAAGTGTTATTTGTGTGGTCAGTCCAGCGCTGACCCTCCAAGGCCAGGTCTGGGGGAAAGTGGTAGGAAAGGAACCAGGGTGTTCTAAATCAAGGAGGATTGCTGGACTCCACCTGGTTAATCGTGGGGTCTTCCTGGAGCAGGAGAGATTTGTGGAGCATCTAGAAAGACCTGAGAGGTTTCCCCAGGTTGATGTGGTGGGCACCCCAGGCATATGACCTTGCACAGCTGGGAAGCTGGCGTGGGACGATTAGGCACAGGAGACTCTGGGCAGCTTAGCAATCCGGGAGGCTCATCCAAGGAAGAAGGGCAAGAGACATCAGTGGGCAGAGCATCAGCAGCTGGGGTCGTTCATTCATTCACCAAACATTTCTGAAGCTTCTTCACGGCAGGCCCTGTGCTAGGTGCTGGAGATAGAGAAATGAACAAGACCCAGTCCTGGCCCTGGGGTCGATCACAGGCTTTGCAAGTCAGACTTGTAATAAAGTCAATTATAGTATTATGAGATAAGGGTTTTGATAGTTGGAGGGCCCAGGGGACCTGGGAGCTCAGAGGAGGGGCATCCAGCCCAGGCTGGTGGTGGGGGATGGTGAGAAGGCTTCCTAGAAGAGTTGGCTTCTGGGCTGAGCTATGATGAAAAGCGGTGGTTCTGCTAAGGTCCTCAGGTTGGCCTGGGAGAATCCCTGGGGAGCTTTTAAAATGCTGATGCCCAGGTCCTACCAGACCCATTGAATCTGAGTCTCCCCTGGTGATTCTAACGTGCAGCCAGCTAGCAGTGAGAACGGCTGAGTTACAGGAAACATGGCGGAGCTGATGGAGAGTGGACAACAGGGTGAGACAGGGATGGCATGAAGGTGGGAGAGAAGGTGGTGTACTCAGGGGGCTGCAAGCGAGACGTCAGGGGCTGGGAAGCAGTGGGCTCTGGCTGAATGCAGGGAGAACTATGACGGCCACAGATTTGGGGAGAGTGGCCACACCCCAGCAACCCAGGTCCTGGCTGTCCTGGGCAGTGACTCTCCAGGCTGCCAGCCCACCCCATGCCCTGCACCGGTCCTGGGGGTGCTAGCTGCCTTTGTGAGGGGCAGGAATTCAGCTACTGTTTCTGTTCCTGTCACTGTTTCTCTGTGTAGAGCCCACTGCTGGGAATGGTGCTGGATTAGTAATAAAGAGCCCTTGGCTCTCAGAGGCAGCTCAGGCTGCTAGGAGGGCATGGAGGCCTCAGGGATGGATGGCCGTTGCCTGTCAGAGACCCTGAGACTTGCAGGAACCCTGAGAGGGGTCCGATGACTCACCACGGCAGCCCAGAGCCCAGGGGTCCTGGGCAGCAGAGGAGAGGAGGGAGGAGGCCCGCTGACTGGTTTGTGCCCTGGTTCAGGGTTTTTATGTGGCAGTCGTCCGGTGGGGCTGGGCGCTCTGCGAAGTCCTGTCTTTGAGCGGGCTCTGTCTCACAGACTCCTGGCCCCAGCCCTCAAATCCCACTGTCCTGGGGTCAGACAGATCTGAGTTCGGACCCTGGGGCTGCCACACGTCTGCTCTCTGATCACCAGCAAGGGACCTCTCTCCTCTGGGCCTTGCTGCTTTGTCGGTAGGATGGGGATTGCAGTCCTAACGTCACGGGGTCTGTGGATTGAGATGGTGTGTAAGATGCTTGGCCCAAGTCAGTACAAGCTCACCAATGCTTCCTCTTGCTTCTTGTCCCTGCTCTGCTCTGGCTTCCCCAAACACTGCTCCCTGGCATTACACAGCTCTGGGCTTTCACAGCTGTGCCTTCTGAAAAGAGAACTCACATGGCTCTGGATCTTGCCCGGGGGGCTCAGAGTGGCCTCTGTCCCTTCTCCCTTCTCAGGGCAGGGCTGTGGGCCCCTTCTTGGCCCTGAGATACCCCTCACCTCCACACGGAACACTGTGTCACTGAGGTCCCAGCAATGCTTCCTACATTCTCCTGGCCCCAGGAGGTGGGTCCGGAGGATGTGTGAGGTGTGGATTTCCAGTGGCAATTTAGGAAGGCTTCTAGAGAGATGCTTGTTGCTAGGTGACCAGCAGGGGCCGGTCAGGAGAGGTGAGCGGGACGATTGTGGCAAACCTCTGTCCCTTTTACTGTTAACTTCTCGATGAATTCCTGCCACGTCTAGAGTCCTGTCCTTTTGCTTCCCCTTCTCCTTCCCTGTCTCCCCCATCCCAGTGCCATCAAGAGCACATGTGTTCAGGGATGGAACGAAGTCGAAGGTTGTTGGCTTGAGGTTTTTATTTCCTTCCCCATTATTAACATTTGCATTTATGTGTTGTGTGTGTATATGTTTGAGTGGGCATGTTTGTGCATGGGGGGTGTGTATGCACGTGTGTCTGTGTGACTATGAGAGCACGCTTCACAGAGGGGTGGCCCGTGGCAACTGCTTCCCCATACTGCATGCTCCTTGGGTGCCAGGCACTTACTATGTTCTCTTACTAACTCATTTCCATCCTCTCCCTGCCTCCTCAAAGCCACCTCGGGAAGCAAGCAACGATGCCCTTATTTCACAGATAACAAACAGAGGCTCAGAGAGCTTAGGTGGGTTTGTCTGAAATGCCCCAATCGGGAAGTGGGAGAGCCAAGATTTGAACTCACATCACCTGTGCACTTCAGCATTGAGTAACGTTCTATAGAGATGGGGTTCCCTTGGGCCGTGGAGCCTCAGGAGAAAGGCGGGTGCAGGCAGCGTGCCCCTGCCTCAGACTCAGCAGGCCTGAAGTCTGCTCGCGGGTTTGTCCCTGACGACTCACCCTCTGACCCTTGCCTTCTCTGGGCCTTGCTGTCCTAATGTGTCAGTGGCTCTGTGGAGTTGATGACCCATGGCTCTCCCCTAGGAAGGGGTCGAAGTCCCCAGCCATGGCCTGACTCCTGTAGATATGGGGGTTCAGAAGGACCCCCTTAGCCGAGGGGAGGCCAGCTCTGGCAGATCCCCAGGACAGAGCCCTGAAGGGTCAGGAAGGAGCCCACCCCTCCTGTCCTCCTGGTGATTCTTGGGCTCAAGCAGACAGATGTGGAGTGTGACTGATGCGTGGGGTCTCAGAGCTGGAGCTTGAGGTGAGCCCAGCAGTGCGGTGAGGGGGCTGAGATGCAGCCGGCGAGCTGACTTGTCTACCTGACACTGGGGGAACCAGTGGTGACCATCACAATCCGTGGGCACATCTTCTTGCTGCTGCTTCTGATGAGGCACGGGGGGCCCGGACCCTGGAATCCAGAGCCCTGAAACACCACAGTTCTGACTGTTTGGATGGGGGAGACTCAAAATTGGAGGGGCCGTCAAGAAACTCCTTGGCTGGCTTCAGAATCCCCTCTGAAATGTTGGGGTTCCCTGCTCTGGCCAACAATTGGTTGATGGCATCTGATTACCAATAATGCTGACTCAGCACAGACCTACTATGTGCTGGGAGCTTTTACACATGCTGCCTTATTTAAATGTCATGGCAACCCTGTGGTGGGGATTGCTTATCCCTATTGTACACATGAGGAGACTGAGGCACAGAGACCGTAAGTAATTTTTCCAAGAGTCGTTGATAAATTGGCTGAGACGGTTTGGAACCCAGTCAAGACCATCTCCAGAAGGACTCACTTTTTCTAACAACTGTTGCCAATCTTCCTCTTTTTTTATGTGAGCTGCTGCCACAGCATGGCTGCTAACAGATGAGTGGCATTGTTCTGCGCCCAGGAACTGAACCTGGGCCGCCAAAGCGGAGCGTGCCAAACTGTAACCACTAGGCCATCGGGGCTGGCCCTAGAAGGACTTGCTTTTGAATGTGTATGGAGCACTGACTATATGCCTGGCTTTGTGTTGAAACATTCCAAAGGATACCCCATATAAATCCTTTTGAATATCAAATGAGGTGAGAATTCTTCTTCCTCCTTAACAGATGAAGAAACTCGGAGAGGAAGTGGTAGAGGTGGGATTCAAACCCAGCCAAGCCAAGAGGAAACGGCCACATCAAGGCCCTGGCCTGGCCTACAGGGTGGGCACACACTAGCCCCTGCTCGCGCCAGCTTCAAGTGATGGTTAGTGGTGTTCTCGTGGGCGTGGGCACATGCTCCTTGCTACAGACGCATTCCCATCAGGCGAAAGAGCAGTGAGGATAACGTCTTTATGGAAATGGGGCTTTGGGCTGAAGGCGGGGAAACATTTGTCTTCAGGAGATGCTCTGCTCTCAACTTTGCTGACCTTGGCCTGAAGATTTCCCTCAGGGCTCCCTCCACTCCACTGGCTCCTTTCCAATAGTTTCTTTGCCCACTTCTCCACTCGAGGCAGCCCTGAGGGTGCGAAACTGTGCCCACTCACTCATCTCTCCCATGCTGGACCAACCAGGACCAGAGCATTTGGACCTGGGCTTCAGGGTAGCAGGAAGGATTCTGGTTGGATCCCAGGAAGCAGTTCCAGACAATTAGGGGTTGTGGGAAGGTACACGTAGGACAGGAGTTTTTGAGGCCCAGAGCCAGTAGTAGGGACAGTAAAAGGGTGAGAGTGGGGGTGGCACATGCCCCATGACCCTGTGCTAGGGGGGTTATCTCTGCCCCCCTGAGTCCCACATCCACATGCTGGACTTGGAACTCCTCCACCCACAGCCCTCACTCTGAGTCTGCTCCTGAGACACTTTTAGATGGATTTCTCCAACCTCGGGGTTTGGAGGTGAGGTTCAGGATCCCAGAGACAACCCAGCAAAGAGACTCTGACCCCATCATACATACCCCCCTGCTTGCAAAGGGATTTCAGGTTTTCTGAACAAGGCAACTCCTCCCCTGACTGCCTGTGGGGGGCAGCCTTACCCCACGCACCCTCTGCAGAGCCCTGTGGAGCCCACTTGCGCTGAGGGTGAGGAGGGGTCTCCGGGGCAAACAGGCAGAAGAGCTGGGCCCTCTCCTCTCCTCCCCTGGGGCTGTGGGAGGGCACAGGAGGGAAGATCGTGGCCTGAGGGTAGCCAGGGGGATAGCTGGGCATGTGGGTGGGGGCACCTGGGGATTCTGAGGCCCACCTCAGGCTGGTCCTCACCCACATCCCAAAGCTCTCCAGTGCCAGGCTACGGCCGTGCTAGGCCCCCTCTGCAGGGCCCTGAAGGGTGCCCTGGATGGGCAGTTTGCACATGGCGATGGCGAGAGGAGGCAGCTGGCCAGCTGGGTGGGGTGAGGTGGGAGCCCTGTGGCAGGAAGTGTAAAGCAGGACGTGACCTATGTCCCGCCTCTGGTGACCTCACTGTCCATCCCCCAAGGTGTCCAGAAATGCAGGAGGTGGCAGGGGCTTTAGTTCAGGAAGACAAGGCTGGGGTGGAGTGGGAGGAACAGCAAGAGAGCAAAGAGAAGACACGACTCAAATCCCTAGCAGCTGGGAGCCCTGGGGCTTTCTGGTCCTCAGTCTCCTGGGGCGCCAAGAGAGATGAGGACGCCTGCCCCTGGGCTGCTGAGTCAAGTGAGAAGTGCGGAAAGGACTTGGCGCATAGTTGGTGCTCCCCTGGGGCAGCGCCCTCTGGCCATCTTCTCCAGAGAGGCAACTCCCTGATCTCCCCCTCAAAGCACAGCTCTAGAGAGATGGCATGGCCCAGTGGTTAGAGCAGAGGCCAGGGCCACCATCCTGCTTCCAAGCCTGCCACAGCCATACGCTACCTGGGTGTCATTGGGAGACTGACTTAACCTCCCTGTGCCTCACTTTTCTCGTCTGTAAAATGGGGTAACGATAGTTTCCACTTCATAATCCACTTATGAATGAATATACATAAAGCACTTAGAACAGTGCCCACCTCAGGTGGGCACTCTGTAAGGATGTGTACCACGGTCACAAGCCCATATCTCCGCATGACCCTGGGCTCCTTACAAAGCTTGCTTTCCCCAAGTGAGCTGCTCCAATTCCCCATGGCAGCCTCTGAGACAGGCCCACCAGGGGTCCCACCCATTTTACAGGCGAGCACACTGAGACTCAGAGAAGGAAGTGACTTGCTCCAGATCATGCCACATCCTTCTTTTAAAAGCGACTCAAGTTCTTTTCAGTATGTGTGGCCCCGGGGACCTCACGGCTCGCCTCCCACCCGGGATCTCCTTTGAGCCAGGCCCTGAGCCCTGGGCCAGTGAGGATGGCTCCTCTTCCTCCAGGTTGCCCAGGGCTAGGGCTGTCAGTGCCTATGGGTTTGGAGAGACTGGGGAGGCAGGTTCAAGGCTCCCGGTTCAGGAGGGGCCTGAGGGCCTGGGCGGCTGCCGCAAGGGGAGGGCTCGGGAGGAGTGCCTGCCCGCTGGGCTGGGAGTTTCTGCAGCTCCCTCCAAGGCCCTGGACTTCCCTTTAATTATGATTTGCAGGTGGCTGGGCGCCTGCCCTGGTAAGGCTTTCATCTGACAGGTGAGGCTTATCTCCTGGAGCCGGAGAATTGACTCTGTAATTGACTAGGATGTTTTACCTTTGATGATGTCCCCTGGCAGTCTGAGTCTGGCGTGGGGGGTAGGGGTGGCACTGCCGGTCTCAGCTGAGGCTCTGGTCCTTTCAGTCATGGACTCACGTGGAGCCTGAAGCCCAAACGACTAGAGGGGTACCGTGCGGTGGAGGCAGCGTGTGAGTGCCCAAGGGGCAGGAGATGGTACCATGTGGAGAACAGCCTGGACTCCCAGGTCAGACAGTCCTGGTGTGAGTACCGGCTCTGCCATTTAGTCACTGTGTCACCCTGGTCAGCTCAATTAACTCCTCTGATTTTCCATTTCCCCATCTGAAAATGGAGATAATGGTGTCCATGTGACATAGTTATTGTGAGGAGTAAATAGGATAATGGGTGTAAAGTGCTTGGTGCAGCATCCAGCACCTTGTAAGTGCCCAATTAAATGCTGGCTTTGCGCATAGTGTGAAGTGTGGTGTGCTCTGAGCGCCAACGGGGCACCCGGCTCAGGCTGCTTCTGCCCTTGGCCCCGCTTCAGTGCTGGACCTCCAAAGGCTTGAGCACCACCTCCTGCGGGCCCCCACCCAGGGACAGGGCAAACGGCCTCTCCACCCAACCTCTATCGAGCACCTTCTATGTGCTGACACTGTGAGCCACGCTGAGTAAAACCACAGTTCTGTCACAGGGTGGTGGGGGTGGTAAAGGGGTGCGTTGTGGGGGACACTGAGTGGGGAGCGATGAACCCTGGGGGTGGTCATGGGGACCTTCGCAGAGGGCTGAAGCTGTCCGCATTTGTACTCTGCGTTAAGCATAAGGAGGATTTGGGGTAGGGAGGCGGCAGTGGTTTTCCTGAAGACGAAACAGCCTTTGCAAAGGCCTGGAGGTGGAGAGTGTGGGCAGCTCCCCGCTCTTCCAAGAACACTCAAAGGCTCCAGCCACAGCGAGGGAACACGTCCAGGCTGGGGACGCAGAGGTGGATGGAGCTGTTCAGGGAAGGCCCCTTTTCTTGTAAGAGGCAGTTGGAGGCCAGGTCTGACGAGACTGGTGACAGGCCTGTCGGGGAGCTTGGGAGGTGGCTCCTCTGTCTGGCAGAAGGGGGTTTATTTAAACAAAACAAATCAGGAGGCTGAGGGTAAAGCAGGAGAGCAAGACCAGTCTCTGTTCTCTCGTGCTGGGTCAGAGGGCGAGGGTCAAAATCCTCACCTCTCGTCAGGGTTGCAGCCCTGGGGATGAGAGTGGGCAGAATGTTGAAGAGACACTCACCCCATGTGGCAGAGGGGCACCTGCCAACCCGAGCCCGGGAGCCTGGTGTTAGGGGAGTGAAGGACTCGCTCACAGAGCTTGGAGGGCCTTTTCATTAGTTTTACAAGAGGCCTCCACTGCCACATGTCTCTCCTCACAGACATTCCCCCAGGAAGCAATGGGGTGGAGGGGAGAGGGGTGCAGCCACCCAGAGAATTTCCCCGAATCCTCACACCTGCATTTGCCTGGGCCCTGCTTTTTCCTCGGGCCTCTTCTCTCCCCAGGAACAGAGACCTCCAGGACCAGAGCTGTGGGGAGGGAGGAGAGGTAGGGGTGAGGTGCCTGCCTGCCAACTGCGGACGCTGGATGTTTGTGTAGAGAGGAAGCTGGGTGGCAGGAAGCGTGTGTTCAGGCCGCCATACACTTCCTGGCTTTGCCGCTCACCAGCTGGGTGGAACTGAGCTTGTCCTTTAAGCCTCTGAGCCTCAGTATTGGAATCTGTAAAATGGGGCAGCAGTGCTCACCATCCGGAGCCATTCTAAGGATGAAATGAGATGTAGATGAGGCATCTAGCACAGGCAGGGCAGTGGCCAGTCTTCAGCTTTGACAGATGCAGGCCTAGATGATGCCTAGGAGCAGTGTCAGGTGAGGGATTGGCCTTGGAGAGGTCCATTAGCAGGTGGCTGGGGTACTAGATAAGGCCATCAGCTTTTGGGGTACATGCCTCAGTTTTCAAATCTGCAAAATGGGGTTAATCATAATACTCACCTCACAAGGTTGTGTGAAGATTAGATAGATGACTTGTATGCAACAGTGTCTGGCTCACAGTGCTTAATACATATTAGCCATTATCACTGATTTTATTATTATTACTAGTTAGCTATTGAGGCAAGCTCTCAAGCTCCAGGATTTGGTTGCAGATATCAGAACGGGGGCCTAGAATGGGACCTGGCCTCAAGAAGGAGGCAGGAGGCCACAGAATCCATTCACTGGAACCCAGGTCCAGGTCAAAGCCGGAATCTCTAGGTCTTGTGAAGGCCTGGCTGGGTTGTCAAGCCTGGGGTGTGTGTATGGAGCTGGCTTGCGGCTGGTCTGTGGCTCACCGTAATGCCCTCCTACCCTTTCAGAGTTCTCCCAACACATTACCTGCTCACCTTGGGTTCCAGCTGGAAGGGCCAGATTAAGGTGCCCGTGCCAGGAACACCTGCATCCCAGGCACCTCCACACTGGGCTCCCCCATGGCCAGGCTCAGAGAGGAGCAGGCCCGGCTCTGGCGGGAGGTAATGTCAGAGATGTGGGCCTTTCATCCCATGTAGGGCTTCTGTGGCTTTTTCCCACAGGAGGCTGCTCTCTTTCTCACAGGAGGGGCTGTGGTGGGAGAGGCCCCTGGGGGTGGCCCGTCAGGACTGAGAGGGGGACAGCAGCCCCCGGGTCGGGGTCTGCCGAGGCTCTGATCTAGCTGGCATGTGCGATAATGACCCTTCTTCCCCTGAGCATGTTTGCATACATTGATTCACAGGAGAGTAAGACTGTGGGGAGGAGGGACCAAAACCCTTAACTCGGTCCACATTTGGGGTTATATATTCAGAGTTGTGTCTACTAGACCAGTGAAAGGGGCAGTGGAAGCCAGGATGCTGGGGGACAGTAGGGTCCCTGAGAGAGAATTCACCGGGGAGGGTGAAGAGGTCTGGTTTTGAGGTCTGGCTGCTGTAGCATGCCTGAGGAGTGGAGGGGCAGTGGTTCTGGGAAGAACTAATCCTTTGGGGCTTAAGCAACCCTGTGGTGGGACCCCTCCTGCTGCATCCGAACATAACACAGCTTGAGGGGATGTTCTTCCCACCCTGCAGGAGAACGCTGGGTTCTGAGCACACTGCCTGCTACAAATAGGTGCTCAAAAACACTTGGTTAAAGCAGTAATAAGATTAAAGAAGAAAACCTTGGGGCCGGCCTGGTGGCCTAGGGGTTAAGTTTGCACACTCTGCTTTGGCAGCCCGGGGTTCACAGGTTCGGATCCCAGGCATGGACCTAGCACTGCTTGTCAAGCCATGCTGTGGCGGCATCCCACATAAAATAGAGGAAGGTTGGCACAGATGTTGGCTCAGCAACGATCTTCCTCAAGCAAAAAGAGGAAGACTGGCAACAGATGTTAACTCAGGGCCAACTTTCCTCACACATACACAAAAAGAACAAAACAAACAAATAAACCCCCCCATCTCATTTAGTGAAGGGGTTTGTCATAGCAGATTTGCAGAGCAATGAAAAGGGTGGAAACCCAGACCTATTTATGAGTGAGCCACCCCTTGGGGCTCCTAGATATGGGAGAGAGTTTGCCAAGGATTGAAATCCCTGAGATGGAGATTGGTGCTTGGAGCTAGCCGTATTTGTGTGTTGTTGGTGCTGTCCACACCCACAGGCTGGTGGAGAAAGGACTCCCTCAGTGTTTTCAGAATGAGGGAAGAGAGTGGTTTGCCAACAAGAGAGATGGGATCTAAGCGGGAGAAATGGAAGTCAATTGGCAATGCTGGTAAAAGCATTAGACCTTGACTCACATGTTTATTGACTTCTCCTTTCTCTTTCCTGCTAGGTTTTCTGTGCACTAGCCCAAACATGTTTCATGTGGCTCTTGATATCGGGGGCATGGTCCCCCAGGGAGGCAGGATCAGCAGACCTTCCAGCATCCAGACTCTGGGGACTATCTCTGAGGGAGACGTGACAGTTCAGTTGGGCCAGAAAGGGTTAAGTTATCTCCTCTCCTCCTTTCCCAGGTTCTGGTACCCAATGCCCTCGTGGTCTTCCCCTTCTCTTTCTTCTCAGCAGTATAAGATAAAAGGCTAAATTATTCATTCACAGTTGAGTGGAGCACATTTCAAAGTCAGGGCTGCTGGTCATCTCCTCTCAGAGCTGCCAAGGGCAGAGGCCCACAGTTTTGGTTCACCAGCTCTGTTAAGTGATAGCCCTAAGATCTGGAGCCAGCCCTGCCTGAACCCTGGCCTTCCCACCTGTCTAATTTCCTCCCTGACTTTTCCCTGTTCAGATTCTCCTGCCCCATCTCACCCCAAAGGAAGCCCAGCGTCAGTGTTACCACCTCCTGACCATGTGCATGTGGCTGTGGGCTCCTGGGCTGCTGTTGTCCGGGACCGCGGGCTGTCCCTTCCGGTGGGAACAGGAATGGCCAAATGTGCCAAGCACCAGACACGTAATGGTGACAACAACCACGACAGCAAACATTTGTCATGTGTGCTCTGCGTGTCAGGCACTCTGCTTTCACTTTATACGGAATGTCCCTATCAGGCCTCATGACAACCCTATGAGATAGGAACTGTTTCATTCTGATTTTACACATGAAGAGACTGAAGCTCAGAGAAGTCAAATGACCACACAGCCTACAAGTAGCCACGCTGGGATTTGAATCCAAGCAGCCTGATGCTGGAATCTGCACCATGTGCCACTCTGTTAAAACATGTGCTAGTTCATTTATCCTTACATGTACAGATGCGGAGACTAAGATCTTGAGAAGATAGGTGACTCACTCAAGGTCATGCAGCTAGAAAGTGGCAGAGCCAAGATTTGAATCCAAGACATTCTAATTGAGACGTCCGTGTTCTTTCTATCACCCTCTCTAAGACCGATGGATGAGCTGACATTCCAGACACTGTTATGGAGGGAGGAATGGAAGAGACACACCTGCAGACCCCAGGAGCCTCAGCCTGTGCCTGAGTGGGGGCGGGGCAGCAGGGAGCCCTGGCGGATGGACCCGGGGTCCTTGGCATATCCTCAGAATGAATTTCAGTAGATGTGTCTGTGCTGAGGATTCAAGGCAACGCCACCAGCATTTAAAGATTCAGAAGAACCGCAAAGGAGAAAAACACACACACGTCCTACCGGAGACGCTGCTTGCCACTGAGAGCTTATCTCCGAGCAGCAGAATAATCATAACACACAACGCCCACGCATGGCTGATTAGCTTTGTTGTAAGTTTTATTTGATTACAACAGGAAAGTCTCTTCATGACTTAGGGCGCAGCTCTCTGGTGCTTGCTCAGAGCTGAAAAATAGGAGTGGAGGGCCCAGGAGCATCCCATAATGAGGTTGGTGCTTCAGAGCATGATAATCAGCAGAGACCATATGTGCGGCCCCTTCCGGTATGCAAAGCCACTCTGCACGTTGTCTTAATGGACCACCCCGGGGCTCTCCTCCCCTGCGGGCGATGGTCAATAGTTAGGGTGATTCACAGAGGCTGGGGAGGACGGGGAGCAGGGTGGAGACAGGGTTTGTGAATGTAGGGGTTGGAGGGGGTGTGTTTCATTTTTAAGACAAATTAAATCTTGTGCCTGAATCTGAGTAATAATCATTTATGGTTTTTTTTGAGGGCTTACTATGTGCTGGGCACTGTCCCAGTGTGTCCTCTACAGAGCAACCTTGTCAAGTAGAGAGAATTGTTAACGTCCTTTTACAGATGAGGGAAGCAAGGCTGGAGGGGTGAGGGGCGCTGGCCCAGTGGTCCAGTCAGTAGGGGAGTCAGGCCACTGGACTCTGGGGCCTGTGCCTTTCTTGCCAGGCTGTTCTGCAGGACAGAGTCTCTCAGGGACCCTGACTGCCCCCTCAAAAGCCCAGTGGGCTGTGGGACTGAAGGGTCCTCCGGCAGGAGGTGGGACCCATCTGTGGTGGCTCAGCTACAGTGGGGCCTCTAGCGGGGAGCAAATGATACAGGCTCTAGAAGGAGAAAGTCTGGCTTGTCCCGGACTATGTGTCACTCAATGCCTCTAAGCCGCACTTTCCTCATGTCTAAAATAGTATTTTCCTGCTCCATCTCACAGGGTGGTTTGGGGTAACTCTTTGTCAGCTGTGAAGTGCTGTTCTCCTGTTCATGAGTAGGAAGTAGTGGTGAGCAGGGCAGAGAGAAACCCTCCCAAGGAGAGAGAGGTGGGGACAAGGTGGGGAGCAGGCAGCCTGAGACCTGTGGCCCAGGCTCGGGGCCCTCGCACATGCTGTTTCCTCTGCCAGGAAGGCACTCCTCTCCTCTCTTCCCATCACTGGGTCTTTTTAAAAGTCAGCTTAAATGTCATCTTCTCCGAGAGACACTCTCCCCTCCCACCCCTGGTAGACTGGTTGTGAGCTCCCACCTGCGTCAGCCTGGGGGCTTTCCCTGGCTCTCCCACTTCATCCCAAACCTCCCTACAAGACCCGGCCCTACCTGTGCATGAATTATTGAGGCAGAGGCTGAGGGCTCGTTACAGGGACAAATATTCCAGCAAAGCTGCCTGACTGGAGCAGAGAGAGGGGGGCGGCATTTAGTGCAGGAAGTGACTTCCCCTGGTAATTAAATGCTCTCGTGTGTGTGTGTGTGTGTGTGTGTGTGTGTGTGTGTGTGAGAGAGAGAGAGAGAGAGAGAGAGAGAGAGAGAGAGAGAGAGAGAGATGTATTTTATCACTGTCCCTCTAATCTAGCCTGTGTCACACCAAAGTCCTGGGTCTAAACGGAGCACTGTCCCTCCCCCACCTTGGGGGAGGAGGGGTGGTGTAGATTGATGTTTTCGATTTTAAAAAAAGAAAAGAATCAGAGCCTCAGCGAGGTTTCATGAGAAATGGTGGGAGCAGAGGGGTCAGGGAGCTGATTACGGAGACGTGTTTAAGCTCTCAGTTGGGGATGGATGGCTTCCATACACCTGCTGGGGGCTGGGACCCCGCGGCCTTTGCTGGCTCGGATGCAGCCGGGCTGCTTCTCAAGTTCACGGAGCAAGGGGACCAGCAGGTGCTCAGGGCGAGGAGCTGTCTGTCAGATGGGGGGGGGGGCCCTGGCGTGGGGAAGAATCGTGGGAGGGGCCCTTTCTCTTCTGGAGCACACGCTCGGCTCCCATCCCCATGGGGGTCTGCCTCTGGGGGACACTCCCTCGGACAGGTTCTAACCCGGCCTCTGCTGCGTATCCCTGAGCCAGTCCTCTTGTCTTTCTGCACTTGGTTTACAGTCTGTAAAATTAGCTGAAGCCCTGGAGGTGGGTGGTGGTGATGGTTACACAACAGTGTGAATGTACTTCATGCCACTCTTGTGTTTATTTTCCACACGTGCATACACACACAAACTCTAAAAGAAAAATCAGGTGAATCTGAAGTTTCCTTCCAGCCGTAATGCTCTGTGGATTGATGATCCTGCATTCAAAGAAATGCCAGGGGACTTATTATTCCAGGAACAGGCTGTGTGACCTCTGCTAAGTCCAGTTCCCTCTCTGATTCCACCTCCTTCGGTGGTGGCAGAGTGGCTTCTCCAGACCTGGCAAGTTGTTTTCTGTAAGCTTCTCCTGTAAGCCATGCCCCTCAAGTTTCTCCCCTCTCCAGAGGGTGGACCACCCTCCACTCTTTGGTGCCCCCACACTTGTCTCGGCCTCTGGCAGCTTCTCCTAGGGGCTGAGGAGAACCTCTGCTTGGCCGTTGGCCGAGCCATTGAAAATTTCATGGATAATTCAGGAATGCAAATCAAACAGGAGGCTGGAAGCTCTGGATTTATGGACAAAAAGGAGTCAAACTTGGCAATTTATGAGCAGCTCCGAATAGCCTGGTGGGTGTGTGGGAAGGCTGGAGGATGGTCTGAGGGTCTGGGGCACAGGCAGGGGAGGCAGGGATGGGAGAGGGGCTGGAGAGAACACGGGGGGCCCGGGCCTTAGCACCTAGACCACTTTGTAAGAAGTTGTCTGTGCCCTGAACGAATGTGACGAGTGGACTCCAATGAGGGGCAGGGACTCCTCAGGCATCAGAGGGAGGGGCCAGCCCACAAATCCTAATTTTGTCTCCCTGAGGCCTGGGCCTTGGCTGGGTACCAAGGAGAAGGGACGTGAGAGCACTGGGGCGGGGGGCACGTTCTCCAGCCTTGGGGGGCACTAGGCCAGAATCGAGAGTCTTGGCTTGCAGGAGAGAGAGAGACCCTAAGTTGTCCAAGTTGTCTTTTTGAGGCTTTTCCAGGCTCCCAGGGGGACTCTCAGTCTGAGGGTGCTGAGGTACTCCACATAAATCCAACCCAGGACCCCAGAGGGGCATCCCAAAGGCCATCCCCAAGGTCAAGGCCCCAGAAATGGATGGGTCCCAGTAGCGGTGGGGTGGCTGGTCCCTGCTACCTCTCCAGTGTGGTTCCTCCTGGAGAGACCCAGGAGGGGACTGTCCAGTTCCCTCTGCTTGAAGGGGACCCCAAGAAGTGCATGCACAGATCCACGGTCTAACAGACATGGGTGTGTCTGAAGGTCAGGGACTGAGAGACCTGGGATGAGCCCCAAGCAGACATTGCCTGTCAGGGGATGTGCAACAAGTCATACCACCTCCTGGGGCTCAATTTCCTCATGTGAAACATGGGAATAGCGTTCCCTTCCATCAGTCCTTCTCACAGCTCGTAAAGCTGTAGTGTGAGTGAAATTAAATTATGAATGAATTTGTGCTTGGTATCCTCTAAGGTGTTGTGTCAATGTGGTAGATTCTTCTCTTAATTTTCCATGGGACTCTACCCCAATCACGTCTCCTTCCTGGGCTTTAGATTCCCCAAGTCCAAAATGAAGAGGTTAGACCGGGTCACCTCTCTTTCCACTTCCAACCTGAACAACATCTGATCCTATGATTATCTTGGTATCTCAGTTCCTGATTGACGAGTTCCTAACTGAGGGTGAGGCTCCGGGGTCTAGGGCTTAGAGGAGGCAGGACTTTATTCCCACAGCCATGGAACAAAATGATTTCTAAGTAGGGGGCCTTGCTGCTTTCTCTTAGTCTCTCCTAGGGCCCTACTGAAGATGTAGCTGGATGTGTGCATTCTAATGACTTTGATGGACAGGGCTGCCCCTTAGAAACTGAGGAAACAGGCTCAGAGAAGTAAAGGAACTGTCCAAGGTCACGCAGCTGGGAACTGGGGAGCTGGGACACAAACCCAGCCATTTCTGACCTGTGTCAGAGCTTCCCCAGAAAAGTGATTTCTTATTCCAGGCCCACTTTTGTGTCCATTAAAGCTGTAATGTCATCTCGTTATTGGTCTCCATTGAGTTCTCTTTGAGTATAGTCACATTTTCCTGTTTCTTCATATGTTTAATAGTTTAGGATTATATCCTGGACATTGTGAATGATGTACTGAAGAGACTGTGGAGTCTATTACATTCCTCTAAAGAGTGTTGGGTTTTTTGTTTTTACTTTTAATCTGGCTAAACTCAAACTTCAAACTGTGTCTCCTCTTTGGTGGTGGTAGCTGAAATCTCAGTTCAGTTCTTTTAAACTTAGCCAGGCTTTTTAGAGTCTTCTCTGTGCATGTACCTTGAAGGATCAGCCAGAAATTTGGGCAGAGATTATACGTAGAAGTTGGGGCTTAATCTCTATGGCTCTCTCCTTTCTGGGATTTCTGCCAGCACTTTCCAGCTGCTGTGTTCATTCACATTTTCTCTGATTCTTCAAGCCACTAAGACTGTGGGTTTCCTATAAATTTAGCTATCCTGTGTGACACTGACTGAGGTCTGCCCTCAGAAGAAATGCTTTAAAAACATGAAATACATCCACTGTCATTCTTCCAGGTGTAAATTCCCCTCCAATTCCTGCTTGCTTTTTGTTTTCCCAGTGCCTTTAGGTACTTTTAACGTATTATATCTAGACTTTATAGTTGTTATCTGTGGGGCGGGTCTGATAGGAGCTACTTGACCATTGTTGGAGCCCTCGTTCCACTTGTGAGCACATGGTTCCTTCTACGGCTCATACCAGGCAAGGTCTGTTCTTTTATTTATTTATTTTTTCTAAGATTGGCACCTGAGCTGACATCTGTTGCCAATCTTTTTTGTTTTCTTCTCCCCAAAGCACCCTGGTATGTGCTTGTATATTCTAGTTGTGAGCGCCTCTGGTTGTGCTATGTGGGACGCCACCTCAGCGTGGCCTGATGAGTGGTGCCATGTCCACGCCCAGGATCCGAACCAGCGAAACCCTGGGCCACCAAAGCGGAGTGCGCGAACCACTCGGCCACAGGGCTGGCCCCACAGGGTCTGTTCTGAAAGCTACACCAGGCCTAGCAGAGTCTCTAGGAATGTGGTATTCCACTTGTAACATTAGGTATTTGTGCCAAGGCAATGATGTCTTGTAACTGGCTCTTGGAAATGTTGCGCCACTGTGTCCATGACAACCTTCTCGGTGACTCTCCCTCCCGTGCGTGTTCCCTTCAATACCACCTTCCTTGGGAAGGATTGCCTCTAGACTGCAAGGGGCATCCGACCTCAGGTGCCGGCATGCAGGGAGGCGGAGTGGGGGGCTTTGTCCCTCTCTCAAGTGCACTTTTGGCAGAGTCTGCACTGGCAAGAGAAGAGGGTTTGGGGGGAGAAGGAGGTAGACTCTCCAACTCGCCAATGTCATTCGAAGGTATGTTTCTTTAAACTCTGCCTTAGGGAGCTTGTCAGATGGCCACCACCTGTTCAGGTTCCCCCAGACACCTTCTGGAGCTGCAGGTGTGTGTCAAAGGCTGGAGAAAACTGGCCCTTCCCCAAAGTCCCCTTTCTCTTTCGGTGGTGATATCAGAGAGGCCAGAGCATGACGGCAAAATCTGTGTGCTTTTAAAAAGATTCCTGCTGTGTAGAGGGGTTGTTTTCCTCCCCCTTTTCTTCTTAAAAAAATTTCTTGTGTGTCAGAGAGATGAAGCCAGAAGAGAAATGTCTCTTTGATGGCTGAGAATTATTGATTTAAAGGCTTTATTTAATCCGCTCTTAACAAAACTCAAACATCTGGTTTGTGATGCCTGCGTGCCAACTTTCAGCTTGAATGGAATGCACGAAGATGGCGGGCACCCAGGCTGAAGGGAAGGGAGGCAAAGTCCACTGTGGCCGGCGTGGCTGCCGTGGCCACTGTCTGTGCTGTGCCTCCTCCATGGGGCAGGGGCACAGGAAGAAAACCACTTTCTTGAGCATGTCTTTATGCTAGGGACGTTTTGCTAAGGTGACTGTATCCATGCGCATCTCTCAGGGCTTGAAATCTGAAAGCGAGTCAGGACTTGAGCCTAAGAGAAGCCGGGCTGGTGAAAAAAGGAAGGAGGGTTGTATTTATGCAACACATATTCTGTGCCAGGTATTTTTATACCCACTGTCAGGTTCAGTTCTTGTAACAACTGCATGCGGTAGGTATTGATGTCTTTTCATTCCAGATAAGGAAACTGGTTATAACTTGCTCAAGTTTACCCAGCTGGCAAGTGGCAGAGTCAGGAGTCAATTTCAAGGCTGCTGCCTCTAAAGTCTGGGTTTCTTCCATTCTCTCTTGCTGCTTCAAACACAAGCCCAGAAACCTGGGTTCTCAGAGCAAGATGCTGTCTTCCTCATCTAACATGGATGGAGCTATTCTCTGACTGGCAGGGGAGGGTGGAGAGGGGGCTCTCACTGCAAGTGACTTCTCTGATGATGCAAAGGCAACTGCATTGTTCCAGGCTGGAATTCTGGCCTTGCCCACCAGGAGCTGTGTGATGCTGAGCAAGTTGCTTAACGTTTCTGTACCTTAGACTTCTTAGGTGGGGATAAGAGTACCCATTGGAAGGATCCCCACTAGAAGTGCGTGTAAAAGCCCATGGTTCTGTGCCTGGCACAGAAGAGGTGCTCAGCAAGGGTTGGTCTCTTCTCCTTCTCTCTAGCTGCGAGCAGTCCAGAGCCCACCCCCAGAACCAGGAGTTGAGATGCAGAGGGCCCTAGGAAAGCAAGGGAGGCTGGGATGGGAGGCAGGTATCTTGAGGGGCCCCAGCTTTGTTAATTGATTGGCCAAAGGAGGCCAGTGTTCAACTCAGTGAGCAGGGCTGGGTGAGAGAGTGGGAGCCACAATGTGGGGTTGTCCACGTGTGTCTCTTACCTGGTGGGTCCTAGAGCCTGAAGGTCTTCCTACTGGAGAGGGCCCTCAGAAGCCATCTCGTCCAGCTTTCACATTTTATAGGCAGGGAAACTGAGGCCAGAAAAGGGAAGGGACTTGGCCAAGGCTTCACAGCAGGTAGGAGTCAGAGCTGGTGCTTGGCCTCAGTTCTCTGGCTCTGAAGCCATGGCTGGGTCGGGGAGAATGAATGTAGAGTGGCACAGCTGAGGGCACCAGGGCTGCAGCCCCCCAGAAACTGTGTGTCTCCTGGGGCCCAGCGGCCTTTACCTGAAGCCTACAGAGGGGGCGGGGGCGGTGGTGGTAAAGAATACCAGAGTGGCTCCTGCTCTGGCTGATGTGCCTTTCCTCTGACCCTGAGCATCTGTTCGCCTGCTCTCTGATCACCCCCTGGGCAGAAACTGCCCATGAGCACCTCACACCCAGGCAATCAGGATGCCCAAGATTTGAACCTCTCGCCGCCACCTCCAAGTATACTCAGGAAAGCTTTCTCCTCTTTTCTCGAGCCTCAGTCTTTCCAGCTGTAAGACGGAGACAAGAGATCTGCTTTAGAGGACAAGAGCGTTGGAGAGATCCGTAAATGAGGCTTTCGAGGCCCTAGAAGTTAAAACAGATAAATATAGGGCATCCCGATCATGAGTTGGTCGTTTGATCTTTTTCTCCCCACTTTCCTTTCCCTTCCCTTCCACTTCCTTCCCTCCTTTCTTCTGTCATGACATTTGTTCAGCATCTGAGAGGTCTGGCCAAAGCCAGGACTGGGAGGTGGGACTGGGCAATGGAATTGTGTAGGAAAGGCTGAGTATGTCTGGAGAATTTCTTGAGACTCCCAGGAACCAGGGGAGACATAAGAGAGAATGGAAGGAAACTGCAGAAAAGTTAAAGGTGGCCATGAGATCAGAGCCAAGCCCCAGGGGAGGCCAGAGGAAGGGAGTTTAGGGGGACGTTTGTTCTGAGAACCAGGCTGAGCCCGGAGAGACCCGAGCCAGGGACTGGGAATTCTGGGTTCTCTTCCATCGAAACAAGACACCTCAGCATCCTTTTGTTCAGGTTTACCCCAAGGAACCCAGGTAGCAGAGGCTGCTCTAGGTGCTGCTGACTGGGATCCTTTCTGGAGGTTGCAGGGTCTGTGCCCTGAGCCTGGGGGAGGGGACCTGTCCTGTTGATGTTTGGCAGGAGGCATTTTTGTGGTCTAGATCCCAAGGCAGCCTGTCCCAGTGGGGCTGCCCATGGCCCTCTGGTCCTCTCTGCCAGAGTCTGGTCCACTCTGCCTGTGGCACGCTGTTCCCACCGGTGGGTTGGTTGGGGGAATTGTCTCCCCCTGAGGACTGTGATTCTCAAAGACAAAGACTCTGTCATGTTCACCTGGGCAGCCCCAGCCCCTAGCCTACCTGTGGCTGATCAAAGTCAAGGCAGAGGCGGTGTGGAAGAGCAGAAAGAATAAGGATGCTCCAGTTGATGAACTTGAGTGAGAATTCAAGTTCTGCCGCCTTCAAGCTGTGTGACTGTCATAGGTCAGGTGCTAGAAGCAGATTCCGTGACCTAGATTTGTGAGTGGGAGGCTTATAGGGGTGTGTGCTCAGGAAAAACACCTGTGAGGGAGTGAGAGCAGCAGGATGGGGCAGAGGGAGAAGCGGGATCGTGCTGTACTTGCAGCAGGCATCAACCGATCCCATGGGGGGCCTGGGGCTAGATTGGCCACTGAGAGTCGTCCCAGGTTGAGACAAAGGAGCTGGACCTTTATGCCCCTATTGGATTACACTAGGTCATTGGACGTGGTCTTCCCAGGGAAGGGGCGTAAGATTTGGCAAGGCAGCTTCTGGCTGAGGGCAGTGCCTGAAGTGGGGTCAGCTGTGGACCTCAGCAGTCAACAGTTGCCGCCGTTGTTGGATGTTTAGGTCATTGTGCAACTCGGCTCCCATCCCACCCCAAGCGTACATATAGCTGTGTTTCTGTGGCTCAGGCCTAGCTGAGGACCCAAGGCTGTTAAGAGAGGAAGGGGCCTTCAGGAGAGTAGTACCCAAACTACTTCTTTGAGAGGAAAAAACTGAGTGTAGGGAGGTGAAGCGACGTGGACAAAGCCCCCTTGTGTCAGCGGCAGTGGTGGGGTTAATACTGTAGAACCGCTCTTGGGGAAAAGGAGTCTTTGATGGTGACCTAATTTTTGCTGCCTTATGTGAGTGTTTTTTTTGAAATTAAAAAGAGAGATAAAATTCAAAGACAAGAAGAAAGAGCTCAAGGCTGAATGGGCTTTTGCGCAAATAAAGGATTTGACTGGAAAATTAGTTGTAAAATAATAATAATCAAAAGATGGGTTTGGGCCCTATCTTCCTAGGCAGGAAGCCAGACTGCCGAGTCAGCACCTGACAGTAGCTCCTTTCTGAGGTCACGGGGCTACCATTTTGTTTCAGCAGAATGGGCAGAAGGAATGGTTGCTTCGAGACGCACTTGCAGCCACCTTTGTGTTCTTGGGCTGGGGTAATATTTCTCTAATGGGCGAGTCCCGTTTGTAGATGGGAAACAGAGGCAGAGATAACCTTGGATTTGACTCCATTGGCTGATGTTCATCATGGTGTAGACTGACCTGGACGTAGGGCCTGGAGGTCTGGGCTCTGTTAGGTTACCACTGTCTGGTTTGTCACCTTGGTCAAGTCATGAAATGTTCCAGTGCCTCCATTTCCTCCTCTCTAGACCAGAGACAGTAGTTTCTCCCCTTTCCCAGGGTGATCTAAAGAGAAAAACCCTTCGTCTTCCAGTTTCTCAGTTCAGTGCTTTGCACTGAATACGTGCCTGACACACGTTTGTCGAAAGAATGAACAGTTATAGAGAAAGATGAGGTGATGGATGGGAAATATTAAAGTAGAGCATGAAGGACTTCGTGAGAATCTGTTAATACTCTTGGGCGAGCTCCTGGTCTCTGGTGAGTTGATGGGTCCTAGACCGCGCAGTTCCTTGATCCATTCACTTGCCTGTGCCATGCTGTATAGAAACCTTCCAGGAGGGAGAGCATTTTTCTGTGCCTTGTGGCCTTGGGGGCAGACTTGCTGAGGGGAGGTTCAGGTATCTGCTTCTGGGACAGGGTAGCACCATGTCATCTCCAGGGCCTGATGCTGTGGCCATGCCTGACTCCCTTGGGCAGGGGTAGGAGTAAGCGTTCTCCCAGGGCTTGGGGGCCTGTCCCAGTTCAGGCAGGACCGCAGGAGACACAGTCCCTGCTCACGGTGACTTCCTCAGGTCCTGGAAGGATGCTTTGGAGTCTGCAGACCTGGGCTGCAATCTCGGCTCTGTCAGTTACTATTATGTGTTCTTGGGCAAGTTGCTAAAAATCTGCCTCACGTTTTTCATATGTAAAATGGGTTATTATCAGCAACAAAAGAAAAAATAGATAAATTGGGCTTTATCAGAATTAAAACCCTTTGTGCTTCAGAGGACACTAGCAAGAAAATGAAAAGACAACCTACAGAATGGGAGGAAATATTTTAACGTCAGAGATCTGATAGAGGAGTTGTATTTAGAATATATAAAGAACTCGTACAACTCAATAAGAAAAAGACAAATAATCCAATTAAAAATGGGCAAAGGATCTGAACAGACATTTCTCCAAAGAAGATGTACAAATGGCCAGTAAACACATGAAAAGATGCTCAATAGCATCAGCTATTAGGAGAATGCAAATTAAAACCACAATGAAATGCCATTTCACAACAAGGAGGATGGCTGTAATAAAAAAGACAGATGATAACAAGTGTCAGTGGACATGTGGAGAAACTGGAACCCTCAGATGCTGATGGTGAGGATGCAAAATGGTACAGACACTTTGGAAAACAGTTTGGCAGTTCCTTAAAAGGTTAAAAATGAGTTACGATGGTTCTGCACTTCCACTCCTATGCAGATACAAAAGAGAAATTAAAACAAATGTTCACACTAAACTCGTACACAAATGTTCCGAGGGGCATTACTCATAATAGCCAAAAGGTGGAAACAAACCAAGTGTCCCTCAGCTGATGAATGGATAAACGCAATGTGGTGTATCCAGGCAATGAAATATTGTTCAGCAATAAAAAGGAATGAAGTCCCGACACCTGCTACCACACGGGTGAACCTTGAAAACATTATGCTAATGAAAGACGTCACTCACCAAAGACCGCATAATGTACGATTCCGTTTATATGAAATGTCCAGAAGAGGCAAATCAGGGGAGACAGAAAGTAGGTAAGTGGTTGCCTAGGGCTGGGGGCAGTGGGGGTGGGGGTGGGGGGGTGGGGGGGTGGCGGGGAAGGAAAGGTTGAGGGGAGTGATAACTAGAGTACGGTTTTTTTTAGGGGGGGAGGGGTGATGGAAAATATTCTGAAATTGATTGTGATGGTTGCACAACTCTGTGCATGTACCAAAAACCATTGAATTATGTACTTTAATGGGTGAATTGTATAGTATGTGAATTACATCTCAACAAAGTTGTTACGAAAGAAAAATGGGGTTATTAATAGGTCTGCCTCCCAGTTTTGTTATGAGAGTCAGTGAGATAAAGCCCAGCGTCTGGTATGTGATGAGCTCCCCGTATATGCGAATTATTTTATTATTAGCGTTATCAGCAGACTGTTGGAGATCATAGGAGATATGGGACGAGGTAGGTAGCACCATTCCTGACACATAATTGGTGATGGCGACGTTAGTGCCTATGGCATTCTTGCACAGGCAAATTTGAGAGGTGCAAGGAGATGCCCACTGAATCCAGGACTGTGGTCAGCTCATCCTTTGGGAAGCACCTTCACGGCTCCAGTTGGGAACATACCACGGGAAGCAGCCAGGGGAGGGTTTGGTTTTGGCCCCATAACACAGTTTATTGAAATCACAGACCTTTACATTTTCTGGAGAACCTCTAAGGGGCATTTGTGGTTTTAACCCAGTTTGTCAACCTGTCCCTGTGTCACCTCCACCCCCCCCCCCCCCCCCCCCCCCCCCCCCCCCCCCCGCTACCACACACACACACACTCAGGCAGGGACTCAGCGATTTCTCCTCTTTGTTCTGGGATTGCTCAGTAAGGAGCTGAATTATTGTTTTTATTAATAGGGCCCCCTGAGCATTTTCAATTTGAATCCTTCCCTGTAGCCTGAGTCTCTGCCCCAACTTCTCTTTGTAGTGCAGATTAGCTGCTTGCAAGAGCACTTTACATTATTTGGCCCCGGGGAGGGACCGGGAAGACAGGGCTGAGCTGGGGGTTGTGGTGGGAGGCTTGGGTGTGAAGGGGCTAGTTTTAGTTCTATCCCCCTCCTCTGGTCCAGGACAGAGCCATGTCATTCCTCTGCTTCTCCTCCAGCCTCTCTCCCCTCGTCAGTTCCAAATGGTAGGTGTGGCTGTGGCAGGAGGGAGTTATGGGTGGAGGGGGAATAGTACGATATGGGTTCCTTCACTTCTGTGTAGCAAGGTGTAGTACAGAGAGGGAGTTTCAGAGTCCTGGCTTCACAGGGGGCACATGTGCATGTGTGAGAGAGAGAGGGAGAGAGGGAGAGAGAGACAGAGAGAGAGACAGACAGAGAGAGAGAGAGAGAGGGAGAGAGAGAGGGAGAGAGACAGATACAGAGAGAGACAGAGAGAGAGAGAGGTTGAGAACAGTGCATGCTGTGGTGCGACCTGCTGCCCAGACTCCCCTGCAGGGCTGAGTCATTCGTCTCCCTAGCTGATGGCTCTCAGCTGAGTTGTTCTCTGGATTGCTTCAGCCACGAAGGAGCTGCCTCACCCAAGGCCTTGCCCCCTCCAGCGGTGGTCTGCATCCACTGACTGCTCACTGTGGGGAGGGGGCATAAGGGCTCAGCCCCTTCCTCAGAGCGGGGCAGCTCTGAAGGGCTGTCTCAGCTCCACAGCTCCCTGTGGGAACTGCTGAGGCCTTTGCTGTGACTCATCATGTTCGGTTCCTCCCTCTACCCAGTCCTCCTTCCTTCACTCCCGAGAAAGAGCCAGGCAGCCTCTGACCTCCAGGAGCTGGCCGTGCACACTCACCTAAGCCTTGGTGTGGCCGTGTTAGACGTAAACTCTCTCACAGAACACTGGACGAGGCCACTCAGTGACCACGATGACAGGAGGCACAGAGCAAGACCACTCTGTAACCTTGTCTAAGCAAAGACAGAAGCATGATCATCGTCCAAACCCCAAAATACCGACCCCGCTGTCTCCCGGCTAATGTGAGTGATGCTGCTGCTTCACCAGCTACAGCTTTAGCCTCGCGGTCGTCTTCCCTCCTTCCAGATAAGACTTATTGAGACACCCGGTCACAGAACTACCCTGGCTTCCTAACAGCAGCCAATTCAGAGCAAAGCCCTGCTTCCTTGAACCATCCCCTAAATCACCTAACATGAGCCCAAATCCTAAAATGAGTCCTTTTTAACACCCCCTTACTGAGATGTCCCATGGGTCCCCGTGGTGTCTGGTCTTCCTTCTTGCAGCAAGTGATAAACCCAACTTGTTCACCTGCGTGGGTGTTCACCTGAGGTCTTTGGCTGAAAGCATCAACACTCACCCAGGGGCGTTGATCCCAAGGAAACTCTCAGGAAACGTTCTGACCATGAATCTCCATCTCAAAGTTCGCCTAAGTCAACCTAAGAAAGTTAGTGTCAGGAGTGGTCCAAGGAAGCACCTCTAAAATAATCTTGGAACTGAAGAGCAGAAAAAACTGAATATCAAGCCCAGTCTGCTACTCCAAGGTCATAACCTTGACCAAGAAGGACTGGGACCCCAAGACTTGTGATGGGAGCAACTGGGTCAATGCCCTTGAATATCATGACCCTTCAGATCTCCCTGGTCCCTTTGGGCCTGCAGAAATGGCCTATCTTCCTTGTTAAAGGCCAACAACCTCCCTGTTCACCCTTGCTGGAAGACGCAGAGGCCTCGGACAACATGCACTGCGCTCAGGACTCCCCCACCTCTCCTCTGGTCACCAGACCATAACTAGGGCAAAGTCAACACATGGCCTGGCTGGGGGAAGCGGTGGGCCTGCTGTGGAAGGAAGGGGACTGTATCCCCTACTTGTTGCAGGACACAGACAGCACATCCCAGCAGAAGCAAGTGCGAGTATACAGGACTTGATCCCTTATGTGAAAGTGGAGAGGGGGCACTCATTCCCCCAGCTGCTGGGGGTGTTGGCAGCGGATTGCCCTCAGCTGAGTCTAATAATTTCCCTCAGGGGAAGAGAGCTGCTTAGCCCAAGAGCACCCCCACTCCCAAGCGTAGACTACGTTCAACTCCTGGACAGTGGGGTGGGGAGGATAAAATTCCTACCCCGGCTCCCCAAGGTGGGATGCCTCTAGAAGGCCATTCCAACTCAGGAGCTGTCTTTGGGATCAGGTGCAGTCTTTGTTGCAACTGCATTGCAGCTCATCTCCTCCCTCTGCCCATTTCTACTTCCTTCACTCTCTCCTCTGGGTTGATCCTGGGGGCACCCCCATAAATTTTCTGTGAGTAAATTTCTGTTTCAGTGTTTGTCTCCCCAGATAATCCGACCTTAGACAATGAGAAAGAGAATGCGAAGGAAGAAGATGTGGAAAGCAGGACAGTGGAGGACAGGAGATGGGGCCTCTGAAGATGTGGGTCCCTCTCTGGAACGCCGATCAAGGCTGGACGTTTCAGCCCTCTGCCCGAGTGCAGAAGGCTCTGCAGGGAGTGACGGTGATCCACTCGGTGACACAAAAGGGCAGCTGTCCATCAACTACCAGTTGGAGGGAAGAGCTGTGGAACAAGGACGATGGGAAAACAGGAGAAAAGACTTGGGAAGAAATATTATTGTTGAAATGAAATTCAATACAAGGATTGGAAAGTAAAGTTGAGGAAAGTTCTCAGAAAGCAAAAGAAAAAAGGAAAAAGACAAGAAAAAGGAGAGGAAAAAAAAGAAGAGACCAGGAGGAATAATCCAGGGGGACTCACATCTGAGTGAAAGGAGTTCCGAAAACAGAGAAAACAGAGCGTGAAGATGATCAAGAAACAATGCAAGATAATTTCCTAAAGCTAGGGACCTGAATCGACGCATGGAAAGGGCCAACTGGCTAGCCACATGAGAAAGAAAGGAACCTTAATCCTGATCACATACCGTAGACAAAAATCAATTCAGGATAGATCACAGATCTAAATGTGAAAAGTAAAACAGTCAAGTTTCTCGGCAAAAAAAATCCCAGAAGAATAGTTTCATGTCTTTGGGACGAGCAAGGATTTCTAAAATAGAATTAAAAACCTACCAAGTATAAAAGAAAATATCGCTAAATTTAGGCCCTGCTAAAAGGAAGAACTTCTCTTCAGTAGAGACAGTATTAAGTGAGTGAAAAGATAAGCTGAAGACTTGGAGAGGTATTCGTAATACATATACCCAAGAAAGCAGGTGCATCTAGGGTGTATGTACAAATCCCACACATCCATAAAGTAAGAGAACTTTGCTTTTAAGAATGAGCCAAAGATTTGCAAAATAAGTCAATAAAGTAAAATGAGTCAATAAAAGAAATACAAAATGTTCAGAGGTGCTCAATATTATTAGTCATTGGGGAAACGCTAATTAAAACCACAATAAAATACCACTACACCCCTACTAGGATGGCAAAAATAAAAAGTCTGAAAGTACTGTGAGAATGTGGAGCACCTGAAGCCCTTGGACATCTGGTCCTCTTGGCCACTGGTAGCTTAAATTTGTACGACCACTTTGGGAAGTTGTTTGGCAGCATCTACAAAAGCTAAATACAGGCCTACCCTGTGATCCAACAATTCTACCTCTAAATCTAGACGGAAGGGATGTGAACACTTATTTCCACCCAAAGATGTATATAAGAATGTTACAAAAGCATTGTTCATGGTAGCTCAAAACTGGGGACAATTAAAAATGTCCATCACTATTTATAGAAATAAATGGTGGTATATCCACACAATGGAATATTACACAGCAGTGATAAAGAACCAACAATGCCTACATGGAACAACATGAGTGAATGCCAAAGACATAACATTAAGCAAAAGAAGCCAGACACAGAAGGGTACATACTGTAAAAGTCCGTTTACGTGAAACTCAAAAAATGCAAAATGGGCTATGGTGATAGAGGAGAGAATAGTGGCTGCTTGTGGAGAGCTGTCAACCGGGAGGAGGCAGGAAGGAGCTCGTTGGGTCCTGGAAATGTTTGTATCTTGACATATATCTGTATAGTTTGCAATGTGAAGTTACAAAACTACATGTAAGTTCCAACTTAAACAAAATAAGAAAGGGCCCATTGAGCACTCAACACGATAAATGAAAAGAGTCCACACCAATTTTGCACACCACTGTGAGTCAGAAGAGCAACAGGAGAAAGGAACACGCTAAAGATTTCCAAGGGGGAAATCAGGTCACTCGCAAAGCAACCAGAATCAGACTGGCATCAGACTCACGTCAGTAACATCAAATGCCTTCAAAATGCTGAAAGAAATGATTTTCAACCTAGGATTTCTGTATCCAGCCAACCCATCATGCAAATTCCAAGGACTCATAGAATTTATCTCCCATAAATCCTTTTTGAGGACACAACTTGAAGATGTGTTACAAAAAGTGGGAGAGTAATCCAGGAAAGAGTGAAGGCTGGGAAAGCAAGAGGCTGTAAATGGAGCTCAGAAGAGCAGGGACGAGCTGTGCACAGGCCTGGAGAGCAGCCAGTCTAGACTGAAGCAAGAGGACCGAGGGCCCCAGCGGGCGGGGCGGTGGCGGTCATGGTGGTCCATGATCCAAAGGGGGACTGGATAGAATATGCTTTGTTAAGACTTTTAAAAAGAATAGGGAATGTGATAAAGCCAATGAGGACAAAAGAATAAAGAAAGGCAACTTGAAAACTTACAAACACACACACACCACTGGACCTGCAAGAAAACTGTAATCATAGCACACTACTCGACTCTGCAGTGAAGAGTGTTTACCCAGCACAATGACGTAAACGCTTTGCACGGGTTTTCAACTCCTAGAATCAATCTGAAAGACCTATGTGACTACAGAATAAATGTAAGTATGATCAACTTTACCAACATAAAAGTGAAAGTCTAGAGGACAGAAGAGGAGGCAGAAGTGGGAGAAGTGAGGAGAAGGGAAGGATAGGAGTATTAAAATCCTTTTCGCAAAGTGCAGATTCTCTCTTTGCAAAGTGCAGTTCTGGAGGAGGGAAGATCACGGAGGTAACCACTGGAAGAAGTAAAGATGGCGACGTGGCAGGAGGGGGTGGAGGTGGTGGGAGGGAGACACATCCTCGTCTGGAACAGTAGTAAGTCAATAGATTGGGTCTAAAATTGATGAATCAAGAAATATCCGCAGAAGCATATTATTTATGAAAGTGGGGGTAAATACAAGAAAAGACGTTTTAAAAAGTTAGACACGGCAGCCTAGGGAGAATAGGAAGTAGTTTAGCAGGATACTGTGTTTAACTTTGTGCATACATTCCTTCCAATAAGAACAGGGTTTTTTGGTTTTTTTTGAAGAAGACAGACATGGCCAGATTGGAAAGGAGATTATAAAAGTACTTGTCCTTTCCTAAGGGTGACGAAGGCACCGAGGGACCCCGAGACAGCCCCCACCTGGAAAGGGACTTGAAGTCATGCTTTGACATCTGGGGACTGAGCTCATCCAGTCTTTATAAGACCAGGGATTTGGGGACTTTGAAATGTCACTAATTTTCTTGCCGAGGCTTCTCTGTGATAAACTTCATTCCCCCGCCTTCTTCCCCCTCAAAAATACAATTTTCAATAAATAGCAAGCTCATAAATAACAAGGGGCACTGCGGCTCCTAATGAAACAGTGACAAATGTTATATCTTCATGGGATCAGGAGAAATAACAAAGGGGAGCACCGGGAGGGGCCTGGAGCCCCCGGAGCTCGTGAGGTTTATTAAAAATCCTTTAAGTTTCATGTAGCCCATTAAAACCATTCTCCTGCAAAATAATTAAACATCATTCAGAGACATCGCTGCTTTATGAGGAGGACACAGAACCTGAACTTCTGCAGGTGAAGAGTGGGCTTTGAGTCCACCCGAGAGAGGTGGAAAACCAGATGGCCCGGCTCCTCACCCTGGTTCCCCTGCTGGATAGCTGGGGGAGTCCCTGCAACCGCCTGGGCCTCAGTTTCTTTATCTGTGCAATGGGAGAGTTGCACTGGATCTGTGTTCCTAATCTGGGATGCTGGACAGATTTCTCTCCCTCTGCAAAACGCACAGCCACACTCGCAATCTTGTGAATAGTTTCAGAAGGCTGGCGGCACCCTGCTGCCCATCTGTAATCCTCTAAAGTCTTTTCAGCTTGAATACTCCAGGATTCTATTCTTTTCCTTCTCTGTGGCTTACAGCCTACAGCAGCTGGCTATAGTTTTAATCAGACTGTTGTTTTCCCAGGGTGAAGCAGAGCTCCTCAAGAAAGTCCTTGCCCTCCATGGGTACCACCTTTCACCAAGCGCTGCCAGGTGGCACATGCATGCTCCCCGACTTGCAAACATCTGGCTTAGGAACATCCTGCATGAGCAGCCAGCCGGTCAGTGCTGGACCCACCACTGGTTCCTCTCAGATCCCCTTGGAGGACACCAGCTCCTTGGACCTCCAAATCCCTCCCTCTGAGGGAGAACAGCCTGGCCTTCCTCCTGAAGGAGTGATGTGTAAGGGAGCTCTGTGTGGTTCACTTTCAGGGTTCCTGGGCCAACATCTGCAGGGTCCCTGGCTGTTCTATGCCCCAAACTCTCCCTGTTGCATTTCCTCTGGGATCCAGCTCAGCAAATGATCTCCTCTACTTCACAAGCTAATCTTTTCTCCCTCCAGACTGGGAAGACCCATGCACCCATCCTTCGTCCCTGCACTGTGTCCAGGTCCACCTGTCTCCCTGTGTATGCCTGGCCGCTCATCAGCCCAGCAGGCCTCTCCAGCCTCCCAGTCTATCAATAGCACTCAGAAGAATAATAACACCATTTCTTGAGCACCTTCTAGGTGCTTGATGCTGAGCACAGTAACCCTATTCCTAAGGTTACAGAGGAGGAAACTGACACTCAGAGAGGTAAGGAATGTGGCTAAGGACACACAGCTAGCAATGGCTATGGTAAGCTGACTTATAAGATGGCCCCAGTGATTTCTACTTTCTGGTATTCATGCCCTGGTGCAATCCTCTCCTCCTAAGTGTGGGCTGGGCCAAGTGACTTAATTCTAACCAACAGAATATGGCAAAGGTGATAGGATGTCCCTTTCATGGTTAGATAGCGAAGCTTGTGACTTCGTTCTTGCTAGTGGACTCTCTTTACTGCCTTCTCTGCCTGCGTGCTTTGATGAAGCAAGCTGCCATGTGGGAAAGGCCCATGTAGCAAGCAACCAAGGGCTTCACTGCTATAGCCTGCGAGAAACTAAGTCCTGCCCACCGCCACGTGAGTGAGCTTGGATGTGGATTCCTCCCCAATCAAACCATCAGATGAGACCGCAGCCCCTGGGCGGGCACCTCGATGGCAGCCTTGTGAGAAGCCATGGCTTGCAGAGGACCCAGCTGAGCAGCACCCAAATTCCTGACCCACAGAACCTGTGAAATAATAAATGTGTGCTGTTTCAAGCTGCTAAGTCTGGAGGTAATTGTGCAGCAGTAGATACTGAACATAACGACCAAGCTGAGATGTGAAGCCAGGTCAGTGTGGTGCTAACATCCTGGGTTGATTCTGTTGTGCCAGGCTGCCTGTCCGCCTTTGCCCTTTAACCCCAGTGTGGAGGTTATTGGCAGTATTGGTGGTTGGCAGGCCCCGTAGCACCTCGGCTTCCAGCTCCAGGGCTCACGTGTGCAGTGGGGGATTCAGGGCACGGTTACCTAGCTCAGCCTGGAGGCTGGAGGATGGTGAGTGAGAGCCCTGGAGCAGGAGTCAGGAGCTTCACATCTCATCCGGGCCTTATCCCAGTGAGCCTCGTGGCCTGGAACAGGCCTTCCACCCTTCGAGCCTCCTTTTCTCAGTGTGTCAGCGAGGTTGTCAGATGAGAACATCGTTAAGGTTCATTTCCACCTGGCTCTTCTGAGTTCGTGATGGGTCCTCTGACTGCAGGGGGCCCGTCCAGGCAGCCCCAGCCCCAGGCTGGGTGTGACCCCACCTGGCGGGGCTGGAGGGCTGGACAGAGGCTATGGGAAGCGGCTCTGTTTCCCCTTGGGGAGGGGGCAGTTGTGACTTGAGCCCCTGGTGGGGGTCCTGCCATGGCCTCTGAAATTCCTATCTAGCCCCATTTCCTGGGGGTCCTTCCGTGACCTCTGGATCAGGGGAAGCCCTCTGGAGTGCAGGCTTTGTTCCCAGAGCAGAGGGCAGGGGCAGTGGGACTGTGTGTGTGTGTTGAGAGCAGCGCTAACTCACTGGGCTTCAATAGGGGGCATTTATTCTACGCAGGGGGACGTGATAAATGGGGACCCATCCTCCCTCTGCTTTATTTCCGTTCCCTCACCCTGGGGTGATTTATGCAGCTGCATTTATGGTCCTGGGAGGCTGAAACAGAAAAGTTATTCAACTTCTTTCTTCCCTTTCTTCCCTTGCCCTTTTCCGTGTCTAGGCGGGGGTAAGGGTGAGAGGAGTTTTTTACCACCTCCTATAAATTATAGCTGTGGATACTCGCGCAGGCTTCTCTGCTGTCTTTGAGCTGCACGGAGTCCTGGGGCTTAGAAAGACCTCCTTTAGTGCTCTAAGAAGGCAGAAAAGCGGAGGGCTTAAGACTGCAGGCTTGTCTTTGAATCCTGGCTGCACCACTAACTCTCTGTGTGACCTCAGGCAAGTGACTTAACCTCTCTGAGCCTCAGTTTTCTCATTCCGTAAAATGAGGACAATAGTACCTTATCTCATAGAGTTGTTGTAAGTGCTGAATGTGACCGAGTATGTAAGGGGCTCAGCATAGTGCTGGCACTTAGTAAGCAGTCAATAAGTGCCAGCAATGGTGACTGTTCACAATCCGGAGCTGTGACTAGCCTTAAGTCTGCTGACCTCTAAGTGTGCAGCAGCAGCCTCTCTGTCGAGTTATGTGGCTCTTCTGAAGGTGGCACTTTGGTTCTAATTCGACCTTGTTTTCCCGCTGCTTCTTGAACGTGTCCTTCAGCCTTTTCCTGGAGGCAGCAGGGGTGGGAGGAGGAGGAGGAGAGAAAGTATGATGCTGGGACCCAGAGGAAGGGGACCTGCCTTCTGAAGCCCATCTCTGTGTCTCTACTTATAACTGACCAATAGTTTTCCCTCTTATCACCTCTTTTTTCTCTCCATCTGTAGAATGGGGGTCACCAACATGTGTAATGTTTTATTCTCATTTAGAACAGAAAGACTAAGACCCAGAGAGAGAAGGTGGCTCGCGAGGCTCACACGGCCAGAAAGAAATAGAGTTGAATTCGAATCCTGGTATTCGGGCCGCTGTCTGGGTACTTGACCATCTTCCTCAGGCTTCCAGCTCCGGGTAACCCTGGAGGGGTCCTCTTCTCTGTCCGTGACTTCTCTTGCCTGGAAGCAAGGCTGGGCCCGGATTGTCTCTGAGGGCCCTTCCAGCCTGGGCTTCTTGTCCCAGGTGGAGCCCAGGTCTGTCTGGTCCTCAGATGGGAGGAGCAAACTTCTGGAACTCTCTCTGGCTCAGTTGCTGATGGAAAGTTTCTGCCTCTGCTTCACTGTGCCTTTTGGAGTCTTGGGCCCTGGAAGCTGAGTGTTGTACTTAATTATTCTGAAACCCATATATTCTCTGTAAGCAAGAAATCCCCTCCGACAGGCGAGAAATGCCACGGATTGTTTATTGCTCTTTGCTTCAAATCTGGAGCGGGAAGCAGGGTTAGGAGGCATCTCTGGCTGCTGGAGGCAAATCCCCATTCACTTTTGGGTGTAAATGCTCCTATTTGTCCAGCTATGTTAGGGATGGTGTGGTCCTTCGGTCAAGGGTAGAGGAGGCAGTCCCACGGCCCAGGTCCCTATTCTCCCACAAACCTGCTGAGTGGCTTTTAGAGAGCTGTCATCCCTTTGGAGCTCCAGCTTTCTCATCTGAGAAATGGGTTCACATACCCTCTGCCCCGTAAACACAGCGAGGTTGTGAGGATCACTCAGGACCTGACAGAATTCCTGAATTCATGGAGCTAAAGAATGTTGGCAATGGGATTCATCTGGTTCCAGTGTTGGTGATGGGATTCACAGGGACAGGAGTGTAGAAACAGCGGGAGAATGGGCAGAGATGGCTCTTCTCTCAGAAGTTTCCAGAGAAGTGGGATGCTCATCCACCTCTCCCAGGATTTCCAAGATTTCTTCTTGCATGGGCTCTTGGGGGAGATTCCACACCTCTCTATATGGAGTCTTGGGGTCAAGATGGTAGGAAGTCATTGCTGACTCTCGAAGCCAGAGAGAAGGAGAGGAGAGAAACAAGTGCTCACTCTGTGTGGGTTGCCGGGCTGTGAACTTCACCTGAGTTTATTCTCTTTCAGCAACTTTGTGTGGCAGAAAATATTTTGTCCATTTTATAGATGAAAAAGCTGAGGCTTAGCAAAAACTGTCACTTGCACTGGGTCACATAGCGGCAAGCAGCAGAGCAAGGATTTGAACTGAGGTACGTGTGTCCGAGTACCCTCTCGCATCACATCGTGGGGCATCATCAGGAAGGTCGCCTTTCCAGGTGGAACAACTTGAATGGCATCTCAGAGGCCTGGCTCTCTGCAGGGATGCAGCTCAGTCAGAGCCAGCTCGTGGCCCTGGGCCAATCATCCTTGTCTTGGTCCCTTGTGTCTATGGCCATGGGCCAGGTCGTGGGTCTGGGAGTCAGAGCTCTGAGGAGAGGGAAGAGCGCCCCTGGTGGCGGTGTGCAGCGCACCACGCAGCCTCAACATCGTGGAGACCTCTTTCTCTTCTTCCACCAGGCCAGCCAGCTCCCCGTCACAGTTGGCCACTGGAGCTGGGGGGTATGTCGGATGAGGCAAGACTAAGACAGGAGGCCAGTTAGGGGACTACTGTATTTGTCCAGGTAAGTGATGGCAGGGGTCCAGGCTGGGGCCTGAGCAGGGAGGCAGACGCAGCCGGTGCTCTGCCCATGCCCCTCGCTGCCCACCATTTCCACATACATGGACCCAAGGGCTGCCTGCTCTCTCTGCCCCAAGGCTTTCTCTGCTACTGGAACCTGCTCGGCCATCCCAGCAGGGCCAGTGAACAGCCTCCACTTGTGACCGCCAGGAGCTGGTGGGTATAAACCCGGCTCCCTCACTCCCTGGGCAGGGTTACCCTGAGGTGTGTTCTGGACTGTCCCAGACTCCCTCAGTTTCCTCCGCAGTGGCCGGCTCACAGCATCTTCTGTCTTGGCTTCATTCCTTCCCTGTTTCACAGCCCCACTCCGCTACAGATGCTTCCTAGGGTCACACCCTAAATAAATGTGTCGCGTTCAAATCCTCGACTCAGGATCTGCTTCTGGGGAGGCCCAACCTAAGACACATAGCAATGAAGACGATGGGACTTGTGGTCGGCCAGATCTGGTTGAGATCTGATGCCACCACGTAATCACAATAGGATCTTGGGCAAGTCACTCACCCCTCTGGACGTCAGTGCCCTCCCCGGTGAGCTGGGGATGTGATAACGCCATGGGTGGTTTTGAGAATTAAATGAGCAAGTGCTCCTGACCTGTGGTAGATGTGGAATGCATAGGAGCTTTGTGATTATTATCTAATCGTGAAAAGCTGGAAAACAATGCACATGTCCAAGTATTAGCTCAATGTCAGCAAGGATGGCAGGCAGGTGGCAGAAGGGGAGGGGGTGGGATGCTCTTTAAGATGAGTCACAGAGAGCCAGGTGTGAGAGTGGGGGAAGATGACATCTGTCTGGACTTTTGGATTCAGGCCCCACTGGCCTTTGGGGGAGTTTTTTTCCAAGAGAGAGCGACTCGACTTCCCAGAAATGGTGGCGAGGCTGGTGGGGGAGCTGTGGTGCCGATAATGTCGGAGTTTTCTATTACATCATGAGCATCCCTGGTCCCCAGGTTCTGGAACCCTGAGACACAGGTTTGCTCAGCCCTTGAGTCCACCTGCCATGGAGCTGGACCCCAGCACTCGGTCGTGGAGCCTCATTCGATGGTTGCTCACCCCACCTGCCTTTTGTGCCCAAGCTTCCCTGGGAAGTATTTATTACATGTCAATGTGATAAATGAAAAGTCATATTTTACTGTGAATTATCCCCAGCCCATGTGAAGCACAGATCTATAGCCTGGAGAGTTATTAAGTGCTTACCACGGAATGCTATAAAAACCTCATCATTTTCCCCAAGGGCCTTTCCCACCAGGGACTGGGGAGGGCAGGGGCAGCTGCCTCAGTTGTGGGAGGGGGACGGGGAAGGGTGGCCGGGGCCAGTAGGATTGCTCTGCTCAGGGAGGGCACCCTGGGGTCGGATCCTGGAGTTCCTGGCTTCCTGTGTTTGGCTGTGACCTTGGAGAAGGTTCCAGGAGGACTCAGTTTCCCTCTCTGTAGACCAGTGGGCGTGGGCAGCAATGGTTTGGAAGTTGTGAGTCACAAGCTACAGCTGATAACGGCCGATAACAAAAAATTTAGTACTGTAATGAAATGAAGCCCACGACTCACATTTCATGGAACTGCTGGGTTAACTGTACCACGCAGAGAGTCCACATAGTTTAATTTTTGGTCTGATTAGGAGCCCTCGCGTATCAGCTAGGATCCCAGCAGGAAACAGATGGCGCGCTTTCATTAGGCTAGTTCCGGGAAAGGTTTTAATAAAGGAGCAATTTATAAAGGTGTGCACAGGGTGTAGGAAACCCCAAGGGGTGGCGCAGTGCCTCGGGGTTAGGAACAGCGATTCCTCGCCTGTGCCCCAGCTGGGCTGCCGGGAGTGAGAGAAGGGAACGGAGGCCAGAGCCCAGAGGTGGCCAGGGCTGTGTGGGGCAGGCTGCTCCAAGGGGAGCCGTGACCTTCCGTCCAGAGGTCCTGAGGCCCAAGGGAGAGAGCCTGGAAAATAGGTCCCCCTCCTCTCTCCCACGCCCTGCTAGGGCTCCCCATTGGCCAGAACCAACCAGAAGACAGCGGGAGCCCGGCCTGTTATGGCGTCCACACCGCTCAGCCTCCTGGGACGAGGGCAGGGTGAGGATGGAGAGTGGATCTGAGAAGGGAACGGAAGGGGCCCAGCCAGCCCTCCCTTGCCACCTCTCTTGTGATCTCTGCTTAAATACTTCAGGACAGGGAACTCATGGCCCCCCTGAGCAACAGGTCCCACTTTCAGGCAGCCCTAATCACTGGGGAAGTCTGCTTTTCTATAAATCTTCCCCATTTAATAACAAGTACAATAGTTACCAGGCTGCATATGAGGGGTAGATGGTAAACAACCCGTGGGACGACAATCAGTATCAGTTGTTCGCTTTGCCTGACCTGCCCACGTTTTCATAGCTTTCTCTCCTTCTCTTTGTTGATTGTCCTGCATCTAAACAACAAGGATGCTGGTGTTTCCCCTAATTCTGGGCCGCTAACTGCTCCGGGGAGGTCTGGGCTCTCACCTGCATGTGCTTGCTGGAGGGCTAACAAAAGGGGTCTGAGGGTTCAATTCACAAAGTACCCATGACCCTGAGAACCTCTGCTTCACGTTAGGCTTGGCACATTTTCTCTTCCTGGCGCTGAAGCTGAGAGGCACATCCAGCACGCAGAGCACAGACCCCCACTCCTACGCCAGGGGGCACACAGGAGAAGGGACCCGTCCCAGAACCCAGAGCCTGCCGGGCACGCCTGCAGACAGATGAGTTCGTCCTTCAGACCGTGGTCTGTGAGGACTGGGGAGGGGCATGGTGAGTGCCTTCACGGATTTCTTTTTCAGCCCGCCATCTTCCTCCCAGCCACTGTCACCTACAACCCCACTGTCATTGATCTCAGGAATGGGAGGGACCTCAGAGATCTGACTCCCTTTTTGATGCATAACCCTTGAGAGCAGGCCAGGATGGTGGCCCAATGTGAAGTTGAATACCTCCAAGGACAGGAAGCTCACTACCTTTACAGACAGCCTATGGATGTTTTAGAAGCTCTGATAATTATCCGGTCAAAGAGAATCCTGGCTACTTTAAAGCTTTTATACTAATGATGGAGGAGAACACAGGGGGGCAAAGAGAATAACAAACACATAAGTGACCCAGGCTGTCACCCCATGGTTCTACTCAGTCGTTCCTATCTTGCTCTCAGAGAAGGCCATGAAGCCCAGTTCATCTTCCACTCCCTCCCCAGCCTGGAGCTCATCCAGCTTCCCCTCCTCCCCTCAGATCGAGAGCTCCACTGGGCTGCCCACCCCAGAGAGCAATACAGCTGCGGTGGGGTGCAGTGCTGGGTGGTAACCCGGATTACCGCTCCAGGCTGCCCTCCCATCCCCCCAGCCACCTGCTCCAGGGCAGCTCCACTTCACCTTCCCCTCGAAACTCCCAAGCTCGGCCCTCCAAACCCGCCTCTCTCCTGGGACTCCACCCCTGCCCCTCTGCCCTCTATCAGGTGCCTGTGGGCTTCCAGACTGGACCCTTCACTTCTGGGAGCTGGGAAGACCTCTGGGCCCTGAGGAGACTCGGGGGCAGAAGATGGAGGACGCAAACGAGTCTTCATAATAAGTCCTCTGTCCTGTCAGAAGCACCCTCCTCCTCCCTTCCCCACCCCCATCCTGACTGAGCCCTCCCACTCCATCACCCCCCCCATCCTGGCTGAGCCCCACCTCCATCCTCCCCACCCCCATCCTGGCTGAGCTCCACTTCCATCCTCCCCACCCCCATCCTGGCTGAGCCCCACCTCCATCCTCCCCACCCCCATCCAGGCTGAGCCCCACCCCCATCCTCCCCACCCCCATCCTGGCTGAGCCCCACCTCCATCCTCCCCACCCCCATCCTGGCTGAGCCCCACCTCCATCCTCCCCACCCCCATCCTGGCTGAGCCCCGCCTCCATCCTCCCCCCCCCATCCTGGCTGAGCCCCGCCTCCATCCTCCCCACCCCCATCCTGGCTGAGCTCCCCCACCCTCCATCCTCTCCCAACCCCTGCACCCAGGTGGCTGGCCCATCTCTTCTGCCCACACCACCCTGCCAAAATCCTTGATGTATTTACCTTATTAAAAAAAAGGAACAAACCTACAACCAGAAGGATCTACAGCTAGAATATACAACTATGTACCAGGGGGCTTTGGGGAGAAGGGAAAAAAAAAGATTGGCAACAGAAGTTAGCTCAGGTGCCAATCTTTAAAAAACCGTAAAGAATTACACAGATAATGCCTGTTATTGCAGAAGAATTAGAAAATATAGGTAAGTGTAAAGAAGATAAAAGTCATCCATAATCTACTGCCCAGAGACAACCACTGTTGAAAGTTTGGGTGTGTATCCTTCCAGACTTACAGAAGGATACTTTTCCCTCTACCAGAATGGCATCATACCAGACGTTTGATTCCTCAGCCTTGCCTTTTCACTTGAAATATACGTGAATTTTTCCACGTCAATAAATATCCTCTCCCACATTGTGGTTTACGGCTGCACAGCGTTCCGTGCGTCCTGGGTCACAACCAGGGTTTTAATTGCTAGGGTGCTGGGGGAGCAGTTTGGAGATTGCCCTCCGCCATGTGTGCAGTAGGTCCTCTCCCCTCCCACCTCCCTGGTCTCTTGGCACCTGCCGTGCTGCCCCCTGGGTTTTCTCTCTGACCCCATTTCTAGAAGCTTGGCCAGCACTTGGTTTGGGAAATATTTCTATTCTCTCTACCTCCTCCCTCCTACTCTGCCTCCCATCCTTCCTGCACCCGCCATCAGTGCTGCTGTTGGGAGGCCGGCCTGGCTTCTGTGGCTCCCCTGGGGTGGTGGCTGCTGTTTGGGCAGAGAGCGGAGGTCAAGTGCTATTGGAATTTTCAGTTAATAGAATTTCTTATTCCCCCTTCCTAAATGTTTGCATGTCCAAATTGCCCCTGTCTTTCAGAGGCTCAGGTCAGAGGCCACCTCCTCCAGGAAGACTTCCCTCCCCTGAATGCCCACACTATTTTGTCTTTACTCTTATCCTGGCTCTGCTACGTATTGGCTGTGTGACCTTGGGCGAAGTACTGAACCTTTCTGAGTCTCAGTTTCTTCATCCGTAAAATGGGGATAATACTAATGTCTATCTCATAGGGTTTTGCCTGGGAAACAGTAGGTGCTCTGTAACTGTTAGCTGTCAGTATTATTACAAATCTTAACTTCTCTACTAGACTGCAAGCTCCCTGAGAGTGGAGCCTGTGTGTTTCTTAGTCATCTCCTGGTCTCGCCTGTGCTCTCCGTTCCCAGGACCTAATGCAGGGCCTGGCGCCTAGTTATCGGGCATCATTTGTTGCATCAATGAGTCCTGATTGGCAGACAAGGAAACTGAGGCCCAAGGAGGGCCCATGGCTTACCAGAGTCGTACAGCAAGTTGGTGGTGGGGCCCAGGCATCCTGCCTTTCGGGCCACTGCCCTTCCCACTGAATCTTCTCTGCCTGGCTGGCTTCTATACTGTTGGGTCCTGTCCCCTTTCCACAGTGATTAGTTGTGTATAGAGCTATTTAAGAATATTCCGTCTGAAGGATCTGGTAGCTGGAGAGCTCCTTCCAGGAGCCTGACTCTGTGGTCCCACGAGGCTAGGCGGCCCTCCCCACCCCAGCATCCCCCATTCCCCTGCTTCTGCAACTTCTAGTCCTCCCCTCCCCCCAGGCCTCTGCAGGTACGGAATGGGCTGGAGCCCTTGCCTCTTCGCCTGGCTCCCGCTCCCTGGCCCTCCCCTCCGCCTCTGCACCTGTCTCCTGGTGGCTGAGGGCTATCATTAGGGGATGCAATTAGACTACACGCTTCATTACACAGGGTGGTCATGAGTCAGGCAGCTGCGGGATGGGAGCCCAGCAGGGCCGTGGCACAGCATGGCATGGCGGAGGTGGGGCGGCAGGGAGAGACCGTGCTTCCTAGCCCAGAGGTTCTGGAACTTCCTGGAGGAGGCTTGAGTGTCCGACTGCTGGCCATCTGGGTGTCTGGCTCAGAGCAGAGGGGAACAACAGGTGGCTGGGCCCTGAGAGCCTCCTGGGGGCACGGCAGCCGATGTGTGGAGGGAGAGGGGCAGGGGACGGTCCCAGCACACCTTGGGCAGTGACGGCTCGTCTAGCTCCTTGAGAGGGAGCCCTGGCCAGGCTGTATCCTGGGGACTCTGAGCCTGATGCCAGAGGCCCCCATCGGTGGAGTGATGCCGTGGAAAGACCATGTGCTTTGGAGTCGAGTCTTGGCCTTGCCGTTTCCTAGCTGTGTGATCTTGGGGATGTCGTCTGACCTCTCTGAATGTTCGTTTTCTCATCTGTAAAACAGGGACAACAATAGTACTGACTTCATGGGGCTGTGGGGATTACATGCAGTTATTCGTGTGCCTAGAAAACCTCAGCAAACCTGTTTTCTCCCACAAACTTTTCGCTTTTTGGCATTTTCCTTCCTTCCCAACAGAGAGAGCCCTGAGGGCCCAAACGTGATCCCAATTGCCAGGTTCTCAGGGCCCTGTCTACACCCGCCTCCCAATGGTTCCCCAGCCGCAGTCTCCCCTGAACCAGACTAGGGTCTGCCAGGTCAACCCCATTTGTTCCTACTTTCTGCCTGTACTCTCGCCCGCCACCCCCCTTCCCCCCCAACCACAGGCCAGGCTGCTGTCTTCTTGCTCATTCTCCGGCAAAATCAAAGCTTCCTTCCTGGGGCAAATGCCCAGTTTGGGGAGAGTGTTAGCTCATGTCCTGGGGCCTTGGGAAGACCAGACTTCTATCCTGGGGTGGAGAAAGGGCCCCAGGCCCGCTCTGTAGTGTAGACCCCCAACAAAGACACGCAGATGTGATCAGTGCTCAGGTGGCCAAGCCCCTCCCTTTACAGATGGAGGCAGGGGGGCAGGGGGGCCAGAGAGGGCAGTGGCTCACCCAGGGTGAAATAGCACAGCAGTGGTGGCTGAGGTGGGACCTGGAACTAGTTTTCCTGACTCCCAATGTGGACCCCTGCTGCTTTTCCATTCAACACCCTCCGCGTGTCTCCCGTTGGGAAGAGGAAGGGCTGGGAAGCGGGCTCTCAGCCTTCACCTTGAACCCCTGCTCTGGGAAATTTTGCTTCCAGGGCTGTGCGTGGGGCGTGGTTGGTGGGGTAAGCCCTGAAGTGGGTTTGGGGTCTATGGGGGCCACTAGTTCCGGAGCTGATGGCGTTTCAAAGGTGGTGGAGGATTTCTTGGGAGTCCTCAGGTCCTTCCTCCCCTGGAGCACTTCAGGGGCTTTCCTAGGTCCGGATCTGGAGGCAGGGCGTGGGGAGGGCTGGGCGTTTGGGAGGAGGGTGCTTCGTGGTTCCCCAGTCCACCGGAGCCCGGCCGATATTACAGAGTTTCACCCTCTGTGTCTCGTTCCAGTTCAGAAAACACAACAGTGGCCCCGCTTCCTTCATCCCTGCCCGGCTTGGGGAAGTAGAGGTTTCCAGGGGCAGACTTAGCCGAGTGCCCGCCTGCCTGCAGGGGCTGGGTGGACGTGTTCTGTTTCTCCATCTCCAGCCTGGGAGCCGCCAGCATTCAGCTTTCCTGCATAACAGGCCTAGCGCAGGGGCCGCCCCGTAAGGAGACTTAGCATGCACTGAGGGCGTCAGGAAAAGCGAGGTGCTTAGCTCTGATGAACTGGTGCATCCCGGCAGCTTCGTGTTTTAGAGTTTAGTGCGGTTTTTATTTTGAATCACGTCTGGAGGGTCCGGGTAGGGCAGTACCACAATCTGTTCAGAGCTTGGTGCTTCCAAAGGTCTCGCTCTGGCTCTGAACAGATCCATCTGAGGGTCACTTGAAAGCTATGGACCCTCTTTACAGAAAAGTGCAAGTATCTACAAACATTTTGCACGTACTTTCAGACTTCACAATGTCTCTGCCGGTCTGGAAGCCTTGCTTGAGAAGGTGTGGTCACGTTGCTTCCCCTGCTTTCTAAAGCGGGGTGACTGACCTGCCCCAGGAGTGGGGTCAGGGAGGCACGCTCTCTGTCCTTAAGTGCCGGGATGGATGGGAGAGGCATGTCCTGGCCTGAGGGAGCTCCTGGGCTGATGGGAGAGGCGATCGGTGCCCCCGAGGGGTTCCGGGGCCGGTGTTCATGGAATGAAGAGAAATAAACAATTACAGAATGGCCTAAATTCACTGGGGGCTGAGTAGGGGCGAGAGCTTGAGTTGAAGAGCTGGGAAATAGATGAATGTAATCCGGGAAGAAGCCAGGCCTGATAGTCTGGTGGTTAGGATTCAGCACTCTCACTGCCACAACCGGGGTTTGATTCCCGATCAGGAACCACACCACCTGTCTGTCGGTTGTCATACTGTGGCGGCTGCATGTTGCTGTGATGCTGAAACTACGCCACCGGTATTTCAAATACCATCAGGGTCACCCACGGTGGACAGGTTTCAGGAGCTTCCAGGCTAAGACAGACTGGGAAGAAGGATCTGGCCACCCACTTCCGAAAAAACTGACCATGAAAACCTTAGGAATAGCAGTGGAGCTCTGTCTGGTACAGTGCTGGAAGGTGGGAGGATGGCACGCGAAGACTGGGCAGGGCTCCGCTCTGCTGTACACGGGGTCTCTAGGAGTTGGAATCCACTCGACGGCAGTAACAACAACAACAATCTTGGAAGATTCCCTGGAGAAGGGGTTGAGGCTGATTCAAAGTGAAGCTAGATGTGGGGAAGTCAAAGGGTGGATATGTGCACGCCCAGTGTGCAAGCTCCAAATCCAGCCGAGTGGCCAAAAAGGGCACAACACATCAACACATCTGCACTGATTTATCAGGTTCACCTTTAGGAACATCTGCTCGTTTTCTCCCCTGACAAAGGAAAACAGTTTCAAACATAAATCCTGGCATGGCTTGGATGGATTTTTCTGCCCCCCTCTCCCTGATTGCTGGGCCTGAGGGTGTCGGCAGTGTGTTGTCTTGTGTTTATCACAGCCAAGCTGAGCTCAGGGTGGCAGGCCTGACAGCCTGGTCATGTGGAGGTGATATACGGGGGTTTGGGAGAGGGCCCCAGAGAGGAAACTTGGCATTCGTCCTTCAAACACAAAGTCACGCTCTTTACTTATTTATTTGCTGCATAGGGAGAGCTTGCCTGCAACTCAGCCGTGGGCGCATGAAGCTCAGGCGCTGCGATGGGGGAGGCTGGGGGCCTGCTCACCTGCGCATCCCTGAGAAGAAGCAGCCAACGGCCCCCCTGGTGGGTCAGGCATTGATGGCCGAGCAGATGGGCGACCCTGCTTCCTGTTATTTTTCTTCCAGGACTGTTCTGTAGCTTTAAGATTCCTGTGACTCGAATCCTGTGCTGCTGTGGACATGTGATCATGCTAGGGTCTTTGACTTAGGATTGGAACAATGCAGAATTACTTCCTAACTCAAGGAGTTTGTGATTTTTTTTTTTTTTTTAATGAATCATGAGTTCTGTAGGGTTCTTTCACCCTGTAGAGATGAGAAAGGATCCATTTCTTTCTCACATTCTGCAGTCCCCTCCGGAAGAAGAGGAATGGAAACTTCCCAGGGTGAAAATCTGCTGCTGGCAAGGAGGTCCCACCTGGGCTTAATTCTTCCTTAATATCCTCTTGATGGAGGGACCGTAGAGTGAAACCCACACCGAAACACTTCCTTCTAAATTCTGAAAGTCCTTGCGTGATTCTTCCATCATTAGACCCATTTTCTTCTTTGTCACTTACCAGGTGAGGACTCCCCTCTGGGTACCTGAGAATGTCTGGTGTCTCTCTCTTTACCCTGGTCCCCACTGTTGGGACTGCTTATAGATTTCTGGTGCATTAAGCCTGGTTTTAAGCGCCCCACTTGAAGGGTAATGGGGAGCATAGTGAGGGGGCCTTGGAGGCCCACTCGTCTCATTGTTGAGCCAGGCTCGTTTCAGGAAGCCCACTCCCTTTCTATAGAACAGCTCTTGTCTTACTAGTGCCGTGAAGCAGTTACTCCCTAAATCCTTTACAGTCGTGTGTCGCTTAACGACGGGGATACGTTCTGAGAAATGCATTGTTAGGTGACTTCGTTGTTGTGCGGACATCATAGAGCATCCTTATGCAAACCTAGATGGTATAGCCCACTACACACCTAGGCCATATGGTACTTATCTTAAAGGCACTGTTGTATATGCAATCAGTTGTTGACCGAAATGTCGTTATGCAGTGCGTGACTGTATCTAAAAAACTCATCATTTGAACGCTTTTGGAAAAATAACCATGTGAGGTAAGAGAGGCCAGGTTATGCTGTGGTAACAATAGCCTGCAAATCCTAATGGTGTTACACAACTAAGGTTTACTGCTTACCTCTGCCAAGTATGCTGGGCGTGTTCTCCGAGTGGCAGTTTGGCAATCCCGGCTGCTTCCGTCTCAGCTCAGTTCTACCGTCTCACCACAAAGCCATCTTGGCCACACCAGAGGAAGAGACTGAGGCGCAGTCACCTACTAGCTCTTCTATGCTTTGCCCCTGAAGTGACACACATCACCTTTGCCCCCAGCCCATTGGCCAGAGCCGGTGACGTGGCCTCGTCTAACTGTGGGGAAGTCGAGAAGTGTGGGGCTTCAGATGGAGTGTTTGGTGAGCACCATTGCCTCTGCCAGTCTTCCCCCATACTTCCTCATCCCGAGGGAGCCTGTGATGGCCCCTGGGGAGGGGAACAGAGCTGCCCGGGCACTCGAAGGGGAACCTTCCATGGAATAACCAGTACAGTGGGGTAGGTGGAAGGTGGAAGGACCCTAGTGAGCATCTAGACCTACCTTCTCGCCCTCATTTTATCCATGACTAAAGTCCAGCCCGGCACCGTTCAGGGGCTAACTCATGACCACACAGCAAGAGAGAGACAGTGCTGGCCCCAGACAGGGTCTCTAGGAGCTCCCAGTTCAGCACTCTATCCCTGTACCCTTTCATGGCCTGGTCCTATGGGGCAGCTTGGGAGGGCAGGTGGAGGCCTGGGAGCGCGCTGGGGCTGTGCAGCCCTGGGTCCTAGCCCTGGTCCTGGCCAGCCCGCATTGCCTGACTCCATTCATCCTGGGCATGATGGCTAGTCAGTCAGCGTGCACCATTATGCTGCCTTAACAACTACTTTAGATGCAGCCAACATGGGCGTTGTGTGGCAGCTGCGATGGACTGCAGCCGTTGTAATTAGCAGAGACATGGGGGAAGGACAAATGTGAGGCTTTTATAGTCAAGCGAGCCTCAGAATCGAAATAACTCTGCTAATTGTGCTTCGTGCGCTTATTAATATGACTTCAGTTAGTAAACAATGCCCCCCATCTGTGAGTTTCTCTCCCCGTTGTCTTTGGGGGCCGAGAATAAGAATGAAAACAGCTAACCCTTCTTTATTGACCACCTACTTTGTGCCAGGCACTATCCCGACTGCCTTACGTGCGTCCACACATTTGATTCTCACAATCGTGGGGAAACTGAGGCACTGGATGGTGGGTTTCTCGCCAAGGTTCAGCGGCAGTACCAATGGAGCGTGCCGTCTGGCTTTGATGCTCTTAACCGCTGTGGTTCGAGAACAAAGCCAGGCCTTTGTGTAAGGCGGGGGCTTCTCTCCTGGTGTCCTGGAGATCCCAGGGGAACACGGAGAGGAGTCTGGGGGGTCTGTGAACCTGGATGTGAAAAATTCACATCTTCATTTTCACTAACCTTCAACTGCAATTGAATGTTTCCCTTTATTATGAACGTGGGCCACAAACCGTGGTAGAATTAGCAGGATTTGTCACCAATAGAAATCATAGGCATTTTCATATCATATTACAGTTGTTTCAAGATCTTGAAAAACAATTCTTGCTCAGCACAACTTCCTGCCATTAGATCTTGTCCTTTAAGGCACTGAAAAGGGGCACATACATTACCATAGCACATATGTGTTTAAAAAAATCTTTTTTTTTTTTTTTTTTTATTAATGTTATGATGGATTACAAGCTTGTGAAATTTCAGTTGTACATTTTTGTTAGTCATGTTGTGGGTACACCACTTCCCCCTCCGTGCCCTCCCCCCACCCCCCCTTTTCCCTGGTAACCACCGATCAGATCTCCTTCTCAATATACTAATTTCCACCTATGAGTGGAGTCATATAGAGTTCGTCTTTCTCTGACTGACTTATTTCGCTTAACATAATGCCCTCGAGGTCCATCCACATTGTTGTGAATGGGCCAATTTCGTCTTTTTTTATGGCTGAGTAGTATTCCATTGTGTATATATACCACATCTTCTTTATCCAATCATCAGTTTCTGGGCATGTAGGCTGGTTCCACGTCTTGGCTATTGTAAATAATGCTGCGATGAACATAGGGGTGCAACGGACTCTTGAGATATCTGATATCAGGTTCTTAGGATAGATACCCAGTAATGGGATGGCTGGGTCATAGGGTATTTCTATTTTTAACTTTTTGAGAGATCTCCATACTGTTTTCCATAGTGGCTGTACCAGTTTGCATTCCCACCAACAGTGTATGAGGGTTCCTCTTTCTCCACAACCTCTCCAACATTTGTCGTTCTTGGTTTTGGATGTTTTTGCCAATCTAACGGGGGTAAGGTGATATCTTAGTGTAGTTTTGATTTGCATTTCCCTGATGATTAGCGATGATGAACATCTTTTCATGTGTCTATTGGCTATATTCATATCTTCTTTTGAGAAATGTCTGTTCATGTCCACTGCCCATTTTTTGATCGGGTTGTTTGTTTTTTTGTTGTTAAGCAGTGTGAGTTCTTTGTATATTATGGAGATTAACCCTTTGTCGGATAAGTGGCTTGTAAATATTTTTTCCCAATTAGTGAGCTGTTTTTTTGTTTCAATTCTGTTTTCCCTTGCCTTGAAGAAGCTCTTTAGTCTGATGAAGTCCCATTTGTTTATTCTTTCTATTGTTTCCCTCAACTGAGGAGTTACAGTGTCCGAAAAGATTCTTTTGAAACTGATGTCAAAGAGTGTACTGCCTATATTCTCTTCCAAAAGACTTATTGTCTCAGGCCTAATCTTTAGGTCTTTGATCCATTTTGAGTTTATTTTGGTGTGTGGTGAAAAAGAATGGTCGATTTTCAGTCTTTTGCATGTGGCTGTCCAGTTTTCCCAGCACCATTTGTTGAAGAGACTTTCTTTTCTCCATTGTAGGCCCTCTGCTCCTTTGTCGAAGATTAGCTGTCCATAGATGTGTGGTTTTATCTCTGGGCTTTCAATTCTGTTCCATTGATCTGTGGACCTGTTTTTGTACCAGTACCATGCTGTTTTGATCACTGTAGCTTTGTAGTATGTTTTGAAATCGGGGATTGTGATTCCGCCGGCTTTGTTTTTCTTGCTCAGGATTGCTTTAGCAATTCGTGGTCTTTTGTTCCCCCATATGAATTTTAGGATTGTTTGTTCAATTTCTGTGAAGAATGTTCTTGGGATTCTGATTGGGATAGCATTGAATCTGTATATTGCTTTAGGTAGTATGGACATTTTAACTATGTTTATTCTTCCAATCCATGTGCAAGGAATGTTTTTCCATCTCTTTATGTCATCGCCTATTTCTTTCAAGAAAGTCTTGTAGTTTTCATTGTATAGATCCTTCACTTCCTTGGTTAAGTTTATCCCAAGGTATTTTATTCTTTTCGTTGCGATTGTGAATGGGATAGAGTTCTTGAGTTCTTTTTCTGTTAGTTTATTGTTAGTGTATAGAAATGCTACTGATTTATGCACGTTAATTTTATACCCTGCTACTTTGCTGTAGTTGTTGATTATTTCTAATAGTTTTTCTGTGGATTCTTTGGGGTTTTCTATGTATAAGATCATGTCGTCTGCAAACAACGCGAGTTTTACTTCTTCGTTACCTATTTGGATTCCTTTTATTTTTTTTTCCTGCCGAATTGCTCTGGCCAGCACCTCCAGTACTATGTTGAATAGGAGTGGTGAAAGTGGGCACCCTTGTCTTGTTCCTGTCCTCAGAGGGATGGCTTTCAGCTTTTGTCCATTGAGTATGATGTTGGCTGTGGGTCTATCATATATGGCCTTTATTATGTTGAGGTACTTTCCTTCTATACCCATTTTACTGAGGGTTTTTATCATAAATGGGTGTTGGATCTTGTCGAATGCTTTCTCTGCGTCTATTGAGATGATCATGTGGTTTTTGTTTTTCATTTTGTTGATGTAGTGTATCACGTTGATTGACTTGCGGATGTTGAACCATCCCTGTGTCCCTGGTATAAATCCCACTTGATCATGGTGTATAATCTTTTTGATGTATTGCTGTAATCGGTTTGCCAAAATTTTGTTAATAATGACTCAGCTATGATTGGTTTCCTTTGGAATTCTGTACACTTTATTTTATGCTTCTAAAGGCAGGATCCCATAGGCTTCACCAGGTGGCTAAAGGCAGCCACAGCACAAAAAAGGTCACAAACCTGGCCCCCTTCCCGAGAGAGGGCCTCTCTGAGCCTTGCTCACCTGCCCCGGAGGCCGTTTTACTTGGAGGTGAGTGAGTGGGGCCAGCGATGCTCTTCCTGCCTTATCTGGAGCCCCTGCAATTCCTTGAGTGTGCCAGGTGTCCTCTTGTCTCCAGGCCGCTGTGCAAGCTGCTCCGCTGCCTGACGTGCTGCACCACCGCCACCGGCTCCTGGGCTTCCCTCCAGACACCTGCAGTGTGGCGCCGCCTCCTCCCTCCGGGGAGGCCTCCCTGGTCTGTCAGGCTGGGTTGGGTGGGCCTCCCTGTGCTTCCCCAGGCTAAGCTCCAGGGTCGTATTTATCATATTAGATTGGCTAGAAACAGCTAACTATGACCAAGCCCTTTACAGAGACAGGCTTTTGGAACACGGAGGTGCTGGCCAGAGGCTTGGTTCTGGGACCCCTGGGCATCGCCTCTTCTTCTCCTTTGGATGGGGATGTGGCCCTGTTAGTGTGGGTGAGCTTTGAAAAGAATCTAGAGTGTGAGTACCTGAATGAGAGCGCAAAGACAGTGATGTCACCAGAACGGGAGGGCCCGACCTTTGTGAAGAAGGCTCTGGCAGCTCTGCTGTTGGCTGTGTGGGACCCAGGGGTCCGAGTTTTGCAAAGTGCTGCTGCACTTGCCTCTGCCCGGGGTGGCAGTTCATGTCCCTCACAGTGTGTGTGTCGATGGCCCATCCCTGCCAACCCACAGCCCGGAGAGCTGCTGTGAACACCCCCATGTGGCAGCGGCTGCAGGCACTCTTCTGAGCACATTGCACGGAAGAGTGCCTTTGGTCCTCATCAGCCCCCAGAGGTAGACACTGTTATCTTGACTGTACATATGAGGAAACTGAGGCACTGAGAGGCTCAGTGCCTTGTCCAAGAGCACACAGTGGGGGAGCCAGGAGTAAGATCCCCACATGCTGATTCCACAGCCAGAACTCTGAACACCAGACCTGTCACATCATATATGAGACAGGCACTTCAGGAGGCTTTGCAGAATCCAGAAACTTGCATGATTTAAGACAAATCCTGACGACGGTTGGTAGGCGTTGTTGTTTATCAGCGGAAGCGGCATTGCCGGGCAGTGAGGAGGGAAACAGCTCACAATTCACTGGGCCCGCCAGCTTCAACATTCTTCGTGCTTCAAAAACATGTTTGGGATGCACATTATTTCAAATTTTGCATATAAAGTGAGACTTTATTAATATCTTTATATCACAGTGTCAAATTCACATAATGCAAAATCTCATAAAACGCCAAGATGCTACCCTGCCGAGTAACTTGGATTTTGATCCGTCAAGGGAGGCTGGACCGGGAGCCGCCCCAGGGAAGGTGCATCTTCATTCCCGCGCGTCCCTGTGCCTCGCACAGTGCCCGGCCCCCCGCAGGGACCACAGTCTAATTCAGAGCAATATGGTCTGGGTGGTTACGATTTTTTTTGGTGAGGGAACTATCTTTGAGGTTATATTTCTCAGTAGTTTTGCTCACTGGATTTACCGCCTCCTTCTTTTCCTTCCTTAAAAAGTGGAAGCGAGGGGAGAGACATCGGTAACTGATAATGAAAGGGGGCAGGACAGGAAAACCCAATGATGAGCGACGGGGCAAGAGCGTGGTCTAAGGACCAGGACTTAAGTGTTCAGGGCATGCGCTCGGCTTGTGTATCAGTCAGGGTGTCTCTTTGCAGCAATGGAACCCATTCTGGGTCACTTAACAAAAAGGCGTTTGATGTAAGATTCATGGAACCTCCCTGGATCCAAATGAGGCTGGAAAGCTAGTCTTGGGGACAGCAGGAACCCAGGCCTACCATGGAGTGGAAGAGGACACAGAGCTGGCCACTGCAGGCCAGCCTGGTCAGGACTGGTCAGGTGACCCTCCACCCTGTGCCCCCGGACACATGGTTGGGGGCTTCCTAACAGGGAGGTTGGCTGATAAAGGGAAGGGGATGTGGGTGCTGGTGGGTCAAAGGGGGCACACGTCCACCACTTGCGTCAATGAACAACCAGACTAGAGGGGGCTGTGAAGGTCATCCAATCCCTCCTGGTGTCACAGACAAGGGAACTGAGGCCTTGGCTTCACTTCCAGTTGGTGATAACAGCAGGACCAGAGCCGTCTCTCGTGGGTGCTTTCCCCAGGGAGGGGCCAGAAACGCTTTAACCCTTTAAAGCGTCTTGAAAGCATGTCAGTCTTTATCATGATGGGTCAAAGGCCCTCCTGCTGATACATCCTGATGGGGCCTTCACCCTCTTACCCCGACTCTCTCTGACCCCAGAGGAGGGAGGGCCTGGATGGCCCTGGGAAGTGCAGGGACAGAATCCTGATCAACTCTAGGGGGCGGCCACACCTTGGGGGGAGGTGTGGGGCTGGGCCTGTAGTCACGGTAGCCGCTAACCAAGCCCACTCTGCCACGTTTCCAGGTGAGCAAGCATTAAGATGGGAGGAAGGCCTCGAAGGGCAACCTAGGGGTGGGAGATACTCTGGAAATGCATAAACCCCAGGTGGTGTGGGGGTGCATTTGGGGGACAGTTTATGTCCCTTTGTGTGCTACCTGCTGTGAATGTAGGAACCCCAGATAACTACTGCCAGAAGGTTACGGCCACTGCCCGCTCTTGCCAGTTCCTTTGGCTTTATCCCAGGTGAGGATGGGAAAGGGTAGGGAAACTAAGATTAATTGAACACCTACTATGTGCCAGTCCTTCTACTTAGGTAATCTCAGTTAATCCAATATTTGTGCCAGTCCCAGGAGGCAGTCATGATGACCCCATTGTATAGGGGAGGAACCAAGATGCAGCCAGGGTAAGTGACCTGCAAAGGTCCCCAACTGAGACAGGGCAGATCTCAGGGCTGGCATGGTGACCCCCGTTTACCTGATCCTCAAGGCGGTGTGTGTGGTAGTAAGGGTTCTCCAGAGAAGCAGAACCCACAGGGTGGAAGTTATATATATATTTTATATATAATAAATTAATAAATTTATTGTAAGGAATTGGTTCATGTGAGTATGGAGGCTGAGTTCCAGTCGGCAAGCTGGAGACCCAGGAGAGCCGGTGGTGAAGTTCCAGTCTGAGAGCCGCCGGGCTCGAGACCCAACAAGAGCCAATGTTTTGAGTCTAAGGGCTGGAAAAGACCCATGTCCCAGATGAAGCAGTCGCAGGAGGAGGTCCCTCTCGCTCAGTCTCTCTGTTCTATTCAGGCCTTCGATGGATTGGCTACGGCCCACCCACAGTAGGGAGGGCAATCTACTCTCAGTCCACCGGTTCAGCCCTCACAGACACTCCCAGAATAATGTCGACCAGCTGTCTGGGGACCCCGTGACCCAGTCAAGTTAACACACAAAATCACCCCCCACAGCGTGTCTCCAGGGAAAGATGAGGGAGGGAGCCTCGGACCCCAATTCATCCCCTCTAGGCAGAGAAGTGCTCTTTTGGGAGTGAGTCCGTGAAAGAGGAGGGGGCTCGACCCTTCTCCCTGCCTTTTTGCAGAAGGACGCTTAAGCATTCCCAGTGCACAGACGGACTAGCCCCAGAGGGGGAGGTCAGATAATCCTCCTTGGAAATTAGCTGCCCATTAGGTCCCCCTTGGGGCTGAGTTCCTACAGCTGGAAATATCAGCCAGGTCTCCTGGAGAGGAAGGAGTCAGCTGGGGACCCACGATTTCCTATCCTGGGACCACACCAAGCCTGCAGCCCTCGTCTCCATCACCCTGGCGGTGCTGTCACAGGCACAGTGCTTGGACTTGGAGGTGAGCCTGACTGGTTTCTGGGACAGAGACTGAGCGGGCCTCCTGTATGAATTCTCTCCCCTTCCTCTGGAAGAACCCGCACACGGCCACCCAGAATAAAGACCACATTTCCCAGCTTCCTTTGCACCCAGGTGTGGCCACACGACCAAGTTCTGGATGAAGGAATGGTAGCAGAAAGGGTATGTGCAACTTCCAGGCAGTGCCCTTAAAGGGAGAGGGACCTTCTCTTCCCCTGTTCTTTCTTTCTTGCGGGCTGCAGTGCAGATGAAATGACTAGCACTGGAGCAGCCACATTGGGCCAGGAGGTGGACTTGGGAGAGAGGCTATGGAGCAAGAAGGTAGAGAGAGCTGGAGTCCCTGTCACTGAAGGCACCATAACAACCCTGGCCCCCCACCTGGAATGTTACAGCTAAACCCCATCCTGATTTATATAGCCCTTCCTTTGCTGTGTGACTTGGGGCAGTGGCTCAGCCTTTCTGGACTTCTACTGGCTGTTGACAGTGGCGGCTGCACATGCGTGTGACCTCCCATGTAGGGTGTCTGGAGTGAGTGGACAATAAGGAGATCTCAGCTCCGAGGGGACAGAACAAGGTAGGGGCATGAGGCCTTGGTCCCTGTACCAAGGAGAGTTCAGCATTTGCTGTTTGGGAAGAAAATGACACAGTGAAAGGCAAGGCAGGTTGGGACGGGATAGGGTCAACTGCTGGCCTTGACCTTGGGCAAGTTGCTGTCTCGGAACCTCGTGTCCTCACGTATAAAATAGGGACAATGAGGCCTACTTCCCAGATGGTGTAAGAGTCAGGGCCTGTGTGAGGAAGTGCTCCGTGAGTGGCTGCTGTACTTTTCATCATTGGTTTGAGGGTCCAGAGACCCAGATTTTGAGGCGTGCCGTTGTGATCCTTGGCAAGTCATTTAGCTTTCCGGACCTCGGTTTACTTGCCGGTAAGTGCAGGAGGTGGGTGACTGGGCTGCATGAACTCCCAGCTTCTGTCCAGCCCTGATGGGCAGTCTGGTCCTCCCTGCCATCACTTACACCTAATAAACCCGAGGCTCAGTGGGGCAGAGAGCCCTCGCCGTGCCCCTTCCGCAGTGTGGAGTGACCGTGGGCAAGCAGCTGCCCTCAGGGCTGCATCCCCAGGCTGCTTGTCAACCACAGAACGGGAGCTGTGGGACATGTTCTGGGCCAAGGGGTTACGGCATGGATGTGCCTTTTCCATTCTCTCTTCCTCCTCTGTCAGCTGAACGTCCACACCCGGGTGACCTCGGAAGCTGCATGTTGAGGAGGGCAGAGCCTCTCCCGGCCTGTCCATAAATGCCTGTAGGGCGCATGTGCACGCTCCCTGCCCCCTCCCTGTGCTGCTTTGGCCTTGACATGAGCAATAGAACACTTCCGGAGATTTCCAGGTTTCCCCGCTGTAGCAGCTCGTGTTATCTGAACGAAGACGCCCAAGAGACAGAGTGACTTGTCCAGCTTCTGTGCCTCTCCTTTCATTCTTGGTGGCATCCTGTGTGACAGTCCAGTCTTCTCAATGAGTTTGCCAGTTCTTTGAGAGCCAGGACAGCGGCTCACACCCCTGCAGGCTTGTGACACCCAGCACCAGTTGCCTCTCACCCATCCCACAGCAGTGACCTGCTGGGACCAGGCTGAGAGCTGACCCCATAGATCAGATGCCACATCCCTCCCACATCCCTGGAGGCTGCAGCACATGGGAGCCCCAAAACAATAGGGAGGGCAGCAGTGGGGTTGCAGGCTGGGACTGGGGAAGGCTGCATAAGGGCAGGCGGGTCTTCAAGAGGCGTCTGTGAAACGGGCAATGAAATTTTGTGGAATTGAGGGTGGAGGTCTGGATGGGGGCCAAAGCCCTGATCCGAATCCAGCCCTGACCCCAACTTGTGTGTGACCCTATGGAAATCCAAGGTCACTGGAGAGTTGGTGACGGGAGCAGAGACCAGAACCCAGGCTTCTCCACTCCAGCCACAGGGATGGGCTCTTTCCAGAAACCCCTTGGAAGCCTGGGCATCCCTGATTAGGATGCTAATGGAGGGAGGGGGGGTGAAGAAGTGAGGGAGCTGCAGAGCGGGGAGAAATACCTGGGGACTGGGGAGCCGGTGGCTAATTACAGGCTCCATGTCAAAGAGGAATGCCAAGTAGGTAATTTCCATGCCATTTGAATAATGGGGGAACGTTTACCATTTCTCAAGTTTGCTTATTGAAAAGAGAGAGAGGAAAAAGGAAGGAAGGGGAGAAGATCGTGGCTGTAGGGACCTCGACATGCTCCCGGGAGGTTGGGCACGCCACATGCAGCAGAAGGGCTCCAGGGAGAGAGCGGGAGGCAGGCACTGGAAAGGGACAATGTTCTGCCTTTCTCCCAGAAGGTCCTGTGACATTCCCTGAAACCTGGGTGAGGGGACAGAGCAGCCGGGCAGAGAGGTGGTGATGCGAGGTCCTGGCAGAGTTCCGGGAAGCCCTCCTCACAGTTGCACCGCACTTCACAGTTTACACTCTTCGTTCCCCTGGATCGCTGTGACAGGGAAGGGGTGACAGTGATGGTGATGATTCCTGTGTTAGCAGTGAATAACTGAGCCCCAGAGAGCCAGCATGGATTGCGCTAGGCCACATTTGCACATTTATTTATTCATTAATTCAACAAAACAGTTTATTGGGGAAAAGGCTGCATGCCAGCCCCAGTGCCAGGTGACAAAGTCCTGCGGGTGAGGCGGGCACGGCTCTGCTCTCAGAGGACGCCGCCTGGAGGGAGAGCAGCGAGGTGAAACCACGCATCACGATGGCTGCGGGGCTCGGGGGAAGGACTGAGCCTGCTTGCCCGAGGCAGACGGTGCTCCTGGGACGGGCTGAGGTTTCAAGCGGGAGTCGCCGGGTGACTAAAGGGAGGAACATATTCCAGGCTGAGGGAACAGCAGGTGCAAAGGTGTGGAGTCCCGGAGGGCTCTTCCTGTCTCGGGAACAGTGGGATGCCGGTGTGAGAGGACAGTAGGGATGGTGGGGCAGGGCAGGGGTGGGAGTCGCGGCTGGAGTGCTTGTTGGGAGAGGACTGAGACCACCAAGCCAGGGCCGGGACAGATCGTGGAGGGCCTGCGTGCTTACTACGACATGTGGGCTTGATCTTCAGGCCACAGGACCTTAGGGAGTGGCTGAGGGGGTGCTGTGGGACATAGGCTGTTCCATGGTCACAACTACTGCTATCTCTTTGCTGGATGCCAGCCCTAAGAACCCACCCTCTCAGCCCAGGCCTCTGAGCTCCTTCCAGTCATGGGGCCACGAGTAGACAGCCACACCGTGGGGTGGAGGGTCCCTGTTACTCTGGCCTCTTGCTTCTCGCATCAGTTACCTGCATATGCATAACAACTTACCCCAAAACTCAGTGGCTTAAAACTTGTTCTCTCACGGTTTATCTGGGTTGGACGTTTGGGAACAGCCTAGCTGGGAGCCCCTGGTTCCGGGTTTCTCGTGAAGTTGGAGTCAAGATGCTGGCCCAGGGCTGCAGTCACCTGAGGGCTGGACTGGGGCTGGAGCGTCCGCCCCCAGATGCCCCACTCCACAGTGGCGCCCCCCATGCCCAGCAGGTTTGTGCTGGTGTGGGCGAGACGCCTCGGTTCCTCCCCACAGGGACCTCTCCCCAGGGCTGCTGGAGCGTCCTCACAACCTGCCGGCTGCCTGTCCTCAGAGCAAGTCAGAGAGAACAAGGCGAATGTGGGCTGTCCCCAACGATCCAGCCTTGTATTCACACGCTGTCATTTTGCCACAGCCTTTGGTTACACGCTGTGGGAGGGGGTTACACGCTGTGGGAGGGGGTTACACACTGTGGGAGGGGGCTACACGAGGGTGTGGCCCAGGAGACAGGATCACTGGGGGCATCTTGGAGGCTGGACCCCACACTCTCCTCCAGGGAAGAGCTATCAGCAGCTCCTGTGGCAGGATGAGAAAGCCGGGCTGGTGAGATACGGTGGCTTCCCCAGAGAACCAGGGAAGGGACATCCTAGTCGTTAGCACAGGGTAGGTCTCAATTAGCTCTGCGTCCAACTTGCTGTGTGACCCTGAGCAGCTTGCCAAGCTCTCGTCTCTGTGATGCAGAAAGAGCTTGTTCTGCTTTGCAGGCCTGCGGAAAGCATGGGGGATCCAGCTTCTGAGAGATGGAGAACTGCAGAATCTGGAGTCTTCCCTCCTCCCATCCTTAATCCCGTTTCTTCACAGTCAGATAAGGTTCTCCCGAAAGTCTTTGCAGCAATCAATTTGCATAACCACCCAAGGAAGCACCATTCCTTCCTTTAAACTAACTCTCGGCCTTAAATCCTCAACTGGCTTCTGTGCCATTAAACCAGCGTGGGGCTTCCCTTTCCCCTCCCCATGGCCGCATCGCTCCCTGGATGGCTTGGAGCAGAGGCAGGGCCCTGTGTTAGCTCTGTTCACTTCCCTCACTTTACCCTACGTTACCCCCAGCACTGTGTGGCCAACGCCCAGGGCTCAAGAGGGCCAGCTCGCCTCTTCTCTCCTTCTCAGCTTCCCTTTGTGGTGAGGAGTGAGAGGCTCAGGATGTCAGAGCCCAAAGAGACCTTAAGTTCCTCTCATGCAACCCCTAGATTTTACAGATAAGATTCAGAGAGGGCCAGCAAGAACCCAAGGTCACACAGCATGTAGGCAGCAAGCCTGGGCCAAGAATCAGGTCTCTTGACCCCCATGCAGAGCTGTTTCTGGTCTCACTGCTGGGCACGCCCAGGCGGTACTCCGATTGTGGTTGTTCTAGATGGACCCTGGGCCCCCATGACCTTGGCACCCCATCTCTCTGAGAGAGGCAGGCCAGGTGCCAGGGTGCATGGAGCAGGAGTGCTATCAGAGTAGACCAGCCAGACCCACACAGGGGTTATATACAAGAGAGGAATAAGAAGTGGACCAAACCTTTGAGACTCACGCCCAGTGGAAGAGCAACAGGGCAGGCAATGGTCGGAAAGCAGGTGAAGAACAGCCTAGCCTGAGAGGGCGAGGGCCTGGGGCCTGAGGGACGGAGGTTGGCTGACACCTGGGAAGCCCCCAGCCTGCGGAAGGCAGCAGTGGCCAGCCGAGAAGAGGCGAGGAGGCGTGGAGCTCCTCAGGGGTCCGCCAGCTCTCTCCCCCTTGCTGCAGACGGACGCGCCTTGTGCTCACAGCAGAGTGGAGGGCCCTGGTTCTCCCCGGCCTGGGCCACCAGCCAGCCCTGCGGCCTAGGGCCAGTGCTTCCTCGCTGGTCCCTGAGGTCCTGCAGGGTGGCCTCACTCTTGTCCCTTTGCCTCCCCACCCTGCCTGCTGGGGTGAATGGCGTAGGCCCGGCGCTGGCCGGTTTGACTCAGCAATTTCTCCATCTTCGCTTCTGCTTATTCCACTGCCCTAAATTGTCTTCCACTTTAGGAACTGTCTTTCTGTGAGCTCAGAAAGGCAGACTCATTTTGATCGTGGCTGGAGTAAACCTTAATCCCAATTTAAAAAAATCTGCTGGTTCTAGGAAAATAACCATCCCAGGCACCCAAGAGTGGAACGGCTTCTGAATTATTGAGAGACTGCATTTCTTTCCTACAGACGAGAAACTCCTTGCGGGCAGGGCTGCGTCGGCGTCCAGAAGGCAGGGAAGAGGCCAGGAGCCCACATGCATCCAGGGCCCATTTGTGCTGGGCACGCGGCAGCTTTGAGTGTGGTCAGATGCCCCCAGTGCAATACAGTTTCCGTCTCCAGTCCAGAGCCAAGGAGCCTGAAGACCAGAGACAGGAGGCGCTTGCCGAAGGTCGCACAGCCTGTGTGTGGCAGTGGATTTGGAAGCTGGGCTTGTTGTGATGCCAAAGTCTAGGGGTTTTTCGGGCACTGCACAGGCGGGCGGGGTCCCCTGCTCCCTCAAGCTCTGCAGTTGTCGGCCTTGCCAAGATCCTCAAGGAGCTGGTGAGGAGTGAGGTCCCCAAGGCAGCCAGATTTGCCACCCGTGGGGGCTGGGGTACAGAGCAGCTCTGACACTAATTGGGGAGCAGGAGCCCCGACCTCTTTATTTCCTGTCTTGTCTGCTTGGCCCAACCAAAGGGCTTTGTCTTGGTTGGCCCACTGACAGCATCTTATCATGCTCTTCCTGCCTCCTTCAGCCTGCTCCTTCTCAGGGCTTTTAGCACTCCCCCCACTGCCTGTCACCATTTCATACAGAGTCACAGACAGGAGACCTGGAGGACGGCCCAGCCAGCCACCAACTAGCTGTGTGATCTTGAGCTAGTTGCTTAACCTCTCTGGGTCTCAGGTTCTCCACCTGTAAATTGGGGGTAGAGGATGGATCAGAAGGTTGCTAAGTTTCTGTGATGACTTCCTTCCCCTTTGGATGATTGGCATTTGGGAGGGCAATGGGGCTTTAAGGGCTGGGAAGAGGCGTCTTTATCCAGTCACGTTATTGTTAGAGAGAGACGCTATTTGTATATAATTTGCACTTTCTTTTAATGTCAAAATGCTCTGGAATACCCACCCCAATTTGTCCCTCCTCCCTCTCCCACCTCTTCCTCTCACCACCTGCTTTCTCCCCTTCCGCATCCCATCTCCCCCCCCAACCCCGTCATGTCAGCCCCGACCCTGTCTGGCTGGGTTGCCTTGCTCCAGAAGGATGACTGAGCTGGCTGGAGGGCTGTGCCTCAGCTGCAGCCCAGGCCTGACTTTCCTGTGTGACCGGGCCTGAGAGCATCCATGATATTCCTGGAACTGTGCAGGGGGGCCCTCATATTCAGCTCAGAGATGCTGAGCAACTGGTCCAAAACGCCACAGGGAAGTGGCGGCATCAGCATTCCACCCGCCCTGCCCGACTCTGGGCCGTGCTCTCCTTGCTGCTCCAGGCTGTTTGCCTGCTTGAGGACTTGTGACAGGGCAAGAGCGATGGCCTGGCTGCGGGTGATGCCACGGTGATAAAGTTGACATTAAGACTGCTGCTCAAAGTGTGGTCCATGCACCAGGAGCACAGGCATCATGGGGAGCTTGTTAGAAACCAGGTCCCCTGTGAGCCCACTGAATCGGGATCCACATTTTATCAGGGTCCCCAGGGTTCCAGCCCACTAAAGATGGGGAGGCACTGCTCTGAGCCACATCGGCGTCTGGGCTCCAGAACCACTTGATGTTCCTGGAAGCAGAACCACGTGATCTCAGAGCCGGCGACCCCTTGGTCGTCTTTCAGCCTGACTGTTTCACAAGCCGCGCTCTTTGAAGCACCGAGGGTCTCAGAGGTGTTCTTGTGGCTTCTCTGGGGTGGGGTGGGACGACACCCAGCAGGCAGGACTCCCATGCTCGCTTGAACACCTCCCCTTGGACGAGGTTTATAAACTCATGGAACACAGTCTCACTGGAGTGGCTGGGATTGGTAGAATGTATTGACCAAAAAAAAAGTTTTAAGCAAAGTTTATTCCGTCCTTCTATTTTCTAAGTCAGGACATTGATACTCAGAGAGATGCAGGGACCTGCCCAAAGTCACACAGAATCTGGGACCAGAATCCAGCTATATCACTTAGGATTGTTTTTGGCTGCAAATAACAGCACTGTAAACTAACAGAGACTTACGCAAGTCAGGAGTTTGTTTTCTGTAACAAGAAGCTCAGGCACAGACTGCTGAGGACTGCCTCCATGATGCAGCAGTGGCCCAGGCTCTTCCTGTTTGCCGTTTGCACCTCCTTTCCCCAAGCGTGGGGCTTTTATCCTCATGGCAGAAGATGGCTGCTACTACTCCATACCTTGCATCCATGTTCCAGGTGGGAAGAAGAGGGAAGGATGAATGGGCATAGGGCATTCTTCTAGTTAGTTTTGTCTTTTTATTCAGTGAAGGATGCCCTCCCCTGAGGCTTCTGCCTATTTGGTTAAGGCCCGAACTGGGTTACATGGCCACCCCTATCTGGAAGATAGCCAGGAGAAGGGGAGTGGGGCATGAGCTTGGGTCCAACCATCTGACGGTGAGTGCCTCCCTCTCTAGGGTTCCTGTCCTGGTAGCCTGAGACTCTTCAGGGTCCCAGAACAGCCTTTGGGGTGGGGTGGGGTAGGATGAATCAGAGAGGCACCTGCTCAGGCTTCGGAGCTTGAACTGCCCACCATCGTAACGATCTCTGGTGGGGACCATTTGGGGTGGGGGGCGGAAGCTTTGCCAAATAAAGACTCACTTCCTTGGGGGCTTGGGGACAGAGACCCTGGATGAGAGTGAAGCCCGCCAGGGCGAGTGCTAATTCTCTGACTGTCTCCACCGCTCACAGCCCCTAATGAAAACATGTGTAGGAAAGCCGCGGGGTTAATTCTGCCGAAAACAATTCCAATAAGGCTCCATTAGATTTTCGCGTTAAATTAATGTAATGGATGCTTAAAAGGCATGCTAATTAGACTTTGTTATTAGCAGGAATGTCAGGTGGAGGGATCTGGCCTGGAGCTGACATTTTTTTCGGGCCGCCTCTGGGAGATGGATTTGTCAGGGGTCGGGAGGGACCACCCTATCTGGCCCCAGCAACCCAGCTCCCGCCCCTGCCTGGGAAGGTCTTTAGTCCTTTAAGTTCACTTACCTGGAATGTTCTCTTCACCAAGATGACAGACAATAGACTCCATTTTCTGTTGGGTTTTATTTTTATGTCCTTGAACATTTCCAAATTTTCCCTTCTATGAGCCATCCTAATGGCGCTGATGGGTCCCTCCTGTGCACAGAAACCTTTGATAGCTCCCTATTGGCTATCAGATAAGTCCAGAGTCCCTGACTTGGCATTCAAAGCCTTCTAGGACTTGGCCCCAGTCCACCTTCCTTGGCCCCCAGTTCCTCCGTGGGTGCCGAGGGATGGCTCCTCCTTGAGCCAGGCCCTCCCGATTCCCCTTGACTTCGGCTATAAGCCCCGAATCCCATCATCTCAGCCTCCCCACACTTGTTATTCTTGTCATTTCACAGCTGAGGAAACAGGTCCCAGGCTGCAGACCCCCTGACCACGCAGACTGCCTTACACAAAGCACCTGGCCTGTTTTGGGTGCTCAAAGGACTCCCATCTCCCCCTTTTCTTGCTCTCCCTCAACCTCTCTGCTGGGCCAGGTAGGACATCTTCGGGGCGGCTGCATGTCTGGCGCCAGGGCTTGGGAATTCTAGACACCACGTGGCGTTTGGGAAGAGGCTCTGTTTGGGAAGGAGAGATGCAGTACAAAGCCAGGATGAGCAGGAGAAGGGAGGGAGGCCCCGCTGCTCCCATTATCCGAGGCCGTCTGCGCCGGGGCTACGTGCGGGACCCTGGAGGGGGTTTGCATCCCTTAGGGAGATATTGACCCCCCCACCCCAGGCTTATCTACCTGCTTCTGGAGGAGAGAACCTAGACTGCTCGGCTCCAGGCAGTCTGGACGTGGGCACCTACTGTTGGCAGGAGCCGGCCATGAAAGAGCTGCGCTCCACCTGGGGCCTGGGGCCCGTGGGACGTTGCAGGTCAGAGGTGGGCTGGGGGAGCTGCAGCCCTGCGGGAAGCTGAGCCTGCGTGCAGCCGCCCCTGGGAAGAAGGGGGCCCAGCGTCACTCTCCAACAGTCCTATTCTTGCACCATGTCCACGCCCCGCCGCAGGCTCAAAGACATAAACCTCTTCTCCAGGGGCACTGGCCTCTCCAAATCCGGACTAGGACAAGCGAGAGCTCATTAAACCTCTTCTTTCTCTGTTCTTCGGGATCTGTCATGTTTATGTTCAGTCCACCGGGTTGGCCATTCCCCCTTGGGGGTGAGTTAGATCTTCCTTTTGGGGTCGCCACCTGCCAGGCCCCCGGGTTTGGGCTGAATCCTATGGCATCCGACAGAGGGCTGGGGAGCGCCTCTGTTGGGAGGGGTGAGTCTCCGTGGCTGGGAGAGGCAGGAAGGGAGAGGGCACGGATCTCGGGGGCCTCCTCAATCATCCAAATGCCTGTTTATTGAGCCCTGAGAACTCAGAGCAAGGAGGAAGAGACAGAAGAGCCCCACACTCCCCAGGAGGCTGCTGGAGAAGCTTATGCTTCAGAAACACCCAGAGGCTTTTCAAGGAAAATCCAGCCGTGATAGGGATGTGACAGCACAGGGGAAGGAGACGGGCCTCGTCTGGGCCAGCCACCATGACCAGGGGAGCGGCTGGAGGCTGAGACGTCCATTTCCATCCAGGCAGCCGAGGGAAGCCCAAGGGCCAGCAGGCCGTGTGTGTGCACCTGCTGTGCGCGTGTAGTTATGGCAGGGCCTCCCGCTGTAGAACAAAGTGCTGGACCGACCCAGGGTGGGAGGCAACCTGCCTCCCTTCCCTTGCACGGTGGAGGGGTCCCTAGGACCGAGCCGTCAGCAGCACTGCCTGAAACGCAAACCCACACTGACCATCCGTCGGTGGCCTGGGTCCAGTGCCCTGTCAGCTGAGGCGACAGGAGCAGAGTCCCAGACCTTCCCCCCTGAGTCCATGTGTCGTCCCCCCCACGCACCCCAGAACTCTTCTTCTCTAACGAAGGCCACGTGGCCTTGTGGAATTCGCCGCTGAGCCTTTGTAGGACAGGTGGCACCCAGATGGGACCCACCTTGCCTGACACTCTTCTCCCTCGAACCTTCTTTAAACGCCTGGGTAACCTCTCTGCCTCACACATCCTGCCCAGATGGCAGGAAGGAAGTCCTGGCAAAGGTGCACGAACCCAGACGCCCAGGGTCTAAAAGAAATGAAGAGCGTGCGTGCATGTGTGTGTGTGTGTGTGTGTGTGTGAGAGAGAGAGAGAGAGAGAGAGAGCGCGAATGTGCGGGGAACCTGGAAGCAGAGGGGGTGAATGGCCAGCCGGGCGGGGATGGAGGGGAGGGAGGGGCTCCGGGCACCAGGCCAGGCCCTGCCCAGCCTGGCCCAGGCCGTCTGCACTGCCGCTTTAGTGCTGGCATTGGCGCGGGGGGCAGGGCTCTGAGCACCTCTCCGAAAGTGGGGCATGTGGTCCAGCCACTGCCTGGGCACTCAGGCCACTGAACAGGAAGGAGAGAGAATGAGAACTGAGGAGGCCACACTGCAGGGTGTGCCCGGGCTGGCATGTGGGTAAGGGGAAGAGAGCTCCAGAAGCGGAAGGGTGCCGGGGGTGGGGGTGCGCCTGCACTGTGTGTGAGTTAGAGGCCAGGCCAATGGGGAGACGAACCCTTCCCCTGGCTTTTCCTGGCCCCTGCAGCAAGGACAGGCAACAGGGCATTGAGAAGAGGGATGAGGAAGGTGGACTGTGCCTACTTCTTGGACCTCAGGGTGGCCAGTGGACTAAGAGTCCTAAAGTTCCATCCGTTGTCTTCCCAACAGCCACCCCTTTCCCCTACTTCTTTCTTGCTGTCAGAACTCAGATATTAGCAGCCCAGTTTTTCAGGGGAGGCTGGGACTCTCCCTCCCAAGGAATGAACCTGATTAACACGTTAAACCTGGTAATTCCATTTTGTTTGCTGGTGATCATGCATGGGCATGTCATGCAATTCTGGCCAATGACAGCTAAGGGGAAGAATGTTGGTGGAGAAAGGGTGCCTTCTGGGAAAGGCTTTCTGAGATATGAAAAACTGGCTTGCCAGAAGCAGCAGCTACCCCTGCCCACCACTGTTGGATGTTGTTGGGTGAGGATGTGATGCCTGGAGCTTTGGCAGCCATGTTGAGATCACGAGGGAAGTAGTTCCAATGCTGAGGAAGGGAAAATGGAAAGAGAGAAAGAACCTGGGTCCTGAGTGGTATCCCAGGATCTAGCTGAATTAACCAAATGTGGAATTGCCTTACCTCTGGATTTCTTGTTATAAGAAATAACAAACTCATTTTTAAAACCGCTCATAATTGAGTTTGCTATTGATTGTTGCTTAAGGCAGCCAACCTGATTAAATTTCTGAAGTCAGTATGAAATAATTCGGATTATTTGCTATGATTCTCTGCCTGGGGGCAATGAAGGGATCTTGAGGTCACTGGAAGCCCAGCTTAGCTGGAACTGCTCCTTTCCCCTCTGGGCAAAACTTGCTGCTGAGTCCAGGTTTGGGGGCCAGAAAAACTGGGTTCAAATTCCACCCCTTTCTGTGTGCACTATGACTTTATGCTAATTATTTAAACGAGGGGTTGGCAAACTTTCCCTGTAAAGGGCCAGATAGTAATTATTTTGGACCTGGTGGGCCACATAGTCACTGTCGAACTCTTCAACTCTTGTTTTAGTTTGAAAGCAGCCACGGACAACACACAAACGAACAGGCATGGCTGTGTCGCAGTAAAACTTTATTTTCGGAAACAGGCGGCAGGCTGGATTTGGCGCGCAGGCCATGGTAAACCAACTCCCAATTAAACTCCCAGTCTCAGCTTCCACACGAGAAAAATGAGGCTAATAATTTCTGTTTTCCTCCTGGGGCAAATCTGAGCATCAGATGAGTTGACTAAAAACTATCACCACATAAAGGACAATGTCCAGGTGGCCCCATTCCCCATGAGAACCAAAGATCCTGGCACTCAGGAGTGGCGAAGTGCTTGACTCTGCCACCTCCTATAGCTGTGTGACTTTGGGAAAGTCACCTGACTTCTCTGAGCGTAACTTTTCTCCTCTCAAAGTGGGGATGCTAAGACCTACTTCATACAGGGTTGCAAGGGATTATGGGAATAGTGCGTGTAAAGTGCTGCACAGACCGAGCACAGTGAATGGCAGTGAGTGTTATTAAGGAGTAAAGCCCCTTCTTCTGACCTGGCAGCGTCCATTCTGTCTCACCCCACCTGTGTACTGACATTCGGTAAATCCTGGTTTCCTCCCCCACTTTCCGTGGGCCCGGAGGCCCTTGGGGGGCTGCAAATCTCCCCGGGCCACGCACTCTCGCTCCCTCTCACCCACCCAATGCCCTCCCCACCACACCCCCTTCCCCATTTAACCGAACGAGTAATTAGCAATGTTAATTCTAATCTCATTTGCTAATGAAGGCAGTCTAATTGCACCATAATTGGCAGCAGCAGCAGCAGAAAAACACAAAATAAACCCTGCGTGGGTAATTCGGTTTAACTCCTTTATAATTACCTTGCAGGCTGGGCCCCCGTGGTTGGGGGTGGGGTGGGGAGGTTGGGGACTCAAGAGAGATGGGAGCCAAGCCCTCAGGGTGGGAGAGAGGGTCCCACTGCCCTCCTTATCCCAAGACCCCCCAGACAAACTTCCTCCCCCTCTCTTGCCATCTCCCCCTTGGGTGGCGTCCGGGCAGACCTAGTCTGCAGGCCCACCTGCAGACATGCTCCTGCGAGGACATCCTGGCCCCCCGGCATCTTTATCCGCTCACCCTTCCCCAGCGACGCCTCTGTGAGATGGGAATGAGGGCCAAGATCTGGTCCAGCCTATGCATCCTCAACGCACAGCTCTGACCTCAGGTTCCAGCCAAACACAACTGTTGCTCCTGCTTTTGCACAGGCCGGGTCCAGCCCTTGGTTTGGAATGCCTCCCACCCCCTCATCCGGCTGGAAACCCACCCATTTAAGGCCCTGGGAGGGAAGTCTCTCCTGCTCCCTAGGGGCTGGTTGCACCCCTTGTCCACTTCACGGGTAGGAACCCGCGTCATACCGCACACCCCGTTATTTTATGTGTGCCTGTTTACTGTTTACAAGCTTTCTCTGTCACTCGAGTGTGTCTTTTTCTAAGTACCCTCCGTGCCTGGCACAGAATAGGTGCTTGATTCTATTTTTGTAGAATGCTTGAATGAAAGTGAGGTGACCCTGCAGAAGGTTCTGGAAGCACGTGGTGAGGAGTGTGAGGAGCTTGCGTTCTGGTCTGGCTCACCTGCTGTGTAAAGTTGGGCAGCCTTCTGTCCAGCGGGAAGGCTCACGGTCCTTAATCTCCCCTTGTCCACCTGTTTTCAAAGTCGATGACTGCTTGAATTTTCATGGTGAAAATTCTTTCTCCCTTCCCCAAAATAAATACAATAAAAATACAACAAAAATAAAACAAGAAAAAGGCAGCCAACCTGGTCACATCAATTCTAGGCCATCTTTCTCGCTGGAAGTCAAGTTCCCACCTGAACTTCTTGTACAACCTTCTGCCTCTCCACCAGGTGACCTCAACCCTCATGATGAGTCTGTGTGAATAAGGAAGCATCTCCTCAGAACCCTAACAGAAGGTCTCCCGTGTCTCACCCCAGGAAGCAATACTTCAATAGCTTCCCTTGCCTCGCTTTGTAGAGAACCGAGTGCCCAAGGTATTTGTTCTGCTTATACAGACAATCGTTTCCATAGCAACCGGCTGTGATGGAGGCTGAGCCACTGCCTTTGGTTAAGGGGTGCTAGGTGAGGAAATTTGGCATCTCAGAGTCTAAAGGAAGTGTTTGAGAAGAAGAGTCCTTCTTCGGAGCCTGGAGGCCCCACACGCCGTATCACATGTGGACATCTGCTCTCGGGGGAGCCTGTGGTCTCTTGGTTTCATTTTTCCCTTGGAGACTTCCCCCGGGGAGCCCTCCATCCTTCTCCTCTCGCCCTGGTGGATGCAGCTACAATCCTGGGGCTCCTTCACCGCCACCCGGAAATCCCCTTGGCTTCTCCCCTGTCGGGATGTCACATTTCCTGGATGCCACACCTTCCTTCTTTCTTGGTTTATGCCCTGGTTTTGGTGGAGCACAGGGGACAAAATTTCTGAGACTGTTTCTGGGGAGTTTGATGCCATGCAGCTTCCCGATCTTTTGTATGTCACCACATTCTTTTCCTTCCTCTCTGGTGGCTATAACACCTTTTCTTCATCCTTAGTGTTCTGAAATTTCCCCATGGAGTGCCTTGGTCTCAGGGGGCCCATTAATCTGGAAACTCAGATCCTTCAGTGTGAAGACATTTGCTTCTGAGATAAGAGTCTCACTTCCAATTTCTCTCTTTCTGGATCCCCTATTAGTTACACGTTATGCCTCCTGGACTGATTTTCTGAAATTTTAAAATCACTTTTCTTCTATTTTTCATTCTTATTCTTTTGGTTCTGCTTTCTAAGAGATTTCTTCAACGTTATCCACCAACCCTCCAGTGGAATTGCGTCTCTCTCTTTTTAATTCCAATGATTCTCTTTATTTATTTCCTGAATGTTCTTTTTCGTTCTTTTAATAGGAGCCTGTTCTTTTTTCACGATGCAGCATCTTCTCTTATTTCTCCAAGGATAATTGTAGAGTTTTGGGATATCCTGCTCTTTCCTGCATTGCTTCTGTTTGATCTGAGCCCCTTTCTCTCAGTTTTTTGGGGGAGGTCTCCGTCTTGTGTATTGGATGCCCTGGCCAGACACAGAGGCTCCGTGTCTGGGGGCCTGGTGCGTGGCTAGAGGGTGGAGGGTGAACAGGGTGGGGGCCGTCTGGGGGACACAATCTCGGTGTGTTCTTGAGCGGACCTATTCCGTCAGGGAGGGACCGTCTGAGCTGCAGCCTGGGTGGTGGCAGCTGGGCCACCAGAGTTCAGGAAAGTGAGCGGGACTAGGAGGCGTGTAGACCTCTGTTTTGTGCCAGCATCTTGCCCTCGGTGAGGCCTTGGGTTCTGGAGTCTGACGCCCTCCAGATCCACGGCTCTCCTCTCACGCCGGGGAAGCGGGTATTATCTGGGGGGGCTGATGCTTCAGATGCAGACTTTCCGTGGGTGCCTTTCTTCGCAGCCTGACTTGAAGCCCCGCTCTGAGAAGCAGCTGCTCTCCTCTGCACTTGAGACTTTCTGGGCTTTTGCACCCGGAACCTGCCGGGTCCTGGCTTCCACAGCTGCCAACTTCGATTTCGGCCTTCTTTGGTCCCCCAGCCAGTTATCCCTGCTCCGCTTCTCAGCGGGGACATTTCGTTGCTGTTGCCTTCTTCCTCTCCTCTGCTCCTGTCTTGTTTATGGCTTCAAACCCCTTCGTCATTTTTGTGCCATGTTGGGAGGAAGCGAGGTAAAGAGTGGTTCCTCACGTGTGCACAGCACTTTAGAGTTTCCAGAGCCCGTCCACATCCCTCCTCTCACTTTATCGACACGAGGGCCGGGGGGGACCAGGCTGGGAAGGCAGTTTTCTTTGCTACATTTAACCAGAAATCTGAGCGTAACTCCTCGAGCAGCATTTAGACAGAAGTGAACGAGACTCGGAAACGGAGCTGAGGGATCGTTTCACTGCTGTCGCCCCTGCGTCCCCGTGCTCCCCACGTGGAATTTAATGAGAAGTGAAATGCCATTGGTGACGCGGGCCCAGTGGGAAGAGGAATTTGGAATCAGAGTTGCCTGAAACAGCCTGGGTCCAGGGCACCTGCAGTAAAATTGCTTTGATGTAGTAGCTGATGATGTGAAAATTAAAAGGTGAAAATCAAAGGCAGAGCCTGGCGGTGATGGAAAGCATTGAGGGGGCCCTTCGGGACTTCTGCCCTCTCTGCTCAACTCCTGGTTTTCTTTTCAGGCCTATCGTTTCTGCTGGTTGGCATGGGGGTGTGGGTGCATATGTGCATGTATTTGCATGCATCCGTGTATGTGCATGCGTGCATCCGTGTGTGAGCATACCTGTATGTGTACATGCACCCACGGGTGGGCACATGTGTATGTGTGTATCCATCGGTGTGAAAACATGCATGTGCGTGTGCATGCATTTGTGTGTGTGCAGGCATTTGTGCACAGGGCAAGAGTGACAGTTTGTGAATTTCAGCTAGGTACAGTGGAGAGCAAAGGACGTAGACCTGAATTCAAGGACACCCAGACTCGTTTTATCTTAGGCAACTCTTTTGCTTTCTGAGTCTCCATTTTCTTATTTGTAAAATGAGGTTTATGATGTTGAAGCTGGATACCACATGGGAGGGAGGTTGCAAGAGTTCTTGGAGAGATATATGGGGACGTTGTAAAGGGTCAAGGATCAGGCAAATGTCATTCATCCATCCATCCATCCATCCATCCACCCATCCATTCATTCATTCATCTGAGACACACTCATTGAGCATTTCCTAACAGGACTCCTGATGTGAGGAATACAGTTTCTCTAGGGGGAAACAAAGACACAGGCACCTACGACACCCCGTGCAGAGAGCCTGGAGGAGCAGCAACCCCAGTGAGAGGAGGAGGGGACCCCTTAGAGGTGAAGGCAGGAAGTGGGGCAAGAGAAATTGACACTGCACAGGCAAAAGAAGTCAGGAGCCTGGGTTAAAACCCCTTTGGATGGAAGAACAGAAGCTCAAGTGGGTGGAGGTGGAGGGAGTGTGAGCTACCTGGTGATTTGTGGAGGTGGTCCTTAATGGGCTGGACACCATGATCCTCCGGTCCCCTGCCCGCCGTCCCAGAGGGCAAGATCTGGGAGTGCTCGCTCCTCTGCTTATTCTTTTATTCACAGTCAACTTTAGCAAGCATTTATTAAGCTCCCACTCTGCTAACCCGGCTGCAGGCTCTGGGGATGTAGCGACGGCCCCACCCGGTGGCACTCAAAGCTGAGACCCCTGTTAGCAGCCCCACCTCCAGGTGCACCCTCCGGACTCAGGTTGGCTGCAAGGGTTCTCCCGGAACAATGTCACTGCGGAATTTTATGCTGTTTGTTCCCCTTCCAGGGGAACGTCTGCCAATGGTTTTTATGACGCCGAATAAAAAGGCTTTTTTTCCCCCTTTGGATATTTTTATTTCACCTTTAAAGGATGTACAGTAAGGGTGAGAACATCTCGATGAAATCTCTGCAGTAAATAACTCTTGGATCTCTTTCTCATGCAGGTGGAAGGACAAAAGGACAGGGCAAGCTGGAGATGGCCTCCTCACCTTCCTCTTCCTCACAGCAGGTGGGTGGCGGGGCTCAGCTGGGCGGGTCTGACCCCCACTGCTCTAGAGGAGGGGTGGAGGGCCCTCCCTGTGGCCCCCGGGGTCCCTGTGTCCTAGCCCCTCTCTTTCCTCTATGGGAAGGGGCCGAGGCTCCTTGGCCACCTACTGTGTGCGCCACAGGCTGTGCTAAGCACTTCGTTGGTGTGAGGGGCAGAGTGGTCGGGATGGACCCGGTCTGCTTGGCTTTGGCTCCTGCCTGCTCCACATGCCAGCTGTGAGACCTCGCCAAGTCGTTTGACCCCTCTGTGCCTCAGTTTCCTCATCTGCAAAATGGGAATGACAACAGTACCTACCTACTAGAGTTGTAGGGGTGAAGAAATACATTCATGCAGGTGAAACACATAGAAGAGATGTGGGATATAGAAAAATGGCAAGAAGTGTTAGCTATTTTATTATCATTATTTCATCCTTTTTGTCAGCTGAACTGGCCCTGGCTGTGTGCCTGTCTCATTTCTCAGCTGAAGGGTGTCCGTGCTCTCGTTTGAGCCTGTGAGGAAGGTGGAGTTGAGTGGCCTGCCATGGCCACGCAGTGGGAGATCAGGGGACAACGGATCCCAGGGGGAAGTCCCCTTCTAGAAAAAAGCAGCCCCCCGAGGCTTGTGCAGCCCCGACAAGTTCTATTCCTGAGGCATCTTTCTGAGATTTTCCTCTTGGAGCTGGGAGGCAGAAGACCCAGAAGGGGGATGACTTCTCCGAGGCCGACGTCACCCCAGCATGGAGCCAGGGTCTGCACTCAGCTATCTCCGTGGACTCCTGGGCCCAGTCTCCTTCCCTCTGGGGAATCTAGAGACGTGGATCCATCCCTATGGGGGCCTCAGACTTAAGAGGTTGCCCCTGCCGCCGCGCCCAGGAGGGGAGGGGTCCATGGTTGTAACTGGTGGAGATTCAAACACTTGACTCTAAGCTGGGCTGTCCCATGCATTGTTGGTGGCTGGGCTGGGGAGGTGGCCAGGGGACGTGGGGTCAGCGATGACATGCCCACGGGCCCTGCTGGACTGAGAGGCACCGACCACAACCGTTTTTAATGAAGCTGTCAGCTGGGCCTCTGGGGCACGGGGAGCCGACTGGGCAGAAAATCATCAATTTACACAGATAATGAGTCAGAGGCTTGCGGAGGGGCGAGGGCAGCGGGGTCAGGAGGGCAGCGCGGGAGGAGCTCTGTGGGGAGACCACGGCACAGACAAGGTTCAGCTAGGGTGGTCCCACCCAGCCCCCTGCAGGGGCTTCTCCGTGGCCTTCAGGTCAGTTCTGCAAACCTGTCCTCAGCATCGGCTCTGTGCCAGGGGCTGAGCTAGTGCTTGGAACAGAGATGGGAGCGAGGCGCATCCGTGCCCTCAGGAAGCCGGTCCGAAGGTGGAGACAGACGCCAGGTGGTCAATTACACCATGCTGTGATATTGGCTTGAGAAACGCAGATAAGGGGCTGACTCGGGCATGGGATCGCCTGAGTTTTCATCTTGGCTGGGCTCCCTCCTAGCTTCAGGACCTCATGTGGGTTACCTCACCTCTCCTTGCCTCAGTTTTCTCGTCTGTAAAATGGGGTGGACTATAACAGAGCTGTGACTATTATTGCTGTGTGACAAACTCCCCAGACTCAGTGGCATAGAACAACCCCCATTTTGTTGCGTGTTGACGGGTTCTGAGGGTAGGAATCTGGCCAGGGCACAGTGGGGATGGCCTGTTCCTGCTCCACAACGGCTGGGGCCTCAGCTGGAAGACTTGAATGTCCAGGGGTGATGACCGTGGCCAGGGCTGCAATGGTCTGGAGGCATCTCCCTCACATATGACTCTAAGGCTGGCCTCAGCTGGCACTGTAGACCAGAGCCACTGGCAGCCGGTGTGCGGGGCTTGAACTTCTCGTAGCATGGTGGGTTCTGCAAGGGAGCATCCTGAGGGGAAGTGCCCAGAGATGGGGAGACCATGGCAGAAGCCACAGGGTCTTTATCACCTAGCCTGGGAAGGCACATGCCTCACTGCTGCTGCCCTCTATTGGCTGAGGCCATCACAAACCCACCTAGGTTGAAGGGGAGGGGAGAGTTTTTAAACTGTCACTCTACTCATAGCATTGGATAATTAAATATGAGACATGCAGTCAGTCTCGGACAATGCCCATAAGCACCCAATACATGTTAAGTGTTATTGTAATTAGTGTTGTTGGGGGAGGAGGTGGTTAGGAAAGGCTCCAGAGTGAAGGGATATCTGAGCAGGGTTTTGAAGGATGAATAGGAGTTTGCTATGCACCACCTAGGAACACAGTTCAGGTAGAGGAAACAGCTTAGGCAAAGTCAAAGAAGGCTTGAAGCAATGATGTGTTCAGGGAAACCATCATTTGGTGTTGTTGTAGCATTGAGGGCAAGAAGGGCACAGCTGAGGTTATGTTCGAGGGGTGGCAGGGTAACGGGAGCCAAAGCAGTGCCTGTGGGCCCAGCCGAGAAGCCCAGATTGTGTCCCAAGGGTATCAGGGAGCCATGGAGGAGTTCACGCAGGGGAGCGACACGGCCCTGTTTGTCAGAAAGATCATTCTCTCTCTTCTCTTTTTTTTTAAAGAGCAGCACCTGAGCTAACATCTGTTGCCAATCTTTTTCTTTATCTTCTTCTCCCCAAAGCCCCCGGGTACATAGCTGTATATTTTTACTTATGGGTCCTTCTAGTTGTGGCATGTGGGACGCTGCCTCAGCATGGCCTGATGAGCAGTGCCATGTCCACGCCCAGGATCCGAACCAGTGAAACCCTGGGCCACCAAAGCGGAGCACATGAACTTAACCACTCAGCCACGGGGCTGGCCCCCAGAAAGATCATTCTGGCAGCATTGTGGAGGCGGGGTTGGAGGAGTGGGGAGGCATTACAGGAGGAGATGAAGAGGGCCTGACCTAAGTGGGCAGCGGTAAGGATGAAGGGCGGGAGCTGGATGCAGAGCCATTTAAGCTGCCACCTCAGCTGGATGAGGGATGACCGGAGGTGGGAGGAGAGAGAGCGGTCCAGGGGAGGCGCAGCCCTGTGGCAGGAGCGTCAGGCTGTGTGTGGGTGGGTGGTCATAAACATCCACCTTGTTCCTGAGCAGGGCCGGGGCACGTGGCCAGCACTCAGTGCCCTCAGGGCCGGGCCTGATCCCGCTGTCTCGCTGGAGGATGGCTTCAGCTCACCTCCGAATCCTTCCACATTGACGTGGGCCATGCCACTTGGGGTCCTGTTGGCTGTGGAGGTGAGGAGAAAAGGAGTTGAGAATACCCTCCTTGAGAACAAGGGCAATATCTTTTCCCTCCAGATGCCCAAAGTTTGGGAACAGAGGGGTCTCCATCCTCAGAGCCTTTCCCCAGGCTGAGGACCACGGTGTTGGTGATCTTGGCTGGGGGGCTGGGGGCCACAGAATGTCAGGATTCTAGAATGTTGGGATGGGACAGCCCTGGGAGGAAGCCCTGAGGCCGGCACTAGACAGGGCTGGGTTTGAGCCCTCCCTGTGCCTCTTCCTGGCTGTGTCATCAGGACACTGCGCAGGACTCCCTGGGGGGTTGCTTACAGGGTTCAGGGGAACCGCAGACGGAAACAAATGAGGAACGATGTCTGTATCCATATCTATATCCATCTCCTATTGTAAGGAATTGGCTCACACCATCACAGAGGCTGAGCAGTCCAAAATCAGCAGGTGGCAAACTGAAGACCCAGGAGAGTTGATGGTGTAAGTTCCAGAGGGATGTGCCAGCTCAACAGGCAGGCAGAGGGAGCGCATTCTCCCGACTCCGCCTTTTTGTTCTACTCAAGCCTCCAACACAGTGGACGAGGCCCACCCACGCTGGGGAGGGCGCTCTGCTTTACTCAGTCTGCTGATCGACTCGATCTCGTCCAGAAACACACTCACAACACATCCAGAACGACGTCTAACCAAATATCTGGGCGCCCGGTGGCCCCGTCAAGCTGACACAAAACATTAACCGTCACACAAGAGATTGCTTAGGGCCACCCAGCCAGTGAGCGGGAAACCCAGAGCTCAGTCTATCCCAGGCAGAGGTGGGACGGCCAAGAGCAGAAGTTGCTGCCAGTGCCTCTAAACCACAGCAGGAGGCCAGAAGTGGCCTCCTCCCCAGAGAGAGGGCTGCGTCTGCGGCAGTGGACGTGGGTTCTGGTTCTGGCTCTGCTCCTTTCTAGCTGAGCGGCCCTGGGCAGTCACTTCTCGGGAGCCCCGGTCTCCTTCTTTGTGCAGAGAAGGTGTTGTGTGAGTCTAGGATTTGTCGAGTGCCCATGTTGCCGTGTGACAACATGAGGGGGTTTGGGGCAGGAGACTAACATTTAGCAGAGAGGACAGCAGAGGGGTCCAGATGTGGGTGCTGGAGCCAGCATCCCAGAGCCACCAACTCTGTGACCTTGCAGGAGTTGCTTACCTCCTTGTGCCTCAGTTTCCTCACCAGCAAGTACGGATCCAATGAGATAATGCATTCTAAGTGCAGAGCATCGTGTGGAGCTTGTGCAAACCCTCCAAGAATATCAGTCGTGAGTATTTGTCAAGGGCCCACCATATGCCTGCTGTGTTGGTTACATAAAATCCTCAGCTCATCAGATCATCCCAACGGCCCCAAGAGGTGGTGTGGCAGAGGCAAGACGATGTGCTCCACAGACCTTGACTCCTTTTCCTCCTGCACACACAGTGGACTACACTTCCCAGCCTGCCCTGCAGTGGGGCCACGTGACTCGATCTGGCCAAGGGAATGTGAGCAATGTAATGCATGCTGCCACCTCCAGGCTGGCCTCTCAGATCTCCTGCGTGAGGCTCTGCATGTTCCCTCCTTCCTCCTCGGTTGGTTAACTGTGGAGGGTCTAAAGCAGTGGTTCCCAACCAGGGCGATTTTGCTCTCCCTCCCTCTGGGGAGACTTGACAACACCTAGAGACATTTTTCGTTGTCACAAGTTGGGGGAATGCTACTGGGGTCTAGTGGGTAGAGGCCAGGGATGTTGCTAAACATCTCAGAATGCACAGGACAGCCCCCACACTGAGGATTATCCAGCCCAGATGTCAGTAGAACTGACTGAGACTCCCTGGTCTGGAGGGTCCCTGGGCCCGGGGATGGTCTAGAAAGATGAGCCTGGGCCTCAAATGACTGTGCAGAGCACAGCCTCCTTGCCCCCAGGGTGTTAGACTGGAAGTAAGAAACATGTCTTTAAACCATGGAGATTTGGCGGATTATCTGCGAGAACAGTTGGCCTGCCTTGACTAACGCACCTGCTATTGTCAAGCCCATTTCATTGACGAGGCAACTGAGTCACAGGTCACAGAACTTGTAAGTGACCGAGTGTGAGTTTGAACCCAGGTTTGCCTGGCTCTGAGACCTGCGCTTGCATCAGTATCGTGCAGGCTCTTTAAAGCTCCTGCTCCCAAGGAGAAGCCTCATCATCGTTTCTGTCCCCTCTGTCTGCATCGCCAAGGGGATTTTAGGTGGTGGCAGCTGCAGAACGAATCACCACATTGCTGCCGGGGCTCCCCTGCTCTGAGGCCTCCTGCTGTCGGGCGGCACATGCTCCCCAGGACAAGGTGGCTGTGCCCCCCCCGTCCCATCCCGGGGCAGCCCAGGTTGGTTATCTGTGACACTGGCCCCATTAACAAGGGCTGGTGCGCACCCCCTGCATGTGTCCGCGGTCCTCTGCAGGGAGCACCTCCCATCACATTCTCTGATCTCCTGAGCCAGCCTCCACCTGCTCCAGGTTTGAATTTCCGAGCAGGTGTCTGAAAGCATCTCGGCTCCCCGTTAATTTCCTGACTTGGCTTCCCGAAAGGCAGAGGGCTCGGAGGCGGCTGTCTGGAGCGATGAGGAGATAGTAGTGTCTGCTCTGGCTTCCAGCCTGTCTGCCGGGGCACCGCTGCCCATCACTCCACCTGAGGGCCCCTCCCCTGGCCGTCCTGCCACTCAGGGAGCTGAGAGTGGGGACTGGTGAGCCTGGCTGTGGCTGGGCTGCAGAGCCTCATCAGGGAGAAACACATGTGTTCCAGCCCCCACAAGTGTGTGTGTGTGTCTGAATGAGTGTGGTGGCGTGTTTACCTGCACCCATGATCCTAAGAGCTGGAGGAGCCGCCAACAGGTCATTTGGCACAGAGGATTTTTCTGTGTGTGCACAAGTTAGCACCCTGCCAATGCATTTTGGGGAGGGAGCCCCTCCTTTGCTTACGTAATTTCCAAGGGGTGAACTGAAGCCTGTACCAGTTTTCTGATGGGTAAGTCCTTCCTCCAGTCTGCTCAAAGTTCCTCTTGTTGCAGTCTGGGTCCATTGCCTCGATTTTGTGGAAATAGATGACATCCTTTTGCCTCTCTGATGTGAGCCCTTCAAATACCTGAAAACAGAAATTGAGCTCCTTGCTCAAAATACTTCCCAGATTCTTTTTTGCAGACCAGGCAAACCCACCTCCCCTAACTTTTTTTTCACAGGTAAGGAGGACTGTGGGGGAAATGCACAGTAGGAAAAATGTATCTGCAAGGTTCCTTTTTTGAGGGTCTTCCTTTCCTCCTTTAAAAGTTCCTATGGCTGCAGAAAAAGCACAGGCTATGGGAGCCAGGCAGACATGCGTTCCAAACCCTGCATGGTCATTTATGAGCTGGGCAACCTCAGCCAAGTTATTTAACCTCTCTGAGCAAGGCTCAGTTCTGGCACTTTGCACTGAGCAAGTCACAGAGCAGATGCTCAATGAACGTTTATTTTCTCCCCCTGCCTTCCTCCTTTCCTCCTCTCCACACTGACTCTGGGAATCAGGTGCCCGTGTTCTCCACCCCATCTCTCTCCCACGTTCTCTCTGACCCTTAGCTGCTGCTGCCTGGAAAGGATCAGATGTGCTCATGGCCTGCATCGAACCTGATCAGCTGGATGTGGGATAGGCACGGGCCACGTGCAAAGGGAAAGTAAGCAGTCCCGGTGGGACCCCAGGCACCAGACACAGGGTGGGTGAAGGGAGAAGGCTTTCCCTGTTGCCTCTGCTCATGGAGCCCACTTCCCCCCAATCCCCCGTCACTGAGTCCCTCTCTTGGCATCTTCTCTGTGGGTTTCCATCAGCCCCAGTGTCTCCTCTCTTAAAGCCACGACTCCAGCCCTGCTGGTCTTCAGGATGTGGTATGACGCAGGAGCACTTGACTCCGCCACAGCAGGATGCCCAGGGTTCTTAGAATCTTAGGGTATTGCAGGCATTTTCCAGATGGGAAAACAGGCTCAGAGTGGGGCCACGATCTGCCCAAGGCTTCCACCGAAGTGGGGTGAGACCCAGGGACCCTGACCCTGGGTCCACTGTCGTCTCCACTGTGTTAGTTAGAAGTGGAGCCCAGTTGTGACCTTACTCCCTGGGAGCTGGGAGATGCAAAGGTCCCTGAACAGACAGGGGCGTGAGGGTGCTGTCGGGAGAGCTGCCTCTCTCCTTTCCAGGAGGAGAAAGGAAGAGGCCCAGGCTCCCTGAGTGAGGAGCCTCAGGAGGATGGCAGCTCATCTTCCTGAAGCCTGGGGCAGTGCTAAGTTCTTAGATCTGCCAGCAGCCTTTCAAATTGGCTGCTGCCACTGCCCTCAGCGTGTTACACAGATCCTCACAGAGACAAGAAGCAATTAGGGAGTGGGGAGGAAGGGAGGGAGAGAGAGACAGAGACAGAGATTCAGAAAGAGATGGAAAGAGAAAGTGAGAGAGCAAGCGAGATGGTAGGACACAGAGCAACACATTCAGATACAGAGACAGACAGACAGCAAGACAGATGGAGAAACAACAGAGAGACTGAAGTGGAGAGAGACGAGGAAATAGATGGAAAGTAAGTGTGAGACGAGGGACACAGAGAGATGTGCAGAGTGAGGCAGAGGAAGCGGGGAACATCCTCACTGGGACAGAGAGCTGGAGAAGAGAGAGGGCTTGGATGGATACACGCACATGCCGAGTCAGAGAGAAAAGGAAATTGAATTGTTTAAAAAAAGACACAAAGATAGACGTAAAGCAAGCAAGGGGATCTAAGGCATGAGCTTTCTTTTTGCAGAATTTGGAGTTTTGAACTGGTCTGCAGGTGAACGGGAAGATGGGGTGTTCCTTCTCAGAATCATGAAATAATCGGTTTGGGTGAGAAAACTCTAGGGATCAGACAAATAACTGCGTGGAAGTTTGCATTTTCACACACACTTGAGCTTTGCAAAACCCCGTGAGGTGGGACGGACAGGGACCATTGTCACCCACATTTAGAGGTGGGAAATGGAGGGTCGGTGTGTTCTCAAGGCCCCCAGTGGGGAAGGGTTGGCGGCATTTGCACCTCGGGGGCCTCCCTGGAGACCTTGCCCTCCTTGCTCTGGTGGTCTCAGCACGCCTTCCCGTGTTCCCAGGAAGTCTGCTCCAGGAGCCAGGAGCACATTCAGATGCTGCCCTGGATCCTGTGCCCAGTACATCTCCCACCCCAGGGTGGCTGGAGGGCGCTGGGAATTACAGCAAACTCGTAATTCATTCCTGCCTCTCGCTGGGGGCCGCCCGCGGTCGGAAACTCCCCTCCTCCCTTTAGCGAGTCAGAACTCCCACGGCAGGTCGGCTTGAGCGTTGAGGGCTCAGAAGGAATCACGTGCTTCTTGTCTGCCTAGAATCCCAGCCACCATCTGACACCTGCCTTCGTCCCGAGGTGAGATGTCCAGCGTCTCAGAGGGCAACCAGGCACTTCGAGAAGAAACTTTCCTTCTTCCCTCCTCCCTTCTGTCTCCCCTCTCTCTTACTCATTTTTCAAGTGTTCAGTACATGCCGGGCAACTGTTGTAGGTAGTGAGGAATATGGCACTGAGCAAAATCAATAAAAAATAGATTTAAAAAAACCCCTGCTGTTAAGGAATTTACATTTTAGAGGGGGTGACGAAAACAAACAGAATTTTAAAGATAGCATTATTGATGATGACATATGTTATGAGGGAAAAAGTAAAGCATGGAGGGGAGATAGGGGCTGTTGGGGGTACAGTACATAGATGAGAGCCGGGAAGGCCTCACCTAGCAGATGATGGCTGAGTAAAGATCTGAAAGAGCAGAGGGGCATGTGAATATCTGAGCACGTGCAACGGCCCTGAGGCCGGAGCAGGCCCGACAGGGGTGAGGAATAGCAAGGAGGCCAGTGTGGCTGGAGCAGAAAAGACGCAAAGGAGAGTGAGTGGCAGGCGACGAGCGCAGAGAGACAATGAGGAGGAGCAGAGCGGGTGGGGCCATGAAGGCCACTGTCACGACTTTGGCTTTTACTTTGAGTGAGATGGAGCCATTGGGGGCGGTCCTGGCCTAACTCCGATTGTAACGGGATGGCTCTGACTGCTGGACTGAGCCTGCTGTGAAGAGGGCAAGCGCTGCCACAGGGAGACCAATTTTCCGACATCAGCGAGGTTCCGAGAGGGCAGAGGATGGAGAGGCACGGTTCCTGCTCTCCAAGCGAGTCGTACTTAGTACAAGATGTGGGGGTCATGGGGACAGGCCACCTTCACTTCCACGCTGTGCACCCCAGATGGAAAAAAGGGCTGAACTTGCCACGTAAGCTTCTGAGTTAGACACAGGAGGGAGGGGGAGAAGAGCAATTTTAAGTAGATGTTAGGTGCTGAGCACGGTTCATACCCATACGATTTAATTTAAGTCATCACACCAGCTTATGAGATATTCTTCCCTTTTTCTAGACAAGGCCCCCGAGGCGCACAGTGGTTAAGGAGCTTGGCTGAGCCTATGCAGACAGGCGGGAGCTTGGTGTCCAAATAGCCGCGGCCCTCTGGGAAAGCCCCGTCTAGCGCCTCCGGGCCGCTGCCTCGCCTGGGCACCCTCCCTCATCCCGCATCTGAGAGCCCCAGGCCTGCGGGCTGCTCTGGAGCGTCTTGGTTCCCTCCATCCCTCTTCAGGGGAGGCTGGCTGAGTCCTCGAGCAGGTGAGTCAGACTTGCGCAAGCTGTTTCCTCTACCTGGAATGCTCCTCTCCAATCCTCTTTCCTGGCAAACCCTACTCACCCTTCGAGTCTCAGATACCAGGTTAGTTTCTTGCCCACCCTCCCCCCCCACCCCTGGATGAGATCGGCCTCCTGACCACGGGCCTTATCCAGCACTCAGGAATTTTCCTTCAGAGCTCATCTCGGGGCGAAGACGGGAGGGGAGGAGACAGAGATGCCCAGGGAGGGACAAGTAGGACGGTGGGCATCAGGGGCATGGGAGGGCCAGGAATGGGCTGCTTCCACAGCTACGGGGAGGACCGGTCCAAGGACACGTGGACCTGCCGGGGTCAGGTGCGCAGTGAGCTGCGGGCAGTGCCTGGACGCTGTCCCCCTGACTGTGAGACAGGAAGATTTCCTTCATCCCTCTTGTTATCTTCTCTTCCTCCTCTCCCGCATTCACAAGAGGGTCGGGGGAGAAATCGAGGGAAATGGATGGGCCCCTGAGAAGTGAGACGTCTGTTCCCACACACACAGTGGGGCCTGAACCTGGGTGGAAACACCAGCACCCATCTCCCAGTTGGACCCCCTCCCATCAAGCCACAGCCCCTTCCCACATGTAGGGCCCAGCACCTCTCTGCCCTCCTCGCTCATACCCTTCCCTGCAGCTGGAGGAACGGAAGGACCCGCCCAGCCTGGGGTCTGTCCGTGGCTGCCTCTCTGCTGCTGTGGCAGGGGACGGGCTTTTCCCTCCCCTCCTTTCGCTCTGCACTTCCACTGGGGCCCACAGCTCCCTGTGGGACTGGCAGACACGTCGTCCAGAGGGATGGCTTAAGTGTTCCCGGGGTCTGGCGGGGCTGTCGCTGGTGGAGGCAGCAGTGGGTGATGGTGACCATGAGTAACTTGGAGGCAGTCAGGGGTGCCTCGTGCATGCTCTCACTTAATCCTAGGGAGGGAGGATGTTGGGGACCAGGGCAGGAGACAATGGTTGTAGGTGACGAGGAAAGGTCCATGTTGGTGAAGATAGTTTTTTATGGCCTGGTCTCAGGCATTTTGGTTTTGTTTTCCCTTTGTTGGGAGAAGATCTGGTCCAATGTTATCCCTGTTATTTGTGTTTCTCCATCATCGAGACATCTGAGTAATTCATTTGGTGCTGGCTTCTTGTAGCAAGCTGCGGGAGTGGCATGGAGAAAGGACACAAGCCAGGAGCTAGGAGACTGGACTTGCCCTGAAAGGCTGTGTGACCTTAGGGCCTCACTTGTCCTCACTGGTCCCTGTGTTTGTAGGACTAGGTTTGACCGGAGAACCTCAGGCTCCTGGGTGGACCTTGGCAGGTCAGTGTGGCAGATGGATGTGGCCAGACCCTCTGGAAGGTGACTCTGGATTCTGTGGGAGGTAAGGCCTCTGGCTGCCACCAGGCTCTGCATGTCTGATGTCGTCTCATGCTGGGAAACTCCAGGCTGGCCTCCCCTTGCCTGGCTCATTTCCCTGCCTGGGCATCCTCAGTGAGGCTTTGACCCCCATCTGTCTCTCCCTTCCTGATGGAAATTTCCCGCCAATGCAGCCGTGGCCTCCGTGAATCCCAGCTTCTCTGGGTCTGGGAACACTTCATTTAGCAGACGTGAGGCTGTGGGTCTGTGCCTCGTTCTGACTGTCCCCTGGCCAGGGAGGAGTGTGGGGACAGATGGAGCCGTCAGATGTGAAGAAGGATGCTTCTCTCCTGGACCTGGACATCCCTGCTTAGCGGTGGTGGTGGTGGTGGGGGGGATGGGCTCCCTTGGGGGAAACGGGCTGGGAGGGACACTCTCTGTTTATTCCCCCTGGTTGGTGGCAGGAATAAGCACCAGGGGCTAGAAGACAGGGCCCCAGTTCTGGCTTAGGTTCTAACTCACTCTGAGCATCTCTCCCTCTCTCTCAGCCTCAGTCTCCTTAACTGTAAAATGAAGTGGTTGGGTGATGTCAGTATTCTCGAACGGTGGTTCACGGGCACCTGCATCAGAGCCGCCTGGCTGCTTGTTAAAAATGCGGAGGGCCGGAACCCTCTGTAGACCTTCAGTGCCAAACTCCTGGGCAAGGGCCTGGGAATCTGTATTTTAGCAAATGCCACCCAGTGCTTCTGATGCATGTGAAGGAAGTCTGAGCACAGCTGGAGCAGAGGACCCCTCAGGCCTTCGGGCATTAGTGCCATCCTAGCCTGTGTCCCTCATCTCTGGTGATCAAGGGCTTGGCGCCACATGCCAATGTTATGTCACGTGAAGTAGGAGGATCTAGGGTAGTCTCTCTCTCTCTCTTTCTTTAAATAATGGCACGGCACTTTTTATTTTCTTTAATCAGAAAAATAAGCCTTGCATTTCTGGGAGGGAGACGCTGGGTGAGGACCAGAAGCCTAGAGAAGAGATTACTCAGAATTACATCTTCAGGGGATGCTGTAGGGGAGAGGGATCCACCTTAATCTGTGCGGTCCTGGAGGCAGATCTGGGACTCAGGGTAAATGCTGAAGGAAGCAAGTGCTTCCCAACAGTCAGAGCTCCACAGGCCGCCTTCAGCGGTGGTGAGTGCCCCGTCCATGGGGGAGTGTAAGCTGGTGTTGTGTAGTCTCTTGGGAAAAATGTGGTAGAGGAAGAGCCTCAAGCAGCCGGTGGATTTGAAGACATATCTGAAGCTCCCTTCCAAGTCAGAGCTGCTAGGACTCCATTAAAGTCAGGCAGTTTTGCCCGTCCATGACTTAAAGCAACGTGTGCACATCCATGCACACATGTGCTCGCACACATGTGCTCACACACATGCAAAGAGACACTCGTGCGTGCAAACATTCAGGCACATGTCCATGCGCACACGAGTACACGTTAGCCTCCGTGACACACACGCATGTTTCCTTATGCAGTAAGTGCACCCAGGTCCCCAACCACGCGTGCATGCATAAACACACGCACGTGCGTGCAGATTCCATCCTGCGGCCACCTGCCTCAGCCTCTGTCCTCCACCCGCCGTTCCCTCCCGTGCCGAGCCGGGGCCTCCCTGTGCAGCTTCCAGGCTGGTCTCTGGAGTCGGAGCCTTAACCTCCACTAGCTCTCTTATTTCTGGCACCAAATTAAAAGTGTGACCCAAAGTTAATTACTTTAATTGAATTTGGCCCTGATGCGGTACACGCGGTGACGGAAGGCCCGGTGGAGTTTCGGCCTGCAGGAGCAGCAGGGGACACCTGAGGATGTAATGCGTCCTAGGGGCTCTGCGGGAAAACGCCCCGGAGCCTTTTTCTCTGCTGTTTCCCTGCCACGCCCCGGGCCCCGGCCTCCAGACTTCCTAGAAACCTCACGGTGCTTTGGGAGGTTGGCCCTGGGCAATATTTGAGGACACAGCAGGCCTCTCTCAGGAGGCCAAAGCAGAGGTGGAAAGGGAACCGCGTACTATGTGTGTGCTGGGCGCATGCTGATAGAGCCCATAGTCCAGACCCTCATGTCAAAAAGCCTCTGGGGAGCCGAACCAGAGCTTGTCTCGCGAGAACACGCTGTTGAAGTCTCCCTGAGCCTTCCTCCTTGGACGAAGCTGAGAGAAATGAGGAATACTGCCTTTGCCGGACGCTTGGAAGCAGCCAGCCCTTCTCTCCTCCAGCTCAAATTGCTCATCGGCCTGCTAGTCCTGCCTTCACTGCCCCCTCAGACTTGTCTGTTCCTTCCCCACCTGTCCCCCTCAGGAATGCCGATTTTAGGGGCTCAAATCCAGCTTTCTCTAGTCAGCAGCTCTTCCCCAAAAGCTGTCTCATCCCCACATTTGAACATGGGGCCCTTGATGGGTGCTGGGGCTGGAGCAGCTGGGGTGGCATCTGAAGGAGAATTAGGATTTGTGCCCTGAGGGCTCTCACTCGAGAATCAAGCCCAGATTTGGGGAAATCCTGATAGGGGAGGCAGCATCTTAGAGGGGGATGACGAATCCTAAAATCACAGATTTTAAGGTCTTGAAAATAGCTCTAAAATATGAAGCTGATGTCAAGCCTCTGGCTGATGCTGGAGTAGCTTCCATAGCATTCCCACCTGTTTGCCCACCCCCAGGGATAGGAGCTCACTACCTCCTACGGTTGAGCTGTGATCTGTGTCCTGTAACTTTCCTCCCATTGGTCCTACAGCTGTTCTCTGGGGTCACGCGGGACAACTCTGTCCCCTGACAGTGTGTAAAGTATTTGGGGATAATGTATAACGTTCTCCACTGGACTTGCTCTTCTCAGGGCAAAGTTTGTCAGCCGTCCCTCACGTGATGGGGATGTGAGTGTGTCGTGGCAGTAGGGGTAGGCTAACTGCTGTTGCATATCACGCCCAAATCTGAGCGCCTTCACTCACGTAGCAGAAGCTGACTTCTGACTCATGTAACTAGCTGTCCAGCGCAAGTATTCAGCAGGCGGCCTCCCGTGCAGTAATTCCACATCCCAGTTTCTTTCCCTCTTGGGCTCTGCCCTCCTGGAGGAACTTTGAGTCCTCTCCTTTTAGCCAGTGGGTGGGTCCTGCCGGGAAGTGATGCACGTCATTGTTGCCCACACTCCATTGGCCGGAACTCAGTCACATGGCTGCCCATAACCGCAGGGGAGGCTGCGAAATACAGTCTGGTTCTGTGTCCAAGAGGAAATGGGAAATGGTTTGGTGAACTAGCCAGTCCCTGCCATACTATCCTTAGGTCACCCTCCTCCACTCATTCTCCGGCTTGTCCATACCTCTCTTAAGCGTGACACTCGGACAAAAAAAAAAAGAAAAAGAAAAAAGGAATGGGTCCTGTGGCATAGTGGTTAAGTTTGGTGCGTTCCGCTTTGGTCGCCTGGGTTCGTGGGTTCAGATCCTGGGTACGGACCTGTGCCACTCATCAGCCATGTTGTGGCAGCGACTCATAGATAGAGTAGAGGAAGATTGACATAGATGTTAACTCAGGGCTAATCTTCCTCAAGAAAAAAAAAAAGAATGAGGAAGATTGGCAACAAGTGTTAGCTCAGGGCTAATCTTTCTCAGCAAAAATAAATAAATAAATAAAATGGGCTGGGTGTAGCCTGACCAGGTAGTAATGAGAGCTCACCATTTCCTGGGCATCTAGTACAGATCTTCCTCGACTGACAATGAGGTTACACCCTGATAAACCCATCCTAAGTTGAAAACATTGTAAGTTGAAAATGCATTTGATCCACCTAACCTACCAGACATCATAGCTTAGGCTCCCCTGCCTTGAATGTGCTCAGAACACTTACACCAGCCTCCAGTTTGGCCAAACCATCTAACACAAAGCCTACTTTACAATAAAGTGTTGCTTATCTCCTGCAGCTTGTTGAATACTGTACTGAAAGTGAGGCACAGCGTGGTTGTCTGGGTCCAGAATGGTTGTCAGTGTAATGGTTGTTCACCCTCATGTTCACGTGGCCGATTGGGAGCTGCGGTCAGTCACTGCCCGGCATCATGAGAGAGCCATCCTACTGTGTATCCTTTGCCCTGGAAAAGATCAAAATTCAAAGTTGGAAGTTCGAAGCATGGTTTCTAGTTTCTATGGAATGCACATCACTTTCACACTGTGGTAAATTTGAAAAATCATAAGTCAAACCATGGTTAAGTTGAGAACTATCTGTATGTTCTAAATGGTGATGTGCTGGGACCCCTACCAGCTCCTGAAAGCCACTTTGGCACATCTCTTCCAAGTTCTGTTCTCAGTGAGGTCCGCTTGGTGGCTGGAAATGGGCTGTGATGGGAGTGTTGAAATCAAGGAAATGGGCACATGCTACAAGCCCAGGCTCTGTCTCCCCCTAACCTGATGTCGGCACCCACTCCAGCTTCACCTGTCGCATCACAGGAGCCTCACAGAACCCTATGGGGTAGCCTTTGTTGTTTCCATTTTATAGTTTAAGGAACTGAGGTCGTGGAACTGGCCGAGCCGCACAGTCCAGACATGATGGAGCTGGGGCTCCCACTCAGTGGCAGCTGCTCTGAAGCCTGTGCAGAGAGGGGCCAGCTGCTGACTGCCGACCTCAGCACTGCCTTCTGACGGTCGTTAGCATCAGGAAAGTGGGCCCAATCTCAGCTGCTGGCCTTTTGGATGGGATGCCCCTCCTCCTCCTTCAGACTGGCAACTCCTCACACCAGGACCGGATCTCAATATTTGTTCCGGAAAGTATCTGGCACCCAGTGGGGATAACGTAAATATCTGTTTAACTAGATCCAGTAGATGGTGTCTTCGGGGAGCCTCTGGTCTGTGAGGGAGAACAGACCTATCCCCAACACAACTGCCAGTCTGATGGGGGAGGTAGAGCCCGGTCCTGGGGGCGCCCCAGTCTGGAAGGGAATAGAAGGGCTCCACTCCCAGAAGCTCCAATCTGAAGACAAGAGGAGTCTTGGCCACTGTCCTATGGGAGCTCACATTTATTGGGGAGCCACAGTTCTTCCCCGTAAGGAGCTGCTAATCAGATGGGGAAGGAGTTAGATCCAATTCCGTCACCACTGTGTACTGGTGGCTATGGGGAATTTTGGCTGGGAATCAGGGGAGAGAAAGTTGTTAATATATAGGGGATGCTGATGGAATCCTCCACCCCAATAGCCAAGAGCTACTTGAGTCTGTACGTCCCAGCACAACATCTTCCCCTCCAGGAGCCCAGGGACCTGAGGGCAGGTCAGAGGAAGTAAATGGTCCACAAAAGAGATGCTTGATGCCTCTCTTCTGTTCCCTGGAGACTGAGCCTTCATTCTTCTGTCTCCTGAGTGCATGTCCTGGATGCAGGGCCCAGAAGGGGGTGGGCACGGGGGCCGGGGACGCCTGGCCAAAGTGGGGTGCTAAGCCCCCAGGCGCTGCCTGCTGGCATCCCTGTGCTCCTGCAGAGCAGACGCTGGGTGTAATCACTGGGAGCGCTGATCTGCAGCATGCATTAGGAGGAGAAGAAGGGAAATTGAATTTTGCTCTTAATCCAATTAGGGAAAAATACCAGGGATGGCAGCTTTGTGTGTTTGTTGCTCACTGGTTCATCCAGCCATTATCTGGGCGTTCTGTTCAGCTGCATCACTGAGTGAGCACTAGGCACAGGGAGTGTTAGTGCCCTCTGGGGCTGATGGATGAATCTGGAAGGAAGGTCAGTGGCGCCTGGCAGGGGGGCATCTGGGATGAATGAGAGCTGGCCTGAACTTCACCTTTCGCTAGGTGACCCCGACACTGGCCGGCCCACTGGGCAGTGGGTTTCTAGATCCCAACCAACAGGATGGAATTTGGCAGAGTTTTTCTATGTCCTTGATGGTTGGGCTGGATCTACGTTTTCTAGTAATCCTTTCTCCTCTTCCACTTATTCCTCTCTCTCTTTTCTTTCTCTTCTTCATTCTCTAGGAGTTACAAAGATGGTGAGGAGTGAAGCAGGGTTCCCAGCAAGGGGTTAGTATAAATAAAATAGGAGAGAGGGAGAAGGCAAGGGAAGAGACCGTCTTAGCTGGAGGAGAGTTGGGGGGAAGAACATGGGGGTGCTGGAGCAAAGGCAGGGAGCAATAGATGTTTGTTGGGAGGGGCAGTGAAGAGACAGATCCTTCACATTTAATAAGGTCCTAGAACTGGAAAGACTCTTCATTTTTTCCCCCCAGATCAGCAAACTCAGACTCAGAAAGGGTAAACAAAAAGCCCAAGGTCACACAGCAAATGCTAAGAGTACTAGAACCTTCTGGCTACCAGTCCAGTGCTCTTTCCTCTACACCATACTGCCAGCCCCCCTTTCAAGCACAGCACAGAGTAGAAATTTAACAAACCTAGTCACAATGTGCCAAGGAAGGAGAAGGAATCCCCAAACTTTGGAGCTCCTCTGGGCACTGGCATCATTCTGAATGTCTTGCGTCTTTAAAATGTTTCTCTTTGGAGAGCCTAGAAAGATCTTGGGCATCCTAGGGGATGAGGAGGAGGATGGAGTGTGTGTGTGTGTGTGTGCATGTGTGATGCAGAGGTGTCTTGGTTGGGGGCAGAGTTCTGACTCAGTTTGCCATGTGGTAGGCTTGAGCATCTGTCCGCTTGGCTTTGACCTTGACCATACAGGTAAACGGTTCTGCACGGGGCGGGCTCACTTGCTCCCAGACCGGGATCTCGGGGCTTGGGCTGGAGCTCTTTGTTTGACCTGTTCGTCTTTTCTTCTTTTGCGGTCAAAGTCCTCCCCGTAATGATGGCTTTGGGGGAAGCTGTGCTTTTCCTTCAACCGACTCCCTGCTGACTCCGACTTCATGGTGCGCGCATCAAGTTTCCCAGGGTCGACTCTGGCTTTGTTTCTGGGACCTCTGCTGTTTAAAAAGAAAAAGAACAAAGCTGTTCTTTTACTTCCAGGGAGTGAGTGTCTCCAGAAAGACAGCGCAATGTAGAGTGATAAGGACAGTCTACGAGGGCCCTGCTAATTTTCCCCGATAGTGTTAAGAAAAATATCAGTCAGATCCTGCCACCAACCGTCTGTGTGACCGCCTTCTCTGAGCCTCGGTTTCTTCCTTGGGAATGTGAGATAATTAGACCGGAGTTTCTCTAAAGTGCATTTTAGTTTTAGCCACCTAGAATTCCATGTTTATGCCTCAATTTCTTCCTCGGTCAGAGATATTTATTGAAAACTCCTTTTGTCCAAACGCCCTGCCTCTCCCACCTCCCCACCTCCATTCTTGGAGCATCTTAAAGCACAGCTGCGAAGTAATGCATCTCATTGCACAAGCAACGAGAGGGGATGTTAGCACGAGATCTTGCTTAAGGGCGTGGGCTCTGGAAGCCGACCTTTAGTTAGAATCCTGGTGCTGCCACTTATTAGCTGTGTGACCTTGGGCTAATTCCACCATCTGCCTGGATGTCAGTTTCCTCATCTATAAAAGTGGGGATGCTAGTAACACTCGTCTTACTGGGTGGAGAGTCCATGAGGTTATCTAGGTAAAATGCTTCATGCCAGTCTTGGTGCATAGGAAGTACTCCATAAATGTGAGCAATTGGTGTAATTATCATGCCTGCTTTGCTGTATATGACAGTAAAATCCTGCCTAAAATTCTTCATCCCCACCCCTCTGTTGCCCATAGCTACAGTCCAGACCCCTTAGTGTGGTTCACCGTGCTCCCTCTGACATGGGTCCCAATTGCATTTTGAGTTTCCAGTCCCTCTTTCCTCCAAAAACCTGTGAAGAACTTTGTGCTCCAAGAATACTCAACTGCTAACAATTCTCTGAAATTATGACACTGATTCACTGTGAAATATCTTTGTATAAGTGAGTACCCTTGCTAGGAATGTCTGTCCTCATCTTATCTTCAAAACCTGGTCCACATGCCCCGTTGTCTGTGATGACTTCTCTAACCCTTCAAGCAGGGGGAAGCACTTTCTTTGGGGGAAATAATGCACCCAGAACACTCTGTCACTGGATAGATTCCCTGCGAACTGACAACGTTTCTTTACTAATCTACCTTCATTGCTGTGAGCTACCTGGGAGTGGAGACAATTTCATTCTTATTTCTATCCCCGGTGTCTAACCCAGTGCTAGAGTTAGCCCTGCTCCCAGCCAAGCCATCTCTCCATTGCATGAGCGTAGAGTGGGTGCCAATGAAATTTTCTGAGTTTCCTGTGAAAATGGATGTTGGGGATGTCAAGAGCAAAGAACAAATTGGATGATGTTGGGGTGGGGATGCAGGAATAATTCCAGAAGTTTTCCTGAGAAGGTGAGTCTTGAGCTGGTTTTGGAAGTTCAAGGTCTCCTTCATGGGAGCAGGTGCCTTTGGGGACCTGGTACCAGGTACCTCCATCCCTGCTTAGGAGGAACAAAGAATCAGAGAATCTGCTCATGCAATCTCCATTCCCAATCTAGGTCCCACCGCTACCCCTTTCCTCGTGCCTGGAATGTGGGCATCACCTGGATTGCTCTTTCTCTCACTCCACATACATCTCCACAGACACCAAGCCATAGATTTAACCTCCAAAATATTCCTCCAATCCATCCACTTCTCTCTGCTTCCTCTATTCCCATCCTGGTCCAAGCTGCCATTACCCTTTGCTTGAATTGTTGCAATAGCTTCCTAACTTATGTGTTTGCATTCACTCTAGAGCCTTGTATCAGTTAGAATTAGGTTAGAGTGTGAGTAACAGAGACTCAGAATTACATAGAAAAGTCTAAGTGAGCAGCTTAGGCTAGCATGTTGGCTCTGCTCTATGGCATTGTCAAGTACTGAAACACCTTTTTTAAAAAAAAATACTTTGCCATTTTTACCTTGCCATCTCATGGACCAAGATGGCTGCTTCAGCTCCAGCTATTACACCTACAGTCCAGCTAGCAGGGAAGAGGAAACTCCCTTTAAAGACACTTCCTAGATAGTGCACCCACCAATTCCACTCACTTCTCATTGGCCAAAATTGAGTCATATAGCTACACCTGGATGCAAGAGAGATTTGGGCTGGAGTCACATGCCCATTGACCAGGCACTGAGGAAGAAGGTGACTGGTGGCCTTGGGGGACAATTAGTGGCTTCTAGTACAAAGCTGCAACAAATTCTTCATCATTTCACTCCCCTGCTTGAAACTCTTCAGTGGCTGTCAAATTCTCTCAGGGCAAAATTCAAAATCTGAACATGGTCTATGAGATTCTTTATGACCAGATCCTGCCTCCTTTTCCCCAGACCCTTTGTGCTCTAACCATCTTCCCTCTCACCTATGGGCTTTTGCAGATGCTCTTCCTGCTGTCAGGAACATTCTTTGTTGCCCACACTTTCTCTTTGATATAACATCAAACCCTTTCGGCCCAGCTGATTTCAGTGCAGCTGTCATGGACACTTCCAGGCATTCCATCAGTGGCCCACCTCAACCATGGGCTGCGTTGCCTTCTTGTTTTTCTAATGCTGGGCTTTCTCCAAAGCTGTGGAAACCATGGAGCCTGTGCACAGGCTGAGAGGTAGGGTAGTTTAAGCCCTTGGGGGTACCCATGGGGGCCAGGAGTCAGTGAACAGATGTGCCCACCCTCTGTCCTAGAGAAACCATGCTAAGGTGCATTCCTAATGGTTCTTTGGTGGGTCCCGGCAGGACTGAGACCTGGTTGCCCACAGTGTAGCCAACTCAACCATGTACCTTTATTGGTTTTTCTCCTTCCTTCTTCATCTAACTGTCCAGCCCTCCTTACTCTGATTTCCTGGGACCATCTCCCGAGTAAACTACCTGTGCCCAAGATCTTGTCTCAGGTTCTACTTTTAGGGAAACTCCAAGTATGACATTTGATGCTAGAGGTGGTCCTAGAAAGCCCATCCCCCTCACGGGATTCTAGAACATCCTCACCACTCAGAGGGTAAGAGGGACTCAATTGCAGGTGGTTAGTCGGGTGTGATAAACTCTGAAGTACCGAAGCATCTCAGTTACTGAGACTCTTGCTTAGCGGATTGCGTGAGGTCCAGTTAGAAGGCAGACAGTACTGAAACCTGGACCCAAGAGTTAATGACAAGGGAGGCAGCACTGAAAAGGAGATGGAATGTGCAATCTCCACACGTCTCCTGGGCTCAAGTCAGGTCCCCGATAGAGAAGGAATGGGGCCCTGAGAATGGGACATTTGGTGATGCACCTGAGAACAGTGAACTCCTGGGTTCCCCGGAACCGTCCTGGCTGGCCACAGCAGCCCCCTCCCTGCAGTTAGAGCACTCCACTCCATCAGCTTCTCCTTGCCTGGAGACCATGCAGAAACCTCTCCTGAGGTGACTGCCTTGCAAGAAGATGCTTGTCCAACCCCAAGATCTGTCCCATGCAGATCAATAACCAGAGGCAGGTCTCAGCCTAGCTCAAGTGAAGAAGCATAGTCCCTGCGATGGAAGGAAACAACTTATTCTCTGAAAGAGTTGCAGGAGGACCTGGCTAATATATGACAGTAGGAACTGGGAACTCTGTATGGGAGTGGAATTTGAGGGGTTAGACTCGGGGTGGGGTGGAATATAGACTAGAAATTGGATATTCATTGACATGAGGACACTCTCCCACGGCTCAGGATTTAATGCTCTGGCAAGGACTCCTGGAGCCAGTCCTAATCTGCTGCTGGGATGACTCCTTGAAGATATCAGAACCTTGGCAGAGCACTGAGGAAGGGGTCAGAAGGCTCAGAGAAGTGGGTGTAGTAGAATGTATTTATTGTGTGAAACCAGGAAACCTACCACCTAAATCTGTGTGCCCTGGCTGGGGGCGCTGACAGGGTTATCCACCATGAAACCAACGAGGAATACACTAGCGAGGGAGGCTCCAGCATCGCCGAGCAGCTCAGGGGTGATGGTGGGAGATGCAGCTGTAGAACTGAGTTCCGTTGTGTCAAAGGGCATGAGAAGATTTGGGACTAGCAGAGGTCTAGTGGAGGCATCAACCATCAGAGGCAAGGTAGTGAGAAGCAGGACCAAAGTGGCCATCGGGATGCCCTGGCACCCAGGGAGCTTGGGCGATGGATAACACACTATAGTGTTCCCAGGGACTAGATAGATAGGCAGCCAACTTGGGTATTCCAAGACTTGTATAAGCAGGAAAAATAAACTGGTTTTCTAATGGCTGATACCAGCCACTGCAATAGAAAATCATGATTCCTCATCCACTTTCCACGTCTGAGCTAGTTCTCAGAGCAAAGTCCATCAACTGGTGGAAAGACTGGGTCCTCTTGAGGAAGAGTCTGCATTACCACCACAAGTATGTACAATAAATATTCTCTACTCCTTTCCCAAAGGGACCCGTGGCCATTCACCAAAGAAAGAGGAATACCCAGACCTTTTGAGGGCTATTGGAGACAGGGTCTGAGCTATCACTGATGCTAGGAGACCTGTAATACCATCAAAGTTCCCCAGTTAGACTGGCAGTGTGTGAAGCCCAGGTGATAAATGGGGTCCTGCCTATGCTCACTTCACTGTACATCTAATAGATCCATGGACTCCTCTTGCAGAATTTCTTTAACCCCTGTGTGCATTATTGGGATGCATATACTTAGACATTGGCAGAACCCTCACATTGGTGCCCCCACCTGCGGAGTAAGAGTTTTTATGGTAAGAAGAGCCAAATGGAAGCTCCTGAAACTCCCCAGCCCTCAGCTAAGATAGAAAGTCAAAAGCTATCCAGGTGGAATTGTAGAATTAGTGCCACCCTCAAAGATCTAAAAGATGCAGGGCAGTGGTCTCCATCACATCCCTATTCAGTTCACCTGTTTGGCCTTTATCCTCACTGGGTTTGATTTTGTGTTCCTGTTTGCAGTGCCTCTGTTTATATTGCTCTCTGAGGGATTAAAGCGTGCCTGATTTATCAGCGTGGGATCCCACAAAAACGTCATCTCGGACCAAGGGACTCATTTCACATAAAGGAGGTCAACACGGTCATGAGGCATGTAATTCTCTGTTCCTACTATATAACACGTCGCCTGGAAGCAGCTGGTCTGATGAATACTGGAACAGCCTATTAAAGGTCTAGAGAAGGTGCCAGTTTGTGAAAAACTCTTTGCAGGGTTGTGGTACTGACCTCCAGGGTATGGTGTGTGTATTGAATCAATGGCTCATGTATGGGCTAGAATATATGTGTCTGGGAAACAAGGGGTGGAGATAGGATTGGGTCCACCTGTCATCATTCCTAGTGACCTTCATGGAGAACGTGTTCTTTCTGTTGCCACAACTTTAGGCTTTGGTGCAGTAAAGGTTCTGGTTCCTGTGGGAACATTTCCACCAGGATGTACTGTAGGGTTCCACTGTGAGCGACACTGTGAGCGTGCCTGGTCACTCTGGGTTCTTCATGTCAGTGTAATAGCAAAGAAAAGGTGGAGGGGATTGATGATGATTTTCATAAAGAGCTGGGGTTGTGCTCTCCAGTGAGGGCAAGGAGGACTCTATCAGGAGCTCAGGGGTTCACTGGGATGTCTCTTGATGTTCCCATGCCTGATGATAATAGTGAATGGGCTGTTGCAGCAGCCGTAGCCCAATGAAGGTAAGGCAACCAAGGGCTTACACCCCTCAGGGAGCAGGCAACCCAGGCCAGCTGAAGCACCGACTGAGGGAGGAGGAAGCAAAGCGTAAGTGGTAGAGGATGTAAATTATGAATATCAACTGTAGCCTCAGGACCTGCTGTAGCAGTTGGTTCTTCCACCTTGACCCACTCACCTTCCTGCCTGAAGAATTTTTCTTTTTAGAGATTAATACCAGCTACAGCTTGAAAATTCAGTGACCAAATGCACTTGTTTTGGGTCACGAGCAGATCTGAGCACTCCAAGGGGTGGACTGTAGCAGCCACTTTCTTTGCCCCATGCTGCATTCCCTCAGTTGACCTGATTTCGGTGCAGCTCTGGTGGACAGTTCCGGGCGTGCTGCCAGCATCTTCTCTCATGCATGCAAAGTGATGTCTCTGCTTTTCTGACTCAGGGCTTTCTCTGAAGCCCGAGAAGGCTGTCAACCTGCACATGTGCAGCAAAGAAGTGTAAAAGATGAATACCGCCCTCAAACAATGGCAACAGGAGTCAGAGGTGAATGCTCCAGCCTCCTTCCTTCAAGGGGATAATTCTGAGGTTCATTCTTCATGGTTATTCAGAGGGTCCTGAGCTTTCTATAGAAGCAACTTCAATAATCTGCCCTTTGTTTTTTTTTTCCTCCTTCCCTATCTCACGCCCCTTACAACCTTGCTCTGGTCCCCAAGATTATCTCCCAAGTAAATGACCTGCCCCCAGGACCTTGTTTCAAGCTCTGTTTTGAGAGGAAGCCGAACTAAGACCTCATTTTCTCCTTTGAGCTTGTATAATTCCTATTCAGATTTTCACTTATGTCATTTCCTCCCCCAAATCTTCCCTGACCGCCAGGTCTGAGTGAGGTGTCCCTTTATTATGGCTCCACTTCCAGCACCTAATAGCGGGCCTAGTCTATAAAAAGCTCTCAGTAAATATTTGCTGAACGAATGGCTCCCCTAGTGGACTCTTCCCAGCGGGAGAAGAGTCACTGAAGACAATTTGAGTCTTGCCACCCTCCGACACGATGCTGCAATCCCGGAATACGCCAGTGCTGGCTCCCTGTGTGGGACAGAAGTCCATTATCTGCTCGTATCAGACTCTAATACACCTCAGCGAGGGGCCTCAGTAACTAGGCTGGATAAGTGCTGCACAGAACACAGTCTCCCGCTCCTGTCCTCCTCCTCTGCTCCCCCTCCCCCGGCCAGCCACATTAAGTGAGTAAGTAATGAGAATGGCTAGAAATTGAATTTTATGAAAAAGTAATCTGCAGCTTAGAGAACAAGCAGGGAGGAAGGGGGAGGGATTGGATGAGATGGGGGAGATGATTTTAAGGGCCATCAGAGGGAATGAAGGAACATGGGAGCCGACAAGGAGAGTCAGGCAGGAGAGTCATTCAATTAGAGAGGCTGAGATGGTGGCAGGATTTTGTCCCCCTTCTTCTGTTCTTTTATTTTTTTCTCTGTCTTTTTCATCTCATCTACGGGTATTTTGTCTTCATGTTCACGGGGTGGAGAGAAGGAGGACTAAGACAGAGACAGCAGCAGGAGAGAGCAGTAGATGCTCAGACCACGGAATAAATTACTCTGCGTGCAATCCAGAGAACTCTGGCATCTAGGCTGAACAAGGAGGAGATGCATGGGGCTGGAGGAGGTGTAGGGACAGATGAGGAGAGGGAGTGTTAGCATGGTCCTGACCCCATCCCATTGTGACCTCCTAGATGGCTCCCTGGTGGTCCTGGGCCCATCACAACGGGTGAGCCACACTGTTGATGAGTTGTATCGAAGTAGGGAGTCAGCAAGGCTAAGTGCTTGTTAGAGGGAGGAGAACACATTGATCACGCATCCTACGATGTGTGAATCCCCCACTGGGAGCGTATATGAGTATCACATTACATCCCACAGCAACTTTATGAGGTTCCCATTTTCAAGATAAGCAAAGTGAGGCCCACAGCGGTTAGATGAATTCCTGGGGACTCACAGCTGGTGAGATAATCAGTCCACTCACGGAAGACTGAGAGCGGCCTGGATATAACACAGGAATTGTACCGAGCCTGTGCTGACTGATGTCTATGCTGGTCATTAGAAGGTGCTCAATCTAGGGGTGTGATTGTGGGCAGGGCACACCTGTACCCTTGGTGCCGTCCTCATGGTCAGCCAATCTTCCTCACATGCCTACACACACCTCAGCTGCCTCCCCAACAGTCCCCCTACCTTTGTGTCTTCTCACAAGCCCCTAGGCTCCCGCCCTGGGCTTCAGGCCTCTCACTCACACACTCACGTGCCCCCCACTCCCCATCGCCATTTGCAAACAGCTAAGTGGAGCACAGCTTGAGCTTGCTGCTTGGTGGTGATGAGTTTCCCAGCAGGGGAATGGTTTACTTTGCAGAGACAAAGACCAAAGCAGTAACGTTAAATCTTCCTTCTGGTCCACACTCAGAGCTGCAAGGAGGCCCAGGCAGCAACAGGGCAGAGCCAGAGCAAACAGAAACACTGGGGGGCTAAATGCAGCAATAGAGATGCCCAAGCAGGGCTGATGGGATAATGGAGGTGGGTATGTGCATGGACATTAACAGGCTGATGAAATGACAGAAGCACAGAGAGAAGAGGAGGCTGGACTGGGAGGCAGGGGCACTGGGTTCGGGAATGATTTTACACTTCAGAATCTTAATTCAAATTTTTCTTATGAGAGGAGAGGTTTGGGTTACTTTTAACTCCAGTTAAACTGCAGCTTAACTAGCCAACAGAGTCATAAGCTACTCTAGGAAAGGGACTGTATTTTAGCACAGTTCCTGCAGACAGACGGGGCTAGGTGATTTATTCATCCCACAACTGTGTAACCAGGCCTTATGCTAGGGGCTGGGTATACCGTGGTGGGCAAAACTAGCCTGAGCCTGCCTCCTAGGGCTTCTGTTCTATGGGGAAGGAGACGGTAATTAACAATCACACAAACATCCATATCATTACAAACAGGCAGTGCCATGAAAGAAAGGGGTGAGGTGCTATGAGATGGCATTATATGGAGATTTCATTTGGACTGTAAGTTTGGGGCAGCTCCCCCTGAGAAAGTGCTGTTGAAGCTGAGGTCTGAAGAGTGAGCAGGAGTTAGCCCCATAAAAAGTAGGGGAATGAAACTTCCAGGGGATGGAACCAGAAGTGCTCTGAGATGGGGAAGAGCTTGTCTAGTTTGAGGAATGGACGCAAGGCTCACCTGGCTGGAGCACAAGGAATGAGGGGTCGCTACTGAGGAAGAGGAGGCTGGGGGGTAGGTGGTACCTGGAGAGGCTGGGCCTCTTGGCGGCAGCGAGGACCATGGTGGAACTGTCCATGGTGCTGATCGAGAAAAGCGTGCTGAGGCACCAGCAAGACCTTGGGTATGATGAGAGGGAAGATTTGAATGGGTAGGTGGGCAGTGGTTCCCCTCTTCTTACAATTCCCCCAGGTCATTCTTCACCTGACCTTTGTGCAATGTGACACTTCAGTGTCCCTGACATTTGTCATTATTCTGAATATTTTACAAACTTCCCTTCACCATCATCTGAGGGAGCTAGGGACAAGAAAGATACTTCCTGCTGTAGGAAGGCAGAAAAGTGAAGAACTTAGTGACTTTTCTCATAAAGAAAGTGAGGAGCTTGGAACCCGTCAACGAATCATCTCTTTCCATCTATTTCCTCATTTATTTGCAGAGTCCAGAATCACAGGACACTGGGGGGCTCTGGCAAGCTTGTTGGAAAGAAACCTAAAGGCCCACAGGAAGGTAACAGAAATGAGCAAAGTGGGTCAGGTGTAAGAAAGCTGAGGGATACACTAGGGAGAGGTAAGGTCTGGGGCAAACTGGAGAGTGCACATCCTGTCTAAAGGAACAGTGGTGACATAGCACCACATAGTTGTTGACATGGAGAGATGAGGGCCCAGGGTTGTCCTATCCTCTGATTTTTAAAGAGATACTGGAAATTTGGATTTTTAGATGAAATTTTCTGTTCTATAACTATCACCAAATAATTGAATAAAATAAAACCCCAGTCTTGAGAACCACACAAAACACATCTGCAAGGCCAGTGGGCCTGTAGTTTGCAACCTCTGTTGTGGTCTACTCCCATCATTTGATAGTACCTGGGTCTAGAGAAAGACACAATTTCCCCAACGTGTCAGGGAAGGCACATTTTCACAGACTAGAATGTACGTGCTCTAACTTGGAGTGTCTACAACATTCTAGGCCCAGTGGACACAAAAGACGTGTTCAAAAGACATGGCCCCAGCCCTGGGCAAGTTCATGGTATAGAGGGCAGCAGGCCCATCCTCTCCAGGACACAGCATGATAGCTGTTAGAGGTTGGCACTGAGGAAGCACAGAAGAGGCACCCCAGAACTTTCTGGCACAAAAATACCAGTGGGTTGGACCTATTTAAAGAATTTTCCAGTTTCCTGCAGCCCCAACAGGCAGCAGGCTTTCTGGTGCTCAGGGCCCCAACCTCTAGGGAGAGTCTCTGTGCGGGCAGGGGGTCCTGTGGCCAAGGGTCACCACCACTCATTGCTGGACACGGGAGTGCAGGCAGGACTCCTCAGTGGTGCTGGCAGAGGCACGGTTGTGCCCACAATTTACAGCCTGCTCTCTGCCGCCTAATTGCACCATCAGTGCTTGGTGTCGCAGGGCGAGCATGAGGATGGATGAGCCACAGTTACAGGCCTAATGGCCGCAGTAAAGTGTGGTGTCTACAGTGTTAAATAGCCCGGCCCACCCATGCTTGGGGCCACCCTCCAGCTCCACGTTGAGGCTTGGAGCTCAGTGCATCTGGGCTGGGTTTTGAGGGTGGTTTGAGAAGGGGCTCCCCAACCTGCTCTGTCCCCTGCATCTCCTCCCCAGCCTGGGCAGTGGAGCTCTGCGTCGGAAATATGGGCCAGGTGCTGGTCCTTTTCTCCTGCTCTCCCTGGGTCTCTGAGCCAACTGGCAGCTCCCAAAGGATAGGACCTGTGTCCTTACCAACAGACTAGGGCTTCCAAGGCAAGAGCTATGTCTGCCCCATAAGACTGGGAGACTCCCACAGGGCAGGGCTTTATACCTGTCATCCTATTGGGGGTGCCCCCAGGAGAGAGCTGTATCTCCCTCATCAGACTTAGGGCTCCCTGAAGACGGGGCATATTCCTCCTCCATCAGACTGGGATTTCTCTGACAGGATGCGTTCTGTCTCCCCACCAGAGTCCCTGCAGGGGAGGGCTCCATTCTTTGGTTCTTTACCCCTTCAAACCTCAGCTTCCCCATCTGTAAAATAGACTCTCAACACCCTTCTGCAGGGTCTCTCTTTTTTTTTTCAGAGGGGGATTCATCCTTGCTCCTCAAAGCATGGTCTGCAGACTAGCAGCGTCTGAGTTATCTGGGAGCTTGTTAGAAACACAGAATCTGGGGGCCGGCTCGGTGGCGCAGTGATTAAGTTCGCATGTTCTGCTTCTCAGCGGCCTGGGGTTTGCTGGTTCAGATCCCAGGTGCAGACACAGCACCGCTTGGCAATAGCCATGCTGTGGTAGGTGTCCCACGTATAAAGTAGAGGAAGATGGTCATGGATGTTAGCTCAAGGCCAATCTTCCTCAGCAAAAAGAGGAGGATTGGCAGTAGTTAGCTCAGGGCTAATCTTCCTCAAAAAAAAAAAAAAAAAAAAACCAAAAAAACCCCCCACAGAATCTCATGCCCCAGCTCAGACCCACCGAATCAGGATCTGAGGTTAACAAAATCCCAGGTGGCTGCTGTGCACACTGAAGTTTGAGAGGGGCTGCTGTACAAAGCACCTGAGACAGTGCCTGGCTACAGTGGGCCTCAATACGTTTTGTTTCTGCCCTGTCCTCCTGTTTGGTTTTCAGCGTCAGTGTAGAAACATTGTAGCTGTCATGAGTGGGTGGAGATGGGGAACCAGTTCCAAGGGCTAGTACACACAGGAGGTGCTCAATAAATACTTTTTGAATGCAAGAAGGGGTCATTGCATCTGAGCTCTGTTGCATCCGCCCTGTTCACTGGACTTTGCCCTGTATCTTTTTCTCTCCAGATTTCCCCCTCCCGCCAAGGTTAAAATCTAAGAGCCAGCAAAACTTCCGTGTCACACTGGATGGTGCCGCTCAGGCCACGTCCCTTGGGGATCTGGCAGAGAAAGGGTAGTGGACAGGCACGGTGCTGCCCCCAGAAAAGAGACTCTGAACCCCTGGACACAGGCTCAGTCCACTCCAGTGGGAATCCGAGGCCTGGTACCCGTCCCCCTGTGAGGACTTGCTGTGCAGCCCAGGGTAGGTGGCTCTTCCTCTGTGGGGAAAGAGAGACTAGCCCCTGTAACATACACGGGCTCAGAGGATGTGCCTCCTGACCTCACGCTCAGTTCAAGAGACCCCTTGGCAGGGCCCCTGAGGAGGGAATGCCAGTCTCTGCTGGAGCCTTCCCCGTGCTGAGAGTTCCCACCTCACAGGGCAGCCTCTCCATGCGTGGACCCCACCGCTCTCCTGGTTACCAGGTGCCGAATGACATCCTCCCTGAATTTCTGCTCAATTTGCCTCAACAAACAAAATCAAGGCAGGAGGCTAGACTCTGAGAAGATGAGATATTGTCCCTGCTTTCAGGGAGTATTCAGGGGAGATGGGCAGGATAGACTCCTCGAACACGGGGCAGAATGTGATTGTGAGTTTGATGGAGGTCAATGGTCTGGGAACGCAGAGGAAGGACACCGTTACTGTTGTGGGTGTTGGAGGAAATCAGGGAAGCTGCATGGAGGAGGCGGGTATTTGAATTGGGCTTTGAAGACTGGGTAGGATTTCAGGGGATGTGTTGACTGTCCTTCGCTGTCTCTCAGATCCACCCCTCCTCACCATGCTCTCTGCCCCTGCCTGGTTCCAGCCTCGGCCCCTCTCACCTGGACGAGGCCAGCGGCCCCTTCATACTTGCTCATCGCTCTGTCTCTCGCCCCCTCTAGCCATCCTTCATTCGGCTGCCAGAGCAGGTGTTTGCTTGCAGCTGTCAGAGACCTGTTGCATCCCCCTTGGCCCCAGGAGACCCTGAGTTTCCATGTCTTGCCACTACTCCCCACTCTTCACAGCCCAGCAATCACAAACTGCTCCAAGCTCCCCAGATGGCTGTGTTCTTTATGACTCTGAGCCATTGCACATGGTATTCCTTTGCTTAAAAACCCTTCCCCCAGCCTTGTTATCCACCTGCTAAACTTCTCTTTATCCTTCAGGGCCCAAGCCTTGGCTGCAGGCACCCTTTGTAGTTCTCTCTCTCTACCATCACACCTGCCATGCTATATTTAAATTGCTTTTTGGTGAGGTGGTCTTCGCCTGTTATATCAGGCAAGGGCTTGTTAATCTCATCTTATTCAGTGTCTTATTAGTCGTGACAACAGTAGGTGCTTAATGCATGTTGAAGGAATGATGACTGAGTTACTAAGTGGCATTCCAGGCAGAGAACACAGCCTGGGCAAAGGCGTGGAGGAGGGATAGCACAGTGAGTTGCTTACTGTGGCTGGAGTGGAAGGGGAGGAAGGTGCGGTGCAGGTGGAGGCTGCAGACCTCTGGGTCCTTATCCTACCCTCTGGGGAGGGAACTTCAAGCCCGGGGTCCTGGGCTGGAATGGGTGGGAGGGGCTCGGAGCCTGCCCAGGATCTGCCAGCCTCCTTGAGCTTTCCTTTCCTCATTGAGATTTCTCCCCAGAGACAAGGGGGGAGAGGAGATGACTTAGGGACGGCAGCTCGCAGATGCATCCTTATCCAGCAGGGCGCCCGCCGGCTGCCCGTATATCAGGGGCCATGTCGTCTTGTTTCTCACTGGGAAGGGAAGTGGGGGAGATAATTGTGTCTCCTTGGGAAGAAATACGGGCGCAGATAGCAGCATCTTTCTTTCAGCTTTGGGAGGAGGGATGTGTCTACTCAGCATCCTTCTCCGGAGTGGTGGGTAGGGAAGAGTGTTTAACCCTTTCTTCTTAAATATCTGCTGCAAAGTCAATTTCCAAAGGTGAATGATGCCTAAGGAATTTGGATCATTCACAGAGGTTGGTTGGGGTAGAGTTCTCGGGGCTAGGAGGGCAGGGAACAGGTGAGGGAACCAAGGGGTTCGAGGGGGCAGTTGGCAACTGGGAGCTAGTATCAAGTTAGAGAGGGGCCATGGTGTCCATTTTAGTCTTTCCTGTCTATCCCAACATCTGTCTAAATTCTCCTGTTTCACCCAGCCTGGGGCATCTCCCGGCATCTCCTTCCTGTTTTGCCCATGGGGAACCTGATCCCTGGTCCAAGGCCAGAGGCAGGCTCAGCAGGTAGAGGAGGGACTCTTGCTCCGGACCATGCAGCCAGCCCTCTCCATCACTCTACTGACTTGATTTCCAAATGAGCTTAATCATGCCATCCTCCTTCACGGCCCCAATCTGCAGTTTCCACTAATTAATGATTGCAAATTGCTAAGTAACAAACCACTGATGGTGCTGCTATTATTAACGGCTGGGAGTGGACGCGGATCAGAGCGTGGGGGAGAAGGGTCATTAGCCTTGTGTTGAGGGAATGTGTGCTGGGGACAGGGCTGATCGTCCATGGGGAAGGCATGACAACCCCCGGGTCCTATCTGTCCCTCACCAGCTTGGGCGGTAGGAAGGCCTGGGGCTAAATGACACACCCCCAGCAGTGGCCCCGTGATCCTGGCTATCATAGTTGGGGACTAAGGGAGGTGGTGGTCAAAGCCATCCTAGAAATGGCAGACTGGGAGATTGCCTAGGGTCTGGCCAGGTGGAACAGTGAAGTGATCCAGCAAGATAGCTAGTGAGGGACGGGGGGAAGAAAGCTGGGCCACCGCACATGCTGAGAACAGAGTCCAGGTGCTCAGAGCTGGTCCAGCCATTCATGACCCATCCACAGAGGCAGCTTGCAATACCTGCGTAACGGGGACATGACTCTAGGGCTCCTGGAGGCTGAGGGGATGGAATAGTTTATTCTGTCTGGATGTTGCTTCGCAACCTCGTTAGGAGCTTCCTGGGTGTAATCGGAAGCTGGCCCCCATACGCAGAGGGCAGGGATAGACCAAAGAAAGAGGCAGGCCACTCCAGATTGCTAAGTGGCAGTTTTAATGAACAAAGGTAACTTACTTACGAGGCTCGTCTTGGGTGGGTGCAAGATGGGTAGTTATTTTGCACCCACTTGCCAAATCTTAAAAGTTTATATATAGAGGCCTTAACTGGGTTCGGTCACGTACATGGTCCAGATATCTCAACACCACGTTTCTATCTCAAGGCTGCGTCCCTGCGCAGCTTCTAATGTGAGGCAGGCAAGAGGAGCTCCCACTCCAAGGACAGGGAACGGGGTGGGGAGCCTCCAACTGCCCGGGTCCTGGCTCGAGGGTCAAACCGGTGGGCCCATCTTCTTGACGACCTTCTCCAACACCGGGAGAAGCTTGGAAGTCTCACGGAGAAGGCACTATTTGAGGAGGAACTTCCGAGAGCGGGCAAGACCTGACTGATGGCGAATGAGGGAAGGACAATTCAGGCGTTTCAGCAGAGTGAACACGAGCACATCCAACATAGCGGGGGGTGTGTGTGCAAGTGCTCGAATGCGTGTGTGGGACAACTGAGGAGCGAGGCGCGAGCAGGTGAGCTGGGGGAAGTGGGCCGCAGCCAGCTTGGAGCTGCAGCCTGTTGGGGGATGGGGTGGAGTGTCGGCTCTGGAGTCACGCTCGTACAGGTCTGAATCCCAGCTCTGCCACTTAGCGACTCTGCACTGGGCGTGCTGCTTCACTGCCCTGAGCCTCATTCTCCTCAGGGGGGACCACAGCAGCACCCACCTTACAGGAAAAGCTGCTGTGAGGATCAAATGAATGAGGACATCAAAGCACTCAGAACAGTGCCTGTCGCAGAGAGAGCGCTCCGCGGATGCTGGTCCTTCCTGTTCTGTGTTCTGTAAGATGTAGCAGCATTGCCAGGTTTTCCAAGAGAGGAAGATGTGGTAAGAGGGACTGGGGACAGAGTGTGCAGCAGGACATCCAGAAATGGGTGTTTGGGGTTTTCACAATGACTGGAGGCCTCTCCAGGAGGGAGCCAGGAGTGCAGAGTATCTTGGGATGCGCAGGATATCCCAACCCAGGAAGAACCACGTCCCCCTATGTGCCAGTGGTGACCATGTGGGAAATCAGCTTGGATGGCCAGCCCTGGCTCGGGGTGCGGCTGGCTTGGGGATGATGGAGGTCGGCTTCAGCCCGTGGTACACGTGAGCATGTGCTGCGCTGGCTGTCTAGCAACACAAACCCGCCCATGTCACTCCTGCTTTCTTCTTTTCCTCCTCTCTCCCTCGCTCTCTCCCTTCCTTTCTTCCTCTCTTTTTTTCTGCCCAATACTGTCAAATTCTGGGGATGAAATGGTTAACAGGTAGCATCTCATGATGCTTCAAGTTGAGATGGAGAGAGCAAGACAAATGGGATCTGATGGGGAAGTACAGGATGGGAAAATTTAGAAGGGCATCTAACCCAGTTCTGGGCTCTGTGTTCAGACCTTTGGACTGCAAAGAGCAGACACGTTCACTCGAGTTTCTTCAACAAATGGAACTTACTGTAAGGCTACAATTACAGGGCTGACAGGAATCCCATGGGAAGTACAGGATTCAGACGTCACAGTCATTGGATCCAGGAAAAAAATTCAGGGTCCAAGGCAATGGTTGGATCTGGTTTTCTTGTTCCCCCTGCAGCATCGAGTGTTACTGGGTGTCCGTCTACCGAGACATCACGAAGATGGCTCAGCTGTGCCCACGTGGTGGCTTCTCTCTGCTTCTCCTGTTATCAACAGCTTCCTTCTCCTTCTCTCAACATCTGAATGCCTCCAAGTTTTTACTTACTCATAACTTTAAGTCCCTCCTGGTCCCCAGCAGCCTTGTGGCCTTCTCGACTTTATGTATTTTCCAATTCGGATCCTGCAAAGAGAATCTGGCTAGCCCAGCCCAGTCCTTTTAGGGAAGGGCCTTCTCAGGTCAGCCACCTCCGAGGAGCCCACATTTTGTCCATTCGGCTGTGACCTGGCCACATGGCACGTGCTGCCCCAGCCCAGTGGGCTTCATTGGTTTGTCCGAGATACTGGGCCTTGTGTTTCACATCCACCCACCTTCTTCCTAAGCAGTCAGTCCCAAAGCAGCCTCACAGGATCCTACAACCACACACATGGTGGTGAGCGCTTTCCGCTCTTTCCAGGAATGATGGCCGCCCAAGTGTAAGCGTAACCAGAAGTGAGTTCAGGTGGCCGTTTACAGAGCTCCCCTTGGAAAGGTTCTTTTCCCTACAACTCGTCTAATGCCTGCTGTCCCTGATGGTGGAACTCTGGATGGTTATTCTTGCCATGTTTAGCCTTCATTCAACTGCCACAAAGGCCTGAAGAAGTTGGACGTAGCATGATGTCCCCAGGACCCTGCGTATCCCTGGTGGGGCTGTTTCCTTTCCTGGAATGTGGTCTGGTGGGAAATACAAGCGTTGGGATCAAGTGGTGGCTCCATCCTTTACCGGCGTGACCTTGCATAAGTCGAATAGCCTTCCTGAGTCTCAGTTTCTCCATCTATAAAACAGAGATCACAGTACTGACATCACAGGTTACTCTGCGGGACCGGTTCACAGGGCTGCTCCATAGGTCGTTGCTCCCTCCCCTGCTTAAGGCCGTGGGTCCTCATCGGTTTGACACGGAGGTGGTGGTGGCTTTGGAGGTGGTGGATCCTGTGATCCCACCAGACTCACAGCCATGAATTTTGGGCTGATGAAGCTGGGAGGAAGGAGCTGAGGGGGCTGCAGGGGCTGGGTCTCTCTGCCTCAGAGCTTCCCGCAGTCCTTTCCTCTCTTCTTTTGTGTTCCTTCCTCAGCTCAACCAAATGCCCGGCAACCACTCCTCCAGTTCCGCTGCAGATGCGGTGCCTCTGCTCAGCTCTGCAGCCTGCATATCTCTGCTCACACCAGCTCCCTCTGCACAGACGGATTTTCAAAATTCCTCCTGGGCCTGGAACCAACCACGCTTCTAATTTTCCCCAAATGCACTCCCACAAAGCTTCATCTTCACCGTCTCCTCCCCAGTTTCTCTGTCTCTCTTTCTCCTCGTTTCTCTGTGGGTTTTCCTCTACTTCTCTCTTACCTCTGGTTCTATTTCTGTCAGGATTCATGGCTGAGATGCTTCCATGGTGCCTATTCTCACTTCTGTTAAAGTCTCTAGGAGATGGCTAGACATCTGGAAGAGCTTCCTGACATCACGCGTCACTAAAGCATCTTGTTGAGCATCCTTCTGAAAAGATGGTTTGAAGGAGACAGATGCTGACCTGCACACATGTCTCCAGGGGAGCTGGGGGTGAAGGCATGGAGGGGGGCTGAGCGGGATTTAGGACTCTGCTTGGCAGATTTGAAGGCAATATCATTCCCCAACTGTAATTCTCTGTTACTGTTGGGTAACTTAAAAATCTTTAAAGATTTTTGGACACTAAATAACTCTCAGGGGAAAAACCCAGCCCAATTGAACCATAAGCCACTTCCCTCTCTTCCATCTCCTCAGCCTTTGTCAACACACACACTTGTTTTGTTTGGGTGTAGCCAACGTGCAGAGACGCTTTCTGCTTTTTCCATTTAACAGTATTTTACATGAGCGTTCCTACTGTATCCACTTAGTCTACAGAGCTGTCATTTTTAACACCCACTGCACATTAATATGACTGCCCTTTGCTTACTGCTATTGTTAGGCATTTGGGTGCCAGCCAGATTTCCAATCCTACAAGCAGTGTTGCCATGAACATCTTTGTCAAACGACTTCCTCTCCCCTTTCCTTTGGATTATTTCCCAAGGATGGATTCCCACAGGAGAACCACCAGGCCAGGGGGCACAAAGGGTTTTGCAGCTCCTGTTCCACATCATTGCTTTTCCCGAGGACAGACTGGGGTTGAGGCACTATTAGCAGTGCGCACAGAAATGGAATCGTGTGGTGGGGACGAGGACTTCTGTTTCTTGAGATTGGCGTCTGCCCCCAACTTGCTGTGTGACCCTGGGCAAGTCTGTTCCCCTCTCTGGACCTAGGTTTTCTTGTCTGTGAAATGAAGGAACTGGGCAAGATGAGCTGTGATGACGGACACACCAGGCCCCTCCACCACAGGCTGGTTTGACTGGGGGTTCAACCAACACGGGTCTCAGACTCATCGGGATTCACTGCCTTTCCTCAGCAGGGAAGACAATGCCTGGACAGTTTGCTTGTGTCTTGGATGGACAGCGTTGGGAGTCTGTGTGTGGGACGGGGGTGGTGCTGGGTGTGCGGAGGTGCAGCATGGGGAGGCTGTGCCGTGGTTGCCTGGGGCCCAGCTGTCAGGCTGTGTGAACTGCTTACACTCAGCATCTGTGGTTGCCATGCATGCCGTGCTGGTCATTCAGTCTTTCGAGTTTCAACCCTGAGCATGTGCGAAATATTTGGGAGTCAGATAGAACTGGGTTTGAATCCAACCCTGACACTCACTGGCTTTGTGGGATTTGAGCAGACGACTTAATGTCTTGGAACCTCCGTTTCCGCATCCGTAAATGAGAATAAAAATCCCCACCTTATATGGTTGTCCCAGACAGTTAAATGAGATAATGCACGTAAAATGCTGTGACAGTGCCTGGCCCACTGGAGCACTCATATTAGGGATATTGTCCGAGACCCTGGTGCCCTCCCAGCCTGGTGTGCTGCTCTGCCACCCAAGTCATTGCTGCTGCCTCTCCTCTGAGGAGGGCAGATTGCGCAGGGTCCTCCAAGGTGCCTGGGAAGGGCCTTAGCTTCTCGGGGGTGGCCCAATTCTGGCCTTTTCTGGATTCTGTTCATCATGGTCCTAGCTGGGCTGACCCTGCTTGCCCTCCTACCAGCCTCCCTTCCCTCTGCACTCCCCGGCCCCTCGCAGAGCCCCCCAGCCCCTGGGCAGCTGGAGGAGGCGCCCAGGCAGCATGAAGGCAGCCTGTGCTGGATTCTCCCCCGTCTCCAACTCCCATTCCAGCCCTGGGTCTGTCTTCCATTCGTGCCTCCTCCTTGTCCTGGAGCCTTTCCCACAACTTCTAGCTTTCGGAACTGGAATCCCTTGGAACTCTCCCCAGACTCCTGGAGAGCCCTGAGCGCGTCCTCAGAGCCAGGCCCCTGCCACTTGTCACTCGCCCTACGTCCCACCATGGCCACAGGCCTGCAGCCGGGCTCTGCAGGGTCCGGGGCCTGGGCTTTCCCCTCCGTCCATCCCCGTCTGCAGATTTTCCCAGGATGCTTGCCCTGACAGCGCCTCTCACCCTCCTTTCCCCTGCCTTGGGATTGTCTGCCTGGGGAGAGAAACCCATGGGAGAGCCTCCCAGGGGCAGGCCACCCACTGGCAGATCAGGCCAGGGCCCCAGGCTGAGAAGCTTTCAGGCCTGTGGGCTTGACAAGGCTGATAGTCTCCCTCTGGACAGTAAACCACGGAAGGTGCTGGGGACGGTGAGTGGGGAGGAGCAGGGGGGCTTCTGGATCTGGGGTCTGTGGTGCACTTTACCGGGCTCTGTGGCAATTCGCCAACAGCACAGTCCCTCTTATGCTCTTCTAATGCCCACACAGCAGGAACATTTGGTCCCACATATCAGGAACGACGCTAAGTCCACGGATGGACACCCAGGGGAACATGAGGGGCATCATGGCTGCCCTCTTAGACCTCACAGTCTACGATCCAAGCCGTCCCTCTCCTTCCCACGTCTTCACCGTCAAGCCCTCTTTTATTTTCTCCTGCTCGTCTCATAGACTGAACGTTCGGGGAGCAATTCGAGCCCCCTTCCTATTCAGGCACTTGCTGGAGACTGGCTGTGAGCGGGTGGTCTTGGGGCCGCGTGTCCCCCGAGGGCCAGGCTGGGACTAGCAGCCCCAGTGCAGATGCTCAACCCCTGCTGCGTGCCAGGCTCTCTAGGGAGGTGGCAGACCCCAGGGTGCAGGTGGCAGCCCCATGCACGTACAGTGGTCCCCTGGGAGGTTGTCCTCACTCTCCACTGGAGCCTCGGGCCTCCCCTGCCTCCTTGCACACACTTCCTCCTCCATAAACCCGGATAGCTTTGGGGAAGACTCTGCTGTAGTCCCGCCCGGTCCTTTCCGCCCTCCTTGTAGGATTGGTGGCGGACAGGAGCACCGCGGAAAGGCGTCCATGCTGCCGAGCCGCTAAATCCTTGTGTCCTTTTTGGTCTCAGTTTGTCCATCTGTAACATGGGGACAGACGATTCCTGGGCTCTTGGCTCTCCCAGAGGAAGACGCAGACCTGCATCCTGCTGTCAGGATGGCGGTCACTGCACGTCTTCTGTCAGGGACGAGGGGCAGCAGGGCATCTTCACCTGGAGACCTGTGGTTTTCCTGCAGCGAGCCCAGGGCGGGAGATGCCCCTTCCTAAAAAGCGTCTTCCCAAGTCACAGGAACAGTGCAATTAGAAGCCTCTTTGTTCAGAGTGTTAATTAACTTGTTTTCTCCGAGCACACCTTCTTCCAGGTACAACCCATCATCTCTGGGGCGCTGGCAGGGGGAAGGCAATTAGATCCTCGTTACCGCCCAGTTAATTATGGCTTGAAGGCTGCTCGAGGAGGCTGGGAGGAATTCCTCGACAGCACCCACCTAGGGAAGAGGACTGGCCTAGCAGTGGGTGCTGAGCTGAGCTGCGTTTGGGGGACTGGAGAAGAGGTTGAGGAGCCCAGTTCAGGGCGTTGCACAAAGGCAGGTCTGAGCACCTCACTCCCCTGCTCAAGAACCTTCAGTGGCTCCCTAGTCCCTACCAAGTCAAGACCACACTGCCCGCTTGAACATTCAAGGCCATCTATGATCTGGCCTAAACCATCTTTCCAGAGTCATCTTCCATCACAGCTACACATAGTCCATTTCCCAAGTAAACCCAGGACTCAGGCTGCTTGAATGCCCTTTTGCCGTCCTTGCTCACACTATGTCCCCACCTGGGATGCCTTCTCCCTTCCAGCTCTGCCTGCTGGAAAGCTCTCTAGCTTGAGTGGCACGATCCATGATCATCAGCACAAATACCCACTCCTCTCTGGAGCCTTTGCTGAGGGCAAGAGGGGTCTTAGAAAGAGTAAGGGCTTAGGACTTGGATAAACCTGGACTCCAGTAAAACCACCTAGAGCTCCAGTCCCCCCACCACACCCCAGGACTGGCCTCACAGAGAGTGTCTGCCATGTGTCCAGCTGGGGCAGTCTCCTTTGCACCCCGCGATGCTCAGGCTGTGGCCGCCAGCATTTGCCTGTGTGGGAATGACCGCACCCCACTGGGTCATAGGATCTGCTGTTTATGCTAGTCTCCATCCTTTGTCCTCTATGTCCTTCACCTTGGTGGGCTGAGGTGGGCAGCTGCACCCTGGACAGAGCCTCAGAGAGCTTCCAACGCGGTGATTCTCCGTAAAAAGCAGTCACGCCCCCTAGGGGGCATCATCGACCGCCACCATGATTTGAGGGTGCCCCGGCATAGTGGGCTGGACTAAAGATGCTACAAGTCCTGCTAGACGTCACGTAGGTGAAACACCTCATTGCATTTGTCTGAGGTTAGAACTTAACTCCACGTTACTTGTGTTTCCACTGTTTTGGGGCCTGATTTTGTACATATATTATTTCATATGTCATATATAACATCTTCCAGGAATGGAACCACCAAGGAAATCGAAGGAAGATTGGACTTTGTTTTAATGAGCATCTTACCAAGAATGTTTAGCAGCTGGAAAACCACATCATGGATGGCAATGCTGCTCTTGGTGTCTCAGTCCCGAAAAGACGCCGCCAGGTCCCTCAGTGTTCGTAGGTTCCGGGTCCACGATGCGTTCAGGTGTGAGCATTTGGCTCCTTCCTGTGTCTTCATGGGTGGTCATGCTCAAGGATTCACGTACTGAAATACATGTTATTTTATTATAATCTTTTCCCTCACTTATTTATCCTTTATATTACAATTAGGGAACTTAAAATTTCGTATGGAAGTAGGTCTCTATGAATTTCATTTCATTTTGAGAGGGCATTCCAAGATGTTATTAAAAAGGGTGATGATAAATCTGAGATTGGCCCAGCCTAGAAAAATTCCAGGTCAGGCGCATCCCGGCTTGGTCGGGTCCAGGGACCAGGTGGCAGTCCCGGGGGCTGCTGGGGGCCGTGTTGTTGCCTCGGGTCTCCACCTCCCTCAGCCCCTGCACCTCCACCGCTCTGTGTGCGTGGGGGGGGGGGGTGAGGAGGGGGACATGACTGTCATGTGTGGACTTCTCGAGTGTCTGCTGGAAGGCGAGCCGGGCTGACTGTGCTCCTGAGTGGCAGGAGTGTGTCTGTGCAGGTACAGAAGGCCCGCCCCCACGGTGCACCTGCTTCTGGGGGTATATGTGGGAGCCAGGCTGTCAGCAGCTGTCAGCCGCTCCCACCCGTAGCCTTCAGTCTTTCAAACAAGGGGGAAACATTTGTTCAGCTTCACGGGGAGGCTGCTTCACAGTCTTCCTAGTCTTATCTGGAGATGTGACAGCCATTCCAGCTAAGAGGAGGCCTCCCTCCATGCCCAGCCCTGCTCCCCCCGGGCCACCTGGCCAGGTCTGGTCCATTCCTGTCATCACCTCCCCTTTCCACCCCTCCCAGGGTAAGCCTCTGAGCCAGATCGGGGATCATCAGGGCTCCTGGCTTAAGCTGAGCTAAACCAGGAGGGGCTTCCCCACCCCCACAACATCTGGACTTGGGGCAGCTCCTTTCTCTTGCTGGGCCTTAGTTTCCCCACCTGCACAATCCAGGTCTTCCTCCCACACTCGCATTTCTCTAGTCTACAATTTTTTTCTTCCATCTCAACTCTTCCTCCCACATCCTTCGCCCCTATCTTAAGCTCTCAGATTGGGCTCCCTGCAGAGTTCAGAGTGAAATAATTACAGTTAATAAAGGGCTTCCTAGGCCTGTTGCTTCTTCTCCCACCCCAGGCCGGACCCACCCTGCCGGTCCTTCTCCCGGCTCTGTCTGTTTCTGCAGTGGGAGGGGACTCCTGAGGGAAGCTAATGTCCCAGAACAGCAGGGCCCGCCTTTCTCCCGAGTGCAGGGCCCTCGCTGCCCCACGGGTGATTAGCTGCTGGCTCTGGGTGGTGGTGCTGGGGGACGTGGGAGGTGCTGGCAGCCTCATCAGTTACCAGTTTTCAGTCTCCAAACAGTGAGGTGTCTGTCTTGGCACTTGGGAGAGCAGGGAGCTGGAGCCCTGCTGGGAGCATGAGTATGTGTGTGCATGCGTGCATGGTGTGGGGTGTGTGTGTGTGTGTGTGTGTGTGTGTGTGTGTGTGTGTTTGTCTATTCAGGGATAGCTATGGGATGACAGGGATTTATGAAATCACTTATGGATGGTGATCTGGAGCTCCTTCTCTGGCCTGGGCCTGGACTGGGTTGGGGTCTTGCCCTGTGGCCCCTCATCCTGGGGGTGGGGATCAGCCAAGGCAGGGGTCCCTGAGGGACGCCTTCTCCTCTGCCCAGTGCTCCGGGGCCTGGGTCTGCCAGTTGGAGCAGGTCCTCTGTGTCTGTAGCCTGGCAGCCTTATCCTAAGCAGCTGATCTCCCCACTCAGCCCCTCCGTCTCTGGAGAGTGCTGAGTCCTGCTCTGCTGCTGGGGCCGCTGGGGCCTGGGGCTGGTGGTTTGGGGGTGATAGAGAGGTTAGAGATGATTGAGTCCATGGTAGGTCCCTAGGGGCTGGTGCTTAAGGCTGTGAGAAGCTGAAGCCCTGGTCCCCTTTGCAATCTCCATGTATTTCAGTCTGAAACAGCCTCTCCCTGTCCCCCTCTCAGGATGACGGGAGAGCATCCCAGAGGCTGAGAGGTCCTTTTGTCTAACTGTTGGGCATATTGAATGGCACATGCTTCCACTAAAAAGTTATTTGTTGTCTGCTGGAAATTCCAATTTAACTGGGCATCCTGTGTTTTTATTTCCTAAACCTGACAAACCTCTAAGGCCACCTGGTCCATTGAAAATGGGCTCACTGGGGTGACACGCTGTGCCCTCGAGTGTGGCCAGGTGCGCTCCCGAGCTTCCTCATGTGTGAATGGGCCCAATGACCAGATGGGAGGGTGAAGAAGACCACGATTTTACGACTTGGGTTGCACAGGCTCCCAGCCTCCTCTCCTGCTCCTGGTGCATCCCATAAACTCTGAGAAAGTCGGGCTGAAGAGGCTTCAAAGGTCACGCAGCTCGCTGCTTCCCGAGCCTGGCTGATCCCCGTTCTCAGAAGGATTGATTCCCCAAGCCGAGGCTCAGGCATCTGTGTGGTCGACAAGCTGTGAGGTGACTCAAGGGCTTAGCTGGGACAGGGAAGGGCAGATTCCGGACAGGGAAGGGCAGATTCGGTCCAGCGTCTCCAGCGCACCGAGGACGACAGGGAGGCAAGGCCACACCAGGAGCTACGGTCAAGCCAGCCACCAAACCCAGCTCTCCCGCTTCCAGGGTGAACTTACAAAGCCTTGTTCCCACACCTCCATGCTGGGGCAGGGTGAGCCGCGGGGAGAGGTGACATGCAGAACAGAGCACGGGAGGGCCTGGTCATGGTAACAGGGCTGCTCAGCGTCCTCCCAGGCTTTTTTGCTTGCAGTAGGGCCAGGTGGAGTCATTCGTGTTGTGGGAAGACGAGGCGTCTGGGTCTGTGAGGCCAGGGCTGTGCACAAAGCTCACGGCCTTCATCTCACTATTGCCCCACCTCCTCCCAGCCTGGACGTGCTGCCCCCGCGAGACCTCACCCCACCGCCTGGCTCCCACCACCAAGTCTTGTTCTTACCGTTACCCTCCTTCTTCCTTCCAGGCCCCTTTTCGTCTTTAAATCCTGGACATAGCGTGTCGGAGCTCAACCATGCATCCTCAGTGCCTAGTGCATTGCATGCAGTAGGTGTTCAATAAGTGGCTGCTGAATGGTTGGATGGCTGGGTGAAAGGACACTGGATACAGAGTCAGGAGAGCTGCATTCTTGCTTCGGCTTGACCACTCACTGAGTGTGTCTTAGGGCAGATCACTTAACATCTCTGGGCCTCATTGTCTGCTCCCCAGAGCTGTCAGCCAGATTAAATGAGATAACACTTGTTATTCCCTTATTAATGTGGTCTCCTTGGCCCTAAATCTGCAGGCCATTCTCTTCCTCTCCCCTAACTGCACATAACCACAGGAGAACTTGTGGTCACAAGCTGTGTGTGCCTCGTCTTCCAAAAAGGCAAGGTCCAGGGCTGGCCTGGTGGCATAGTGGTTAAGTTTGTGTGCTCTGCTTCGGTGGCCTGGGGTTCATGGGTTTGGATCCCAGGTCTTGACCTATGCACCACTCATCAGCCATGCTGTGGTGGCATCCCACATACAAAATAGAGGAAGATTGGCACAGATGTTATCTCAGGGCCAATCTTCTTCACCAAAAAAAAAAAAAAAAAGTGAGAGAGAGAGAGAGCAAGGTCCAGAGACTCTGCCGCTCATCCCCACTGACCACTTGTCCACCAAAGTCCCTGATCTGTGCCTCCAGCCCTGCCTTCTCTCCTAAGCCGTCTGAGGCCCATCCATCCATCCTCTGGAACTCAGCACGGCAGGACCCAACTTCCCCAAACCTGCTCTCCACCCCTCTGTGCTCCTTTTCCTCAAAGAACGGCCCCACCATCCTCCCAGAGGCCCCATCAGAACCCAGAGGTCAAATTTCCCACTCAGTCTTTGGCACACGCAGTCCCCAAGTCCTGTCGACCTCACTTCGTCATCTCCTGTCCACCCCCCTGGCACGGCTCTACTCCATCTCCCAGGCCTGGGCTGCAGCCTCTTGTCTCCAGGATCAGCCCCTCTGGCCTCACTCCTGGAATGCACATCTGATTCCATCACTTCCTCATCTGGAATCCTTCAGTGTCTCCCTATGCTCCTCAGGGCCAGGTCCAAAGCTTTTCAGTGTGGCTTCGTTCAATCCGACGTGTTCTGGCCTGTGCCCATCACTCCAGCCTCAGGTTTCAACACCCCACCCACTTCAGACTCCTGACTCCACCACTGTTCTGAATGGACTGCCTGCAGTGTCACGAATTCGCTGTCCACCTTCCCACCGCTGGACCTTTGCACGTGCTGTTCCCTGCCTCTTTTCCTGGCTAACCTCGATTCAAACATCGGGTTGCTGATTTCTGGAAGCTTTCCCTGACTACCTTAAGATCCCCACCCCAAGGCTCAATTAGGTGCTCCTTCTGTATGATTCTACACCACCACGTTCTTACCATGATCTGTCACATCGTATCTTACCAACACTTATCATATTGTGCTGTCAAGTCCCTGTATCTTTCTCAGCAAACTGTGGGTTCCTTGAAGAGCCTGTGCCTGGCTCGTCTTTGTTTCCTGAGTGTCCAGCGCTGTGCCAGACCCAGGAGGCGGGGGCAGTAGGGCACAGTGGTTAGGAATGCAGACTTGCGCCCAGCGCCAGCCAGTACAGTAGCCACGTGTGGCCACCGGGCACTTGCAGTACTGAGAGTCCACACTGAGAAGTGCTGAGAGTGTAAAATACACACTGGGTTTCGAAAGCTTAGTATGAAAACAAGAATGTGAAGTATCTCATTCATACTTTTTTTATATTGATTATGTGTTGAAACAATATTTTGGATATATTGGCTTAAGTAAAATATCTTATGAAAATTAAACTCACCTATTTATTTTTACTTTCTAGCATGAGCTTCTTAGAAAATTTAAAATTACACACACAGCTCATGTTACACGACAGCACTGCCCTGAGCGAGACCCCCTGGGTTCAGATCCCGCTCCGATACTCACTGGCCGTGTAGCTTTGGGCAAGATGCTTTGATAGTCTGTGCCTCAGTTTTCACATCTGAAAAATGAGAATGGTATTAGAATCCTCTGCACAGGGTTGTTATAAATATTAAATGAGTTAACTTGCACTTTTCAGATAGGAAGTCTAATACAAATATTAACCAACATTCTGATTAGTTACTCAATTAATATTTGTTGGATAAAGCATTGAGTTCCTGAATCCTAACCTCGTTTTCTCCAGCCCATCCCTGCAGCTACCACTTATCTGTCATTCAACATTTATTCAGCAAATATTTATTGAGAAACTACAATGAGTCAGGTCTGTGATCTACACTGCAGGCAAAGAGGAACATTTAATCGATCAATTAATTAATTCAGTGAATCTTCGTGGGGCATATCTTTTGTTGCAGGTGGTGGCTGGGCTCTGGGACACACAGAGGCCACGCACTGCCCTCCGGGATTCTCAGGCGCACAGGAGAGACAGATCTTAACAAGGTCATGGCCGGCACTGCGGGCTGTGTTCTGGGACAGTGGGTGCACGGGGTGATGGAGACAAGAAAGATGGACCAAACCCAGTCTGAGAGAGGAGGAGGGCCTCGGAAATGCTGCCTGGAGGGGGCGAATGATGCATGAGCAGGGTCTGGCCAGGCAGAGGGAGGCCACGCCTGGGAGAGGAGAGACATTTCCTCCATCATCCATCAGACGCTGAACAGAGAGAAGCAGGGTCACAAAACTTAACCCAAACGCGCAGCCACATCAATATCAGTCGAGGCGGCTGTTTGTTCCTAAGTGGACAAGCCAGCTGGTTGATTGAATTTTTCACTCATCATTAGGATGTTGAACAGAATCTGGAAAACACAGCCCTCTAGCCAGGAGCCTTGGCATCCCTGGGCTCTAGCTCAGGTCCCCAGAGGACAGCACCCCTCTAGCCCCCCACACCCTGGAGCCAGCCTCCTCTGCTGTTTAGTGCACAGCTGGTAAGTTAAAAGCAGTTTAGCGATAATTCCACCTCCGCACTGAAGACTTCCAGCGACTGTTAATGAATTTAAATGCTGGGGATTTTCTCTGATGCCTCATTGCATATGCTCCTCACATTAAGATGCTAATGAGGGATCTGTTGGACGAAGGCGCTGGAGCTGGACCAGGGATGGTGGCCGCTGGGTGGGGTTGCCGGCTGGTCAGGCCTTTCCTTATTTCCTATCGGTGGCGCTTAATCAATGAACTCTCCAGACAGGTTAACTGGCCTGGGCCTCCGTGGGGACCGAGATTCAGTCAGCAGGGGCTGGTCACGCCGCCTCAGAGGCCTTCTCTTTGAGCCAGAAGGTCACTGGGCACAGGCCTTATCACCCAACAGAGGAGTTGCTGTAAGACTCGAAGGCCTGGGACCGCCTCCAAGAGGCTGCGCCTTCCTCAGGGACTGAGACGGCCAGTGGGGAAGGCTCGGACCACACATCCACGTTCTGGGGGAGGGCTCCCATCTCTAAGGAAGCCCTGATTTTCATCTGCTCCGTCACTTGGGCTGGAGGTGGCATGGGAGGTGGAAGGGGTGGGTGGAGGAGGACAGGGAGAGGTAGAGAGGAGGCTTTTTCCCTGGCGCTGAGTGGCAGAGGTGCTCCGAGGCCGGGGGAGGCCAGGATGATGCTCGGTGCTCCCCCGCGGGGCAGCATGAGAGGGAGTTGGCCCCCCATCCCCACGAGGATGGGAGGAAGGAACCTGGGTCTCCTTGGTCAGAAACCAAAAGGAAAAGAAAGAGAGGCAAAGACGAGTGATGTAGAACAACAGAGAGGCCGAGAATGCTGACTTCCGGGCATCATGGGTTCGGATCCCATCCTGTCTCTACCACTTAGGAGCTGTGTGACCTTGGGCATTAAGTGACTTAAGCACTCTGTGCCTCAGTTTCTCCATTTATAAAATGGGCATCATGATAGCACCTGCCTCATTTGTGAAGATGAAATAATCAGTTTTACCTGTCAATTATACCTCAATAAAACCGCAAAAAATAAAAATGAACTGAATTAACATACGTTCAGTGTGCAGCATGCTGGAAGCACTTACACGGTGTCTTAAAATGATCTCTGCTAGTGGCCGACATGGCTGAAGTCCTCCCTGACCGATTTTCAGGGGCCGCTTCCAGAGAAGAGACTGAGAGGAGGGATACAGGGGAGTGGGGGCCCCGCCAGGAGGTGCTGGCGAGGGGCCGCGAGATGCTCCCTGCCCGCTCCCTCCCGCGGACACCGCCAGCTCTCCCAGACGCTGCTTCCCTTGGCTTCCTGCAAATCCTCTGACAATTTTGTAAATTTGCTTAAGGATTAAATTAATAAGCTGCTCTTTCTTGGCTCCCACGGCTGTGCAGACTGGCGCTCCCGTGCTCTGGGAAATGCCTTCGGAGGCAGCGTCTGGAGGAAGTAAAGCCACTTCCGAGCTTGCCTCCTCCTCCGATGGGGCCCAGGATGGACGGGGTCCTTCCTTCCGCATATCTGCTGCTCTTCTCAGGACTGACCCGTGCAGGGGTGATGGAGGGCAGGGAGCCCTCTCGCTGTGGGAGCCTCTGCGAGGGCCTCTCTGCGTGTTTGTCTTCCTCCCTCAGACTGGGTTCTTGACCTCAGAACACTGTCTCCTCCATCAGACTAGGAGCTCCAGCAGAGTGTGGTCTGTGTCTCACTCATCAGACTAGGAGCTCCCTCAGGGTGGGGTCTGTGTCTACCCTGTCAGATTAGGAGCTCCTGCAGGGTGGGGTCTGTGTCTCCCCCGTCAGACTGCACTTCTCAGACGGGTGCCTCCCATGCTGCCTGGCAGGTAGGTTCAAGGCCAAGGACCCCTGCCCGCACCTCGAGATCTTCTGAATGGGGAGGAAAATCAGGGGGCTGAGGAAGGAGGGCCGGCAGGGCTCCCAGACTACCCCTTACATGGCAGCACTGCCAGCGAAATTCCGAAGGTGGGAATGCTCATGGGGCTGAACGTGGGCTGCTCTGTCCATGGCTCCCTTCCTCCACTTTTAGGGCTGGCTGCTCCCAGAGGGAAGACAGGGTGATGTGGTTGGGTGGAATGGGGATAGGAAGGGTCCCCAGGGTGGACAGGAGCCTCCCCCACCATCACAAGACGGCCCCTGTGTGCCAGCCCTAGACCCCAGAATGGAGGGTGTGCTTGGGGAGCAGCAACTTTTATGGCCCCTATGGGCCGCGTCCCCAGTCCCACCAACACCTGGGCTGCCTGTGGTCCTCAGTCTCCCCTCTCCCTCGCCACAGCGCCAGGCCTCTCCCAGCCTGGCTGAGCACCTCCCAGGTGGCCAAAGCGCTGTGAGCCTGGCTGGAATGGAAGGCGCCAGTGATCGGGGATGGAGAAGGAGAAGACCCTCCTCTCTCTGCCGCCAGCCCCAGGTGGAGGCCATGGCTGTGGTCTCCCCTAGGACCAGTCCATCTCTGCTGTCTCCGCTTCCCGCGCCTGCCTCTTGCCACCAGATGGACTTCCTGCGGAGTAATTGGAGCTGGGGAAGTGGCTGCCTCCATCCAGCCGCTGTGCTCTGAGCCTTTGATTAAGGGTCAGCGGGTTAACTAGTTGCCATTCAGCCTGCAGGCGGGGCTGGGGCCTCCGGATCCCTCTCTCCCCCAGCCACCGGCTCTGCCAGGAGAACAGCAAATTAGATGAGGATGTCTGGAGGCTCTGAGAGGGCGGGGGGAGAGAGAGACTGTGGCACAGAGCCCCTCCATTAGTCACCAAGTCTCCCCTGCCCCAACTCTGTCCCTGTACACCAGGGGCACCCCAGCTAGGGCACCCCAGCCACTCCCAGAGAACCTCAAGCTCCCAGAGACTGCACACGACCCAGGTCTAACCTTTCTACAGAAATTCTGCTGGGGAGCATCCAGGCTGTGCTTACATGCTTCCAGGGAAGGGAAACTCACTACCTCTCCATACAGCCCATTCATTCCAGAATAGGACAATTCTGTCTGTTAGAAAGTTCTTTCTTACATCAAACTGAAGTCTGTCTCTTGATACCGTCCACTCCCTGGACTGGTTCTGGCCTTTGGAGACATGCAGAAGGAGACGTGTCTCTTTCCTGTGACTGGCCTTCAAGTATTTTAAGGCAGAACTGTGTCCTCCCTTCTGGAGGGGATCCTCCCTTCTGGAGGGGGTCCTCCCTTCTCTTTGCAGTCTAGACACTTCATCTTGCCTGCTGCCCTCCTCTAGATGCTCCCATGGGCTTTGGAGTCAAAAGGCCTCCATCCCTGCTCTGCCACCTGGCAACTTGGTGCTCTTGGGCGTAGCATTTCACGTCTCTGAGGTCAGATCTGTAAAATGGGGACAGATTGAGTCAGAATGGATGTGAAGCGTCTAGCACAGTGCCTGATGCAGAGTAGGTCTTCAAGACTCAATGGTCCCTTCCTCTCCCTTATCCAGAAGGTGCCCCCCGCCCACTCCCCAGCCTCACGCAGACACACAGCACAACCAGAGAGCCCTTCTTTCCTGCATCCTCCATCCTCCGTGGGCAGAGGAGACAAGCCTGTGTTGTGGTCTAAAAACGGCCCCTGGTGTTCAGAGAAGTTTTCCCTGACATTGAATATCCTCCCGTTGCTGCCGTTGATGTTCGCTTTCTCTGGCCAAGGACTCCTGGAGAGAGTTCTCCGAGGACTGCTGGCCACCTCCTCCCCACCCCCAGCTCCTCCTCCCACCCTGGGGCCGCCACCCCCGGTTGGGTGGGCACCCCGGCACACCACTGCGGCGCTATTTCAAGACTTCCTGTTTCCGGAGGAGATTTTAATTACCCCAGGAGAGACGGCTGAATTACAGACCCCCACGGGCGCGTGGCACACGCTGTTTATGTTCTGCCTTAAGTAATTGTATCTTTGGTGAATTACGCAGTCTTGTGGAAAAATACAAGTTTGGCGGTGGAACGAGAGATGCTGAGGTCTCCCCTGCCTCCCAGCCTGTGTGTCCACGAGCTATGTGCCCAAGGCAGCCCCGGCGGTGGCTTGGCTGGTGCTTGGCTTGGCTTGGCTTGGTTTCCCTTGTTCACTTTGTCGCGCCAGCAGACGTTTATCTGCTCGAGTCATTGCTCAACTCAGCTGATGTCTTGACGTGGACACCCCCACTCCTGGAAACAGACCTCGAGTGGAAGATTATTTAACAGACCCAAATCCCTCCCATCCCTGTACGCATACTGCCTTATGGCTACTCCCATGCATAGAGGAGTCTGTTCTCCACCCGCTGGGTGGCCTGTGACTCACCTTGCCCTAGAGAATGCATTGGAAAGGGTGTTGTTGGTGACCCGTAGCCTAGGCCCCCTGAGGTTTGCAACTCTCTCCTCTGCCCTCTTGGGGTACAGTCCCAAAGGGTCAGCCGGGAAGCCAGTCCTGCTACTGCAGGATGAGAAGCCCCGAGGAGGAGAACGGAGTCTCCCTGCCCGAGAGCCAGCACACCTGCCCGCGATGTGGGGGAGTCAGCTTCAACCTGGCAGCTCAGTGGACCCTCCAGCTGAGTGCAGCCACGTGAGGGAGACTTGGTGACACCTCAGAGGAACCACCCACCAACCCGCAGAATCAGGGGAAATAAGGAATCATTACTGTTTGGAACCATTTTGGGGTGGTTTGTTAGGTAGCGATAGTACCTAAAACAGCATCTGGGCACAAGTAGTGTATTTTGGAGGTGGTCCCAGGGAGCACTGAGGAGCAGGGACGTGAGACAGGGGAGGGGGCTACCAGGGGAGGGGTGTCACTGCAGGTGATCTCTGTGGGCAGCCGGAGCTCAGTCTCCTGGGGACCCTCTGAGACTGTGTCCACTGTGTCTCAGATGGGTCCCATGGAGGAGAAGGAAGGTGAGAAGTTTAGACCCATCCGTGGTGGGTTGTCTCTGGGCTGCTTCTTCCCTGGCACTTTGGGTTTGCCCTGAACATGGGCTGGCACCCCTCTTGGGGCAGAAAATGCTTGCAGGCTGAGGCCCAGGGGGCCATTGACACGTCCGTGTGCAGGTGACCTCTGGGGTTGGCCAAGGGGATCTGGGCAGGGTACGACCACAGATACTTCAGCGATCAGTATTTATCAAGCACCCGTCATGTACCCAGCTCCTTCAAGGTTCTAGGAACACCCCGATGGACTGGACAAGTTTGTCTGGCCTTTGGTGGCTCATAGCTGGGTGAAACAGACAGACCACCTAGAACAAGAATTCTCCACGGGGACAGAGCCATCCCTTAGGGAGAGTTTTGGGAACAAGCGGGGCATTTTTGACAGTCACAGTTACTATAGGGGATGCTCCTGGCACGCAGTGGGAAGGGCCAGGGGTCCCTGAAGTCCTGCAGCACACGAGCTGGTCCTGCGGGACGAAGAAGCACCCGTATCGGGCATGACTTTCAAACATCCTGGCTGACATTCAAGTAGGTGCAAAACCCTGTTGAGAATCATGTGAGTCTGGAACCTAACTCCGTTTCATATGTAAACATAAAGCATTTGTGTCCTAGATTTAATATACACTGAATTTTCCAGGAATACAACGACCGTGTAAATTGAAGGAAGATTGTCCTGTGTTCTGTTGGAAATGTTAACAAGAGTTATTCATCATTGTTTTGGAAAAATCCCATTTCCGATGTGGTATTTGAGTCCCAGACACAACCCCGGCGTGTCAGGCTGCATCTGAGGCCGCGGCCCGGTGATGAGCCGACGTGTGGGTCCCAGGCTCTGACCTCTTCACTATGGTCTTCCAGCGTAGTCGAGCCTGAGTATTTACACATTGAAATACATATTTTAGTATAAATTATCTTCATTGCACTTTTCTTTTAGGTTACAGTTAGGGCATTATGTTGATTTATTTTAAAGGATCTGTCTAGGTAGGTTATACCATCTATGAATTTCATTTCACATTTTGCAAAGTGTTTGTTCCAGGAGCGGGGGGGCCTCTGAGAGGGCCGAGAACAGGTGAGCATTTCAAGCCAACAGCAGCACCACGCAGCGGTGAACCCCGGGCTTTGGGAACCCGAAGGAGGAGAGACTTTGGGTGGCGGGGGCTGTGGGGAGGGTGAGGATCAGGGAAGACTCCACAGGGGAGGTGACATGTCGGTGGGTCCGCAAGGCTGAGTCCACAGAGCTCCTGTTATCCCCAAAATGGTTCTGAAGAGTGGACAGCTCTCATGGAGCTCTCGGTCCTTGTCGGTTGCATGAATAAATATTTATGCTATTTCAAAGATGAGCAAATTGCAAATTGAAGCTCAGAGAGGTTCAATAACTCACCAAAATTGTCCAGCTTGTAAGTCCCTGAGCTTAGCACGTGCTCACTCAGCACACATTTTTGGACCACCTACTGCCTGTTGAGTACATACAGGCCCTGCCAGTCAAGGTGTATTTCCTGAGCATCTGCAAGGTGTTGGTACTGTGGACATAAGAGAGAGTAGGACAGACCTTCTCGTTGTGGAGGACACAGGAAATAAACACGCAAACCAGGGTTTCTCGGCCTTGGCAATACTGACGTTTTGGGCTAGATAATTCTTTGTTGTGGAGAGGCTGCCCTGTGTGTTTTAGGTGTTTAGCATGGAAGGGGGAAGAGGGTTTCCTTCATTATCATCACCACTGTCATCGTCGTCATCATCATCATCATCGTAGTCATCACTTCTGATAGGCACTGCTCTGTACATACACGGACTCATTTCCTCCTCTCAGCCACCCTATGAGGTAGGTGTGGTTATTGTCTCCATTTTACAGATGGGGAAACAGACACAGAAGAAGCAGCAAGAGCAGAGTTCTTGATCTTGGCATGTTGTAGGGGCCCAATGCCGGTCAGCACAGCTGGAGCATAGTACACACGGGAGAGAGGGGTGGGAGAGGTGTGGGGCACGAGGGGGCCAGATCATGCAAGGTCCTGTGGGCCGTGTGTAGGGGCTGCTCTCCTCCTCCTCCAGCAGCTGGGAGCTCTCAGCTGAGTCCCCCTCTGGGAACTGCGGTCTGCTGAAGAGAGCCACCCGGTCCCTTCAGGGTACCACCCCATGCCTCGGGGAAGACAGCCTACAACCACGACAGGCTGGGGCAGGCGTCTAAGGCTTGACCACCATGTATGAGACAACCCTGAAGGGCCATCCCTGCTCCAGAGCTCCCGTGGGATGCTGAGGCCTCTGTCACATCTGCATCGCAGTTCAACGTTTCCCTCCACCCGCCCCACCTCCTTCTCTTTCCCCAAGGGCAGGATCCCGACATCGTGCCCCAGCAAACTTCCACTGCGCTGCTTTCCAGCTCAGGGCCCCCAGGGGAACCTGATCTGCGACATCGTGGTAGGGTATTGGTTTATTCTGGTTGCAACAGGAAGCCATTGGAGTGGTTGAGCAGGGGCCCAGCAGGACCCGATTTTCACTCTGGAGAGTTTGCTCTGATCCCTGTGTGAGCAGCAGGGGTGGCCGCGGGAAAGCGGGGGACAGATGTAATAGTGCAGGTGGGGGCTTGGTGCAGGGCCGCAGCAGCGGAGGCCAGTTTCTGTCTATGCTGAGGAGGTGGAGCCCAAGGACTGTGTGACGGAAGAGGAATCAGGAGTCACTCTGGGCATCTGAGCCCCTGGCGGATGGAGGTGCTCCTCCCGAGATACAGAGGCTTGTGGGGGGAAGGAAGAGTGGGCTTGTAGGGGAAATCAAAGGGGCTTTTTGGACCGGGTGAGTCTGAGATGCCTTAGGTGTTCAAGGGCAGGCGTTGAACGGGCAGCTGGAGACACGAGTGTGCAGGTCAGAGGAAGGGTCAGAGCTGGAGGTGCGAGCTGCAGGTGCTCAGCCAGCGATGAACATGAAGCAATGTGAGCGGATGAGAGCCCTGAGGAGATGGGGCTTATACAAAGCCTAAGGGGCTGGGGCACCCCGAGATTCAGGGCCCAGGCAGAGGAGAGCCCTGGAAAGGAGGCAGAGAAGGGTGGTCCTGAGGCAGGAGGAGGACGAGGTGAGTGTGCTGTCGGGACGGCCGGGAAGCAATAGTTCAAAAGGGAGGGAGCGGTCAGCAGTGAGGAACACTCCTGAGAGACGAAACAAGGTGAGGACAGAGATGCGATGCTGGACTTCTGTTAACTGTGGGCTATGGGTGACCTCGACAACAGCTGTTTCCGTGGGCAGGTGGTGATGAAACCTGATTGGAGGAAATGAAAGAACGGGGGGGGGCAGGGGGGGGGAAGTGAACGTGTGCAACTCTTTGCAGGCTTTTTTCTAAGAAGGCAAGTAAGAGAAATGGGGCAACAGCAGGAGGGGATGCGCGGTCCGTGGAGGCATTTTTAAGGTGCACTGTTTTAAGGCATGTTTGTGTGGTGATGGAATGTTCCGGCAGACCAAGGAAGGATGATGGTGCAGGAGAGAAAGGGGACAATGATAGGAGGAAAGTCCTTGAGCTGGCAAGAGGGGATACAGAGAGCTCCGTGGCAGAGGTTGGCGGTAGACGGTAGCAGGGACTCTGCTTGTGTTATTATGGGAGAGAGGACGGGGTACCTGGGTCGAGATGCAGGTGAGAAAGAGGGAAGACAAGGCGGAGTTTTCCCCGTGAAATAGGAAGCAAGATCATCAGGTGAGAGTAGAGGAATGTGTTAGAGATGAGGAGAGAAGGGAGAGATGACTGTCTCAGATGGTGGACAGGGAGCTTGCCCAGGAACTCGAGTGGAATCGTCCGGTGGTTTTGAGTGCCCATCAGTATGGAGCAGGTTCAGCCATCATGTTTGCCCGATGTCCCTCAATGGCTTTCCGCTGCTAGGTGCCGGCACAAAGTGGGTGGATAGTTGGGTTTCACCAGAGTCAGGGTCTTGCCAGGTAATGTGCCAAAGGCAGAGAAGGACAAAGATGTTGAGGGCCACTGCAGTGGAGTGGCTGGAGTGGGGACCATGGCATCCAGGCTGGGTGAGGGAGTGAGTGTCTGGGTGAGGGTGAGAAGGTGGAAGGTGTCTCAGTAAGGTCAGGGGACCACTAGGATGGGTGTACCAAGTGGGTGTGGTGGGAGGAGAGAGGGATGGTCAGAGTGGTTTACAATAGCGATTTCAGAGGACTTACAGACATGATGACGTGAGGTTGAAAGAATGAGCATATGATGGGGTGAAGGAAAATACTGGCGTTAAAGGAGATCAAGGGACTGAGAGCCCAGCATATTGACTGGACCCCCTTCACAGATGCTGACTAACGACAAGAGCATTGATGGAGAAGACGGCGAGGTGAGTGCTCCCCTCATCCGTAAATGAGGTCTGTGCATGACTGCAATAAGATGGAAGGCAGGCGGTAGGCAGCTGATGCTGTGCCCTTCAAAGAAGTTAAAGCAAGAAGGCAGGGCAATTGCTAGGAAGTGAGACTCCAGAACAAGGAGGTATACACAGTGTGAGAGAAAATCGACGCCACTTGAAAGGGCTGTGGGGGAAGCGGGTTCTCATCTCCTTTGAGCAAGAAGGTGGAGGGAACCTTCAGAGAAAGGTGGAGGACTGGATGCATTTGCTAGTGACTGATGGGGTATCCAGGGGGCTTGGAGGAGGGTCTGGGAGTCTGGGAAGTGGGGGAGATGGGGTCAGGCCAGGGGATGTCAGGACAATATTGGGATAGCCCTGGGGCCAAGCTGGATGATGTGGGAGGTCTGGCTTCAGCTGGTGACAGACTGGATCAGCAGGGGGATGCTGGGTGAGATGGGGATGGGGATGAGACCTAGGGTGGGATTGGTCCTGGAGGCCCAGGGAGCTGTTCTGTCCTGTAACAGGCCTTTGGGAGTCTGGGGCCTGGACAGAGGCCTCCCCGGGGCAGCCCCAGTGGGCTGCGGGAGGGGCTTCCTCGGAGAGCGTGGCAGCTGGGAGCCACAATTCCTTTATCTTCTTGCCTGAACTGAAGGGGTTTTCTCCAAGAACACTGATGCCATGGCAGCCCTTTCAAGGGGAGGTGGCCTTTTCTTTCCCTCACTCTGTACCTCCTGGCCTGGGAGTGGGGTCCTTTCCTCCTTGCTCGAGGGCTTCAGGTTTCCAAGCCCCCTCCCCGCGAGAGAAGGGGCTGCACCAAATTGCTCAACAGCTAGAAGCTGGCTCCCCTTGCAGTGGCCTGCCTGTCCAGCGCTGAGTCACCGAGAGAGGAAGTGGGGTCCCTGCCTGCGAGGAAGGCCCCCAGGGGCCAGGATGGAAGCTGTTCAGGTGCAGGGGCCCCGGTTACCTGAGCCAGCAAGAGAAGGCTCCTTGGAGAGCTGAGGGTGTGGAGTCCAGAGAGGGGACTGGCTGGGCAGACCACTAGGCTCTTGGTGACAAGGATGGGGAGGAGCAAGGGCCAGAACAGGTGACCCTGACATCAGCCACACGGTTCACTCACTGATCTGCAGGTAGTGGGGAGTCATGAGAGTGAAATGGGGATCACATGGTCAGATTCGTGTTCTAGAAGGTTCATCCCAGCGGCAGTGCGTGGATGAAGGAGCAGGTGTGGGTGGGGGAAGGGGACAGCCCAGCCTGGAGGGAGGGTGCCAGTTCGAAGACTGAACTCAGAGCTGGGAGCGAAGCTTTCAGCTCCCAGCCCAGGGGGCTTTCCACGCTTCATGGATTGGGGGCTAGAGAAGGAGCCCCATTTCCTACAGAGCTGCTTCAACTGCCTCCTGGCTTCTTGCCTGCCTTCTCCTAAGATTCCTACCCCAGCCCAGAGTCTCACTCCCTGGCTCCCCCCTGCCCCCAGGAAGGGCTAGGAAGCCGGAGATGGGTGTTGCTATCCTCTTCACCACTCGTGGAATCCTCGGGCTCTGTCTCTCTGGTTTTGAGATGGAAGAGAAATGGGGGTGTTGCTTGGGAGCAGGTCTCTGGGCCCCTGGGCTCCAGAGTCAGGCTTGCTGGGGGGACCTCCTGTCCAGGCTCCAACCCACTCCCAGTGTCCCTTGATCCCCAGGGCTGGAGCCAGTTTGGCTGACCCTCCTTCACGCCTGCAGTGACAGGGGCCTCTGTGCACAGACGGCTTCACTGGGTTAGGACAGCGGTGGCCTGGGTTGCCCACCTTACATCCCAGGTGGTCACTTCCTCCCTGACCCCAAGCTCTGGCCCATTTCATGGCTGGAGGAGGAAAGACTGACGTGCCTGGAGACGCAGCTTCTCCCCGCTGGCTCGGAACCGGGGGCTGCTCTGTCCTCCAGCCCCACTCCTGGCTCGGCTGCGGAGGGCTGGTGAGAGGAGGGCATGCACAACATCCCGACCTGGCTTTACTCTTAGGTCAGCCGCGAGCCTGGCCGCTGCTGCCCCGTCTGACCTGGCAGGCATCCCCTCACCAGCGCCTGCAGCTGATACTGCCTGACAGCGCCAGAAGGCGGGCCTCATCCGTGCCCATTTCACAAGCGAGGAAACTGAGGCTCAGGGTGGGGGGGCCAACTTTTCCGAGGCCACATAAGTAATAAGTGAAAGAGGTATGTTTGCAAACAGGTTCTGCTGACTCGAGATCCAGCGCTCTTCCTGCTACATGGGGCCTCGGTCTACGCATCTGGCTAACGGAGGGGCCCGGACTGTCAATCTAGAAATGTCCTCCCCGGGCTGTTTTGGGGCATCTCGGGGGAGTGGGCACGTTCGGAGGCAGAGCGTGTCACAGAGGAAGGGAGTCGGGGGGTGAGGGGAGGCGCGTTCAGGCTCGGCCCCACATTCTCACTTTTAACTCTTGACGTTATTTCCAAATGAGGATATTTCTCCCGCCTCAGAGCTACCCTGACGGGCTCAAAAGAAACCGTTCACCCTCTGACTTTAAACTCGGTCCTGTTACCAGACCACACCATCTGCAGCATATTATGAATTAATTAAAAAGAAACCTGTAATTATCTTGTTAATAGAGCAATTATATTTCGTGGTGATTTTTGTGTTAAAGCATTAAGTGGTGAAATGTTGAGATGTAACATATACCCTACTTTTGGTAAGCCGATTTTGGCAAAGTCTTCATTGTTTGAACAGACTGGGAACCTCGCACGATGGAGTGGCCTCCGAGGGGCCCTGGGGTCCCAGGAGGTTTGCCTGAGCCGGGTGGGAACATTGGCCGGAGAGGGAGGCCGGCTCTGTGCTTATGTCCCGGTGTTCTCTCCAGTTGCTTTTTCTGCGCAGAGAGCTACCCTTCGCCAGAGCCTGGGGGTCCGCGGGCCATCGAAGAACCTGCCAAATCAAAGCGAGAGGAAATTGGAAAAATGACAGAAGCCCTGAGTCTGCAATTTCTCTGTGGCCTCGGGCAGGGGTCAGAGGTCAGCCTGGCAGGGACTCGGGGTCAGGCAGTGGAAGACACGGGCCTGCAGGGCGGGGTGGGGGTCAGCGTGTGCATGTGTGGGAAAAGGGGCACCCAGACAGGAATGGGCTGGAGATGGGGACCACCACCATGTATTCCGGTGACCAGCCCCCAGAACAGTCACGGAGGTTTTCCTGGAGAAAGTGGCATTCCCGCCCCAAGCTGATCCTGATCTGGCCAGAAGATGCTAAAGATGTAATATACACCATATTTATCCTCCTCTCCGCAGCCACGTGGCACCCATCTGCCGTCTTGCCTCCCTCGGAGGGTGCTCCACCCCAGGAAGAACTGAGTTAGCTCAGCTCCCACCCTCTCCCAATTTCTATCCCCAGAGAGACGGATAACCTTCCAAGTAAATAAGCTGCATTTGAAGGTCGGAACCCCAGGCTGGCAGAGCTGGAAGGCGCCCAAGCCACCACCTTGCCACAGTCCCCCCGCCCCCATTTTGCACACGAGGAAACTGAGGCTCGGAGTAGAAAAATGACTCTCAGTCTGATATCTCTCCAGTGCTCCATCTTCTCAGTACCTTAGGGAGTCTGGGGGGTGAGGACGGGATGGGTGGGACGGGGGTCAGGAAGCCGAGGGCATTTACATTTTCTTGGAGTTACCAGTCTGCAGTAGTAAAGTTCCAACTCCCCAGTAGTGGAGAGCTGGCTGTTGTGCCACCCCCAACCCTAAAAGCCATTTCCTGTGTTCCACTGTGCTGCAGGCCAGCTGTCTGGAAAACCGGACCAGTGTGGTGAGACGGGAGGTGGCCTCAGGGAGCCTCGTCACCCCACTCCCCACCACCCCACCTCCCTGCCCACTTTATTTTCAGAGGAGGAAACTGGGACCAGAGAGGGGCAGCGACTTGCCCAAGATCACACAGCAGGGCCCCAGGATCCCTAGCCTGCACTCGTGCAGCTTCTGTCTGTCTCCACCAGCCCAGCCGAGCTGCCTCCCCAGCTCTGCCTCCCTGTCGGACACACCTGTCTGGTTTCCATCCACCTACTTCAGTTCCTCTCCTGTCTCCTGAACAAAAAATGGCTCCCTGGGTGCCGCCCTACCCTAGGGACATTGGTAAGATCCACTATACAGCCCTGGCAGTGTCTGGGGTGACCTGACAGTGTATCAGGGACCCCCGCATTCACATTCTCAGTTAGCTTTTTGTAACCATGCGATGTGGCAAGCACTGTCATTGTCCCCATTTAAGAAACCGGAAACTTAGGGCTGGTGTGAAGACTTCCCCTGGCAGTACTTTTGGAAGTGGCGGGGGTGTGGGGCACTGGCTTTGAGCTAAACTTCCTGGGTTGAGTCCAGGCTCTGCCACGCCCAGGCTGTGCGGGACCCTGGGCCGTCACTCCTCTCCCTGACCCTCCTGTGCAGGGAAGACAATCATTGCTGTTACCGTGGGATTAAATGAGTTGATCCATTTCTTTCTTTCTTTTTTTTGTGAGGAAGATTGGCCCTGAGTTAACATCTGTTGCCCATCTTCCTCTTTTTTGTTTTTCTCCCCAAAGCCCCAGTGCATGGTTGTATATCCTAGTTGTAGGTCATTCTAGTTCTTCTATGTGGGACGCCACCTCAGCATGGCTTGATGAGTGGTGTGTAGGTCTGCACCCAAGATCCAAACCGGTGAACCCTGGGCAACCGAAGTGGAGCGCGAGAACTTAACCACTATGACCTGGGAATGAGGGGAGGGGCACCAAGCTGAACCATTTCTGATGCATGGCAAGGCCTGGCACAGAGAAAACCTCAGTAATAGTAACCTTCATTGTGACGACTGGCGACTTCTCTGCCTGCCCTCTGGCCTGGGGGGCCTTTTCTATCCAGGGCAGGGGGATTAACTTGCATGGGTCCTCCCCTCCCAGCCCCATTTGTTCGGGTGTGAGAGGGGCAGCGGGAGGTGAGCGGGCACCTCCTTGTGCTTCACATTGGACCAGGTTCTGCCACCTACTATGGGAGCTGGGGAAGGCCCCTTTCTGAGTCTCAGTTTCTTCATCGGTGAAATGGGAGAGACCTCACCGTGCTGTTGTGGAGGTCAGATGAGAATGTGTATGCAAATTAGTAACCCAGATTAATATTGATGGATGATTACTGACTGGCAGGTGAGTGATTTGTCTGAAAGAAAGAAGTGATCCCAAGGGGAGGACATCCTGGAGGCAAGAAATCTGAGCTCCCAGGCCCCCCACGGACTCAGACACCATCGGTCCCCCTGGGCGAGGCCCATGTTGAGAAAGCGCTGGGCCGCTGGTGGTCCCTAGCTCAGCTGAGGTTGCAGCGCTGGAAGGCGTGACCATCCCTGCCCAAAACCGGCAGGGCTGGTGGGAAACCAAACACAGCGGAGACTTAAATCACAGCGGCGCTAACAGGGTTTAAGGAACATTTGGTTCTAATGTGCTTCTGTTTCCCAGAAGGCAGGGGGATGCTGGCGCTAAGCAAGCAGTTCATCATGTTTAACCCTTCCCTGCCCTCCCCTCTCCTCCTCTTCCCTCCTCCTCCATCCTCCACCTAAGGCTCTGCAGCTGTGGAAACCCCAGCTCAGCCCAGGGCTGTGTTCAGGCTTGGAATTGAGCGTGGGGGCCGTGGGAAAGAGACTCAGCAAGCCAGGCCCTCCTCCCGGAGCCCTCGAAGGTGCCTTGCCTCCCTCCCTCCCCTGCTTCTTTTACTCATTTGTTCATTCCTTCGTTCACTTGTCCATCCATCCTCCCATCATCCCCTCCGCATTCAGTGAACACCTACTAGGTGTCAGACCGAGTTCTAGCTGCTGGGACGGCATCAATGAGTCAACACAGTCAACACTGTGCTTGCAATTCACAGAGTGCTGTCCGCTCATGGACCTGGCGACCTGCATGTCAGCTCTTGGAGGTGGCAGTCCAGGGTCAGGCCCGGCCTCCCTCCCAGCTCTGAGCTCTTTCCAGCCCCCACGCTCGGCCCTCTGCAGGGCCCCTGGATTCAGCTTGCCACCCCGGCCGTATGCTCTCCTCTGGCCTTCCTCAGGCCTCACTGCCTTTCCCGAGCCGCCTCCTAACTGGTCTCTCCCTCCTCTCATCTGTCCTAGGTGTGGCTGCCATATCGATGTTCCAGGCCGGCTGTGTCACTGTCCTGCTCAAAAGCCCCCAATGACTCCTTGTTGCTTGACAAATGAAGCCCAAACTCTAATCCTGCATTCGAGGCCCTCAAGTTGTCTCTGACATCTCTGGTCTTCTCTTTCTCTTTTCCCGTTCCTGCACACGACCCTTTGGAAAAACGGGTCCGATTACTCCTACCCAACCCCACCACTGGACTTCCCGCCGTGGGCTGTTTGCTTATGCATTCCCCTCTGCTGTGGTGCCCACCATGCCACGGCCACACCCTGTCCATAGGGTACAACTCTGACCTTTATTAAAGGCCGGCTTTAAGTGCCCCTTGCCCGTGACTCTCTCCTGGGTCCTGCCCCTCCCCGGGCCAGAGTCACCTCTCCCTGCTCTGAGTCCCACAGCATTTCTCCTGAGCCTACACGAGGACCCTCAGGGTCTGCAGCATGGGACTCATGGAGACGTCTGGAGTTCCTCGCGGCCAGCGCCGTGGCTTGGCCATGCCTGCATCCCTATAGGCCTTGCACAGTGCCGTGCACACAGTGGGTACTATTCATCTCCCAGTGCTCTCAGCGTCCCACTGCCCAGAGATGCTCCACCCGCAGAAAGGCAGCCTCGGAGGCTGGAGAGGGCCCCGGCCTTGGAGGCGGTCAGCGGGTGGCTGGTGGCACCACCTCGGGGCAAGCAGACCCAGGCCGAGTCCACTGACCGTCTGCTGGCGACCTTGGGTAATTTACTTGCCTGCTCCAACCTCGGTCTCCCCATCATATAAAAGCAGATATTGATGGTAGCACCGTCACTGCGTTGTTGGTGGTGTGAGATCATACACGTGAGCCCCCAAGCATGGCACTGGCCTTCCCTTAAAGGTCAGTCTTTGTTGTGGGTTCTAGTTCCAACGTTTCCAGCCGTGTGGCCTAAGGAGATAACTTCACTTTCTCAAGACCAGGCTTTCTCCTCTATAAAACAGGAGTAATAACCCCTGCTGGCTTGGTTTGGGATGATGTTGAGAAGATTAGATGAGATAGATGTTGTGTGAGTCAAGGGCTGTGAATGGCAACATCCCAGCCTGATTGTTTAAGGAAGACACGGGGACATTCCTTCGCTCATGTAACCCCATCACAGGAAGGCCAGAACCAGTGGGCCTGGGCACACGTCTTTCATTTCCCATCTGTCTTTTTTTGCACATGACTTTGTCTTCGCCAGTGAGAAAGGCTGGAGCTGTGCCCATCAGCAGATCTACCCAACTCTGGCCTCACGACTGAACAGAAAAGAGGGCTCTCCATCCGTCCCAGGGGGAAAAATCCTGGGGAAGGCTCTGATTGGACCAGCCTGGTCACAGGACCATCTGCATAGCAGGAAGGGGAAGGAACACACCGAAGGACCGGGAGACGCAGTGCCCTAAGGAGAGGAGGAGCTGTTACTAGATGAAGTGGATAGAGTATTGGGCAGACAAGTGGAATGATGTCCCTGCCAGAAGCTGAAGCACTTCATCCATCCATTCAAGGCGCGTTAACTGAGCACTTCCTGCCTGTCTAGCACTGGGATGGGCACTGAGAAAATTAAGATGAATAAAACACTATCACAGCCCAGAGCAGCCCCTGGTCTATGAGGGAGTTCTGTAAATCAAGATCTGCTTTACAGAAGTAAGGTGGCGTTGCTGCTACTCTTCTTATTACACGACATACGATGTTTGTGGGAACCTCTGGGAGTTGGTGGGAGATGGGAAAGAAAAATTGGAGATCAGGATAGGCGATCACGGAGGACGAGAGAGAAAGAGAACACTTAACAGTTTGTAACAGGCTATTTTGCACGTGCTTTCTCGTGTCATCTTTGCAATAACCTTTCAAAGTAGGAATGCAATCTGCATTTTAGAGGCGAGGAAGGGGAAGCTAGGAGAGGAAAAATGGCTCCCGGAGGTCACCTGGTTAGAAGGTGGCAGGGCGGGGATTTGAACCCAGGTCTTTCCCAGCCGGATCGCAGGCATTTTGCTCCGTCTCATGGAGTGACAGGGGATGGTTGGTCAGCCTTTGCTTTAAAAACGAATCTTCCACCCCTGCTTAGAACAAACCAGAGCTTGTTTAGGAAGAGGTTGGGGCCCGGCAGCTGGGAGAATCAAGCGTGGAATGAATAAGTGGCCAGTAGAGGAAATAATTCAGGAGGCAGGATTGAAAGGAAAAGACCCTCGAAGGGGGTGTGTGTGGGGGGATACTACGCCTGAGGCTCCTCCCTCTCCTACTTCATCCTTTCTCCTCTTCAACCCAACTCCAAGTGGCAGATTTATTAGTTTTAATTAACAGCCCAAATGCTGGGAAAACGTCCAAACTCCAGCTCTCGGCATCACTGGGTTTCCACGGGAAGGGGAGCGAGGAGGCGAAGCCAGGAATAGTAATGAGTGGGGGTGGGACAGCGGCAGAGGTGGCCCTCCCTGCCTGGGATGGCCCCCCTCCCCTCTTCCTCTGGCCCCAACCTGACCTGGCCTCGCTGGGGCTAGAGCTGGGCTGGACTTCGGGGATGGGGAGGCCCAGCCCAGTGTGGGGCCACGGGGTCAGGAACACTTGGCTGGTCTCAGCTCCCCTGCTGTGTGACCTTGGCCAAGCTGCTCGACTTCCCTGGGTGACTGTGAAAGTCGTCTGTGAGACGAGGAGGATGATTCCAAGCCCTCTAGGACCCGGGCAGCTCTGACTTGTGGTTCTAAGTTTCTTTAAATCTTCTAACTTTCCCAACTCTTTGCCCCCCAGGGAAGACCCCTGTCTCTGCTCCGTCCCACTCTGCTCTTCCCTGCAGGGGGGGGGTCTTGCAGTTTGGCATCTCCACCCCCAACCCAGATCCAGTGTCTCCTCCTGGAGTCATGAGCACTCCCCGTTTTGAGGTCTGTCAATCGTGGGCTTGACCTTGGCTCCATCATCCCTTACTGAGTGGGGGTCTCAGGCATGTCTGTACCTCTATTTCTCAGTGTGTATTGGGGATGACAATGCCTGCTTCCGTGGGGGTGTGTGTGTGCGTGTGGTAGAAGGGGTGGAGATTCAGTGAGGTCACACCAGTGCTAAGCCTGGAACATTGATCAACATGGGACCCACGCACAACCACACAAGGCTGGAAGTCACCCACGGGCCCTTCCTCTTTGGGGGCCACTGGGAGCAACGAGTGGAGGGAGGGGCTGCTGTGATTAGTGGGCCCAGCCCCCACTCTTGTGGGAAACCCCGGTCCCTGGCTGAGGCCGGTTTGTAGGGAGCTCTTTAGATTCTGGTTCAACTCTGCCCCCGCCGCACAAACCCCTTGTTCTCGGCTTGGCTCTCTCTTCACGCTGTGCTGAGATCATGCAAAGTTATTCAGCTAAAATTATCCAGCAGGAAAGGCAACTTGAGCAATCACAGTTTACCGCTGGGAAGCTGTGGCCTTAACCTGGGCTGGGCAGCAGGAGCCCAGCGGGGCTGGAGGCAGGCGTGCTTAGCGTTTTTCAGAGAGGGGAATGCAGGGTCCCACTGCGCTCTTCTCCCCCAGAAGGTGCTCAAGAGCTCAATGGCCAGAGAGTTTGGTCACACTTTGGTTCCAGGCCTTGTGGGTGGCCTCAGCTGGAGCCCCAGGCCTTTCCGAATCCTGTTTTACAAGCTGGAGTCACTGGTATGAGCAAAGGAGTTTGCTCACAGCCATTGCTCTTGGGTTCAGAGAAGCATGTGGAGGGCAATGGGGAAGTGAGGTAGAGGAGGAAGTGAGGGTCAGGGGTGAAAGAGCAGGAAGGGAGAGAAGGAGGAGGGGTGTGGAAGAGATCCAGAAATACTGTCCATGGGAGCATGTGTCACCTGGGTGATGTGACTTGCTCATAGGGTACTTACAAATGCGTGTGTGTCTCTCCAGCCTCATCTGGAATACAGTGGAGACTCAGAGCATCCTTGGCTATAAATGTGTTCATCTCTCCACCTTTCCCTTCTCCTGGCCAACCATCCACCCATCCATCCACCCATCCATCCATCGGTCCACCCATCCATCCATCCACCCACCCATCCATCCATCCATTCATTCATCCATCCACCCATCTATCCACCCATCCAACCATCCATCTATCCATCCATTCATCCCTCCATACATCCACCCATCCAGCCAGCCACCTATTCACCTAACCATCTATCCATCCATCCATCCATCCATCCATCCATCTGTCAATCTATCCATCTATCCATCCCTCCATCCACCCACCCATCCATCAACCCACCATTTATAGAGTTCACACTCCATGGCGGGCTTTTTGCAAAGGATAAATAAGTGAATAGTAAAATGCTAAAAGTCTTCAAGATCAAGCCCCTTCCCCATCAAATCTGCTCTTTCCTTGGAGTCTGGCTCCACCATCCATTGAGTTCCCCCAGCTGGAAGCCTCAGGCTGTGCCCTGAAACCTCACCCGCTTCCTCACCACTACCCAGCTCTCATTCTTACTTTCAATTCATTTACCTTCCATCACCCCGACTTCCTTTGATAATTCATCCACCTCTTCAATCGTCAGCAGTGAAACCTCACAGCCAGGGCAGGAGGAAGCCAGACCTCGGGAAGAGGCTGACTTCCTTTCTTGATTCCGGGCCAGGTTTGGACATGGGGTGAGAATAGAGACTCAGACAGGGCTGTCTCTAAGCCTGCTCTGCTGCGTGCCAGCAGTGCGACTTTGGGTGAGCTTCTTAAACTCCGCAGCTCCATGTCTTCCTTTGGCAAATGGAGGTATTACTGTTGCTCCCAAACGTGTGAGGAGGCTGCCTCACTGCACAGTGAGTGCCAAGGGCCTCGCCCGTGCTCGGCACACAGTAGGGGCTCAGGAAACGCTGGCTCCACCTTCCCACCCTCTCCCTTTCCTCTCCACGGGCACATACCGCCTGACCTCAGGCTGCAGGGCCAGGAGAAGCCAGGTCTGGAGTGAGCAGGGGCCTTGAAATCACATCAGAGCTCAGGACAGCAGGAAGGAAGAAACTCTGCTTGGCTTCTGGGTGTTACTTTTTTTTTAAGGGAAGTACTCAAAATTGGTCAAAATGCTCTCTGGTGGGAGTGGGGGATAAGCCTAGAGAACCCAAGGGCTCCCCACAGGTCTCCAAGCAGGAAACCCCCAAACTCTGTCTCCAAGGCAGCAGAAAGAGGCTCCACCAGTCACAGTACTCTGGGTGGGGGAGGAAGGACGCCCCCACTTCCCAGGGATGAGGAAGGGGGAAGAGGCACCTGCAAAGATGCGTCCAGGGGCCTTCCAATCCCCACTCCTCACCCCTGCACAGACACGTTCCCTCAGCAGAAGTTTTGAATTTTTCTTCCTGCTGGTTTAGGGTTCCAGACTGTTCCGGCTGGATGGGTCCAAGCCTCTTCTTTACAGATGAGGAAACTGAGGTCCCGAGAGGGGACTGGAACCAGAACCAGGCCTCCTGCCTTCCAGTTCAGCCTTCTTCGTTCTCTTGGATTCCCAGGTGAGTGGGCTCAGGACAGGGCAGAAGAGTCCTCCCGCAAAGGTCCGGATGTGGTTCCCGGAGTGGGGAGGGAGGAGCTGGCCTGGGCTGGCCTCCGGCAGCGTCCTGCCACCTGGGGCCCGGGAGGTGGTTTCCTGGGTGTTCACTTTATGTAACTCATTAAGCTTTACAGTTACGATTTATTCACTTTTTGGTATTTGTGTTATATTTCACAATAAAAAAGGATTTAAAAACCCCAATAAATCTCACTGAAATCAATTACACATACAAAAAGGAAGCTGAAGAGCCCTCGGGTGCGGAGAGAAGCCAAGCTCCAGCCCTGGCAGGTGGTCTGTGCTGTGGTTACTCCCCCCTTGATGTGGGTGTGGCATGTCCCATCCCCCACCCCCCCAGGGAGCTGAGCACCGTGGGGCGGGGCATCCTCCGAGGGTCCCTGTGCTGCTCCAGGAGGGTAATGGGCGTCATACTTCCCAGATCAGGGGTTGGGTGAGGACGCCTTGAGGACGCAGTTGGCAATGCCGTCCCTGGCCTCACCTTCAAGGAGGCGTCCGCTCTACGAACCCACTGCACTGCGGATCTTTCAGGGAGGTGGTTCCTGGGAGTCTGGTAGCCAGCCTCCCCTCTGGGGTCCACTTTCCTTTCTGCAAAAGGGGAAACTTGAGGGGAGGTGAAACACCCTATCTTTTGAGAATACTCCCAGAAACATCGAGATTCTGTTCTCCCAGGGGAAGTGTGTCACACAAAGGCCCAGAGAGGTCATCTGACCTTCCCAAGGTCACACAGTGTTCCGTGCAGCTCTGAACTCCTATTCCCGGGACCCTTTTCCCAGGACTTCTCAGGGAGGTGTGCCTCCTCCGTTCCACCCCCCTCCCTGCCTTGCCCTCAGCCCAGACCCTGAAGGGGTGGAGGGTGGGGCTCTGTCTGAGAAGCTGCATTCCCCTCAGCTGCCCCTGGTGATGCAGGGCTGGCCCTGAGCACGGTGACTTTTAAGATTCCTGAGATTTAAGGCCAGGCCGGCTGGTGGCCTCCACCTCCCCAGGCTGTGGGCGGGAGGAGGGGCCTGGTTCATCTCTCCTCTCCTGGTGCTTCATAAGACAGGGCTGTAAATGTACTGGGCCGTTTACAAGCTCTGCGGCCAGCGCCGCCTCTGGAAGCCAGCCTTGCAGTCGGGTCCTGACCCCCTCAGGGCTGGCCTGGCATGGCCTGTGCTGCTTCTCCCTGGGGAAGATAAAGGGGATTCTCTCCTCAGGCCCTACACCCCACCCTGGGAACCAGGAAGCCTCACGGAGCAGGGGTGGGAGAGAGGGGGCAGCCTTGCTTGGATATTATTAATTCAATTATTATTATTCATTTGCTCAGTGTTCACTAAGCACCTACTATGCGTCCACCTGGCACAGCACTGGGGACAGGGGACACATTGATGGATAATTTCCAAGCCCGGCCCACAGGCGCTTGCTGGTGGAGATGCATGCGAGGGCAGATGATGACTTCCTGTGAGAGATGCTCTGACCGCCCTCAGCACGGGCCGGGCCCTGAGCACCAAGTGTAGGGCCCTCCCCTGCCTCGGGGCGGGGTGGCCGGAAATAACTCCCTGAAGATGACCGCCGAGATGGAAGTGTGGGTAGGGGGTGTCCAGTTTAGGTGCAGAGGGGGTATTCCAGGCAGAGTGGGCAGGTTTAGAAGATAATGGTTTAGGGGACAGTAAGGAAGGAGTGGGGGGAGGCCACTGGGGCAGGGCCACCCCGGGAGGCTGGCTGGTATCTCAAGGACCACGAGGGGCCTCTAAGGATTTTAGGAAAGGGCAGGGTGGCACGGGGAGGTGTTTCAACGAGTGTCTGAGAAAGATCAATCTGGCAGGTGCATAATTCTTTCCTGCTCGCCAGCAGATGATGTTACCTTCTTGCTCAAAGTCTTCCACGGTGCCTCACCGCACTACAATGACCCCTGCATCCTCACGTGGTCTGCAAGGCTGCCCCCGGCCCTGCTTGCTCACCCTCCTCTGTCCTGCCATCCTGTGGCCTCCTGGACCCGCGGAGCTGGTCCCCGCTGTAGCGCTTGTGTCCAGTAGGACCTCTGCCTCCTTTTGTTCAGGTCTCTGCTCAGAGGTCACCTTCTCAAGCTGGCCTCCCAACCATCCTTGTGGAACCCCTAGTTCTGCTTCCCTTTTTTTGTGGAAGATTAGCCCTGAGCTAACTCCTGCCAATCCACAGAGGTGTCAGCATCTCTCTGAGGAGGTGGCCAGGACCAGGAGGCTGCTCCTCCCTGATGGGCTCTGGCAGAGCTGAGTTCTGTAATGACAGTCCTCCTGCCTCTGCATACATGTGTGTGTGCACATGTGCATGCTCACAGAAGCCCCCTTGTACACACACACTATAAAAACGGTTTTATTGGCTTTACCTCATTTGATCTTCACAGCTCCCCTTGATGTCGATGGACGTGAAATGAGGATAATGCTCTCCCTGGGGCTCCTGGAGGATTAAATGAGTTAGTACACACAAAGGGCTTGGATCAGTGCCTGGAAGATGCTAAGCTCTCAAATACCAGCTTTTTGTTATTTTTTTATTTTTTTATTTTTTAAAGATTTTATTTTTTCCTTTTTCTCCCCAAAGCCCCCCGGTACATAGTTGTGTATTCTTCGTTGTGGGTTCTTCTAGTTGTGGCATGTGGGACGCTGCCTCAGCGTGGTCTGATGAGCAGTGCCATGTCCGCGCCCAGGATTCGAACCAACGAAACACTGGGCCGCCTGCTGCGGAGCGCGCGAACTTAACCACTCCGCCACGGGGCCAGCCCCAGCTTTTTGTTATTTTTAAGGCGCCCAGAGGTGAAGCGACTCATCCAAGGTCACAGGGCTGAGAGGTATGGGGGCTGCGAGGGGCCCGCAGCCAGGTCTCCTGACTCTTCACCCAGGGACGCTTCCATCTCACCTCGCGGCTGCTCCCCCAGAAGCCGCTCTCTCATTTTCCCTCTCCTACCCTGGCAATTGGGTGTGGCTACACCAGTCTTAACCCCTGGTGACCTCGCAGAGGGCTCGGCCAGTCCACAGAGAATCCCCGCCACCATACACACACTGGGAGTTGTAGGCATGCTGAATTCCAAGCCCCAGGCATTGCAGAGTCCCCAGGAACCTTCTAGCCGTGAGTTCTTCAGGTCTGCCCCAGAGGTGGGCTCTGCAAGCCCGGCAACTAGATGACTCCATCAGGAGCGGGGCGACCAGTCAGACGGGTTTCCTGCTGCGAGGCCAGGACTGACCGGCCCGGGAACCGGCCCGGCAGCAAGCACACCTGAGAGCCAGCCCGCCCCACTGGCCCCCGCCCCACCATGCTCCCGACCCCTCACTCTCACCCTTCTCTTCTGCTTTTGACCATTCTCTGACGAGCTCAGAGTTTCCCCAGCTGGGGGAATAAGGCACACCACATGGCTGGCCTCTGAGGGCCCTCTGGCTCTCTCCATTTCACGGAGGGGCGGCCCGAGGTCTAGAGAGAACCACTTGCTGAGAGCCACCTTGTGAACTGGCCAGGGATAAAACACACGTGTCCAGCAAGGGAAGAAGTGGGTTCCCCACCGGACTCTGCTGATTCCTGGCTGTGCAATCTTGAACAGGTTTCTGAACCTCCCTGAGCCCCAAGCCCCAATTTCTTCATCTGAAAAATAGGAAGAGTAACTCCTCCACATTGGCTGGTTTTGTTTTGTTTTTCGAAGATCTAATGAGACAACGGACATAAATCGCCTGTCCAGTGCCTGGCACTAATGAACACTCTGTATGTGCTACTTCTCACCTTTCCTACTTTTTCTACAAACCTAGAAGGGGCAGTTGAGTGGGGGGTGGGGTGGAAAGCGAAACAAAACAGAAAACCCAGCAAGAGACCCAGACGCCAGGAGCGGCCCAATCAATGCAACTGCAGAACCAGACCATGCTATCGTTGCTTACCCAATTTTGCAGAGAAAAAAAATCAAAGGATAGGTACAAATGAAAGGCAAACAGAGCAAAACCAATACTCATTTATCTAGAACCAGTTTGCTGTCAGAGGTCCCTCTGCCCGAGGGTCTGTCGATTCCAACCGTGCAGAAAGATGACGGGGAAGAGATGCGCTCTCTTCCTCAGCCTCAGAGGATGAGGGAGCAGAGAAGCAGGGAGTTCTGCCAAAGAAACAAGAGGGCGCCCCAGCCAGCCGGGACGATAGAGATGTCAGGTGGCTCCTGTTGCATAGTGCGAGCGTCCCTTATCTGGCTAGAGCGGTGCTGCTCAGTTTGCAAAGACCTTTCTGGTTCTGTCCAACGGCCCAGGAGGGTCCAGAGAAGCAGAGCCATTTACTGGCTGAGGCATGAAACTCAGGGCAGGGCTGCCATGAACTGTTGGGCAAGTTGTGCACAGCACAAAGACTCCCAGCCAAGAGGGCAAGTGGGAGCTGAAATCCAGTGTGCTTTCCCAGAGGAAGAGGCGCCTTTTTCTAGTTTGGCACAAAGGCACCATAAGAGTTCCTGGTGCTCTTGCCCTCGAATGAGGCTGAGAAGCTCCTCGCACTGGGAATAAGTTTGCTTGGACTCAGGGAAGAGGGAAGGGAGGGAAGCTTCTTCAAATCAGCCCGGGAGCCTGGATGTTTCAGGAACTTGTCACATGGCATCCTCATTTGTCTCTCTTATCGGAACTGTGAGCTCCTCCAGGGCAAAGCAGTGTCCTTATCTTTTTTAGAATCGTCCATGTTTATCCCAGTGCTGGGCACATGGCACTTGGTGACTGTGGAAGAAAGGAATGGATGAATGAATCTGGGGGTGAACAAGACGGAAGGAATGGGGAGAGAAGAGAGAGGGTGCGGGAGGAGGAAGTGTTGAGAAGCAGAAAAGCAGGGGAGAGGTAATGAAGAACGGAGAGGGGATGCAAAAGATGAATAAAAAGGAGATCTGGCAGGAGGGCAGGGGCTGGGCGGGAGGATGGAGAGTGAGGCTGAGAAGATTCAGAGGGAGGGAGAAAGGCGGTGGTGGGTGGCTGAGGAGCGTGGAGGCCTGGCAGGCCTGGGGTGGTGGGAAGTTTAGGGTTTGAGGTCCCCGCCTCCGATCCTGAGGTCACTGCCTGAGCTCCTGGTGGGGCACATCCATCAGCAAGGCTAAGATGATGTCCACAACCCTGACCTGGAGCACAAAGCCATGAGCTCCCAGTGACACTTGCTCCATGGGTTATTGATGAGGGAACGGGTGACGAAAGGTGCCCTGTGGCCTGGGGCATCATTTGCCGGACTCTGCTATTGGTGTTTCTTCCTTTAAAGCAGCTGAAAACTTGGTAGCTGAAGCCCTCAGGATCCTGGTCTGATGGGGTGACCTGGGACCCCTCATCTCTGGGGGTCAAAGCACTTTATATGCAGCTCTGGGCTCTTTGGTGGGTCCAGCCCATGGGGCTTTCTAGTGGACCAGATTGGAACCAGGGACACAACTTGGGGGTATTTATGCTTCTGGGCTTTGGCCCCTGGCCGCCTGGAGGTTCTGGCTCTGCCACTAACTTACCATATGGCCTCGTAAACTTGGTTATATCTAATGTATAAGACAGCTATAACCTGAATGGATGAGGATGAAGGTAGATAGTGGTAAGGTTCCACATTCCACGTGAAGTGGTAAAATAATGATTCTAAGTAGACTGTGAAAAGTTAAATGTGTGTAATTTAATTCCTAGAGCAACCACTAAAAGAAAGCTATACAAAGAGATATAGTAAAAAGAATAACAGATAAATGCAAATGGAATTCAAAAAAATGTTTACCTAACCCAAAATAAGTCAGGAAAGGAGGAAGTAGAGAAACAAATAAAAAAAGAATCAAGGGGTTAAATAGGAAACTGATAAAATGGTGGATCTAAATCCAAAGATATCAATAATTACATTAAATGTAAGTGGTCTAAACATGCCCACTTAAATGTAGAGATCATCAGAATGGATTCAAGAAAAACTCTGACCCAAATATCTGCTGTCAAGACACTCACATCAAATATACTGATATAGAGAGGTTAAAAGTAAAAGGATGAAAAAATATATGCCATGCAAATACTAACCAAAAGAAATCTGGGTGGCTTTATTAATATCAGACGAAGTGGACTTCAGAACAAAGATAATTACCAGGGAAAAAAATGGGTTTTTACAAAATGACAGAAGGACCAATTCATAGAGAAGACATAAAAATCTAAACGTGGATGCACTTAACAACAGAGCTTCAAAACACACGAAGCAAAAACTGCCAGAGCTGAAAGGAGAAATAGACAAACGCCTAATTACAACTGGAAGCATCACACTCCTTTCTCAGTTCTTGACAGAACCAGTCGACAGAAAATCAACCAACTGGATCTACCAGGCATTTGCAGAACACTCAACCCAACAAAAGTAGAATCCACGTTCTTTTCAAGTGCACGTGGAACAGTCACCAAGATTGGGGACACAGAGGGTCATAAAATAAATCTTAATACCTTTAAATTGGAATAATACAAAGTATGTTCTCTGAGCACGATGGAATTAAACTAGATATCAATAAGGGAAGGGTAATAGGAAAATCTCCAGACACCATGATTTGAACAACATACTTCTTAATAATCCATGAGTCAAATAAGAAACCTCAAAGGAAATTAGGAAATATTTTGAACTGAATGAAAATGAAAACACAACGTATCAAAATTTGTGGGAGGCAGTTAAGGCAGTAGTTGGAGGGAAATTTAAAGCATTCAACACTTACACTAGAAAAGAAGAAACATTTCAAATCAATAATCTTAGATTCCATCTTAACGAACTAGAAAGAGAAGAGCAAAAAAAACCCAAAGCAAGTGCGAGGAGGGAGACAGAGCACAGAAATCAGGGATATTGAAAACAGAAAACAGAAAACCAACAGAAAAAAATCAACGAAACAAGAAGCTGGTTCTGTGGAAATATCAATAAAATAAAATTGGTAAACCTCTAGCAAGACTGATAGAGAAGAAAAGAGAGAGAGAGAAGACAAAATTGCCAATATCAGGAATGAAGAAAGGGCTGTCTCTACAGACATTAAAAGGATATTAAGGGAATAAGATGAACAACTCCAGGCACATCGATTTGAAAACTTAGATGCAATGAAGAAATTCTCAAAACCCACAGACTACCAAAACTCACTCAAGATAAAGTAGATAACCTAAATAGTCCTATAATTATTAAAGGAATTGGATTTATAGATAAAAACACTTTTCAAAAATTAAATCTCCCAGACAGGAGGATTTCTCTGGCAAATTCTTCCAAACATTTAAATAACATAATTTCTACCTAATGTCTTCCAGAAAATAGTGAAGGAGGGAACGCTTCCTAACTCATTACATGAGACCAGCATTATCCTGTCACTAAAGCCAGACAGGGAAAGCACAAAAAAGGAAAACTGTGGGGCTGGCCTCATGGCATAGCCGTTAAGTTTGGCAGGCTCTGCTTCCCTGGCCCAGGTTCACAGGTTCGGACCCTGGGCATGGACCTACTCCACTCATCAGTTATGCTGTGGTGGCAACCCACATATAAAGTGGAGGAAGATTGGTACAGATGTTAGTTCAGGGCTAATCTTCTTCAGCAAAATAAAAACAAAATAAACCAAAGAACCCCTGTAGATCGATTTTTCTCGTGAATATAGATACAAAATTTCCTAATAAAATATTAGCAAATTGATTCCAGCAATATTAGCAGATTTAATTCCTATATTAAAAAGAATACTACAGGGGCTGGCCCCGTGGCTGAGTGGTTAAGTTCGCTCGCTCCGCTGCAGGCGGCCCAGTGTTTCATTGGTTCGAATCCTGGGCGCAGACATGGCACTGCTCATCAAACCACGCTGAGGCAGCGTCCCACATGCCACAACTAGAAGGACCCACAATGAAGAATATACAACTATGTATGGGGGGCTTTGGGGAGAAAAAGGAAAAAAAAAAAATCTTTAAAAAAAAAACCAACTGCCTCTTTAAAAAAAAAAAGAATATTACACTATGACTAAGTGGAGTTTATCACAGGAGTGTAAGTTGGCTAAATATTCAAAAATTAATCAATGTCAGCCATCATATTAACAGTCTAAAGAAGATAAACCACACGCTCATATCAACGAATGCAGAAAACACATTTAAAAAAATTCAATAGCAATTTATGACACACATTCTCAGGAAACCAGAAATATGAGAGCATTTCCTTAACTTGATAAAGGATATCTATAAAAACCCTACAACTAACATCGTACTTGATGCTCAAAAATAGAATGTTTTCCCCCTAAGATCAGCAACCAGTCGAGAGTGTCCACTCACCATGGGAAGTTCTGGCTGATGCAATCAGGAAAGAAAACTAAATAAGCGCACACAGATTGAAAAGTAATAAATAGTACTGTCCCTATTCACAGACCAAATGTTTGTCTATGCAGAAAATTCTAAGGAATCTACAAAAATAAAAACTCCTGCTCCTACAACTAGATTGCAGTTTAGCAAGGTGGCAGGAGACAAAATTAACACAGAAAAATCAACCGTATTTCTATGTATTAGCAAGGAACAATCAGACACCAACATTTAAAAACAATCTCATTTCCAACAGCTCCAAAACATATGCAATGCTTATGTATAAATTTAACAAAACATATAAGAGTTCCATATGCTGAAAACTACAAAGCCCAGGTGAAAGAAATTAAAGAAAGCTTTTTAGAAGAAAGGATAGGAGAAAACCTTAGTGATTTTGGGCTAGGCAAGAATTCTTAGATATGACACCAAAAGCATTATCCATAAAATAAAAATTTGTTAAACTGGACTTCATCAAAATTAAAACATTTTGGTAAATGAAAGACACTGCCGAAGGAAGATATAGACTGGGAGAAAAATATTTGCCAATCACATATCTGATAAACAACTTATATCCACAACATATAAAGAACTCTCAAAACTCAATAATAAGAAAACAGCCTGATTAAAAAATAAGCAAAAGGCATTTCATCAAAGAGAATATATAGATGACAAGCAAGCACGTGAAAAGATGTTCAACACCACTAGCTACTAGGAAAATGCAAAGTAAAACCACGACAAGAGACCATTACACCCCTATCAGAACGGCCGAAATAAAAAAACACTGACAATAATAAGTGCTGATGAAGATGCGGAGAAATTGAAACTCTCACTCATGGCTGGTGGGAATGCGGATGGTGCAGTCACTCTAGAAAACTGTTTGGTAGTTTCTTATTAACCATACACATCATGGAATCCAGCAAGCCTACTCGTAGCTATTTACCCTGGAGAAATGAAGACTTACATTCCCACAAAAGCCTGCAGGTGAACGTTTACAGCAGCTCTGTTCATAATCGTGAATAGAGGGAAAAAACCCAATTGTCCTTCAATGAGTGAATGGATCTGGGACATCCGCAGAACGAGACGCTCCTCAGCAATAAAAACGCATGAACCGTTGATACGCATAGCGCTCTAGAAGAGTCTCAAAGACGTCATGCTGAGTGAAAAAGGCCAGCGTTACAAGGTCACGTTGTGTACGATTCCATTTATATAATGTTCTGAAAACCGCAGTGATGGAGAACAGATTAGCGGTTGCTGAGGGATAGGAGTGGGGAAGTGTTTCACTACAAAAAGGCAGTAGGAGGGAGTTCTCTGGAATTTTCTGGGGTGATGGAATTGTTCTTTGTGGCGGGCACACGGATCTACACACGTGTTAAAATCCGTGGCACTGTAATCAAACAAAAGGCAACTTTATTCTATGTTAACAAACACTTTTTTAAAAAAAGGAAAAAGGAAAATAAAAAGGTTAGAAAGGTGGCAGTACCCTGGCAGGCCAGCATGCTGAAGGCCCCAGGGACGGAAGAAACAGAGCCGCAGAGGGTGTGAATTCATGGTCCAGCCACCCCTCCCTACCAGAAGGTCCCATCCAGAGGGCAGCCTCGGAGGTCCGAGGTTCCATTGTCCCGAGGAAGACAGGTTCATTTTTTTTTTTATTGAGTTATTGATAGGTTACAATCTTGTGAAATTTCAGTTGTACATTAATGTTTGTCAGTCATGTTGTAGGTGCACCACTTCACCCTTTGTGCCCACCCCCCACCCCACCTTTCCCCTGGTAGCCACTAAACTGTTCTTGGTCCATAATTTTAAATTCCTCATATGAGTGGAGTCATACACAGATTATCTTTCTCTCGCTGGCTTATTTCACTTAACATAATTCTCTCAAGGTCCATCCATGTTATTGCAAATGGAATGATTTTGTTCTGTTTTGCAGCTGAGTAGTATTCCATTGTATATATGTACCACATCTTCTTTATCCATTCGTCTGTTGCTGGGCACTTAGGTTGCTTCCACGTCTTGGCTATTGTAAACAGTGCTGCAATAAACATTGGGGTGCACAGGACTTTTGGGATTGCTGACTTCAGGCTCTTTGGATAAATACCCAGTAGTGGGATGGCTGGATCGTATGGTAGTTCTATTTTTAGTTTTTTGAGGAATCTCCGTACTGTTTTCCATAGTGGTTGTACCAGTTTGCATTCCCACCAGCAGTGTATGAGGGTTCCTTTTTCTCCACAACCTCTCCAACATTTGTTGCTATTAGTTTTAGATATTTTAAGACAGGTTCAGTTTTGATCATCACTCCCCATCATCAGCATCCCTTTTGGTCCAGCGTGGGGGCCCCCTGGGAAACCCAGCTTTACCTGACTTCGTGCATTAAAAATATCCTTAAGCCCGCATGGACGTTTATCTCCTCTATCTCAGCTTCCTCTCAGGGAATCTTCTGCTGCTCGAGCAGCAGCTGCCCGTGTTAGAGACCGGGGGGCAGTTTGGTTCTTCCTTCCTCACCCGACCTCTGTAGGTCAATCAGAAGTTCCTTAATATACTTTGAACTCCATCGCCATCTTCCCCTATTCCAGGCCACAATCTCGACCTCCCCTCCCCTGGACCGTGCTACCAGCCTCTCACTGTTCTTCCCACGGCAGTCCTGCCGGCCTCTAGCCCTCCTCCACAGCGTAGCCAGGATGCTCTTCCTGAAGCTCATACCTCCCTCTCCTGCTTAAAGCCACAGTGGGTCCCGGGGGCAGCACAACTTCCTTCGCCCGGCCCCGTGGGCTCTGGCTCCTTCCGAGCTCGGTTTCATTTCGGGCTCTCTGGCCAAGGCCTCCTTCCCCTGTGAGTCTGGGCCCCATCCATTCTTCTCCTCGAGTCTGTCCCCACTGCACCCTCTGCCTGGAATCACCTCGCAGCCCCTTGGCTTGGCCAATTCCCGCTCTGCTTTCAGTCCCGTCTTGGACATCTCCTGGAAATTTTCCTCACCCTCATCCTACCAAGGGCAGCCTGTGTACCTGTAGTGTAAGGCCTGACATTAGGCTTTTGACTGCTGAGACACCCATTTCAAAACACATCCATCTCGAATAAACATAGTCCAGCTGTAGGACCCAGCTACTCGCAAAACAACCAGATAAGGAACTAGGCTGTCCCCCTCCCCCATGAAGCTGTCCCTTTCCAAAAGCCCTGGGTGACCTAGACAAGTGACCATGTGAGTGACCCCGTGTCTCCCTTTCTGCACCCTAATTCCCACCCAGTAAAGAGTGAACCCAGAAAACCCTAGATATCCCTCCCTCAGACCTTAACAAAAGCAGAGCCCCAGGTCCATCCTCTCACTCCACCTGTGACCTTGCTGTGTGGCCCTCGGGTGTGCTGTGTACCCTCCAGCACCTGTGGGTGATAAATCTTGTTCCTTGAAGTTCCCTGATGGTTGTTGTTGAGGTGTGTCCTGTGATCACAAGAACCCCAAGGGCCGGTCCAGCCCCAACACTGGCCCTGGTGGGGAAATGTCTATGGGGTGCACTAGGAGGAACAGGGGCCCAGGTGAGTGTCTCAGGCACTCCTGGCTGGGAGCATCCCCATCAATAGGCTGGGATGACAAACAGGGGCGCCCAGGACCCTCCACACCTCCCTCCCTTCCTTCATTTTAGAGGGCATTGAGACGTTAAAATCTGTTAGCTTCTAAAGATGCTTTTGGAGCAGAATCTGGGTCTAGTCGTCAAGCTTTCCCCAGCCCACGCCTGCTGCAGGCACTCAGTGCATGTTTGTTGACTGACTGAGTGAGCACCATCAGGCCTCTTGCTCCCACTGTAACATCGGGAAGAGGTGGATTTCGCGGTATTATCAGGTGAGTAGCAGGAGAGCATCTGTTGCATATGTGCACGTACATACACACCCTCCAGAACTGCCAGGCTCTGCCTGTGATGATGACCCAGACTCTACCTGGACAGCAAAAGAAGATACCCATGCCCCTTCCCCACTAGACGCCATCCACGGCCATTTAATGCAGCCTGTGCAGAAGGAGGGTTCCAGGCGGAGTCGGAAGCCTGGGGTCGAGCGCTGGCCCTCCCAGTGGCTCCCTCTGTGACCTGGGATAAAGCACACCTCTCTACAGAGCCTGGCCTCCCACCTACCCAACGAGACAAGTGACCCCTGCCCACCCTGGGTCTCAGGTGGCCTGGGGCGACAGGGTGGAAAGCTGGGTGAGGACTTTCAGGCTTGGACCTGAGGGATGGCCAGAGGGCAGGCTTTCAGCGGAAACCTCACCCGTGGTTAACAGAAGGGCACTTACGCCCCCTCTCAAATGCTCAGCGAGGGCGGGCAAGATGAGGGAATGTTTGTGGGCTGGCTGAATGCCCCCTTGGCCCCCCTTCTCTCTCACCCGCCTCTTAATTGCAGGGTGGGCAGCTGCCATCCTCCCCCCTCCCTCACCCGCATTTTGTTCAAACCCCTAATTTGTCAGTCAAGGAAGCAACAACGCATTACCAACGGGCGGAACGTGCCGGGCACAACGCGGTGCTGGTTCAGCTCCCCCGCCTGAGTGGGGCGGGTGCCGAGCTGCTCCCCTGGCCATGGAACCGGAGCCGAGGGTCGCGCCCACCCCTTGCCCTTTCATTTCTGCTCCCAGAGAGCACGCTTCAGGCTGGAGTCAGGCGGCCGGCGCGCAGTGGGCTGTTTGCTTTCCTCTCATAGTCGCCATTAATAAAACATTACATTAAATCGGAGCTCGGAGGGAATAATTGGAGCCATTTATCACGTCTGCAGCCAGAGGGAGGGGTGGATGCTCGGCAGAGAGGCTGGTGACCAGCCACCCAGGGGTGAGCTGAGAGCCTGTGAGGTGGGGGGATTGGGCCCCTGGGAAGAGGCAGGGTGGCCTAGGTTTGATGTCTCTGACCCTCCCACACACACCCAGGGTTTTAGGGCCCTCCTTGTGGCCTGAACAGAGGCCACGAGGCCAGCTCTGCCGCCAGACAGGAGAGGTGGGACTCCTGGCCCCAGCAGTTACTGACTGGGTGGGTTCTCCGACCTGTCAGACGCTCAGTTTCCTCACCTGTGGACTGGAGACGGCAAGAACACTTACCCCAGGGCCAGCGCCTTTGAAGTGCTTAGCACCCAGCACACAGGAGGCGCTCAGGCAGCAGGAGCTGTTATTATTATCAGTTTGGCTGGCCGAGGGCATTGGATCTGTGCTCCCCACGTCCTGGGTGAAGGGTCATCATTGCAAAGTGGGGAGAGCACAGCTTCATTCTCAGGCAGACCATCCGGGCCCTCTCCACCCTGGCCATTCAGCTGCTTCCCCACCACGACAGCAAGCACAGGTCCCACGACCCCTCTGACCCTAGGTCCTATTTGCAAAATGGTGCTGTTCACAGCCACCTCACAGAGCTATTTTAAGGTTCAGGTGTGAGTTCAGTGCCTGTCACATAGTGGGACTCAATATATCTTAGGGCTCCTCCTTCCTCTCTTAGAACACACTTGCCTCCATTGTTCAACCAGCCATGGAATCCGTCAAGGTGTGAAGAAGACAGGACTGGGGAAGGAAGATCCGGCAGACTCGATGGTGAAGCTGGCTCAGGCTCAGCTGGATCTAGCGGCTCAAATGATACCACCGCTGGGAGACTGCATTCCTGGCGCCAAATCTTCACCCCTCTCCGTATTCACGCCCTTGGTAATAGGGCTTGGCAGTTCCTTCCACTTAAAGGACAGAGTGAATTTCAGTTCCCTTGGACTCTGGGCTGGGCTGTGTGACTTACTCTGGTCCATGGAATGGGACAGAAGTGACAGTGCGATAGTTCTCAGTCCAGTCCTTCTGAGACTTGGAACGTTTCTGCTTGCTCTCTTGCCCCTTTTGCCATCCTTATGAGAAGGACTCGCCAGTCTGCTGGCCCAAGGAGGATGACAACCATGTGGAGCAGAGCCACCCCAGCCACCACCGCCTGCAACAGGGTGGCCCAGCTGAGCCTGCCCCAGATCAGCCAAACCCCAGATAATTTGCATATCCCTGAAAACCAGTGCTTATCGGGGTATGCTGCTGAAGTGTTGTGGTCGGTTATTATACACAAAAGCTAACGGACACTCCAACACCCCTCCCTCCCCATCTCTCAGCCTCTCTCCCGAGCAGACCCTGCTCTGCCGGACAAGTTGGCCATCAACATGTGCAACTTACCTTCAACGGCTAAGATACCCCAGCACAGTCCCCAGTAGGTCCTACAAAAGTGCAGGACTTCCCTCTAATTGACTTAGATGGGGTCAAATGTCCATCCTTAAACAATCACTGTGGCAGGTGTGCGGGCTGCTTTGATCGCTAGGTCTAGGTCGTGTGCTTACTCGTGGGGCCGGGGCATGGGGTCAACCTAGGGCACTTCACCAATCCACGTGGACTGAGAGCTGGCGAGAGGTCGTTCCCCAAAGGAACTCGGGGTGCCCTTACCAGAAGAGGGAAGAAGGATGCACAGCAGGCAAGAGCTGCAGATGTTCGCCACAGGAAGGGAGGGAACGCAGAGTTGCACCCTTAGGAAGGAGAATTATGGGTGTTGATGACTGAAGGCGGAGGTCAAACCAGACCCCAGAGTTTCTAACTGGTGGAGGACAGGTGAGGTCACTTGAGCAGGGAGAAGAGATTTAGGCATGATTAGGGGAGGGGAAGACTTCAGGACACAGAAATCCCCACGGCTTGTTCGGAGGGACGATTAGTAATCCGGTTTGGCTAGATTGGAGACCTTCTTCACTGGTGTTTAACTTTAGGTTCCAGAGAAGTCCCAAGGGAAAGGGGGCCTTTCACGTGCAACAGGCCTCCTTGACTACGTGGTTGTAGGATTAGTGGGGTTACTCCAGAAGGCGTGTCCCAAGGAGGTGGGGACGGAGCAGGGCACGCGTCCACGGAAGGATCTGCACCTTGAGAAGAGGCGTTAGGTCCCCTCCCATGCCTCAGAGCCATTGGGGATAGGCCAGGATGTCAAAGGCCAGAGCTGAGGCCTGGAGAGAGGTCTCCCTGGCCCTGGGGGCCGGTTAGAGTGGTCAGGGGCTGAGATGGGGTCTGGAGACCTGAGCTGGATTCCTTCTCTCACCAAAGCTCAGCCTAAGATTTTTTCTCTGAAATGTGAGCTGTCAACATGTCCACCGATTGTCTCAGTGGAGATGGCCTGGACTTGATGTTCTGGTGTCTCAGAGGAGATCACCGAGCGAGAAGGCAGCCATCTGCAAGCCAGGAAGAGGGCCATCACCAGAAACCAACCCACGCGGGAGCCTTGGTCCTGGACCTTAGCCTCCACAGCCGCGAGAAAATCCGCTTGTTGTTTAAACCATTTAGCGTGTAGTGTTTTGTCACGGCAGCCCGAACAGACCACGATGGGAGAGCAGCAGCAACCGAGCTCCCAGGGCCAGGACGTTTCCAAGTATCCTGTGATCCTCAAGGGACCCTCTGGAGGAAGGCGTCCCACTCTTGCTTTACAGATGAGGAAACTGAGTCCTGGTGGCCATTAGGGGTCACATGTCCGAGGAATGGCAGGGCCAGGTCTATCTGGCTCTTTCCACTTTGCCACACTCCAGATCTAAACCCCCGAAGCTCATGGGTCTGAGTGAAGAGGACCTCAGTGATCCTGGAGTTATCATGAGATGCCACAGGACCTTCCTCACCTGCTTAACCACCTAAAGAATTCTTAAGGATTCCACAAGGTGGGAATTCCACTTTATGGCTGAAGAAACCGCAGTTTAGAGGAGTTAAATGTCTTGCCCGTGGTTATGTGGTTAAGAAGGATTTGAACCCAGAACTCTCTGACTGCATTTTGGACCACAGACCCAGAAAACTCCCTGTAGAGGATGCTCCCCATAGAAGGGAGCCAGCCTCCTCAAGACCTACTCTACTCTGTCATTGTCCCTTAAGGAAAATGGTGGCCAGCCCATAGTAGCTGCTCAAGAAGTTTCCTGAGTAGACCAACGTCTTGCCTCATCTGGTGGCCTGTAACCCCTGTAGGGAGGGACCTAACAGACCTCACAGTGACACACACAGTGCCAGGCACATCAGGGGCCATAGTGTAGTGGGAAGAAGACCTCAAGGTGGGCTGGGGACGTGGAGTAAGGGTCCCTCATCCTTTCTCCCCCAAACCTCGTCTCCCCCCTGGGCAGTCTCCAGAGGACTCTGACCCATCCCTGCGCCCTTGGTCACAGAATTACCGCCCTTAAGAGGACAGATACAGCCTCTGCCTCTCTCCCCTTCACCCAGCTTCTCCCCCCTTCCAGGCCTTTGCCCATGCCGTGCCCTCCGCCGGGAAGTTCTGCCCCACCCCAGATCCTCACAGGACTGACTCCCTCTCGTTACTGAGGTCTCAGCTCAGATATTGCCTTCTCCCTGTGCCCTTCGCTGGTCGTGGCTCCTAAATCACCACCCTCCCCATCACTCTGTCACTTTATTGTTTTCCTACCACGATTACTACCACACGTCACTGTGGTTATTTCTTTGTGCGCCCATCTTCCCACTGTTGTATCCCCAGCATCTAGAAGAGTGCCGGGCTCTTAGTTTCCATGCCCAATAAATAACAGTTGAAAGAACAAATGAATGAAGAAACCTCAACGGTGGGGGCAGCGGGAAGCGGGGGAGGGTCTCAGACCCTTCTTCGGAGACCCTCATTCCTGGATGGCATCTTGGCCATTGTCGAGGCTGCTCCCCTTCAGAGACGCTCCGCAAAGAAGCAAAGAGGCCGATGTGGACACAGCCTATGAGGAATGCGGCCGGGGCCAGCGAGCCCAGCCCAGCCCTCCAGGACCAGGGAGACCCCAGCAGAAGCTGTTCACTTTGCAGGGAGGCCTCCCAAGGCCCGTCCGTGGCTACTGGGCTGAGCAGGGCCGGGCTGGGCCAGGCTGGCTGATTTCCACTTTATTATGTTACGACGACTTCCCCCTCCCTGGAATGATTAGGCCTTAATAAATAACATTTCTCTCTGATATTGTGCCATCATTAATTCTGCTTAGCTCTCCTCGGAGAAAATTTTGTGGAAACATTCTCAGCGCTGCTATTTAGAGCTAAATTAATTCGGCTGATTATTTCTGTCCAAGTAGATTTGTGCCCGGGCAGCCAGGCCAGCGTGAGGAGAAGCGAGGTGGGTGCTTGCCCCCTCCCGGAGGCCTTGGCCAGAGTCTCTGCCCGCCCCTTGCTCTGCAGAGCTCAGCTGGGGTCCTCCCTGGCAGGGGGAGAAAGGATCGAAGGGGGCCTGGACTCTGATTTTGGGGGTGCAAATCTTCCCAGCCTCACCTGAAGCCAGGGCGATCCTGGGGAGCGCTCATCATCTCTTCTCCCTATGGCTCATCTCGCGAAAGCGTGTTCAGGTGCGATGTCCTTGGAGAAGCCGCTAGCGCGATGCTGGGCTTTGTTGGAGAACATGTACTAGGACGAGGTCCTACCAGAGACGAGTTCAGTGTAACCCACTAAGTTTCTGTGTACCAATTCTTGGGATCTATATAAAAAAATCAGGGTTCTGAACTCCTAGGAGGGCTCGGTGCAGCCCAAGTGGGTTCCACAGAGCAATGAGGTTGGCAGGCAGGCCAGGCTGACAGCGGGGGCTCTGAGCCCCAGGCAGGTGTCCGAGTCAAGAGAGCTGGCGTAACGATGCTGCTTTCTCTCTAATGGGGCAGGGCTGGGGAGAGCACAGCAGGTTTCTCTGTAACAAAGCAGGATTCTGTGAATTCAGATTTCTATAAAATCGCTGAGGGCTTGGCACAACCAAGCATGGTTCCTAAGAAAAAGGGCAGGATTCAGTGTAGCCGGGTGAGTTTCTGTATCACCAACTGGGGTGCTGGAGAATAGAGGCCGTCTCTGAATGTCAATATGGGAATCTGTTTAAAAAAGCCGGGAGCCGAGTTCTGTGAAACTGAGTGGAATTCTGGAGAATCGGGCGGAAATCTGTGTCAGAGAGCAGGCATCTGGGCCCGTGGAGAGGGCTCTGCGGCACCGGCAGGGTTTCAGGTAACGACGGTGTGACTGGTTATGTGATTGGGGCTCAGAAAGTAGACTTCTTTCTGGCAAAGTGGGCCTCTGTATGAAGACTGAGCTCTGGATAAAGCTGCGTTCCGCACAACAAAGCAGCGTTCCCCAAGGGCTCCAAGAGACCATGGCTCTAAATGACAAACAGCCTGTGCTCTGTGCAGCAGCCGGGGTCCTGGGTGTGGGGGCAGGGCACAGCCTGCCTTGGATGACCTGGCCCAGGCCAGGTGCCTGCATCCCAGCTGCAAGGGAGACAGGAATGTGATTACTTGACACTTTCAGTGACTAGGGTGGGAAGCTGGTCTTTCCACAAAGGCAGGGGGCTCCTCAAACATAGGAAGAGGGTTTTAACATTGGATAGCCAAAAAGAATGACAAATTTCCATTGTAACTGGCTTCAATCATGCTAAACTCTCCCCAGCCACAGGGCCTTTGCTCATGCTGTTTTCTCAGCTGTCTCCCTCTCTGCCCCATTTCCCACCCACTGTTTATCTGCACACAGTCTAGGTCTCAATGTAAACATGGTGAACTCCTGGAGGCTTGCCCTGACCCTCCTCACACGACCTCCCTATTTGCTCCCTATGGGCCTTGCTGTAGCTAAGGTGAGGGCGCTTCATTCTATTCCTTCATTGCACGTGTCACATTGTGTACTGGCGTGTTTATTTGAGAGTTTGTCCATCTCCTCTCCAAATGTTTTGCTTATCCCTGTGCCTAGAACTGGACTTCAGCTCCTTAGAGAAATGGCCTCTAAGTCTCCACCTCCAGGCCCCAAGTGTCCCCTGCATCCTGGGCCTCTCGACCTGGATGACCTACCTGGATGAGGCACACACCTCAACTCCACGTGCCCCAGCTGAGCTCCTCGTTTCCCCCCCTGGATTGCCTCATCACCCCTGTCCCGCCACGTCACCAGCTCTATCATCACTCTTTTCATCTTCCAAGCAAGACATCTTGGAATCGTCACAACTTGTCTGTCTTCATCGCCCTTATCACCAACCCAGTCTCTTTCTTCTTTATGCCTCATTGGTCCGTCCTTACCCTCAGGCAGATCCCTCCAGAATTATCGCAGCAGCTCACACGTGCCTATCACCTTATTGTGTGCAAAGACATTTCTCCTCATGTTCTTTTTGGCTCCTTGAAATCAAACAGCAGTGGCAGGCTGTGGAGACTCAGGAAAAATCGTATTATCATTTCAACTGGGGTACAGCTTCAGTCGCTCTAACAGAGACCCACGGGAACCGTAGCTTAAATAGGTTTATTTCTTTCAGATGTTTCTACGTTGGTCATAAGCCGTCCAACTTAATATGGCGGCCCCTTGGTGTTGGGGATCTCTTCTGACTGTTCCATCTTTCTCAGGGTGCTGCCCCCCTTAGCAGGGGCGAGACGACTCCCCAGCATGTCCACTGGGTCTGTCTTCCAGCCAGTCCTTTCCAATCCTTAGATAGGTGTCCCTTTGCCCCAAAGAAAGAGGCAAAGCATCCTCAATTCACATTCTATGGCTGAGACCCTTATAAGGCTGTTCTGTCCATCCCTCTGCCTCCAGCCCCAATTTGGCTCCAGAGGAGCTTTCTCCTCCCTTCCAGAAACACCCTGAGAATCAGCAGTCAACCCACGGAGGAGGAGGCTGGGGGTCGTGTGGAGGGATGGGGAGCTGGGGATGGGGTACCGGGGAGGAGGGCAGGTGCTGAAGGCCGAGAAGAGCCCTCTGCTCTCTAATCTTTTCCTTCCGGGCTGACAGGTACCTTTCGAGGGAAATTGAATCTGCACATTTCAGCTTCATTTGCACTTAACGCATCTGGTTGGCAGTGGGCAGAAGGATTTTGATGTCTGCATCTTGGTGCTCAAGACTTTGTAAGCCTCTTTTCTTTGAAACCAGGGAGATTTGGGTGTTTCTGCCAAGGAGTAAACAGACCGGCATATTCTCCACGTCTTGGTCTTTGGAGACCTGGGTCCCAAAGGCCCTGGGGACTGGGGGCCCCACTTCTTCATTCCTTCAGCCTGTCTGCACTCATTCAGCACTGACCCTGTGAAAGCTTTCGGAAAACTGTCTTCCATAGAAGGGGATGGGGAGAAACTCATAGATTTCAGAATCAGACCCACCCAGCTCATCCTTCTAAGGAGCGAGAGAAGGGTCTGCATCCTCCCAAGGCTTTCTAGAGCGGCTTTAGCTTCCTCACGATTCCATCGGCTCCCCTCTCTCCTCCCACCTCTCTACAGTGGTGTTCTTAGTCTTAATATGGGCAATTGGCGCTTTCTCAAGCTCACGGAAAGTGTGAAAAAAGTGCTTTAGAAAGTTTGGCTGTTTTTATTGCTGTGAAATAATCTACACAATAACCGCAGGCTTGCTGGGCCAAGGCAGCCACGTGGGGGGCGTCCTTGTGGAACAGATTGGTGCCCCGGAGCCCCTCCTTATAGAAACTTTGCAAGACACACAGGAAAATTCCTTGTCTCCTTCTTTCCAGGTTCTCTGCTTCTGTCCCCTGGCCCCCAATCTCATCCCCTCCCCTTCCCTACCTGTCCTGAGACTCTGAGGAAGAAGTCCCCTCTTTGGCCCTGACCACAGCAAGGCTGGCTGGTGCAGAGCTGAGCAGGAGCCACTGTCACTCCTCTGATTGGAGCAGGCGGACCCTTGGGCCTCCTTCCCTGCTCACCCAGCGCAGCCTGTGGACCCTGGGATTCAGGGGGCTCTTCTGAGGGCTGGAGGGCTCTCAGAACTTCAGTGGGGTCTGGACATCTCTATGCCCCCTCCCCCACTGTCTGTGTACCCAGATCGAACAGCTCCATGAGGGGTACGGGTGCGGCTCTAAGAAGCTCCAGCCCAGCCTGGTCTCCACGGTCCGGGGAGAAAGTGGAGTCTGAGCCTCGGGAACAGGGGTTCTGGAGATCTGAGGATGGAGGAGAAGCAGCATTGTCCTGGGAAAGGAGGCCGTCACGTGTGGTTGGAGACCAGCCGTGGGGAGGCTCCATTCTGATGGGGAAGGCACGGCTCTTTACTGGGGAGGAGGGGGAGTGTCAGGGGCAGGAACAGCTGGAGAGCAGGGCCCCAGCGCAGAGCAGAGCAGACAGAATTATTCTCCTTGTTCCTTGTTTTATGGTGACTGAAGTGGGCAAGGCCAGCAGGAGAAGGGGCTCCTTGGGTCTTCTGGGGTCTGAACAGCAGAATGAGAGCGATCTGCAGGGTGTCTTGGATTTGAACTCTGAATTGACAGAACCTCAAGGGCCACCAACTAAGCTTCTTTGACCCGGGGGTGGGCACGGAGTGGTAGCGGTCGAGCTGGGCCTAGGACTTGGCCCCTTGACTCAGCCTAGTGTCTCGGCCCTTCCCATCAGAGGTTGAACTTGAGAAAGAACTTCCTGCCTCTGACAGCTGACACCGACCCAGAGGACTCAGAGCCGGCCGAGGGAGTTCTCCAGGGAGCTCACCAACCAGGGCAGCCTGAGGGTGTCAGCGGTGTGTCAGGGAGGCTGCGCCCTGGACCTGCAGCTGTGCGCACCCCTGGGCCTAAGCAGCGGTTTCCTGTGACCTGGAAGGGCCGCCCCTGGGAAGCGGGCCTCACTGAAGAACCGAGGTCCCCGTAGGAGGGGGCACCTGGCGCCAGCCCCCTGCATAAGAATAGACATAGAGTCGTTAGCCCGCAAATCATTCTCATCATCCTGGAAGACGTGCAGTTCCCCTCCGGTGCCTTCAATCACCACCTCTGAACGGGAGCGGAAACTTGAAGCAGGCATCAAACCCACGCAGATGGAAGCTGACAGCTCCGTCTCCAGCCTGCTCCCGCTGCTGCTCCCGGCGCAGCCTGTTTCCAGGCGCTCCGAGGCACCTGGTTGTGCTTCATCCTCACCAGCTCTGACCTAGATGGGGGAGGAGGAGGATGGATGGCGGTCACAGGACACAAGAACTTGGGATCCTGGCCATGCCACTCACTGACTACGTGACCTGGGCCTCAGTGCCCTCATTGGTAATGTGACGATGAGGATCACCGTATGGAATGGCCGCACATGCTAAGCTCTTTATCACAGTGATAAACCTACTATGTGCCCGGAGCTCTACCCTCTCCATGTGCTGTGTCATCTTACCCCCACTCAAACCCAAGAAATAAATACCCACTGGACCAAGGAAACACTAATTCAATTGCTCCCTCATTCCCCAACACCCAATGTTGGTACTAGCTCAAGGGCCCAGGCCTCTCAAATGGCCCCTGAGACTGCGGGGGGAGGAGGCCCCCCAAGGAGAGGTGGCAGGGCATGAGTTCCTTTGTCTCAGCCTTTGTCCTGTGGGCTGGGGGCTTGGCTGTGTCTCTGCTCTTCTCCACGCCCCAACTTGTCCACCTGCCAAACACAGGGAGGTTGGCTGAGAGCGTCCCTAATGGTCATCTAGATGCAGACCTCCTGGGCTCTTGGAGCCTCTTCTGGGGCCCTGGGGACCCTTGAGGTGATGGGTGGAGGAACCCTTAACCCCATTACTCAGACTTCTTGTGGAAGGAAAGATCCAGGAAGTGGTGGGGGGAGACTGTAGCTGGTGGCCACTTCCACGAGTCCAGTTTGCCGGGTAATTGCCAGGAGGCCATGCCCCTTTTCCCGTTGGCACCCCGTGGCATGGTCCATGTGGCTGCTGGCACATTGGACAAGGGACATTTAGCCCAAAGCTTCCACTCAGGCAGAGCGTTGCCACAGAAAGAAGATAGATTTGGGGCCAGACTTGGATTCAAATCCTGATTCTGTCGCTTCCAGCCTGCGTGGCTTTGGACAAGTCCCTTCTCCTCTCCAGGGCTATAAGATGGGGACAGGGCTATTTGAGGCTTATAGGCCACCCTGGATGTAAGAGGACACAGCAGGTACTAACTCCCTACCTTCTCCTTGGCTGGCCTCACTTAGGGGCCCATGCCCTGATCCCAGGGTGGCAGAGGGCAAAGTGGCTCCTTGAGAGTCACATGGTACCCGTCCCCTTAGGACTGTTGCCTTCCCACCCCATCTCTCTAATGAGGGGCCAGCCACCAGGAGATACCCCAGTCACGGTGCCTTTTGAAAGCAAGCCCCAAAGGGCACACTTGGTGGAAAGTTCATCTTGGGGAATTTCCATTTCCGTGTAAACACTTATTCTGGAACACTGCAAATAAGGTGCTGATGTGGGGCCAGCTTCCAGGCACCAGACTGAAGTGAAAGCAGGTGCTATGGATGCAGAACCGCCTGAGGAGAAGGATTCCAGACTCAGGGGCTGCTGTGGGATGGTCTGGCTGCCGGAGCTGGGTGCCTTCTCCCCTGCAGCTCCCCGACACTGGAGGGTGGCCTGGTGAGGAGGAGTAAACACAGGCTTCAGAGCCAGGCACCCCTGGGTGTGAATCGCAACTCTGCCATTTGCAAGCTGTGTGTCCTTAGGGAATGAAGTTAACCTCTCTGAATTTCACTGTCCGTATCTGCAAGTTGGGGACAACGACAGTTCTCTGAGCACATTAACGTGCAGATTAAATGAGGCAAAACATGTGAATTCCCCTGGCAGAGAGCCTGATTCATAGTAGGTGCTTAACAAATACTTGTTTCGTCTATTGTGACTTATTTATTGAACTTCAATTAAATGCAATTTGTTCTGTTTGATACTGAGGACCCAACGAGGAATAAGACCCAGTTCCTGTTCTTCAGGGCCTCACAGTCTGGTGGGAGGAGCCCTTCCCTCCCCTGTTCCCCTCCCCTTCTTGCTTCACTCTGAGGCTGCAGTGGGGGAAGGTGCAGACGTGTGGAAGCTCAGGAGGGCCCAAGCTGGCTATTGTTTAAAAGTTGATGCTCACAGGTCAGGGTTTATAAGCTGGTGGTCCCCATGTCCCTAACCCCCAGTCCTTGTCTTCTCTTAGCCTCTCAGGTGAGCGATGTCCCCTTCTAGGGCTGTGTTCCAAACCCCTTCAATTTTGAGCCCAGCTGGAAATGGGTAAAGTCCTGGGCCGGTGGGAACCTGAAATGACTGACCCTCACTCCCAGCGCTGTTTCACGCCCGCTCTTCCTGCCATTCGGAACCCTCACTTTATTTCCTCAACCAAGCAGAGCTCAAGGTCAGGTTGAAAGAAAAAAGATTACAAAAAGAACGGGAGCAGATCTGGCTCTCCAGGCAGCCAAGATGCTGTAGTGGCAGGGGCTGCAGACACGGCCCAGTCTGTCCTCTGGAGAGCTGGGGAGAAGGCTAGCGGGCACACTGGCCTGGGCCCCTTGCTGCCGCTTGCATGTTGTGCAGCCTGGAGCAAGCCACTCCTCTCTGGCCTCGTGTCCTCACCTGCAGAACTCGAGGATGATGTGTCACTGGGCGCCCTCGGCAGAAACCTTGGCCCCCACTTTTCCTGTTCACACCAGCTCCAGCTCCACCCAGGAGCTCAGGGTCCTCCTCGCCTCCGAAGAAGGGGGTTGGGGAAACTGGGGTGACTCCCTCCATGAGGGGTTGCAGGCTCTCCAAATGTCCTCTGAATCCAAGATAGACTGTGCCATGTGAGCCTCGATTTTCTTGGACCAAAGGACCAGCTGGCACGCCTTGCGAGGAGCTGCCCTCGGTGCTGGCATTCTCCCAGGAGGCACAGCACTTGCCGGCCCGGACACTGTGTTTGCTTGGGCCATGTGGGAGGGCCCCTTTGGGAATGGCCATTAAAGCCACCAGGAGGTGCCGGGGGAACCGACAGACACATGGCTGCAGGCGCTAACTTGGCTAGTTCTTCAAACAACAGCCTGCTCCCCGCGGATGCTGGGTACTCCCAGCTGGGCCATGAGCCATGAGTGCAGTGAGCAGAGCACAGGAGGGCTGTCCCATCCCCCACCCCCCTCCTCCCATGGCCTCCGCCCTGATCTGGAGACCATCTGCAGCTCTCCTTGCCTCTGCCTTCGCCCTCCCCAGGGGTCCTCCTGTCCTCGCCTGCCTGCCACCCTCCAGGTCTCCCCCTCTCCTTAGGATAACGTCAAGGCCATTCACGATCTGCCCTCTGCCCACATCTCAGCCCTGAGCTCTCACGTCCCCTCTCCCAGTCCCTACTCCTGCTGCACCACCGACTTCCCATTCTGCAAACGCAGCTTGATTTCTCGTGTTTACCTTTGTGCCTTCGCACATGCTGTTCCCTGCCTGGAATGCCTTTCTCTCCCTGGTGGGCTTTTTACTCAAACTCGAGCTCAGGCATTCCTGCCTTAGGATGACCTTCCTCCCAGTCTGCTCTTGCTTCCATCCGGCACACGTCACAGCGTTGTTGCTGTCTTCCCTCTGCAGGCTTCCACAACCCTCTGGTCCTCTGGCCCACATGGCAAGTTTTTTTTAAAATTAAATGTTGTATCCCCAGGGCCTGGAACAAAGCTTGGCAGAGTGTAGCACTTAACAAAAAGTTGTTGATGGGCCAATTGAGGGTGCAGGCCGTCTGGAACCTGCGAGGAGGAAAAGGAATTAATAACAAGGACGCTTATTGAGTGCTTCCTCTGTGCCGGGCATTTTCATAACAATAGCTGACATGTCTTGTGAGTTTATACTCTACAAGCAGGATTATATTTATTCCTCACATTAACTGGGAGAGGTAGGGAAGTCTGTTATTTCTCCTTTATACAGATGAGGACTGAGGCACAGCGAGAGGCCAACTCTTGTGACAGAGCCTATTCGCCAACTGAAGCTGCCTGCTCCAGAGCCTAAACTCTTCACCTGGCTCTGGGCTGACCCTTCTCCAGCCAGGGCACCAACTGGGAGACCTCCAAAGGTCCTGAGGACCAGCGTCCGTTGTCTCTTGTAATAGCGGGAAACTGAGGCTTGAGCAAGGAAGGAGTTGGTGGGCCCCCTGCTCCCACTGGCGGGCCATTTCTCTTGCCTGGCTTCCCCTCTCTTCACCCCCTCCTCAGAAAGAGGGGACGGGGCTCCCTCTGGTCCGACCCTGCCCAGACTGAGCCCCGTTTCCAGGCAACCTGTTTTCGGGGCAGCGCCCCCTGGCGTGGCTGTGTTGCTATGGTGACTGCCGTGGGTACAGGCGCATCTTCGAGATGGTGGAGGAAGCAGCGCCAGTGCCTGATGGGCCCTCAGTCGCCCTCCAGGAGACTCAGGGGGGCGCAGATACAGCCTCGACAGGCAAATTCACAAGGCCTGTGTGGGAGGATGGGGTGGAGCCTCTGGTGGGGGTGGGGTAGAGACTGGGGGCAGGTAGGAGGGAGGGGACAGGGCGCAGAGCCTGGTTTACTTGAGAGCAAAAAGTTCCCTTCCAAACCCGGGCTTCAGAGTCACGCACCCCAACATTAGCATCTAACCTCCAGCTGCATCTTCCTGGGTGAGGAGAAGGGGATTTCCTATTCTCCGGGGGACGAGTCATCTTTTCTTTTCCATTTTTAACTTGAAAAATACATTAAAAAATACCCACTCCAAGGTAAAAGTCACCCCCAGTCCCACTCCATAAAATGATACAAAATAAATTAAAACTGACCGTCCTATGGCTCAGAGGTTAGGAGCTGTTAACAGTTTGTGCATTCTGCTTACTGATTTTTGTCTATGCTGACACAGATACATCCAGACCTCTCTATACATTCGTATATGTGTGGATACATTGTATTAAACTGGAATCGTACTCCATAAATTGGCTTACATCTTGCTTTTTTAACTTCGCAATATACTCTGGAGATTTTCCCTATCTGTAAGCATTGATCTATCTTATATTGCTGAGGAGGAGATTAAGAGTGGAAGAAGAAGAGGTCCGAAGAGGGGCAATCCTGAGGGGCTCTCTGGAGGAGGGGGGTGACTCATTCCCTGATCAGAGCAGCAAGTTGATTACAAGCAAGTCAGGAAAAGAGCTCTTGTTATAACCACAGTGTGCCGGGTACTCCCACCATCTCACTTATTCCTCACACGATCCATGGAGGTGATGTGACCCCTCCCTCATTTACAGACGTGGAGGTGAGGCCCAAGCTCTCAACGCCAGAACGTGGGGAGAAACTGGGACTTGGCCTCAGGCTGGCGCCTCCAAGCCTGTGGGGTTTCCCCCACCTCACGTGGGCCGGCTGTCCAGCCCCTGGCTTGCAGGACCTGGGGGCCCCCTACCCTGTCCCCAGCCCTCTCTGTGCCCTCTCTGTGGCAGTCAGAGCCAGGTGGAGCTCTGCGCTCCACAGAGCACTTCAGAATTCATAAATTGGTAATTTATTGAACAAGCCTTTGGAGAAGGGAAGTAATGACGCCGCCATATAAATTTCGAGCCCCTGGGTGTTATGGGGCCGCAGCTAACGCTGTTAGTTCCCAGAAGGGGGAAGGGAGCCTCCCTGACTCCCCTCCCTGGCCCAGATGGCTGCTCTGGAGCCTGAGGGAGCGCCTCAAGGAGGAGAGGTCCGTGTGGCCACCCTGGGTTTAGCTGCGGAACCCCGAGAGGTCGTATGCCCTCCAAAGCCTGTTTCCTCATCACAGCAGTGGCTGGAACTGTCATAGCTGGCACAACGAGTGGCGCTCTGCCAACGAACAAGGGCCACCCGTGAGGGGTTGTGCACCTGCAGGGTTGTTCCCACTACCGTATTGCCTCAATTCAAAGACCCCGTTATCTCTTCTTCTGATATTAATTCTGGCATCATGATGCAGCTTACAGGTAACGTGCCGGAGCTCCCCTTTGCCCCTGAAAAGCTGTTAACTTGGCTTCCACTTAAAATCAATGGCATCTTAGAATTGATGAAGCATTATATTATTATCATTATTGTTGTTATTTACTGTCATTCGTGTTTCGAAGACCTGGATGCCACCACCTACTTCTCCTCTTAAGAAGGAAAACAACCCCAGGGGGAGGGGGCAGACAGGTGGTTCAAAGGGCGCGTGACCAGAGCACGACACTTATTGTCTACAGTGGCCTACAGACTTGTTTGTCTGAAACAGGATTTTCCTGGGATGTGGGACCTACGGCGCTAAAAGGGGAAAGTCCTGGCGAACCCCGGGGAGGGTTGGTCATCCCGCTGTTGTCTCCGGGCCGACTTCTTCCAGCCACAAGGAAGTTGTGATGGATTTGTCAAGGTCAAGTGGCTCCCCTGCAGTCCCTCTGACGAGTGTCCTGGTGCAGCCGTGAGACTTGAACGGGAACAACCCAAATGACAGAGCCCATTGGCATGAAACCCGGGCCTTTGGGGTGGGTCGTCCTCTTCCCTGGTGACCCATCCCCGACATGGTCAAAGGAATGGGCCAGAGTCCCTCCTGCATCTGTCGGGTTTTCTCTCTCACTGGACTCTTGACTCGTCCGCATGGGGCAGAAGGAGCACCTCTCAGAGACCCCAGGTGCGGACGGAAGAGCCAAGGCCCAGGAAGCAAAGACCTTCCCCGCCATACCCACACCAGGCACAGAGGGAGAGGGGCGTGGGGGCACCGGGGTGCTGCTTTGCCGTGAATGCCTGCCCTGGCTGTCCACATCTGGTCCTTGGTGGGAAGTGGCGGTGAGACGAGGGAGGCGTCGGTGCCACAGGAGGTCTGGGGCCTGGCCCCTCTCGGCTCATGGCCCTCCAAGTGGAAAGTGAGCTGGGACTTAGCTCCTACTTTGGCCTTTCGCTGTGTGCCCTTGGACCAATCACACACCCTCTGTGGGCCTGTTTTCGCCTCTGTAAAAGGAAGAATTTGGGTTAATAAAGTGGTTTCTAAACTATCTGCAAACCTGCACTACAAAGGGAGGTAGTTAAATACAGATCCCCGGGCCCTACCCGGGGCCTAGCGTCTCCGGGATGGGCTCAGGAATCTGTGTGCCACCAGCTTCCCCTGTGATTCTGCAGCAGTTCATCTGAGTCCACATTTGGGCACAGCTGGGCTGGGTGGTCTGTAAGGAGGCGGGTGATGGCGGGAGGCAGGTGGTGGCGGGTGGCGGGTAGAGGTAGGTGGTGGGTCGTGGTGGGTGGCGGGCCGTGGTGGGTGGTGGGTGGAGGTGGGTGGTCGTGGTGGACGGTGGTGGTGGCGGGTGGTGGAGTAGGCATTGTAGAGCCCAGGAAGCGCAGAGTTTGGCTTCAGAACAGCGGAGGTTTTGTCTCTTAGCTAGGTGCCCTTGGGCCAGTTGCCTAACCTCTCTGAGTTTTAGTTCCTCATCTATAAGAAGTGGGGGAATAATTCCTGGAAGGGCCGAGGAGAGGACTGAATTACATGGTTGGTGCAGGAAGATTTCTGTCTCCCTCTCCAACCACGTGTCTCCAGTGTCGGCCTGGCCCAGTCTTGGCCCGGTGTGTCCTGTGGCCCTGACCGAGTCTGGCCAACATCTCCGTACCCTAGAATCTGGGAGACCAGAGGGTGAGCCACAGGGCTGGGGCACGCAGGGGAGGGGCTTGACAGAGGAGGAGGAGGAGAGGAATACCCAAGGGTGGGGGGGGAGGAGGGGCCCTCCAGGGACTGAAATATGGCTCCTTCATTCCGGAAGGCACCTCTTAATCAACTTAATGTGCCTCTGGCTGAGCAGGGGCCTCAAAAGGTAGGAGAGACACAGATGGAGACAGCAGCTGAGGCCACTGGCTCCAGGATGTGGGCAGGGGGCAGGCAGACCTGGGCTGCAGCGACCAAGGGGGCTGGAGGAGGGTCCAGGTGGAGCCTGGAAACTGGACTTTGGCTCTTGAGACCCTCACCATTTTTGCTCCTAACCCTCTCCCCAGCCCAGGGCCTGGTTCCTCCGGGGCTTGATAGGAGAGACAATTCCTCCTGGCAATTGGGAGCCCCTGACCCTTGGCTTCTGATTTCTGAGCCCCGACCCAGCTGAGCAGCCTTGCGAATCCAGGGTGCTGGTGCTAGGCTGGAGGGAAGGTGGAGAAGCCCACTATGGGGGGGCCTCAGGGTTCATAGCACGGTGGTGGCACTCAGTGGTGGCTCTCTTTCAGACGCCATCCGTGAACAGGGCTCCAGAAATCTCCCGGCAGGCAGCCTCCATTCTCAGCCTCAGTGACCAGTGGCGGCTCCCCGAGCAGGGAAGCCTGCCTCAGGGGTGTGAAGGCAGCTGACATGGTTCTCTCCACCTCGTCTCCTCTCTGTGTCCTGGCACTACAGTCCACGGGAAGGAATCCCCCGCACAGAGGTCTCCTGGCTCCCAGTTCACCCATCTAGCACGGTGACCTCTTATAAGATGCTTCACTCTGAGCCTCAATCTTTCCATCTGTGAAGTGGGGATTCTGATACCACTCTCCCAGCAGTGAGGGAGAACCGTGACACACTGGGTAAAGGGCCCAGAGGAGGGCAGGTGCCCAGGACGCCTTGGTGACATTCCATCCTGCCACTCGGTGCCTTCTCCAGAGGTGGTGAGGGATTCTCAGACGGGTCCAGGCAGAGGGTGAGGGGACCAGGGTGGCAGGGTGGGGGCAGCATGGGAAGGGGTGGACTCAGGAGGACTGAGCTCCTCTCAGCTGGCTGGCCAGTGTCCTTGCTGTGTGTGGAAGCTCAGGAATGTGAGCGACAGGGCAATTTGCATGTGTTTTACATGTGCTTTGCATATGACAATCTGCCTCAAAGGCTGTTCTCAGGCAGCCTTGCAGCAAGCCCGGCTCTTACTCTGCCTGATCTGTGGTGTCACAGCTTGAAGGGTGCCTGGGCCGGTCTCTTTGGGGTACAAGGGCCAAAAGGGCCAGGGGTTTTTCCCAAAGCCACACAGTGGACGAGGGGCAGGATGAGAACAAAATCCTAGGTCTCTAGTTCTGGTCCTGTGTGCATTTTCTACCAATTAATAATAATGATGATGACAATGATAATGATAGAAATAGCAACACTTCCCAACACAGTGAACACTTCCCAAGATTTGCCGTATGCTGGGCACAGCTCTAAGTTCCATATACACGTTAACTCACTCAGTCCTCACGCTAACCCTATGGGGTAGGTGTTACTATTATTCTCCTTTGGCACCGAAGAACAGAGAGGTTAGGTGACTTTCACAAAGCCACAGAGCTGGATGTGGCAGAGCTGGCATTCAGGCCTGGGTAGTGTGGTCCAGATCCCACGCTCCTGTCCACCACATCCTGCACTGCAGGTTCAAAATGGAGCACAAGGAGGGTCACTCCTGGCCCCAGGGTCTGGCTCCCACTTTCCACACTCCCTGCGTCCAGACCTCCCAGCACTGACCTCTGGGTGGAGGTGGGAGGGGCAGGATCCCTCTGTCTGGGGCTCCCGCCCAGAGGTGATTAAAAGTTGATTGCCTTGAGAACATTCTTTGTTTTCCGGGGTGTCAAGCCCAGAACAGCCAGGGAGACAGTTGCTGCAGGAGTCACATTTGTTAATCTCATGTTCGTTAATTTATTTTATTTTCCATCCTCAGAATTAAGACGAACCTCTTGAACTCAATATACAAATGTATGCAAAGCAAGATGAACAGGCGTCTTTAAAACCTCCACACTGTTTTCCCCTCCTTGCGTTAGTGGAATTGCAGCTCTCCCCGCCAGCCGCCAGCAGGTGGAGGGGTGGCGGTAGCGGGCAGATGGCGGGGAGGGGGTCCTTTGTCACTTTCCAAAGCAAGTTTCTGTCCATCAACTCATCTGTGCCTCCCAGGGTCCCTCTGCAGTGGGTGTGGGTATTATCTTCCACATTTTACTTACGAGGCCAATGAGGATCAAAGGGATGAAGTTATGGGCTCAGATGCCACAGGAAGGGAGAGATGGAGCTCCGGCCTGGGTCTTTTGACTCCAAATCCCATTTTCCTGACTCTGCTCCGCACACACCTTCTTCCTCCTGCCCACAGCCTCTTCTCTGGTCCTTGTGCAACGCGGAAACTGCAGCTCAGGGGCCTGGCTGGGGCTGTGCTGGGCCAGCGGCCCTTGGAAAGATGGTCTGTGAGGAAGAACTTCTGAGGCCATATCCCACAGCAGCACCCACCGCCCTCTCCTCCCCACCAGCCCTTCCCGCAGTTGGTCTTGGCCCCTTGGCCACGAGATGGAGAGAGGCTCTGACTACAGCCCTCTCCCTCCTTCTGTCCTCCCCACGGGGCCCAGTGGAGCGTGTTATTGCTTGCCAAGTGTTTAGCAATCTCTCGGATCAGAGGCCTTGGCCTAATTGCTAGAAAAGTCTTCTTCAGCTCCCCAGGAAGCCAAACCTGACAGATTTCCCAGCAGCGGCCATGTCGCTGGAGGGGGAAGTGGAGAGAGAGAGAGAAAGACAAAGAGAAAGAGGCAGAGAGAGAGAGAGAAGCTATTAACAGGACTTTCAGTCTCTAGAAAGGAGGATCCTTCCTTGCCCACCTCTCCCCTCCCCTGCCCCTCCCCTCCGTTACCAGGCATCCGGGTTCAAAGTTAATGTCCTGGAGAAGGAGGACGCAGCAGCAGAAGGGCTTGGAGACTGGAGCAAGGCAGAGAGCTCCTGCGAGAGGGATGGGAATGTGGAGGAGGGTGGGGTAGGGGCCTCTGGGAGGAGGCAGCCAGCATCCAGGAGTCTGAAGAGAAGCCTATGGGACAAAACTAAGCAAATAAGGAGAGGGCAGGGAAATGTTCCTCCGTTCTTTAGACTAATCCCCAGCAGGTTTGTGCAGAATCGAAATCCTGAAGTTGGAATAGCAGTCAGCCCGGGCTCTGTTTCTCTGTCAGGACAACCCACCCCTGGCTCAAAGCCCTCCTCTTAGAGACCCAGGTAGTTAAGAGACCGGAGGACCTGGAGAGGACAGGAGAAGGGTCACGCAGACAGACCAGGGCTGCCTCCCTCGGCATCTCGCACCCTGTCCCTGCACCTGTAATTGTGCTCTAGGATGCAGCCTGTTGCTTGGGGAAATATGTCCGGGCAGAAAGCTAGGCTGCAGCCTGGTGCCGAGGGAGCGATGTCACCATCTGTTCTGTGCAGAAACAGATACCATTGGCTCTGCCAAGTCAAACAGCCTGCACGAAAACAGATTTCCCTGGAATCCCTGAGCTAACAGCCAGCTTCTCCGTGAGTGACCTGGGATCCCAGGCAGAGGGGCCACAACAGCCCCGCCCTGGGACATCAGCCAGCCCGCCCTCCTCAGGGCAAGGGGGTACCACCCGGCCACCCGTCCCCGTGACACTTTCCCTCCAACCCCGCTCCCTTCGCTGAATTCTTCTCCAGCGTCAGGCTTGATTGGGAAAGGGTGGGAAGGAGTTTGAAAAATAAATAAACATTTTAAAGATAAACCAATAAATAAGGGAGCAGGATACTCTTTTCCCCTTTAATTTTTTAAAGGAAAAATTAATTTTCCCTTTGCCTAAGTACCTGTCACCTTAAATTAATGTCTCTGAGAGCGAAAATGACGGAGAAGTTGGGTCATTAGGCAAATTTTAATTAGAGGCTCAGATGTCCTTTACTAATAAGATGTTACATATATTTCATTCTGTTCTTGCCTCCTGACTGCCAGGACATCTTTGCGATGCAGCTCAGGCCCCTGGGAGGCCAAGGAGATGGGGCCTCAGGGAGCTGGGGTTGGGGCCAGTGGGGGAGGAGAATGGCAGTGGTTTTGTCCATGCAGGGCACTGGGCAGGGCAGGGAGGGGAACCGTGGGGAGATGTGTTTCTTCTTTTTCCCAGGAAGGGGTCCACTCTAAGGCCCAAACCAGCTTCTTCTCTCCCAGCATGTGTGTGTGCGTGTGCATGCAAAGAGGCCATGTAGCAGAGACAGCACACTTAAGAGGTGGGTTCTGAAGTCAGACTTCTCAAGATCCTCTATTAGGCTCTAATTATGCATCCTCGAATAGTTACTTAACTTCTCTGTGCCTCAGTTTCCTAACCTGAAAAGTGGGGATAATGGGTATCCATCTCCTACGGGTGTGGGTATGGAAAGGAAAGGGTTCAACTTGACTTAAGAAACCCCTTAGGAGGGGGCCTGGCGATAGTAAGCCCTCGATGTTAGCACATGCCCCCGTGTGCTGGTGAGTGTGAGCGTGTGCAGGCACGCATGTGTGCACACTGCGATTCAGTGGACATGGCGCTGGATTTGGATTCAGAAGGCATGGCGTCGAGCCATACATTCGCCACCTCCAGCCTGGGTGACGTTGGCAGGCCACTTTACTTCTCTGAGCCTTTTTAGGTTTGCCGTCTGCCAAGAGGCTCAGAGATGAGAACTGGGACTCGGAACGACCCTCCTTAGGTAGGACAAGACTCAGACGAGACGAGCAGCACGTGCTGGGAAGACCGGCTGGGAGTCAGGAGGCATGTCTGCTCACACCCACCCACTTACCTGCAGGCAGTGCCGATCAACACGCACGACAGGATGCAGCGCATCACATGCCTCCATCCAGGCAGGCGCGTAAGAGCACAGCTCGAGGGTGTGGTCAAGGAGAGGGTCTTAAAAAGGCTCCCGCCATACCCCTCAGGGGACACCTCTGCGCTCTTCTTGGTCATGTCCTCCTCTGCTCCGCAAATGGGCATCACCTCACCCAGGCCCACGCAGGCCGCACGTGCAGGAGCAGAGCCCGGTGGCCCCTTCGAGGGCCTGGTGGTGCTCAGGGACGGCACAGAGTCAGAGAGCTGGCGTATTCCACCGTCTCTGTCCAGGTCTGACGTGCTCAGGCTCCCAGCTGGGCCATGAGCCAGCAAAAGCTTCTCTTACCTTTTGTGGGGGCCTAGGCCTGAGGGACCACTGGGCTCCCCTGGGAACACAAGTCCCCATTCTTGGGCTTTAATTTCCTTCAGAGGTCATTCAACAGGGGGCAGGAGGACACACCGGCTGTGAGCCTCGCCCCGGACAGTCTTGCCCCCCCGCAGTGTTTGGGGAGGAAGTGGAGAGCGGAGAAGCAGGCACAATCTGGGAGCGGGACCCACGGGAACTCACCCACGTTAAGCATCTTCCGTGTTCTAGGCTTGGGGTGCAACACTTTAAATCCACTGACCCATTTCATCTTCTGACACCCTCAGAGACACTCTCATTATCACCTTTTACAGACGGGAACATTGAGCCTGGATAATTTTCCTAAGGTCACATAGCCTGTCTGGATTTTAATTCTTTCCTTTGTAGATAAGCATGTGGGCTAGCGGCAGGGACCTGGGGAGTGTCGGAAAGTGCCACAGCCTCTGAGGGAGGGAGCACCTGTGGCCTGGAGGCCATAGGGTTGTGAGCAGCTGTGTGCCTTTGGATGAGGGCCTTCCCCTCTCTGGGCCTCCATCTCCCCCTGGTGCAGTGAATGAAATGAGCTCTGGAAGCTTCTCCTGAGACCACATTTGGAGGACTCCCTGGAGAAGAGAAATAGTGCAGAGGGCTGAGGGGCTGGTGTGCCAGCCGGGGCTGAATTGAAGCTGTCAGTCTCATTGGCCCCAAGTTCATCTTTGGAGCACGAAGTACAAGCCGAGGGCAGAGCCATCGCTGGACCATTACTCACCACGGCAACACCTGGGCTGCTGCCCGCTCACTGGACCCAGCTTCCCCTGGAAAGGAATGGAAATGACACTCATTTTCCAGGAACAAAGAGGCCAGCTCACCCACCTTGCGGGCTTCTCCTCCCCTTGCTCTGCTCCCTGCCTCCGCGTGGTTGTGTAAGGGCTTCTGCTGCCCCTCAGAGATGGGTGGAAAGACGAGAAAGCATGCAGCAGTGAGGCAGAGAGCTCAGAAGGGACTCAGGACCCTTCTCCAATCCCTCTCCCCCAACTTGCTCTGGGGAGAGAGTCGGGGCATTTCGATGGTGCCTGGAAGAGTGAGGGTGGGGACCCTGCAGGCTGGTAGGGAGAACAAAGTTGCTGATGGGTTTTAGCGAGAGGTGGGGGTGGACTGCTGGTGCACAGGAGATCCAGACTGCGGAAAGAGCATGCACTTCTTTGATCATCTGTTATGTATGAAGCTCTTCCATACATGCTATCTCATTAATCCCCACAATACCCATCATCACCCCATATTAAAAACTGAGGAAACAGGCTCAGAGAGGTTAAGTGATTTGCCTAAGAACGCAGAGCATCTCAGGGAGCAGGGTCAGGATCTGAACACCAGCCCTGTCTGACCGCAGAGCCTTTTCCCTTCTCTCATGATGCCTCTCTCCTCATCAGGATGTGGGAGTTCTGAGTTTCCGAGATGGATGTCAGTGCTAAATTGCCATGCGAGTCTCTCTGGGCTTGTATTTACTCATCTGTAAAATGAGAAGGTTAGACTAGAGGATTTCCAAAGCCCCGTTAGTGCTATCTTTCTGAGCTTAAGAGGTGAGAGTTTCGGGGGTCCCCTTGAATCAAAGTTGAGAACCTTAAATGGCTAGAGAGGACATCAGGGAATCTAGGCTGCCCTTTGTCATCAGTGAACTACAGCGGAGTCTTTTTGCCTCTCAGGACCTCATCATAACCCCCTTCAGCCACTGAGTCCTTTGGCCATTCGTTCTAGCTCTGCAGACATATGAGTGCCACCACCAGGAGGGGGCTAAAGAGACAGTCCGGTCTCGGGGCTCCAGTGGCAAGGAACCTGAACAGCTTCTCTGTGGCACAATAACTCCTCTCTCCTTGCCACCCACTCTCTTCCAAGGCACAGACCTCAATTAGCAGCTTAGCACCAGTGTTCCCAGCTGCTTTCCTGCCACTGGGTACACTGAATAATGGAGATCCTTCTGGGGCTGGGATGAGGAGGATGGGAGGTTGGATGTGAACCTGCAAGAATGTAACAAAAGAAATTTCAGACTCCTGGGGCTGCACTTTCTTCACGCTTTTAGGAAGGTGTCTTGTTCCCGAAAGTATTCTTGGCCCAAGTATAATTTTCTCATAATTACCCCATTCCTCTGAGTTCACACGATCCTCCCAAGCATTGAGGAATGAGAGGAAGAGACAGGGGTCTGTTGCTGGGGTAGATCAGCCCTTGTCCTGTGGGAATATGAACCTAATGATGGAGGCACAGCTTCCGAGGGGAAGGAGTACTCAACTGACAAGACATTGTGACTGCCTCCCTTAGGGAATCTTGGGCTGGGGGAAGATAGCATCCTTGCCTGGAGAGGAGGCTTCTCTGGAGGACTTAGGGGGACTGAAGGAGAAAATAGAAAGTTCAGATGCAGAAAGCTGAGGCGACTGAACAGTATTTACGTTGATGCTGGAGGGAAGAGGGTCTCTGACCTCAGGTGGTCTTTCTCTTGGAGATCTGCGAGTCACCTTCAGGGAGCCCAGTAATAAAGTTGGGAAGTGTGTGTGTGCACGTGTGCCTGTGTGTGTGTGTGTACATGTGTGCAACCCCATGCCCAGGACAGGAACTCTTACTTACTAAATTTATTTGACAAGAGGCTACAACAAAGAAACCTTGAGAAAAGAATTCTTTTGTCCTGCTCCTTGTCATCTGAGGCAGAAAACCTCAAATTGGGAACAAACGTATAAATATCATGTCTCTCTCTACCAAGATGAAATTGTGGGACTTTGTGCTCTTTGTTGAGTTATGAGAAAAAGGTCTGGGAGTCATAGCAGTGTAGCTGGTCACCGTATGACTTCAGAAGACTACTTCCCCCTCTCTGAGCCTCAGTTTTCTTGTCTGTAAAATGGTTAGATTTAGAAAATCTCTCAGATCTTTTCTAGCCCCTGACATTCTTGGTTTTGTTTTTGCCCCCACCCCACCCCGTTACTCTTCTCAACCAGTGTGCCCAGAGATGCAGGATCTGTCCATGGTCCTGAAGACCTTGGGGCCAAGGAGAATTGCCCATCTTGCATGCTTTTTTCCACTTGTCACTTGTCAAGTTTTGTCATATATATAGCAAGCACTGTATCAGGTCTATGGTTGACACAGGCAAAATAAGAGATTCAAGCCCTGTCTTCAAGTAGCTTGTGCAAGCCAGATTATACATATAACAAGATCAAGGCTGAAGGAGCCTAGAGGACATTTACTCCAACCCTCTCACTTTATGGTGATGCTCACCCCATAGTTGCATGGGTCATGACTTCCATTGATGTCCATTTTCTCCAATTTTCCTGTGTATATGGAAGAGGGGGTAATGGAGAGGAACTACGGGGAACTGGAGAAGAAAAGGAACAGGCTGTTTACTCATGAGGCTCTTTCTTCGCCCCCATGGGATGAGTGTGTGTGCTCTCTTCCTTGGAGCGGCAATGGTCATTTCACCAATGACTGATATCCATGAACTTAAGACCCGCCCACCCCAAATCTTAAGAACATGAGAATTTGCTTCTAAAAGCCTCATATTTCTTCCTAGCCCTGGCTTCAGAGCAAGATAAGGGTTTGAGCTTCAGTAATCTGAAGTTTAAGGTGCCTTTGCCTTCTCGGATTTCTGAGGAGGTGTTCAAAGTCTCACTGTGTATCCGAGAAGAGTGAGGAACAGAAGGGCGGAAAGAAGAGAACCCCCATTCTTTGAGTCTTCATCATGCTTTGGGTGTTTACATTATTATTCTATTCAGTCCTTGTGAGGATCATGTGAAGCGGAATTGTTGTTATCATATGTTTTACATATGTGGAAGCAGAAGTCCCAGAGAGATTAAGTACCTGGCCCAAACTCGCCAGCTAACAAGTGGTAGATCATAGTTTCCAGTCCAGAACCAGATTTCTTCCACTCCAAAATGAACTGCAGGTCCAGGGGGAAGAACAGGACGAACCTAAAAGAATCTCTTAGTGAGTCCTTTCAAATTGCGCCTCTTTTCTCATCCGCAGCCCTGTCTTGGTTGAAGCAGATAAAATACCAGATTACCTCTCAGAGTGAGTCCATCCTTCTCCCTTCTCTGGAGATGGGAGCTGGGATGGGGTTTCTCCCTCTTTATCCTTGCCCTCCAGATCTCAAATATGCCTCTTGGGAGAGTTTCTTTTTTTTGTCACACTAAGTGGTTTTTCAAAATTGGAAATGTTCAAACAACACACTCTGTTCCACAAGGGTCATTTGGTGGCTCGCTAGAATTGTAAATTTGCAGGCGGGGAGGTGTCCTCCTGGGACAAACTTTACTCAGTCAACAACTCCTGCTGACGCCATCCTCTCTCCACCTCTCACCTCCACATCTTGTGTAGGGATTATGTGAGTAACAATCATGTGTTAGGGGGAGGAGCCTCCAAAATGCCCAAAGGAAATCACTTTCTCTTAAACGTTGGAAATGTAATAGAATTGTCAACACTAATTGAAACCAGTTGCATTAATTGTGAAACACGTCACAATTCTGTTTATTATTCTGCAGTGTAAAAATTGCCAAAATGTCATCAAGAAGGTAAATAAAGGCAAAGGCAAAGGCAAAGGTGTCACCAGAATCTTGGGGTTAGGAGAAAAAACCAGGACCAAGTTTACAAGCATGAGTCAGAACCACGGACAGAGGCAGAGCTTGTTATCCACTCTCCTCCCTCTGCTCTTTTTTTTTAATGTTGCTCTGCCTTTGGATGGGGTCACGTCCTCCAACTGGCAGGCCTCCTTCTCCTGACCTGTTTATTTGACCCCTGCCTTCCCTTTGCCCTAGCTTGGGCACCTCCTGGGGCCGTGAACAGCTGGCACTGCTCTGGCACATTTACAGGATGAACTTGCTACTTTCAAAGCTCAGGCCTCCGACACGGAGGGCATCTGGGCTGCTCGGGCCTCCTCCCCACAGGGTAGGTGACCTTCTTCTTTGATAGAGGAGCAGGTGGATTGGTTTGGCTCTAGCAAGGATTTTTGCTGTGACAGGTGGCCTAGAGCGATTGGGCAGTAACCCTTTTCCCCAATATCCAGGAGACTCTGGCTGCAGGGTAAAAGGAGAAAAATTAAAACTAAGGTTTATGATGGAATTAGAACCATAAAACCACAGGCTACAGCAATGCAACAGCTACAGCCATAAACCTAAAGCCTGTTCAATCATAGAATAAGTGCTTTTACACATTAAGTAGGAACATTTACGCACAGGTAACAGAGAATAACTCCTGCTCTTCTGTTTGTGGCAATAATTGGCCCTTTATTGAGTTTTTGTGGCTGCTTAATTATGGTGAATGGACAAAGAGGTCTGGGATGGGGAAGGTCAGTGTATATAAAACTATGGCCAAGGTTGAGTTTCACAACCAACGAAGCAAAGTGTGGTCAAAGTCCTTTTGTCCATGCTTCTGCCTCCAAGGAGGATAGGCCCAGTGTCCAGGTCAGATCAGTGATGCTCACTTTGGGATTTAAGAAGCAGGATGTTTTGAAGTATTCCTTGGGTTTTCTTTCCCTATGCCCCCCAGATATTGACTCGGTGAGTCATGGTCACTGTCAGCATTTGGAACTCAGCCCTGGGACTGGTCTTGGGAGTTTAGGCTCCTCCCTTCCCATCTGCTAAGGGCTTTTAGGGACTCATGTGATCTGTTCAGCTCATAGGGCAAAGGTGCATTTGTGGGGTAAGGCTCCTGTTGCCCCCTAAGTTCTGGAAAAGGAAAAGAGGTGGCCTTGACAGCTATCCAGAAACATCTCTAACAACTAATGAGACATCCTAATCTCTAAATTAAACAAACATTCACTCAAAGTTTTGTTGAGCACCTATGGTATGCCAGGCTCTGGACACAAGGGGTATAAAGTGAATTGGACACAATCCCTTCCCTCAAAGTGTTCCAAACCTGAAAGGGGAGTTGTAAAGGTAACAAATAAATTACAATATAATGGGTGAGTGTCACAATAAAACCATCGTCACATCATTATCTGGGGACTAATTAATGCATTATCTGTGACTAAAATACTTTAGAGACTAGGATGTGCTTACCTCCCCAAAGGGGCTGAGCAGAGGTGATTAATGTATGTTGAGCCCACTTTTGTGAAGGGAGAATGTCCGTGATTCCACGTTAGAGGGTCAGATAAGCCCCTACCTATGCCTCAACTGGAACAGCCCACCTCCCCTTCTCCATCCCCACCCCAAGCTTCCTGATCTCAAGGTTAGCTCCTTTCTGCATTTACACTCATCAGCCCGTGTCCAAGTTGAAAGTCCCTTCTGGAAAGTGAGTACCTCCAGGTCCAATGTCCCCTTAACCACAGTAATCTGATAACAGGTAATGGAGCGTTGACTACAGTTTTGTTTTATTTGTGACTCAGGGCTATCTGTGGCTTCCTTCCATGACCCTGTGTCCCATTACCCCATTTAACTGAGAGTCAGCCATTTATACAAGGAACAAACGTATCCAGGAGAAAGTGTGAGGATCTCTTGCTGGAGAACTCCAGGCAGTCTTCCCGAAGGAAGGGGTGACTGCTATGGGGCTTTGAAAGACGTAGAGACGTGTAATTAGCTTGGCTTCACCTATATGGATGTTGCAGGGGTGTGGAGTAGGCAGCTGACTTGCCTTGTTCCACTTCCCTCATGTCTACTCTGGGGAGGTCCCCAGTCAAAGAGAATGCTGAGCATCCTTCCGTCAAAAAGGACTGCAACCCAACACTCTGAAAGTGTGCTTTTGTCTGCATTTTCCAGAGGCAGGAAATGACATACCCTTCTCAGTCTCCCTCCCCCCTGCAAAACTTATTTTAACGATCTGTATTGCCAGGAATAATCTTAATATGTTCACAGAGCTTTGTAGTTTATGAGGCTTTCCATTGGGTGTAATCAAAGTCCCAACATATGGACAAGTTTGGAAAGGATTGTCAGCTTCATTTTATAGGTGGGGAGCTTGGGCGTTGAAGAGACTGCCTTAGGTGGAGGAGCTGGGGCCAGGACTCAGGTCTCCTGACTCCAAGGCAGGACCCTTTGGCTCTATCAGACTTGAACTTTACCTCAGCCTAACCTGAATTCCCATTGCTGCATGTGAATCTCCTTTCTTCCTCCTTGGTCTTTGAGAGGATCCACAAGGGGTTCCCCACATGCTCTGAAGTCTCCTGGGCTTAGCTTATATTTCCTGAATAATAGTGATGGCCAGCATTTGTTAAACACTATTTGAAGGCGTTTTTCTAAATGATTTGCATACATTGACTCATAAACTCATACAACAACTCTATGAGGTAGGTACTGTTATTATCCTTACTTCATAGATGGGGAAATTGAGGCATAGTGACATTAACTAACTTACCCAAGGTCCCACAGCTTGCAAATGGCAGACCAAGCAGCCTGCTCCAAAGTCAATGCCCTTAACCACTCCACCACACTGTCTCTCCTGTGGAAAGAACATTGAGGACTCAGATTCAAGCCCTTGTTCTGCGTTTACTTGCGATGTGACTTTGGACGAGTCACTTAAGCCCCTTGGGACTCAGTTTCCTTCATTGACGAATAACAACAGTAACTCACGTTTATATGGTGCTTCGCAGTTTACAAAGCGCTTTGTCAGGCATCATCTCATTTGATCCTCATGAAAGTCAGTGAAGAAGATGACAGTCGTGATTTTACACATGAGAAAACGCAGGGCTCTAGGGTCTTGCCAAGGTCATGTAGTTAGTATGTGCCGGAGTAGGACCTGGAACCCAGGCCTTGGTGGTTTCCTTGACTTCGAATATGCTGGTCTTGGATTCTCTCCAAGATTCCTGCTGGCCCAGACCTTCTCTGTGCTGGGAAATTAAGCAGCCGGGGTTGTCTTGGTCAGTTTGGGCTGCTATAGCAAATTACCATAGGCTGGGTGGCTTGTAAACAACAGAGATTTATTTCTCATAGATCTGGAGGCTGAAAGTTTGAGATCTGGGGCCAGCATGGCTGGATCCTGGCGAGAGCTGTCTTCTGGACTGTAGACTGCCTACTTCTCCTTTATGTACACGTGTAGAAAGAGGGCGAGAGATATTTCCGGGGTCTATTTTATAAGAGCACTAACCCCATTTGTGAGGGTTCTACCCTCGTGATTTAGTTACCCCTCAAAGGTCTCACCTCTTAATACCATCACATTGGGGGTTAGGATTTCAACACACAAATTTGTGTGTATGGGTTACGTTCAGTCCATAACAAGGGTGGTCATGAGCTCTTAGTTTGGGGCCAGCCCAAGGTGACGGTACAGGTTGCAGCTCCTCTGCACACAGCACCTGACTGGGCATGTGAAGCTATCCTTTGCAATCCCTTACTAATCCCAAGTCTCACTGGGGGCCTCCCACAGACCATTCCCCCAGCAGAAGCTGGTCTTAGGAAAAAGCTGTGAACCCACCTCTTGACCTACTCCTCCCCAGCCTGAGCAGCCCCATCTCCCGTGCCCTTTCATCTGTTCCAGGTAGCAACCCTGGGGATGGCCAAGAAGCACGTCTGAGCTGAGGCTCTGCCCCCGGAGAGGCAAAGGGAAAAAGGGCAAAAATATAAAATAATGATTATGCAAAAGAATTACCCTGCACATCTCTCCCATCTTCCTCATCTCCCCGTGTAAATTACCCTATTATTCTGCTCCCTTAGGACTCCTCAACGTCCTTATTCCTTCTTTTGAGCTAAAGTCATTCATGCAGTAAATTAGTTCTTTGCTTCGAAATAGCTCTGATTGTAGCAGTTGCTGCCACCAGCAGCAGCAGCGCCATGTCCCCCCGGACAGTTTCCAAAAAAATACGGAGAAAAGAAGAAAGAAGGAAAAAAAGCCCTTGATAACTCCTCCTCACTCCCACTCTATTCACATGCACGGAGAGACATGGGGTGCCCGTTTCCTGGGAAATAGTTTCTTCGAAAGGCAAGTACATTCTGAGAGGGAGTGCAGACAGAGTCCTAACCTACAACTCAGGCTGGGGCAGGGCGAACTGTAGTCATCAAGGCCACGGGCAGCAGCCTGAAAACTTCCACTCTGTTCTTTCAACCTTGAAAACCAAGTCTTGGTCCACCTTGGGTTACTGGGGAAGCAGTAGAACATAGAGGTTAAGAACTCAGGTTTTGGTGTCAGATTCTCCAGGGCCGAGTCCTGGGTTCTGCCACTTTTTAGCTGTGTGACCTTGGGCAAATGTCTCAACAGCCCTGAATCTATAAGTTTCCACATCTCTGATATGTATCTCACTCCAGACTCATATCCAGTTGTCTACTCAGCATCTCTTCTTACACATCTAATAGGCAAATCAAACTGAACATGTCCCATTACAAACTCTTGACCTTCCCCCTTCCAAACCTGCTCCTCCCACAGCTGCCCCAACTCTGGACATGTCAACTCCATCTAATCCTTGCTCAGGCTAAAATCTGCGGTGTCATCCTTGACCCCATCCCTTCTCTCACACACTAGTTCTAGTCTGTCTGTAAATCCTATTGACATTATTTACAAAACACGTTCAGAATCTGCCTGCTTCTTACCCCCTCCACTGCTCCATCCTGAGTCAAGCTACCACCATCTCTCATCTGGCAATTTCAGTAGCCTCCTGACTGGTTTCCATGCTTCTCTCCTTGTCTCCAAAGTGGTTCTTCAAAAATATAAGTCAGTTCACATCTTTCCACTTCAAAACCTTCCAATGGCTTTCCATCTTATTTAGAGTAAAAGCAGGGGACCTACACAATCTGCACCCTTTCCCCAACGTGGCTGTGGTTGTTGTTAATTTTGCAGATACCATCTACAAATAGCTATTTGCCTTCTTATAATTCCGGCCTCCCCTTAACATTGCAGAATACATTATGAGTTGCATGTGTGCGTGTGCGTGTTGGAGAGGGTGGTTGAGACGGGATGGGGGAGGACGGCAGTAAGAACAGGTGAGCTGACTTGGCAGTGAAACTCCCACCAATTCTTCAATTTCTCCATTGGTGACAGATGTGCACCCCAATCCTTCTTTCAAGGACTGTCGTCACCTCCCAATGTCTCTTTTCTATTCCTAATGATACCCTCTCCCTCTTTATCACTCTGTGGCTGTGGGTCTCAGACTCCAGCCTGGGGGAATCATTGAAGGAGCTTTTTTTCAAATGCAGATTGCTGGGTCCCACCCCCAGAGATCCTGATGTGTCAGGAAGGCAGTGGTGTTTTTGACAAGTGGCCCAGGTGTGTCTGATGTGGGTGGTCATAGCATGTATATAAATCATAAATTATAACGTCATAAGATTTAATTTTTTAAAAGTGCTTTAAAAGGCTGGATTTTTGTTCATCTTCAAAAAGGAAGATTTGGAAGTAAAATACACATATATTAGTAAAAGCACAATGCAGAAGAGGTCAGTATGCAAAGCCATCACACACATTTAGATTTATTATTACGCATGTCCAGATGATGTCTTAGGTCAGAAATTTTGAGTGGGGTGAGAGGCCCATCCAAGAAACTGAAATTTTTGAAGGTGAACTTCACCACAATCTGATGGACAGGTGTGAATAAAGTGTGCATCATGGGCCCCTTCACAGAGAAACAGGCTCAGAGCCAGTCACTTAAACTGACATTTTCCTCTACTTCTGAAGCTTCAGTGTGGACAGTATTGTCAACTTTCTTCTTTTCAGACAGTCAAAAGGGAATTTCTACATATTACTGTTGTCCAGTCCTTTTGTCTGTCTTTTTTTCAGTCCCCACACTGTACATTATAATAGTCATTATTCCCAACAGACAATGTTTTCATTTATCTGCATTTTTATCAATGTCTTTGCTAACCACTCCACTATACATCTGAGATCTTCTTTCTGGAATCATTTTCCTTTATCCTGAAGTGGATCTTTAAGAAGTTCATGTAGTGAAGTTCTGTCTCCAATTTTGATAATTTGCAAATATCTTTATTTCACTTTTGTTCTTGAAAGATAGTTTTGCAGGGTACATGTTTCTAGAGCAATGATTATTTTTCTTAGCATTTTGAAGATAGTCCACTGCCTCCTGCTTTCTGTTTTTATTTATGAGAAGTCCACTGTCAGCCTAACTCTAGCTCTCTTGTATATGATCTGTCTTTTCTCTCTGGTTCTTTTAAGGTCTCTTTAGCTTTGGTGTTCTGGAATTTCACAACAACATATGTAAATGTGCATTTTAAAAAAATCCTGCATGATATGTATTGTGCTTCCTATATATTTAGATGCATTTCTTCTCCCTCTTCTGGAAAAATTTCAGTCATTTTTATTTATACATTTTCTTACTTTGATTCTCTCTATCTGGGTCACTGATTAAATGCATGCTAGATCTTTTGATTCCATCTTCCATATCTCTTAATCTCTCTTTCATTATTTTCCAGCATCTTTCCTCTCTGAATAATTTCCTAAGCTTGATCTTCCAGTCTACTAAATTCTATCTTCAGCTGTGTCTAATTTTCCATATCCATCTCATTTCTGGAAGTTCTATTTGGTTCTTTGTACAAATATTTCTGATAATTTTTATGGTCTAGTACTGCTTTCTCAAATTTGTGACTTTTAAATTTCTTTGAACACTTTGTACATATTTATTTTATTTTTTATATTTGATTATTCATCAAATATTTATGTGCCAGTTACTGTTATGGAGGCTGGGGATTCAGCAGTAAACAAAACATATGAAAATGTTTTGCTTTCAGGCCAGCCCTGGTGGGCTAGTGGTTAAGTTCAGCATGCTCCACTTCGGCAGCCCAGGGTTGATTCCTGGGTGTGGACCTACATCATTTGTCTGTCAGTGGCTGTGCTGTGGAGGTGGCTCACACACAAAAAGAGGAAGATTGGCCATGGATGTTAGCTCATGAATATTACTCAGAAAAAAACCCCCTCTGCTTTCATGGAGCTTGCACTCTGGTGGATAATTCCAATATCTGAGGTCAAATGATTTGCAAATAATTTCTCTCATTTTGTAGGCTGTCTTTCCAATTTCTTGATAAAACCTTTTGATGCACAAGGGGCCAGCCCAGTGGTGCGCAGTGGTTAAATTCGCATGTTCCACTTTGGCGGCCCGGGGTTCACTGATTTGGATCCCGGGTGTGGACATGGCACCGCTTGGCATGCCATGCTGCAGTAGGTGTCCCACATGTAAAAAAGTAGAGGAAGATGGGCATGGATGTGAGCTCAGGGCCAGTCTTCCTCAGGAAAAAGAGGAGGATTGGCAGCTGTTAACTCAGGGCTAATCTTCCTCAAAAATAAAAAAAAAATTAAAAATAAATAAATAAAAAACATTTGACGCACAAAAGTTTTTAATTTTGATGAAGTCCAATTTATCTATATTTCTTTTTGTTGCTTGTGCTTTTTGCGTCATATCTACAAATCCATTGCCAAATCCAAGGTCATGAAGATTTTCCCATATGTTTTCTGTTCTAAGAGATTTATGGTTTTAGTTCTTATATTTAGGTCATTGATCATTTGAGTTAGTCTTCGTATTTGCTGTGAGGTAGGGGTGCAACTTCATTCTCTTGCATGTGCAAATCCAGTTGTCTCAGAACTGTTTGTTGAAGAGATTGTTCTGTCTCCATTGAATGAACTTATCACCCTTGTCAAAGATCAATTTGCCACAGATGTATGAGTTTACTTCTGGACTTTCAATTCTATTCCATTGCTCTATATGTCTATCTTTATGCCAGAACCACACTCTTTTGGTTACTGTTGTTTTGTAGTAAGTTTTGATTTTGGGGAAATGTGAGTTCTCTGACTTTGTTATTATTTATCAAGATTGTTTTGGCTATTCAGGGTCCTTTGAAATTCTACATAAATTTGACCATTGTCTTTTTCTTTTCTGAAAAAAAAGCTATTGCAACTTTGATAAGGATTGCATTGAATTTGTAGATTGCTTTGGGTAGTACGGGCATCTTAACAACGTTGTCTTTCTATCCATGAACATGGGATACATTTTTATTTATTTAGATCTTCTTTAATTTCTTTCAGCAATATTTTGTGATTTTCAGTGTGTAAGACTTCCACTTCTTTGGTTAAATTTATTCCTAAATATTTTATTCTTTTAGATGCTATTGTGAATGGTTTTGTTTTCTTAATTTCCTTTCTACATTGCAAGTGTATAGAAACACAATTGATCTTATACCCTACAACTTTGATCTTATGCCCTACAACTTTGCTGAATTGTTAGCTCTAGTAGCTTTATTGTGGATTATTTGGGATTTTCTACATAGAGGATCATGTCATCTATGAACAAAGGTAGTTTTACTTCATGCTTTCTAACTCAAACGTCTTTTATTTATTTTTCTTCTTGTCTAATGCTCTACTAATACCTTGCTGAAGAGCATTGGTGTAAGTAGGTATTCTTGCCTTATTCCAACACCTGCCTTTTGAGTTGCTTTGCTGCTCATTACTTATTGCCATAGTTTCAGTGAATTGGGGGGGGATGGATGCAACTATTGTATATTTCTCTTTCTTCTCTTGACTCTAGAAGTGCACTTAAGTCTCTTTTAGCAAGAGTTAATTGTCTAGTAGTGCAAAGACATTTTACACCATCTAGTCTGCTATTACTGGAAGCAACACAAGATGAAAAACTCTGACATAGGAAATGGGAGGTTAATTCTCATGGTCTGGCTTGATGGCCCTCTGTCCATCTCATCCAGAATGACTGAAACAAGCTGCCTTCTATTGTTATCACACAGAAACTGAGTCTCAAAGAAAATCTGGAAGTTAATCAAATTTACAGGGGTCAGAGTTTGGGGGAAGCTCTGAGGAAACTGCCTTGAAGGGTGAGAGATAAACAGATCTTGTATCCCATACAAGAAGCAAGTTTGTTCCATTTCTCAGCCAGTCTACTCCAGCGTCCAATCATGCCACACCCTGAAAATGTGTCATCAGTTGCTAGGAAACTTATCCTTTTGAACAGAAATCACACTTTAAGCTGTGCACATCTGCATATTCGTGAGACAGAGAGAGATAGAGAATGAGATATGCGGGAAATATACTACTTGTCTGATGGGATCCTCTAAAGAAAGGAGGAAGAGAACACCCTGGCTCTTCTCCTCTCTTCTTCTACCTGTTCTTCTTCCTGGGGCCTCAGCACCATTCCCCGTTCTCTGGATCTCTGGGTACACCCCGCCCTCAGCTCCTGTGGGCTGTGAAGGCAGCTGTGAAGGCAGCTGTGCTCTCACTTGCCCAAAAGTTGTTGAGCGCTGTGACCTCCTGCCAGTGCCTGGGGGTGACGTTGCCCAGCTACAGTTGCTGGGGGAACCTCAAGTTAGAATGTCTTCACTTTAGGGCGCGTAAAGTCTCAATCACTGCAGTGAATTAATGTTGCTTTTTCCTGGCTAAACATGGAACCCATATAAGCGAGTGTCGGCTTCTGGGAAGATTGAAGTTACAGCGTTCCTACTTGGATGCTGTCAATCACTCCTCCCCCACTCTCTGCTGATTGCGCTCAGCCTGCAGAGCCCAAGTGGGAGTCAAGGGGAAAACACAGAGAAATGATTGGCAGTCCTCTGAGAAGTCCCTGTCAGATGGCAGATACATCTAGAGAGATCTTCTGGTCCAATGGTGGAGTTAGTCCTCATCCTGAGAAAGTTCTCAAGCTAATGAAAGACGCATGACCTCTAGCCTAAGGAAGCTCTTTCTGTGATGGGGAAGACCTAGCTATTGCTTAAAGTAAGCTCCTAGTCTAATGGGGGAGACCCAGTCCCTGCCCTGGGGAAACTCTGGTCTGATGAGGAAGACACTCTCCACTGGGAGACGGAAAATGTGATGGAACCATCCTGTCCCCCAGATGTCTTATTGGATAGGGGTGATCAAGCTGGCTTGGGGCAACAGTTGATGACAGAATCTCTGGGACACATGCCAACTGGCTCTCTTACACACAAGGGCTATAGAACCCTGGCTGAACCCTCATTTCCCCTGGAAACTCTGACCACTCCTTCCTGCCCTCACCTCCATGCTATTCGGAGTTCTTTCCATTCTTGACCACCCGTCTCTTGATTCCACTATTGAAATTTTAAACATATAGAAAATTGGAAAGAATTATGAGTACTTAGCATTTAGATTCTACAATTGTCAACGTTTTGCCATATCTCCTTCATCAAATACCTATCCATATATCTTTCCTTCAATATATCTTATTTTTGGTGTATTTCAAAGTAAGATGCAGACCATCAGTATACTTCACTTCAAACACTTCAGGATGCCTATCGTTAAGTAGAATTCCATATTTGCTGTGTTTTTTTGTGTGTGTGAGCACGTGGGGGGTTAAATTTACATCAGTCAAATGGTGAAATGCACAAATTATAAGAGCATTCTTTGACGAGATTCGACAAATACTTAACCCAACATGTAACCCAAATCCCCATCAAGATGTGGAAGATTTCTATCACCAAGGAAGTCTGTTCACACCCCTTTCCAGTCAATCACTGCTTTCACCTTGCAGAAGCAGTTTTCACTCTTCAGAAAAACCTTTCTAGAATTTCCTATAAATGGAATCAAATAGTATGTACTCATGTTGTTGAGATTCATCCCTTTTGCTGCATGCGTCAGTATTTTGTTTCTTTTGTATCACCGAGTCGCAGTTACAATTCGTTTATCCATTCTTCTGCTCATGGGCAGTTTATTTGGGGTTGTTTCCAGTTAGGGGCTACGCTGAATAAAGCCGCTATGAATATACATGTACAAGTCTTTTTGTGGACATGTTTTCATCTCTGGAAGTCTGTACCCTTTGACCAACCTCTACCCATTTCCGCCACCATTATACTCTGTTTCTGTGAGTTTGACTTTTTGTTTTTAGGTCGCACATATAAGTGATCCCATACAGTATTTGTCTTTTTCTGTGTGACTTACTTCACTTAGCATAATGTCTTCAAATTCCATCCATGTAGCCACAAATAGCGGGATTTCTTTTTCTCACGGCTGAATAATATTCCATTGTAAATATATTCCACATCTTCTTTATCTATCCATCCGTAGATGGACACTTAGTTTGTTTCTGTGTCTTGGCTATTGTGAATAATGCTCCGGTGAGCATGGGGGTGCAGACACCTCTTTGAGATTCTGATTTCATTTCCTTTGGATATGTACCCAGAGTGGGATAGCTGGATCACACGGTAGTTCTATTTTTAATTTTGTCAAGAACCTCCATACTGTTTTCCATCATGGCTGCACCAATTTACATTCCCACCAATAGTGCACAAGGGTTCCCTTTTCTCCACGACCACGCCAGCACTTCTTATCTCTTGTCTCCCTCCACCAACCTTACTGAGGTATAATTGACAAGTAAAATGGTAAGATATTTAAAGTGTACAACATGATAATTCGATACACATATACATTGTGAAGGGATTTCCCCCATCAAGTTAATTACACATCCACCACCTCACATGGGGTATCATGCTAAGTGAAATAAGTCAGACAGAGAAAAACACAATGCCCCTTGCTGTTATTTATATTTAGAAGCTAGAAAAAAGAAGTCGAACTCAAAGAAACAGATTGTAGAAAAGTGGTTGCCAGAGGCTGGGGGGTGAGGGAAACAGGGAGAAGCTGGTAAAAGGGTACAAACTCTCAGTTACAAGATGAATAGAGTCTGAGGGTCTACTCTATAAGATGCTGTATAAGCTGATAACACTATGTTGTATAATCGACATTTGCTAAGAGAGTAGAACTTAAATGTTCTTACCAAAACCAACCTACCAACCCCTAAAACTCACTTGATCTCTGAATAAGCCCTGACAAGTATCAGGCCCTGGGGAGGTGACCTAGAGTGGAGGATGAGGATGATGACGATGATGAAGATGGTGACGATGATGACAGCACGCAGCTACTGGGTACTTAGATGCTAGGTTCTGTTCTAAGCACTTTCCATGGATTGTAGAATTGAACCCTCTCCATAATCCTACGAGGTAAGCACTATTGTTAGTCTCATTTTACAGATGAGGAAATCGAGGCACAGACAGAAGAAATCCGCCCACGATCACACAGTAAATGGCAGCTCAGGAGCAGTCATCTTGGCTGGGTCTCATCCCAACAGCTGGGGAGCTCCCACTCCTGTGCAGGTTTACTAATTACAGAGTAATAATAAGAACCACTCACAGGTATTTAATGTGTGCTGGCTACTGTACGCAGCACTTTAGATACACTGTTTCATTTTAATCCTTTCCAAAAAATCCCATAAAGCCAGTATCAGGACTCACTTTTCACAGGTGAGGAAATACAGGTTCAGAGAAACTTAACTTGCTCAAGGTCATACAGCAAGTAAGATGCAGGGCTGGGACGTGAGCCCAGGTCTGTCTGATTCCAAAATGCAGGCTTGGAACCATCACCTTCTGCTGCCTCTGCTGTCACAAGACCTCAGAATTGAAAGAGCTGCCTTTGGAGGTCACCAGGCTCAATCGCCTACTTGACGGGGAAGTTGTCCTGAGAATCTCTGACAAGCGGATCTCCCCAGCCCAGTTTGGATGCTTCTAGGAGTGGGGAGCTCACTCCCTCCTGGGGCAGCCCATCTGGGGTTGGACAGTGCCGATTGCCAGAGACCTCTTTTTTCTTTCGAGCCCAAGAAGTCAGCCTCTCTGAACCCACTGTGAGTCCCCTCCAGAACTGCCTGTATCCCCCTCCTTCAGGACAGACCTGTGTTCCTCCAGCTTTGCATGTGGGAGGATAGCGTCAAATCCCTTGGGTCAAAGAGCAGGCTGACATGCTTAAGGTTGTGTGGAGGTGGGGGTGGGCAGCCGGGGGAGTCGTAAGCATCCCTGGGAAGAGATGTACAAATGTTCTGGGTCTTTTATCTTAAGTGGTTTCTGATCTGCCCGGCTGAGTGATTGCCTAGAGCCACCACGTTTAACATTCATGTAGATTCCAGGCTGGGCTATTACGGAAGTAAATCACCCGTGCCTGCTCTCGTCCCCCCACCCAATCCCCAGGCCCCCAGGACAAGTATCTCCTTGGTCTCCATGGCAACAGGGCCATCTGTTTCACACAGCATCCCAGGCCAGGAGAAGTTCATTCTGTCCTAACTCTGCTAAGTTATGGGTAGTGCAGGAAGAAGCAGGAGAAGGAGGTGGGGGAGGGGAAGGGGGGTGGGCCTTTGTGTTTCCTCTGATCCCATTTAGAACAAGGCAGCCTGTCAGAGCTGGAGGAGCCCTCAGAGGTCCACTGGCCCAACACCCTCATTTTATATGTGGGAAACCAGCTTCAGAGAGGAAAAGTGGTAGTCACACATCACGTTAGTGACAGAGCTGAGTCTAGCGGGCAACTGATACACATTTGTTAAATGAATGACTCATAGAATCATAAAGAGTTAGAGGCAGGCAACAGATTATGCCAAAATTCCCATCCAGGGCATGAAAGTGTCCAGAAATTATATTCTACAACAGATGGTCCTCCAAAGTGCGCTCGAATGCTTGATCTGTGCTTAGTCGCTATCTTAACTGCTGCCACTGCTGGGACTCTGAATATAGAAAGCTTTTCTACACACTGAGCAGAAGCCTGCCTCCCTGTGAATCTCCTCGTCAGTTCTGATTCTGTCCTTTGGAGCCACAAAGATTCCAGCCCTTTGCATGTGTTGTCTTGTTTGACCAGCTCTTGTTTGACTGGCTCCGGGGGATGTCTGAGAAGTGATAATTCCCCAACTTACGGAGGTCAAGAGGGGTGAAGTAATTGACTGGAGGCCCAGAGCGAGGTGGAGAGCCCAGGTGTGTTGGTCCTTGAGTGGGGGCGGTTGTCTTTTATCTCCTCCCACTTAGGGGGCTGGCCCAGCCCATTCCTGTCTGCACCATCTGTGGGGTTTGTTTCCGAACTTCCTCTTTTGCCTGCCTCTTCCTATGGACTTATTATCTCTATAAGGCAAGAGGGCTGTTCTCCTGCCCAACGTCAGGCCCAGGCCTTGTGGGTGGGGGGAGATGGTGCCAGGTCCTGTCTCTCTAACCCAGCCATTGGCCCTCCACTCCTCCATCACTGCTAGAAGAGCCTCCACGATCCTAACTGGTGTGAAGGCTGGAGAAATGAGGAAGACCAGGGTATCTCTCATCTTCCTGCTGGTAGACACTCTCGGGGGGCTACTAAGCTCCCCAAACATTTCCCTTCTTCCTCCTCAATGCCCCTTGGTGCCCTGTATTTCCTGCGAGAAACCCCAAGTTGGGGAGTGTTTGTAGGGGAGGGCTGTGGGGCACAGTGCCTAAAGGATGGTCACCTTGGGGGACACGGCCGGAGGAACAAGGAGTGGTTGGGGCAGGAGGCAGAGTTAGTGCTGAGAAGGGAACAGTAGAAGGTGACATTTCCGCCCATCTTAAACTCTGACCCTCACTCCTGTTCTTCCGATTAGGCTGAGAAGCCCAGAACAGGAGCAGACCATCCCTCCTAGCCCTCAATGAGCTGACTGCCAATGGGTGGATGGACACCTGGGTTCCCTCTGCCTTAACTGGGAGCTTGCCTCCTACCACAGGAGGCAATGGTTTAGCCAATTGGTGCAGACATGCAAATGAGAGAATCCTGAGTAGCCTTTTCGCCGGCCACTCATTGGAGGAGTTATAATCTCGGCTCTCTGATTGGTCCATCCTAAGACTGAACGTGGGAGTTCAGGCTCAGTTCTCTTCTTAATGGGTCAGTGGGCAGGGCAGGAGAGGGAACAAAGGAGTAGATAATTAGAACACACACACCCACTTTCAGTTCACTTTGGAATGCATTATATCAGAATTGCACACCATGTTTGACTTCAGATAATATAACAATTAGTTGACTTCTGCTAGTCAGCTGGCGTGGGGGATTGGGAGAGGTGTGAGAAGGGCAGACCAGGACAAACGAGGATGGTTATGGCAGCTACCTCCCCTCCAGCCCACCCCTCCTGATTCCATTTCCCATGTCATATCTTGTCCCCTTTGTGATTGGTGTTGGGCCCCTCTCTGTCATCCCCTCCCTCAGAGATGTTCACCGAGACCTCTCCAACATTTAGCACCAAGGCCTCTGGGTGTGCCCGGAGCAGGATTCTGTGTGCACAGACCAGACACGAAGATGGATTGCTCCCCGCAATAAATATCGACTGATTCATAAATCTGGTTGCCAGATTCGATCAAAGTCGCTGGCTGCATAATCCTGGAGCTAGAAGACGCCAGCTAATTTTGTGCTGGGCAAGCTTATTCCCAGTGGAAGATGCTGTATAAACACTGATGCAACCTGGGGGCTGTGTGAGGGGGTTGGGGAGAGCAAATCCTCCCAGCTAGGGGGCAGGTCTGTGAACGGTGATGAAGACTGCGGTGAACGAAGGACAGAAGGATCTGCAGGACGGCCCCCCTCTCCCTCACCATCCCCGGGCCTCCTCAGCTTGAACCTGTTTCTACAGCAACCACAGTCAGGCTGAACATCTGGACGAAAAGCAGAATCAGCCAGCCCATTACCCAGATGTTTCTAAATACCCAGAGCTTTGTAAGGAGAAAACAAAATGCTCTGACTGGTGATTTTTCACTTCTCATCCAGATGTGGGCTGTCAGGAAAATACAGCCTCGAGGGCCTTTAATTGCTGTTTCTTAGAACCCCTCATATTGACTTGGGGTCCCACAGCCTCAATGACGGATTTAATAGGAGGGAGAAGGCAGTTGTTCTCGCTGGCACGTGCCCCTGGGTGCTTTGGGAGGTTTCTTCTTATAGTGTGGCCAGCTGTGTGGCTGGTGCAATTGGCGTTTTGTTTGTGGGGGGAGACAGAGGGGACCCACCCATCACTGCACCCCGTCTCCCCTCCTCAATCTCTCTAGCACTTGTACTCAATCCCCAGTTCACCCCCACCCCCGCCCGTTCCGTCACTCAGTCATCTTTCATTTTCCTAACCAATACTTGCTGAGCATCTGCCCTGGTTCTCTTCCAGCGCTCGCTCGGGATCGACAATCCAAACTCCCCCCTTCTGCCCCGCCCAACCCTGGACGGGGAGCAGGGTTCCCCGTGCCTCCTGACCAATGAGAGACAGGGTTGGGAGGGCCCAGGAGCTGAGCTCCCTCAGGCCTGGGGCTTGGGAGGGCCTGCAGGTGATGCAGCAGCTAAGAACGTGGGCTCTGTTGCTGAACCATCTGGGCTCTCATTCCAGCTTTGCTATCAGCTGTGTGGCCTCAGGCAGGTCCCAGAGCCTCAGTATCCTCCTCTGTAAAACAGGGGTAGTAATAGCACCTGCCTCACAGGGTTATTGGGGGATGAAATCAATCAATGCGCGTCAGAGCCAGAATAGTGCCTGGAGCAGAGCATGCGCTCCAACGATGGTGGTGATTTCTGCCCTGCGCTGGGTCCTTGGCGCCCCTTCCGCCAAGTGTACAGAGCACCTAGTGTGTGCAGGTCACTGGCTGGTGCATGAAGTCTGCAAAGATCAGTGTGAGGTGGTCCCTGACACGCCCCTCCATGATGTTCACAATGAATACAGACAAGGGACAGTGGATGGGGCTGGGTCAAATGTTCCAACGGTTGGGAGAGTCAAGGAAGTTTTAACGGAGAGAGAGAGGATGTGGGAGCTCCAGACACACCCCTTCCCTGGCCCCGCCAATTAAATTCAGTTCAAGCCAAGTCAAGCATCAAAGAGGTCCTGAGCCCCTACTGTTGCCGGGCACCAGCGGGGCACACGGGAGGCCAAGGTGAGTGCGACGTCGTCCCCACCCTTAAGGAGCCTGCCCTGCAGCAGGAGAGAGAGGGACAAAGGCACCCACACTCCACACGATGTCACACCATGTGACATACGTGACAAGAATTCTAGTAGCACAAGATGCCGTGTTCAAGCAACCTGCCGAGATGTTCTAGGCGACCCCAGCCCCCTCATCCCCTCTCGCTTTTTGTTGGTCAGTGGCTGCCTGTTGACTCTGAATATCTTTTTCTAAGTTTTTCCCTCTCATCTCTCTCTCTCTCTCACACACACACACACACACACACACACACACACACACACACGCTTCAGTGTTCGTCTGGCCCCTCCTGATTGAATGAAAGCATACGCTGCCCTGGAGAGAAATGTGTGGCTATAATTACCCTGATGATTGGGACCACCCAACGGAAATGACCCCCTGACCCCGCCTGGCTCCCACTGCCCTCACTCACACACTCGGTCATCATGGGTGGTTTCACAGGTGCCTGGATGTGACATCTTCCTGTCGCTTCCAAACTCTTCCCCAGACTGTGGCCCCAGTGGCTCTGGCTCGCACCTTCAGAAAGCTACACACCTCATTCAGCGATGTGTACCAGGCAGGGTTAGAAATGCCGGGGACGGAGCAGAACGGACAAAGAGCCCTGCCCTCATAGAGCTTCTGTGGGACAGACAAATACATGTCCACATTAGGACAGAATATATTACTCTAGGCGGCCAGGGGTGTAAGGAGAAAAGGCAAGAAAGTGGGGGTAGGCGATGGCGGGGCCGACTTGTAGTTCTAGATGGCGTTGCTGGAGTGGCCTCTCTGAGAAGGCGGTATCCCAGTCACCGTGGGAAGAAAGCGGGCCAAGCCTATGGTGCTGGAGGAGGTGCAGCGGAGGCCACTGCAGCCGCAGAGGTCCCAAGGCAGGACCGTGCCTGTGGTGTTGGGGGAATGGCGAGGCACCGATGTGGCCGGGGAGGAGTCAGCACCAAGGACAGGAGTCGGACATGAGGTCAGCGACGTCACGGCGCCCAGGGCCCACAGAGCCCTCAGGAGACTGTGGGCTTTTTCTCTGGGTGAGCACCAACCCCACGGAGAATCCTCCAAGACCCCAGCTCAGAGGAGAGAGCAGCTTCCTTGCTCCCCCGCTGGAGCCGCCTCCCTTCCTGCCTCATCCATCAGTTCAGGACTTTAGGGAATGGGGGCGGGTCTTTCCACGGCCCTGGCACAGTCCACTTCCATCTTGATGTCGCCCACCCCCATCGCCCAGGGCCACAGCCCCACGCTGGGGGTGCACAGGTGTCTTGGCCTTGGAGTGGCAGGCCTGTCCACACAGGGAGGGCCAGCCTCTGGGGGGAAGAGTGTCTGATCTGCTGGTGCTGCTGGCTGGAGTCCACCCTGGTTGGCACGCGGTCACTGTCTGCTGACTTGCACGGCCTCTGCACTTGTGGCGCACAGCGCTGTTTTTCAGTGGATGGAAGGATCCCTCAGTCCTACCTTGCCCCTCTCCACCCAGCTCCCTCCCAGCCTGTGGAATCGTAAAGAATCGAATCTGAGGGTAGTATTGGGAAGAGTGTGGGCTCTGGAGCCAGACAGCTTCCAATGCCGGATCTACCTGGGTGGTCTGGAGCAAGTGGCTGAGTTCTTCTGAGCCTCCGTCTCGTCATCCGTCAAGCGGGCAGAGTGAAACGGCGCCCACCTCATGGGGTTGTTGGGGAGGCTGGATGTGACGATGCGTGCACGGGGCCCAGCACGTGGTAAGCTCTCAATAAACCCATCAAGGCAGCGTCAGCACGAGGGGTAGATCCTGGGATCCCAGCCTCCCCTGGAGTGTCAGGGAGGCAGAGGCATCAGGGCCACCATTTCTCAGTGCCCACGGTCCTGCTGGGGACCCAGGGGGCCCTGGAGGCGGCTGAGTTCAAGACTGCTCCCAAGCCCAGCCACCAGCCCATGGGTCACAGGGGGGCCATCCTCATCATTGCACCGTCTGTGTTGGCACTGCTTTGGCATCTGCCTTCTCTCAGGGGACGCTTGCTGGTCCAGTTACCTCCTGTTTTTCTCTTTCAGTGCATAGTTTCTGCAAGTTATAAAAATGCCCATCCCAGCAGAGTGAGGAGAGAGAAATCCAAACAGGGGGCTCAGGAAACCTGGTTCCCGCCCCACCTGGGCCGTGTGACCTTGGGCGGGTCACCTCTCCTCGTTGGTCTGAGAGACCCTTTCTGTAAAAGGTCGAGCCTGGCCCGGAGGATGAGGAGGTCCCTCTGGCTGGAAAAAAAATCTCTTCTGAGGATCTGGAAAAAAAATAATAAACCCAAGTTCTAGTGCCAACGTTAAAAGCCCCTCATCTGTGAAACGAGGGCTTAAATCACCCCATGTTTAAAAAAGAAGAGAGGGGAAAAATTAATGGGTTTAGAATGGAAAGTCCAGGGGCGACCCTGCTCTGCAGGTAGAGAGGACGAAGGAGGGTGGGACTGTCACCTCAGCATCTGGGCACCTTGAGTCTGCCATCTCTCAGGTAAAAGGTTTGCAGAGAGTTTCAGATGAGGTGTCAGGAAGGGGAGGGCGTGGGCCCCACCATGGGAAACTGGGGAAGACGGTGGGGGCGGGGAGGCCGCTGGGGGACTCTGGCAAGTCTGTCTGAGGGTGGGGTCAGCTTGGAGGCTGGGCTGGCAAGGAGACATCTCCTCAGTCTAGAGAGCGGTTCAGCTTTGCTGCAGAAAAGCCTGGAAGATGGTTTTTCCAGATGAGGTGGCCTCCCAGGCCCGATTGGGTCCTCAGAATTTGCATTAGCTTTTCCCCTCTGCGACGTGTTTGAGCATCAGGGCTGGGCACTGGGGCCAGGCTGGGGTGAGGGATGCTGTGCCCAGTGCAAACTGGGGCCAGACAGGACCAAATCAGAGTGTGGGGCGGGAGGGCCTGGACAAGGCAGGAGCGGATCCCTGGAGAGGCCACGGTGCAGGAGGTGGGATAGGGGCCGTCTCCAGGTGTTGGGGGATGGGATGGTCGCCCAAGAGGAGGACTAGAGAAATCAAATAACTGGGGCTGGACCACAAAGAACAGAGATTTGTGGGCAGGGTGCTCCCGGTGGAGGGGACAGCGGGAGTAAAGGCTGGCAAGTGTTGATCTGTTTGAGGAACAGGAAGTGGCCCAAGGTCGACCATTGCTCTAGGCCCACTGCCCATTCACAGCGACCCAGGGCCCTTAGATGGGACAGTCCTATGTCCAAAGAACTCCATCCGTTGTGGGCACAGCCAACTGGACCAGGGGCGGACCCCTGAACTGTGCTGAGCCCATCAGAGCCCCGCTCCTGGGGATCTGGAATCTGAACCCAGAGAACTAGTCAGACGGAGGGTGGTGAGCTGACAGGAAGCGTGTCCTGGGCGTGGGAATTGGCTCCAGACAAGGCGAAGCCGCCCGCCAGCCTGGGCTATGGGGCTGCGGGTAAGCAGGGAAAGCTGGCATGCAGATGCGGGCAGAAGGGAGCAGGGAGCAGAGGGAAGCCAAAGGCCCTGGGGACCCCATAGGTGTCTTGTGGTGCTTCCATTAAATTCCCTTGGGTATGAGTGGGTCTATGTTCCTGGCCACCAACGCCCCGTGCATTAAGACCTCTGGCTTGTTACAGGATGGAGCATGTGTGCTGGGGAGGTGCCAGGTGTTAGAAACGAGCCTGAGGAGTGCGGGGCCAGGCTGGGCCAGGATGCGAGATCACAGGTAGAGCGTCTGTGTGTGTGTGTGTCTGTGTGTAGGGGGTCACTCATGTTTCTGGGCAGCCCTGGAAGCCCAAATGTAGTGGAAAAGAAGGGGACTGACCCTGAAGTTTAGGCCCGAGTGTCCTCAGAGAGACACCCTCAGGGCCGGGGGCGCGGCTCAGAGAGTTGCTGGGCGCCTCCTGCAAGGCCTGGGCCCAGAGCACCGTGCACGACAGAGGCCCCTTCTGTCAGATTCCCTGGCACGCCGCCTCCTCCCCTCCCCCCAACCAACACCCAGTGGTCATCAGTCATCCACGGGGTCATCCCTGCCCAGCCCAGCCCACGGAAACAAGACCCCCCAGTGTGGGGGCATCCAAAGAGCCCAGGATTTGAACTCTGACAAATCTGGGTTCAAATCCTGACTCACACTGACAGCTGAGTGACTTTGAGCAAACCCCTCTCTGAGCCCCAGCGTCCTCCAGTACAGATCATGCTGGATGACCCTTGGTCCTAGAGTTGTCAGGAGGATAAAGGATGTGGCGAATGAGAGAGGCTGGCACACGCCTGGCGCAGGGGACCAGCCCAGAGAGCTGTCTTCCCTTCCTCCCCTTCTCCCCCAAGGTGTGGGTCTGATCAAGTCTACGCGGCTCCGACCGCTGGGCTGGAGGACCAGGAGCAGGATCCTGGTTGTCACGTCCACTCTCCCGTCTTCAGTGACAAGAGGGCACCTGGCACTGTGGGTGTTAAAACACGCCCACTGGATAAACGAATGCACATAGAAGTGATTCCTAGGGACCCAGTTCCTAGAAGCCAGAGGCTGCCATCTCTTCGCGGGACTTCCCTCCCCCACCCTGAGTGTCCAGTCTGCGGAGCTGGCCCTCTGCTCGCAGCCCGGGAGCCCAGCTCCTTGTCTGCCCTAACCTGGCAGGTCCCCTGGGGCTAGACAGGCTCCCAGCTCCTTCTCACCTCCCTGTCCAGTGGCCTCTCCCACTGGCGTCTGGATACCACTTCCCCCGTCCCCACCGCAGACTTCTGGCTGAAGGCTCCAGCCTCAAGCCTGACCCCTATAACTTGACATCAGTCTTGCTGTCTCTGATACCCCATCCTTTCCTCTTTCACCCCTCGACCCTCTCTCCTCAGTGTCAACCACCATTCAGAGCACAACAGATGTCCTTCCAGACTTTCTTCTATAAATAGCTTAAAATCCTTCCAGAGCATCCCGTTAACAGAAAATCCAAACTCCACACCACAGCCGACAGAGCCTTTTCTGACCTGGCCCTGGCTCTCCTCTCTGACCTCATCCTCTCCCCACCCCCCGCCCTCCCACCAGCATTCACACACCAGGCTTCTGTCTGGTCTTCAAGCACGGCAAGCTCATTCCCACCTCAGGGCCTTTGCACAGGCCATTGCCTGGAACAGTCTCTCCCTGACTGTCAAATGACTAGTCCTCATCACTGAGGTTCCAACAAAATGCCTCCTTCTTGGAGAGGTTTTCCCTGGCCACGACATTTGTTATTGCTCCCTACTTCTTCCCAGCACGTATGAGTACTGGAAATGACCGATTGCTGACTTACTCATTTGTGAGCCATCTCTCTCTCTGGAATGTGAGTGGCACAAGGGTACGGACTTATCTTTTCACTGCTCTGTGTCCCCAGTAACCAGACGAGGGACAGGACACAAAGCCCCCTGTAAATATCTGTTCAAAGAATGAATCTGTCTGTCTATGTGGATGGACAGTGTTTGTTTAACCCAAAAGGGAGCACACTGTAGGTTTTCAGTATTTTTTTAAAACACGCTTTTTTCCCAAGCTGTGTGGCAGGGCCGTGGTCTACCCTGGGCGTCCACTGTTGGCTCACGGGTCTGTCCCCCTCTAATCTGAGATCCCAGGGGGCAGGGCTCAGCGGGGGAAACGGGGACGGCTCTGCCTTCTGCATCGGACACAGCTGGCTTCCCGTCCCGCATGTGCGGGCTCCGTGGCCCCTGGCGAGCCCCCCGGGAGCTTCTGCCACCTCGGCTGGGATCTTACAGGCTGGGAGTGAGCGACAGCGTGCGTCCAGGCCTGGCTCAGGCTCCTCCGACGTGGACCAGGGGTTGAACTGGATCCGCCCCACCAGACCCTGGGCGTGAACACCGAGGGTGGTCCTGCCCTCGGGCCCCAGAGCCCGGGCCTGCCGTGCTGAGCAGAGCAGGGGCAGCCACGGCCTCCTCCTCCGGCCCCTGTCAGGTGACAGGCGGGAAGGGCACCTGAGGCCCAGGTGGAGAGGAAAGGCTGCCCCAGGGGGAGAGCAGAAGCGCTGAGCCACCAGCCCAGCCCACTCTCCAGCTCCTGCCCCTCTTCTGGGAAAGAAAAGAACAAAAATAAGCCTTGCTGTCATCAAGCAATTAAGCGGAAATCAAATAATCCCAAGGACAGAAAAGCTAATTAATAAAGGAGCAGCGAAAACTAACAGAACCGTGGGGGCTGCGGGGAAATGCGACACAAACAGGGCTGCTGAGCCCGGGAGGCGCGGGGAGAGGCGGGCGCCGGGCTGTGGTGACTGAGCACGGAGGGGGCCCTGCAGGCCCCGCCCAGTCAGAAGATGCTCCGCCGTGGGGGGTCCCCTCGTCTGATGGGGGAGACAGACCAGCCCGAGGAGCTCCCAGGCTCACTGAGGAGACCTGGGGTCTGCCTTGGAGGGTGGGGATTTCTGTTTATAAAGTCGCTGTTATATGTCAGACTCTGCACTGGGTGTGTTCACACAACATTAATTCCTCAAAAGTTATCACTCCCAATTTGACCATCTCTTTCAGCATAAAACCCAAAGTGTCCCCCTGTGGCTCACCGGGCCCTACTAGCTGCGGCCCGTGTTGCCACTCCAAAGTCCTCGCCTCTAACTTCCTTCCACCACCCTGGTCTCCCTGCGGCTCCTCAAACACTCCAGGCACACTCCTGCCTCAGGGCCTTTGCACATACGGTTCCCACCTGCCTGGAGCATCCTTCTCCTAGAGAGTCACAGGCTTTGATCCACTCACTTCATTTTGCTCAAACGTCACCTCTTCAGAGGGGCTTTTCTTTTTCTTTTTTTTAAATTTAATTTTTATTGAGTTAATGATAGGTTACCAACTTGTGAAATTTCAGTTGTACATTATTGTTTGTCAGTTGTGTTGTAGGTGCACCCCTTCACCCTGTGTGCCTATCCTCCACCCCCCCCCCTTTCCCCTGGTAGCCACTAATTTGTTCTCTTTGTCCACATGTTTAAATTCCACATATGAGTGGAGTCATACAGAGATTGTCCTTCTCTATCTGGCTTATTTCACTTAACATAATTCCCTCAAGGTCCATCCATGTTGTTGCAAATGGGACGATTTTGTTCTTTTTTATGGCTGAGCAGTATTCCATTGTATATATGTAACACATCTTCTTTATCCAATCATCTGTTGATGGGCACTTAGGTTGCTTCCACATCTTGGCTATTGTAAATGCTGCTGCAATGAACATTGGGGTACATGGGACTTTCGGAATTGCTGACTTCAAGCTCTTAGGATAGATACCCAGTAGTGGGATGGCTGGGTCATAAGGTATTTTTATTTTTAACTTTTTGAGAAATCTCCATACTGTTTTCCATAGTGGCTGCATCAGTTTGCATTCCCACCAGCAGTGTATGAGGGGTCCTTTTTTGCCACAACCTCTCCAACCAGAGGAGCTTTTCTTGATCCCTTTTCCTAACGTAGCACCCCACTCACCCTCAGTCCTCATACCCTTCCCCTGCTTCTTTTCCTCCATAACAATCACTCCACTGCCTGACATTTCAGACATTGATTTGGCTCTTTTCCATCTCCCTCCCACTAGGTCCTAACGTCTGTGAGAAGAAATCTTTGCTTTATCCTAGGGCATAGTAGGTATTCCCCGCATGGTTGTGGAATGAATGAGTCAAGCGAAGCACAGAGAGGTTAAGTCACTTGCCTAGGGGCACCCCAGCATTAAGTGGCAGAACAAGATGGGAGCTCAGACCTCCTTACCCCCCAGCTCATACCATTCCACCCTCATTACACTGCTTCCCTGGCTTCTGTGGCTCCTGGCATAGTGTGGTAGACAGACCATGGCCTCCCAAAGATGCCCAAGTCTTAATGCCCAGGACCTGTGAATATGTTAGGTGACATGGCAAAGGGGAATTAAGGGTGCAGATGGAATGCAGTTCATTAATCAGCTTCCCTTAAGACGGGCAGAATCTCCTGTAGGTTCCAGGGGGGCCCAAAGTAATCACAAGGGTCCTTAAACACGGAAGCAGGAGGCAGAAGAGGCAGATGTGAGGGCAAAAGCCAGGTTGGAACGATGTAACATGAGGAAGCCACCGCCCTTGCTGGCTTTGAAGATGGAGGGGCCACGAGCCAAGGCATGCAGGCAGCTTCTGGAAACTGGACAGGGCAAGGGAACAGAGTATCCCCTGGAGCCTCGGGAAGGAGCACAGCCCCGCTGACCCCTTGGTTTTCGCCCAGTGAGACCCATTTCAGACTGCCGACCTCCAGAACTGCAGGTGATACAGATGCACTGTTTAAGGCACCAGGTTCGCGGTGCTTTGTTACAGCCGCAATAGGAAGCGTGTGAGGTCGAGGGGCGGGCCGATCTCCGATCTCCGGGTGGGAGCCCTGCCAAGGGGCCAACACAGGGGGCGGGGCTGACCCAGGGGACAGCACAGCAGGAAAGGGGCTCGGGGAAGCAGCAGGGGGGAAGGGCCGGCACTGTGGACCAGGCCGAGTGGAGCGGTGGGGGAGGGAGGGCAGGAGGCGGGGGGGGGGGGGGGGGGGGGGTCTCGAGTCTGAACCCTCAGCAGTCTCCCCTCCCACGGCTGGGCGGGGCCTGGTGGCTGTGGGTCGAGGGCTGGGGTCGAGGGATTTCCACGTCCCCCCAAGCCTGGTGAAGCCACGCCCCCACCGCACACCCACTCTGTCCCCGCAGGGCATTCCGCCTCCCCCGTGTGTGCCTGCCGTTGGCTCACAGTGGAGCACACACAGACCCCCGTGGGTACCAAGCTGCGGGGCACCTTCGACCCTGGCCCGAGGGAGGCGTGGGGGGTGGGCACTGTCTGCGGCTCAGGCCTCAGCTGGAAAGAGAGGCCGGCGAGGCGGGGCGGCGGGGGGCAGCGAGGACAAACCCCCGTACCCCGGCTCAAGTATCTCGGCAGGCAGCTGGGACTCCGTGCCTTGGTCATAGAGATGACCCCCCTCCCAGCTTGCCCGTCAGAGGTGACTGGGATGGAAAGAGAGAACTGAGAAGGAAGCACCGGTAGGAGGCGAGAGCGCAAATCCTGAGCGGATCCCTCCAAAGGTGAGTTGGCCGCTGAGGGGCTGCGGCCTTGAGCACAGAGGGACAGACAGACAGACAGACCTCGGCCCCACCTCTGGCCCCGCTTCCGCTTGCTCGGCGTCCTTGGGCATGGCGCTGGGGGCCCCCTGGGCTTCCGTTTCCCTCCATAAAATGGGGACAGTGACTCAGGTCCACAGTCCTTACCTGCAGCTCACGAAGCCAACGATCCCCGAGACCCGAACTATTTTTCAGAACTCGTTTGGTGACGACCCTTGCCTTGAACTCATAGGAAGCTGTGGACGCACAGAGCGTACCTCCTTTGCCTTACGTGAATTGTCGCATGCGTTGCTGCAGAGGCATTAATGTGTTTGATTCCGGGGGGCACCCCTCGAGGCTGTAGGAAATAAACTTTTTATGCACTGAATTACTTTTCAAAAATCTGGTTCCAAGACTGTTTGAAAATGGATTTGGACCTATAGCATCGACTCTATGGGGCTGAAATGAAGCAGTCCTCTGGTGGCTCCGTGGACACTGTGGGCACCCCATAAATGCCCAGATGACCCCTGTAAGGAGGTGGTAGTGTTCTCATTTTACATATTGGAAAACAGAAGCTCAGAGAGGTTGAGTGAGTTTCCCAGGGTCACCCAGCAGCTAAGTGGCAGAGCTGCATTCAAACACAAAATTCGCAATCTTAGTCACTATACAAGTCATGACATTAGAATGTCCAGTGTCAGCTGATTCGTTCTTCCCAGAGTCCATCCAGGATGAGTTCCAGCCAGTGACTTGTGCCTGCCTACCCCTGCCTTGGCCCTCACCCCTGCTGGACCCAGGACTCAGGGGAAAGCTGGCTGGAGACCTAGGCTGCTCCTCTCTCCAGTTTGATGCAGATGGATTCTGGGGAACCACGACTACTCCATCCCTGGGCGACCTGTGGCCTGGGGCAGAGAGCCGTTAAATACCAGCACGGGGAAACTGAGCCGTTGTCCGTTACCCGGCCCTCCCGCCACTGTTCTCACCAAGGCCTCTGGGCTTTGGAGGGGCAGGCTCTTGGTCGTCACAGCTGCAGCTGGCGGGTTCAGCCCCTCTTCACCATCTGGAGCCTGCGTGGGTTCTAAGTCCATAAAGTCAGGGAACTCGGGGGTCAGGAGGGCTGGGTGGAGGGGCTGGGCACCACCGGACCACCTTGGGCCATGAGGGGGCGTGTCCGCAAAGCCAGGGTCGTGGGCCCTCTGGCAGGCTAGGCAACTGCGTGCAGCATGGATGGGGCCTCATGGCAGAGGGAGGTTCCCAGAGCCGGAGCTGCCCACACATGGATCAGCCCTGGGGAGCAAGGGGCAACACGGTGCCTTGTGCCCAGCACCACCCAGTGCCCTGGAGCCTGGTCCCCAGAGGCTGAATAGAAGCCAGAAGGGACCGTGGATAAGCCGGATGATAGACTCAGGATCCAGGAGGATCCCAGTTGATCGCTGTGAAGACCAGAATCTGACAAGATGAAGCTTAACAAGCACGAAGGGGACGTCCTGCTTCGTGGATCCCGAGAGCCAAGGCTGGGCCATGTGATGGAGACCTGGGGGCTCTAGCAAATAGTCAGACAGCCGAGCGCAGGCAGCGGGGTCCTTTGTGGGGTGGCTGTGGATACCCAGGCAGCTGACGTTCTCCTGGGCTCCGTAAGAGCGAGAACAGCAGCCAAAACAAGGGGAAAGATGATGTCTCTCTGGGCAAGTCCATTCCCAGTGTAAGATTTCGGAGGGATGTTGACAAAGTGGGCCATGTTCAGGGATGGGCCAGGAGGGGCCTTGACACCTCCTTGGAACCAGGGCCTGGGGCCGAGGACACTAAGCATTGGGGTTCAGAGTCAGGGATCAGACACTCCTTATCTGAGAGGCCGCCCCGTCTGTTTTTAGACGCCTGTGACCAAGAAAACCTCAGGTTTAAAGGCTGGAGGGCCTGGAGAAGCATGAGGAACTTAGGCTAGAGATAAAGAACTTTCTCAACGCTTAGGAACACCATTGGCAGGTCTCGCCCTCCCTCAGGCTTCTGTAAAGAATAAGATACCCTCGGGGGTGGGGGGGGTGGGCTGACTCAACCCGGGGCATCAGACGAGGCGCCCACGGGGCGTCCCTCGCAGCCCCAGGGCATGGCTTTGAGGGGCCACTGAGCCAGGAAGAAAGGAGCACGGTGGGGAGTGGGCTGTAGAGCCAGGCACCCTGCTCTGTCCAGACAGACGGGCAGCCTCAGCGGGCTCGGAGGCCCCGAGAGGGACGGCGGTGGGCAGGGGCCAGGCTGCACACACTCTCCCTTTCAATTACCCCGCGGGGCCTAATTGGGCCCCCAGACTCCCCACCTGCTGCCAGGGAGAGGCCTGTGATTGCTGCCTGCCCGTTTACCAAGCAATGGGTTTTTAAAGGCCTTCACAGACACAGATAACCCATTTAGGAGGCTGAGTGGATAAAATTATTTATCGAGATTAATGGTTATCATTTTCTGCCTTTAGGAAATCAGGAGCCATATGCCCAAGCGTTGGGGGCGGGGGGTGGCTGGGGCGGGGTGCCCCCTCTGCTCCCTTCTTCCTCTCTGCTGGCCATCCTCCTGCTTCTGTCCTCACTTCTCTCCCACTGCTGCCTCTGTTTCCCTTCTGGAGTTTGTTTCCCTTTAGCTCTCTCCGTCTCTCCCCTCCCGCTTCCCTTCTTTCTCTCCTTCTGTACCCATGAGAGTCCCTGTTTTCTCCCTGCCTGTCGTCCCCAAGGTCTGTATTTGGATTTGTCCACGTCCCTGTGCCTCTCTGTGTGTTCTTTTTCCTGGTGACTCTCTCTGCATCGTCTTCTTTCTCTGCTTCTGTCTTTGTCAGTCTCCATCTCTCTGTCTTTCTCTATCTGTCCTCTCTCTCTGGCTCCGCCTTGCTATTTCTCTGTCGCCTCTCTCCCCCATCTCCTGGTCTCTGATCTTCTCTACCTTTTCCCTCCTCCCCTGCTCCCTCCCGCTGTATCCAGTGCACTTTGTCCAGACCATCGCGCTGGGCTCCCGGCAGCAGCGGGTGGCCCCTCTCCGCCGAGGCCTTTCACATGTGTCCCCTGTGCGGCCACACGAGTGGCGAGTGGCTGGGCTCCTGAGGGTCCTGGGCCTGGCTGCCTCCGCGCACTCAGGTGCTCTCGTGGCTCCTTTCATGTGGACCATCTGCTTCCCCTGCAGAAACAAGGCCCACAGGGGGAGCCTGCTGCCCAAGGTCACCCAGAGGTGGAGGGGAGCAGAGAGGCGAGACTGGGAGCCAGTGCTCCCCTCAGACTCGCTTGTCCTCAGGCTGAGACCTGCCGGGACAGAAGGTGGGTCCTAAGGGGGGCGGGTGGGGCTCCCAAGGGTCAGGGATTCCCGAGGAAGCTCTTGAGAGCTGGGTGGAGCTTGAAGTTTCTCTGAGATCAGATCCACCCAGGCCCTCCCCAGACGGGCCCCACCCCCCAGTCAGCCTGCCACCTCCAAGCAGTGCCCTCTGGTCTCTGAGGCAGACTGTCGGGATCGGAAACTCCTTACTGTGAGCCCACCACGGCTGTGCTCACACAGTGTGCCCGCGGCAGCAGCATCTCCACAATGAGCCAACTCCCAGCTAGGGATTCGGGGTCAAGGAGGTCTGGGAGCCCCTAATTCTGGGGGTTCCCGGCCTGATGGGGAAGACGACACAGCCTCCACGCGTGCAGCTGTGTGTGGCATCCTGGAAAATGGTGGTCTCTGGAGCGTGGGGACAGACAGGCTGGGCTCCGGTCTTAATTAATGCACAGTCATGCCACAGAACGACGTTTTGGTCAACGACGGACTGCATACCCGACGGTGGTCCCGTAAGATTCATACCGTGTAGCCTAGGTGTGTAGGCTGGACCCTCAGGTCTGTGTAAGTACGCTCTATGATGTGCGCACAACGACAAAATCGCCTAACGAAATCGCCTAATGACGTGTTTCTCAGAACGTATGCCCGTCGCTAAGTGATGCATGACTGTCTTAATAGCATGTGCCCTGGGCTGGCCACTTTGCCCCTGGGAGCCTGGTTTCTTCCTCTGGAAAATGGGGTTGGTGATAACGCACCTGCCTCTCAGGGTTGGTGGCAATCTGACATGGTGATCGAGAGCCCATGCTTGGGATGAAGGTGGCTAAAAAACCCTTGTGTCCTAATTCATCTTCCCTTACTTCTTAGCTGTGTGTTCTTGCACAAGGTACTTAACCTCTCTGAGCCACAGTATCTTTCTCTATAAAATGGTGATAAAAGTAGTCCCTTACACCACAGAGGTTTGTGAGAATAACTCAGTGAGGTCTGGCATGCATGGTGCTTAGCTTAGACAAGTTACTTAACCTTCCTGTGCCTCAGTTTCCTCATCTGTAAAAGGGGGTAACAATAGGACTCACCTCCAAAGGCTGCCAGGACTAAATGAAACAGCGCAGGTAAAGAATTTGGACCACTGCCTGGTACAGAGGGTCGCCTCTTGTTATTAGCACAATGCCTGGCCCACAGTAGGATGTGACCTCATCTAAGCCCCAACTCCCATGGACTCTCAGCCCCCTCCCCCTCTCCCCTCCTCTGGGAGTCCTTCACCTTGACCCCTGCCTCGTCCACCAAGCCTGAAAGGAAAGAGTGTCTTGGTTATAATCAGAGATGCCTTCCTGCTCCCCATCTTCCAGAACAGCCCAGGGAAAGGTGAGTGTAGAGCCAGGATGTGGTAGGGGGTCTGCTGGGAAGATCTCTCTCCACTCTCCCATCCATTCATCCATCCATCCACCTGCAGGCTTGCAGTTGAGCCTCCAGAAGCTCTTTAAGGAGCCTCCATGGGGCTTTCAGATCACTTGCTGCCCAGGAGACCTGCTTGCTGCTCCCTGAGGGCTGGTGCGGCTCGGGAGGGCTGTGGTGGGATGAGGAGAGTGTCCAGAGGGGATCCCCAGGTGAGGGGCCTCTCCTCCCTGTGCTCCCTGGCAGGGCTGCCTGGAGCTCCAAGCCTCAGGGCCGGGAGCGGTGTGCTGCCCACATGACCCCTTAATCACGATGAGGCAGATGCAGAGAACTGGGCACAGGAGTCCTGGGATCTTGGTGGCCAAGACTTCGCAGCAACCTCATCCTTCTGCCCCATCTGCTCTTTAAATGGTCCCATCCTCTTTCCTTCCTTGGGAATTGGTGAGGGTAATTCAAATTGGGGGTGGGGCCCCCGGTTCTTGTGTTCTGGCTTTGTACTTGAACTTACATTTAGAGACATTTTCAGTCTCCTTATCATCTGGACCTCAGGTTGCCAGCTTATAGGATGGAATTAAGAATGCTGACCCCACTTAGCCTTTTGGGGGGGGGAATTAATAATTAATAACCAGGGTGATAGCAGCCAGCATTTACTCAGAGCCTCCTGGGTGCTGGGTGCTAAGACTCGTTAGCGTGGTCCTATTTAATGTGGGGAGAGGGACAGGGGAAGCCCCGGCACAAGGCCACACAGCGGGGAGTTAGCGGAGGAGCCGGGACCCCAACCTCACGGTCTGACACGCTGCCCAGTGCGTTTTCCACGGAGCCGCCTGGGGGTCTGAGGACCCAGGAGCTTTGTGGCGGAAAGGTGACGCTTTCCTCCCCGGGGAAGGAGGACCCTGGAGGACTGGGGACGGGAGGGGGTGGCCGGGGAGGCAGGGCAGCCGCCCAGCAGTCTGGAGAGGCTTGCTTCCCGCAGACGGATTTTTGGAAAGCTTGCTGGGAGAGGCGGGGTGGGAGCATAGGGCCTCTCTGATTCCTTAAGGCCCTACCTGAAGCCAGGGCCAGTTGAGACATGAGTGACAGCAGGGCCTCTGCCTAGGGAAGGTGAGAGAGACCAGAACGGGGAGTCCTCCTGGTTGGCTCTACAATCAGAGCACTTGACACATAGTAGGTACTCAGTTAATGCTGGTTGACTGACTGACTGAGGAACCCAGAAAAAGATCCTGAGCTCCCCGTTTTCCAGAGCCCTCCTCTGTGATGCTCACGGACAGGGCATGACTGGGAAGAAGACCTCTTTCTGCCCAGACTGTGGGACTGGGACCTCCTTTCAGGAGGGAACACGCTTCTGTCAACACAGCCTTCGTGGAGCAGCTGTTGGCAAGAAGCAATAGGAGCCCCTCCCATTGCTTGGCTGTGCTCTGAGTGGGGACAGCAGTACTGGGGCCAGTCAGACACTTGGGGTGCATGCTACCACCACCAGGAGCGCTCTGCCTCTCACCCCCCAATCCTAGTTTCCAGATGAGGAACTAGCCACCATCTTGGGAATGTTCAAGGATAATTTATTTTGAAAAACTACCATCGTGACTCTCACAGCGAAATCAAATGAACATGTGTCAAAGATTGTATTTAACTCATTAATTAGTGAGGGGCCCCATGAGATGTTACAACCTGTTCAAAGGAAAATTCAAAGTCACTCACATATGTCGTCAAATAAGGTAGCTGAAGTGAATTTACAAATAGATGCCAAAACTGGCAAGTCTGGTCAGTGTCCACGGAGCAACAGTCAATTGCATTCCTCTGAAAACCATTTGCATTTCTGTGCATTATTTGCGTGATTATCAGTGGGATGTGAATGACAGCAGGACCAGGATCAGGGAAAGAGGACGGAAGGGCCCCCGCATTTTCATGTTTGTGCCGGGCAGCTTCCATCGAGCCTTGGCCGTCTGCTCCCAGGGACAGGGTGTCGCCTAGAGGTGCCCTGGCCTTCCCACCTGTGCACAACCTGCAGGCAGGCTGAGTGGAGCGGCTGGCCTGAGACCTGCATTTTTCCTGTTGGTGAGCAGTGTGTGGCCTGAGCAGTCTTTGCTGAAGACGGAAATGATTTCTGAGACCTGGCCAGGGAAGGTGCCCTCTGCGTCACAGACAGAGCACAGTAGAGGTGAAAGGGCAGATCTGGGAGAAGGTGGAGAGAGAAGGAGGGGGAGCCGTGGATGGCAGAAGGTTGGGAGCTTCCTTAAGAGCCAAGTGGTGGCAGGGGAGGAGGGGGGAAGGTTTGCAGGAGTGAGGGAGAAGAGGAGAGGATGGGAGGGAAGATGAGAGAAACAGGTAGCTGGTAAGGGAGCAAAAGTCTCAGCCTGGAACCCTGGGGCTGGGGTCCCAGAGCCAGATCTGGCTGCCTGGCCTTGCTGGGTGGAACCCTTCTGCGCCTCAGCCTCTCACTGGCTGGGAGGGGATGACACAAGAGGACCTGCAGGGCCCCATGAATTCTGACTTCCCTGGGGGTCTGGCCATACTTATAGGCTTGATGTTCCCCCCACTTGTCATGCTCTTGCAAGCCTCTGTGCCTTCAGCCATGCTGTTCTCTTTGCCTGAAATGCCTTGCCTTCCTTGTCTTCCTGGCAAAGCCCTATTCATCTACCGAGGCCCATCCTTGTTGGAAAGTTGCCTCCCTTTAGCATTCGCAGACCCTCCCCAGGCATAACTGACAGCTCCTCGTCACTCAGCTGGCGTTGTGTTATAATGGAGTCAGTGAAGAGCAAGCGACTTCTAAGTCAGACAACGGGATCTAAACTCTGCCTCTGCCCCTCTTAGACAAGCCGCCTTGAGCAAGGATAGCCTCTCTGAGCCCCAGGGTTCATGTCTCCAAAAGGGCAATGGGACCTTTCCATTTAGTGATGGCCCCCACCTCACAGTGCTGTGAGGTTTCCCGGGATAACGCTTGTAAATCCCTCAGCCTCAGCCCTGGAACCTGGTGCACCCTCCGTCAACGTCAGCTGCTATCACATACCTGTAAGTTAGCACATTGTCCTCGGACCTGGAGTCAGTTCTGTCCATACGCCCCACGGAGCCGGGCTGTGTCTCGCTTACGGGCACACCTTGGAGATCTTGCAGGTTCCGTTCCAGAACACCGCAGTGAAGGGAATATAAGGCAAGCCACAGAAAGTTTTTGGTTTCCCAGGGTGTACGAAAGTTATGTTTACACTATACCGTAGTCTGCTAAGTGTGCAATAGCATTATGTCTAAAAAATGTACATACTTTGATTAAAAAAATACTTTATTGGGGCCGGCCCCGTGGCCAAGTGGTTAAGTTCGTGTGCTCTGCTTCAGCGGCCCAGGGTTTCGCCGGTTTGGATCCTGGGTGCAGACTTGGCACCGTTCATCAAGCCATGCTGAGGCGGCATCCCACATGCCACAACTAGAAGGACCCACAACTAAAAATACACAACTGTGTACCGGGGGTCTTTGAGGAGAAAAAGGAAAAATAAAAAAATCTTAAAAAAAATACTTTATTGCTAAAAAATGCCAACCATCATCTGAACCTTCAGCGAGTTGTAATCTTTTTGCTGGTGGAGGGTCTTGCCTTGATGTTGATGGCTGCTGACGGATCAGGGTGGTGGCTGCTGAAGGCTGGGGTGGCTGTGGCAATTTCCTAAAATAAGACAACAATGAAGCTTGCTGCCTTGATTGACTCTTCCTTTCACGAACAATTTCGCTACAGCACGCGATGCCGTTTGAAAGCATTTTACCCGCAGTAGAACTTCTTTCAGAATTGGAGTCAGTCCTCTCAAACCCTGCCGCTGCTTTATCAACTAAGTTTATGAAATATTCTAAATCCTTTATTGTCATTTCGACAGTCTTCACAGCCTCTTCACCAGGAGTAGTTTCCATCTCAAGAGACCACTTCCTTTGCTCGTCCATAAGAAGCAACTCCTCATCTGTTAAAGTCTTATCATGAGATCGCAGCCATTCAGCCACCTCTTCAGGCTCCACTTCCAATTCTGGTTCTCTCGCTGTTTCCACCACATCGCGGTTACCTCCTCCACTGAAGCCTTGAACCCCTCAAGGTCATCCACTAGGGTTGGGATCGACTTCTTCCAAACTCCTGTTCATGTTGATATTTTGACCTCTTCCCATGAATCGTGAATGTTCTTAATGGCATCTAGAAGGGTGAGTCCTTTCCAGAAGGTTTTCAATTGACTTTGCCCAGATCTCTCAAGGGAACCACTATCTATGGCAGCTATAGCCTCATGAAATGCATTTCTTAAATAATAAGACTTGAAAGTTCATGTCTCTCCTTGAGCCACGGGCTGCAGAATCGATGCTGTGTTAGCAGGCGTGAGAACAACGTTGATCTCATTGCACACCTCCATCAGGGCTCTTGGTTGACCAGGTGCATTGTTAACGAGCAGTCATATTTTGAAAGGATTTTTTTTTTCTGAGCAGTAGGTCTCAACAGTTGGCTTAAAATATTCAGCAAACCATGCTGTAAACAGATGTGCTGTCATCCAGGCTTGGTTGTTGCATTGGTAGAGCACAGGCAGAGTGGATTTAGTATAATTCTTAAGGACCCTGGGATTTCCGGAATGGTAAACGACCATTGGCTTCAACTTAAAGTCACCAGCTGCATGAGCCCCTAGCAAGAGAGTCAGCCTGTCCTTTGAAGCCTTGAAGCCAGGCATTGACTCCTCCCCTCTAGCTGTGAAAGCCCTCGATGGCGTCTTCTTCCGATACAAGGCTGTTTCATTTACACTGAAAATCTGCTGTTTAGCGTAGTCCCTTCATCAATTATCTTTGCTAGATCTTCTGGATAACGTGCTGCAGCTTCTGCATCAGCACTTGCTGCTTCCCCTGGCACTTTTATGTTATGGAGGTGGCTTCTTTCCCTAAACCTCAGGAACCAACCTCTGCCAGCTTCAAACTTCTCTGCAGCTTCCTCCCCTCTCTCAGCCTTCACAGAATTGGAGAGAGTGAGGGGCTCGCTCTGGATTAGGCTTTGGCTTCAGGAAATGTTGAGTCTGGTTTGATCTTCTATCCAGACCAATGAAACTTTCTCCGTAGCAGCAAGAAGGCTGTTTCACTTTCTTATCGTTTGTGTGTTCAATGGAGTAGCACTTTTAATTTCATTCAAGAACTTTTCCTTCGCATTCACAACTTGGCTGACTGGTACGAGAGGCCCAGCTTGACTTTCAACATGCCTCCCTCACTAAACTTAACCATTTCTGGCTTTTGATTTAAAGTGAGAGACGTGTGACCCTTCCTTTCATTTGAACACCTAGAGGCTGTTGTAGGGTTATTAATGGGCCTAATGTCAATATCGTGGTGTCTCAGGGAAGAGGGAGGGCCGAGGAGAGGGGGAGAGATGGAGGAACGGCCGGTTCGTGGAGCAGTCAGAACACACGTTTATCAGTTAAGTTTGTCGTCTTATATGGACACAGTTCACGGTGCCCCAAAACAAGCACGATGGTAACATCAAAGATGACTGACCACAGATCACCGTAACAACTATAACAATGGTGAAAAAGTTTGGAATAGTACGAGAATTACCAAAATGTGACACAGAGACACAAAGTGAGTAAATGCTGTTGGAAAAATGGTGCCGATACGCAGGGTTGCCCCAAACCTTCAATTTGGAAAAAACGCAATTTCTGCAAAGCACAACAAAGCGAAGTGCGATGACACGAGGTGTGCACGTGTGTGTGCGTCCCCGTGCCTGGTCCGGTGCCTGGACCTTAGCAGGCACACAGTGAATCCCTGTGGATGCAGTGATTTTGGAAAAAAGACGACCGAGTGGAAGGACAGGGAAAGAGCGATGGAGACGGGGGACCCGGCTGGGAGAGGTGTGAGCTGCCCAGTGGAGCTGCCAGGGACGTGGTTATTAGCTTGGGACGGAGGAGGAAAGCCCAGCGAAGGCTGGCCGCTGCGAGGACAGCTGGCATCTGTTTGGGGACTTATCTCTCAGGACAGGAGCCCCCAGGACTTCCTCCAGGACACGAACTGCCCCTGGGCCTCTCTGAGGATGGATGGAGATGTGGGGAGGGTGTGAGAATCAAGCCTCAGCTTTCTCTAAGGGAGAAAAAAAACCTTGATGCTCATTCCACAGCTCCAGCTAGGAGACGTTCTGTCCTTTCTCCCTGAGAGCGGGGTGTGGGCGGGGAGAGGCGGCACTATACTAGCTTTTGCCCTAGGGCTGCCTCATCCTAACTGAGGCACAGAGAAGGGCAGCAACTTGGTTAAGGTCACACAGCAAGTGGACCCATATGTAACATACACTCTCTTGCATGGTCTCCTTTCACAGTCACACGGCTGTGGGAGGTAGGAAGACAGAACTTATTCTTTTCATGTTATAGATGAGAAAATGGACACTCAGAGAAAGGAAGCCCAAGCCCAGGTCAAAGAATGAGTCAGCCATGGAGCAGGGAGTTCAAGATCCAGACTCAGGCCTTCTCTGCCTGGGGTGGGGGCTGCCCCTGGGCCGGGGTGGGGCTTTGTTCTAGGATAGGTCATAATCAAGTTTCAGACCCGGAGCTTGGTGATGGGATGGATAGGGGCTGTCTCTCAGGGCTCAGGCAGGGGCATCTTGGCCTGACTGTGGCCAGCTTGGCAAGGCCCCAGCCTCCCAGGCTGCTCTGGAAACGGCGGCCCAGGGGCTGCCAGGCTCGTTGGCAGTGTGGCGGCCACACTCTGGGAATGGAGAGAAGAGGGGAGTCGGGAAGCGGGGTTGGGCAGTGCTCCAGCATCCTGGGCCTGCTCCTGGCAGCGCCCACCGGGATCCCAGCTGCTCTGGGCCTGTCCTACCACCACACAGGTCCACCCTGGCAGCTGACTCTGAGCCTGGATGCTGCCTAGAGAATCCACTTCTTCCATCCCCTTAGCCATGTGGATGGGAACCAATCCGCCCAGCCTCTCTGTGGGCCTGAGCCCCTAGCCTGGCTCTGTTCCCTCACCCTGCCAGGCCTGCATGCAGACGCTGTGAGCCCAGGTGAGGTGGTCAACTCCTCCTTCCAGGGGGTCCTGGGCCTCCCAAACAAAGGCGGAAGGCATGGGAGGGATGCGGAGACCAACCTTTATCTAGTGTCTGTCTGTGCCGCAGACATCATTAATCCTCGTAAAAACTATGTAAAGTAACTGTCATTATTCCCATTGTACAGTCCAGGAAAAAGAGACTCAGAGACAATAATTCACCTGGGCAACATCACAGAGTTTCCAGGTGGTGGAACGAGGACTCAGATGTGGCCCTCCAGCACGTCACCCTGCCCCTCCCGCCCCCCCCCCCCCCCCCCCCGCACACACCGGAGAACTCTCCGTGATGAGAGGTACAGATGCAGAGACAGATGACCCCCACCCGGCATGATGCATGTGATAACAGAAGTGAGAGGAAGGTGCCCTGGGAACCCAGGGGAAGCGGCCGGAAATTCCGATGGGAGACACCAGGGTCTTCTCCAAGGGTAGGCATGGGGAGCCAGGCCTTGCCAAACGAGCAGGGGCTTCTGTAGGTGGATGAAAGAGCGAGAAGGCTTCTCTGGCAGAGGGGGCAGCAGGAACCAGGGCTGGAACATCTGTATAGAAAGTCTGGGCTGGATCCTGTAGGTTTTATCCCGTGTGGATGTGACTATTTGAAATCTCCTACCGGTTTGTAAGCTCCATGAGGGCAGAGAGGACATCTTTTATTTCCATTTTCCCAATTATAACCCTAAAACTTAGCACACTGTGGGCACACAGTAGATGCCCAATAAATCTTTGTCGGTCGAACACGCGGTGTCTGTTTTAGCGGGCACCCAGGGCCCCTGCCTCTGCCGCTCCCTACGCTGGTCTCCGGCCCTCCCTGAGCTTTCCCGCCTGTGCCTCCTTTGAGAAGGACTTCTCCTCGGGCTCTCGGACAGCTGGAGGATCCTTCCCGAGGCAGCCCTGAGCTGAGTCCCATCCAGGCTGCTGAGCTGGACGGTGGGGGTTCTGCTGCAGCCCTGGCCTCGTTCTCTCTCCCTCTGTGGTCGGCAGACGCCTACCATCTGCAGGGCCCGGGGCAAGAGGGCAAAGGGGGCCCCCAGACCACATGTCTACACACTGAAATGTTTGTTCAGCTATCGGACTGGCAAATAAACCATGTTTTACCCTCTCCCCTCGGCAAACACAGCTTCATAATGACAAAACTGAAAAGAATGTATGAAGCTATGGTGGCAAATATCACAGAATTTGATGATTGCTGTGCACGACCTGGTGTGCTGTTGGTCGGCTGCGGATGTCTAGATGAGTAATAAAATAAAGACCAGTAAAAGAAGCAGACACGAAAGAGACAACGCATGATTCTGTCTAGGCGAGATTCAAGAACAGGCAAAATGAAGCTACGGTGATAGAAATCGGAAAAACAGTTGTCTCTGGGGGTGGGTTTCACGGCCGAGGGGGACCAAAGACCTCGCTGGGGGTGATGGAGTTGTCTTATATCCAGATTGGGGTGTTGGGAGAACGGATGTGTACACTGATCCCGCTCGTCCAACTGTATACTTCAAATGAGGGCATTTCCCTGGATGAAAATTGTACCTCAGCTACACCCACAAAAGACGTTCACATCAGAATCGTGAGAAAGTTAGAACAAATTCATGTGAACATCACGCAAAAATAAATGTGCCTACTGCTTAAATTATCACATATTTACCGCATAAAATGTATTTTTCTTGCCACCATGTCCGAAAAACCACCAATTTTGTTGTTACAATTAGGATTTGTGTATCATTTGTGTTCCATTGACAGGAATGATCTAAAGCAGCCCTGTTCGATAGAAACACGTGAGCCACAAACAGGAGGCACATCTATAATCTTCTAGGAGCCACATTTTACAAAGCAAAAAAGGTGAAATTAAGTTGAATGATATATTTGATTCAATCCAAGATGTCTGAACGGTTGTTTTAATAGGTAACCAATATAAAAAATTATTTTGTTATTTTTTTTATGCTTTTTCTCCCCAAATCCCCCAAGTACATAGTTGTATGTTTTTAGTTGTGGGTCCTTCTAGTTGTGGCATGTGGGACGCCACCTCAGCGTGGCCTGCCAAGCGGTGCCATGTCCGCGCCCAGGATCCGAACCTGTGAAACCCTGGGCCACTGAAGTGGAGTGCTCGAACTTAACCACTTGGCTACAGGGCCGGCCCCAATATAAAAAATTATTAATGACATATTTTTTGTTCCTTTTTTCATACTAGGTCTCCGGAATTCATGTGTATTTTACACTCATGGTACATCTCAATTCAAACTGGCCTCATTTCAAATGCTCAATGGTCATATAGAGAGAGTGGCTACTCTATTGAGAGCTCAGCTAAAGGATTAAAAAATAAAGTGCAGCTTTATTCAAAGTGTGAAATCTGAATATATTTTCATTAAACGTTTAGTTCAAGAGTTAGCAAACAAATTTTGAAAATTAACTGTTTTTCATAGATGTTTTCAAAAAAGTATTCAAAATGATCTATTAAAACTAAAAGCTGTTGGGGGCTGGTCTGGTGGGGTAATGGTTAAGTTTGTGCACTTCTCTTCAGTGGCCCCGGGGTTCGCCGGTTCGGATCCCGGGTGTGGACCTACGCACCACTTCTGAAGCCGTGCTGTGGCAGGCGTCCCACATATAAAGTAGAGGAAGATGGGCATGGGTGTTAGCTCAGGGCCAATCTCCCTCAGCAAAAAGAGGAGGATTGGCAGCAAATGTTGACTCAGGGCTAATCTTCCTCAAAAAAAAAAAAAATTAAAAGGTGTAATTCACATAATAATGCATGAATATCAAAAATTTAAATCAAAAAATTGCTTAAAGCTGAAATTTTATTTTAATTTTTGAAAAGATATTTAAGTATTATTAAATATTTTTATAAAAAATAAAACTGTTCACAACTCTAGCATTAAATGTCCCATTTTTTGTTAATGTAATGAATCAGCGTCATGCTTTTACATCTGGATCTACATACACACCGTATGATTAATATGAATTGTTTATTGTGGCAAGATGTTCCTTAGCTGCGTGTCAACTGGAGCAAATACCACAGATAATAACTTGATAATTGCGGGTGCTTCCCAACCGTGAATTGGAACAGACAGTAGAGAGCGACGACGCTTGCCATTACTTAGAAACGAGGCTTTGTGTTTCAAGAATCTATTGCATTCATGCTCTCTAAGAGCAAGGATTTGAAAAGTCGATTAATTCACCTTCTTTCTGACTGAAGGCCTTCTGCTGCTCGTACGCTTTCCACGTTCTCCGTTCCGTCGAGCGGAACCTGATGCCAGCGGAAGCAGATCCCAGAAACCTACTCGGCATTCTGCCTCTGTCGGCTTGTTTTGCAAACCTAGAGCAAACGACGTGGAGATGCATTTCCCTGGGGCCTGAACAGTGTTCATCATGAGAGCACAGGTTAAGGATTAGGGGCTGTATTGTGCCGGTGCTGGGCACAATGACCCTGAGTGACGAGAGGTGCCCGCGTGATCTTTAAGGAGGGGTGTGTGTGTTCGCATGATATTTGAGTTCCGGCAGACAGCTACCTGTTTTTGTAAATAAAGTTTTACGGCAAGACAGCCACCCTCAGTTGCTTAGGTATGGTCTAAGGCTGCTTTTGAGCTGCAAAAACAGAGTAGTCTTAAGAGAGACCGGATCGTATGGCACATATAAGTCTGAAATATCTGCTATCTGGGGATTTAGGAACATTACTGACGGAGGGCAGGGTCTTGCCTGGGTCCGAGTGGCTCTCCTCCTTGGGGCCCCTTGGAGAGACGCCTCATTTGCAATGGGGATTTGGTCCAGACTTCTGCTGTAGTTGCAAGCCCCTCAAAGGAAGAGTTCTAGGAGGCTAGGACAGTCCCTGAAAGCAGGTCCTCCACGTTCAATCCTGAGGGCTTCGCTTGCTTTCTGCAGTGAGTTTGCTGTCCCCATGGGCTTTGGGATAATATTCTCTCATCAGGGACGCAAAGTAAGCAAGTGGTTGGGGCAGACCCAGAGAGTAGTCCTCTTCCCTTCCTCCCTCCCATCAGCCCCTCCCCATCCTTCATAAGAACAGCCATGAAGAAATTTCCCACCGTCCTCCACTCTCCTCTCCAGAAGCAGAGCTGGGACTAAGCTCTCTGGACAATGGTGGTAAAGGCCAAGGGATTTGGCCAGCTAGGCACCTTATCTGCCTGGTGAAGCCCGATTGAGCCCCAGAGGGTGTGCCAGTGTGGCCAGAGATGTGGGGTATGTGGATAAAGGGCACAGTGTTGGGGCGGAGGCTGCTCGCCCCTATTGAGGCACTGGGCACAGCAGCATTTTGTGTGATTTGCACCTGTCTCCTCTGTTGGATGCAGCATTCTCAGTCAGCCTCTTTGGGCTGACATGGTGCTTGGAACACGGTGGATCCACAATCGGTAGATGTGGACAGCCGTCCTGGCACGTGTGCTATGTCAGGCACAATAGGCGTTACAAAGATGATTCCAAAAGGTCCGTGCCCTCAAGCGGCTCACTGCCCAGTGGGAGAGGCAGAGAGGCTAGCAGCTGGAGCCTTCACTCTGAGGACAGAAGCCTCAAGAGAGCGCTGCCTCTGAGCGTTCCAAGCAGGGCACCGTAATTCAGGTTGGAGGGATCAGAGGGCCTCTGCAAAGAGGCGACAAATTGAACTACTTGTTGAACGAAAGCGGGAACAAATGAGAGACGAGGGCCTGCTGCTGGGCTGTGAACTTTACAAATGTGGAAGGGATGGCTTCTGGAGGTTTAAATGGAATCCATTAAAAAAAGTTCCTTGGCTGAAAGGGAGTCAGGAGGAGGAGAGGCTGAGCAGGGAGGGGGCTGCTGAGAGTGGAGGATGGAGGATGGAGGTTGAAGGCCAGGGACAAGGTCTCTCAGGCCTCCTCCCAGGCTGTCACCTGCCAGTCCCCTCCGGAGCGCAGCCTCCAGCCCAGGAAAGTTGTCGCTGCTGGAGAGAGAGATGAGCTGTCGTGGCAGCTCGAGGATAAATCTCTTTTAATTTTGTTCTTCAGAGGAAGGGGTGGGGTCGGGCCGGCACTGGAGTGAGAGATTGGCTCCGTGAGTAATGGCCATGCCGGCTCCACTAACACCCCAGGTGAGGGATGAAGGGAGAGAGGCCCCCGCCCCTCGCCTTTCCTGGGACCAGCCGCCAGGGGACAGAGAGGGACTGCTCTCTCCGCCTGGTCTCTGCCTGGGCGTGCAGAAGCAGAGCGTCTCAGAGAGCGGAAGGGCCTTTGGAACCATCTTACAAGGGCTTCTGAAGTGGCCTCCATGGGGCTTTAAGGGGAAGTCCATGGGGTCCTCAGGGGTCCACCACCCCCACAGAGTAGCAGGTGAAATATTGTATAAGTAGGAATTTTCTAGCAAGGTGATGGGGAGAGCCTTCATGGTTTCCATCAGCTTCTGTAAAGGGCCCATACTCCTCACCCCAAGTGAGGATCTCCTGGATTCTGCCCTCTTGCTTAACAGATGGAGAAGGGAAGGGGTTTGCCCAGCGTCACATGGTGGGTGTGCCATCCTGGGGGCTGGGCAGGGTTGTGACACCTTCACCTCCCCATGATCTCTGCAATCAAAAGCCCGGCTAAAGAGAGGCACTGGATGGGGGAAACTTGACCCCAGCCTCCCCAGCCTCCCCTGCGTGCTCCTTCTCCTGAGCCGGGGCAGAGGGCTGGGGATGAGAGGTGGGGCGAGGCCGGGGGTTCAAGCACAGTCTGGGGTGTGCTGCCCTGTGGGTCACGGCCTTCCCACCTCCCAGAGGCTCCTAGGAGTGGGAAGGAGGCGCTGGAGCTCAAGCATCCCTCACCTGGGGCAGCATCAACCTTATCTTTGCTCTCCCCAAAAGGGCATCTGCATGGGGGACAGGGCACCTCACTGAGGGGTGACACGACTAGATATAGATTAGAAAGGGGATTCCAAGGCCAAGGCTGCAGGGGGGAGAGGTGGGCAGGGGGGCCTGGCAGGAGGGGTTGTCATGTTCCTGGTGAGAACCAGGGGGTGGGAGGACAGAGCGAAAGGACATTGGAGTGGGCCCTGTCCCGGCTGGTGACAAAGGAGCCAGCAGGGGCCTCGTGCTGGTGCTGGGCATGTAAAGAATGTGGAAAGGGATTGCTTCTGAAGGTTCAGAATGAATCTAGCCCTAGGCCCTGCTTTGACTTTGTGTCTCTTTGGGCAAGACTTGTCCCTGTGTTGGCCTCATTTTCCCGTCTGTTAAATGGGGAATAATCATAGAAGGCACTGTTTTTCGCAATGAGACCCGGAGACAGGAGGGTGGGCATGGAAGCACTTCGATGCTTGTAGAGAACAGAGGTAGGGAGTGTCGTTGATGAGGACGCGGGAAAGGCTGAACGGGAAGAAATGATGGGGGAGGGGGGCAGGGATGAGGAGGGCCAGGAGAAGGAAGAGCCAGCCCCCACTGGAGGTGTCCACTTGCCTTCTGGAAGCTCGAGGTACTTGACAAGAGCATTGACAGCATGCCGGGAGGCGGCCTCTGAGCTGGGAGGGAGATGTGAATTTGAGTTTTACGCATGTTCTAGCCTGGTCCTTGATTGCCCTGGAAGGTAGGTAACTCGCTACTGGGGAAGCTGAGAGGAATGCGCTTCAGAAATGACACGGCTTTGGGGGCAGAGGTGCGATAGAAGTTATTCAGCTACCTAAAGCTGAATTTGATGGTAAGATACCTGCTAAGAGTGCTGGAGATAAGGCCAGCAGGATCTGGGAAGGCTCCTTGGAGGAGGTGACTCATGTGCTGGCCCTGGATAGGATTCTGAGAGTGACATGGAGAGAGGAACAGCCCTGGTGGACAGGACAGCACCGTGGGCAAGGACAGGCCTTCAGGAACATGGGGGAGCCCACCCATTTTTCTCTCGGATCCATCTCAGGAGTGAGAAAGATTATGAAATGGAATCGTGGTCCATCTGACTTCCTATCTTTTGGTTCTTGAACGTGTGTGTGACTCCACCGAGGGGCCCACCCACTGGGTCCACACCCAGGAGTCCTCCCAGCCGTGGGCACCCAAGGAAATGAATCCCAGTGCTTTCTTCCAGCCCCCGCGGGAAGCTGGCTGAGCCGGGCTCTGCTCCAGGCGGTCCTCCGTGAAGCTCGCTTTACCACTTTGTTGCAGAGCAGATGGATGGCATGGAGGCCACATTTTTCTCCCCTAGCAGTGGGAAAATGAATCTCACCAAGTGCTGCCGACACCATTTTACCAGGTTCCACATCCATCGTGAACCGGGGCGGCTGACAGAGCCAGGCCCATCCCTTAGCCCCGCTCTAGGGCCCAGGGGAGAGAGTGCAGACAAGACGAATGGTGAGCATCCTTCCTTCCTCCATGCAGCTCCTTCTCTCCCCCTAGATCCACCCACTGCATTGGGCCCCTCCGTGCTGCATCTCCAGGCCTGGGCCTTGACGGCATTTGGAAGCAGATGCTCCAAGACAGAGAGAAGATGAGGCTGTGACCAGGGGACAGGCAAAGAGAAGGCACTGGATACGGACCTGACAAACTTGCACAATCTTAAAGCATGATGAAGGGCATCATTTTAATGAAACGCCCCAAAGCCAAGTCTGAATGGGAGTGAGGCAGCTGGGAAGATGGCATCACGGTCGGGAGACCCAGATTTGAATCCCAGCTCCTTTATCAACGAAATGCTAGGACTTTGGGCAAATCTTTCCACTGTTCTGGGCCTTTTTTCTTCCAAAATTGGAATGGACTCCTTCCAGTGCTGGGGATTTAGAGACACGATGCCGTCATGGACTCCCTGAAACCCTTCTGCAAACCCCAGCGCAGAAGCCTTGCTCTTGGGCCTGAATTCAGACCCCACACCTGGCCCACCTCCCCTGAGCCATGTCCTCCCTTCCCAGCACTGCTTCCCTGTGAGTCCCCCACCCTGCACGCCCCAGCCCTGCCATGGCTGAGCCAGTTAGGACCCTGGGCCCTTGCTGGTGGTGATAGGTCCTCTTCACCTGGAGGCGCCCTCAGCGGCCTCTGACACCCAGGGCCACCCCAGAGTAAAGCTGCCCTGGATGAAGCCAGGATGCTGGATTGGAGGCTGTGTGCATCCCTGGAGACTGCTACGTTTCCACTCTGCAAGGGAGACGCTCCCTGGTGGTGGACACCAGCCTGCAACAGGGCCTCCTCAGACTGTCTCCCTCCCGCTGCGTCAGTGGGAAAAGATGGGCCCTGCGCCTGCTCACACCACAGCATATGCAGCGTGGGTCTCACTCACTTAAAATCCCCATGACGTCCCTCCTGCGGGCCAGGCCCTGCTCCAGGGGTGGGGGATGCAGTGTGGAATACAACGAGGTCCCTGTCATCGTGCAGCCTTCACTCAGTGGGGGGACAGACAGAACTGTGACAATATAAAGTCAGCTGTGGTGGTGTCGTGAAGGACACTCAAGCCAGCTAGAGGGACAGAGAGTGATCGAAGGTCGTTATTTTGGGTAGAGGGGTCAGAGAAGACCTCTCCGAGGAGGGGACAGCTGGGCAGAGGTCAGATTAGTGGCCTTTTCCCCTGGGCAGGAGGTCTTGGAGCAACTTTTCAGGAGGTGAGTTTTCAGAAGCTGACCTCAGGGCCAACAGAGTTGTCTGGGTCTGGGAGGGCACGAGCAGAAGACAGCTTCCTGGACCTGCCTGGCAGAATCTGGGGGTCTGGGCTAATATCTGAGAATCTCCCTGGACATGTGGATGGACATCTCCAAGACCAGAGGCCACAGCCCAGCCAGGAGGCTCATCCCCAGGAAAGAGTGTTTGTGGATGTGGCATGTCACTGCTGGGCCACGTCCTGCCTGGAAAGAAAGGCAGATGCTGCCGTCAGAGGTACTGGAGGACCCTGGGGTTTCCCAGCTCCCACCTTCAGCTCCTTGCTCCTCCCTCCTCCCCGACCCTGGCCGCCCCAACTGCAGACACTCCTCCCTCCAGAAAGGGCCCAGGCTGGTGTACCTGGGACGCCCCTATTCAGGTGCACAGCCCCATCAGGGGACTGAGATTCAGGCCTTGGAAGAGGAGAGGAATGAGAGGATGGAGTGAGGAGCAGCGGCAGCCGGTCAGCCAGCTCTGTCCTCGCCAGCCTGTGAACACAGCCCAGAGAACGGCCAGCGCGGGACAAGCTTTGCGCTGTCAGGCTGGGCCTTATCTCCCCGCTGCAGATACATATCTCCACCTAGCTGGATGCTCACGGCCCACAGTGGTCCTTTGGGCTCTGGGCCAGCTTGAGTAGTGGGAGCGGGGCTCTCTGTGGCCTGGCAAATGCTCCCTGGCCTGCCTGAGCTGAGGGCCTGCTTCTGTGGCTCAGTGTCCCTGGCCTCAGCTCGAGGGGCCTACCCTCTCAAAGCATTCATCTCCCCTATGACGTCTCTTGAACCAAGAAGATCAGTGTGCTGTCCCCTCCCCACCTAACGCGCACGCACACACGCGATTTGGTCCAGTTCTCGTGATTTTAGAATAATTCCAAGGAGCATCAGGGAAGTCTGTCATGCAGCTTGTTTTCAATGTTGGTATCTTGACAGCAGCTCGGAGCTGGGTCTCTTTTGGGTTGTCAAACTAATTACTCCAACATCTCCTACCCTCAATTAGCAAAACAACAAATTGTTTCTTCTGGGGACTCCCAGCCTCTCCCCAAACTCCTGAAGTAGCCCAGAGAGACGACTCAGTCCCAGTGGGAAGTCTTGCATCTAAACACCAAGCTGACACCCCGCCACGTGTCCGATGGAGAATCAGATCAGCTCCATGTCACATCGCCTTGGGAAATTCATCTTTCCCTGGAAAACGATAAAATAACAGCTAGCATTTACTGCGGCGAGCTGTGGGCCCAGTGTTTTCTGTTATTCACTTGCAGTAACTCATTTAACCCTCGCAAGAACCCCATGCACGAGGCAGGTGCCATTTCTCCCCATTCCACAGACAGGAACTGAGCTCAGGGAGAAGCAGTTTGGCTGCCTTCCACGGCTGGGCCAGGTTGGCTAGGGGGACCCCCGAGTCCCCCGGGGGTGCCCTTTCCTTCCTGCGAGCCTCAGCGGGGCTCTCTCCATCCGTAGGAGAGGTTCCAGTCTCTCCAGGATCCCTGTCTTTCCTCCCAGGAGTCATCTTGGCTTCCACACAAAGATCCTCAGCCCAGAGAACCAGGACGCACTCCCAGAGGAACGCAGGCTCCCACTCCAGGTCCCACCTCACCAGGCACCGTCCTCAAATAAATCATTTCATTAGAGCTAATAACATAGTCCCTTTAGCTCAAAGTGTTTCCGAACAGAGGACCCTCCAGTGGGCTTTAATGAACAGATAAGAATCTTTGTAATTAACTCAGTGAGGCTTGCATGCAAAGTGTTCTTCTGAGTGCTGGGAGACTGGGTATTTATTATTGTAAGTATGGGGTGAATGTGCTCCCCACCTCCTCCTCTAACAAGCTCCTATACAAACAACCACCCCTGCAGGTTACTTATGCCCCCTGCAGAGACCCCCTGGGTCCACCAGAGCCACAGGGCCCGTTTTTACTCCCTCCCCGTCTCCATTAGACCCACCCCTCCCTCACTTGCAACTCTGGACCTGGCCACCAGTCCCCCCCCCCATGACCTCTGCCTTCCCTCCTGGTGGGCGGGCGGGGCTGTGAGGGCTCTGCCCCCTTGTGTGGTCAAGCATTAGCTGCCTCTAGTTGTGACTGCACTGGAAGTGCAGGCCTCCAGCTGCCGTGCGCACGCGTGGTGTGTGTGCATGCATATATGTGTGTGTAAGAGGACCGTGTGCCCGTTCGTGCCTGCCTGTGAGTTCGGCAGGTGTGTGGTGAGTTGGGGAGCTCGGAGAGTGTGCATTTATGATGTGCGTCCTGTGCGTGTGTGGGGAGTGTGTACACACCAGAGCCCAGTTCCTCATCTTCTGAGAAAGGCAGCACTTTAATCACTGGCTGCCGTGTCTGGCATTGCCGTGTCTGTTCCTGGAGCTGGGTTTGCTGGGGTGGAGGGTCAGCCCGGGGCGCTGGCATCTTTGCAGAGCTCCTCGAGTTGCAGCTGCTAGAGGGTCCTGTCTTCCTCCTCCTCCCCTCTCCCCGCCCTGGGAGATGTGGCCCCTGCCTGGAGGGCTAACCACAGTCCAGCACCCCTCCCTTGGACCCGCCCCTTCCCTTGATAGAGAGCCCCCCACAGGCGGTCTGGAATCTGGAAGGGAGCCCAGAGGGGGAGGGGAAGAGGGGCAAGTGTCCGTCAGAGGGGAACTGTGGTGTCCCAGCTCCATCAGTGCTGATGAATTTCCTCCCATGGGGGAGGGTGGGCTCCCCGCTCCCTGCCTCTTGTGGGGGTGGAGTGTGTGTGTCCAGGTGGGGGCAGAGAGTAAATAAGGAGGGGCAGAGAGGGAGGAAGCAAGAGGGACCCTTCTTTGCCCCCTCTCACCATCTGCAACCCTCTACCCCCCTCCCATCTGACGGGTCTGGATGGGGGCTGCGGGTGGAGCCCACATTCAGGGCAAGAGCTGGGCTGCACAGCTACGCTGCAGATGGGCACAGAGACCCCCTCCCAGGACCCTGCTCACTTTCCCTTTGCTCCCTGTCGACTCTCCTACCTGGCAGGACCCCTCCTGGTGGCAGAAGCTACAGGGAGCAGCCCCAGCATCCCTGCCCCGGGAGGAGTCACAGGAGGCTGAGTGGGAACTGCTGTCATGGAGGAGAAAGTCATTTAGGATTGCAGAAGGTCAGGAGAGAAAGGGCACTTCCAGCCCCACAGTGGGGCCCAAAGAGGGCGGGGGGGGGGGGGGGGGAGGCGGGCAGTGCCTGAGGTTGCACAGGAGGGCAGCGGCAACATGGGGCTCAAGCCCTACTGGTCTTGCTTCCCAGGGGGTCCTGCTTCCCAGGGGGTCCTGCAGCTGCCTGCCCAGGGGGCTGGGAGCTCCCCCAGGGGCTGAGCCCCACTCTGCACTCCAGCCCCATCTGCACCCGGGGAAGGTTGTCAGGCCCCACGGCTCCTACACTTGAGTCCATGTTGCAGATGCGTCGCGGCTGGGCTCCCAACCGGGGCACAGAGGGTCAATCTGGAAGCATCCTGAGACAACATCTAGCCTGGAGCCCTTGTCTCACAGAGGAGGTCCAGAGACTCAAGCCGGTCCCACTGCGAGGCAGGTGCCCAGGGGACTGGGAGCCAAGCCTCTTGGGCCTGATCCATGCTTGCTCCCTGTGCACCCGGCTCCCCTCCTCCCTGAGAGCTGAGAAGGGTTGGGTCCCTCTCCCGGCTTCTCCCACACCTGGACATCAGCAGTGCTGTCCCCAGCAGCCCGGGGTTTCTCCAGGGTTACCTGAGGGAGGGTCACTTCCTCCCTCCTGCCACACCCACTCCTCTTCTTGGCTAGGTCCCCGAAGGGCTCCATGGCTCCAGCCAGGATAAACCCCTCCCACCTCCTGAGCTTCCTGGTTTGTTTCTGACTTCCCAGCCATCTGGTAGACCCTTCCTCAAGCGTCTCCTCAGTGCCACCTGCTCCAGGCTGCCCTTCTGGATTAACTGCCCGGCGTCCACATTGGCTTGATTTCCTCTGCTCTGTGGGCTAAGGGCATGCCTAGATTATTTGTACTTATTTGCGCATGTTTGTATCTTTCTCTGAATGGATGATGTCCTTTCTTCATGGTGTGGTCAGCCTCCCCCATCAGACTGGGTATTAGTCCTGGGCAGGTGGCTTGTTTCCCGCCTCAGACTGGGAGCTGCTGTAGGACAGGGCCTGTTCCTCCTCCATCAGACTGGGGTCCCCCTGTGCACAGGGGGATCGACAACTTGAACTTGAAGTTCTCTCATAGCCCCAGTCCCCCCTGGCACACGTGGGGTAGTTACCAGCTCCATCCCTCCCTTGCTCCTTCGCTGTGCTCTCCCCACCCCACCACACAACAAATCCCGAAATCGTGGGAGCAGCTGCCAGTGGGGACATCAGGTAAAGGATGGCAGAGCTGGCAGAGCTTGGAGGACAGCCGAGGACCATGCAGCCCGTTGCCCTCCTCCCACCCCGTAGCAGTCACCTCTCTCAGAGGGGGGAGTGTAGGAGGTGTGGACTGGCCGGGCTGGGTGGTGCCCGGGACTTCACACCTTGAGACCTGAATACCATCAAGACTGAGGCACCAGTGGGACCATCTGGCCTCTGGATTCTAGTTAAAGGCCCTGGCTTGTTCCAGGCACAGGCCGTGCCAGGGTCATGGCCATGTGACTGATCAATGGTAGAGTGAGGACTCTTACCAAGCCCCTGGACTCCCAGTCCAGTGCTCTTGCCACTGCATCAGAATAATTCTCCAAACTCCAGGTCCTCACTGAGGAGGGCAGTGTTGGGCAGTGGGAAGACGTGCCACCTGGGGTTGAATCCTGGCTCGGTTACTTATTGGCTGTGTGGCAAGAGGCAAGCCATATAACTTCCCTGAGCCTCAGCTTTGTCATCTGTAAAATGGATATGATAATAGTACCTACCTCACCTGGCGATGGTGGAGAGTCAATGACATGAGGGATAGGAAGTAGTTAGCAGGCTGTGAGCTCTCAGGAAATGTCAGTGAGAGTTATGTCACACTCCTGCCCTCTCTGTGCTCGGCACTGTCAGATCTATGACCAGGATGCTACCGTGGCAGGGGTGGGGGCATGGGGCATGGCCCCAGCTTCCCAGTTTCTCTTCCTTAGGCCCCAGAGGCTGAAGGGACAGCCAGGATCCCCAGGGAAAGGGCAGTTGCAGGTTCCCCCCGCCCCGCCCTGTGCTGGGCATCTCTGCCGGTGCTGCCAGCTCCCCAAACAAGGCCTGCTCAGCACCTGGCCCAGGAAAGCCCTTCTGAGTCGCTGCTTGAAGGGGTGACCAAGAGACGGCTCGATGGCTGTCTGTGGTGACATCAGCCAGGGATGGAGTTCCCAGGGGGGAAGGAGCCTGGTTCTTGAGCAGCTGTGGAGAGGCCAAGCATCGATGGCACACTCGTGGTCTTCCACCTGCCCCAGACACTGTCTGTGATCCACGCCTTCAGTGGGGCCCCACGGCCTGCCCCCATCGCTGGGCACACCGAATCCTCAGAGACCCCTCCCCGTCCCTCCCTGCTCCAGTCTCTCCAACCTCATTCCCCTTCACTTGCCAAGGTCAACTTCAGGAAGCAGCAGAAAGTGGGTACAGAGGTTTGTAGCTGCCCGCCAGGTCACTACTAAGCTGGAGGCCATAGGCAATTCCTTACCCTCTCTGTGTGCCTGTCTCCTGATCCGTGAAACAGGACAAGTAATTCCTGTCTCCGTAGACTCTTGTGAGCAATACAGGTGTTGAAAGAGCAGGGCCTCTTCAGGGAGGTCGGTGGACACTGCCTGGCGGGGACGACTTCCATGTTTGTACGAACAGGAAAACAAGGGCCAGAGCTGGTGATGGACTCGCTGAAGGTCACACAGCAAATGCACTGTCAGACCCCAGGAGTCCCGACCAACATGTCTTAGGAAGTTTGATCCCTTCAAGTGACAATTTCCCTCTCTGGCCCATTTATTATATTTTCAGTTTTCACAATTTGACTCCAAGGCCTCTCCCCCTCCCCCTAAGCCTTCTCTTAAAGTGCGGGGGCCGGGGGCCATAGTGCCTGGCACGTAGTAGGTGCTTGTCAGTACTCGGTGAAGATGGGCTTGGAGGCGCGTGCAGGGCTGGTGTGGCAGTGTTGGGTCGGGGCGGGAGCTGAGCGCTGGGGTCGGGACAGGCTCGAGGGGGCTTCTGCGCATCTCCGGCTCCGCCTTCGGCAGCCATGGCTGTCTGAGGAGCCTCATTTTGCTCACAAGCTGATTCATGGGCCTGGTTCCCCGGTGCTCCCTGAGCAGCTCTGTGTCAATAACCATTCTTTACAAGGTCCCTTGATTTGTTTTGGGCTCGAAGACAAATCTTTAAAGAGGAGCTCCGTGCCAGGGCCATTCCAGAGGGCTCTTAACTTAATGTTCCAGCTCGCTCCCTCCCAGCCTGCTCCCTCTTGAACTGCACGAGGGTCAGGAGGACGTGCCATTTCCAGCAATTGCTTCTGAGTTCTCGCATTTGGACAGAGGGTGAGGAATGAAGAGAGAGGGACACAAATTAAAGGGCAGGGTGGCAGGCAGGGCTCCAGCTCTGTCACTAGGTTTGCTGTGTGACATTCTGCCAAATGCTCCCCGTCTCTGGGTCCTCGTTTGTGAAAGCATGGATGCTGACGAATATCACTATGATAGCAGCCACTGTCTTCTCTGGAGTGGCCTGGTCTCCGAGTTCATCTGGGAAGGAGATCTTGGCCTCGAGCAGCAGCTCATGTCCCCTCCCGTCATCCCCACATGGGATGACACAGTTGGCAAATTCTGCAGCTGAATACCACTGCATCCACCCAGCTCTCTGTCCCCACTGCCCTGGCCCTCCTCCTTTCAGCCTCAGCATCCTCCTAATGGTCCCCTTGCCCCTCCAGTCCTTCCTTCCTTCACCCGGGGAGAGGCTCATGATCCGACCCTCCAGTCTGAGCCTGGCTCCCGAGTCCATGCCGGACCCATCACACTCCCGCCGGCCTCCACCCTTTGCATCTGTGTGTTTGTTTGTTTCCTCTATCACTGGGACACCTATTCCAGGCACAGGGAAACCACGTGCAGAGACACATGGCAGCAAAAGCAAGCACGGGGCTGGAGCATGCGCCTCTGGGCCTTCACCCCACTGTCCTCCATTCCCAGAACATCCCAGGCCCTTTCTGCAGCAAACTCAGTGTGGGTATCTCTCCACCTTCCTCCTTTGTGCCCCACCAACTAGGGCAAAGCTACCACGACAGCATCCATCACCCCAGATGACCATGGTCAGCTGACCTGTCCATCTTCCCTGGGGGTTGGGGACTCCTTGAGGACAGGCCCATGGTTTTGCCTCGACACTCCCCGGCAGGGCCCGATGCATAGTAGGAGCTTAATGTGTTGAATAAACAAATGGATCTATGTTCTAACGTTATCACCAGCACCGCCTCCTGTGCACACACCCCTAAGCTGGGACAGGCTTCCTTGACTCACACCTGTGTCCTCCTCATCTCTCTGGAACTTGAGATTTTCTGCATGGATAAGGTGGGAAGGTGACAGAGTACAGAAAATCCCCAATGTGGGATAATACGAAAGCCATTCAGAGTTTGCATCTGGATTTCATCAGCAAACATTTCTTGAGCACTGGCCAATTCCAGGCACTGCGGGGTAAGGGAAATGACTGAGACCCCCTGCCCCCCGCCATCCACGAGGCCACTGGGAGGGCTTATTTGAAGAGCAGGTAGCTGGTGTTCTGGGAACTCAAGGGGAGCCCTGACGTAGGGCCAGCCTGCGGTTCTGCCCTGGGCACGGCTCTCCAGCAGCTCCCCCTTGCCCTGAGCTGCGCCCGTTCAATGTTGCCAAACACGTCATGGGCAGAGCTGGCCGATCTCTAGTCTTCCTTTCAGGCCCACATCTTACCTGAAAATTAAGACCTGGGTGTAGCAAGCTCTGCTGGTTCAGAATCTCTACGTGCCATGGTCTGTGCTAGGAGCCTAGTCTACTGTCGGGCACCGTGCAGAGCGCTTTACACACACCATCTCATTCAATCCTCTCAACCAGGGGCTGCCATCGTCAGTTGAGCAGATGATTGTGGCTTCCTTCCATGGTGGGAATCCACCACCATGTTGGGGCTGGTGCCAAGGAAGCCCCAGTCCTGCCCTTGGTCCCTTCTGGGACAGATGCTGGTTGCTGTAGCCACCTGTCCAGGGCACTGGAGGTTGTCCAGGCAGTCTTGGCTAAGCTCCTGGTCCCCTCAGGCCTCCTGTGCCCACTGGGGCTGCTGCCTGTGCTGGGGAGTGGTCCCGCAGGGCCATGGGAGGCCGCGTGTGCACACACACAGGCCAGGGCGCCCGCTACAGAGGAGGGGCAACCCCAACAGCCTTTGCGCTCTCCTGCCTGCTTCTCTGACGTGGTGACCCCCAGGTTCCGCATCAACCCATGGAGAAGAGAAGGGAGGTTCTCCTGAGAGGTGGTGACGGTGATGAGGAGGGACCTCCTCTGAGAGGTGGGCTGAAGGCCGTGGAGGAACCTGGACTCAGCTCAGGCGTGCCCACCGACCATCTCTCACCTGTCTCCTTACTTTCTGTGCAATTCTCTGGAGGCCTGAGGCTTGGCCCTGCCTCTGGGGAGCCCATGAAGGCCGACTCCTACAGGAGGCTCCTCTGCGTAAGGGCATATCTCTGGGTCAGCGAACCCTTTGTCCCCTGACATGGGCGTCCCCTCAGCACCAGAAGGTCTAAAGGGACTCGAATATTGCAGGAGGAAGAGCAGGACCACAGCTGGTTCAGCCGTGTCTCCATCCATGTCATTTAGTGTGCTTACAGCGTGCACGTGTGCACACGTTCTTGTGTGTGTAGTTGCATGCGCACAGGAAGAGACTCAGAGCCAGCCACCACGTCCTGTCTGTTCTCTGGGAGCTGCCGCCCCCACCCCCGGTCTGGTCGCCTCCATTTATTTAAGAAAAATCTGACACAGTGGTGGGTAGAACCCGAGAGAAAAGTGGCTGTGGGATGGGGGAGGGGAGACCCCCACTCCCTCGGCCTCTGCCCATCCCGAGGTCCCTCACAGCATCCTCTGGTGCCCTCTCTCCCCCTCCCACCGGATTCTGTTTTGTCGGGGGATGGGCGGCTGCCCCTGCAGAGAGGAAGGAGCGACAGTCAGCAGAGCGGGAGGGGCAGCTAAGGCGTAGTGTGGACCTTGCTGTGGGGTGGGCCGGAGGCACCCAGACCTCCCCGTGCCGGCCCAGACCACGGCGCTCTGGGGTGTGGCTTGGCTGGGGGCGGACTGAGGACTTCTCCCCCTTTAGGCCCCTGCCCACAACCCTTGGGACGGAAGAAGGAGTCCTGAGATCTCAGGAAAGTGCCTGGCTTGGCCCCAGACCCCTCCGTAAAGTCAGCTCCTAGGTCCTGGGAAAGGACTGGGGGGCACCCAGAAGCCAGCAGATGCTACAAGTGTCCCCCCCACGCCCCCAGTGTTTTGTCCACAGCAAGATCCTTGGCAGGGTAGGCAGCCGCCGCCTCCCCACCCTGCAGGACAGAAATCCCTGAATAGTGGTTTGAGAGAAGTCTCTGTGCAACTTGAGACACAAGACCCCCCCAGAGTCCCCCACACGCGGGGAAGACGGGGGACATGGGAGGTGGGGGCAGGGCACAGTGTGGGCCCACCTCGCCCCAGCTTGGCCTCCTGGGGCAGGAGGGTTGTCTGAGATGGGAGGAGGTTCGGAAAGGGAAGAATGAGGAGCAAGGCGCCCTCCACCTGCGGGGGCAGAAGAGGGTGACAAAAGGCAGCGGGAAGGACCAGACAGGGGAGGCGGCCCGCCCGGCACAGAGCAAAGCCGCAGGGGCAAGGAGTGTAAAATCCGCTCAGCCGACCCGCGTCAAGTGCGAGCAGGGTCCCAGCTGTGTCCACGCAGAGCCCACCCCACGGAGGGACGGGGCCTCTATGCAATCTCTTTGATTCTCCGCATGTAATTGTGCAGGTCTGGGGGTGGCGTGGGCCGCGTGGTGCCCGCCACATCCGGGCAGCCCCAACCCAGGTCCTCTTCGTCCTCCTCGTCCTCTTCGCCAGCCGGCACTGAGTCATAGGCCAGCTCCTCCGTGGGCAGCGTGGTGAAGGTGGTGAACTTGACCCGCTTGCGCTTGGAGGTGGGGGAGCTGGCAGGGTCCTCGGCCTGGTCCCGGGCCGAGCCGCCCGAGGAGCCGTCACCGCGCCCGTGCACCTGGCTCTGGACGCTGGTCTGAGAGCTGCCGCTGCTGTGGTGGTCGCCGCCGTGGCAGCAGGGGGGCACGGTCTCCAGCGGGTTGCCGGTGGGCGGTGACAGCTCCCCCTGCACCCGCAGCGGCTGCCCGTTGCCCAGGAACACCCAGTGGTGAGAGTGGTCCATGCTGGTCTGGCCCTCGGGTGGGATGCGCTTGTGCCGGTAACGCAGCACGAAGACGATGCAGTTGATGAGGAAGACGAGGATGGCGAGGCAGAAGACGCCCAGCAACGCGTACATGCCGATCTCCAGGTCCGTGAGCCCACGCGGCATCTGCAGGAAGCCGGTGGGCAGCGGCAGGAAATCCTCGGTGGGTGGGATGGCGGGGCTGGTGGTGCTGGGGGCCTCGGCCGGGGGCACTGCTGTGCCCGGCGGGCCAGCTCCCCGGGCCTCGTCCTCACCCCCGCCGGGTCCTGGCTGGCTGGGGCCCGGGTAGTCGTAAGTGGGGTCCTCCTCGTCCCCACCAAAGTGCACCCGCAGGCCCACAGGAGTCGTGGCCAGCACGCTCTTGCGCTTGGTTTTCTGGCAGCTCTCGGCGATGCTTAGCTCTGCCCGGAGCAGCTCCCCTGCCCCCTCGGCCTCGGCCACCACCAGCGGGAAGGCCCGGTCTTGGGTCACCGTGGCCACCCGCTCATCCAGGCTGCTTACCAGCAGCCCGTAGTCCCGGGGGCTGTAGAGGGAGAGGGGGGCCGTGGTGCCATCACTGTAGGAGAGCCAGAGGCTCAGGAGGGCTTCCTGGAGGAGGAGGAGAAGGGTACAGAAGTCAGAGAGCTAGTCCTGGCTGGCGCCCATCTAGATGATGAGCACTGTGAGGGCAGGGCCCCGGGGGCACTGTATTCCCAGCGCTGGAACTGTGCCGGCTAAGTGGCAGCTGCTCAGGAACGACTGTTTGAGCCAAAGTCCTCCTCCGGAGGCTGTGGGGAGGGTATGGGGCACGGTATGGCCTCATACAGCCTGGAGGATTTCCTTGCCCACGTCACCCCTCTCCCCTTGATGAAGTGAAGGTTAGTTCTGCCTATGGTCTGCCTCAAGTCCCTTTTGCTGCATGAGTCACCCCATGTCCCCATGTCTGACCGTGGGGTCACCCCATCAGACATGTGGACAGATTGAGAACACACACCCAACCTCAGCCTTCTCCTCTGTCTGTTAAAACCCTGATAAGGAAGCAGGGCCTGCAGAGGAGGAACCAGCCTGAGGTCACTGGTTAGGGGCGGAGGACTCCTGGCTCAGTGCTCAGTGCCCACCTTCTCACTCCCTGTGCTCCCACCTGTCACCTTTCCACCTCTGTCCTGTAGCAGTGCCCTGGTGTGTCTGTGGGGGACTGTAGTTGGGGCTCCAGAGGTGGGGAAGGGTGATTCCTGGGGGGGGAGGCAGAGGTGAGGGGCCCCCTGAGAATCTGGGAGGGGGACCCCTCAGCAGGAGCGTCTCAGGTGGCTGGTGCAGGGGGCGAGACCTTGGCCAGACTCCTGTGCAGAAGGCAGCGGACGGGGTGGGGCAGGGTGCAGGCACAAAGGGCAGATAGATCTCCCATTACCTACAGCCCTGATCTGGGGACTCATGGCACAAGGGCAGGCCAGTCCCCCTTCCACACCCCAAGCCCCGGGCTGGAGGCTGGGCTGCTGGTTACCTGCTTGTGGAAGCTCAGGGTCTGCTGGGCAGCCGTGGTGGCCAGGATGGTGTGGCTGCTCCCGGGGCTGGGCCGCAGGGAGAGGGCGAGGCTGGCCACCACCTGGGCCTGCAGCTGCGTGATGCTGACCTTCTCCTCCGTCACCGTCAGCAGTGTCTCCCCGAGCACGGACTCCGTCAGCGGGGACACCACCTGAGGCACAGGGGGGCAGGGGTGGGGGAGGGCCAGCAAAGCTGCACCCCGAGGATCCCCAACCCGGGATGGCTCCCAGCACTGCTGGAAGAGAGGCTCTGGGGGCGGGGTGGGCTGCAAGGCAGGACTCAGGGCTCTGCCTTATGTCTGCAACCCGGAACCGGGGTCTGGAGATCACACGAGGATCAGAGGCTAACGGGAGCCAGGCAGGAACACAGAAGAGAGGGGTGGGCAGATGTTAAGAAAAACAACAGCCCACCACAGTGACAATTAGCAATTGATGTTCAGCCTCAAAGTCAGGGAGACAAAAGGGAGTAGTGGGGACTGCGGCACATGGGAAAACTCATGCTCATGTAAAGGGGGCACCAGTATTGGCTCCAGGCAATTATTGCCAGGTAGGAATGCAGACCCAGTGTTGCCAGATTCACATTTTGTAAAACCAGAAATCTAGATTTAAAAAAACCACAGCTCCCCATTTTTAAATGTTGGGTGAATTGTTTGAAAAACAAACATATCTGCAGGCAGAATCCAGCCCATAGGTGACTATCTGCAATCTCTTAGGTGGATGATCTCTCCCCAGGCACCCCTTGTCAGGGAGGACGGTGGAAGTTGAGTTTCTAGACCCGGGAACTCCCTTCCTGGCCTCTAGGCTGGCTGACCTCTCACCCACTCCCCTCCTCCTCCACACCTGCTCTCAGAGACCATGCTGAGCCATGGGAGGCCGGGAAAGAGGACAAGGCTGGGAGAGAGAACCTCCAGCCATGTAGCTGAAGAAGCCTGACTGCTTATGGTGGACTTTCAGGTGGAGAGGCAGGTGGGGAAGACAGCGTGTTTGGGGGGCCTGCTGGGGCTGCTCCCAGAAGCCGGGGCCCTGGAAATCCTGTCCGCGGAACGACTGCATCCTCCACCCACAGGTGAACAAGGCTCTGCCCCGACCCCGTGCCCACCTTGAAGGGGGTGGTGCCCGGCTCCAGGCCGGCCAGCGTGCTGCTGTCCACCATGCGTGCCACTCGGGGATCGCCCACCCGCATGAAGTCGCTGACCAGGTCGGTGACCTCCACCAGCCAGTCCGGGCCCAGCATGGTGACCACCTGGTCGGTGCCCTCGGACGAGGTCGTGTGGAACTGGGTGAAGACCTGCAGCGTGGCGTGCTGGTACTGCAGGGTGCAGCCCCGGCTGGTGCTCTGCCGCCGCTCCTCCTCGTCCTCGTCCTCGTCCTCGCTCTCCCGGGCCGACCTGTGCGGGAGGCTGGGGGTCAGGGCCGCTTGCCCTGGCTCTGGCCTACACACGTGCCTCCCGCGCGTGCCTGCCTGCCTCCTGCAGGTGGAGGCCGTGTGCACGGCAAGGCTTTCTTTCCCTGGCTCGTTCCTTCTCCCCGACAGGCTGGGAGCCCGGAGCCCCAGGCCTCCTCTCCTGGAAAGGACCCTCCTGACCCTCCCTGCCCCTGCCCCCTCCGCCTGGCCTCACCCGCGCCTGCCAACAGCTGGCGCCAGCTCCTAACCAGGGCTGCCTCCTTCTCTGCACCGAGCATGCACCAGGCCTGTTCTCAGCTCCAGGCTGGAGCAAAGGCGGCCCCCATCCCACAGGCTAGAGAGAGCAGCTGAACTGCGTCCCACGGCTGTGCGGCCATGAGCTTGAGAGTCAGCAGAAGAGATGGCCAAGCCCAGCGTGCAGGGCACAGCCGGCTTCCTCTTGCTACTTATAGCAACATGGGGGAGGAGAGAGAAACTGAGGGAGGAGCCAGGACTTGACTCGGGAACCCTCAGCCTATGCAGACTGCCCCCTAAGATCGGGAGACTCGCTGCCAGAAGAGCCTGCCCTGGAGAGAGAGTGAAGAATGTGGCTAGCGCTTCAAAGGATCAAACAACCCGGAACAGTCCTCATCCAGAGGGCCCTTTTACCCATGTTAACAAATTTAAGCCTCACAGCAATCCTATGAGGGAAGTGTTAACGTGCCCATTTTACAGATGAGGAAACTGAGGCACAGAGAGGTTGTGTAGGTAGCCCAAGGTAACCCAGCTAGTGCACAGCAGAGTCAAGATTTAAACCCAGCTGCCTGGCTCCAGAGTTCACCATATCCTCACTACTCCAAGGAGCATCCGCATCACCCGGGAGCTGGTCCAAAATGCAGCGTCTCAGGCCGCACTCCAGATTCACCGAATCAGAATCTGCCTTTCAACCGGATCCTCAGGAGATTCCTGCGCACGTGAAGGCCGGTGAGGCTCCGGTCTACACTGCCTTGCTTTTCTGAATCTCTGCAGAGCTGAACTGAGTCCCACTTGGCCGCCTGCTTCTCTCCCGGCCCCGCCCCTCCCGCTGTGGCGCCCGCCACTCCTCCTCTCTTCTCCCGCTGGCTTTCTTTCCAGCAGCCATGAGGGCTGAGTGGAGCGTGCTGAGGACACGTGTACATGCCCCACAGATGGGCATTCGAGTGTGTGAGTCACTGTGTGCCTGGGCTCATGCACTCACAAGTGAGCCCCTGGTGTGCCCAGGCTGGGGCACTTGTGTGCAGGTGGGCGTGCACCTGGGTTGGTGTGTCCGCTCCATTTTGTCTGCTGCTTCCCTGCTCTCTTACCCTGTCTCCCTGGCCAACTCCTTTCCACTCATTCTTTAAGACTTAGCTCAAGAGTCACCTCTTCCAGGAAGCCCGCCTTGACTCCTCCTGGAGGAAGGGGTGGTTCTCTCTTTTGTGCCACTCCATTCCCTGCACACAGGGCTTCCCTCGTCCACTAGGCTCTGTGGCATATACGTGACAGCTTCCCTGATGGACCCAGAGCTTGGCTGGGGCAGGCACTGGCCACACTCACCCCATGTCTTAAGCACCCGTCAGTACCTCACACACAGTAGCTACTCAATAAAAGTTTGTTGACTGTATAACCGAGCTGCAGACTGTCCCTAGGACCTTATACCCACATGCGGAGCAGACTGCGTGCGGGGCTGTCGCCTGTGCGCGCCCCAAGGATCCGCCACGTGGAGGGGCTGTACCTCCTGTCGGGGAGGATGGGTACCCTCCAGCCCTTCACTTGGCTCAGGCGGGCGTCGGAGAGCTCGATGTGCAGGGGCAGCTTGGGGACCCAGACTGTCATTTCCAGGGGGGCACTGAGGACATCATAGCGGAAGGTGACCCTGGCGTTCATGGACCCGCGAGACTCCTTTCCGCTGACGAACACGTAGTCGCAGCTGCTGGACACCTGGGGAGGGGAGGGAGGCTGGTTGGCTGTCTCGCCCTGCAGGTCATCCTGGGGGGTGGTGCAGGGGCTTCAGTCTGACAAGCAGGGCCAGAAGGCTGCTGGAGAGAGAGAGTGCCCGTCACGTGAGGCCCGAGGGGACAGCCAGGCGCCTCATCTGATTCCTCGGAGCAGCGTCAGCCTGGGGCGCCCCTGCTTCCACCCCGTTTTTAAGGGATCATCTTGTAGTGGCCACTGTGGGAGGTTTTGGCTCCTAGGCAAGGAGGCGACATACAGGTGTTTTTGCGAGGAGCTGCTTCTGAGGGGCCAGGCGACACCTCGGAGGAGCCTTGAGGCTGAGGGCCCCCAGGGCTGGCTGCCTGGGCTCTGGAGCAGGTGTCTCATGGGTGGAGCTCTCCACAGGACAAAGGAGCAGCCCGTCCCGGGCAGGTCACTGGTGCTCAGCTGGCCACCAGGAAGGTCACGTGGAGGGGGTGCAGGGTGAGAGGCAGGCCCACAGCCCTCCAGGCCCCTGTGGCCCAGTGGCCCCAGGAGAACGGGCAGCTGGTTCATTTCAGGCCAGGGGGCTGCTCAGGCCAGGGGTGGAGATGAGAGAAGGGGGGGAAAATCAGGACCAGGGCACGCCGGGCACAGACAGCTGGATGGCTGCCGCCAGGGGTGCGGCTTTGCAAACGCACGCCACTTGGATCCCGACTCGCCTTCTCAGAGGTTCCCGGCTGGGCACGTGCCCACGGAACACATCTTGGAGGATGCCCGTGCCCACTCACAGAGGCAGCACTGCCAGCGCTTCCGGGCAGATGCAGATGGGCGTATGTGTCAAATGTGCCCACGGGCACACCTGGGACACCCTGGAGGGAAACCTGCATGCGATGCGTTTAGGTGCTCCTGCCGGTCCGTGCCCGTGGGGACACAGCCTCGTCGTGGGAGGAGGGTCGATCACGCAGCCTGTGGGCTGATAACACCCTGAGGGCTCCAGTGGGAGGTGGGGAGGGTGCTGGGACCGTGGCTCATCTGTGGAGCTGGGCCCGTGGACCATCCCGAACTCCTGCTAGCTCTCTTCATTGTCCGGGGGTGGGGATGGACAGAAGTGGGATAGCGGCCCTACCAGAAGTGCCCATTTCCCACTGTGGAAGGCAGAGAATTCCATCTGAAGGCTGGCAAGTTCCATTTAGAATGTTGGCAAACTCCATAAAGAACCTGAGCGTATTTCCTGAGAAGGGAAACTGATTCCATGCGGAATCGTCGCTAATTCCCTTTGTCCCAAAGCCATCACAAGACTTTGTTCTGGTCTGCTCTGGGGCTGGGGTGGGGGGTCTGGGAGCAGGCTGCTTCCTGCCTGTCCCCGCCTGCCAGCAATGGAAAGGCCCCAGGCCCGGCCAGGCATCCCCTCTGCAGGAGGTGACAGGCTGGGGACCAGGTCATCTGCCCTGGCTCACCTGGAGGGCCTTCTTCCTGGAAGGGGGATGAGCCTCTGGCTCCCAGGCCTGGAGGGATCCAGGGGCTGGAGAGAGCACACTCTGGGTCAGCCCCAGAGAGCCACAGGGGGAGGGACGCCCACCTCCCCCTCCTCCCGCGCTCTTTCAAGCTGTATTGACAGGAACAGGAGAGAGATTTGGCTGTCTCATCATTTGATTTTGGCATCTGCTGGAGGCTGGCATTGCAAACAGCTCACCCACCCCACAGGTTCCAGGGCGTCCAGACACCCTCCCGCATTACTGCCCGCTCCACTGCCTCTGACGGCTGTCCTAAGCGGGGGGAAGGGGCAAATCTGGAGGCCCTCCTGGAGGAGGTGGCGAGCAGGGCCACTGGAGTCAGATCATGCCCTGTTTGCTGGGCCGTGGAGGCCCCGGGGCCCAGAGTGGGCCTCTGGGGAGGAGCTGAGGGAGAGGCCTTCAGGAGTTGGAGGGGTGTGGGGGTTGGGCCTTCAGTCCCAGCCTAACTCATGTGCTTCTGGGGGCTTCCTCCCCATGCTGGGTCTCCTCCACTCAGTCCCCAGCACCCAGGGGCAGGGCGTGTCTCTGAGGGGTCCACCCCCACCCTCGGCCACCTGACCCGGTGTCTGTCGCACAGCAGGGCTCAGTGACGACTTGCTAGATTAGACTGAGTTCAGGTTGTCAGTGCCCCCTTCTCCCCTCGGCCTGCCCAACGGTCTCAAGCATGTTCCTGCAGGAAGCCCTCCAGGACTGGCAGAGCGGTACCCAGGGCTCTCCCTCACCCCATCAGACACGGATGCCTGCAGCTCTTCCCCACACCTGCACCCCATTCCCTCCCTCCCATGTCCCTCCTCAGGGGACATGCCTGGGATGTGAATTCCCCACTGGCTTGGGGTTCCGCTCTGCCCTGCAGCTCAGGGCTTCTTCTCAGGGGCCCCACCTTCAGGAAGCCCACCTTGATGATGTCCTCATTGTCAGACTCGCATTCCACCAGGGCAGACACATCAAGGACGAGGCCGGTCACTTCAATGGCAATGACCTTGACAGGGATGGCCACCGTCCGGCCAGTCAGGATGGCCGTGTTGATGATCTCTGTGTCCTGTGGGGAGGAGAGGAGGGTGGGGCTCTGCTGAGCCGGGGTGCTTGCGGTCCCCTGTTCTCCCAGGACACAGCAGCCAGGGCCCCGGGTTCTAGCTGTCCCCATTCCTCAGATGTGCGTCCTTCCCGTGGGGACACCTGCACACACGGGCAGAGACGTGAATCCATTCAGCCTCCCTTGCCTTCTCAGATGTGCTGCCACTCGGACTTGTGCAGTAGCCTTCAGGGTCCGCCCTGCGCTGCCACCAGAACACAATCCTTCCCCAGTCCCCTGCCATCTTCTGTCAACATCTTCCCTGCTCCTCAGGACTCACAGGTGATGTCCCATGCAGTTGCCTGGTTCTTCCAGGCGCCCCTGGGCTGGCCCCAGACCATCATCGCAGCCTTCCCACCCCACTGTACTAATCCTAAGTCCACTGCCCCTTTGAACAAAGGACTCATATTCCCATCACTGCACCTCCGCCCACGTGATCCCTGGCCTGGAGCACCGGCTCGCCATCTTCCATTGCATGAGCCCTTCCTCCCATGGGACCTTCAAGGTTCAACTGCATGCCACCTCCTCCAGGAAGCTGCCCTGAGTGGTCCCTCCATGGGGACTTCTCGCCCCTCTGTCCCCCTCGGCAGCTGCCGTCCCACTGCAGCAGCAGGCAGGGAGCACCGCCCGCCTCCTGTGAGTGCACACACACTCACAATGCCTTTACACACGGGCACATCTGGGCTCGGGAGGTGGCCACACGCTCAGGCGCTGGCTCCTGTGCACACGTGCACCGACCTACACGCACCCTCGGCTGTGCGCGTTCCCATCACACACGCGCCCGTGACCCCCACGGGCACCCACAGGCCCGGTCGGCCTCCCCGCTCACCATGGCCAGGGGCAGGATGGCCTGCACATCCCGCTGGATGACCGTCAGCTCGGTGACGGCGCGCTCCAGGTCGGGCAGGGCGCCGTGGCCGCGGTAGTCGATGTGCCACATGATCCTGCGCTTCACCGACTGGCTGGTGAAGTTCTCCATCTCGAAGTCCAGCTGCAGGATCTCCAGGGGCCCCTGGCCCTCCCTGCGGGGCGAGGCGAGGCGAGCAAAGCTGAGGGGGGAGGGCTGGGAGCTGCTCAGGAGCCCTGAGACCCCAGGGGGGGACCCCGGCCCTCCGCTGCAGCCTGCCGGCTGGGGCCCTCTGAGCCTTCTGCAGACCCCCGGGGTGCCCCAGCCTGGACTCTGAGTCCCCACAAACTAAGCCCCAGCCCCCCACAAGCCTGGCCCCCTCCAGCGAGAACTCCCCAGCCCCTCAAGGCGCCTGTCCTGCAAAGAGGCGGGCAGAGGCGCCACCTCGGCTCACCAGGGGGGCAGGGGTGTGCCCTGGGCCCAGGTCACATCCACGGTGGCTGTGGAGTGCTTGGCCCCAGTCAGCAGCTCCGAGGTCACGTGCCACTGGCCGCTCCGTGACTTGGTGCCTAGAAGGGTCACACCCTTCTTGGCCTTCACCCTGGACAAAGGAGGAGGAAGAAGAGGGAGAGGGTCAGCCTAGGGCCCAGTGGCTGCCCACCTGGCCACCACCCCTTCTGGGGCTGGGAGTGGGGGAGCAGGTGAGTGAGGGACCCTGAGCCCGGGACTCAAAGCTTGAGACTAACTTGGGGAGTCTGGTGTCCCACAGCTGCAACCTCTGACCCTTGGTGGCAGCTGCAGTCACTTCTCCCATCTCTCTGCCAAGTCGTTACCTCACCTCTACTTGCATACCTTAGTGACGGGATACTCACTACTTCTGCACACATCCCATTCCATTTTCAGAAAGCCTCTACGGACCAGAAACTTCTTCCTTATGTTTAGCTGAAATATAATACCCATGGTTTCTGCTCGGGCAAGAGAGAACGATTCTCCTCTATCTTAAGTGTAACAGTTCTTCAGAAAGCTGGGAACGAGCAGGTGTTCTCTGAGTCTTCATTCTCTAGGCCTCAAATCTCCAGCTCCTCCAATAGTTGCTTTTTTGCCATAGTTTCAAGTCACTCATATCCTAGTCACCCACCTCTGGACACTGAACACATAAGGTGTAGCGTCCTCTACTAAATACAACACTTCAGCTGTGCTCTAATTAATGGTGACTCAAGCAGGGTGATTATCACCTTCCTAATTCTACACACTCTACTCCTATTAATGCAGCCCAAAATCTCTGACGACTGATTTAACCCATATTCACCTTCAGGTATCAATCATTGAATCAGGCATGATCCTTTCCAGAAATATTTAAACTTTAAGGTAGTACACTCAGGAGAGAGGGCCATACTTAACTCAAAGAAATTGGAGGCTAATGGTGGTGTTTCAGGTTCTACACATACTGCTTGGGGAGGGGGTGGGGCATTTGGGTGGAGCCTTTCCTATAAATCACCCAACAAGGCTCAGACCACGGATTCCCACTGTGAGACATCACTCTGCTTTGTGGGGATGCCTCACGATTTAATGATCTGTGAGATATGGAGGTAGGGGCAGCAATGTTGTTGCCATTAGACGGATGCCAACACGGAGGCTCCAATGAGCCAGGTGTCCTCCTGCGGTCAGTCAAGTGATAAACGGAAGAGCTGGGATCTGGACGCAGCACGAGCCCCTGCAAGGCGTCAGGTATGCGCTTGAGCTCGGAAGGGATGCCAGCCCCCCAGCCCCTGACCCCGTACCTGAGTGTGAAGTGCTCCAGGCTGGGGCTGGAGGGGGCGGAGGAGTTGGGGGCCAGGTAGAGCAGGATGCTGAGCACCTCCCCGGGCTTGAGGGGCCTGTCGGGCAGGCGGATCATCAGGTTGCTGTCCAGCCTGTGCTCCTGCAGGGCCCTCTTGGGGGGCGGCCGGAAGAGGCTGATGCTCCCGATGCGCAGCAGGGGGTGCTGCGTAGGGCTCTCCGCCCGGGCCCCCGTGCCGGGCCCCGCCCCCCGCCGGGCGCCCCCGCAGCCCCCCGCCGCATCCGGGGCGTGCAGGGTGTAGTAGAGCTCGGCCTGCTGGCTCTCCCCGGCCGTCTCGGCCTCCAGCCCATCCTGGGACTTGCGGCGGGCGGCGGGGGCCGGGGGCCCGAACCAGGCCAGGGGCAGCTCGGCACGCACGAGGCAGGTGGCCAGGCCCCCGCTGAGGCGGCAGGAGCTCTTGACCTCCCGGGCGTCCCGGAAGGCGTGCAGGCGGACGCAGGGCAGCCGCTCGGTGACGCCAAAGTCGTCCCAGTCCCGGCCGGCCACGTAGAACAGCACCTGAGCCACGGGCTGCGAGGCAGGCACGCGGGCGCGCACGATGAAGGCCCGCACCTTCCAGTTGACCGTCAGGCGCTCGGGGATGTCCAGGGTGCTGGACGGCTGCAGGAGCTCCCGGGCCACCGCCTGGCTGGTGCTGAAGGGCCCCAGGGAGACGTTGAGGACGGGCAGCTCCTTGGTCTGGAACACCACGAAGGGCTCGGAGCGCTGCAGGGAGCCATTGGTGACCGTGGGCGGCGGGGGCCGTGTCTCCCGCAGGAAGAAGGCCAGCCGAGTGTGCGACAGGCGGTAGCTGACCGGCAGCACCGGGCTGGCCTGTGGCCCCGGAGGGCTGGGACTGGCCGGGTGGGAGCGGCTGGAAGCTGGGGACAGAATAAAGAGGCCCAGAGCCGTGAGGAGAGGCTGCACTCGGACCCCAGGGCACCCCCACTTCCCACCCTCGCAGAGAGCCATCCGCTCCAGGCAGCCTCGACATCCCCAGGTGGCTCCGGGGCCAAGCTGCCCAGGTGAAGCTGTTTTCTGTGAGGAAAATTGGCCCTGAGCTAACCTCTGTGCCATTCTTCCTCTATTTTATGTGGCATGGCACCCACATAAATAGCTTGAGGAGCGGTGCTAAGTCCGTGCCCGGGATCTGAACCTGTGGACCCTGGGCCTCCCCGAGTAGAGCTCGCCAACTTAACCACTACACACCCCGGCGGGCCCCTGCTTCATTTCTTTATCTGCAACATGGGGGTAAAGCTAATTCCAACGCAAAGCATCATGGAGCTTTCAAGAGGTGTTTTCCCCAGGTATCCGCAATGTAAGACAGGTATAACAATTCTTCCTGCCTCCATGTGCCATGGTGAGGACTCACCGAGCAGTGTGCATAGAGGGCTGAGAGCCCAGGGTGGCCCCCAGGAAGCGCTGACTCCTACCACTGTCCCCGTGCTCAGCAGGCGACAGGCATTAGCTCCTCTGATACTCAGATCGATCCCTTGAGCCAGGTGTGATTACCGTCTCCATCCATTCAACCAGGTTCCTATCAATTAACTTCTCTTTTTGAGAACCTATTCTTACCCCTTACGGATCAAGGCACAAGATGCTTTAAGCAAATTACCCAAGTGACAGAAGGCTAAGGGGCCAGCGGCAGGATTTGAACCTGGGGCCACCTGACTTTCAAACCCAAGCCCTTTACTGCCCCAGCTGCCTCAGATGGGGCCGGGTCCCAGGGAGCCCATCACCCTTAGTCCCTCTAGACACTACCGCACTATATTCACGGGGGATTTGATCCTCGTCTCACAAACCCCGATGTGGCCCCAGGTTGGACTTCTCCCTCCTCTCAGCCCGCCCCCAACCTCCCAGAATCCTGCTAAGTTTGAGCGATCCCACCTCTCCATGCGCTGGTATGTCCCGGGCTGCCCCCTGTCCTGCGTCCCCAGCCCCAGCCCCGGTCTGGCCTCACTCCTGTTGCTATGGCAACATAACACCACCTGACTGAGTCTCCTGCTCCTCAGCCCGCCCCTCCCTGGCACCCCCTCCCCCACACGGCGGCGGCCAGAGAGATTTGTTTCTCCAGGATGCAAATGGGACCTTGTTGGTCCCTCGCTCCCGGCTCAACCCCTGTCGGTCACTGTCAAAGAACAGGAAGGAACAAGACGTGGAGGTTTGAGATTTGAAAACCAGGTCTGGACTGTCCCGTGGACCCCTCCCTGAGTGGCCGTCCTCTTCTTGAAATCAAAGTGATCAGAATATCGCTGGTCTCGTGGGAGGTTGTGTGGTCATTTGTTTCCTGTTTGAGACTCGAATGAGAAAGTGCTCTTTAAACCACGCGACACCGTGCGAACGTGTGGAAGTTTATTGAAGGATCTCTCCCTTCTGCTTGCAAAATAAAGTCCAAACTCACCTTGCGCCTGAGTGTGGCATTCAAGGCCTCTGCAAGGGGTTCCAGGCCCCGTTTCCCTAGGACTCCTTGTCCCAGGTCCCCACTGCCAGCGCACCTGGACAATCCGGCTTCAGTGCTGGCTGAAACCGCCTCATCTCCCCTCCTTTGCTCATGCTGCGCCCTCAGTGTCCAGTTCCCCCTTTCCTATCTGCACACACCCAAATCTGAATCTTCTTCTGAGGGCCAGGTCGAATGCCACCTCCTCCACGGAGCCCTCCATGATGTGACCTCTACTCCTGGGAATGTCCTCAGAGCTCTGCCCTTCTCTGACGGCACCTTTCATCCTGCCTTGCATGGGAGTTAGTTATCTCCGGGGCCTGGCACTGAGCAGGCACAACCAATCACGGTTGATCTGTACTGAGTCATTCTCAGAGACCTGTGTCCAAGGAGGGGACCCCTAACCGACGCTATGGGGGCTGCTTGCAGGTTACGCACGTTTATCATTTTAGTACTGTTGACGAAACCTCGACAGCTCCACAAACGCTCACACCCCACTCCTCATAAATGCAAGGAGCTAAAATTCCCTGCTCTTGAGGCTCTGGTGTCTCGTCCTGTTTTTTAAATCTGTAGTTTAATTTCCTCATTTAAAAAATGAGGCAATGGGCTTGGGGCATGCAAAGGCCCTGGGGTCAGGTGTTCTAAGAGGAGTGGCACCTGGTCTCAGTGCGCCTCCTCAGGCTCCTCCTGAGCAGCCCTAAGGACCAGCTGGGGAAACCACTGGCCCTTAGTCTTCTGGGCAGCCCATGCTTTAACCTCCACTTCCAGGAGCACTCTGTCCCCAGGCGCCCTTCCCCACTAGCCGCTCTGCAGCCCTGCAAGGTATGCCGGCCTCTGATGGTGCGGTGGAGGTGGGCAGCCGCGTCCCAGATGACAGGAAGATGTTCAGAGAAAGCCTTCCCGGCTGGTGCCTGGAGTCACCCCAAGAGTCTCTGGGAACGTGTCCCCACCACCTGAAGGCATGCATGCGGGAGCTGGGTGATGACCTGAGCCGGGATTAGCAGTCAACGAGCTGCTTTGGAAGCAGCAGATGCAGACAGACAGACAGAGGGACTCACGGCCCAGGCTTCTCCCAGCCACATTCACTGGGCAAGCTGCTTTCCATTTCAAGCCTCGGTTTCCACCTCTAAGATGGAAGTGGTGACATCAGCCCTGTCACTGGGACGTTGAGAGCGGCTACAAGACCCAGGGGAGGAGGGGGCACGGCTCCCCGTGCTGGGATGTCTGGGGCCTGTGGGGACCAGCCGAGATGCAAGGGGAGGGGCCGAGGTGCTCATCCCTCTGGGGTTGGAGGAGGGCAGCTGGTGCTGGTGAGCTGTGAGTGTGCACTCTCCAGGCCGGGTGGACAGGGTGGCGACATGGAGTCAGACCACTGGTCCTGCCCTGCTCACCATCCCCAGGAGAGGCTGCTAAGTGGCACTTAGTCCCCTTTGACCTCTCACCGTCCCAACCTCACAGCTGGCCATCTGGATCCCCTGGAGGCACGGTGGGTGGGGGCAGGGGCCACCAGATGGGCAGCAGGCTCAGAGGGGCGTGGAGGCGGTGACTGGAGAACCCTGTTTGCATGCACCCTCCGCCCTCAGTAGACTTTTGTTGAATGAATGGAATTCTCTGAATGAGCTGCCCAACACGGGCTGGGATGCTGTAAGGTCAATGAGGCATCCGAGAGGAGCGTGGATGTATGGGGGCGAGCGGGAGGCAGCCCGAGGGCTCCCGGCTTGGGGCGGGGGGCTCTTGAGCCCTCTCAGCAGCCTTGCAGATCAGGAGACTAAGCTTCTAAAAGGAGAAGCAACTAGTAGCAAGGAAGCAGCTTGCTTTCAGAAACGGCTGCCGGAAAAGATGATACTGGCTGCTCTGGTCTTTGTACGTATGTCACCATCACACGCAGCACCCCCTCCCATCACCGCCGTGCATCGCTCTCTCCTCTGGGGCCCCGAGGCCTCCTCTGTGGCGGAGCAGGGGGTCGCTGAGACCCCAGCCCCAATCTCTGCTCTCCGTTCACTTGCTCTGGAGCCTGAAGGAAGTCGCTTGACCTCTCTGGGCCTGGGGAGGTAGGGGAGGCCCTGGAAGGATTCCGGGGTGGTAGGGGCTGCGGGGCAGGAAGGCGAGACTGGTGGAGCTGACAGCAGAGCATTTGGTCAACTTTTTAGAGACACCGGGTGTGCATGTGCTTGTGCACACGTGTGTGTGTGTGTGTGCATGTGCTGGCCTGCATCCCACACGGAGCTCTAACCTCCGGACATCACGGAGCAGGGCACGGGCTTGGGAAGCAAAGGTTGCTGCAAGGCTCCTTAAGGAAGGGAGACAGGAGGGGAGGATCAACACAGAGCGAGGTCGGGCCAGGTCCGGAGGCCGGGGAGGAGCTTCAGGGCTGTGACCAGGTGGACGCGACAGCCTGGACCGCCCTGCCTCGGACCCTCAGCACCTCCAGCCTGACTGGGGAGAGCGTTACACACACACGCACACACACTTGTGCTCACACGCAGGCTGGCACAGGCCTGCCCTTCAGCCCCCACACCCTGCACCCCTACTGCTCTGCGGGCCTGGTTCTGGAGCCCGGCCGCCCTGCCTCTCACTCTGCTCCCCTCTGCTCCCCAGACTTGAGCTCCACTGGCCGCGTTTGTACTCTGGCCCCACTGGCCCTCTGGACTAGACCCAGTACTGCCTCTGTCCATGGCCTCAGCTCTCCCAGGAACACTGGTCAGACTCGTCCCCCACCCCATCCCTGTCTACACAGCCTGGGGCTGCAGGAATCGTGTGGGTCCAGCCCTGGCATCCTGCCCCTGCTGCGTCTCCCTATTGAAGGGGCTTCTCCACGTCTTCTCGGGCTGCTGAGGGGTGTTATGGGCGAGGCTGTGCCCCCCACCCCTGAATCCACGTGTGGAAGTCCTAACCTGTAACTCAGGAGGTGACAGTGTTTGGAGGCAGGGTCTTTGAGGAGGTGATTAAGTTAAAACGAGGTCATTAGAGTGGGCCCTGATCCCATAGAGCTGGTGTCCTTAGAAGAAGAGGAGATCAGGACACAGACACAGAGAAGAAAGACCACATGAGGACACAGCGAGAAGACGGCCAGCTACTAGCCGAGCAGGGAGGCCCTGGAGAAACCCGCTCCGCGGGTGCCCTGGTTTTGGACTTGCAGCCGCCAGAAGGTGAGAAAATAGGTTTCCGTTGTTTCAGCCACCGGGCTCCGGCACTGTGTTAGGGCAGCCCGGGCGAACTCACACAGGGGCCTGGCTATTCTGCCCTGCACAGTGGCCTATCCCCCATAGGACGTGGAGACACCGCCTGGGGATGAAGGCAGGCTGGGACCAAGCGGCTTCTGTACAGGGGATGATGACGGGCATTCCCACACTGCACCTAGCACGGGGCCCTCCCCAGCCAAGCTGAGCCGGCTGCTTCCTGCCACGGTCCCGGGAGGGCACGGCTGGGTCTTTAGGGCTCCGTAACTTAGGATGGGGTGTCTGTGCGTTTGACTGGCCTTCTGTCCCAACCCCGCTCCTCCATCCCCTCTCCTACCAGCTTCTCTGGGCACTGAAGCTGCTCGGTCCCAGGGGCCCTCGGGAGCGCCGGCCCGGGGGTACTTCGGGGCTAAGCTCTGCTGAGAGGCCGCAGCCTTCATTCTCCCTCTCTTGTTCCAGAAGGAGACTAAGGTGTGAACAGAGGCATCACTGGTCCTGTAGAAGGTATCAGACCCCCCAGCACTCAAGAGAAGACTTGCACAGGGGGCGGGGGGTGGGGGTCCCCTCACCCTTTCATGCCAGCTCAGGCGTCACCTCCTCCCTGAAGCCTTCCCTGATACCTCTCCCTGCCAGCGCCTAGGTGGGGCTTTGTGGCTGCCTGGCTCTGTGCAGCTCTGACTCTGACTGATCGGGAGCTTGGCACTGGGGTGAGAATGAGATTCAAATGATCAACGAGCTGTCTCATTAGTCACTTCTATGAATGTTCCCCGGGGGGCAGGACGCTGGCCCACGTGCCCCTTCGCCTGTGCGGAGGTCTCTCAAGCCACCTCCAACACCAGAAGGCACGTCTTGTTTACGCTGTGGCCTTTCCAGCCGGATCGGGATGTGGGTGGACACTGGGTCTGGGCCAGCTTTGCACAGTGCAAGGCGTGGCACACAGTAGGTGCTTAGCAAATGTTAATTCTACCCTCTGATGGGGATGGGGCACCGGCTCAGGGCCAGCAGCTGGACAGAGGCCCTCCGTTTCCATCTCAGGCTGGCCCTGGTGTCGGGGAGCACAGCGGGGGTCTCTGCTCTCGCCCAGGCTACCTTTGCACCTCCTCCCCAGGCAGAGAGGCCAGCTCCCCTCCCCAGTGAATACATACCTGAATCTGCACTGAGCCGAGGGCCAGGCAGGCCGGGGGCGTCTGTGGCCATCTCCCTGCTTCTAATCAAATCAGATGCCTCCTGCTTCTACGTCTAATTGTCCCCAAATTAAAACTAATCGCTTCCAAATCAGAAAAAAAACATTGCCATTAGCTTTGGTGAGTTTGAGGCTGAGGAGCCCAGCAGGGCATGCCAGCAGGGCCCGAGGGCGCTGGGCTGTGCTGGGAGGGGGCACAGCCTGCTCACCTGTGCGCGCACATGCATAAGTGTGTGTGTGTGTGTGTGTGTGTAAGTGCCACACTAGATGCCAGTGCTTGGGGACCCTCCACAGTTGCTCCTGAACTTGCCTGAATGTAAGAATCAGCCGGAGCTATCAAAACATCGGCAAACGGATTCCAGGGCGGGACACAGGCTTACAGGACCAGAATTTCTAGGGGAGAGACCTGGCAATCTGTAGGTTTATGCAGCATCCCCGCGGAAGTGTGGAAACACGGCCCCAAGCAGGAAGGGTTGGGGGATGCTGAAGGGGTTGTGACCCCCCCCGACATAATGTGGTGACGATGCTGATGATGAAAAAGGCCCCAGAGGCTAGAGCAGTGCGGAGCACCGACAGGCGCCAAGTGTACGAGTGGCTGAACGAACGAACCAGAGGGAGCAAGAGCATGGGAGGCAGGGGGCCATGTGGTCCCTGATCAAGAAGCCACGGAGGGGCTATGCCCAGTGACGACCCCCAACCCAGACCTCCAAGCCCACAGGAGGGGTGTCACCTCCAGGGGACACGACCCTGCTCGGGGAGCTGAGTGGCAGAAGCTCTCCACCGTGGGTGCACGGAACAGGGCTGGGACCTGGCGGGGGGCTGCTGGGGTCCAGTCCTGCTCCTCCTTGCTAAGGCCGGACCTGACCTAGGGCAGTCCCTTCTGCTCTCTGGGGCCCTATCTCCCCATCGGCAAAGGAGGAGCGATAACCAACATGCGAGTTCCCGCCGAGCAGGGTGCTGAAGTGGGAAACACCTGCGTCTCCAGAAAGGTTTGGTTGTTTGTTTTAAGTCAGTGACGCCCAGTGTTAGCAAGTGTTTGAAGAAACGGGGCCTTCACATGCGCTCCTCTTGGAGGGGAGACGGGGCAAGTTCTCCAGCAAGCAACTTCAAAACATGTTTTAAAGGCCTTGAAATCGTTTGCTCTTCTTGCCCCAGTAACTCCCGCTTTGGGAATCTAATAAGCAGACATCGGCTCAGAGATTTATGGAAAAAGTTGTTCACCACAATGTTATGTTTATGATAAAAAATTAGAAACACCCTTTCAAAAGCAGAGTTTGGTTATAGAAAACACATGCCTAAGAATGGATGCCAGCAGCCACCGTGGATCAAGTTTTCAAAAAAATATTTACTCAGATGGGAAAATGCTCACAAAATAGTTTGAACTAAACAAAGCGGGATGCAGACCCAGCTATTCACACGATACCAATTTTATATGAAAATGTGTAGACACGGGGAGGAAATGCATCAAAATGCTAATGGTGGTTATCTCTGGGGGGTGAGGATTATGGGTGATTGTTATTTTTTACTTTATGCTTTTATATATTTCCAGTTGTCTGCAATAAACATGTATTGCTTATAAAATTAGAAAGAAAACAATAAATGTCATTAAAAATGAAGGAAAGTGTTTGAGGCTGTTCCCAGAATTCTTTTTTAAAAAAAGGAAATAAAAAAAAAAGAAAAGAAGAAAGAACCTGTGTGGTTTGGGAGCCACAGAAACTCACATTCAAATCCCAGCTCTGACACTTCCTAGCTGGGTGACCTGGGGCAAGTTACTTAACCTCTCTGAGCCTCAATGTCCACATCAGTAAAATGAGGCTAACAGAACCTATTTCATAGCGTCGTCAGGACTAAATAAGCAAATTACTTGGTGGAGTTTCTGGAACAGTCAGTCATGAGGGTTCATTCATTAATTCATTCAACACTCATTGGTTATTTAGTTCTGAGAGGAGGGAAGTGCTGGCCTGCTTTTCTCCAGCACTTGGTGCATGGTTTAGCTCACAGCAGGTCCTCTGTCAACGTCTGTTAAGTGAAACAGGACAAGTACAGAGAAGACAGGGACACAAAGCAGAGCATCCCAGGGACCTCGAAAGTGGCCCAGAGGCTGGAAGGACTGCTCTTGTTGGGACCCTAGAATCCAGCCCCGGAAGCTCTGCCACCAACCCACTGTGTGACGTTGGGCGGTCTCCTCCCTTCTCTGGGCCTCAGTTTCCTCATCTGGGATAGGCGGATAGTCCCTGCCCTGCCTGCCACATGGATGACCTAGGAGTGAGCAGGGCTCTGTGCACAAGGAGTCCTGGGGGGTTCTGGACGAGGCAGGGGTCAGCTGGAGAGAGGGAAGGTGACCGCTGGGCCTGGCAGGCCCGTACGCTGCCCTCCCCTCCCCACAGGACAGGGCCTCTCCATACTGAGCAGTTTGGATCTTGCACAAAGACGCCCCCGGCGGGCCCAGGGGATGCAACCCAGCCCCGCTCTGCTCCCCAAGCCCGGCGCCTAGCTTGGTTGTCCATCTAGACAGGTCCCCGCCCAAGGCTGGAGCCGCCATGAACCACCCCGTGGAACAGAGGCCCTGTGGAGGAAAGGGTGCCTCCTGGGGTCTGGGGCCTGAGAGGGATGCACTGCCCCCTGGCACCACTGCACCTCACTCCTCCACCTGGCCACGCCCCTGCCTGAAGCAGCTCCCCGAGGCAGGGCTGTGTCCCCTCAGCCTGGAGGCTCCCGTTTCCTCTGGGCCCCTGCGTGCCTGCAGCCTGGGCAGGGCTGGGAGCAGCAGGAGCTCCAGGGCTCGGCCTGCAGCCAGTGTTTATGGAATAACTAAGCACTCCAGGGGTGGCCTTCGTGGGGGCAGGGGGTACTGAAGCCTCCAGCAGCCCATAGACACCAGGTGGCACTTGCCGCCTCCTTGGAGGCTGTAAATCCTGGAAAGGAAGCTTCCCAATACTGTCACCGCCCCCCAACCTCCCCCCCAACCCCCAGCAGCAGGATGTTGGAATAAGCTGGTGCCCCTCCCCCACTTTGCCCTGAATCCCCTCCCAGGAGACCCCCTGCCTGCTCACTCACCAGCAGTGCTGGCAACTGACCAGTCACTTCCTGCCATCAGCCTGGGAACTCCCCATCTCCTAGCTGAAGGGATGGCAGGTCCCTTGCCCACATTTTACAGACGAGGAAACTGAGGGTCAGGAGGGCTCCCGTCAGACTGGCTCTGCCATTTATGAGCTGTGTGATCTTGGGCAAATGGCTTAGCATCCTTCTGCCTTGGTTTCCTAAATGGTAAAATGGGGTGATGGCCGCCCCTCTTTCCCTGCGTATGAACCCCAACCCTAACCCCCTCCTGGGCGACTTGCTGCTTAACTAAGGGCTGGCACTCTGCTGCTTTCCTTGTCCCTGGCACCCAGCCCAGAGCCGCATGAATGAATGAATGATTGGGGTGGCTCTGGGAGGTTGTGCCTGCGTGCACGTGCACACACACACACACACACACATGCGGTCTGTCCCAGTCTTCCTCTTGCACACACCCCCGCCCTACCTGATCCTGAGACATCCATCCTAACCCTGCCACTCCTTTGGCTCCCACGGCCTAAAATCCTTCCCTCCACCAGAGCAGAGGCTGCCGCTCAGCTCAGCTGTGACCCTTAGAGGAGGGAAGGAGTTAATACTGCTGAGTGAAAGAAGGACGCAGGCTCAGCCAAGCTGGGGGCCAGGAACGCTCCCCCAGGGCCCAAAGGAGGGCTGGGCACCGGAAGGTCAGGCGGCCACGGGACCCCCGGGAGCTGCTGCTGGGACAGCCCTGCGTGCTGGAACTGGCCATCCAGTCCTGCTCACGGCACCTGGGAGGGACACAGAGCTGCTCAATCCAGAGCAGGGTAGATGGGAGACCCACTGGAACCAGGGCTCCTGGCTCCTGGCTCCTGGCTCCCGCCTAGTCCCAGGGGCACCTTCTTGCCAGCCCGGGAGCCTCATCCCTAGAGGAAAGCAAGCCCAAAGGGAGACACAGAAGGGGTTTCCAGGTCCCAAGGGATCTTCTGGGTCAGGATCGCTCCCTTCCTCTCCAGCCACTGCTCTCCTAGGATCCTGTAACTGCATGTGCACCGGGGTGCAGGGCCTCAGACTCACGACAGAGGGACGGCGAGAAGGGGGAGCCTGGCAGGGGGTGGTGTAGGCCTCTGTGGGACAAGGACCTCCAGAGGTACAGCTTGGGAAGGTGTCCCTGGCGGGGAGGTGTCCCTGGGGAGGAGGTGTCCCTAGGGGGGAGGTGTCCCTAGAGGGGGAGGTGACCCTGGGGAGGAGGTGACCCTGGGGGACAGGTGTCCCTGGGTGGGAGGAGCCTGGGGCAGGAAGGCAGGGTCACTCTGGGAGAGCTCCAGGAGAGCAGGGTACCAGCTGTGGGCAGGAGCTCTGTCTCTTCCAAGGGCACGGTGACCCGGCCCCCTCCAGTGCCTGCTCCACGAGCCTGCCCTTGTGAGTGGTGAGCGTGTGTCTGTTAGTCTGTCTGCATCTGTGATCTCAGGATCAGGACGAGAGGCTCAAACAGGCTGCGAGGACAAGGAGGCCTTATATTTCCAGGCAAGCATCCCTCACGGCCGGGAACAACTCTTTTCTTTATTTCTGAAAATCTGAAGGGGACCCCATCCTCACCCCTGGCCCCAGCAACGACCGTCAGGGCAAGCCCTTGGCCCTGGACCTCAGGCCGCCCAGCTGTGAGGGGCCTGATGTGAGGGCCCTTTTGTGATGGAAGGGGCCGGGGGAGGGCCCAGCGATGGAGGAAGAGGGCTCGGGGGCTCATCGGTCGCCAGGTCTGGAGCCTGCCAGTGGCTGTGGGACTACGGACAAGGGAAACTGTTAGAAGAGCCCCTTGTTTCTGGTGGACTATTGGGCACTGCCCACCACCCCACCGCCCCCTGCCCAACTCAGGCCCCGGGAGGGCCCTGCTCCTGCCCATCCTGGGGGAGCCCCACCTTCACCCCAACACACCAGCCTCCTGTGGGGCCGGTTTCTTGGATTTCAGGAAGACCATGAGCAGATCGGGGGATGGGGCCGCGGAGCCACACCCATGTGCTCACCGGCAGGCAGGGCCATTTGGACACAAAGGCCTGCCTTTGCCTGGCTAGTGCCCCGCAAATACATGCCAGGGGTCTGGGGCAGGGAGGAACGGAGGGCAGTAGCCAGGAGGGCACCCGCCAAAGGGGCAGGCTGAGGGAGGCGGGTCACACCATACACCTGGACTGCACCCCGTCTCGCCCGCCCAGGGCATGAAACCCCAGGCCTGACCTGCTCTGCTGACCTCCCTGAAGAGACCTGTGGTTCAGGCTACCGGGGAGGGGCTGGGGAGGGAGAGAGAGGGAGAGAGGAAAGAGGCGAGGATGGGGACCTTGGAGGAGGAGAAAGAGACTGCAAAAAGGAGCGAGAGAACGCTGGAGTCAGGAAAGAAGAAGGGAGGGGAAGGTACAGAAAGAGGGGACAGAGAGAAGGAAACCACAGGGGAGAGTGGAGAGAGCCAGAGGGGGGAGAGGAGGGAGAAGCCCACCCTGGTGGGGTGGCCAGGGGGATGGGGGAGTGAGGTGGAGGAGGTGAGCAGAGGGCAGGGGGGTTGGAGTAGGAGGGAAGCTGGGGGTGGGGGCAGCCCAGGTCCAGCTCCCCAGCCCCCCAACCTGTGCAAACCTGCACAGCTTGGCATGGGAGCCAGAGCTGCAGGGGGGCGGGGGGGAGTGGGTCGCGGGAGGGGGCACGGGGGAGGGGAGCTCTCTGAGTTACACTAAATGACTAATGTGCATTATCCTAATTATAGCGGAGCAAGCTGAGCCTTCCCACTGGCGCAGCCGCCTGCATCTCCTAATAAACAATTAGCCGCAAACAACGGAAAAAGAAAGTGGTGTGTGTGTGTCAGAGCGCAAGCCTGCTCAGTGTGCACATGCGGTGGGGGGGGGGGGGGCGGGGGGCGGGGCGGGGGTTTGGAGCTGGGCTCTGGGAGGGGAGGCTCAGGGGCAGGGCTGGGCAACCACATCACCCCTCCAGCCCATCCCCCCAGGGGGCTGGGGTCAGGGCTGCAGCGTCGGGGCCAAGCTCCTATTTAGAGGCTGCTTATGGAGTGCCAGACACTGGGCTAAGTGGGTCACACCACCCTCACAATAACCCCCAGGAAACAGCACCCCTGTTTTTGCCAATGAAGGAACCAAAGCTCAGAGAGGCTGAGAGGCTTGCCCAAGGATACACAGCTCAGGTTAGACCCATGTGTGCTCCTGATTTCCCTGGCCCTGGGCTTGTTTCCTGGGAGCACTGGAGCCTCGAAGTTGGACCAGGTGTGTTGATGGACTGAACTAGGTTCCTAGACCTGCCCTGGAGGTGGGCCTGATCATGAGGGTGGGACTTTCTCAGTTTCATGTGAACCGCCTGCAATGGTTTGACAACAGCCCTGAGAGGCGAGCCTTCTTCCGTTCTCCAGATCCCCATTTTAGCTGAGGCCTCGAGACCAGGAGATCTTTGTTCAAGGTCCCCGAGGCTTAGCGGCAGAACAGGGTTTGGAATGCAGACTCCAGACCCCTGGCGGGGGTGTGGGACACTGCCAGGTGTGCACAGCTGGGTCACGTGAGCCAAGGCCCCACTGGAAGGAGCAGAGCACATGCCAAGCTGGTCTGGGCCTGCTTCCGTCAGCCCGGCAGTGTCCTCTGGCTGCACTTTCAGCCGTGGCTTGTTTCCATGACTCAGTTGCAAGCTCTCTTGCATCTTCACTAGAGACTCTTCAGGGTCCCCAGCTTGGGGCCAGGCCGCAGGGGGCCTTGAGAACTGGGTGGATGGGAAGAGGAGGCCCCCTTCCTGAGCTGGCCCCCTGACTGGAACGTGTGTACGCACTGGGGGTGGGGCAAACTTGGGGACTGGGCATTGCCACCTGTAAGGAGTAACTTGGGCCTTGGTTTACCACCTGGAGAATGAATGGGGTGACCAACTTGTCTCGGTTTGCTCGGGACTGTTGTGGTTTAACACTTGACAGTCCCTCAGTCCCAGGCAAACTGGGACAGTTTGTCACCCTGAGAAGGAGGCCAACCATCCCTTCTCTCTCTGCCCCACAGAGGGTGACACAGCCTTAAAGAGGGAACTGCGACGTGCAGGGGTGGGCCTGGGCCAGCTTCCCACGCAGGGGGTGGGGGATGGGAGCCCCTGGAGGATGAGATCTGCGTGCCAGGTTGGGGGAAACATGGCGGATCAAAATCACTTAATCTCAGAGCCTCAACTTCCTCCTCTACAGATGGGCTGACAAAAGCTACCAGGCAGAGTACTTCTCGCAGACCCTGGTCACAGGTGGGGCCCCTCTTGCCTCATCTCCCCACGGAGCTGGCCCTGCCCAGCTCTGCCCCCGTATAAACCGCCCCTCAAGACCCTCCTGTACCTGGTTTCTCTTGGTGCCACATGGATTGACTGGCAGTTGTCCGGCTAAATGCTTCAGGGCCCTTCCTAACTCAGTGCCGGAAAGGGGTCTTCCAGACTCTCTGGTTCAAACCACCCACTTTACAGATGAGAAGACTGAGGTTCAGAGAGGAGAAAAACACTGCCCCAAGGCTCACAGCTCCCTCCTGCCCCATGCACCCCTCCCCTCACTGCAGCCCATTCCTCTTCCCTGTGGGACACTCCACAAGTGGTCCCTTCTTCCCACAGTGCTCTGCGTTCTCTGCCCCGATCTGCTCTTGAGTCATCTCCTCCCACTCCCCAACCCACACTCCTGGCTCTGGGCACCTCCAGCCGTGCTCTTTCTGTCTTCTGTACCTTTGTATGTGCTGTTCCCTCTGCTGTGCTGTTCCCCACATGTTCCATCCACCTGGTGGGTGTTGCTTGCTCTTTAACTTCTCCAAGGTGTCACCTCCTCTCGGAAGCCTTCCTGGACTGCCCCCCAAGGCTGGGTGAGACACTGACTTCTGAACTGCTCACATCCCTCCTTCCGCACTTTTTTTTTCTGTACTGCCACCGTCATTAACAGGTCTGCTTTCTTTTAGACGGGAGACTTGCTGAGGGCAGGTACAGGGCCTCTCACCATGCAGCCTGCTGCCTGGTACAACGTAAGGCTTGTGGCCAACATGCAACAAAGATATTGAACAAATAGATATTTATTCAGCCCCTTCTCTGCTCCAGAGCCTGCTGGGAGCTGCCAGGGAGACAGAGAGAAAGAGGAGAGTCTCGGCCCTTAAGGAACTTGCCAGCTCATGGGAGACGGGACAAACACAGGAACGAGCACACTGGAAGCAGGAAGGGCCTCGGGGATGGGGGAAGTGCAGAGCTCCCCGTGTTCTCAGAAGAGCTGGGTGCCTACGTGGAAACCTGGGGGCAGGAGTATCTGAGCAGCAGGCTCTCCACGAATGGGTGGGAATTCAGCAACTGGGTGCGACAGGACAGGTGGGCGTCAGGGACCTCCCAGGTGGAGGGAACAGGTGGCAAATGGGGCTGGGATTAAAGGCAGGTAGGCAGGGCGGCACGGCTGGGGGAGGGCTGAGAGCTGAGGGTGGATGGGTGGCGTGGCATTGGGGGTGAGAGCCACGAACGCAAGGGAAGGAGGCCGTGGATTTTATCCCCGGGGGTTTTCAGCCTATTTCTGGGAGCCCTGGGGCTCTATGGAAAGGTCTCCGGTCTACAGGGGGAGAGCTGTAAGGATCCCGAGCAGCTTCTGTAGTGACGGATTTTCATACAGGCTTTTCCATGAATAATGGCTCCTATGCCTTTAAAAGTCTGCCCATCGTGCCACGGGTGATGGGGAGCCATGAGGGTTCCTGAGCAAGGGAGTGATGCCGTGAGGTGGGGCCTGGCCTCGTCTCTCTGCCCCCTGCCCATTCAAACACACCCCCACCCCCCCACCCCCCCCCATACACACAGACAGCAGGGCAAAAGCAGGAGAGATGGACAGAAGCAGCCGCTCGCTCAGAGGAGGAGCAAGCGCTGTAATTAATTTCCTGCTCTGGTGTTATCTCAACAAGCTGGCAGGTCGGCCTGGGCTCCCGGCATCCTGCTAGAAGGCAGGACCCAGCTGCAGCTCCCTCCCAGGCCCCACCTCACCGGATGGCCCTCTCTGCTCCCTGTTGCACTGGTCCTCCTCTGTCCCTGAGCCCATTCCACTCCACTTCAGTCCATGTCGCTCTCTTTCTCATTCCTTTCCTTACCTGGGCACCTACTGTGGGGGTGCCGAGAGCAGAGCACATGGGGAGGCGTCTCCTCCTGCCCACGTGCAGAACTGAGCACAGGCCGCTCCCCAGACAACCCCCAAACTGCACGCCTAGAACACGCTTCCCTCACTTCTGCTCACTGGAAAGATCCTGCAATCCTGCCTCCTCCAGGAAGCCTGTCTGGGCTGCTGTAAAGCAAGGCTGGTCAGGAAATTCTTCTCTCTCACACCAAGGAGTCTGAGATGAGGATGCTTCAGGGGAAGAAGAGAGCCACGATTGATTAATGAAGTCTGCTGCGAGTGCTGGATGGGGTAACAGTGGCTTCTGTGTCACATCTTTATCGTCCTCACACTCCTGACTCCAAGCATCAGTTGGGTGTCCAACCAGACATTTTCAAGGTTCCCTTCAGTCTTCAGATTCTGGAAGAGGCCACACAGGAGCAGAGGATGATACCCTCTTCCATGCTAAGGCCACCTGCTCCTCCGTCTCTGCTAAAAAGACAGGCTCTGACTCTTCTGCGATCTGAACGCCCACAGCTGGGTCTCGTTGCTGAGCGACTCAGGCCTCGTTTCTGAGAAGCGATGAGATGGCAGATAACAGAGTCACATTCCCAGCCGTTCTTTGCTCACTCCAACCTGGGGAAAGTGTGAAGTCTGCTCTGAGGGTCAGAGTTTTAACTTCACGAGTACGGTTGTGCTGACTGCTAATTCCATCTTGGGGCACACAATTAACGACGACGACGACAGGACCGTTCAGGGAGCTCTTCCGTTCTCCCACCAGAGTCTGTATCCCTGATCCCAGTTCCACACAGAAGGATGCTGCAGCCTAACCAAGTCCAAGGTCATAGCTCACAGACGACAGATCTGGAATTCGAACCCAGGTCTCACTAGCGTCAAAGCATCTGCAAGGCATGCTGGGAAAGAGAGCTGCCCCAGGAAGGCTAGGCGTCCTCCCCAGGACAACCACGGTTCCCCTACCTGAGCACTGTCACCTTGCACCCTCGTCTGCCTCCCCTGTGGTCTGTGGCCCCTCAAGGATGTGGACGGTGACTCTCATCTCTGTATCTCCAGTCCCCAGCTGACGCATAGTAAGTTTTTCCTAAATATTGAACTAAGATCAGTGAACAGAATTTTGTGGGAGGCAGACCTGGAACTAAAAATAAACTGGTAATTTCTTGGGCTCAGAGCTGTTCAGCAATAGAAGGGGCTGTCTCGTGGGGTAATAAGCTCCCTGTCTCTGGAAGGATCCCAGCCACCCGATGCTGACTGGGGCTTCTGCACAGGCAAAGGCTTGGCTTGCATGACCTCCAACCATAAACTTCTGCGAAGAACGGCCTGCTGTGTGGAAGGTGGAGGAGGAAAGGAAGGAGACGAGGAGAGAAGAAGAAAGCAAGGGGTCGGGGGAGCTGCTGAGGGCTGTCCTTTGGGCAGGGGAGGTACAGCTGGGGGATGGGGTGGGGCCGATGGGATTCAGCTCCAGCAACTCAAACAGCCATGTCAGCTCATGAGGGGAGCACATGGGTGCAGGCAATCCTGGTGCTGAAGGGTTGTCTCCGCCCTTCTTCTGCCTACAGACAAGGCCACAGCTCACTGGAGGCACAGAGCAGTTCCCTGTCTGCAGCCCAAGTCGGGCAGCAGGACGGGGTCAGGCTGCTCCGATGTCGGGGGTGCATCTGGGGGAGGCTGGCTCAGTGGGGTCTGCTCTGGATGGCGGGGGAAGGATCTCCACAGGAGGGATGCTGAGGTGAGGGTGCTGAGGGTACCTTATTCCAAAAGGTGACACCTGTGCTGGGCCCAGCTTTGAAGAGCCATGTGGTTCTGAAGGTGGGCTGAGCCTCAGTCACTATCCGGTTCATGCTCTGAGGGCCCCAACCACCCGTGTGACAGTCAGGGACGAGGGACCTGCGTCTGCTCACTTAGGACTTCGCGGCTGATTGACTAACAAAATACCAGCGCTCTTTAGGCAGCAGAGGATGGACACGGCCCTCAGTGCTGCCCGGCATCCCAGGCCCCTCCAGGCTCACCCGGTGATCCCGGACAGCTCTGGGCAGCTGGGTCAGGGGCCCGGAGAGGCCTGCAGCTTAGGTTCTGGACTCAGAGAAACCTGGCTTTGAAGCCAGTCCTGCTTCTCTCCAGCTGTATGATCTTGAGCCAGCCGCTCAACCTCGCAGACACTCCTCGGCTTGGCCGTGAGGATGAGATGCCGGTGCTGACCCAGTGCCCGGCACAGAAGTGCTCAGTAATCGGTGCTGGAAATTGCTATTACAACAGGTCATTCTCATTAGACTTAGGACCTTAGCTTCCTCGAAGTGGCTTCATTCCTTTCTTTGGTCCTTCAAGAGCTTTCCATGGGCTGGGTGGGGTATGGAGAGGTCACAATTGGCCTCCCAGGGGGACAGACCCACAGGCAGCTAACTATGATGCTGCGGGCACAGAGCGAGGACTGATGGAGCCCACATGAGAGGCTCTGCAGACCCCTCAGTGGGGAGAGTGAGAAGGGGTTTGCTAGGAAGAGTGAGGGGAGGGTGGGTCAGCAGGACAATCAAGGGACCCAGGGTCTCGGCACTGATGGTCCCCTGGATGGAGGAGCACAATGAGTGTGTGTGTCTGCGGGGAGAGGGCAGAGAGGTGGGTGAGGACACAGGAGAATGGGCCGGCCAGATCCCGGGGGCCCTGGATGCCACGATGGGGATCCGGCAGGATTCAGTCCTGTACACAGGGAGTGGGACATGGAGGTGAGTGACAGTGGAAGGGTCGTAGTGACATGGCCAGATTTTCATTCTGAAAGGAGCTCTCCTGGAGGTCACCGCAGGGGAGAGCCTGGGGCCAGGCAGAGCACTCAGGATGCCGTCTCAGTGGTCCAGGGGAGAGATGCGGGGGTCGGAGCGAGGCACTGGCAGCTGGGAAGGAGAGGACCCTTCCTGAGAAGCCGCTCGGAAGAGCAGACTCCAGGACCCGTCTGCATGCATCTGGTCCTGGCTCCACATGCACCAGCTGCTGTGTGGCCTTGGGCAAGTTACCACCCTCTCTGGGCCTGCTTCCTAGTCCTCAAAGTGGAGACAGTACTTGTACCCACCTCAGAGGGTTGTTGCGAGGACTGAAAGAGTTAATGCATGCAAAGCCCTTAGAAAAATGCCCGGCACTGGGTAAGCACCAGTGACAGCTGCGGTTGCTGTTGCTTTAAAAAGCAGCTCAGCCAAGCAGACCCAGGGCCAGGTGGGAGGGAGAGGTCGGGGCGATGGGCCTCTGGGTGGAAGGAGGGCAGGTCCACTGAGTGAGGCAGGGGGACCAGGCCCAGACATAGAGAGGGAGCTGTGGGATATCCAAGAGACAGTGAATGGTGGCCTGGTCTGGCGCTCAGGGCTCCGAGCGTAGCTGAGGTGGCCTTGGGGAGGGCTCCCCACAGGGGCACAGGCTGAGGGTGGTGGGCCTTGAAGAGGAGCCACAGCAAGACTAAGAAGACAGGCTCGGGGGCACAGGGACACCGAGGGGAAAGAGCTGGCCAGGGGAGGACCATGCCACAGACCACACCCCAGGAAGGAATGGCCCCTGGGGCTCCCTCCAGGGTCCAGGCCGCTCAGCATCACCACCTGCCATCACGGTGTCCCCCGTCCTCTGGATGCCTGTGCAGGAGCGCCCACAGCACATGTCCCCTCTTCCTGGGGTGCCTGGCGTGGCGTGGTGGTTTATTAAATACGACCCGGAAAGCAACGCTCTGCCCGGCCTCCACAGAGCATATCTACAGTATGCAGAGGGGAGCCATGTCCTCCCTGTGTGACCGCAGACAGGCCCTGCCCTCTCTGGGCCTCAGTCTGCCCAGCAGTAATAATAGAAAGGGGCTCCTCCCTGGGTCCCTTTAGCCCTGACAGCCAATGCCCCAGGGCTCCAGGTGGTCATCGAGTCTGTCACCCTTCACCTCCAGCCCTGGAGGCAGCAACACCCCCAGGCTGGGGGATCTGAGATCACACACATGAGATGCAGTGTGGCTTATCCTCAAAGGGAAGGACCCAGGAGAAGATGACTGGGAGATAAGGGTCTCCTCCATTTGTCACTGTCCCACACTCTGACCCTGTCCGTCCCACTTTCTGCCAGCCTAGATGCAACCACAAAGATGACAAAGCGGGAGCTCAACACCAGGAAACTACCTCTGGGCCCTGCACAGGCCATTTGGTTCACTCCTATCCCATGGGAGCTGGGCTTGGCCAGGGGGACGTGTCTTATGGGAAGACCTTCCTGGGGGGCAACGCCCCCGTCCAGCCCCGGGGAGGTCTCTAGCCAGCTCCGGTGTGGTGTTCTGCATCAGCACCTCCTGGCAGATCTGAGAGGCGACTCACTCTCCCTGCACAGTCCACCTACCTCCTTCCCGCTCGGACCTGCTCCCCATCTTCTGCCCTTGGTGGACAGGATTCTGGTCTCCCCACGGGTTACCGAAGCCATCGGGTGAGGTCTGAAAGAGTAGCTTGACTAATTCCACGATGGACGCTGGCCCTGCTGGCGCACTGCTCCCAGATTCTCTTCTCCCACCGACCGCCCTCAGAAACCGCACCCTGGTGACGCCCTCCCTGTGCTCAGAGGGTTAGGCCCGGACTGGCGCCACGGGGATGACGTCTGAGCTGCAGCCTCCTGAAGGGGCCACTCTGAAGCCCTGGGTCTTCCTCGTCCCTGCCAGTCTCCCACTGCGGCGATGGGTCCCGCCTGCCCTCACTGTTCAGAATGGAGGTGCAGAGGGAGCCCTCGGTTCCCCAGGTGTGGAAGAGAGAAAAGCCCCCCGCGCACCTCCAGGATGACTTGTCAAATGTGAGGGCTGTCGGGTCCTAGCCCAGCTTCCTCTGCAGGCCCTGCAGTGCCAGAGATGGGGAAACAAAGGCCTGGAGGAGGGAAGGGGCCTGTCGGGGCTCACACAGCTCAGGGTGGACAGGGCTGCGTGTCAGGCCGGCGATGGGGCCTCTGACCGGTGCTCGCCTAAAATGCAGCTCCCGCTCCATTTGTGGATGAGGCGGGCCAGGCACAGCCCTGCCATGCCTGCTCCAGAGACAGACAGGCCCTGTCTTGCAGGGCCCAGCTTCCAGGCAGCACTACTGTCCCTTCTAGAAGACGGTGTCCTCCGTGTCTGGGAGGCCGAGCAGAGGCACCCAGCTTTTCTCCGGAGACACCAATCTCTGTCCTTGCCTCCCTTTTCTTATGAAAGGTGAAGTCCAGTTGGGGGGGAGGGGAAGTGGCTTCCAGACTGTTCCTTGGAACCCCTTGGGGGCCCTGGCTGCAGACCCAGTGCCTCAAGGGAACTGTGGCCCAAAAGGTGCAGTGAGAGAGCCCTGGAGCTGGGCTCCGATGCCCGGCTCACAGCCCTCCTCTTCCCTAACTTGGAGCCAATTCCTCTGGGAAGTCCCCCGATTGCTCCTCTGTGGAATGGGGATTAACCCAGCCTGACCTACCTAACAGGGCAGCCCCGTGGAGGACCGGAGGACCCCCGTGGAGGCCCTCGGGCAGTGCAGCGGGAGGGGTCACAAGGTTCAGGAATGCCCCTGAGCCGGAGGCTTTGGGATGGGGGTGGGAGAGAGACAGCCATGTGGCCAGGGCACTGCCTGCCTGCTCCATCCTTCCTCAGAGGCCCCAGAGGGGCCGGAGCCATTACAGAGAAGGGACTTCAAGTCGACAAAGACAAATTGGCTTAATTGACCCAAATTAGCAGCCAGGAGGGCCCCGATGGCCCAGCTGCTGGTCCATTTAATCACTGTCATTCTGTGTGGTCAGGGACTGCCCCCTCCCCCAAGGCCATCAGGGTTCTCTCCCCTGTGAATGGCCGCCTCTCTGGAGTCCTCCGTCAGCAGGAAGTAGGGCTGGGACTCTGGGGACAAAGACAGCCTCTGGCCACAGGTCAGAGCTCCCTGCAGGGCTGAGCCCGCTTCAGGACAGACAGCCCGACCGGGCCAGGGCAGCTCAGGGAGCTGGGGGTTGCTCCCAAGCCCCTCATTCTGAGTTCAGTGTCCGCTCTTGGAGAGGGAGGGGTCCAGGGGGGCGACTGGATGGCAGGCTGATGGTCATACCTCCTCCGAGATGCTGCCCAACCCCTGCACTTAGAGAGGCTCAGGGAAGGGATGGTGCTGCCCAGCCTCGACCCGCTTCTGCTTCCCTCTCTTCCAGCTTCCCCCCTGCGCTCCTTTATAATGCCGGGGTGACGGTCACCTCAGCGTCCCCTGAAAACCTTTGGAAGGTGCGAGCCAGAGTCCTCCTTGGTCTCTGGTGACACTCTTCCCAGAGTTCCTATTGCTGTTACTGCCGAAACCCAGCATCGCGAAAAGGCAGGACGACACCTCCCCACCCCGACACCTCCTGGTGTCTGCCTGCTCCCTGTGGGGGATGGTCCAGCTCCCTTCCCACAGCAAACACTGAGGGAGCGCCACTGTGAGCTGGGCCTGGGCCAGGGCTCTGGGTCAGGTGGTCCTGCGACCTCTGGCCTCCCCCTCATGGTTCCCTTTCTCCAAGTACATCCCTCTTTTTCCTGATCGGAAGCTTTGATCAGCCAGGGCTGTCCTGGCCGCCTGGCCGAGGCTGTGTGAAAGGTACCCTGACGCTCTGTGTACATCACAGCTCCTTCCTGGGCCCCCAGCTCTGCCGGGGCCACACCTAACTCTGCCCCTCTGACCCGGGGCTCTGCCTGTCCTCAACAAATCAGCCTTCTCTGGCTCTTCCCTGTTGCTTCTCTCTCAGCCACCGCTTGGGCCTCCTCCCGCTGACCCTTCTCTGCTCTGCCCTCTCCATCAGCACCCCTGTGCTGGTGTCACGCCTCGGTGCAGACTCCCAGGGTGGATCCATGCTGGGTTCATTGAGACAGTACATCTCTCTCACACGCACACACACACACTCCAACTTACAAATGGGCTCTTATCAAAAGCTCATTGGACATTGGCTATTAGAACTTGGAAACACGTTTCAACGCCTTTCTCTTTAGAGACAATATCATCAATAGCAGCTGCATGCCCAGGCCAGCCCACCAAACAGCGTTTACCTATCATTCATTCCATAAGTATTTACTGAGCCCCTACTATGTGTATGAGAGTGAACAGTGGTCCTAAGAGAATAACCCTGAATTCTGGGTCCTGGAACAGAGGACTAAGTGAGACAGAGAAAGAGAAGGAGAGGAAACGAAAAAGATTTCCCTCCAAACCATTTACAAATAGGAGAGGTCCGTCATCAACACCTTTCCCAAACTCCTCCTCCTTCCCAGGGCCGCTCCCCCGCCCCCCGCCAGGGCCTCCAAGTCTCCTCTCCCCACCGGGGCCCCAGCCTTGGGGCATCCCCGCCAGGAAGCCTGATAAAATGCTGGTCCCTAGGTCCCCCCCAGCCATCCTAATTCAGAAGGTCCCAGCGGGTCCTGGGAAGGTGATTCTTGCCCCACCCCCACGTTTAGGAAACCTTGCTCTAGTCGCCAGTCTCAGTCAGGGTTTTCCTTTAGCATGCCTGGGAGCCCAGGCCGCCCCCAATTAGTGAATTCAGAATCTCTAGGGCTGGGACCCTGGGCAGCAGCATTTTAAACAAACTCCTGGATGTGCAGCCGAGATGCAGAGCCACTGCCTGAGCGTCCTCTGCCTCCCTTTCCCCACCCCTGAATCCATGGATTCCCCAAACCCAGGGCCGCCCTCTCCCCGCCTCCCTCCCTTCCGTGTTGCCTGGTGGAGGCAGCAGCCTCAGACATTCACTTTGCAGATGTCACCAATGAGGTTTTCATGCCCTAAAAGCCCCAGTGCAGAGGCCACCATCAGACACACCGGTCCTGAAGTCCGAGAGGACAGGACGCACTCCGTGCTCATGCATCTGACCACTGACCCCCGGACGGCACGAGCTTGAGCGTCATCAGCAGGCGCCCGGGGTGGGGTGTCCCCTCTGCAGGTTCTCAGGATGCTCCTTAGTGTAACGGAGTCATCATCCCTGTTGTGACTCTCCCTATACCCTCTTACTGTGGAGAGACCGCCACGTCTGTTCCTTCTGAAGTGACCCACCTTGGGCGGCCCCGGGAACCCCATGCCCACCCTCTCTTAAAAGGCTTGCAATGTTCCGTTTGGCTCCCCCGCCCCCGTCTCTGTTTCTCCTTGGGCCCCACGTCTGTGCTTCTACTGTGACCCTTATTTCCATCTGCGTGGACTCGGACCCAGTGAGTGTCTGTGGGATCCGGGATGGCAAGTCCACATCTCGGGTCACTGAAGTTTGGCTGAATGGGAACCCCTGAGGCTGGAGGCCAGAGGCTGTGCTCCGGCTGGACTGGATCGCCCTGCGTGTCTTCCAGCTGGGGCGTCGGGAGGGCTGTAGGTCACCACTTCCCCTCCCCGTGGAAGCCCTAAACGGCTGGGCCGGGGCCGGCTCTAGCCCGGGTCCCGCAGGCTCCCGCTCAGCGCAGGCTCACAGCCCCAAGTTGGTGGAAGGTGATTCACATTTGTAACAATTATTCACTTAATTGGGTTCTAATTAAGAGGAAGCGGAGGGCTGTGTCTGTGTTCGTTCTCCTTCCTTCTGCACATCAGAGGGAGGATGACAAAGCGGCTTTATCTCACTCGGAACAATCCTGCTTCTGTCGGGCGGGCAGGGCTGTCCTGGGGTTGACCGATTTGCCTCCTTCTGAGTGTCTCTCACGCCTGCATTTCCACTCTGGGGCTGGGCTCCTTCAAGGGTCCTGGGGTGCTTGGGTTCCCAGACGAGACCCAGTTCTTTTCATGGGCTTCACCCCCACCGGGAAACTGAGGGGGCTCCTAGGGAATTGGGGTAGAGAGGAGAAGGGACTGCCCCCATCAGTCAGTATTACCCAGACCCCCCGGTGGCAGAGTGGAAGGGGCCTCGGGATGGACGAGGGGGATCCAGGGCTTGCCAGCTTGGGGTGTCCCCAGGGCTGCCACGGGGTGACAAGGAAAGGTGGGGCCTCGGGAAGACACCTCTACCTTCCATGCGACCAGCAGCTCTGTATTATTTAGAACTTATGTCTTCCACAGAATGTATATTATACTGTATTTTATATTATATATATATTATGTATTTCCCTGGCCAAAAAAAAAGTCACTGATTGAGTCCCATCCTGTCACATCTTAGAAAGGGAAACTGAGGCACAGAAGGCGGAAAGCACCACTCCGTTCCCTGGGGGAAGGCTCAAGGCCACCCCACCGTTTAGGGCCTAGGTTGGTAGGATCAGGTCTCCTGGCCCTGCTCTCAGTCCCCGTGGCCAGGAGACGTGGAGCCTCCCGGGTAGGAAGTGAGGAGGGGGCTGTGGGTGGAGATTGTGGATGGAAGGGTGAGCCAGGCCAGGGTCTCATAGAGCTGGCGGGCCCTCCTACCTTTGGCCTCTGCTCCCCCACACTGGAACGAGGCCAGGGGGTCATGATGGTGGCCAGTGGCTGAGGCTGGCTCACATCTGGGGGGGGTGCTGCCCCAGCTGACCCTTTGGAAGGATGCCTAGGCCAAGGAGAACCAGGCCCTAGTACCCCGGTGTGCGGGCCCTGGTCAGAGGAGCACCTCAAAGGGGCCAAATCTGCAGAAGGACACATGTCCAGTCAGTGTCTGGCACACAGTAGGTATTCGGAAAGCTTTGTAGAATGAATGAATGAATGCTGGATTGAATCAATGAAACAGAGCCCAGTCTAGGAATCAGGACCCAGATTTCTTTTTTTTTTTTTTAAGGCAGATCAATTTAAGATTCTTCTTCTTCTTCTTCTTTTTTTTTTTGAGGAAGATTGGCCCTGAGCTAACATCTGTTGCCAATCTTCCTCTTTTTTTTTTTTTCTCCAAAGCCCCAGTACATAGTTGTAAGTCACTTTAGTTCTTCTATGTGGGATGCTACCTCGGTATGGCCTGATGAGTGGTGCTAGGTCTGCGCCCAGGATCCGAACTGGTGAACCCTGGGCCACCGAAGTGGAGCGTGTGAACTTAACTACTACACCACGGGGCAGCCCCAGGACCTGGATTTCTAACATGGGTAGAAGAAATGAGGCTCTGTAAGGAAGTGGTTGCAGGAGAGGGAAAGTTAGAATCAGAGGGGCTTCCGAGTGACCCCTGCAGCCCCGCCACAAGAGAATGCCCTGTCTGATGCGGCAGGCACCGTCCCTCCTGGGGAGGCCCCAAGTCTGATGAGAAAGGCACTGTCTTCTCTGGAGGAGCCCCAGACTGACGAGGGAGGCACAGCTCTCCCGGGGAGAGGCCTGGTCTGGCGGGGGCCCGGGGCTCAGCGGCAGCTCTCCCCTCCCTGGGTCTGGAGCCGGGGAAACACGTGTCTGCGTGCCGGGAAGAAGGAGCTAGGAGCCGGGCAGGCAGCAGGAGAGCCATCGACATTCTGGTCAGGCAGCCGGTCGCTGAGTTATTATTATTTCTTTTTTTTTTGAGCTACTTAGAGCAATTTACAGAAATCATTTAGGGGTCGTTTAGGGAGAAGAAAAAAGATGAAGACTTGTAAAGGCAGGGCCTGGGGAAGGTTTTGTGCAGATCAGCTTATAGGGGTCTGGAGAAGGAGGATCTGTGCTCCGAGGGGCATGGGGAGGGCCAGGAGGACCCGCAGGGCTCTGCTCCGACAAACCTGACTGGGAGACCCCGAGGCAGCAGCCAGGGACCGAGGGAAAGGGATGGGCAGGGAGCCTATGCTGGGCAGAGACCCAGCATGAGGAGGGAAGCCAGCACCAGAGGATGAGCCAGCCACTCCATGCCTCAGTTTCCCTTTTTGTAGCTGGGGCGCCTGCATGGGTGAGTTGACGGCCCCAGGACCAAGCTGAACGGGTGTGATGCTTCCTCTATGATATTGGGTGCCGGAGGAGGGGCTTTGGGACCTAGAGTCACAGAGTCAGGGGGTTAGGGCCCAGGGAGAGTGGAAGACACAGTGTCTGGAGCCAGGGTCCCATCCACCTCTTCCTGTCTGCGACCTGGGCCAGTCCCTTCCCCTGGCTGAGGCTCGGTTTCCTCATCTACACAATGGGGATCGTGATTACCAATTGCACAGGTGAGCTTACCTGTGACACAGTGATAATGGGTGAGGTGGCCATTTTGGACTTCCAAGGGCCCCATACTCCCTGGTCACGGTGGGGAACTTCGGGGGTGAGAACCTGACCCTCAGATACCCACTGTCCCCACCCACCCCCAGACAGGAGGAATGGAGCTTCTGAGGCACGACTGGCCTTCACTGGGCTCTGATCAGAGGCTGGAACCAGATGCCTGGGGAATGCAGGTCCCGTGTGTGTGTACACACGTGTGCGGTGTGGGAGAGGGAGCAGTGGGGGGTCCTAGGGAGGAAAACGAGGGGAAAATAAAAGCGGTGGCACATTTAGCAAAGCCATCCCCGCAGTTCACATTTCACACAGTTTGTGATGTGATCACTGGAGACGGAATCCGGTGACTCTGTGTGAACATCGTGTCCGTCGGGCCACGTCCCCGAGATACGGCCCCCGGGGATGCCAGAGGTGGGGGGGCGTCCTGATCTGTGACCAGCCAGTTTCCTCCTGCGATTGTTGGCGAAGCTGCCCCCCTCCCCCGCCCCTGCCACGCACACCTCCAACACCTACAGGCAACACCTCTGAAGAGATGGCAACGAGCGCAGGGGCCCGATGGCTGTGTGAGCTGGGCTGAGAGCCTTCCCCTCTCTGGACTTAGTCTTCGCATCTTTCAAACAGGGATGCTGAAGGATGAGAGGAGCTCCCCTGACCCAAGTTCCTTTGACTTTAAGTATCTCAGCTCGCTGAGTGGCCCTCTGTGCCACGGTCCACAGAGGATGTCAGAGTGCAAATCAGCTTTCAGAGCATTCAGCCAGCACTGACGGCGTGCCTGTCGCATGCAAGGACACTCACACCTGTCCCCCTTCCCTTGGGCAGCACCTCAATGGTGAGAGGAATTGCAGTCTGCCCCGTCAATTGGCATCCGGGCAACGCTGGGTACTGTACACACACGAGCTCATTGAATCTCCATCGTCTAAGACATAGGCACTGTTTGTTATTAGCCCATCTGCAGACAAGGAGACTGAGGCTTACGAAACCGAGGGGACACCCCCCAGGTTGGTGGTAGAGCTCAGGTGCCCTCCCTGCGGGGCTGTACTCTCTCCAGCACCCCACAGTAGCTGCGCGGGCAGGACTCGGGACCAAACGGTCACCCTGTGATGCTGCCGGAGCTCAACTTGCCAGTGCACACAGATTCTGGCAGCGGCTGCTGGAAACCACAGAAGCCACACCGGCCCCTCTGCAAAGTCCAGGGAGGCCAGTCACTTGCACCTCTGCCACCCGGGCATCGACTGCCCTGCACTGCCATTGTCTGCACCCTTACCCACATAGGCCCATTAACGGCCTCTCCCTGCTGCATGACCAGTGTCCGTCACAGTGCTTGGCATGGGATGGGCATTCAAAACCACACACTGAATAAGACCAGATCTCCTCTTTATTGGGCACTCACTACGAGCCGGGCACTGCCCCAGCTCAGTAATGTGTCAACTTGTTTACCCACTACAACGCCCCTATGAGGAAGGCACTCTTATCTCCCCATCTTACAGGAGTGGAAACTGAGCCACAGAGCAGTGAGGCAGTCTTCCCAAGACCACAAAGCTAGGATCTGGCAGATGAATGTGTGAATGAATGAATGAGTGAAGGAAGGAACACATTTGCCCCCTCTGGTCCCTGTCACTCGTTTAGCTCCCAGATGTCTCTTCCTAGTGGCTCCCTGGGTGGAAAGGATGAGAGGATGGGAAGGAGCGACCTGGTCATTCATTCATTCCACAAATCTGTACTGAGCATCGCCTCTGTGCCAGACACTGGTCCAGGCGCTGGGAACGCAGCAGTGAACAAAACAGTGTGGCCCCTGCTCTCAGGGGCTCCATTCTGACGGGGGGTGGGGGTGTCAGTCTATGACAAGCAGACACATAACTACGCAGTACGTCAGGTGGAGGGAAGCTGAGCAGGCTGAGGGACGGGGGAGGGGGCGGGGCTATTTTGGATGGGGTGGCCAGGGAGGGCCACTCTGGTGAGACGCATTGGAGTGGAGACCTGAAGGAGTTAGGGGGGACGAGTCATGCTTATTTGGGGGGAAGGCCAGGCAGAGAGGCAGTGATTGCCGAGTCCCCGAGGCTCAGTGCCTGGCACGTGTGAGGACAGCAAAGAGGACAGAGCCTCGCAAGCTGGGCAGGTGAGACGGAAGATACGGTCACAGAGGTGTTGTCGGGAGGACAGACCTTGCCGGCCTCGTCAGCCGTGTAAGGACTCCGGCTTTGGCTCTCGATGAGGCCGAGGGTTCTGAGCAGAGGGTGACTTGATCTGACCTCTGTTTCCAGGCTCTCCGGGCAGAGGGGGAAGGAAAGTGGCCTCCGGGAGGCAGCTGGGAGCTGCTGCCTCTGCACGAATGGAGTCATCATGGCCAGCCTGAATCATGCCAGCGCTGGGCAGGCGCTGAGCAGGCTCCATGCCGGGCAGGCAATCTCCAAGGAGGACAGCAGAGAGGACAGTGGCCCCGATCCCCAGTCCCCAGAGCACTGACTCCAGGGCCCCAGAAACAGCTGAGGGAGAACTCGGCAGGGGAGTGGCCAGCCCTGCAGCATCCAGGATGGCAGCCCCTCGCCCCACGTGGCTGCAGAGCAACTGGAATTGAGAGGTGCCCCTATCAGCGTAAAATGCACAAGGAATTTTGAGGACTTAATACAAAATTTTAAAAAGAATGTAAAATATCTCAATAATAATTCTTATACTAGTAATATGTGGAGGTGATCATCTTTTGGATATATTGATTAAGATCTATTATTAAAATTCATTTCACTTGTTCCTTTTTATTTCTTTGTATGTGACAACTAGAAAAAAATCAAATGACGTGGCTCATGGTATATTTCCATCGGACAGCATGGATCCAGCTCAGCACCCTGATTTCAAAGACAGGGAAACTAAACTCCAGCCGGAGGAGACGATTTGTCTGACGGCACGCTGTTGGCTGAGAGGCCAGCGAGGGAGCACGGAACACCCCAGGGAGAGGAGGAACAAATGAGGTGGGAGGGTGGGGACACGAGGGGCCCCTGGGTGGATCGGCTTGTTCAAGGTGACTCCTAAGGGTTCCCGATGAATAATAAGTGCTTACAGTGCCATGGCCTGCATTGTACTGTGCTTCACCTCAGCCTGCCCCCCACCTCGTGGGATGGGTACGCTTCTCTTCCTATTGTCTGCAGATGTGGAATCTGGGAAGGAAGCATGAGAGGAGTCAGCTCGGGGACCAATCGCCACACGTCTTCAGGCTACAGGACAGATCACAGCAGTGGTTCAGGGACGCCTGGCCTCCGAGTCAGAAACTCCCCATCACCCTCGACTTATTCTGGCAAAGGTTTGGGCTGCCACCCTTGTTGGTCTCTAAGCAGCCCTTATGCCCACCTTTGTGCCTGCTGTGGAGGAGATGCAAATTTTAGGAAGCCCTGGTCTCCCCAGCCAGGTGCCACCCCGGCATTGCGGTGGAGCCAGCTGTGGGACCCAGGAATGCTTCCTCCTCCACCCCGGGGTGGGAGAGGCACCGAGAACGGCGGGGGTGGGGGGCGATGCCTGTGGCTGCTTCCCCGGGAAGGCAAGGAGGGAGGAGGGGCGCAAGGGAGAGGGGCCGGCAGCTGGCCACTGCTGTTTTTAAAATAAGCAGCATGTTGCTAGGAGGCATCAAGGGTAAGAAAAATAAGACCCCAAACAAACAAAACAAAACAGAAAAGCCCCACCACTAGAAAGTGGTTCTCCGGGAAGTAGCTGGCACGTCTCAGAGGGGCTTCCCAGCAGAGAGGCCTGGCTCTAGGGAAGAAAGGAGGGGAACGCTCAGGACCCACCAAGTCCGCCAAGCCCCCCAGCGGGCATGCAGCTCTGGGCATTTCCACACACATGGTGCCATCTCCTCTCCGTGGGGCAACATGGCCCTCAAGGGATGATGCTGTCACTCCCATTCTGCAGACGGGGAAGATGAGGCTCAGGGAGACAAGGCAGGCAGGTGCTCCCGGGTCAGCCAGGCACATGCTGCCGGGCTGAGATTCGAACCTACATTTGTGTGACCTGGACACCCACCCCCATTTGCTGACACACAGCTGGCTGCTTCTGAGGCTTTCCGGGAGCCCAAATGCTGACGCCACCCCCGGGGCAGATCTCACCCCTCAGTGGGGAGGAACGAGGTGGGAGGCTGGGCCTCCATTACAAAGAGTGAGGCACACCCTGTCTCTCTCAGTTCTTCCACTCACCCGCTTTCCCCAGGACTCCCGACTGGACAATCAAGCAGACACTCCCGTACCCCAGGGGGGTCAGGAAGACTGTGAGCCCCAGGCAAGTCCCTTTCCCTCTCTGGGCCTTAGCTGCTAAAGAAAGAAAGACAGCTCCAAACCCTGAGCCGCATACTGCAGACTCTGCGCCTTACCTTCCATCTCACAGCAAACCAAGGAGCAGAAAGAGAAGTCAGGCCGCTGGCAAGAGGAAGAGCCGGCACTCAGACCTGCCTCCTGGTGCCAAGAGTGGGCTCTTGGCCACGTGGTGGGACTGCCGATGACTTCCAGCAGTCATTTCCCACCCTAAGAGCCCTCACTCCCAGATCAGCTGCTGAACAGCTTCCTTCAGCATTGCTCCACTCTGCAAATGGCCCCCAACCAAGGCATTCTGAGAAGTGCTTTGATCACGTCACTCCCTCACTCCATAACACTCAATAGCTCCCCAATGCTGCATGGAGCACAGGGTCAAAGTTCTGTGAGGTCTTAAGAAAACATCCAGGTAAAGAATTTCCAGCACGTACCCTGCATTTAGCCCTCTCCCTGCAAGTCCTTCACAGGCAGCCCTGGCTCTCCCCGCACTGGACTCAGAGCTGGGAGGCCAGCGACCACTCTTGCCCTGCGTTTCTGTCTTCCCCACGGTCTCAGATGCACAGTAGATGCCGACTGATGAGTCTTCAGGGGCAGAATTCTCGTAGCTGGTTAAGGCCTCCTGAAGTGGCGCTTCCTCCATGAAGCCCTCCCGGTCCCCCCAACAGGTATAAGACCTCTCCCTCCAGATACGTGGTAGCTCTTCCAACACGTCTATGGCTGCGTTTCATCACAATCTGCGCAGACATGGCTCATCTCCCCAGGACACTGCCTTAGAAGCTCCTCGTGGGTCAGGCGCCGTATTTTCTTCATTTTTACACTTACTGCAGTGCCTGGCACGCACTAAAAATATTAATAACAATAATAATGACAACTATCCTTTGTGGACACTTAGCATGTGCCGGGCAACTACTCTAGATATTTGACATGGAATAACGACTCATTTAATCACAACCACTCTAGCAGTGGAGTGCCTTTATAATCATTTGTAGGTGAGGACACTGAGACACAGAGTGGTTAAGTAACTTGCCCCAAATGACACAGGAAGAGACAGGCAGTTTGGTTTTAGGGTCAAGGGCAGGGAAAGGGGAAGGGTGGAGGGGAGCCGTGAGCATGAGGACCAAGCAGAAACAGAACAGAGTCTCCTGCGGGCTCCAAGGGAGAGATTCCTGGTGCCCAGCACAGGGCCTGGCACCCAGTAGGTGCTTAGTTAACAGAAGTGACTAGGAAGATAATTAGATACTTCAATAGCTGCTCAGAGAGAGGTGTGGAGTCAGCGGGGCTGGGGCGGGGGCCGGGGATTCCCAGACAGGAGGGCTACAGTGGGAGCGGGGAGCCCAGCCCTCTGCAGTGGCCAGTGCCCCCTGCTTCTCGCCGCTCCCCCGCTCCAGCCTCCCTCCCCAGCATGTCAGACCTCTCATGCACGGTGGCGCTGGCGGCTGGCAGTTTTTCTCCGGCCGAGAACAGCCACAGAAGATTGAGATCGTTTCTTTGCTGCGTTGGCAGCTGAGAAAAATGGCAGTTTTTCCTATTTCCAATCCAAGAGTTCCTTCCTGTTGGACAAAGGCCCCATACACCTGTCTCTCCCCATGAGGAACAGGGCAGGGGGGAGCGTGGGTTACTCCCGGGGCAGGTGCCCTCCTTGGCTAAGAGGCGTGGGCTACAGTGGTCATGTGGTGGCAGGGGGCTGGCGGTGAGAGGAGGGGCCAGCAACTGAGCTATTGCAGACACAAAACAGGCACAAGCAGAGGGGTCAAAGCAACAGGTGAGCCAGAGTCACTGCGGCCGCTCGGACCTGGGGAAGACAGTCACCCTGGCTGTCACATCCCCAGATCAAAGCGCTATAAGCTCTCTGTCAAACAAGCGCGTGTAACCCCCTCACCCCCAGAGCGAGCTTTTTGTAAAGGTAGATAGTTAGAAAATCAGAATCTGGGAAAGAAACCCAAGATTGCTCAGTGTCCCACACGCCCCGGCAGAGATGAGGACACAGGCCCCTGGCCTCCATCACGGAGGTCATGGCTGGGGTCTGAGCCAGAAGAGGCCATGGGAGCACCTGCTGCTACAGCCCCGTGTTACAGACAGGAGGCCAGGCCCACAGGAGAGACGTGGGTGGCCACCAGCCTTGCCAGTCCTTGGGTGGGCTCTGCCTCAGTCTGCCCCCTGCACACCCTGGTCCTGCCCCAGATCGGGCGGCTGTGGGGCGGCAGGAAAGGCAGCCCCAGCCAGGACTGTGGGGGCAAGGGGGTGAACGAGAGCAGACAGAGGTCCCTCCTTGTGGCAGTGGGAGGCCAGTCCCCATTCCTGCAGGCTCTGCCATTGCCAGTCAGCTCAGGTCACTCCTGCCCCAAACCCTGCTATGGCTCCCTGCGTCGCTCAGGCTGCAAGTCAGTGTTCTTCCAAGGGCCTCCCCCTCCCACCCCAGCTCCCCTCCCCCACCCCATCTCCCCCCCAGCATCCCTCACTCTGCTCCAGCCCCTCTGACCTCCTGGCTGGACCTTGAATGGTCAAGCCCGCTCCGGCCCTGGGGCTGGTCCCTCTGTAATGTCCAGATATTCTCTTAGTTTCCTCCCCTCACCTCCTTCAAGCTGCTTAATGACACTTTATCAAAGGCGCATTCGCTTTGATACTGCACAACCCCTCCCAACACACCCACTCACCCACGCTCACCCACGCTCACGCTGGAATTCCAATTCCCCTTACCCTACTTTCTTATTTTCCTTAGCCCTCGTTGCCTTCTAACATATTATATAATTTCCTTGTTTAATCTATTTATTATTTGCTGTCTGCCTTCCCCCTGCCCTCACAGGAATGCAGGGGTTTTTGCTGTGTTCATGGATTACGACCAGTGCCTAGAAGAGTGTCTGGTCCACAGTGAGCACCAACTGCACACTTGTCGAGTGACAGGGAAGGTGTCCACGTGGACATGTGCACAAGTGTCATTGACTCATCTGATGAATCCTGAAATACCTCCTTACTCCAGAGACCCCAGGAGACCCCAAGAACACAGGGCAGGAAGTGGTCACACCCCTGCCAGGTTCAAACTAAGCAGTGGTCTTTGTTCATCTAAGAATCAAGGTGGGCTTCCGGGAGGAAGCGTGGATATACTCTGGCCTGAAGGCTGGGTAGGAGATAGGGGTGGAAGAGCGTTCTGGTCAGAGGGAACAGCATGTATGGAGGTTCTGACACAGAAAAGAATGTGACTCATTCAAGGGGCTGGAGATCAGCGGGGTCAGACGGCGTGGGCCTCACTCAGGTGTATGGGCCCTTGCCTCTGTTGGTCCGTGTCTCTGCTATTCCCCAGATGCACATGCAAGAGAGGTACGGCAAGAAGACCTTGGCAGGCAGGTCAGAAAACCTGACCCCATGAGGCAGTGTGGCCAGGACTCGCCTGAGCCTCAGCTTTGCCCTCTAAAATGGGACCACAGTGGCCGCCTGCCCCCAGCGGCCACTGAGAGTCAAATGGGGTCACGGCTCTGGACTCCCAAGAACTGCCAGGACTCTCAGGCGTCACGAGCATGCACCTGTGGCTGTGCGGGTGCACGGGCGAGCGTCTGCCAGTGCAGCTGGCCCCCACCGACACCCTTCTCCTGCCATGACAAGTCTGTGCTAGGCTACCAAAAACACACTGGTTTTGGCCGTGAGCCAGGCTCCCCACAGCCCTGGGGGCTGCAAAGTGGGAGCCTGCAGCCTCTGGGCAAAGTGGTCATCTCATCTCTCCCCGTCAGACCCTCACTGTGAAAGAGGACAAAGGCCAGCTCTGAGGGCTGGGGCTGCACCTCCCTCGCCAGATCAGGGCCTCTCTGAAGATGAGACTGTGTCTGCCTGTCATCCTGGGCGCTCCCCCAGGGAAGGAACCATTTCCCTTTCTCCCCTTTTCTCTCTCAGAAAAGCAGAAAGGTTGTCCCTCAATGCGACTGTGGCCGATTCCGTTTAAGGGTTGGCCAGCCCTGGGGCCATGCTGCTGGGGAAGGGGTCAGGGTCAAGGGCGTGCTGGCTGCCTGTTCTCTCAGGGCCAGGGGTCTGCCCTGTAGGGTCTGACGTTGTTCAGACCCGGATTCTTGCATGGAGATGCCACTGAGAACCAGGACCATTTTGAGTGTCATCCGCTTATCCAGGCGACCCTGGGCACATCAGTCTCCCGGCTCTGAGGATGCTGAGAGATGGGCCCAGGAAACAGAGAGGGGCTTAGAAATCCCTCCAGCGAACACACCTCCTGCCCTCTCCCTTCAGATTGACCTGAATGCAGAGTCATTCAAGAGAAGAGAGGAACCAGCTGCCCAACCGCACAGGCCCAAAAGGTGTGGCAAAGAATGAAGCGGGAAGGATCTGAGTTTGATAAAAAGCAGAACTTTCCAAACGCAGATAATTACCTAGATAATTTAGACAAAAAAGGATTTTCTTCAATTACCTTTTCTACTCTTTTTTATTTTTTTTGCACTGAATTATTCATTCCTGCATTCATTCATTTGTGAAACAAGCACTGAATAATCCAGGTAATTGCTTGCATTTTCCACTTCATCCTGCTGGGTTGTCTGCCAGCCAGCAGGGCTTGGGGTGGAGGGGTGGGAGGGGGTGGAGGGGTGTGAGGGGTGTGGGCTGAGGGGAAGGAAGAGGAGCTGAAAGGGGTACTCACAATAGAAAAAAGATAATGACTTCTGGACTCTCAGCCTGTATCCCCCCAGGGGCTCGTTCCCTCTGTTACCCCGTGGGCCTCACCTGTCTCCGTGCCTCCCTCCCCCGGGCTGTCCGTTGGTCCTCCAGAGACAGATACAGTAAGCCAGCATGGTGTTGGCCCTTCCCGATACACTGCCCCATCCTTGGGGACCGCTGGAGCATGGCACAGCCAGCTGAATTAATGATAAGGAGGCCCACTTTTCATTTAAAAAGACAGAGCAGAAAAATAGAAAAGAAATTTATTTTCAAAAAAAAAAAAACCAAAAAAACAACCCTGCCACTGGTTCATTAATCTCTTATTAAAATTCTGTGCGGAGCGCTGGCAAGGAAGAAGGAAGGAGGACCCTGGGGAGGGAGTCGGGAGGGCGAATCGCAGCCACTCGTTAGCATCTGCTGGCCGGGGCGGGTGGAGACCTAAGGGAGGTGACAAGAGGTGGTTCCATCATAGAACAAGCCAGTTGGCAGGGGCCTCAGCGGGCACCGTCCCCTTGCTCTGGGCAGAGGCAAAAACCAAGACTCCCAGAGAGGGAGTTGGCTGTCCCGTGGCTGCCCAGCAAGCTGATGACAACGTCAGGATTTGAACCCCCGTCTGCTGCATCCTGGGGACTCTGATTTCAAACTGCCTTGAATTTCAGAGTCTGGGCCTTTTTCTCATCTCCCCAACTGAAAGCCAAGCTCATGAAAAGGACTTGAAGCTCAGGGTTTGAACCCCTCCACGAGCCCCCCCGGAGTGCTGGGCAAGGTTCGTTAACGTCCCTGGTGACTGACTATCTTGACGGCTTGGGACCCGAGGCTAGCGGAGGCCAGAAGCTCATCTTTGGAAGAAGCCACAGAGAGAGCAGGCAACAGAGGTGGTGGAATCTCTGCCGAGGGGCCCAGGGCAGACCGCCAGTCCAGGAACGCCCCCTTGCGCTCTGGGGCTAGTCCTGGTTCCAGAATGGATGGGCAGGATGCCCTTGGGCACCCCCTTGTCCTCTCGGAGTGCCCCTCTCCACATCCACAGGAAGGGTGGATGCAGTGGTCCTGTGATCTCTTTCAGCTTCAGTGCCGTGGATGGACATTGCTATCTGTCGGGCTACAAAGCGACACCCTCCCCCAGCTCACGGCCCTCTGCCCTAGGTGGGCAGGCAGAGCCTGGCGGGTGGAGCTGGTGCCTCTCAGTGTTTCAGTTTCTGCAGCATCACCAGCACTTTCTACTGCCTCAGGCCTGGGGGTCTGTCAGTTCCAGACAGGCCCCCAGCGAGGGCCTGGGCCCACCCTGGTGTTGCAAAGTGGCCTTACCTCCCGCAGCCAAGCACTGTGCCATGCTCAGAATGGATTGCAGTAAAGCTCATTTTCTACCACCAAGTTTATAGCACATCCCCACCTACTGGTCTTAAACATTAACAAGGCTGTGTCGTGGCACAGGGCTCCATGTGGCCAAGAAGACGGGTGTGTGTGTGGGGGGGCAGGCCTCATCGCTCGCTCTCAGCAGTGAGGGGCCCTCCCAGGCTGGCCCTGTCCTCCTGCCGCCTCCCTCCTGCATGTCCAAAGGAGCCCAGAGCTTGGGGAATCAAGGGGACCGGGAGAACTCTGAGAAACTCTCGAGGTTGTCGGGCTGGGGGCCCAGAGGGAGGACACACGCATCTGAGGTCACGTATTCAGAGCCCAAGGGACAGTGCATTCACATCCCACGGGACTGCTGCAACATGTCACTCAGACACGTGGATCCTGTATGTGCCACTCAAGGGGCCTGCACGGCCCTGCCCTGTCCCCTTGTCCTCTACCTGCCTCCCGACCTTCCCCTCTTCCGCCTCACACTCCAGAGCCCCCTTTTCAGTTGACACTGGGAGAGCCCCCAATATAGAGTTGTCTTCCCGCCCCTTCATTTCTTCTGAGCACCTACTCTGAGTCAAGCACTAGACAGTGGAGCAGAAATGAAGAAGCTATGGCTCCTGCCCTAAATGCAAGTCTGGGGGGATCAGGAGGGCTGTACACATAAGTATGCCCACGTCACCCTTCACACACACACCCTGCAGCCATGAGGAGTGCTGCAAAGGGAAGAGAGCAATGCTGACAAGCCAAGGGACAATCTAGGCAGACGCCCTGGAGGAGGTGATGTTTGAGCTGGGCTTTGAAGGCTAAGTAAGGCTTTCTGGAGGCAGGGTATTCCAGATGGAAAGGCTGGTGGCTGCAAAAGAAGAAAGGCAGGTAGGTGAGGAGAGTGGTACCTCATAAGGAGCATGGAGGATGGAGGGCAGGCAGTACCCAGAAGTGAAGATGTAGATTGAGACAAGATCATAAAGGGCTTTGGATGCCAGAGGGGCAAAGAGTGTATCCTTGATCCTATAGGCAGTGGGGAGCCAGTGAAGGTTACTGAGGAAGGGGTGGCATAGTCGGCTCTCCAAAATATTTAATCACCCCCTGCCCCATAAACTCTTCTTCGAACTAAAAATGGAGCAGAGAGCTTGCCCAAGGAGGCAGGGGAATGGCCTTCACGGATGTTCTCTGGCACAAGCCTTGAGACTGGGAGCACTGTAGGAGACTGGGCCATCACCCCACAGGCTGAGCTGGGCTCTGAAAAGCAGTGGGGCTCCGCCCACACAGGGTATCTGCCCAGCAGTCCTGGCAGAAAGTGAGAAGGGGAGGGACGGGCCAGAGGCCACACTGCTTGTGGAAGATGGGGAACACGAGGGAAGCAGCCCAAGGTCACCCCGCCGGACGGCGCCAGAGTCTGACAGAAACCCAGGCTATTTGGCTCCCAGTCTGGCTGTGCGGTCAGAGCCCTGCGGCCTCAGTAGCCTGCCAGGCACAAAAATGAGCAAATGCTCGCCCACCCAAGCACCTTCGAAGAGCCCAGAAATCCCAACCAAGAGTCGGCCTGAAGTGAGGCTAAATCCAAGAACCCTTTTCCTGAGAGAGAGGCTGTTTGGGTGGGTGGGTGTTAGGCAGCTCTGAAGGAGAAAGGCCTAGGGGAGATGGGTTTTTTGGGGAAGAAACTTCTGTGATTCTGGCCTTATGTATCTGGGGAGGGGTCCCCAAGCTTTGAGCATCTTTTAGCACCCTCCCCTGAGGAAGGGGAGACTGAGGCATGGGATGCGGACTTACGGAAGGAGCTGGGAAGGGAACCGGATAGACAATGTGGGAGAACGGGGAGAATGCCGGCTGGGTGGGAGACCGTCACCCCCACTCCTCAAACAGCTGCTTTCTGATCACCAGCCAACCCTGGGCCCTGCGTGTGCCGGGCACGGTGCTGAGCACTGGCTGTGTGGAGGGACAGAGAAGAAAAGTCCACGGTTCTGCCTCCACTACTCCAGGAGTAACGGGAACAGAGAAGATGCTGACATCTAACGAGACGTTAGGCAGACTGCTAACACTCCACGAGAAGCAGTGGCCGGACAGCAAGGGCGGACTGGAGCGCTAGCAGGGTGCCAGGAAGCAGGCAGGATTCTGGCAGGCAGGGGAGGGGAAAGCATCTTTAATACCAGGCTGAGGGGTCAGGAAGGCAGACGTGGGAGCCAGAGCATCTGAGCAGCCGGCGGTGGGGCCATGGCTGGCCTTTCGGCAGGGGACTCTGGCAGCAGGATGCAGGAGGCGGGCAGGACCACGCCTAGACCCAGGCCTGAGCTGCGTTTCCTCCTGCTGGCCGCCCCAACTCCCTGCTCACTAGGACTGGGTCGCCAGCACAGCACTCCAGTGCTAGAGTCCAGAGCCCACCTCCCCACCCCCTCCCCGCCGCCCTCAGTCTTGCACATGGGGCCCAGATTTCTGGTTCCCAGCTGCGCTCCCCCTGCGCGCCCCAACCCCCCATCGTTGCCCTGCCCATTCTTTTGATAAAGAACTGAGGTTGGCTGTGTCTGGAGAACTGAACGCAAAATAGCGTCCCCCCACCCCACCCCCGCAGTCACTCCCCAGCCGGGAAGAACCAATCCGCCCGTGGAGGGAGGTCAGCCCGTTCCCCAGCCCCTCCTAGCCTCAGGACCCTGGATTCCCAGAGCCAGTCCCTTTCCTTATTCTTTCAACCTTGAGAGCGCGCCTTGGTCGGGGCGAGAGACGCCGCTGGTTAGAGACCTTGGGCGCGCGCACGGCGGGCTTGGGCAGGCTCCTGAGGACTGGTTAGATGCGGGCAAAAGCTGAGCGCGACACACCGAGGGTCTTCCACCAACGCGGAGAGCCCACTGCCCCCTCCATCTAAGCCCCTCTCCAACCTGTCCTGCCTCACCGCTCAGCGTGGGGAAACGACTCCCCCCCAACGCTGGTCGGGGAAATGTGCCCCAGGTCTGCTGGTTTCATGTTGGGAGGGAGCAGAGGGAATCTCTTCTCCATTCTCCTTCCCCACCAGCCCCGTCCCTCGCCCCTCGGTCAGCGCCCCTCGCCTCCTGGAGCGCCTGCAGCTCCGGAAGGCCCGCTGCAGCCTCCTCCTGTCGGATCTGAGTTCCCACTCTGGGGGCTGTTCAGACACCCTCTGTCCCCCACGCGTATCCCTGCTGTCCCACTGTCTTGGAGCGCCCCAACCTCGGCCCCTCCCTCTCCCACCTCCTTTACCGCGGAGCCCGAGGCGAGCCTGGGGAGCAGACGCAACAGATTGCAGAGCGCGCGAGCGCGGAGCCCGCTCCCTCCGCGCGCCGCCCGGCCTGCGCCGGCCGCCCAGACCCCCGCCCTCCGGGCTCGGCTAAGCCGGCCATTTAGATGCAGCTCACAGGACGGCGCGCGGGAGGGCGAACCGCCGCGGCTCCCCGGGCCGCTGTCAGTCCACTTCCCTTCTCGAGCACCGCCGCAGGAAGCACGGCGGCGGGCGGCACGGCCCCGCACCGGCCTGAGCGCCAGGGGCCGGCGAAGACACGATCCCCGCGGACCCCAACAGCCCCCAGCCCCGCTGGCTGCGGGGGAGGGAGTGGCAGGAGCGGCGGCCCGGACCAGACCTAGCGGATCCTCAGATCCCTATAGATTTCCGTGGGCGGACACGCCCCCAGACGTTCTGGTTTGGACCCTTCTTTCTAACCAGGAAAGGACTGGAGGGACCCCCCGCCCTTTCCCTGGCCCGGGCTCGGTCCCCAGGGCGGGGCTCGCAGTCTCCGCTCCCGCCAAAGGGCTTGTGGGCTGGAGGTAACTCGAGCTACTGCCTGAGATGCCAAGCTGGGAGCAGCGGCTGCGAGTCCGGGGGGGTGGGGGTTCGCCTTTTTCCAGTCTCCCCCGTGCCCCCTCCAGCGGCGCTCGCCGCATCTTCACTTCCGAGTCCGCGCCGTGGCACTTACCGTGGGCGAACAGGGCCGAGAGACAGAGCAGGGCGGCGCCGCCGCGGCCCAGTATCCCTGGGGCCATGGCCGAGGCGGCAGCGGGAGGGGGCCGAGGGGGCAACAGTCGACGACGACTTGGCCCCAGACTGGGCTTGGTCACATCCAACTCAGGGTGGCCGTGGCGCCAGGCTGTCTCTGCGGAGGCTCTGGGGACCAAGGAGTGCAATTCGGGGACACTTTGAGGGGAGGGGGCGTCCCAGGCGGCGCCGGCTACACCCGCGGAGCTGGTGGGGGCGCAGCTCCGGGCGGAAGGAGCCTCCACCTTCCCCGGCTGGTGCCCCCTGCAGGATCTGCGCGGCGAGGGGGGAGCCGCACTTGCGGTCCCGGGGCCGGTGGCCACCAGCGTCTCGGGGTCTGCCTAGAGTCGAGTGCAAGATCCCCCAGCTCCGCGGCCCCGCTCGAATCCGAACCCGCTCGAGGGTGCAGATTTCCAACGCAAGCCCCAGTTTCTCTGGTTTCGGTAGTAACCCCACATAGATAGCGAGGCTTCCTTCCTCCAAGCGCTCTGCAGCAGTTCCAGCATAAAAATCCCAGGTTAGGTGCAAATAAATGATTTCTTTCGCAAAGAAAGAGAAAATCCAGGCAACTTTAATCCATCTAGAGAAGAAAAAGTTTCCGTGCAGTGATGAGACTGCCGACGCGGGTTGCCACCATCCTAGGCGACGCCGGGAGGGAATGCCTGAGGCGGATGGCCAGCGGCTTGTCCCCTCGCAGAGCTCGCTGCTGGGCCAGCGCGCTCTCTCCAGCCTCGACCAGGGCCCGGGCTCCTCACAGGCCGGCTCAGCGCCGCCTGCCCGGGGAACGGCTCCGCGGCTGGGGTGAGGGTCGCGCGGCCAGAACGGGCTGCCCCATGGAGATGAGGCTTGGAGAAACGAGGGAGCAGGAAAGCCGGCTAATGCGCCTGATCCGAGCCCTTCCTGTCCGGGGCGCCGACTCCAGCCTCCCGGCCGTAAGCGCAGGAGGATAGAGAGGGGCTCGGCCAGCCCGCAGCAGCTCTGGGCAGCCCCCCTCTTCTCCCAGGTCTCGCTGTCTCAGCAGAGGGGCGCGCTGCTCCGCCTCGCTCCTCGCCTTCCCCGGGGGGACCTGCACAAACCTTGAACTTTTCCGGGGTTCAGAGTCTCCGACGCCGCCTTCTCTCCGCCGCCCCCGCCCTGCCCCTGGACGCCCGCGGGCCCGCCGTGTCGATGCAGCCGGGCATCGGCTCTCGCTCGCTCGGAGTCAGTTTGTGCGAGCGGAGCGCCGCGCCAGCCTGGGCTGCGGCCGGCGAGACCCGGGCGCCACGCCAAGGGCCCGGGCACCCGGCGCCCGCGCAGCCCACGGCCGAGGAGGCGGCAGCTGGTGCCTACGGGACCGAGCGGAGAGGAGGTGCCGGCAGGGGGGTCGGCTCCCCATGGACGTGAGTGGAGGGAGAAGAATCAAGGAGCAAAAAGGAAGAGGAGGTGGGGGGAGCCACAGTTGCACGAAGCAGCCGCCGCCGCCACCGCCTCCTCGGCGCTCGCGCCGGCTGCTCCGCCGTAAATGACTCGAGAGAGAGACACACACACTCGCGCTCGCCCGCCCTCCTCCCCCGTCTGGGATTCAGCGCCCACCCCGGCAATAGCGGGCGCCGAGCCTGGCGCGCTCGCTCCCTTCCCCTCCTCTCCCCTCCCCGATTCCCCGTGGTCACGTGGGCCCGGAGCGCGCGGCCCACGACTCGCGCGCCACGGAGGACACCCCCCTCCCAGCTTCCCCTCCCCTGTCCACGTGTCCATTCCGCATTCCCAGCCTGGGGGCGCGCGCGGCTCCTCAATGAGACTCAGGCAAGGGCCGACCTCGCGGCTCCGCTCGCCCCTGTTTTGTGTTTTATTTTTCCTCCCCAGTGCAGGCTAGCGCTGGGGCCAGAGTGGGGCCGGCCGGCTGCGGCGGCTGCATTTCCCCCGGGCAGACGCCACCGCAGCCACCGATGTCCCTTTTCAAAGGATGCACACTCCCCGCCGGGCGCCGGAGATGTTTTACAGCCGCTCTACCAGAAGCGCGGGTAGGGGGCAGCCTCCCCCCAGCCCCAAGTCTGCGTAGGACTCTCGGGGACACTGGGTGGGAATCAGCTGAGCTTCGGCGCCCAGCCCCTCTCGGGCCGCGCCGAGCTCGCCGGCTCAGCTTCGTTTGGGGATGGGCCCGGGCGCAGCTCGGGGAAAACCCCTCCGCTGCTGCTGGGCAGGGGGAGCGGGCGGAGAGGAGGGGACGTGCCTTCCTACAGGTTGTTTTGCAAGCCTTTAAACTGGCATGGGGTGGGGGTGGGGAACTGCCCTTCCGGCACACTCACCCAGGCACCTGCTGACGAGGAGGGGGAGGGGTGGCTGGGTGGTGTTCCTTCCCACCATCAGGCCCCTTCTGTTAGAGCTCAACCCAGATCAGACCCGACAAGTCAACCGTCAACCGTCAGCCAGGCATTGGATCCGTGGCAATGATTTTATAGCATCATTGGGTATCATGTCCCAACCTCCAGGGGCCGGCTCTCAATTCCACTCTACTCTGGAGGGAGAGGGTCTCCCATCCCACGGACATAGCTCTTAGGGAGGGGCCTATGGGTCTTGAGGGTCACGGCCTCCTATACCTCAGCACTCAACCAGACTGAGTGTAGGGTGAGGTAGGTCAGAGCAAGGCCAGCTGGGGTGCTCAGTCTCCCCATCTCCCTGACTGCGTCCTAGACCCGTACTTGACCGTGTGTTTCCTTTTCATCCAGGAAAGTGACAATTTCTTTTTGGAAAATGGGCTTGGACCATTCCTGGAAGCTTCCCTCCTCCCTGGCTCCTGGCTGTTGCTGCCTCAGCTCGGTGATGGGGCCTGCGGAGAATGGCTCTCACCCCTCCCCCACCCCCGCATCTGTCTGGACCTCAGAGGTGCAGGGAGGTGGAGCAGCGAGGGCTGGCCGGGCTCCTGGAGGCCCCGGGGATGGAAGGTGCCGGAGTCATCAAGCAAGATGATTCTCATTAGGCTACTAATGCCTGATGGCAATTAATGTCACCCAAGGGCTTATTAACCATCCGACTGAGAGGCAAGCCAGCAATCAGGCTGTGTGTGGCAGAGAAAGGGGGAAAGAAACCACCTCCTGATACAGGAGGGCTCGGGAAAGAGGAGGAAGGAAGCGGGGAGCACTTGCACCCCTCCCCACCCCAACAGAATGGGCCAAGGGCCTGCGAGGATTAAGTCCAGAGGAGAGACAGGTGTCCCACAACAGTGCAGTGAAGATCTCCAGCATCACTGGCGTTGCTCACAGCAGACCTAGCCTGGCCTCATGGAACTTACAGTCTAGAGCGGGGAGGCAGACTAAGCTAGTCGATTCCAGCTGGGACAAGTGGCGTGACATCATGCAGTTTTGCTCACCTTATGGAGGAGCCTCTGACCTGGGGCAGGCTGCTCTCCTTAGAGAATGTAACGTCAGCCCAGGTTCTTCCGGTATCTCCTACATGGATCTACCCTCCGTGGACCGGGAGCCTTCTGCCCAGCCAGCGTGTCTGACCATCCTCTGAGCGTCCAAGTGGGACATCTCCCTCCCTGCCCCAAGGGGCAAAGAGCTGCCGATGGCCCCCTGGGGAATAAAATGTGCAAATTTCTCCAACTCAGGTGCCCCAAAGGCATTCTCCTCTCAGGCAGTGCCAGTTCCAGGGCTCAGGGAGAAAGCAGTTGGCATGGAGTAGACCCAGCCAGCTGCCCTAGCTGTTCCAATCTCACATGTCATTTACCTGGAAAGGGACTCACCCCTAGGGCCTTCCCTACCTCGCCCACAGTCTGCCCTTCTGGCACCTGCACAGCCTCCTCATGGATTCCCAGCTGGCAGTGCTGGCTGGAACCTGGGGTGGGGGAGGTCAGAGAAGCGAGCCCAGGTGGAACCCCGGGCTGGAGAGAGGACCTGCCATGTGTGCGCTCTTCTGCCCCAAATGGGCACCTTATTCATTAAGGTGGTGGCATCCCCTTTCTGCTGTTTCTGTTTTCTCCGGGGCCAAGTATCTTTCTGACTAGCGGACTGGCAATGATGGGGTTTTCTTGATCCCCAGCCGCTGCGTAGTGTCTGGAAGAGCCCCAGACTCTTGCCAGGCAGCCAGGCAGCAAGATGGGCTCTGTGTCAGGCCCCTGTGCCCTGCAAGGTTACCCATGAGGGACCACCCCAAGAACCTGGCACCCACTTGCTCTGCTTGACCTGCCACCACGGTGGACCCAGGGATGTCTGCCCTGTCGGCGTGCCTCTTTTTCAGGATCCCTGTCAACAGGAGAAGATAGGACAGGCCAATGAGGGGCTTCACTATAGGGAGCCCACCGTTCAGAGGGGCTCCTGGGGTTACCCTGGAATCCTGGTCTGGCTCAGCTGGAGAAAAGCTCAGAGATTTCCCAAGCTAGTCCTCTCATTGTATAGCTGCAAAAGCTCAGCCCTGTTAATTCAGTCATTTTATTAAATACGTTGACTTTTTTATTGAGCTGCAATTATGTGTGAAGCATTGTGGTGAACACTAGAATTCACAGGTTGAATAAGACAGACAAAACCCCAATGGGAAACTTCGAGAGCTTGGTTCCACAAACCCACACTGAGGAACAACCATATTCATAGCGGATGTTTACTCAGTGCTTTTCAGGTCCAGGCACTGTGCTGGGCATTTTGCATCCATCATCTGGGTCCTCACTGCAACTCTTTTAAATGTTTACTATTATTATTGCTGTTTTCCAGATGAGAAAACTGAGGTTCAGAGAAGGTAAGTTTCTTGCCTAGGGTCACACAGCTAGACAGTAGCAGAGCCATAACTGAGTTCTGTAACTCTCTTAACTACTTTTACTATGAGATGTAAGGGCCCAGGATTAGATAGATGACAAAGCTACCGTCTTTGGCTGAAGAAGCTCACGGTCAAGTGGGGCACCAGGCCAGAACAGGCCATTCAGTGCAGGGGTGGGCAGTGTTGTGAAGGAGGCCAGCGCAGGAGCCTCTGACGGGAGGCTAGCGTTCTCTCTGCGCCCCCGTACTGAGCTGTTCGGCTTCTCGCTTCCTCCTCTCCAGCACCCAGACTTGCCCCTCGGTGCTGTTAGACGTACACCCAGTTTACTACACTGTTACGCATACATGCGGCGCTTAGAGCCATCACTGGGCCCCTAACCTGTCGCTGGACCACTTTGCAAGCTGAGCTCCCAGCTCAGATCCCAAGACCCGTACTGAGCCCTAAGCCAGGAGAACATCAGCGGCTAAGGGCGGGTGCTCGGGGCCTCGGCATGCAAGCTGCCAGCCCTGCAGTGCCCTGGGGCCCCCTCTCCCCCTACGCAGCGTGGAATGCTGGGCGTCGCGCGGGTTTGCCGAGCAGAGACAAGGGCTCCGGTTCCATAAAGTGACTGTGTGAGTCTGCTGGGGCTGCCGTGACAAAATATGGCAGACTGGGTGACTTAAACAACAGAAATGTATTTTCTTACAGTTCCAGAGGCTGGGGGTCCAAGGTCAAGGTGCGGCAGAGTCAGTCTCCTCCAAGGCCTCTCTCCTCGGCTGGCAGATGGCCACCCTCTTGCTGTGTCTTTGCATGGTCTTTTCTCCGTGCATGGACATCCCTGGTGTCTCTTCCTCTTCTTGTAAGGACATCAGTCATGTTGGACTCAGGCTCCACCCGATTGGCCTCATTTTAACTTCGTCACCTCGTCAAAGCCCTTCTCTCCAAATGCGGTTGCATCCTGAGTTGGCTGGGGTTGGGACTTCAACGTGCAAATTTTAGGGGGACCAATTCAGCTCATAACAGTGACTGCACAATTTATCATCCAACCCGGAATATTTCTGAGAGTGAAAGGGGGCTGCTCCTCAAAATTGATTTGGAAGAGCAGCGTTAAGCAGGCCATCCAGGGCAGACTGATTGGCCCCTGATGTTCTGGCGCCATCACTCAGTCTGAAGCCTTGCTTTAAAACACCTCACCTCTCTGACCCTCAGTCTCTTCATCTATTGAATGTGAATAATCACACCAACTCTTTCCAGTCACTTTTAAAATATTAGTGAATGTTTGCTGATTGCCCAATAGTGCAGGGCACAAATGTGTGCTCTGCGATGTCCACTGTTAGTTACAGCTGTTGAAACCAAGCTGCTTACTGTGGCCTGCTAGGTCCTAGATGATGTGGCCCCTAGCTGCTTTCCCAAAGTTGTTTTTTGCTACTCTCCTTCTACTTTTCTAGACTGGGGCCACAGAGGCCTCCCTGCATGTCAAGGATGTTCCTGCCCCAGGGCCTTTGCACTTGCTGTTCCTGCCACCTGGAATGCTTTTCCCCTAGGCTTCGCCTCTTGCTCCTTTACTTCGTTCAGGTCAGTACTCGGCTCCCACCGGTTCTGGGACACCTTCCTTGACCACCCGATTGGAAATAGCACAGCCGTCGCTCTGCCCCATCGCTCCATCCTCTGGCCCTGCTTTAATTGGCTTCACAGTAGTTGACATTTTCTTCTATAATTGTCTGTTTAATCTGTCTCCCTTGATGGAGTGTGAGCTCCGCAGAGGCCAAGATTCTCCTGTATGAAGCATTCACCAGTGTATCCGCAGTGTGCAGACTGGTGCCGGCACAGGTGCTCAACGAACTAGGCCAGCTGGATTGTTTGCCCATATGCATCTATGGCAGTAATTGGGCCTTCGACTCGCTCAGTGCTTATTATCAGGTCTTGGGTCTGAATTCACAGGAGGGCCCTGCCTGGCACCTCCCTCCCCTGACCTTCCAGAGCTGAGGGGGCCACCTTCGCCCCTGATGCTCCTCTTGGTTGTTCCGGCTCTGGCTGTGCCATCTCTCCAGTTCCTCCAGCTGCCGTGCCAACCTCGCCTGACTGGTGGGGCCCGGGCTGGGACCTGAGAGCCTTCAAATGGAGCCATCTGTGTCTCCTACTATTCTTAGTGCGAGTCCTGTGCCCCAGCCGGGCCAGGCCGGCCCCCGCCGTGGTCAGGGACGTCCCTCTTCATTCCGGTCCCATCCTTCTTTCTGCTTCATCAGCGCTCTTCTCCACCAGTGAAAGTCCTGCCCACCTTAGCTGCTCGGCTCCGGGGTCCCCCTGACTCCCTGCAGCTTTCCCCAACTCACCGCGATGTGGTTACCCAGACTGACTCACGGAAAACAGGGAACAAACAGCAGCTTCGGAATCAGCCAGGCTTCAAGTCCCGATCACATTGCCCTTTGCTCAGTTCTCCCTGTATCGTGAGCACCCAGTCATCACAACACAGTAAATCCGCCCTGGGAGGGGGGCATGCTCTCAGCTTAGGATGATAGATCAGAATCTACCCCCTTCCTATTTTATAGATAAGAGACCAAGGCCCAGAGAGAGCTAGTGACTGGCCCAAGGACACACAGCCAGTTAGTGACACAGGCAGGACTATAACCCTGAGTAGGATGGACCTGGCTCCCTTCCCCACAGTGTGCCCCTCCCGGCTCAGCCTTGCTGTGGACCTGAGGGCGAATCTTCTGTTTGATAGAGTGAGTGTGGCTCCTCCGGTCATTATTTCGGGGTTCGGTCCTGACATGGACTCCAGTTTTAGTAACTTCGTTTACGTGCTCATTCACTCGTTCTGTCTCATCCGGGCGTTTCTTCCTCTCTGAAGCCTTCCCCGCCCCTGCCCGCTCCCACTGCTGTTCTGTGCACTCGTGAGGCCCTGTCTCCTGCATCGGAGCATCCCTCGGAGTGTGCGGGTTTGTCCGTCTCCTCCTGTAGAGGGGGAACCTTGGCAGGCAGGCGCAGTGTCTGTGCTGTCCCCATTGGACGCCACTCACCTGACGTCTGTTGGGCGCTCAGTTACTGGTCACCAAATAAATGAATGATTAGTTACCTACTCTGTCTCTGGAGTTACGCTAGCTGAATAAAGTGGTCTCTGCCCACAAGGAGCTCACCACGGTATGGAAGAGGTCAGTGGGCAGGCGCATGGGATTACGATGCAGGGCAGCTGTGAGCGCCGCCATAGACGGAAGCACAGGGGTCCTGGGGGCTGGAGCAAGGGGCACGGAGTTCAGCCTAGGTCATAGGTGTTACAGGAAAAGGGAGGGCTTCCTGGAGGAGGCGAGCTTTGACTTGTGCTGAGGGAAAGACAAGTTGGTGTGGTCCAGGGAGTGGGAAGAAGAGAGGAGAGGAGGCTGCGGCGGGCAGAGGGAGCCGCTGGCTGCTGTTATCAGGGCCTGGAGCCTGGGGGGAGGCAGTGTGGTCAGGAGAGCTAGGGTGGCCCTGAGGAGGGAGGCTGGAGTGGCGAGCAGGCACACGGCCCTACACACACAGGGGTACGCTTGTGACGACACGCACTCCCGGGTTATTAGACTCAGTTACACGCAACCTCACGGGTACATGGTGAAAGACACTGAGATGCTTATGAAGCATGAGTGCACGTGTGTTCATGGTCACACACACACACACACACACACACACACAACATGTCCCAACTTTCTGCAAAACGAGCTGCCCCCTGAACAGTCTGCTTGCTGGCTTTCGGGTCTCATTTCCTAGAGCCCCCACCTTTGCTTGCTGTTGGGCAGCACACTCCCTCCAGCCCCCAGGCCCAGCCAAACCCTGGCTCTGGCGTCCCCTCCGCCCGCCCTCCCTCCCTCGGGCACACACACTGACAGGAGGCCGGGACCACCCTTGGGCACCCAGCCAAGGGAGGGTTTGGACTCAGGCCATGCAGGCTGCACTCTGCTCTCCATCTTTTCCTCCCCACCCCCTCCGCTTCCCTGAATTCCAGGGCAAAGCTCTGATAGATGGGAAGCAGAGAAATAGAGAGCCCGAGCCAGAGAGAGACTCACACAGAGCCAGCCACCGCGCTCTCTTTGCCACAGCCCCGCAGCTAAATGGCAGTAGTCTTCTGATGTTCCTACGACTTACTCCACTTCCCTTTTGTTAGCTGGTTTGGCTGCTGGGTGCAGGTGGAAGACAAAGACCCCGGGGCCAGCATCTCCCAGAGCCTCCCCAGCCACTGCCTGTGACCCCACAGAGTTGTCCAGCCAGCTCCGCCTGGCTCCTGGGGTTGGCAGTGCCAGGATTCCTGCTTTGGGTGGAGGATGAGAGCAGAGCCAGGTGTGCTGAGGACCAGGGAGGAAGCCCTTACCCCATAGACTTGTGTGGCTGTTAGGGGCCATCTGGGCCACTCATGGGTGTTGCTAGTGGGACGGTGAGACCTGGAACAGTGGGCAACGTGCCTGACTTCCCACTGGGAGCTCATTTCAGAGTTGAGATCAAAACCCAGATGGGAATCGGCTCCCTTAAGATGGGAACCCTTGCTTTAATCTCCCACCCCACCTCCCAAATCTGATTCTCAGCTTCCTTATGTCTCATTCTTGCTATAAAACCATCTGCGGCTCCCCGCTGCCTGCAGGATTAATTCCAAATTTCCCAATTTGCATTTAGTGCTTGACACACACCTTCCCCCCCACCAGAGCCACTCTCCCCCCAACAGGCTGCACACTTCTCTGCCTTGGTGCCTTCTGCCTGCCATCCTCTCCTCTTGGAACGCTAGTTCCTCCTTCTGCACCTCCCCATGTGGAGCCTTTTCTGCGAAGCCTTATTCATCACTCCTGCTGGACTCCGTCACTGTCTGCCTCATAGTCGGAATTCACCAGATCTCTTCACTTCCTTATTTGCTTGCAAAATCCTTAAGGACAAAGATTATATCTTGTTCACCCTTAAATCTCCCACAACACTGAACACAGTGCCATCCATGCATTAAGTGTTCAACAAATGTTTACTGAAAAAAGGGAATGAATGAATGACTGAATGAATGAAGGATGGAAGAGGCCATAGTTTGGACTCCAGTGCCCTGCAATGTCTCAGGTACTTCCTAGCCATTCCCTTTTTGAATCTTCACAGTAATCCTGAGCAATATGTAAATATTATCTCCATTTAGTGATGAGGAAGCTGAGGCTCAGAGAGGCAAAGGAACTTGCTCAAAGTTGCACAGCTAGAAAGTGGCGGAGCTGACATTCCAAGTCTGTGTGCCCCTCAAGCCTGCGCTCATCTCACCTGCTCAGAGCACCTCCGAGTGCGCACGCACTCTGAGACTGATCTGCCTGGACTTCCCATGCCTACCTCCACATCCGTCAGCAGGGGACGCCCCAAGAGAGTCTGGGGCGACTGCAGTGTTCTCCTCACTTGGGGGTCCCCCTCCCCTCCTCAGGCTAAATGAAAGCATCCTTGTTTCTGCTTCACCACCTCTCTCTTGGATCCTCATAGGCAGTTGCCAGGCGCTGTCTAGTGGGTGGTTTGGAGCCTAATTCCTGGAGCCAGACTACCTGGGTCAGATCCCAGCTCTGCTATCTACCAGCTGTGTGACCTTGGGCAACTTACTTAACCTCTCTGTGCCAAGATTCTCATCTTTAAAATGAAGATATTGACAGTACCTACCTTACCGTGTTGCAAAGCCCTTTGGAGCAGTGACTGGCTCACGGTAAACACTCTGAGTGTGTTTGCCACTGTTATTATCCACATCAGCTTCCTCCGCTGAGATGCAAGCCTTGAGGGTCTGCCTTCTCCCTTTTCTTTCGGAGAAGAGCAGTCTCTGATTTTTTCTGAGTGTCCTTGTCAGACCCCCCCCCCCCCACCCTCTCTAGGCCTCCTGTGGAAGATAAGGAAGCCAAATTGGGCAGGGAGAATAGCTCCAAGGAAAGCCAAATCAAAGTGACTTTTGTGGTGACAAATGCTTAATAATAACTTTACAAATCCAGCTGAATTACTATGAATACCAATCCTCTTTTTTTTTTTTTTTTTTTGTATGGATACTGCTCCTGTCTCCCAGAGAACACCCAACTACAACCCTGAAATCCACCCCAAAGAACCATTACTTGGAAAACAAGCTAAAAATAGCTGCCAAGGGAGCAGCGCTAGCTCAGAAGCCGTTCTTCGGAGCTGGGGGCGCCCAAGGAGCCTCTTGGTGATGGATTCCAGTTTTCAAATCTGGAGCTGCTTTGGGAGGTGGTCCCGGCCCCCTGCCCCACAGTCCAGGCCCCTAGGTCGTCTTTGGGATGCCCCCTGGGCGTCCGGCCTTGGCTTGGGTTGTCTTTGGGTGGCCCGAGGAGCGCTGTGGCAGGTTGGGCCTCACTCCTGGTCCCACTGCCCTGTGGGACCTGGGCTCCCTCTCCCACCTCGAGGGCCAGGACCCCTGAGCTGGCCAGGCTGCCTCGCTGCCCCACCCCGAGAGTCGACCTGGCCCGGAGGCCCCCGCCCTCCACTGAGGATCTCTGTGTGCCGGACACTCTGCAGCGTGCTTCACATCCGTAGCCTCGCCACTTTCTCCTCAAGGCAGGTCCCATGTTCCGGGTAAAGAAAGGAAGCTCAGAGAGGCTGAGTCGCTGGTTCAAGGACACATGGGAAGGAAAGCATAAAATTGGAATTAGAACTCAGGTCAGGTCTGCCTGATGCCAAAGATCACAGATGTTCCTTCGGGAAGCCCTGGACGGAGGGGTTCTCCTTCCCCAGGACCCACAAGGTGGGGATGCAAGGGGATGCTCCATAGGTGGCAGAGACCATGTTTGCCCTTTAGGTGGAGTTTTCGAGGCAAGCTCTTTGTCTCCACCATCAGGCGGGCGCTGTGTCTCCCCTTTAAGCCGGAGGGGTTGCCCAAGCAGGGCCTGTGTCTCTCACACTGGGCTTTGCACAAGGTGGGGTAAGTCTCCCCCACCAGAAAGGGGGATCCAGGGGAGGACTCCGCGCTCAGTCTGGGACTTCCCTAGAGCAAGACTGTCTCCCTTTACTCTGCAAGATGCCCCGTGGCAAGGGCCCTCTCTCCCCTCTCAGACTGCGGGCTGCCTCATGGAAGGGCCGAAGCTGCCCCATTAGGCCAGGGTCCCCCACCAGGGGCCTGCCCTCCTCAAACCGAGTCCCGTCAGCCCCTGTCCTCGGTCTCCCTTTCTGCCTGCTCGCCTCTTCCCTGGGACTCCAGAGTTCCCAGCTGGCCAGTGACAGCCCGACCGATGGGAAGGGCAGAGGCGTAAACAGGGGGCTCCCCTCTGCGGGGACAGGGCTGTTTTTCTCCTCCCGTGGAGATGAATGCTCGTCCCTGGGAAGGCTGATGGCTTTTCTTCCTGAGAGGGCCGCAGTTCCTCTTGATGGAAACGTGTCCCTGTGGTGATGAGGCCGGCTCCGGGGATGGGGGGCTTCTGGTCCCCCCTGCCTGGCCTCTAGGCTCCGTCCGTCTGGGGAAGATAGATGACGTTATTCCAAGCCGAGATGATGCAACCAAGGTCAGAGTGAAGTGTTTAATTGGAATGTCAGGGGCCGGGGCCTGGCTCTCCTGGGAAGATTGATTCGTGAGCGGGGCTTGTCACAGGCACGGCCACGGCGGGAGGAGGGGGTGCGGGAGAGTCTGTGAGTGACCCTGGGGAGGCCTGGGGGGGGGGGTGAGGCTGCCAGCCCTGTCCACTTCTGCATTAGGGCACTCGATGGGCTTCTGCATCTGTCAGTGGCAATACCTCCTATAAAGGGGAAACTGAGGCACGAGGAGAGAGAATGACATGACGGGAGGCATTATTGGGATGAGGATGCTAGAGTTCCAAACCTCAGCCTTCGATTCTTGCTGACAGTTCCGTTTCCCACCTGCTCTGATCTCTTCTGGTCCCCTGACTGGTACTGACCCCTCCGTGTGCTGCCAGGAGGGGTGTGGAAGAGGGCATAGTGGTCCTATGACACAGAGAGGACACGGCCCATCCTACAGCCTCCCCTCACCCCTCTGCCTTCAGCCTGCTGAGGACTGGCAGGGTGGCAACGGAGTATAGAAGCCACTGTCCGTCATCTGTGCTGGACAGGAAACTCTGCTCCGTCTCCAGAGATGAGGAGGTCACCCGCATGTGGAGGGCACTGAGGCGGAGAGCTGGGTTTGGTACCACCCCATGAGCAACACTCTTACATCCCACAGGGGTCCTGTCCCAGGAGTCCAGGAGGAGCTGAGGGTGGGCAGCAGGCAGGGCCCTGTCCATCCTGCCCCCCGTCTTAGAAAGCTGACTGCAGGCAGTGCTGAATGGAAGGAAGCCAAGGCAGGGAACGTGAGGTGTTCCTGGGTATAAATAGCTACGGTGAATGCGCTCACTCTCCTTGCCTGGGCGTAGGAGTGAGTCAGGCAAAGAACAGGCCGGGGAGGTGGCTGGGGAAGGGGAGCTGAGGCTGCAGAGGGAGAGGTGACACACTGGCTCGGGATAGAGTGGCATTTGCAGGGGAAGTGCTGGAGGAGATGGGAAGGCTGAAGGCCTGGAGCCTGGATCTGTGGTTTGGGGTATCTTGAAGGGGAAGGTGGGATTGGAGGCATAGGCTGGCAGGGGACAGGGAGAAGTCCTGGGGTACGAGGTGGAGGGGGGTTTCTGTCTCCAAAGCATAGCCACTGTTTTACATCTTAGCCTCAGAAGCGTGGGCCCTGGGCATTAGATTCTGTTACTATGAACATGATCACCGTCATCACCATTGTGACCACCATGGTCACATTCATCACAACTCTCATCACCACCAACATCATCATCACCACCAACATCATCATCACCATCATCACTATCATCACCATCACCACCATCACCGTCATCACCATCAGCACCACCATCATCACTTTCATTACCATCATCATCACCACCATCACCATCATCACCACCATGACCATCATCATTATCATTTTCATTACCATCATCATCATCACTACTCACCACCACCACCATCAGCAGCAGCGCCACCACCGTCATCATCAGGGTCATCATTATCATCAGTCCTCAGTCATTGTCCTTGTCCTACCCTCCATTCCTGCCAGATACTGTATAATTTATTGCAAAACACTTCCATATCCTTCCTCTAATAAGAAATTAATCGGAGGCTTGTGAAGCAGGCAGGGTTGCTCTGATTACCTTCATTTCACAGCAGAGAAAGCTGAGGCTCAGCGATGGTAAGTGACACGCCCAAGGTTAAGCAACATGCTCATGGACAAGCTGTTGCTAAAACTGAGTTCTCGTCCACTGGCCAAAAGCTCCTCCTGTTCCCCTTGCTGCTGTGGGATCAGCGTTGCCCTGTCTCTGGCTCCTCCTCCTCCTCCTTGGCATCGGCATGAACTGGGGAGGCAGCCTCTAGCTTTGATAAAACAAGGGACACTTTCGCTCTAGTAATATGAGACAGGTGCATGCCTAGGGTCACCCCCCTTCCCCTTGTTGGGCTCCAACCTCATTTCCACAACTCCGTTTTGGGCCTGATGAATTCTAAGGGCTCTTTCTACCCTGCTAGTCTGTGATGGTGCCACAGAAAAAGTCATAGAAACAGAGAAAGAGATAGAAAAAGACAGTGTGATGGAGACATGGACACATGTAGACCAAGACAGAGACTCAAAGAGACCTCGGAAGACCTAGCTGAAAGACTCATTAAGATCCAGGAAGATAGAGAAACAGAGACAGGCAGGAAGAAGGGGCGGGACCAAGAACATATCAGAGGAGATCGAGTAGGCCAAAGCCCAGGAGGAGAAGTGGGATGAAGCGGCTGCTGCTCCGTGTGGTGGTCTCTACGCAGGGCCCCCGCCCTGTTTCAGAGTGAGGTCCGCCTCCAGAGGGGACGGCCAGCACAGCCTCAAGGTGCCGCTGAAGGGGCACGGCTGTGTCGGCAGGTCCCAGGTGTCCATGTGTGTGTGCGCGTCTCTGTGGGTTGAGTTATGGATTTCTGGATGCTCTTGCTTGGACACCAGGAAGGAGGCTGGGACTCCCTTCTTGGCTCGCTAGCTTCTTAGAGCCCAGCCCCCGTGGCGGCAAGCTTGCTGATCTGGCTTCCTCTGGCCTTGTCCCAGGAAGTCCAGAAAAATGGGATGTGGCAGCAATGGGGTTACAGCTTTAGGTTGTGTTCATAGGGGAATGGGGGGGAGCCTGTGGGGCTCCCCCGTCCCCTGCAGAGAATTGGGGGTGGCTGCTTCCGTCCTGCAAGGCTCCCTTGTCAGCCACAGAGGCTCTGCAACACTGGAGCGGAGGTTGGGCTCAAACTCAGCTTGGGGACCACTCAGCTCAACTGACCTTGAGCAAGACTCTTGCTCCTTATGTACGTAAAGAGGTGGGAATGGTGAACTCTGCCTTCTGACAGTCTGGGAAACAGACCTCTTTTGGGACTAGCTCCTATCAGTGTACTCCATGCCCCAAATCCCCTGCTTTCTGGGCAGACAGGCCAGGACTGCCCCCCGCTGGGTGTTCCAGCAGGCCCTAGCCAGCCAAGCACTTGGGGTGGGGGGGCCATCACTCATATCTTCCCATCATCTGTTTGGTTCACGAATCCAGCATCGTCACTTCCCTCTTTAGAACCCGTCTGTGGTTTCCCGTTGCCCTCAGAACCAAGTCCAATTGCTCCCACCAAGACCCCATGGAACGGCTGCAGCGCTGGACCTGAGCGTGGCCGGGCTGCTCACAAACCCTTCCTGCAGCCCACATCAACCTCGACTCTGCAAAGCTCCCACTGAAGGGGCAGCTGTAGGCCCTCCTAGGTTTCAGCTGCCTGGACCTGGAGTGACCTAACTCAAGGGCAAGCAACCCAAGGCTGCAGGGGGCTGGAGTGCATGAGAGAACCCAGGAAAATGAGGTCAGGGCCTTAAGGGGTCATGGCGAGCACAAGCTAAGAGGCGGCATGTACCAGGAGGAGGCGGGAGACAGGGTGGGAGGCGTGGCTGGACCTGAGCTCTGCTGGGGGGTCCCCAGAGATCTCTATCTCCCAGGGGAGATGACCTGTCTCACGTGTCTCCTCCCAGTACCACCCCCATGCGTGGAGGGAGGACCCGGGAAGGCAACACCGAAACACGCGTCTCCTGCTTACCCCCATCTGCCCTGCCCTGCCTTTCCTCCAGTTTTGCACAGAGGACGGTGCCCTCTGAAAGCCTCAGGCTGCTTAACTGCTTTGTAAGCCCTGTGCTTTGCCTGGAATGCCCCCTCAGCTGTTCCCGGAACACACATCCCTCAGGTGCCTCCTCTGGGCAGCTTTCCTCACCACACCCTTCCTCACTTGCAGGGCCCATCACTCTCTCCTCTGCCCCATGTGCCCCGGCAACTACCCTGCGGTACTCTGTCACTGTCAGTCTCCCCCTCCATTCTGTGAACTCCCCCGGGGCTGAGACTGTGTCTCGTGTCTCATTTCTCAGCATCCTCAGCTCCTGGCTCAGGGCCTGGCATGCAGGCAGCATTAGAGTTGTGTTGAACAAATGAATGACTTCGAAAGTTCCTGCCTTAACGTCGGGAATGTGGGAGGAAGACAAGGTTGGGGTGGGCTGGGGAGAGATGAATGAGGTTTGGCAGGCTGAATTGCGGCTGTCTGGATTTGGACATGGAAGTGCCCAGGACAAAAGGCGCATATGGGCGTGGAGGTAGGGGGCAGGTCTGGACGGGAGAGACTCAGGACATGCACATTGATGGGTGGTATCTGGTGCTATGGGGCACATGCAGGTGCTCTCGAAGAAAGAATAGTCAGAGAAGATAAGGAAGCTGAGCAAGGACGGGCTTGAGGAGGACAGACTTCCCCCTCCCCCAGCTACCTGAGCCGGGGGCTGCCCACCAGTCCTCCTGGGCCAGAGGCAGCCGTATTTTGTGGAGGAGGAGATGCTCAGGATGAGGCATCCACAGCTCTTGGAACATCTCTTTCTCACCCTCCCGTCCCTAGGTGTCAGCGGATGACTGCTTTCCTCGTTAATCAGCACACAGATGAGCCACCGAGATTTTCTTTGGATCATCCTCTGCCAGATAGACAGCATCCGCCTCTCCTTCCATGGGGCAGCACCACTGCGGGGGGACGGGTCAGTCCCGCTACAAGGCCTGACGGGGCTGCGAAAACCCAATGACAGCAGGAGACAGACAGAGCGGGATGGGCTGAGAAGGAGGCAAGGCCAGGCTCGGAGGCTGGGGCCAGGGTGGGGGATGGGTCTCTTAAGTGCCTTAGCCCTTGGCAGAAACAGCTGCAGTGCCGTCTCTGTGCCAGGTGTGGTGGCAGGAATGACCCGGGTGCTATCCCCACGACATCCTTTCTGGCAGGGAGTTTGCCCTGTTTTACAGGTGAGGAAACTGAGGCACAGAGAGGATATGACTGTCCCACAGTCACACAGTGTTAAGTTGCGGAGCCAGTGTTCAAATCCAGGCCTCTGGGACTCTCCAGTCCATATCCTTCCGGAAAGCCACACGAGGAGGGACTGGGTGTGCTTGCCACAGAGTCTGGATCTGAGGAGCTGGGGCTGCGGGGCGTGGTCCCTGATGCCATCACGGCTGCCGTGTCTTTCCTCCTTGTGGTCGTCATTAGTACTGCTTTCCGGTTATTTCCAGCTGGCCCCGCCTATCCTTTCCTATGTGATAGGATTGTACTGCTTGGTCCCCTCGAGTGGGGACGTGTGAGCAGACACCTATCTCTTCCAGGCCAAGCACTTAATTGTCAATATGAGTCCCTCTAGGGTCAGGTGTCTGGTAACACGTCAGCCACTCCATCCATCTGGAGCCTCATGAGGACTGGGAGCAGAGCGCCCTGCTGACCGGGGAGGGACAGCAGTGCAGCAAGAAATAATGTGGTTTCCAGCCACTGAGATTTGGGGCTTATTTGTTACCACAGTGTAAAGTAGCCGATCCCAACTAGGACGTCCCTGTTCCTCATTGCTGGGAAAAGGCACGGAGGCCAGTTTGCTTCAAGGCTCTGCTCCTGCTGACCCCCGGACCTTCAGTCTCTGAGCACTTCCTCGGAAGGATCCCAGGGTGGCTTTTGGTCGCCACCAAAGCTAAGCTGGGATCCTGATGCTGTGCTGAGTGCAGAATCTGACAGCCAAGGTTCCAGAGCTTCCCAGCTCCCTGACGCTGCCATCGACGTCTGTAGATAGCTCCATGGTTTACAAAGACTGCTCACGCTCATGAATATGCCTGAGCTCTCTGAGGCACAGTCATTCCTGTTTCACAGATGGGCAGACTGGGGGCCAGAGAGGTTAAGGAACCTGGCCAGGCCATGGGCTATCTGAGTCACAGACCTAGGAGCGGAATCCAGGTTCTTGGCTCCAGTCCCCCAGGGGTTTCCCACACCTTGGACCAGGAAGAAAGCCTAGATTCCTAGGAAAGAATGCAAACCAGAGAAGAGGCCTTGAGAGTCAGTGGGAACAGCCCCTGCTGATGGGGAGAAGCTCCAACATCACTCCAGGTCCTGGAGTTGGTGAGGGGGGCGCTGGGGAGTAAGCGGACCAAGATACCAAGATGGCGGGCACGGCCTACGCAACTCTGCGATGACCCTGGAGCTGACCTCCTGCTTTACCCTTACTCTGTAACTTTTTGTGTCTCAAAAAGGCAGAATGAAAGCGCTCAGAACAATGCCTGTCTCTTGTAAGCACAAAATAAGTATCTGCTCTTCTATCATCGTGGTCGTCGTCACCACCGTCATCATCGTCCCCACCACCACCATCTTTACCATCGCCCTTAGGACTTTGGACGAGTTACTTCCACGCTCTGGGCCTTAAACTCCTTACTCAGGAGATGGGGACCGTGACCCTATGGAAGCCCTGTGATAATTATAGATGCAGCTTACTTACTAGGTGTTTACCATGTGCTGGGTACCGTTCTAAGTTCACAATCTCATTTCCTCTTACGCATCCCTCTCCAATCAGCTTGTGAACAGCAGAGCTGACGTTCAGACAGAGTCTGACTCCAGGCAGTCTTCAACCACAAACCTATGAACTTTGTGCTGATGGTATGGAGCCTCCGGTGCCAGGAGCGTGTGTGCCAGGAGCGTGTGTGCCAGGAGCGTGTGGTGCTGCCGGTGTGTCCAGGCCTTGGATAAATAAACTGTGTTTGTGATGACGTGCGAGCTATGTGAGTCCATGAGTGTGAAATACCTGTGTGTGTGCATGCACTTGAGTGTGTAAGTGACAAGCTATTTAAAGTATGGCCTGGTCCCTGTGAGAGATCCTGTCAGTGTTCTGTGTATGTGGTCCCCTGTGAGATTGTTTAACCTGTGATTGTTGGTCTCTGTGTGTCTAAGTGTGAGTCGTATGTACATTTGTGGGTGTGATGCCTTGTGAACCCTGTGTGTGTATGTGTTATTGTGTGAGCCATATGGGCCACTGTGGATGTATTTGTAATGATATGTGAGCTATGTGATGTGGCATATGTGATACAGTGTGGCTGGTGTGTGTGTACGTGTGTGTGTGTGTCTGTATGCATATGCGTGTGTGTAAGCTGGCATGCAGGGCACTATCTGTATTTGTCTGGATGTGAGTGGATGGTGTGTATCTGGGAGCCACGGGTGTGTGTTCACACGTGCATCTGTGTGAGAACAAATAAGCTCGGTGTGTATGTGTATGTCTAATTCTATCCCCTTATGTAGGGTGTTGCTGCAAGTGGGCGTGTGTGCCAGTGGGCTGAGTGCCCTGTGTACGTCTCTGAGAGCCAGAAGGCCGGTGCCGCGTGGGCTGGGGAGCTGTGAGTTAGAGGGTTTAAACAAGGTTCCTGGCTGGCCTGGGTCCAGCTCTCCCCTCCCAGCCTCTGCAAACACTGCCTAGCAGACGGGCTGAGTTTTTATACAAGTGGAAACAGCCCTCTAAATATTTACCCGCCAGCCTGGTGGAATGGCCTGCTTCCCTTTCCTGCCTTCCCTCCGCAAGCAGAGCCCCAAGTGGCAGCTCAGCTCTCCTGCCACTCCACCCCTCCCTTAGCCCAAGGCCTCTGCGGCCTCTCAGGGGACAAAGAGGAGGGAAACAGGGAGCCTGAAAGCCACTCAGCTCTAATCCGGGGTTGCACTATTTGCATATCCCTCATACCTGCCTTCACACCCACTCAAAATAACAGCCATACTCTTACATACTCGTGGCACTCACATTCCTGCTCACCTCACTCTTATGCTCAGGCCCCTCTGAGCTCCGAGTCTCGCCCCTTGGCACTCACTCCCACCTCCCTTCATACATCTGCCCTTCGTCCTCACTCTCCTTCTATCCTCACTCTGCTCTCAGCCCCGCCCATTCCCAGCTGTTCAGGCTCCTCCTCTTCCACCCTATGCAGTTCCAGAAGTTTTCTGCCTTACTGCCTATCCTCCTCCCGCCCTGCTCACCTGGATGGAGGACCCTGTGGACAGTCCCACTTCCTCAGGGCCAGGACGTCCCGGCAGGGCCAATGCAAAACTCTGTCCATGGTCCTGAACCATCGTCCTTCCAGGACACTTTCCCCCTCCATCTTGACACATTGATGGGAACTCTCACCCAAAAGTTTTCAGGAATTCTGAACTGGCTGAAACAGTCAGTAGTAGGAGAGATAAGATTGCATATGTATTTGTCTGAGAGAGACAAAGAGATAAAGGGAGACAAAGACGGACATAGAAGAAAAGGATGGAGGAATGGAGAGGGACACAGACACACACACACACATAGAGGGAGGGAGGGAGAGGGAGAGAGAGAGAGAGGGAGAGAAAGGCAGCTAGGAGAAGCCACTGGAAAGTCAGAAATGCTTAAGGCAGAGAGATTTCGAGAGAGGAAAAGAACGGCTTTTGTTTTGACACCACTTTCAAATAATCCTACTTACTGAGGAGGCATATTATTTTCCTCCGGGAAGCTGGGGGAGTACATACCCCCTGGTCCTGTCTGCTGGAACAACAACCAATTAAGGGCAGCCCTCAGATGGTGCAACTCCCTACCGGGGCTGAGAGTCATCTAAAAGGAGAGGCTGGTGTGATCTTGTGCCTGGATTTAGCCTCTGGGATGGGGAACCCGGTGCCCTCCTTAACCCAGGGCTGGCATCCTGGCAGGTCACTGTCTTCACGTGCCATCCAGATCAACTAATCCCTCACCTCCCCCACCTGCGCTGGCTGAACAGGATTTTCAAGGTCAGACACCATCTGGAGGAAACAGCTGGAAGGAGGTAGACCCTCTGCTTCCTGCCTGACCGTGCTGGACATCAAGGTGTGTCACCTGGACCATATTCCTCCCTGATTCCAACTGTGCTGGTTTCTCCCACACTTGCAGGTGGTTCCCACGCATCACTTTCCTCCTGCCTGGATTCTTGGGCATCTTCCGTGTGCTGGGCACTCTGCAAGGCATGGTGGTCACATGTAAGCCTCACAGTCACTTTGGAAGGTGGTTACCCTCCTTTTACAGAGGAGACAGAGAGGTTAAGCAACTTGCCCAACGTCCCACAGCTAGTAAATGGCTGAGCTAAGAGTCTGGCATTATCTTTGAATAGGGTCTCTTCGAGGGCTGGATGTGTCACATCTTCCACTGGCAGCTCTCCAAGGGCGGCACTGTGTGGTTGTGAGACAGACTTAGATGTCCTGGAGGTGACTCTCGGGTTTCCACGTATTCTGGCGGCATTCAGCTGGGGCCCTCTCAGCCTGGCAGCCCCTTCTTGAGTCCTTGGCAGGAGTATCAGGGCAGGTCAGGGGAGGGAGGTGGCAGCCGCAGCCCAGTCTGGGCAGCCTGAGTGGGTTCAGCCAACCTCAAAATGCCATAGCCTCTGGCTGCAGGCGCGGGTGCCCCTGCCCACAGCGGCAGAGCCCGCCTGGCAGGGCGGGAGCCCAGCTAATGGCCGTGTTTATAGCTCAAAGCATTATTAGCTCTTAGGAGCGCTCAGCCCTCGTTTGTTGTCAACAGCTGGGCTTATTGATTGAGTGACTTGATGTTTTTGCTTATTAAGTGCCCGGAGTGTCGGCAGATTTGGGCCAGCCCTGGCTGGGGGAGGACACCGAGAGCAGGGGGGAGGCAGTCTGTCTGTGGGCACGCTCCCGCCTCGCTCATTTGTCCCGGCACATGTGATGGGTGGCAGACGCGTGTGCATGCTCCTGCCTGCTGGTGTTTCTGAGTGCAGCTTGAGGAGAAGGAGCCTTGGTCTCCGTGCCTGGCAATCACAGAGCTGCCCCAGGGGACGCTGGCGTTTGGATTCTGAAGGCTTTGAATCCTGGCCTTATCTTCCTGAGCTGTGAGCTTGGGCAAATCCCTTACCGTCTCTGAGCCTTGGCTTCCTTATCTGGAAAATGGGGATTAAAATAATACCAGCTCTGCCTGCCTCTGAGACGGAGAAGTAATGAGGAATGGCAGTTTGTAAACTGTAAAGTGCCTCACATATGCGAATGAGTGTAACTCTTATGACTATTGTGAGCCGAGCAGTGATGCCGTAATTAGGTTTATGCTTAGGAGACAGGTTGGTGGAATGGAAAATGAACAAGAAGGGGCGCCCTAGGGAGGCTGTTGGGAACCCCAGCTCCGAGGGACCTGAATCAGCCTTTGCTGCTCATATTTTAGGAGACCACTGAAACTGGGCACCAGGAAACCTGGGTTCCAGGTCTGACACTGGCATCAAGGTGCTGTGCAGCCTCAGGAAAGTTGCTTTCCTTCTCTGGGCTTTTCCCTTTACTTATCAAAAGAGAGGCTCTAAGCTCAATGGTCTCTAAGGCCCTTTTCAGCTCTGCCTTTCTGTGCAAATAGGAGCCATTGAGTCTTTTCCATTCATGTGTGTGGCCACTGGTAGGATTCATGGCTCTCCTGTGTTCAAAATCTCCTGTAGAGGTTTCACTGTGCATGTCTACAGGGTTCAAACGCCCCCGAGCCAGCAAGTAAACAGGCCTCGGCTCGCCCCAAGGCCTGCACGTGTATGTGCCAGCCCATTCGCTCTTTGTTAAGGCAGAGGGGCTGGGCAACCAGCTGTCTCCCTGGACTCTGGCAGCTAATGGGGAAAGCCCACTTTAATAGCTGATAACAAGATGGGTCCATTAAAAGCACAAATTAACTGCAAACCCAAAGATGACTCTGCTCTGCTGGTGGAGGGCTGTGGAACGCTGGCTCCGTTTGTTGAGTGAGTACGTGCTCCCCGCCTCCTGCTTCTGCAGGCGTGGCCGCCATCAGGGCCAGCCTGCCCACCTCGCCGCCCCCTCTCCTCCTAGGAAAGTGCTTCCGGTCGCTGCTTGAAGCTGGCACACAACTCCTCCCAGAAAACCTCCTGTCCTTCCATCCCCCGCTGCAGGAAGCCCAGCCCCGCTTCCTCCTTGCTCTGAGCACCCCGAAGCTGGCCTCCACAGACTCTCATTCCAGCTCTGTGTGTTCTCCCCCTCAGAGAGATTCTGCTCTGTGAGCGCACCCCCTTTCCGTTGATCACTTGGTTGTTCATCCGTCCATTCCCTCACACATTTAACCAACATGTCTTGAAGACCTACTGTGTGCCAGATGGTGCGCCAGCCCCGTCTCCGCCCTGGAAGAAGGGGAAGCTGAGAGGTGCGCCCCTCGCCCCTCGTGCTGTGCAGAGGCCCTGCATGGGGGGAGGGCAACAGAGCGGGCAGTGACAGGTCCTCCTCGGGGAAGTGGCATATGAGCAGCATCTGGAAGCACCTGGAGTTTTTCCAGTGGTGAAGGAGGCCTCTGTGCAGAGGGACCAGCATAAGCGTGACAAGTACAGCTATTCACGGATAGGACCTGGCGGGAGGGCCTTGCACACAGTAGATGCTCAATTAATGTTTATGGGAAAATGAAATGTTTATAAAGTGTCCATGATGGGCCAGCATTTGCAGGGGCTGGAATGGCAGCCTCAGTTTGTTCATCTGTGAAATGGGAAGAATACTGTTGCTCACCTCACCAGGAGAGAGGATAACAGGCTCGCGATGTGCGTGGCACAGTGCCTGGCATGTGGCGTTGTTAGGAGGGAGCCTGGACCGCTACCTTCTCCCACCTGCGGAAGGCTGGTCCTCCCTCCCAGAGTAGGAGGGAAATCAATCTGTCTGAGGCAAGAAGGCTATGCTGGGTGGGCAGAGGATGGGATTTTGCTGCCATGCCCTAGGCTTGCTAGGATGCCAGAGGGAATACTGGGCACCACGGGCTCTGCCTTTGAAGGCCAAATGGAAGCAGGGTAACTGAGAAAAAGGAGGGCAAAAATCCGTTTTGTTGATGCTTGGGTTTGGGACTCATCCTATCCTCCTAAATCCATAAGGACATTTTCTATGTGGTTTGATACAGGGGCAACGTGAGGCAGGAGAGTGAGGGGCGCAGACTCCTCCACGGCTCCCATCTGCCCCCAGAACAGAGTCCACATCCTTAGGGGAGCATTTGAGGCCCTTCATAACTGGCCCCCTACTCTCGTCTTTAGTCTCTGCCCCCAACAGCTTCCACCCCAGACACACCAGGCTGTGAGTCTCTTCTTGCAATGAAGAAGACGGTTCCAGACCTCTGTGCCTTTGCACGCACTGTTTCCCCTGCCTGGAATGCCCTTTCTAGAATCTCATTGCAGAAAATCCTCGCTCATTCCTCAGACCACTGCCAAATGTGCTCTGCCTGGGGAAGTTTCCACCACATCTCCTTGGGGAGGATTAAGCCCTGCCTCCCCGGTTCTTGTGCATTTCCTCAGTTGTAAGATGCCATCGATTGCGAGAGGCATCATCGATTCGATAATAGCTTTGGGGGGAAAGAAACCCTGCTTTAAATGTACATATCCACAGTTCAGAAATGTGCAAAAGTTTCTGAGACGTGCCTTCTAGAAACAGGGCAATGCAATAGATTCTTCTATCCTGGCACAAGGGCCACAAGGATTGACTTCATTCATTCATTCAATCAATCAGTCAATTGATGTTTATGGAGCTCTGTTCTGGGCACTGAGATGGGACAGTGAGCAAAACCAAGCCTCCTACCTCATGGAGCTTGTATTCCACTGGGAGAAACAAATAGTAAAGAAGTAAACAGCTCATCTAAATAAATTGAAAGGAAGGTCATGGCAAGAGCTCTGAAGAAATATGAGGCAGGGCAGGAGGACGGAGAGGGACCGGCGACTGTTCTCTTAGCTAGGGTGACAGGGCAGTGCTGTGAGGAGGGACGTCTGTGCAGAGACTTGAATGAAGGGGGGGGCGTACCCCGCAGGTACCTGGGGAGGAGCATCAGGGCAGAGGTGCGCAGGTGAGGAGGCCTGGCTGTGGGGCTGTTCTTGCACTTTTGCAGAAAAGGTGGGGCGCGTGGGGAGGGAGGCACGAGCGAGGGGCCGTGCTGCACATGTGGTCATTGTGGTGGCACGGCCTGAGCCAGGCGAGGTTTGGGCTTTTTATTCTAAGCATGGTGGGAAACACAATCTGTTTGCTGGTAGGACCCTTGTTCAGCTCAGGCCCATCGGATTGTAAATTCTCTGAGGGCACAAAGCCCAGCCCTTAGCCTAGTGCCCAGTACATGATAGAGGATTGCTGAGTGAATATTGGACGGCCTGAGAACAGTCTCTTCCCTGGGGTGATAGGCCTGGGTGGGATCTCAGGGTCCTGGAGGGAGTGTGGGTGAGGCCTGAGGCACCAAGGGGGCCCTGGCAGGAAGGACCCACCTGCTCCCAGAGCCAGTGAAGAGGTGGTCAGTTCCCCCTCAGCGGCCTCTGTCTCAGTCATCACTGCATCCCCATGGTGTGTAGAGGCACATCTGGGATGGGGCGGGCACACATCCAATGTTTGTTAAAGGAGTAACAGTGAAAATACGGAACTGTGACCTGGCTGTGCTTTACAGCTCAAAAAACCTTTCACATGTGTGCTCTTATTCAATTCATACCTCCAACCCATCTGGTTCTCTCTCTCTCTCTCTTTTTTGCTGAAGAAGATTGGCCCTGAGCTAACACCTGTACCAATATTCCTCTATTTTGTATGTGGGTCACTGCCACAGCCTGGCCACTGATGAGTGGTGCAGGTCCGTGCCACGGAACTGAACCCGAGCTGCTGAAGTGGAGTGTACCGAACTTCAGGGGGCCACAGGGCTGGCCTCTGCTTCTCTTTTTATGATTGAGGAAATTGAGGCTCGGAGGGTGTCTCAAAGTTATACAGCAATTGGAACAGTCACTGTAAAATGTCTTTGACTCTATTCCCAGGTCCACCACCAACTTGCTGGGTGACCCTGGGCAAGTCACCACCTTCCCCAGTCATTTTTCAAGGCCATCAAATGAAGGGGTTGATCTGGATGTTTCTTGAAGGCCTGCTCCAGCTTGGACACGATAGGATTCACGACTTTGCCTTCTACGGGAGGCACGTGGGCAAGTCACTGCGGTCGGCTGGCCCTAAGGCAGACACGTGGAAGTACGTCCTCCTTGAGAAGTTGCGGGCACTGGGGCAAGGGGCCCCGAGATTCTGGAATTTGCCTCTGCTTCAGCCACAGAGGCCAGTGTGACGTGTCCCCCAGGGCGGCGGCCTTGTGTTGTGGGCTCTCTTGCTCTGAGCAGCTCAGAGGTGCCCACCCTTCTTCCCGTCAGAGGCTGCAGGCGCCGGGGCAGGTGGCTACTTCTTCCCCGAGGGACTTTTGCGGCAGACCCCGTCTCTCTGCCAGGTGTGCCGTGGCTTCCGTCCTCAGCACGGCTGTCTGTCCACTGCCCAAGACTCCCGGGGGTCAGCCCTCAGCCCCACTCCCACATTCAGTTGCCAAGGCCTTCTGCTCACCCTCCTTGACCCTTCTCAGCGGATGTGCCCGGGTCCCTCCATCTCCCCACTCCTGACTGGTCCAGGCCCTCCCTCTCCCCAGCCAGGATCGCTATGGCAGCCTCTAACGGCTTGCTGGCCCCAGGCTCCCTCCCTCTGGTCCATTCTCCATGCTGCAGCCAGAGTCATCTCTCAAGGCCACAATTCTGGTCATGGCACCCCCGGGCTGGAAACCCTGCGGTAACTTCCCTTTGCCCTCAGGGTCAAGCCCAGACTCTTGAGCACGCTCTCACAGCTTCACCATCTGGCCCCTCAACCCCCTTCCCAGCGCCTCGCCTTCCAGCCCTGACTCTGTTCTCCCATCTCCCTGAGCCTTCCTCAGCTCTCTGAACACGCTGTGTCCTCTCTTGCTTCCTCGCCTTTGCACATGCTGTTCCTTTTGTCCGGAGCACTGTTCTCAGGTCAGTATCACACCCAACCCCACCCCCCGACCCCTAACACTTAATCATCATTCAGGACTCTTCTTCAGGAAACCTCCTCCTGGAAGCCCTTGTTAATCCTGCCCTTCACCCTGTCTCTCGCCGTACGCATCGTGCAGACTGGAATCATCCATCAGCTTCTCTGTCCCCTTGGTGGTGAGCTCCTAGACACCAGGGGTCTGCTCATCTCTATCCCCAGAGGTGGCAGTGCTTAGCAGGTATTTGAGGGGGAAAACCCCGAGTGAATGAATAAATGGATGTGGGCGCGTTCATTCGTATTCATTCCTCTATCTGTTTATTCAACAAATATTTGCTGACGACCTATTAGATGCCAGAGGCTGGGGATAAAGAACAGGACTGGGCGAGTGAGGTCCCTGCCCCGTGGACCGGGTGCCCGCAGGCAGGGGAAGGACAGCTCCCTGTTCACGGATCTGAGGTTGGGAACTTAGATAAGTCCCTGCTGGGACCATCACTGAAATCCTTTTGTAAGAAAATAGGACATGTGCCAGGGCTGGGGAGGACGCTGGGGCCAGGCCAGGCCCTGCGCCGCCTCTCGCCCCTCCCGAGGGCACCCTAGCCTCCAGGAATGCTTGTTCCCCCTCTCCTGGCCCCACCCTTCCTCTGTCCCCCTCCTCCCGCCCCTCACCCCCACCCCTCAGCCCTCCCGTTTCCAACCAGGCGGTTCAACTTAGGCCTCCCGGTTGGGCTTTTAATTTGGATTTATTGTCGGCCGTGATTGTATGTTAAACAAACTCCAGGCGATTATTAAAAACACGATTATCACGGTTTATTGTCTCGCTGGGTCCTCGGTGGGTGTTCTGGTGCTGAGAGCCAGCCAAGCCTCTCTGATGAGGTGTTCGAGCCACTCTGGGGGGTCCCCCCTCAATTCTGCCCTTGTCACACTTTGGAGGGGAGGGGGTGGCAGTGGAGGCCGAGAGACACTTGTGAAGGAGGACAGAGGCCCTGGGAGTGCAGCGATGAGGCACAGGCAGCACTAACCTGGGCCCTGGAGGCCTAGTGCCGATTTGACCCATGACCCCTTTGGGCTTCAATCTCCCCTTCTGAAGACTGGAGAGCTGGACCAGACGACCCAGTGCTCTGAGGGCTGAGACCCAAGTACCACTGGGGCTGAAGGGACTTTGTTCCACAGAAAGACTCAAGCCAGGGGCATTTGCAAGGCACACACAATCCAGAACGTTCCATCATGGGCGTCAGATAAAGATCCAACCAGCCTAGTTGTGCTGACCTGGATGCTATCCTCCCACGGTCAGGCAAGCTGCCTGCTGGCTGTAAGTTCACCTCCGCTTTGGGAGAACAGGGACACACCCAGACAAGGCCATTGTCAAGGTCAGGCCAGTGGAGAAGAAGCGAGGCTCCTGGCCTGCGAGCCAGGACCCTGGGTTCTAGTCCCAGCTCTGCCACTGACGGGCCCAATGGCCTTGGGCCAGTCACTTGTCCACTCGTGGCCTCAGTTTCCTCTTCTGTAAAATGAAGAGGTAGAGGGTCAATGACTTGCAAACTTTAAAAAATGAACGGTGCTCTTTTTTATTCTAAACAGAATCTCCTGCAGAAGCCAAAGATGCAAGGCAGAGGGAAGGAGCTGCTCGGAAGCCGGGGGCTGCGTCTGCCCCTTGTGGACCCCTGGACTGTCCCGCAGCTCTCAAATGCCTTCCTTTAAAGTCAGCTGGGATGTCACCCGATCCCTTCCCATAGAGAGCTGCCCCGCCCAGCGCCCCGTCCATCCTCCCCACCTCCCGTGAAATGGGGGCGCAGAGAGGCTGTGCTCCACTTTGGGGAAGGGGCGGCCCAGACTGCTGAAGGGGGTCTCCCAGAGATGGGGTCAAGCTTCCTAGGGCAGGGCGCCTCCTTGGTCCCCAGCCCCTTTCCACCGAGCAGAGAGGCTGGCAGAGCCCCTAGCGCAGCTCCCGACGCTCATGTGCCTGCACAGCCTGCCAGCCTCCTGGCTTCCTCCCTCATTTCACCTCCACTTGCCTCCTCAGGCAAAAGCTTGGGCCAATCCCAAGCCTGATGCATTTTTGATGAGTTCTGAGTGAAGGCACTTTAAAAAATTCAGACAGGTAGGGAGGTGTTGGGACCCAGAGAGGCAAGACGATTCTCCCCCCCGCTCCCCCCCCACCCCGTCCCTTCCTCCCCGCATCGGCTTATGAGGCCTGAGCCTTGGCATGGGAGGCTAGGGGAGAAGGGCAGGAGACGGCGGAGCCACCTGGACCAGGAGAGCCTGCAAAACGAGGCCACCACCCCAGAGAAGGCTGCCCGCTAGCCCTTCTGACTGAAGCAGAGGCAAATTCTAGAACCAGAGGATGTTAGAGATGGAAAAAGCTCAGCAATACCGTCTGAATCCACCTCCCTGCCCTGTGTGGAAGTGAGGAAACTGAGTCTCAGAGAGGGGAGGTCGTGCCCCCAGGCAGGCCCGCAGTGACCAAGGCAGGGCTGGAACGCAGAGCCCTGCTCCCTGCACCGAGCTGGGCTCACAGGCTGCCCCGGGCCCCAAATGCCCCACAGGCTCCCTGGGCCACATTCAGAGCCTTGTGTTTCAGTCCCCCCGTGTCCCAGCAGAGCCCCCAGGTTGTGCAGGCCCCTGGGGACAGCTTGGTCATCCCTCAGTGAGAGCTGGAGGGGTGGAGACTCAGGGAAGAGGGGGCAAAGCGAGGCAGCTCCATCCCTGTTGCTGGTTCTCACTGATGCTGATAAAGAGTCACCCCAACTCTTGTCGCCCCAGGCCCAAGGCTTAGAGGACTGGGTCCCTTCCCCCATTCTGTTGATTCCCAAACCCTTCCGATTGCCTTTCTGTGGCTTAATTTTCTCTTTGCATCAGCCCCCAGTGGCTCTGCCAGCCCAGTTCTGCCTGGATAAATCCATGCCCAGACTGGTTCAGAGTCTTCCCAGCTGGCAGCTGGACAGAGACAGACGTGGAGTCATGATTCTGGGGTCCAATTCTGGCTCTACCACTCGCTAGCTGTGTGACCATGGGCAAGTTACTGACCCTCTCTGAGCATCTCTCCTTATCATTAAAATGGGGGATGCTGAAGATTAAATGAGACAAAAATGGGTGAAAGCCTAGCATGGTGGCAGCACACAGTGGGCTCCATAAATGATGGTGATATTCCTTTCATCTTCTAAAATCTGGTCTCCAAGTTCTAAGAAAGTGAGGACATTTGCCACATCTTTCTTCACCACCGTGCATGAATCCCCACCCCCCATTGTGTTTGATGTCCTTAGAAATCCTCCTAACTCGGAGGCAGAGAGGGGTGCACACGGCACAACTTAGGGGGTGCCATTTGTGTTACTGAACACACAAACGGTGCCCTTGGACTGGTTCACAGTGTCTCTGGCTCCGTGTATCGGTGCCCTGGGCGGGAGGCAGGCCCGGACCCGCTGAACCCTTTAGCTCTCAGCCAGAGAACTCGACCGGGTTTGTTTTCCTCCTGCTGAAATTCCACCAACTTCTCCTGGCGGCGACCCCTGTTATCTCATCTGGTTCTCCGGCTATTTTGAACTTTACTCTCAGAACTGAGATTTCGGCTCCATTCCCATAATTCAGACTTCAGCTTTCGGAACAACCTCTCCCTTCACCAATGTGCCCTGCTTTGATTTCCGAGCACGTAAGATTCTAGAGACGCATCTTTTGGTCTATTTCAATCGCACATTCACAGGACTTGTAAATATAAGAGACCCATAAACCGAGAGAGGCTGGATAATGGCTTGAAAACAACGCATTTTGTATCAGAACCTGAAGAGCGGGCCCTAAATCGGGCATCTGGGTTTGTAGGCTCCAAGTCTTCGAATCCGAGGGGAGATCCTGCGTGGGCTTCACGGGCTGTCTGAGGCTCACAGGGCCAGGGACGCAGAGCCCAGTTTTATCCTCGCATTTATATCTGCATTTGGAAGGCTACCACTTCCACCCCAGCTGGGTGACACATCACACAACCTCTCTGAGTCTCAACTCCTCTTCGGCAAAATGAGGCTAATAATACCCACCCACCTCCCAGGGCTGTGGGACAGTGACTTGAGATGATGTCTGTGAAATAACTGCCATCATAAGCCCCTCAAGATGCTTCTTGCCCCCTCTTCCTCGTGTCACAGAAGAGACAGTGGAAGCTCAGCAAGATCAAGTGGTATTTGGCAAAGATCGCTCAGACAGCTGGGATTCCTGCACAGACCTGCCTGACTCTGAAGGCCACAGTCCATCTCCAGCCTGGCTTGATTGCAAGCATGGATTTCTTTTTTATTGTACTAAAATCTACATAACATAAAAGATACCATTTTAACTATTTTAAAAGTACAATTCAGTGGCATCAAGTACATTTACATTGTCGTGCAACCACTACCACCATCCATCTCCAGAACTTTCTCGTCTTCCCAGACTGAAACTCCATTTGCCTTAAAGACTAACTCTCCATTCCCCCTCCCCCAGCCCCTGGCCACCACCGTTCTACCTCCTGTCTCTGTGAATTGTACTCTGGGACCCTCAGATGAGGGGAGTCCTACAGGATTTGTCCTTTTGTGTCTGGCTTATTTCACTTTGCATAAGATCTTCAGGTTTCCTCCACGTGGTAGCAGGTGTCAGCAGGCTGAACACTGTCAAGACAGACTATTGTCTCACCGTGTGTACACACCATGCTCTGTTTACCTAAGGATGTGTTTTAACGCATCTAATGAACCAGGTCCATGGTAGGTACAGGTCCTGTGACATTATCATGGTTGGTACTTATTACTATTCAATTACTGGACGGCCATAAGCACTTGCAGTAAAATCCAATTCTTCAATAGTGTAATAAGAGTAATGACAATAATAAATACCCCCCAACTAGAGCCGTCCTTTCTTTTATACCCTCTCAAGATTTCCCTAGTCCAGGGGCTCCCACTCGGCTGTGCCTCAGAGCCACCAGGGGGTCTTGTTAACCACCTCAGTGTCTATACCGTCAACAAGCTCCCTGAGGTCTGATGTGCATGGAAGTTGAGTGCTGTTCTCCTAGTCTTTGCATCTTTCCCTGGCTGTATCTGGAAAGACACCCCAAGACCAAGGTCAGGGGGACGTGAGGGCAGAGGGGTGAGAGCGCTGGTGTTTCTGAGCAGCTTCTCTGAGACCATGGGCTCTGGCTTTGTGACTGACTCCGTTCTGACTTTCCTGTGTTGGACAAGCCCTTTCTTCCAGCCCTTTCTGGGGAAATGCCTGACACAAGAAATGACCTATTTGGACATGCAATTGGAACTCAGACAGACAGCTATGTCCCTGTCACCTCCACCCCACCCCCGGGGGGGCAGGATGGCATTTTTGGCTCGAGGCTGCCATTGTTAAGAGCTTTGGTGAACAGGCTGGATGGGGCTCTTTGTTTATAACTCACTGCGATGCCCTGAATTTTTGTCTTCCCCCCGCAATTCAGATGTTGAAGCTCCAATTCCCAATGTGATGGCATGAGGAGGCGGGCTTGAGAGAAGTAATTAGGTCACGAGGGTGGAGCCTTTATGATGGAATTAGTGCCCTTAAAAGGAGAGACACGAGACAGATGGTCTCTCCCTCGGCCGTGCGTGGATACCTTAACGTTCAGGCAGGAAGTTGATCCTGGCTGAGACAGGAAACACACTCGCCTCTTCAGCATGCCCTCGGCCAAACTCTCCAGCCAGGGGACGCCGAGCAGAATAAAGAGAGAACATTTAAGGGTCTGATGGAAGGTGTCCGGTGCATTGGCTTCTGTCTCTCCATCTGCATGGAAGTCCTTCCACTCACTCTCCTTTGTCAGACTGGCAACCTCCTACTGATCCTTGAAGCCTCAGCCCAAAGTCACCTCCTCTGGGAAGGCTTCCGTGATCTCTGCAGGCAGAGCTGGATGCTCTCGCCCCGGGAAGCATACCGTTGTGTCATGGTGTCAACGGCACAGTTGTGATAGAGAACTTTGCTCATTTACCCCATTCCCCAGAGTCTTTTTTTGGGTGGGGGAGGAGGCTGGAAATCTCAAGTCGATTTATTCATACTGTAAAGATCTAGCTGCACGGCACAGCAGCATTTTTACAAAATGATTGCCTTTTCGTTCTGAGACTCGTGCTCTGATTAAGGATCCCGTCATTTACTGTGAGCGCAGTCCCGGATTGAGGCCGTAGGTTGTTGGGTAGGTCTAGAGGCCAACTAGAGATTTGGAACGCCGTACGAAGATCCAGAGTGACTAAAATAAGGCAATGGGTATGTTAAAAAATTCAGAATTCAGCGTCATCACATCTTTCCTTCCATAATTTCCTTCCCATTAGCTTGTTTTCCTTGTAGCCTTAAGGTCAGGGGTCCTGGATAATGTTCTGGCCATGAGCATCTATATTCTTACGAAAAAAATTATGATGTCACTTTAAAGTTAATAGTTTTGAAAAAGAAGAAAAAAAGAGCCACTTAAGTCCACTTGTTTATTCAAAACGGTGGTTCTCCAAAACCTTGTCATGTTCTGCAAGTCCTACTCTAAATCCTATTCTGTGACTTTGTCACTGCCCAGGGACATGACATCGACAGAAACCAATGAACATAGGCAAAAATGTCAAATTATGGGGACCGGCTGATGTACCTTGAAACGCCCGTAAAACACCCGGGATTATGTGTCGGGTTCTCTCTCATTTCTGAGTCCGCATCTGGTATACATTATGGACAATCTAGATGCTCAACCTTCCCTGCCCCCCCCCCCCCCCACCATGTCCATTTGACCCCTGGAGTTGTTTCAGCAATCGTTTACTGTAGAGAACTCACCGTGTCAGGTTCCGGGTAGATGTGAGTGACGCCCCCTGGAGTTACAAACAGAGATAGCACCAGCCCACGTCTGGGTGGCCTGCAGTGTGGGGGGAATACCTGCAGCCATAGTTGAGCTCTGCCTGTGGACTTTAAAAAAATAATAATAACATTAATTTTGGAATATGTTTAGATTTATGGGAAAGTTGAAAATCTAGGGCAGAGAGTTTCCATATACGCCTCACCTAGTTGTAGGGGCTCTGCTTGAGAAATTCTCTCAGGTCGTTGCATCGGGATTGCTCCAGACTTATTCCCATGCTTTATTTTAAGGAACACTGTGAATTGTACAACTTTGAGGGTTTCTCCTTTTGCATTGGCTGCTAGGAAGCTCAGAGGCAAATTTGTGGGTCAGTTCTAGCAGGATCACGGGACTCTTGGCAGATATTTTGGGTGTTAACTCTATCCTTGTTTACTCTGTGTTCTTCCTACATTATTTTTCTCTCCTTGTTTATTTAATATTCACTTTGTTTTGCCGTATGGAGCTTTACTGGCCTCTTCTAATTATTTTTGGAATGAGGCGGAGGCATGCATAACTGGATAAACAGATAGACCATTCCTCTGTGTTCCCAAGGTGGTTGTTGCAGCCTTCTATTCTAGCATTTATCACGTTTTGTCATAAGTGTTTGTTTACGTGTTTGCCTCCCCCACCGGGTGAGCCTGTCACCTGGTTTCCCTGCAGCTGGACCCTCGGCGTGATTGAGTACCCAAGGGGGCTGGTGCCTGAGTCACGCTTTTCACACCCTGAGCCTACCCCTGTCATCCCAGCCCTGCCTGCACTGACCCCCCACCCCACACCTGCACGCAGGCTCAGGGGCAGCCTCAGCATCTCCCAGCATCTCTCCTGCCCTAGGAGACGCCCTCTATGTGCCACTTTGAGGTGAGAGCAGACAGAACCTGGTGGTACCCACAGGGAAAGAGAATCAAGAACCAGCGTGCACCCACACTCCGAAGACGGGGCCTGCGAAGACGGAGGGGGAGAGTCGGGGTGTGGACTGTTTCGTGCTCCTGCTCCTCAGAGTGGTACCTCTCTCCTCCCCTCCCCCTTGACGGTCCTGGTGATGAGGAGGAGAGGCCACGTATGACCAATAGAACCACAGGATCACAAGGCTGTCAGCTGGAGATTATTCGTGTCTCACTCAGGAACTCAACGTGGACTGTTTTCTAACCCAACATCCCCTCCGCGCATTAACCCTCTCCTTGTATGGAAGGGGCAACTGAGGCCCAGAAAGGGAGAGTGATTTCTTCAAGGTCACACAGCGAATTCAAGGCAGGCCTGTTCTCCACCTGGGGAGTGAGCTCTGTGCTCTGTGAGCATCAGGCAAAAGCTGAGCCAGAGGGGAGCATTTCAGGGGACTGGGGGGGCCTTTCCTAGTGCCCTGAAGGCAGACACTGGAGGGGCTAGAGGGCTGGCCAGTCACTCGGGGTAGACCCCTCCTCTCTGCCCCACCCCCACGACACGATTCCTCCTGGAATTGGGTAGACTCTGGAGACTTGCTTTGAAAGAGGAAAAAGGATGATGAAGGGGCACTTTGGGGGAGGGTGGAGAGAAAGGTGGGCCAGGAACAGCCCAAGAGACTTCCTGTGTGAGTGGGAGAGAGAGACGAGAAAGTCCAGGGGTGGCATCGCAGACTCGTATGCCCGTGGGTATCCTGCTGTGGGGTGACAGCTTGGGGGTGGGAGGGACCGGGGCCGCGGGTCTTCATCCTGCGTGCGCTGGCTGCTCAGTGTGACGGCCGCCACGGGGGCGAGGCTGCCAAGTAGCAAATATTTCACTTTTTTTTTTTCTAAGAGAAGTTGAAAATCCGAGGTTTATGTGAAATCCAGATTTTCACGAGTTGACAACCAATTCAAAAATTTAAAAGCTCTGTGTGAATACGACGTGTAACTCCTGATTCAAACAGATCACCTATAAAAAGACATTTTTAAGACAATTAGGGGAATGTAAATACCACATGCGGCACTAGATGCTAATAAGGAATTATTCACTTTGTTAGGCTGATAATGGCTGTGTGGTTATGTTTTTAAAAAGTCTTCATCAGCTAGGGAGATGTACTGAAGGATTTATGGGGGAAATAATGTGATTTGCTTTAAATATTTCAGAAAAATATGTGTGTTGGAGGGACAGATGACAAGGGATTGGCAAAGTGGTGACAGCTGCTGAAGCTGGCGATGGGTTCATGCAGGTTCATTGTACTAGTCTCTGCTTTTGGGGTCTGTTTAAGATGTCCTTAAAAAATAAACTCTCTGTCTGGGCTCAGCAAAACCTGTCAGAGAGCTGGGTGTGGTTTTACCACCAGTTTTCAATCTCTAGTCTGGGACTTTCTCTCCCTCATAAGCCACAGAGCACCAGGGCGTGGAGAAACCCTGGAGATCACAGAGGTCAGGGGTGGGCAAACGTCAGCCTGGGGGCCAAACCTGGCTCGCCACTCATTTTGTTGCCAATAAAGTTTTATTGGAACACAGCTGCGTCCATCTGTTTTCATGTTGTCCATGACTTGCGTTGGTGCTGTGATGGCAGGGTCAAGTAAATGCGATGGAAACCATGTATCTCGGAGAGTCTAAAATATTTACTCTCTTATCCTTTACAGAAGAAGGCTGTCCTCCCCTGGGCCAGGTCAACAGGCATCCATCTTCAGCACCGACGCCCCTGTGCCACATCTTCCAAGCCCAGGGACAACTTGGGGCTTGAGGGGAAGTGGGCCCTGCTGATGGAGGGGAGAGGGAGATAGGGATGGAATGAGGGCAGTCCGGCAAAACGAGAACTTTGAGTGCCTCTGCTGGAGCCGGCGGGCGTGCCAGGGTGAACCAGGGGCCGTTCCAACCAAGAGGCAGTGTGGGGCAGGCAGGTCTCATCTACAACCCTGACCCCATCACTAGTCTATGCCTTAGCTGCTTCTTCTGAAAAATAGGAATAAGGAATAAGCTTGTGTGGCGGATTACAGGCCCTGATATAAAGCACATCGCAAACAGCAGGTGGTTAATAAATGGTGGATATTATTCTTCTTATGTCCCTGTGCTGCAATCATTGGGCTCTTGGACCTTAAAAACTCAATGTTACTACATTTTATTGTTAATCTGAGATGTATCCTCTTAATAAAAGGAAATAAATGTGTATTATAGAGAATTCACGGAACTTTTGTTGAAGGCAAAACAAGATGTTTATTGATCCTTTAAGAGAAAACAAAGGAAAAAATTGCATTCTTTGCACGTGTAAAAATGATGTGTCCCTACTTGAGTGAGAAACTAGAAGTTAACATCAGGCGCCAGCTGTGAATAAGGTTTCCATGCAGGCGTAGGTATGGCACTATGTTCTATATAATCCAGCTTAGACTGCAGCAGGAAGATTCTGGAAAGCTTCGAGATGTGTGATAGGGAGGCGTGGTCTCTCCAGACGTTGCCCCAGGGGCAGCAGGAACCTCCCACCTGGGTTTGCTCTGGAGGTAAATGAGAATCTAGGTAGTGTCTGGTGAGGCGCCTGGCGTATCTGACATGTTGGACAACAATCCTAATTCCAGCAATCCATCCGTCCTTCCATATCCCCTGTTATCTTCTTCTGTTTTTCGCAACCCCCAATGCCCTGCGTTTGTCTTACGTGGTTAATAATTTGGTTTGCTGCTCTGTATTCCCTATGCATGTTTTATTTTTAGACCACGTTTTTCAAACTTTAATATGTACATAGATTCTTATTCAGCAGGCCTGAGGAACGAGCTCCCAGGTGATGTTGAATCTTAATCACACTTTCGATAACAAGGGCGAAGATATTGAGCAGGGTCTTGGCCTCGCACTAGTGACATTTTGAGCCAGATAACTCTCTGTTAACGGGGTGTCCTGTGCAGTGTAGGACGTTTAACAGCATCCCTGGTCTCTACTGACTAGTTAGGACAATCCCCCAGGTTGCGACAACCAAAAGTGTCTCTGGACATTGCCAAATGTTCTTTGGGGGGCAAAATCACCCCCAGTTGAGAGCCATTGGTGTAGAGAATAATTTATCCACAGGCAAGTGCATGTCATTTTCTACAAATAGCCCCATCAATTGCCGCATGCGATCGGGCGTTTAGTACCGATGTTCCAAGGACGGTGCTGATGCTGACGATGATGGTGATGATGATGATGATGGTGATGGTGATGATGATGATGACGAGAGCCCCCACAGATCCCCACGCCCAGAGCCTGGTCTTAGCTTTCCCACCTCCTCAGGGCCCCTAAGGTCCTGCTGACCTTCCTCATGCTTCCACTGTCCTGGGATTCCTGCCAGGGCATCTTTGTGAATGCCAACCATCATTTAGAGTCTTCTGGTTGCTGCCGCTGCTCTGACCCACGCAGAAGCGCAGGTGTTATTACCTTTGCTCTGCAGATAAGAAAACGGAAGCTCTTTGGGATGAAGTGAACTGTCTGAGGTCACAGGACAGCTTGGAGCCAGAGCTGGGGTGTGAGCTAAGATGTCACAGCCGCCCTGGGAGGAGTCTGCTCGTTCTCCCCTGGAGCGGGAGAGGTTGCCGTCCCTCCCCTCCCCCCTTGCCCCCTCGGTCAAGGGTCCCTGGAATAGTAACGGCTAGCATTTATTTTACAGAGCCCCCTTTAGAGCATTTCATAAATTTTACCTACTATTGCCTTGTGACAACAGCTTGATGGTGATCTTAAAGATGAGAAAACTGAGGCACAGAGAGAGTTCAACAATGTCCCGAAGGTCACAGAGCTCGTAATGGCGAGTCCGATTCAAACGGAACCCGCACGCTGTATTTCCTGTTGAGATGGGAGCAGAACCTGAAGTCCCTGCCTCCCGGGCGGTCATTTTGTCAGCATGGAGTCCGAGGAGATGGTCGTCCGTTGCCAGAGTCCCCGAGGATGAGGCCCCTCTGCCACAGTGGCTGCTGCCGCCCCCAGACCTCGCCCACGCACGTGGGAGCATCTCCCGCCACTCTTGCTGGGCGGGAGACGGCCCCTCCGCGCCCGTCTTCAAAGCTTACGCAGGTGTCAGGACTGAATGACAGATGCACAGGCTTGTTAGCCTTGTAATGAATGTCCCAGCCTCCTCTGGTGGGAGCCAGCCTGCCCGGAGATGATGGGGAGCGGAGAGAGGCGGAGCAGCCTCCTTCAGAAGCCTTCAGTCATTGTCAGAAAGGGAAGAGAACGCACCTGTGCAGGCAGACAGCAGGCAGACAGCAGCTGGCTCGGGGCTTCCACTATGGAGAGGGAACAAGGCAAAAGAGCATACAGTTTTGACCCAGAGCTTGAACCCCAGCATCGCCGCTTTCTAGCTGTGTGACTTTGGGCAACTGACTTGACCTCTCTGAGCCACAGGTGCTTTGTCTGTAAAATGAGGGTGCTGACACCCAATAGAAGCGCTGATGTGCAGATTAGAGAACACCCATGGGAGGCGCTTGGCAGGTCCTGGGTGTTCAGTAAGAGGAAGGCGTGATTACAAGCAGCCCATAGGAGTCACAGAATCTGGGCACTGGCGGGCCGCAGTGCTTGCTGAGAAGGTTGAAGTCATCGCCTCACGCAGCCCCGCTGGGTTTGTCTATTCTAGATCACTTTCCTGGGAAGCAGCGCTCCATCTTCCTTCGGGGGTTGACCTCTCCCACTCCAGGGGTGTTGGTGGGACTGCCAATCCCAGGATTGTGACCCCATTTGAGCCTCAAGGGGGCATATGTCTGGCTGCAGAGAATGGCCAGGGTGGGCGTACGGCCCAAGCTGGGCCCATCAGGGTCCACCCCTGGGATTTTATATACAGACAGTATGGAGAGGACGCTTCCCCCTTCCTCTGAGGTTTCTAGGCTGGGTTGACTTAAGCCTAGAAATGTCTGAGGGGTGGCACCTACTTCCGCTGCTCTGTCCCACCTACCCAGCCCCACGGGGAAGCCTGTCTCCAGCAGGAAAGGCCGCAGACAGAGGCACACGCATTTATACAAGAGAGAATGCTAACTGGGTGACCTCATCTAAGATGCCCCCTCCCGCCATCCAGACTTCTCGGTCAAATGAGCCCATAAGGTCCCTTTTGAGCTTCAGCCATCTTGAGTTGGGTGTTTACAACTTTCAACCATAAGAAGCCCGGCTACCAAAAGGGAGGTGTTCAGGAGACTTGGGGTGGGCTGTAGAGGGCATCCAGCTAAAGGCACAGGGTCCAAAGTCAGGAGAGGCTGTCTTGGAGGAATTTCCCATCCCATTGTTCTCTCGCCTGCATGTCCTTTTATCTTAGAGCATTTTACAGCCTCCCATTGTGTTCGAGGGAGGCTTAGAGAGTCAGGGGTGGAATTCTATACCTGGATGGGCCTTGTTCCGTGAGCCTCATCTACAGCTGCTGGGCGTCGGGCAGGACGCACGTGGTGGGAGGTGTAACCTCAGTGCCAAGAAGCCACCAGGTTCTGGACTTGGATGTGGGCTTCCACATGCTCCCAGCAGTGCAGCTGCTCGAGATGCCAGGAGCGTGAACAACAGTCTCGAAGTGCGGCCGAGCCCAGAGCTGGCCCTCCCCATCGTGGCCGGAGGACGAGCAGGTGAGGCGCTGTGTGGGGCTCCCAGAGAAGCCGCCGCTACGCAAACGTGGTGTAAACTGGAGAGAGGAACTCTGCCTCGCATGCAGAACAAGTCCAGTAGGGTGGGTTCAGGTTAAGCGTTAGGACAAGTTGGAGGTGATCAGGACACCGATGTGCCAGTAAAGAAAAGGGAAAGGGGAACTGCTCTTTTCTCCACCACTCGGCAGACGCCATACTACATTCCTCATAAACACCATCTCGGTGCAGTAACCTCGGGCCTTGTGCAGTGCTGGTGCGATGGAGAATGCTACAGCCGCTCCCGAGAACAGCCCGGCAGCTCCTCAAACGGTTAAACAGAGAGTCACCCCACGACCCAGCAATTCCACTCCCAGGTACACACCCAAGAGAACTGAAAACATATGTCTATGCAAAGACTTGTACACAAACGTCCCCACTGCTTTATTCCTGACAGCCAGAAAGTGGGAGCAACCCAAATGTCCATCGACTGAGAAAGGGGTAAATAAAATGTAGTATATACACACGACGGAATATTATCAGGCAAGAAGAGAAATGACACACTGGTACATGCTCCAACAAGGTGAACCTTGAAGACATCATACTACATGAAAGAAGCCAGTCACAAAGGACCATATATTATATGAGTCTGTCTATATGAAATGTCCAGAACAAGCAAGTTGATAGAGACAGAAAGTAGATCAGTGGTTGCCCAGGGCCGGGGATGGGGAGGCAGGCTTGGTGGCTAAGGGGTGTGGGGTTTTTTTGGGGGGGCGTGGGTTGGTAATGAAAATGTTCTAAAATTAATGGTGGTTATGGATACACAACTCTGTGAATATACTAAAAACTATTGAATTGTACACTTTAAGTGGGTAAATTGTATGGTACGTGGATTAGATCTCAATAAAGCTGTTGAAAAAGTTAAAAGTGTTTTCCTTAGGGAGGTAAGAAACGGGAGGTAGAAATGGGGCAGGGGCTGCTGTTTTTCATAGAAGCCTTATATAATGATTTGGGGCATTCGGCCTGGACCACGGATGGAGGAGGTTGACCTCAGCCCCGCCTCGCCAATCTAGGTGATGTAAGAAGTGCCACCTGTCTGGATGAAAGGCCCCATCCTCCCAAGGCTGGCAGAGGAAAGAGGGGCCAACAGGGAGCAGGCCAGACTGGGACTTACATGTCACCTCATTTCAAGGTCCCCCTTCTGATTTCTGCTGCTGCCGCCTTGCTGGCCCCAGGGGGATGCTCAGACTTCGGCGACATCCTGGCCCCACCCTGGACAAATGGCGCTTCCCTTTACACCCCATAGCAGAGCCCAGGAGAGAGCAGAGGATCTTTAGTAAAGGCTGCCGGTCACCTTGAGTCTAAGGGTGGAGAGCAGGGGTGAAGAGGAGGTGGACTCCGCTGCTTGAACTTGAGCAAGTCACTTCGGTGTTCTGAGCCTCGGTTTTCTCATCTGTGCAAGGGGGATAAGGATGCTCAGATCACAGGATCGCGAAGACTTCATCGAGAGCTCAGGTAAAGCACCGTGTGGTTGCGGGCACCTGATGTCTTACGTCCTGATGCCTGCAGGGCTGGCTCCTGGGGGAGAAGAGATGGAGGTCAGGGCATTTCCATATTTCAGTCCCAAAGCTGGTCCTCTTCACATTCTAGGCTCACTTTTGGAGGAGTGGCTCCGTGTATCATTTCCCAGAAATGGCTTGGATACCACCTTGCCTGGGTTGAGTGAGGGCCCTCAGGAGCTGGCTCCTGCCTCTGAGTACCTACCAGCTGCTGCTTTTAAGGAGGCTACCGTGACTGGCTGCATCTTTCCCACCCCAAGGCTGAGGTCCCCAGGTGCAGGGCGAGCTTGCTCATCAGTGCAGCCCTTCTGGCCAGCACTGTGCGTACCTTGCAGTAGGCACTCAAGAAATAGATTCAAGCACGGGAAGTGGAATGTCAAACCTGAAAGAAACCTCAGAGGACACCCAATCCAGTAATTTGTAGTTTATTTTTAACCTCAAAACCCTTTCTTCAAAGGGAAAGTTTACGCAGAGGTCCGGTCTATATATAGATAGAAGCTGAGCTGTTCTGACCACAGTGGCGGTGGCACTGGGCCTCTGTCTGCTCCAGTCTCTCCTTTCCAGCCGGCTCTGTGGAACCTTTACAACTGCAGGGAGCGCAGTTAGAGACCCACTGATTGCATCTCAACGGCCCATGTCACAGATGGGAAAATCAAGACTCAGACAGGAGCAGTGGGCTGTGCTTTGTTTAGAGTCGCAGAGGGCGCTGTGCTGGGTTTGCAGCTGGAATCTTCGCTCTTGGCCCTCCCCCTTGCTACACAAATCTCCCAGCACCGCAGGCTTTGAGTGGGGTTTCAGAGCAGCAGGTGTCTCTAAAAGCCTTTTTCTCTGGCGGTGCTGACTGCCCTGGCCTCGCAGGAGCAGTGTTGCTATCATGATCGTGTTGGGTTTGGGAACCTGCCAGAATAAATCAGGCTTTATTATCATCATAATAAACTGACACAATTCCCACTTCTTCAAAGGAGCAATTCCTCCCAGGAGGAAGGGATCTATTGCTCTTCCACTGTCTTTAACCCCTTCCTCCCTCCCTGCCTGCCTTCTCGACCTTCTCCCTCTATTCGGTCATTCACCAATGCAAAATGCAATGGGCCTTTGGTTATTTAGTTGTTTCTTGATTTAAGAAGCAGCCCCTGGGTCCCAGACCCTAGGTGCAGAGCCTCCACTGCTTAAGGACCCAGGTCAAGCCTTCCAGGAGCATCCAGCCTAGACCCAGGGGGTCTGGTAAGCAGCTGGCTATGATACACTGTGCTCGGTGCTCCAGACCCAGGCAGCCGGGCTGCTGGACCATCCCTGCTCATTATGGAGACCACATTTTCCCAGCCCCAAACCAGGACACCTGGTCGGGCAAGAACTCATGTACCCAAGGAGACAATAGCACATAGAACATTTGAAATTGTGATACTCACCAAAAATCTGGGCTATTTAAGTGCCTTCACTATTGCACAGATCTCCGTTCGCTGGGCATCAGAGTCGCACATGAGGTGCGTATGTTTCCAGGGGCATGCTCGGATGTCTTCGATGCCTCGGCCTTTCAATCAGATACCACTCAGAATCTGTTTTTGCTTTCTTCCTTAATAAAAATTTGGGAAGTTGTAATCCTTTTCTAAAGCAGACAGGATTGCGTCTGAGCCCTTACAACACCCACAGCCGATTCCACATGCCTGGGGCAGTTGCGTTGGCGTTTCTCTTGGCTGCCCTTGCCGCCTCTGGGGAGGAGGGCTCTGCACGGGTGTCTGGCTCCCTCACAGCCAAGACAAGAAGTTCCTTGTGAGCAGGGATGGCGTCTTATTTATCTTTATTCTTCTATCCCCTCCCGTGCCCAGTACAGCCCTGAGGACGAGGTAAGTCTTCCCCAGGGCTTGTTGAATTGAATTATTGAGTAGACAGGCTTACGATGGGAAATAAACAAACAAAAGAACCCCCTATGATTCAGTGCTGTTCAACCTGTCACTTGCAGGCTCAACCCCATCTCCCTCATCCCTCCCCACATCCCTCTGAGGGAAGATGAGGAAGCAGGCTTGGGGTGGTCCAGGCTCACCAGCAAGGAGGTGGAGCTGGGTTGGGGGCCTGACTGTCCCGGAGCGCGCTGGTCCTACCAGGCTGCACTGTCTGGGTCAATGTTGCTATGACCTCTCCTCTCCCCTGGCTTCTCACATCCGGTTCCTGGAAATGGGCTGCAATCCCCTGACCTCTTGATCAGGTGAAAACAGTGGCTATGGAAACGGCAAGCGCTGTGACCTCTGTAGTGGCTTTTATCTCCTTATTGGTCCAGGTTTCTGAGCGATGGCAACGTAGAGATCTGACGCAGAGCCTTTCAGCCATCAAGATCTCTTTCACTGGAAAAATGCTTTCGGTTCCAGGAGGGGATTTTGTTTCTTTGGCCATCCCTCTGTGTGCAGCATCCGGCACATAGTGTGTCCTCAATTCCTGTTTGTTGAAAGATGAAGGAAGGAGGGCGGGAATGAATTGACTGAATTGTCTTGGCTTAGACTGGTTCTCCGTCTCCATCCTTTGCACAGTGGAGGCCCCGCCTGTGAAGGGCTGGTCTCAAAGCAACTCTGAAGGAGGAAAGAAAGAAGGAAGGAAGGAAGGAAGGAAGGGAGAGATGGAGGGGAGAGAGAGTGAGGGAGGAAGGAAGAAGAGGCAAAAGACCAGCACCCCCCCACCGCCCTCCTCCCACCACGTGTATTTTCTAGGAATGAATGGTCACCTTGTGGGCTACCCCTCGCTACTCAAAGTGTGGTCCATGGACCAGCAGTATCCGTATCACCTGGGAGCCTTTTTTGAAATGCAGAGTCTCAGGCCCCACCCCAGACCTACTGAAAACCAGAATTTTCACTCAGCAGGGCCTTCAGGAGAGTTGTGTGCACACTGACTGCTGGAAAGCGCTGAGCCAGAGACGAGGCTGTCGGAAATTATCCCTTCCTTTGAGAGGGCGGTGGGGTTTCTTCTGCCTCCTCGGAAAGGCACTGGAGAGGGTTTCGAGGCAAGAGCTTCGGGAAAGGAGAGAGAAAACATCTTGGGAGGAGCCTGACAGAATGATCATCATTATCAAAACCAAAGTTAATGGAGCATCTGCCACATGTCCGGGCCCTTGATGTTCATGGTCTATTTGGTCCTCACTCAACCCCATCAGGGAGCTGTCATCATCATCCTCATTTCAGAGACGAGAAAACTCAGGCGGGGGTGAGGCGGCACCTTGCCAAGATGGCAGAGCAAGAGCTGAGTCCCCGCTCTCCCTGCCTTCCCTTTGCTCCGTGACCTTGGCCAAACCACTCTGACCTCCAGGCCAGGCTGCTCCCTGCTTCAAACCAGAGACAGCAACGCCCAGGGCCTCCTTGGAAGTGGGCACAGAGAGGAAAAGCAACTACAGGAGACTGCAAGGTCCGTGGGAGTCGAGACGTCCTACATCCAACGCCACAGAATCATTTAACCGATAAACACGGATGCGATGTCAAGTTGGCAATAAATTGCCTTGCTGTCAAGGCAGGCCTTTGTGTACTGTTCAAAAGAAACTAATTAAAGAAATTTTTCTTTAAAGTATATTTGACCCGGACGTTTCCACGTCGGCCTGGGAAGCCAATCCAGTTTGCAAACTTGGTGTAAAGCTTGAATTATTAACGCACACATGAAAGAGGAGATGGCTTATTAGCCTTCGAACACTTTGGGGCTGGGGGACTAAATGCATCTCTTGCGGATTTGACAGGGATGGGATGAGGGAAAGCCAGAGGAGGCTGCGATTGTGTGTGAGTGTATGCGTGCACGCTTGCAAAACACACATCATAAAACTTGGTGCTTTATCAGAACCCCGGTGTTCAGATGACTAAGACAAATTTTAAAGAGAATTTTTCACAGCTAATCCATAAAAGATGATCCCCACGGCCTCCCTCTTTAAACAGCTTTGTTAACAATCAGTTGGACGACATCTCGCTTGCTGCTGTGAATCCAGTAGGGAGTGGTGTTTATACAGGGAATCTTATCCGATCCTCTGGAACTACTTGGAAAACATCGTCCATTCAGCTCCTTGGCCCCCTGGGGTTGCTGAATGAACACTCCTGGCTTATTTCTCTTCCCTCAGTGCCGTGACAGTGGCTCCATGAAAAGCGGACTTGGCAGAACCAGGGTCCCAGCTAGCGTCTTCCAGGATAGCTGGCACAGGGCTGCCCCTTTTCTCCCGCTGGCCAGGTTGCTGGGATCCAAGGGGATGTGTGTGAGAATGGGGCTGCTGCAGCTCCCGCCATCACTCATGCTCACCAGTCAAGTGTACATCACGCTGACGTGGAAACTCCAACAAGGAAAGAAGCTGACATCTAAACAATGATGGTAATAAGACGAGTAACTAATGCTTAGAGTGTGAGAGGCACCATGCGAGACACTTGGCGTGGGGCCGCCCAGTCAATCCTTGTGAGTCTTTGAGGTGCTCTGAGTCCACCTGGGGCTGGGAGCTAGGGGACGAGCTCCTGCCCGGAGCCCTGAGCCTCACTGAAGGCTGGTGATGTTTTAACAGCGTCACTTCCTGAGTGCGGGTCAGGATTCGGGTTGAGCCTCTGTCCAGCAGGGCAGAGAAGGGGCCGGGAGACTAACAAGTTTCACCAGATTGAAAAATTAATATGTGAGGCAAAGCCAGTGCTGCCAGGCATCCCGGGCATGGAGAGGCCAGAGACCCGGTGGCGTTTGATGATTGACTGGTAGACGAAGCAGGCCAAACCTCAGGGCCAAAGGCAGGGCCTTCCCCAGGAACACACAAGATGAGTTGGTTCCTGGAGGCCAGACACGCACAGACACGACTCTCCTCCCCTTGCTGTGGGCAATCAGACCCTGAGGACGACGCTCCTCCTATGGTCTCCACCTGCCCTGTACCCTAACCCATCTCCTGTAGAGCTGGGCAGGATCCTAAGTAGGTGCTTTGAGAGGCAGTGTAACAGTGGGAAAAGCAGGCATTGGAGATAGATGCAACTTTGTTCAAATCCTGGCTCCCTAATTCCTAGCTGTGTGACCAGAGGCAAGTCACTGAACTTCTCTGAGCGTCTGTCACAAGGGGATAACGAGTCCTTTACATAGAGTTGCTGTGCGGATGCCGTGGGACACCGTCCATCAGTCAAATGCCTGGCACATGGTAGGTCCCCGTAAATTACAGCTGTTAGAGATGGTTAACAGCCTCGCGACTGCTCGATCTATCTCAGTGGCACTGTCTGCTGCCCTCGATGTCCTCTGCCCCCGCCCTGCTGGCAGGCTCCCACCCCAGGCCCACTCAGCCTTCCAGGCCTGGCCAGAGGGCTGCCAACTCCGGGAGCACTGACCTGCTCTCCCCCTGGGCACTGACCTCTCCTGAGGCCTGAGATTCTCTCTTCCACCCCAGTCCTCTACTCTGGATCCCGGAGTAACTGGTGGCTAAGAACACGAGCCCTGGGGTTAGAAGGACCCTTTGATTTCTCGGTGCCTCAGTTTCCTCATCTATGCTCCTGGCGGAGTTGAATGAAGGCCTTGGATCTGTGCTCCAGGGCTGCAGGAGGCAGAGAGCCACGTGGCCGGGAATAGGTGGCTGACAGCACGTTGTGGGCACCCTCAGAGTGGCCTCCTTCCTTGGAGACTCAGGGGCTAAGGGGCTGGGCCGGGCCGCGGGGTAAGCAATGGGGCGGGGTGGGTCTGTCTGATGCCCAAGGTGGTCTCCACACCACCCCCTGCACCCTGGTCCTCAGAAGGGCAGGAACCAGGTAGAGATGCTGAACTTGCCACTCATCTCCTGTCTTCACTCGCCTCTGCCTTTCACACGCCCTGTAGGGCTCTCCCCGGGAAGGGCAATCTCGAGCTTGGAGGCCCTGTGAGTCACCAGGAGCAGCCCTGCTTCCCCCTCCATATTAGCTGGCTGCTCTCTCCCCTGCCGTCTCAGTAGGAACCCTCGGGTTGCTCTCTATCCTCCTTTGCGCGTTATCGCTCTCGCCCGTCCGTATCTCTCTCCCTGGAAGGCTGGATGCTCCGCTGGCGCTCCCCATGCGGCATGATCCACTCCTCCTGTGAGCATAATCCTCGCATCCATGCAGGGCTCCAGTCTGCAGGTCCCAGGACACGTGCTGGGCTCTATCTCAACTCTCTTCAGGGGCATCTGCTGGCGAGTAAGCAGGGCGAGAGAAGCATCTTCCCATTTCACAAATGGGGAAACTGAGGCAACAGGTACCCAGGCTCTCCTCCTGTGCCGGGAGCCCAAGCCACTGCCCTCTGAGGGGTCTACCTCTTCCTCTCCCACGGCTCTAATCCCCCAGCCCACAGATCCTTGCTTCCCCCACAGGCTGGGCCCGCCGCCTCTCCCAGCCTCCACCCTGCCTTCAGCAAACTTTGAAACAGCGCCCTGTCCTCTGTCTGCCCAGCCGCCACACCTGTCTGCAGACCTGTTTTCTGGGGCCTCGCCATTTGCCTGATTCTAGCGACCCTGGCCTTGGGGCATCCCACACATTGTCCAAGGGGCTGCTTAGAACTTTAGTACGTAACTGGGGGTGTGAATGTGGGAGCTTCTGAAGTCACAGGGCGTTGTGTCCGCGCATGTGCACACGGGACTTTCGAAGGGGGGTCCAGAGCTCTGACAGGGTCTCAAAGGGGTCTGTTCCTGCATCAAGGTCAGGAGCCACCGCGCCAGCCTGGGTGTGAACGAGGCTGCCTGGCCTGCTGGAGAGCTGGTTCCTGGTATGCAGAGGAGACAGGCAGCTTCGTCTCTGTCCCCCGCAGCCTCTGGGGAGGGCACTCTATCTGGCTCTTCTGTCTCTCAGTATCTAGCTCTGCCCCGGTACTGCTCCTCGTCCCCTGCTCCCAACAGCTGTAATCTGCATTCTCTCGGGGACTAGATGCTGGCACGGGCTGGTGTCTCCCTTGTGAAGTCAACTTTCCCTCTAGCTGCCCTGGCTCTGAGCCATTTCCAGGTCCTGGTCTCTCCTCTGAAACCAGTGTTACTCAGAGTGTGGTCCCTGGACCCGCATGTTGAACAGCACGACCTTACACTTAACCCAGACAGTTCCTTTTGTTTCCCTGCCTGTTGGAATCCTGTCCATCCTTCAAGGCCCATCTCCAATTCTGCTTCCTCCAGGAAGTCTCCGTGGATGGGAGCTGTCCTTCTGACGGCCCTAGCACTGGTTTCTTCCCTCCATGACAGCACGCATCAGACTCCCCGTGTATTCGAGGCGGATGGGTGTTCAGCACCCAATAGTGCTTGGCACATGGAAGGGCTCGGGAGATGCTTGGTCCCTCCGGGTGAGGAAGCACTCATTCCTACAATCAATTGTGCATTTCTTCAATGAGCACATACCAGGCCTTGTGCTGGGGCCAAAACAGTGAGAGGGACAAAGTCGCCCTGTGAGAACTCTGGTTGAGGGAGGGGAATAGACATGAGGTCCGGCACCGACCACGGGGCGAGTGGTAACTGCCGTGTTGGGGGTGGAGGGTATCCTGAGAGCAGGTGGTGGGCGTGCAGGGGGACTGGCCGAAGGAAGCGGGGTCTGGGGGAGATGCGGTGGGGGCAGCCTGGAGGACGGATGAGTGCGCTGGGCACCAGGGAGAGCACGTGTGAAGAGTGGAGCTTGCCATGTTCCAGAATTCAAGGGATTTCAACCTGGCGGAAGCAGAGGGAGAGGAGAAGAGGAAAGACTGAGCCCGGATAGCAGGCGGGCGGGTCGCGGATGCCTGGCAAGCCATTCTGAAGAACTGAGACTTCCTAACGAGGCAGACCATGGGGAGCCGCTCCAGTTGCTCGGCCTGTGTAACCAATTGCGCCCCAGCCTAGTGGGATAGAATGAGCATTTATTACGTCGCAGATTCTGCAGATCAGGAGTTGGGTCAGGGCACAGCGGGGCTGGCTTTTCTCCGCTCCATGCCTGCTGGGGCCTCAGCTGGAAAACTCAAAGGCCGGGGGCTGGAACCTGTCTGGTGGTTGATGCTGGCTGTCCGCTGGGGCCTCAGTTCCTCTCCACGGGAGTTTCCCCACGTGCAGGGTAGACTTGAGCCCAGGCCTTGGTCTCTCTGCAAGGCCTCGGGTCTGTGTCTGGGATTCCCTACTGCGGTTTGTAACCGCCTCTTCCCGTAAGTGCTGGCTGATAGTCACCTCCCCTGGGAAGCCTTCCCTGATTTCTCTGGGTAGGGCTGACTACTGGCTGTCTGTGCCCGGAGTCATTTGTCTCCTTGCCTGTCTGCTCTACTAGGCTGGGACCTCCTCGAGGACAGGGATAGCATCTTACTCATGTCCGATTCCTCACTGCCTGGCATACAGAAGGCGCTTGATAAATGTTCACTGAATTGTCAATGAAACATGAGAAGATGCCCAGCCCCTTCCTAGCCGGCTTGGAGTGGCGTTGGCTCTTCGGCCCGTCTGCTGAATCTGTCTTTTCAAAGCCGTGTTCTATCTGCCTCCTTCCTGAGCTCATTTGAACCAAAAATCCATGCCTCTTCTGGGGCCTCCTTCCCTCCCGAGCGCTTCACTCCTGTCCCCTTCAACTCCCTCTGCATGAAGCGGCATAGGGATCTGTGCGAGATCTAAGTCAGATCACGGTGCTCCCCGCTCAGACTTTCCAGGGTCTCCCTCTCCCAGCAGCCTTTCCATCATCTTCCTAGCCATCATTATCTGAAATTATCTGGTTTCTCCACGTGTTTATCTTGAGCTTGCTGGAGTCCTGCACCAGAAGGCAAGCCTGTTCGGGGCAGGGTCTTCCTGCTCATGGCCAGACAGAGCATTCAGAACAAGGCCCACACATAAATGTTTGTTGAATGAACGAATGAGTGAATGGAGACCCATGGGACAGACAGGAAAATCTAGGCACAAGCAGCCTGCTGGCTGAGGAGCCTGTGGTCTGGTCCCCAGCCTTGCTCACCTCTCCCTGCCGGGGCTCCCCTCCTCCCCTTCCCACCCTCTCCCCATCCCGTGTGATGCTGGGAGCACTCCTCCCTCACCTCAGCAGCCTGGGCTGGGAAGGGTGGATGAGCTGGAGAACAGAACCGTTCCAAGAAGCGCGAGAGATTCTGGTCTGGGGGGAGAATTCAGCTCCCAGCTTCAGGGGGAGGTGAGAAATGGGATGCTGTCTTGGCCGCTTGGAGAGGGCGGGAGGCGCCTCTCCCGGGTTATTGATGAGCCAGATGCAGAGCTGCAGATTAAGCCTTGCACGGGTTCCCGTGCCCGCGGGTGCAGCGCACTGGGCCCCCGGAGGAAAGATGCTCTCCCAGGAGTGGTTGGCTCACCTCTCGCTCGCTCCCAGCCTGGGATTTATGGTGCTGCCCTTGAGCGCGAGTCTCCGACGGGGATGTATCGGTCTCCTTGTCTGCCGGAATGGGCCCTCCCGATGCATCTGAGCAGCTACGGATGCAGCCGCCATGCGGGGGGCGGCAGAGATCTATGGGCCTCCTTCCTGGCCTGAATCCCTCTATTCTGCCTTCGGGCCGGCAGCCACTTAGCCATGAGAGAAAGGCCCCGACCGGCTTGGTCCCCGTGCGACAGCAACACTTGGTGGCTAAGAAGGACGGTGCTACCCAGTTGTCTCTGCCCTGCCCTCCTAGGAGGACAGCCGGCTGCCATCGGTGGTGGCCCTGTGCGGCTGGACAGTCCCAAGCATGAGCTGCCCCTGAGGCACTGCCCACTCCCAACTGTAAATCCTGCGATGGACTGAACGTAGAACTCCAGGCCCGCTGGCATGGGGGACTCGCGTGTATCGAGGGCCCCTTCTAAGTGCCGGCATATGCCACGTGCCTCATGTGCCGCCTGCTCATCTTCCTAATGCCCCCGCAGCCTGGAGACGCGGGCACGATTAGCCCTCTTTCACAGAGGCAGAAACAGACCTGGGAGGGGAGGGAGGAGCTGCACGTATGGGGCGCCATGTGCGTTACGCTGGCTTTTTGGTTTTGTGTCCACCCTGAGAGGTGGACATCGTGGCCGCCTTTGAGAATCAGGAGCTTGAGCCTCATGAGGGGACGGTAATGGGAAGGGAGGCTGGGAAAGTCTGCTGGCTGTGCCCCTCCGGGGTGGTGCAGACCCTCAGGTAAGGTCTTCTCGTGCGCCTTGTCATCACCACGGTGAGTGGAGGGTGAGTACGTTCTACGGTCCCAATCGGATCAATGAAAAACGGGTCAGGGAGGCTGGGGAACAGTGGGGCCGGGGTGGGGCCGAAGTCCCTCCTCTTTCTGCATCTCACGGCCAGACTGAGACGCTTCTTCAGGACCACACCAGCATCATTTTCTGGTTCAACACTGGAGAGCAGCTGGTGCGGGCGGGGCGATGGGCTTCATTTTAAGCATTAGGGACCCAGCACCCCTGTGCCCACCTGACATTGTTCCCTCCTGCTGGCAGCTCCTCCTGCCAAGACCCTGTCCCCCCAGTGGGGGCCCAAGCCACAGGCAGCGTCTGGGAGCCTCCCTGGGCGCTCTCTCCCCAGCTGGAGCCTGTCGGGCTGTCTCCTTCCCTCCTCCCAGGCCGTGCCAGCCCTGGGGGACTTACGGTAAAGGCACTCTGATCACAGAAGCCCTGGGGAGCCGGAGCGCGTGGGAAAGAGAGAGAGAGTGTGCGTGAGTTTACATTCAAAGCCAGATCAGAGATTCCCCTTCTGCTGTGCCGTTAGGCGGGGATGTGTCCCTGAAGGCGGCAGGGACCAAGCAGACAAAGACAGGAGCGACCGGGCGCAGGCCTGTGGTTAGGAGGGGCAATCAGGCCGCCCCGTGGGTCCCCGTGGCCTGGCTGCCACACCTCTGACACCGTCATCACCTTTTGGGTGGAGAACCAAATCCCTGCTTTGCTCAGCTCACTGGAGTCAGAGAACCAGCAGAGGCCTCTAGAGATCACGCCCCTTGTTACGGATGGGGAAATTGAGGCTTAGGAGGAGAGAACTTGCCCAAGTGACAGGACTACCCGTGACAGAGCTGGAGTTAGCACCTGGAACCTTCTGGGCAGTGTTCTTTCCACGGCAGCAGAAGAAGTGCGGAGAAGGTTAGGGGCTCAAGCTCTGGAGCTGGGCAGACCTCCATCCACATGTGGGCCCAACCGCAGGCTGGCTGCTGTGTGACCTGCGGCTAGTGTCTCAATGTCTCTGCTCCTCAAAGGATACCTGCCAAGGAGGACCACTGTGAGGCCTGAATGGGGATTTACCTACCAAGAGCTCAGCAATGCTTACAGATACTGTTGTTGGACTTCCGGCACGAGCAGAGCAGAGGGAGGAGGAGGTACGGAGTGGCTGGAGTGTGGGATGTAAGGCGGAGCGTGGAAAGGACAGGGGGCATCCTCCCAGAGCCACCGGCCCAGATTTAGGGACCTGGACATCTTGGTGGTGCTGAGCTCCCAGGAGGGCCAGGTACCTGCCATAGATTTCTTCATTTAACCCTCCCAACAACCCCACGAGCTCCATGGAACTATCCCCATTCTGCAGATGAAATGAGAAGACTCAGGCTCAGAAAGGCTAAGCCACTTGGCCCCATTACCCAGCTGGCGACAGGTGGGGCAGGATTCGAACTCTGGTCTGCTTGGTTCTTTCCATTTTGCCAGCGGCACCTGAGACCAGCCTCACTTTCCAGGGGCGCCTGTGCTTACAGGACCCGGGATGGGCAGCTGACTCCGTTTAGAACCTTCTAAGAGGCTGAACTCACCCTGCCCTGGCCTGGATGGGGCCCCGTCTCCCGGGCTAAGCCTCGTCCAGCTTCACGGACAGAGGGAGCCAGTGCCCACCGGGTCCTGCCTCGTTTCCATGGAGACGGGCGGGGTTGACTCGCCCCAGGTTGGTGCTGAGGCAGGACAGGGCCTGCTTCCTTCCTCTGCTCCTGCCCGCGCTGCTGATGGTTTTGCTGGGTGGTTTTGACCGGAGACTAACACGAAATAAAACAGGCTGGCGTTTCCTAGTAAATTAATGTGTGTGGTGCCGTGGGCCCTGTTTCCTGACCGGGTACCTCTACTCAGTTTACAGGTGGAGTTTATCTCTCTAAGTGTTTTAGTTCTTCAAGCCTCACGTCCTCTTTGTCCCTTCATGCCCTCCCACTTTCCAGCCTCCACCCTAATGACTTGGTCACAGCCTCGGAGAAGGAGGAAAAAAACCATTGAACACCCCTCAAGTGTTCCTGTGAGGGAACCGGGATCTGGGAGGGGAGATGCCTGGGCCCGGGTGACACTGGGGGTTGGCGGCTGGCCCCCGGAGGCAGCGCTGGACTCCAGGATCCTCTCACACGAGCCCCAGGGCTGCTTACAGGACATGTGGGTGTGCAGCGGGCGCAGCCCAAGTTTGGGGGCACCTGTTCTCAGACAGCAGAGGCCTGAGGGCCAGCCCCCAGAGCTGCCCCCAGCTCGCCATTCCTGATGCTGTGGCAAAGTGGGGGCGCCCTGCCTTCCGCCCTGCCGCTTGGGCTGTCCTGGGATCCACCATCGTGCCTCCTTTATTCTCAAAGCCAACATTGATTGTGAAGGAGTCTCCTTTGAGGCCATCTTTGAGGTTCCTGGTAACTTGATTGGTGTGAAAAAGCTGCAGTGGTGGAATTGTGCCCCCTGATAAAGTACTAGCACGTTTAAAAGACTGCTAGGATGTGTGGAAGGGAGAAGCCTGGAGCAGACTGATTTCTCTGCCCGGAACCTTGACACCCCAGGGCTATCCTGGGCCCTGTGTCCATCCAGCTGCCCCTCTCCGTTGCTCCGTCTGCAGGGAGCTAACGCTGTTTGCTAAGCATCGGACGAGGTGTTTTACATTCACGTTGCTCCAAGTGGGAGCTTGTCAGAAATGCAAACTCTTGGGCCCCAGCCCAGACCTGCTGAATCAGAGGCTGCCGGATAACAAGATCCCCAGGTGACGGGTCACACGCCAGAGTCTGAGGAGGACAATTTTAAACCATGTTTTTGATCTTCACCCACCCACAGTGGACAGATACAGACACTGAGGTGCAGGGAGGGTACGCGGCTGGTCCAGGTAATGCTGTTATGAGGTTACAGGGCTGGCATTCGGAATCTGATCTTTCTAACACCCAAGGACATGGAGGGTGGGGGATTTCAGCTGGACAAGAAGGGGGAGCAGGGCCTCTGAGAGGAAGGGATGGTTGGAGCGTGCGGATGTAAGACGGCGAGGGGAACCTTAGGAGGCAGAGAGGGTTACCTGGAAAGAGGCCTCGACTCCTGTCTGGTAGGCGGTGGAGAACCACTAAAGATCTGGGGGTGGAGTCTGTCCACGGGGACTCGGCACCCCCACGGGTCCTGCGTTGCCAGGACAGACTAGAGGCGTTTGGGGGTCTTGGGGCCGAGGTGTGACCTTGACCTGTCCTCAGGGTCCTGGGTACGGCTCCACTCCAGGCCTCACACGTGGCTGCGGGTCTGAATTATCCAGCCCAGGGTGGAGCTGAGCGGCAGACGGGCAGGCTCTGGGGGTCCGGACTGCAAGGACTCAGGGGGCCAGTGGGAGGAGCCCTGGAGGGGAGATGGCCTCACGCCCTCAGTCTCCTCTTCTTTCTCTTCCAGCAGAGACACCTGTTCCTTCTTCATCTGGGCCTTGAAGGCTTCTGTTCCTGTGCCACCTTGAGCTGCCTCTGGGCTCCTGTGTGTCACTGCTCTGCCTGAGGCATGGGGCTCAGAAGGGACCATGACCAGGGACTCTGCCTCCCTGGGTCCGGGCACTGTCCATCTAGTAAGGTAACGCAGTTACAGCATTTCTAGCATGAGTTCATGGGAGGGAGCACTGGCATCAAGGATGGTGGAAGGGGCAGAGCTCCAAAGCAGGAGGGGAAGGTGCTACCCATCCCCTCCATCTTGTCCCAAGGGTCAGCTCAGACACAGGGCTGGCTCCCATCCCTTCCTCACCTTTCCTAGTCTCCTCATCCCTACTCCCCCGGCCACACGAGTCAGCATCCTCACAGCTGAGGGCGCCGCCTACACCTCCAAGTTCTTTCAGAGCCAGCAGGACACCTGATGAGACAGGGAGGTCTTATCCCCATTTTACAGACGGGAAGATGGTGGCCAATAAAGGTCAAGTGACTTTCCCAAGGTCAGAGAGCCAGCAAAGCTCAGACCTGAGGCCAGAACCCAGGGCTCTTTGAGTCCACAGCCCCTTCCGCTTCAAAACCCTGAGCACTTTTTCCACCCTGCCTTGGGGCACTTTCTAGAACAAGAGATGCTGGCTCAGGATGTGTGCCTGGTGACCTTGTGTGTCTGGTGCTGAGCACTGGGGCCGGCCCCTCCCAGGTAGTCAGGAGGGTTTGTTAAATGGCGTGTGTCTCAGCTGCCTACTGGACCTGGAGTCCCCGAGGGGCAGGACGATTTCCAGCCCCTCTGCTCCCTTGGTGCCCTGCACCGTGCCTGAGAGAGGAGGCTCGACGAGAGGGTATGACGTGAGCACCGGTGCTCACACATTCCAGCTCTGGGCCGTCCTTGTCACCCACCTGCCACCTTCCTCTCCCGTGCCCTCCTCTGCTCCCATCTTCTGCAGAGCCTGTTTGCTACTCTCTTGCTTCTCCCTGCTTCTAGAAGCCCCTTGTCCTCTTGCTGTGCCTTATACTCTTCCCTCACGTCCTCCTTTTCCCCTAAGCTTCCTCTTTCTGACCCAGAGCCGGAAATCCCAAATCGCCGGGCAGCCGAGGTGATGATGGGCATCTCCGTCCACTCTGAGGCCACTCTGACCATTCTCCAGGCCCCATCCAGGTCACGTGGCCCATCCAGCTCTCACTGCGGGGACAGCCTGCAATGGCAGGGCCCCTGGGCTGCAGCCCTGCCCCCAGCACCCGGGGCGACCCTGCACAGCAGTGAAGGCGTGCTCTCTGGCACAGCCTGTCTAAGCTGGAACTCTGATTTGCTCTTGTTAGCTGCGTGACCAGGGATGAGTTACTCCACTTCCCTGTGCCTCAGTTTCCTCATCTTTCAAACAGAGTAGTAATAGTACCTGCTTCATAGGATTTGGGAGGATTAAATTAGTTACTACCCGGAAGTGCTTAGAAACAGCTTATCACACGTCAGCTATTATTCTCCTGTAGGCCTCAGTTTCCTCATCTGTAAAATACATCGGTGGCGCTCTCTGCTCCCTGGGGCCCCTCTGGCCTGACCTCCCAGGATCCAAGCTCTGGGCCATCGTGAGCTTTGCTTGTTTCTCTCCCTCCGTGGGGTTCCCAGCACAGGGTCGTGTGCAAGATGAATATTTCAATGGATAAATAAATAAGGCATGCCTTTCATGTGTGCAGCGCTGAGGTTTTCAAAGCGCTTTCTCATCGGTTAATTATCTCAGTCGAGCCTCACGCAGGCCCCACGAAGGAAGCGCCCGGGGATTGTTACTGCTGCCTTCAGAGCAGGAACGAGTGCTTCGGAGACGCAAAGCCACTCGCCCAAGGTCACGTGGGTGTTTGACATCGGGATGAGACAAGGTGGAAGAGAGCAGCTGAGAGGGAAGGGAAGGCAGGGGAGGGGTGGGGGGCTCTGGGAGGCAGAGAGCAGAAATAAAAACGGAGGAGAGAAAGGAGTACATGCTAAAGCCAATCTCAGAGTTTAAGAGTTTCTCCTCTTGCCTCAGGCTTCCTCAAATAGCTGACTTCTGGGGAGTTTTCCTCCCTCACGGTGACTAGGTTAGTGGCGGGGGCTCAAGTCTAACCTTTGGCTTGGAATTAGCAAAATCTTAGGCAGCATTAATAGAGGTATGGTGCTCGGAGTAAAGGAGGTGATAATCTACTCTGCGTGGGAACCTGGTGTCCAGTCCTAGGCACCGCACGTTGATGTGGACTTTGACAAACTGCAGGTGGATGGTGAAGAGTCTGAATCTGGAGCCGTGTCTGGGGCAAGGCTGAAGGAACCAGACTTGAGGAGGAAAAGGCTAGGAGTGTCAGCACAGACTTCACATGCTGGAAAGAACCTGGACTTGCTCCGGGAGGCTCCAGGGGGCAGAAACAGGGCTGATGGGTGGAAGGTCCCAGGGGCAAACTTAATTACAACAGAGAGGAAGAACTGACTGATGTCTGCTGTGAGAGTCCCTGGCCGCCCCCCACCCCTACCCCCAGGGTGACACACTGGGGCTGAGGTCTTCTCTGTTCCCCCCTTCCCTGGCTCTCCCCGCAGCCTCCCTGAAGGCCTTCCCAGGCTGCAGGAGTCGAGTGAGCCCCTACCCGTGTCCCTCTTTCCAGGGACGGAGAGCTCCCTGAGGGCTGGAAGGGCTTGGGGGACCTCCGCCGTGGGCGCAGGCTGACGGTTGGGGTCCCTCCCAGCTCTGAACAGATCCCACGAGGCTCCGGGCTGGGGAGGCCCCTGGGAAACGACGGGGAGTATTTTTGAGGACAGCAACAGGGTGGTGCAGGATTAGCGCCCTCCCCGCCAGGTCTGGTGCAGCTGGTCGTTGAAGAGGGCCAGGTGGCTGAGGACCGGGCCATGGGTGGGGAGGTGCAGGGACCAGGGTGGGGTGGGTGTGGGGCAGTGCTGGGATCCTGACAGGAGACCGAGAGGGAGACCTGCAGGCCTGAGGGAGGGGAGACACGTCTGCCCTGGCTCCATCTCTCCAGGGCAGGGAAGGATGGAGGCCCCGCCCTCGCAGCCACGCTCATCTTCAGATGGAATAAAGCAAGGTGAGTACCACATGTGTCTGGGAATCCTGAGCAGCCCCGGGAGGCCACACCGGCTGGTGGCAGGAATGGGTATTTCAGAGATGAGAACGAGACAGGCTGAAATGAGCCCCGCTTGCCATCGGGATCGGCTCCTGTTCTGCTTGCTCTCTGCTGGGCCCGGCTGCCTCGCGGGGAGGGAACCTACCTGTCAGAAGCTTTGTGGCTCCTGCCACCACCTCAGGGGCTGGAACACAGGGCCTGCTACCTTGACGGGGACTCCATCCACCCCGCCGGCCCACTTGGGCAGGGGCTGGTCGCCTCTGGAAAGAGCCTGTCTCTCTCCGGTCCACTTTTTCTCTCTGTCTCCTCATCTCTCTCCCTTATGTTTCCACAGCTTCCCACCCTGCCATTGCTCGGGGGGCTCCCAGCCCCGTGGCTGTGAGGACCACATGGGCAGGGGTAGGACTGGGGGGGGGAGGTTGGGGGAGATGGGGTGCAGCTAGGTGCGCAGGGCTGGCATCTGATCCCCCCCGAAACCTCACCTGGGTCTGGCTCAGATTTAAGCAAATAAAAGTACAGGACGGCCAGTTAGTTTGAATTTCAGATAAACAATGAATAAAAAATTTTTTGAGTGTAAGTATGTCCCGTGCAAGATTTGGGATATGCTTATACTAAAAATTTATTTATTATTTATCTGAAATTCAGATTAACCGGGGTCCTGTATTTCATCTGGCAACCTTAGTCTTAACTGCTCCTTCCTACTGCCTCTGGGAGGGTCCCTGAGCATCTCCCTGGCTGGAGGGCGCAGTGCCAAATCCTAGCCCCCACCATTTATAGAGAAGCACAAGGCCCCATCTCGCAGTCACAGACAGACCCTGATAATGGACAGCCTTCAGGAAGCCTCAGGGTGGCCACTAGCACCCAGGGGTTGCTGTCCTCATTGCCCAAGAAAAACACATGTATAGAAACACGGAGCCGTTCTGTTTAGAGACAATGAAGGTGAGGCCCAGGGAGGCGGACTGAGCGGCCCAAGGTCCACAGTGAGCTGCGGCAGACCTGGCCTGGGCTGAGGCCTCCTGACTCCTTGCACAGTGCTCCTCCGACCCCCTGCGTCTCTCCAAGCGGCCAGCTTGGGGGCTGCATTTCACTTGAGAAGGGCGGGGTGGGGGGGGGCGGTTGGTGGGCTCAGGGGCCTGGGCTGAGAGAGAGAAGAGGCTCCCTGCGGGACAGACCCAGGCTCACTTCCGGCCCCCCGTGGCTTCCCTCCCTGGGCCCACCCTGGACGGCCCCCTGCCCTCGGCCCCACGCGGTCAGAAAGATCATCCTGGTGGAAACCTTGGCTCCGCTGAATTAGCTTCGAGCAGAGAGGCGCAGATCCGTGGGCCGCAGGTGGGCACTCATGCAATGACTTTGGGGGAGCGCCATTCAACTACGCCCCTCTGAACGGTGCCGGCGGGTGAGCGGCCGTGTTGCTCAGAGTAAAGGAGGTGCCGATCCCCTCGTGCGAGGCTGGTGTCCTGTCCGAGGCACCGCATGCTGAGACAAGCTGACAAAGTGCAGGTGGGTGGTGAAGGGTCTGAACCCTGGGCCATCCGGGACAAAACTCAAGGAACCGGACTTGGGGAAGAAAAGGCGGGGGAGTTTCAGCTCTGTCTTCACATATTAGAAACAGCCTGGATTTGCTCTGGGAGGGCGGAGGGGGCAGAACAGGACTGACGGGTGGAAGGTCCCCGGGGCCAAGCTGTGGGCCCTCATTTGTGCAGAAGCAGGGGAAGCGGCTGTGATTCTAGTCTTGGTTCTCCTGTGTGACCTTGTTCAAGTTGTTTGCCCTCTCTGAACCTCAGTGCCCCAATTATAAAATTACAGGGTGCACTAGATTATATCTAAGCCGCCTTCTAGTGCAGAGTCGAGGTGAGTCTAACCCACGGTCTGTTAGTCGATTCCACAACCAGCAAGCTGAGGGCAGAGTTCGTCCCTCCTTCTCAGTGCTTCCCCTGGCCTTCTCTCTTGCTGAATAAAGATGCATTAGTTGTTGGCAGATAAAGAGGGGGGAGATGCATTCATTCAAAACACAGATCAACAGTCCCCTCCTCCATGAAGCCCTTCAGATTGCTCTCAAGGAGTGGAGTCCTTCTTTCCTATTTTGCTGCACAATGAACTCAAGCTTCGATTTGAGATTTGACCTGTGTATCCCTCAGGCTGGGCACAGGTCGGTGCTGCAACCAGGGCCTTGTTAACTGCCCCCGCTGGTGAGCCACGAGCGCCCCCTGGACTGAGAGTCACTCTTCCCCAGGGTGCCTGATCTTGACCCCAAGCTCCGTCTCCTTGCCTGAAATTCTCTCTCTTATTTGTGTCCCAACTCGTGTCCACTTGTCCTTTAAGACTCAGCTCAAATGTCTGCGAAAAGCTGTCTGGCCCCTCCCCGTGCTCGCCTTCCCACGCCCACCGGCAGAGTTAGCTACGTCCTGATGCCCTGAGACCAGGAGCTCATCCGCATTATACAGAGCCCTCGCTGGGCTGGACACCGGGGCCTGTCCTCTCACCGTCCCTGTGGCTGGGCCATCAGCTCCTCCAGGACAGAGGCCTCACCAGACTCAGTGCATGCCTGAGCGCTCCAGGCTCCTCAGCCTCCGGCTCCCCGCAGCGCGCTTCCTTGCCCGCCCATTTCAACAAGATGCTCCACATTCTCTAACAAACAGCACCCTGATTATTTGCTTCTTGGGAAACCATGATGCGCGATTTAAATAAAAATTTATTGTTGACGTCTGTGCTTTCTGTCTCCACCTCTAGAGTACCAGCCCCGGTGACTGTCTGTCTTGCTCAATGCTGTGTCTCCAGCCCCTGGAACAGTCTGGAACACAACATGCACTCAGTGACAATGTATTGAGTGAGCGAGTGAATGAATGACTATAAGTATCTAAGGGGCATCCATTGCTTTGCCGGGCCAGTGTCCACCCTCCCTTCTTCTGGTGGCCACATTCCTTTGGGGAACATTCTCCTCTCTCACCCTAAGTAGGTCTGACCTTTCTCCGGGTCATAGAGCCTGACCCACAGCCTAGGCCTGGCCCATCAGAGGGTTTATCCCCCGTGACTGGGAATGGGCACTGGGCTGCGCTGTTCCAGGAAGACCCCCCTGGGACGTTTGCCACAACTGAGGTAGGATATAAACCAACAGGTTGCTGCTGGTGGGAAAGTCCACCTGGGAATGATGCCCACACAGAGGGAAGCAGATCCAAGAGATGGGGAGAGACGGATTCCTGGTGACACTGCCAAAGCGCCTGGATATAGGTGTGCCTGAAGCTACTCCTAGACTTTCCAGCTCCATAAGTTAATAAGTTCTCTTTTCCGCTTAAGCCAATTTGAATAGTAATTTATTATTCTAACCAGAATGGTCTTCATTAATACAGATTGGAAAAGTATCTTAAATCATCTTTTTATTCTCATCTAGCATCTAACAGGGCCTGGCATGCAGTCGGCACTCAATAAATGTTTCAGGTGAATAAATGCCTATAAGCACTTGAAAGGGGTGAATAGCGCCTAATTTACTTTAACCGTTTTTCCTTTTTCCACCGAGACAAACGTGCAGTACACAGCATGCGTGCAGTGAATGTTAGCTGATCCCACGTGGATGAGATTCATGGCCTCCTCTCTTCCTCCTCCTCTATTAACTTCCTGCTAATAGAGGCCCCCACCCCCTTTACGCCTCCTGAATTCTCATTCTCCCATTCTTCTTGCCATCAACAATTGCAAAGATTTGCAATTTATCATCCAGAATAGGTCCATGTCCTAAGTCCCAAAATAACCCGGGAAAAGAAGTGAATACTAATAAATAAAAGCGTAGGTGTTGTGTACGCAAGGGCTGATGGGGTCATTCACCCACCATGTTGCTTTCACAAGCCGTCCAGTTTGACCTCCCTCTCCAGAGAGGGAAAGGAAGCCCCGTACCTGGAAAAGGCCCCTGGTGCTGCCCAGCTCCTCATTACCTTGGGAAGCAGGACGTGAAATCATGGAAGTAGCAACAGTGGTGAGGGCGCTCCTGTCTCCCGTGGCTTCTTCTAGTGCTGGAAGTTGACCAGCCATTAAAAGGAGAACTCGATAGCATCAAGAATTTCAAACACATGGAAAAGCAGAGACAATAATAGAATGATCCACCATCTACTCATCAGTCAGCCTCAATAAACTCCCGGCCAAGCTTATTTCATCTCTGCGTCCACCCACTCCCTCCCTCCCACCCCCGATTACTTTGAAGCGTATCATTTTATATGGAAATACTTTAATACGCATTTCTAAATGATAAAGGCTCTTTAAATCCATAGCCGTGATACCACGAGCACACTGTGGTAGGTTGTCACAGCATGACCTCCAATGGACCCTGCCTTTCATTGTCACACCCTTGTGACGTTCCTCCTGCGTCCACTCTGGGCTTGACAATGGGACTTTCTTGGCCAACGGGACCATGACTAACACAGTGCAAGGCAGAAGCCCGGAAAGTACTTGCCCATGGGGGTCTTCCCTTTCTCATCACTTCCTGCAAATGCTTCTGCTCCCATGTGAAGAGGCCCAACACCCAGGCTAGCCCCCTTGGGAAGGAGAAACCACACAGAGCGAGAGAAGGAGAGACACAGCTGTTCACATGTGAGGTCACATGTGAGGGACCAACTGCACCCGTGGGACAGATACCAGCCATCCCAGCTGACACCTGCCCAAGTCGGTGACTCCCAGAATCATGAGCAAACAAAACAGTTGTTGATTTAAGCCACTCCATCTTGGGGTGGTTTGTTAGGCAGCAATAGCTAACTGATGCGCACACCAAAAAATGACTGTTCATTTCTGAATTTCATCCACTGCCTAATCAGTGTTCCAATTTCCTTGATGGTCTCACATACGTTTTTTTGTACTTTGCTTATTTTTATCAGGATCCAAGAAAATCTATATATTTTGACTGGTTGATATGTCTCTTAAGTATCTTTTAATCTATAGTTTTCACTTCCAATCTTTTTTTTCCCCCCTTTTGGAATTTTTCGAAGAAACTGTGTCCTTTGTCCTGTAGATTTCCCCACAATCTGATTTTGCCGCATGCTATGGTGCCATTTGATGTGTTCCTCTGTCCTTAAATTTCCTGTAAACTGGCAGTTGGAAAGATCTGGAAGCTTGGTCAGATTAAGGCTTGATTTATTTGGGTGTGTTTTTCCATCAGGAGGTGTCAATATCTAGTTGTCTTTGGGTCATGTGGCTGTCCATGACCCTTTCCTAGATCGACTAACCCATTAGTTCCTATGAAACAACACAGCAGCCATTCACTCCTCATTTATCAGCCATAACAATTCTACAAAGATAATTTCTCCTCATAAAGTATCTGCTGAGCAGGGGTACCATTTGTATAGGAAAGGCAGGAGAAACATTAGATTCTTTCCCTTTCTTTGCCAGCTTTCAAAAGAATGAGTTGTTTCCTTACATCCTCCAGAGGTGACCGATGAGGTTTAGTTTTTGAGTAGCATTATAAATTCTGGATTTAAACATTTTGATGTGTTTTAATACAGTGTATTGTCCTTATTGATGCTTAAATTGTACCGTCTTTGACCAGTGGGAGCCTATTCAAGTTGGCTCCTGAGTCATTTTGACACAAATCCCATAATCTCTGATAATGTCTGATAGCTTCCTTGTTTCTGGTATAAAAATGTCCTGGCTTATATTGTACTTTTTTTCCTGTCCCGGTCTTAGAATTAACCTTTTCTCCAAGGACACTTGATTTATTTTGATACAGTTATACATGAGGTTTCACAGATAGAAGAAGATTTGATGATTTGGGGGCGGGTGGGGTAGAACAGAAATTTCCTGGGAGGCCTAGTGGCTCAGCACAGATAGGCCGCTTTCCCCGAGATAAATCTGGAAAATTCTACCAGGTAAGAGCGTATCATTCTTGTGTTTGTCAAAGACAACAGTCAAGAGAGGTGATACTTCTTAGTGACTCACTGTTTTCCATAATGAAGAGGAAATCTTACCTTTGTAAACAAAGGAGCAACAGAGTGATTTCAGAGCTGGTTGAGTCTGTGAATTAGAGATCCAAAGATGGGGAGGTGCTCAGAACATGACTCGAAGTCTGAGTCCTGGCTGGGGCCCTTGGACCTACGTCATGGAATGCACACGACCCCCCCCAGGGGAGGCTGAGCTGCACACCAGGGAGAGGGATGTGTGGGAGACCTCCCTCCCCAAGTCAGAATGCTGTTCTGTTACTAATCCCGCACACTTAGCTTTTCCAAGGCCCGCTTTTGTCCTCTGAGGCCTGGAGATAAACGAACGACTTCGCAACACATTTTGAAGATCACACGAGTTGATCAGAAAGAGACGGCAATGATTGGTGCTGTTCAGCCTGAGCTAGTCTCTTTCGCTTTCTCTGTTCATGAGACCCTCTCTGACCCCAGACTTTTTCCATTCGGTTCTTTCCCAAAACTAAAGTAGTGTCAAAAATCTGTGTCCTCTCTCTCAGGGCACAGATGGAGAGAGAGACAGGGGCCAGTGGGAGACCTTTGCCCAGAGGCTCTGAGTCCCCACATGGGGTCTACCAGGCTTTCCCAGCCCCACGTGGGGCCCAGGAGGGTCTGGTGTTCGTTCCCGCTGTGGATGCGGGCTGTTTCGGCATCTCCCTGACCTCCTGCTCTGGAGGATGATGATGAGCTTGACGCTGCCAGCAGTAATAATTATAGATCACATTGGCTGAGCACTCTCCATGGGCCAGGCTCCATTCTAAGTGTTATAGATGTGTCTCTATTTGTTCAAGCCACCATCATTTCTCCTCTAGGTTACACAATAACTTCCCCGCTGGGCTCCCTGCCTTCACCCCGGCTGCCTTATCGTCTGTTCTTCACAAACTGTCCAGAGAGCTCTTTCCAGAACATGAGTCAGATCATGTCACTGCTCAAAGGCTTTCAGCATCTTCTTATCTTACTCTGAATACAAGATAAAGCACAGCCTAAGGTCTACCAGCCCCTCATCATCTGGTCCCTCGCCGCGTCTCTGATCTCATATTTCCCTTTCCCCTCCACTGTGGCCACACTGGCCTCTCGGCTATTCCTCAGCTCGGCAGGCGCACTCCTGTCTCAGGGTCTTCCCCCATGCTGTGCCCTCTGCATGGAATGCTCCCCTCTCCACTCTACTCTCTCGCTTTCTCTGGGTCTCAGCTCAAATACCACCTCCTCAGCAAGTCTTTCCTTCTGTGACCATTCTGCATCAAATAGCCCCCCTCATGCTGGTCATTACCAGCCCCTGTCTTCATAGCATTTCCACTACCTTCCATATTATGTATTTACTTTTTTGTTATTATCTGTTTCTGCTCCCTACAAAGCAGACCCCACAAATATAGGAATTTCTGTCTGTATCCTAAGCTCATAAGACCGCGACACGTACATAATAGATGGGCAATAAATATTTGTTGAGTGAATGAATGAATATTAGCTCATTTAATCATCTCAATAACTTTCTGAGGAAGGTACAATTAGTTTTTCCATTTTCACAGGTGACGAAGGCAAGGCCAAGCTATAACTCGCCTTAACCAGCAACCAGCGATTTTCTCAAGATCACGTAACAAGTAAATAGAAAGACGGGATTGGCCGACCAGGCTGGCAAGTGGGCACCAGTGGTGAGACTCTCACCTCTTTCCTTCCTCCTGCTCCACCATGGGAGTTTAGGACAGATTCCTGTTTCCTCTAGACCCACCTAGGCTTCTGCCCTGAACCCCTGTCTGCCTCTCTGCCCTAGAATTCAGGCTGGACCAAGTAGATGGGAACCCGGCAGTCCCCTCCTTCCATGCCTGAACAGCCAGCTCTGTGTCTGCTGCCTTCCTGGCTGCTCCGAGCCTGCTCAGGCTGCCCCAGCAGAAGATTCTCCATCATTGCAGAGACCCACCAAAGACAGCCTGGAGGTCCATGAAAGAAATCGACGGGGAGAGGAGGCAGCCTCGATCGCTTCTTTGCCCTCCCTGAAAAATTTCCCATCTCCATCGCACAGACCCGAGAGGCACCTAGTGGAGGGAAGACGGTCTGAAGCAGGACGGTTTGATGGGGCCAATGTCCAGCTGCCCTTTTAACAGAGCTATGTCAAAATGGCCAGGTTAATAATTTCTTTTTGGCTTTTTGTTTTCGCTTTTCGAAGTTTATTTTTAAATTCACACACAGAAAAGTTTGCTCTTTGTAGCATGCAGTCCTACAGGTTTTGGCAAATGTATAATGTCATGGATCCATCACCACAGTCATGACACAGAATACTTCTGTCACTCCTCCAGTTCCCTTTTGCTGCCTTTTGTTGACCTCTCCCCACAAGCCTTCCCCTGGCAAGTGTTGCTATCTTATCCATCCCTGTAGTTGCTTTTCCAGAAAGTCATAGAAATGGAAGAATAAGTATACAGCCTTTCAAGCCAGGCTTCTTTCATTTAGCAAAGTGCATTTGAGATTCATCCATAATATTGCTGTATCAATGAATTAAAAGTTCATTCTTTTTCATTGCTGAGTAATATTCCATTATATGGATATACCACCATGTGTTTATCCATTCACCCCTTGAAAGACATTCGAATTGTTTCCAGGTTTTGGCACTTATGAATAAAGTTGCTTTACACACTCAAGTGCAGGTTTTTGTGTGAACATAAATTTTCATTTTTCTTAGGTGAATGCCTTGGAGTAGGATTCCTGGGTCATGGGATTCGTGTATGTTTAACTTTATAAGAAGCTGCCAAACTGTTTCCCAGAGGGGCAGTACATTCGCGTGTGAGAGGTCCAATCTGCACCAGCACTTCATATTATCGGTTAATTTTTTTAGCCATGCTAGCAGGTGTATTGTTGTGTATAATGAATGATGCAGAGCATCTTTTGTGCTTCTTTGCCATCCTTATACCTCCTTTAGGGGATTGTCCAAAAGCTCCTGTATCAACATTGTCGCCTCTTATATTTGTATTAAATTGCCATGCAACCTAAGAACTTGGCTCCCTTGCCTGAGGGGCCTAGGGGAGAGCATTGTTCTAAGATTGCTCCATCAAGAGCCCTTGCAAGTGTTGAGAAGATTGCTGGGGGTGGGCGTCATCTAGAACTAAGAACCATGGCAGCTATATTCTATTTTTAGTAGCTGAGAACATTCTTTAAGTTTATCTAGCCCGATCCTATTTCTCTGCTTCTTAAAAATAAAACGATTGAGGCCTAGAGAGGAGAAGCTTTGGCCCAGAGCCCACAACTGGAAGGTTCCTGAATTGGATCAAGAAGTTAAATCAAGTAATTTCATTTCTAGAAGTCCCAAGCTCCCTCCACTGTAGACCTGTGATGCAGTGTAAGATGCTGAAGGGATGTATGTGGTCACACCCCCTGGGAAGTTTTTGGGAGAAATGGAAGCAATGCAGGACAATGCTGGGAAGAGAAGACACATATGGACGTGCGTTTCCGGGTTGCTGAAAATACTGGAGGAAATGGAGAGGAGAGATGGAGTTAGTTAAGCACAGTGTCCTGGAGGAAGAGAACTCCGGGTCCCGTTTGGAAGGGAGGCACAAAGTCTGTGTGTCTGTCACTGTGGCCGTGTGTGTGAGTTCTATTGCATCGCAGATTGTGTGCCCTGGGCGTACTCACAGTATATGGGACGACGTCCATTTTCCTTGTCTGGTAAAATACATGAGCAATTGTAAAGCTCAAAGTAAGTTTCTGTTTGGTATATTTTTGTGGTGCATTTTCAGCTCTTGCTTAACCCTGAATCTTCGTCGTCCTCATCTCCTGAGTCTCAGGTGGGGAGCACCGAAGGGACCCCTCCCAGAGTCCAAACTGCAGCTGGCAGCACTTAAATCCAGTGAGCAGCGAGCTTCTCGGATTTGCTTCGAGTTGAAATCAATATTTGCTGAGAAGAATGCATCTTAATTTCAGCGGCCGGTTCTCCCGGCAAGAATTGCTCTAAAACAAACCTCCAAACCCACAGACTTAATGCGTCCTACTTCAGTTGTTTAGTAAATCTCTCTGTACAGAGAAAAATCCATTAGCTGACGGGGCAGCGGTGGGGGTAGGGGCGTGGGGAGAGAGAGCGCGAGGCTGAAACGAAGCCCCAGCAGCAGAGATGGGACTGAGAGCCCAGGGGGTCCAATGTGAGGCCTCAGCCACGTCCCTTGGCTCAGCTCAGGTCGGCCCCAGCTCGCTGCAAGCACACCCAGGGTGTCACTGGCAGAATGAATGGGAAGAGAATGAGCCCCCACCCCAGCGCCTGCCTGGGGAAGAGCTTTCTAACTGCGAGCTGTCCCCTTCTAAATCTACAAGGAGGCAATCGATTTCCTTTTCAGCAGGACTGGGGGAAAGCAATCATTTACCCCAGAACACGGGCTTTAATGAATCCGTGAAACATATGAGGTCACCCCGATTACATCTTCCCCTGACAGCCTGGGATGGCTCCACAGCCCTCAGGAGACTTCCTGAATGAGGATGTTTTCCGAATCCGGGCCCCTCCCGGCTCCTTCCCTCTGCTGAGTCAGGGCGTGCCTCAGCTTTTCTCCCTGGAAGGCAGGAGGCCTGGGTTGGGCCCAGCCCTGGAGAGGCAGCGAGAGCCAGGGGAGAGAGCTGTGGGCTCCCAGGTCACAGTGACCCGAGTCGCAGTGACCAGCTTTGCCACATCCTGGCTGTGTGTCTCTAAGGAGCAGCTTTAACTTCTCTGAGCCTCTGCTTCCTCAAGAATCCCTGAAGGGAAGAATTGTTGGGATATAAGTCCATCTTATTGGGATAATATTGTTGGGATGTAAGTCCTAATATTTAAAGTATCAGGCATACAGCTGGTGGGCAACACAAAGAAATAATAACTACCACTTCAGCACCTCTGTTTATCCTCTCTGTAGAATGGGCTGAATATTATTTGTTTCACAATGAATTGAGAACAGAGAAGGGGAAGGATGAACCTACCATGGCTTGGAAACCATCAGGAAACGGTAGTATGGTGTGGTCTTTCCATGGTCAAATGCTGGAGACCAGAAATGAATTCCACAGACAGGAGCAAGGTCTGCCGGGAACGGTGTGGGGAGCGTGTCTCTTCGCCACAGAAGGGTCCAGTCGTGGAGCACTGGCTCCAAATGGGGACCTTACACATGTGGTTTATCTCCCAATTTTACAGATGGGGCAACCAAAACTCAGAAAGGGGTAGCAACTTGCCTGGGGTCACTGGCCAGCTGGTAACAGTGCAGTCTCATATCCAGGGCCACAGACTCCTGGCCCCCAGCCTTTTCTCCATCGGCCAGTGCCCACCTTCGCCTGCCTCTTTTTGTAGTTGGCCCAGGCCACCCAATAGGTGGGAGGCAGCCACCTGGGTCTGAAAGGGGAGATGAAAGCTGATGTGGTGCTGATGAAGGAGGAGGAGGGAGCAGAGAGGAAGAGGTATTTTTACCTCGAATTATTTTTATTAAATGTCACAACGGCTTTGCAGCACTTGGGATCTGAGTAGACAAATCAATGAAAATAATTATAGCGAACATCCTGTCTTCCCACTTCCCTCCTCCTCCTACCCCCACAGCTCCCTGGGACTCACAGAGAGGCCGGCTAATGCAGCTTCGCACTCCAGCCCTGGGAGGAGCAGGGGCAGCAGCCCCCTCTGACCTCCGCCTTCTCTTTGCTTTGTTTGCAGGCAGCTCGGCCTGACTCAAGGCTCACATGTTGGAGAGAGGAGCAGCTCCAGCAGCAGCTGCAACAGCAGCAGCAGCAGGAAAAATGAGCCAGAGGCCAGAGAGAGACAAGTCACTCCTACCGGGATTAGAAACTGGGAAGAGGGCTTTTATTCTTAGAACCCATTTATGGCTTAGAAATAAACCTTCTAGCAAGACTTGTATTTCTGGTCAGGTGACAAGATTAGTCAAAGCCATATGAATGAAGGCTGCAGGAGTTATCCATCCATCTGTCCATCTCTCTGTCCAACCAGCCACTCATCCATTCTTCCACCACCCACCCATCCACCCAACCATTCATCCACCCACCCATCCATCAAACAATCTACCCATCCATCCCTCTATCCATCCATCTACTCACCCATCCATCCACCCACCCATCCACTCAAAATATCCATCCATCCATCCATCCATCCATCTGTCTATCCATCCATCCATCCATCCATCCATCCATCCATTCACCCATCTACTCTTTTTCAACCACTCAATGAGCATTTACTGCAGATCTACAGGAAATGGCATTGTAGTGGAAAGGGTCTGATAGCCCTGATTCAAGTACTTGCTCTGCCATTGCAGAGTTACCTGTGTATGCTGGACAACTTCCATTTGCCCCCCAGATCCACTCTCCCCTGCCTGTGTCCAGGAAGTCTGACCAGTATGGACTGCATCAACAGGCTCCCTTGGCCCCTGGCTTCTGTGTGGGCTCATCCCATGGAGAGCACCAGTAGGAGATGAGAGGGAGGGAGGGAGGAAAGCAAGGTTAGGGTATTTAATTTTCCATCTTTCCTCCTATGGGGTCCATCAACTAAAGGTCACAGGTCCTGATAGGTGACCATCTCCACATACTCCTTTCCATCCTTGGGTTCTGGGAACCTCCTCTCCAGGTAAAGGCGCCTGTAGTTACCTGCCTTAAGGTAATACCATGTCCCTTATGGTTTTCCTATGCCTTGCCATACCTTTTCAAATTATCCTTTTATTACATTTTCCTCAGGTTATTTAAGTTTCAGTCAGCCATCGGCTTCCTGGGACCAGGACTTATATACCGCATGACCCTGAGTAAGTTATTTTGCCTCTTTGAGTCTCAATTTCTCCTTGGGTAAAATAGGGATGTAAAATCAACTTTACAGGATTGTTGTGAGGCTCAGGGAGGATAAAGGGCTTGCCCAAGGTTGCATGGCTGCTTAAGGGGCAGAGCTGGGAAGTGAAATCAGAGATATTTAGAGCAAAGCCCCACCTCTTCACTACCTCCTAGGATCTGGGTCCCTAGGGTGGCAGCCCTAGGCATTCTGGGGTCACTGGCAATGGAGGGTCCCATTAGTGGACTCAATGCCCCTCTGCAGCCTCGCAGGACCCAGGGGCCCCTTGCACTCATCACTCAGGTGGCTGAGGTCCCGTGAAGGGGAGGCAGTTAGCATCCTTCTCTCCACGGCTGCAAGGAAGCCTGCTAGGGAGGCTGAGCTGTCAATCCCATTCAAAAGCATCATTTGAGCAAAGGCTGTCCTAATGTTGGCTGACGAGGTCAAGGAAGTATTGTCAGATTTCCTTCTTGGCTGAGCAGATGATAAAGGCAAGGGGAGCTGGTGTGTGTCCAGGGATCTCCATGGGCCAGGCATTTTGCAAATAAATTCTCTCATCTAATGTCCCAGCAGCATATGAGGTAGGAATTTTCATCTCCATATTTCAGGTGAGGAAACTGAGGCATAGAAAAGTTAAATGGCTCCTGCAAGGTTCGGCCAGCAAAGGTGGGGGAGGTGAGGGACCTCTCAATTCAGGCTGTCTGCCTGTGCAGCCTTTGCTCCTCCTACAATACTAGGATGAACAGAAGGAATCTATAGCCCTTTTTATTTGCTCAGCAATTTATATTTCTTCTGGGACTTTGGCCCATCCATTATCCTTTCCCTCTCTCCTGCATCTTCCGCCTTGCTGTCTTCCTTGGCTCCTTCGCCTCAACATAAGAATGTGTTTAAGTCTCTTACGTCCTTGAAACATGTGCTTACTCAACCCTCCTTCCTCCACCAGTCACTGCTCTTTCTTGCCCTGCTCCACTTCTTCATCTACTGCAGCCAGACTTCCGTCCCCATCCATCCCTGTCCGGCAAAGGCCATCAATGACCTCCTGGTTGACAGTTTCAATGGAAACCATCTAGTTCTTGTCTTCTTCAGCTTCATTCCTTCATTCCACAACTATTGTTGCATCCGCACTATGTGCCAGGCATGGTTCTAGGTACTTGAGAGAAAGCAGTGAACAAATAGAAAAAAAAAATCCCTGCCATTGTGGAGCTTACATTCCAGTGGATTGGGTCGACATGCTGTACACAAGTACATCAACAACGTGTCTGTGGCAGAAGGTGCTCTGGAGTAAAAAATAGAGCCAGATGAGGGAGCTAGAGAGTGGTGAGGGAAGGCGTGCTGTTTTGGTGGTCACGGAAGGCCTCCCTCTCACTGAAAAAGTGAGATTTGAGCTGAGAACTGAAATGAAGTGGGGGTGGGGAGACTTTTGGATACCGGAGTGGAGGGTTCTAGGCAGAGGGAACAGGACGTGCAAAGACCCTGTGGTGGGAGCATGCTTGACAAGATCAGGGAGGCCAGTGTGTCTGGACGGAAGTGAGTCAGGGGACAGCAGGAGGAGATGGGGCCAGAGTTAACAGGGGCCTGGTCATGTGGAGTCTTGCAGGCCGGGGTAAGAACTTTGGTTGTTACTCAGAGTGAGAAGGGAAGGAACTGAAGGGTCGGAGCAGAGAAATGAGTGGTCTGACTGGTGTTGAAAACCATCCTACTGGCTGCTGTGCAGAGAATAGACGGAAGGGGGAGAGGGTGATCAGCTCCCCTCTGCAACATGTGCTGGGGGGCCATCTCCTCGGTCTATCGCTTTCACCTGATTGCTCATCGCCTCCCAGAGCAATTCTTCTGGGTCTCCGATGAGAGCTCTCCCTCCCAGTGTCTTTCTCTCCTGTGGATGCTGTCCGCCCCTCTGCTCTGTCCTTGGTCCTGAAATCCCTCCATCACTGCAGAAAGAACCCACGCTCCCTGGCTTCAACGCCCCAACTCACGTGACTCTTGAACCCCTATTCCCAGCCCAGGTGTTGCTTCTGGTCCCCACACGTGTTCATCCAGCTGCCTTCTTGACTCCTCACATGGGTGCCTCGCCTCAAGCACCCCTGACCCCCACATCTCAATAACTGAATATGCTCTTTCTCCACCCATTCTGCTCCTTTCCCTATGTCCCTAGGCTCTGTGTGGTCCCCTGGTGTTCCCAGGCATGCATGCTGCACTCCTGGTCTTCATCCTATATATCCTCCTGCTCTCGCCCTTCCTGAGACCCAATATCCCCCAAAACAATTCCTCCCTCTCCATCTCCACCCCACTACCTCATTTCATCACTTCTGTGGACTAGCGCAGCCACCTCCTCATCTGCAATCTGCCCCCTCTAAACTCCCCTTTGCTCCTCCCAGCTTCTAGGGGCTTGGTCTACAATATACATCCGACTATGAGAGTTTCCAGTGGCCTCCAATTGCTTTCCAGATGCCAACTCATGTTTCCAGCTTCATCCCGCATAGCCTCTCCCAACCACTTCAATATCCAGCACTTCTGAACTCCTCATGGTCCTCTAGACCCCTCAGTGTTCTCATGTCTCTGTGGCTTTGTTTAGGTAGCTTCTTTGCCCTGGGATCCTTCCCCTGTCTCTGCCTGACAAACATCTTCTTTTCCTATAAGATCTCACTCAGAGACTGCATCTTTTCACAGGCTTCCCTCAGACTCCCAGGAGGAATTATGAGTACCTCCTTCCACAGTTGTGTACCCTCTGTTCCTACCTTTATTTACTTATTGAACCTCAATTTGTGCCAGGCATTGTGCCAAGACACGACAGTCCTCAAAACAACCCTAGGCGGTAGCCGATCCTCTCTCCATTTTAGGTGAGACAACTGAAGCTCAGAGAGGGTAAGCAGTTTGCCCAAGATCTCCAAGCACCCGAGGGCTGGAGGCAAAGTTGGAACCCAGGTCTTCAGGCTCAGAGCCTCTCTTCGAGGTGGATTTTCATTTGATAAGTCATCATTATCTTTTCTTCATGTGTTCCTTTTCCCCACTATATCCCTCAAGAGCAGGACCATGTCCTTCTCTTCCTTCTTTTCTCTCTCCACTGCCTCGTATGGTGCTTGGCATGTAACAGGCATCAGTTGAGTGTTTGTTGAGAGAATGTGTGCACGTATAAACAAAGGAATGCAAAGGCCTTCCCTGTCCACAATCTCCTGGAATCCTTGCAGCAACCCTGAAAATGGCCATTAACATCCTCCTTTGACAGCTCAGGAATCGGAGGCTTAGAAGCATGAAAGAAAGTCTAGCAGCTAATAAGAAAAAAAGCCAGAGCTGCAGCTTTGCTGTTTCTCTGGATTTGAGAAATCCAACACTTAAGGCTTCGGGGTTGGGCTAGAACGGTTCCAGGAGCGACTTGCCAAGAAACAAGAAGTTCTCCGAGTGGATGAAGTAATGTTTCCAGAGCTCATAAAGCCAAGGTTCTTACCGCATTCTCCAAGAGAGAGAAATTAAGAACACAGCTGCAGTCCTCATTGGCTCCAGGAACCAGATAGCCCAAGGTCAGTCCTGGCGGGGGTGGGGAGGTGGGGGTGGAATTTGCACCCACAAACACCGTTGGGCGGTGATGGTGTGCATGGCACTGTTCTAGGCCTGGCCAAGCTGCTGAGTTAATACCACTGGCTGGTTGTAACATCATGGGAAATGAACTCTTGAGAAAAGCAAGCAAAATATGCTGTTGCAAGTAGGAAAAAAAAAAAAGAATCATTGCAGATGCATATTAAGTATATCTGACACTGCGTATAATGTATTTTCAATGCCAGGCAACTTGTTAGCTTCCTAATACGTATATTCTGAGATGTTTGCAAATATGTTACAAGGCTTGGCAAACAGCTCCACAGGCATGCTGGAGAGGCTGCTCCTGTTTGAAGTTGAGGTTATCTGTGGCTTGTAAACTCTCTCCTGCCCCTGTTAACCCAGGCCTGGGATGGTGGCCCCTAGAGCAACTCGTTGCACCAGCATCTTTCGATCACTGTGAGACAGAAAGTCGATGGATCAGCCAGCTCAGGTCAGCTCCCTATGGAGGGTGCAGCCCCACCCTCAGGCTGTCCTAAAATCCTGGAGCACCAGGGCTAAAGGGGCCTCTCTAGAGCATCGAGTCCTATTGCCCTTTTTTTTTTTTTTTGTGAGGAAGATTGGCCCTGAGCTAACATCTGTTGCCAATCCTCTTCTTTTTGCTTGAGGAAGATTGACACTGAGCTAACATCTGTGCCCATCTTCCTCTATTTTATGTGTGATGCTGTGTGGCTTGACGAGCGGTGCTAGGTCCACCCCCGGGTTCTGAACCTGTGAACCTGGGCTGCTGAAGCAGAGTATGTGAACTTAACCACTATGCCACCAGGGCCAGCCTGTATTGCCCATTTTACAGCAGCGAAAATTGAGGCCCAGATAGGAAAGGCAGTTGCCTCAAGTCATGGGTGCGAGGCGATGGCAGAAATGAGGCTAGATCCAGGCCACCCACTGCATTCCTGGACATTCTGCTTGGTGGTCAGAGTCAAGGTCAGAGGCTGCATCATCCCAAGAACCATTGCATTTTTGGCAGGGGCCACAACCCCAAATTAGGGAATGAAAGAGGAGATGGCATTCATCCCACAGGCCTGTAGGCAGAATAAAAACCCCCATCCTTGTCCCCTTTCTCTTCCTGGCACCCCGCCTTCCAGAGCAAAGGGTGCAGGCCCCAGGGGCCAGCCCACAGCCTGCTGGCTGAGTATTGGAAGCCTGGGGGTGGGGGCAGATACTGCCCTCAGCTCCCCCTCTCTGGCTGACTTGCTGTCCTTCGGCCTAAGGAACAGAGCCTGGGGAACTCGCCCAGAGCAAAGGAAATCCCCGCTCGACTTGGTTTTTATAATCTGCCTGCAGATCTCGCCTGGTTAACCCAGTGGGTCATTTTAATTTTCCAGAAGCTTTTCGCCTTCCCTTGGATCCTTAATCAGATAAGAGGATCTGTGTATGTGTTTGTGCGTGCGTGCGTGTGTGCGTGTGTGTGTGTGTGTGCGCACGCGTGCCTGGGCTCACCCGATCTCCTCCCCCCTTCCCCCTCCCTCTCTCCCTCCCACAATCGCTCTCACGCTCTGCTCTCTCTCTCTCTCTCCATAATCACTTCCCATCTTTTCCAGAATGCTTAATGGAGTCTGGAGATGAGGGGAAGGACAATTTCATCTCAGAGCAGGAGCCAGCCCTCACACCTCTCTGCCCTTCACCGTCGTCTCTTTGCCTGTTGTCCTGGGAGTGGATTTGGCCAGGTGTTTTCCTGAAGGAGGGTGAGGGACCTCTTTCCCCTGCCCTTTGCCCCCTCTGGAAGTCTATTTTGCCATCCCCTGCTCTGCTGCCATTGGGTCCCCACATAACTGCCCGAGCCCAAGGCTGCCTGCGGTCACAAGCCAGCTCAGACTGAGGGGAACAGAACGTCTGAAGACGCATAATTGGATGAGGAGGAATGTGGTGGCTGGCGGGCGCCATGGCAATGCCCAGGAGGGAGAGCCCAACAGGATGCCTCTAATAGCTTATCTCCTAATACTTGTTGTTGGAAAGCTGTTGTTTCCCCTCTGAGCCTGTCTGCCTGGCGAAGAGCTGCCCAGCTGGTCCGGCAGCCTTCTCCGGCCAAGAGGTTGCTCAGTTCCCTCATGCCGTGGACAGCTCAGCACCCATCCTGTTAGTGGGCATTCTCAGGCCTGGGGGGCCTTGCCCTCCAGGGGTGGGGGTCAGCTCAGCACAGCAGGGTGGGGGGGATGGAAGGGGAGCCAGTGCTTTCTGTGCAGATCCTTTCCTGTGCCCCCTTTCTTTGTCCCACTGTGCCTGGCATGGTGCTTGGCACACTGTAGGCACTTAATAAATGTCTGTGGCTCTGAACTGAATTCTCTGTGGATGGCATTGGTCCGGACCAGATCACTCGAGGTCCGTTCCAGGCCTGAGGGCTATGTACACCAAGTACCTACAGTGTGCAGGGCACTGCTGGGAACACAGCGGGTCTGAGGCCCTGGCTCTGTCTTGGGAGCTCAGCTCTCCAGACTGTGCAGAGAAGGAAGGGAAATCACAAGAGCCAGGGCCCATTCAGAGTGAGCAGCTCCTCTCCTGTCTCCCAGGATCAGAGGATGCTCACACTCTAAGGGCCCTTGGAGAATCACCTGGCTGACCCCATTGTGCCAATTAAGTACCCAAAGCCCCAGGGAGGACTTGCCCAGGGCCTTACATCCACCTGAAACAGAGTTAGGAGGCAAACTCAGTGTGGGTGACTCCTAGCACAGTGCTCTCCATAACTGCAAGTTGTCAGAGGGCACTGCGGCCTGAAATGAAGGGCTCTAAGGATGCAGAAAGAGAAGGCAAACCCTCCTATCAAGGCATCGTGGCCTTTGATCTTTAGTGGTTTGTCTGTTCCATCAGTTGTTCCTTTGTTCATCCCTTCATTTGTTCAATGATATTTAATCAGCAGCTTCTCTGAGCCACGCACAGGCAGTTAACTAGGCTGAGTCCTTGCAGGAAAGGAGCCTCCAGTCTACGGCTGATTCCAGGGCGGCCGCTCCTGGTTCCCCACCCTGGCTCTGCCTCCCGGGCCTTGCTCTGTGAGGATGCTGTCTCCTCTCCGCATAATGCTGCCGCCTCTCTTGGCTTCCGGGAGACCCACCTCTGAGCAGCTATGGGCAGCCCTTCTCCCCTGGCCTGTCCCTGCGTCACAGATGGAGCCAGGCCCTGTGCCCGATGTGGAGCACATCCCGAGGCATAGTGAGCATGTGCACGCCCCTCGCCTTGCACGCAGCGATGCCAGGAGTGTGCCCTTGCTTGGTTGCATGCCCACCGCTGCATCATCTGGAGCCCCTGGGTTTTCTGTGGCCTCAGCCATGCCCAGAGCGGGACAGACTCTGTCCCCAGGGATCGGGGACTGTGAGGGAGCTCAGCTGAGCTGCTGGTGAGGCTCTGATCTTCAACCCTGGCTCTGGCCAACCCAGCCATCAAGGGCCTTTTTGAAATCTCTGTTGGAGAGGCCACTTCCTGGATAAGGGTTCTTCCAGGAAGAGAGCCCTGTTCCCATGGCCGTCTGCCTACTTCTTCCTGCCATATCGTCCCATCCTCACTGCCCAGAACTCCTTGTTTGGCCTGCTGCTGCTGCTGCTGCTGCTGCTGCTGCTGCTGGTCGGCCTGGACCTCCTCCCAAGGAGGCTGGGATGATGCTTGCTCTGACTGCGCCCATCCGTGGTCTGGCCTGCACGTCTCTGACCCAGAGCCAGTGGGGCCAAGCCAAATCCCCAGGAATCTTCATGCTTGTCTGTAGTTCTCAGTCTGGGGTGAACAGGCAGGAAGAAGTGGACAGACACTGCGGAGCTCAAAAAATACTTCCCTGTCCTGTGAGCTGAGGCCGAGTCCGTGGTCCCCCTGGTGAGTGGTCACGCATGGGCTGATGGCTCCATCTCTCCCTGGGAGTGGGAGGGGAGACTGGCAGAGGGTCCCGAGGTCTGAAGGTGGGCCGGAGTCTCTGAGCTGCTTGTTTTGGGGCCAAGAGCAAAGGTGCCTGGGTGGTAATGGGCATTTCTGGTCCTATTAGCCTTGCCTCCTCCCAGCCTCCCTCCCCCTCGGCCCCGTGTTCATTCTGCTTCCATTTTCAGCAGGTGAAGTGGAAAATAACCTGGCTCTTACGGGAATGCACGTCTCTGCTCCTTTTTCTGGCTGCTGATGGAAATAGCAGCTGCCCCCAGCCATGTGTGGCTGCCCTGACCCTCTGAGACTCGGGGCGGAGACCAGCCAGGGGAAAGGACTTTGCTCAGTTCTCTTTCCCACGGGGCACAGAGCTGACATCATGTGGGGAGCGCAGAGAAACAGAGCAATTGATTTGGAGGTGGAGAGGAGCATAAGAATCACAGCTTCCACTTACCGAGCGCCTCCTGTGAGTCAGGCAACAAGCAAGTTGTTCTAGTTGCATTATCTCATTTAATCCTCTCGCCAACCCCGGGAAGTAGGTAGGGATTGCTATCATCTTCCTTTGTGGGGACTGAGGCTCAGAGAGGTTAAGTAACTTGCTCATAGTCACACAGCTGGAAAGTGGCAGTGCTGGGATCTGAACCAGGACTGCCTGATTCCAAAGTTCTTTCCTGCTGCTGCAGGAGGGTTCCAGGAGGGTACAGATGTGCTGTGACCCCTACAGCACAGTGCCGCATACCTGATTCTGTCTTTGATGGGGAAGGAGAGCAGGCAGGAGGACTGCTGCCTGGAAAGTCCTTATTCTGGTGGGAGGGGGTTTCCTGAGGCAGCTGAGACTGCACAGCCCGAGAGACAATTGGAGTCCTGATTGAGGGGCACTTGGGCCCCATCCAGGACCTCAGGAGGGCACAGCACAACTTTCCAACTGCCTTTAGCCACTTTTGCCTTTTCCTTAAGGTCATACTATACAGACTGCGTGTCAGTGTCTAACTTGGACACCTGTGTGTTAACACCTGTGTCGAGCTCAAGAAATCCACCTCTGGGGAGACCCAGTGACAAGCGCCACGTTGACTGGCTCAGGTGAGACAAGGCTGGACATGTCCTTGGAGGTGGACAGTGGAAGTTCCGAGGCCAGCTGGAGCATGGGACAGGCACAGGCAGGGCGTGGGGAACAGCCTGAGGCTGTGTGGTCCTCAGAGAGCCGGAGGGCAGCTCGGCACTGCCTGGTGCTTGGCACGGGCTCAGAGCGGCGGCTCGAAGGGGCTCAGTGGATGCGACACCCTGCACATAATAGCTGCTCAGTGTATACTCGGATCAAGGACAGATGGTCTCCCTCCAGAGGACTTAGGATGCTCTAACTCTGGAATACTTCCTGCACAAGAAGGAAACAAAGGAATGTTTTTTGAGCCTCTCCTGTATATAAGACACCTGCTAGGCGTTCTCACATATGTTATCTCAGTTGTCTGGGCTATGTTCAAAGCAGGACGGTCAAGCCTGCAGGTGGGGAAGCAAGAAAAGCCCCCAGTGCCTGCAGAAGCACCACCACCCATCATTTCCCAGACCTCCTGGGGAGCCCTGTGGACTCCATCCTCCATCTCCGTCTTTACCGGCCCTCCTTCCAATCTTCTACTTTTGTCACAGTGCCGTGCTGCTCGTGATGTCACATCCACGCCCTGAGGAGTCAGAATGACCAGCAGCCAGGTGCAGGAGGATCCCTCTGGTACCCTCCCTCTGCTTTCTGCGCCGTGGGCCTCAGAGGCCCTGCAGTACTATAAGGAGACCATAGGCTCTGCGGCCACCAGCCTGTGCTCAAGTCCTGGCTGTCATCTGCTGACTTGCTGTGTGATCTTAGGCAAGCTGCACCCCTCTCTGGGCTGGGTTTCTGATTCTGAAAGGTGGTGGGGCTGGAGGAGGACAGTGCGTTCTCACGTCCTTCCATGCATTTCCAATGGCTCTGATTTTTCCTCTCCTCCCTGCCAGGCTTAGTGAATCACGTGGGATTTGTGACTCCTGGCTCCGCCACTTACTTGCTCTGTGACGTGAGAAGTTGTTAACCTCTCTGAGCCTCAATTTCCTCACCCAGAAAGTAATACCCACCTTGTGAGGTGCTGCGAGGATTGAATGAGATACTGCAGGTGATCAGGGAGAGAGAGCAGTCCAGTGCCAGGTGCAGGGCAGGTGTGCAGCTCACGTTCAGTCTTCCTCGTCCTCCCCTTTCTTCCTCTCCCTCCTCACCATCATCATCGGCTTCATGTGGGAGCAGGGTAGGGATCCTCTGCCATCACTCTCGGCTCCCGGACAGAGCTGGCCCCAGCAGAGGAAGGACCAACGAGTCACCGGACCTCGTTCAGTTTGTTCTCTTGGAAGAGCCAGCCCTCTGGTTCTGCTCTGTCTCACTCTCTTTCTAACCATCGGTGAATTTCACCCACTTTAAATTCCACTGTCATTTGGTTCGATCTCAGCCAGGCCCTTCTCCCAGGGCAGGGGCAGGAGGACTGTCTGTCTCTGAGTTCCTGGAAAGCAGAAGGGGGATGGCCAAAGAGACACCAGTATGGACGAGCCTAGAATGCCAATCACGTCCAGCCCAGGAGATGGTCCTGGGGCGAGGGGGTGCTGGCCGGTCCTGCTGCACCTCTAAGGCCGGGACCCAGAAGCCTGGGAGGGTGTCCTCTGCCTCCTTGTTCTGAAAGGTGGCCAGGCAGGATCGGCCATCTCTAAGGCCTCGTCCAGCAGTAGCGTTCTTGGGTCCTCTGGCCTGATGTCCAGACTCCTGGCATGCTCAGCGTCCTCTCTTCCTAACTCACCCCAAGCCTCACCACCTGCCAAGGGCCCCGGCCTCATAATTCAGTATTCCTTGCAAACTTTGTTACCGACTGACCTTCACCGAGCACACCCAGCAATGACTGCAGACGTTTGGGTGGGGACCCCAGAGCACAGGGCCTGGAGATCAGGAGCGGCCAGACTGCACAGCGGAAAGAGCTCCCAACAGAGACGGGGTTCTGGTCCCAGCTCTGACATTCATTCCCTGATGACCCTCTCTGGGCCTCAGTTTCCTCATCTGTGAAATGGGAGAGCAGGGCTTGATGACTCCTGAGGGACTTTCAGCTCCGTCTCTGAACTTCTCAGAGCCCTCAGGCGGTGGCCCAGGTAGGGCTGCTGGGGCTCCCCACCTCGTCCTCCTGAACCCCAAGACCCTTCTCTGCAGGGTAGGAACGTTACCCTTTGCCATCCCTCCCTGGCTTCTCCCTCCTTCCTCCCCCCACATTCTCTCCTATCTATGAGCTAGCTCTGGAAGGCGCTGTGTTGGACCCTTGCCGTGTGGCTGTGGCTGTGAAGGGGGACCCGTTCTCCCCTCCGAGGTCCTCGTTCTGGCCAGGGCAGACCCACACGCACGCAATCACAGCAAAGATTGGGAGGTGGGATACGTGCTGGAGATTGGGGGCCGCGCAGGGGAAGGGAGAGCTCCCCAGAGGACTGAGGGGAGCCCGGGGATCTACACAGAAGAGGCGACACAGCTGGATCTCGAAGGATGAGCAAGAAATCCCCATCTTAACCAGGGAGAGAAAGGGCACCAGCGTGCGCAAAGCATGGAGCCTGAGGGACACGACACAGGTCAAGGAAGGAGGCTCTGGTGGCTGGAGTGCTATGTGTCCGGCACGCGGAAGTGTGGAAAGCTGGGCTATGAATGAGCCAGAAAGGGGGATCTGGGCCAGATCAGGAGGACTTTGGACTTGATCTGTTTTTTATAAACCATGTGTCTATTAATAATAACAATGATAACGATAATAATAACGGCTAACACATACAGGGCTCCCTCTATTTCAGAGGCTGTTCTAAGTAGTCACCACATTGTTCCCTTTTATTCTCCCCAACCCCATGGGGTATATCCCATTAGCATCCCCAGTTTCCAGATGGGGAAACTGAGGCAAGGAGAAGTTAAGTTACTTGCCTAAGGTCACACTGCTGAAAGTGACAAGGATTCAAATCCAGGAACCCTGGTTCCAGAGCCTGTGGTCAGAGCCACCAGGGTGGGTGGGATGCAGCCCCTAGAGGTACTGGCTGCCCCAGGGCCGAGGGTTTCCACTCGCTTCAGGCTGGGCCCTCCTCCCTGGCTGGAGTGCCCCCCACCTCTCACCCAAGCTCTCGGCAGCCAGGTGAGGGCCGGCAGCCAGGAGCCAGGGTTGGGGGGAGCATCTGCGCTCAGTGCTGAACATCTGCCTCCATTTTGATCTGATTACTCCCATCCCCTGTCTACTGGCAGGAGACAGCACCTGCTTTCCACCGTCTTAATTAAGCTGCATTTTTGTTTTTATTTACTTAGCACCGAGATGGGAAGGACTGTCTCCAGCGCTCGAACAGGGAGTGGCGGGTGGACAGGTGGGGACAGGGCTTAGAAAGCCTCGCTCTGAGCCAGGGGGAGCCTTGGCCGCTGACAGTCACAACCCCCCGCCCCCATACCTTCAAGACTCCCCACTGCCTACCTGTGCCAGCCAAGAGGGTCCACATTCCCTGAGGAACCGGTCAAGCCTCTCATTGATCTCAGCCTCAGTTTGAATCCCACCTCCACTGTTGCGTAGTTCTGAGATCTTGGCTAAGACATAATCTTTTAGACCCTGTTTCTTCGTCTATAAAATGTGGTTAATAATACTCGCCTTCCAGAACTAACGTGATATAAATGATATTCCATTCCAGTACGTGCCTAAGCATCTTCTCCATGTTCCATATTATCCTCCCCAAGCTCCCATGAGGTATCTACTATGGTCATCCCCATTTTCCAGATGAGAAAACTGAGGCATGGAGAGGCGAAGACCTTAGCCTAAGGTCAAAGAGCAAAGGTCAGAAGGCTATTAAAGGCTTTCTGCCCACCGGCCATCCCTCCACACTATCCCTCCCTTCATCCACACAAGACCACTAGCTGCCCTCGTGTCTCTGCAGTGACACCTCTGCTCACGAGGTCCCCTCCGCCTGGCTCCACACTTAAGGTCTGTAGCCTGCTTCCTGATTTGTTCACAGAATGGAATTTCCCTGCTCTGAACTTGTGTCTTTCTTGGATTTTAAATCCAAGGATTTGGGCTCGAACCCGAGCTCTGTCACCTACGTGTAGGGTGTGGCCACAGGTAAGTCACCTAGTTCAAATCCTGCCCTCACCTTGACTGGCTGTGTGGCCTCGGGGGGTTTATTTAAACGAGTCTGTTTCCTCTCTATTACCATGAGCAGAAATACTGGCCAGTGCCTGGTACCAAGAAATAGCCCTGGGCTGGCCGAGCCAGACAGCCTGGGCTCGAATCCCAGCTTGGCCACTCAGTACTTAAGTGACCTTAGCAAAGTTACTTAACCTCTCTGTGCCTCAGATTCCCCAACCTGACATGGAAATGCTGGTACTGGTACCTAACCCAGCGTTGTTGTGGGGGTTCAATGAGATATTACATCTAGAACATTTAGCAGGGTGCCTGGCTCTTAGTCAGAGCGCAGTGAGTGCTGATTGCTACAACATCTCGATTGTCTGGGGATTCATTGGGACTGTGAAAGCACTTTGTAAATTTCCAACCTCTGGACCCATACAAGGTATTGATTTGTGCCTGGCCTCATCTCCCTCAGGGAGCAGGGATCAAGACAGCTCTCTGTCCCTCTAAAAGCTTTGCCTTAAGCCCTGTGTTCAGTAGGCGTGAATGAGGCACCCTGCTTGGGCAGGCAGCCCTGCCTCAGTTTCCCTAGGAGCTTCAGCTGTGGCCACACTGGGAGCAGAGGTAAGCAATTGGCCTCCTGGCCAGGCCCCAGTCTGCTGCATGGGCTCCCTGTCAGCACTTCCAGCGTCTCTGGGGATGCCTGCAGTGCGCCCTCATGCCCTGGGGGGGTCCACTGCTGGAGGCAGACCCCCCAAGATCCCTCCAGCTCTGACTTTGCAGGAATCCAGTCCTGCCAGGGGTCCAGAGACCTCGTGCGCCCCGCCCCCTCCAGCCGGGGGTATCTTCTGGGGGACACCTCGGCAGAGGCAGAGGCGGCCACTTGCTGGGGCAGCGGGAAGAGCGGCGCGTGCGGCAGAGGGGGCTTTTCCCCCCTTCTGTAGTTTGCATTTACTTTTCCAACAGGTCAGCGAGCTGCGGAGCTAATTCAGAGAACCGCGGACTCAGAGAACCGCTCAGCGCCGCCTGTCAGTCCGCCATCAGGGCGCCCACCGGGAGAGGCAGCGCCGCCGCGCGTCCTGGAGGATGGAGGCCGGCCCCGCTGAGCGAAGCCCCGCTGCCGCCCCGCGCCCGCGCATCCCCCGGCATCCGTGGTCACGGTCGTGGTCCAGCCCTCCCGGCGCCCGCAGGGAGCAGCGCGGGACGCCCATGCGCGCACACAGCTCCTGGCGCTGCTGGGGAGACCCGCACATCCTGGGTCAATCCCAGGTGGCACTCACAAGCTGGGAGACCTGGGACAGGTTCCTAACCTCTCTGAGCCTCAACTTCCTTATCTGTAAAATGGCACAGTAACAGTGCCTACTTCACAAGGCTCTTGGGAGGATATTAAAAGATTAACATGGGAAACACCTAGCCAGGGTGTGGGCCACAGTGAGTACTCCCTATGGCTGTAATTATGATGGAGAGGTTATAGGTCAGCATCCCCTGTCCAGAGTGGTCCAGTTCTCTGGGACTTCCATCTGGGGAGATAACACAGAGACATGTTACAGGATTATTCTCACTTTGTTGTCACAAATGCTCGGGCACCTACTGTGTGCCAGGCTGGGGGCTGGTGCTCAAACCAGGTTGAGATGACTTGAACGGAACACAGCCCCTCCCTGAAGGAGCTCATGAGTTTTGATGTGGAACGGAAAGGATTAACAGAAAAAGCAAGGAGGGGGCCCAGAAGAGCAGAGGGAGGCAGAGACTGGCTCTGATGCACCTAGGACAGCTTCTGAGGAGGTGGCACATGCAGGCACTGGACAGGGCGAGGAGACGCCCAAAGTGGGTGGGGAGTGATCTGGGAAGGTGGAGGGAGCCAAGCCTGCAGTGTTCCTGGTGCCAGACCATGGAGGGCCTTGAATGCCAAACCTGGGACCCAGGCTGTTCTGAGCAGCAGGTCAAGGGCATCTGACGCGCCAGCCTCACACCAGCAGGTAGGGTGCTAGCTCAGCAGCTCCTGCACTGCGAGGAGAGATGTGCCTGGTTTTGCAAAGCTTGATCATCTCCAGCTGAGGCAGAGCAGCCGGGTGAGGGCAGCTGGGAGAGGATTCTCTGTGCCCCAAAAGGCTGTGCCACAGTTTCCTTTAAATAACAAATCTCCTTGACCTCTTTTCTTTTAAAGGAAATATACTTGATACGCAAGATGTGGCAGATTCTGCATCGAGCTCCTGGCCATAGTTTCTTTCTTTTTAAAAAAAAATGTTAGGGACGGCCTGGTTGTTCGGTGGTTAAGTTCGCACGTTCAGTTAAGTTCACACATTCAGTTAAGTTCGCACGTTCTGCTTCGGCGGCCCGGGGTTCGCCAGTTCGGATCCTGGGTGCCGACATGGCACCACTTGGCAAGCCAGGCTGTGGTAGGCGTCCCACATATAAAGTAGAGGAAGATGGCACGGATGTTAGCTCAGGGCCAGTCTTACTCAGCAAAAAGAGGAGGATTGGCAGCAGTTAGCTCAGGGCTAATCTTCCTCAAAAAAATTTTTTAAATTGTGGTAAAACACACATAACATAAAATTTAACGTCCTCGCCATTTTTAAGCGTATGGTTTCATAGTGTTAAGTACATTCATGTTGTTGTGCAACCGATCTCCAGAACTTTTCCGTCTTGCAAAACGAAACTCTATAGCCATTTAAAAATAACTCCCCATTTCTCCCTTCTCCTGGCCCCTGGCAACCACCATTCCACTCTGTCTTTCTGAATTGGACCACTCTAGGGAGCTCATCTAAGTGGAATCGTGCAGTATTTGTCTTTTTGTGACTGGCTTATTTTACTTAGCGTAATGTTTTCAAGATTCATCCCTGTTGTAACATATCAGAATTTCCTTCTTTTTAAAGTTGAATAATGCTCTATTATATGAATAGACCACATTTTGTTATCCATTCATCCGTCCCTGGACACTCGGGTTGCCTCCACCTGTTGGCTGTTGTAAATAATGCTGCTAAGAACACGAGCGTACAAAATATCCATTCTGGTTTCTGCTGTGCCATTTTTTTGGGTGTATACCCAGAAGCAAAATTGCTGGATCATATGGTAATTCTGTTAATTATCTCTTTAAGGAACTGCCATCCTATTTCTGGCCATGGACTCTTAGATGTGGCAGGAACGTCAGAAATCGCACACACCTGCTTCTGGACGGGGAAACGGGGATCCAGGGATGGCCCTTTCTATCTGCCTCTCGTGTGGGTTGGTGGCCCCGTGAGGACTAGAACTTGGGATGTGGGGTTCTCAGTGCCTGCCTCTGGCCCCTTTCAAGACTGCTGTGGGATGGGGATTCTGCCTGTGTCGGTGGATGGGGACCAAGAGCCCAGAGAGGCAGGGCTCCTGAAGTCACACCGCCCCACCGGGCAGGCAGGTAGGCAACCTCTCCTCCCAGTGGGTTCCAGCTTGCGGGGATCTGGGAGCCCTTCCCATTCCGAGCTTTAGTTCAGGAGGCAGAGCCAGAGGCCCAGCAGGTGACGAGGATGCAGTTGGATGCTATGCAAAGAGCATGACATAGAGGCCCCAGACCTAGCTGTGTGGCCCCAGGCCAGTTCTTCTCTCTTTGTGGGCCTCAGTTTACCAGTTGGGAAGGGGGCAGTTGGTCTCTCGCGGCCCTTGCCCTCTGAGGAAGCCTCCGTTTCCGGGGTGTGCTTACCGGCTCCCTCTGGTGGAGACACCAACAGTCTTCAGTTTGGACCGTGGCTTCCCATGCTCTCGGTTCTCTGTTTTACAGGTGGACAAACTGAGGCCCTGGGAGCAAGGAGCCCTGCAAAGAGGGTGGGAGAGAACCCAGGTACCCAGGCTCCCTGGACAGGAGCACCCCACACCTTTCCTCCCCTCCTCACCATGACAGGGAATGTATGGGTACCCCAGACCCTGTGCCGTTTGCTCCCAGGAGCCTCCCCCAGGAGTCAGCGTTGCTGGGAACCAAGGGGAACAGCTGTCCCAAACGCCTTCACCCTCCAGCTCTGGGGGAGGCCCTGTCTCCTTAGGGTCAGGCTGTCACCCTGAGCTCATGAAGGATGCATGATGTTCAATATGTGAGCGAGACCCCGAGGCAGCTGGTCTATAATAAACTTCCCTCCCGCCCCGCTGGCCGGCACTGTAGAAACATTAGGTGGTGGCCAATATCACTTATTTATCACCGAGCACTCAGGCAGCTGTCCTGGGCTTCCGCCCAGAGCGCCCTCCTCCCTCTTGCCATCTACCAGGCCCCTCTCCTTCCCCGGGCCGCCTCCTCTCTGCTTCGGCCAGCTCTGTCCTGAACTGCCCATGCCCCGTGGGGGTCGTGCACAGAGGGCAGGCCCATCACAGCCACACAGCGGCACCTGGGATTGTCATTAGTACCCAACATTCCAGGCATGGAAACTGCCTGTCAGAGAGGGTAAGAGCCTCACTCAAGGGCACACAGTTGGTAAGTGGCAGAGCCAGGACTGCACCCCGGTCGAGTGCATCGAATGTCCTGCTGAGTCCTTCTGCATCTCCCAGCCTGTTCAGAGCTGCCCTGGGGAGCGGGCAGGAGGAACCTGGTTCCAGCAAGGTCGGTGACTGGGCGGGTGGCCCTGCTTCTGAAGCCAGCCTTGCTCATGGATGACGGAGACTGCAGGTCTGGTCTGAGATTGCAGGAGGGGCTCTGCTCCTAATGGCTGTGTGGCCTTGGACCAAGCACCCCGCTTCTCTGAGCTGCTGCTGCCCCATCCTCACCCTGGGAATCAGAGCTGCAGGCTGTGAGCCCTGTGCTGTGACACTGTGGGTCTGAGAAGCAGCCAGTGGCTACTGTGTTATCCTTGTCTTTAGAGCATGGTAATCTCAGGGGAAGAGAGAAACTTGAGAGCTGGAACCTTCTGAAGGTCCTCCTTCACCCTGCAGATTCCAGAGGTGCTCAGCCCCTGCCTCCTCCAACCCCAGAACGCCCAGAGGAGGGGACAGTCAGCCAGCCCCTCTGTTCTCACTGTCATTGAGGTCAGAGTCAGAGGACCTTGAGGGAACTTCTAGTCTAGCCCCTGAGGCCCAGAGAGAGAAAGGGGCTGGCCCAAGGTCACACAGCAATGGGGAAGGTGTGTGGTCTTTGCTGGCCAGTACCATGCCTCTTGCCCTGTGCTGCTGGCAGTGGCTGCATGGGGCCTGGCTCAGTGGAGGGCCTGCAGATGTCTCGACCTTCTCCTGATGAACCCCTGCGGTAGGGGTCACAGGCAGAGTTCCCTCTCCCAGGATACCCCACGAAGTAGGGTGGGAAGAAAGCAGGGAGGGATGGAAGAGGCTTCTGGAGGCCCAGAGAGCTGGCTTTGCTGGCCCAAGGGACAGAAGAGTCCCCACCATTCACCGAGTGCCAGGATGGGGCTGAAGGCTGAGCCAGGAGCGGGGAATTCAGATCTCAGTGAAGCGGGTATCCCGGCGCCTGGCATCGTTGGGCTTCACCCTAACTACAGTCAGGGTTTCCATTTTCCAGTTGAAAAAAGAGGCTTAAGGAGGTTAAGTGGTTTTGCCAAGGCCGGGCTTCTTTGATTCTGCATCGAACCCAGCTCTCCCACCTTCAGAGTCCGCAGTCTCCCAGTGCCTGTCGCCTCCAGCACGCACCTTCGGGCAGGCCGTGCCGGTTCAGGCTGTCTCCCTCAGGGCCTGCTGCACTCCTGGGCGAGGGCTGCGCTGTGCCTTATCCCAGTGCCCCACGCCCTCTGGGCTCTGGTCAGAGCCCGGCCACAATGGGTGGCCAGGCAGCCCCTGGCGGGTGGTGACGTCAGATTTAGTGCAAGGCTGTGCCATCGCCGCCCCGGGCTGCATCAGCAGCTGCCTGGCTGAATAATTCATCGGGCCTTGTTTACTCTTCCTGGCTGTCAGTGGCTCTCAAAACCCCACCACAGCTCCCTCCCAGGTCCAGCGGCGCTGGCCTCCACCCTTCTCTCCAATTTGGCCACCAGCAGGCTGTGCCAGGACGGGGCCGTGTGCACTGTCCATGAATTATTCAGGCCTCATTTGGCTGGAGCCTGGCTGGATAGTGGGGCTGGAGGAGAGTCCGGGTCCTGCGGTCTGTCCCACTGGGGCCTCATGGAAGGAGCATGTGGGAGACAGAAATGGAGGCGTCTCCATCTCCATCTGAGCTGAACCCTGAGGCCTGTTGGATCCAGGTCACGTGCCTGTTGTGAGCCCCAGGGAGCAGAGTGTACCTTGTAGGAATTCCCCAAGCTGGAAGCGCAGAGACCTGCACACCACTCCCCGTGGGTGCTCGGGGCTGTGGTTGATTGCCAGGCTTACATCAGTCAGCAACGGGATGACAATCCAGTGAGAGGCGCCAAGACCATGGCTCCGGAGTCAGACAGCCTGGGTGTAAATCTGCACCCTTCTACTTTGCAGCTGAGTAACGTTGGCAAGTTACTTAACCTCTCTGTGCTCAGTTTTTCATCTGTAAAATGGGGATAACCATCCTCACGGGATTGCTGTGCAGCGTGAGCAAGATCATACCTGTAACACACCGGAACGTGTTCAGTGTTCTACCGACACGCCACACCGTATAGTCACTGCTCCGTCATTCATTTGCCTCTCCCATCACCCTGACAGCTTTTCGTAAGAAGGTACTGGGTCGTATTTTTCTCAGCAAAAGAAAATAGTTCTCTTCTCCAGGAACTGATCCTGAGGTAGCTCCTAGTAGATGCTGGGTAAACGCTCATTGAGTGAATGAGTAAATGAAGGAGTGAAGAATCGCTCTCTGGAGACACAATGGGCTAATTTACGAGGCAGTGCGTACGCTCCTTCTTGCTGGGAGTGCTGCACCAGGTCACAATTCACCAGGCGTTCCAGAGCGAGGATGGATGCCCTGGTTAGACAGATGCTCGTTCAAGTTCCTCCCGTCTCATTAAGCTACTGTGGTTCCAGGATTCAATGAATACATATGGGTCGTAGGAGTGGGTGGTGGTAATGGATGATGATGATGATAAAGGGGCTAAATCCTGTGACATGAGCTGGGGTGAGGGAGACAGAAGACACAGCTGATTCACTGGTCCAGCCCATCACATGTTATGCTCCTCGGGACGAGGAATTATGGCTTCTCCTCTGTACTTCTGGTGCCTGGCGCTCAGGACATGTGCGATAGAAGTTCCCTGAATGAATGAGTGTCCTTCGTCCATAGACAATCAGGCAGACTCAGGACTTCCCAGCCCAGCATGCAAACTCCTCGATCTGCCTGAGCCAGCTTCTGTGGCCCTTCCACCTTGGCCTTTGCCTCAGTTTCCCCAGCCAGGAAAATGGATCATGTGATTGCTCCCCTTCCCCCCGGTAGCCTCATCCAAACTGGGCCCGCTGGGCCAGCCTGACTAGAACCCTGGCTGTGAGGCTTCTAGCAACCACACACGTGGGATCCCACACCCACCCCGTGGAGCACTGATGAACTATTTTGAAATTTCTGTTGCTTTCAGAAAGACATCTTCCAAGATTTGAGACCAGGTGGTGCTGGTCTTTTTTTGGAGGCGCTAATTAATAATTTAACTTCATATCATGATAATTTTATCTTGTTGCAGTTTGTGGATTTGTGATTATCTCACCCATCCGGTGTCTGGTGCTTGGCACGGAGCATCTCTCCCGCTGTCTACCAGAGGAATGTGCTGCGGGGAGCATCTCTCAGCAGGGAGAGGGCCCAGGAGAGGCACCTGCCTGGAAGGTCTCCTGAACCTGTTTCCTTGGCTGGGCTCCTGCAGTTTGTGGACTGGACGGCCTTCTGGAATCTCTCAAGGGCTGCTTTGCCTGGGAACAGAGAGGGAGCCAGTGACTTTTCAGCTCGGGTCATCTTGGTTTCTGCAGAAATGGGTCTCAAGAGGAAGTCCAGTAACAGCGGGTCCCCACGGGAAGGGCCCTGAGAGAATGTCGCAGCTGGCCCCACCCCACTCTGCTCCGTCAGGGGAACTGAGGCTAGAAACATGGAGAGACTAGCTTAGGATTGGGGAGCAGCTGATCACAGAGCCCATCATAGGACCTGGGTCTCTCCCTCCGTGGGAGATCTCCCATAGATCTCTCCCGGCCCATCCCTCACGCCCCCTCCCCTGAACAAAGAGACTGGGCATCTGGTGGGGAGTGGTCCGGGTGCATTTTGAATGGAGACAAATGATGAGCATTCTGGCCCCCTTCTCCCGTGAGGGTTGGGGACCTGAGCACCCAACTTCCTTGCCTGCTGGCAGGGGAGAGTGGGGGATAAGCCAGAAGGGGACTGGTGGGCATGGCTGGGCACCCTCCTGACCCTTTCTCGGCCTCATGTTCTTCATATCAGGCAGGTGATGCTGGCAACCTGTTGTCCAGAAGTGAGCGTGACTTAGAGTTAACTGACGTGGAAGAGACAGCAGCACTAGGACCAGGGCCTAGGAATGTTCTGGATTTAAAACATTTGGGCATTTCAGAGAGGGCGATGCGGCTGAAACAGGAAGCAGGGGCCAGGCTCTAGAGGGCCACTATTGATGTCATCTTCAGTCTCTGTAGGATTGGAAGCCAGGAGTGACTTGACCACTTAGGTGACACCCTTGGCCTCTAGGGGCTTCAGTTAATTCTCCTGCAATACCAGGGAGAGAGCTCAAGAAGGATGTTAGAAACACTGTCTATGTCCTGGCTGGGCACAGGGCTCTGCTGGGTCTCCTCTGATGGCTGGTCAGGGCTATGGAGCTGCGTGTGTGTGTGTGTGTGTGTGTGTGTATTCTGGGCTCCTCCTCTCTGTCCACCTGGGGTCTCAGTTTCACCTCCAGCCAAAGCTGGACTGGTGACCAGGCCCTGGGTTGGCTTCGGCCCCTGCTAATGAGATGCTAATACAGAAGACCAGATTGGCTATGGCATCAAAGTGTTTGGGGATCCTCCTGACAGCTTGAGAAGCCCCCTAGCCACTCTGGGCAGCTTGAGCTCTGAGCTGGGATGTTCTCCTAGCAATTGTCCCTGTCACTTCTCGTTACAGCTGATGCCCACAGTACCTGCCAGAGGCTGCAGGGCACAACTGGCCATGTTCTCTCCCAGAGCCCCCAGGGAGGCTGGTGCCTGGCCTGGCGTGGTCCCTGACGACTCCGGAGTCTTTGGTGGTGCCAGGATCAGGTCTTGTCTGATCTGGATCCCTTTGGCTGCAGCCTGAGTGCAGGATCTCACAGGGACCACTCACGCTCAGAACGGCGCAGTGACCTTTCTTTGCTTTGATTTCTCCATCCAGGGCCTGCGACGCTTTGTGTTCAGACAAGTCTAAGCTGTGACACAAGCTTTCTCCCCTGGATGCTTAGAATTCAAGAACCTCAGAAGGTCAGAGCTGAGCAGTTCTTACTGATCAGCAGATGGAGGGCATTATTTCAGCATTTGTTTTTGGTTTGCCTGAAAAAGTGTCCAAATAATGTATCTGCAAATTGAAAAAATATTTAAAATCCAGGAAGGTTTGTAATAAACTCAGAGCCCATCCCGTTTGCTGTTTACCTTCAAATTTCTAAATAATATGTGTATGATGCCGTTTCTTGCTTTATGAGTTTTACGCATCACCTATTGGCTTCCTGATATGGTAGACAAGGATTTTTCTGTTACCCACCCCACTCCGGTCCCTTCCTCTTTATGTAGTTATATTGCACTTTGTGGTCGAATCTAGAACATCAGTATGGCTACGTGTACGTGAGTCAAGTAATGGACTGTGACTTTGTTTTCTTTCTCATAACATTTTTTTTTTCTGGTGTGGCAAAGTCAGTGCTCCTCCGACAGCTGTCTGTCCCCTACGTGTCCCACCTTCCCTTCCAGTCACGTCAGGGTCGTGAGCCTGGAGTTATCCCTTTGGCTACATCAGCTGAGAGGCTGTGAGCAGCGTCTTCCATCTCTCTCCTTCCTGGCGAGGAGACTGCAGCCTGTGGTTCCATGTCTGTGAATATAAAACAGAGGACAGGCCTGGGCAGTACCGGAGCGCGATGTGAGGGGGAAATACACTCTATTGCCTGTTGTGACGTTTGGTATTAACCACGTGAAAAAATAGACCCAGAGGTACGAATCAGCTCACGTTTCCAACTGAATCATTTTCTTAAAGTTTTCCCAGCGGGTGTGTCCCATCCGCCACGCCATTATTAGTAGTATTTTGTTCCCAAGTGTTGTCTTACATCAACTCGTCTGTCGATCCCTCCTTTTTCTCTGGATTCTTCCCTCCTGGAGCCCTGACTTTCCTCTTTCAATCTGGCCTATTGCTCTCCGGGCCTGCTGCAACGTTTCCATCCTGGGCACTTCCTCCGCCGGTCTCCGTGTGGATGCTCCAGTTTCCTGGATTCTGTTTTCTTGGTTTCTTCCCACTTTTGCTGGAGCGTATCCTCTGGTAGTTTACTACTTACTAGAATGTGCAAAATGAATTTTCTGAATCCTTACATATCAAAAAAATTTATGTAGTCAACTTATATCTTTTTTTTTTTATGAGGAAGATTAGCCCTGAGCTAACATCTGCTGCCAATCCTCCTCTTTTTGCTGAGGAAGACTGGCCCTGAGATAACATCCGTGCCCATCTTCCTCTACTTTATATGTGGGACGCCTGCCACAGCATGGCTTGCCAAGCGGTGCCATGTCCGCACCCAGGATCTGAACCAGTGAACCCTGGGCCACAGAGAAGTGGAACGTGCGAACTTAACTGCTGCTCCACTGGGCCGGCCGCAGTCAACTTATATCTTAATTGCATGTCTAGGTTTAGAATTCTATATTGAAAACAGTTTCCCTCAAGAATTTAAAAGGCACTGCTTCACTGTGATCAAGTATCCAGTGTTGCTCTGGAGAATTCTTACAGCCACCCTGGTTCATGTTCCTTTGTATGAAACTGCTTTTTCTTGCTGGAAGCTTTTAGGATCACCCCTTTGTCCATATGTTCTGACATTTTACGATAGTACATCTTGGGGTGGATCTCTCTATTGTTCTGGGTACTTGGTAGACTCGTATCTTCGCGTGTTGCGAAATTTACTTGCATTATTTGTTTGAGAATTCCCTGCCTTCTATTTTCTCTGTCAATTGAGTACCAGCTCCTGGGCGGATATAGTCATGCGTTGCTTAACGACGGGGGTACGTCCTGAGAAATGTGTTATGAGGCGATTTTGTCATCGTGTGAACGTCATAGAGTGTACTTACACAAACCTAGGTGGTACAGCCCATGACACACCCTGCTATATGGTACAAATCTTATGGGACCACCATTGTATATACGGCCCATCGTTGACCTAAACGTCCTTATGGAGTGTGTGACTGTACTTGTGTCACCCATGGCTACGATAATGCTACATAACAAACTAACCTGAAACTCAGTGGCTTAAAACACAATCACTTATTCTCATGGATCTGTGGCTGCGAGTCACCGATTTAGGCTGAACTTGGTTGAGTGGCTAACGTGGACGGGGCTTCCGCATGTATCTAGGAGTAGGCTAGGGGATGGTTCATCAAGATGGGATTGGCTGGGGGAGTTTAGCTCTGCTCCAAGTGTCTCTCTCTCTCACTGTGGGACCACTGGGCAGCCCAGGCATGTTCTTCTCATGGAGATGAGATGAAGCCGAGATGAGAGGAGATGGCAGAGAAGCAAGAACCAAATCACATGAACACTCTCAAGCCTTGGGTCAGATTCCCCATTAACATCCAGTGACCTGAAGAAAATCAGTTGGCGGAACCTAAAGTCAGGAGCCCTCTTTAGTTGGGGGAACTGCAAATCCACATGGCAAGAGGTTTGGATATTGGGATAAGTAAAGAATCAGGGCAATCAACACAATCTACCAGAATCCTTTCAGTAGTGTATTTTTTCTTATTTTTCTATGTTTGCCACATTGATCTGCTTTCTAGAAGATTTTGTTGACACTATTTTACCATATGTGTTGTGTATTTTATTTCAAATTTTTAATTTTCTAGAGCTGTTACCCTACCAGCTTTGTTTTTGCCTATCACCCGGAAAGCCAAAGACTGAGATGGGAAGATTGCAGCAGAGAGAGGGTTTAATCATGAGGCAGCCAAGTGAGGAAGTGAGAGAATGAGTCTCAAATCCGCTTCCCTGAAAATGGGGACTTGGGGATATTTATGGGGTATGGGGGCAAGGCGGTCTGAAATGCAGAGATGGATGATTGGAGGTGGGGAGAGGTGAGCTAATTGATGTGCACAAGCATAGTCAGACTCCGTGCCTCTTCGTAGGACTCCTGTTCACAAAATTAGCATGATCTGAGGGGGCAGTTTTTAGCCTCTTGATGTGAAAAGGTCACCTATTGAACATGTCCTTGGGCCCAGTTGATGAGCTGGTGGTCTCAACCAGCCTGGAGTGGCCAAAGAGTTCTAATTCCTGAAAAACAGCTCACACACCCGTTACCGTGGTTACCCAGGCCCCAGGGAGATGGTATCTCTAGGAACCTAGTGGGAGTCAGATAGCACATTGCCTAAACAGCATGGTTAACAACGGGTGGGTTAAACAGCTAAAAGCTATAATCAGTCATTGCAAAAAGGAAAAAACTGTAGTTCCTAGCTGCTTACTCATCAATGGCTAACTGTTGGCTGGTTTCAGAGCCCTTTCTTATCCTCTATTTTTTCCTTTTTCGTAGCATCCTATTCTTATTTTATGAATGCGGTATATTTTCTATCTCTTCGAACATTTCTTAGAGTTTTTTGTAAGGTTTTGTGGGCTTTTTGTTTTTTGAAATTCTTTCCATGATCTTTTTCTCCCCTGGGTCGTCCACCCGCTTTAGCGTGCTCCATCTCCTTCTTGGTGGAAGAGCCCATGGCGTGGTGGTCTCGAGTGTGGCTGACTGACTAGATGGCTTTCCTTGCCCTTGGCTCCTTTCTTCCTCAGAGTCCTCGTCTGTAAAATGGGAACAGAAATAGCAGCCTGCCTCATGGAGTTGTCGGGAGGATTAGAAAAGTCACTACACAGGAAGCTGCTGGAGCGGCCCTTCCACACGGCTCAGAGCTTTTAGTTTTCCACCTTGGGATATCTTCTCAAATAAGTGTGTGGTGCCAAAAAGCAGATGGGAAGTTTCGTATCTGGGGGTGAAGCGTGTGGAGGGGGGACTCGCGTGTAGACGGTCGAGTGGGGCGCCTGCTCTTACAATTGGACGTCATATTGGCATTTTAAGCCTTTTTTCCCCCTCTACTCAGAGCAATTTTTTCCCCATAAAGATGGCGATGAGGAGTTCCATGACTCATGGGGGCACAGAGCCTAGGGCTCGCAGTGGTTTCTGTTTATACTTCCTTCCACTCAATCCCCTTGTTTCCAGCTCCAGGGTCACTCTGACCTCCACGTGCTGCTGCCTGAGCCCCTCAGGGTTTGCTATCATTTCAGGGGTTCTAGGAGAGAAAGGCGACATAGGAGTCAACGCTGTGCCTTCAGACTGTTTGAGCTACAGAACCTCTGGTTCAAGCGACCCTCTCCTTGGCAGCCACATGTAGAGCAGCGGGAAGGACACCTGTCCAGCAGGGGATGGAGAGCCCCGATAACCGCCCCCCCAGCCTCCCTCTGAGATGCTGCTTCTCCAGCACTCAGTTTGAAAACCCAGAGGCACAATGGCCCCTGCCCTCATTTTCCAGATGGCCAAGCCCAGGCGAAGAGAGGAGAGAGGAGCTTGGCCTCTGACTCCCGGTTCATGCTCTCCCTTCCACGCTCTGTTGCCTCTGAATAGCGGGTACAGTGGCTGATTTTCACTTCCCTGTTTTAAAAAGTTAAGGATGAAGTCTAAACTTCCTCCCCACAAACTCCTTCTGGGTCTAGTTTCTCTGGTTCTATCTTGACATTCTATTTTCATTCCTGCCACCTCTGGGGATAATGACAAGGGGCACGTAATTGCTACCTGCTGGAGAAAGCAGCCCTCCCTTTATTTGTCCTAAAACCTTCTCTTCCCATAGTGTGCCCACCACCAGCTCTGTGATCTGAGCTCCTGCTCAAACCCTTCAGGAGGCTTCGTCCCAGTCAGCAAAACTCCTGCCCCTCAACCCACACCCCCCAGATTTTAGCAGCCTCCCAGGTCATGGGTTCTAACGGCCAGTCGGGGTGGAGAACACCCCATGCTTCCATTTCTCTGTCTCTCCAGGGCAAAATTCTATCTTCTTTCAAGGTTCAGCACAAGTGCCACCTTTTCAAAGAAGTCTTGCCTTAAGTAAGTCACTTGATCTTTTGAGCTTCATTTATTCATCTATAAAATGGGAGGCGTGGGGTCTCCCTTCCTGGGTTTTGGGGAAGATTAAATATGCTAACGTAAGACCTGGCACAGTGCTGGTCACGCACACAAAACATGGCTCAGTAACTATTAGTGACTAGTATTGTGTGTGCATCTATTGTAAAAACATCCCATTCTGTCTTTTGATGTGTGTCTAATTTCTCCACTGGAGGGGTGGGTCTCAGCTCTGACTGCACGTTACAATCACCTGGGGGCTTTTTAAAAATCTGGTTGCCTGGGCACCATTTCCCATCAATTGACGGTGAATCTCTAGGGATGGGTGCTGGTGTTTTAAAACCCTTCCAGGCCCTGGATTCTATCAGATAACCAGGGATGGGAACGCTGAGTTGGCCCATGAGCTGCCTGAGGGCAAAGACCAGGCATTGCCCATTTTTATTTCTGTGATCTTGTGATTTATAAGAAGAAATATATATTTGATCTTTGTGCTGGTTTCTGGCACGGAGGTCCCAAACCTTTGTAATTTCCTAAGTGATGAAAGCATAAAAGTGTCTTCTCTTAGGTTAATGAGACGACTTTTGGAAAGCCCCTAGGTCACCTAAGGATGTGGCTGGTCCCCAGAGGAGCCAATGGTGGGGTTAGAGGGTTGGCGCTTCGGTTCCCTTCCCCCTGCGCCCGCTGTGGCGCTGTCCATGGTGTGCACTGCTGTGTGGCGTGCCTGTTGGTTGCTGCTGTGTTGAGTGTGTGCTGTGACTTCAGAGGCCTTGAGCTCCTCAGACCCTCCTCCTTAGCCATCCGGAGTCCTGCTGCCTGGCTGGGAGTTCAGGGACTCAAGTAGCTGCCCCCTCCCAAGAAAGGGCCTGGAGGGAGCCTCCTCTCCCCGGGGCCTGGGCCCCAGTGTCCCATGGGGATGCCTCTCTGACCGGCACCCCACGCTTTCCCTCTCCCTGGTTCTGCTGCCCCCACCACAGTGGCTTCTTGCCAGAGAAGAAGAAGCAGGCAATGTGCACAGGAGGCTGCCTGTGGCTTTGCCTGCCCCGGCCCCCTCTCCACCCTGTGCCTGCTGCGCCTTCCCGTCTGCCAGGCTCGGCTTCTGCAGGAAATTTCCCTGGGCACCTTTACTCCCGGCTGTGTGCTAATTGCTTAGTCTCCAGCCTCCCCATCCACCTCAGCGCTGGGGACAGGGTCACCTTGCCTTATACTTTACCCCTGTCTGGATAGGAGGTAGGAGGGGCAGGCAGGGGCCCGGGGAGAGGGTGGAGGGGTGCCCAAGCCAGGACTCTGGCCACCACGAGGAGGACGTTAGATATGAAAGGCAAAATACCCAGACCTGGCCCTCACTGCCCTCCTTCCTCCGCTCCTGCATCTAGACGCACAGAGGACTCATCTCAGCGCTGAAGGTCCGTGAAAAGAGATGACTCCACAGTCTCCCAAGACCTGTAGGAGACGTGCCAAGTCTGTTTCAGGTGAGGGGAAGGGTCTTTTCCAGGGGAGAGCATGAAGTCGAGGGGTGCTGGCCTGGAGGGGCAGAGACTCACCTGCTCAGAGGCAGGGGAATGGCTTCAGTGGGCAAGGTCTTTTCTTCATGTTGCCTCTTGTTAGTGACAGTACAGCTTTATCCTCTCCCTCAAATGAGACGTTCCTCGTTCCCCAAACTAGCCCCCCACTCACACTCTCCCTACTCCTGCTCCCGTTTTCAGGCATTTTATCCATGGATAAAAACAGCTTCTTCTGGCATCCTTGGCCATTGTCTTATTGTGCCGATGGTAAACTGAGGCCCAAGGCAGGAATTCTTTCTTTCAAGGGCACAATGGTCTTCATTCTAGTCCTGACTCTGTGATCCTTGCACTGTGTGACCCTGGGCACATCCTTGCTCTCTTCTGTTTTGGTTTCTTTACCTATAAAAGAATCAGACTTTGCAGGAATCCCCTACTCCAGTGTGGTGTGTCACAGTGGGGTTCCAGGGTTTTCCCGTGCAGGAACTCAGGGATCCTGGGTCATCAACCTCACAGTAAAGGAACTTCTTCCAAGGGAGGCTCAGGGATAATCAGAGGCCCTGGTGGTGACAGAGGGCTGTGGTCGGGGGAGAGGCAGCTTCCTGACCTCGACCTCCATCTCGAAAGACAAACCAGATGGCAGGGGTGGGAGCGTCAGAGTGACCGAGACAGAACTTCTCAGGAGTGAAGAGACTGCCCAAGCCAGGGCGGGGCCCACCAGACTGTGAGACCCTGAGGGCATGTCTGGTTCATCTCTGTCTCTCTGGTTCTTCACATTCTGTCTCCTCAGAGCGGATGCTTGGTGAGTATTTGTTAAACAAATGAATGACTGAACAGAAAAGAGAGGATAAAGTTGGTTAGATAGCAAAGCGAGGAAAGAGGGGGGATCTCGGTTGCTGGGCTAAGTGGAAAGAAGGAGAAGAATTGGGAGAAAATGACAAGTTAGGATAAGGCTCAGTTATGCCATGGTAACAAAGAAGTGCAAATCGCAGTGGCTTAGAGCAACACTTCCTCCCTCCAGCACGTGCCTACAGGGGCTGACAGTGAGACTTTTCTCATCACAGTCGCTTAAGCACCTCGGATGATGGAGCAGCCACCATCTGACATCCCCAGTCACTGTGTTGGAGAGACGAGAACTTTGAGGTCTCACACCAGCAATTAAATAGTCAGCCTGAAAGCCACACTCTTACTCATGGCCCCTTGGCCAGGACTACTCACATGGTACCTCCAACAGCAGAGGACCAGGAAATGCAATCTTCCCACGTGTGAGGAAGACAGAGAGAGGGAAATACTTGGTGAACAGTGCTAATGAGAGAGATTAAAGAGTCAGCCATAGAGAGCTGAAAGGGCTGGGGGGCAGCTGACGTTCCAGATCTTCTCTGACCCACATCCCAGAGCTCCAAGCCTGTGGGTGGTGCTCCTTTAAAGATCATAAAGTCATAAACTGGCCCCTGGAAGAGAAAGAGAGAAGGTAGGCTGCAAGTGAATCGAATTGAGCACCAGCTATGTGCCAGGCTATGCTGGGCACTGGGAATATAAAACGAACACAGTCCCCGCCCTGATGGAGCCCACAGTTGCATAAGAAACAGTGAAGCATGAAATAACATGAGGATTTGACATCCTAGATCCAAGCGGGCAACTGACCAGCCAAGGAAAGAGGAGGCAGTATGGTCTGTAGCTGCACTTGGTGGTTGCTGTATTTTTTCCTATTGCTTCGAAGTTGGGGCTGCCCAACAAAGTCTCAGGCCAGTGCAATTACCTGGTTTCTGGTTCCTGCCTTTACCTTCACTCATGCCCCTGCAAGGTTAGGAGCCTCTGTAAATGGATCCATTCTTGGGGGAGAACCAACGACTTGCCCCAAAGTCTTCAGAGTTCATTAATGTTGTCTCAACGATTGTGTCCTCTTATTAATGGGAATGTTTCATTTCAATTTTCACAGACATTTTCTTGGTGACATTGTGCTATTCGTGTTCTGAGCTCCTCAATCCAGTCAATTAAAAGCCAAAAATTAGAGAGAGAGAGGGAGAGAAGGAAAAGAGAGGGAGCTAGGGAAGACTGGACCCCTTTGTTTTGGTAAGATGGGTTTGCTTTTCAACCATTCGGAGGAAAATCCCCCCCTCACCAAATCTGGCTTTGTGCAGTTTGACTTGAATTAGGAAAATCAAAGGGCTTGGGGCAGCAAAACTTGAGTTAATACCAAATGTAACAGAGTCAGAAGAAGGGAGATAAAGGGAGAAATTACACATATCTGCTCACTTATGATTGACGGCTTCACCAGAATCACAGCTGTCAGCAGTCCAGTCCTTTAATGGCCCCTCGCTGCCTTCAGAATGAAGTCTGGAGCCCTTAGCTTGGGATGAAAGGCCCCTGGTGGAATGTCTTCATGCTGCCTTTCCCTCTAGCTGCCCTTTCTCTTTGACACCCACCCGCACCCCACATTCTAGTTCTAGGCTGCATTTCTTACACTCACCCAAACGTGGCTTGTGCCTCAGTGCCTTTGCACTCACTGATCCCTCTGCCTGGGATGCCCTGCCAGTTCCCTACTTGGAAAATTCCTCCCGTGGCTCAAGCATCTCCTACCCCTTCAGCCTCTGTCTAGGCCCCGCCCCTATTCCCTGTGCGGTCTCCTTTGTGCCTCCACCGTCTCTTGTACGAATTTTCATCCCATTCCTTATGGCACTGACAGTTGTTTCCTTGCAGGTCTCCGCAACCAGGCTGTGGAACCCCAGATGGCAGTTATGGCGTCTTATTCCTTTTTCTATCTGCTGTGCTGAGCAGGGGGCCTAGCACATGGCAGGGTCTCGGCATACATTTATGGAATAAATTGAGTGAATGCATGAGTAAAGGAATGAATGAATTGGAGAGCCTCTGAAGGGGCACTGAGTGTAAGCTTCCACTCAAAACCAGAATTCCTTCTACAGCAGGAGTCAACAAACTACTGCCCGTGGACGAATCCTGCCGGGTGCCTCTTTGTTTGAATAAAGTTTTATTGCAACACAGCTGCGTCCGTTCGTTGGTGAATTACTCGCAGCCACTTTTGGAGAAGAGCAACAGAGTTGAGTGGTTGGCATCGTATGGTCCTCAAAGGCTACAGGATGTCGTATCTGGCTCTTTACAGAAAAGTTTGCCTACCTCTGTTTCGTAGCATTGGCTCCTAGTCTTTTTTGGATTAGAGACACCTTTGAGAGTTTGATAAAAAGCTTTGAAATTGGGTATATGCACACACATAGAACATTTTGCATTCACTTACGTGAGGATCAATGACCCCTTGAATCTGATGCATCAGTCCCCTAGGGATCCAGGGGCGCCAGGTTAAAAATTCTGTTGCCCAAGGCTAGTGAGACTAGAGCTGAGAAAGTGATGGAGAACGTAGTGGGAGAAAAAGTAAAAAAGTTAAGAGATACTCTGAAAAAATATAACTTAAAAAAATAGGAGGGGCTGGCCCATTGGTGTAGTGGTTAAGTTCGTGCATTTGGCTTTGGTGGCCTAGGGTTCACCAGTTAGGATCCTGGGTGTGGATCTACCCACCACTCAACAAGCCATGCTGTGGTGGCATCCTACATAAAATAAAGGAAGACTGGCACAGATGTTAGCTCAGGGCCAATCTTCCTCAGCAAAAAAAAAAAGGAGACTACATTGCCCAAAAGCATCTCTAACATATAGTTGGTCACCTTGTGTGTGGTATCTCCAGTCCCAGGAAACTCAGTACCTGTAGCACAGCATGTTCTGCTGTTACAGGAATGCACAGTCTGTGAGGAAAGCCCACCTTACACTCAGCTGAGCTCTTGTACCTGGAGCCCACTGGCCCTCCTGGAGAGGCAAGGAGAAACCAGAATTCAGCCCCTGTGCCCCGATCCTCCTCAGGAGAGGCGGCGTGGGGAGGGAGATGGGGGAGGAGCCGGGACCATTACAATTGATCACAAGCAGCCTTGCTTTCTTAAAAACAAGGGCCGGGGAAAATGTGTGTGTCTGGGAGCTAATGAAGTCGTGAGCAATAGGAGGCGTTAGGCCTCTGGGAAGCAAATTGTGGTCCAAATGAGCTCATTTTTTAGAAGAATTATTAAATTAGCAGATGAAAGAAACACATTAGACATTATGAATCTTGCTTTTAGCAGAGCACTTGATGGAGGGTTGCACAGATGCTGGCTCAATTTGTTCCTCCCGGCGTCGGAGGGAAGCTGGCATCGCTGGGCCCCCCGGTGGGAAGGACGGAGTGGGGCCATGTTTAATGAACGCCTGGGCTGGGCCCTGTCTTGCAGACTTTAGGTCACCATGCCCTGAATCCCACAGCAAGGAAGGGGTGATGTCCTCCTTTCAGAAGGGAGATGGACTCAGAGCAGTGGAGTGCCTCAGCTCGCACAGGGTCAGGGGCTGAGCCCACGAATCGTGGTCTGCCTTAGTCCAAACCAGTACTCTTGTACCGGGGTGAGAGGTGCTTCCCTGCCAGGATGCGAGGTCACCACCTCCCTTGGGGGCCACTTGGAAATGGAAAGAAGGACCATGAGACATCAGCAAGTGAGGGGGTTAGGACGAGAGCTGGAGGCAGGCAGGAGGGGCTGCGAGCTCCCGCGGGGCTGAGTCAGGGTAGGCGGGGAGGCTGGTCCCTGTGGCAGGGCTGGTTCTGATCGCTGCACTGAGAAAGGTGTGGCCAACGGACTGGTGTGCAGAGAAGGGCAAAGGCGTGGAAGCCATGTCGTAGGGGGAATGGCTGAGTGGACACACACGGCTGTGTTACTCTCTCAAAATATCCAGAGGCCTGTCCTGGAGGAGGATGGAGACTGCTGTGGCCTCAGAGGGTTGAGCCGGGTCAGCGAAGTGTCCCAAGGAAGCCAGGAGAGCTTTCTAGCAATGGGAGGTGTCCAGCCTTGGAAGGAAGGAGCTCTCCATCCCTGGAGACATTCCAGGAGCCGGCACGGCCTGGGAAGAGGGTCTGACTCCCGGTGAGATAGGAGACTGGCTGAAGTCCCTCCCAACACTACAATTTTCTATCTTCCGAAGTCGAGCACGAGTGAAATTGTTGCAACAGCGAAGCTTTCCAGAGAGTTCTGCAGGTGGTTGGGAGGGAAGTGGGGGAGTGTGTATTTGTCTCTGAGACCTGCTGGTGACCATGTGCTTGAACACAGAAAGAAGGGACTTAGTGGCCCCTGGACGCTCCCTCTAGTCTGAGGGTTGCTCCCTGGCCATGGGGCGCCTGCCTTCCCAAATCCTTCCAGCAGGGGGGCGGACCTTCACCTCCAGAAAGCCTTCTCCAGCGGAGAGAGTCAGATCCATCAAAAAGAAGAGAGAAAGGAGAAGGCAAGGGAGGAGGTGACCGAGAAGGGACAATGGCCCGACCCACCTGCCTACAAACCTTTCCTGAGGCCCTCGTGTGTGCCAGCACCTCAGACAGACAGGAATGTGCCGTGGGAGCCTGTAGTGCAGTGGCCGAGGGGAGGCGTGGTCACCTGTCTCTCTCATACAAGCTCAACGTAGCCAAGGACCCCCAAAGAAGGCCAGACAAGGGGATGGTTTTGCTCAGGGCCAGGTGACCACTCTATCTGGGGCCTCTCCGAAGGTGTCACTGAAGAAGTGGTCTTCATAACCTTGAAGAGGATTTGACTGGAGGGAGCTGGAGGGAAGATAGTGCAGGAATGGTGAGAGGTGAGGGGAGGGATGGGGGACGGATGGACGGAGGGATGGGGGGACAGCCACGAAGGTGGAAGGGGCCAGATTCTTCAGGGCTTTGGACGCCAGCCTGAGCTCTTAATACTGGAGGTAGCGAGATGGGAGAGGGTCCAGGTCAGAGTCATGTGGCTCCTGCATGGAGGCTGGACTGGAGTGCATGGGGACTGGAAGCCAGGGGCCCAGGGAGGGGTCGCAGCAGAATCCAGGGGCATGGGCAGCCTCAACTTGGTTGCTAATAAGAGCTGGTTAAGAGCAAAGCATTCTCTGTGTGTGTGCATGTGTGAGGGCAGCTCCAAGGGAAGTTTTCTTTCTCTGAGCGTACACAGTCAGGTGCATGTGTGCGTGTGTGGGTCCATTTGCCACTGTGCCTCGGGGTGTATGATTTTTGTCTGTCTCTGGAGGGATGTGCATGCCTGCCCCAGGAAGCACGAGGCTTTGATTCCGCTCGTGCATGCGTGTGTGCGTGTGTGTGTGTGTTTGCACACCATGCCCAAGCTCCAGAGGGAGACAGTACTGATAAATCTTGTTCTCAGACTGCAGGAACAAGTCAGGCAGACAAATCTTCCTACAGCCCCAAGACCCAGGCTCCCATTCACTTTCATTCCCTCTCTGCATCTCCTGCCACCACACCTCAGCTTGGCAAGGACACTTCACATGGGACATGGTGGCACGGGCTGCGTCTGTCTTCTTAGGCCTTGCCATTCCCACACTGTCTCCCACTCTTGCTCTTGAGCTCTTAGATTTCACAGCAACCACCTTGACCCGGAGGGGCAATGCAAATCTTTTCTGATTGTTTCTTTAGCAGATGGGTAAGAGGGTTCTGTGGGTGGAGCCCTTGATACTGGTGGCAGGACAGAATTGGACCCCTCCCCACCATGCCAAAGCTGGGCCTGCGCCGTTCCAGCGAGGAACCCCGTAAATGCTCCGACCTGCGTCAAAGCCACATTGATCCTGCCAGTCCTGGGACCTGAACCCAGAGGCATGCCCCTACTTGCTCTGCAGGCAGCCTGGAGAGGGGATGAGAGGCCTTGCCCAGGCCACAGAGCCCCACTCCTGGCCCTGCTCTTGACCCACTAGATGACCTTGGGGTGGACCCTCCTTAGCCTCAGTTTTTCCCTGTGTAGAATGGGGCTCAGGCTGTCTCATCTGGATCCCAATCATGGGTTTAGGGTGAAGACAGTGGGACTGCTCTCCACTCTGCTGATGTGTGTGGAGTCCTGTGGCTGGTCTTAGATGTGCTGGTAAATGTTTAACAACTCACTCCCTGCAGGATCAAAGCCTTGCCTTGCAGTGTCTGCCAATTCCTCTGGTGTAAACACTTCCACCATGACTGATTTCAATCCACGAGCGTGAAGCCACTGAATGCGGGGGTAGAAAGAGATGTGCACATCAGCTCCTGTGAGCCGGTAGGAGTGGAGTGGCTCCAGCACATCATGGCCTTTATCCTACACAACCAATGACAGCCCAGCCAGAGGAAGAATCTAGGTCAAGGTCAGGCAGGAAGCAAAAGCTCCAGCTAGAGTGCCGAGCATTGGGTCTGAGTGAGACGTGAGGCTATAAAGTGAAAAAAGAAAAAAAAGTTAGGAAGTTAGGCACCAGGAGGATGAGAAACAGGTTGGGAAGTGTGATGGGAAAGGAAGGCCAGGGCAAGTGGATCGGGATGGAAACTGCATTGTGCTGGGTGATGCATGGATGGCCCAACGCGGCCGGAATGCAATATTGCCTCCTGCTGTTCCCGGGCTGGGAGGGGGAGGAGGGCGCACGTGGTGATGAGGGAGCCGGGCAAAGAGACAGGTGTTTCCTGGGCACCAGGGATGACGTCTGAGCGGGCCGAGCCAGGAAAGGGCAAATCCAATTCCGTAATTGTTGGTGCATCAATTCTGGTGACGGTCCCGCGAGGACGATGCCAAGGGCTCAGGGAGGGGGGATGCCCTGGGTGACATCATCTGCTATTTCTGGACCAATTCACAGCTTCTTCCAGTGGGAACTTCCTTCAGGACATAAATCACCCCAGTCTTCTCATGACCGACTCATTCTCCCAAGAAAACAGAGGGAATCCACGCACGTGGGCGTCCTCTGGAGATGGCGCTGGGAGTGGAGAGAAGAGTGTGAGCCTGATGTCTCGCAGACCCAGGTTCAAATCCCACCTCCGCCCTTGTTAGCTGAAGGGCTTTGCATAAGTCATTTCACTTCTCTGACACTCCATGCCCTCAAATGGGCCAGTAATACCTGCGAGAGTGGAAGTGTGATTAAGAGAGATGGTAAGTGTGATGGGTTGGCTCAGGGCCTGCTCATTACAGGTGCTGGGGGAACATCAAATCTCTCTCGTTTCTTTTTTTCCCCTCCTCTTTTAGAGAATACACTTCCAGTGGCCAAAACTGTGGAAGCTTCTAGAAGGAGATGTAGACTCCTATTCTGGCCGCTTCCCTGGCTTTGTGGTGAGTGGTTCACAGGGTGGGGGTGGGAGGCTGCCTCTGGGAGGGTGGAGAGGGTGGGACGAGGGGGCACTGAGGTTGTTCACCTGGGTGGGGGATCTGGTCCTGCGGGGGTGTGAGGGAAGTGTGTTTTTCCCCACGGGACTCAGATTTCTCCTCAGGAACTTCTCGGCCAAGCACGGCTCAGAGGCCAGGAGAGCGGCTCGGCACCTCAAGGACATGAGGCCCGTTTCCCAAGCAGAGGCACCTGCCATCTGTTCCCTGTCTGTGGTTCTGCTTGACTCCCTTCCTACTCAGTGTCTGGCTCTCTGTCTTTCTGGCCTGACTGTCTGTCCACTGGTCCTCAGGGAAAGACGGCTGGAGTGGTTCCTGTCCGCTGCACTCATTTCTGCAGAAGCCCGCCTGAATTCCTGTCTGTCTGTCAGTCTGCCCGTGCTCTGCCTTCCCACGGCTCTGATTGCAGCTGACTCTCTTGCACCTGGGCTCCATTTTATGAGGTCTGAGTGACAGAGAGGTGATAAACGAGAGTGCGAGAGAGTGACAGACGGGAGCACACGTATGGGAGATGGAACACGTGCGCACACAGAGGATTGACAGTTGGGTTGTCTTCTCTGAGACGGAGTCACTCAAGGTCTCTCCAACCCCAGAGGCCAGCCCGGAGCACCATCCGTCTCACCTCAAAGCACCGTCTGTCTGTCTCCCTGACCGCAGACAGAAGTGTCCCCTGTGGGGGCTCCTGGTGGAGGCGGAGGGACTGTACCCATGGCAACCGATGGAGAGGCACGCTTGCGCCCGGGAAGCGCCTTTGCAACATGGGCCTGTCCAACAAACAAAATGGGCTGTTAGCAAGGTGGTAATGTCTCTGTCATTGGAGTGGTTCAATTATGGGCTGGCCACCCACCTGTCAGGGGCTGCTGTGGCGGGCATTCCTGAGTGAGGAGTGCGGCCAGTAAGACTGGGGTGGTCAATCTGGGCCGACGTTTAGGATGACGGCTGCTCTCACTAATCCATGTAAAGCCCTTTACCCGGGGCTGGCAGACAGTAGGTGCTCAAAAGCAGAACTGTCGTCACGAGGGAGGTTAGACTAAGTGGCCTGAAGGGCAGGCCCACGGCCTTGGAGCTGGAGAAGGTTGAAAGGCCCATGAGCCGCAACAGGTTCTGAATAAAGAGGAGCTGGGAACTTAGGGTGATGAAGTGCTTCCCAGAATAGGAACGTCCCCATCTCCCTCGCCCTGATTTGCATGGCTCTCGCGGCCTCCCTCCCCTCTCCTAACTCAATTTCAATTTCAATTTCTATGTCAATAACTTCTCTGGCACGACAAGCAGCCAGGGGTTGCCAAAGTGAATTGGAACATTGAGTTTCAGAGTCTCGGACCAGCTCGTCCAGCCAATGTCGTCCCCTCCTGGGCCTTCTCTGCACATGTCTCATCTCTGTGCCCTTTAGGGAGACTTATTTTTGCCCTCCCGACTGCCTGTAAGGTTATTTGAAAAAAGATGCACTCCTTTGTTTGGTCGAGATGTCCAAACAGCGACAGCGCGTGGGACATCAGCCCTCTGCGTGAAGAGCTGGGAGGTGAGGATGAAGAAGGCTTAGCTTGCTCTGGAGATCCCAGCCAAGCAGGGGAGGCAGGCGAGCATCCAGAGTTCCAATAATGGGACAAGTGCTTGGATGGAGGGAGGCAGGGCCTCTGGGAGCACGAAGAGGGGCCTCTGAGCCAGGGTCAGGGCGGAGGGGGAGGAAAGGACAGGGGCAGCTTCCTGGAAGAGGCAGAAAGGGAGCAACCTCTGGAGGACTCTTGGGTGGCAGGCCACTGAGTTCTTTCCCTCGTGGTCAGTGACGGCTGGAGTGCCACCATTATAGCAACGCTTTTACGTAAGCCATGGCAACTATTGGTCCTGCACCGTGTTGGCAGTTGTTCTATTCCCTGGAAATGGAGAGTGGGACATGGAGGAGTGAGGGCGGGGTAAAAGGGACCCAGGGAGATAATGCCTGAAGTCGGGGGACTGAAGTCCTGGAGGGTGAGCGTAGGGGTGCATGGGCGACCCGAGGCCCCAGGCATGTGAGTCTGTGAGCCGCAGCAGTGGCGTGTCCTGTCGGTGAGCACCGGTATGGACCTGATGCTGTCATGGAGGGAGACGGGCTGGAGGGAGTGGAGCGAGGGTGCCGGGAAGCCAGGAGGCACAGGGGCACCATCTGAAACGCTCGGGCTCAGAGCTGGGGACAGAGGGGCTGAGATAGGAGCAGCCCTGGAGTGTGCAGGTGAACAGGTGATGGGGCAGGCGACGCTGGCTTTGCCACTTGAGGTCCCTGCCCCAGCACCACCTGGGAGTCATCTCTTGCCACCACCACGGGGAGCCACGGTTCAGAGAGTCAGACAGACGGGGGGGGGCAACTTTGCCAGGAAGCCCCTGTGAGCAGGACCCTGACCCTCTTCTTCCTCTCCTCTCCCCATCCGGAATGCTCATGAAACCTCAGCTCCAGGAGGGGAAACAGCTCCCCTCCACACTGCCACCAAGAACAGGGGCAGCTAGGGCAAAATTTCCCAGCCCTAGAGAGACGACTGACCCTAGCTATCTTTCTGTAGCCTTTGGCCAGGCAGAGAAGAGGCCCTGGGATAGACAACCCTGGGCAAGGTTGACGCGTGTGCAGAGGCCCACGGGGGTCTGCCTGCGGGTGGGGCGGGTTTCCTGCGCGATATCCTGACCCAGGAGAAGCAAACTCCTCCAGCGGTGCCCCCATCCTCTGGGTTCCTGGGGACCCCTCAGCCCTCGGGTCCTGAGCATTGGCAGAGGCCACTCAGGCCGTAGCCCTGACCATCCCGTTTGCCCCTGCTGGTCCTCCTCTTTGCCCATCTTCGGCGGGGTGGGAAAAGCGACTGGGCTGGGGAGGAGGGGCTCCAGGGTAGAAAGAGGTCACTGAGGATGCACGTCCGATTCGGTGGCTGGGCACCTTTAGGCAAATTCCTCCCATTTTCAGAGCCTCATTCAACTCCCCAGGAAGATGAGAGGAATGGACCCAATCAGGGGTTTACAAAGAGGACTCCTTAGAAGACTATTCCTGGAAGGTGTCCTGGGCAAAAGAAGTTTGGGAGAACATCCTGTGATCCTCCAACATATGTCACAGGCTCCGGAAATCTCCGGAGCAGGGAAACCTGTTGAACGGTGTCTGACCACATGTTTCCCAAACTTCCTTGATGGCCCTTTTTTCTCACACTGCCATTGTCATGCCAGGAAGGAATGGTCCCTGCAACATAGTTTGGAAAATAGTGGACTAAATGCTCTTCTGCAAGATCCCCTCCCGTTCTGAAAGTCTAGGTGTCTGCTTCTCTAAAGAAAGTGGGACGCGCGGGAGAGGAAATGATGTTTTCAGGTTCTTCCTATGTGCGCAGTTCTGTGCCATTTCATCCTACCCCCCAGCTACATCATGGGGTGGGTATGGATTCCCCCACTGGTGGATCCAGACAGCGAGGCATGGGCTGGCTCCAGGGAGTAGGGGGGCTTCCTTCTGGCCTGTGGTGTGCAGGGGGGTGGGGGGGTCCTGCCTGAAGACGTGACTTGGAGGTCAAAGCTGGCTTCCCAGCCGTCTCAGACTCTCTTGGCCTCTACCAGCCCCATCCATCCAGGGGCTCTCCCTTTTCTTGGAAGATGCCCTTAGGGAGCATTATGGGGTGAGGACAAGGGGAGCCAGGGGCTACATAGAAATCACAAAGCTAATTCCTATGAGTGGAGTCCCTGCAGGGCTAGCTCTGGGCAAAAGCACACAGCTGGCAGTGTGTGTGGGGGTGGGGGCATGTAGTGTAGTGGAAAGAACCTGAACTTCAGAGCTGACAGACCAGGGTTCAAATCCTGCCACAAGGAAATTCTTTTAATTAACCCCGCTTAACTGACGTCTAGGTTAACCACCTCTCTATTCCCTCTGTAAAACCTGCCAGCGACAGCTGGTGGCCCTCGGAGCGCCTGGCCATCGGACAACTCTTTTCTCATTGGCCCACGTTACGTGTGTTCCCAAACCTGTTTATGTCGGTGGCTCTTGTCACCACAGGTGGATAATTTAATCAAGTGTAACGTAAGCCAATTAAATATGAGTGCAGAAGAGTTATGCTTCTCTGGTAATTAATTTAATGTTTTGGGAAGGTTGCTAAAAAATTGCTGTTGAATTAGGTGTGGGCAAGACTCTAAAGAATCTGAGGAGAATACACCCCACACAAGGAGGTTCGTGCACACTGACTGCCTTGCAAGGAGTCGAAACAAGGAGCCTCTTAGGTGGCGTTCGCACGGTCTCCATCACCTGTCATCTTGGGAAGCCAATTCACCTTTCTGAACTGCATTTTCCTTGGCTTTAAAACAAGTGAAATAACTCCCACCTCGCAGAGTTGTTATGAGGAACACATGAAGCTGAATGCAGTCCATCCCTACCTTCTGTTTGCTTCTTGGTGATTCCTCTCTCCTCTTCCTCCCGCGACCGCCTTCCCCATCTGGTGTTTCCGGGCTTCATCCGCAAGTGTGTGGTTCAGCTAATCTGATCATGAACAGGGTTTAGGGCGTGGCCTCTTTCTAAGAGTGACCTCGTCAATGAGGAAGAGTCTCTCCCAGGAATGTGTGTGACGTGGGCGTGGCGAGCCGAGGAGTCGAAAGGAAGATTTCTTGGAGTCTCAAGGTCTGGCAGTAGTGCTCCTTTATTCAGACAATAGCATGGGGACAGGACCCACGGGCAGTGAAGAGCTGCAAACATGGCTTGAGGGTTAGGGCTAAACTTACAAGGCGTAGGTATATGAGTTATTTCCTTACAAGACAAAGGAAAGATCATGTAAAAAAAGTTGCTAAAATGGTATCAGTGCAGGAGGAGTCTGGTTGTCGGGTGGTCCTATAACTTTGGATAGGAATCAGTCGGATAAGGTCAGGACGTCCCATGCTTCCCGGAGGATGATATAGATTGGTATGTAGGCCAGGACGTCTTGGGCTTCTCTCCCTGGGGTAGCCTTGGTCCTCATCGTGTGGACCACAGTGCCATTCCTGGCAGGGGGACAGAGAGGCAGGTGGCATTCGGAGCTGGAGAAGCTCCTTGGTGTTCCTCCAATCACCGTTCCTGCGACTGGAACAGGTGAGGCTGTGTTTGTTCTTTCTGATGTGTGACCCGGCCATCTTTATACGCCTGCCATGACATGCCAGCTTCCCTAACCTGTCTACCTGGGGTCACCTCAGCCACAGACTCCGGGGGGATCTGATCTCAAGCTGGGGGCACCCAAAGGAAACTGAGGCTGGACAGGGGAATTCTAGCCCTGCTCAGCTCAGACTTCTCAAGCCCTACTTCCCACCCAACACCTCAGATTTAGGGAGAGGTGGTTCTCCCAGAACCGCACCCATGACGGGCTCTGGCTGGTCTTCCCAGGGATAGAAACGCTGCCCTTTGGCTGGGTCCAGCTGCTTATTGCCTGCCCAGAACTCTCCCAGTGCCTGTCACTTGACACCTCATGCTCCCAAATCCCAGCCCAGGGAACCTAAGAGAGCCCTGCGAAAGGATCAGTGGGCCTGTCCACTCCCATTCTGAGGACCTGACCCTGCCTCCTCCGTTGTCACCATGGCTGGCTTCCCAGGGCTCAGTCCACTGGCCTCAAGGCTCTACCACTTGGTTCATCTCCCAACTAAGCCAGATTGGCCCCAGCCAGAGCCCCCAGGCCAAGGGGCTGCCTCAGCCAGCACCACACGTGTCCCTAGATGCCTGGAGCCCAGCAGAGGCACCCACTGAAGCTCGGTGTGTCGGGGGACCAGGCAGGGGTGAGCGGAGGGAGCAAAAGTGGGGACAGATAGACTGCGAACTCTTTTCTTAAGCATTGACGTCTGCACTATGAACAGAGTCAGGCAGACCTGGGGTCATCCTGACGAGTGTGGAATCTTGGGGTGCCCTCTTCGCTCTCCTGAGCCTTTGTCTCTCCATCCATCAAGTGGGGGTGACCACGGTTGCCTCATCCACTTGTTGAGAATAATGTCAATAAGATAATGTCTCTAAAGACATTTTGTTTCCATAGGTGACCTCTTTTTGTCCAAGAAGCAAGGGGAACCTTGGGAAAGCAAGAGGCCTCCTGTGGCCGCTGATCTGAGACTGGGAGGCCCGGATCACAGGGGTGAACACCAGATTGTCCCTCCCGATAAGGCAGTGAGCTCCTTGATGGGCAACCAAGTCTAAGATCGGCCCCCTGGGCTTCTGGTTTGTTGATCTTCACAGATTTTTCAGAGCTGGAGCAGAGAACTCATTTTCCATTCGGCAAAACTGATGCTTAGAGAGCAAACACTTTGCTCTGGGAGACACAGCAGGCCAGGGTTGGGGTGGTGGAGGCTCCCGGAGTCCTGACTCCCAGGGAGAGAGCTGGGTGTCGTGCACGCAGCTGCTGGCCCGGTGGCCCCTCTGTGTCCTGGCGTTGGGCACAGGACGTGAAGTGGTGAGGCCGCCTGGGCTCCGTGGGGCCACCTGCAGCCATGGGTGGGCCCACACTCTTCCTGCCGACTCCAGGAGCAGCTCCTCGGGGTTTTTCTCGGGGAAATAACCTTCCCAACCCCATTACAGGAACGGAAGAGAGGCGGGATGGGAGGAGGGGGGCGGGGCAGACAGAGGCAGGACCCAGAGCAACCTAGAGATGGAGTGATTCATTCACTCATTCGCTCACTCATTCATTCAGATCTGACATTCAGCCAGGACGCATCAGTATCCTGTTGCTGGAATTCTTCCACCTCAGCTGCTAAATCATTACTTCCCAGAGCTCTGTGAGCATCACCTGCTGATAAGGACCCTCCTTCAGGATCTCCTGCACCTCTCCATCATCCAGAAGACAAAAGGTTAATGCCTGGCCCACAGGGACCTCAGGACGTCTGCTTCAGCTCTGGTTCTTACATATTATGACTATCACCCCTGGTCACAGGCTCCAGCAAACACTTTGATTGAAACTGTTGGATGAAATAGGAAGTATTCATCTGTGAAATTCATTCATCCATCCATCCATTCATTCATTCAGCAAATGTGTGCTGAGCACCTAGTGTCTGCCAGGGAGAAGGCTGGGAATGGGGACACAGCGCTGTGTAACTTGAGGTCCCCGCTCACAGTCTTGCTGTAGAATTGGGGGGGTATACAGCTGTAAACAGAGTGAGTGAGAGAGAGGAAGGACGGCAGGAGGAGGTGGCGTGCGCTGACACCGTGGCTTGGAGCCCCAGGGAAGGAGGCTGTGGAGCCCATGGAGAGGGCCTTGGAGTCCGGCTTGGAGCTGTCAAGGTTCTTCAGTCCTGTCCAATTATCCTCTAATGACTCACAGTGGATAGATTAGGAAGGGACTGAGGACAAGGACGCTTAATTATCAAGCAGATGAGCGAAGAAACACTGAAAGTCCCCGTGACAGGTCTCAGGGAAGGCGGGCAAGAGGGGGGAGGTGGAGGAGGGGGGAGGAGGGGAGGGGAGGAGGGGAGGGAGGTGAAAGGAAGGAGGAGGAGGGGAGGGAGGAGGAGGGGAGGGGGGAGAAGGGGAAGAGGGAGGAAGGGTGGAGGGAGGAGGGGAGGAGGACTAGCCCACCCTCTCCTGGCAGCTCCATGACGGCTGCTGAGGCTTCTGGCTGTTGGTCAGGCCAGGCCACCGAGCCTGGGACACCAGGGACCCGAGCCTGGGACACCAGGGACCGGAAGTGGAGCTCAGTGTCAGGGGAGGAGAGAAAGGTTCAGGACAGTGGGGATGAAGGCGGGAGGGGGAGAGGTATTTGGGGCCTGGCAGATGGGTGATACTGAGCTGATTCATTCCAGGCCGGAGGTTTCCTCTTGCCCCTGTCAGGGCCGGAGCCCTCAGAGCAAGGAGTCAGGTTTGTGGATTTTGTCCGCTGGAAACTGCGGCTCTGGCCCTTATTGAGGTTGCCCTTGTCCCAGCCTGGGAAGGACACTGGCCCTGTTGTCCCCTCTGCATCCATACCTACTCCCCGAAATCTGGGGCCTCACCTACTCTGGCCTCCGGTGGGTGGAGGAGTCCCACGCAGCGTCTTCAGATTAGCCAGCCAGGGGCTGGCCTGGTGGTGCAGCTGTTAAGTTCGCACGTTCTGCTTCTCGGCAGCCCGGGGTTTGCCGATTCAGATCCCTGGTGCAGACATGGGACCACTTGGCAAAAGCCATGCTGTGGTAGGCGTCCCACGTATAAAATAGAGAAAAATGGGCACGGATGTTAGCTCAGGTCCAGTCTTCCTCAGCAAAAAGAGGAGGATTGGCAGTAGTTAGCTCAGGGCTAATCTTCCTCAAAAAAAAGAATAGCCAGCCAGACACAAAGGTCCACGTTCTACATTGTGCCTTCTCACCATTCTCCCCTCTGACCCTCCCAGCAGTCCTGGGAGACAGTGGACCAGGCATTCCTTTCCCATGACACCCAGGAGGAAAACAGGACGCTGATAGCTCAGTTGATTTGCCCGGGGCCTCAGAGGTGACGTGTCAGAGTTGGGGCTTGACCCCAGGTCTGCCTGTTTCTCCCCAAACTTCTCTACGTAGCTTGATACCAGTTAGTCCCTCACACCTGAGGCTAGAGATGAGGAGCACTGACTGGTGGCTCTCGGCAAGGAGAGTGGCCAGGGCTGGAGTCATGTCTCCCCACCCCTGGGTCCCCAACTTCCAGCCTCATACTCAACCTGTGAGCACCTTCTAGCCCCCGGGCTCGTGTTCTCAGGTGCCCGTGATGCACACGGGTTCTCCAGCCCTCAGTGCACTCTCTCTCCTCTGATATCCAGCATTCCTTGCCTCTGTCACACCTGGAACCCCACGGAGGTGCAGGGACAGGGGACAGCCCTCAGCTTCTACTTCAGCTCCGTGTGCTTGGGTCTCTGCCCACACAGACTTTCAGATCCTTGAGTTCACAGTCTGTCCCACGTGCACCTGCCCACATCCCCACCTTCTGTCTTGCTCACACTGGGGGGGCCACGAACGGTGTGCTGATTGGCTAGACAACTGAAGGACATGGGCAACGTGAGGCAGAACGTCCCTTAGCAAGGGGGAGAGAGAAGGAGAGGGGAGACTGTGTTTGTCGCATTTTGGGTTGAGTTCAGTTCCCGCCAGGGCTGCGCTTTCTGAAGGAGACGAGGCTTTATATGTTCTTAACTATTGGCTTGGGGAGAGGGCGGAAGGATGTTGCGTGCCTACTGTGTGCAGACATTATCTCGTTTATTCTCACAGCCATCCCATAAGGGAGTGTTTCAAGTTTCAAATGAGAAAACCGAGGCTTGGAAGGTAAGGTGACTTATCTGAGGTCGCCTAGTTGGTACGAGGGCTGGGGTCTGAAGAGAGGGCTCCTGAACTCCAAAGTGAGTGTTCTTCCCTCCGTGTAATAGAGTGTGTGGGAAACAACCTGGAGATTCAGGGGTTGGGGTGAGGTGGCCTTGAGCCAAATGCACCATCGTGCCCATATGTGGGGCTACCAGAGAGGGGCCCCGGCAAATGATGTGATCATTTTACAGGGCTTTCCGAATTTTCACATGTACTCAGTTAATGCCCACAACCACCAGTGAAGGAGCTAGAAGTCTGAGCTCCATTTCACAGATGCGGAAACTGAGGCTCAGAGAATCTGAGAACGTTTTCTACATGGTGAGGCAAGCAAATGGCAGAACCAGGAATCAAGCAGTCATCTGCCTTCAAACCCAGTGTCCTTGCCACCCCCTCCTCACTGCGTGGACCACCTCTGGTGCCAGACAAGAGACCGTAGACCCACAGGTGGGGCTTGAGACTCACAGACCCAAGCAAGAGGTCAAGACCAGAACAGTGAGCGGAGAAAGATAAGAGATCTGTTTGTACCACCGGGCGAGGCACCCAGCATCAAAGGAGCTGAGAGTTTTTGCAGACCCCATAGATGGGTGCATTGGTCTTAGCATCATTTAGCTCAACCTTCTAGCTGTGTATGTGACATAAAAAATTACAAGCAGGCAGTGACTCAAACCCAACTCCCCCCACAGTGACAACCCTTACACTAAGAGCACCCCTATGAGGTGGGACCCTCCCAAGGTGGGTTCTAATCCCAAGAGGGCAGCCGCTTCTCCTCCTCCAGTTAATGTGCTCCAGGTGCCCAAGGTAGAGAGTGGCCAGTGCAGCAGTTCAGGCCTTCCAGAAGGATCTCAAGTCTCCCCTGGTTGTCTAAGTTCTAGATGTCTCGCTAGCACGGGTAGAACCATTTCCTCCTTGCCCTAAATTCTGCCCCTTCCTCCATTCCAGTGGCAAATCTGAGATGCTCTCCCTCGGTGGATGGCAGGCCCTTTGAGCCTGGCACTCTGGGAGGGTCTTCTCTTTGCTTCTTGTGCTTCCTGGAGCTTGGGAGGCCCGGGGCGGGAGCATGTGGTTGAGCGGACTGCTGTTTCTTTTTCCCATCCTCTCTAAGACCTCGGCTGGGGTTTTGGTGCCCCGAGAGCTTGGCTGGGGTAGAGGTGGCCTCAAGGCTCTTGCATTCTGTTTAGTCGCCGGCTCAAAGCTCCTGGGCTGGGGTGAGTATTACCAGCCATGGAGGTGGAGATGGTGGGGAAAGTAGCAGGAAGGAGGGGACTGTGTAATGCCTTTAAAAGTGGGGTGTTCCCTTCTCCTCCCGCCATAGTTCAGCCTGGGATGTCCCTGAGGGCCATTCTCTTCACAGCAGCCAGAGGGAGCTGCCTAAATCTGCAATCTAAAGCTGTCTAAATCTGACCGTGACACCTCTTTGCTCAAAATCCTTGAAAGGTTCCCTGTCTGCCACCAAACTGAGCCCAGATGTCCGGCTTCCAGGCCCTTCATGGTCCGGCCCTGCCCTCTCTGCCACCTCCTCTCTCTGCGCCTCTGTGCAGCTTTTCAGTCGGGCGTGAGGAACGCTCTCAGCCCGTCCAGCACAGGCCTGAGGGCCTTCCCACCAGCTCTGCTCTCTGCGACCATCATCCCTCCCCTCTCCTCCCTTCTCCCCGCGACCTGACTCCTCAGAAGAATCCTTCAGGAATCCACATGTCACCTTTTCCAGGAAGCCCTCCAAGACTTCTGAAGGTCGGGTAGGTGCTGACGGGGTTCAGGGCCGGCCACCCCAAGATGTGCTACTGTGATATGCAGAGTATTCGAGCTGAATACAATAAAGGCTCAGAAGACTTAGGAAGAACATTCGCCCTTCCCCCGCAAACTGCCTAAAAGAATTTAACACAGAAGGCCTGTTCCAGGAAGGAGCTCATAGCATGTGATAGCTATAGAATAATGTAAAATAGGTGTGATAGAAAGACACCAAGAAACCCATTTTTTTGGCCCAGCAAAACCTGTTTAACAAACATTTGCATTTCATCTCCATGTGAATTGTCTTCCTCCCCTCTGACATACCAAATCACTATCCTCAAAGTCCTCCTTGTCTGTGGACGAAGATGTGAGAAGAGGCGGCCTCGGCCAGACGGCTGGGTCGCTCAGTTTTTCCCGAGTTTCTCCCATGTGTACTTGTTATTAAACTTTGTTTCATTTTCTCCTGCTAACCTGCCTTTTTAATTACTTGACCAGCCAGAACCTTAGGGGAAGGGGTGCGGGGACTCTCCCACTTCCCCTACAGTGCCTACGCCCTCTGTGAGCATGGCGTGCTCATCCACTGAGCATCCACTGCCTCCTGTCTCCCAGCAGACGCTGAGCTCTGAGAGGGCAGGGACACACCTCACTCAGAATGGGAGCTCTAGTGTCTAGCCTCTTGCTACTCAAAGTGTGGTCCACGGACCGGCAGCATCAGCATCCCCTGAGAACCTTGTTAGAAACGCACAGGGGCTGGCCCCATGGCCGAGTGGTTAAGTTCGCGCACTCCGCTGCAGGCGGCCCAGTGTTTCGTTGGTTTGAATCCTGGGCATGGACATGGCACTGCTCATCAAACCACACTGAGGCGGCGTCCCACATGTCACAACTAGAAGGACCCACAACGAAGAATATACAACTATGTACCGGGGGGCTTTGGGGAGAAAAAGGAAAAAAATAAAATCTTAAAAAAAAAAAAAAGAAGAAATGCACAATCTCGGGCCTCACCCCAGACCTAGAGAATCAACGTCTGCGTTTAAATAAGATATAGGTAATTTGCGTGCACATTAAACTTTGAACAGCTCTGATCTAGCCGGGGTTTGGCCCAGGGTAGATGCCCCTTCACTTTATTTTGAGTAAATGAAGAAATGCATGAGGTCTGCAGTGAGTGACTAGATGGCCTCAGGCTTCTAACTACATCAGGCTTCTAACTACAACACCCCCGGGGAGTCTGGAATGACTGGGAGTGGGGAGGGTCTGGGAGGGGTCAGCTAGAGGACATGTAACTGTATGCCCGGCTCACACACTTTTTTAAATACATTGTTTTATTAAACCTTTATGACAGTGGATTGTTATCCCTCCTTCAGAGGTGTGGGAACTGAGGTGCAGAGTGACCTGTTGTTATGGGCCAAATGTTTGTGTCCCCAGATTCAGATGCTGAAACCCTAACCCCCAGTGTGATGGTAGAAGGAGGTGGGTCTTTAGGAGGTAATTAGGTCACAAGATTGGAGCCCTCATGAAAGGATTAAGGGCCCTTATTAGAGGCAAGAGGATACAAGGAGAAGGTAGCCTTCTGCAAACCAGGAAGGAGGTCCTCACCAGACACTGGCTCTGCTGGCAACCTGATCTTGGACTTCTCAGCCTCCAGAACTTTGAGAAATAAACGCTGGTTGTTTAAGCCACTTAGTCTACGGTATTTTGCTAAGTAGCCCAGGCTGGCTAGGACAATTGTCCAAGGTCACAGAGCAGTATGTGGCAAACCTGGGGTCGAACTTCAGCCTGACTACCTCTAGCTGGAGGAGAGAGGAGGGGAAGGGAGACGGATGCGCTATGCAAGGCCTTGTGGGGCCAGGCCCAGGAATTAGCTCACTCCAGGATGGAACTGAAACCTGTTTCCAGCAGAAGAGGACGTCGGGGAGGGACTCTGGGAGGCGGCCTGAGCCAGCCTGATTTGTGGATGAAATTCCAGCTTCCACTCTGGGGCCTCCAGCTCCCTCGGCCCGGCTGGGGTTTGCTCTGTGTTTCTTCAGTCATGCCCTCTCCCCTTCCATGTGGGAACTCTATCCCTCCGGTGGGCTTTCCTGCAGCCCACACCACCCGGGCCACATTTCTTGGGCTCAGCACAGTCTGGATGCCTTCCCGTCCCTGCAGACCTAGGCCCGGGGCAGGGCCCGAGTTTGTCAACCCCTCCATCTTCTCTGCATCTCTTGCTGTGCCTAAGAGGGGCTAGAATCAGCTCAACAACAGAATGTGGAAGCTGGAGGAGAGGATCTAGCCAACCCCCTCACGCTTCAGACGAGGCACTGAGGTCCAGAGATGGGGAGCAAATGTCCTGGGGTCACAGGCTACACGGCAGGACATGGACAACCCTGGACGTGGGAGGCCAGCCTGCTGTCTCTGTTTTGCATGGCGCTGGGCAGCCTGCTCAGAGCCTCTGTAGGCAACTGCACCCACAGGTAACATTTGCCATGTTTATTATTAGCTATTATTTATTAGATTCTTACCATCTGCCTGATGCTATGCCAAGCACTTAACATACATAATCACATTTAATCCTCATAAAAACCTTATGAGTTATTTACCATTCGTGCCATTATCATTATTCTTCTCATTTTTCAGATAGGGAAACTGAGGTTCAGAGAAGTGATTTGCCCTAAAGTGCACAGCTAGGAAGTGGAACAGCAAGGACTTGAAACCAGTGTCCTGGCTGGACTTCCTCTTGAGCGGGTTCACCTCAGACACTCGGACCCAGATCGCTGTGTTGCAGTGAGGGAAGACTCCCGTGTCTCTCTGAGTGGCTGGCGACCTACGGACCACGGCAACGCTGCCCGACAGACACACCATCTCACAGGCACAGGCTGGTTTACAAGGCACTCTTACAGTCTTCACATTACCTTCGTGTCCACAGTCAATGCATAAAACTGGCAATGGTGATATTTCCCCCCATTTAACAGGTTAGGAAACTGGGTTTAATACCCCAGGCACACAATTCGTTGGATCCCAGGTGGCAGTGCCTATGCTGTGACAACACACCGCTCCGGCCCGGGCTCATGATAAATTCAGGATCCTAGAGGCACTTAGCGTAGACTCGCCAGGGTGCTCAGACCCATCAGAGCTTGACTTCCAGTCTGTAGGACTCCCACGTTTGGGATGAGGCTGGATTTAGGAAGACACATCCCATACACATCCCCCGGCTTCCTCTGTAGAAATCCACCTCTGGGGTGTGCGTGTACAGCCCTCCCCCTAGGCTGTCTGGGTTTGCTAATGCATGCTGTTTGCTGATCCTCAGGGCCAGCAGATGTTGATGGAAGGAGGTATCAGAAAACATGGAGACTGGTCCAGCCTTCACCCCTGATTAACTGTGTGACCTTGGGCTAGTCCCATAACTCCTCTGAACCTTAGATTTCACTCCTATAAAGAGGAGGAATAACGCCCACCCTGCAGATCCCTTAGGGATTTCACAAGAGTAGAATAATACAATATAGATGAAAGGGCTTCAAAAAGAACAAAGCACCATATACTTATGGAATGATGACTTCAGGCATAAAAACCGAGGCTTGAGAAGTGCAGTTTCTCAACTTGGGGAGGCAACGTTTATTGAGCATCTACTATGAGCGTTTTATAGATGTTATCTCATAAAATCCTCAACACAGCTCTTCAGAGAGGTATTAGAGGATTTTCTGCTTCTGATCCTGGCTGAGCAGCTCTTAAAAAACCAACCATCTCACAGATAACAGCTATAAACTCTGAGCGAGATATTGAAGAATAGTTACCAGGAGGAGAGCAGCCAAAGAAGGTAGATTCCAGAGTTGGGGGATGGGGAAGTTATTGACTCTTGGAAGAAAGGAAGGGCACTGGGTGAATTTCTCAGTTTTTACAAGTTTAGCCTGAGGGCAAACCCCAGTCCTCCTGTGGGATGGCTATAATCTGGATAGAAACCTGCGGCCACACTGATTTGAAGAACAAGAGAATAGATTTCAAGGCAACTGTGCCAGCTGGGAAATGAAGGAGGAAACTCAGGAAAGAGTGAACCGGAGAAGGGAACCCCAGATTCTGTGTGTGAACTCTGCCCAAATATCTGGTCGACCCCTGAACCAATGCACGTACAGGATGGATGCCAAGTTGCCCAGCTAAGCCTAAAGGAACTGAACGGAAATTCCCACTAAAGTCCACTAAAGGAGTGACAACTGTCCATTGAGAGTTTAGTCCAGTTACCTACTTAAGTAAACAAACAAATAAAAAGCCCCAATACTCTTTATAACAACATAGAGAATCCAAGGTCTGTGCTCTATAACTTTATCACGCACAATATTCAGGATATAATCCAAAATTGCTTTACACAGAAAGAAACAGGAAAACACGACACAGAGGAGACAATCAGTGGAGACTGGCCCTAAAATGACCCAGAGTTTGCAGCTAGTGAACAAATATTTTTAAAGCAGCTCTTAGAACTGTGTTCCAGGACGTAAAGAAGTGTGCCCCCAATGAACGTAAACAGAACGAATGCCAGCAAAACAAAAACAAAGCAAAACAAACAGAAACTACAAAAAGAACAAAATGCAAGTTTTTGGCCTGAAAAAATATATCTGAAATGAAAAAGCATTATAATCACCATTTATAAATAAATGAAATTCGGGTTCAGAGAGATTAAGTAATTTTCCCAAAGTGACACTAACAAGTGATAGCGTTGGAATTTGAACGCCAAATCTATCCGGCCTTAAAGACTTTATTTTTCCAATCTCACTGGATGGGATTTAGAGGTTAGTGGGAGTCTGTGGGAAAATGGAAGTGGAATGTGAATCTTTCTGAAACTCCGATGAGACACTTTAAAACCCTGCTGTAAGACTTCGCTGTAGTTCTCAGAGCCGCCAATGGGATTATCTATCCATGGTGCTGAAATTTTCCCTCTATCCAAAACTTCCCTGTCTACCAAACCATTTCTGATTATTTACACCAACTAGTGGAGAGAGACGTGAAGATAAACCACAGCAGCTCATGCTCTAGAATCTATTCATTTTGGCCTTCAAGTCTAACATAATGCATTTCCCCATCCATTGCTGTCCATGGGTTTTGCCCATGTTCTGCATAAGTTTTTTCCATGTTTTGCATAAATCTTTTCCTCCAGGATATGGTAGAGAATGAGTGTCTTCATGGATTTGCACCACCTTCCCATAGCTGAGATCTGGTTAAATTCGATGCTTATTTGGTAAGTTTTGTGATGTGCTTAATGCTGTGCATGGTGTCATAGAAAGCAGAGAAACATGAGACTCAGTGCCTGCTTCTTAGGAGTGCCCACCTGAAAATGAGTGCAGAGAAGGGGCAGGAGCAAGGCCAGCCATGGAAACTCAATGTCTACTGTGTGTCCTTGGAAGACCTACTTTGGGGCTTCAGAGGAGGGTGGATGTCACTGTGAGTTGGGAGCAATTGCTAAAGACTTTCTATAAGAGAGAGGATGTCACCTAGTCTTAAAGCTAAGCTTAGGAGAGGGAAGGAAAAGGTCATTCTAGGACACAGTAGGCGCTTAATAAATATTTATTAAATAAAGATATGAATGCACAATTATTTCCTTCCTCAAATGATTGAGAAGCATCTGTCTTCTCAAATGATTGTTTAAAATATTAAAAACAGGCTATTTTAACACTTTCTGTCATAGCTCCAAACTGGAAACCACCCAAATGCCCATCAACAGTAGAGTGGATAAATAAATTATGGTATGTTCACACAATGGAATACTACATAACAGTGAGAAGGGCCCTCTGTAACGACATGCGGCATTATGGAGGAATCTCAGAAGCATAGTGTTGTACAAAAGAAGCCACACACCAAAGGGAACTTACTGTAGGATTCCATCTATAGAAAGTACAGAAAGAGGCAAAACTAATCTGGGGTGTTTGAAGTCAGCACAGCGGAGTCGGGTGGCACTGAGTGGAAGGAGCATAAGGGGAGCTCCTTGGGAACTGGGAAGGTCCAAGTCTTGATCTGGATATTGGTTACACGGATGGTTCAGTTTTTGAAGATTTTATTGGGCTGCACACTTATGAGAAGCGCATTTTTGTGTAAGTATGTTGCATTGAAACAAAAAGCTAACAAGAAAAACAGGCTACATTCCTCAACTTGACTTCCTAGACCCCATGTTCTCCTGCCCTTTCTCATCGGTATCGGATGTTGTGACCTTCTGAAGATGGTTTTCAAAGAAAGACAGGTGTTGCTCTAGGAGTCACCTCTCCTAAGACCAGGAGAGAAAAAGCAGAGAATCTTTTCCTCCATTTTAATGATTGGCAGACTGAGGCTCATAGATGGGAGGTAACTTATCCTTTTGTCACATAGTGAGTCAAGGACAGAAAGAACTTTGGTCTTCTGGGAACCTCCTTCCTGTGGCCCAGATAGTAACTACCTGCTCAGCCAGACGCACCTGAAGAGATGAAGGATGTCACAGGAAGCCAGAGTGCTGCTTGGGAATGCCTGGAGGGGTTCAGAGGGCTGTGAGCTCCCGTCCCCACCTCCAGGTCCATCTGGAGCAGCATCTGGAGGGTCCTGGGGCTGACACCTGCTTTTATGAGATCTGAGTGAGTTGGATCCTCTCCCCGGATCTGACACCTCAACCATAAATCTAGAGATCGACGTTAATGACAATAAGGCATAAGTTTTTTTCTAGTTCTAAAATTTCAAAGTCTAGATCTGAACCAGGGTCATCCATGTTCAGTTAGGAACAATCTCTGCTATTGTCTACCCTCAGGGGGCTGTGCTGGGTCAGAGTTCCAAAAGGAAGTCCTTAGGATGTTTTAAAGCATTCATTCATTCATTCATTCATTCAAGAAACTTTTATTGAGCATCTACTCTATACCAGACGCTGTGCTAGGGACACAAAGATGAATGACAAGGTCACTGTCTTTTGAGGAGCTTACATTCTGGGGGGAGAATTACAGTAAATGGTTGTAAAACATGTGATAAGTCTTGCACATATAGACAAGTATCTAATGCTACGGGTGTACAGAAGACTCAATTCTTGCTCCAGGGGTGAGGTCAGGCCAGGGAAGGTTTCCAAGAGGAGGTGGCATTTGAGCTGGACCTGGAAGAAGGAGAAGTTCAGGCTGGGGAAGTGAGGGGAGAATCACATTCTTGACAGAGAGAACAATACACCCAGAGGCAAAGGAGAAGGGAAGGAAAGGCCTGCGGTGTGGCTAGAACCTGGAGCGGGGGGAGGGGAGAGCGGTGAGGCTAAAGCTTTGAAAGCCATGACACCCACCTGGAGGTGGGGGTGGGGACACATGTCCAGAACAAATGTGAACCTGGGTAAGGTGGCAGCGGACTGGGAGGGCCCCTCTCCTCACATTTTTCTTCCTCACCGTTGTCCCACGTTGGATGGGACTCAGGTTTCTGCCACACATCCCTGCCCCCTGAGGCTCTCCAGTCAATAAGCTCTTTAAGGAGCCAAAGAGAAGCAAGATCAATGCAGGTGCCATTGATCCCCCCTCCAGTGGCCAGTTAGTACCAGGGACTTGGCTGGCCCAGGGAGCCCCTCACTAACGCCCTGTGAAACTTAGATTAAACTGGGAACCCCCAGAGGCTCAGGGCAGTAGCAGAGAAGGTCCTGGCCCCAACATGCTGGAAACTCTTTGCCACCTAGATCAACGCCATAAATTCCCTATGCAGGCAGCAGGCATCTGATCGTGTCATTCCCTTGCTTAACACCTCTAGATGCCCCCCATCGCCTTTGGGGTCCGTGCAAACTCCCTCACAGGCAAGTGTGCCCACTGTGGTCTGTCCCCTGGCTGCCTCTCCCAGCGTTATCTCCTGGACTTTCCCCACCCTCTGAACTCATGCCAGCAGGACAGCCTCCACTTCTACTCGCCATCACATTGCGTGCGGTCATCCGCCATTTCTTCCAGAAAGCCATCTCTGATCCTCTCCTTACCACCTCCAACAAAATCTGCCTTAGGCACCTTTCCAAGGTTCTCCCTGTACTTTCCCTGAGCAGAGCAAGGATGAGAATGTACTGTAATTGCTTAGTTTCTTGTCTCCTCCTGGCTGCATATTAGACTCGCCCGGGAGCTTTAAGCATTACAGATTCAGATTTGTTTGGTCTGGAATGAAGCCTGGGTGTTGATGTTTTTACCGCTGCCCCCCACACCCAGGGGATCCCGAGGTACACCCATGCCTGCAAATCCCTTGACTAGAGTCTAAACTGCAAGGAAACAGGGACCCCACTGATCACGTTAACCCCCGCGCTCCCTGGCACCCAGCACGGAGCCTGGCACGCAGTAGACGCTGAGTACACATTCAAGGACTGGAGCTGTCCCGGAGGGGGCCCGCAGTCTGACCTGGGGCACTCCCACCGACTGGGACCTTCCTCTCCTCCCAGCCATCCTTCCCTCTGTTGGACAGCACTAGAAAACCAGGGTTCGCTCTGCGACTTGGGTAGTGCCAGTCATCTAGAAGGTTCTCTCACAGCACATCGCATCACATTTAATTCTCAGCATGGTTCTGCGAGGCAGGAAGAGGAGCAATAAAATTCTAATTTTGCACAGAGAGGCCCTGAAACACATAGAAGGGAAGTGACCGGGCCTGGGTGCCATAACTACAAATGGACAGAGCCAAGATTCCAACCGATCTTCTCGCCAACATTTTTTCCATGAGTCTTGTTCCCAGGGGCTTCCTTAGGCTGACTCAAGCCTCCTCTGTGGCCGAGGGTCTTGCCGCCACTGGCCCTGTTGCTCTCCCTGTCTTCTCCCCTTCCCTGGGGCAGCCTTCCCACAGCTGAGGCAGCCCCGGTTCCCTCAGCCTCGTGGAACAAGACATGGAGGCTGACACGGGGGCCCCAGAGAGCTCAGACTGGAAGCCAGGGAAGGGGGGTTCTAGGCCGATCTCCGACACCCACAAGTTCTGTGAACCTGGGTCTGTTACCTGTCTTCTTAGAGTCATACTTGCAGAGTGGGGACTCAAAGCTCTTGAGCCACAGGCCCCATACAGAAAGTGGGGGCAATGACCCTCCAATTATCGTGAGTGGGATCAGTCTAATGAAGGCTGTGCGAACCTACACGGCTGTGCCCGAGTCTCTGAGACGCGGAGAGGAGGCTTGGCCCAGAGTCGCCCCCTCCTCCTGAGCTTTAGCATCTGAGCTAGCCTCCTGCCTTCTCCATCTCTACCAGATCAGCAGCTCCTCTCAGCTTTGCCTACAGCAGCCCGACCACAGCACAGGAGGGCTCACTGATGTGCTCCCTGGCAGTTTATTGGGATGCAAACGCTTACAGAACGAGACATGGAGATGCATCTGTTTGAACAGGAAGGGGTGATAAGGGATCCCCCTCTCTGTTTTCCCTGGGGGCTTTGAGGCAAGGGGCCAGGGCCTCTGTCTGGCTGAGATGGTGGGCACCCTGGCCTCCTGCTGCTTTGGGAAGTAGAGGAGCTCCTCAAGAGCACCCATCCCCCCCCAGGGACGGCTGAGCTCGGGGACTCCCTGAGGCAGGAGAGCACAATGAATTCAGCAGTTCAGGACCCACGGGGACCCTTCCTGATGGAAATGTCCTGCATGGGGTCAGACAGGCTGGAAGAGGAAGATGAGTGGGAGATGGAGACAAAGGTCAGGAGAGGGGTCAACTCCCCTTGTCCTAGTCCTGGAGGGGGACGGCAGTGGTAAGGGAACTCAAGGCCCAAGTTGGGACCATAGTTCTCAGGGCAGGAACGCTAAAGTAGGGGAGGGGTGAGGCGAGCAGGCCCTCGGGCTCCATCGTCCCTCACCCCTTCCCAAAACACATTCACTATCCTTGGAGTCAGGGTCCCTGGGGATGGGGGAGCAGCCATCATTTGGTCTGCAGCATTGTAGGGTCATTTTTTTAAAATTTAAAATTAATTTATTTTCTTGTGATGTCTAAAGCACCAAGGGAGCCAGGCTGGGTCCTGCTTTAAGAAGAGGAAATTTTCTAGATAATCTGGGCCTCAAGATTCTGCTGGGAAAGCCGGGAAGACTCAGGGACCCAGGTGCCCTTGTAGCTGGGTGGTGCCTCCCATCTCAGAATTTATATTTTCCTTTGATATTTTCCTCAATTTTTTGAAACTCATATACCCAGAATTGGAATAATTACAGTCTTGGCTACATTCTCCTCATCGGTCCATGTTTGGTCCTATTTTTCTTTCATTCATTCGTGTTAAAATATAATAAGTACCTTCAAATCCACCGCCCGACATTAAAGCTAAGATGTGACAATCATGGCTACTTAATTGCATGGCTTCCCGCTGCCCATCCCGTCTCCCGCCCCACCCAAGGTAGCCACCATTCTGAATCCTGCATCTGTCATTTATATGCTTTCTTTTTTTTTATACGCTTATTTTATTGTAGCTGAATGTTTTCCAGCTCCCCTGAATTTCTGGAGATCCCCAGCCCCCACCTTTGGGGCGCCTGTCGTTCTGGAACATGGGGAATGAGATGTGGGCTGCTCCCTTATTTTTAGCTGCAATAAAACTCCGTTGCTGAAACCACCTCGGCCTCCAGTGTTCTCTGAAGGGGAGGGGACAGAGGGGGAGGCAAATTCCCCATCCCGAGAGGCCACTATTTAAAGAGACGGCATGAAGGATGTGCTTAGGTGGGTAGAGTTTAGAAGGGTGGGCTTCGTGAGTAACCCCACTCCTTCAGTAACCCCTCAGCTAATCCATCCTTGTCCGCAGCCTGGAGCCTTGTGAAACTAGTGTACCCTCCGCAGACCCCCCAACCCTGGCAGAGCCGCTCCCCAGAAGCCCAGGGTCTGGGTGGGCCAGGTTTACTCTCAGTGATTCCAGCCACTGTCTGCCCTCTGGAGGGCGCAGAGCAGATGCTGACCCGGGACGCTGATGCTGCCTGAGATGTAAGTATTGGGATAGAGGGCAGCCCTGGGTCCCAACCCAGACTGGCAGCAGCCACCCCCACCCCAGGCCATCTTGCTGCCAGTGTGCCAGCCCCAGGCCCTCCACCACGCTCATTGTAGATCCCCCCCTTGCGACTCCTCAGGCTGAGAACCAATTTTATCCATGAGTGAGTCTGCATAATCCTCTTCCGGTCCCTGTCCACCTGGGGAGGCTCCGAGGCGGGCAGGGAGGGAAGATGCCAGGGCTGGGAGGGACTGAGCCACCCCTGGCCTGCAGAGGGAACCCGTGGAAGCACAGGTCTGGCCTCAGCTGCCAGGGCAGCCATCCTCTCCTGCTGAAGACGTCCCAGCACTGCCCCCCTCAGTGGACCCGCCCATGCCCCTCATTTCCCCCAGCAGGCGACAGAGGCATTAATGAGCCCACAGGAAGCTGCTTCGAGGCTGCTAGCAGGGTCCTCTTCCCCATCATGTTTTTGCTCTAAGTGGATTTGGGGTGGAGTCCTGGTGGGGAGCGTCTTCCCTGTGCCCTCCCCTCCTTGAGGCTGAGAGTCAGGGAGGGGAGGGACACTCTTCCCAGAGCTTGAGATGCAGAAGTAGGCCCGGCAAGCTGAAGACCCCTTGAGCCGGAGAGAGACCCCCACCCTGGACTTCTTGATGGGGAAACTAAGGCGCACGGAGGGGAGTCACTCAGTTAAGATTTCCCAAAGATGGTCTGGCAGGATAATGCCCGCCCATCGCTCCTGCCTCCTACCTTACGAGCTGCTGTCGCCACTCGGAATCCTGGAGCCCTGGTACAGGGTCTCTCGGCTGGGGAAGGGCCTTCCCAGAAGTGGGTTATCCCAGAGTCCCCCATATCCCTCTGGCTCCACACAAGGGCTGGCATGGATGGTTTGGAGTTCAAGGCCGACCTCTGCCTCTTATTTACTATGTGATCTCAAGCACGTGACACAGCCCCTCCAAGCCTGTTTCTTTATCAGGAAAACAACAGAGGTGTTAACAATAAAGTCTGTCTCTCAGGCTTGTTGTGAAGTTTGAATGAGATGTTGCAACAGCCCAACATAGTGCCCGGCACATTGTAAACAGTTGAGAAATCTTGCTGGTTATGACTGCCATGGAGCCGGTGGGCTCCTATTCATCCTTCACAACCCTGCCCAGGCATCCCTTCCCCTGTGAAGCCCTCCCTGATGGCCCCACCTACAGACCCAATGACTGATGCCTCACTGCTGCGGCTTCATCTTGGGCATAAACCACTTTCTCTTAAGGCTGATTTACCCGTACATAGGCATCGTTTGGTGGGAATGTGGGCCCCTAAGGGATGCGCCTCATTCCCTGTTATCTCCTTCGGGCTGCGGTGGGGCCAGGGCTAAGCAGATGGTGTCTCAGAGGTGGGCATGGGGTGGGGTTGCCTTGACGTGTTGGTGCTCAGCTCCTGTCTTGTCCTCCTGTAATCCCATCCTCGAGTCCATGCTTTAGGTCTGCATTTGGGGGCCTTTGCTGCCCTCTCCTGGCCACAGTGGGCAGGACGGTGCCTGGGGCGGGGCCGAGGCCCGGGCTGGGGCAGAGGGAGAATTCTGCTGCTCACCACACAGCCTTCACGCGGTCCTCTGTGTCTTGGGCCCAACCCCTCTGAGCCCCCAGGGGGACCAATGGGAGACTGTGCCAGGTGGGCGGGGCTCCAGAAGGCTCCTCCTGCAGGAAGCCAGCCCCGCGAGGCGCACGGGGAACGAATCCCAGGGCCAGTGCAGCCTCTGAGAGTGACCGCTGGGCCACCCTGTGTCACACACAGGTACCAGGACCGGGTCACTTGCTCACGGTTATCTCCTGCCTCCCTTGGGGAGTGTGACAGACTGAAAAAAGATGGTTCCAGCTAAGAGAGTCCTATAATTATCAACTGTGGATTATTTTAATTAAAGTGCTTTGCATCCTCAGCTCTTAATTTCTGAAATGATTATAAATGTTATTATTAAGGAAAAATCCTTGAAGTGAAATCCATAAATCTCAGCCAGGGCTGAGATGACAGAGCGAGCTGGTGCGGCAGAGAGGCTTCCCCACCCCCCCCTCCACAGGGCTGAGACTCCAGTGGGAAGGGAGGGAGGAAGAGGGGAGAAGGGAGGTGAGACAGGCTGGAAGAAAGGGACTGGATGGAGACGGATTCCACCTTCTGGATCCTTAAGCCTTTGGGACTGACAAATCAGACCACATCTGGGTTTGGAACTTGCCTCTGCTGTTCGCTGTGTGACTTTGGGTAAGTCAAGTAACCTCTCTGAGCTTCAAGTTTCTCATCTAAAGATGTTTTAATCTTGCAAGGTTCTCAAATAAAGAATGAAAATAATTGCTGCCTGCTAGGGCTATTTTGAGGCATGTTGATGATGTGCGTAAGGCACTTGTCACAGCGTAGCTACAGTGTGGCAATGTCGATTGGCTCCGGCTCCATCTTCAGGAAGGTGCCTGGGAATACGCTGTTGCTTCATACCTCCATCCTCTGGTGGTCATATGCTTGAGACAGGTGGCCGTCCCTCCCACTCCAGAAGCTGAGGAAGGGATCTCAGGGGCACGATTGTCACCAACCTGAGGCAGGCACCGAGGGAAGGCCCTCTGAGTTTCAGCAGTCTCCCGTCACTGAAGGGCAGGGCAGGAGAAGGCAAGAGGCCAGCCATCTCACTTGACACACAAGGAAATGGAGGCACAGAGAGGGAAATGTCTAGCTCAAGGTCACCCAGCAAATTGCTGGCAGGTCATTTTACCCATTTGCAGCTGGCTAAGCCCTGCCTTTCTTGTTTATTTTAAGCCTGTCTTTCTAATGGCTGAGAACAGATCACCTGAACCAGGGGGAGATGATGCTGATGATGACATTGACGAGGCAGACCGGGAAGGGTCTGGCAGCAGTGAGATGGAGGGGACGCGCTCCGACCTGGGGTCAGGACACCCAGCCTCTGCTCCACGCTCTCCCCGGCTGGCTGCTGGGTGCAACGTAGGGCCGTCCCTTCTCTCCCCGGACCTCACTTCTCTCCTGGGTAAAATGGGGATGCTAATCACCGGCCTGCTGACCCCCAGGCTGTTGGTGAGGATCCGATGAGATGATGGATCTGAAAGTGCTTTGTAAGCGGGAAAGCGTGAAGCAAATGTAGGAGATTATTAACATTAATATTAATGAACTCGCTCACAGTTGGCTACCCGCCACAGACAAGATGGCACGTTGGGAGTCTGGGGAGGACGAATGTTTCTAAGCCTCCGTCGGGTTTGCAGAGGGGCAGGGAATGGCCATGCTCTCTGTGGTCATTTCCCAAATTCTTTTTTTTTTTTTTTAAAGATTGGCACCTGAGCTAACAACTGTTGCCAATCTTTTTTTTTTATCTTCCCAAACCCTCCATACATAGTTGTGTATCTTAGTTGCAGGTCCTTCTAGTTGTGGGATGTGGGACACCGCCTCAACGTGACCTGAGGAGTGGTGCCATGTCCATGCCCAGGATCCGAACCCTGGGCCGCCGCAGTGGAGCGTGCGAACCCAACCACTCGGCCACGGAGCCGGGCCCTCCCAAATTCTTATAGATGCATCTACTGAGGAAGGAAAAAGCGCTTGGGACTTTCAGCCCAGGGAGCTGGTAATGGGTGTAGCCAGCCCGGGGAAGACAGAGCTCTCCTTCCCAGCAGGCTCAGCGTCAGAGAATGCTGGCTTTCGCATCCAAGGCTGATGTCTTCTCGGGGCTCCGGAGGCACTGGGGCTGAGGGCTGGCCCCCTTCTGTGGACTTCCTTCCTCATTCGGTTCCCCTGTACTGTCCTCAGAAGACCAACCCGTCCCTCCTTGGGTGAAGAGATGAGGACGGAGTCAGGCGCCTGCATCCTCTCTCTAGCACATTCCTCTTCCTCCTTCTCCCCATACACACATCGGGTGGGCCTGCTTCTACCACTGTAGCTGTGCCTACAGTCGATTTGTGTCCTGGGCTAATCCTTTCCTTCCTTGCTTCCTTCTGTCACTCACTCACTCTTATGCTCAGTAAAGTTTTGCCAAATGTCTGAGATGTGCAGGTCTGTGCATGGCCCCGGGATGCAGAGGTGAATGGCCCCCGTCCCTGTCATGAAGGCTGAAAGGCTGCTGCAGAAGACAGATCAGGGAAGTGCAATCAGGCCCGTGTGCCACCTGGCGAGGTCTGGTGCTAGGGGAACATCCTGGAGCCTGGGGTAAGGGGAGATTTTCAGAAAGATGTTCTGCAGCCTGGAGGAAGATGTTATGAGCTGGGCCTTGAGGAAGGAGGTGTGGTGTTCATACCCCCCATTACTTAACCCAAATGGAACATTCCATTTTCTCATCTCTCAGAAGAAGGAGGCACAGACCCACAGGCTTGGAGCAGCTCTGCTTCCATCTAAGTCCCCAGCCAGCCACAGTTCCTGCAGGCGCAGCGCCTTCCACCGTTTCTGCCTTCAGGGCTGTGGGAGTCCCAGCCCGAGGATGGCGTCTGAACCCCGGGTCCGCCTCAAATGGACCGTGCCCTTGGGCCTCCCACCTGGAGGATGGACCAGGCTGTGAAGACTCCATGAGACCGTGATAGTGATCACGCTCCGTCAAGGGAGGAGCCCATTGCCGTTACTTATTATCTTATGGCTCGGTTACTGGAAGTGCTTTGATGTGGCCAGCAGGACGGGGCCTGGAGAGCACAGCTGAAACTCCACTTCAATATTTGTGGATTACTTTGAACAATCGTGGGGTTTAAGAATGTGAGGATTTACAAGATGTCTGTGTGCTCTGTGTGTGTGTGTGAGAGAGAGAGAAAGAAGTCTGCGTGCCAACTTTGGCACAGGGAGCCCTGTGCCTTGGGCCCCACGTGCATGCTTGTGGACTGTGGTGCACATGCACACACTCCTTTCTGCCCCCAGCACCACCACACCCTTGACAATCCACACCACGCATGCCATGGGCGCCCTGGAGCAGCCCCTGCTCACCCTCACTGTGCTCCTGGGCATCTCTCCCATCAGCACCTCAGTCAGAGCTAACATCCCGGTCCATGTACAAACTTAACCGCAGGCCTACAACATTCCCCAACGGGGCAAACAGCCCTGTTATGAGTAGACTTTGCTGAGCTCTGGGACAAGGAGTCTGAAGGCTGCAGTGGGAGGGAGGGAACATTCTGGCCAGTAGGACTCTGGAAGAAGAAAGTATTTTAGCCTGACACTGAAGGATGGCAGGCCTTCTAGGCGAAGGCACAGCATGCGCACAGAGGTGGGCCAGGGTGGGTGAGCCTTGGCACAGCAGCACTGCTCAGTGAGGGGAGGATGGAGTGAGGGAGCCTGGCCATTGTTGGTCAAGGGCCAGCTTTGTGCCAGGCGCTGTGCTGGTCCTTCCGTAAGGCCAGGGGCGCTCAGAGTGTGGCTGGCTTTGACTGCCAAGTGGAGCGGTTGGCTGTGAGCAGTGTGGCTGAGTGTGGCGCAGAGGAGGGGGACAACCAGACCTGGGCTTCTGGCAAATGAAGCTGTGGCTGTGTGCTCGGTCGGCCTGGGGGAGGCTGGAGGCAGTGAGGCCTGTGGGAGGCGGCTGGGACAGCTCAGGAGAAGAACAATGGGGAGGCTGGAGAGGGCCATGGGGGCCAGAATGGAGAGAGAGGGAGAGAGAGAGAATGATGACATGAGAGTCCAGACGTGCGGCTTGTCGCTGAGTCCCTGGGAAGCCGCTCCTAGGGAGCAAGAGAGGACAGACAGCTTGGTGGCAGGTGGAGGAGACAGCAGGCTTGGTGTTGGGACACCTGAGCCCACTCTGTTCCTCCCCTGTGTCTGCAGAGAGAGGAGAGTGGATGAGAAGCACCCCTTAAGGAACACCTACTGTGTCCTACACATGGGGCCTGCTGCACGGCTGTTATCATCCCATTTCACAGATGAACCAGCGGAGGCTCAGGACGTACGTGACTGGCGGGAGTCACAGGGTGAGGACGGGGTCTGATGGCACAACCACTGCTGGTCACAAGTCTCCTCCTTCCCTCTAGCCTCCCCTCCCTTCCCCTCCCCTCCAGCTACATGCCCATCCGTCCGTCGGGCACAGCCTGGGCCCTCTGCGGGCATTCCTGCGAGCCCAGGAGGAGGGGAGCGCTGCTTTCTGGCTTCCCAAGCTCAAGGAGCCCAGAGCTCTATCTGCAGCTGACGACTTGGCAGCTTTTGATCTGCAAGAGAGGCTGGTGGCAAGGCTGTCCCCGGCCACCAGCAGAATGAGAGGCCTGGCTTCGGGTAAAAAAGCTCCTTCTCCTCTCTCTTTTTTTCCTTTCCTGCCTCCTCTTCTGGGTTTTTTTTTTTTTTTTTGAAGCTTATTTTTAATAAGGGATTTGAAACTTCAGATGCGGCAAAGCTCTGGGACAATGGGAGATGCAGGGTTGATGCCGATGGGCTGGAGCAGGTCAGGAGCGCAGTCATGTGGCTGAGCACTGATTGAGCACCTAGTAAGTGCAGATCTCAGGCTAGGTGCTCCACACCCATCCTGTCCTCACTGCCCTCGATGGGGGGACCCTTCCCTCGTTTTCCAGGTAGGGGAATAAAGGCATGGGGAGGTTCAGAAGCTTCTCCAGGTTGCGAAGTGGGTCAGCGGTGGAGTCTGGCTGCAGCTACCCCCTGGGCCTGGGTGCTGGGCGAGCGTGAGGCCCTCCCAGACCCCGTCCCACAGTGAGGTCACTAGTGTAGCAGCTCAGATCTTTCTCTGCCCTCCCCGTCCCCAGATGGATTCCTGAGTGTTTAGAGATGGGCCTCACAAGTGCAGGTCCGTCCTTCCAGCCACTGAGGGGGACTGATTGATGGGGTTCCTTCCCTCCTGTGCTGTCCTCATCCTGGGCAACTTGGGACTTTGAACTCGGAAGGACGTTGGCCCAGCTCGGTGCAGCCTCTGTGTGCGACTAGGAGAAGAAAACCCGAGACAGGGGACCCCCAGGCCCTCGTTCTGCCCCACTCTGTGACCACAGGACGCTTTCCAAGGAGGTGCCCGGTAATCTCCTGTCACCCCTGCGGGGGGAAGAGCAGCACGGGGTGGGAGAGGACAGCATGGAATCAGGAGCGACCTGGCCTTTGGAGTCTAACTGAGTGGGTGTCCTTTGGCAGCAGTCTCCATTGCACTTAGGAGAAAATCCGGAACTTTCTGTGAGGCAGCGAGGCCCTACCTGGTCTGGGCCCGCCTCTGTCTCTACCTTACCTCCAGCTATACCCTCTCCTTGCACAGGTCCCAGTCACGCTGGCCCCAGACACCAAGCCCTTTCCCTGCACAGGGCCTTTGCATATGCTGTCCCCTCTTCCCAGGACACTCTTCCTCCACTTCTTATCTTCCTCTTCATCCCCTGGGCCGCGGGGAGGCCTGTCTATCCTGGACCCATCAATCTATTGCCATCCCCCATCACTTACTCAGCAGCACTGGCAGCTGATTCTGACCATGCCATGAGGACAGGAACCAGTCCTGTCTCGTAGATCTTTGCATCCCAGGTGCCCACCTGGCGCCTGGGCCCAGCCTAGGCCCCCTGTAAGTACCTGTGGACACATCATTGAATTTAACCTCGCTGCAACCTCAGTTTCTTCATTTGTAAAATGGGTCTGGCAACATCTACTTCGTATGCTTGCTGCGGGGACAAAACGAAGCAAGGAGCTCTGCACAAGGGAAGCGTTCAGCGAACGCCAGGCACTCTTCATGTTAATCTTCATTCTTGGGTCAAACCCAGCTGGGCATGGCCGACACCCGTGCACATCTAGGAAACTTGCACTGAGGAAACTGAGACGTGGAGAGGTGGCCCAAGATCGGCTCCAAGGCAGGCTGGCTGTCTGGATCATCCTGCTGACCGTGGATGACCCTATGGCCTCAACCTTTCTAATATGGCTGAGGGGACAAGCCATGCAAGACCACAGAGGGAACGAGCAGGGTGTGGAGGTGCTTCCCGCAAGGAAACAAGAACCACCCCTGCAGGCCCCACTGTCGTGGCCCCTCAGGGCCCATTTTCTCCCTTCCAGCTGGCTGATCCCATTCCCATTTGCCCTTCAGCTGACTTCCCTCCCCAACTAAGGACATTTGCGTGAGCAAAGCATCTCCAGCCACTGCCTTCTTGCCACCTGCTCCTGTGGCTCCCTCCCCACCTGAAGCCATAAATACACATGCAAAGGCCAATATATTAATCTGTGTTTGAGCTGGGAGTTGCGGCCGCCACCGAGAAAGGGGATTAGGCCGTGGCCGTGGGCAGGAGGCAACAGATGGTTTGATTGCTTTTACCTGTTGCTAATTTGTTAGGCAACGATTCCTCGTTTGCGTTTAATTGTGCCCAGACCCCAAGACGCCAGGGAGCCCGGCACTATGATGGCCCTCAGTGCGTGCATAGGGCGAGGGGTCAGGCGGCCTGCCTGGGAATGAAATGCCAGAATCTGGCAATGCATGGCTCTTCCTTGTTCTCTCTTGATCAGATTCCTGTCTCTCTCCCCGGCTGGGCACTCAGGACTCTCCGGGCATATGCAGCAGCATGGATGGAGCTGAGCTGGGGGCAGTAGGCCTGGCCCTTCCGTTAATCAGCTGTGTGACCTTGAGTGGGTCACTTAGCATCTCTGGGCTCCATTTGCTTGGCTGGGAAGTGAGCAAAATCACACCTGCCCTACCTACTTTGCAGGGTTGCTGTGAGTGTGAACTAAGAGAATGGATCTGAGAGCACATTGACACGTGTAATACTCTGTAATAGTGAGGCATTATTTGCTAGCAGAGCGGCTAAGAGCTTGGATTCTGGAGTCAGTGAGGCCTGGACTGAATTCTGACTCTGCCACTTATAACCATGAGGTCTCAGGTAAGAAACCTAAGCTTTCTGAGCCTGTTTCCTCTCCTGTGCAGTGGGGTGAGAATAGCCCCTGCCTTAGAGGATGTTAGGAGGAGCCAAGGAGCTCATGCACGGGCCAGGCCCAGCTGGGCTTTCCCAGAACACAGTTGGTCCCAGTGAGCCGCATTTCCTTTGCCACTGCTCTCCCAGCAAGCTTGGCTAAGCATCTCCTGTCCCGCGAGGCCTGCTGTGATTGTGTCCCCACCACCAGGTAGGGGAGCTGATTGGTCCCGCTGGTGGAAATTTGTTGGGGGTTTCTTCTTCTCCAACAGCTACAATCTGGTGTGACAGTAACCTGGGGCCTGAGAGCCTGTCACCAAAAGGACAGCACATAAACAAGCACAGCCATTCGAAAGCATCTTCCAGAGTCAGCACCCAGCCTCTGAAGACAGAGGGAGCTCGTGCCACAGAGGGGCCCCACTGCCCTGCCTTTCACACCTGGCCTCCCAGCCGTCCTGCTTCCCACCACGTCCAAGCCGGATTCTCCAGTCTTCCTGCTGATCCTCCTGAGCCTCAGATACATTTCCAGGAAAGTTCTTTTTGCTCAAGCGAGCTAGAATATACTTCTGTTGCTTGTATTTCAAGGATCTGGCTGGCGCACTCTACGCCTTTTGCACGCCTTGATGACTGCGTGGAGGAAGTTTCTTTTAATAAATGTTTTCTGTGTTTGTCTCCATTACTTGCTTGTTTTGTGACTTTGGGGAAATCCTTTCACTTCTCTGAGCCTCGGTTTCTTCTTCTGTATAATGAGGGGTGGGGGTGGGGGGTTCCCTGGGTCACTGTAAGGATTAAATGCCATCAAATAGGCAAAGAGCCCCACTCCATGTCAAGCACGTAATTGGCACTCAGCGATGGCTGATCGATTAATTCTCAACCAGCCGAGGGTAAGCGAGGTTGCTTTCATTTGAAACCACGGAGGAAACAAGCCTGCAGGTTTGTCAGGAAAGCATCCTTTTGAGAAACTTGCTCCAGGGGTTGTTGACTGAGAAGTCGTCTTGTCTCTGCTTGGCCTTTGAATTTCTCTCAGGGAAATGTGCAATTATTAGGAGAGGTAAGACTACAGAGGGAACGGAAGCTGGCAGAGCGCTCTCTGGGGCCCAGTGGTGAGGAGGAGGAGCCAGGGTCACGGTGGGGTGAGGCGGGAGGTGTGGCCGGGGGCGGGCTGGGTTCCTGGATCCTCCTGTGGGAAAGAGGGGAGGGGAGGGCGGGTGAGGAGGTGGGGGGAGTAGGAGGAGAAGAAGAGAGGTGGGGAGGGAATGGAGAGACAGAGGGGAGGGAGAGAGGGAGGAGGGCGATGAGTGGTGATAAAGATTCTGACTTCCCTTTCCATCCCTCTTCATTTCCATCGCATCTCACTCTCTCCTCTCACATTTGATTCTATGTCTAAATAGCACCCTCCCCGAATAATGCTCCCCACCTGAGCCCCGAGGGCTGCCTCTGTGTTCCCCTTCAGGAGCACACATCAAAGGGTCCAGGAGTTCCTCTCCTTGAACTCAGCCCTGATGAGAGGGCTCTCCCGCTTATTTCTTGGGAGGTTTCCCCTTTCCTAGGCAGGGGCGACATGGGGAGTGCACAGCACAAGGGAGAACCTGGTTTGAATGTGGAGTCGCTCAGGCACCAGCGGTGTCTTTGGGCAGGTGACAACCCCCTCTGCTCCTCTCACTCTGCAGCATGCCCGGTGGTAATAGATGACCATACCCGCCTCGCAGGAGGTCCTGTATGGGGAGATCCAGCATGGCACCCAGCTTGGCGCAGGGGCTGTGAGTGACGGCTGCACGCCCTGCAGCCTGACACAGGTTCAAGCAGTTGGTATGGGGGGACCTCACTGCATCGCAGGAGCATCTCAGCATCAGGGCAGGAGGCAGGTACACGAAATCAACTCAGGGCCGCAGAGCCTGGTTATCTGAGCCAGCCGGACCCAGGGAGGAGCAATTTGTGATAATATTGACTTTTTCCCATGTTCGCCGAGATTCTGCCCCGGACCTTTTAACACATCTCCCTTCTCCATGTCTGCTCTGCCTGGACACCAGCCATACAGTCAAGGAAACCAGGAAGGAAACAAAGGAACCTTTACTTCGGGCCAGGCACAATATTAGCGGCTCTGTATACATTATTTCATTTAATCCCCACCACAGCCTTTTGAGGCTGGTAGGATTGTGTTTTGTTATAGGGGAAAACACCAAGGTTTAGCAAAGTTGAGTGACTTGTCCAGTGTCAGGTGGCCGGAGGACTGGGGTTGGAACACAGGCCACCTGACTGCCTCTGGATCATGCTGGCTCCTCTCTCCATCCCTCAGCTCAGGAGCATTTCTTTCACTGTCCCAGCAGTAGCTATAGACTTTTCCATCCCTTCTGACTCAGAAAACTTTTGCAGACTCTAAAGCAACTTCTTGCCTCATACCATTTTCTCCCACTATGTTCCACTCCTCCGGAAGCTGTACTGACCACGCCTATTAATAGTAACCTGGATATTGGTGAAAAACAGACCAGACCAATAAGAAACATTGCCAGGAGGGGGGCTATGGGTCTGGCTGTACGTGTGCATGACCAAGAGATGCTGCCGAGCCCGTCAGCGAGCAGCTTGAACCTTAATTCGGATTTAACGAATGTTTACCAAGAAGCGGCTGTTCTTGGGAGCCTAGCAACCCGTTGCTTCGAATGTCGTGTTGGACTTTATCAGCAACATGTGGGGAAAATTGGTGAAGGGAAAATAACGTTGCGAAGCTGGGGAAGACCAAGAAGGATGATGAGCTGTTTGAAGTCAGCTGTTTAAGAAGGACAAAGGGACGCAGTTCTCAAGGAAGGCAGACCCCAGGGCGAGACAAGGCCCCTCCGCTCATCCCTCACCCCAGGGCCTCTCCCACTTGCACGCAGACTATAAAAGGCAACCTCTGGGTGAAGGTTGGGACTGTGTGTCTTTTGTGGGAACTGATGTGTTTAATGGAGGCATTCCAGTACTCTATGCCCAAGTTTTCATCTTTCAAAACTTCACATCTCACTTTGGGGAAGTGAGAAAAACATGAGTTTTTCATAAAGTGAAATTTATTCATTTTCAACAGAATTGTCCTTTTTTTTTCTGGGATTATATCTTTCCTACTGTCTCAGTGTTAAAACATCCTTTCATCTATGAAAGGATGGTGTTAGCAGACTAGACTTGATTTCCGGAGTATCTATGCCTGGCAGGATACAAAGCTGGCAAATCTATGTTGAATCTTCCAATTTTCTCTTTAAAAATTTTGCTGAACTACAACATCCTGAAGCCTGAGGACCACTGGGTTGTACTTTGTCAGTTACCATTTGTATCAACTCTCTTCTCAATATTGGGACAATTTTTTTTCTGCTTAGCACAGACAGTCTTTGAAATTCAAATACCTCAACACTGTGCTTAAATTTAATAACCTTTCTTTGGTCTACAGAGTAACAGGTATTATACCCCACATATACCATAATTTGGAGCCTGGAGATGTTTCTCTCACAAGATCGTGTCTCTTGGCTTTTCTGTATCTGTTACTATGACTCGGTTTGAAGAGTGTTCGGTCCTGTATAAAGATCCCACAGGCTGGAATGAGGTGGTGAGAGTGAAGCAGAGGGATGGAATTGTAGACGGGATAGATGGTGAATTCCCAAGAGATGCCGAGACAGTTTAAATAGAGCCAAAGTTCAAATCACAGGTGAGAGACTGCCAAGTCCAGAGAAGGTCAATGTCAAGAACCAAGTTAGAAGGGCAACGTGGGAAGAACATGTGAGAGAGGTCAACAATGGTGATGCTAAGAGAGTCTATTAGGGAATGTACTGGAGAATGAGAAGGGCAAGGAGTCCCCAGCCACGGTGGTCAACAGTTGGGTTGGAACCTCAGGTATTACTTGGTGGGGGTGCAAGGCAGGAAGCCGAGGTACAGAGACTGCATGTGTCCCGGCAACAGGGGTCAGGACCTACGCTGCCGGGGAGCAAACTTCAGACTCTCTTCTCATGCTCCACTTTTTCTCCCCCCACTCATGCCCCCACAAGGGAAGAGGAGTTGTAACGGGATAGGTCAAGCTCTGGACCTTTGTAGGAACATTAAAAGGTGGGCAGGATCCTGCACCTGGGTTCAGCCTCCCCTTCCTGCATCCTCGTGGACACACACCAGGCAGGCCCCTCATTCTGTGTTTCATATGCAGTCGCCAAAGACGCAGGCCTGGCCTCATCCTCTGGACCCCCAACTGGGTGGATAAGTTAGGCCTGCTTTGAGATTCAGGGGAAGGGAACGAGAAGCCATGTTAGAGCTCCAGGCCTCCGCCACGTTCTCCAACTGAGGATCCCAGAAACACAGACAGTAGGCGTCAGTGAGTACAGGCTCCGATATTAATAAAATAATCCTCTGATTTCCATTCTGCTTATGTCTCGTGCTTTAGATACCAGCTACGTGCTGATGGTTCCTGAATCCTCTCTGAGCTCTGGATCTGTATATCCAACAGCCTACTTGGCATCCCCTTAGGCCGCCTAATGGGTGTGTCATACGTCACGCAGCCCAAACTGAGCTGCTGATCTTCTCTCCAAACCTGATTTCCTGCCTTTGACCCTGTCCCAGTTAATGCGGAGCCCATTCTTCCAGTTTCCCAGGCTAAAGACCTTAGTGCCATTCACAGCTTTTCTCTTTTTCTCTCAGCCTATGTCCAAATTCTGTCAGCTCTGCATCGAAACATATCCAGAATCCAACTGCTTCCCTCCATCGCTACTGCCCCACCCCCGTCTGGTCCACCACCATCTCTTGTGTCGTGGGTCACCAGGAGCCTCCTGACTCATCACCCTGCTCTTCCTGCTTCCCCCTTGTCCCCACACCTCATACCATGAGCCGTTCTTGACCACAGTGACTCAGAACACAGGTCAGACCATGTCACTAGTCTGGGCCACGCCCTTTAATGGCCCTTTATGACTTCCCCCTTCCACCCCCGCCCCACACACGCCTTCCTATGACTTATGAGACAAGGTCTGGTTTCCCCTGTCTGAAACTTTATCTTCCATTACTTTCTTCCTCGTTTGCTCACACACTGGTCTCCCGCTGATCCTTGAGTGGGCCCAGCATGTTTCTGTCTCTGGACCTTTGCACTTGCTGTTCCCTTTTTCTGAAATACTCTTCTTGCAGATACCCTGTCATGAGATCCCTCACTTCTGTCAAGTCTTTACTCAGTGCGGTCTTTCTGACTGTCTTATCTGAAATTTCAACCGCATAACATTGTATATCTCTCTTTCCTGCTTTATTTTTATCGCCTTCTAACATTTTATCTGCTTCACTTACTGTCTTGTGTATTGTCTGTCTCCCCAACAAGAATATAAGTACCAGGAAGAATTTTATATATTTTGCTCACCAGTCCTTAGAATAGTTTCGGCACATAGTAGGTGCCCCATAAATATCCATTGAAAAAAATGAATGAATTACACACACGGAAAGGTGCTCAACATCATTAGTTATTGAGGAAATGCAAATCAAAACCACAACAAGATCCCCCTAGAAAGCTTAGGATCAGAAAGACATACAATAACAAGTGCTGGGGAGGATAGGAGGTGATGCGAACCCCCACACAATGCTGATAGGATCGTAAATGGTGCAGCCAATTTGCAAAACAGCTTGGCAATTTCTTGAAAGTTAAACATAAATTTCCCATATGACCCAGCAATTTTATTCTTAGGTCTCTACCCAAGAGAAACAAAAACACGTCCGCATGGAAGCTGGTGTGCAAATGTTTACAGCAGTGTTCTTCATTATCAACGACACAGGAACAACCCAAATGTCCACCAGCAGGTGAATGCTGAACAAAATGTGGTCTGTCCATACGATGGAATACTAGTCAGCCATCAAAAGGAAGGAAATACTGATACACAATGCAACATGGATGAATCCTAAACGCATGCTAAATGAAAACGGCCAGACACAGAAGACCACACATCGTATGACTCTGCTCATAGGAAATGTCCAGAAGAGGCAAATCTAGAGAGACGGGAAGCAGACTACTGGTGGCCTGGGGATGGGGTAGGAAGTAGACTAACTTCACGTGGGTGTGAGGATCTTATTGGGGTGATGAAAATGTTTAAAACTGGATTGTTGGTGATGGCTGCACAACGTGGTAGATTTACTACAAATCATTGTAGTTAATGATTAAGCACTTAAAATGGGTGATTTGTATGGTTTGTAAATTAAACCTCAATAAAGCTGTTTTAAAAAAATGATGGGTCCAGCCCAGAGGTGTAGTGGTTGAGTTTGCATGCTCTGCTTCGGTGACCTGGGGTTTGTGGGTTCGGATCCTGAGTGCGGACCTACACACTGCTCATGAAGCCAAGCTGTGGCAACATCCCACATACAAAATAGAGGAACCTTGGCACAGATGTTAGCAAGGCGACAATCTTCCTCAAGCAAAAAGAGGAAGATTGGCAACAGACATTAGCTCAGGGGCAATCTTCTTCACCAAAAAAAAAAAAACCAAAAAACCCCACAATGAATGGATGAATGGATGTCCCTTGTGCATAGCTCCCTTAGTCAGGAATCCTAGGGAGGTGATGGGGGACCAGGGCAGGATCTAGGACTTTCTGGTACTTTCCATCTGACCGCCAACTTGGATAAAACGAGCTCTCTGCTCACAGAGTGGGAGCAGAATAGAGACTGGTAGGAGCCTGCCGAACCCTTGCTGCTAATGGGGCCCTGTAGGGCTCACGATGGAGACAGCCTCTGAGGCCAGGCCTGCCACGAAGTCTGAGGAGGGAGGGAGCGGGAAGCAGGAGGCAGGTGTTGGAGGTGGGCGGGTGACGCAGAAAGGAAGGTCCGGAGTCAGCCAAGGCTTCAGAGAAACAGACGGGCAGCCAAGGGAAGAAATAAAAGCTGCAGAGAGTCTCAGGGCCGCCAAAGGGAAGAAGAAGGGCGTTTTACAAATATATCAGGGGAGAAGAGATCCTTGAGAGCCGCCTGGCCCGTTAATAAATGAGAAGGGAAATAAAATTAATGATGATGATAAAAATGGCTGAGCTGCTGAAGTGCTTTGTAAAACTGGTCTTTAACAAGGAAAAGAAAAAAAATCCAAGGGATGGGCAATTAGGGAGGGACAGAAGGCTTGTCCATATAGTTGATGAAAAGGTAGGAAAGAGAATACTTAGAAAAATTGGATAATGCCTACCCAGTCCTAATCACCATGTCCGGACAGAGGCCTTGGGGTCTGAAGGGAATTAGCTGATGAAATTATTAAACCCTTGGCAGGTATTTTAATTATATATATCTTTTTCTTTTTTTTTTTTGAGGCGAGAGACAGAATTAATGAAGATTCAAGAGCCTGGTATGAAAGACGAAAGGAAGGCCACCCCGCCACACGCAGAGCCCCTTCCTTGGGCTCGGCACCCTACTGGGTGCATTGCACACCTTCTATCATGTAACCGCCAGCAGCACTGTGTACTCCCACGATCAGCCCATTTTACAAACAACGAAACTGAGGCCCAGAGAGTTTATAGGACTCTCCAAGATTACTCAACTACAAATGGCGGTGGCAGACTTTGAACCCACATTCTTCTGATTCCAAAGAGAATTTCTTTCCATTCTACCAGCTGCTTAGTCTGACTTTCAATGTTTGATTTTACACATCAGAGGGAAAGACACTCCCCTGCCAATGACCTGCTTCTAGCGATCGTCCTTTGTCCTGAAGCTTTGAGATTCTAACGACACAGACACGCCGCACCTGATTTTAACTTCGAGAGGATTTCGGACTGTGTGTTAGAAGAAAGAAATGGGACAGAGGTGGGAATGATGGGCCCAGGGGCACAGGATGCCAGAGGCGTTAGGAATGTGCAGGTTCCTGGAGTCCAGAGTCCTTATCACACCTATGGGACACTGAGGCCTGAGGGGAGAACCTTGTCCAAGGTGACACCAGGGTTTGGAGCCACAGCCGGGCCTGCTGACTTGAGGCCCAAGGTGCTGTTTTCTGTGCTTCCTGCCCTCAGCCCGTTTCTGCCCTCCTCACTGACTTCACCCTCCACCATCTAGAGTCTGGCCTTGACTTTGATTCCTGGCTTTCGGGCTGTCCCCTTCCCTCTGCTTTATACCATAACCTGTGGTTCACATCAGTGGCTTCTTTAACCTCACATCTCATCTCTGTTGCTGTTTTCTTAGTCCCGATGCCGCGGGGGCAAAGGGTGGGGATGATGGGGGAGAAGCCCGTAGGTCTCTCTGTCCTGTCCCACTGGGTTCTGTCATTCTGGGGTCCTGTGCATGGCGTAGTGGGAGTCTACCTGTGACTGATTAAAATCCTGCCTCCAGTTCTTTGCAGCCCCTTAGTTACCCTTTGCTGCGGCTTTACCACGTGTGGAGTTGACGTCCCTGCCTTTGACTCTGGGCGCCACCATGAAACTTGCTTCGGTCAATGAGATGTCAACAATGTGGCAAAGCAAGGACTTGAAATGCATGGTTGGGCCTCTCCTCTTGCTCTCTTGCCATTGCCATGAGCTGAACGTGCCCAGCTGGCCCACTGGTCCAGCGTGGGTGAGAGGCCCTTGGAGCAAAGCCGTCCCAGGCAAGCCCCCAGTCTTTCAGGGAGAAGTAGGGCTGCCCAGTGGCTGTGGCTTGAAGCAGAACTGAGATCAGCCCAATTTCAGCTGACCTGAATATCCATGAGAATAAATGCTAATTATCAGATGCTGCTGAGATGTTGTGGTTGGTTATTATGCAGCAATAGCTAACTGATACACAGCCATGTATGCAACGTGCTTTGAGATATATAGTTCCTATATAAAATCTCTTTTGACCTCAATTTATTCAAAGTAAAAAGAAATCTTTGGGGCCGGCCTGGTGGTGTAGTAGTCAAGTCACTGTGTTCTGCTTCAGTGGCCCAGGGTTTGCAAGTTCAGATCCCGGGCGTGGACCTAGCACCGCTCGTCAAGCCATGCTGTGGTGGCATCCCACATAAAATAGAGGAAGATGGGCACAGATGTTAGCTCAAGGACAATCTTCCTCACCAAAAAGAAAAATAATAATGATAATATCTTTAAGTACTCTCTCTGTGCCCATTCCTAAGTTAGGCATAATGTGTTTAGAAGGTTTGGTTACTGTCTTCAAGATGCTCAGCCTGGGGGAGACAGGGAGGTAAACAGATTGTTACAAAATATGATGCCAACGAAAGCTTCGTGGAGGAAAAAGACCTCGGAGGCAAGTCCTGGGGGAGGCAGAAAGTACGGCAGGCTCAAAGGCCCGGGGGTAGGAAGCAAGCTGGCACGTTGGTGGAACCCAAGGCCCGGGGGTAGGAAGCAAGCTGGCACGTTGGTGGAACCCAAGGTCCTCTTTGTGCTGGAATGTTAACCCTGGCCTGGAGAAGCCGCAGAGCCCCGGGCCAGCTCAGACACTTTACAAGTCCCTGACCAAATGTCTGTAAGAAAAAAGGCATCAACAACGGCAACCTGTTACCAGATGATGAGGTGTGAGGACACTCTATTAAATAAAAAAGTGGCACAAGATGTGATAGAACTCACAGAAACTCGAAGGGAATAAAAGACTCGTGGTACTGTTGCAAATGCAACACACAAACAGCCTGATCCAGGACCACCACAGGCACAGAGGGAACTGCACACCGGACACCTGCTCCCGGAAGGAAGTGGGGCTGGGGGCTGGGAGGCCCCGTGGGGGCTGCTGACGTGGAGAGCGCCCCATCCCTGCCGTCTCCCCACCGGAGTGCCCAGATCCCTCCTGAGACACAGACCCATCCCCTTGGCTTTTCCCAGTGTCCCTTCCCCCGAAGACTTTTCTGAGCAACCCTTGCCTTCTGCAGGGGGAGGCGGCTGTGGGAGGCAGGGAGGGGAAGGTGAGCAGCCTTCCTGGCCATATGGCGGTGAGCACGGCCTCTCCCTCGAGAGCCCCCTCTCTCCTTCTACGACTCCCCCTCCAGGAGTGGGGGGAGCCCAGCCCAAGTGTGTGTGATTTCAGAGTTAATCTGTCTGCACTAATTAAATATTGACGGCTGTTGAATATTCATGGAGCGTTTTAGCTGGCAGGTGTGACGTCTCTGGGCCCCTCTGGCTGCAGCTCTCCTGATGGGCTCCTCTGGCTGGGCACTCCGTGCTCTTGACCACCTCTCCCTCGCCCACATGTGGCCACCTCACCTGATTCTCTCAGCTGCCAGGGCTCAGGGAACCTCTTGCTCAGGCCTGGGACTCCCAGCTAGCTTGCTTGGGTGGGGTTTGGGGGGCTGCAGCTTTGGGTTTGGGGGCTGGGTGGGGGACGAGCCACTGAAGTAAACATGTGCCACAGAGGGAACCTGGCCTGGGATGCAGGGAAGAAAGGCTGAGCTCGGGGTTGCAGAGAGGCCAGGTGGCCTGTCCTCCAGTGGGGACTCCTAGGAGCTTCCTTCCTTCCACAGCTTCTGTTAGCTGCTCCAAGGCCGGGTTCTTTAGGAGGCACCGGGAGAAGGCTGGCCAGCAGACAGAATCTCCGCTCCCCGAGAGCGCCTGGTCTTGTGTGAGGACCAGTCGTGCCGAGGGCACTTAGCATCCTGAGGGAAAGTGTGGTGCTGGGCGGGGAGAGAGGGCTTGTGTTGAGGGAGCTGAGGGGTCCGGGGGGACACCAACCAGACAGGGGGAGGGGACGGCCAGGGCAGGCTTTGCAGAGTGTCACTTCAGGAAGAATCCTGAGAGATAAGTAGGAATCAGGTGAGTCAGTCGAAGAGGGTCTGTGTGGAAGTCAGGAGATAGGCATGATGGGGGCCTGGGCCAGAGCAGAGGAAGGTTCCCAGCAAGCGGGAGTGAGGAGTCCTGGAGGCTGGAGGGCAGAGGAGGGCAGGGGAGAAGTCAGCAGCCTACTGGCAACAAGGCTGCAAGCTCACCCAGGAGCCCAGGCCAGAAGCTTCTTTCCTTGTCTCTCCCCCTCCAGGTCCCTTCGTCCATCCACCTCTGCTGTAGGAGCCATCCCAGGCTCCTCCTGCTCTCCCAGCCTGCCCCAGCACCTTGCTCCCCAATTAAGTGCTTGCCACCATCTTGGACTTCCCGTGGGAGGGGAGGGTGTGGGGAGGGGAGGGTCAGGAGGGCCGGACTCAGAAAGACCAGCGGCCAGTGACAGGAAGTAGCTTCTGCTAGCTGGTCCGGAAGTCAGTTCACCGCTGTGTTTGCTTCCAGAGCGTCACACAGACCTGAAGTGGAGGCCAGTGTCTTAGCACCAGATCCCTGGTTTCTCGGAGGGTGGCACATCTCCAGGCAAAGGAGGCCAGGTTCCAAGTCACACATGGCAGTTGGTCAGCATCTAGCCCCAGGCCATAGGCAGACGGCTCCCCAAGGCCAAGAGGAGGTACCCGGGGCTCTCCAGCCCTCCCTCTCCCTCCAGGCTTTGGGGCCCAGTGCTGGCCTCAGGCACCTCTGTGTGACTTCCCACCTCAATGCAGGGCCTGGGGTCTGAGAGGGCCACCTCCCTCCTCCATGTGCGGGTCTGGTGCGGGCTCCAAGTGGTACAGGGAGATACTACCCATGTCACAGCGTGTGTCAGCTCCCCTCAGGGGGTATGCCCATGCTCTTACAGTGTTGGGCCCCTCAGCTGGTCCCCGAGGCAAGGAACCCAAGGCTGGGCCCCTGAGGCTGCCAGACACAAAGGACTTGGGAAGGGCACTGCCTTGAGCTTTGGGCTCAAAAGAATCTGAGAGTCCGGGAGGCTTCCCTTTGGATAACACAAATACAACAATATTGCCAATAGCCATGATAACTTGTTTGTTGCAAGCCAACCACTGAATGAAGCACCCCAAATGCGTTATTTCATTTAGTCCTCACTCAACCCTAACAGCCAGGTAGTTTTATGACCCACGTTTCGCAGACACGGAAAGGGAGCTCAGAGAGGTTGAGAACCTGTGCAGGGTCCCACAGGAAGGGGTGGAGCTGGCATCTGAACCCCAGTGGTCTGACTCGAGAGTCCACGCCTTCAGTTCTATGCCAGAGGTCTTCAACTTCCCCAAGACAAAAGCCACCTGCCCCTCCTGGCCCCAGGGGAGGGCCTGGGAAGTGGGTCGGTCCAGGTGGGGACTCCGCTGTGCTGTCGCTTTCTGCGGGCTGCTGTGTTCTTCCCCGGGGATGGAGAGAGGGCTGGTGGGGAACAGACCTTGGCCTGAGCACAGACTGCTTTACTGTTTGGTAAAGTTCTCTTTAAGATGCCAGCCTGATTCGGAGCTGCTGATGGAGCTGTTTGTGTTTCCCTTGGGCTGCCCAGATGGTGGTGGCAGCAACAGAAACCAGAGCAAGGGGCAAGGGGAAGGAAGGGCTTGGGGCACTGCATGGGTCTCATTGTTTGGCTGTCCACCCCTTCTTGATGGGAACGGAGTCAGAAAGCGCTGTGCGGCAATCGTCTCTCACCAGCTGTGAGGGCCTGGGTAAGCACCTGATTGCCCCTGGGTCTCAACATTCCAATCTGCAAAACGGGCTAATAACGTTACTTACCCAACAGTGCGGTCACAAGCATCGGATGAGAGGCCGGAAGCACACAGCACCAGTGGCAGTGCACTCTCATACAGCACGCCCTGCGCGTCACCCGTTGTGTCGTTGGCTTTACGTATAGTAACTCATTTAATCTTCGCAACAGGCCTACTGGGCGGGTATTATTACTGCCCCGTTTCCAGGTGTGAAGCCGGGGTGTAGGGATAAGAATGACCTGCCGGCGGTCCCACAGGTAGTCAGTGGTAAAGCTGAGCCCAGCCTGTTGGGCTGCAGGGTCTGTCCTCTTCGCCCATCATAGGTGTCCCATAAAGGTTAGCCTCCCATCCACCACGTTTCCCAAACTTTGGGGAAATTCCGAGTTCTGTTTTGGATGAAGGCACCTGGGAGCACGAAAACGTATAGGTTAGGGAGATGACGTGGAGCCAGCAAGGGAGACGGGGGCCCTGTCACCGCAGCCCTCAGACCCAGAGAGGGACCCGGGCTCAGCGTTGGCTTCTCCGGGATCTCCCCTTTCCCAGCCCCGGCTCACGCTTTTGGCGGCCTCTTCTGTCCTCTAGTGGTCGTGATTGGGAACGCACCCAGTGGAGCCAGAGAGCCGGACACCTTCCTGGATTTCTGCTGAGCACGTGCTGTCTGCTGGGGACTGACCAGCGCAGAAGAGAATAAGATGCTGCGCCGGAATCCACTGCGTAATGGAAGAAAAGACGCACAAACACAGAGGTCAGACAGCAGTTCTCAGCTGGGGGTGGTTTTGGTAACACCTGGAAACATTTTTTTAGTTGTTCACAACTGGCTGGGGGTAGGTGGGTTGCTATGGTGTCTGGTGAGTAGGGGCCAGAGATGCCGCCAAAGATTCTGTAATGCACAGGACGTCCTTCGGCAGCAAAGAATGCTCTGGCCCCAAATGTCAATAAGTGTGCTGTTGAGACGTCCTGACCCGGGACAGCACGTCAGGGGCTGTAATAGGGGTACTAACCAAGCCGTTTGGATGCAGTGGAGAGCGTAATTGAACCTGCCTTTGGGAGGCGAGGAAGGTTTCGCTTCTCAGAGGATGTGTGGCTTCTCCTGTCTTGCAGGATGAGTAGGGCTTTGCTGAGTAGAAAGGGGAGAAACTAGAACAATGATGGGAACATGTTCGAATCAGGCTGCAAAAGCCGCTCGCTCAGCTAGGGTGACCACGGGCCCAGGTGGGTCTGGGACAGCCCAGGGCGTGCAAGGTGTCCCAGCACAGTTGTTCATAACGCTCTCTTCCGCTCTTGGATGTGTCCGGTGGACTCGACAGGCTCAGTGTGGCTGGAATGCAGGGGAGGATGGGAGCCAGGGCGTGAGGACCTTGTCAGGTGGAGGGGCTGGGTGTTAGCCAAGAGCAGTGGGGACCCATTGGTGGATGCAAGCAGGAGTCTTGCCTCAAGAGACCAGAGTGGAGGCTGCCATAAAGGTCCAGGAGAGAGAGGAAGAGGGTCTGAGCACGGACAGCGAGCGCGGCCCTCCCTTTGCAGCACCTCTGAGAATCCCAGGCCTGGGAGTGGATTAAAGAGAACAAGGCCCAGGGCTCCATGCGGGGATGAGAAGAGATGGAAGGCCCCAGTCCAAGGCACAGGGTGCGGGAGGGGTCCTTTGGCCTCCCTCTACCTTTGGCAGGTCCTTCCTCCTTACCCGTCCCCAGGCAAGGTGACAATTGGTTGAGTGCAAAAGCAGGGGGCCAGGAAAGCTGGGACTTAGCCTGAACTCTGCTGCTAACAAGCCACGTGATCTGAGGCAGTCACAGCTCTTCCTGGCTTCCGTTTCTCCATCTCTTCCAGGAGCCAATGGGCCAGATCATCTCTAAGGACCTTTCCAACTCTCATCTTCTATGTTCTTTCACATTCTACTCCTGACCCCCTCTAAGAAGTGGATTCTGCAGCCAGACAGCCCCGATTCTGGAGCGTCAAGCTCTGATCAGCCGGTGGGGACCACCTCGCCTTTCCAGGACTCAGATCTTCAATGAATCCACTTGGAGAAGGCAGCCCTTTGGGACATGTATCATCAAGCGCTCTGCTGGGCACCCTGAGAGTCGCACGCTTGGGATCTCTGGTTGTGAACTCCTAAGACGAGCCCCTCCTGGGGCTCGTGTCTGATGGAGTGGTTTCAGGCTCCTGTCTGCCCAGCCGTGTTTCTGGAGAGCAGGTCAAAGGCTTTGCCACAGGAAAGCTGGAAAGGGCACAGCCCAGAGAGCCATCGGAGAGAACGCTGTCTTGCTATTTGCAGATGGCTTGAGTGGGCAGAGATGACAGCAGATGGGGTCGAGGCAGGACCAAGGGGAGGAAGGCTTTATAAAAAGACAGTCTCCCCTATGTACAGCAGTTCACTGTCCACGGGCAGGGCAGAGGGGCTGGATCGTCCCCACCGATGGAACTGAGGTTCAGATGGGAACTCATTCAGCAGATGCACGGCTGAGCATGTGTGGGGAGAGCCTGGGCACTTCGACTCCTGTTTGATGCTGTTGCTGGGACGTTTATTCCGAAGCCTTTCCTTTGATGGAGGAGGATGCTGGGGTCTAGGAGACAGATTTGTCACAAGTCACGCGGCTGCTGAGTGAAACATCTGGGACCAGATCTGACTGCCTCTCTGGGTCTCCTGCTTCTAACTGGGCAAAGGGGTACTGATGTCCCTCCTCTGTCCCTTACTTCAGAAATTGCTTGTCTCTGTGTGTCCCTCTCTCTGTGTACACCACCAGCTAACATTTGTGTCTCTCTCTATATATACAACGTCACCCGCTAACATCACATAAAACTTTCTTCCATTATAAAAACAGGAAGACAATTTAGAAAATAAAGCAGAGTTGAAAGAAAAATGGTCCCACTACCCAAGCATTAACTGTCGGGTACATTTACTTCCTTTGTTTTTCCTGGATGTAATTCTTTATTATCTTTTTCCTTTTCACATAGCTGAGTTCATATTGACTATACGTTTTCATGCCCTGGTTTCGCTCACACTATCCTAAGTATTTTCCATGTTATTACACACACTTCATAAATGCCGTGTGAAGGCAGCAAGCTCACTGGACCAGCTCCTGAAGGGTGGACCTTTAGACTGTTTCCAATTTTTCACTGTTACCCATAATGCATCAGAGAGCAGCTTTGTGTCGGATGGCTTTGACTATTTAGGATGATTTTCTTGGGCTGCATTTTTAGGGAGGATACTGATATCACACACACCGGTGCTCCTGGGGTTGGCTCACCCGTGGTTGGTCCAGCTTTGCGGGTCCCTGGCAGAAGGCTAACAGGTCCCCTCTCCTCTTTCTGCAGCCTTTCCTGAAGACTATGTTGATTTCTTATTCTCATTACTCCCTCAGGACCTATAAGTTCTTTCCCAAGACCCGTCCATTAAAACCTGTCACATTTGCCAGGACACTCTGTTGAAAGTGAAGAAAAAAAATTACATCCCAACTATACTGATCAAAAATAGAATATATTGGTTCAATAAACTGAAAAGACCCAAGCTTCAGGTATAGCTGGATCCAGGTGCTTAAGCAATGTGATCGGGACCTGATTTTTCACTGCCTCTCAGCCCAGTACTGTTGGTGGCTCCATCTTCAGGCCCCACATGCTGGCAAGAAGGCTGTAGAAGATTAGTTTCAGCCTGTCTGTTTCCAGGCCTGCAGGAGAGAGCAAGATCTTCTTCCTGATAGTTCCTACATAAACCCAGAATTCACTCTGATTGGACTGGCTTAGTTGCTTACTCCTGAACTAATCACTGTCACCAGAGATATAGCCTGATGTTAAGCTTAGAGAACATGGATGACATGCTTTGTGCCTGGGGCGGGGTTGGCTCTGCTCATCCCAGGGCCCAGAGATTAGGAGATGTGGTCCCTGCAAAGCGTGCTTGGGGCTTTGATGATCCCAAGAAAGGGGAGCAGACCTTGGAGCAGGGAACGCAAAACAGTAGATGCCACTCTGTTTCCAGAAAGAATCTTGTCTCAGGAGCATGGCATTTTGGACTTGAAGCATCCTGCAAACACAGCCCCCAGCTCTCCCAGACAAAGAGAACCACTATAACAACTTCTCTGAGAGATGGCCTTTCTCACTCTGCTCGCATTCCTCTAGTGATAGGGAGCTCACCACTGCCCAGGCCAACTCACTCACTCCACCCGAGGACAGCTGTAACCATAAGAGAATGAACTCTGCTCTACATTGAGTGCTCAAATCTGTCCACCTCTCTAATGGCACACCCATGGCACTGGCCCTATTGGCCCAATCTGGAAGACCATCAGTAAAAACTGGAACTGTAGCCATCCTGGGGTCTCTTGACTTGACTTGTCCTGGACTTCGTTGTATGTGACTTGGTTTCCGGTCTCTTTGCCATTGGTTGGCCTCCTCTGATACGCTTCTGTTGCTCAGTATAAAGTCAAAAACTGACCACGCGGCCGGGGTCTGATGCAAGTACATGAATTCACAGCTTTGAGAAATCTTTCGCAAGCTACCCAGACCTTCTCTTTAGGAAGCTGCCCAGCTGTAGAGAGAGTTGGTTCCAGTCCAGGTGTCTGAGTCGTTCTTTCCCTTGTGGCTCGTGTGAATTGCTCTTTTAACCAATTTCAGGGCCCTGAAAGCAAAAGTAACAAGTCCAACCATGTGTTACTTAAAAGGGGATTTATTACATTTGACTGAAGGGGTCCTCTTCTAGGAAGAGAGCGCTATGTGTCAGCCACAGGCAAAGGGCGCCCACTGTTTGGTTGGCCGCCTGGGCCTCCCCCAAGCTCCCTTTGCTGTCGCTGCTGCCCTGGCTCAGAGCTGGCCTCGCCCTTGGGACAGCATCCATCACCGCATGGGCCCAGTAGGTCATAGCTCAGGTGGCACGAGGATGGATCATCGTGTCTTGGTGTCCCCGCAGCATTTTGTGCGACACCGTGTTTTCCTTTCTGTAACCCTAGGGGGCTGCCGTTCAAGATGGCCACCAACTCTCCCCTGTTGGCCAACCTTAAGCGTGTGGCACCACCCTTTCTCCAATCGCCAAAAACAAGCAAGGGGCCAGTGAAATCATCCATTGGCTGGATTCAGAGTCAAAGCTGGTTGGCTACAGTTTCCATTCTGTTTGCCATCTGAGTGAGTTAGGATGATGCTTGCTGCTGTGGTAAATAAGCCCCAAGTTGTACAGTGGCTCAGATGCTACAGAAGCCACTTCTTTGCTCTGTTACAGGACTGGTATGGGGTTGGGTCAGCAGGACGCCATCCTTCATGTTGTCTCTGAGCCCCAGGCTGCTGGATGCTCGACTGCCTTTGCCTAAGGGCTTCCAAGGGGATCCAAGGGTTCTCTCCATTTCAGCCAGCTGGAGAGGAGCAACAGCAGAGAGGAGTGTGAATGAGAGTTGTGTATGGGATAGTCCCAGCAGTGGCACATGTTTCTGCTCATCTCCCGTTGGCCGGGGCAGAACTTAATGACGAGGCCACATGTGACTGCGGGAGAGACTGGGAAATACTGTGTAGGTTGAAGAGCAGGACATAGATTTCGGTGAGCAGTCTTTGCCACAAAACCCCCATCCAAATTCCAAGCCTGGGCCGCTCTAAGAGGAAGCAGAGGAAATGGGTACACATCGGCAGAGGAGGGGCGTGGCTGGAGGGTGGCTGGGGGTCAGCCAGTCCCTGTTGTTGGTAATCTCCCACCGAGACCCCCTCCAGCCATCCCTCAAGCCCTGGTCCATCCAGCACCCCTGGCAGGGTACCAGGACCCACTCCCAGGGCACAGGCAGGGGCATTGCTTGTGCATAAGCCCCAGAGAGGATTCTCCGATCACCACATTCCACTCTTTGCTTCTCCCACACACACTACGTGTGATTTAAAGACATCGTGATAGAGTCATCTGGACAAGTTTTGAAACTTCAACTAAACTGCTGGGGATGTCTAAAGGCTTATCAGGAAAGAGAAACTGTGATTTGTAACTTGGAGACAGACGGAAACTTCGGGGTGGGTTTCTGCTAATACGGCGTGACGGACGTATAGCATTTCCCGACTTCTGTTAACAACACTTCAGCTGCCATTACTCCATCTTGTCAGCTCACTTCATATTAACGTTCCTTTTCAGAGGATCATCTCAGACTCAAGGATCCTTTACAGGCTCTCAGCCTGCTCAGTTGGCTGTAATTATTGCCTTGATGCTCAAGTTGAAGTTCTACTTGCTGCTGTGTGACAACTTCCACAAGAGGGGGCCCTCTTCTCAGGCAGGCCCCGCTCACCCTCACCGCGGTCCAACATGGCCCCTCAAAACGTTATTGCTCTCCAACCACTAGATGCTCCTGACCCAGCTTTCTTCCCTCACTCTGTCTCTGGAATGTCTTCTAAGAATGATAGTAAAGTGGCCGGCCTGGTGGCGCAGCGGTTAAGTTCGCATGTTCCGCTTCTCAGCGGCCCCAGGTTCGCCGGTTTGGATCCTGAGTGCAGACATGGCACTGCTTGGCATGCCATGCTGTGGAAGGTGTCCCACATACAAAGTAGAGGAAGATGGGCGCGGATGTTAGCTCAGGGCCAGGCTTCCTCAGCAAAAAGAGCAGGACTGGCAGTAGTTAGCTCAGGGCTAATCTTCCTAAAAAAAAAAAAAACGAATGACAGTAAGGAAGGCTTGCGTTCTGGGCTTCTGACTGCATTTATGTCACTTTGCATACTTGCTGGTTATATGCAAGGCACCGCCATCGGCAGTTGAGGTCTGTTCAGCAGAGAAAGTAATTCTTTTCAAAGTCACAAGTTCATGCTGATGTGTCAGTAATCATACCATTTCACTAAGCCCCTTCTTTTATTATTCTCACATGAGAACCTCTTGATTTATGTCCTTGTTCCCTTGTCCAAGCTCCCAGCTTTTCCTCTCGGACAAGTACTAGTTTCTAAATGCCAAGCTGTACATTGTCAAACCAAACTATAGGTTGAATTATAATAACACCCACAGCTTTCAAAACATCAACATTCAAATGCCAGCTTGTGGTTCCTTGCTCTCATGATTTCTCATTTGTGACATTCCACATACCACATATCTGTTCATATTTGTCTGAGCCAGACGCTTGCGTTCCTAATTTACTTCCCTCGCTTTACTCAGTTAATTAACAATGGTCTACATATCCAACGCATTCAGGAAACTGGTAACAGGGTAATTTCACCCGAGGTTCCATGGCTCCTTTTAATATGGTTGAACCTTGTCCAAGCATCCTTTTAAGAAAGAATATTCAACAATGAATGAGATGTGAATTATATAAAAAAAGAATCCTTTCTCCTTTAAACTAGCCTTCAGAGTAATCCTATTCACACAGCACACAACACAAGAGCCTCTTTACCCGGGCAAAATGGCCCTGAATGATTTCAGTGAGGGGCATGTGGTGGGGATGGATGAGGAGGGGCACTGAGGGTGGAAGATATTGACGGGAAATGGCAGGGTTGAGCTGGCCCTGGGAAGGCGGTCCTGGGTCTCATGACTCATCAGGCCCAGTAGGTCTTTTGAGAGAGAGGAAACACACACACAGATCTCTATGGCCACTGCCTGTGCGGTTTTGCTCCTTCTGCCTGGAATGATGTCTTCCTCCACACCTGCCCAACCTGTGAATTACCCTAATCCTGCGTGTGAAGATCTGTGATGCCATCCACACCTCTTCCCCTCTGTGCACAACATCCTAGGTACACCTCTTGTAGCATTTGCTACACTTGATTGTAGTAGGTGTGTGTGTGTGTCTGTCTGTCTGTCTGTTTCGCTTTTGACCATAGGCTCTCGGGGGTAGGAAGCATTTCTTCCTCATCTTAATATCCTTAGTATCTGGTGTGTGGTCAATACTCAGTGAATGTTGCGTGAATGACTAGAATTAGTGTCCAACTTATCATAAAATCTTAATAAGCATTAAACTCTAAGTGAATTACACCCCATCCAAAGTCTTTTCTTTATCAATATCCAGGAAGACATTTAATATGCATGCTAATGACAACTGTGCCTATATCATAGAAATGTTTCTAGAACCTACTAAGGCCCCATATTCGTCCTCTGTGGTAGCATCGTGTTACTCCACTGTGTTAACACATTCCACTCTGCTTGGTCAGTCCCCTTATCTTTGTCCTTTGAGTCATTGACAATTTTTGGTTATTATGGGTAATGCTGCTGTAGACATGTTTTCCTTTCTTTTGGTCTAATACCACAGGGTTTGTTACCAAAGAGAGAATTACTGGGTCAGAGAGTAGAAACAGCCCTGCAGGTCTCATTCAGCAGCCTGATTGCTTATGTAAATTGATCCAATCTTGCTGGAAAGCAATGCTGAAGGATGTGTTTCCATTGGCTGCCAATCTTGTTTTTTTTTTTATCATCTTTATCTGGGGGGCTTTGACAGGCAGGTAATGGGACCTGAAAGTTGCTTGGATCTAAATTTTATTTGCTAGCTGGTGAGATGGCGCATGCTTCCACATGGTGATTTACTGTCTCCATTTCCTGGTGCGATTCTATTCATCTGCTTTGACCACTTATCGGGGGAGTCACATGGCAGCCATCCATTACCTGTTTGGGGCACTACGCAGGCCTAGGAAGGAGAATGGGACAGACATAATGGATACCACTGCTTGCCTTTGGATATTTATTTTTATTACATGGTGGTGCAAAAATTTTCATTTTTATACATTTGAACCCTTCCATCAGAGCCCTGATGTTGTCTGTTTCTTCAACAGCCAAGAATTTATCTCTTCATTGGCAGCTGGGATGGTGACGCTGGTCCCTTGTCTCCAGGTTTGTCACAGATTAACGATACGATACGGCTGAACTTGACGGGCATGCTCTATGAATTTAAATGAACTCTCCTGTGGCCCGTCAGCCCACGATCCCGGTCCCGGCGATGTTTATTAAATAACAATCTCTTTCCCCAGTGTGCTCCTTTGCTGGCCTAACATTTGTTTACCGGGGTTCAAATTCTTCTCGGGAATCTCTCTTCTAGTGACCTTTGCTGCTTTTAACTCACATAGGATGGTTTCAGTGATTGACAGTTCACGTCTCGTCACCCAGGCGGATCAGCTATCACTGCCATTAAAAGACAAATCCTTTGACAGTTCCTCACCTGGAAGAATAAGCGCCCGCGCTCGAAGCTGTCGAATTCTATTAGGGGATTTGCATTGGCGTTGCATCACCTCTACATGTTGACTTTGGGACATAGCATGTGTACTCAGGGATTACAGTTAGACCAGAGCTGGAAAGCTCCCCAAAGGCCTCAGAGCTTTCGACAAAGGGAAAACTCAAGTTCCCTTCAAATGGGCCTGACCTGGGGAGTGTCCCAAGGGGTCAGGCAGGCCCCAGACTGATTGTTTAGAGCAATGTAATTTTTCTATAACCTCCCCCCATCCCAGGAGAGTGATCTGGTTATCCAGAGCGAGCAGACCAAGAGGGAAACTTGGCTATACACTGTGAGTCCCATGGTAAAGGTGTAGGTGGATGGGTGGTGGGTTGGGGTGCAGGTGACGATAGAGGATTCACAGCCCCTCCAATCAGTCCACGGAACATGACTCCCAGCGCTTGGGTGCCGTTATTTTCAATGTTTCTGCTCCAGTGTCTTTCGCTTACACTCTCCCGGCAAAGCCCCCAAATGGAATCCATCCACCTGCACACCTTCTCTTCGGTCACCCCTGGGCTTCTGAGCACTCCTGAAGGAAGACCACACAAGCAGGCACATTGGTGCTGCGGAAAACTCATGGTCTCCAAGCTCAGGGATGCTGGTGATCCTGTTGAGTCGCCATGGTCTGCATCCTCTCCTCTGGACTGTCTTTCTTTTCTCCTTCCTGTTTCACTGGGAGCAGTGTCCTTGCTCATTCATGAGTCTGTTCCTCCTGGAGACCATCCCTTTTTGCCATCTCAGGGACCTCACTCTGCTCATGATACGCCCTCTGTCCTCTATCCTCAAACTCACCTTCTCTATTACCTCCTTCCCATCAATCCTGGAGTATACTCTCTTTGTTACTTTAAAACTCTTTTTTTTAAAAGATGTTTCAGGACTTGAATGTTCTTCACACATTCAATATAAAATGGTGACAATGGATAAACCACAGGGGACGGTACACTTCAGCAAAGCCCTGTGACTACCTCTCACCATCATCTTCTTTCATCTGTCCTTCAGTAACACGTTCAAAAGCTTGTCTACACTTGTGGTCACATTCCTTCCATTACAACTAACTTCTCAAATCACTATCTTAAGGATTTTGCCCCTCCCCGCACCCAGGGACTGATTTTACCAATGTAACTCATGGCTCCCTTTTTCTAAATCCCATAGTCACTTCTGAGTCCTCCTCTTCCTGACTTCCAAGCAGCCTATGACAATGGGATTCTCTCCTTCTTGAAACACTATTTCTCTGACTTGGGAATAGCCTATCCTCTTAGCTTCCCTGCCGTCTCTCTGGCCATTCCTGCTCAGGCTTGTTTTTTTCGATTCTCTTCCTCTGCCCAGTCCTCCAACATCGGCGCTCCTCAGGGCTCTTTATGCCCTGGCTCCTCCCCACCTGACTCTCTGTTCCTTGGCAATTTCTTCCATGCTGGTGGCTTCAATGGCTCTCTATCCATGTGCAGATGACTTTCCAGTTACATCTCCAGGCCCAGGACATCGCTCTCCTGAGTTTTAGATCGCTAATATGAGTTCTGGAACCTGAATGTCTGTGTATGAAACTGTCTCTGCCTCCTAGTGGCTGTGTGACTTTGGGTTATTTGAGGTCTCTGTGCCTCATTTCCTTCCCCCTAAGGTTATATCGAGGGCTCAGTTGAGCTGTTGTCATTATTATTGTGAATAGCCAACTGCCTGTTGAACATCATCTCCTTCAGGTGACCCAAAGACAGAGCGAATGTGACCCACCCAAGTCTAACTCATCATCTCCTCCAGCTTTTCTCCAAAACCCTCATCTCCCCATGTGCTCCTTTCTTTTTGGTGGATGATACCACAGAAAGTTCCCAAACATCCTGGGCTGCCCTTCTATCTTCATCCCTGTGGCCAATCGGTCACCAAGTCCCTGCATCCACCCTCTAAACATCTCTCTTCACCCCTCTTACCCACCTCCTCTGTCCCCACCCTGACTCCGGTCGCCACCATCTGTTGCTTAGGTTTGCTGAGCGTGTCAGCAGGTCTCCCTTGCTCTTAAATTCCAACCCCTTAATGTGGTTCACAAGCCCCTGTCTGGTCTGATGCTGCTCATTTCCTCTCTGCTCCTTCCTCACCCGCTAACATCCATGCACCCGACACGTGACTCCTTTTCTTGCACTCACTGTGCCGTCTGGCATTTCACCTGCTGTTTCTTCTGCCTGGAACAGTCTTTTCCCTATCTCCTTCCTTTGCATTACTAACTCCTCACTTGCAGCCTCATGTTAAAAGCCATATCCTCCAGGCAGCTTCTCTGACCTCCCAAGGTGGGAAGAAATGCTGAGTCCTGTGTGCTCCCACAGCACCCTGTACTTCACCCATCATTGGCCCCCTAAACCAGCCTATCTGGAATCCATGTTCCCCATCGGAGGGATCATGACACACTTGCTTACTCCTGAATGTCCAGTGCTTGGCACATAGTAGGTGCCCCATACATATTTGCTGAATAAATATCTCATTCCACATCCTTATGACGATATGGATGCTCTTCAGTATACTCCTCTAATCAATATTAGGTGCTGGACATGTGGTATCCTTGTCTCTTGTTCACTCTCAAAGTAATTCCCAGTCCTTGCCATTCAGAGGCTCAGACTGTAGTAGTGGAGACATATAAGGAAGCAGGTAATGACAATGGGGATAACACAGGTCGTCTGTATGTCCAGGAGTCAATGGTGTGGGATGAGAGCAGAGGAGAGGATGGGCAAATACTTCCTGGAGGAATTGACCCTGAGCTGAGTTTCAAAAAATAGGAAGAGCTGGACAGGGGATAAAGGAGAGGAAAGATGCTCATGTATGAATGCTCATATTCTTCTGTGTGCCACGTAGCAGCTAGGTAGACACAACCCTTATGTCTATTCCCCTGACAAATTTCACACCTCCCATCAGCACCATTTCACTGAAAGACTGTGGTGGACACCTGCGCCTCCTTCTCAAAACCCCTCCAACACCTTCACTCGTCTAAACAAACCTGGCTGATCCTGCAGGGCAAACCCTGTACAGCTGAGGCTGCTAACGTCCAGGGCACGCCTGGACACTCACTGTCTTCACTCATGATTTCCCCAGAAGAGGGGATGGCCTCGGAGGAGGTGGACCATTTGTCCAAGGTTGCACGGGGCTAATTAGAAGCACAGCCAGGAGTCAACTCCAAGGTACTGCTCTTTTCCCTACAACCTGCTGCCAGCTACATTTTTCAACACACGTGTGCTAAAGAATGATGTTAAGGATGGTTGTTTGATGGGGGTTGGGTACGGAGCAGCCATACCCAAATCTTGGATTGGACCAGTTAGCCTTCCTGGATAGATTCGTCGTGGAACATAGCACTTACTAGGAAATGAAGACATGTATTCAATAAGGAGAGACAGAAACATTTTTCCTTCCATGTCCTAAGACGGCAGCTCAATGAAATAAGAAATAAATCTCACAAGGAAGAAGCGGTTATCCAGTCACGTAGAAGTTAGCATGCCTAAACAAAGCCAAAGATCAGAAGCAATTCAGAACAGAGTATTTAAAGAACAAAGATATAAACACAGCATATCATATAAATTTATGGGATGCTGCCATGCCGGTACTTAGAGGAAAAAGTATTGCTCATGATGGCCTCTGTTAGTGAAGAAGAAAAACGAGGAATTAAGTCTCTACCTAAATAACCCAGAAGGGGTAATAATTATCAAGTGGAAGGAAAGTGGGAAGAGTAATAAACCCCAAAACAAAAATGAATAAAACAGAGACTTAAAATTGAATTTGAATCGCAAGCTAAGCCAGTGTCTCCCAAACCTGGCAATGAGTGGGAATTACCTGGGATGCTTGTGTGAATCATAGATGCCCCAGCTCAAGCCCGGACCTACCGAATCACACTCACTGGGGACAGGGCCCTGAAATCTGTATTTTTGACAAACTCCCCCTGTGATTGTTCTGCACCCAGTATGGTCAACTTTCTGTCCTCTGGTGTTAAGAGCTGTCGTCTATGAAGATTCTCTCCAATGAGACTTAAGGAGTCCTTGACCATCACGACTTTTGGTGACCTTGATCCTCTCCTCCTTCCATGTGGTGGGAGCAGCTAGGTCGCAATGAGACTCCAGCCTCTGGACACAGTTTGGTCCAAGAGTGTACGCTTGACCTTGGCTGGGCAACGTGTCCCTTTCCTGAGGCTTTTGGTCCCAGGGAATTGTGCAGCTTCCCTCTCATGGTCTGATTTGTTATCTATGAAGCAATAACTTTCCTGACATCTGATTTCCCACCTTGTTGAGTGGAAAGAGGAGGCACCTGGTCTGCAGAGAGAGGTTGAAGGCAACATATAGAGAGAAGTAGAGAGGCCAGAGAGAAGATGAAACCCCAGCATCATTCAAGTTCTTGCTTCCTTTTGCGCTAAGATCCAGTTGCTTTTCTGCCCTTGGTTTCCAAGAGATGCTCCATGCACTTGTATTGTTTTCCCATCATGTGTAAGCTGGCTCGAGCAGCGCTCCTGTCCCACACATCAGAGGAAGCGTAGCTAATCCACAAGTTTACACAATTCTTTTCTCTCTAGGCACCAGTTTCCCATATCACCACCCACACTCATCCTTCCAGGAGAGAAGTGAGAATGTAGTTACAGGAGTCGTACCATCCATGCCTTGGTGACAATGATGCTTTTTGGGTCCTGGTATGATCGACGTCTATCATAAGTCGACTCTACTTTCTTCTCTGCCACATATCTTCTTGATTCTCAAGGTCAAAGCTGATTGTGCAGCCAAATAGCCAGGAGGATGGGCTCAAGATGCAGCAGCATGACAAAGTGGCCCATCCTTCGGAAAATTATGGAATAAGTCATAAACCATAGAAGCTGTATTCGCAATATTTTAAAAAATTGATGACACACCTAACAGCAGGTGATGTCAAAGTACTCATCACCAAATAGTGAAGAAATACATGCTGAATCTCATTCAGAGCAAGAATTGTGTTGGAGCTGGGTGTTCTGAGGTGATAGCACATAGTCACTGTCCCATGGGGTCTGGCTGGTGGAGGAGACATACGTGTGAATAAGCAGGAGGGGCAAAATGCCGATGAGCAAAGCACTGAAGAGTGCTGAGCCGGGGAAGCAGCTCTAACTGGAGGTGTCAGAGGAGGCTGCCCTGGGAGAAGAGCCCTTTGCCCCTGGTCTTCATAAATGCGTTCACAGGCGAACCACGCAGTAGCAGGAGCTGGTGGAAGGGCATGGCATGGCTTGCTGAAGACACTCAGTCACCTGTGTCACTGGAGACTGGAGGTCCTGTGGAGAGCAGTAGAGACGAGACTGGTGGGGCAGGCGGAGGCCACACATGGAGGGCTTTACGGGCTCTGCTCCAGGGTTCACACTTGATCTCGGTGTGAGAGAAAACCGGGAAGGGTTTTAAGGTGGGAAGTGGTCTTGGTGGACGTGCAGTCATTAGTGCAGTTCGTTGGTTGTTTCTGGCTCTCCTTTCTGGGCCCTCGGGGCACTGCATTTCCTGGCACCGTGTGGTTGGATGGGGTCACATGAATGGCTCTGGCCAGTGAGATGTGAGTGGAAGTGACGTATGTTATTTCTGGGTCAAGCATCTAATTGCTGGTGTCAGACCCTGTAGAGTGCTCTTTCCCTCTAACATGGCAACTGTCAGCATTCCAGATGGAGGCTGCTCTACCCGCCTAGGGGTGGAGGTGGAGCAGAACCCCTAGAAGCTCCCCACTGGGCATGTAGCATAAACAAGCAATAGATCATTGTCCTTTTTAAGCCACTGGGATTAGGGGTTGCTTGGTACCATGGCATATTCCAGCCTGTCCTGACCGATACAGCGAGCTTGTCATCCACCCCCAAGTGGGAGTGTGGTAGGATGCTGGCAGAGAGGACCTGGTTACTGGGCCTGCTCTCCATGCTGAAGGAGGGCATGGGGGGCTGGGGACCTGGGGGCCTCAGACAGGCAGCCCAGGGACAGGCCACTAACCTTATCCATATCTCATTGCCCATGGGACCAGTACTCTTGACTGCCCCTCCCACCCCCAACCACCCAATTCTCCCTGGAGAAGTAACGTGATAGCTAGATTCTGGTTGGACCAACATCCTTCACCCACGAGAGGGAATATAAGATGAGCAGATGGTGTAGGTAGGAGGAGGGAAACAAGGAATTTAGTTTGGGGCATATTGATTTTGATATGCCTGTGCCACTACCAAGCCACATTTGTATGGATTCATGGGATAATCACAATTCACTCATCCATTTAACAAAGATTTACTCAGTGCTTAATTTGACAATGCTGTGTGCCAAGCCCTGGTCATGCACCGACCAGGTGGCCCAGCATCATTTCCAGGCTGGAGCCCACTCCTGAGGAAGAGACTCCATTTTGTCATGTTTGTTTCTGATATCTTCTCTGCTATTATCTTATTCCTCCCTTCAAAATTTCCACTCACATCAATCATCAGTTATCCATCACAGATGACAGAGTCTGTGGCTAGGATGACATTTCCACCACTTAAAGTCACGGATGCATCACTGCCATTGTGTGACAGGGGACCTTTGTCCTAACTCAGGGTCTCAGCGTCATGGCGAGACTTGGAAATTCTTGTGTTTATGCCCATCTTTCTCTAAATTTCTCCTCCCGAGGAGTCCAGGGCCAGAGATGAGGAAGGTGAGCTGCCCGCACTTCTCGAGCTCTCAGCCTGGGGAGAGGAGGGCGTCTCTCCTCTGATAAGGGGAGGGGGTGGGCTGCCTTGCAAAGAGACGGTTACTTACGGGAGGTTGAGGCTGATTGAGAGAAACCTGCAAACTCACTGATCTTGCATCTGATTGTGCCTGTCGGTGATGCCTATCATGGTGTGGTGAGGTGGAAGCCACACCTACAAGCTGTGTGATGCTGGGCGGGCCACTTTACTCTCTGAGCCTCATTTGCCCATCTGTAAATGGAGCTATGATACCTACTTTGTAAGGATCATATGGGGATTCCATAGGAAACTGCTTGCAAAATACTCAGCACATCGTAGGTCCTCTTCTCCTGTCAATCACTGAGGGTTCTTGACTAGCAACAGCATCCTAGTTCAGTATCACGGAACTAGGGGAGGCCAGTATTCAGTTAATCCACTTGCCCTGTAAGTTTCTATGGGTGTGTGTGTAGGCGACTTTTTGTTTTTTTATATAGGTGTGATAAACCTGTATAAGACTACGTATGTTTTAGACTAATATTCTGCAAAAGAGAAACGAGTTACATTTGCATTAGTGTGATTTTTTTATATAAACATACAACATAGTTCTATTCCTCAATATTTTGCATTTTTATTGAAAGGACTATAACTTCGAAGAAAGTTTCTGAAAATTACCCATATTCCCTGGACACTTACGCCCCTCACTGTGCTTCCTGTCTTTGTACGTACTCACAGACGGCCATGTTTTCCCATAGTTGCATCATGGTCTGCCTACTGTTTTGTTTTGTGCTTTTTGCCCTTAATCATTTCACAAGTGCCTCTGTATGCGTGTGTGCGTCTTTTAATTCCTTTGTATTGATAAGTTCTGAGGGTTTCATAATATTCTGCTGCATTGATATTCAATGAGTTAAAAAAGCACTCCTCAATGTTTTCTGCTTCGGTCTTTGCCTGTGGTCTTTTCTGGATCAGATCACATCTAAGGATATGACCCTTTCTGTGATAATGCCTGTGCCCTTCTGGGTACTTGGCGGTATCTCTTTTCCTAAGTGAGGGCTTATTTTCTCATTTTGAGCCCTCTGCTAAAGGATTAGGGTTTGATTTCAGAACTCAGTCTGTTTCTTCCCTTCTAGACCACGCGCGGGGGCTTTTCCTACCTAAGAAGCAAAAGTAACAATCCCCACTGGTTGTTACTTAAACAGGAAGAGAGGAGATTTATGCTATTTTACCAAAAGGACAGAATGTTAAAAGGAGTGCATAGCTGAAGATAATTAAAACAACAGCCAATCTTTATTGAGTACTATTTAAGTGTCAGGAACTCTTCTAAACCCACTGTGTCCACACCACAACCTGATGAGTTAGGTACATTTCTTATCCCCATTCTGCTGAAGAGGAAGTTGAAGTCAGAGAAGGTAAGTGACTTGACCAATTTCACACAACCAGGAGGTAACTGGGACCTGGATGTCCAAGAGATGAAGTCCAGTCAAAACCCAGCGGTGCTATTTGGTAACTGGGCATCCTTCAACAAGTCATTTGACCACTTTGAGCCTCAGCTTCTCATTTATGAAGTGGTAGTGACAAGTCTTATTTGAAAGGATAGAGGTAAGCATCAAGCAAGATGACTCACATAGCGGCTTATCCAGCAGCTGACATGAGGTATTTTCTCAGTAACAGTACCAGCCCCCTTTCCTCCCCTTCCTGCCATGCCAGGGTCCCGGTCCTCCACCCAGTAGGCCCCTGATCTCAGAAAGAAAACTCTTTCTGTTGAGATGCATATGCTCCTCAACTGTCTTGTTATTTTGTCTTGTGGGGGCATTTTTCTTGGGAATACTGGTGACTCCTCCAGGCAGTGCTTGTGGTGAGAGGCCAGACCCCATCTGTTTCAATTCCAAAGAGCTCAGTGAGCAGGGGGAGGCGAGCCTTAGCGGGGGATCCCCAGGCATCAGGATATAGTCAAAAAACAGCTCTCGGGTCAGGTCTCAGCCCTTTGCTGGCAGGGAGAGGCAGCTGTGGGAGGACACACACTGTAATTCCACAGCCTTGGAGGTTCAGACTGGGCGTGAGAGGAAGTCACTGCCAGGGACCAGCGACTCCGTCTGCTTGCCTCAGCTCTCCTAAGCACAGGACTGCTACCGTGCTCTGATTTTACCCCTGAGGGCCCCTGGACCCGAGGTTTGAGTCTCCAAGGTTTTTCCTAAAGCTGTGGCTGGGGAGAAGTAAGATCAGGATCCCTGATATTTTCTGTTCTCTGTTATGTTTTCGCTGCTGGGCTGGGCTGCCTCCATGAGAAATTTCTCACGGTTTTTAGTTTTTCCTTTCTAATTCCTTTGGAGATGATCTTGGGAACGGGAGGAGCAGCCCTGCTTGCTCTGAATCTTGATGGGAACCCGAATCTGAAAGGAAACCTCTATTTTCCACTCCTTTTAGCTTTTGACATCCCATATAACCCATTCCATGAGGCCTTTGCCCTTCAATTGCATGCTCACGCACACATGCACACATGTGTAAAAATATACATGTGCACACCCCGGCGACTCCTCTGGCATTGCCGGGGTTGTGGGGGAAGGACGGCCTCACTCCACCGTGAACTCCTCCTTCTGGAATCACCAGAGCTGCCTACGCACGGGTCCTGATCTTCCTGAGGCTCTGATGTCCAGGTTTCTCTCTGATGCTGTGAGATGCCCCAAATGTTCTCTGACATCCTTCCTCTTTTCTTAAGGTCCCCATTCATTCATTTAACACCTATTTATGGAGCATCAACTATTTTGCCAAGCACTGTGCTAAGTGAAAAATTGAATTGGCTTATGTTTCTGTCACTTACAACCAAAAGTGTGTTAGCTTAGACACCCAGGTATTATTATGTTTATTTTACAGGTATGAATGTGGGGGACAAGTGAGTCTAAACCAGGATCCCTTAGCCAGGAAGGGTGGAGCTAGGAAATATACTCTTGTCTGAGCTCTTTCTACTATACTTCACCGCCTCGGGGGGTTAATTGTGAGATAATTGCAGATCTTCTCTGCTTTCTGCTAAGACCAGAAGGTAAACATGCATCGTGTGTAATCCCAAGAGGGAGGCTCTAACAACCTCCCGGATCAGATTGAGGAATTTGATGCTATTCCTAACTTTTAAGGCAGTACAACACAGTAATTATAAAAATGGACTTTGGGGGCCAAAAATCTGCGCTCAAATCCTCACTTTTCCACTTCCTGGGTAGATGACCTTGACTAACTTACTTTAAGTGCTCAGTGAGTACTGTTTGTTTGATGATGATGATGATAACGACGATAATAAATACCAATGCAAAGTTGTCCATGTTGGCAGATACCCTGTGGCTTCCAGTTGGTTAACACTAAGCAATTCTGTTCAAGAAGTTAGCCTGATTAGTTTCCTAGTGGCTATATTTTATGGCTGTGAAGGGGACGATATTGGTGTGTGCTGTGGGTGAGTTCGTGGTCAGTCATCAGTGCCTTCACGTTATCCAGGTAAGGTCACCTTTGCTGCTGTTCATGCTGAAGACCTTTGGGTGCTCCAGTCTGGTATGTGACTGGACACTGGAGCGCATCCAGTTGGCTTTGCAGAAGCGCACGGGCTGGGCTCCAGGTGTTCTGTAGCCCGGTGGAGGCAGAGTTAGCATGGTGTTCTAGGTAAGGCAGAGCCGCCACTCAGACCCTTAGAGTCTCACCAGAGCAACAGCGTCTTTGTTAGAGCTCACTGGTCTTCTGTCAACCAACAGCAGAGACTCCCAGCCCACTGGGTTCATTTTGGAAACCACAGTGGGGCTTATTTGCCATCCAGTTGCTAGCAAGATTTTAGCAACTGGGCCGGCCCCATGTCCGAGTGGTTAAGTTCGAGCGCTCTGCTTCAGCGGCCCAGGATTTTGCCGGTTCGGATCCTGGGTGCAGACATGGCACCACTCAGTCAGGCCATGCTGGGGTGGCATCCCACATAGCAGAACCAGAAGGACCTACAACTAGAATATACAGCTACGTACAGGGGGGCTTTGGGGAGAAGACGATGAAAAAAAAAAAAAGATCGGCAACAGATGTTAGCTCAGTTGCCAATCTTTATATACATGTATATATATAAAAAAAAATCTCAGCAACTGGGGAAAGCTGTCTTCACATCTTCCTTGGTCCTGGCTTGGCACTGGACATGGGAGTACGAGGAGGGAGTCCCCACCCAAGGCATGCAGCAGAGCTCAAACCTGGCGGGGAAATTCCTAGCCAGTCTCAGGGGAGGCGAATCATTGAATCTCTGTAAACGGGCTGTGAGTTAGAACCCTCCCTCAGCCCGGACCGGAACACAACAAACCCTTCAAGGATAGTGACAAAGGGAATTTTTTAAGTCTCAAGGTTATCGTATAATTTAAAAAGTTTAATATCGAGTATAATAAAAAAAATCATATATTATGTAAATGCTTTTTTTCTCTACCAAGTATCTGGGGGAGGCATAGACAGAGAGAGAAGGGGCAAAACTGGAGATAGAAGCAGCGAGAGAGAGCTTTCAAATACCATTTAATGCCTAAATGTCACAAGCTTAAAAAATTCAACAGAATCTCATGCATTCTTTCCCACAGGGGGCTACCCTTTAAACAATGACCTTTAAAACACCCCAGCAAACAAACAGCCCTGATACTGACAACACGTGTTCTTTATCAGCCTGGACATTCCACTGCTGACAGAATGAATTTTATCAGCCCATACGGTCAGTTATTTGGGCAGTAGATCTTGGAATTTAACATATTCGTGTGGATCATACCTGTCTGGGGTGGTTGAGGCCCTGGTTCTTCCAAGAGAAGCTGTTTTACGTAATTGCCATTTCCTGTGTCTGTAAAAATTCCATTTTGACCTTCTAGCTGCCGTAATTTATTTGAAGACTCTGGAGGGCTGGAGTGCAGAGTCATCTATAGGAAAACACATCAAATACATTGCAGGTGCCACCTGCCCAAAGATCTCAAAGAATGGCTCAAAAGCCAGTGTTTCATAGTGGGAAGGGCGTGGTATGGTGTTTGAAGTCTGAGGGCCTGAGTTCATGTCTCAGTGTCATTAATGAGCTCCCGGAGGGAGGTGTGGGGCCAGACAGAGAAGTCTGTCCAGCTAATAGCAGATGTTTTGCAAGCCTAGTGGAGACAGCAACCATCTTGAAATATAGATCTAAACACGGGTAGTAAGAACTCTGCTTACAATCAGAACTTTGAGCAATTGCACACTGAGAGAATAAATCTTTCGAATTAATATTAATACAAATCTTTGTAGTTAATATTAAATGTGTTGATACATGGAAATGACCGTCCCTGCTCAGACTGGTGTGGGATCAGACCAGTTTGGGTCAAGTTTCAGCAGGTCCTGGGGGATAGAGAAGAGGGATCTGGGTGGGCTCGCCACATAGAAATACTTTCTTAGCTAAGGGGCTCGCTAATTGCTGGGGAGAAAGAATTGGAAGTTAATTATCTGAATTTTGCTCTGTACGATATGATTACAAACATTCTATTTCAGTCTTTTGCCCATCTTCAAGGACTCAAATATAGCAGCCTTTCAAGTATTAAAAAAAGGTAAGCTGTAAACAGTTGTGTATGCTCATTGTCTTCAATTCCTTTCTTCCAGTCTCTCTTGAATGCATTCTAATAACTCTTGTCAAGGTCCCGGGTGACCAGTGCTAAGTCCAGGAGGCAAGTCTCAGTTCTCATTCTCCTTGAACTCTCGAAAGCATTGGACTTGGTGGATCATTCCTTCCTTCCTGAAATACTGTCCTCTCTTGGCTTCCAGGGCACCATATTCTCCCTGTGTTCCTATTGCACCCCACCCCCAACCCCCGTTCCTTCTTAGTGTTCTTTCCTGGTTTCTCCTCTCCTTCCTGACATTTTCACAATGGAGTCTGCCGGGGTTCAGTCAAGGGACCTTGTCTCTTCTTCCCCTACATCCAGTCCTTAGTGATGTGATCCAATGCTGTGGCTTTAACAACTGTCTCTAGGCGGAACCATAAGACATCATCATTTTGTAGGTCAAAATGGTTGACTATCAGCACTTGCATATGGTTGAAGCTAATGACTCCCAAATCTTATCACCCGTGAATGCAGACACCTCCATCTACCTGTATAACATTGGGCTTGATCTTTTCTCTTGAACGTCTAAGAGACGTTACAGGCAGAGCTGCTGGCTTACTGCAGTTAACGACAATTCCATTTTTTTGAATTGTTCAGCCAGAAATCCTTGGAGTTATCCTTGAATCCTCTATTCCTCTGACAACCCGCATCCAATCCATCTGCAGATCTTTTGACTCTCCCTCCAAAATATGTCCAACCCTGACAACGTGTGCCATCTCCACCACATGCTGGCTCAAGACATCGTTATCTCTCAGCTGGCTTGTGCAATAACTTGCTATCTGATATCCTTGCTCTGGCCTTGCCTGCTAAAGCAGCCAAAGGACTCCTGTTAAATCACAATTTAGAACATGTCAATCCTTTGCTCAACAACTCTGACTTAGTCAGAGTAAAAGCCAGAGTCCTTCCAATGGGCTCCCAGTCTCTGCAGGGATCTGGTCACTGTTTCCTCACTGGACTTAACCCTGGATATTTCCCTCTTACCTACTCCAGACACGCTTCTGCCTCAGGGCCTTTGCATTGGCTAGTTTTTCTGCCTGCAATGCTTCTCCCTTGAATAGCTGTATGGTTCACCCTCTCTTCACCTTTAAGGCTTTGCTTAAATGTCGCTTTTTCGTGAGGCCTTCCCTGACCACCCATTTCAAAATTGCAGCCCTCCCCCAGCCTTCCCATGTTCGTTTTGTCTCTTGCCTGTCTTCCCCAGTAGGAAGGAGGTTTCTCTCTGTGTGGCTCATTGCTGTATCCCAACACCCAGTACAGTTTCTGGAATGCAGTGGTGTTCAATCCATATTTGTTGAATAAATGACTGGGTACCAGGACCAAGCTGTTTGCGGGAGGATGAAGGTTTCCAGGAAACTTTCAGGGAAGTTTCTTTTCTCAACAGGGAAATAGTCAGGTCTGACCATTATATTTGTCATTGTGCTTTTGAACCCACTCTTTCCACTGCCTACCACCATGTGCCTGTCTGTGCAAGTGCTGCGGATACAGCGAGGGCAAAACCATAGTGGGACTAACCCTCAAGGAGCTTCTGTTTAGTGGGGGAGACAGATACTGACCAAATAATTGCACAAACATGTGCACAAGTGGAGCTCAGACAGGTGCTGGAAAGGAGAGATTCTCAGGGCAATGAGAACTTAATCAGGAGGATCTGGAGGGCTTCTCAGAGGAGGTGATATCAGCTGCAAATGATGGAGGGATGTGCTCCTCCAGGCGCGGGGTGACTGGGGCAGAAGTGGGCATGCGACTCCTACTAGGTCAGTGACTCCCGCCACACCCCTGCGCCCTGGGGGGTTTCTAACAGGACATGGAGAGAGTGACCCTTTTCTTCCAGGTAGCTGAGCTTTCAGCTGTGAGCCCAGAGCTCCTGGCAGCCACGTTGCTGCGGTGTGAAGGATCCTGCCTGCTGGTGGAAGGAATCAAGACCACATGTGAAGACAATTGGACAGGGTGGATGGAGAGTTCTGATGCGGGAGAGGCCGCTGGTCCAGGGTTCCCCTAATCTAGTTCTTTCCCTGGGTTATATGAGCCAATCAACGGGTTCAGCAGTTTAAGCGAGTTCCATTTAGGGGTTGTCCATCCCTTGCAATACAGGCATCCTCACCAATCCTCTTCACTCTGTGGAGGAGCAGTAGGCTGGACCGGCAGCCGTGAGCCCCGGGGAGGAAGAGCCCAGCTCGACAAGACCCGGGGCCTCTTATCAGGTTCTCTCATCCTCCTCAGCATCTGGAGTCTCCCCTGGAAGGGCCATGTCAGAAGGGAGAAGGGTCATGGACTCTGGTGGGAAGGGCTGGCCTGGGATCTGAGGGCAGTGGTGGCAATGATCACAGTCGGGGCCGAACCAGGTGAGGCCTCAGCTGGTTTACAGTGTCTCATCTTTTCTGGAGGAACAATTAGGGTCTAGAGAAAAGAACCTCTCTGAGTCCAAAATTAAATAATTATTACTCAGTGTTTCCTTTTTCTTTCTTCTCTCTTCCTGGAAGATGCTTCCTCATACAAAATTCAAAAAGCTCATATAGGGAAAAGCAAGCCCCTCCCCACCCCACCCCCCATCACCAGTTCCTCTCCTTACAGTTTCCCGTGTATCGTTCTAGAGGAATTTTACACATAGACACGTGAATATATGAATCTGAGTGCATATGACTTCACGCACACGGCTTCATGCTATGCCCGCTGTTCTGTCCTTTACTCTTAGTGCCTTATGCATGTTGGATATTGTTTCATATAAGCACCCATAAGGTGGCCTCATTCTTAACAGTGGCGGAACATTCCATTGCATAGAGGTAGCACATGCTGGACCAGTTCCCAATTAATGGATATTCAGGCTGTTTCCAATCTTTTGCTGTTACCGAAGCTTTCTGGAGTGTTCCAAAGGTGATACACACATCTTTGGGCCTACCTACAGGGCTATCTGTAGGGTAAATTTAGGGATATTTTCCCCTGCATTTTCACTTTGTCCTTCTCTGGATCTGAAATACACACTCTCTTGACCCAGAGAGAGGGTGTAATTGATGAAGGGCAAAGAGTGAGTGAGGGCCTGCGTCAGAATTAGCGCTCAGAGCCCTGGCCCCCAAGTCCAGCAGTGGGACCGTCTTGAGTTTCTTTGTGCAGCCGAATGGAATCTTACCTGATGCAGAAGCTCGGCCTGTTGAGTAAGTTGAGTTCTGACGGTCATGCCGATGGGCTCATCCTGAGCTACCCGGGCTCCATTTGTTAGATCACCTGTCAGCCTTGGTCAGGCGCATAAATGGAATCGTGGCACTGCCATGGAAGGGCGTGAGGACTCAGGAGACCTGGGTCCTCACCTGGCTCTGCTGATGCCAGCAAGTTACATGGTTTCATGCAAATAACTCCCTTCCCCCGGCGTCAGTTTCCTCGTCTGGAAAATGAAAAGTTTGAATCAGAAAATCTCTAAGATCCCTTCCAATTGTGATAATCGTAGATCTGGATCAGATGCTTGACCTGGATCTCTTTCCCTTCCATCTCTGTCCTCCTGACCCCAAGGCATTTCATTGGAACCTCCCTTGGGACCATGGTCAGCTTTTGCTTTGCATCTATCTTCTCCACTAAGTTCCCTGAGGTCAGGCTCTTGGTCTTGTTCCTGTCGTACCCTTGCTCAGCTTCTAGAACAGGGATAATGAGCGTTCAGTACACATTTGTCAAATAGATGACCTGTGGGTGCAGACATATTGTGGCTTAAGATAGACTGCCGTCTAGAGAAAGGTCTGACCATGAAGAAAATCACTGTCTGGGGTCTACTTACCCTTGTATGGCTGGTCTGACAGCAGTGGTCTCCCATGGTAACAAGGTGGATTCACAGGGGTCCTTGTGTAAAGGAAAGAGTGTTGGCCTTGAAGTCAGACAGGCCACTCTTTCTCTCACCAGCTGGTGGCCTTTGGCCCTTGGACAAACGTCTTTCATCTTTAGTTCTTTCTCTGTCCTGGGGGAGTATCACGCCTGCTGTCAAGTTGCCTGCCTAGATGAAGCTGCTCACATCAGCCTCCTGTTGCAGCCCCTGGCATGCAGCGGAGGCCTGGGGAAAGTCCATTCTCTTTCCTCCTACGTCTTATAGCATCCTTGCAACATCCTGTGGGGGGAGGGCAAGGACCAGCGGATGGTTGCTTTCTCTAGGGGAGGGGGAGGGTCGTGAGCGATCCCTGGAATGAACCTTCCTGATCTACCATTGGATACAGCTCCTTCAACTCTGTCCTTCTTGAGTGCACTCCCTTACCATGATCTCACAATTCAACACACGAGGACAGAAGAAGCTGTGTTAAGGCAACCTGGGCTCAAGGCCACAGCTATGAAGTTCATTCTGGGTCCTCTACCTCCTCTGCTCGATTATCTCCCTGAGCATCTGTCACCAACATCGACATTGGTGTATGTGGGGCCAGATTGAGGTGCCACTGACCAGGAACCGGTGTGGTCAAAAATAAGTAGATCATAGGCCTGGGTTTCTCTGCTGACAGCCTCTGGGACAGGGGTCACCACCAGGAACCCCAGGTGGGATTAAGACTAAGGCCAAGGAGGGAGCCTAGCAGTGAGGTAGCCCCTGGGGATGGCGGAGGGACCAAGGAAGGGACTTTGGAGGGGAGAATGAATTGCTATTTCTCAATTACCATATGCCAGGCTCTAAAGCATGAATAGAGCCCCATAGACCTGGGGTCTGACATCCAGACTACTGTTTACCAGCTGTGTGATTTGGACAAATCCTTTAACTTCTCTGAGCCGTTTCCTCCTCTGCAAATAGAGATGAAAGCATTCACATGGCAGGGTTACTGTGAAGATTGATGAAATAACATGCACCCTGGCGTATACCAGTAAGTACTCTTCTTAAATCTGTATGTTCTCCTCCCAACTACTCAACAGGGAGGTAGATATTATCATCCCATTTCAGAGATGAGAAAATGAAGGTTCAGGAAGGTTAAGTCTTGCCCACAGTCACCAGCTGGAATATTCTCCCAGATCTTTCATGCCACCACCCCCAGCCCATGCTGGTCCTACTTTGACTCAGCGGAAGCTGGGAGTGAGAAGTGGCAAGGGGCAGTGGTCCACACTCGCTTTCCCTTGCAGCCAATATGCCTCCCGCTGCACTGTTAGCTGGAGGCAGAGCTGCACCCACAAAGGGTTTCCCTGCCCAAGCTTGTTGCTAATTTTGGTCTCTGTGGTTTTGTCCTCCTCAGTCACACCTTCCTGTGAAGTCCTCCTTCCCCCACCCCCAGCCAAGGCCACAGGCAGAGAGATAGCATTGAAAGCCCCGGTGGGTGGTTCTTTGCTGAGGTCTTCTATCTCTTTCCTTTCAGAGTAGTTTATTCCTCCTCGTTGTCATCCCTCCCACCCAGGAGCTTTGTGAACATGCTTTCTCCTGGCATGGACGCCAAAAAGAGAAGGAATAGAGTGGGTGAGCAACTTCCCCTGGCTTACACAGTAAGAAAGTCTCTGCGGGCAGTCAGCTCCTTGGTGACTGCCTTGAGCAGAAGGTAACAGACAAGGGTAAAGATCTGAGCCCCATAATGCTCCCATTCATCGTTGCTCCACGGGCATCAGAATCTCTGTCTGTGGCTGGGGAAATGCCGGCCTTGGTTTTGCAGTAGGGGTCTGGGTCTTCCTGGGCACCTGAGCCTTCCTCCACGCCCCTTCTCCTCTCCCTCACACTGCCCACAGCTCATCAGTCCTCTCCACCACAGGGACGTTCCAGCCCCTGCCACCTGGTCTCTGCTGTGCTCTGAATCATGCTAGGTGCTGTCATATACATGATGTCCCACCTACACCCTATGCAGTATTATTATCTTTGTAGGGGAGGAAGACCTTTCCTCTACCCAATGTGGGTTCTTCTGGCCGGAGAATGAATTAAATTCACATGAGATGGAATAACAGGAGAAAATTAAACAAAGCTTTATAACATGTATACATGGGAGAGGTCAGGCAAGCTGAGCAACTCGCCAAAATGGCTGAAGCCCCCACCTTAAATATCATCTTCAGCTAAAGACAAAGGAGGATATTGACGGTGGGGGGAGTCAGTTACAGGAGCTTACCGACAAGTACAATAAACAAATGCAGATTTAAGTCCTTGCCTTCCCCGTTGATTAAGAGTTTCTAGAGATAAGGTCATCCCCCCTTCTTCCTGGTACAGAGAGGGAGACACCTTTACAGATGGAGATTTCCTTTACAATGTAAATGTCTCTTAACAAAGGGTAAGTAAATTCTACTTTTCAGTTGCTTTCTTGTCTGCAGTTTATTAAAAGTAACCAGCCCCAAATAATCCTTATGCCAGAGACATATCTTGGGGTGGCCAGTTCCAGGCCCCCACATCCTCAACTAGAGATGAAGACACTGAGGTTCAGAGAGGTCTAGTGACTTGTCCAAGGTCACAACTCTAGCAAGGTGCAGAGCCGGGCTCCAAACTCAGGTCTTTAGATCCTAAGCTCTCTCTCTACTACAGCCAACCTGGTGTGGGGACAGCCATGCTTTCTCCCACTCTCCTCAGTGGCTTATCTTGAGAAGAATACAACCTCCACAGTTGACATAAATTGATTGCCATCTCTGTGCTAGGCTCGACTCCCACTCCTTCCATCCTCACAATACCCTATGCAATAGGAACTACTACTCTCTTTGGCTTATAGCCAGGGAAACTGAGGCCAAGAGAGACCAGTGACTTGTCCAAGGTCACACATCTAGGAGCTGGTGGAAGTGTGAACTTGCACCTTGGACCAACAGCCCCAGTGCCTAAGGATGGTGCTATCCTCCTGGAAAGAAAAGCATGCATTTGAGAGTGTGATAGGCTTGGGTTTGAATCCCCCTGCTCTGCCACTCTCAAGCTGATGAAGTCTCTCTGACCTCAGGCTCCTGGATATGCAGTGGGGGCGCTACCCCCTGCATTGTTGGGTTGTGTTGAGGCAAGAGAAGCATCTAGAGATAGAGCTTGTAATAGTCTAGCCCTGGGCGCAGAGTAGGGGCTCAGTCAACCCAAGTTCCTTTCTTCTCTTTCTAGGCTTCAGCAAGGGCCCTCCGGCCTCAGACCAAGGGGAAGGGTGTTGGATTAAAGTGCAGGGGATGTTCCGCTGGAGAGAGAAGACTCCTTCCTGGGTTCCAGGCAGCTTGCTCTTTTCAGCTTTCTTGACCACGTCCGAGGGGCTGTGGGAGAGGCGGTGACCCGTGGCTCCCTCTCTGGTTTCCAGCCTGAGTTTTAATCTCCTCCCTCCCACCCTGGCATTCTCTTCCCCCCCCCAGCACCCTGTCCGTGGGTTTCTACCATGGAAAGACCCTTCTGCCTAAACTCCTATCTGCTTCCTGTGATGAATATTTGGGCAGGTGCTTTGAGTGGGCACATCTGTCTGAGTCACCATCCCCTCCCCAGCTCCCACTGACTCACCATTGGGCTTCTCTTCGTCTCCTTCCTGCCCCATCCCCTACCAAGGTGAGCTGCTTCCTGCTCCACTCTGACCACCTGTCTCCTTCTTTGCCGACAGAGGGCAGGGTTCAATCCCAAGCCCCTCCTCTCTCTGTGCTTCTACTCCGAGCCAGGCAATGTGCTCAGCACTTTGCACACATTATCTTATTTGATTCTCACAGCATCGCTGTGTGGTCATGATTAGTTAGGAATTGTTTCCTCTTAGAGGCTCGGGGAAGTTAAGGAATTTGCCCCAAATCACAGAACTAGCAAGTGACGAAGCCAGGACTTGAACTCATGTGTGGCAGATCCCCAGGCTCTTCAGCGCACTGTCCTATGTGATACTTGGTCCTGAAGCAGAAGGAAGAACAGACAGCTGGGAGGGTTTGAATGGCCCTCACTCACTCGACTTGTGGGGAAAATTTTAGCTCCCAAGCTTTCACTTTGAACCCAAAAGGAGCTCTGGGATTTCCCAGAGACCATGTGTGGCCACCATGTGTGGGAGGGAGGAAGTTTGACTCTTCAGGGGACTGAGGGGTTCTCGGAACCCAGGGCCTTGATGCCTGGCGTCCGGCGGTGCTGGGGGTGGGGGGGCTTCGCCACGTCTCGGAGGTCTGGGTTGTACCCTTGGGTGGGGCTGCTCCTTCTCTAGCAAACCTTCCTCCAGGGCCCTCTGTGCCCCAGCACCCTGCTGTCAAGGACGCCCGGGTCACGGGGGAGACAGATGTGGAGACGAGCATCAGCAGCGCTGAGTAACAAGGACTGTGACAGAAGCAGGCAAAGAAGGAGCTCTGGGAGATCCGAGGAAGGATCTGAGGAAGCGCAAGGACCCACTCTCCCCAAAGGCCACCAATCTAGCATAGTGTGATGGAAGGTCAGAGAATGCTGGGTTCAAATCCAGACTCTGCCACTTCTGAGCCCGGGGAAATCCAGCAAATTTTTTCTGAGCCTCAGTTTTGCCATCTGTGAAGTGAGAATGTTCTTATCTCCCTCACTGAAGTCACGTGACTGTGAAATAAGATAGTGGTGTAAAGCCCCGAGAGGTACCAGACGCTGCTCCCTGCTTCATCCCCACCTTGTCCCCTCATCAAACAAATATCTCCGGGAACAATCTTCACCAGCAGCCATGGGTGTTGTCAGAGTCAATGGCTTGATACTCAGGGTAGACGGTCTCTCTGAGCTCTACCCTTTTGTCCTGATCACAGAGGGTTTTAGGTAAGAGATTGAGGATAACTTGGAGCCACTTCCACACCTCTGTTTAAAAACAAAATCCAAAAACAAAAAAGGTGAGTGCCACAAGGTTCGTTGACGGGGAATTGGAAATTTTAAATCCAAAGGAGTCCACTTAACTCTCAAAACTGGGAGGCTTTGCAGAATAGGGTAAAGAACACAGATTCTAGAACCAGACTATCTAGATTTGCTTCTTGGCTCCTGAACTTACAAATTGTAATGAACTTGGACACATTTCCTATAATGCCCAATATCCTTGTATTGGGCCTTCCATTCCTCAACTGTGGAATGAGGATCCTGATGGTACTTTTGGGATCTTCCTCCTGGAGAATTCATGAGGACAAAATGAGACAAGCTGTGCAAGGAGCTGAGCACACAGCCTCGCATACAGGAAGTTCTCCGTCAACGTTAGCTGCTTCTGTCCCTGCTTGGAAACTGACTTAGCCTTGAGAATGGCTGTGCTGAGAGGGACTCCGGGGTCATCCAGACGCATGGCATTCACCCAGGAGCTCCAGGTATGTGGAGGCACTCTAGGAGCTCCATGCCAGAGGCCAGGGACGGGGCGAGGTGGCCCATCCATCCCCCGCCTCTGCCCCCATCTGTTTCATAGTTTGGGGTCCCCTGTAAGAGGCGTTGGATAGAAGTGTGTGGGCAGGGGAGAGAAGTTCTGTTGGTTTTTAAAAAGACTGAAATCTACAGACTGTCCCAGGGTTTTCCGACCCCCTTGACCCCATAAGGACTTTAACTGTCTTCTCCCCCTGGGGCCCCACGGTTTGAAGAGTTTGGTCTATCCCCAAACTGCATGTTTTGAGCAGCAGTATGTGAGGCTTGAAGTCTGGTCAAGGAAGAATTTTGGAAAGACTTTTGGCAACCCACACATTTAGGAGCCTTCATTTTCTATTTCAGAGTCTGAGAAGAGACTGGGGCCCTGAACCCAGGACCTGGACCTTCTCCACTCCTCCTCCTACAGGAGCCACATCTCCTGAGCACCTTCTGTGGGCCAGGAACTGCGGGCATTACCTTATGGAACTTTCACAAGTGCCCTTCCTTCTGACCCCCATTTCAGATTCAGAGAACAGAGGCACGAGGGGGTGGGTGTGGCAGGTGGCCTGCCAGGTACCACTTGCCTGATAGTTTTCAAAGACCCAGCTCACTGAAGATTTATGTATTTTCTGCATGAAAAGTAGAGCCAGTCTCCTCCTTATACTGATGTGTCTGCTTTTTCCTGGTAAAATGGCCCGAACTCCTCTAAATGTTTCATTGTTTGCAATTCATTTATTTGTTCCCTGAGCAGCAAGGTGATGATCAACAGAAAGGCACAGGGGGAAGAATTGTGCCCAGCCACAAGTGGTCTGTGTTTGATTTCGTTCCTTACATTGTATCCACGATCCCGCACTATGATGTATTCGCCTAGACACGTAAATATATTCCAAGGAATGCAGGCTCAGAGACAGGGAGTCTGCAGCAGAGCCTCAGATATATGTACTCCACAATATGTGTGTTCTTGGAGGCATACACGTGGAAGCAGGTACCCGCACAGAGATGGTCATATACATAGACATATGTGTATGTATGTATCCAGACACGTAATCATAGATAGACACACACGCACGCATCTACGTGTTCACATTAATTGAAATGAAGTCTCTTTGAAGCCAGTTTGACCAGCTCTATCTTTGGAAAGAAGAAGGAACCTGAGATTTGCAAAAAAGAAAATTATACCAATAATAGGGTACAATTGCATTCTCATTAAATTGGCCCAAAAAAGGGTTGGGTGAGTGGAATAATAGCACCCAATGCTGAAGACTACTTTTTGTAAAAGAAGTGTATTTATACACTGCTACCAACAGAGTAAACTGCTATATTTCTTTTACAAACATTTTCCCCATATGCTCCAGTAATCGGATTCACACCCTCTTTTCCTATAATGCTACTTCTAGGAAGTTAATCTATAGAAAAACATCACAGGAAGAAAATGTGATTTATAGAAAAGTTGTCACAACATTGTTATTTAGGAAATAGTGGTAGCCAGCTAAATATCTCAATTACATTATGTCACCCTGGTTTGAGGAAATGTTTTTCAGTCATCATAGCGGCAATTAGGAAGGCTAGGGAACGTCACAGAGAACATTTGTGATAAAGTCAATGAAAAAGGGGAGCACAAAATTGGGTCGTCACTGTGATGGGGATGATATGAAGACTTGTCTACAAAGAGCTAAATAACGGAGAGTGAGAAACGAGGAGTTCTTTGAGGGCCATACGACTCTTATTGATTTGTTTACTTGAATGTTGTTACAATAATGATTTCAGTTCCAAAAGCTATCTGTTATATAAAAAATAAACCCAGTCAGAGCCTGTCTGATAACTGCAATAGAGATTTCATCCACACGTGGATAATGGAGTCTCAGCAACTCACAGGTATGAGAGGTGTACATACGTGTGCATGTACAAGAATGCCATGTGTGCACTCGACTTGGCCAGCGTCCCAGCCTCGACCCCTACAAGAGGCTCACATGACAAACTACGAAGGGCTCATGGTGTTCCATATGCCTAAGGCTCTGCTCTCTGACTCTCCCAAGCCCTAAACTTGAATATTTCCAGGTCATCTCTACTTAACGCCAATGTCTGACCTTCCAACTCATCTTCCCACATACTCAGACCTCGCTCCTGGGGGATAAGACCACACTCGGTACAAAAAGTTGTGTAGAATCAGTTGGATCAGAGACCAAGTGAGGCCAGGACTTTCCAAGAACTAGCTCTGTGAGCTTTGGCCCAAATTGTTAGTATTCATGGAGAACTGACCCTGTCGAGGGCTGTGGTGGATTCTCCACGTAGGTGGTTCTCAGCCTGTAGGAGCCTCAGAATCACCTGGAGGGTGGGCTGGGTGTGGCTGTTGATACAGACATAACTGGGCCTCACTCCCAGAGTTTAAGACTCAGTAGGGTGGCGTGTAGCCTTGCATTTCCGTCAAGTTCCCAGGTGTTGCCGAAGCTGCTGGCGCTGCTCTACATGTATTATTTCATTGCTCGAAGCAACCTTGCAGATCAAGCACCTTAGTTATCACTCCCACTAAGAGGGTGGAGAACTCGAGTGACTCAGCAAATCATTTAACCGTGTTTGTTTCATTGCCTCTAAGAGAGAATAATAAGATTATCTCCTCTTTCAAAGGCTAAAAGATGGAATGGATGTGAAAAGGACAATCCAGATACTAGTCAAGTTTGTTCTGATGTGTATACCAACACATACCCAACACTCGTGCCCACGCACACACACACACACACCCAACACACGTGCTCATGCACACACATTCCTCTACCATGGAGACCAACTGCCGGCCTTCTTCTTCAAATACGACCCATCTCCAGGTGTCAGGCTGCTCCTTGTCATCTTTTCAGTAGGTGAGAAGGAGTTGCTGACACAGATGCAGGCTGCCTGCATGGCTTCTGGGGTCCCCAGGAATCCTCAGCAAAGTGACAGCATGCACTGCTGGTGACTCTGCAGACAAACCAGGCTTTGTGGTCTCAGGCTTATCACTCCATCCCCTGCGCTGCCTGGTGAGCTGGGTGCTAGGAGCACGCAGAGGAGCGAGAGGAAACGCCAGGTGTTTGATGAGGCCTTCCACAACCTCCCCTTTCTTGTGGGAACCAGAGGGCAGGCTTGACTCAGCATCTCCCCTGTGCACATCCAACCCAAACTGTGTGATGTGGGGACCACAGGGCGTGTTGTCAGATAGGAGTCAGACAGGCCTGGGTGTGAATCTCAGAGCTCCTGTTTTGTAGCTGTGGGCCAGCCAGTCCATCTCTGAGCATCTTAGTTTCCTCATCTGTAGAATGGAGAAAATAACACCAACCTTCACTGGGCGCTGGTGAGGGTTCAGTGAGCTGGTGTATGGAAAGAGCACAGTCTGGTGTCCAACAGAGTTTTTCCTGGAACTCCGTGAGATGGCTCAAAATTTATATAGAAGAGTAATGGGGTGGAAATAGCCAGAACACTTTTGGCTGAAAGACAAAAGCAAACAACAGACAAAAAACAGAGAGGGGGGACTTACTTAACCAGATACCACAACTTGTTATGGTCAGTGCAGCAATAGACAAACTGACCAACGAAATGAAACAAGAGGGCCCGGAAACAGAACCACCTATGTATGAAGCTAGAGTATGTTACACACAGTCATGCGCCATATAATGATGTTTCGGTCAACATAGACCACATATATGACAGTGGTCCCATAAGGTTAGTACCATGTAGCCTAGGTGTGTGGTAGGCTGGGCCATCTAGGTTTGTGTAAGTACACTCTACGATGTTTCCATGATGGTGAGATTGCCTAATGACACATTTCTCAGAAGGTATCCCCATCCTTAAGCAGCACACGACAATAATTTGTATGTTACATCAATAGGGAAAGGAAAAACTGTTCAAAAATTAGGCTTGTAAAATGGCAATCCATATGGAAGATGAGATTAAATGGGATCCTTACATTATACTGTATGGAAAAACCAACCTGAGACAGTTGAATATTAAAAATGTCTTTAAAATTTTTAATAAGAAATCTTAATAGAAATATTTTGTAAATTTTGGGGAAGAAAAAGATTTCCTAAACAGGACGCAAAAACAGTGACTATAAAAGACTGATACATTTTTCTGTATTAAAAATGTGAGTTTTCTTTCTTAAAAAGACAACTTGAAAATAAGCTACAAATCAGAGAATATATTGCAAAACACATACTAACAAAAGCTTAGTATAAGAATGTATCAACAGCTCCTTTATATTCGTGGGAGCCTATATTCTTGTTTAAAATGATTCAGAATGTATTTCTCTGTATCGCCGGCTCTGGGTTTGGCCATGTAACTTCCTTGAGCCAAGAGAACCTGAGCAGATATGACACGTGCCGTATCTTAGCAGGAGCTTTAAAAGCACTGCAAGTTTCTTCCAGTCCTCTTCTGCTGGATCCACTGCCAGGAGAATGATATGTCCTAAGCAGGAGCTGCTCTTTTCGTGTGGGCCCAGGAGGGGGAAGACATGGGACAACGACCTGACCTGAGGCACAGCTTAGAGCAGAGATGCAGTTGACCGGCAGACATGAGAGCAAAAAAGCAATCTTTCTTGTTACAAGCCACTGATATTTTGGGTTTGCTTGTTGCAGTGGCAAAAGCTGACCAACATGGAAACCAGTACCTAGAAGTGGGCTGCTGTGCTAACTAAAGAATAAAATTTGTGGTTTTGGCTTTGAGGCTGAGTGGTAGGTGGCAAGGAAATTACTATAGGGGGCTGGAAAAATGGCAACCTATGTAATGCAGTCGAGAAACATTTGGTAAAACTGTCACATGTGATAATCTGGAAGGCAGAAAATGTAACTACTGAATTTAGGGCTTTGGGAGACAAAGCGTTGTCGGAGAGTTAGTTATTACTAGCTACATTTCATAAGGCACAAAAAAGTGATGGCAGCAGATAAGAACTGGCTCATTTGCAGGCAGAATTGAAAGGACACAGCGTTTAGAAATTCTAGGGCTTGCAAGGTTGAAGGGTGAAATCATCTGTCATTTCTAACCTCTGCAGCCTGTAAAATATTCTCGAAATTGGACACAGTTTTAGGGGCAAAATGAAAGCAGAGGTGTGGCTAAGAACAGCCAGCCTTGAGGTCAAGACCAAGTCAAGGACATGGCTGTCTCCCTTTGTTAAGACCTCTGACGAGATTAAGACAGTCCCAGGGACTCCTGTCAGTTGGACAAAATGATTCATGGAAAAGAAACTGTATCTCCTAAAGGCTGGTAGTGTCAAAGAACTTGAAATTTTATATCGAGAGAAAGAGAGAGAGAGAGATCTCAAAGAGAATTATGGGTTTAGCTATGGACGCCTCAAAAAAGTCTTTGAAAGAGTTCTATTGCCAGAAGTTCTTCAGTCTAGAGTAAATAAGACTGACTTTTCAGGACGTGAAATGATCTTGAGCCCCAGCATTCTATAGTCCGGAAGTTGGTTGATGATATCAATAAGAAAAACACAAATACCCCAAAGAAAAAGGTCAAAAAACAGGAAAAAACATTGCACAGAAGAGGAAATGCTTATGGCTGACAGACAACTGAAGAAATGTTCAAGCTTATTACTGGTCAAGGGAACACAAATCCAGACTAGAAAGAAATCTCAATTCCAATTAATCTGACGAGAATTGAAAACTCAGACAAGACCAAGTGTTGGAGAGAATATGGATCTACACGATCTCCTTGACGTTGCCGGAGTTTTCATACAGCTACTTTGGAAAATGATTGGAACTGTCTCATAACAAGTGAATATCCTAAACAAGCAATTCCGTTTTCGTGTATATACCTGATAGAAGTCTCGCTTATACAAACATGTTCATAGCTACACTGTTTACAATGACAAAGTCTGGAAAAAAACCTCATATGCCCATTGAGAGTGGATGAATAAATACCACTATGCTTAACCAATGGAATATTATACAGCAGTTAAGCCAAAATGAACCGCAGGGGCACTCAATGATAGGGATCTCCATTAACAAAATATTATGGGACAAAAAAGTAGGTCCCTACAATTATAAACAGTATGATACCTTTTTGAAAGTAAAAATATATACATTTTAGAAACATATAGAAAAGGGAAGGAAAGGAATTCAGGATGTTGGTTACGTTGGGTTGGAGGAGTCAGAGAAAACGGTACAGAGAGAAAACATGGTTAGAAGGAGGTTATGGTCAAGGTACTAGCATTTGTTTTGAGTGGTGGTTCACTTGGGTTTATGGCATTATTAAAAAGAACTGAAACTTTAAAAAAGAGATTGTTTTGATTTTTTTTTTTTTAAGTCGTAGACTACCTGAGTTATGAGTCCTTAGAGGTTGGTTAGTTCTCCTCTCTGATTTCCGTAGGAGAAAACTGAGGCCCAGAATGGAGGAGCGACTGACCCAAGCTGCATAATTCTTTAGAGGCACAGCCCAGCCTGCCCCTCTTATAATCCTCCTGTCTCAATGCCTGCACACCCAAGCCAAAGCTTCCTCTCCCTCTGCTCTCCCCCACAACTAACCCATCATCAGTCCTGCTCTGCTACGCTCCACCTGGGTCCATCCATTTGGCACCACCCCCAAGCCAGCCGAAGCCGCCATCGTCTCTCACCTGGACTTCTGCCATTACCTCCTCACTGGTCGTCCTTTCCGAAACATCTGTTTTCCACACAGCTGAGTGAGGCATCTTTCTGAAACATCTGTTTTCCAAAACATCTGTTTTCCGAAACATCTGTTTTCCACACAGCTGAGCGAGGCATCTTCCTCTCAGGCTTCATTTCCTCCCATTGTCCCCCGGCAAGCTTTATATGCCACTCTCACTGACTTTCTCTCTGGAACACTCCAGGCTGGTCTCTGCAAGTAGCAGACACCGCCAGTACCCAGCTCACATCCCTCAGCTAGGCCTTCCCTCTCGGTGCTCACTGGCTGACTTCAGCCGTGGCAGACTGCTCTGTGCATGAGTAGGGCAGGGCAGAAATGCCAGGGAGCAGCCCTCACCCGTGACTGACCAGAACTGGAGTATAAATACCCCAGCGCCCTCGCTCCTGGGTGGGATAACTCAGTGGGCCCTACGCTGTTTCCCAAAGCATCCCTGGGAGACTCGGTTCTAGTCACCCACCGTGGAGCTGGCCTGATAACACCTCATTTACTGAGTCCTTTCCCATCCTGGTTTTGCCCTCCCAACTCCCTTACTCGTCTTTCCCACACCTCCCAAATGAACTTCTTTCACTTAAATCTTTATCTCGTGTCTACTCAGAGGGTAGTGTAAGCTAAGATACCACATTAGGCCTTTGTCCTCACCATTCTCTCTGCCTAGAATATTCTACTCCTCCATCTTTATCTCTTCATGTCATTCAGGGCTCGGCTCAGATGCCAACTCTTTAACCCCCCCACTAGTCACAGCCCTTTATCATGTGTCTTCACTGGCTTCTCCTATTTGAAATTATCTTGTTTATACAATTAACTTGAAAATCATGTCTCTCCCCGAGGATGTTAGCTCTACAGAGCAAGTGCCTCGTGTATCTTGGTTCCCAGCAAGCAGGAGAGTGCCCGACCCACAGTAGGCATCCTTTAAATGTTTATTGACTTAGTTAATGAGTGTTTTTTGCTGGGAGGGATGTCAAATACTGCATCAGGAGTAAGATTTATAGCAGCTGTTGGAGCATATGCATTTCTAATTGGCACAGCAATTGCTGGCATGTAAATGGATCCGGCTATTGTGCTTTTGACTGGTTGATTCTCTTTAGTGGGTTTAATCTGCTTCCAACTACTTTAAAGTGCTCACAATTGTTCTGCTAATTACAAATTCCAATAAAGGCCCCATTAAAGCCTATCTTCTAAGTACCTTCAAGGATAGGACTGTTAGGAGGAATTATAGATGGTTGAAAGCGAGGGAACTGCATTTATTTAATAACAGTCTTAAATTCAACTTGCCTTTCCATCGATGTCCCTGAATTAGTGAAGCCAGACTGTGTTTACCTGCTTATTTATTTGCACAGATGTTGACAGAGGCTCGCCCTGGGAAATGCACATTTGGAGGCCGGAAAGCAACGCTCTGTGTGCACTCCTTTGGAGAAAACTCAATCCTTATGTGGCCTTGTCCCAACCATATTCACCTGGCATGAACCTGCTTCAGCGGGGGCCAAGCAGTCATTTGGATCCATAGGGCCCAACCCTTTGCTTGGGGCATTTGAGTGGAGGCCTGTGGATGTGGCGTTAATCTCTCTGAGCCTGATTTTCTCGTCTGTAAAATAGATTTGTACTAACTACTCCATATCTTGTTGTGAGGCTGAAATCAGCACGTAATGTAAGGGACCAAGGAAGGCACAAACAGCAGTGAATGTAGAGCGACTATTGTAATTGGCAGCCACTGCTTCCGGTTGGGAAACAGTCCTGTCAACATGGGAGGTGACTCAGCGGTCAAGGTGTAACTGTTGGCCCCAGGATATGACCTGAATATTATGGAAGAATGCAGAACTCTGTTGTCCCAGAGGTGGGATGAGACACTGAGGCAAAGGCAGGATTTTCAGAAGCCTGGAAGACTGTCAAGATCAGGAAAATGGTCTGAGGGGGCTGGGCCTGCCTAAGGGAGTCTGAGCCCAGGGAGTGCGTGTGCAAGTGTGTGCGTCTGCGTGTGAGATTATATGCACATGACAGCCTGTGTGGACCTAAGTGGGGAGGCTGAAGTCTTATGCTCAGTTGGTTGTAACTCAGGGCTGACAAGATTAAAGTCTCAGGGTCCATTTAGACAGGGGCCAGCTCATTAGTCCCCTGCACGTTCATCAGCAGTATCACGTGCATTGTGTTAAGTCAGGAGCTCAGCGTCTAGACAAGAAGGCGGGTTTGGAAATGGACAAATTACACTATAAGGCACTATGTGTGAGCGCAGAGGGAAGAGCGTAGTGCCTGGGATCCAGAGGAAAGGAAAGGTTAGGAGGAGGGGCAGAGAAGGCCTCACAGAGGAGGTGACTTTGAACAGGCGTGGGAGCTCACCACGTGATGAAACGGGAAGGTTAACCCCCTAGAGAGAGGCACAAATGCAAAGTCCAGAGCGTGTCTGGCAGCCGGGCGTGGACTCCAGTCTGGGGGCATGGAGTGTGTATATGGGGTCACAGGTGCTGTAGGTCGTGGCCAGATTTGGAAGAAGTTTGCAGGATAAACCAAGATGTTTGGGTGGCACCCAGGGGTGAGTCTCTGCCAACAGGCAGTGCAGAGGACTCAGAATTGGAGCCAAACAGCCTGCATTTGAATCTCACCTCCCCAGTGACCTGGGGAGTAACCTTGGACAACTTCCCTGTGCTTCAGTTTTCTCATCCATAAAATGGGAGATAATAATAATAGCTACTTCCAGAGCCATGAGGAAGAACAGACAGGTTAACTCAGCTGAAGTGCTTAGAACTGGTACCAAGCACACGATAATGTTAGCTATTAACTCCTGTTATTCCACAGAGCGCTGGGAGAACATCAAGATGAAGGGATGGACGGAGGACAAGGAGCCTCTAACCGAGTCTCAGAGGTAGCTGCCATGGAAGTTGGAGAAAAATAGGAGGGCCACCTGTCATAGGAGCCACGGCATGAGGATGTTTCCAGAAGGAAGGGTCAAAAGGGTCAAGGGTGCTGAGAGGTCAGGCAAGACGAAAGCCAGGGGTGCCTTGGAATTGGAAACAAGGAGGTCACCGGTGACTTTAGCCTTTGCAGTCTTGGTGGTGTGGTAGGGACAGAGGCCACTTTGCAGTGTGTTGAAAACGTGGGCAGGGAGGAACTGCTGGGAGAGAGTGGGGAGGAACTCTGTCAGTTGTTTGGCTGGGAAGGGACATAAGCAAGAGGTGGCAGTGGCAGAGGGATGGTAAGGTGCGTAACCATCTGCTTTGCCGGATTCCCAGTCTATCGATCCATCATCTCTCATTAGGCCCACGACCTTGAGGCAGCTAAGCGGGGGGAAAGATAAGATTCCGTAACTTATAGATGAGGACACTTATGTAGACAGAGATCAAGAGAGGGGCAGAGCTGGGACAAAGCCAGGCTACCCATTTCTCTCCATTTTCTTAATGTGGGTACAACTGTGTGCACGGGGGACTGGGCAAGAGGGTGTGGGCTGCTCAGCACCATCCACGTGCTTTGTCACACCTGGATCTCAAAGGACCCATCCATGAAGGTGGATGGAGTTGGGGGCAGAGGTGGGTGATGACGGATTCCTTTCATCCAGCACCTAACATCTGCTGGACATCCAACGTGTTCCCTCTGACTGAATTGCATCATATACAGGTGGTAGGGAGATCTTTGGTTGAGATTTCTAGCTCCAGCTGGAAATAGTGGGGCAGGATGGACCCCAGAGCAGCAGAAGCAACACTGTTTATTTTTCATGTCTTCCCCTTCTCCTCAAACCCTTCTCTGCCGTCTTAGATCTGTCTGGTTGGAAGCAGCTCTGGGCTTTGACTCTGCTGTAGGGGAGTCGGCAAGGAAGTGATTTGAAGCTTGACATGCCACTTGGAGCAGTGCTTATGGGAAGTGACATAAATCTTTTGGTTCATTTGGGAAACGTCTTTATGTCAAGGACTTTGGTTTGATAAAAACATGATGGTGGGATTTGGGAAAGTCACCTTCTAAGCCAGGGCGGAGGAGACTCAGTGGGCGGTGGGAGATTGCAGGGAGTAAACTGAAGGATGCCCACCCAACATGGAGCAGACACACGGCAGGAGGACTGAGAGCAGAGAGCGGGCTTCATGGCTCACGACCTGTGCAGTCTCTGCTGTCACGCTCCTGAAATCCTTAATGTTTGAACAGGGGACCCCTCATTCTCATTTTGCACTGGACCCTGCCACTTATGTGAGCTGCCCTGGTCAGGGACACAGGGCTAGTGGAACACACAGACTGCAGACTCTGGCTAGGTGTGGCAGGCAGCAGCCTGACTTCAGATGCTCCCCACATGAACTTGGCTCCTGAAACTTACCCACCTCCCAGAAAGCTAGGCGAGCTGGCCATAATTGGGAAACAGGACTGGACCAATTTGGAAGCAACTCAGAGATGCCTCAGACAGACCAAGCAGGAAGGGAGGGAACACAGAACACTCCCAGAAACCACGATAAGGAGCCGGGCTCTGGAAGCCCTCACAAAGACGTTTCCATATTTAGTCCTTGTCACAATCCCGAGAGAGAGCCATTGTGAACCCAGCCTTAGAGATTATGATTCAGCAGTTCAAGAAGATAATCCAAATTGACCAGGTGCTAGGAAGTAGTAACCTGGACTAAAATTCAGGCGTCTGGACCCTAAGTCCGGTGGTCTCCCCACTATGCTAGAGGACGGAGGCTAAGGCCAGGAGAACTGGATGTCTGGGCTCTGCAGGCCAGCACACCCAAGGCCCGGCTCCAGTCCCGAGGGGTGATGGGTGTGAGCTCAGTGCTCTCTCTGTGGTCAGTTCAGCTCCCTTCAGAGCCCAGGAGGCCAAATCTGGTGATGGGGGCATCTCTCTAGGTGAGACAGCTCTGAGCTGTGCCCCGGAACCAGGCCTGGGGGACACTGTCAGTACAGAGGGCATCCTTGATCAGGCCGACCCAGGCCCCCAAGGCAGTGGGCAGAGGATGTGTTGGGAAATAGGCTGTGGGCCGTGGTGGGGCCCAGACTGTCCATCCGCCACCCCAGGGAGAGAAGATCTCCTCAGGGGACTTTCCAAGCAGCCTGTGGGTGTGTCACCTGAATCATGGGTGACCTGATTGGTTTTGGTGGGCATACTTTGGAGTCAAATTGCCGCCACTTCCTGCCCCTACATCCTTGCTTTGAGGGGTGGAAGTGCTGGGGCTTTTTTCCACCATTCTCTGCGAAGGTGGCACCATGCCCTGGCCTCCAGCTGGGCTGCAGGAATCCTACAGGTCTTTCCAGCATCCTAGGGGTCCTGATTAAGTCTACCTTTTCTCTCTGGCTACAGCCCAGCTCTTGAGACATGAGCACAAAGTCGGAAAATCACAGAGATGAGCCCAGCCTGGGAGTGAAGAGGCAGGGTTGTCTTCGGGGTTCTGTCGCTAGGTCCCCAGGTGACAGCTCACTTTTCCTTTCTGGGCCTTCAGCTCCTCATCTGCCGTGTGAGATAGCCCACCCCAGTCCTTCCTAGGGGTTCTTCCTGCTGTGTGGGGTGGAGGCTGGGAGGGAGAAGGACCAAAGAGCTGGTGTCCTCCTGAGTGCCAGGCTGAATATGGCACGACCTGACCCCCACCACCTCCTTGAATATCCACAGGGACTTTGCAAGGTGGATATTTTTGATTCAGGACCAAACAGCTCAAGAATCACAAAACTGAGTCCACAAAACATTCTGAATCCAAACCCAAGTCTTACTTACCAGGCTTCTTTGAGCTTCTGACTTCCTGGCACTTCCCAGGTTTCACATGGAAGCGTTTTAAATGTGGCCTGCGGCTCCCAGCGTGTGTGGCATCTAAGTGCCTGAGGGGCTGAGATCAGACCTACTAGCCTCTACTGCCCCTGATCCTCGGCAGGAAGAAGAGGGTGACCCCCCAGCAGGCCACCTCAGCAGAACAAGGCTGATCCAAAGGCCAGCTCCACCAGGGATGGGCGAGGGGGCTGTTTTGGGTGTGGCTGGTGGGCAGGGGTCTGTCTGCACTTGAAGACCCAGAGAGTCATTGAATGCCGAACCAGAGAGGGTCCCAGTGGCTGCTGAGGCCAGGGGCTCCTGACGGAGTGACGTGGTGGGATCGGATCATCCTAGAAGGCTGTTCAAGATGCTCCAACTGCCCTGGATTCAGAGTAGGAAGGTCTAGAGTGGGGTTCAAGCTGCATCTTTGATAAAAGCTTCCCAAATGACCCTGATGTGAATCCCGTTCCTGGGAAAAGAGTCATCGATTTAGGTCAACATTTACACTTTTGTTGAGGGGGGGAAGATTGGCCCTAAGCCAACATCTGTTGTCAATTTTCCTCTTTTGGCTGGGATGGCACCACAGTATGACCTGATGAGCGGTGTGTAGGTCGCACCCGGGATCCAAACCCAAGAACCCTGGGGCCACTGAAGCGCGGCATGCGAACTTAACCACTATGCCACCGGGCCAGCCCTACCCTTTCCACTTTTTAGGTAGGAAATTAAGGCCCAGAGAGAGGAAGTGACCTGCCTGAGGTCCTACAGGAAATGAGTGGCAGAGCCCAGAGGCCCCATACCCAGATTTTTATGCTCTTTCCACTGAGGAACCCCACTCCTCACCTGTCACCTCTCCTAGACTCTTTCAAACCTCTCCAACCTTCTACTCATTCTCCTCCAGCCTCTAGCACAGGCCCTCAGTCCAAACCCCAAATCCAGCCACACCCCTATCCTAAACAAAAGATTGCTTTAAAAAGGATCTTGTGAAACCCGATCCCCAGTCCTCCCAGTTTCATTTCTGGCCATTCCCAGCAGACCTGCCTTGTTCCCCTGCACCCCAGAGACAGCAGCCCACACACTAGCTATTTTCACCCTATGAAGCAATTGTTTATTTCCCTTAAGAAATATGTCACATTTAATTTTCGCACAAGCCTAGAAGCAAGTACCATTATTATCGCCATTTAGAGATGAGGCCCAGAGGTTAAGCGACTAGAAGTCACATAAGCAGTGTACAGAGGACCTGGGGCTGGGGGCCCGAGCTCACTCTCATAACCACTCTGCACCATGTTGTCCCCTTCCCCCCACGCGCACACATTCCATCCCCTTCTTTCCAGGCTTGGTTGAAATGCCACACTGCACCCCAAGGAGGCCCCTTGGCCTGGCATGTGCCGCCTCTGGTCTGCATGTTATGGCACCACTTGCCCAGCCCTGCGGCTCCCTGACTTGTGTGTCCGTTTCTCTCTCTAGGCCCCGGCTCTGTAGTTGGGTCTCCTTGATAACCGGTCTGACCCCACAGGGGCTGGCACAGAGTGGCCCTCGGAAGATGCTTGCTGAGTGAATGAACGAGTGAGTGAACGAATACATCAGGAACTGAGACCTGGCACCGGGACCCCGCATGTAGATTGGCACCCACCAGCACCCTCGGAAATTGCAGACAGCCTTGTCTCCATCCACGTGCGTGAGGCAGGAGAGACGGTGCAGAGCAGTATAAACAAGCGCAGGACTTGGTCCGGAGCTCCTGATCCTAGTTCAGTGAGTTGCTACCTGTGAGACTCCTGTAATCTCCAGGGCCTCCGTTTCTCATTGGGGACGATGACTGATATTAAGACCCCTTCTTCCCTCTTCTCCAGCAAACCGCCACTGCGTGCACCCTGTATTGGGCACCAGGACATGAAATGCAGACCATAACAGAGGGACTCCTGCCTTCTAGGAGCTTCCAGACAAGGGAGGGGTGTGGGTCACCAGGCAATTATGATAGTGTGAGGAGCCTACACTGAGAGGAGCTCAGGTGGGACAGCCTGCAGAAAGTCAGCCAGAAAAAGCTGGAACAAGCATCCCAGGAGAAGGGGCAGTGCCATCCCAGCGTGTGTGCAGAGCACCGGTGGTGCCATGCAGCTAGAGCCATGTCGGCCACGTTGTGAAGGACGCTGTAAGCCGAGCCTAGACATTTGTACTGCACACAAGCACAGCGGGCCGAGTGGTCGTCAGCTCAGCGGCTCAGTGGCTGTGGATGCACATGGAAAAGCTGGTGACTGCGACTGCTGTGACATTCTTTGGGCATCCCTAGGTCTGCTGTTGCTATGAAAGATGCTCCATGCCTCCTTCACATGTCGCTGAGAACTAGATAAGAGAGCTCTCCTTCAACGAACAAACGTGCTGAATGTTAGAGAAAAAACAGAGGAAAGAGTGTAAGTGCAAGAGGCAGAGGGTAACACTCGGAAAACACGAGAAAGGGTTTTGAATTCTGAGGTGTTTGGGTGCTGGGGGGCCTTGCTGGGGGCTGGACTGGTGCTTGCAGGAGGTGGAAGGGGCCTGCGGCAGAGGTGGGGACCGGAGAGGACACTGCTCACGTGAGCGAGGACAGAGAGCTTGGCCTGGGCCTGGGGCACACGGCATTAGAAGGGAAAGAGACCAGGAAGGGGACCCGGATGGGGAGGTGGTGGCTCTGCCTGGTTCAGGTGATGGCGGCTCAGATGGTCCAGGATTGAGGGGGAGATGGGAGAGGAGCTAGGTTTTGAGCATCCACTGTGTGTCAGGCCCTGAGGCAGGGACGTTCGCATGCTCTGCAGCTCACAGGACACAGGTCTCTCCTTGAGCACTCGCTGTGAGGGTAAGCCCACCAGGGCAGTGCCAGTGTCTGTCTTGTGTCTCTGTATCCCTGGGACCTAGAGCTTATTGGGTGCTCCACAACGATTTTAAATGATCAACTTTCTTTTCTTTTCGTCTCCCCTCCTTCCCTTCCTGTTTCTTTTTCTCCTTTCCTTCCTTTCTTCCTCCCTTGTTCCAAGGCAAGGTGAGAAATCTCATTTAATCCTTTCAATAGCCCAAAGTTAGATTAAGGTGTTGGGAGCTTATCTTGAAAACAGTGAGGAGAGTTATACCAGGTCCAGTTGGCAGTGGATTTTACAATGAAGGAACTAAGGCTCAGAAGCATTAAGTTACTTTCCTGAGGTCACACAGCTAAAAGGTGGTGGGGCTGAGCTCTGACCTGTTATCTCTGAGTCCATAACATGCTTCCTCCCTAAGTGAGGGAACTCAGACGTCCCCAAAGGTGGACAAAGCTGGACCAGTATTTCTGCAGCTGTGCAATGCCTGGCAAACGACTTCTCCCCCGAGGGTTTCTGTGTCCTGGTCTGTAAGGATCAGGCTGAAACGTAAGTGGAGAGCAAGCAGGCCAGGCCAGGCTCCAGCCCGCTCAGGCCAGACCCCCATAAGCCCCCGTGGGCGAGATGATCTTAAGATGAATCCACACGGGCTGTGCTCTGTCTGCTGTCTACCCATCCTGGGTAAATTGGAACCCATGTCATAAGAGATGACTGATAAGAAAACCTTTCCACCGCTACTTCCTGGTTTTCAAACTTCTAAGAAGATGGTTGTTCACGCGAATAATTGGCTCAACGTTTATGCTGAGAGCATTTCTTGTCCATCATCCTATGCTGTTCTGACCTGTCTCCTTCAAGGCCACATATTTTATTGAGATATTGCTTGGCCCTCACCATGGTGCCGGGGCCTAGAGAAGAGGAGGCTGGGTGGGGGTGAGGGAGATGCCCAGGTGGAGCCCTAGGTTTCTGTGTGGTGGGAGCCTCCAGCCAGTTCTCCAGGTGCTGAGGGAGCCAGGAAGGAGAAGGCATGACTAAGTCTTGCTGTTCCCTCTTTTCCTGTCCTGGGCTGACCGTGGCCACAGTGAGGGGGAGGAGGGGAAATGAGCTGCCAGAGGGGCTGGGCAGCCTCCCCAGGAGGAGGGCAAGAGCGAGGAATTTCCTGGGTGGCAGCATTGCCCCTCTCTGTGTCCCAAGCAAGTCTAAAGGACCCACGGTTACATTTGGCTGAGGGACCACACAGCTTTATCTCCTTTCTCTCCCGAGACTCCACTAAAAACAATAAAGGAATAAAAAAGTATGAATCTGCAAGGACAGAGAGAATAGGAGAGCCACACCAGTGAGTTGGTGGATTCAAGTGCTTCAAGTACTTTTGGGGGGCAGCAAGCAGCTGGCAGCACAGACGGGAACGGATGGGGCCGAGCAGCCGTTAGCTGGCGTCCTAGCTCCTTGGTGAAAGTGTGTTCTCAGAGGCGGCCACACGTGCAGGTCAGAGGACCAGACGCCTGGAGCATCCAGCATCCCCTCTCTGCAGGGAATCTCAGTGTGACCTTGGCCGAGGCGGTCTCCTCTTCTGAGACTCCTTTTCTTCTCATCTGTAAGATGAGAAGAATTTACCAGATATGCAGTTCTTGTCTCCTGGTGCCTGAGTTACCTGGAGTTTTTCTCCCTAACATAGATCAGCATGTATGCTTTGATTCTGATTCTGAAATGGGCCAAGACATAGGCATTTTTTCAAAAGCTCTCCTGGGAAACTTTAAGAGCCACTGCTGTGGATGGTCTTCCAGGACCCTTTCAACTCTGATGTGCCAGGACTCCCACCCAGGCGTGAGGTTGGAGAATACACTGAACCGAGAGATACAAGACCGTCACGTGGGAGACCCAGGCACAGGGGGGCTGAATGTCTACCTGCTGGGGATAGCCGAGGCGTCTTTGTAGAGACGACGCCACTTGAAATGGGTGGAAAGCTCACAGAGGGAGACAGTGAGGAAGGCTCTGCAGATGGAGGTCCCAGTGGGAGCAAAATCCCGGAGTTAGGAAAGTATGAGGCATGTTCAGGGAATTACAAATATCCCAACATGCAGGAATCCATGGAGAGACAACATGAGGAACCGTGAATGTCCAGGCGAGCAGATTGTACGTCATCCAATTGACAACGGGAGGCCATGCAGGGCTTTGACCTAGAGCGTGCACGGTCCAAGGTGACCAGCTTAGCCAACCCCCATGGGTATATAAGACACACGGCCTCATCATTTTAATACACAGATTCGGTCCCGCTCCTTTTCCTTGAGCACCTACTACGTGCTACTTATTCCAAGCACTGCACACAATGTCTTCATGACCTGGCCGCTCTGGAGCTGTACAATCACCTCTCTTTCCAGCCATTTCCTCATTCCTGTGGCTCTCCTTACACCCCACACCCCAGTGCACTCTGACAACTCTGAATGAACGTGCTCCTTCCTGCCTCGCTGTCCTTATGCAAGCCCCTCCCTCTGTGGTGTGCACCTTTCCACTTCAGCCCTTCTGGAGAGACTCTGCTTGAAGAGCATTCCCCCGGGAGGCACTCTGACGCCTGTGGGCAGCTCCCACCCTCCTCTGTGACCTCCATATGGCGCGTCTACTGTGGTCCTTCATGGAGTGGCTCTTACTTATTTATCTGCGAGTCGAAGGGCAGTGCCTCAAGGTCAGGCACTGCATCTCACTGGGCTTTCCTGGGGCTGACTGAGGACCTGGAACAATGCAAGCTGTTGAAAAGTGTGGAGCAATTGAAAAAATAGAAATGGCAAATTTCTGGGCCAGGCACTTGACAGAGCAGATCATGCTTGACAGAGCAGATCATTTGACATGGGACACACTGTTTCCATCTTCTGTGACTTGGGCAAGTTGATGCAATTGCTCATTTGCAGAGCTGGGATTCAAGCACAGGTGTCTCTCAGTCCTAGTCCAGGACTCATCTGCTCCGCCACGTTCCGGGGACAGTAGCTCCATCCCTGGATGGAAAGACGTGGGGTCAGAGAAGCCACAAACAGGCCACTTCCTCTCACTCACCTTTCTCCACTTCCCACTCAGTCGGGACGGCTCCCACTCATTTGCTCGAGATCCTTATCTGCTCCTGCACTTGGGCAAGTTTCCTCATACCTCGCACACCCCCCGGGAGAGGTGGGGAAAGGAGTTTTCCACGCGGTCACTGAGTAACCATCTTTTCTCCCTGTGACTTCCCCGCCTCTGCACCAGGGCCTGGGAAACCCCACCTAGATCATCTCATAAAAGCTCTGGGCACCGCAGGATGGGCCAGGGGAGAGCTCCTAGCTGCACCAGACACATCGAGACCACTCCAGGAAGGCCCGAGCCAGACTGCCCAAGATGAAGTTCATCGCTGTGGCCCTGGTGTGCCTGCTGCTGGCTGGGGTGTGGCTGCAGGATGCGGACAGCAAAAGCAGTGAGTGTGGCTGGAGTCACTTCTCTTCCCCTGGGGGAGGGCAGCAAGGAGGCAGGTGCTCTGGGGTGGGGGCAGGGCTTACCCGGAACTCCCTGCCTCCATCTCCCCTCTTCCAGGAAGGATTCTTCCTGAAGAGGACTGGAGGGTTTGGATGGTGGGGGCCAGGGACCAGTAGGAGAATCATGAGTCCTTGGCGAACAGACAGCTGAGCCACTAGCTTCAACACAAGGAGGCCCTGGCTCATCCAGACTCTGGGGACTGCTGGAGGGGAGCGGGGAGGTTATTTAGACTAAGTGGGAGCCCCGGGGTCCTCAGGAGGGACTTGGTTTTGCCTCCACAGTGTGACAGGCAATGGGTAGTGTCTGAAGTCAGGACCCCGGGCTGTCTAAAAAGTCTCATTTTACAGATAGGAAGTCTGGGGCCCAGGGGAGGGCTCACCCTGATCAAGGTCACACAGCTGGTTTGTGGGGAGCTGGGATCTGAACTCCAGTGTCCTGAATCTTTGCCTAAATACAAAGCTGGGCGGCCAATAAGACACAGCTGCACCAGGGCCCTATGGATGTGGTCCCAAAGGCTGGGTCTGTCTTGGAGGGTGCTTTTTTTTCTTTTTTTTTTAAATCATCCTGGATGAGAACAAGAAAGTTCAGGTTGAGAAACGGATGCAAACTATTTTTGCGCTTCTCTTCTAGTGCACGTGTCGTCCTCCAATTGCTGCTTTACATTTATGAAGAAAAAGATTTCCCAGGAGAAAATACGGTGTTACAGAAACACCAGCTCCACCTGCCCCTACGGTGATCGTCTCATGTAAGTGCTTGTCCCTTGTCCCCTCTTAGATCTGGCTCCCTCTCGAGAACGGAGAGCGGCCCAGCTGGAATTAGAACAGTAGATGGCGATGTTCCACCAGATGAAGGTTTCTAAACGCGGACAGCGAGGCCGCCAAAACCCGTGTGCAGAGCCGAGCGTGGGCGCTAGGGGGAGCTCCGCACCTTCTAGCAGGCACCCAGACAGCTGCGCCTGTGCTCCTGCAGTAGCTTGAGTTTCTTGAGCTCCAAGGTGCCAAGTACTATATCTTAATATTTTATATTCAGAGGCAGGAATTACTTAAAAGCTCCAGGCAGGGGCCAGCCCGGTAGCGCAGCGGTTAAGTTTGCACGTTCAGCTTCTTGGCAGCCCAGGGTTCGTCTGTTCGGATCCCGGGTGTGGACATGGCACCGCTTGGCAAAAGCCATGCTGTGGGAGGCGTCCCACATAGAAAGTAGAGGAAGATGAGCATGATGTTAGCTCAGGGCCAGGCTTCCTCAGCAAAGAGAGGAGGACTGGCAGTAGTTAGCTCAGGGCTAATCTTCCTCAAAAAAAAAAAAAAGCTCCAGGTGTTACTGCAAAGTGGAAAGAGGGAGGGGGCCATAATCAGTTCCTGCCTCTGGATTTGCCAACCTATAGTCTTGGCGACCTTGGGCAGGTAACTGTTCTGCACTTCATAATCTGGATTCTCCTTTGCACTCCTTGTCTGGGAAGTGGAGTAAATATGACAGCTGTGTCACAGGGTCATCATGAGGCTTGGCTGAGGTAGCTACGCTTGCCACTCGGTGTCTATAAGTCACTTTCATGTATATTACCTCGGCTAACACTCTTGGGGCACATATTTACATTGTGATGAAAACTGGGGTTCCGGGAGGTAGAGAGATGTCCCCAAGTTCACTCAGATAGTAAAAGGCAGAATTGGTCTATAGTTTGGACAATAACTAAGTTTAGGAGGCGGGCGGATCAGAAAAGAAACACACACACACACAGTAAGTCCAGAGCAATGACTGAGGGTCCCAGATGGACATAGGCACATGAAAAGAGGGAGCAGGGGGGCCCTCGGAGATCTTCTAGGAGGGGCATTTTCCATGCTGGCTAATCCTCACAAAGTCTTCAGCCCCCAGCCCTGCTTGATACACCGAATGGGAATCTCCTGGAAATGGGTCCAGGAAACTCAATTTAATAGGCTCCCCCTGAAGCTTGGGTCTTCCTCCTGGCGTGCAAGCTGCAGGTCTTCTGCAAGGACTTTGTATACAGACTCAGAGCGACTCGGGGGCACCCAGCAGCAAGGAGGGGGAGAGGGGACTTGTGTGTGGTGCCCAGGGGATGGCCTGGGTGACTCACCCCCTCTTTTGTTCTCTGCCCACAGACTCCAGCTGAGGGGAGGCAGACAGAGCTGTGCCTTGAAGACAGACCGATGGGTTCAGGAGTATTTAAAAAGCATGAAAACCTGCCTGCTATAGGAAGTATGAGCGGCCTCCTTTCCATCCTGGACTCAGAGACCACGTGGCTTCCCCCGTCCTCCCATCCCCAGCCCTACACGGGTCCCTCTGCCCCACCTTTGTCGGGTCATGGAGAGTCTGCTGGGTCCTGATAAGCTATGTTGTTGCACTTTACATATTTAAATTCTGGAATCTTCAACTCCTGCCCCTCGGTGCCTCTTGGACCCCACAGGGATTGCAGGGCACAAATTTGATTAGATTGAGGGGCTGGGGGCTGGAGCCAGGGGGTTGAAAGGTGGGGGAGAGGAGAAGACCCGTTGGATCTGGTGCTGGGGAGCTGACTGCTTGTCAATAGGAGCCAATAAATGACTCATGCCTCTCTGCTTTGTCTTTGTCCTGGGGGTCAGCGTTGACTTGGGGTTGTGGTGTAAATGCTCTGCTTCCAGTTTTGGCAGTGGGACAAGGCTGGGACCCAGGGATGGGTCCACATTTGGGTGCAGGATGTTCTCCCTCCCTGCCCAGCCCAGAGGGTTCAGGGGCTGACGTTATCCAAGAGTCACAGCTGCCCTAGCTGGAGGGGATCTTGTGAGGTCAACTGCCTGTCACACAATGCTAGCCTCATTTTATAGAGCAGGTAACTGAGGGCTGGGGAGGGCCACGGACAGGCCTGAGGATACAGAGCAAGTCAGGGTCAGGTCTGGTGTGAGAGCCCAGAGCTCTGCCTCCGGGGCTGGAACGGGTTGCCAAGTGACTGCCCGGCACAGCATGGCACAGGCACCCTCTCTCCACCAGACAGACCCTGCAGCGTGGGGTAGCAGGGCATTCTTCTCGGGGAGGGTCCTGGGGAGTGTGCAGGCATGGGTGGATGCAGTCTGATGGAGATGCCAACACAGCTCGTCCACAGGAGGGAGGCAGTCTCCAGAAGGGCAGGGGAACCCTGGGTGGACACAGAGAAAGAAGAAGCCCTGTCCCTTTAAAAGGGGCCATCACAAGCTCCAGTTTGTGTAATGTGTGATTCTTGGGAGAATAGCAAGGGAGGGCAGTGACTTCTGGGTCTCGGCATCGGCACCCCTTTAAAGGCCAGCTTGTTGGCTTTAGGAGAAGGTCTCATATGCTCTGTCTCAAGACCTCCATCTTTCCCCAGCCTTCGACGTGTCACAATCTGTCCTGTTCTTCTTCAATTGGATCCTCCTTCCACCCCCAGCACCGCCCTGCTCGTCCCTTCCCTCTTGCTTGCACCACGGCCGTAGGCGGCCCTCAGTTCTCCCTTGTCAACTCTGTCCTGCCCACGGCCACAGGCTGCTCTTCCCGGCATCTCCTGCCCTCCCAGGGGCTCCAAAGCCTTCGGTACCCCGCTCCCGCCTTCAGAGCTCGCTCCAAACTCCCCACCTCGATATCCCAATTCCTCTAGGACCACACTTCAACCTTCCTTTCTAGACATCTCTACCTTTTCCATTCTGGGACCCAGACTCTCACCATAGGAGGACATACCCTCCCCACTCCCTTTCTCCCCTTTTCCATTCTGTATCTTCTCTAGAAGAATCTTGCTGCGACCATGCTACACCATCCTCCAAGGTCTGCCAAGTCCCATCTTCTCTGTCAAGTCCAGTGCTAACGAGGACTGGGTCATCTGGTTTTCCCCTGGGCTTCAGGTGCAGTTAATGTCTGTATTACTCCAAGGTGGAGGGCTGCTCAGAGTGGAGAGGCACAGGGGCAAGGAGATCTGTTAGAAGCTGATGCTTGGGACTGGAGCCATTGTTCTAGAATATTCTAGGAGGATGAGCAGGCCCTCCCTGTCATCAGATGAGCCCAGGCTAGCCGCAGCCAGGGCCTCCGTGACATCCACATTCCTCTAGTGCCTCTGCCATCCACCTGCACCTTAGAGGCCCCCTCCTGGTTAAGAGTTACCCCCAAAGAAAACACCACAGTTAGAGATTTTAAACAAAATCTATTTTCCGCAGAAAGTCAGCAGTCCCACAGTTCCATTCATCTTTCCACTGTAACATATTTAGCAATATCTCGCGCTCCCAGGTCCTCGCCCCCCTGCATGGTAGCTGCCCTTCGTCTCCGTGATTCTCGCAGACACAACCCTCAAGGAGTTAGGCCGGAGGGAGACCCCCTGCCCGCAGCTTACGTGAGAAAGATCCAACAGGCTCAAGGCTTTGCTTGACCAAAAAGATCACCAAGCTTCAAAATAATCCCCAAACCAGCAACAATTCAAATAATATTAAATATTACTCAAGACGTAGAACATTTTGTATCACAAAACGGAATGCATCCTATCTGAAAATTACAGTCAAATTAGTCCAGCGTGTGGATGGGAAGGCTGGAGGAGAATAAATAGTCGTTTCTCATCATCTGGCTTGGTCTTGGTGTGGCTGGGGGAGGTCAAGTCTTCTGGGTGGGAGATTTTTGAGCCAGGTATTTCATGTAATTCTGGACCCACTTCTCCTTGGGGTCGGCACAGACGTCCTTGGCCAGTTTGGTTCTGAAGCTGTGGATGAAGGAGCGTTGGCACAGTTAGATGAAACACTTGAGGGTTTTATCCAAGGGATAACTCATTGGACTCTAAAACCTGCTTGGCCCACCTGCCACGGGTGAGGCAGCCGCCCTGGGACTGGAGGAGGGAGGGGTGTGGAAAGAAGAGGCCTCTGGTGGTAGTCACTGTTCTTGTCTCCCCAGGAGACGTTGGCCTGGCATCCGGCAGAGCAACCGCAAGGGTGCCAGCCGGCGCCCATTCAGGGAGCAGGGAGTGGGCTGTTGCTGGCTTTCTTGGGATGTTACATCGTTACATCAATGTAACGATGGGAGGATTTGAATTGCATAGTCTGGTTAGATCTTATCTCCTGAGTATATGATCCCAAGTTAGTCTGATGTCTGTCTTCTGGGGAGAGCTTTGGACCTGGTGGAGGCGGAGAGTGGAGTGGGGTGAGGTGAGGTGGGGGGTGAGGTGAGGGTGTTTCTACCCACATGACGGCTTCCTGGGGGCACTGGCTGCCGGTGATTCGATAGCTCCTCAGCCTCTGCAAGGGCATCTTCTTACTGTTAAACTTGAAGCAGCAAGCGGACAGGGCACTGAGGGCATCTAGATAGAAAGTCAAAAAGAGAAAGCCTTTCAGGAGGGGCTAGGTTTTTCTCAGCTTGAACGCAGCGGGACGCGTCTGTAGGGGAAGAGAAGCAAAGAGGTAGACGTGATCTTATCCGCTCCAGGTCCAGTGCTCTGGCGCTAGGCCCAGAGATGGAGTGGGACCTGGAACATGTGGTTCAAGATTTCGAAGACGGTTCTCTCTGCTGCACGGTGGGGATGAGTCATTGCTGACCGGGGGAGGCCAATGTGACAGGTCCTGGATATGACCCACCATTTGCAGAGATTGGGAAGATCAGCCAGGGTCCAAAAGGCCTCAGTTTTGGAGTGGACAGCTGAGGTTTTATTCGGGCTCTGCCATGGCCTGGAGGTGGGGGAGGGGAGGCCTCCTCCTGTTCCAGCCTAGGCTTCTGCTTTCTGTCTTTGAAATTACATGTTAAAGTGAAGCTCTGAGGAGCCTTGCTGCTAGGATAGGCTAGGAAGTGAGACACTTCGGCTCAGAGCTTCCTGGAAGGAGAGAGAAACAGAGGGAGAGAAAGAGAAGGAGGGCGGGAGAGAGATGGAACTTGCCTGGCTGAGCCAGCCCCTGGGGGCTGAAGGTGGCCGCGGTGAGCAGCAGGCACAGGAGGGCTGTGGAGACCTTCATGCTGGAGGGCGAGGACGGGAGCTTCGGCCTGAGAGTTGTTGGTTTCTGGGCTGGTCTCAGCTTCTCTGCAGCTCTGCAGCTCTGCCTGCCTTTTATAGGAAGCAGGGAGGGTGGGGGCTCCCGGAGGGATCTTTGCCTGGGAAGGGTCATGGTCAAGTTAGGATGAAGGGGGGTCCCGAATCTGCTGAGCTGGAGGCTGGGCTGCCAAAGCGCTTTCCAAGAAATGTAAGACGGAAGCTGTAGGCTGCACCCGGTGGCACTGTTTCCGTCCAGCAGCCCAGGCCGTGCCAAGAGAGCACAGATGTGCTGGCACTCATCACAGGAAGTGTTCCATGGCCTGGCTTTCTCCAAGATGAAAAGGAGGCAGTGAAAAAAAACCTCTTAGCCATTCAGTCCTGATGAGGGACATACCGTTACCGTCATGCCCATTTACAGAAGACACTGAGGGACCAAGAGATTAATGACAATAACTTAAAGTCTCATGGGAAGTGAGCGATGACCCAGGAAGATAAAGCTAGACTATTTACATATAATCACCAAGGCAGTTTCAGACTTTCATTTAGGTGCAGAAGTCTTTTTCTCAGCCAAGTTTCATGTGGAAGTCCCATACGTGAAGCAAACCAAAGCCAGCTGCTGGTGACAGGAGCCCCTCACATCACATATTGTTGCCCCTTTCGGCCGCTCAGGCTCAGAGGGATATGGTTTGAAAACCACTGATTGGTCCAGGTCCCTTGTTTTCAGGAAGGACCTTTGGGTTTCCAGAGCTGTCGATGGGAGAGGGTTGAGGAGTGGAGCAAAGCAGTGGGCTCTTTGCTCCTGTGCCTGGCTCCCTCCTGCAAGGGGTGTGTGCCTGAGCTAGAGCTAGGAAGTGCCACCAGGGGCATGGGGGGAAGGAGGGGACAGCTTGGACTCTGAGGGAAAACCTGGCAAGGCCCTTTGCCTGAATGTTGCCGTTCCCCACGCTCCCTCCTGGCTCCCAGACTTTACTTACTTTTTGCACCTGCCTGGAATACTCTCAACTTTTCATTCTTGTGAGTGTTTCCACTCTAGCAAAACAAGCCCAGGGAGAGCAAAAGAAAGGAAATAAAGAGCTAAGATTAGCGAAATAGAAAAGAATGTATCCCGGAAAGGGTTGAGGGAGCCCGAAGCTGGTTCTTTTTGACGAGCCTATCACATAGCTAAAGCCGTCCCAAGACTGACCAGGACGAAGGGCACGAATAGTCAACAGCAGGAATAGAAGAAGCGGACGTCACCACCAAGCCTGCGGATGCTGAAGAAAATAAGAACCACATGCTAACAAATTTGATTTAGATGAAACGGTTGACTTTCTAAAGAACATAACTTACCAGATTGCAAGAAAAAATGAAAAAAAAAAGTAATTCTAAAACTATTTAAAGAATGGAATTAGTAATTGAAAATCTTGCCACAAATCATCCTCTGGGCCCTGAAGGCTTCAGTAGCTAGTTCCTCCAACCATTTCAAGAAATGTAACTCCAGTCTTACACAATCTCTTCCAGAGAATATCAAGAGTGTGTACACTGATCAACTCACTTCATGAATCTTAGGACTTTCATACAAAAAAAGTTGTCAAGAACATGTGAGAAAAGAAGATCGCAACCTTGCTTCTCCAGACACACATTCTGTTCCTTTCCGTCCTCTTCTCTGGCCCGGGAAGCTCAGCTATGAGGCTCGCATCAATGGGACCGCAGATCTTCTGGCTTCGGGCTGGGGTTGGACACAGGGGAGCCCCACAGCGAGCTGGAGGGAGGGAGGAGAGCTCCAGTGAAGTGCTGGCCCCTCTGTTGTCTCCCCTGTGTCTCAGTCTCGATGTAGCCCTCAACCAATGGCTTCACTTCTCTCCATGACTCTCTCCATCCAGGTTTGGGGACCCATGCTGTGTCCTTTTCCCTTCGGGTCTAGGGGTGGTCACCACATTGTGATTAGCCTCCGAATACTGAAGCAGCCCTGTGGTTTCTCCACACCCAGCCCACATCTTAGTAAAGATAGTAAAGATCTTAGTAAAGATCTTTATTAAACTCTCCTCAGGTCATTCAAATTTGTGTCCTCTGTTTCTTTCTGGGACCCTGACTGGCATAGGTTTGGGTACCAGAAATAGACCTTCCAAATGGGATTTTGGAACTAGGTTGCTGATATATTTTAGGAGCACAGTGATGGCGTCTGTTGGCAGCATGATTACTTAAACGATCACCAGTAGTATGGCAGGCTGTGTTTTACCAAGCCCTCTAGGCGATTCTGATGTGCACTAAAGTCTGAGAACCATGGAATTACAGCCTACCCACGGCCAGCTCTCATCTGGAGTGAATAGCCCGCAGAGAACCCTTCAGGATGCTGCCCTCCTCTCATGACCTCGTCAAAGCATCTCTTGATGCCTCGATAAAGGAGACGTGCCCCAGCCTTCCCAGGGAGGGCACCTAGGAGACGGCTGAGCAGCTTACACATAACGGATCCACTTCAATGGATCCACTTCAACATATCCACGCCTCTGAGCCTTTGGACTCTGTCTTAACATTCCAGGGAAGTTCCAGCACTTCAACTTCACTGACCGCAGGCTACTTTTTAAGTCTAGACTCCAATTAGCCAACCTAGCTAAATATTAACCTCACTCCCATTGTGCTAACACATTAAGTCCTGAATTCTGGGCCATTCCCGTGCCAATGAGTTGACTGATTGAATCTTGTGTTATTCTCCTCTTAGAATCGGTTTCCATACATGCCCCTCAAACTTTTCTCCAAATCGTGTGGACAAGGGGACATTCAAACCCTGCCATCTGTAAGGAGTCTGTCTGTCCTTCCCTCTGCTCCAGGACCTATCATCTTATAGAAGAGTAGGTTTAGAAGCCTGAGGTCTGGAATCAGCCAGACATGGGGTCAAGTCCTGTATCCGCCATTTACTGGTTGTGTGGTTTGGAGCAAATTGCTTACCTCTCTTAGCCTCTAAGAGGAACTGATTTCTAATTATTACCTCACTGTGATGTTATGAGAATCTTGTGAGTTATGCATGGAAGGTGCTCAGCATAGTGCTAACACTTTCCATTTCTAATAAGCCCCAGATGCGGCTGATGCTGCTGGTCTGGGGACCATGGTGGGAGAACCATGGCTGTAATGAAGCTGGATTTGGATCTCAGTAGGAGGAATGGGATCCAGGGGTGGCAAAGGCCTGACAGTGGTGCTTATGAAGCAGCAGAGACAAGGTGGGCACAATCACCCCAACAAGCCCCAGGCCTGGAGTGGTAATCAGAGTGTTTTGACGAACGCTACAGGATCCATGGGACCCCGTGACATGAAATAGATGAGATGCTTACTAAGGCACTGTTGGGCTTTACGCAGCAAATTCTAGGTTTCATGGGAAGAAATCTAATACAAGCCTTTGTAGAAGAGATTCATGGCCTCTTACCTGGTCATCAGAGTTAACCCAGTTCATAGACTTTGAGCCCCTTATGGGTGGAGGGGCCGGGTCTCTTTCAGGAAGAGCCCTGTAATGCCGGGTTGCCAGATGAAATACAGGACATTTAGTTAAATTTGAATTTCAGATAAACAGTGAGTAATTTTTTGGTATAAAAATGCCCTTGGCTAAACTTGGAAACCCATGGGTCTGTAATATAAATCTTCCCCAAGCCTTCCCCTGGGGAGCCTGCTGTCCTATTCCGGGGTCTCTCTGCACGGGGGAAAGAAATGCTGACACCCTCTGGGATGATTTGATGATGGCTCTAAATGGTTGGCATTCTCGGGAGAACTGAAAATCCCCCCCGCCTACCGATCGGAGTGGGAATTTAAGGAGGCCCTATACCAGTTGCTCAGTTATCTCCAGAGCAGAAAGGTCAGTTAGCTCTTTTCCAGCTCAATGATCTTTACGCATAGAAGTCTCTAGAACTATAGAATCCTGTGATTTTAGAATCGCGATTTTGCTGTAGAGCCTTGCTGTAGAGTCTTTGCATGCAAGTGTCCTGCAATGTGCGTCCCACAGCCCTGGACAGTCTTAGCGCCCGACCAACGAAGATCCTAACGTAGTAGGGCTGGCTTCACTATGCCATGTGGTGGTTTTCAGAGGTGTGTTTACCTGCTGAAGTCTCCTCTCAAGGAATAACTTATGGGGGAGCCCGGACACACATCATATTAGAGCTACAGCTGCTCAGGAAAGCAGAGCTGGGACACCGTCTGTTTATATTTCTCCCTGCCCATCTCATTTCACTCTTTAAGGCTCTAAGGAATGTTGAGACGGTGCAGCCTTTCCAGTTTACAGAACAGATGTCTGACTGCTAGAGAGCCTGATAAAAAGGGGAGTGAGCCAGCACCAAACAGCCTTCTCTGCCCCTAAGCCTGGGTCTCTCCAGAGAAAGGCAAGCCCTTTATGGAGAACACTGCCATTACCATGCCGGAGGAAAGCCGTCCATCCACCAGCCACGTCAACGTTGCCAGGCCATTGCCTTCTTCCTTCACACCACCTTCTCTGCTATCTCTGCATGTGCTTATAATATCTCATCCACCGTCTCATCACCATCTCATCATCCATCTCCTCCACCTGCAACATCCTTCTTTTCTTCTGGCCCAAACAAGAATCATTTGAGGCCTGGCTTAAATTGTGTTTCATCCACGAGGGCGTCCCAGCCCACACAGATTTCACAGGGGACCAAAACACGCTCCGAAAGGGACGGTTGATGACCTTCCAGAGCAAGCCCTACTACTTCTGGTCCAGCACATGGAGTCATCTTTCTTGGCATTCTCTGGACCAGCATACAGCCAAACATGAATACTTACCCATGATCCCAGGAGCCTAAGAGGCCACAAGGGGGCTCCTCTGTGGAAGATTATCATAGAATCTATCTTCCAAACCAGACAGGCGTCTATGAGGGTTGAACCGGGCAAGCTGGGGTGTGCAGTCCCCCTACCCAGTGGAGTGTTGGCATCTTACCAGATGTTCTGTTCCCGATTCAGGTGCTTACAGTTTCTAGTTTCTGCCATCCTTTTGTTGTGGGAAACTCCCAGGATGAATGCCTGAGGCTGCCCCTTCCCACCACTAAAAAGAAAATGCAGGCAGGAAAAACCTTGGATTCGTCACATGCTGGCGCTGTGAGCCAAGAAGCGAAAGTTTTTCTGATGAGGTAGCAATTTTGTGGAAATATTTTTAAAAATATCTGCTGACTTGGATTACTTGGAAAATATTTCTTAAAAAGCATAAAAATATGATAAAGCACTTGCACACTCAGCTTTAAGACACAATCACAGGAAAAAGTTTTTTGTTCCTTGTTTTCTTTCCATGTGAAAATTTTAGGAATCTTACTATGTATAGGTTAGTCTCAGATTTGTTAGCTCATGTTACACCAAAAACCTTGTCAAAAGTCATTGTGTGGCCTTCAATACCTTAATTTCTTAATGACTGGATAGTTATCTGTTATATGCCATCATTTATCTAGACCATACTCTGTTTTGGGCATTTTTGTCTAGTTTACTGCTCTCTAAGTACTGCTGCGAAGCATATAGTAAATCTTTATCAGCATCACTTTTACGTCATAGACATGGAAGCTGGGTTGCTGGATCAATAGTATAAACAGTTTCAGGCTATTCAAACATATTTTCAAATTTATTTTAACGTCTTTACATATTATACATAAATAAAATTCACAAACCCTACCAGTATTACTTGATTACTTTTTCATCTATGTATACAACATGGAACCACCACTTACATCAAGACTAACGTTTTCATCATCCCCAAAAGTTCTTTTCTGTCTTTCCCAGTCAGCATTCCGTCTCCTAGACATCACCACTATTTTGAATTCTGTCACCACTGACGGCCTATTGTTGAAATTCATATAAATGGAATCGTGTGGTATGCATTCTTTTGCGTCTGAAGTCTTGTACTTAATGGAATGCTTTTTTAAAAAGCAAATCAGTAGTTTGTCTTTTTTATTGCTAAGTAATATTTCATCATATAAATATACCACAGTGTGTTTCTCCATTCTTCCGTTGTTAGACATTGGGGTTGCTTCCAGTTTGGGGCTATTAGGAATAGAGTTGCTACGAATTCCTGTTCAAACCTTTCTGTGTTCACGTAGACTCATTTGTCTTAGATATTTACTTAGAAGTGGAATTTTTGAGTCATAGAATAGCATATATTTACGTTCATTAGGAACTGCCAAACAGCAGGTTCCAAACTTCCCAGCAGCAATGTATCAGAGCTTCAGTGTGCTACAGTCCCACCAACACTCGCTGTTATTAACCTTTTCCAAGTCAGTGAGCATATAATATCAATAACTTAAATAAGATGATATATACTTAAGACATTTGTTTAATGTCTTGAACAAAGTTCATCGTGATTTGAAATATGACGACATAACCCCAGAGTTCAGCTGGGTGACAGTCATGGAAAACAAATAGATTGTGCCTTGTGCTGTGGCCTGGTTAGTTTGGGGTGAGTCTTCAACCCTTTGGAATTTGGGATTTGTGGTCCAGGCACTTCGTGGAACCCTGGACTCAGATCTCCATAGCCAACTTGGCCTTGAGGCTGCGGAAGAGAAGGTGAGAATTGGATGGGGTCTTCTGTGGCTCGGAGGTGCTCCTCCTACCAGCCGACACTTAGCTGTCCTGCTGCTCCCAGGGTTTGGGTGTGCTGCCTTGGACTGGCTTACAGGTACTCACCATAGGCTGGGCTCCTGGCTGGCTTGACAATTTTTATCCCAGGCGCTTTGCTTCTCCATCCTACCCTAGCTGACAGACATGGCCAAGTTTCTAAGAGACATGGCCCCTAGAGCTGGAGGGAGCTTGTGAGGTCGTCTGCCAGACCCCCTGGTTTCTTGTCTGTGACACAGTACTACCTCCACTTTTGTGCGGGGCATCTTAATGCCAGTGAGAGAAATTGACTTGCCCTAAGGGACATAGAAAGTTGGGGTCAGTTCTGGGATCAGAAGCCAAGTGTCCTACCTTGCCACGTTTCCAAGTGTGCTGGAATTGTGGCATCTCTCCCCACGATTGCCAACAATACGCCCTGCTGAGCTGGGTCCGCAGGACAGTGATCTTCTTTGGCTTAGTGAGGGTCTGGTCTTTGTGCTCAGTATGGTGGGCTTCCTGTCTGAAAAAGGAGCCAGCCATGCTCACCAAGTCCAAGGGAATCTTGACCTTAAGAGACTATTAAGAAAAGGATGCCTCACGCTTTCAAACGGGTGCTTGCAAGTGCTTGGGATGAGGTCGGGGGTATGATGATGGAGATGAATTCATTCTGGGTCTCAAGAGCGCCAGCCCTCTAAATAGTTGCTTTGTGAGATTCTAAGAGAAAGAGCTATGTCCTGGGTCAATTATCCTCCTCCTTCTACAACATTTAACACTCTGTCTGTCGTTCTTCCTGACTTCACCCCTACTGCTGTCTACTGCTGTCTGCTGCATCTTCCCCGCTCTCGGGCCCTCCCGCCCACACTCCAGCCTGTACTCAGATACCGGGTTATTCTTGCTGATGCATGCCTCCGAGTGTGGTTTCCTTCTTCCTATTTTAAAACTTATAGTGCATCCCTGTTACCTGCTGACTTCTCAATCTGAAATTCAAGAGCCCCTACAATCTGGCTCCAGCCTTTTGTTCTGAAACTTCAAACTCCTCTGTTTTTCCAGAGCCCAGCTGGATGGGCTTCCTTCCTCTGGCTCACTCCCCTCCTCTCCTTCCTTACCAGCTCTGAAGAACCCTTTCCATTTCCCATCGCATCCCATCCCCCAAGACCAGCCTGCTGAAGCCTTGTCTTCATTGAAAAGTTGTAAGTGGACCTCTAGGTTATAGACATCTACTTTCCTTTTAGATTTGGTTTCACTCCTGGGATATTACTCTGGGTCTGAGAATTAATTAGATGGAGAAAAACCTCAGATTATGGAGAAAAGTTTGAAGACTGTTGCAAGAGAGACTAGGCAAAGATAGGTGTGGTGACTAAAAAAATAGGAATCAAGACCTTATCTAACAGGGCAGGTAATGATGGAGACTGGAGCCAAAGGGTTGCAACAGCCTGGTCTGGTCCTTCCAGATTCTCCCTGATCCTCAGTTGAGTCCAAAAGACGTCTTTGAGGATGCCCCATACCCCAAATTGCACCCACTGCTACCATTTTCTCCCTCCCAGCTAAATGTTACCCCATGAAAAATGAGACCAAATAGTTTAAAATTATATATATTTTTTCTTTGAAAATTCCATAGTCATCTAATAACATTAATTTCAACAACACCACTCCATAGCACGCATTTGACTTCAGGAGCACCGATTTCCTAAGAATGTGCAAGTGTTTTGCTCCGATGATCCATGGGAGGACCTCACAACGCTACAGGGAGGCAGGAAGGAGAACGACGCCATCTTGCCATGAGCTTCACTGAGCTCTCAGAAAAGAAGGCACGTCTCCAAATTTTGCATTGTGCGTTCGCGAGGATTCGTGGCAGACAAAGTCAAAACATCAATAACTTAAATATAAATATTATTTAAGAAATATTATGCTTTAAATTATTAACCAAAGTGTCTCTTTTTAAATAATAAAATAATATGACTCTGCGTCTAAGGAAGGCTGGGGGAAAATAAATAAGATTTTCCTCAGGCTCTGACTGTCTCTCAGGCCAGGTGTGAAGGTTCAAGGCTTCGGGGTTTGGGATCTTTGGTCCAGGTGCTTCATGGTATCCTGGACCCACTTCTGCTTGGGGTCAGCACAGATCTCCTTGTCCACTTTGGTCTTGAAGCTGTGGGGGAAAGAAGGCACAGTTAGATGGAGCACCTTGAGGATTTTGCCCCGCGATATGGCCCATTGGCAGCTAAACGTGATCAGCCCTTGCTCCCCGGGTGAGGGGCCTGGATTGGGACAGGAGGAAGGGAAGGATGGGAGGAAGAGGCCTCAAAAGGAAGCTCTGCTCTTGCCATCCCAGGGGAAGGCCTCCAGGCTCCTGGGTGAAGGAAACTGGAGGATGTGACCAAGCTCCTAGAAGGGATGCCTTCTAGAAGCGAGTGAGTATGGATTCCTTCTTGCAGCTCAATTTCTCTTGGAGCAAAGGGCCTTTTGGATTAGATGGCATATTGATCTGACTCATTTGGACATGAATCCTGACTCTTTCCCTCCTATAGAACTCAGACAGAACTTTTAGCTGACGGTGCCGGGGCATGGCGCACTCACATCACAGCTTCCTGGGGACACTGGCTGCTGGTGATTCTTGTGTAGCTCTCCAGCCTCTGGATGGGGACCTTTTTCTTGACCACACCAAAGCAGCAGGTGACTGGGATGGAAACTGCATCTGAAAAACATTTTGCAAAGAATGAGACAAGTTAGGATGCATCGTAAATTTGCATTGGCAAGGGAAGGAGGAGAAGGTGGGAGAAGACAAAGTAAATATACAAGTTCTACCTATGACCCACCCCTCCCAAGTTCAGTGCCTTAGCCCAGGTCCCACAGATAAACTATTACTCATGAGTCAGTTTTCTCTGTTGAACTGTGGGGCACCTTACTGTTGACTGGGTAAGAAGAGAGCTTGTGTAACAAGACTAATCCTTGTAGTGTCATTGGGAGGGTCCACTAACTCAAAACTTCAGACGCTGGGAAAATAAGCTCTAAGGACTTCCTTCCTAGCTATCTGTCCCCATGGGCTTTAGAGCCAACACACATCACCTGCTGAGATGCCTCTGGGTCCTTATCCACCTTACACAGCCACTGTTCTGGAAGCTACACTGAACCATAATCCAAAATTTGAAACCTCAAGCAATAGTTTCTTCCTTTCCACTACTCCCACTAGTGTCTCTTTCCAGAGCTGGTGTCAGGAAAGGTCATGGGGACTGGCCTCAGCGGCCTGGACATCTAGTTGTGGTTCTGCCTCTGACTAGCTGTGACACGATGGCTCTTCTTATTTCCCCTGTTGACTCCACTTTCTCCGTCTTTATAATGTAGGCTACGCTGCAAGCATGGGATGACTCATGCTGAGCTGTTAGGACCTGCGGTAGTTAAATTTTTAAGCCTCAGGAAGAGAGAGGTCTTACCTGGCTGAGCCAGCACGTGGGTGCTGAAGGCGGCCACTGTGAGCAGCAGGCACAGGAGGGCTGCAGAGACCTTCATGCTGGAGGGTGAGGATGAGAACTTCAGCCTGAGAGTTGTTGGCTTCTGGTTGGTCTCAGCCTCTCTGCTTCTCTGGCTCCCCTGGCCACTCTGCCTGCCTTTTATAGGAGCAGAGAGCGTGGGCCGGGTCGTGAGCAAGGAAGGATTAAGGGAGACCCTGAATGTGCTGAGTAGGCACCAGACCCTGAGGGTGATTTCCAAACAATGAGAGAAGGAAGCTGTGAAGTTTCTATCTTTGGTTAGACTCTGTGGAGCAGAAGTGGAAGGGTATGCGGCTGTACCCAGCAAAGTGTAGGAAGTGACCTCATTGGACTATTAAGAGCCGTGATTTCTTTGAAATGGAATGGATCTGCTGGAAAGGAAGAATGGAAGCTGAGGTCATGGGGAAATGAAGAGAATTAAGGAGCCGACCTTCCCCAGGGCTCAGGAGGTCTGGGATGGGCCCCCAGTCTTTGCCTGTACTCTCTCTCAGACTCAGGGCCCCGCCATCCTAAACGAGTCAGGCTCCTGTAGGTGCCCACACAGGTAGCTGGATAGAAGCTTGGCGGGATGACAGAATCTAGGAAGCTTCAAATCCTAATGCCCTGGAATCTTATGTGGTGGAGCATAAGAACTGGACAGCACATGCTGATCTTGTAGGGTGGTGTTTCCCAAATATTTTATTTAGACACTAAAGTTTCTTTCCAAGCAAAATCATATGGAGAAGCCCAATATTTCATGCAGATTCAGGTAGAATGGGTTTGTTTGAAAAAGCCTTCTCAATTCCCTTCGTTCATTGACAATGGGTCAGGGGGTGGGGACACAAAGGGAAGGAACTAGGTTCTCAATCCACCGACCTTGTCTACTCCCCTCCAATTGTGTATCTACCATTACAGTATCATATAGAAGCTTTACTGCCCTAAACATCTCCTGTGTTCCTCCTATTCATTCTTTCCTCTCTCCCTGGCAAATCTCTGGCTACCCCTGATCTTTTTATCTCTCTGTAGGTTCTATAAAACCTACAGAGGTTTTAGATATAAAAAATATATATTTTATATACAAAACTCTGTAAAAAGAAGTTTTACAAAAAATCATATAGTTTTTTCAGGCTGGCTTCTTTCATTAAGGGATATGCATCTAAGTTTCCTCCATGTCTTTTCATGGTTTGATAGCTCATTTCTTTTTTCTTTTTTTGAGGAAGACTAGCCCTGAGCTAACTACTGTCAGTCCTCTTTTTGCTGAGGAAGGCTGGCCCTGAGCTGACATCCGTGCCCATCTTCCTCTACTTTATATGTGGGACGCCTGTCACAGCATGGCGTGCGAAGCTCATTTCTTTTCATTGCTGAATAATATTCCACTCTATGTATGTACCACAGTTTATCTATTTTTCTATTGAGGGACGTCTTGGTTACTTCCACTTTTTGGCAATTATGCATAAGCTGCTATAAACATTCGTTTGCAGGCTTTTGTGAGGATGTAAATTTTCAACTCATTTGGGTAAACATCTAGGAGCGTGACTGCTGGATCACATGGTAAGACTAAGTTTAGCTTTGTAAGAAGCAGCAAAATGGTCTCCCAAAGTGTCTGGACCATTTTGCATCCCCACCAACAACGAATGAGAGCTCTTGTCACTCCACATCCCACCCAGCATTTGGGGTTGTCAGTGTTCGGATTTATTATCCTTTTAATGTCCATGGGATCAGTAGTGATGACTCAATTTTATTTCTGTTACTAGTAATTTTCGTCTGCTCTCTTTTTTTCTTGGTTATTCTAGCCAGAGGTTTATCAATTTTATAACTGTTTTCAAAGAATCAGCTTTCAGTTTTTCAAAGAATCAGCTTTTCATCGATTTTCTCTATTCTTTTCCTATTTTCAATTTTATTAATTTCTGCTCTAGTTTTTATCAATTTTTTCTCCTGCTTGCTTTAGGTTAATGTTGCTCTCCTTTTTCTAGTTTGCTAAGGGGAGCTTAGATGATTAATTTTAGATCTTACTTCTTTTCGAATATGTGCATTTAATGTTATAAATTTCCCTCGAAGTATAGCTTATGCTGCATCACACAAATTTTGATAAATTGTATATTTATTTTTGTTTAATTAAAAATATTTTTAAATTTCTCTTGAGATTTCTCCTTTGACCCTAGTGTTGTTTAGAAACATATTGTTTAATCTCCAAATATTTGGGGATTTTCCAGATATCTGTTATTGATTTCTAGTGTAATTCCATTGTGGTCTGAGAGTAGACATTGCATAAATTCTTTTATCTTAAAAATTTTAAGCTGTTTTATGACCCAGAATGTGGTCTATCTTGGTAAATATTCCATATGATCTTGAGGAGAATTTGTGTTTTGTTTTTATTAGGTGGAGTAGTCTATACAAGTCAATTAGATCCAGATGATTGGTGGTGTGTATATTCTTATGGATTTTCCTGTTGGCTCTGTCCGTTACTGATAGAATCTTCAACTATAATAGTGACTTGGGTATCTTTCATTAATTTTGGAAAATTCTCAGCCATTATTGCTTCAGATATTTCTTCTCCTCTTTTCTCTGTTTCTTAATCCCAATGGTATTCCCATTACATGCATGTTAGACCTTTTGCAATTGTCCCACCGTTCTTGAATATTCTGCTCCATTTTTTTCCTTTCCATTTTCCCTTTGTGTTTCAGTTTGGGAAATTTCTAATGATGCTGATTCTTCCCTTGGCCATGTCCACACTAACAGCAAGCTCATCTAAGGCATTGTTGATTTTCTGTTACAGTGTCTTTGATTTCTAGCATTTCCTTGTTTTTTATTAGAGTCTCTATCTCTTTGCCTACCTTATGCATCTGTTCTTGCACCTCATCCACTTTTTCCTTTAGCGCCCTTAGAATGTTAGTCATAGTTATTTTAAATCCTTGGTATGATGATTTCAAAATCTTTGTTATATCTTAATCTGGTTCTGTTGCTTACTTTTTACTCTCAGACCATGTCTTTTCCTGCCTTTTAGGATGAGTCACACATTTTTGTTGAAAGCCAGCCACGATCTTTGGGGTAATAGGAACTGAGATAAACAGGGGTGAGTGTGAGGGTTTGTTTTTGTGGCTAAAAGTCAGGCTGTGTTTACTGTTGGCTATAGTTGTAGCCATCAGTTTCCTCTAGTGTCTTGACTTGGCTCCCCATTGTCTTTGGGTTTCTCTAGAAACTCCTTCTTAAATAAAGTCTGGGCCTTGCCATTCTTTCAGCTGTCATGATACTGGAACCCTCTTGATGTGGTAGTAAGATGTTGTGTGAGGGGAAGCGTTCTATATTCCTGTGATTAAGTCTCAGTTTTTAGTGGACCTATGCCCCTGGACTGTGGCCTTTATAAGTGCACTGCAGCCCTTTCTTCACTTTCAGGAAGGCTGGAGAGGGTAGGAGCTGGGTGTTTCACCTTCGTCTATGTGGGTTAGGCTCTGGTAAAGTAGTTTGCCTTGAAGGCAGATGGAGAACATAATGCTCTGGGCATTTTCCAAAATGGCTACTTTTCCTCTTTGTGTATTTCAAAATGGTTACTTTTCCCTCCCCCTGCTGGAAGCAAAGGGACTATTTCTCTGATCTTCACTATGAAAACGTGGTGGAGATCCTGGAACTAAAACTCATGAAAGTGTGGTGTCCCCTTAAGACTGGGCTCCCAAGGGGGTTAGCTCTCAAGCTAGTCCCCACTCAGCCTCCGTCATTTTCTCAATTATGCTTTAAGTTTTTCTAAAACTTCCTGGTTCCAGCAGCTTCTGCTTCTGGTAAGCTGTGGTTCTCGGTGTTCCTCTCTGTCTCCAGTTTTGGGGCAGCAGTATACCGTGACCTCAAATCTTTGAAGGATGTAGGAAGAGTTGTTGATTTTCAGTTTGTTTAGTTTTCTTCTTTTCTTTCTTCTTCTTCTTCTTTTTTTTTTTTTTTTTGAGGACAACCGTGATGACTTCCAAGCTCTTTATGTGTCAGAAGTAACCAGAAATTGTTGAGCACCTTTTCGTATGCTTACTTTCCATCTGCATATCTTCTTAGGTGAGGCATCTGTTCAGATCTTTTGCCCCTTGTTTTCCATTTTGCTGATAGTTTCCTTTGCTGAGCAAAAGCTTTTTAGTTTGATGTAGTCTCGCTTGTTTATTTTTGCTTTTGTTGCCTTTGCTTTGGTGTCAAATCTTTTGCCAATTTTTAAAATTGTGTTGTTTGCTGTTTTACTATTGAGTTTCAGAGTTTTTTGTATATTTTGCATGCAAGTCCTTTATCAGATATATGCATTACAAATATTTCCTCCCAGTCCATGGCTTGTTTTCTTAACAGTATTTTTTACAGAGCAGAAGTTTTTAACTGTAATAAAATTCAATTTATGAATTTTTTCTTTCATAGATCTTGTTTTTGGTGTTATATCTAAAATCTCATCATCAAAACCAAGGTTGCATACTGCCTTTTGATGAACATTTCTAGGCTTTCTACAAGTCATTAAATATTCTTCAATAATCTTGAATGTTAAAGACCCCATAGGTGTCCATTTGTAAATGCCCCATAATTAATGTAAGCATTTCTCTATAGTTGGGAATTACACAATTTCCATTTTTTCACAATCATAAACAATACTTCTGAGGAAACTGATGTAGCATCATCATTAATGCCTCCTTTCAGTTCCATAGCTAAGGGATTAATAAATCAAAATGCGTGGCTATCATTGAGAATCTTTGTCAAATTATAGAATTAGCACATTGCTGGAAATTTTTCCTCTTCACTAAAATATGAGTTTATTATTCTTGAAAGTATTTGACCATTGCTTAGGCGAAGATATTTATCTTGTTAAAAGTTAAAATTAACCTGTAGGATAGTGGTTTCCTTTGTGGTAGTGACAGCATGAGGGAGCTTTAGAGAGGAAGTCCTGTTCTGTATCTTAAAGTGGTACTTAAATAGTTTTCTACTTATGTAAACTTCATGAGATGTTCCACTTAACTATATTGAAATTATACTTCCATATAAAGTAAATAAAAAGAAAAGAGCACAGCTTTATTTTGCTTCCTCTCAATTGATGTTTTTTAATGTGTGTTAAGTGCTTTTCCCCCTTGTGATTAATGCGTTCAGATTTTTATGTCAGATAGCCTTTTATTTTTCTTATGGATTCAGAAGAGAGTTTTGAACATTTGCTTCATGCATTTTCTCTTATTGCAAATACTGTGTAAACTCGTAACAGTAAAGAACTTGCAGAACATGTGTGTCACCAGGATTTCTTCTGGCCAGAAGTGAACTTGAGCTCTTCCCAGGAAGGCAGCTTTTTACCAATTTGGGGACAGTCCCTCTGCTGGGGGAACCATGTAGCACTGTGTCCCATGGGAGTGCATCGGCTTAGAGGTTAAGTTTGCGTATATTTTTCATTCAAGAATAAAGCCACTGTTTTACAGATTACCTTCAAGACATGGTTAATTTCTCCTCCAAGGTGCCCTCATATGGAAAGTACATCTATGAGCAGATGACAGAAATAGTAGCGAAAATCATAGTTATGGAGAATCAACAAGGGTTAGTCAAATGAGGAGAATTAAGTGTCTAGCAACTTGATTTAGCCAATATCTAGCCAATAACTTGCTCAATGTGACCATGAGCAGATCTTCTTGAGTCTGAGATTCATTGTCCTTGTCTATAAAATATGGGGTTCTGAAAAGCCCGGGGATGACAAATAGTTTTCGATCTTGTATTAGCTTGATGGATTGATGGTGGATGACTACACAGATTTATTGAAAAAAGCCAAAACCAAAAACCCAGTGAGGCCTTACCTTGGGTTATTGAATGTAATGCTATGATTGATTGGCGATGTCTTTCATGGGTACAGCAACAGGAAATGGCACTGTGGATGTAACGCTGCTATTCTTGGATTAAATAATGCTTAAACTTTTCTCCAACTTGATTTATCTGTGATTGTCTGCAAAGGATCCAATTAGAGACCAGAGAGGCTAGAATGTAGGAACTGGCAGACAAGTGTTCTTAGCTGTCAACTCTAGGAGAAGCAGAAAAGCACGATGGCTACCAGGAATTGGACGCTAGGATACTAGTAACACAGTTAAGATCTATGCCAGAGAAGGCACAAATTATCTAACTTTTTTATACTTCAAATTCCTTACCTAGTTTTTATTTTTCTTACATGCAAATGAGGTTTACTGTGAGTATTAAATTTTCTGACACTGAAAACTTGCTTTGAAGAATGAGTAGCATATGGCAAGTGATCAATAAGCTAACTGTTATCAATAGCCAAATAAGGTGGGTGTAGCGTCTAGAAGATGCTAGGAAGGGACCCAGAGTGTGGTTCTTGGTCTCTCATACAAGTTTTCCCTAAAATTGCTTCCCAAGAAAGATATGTGGTGGGGATAGACCTTCAGAAATGTCTGTTGTAGATGAAGACAGATAGAGTCTCCCAGAAGCAGAGGAGATGTAAGGTCCTTGGATCCTGCCAGGAACCAGAAGCGTGGAATGTCGTGGGACCTCAGAGCGGATGGGGGTCAGATCTCACTGCTGATGTGGCAAAGGGCACCAGGGTCCTATTTCTACAGGGAACTCATAGATTTCAGTTGGTAAAAGTCACTTTGATTGTGCAATTTCCCTCTTTTGTTTTGTTTCTAAACTGAATTCCAGAAATCCTAACATAAGAACTTAAAATGAAACTTTAGGCCACACGAGTTCAGCAGCTTCTCTGTCTGGCAGCCTGGCTGTGTTTTTCGAGAAAGTGGTTATGCTGCCTTTTCTCCTCGGTGTCTTCCCAGAGAGCATTGCCTAAAGCAGTTTTGACAATTCGCCTACACCTTAGTGGCTGGCGAAGGGGGCCCTGAGATCAGAAATGACTTTTTGTGGATAGAGGGCAGGAAATGGGTACCCTGCTGTGGAAATAGATCTAGATTCTTACATGGTTCTCAAAGAATGTGATTAGATGGGAGAGCATCTTGGAAATCAGGATTTCTGCTTTCATTTTTCAGCTCTGTCCCAAGTGTCCTCAGTGGTCACAAATTATAGAATGAGTTGAAAGAGATGTTTGCATTTAATGTATTCAACCCTTTCCCTTCACAGATGAGAGGAAGAATTCCAGAGGTGAAAGGATTTGTCATAGGTTGTACAGCTCCTCCAGGACAAGCCAGCACTGGTGAGCGGGCGTGTCAGAACAAAAGCCATCGTGCAGTTCCCCGTCAGAAGATGAGAACCAGGCGGAAAAGTACAGTGAGGTGTCCAGATCCCCAGAGACTAGCCAATGCACTGGTCCCAGATCCACCTGCGATATCAAGATGCCCTGGGCCAGTATTAATAATATAGAAGGGATGCTTTAACCCGCTCCAGCCTACGGACTCAGAATCTTTGGAGATGATGCCTCAAATTCTCTGTTTTTGAAGTGTTCCCGGTAACTTTTAATTTGGGAGCCATTTACCTAGTTCAAAGCCCTCATTTACAGATATGTAGACTGAGGCACAGGGTGCGAAAATGATTTGCCCAAAGTCACTGTGACAATTTAGTAAAGAACCAAAACCAGAACTCGGAGATAGGGTCACCTCGCCTGATAATGCTTGGGCCTCCTTGTTTGGTCCCTGGTACGGGAGGGTCTTCATCCTGATGGAGGCCCCAGGATCTCCAGGGTTTGTCAGTAAGCTCATGTTGCAGGGATAAGTGGTTGTGGGCTCAGCTGGAATGTAAACGCTTTCAAGGAGGCTTATTTGCTATGTCCTGGCACAAGGAGTGTGGACAGATGCTGTTTGGGCTTGAGTACACATGGCTTATCCCATTAGGCCCTTGTGTCATCACTTTCCATGCAATGCCTAATATTTACTCAGCACAGAAGGCCTTCTGAGACCCAATAAACTATCTAATAATGTCTAGTCTTGTCCTTTTCCACTCCATGGAATCAATAGGAATTTTAGGATAAGCCCCGGAAAGGTGTTTGGGGCTAAGGGTTGGGTGTGAGGAGGTCAGGTGGGGGGGCTGTTGGACTTAACGTGAGGGCCAGTCCATGCTGTTATGGGAACTAGGACGTTGTTGTGATGGCTGCAAACTGTTCAGTTGCTCCTGGGGCTTGAAGGGGTGCCACTGGGACGTGGATGGAAGTTTCCTGGCCTGCTCTGCTGGTTAAGTGGGGAGCATTTGCCACGGCCCCGGGTTCCTGGCTGGCTCGGTAGTGTGGATTTCAGGCACTCTCTCCCCCTATTCTGTCTCCGCTGGTGACCAAGGCGACATGGTCCGAGAGACGTGGCTTCAAGAATGAGAGGTGAAATGGGGTTTATCTATGGGATTCTCACATTTCCTAAATGCACACATTATCTCAGCTTTATTGATGGAGCAGCCAAAGAACAGGATGAAGTCTTGATATGTCCTAGTTGTCACAAAACAGAGCACCCAGGTCTCTGGCTGTCCAGGCCAGGCTCTTCCCAGCACCCCTGGTTTCAAGTGTAATGCATGGAACAGTGTGGTACAGAATGGCACAGCATAACATGGGTTGCCTCTCATCCAGCTTCTGATAGTTTACTCACTAGTAACTGAGTGGAGGGTTCTAGATCTGCTCTAGTCTTTCCTCACTTAGGCTGTTGGAGTCTTTATCATTGAGAATATCCCCAGTCATTGTGACAGGTCAAAGAGACATGGAGAGTCTTGTACTAGCTCTTAAAGGCCTCTGCCTGGAGTGACACGTGTCACTTCTGCTTACGTTTTATTGATCAAAGTAGGTTATACAACTTGTGCATCTTCAAGATGACGTGGAAGTGCAACCCTACTGTGCACACAAGAACTAGAAATATAGGTGGATATCTCTAGGCACCACCACACACTCCCTGTTATCCATATCAGGTTAGTAGCTGTTAAGTGTTGTAAAGAAGTGACCGTGCCATGTGTCATTCCTGGGTTACACAATCTCTAATACTTCACAGTCAAAATACAGATCTTTGTCCACTTACCATGGGGTTGCATCCTGCTCAACCCATCCTATGTTGAAAATATCCTAAGTCGAAAATGCGTTTGATACGCCTAACCTACCGGACGTCACAGCTTAGCCTCGCCTGCCTTGAACGTGCTCAGAACACTTACATCAGCCTCCAGTTGGGCAAAATCCTCTAACACCAAACCTACTTGATGGTACAGTGTTGACTGTCTCCTGTAATTTATTGAATACTGTACAGAAAGTGAGGACCAGAGCAGTCCGATGGGTGCAGAATGGTTGTAAGCGGATCCCTCGTTTACCCTCGTGATTGACGGGCTGCCTGGAGCCTCGGCCGCTGCCGCCGCCCCGCATCACGAGAGAGGATCGTGCCACGAGTCACTAACCTGGGAAAAGATCAAAATTCAAAATTCGAAGTATAGTTTCTACCGAGTGTGTACGGCTTTCGCACCATCGTAAAGTAGAAAAGTTGTAACTTGAACCATCTTAAGTCTGGGACTGTCTGTGGTCCACTCTTTTTTAAAAAACATTTTTTATTTTAACTTGAGGCAGAGTGGTGAGTCTAAATGGTTTCATAGTATTGAGTGCATGCCACAGCATTCTATCTTTGATATCTGTATCAAATATGTTGCTTTATTCTTGTCCCTCCACCCCAACTGAGTCCATCTAAATGTCAGAGAAATGTCCCAGTGACTGCCCATCAGGCTATCCACGTCAACTCCGTAGAAGTGGGAAACTATTATAAAGCCCTTAATGGACACAGGTGCTAATTGGTCCCTAGAGTGAGATTTTTATTTGATTATTGATGAAGACTACAAATAAGCTTATGAAGGCTCAGATCATCTAGGTTAGTACCTATCAGGCACTGTGAAGGAGTCATTGTACTATTAAATGTTCCACATAGCATACAAAATAGTCTTTGTTTTGTTTATATCAGTGTTTTTTAAACATGGAGACCAAGAAGTCAATCTGATTTAATAATGCCCATTCTACTCTATAATGTTCTGAACCAAACATGTTTTATTATCTTTACATCAAAAATAATAACTGGTGCTCTTCTACGTTTTTAAAGATAAGAATGGATAACGTCAAGTCAACTGTAGACAGTTCAGGTTAGTATAATAAACATTAATACAGTCTATCACATGGGCGAGTTGAAAAATGTACAACATCTCTCTCAAGGCATCCGCTAACACAGGTGCTTAGCAATGAGCAGCGGCAGCACTGCCCACAAAGCGGACCTCGAAACCCTCACCTGCAGCAGCAAGGACGGCCTTGTCCCCACCCTGGTGATCTCCAATAAGAAGTCGTTATTGTGGGGCCGGCCTTGTGGCTGAGTGGTTAAGTTCACGTGCTCCACTTCAGCAGCCCAGGGTTTTGCCAGTTCGGATCCTGGGCGTGGACCTAGCACCATACATCGAGCCACGCTGAGGCGGCGTCCCACATAGCAGAACTAGAAGGACCTGCAGCTGGAATATACAACTACATACTGGAAGGCTTTGGGGAGAAGAAAAAAAGAAGATTTGCAACAGATGTTAGCTCAGGTGCCAATTTTTGAGGAAAAACAAAAAAGGAATTGTTATTGCAATTTACAGCTTCCAACTATTCAATTTTAGCTTTGTGGTTTTTAATTCCCTTACTTTTCCCTTTCCAATCTCCGAGGTTGCTCTCATCACACAGAATCAGGAAAAGAGTCTTGTTTGCTTACCTGGGGCTGCTGCAGTTTGTGGGAATACCGTGCTTCTTTGAGTTGTTACCGAAAGTTTGGTCTCTGAACTTGCTGCCAATCCAAATAATGAGCACAGAGTCTGGAGTGGAAAGGAAAGGCTTTGTTTTCTTTGCCAGGCAGAGGAAGCTAAGCAACGGCTAGAGCCTTAAGAATTGCCAGCTCCATTAAGAAATGAGTCCAGGGTTTTAAGGGTTTGCCATTTGCAAGGAGGGGGAGATAAGGGAATTTTGCAGGTGGGTGTCCTCATCTGTCTGTCTCTGTGGTGGACTCTGGCGCCAGAAAGCTGAGGAGCTGGGCCTGGGAACCTTCAGTTTCTTGATATTCTCTGGACATTAGTTTTCCTGTAATAAAATTCAAGGACGTGCCATTAGTCACAACTTTAGTTTGAGCCCAGCATGAGGCCACCTGGGCTTCAACAGTTTGTAACTTCTATTTGGCTCCATAGCTCAGGGAGTCAGAGGTTAAAGAAACAAATATTTATGTATGAGTGTAAGTAAAGAAGCAGGGAATGACTAGGATGTATGCTTTTGGCTTTAACCCTATGTATGCAGGGTTCCATGGCGGGGAACCGACATCAGGGTTGGTAATAATTAAGAGCCTGTAACAGAGTCTGCTCTCAAAAGTCTAGTCTACTTCGTTTTCACTTGTCTGAAACATGGTGCGGATCTGTAACATTGCTAAGAGTGACTTCTGAAATGTTTCCGGCATTTTCCCCAACTCAGAATGGGACACCTGAAGGACTTTTATGATTTTAAATGTTTGCATGCTCTTTGTAGAAAGCATAAAAAATATGCAGAAATGCCTAAAGGAAAGAATAAAATTATCTGCATTTAGGGTTACCAATTTGTCCCAATTTTGCCCGGGATTTCTTGGTTTTAGGTAAACGTCCATTGTCCCAGGAAACCCATCAGCCCTGGGCAAATCAGGACGGTTGGTCACCCTGTCCATGTTTTAAATACTAAGATGGACTCTGGCTGACATTTTTGTCTATTTTGTCGCTTTTTACTCTCTTCTCTTCTGTGTGTGCACACAAACGTATACATATATATGTGTCCATATGCGTTTCTGTATCTCTATTGTGCACATCTATACACTTACTTATATGCATACACGTGTATATTTGCATAACACACATTCATATATAGAAGTATTTACATACACACATAAGCTGGGCATAATGCACATACGATATTTACAGCTTTTTTTCACTGAACATTGGTCATGCACTCTTCCAAGTCATTAGATATTCTTCAACTGCTTGAATTTTAAAGGCTTTTTACAGGCGTATACATATGTACGTGCCTTTGTTTATTTCTGTAGCTGTGGAATTGATACGTTACAATGTATGAAATGTTGAAGTTTTAATACATCTCGCCATCTTGCTTTCTAGAAAGTTTGACCCTGGATCTCAAGGTCTGTACCCTGATCACAGCTGCAAAGATCCTTTTGCCATGTAGGGTAACATAGTCACAGGTTCCAGGGGCGAGGGATGGACACTTTGGGGGGCCATTATTCTGCTTACCACAAATAATAAATGTTGTCCAGGGCTGGCCCTGTGGCACAGCGGTTAAGTGCGTATGTTCCACTTCGGCGGCCCGGGATTCGTCAGTTCGGATTCCAGGTGTGGACCTGGCACCGCTTGGCAAGCCATGCTGTGGTAGGTGTCCCACATATAAAGTGGAGGAAGATGGGCACGGATGTTAGCTCAGGGCCAGTCTTCCTCAGCAAAAAGAGGAGGATTGGCAGCAGATGTTAGCTCAGGGCTAATCTTCCTCAAAAGAAGAAAAAAAAAAGAGAGTAAAAAAAATGTGTGATGCTTTGTTAATAAAAATATTATCTCATATAGAGGTAAAACTAATCCTCTAGTGATAGGATTTCCACTAGAGGTTCCTTTTGGGGATATTAACTGGCAGGGGGCTTGAGGGAGGCTGCTGGGGTTGGGAAAAGTTCTGCATGAAGTGTACACATTTGTAAAACTGACAACTTTATTGGACTTTATTGTAGGAAAGGATTACCTCCATTAAAAAGTAAGTAAAAAGAAACCATCCAGTATCAGCTTGCTTATATATTTATTTCTTGGTCGGTATTTTTATGTGCATGTTCGTGGTGTATGTGTTTATCTTATAAATTATTTGATAGTTTCCTTAGCTTGGGGATTCACCTATTTTTCTTATTTATTTATAAGAGAATTTAACACTTCTACCTTGTATATATTCTATTTTTCGAAAACATGGTATCACCTCTTAACATTACAGAAGTTACAGAAGCTGAAACATACCCCTGACCTCAGGATTTCCTCTCTGAAGAAGAAGGAACTTAAATCCTTCCAGGACAGCAGCTTTCTTAAGCTTTTGGGACTGTCCCCACCAATTGCATCATGTCACCCTGAGCCACATAGTCTGGTGTGATTTAGGAACTAAGTTTGTGTGGGACCCCTAGTCCACGTGCAAGGCCAATGTTCCACTAAATAAGCTGAGGACATTTTTATTCCCCAGTGATGTGGCTTGATACAAAAGGTGCATCTGGGGGCCAGAAATAGAAATCGTAGTGAAAGCCCATCATGAGGACAATAAGTTGGTTAGTAGAGATGCAAGGGATTAGTGTCAAGCCGGCATAATCCTGGCTTGCCAGTTAAGCAGCTATGTGCTCTAACTAGATTCTGTTGGGTCCACCTGCCTCATCCATGAAATGTGGGGATGCTCAAGACCAGGGATGGCAAATAGGTTTCAGCGAAGAGTCAGCCCAAGACATTTGTTGGGAAGGGAGTGAGGCTGTATCTTTGGCCATGAGAACTCATGATGTGGTTCCTTACTGATTCCCTCCATGGCCCAGGATTAGGATGAGGCCAGGTCTGTGCTACGTTGGTTATCTCTGCCCCAGGAGACACCTTTGCTGCCCTCATCTTCTCCCATCTTCTTGAAAGAGGTTCAGTCTGGGACCCAGACACTCAGGACATTAGGAATTGGCTGGGAAGAGTTCTTTGCTTAGCTCTAGAAGGCAGGGTAGACATTAAGATAATGAAGTCTGGAGCCAGACTGCCAGGATTTGGATGCTAGATGCTTACTTCAGCTCTCTGTACCTCAGTTTCCCTCTCAGTAAAATGAGTGTGAATTAAACGAGTTGACACAGGAAAAGGGCATTGAACAGTGAGCTGTTAGCATGTGGTGAATAGTTAACAAGTTAGCTGTTACAGATTTTCATAATGAGGGGGATGCAGCGATCAAAGGATGCTACAAAGGGACCTGAGATGTGGACTATTAGACAGAAGTGTTCCCTTAGCTGTTCTCAAGTTTCTTGATGAAGACAAGACACGTGGTAGAAATGGCCCTTCAGGAAGGCCTGTACTGTAGGTGAGGAAATAAACAGAGTCTCCTGGAAACAGGGGGGAACGAGGTCCCCAGAGCCTCTTGTGAACCATAGGTGCAGAATGCCCTGGGCCCCCGAAGGAATGGGAGACAGATCCCAGGTGTGACGGACACCGGGAGGCACCACACCCAAGTTCTACAGGATTTCAAAGACTGCAGTCAGCAAATCCCTTTGATGTTGCAATTTCCCTTCTTTGGTTTTGTTTTGAATCTGGATTTGGGAAATTTTAGTGTGAAAAGCTAAAACGAAACTTAAGATGGCCCAAGTTCTGCAGCTATTCTGTCCCGCTGCCCGGCTGCAGTCCCCAGGGAGGTGGTCGTCCCGCCTTCTCTCTGTCCCCTCCTTCCTGGCAGTTAGCTAAAGTGTACACAACAACAGGCTTGGAATTTAGGAGCTGGCGGACGGCGAGAATTGTGGTCTAGATGTAAGTTAGTGGTGGACAGGGACAAGTTAGCCCTGGGAAAGAAGTGGGTCTCCTGCCATCGAAGCTGACCTCCGTCTTCTTAAGGCATTCCCCAGGAATGCAGCGGCGTCAGGTGTAAGGAGATTCTGGCACTCACAAGCCCTGCCTGTGTTTCACAGCTTTGTCTCAGATGTGTTCAGAGATCACAAGATCATAGAAACAGTGGTAAGAGACATTACAATAAAGAGGTGACGTGCCTTCCAGCAGGTGGCGCAGCTAGTGCGTGGCGAGCCAGGACTGCAGATGAGCAGTGCCCGTGAAAGTTGAAGCAGGTCATTACAAAGACGATCATGCAAGTTCAAGAAAGAAGGGGGAGAACCCAAAGGTGAGAGAGCAAAGAAACCTCAGAGAGCATCCGGTGCCCTTGTCCCAGAAGGGGCTGTGCCTCAGGTCCCCAGGGAAACTGCTTAAAAATCGGAAAGGGGCGTTTTTCCATAAGCCCATGGCCTGATTCAGGATCTTGGGATAAGGCCTGGCAATCTTTGTTTTCAGAAGTCTCCTTGGTGATTTTGATTCGTAGCCAATTTGGAAGCCATCGATCTAGAGCAAAAGCATGTTCGTAGATGGGTAAGCCGAGTGTCATGGAAGGAAGATTTGCACAAGCTCACCTGATAATTGAGTGTAGAGGTGCAACCTAAAGAAAAAGTGGAGGTTGCAATGCTCAATTATGTGTCAATCATCTGTGTTTGGTCCCTGATTCGTGCTGGGAGCTCTGCTCTATCAGAGGCCCTGATGTCTCCAGTGCTTTGAGTTTACAGACTTATGGATAGGAGCTGGAGGACAAATGCACTGAGGACTGCTTCGAAAGGAAGAGCTGTGACGTCACAAAGGGAGTGCAAGCGAATTCTATCACAGGCTGTGCACATGGAGTCTACGCCACCACTCTCTGCCCCTTACCCTTCCCAGCCTTCTGCCCAAGACTTACCGAGAGCCAGAGGATCTTCCGAGTATCCATACATGGGGTGACACCCTAGCCATTTGTATTCCAACCCACTGTGTGCTCCTACACTTGGTTGGAAGTTTAGGGGTTCCCCTTGATTGGTGTCTGGAGATGAGATCTTGGCAGCAGAAGAGGCGCACAGCACTACTGGACCCGGCATGAGGATGAGTGAAGTTGTCTGGCTGCTAATTGCTGCCAGGACCTTGGGTGCCTAGTCGGGGGCTTTCATAAAAACTCTGTGACTAAGCAGGCAACGGCTGAGCTGGGAGTGGGTTCGTAGGAACTCAACCCCCTGGCTGGCCCTGTGTGCATATTTGAAACACTCCCATTTCTTCCCCAGCCAGTGCACATGATGATATTTGCCAAGAGACACAGCTCCCGGAGCTGGGGGGACTTGTCATCTTCCAGCCTGTGACACAGGATTATCCCCATTTAACGGAGAGGGAAACTGAGGTGCCGGAGAGCTTGATATGCCTAAGTGCACAGAGAGTCAGTGCCACTTCTGTAATCAGCGTGAACCTCTCCTGCCTCCTGGGCCAGGACTTTTCCAGGACCCCATGCTTCGGAGTGCACTGCTGTCTGCAACAGCCATCTCTCCCCCTACAGCAGCGGGCATGAGTCCTGCTAGTTGGTCTCTATCCTCGGCAAGGAGGCTGGTTTCCCAACAAGTGGGTCCCCTTTGAGAAAGAAGAGTGGGTAAAGTTCATGTTCTGCAGTGGAATCTCAGGGGGCCATCCAGGAAGAAGAGACCCTGTCTCTTTAAATGCATGTGCCTAACCCTCTGTAATTGGGGTATAGAGGAGAGTGACAGAGAGAAGAAAATTTGGGTCTCAAGGTCGGCATGCCCCTAAATACCATCTTGTGGTATTTGGGGAGCAGTTTCTAGGACCCGAGTCACTGGCCTTCCTCATGACTGAATGTCTTGAGTAAGCGCCAGCGCATCCTGTTCTTCCTACAAGCTGCCTCTTCCCCTCCGCCCTCCCCACTACCTCTTGCTTGGATCATCGCAGAAACCCACTCTTGGGTCATCCTTTCCACAGGCCATCTTGCCCACAGCCACCAGCTTTCTCTTCCTCAAATCTACTTCTGATCATGGCACTTCCCCTCGCTACTGGTCAAACACCTTCATTGTCTCCCTGTCACCTTCAGAACTGAACCCAAACTGTCCGTCTTGTCATTCAAGATCCTCTAAAACACGACTCAAGCTTGCGTTCTACAATTTCTCTCCCATTCCTGGACCAAATTCCAGGCAAATCCTGCTTCTTGCCTACTCTTCTTCTGTCCATCCTGATCTAACTGGAGAACTCTCTCCTCTTATCTCAAACCATCCTTTAGGACAGATCCTGCTTATATCTCTTCTTCACTGAAAAGTGTCATCTGACTATGAAGTCTTGTCACCTAGTCTTCCTCTGAGGTCTCAGTCCACGTAGGATCAGCATTTCTCTGGGGCTGAGGACAGATGCATGGGAAGGACCCCAGGCAGAGAGAAATCCCAAAGTCTATTGCAATAGATTGGCTGGGAGAGTTTCACTGGGTGGAAGGGAGGGGATGGTGGGCAGGTGAGGAAACGAATGGCTGGGGGTACTGGACAGGCAACTGACATCCTTGGGTCCCAGTGAGCTGATGTTGGGCACCGGAACCCCAGTGCTGGAACGACCCCGTCTGTCTTGAACCTGCAAGGAGACAAGCCAAGTCAAAAGGCCATTTATTGGGAGCATGGCCCCCACTTCCTAAGACCACGGCAGTTTCTGGGTTTGTCTCAGTCTCTCTGCTCCTCTGGCTGCTCTGCCTGATTTTTACAGAGTTGTGATCCATTATTTTGCAGGAGGTAGAGTTAGGGGAAGGAAAGGAAAGCCTTTCCCTCGGTAGGTTCATGGTCAAGGAATGAGGAAACGAGATCTGAAATCTGCAGAGTAAGCACTGGGCCCCAGCGAGGTTTCCAGGAAGCGAGAAAGGGAAGCAGTGGGCTGAGACTGGGCATGCTGTCCATCCAGGGCCAAGACGAAGGGGGGTGAGCCAGGAAGGAGCAGTGCAGTCGTGTCCCGTCTAAGAACAGGAAACATTCTGAGTTGCATCCTCTTAGGGGCTCTTCCTCTTCACTGAAGAGCCTTTTATAGAAAAGGGGGGGAGACAGGTAATTGACCTCAAGAGAGATGAGCACATCCAAAGTTCCTCCTGTTTCGACCTTCTGGCAGCATCCCCCTGAGGGGCCCAACACTGTGGCTGGGATCCCAACCATACGCTTGCACCCTGCTAAACTCATTCGAACCCAAGATGGTATTCAATTAGAACTTTGGCTGAATGGAGGCCTCCAGGAATCCTACAGTTATAAAGCTCTTGGATCTCAGCATCAGAGGATGTCAAAGCTGGCTGATAGATAAGGAACTTAGAGTGCTGTGGTTTTCAAACCTCAGCTGAGCTGTCAAAGTCTTTCCTCAAATGAGATCATAGAGGGAATCCTAATCTATCAACCAGGGCAAGTGGAGTGGTCTGTGTGGTGCAGAAGCTGGAGAACTGGAGGCCCCTGCCTCTCACATCCTGGGCTACAGGAAATGGCCCAGTGTGAGACGCGCTGATCCAGTTAAACTCCCTGCCCTGGACACGCACATCAAGACTCCCTATTGGAGACAACGTAATAGACAATGTATGAGCACAGCCCACACATGGTTTCTAACGCTGCGGTTTAGCTCCCTCTAGTGGATGGTTGGGGCAGAGACGGTGAATTGTGTAGGGAAGGCATTGGAGAAAAACTGCCTAAAACGCTGACTTGAAAGCATTCCAGGGACATTTGTCCAGCTACCCCTGCACTCTGTGCTCATCCCTGCTTCTGACTAGGCTCCCTCGGCTCCAGCAGACAGTTCTCTTTGAAGATCTATGAATGACACACGGGCGTGGAGGAAGGCACAGAGGCCCTGCCCAGAGGAGACTGGACACCTCTTGTGGATGTCGGATCAGGAGGTCAAGGGCTATGACCTTCAAGTGATGCAGACTCTTCCCCTTAGGGACTTCCTTAAAGGGAAGGCCAGAGTGTCCCTGTCCTGGGACTGGGGAAAATGCCTACTTGTGTCCATGAGATAAAAGCCCCGTGCTTCCAAACTGAGAGACGTTGTAGTGGGGATGGTTTTCCAGGAATGTCTGTTATGTAAAAGGAACCACGAGGAATGCCAGATAGAGGGGAGCGGTCCCAGGTACCCTGGCAAGGATGGGATGTCTTAAGTGCTCTGGGCCACAGAGGAACGTGGCTGACGTGCTTCGAGGGATGACCGCCTCTGTGTGATGCCAGCCTCTGAGTGATGCCAGCGTCAGAGCCGGGCGAGGGTTCAGTGCGGTATGTTCATTTTGCGGTTTCCCTCTCCAGACTTCAGATTTATGCCACCTGCAGCGTTTCATGTGAAATGTTAACCCAAGCTTTCCGACCATGTAGGTTGGGCAACTGTTCCATCCCGCTCAGCTGCCTTCGGCAGGGAGGGGGTCCTCTCTGGCTTCTTTCTGTGTCCTCTCTTTCAGTGACTTCCCAGCCAGCCCTCATCTAAGGCAGATTCAAGTCACTTTCTCTGTTGCAGGTGTGTAGGAAGTCTGTGGTCAGGAATAACTCTGATGGGGGCAGGAAACGAGCCCCCTGTTGTGGAAACAGTTGTCCTGGCTTCCTACCTGGTCCCCAAGGAATAAGAATGATCAGGTGCAACCTGCGAATCCAGACTCTCAGCTTTGTTTTCTAAGTCAAACTCAGATTTCCTCCGAGACCACACAACTTGAGAAAGAATCGAATAGGACCTGAGAACTCGTTGTGCGCCGCTCTCCTTTCTCAGATAGAAAAACTGAAGCCCAAGGACACAAATGAAATCCTTAAGGCCACGCAGGGTATCAGAGGCCTTGATGTCCCGGTGCCCAGGTCCCTGGACCTGTCCCATGAACCTTCCCCTATATTGTGTTCTCATGCCCTGGGCCTCAGTTTCCCCTTCTGCAAAAGAGAACCAGATGGGATTTACTATCAGTTTCTTCTAAAGCTTCATGGAACTTCCTGGAAGAAACATTCCATGCTCATTGCAACTGACACACAGTAAGTACTGAATAAATAATGACGCAGGTTTGTTGCATGTGTTCTCCATGCCAGGGACGAAAGAGTTTCAGGGGTTATCTAATTTAATCCTCCTGATCAACAGTGGAGAGAAGTGCTTTCATGACGCTCATTATCGAGATGAAAGAACTGAGGCTTAGAGAAGCTGAATGCCTCCCTCAGACAGGTCAAAGCTCCTAGAAGCGAGAGCAGCCTCTCTGTGCGGACCTGACCTTTAACTGTGCTCAACACGCACCCCACACCGTGTCGGGGGCTTCGTTCACACGGTCCTCCACTGGCCGGCGTTCTTATCCCCACTTTACCAGTGAGAGTAAGTGATTTGCTGGGGAGCACACAGCCAGCCCAGAGCAAACCAGAGCCGGAGCCAGTCTAGGAGGTGGAATAGGGTCCGCTGGCCCCAGCCCCGCTCCACACACTGAACTCGAGTCTTTGCGAAGGATAACTTAGAATCTGTGCTTTTAGACATGTCCCTGGTGATTTTAATGCATAGCCCTTTAGAAGCCTTGTATCTATCCAGTTGGCGAATCCATTTTATGGTTGGGTAAACTAAAGCCTAGTGAGGAAATGTGGATTTCTATACAAGCTAGCTGCAGAACCAAGCCGGGGCTCAGGGCTCAGGCCCAGGCCCGCATCCTTGTAGCTGATGCCCTGTGCTCTGCCTAAACCCCATGCACCCATCAGGACCAAGGGAGTCATTTCTCCAGCTTTGGCCATGCTGGTGGCCAGCAGGTGTCCACTGAGTGCCCCTCTGGGAACTGCCCTTGGCTCTAGAGAGTCGTCTTCCTCCGGTCACACCTCCTTATGTGGGGACAGACCACATCCAGCGATGGGTGATACAGGCCTGGAAAGGCCTGTTCCCTTCTCCTAATTTGGGACAATTCTAAAGAGGCATCCCCGCTCCAGGGCACCCATAGGACTAGTCTGGGGGCATCCTGGGACGTGCCCTCCAAAGGGAGAGACTAATTGTTGCATCTCTTGCCTCCCACCACTAAAAACGAGGCCCTGTGCCTGGTCGTCTCCATACTCAGGGAGACTGGTCTGACCACGGGCACACAGGGCTGCCTGCTGTGACCGGGCGCTGGGCACGAGCGGGTTCTGCTGCAAGTCCACGTGTGGGGCAAGCGGTCTTGCAGCTTTGCCCCACACAATCAATAGGCCTGATGGTATTAGAGTTAACTGTGATGGGACAAGGAGCCCACTGTGCCCCGTAGAGTCTCTGGGTCAATTGGAGAATCACAACATAGACCCCTGGATTCCAGACCAAGACCATGTCACTTAAAAAGGAAAAATTATACCTTTTGAACAAAAGCTCCTGGAGCATTACTGGGCCCTTGTAGAGACAAAGAGCCTGGCCATAGGAATTCCAGTGACCCTGCGGCCAGAACTGCCCATCATGAGCTGGGTTCACTCAAACCCATCAAGTTCTAATGCCAGGGGGGCCCAGCAGCAATCCATGCATGGCTGAAGCAGTGCACTGGGACCGGGCACAAGCAGGACCAGAGGGCACAGTAAGTCACGTGAGCAGGTGACTCAGACGCACAAGTTGTCCACACCGTGGCCTCTCCCTCAGTTCACACCCACAGCTGTCTGAGAAGTCACTTAGGATCAGCTGATGAAGGAGGAAAAAGGCTGAGTTTGGTTCACAAATGGTTCAGGTTAGCACATGGATACAAGACAGGCCAGGTCAGGGGTGGCCTTGAAAGACAGAAGTGAGGGGGGATGGACACAATGGGCAGAACTTTGGGCAGTGTTTTTGGTCATCCATTTGTATAGAAACAGAGGTGGCCTGAGGTTAGAATACATGTCAGTCATAGATTGTGGTGAATGGCCTGGAAGGTTGGTAGGGGAAAGGTAGAAAATTTGGGGCAAAGGAGGTCTGGGAGAGAGGCAAGTAGATGGACCCATGGAACAGGGCACAGCATGTGAAGTCCTTTGTTTGCTGTTAATGTCCATCAGAGAATTTGGAGAACAAGAGAGGCACTGAATGACCAAGTAAACAGAACGATGTGGCCAGTCAACACCGGCCAGCTCCTGACATCGGTACCATGGTGTCGGACAGTGGGCACATGTGAGAATAGCCATGTATGAGGGGTTTAGGCTACACAAGAGCCCCATAGCATGGGCTCCCAGTCACCACGACCAATGTAGCTGAATATCCTACCTGCTGACACTAGAGGCCAGTGTTGAGTCCTGGATATGGCATCAGCTATCAAGGAGACTAACTAATTATTTGGTGGCAAATACACATTCAATTACATCGTATCTCTTCTATGGTGAAAAGGACAGTGATTGATGTTAACTGGAATAGACACATTTTCCAGGTGTGGATTGGCCATTTCTGTGCTCAGTACTTCAGTCGGCACCATTCCCTGAGGGCTTATAGGTGCTCATCAACTGGGGTGAGATCCTACATCACATCACTGTAGACCAAGAGACACCCTTTACAGCAAACAAGGGGCAGCACTGGGCATATGACCATGGGATCCACTGATCCACCACGTAACTGCCTCATCCAAAAGCTCTGGCCTGATAGAACGGAATGGCCTATTGAGGTACCAGCTTGGAAAAGACATCCTGCAAGGATGGAGCAGCATCCTCTAGGATTCAATATACACCCTAAATCAACTATTACATGATGCTGAATCCCCAATAGGTAAAATTCATGGACCTGTGTATCAAGAAGTGGAAGTAGGAGTGACTCCACTTACCATCCTCTCAGTGACCCACTTGGGGCAGTTTCCTACCTCCACAACTCAGGGCTCTGTGGATTTGGAAGTCCTGGTTCCCTGAGGAAGAATGCTTCCACCAGGGTTTCTAGCAAGAGTCTCATTAAACCTCAAGCTACGGCTATACTCCATCTCTTTAGACTTTCAGGTGAAGAGACCTACAGGCAAGTGGGGGAAGGGTCACCATCCTGGTGGGGGTAATTGAGAGGATAGAACTGATTTTACTCAATGGGGCAGAGAGGAACGTTCAGCACCTAGGTGATTCATTTGGATGAATCTTGGTACTCCCTCACCTAGGGTATTTTTGGGTGTGTGTGTGCTGAGGAAGATTCACCCTGAGCTGACATCTGTGCTAATCTTCCTCTATTTTGCATGTGGGTCACTGCCACTGCATGGCTGACGAGTGGTGTAGGTCTGTGCCAGGGATCTGAATCCCCAAAGCTGGGCTGCTTTGGGGAAGTGCACCAAGCTTAACCACTACACCGTGGGGCTGGTCTCCCCTCCCCCAGTTTTGATGGTAAATGTACAAGAGCAGCAGCCACAAGCTGAGAAGAGCATGATGACTAGGGGTTCCACTCCTTGTGGGGAGGGTCTGAGTCAGCCCTGAAGGCAAGTGCTCTACACCAGCAGAGGTGTTGGCTGAGGGAGGGGAACCTAGAATGAGTGTTTGAGGAGGGGGTGATAAGTGTCTAATATTCTGATCCAATTCCAGTGTGTGGGGGGTTTTTCCCCCACAACCAAGCAATCCCCTGACATCAGCTGGGTGTCCCACAATTTAACTCAATTCTGGCACTATCTACCTGGAGACAGCATTAGGTCCCACAGGTTGAGGGCTCAGTCCTATAAGACTCCACTCCCCCACCCCCAACTTCAGAGGCCAATCACAAGTCCAGGTTGTCATCTGTGCTTCTGACTGACTGGCCAGAGATTGGAGGTTCCTATTGTTACCGTGCCAGCTTCATTTTTGCCTGCTGCCCAGAAAATCAAAGACCAAGATGTCGAGATTGCAGCAGAGAGAGAGTTTAATCACAAGGCAGCCATGTGAGGAAGCAAGAGCATGAGTCTCAAGTCTGCTTCCCCCAAAATAGGGACTCAGGGATATTTATGGGATTGGGATAGGGTGGCAAGGTGGTCTGAAATGTGGAGATAGGTGATTGGAGGTGAAGAGAGGTGAGGTAATTGATGATGTGCACAAGTGTAGTCAGACTCCATGCCTCTTCATAGGACCCATGTTCACAAAATGGCGGTGTGAGCATGATCTGATGGTGGAGTTTTTAGCCTCTTGACGTCAAAAGGTCGCCTATCGGACATCTGTGTGGGCCTAGTTGATGAGTTGGTGGTCTCAACTGGCCTGGAGTGGACAAAGGAGTTCTAATTCCTGAAAAACAGCTCAAACCCCCATTACCATGGTGACCCAGGCTCCAGGGAGTTGTTATCTATAGAAGCCTAGTGGGAGTCAGGTAGCATATTGCCTAAACAGCACAGTTAGTGATGGATGAGTTAAACAGCTAAAAGCTATAGTCAGTAATTGCAAAAAGGAAAAAACCCTTTAGTTCCTAGCTACTTAATCATCAATGACTAACTCTTTGCCTGTTTCAATTCCTCCTATCCTTTGGTCATTCCTCATACTTGAGGGATTCGGAGTGACTACTGATCTAACTACTTCCTGCCGAATTGGGGCATAGATCTGGGTTAGAGGAATGAAACTGTTTAGCATCATTTTGAAATATTCTCTTTTTGCCAGCTTCACACTGACATTATTAGAATTTTGTATCTTGCTCTACAGTTTTGGAACATCTAAAAGCACATTTAATAATTAAGTGTCCAACCAGAAGGATAAGAAGTAGACAACCCAAATGTTAACAGTCTCTGAAAAATAGACCTAATCCCATTGGGGCGTCCATCTGATCTCCAGGTGGGGTAGATATCTAGTCTCAGTTCCCGATAGTCTTTTGTTTTACTGGATATGCATCAGAGACCAGATTGGCCTATACCCGGATCTTTCAGTTGTCATTGATGATGGCGATCAGCACAGACTCTGTCTGGGGGTCATCACTTTCCTAAGGAACTCAGAAAAACAAAGTTATCAATTTATAGCAGCTGGGAAGATCCACAAAATCTACAGAGCATGTCTGTGTTAGTTAATCAGAGGTTCTGTAAAATTACAATATGATTTCTTTTCTACAATATGGCTTCCCTTATGTCAACCTTGTATTGAGGTGGTATCACTGACTGAGCTACTGGCTATAGACTGGAGGTTCCTATGACCCCTTCCTTGGGTTTGACTAATTTGCTAGAGCAGCTCACAGAACTCAGAGGAAGGTTTTACTTTCTAGGCCACTGGTTTATTATGAAATGAAATAACTCAGGAAAAGCCAGATGGAAGACATGCACAGGGCAAGGTATGAGGAAAAGTTGTGGAGCTTCCATGCCCCCTCTGAGCACCACTCTCTCTCGGAATTGCCACATGTTCACCAACCCAAAAGATCTCTGAACCCTGCATTTTTAGGTTTTCAAGGAGGCTAAATGGCATAGCCATTGTAGGCGACTGGAATTGGCCACCTCAAGATACGTCTCTTTGGCATGAGGATTATTTTGGGCTGGTTACTTTTAAAAACTGAAGAAGACATGAGAGAAACTCTGAAAAGTATAATTTAACCCTTTGTTAAGAGACATTTACATTTGTAAAGGAAATCTCCATCTGTAAAGATGTCTCCTTCTCTGTACCAGGAAGAGGGGAGGATGACCTTTTCTCTAGAAACTCTTATCAATGCAGAAGGCAAGGACTTAAATCTACATAGTAACCTTACTCTTGTTTACTGTGCTTTTCTGGTAATCTCCCATAACTGACTCTCTCCATCCCCAACATTCTCCTTTGTCTTCAGCTGAGGGTGGTATTTAAGGTGAGAACTTCCACCATTTTGGTGAGTTACTCAGTTTTTCTGGGTCTCTCCCACATATACATTGATTTAGTTTTCTCTTGTTATTCTATCTCATGTGAATTTATTTTCTTGTCTGGCTGGAAGGACCCAGAGCAGGTAGAGGAAATGTTTTCCTCCTCTACAGTGTGGTGACGAGGATGGGATAAAATTTCACTGGCCGGACACTGCTCACTCCTGGATGGCTGCAGCCAAGAGATCCTGGACTCCTGACAAGAGCTGCCAGGAGGTAAGAGTTCTTACCACATCAGTCTCCCAGATCTCTCTCTGCAGGGTCCAATGGAAGTGAGAGTGGTGAGCTTTTTGCTTTCTAAATTTAGATTAGCAGAAGAAAATTTTGGTGAGGCTAACTTATTGGACTCAGCAACTCTAGGATTTGATTGAGTACTCACTGGTGGCAGATCCTTTTCCTCCCAGAGATAGTACTTTTCCTTGTCTCTGTCTTTTTTGTTGTTGTTTGTCGTAAGACACAGACATCTCTATAAGCCTGTTGTCTGGGCCTTTTGTCTTGTTCTATATCTTGAGAGCTTGACTTTGTGACCTTTTGGTCTCTGCCATCCAGAGGATGCATGTACCAGCACGCATCTTGGTGGCCAGTTGAGTAGACTGGGGTTCCAACACCCTCTCTTTGTCTGGCTGTGTCAGCTCTCAGAGGAGTTTGTCATAAGGGGTCCCAATTGTTTTCATAAGGGGCCTTTGTCTTCTCAACCTTCATTGCTTACTGTGCAATGAAGGCCTTTACTTTCTTAGACTATTTTTGGGAGTGAACTTTCTGGGTCTCTTTTGGGGATGCCCCTTGTGTCCATGGTTAAGCTTATTGGTTGAGTTGCTGTTAAGATCCTACTTGTTGATGTGGCTGGACAATGGATCATTTAAATTGGGAAAACTTCTAAACTGGGTAAAAAAGTTTGTGAGATCTTTTGGTTTGGTGAACATGTGACAATTCCAAGAGAGTGGTGCTCAGAGAAGGCATGGAAGCTCCACACCTTTTCCTCATAATTTTCATTGGTATCTATGAAAAGGCCAAATTAAAAAGGAAACACACATGCAACAAAAGTAATGACTAGCCTTAAGACCCTGACTCAGGTTACAGTTGAGTGATGAGATATAAAAGTCTAAGTGTTGATAAGATTACAAAGGTTGGAATGCTTGAGCTGATTTTATATATATATATATATATATATATATATATATATATATATAAAGAGGTTATATCAACTTTCTCTGAGAGTGTTTTAAAATGTCTGGTTGGGAATACTTCCCTTATCCAATATTATAAGACCAAGACCTACTGATAAAGACCTACTGAAATCTATAGTTAGAGGTATCTAAGAGTTGATGGCATTCAGATGAAATTTGTAGAAAATGGATATATTTATGGCCTTTATGAAAGTGATTGTATCCCTTTGTCCAATTGTATTATAGACTCTATTGTGTGGACAGACATTACCTCCCTGGGGAATATTTATCCTTCCTGATTGTAAGACTTTTAAAGGTGTGCTACATTGTCCAGAAAGTTTTAGAACATACGAATCTTTGATTCACTTCTTAGGTTAAAAATTTCACTGATTTAAAGAAGCAATTGGAAGGGTGTAGCTGAAGGGGTGAGTAAGCCTTTTTTTTTTGTCATTCAGGCTGTAATCCGGTTCTTGGGGGAAATGAAAGCAACCATCTTTGTCTTGAAAATCTCTGCAAGGCTGGAGGCATGGTTCTAGAAGGCAGTTCAAAGTTCAGCCATCTTTTGCCAATCCCAAGCCTCCCCTGGCTCATCCAAATGCTCCAAGATATTAACTGAGACAAAAGATTGAGACAGTAGAAACAGATCAGGCAAATATGTCCATGAAACTCTATCTTAAGGAGAACTTGACTTCTTTCTGTGTCTTTATGATGTAAATTTGCTGCTCCCATCTTCTCTAGGACCTGAGAGCCATTCTTTGAAATACAAATGTTTCTTAGAAACTAGTTCATTTTGTATTGCACCTGATTCATAACAAAAATTTAACGTCTTGTCTGTGTCTACCTGTGTGTTTATGTGTGTCTAGATGTATGTTATACATGTGTGATATTTTACCCCTGGATGGTATGGCCAAAATTAAAAGCTCTGTTTAACTGGCTTAAAGCAAGTGCTTACATAAATTCTAAATGTAATAGAAATTAACCCAATGTCTTTTAAGTTAACATGATATAGATTAATCTTTGGTAAATGAAAAGTTTAAGTTTGTTGGTTTGATTGAAAAAAAGACATGTCCTTAGAGTTGTCGGTGTTTGACTATGATGCAGACATGCAGCCTGGGTTTACTAGTCAGACAAGCTCATGTTGTCTGTCAGAAATTTGTCAGCAAAATAATAGCTTTAAATGATAATTTTGTCTAATATTTCATGAGGTTTTCATGGGTATTCTGAACATAAGTATTGGAAAAAAATGATTTAAATAGATAAAGATGGGTAAGAGTTTTTGGGTACGATAATTATGTTTTGTGGTCTGTATACTTGGGAAACCTTCCAAAATCTTTTTGGTAACTTGAAACTTTGAAGTTTTGCTAGGTTAATTTAAATGATAAAATTCATTGAGTATCTAGATCGTTTCCAAATAAGATAAGATATTAGCCATTAATTATTAAATGTAAGTTTATCTACTTTTGGCTTCTTATTGCAGAGAGGCTAAAAGTGTTTGGGTCCATTACTGTGAAGTGGTGTGTTTCTAGAAATTAGGAAAAGTGTTTAGAATGCTGATGTAAAGGATAGTTCATAGTTGCTTACTTTTTAGTTTTTACTAGGGTCTGTAAGGTCTTAACACTCAAATTAATATATGTAATTAAAGCTACTAAAAATTAATAAGGAAAACAGCTCTGTATTCAAGGAAAGTAAAGGGTATGTTGTCAGTAAAGAAGGTATAAAGAATGGAAGTATTTTTGTTTGTTGTGTTAAGAAAGATAAATTTGTCCTGAAGTACTAGAAAGGAAGAAGGAAAGCATGGGACAAATTCTGAAGGTAAAAAAGTTGTAGAAGTTTGTGAAGGAGAAATTCTAAAAGGAGTTTTATGCTGGTCAAGTTGACTAATATTAAAGTAAATGAGTTTTAATGTTAAAAATAAGCTGGTGCAGAAATTAAAATTTGGTTTTCTCTCAAAGGATACTTTTCCTGAACTTCTAGTCTGTTCTTGGTAAAGAGATTATGAAAGTTTTTTTCTTTAAGTAGTCTGGCAGAAGAGTAGGGACTTTATGTTTAATCAAAATAAGTTTCCTGTATTGTTTATCAAGTCTCTAATCACAGGTGCTAAGATCTTGCAGCTATTTAATGTTCTGGATTTGCCTAAAAATCTTTAATTGTCGCTATAGTTAAATGGATAACTAAACATTGTTTCAAAGGGACCTATGGCATTATGTGGGCCAATGTTGTTGATATAGGTGTTTAAAAAATTATAACATTCCTAAAATGTTATATAATTCCGGTTATTTTAAGGTGTTGTATGTCACAAAATTAACCAAATTTCTTTGTCAGTTTTCATTTTTGAGTGTTTTGTTGTTTACAGACAAGTATTGTTTTACTCTGATGTTTTTTACTTTTGCAAATATGTCTCATTTTCAGAGAGATTCCTGGAAAGGACTCTGACACCTACTCTGGAATGCAGGTTTCTGAGAAACTTTCAGATCATAAAACTAAACTGGTTAAAAAATTACAGAATTCTAATGGAGAAACTGAAGACCCCATAAAACTGCTAGAGGAGATTAAGATAAAAAAAATTGATTACACAGGACTGTATGAACTGATGAGGATGATTATAATTTTTTATGAATTTTGTTTGAAACACTGTTGGTTTTTTGATAGTTTGTTCTCTCAGATTTAATGAAATCTTTTCCTCTTTTCTTTTATGCTAACTATGACTTAGAGCAATTTGGTGAAATTATACCTTTGTGAGCAGAACTGAAACATTTATCTTTTTCTCCCTACCATATCCCTCCAGAATTTGGAAACTTAGTTAGTGAGTATTGTTGTTTTCATGGCAATGTAGTTATTTGCATAAGTTCAACAAGAATCTGTTCTCCTTATGACAGGACATAATTGGAAACATTGGTTATCTTACCAAGACTTTGACTGCAATGTCATATTTGAGAGAAGCATACAGGCTCAGATATGACAATACTGTCTTTGAGGAGTAAGGTTGACTTTCTGGAATAAAACCACTTGGAAATATTGGCCTGGTACTTTGTTTACAGAGATTCCAGCAATCTTACCTGGTAAGTAAGGAAGCTTACTTAGCTGGCAGGTACCTGGAACCTCAAAGTGTTTTGGAGGACCTCAAGAAGAGAGAAATTCACCCAAATCTGTAGGTATTGCAGGCAAAGTCTGATGGCAAGTGCTTGGCTCGGCTTTTCTGGCCTTGAGAGGCTTTAAAGTTCCATCTGAGATACCTCATAAAAAATTCCAGCTGGGGGCCAGCCTGGTGATGCAGCGGTTAAGTTCACACGTTCCTCTTCTTGGCGGCTCAGGGTTCGCCAATTTGGATCCTGGGTGCAGATATAGCACCACTTGGCAAAATCCATGCTGTGGTAGGAGTCCCACATATAAAGCAGAGGAAGATGGGCACGGATGTTAGCTCGGGGCCAGGCTTCCTCAGTGAAAAGAGAAGGATTGGCAGCAGATGTTAGCTCAGGGCTAATCTTCCTCAAAAAAAAAAAAAAAAATTCCAGCAAAGCAGATTTAAAGGAGCCTATATGATCAATTGCTATTCTTGCTGCACTTATGTAAGTAATTGGGCCAAGTTTATTGAAACTAAATTTATTTTGCAAACCAATTAGTCTTAATTTGGCTATCTTTGGTAAAAATGAGGGTGATTTTGGAGAGAAAAATTATATTTCAGTAAAAAACTATAGTACACTTGTGAATATTAGATCCTAGTTCTGTTAATTGTCTTTGAACTGTACAGGATCCTGAATTCTTCTAGACTCCTGGAATATCTGACTACAAATCTCCAAACTAACGTTTTCCATTTTTTCCCTCATTTTCATTTGGAATTCTTGAGAATTGACCCTGCCCTATTTTCTGAAGCCTTGCAAACTGAAGCTGAACAACTTGCTATAAACTTAAGAGAGATTCCTGTCTGCGGCTGTGTAAGCTGTAAGCCACTCAGAAAGATATGTGAATGCCTGATGACATCATCAGAGACATCTCAAGCTGCAAAAGATTCTCCAACTCTGACATCTAGAAATCTTGTTGACTGGCTGCCCCCTGGGCTCAGGAACTAGTTTATAATTTGCTCCAACCATTAACCTTGTTTTTCTTTTTGTTTCCATAGAATACTTATTAAATACCTGATTGCTTGCTTCCACACTGTAGGTCTAACTTTGGGAACCCACCTGCATCACCGCTTTCTAAAATAAATTTAACTGGACTTATCTATTCTCAGGACTAAGAAATGTGTTCACTGAGATGAAGCCATCTACCACTCAGCTTCTGGACTATGAAACTTCTTAAAGTTTCAAAGGACTGTGAAACTTAAAAATTTCAAAGGCGGGACTGTAGGGGACTGAACTGGCCACCCCAAGATATGTCTCTTTGGCAAGAGGATTATTTTGGGCCGATTACTTTTAAAAACTGCAGACATGTGAGAAACTCGGAAAAGTAGAATTTAACCCTTTGTTAAGAGACATTTACATTTGTAAAGGAAATCTCCATCTGTAAAGGTATCTCCCTCTCTGTACCAGGAAGAAGGGGGGATGACCTTCTCTATAGAAACTCTTATCAATGCAGAAGGCAAAGACTTTAATCTTCATAATAACCTTACTCTTGTTTACTGTGCTTTTCTGGTAATCTCCCATAACTGACTCTCTCCACCCCCAACATCCTCCTTTGTCTTTAGCTGAGGATGGTTTTTAAGGTGAGAACTTCCACCATTTTGGTGAGTCACTCAGTTTTTCTGGGTCTCTCCCATGTATACATGTTATAAAGCTTTGTTTAATTTTCTCCTGTTATTCTATCTCTTGTGGATTTAATTTGTTGTCCGGCCCAAAGGACCCAGAGCCGGTAGAGGAAATGTCTTCCTCCCTGACACTATGATTGATTAAATCATTGGACTGTTGGTGATGAAATTCAGTCTCCAGCCCCTCTCTCCCCTCCCCGGAGGTCTGGGGTAGGATTGGAAGTTCCAACCTACCAATCATAGGGTTGGTTTCCCTGGCAACCTAAGCCATCCTTAGGTGCTTTCCAAAAGTTGCCTAATTAGCAAAAGCCACCTTCATCATGTTTGTCACAGGAAATTCCAAAGGTTTTAGGAGGTCTGTACCAGGAATGAGGTTGCAGACCAAATATACGTTTCTTATTACAAATGACAACGTCATAGCCTCAGGACCAGCTGCAGCCATGAGGGTGGGAGTGGGTAGTAATTCACTCCATTGTCTTTCCTCTTGCAAATTTCCTGAGAAAAGCAGCCTCAACAGATTCCTGGAGGAGTTTTTGAGAATGCGTCATATAAACTGTCAGATCAGAGCAGCACAACAGGTGGCTTGTAGTGGATTCCCTGGTGCGTTGCCCAGATTCTCCCCCCCAGTGCTGCAGGTTCCTCCCCAGGCTGCTGAGTGTTGGCAGCTGACAGCTCTCTGCTGAGCTCCCTCATGGGACCTGCCCCGGGCTGAAGAGAGTTGCCTTGCCCAGTCATGCCTTTTGTCGGGAGCAGCTGCTTCCATGACAAGTTGAGATGCGAATGAAAGCCTGGGCCCTCGCCCGGATTTGGGCTATCCCAGTTCTAAAGCTCCCTGTGGGACTGGCCGAGACCTGTATTGTGATGGTGTCACAATACAAATTCTCTCTCAGCTTGGTCCTGCTTTCCACGCTCTCCAGCACACTCAGAATGATGATTTACATCTAAGAGTTTGCTTCCCGGAGAAACCATTTGGTGACATCCGTGGCTCCTAGTTGAGCTCTGTGTGCCATCAGAAGGCTCAAATGTCCCCAGTGCTCTGTGCCCACAGTTTCATACTCCAGGGGCAGGTGATGCTGTGCCCTGTTAGAGGTGCATTCTATTCAGGATTCCTTGAAAGAGAAGAGAGAATGTTTGGCTTAGGGGATGTGAGCAAATTGTGTTTAGTCTTTCACAAATGGAAGGCACTTTTCTACTCTCCCTTCTTGATCCCCTCTTCAAGATTTGCCTGACACCAGAGGGTCTGCAGATCATAGGGTGTCCTGTGGCCACCCCACTGCTGGCCTGCTGGTGCCTGCCTCCTGGGCATGCTGACATTTGGAGGTGCATCCCTCACTGGCATTTGGGCTGAAGTCTGTCAGGCTGCAGGTGAAGCAGAGAGACTCGAACCTGGAGGACGTTCCAGTAGTTGCTCTGAATGGGAGACATTCTGTGGTTGCCACAGCAACCACACAAAATTGGGGTTCACTTGCCTGATGCACATAAAAGGCCAATTAATTACAGCATCAGCCTTTGGGAAAAGAGATCAGCTTTATTCTGTGAGATCCACCTGCAGGGAGACGGGGGTGGGGTGCGGGGATGTGCCCTCAGATCTGTCTCCCCAATTCAGGATTTGAGGTGAGATTTAAGAGGTTAAGGAGAACAGGCTGGCACCCAGAAACACTGGTGGGACAAGTTGCGATTGGTGGGCTTCAAGCATTTATGGTAAGGTTTTAAAATTTATGACAGGTTTCTAAACACTTCTGAGGGTCTGAACTTTCATGAAAGGGTTCTAAACATTTTTGATGAGGTGGGGAAGAGATTATTACACCAGATCTTCCTGAACCAGGGACCCCTCGCTTCTGACAAGAGTCCGACTTTCAAGTGCCGGTCGCATCCTGCTCCTGGGGTTCCGTGGGAAGGAGGATCTTTGGTTCTGCAGACATTTTGGGTCAAGATTTCTTCTTTTGCGCATGCTCTGGCTTTGTGACTTTGCAGATTTTCTGAAAGGCAATTCTTAATCAGTCTTTTGATAAGAGATGGGGTCAGTTGAACTGGTCCTGGAGGGCCTGCGATTATAGCCACTGGAAGCTCTGATGGCTCCTGGGGTCCTTCTACTTGAGGTTCTCAAAACAAGCTTCCCAGAAAGGCTCAATCTGAGATGGAGCAGGTGTGCCAGTCACCTCAGCCCCCGTTTGACTTGGGTACGTGAGTACTGAGCCCTCACCCAAACTTCCCTGCCCCAGTGGGTAGAGAGAGTGATGTTTTCCAAGAGAAAGCAGGAGACCTTGAGGAGTCATCTGTTAGGCCCCTTCCTTCCTTCCCTAAAACTTATTATCCTCCTATTATGGATGGGGTAATCAAGGCCCAAAGTAACATAGTGAGAGAGACATGTTCTGGGGATATAAGCAAAGTCACATGCCTCCCAGGTCAGTGCTCTCCCTTCTGTTTCATGCCACCATTTATATTGCTTTGTGCCACCTATAGTGACCTGAGGGGACTGTGATGTGAATGTGATGTGAGTGGAGCCCCTTGGAGCTATGCCATGCAGTGACCCTGCTGGACATAGCATGATACAGGAAGCCATTGGCCTTTTAGATGGGCATCCTGCGACAATGTGGAGCTATACCAACAGGGCACCTTTGACCTTTTTCTACCCTTGTGGATGTAGTTGGTCTCTGTGGCCAGGCACAGGGTCACGTGACTGACAGAAATGCAGGTGGATTTCATACGCCACAGGGGAATCCTGATTCGAGTTGCTGAGACAGGAAGTGGAAGTCCAGTCCATTTGATTGGAAGCACTTGAGCTTGGAAAGTTAGCAAAACTGAGGATGGAGAGTTAAAGTTCCCCTGGATTAAGATGAAACCGTGCCTGTACCCACAAGGTTAATGTGCGAACCCACATTTCTGAGCTTGCCTTGCAGAACAGCAGGAGGACCGAGGATAAGAGAGCAGCTTGCAGACAGCCCTCCGCCTGACGAAGCATCATGCAGGACCACTGAGAAGCTAAAATGACTGATTGCAAGCTTTACACGTTGTAGACTAAAGATCCACCGCATGCAACACATAGAGTCCCCTCGAATTTGCACAGGCTGCCCGTGAAGAAATATGAAAGTCACCCGGTGCAGGGGACTCTTAGAACGTCAGCCCCCAAGGCCACATGCTCCCCACCTCATGTTGTTCTCACAATATGCTTTGGAAAAATGCTTAGACCTGCGTGTAGTCTAGTTAATCTCTAATCAGTAGAAAGAATAACTTATTTGCAGAAAATTTATGCCCTCTGCCCAAAATGTTGAATGTTGCATTCAGCAGATCCACCACGGAGAGGCGCCCAATGTTCTACAGTCATCCATCACGTGACATTTCTGAGCCCCGACCCCAACTCCGTTTGCTTTATATAAGACATTTCCAAATCAGTTCCCTTTAAGATGAATTTTTTAGGATGATCGTTGACCATCTTCCGATTTGTTAGCTTATCATTTCTTAAAGTTCTCTACCACCGCCTGCTTGGCCTTTTGTCTTACAGCGAGCAGATCAAGCCCTCTCGGTATCATTAGGGTGTAAGGGGCAGAGTGATGGAGGGCAGTGAATTTTCTGGGTCTAAGCAGCCACCCTTTAATTACAGTTTGTGGAGGTTGAGTGGGTTCCATGTCACCAGTCCTGCTTCTCCATCCATAACATTGGACATTTCACCCTACCTAGTCCCATCTTCTCACAATTGCCTTCTCCCATTCCCATCTACCGATGCCCTGGTTCCATCCACAGTGACCTCTCACTTATACTTGTGCTAACTGCTCCCCCTCCCCCCCCAATCCGACCCAGAGCCCCTGCTTACTCTTCCGGAAGCACCTCTGACCATGGCACTTCCCTTCCCCACTGAAGCAAGACTTTCAATGCCTGTTAGCACTAGGGGCACCAGACACTCCGGTTTGCCTGGGACAGTGTTAATTTGTATCTGTTGTCCTAGTATAATTATTAGTGGTGTCTCCCTTTATTCTCAAAAATGCCCTAATCTGAATGATAAAAATGACATCTTCGTCTTACTTATTACTATCTGAATGGAGCACAAATTCCCCACCTTGATGGCCTGGCCTCAACTTTCCTTCCCAAATTTCCCCACCACTTCACACAGACCCTGACCCTAACACCTTCCCAATGGGCTTCCACCCAATTTGATAAACACATCATGATCATCTCTACTTCGAGACATTTTCTCAAGCTATACCTACCTCTTTTTTACCTAGCCTGAAATACCTCCAAAAGAGCTCCCTGCACTTGTCAGTCCATCAAGACCTGGTTTAAGTTCTGGCCTTAAGCCTCTGTAAGTTCCTCTAAAGCCTTCGTCTGAATAAGGCTCTTGTCAAGGGTCGTCCACTGTGCCTCTAATTTCCCAACGTCTGTCTATTTGTGTAGTCTGGACTGGGCAATCAGAGGAGTACTGCCAGGCACAGGGAGAATACCACCGGCTGCTGCAGTGGGTCACGGGAAAGACTTTGGGCAAGCATGAAGTTGGCCAGGAAAGGAACGGTGGGGAGGGTCCAGCTGAACAGTGACTGAAGTCCTTGGGGTCTGGGAAACCGCTCTTGGGGACTGGAATCAGAAGGATGGAAAGGGTTTGTCTGGTCTTGTCTGTTCTACCCTGAATCTCACAGAAAGCCAGCTGGGCCAAAGGTCTTTTCTCAGGAGCACAGCTCCCACCCCCATGGCCATATCTCTCATCCCTCCTTCCTTCCTTCTCCCTCTCAGCTCAATGTGAATTCCCCACAAAAACACGACTGCTGATTGTAATTAAAAATGAATATTTTTATGTATTCCTAAAGTAAATTTAATTCCACTGAACGTTATGAGTCACACCTTTGGATCACAAGAACAATGTCTTCTTAGAAAAAGAAAATACTTTGATATTGATGATCTTGGCCAGGGTCGCTACAAGATTCCAGGGAGGTAGGGAAGAGAGGAGTAATGTTTCTCATATTTTGCAGGGGATTGCATTGGAGCTCGCAGAGGGAAGGGGCCTGACCAAAGCTTTGGGTTTTAAAAACAACTGATATTCATGGGAGATAAGTTTAAAAACATCAATAACTTAAACACAATATATGTATTTTTTAATTATTAAATAAAAGCCATTCCTTTTGTAATGATGGTGAGACCATCTCAGGACACATCTTAGGAAGAGCGGGGAAATCAGGCATTCCTCGGCTCTGATTTGGTCTCAAAAAGATGAATACTTTGTAGTTCGGGAGTTTTCGTCCAGGTACTTCATGGCATCCTGGACCCACTTCTGCTTGGGATCAGCGCAGATCTTCTTGGCTTGTTTGGTCTTGAAGCTGCAGGAGAGAAGGGAAGCACTTAGAAGGATCCTCTTTCAAGGTTGTGTCCATTTAACCCTAAACCTTCTAGGACCATCTGTCATGGGGTGAAGGGCTTGCTATGGGAGATGAGGAAGGGGAGAGAGGAAGGGTGGGATGCTGGGGCTTAGCTGCAGCTCTTGACGGCCCAGTAAAGCCATCTGTGCTCTTGACTCAAAGGAACTGGTATGACCCAAACAAGCCTTCAGGCAGGGAGCTGGGAATGAAAATTTCGTGTTGTGAAAATTCATAGCATTGGAACTCCCTGAGTCTATGACTCCCAAGATTCCAAGCAACTCTGATGCAGTTCTTGACCTTTGCCTCCTAGAAATTCTAATGTGGGGGCTGGGAGAGGTCGAGCTTTGTCTACTTACATCACAGCTTTCTGGGGACATTTGCTGCTGGTGATTTTTCTGTAGCTCTGAAGTCGCTGAAAAGAGATCTTCCTACTGGCCACGTTAAAGCAGCAGACGGTCGAGATAGAAACTGAATTTGGGGGAGAAATGAAAGAAAGGATAAGCCACTAATGATATGTAGATATATTAAAACATAACTTTGTAAGGAAGGAAGGAAATTTAGGAGAAGGCAAGGAAATGTAAGAGGTGGATATAGACACCATCTGCTCTGAGGTCCTGTGCCTCTGCCTGTTGATTCAAGGTCCCCAGCTGTACACTGGGGACCCATCACCTTGGGCTAGGGTACAGAAAATCTCAGTCAAGGCAACAAGCTCTAGCTTTGTCATTACGAGGAGCTATGTGACTATGTGATAGTCATCGTGTTTTCACCAAGTATTCTCCATTCTCTGCTTTCTGGACACACGGTGGACTTGCATTTCTTGGCCACTTTTGGTTGTTAGAGCGATTAACTAGTATTGACCCATAAGTGAGAAGACAAAGTGGGAGGTGTCATTTCTGAGCCAGAGTTTGTAATTGCCAGCGCAAGACTCTTGGGAGCTTTCTTTTCCTTTGTCACAGGGAGCAGCAATGTTCCTGAGGGCGGCTGCTCCATCAATCAAGAATCCCGAGTATATGAAGAGAAGCTCTCGCCAGTACGTTACAGATGTTTAGTACAAGCGAGAAATTAACCTTTGTTGTTTTAAGCCACTGATAATTTAAGATTGTTACCACAGCATCCACGTTCTTATTCGGACTGACACATGCAGTAAATCTAAGTCATCAGAGGATGGAAAAGTGAGTTATGATATAAACATTTAGATACTTTTTCCCAAACAGAGTCAAAATATGTCCCCTGGGACCTCATTCCCTTCCTCTAACCACTGTTTCTGAAAGTTTCTGAAAAGCCTTTGGAGTCCAGTAAAAATTCTCCAATTAAGCAATTTTTCCCCCCTCCACCACTGCCCCAGATGCCCACTGTGCCCACAGTAAGAGAGGGTCTTTTGTGTGCCCTATTCCTAAACACTGTGAAGGTAGCTGGGTTGTACATACACCTGGCATCTCTCTCAATACTCATGTCAGGAAAGAACATGGAGACTGGCCTCAGGGGCCGGGGTTTCTAGTTAGGGCTCTTCCACTGATTGTGAGGTCCGGGCATTTCTTATCCACTCATGGGACCTCTTTTCCCATCTTTAAAATGCAGGATTTGTGGCAAGTCTCTGCAGATCCTTGCTGATCTGATAGTTCTGGAGGTGCTTAGCTTTCCCATAGGGAGGGGGGGGCTTACCTGGCTGAGCCAGCACCTGGGTGCTGAAGGCGGCCGCGGTGAGCAGCAGGCACAGGAGGGCTGCGGAGACCTTCATGCTGGAGGGCGAGGATGCGAGCTTCCGCATGAGAGCTGTTGGTTTCTGGGCTGGTCTCTGCTGCTCTGCAGCTCTGCAGCTCTGCCTGCCTTTTATAGGAAGCAGGGAGGGTGGGGGCTTCCAAGGAAGCTGTCCCTGGGCAGGGTCATGGCCAAATCATGATGGAGGGGTGTCCTGAATTGCTGACCAAGCTCCACATCTTGGCAACAGGACAAACCAGAGGAAGGAGACTCGAAATACCTTTCCCTCCAAGTGGGGAAGGGCGTGTATGCTTGTGAAATAACTGAGCACGGAGAGTAACGAGAGATTGTCATTCTTTGTTTTGGTTTGTTTTCTTAGGAATATTTACTCCTGGCCTAACTTCTGTTGCCAATCTTCCTTGTTTTTTGCTTGAGGGACATTAGTCCTCTACTTTATATGTGGGTCACAGCCACAGGTGGGATGACGAGTAGTGTCTGCACCTGGCATCCAAACTCACGGACCCGGGTCTCCGAATTGGAGTGTGCCAAATGTAACCATTTTGCCATGGGGCTGGCCCCGGAGGGGCTCATTCTTAAAAGCTCTGTTTTCTCTGACATGAAACATCTGGGGTTGGCGAAAGAAGCAGGAAAACAAAGAGCGTGAAGAGATGAGGAGATCCAAGAACCTCCCCTGGTCCCTGTGTTCGCATGGTGGTCTGTAGGATTTTGGAGGCCAGGAAGGGGCCCTAAAGCTTCTGCTAGACTCCCCTCCAGCTGCAGAGAGATCTCAGCAGCTCTGAACATTGCCAGGCTCTGGGAACCCAGGAATGGGAGCAAACAAGAACCTCACCCCAATAGTTCAATCCAGGGGTCATAGAATCTTAGTTCCCCAGAATCTTCGTGTCACAGGACATCAGAACTGATAGTTCCTATTGCTCTTGACTTCATTTTTGTTGTTGTTTTTTTTGTTTTTTAAAGATTTTATTTTTTTCCTCTTTCTCCCCAAAGCCCCCTGGTACATAGTTGTATATTCTTTGTTGTGAGTCCTTCTAGTTGTGGCATGTGGGACGCTGCCTCAGCGTGGTTTGATGAGCAGTGCCATGTCCGCACCCAGGGTTCGAACCAACGAAACACTGGGCCGCCTGCAGCGGAGCGCACGAACTTAACCACTCAGCCACGGGGCCAGCCCCTGCTGTTGACTTCTTGTTCATTTTCCCCAGCTTTCTTGATGAATAGTTGACAAATAAAGATTGTATATATTTAAGGTGTACAATGGGATAGTTTAATATACGTATACAATGGGAAATGATTCCTGCAGTCAAGTTAACTCACATGTCCATCACATCACATAGTTACCCTTTTTATCTTTTTTGGTGTCTTGAGAACACAAGTTCTACTCTCTTAGCAAATTTCAAGTATATAATATAGTATGATTAATTATAATCCTCACACTGTGCATTAGATCCCCAGAATTTATTCATCTTACAAGTGAACGTTTGCACACTTTGACAAACATCTCCCCAGAAACACAAATCAAAACTACAATGAGCTATCACCCCACACCTGTTAGAATGGCTGTTATCCAAAAGACAAGAGATAACAGGTGTTGACGAGGCTGCGAAGAGAGGAGTACCCTGGTGCACTGCTGGTGGGAACGTGAATTGGTGCAGCCCCTATGGAAAACAGTAGAGAGGTTCCTGTGCATTTCTAAACGATTTGCTTGGCTGCTAAAGTCTTTTTTCCAAAGGGATCAAACAGTAAAACCCTGTTCATCAACTCCGCCATAGTGGAGTGGGTCTGTTTGAAGCAGAATGGGTGGTTCCCCACGCTCTCACAGCCCAAGGATTCAAGGAACATGTGTGGAAAGCCAGCGCTCTAGTTCACCCTCTCCCCTGAGCACATGTCACACCCAAGGTGCCCGATGACTAAAATTCTCAAAGAGAAAGAGGAGAAAAGAACCCACATATATCTTCTTTGTGCGCCACACAAGGACTCCTTGTGGGAGAGGGTGCAAGAGCAGGCAGTCTTTAATGAGGTCCTTAATTAAGATCTTTAATGAGATCACTGTGATACCGACCCTGGTATCAGTTTTCCCACATTAAACCTAGCATATATGGGGTTAAAACCAAAACACTCATTCCCTGCTTACTCTCTGGCTTCCTGGCTCCAGAATCCACTATCCTCCATGGAGACAGACACTGCTAAGGACAAGCACCTGGATCATCTCCTCCCCGCAAAGAGATACAGGCTGGTGGGAAAGCTGCTGACCAGCAGGGTGACAGGCTTCCTCCTCTCTGCAAGTGTCTCAAGGCCACAGACAGGCTGGTGGGAAAGCTCCGACCGGCAAGGCTATATGCTCCCCCTCTCCTACCTAAAACCCCAAATAAAAACCCTTCCTTTCAGCTTTTCGGGGAGTTTGGGATTTCAGCGTTAGCTGCCCTCTCTCCTTGCTCAGGGCTGTGCAAAAATAAAATTCCTACTTTCTTCCACCACACCTGGTGTCAGAGATTGGCTTGCTGTGCAACGGGTGAGCGAACTCACTTCAGGTTCGGTATCAATTTGGTGACCCAGATGGGACAATGTCCCGGGTGGACGTCTCGCCTGTGGCACACTGGCCTCTGGCTAAAGGCCTCTCTTGGAAGCTGTGCTGCAGCTGCCTGAGCCCCCTGTCTCAGGGATAGCCCCAAGAGACTGGCTGCTAACCAGATGTCGTCGGCCCACGGCACTTTTGCTTTGGTGGTGGAAGAAACTAGCTTTAGGACTTAGGAAGATGTCTCTTGTAAGTAGCTAGTAGCTTTTGGTTTTGTTTTTGTGTTAACCCTCTCCAACAGGACCGGCCAGAAATAACGGGTACCCGGCAGCCCTCTGGGCTCCATTTGTTTTGAAGTCGCCGCGATGCCCTGGCCAAATTTTGGTAAGTCCCCTGGGTGTGCACAACCGAGGTCCCTTGTCCTTGCTCATTTGGGAAGATCTGCGTAGCGGATCCTCATTTGTTGGGCACCCACCGAGTGCAGGACACAGACTAAGCTGGGACTGGAAGCTCTTTGGTTTTTGGTTTTGGTCTTTGTTTTGGCTTCCGTTTGTGGCCGAGGGTTTTTGGGAATGCGCGCTTGTTTGGCGTTTGTTGTTGTTTGTCTGTTTGTCTGTCCTTTTAAAAGTGTTAACATGGGAGATGCTGGATTTATTCCACCTAAGAGCTCCTTGGGAAAAACTTTGGCTGATGATCGACCTATAGATAAGCCAATGTCTAAAGAGGTATGATTTTCTATTGTAACCACGTGGCCACAACATTCTTTAGATGCCGGAGAGAGAAAAAATGGCCAAACGATGGATCCTCAAGTTGGGAAAGTTTTTAGAGAGCTCTTATGATAAACAACTGTTTTCTTGGTACCTCTGAAAAGACCAAATTAAGAGGAAACTATAATGACTAGTCTTAAGAACTTAATCAAACTTGGGGTCTCAGCTTCTTGTGGTCTTACAGATGCTAATGAAAGTGTTAACAAACAGAAATCAGAAAGGGAAGAGTCACAGGACTTATCCCAATGGGATAAAAATCTTTAGCTAGTTATTAAAAGAAAAATGGGATAAAGGGAACAGATATGAATGAAGCTAAAAGAAAGGTTTTAATGAAACACTGCCTAAGGTTGGATGGGCTAGAGGGACCCCCCTATTTGCTCCCCAACATTAGAGGACATCAGACAAACCTGTTTTATTTACCCCAGTTTGAAAAATGTACAAGGTCAGGAGGCAAAAATCACAGCGAGAAACCTGACCAACAATTATTTGGGGCAACAGTTAGGCTACTAAGATTAATAAAACTATAAAGATTAAAGTGTTTAAGCTAATATTATATGAAGAGGTTATGTCAACTTTGCCTGAATGTTTTCTTTGGGAATAAATGTTATGTCTAGCTGGGAATGCTTCCGCTGAACAATATTGTAATACCAAAACTTGTTAATAAAATTCTAATGTAAGTTATAATTAAAAGTATAAGGGTTAGGAAAAGCAAGACAGAGTTTTGTAAAAATTGATATACTTAAACGGGCCAAAAACAGTTCACCCAAACTGGTGTATGCAACTGGAAAAGCCAGCTGCAACAACGGGGAGCCTGTTTTAATCTTTTGAGGCTTCTAAATAAAATTAGAAATACTTTACTGCCTCTTTAAGAGAAAATAATTAAATAATTAAACAAGCCAGCAGCCAAACCCAAATCTGCGGCTTTTTTCTGCTCTCTTGCTGAGCTTCCCAGCAAGTTGAGCTTCGCTTCAACTCCCCCAAAATTCCTGATCTAAAATTGCATAAGTAAAAATAAGTAAACTTTTGAGATAATTTGGAATTGTAATGGCCATTCTGAAAACCTGTTTCAGAAGAGGATTCAAAATCTCTCATAATGGAATGCAGTCTTTAATGAATATGTAAAAACTTCTAAGAGACAAAGTTATTTAACATGATGTAAAATGATCTTTGATGAATGAAAGCCTGTTTAAGTTTGCTGGTTTCATTTAAAATGAACGTGTCCTCAAAGTTATCAGCACTGGCTATAATGCAGACACACAGCCTGGGTTTACTGGTCAAATGAGCTCATGTCATCTCTGCTACAAAATTCATCAGCAAAACTCACAACTCAGTATAATAGCTAAGTCGGTTTAACGTCTCATGGAGTTTTTGTAGACGATCTAAATATAATTGTTAAGAACAGGTAAACTAAATAAATGTAAAAAAATAAAAGTTTTTGGAAAAACTTTTTAGCAATAATTATCTGTATAATTATATATATAATAATTATATTATGATATATGTACTTAAAACAACTGAGGAAGATAGTTAACTGCTGTAATGTCACATGAAGTTTTTAAGAATAATTGTTAAAACTGGGTAAGAGTTTTAAGGACAATAATTATGTTTTATAGTCTGCATACTCAAAAATCAGCTTCCAAAATCTTTTTGGATACTTAAATTTTATAGCTTTACTAAGTTAAGTTAAATAATAACAGTTTATTGGGTATCTAGGTCATTTCCACATAAGATAAAATATTAAAGGTTAACTACTAAGCATATATTTGTCTGCCTTTGGTTTCTTATATCGAAGAGACTGAAAAGTGCTTAGGTTTATTGATAAACATGTTTTATGTATGCTGAGAAATTTTCTATGAGAAAATATATATTTCTAAAAGATCTATATGCAAGGAAAGTAAAATATATGTTTTCAGTAAAAAAATATAAAGAATGGAAATATTTTTGTTTCTTGAGTTGGGAAAGATAAATTTGTCCTAAAGTCTGGGACAAATTCTGAATGTAAAAAGTAACCAAAGGTTTGTAAAAGTAAAGCCCTAAAGAGATTTATGTATGGTCAAGTTGGGCAGGATTAACGTAAATCCAATTAAGTAAATAAACTTATACGTCAAAAGTAAACTGATACAAAATTAATACTTGGTTTCCTATTTCTTAAAAGGATAATTTTCCTAAATTTTTAATCTGCTCTTGATAAAAAGATTACAAAAAGGTTTTTTTTTTTTTTTTTTACTATTTTAACTCTGTTTCCCCTTGACTGTTTTGTTGTCACTTGGAATAGATACCTGAACAGGGTTTCGCAGTGAACTTTGTTTCCTATCTGAACAAATGTTTTAAAGCTTTTAATATTTTTGACAAGCACACACACAAATATTCAAGTCTTGAATAAAAGCTTTCTTTTGACCTGGAAGAAGAGACAGCGTTTCTCTGGGGATTTTCAGAGGGCCCCTGGGACTTCTCAGAGAAATTTGCTCTCTTCTTATTAAAAAAAAATTAAAAAGCTAAACTAATGAGGCTTATTTGTATGTTAAATTACATGAGAAGCGTTGTCAAATAAGCAATGATAAACTTTCTTAAATGGTATTATATAAATGAATGTTATTGATATAAATATTTAAAAAATTATCTGATCTGTTCTGATCGTCAGCTATAATCCTGGTTATTATCTCAAAATGTTATACATATCACAGACATGATCAAATGCCTTTGTCAGTTACAATTTTTGAATGTTTTGTTATTTATAAACAGTGACTGTTTTACTTTGATGTTTTTGCAAATATGTTTCATCTTCAGAGAAATTCATGGAAAAGACTCTGACACTCTAGAATACAGGTTTCCAATAAACGTTCAGATTGTAAAACTAAACTAGGTAAAAATTACAGAACTCCAACAGAGAAACTGATGACCTCACAAACTGCTGACAGAAGATTAAGATCAAGAACCAGTTACACAGGACAAAATAAACTGATAGGGATGATTATAATTTTTATGACTTTTTGATTGAGATATTACTGATTTTTGATGTTTTGCTTTTTTTCAGAGTTAAGAAAATCTTTTTCTCTATTCTCTTAAAGAACTATGACTTACAACAATTTATAAACAAAATTGAAACGTTTGTCTTTTCCTCCCTATCTGAGCCCTCCAGAATGTAGAAAACCCTGATGAGTAAGTATTATTATTCCTATGGCAATATAGTTATTTGCATAAGTCCAATAAGAATCTGTTCTTCTTTTAACAGGACACAATTGGAAACACTGGTTATATTACCAAGGCTTTGACTGGACCATCATATTTAAAAAAACATACAGGCTTGAATATAACAAGACAGCTTTTGAGGAACGAAGGTTGACATTCTGGAATAAAGCCACTTGGAAATATTGGCTTGGTACCGTGCTTATGGGTTCTGTAACCTGGTAAGGTTGAGCAAAGAATGTCGCTCCCTCTGACAGGTACAGGAACCTCAATACTTTGGGGACCTCATGAAGAGAAGGATTCACCCAAATCTGTAGATACTGCAGGTGGAACCTGATAACATGTTCTTTGCTTGGCTTTCCTTGAGAGGCCTTTGAAGTTCAACCTGAGATTCCTTATAAGGTTCCAGCAAAGCAGATTTAAAAGAGCCTATATGATCAATTACTATTCTTGCTGTACTTATGTAAATAATTATGCCAAATTTATTAAAACTAGACTTATTTTGCAAATGAGTTAGTCTTAGTTTGGCTATGTCTAGTGAAATTGAGGGTGATTTTAGAGAGGAAAATTATGTTTCAATGGAAACTATAACACATGTTTATAGATATTGGTTTTTAGTTTTTTCAATTGACTTTGAAATTTTGTTTTACTTCTATTAACTGAACTGGGTCTTGAATTCTTCTAGTCTCCTAAAATATCTGGCTAAAAACCTCCAAACTAACATTTTCAGTGTTTTTTCCCATTATTTTCATTTGGAGTCATTGAAAACTAAATCTGCCCTTTTTCCTAAAGCCTTACAAACTGAAGCTGGAGGACCTAATATAAACTTAAGAGAGATTCATGTCTACTGCTGTGTAAGCCACTCAAAAAGCTACCTGAGTGCCCGATGACACCATGAGAGACAATTCAAACTGCAAAAGATGCTTCGACCCTGACTTCTAGGAATCTTGATTGGCTGCCCCCTGGGCTCAGAAACTGGTTTATAATTTGCTCCAACCATTAACCTTGTTTTTCTCTTTTTGTTTCTCTAGAAAAACTTCTTATTAAATACCTGGTTACTTACTTACATGATACAGGCCTAACTTCAGGAGCCCACCAGCATCACCGCCTTATTAACAGACTGGTTCAATGAGATGAAACAACCTACGCCCCATTTCAGCAGGAAGTAGCTAGATCGGTCACCGCCCCAAATCTCTCAAGATTCAGGGATGGACATAAAATAGGGGGGAGTTGATACTGACCCTGATATCAGTTTCCCCACATTAAACCCAGCATATATGGGGTTAAAACCAAAACACTCATTCCCTGCTTACTCTCTGGCTTCCTGGCTCCAGAATCCACTATCCTCCATGGAGACAGACACCGCTAAGGACAAGCACCTGGATCATCTCCTCCCCGCAAAGAGATACAGGCTGGTGGGAAAGCTGCTGACCAGCAGGGTGACAGGCTTCCTCCTCTCTGCAAGTAGTCTCAAGGCCAAAGACAGGCTGGTGGGAAAGCTCCAACCAGCAAGGCTATATGCTCCCCCTCTCCTACCTAAAACCCCAAATAAAAACCCTTCCTTTCAGCTTTTCGGGGAGTTTGGGATTTCAGCGTTAGCTGCCCTCTCTCCTTGCTCAGGGCTGTGCAAAAATAAAATTCCTACTTTCTTCCACCACACCTGGTGTCAGAGATTGGCTTGCTGTGCAATGGGTGAGAGAACGCACTTCAGGTTCGGTTACAACTGTGGTGAATACAGAATTCAATACTGGCATGGAGGCACTTCAAGGCCCTTTCTTGACTTTTCCTGAACACTTATATATCAAATTAATTTATTGCTACAACTTACACAGAGAGGCATGCTGAGGACTCTGAGGCGTTGTCTTGGATTAATAGAAGACAGTTTTGTGGCTTCCTAGTTATGTCCATCATGGGCACAGGATTAAGAAAGTGCCCTTGCTGGCCTACACGATCTCTATGATCCCATCTAGAATACTTGGTCTAGGGGCCAACCTGGTGGTGCAGCAGTTAAGTTCACACATTCTGCTTTGGTGGCCCTGGGATTATCAGTTCAGATCCTGGATGCAGACCTATGCACCGCTTGGCAAGCCATGCTATGGCGGCATCCCACATATAAACTAGAGGAAGATGGGCATGGATGTTATCTCAGGGCCAGTCTTCCTTAGCAAAAGGAGGAGGATTGGTGGCAGATGTTAGCTCAGGGCTAATCTTCCTCAAAAAAAAAAAACAACATAGAATACTTGGTCTACAAAAAGTGATCAAGTAGGGAGCAGAGAACCTGGACCTTCCTTGTTCTTTCCTGCTCAACACTGGTAGAGGTGTTCTAGTGTTGTCTCTGGAATCAGCATCCTCAGTTTGAATGATAGCTCTGCCAATAACCAGCTTTGATACCGTGGACAACTTACTAAGCACTCTTTGCTAGGTTAAGATAGGGATAACAATCATGCCTACCTTAGAAGATTGTTGTGTGGATTAAATGAGTTAATAGGTATAAAGTGCTCAGAAGAATGATCAGATCACTGTAGATCCTCAGTAAGTGGAAGTTCATATTTATTATCATTAGAAATATTTTATGGGTCCAGGGATGCTAGAAGAGGACTCCGAGTCTGGCCCGATGGCTTCCACCTCAATTTTCCTACTGCTTCCAAGGAAAAACACGTAACACTAGGGATGGTTGCCAAGAATGCCTGAGTTGCACATGTGTGGTCTCAGAAGCTGTGTCAATACAAGAAGTTTGGAATGTTCTTGACCTCAGAGGTGTTTGGCTAAGATGACCAAGTGATTATATTCCTTTGGTAGGAACAATTTCATAACTGCTGGATGTGTAGGAGGCCCTATCACCAAGTGAGTTTCCATGTTCATATTGTCCTCCCAGGGGTTAGAATTTAGTCTGGACCAGGAAAACTCCAGTGGGAAAAGATAAACAAAGTCTTTAGACATCCAAGTTCGGCAGCTGTTGCATCCTGCTGCCTGGTTGGCCCTAACAAATGGGGGCAGCTCCACTGGCTGTTGAATGAAGTGTCGGATGAATGTGAGGTCTTAGTCAGGAATGACTCTGAGTGATGGACAGGAGTTGGATACCTACTGTAAAAGGAAAATCCCAGCTTCATAAGTGTTTTCCAAGGAATGGCAAGTGATCAGTGGTAAAGGACCCAGGAATCAGGACTCCTGGTTCTGTTTTGTAGCTCTGCCCAGATGTCCTCTAATAAAGCAAAGTTATACACAGAATTGAAAGAGACATTAACATCCATTTTTTTCCCAACCTTCCTTAAAAAAAAAAAAAAAAGAATAGAGTCTTGAGGCTTGGGGATGTAGGGGAGGAAGAATATTTCCTCTACCCACTCTAGGTCCTTCTGGCTAGGCTACGAACTAAATTGACATGGCACAGAATAACAGGAGAAAATCAAAGAAAGCTTTATGACATGCAAACATGGAAGAGACTCAGGAAAACTGAGCAACTTGCCATAATGGCCAAGTTGCCAGCTTCAACATCATCTTCAGCTAAAGACAAAGGAGGGTATCGGGAGTAGTGGTTTGGGACTTCAAAGGGGAGGAAGGCAATTCACATGGAAATGGACAAGCAAATGTTTGGTGAACAGAACTTTGATAAGAGTGGGCTTGGCGAGGATCCTCCCAGTCTACTGATACCCAGAGTTACCTATGGTGATGGCCTGTCCAGGGGACAGGACTTTTATCTTAAATTCTTTTTTTTTTTTTAAAGATTTTTAATTTTTTTTCCTTTTTCTCCCCAAAGCCCCTGGTACATAGTTGTATATTCTTCATTGTGGGTCCTTCTAGTTGTGGCATGTGGGATGCTTCCTCAGCATGGCTTGATGAGCAGTGCCATGTCCACACCCAGGATTTGAACCAACGAAACACTGGGCTGCCTGCAGCAAAGCGCACGAACTTTAACCACTCGGCCATGGGGCCAGCCCCTATCTTAAATTCTTTTAGGCAGTTAGGGGAAAGGTCAAAGTTTCTTTCAGAGTCTTTTGTTCTGTCAAGGCAGAAAGACACATTTTGGCTTGGCCAATTTGATTGCCCACGGGGACCAGTGCCAAAATCCCTAAGGCCACATGGTATGTTTTAGGCTGAGATGATTCTAGAACTTGTCTCTTGCCTCTCTATCTTGTGAAACCTTTACCACATTGTGGCCCTCCAACTCAGTTTTCCCTTATGCAAAATAGGACCAAGTAGGGTCTGCTATCTCTTCTTCTCAAGGGTCACTGAGACCATGTCTCCAGTTTCTTGTTGCTTTTGAAGGAAAACTACCTCAAAATATATGTTAATATAAAAATTTTGACAATATGCCTATCAAATAGCAAGCTCTCAAGAACAATGCTAATTTGTGCAAGCCACTATATTATTTCATTTCACATGGGTTGACTCATTTAATCCTCTCAACAAACCTATGAAGTAGGCACAGTCATGCACTGCATACTGACGCTTCAGTCAACAACAGACCGCATATTTGATGGTGGTCCCATAAGATTCGTACCATATGGCCTAGGTGTGTCGTAGGCTATACCATCTAGGTTTGTGTAAGCACACTCGATGATGTTCACACAATGACAAAATTGCCTGATGACACATTTCTCAGAATGTATCTGAATTGTTAAGTGACAAATGACTATATTCTAATTAAGTCCACTTCAAAAATGAGAAAAATGAGGTTAAGCAACTTCCCTTTCTGTGAAATCCTTGATAAAAGTGAAGCCTGCTTCTCCAAGTGGCCCAGAGAGAAACCCAAGCTCTTTGATTTAAAATATTCTTACTGTTACATTATCTCACGTAGTCTTCCTGGGGCAATCAGCTTTGCTCTTTTGTACAAAGGTGAAAACTGAGGCACAGAATGCTGAAGGCATTTCCCTGAGCCAATTGGTCATGGGAATGCTAGCCTGTGCTTCAACAACAATAACCAACACAAAAGGCTCGTTGGCTTACTGCAACAGATATTTATCTTTTGTTTACATCACAGCCTGATGTTGGTCAGGAAGCTTGCCAAAGGTACTTTCTTCAGAGATCCAGGCTGCTTATAAATTATAGCCATCATCTGGGCCAAGTGGCCTCTAAGTTCACTGAGGCGAGAAGAGATGGTTGACAGATTGTGTAGGATGTTTTAAAGAACTAGGCCTGGAGGCAGCTTATATTACATCCATCAACATCCTGTTGGCCTTAACTCATCATACGACTCTAGTTTAACTGCAACAGAGGCTGAGGAATGAAGATAAGTGCATGAATATTTGGTGAAGACTAATGGTTTCTGTCACAGACTGGCCTTTGCTCGCTTCTTCTCATCGTAAGTTAATACCATTAATCCACCCACAAGTGAGATAACCCAAAGTCCCATACAGTCATTGCATCAACCTAACTGCCCGGGACCCCTGAGTGGCAGGTGGTCTTCCCTGTCAGATGAGGACATGGATCTATTTTGTCCAGTGACTTGTGAACTAAAAAGACAAGTTATTTGTCCTTTCTCCAATATAACAAATTTGAAAAGGACAGAGTACTTGCAGTGAACACTCTCATTCATGGAGGGAAAGATGGTAGACATCAGTGGCCAGTGCTCTGCAGCAACCCTGCAGTTCTTTAGGCAGGTATTGTAAAAGTCCCTCACCTTTCAGTAGGCTTGATTCTGCAATTTAGGGGAATTCCTTTGTCTTTTTTTTTTTTTTTTTTTTTGCTGAGGAAGATTTGCCCCAAACTAACATCTATGGCAGTCTTCCTCTTTTTTGTGTATGGGTTGCCACCACAGCATGGCTGCTGACGAGTGGTGTAGGTCCACAGCTGGGAACCGAACCCAGGCCACTGAAGCAGAGCGTGCCAAACTTAACCACTAGGCTACAGGGCCAGACCCACTCTTTTTTCTTTTTGATGCTGGCTCCTGATTGCCCTTGTGAGGTCCCTCCTTTTACATTACTCCCCTTGGCCACCTCTGAAGTGGGTGTGGAAGACAGACGTGTTCTCCCAGGGGGTTCTGTAGCCTCTGAAGACAGCTTGCTGCATGGTAGTGCTTGGAGTTTGTTTTCATTCTGAACTGTCAATGCCGCCTTCTTTTTTCTTTCACTCCAGGCTGATTCATGGCTTTATTGGCAGTATAGTATCAGTTCTCCTTAACTTAACAAACTTCTGATGTCTTTCTCCCCAGCCAATTCCATATACCTGCAGCCACAGCCCAAGCTTCTTTCTAAATATAGTCCTCAAATTATTTTTCTGTGCTTTCCCCTCTCTCTCTCCCTCCTCTTAATGAGGCTTGAAATGGCAAGTCTACAACTTTAATCTGATTTTTGCCCTAAGGTTCTTCATCCAACTAGAAGTTTCTTGCTAGATTTTTATTACTGAAATCTTTTTACTTTTTTTACTTAAATACCTTCTTTTAATGTTTGGGACCTAGAAACAGGGGGCTTTTCTAACAATGTAAGGTCCTGAATTTGTCCACTTTACCCCATCTCATTTCTACTTTAAGACCAGTCAATTCTTTCCTGAGCTCATCTCTTTCTTGCAATACCTTAACACATGCAGACAAAAACAACAATCACATTACTAATGCGTATTTTTCAAACTCTCTCCCTGGAGCCACAGTTTCAGCAGACAGGACTTCACAGCTCTGACACTTGGTAACATGAATCTCCTTTTCAACTTGAAATATTGGCTTCTTCGCTGCCTGCTGCTGAATGACTAGTCAATGCCACATAATCTAGGTTTTTAATGGCAACACATGCTCATGGTATCAGTTCTTTTATTAACAGGGTTAAGCTAGGCTCCAAATTTCAGTGGCTTAATACAATGAAGGATTATTTCTTTCTCATGTCATAGTGCAGGGTAGGTCAGGTGACTCCTCCAAGCGCTCACCAGTGACTTGGGAACGTTGGCTGCCCCCACCTGGAAGCTGAGCTTTAAGGAACACTTTCCCTCCAGGGTCAGCTTGACAGAGGAAGAGAAGGCTGGAGGTATAAGTCATTTATGAGGGCTGTGTCTGGAAGTGGCTGCATCATTGCAGCTCTCATCCAATTGGTTAGAATTCAGTCTCATGGCTCCCCAATAAATGCTGTTTAGGCTGGAAAATGTGGAAATGTACATGGATATGTGGCGGGCATTTAGAGGCCCTGCCACTTCAGGACTAGTGCATGCCCAACAGCCAAGTCTAGGAGGAGGGAAAGTTCAAACAAAAGGCACTTGTCCCGTCTAAGCCGGAGGCACAGGTCAAGCCCAGAGGCTGCACTGATCTGAAAGACAGAACATCGGGGAGCCTCAAGCATATCCCATCACCAGCCCACAGATGTGGCTGAGAACAAGTTAAAGATGGAAGGGGCCCCTTCCCCACCCAACACTCCGTACCAGAATCTTTGGATGGTACTGGAAATCTGTGTTTTCCTTAGTGTCTAAGTGATGGTGACACCAGTATGAGAGCCATCGGTCTTCTGTCAATCTCCATTTATGGGGACCCAGTCAGGTAAAGTAACTTGCCCAAAGTTATTAGGAACATTGGTGATATAACTGGTCCTATCTTTGAATCCCATGAAACTCAATGCCCAATTATGTATCAGCCTCTGATCCTGGCTGTGTTTTGGAATTTCTCTCTAATCCTCTGTGCCTGAAGGGGACAAGGGATCCAGGCCTACATGAGGACAAGTGTGTTTAGAAGTCCTTGAAAATGAAGAGATACAGCTTGACAAAGAGAGTGTGAGCAGATTCTGCTTGGGCTTGGGTACATGGAGCTCATCTCCCCTTGCCTGGCCTACTGTCTGACACTCTGCTTAATATTTGCCTGCACCAGAGGGCTTGCTGTGTCTCAGGATGCTCTAACAGCTATTTATTTCTCCTCCTACTTCTGGTCGGCCTCCAGTTGTTCTCCACTGCAATTTGAGATTACACCCCTTGGCAGTAAATGGTCACCAATAAATTGTCTGCTTGGCACTAAGGAGCCTGATTTCTCCTGACACTTTGAGATTTCTCCTTGGGGCTTTGATGCAAATCATCTGTCTCCAAGAAGCTCAGCTTGAAGTTATCAAGGGTTTGTCAGTATCCTGCCTTGGCTGCAGGGTCCTCACCCTCCTTGTTCTTCCTCAGCTTGCTGAGATAGAAATTTTTAAGATATGGGGTTCTCAGTGGATGTGGAAGGGAACATGTAAGGTCATCTGTCAGTCCCCTCCCTGATTTCTCAATGCAAGTGATGTTTGTATTATTTTGGATTCAAGGACTGATTAGAAGGGGAAAACCAGCCAGCCACAAAGCTGATGCAATAGACGAGAGGGGGAGAAGCGGGGGAGGGCGTCGGCGGTGGGGGGAGGGACGCCGGTGGGGGTAGGGACGCCGCGGGTGGAGGGGGGAGCTCTTTCGGGTAGAGTTGGGATGGTGAGAAAAGGAATGACTTTGAAAAGAAAGAAGGTATTTGAACAAATGGCTGAAGCTGCTGTCAGGTCTGGAGATGTGTAGCTGGCTACGTCTGGCTCCAACCTGCCTCACTCTCCTTGACACGCAGGTGAGCGCAGCCTGGAGGCAAGCCCAGCGCCCATCCTTATACTCACACCTCCAGAACCCAAGCCCTACCTCCCAAAATCACGCCTTCTTCCCCAGTTACTGCCAGCTTTGTCTTTATCCTTTAAAAAGCCATCAAAGTCTGGTTACACAACTCTACGAATATCCTAAGAACTACTGAATTGTATACTTTAGGTGAATTGTATGGTATGTGAATTATACCTCAAATAAAGCTATTATTTTACAAATGAAAAAAAAAAACGCCATCAAAGTCAACTTTTATCCAAAAACATATTTTATGTGAAATCCCAAGAGACATACAAATAAAAATATTCAATTATATAATAACATTATGGTTTCATAAGCACATCACCTCCTAAAAACCCAAACAAAAAATCTTTGCATTGTCTTGTGCAAGGAGCTTCGTAACGCCACAGTGAGGTAGAGAGGAGAGGAGCAGCCTGCAGTTTTCAGAGGACTGAGGGGCACGTTGTGTCTCAGGCTTTACATTTAAAACCCAGCCAAATCCATGGCACATTAAATTAAAATATTAATAACTTAAAAAAAGATAAGGCAGTACTTAAAAACTATAATTCACATTATTCCACAAAACTCACATTCCTTAGAATTATAAGAAGATAATCTCAGAGTGCATCTTGGAAAGGGTAGGAATATAAATTAGTTGTTTCTCAGGTACTAGCTTGGCTTCAGTTCAGGCGTGAGCAATTAAAGCTTTGGAGTTTGGGTTTTCTTGTCCAGGTAGTTCGTGAAATCCTGGACCCACTTTTGCTTGGGGTCGGCACAGACCTGTTTGGCCAGTTTGGTCTTGAAGCTGTAAGGGAGAGAAGGCACAGTGAGAGGCAGCACTCTGAGGATTCGACCTGGGAGCATAACCTATTCTATGGGAAATTGGCCCGGCCCATTAGGCTCATTAGGTAGCGCTGGCCCAGGGATGGAGAAGAAAGAAGGGACTTCAGGGAGGGCAGCTGCTTTTGCTGGCCGAGGTGAAGCCGTGTTGGCTCCTGGATGAAGCAACTGAGATCTGAACCAATGGCTAGACAGGGAACTGGGAGCGGCAAGTCTCTCTTTTCATGAGTTCAATTTTCCCATTGGAAAATTTCTGGAATTGGATTAGAGAGGGTCTAAGCACCTGAAGGTTTAATTGTAACTCAATTTGATAATAACCCTATCACTGCCTGGGAGAAGAACTCAGAACTGAGGGATGAGTCTGGGTGGTCAGGGGCCACTCACATCACAGCTTCCTGGGGACAGTAGCTGCTGGTGACTCTTCTGTAGCTCTCCAGCTTCTGGATGGGGATCTTCTTATTGATGAATCTGTAGCAGCAGGTCGTTGAGGTATTAATTCCATCTACAATGAAACAACAACAAAAGGCTGTTTAGAATGTGTGCTGGGGCTTTCTATTTATGAAGGAGCAAGCAGGAGGAAGGAGAAGTCAATGGGAAAGAAGGCCACCCACCCCAAGTCCAGTGTCACTATCCTTTGAGACATGCCTTAAACTCTCTGTCTCACTTGCATGGAGTGTAAAATGGAAAGGCACCATCATTAATTGAGGAGGAATGGAAGACAACTCTGGGTGTTTCTGGGAGAGGCTAGTGGAATAATTCCATTTCTTGGGGCAAGGTGACTCTAGCTATGGGTCCCTTATTCGACTGCAAGTAATCATTTCCATCATGACTTTCCCTGATACCCATTGCCTCTGCAGAGCTGTGTCTCTGGAAGCTGGACTGAATGAAGCACAGCCCAGGTTCTGGGTCTCCTGCTCTGCACTCCCCCATATCTGGAAATACCCTGCACACCCACCACCAGAGGCCCCCCTCTTGATCACCCCAGTCCCTAAACACTGTTGAAGGGAGCCAGGGCAGTAACTGCACTGAGGCTGTGTTTACAGAGCTGGAGTCCGGGGAGGAGCTGGATTTGGCATCCACAGCTGGAATTCTCGCCCAGACTCTGGCCAGGAGCAGCTGTGTGATCAGCCTCACCCCTTATCCTTCTCTGACCTTCCCGATCTTAAAAAGGCAGTTGTTAAGAGTGAGACCGTGGGTACCCTTCTACTCTGATGGCCCGTGATAAGCCAGAGATGGGGCGATGTGCTTCAGAGGGAAGGAGACGGGGGCTTACCTGGCTGAGCCAGCACCTGGGTGCTGAAGGTGGCCGCGGTGAGCAGCAGGCACAGGAGGGCTGCAGAGACCTTCATGCTGGAGGGCGAGGATGTGAGCTTCAGCGTGAGAGCTGTTGGTTTCTGGGCTGGTCTCAGCCTCTCTGCTTCTCTGGCTGCTCTGCCTGCCTTTTATAGGAGCAGACAGGAAAAGGGAAAAATTCAGTAGGGGAGAGTCCCTTGTTCTTCTGAATGAATCACAGGATGTAGTAATAAACCTGCTGAGCCATCACCCTGCCCTGAGAAGGATGTTAGGAAACGAAAGAGAAAAGTGTAAGTTGGTGTGGGCTGGTTTTCCATCCAAGGTCAGAATCGCCAGTGAGGCGGGGGCTGTGCCCACAGAAACCACCGCATGTGATCTATGGCTGTTATTAAGGGTTCTGCCTTTTTGAAATGAAACACTTTCTGTAGTAAAAGGATACCAAGATCAAGGAGATGCAAGAGATTTTCCCAGTTTCCCTTTCAGCATCCCCAGGGCCCTGGGGTCCAGAAAGAGGCTCCCCCCAAAACTTTGGCTGGGCTCTAAAATGGACTAAAAAATCTTTCACTGCTTCAAATCCTGCTGATTTTTCCAACACCCAGAGAGAAATAGGATAATAGCACATTAGCAAAATAGAATTCAGTATTCTTAGAAGAATAATACCTAAAATTGTAGTGTCTATTCTATTACTGGGTAACAACCCATGTGAAAACAGTGACTTAAGACAATGACAGTCATCGGTTTCGCTCTTGAATGCGGGGGTTGACTGGCCTCAGCAAGGCAATTCTCACTCAGGGATCTTTTACATCTTCACGTTTGGGTGATGGCTAGGATTGAGGTTGATACCGGCTCAACACAAGGTTGACATGAGGGAAGCCATATTGTAGAAAAGAAATCATGTTGTAACTTTGCATGACCTCTAACGTACTAACCCTGCTGGATGTGCGCCCTCCAGGAGGTCCACCTGCTCTGCAGATTGTACGGCCCCTGCTTTTGCATATACCTGCCAGGTGTGATAAGATGATAACTTCGTTCTTTTGAGTTCCTTGGGAATGTGATGATGCCTGGACACAGAGTCTATGCTGTAGCCACCATCAATGACAACTGAAAGACCTGGCGTGGCGATTCCTAGTCTGCAACCCCAGAGGGTCAACATTCTTAACTCCCTCCGCTATAACCCACTGGCCTATGGAACTGCTTCAAGATTCTATGCCTCATTTAAGAAGGTTCTTTAGGATACTAGTCCTGCAATCTTCTGATTTGCTAGCTTATTGCTTAATAAAATGCCCTTTCTCTGCTGCCATCTTGCCTCTTGGCCATTGGCTTTTGTCTTGTGGCGAGCAGATAACGCCCTTTGTATGGTAACAGGGTCATCTCAAGGGCTTCACTCACTCTCCGTTGTCTGGGCTGAGGACTTAAACAGCTGGGAGTTGGACCAGATGGAAGCGTATCTCTCTCTCTCCCTTCCTCTCTCTCTGTCTCTCATCTCTCCAGTGGTCTGTCCACATGGCTGGATGTTTCATATGATGGTTTAAGGCTCCCAGGTGCAAGGCTAGGGAATGTAGACACCATCTCTTAATGCAAGGGGTATAAAAGAATTTGCAGACATGTTTTAAAATCACTATCTGTTTCATAGGCTATCAGAACTGCAAGGCATGTGAAGATTGTGGCATGCCATGCTTTTCAAAATATCTGATTATCTAGGAAAATATTATTCCAAGTAAAAGAATATAGGGAAGCCAAATTTATGAACAAAATCTAAGTGGACTTACACAGTTTGACGCAGAGGCCGCAGTCTCCACATCGTACTCCCCACACAAATCTGAGGGATCCAAAGGATAGATTTTGAAAACCAGAAGTCCAGTTACCCATCTCAAAGTATCTTCCTTTACACACATACATTACAAGATCATCAACTAATTGCTGGTGATGGTGATGAAAAGGGGTTTGACAAGAGGCCCTGCATGGCCCTTCAAACCTATAATTGGATTGCCCACAATAGACGTGGGATGTGAGGGAGGAAAATTCTTCAGTGGGAGAGATAAGGGCATTATACAACCTGGAACACTGACTTGAAGCAATTCAAGGCTTTTATTCTGCCTTTAGATTTATATCAAGTTTATTTTTACCTCTGTGACTTTGCTCATGCTACTATCTCCATTAGCTCTTTTTCAAATTTCTATTACTCGCAGTTCCAGAAATTGGTGGAGATTCAATCTACATCCTATCTCCTTATCCATGGAGTCTTCTCTGCCCACTCTCATGTAACCCATCCCAATAGCTTATTTTCTAATCTGGTGTGTATATTCCATCTACTTGGTACTTCTAAGACGCAGAACTCTCTCCCTTGGCTTTTTCTGTTCCAGGAGACAGCTGTCATGGATAACCTACTGATGATCCACAAACCTGGGGCAGGGTACAGGGGTCCTGCCCAGAGAATAACTTCCCTGGATGTGTCTGTTCACCTGTTCAGCAGGTCAAGGAAGTACTGATGAGCTCCAGTTCATCCAACCTCTCTCCTTCATAAAATCTCAAGTGAAGTCCCCCAGGATGTCTCTGCCTAAGACCCCAGGGAAAAATGCCAGCTTGTGTTCACTATGGAAAAGTCTGTGCTTGACATCCATAGGAGCTTGGAATGGAATAAATAAGAGACTGTTAGTTTTGTGACAGAATTTTGTAAAAACACTTTGTAATGATTTAAAATCAATGTCAGTTGATTTTAGAAAATATGGCAAAATTGAAAACACACAAGAAAAGGACAAAATCCTTCTACATTGTTGGCACCCAAAGGCAGAAATGGTTAATTTATTTTCAGAGTTTAAAAACGTATTTTTAACCCTTTATCATTATAAAATATCCTTCTTTGTCTCTAGTAACAATTTTTGTCTTAAAATCTATTTGTTAGACAATAGTATAGCCACTAATGCTCTTTTGGTTAATGTTTGCATGATGTGTCTTTTCCTACCTTTTTACTTTCAAATTCTTTGAGCTTTTGAACCTACATTGTGTTTCTAGTAGCCAGCATATAGTTGATTGATTTTTAAAATCCATTCACCCAATCTTTGCGTTTTGGTTGAAGAGATTAATCCTTTTACATTTAGTGTAATTAATGATAAGGTAGGACTAACATCTGACATTTTGCTTTCTTTTTCCTATATGCTTATATCTTCTTTGCCCCTCAATCCCTCCATTACTTTCTTTTGGAATATATTCATTCTCCCCTTCCCCCCAGCTTTATTGAGATAATTTACTTAGAACATTATATATGTTTAAGGTGTAAAACATGAAGAGTTGATACACATATATGAAATAATTACAACAATATGGTTAGTTAACACCTCCATCACCTCACATTTTTGTGTGTGGTGAGAACATTTTAGATCTACTTTTTTAGCAACTTGAAAGTATATAATACAGTATTGTTAATTATAGTAACTATGCTGTACATCAGATCCCCAGAACTTACTCATCTTATAACTAGGAGTTTGTACCCTTTGACAAACATCTCCCCATTTGCTCCATCCTCCAGCCCTTGGCAACCACCATTCTACTCTCTGTTTCTATGATTTTAGCTTTGTTATTTTTTTTTTTTTGAGGAAGATTAGCCCTGAGCTAACTCCTGCCAATCCTCCTCTTTTTGCTGAGGAAGACTGGCCCTGAGCTAACATCCATGCCCATCTTCCTCTACTTTATATGTGGGACACCTACCACAGCATGGCGTGCCAAGTGGTGCCATGTCTGCACGCGGGATCTGAACCAGCGAACCCCAGGCCACTGAAGCAGAATGTGTGCACTTAACCACTGCACCACCGGGCCAGCCCCAGTTTCAGCTTTTTTAGATTCCACATTTAAGGGAGATCATACAATATTTGTCTTTCTCTGTCTGACATATTTCACTTAGCATAATGATGTCAAGGTCCATCCATGTTGTTGCAAATGGGTGGATTTCCTTGTTTCTCATGGCTGAATAATATTGCATTGTGTGTGTGTATATATACATACACATATACATATCTTTGTCCATTCACCCAGTGATAGACACTTAGGTTGTTTTTATATCTTAGCTCTTGTGAATAATGCTGCAATGAATACAGGAGAGCAGATATCTCTGAAATCCTGATTTCATTTCCTTTGGATATATGCCCAGAAGTGGAATTGTAGAATCATCTGGTAGTTCTATTTTTAATTTTTTAAGGAACCTCTGTACAGTTTTCCATACTAATTCCATACTAATCTGCCCTCCCTTCTTCTAACTGCTAATTTAATCTTTATATTTACATGTTTGTTTTTTGTTGTTGTTTTTATCTTCCACTTATGAGGGAAAGCATATGGTATTTGACTTTCTCCCTTTGACTTATTTTGCTTAGCATAATACCCTCAAGGTCCATCCATGTTGTCACAAATGGCAAGATTTCGTCTTTTTTATAGCTGAGTAGTATTCCATTGTGTATATATACCATATCTTTCCTATCCACTCATCAATTGATGGCCACTTAGGTTGTTTCCAAGTATTGGCTGTTATAAACAATGTTGCAATGAACATAGGGGTTCAAATATCTTTTTGAATTAGTGTTTTTGTGTTCTTTAGATAAATACCCAGAAGTGGTAGAGTTGGATCATATAATAGTTATATTCTTAATTTTTTGAGGAATCTCCATACTGTTGTCCATACTAGCTTCACCAGTTTACATTCCCACCAGCAATGTTTGAGTGTTCCCTTTTCTCCATATTCTCTCCAATACTTGGTACTTCTTGGCTTTTTAATTACAGCCATTCTGACAGGTGTGAGGTGATATCTCATTGTAGTTTTGATTTGCATTTCCCTAATAATTAGTGATTCCGAGCATCTTTTCATATTCCTGTTGGCCATCTGTGTATCTTCTTTGGAAAAATGTCTGTTCAGATACTTTGTTCATTTTTTAGTTGGAGTTTTTTGTTGTTTTTGTTGAGTTGTATGAGTTCTTTATATATTTTGGATATTAACCCCATATCAGGTATGCAATTTGCAAATAACTTCTCCCCATTTTCATGTAGTATTTTCATTTTGTTAATGGTTCCATCACTATAGGCTTTTTAGTTTGATGCAGTCCCATTAGTTTATTTTTTCTCTTGATTCCCTTGCCTGGAGAGACATGGCATTCAAAAAGATACTGCTAAGACTGATGTCAAAGAGCATACTGCCTATGTTTTCTTCTAGGAGTTTTATGGTTTCAGGTCTTACATTCACATTTTTAATCCATTTTGAGTTAATTTTTGTGTATGTTCTACTTTCATTTTTTTTTGCACGACTGTCCAGTTTTCCCAACACTATTTATTGAAGAGACTTTCTTTTCTCCATTGTGTGTTCTTGGCTCTTTTATCAAAAATTAGCTGTCCATAGGCATGTGGGTTTATTTCTGGGCTCTTGATTCTGTTCCGTTGATCTGTGTGTCTGTTTTTGTGCCAGTACCATGCCGTTTTGACTGCTATAGCTTTGTAGTATATTTTTAAATCAAGGGGTGTGATACCTCTAACTTTGATCTTTTTTTCTCAGGATTCTTTTGGCTATTCAGTGTCTTTTGTTGTTCCGTATAAATTTTAGGATTCTTTGTTCTATTTCCATGCAAAATGTTATCGGGACTTTGATGGAGATTGCAGTGAATCTGTAGATTGCTTTAGGAAGTATGGACATTTTAACTACATTAGTTCTTCCAATCTGTGAGCATGGAATATCTTTTGATTTCTTTGCATCTTCTTTGGTTTCTTTCCACAGTGTTTTATAGTTTTCAGTGTACAGGTTTTTCACCTGTTTAGTTAAATTTATTCCAAGTATTTTATTCTTTTTGTGGAGATTGTAAATGGGGTTATATTCTTGATTTCTCTTTCTGCTATTTCATTGGTAGTGTATAGAAATGCCACTGATTTTTGTATGTTGATTTTCTACCCTGCAACTTTACTGTATTTGTTTATTATTTCTAATAGATTTTTGGTGGATTCTTGATGGTTTTCTATATTTAAAATCATATCATATGCAAATAGTGACAGTTTCACTTCTTCTTTTCTGTTTTGGGTAACTGTTATTTCTTTTTCTTGCTTGATGGCTCTGGTTAGAACTTCCAATACTATGTTAAATAAGAGTGACAAAAGGGGGCATCCATGTCTGGTTCCTGTTTTTAAGGGATAGCTTTCAGTTTTTCACCATTGAGTATGATGTTAGGTGTGGATTTGTCATATACGGCCCTTATTATGTTGAGGTACTTTCCTTCTATATCCATTTTATTCAGAGTTTTTTATCATAAATGGATGCTTTATCTTGTCAAATGCTTTCTCTGCATCTGTTTGGAAGATCATGTGATTTTTATTCTTCATTTTGTTAATGTGGTGTATCACGTTGATTGATTTGAGGATGTTGAACCATCCCTGCATCCCTGGAATAAATCCCAGTTGATCATGGTGTGTGATCTTTTTAATGTGTTGTTTTATTCAATTTGCAAGTATTTTGTTGAGGATCTTTGCATCGGTGTTCATCAGTAATATTATAATTTTCTTTTTTTGTATTGTCCTTTTCTGGTTTCGGAATCAGGGTAATGTTGGCCTTGTAAAATAACAACAACAACAATAATAATAATAATAACAAAAATGATGTTATGAAGCTTCCCCTCCTCTTCAATTTTTTGGAAGAGTTTGAGAAGGGTAGGTATTAAGTCTTCTTTGAATGTTTGCTGGAATTCACCAGGGAAGCCATCTGGTCCTGGACTTTTATTTTTTGGGAGTTTTTTGATTAATGTTTCAATCTCCTTACTGGTGATTGATGTATTCAAATGCTCTATTTCTTCTTGATTCAGTTTTGGAAGGTTGTATGATTCTAAGAATTTATCCATTTCATCCAGATTATCCAATTTGTTGGTGTATAGCTTTTTGTAGTATTCCCTTTTATAATTTTTTTGTATTTCCATTGTAATTTCTCATCTTTCATTTCTGATTTTATTTATTTGAGCCCTCTCACTTTTTTTTCTTGGTGAGTCTAGCTAAGCCTTGCCAATTTTTTTTTCTTTTCAAAGAACCAGCTCTTAGTTCCATTGATTTTTCTATTTTCTTTTTTAGTCTCTATTTCACTTATTTCTGCTCTGATTTTTATTATTTCTTTTCTTATACTGATTTCAGGCTTTCTTTGTTCTTCTTTGATCAGTTCCTTTAGGTGGACTGTGAGACTGTTTATTTGGGATTTTTCTTGTTTGTTGAGGTTGCTGTAACTGCTGAATTGCTATAAACTTCCCTCTTAGAACTACTTTTGCTGTATCCCATAAATTTTGGCATGTTGTATTTTCATTTTCATTTGTCTCCAGATGTTTTCTGTGCGTGTGAGGGAGGTTGGCCTTGAGCTAACATCTGCTGCCAATCTTCCTCTTTTTGCTTGAGGAAGATTGTCACTGAGCTAACATCCATGCCCATCTTCCTCTACTTTATGTAAGATGCCACCACAGCATGGCTTAACAAGCAGCGCTAGGTCTGCACCCAGGATCCAAACCTGTGAACCCTAGGCCACTGAAGTGGAGTGCGTGGACTTTAACCACTACGCCACTGGGCAGGCCTCCTGTCTCCAGGTATTTTTTGATTTCTCCTTTGATTTCTTTGTTGATCCAATGGTTGTTCAGCAGAATTTTGTTTAATCTCCACATATTTGTGGCTTTTCCAATTTTCTTCCTGTAGTTGATTTCTAGTTTCATACCACTGTGGTCAGAAAAGATGTTTGGTAATACTTCAATCTTCTTAAATTTTTTGAGACTTGTTGGAATTTTGATAGGAATTGCATTGAATCTATAGATGACTTTCAGCAATATGGACACTATAATAATTTTAATTCTTCCTATCTATGAATGTTGGATAACTTCCAATTTATTTGTGTCTGCCTCAGTTTCTTTCATCAAAGTCCCATAATCTTCAGTGTACTGATCTTTCACCTCCTTGGTTAAATTTATTCCTAAATGTTTTATTGTTTTTGAAGCTATTGTGAATGGGATTGTTTTCTTTATTTCTAAGATATTTTGTTTTTCATATATAGAAACACAACTGATTTCTGTATGTTGATGTTGTCTCCTACAACTTTACTGAATTTTTTGATTAGTTCTAACAGTTTTTTTGGTAAAGTCTTAGGATTTTCTAGATATGAGATCATACATCTGCAAATGGAAGCAATTTAACTTCTTCCTTTCTTTTTATTTTATTTCTTTTTGTTGCCTGATTGCTCTGGCTAGGACTTCCAGTACTATGCTGAATAAGAGTGGCAGGAGTGGGCACCTTTATCTTCTTCCTGATCTTAGAGGAAAAGCTTTCACCGTTTCACTGTTGAGTATGATGTTAGCTGTGAGACTGTGACATGTAGACTTCATTATGTTGAAGTACACTCCTTCTATACACAATTTTTTGAGAGTTTTCATCATTAAAGTATGTTGTATTTTGTCAAATACTCCTTCTGCATCTATTGAGAGGATCATATGATTATTATCTTTCATTCTATTAATGTAGTGTATGATGTTTATTGATTTGTGTATGCTGAACCATCCTTGCATCCCAGGATAAATCCCACTTGATCATAGTACAAGATACCTTTAATGTGCTGTTGAATTAAACTTGCTTATATTTTCTTGAGAATTTTTGCATGTATATTCATCAGGGATTTTGGCTTGTAGCTTTTTTTTCTTGTAGTGTCCTTATCTAGCTTTGATATCAGGGTAATGCTGGCCTCATTAGTTTGGACTCTTCAATATTTTGGAAGAGTTTGAGAAGGGTTGGCATTAGTTCTTCTTTAAATGTTTAGCAGAATTCACCAGGGAAACCATCTGGTCCTGGGCTTTTATTTGTTGAGATGTTTTTGGTTACTGATTCAACTTTTTCACTCATTATTGGTCTGCTCAGATTTTCTACTTCTTCATGATTTGATCTTGGTAAGTTGTATGTTTCTAGGAATTTGAAATCTTTCTTTTTTCTTAATTTTGGTGTTTATCACTATAAACTTCTCTCTTAGAACTACTTTTGCTGCATTGCATAAGTTTTAGTATGCTGTATTGTCATTTTCGTTTTTTTCAAGATTTTTAAAAATTTTCCCTTTGATTTCTTCTTTGACCCATCAGTTATTCAGGAGTGAGTTTTCTAATTTCTATATTTGTGAGTTTTCCAGTTTTCCTGCTGTTATTGATTTATAGTTTCATATCATTGTGTTTGGAAAAAATACTTGGCATGATTTCAACCCTCTTATGTTTGCTAAGACTTATTTTACCTGTCATGTGATCTATCCTGGAGAATGTTCTGTGTGCAATTGAGAAGAATGTGTATTCTGCTGCTGTTTGATGGGAAGGTCTGTATATGTCTGTTACTCACATTTGGTTAAAGTATAGTTCAAATCCAATGTTTCCTTATTGGTTTTCTGTTTGGATGATGTATCTGTTGTTGAAAGTGGAGTGTTTAAGTCGCCTACTAGGGGCCAGCCTGGTGGCACAGTGGTTAAGTTTGCATGTTCTGCTTCGGTGGCCTGATGTTTGCTGGTTTGGATCCTGGGTGCAGACATGGTACCGCTTGGCAAAAGCCATGCTGTGGTAGGCATCCCACATATAAAGTGGACGAAGATGGGCATGGGTGTTAGCTCAGGGCCAGTCTTCCTCAGCAAAAAGAGGAGGATTGGCAGCAGATCTTAGCTCAGGGCTAATCTTCCTCAAAAAAAAAAAAAAAAAAGAATATACAAAAAAAATCTTGAAGTTGCCTACTATTATTGTGTCATTGTCATTTCTTCCTTTAGATCTGTTAGTATTTGCTTAATATGTTTAGTTGCTCCGGTGTTGGGTGTATATGTATTTATGATTGTTATATTCTTTTGATGAATTGACCCCTTTATCATTATATAATGACCTTCTTTGTCTCCTCTTACACTTTTTGGCTTAAACTCTATTTTGTCTGATATAAGTATAGCTACTCCTGTTCTCTTTTGGTCTTCCCTTGTATGGCATATCTTCTTTCATCACTTCACTTTGAGCCTACATGTGCCCTTAAAGCTGAAGTGAGTCTCTTGTAGGAAGTATATAGTTGGATCTTGTTCTTTTTAATCCATTTAGCCACTCTACGCCTTTTTTGGAGAATTTAATCCATTCACATTTAGAGTAATTATTCACAGGTAAGGAGTTACTAATACCATCTTATTGTTTTCTGACTATTTGTAGTTCCCTTGTTCCTTTCTTTCTCTCTTACTGCTTTCCTTTGTGAATTGATGCTTTTCCCTAGTGCTGTGCTTTGATTCCCTTCTCTTTATCCTTTGCGTATCTACAGTAGGTTTTTGCTTGTGGTTATCATGAGGCTTACATAATATATCTTATAGATACAGCAGTGTATTTTATGCTGATAACACATTAACTTTGATTGCATACAAAAACTCTACCTTTTTACCCCTTTTATGTTTTTTATGTTACAATTAACTTCTTTATATGTTGTGTAGCCATTAACAAATTATTGTAGCTACAGTTATTTTTAATCATTTTGTCCTTTAACCTTTGTACTAGAGTTACGTGGTTAATTCACCATCATCTTACAGTATTGGAGTACTCTGAATTTGAATATATACTTACTTTACCAGTGTGTTGTATATTTCTTTATGTTTTTATATAACTAACTAGTGTCCTTTCATTTCAGCTTGAAGAAGTCCTTTCAGCATTTCTTGCGAGGCAGGTCTAGTGATGATGAACTCCCTCAGTTTTTGCTCGTCTGAGAAAGTCCTTATCATTACTTAATTTCTCAAGGACTGCTTTGCCTGGTAGAGTGTTCTTAGTTTGTGAAGTTTTTTTCTTTCAGCACTCTGATTATATCATCCCACTGTGTCCTGATTTTAAGGTTTCTGCTGAGAAATCTGCTGATAACCTTATGGGGATCCCTTTGTAAGTTCCAAGCTTCTTTTCTCTTGCTGCTTTTAAGATTTTCTCTTTGTCTTTGATTTTTGACAGTTTTATTACAATGTGTCTTGGAGAAGATGGTTTTTTTTTTTTTTTGAGGAAGATTAGCCCTGAGCTAACACCTCTGCCAATCCTCCTCTTTTTGCTGAGGAAGACTGGCCCTGAGCTAACATCCATGCCCATCTTCCTCTACTTTATATGTGGGACGCCTGCCACAGCATGGCTTGCCAAGCAGTGCCATGTCTGTACCCAGGATCTGAACTTGCGGACCCTGGGCCACTGAAGCGGAACATTCACACTTAACCGCTGCACCACTGGGCCGGCCCCAAAGGAGAAGATCTCTTTAAGTTGAGCTTGTTTGGAAGCCTATGAACTTCATGAAATTGGATATCTAAATTTCTCCCTGGATTTGGGAAGTTCTCAGATGTTATTTTTTTTTTTTTAAATAAGGTTCCTGCCCCCTTCTCCTTTCTTCTCCTTCTGGAACCACAATAATTCACGATTGTTTCTTTGGATGGTATCTCATAAAACATGTAGGCTTTCTTCACTCTTTTTAATTCTTTTTTCTTTGTTCTCCTGTGACTAGATAATTTCAAAGGGCCTGCATTCTATCTCACAAATTCTTTCTTCTCCTCAATCCATTCTCCTGTTCACAATATCTATTGCATTTTTCATTCCATTCATTGTATCTTCAGCTCTAGACTTTTCTTTTCTTTAATGATTTCTATCTCTTTGTTAATCTTCTCATTTTGTTCATGTATTGCTTTCCTGATTTTGTTGAATTGTCTTCCTCTGTTTTCTCATAGCTCATTAAGCTTGCTTGAAATGCTATTTCACACTCTTTTTCAGGTAAATCATAGATCTCCATGTCTTTGGGGTCAGCTACTAGAAGGTTATTGCGATCCTTTGGTGGTGCCATGTTTTCTTGCTCTTTCACATTCCTTGGAGTCTTGTGCTGCTTTCTTTGAATATGAAGTAGCAGTCACCTCCTCCAGTCTTTATTGTCTGACTTTGAGAGACAAATCCCTTCTGTCAGCCCTGCTAGGGATTTTGAAGCTTTCTCAGAATGTCTATGGATATGCCTTCTCCAGGCTTCTTGCTCCCTCTTATGGCAGAATTCTTAAGCTTGTATGCCTTTTCTCAGTCCTGCAACACACCAGGCCAAGCGCTGGCAGCCTCTCTTGCTTTCTCAAGTGTGGAGCTAGCTCCAGTTTGTGATCTCCTCCTGGCCCAGAGATTCAGGCTGGCTTTCTGCTTGTGCTCACTACCTGTCTGCTAAAGCTTGCTTTTGCCATTGTTGGGGATATTCATAGGGAGCCAGACACATGTTGGGGGTGTGTGGGTGAGGCTCATGGAGCACTAGTGGTGCCTGTGGGCCAGTTAGGGGGGTCTTCAGATGAGACATCTCCACTGGCTTGTGGGTGGGCTTCTCGATGGAGTCTGCAATACAGTTAGTAGGATTCACATCCCTTTAGTGCCTTCCCAAAGTCCTATCTTCTGCTCCCCCAGCCTCTTCTTGACCCCCAGCAGCTCACACCTCAGTACTCTGGATGGGGCAGGAGAGAAATGAGTGTCTTTGGCAGCATCCACATAACTGAGGAGCTGGGGAAGCTCACTCATGTGCTCTCACTTCCCCTCACAGGAGAAATCGCAGGCTGAGAAGGTCTCTCTTGGCACCAAGCTGTGCCACTTTGGGAGAAGGGTGGCACCAGTGATGTCAAACTGCTCATCTTATCCACTCCAATGCATCCAAACTTGAATTTTTGCTCCAATGGTGTGCTAGAAGCTTCTCTGCTAGAAACCTGAACTTCCACAAAGGCTCTTTCATATGTGCATGATTGTCTAGGACAGCGCTCGCCAGTGGACTCCCAGACCACAGCCACAAGGGGCTAGAACCAGTTCATGGGTCACTGCAGATTCCACAGCCAGGGCCGAGATCTGCATGTTTTTTACTGAGACTTTCTCGGTCCCTTGGCTTATGGTGCTGGATCCCACAGCTCCCAAAAAGACACTTTTCATGAATGGTTGCAAAATTACTGTCGTTGAGGGGAAGATATGAACGATGAGCATCTTATCTGACCATCTTACTGACTTCACTCTTCTGCCCATTACCGTTTTCTTTTGTGACATTTTGATAGCTTCTAGTGTACCATTTTATTTCCTTTTTTTCTTTTAGTACATGTGTTTGAGTTACTTTCTTAGTAGTCACTGTAAGGATTACCGTTATCATTGTAATTGAGAACAAGCTAGTCCAGATTAATACCAACTTAATTTTAATAGTAAATGAGAACTTCGATCCCAAATGACTTCACTCCCTTCCTTCACCTTAAAGCTGTTATGGGTAGAGGAAGGAGCCCATGAGCTAAGGAATTCAGGAAGCCTCCAGAGGCTGGAAAAGGCAAGAAAACAGATTTTCCCCTAGAGCTTCGAGAAGCAACACAGCCTTACTGACCTATTTTAAATTTCTGACCTCCAAAACTGTGAGATAATAGATTTGTGTGTTTTTAAGCCATTAAGTTTATGATAATTTGTTATAGTAACAATAAGAAATGAATATAGATTTTGGTCTGAAAGTGGGGTGTTTCTATAACAAATACGAGAAAACGTAGAAGTGGCTTTGGAATCGGGCAATGAACAGGGGCTGGAAGAATTCTGAGCATGATAGAAAATGCCTAGATTTCCTGGAACCGACTATTGGCAGTGACAGGAAATGAAGACGCCACACTTGGCATTCTCTCCTCAAATGGGGCCTCTTGCCAATGCTTTGTGTTCACAGTTTCGTCATCCAAGGAGCAAGGAATCCCATGCTTAGCTGGAGGCAAAAGTGAATTAAGATTCCTGAAAATGAATGGAGATGGCCTAAAAAGGGAATGTGAGTGGATCGTTTTTGGGCTGGAGCGCATGGATTGCCCCTCCCCCGGCCTCCCCTCCTTCCAGCCCCTCCATCTCATGTCTGCCTGGCAATAGAGGTCCGGATGCTCAGTAAATTACTCGGTGATGTCCCGTTTGCTTGCGCTCCTCTCCCTTTTTGCCTGCTGACGTCCACCGCACTTTGAGATTTACTCCTGATTGACCATCAAAGCTGAGGATGGGAGGAGTGGAGGAGAGGCAGGGAGGGCTGGCGAGCCTGAAGGTCAGTGAGTTCCATAAATAGCTGCCAATAAATCATCTGCTGACCGACGTCTCAGAGTACTTTGTGAGTCTTCCTTGGAGCTTCCATGGAATCCCTCAGCCTGAATCAGGGGTCCTGGACTGGCTCAGGAATGTGGAAGCAGAATCTCTCTTCCTCTCCAGCTGGTAGAAATGGGAGATTCCCAAGAAACACACTCCCAGATCCCGGAACCTAGATTCTACTGAGTTCCTATTTGTGACACATTATCATCCCCATTTTATTGATGGAGACTCAAAATATTCAACCTGTACTAAGTGACAGGGTGAGTCAATGCCAGTTCTGGGATTAGAACCCAAATGTCCTTCTCCCCAGCCGGGGTTTTCTCCAGCTGCCAAAGGCACAGCTTGGTCTCTCTTGATTTAACAGCCACCTCCCCGTCAGACTGGACAGGTGAACCTCAAATTCACCATACAAAACCTATTCAACAGGGCGAGAGACCTGTTTTCTTTAGTGGAGGGGCTGTCTGTGTCTCAGTGGGTCAAATGCCTCACAGGTAGATCAAATGCCGTGCAAAGGAATAGAGACCTTAGGTGGGCATTCAGGAAAAAGAGGCCCATCCACCTAAACGGATGATCTCAGGCTCCTGGGATTGGAATGGGGGGACATTGATGCGGAAAAGTGCATTCTGGTTTCAGGAAAGTTGTCCCCTTAAAATGTGGGTTGTAGACGGGGTTTCATATCTTAGGTCACAAGTCATTCTCCTCCATCTACATCGCTCAGCATTTCCTCCTGCCCAGTTTATTCTTCTCCAAAGCTGCCTCTCACACCCCATATTCAGCCACTCATCATCTCTTGCCTGGACCATGGCAGGAGCCTCTCCCTCGTCCTTACTTCTCCAGGTCTGCGTGAAGCCAGTAAATTACATTTCCTGAAACTTACCTGTAAACCTTTGAACATGCCCGTGGCCTTCCTCATCGGACCAAATATTTTCAACATCTCCTTTTAACCTATGAAGCTGAGTACTAACTTACCACCCTGACGTTCAAAACCCTTCACTCAACCTCCCTTTCTAAACTTCCCCATCACTTGACAGAGACATGGACCCCAACTCCCATCTGATTTGTTTTCTCCTTCTTTGATGTATGCATCATCATCATTTCTACCTCTAGGTATTTGCTCCCACTCTTCTTTCTCCTTTTCTTAACGATCTTGTAATTCATCAAGAATAAGTTCAAGTCCTATCCTCTTTATGACATCTTAATCTAACCATCTTATCATTAAGCCATTAGGTCTCTTTCTAATTTCCTAATGTCTGCGGTGTCTGTATTACTCAAAGTTGGAGGATTAATTGGATGGGGAGAGATTGGGGGCAGGTAGCCCCGGTAGGGGGCATTTGCAATAGATTATGGGAGAGATTGTGGGCAGGGGTCAGGAGCTGTGAGAAAAGAGATGGGAGGGGAGGCTGCTGCCAAACAGGTGACAAGGGTAGTTGGGATGTGGGCAGATGGTGTCAGGGGCTGGAGTGGTGGTGGGGGAATGCCTTAAAGATTCTTCTATAGGCACTAGATGAACCCACCCAGGGCCAATCCACATTCTCAATCCTCCAACATATGACCCCGCCCTCTGAAACCATGCTGCTTCCTCGCCACCAAGTGTGTGTATTCAGCTTTTGAATTTTCTTCAAGAAAACACCAAAAGTTAGGTTTTGTACAAAAATATATATATATTGTTCAGTAGTTACATCATAATATACATTTCCACAATAGCGTTTTTAGCAATGTCTTATAATTTTAAACAAAAAGGCTTTGCATTAATGATCCTTGCAAGGACCCTCAACATCATCCCAAGGGTAGAACTGGGGTTCACAGAGGAAAGCAGTTTGCTCAAGTCTCCATATCTCACAGACACTAGTATTCGTGGAAGATAAACTTTAAACATCAATAACTTAAATAAGATTAACGCTACTTAAGCATCAAGTTTCATGTCAATAAACAAAGTTCATACTCTTTGAAACTATAATAAAATAATATCAGGGGGCATTTAGGGAATGCTAGAAGACAATAAATTAGCTTCAGATTCTTGGCTTTTGGAGTAGGTGTTCAAGGCTTTGGAGTTTGGGCTTTCTTGTCCAGCTGCTTCACAGCATCCTGGACCCACTTCTGCTCGGGGTCAGCACAGATCTCCTTGGCCAATATGGTCTTGAAGCTGTGGGGGGAGAAGGCACAGTTAGTTCCATTAAGATTTCAGCCTAGGAGTGAAGCCCATGCTGCCCCGAGAAGCTACCATGGGAACTAGAGGAGGAAGACAGGTGGAAGGAGGGAACCCAGGGCAAGTTGCTCCTATAGTTGTCCCAGTTGAAGCCATCCTGACATCGGGTTAAAAAAATTGGAATGCTCTGAATAAGCACCCAGATGGAGAGGGATGTTTGGAGTCACCGTTGCCCTGGTGGCCTCAGTTTTCGCACGGGGCACTGTGAGTTATTGAATGAGATGATGTCACTCTGACTCTAAGTTTGTGAGGCTGCCCCTTGCTCCCTGAGGAAGAACTGGAGCTCCCAGAGAGGGCTGGTGCATTCAACTCACATCACAGCTTCTTTGGGACACTTGCTGCTGGTGACTTTTTTATAGCTCCCCAGCCTCTGAGATGAGATCTTCTTACTGGTGAATGTATAGCAGCAGGTGACTGGAGAATTAATTGCATCTGGAAATAGAACCGCAAAGAAAAACCATTTTAGGATGGACTAGATTCTTCTGATCTTAGTCAGAGCAGAAGAAAGGAATAAGGAGAAGGGAAAGGGAAGTCAGGAGCGGGGGTACAACCTGTTACACCCCAACAATTCTGCCTATACCTTGGAGCTGGAAGGTCATACTGACTCAGTTTCCTATGCTGTAAAATGGGTATACAGCACTGATAATGGACAGAGGGAAGGGGGAACTCTTAAAACTATATCACTCCTGGGAGTGTCCTTAGGAGAGACTAATAATCCAAATTATCAGGGTCAGGGAAGATCAGCTCCGGGACTCCAGCTATGGGTCACCCTCTAGACACCCAGCAATCTATGCCTAATAGTAAGTTTCTCTGATACCCGTTGCCTCTGCAGAGCTGTGTCTCTGGAAGCTGGACTGAATGAAGCACAGCCCAGGTTCTGGGTCTCCTGCTCTGCACTCCCCCATATCTGGAAATACCCTGCACACCCACCGCCAGAGGCCCCCCTCTTGATCACCCCAGTCCCCAAACACTGTTGAAGGGAGCCAGGGCAGTAACTGCACTGAGGCTGTGTTTACAGAGCTGGAGTCCGGGGAGGAGCTGGATTTGGAGTCCACAGCTGGAATTTTTGCCCAGACTCTGGCCAGGAGCAGCTGTGTGATCAGGCTCACCCCTTATCCTTCTCTGACCTTCCCGATCTTAAAAAGGCAGTTGTTAGAGTGAGACTGTGGGTACCCTTCTGCTCTGATGGCCTGCGAACCCAGAAATGGGGCGATGTGCTTCAAAGGGAAGGAGATGGGGTCTTACCTGGCTGAGCCAGCACCTGGGTGCTGAAGGTGGCCGCGGTGAGCAGCAGGCACAGGAGGGCTGCGGAGACCTTCATGCTGGAGGGTAAGGATGGGAGCTTCGGCCTGAGAGTTGTTGGTTTCTGGCTTGGTCTCAGCCTCTCTGCTCCTCCAGCGCTCTGCCTGCCTTTTATTGAAAGCCAAGAGGGTGGGGCAACGGGAGAAAGCTGGGCCCCAGAGCAGCATCATTCTCAATGAATGACGAAGTGGAATGTTAAATGCGCTGAGCAAGGGCAGCATCCTGGGAGATTTCCAGGAAGTAGGAGAGGGAAGCAGTGGTCAGGACTTGGCACTTTTTCCATCCGTTGCTGAGACCAAAAAAAGTGGTGGGGTTGGGGGGAAGGGGAGGCCAGTTATGTTGGGAGCGACCACAGACATGAACCCAGAGGGTTATTCTTAAAGATTCCTTCTGCTTTCTCAGAAGTGAAAGCTCTGCAGAAACGAAAGGAAGCAAGGAAACAGGTCAGAAGGGAAATGAAAGCATCTCTGGGCTGACCCCGGCCCACCTTTAGGCAACAACCTGAGGGGCCTTCAAGCCAGGAAGGGGCCCTGAAGTCTTGGTGGGCTCCCCAACAGCACACTAAATCCATTTGCTCTTTAAAATGCAGGATGATGGCACAAGCGTAGCTTAGCAGAACTATAGGATTTTGTAACCATAGAACTGAATTCTAAGACTCATCAGATTTAAGACTTGGGAGAAGCCATGTAGATCCTACAGTGCTGCGAAAGAAATTTCCATGTAATACTCAGACAATGCTTACTCGGTGCCAGGAATATTCTAAGCCCTTTGCAAATGCTAAGCCTTTCAGTTCTCCAACCCCATCTGGTAGGTATGTTATTCCCATTTTAGAGATCAGACAATTGAGGCACAGGGGGGTTAAGTAACCCACTCAAGTTCCCCTGAGCAGAACCCAGCGTCTGTGCTGTCACCACTATGAGACAGTCCTGGGTGAAAAGAGCAAGCATCCTCCGGCTGGCCTGGGCCTCCATCCGAGCGCCCTCTGTCCCCAGCATCTGCCAAACAAGCAGTCACCTCAAGAGGAGTCATGACACATTCCTTGTGGGTAAGTCACTGTGGGATTTGGAGCCTGTGGTCAGCTCAGCAGGCGGCTCTGGGCGAGAAGTGCGTCCCCTGCTATGGTGGCTGTCACCCCAGCTTCTTTCTGGATTCCCAGAGAGCACGAGGGAGGAGAGGAACAGAATGATGGGCATGGGATGGCTGCCTTCATGCTGCAGCGCTGGTCTGGGTTTGCTCAGAAATCCCAGAATCACGGTAATAAAACTGTAAAGACCTGAGCTTTCATTTCGGTGAACTCTTTTCCTTTACAGACACGGTAGGATTCCTGGAGGCGTGTTAGTGGCTGAGCGAAGCCTAGAATTCAGCTCTCCACCGCCCCTTTCCACTGCCTCCTACTTCTGAGACTGCTTTGCCTTTCCAAGTGGACGTGGAAGGATATAGGGACTCTTCTTTCTTAAAGGGTCATTGAGACAATGTCTGCAAAATGCATGGAGCAAGAAACATCTGCCAATCACTACATTTGTAATGAGAAATGGTCATCTCTGACCACAAACGGCCGTGTCTGGTCCAAGGTAAGTGGTCAGTGAGAGTGAAGCAGATGAACAGCTGGTGTTATTGGGTGCCTACCAGGCGCCAGGTATGGCGCTGAGGTGCTTTCCAGCATCATTTCATTGTCCTCCAAACAACCCAACTTTCCTGAGGTAGAAACTGAAGTGAAGTGACTTATCCAGGATCTCACAGGTGATAGAAGGCGGGGCTGAGTTTCCCACCCAGGACACTTTGACTCCAGCGTCCCTGCTCCCAGGCTTTAGGTTAATGTCTCATGATGGATATTGGTTTCCTAGAGAATCTGAGAGCAGAGCATCCATGAAGTAGCCATTCTAGACTCGGGAATAACTCCAAAAAGGCAGAAGGAAGCGAGAACAAATCAATTGTCTACCTCATTGCTTGCGCCTTGCTCAGACCCTATTTCCATTCTGCTTGACTCGTGCTAACCCCCCACCAACCTCCGCCCCACTTTGAAACCTCTCTGTGTTTTGCTCAGTGGTCCTCCAATGGCTCCAACCACTCTTATTGAATGAAGAAAACGTTTTCAGGATGGAGACTGCGCAGCTTCACACACTCCTCTCCAGACCATCTCACCTTAACGTCCAAGACGTTTTTCTTCATATTAATGGAAACTCCTGGCTAATATATTAGCATGGCCTTTTCCACAGACCGGGAGGACTGTGTCCCGTTTCTCTGTGGAATCCAGCCATTTCTTGGGTTTTGTCTAGGTTAACAAGTTTGAAGATACTGAGATGTTGAATCTTTCTGCTGGTCCAGCCGTGTCTCTCTCACTGCTGGTGTCCTAGAACCAAAGGACCTGGAGAGATCGTGGACTTCAACTTCCTCTTTTTATGTAAAGAAACCGTATTCCAGCCAGGAAGCTTTTCTCTATGTTTGAAGGTACGTCTCTACCTCAGAGAAGAATCACAATATTTGGAAAGTGACTTGTCACCGCAAGAGTCAGACAATAGACAGGTCACAGGTGAAAGGGTATGACTCAGAAGAGAAAGTCTTCTGGGAGATGGCAGCTGTTTCCCTCCCGCCTCTGCTCTGTCAAGAAGAGATGCTCCTCAGCTGGAAGGTCGGTCACCTGAGTGGGAGAAATGAGTGGAAATTCCCTCTCTGAAGCAGCTTTGGAAGTTCCCAGACCACATAGAAAAGAACACTCTTGGCTGGAGCCTGCATTCCAGATGCCGGGCCTGGAGCCAAGGACGTCTCACATGGGGTTGTACCGGGAAGATTCCAGCACAAAGTCTGGATTGGGTCCCTGCTCAGAGGCGTAAGAAGGAAAGCCCTGGAAGGGATGTGAGGGGAGGCAGGGCCAAGGTTTTACAGCTCCCCAGAATCCCCAGTCCCCCTGGGGCCCCCTCCTCATCAACTCATAGATGAGGAATGGAAAATCCTCTGGGTGAATAATCCCTTCTTCCTTCGCGTGGGCTGACACCCCCACCAGCATCCTCCACGCGGACCTTTGTCATCACCTCCGACTCCCAGTCAGTGTCAGGGGTGAAGGAAAGAGGAACTAAGCGTGAGCTTTCTAGAAATATCAGAAGCCAGCGACTAACCTGCCGCCTTGGCCCCTCCTGCACTTCACCTGCTTCCGCCTCCCCATCCAGCATGGGGCCCCTTGCCTGTGCTTGCTGATGCTCCCCCAGCTCAGGCCTTGGAGGGAGACACACAGTAGGCTTTGCACCCATCGGATCCTCTCTATTTTTTTTTTATAATTTTCTTTTTGCTGGGAAAGATTCGCCCTGAGCTAACATCTGTTGCCAATCTTCCTCTTTTTCTCTTCCTTCCCAAAGCCCCAGTACGTAATTGTCTATTCCAGTTGTAGGTGCTTCTAGTTCTTCTATGTGAGCTGTGACCACAGCATGGCAACCGACAGAGGTGTGGTGTGGTTCTGCGCCCAGGAACTGAACCTGGGTCACCAAAGCGGAGCATGCTGAACTTTAACCACTAGGCAGTCAGGGCTGAGCTCCTCGGGTCATTTCTAGACGCTTACCCCAGGCTTCTGCTCCAGCTTTGCCTCTCTGCTCTCCTCCATGTCAGCTCCTGGTAGACTGGAGCCTATTTCCCCAGCTCTGCCATCTTTTTCCTTCCAAGGACTGGAAATCCATTCTTCACTCTTGCACAGAATGTCAGATATGAACGGGACCTTAGAGATCATCTTCTTGTTTCACTGATGGGGAAATTGAGACCAAGAAAGAGGCAGTGACAGAACTGAGGTGACGTAGAAGACAAATGGCAGAGTTTGTGGGGTGTTGTATATTTCTGGGCTCAGTGTAGCACCCCTCCTCACATACTGCACTGCCTCCTTATGCTAACACTCATGCAGTTAGCACCTCCTCTGTGCAGAGCACAAGGCAGGGGACTGGAGGTTGGGGGAGTGACCTAGATGGGAAGCTTGCTGTCCAGAGAGATGATGGAGCAAGTATCCATGGCAAGCAGGGCTGAGTTTATGAATAAACCTGCGCAGTGCCCACCCCAAGCTGTGAGCATCCAGGCATTTCCTATGTTCTCTGGTGGATCTGCTGCAGGTCCACGTGCATGAAGGAGGGGGATGGGGTGGCCTTTGGGAAGAGAAAGGGAAGATTCACCTGCAATGACCTGGGTTGATTGGGGGTGGGGAGTGGTGTCTCTGCCAAGCGGGAGGGGACTTGACATTTAGTTTGTCTTCTGGGCCAGCCCTCATGGACCAGCACCTGAGCCCTGCGGTGAGGGGGCTGCCATGGGTGAGAGGGCCGAATCTAAGGACCTGTTAGGTTCCTGGCAGGGTAAGCCACTCTACAGCTCCCTCGATAGTTTGTAACCACAGGTGGCACAGCCCAGGGAGAAGCTGCTTTCCTCCTGTGTGGCTTGCATTGCCCGAGGTGGTGTGACCAGTGAGATGAGGGGGTCCAGGGCACCGGTGAGCACATCGAGGAACCCCTGTGACGGTGCTGAACTGGGTGGGATCTTGGGGCAACAGGGGTCATGAAGATGAGGTGGAGAGGAGACAGAGGAACATTGTTCTGACAGCCTTTCATTGAGTCTGTGTTGTAACACCTGTGCTGGGGGCCCCTGAGGGACGCTCAAGTGACACAGAATGAATCACTGTAGCAAATAGAGAGAGGCAGAGCCCCGAGAGTCCCAGCTCAGGGGCTCAGGGAGGTACATTTAAGGTGGGCTCCAGGTTGGCGGGTTTTGAACGTTGGGTGATGATTGGATGGGGAGGGACTTATAGAGACTACAAATTTAAAGTGCTTACGCAGCCCCTGGGGACCTTGCTGAAGTACAGATTCTGATGCTGTAGCTCTTAGGTGGGGCTGAGAGCTTGCGTTTCCCAGGTGATGCTGACGATGCTGGTCCGTGCTTTGATTAGAACCGTCTGAAAACGGCTCAGGTGGGGCAGGCGGGTCAGGTGTGAGAAACTGTGAGCGATTCATTTTGTCTAGTCCGGGATTCTTGTTAGTGGCTCTTGGCTAGGCTTCAAGAATCTTCTGGAATTGTCTTCCACATTTCTGTGATGGTGTATTTTTCTGGAGAGAGGGTCCATAGCTTCCATCATATTAGCAAGGGCATCTATAACCTCCTAATGGGTCAGTACCCTTGAACCTATCAAAAATAAAGAGTTCTGGTCTTCCCCTCAGACCCACAGAGTCACAATCTGTAATTTTACTATGTAGAGCTGTGTTTTTTCTAAGCTCTCAGATTATTGCCAGTCTATGTTTGGGCATCCCTGGGCTAAAGCACAGGGTACATGAAGTAGAGAGTGTGCCGGCCAGGCTGGGTGGAACTTACAGAAAAATGGCACAATCAGAAAAGAGGAAAGAAGCAAGAGGAGAGAGGAAGAGGAAGAGAAGAGGCCGGAGAAGGAAGAGGCGACAGGGGGTCATGGGGAGGGCCCCAGGTGGCGTCAGAATACTAGGACCAGAGGCCTGGCTCTGCCTCCTTATAGCTGTGTGGCCTTTCACAAGTCACTTGACCTCTCTGGAACTCTTCTGTAAAGCATGATTAGTAAGACAGCTGTTTCTGACATTGTCACGAGACTTGTATGAAATAATAAACCAAGGATGCTTTGTAAGCAACGTGTAAAGAGCTGTGTCACTCTAAGGGCCTGAGCGGGCAGTCTTGGGGCACATGCAGCCAGTCCCAGCAACAGATTGGCGTGCCCCTGATGCATAGCCCAGGCCTCCACACTTATTTCTTGCTATGAAAATTCCTTGGGCATCTATATTATATAATGCAGTGAGGTTTAGATTTCCTAAGCTCTTTCTCATCCCTCTTGTCTACCTTTGGACAGAGAGAGAGCCTTTGGGTGCTGACAGAAAGCTAAGGGTCAGAAAGGGCAGCCCCAGAATCAAGTTAGGGCCTTAGCTCCTCACACGGCAGCCAGCTCTCGCCGGAAGCCCGTATTCTGCCAGGCCCTTGTCTGCCTCTAAACCTCGGGCACCCTCAACCTCACTCTCGTTACTGCACAGAATTGGGGTTCTCCGGCCTGATGTGGATAAAGAGCCGATTATGATGGCATCAGCTTTTGAGAAAAGAAAAAAGCTTTATTGCAAGGAGACAGGAGGAAAAAGCTCTCAAGTCTGTCTCCCCAGTTCAAGATTTGGGGCAAAATTTAAGAGGTTAGGGACAACAAGCTGATCCATGGAAATGCTGGTGGGGCAGGTTTTGACTGGAGGGCTTTGAAAATTCATGGCAAGGTGTGCAAGAGGCTTTAGCACTGCATCTTCCTAGACAACAGGTCCTTTGCTTCTGACGAGGCTCCATCTTTCAAGTTCCAGTCATGTCCTCGTCCTTTGGTTCCATACGGGAGATAATGTTTGATCCTGGTGTCCTTTCAGGTCAAGATTTTCTCTTCTGCACATGCCCTGTCTACGTGAGTTTGCAAATTTTCTGAAAAACTCCTCTTCATCACTCTGTTGATAAGAGATGGAGTCAGTTCAAACTGGTCCCAGCGGGCCTGTGGTTATACCTTCTGCTTCTAGAACTCTCTATGCTCCATCCCACCTCAAGGCCTTTGCCCACGCTGGATCCCGGCACCTGGTGCAGCGTCTTTCGTAGAGTAAGTCCTCAATAGATAGTTTCTGAACCTATGAGCAGTCTGGGAATCTCAAATCCTTTCCCCCAGACCTCTGAATTATGGGGTGATTTAATATCATGCAGGGAAATGAGTAGAGAAGCAATGCTTTTGGTTTCCTGGGTTTCCCACATCTTCTTTTTTGGGGAGGAGATAGTGGTGGGGCCGAGGGCACAGTGTGCAGGGCCCTGATGACGCGTGATTTTCTGGGGCTCCGTGGATCCCTCTTTGGAGGGGTGAACTGTTTCTCTCTCGGTTGCAAAATGCTGCATGCTCAAAAACGGAAACTTCAGCTGCCAAAAAAAGCTCCTTCTTTGCTAACAGTTTCAGCTTGCTTCGCGAATGGAGTCCCCGGTTGCAAAGCACTGGCTCCATTGGAAAGCTCCTCCTGCATTTACTGTAGATTTTAGTCTGAGAGTCTGAATGGAAATGCAAATGACATTTGTCTAGCGGAGGGGAAGTGTTGGGGGAAATGGTTTTGCAAAGCACACACATCTCTTCTGACTTAGATGCAAGAACTTAAAAAAAAATTACCAAATAATTCAACTCTGCAGCTCATATGTGGCTCTAAAAATATAGCCAGGGTAATGAGAGAAACTTTCGGGCATCTTGCTTGGAGCTGTTTATAATGGGGTGGGAATGGCAGGCAGGCAGGAGCTAGGTACGACCAAGGGCAGGGACTTTAGTGTGTGTCGCTCACTCCTGCATCCCGAGCATCAGCACCTTGCATTAGGTACTTAGCAAATAATGTGATGAATGAATGAACTGGAGGAAAAAATCAGAGGGGAATGGGCCATAGAAACCCTAGAGTTGAAAATCCCTGGCCTGCTTATAATTTAGAGTGGGGCAAAGAAAGTTGCCCAGGATTTTAGTGCACGCCTAAATCAGTGCAGACAAGCTGTGTGTGTGTTTGTGTGCGTGTTGTAGAATGTGCCTACTAACACAGATCTTGGCATTTTCCAGTGAGACTGCCAGCTACATTTTTCTCTAGGAGAAACATTCCTTTGTTTAGAGAATTCTTCCTAAGGCAGTAGAAGTAGGCGCTCATTGTAAATAGGGACTCATTGTCCTGGAGGAAAGGAGGAAAGGACCTTTGGTGGCCGAAGAGAAAGACTGCCCTCCTAATACCCATTGCTGCACAAAGCTGGACACAGGGGAAGAAATGGATGCATTTGCTTAAGACCAAGAGATCTCCTAAGCGGAGAGGAGTTGAGGCCCTTCTTTTGAGTCCAAAATTGTGAAACACTCTGTGAGAGTCTGAGGAGGTTCCGACTGGATTGGTGGACCAAGTTCTGAACCAGGGCCGAGAAATCAAGGGACGGGAAGACCTTCTGGCCCCTCCACATGGGTGCAGTCATCATGCTTTGAGGGCAATGGCCAAACCTGCCAGTTTAAACTGAGGATGCTGCAATGTTGGGCGCCCAAGGTGGCACTGTGGCCAAAACTGGAGGGGTCACCATTAGAGCAAGGAACAGGGAATAACTTTGGATGGCGTGGGGTCAGTTATCCACAGTTACCCCTGGGGGCAGTGGCAGAGCAATGGCAGCAAGAGTCCTGGCCACTGACTGGTGGGTCAGATCACCCCGCTCTCACTTTGCTCCAAATTTAACAGCAGGATTTGTCAAGTGGGACCCAATAGGTCCCCAGCATCTCTTGGGCACTGTGAGGAAGTGGAGAGGGGGCGCTTAAGCACAAATTATTAGATTTCCTCCTAATCCAGACAATTTGAGGCTGCAGTGATTGACTGAACATAATAACAGAGATGAGAACCACTTGGACCCTGAGGTCATAAAAAAGACTCTATCAGTTACGCACAAACGTTTCTTTATTGTGGACAGTTCACTGCTCCAGCACATCGCCTACCTACTTCCTTTGCCTCACTCCACTCCCAACACAGTTGGGATGCATTTGTATTCCAAAATGATGACAAGCTTTGCCATTATACAATTTTGATTTCATGACGAAGATCAACATTAATTTTAAGTATTTACTGAATGCCTCCTAGAACTTTTGTGCAGTTAACGAGGGAAGATTTCAAAATTGTCGGCCACGAGGCGCCCACGATTACAATTCCTTGTGCATGCTTCATGATTCATAAAATCATGTGAATCTAACAAGGGCATCGTAATGTGGGCGAGACTGGTCTCACTATCCCCGATTTACGGATGGTGAAATTGAGGCTTAGAGGTTGACTCACTCAAGGACAAGGTTGCCGAGAAGTGGAAGTTCTGGGATTGAAATCCAGAATGTTCTCCCTCCAAGGCCAGTCTTCTTCAGGCCCCACCAGGCCTTTCCTTCTCCTGGTTAATTTCCTTTCCCTTCTCCTGAGAGCTCACCTTCCGAGACCACCTCTGTCCACCGTGCAGATGGAAGGCGTGGTGAGATGGTAGAAGGCTAAGGAAGGAAAAGTTTATGGGGGTGTAAACCAGCTAATAGGGAAGTTCCCTCGTGTTCCCTGGGTCCCTTTTCAAGTGAATTCATCACCACAACATTTCAGCCTCTGCCCCATGGCCACCTTCTGGACTTTGTCATCTCCTTGAACTTCTCCATTTCATGATGCTCAACTTAGTAATCCATTTACTTTGACCACAGACTTCCACATCCTTCCCCATCAGCAACTCTGTATCCACTGCGTCAGCGGCTCTGGGTCCCTCAACACTTACCTGGCCTCCTTTCCTTCCCAGCCCAGCCTGGTGTTGGCCACACTCTCACTAGCATATTGATCCTCTCATTTCTATGATTCTGTCTCCCCACCCACCAGTGCCCAAGCCCAGGTCATCTGACCATCCCCCTTATTCCTGACCTCTCCAGGCTGTCAGGCTTCCTGGAAGTCTTGCTCTCCTTGATGACTATGCCAGCGATCCTTTTTGCGTATGCCTGGGTATTTCTTTCTGCCGTGCTCCGCAGTGGCACTCACACCTTCCCCATTCCCTTCCCTCTCTTGCTCCAGCCTCAGGCTTCTGCACTCTCAGGAGACAGCATACTCCACGGAGAAAGCAGAGACTCTGAGAGAAGAATTCCTGCCAAGCTCGTCCCCACGCCCATACTAAAACTTGATTCCATCTTCATGCCATTACATCTCTTCCACCCTGCCTTAGGAGAAGAACCGGTCCCTCCTGTTGAGGGTCACTGATCAATCTTTGTCCTTGATCTCCTGCAGCCTTCTCCAGAATGTGGCATTCTCCTTTAGCTCTATGTCTTTTTTTACCCCCCTCTTTCCACTCTTCCTTTCTCTTCTTCCAACCAACATGCTCAAATCTTCCTCATTGTTACAAAAAAATGTATTTTCCTTAACCCCCATCTTCCCTCAAGCTACTCCCTTCTCTCTTTCTTTCTTTTCATGGGAAAAAAATCTTGAATGATTGATCTCTCCTTGTGGTCTCTACATTCTCACCTCCAATTAATTCCTTAACCTGTTGCCATCTACTTTCTACATCCATCTCTCAACTCAAATTCTTACAGTCTCGTCAGTGACCTCCTGATTACTTAAAATAAACACTTTTTCATAACTCTGAAATGTGAAATCACTGCCAAGTTAACACTGTCTGCCGTTCCTTCTTACAGGAAATCCTGCCTTCCGTCTGTGTCTCGGGCTCCGTTCTCTTCTTGTATTACTGTCTGCTTCTCCTTTGTTACATGTATTCACTGGTTTCTCTTCTCTGTTCCTCTCTAAATACTGTTCTTCTCTAAGAATTCATACTTTTATTCTCACTCTTCATGGGAGCTTGCAAACTGGGGGCCCATTACCTGGTTCTGGCCTGCAGACTTTTTTGTGTGTGTGTGAGGAAGATTGGCCCTGAGCTAACATCCATTGCCGATCTTCCTCTTTTTGCTTCAGGACAACTGTCCCTGAGATAACATCTATGCCAATCTTCCTCTATTTTATGTGTGGGACACAACCACAGCATGGCTTGATGAGCAGTGTGTAGGTCGGCACCCAGGATCCAAACCCATGAACCCTGGGTCGCTGAAGCAGAGTACGTGAACTCAATCGCTGCACCACTGGGCTGGCCCCTGGCCTGCAGACTTTTAACGTTTGTCTTGTACAGTGATTAAAATGAAGAAAATTCATTGCTAACATTTAAAATTCAGAGATTTCTCATTTAAAAACTCAGATATCTGGTTTGTCTTGGTCAAGTAGGATTTGGTACCACCCAGCCCGCATGTCACATGGCAACGCTCCATGAGAGCCACTCTCACCTTTGGCTGAAGCTTCTGTCCATAAGGTCACCAGAGACTCCCTCCCTCTCCCCCACGACTTCTCTGTTATCTATTGCTTGACTCCCTTCAGTCACTTATCTTTTCTGCCTGGCTCCTGTTCTAGTTGAATTTGTTACCCTGGGTCTAGACTCTTTTTCCTCTGGACTCCCACATTTAACCTCTCCTTATCCAGCAAATTACTCATTTGATGAATTCTAGACTTGTGTTTCTATCTACCTACTGGGCGTTGACACCTGGATGTCACTCAACATCAACAAGTCCCTCCTTCCTTTTTTGTATATCTCCTTACCTCCTTTCCCTCCCTGTCTTCCTTCTTTCTTTTCTTCTTTCAACCAAGATGCAATAAGCCCCTGTGGCAGATGCAAAATTCCTACCTAAAAGGGCCTTGGGGAATCGATTTGGTTGAAGACGTGGGAGAGGACTGGTGTTGAGGTTGTATTTGCATAGGAGGCACATTATTTTCCCTTAGGTTATTTATTTGGGGTGGCTTTAGGCAGGGGGTCTATGGATAATTTTTGAGGAGGGATTTTAAACTTCTCCAAACCATCCCTTGTTGCTCTCACTGTGTGTCCCTACACTGCCAGGTACCACGCTGAGTGCAAGGAAGGCAGTGACCCACAGTCCCCACTCTCATCATGCCACTGCCAGATCTGAATCCCCTACCAAGAATTCACGTGCGCAGAGGGCCAAGCTGGAAAGCAGGGATCCATCTTCAGATTTCCCTCCCCACGTCCTCTCGTGTCTAGTTGGTCTCTAAGATCTGTCCATTGCACTTCTGGAGCATCTCTTGTGTTCGTTTCCTCTTCTTCATCCCAACACTCCCTGCGTCAGGCGGAGTCCTGTTAAAACAGTTTAATGTGATTTCCTGCCAAGAGAAACTCTACCGTCCAGTCTCTCCTTTGTACTGATGGCAAGTTTATCAATCCCAAACCACTGATGTGTCTGCTAAAAATGTTTCAGCAACTCTCCATATCTACTTGATAGAGCCCATCTCCTTAGTATGGACATCAAAAGACCCCATCTGGCCCCAGCATCCATTTCGGGCCACATCTCACTCACGAATCACTCCTTTCACATAACCTAGGCTGTAGTAAGACCAGTTGCTCATATTTCCCAGAACAGGGCCCTTGCATGCATGACTTTCTTTGCCTGGAAAGGTAGCTGGGCCTTCTCCAAGAAGTCTTTCCAGATTCCTTCAGGCACACAATCCTTTGTGCTTCCTTAAAACTTTACACTTTCCTTTTGACAACACTTGATAGCAGCCTGTAATTGAAAGGTTATTTATATGTGTCTTTTCCACCACTTTGTGAGCAAGCATAGGCAGAATCTATCTACATTTTCTTCTTTGACTCTATCCCAGCACCTAGGACAGGGCCTAGCATTCATTCACTCATTCATTCATTCAATGGTCATTTATTTATTCACTTAACAAACAGTAATTAAGCTCTTAGTCTGTCCTGGATGTGAGCTCTAGACTAGGCAGATGTTTACTGAATGAACGAATTGAGAACCTGAGAAATGTTTAGATCTCAGCTAAATAAAAAAGCCAAAATCTGAAAAAATCTGACTTCTGTGTTTTGGCTGGGTTTGAGCTCCACTGGCTGTCCCCCCAGCCAGCATACGCCTCCCACTGACTCACTGTAACACCTTGGCTGAGTTTCTAGTCATCTTGGGCCCTCATCTACAGATGGGAAACAATAAACCTCTGAATCTTTTTATAATTCTGAGGTTTGTTTGTTCCATTTCCTCACTTCCAGGGTGGCTGCAGAGGAAGGAAACAGCTCAGTTCTGGAAATTCCCCACGGGATGGGACACCAGGCTTCATGCCCAACGGCTCAACATTAGCATAATTCCACTTCATATCTGTAACAAACCTGCAGGATGAGCAGGTCAGCGACAACCATGTCATCTTATAGAGAGGTGAAATAAGCTGCCCAAGGTCAAGTGCAAGAAAGTGGCAGAGCAAGGATTGGAAAGCAGGCCTTCTGCTTCTATGACCAGCACAGTTTGGACTCTCCAATATTGCTTTGTCAGGCTTCTTGGTATGAAAGTGGATCTAGACATCCAGATTTGAAACCCAGTGTGGCCACAGTAGGAGCTGCTCTCACATCTTGGCCAAAACCACATCCTCCTCATTCCAATTTCTCGGAAGTGTTTTGCAACGTAATCCTTATCTTCACTGCCCCGTGCCAAACATCAAGACTCTGGTTTCCTTTCTGGTCATCAGCCTTTGCTGCTCATTTTTTCTTACAGCTATTTTTTCTAGTTCTCCATTTTTCCTTCTCTGATTTCGTTTTTATCTCCTTGGTATTTGTTATCGTCCAAACTGACAGTTTCTGTTACATCAGACATCCCCTTTTGAAAGATGACACAGGTTTTTCCAGGAGTGATATTAGTTTCTAGGCCTTCTAGGAAAAGGAAATTCAGAGAAGACCCTCTCTCTCCATTATTTGCATCTTACACAACAAGCAGGTCTTCCACCTTGCTGGGGGCTGCTGGCTTCTCAGCCAGGTCCTTGGGGAAGCAGAGGCAACTCTGACTCTAGATGCTCACTCTTTGCTTGGGGCCTTTTCTCCAGGCCAACAGAGCTCAGGGTTATGAACGCCCTGTGTGCTTAAGAGACCACTCTTCAAGCAGTGGGTGCAGCCACAGGTAAGAGGGTTGATTGACGTGAGCATTGCACGTCTAGACCGAGGATGGGAAAGACATCATGGCGTCCAAGCCACATTTTGCAGATTGAGATCCTACAGCTTGGAGAAAGCAATGACTTGCCTAAAGTCATGCAGCACATTAGAGACCAGGGCTTGACCTGAAACTTAGGTCTCTTATTCCTTTTCTGAGAAGGAGTCTTTCCTCCACCACAAGGTTCTTGGTGGAGCCTCAGGGGCCCCTGGTAAGAGATTTGCAGAATCTTAGAGCATGGATGCAGGATAAACCTCTCGGGGTCACTCTTATTTCATCCCTTTAAACTTGAAGAAGTTTCCTGGAGGGGATCATAACTCTGGGTCATGTGCTGGCCACAGAGCTCTTTACAGACATGGTTTCAGCCATCTGAAGCATTGATGAGGCAAATTGAGGCATGGACATGTTAACGTTGGTCATTCACAGTTCTGTTCCAAAGCTGCAGGGACATCCGCCCTCACTCACAAAGTGGGGAACTCCCTAAGTCCACCAAAAGCCCTGTTCCCAAAGAAAAACCATCATCAAGGGGCCTTCCCATTATTACACTGGATGTGTGTTGCATTTTACAGCTGATCAGGCTCATTTGCGTATCATCTCTCCCTTCTGCTCTCTATACCAGCCTGCTGGAATAGGCACCCTATTTTCCGCTCTTACAGTTGAGAACCTAGGGTTCAGAGAGGTTAAACACCTTGGCCAGGGCCATGTAGATAGAAAACAACAGAACCAAAGCTCTAAATCCGGGGCCTTTTCGCTATACTGCTATCGCACACAGACTCATAATTAAATTGATCTGTAATAAGCACCTTCAACAGCCTCGCCTCTTTAGATCCTGACAGCAATCTTGTGGAGTCACCCTCATGGAGGTTCCGTGATGAAGTAGCTGAACTGGACCTTGGATTCAGGGTACCTTCCACTGCCCAGGCTCGCCTCCCACGCCCAGGCCTCCAGCCCCATGGAGAAAGCCCCAACTGGGCGACAGGCACATGACCAAGGACAGGACAGTGACCAGGACACTGCTTCCCGCCCCGAGGTCTCTTCCACTGACTCCAGCTGGGCCTCTCTCTCTCCAGAGGGGGCTTCCTAGTCAGAGCAGATGGATGCTTCCTGTCACCTTCACCTCTTCACAGTCTCCGCTTTCCCCAGCCTCTTCCCTAGAGGCTAAGACAAGAAGTGATAAATAACCAGTGTTGATGAGACAACAATGAAACCCTGAGAGAGCTCTTAGGGAAAGATTTTACTCATTCGCTCGTTCATTCACTCACTCACCGCCCCCCCCCCCCATCCTTTAACAAAGTTTTATCAAAGATCTATTCTGTGCAAGGCGTTCAGCCAACTGCTGGGGATACCGCATACTGATAAAACATAGTAGGGGACTTCAAGGAGTTGACTTTTGGTTCAGCAGATTAAGCAGAGAGCTGGCAGTCATCCCGGGCTCTTTCATCGACCTCACCCTGCAAGTCCAGCCCCTCCTTGCCATCCTAATTGGCATTACCCTTCTTCAGGTTCTTAGAACCCTTTTCCTGGACGCCGCAAGGCTCCCAGCTGGGCTCTTAGCCCACAGTCTCACATCTCTAAGCCATTCTTCACCCTGATGCCGGAAGCCCGAAATGCCAATCCAATTGTGTCTCTTCCTGCTGAGAATCCTTCTATGGCTCCCCTCTGTCCTCAGGATAAACCCCAAGTCCCTCAGCATGCCACCCAGATATTGGTCATGGCTTGGCCCCTTGCTTCCTCTCCAGCTCCAACTCTCCTCTCCCGCCTCAGGCACCCTGGTTCTAGAAAGGCCAAGCTGGTTTGCAGAGACTGCCTGCCCTCTTCCCCTCCCCAAAGGGGCACTTCTGGGTCTTTGCACAAGCTGTTTCCTTTTCCTGGAGGATCTTAGCCAGACCAGGTTCTATTCAACCTGCAAAGGCCAGCTCAAAGATCCTTTCCTCCTGGAAGCCCAGGCTAGAAAAGATGCCCTTCTTCTGCATTTCTGCAGCATTGATGTTCATGTTAAACAATGTTTATCTACTCTATCGCAATTATCTGTCTTGCTTGTCTCCCCGACATATCTGCGGGCTCTTGAATCTGTAATACATAGATAATGCCTGGACCAAGAAGGTGCTTAATCATGTTCCATTGACTTAACATCAGACAAGCTCCAAAGAGAGAAACTATCTTTCCTCTCTGCTCCAAAGAAGCTTACAAAAGGCAGCCAACTTCGTCCACCCTCGGGGGTGGCTGGAGCTCAGAAGGAAGGAATGTGTCTGTGTTTGTTTTTATGGAGAACAAAGGGGTCACTCTCAAGCCCCCAGAGGCTGCAGAATGCAAGAGCAGCTTTAGTCACTGCAGCTGGGAAAGTCCACACTTTCTTGTGGCTTTCTTTATACATAGGTCCTTTTTCAAGAGGAAAATCATAAGCCGTTTGATTTTTTCTTCTCGCGAGCCAGCGTTTCTTTCTCTCTGCTCCGTGGTCGGTGTTTCCTCTCAGAATCTCTCTGATCTCCCCACCCAGGGCAGGTTGACAAAGCTGGAGCTTGGGGAGCTAGCTCTGCACACTGGTGCCTTGCTGGAGCCGGAAACCGGGGTCCACGCACCTGCCAACTATTAAGTCTCTTGGAATCCAGAGAGAACCACTGAACTCCTCAACCAGCTTCCCTCATTGTTGCTGCCATGGATTCATCCTCACTGCAGAAAAGTACTGGTGCTAAGAGTAGAAGGAATGACAGATGTCATCAGACTTACCATTTTCAAGAACCCACAATAGGGATGACATTCCTGCTACACACTTTACGTATTAACTCATGAAAAGAGTTAGAACTTGCCATGGGACAGATACTGGGGCCACATCAACTCATCAAGCAGACGTGGTGCCCGCCTCAGTGAAGCTCACTCTTAATTCTCCCCATAGCCCTCTGAGCTAAGAGATATTACCCATCCCTGCCCTTTGGCAGAGGAGAAAACTGAGGTCTGGGGAGGTAAAGGGATTGACCAAGGTCATACGATCAGCTGGATTAAGACTGAAATTAGAATCTATGGCTTCTGGCTCCTACTTATGTGGTCTTTCTGTGACACAATTCTAATAAGTGACAACGCATAACCTAGCCGTCTGGCCTTCTGACACTGGGGTGGACCTGTCTGGGTGCATCATCCTGACTCAGACGTGTCACATGTGCGGCAGAAGCATCTGGCCACCGAGATCCAGAGGCCCATGTATGCCTAGCCTGCCCCCAGCCAGCCCCGCTGTCACCTGACTGATGGACCCAGACCTCACCAGCCAACCTTTAATGCCAGAGATTTTTCCTGCCAACCTCATCTCCCCTCTCCTCAATTTCATCTCCCAGAGCCCAGACTGGGCATTAGATGGGCTCCCTGTTCAGCAAAGTTTGGTCTTTCAGTCTCTCTCTCTCTCTTTTTTTTACTTACTTGGTGAAGGAATGAATGGACCTAGGAAAACAGATGGAGTTCATCCTCAGGGTGCATGATCCCCTTGGAGCTGAGATTCCAGGGCACATTAAGAAACTCTGGGATCCAAACACCTCATCCACCAGCTGGTCCTAAGGGCCTGGAACTCTCGCTGTTCCTGTGTGTCTTTCAGCTATGGCACACCCCAGTTTGCCATCCTACCTTTGTGATTTTTCACAAGTCTTTGGAACACTGTTCTCTTACATACTTAGTGGTTTTCTTTACAATGATTCATTTTTTTACTTAAATAAATTCACTTTGAAAGGAAACATTTTATAACTGCTATAAATTTAAAACCAATATCGCTTGCTATAAACACAATCAAAACAAACATTGTTTTTCAATTTCAACTTGATGCAGCTGGCTGCCTCATGTTCTGAGCCCTGAGTGTACTTTCTCTTGTTGAAGTGGGGGGGGGAGGGGTGGATAGAGATTGGCCAGGACTAAGGCTTTCCTCCTGATTGAATCAGAAAGATTAAAAGATAATTGAAAAAGGAATGCCTTTCTCTACTCGTGATTCATTGATGCTTCATGTCCTGGTCTAGGAGAATGATGGGCGTGGGTACCACGTTATCAACATGGGGCAGTTAGAGTGACTTTCACCTATCAACACACCATGGGGCTCAGTGGAGCTGATGCCCTGGCAGTGCGGCCTGCTGAGGACAGACACATCCTGCTGTGGATACCTGGGGTAGAGCCAGATGACCTGCGCCTTGCTGGGGCCAGTGTCCCAGCCCAGGCGGAGTTCGGAGGAAAGTGGCTTGAAGGCAGGGTATTCTTGGAGTCCAAGGACTTGATGATGGGTGATGCGGAAGCCCCAGGAAAGACTTGGCTCCCTCCTATTCTGCACAGCTGTGTCTGTGGGCAGACCCTGGGAGGCTGGGGAAGGGAGATTTCACCGCCGTCCCCTAGAAGAATTGGGGAAAGAGAAGTCTTTTTCTTTTTGAGGAAGCTCAGCCCTGAGCTAACATCTGCCAATCCTCGTCTTTTTGCTGAGGAAGACTGGCCCTGAGCTAACATCCGTGCCCATCTTCCTCTACTTTCTATGTGGGACGCCTGCCACAGCATGGCTTGGTGAGCGGTGCCATGTCCTCACCCGGGATCCGAACTGGTGGACCCCGAGCTGCCAAAGCAGAACATGCGAACTTAACCACCGCGCCACCAGGCCGGCCCCAAGAGAAGTCTTGTTGGGGACCCTCTGAGCAGCTGGGCAGAGTTCCTCCCATGAACCTGGGGAAAGGCACTGGGGTGGGAGGACTTCCTCTTCTTCTGTCCATTTCACAAAAGAGAAGGGAAACTTCTCAGAAAACCACACGAGATGTGCTGATGGTGGGGCAGAGGAGGTGAGGAAAGGGCACTGTGAGCAGTGAGTAGCGTGCAGGCCAGCGTCCAGGGTCAGGAAGGCAATGCCAGCACACACGGGCAGGATCCGGCCTGCCAGGCACAGAGGCGGGGATAAGACAAGCAAGGTTTAATCATCACTCTTTAAAGCGTGAGGACATGGAGGCCCAGAGCGCTAAGCATTGATGAAGATTGCACAGCTGGGGAGAGGTAGAGCCAAGAGGTGAAGCCCAATCTTCTGATACCATGCTGGGGGGTTGACCCAGCCTTGTTGTCCCCCTGGCTGGCCCTCCCTCTGGTGAATAGATGGGGTGCGAGTGAGGCGAGGCTGCCACCTCTGATGGTTTGAGTTCACAGTCAACCCCCGCTCCCTAGACCTCCTGCTCTGCACGCAGTTTTATTTGTCTTCACCATGGTTCTCTGAAGTCACCACTTCCCCCTTTCAGGGCTGTGGAAACAAAGGCTGCGAAGGTGATGCTCGGGCACTGAAGTCGCTCTGGTCTCCTTCTTACTCTAACCAGTGTCCATCCCACCAGAGCCCCTGCAATGGCTGCGTGCACTCCTCTGGGTGGGGAGAAGTCCCAGAGGACCGAGGGCCTGGCTGGATGCAGGCTGGGAGGATGGAGAGTGTGGCTGGCCGACCTCATCTGGCTGCTGGGCAGCCCCACAAGTGGGGCTGGAAAGAGGCCAGGGCAGGGACTTGCCCTGAGGCTCTGAGTACCCGCCTGCTGATAGGGATTATCTTGCCTTTTGGGGACAGTCAATAAAGCTGGGACTTTCCCAATTTCAGGGTCCAGGAGGAAATTCCAGGCTTTCTCATGAAGGCTCAGACCCTGAAGGGAATCCGGCCCTTTGGAAACCGAAACTGCAGGAGAGGCGGGAATCAGGAGGAATCAGAGTTTGGCACGGGTGGAGGCCTGGCCCCAGCTTCTATGGTAATGAGCGAGGAGAAGGCAGCAGGGCGGGCGCCGCGAGGAAGGCCGTTGCAGACAGCCCTCTGTGGCGGTGTCTGCGAGGGGATGAGTGTGTGGATATGTCTGGCCCCGGTTGCCTCACATTGTCCCCTTGGCTTGGCCTCATCTCCCCCTGCAGAGAACCTAACGGTGATGTTTGTAGGAAATGACCTGGGAGAACAAATTCTTACTGCACGAGTCTCATGACTTTCCCAGGGGGAACCCCCTCCCCGTATTTTCCATCACCTCAGTGCAGGGCCCAGCGTGCATTGTGTGGGAGCTGGAGTCCAGGGGGCCAGGGCCGATTGTAGAAACAGAGCATGGTCCCTTACTAAGACAGGGCCATAGAATGTGAGTTCCAGCTCCTCTATTTATAGAGGAGGAGGCAGAGTCCCAGGGCAGGGGGTGTGTGTGAGAGAGGGAAAGAACCAAAGTCACGCAGTTGGTAAGAGGCAGATGTGGACCCCACACCGGCACCTGCTGGGACTTCCCCAGCAGGGCGTCTAGGTACAGTGGGTGACACATGGCTAAAATCCTGGGCAGGGGGTCTCTGAATCTGGTTGGGAAGCAGAGGGAGGGAGCAGGAAGCTAGGAGACCTGGGAAGCAGGAGCAGAATCACAGCCCCCGGGAGCCAGGCGAGCAGCCTCCAGGCCAGTCCAGAGGGCAGGGCACCATCCCAGGGCCAGGGCAGCCCCGGGGCTGGGTAACTGGAGGGATTCTGGTTCAGAGGAGGGGCGAGGCGCCGCTGGGGACAGTGTGCAGAGATCCTGTCAGCGCCAGTCACACACAGGGGCCCTCCAAGTCAGGCCTTCCCATCTACATGGTGAGGGAGAATGAGCTAGAACTCAGTTCCCCGTGCTTAGTATGTGGCTAGGAGATGCAAAGATACATAAGGAAGGAAAGAAATGAGCATAATTTATTTTTCTTTTTACTCCTCCCAATACCTGCAAGAAATCCATTTTGTAGAGCAGGAATGTGAAGCTTGTTCAGAAAGTGTATCTGTTGTTGTTGCTGAAGTTGGCACAGCTGGGGAGGGGCAGATCCAAGGGCAGCCGTCACCTTGGGGTGTGTCTGTGTGTGTGGTGAGCTGGAAGAATGAGGGAAAGGACAAGATAAATTGGCTAGTACCTATCATCCGGGACAGTGTGTGAATAGCGGCGCAAGGGAAGTGCGGAGCTCTCTGTGTTCTGAAGGGGAGACTTCCTGTCCATTTGCAGTGGTCAATACACAAAGATAGATGTTGCATTCTAGGGAAATATGCCCAGTGCAAGAGGAAAGAAGGTCACGACATAGAAAACCCTGGAAACACTGTTTGGGTATCTCTCTCCTCCCCTAAACCCTTCACCAGACTGTCAACAACCAGGCGGGACCTGGGACACAGGCACAGCCACCCTTGATGCTTCTGAGAGCACCTAGGGGAGACCAGACCTTCTAAACAGTGGACTGAACTGAACCACAGACAATCAGAGCCGAGGCTTCGAGAGGAAAGAGTACACCAAAACTATGTTTAATTTGCTTGTGTTCAGTTGGATGCTTTTTAATTCAGTGCTCGTTTTGTGAGTGTCTACAAGATATCCAGCACTGTGTTAGATTCTGGAAGGCAGGCGAAATATTCGATAAGGGATGAAGAGAAGAAAGAACGAGTGAGATGTGAAGGCTTTGGAAAGAAAAGAGAAGAGAGCAAGCCTCCAGTTTACAGACCCACGTCACATCAGGTGTGAGGCATTTTATATAGGATATTTCATCTAATCCTTGCAATACCCATGGTAAGTGTGTCCTGCCATTGTTCTCGTTTTTACAGATGAAGCTGATGTTTAGCGAGGTTAAATGACTTGCCCAAGGTAATCAGTCAAACAAGAGACATATTTGAGGTTTGATCTTGAGAGTGTTTGAACGCAAAGTCCACATTTCTCTCCCCACTCCTGCACTGCCTCCCAAGACGTTCCACAGAGTGATCCCTCAGCCAGAGTGTTCTAGACAGCTCATTGTCAATCCCATTTTAATGATAGCTACCTCAAAACTGTAGAAGCATCGATAAGAATTTTTTCGGTGTATTCAGTTTGGGAGGTTGAGACATGAACAGTGAAAGGAATTAGACGGTATCATTGGGAAGCGTCTGGGCAAATGATTCTATAGTGCCCTGTCTCATGCTTTGGTGACTACCGCGTAGCCTCAGAAATGTGACTTCAGTTGGAATCCTGGATGGTTTTTACCCCTCTTGATTTTGTAATGCAAGTTCCAAGGCCACAGCTGCCTTGATCCCATGCATGTGTCTATTTATTCACTTTTCCATTTCTTCCAAGTTGCTGGGTGTGGCTTCGTTTACTTAGTTCCGGAGGCCTGCCATTACTTAATCAGGTCACAGGAGCAAATTTAACCACAAACCAAATCATTGGGTCTGTAGGACATGGGTTCTTTTTACATTGATGATTCATGCCTTTAGCTAAAAGTTGGGGGTTTGGGACTTCTATGTGCATGTAGTTTAGTTACTATGTCTTCTCACATCTTGGAGATGGTTCTTTATGACTGAGTTGGGTCTTATAAACTACACGTGGAAAACTGAGCATTGACATTCATTCCTTCATTCCTTCACTCATTATCTGGCAAGTATTTTATTGGGAGTCTGTGATGCCCTTGGTATTACAGTGATGAACAGGGTAAAGTCCCTGCCGTCCAGGCACTCAGGGTCTGCAGATCCCCAGACAACGTGCTGCACTCCAACATTCCATCTGCTGCAATGGGAGTGTGTAGGGCACAGAGCATCCAGATTTTCCAAAGGAGGAAAATTTCCAAACGAGGAGTGTTCAGAGCATGGATACTGCCTTTGCCATGTCAGAGGGGTTGACCTCAAGAGCTGGTGCTTTTCTTTTGAGCTAGGAAGACCTCAGGGTACCACTAGACCCCCAGCTAGCCAGAAACAGGTAGGGAGTTGGAACAGATGGCTGTGTGAGTCTGGAGGGAGATCGTCCTTCTTGGGCTGAAATGGGACTTTGGCTTCAGGAGGGCAGGAGGCCAATTTCTTTCCATCTGGGGCACCAGGTAAAGCACATTTCTTGCCTCAGCTTTGAAGGTAACCTGGGAGCTGTCTGGCCCATGGTCTGTTCCAACGGTTTGCCTCTGATTTCAGGACTGGACAGGGACCACCCTTTCTCTACCCCCTGTCCTCTCCCTGTCAGCGTCTGATAAAGTCTCAGACAGTTCTGGAGAAAGGGTGACTCACTGTAGTGGTCATTTACCCATAACTAAGAGAAATAGTGAGTGATTAACAGAGGAGGAGCCCATTACAGTCACCATGAAGGTGACAAGGGAGATGAATTTCTCCTCAACAGTGACTGCTCTCCACCTTAGTCCTCAACTCAGCTAGTAACACACCAGCCAAGTGCAGAGGGAAGGGGACCCTCTTCTCTCGGTGGGCTCTAAGTGTACTACCTAGCGGTGTATGTTGTGGATGGAGACAACTACCACGTGATTGTGCCGCTAGATTCCTGCAGGACGCAGAGAAATGAGTCACTTGAAAGCCAGTTCTTTGACTTGGCCCATACCTTCTTTCCGGTATTTGTTGGCAGTTGAAATTAACTTCCAGACCCACACACACTTTCCTGCTCCCTAACGTGGGTGTGTTACTATTTGCTTTCACTTAACTCCAACCCTTACATGACCCCAGGGCTTGATCTCTGACTCTGAAATGACAGGCAAGTTGGAAGACACGACAGTAAAGATGAATCACTTCCGAGCTTTGCTGTTTTGATAGATCACATGCCCAGTGCACCTGCAGTGTTTTTGACTTCTGTTTCCAGTCAGCTTATCAGAGCGCTCTGAGATGGAGCTCGCGTTCCAGAAATTAACTTTTCTATCTGCAAGAAAGGACTTGTTACGAAGATAGTCTGTAAAAGGGGTGCGCAGACTTCAGTCTTCCATGTGACAAGAAGGAATGAGAAAAGGGATAATACATGGTGGGAAAACATTACTACTATTTTTTGCCTTTTACGCAACTCTTTGTGTGACACAAATACACTTCCGTCCTGTGTCCCAGGCTTGAGCCCCTTGAGGAAACTCTAGTTCTTCAGAATTACCTGAGGCTTTCTAAAAATGCAGATTTCTAGGTTGTTCCTAGCAAGATCCATTAGATCTATGTATTAGTCAGGGGAGGCAAACTTTGTACCAAAGCTCCCCATGGTTTCAGTGGTTGAACGAGATGAAATTTGGTTTTCATGCGGCGATCCAGTGGGGGTGAGTGGGGGGGAGTTCTCTATTTCATTCAGTCATTCTGGGACCCAATCTCCCCCATCTAACGGCTCTACTATTCCCTACAGCCTCGGAGTCCTTTCCTGTGTCTTCTATGCCCACACTATAAATAAGGGAATGAGTGGGGGTGTGGAGAAGACACATCTGCTCTTAATTGCTGCAGCAAAGAGGTGACCATGTCACTTCCACTGACATCCCATCGGCAAAAACCAGTCCCATGGCTCCGTGCAGGGGCCTGGGAAATACAGGCTGGCTGTGTTCCCAGAAGAGAAAGGGACTCAGTGAAAAATTAACCCATCTCAGTCATGACCTGGGATGGGGACATAAATATGTATTTATTACAATCATCCTTCGTAACTCTAACAAAGATGACCTGGAGCCAATTTCCTTAAGAAACACGGATCCATAGGCACCTGTGTGGGTAATAGCAAGTGAGTGCTAATCCACTTTCATATCTTGGAGGCTGGCTTATAGCAGTAGAAACAGAAATAGACAAAGCAAACCCCCGCTAGTGTCCTGGTGTTTTCAGGAGGGCGGTTCTCGTCTGCAGCCGTGGCTTTGCCAGCTGCAACTCAAGCCCACAATTCCACGTTTCAGGGACTGAAAGATACGCAATCAGGGAGGCTGCCTCTACCTGTCTGGGACTCAGGTTCTTTATCTGTAGAGTAGGGATGTGAATATATTATATCAAATAAGCTAGTTGAAATGCTTGTTACACAGCCTGTTATACGGTAGGTGCACAATAAATGTTGAAAGTATTTATCAGAGGCCTAGGCTCCTGAGGTCGAGGGGAATTATGGGATCCATCATCCAGGGATGGAGGAGACCCTTGCTACTCAGCGTGGTGCACATTCAGCAACCCTCCCATCACCTGGAGTTTATTACAAATGCAGCATCTCAGGTCCCATCTCGGAATCCACCATTTAACGAGACTTGCAGGTGATTCTGCCATTTCACAAGATATGTACATAAAGTTTGGGATTCCCTGGGATAGAGGTCATCTCCAACCTCCTCAGCCCAAGCCCCTGCATTTGAGGGGGACACACGGAGGGCAGAGTGTGAGTGGCGGGGGTCAGCTCAGATGGCCTGGAAAACAGATGATGCCAGTCACCCTGGGAAGGTACCATTTCCATGAGCAAACAGGCCTCTCTGCTGTCCTCCACCTCCTGATGAAGAGCGCCATGTTGGAGCCACCTCTCCTCTACCCTCATCCAGGTGTTTGGTCTAAATCTTGCTGGGACCTTTCTTCTGTTGTTTCTTAGAAGAGATGTCTCTTTGGGGAATCCTTGAGGTTGAGGGATGATCAAGGACAGACAGGGTGCCCTAGAAGTTGGACATGGACAGAGTGATGGAGATTTTATGGCCTATTGGTGACGTCAGGGTCTCTAGAGAAGATCATGGCTCCAAATAGTTATTACAAGGGGTGCGCGTTATTACGGTGATGGAAGATTGAAAACAAATTGGACAAGATGTTGAAATAATGGGAACTCCCCCCACCCCACAGTATGTGTACTTTGAATTGTGTGTGAAGAAGTCACCACCCTCTCTCATGGGCCTGGAAGACGGCAATAATCACTAACTGTAATAATAATAAATTTATGATCTCTGTGTTTCTCTCAAGCTCTCTAAATCCGGATAACTAAAATAAAAACAAACAAGCAAAATAGCAACCTTGTATTTGCACAGAGCTTTACAATTTACATAACCCTTTTTAGATGTTCATTTATTTAGCAAATATTTTTTGAGCACACACTGTGCATCAGGAACTGAGTTAGGTACTGCGATTATAATGGTGAATAAAACAGACATAGGCACTTTTCTCTACGGAATTTATGCTGAAGTGGGTTTACACTGTAGTGGGTTTGGCTAAGTTTTATTGAGCATTTACTATGTGCCAGTCACTATGCCAGGTACAGTAGACCCAAGGAATCCTCGTGACAATTCTCTGAGGTCGGCACCTTTGTTATCTCCTTTACCTAGATGGGGTTGATAGGAGTGCCCAAGCTCAAGAACCCAGGTGACTTGCCCAAGGAGAGTTAGATGGTTGTTGGTGGGTCGAGGAAGAACCCAAGTTCTTGGCTCTGAGATGCTCATCCACCAGGAGCTTGATCTGCACACATTCTGACAATGACAGTAGAACTCAGTCTTGAAGACTGAGTAGGGTTTTGGAGACAGACAAGAACATTCCAGGCAGGGGAGCTTCAGTAAGTTGGAGAAGATGACGAAAAGACAGTGCTCCGTGGGGAAGGAGTCATTTCTTGGAATTAGGAGAGGAGGCCTCCAAGTGAATCCTGCCCTTGGGAAATGACAGGCATTGCCCATGGTGGCCACAGCATCACAGCTACAGGCACGGTGGGCGGGAAGGTGGGTTTGGACCATAGCGGGAAGGGATTTAACTGCCGCTGCAAGAAGTTAGTCCTTCATCCTTTAGGCAACAGGGAACCATCAACCCATGGGAGAGTGAAGAGGCCAGAGTTCTGTTTCAGTAAGACCACTCCCACAGTAAGATGGAATATGAATTTGGCACAGTTTGGCAGGACTAGTAAGCCGTACAAAAAAAGATGAAAAAATTGGTTAGAAAGCTATTGCTCTACATATCCCCGGCCTCCCGACACTGCTGGATATGAACTAACCACGGCTTCTCAAACTGTAACGTATATGTGAATCCCCAGCAAACTTGTTAAACAGCAGATTCTGATTGAACAGATCTGGGATGGGGTGTGAGAGTCTACATTTCAAACAAGATCTCAGCTCATGCAGAGGCTGCTCCTCTGGGGACCACACTGTGTATAGCAAGATGTCGAGGATGATGACAATGCTTATGGGTTCACAGAGCCCCCTGCCACGTGTCAGCAGCTTTGCTGAGCTCTTTGTGCTACATGTTCATTCCGTTCTCTTAATAACCAGGATTCATAACAACTAGGATTGTTACCCCCTTTTTTACTGAGGAACGAATGAACTGGATCTGAAAGGGGTTAGGTAGCTTGTTCAAAGTCACACGGACATTTTAGCCTAGTCTCTCTCGATCTTTTCTGCTATACGGAACAAACAAAACGCAATCAGAGCGCCCATGACCTTCTCATTAAATTTGAATTCCTTCTGCAGAAACCCTGTCACCGCATATTAACCGCGAGAGAGTCAACCATTACTCATATGCAGAAAGGAAGGAAGAGGCAGTTTTCTCTTTTCATCTCGTGACGGAGCGGGGTGGCTTTAAGGAACAGGCCTGCATGACAGCAGGCAAAGCGAGGGAAGTCCACAGGTCGGGGAAGCCAGCGTCTTTAAGTGCTGGCGCTCGTCTGATGTAGCTCCTGTGCAGAGCGGATGGGGAACCGGGAGGCAGCAGCCGTGAAGGGCCTGGGTGGGTGAGGAGCCATTCGCTGCTCTGCGTTAATTCTCATGGTTGGAAACAAGGCCTGGCAGGCAGCCCAGGAATATCTCATTTCCATTATGGGAGATTCCAGGAGACAGAGAACACTCCATCTGTGTTAAATAATCGGCTATTGCAACATCCATGCCTGGGGATTCCCGCTTCTTCTGGCCAGATCTGTAAAGCGAATCAAAGGTCAGGCAAGAAGGCAATGTTTAGGGTCCAGGCTGAAAAGCCCCACGGGAACAGCAAGGGGCAGAGGCTGAGGAGGACCCCAGCCGTCTCCCTGTCGCGTCCAGGAGAGGCTTGCTGTCATTGTTTGTGCCTGGCCTGGCCAGGAAGTGAGCCGAAGCAGCCTTGCCTCATGGGGCCGCGCTTGAGAATTGACCTTCGAACCCAGTAGGTGGGGTGCAGGGCAGGCTGTTGTATGTGGACCAGTAGCCTCAGAATCACCTAGTGCTTCTTAAAAGTGTCCGAGCCTCACTCTGGGCCTAGTGAATCTCGGGGAGTGAGGGTAGGTCTTCATTTTTAACAAATTTTCCAGGTGATTCCTAAGTACTTTGAAGTTTGGGAATTACTCACAAACTTCTCTAGCAAAATGGGGAACGTGGACAATATGGGGGAAAGAACATAGCTCCAGAGGCAGATAAACCCAGATTTGTGCCCCATTCCTGTAGCTACCAGCCATGGGATTTTGTGCAAATCACTTGACCCCATTGACTCCCATCTGTGAGTGGCTTTATGACGCCCTCTGCAGAGGGTTGTCGTGAGGGTCACATAAGACATTGGGTCTGCAGGTACCTGCTACGTGTCAGGTGTCCAATAAGTACTTGTGGACTTAGAGTCAGCATCTCTCAGGGCCCAGTCTTGTTTCTTGTTGAAATAGCCTCAGGTGCTCACCAACTCAGGACGTTTGCAGGTGGTAGGTGGAAGCGGGTAGGGAGGTGGGAGACTCAGGATGTAATAGGATTTAGTCTCATCCTATTTGTTGATTAATTAGGCTTTGAGATGGATGTGAAAATCAGGACCGTAGCAGCTTGAGACACATGCTGATTCTAACCAGACACCTTTTAATAGGGATGGGAAAGGTATTGCTCTTGTGCTCCACAAATTTAGGTGCAAATATGAGGCGTTGGATAATCCCACACAGCGGCATAACTAACAGAAATGTGGAGGCGACCTGGGGCTGCATTACTAGAAGTATAAGCTGTGGAATGAGGGAGTGAGAGATGCACTTTTTTCTCTCTGCTGGTCAGAACAGCCTGAAGACCTTCCCGCACTGTGGGTTGGGGGCAGAGGAGAGGAAATAGGGTGGTGAAAGAAGTCAAGACCATATGCTTGTGGAGGTGTTTAGGGAGGAGTGTGGTTTAGCTTAAATCAGAAGAAGCAATGCAATTGCTATACGCAATGACCTGAAAGCGGGAATTAGGGAAGTGGGCTGAAGAAAGAGAACTAGGAACAACGGCTGGAAACTGCCGAGACACAGACTTCAGTCCCTTACATGGAAGAGCTTCAAGAGCAGCTGCCATTCTTGAGTTCCTCTACCCAGGACGGCGAATTGCTTTCTGTAATCAATCCTCCACAATTTTGCCATTCTTTTCTCTATTTTTCAGATGAGAAAACAGGTTCAGAGAGGGGAAGTGACTTAGCAGAGTCACACGCATCAGAAGGGGTGGACTCGAGAGCTAAACCTCTGGACTCCGAAGACTCTGCTTGCTCCCCTGTGCTGGGCTGTCTGTCTCGCGAGCAGAGGAGCCTGAAAACAGAATGCGTTGCCTTAGAAGGTAGTGAGTTCCTTGTCGTTGAAGGTGACCATCTATCAAGGATCCCATGGGAGGGATTCAATAAAATCAATTTAGTTTGTCCTAGGAGTAAAGATCTTAGGCTTTGGGATCATAAGCCATCTTAGGTATTCATTTGCTGAAGTTTTCTTTTGCTATTTCATTGACCTACTATAGTCCAAGTGCTTGTCACAGGGCCAAGTACCTGGATGGAGGACCCACAAATTAGAGCTTTTAAAATGGTCTGGAGTCAGTTGTGATGGCCTAGAAAGTCCCCCAAGTCCTGAGAATGCATAGGCAGTTGTCCCCTGCTTATTACACATGGGACGATCCTTGAGATTTCTTCTACCCTTGAAATTCCTTGGAATCAACTTTGACTTTAAGTCCCTACTCCCAGGTGCTTGCCAAGCCCCAAGAGCTCACCCCTCAGTCTCAAAGTCAGTTAGAGGGCTTCCATGCTGGGTTAAAGACAGGATTACCACGCAGCATCGGGGAGGAATATCCATGGAAGTTGCAACCATCTTGCTTCTTGGAGCAGAAAGAGCACGACTTTGGGTTTGAATCTGGTGTCGTCCCTCACTGCTTGATGGAGATCTCACTTAAGTCACTGAACATCTTTGGGCCTGGTTTGCAGATCATTGAGTGGCATTATCAATACCTCACAAAGCTATGCAGAACCTAGAAGGCCAGCCATCTGCAGAGGTCTCTGCATGTGCTCAGGAAACGCCTGAAAAGACCCTAAGCTCTCGCCTCTGGCTAACCTTGAGGCACTGAGCTAGCAGCAAGTGAAGGCTAAGGTGAAGTTGTACACACCCCAGCTGGTGTGGAAGGCGTGCCCCATCACGCACACTCGGAGCCCTTCGGCAAAGACTGGGGGACTTACCAGTTCCAGGCATCTGAGGAAATCTCTATATATTGTATAAAGCAATTACAATAAATATGTTGATAGATACACAATATAGAAAGAAGCAATTTGTATGACAATAATAGCAAAACAAGGCAGGGTAAGTAACGAGGTTATAGAAAAACAACATATTTATGTACTATTGAAACTAAGTTTATATTAATCCAAACTACATTGTTATAGGTTAAGATGCTAATTGTAATAAAATTACAATTAATAAGAAAATAAATTTTAAAAAGACAAAGGAATTTGAATGGTGCATTAGAAAATATCTATTTAACACAAAAGAAAGTATAGAGGAATAGAACAAAAAAGATATAATCCATATAGAAAACAAATAACAAAATGGCAGATTTAAATCCTATTTTATCAGTAATCACATTAAATGTAAATGGATTAAACACTCTAAAAGGCTGAATTTAGCAGCATAGATTAGAAAAACATGATCTTCAAAGAAGACAGAAAAAGGAAATATACAAATGTCCAATAAGCACGTGAAACGATGCTCAACATCATTGGTTATTAGGGAAATGCAAATTAAACCCACAATGATATACCACTGCATACACACAAAGGTGTCTATAATAAAAAAAAAAAGAAGGGCAATTGCGAGTGTTGGTGAGAATTTGGGGAAATTGGAACCCTCATATATTGCTGGTGAGAATGTAAAATGGTGCTCACACTGTAGAAAACAGTTTGACAGTTTCTCAAAAAGTCAGATATAGGGCTGCCACATTATCCTGCAATTCTCCTCTGAATGGCTACCCAAGAGAATTGAAAACAAGTTCATACAAAAACCTAGACACAAACGTTCCGAGCCACCTAAGCCATAGTGGGCAAAAAGTAAAAGCAACCCAAACATCCATCAACTGATGAATGGATAAACCAAATGTAGTGTGTCCATAGAATGGAGTAATACGCAGCCATAAAAAGGAATAAAGTACTGATGTGTGCTACAGCATGGATGAGTCTTGAAAACATTGTACTAAGTGAAAGATGCCACAGGTTGCATGTGAATGTCCAGAAAAGGCAGGTCAGGAGAGATGGAAAACAGATTAGCGGCTGCCAAGGGCTGGGAATAGGGAAAGTGACTGCTAATGGAGATCAGGTTACTTTTTGGAGTGAAGAAAATATTCTGGATTTAAACAGTGGTAACACTTGTGCAACTTTGTAAATATACTAAAACTACTGAATTGTACAGTTTAAAAGGGTGAATGTTATGGTAGGAACTATATCTCACTTTTTAAAAATGTCACGAGCCGATGTACATAGATCCTTGAATATTACCTAGCACATAAGTGGTACTCAGAGCCACCAATGTTGATTTTCTTTCCTTCTTTCTTTTCCTCCTCCACTGTGTGCTTAAGAAGTCAGTCTGGACTCCTTGTCTCTCAGAGCCTCTGCCAGGTGGCGTCAGCTTGTTGGACCGGAAACTCAAGTTTATAATCTCAATTTCCTGAAAGCCTGATGTCCCTGGCCTTAGACTCACTTTCAGGATTTACAGGCAAATCTCAGATCATCAGAGCTGGAAATCACTCAAAGATTCTGTGGATATTCTCCGCCCCTCAGCTCGCACGTTCTGAGGGTACTGCACCCAGAAAACGTGTGACGTGCCCAGGCTGGACCCGGGGCCAAGCTCCCCCCGGCCCGTGAGCTTCTGCATTCAACTTTCTCTGCTGTCTTTTCTCTTCTGTCTTCCTGCCTCCTCTGCCAGGACGCGTCATGAGCCCGTCCAGAGGTGATACAGATGGTGTGACCAGGGGCAAGTAATGCTAGGAAGAGTCAGTGAGGCCTGTGTTTTTGAAAATGTGTGTGCAGCAGCCCAAAAGAAAAAAAGTGCTACTGAGAATACACCACAACCCTCTGCCGGCTCACTGGACGGGGAAGTGAGCCTGCTGTTCCATTAGGGAAGCAGCTTTCAGGGCCCCTGCTGCTCAGCAGTCTCAGATCACCAGGCCTTATCAGGAAGGCAAGGGTTGGGAATCAAGAGCTCATTCCTGTTTTTATTTTTAATTTTAATTTCATTTAATTTTATTTTTGGTGAGGAAGACTGGCCCTGAGCTAGCATCTGTTGCCAATCCTCCTCTTTTTGCTTGAGGAAGATTGCAGCTGAGCTAACATCTGTGCCAATCTCAGCATGGCTTGACGAGTGGTGCTGGGTCTGTGCCTGGGATCTGAACGTGCGAACCCCAGGCCACCAAAGTAGAGCACGTGAACTTAACCATCACGCCACTGGGCCAGCCCCTAAAGAGCTCTTTTTTTTTTTTAAATTTTTTTTTTTAAAGATTTTATTTTCTTCCTTTTTCTCCCCAAAGGCCCCCGGTACATAGTTGTATGTTCTTCGTTGCGGGTCCTTCTAGTTGTGGCATGTGGGATGCTGCCTCAGTGTGGTTTGATGAGCAGTGCCATGTCCGCACCCAGGATTCAAACCAACAAAACACTGGGCTGCCTGCAGCGGAGCGCGCAAACTTCACCACTCGGCCACGGGGCCAGCCCCAAGAGCTCATTTCTTGACGTAAGAAAGCGGAAAGGGGAACTGCCTTACTTAGAGATGGCTTTTACTAGCGAGACATTTTCAGTTTCCGTTAGTGGGTGTAAGGATTGGAGGAGGGATCCTGGGGAAGGAAGGAAGCAGAGATGGAAGGAGGGGTAAACTTCAGAGGATGAACCCCATAATGTGAGGGTGGGTTCGGGTCTATGGTGAGAGTTGACCCAAGAAAGGAACCTGGGACCTAACGTGCAGTTGTCTGCTCTTCTGCATGGTGATTCCAGAAACCTTCACAAAGCCAGTAGCACAACCCAGCCTGGAGTTAGCTGTGCGGTGGAGAAAGCTGGGAGGGAGGGGGGAATGGATGCTGAGTTCACACTTAGCTCAGGATGAGGAAAGGAGAAGTGGTTGGAGGTGATGGAGGGAAAGCTCAGAGCAGTATTTCAGACTGAGAAGTGATAAAAGCCACATGGAGAGCGTAACACCTTGGGAATTCCAACCTTGGGAGGTGGAGAGACTTCTGTCATCTGTGTTGAATGGGGTCTCAAGTTGTGGCACATAGTCAAGAAAAGGCAACCGCAAGAGGCTGGGGAACACAGCACTGATGGGTGCTGGGTTCTTCCGGAATTTCAGATCCCACATGGGGAGAATCAAGCTGGGGGGACGGGGGAAGGAGGGACATGTGGAGGAGGGGAAGAGGCACAGAAGCGACTGAGGAGACTGAGATGTGTGGGTTTAATGAGCTCATCCAAGGATGGCACTGCCACCTAGTAGAACTCCAATAAGTTCTGCATGACTCAGAACAGAGTAGCTAAGACTGCAGAGCGGTGAGCTGATATGACAGGGAGGGAGGGCCCAGAGCCGAGGACAGGCCAAGTATGAGGGAGGCAGACTAAGGACGGGGGATGGAGCATGCTCAGTACCAGGGAGATGCTAACTGTTGGACTTGGGAGGTGCCAAGTATCAGGGATGGATAGAGATGGCTCAATGTCAGCGGCCTGGCTTGTGCACCATGAAGTGGACGTGCCAGGCATGGCACAATCCAGGTCCCTGACAGCGGCCACTCAGCCATCAGCTCCAGCTGGGTTCCTGCAACAGACTCAGAATAGAAATGGGAAGGACTTTGAGCCATTTCATCCAGCTTTTTACAGACGGAGAAAGAGAGGCCCTGAGATAGGAAATGTGCCCCAGGTCACTCAGGAAGTCGGTGGCAGGGTCAGCACCAGAACCCAGGCATCCTGGTTCCAGTTCATTGTCTTTTCCCAGACAGTGTGTGGCTTTCAAATCATGCTGGGGGATCAACGGGCTTTGCATTCATTAACTCGGTGACTTTGGCAAGTCAGTTTCCCTATTTGTAATATGGGCATAATGCAATCAGAGTGTCACCAGCCTTACTAGACCCAACAGGAGGTCATTCTCCACCTCCTGTCCTCCGCATGCTTTATAAAGGGTCTCAGCCTTCGGAAAGAGACCCTGATCACATTTAAGCCAAGGGGGACTCTTGTGCGGTATTGCCCACATGCGGACATGTCCGCCAGCACCAGGCTCCATCTCTGCTCTGAGAAGCGTGATGGCATTCCCCCAGGACCACTGGTGCCTCTGCCCCTGGTGTACTGTTCCATGATGTGCAGTTGCCTCTGGGGGTGGGGTGTGCCTCTCCCCTCTTTGTGTGAAGGTTGGCAGTATGGCTATACCTCCACGTCTCATGGAATTTTTAGTAAAATAACTTCTTTAGTTTTTATTTAATGTTCTCCAAGGGATGCAGTCATAAGAACACTAGGAGCTGAGTCAAGAGGTTTCCCTGAATGATGCATGCCAGGATCTGCTGAGGATGGCAGAGACGGTGGTGCTCACCAGACTTTCCATCTGCTCCTTGACATTTCCCAGCTTCCCTTGCATTTGGTGGGGCCATGTGACTAGTTCTGACCAATGAATGGAAGGGATGTCTCTTCCCACTTGAAGCTCAGGAGACCTACACTTGCTTGCCGTTACTCAGGAACTGGTAACATTCTAGATGACATGGCCATGAGTGTGTATACGGAACAGAGTCTTCCCTCTGCAGTGACTTTGTTTGAGGGAGAAATAAATTTCTAGGGGTAAAGCCGCTGAGATTTTGGGCTTGCTTGTTATGCAGCACAACCTAACTTTTCCTGACCAATATACCAAAATAAACATTGCCTCTCCTAAGCAAAGTATCTTTACCTGAAGAACCTCAGGGGGCCAGGTTTCGTCTTCCCTTCAAGTGTAGTCTCCTCTGTAGATGGCTCAGTTCCACAGCTGGCAGGCTTCTTGGAAGCATTCCCCCTGAGTTCATCACAGGTGCCCAAACCTGTCACAGCCCCACTTAGAGAGCGCTAACGTTGCCACCACCACGTCACCACTCTCCCTCACTGCTGCCCCCGGTTCAAAGGTCTCTTCTTTCAACAACAGCTTCCACCCTGAAGGCCAACCTTCTGGACTAAAGTTAAAGAGTAGAGAACTGTGTGTGTGGCTGTTCTCCCTACATTCTCGTGCACTACAAACGCTGCTTTGCCCCTGGCCTTATTTCCAGTCTCCTGCCCTGGGGACATGATCCTGCCAATTCCTCTCCCCCATACACGCTCCTGTCTCTTCCCACAGTGGTTCCACCATGCCGCACAGCATTGGCAAACTTCATCAAGAGCTTACTGTGTGCTAGCTGCTTCTGCCACGGCTATTGCAGCTTCGGACCGAAGTCAACTTGCTTCTGCGGGAAATCCCTTTGGTGCTTGGCCTGACCAGATTAACAAAATAAATCTGTAGTCTACTCTCCAGCCACACCCAAAATACTGCAGGGAGAAGATTCCATGTCCTTTTAGGAAAGCTTCCTCCCCACCCTACCCCTGGGCCTTCGGGTGTCCCTGGACCTCAGGAGTGGCGGGAGGGGGTTCCTCTCCCCCCTTTCAGGGAAACAGTGATGGCGATGCTCAGCATTGGCAATGCTGGCGCATTCTCTGATGGCTTCCATCTCTTGGGGCCCTCCCTGCCTTCCATCAGCCTCGAAGAAGAATAGATACCACCAAGTACCTTTGACTAACGCCGCTGCATCCACAAGCCAGGTGTGGTCCTCAGTTCTCCACACTTCTAAAATTTGGGGTATGTATCCCTGCTTTATGTGGGTCTCAGCCTGGCGATAGTGATGTTATTATTGGCTAGACATGGCTGTGGGCACTTGGCTGGGCCCATGCTGCTTGTGGCAGCCCCTACCAGACACATTTCCCCGACTGGAGCCAGTGTTGTGGCTGCACCCGCCCTTGTGGTTCTGTTACGGAAACCAAAGCGGCCTTGCCTCCTGGCGAGTTAAATCAGACTCTCCGCCAGAAGTGGTTGTCTCACAAAGTAAAGCATATTTGCGGCAAATAGGAGAACGTGTGGAATCATTTCCCAAGTCATGGAGTCCCGGAAGAAAGGGAAGCGGGGACATTTATTTCGGATGGGGAATGAATATTCAAAAGGGAGGGGTGGGCAGGCTCAGTTGGAAAATGTGCTTCCACATACACTGCAGGTTACCTAATAAAACCTAAGCTCCTCCTGGAGAGATCTTAGCATTACAAATGAGGCAAAGGTCAGAGGAGTAGCTCTGTGGGGGGGCTTGGTCTGGTTCATGGTGGTTGGTGATTGCATCTCCTTAACATAACAAAAGGAAAAAAAAACAACTTGGGAAAACAGTTAAATGCTTCCCAACCCACCCTTGAGTTCCTGGGGGCACTTAGCCAGTGACATTTCTTATGATTGCAAGATGCACCTCAGCAACATCAGGGGACTTTGAAAAGACGCAGTTTATTACCCACTGTCCTGGAGGGTACCTGGCACACCCAGGGCCACACAGTGAAGTTGCTGTAGAGACAGCGAGCATGCGTGTGGACCTGGAGTCCTGCCTTTATTGGGGTAGAGAGTAGGGTGTCTAGGATTTCAAGGGTTCACTCTTTATCAGTGAATTCAAAACATAAGAGTAGGAATTAAAGCCTAGGAAGGGAAAAGCAGATGGTCAAGTGGGCAGTCAACCAGAGCTTTCTAAAAAAAAAAACAACCCAGAACTTCGTGGCTGGGGTAGTCCGGCTCTTTATCTGGTTGTGTAGCTGGCCTTATGTTTATTTGAGATGGATGTCTTTGAATTGGACACCTCGGCAAAGAAAGCTGAATGTCAGGTACTTATATTACAATCAGAAGCTAATTCTCCTGTGCTTATATTACCTTTTCCAAATATTTGTTTAGAGACGTTGAGTATCTCAAACACTGGAGCCTCTTTCTGTGAAAAGTCCTAAATGCGTTCATCAACCCTACTCCCTCAGCCTTGCTAGATATCCCAGATGAGGCTAAATATCTTTCAGACTTAGGTAGCCTGATTTTCGCTGTGTCAGTGGTACAGAGGTGACAGAATTCAGTGGTTAAGAAAGTGAACGCAGTCTGTGATGAGGATTTTAGGCTGGTTAATTTTAAAACTGCAGATGAGAAGCAGGCTCTGAGGAGCAGAGTTTGCTTGCCCGTTGTTGGGAAACATTTACATTTGTAAGGGAAACCTCCATCTGTAAAGATGCCTCCTCTCTGTGCCAGGAAGAAGGGGGATGGCCTTATCTCTAGAAATTCTTAATCACTGCCAAAGTCAAGAACTTAAGTTGTTTACTGTCTGGCAACCTCATGCAACTGACCCCTCCCCCACAAAATCCTCTTTTGTCTTTAGCTGAGGATAATATTTAAGCGGTGACTTCTGCCATTTACTCAATCCAGTCTGATTCTTATCTAAAAGTTGTGGGACCGCCCAATGGCTGGACCCTACCAGCACTGATACCATTTTAACGTTTTTACATGTTCTTTCCTTTGCCTTGCAAAGAGATAACTCACATACCTATGCCTTAAATTTAGCCTTACTCTCCACCCATGTTTGCAACAGAAGCCGTGGCAGCAGCAGCTCCTCCTGCCCATGGGTCCTGTCCCCACACAGCAGCTCTGACTGCCCATGGGTCCTGTCTCCATGCTATTCCACACTATTCCCTAAATAAAAGAGCACTACTGCCAGATCTTGAGAGTCCAAGAAATCTTTCTTTTGACTCCTCGGCTCACCGACCCCGCATCAGTCTGGAGTCAGACTGCGTGGGTTCAAACCCCAGCTCTGTTGGCTTTAGGCTAGGAAACCCTGGGAATCCTCCTTAGCCCCACCGCATCTTATTTTAGTCATCCATAAAGCAGAGATGATAATTGAACGGATCTTCTAGGGCCCTTGGGAGGCTGAGATGTCACAATATATGCTAAGTGCTTAATGCCTGTCACATAGGACATATCCGACGCATATCTGACGTGACCCAGTTCCGTTCTTCCTGCCCTGCAGCTCTTCGATGGCATTCCTTTCTGTGCAGTCTTGCCCAGACAACCTTTCCAGGAGCTGGCTTTATCTTGCCCCTCCCTTCCTACACGTCTAGAACGGCTTCCAGCCAACATAAGCTATCACTTGATAAGATTAAAGGCCCTCTTCTGGGGCCCTTAGGACCCTCCATGATATGTCCCAACCCCCTCTCCAGCCTTATTTCTAACCATTTCCCCCAAGACCCTCTGTTCCGTCTAGTCGACCTCTCTATTCTCATCACAGCTCCCCACTCCTGCCAAGACGGTCTGCTGACTTCTTCCTCCAGCTCTTCAAGCCTTATTCTCTCTCAGAAGCTCGAGTGGAAGACCCCCCCTCCTCCAGAAAGTCCTCCCTGACTAGGCAGAAATTCCGTGCCATCCACGTGCTGATTACTCACAGAATTATCTCTGCGGTTTTGTTCTTGCCTGTATTTGCATAATAACTTCCCCCAACACAAGCATTCTTTGCCGGGAGGCACTGCGCTTCCCTGGTTTATGTTCAGCATTCAGCAGGTACTCAGTAAAGGCTGACTGGCAGGACAGACAGATAGTCATGGGTCTTAGAAGATTCCTAAGGGCTGGGGGCACCAGACAGAGATAATAGTGAACCCATGAATGTACCCGGGCCCCTAGGGAACATGGTGGAGGGAGAGCCACTCTTTGCCACCCTTGCGTGTTTGGAAGAAGCTGGGAGAAATAGACTGACCCTCCCTCTGCAGCCTGTAGCCTCCTCCACTTCCCCAGGAAGCTTGTCAAAGAGACCATTTAGCAAACAATACGGTACTTGAGGGTCTGAGGTCCTGATCCCCAGAAGATTTTATAACGGTGTGACCACCAAAAGTTCACTAATCTCTCAGTGCCTCCTTTTCACTATGTTTAAAATGGGTTTAAAAACATTCCCGACCTCATCTGGCTGTGAAGACTGAATGGGTTAATGCATGGAGAGTAGTTAGAAGTCACTTCAACGAGCCCTCAGCAGATATTAGCTACTCTCAGTGGTCGTTACAGGGATCGTTTGATCCTACAGATTTGGACAGCTATACGGGCAAAGACAGATCAGACTCTCAGCCCATCTCTACCCGCTCCTAGGAGCCCATTCTCTCTGAGCCACGGGAGGGTGGAGGTGGATGGGAGATATTGCTTATAAGTGTGCCGGGCATACTTGGGACTCAGGAGTCTGTTCCCAACCTCTTCCATTTAAGTCCCCCTTTTCTTCCTGGCAGACTGGCTGGGCAGAGATAGCGGCAATCGGAGGAAAGAAAGACAGAGGAGACACCTAGGGACACAAAGAATCCCGAAAATTCAACGTTGCGTCTTTAGAGGTTGGTGTGCGCCTGCTGCCACCTGCTGGAGTGAGCAGGAATGGCACCGCTCGGTGCTCTCTGATGCCACCTTCCGGTGGAAGAGGTTTGTGGCAGAGAAGAGATCTCACCTGCTCCTGCTCCTCCCCACGCTCGCCAACAATACGCCCCTCCCACCCCACTGTCTCTCAGTTTCTCTATGTGGAGCGTTTACCACGTGCCAGGTGTTGTATGAACTGCAACGAAAAGATAAAGGAAGACAGAGGCAATATGGCATACATAAGTGGGGCTCGCCCTTCAATGGACCTAAGAAATACCCCAGGGAACTTGATTATTTTTAAAATCAAATGTACTGGTGTACAATTTATTTGCATATGATAAAATGGATGCGTCTTTAACTGTACATCTTGATGAATTGTGACATATGTCTATACCCATAGAACCACTACCCCGATCAAAATATAGAACTGTTCCATTACCCCAGAAAGTTTCTTCATGGCCCTTCTCAGAGAGTCACCCCACCTCCTACCCCAGGCATCTCTGGTCTAATCTCTGTTGCCATAGCTCAGTTTTGCCTCTTCTAGAACTTTCTATAAAGGAAGTGGTACAGTATGTATTCTTCTGTGTCTGGCTTCTCTGGCACAACAAAGCCTTTTGGAGATTCATCCATGCTTTTGTGTGTGTCAGTAACTTGTTTCTTTTTATTTTATTTATTATTTATTTATTTATTTATTTTTTAAAGATTGGCACCTGAGCTAACAACTGTTGCCAATCTTTTTTTTTTTTTTCTGCTTTATCTCCCCAACTCCCCTCCTCTCCACCCCCCATACATAGTTGTATATCTTAGTTGCAGGTCCTTCTAGTTGTGGCTCATGGGACGCCGCCTCAACATGGCCTGACGAGCGGTGCCATGTCCGTGCCCAGGATCCGAACCCTGGGCTGTTGCAGCAGAGCGCTCGAACTTAACCTCTTGGCCACGGAGCCGGCCCCAACTTGTTTCTTTTTGATAGACGTCTGACCTGTTTCCAGTTATATACTATGATGCATAAGACTGTAGGAACATTTGTGTACAAGTCTTTGTGTGGACAAATGTTTTTATCTATCTTGGGTAAATTTCCAGAAGTGAAATTGATGAGTCATAGGGTAGATGCATGTTTAACTTTATAAGATAAATTAATCCGTTTTCCAAAGTAGTTGTTTCATTTTACAAGCCGAGTATGAGAATCCCAGTTGTCCGTATCCTCACCAGTGATTGATTTTTCTTTTACTTTTTGCCATTTTAATATGTGTGAAATTATATCATAGTTTGGTTTGAATATGCAATTCTTTGATGATTAATGATGATGTTGACCATCTTATTAGATGCTTATTGGCCGTTTGTGTATCTTTTTGAGGAGTGACTATTCAAATTATTTGCCCTTTTTTGTTATTAACTTCTAAGAGTTCCTTTTATATTTTGGATACGAGTCCTTTGATATTTATATTTTCTTCATGATGTGGCAAACTTCAGTTTCTTAATGCAGTCTTCTAAAGAGCAGAAGTTTTCACATTGGCCGAAGTTCAATTTAACAGTTTCATCTTTCCTTCTCTTTCTTTCTTCCTTTATTTGTTTTTGTTAGTGCTTTTCATGTCCTTTTTAGGAAATCTTTGTGTCAAAGTTGCAAAGATATTCTCCTCTATTCCTTTTAAAAGCTAAAATTGTTAGTTAATTTTTACTTGATGGTCCATCTTGAATTAATTTTTCTTTTTGGTGAGGAAGATTGGCCCTGAGCTGACATCTGTGCCAATCTTCCTCTCTTGTGTATGTGGGACGCCACCGCAGCATGGCTTGATGAGCAGTGTGTAGCTGCATGCCTAGGATCTGAACCTGCAAACCCCAGGCCACTGAAGCAGAGCACATGAACTTAGCCATTATCACCAGGCTGGCCCATTTCGAATTAATTTTTTTTTTTTTAAAGATTTTATTTTTTCCTTTTTCTCCCCAAAGCCCCCCCCCCCGGTACATAGTTGTATATTCTTCGTTGTGGGTCCTTCTAGTTGTGGCATGTGGGACGCTGCCTCAGCGTGGTTTGATGAGCGGTGCCATGTCCGCGCCCAGGATTCGAACCAACGAAACACTGGGCCGCCTGCAGCGGAGCGCGCGAACTTAACCACTCGGCCACAGGGCCAGCCCCTCGAATTAATTTTTATGGATAGTATAAGGTGGGCATTGACACTTATGTTTTTCCAAATGGAAAAACAGTACCATTGGTTGAAAAGATTACTTTCTCCATTTAATAACCCTGACCAAAGTGAACTGACCCTACGTGTATGTGTCTGTTTCCGGACTCTCTATCCTACTTCGTTGATATATATGGCTGTGCTTGATTTCTGCAGCTTTATAGTAAATCCTGAAATCAGGTACTGGAAGTATCTAACATTCATAATTGTTTTGACTATTATAGGTCTTTGGCATTTTCAAATAAATGACAATCAGCTCGTCAGTTTCAAAAAAAGGCCTTCTATAATTTTGACCGTAAAGCATTGAATTTGTGGATGCGTTCCGACAGAATTGGTGTTTAAGCTTCTGTTCCACAAACATGGCATAGCCATCCGTTTCATTTATGTTTTCTTAACTTCTCTTTGCAGTCTCTTGTAGTTTTCAGTGCAGATGTCTGGCACATATTTTCTCAAATTTATCCTTAAGTATTTTATGCCTTTAGATGCTATTATAAATATTTCTTTTATTTCATTTTCGTTTGTCACCAGTATACAAATTACAGTTTTCGTACATTGATCTTGTGTCCTGAATCCTTGCTGAAGTCACTTGTTAGTTCTAGTACTTTCTATAGATTCCTTAGGATTTTGTGTGTTAATAGTCATGTTATCTACAAATAAAGACAGCTTTCTTTCTTCCTTTCCAATCTGTCTGCCTTTTATTTGTTTATCTTGCCTTATTATCCTGGCTAGGATAGCCAGTGCAATATTTTACAGCAGGCATCCCTGCTTCAGTCCTAGTCTTCGATGACAAGTATTTATTACTATTATGTATTTTGTTACTTGTAGATTTTTTTACTATTATTGCCCTTTATCAGATTGAGCATGTTCTACTTTATTTTGAGTTGATAGATACTTTTTTTAAAAAAACATGAGTTGGTGTTGAATTCATCAAATGGTTTTTCTGTATATTTTAAGATGGCCATCACATGATCTTTCTCCTTTTTTACTTTTATTTTTTATTTTTTTGAGGAAGATTAGCCCTGAGCTAACTGCTGCTGCCAATCTTCCTCTTTTTGCTGAGGAAGACTGGCCCTGAGCTAACATCCGTGCCCATCTTCCTCTATTTATATGTCGGACGCCTACCACAGCATGGCTTGACAAGCGGTGCCATGTCCGCACCCAGGATCCCAGCCGGTGAACCCTGGGCCACCGAATCGGAACATGTGCACTTGCCACCGGGCCGGCCCCTCTCCTTTGCTTTTTAATGTGGGGAATTGTGTTAATTTACTTTTACATTTGAAACTCCCTTACATTGCTAGACTAAACCTCATTTGATTGTGATGTATTACCATTTTTATGTACTGCTTTTTTCGAGGGCTTTTGTTATCTATGTTCATGGGTAATGTTGCTCTATAATTTTCATAGCTTATGGTATTTTTAACAGGCTTTGACATCAAGGTCTTGCTGGGCTCATGAAATGATCTAGGAAGTGTTTCCTCTTCCGTTATTTTCTGAAAGAATTTGAGGAATGCTGTTACAGAAGCACAAGCCTTGTACCAAGAAGACTCTTGGCCACATGACTTTGGACAATTAAACTCGCAGCTTCTGTTTTCTCGTCTATCCAGCAGAGTTGCCGCCATCCACCTAGCCCGTTGTGGTGAAGTGTGGACAAAGTGAGATCTGAAATGCTGCCAGTAGGGCCGCTAGTGGGCCCTTGGCACGAGAGGTGTTTTGTTAATAAGTATACTTGTTATTACATCACCAAGGGGACTAGAAACCTAGCACAAGATGATTCTCAAGCTTCTTTCTGCTGTAAAATTCCAACACTCTTTGCCCTTGAAGAGCTTATGTTGAAGAGCTGTGTTACCTTCGCAGAACTTTTAAATGTTGATTTTAGCTATCTCATGTGATGTCACAGTGACCCCTACAGGTTGCCATCATTGACCTCTTTCTGCCTTTAACAGATGAGGAAACTGAGGTTTGCCAGTTGGGCAGTTTGCCTGAGGCAACATGGCGGACTGGGTGCCATCCCTCATTCCACAGCCAAAATTACAGGCAAGGGAGCCTGAGGGCTGGAGAGGCCCTGGTTCTCCTGGCTTCATGGCCACTACATGACCACTCTCACACTGTTTGGGGGTCCCCTCTGGAGAGGGCATCTTTAAAGGCTTCCAACATGAAGAGTCAGGTCATGCAGTCAGCTGCGTTCTCCGTCCGACTGTGTGACTTAAGCACATTTCTAACCTCACTCAGGCTCCGGCTCCCTGTCTGGGAAGAGACAGCCATTATTCACTGGGCTCCTAGTGTGTGCTGGAGGCCGTAGTGCATAGTTACACATGTGATTTATTTACTCCTCTCAAAAACCCTGCAAAATAAATATATGAGCCATAGGTGAGAAAACTGAGGTCAAAAAGATGAAATAATTCACCTAAGGCCAAGAAAGATCCAGATTTAGAATTGAAATCCGAGAATAACTGACTCTCCTTTCCACGTTAAAACTGATCAAATTGTGCCCTTTAAATAGGTGCAGGTTATTGTAAGTCAGTTATACCTCAATAAAACTTTTTTAAAGCAGCATCCAGAATTAGATATAAAAGTGGAAGAGAGAATCAACAACAAAAAGTAATTACATTCGCAGGAATATATATGTGCCAGAATTCATCCAGCTATATGCTTAGCATTTGAGAATTTTATTGTACATAAGATATGCCCGAATAAAGTACCGCTGGGTTTTTTTATGAAAAGTAATTAGACCTAGAGTCATAATTCTCAAATATCACCTGGATCTCTTACTGGCAGAAAAATAACACTAGACTATGTCTAAAATAAATCATTCTCTCAACTCCTGCTCACCCTGAAAAAAAGGGCATTTTTTTCTTATTATAAAAGCAATACATGTTCATTGTAGGAAAATTAGAAAATACAGATGAGCAAAAACATAAAAATAAAAGACAGCCTTGGTTTTACATTCAGATATAACAAGATTTTACACTCCGGCATATTTCTTTCCACTACTTTTCAGTGCCTATACATTTATTTAGATGTTTATATAATTCTGTAATATATGGGGAGTCTCAAAAAATGGAATCTTATCCTAAAATTTTTTATAATCTACTTTTAATACGTACGAGTGTACCGTGAAAGACTTACTATACCAATGAAGGGTCATCTAAAATAAGAGTTTTTAAATTAAGTCCCATGATGCCTTGGGGTTCTTTGGAAGTGTCTTAGGTGCTGGGGGCCCAGGTAGGGGAGAAGATGAGGGTCAGGTGGAGGGCAAGGGGGAGACCAAGCAGGTGAGGAGTTGCTTTGTTTGTTCATGCAACTATTCATTTCCCATGTAAGATTTCATTTGAAAAGAAATTCCATTGCCAAAACAATTTTTAAAAAAAGGAAATCACGGGGCTGGCCCTGTGGCGGAGTGGTTAAGTTTGTGTCCTCCACTTCGGCGGCCCAGGGTTTCACCAGTTCGAATTCTGGGCACAGACCTAGCACTGCTCATCAGGCCATGCCCAGGTGGCGTCCCACATGCCACAACTAGAAGGACCCAAAACTAAAATATACAACTATGTACTGGGGGGCTTTGGGGAGAAGAAGGAAAAATAAAATCTTTAAAAAAAAAACAAAAAGGAAATCACGATCTGTAGCATCATTCTTATTTCTGCTTAATTTCTTTCAAAATGAAAGTCACTTTATTGTTTTATAATCATAAAAGTAACACCTACACATTTTCCAAGATTCAAACAATTCAACAATATAGAAATAAAAAATCAAAAGTCATCCATTAAACTCATTACTTTTTTTTTTTGAGGAAGATTAGCCCTGAGTTAACTACCGCCAATCCTCCTCTTTTTGCTAAGGAAGACTGGCCCTGAGCTAACATCCGTGCGCATCTTCCTCTACTTTATACGTGGGACGCCTACCACAGCATGGCTTGCCAAGCAGTGCCATGTCCGCACCTGGGATCCGAACCGGCGATCCTGGGGCCGCCGAGAAGCGGAACGTGCGAACTTAACCACTGCGCCACTGGGCTGGCCCCTCATTACTCTTTACAGACATTTTGGAGTGTATATGTGTATCAAAATATATTATACCTCTCAAAAAATTAAAAATAGAAATACCATACAATCCACTACCCCACTACTGGCTATTTATCCAAAGAACTTTAAATCAATGATCCCAAGAGATTTATGCACCCCTACGTTCATTGCAGCATTGTTCACAATAGTCAAGATGTGGAAGCAACCCAAGTGCCCTCCTATGGATGGATGGATAAATAAGATGCGGTATATATACACAGTGGAATACCACTCAGCCATAAAAAAAGACAAAATCGTCCTATTTGCAACAACATGAATGGACCTTGAGAGTACGATGTTAAGCGAAATAAGGTGGATGGAGAAAGACAAATACTGCATGATTTCACTCATATGTGGAAGATAAACAAATACATGGATAAAGAGAACAGATTAGTGGTTACCAGAGGGGGAGAGGGTTGAGGGAGGTGAGAAAGGGATAAAGGGGCACATACGTATGGTGATGGACAAAAATTAGACAACTAAGGGTGAGCACGATGAAGTGCATTTTGAAATTTATAAATAATAATGTACACCCGAAATTACGCAATGTTATAAACCACTATGATCTCAATAAAATTACTGGGAAAAAACAACACTGTACCTCTGCCATGTCCTGTCCTTTCCGGTTAACACAGCCTGTTTTCCCACGTCACTTCTTGGCCTTTAAAAGCATGATTGTTGACTGTTATTTGTGTTACGTCATTAGGTTTATTAACAGGAAAAAAACACTTAAAGTTAAAGGGTTAAGGAGAATTGGGTCTTCATTTTTTAAGTGTGTAATTTTGACACATTGAACATCCAGATGAACATTACGAATGGAATGTTCTGCACACGAACGTCTCCCCCCAGGCTTTAAAAGCCCATGTTGGCAGACCGTCATGACTGGAAGAGCTTCCCAACTCTTCCACTGAAAGGCCCTTAAGAGGAAAGCAGAGCGTGAGCAAGAATTCCTGGAGGCCTAGGCGACAGGATAGTTCTGCTGGCTTCTTCCAGATCCCACAGTGCTTTGACATTTTTTGTTTTCCTTTAAATTGAATTGGCTGCTTTCCCCCCGACCTGTGCTTGTTTGACCAGTCTCTTCTTGTACCTTGTTTTCTTTGGCTCTTTTTTATAATCATAAGTAGTGCCGCCATGAATCCTTTACTATCGCCTTGCATCTCTGATGATTTCCTCAGGAATAAATCCTCAAAGTGGGATTATCTGGTCAACTAGCATAGGTATTTCATGACTTTTTATGTATATTGCCAAGTTAGCTTTCAGAAAGGAATCCTAATTTAGAATCCTGTCATTTTGTCTCATCCTTAATAATATTGGGGTATCATAAAAGGTGCTATTGAGATGTGAAAAACGGTATTTCATTATTGTCTTAATCAGTATTTCTTTACTACTGAGATGAAAGAATTTATGAGTTTATTAGACATTTTTGTCTTTGTAGAATGTATGCTTTTTATACTTTGTATGTATTTCTATGGGAGTGTATTTATATTATGATTATGATTAGAAAAACTCTTTATATTTAAAGGGCATCAACCTTTGTCATTATAGGTGATCTTTCTTTCTAATCATTAATTTACATTTTATAATTTATAATTTTATCTTTATATCCATTTTTATAATTTATGATATACCTATAATGCTTTGCCTGTAATGTTTTCATCTCTTTTTATGTTGATCCCTCACTGCCAGGATCACCAAATAACCTCACCTGCATTTTCTTTTCACTGCTGTATGATTTCATGCTTATATAAGTATTTTTATATAAGCAAATAAAAATTTAAAGACACAATAAATGAATATATGTTGAATTCATCTGCACTTTATTTTAGTAGTGATTTAAGGAAAGCATTTAGGGTTTTTCCCTTCTAACTAGTTAATGAGTCATCTCAACACTGTTGTTGAATAATTCTCTTTTTTCTCACTGATGCCAAATACCATCTTAACCATAAAATTAATTCTTTTTTTTTGTTTTTGAGGAAGATTAGCGCTGAGCTAACTGCTACCAATCCTCTTCTTTTTACTGAGGAAGAATGGCCCTAAGCTAACATCCATGCCCATCTTCCCCTACTTTATACGTGGGATGCCCACCACAGCATGGCTTGCCAAACGGTGCCATGTCCGCACCTGGGATCCGAACCGGCGATCCCGGGTGGCCCAAGCACTTAACCACTGCGCCACTGGGCCGGCCCCTAATTAATTCTTAAATGTACCAAAGTATATTTCTTGGCTTTCTATTATGTTCCGTTGATGTATATTCCTAGTCTTTTTTGCATTATTGCATAGTATATACTTTTTGCATTAGTATAGCTTTCTAATATGTTTTAATACCCATTTCCTTTCTATTTTTTTAGCCACTCTTTTTCCTATGAACGTTTTAAATATGTTTTAATTTGTTATTGAATTGCGGTATACATATGAAAACTGCACATGTCATAAGTGAATGATCGGTAAATTTTCACAAACCAACCACATCTGCCTAATTGGCAGCCAGCTCAAATCAAGAAACAGAACATTACCAGCACCCCAGGAGCACCACTCACCTTTAAGCTCTCTTCCAGTGGTCCCTCCAAGGGCGACGACTATCTTGGCTTGATCAAGATTGATTTTGCCTGGTTTTGAACTTTTTAATAAGAATCATATTGCCTGCCTCTCTCGTGTCTATCTTCTCCCATTCAACTTTATGTTTGTGAGATTCATCCTTATGGTGGAATATAGTTTTAAATTGTTCATGTGCAATGCTGTGCAATATTCCTTTGTGTGAATATACCGTGATTTGTTTATTCATTCTGTTGTCTGTAGGTATTTGAGTAGTTTCCAAGTCTGGAGTTATGACAAATAACGCTGCCATAAATGTTCTAGTACCATACACGGACATATGCCTAAGGGTCGTTGATGTCCATTCATAAGTGTGTACTTCTGTTCTGTCTATTCCCTGGGACTGGAATTACTGGGTCATAGACCAAGTGTTATTGGTTTTGTAGATACCGTCAAATAGTTGTAGTAATTTACAATCCTCCCAGCAGGGTCTAAGAGTTCCAGTTACCTGTACTCTTGTCAACACTTAGTATTTTCTGCCTTATTTATCCATTCAGGTGTGAGTGGTATTGAGATATGAATTTCCATTTCTGTGATGACTTATGAAGCTGAACACATTTTTGTAGCATTATTGGTCATTTGGATGTCCCATCTAGTTAGCTGTCTCTTCAGGTCTTTTGCCTCTTTTTAATTGTTTTTTTTTTTTGACTGATTTGTAGGAGTTCTTCATACATTTGGGATTTGTGGTCATTGTCATATATGTATATTGCAAATAGCATCTTACTCTCTAGGGTGCCTTTTCACTCTTTTAATTATGCCCTTTGATGACATCACTGAAATTTTAATATAATCTAATATATTACTTTTTCTGTTTATGGTTAACACTTTTTCTAACTTGCATAAGAAGTCTTCGCCTTCTGTAATGTCACAAACGTGCTTTCTTATAAAATCGTAATGATTTTAACCTTCACATTTAGATGTGCAACTCATCTGAAATTGATTTTTGAGTACAATGGGAGGTATGGGGTCAAAATACATTTTTCCATGTGGATATCCAAAGGACTCAGAAGCATTTATTAAAATGCCTGTCTTTTCTCCACTGCCTTGGACACGCACACTGCGTGAAAGACTACCACACAGCCTCGAGTGTGAACAACTTAATACGATAGTCAACCAGATGGGTGATTCTCACAAGCATAAAGTTGAAGGGGAGAAGACACACACCAAAGGGGCAGGCAAGATGATTCTTTGCCTGTCATAAATCAGGTAATCACATATGTGTGGGCCTGTTTGTGACCTCTCTATTTTGTTCCATTCGTCATTTTATCTATTCTTGTGAAAATGTCACCATGTCTTAATTATCGAACCTTTAAAACAGGTCTTACTACCTGGCAATATAAGCCCTCTAGCTTTGTTCTTCTCTAAGACTGCCTTACAGAAGGCATAGGTACTTTCCATTTCCATACAAATTTTAGCATTGAGTTATCAATTACCATGCAAGAACCTGATGGGATTTGTCTAAGATTGCTCTTGTCTGTTTTTGATCTTCCAAATGAACTTCATTCTGTCAAGATTAAAAAAAATCCTTTGGAGTCTTGATTTGGATTTTATTAATCCCATAATTTAATTTGTGGCACATTGAATCTTTTTTTGATTATTTCATGGCTGTGAATATTGATTTCCCCAACAGATCATCAGCAACTTTTGGAGAAGTTCTCTGTCACATAATTCTTTTGTTTTCTGCATAATTTTAAGGAAAGCTGTAACTAAGTAGCATTTAATATGTGTTTCTTGAATGGACCTCATAAACTATTGCAAAATGACCTTATTAAATGCTTTTATCAAATATTCTGGGGAGGATCTCCTTGGCTTCTGACTTAATTCATTTGAATAAATCATTCAAGTATGTATTAATTCTCCTAGCAAAGCCACTAACATAGCCTGGTCTTAAACAGGTATTGACACACACTATATGTTGTGCCATCTGTTGTTATTTAGGTATCTTTCTTTTCCCTGCGGATCTTTCAGTCCAGTAAAGGCAGTGAACACAAAACCAACTACCTAAAATGTCATTTCTTTAGTGCTAAAGATTTAGAGCTACAGGAGCGATTAACTCTAGCTGAGAAACCACTGCGAAGTTGATAAATCCTAGTGAAGTTGAGAGCTGAGCTGGGTCTTGAGGTATGAATAGGAGTTCTGCTGGCAGTAGAGCCCAGGAGTCAGAGAGGAGTATTCCGGGTGAGAGGAAAAAAAAAGAAATGGAAGGCATGGCAATTCATCCATTCATCTCAAGTCTAAGAAGCATGAGTGGCCCAGTATGCTTGAGGCGTAAGGAGATGGAGTGAGAAACGGTGAAGCAGAATGTGTAGGGTAGTGTCAAATGATGAATGGCTTTTTAATATATGCAGTGATTTCTTTTTTACTTTATTATTTAAGATGCTTAGTATAAGAGAGTGTCATGATCAGATTTGTGTGTGAAGAATATTGCTCTGCTAGCACTGAGCAGGGAGGACTGTCACGTGCAGAGAGAGTTAGTCAGGAAGTGACCACAATGGTCCCAGCTCTATAGTAAGAGCCTAGGCAAAGACCCTGGAAATGGGATGGTGAGTGCAGATGATTCCAGAGGTGAAATCAATGAGACCTGGTGATTGATTGGGCATGTAGGTGGGGGGAGGGCACCCCGGACATCTGGACACAGGTTATGGGATGTCTCTGTGCCAAGCTCCAACTTGTCCACGTGGATCGCTGGGTTGAATAGAACAGCTATTCTGAAATCATGCCAGGATGTAGCTCTGATTGGCAGCTGTGTGAAAAGGCACAGCAACATGCCCGTGGGCTGTTTTATTCTCTTCCTCAGAATAACCACATTTTGCCATGTGATTTCATTTTACAGGATTGGTAGGTTCTTTCGTCCCCTGTCCATCTGTGTATTGACTGCTGCTCTCCGGGGAAGAGAGAAGACAGGCTATTTTAGAAATATAAACTCAAACCAAGAGCATTCCCTCCCTACTGCTGCTCGGAAATCAGATTAGGTTGTCAGGTCAGATCGGCAAGGGATCTTAACTCATTTAGCATAAATTGCTCATTCCGTAGATGAGGAAGTCAAGTCCAAGAGGAGAAAGATGATGCGTTGGCCAGTAAGTGGGATCACAGCGTCCATCTGGAAGTCGTGGGATGCAGTAGATCAACAGAGTCAGAAGGAAGGAATCAGAGGAGTCTGGGCTCCGCCACCTACGAGCTGTGTGATCTGGGCAATGCTGCCTAGCCGGTTCAGAGCCCCAGTTTGCTTGACTGTAAAATGGAGTTGTTTCAATAATTAGATGAAAAAGCTACATGTTCACAGTGATGACACATCTGAGTGCTTGATACACGTCAGTGATGAGGAAGATGAAGATGGTGGTGAGAGTGAGGAAGATGACGACGATGATGATGTAATTGAAGGAGTGTGGGCTCAGAACACCGGAGTTAAAATGTCCGTGACAGCTGTTTGACCTTGTTAAAATTATCTGACCTCTATAGCTATCAACTTAATTGTATGTAAAATAGAGATAATAGTCTCTATCTTGCACTATTTTGAGAACAAAATGAAATAATATATATATATTTAAATTACTAGCCCAGTGCCTGGCATAAGGAAGGTACTCAAGTAATGTTTGCTCTCCATCCCTCGATCCAAACTTCCCTCTTCATCTTCTTCTCCTTCTTCTCTTCCTCTTCATCCTTCTCCAGTAGCAATCTTATTTATTATTTTAATGCTACGTTGTCATTTATCTGTTGGCTACGAAGCTGGAAACACATATTGCCGTCCTTGCTCCTAAGGTCCCTCCACACTCTCGGTTCGTTCTCTGCAGTGTCTGTCCATCTCTGCTGTAGCTTGTGGATGACCCCAGATCCTGCTGCCCTGCTCAGAGCCCACTGGGTATTGACTTCAGGACAGGGACACTTACTCTGGGGTATCCTCACCCTACCAGGCATGTGAGGTGGTTCCTTCATCTCCATCTAGACAGCACTTGGAGGACATAATGAGTAATATGTTGCATGGAGGTTTTTGGCAGTTTCTTTGCTTCAACAATTAAAACAATATTGGATCTTTCTGGTTGTTTTTCGGTGGGGTTCCAGGAATGAGAGTGGAACAGAAATCTTCTGAACCTCTTCTATTGAACCAGGCTCGTTTCCTTCATGAAATGGAAAAAACTAATGAGCCACATAGTCAGGCATCCTTTGTAAAAGCAGCAGGTCTCCCGGCTCTAATGCGGACAGACCAGCTGGACGGCTCACTGTGGCTGAACACGACTGGAAATCAGGTCAGGGGCTGTCACACGAGGAGGATAAAAAGGTCAGTAACCAATAACAGGAATGTCCCGGTGGCTGATAGAGCGCATCACGGAACTGGCAAGTACCAGCCTGGGGGTTCCATTTTTTCTGGAACTGCGACAACCCATCTGTTTGCTTTTACGCCTTAATATCCCCAAAGTTCTTCCCTCCAAATGCTAGAGAGCACATATTTATTGTTTTAATTAAAGTGAATAGGTTTGAGGATTTCAAAAGAGAAAATTGAAGGTATCAATGGGGGTTACAAAATCAGAGATGGGAAAGCTTATACCACAGAGCATGAGGCTCACGTAGCTCATCCAGGTTCCCCAATTTACATGTGAAAGCAGCACTGGGGGCAGGGCATAGAAGAAGGAAAAGAGGTCCAGGAGGGGACAAACTTGTTTGCAAATTATTTTTTTTATTAAAAAAAATAGGAAGGAAGAAAAGAATAAGGGAAGAGAAAAGAAGAAACGTCAAAGCTCACATCTTTATTTTACTCCTGAGTGGTTTCCATTAGACTATAATATGTCATTCTAAGTGCAGCTGAATACAGCTGTGGATTCAGATAGAGCTCTCCTCCCCTTCTGACCTTTATTATGACTGCAAAAATTCTGTGTGTGAGGGATAAATAATGCATGCTCTCAGCCACGAAAGGAAAGAAAACCCAAGGAAATACTGCAGAATAAAGTAAGCGACATTCTTTTCTCTAGGCTATTTTTCTCCTGACCCACTTCCTCTTATCTCCATCTCTACTCCATGCCCCCTCTAACCCACCAATCAGGACTCCAAACATGGAAGCATAGGTGCTAGAGAGCATGGGTTTGGGGGTCAACCTTACATTTAAAATACTTATAGTTAGGATATATCAATTGTGCGATCCTGGGCAAATCCCCTCTCCTCTCTCCAGCTCGATCTTTTCCATTCAATGAGGATGCCCACCTTGGTATAATCCGTATCAAAGGTTTTGGAAAGATAATAAATGAAGATGTATGCAAATGAAGCTTTTCAACCACACTCTGGGGAACAGACAGAAGAAAGAAAGTCTACTGTGGTCTGTTGGGGGCCTCAGACATGGGGGAAGAGCTGCAGGGGTGGGGGCACCTTCTCAGTGAGCCCAGAATTACCTTGAAGGGGTCGTTGAGAGCCCAGAGACTCGAACTGGGCTTTGGATCCTCCGGGCTGGCTTCTGTGCCAGCAAAGTGAACGAAAGGAACCCACCGCATCCTCGGAGGGGAGGGCTGGGGTTTTCCCACGTTCAGAAGCCAGACCCTCTGCTTCTTGCAGTTTTCCCAGGGGCAGAACGGAACTGTAAGCTCAAGCTCCATTCAGAGTCGAGTCTCATGCAAGCATCGTTTGCACGTCTGTGCGGGTGCTTGTTTCTTATTCATGCCTGGATTTTGCTCAGGCACAGGGAACAATGACTCTTTTCCAGGCAGTGGTTTAAATGAGACCCTGAGCAATTGACCCACAAGCCTTTGGATCAGAGGATGAGATGAGAAAGGAAATGATGATGGAGCAAGAAGCACAGTTTGGGTACTTCTTATCTGTGGGAGGAAGTTGGAATTGTAACAAAAATGGAGTTTGGGGACTGTTTGCTCATTTACACATCCTCTCTGTCTCCCCAATTACACACCTAATTAAGAGCTGGACAGTTAGGCAAACAGTTTAAGTGTGTGAGGAGGGAGCTTGGGACTACCGCACCGCGCAGGAAGAGGCGCTGCTCATACTTAGAACAGTGTGCAACGCAGCGTCCCTGCGGTGTCTTTCAGAGCCTGCGCCCCCACTTCTCTGTGGGCATTTCTGACGCTCTCTGACATGCCTTCAGCTGCCCGAGCCTTGTCGCTCTGTCCCAAATACACTACATGTCAGAGATGGAAGAGATCTCCACAGAGGAAAGAACCGGGGTCCAAGAAAGAGAGCGAGCGACTGCAGGACACAGTGGACATGCGATCCAGGACCGCACCCGGCCTCCTGAGGCCGGGTCCCGTGACCTTTCCCTCACTCCCCTCCATCTTTGCTCCCATTCTGATGCTTCTGCTCTCTGTGCCCATCTTTTCCTCATGGTTCCCCAGTTTCCTCCTGGACTTTCCTGTAACCCCTCGTGAAACTAGTCCTCAGAGCCTTGATTCCCTCTAACATTGATAGGTCTAGGCAGAAAGGGGACAAGTCTGCCTGATAAATAAGACCATCCCTCCACGAACGGGATCATTTTGATTTACCTGGGGGCTGGGGTCCACCACTTCTACTCTTTAGATCTCTCGAAAGATGAGCAGTTAAGCACTCCTGTGAGCTCTCTCTGCACGCCCCATCCACTGATGCTCCAATGTCAGTTTGCTGCAGACAGCAAATGGTCTTGTATAATCATTGGGGGACACCCCTTCCTTGTTCCTGTTCAAGTTTCACCACCTGTTTCGGAATGACTGTCTCATGAAAGATGTCAAGCTGAAAAAGGGAAATTGGCTTGCTCTGCGTGGTGGACTTGGGACCGAGCTGAGTGAAAATATGGTTACCAGTGCGCCAGTTTGAGGCTGTTGAAAAACCTCAAGGCTGTTCCTATTACCCAGAGAAATCCCGGACTCTGGATGCAAAGGGTAATTGGAGAACTTGCTGAGGGGTTGCCTGAGGAAGCTGCAGAAGCAGCTTCTTCCATTCTTACTTCCTATTAGATGTATCCTTGGCATTTCCATGGCAACTGGGAAGCTTCTTGGGTTTCACTGAACCATGGCTTGGGAAGATATGGAAGGACGATTGGATGGGGTAGGTAGACAGAGAGGCTGAGATGTGTAAATCTTCCCATTTTATCCTCACGTCGGGCTCTAACAGGCCTATCCCCCAAACAGGTGCAGGAAATCAGGCATCATTATTCATTTTGTGACCTCAAGGCCCCTGATGCTAATCCTGAGAGTCACAAACATGTGTCAAGTGCCTAGAGATCTGCCCTGGAAACATCTGGCCTAGCTTCCTATTGTGGCCTTGTCCACCCTCAGGGCTCCCCTTCTTCTGCCCATCTTTATTCTTTCTCCTTGTCTTCCTTTAGCTTCTTCCCCAAGCCTCTGGAAGAGACCAAGCTTAGTGCCAGGGTCAGGGAGAAGGCACAATTTTCTCTTGGGGGAGACTGGGTGGTGTGGAGGGGATGGGAAATACAGCGTGGAGGTCAAGAGCAATGTCTGCTTTCTAGCCATGTGACCTTGAGCTTCAGTTTCTTCCTCAGTAAGTGGAGATGATAATAGTTCCTCTTTCCCAAGGCTGTCGTGAGGATGAAGTGAGCAAATCTATGTGTGGCACTTAGAGCAGTGCCTGTCATGTAGATGATCCTACGTAAGTAGGGTGGCCTTAGATCCACATGCATCTAGGACAGTCTCATTTCATGCCTCCTGTCCCAACATCATTATTAGCAGTGCCCCCGTCCCATGTCAGAAGGATCCAGGGTTTAGATGCTAAATATGGCTACCCTGTACACAGTGTTAGCTATTTCACTGTGGGCAGGGATCCACTATTTTCAGGATGTGAAGGGTTGGATGCCACAGGCTAGGAAGTGAAGCAGGCAAGAGTTTGGCTCCAGAGCATTGACAATGAACTAATTCAGATTAAATGACTCCTATCTTGGGAGATAAAGAAAACTCTATAATGCTGAAGTTTTACTTTCCTCATCCCCTCCCCCTCTCTGGGGAAAGGTGTCGAGAACCAACAGGGGTGCAGGCCCACTGGGGTCCCACCAGTAATGCTCATTCGGAAAGCAAGATCTGAGAGCCCAGCGCTGGGAGATGCTTTGTGCTCTGCCCTGGGCCAGATAATCAGGCTCGGGGTGCCAGGATCACAAGTGCAGCCAGTAGAGCCACGTGTTCCTGAATAAAAGAAAAATATCAAGAGATGACCACAGGTGTCTGACTTTCCTCCCTGGTGGAAGGGCCAGGTCAGTCTTGGCAAAAGGTCTCCACAGGCACCATACTGCCTTTATGTGACCAGAATGGCAGGCTGAGAGCTCTCCTGCAGGCCAGGCCCCTGGGTTCCTTCTCCTCACCAAGTCCCTGAGGTCCTTGTGTACCTCGATCATTGTCTGTCTGTCTATTCATCTATCCGTTCATCCATCTAGCCGTCCATCCATCCATCCATCTATCCATCCATCCATTCATCCATCCATCCATCCATCCACCCATCCATCCATCCATCCATCCATTCATCCATCTATCCATCCATCCATCCACCCATCCATCCATCCATCCATCCATCCATTCATCCATCTATCCATCCATCCATCCATCTATCCATATGTATCCCTATCTTTGCCATCATCATTAGAAATACCGTCAGTCATTCTAATAGCTCAGACCCTGGAGTCAAATCCCAGCTCTTCCACTCAGTAGCTGTGTAACTTTGGGCCAGTTCCTTAACTTTTCTGTACCTCAGTTTCCTTATCTGTAAAATGAGGATGATATCGTATCCATCCCATAGGGCTGTTGTGAGGATTCAAAGCTATTTACATCATGCTCAGGGCGTCTGCATGGCACACGGTGAGTGCTATAATAACTATTGCCGTTGTTGGCACATTCTCCTTGTTATTTTTCTTGTCAGAGGGGCTTCTGATCTTCTCATTCCATCCCTTTGGTTGTCTTAATATGATTTTAAATTAGGAGAAAACTATTCATGTGTTGTCAAGAAGAACGCCCTACCCTGTTTAGGCCCAACCAGCATTTGCACTCACCATGTTACTACACACGTGGGGCACACCAGGAAAAGAGAGCTCAGTACAGAAGGGAGTGGGCTGGCCTCTATTCCTGTTTGGCTTTTGGAGAAAGAAAGTGTTAAGAATCGCACAGCTTTTAGAATTAGACAGACTGTGGATTGAATTCTGCATCTTCTGATTTTAACCATGGGAACTTGGGCAAAATATCTCACCTCTTGGAGCCTCAGTTTACTGATATATAAAATAGGGAAAATTGCATGGTTGGTGTGAGAGCTAATGGGTACAAAAGCTCCTGGCACGTTTTTTGGCATACAGCAGGTACTCCATAAGTGCTGATTCCATGTCCCCTCCAGTTATTGGACTGTAAGCTCGTTGCCCGGAGGGAGGCTGTGTTTCTTTGCTGTCGTATCTCCCAGCACTCAGCATGGTGCCTGTAACTGAGCAAGCAGTCAGTAGATAGCTGGTAAGCGAATGCAGAGCAGATAGATTTTTCATGCGTGACATGCCTCATTACACGTAAATATACTAACTGCCTGCCTACTGCGTCATGGCTAGTCACTGCTAGACAAGGCTTTGGGGACTTAATGATTTTTAAAAACTATGTTCAAGGTTAAATTGTGAGTCAAGCCAAGACTCTAAACTTCTGGAAGCAATTTCCTCCTGTTTTTACAGTTGTTCAACCTCATCCGCCTTATTTATTCGAAGCTGACCTCTCCTCCTCCATTCTCCCGTGTCTGGACAGCACAGGTCCTGACAGTACCTTGCTGGATTCCCCTGGAAAGGAAGCAAATGAAGAAAACACAGCTCAAGGCTGAAGCGCCTCAGGCTTTGCAATTTCAAAGGGAATTAGCTAGAAGGTGGGGGCGTGTTTGTCCTTGGCACCCGTCCCTTCACATCCTAAATTCTGCATTTACTCACAAATGGCATGTGAGGGATGGGAAGGGGAGACTGATTTAGAAATTAGCCCTTCTTCCAGGTCTTTCCATAGCCTGGCTAGCTCATGAGCCTCATCCCCCCTGAGCCTCTACGAAGGGCTGTCTCCTGGTGGGGTGGCAGGGATGGGGTGACAGTGGAGGGGGACAAATCAGTCTTGGGCTACTCAAGGTGGCTCTTCCCTTCAGACGCCTCTGTAGCCACCTTCTTCTGTTTCTTGGATATCTCTGTCTCCCTTAAGGCGTTCCCGGATGGGGTGAAATTTGGTTAACCAAATTGGGCAGTTCCATTATGCCCCATCTAGGGGTTATTTGATGTAAACGCCTCAGGAACAGTGTTTGTTTGTTTTATTTTGCATTGTTTTGTGTTTGTAAAAACTGAGACTGGGCACCTGGTCCTATATAGCTGCAATTGTGTAGGAAAGAAACTCATATCCCTTCTCTTAAGGAGAAGCCAACAGCAAGCATGGGGCAGACCTTCTCTTCCGGGAGGCCCCCATGTTCCTTCAGGAGGGTGGTAACAGGACTTTGAGGGTGTGTTGTTGGAGGGGTCCTGTTGGAGGACTTTTCGGGACTTAGCAGAAGCTGCCACTCTCCTTGCTATGCAGGGCCCTGGGATGGTTTGGATGGATCTGCAAAGGGATCCACAGGGTGGAATGGGGCCAAGATGGTAACCCTGATCCTAGACACAGGTGATGAGGAAATCATGAGGTTGGAGAGTGGTGGCCCTCATCAAACTCACGGGCTGGAGAAAAGGGGCCGTGTGGACTGGTCAGAGACACCTCGTTGAAGCTCTGTGTCAATGACTCTCCAAGTTTCTTAGCTCCTGACTCCCCTGGCATGGCGCACAGGCTTAGGACAATGGCCGAACATGTGTGCTTCTGGATTAGTAGACCTATAACCTAGGCCTAAGCACAGCTCCCCATTGCAGCCTGTGCAATGGTCTAGGCCAGCAGGGTGGCCATTATCTCAGCCATAGTGGGCAAGCGTCTCTGGACCCACTGGAGACCATTCTTCAACAGTGACCTCTTGTGGTGCTGAGGGGCAATTGCACTTGTAGTCTGAGGGAACCATACGGATATTCAACTGACTGATGAAGCCCTGGAGTTCTTGGATAAGTGGTGGGAATGAGGACAGGGGAAAATACAATAACAGCAAGAGTGAGGAAGATTCTTATTAGGAGAAATGGCCTCAGTGATTCATTTCACAACAACAAAAACACATGAATATAATTGTACCCCAAATGGGTGGAATAGGTCATACCAGTTACAGAATTTATATAGCGCCCAACACTGCATTTAGTTGGACTTCAGTACACGTTTGTTGAATGAAGAGGATGGATGGATGGGTGAGGAAATGGAATTAAGGCTCATTGAAACCCACACTCTGAGGGAAACTTCAGGTGCTTCTCCAATTTATTTCTTACGACCTGGTAAATATCATCATGTTCATTTCACAGATGAGCCATTGGAGGGTCCATATACAATAGCAAGTGGTGGACACAGAGTTTGAACCCAGAGCTGACTCCCAAAGGCAGGCTGGTCCTTAGCTAGATGGAAGGTTGCAGCAATGCCTGCGGCAGCCTCAGGCTGAGTGGTAAAATGGATTATTTGGTTGTGAGTATAGTGCATGGAAATCTGGGATTGTGAAACGGACTTGATTGAGACAAAGTAAAACAAAATGTCTTTACAAAATGAGAAATGCTGGTTTTCTCCTGAGATGTACGGCCTGGTGTGAGGATTATGGTGCTCAAAACGCAACAAAACCATCACCAGCAGTACCTGTGATGGGTGGGGAGGGAGAAAGGAATCAAGGAGAGAGAGTAAGTCAAAGATGTGTGGATGGAGAGCCAGGGGAAAAAAATAGGCGGGTGGGGGGCGGGGGGTGGGAAAAGAAGAGCCTTTTGAAGAAACAGATATCTTTAGATTATCCTACTGAAAGCAACATTAAGAGCATATGGGTGATTTTGCCAGGAGTCCTGTCAAGTCACACGAGGTTAATTATTTTGACCCCCATTTCCTGCTATCACACTTGACTGAGGGCATCCCAGACTGGAAAGGGCACCACTGCCCTCAGTAACGTGTCTACAGCAACTAATGACCTCTCTGGAGTGTAACTCAAGTTCCAACTGGAACTCTGGGCGCAAACGGGCTTTGCAGGAATGGCTTCCACATAATTGCTCCTGGTTTCTGGTCCATTTTGGCAAGAAACACAGGGATGCGATTGTGAAGCCTTCTTTTTCTTTCTTTTTTTTAAGGGCCTGTGGTCCATCTTTCAGTATCAGAGAATACGTGACTGTTGGAAGCTTGTTTGCGCAGAAGCACTAGACCGAGCCCGAGGAGGGTGGGGGCTGAGACCGCCTTGTGGACGTCCATCATTCCCGAGAGCCTGGCACGTGCGAGTAAATCAGTGACCATTTGAATAAAAGGGTGAATAGGTGCTGAAGCTTTGTTTCTTTGAGTCCATCCTTTTTTTCCCCCCCTAGTTTTGAATCTCTCCAATGTATCAAGCTCTCGGCTGGCCCTTGAGGATATACTGTCAATAGAACATATTGTACATCCTCAAAGTTAGTAGGACAAGTCTCCTGTTTGCGGGAGGGGATGATAGAACAAGACACTCAGAAACTTACAGGCCTGACTTTGTTACTTTTTTTTTTTTTTTTTGAGGAAGATTAGCCCTGAGCTAACATCTGCCACCAATCCTCCTCTTTTTGCTGAGGAAGCCTGGCCCTGAGCTAACATCCAGGCCCATCTTCCTCCACTTTATATGTGGGATGCCTACCACAGCATGGCTTGCCAAGCTGTGCCATGTCCGCACCCGGGATCCGGAGCGGCAAACCCGGGGCCGCCGAGAAGCGGAACATGTGCACTTAACCACTGCGCCACTGGGCCGGCCCCAAGACTTTGTTACTTTTTAAAGAAATTCTTCTCCTTTGGTTGGATATCTCTGTTAAACAAAAACTACAAGACCCAGGGATGCTTCTGGAAAATCAAGAAGCACAATAGTTTAAGATTCATTCATTAATTTAAGAAATATTGATCGAGTCCCTACCGTGTGGCAGGAGCTCATTTTGGTGCTAGGAAACTGTGTGAATAAGGCAGCCCCAAATCTTTATTTTTCAGGAGCTCATATTCTAGCTGGGGAGGCAGACAATACAAGAGAGAAATAAGCAATGTAAGAAATATTGGGGACGCTCCATTGTGATAGGTGCGGGACAGAGAAAGGGCGTTAGATTTTACTCTCAGATGGGAAGGCAATAATTCTCCACGTTTCTCTCATTTCCTGTTCAGACAAACAGACTGTCTGAAGCTTCTCCATTTTGCCAACCACCTCTAACACTCCTTTGGAGAATTCTGACAGATGCACACCCACCTGCTATTTCCTACTGCTCAAAATTCCGTCCCAACTGCGAACAAATGAATAAGCCTCCTTGCTCCTCAGGTGCCTTACCTGTCAGATGAGCATCACTGTACCTGCAGGGCTGTTGCAGGTCAAGATAAAATAGATGTGAAAACAGCTGAGGCCCGGGCAGCGCTTGATCACACTTTCTTCTGAAAGCAAAATAAGATTCTTTCATGGGGCTCTTTCGGGGCTTGAGTAGACAGAGGTCGAAAGCACAGATCCTGTGGCTCTCGTGTTTCCACAAAGGAGGGGGAGTTCAGAATCACAGCACTTTTGGGGCCAGGGGACCTTCCAGCAAGGCATCATAGGGTAGAAATAACCTTCTCAGAGTGTCCCCACCCGGCTCGGGGGAAAGGCCCTGAGCCCGGCGGGAGACTCCTCTGCTCGTCCGTGGGACCTCCCTGCACGCTGGCTTATGAATATCGATGCTGCGCCGCGAAACTGCTCTCACGTCTGACCCCGGTTCCTGACTGCACACTTCTCATTCTGCATGGGGACCAAAGAAAAATCACAAGTCCGCAGAGTGTGGCTCCACGTCATCTAGGTCTCCTTTCGACAATAGTGATAATAATACTGGCAGCTATGGTTACTGAGCTTTTCTTAGATACTTACTGTTGCTTTCCATGATTTAGCTCATCAGATCCTTCCATCAAGTCTAAGAGGCGGGTACTGGGACTCTCCCCATTTGACAGATGAGCAAACCAAAGTGTAGACGAGTTACACAGCATGCTTCCAGGAACAGAGCCAGCATGTGGTGGGTCCAGGACTTAAACACACAGCTGTCTGACCCCAGCACCTAAACCCTTGAGCACAGCTCTCCACCGCCTCCTGAGGTACACGGGCGGCAGCATGATTCAGTGACCCTGGACACTTCCTGGATGCTCATTCTCACACCTGCAGTGGGACCGTGGGCAATTTACTGAACCTCTTTAAGCCTTAGTCGCCTTGTCTGTAAAATGGGCAGAATCACCTCACAGGACGAAATGAGATGTTTGTTCCCAATGCATGTGGATTCCCTTTCCTCCATGACAATCCAACTTGTACAGAGAAACGTGCTAGGACTTTCCGATGCCATGTCCCCTGGTATCCCACAATCCAGAGCTCTCTGCTGTACGCACAGACCTCTGCTCTGCCCACCCCTTGGGGACAATTGTTGGTTTGCAAACTGGCCCCTGTATTCGCAGAGGGCAAGAAGAGAGGGAAGAGAGAGGCAGACACTCTGGACTGGTAGGTGGCAGGTTTAGTAAGCAAGGCAACTTACTAACGAGGTTTGTCTGGGGCTGCCGCAAGACGAGCAGACCTCCGCACCCGCCCGCCAGCATCTTAAAAGTTTATACAGAGGCTGTAACTGGGCTCAATCACCTACACTGTCCAGAGGGTCTCAACAACACCATATTCTCTCAAGACTGTGTCCTTGAAACTAGCTCCCACTGTGGGAACGGTGGGCAGAATGTACGTTCCAAGGACAGGGGATGCGGTGAGGAGCATCCGATTGCCCAGGTCCAGCTCGCGGGTCAACCACTGGCCACGTCCTCTCGATTACCAATTCCCACAACAACAATGTCTCTTATTTATTGGTATCCGTCCACACTGCTTCATCACAGTGCCCATACCAAAATTAGCAGGCAATAAATCCTTGCTAAATTGAATGCGTAATCAGACACAGGAAAAGGAGACACGTATACATATGTATATATTTGTATTTGCATATACAGAGATAGAGGGAGAATACATTTACCTCGTTCTCACTGCTTCCATAATAAGCTCTTGAAAACACAGTGTCTGGTGGCTTTTCTGTGGCCCTTTGGACGACACACACAAGGACCCGCGGAGTCTGGAAGGCTCTCCCTCGATAGGCCTCTGGCCAAGTCCTACAGTTTCCTCCAGCTCCATCTTCTACTCTCCTTCCTTGCCGTTCTCCTCAGCCCTCATTGATTTCCTTATCCTGAGAGTCAATTCTCCTTGTCACGGCCAGTCGATGAGGCACTGCCACGCTGCTTCCCGTGTCACAGCTCTATGAAGTGTCTGCAGAGGAAGCTGGATGAGAATAACGGCAGAGTGGGAAGAACACGAAACCTGGAGTCAGGACACTGGAACTTGAGCCCCAATCCCCCTGCTGTCTCCTCAGGTCCTTCAACCCTCTAAGGCTCAGTTTCCTCCTTCATATCAAGGAAATGCTGATCCCTCTTCAGTGACACAGATGGAAGACTTTATTAATGCCTTTCCCATGAGACGAAAACCTCCATGAGCACAGGGGCTAGGCTCTGTACATCTTGTGCATCCCGCGTAGCATCCACCACAGGGCTGGACACATGAAAACACGCGTAATGAATTTATAGTAGGATGCGTATCGATGCGGAGAAAAAGATTATAAACATAAATGCATTGCTCCTTTTTCCCTCCATCCTGTTTCCCTCAGTTATTACTTTTATTTCATGTTGTTTTCTGAAAGAAATCTGGAGTAAATAAATGGAATTAAAAATGCGTTCAGGAGATACAGAAAAGTGGTCAAACGAAAATAGTTGCACAAGTGAAGCGTGCTGGATCCATGTACACTGAAGCACCTTTTAAAAGGAGCAGAAGGATGAACGGGGGAGCAGGGGGCGGGGGGCACTGATACAAGAAGGTAGGCAGGTCGGCGAGAGCGGATCGATGAGTCAGGGAGGTTGTGTAAGGAGCAGAGAGCTCAAGGTAGGATAAAACACCACCGCTGCCAATGACCCATTCCCGAAGATCAGAACAGTTGTAACCACAAGGGGGAGAGGAAGCTCCACTCCAAAGCAGGCGGGACCAGCTTCTGGCGCTGTTTTCCTTAGCTGCTGTTCTGGCGCGTGCCAGCTCACCTATGGCCGCGGTGGTGGTGCTGATAAAGTTTTTGTTGAAAGCCTGCTGTGGCTGGTTGACTTCAGGGCCCCTCTGTTATCCGTCCCTATGTGGGAGGCAGACGGCTCCAGGGACTGAGAGACAGGGAGAAAACAAACAGCGATGGTCTCTTTCTTCTGCTTCCTTCCCCGGGGGAAAGAGGGGCAGAGGCAGTCACAAAGAGGAGGATGCATAAGGACACAAACGTGAAATAAAGAACATAGGGAGAAGGAAAACACAAAGCAGAGGGTGGACAGGAGAGAGGTGGGCTGGGGGGGACATTCACAGCCGGGAGGAGAAGGAAAATGACATGAAATCAAAGCAGAAATCAAGGCCTCTGGGCCCTGGGTGCCTTCTGCTATCCATGGGGTAGATTTGAGCCAGGCCTGCTTCGTTTATACGGCAGAGGACTTGGGTGCCTTTAAAGAGTGGGACTGCGTTAAGAGGCCTTCAGGATTGAAAAAGGTGTGGTCAGGTGTGGTCCAGAGGCGTCTCCTCGGCCTACCTGGAGGGGCAGGTATTCGTGACGAAGGAACTGTATGTAGACGTGTCTCGCTGAAAGCTAATAAGAGAAAGAAGCCACTGACTCTGTCTGTACTAAGGGATGAGGGCTCACCTTACAAACTAATTTATGGTTATCAATAAATAGATGGAGGGTAAGGAAGAGTTTGGAGGTCCTCATGCAATTGTCTTCCTTATTTCACACTGGCAAGCATTTATTAAACACCTACTATTTGTTTCTTTATGACATCATTGTTCTATCAGGTTAGCAAAGTAGAGAGAAGCTTGTATGGGAAGTGTCAAGGTCAGCCGTCCAGTCAAAGTCAGGCGGCAGGGAAGATCTGGTGGGTAAGCAGCACTCAGTTCACATCTAACCTCAGCTTCACTGGCACCCGTGGTTTTGGAGACGATGAAGTAAGGAGAACTTAGTCCATGGCCCCTGAAGTCAAGGTTTTCCTGTCCTATAACCCCAGCTGAGACTCTCTGCTGGATGCGCGGCTCTGGCTCCACTGAGGTCTTCTCTGGGTGCTGGGGAAGCAATGGGCAGGGTGGGGAGGCAGGAGGTGCCCCTCGTCTTCCTCAGAAACCGCGCCCAGCGCAGGCCTAGGTCCCCCAGGGTAGGGAGAGGGTGTCCATTCTTGCATCTCAGAGAAGCATCTTCAGCATCAGAGATAAGAGGATTCCTCCAGTGTCCATTTATTCATGAATTCTTATATTACTGAGCACCTCCCATGGGCCTCGTGCTGGGGTATAGCCTCCAATAAGCCAGGCAGGGTTTCTGCCCCTGGGGGTGGGAGTCGGGGTGGGGGGGGGGGATGGGAGGTCTATGTTCCAGTAGGAGCAACAGATAATTTACAAGGAGATGAGATGAACTTCAGAAAATGACAGTGCTGAGAAGAAAAGGAAACACGTGATGGGATAGTGAGTAGAGACGGGGAGGCCAGCCAAGGCCTCTCTGAACAGGTGACACATGAGAAGAAACCAGCCATATGGGAAATCTTTCCAGGCAGAGGGAAATACAAGCACAAGATTCCAGAAACCACCGTGGCATGCCTGATTCATAGGAAGAGCTACTGATGCATGGCTGGCTCCGGGTGGGGTCGCTGTTCTGCCCTCCATGAACCCATAAAGGAATGGGGCCTTCTAGGCCCCACCCTCGAGGTTTGGACTCAGTGGGGCATGGGTAGTGGGAGGGGGAGCAGAGCAGGAATCTGCGTGTGTAACAAGTGTTGGGTGACTCCGATTCACCTGGCCCTGTCATCACACTGCTCCAGCAGATGGTGACATGGGGTTAAGGACCAGAATCCCAGATTCTAACTCATTTTTATCCCATTAACTAGACACTTATGATTTGGTCAAGACTCATGTCCACTCACAGCGGCAATGGAAAACTGGTGCAGGAGGAAGCCTCAGCAATGATGTAGCACAAACAAAGAAACAGAACAGAGAGGCTACATGGTTTTCCCAAGGCCACACAGCAAGTCCATTCCAGGGCTCAGACCAACTGGCAGCTGAGCCCCCAAAGTCCACACTGTGTGGACTGGCTTCTGTAGTTTTCTCCTGGAAAAAAAATAAAACAACTACAAATAAAATCTCAATAAGGTCTGCATTAAATATCTGGCTTTGCTTAATGCCCCTCCCTGGTATACCCTTCATAACAAATTATTGCTAAGTGTACACTGAGGTAACTAAATGGGACTGGTTGTTGCTCGAGATGTTTATTTACAAACCAGCCAACAGCGGGGAAACACTGGTTTACAATAGTTGACCTTTAACCTTTCTTTATGGCAATGACAAGCCAGGAGGAAAAGTTGTATATTGAGCCCTCTGAGTTGGAAATAATAATGCCATCTGCATATTAGAAAAGAATGTCTCTTTTTGTTTTTTTAATTAGGGAGTGATGGTGGCAGCGCACATAGCTGGTTCATGTTAAGTAGCAAATTAGCATTCAAGCTGATGGTAGATTTCAGCTTCCTAACCCTCTGCCTGTCACCGCTGCGGGAGGCGGGAGCTGCCCTTGGAGGCTCTCACCCTCCCCAGGCCCCAGGCTCCGGGCTCCGGGCAGACCCCGGGCTCCCGGCAGACCCCGGGCTCCCCAGAGTTGGAAGAGGGTCCCCCTCCTTGTATCTCAGAAAAGCAGCCTCAGCGTCAGAGAAAGGGAGTTCATCAACGTGTTCATTTATTCATTTATTCATAAGTGAATACATTTATTACAGCAAAGATCTGGGCACATTGTCTAATAGGGGGTTAAACTGCCTGGTTTGTAAGTGGCTTTATCTGGAAAGTGTATGTTTAGTTACAATTTATCTGGAAAGTTTTTATTTATTTATTTATTTATTGAGGAAGATTAGCCCTGAGCTAACTACTGCCAATCCTCCTCTTTTGCTGAGGAAGACTGGCCCTGAGCTAACATCCGTGCCCATCTTCCTCTACTTTATATGTGGGATGCCTACCACAGCGTGGCTTGCCAAGTGGTGCCAGGTCTGCACCTGGGATCCAACCCGGGAAACCCTGGGCCACAGAAGCAGAACGTGTGTACTTAACCGCTGCAGCACTGGGCTGGCCCCTGAAAAGTTTATGTTTTAAAGTTAATGTTTAGTCATATACTTAACATTTTGCCTTCATCAAAAAGACCACAATTACACACAATTATGGCAGAGCCTGAAAGTCTGGGCCAAACAACCCAATGTAAACCCAGTCCCCCAAACCCCTACACATACGCAGAGTGCTAAGTGAATAGGTGTTGTAAATCTGATTGAAGAGAGGAATGCTTAATGAATGAAATACTTGAAAGGCATTTCTAAGGGTCCTGGAATATCTGATGTTTGTATATAAACCATACAGCTAATTGTTTTTCTACGTCCAGAAGGTATTGTCAAAATTAATTTGTAAGAGCTCTATTTAATTGGCTTTAAAAAATAAGCTTTAATATAAATCGTGTACTTATGTAAAACTTAATTTTCTTTCATCTGCTAGAAGGACAAAGTTTTCTTGGACTCTTGGTCTGTTGTTGATGGTATGGTGAAAAGTTTTTTTTTTTTAACCTTTTAAGCAATCTGCCCAGAAAACAAAGATTCTGTGTTTTATCAAAATAATTTCCTGTGCTTCAAGTTATCTTTTTCAGGTCTTTGGTTACTTAAAAAAACAGAGTCTTCTCTACTAGAAGTGCTAAGTTTTTTTAAACTATATAACTTTCTGTCATTGCCTTTGGAATCTTCAATTGTCACTCTGGTTACATGGATAACAAAGTATTATTTCACAGTGACCTATATCCTATTTAATCAAGTGTTTTAAAACATTTTGATATTTTTGACTTCCCCAAAATCAAATTCTAAATGAATTCTTGTTGACCTTGAACTAACTTTGGGCTTTTCCAGAGGACATCTGGAACATCTCAAAAGATGTGTTCTCTCTCCTTATGAAAGATATTAACCTAATTAGACTTATTCGATACATTAAATCACATGGGAAGCATCATCAAATAAGTGATGCTAAACTTCCTTTAGGATATATTGATATGAAATTTCTAAAAATCTGGTGTGTCCAGGTATCCTGCTATCACTCATAATTTTAAAAAGGACGTAATACAAATACCCAAATTTCCTCATCAATTGCATTATAATGAATTCTCCTCGAATTTTTAACCATGCCACTTTAAAGTCTTTTGTCATTTACAGACGGCTATGTTTACTCTGATGCTTTTGCACAGTTGTTCCTGCAAAAGTGCTTCATCTTCAAGGAGATTCATGGAAAGACTCTGACGAGTACAGATCTGATAACACATGAGTTTGCTGTCACACGGGAGGAGCAACAATGCACCTTTCAAGCGCTTCCCCAAGGCTACCTGCATAGCATGTCTCGCTGTGTCGTGGGATGGTAGCCAGAAGCCTGTCTCTGTTCTGCTTCCCCCATCAGTAAAATGGGCCCATTCCATTGCTGGGTGGAGAATATGTTCCATCGACGCCCTTTGCCATGGCTCAAACTCCCACCTTGACTAAGTGGCATGCCTATTTGCAGGAGAGGAGCACCCTTTCCACCAGTCCACCATCTACAGAAATGTGGGTGCTCCTAGGCCCTGTAGAGTATGTAGGTTCTCCAAATGACCCTGCCTCTCTTCCGGTGGTGGCCCCTGCAGCCTGTAGGGAGGGAGTGGAGAAATTCCCACTGATGCCTGCTATACAGATTCCCGGAAACAGGAACAGACCACAACAGCCAGAGGGCTGAACACAGAGCAGGTTGGCCGGTGGTCACTCCTGAGCCCTGGCTGTTAACCCTCTGCTCTGACAGTTGGGCTGTTCTAAAGGGATTAACCCTACGGCTTGGATAATGGGAAACTGAGGGGTGGATGATCGTGAATAAGCCCTTGTGGGGTCAGGATAGGTGGAAAGACATTTGGGTTCACCTGCAAGAGCCTGAGTCAACCCTCACTGTTTTCCACGTCCCTGCTTATAATGTTCTGACCCCTCCTGGCAATCAGGAAGCTGACACTCTAGCCAGGGTAGAAGCCTTAGCAACTGATCCATCAGTAGATACAGAAGATTGGGGGCATAGGAAGAGTGGCCACCACAGTGCCCGGGTTGGATCATATATTGCCAAGGATGCCGGATTGTCCTTGACATACAGTGACTTGGTTAATGCAGCAACAGCAAGTCCTGGGTGTTCTAAACGATGCCCAAAGCAACTGTAAAGGAGTCGGGGGCCACCCACCAGAGCTGCCAATCAGTGAGACATTGGCAAATTGATTATATTGGCCCCCTCTCTCCGAGAGAAGGTCCTAAACACTCCCTAGTTTGTGTGAACACTGCATCTGGTCTAACCCAAGGTTTCCCCCATCCCCACGCAAATCAGGCTGCCACCATTAGGGGATTAGAGAAACTCAGCGCCACACATGGATATCCTCGTTGAGTAGACAGTGATCGGAAATCACCTTTCAAAGGTCATAATGTGCAAGACTGGGTAAAAGAACACAACCTTGAATGGGGGTTCCATCTCCCCTAAAACCTGCAAGTAGCAGGTTCGTGGAAAGAAAAAATGGAATATGAAAGCAGCAGATTAAATTATTAACAGGTGAACCCAACTTGGCTGGGTGGGCTAAAGTATCGTCCCACGCTTGAATACCTTTGAATGATCAACTGGTAGGGCCTGTCTCCCGTATGCCAGACTGGGGACCCCTACTGAGACATCCCATGCCATGAAGGTATGGAAGTCGTGGGAAACAGCCAGTGCCCCGACTCTCACCATGGATCAACGTTCTATGCTGCTGAGAACACCAAGCCCCAGCACGCCGGGGACAGGCGTTATGTACTGGAATCTGCAATGCGACGTCCCACCAGGATGAGTGAGTTACTTCACACCCCTGGGTGAGGCGGAGCTACTTAATCTTCACTGGGATCCTGTTGTTCTGCTGCAAGCCGGACTGGTGGAAACGCACTACACTCGGAGTGGAACAGTCACCATTGAAAGAGGGGGGAAGGTGGGGGTCCTGGTCTGGCATATCCTGCCCCTGGTCCGTCTCCTCAAGCCTGACAGTGCTGCCTCCCCTGGCCAACGTGTGTGTATGCACAGCCAGTTAGGTTCCTAACACTGCCAAGCTTCCTGTCCTCTAGGCCAAGTGGACACGTTCTGTTTCCCATTGGTACGATGATTTGGCTGCGTCTTCGTTCCCTCCATTGACCTGGACGACATTATAGCACACATAGAAGCCATTACTAAATTCACTCAGCAAGCCTTGAACGACAGCTGACAAAGCCTGTCCTTACTGGACACTGAAATGTCTCTATTGATAGGATGGCCTTGGACATTATTCCTGCCTCGCAAGGAGCCACCTGTGCCATTACCCAAACAGAATGTTGAGTGTTCATATCTGATGAGTCTGCTAATGTGGCGTCTTTATTAAACCACATGAGGACATGAGTGAACGCCCTGAGTGATCCCACCCCCAACTTGGGGGGGTTAATAAACCAGCGGTTTGGATCATGGGGCTCTTGGTGGAAAAAATTGTTTTGGGAATCACTATCTTAATCTGTGTTTTCTCTTGAATGTGCCTGTCTTGTTGCTGTGGCGTCTGCCTCTAGTGTAGCCAGACAGCCACCAAAAATGAGCACCTCCATGCTGATGAAACTCCTTGCTGACCTCTCAGGGCACATTATGGAAGAGGGGGCGTGTGAGACTGTAAGACTGGGTCACAAGGTGTGGAGCGTTCGGGGAGGTAATCGAGACGTCATGACCACCACCGGCTGACCCTTGAGGTGCACCCAGTAGCAATCTAGGGTCCTCACCCCCACCCTGTCCTTGGAATGTGCATTCTGCTGCCTTCCCCACACTAGAAGCTGCCCCAAGGACACAGCCTTGGGAGAGTAAGGTGTCTTGGGACCATCTGGACTGAACTCAGTTAAGGACTCTTTATAAACTTTTAAGATCCTGGCAGGCAGCTGTGGAGATCTTCTCATTTACAGTGGCCCTAGATAAGCCTCCTTAATTAGCCCCCTTGCTTATTAAACCTGCCACTTCCCAATCAGGAGAGGTCTGCCTCTTTCTTCCCTCTCTCCTTGCCCTCCTTGTACTGGGGCCAGTTTACGAACCAACACCGCCTCCACCCCCACTGAACCCTGAGTTACTGAGCGTGGGAAATGTGTTTCACCCCTCTTTGTTTCCCCAAAACCAATACAGTGTCTGGTACAGAGTTACAGTTCAACAGGCTGATGGGCCAAAGATTAGAGAGTGTCATCAGGGAAGTCTTCCTGTAGGAGAGGGACCTCAACCTGTGAAAACATGGACAATAGGGATGTGGCTTGGTGGAGAAGAGGAAAGGAAGAGGGCTGCTTCACACGTGTGGAAGGGGGAGCTGGCACGTGTGTGGTATGGGGTGAGTGTGTGTGAGTGGATGCGGCAACTGGGGTAGAAATGCTTACCCCCTTCCTAAATTTGGGGAGGAGTGTTTGGGTCTGCTTTTGAACCTATGTTTTGCAGGAAAACGTGCCTGAGTTCAAGCCCCAGCTCTGGCACTTACTAGCTGTGTGGCTCTGTCAGGGCACCTTACTTTCTTGAGCCTCAGTTTCCTCGTCTGTATAAAGGGGTAATAACAACAACACACACTTGTCAAGATGGTTGAAAGGGTTCAATGAGATGGTGACACCCTCACCTCACATCATATAATAGATTCTTGGTTAATTTTGGTATTGTTATCTGAAAACCCTGTGCCCATCTAGGCAGCCCCATAGGCAGGGGTGTGAGACCTGCGGGATGGCACATGCATGAGGTTGACTAGCCTCTGTCGTTTGTGCTTACGGGTGATGCTTCTGTCTTTTGAGCTCCCACGGTGAATAACCCACCAATTTAATGCCACGTGCTGCCTCAGAGTGCGTCGGACACTCTTCTCAGTTTGGATCTGGTTTAGCAAGAGGGCAGATGGGAGAGAGAAATATTTCAGAGTAGATACAAACCAAGAGGGACATTCCCTAAGCTGCCTTCTTCCGAACTATCTTCCAAGGAGCTTTAAGCTTGGCATGCTCTGGGAACACCAGGGTGGCTCCACAAGGCGCCTTCATGTGGCTCTGCCCCAGCCTGGCAGTGTGCACTGGGTTGGCCACTGGAACCTTCCAGGTCCTTCCCTCCTGGTGGGGATTTAGCATCATTGATTCTAAAGGTTCCAGCCATTTGATCCCAGGCATGGGGCAAGCCACACCCACCTCCTAGCAGGGGGCCGATTTCCAGGGGATTTTTAGGAAAAAGGAGGTAGGCGGCTGAAAGCCCAATTCTTTGCTCCAGCTGTGCTTCCATCGGGCAAATCCTGGGGCAGACACACACACATACACAGGCAAACACCCCAAAGTACGCAGCCAGCCCTACCTGGAACCCCAGCTGTCTTCCTTCTTCAGATACAGACTCTCCTGATAGCTCTGCGGCGGAGGGGACTACTTGTTGCTCTTTCTCGGGGTCCCCAAGGGGCGCCTGGCTCTTCATCTCAGGAAGGGCTCCGGCTCCTTGGGATATTCTCCTCCCACCAGCACCAGAGGCACTCTGGTTTTAGATTGCTCCTTTTCCTTCCCCGTTTTCAGCATCTCCCCTCTGGAACCCCAGCTGAGTCTGATCTGGGAGCAGACGTTGCTGCAATGGAATGCTGCTTCCACCCCCACACCTGGCTCAGGCGAGTTTATCAAGTGCCTCCCTGCCATCTATGGGGGCGGGGTGTCACGTCCTCACTCGCAGGGCTCGTTCTCCACCTTCGGCGAGAAGCCCCCACTAGCTCCCTCCAAAAAAGGCCACAAAGAAACTTTCGCCGGGCCCCCAGCCCCCACCAGCCCTTCCCCCCTCGCCCCGCCCTTCCCCCCCCAACAGCCTGGTGGAGGAGCGGGCGAGGGAGGCCGGCTCGCTCTGCGCCCTCTAGGTCTCGCTTTTCTTCCGGGAGGCGGGGGAGAGACGAGTGCCGGTCCGAGCCCCCGCATCCTTCCCAGCCTCCCGGTCCTCGCCTCTCCGCGGCAGCGCGCTGCCTCCTCTCCAAGGCGCTAGCCGCGGCCGCCGGCATTCGGAATTCTGCCCAAAAAAGGGGGCCTGGAGGAGGAGGAGGAGGAGGAGAGGAGGGACGGAGGCCGGTGGCGAGAAACGGAATCCGGAGTCCAAAACAGCACGGGGAGAGGAACCGAGCGGCGGCGGCGGCTGGGAAGGCTTCTGCCGCTGCGCCCGCCCGCAGTGCATCAACGTGGCCGCCCTGACATCCCCAGGATGGTTAACACGGGGCACTATGCGCTGGTTAACAGGCTCCGAGCCGCCGAGCGACTTGTTTTAAGCATTTTCTCCCTCGCTCTCGCTTTTAATCTTGTCTCTAGTGGCGTGTGTAGGGGGGAGGACTTTATTTCCATTGGCTAAGCCTTCCCTTCCCACCCACATCTCTTCCACATCACCTTGGTGTCTCCCTAAATAAAACCAGCCCTCCTTATCGCCTGGAAAAAATCAGGAGCTAGAGTTTGAATGGGTTTTATATAAACACTCACCCCTGTCAGCGTGCGGCTGGGCTCTCTGGAGAAACTCACAGCCCTGGCCTGATGCTCGCTCTGCCGTTCTCTCCCTTGAACGTCAAGGTTTGAGCAGAGCCTGAGGACTGGGAACTCTTCCCTGAAATTTGATCAACCTGAAGCCAGTTGCGGAACTGCACAGGGTCCCCATGGACCTCAAGGAGAGCCCCAGCGAGGGCAGCCTGCAGCCCTCTAGCATCCAGATCTTTGCCAACACCTCCACCCTCCACGGCATCCGCCACATCTTCGTGTATGGGCCGCTGACCATCCGGCGTGTGCTTTGGGCCGTGGCCTTCGTGGGCTCCCTGGGCCTGCTGCTGGTGGAAAGCTCGGAGCGGGTCTCCTACTACTTCTCCTACCAGCATGTCACCAAGGTGGATGAGGTGGTGGCCCAAAGCCTGGTCTTCCCAGCGGTGACCCTCTGCAACCTCAATGGCTTCCGCTTCTCCAGGCTCACCACCAATGACCTGTACCACGCTGGGGAGCTGCTGGCCCTGCTCGATGTCAACCTGCAGATCCCCGACCCGCACCTGGCTGACCCCACGGTGCTGGAGGCCCTGCGGCAGAAGGCCAACTTCAAACACTACAAGCCCAAGCAGTTCAGCATGCTGGAGTTCCTACACCGCGTGGGCCACGACCTGAAGGATATGATGCTCTACTGCAAGTTCAAGGGGCAGGAGTGCGGCCACCAGGACTTCACCACAGTGAGTACTTGGCTTTGGGTTCACTCTTGGGCTTGGTCGTCTTGAGAAGTGCCACGCCGGTGGTCTCCTGCCTGGTTCGGAGTCTCCCTGTGCTTTGGAGCAGGAGAGAGAATAGTGCCTCAGTTGAAGGCCAAGACGGTAGTTGGCCAAAGTTGGTTGGAGAAGTCTGCCTGCTGGGATGCAGCACTGTTGTCTGGTCAGATGTGGAGGGTGAATGGGGGGCTTGCCGTGGGGGTTTCTTCCCCAAAGGTGCGGAGTTGGCCTCCTGCCAACCCCAGGGAGGAGGCCTGAGTTGTCCGTTGTCCAGGGCGCTTGGTGTCTGAGCTGTGTGATTGGAACAGCTTGTCATTGACGAGGTGGCATTTTCTCTCCCTCTCTGTCGAAGCTCGGAAGTAGCATCAGGCGCTGCATCCTGTGGGCTGGGCTGGAGCTAAAGCTGCCAGAGAAGGGAGTGTGGGGCCCCAGGCAGCCTGGCTGGTTCCAGTGGCTTGGGGAGCTTGCTGGAGCAGGTGAAGCTGCAAAGGTGTGGAAGTCTCTTTGCTTCCCTTTCTTGTGCGGATTCTGAGCTCCGTGTGGAGAGAGGAGAGGCCGGGGACCCCAGGGCTCTGTCTGGTCTGCTGGCAGGTCGGAAGCAAAGAGATGTCCAGGGTGTTTGGGCCGAAGGGGAGGGTCCAGGTGGAGGCCTGTGTGTAGGATGGTCGGTGAGATGCCTGTGAGGGTGAAGAGGTCCAGGCTGGCTTGTCTAGGAGCTGCGGCTTGAAACTCAAAGGCTCGGTTTTGCTGTATGTACAATCGCTTAACACCGTGGATGAGAGAGGAGTGGTGTGGGGAGGGGGTGAGCAGCTGTGGGATTAGAAAGCCTGGAGGAGGAGTGTGGAGCTGAGAAAAGAGGAAAAGTGGAGGGGGATGTGGCTCCCGTTCAGGATGGGGCTTCCTGGAGGGGCCGAGAGAGACAGGCAGGGAGGAGACAGGCTGCCAGGGCTCTTGGTTTGCCCAGTTAGTGGGCTGCTGGGCATCACTTGGCATAACAGGTCAGACTGCAATGGCAGACAATTCCTTGCTTCCAGGCAAGTCTGGGACATCAGGGGCTGCGGGACCCTCCAGAAGCCCAGTGTGGCTGCTTCTCTGATAGCTGCCTTCGGGAGAATCAAGAACTTTCGAGTCTCAGAGCCTTGAGCCGAATTGCAATGGTAAGTTCTGGATGGCAGGTGCAGCAGTTGCAAAGGGACTGGACTCTGTCATCAGCACTTGTCCAGGGCCCTCTGCTTAATGAAGACATGCCCGACCTTTCCTGTGGGGCATCTTTCTCCACCTGCTCTCAGATCCACTGCCTACCAGCCTCTTGCTCTGACTTTCTTCTAATGCTACAACCAGCCTCTGCCCGCAGCCTGTGTGCTTGCTGTTGGCTGTCTCTGATTTTGGAAAAGCCCAGAGTGCCAGGGGGAGTTGCCTCTCACATCCTATAGAGCTGTGGTTCCTGGGGGAGCTGTTTTGTATTATCCGTTTTCAACATTGTGAGGAAGAGCAAAGCAAAATCTGGGTAGTGTATGTATGCTAAAGAGGAAGCAGGCATGAGCCGGGGGAAGGGACCAGCAGTTCTAGAAGCCCTTCTGAATAAAGCAAACAGGATCTCACACCATGTCACACACACATGATGTCTTAGGTGGCGTGGGGAGGGATGGGGAAAATGCCTCGTTCTTGGAGGCTGAAGCCACCCCTTTCTTCCACCCCGTGCTTTCTAGTGCCGTGGCAACGCTCAGCTTCCCCGCTGCACCATGCAGCTCGGGATGCACTCAGCTGTTCCTCTCTCTGCCTGAACACACATGGAACACACAGACGGCAGAGAGAGGGTGGCACAGAGAGAAACTGCAGTCAGTAGCAGATCCTGGACCGAGTTCTCATGCATCCTCATGCTGCAAGTCCAACCAGTGGCTTCCTCTCAATTCATGACCAGGTTCCACTGAGAAGTAAAGGTTCTTTGACCCTAGGTTGCTGGTTTGTGCTTGGCCCATCATTTGAATTGCTAGGACCCTAAGAGGCCAAAGATCAGGACTTAAAGCCTTCCCTGAGCCTTTGATGTCTCCCAAATGGCGAAGTTGCCTGTGGATGTGGTTTATTACTTAGTAAGTGTCATGTCATTATCTGCCATCCTCACCAAGTTCAAGACTGACCTGGTTGAGTGTTCCTCCTTGGACTGGCCCTCTGTGTTTGTCTTCTCCCAGCACTGAAAAGAGGGTGAGCCTCAGGGCTGGGTCTTTAGGCTGTTTGGGGAGTGTCAAAAAGGGCCCCCACTCCAGGAGACCTGGAGGAGTCCCCAGTGGGGAGGCTGGTCTTTTTGCTCTGTGATCATAGTCAATAGCCATGCTGAGCCTCTGAAAGAAGGGACACGATGCCCAGCTTGTGGTAAGACCTTGCAGTGAGGGGTCATCCTTCCCACTGCCTGTCCCTTTTGGCATGGGGTGTGGTGCCCTTGTCCTTGGGCTCCCACACCACATGGGAGCAGAGAGCCTTGCAGGTGGCTGTTGGAGGAGTCAGTTCACTGGCCTTCTATGATCCATTTTCTCTGTTGCACATCCCTGTCCATTTGGCTTATTTACTAGGCTCTGCTTGGGGTTGTCCTATGCTGGGTGGCTTCTTTCTCTAAGTGCTGTGGCTGACTTACTAGGGGGAGGGGATGTCACAGGTGAATCGCTTTTCCTGTTTTTCTTTTTCTATAAAGCATACCTACTGCCATCTCCAGGACTAATGCTTTCACATAAGCTTCCTTATTCCAAGTTCTTAGCTGGTGTGCAGTGAAGTGCATAATACCCTTTAATTAGTGAACGAGCCGTGATTCTAGAAGAGGGGAAGGCTGTTTGTGGAGGTTGAAAGTCCCCAGGAAGGCAGGTTTGGAATTCTGACTGCCGTGGGAACAGGTGTGCTCCGTGCTCATGCAGGTACACACTTAGCCCTCATCTGGGATGAGCTGACTTCAGATAGGCACATACTTTCCCTTCCTGGGAAAGCAGAAGAGAGCTTTGATTTCCCGGTGTCTACTCAGCAGAGATTGCCCCACCGACCCAGAGCAGATGGAAGGAAGTGGGGAGAGAGAAGGCTGGACGGGGGCGGGGGGTGGGGTCTCTGGCCATGATGTTGGATGATCTGAGGTTAAGATTAGGGGAAAGAAGACACAGGTTTGAATCCCAACTCCATCATTTTCTAGCTTATTCCCTGGTCATATTTTGTCCCTTCTCTAGGCCTTGACTTGCTCCTGTGACATAGGATAGTAATACATGCCTGTCTGACTCACAGGGCTGCTGGGAGGATGCGGCGTGTGAAACAATATATGTGGAAGTCCTATTGTACATTGTGACCGCTGTGCAGATGTAAGGCGAGTTATCATCACCATTAGTGGGAGGGTTGTTATTGTCCAGCCTACCTTCCCCGTTTGCAGCCCCCTCTTGGAGTCAGTCGATGAGTAATGCTATCAGGATAAAGGGAGGGGGAGGAGAGGCGGTTGCTGCCTTTTCTTTTGGAGCCCCACGTTAAGGCTCACCCTCACGGAGATAGGATTCTTAGAGTGGAGGTCACGGTTGGGTTCCATAGCTAACTCTTGGTGACAGGGGGCAACCCCACTGTGTGTGACGAGAACATGACTGTTTTACGTTTCTCTGCTCATCACATTGGAGTTCCTCTGCCTTCAAGTTCAGGAATGCAAATGACCCTTCAGTTGGCACAGTCAACCTGATTTCTATAATTGCATGTATTTGTGCTTTCAAATTGTGATTTCTTAGGAAAAGCATGTCTCTTCTCACTGAAGAAAAGGTCTCTCCACAATGACATCCAGTTAAGGGCCTTCTGTGGATCTTATTCAGCTGTATCACACAGTGTTGTAGAGATGTGGAGGTGAGGGTTTGGGAAGCACACCTATGTGGAATTCTTTCATAAGGCTGGTGGGTCCGTAGCTAATCTGTACTCACTTCTTGTTCCAGGACGAGCAGGTGTGTGAAGAAGGTGGGCTCTGGGGAGAGTTCAGAGCTGGAATTCCAACTATGCCCCCTATCTGCTGGGCAAGCGTCCTAACCTCGCTTTCCCTGCTTTTAAAACAGGAACAGTAATATCTGCCACTCGGAGTTGCAGTGATCCAGCGAGCCGACGTGTTCCAAGAGCTAGCGTGTGACACATGCCCAGTACAGGACAGCCCCTGCTTTGCTTAGCGTTCCAAAGAGTACTGACTGAGCCCGAGCTCGACCCCGGCTCTCTTGACTCCAGGCCAGGGCTCCTCCCACTCTTCCGTGCTGTGACTCACCACCAGCTTGAAAGCACAGACCACGGCTACGTTTGTGGGATTCTTAATTCTCATAAAATGGTGAACTTTCACTTCTCTCAGTACTTTCGTTCCTGTCGGTTCTGCTGCCTGCACATGCTCTCCTGATCCGCCATCTTGGCTTCCGTCTTCTGGCTCATGCCCCTCACCTCAGCCCAGGAAGCTCGTGCTGCCCCAACCCTGATAGGAGTTGAGTGACCTAGGTACCATGCGTACAGCTTTCATCACGGTGTGACATCTTAGTGTGTGCACCTTCATTCCTTTGTCAGTCAGATAGAGCACCTGCTCTGCAGCAGTGATGATGAAGACAGACCAGATCCTGGCCACCAGAGAGGGCATGGGCCTATTTCCCATCCCTTCCAGATGGGGGCTAGTTGAGAATGGGAATCTTGTCTAATCCAACATCATGCTGAATACAGGGCCTGCCCACAACAAATCCCAGGACAGGTTTGTTAATTAGTTACTTGCTGTTTCCGGAACTGACCCAGAATCCTTTGCTCGTGGGCCTTTCTTTCTTACTTCTTTACCTTTTGCACCTCTGTCTTCATGTCTATTTATTTAAATCCTACTCATCCTCTAAAATCCAGCTCTAATATCTCTAGAGCCTTTTCCAAAAAACCGTTGCTGATCCCTCTCCCCATGAGCATAATCGAAATTAATCTCTTCCTCCCGTGTCTTCTAAACAGCATTTTGGCCTGTTCCTCTGTGGGAGCAGTCATTACGCATTTCCTTGTGTTATAATCATGAAGTGTTTAGATTAAAAAGGACCTTAGACTAAAAGAGATGATTTAATTTAATACCTGAATTCTTTAACTGCTGGTGATTTTTATGCCTGGGCTATTTCTGTCTCTCCTCCCTCTAAGGCATGATGTCTTTACTAACTTAATCTCAGGCCTCAGAACTGCTTAGCACATGGTAAGCTCTCAAAATGGGTCTTCAGAGTGTGTTAAGTGGGCTTGATGGTTTTTGAATGTAAAGTGACTCTAGAGTGGATATAAAGTGAAATAGCCATTCTTTGGCTTCCCTTTTCGGTATAGGTACCCAGGATTCCACCTGCCTTGGGATGACTTGTCTCATTATTGTTATTATTTTAATAGTATACTTTCTGGTTATAGAGACAATCCATGCTCATGGGAGAAAACTAGGGAAGTGTGGGGAAGAATAAAGAAGGAAGAAAAAATTGCCCATAATAGCATCCCAGATATAATTTCATGTATTATTTTGGCATTTGGGGAGTAGCTGCATTCGGTCACGGAGTGTGTGCCTGTGCGCATCCCCACAGCTGGGATCCCACCTTCTGTACATCTGGCGCCTCGTCTGGCATGCAGTACACACCTCCAGTCAGCGTCAGCCTGCTCTCTTCTTCTTGGGTCCCCTGGGTAGTGTCCAGGGTGTTAGAAGTTCCCTCAAAGGTCCATTTAGAGTAAAAATAAAATCCAAATATATGTCTCAGTGGGTCTGATGAATACCCCTTTTGCGAGATGTGTTTTGTCTCATCTGCCAGAAGCACCTGGGGGTGATTTGTGAGAGAGAGGGTGGTAACTGCCCCCCTTAACTCAGCCTCCTTGGACTTTACGTGCCCAACTGAACACCAGCTACTCTGCTTTGATGGCACTCTGTTGACAATCCAGCTGCGCATTTACCTGAAGCCATCTTGGTCCCACTGTATGTTGTATGTTGTATGTATGCTAGGATGAACCAGAGTTGTGTCCGTTGACACCAAATTAATCTCCTGACCCTGCTCCTTGGATGAGGCCCATGACCATGAGGTTCTCCTTGCATGACCATCCCAGTACATCTCAGCACACGAGTGTAGACCCTAACTCTCCCTCACCTGTGGCATGTCTAGGCATTTTGTCAAAATGGTCTAAGTTGTGTCTAATACAAATTAGATGATCAGGCACATTCCTTAAGATGCTTTTAAGTTTTGTGAGCATTTGCCATGTCCTTGGAGAGGCGACCTCTGCCAGGCTGTGTGAATGGTTCTCCGTAGTTCCAGGCTGTGGTTGGGATTTTCTTGTTCACAGAGCTTTAGGTTGTGACTCTGGAAGTAAAGGTTTCAGGGATGTGTTGAATTTCCTCTGATGTGATGGAGGGATAGGACGATGACAGCGATCTGACTATTGTAATGACCCACACCATCTACTTGCGAAGAAAAGCTCAAGCTCCTCCCCAGGCCACTGGGCTCATGGTTGGTTGCTTATGGGAACGAGTGTCTCTGAGACCTCCAGAACTGCTGATGAAAAAAGCCACCTGACAGCCTATTGAATTGGGAACTGGTCCCTTTCTGTCTCTCTACAGTGGTTCCATTTTCCTCTCTACAGAAAGTCCTTCCCTCAATGAAGTGATGAGTTCTAGAAAATTTTCTGTAAAGTGAATCCTAGTTTGCTACTGATTTCTATAGGAAGAGCTGATACGGGATTCCATTAAAAAAAAAAAATCTCCCAGGGACTGAATTAGTAGCTTTTAGCACCAGGTTTGCTGTCAGAGGTGTTGCTGCGTAGAGCTGTTCATGTTTTAAAGTAACCAGTACCCTATTCTCTCCATCAGACCGAAAATAGACTGCCTGGGTCTAGAGAGATCTGAACGGGGACCGTGTGCTTTCTCTTTTTCTGTCTGAGTGTTTAGGTTTGATGGAACTGCGTTGAAATATTAAGCTTAACCAGCCAGGCCGTTTGACCCATGATCTATTATGACCTGGAACGAATGGCCTACATCACCTCTGCAAATTTGAAATTCCATATGTCACATTTCTCCCATGCAATGGACTTAAAACCAGTCTGTACAGACTGGGCTTAGTGGTTACCGGGTAGCGGATGCTTCCAGAAATACACGTTCAGTATTTGATATACTTGAAGCCTGTGACAGAAGCCTGTTTATCAAGTTGAGCTTCATTTGGGAACAGTATTCTGAAAAGTGTCATCCGTTGGATGCTAAAGCATCTTTCCGTCTCCCAGCTCTTATTTTCTCATAATTCAGGTCCATTCCCTGTTGATTACCTCGGTGGCCGTAGAAATTTATACTCAGAAGAAATAAAGCACGAAACACAGAAGGAACGTATTTGCCTGGATTTAATGACTTCTGTTGATTGAGTTGTACAACGTTGGGCAGGGTAATTAGCTTCTGTGGGCCTTGGTTTCCTCATCTGTAAAATGAGGGGGCTGAACCAGGTGATTCCCAAGGACTTGCCAGCCTGTAGAACTCTAATGCAATAGAACATAATCAAAATTATTTTCTCATCTCACATTTGTTTGCCGAAACTACAACTTTAATTTGTATTTGGGGGGAGGGAGTTGATGTTATTTTGTAAGCAGATATGTTTCTCCATTTGTTTGCTTGTTTTATTTAGATATGTACAGTGGAAACAGTAACATCCTGATGCACTGAGCATCAGTGCCCTAGTGGGGTCGGGGAAGCACGGACCCTACTGTCAAAACGCTGTCCATGGACCTTTCTGTGTCTGGCTCCAGCTCGTCAGTCTGACTGAGTTTCCATCACACTGGTCCCACACTTGTGGGCAGAGATGCACGTATGAATTAGCAAGGGAATCTGTGGAAGATTCTGTTGGTGTTCCCTCCAGAACCCCTTTACTGCTGCTGGGGGTACAGCTCCTGACCTCTCATATCTGCACCAAGAACAGGAGGATGCCCTTGGTCCACTGCTGCTGCCTCTCCTGGAGATGCCTGAGAAGGCATGCACCTCCCTGCCACCGGGGGGCAGCCAGTGGCCAGTGACTCAGTGTCACAGGAGTACAAAATGCCAGTCATCTGGCCTCAAGATGGAACAAATTGCGGTGCTATTCACACTTCAGAGCTTCCCATGGGATCAGGCTTAGCTAGACTTCTTGGCTTCCCTTTTCTCCCTGCCCCATCCTGCATGCCTCCCTCCCTTCCAGGCTTTTCCTGAGGTCATTCCCTCAATAAGTCACCTGGACAAGAAACCCCATGTCAGGCTCTGCTATGGAACCCAACCTATGTAGCCATTAGTTTTAGCTTCTCCATCTGGTAACAGGGAGAATAGCCTAGTCGTACGGACCTACGTCTGGCTTAGAAAGAAGTACATGGCTTAAAAGACTTTAAAAGACGTTCTAGATCTTGGAGTAGAAGATCCTTGGACTTTCTAGATCTCTGTCCTCAACTGAGGCCTGTAACAATTTCCAAGGGAGATTTTTCATAATTCAAATGAGCATCTCTCTGATTAGGATTCACTCGTCTGGGCACAGCTAGTTTGTTCCCCTTTGGAGTTTTTTGCCTGAGGAAAGCCGCTCTCAAAGTTGCCCACATCCTCAGAGCCGAGCTATTGCTATTCTTCCAGCTTCTGCCTCCCCCCTAAGCTGCTCACATTCTAGCTCACACGTTTATTAACACCTGCATTCTCATCGTTTCCCAGTGCCACTCTCTTTGAAAACTTCCCTTCCCACCCTCCTACCAGCCTTCAATGCCATTTCTTCCTGGCTGTGCATCAGTCTGGCTTCAAGCCACAGGGAGGAGGCAACTGCCTTTGATGTTGGCAGTGGCTCGGGCCCATCTATAAAGCAGGAGGCAGTGAGAGATGTACGGCTGACCAGGGGTGATACTCCTCATATGTCACCAAAACCGTGAGTGATGAGCGGCATAGGAAAGAACCGAGGCTGGTTAGCCTGAAAGGAGGAGTGGATGACTCAAGGCAGGATGAGTGCTGTCTTCAAACTCTTCATAGAGAAGAGGGATGAGGCTTTCTTTGTGCGAGGCCAGAGGGCAGAGCTAGCACTGATGTGGGGACAGAAGTTCAGAGGGGTGGATATCAGCTGCCTGAGAGGAGCTGTCCTGGGTGTTCAGAGGACCCACACTCTGTCATCAGCTCTAGCTGAGGCCATGCAGTTGCTTATTGGCAATGCTGTCAGGGTGAATCAATGTCAGGGAAGGAGCTGGATTTAATGACCCCTAAAGTTCCTTCCGACTCTGAACATCTTTGATTTATTTCCTTCCTGAACAGATATTCGGGGTCAGAGGTGAGGACCTTTGGCAGATGGCATTGGAAAGACCTGATAATAGACGCAAATCAGCACATCCAGCCTGCAGAACACCACCCCCCCCCACCCCCCTTTCCCAATACTGGTGTGGCCTTGAGGCTGTTTCAGAAGCCGGGAATAAGAATGGTGCTGAGGAAGAATCTTTGGAGGCAAAAGAGCAGATATTCAGCGCATCCAGAGACAGGGCGGAAGTGTGCGGGTGGTGGTACCCAGGGCTTGACGTGGCTGTTAATTGACCTGGCCCCCGGAAGTGAGTATGCTCGGCTTCTCCAGAAGCGGTTCCCAGAGGAGATCGCTACAAATTCTGGGTGCTGGATCCAGTCCTAGAGAGCAAGTCTTGGGTGTGGTTGGGCCTGGCCTCGTTCTGTGTGGGGGCTGGGGAGACTGAGAGGCACATCAATTAGAGGTAGCGCTGGGGTGGGTGGGGCTAGAGATAGACCCCGCCCTAGGGGCTGGGAAGGTAGGGAGAAGGCGCTGCCCAGCGCACCGGGGGATTGTGGCAAGGGTTGGAAGGATGAAGGGGCTCTGGCACCTGAGGAAATTACATAAGGAGATATTTTAGCCTTATGGTGCAATCGTGGAATTTGGTGCCAGACAGGTGTAGGCTCCAGGCTTGCATGACTGTGATTTTTTGACGACTTAGTCAAATTCTTATTAGAAACATATATTTGGTCTTCATCCCCTATTCCTGCAAGAATAGAGATGCTACAAGAGCTTTAAAAATCCTTGGAATTTCCTGAGGGATGGGGATGAGAGGAACATCATTTTTATTCTTCTTAAGGCCCTTTCAACCATACCTGAGTTTATGCTAATGAAGTGACTCTTGGTGGCCCCTAGATAGCTTCAGGATGGGGGCTGGTTGCCAGAGGAACCAACCGTGTGGTTTGAAGGTGGGAGCCTGAGTTAGTCACCAATGGCCAGTGATTGACTCCATCATGCCAACATAATGGAACCTCCGTAAAAACCTCTAAACGAAGGGACCCAGAGAGCTTCTGGGTTGGTGAACATGTGGAGGTGCTGGGAGGCTGGCACACCCGGAGAGGGCGTGGAAAAGCATCATGCCCCCTCCCGGTACCTTCCCTATGCGTCTTTTCCATGTGGCTACTCCTGAGTAGTATTTTTTATAATAAACCAGCAATAGTAACTAAACTTTTCCTGATTTCCTTGAGCCATTCTAGCAAATTATCGAACTTGAGGAGGAAGTCGTGGGGATCCTTGATTTATAGCCAGTTGGTCAGAAGTGCAGGTGGCCTGGACTCCTGATGGCCGTCTGAAGCGGGGGGCAGTCTTGTGAGATGAGCCCTTGCCCTGTGGGGTCTGTGCTAACTCCTAATGGTCGGGGTCAGAATTGCTCGGTGCGAGGGGAAAACCCACACGTTTAGTGTCGGAAGTGGGGTGTTCTGTGACTAAAAACAGACCTTAGTAATGACTTTGTGCAAATTACTTACTCTTTCCAGGCCTCAGTTTCCTCCTCTGTTAAATAAGAATAATAGCGGCCTTTACTTCACTGGACTGTTTCTGGCAGTTGAATGACATAACATAAGTGAAACTTTTAGAATTGGGCCAGATGTAGAGTGTTAGCTATTTTGTTGCTGGTGTTATTTTTATTACTACTGAGATGAGCTGGCGATAAAACATAGTGACGAGGGATCCAAGAGCAAAAGGATTTTTTGGGAAATCCACATTGACGTCAGTGAGTTCCAAGTATGAGGGATGAGCTGCAATCGAGGCGGGCGCCCAGCTAGCTCCTGCTGTTGCTGTAGGGTGTCAGCTACTGTAGACACCCAGCCTATGTCAGAAAGCAGAATCTCTTCCCTTTGGTCAGCTCGGTGTAGCTTACAAAACCTGTTAATAATCGCTAACATTTTCTGAGTACGTAGTAATTCCCAGGCACTGTTCTAAATTAACCATTTCACACAAATCACCTGTCAGTCTTCACAACAGCCCAGTGAAATATGGAACATTCGTAGCTCTGTTTTTTTGTATGGAAAACATTGAGGCTCAGAAAGTTTAAAGGATGGACCCAAAGTCGCTCAGCTAGTGATTGGTGGAAGTGGGATTTGAACCAGGTACTCTGGTTCCAGATCTTCAGTGCTTTCTTTCTAAGATGCTATTTGATCCTCAGGATAACTCTGAAAGTGGAAAGACAACCATGTATCTGTTTCACAGTTGATCATAGGTAAGGCTCAGAGAGGTCTAGTGACCGGCACAGGGTCACTCAGCAAGAAAGTGGCCCTGTTGGAGATTAGAGGTCATGCCTCCTGGTTCCCTTTGAGGCTTCTCTGTGATGACATCAAGCTTATTTGTGTAGGGCTGAGCCGAGTGAAGTCAGGTCATATATCAGCAAGTCTGCAGCTCGAAAGGTTGGATTTAGGCCCGAGGTCCCTCAATTTATCTGCATCCTCCTTTGGGAACCAGGAGTTGGGCAGCTGCCAGAGCTGAAGCAGAGCCGGGAGGCGAGTGGGTGCAGGGGAAGCCTCAACTTGAAGCTGTAGTGCCTGGCTGTCCGTGGAACCATCTGTCTCTTACCTGCATCCCTTGCCTTTGTGCAGGTAAACTGAGACAAGAGGCAGAGGCTGTCCAGCTGTCTGCGGCTGAAGGCTGGATGCAGGGTTGTGTGCTGCCAGAGAATATTCCAGCTTTCCAGAACAAGCCCTTCCAGCTACGATTCCAGCCCTAGAGGAGAAGGAGCAGCACAGATGCAGGCAAAAGACTGGTTCTGAGAGATGGCCCTCCCCAGACCTTTCCCTTTGATGAACATCCAGGTGGTTTCTGCGCTGATGTCATGTGTCTCGGGTGCAGCTGACTTCACTGGGAGGACAGCCGGGCCATTGCGCTTCAACTTCGTGAATTACACTTTCCCTATTAAAGGGAAGGCGGGCCTGGGATCCTGCTGCCACAATGGCTTATTGCAAGCACATCTCCGGGAGCTGGACATAGTCTTGTGCTCCTCCTGACCTCCCAGCTCAGGAGATCTGCACTGCATCCTCTGTCCTCTCCTGCCTGGTCTCTGGTTCAGGAAGGCACAGGTGCAAGTGCCGGGCAGCTCCACAGCGCCCCCTACAGGCAAGCTGAGAAGCTGGGGAAGGCTCTTCTTGCCAGGGTAACACTTGCTATCTCTCCAAGTTGCCACACGGGAGGCTCAGGGCTCTGATGGTAGAACTGAGCATCCGTTTTCAGATATGCATGTAATTCTGCCCTGCTGGCTCTTTCTGCCTCCACTTCTCCACTTTAAATCCAACTGTGGGTGGCAGAAATGATAAATTTTGGAGAAACAGAGGTGTTTAAGGAACCAAGTGGCAAGAGCTTGGCATTGAGAGCTTCAAATTCTAAATCAGTGACTTGAATTTGAAGGTCCAGTCCAGGTGTGCTCTGACTAATTTGCAGGTGGCAGTGTAGCACAATGGTTAAGAGCTGGGGCTCCTGAGTTGACTCTCTCTCCAATCATATACTGGTTACATGACCTTGGGCAAGTTATTCAATTAGGTTTGGGGATAATTAAATAATTTGTACAGTGTGCAGCACAGTAGAGCTCAACCCACATGAGTTTCTTCTCATTCTTGTCCCTCTTGCCCTCTCCATCTCCACAGACTTTTTTTGTTTTTTAAAGATTTTTAATTTTTTCCTTTTTCTCCCCAAAGCCCCCCGGTACATAGTTGTGTATTCTTCGTTGTGGGTTCTTCTAGTTGTGGCATGTGGGACTCTGCCTCAGCGTGGTCTGACGAGCAGTGCCATGTCCGCACCCAGGATTCGAACCAACGAAACACTGGGCCGCCTGCAGCGGAGCGCGCAAACTTAACCACTCGGCCACGGGGCCAGCCCCAATCTCCACAGACTTTTTGACTTCTCATCCAGCACTACATTTTTCTGTTTCCTCTTTTCTGTTCCTTTAACTAAAGATTTTCTCTTGAGGTCCTCTGGGCTTTTGCTTTCTTCTCCCCTACTGGATGTGGCGATGGAGGGACCTCTCTCCAGAGCAGGAGCGATTGCAAAGGAGCTCTAGCATGTCCGTGATGGTGATATAGGGAATTTCGGGTGCCCACGTTCTTCCTGGTGGCCCTGAGAGATGTCCGTCCCTCTCTTCATGGAGGGCGAGAAGGCAGCCGACGAGGGAGAAGCATCTCCATGAACTGGAAGTAACAGTGTCTTCTGAAGTTTGGGCCAAGCCTGCGCCTGCCTTCCTGGAATGATTTCTTAGCAGAACACCTTCCATCCCTTGGGCCTGTTAGCTATTTCAGGGACATTTTAAGTGGCTATTAACAAATGTTGAATTATGGCTGCAAACCTCTGGGAGCTCAAGTGACATTCACATGAATCACCAGTGAGCTCTGTGCAGTCAAGGCTGCCACACTGGGCCGGAATTAAACAAACAGGGGCCATTGTTCTCCTCGAAGCAATGAGGCAAGAACGCTGCTCCTTGGAGCCTGGGATCACAGGCAGCATGCCCCTTAGAAGGAAGACACTGTCCAGGACACATCGCTCGTCACTGCAGGGCAGACAGACGCTCTCTAGTTTGCAGAGAGCCGTATTTCAGCTCAACATCTAGAGGATTTACCAACAGTCAGCATGTCTAGGGGACGCCAGCCAATCTCAGGGGTTATGGCTTACCAGGCACATTGATTCGAAAAACATCTACTGAGTGCTTCCTACGTTCTGGGCTAAGCTCTGGAGAAATGGCAATGAGTAAGGCCCGGTGCAGGAATTCAAGGAGCTCACAGTCTAGCGGGGAGGCTGAGCAGGTCAAAACCAAAGTTTGCACCAGGCCCAGAGGCAACACAGGGTAGGCTCCAGAATCTCCCAAGAGAATATGCTATGTATCCATTTTTTCTTTTGAAACAATTTCAAACATATGAACATAGCAAGACTAGTGCAAAGACTTCCTGTGCATCCTTTCTCCAGTGGTCCCAATGATGTCCTCGCTGGCCAAACGACCCCATCCTTTGCTGTCAGATCTCTCAAGTCTCCTTTACTCTGGAACTCTTTCTTAGTTTCCCCCGATTTTCATGACCTTGACCTTTTTTTTATCATTCAAGGCCAGCCATTTTGCAGAATGATTTTCGGTTTGGGTTTGTCTGATGTTCCCTCTTGATTAGATACAGATAATGAATTTTTGGCTGAACTTCGTAGAACCGACGCAGGATTCTTCTCATTGCATCCTATCTGGAGGCACACGATATCTACTTGCCCCAATACTTACGGTGTTAATGTTTGTCACTTGATTAAGATAGTGTCTTCCAGGGAGATACTTAGAGACTGTGTAAAACCCCATTTCTCATCTCTCTTTCACCCTCTGGTTTTATCATCTATTGATTTTTCTTGCCTGAATTATTACAGTGATGCTTGCCAAATGGTGATTTTCTAATTCCATCATTCCATCTACGTTTGTTAGTTGGCTTTCTAAAATACAGAAGAGCTTTCTCTTCTCCCTTTTAATTCATTTATTTATTTATATCGGTAGAAACTCAGGTTTCTAGTTTACTCCATTGGTTATAACTTGTTAATGTCATTGTTTATTTCAAAACTCAGAATTTCCCATATTTGGGAACCCCTTCATGCTGACTTCTGTGTCCTTTAGACATTTCCTTGTGTTTTTTGAGCACTTTAAAAATTTTTGGCTCAGCTAGATGTTCCAGGTTCATCCTTTTCTTTTCCTTCCTTGGTCCTGTGAACTCTCGTTCGTTTCAGTGCGAAATGCTAATTAGAACTAAGATCTGGTATGCTCGTTGTTGCTACAAGGGTGCCAGAGTGCCGCTGCTCCCAGGCCCTCTCAGTGGACAGAGCTGGGATATTTACATCTACAGAAAACCAGGAGTTTACGCCAGTAGTTCCAGTTGCAATCTAACACACGCTCTAGGTTTATCCTCTTTCCATAGTGGTCCTTCCTTTCTCTGGCAGTAGGAAACCTACCTTCCATTATTTATTTACGTGTTTGCTCCACGATCTGGATTGGAGACCAGCTCCCCAGGCTCTTACTCTGCTTAGATGCCTCTTCACAAAGACCGGGTCCTGCTGGGCTGCCTCCCTACCTTCCAGCGCTCCTGTGTGGGCTCCAGCTGCTACCAGGCTGTCTTCCATTCTTATTCAGATTTCCTCAATTGTCCCCAAAACATTTGTATAGCTTTTTAACTTTAAAAATTCAGGAATCATTCAAGATACAATCAAGGTTCATGTGTTGCATTTGGTTTCCTGTCTCTTTAATCAAAAAACTTTCCCCCAACATAACACACACACACACACACACACAGAGTTTTTAAAATAGCTTTATTAAGATATAGTTCTTATATCATATAATTCATCCATATACAGTGTAAAATTCGGTGGATTTAGTGCATTCACAGTATTGTGAATTTTAGAACATTTTCGTTACCCGCAAAAGGAACCCTGTACGCATTAGCAGTCACTATGTGTCCCTCCCATTTCCCCCAGATCCCGCCACCTTAGTCCCAGGCAATCACTAGTCTACTTTCTGTCTCTATAGATTTGCGTATTTTTGACATTTCATATAAATGCAATAATACACTGTCTGATCTTTCATGATAGATTTCTTTTGTTTAGCATAATGTTTTCAGGGTTCCTCCGTGTTGTACCCTGTATGGGTACTTTATTTCTTTTTATTACCAAATAATAGTCCATTGTATGGATATGCCACATTTTGTTTATTCATTCATCAGTTGATGGCCATTTGAGTTGTTCCCATTTCTGGGCAATGATGAATAACGTTGCTATTCACACTTCTTTTATTATTGGCTTTTGGAAGAAAACAGACCGATTGTCCTATGCAATTATCCCACACTGAATCCATCTGATTATTTCCTTGTGGTTTCATTTAACCTGCTCCTGGTTCCCCTGTGTTTCTTATGAACTGGGAGTTAGGGTTAAGGACTGGATGAAATTCAGGTTGGTGCTTTGACAAGAGGACTCCATTGATGATGCTGTGCACCTCACACTGCCTCATAGCAGGAAGAGCATGCTCCGTGGTTGTCCCACTCTTAGAGATGCTAGTTCTGCTCACTTGGTTAAGGTAGCATCTGCTGGGCTTTTCCACTGCATCATCTCCCACCTTCAAATCCTCTCCTGTCATCTGTGGGATGACAGAGACCATGGCACCTGCAGATATTCTGTTTACTGTAATATTTGAACCTGAATTAACTATTTCATTAAAAGTTGCAAAATCATGATTTCCCAATTCTGTCATTCCTTTTACATTTATCAGCTGATGTTCTTTTGAACAGAAGAGCTTTCCCTCATCAACTGGGGATCAATGACAGTTCCTCCTATGAAGGCAGGGTAAATGCTTATTGTTGTCCTTTAATTACCAGTTTTCAGAGGACAGAGTTGGTGTAATAATTGCCACGCTGGGCTTTGAAGAATGACGAGTTCCCAGATGGACGAGGGGTAAGATATTCACCAGAGAATGACTGTGGGTGGGAGGGGAGACAGAAGGTTGGTAGGACTCCATTCAGCTGTAGTCAAGGCAACTACAGACTCCTTCCAGAACCCATGGTATCCCAAGATGGGGATGTTCATCTTTTAGACGTGTTTCTCACTGGTCCTGAGCCTGGGCAGGCCTGGGGCCGAGGTAGCAGGCACTAGGGCTGGTGGAGCAGAGCTGTGACAACATTGACCACAGGGCATAAGGCAGGTCATGAACTGTCAACTGTAGGGATCCTAATTATTTAGCCTGTCCCCTAGTGTGGCCTCACCTCCCTGGAGCCACCCCACTGGATGCACGACGCGTGTGCTGCCTTGCACCTGTCTCCAGGGAGTTCATGCAGCAGTCCCTCTTCAGTGGCAGCAGAGGAGATGGGGCAGGAAAGTGAAGTCTCATGTGTGCATTCCATTTAATTAAACTACCTGGATAAACGATGAGCAAAACATTTCCTGAGCTCTTGCTATATGCCAGGCAGTGTTGAAAGCATCTCCCAAGGATGCATTGCATCCTCCCAGTGATGTGATGAGGGAGGACCTTTACTCCTCATGCGTTGTGTACAAGGACGGAGGCACAGGAGGTTAAGGAAATTGCCGGTCTCAAGGTTCATGGTCCCGTTCACTCCCCTATTCTGCCTTTGTAGGCAGTGCATGAAGAAGAGCTTTTGCTAAGAGGGGCAGAGGGGCCACGGGGCAATGGGGCAGTTCTGCATTCTCCTGCCTCCAGCCTGTGTTTCCCTGGACCACTGGGTAATTCAACAGCTATCTGGCTTTGAACCTGCAGGGAGGGACTTCTGGGTGCAAAGGGGGTGGAGCAGAGTGCTGCTCACAGAGGGGAGAGGCACCCAGTGGACGTAATCATGACTGTCCACAGGAACCCTGGGCATCGTGGCTCTGTCCCTCATCCTGCGTCACTTGCCTGATCTTCCACAAGCAGAGGCAGCGTTTCCTCCACACAGCCTGCTCTCCACCTTGCCTGCACAGGGGCGCTAATTATTTGGCATGCTAATGAGCCCAGAGGATTAACACGGAACATGGGTAATGATGAGTTCACTTGTTGGGTTTAAAGCTGCCTTTGTGGGAAAATATTATCCAGTCTGTTTGCTGGGAAAGGATCTCACAACCAAACAGCATGCGATGACTAAGGTCTCAATCATGAAGGACCAGGCACATACCTACAATGCGTGGTTCATTCAACCGGCTGTTCATTCATTCATTCATTCATTCATTTTGTATTCCACGAGGCCCCAGCTTGTGCCAGGATGGATGAGGCATGTCCCATGTCCTCAATGAGGTCTCCTATTTTTAGAGGGATGAGGATCCATACACAAATGCTTTTAATTAGAAGCATCATGAGAACATTATCTTTACCGTGCATGGGAGGGTGGTAGCGCAAAGGAGGGAGCGATTCATTTAAACTGGGGGGATTGGAAGGGTTTCGTGAAGAAGGTGGCATTTTATTTAGGCTTTCAAGAGGAGTAGAATTTTGACAAGGGAGAAAGGGGCAGCTGAGGACATCGCTGGGCCGGGAAACTGTGCCTATGATATTACGGGACAGGTGGGTCCGAGGCATGCAAGGTGTGTCCTGGGGTAGAGTCAGGAGCTGGAGACAATGCTGCAAGGGCAGGCCAGAGACTGGCTGGGAGGAACCCCAAACTCTCTGAGTGTGGTAGGTAATGGGGAGCTATTGAGGGTTCTGAGTGACATCATCACATTTTACTCTTTTTAGACTCAGGATTGGCAGCATCCTGGTTTAGGCTGGTTTAGATAAGAAAGAAGTTGCAAAAATGTGGCTTTTGTTTAATTGTTTTGTTATTATTTTTATCTTAAAAATAAGAGTCTTGCCTTTTTTGGATCTCTTACCATTTAATCATATCTTTGTGGAGCTCAAGTCCTCGGTGTGAATTACTGACTGTAGGCTGTAAACAGTGCTTCAGGCAGTGAAAACTTCATCATCACGTGCTCAGAGAACTAATCAGGGCATAAAGGGAAGATTTAAATCTATGATTCTCATAGACCTGGCTGTAACTGAATTACTTAGGGAGCTTTGAAAAATACTAATGTCTGAGTCCCACCCCAGAGGTGTCTGGATTGAAGTCTGGACATCAGGATTTTTCAAAGCTGTGGAAAAGCAGGTTAATTCTAATACTCAGCCAAGGTTGAAAAGTACTAGCAAGAGAACCAGCAGCCTGGAGAGTTGGAAGCAAAGCCCAGTGCAGAGTTTGCTGTCTGGGCTCCTCCCACAGGGATGCTGGTCCAGGCCTGGTCCTTAGCCGTCTTCTATCCGTAGCTCGTCTTTTCTGCCTGCCACATTCCTGCTCTCAGTGTTCCAGTCACCAGGCCTACAGCTGTAGGCCTGTTTGCGACTGCTTGGCCATGGAAGACAAATGCAGTTTTTGGCTTAGGCTGGCCAGGCCGTAGCTGGCTGAGGCTTTGCTGGCCAGAACTTGGAGAAGTTGTGAGGTTCTGCTCTTGGAATTATTACTCAAGTGTTTTCCAACTTGCCCGGTAGGAAGAGCCTTTATTCCAGGCAAAGTATCCTGTTTGGCTTTGGAACTCTGACAAAACCATCTGCGGGGTTCCCAAACTTCACTCTCTGGTTGCCAATCTCTCAGTGATGGTAAGTCGTTGGCTATAGCTGTCCAGTAAATTAGGGTTACAAACTTCAGGGTGCTATTCTTTTTGCCAGAATGAGGGCTATGACCTGGAGGGGCCCTGGAAGGCACTGCTTAGGTGTGGGGTGGGGGGGTCCTCGGGTTCGGAGTAAGGATTAGAATAGGCTCTCTGCCCTTTCTTGGGAATGACTGGCTGCCTGTCTGTCCATCAGAGTGGTCAGGAGGAAGACTTCCTGCTTGGGGTCAGACCTAATTAATCCTGGTATTGTTGTGAATAGAGACTTAGCTTTTGGGATATATGGTGCCAACTGGCATTGAGAAAACAGTCAGGTCACTTGCTGGCCTAGAACCTCGTCATATCTCGTCACAGGACTCAGGGCCGAGGCCCACTTCTAGGCTTCCATGGCGCTCATGACCCAGCCATGCTGGCTTTTCGAGAGAGGGCTGCATCACGCTCCAGTCTGCTTGTCTCTCTCTTTCCCTTATTGTGCACTTATTTTGCGTCAGGCCTTGACCTCTATTATCTCTCTTTGAGGACGGTGCCAGCCGTCTAACCTGCCCCTGAAGACCTGGTCAAGGCGGCTGTCCAGTTCTGGTGAGAGGGCAGTGTGACCCCTTTCTTCACTTTGGGGAGTTCACCCAGGCCGTTAGCATTTAAGGACAGATGCTGTGCCTGGGGGTGGGGGCGAGGACGTCACACAGGGAACCAACCACTTATAAAATTCCAAATGCAAATAGATCATTGTTTACAATTCCCAAGTTTCTGGTACCAACAACAGCATCATCCTAGGAAGCTTCTGAGTGTTTCCCGGCGGAGTATTTCAGACTTTAGGAGGGCCTTCCAGGGGGACCTAGGATGCTGCTGACTCTCTGCTGGAAGGAATGCAGGCTTGTCTATCCTTCAGTTTCCTTGGCCTTGGCTGGGACTAGTCTCCCCATCACAGATATGAAGAAAGAGCATTGGCTTCAGAACCAGAGATTCAGTACCCGGAAGCTGATTCCAGCACTACCATCAGCTGTGTCAACTTGGTAAGTATCTCTGAGAGTCAGTTTCCTTAGGGTTTCTCAACCTCATCACTATTGACATTTTGGGATGGATACTTCTTTGTGATGGGAGCTGTATTGCTCATTGTAGGATGTTTAGCAGTATTCCTGGCCAGATGTACACTCTCCCCCAAAGTTTTGTCTACCAAAATACCTCCAGACATTGCCCCGTGTCTCTGCAGAGCGAAACTGTCCCTGGTTGAGAACCACAGCTTTATCTCTAGGTTGGGAAGAAAACCCTCTGTGTCAAAGGATTGTCCTCAGATGTAAATAAGTGTGGTTTGCAGGCGACATCACTTGGCACACAGCAGGTGGCCCTCGGCAGGCACAGGGAGGCCCAGGAAGGCTGTGAGTTCCCTTGGCTGGTTCCCAAAAGTAGCTTCTCCTACTGGTGGCCGTATCAGGCTTCCCAGCTCAGGTTGGCACCAGCTCGTTGGCACCTCTAGTCTCCTGGCCTGTGCCCATGCACATAGGTGTTAGCCTCCTGGGCTTCTGTCTGGCATCCCAGAGCCAGGGCTTCTCCCGAGGTGTGGATTGACGTTCTGTAACAAGGCCACTGGGGCCAGGCTGCCCCGGCTCCCTTCCAGGGCGCTGGGGGTTCCTACGGGAGTAGCTTCTCCCAGCACCTTCTTTAGAGAAGGGAAGGGGAAAGAGATAACAGTTACTGAGCATTGCCATGGCACCACCCCCACCTACTAGGAGGAATGCTCCCCTTCCTGCACCGGGTACAGAGGGGTGGAATAGCAACAGGGAAAAAGCAAGCTCCTTGGAAGCGAGAGACCTGAGTTCGTATCCTCTCCTTGCCTCTGAAATGAGAAAATCTATCTGTATCTATATTTGTATCTGTATCTGTATCTCTCATATATATTTATATTACTTATGATACATATCATATATTATATCTCATATATATATGATAGAGTTGGTATGAGCATTGAATTAAATCAGATAAGGGGTGCCCAGCATGGGGTCTGGCATATAATTAGTAGTAAATATTTGGTGGTTCTCTTTTCCCTTTACATGGATGATTTCAGTTCATTCTCATGATGAAGGGAGGAGGCAGGTATTAAACTGGGGTGACCCCAATCAGGCCCCTGGTGGGGTATGTTGGGGCCAAGGCTCTCTTTGGAAGAGACTGCGTTTCTAGGGAGGCCTTGGGTTCCTAAACCCCCCTCCCCCAATCTAAAGAGGCTGACTGGGCACGGGGCCTCCTGGTTGGTGATTGAGGCCTGACCTGCCTTCCCCTAGCCCTCACGGTCTATGGAGACCGTTCCTGTGCCCACTCACCATCTAATTCAACAACCCACAGTGGCAGGGCGGGCAGGTGTGGTTCCTGCTTTGCAGGGGAGGGAATTCAAGCTTGGGGAAGTCAAGGGGTTTTTCCAAAGTCGTGCTCTAGCAAGTGGCAAAGTCAGGATCCCCATGGATGGGCCAGGCTTGTCATCCCTCATACTTACCATGACGCCTGTGCCCCGCAGAAGGCATGAGGTTCCCCATTCATCAGAGAGCCCCAGCATCAAGCTTTTCGTGTGCATTCCAGGGCAGGACTCACAACTGTCACAAAAGTCCCCAGAACACCCCCTCAGAGAGCCAGGGGTCCTGAATTCCCCCGGAAAGGAGTGGAGGTGTTAGACTCAAGCTGACTCGCGCAAGGGCCAGCTCTCAGACTTTCAGACTTTGTTCTGGATTCTCAGACCTTCCAGGGGCCTCTCTTCACCTGGTCCCGTGTGAGCAGTGTTCCTCAGCAATGGCAGGCCCCCAGTGGGATCAAAGGAAAGCCATACAGAGCCACAGACTGAAATCGTTCTCCCTCACGTCTTTGATCGTCTTTAATCGAGTGTGAAATGCCTCTTGGGGAGCTGGGGACAGGATTCAGGCTCAGGAAGATGCCACCAGCTGGAAGGTCCTGCTGACCACTGTCCATGCTATCAGGGGACCACAGGCTGGCTTTTCCCAAGGGAGAGCAGGGTGACCAGACAGGACTGAGTCCAGGCTGGCTGTGCTCAGGTCCTGGGGGGTGACAGCTCAGCACTGGAGCATCCAGCTGAGCTGCGGGCAGAGACCTTTATGTGCTGTTTATGGGTCCTGATGGTCAAAGGGGAGGGCGTTCTACCAGTGTGAGGATGACTCTTCTGAGGCCTGGGCGGTGGAGCTGGGGGCCTGGCAATTTCCATAGGGAATATGATGGCTGACTCAGAATGCATGTTTCTAATCATGCCCAACCCCTGCACCCCGCCCCCCCCCCCCCCCCCCCCCCGCACCGACCTGGCTTCTCTCCCTCCATCCCCCTTATTCACCACGGTCACATAGCCCTGTCCAAAACTCAACTCCCAGTATGTCACTCCGTTGTTGTAATCTGTCAGTGGGGCCCCCAGGTACCTTTCCAGGTTCAGTTTCCAGTTCTTGACGATACATGCCCTAAACGCTGGTCAGACGCGCAATTCAATCTTTCCTGAATGCTTTCTTTCCCCATTCACTCCTCAGCGTTGCTCACACCGTTCCTTCTTAGAATTTGTTCCTCCTCTCTCCTCCAGTGTTGCCCATCGAAGGTCTACTCATCTAACGTCCAACTCAAACGCAGCTTCTTCCACGAGACTTTCCTGAGCTCTCCCTCCTCCCCATACTCACCCTGTTGGATCCATGTTCTCCTCCTTGGAACACCTTGGCACTTTTTCCTCTCCCAGGGCTTGCCTCAGAGTGACCTTACAATCTACGGATTTATAAACTTCCCTCCCCCTGACACCCATCACTTCAGTGCAAAAGGCATCTGTTGAGCGTCTACTGTCTTCAGGCAGTTGCTGAGATGCACCTGTTATACAAACATCAGTAATGCAGGGTCCGGCCCTCGTGGAGCCTGCAGCCCAGATGGGAAACCAAGCTTTCTAACAAATGCATGATGGTGCGGTAGGCACCGTGGAGAGGAATTCCAAAGTTTAGAGGAGGAAATGTTTTACTCTGTGGGAGGAGGGGTTTGGGCACTTACGCATCCTAGAGGCCAAAAGCATCTTTTGGACAGGGACCATCTTTCTTGTCTATTCCCTGGGTGCCCAGGACAGCATCTGGGACACAGAGGATGCTCGGTACACGTGTGTTGAATTGGGAAGAAGCAGATCAAGTTCTCCTGTCTGCAGGCTCCTTTGAGCCCTTGTCCATACTCCTGTTAACAGTTGTCTGGTGTCATAGTTGTTTGCATGTCAGTCTCCACGTAAGCCGTGAGCCCCTGGAAGGCAGTGGTTGAAGCTAATTCATCCCTGCCTTATCTTCGGAGCCTGCACGGAGTGAGAGCCTAATGGAGCTTTGCTGGGTGAAGTAATGGGTGGCAGTGACTGTCCCCTGACCCGTCCCGCCTTGGAAAGCATGTGACAGGTTGAGTCAGATCATCCTGTCTTTCTTCCCATCTCTAATGTGGTCCTTTCACAACGTGCGAGTGAATTAATCCCCCCACCCCACAGACAGTCTGAAGGGTACAGAGCCATCCTTAAAATGACAAGGTGTAAGGTCCCATGGTGGCGTTACAGTCACCCAGCCGGGCCCACCTGGCTGCCGGCTGCCAGTGCCTCCAGCAGCCCCAGGCCAGCCACCTTGTCAATTGCAGTGCTTTCTGCTCATTAGCATCCCTGGTGGGGCAGGAAATGGTGCGTCTGGGGATTGATGGCTAACATTAACCCTCCTCTTGCACTTGGTTCACCCCTAGCCCATCTTCTGGATCCCAAGGAAGCATTGATCTGGGGGTTCAAGAAGATGGGATGTAGCTTTGGCGGGGACTAGCATGCCCCGTTTTAAGTATTCACTTTAGGTATTCAATAAAAGGGTTCTGTGGTGAAGGAACCTTGAGAAAAGTCTGAGTGAAACAAAGGTGCCTAGATTTCTTTACCTTTTAGGACTTATCAACCCCTCCACCGTGGCTGACATGCACTGTGAATCTCCAGGAGGGTAGATGACAAACTGCCATGTTCCTTCTTAGCCAAGAGCCTCATAATGCTCCAGAACAAACTTTTGGAATTATCAGTCCCAGGGGTCGCGTGAGACATGGCCTTTTAGGACCAGGGACCAGGCTCCTGGCCTATGGTAGATGTGTCCATCAAATGTGGTCACGTCACGCCAGGATTTCCAAAGTGATTCTGCCCAACAATTCCCCTTGGGTTCATCATGGAGAGGCCACAATCTTGTAATAACCTCTCTTAAGAGGAGGTCTCCAGGCTAGTTACCTGATTTCAAATACATTTTAGGTTAAGGAAGTTGAACAGAGAAGAAAAAGGGGGGGTGGATTTCAGCAAGAGGATGTCACAGGATTGTAGGTCCATGAATGACAGAGCTGGCACCCTGGTGACCTCATTTTCCAGGTGAGGAAACAGGCCCAGAGAGGGCAGGGACTTGCCCAAAGTAAAACAGGAGTGTGAGACAGGGGGGCGGTCCAGGACGCTTTCTATAGCACTGGTTGGTGGACTGAAGCTTGGCCGCAGAGTCATGCAGAGCTGGGCTTGGCTGCTGGTCCCACCATCAATAGTGTGGAATGAGAAGTCCTGCTCCTTCCCTCGCTGTCGATGGGGAGATAGTGCCCATTTCATAGGGCTGATGTGAGGAGGGCTCAGTGGGATAAAGGCTGTCACGAACTTAGCCCAGCGCTCAACGTGTAATCCGTGTTTCATAAGTGTAAGCTATTAACGAGATTCATAACTGTTTCCTTCTCTTAGTTACCAGGCCCTTGCGCTCTGGGAGGGGCCGTGCATCCCTCTGCAGACTGATTTTTAGTTTATTCTCTTCCTTTGGTTTATTCATGTCCACTTTGTTGGGGAGCCCAGGAGTTCTCATAAGGAACCGCTTGTGGACATTAAAAAATAGCTAGGCCCCACCCACTGCGCCCATCAATCCAATCAGGGTTTCCGGGGGTGGGGCTAGGGCGTCTGGGGCTGTTTAAAGGAGGTTCTACCTGCGGCCAGACTGAGTTAGACCTGGACGACGCTCCCCGCTGGCACAACCTTGCCTCCACCCCCAGCTGTCTGCAAAACGGGAAAGAAACCAACTCTGCTAGTTTGCATTTGCAGGGCACCGGGAAATGCTTGGTGCAAAGAGAGTGCTGGAGGCGATGCTAAGGATAACTCATCTAGCACGTTGTTCTGGGGCTAGAACTCCCATGCCTGTGAGGTCGGTGCGGGGGAGGGGGGGGGGCTGTTGACCCTCCCATTTTACAGATGAGGAAACTGAGGCTCCGAGAAGTTCAGTGACTTTCCTGAGGTCATGCAATGACATAAACAGGCCCTTCCTCTCCTCTCACGTTGAATATGTGTGGATTGCAGGGGAAAGCTGTTGGCATGCAGCGGGTGGCCATCGGCAGGCACGGCGAGGTCCAGGGAGGCTGCGTGTCCCCTTGGCTCCCTCACAAGGACAGCTGCACCTGCCGGTGCCAGGCCTCAGGAGGCTCCCTACACCAGGGGTCACTGGGAGCTCTGAGAGCCAGGCTTCTCAATAGGGTTGGGGTGGGCATAGTGGGATCATGCAGGGCATTTTGATCAGACTGCAAGACTCTACCCAACCCCAGAACACACTTGCACAGATCTGATGCGTTAATTATTCACAGCCATGGTCGGAGCCTCTTAGCACCCACCTACTTCCTTTCTTCCCATCCTCCATCACCTCCCTCCCTTCTTCGTTCTTTCCTTCTGGCCTCCCTTTCTCAAATATTCACTAAAATTGTGCAAAGTGTTAGGCACCATGCGAGGCACAGAGCGTAATGACGATCATCTTTGTTATAGGATATGTTCATGGCAGTCAGGGTGTACTCCATTCCCCATGCATTCCCTCATTTAATTCTTACAAAGACCCTGTGAGGGAGGAACTATTATAATCACCTGTTTACAGATGAAGAAAGTGGAGGTTCAGAGAGGTTGGGTCTCTTCCCCACGGTCGCACAGCTAGAGGAAGACAGCAGGAATGTGGATCCAGGGGAGTCGGCCTTCTTCATCCAAAGGCTGGGATGCTTAACACAAGAAAGGCCAGCTTGGCCCCAGGCCACACTTTGAGCCCATAGGTCCCTGGGTCTGCATTTGTACACTCCACCCCCTTCATCATCCGTCATGCTCCTTTCCTTGAATGGGATGGTTCCCACACGTTCTTGAGTCCAGCTGTCCCTCCCTGCGGAGGACTCAGATGACATGACTCCTTCTCGGAGCTGTTAGCATTGTCGCGGTAGGGGAAGAGTGGGTGGAGCCGAGGCACCTGGCTGACCCCGCAGAAGAGGAAGGAATGTGTCCAGGCTGAGAAGAAGGGTCCCTGTACCCCATGTCTTCCCTCTTGGTTCTAGCTACTTATTTCTGGGGCAAAATGGATCGCTACATGTCTGTTGGGGAATGGGGTGAGGTTAAGGGTCGGGAGAGAGAGAGGGGTCGCATGCCCAGCCAAACTCAAACTGCTGGCTGTTGGGACCCACATTGGCTGGCGCCTGTACTTCACTTGGCTCAGAACGAATTCAAGAATGTTACAGTTGGAAGAAAGCCCTAAGATCATTTCATTTTTTGCTTTACAGAGTTCCAAATGAAGCTAAGGAGAGACAAGCCGACATGAGTGTTAGAATCAGTGGGATGGGGAGACGGGAAAGATGGAGATGGGGACACCCAGATCCTACGAGAGCCAGTCCTCGTTTCTCGTTGGCAGAGCCCTGATTCTTTGACCTCTTTGATCTATTTCTGCTCATGATACTCTGACCCCAAGTGTGTGGGGTTTCTCCTCATACCAGCCAAGTCTCGGGACACCAATGGGGTGTCCTTCCAGTAAATCCAGTTCTGACACTAACTGTCGGAGATAATGCAGACCCCGCACGTTGAGGGAGACTGTCCCCCACTTCAGATGCCAGCACCAGTCCCAGCCTCCTGGACTCCTGACCAACTGGCTATAAGTCAGGCTTCCCACTATGCCTTGTTTGCATTTGAGAATTTGCTAGAACGGCTCACAGAACTCAGGAAAGCACTTTACCTACCATTCCTGGGTTCTTATAAAGGATACAACACAGGAACAGCCAAATGGAAGAGATGTGTTAGGACGAGGCGTGTGGAAGGGGCACAGAGCTTCCACGCCCTTTCTGGCCTCACAGCCCTGCCAGCCCTCCCTGTGTTCACCCACCTGGATGGCGGCCGCCTCTGGGCTACCTCACTGGTTCCCTGCTTGCCCGCCAGGCTGTGGGGTGCCCCGTCTCATCGCGGCCCCTCAGTTTAGGTGTGAGGCAGGGGGCTGCCTTCCCCGGGCTCCCCGTGCGGGTGGGCTGACAGATCGCTACATCCCGATAGCCTAGCCTTTAATCACGATCAACTTCATTTCTCGCTCACGTTGCCGCCGTCCAATCGGTGCTTTTGGGGCGGCCCTCCTCCTGATGGTTCTGGCCGAGCCTCCTCCTGTCTAGGGACTCTGCCTCTCCACAGGGCCTCCAGTCTTCTCAGGGGTCCTCTACGTCTTGTCATGAGATAGTGGAGGAGCCGCGCCAGCCCCCAGATGCGCCAGTGCGGAGCTGACCCACTTCTTTTGCGTTCACACTCCGCTGAGCAGAGAGCCCATCCCAGGCCCCACTCGAGCACAGCTGGGCTGAGACCGCGGTCCAGCCGTGTGCCCGAGAGGAGGACATGTGCGTGGGGCACTGACCGCCTCCATCACACGTCCCCTCCCTGCTCTCTGCAGCCAAAGCTTCACGGGTCTGAGCTCCCTCCTGGCTCCTCAACTCGGGAAGCACCTGCCTGTCCCCACCCACATCCAGGTGGCTGCAACATAGTGGGGACATCTGGGCATGAGAACACCATTCCACAGTCTAGTGGGTGTGTGGCCGAGAGCCAACCCTGCAATCTGTTATGCCTCAGTTTCCTCCTCGGTAAGACAGGAATCGCTCTCCTTACGAATCAGTTACCTGTTTATTACATCATATTGAGTAGGAGCTGAGGTGTCCTTACCCAGAGGTGGCAGTGGCAGCCATCCCATGGGAGCAGCCAGGCACCGTAATTTGAGTGTTGTCTCAGGCTGCACCCTTCCGAGACTGGTTCTCTGGTCTCCTGGAGATTTCACGAGCTGTCTGACATTCTTTACCAGATTCCTTTTCTGGTTAAACCAGCCAGAGTGGGCTCTGTTGAGTTGGCGTGGTCCCCAGGACTGCATTAGACCTGTAGTTGTCTCCTGGTGAAGGACAAGATTCTGGTGTCTCATTATCCCCACCCCACCATAATTCAAAATAAAAACAATATAAAATACACACACACAAATGCACACAGAGCATCTGCTGTGTGCCAGGACCCGTGTGGGTACCTGGGATGTACTAATGGCCAGGCCTGGCCGTCCAGCGGCCCTCCTGACAGAGGAGGCAGCAGTGGACAGACACAGGCGGTGGTGCACCACGAGGGCCGTGATGAGGGCTCGTAAAGCTGAGTGGGGATGCTGAGGAACAGGGGTGCAGATGTGCCCTTGGGTGGGGGGAGGCTCTGCAGAGGAGGCGACTCTAAGAGGAAGGGGAGGTGTTTTCCAGAATCGGGAAGGAAAGGCATGACGAGCAGAGGAGGCGACACAGGTGGAAATTCCAACATGAGAGGGAACAGGACTTATCCCCGCGGGGTAATTGCTGTGTAACCTGTGACCTGGGGAGCAGTGGGGACGAGGCTGACCGGGCAAACCAGGGTCAGATTCAGGGGCTCTTTGGCCACAGAGTTAAGAGGTTTGGACTTTATCAAAAAAGAGAGAATGGGGAATCCATTGAAGGCACAGAAATAGGGAAGGGATGTCACTTAGAATAGTGTTCTAGAACACGATTGTGTTTCAGAAAGCCCTGCCTAGCAGCACGAAGGAACAATAGTTGGAGGGGTCAAGAGACCACTTAGACTCCGGGCGTCAAGAGACTCTTGTAGTAACCTGAAGTTTGAACATGCTATTGTACAGATCAATGATGCTTAGGTGCATGAAGCAGCTTTTAAACTGCTGAGAAAGTCTATTAAATATTGTGGTAATAGCAGGTGATATAATACTCATCGAGCTTTTACAAGGTGCTGGGCATCCTGTTCAGCACTTTCCATGTATTATTTCTTTTACTTAACCTCTGTGTCTCAACTTCCTCATCCTTACAATTGTGAGAAAAATAATAGCAATGCCACCAGGTTGTTGGGAAGATGACGTGACTTAATACTCACAAAGAACTTGGAACGACCCCTCGCCCAGGTCACGCCTTCAATCCAGGCTGTGGGGACAACATTCCCGGGAGGCAGGATGCCATTGCTCCACATCGTAGATAGGGAAGCTGAGGCTTCCAAGACCACACGGGTTACATGTGGCAGTTCCTGGGTTCAGATCTAGACTGTCTGGCTGTCAGCTCTGGGGTCTTAGCCAATACGCTACCTGTGTGGCTATTGTCACTGTCATGATGACTCAAAGATCTGTGTGAGAGGCAGTGCATGACCAAGGTGACTCCCAGGGACATCCCTCTGCCTGGGCAGTACCCAGTACCCAGAGACCTCCTGCTCTCTGAGAGTCCACAAAGGGAAGGCAGGAGGTGAGCATCAGCGCGTGGCATTACCGGCAGAACTGAAGAGACTTCCTCCCGCCTGGCCTGGGTGGGTTCCCACTGGGTTTCTGGGTGATGGCACCAGCTCGGCTTGGTGTCAGTAGCTCAGTCTAGGTCACTGACTAGGATGCGTCCAGGCAGGTGTGAATGCTCTCCCCAGTTCCTGGGCCAGCAGGGACTATCTTAACGGGCAAGATCGTCCGCACAGAGCTTCCCGTCTCCCTTGGAGACGGCCACCTTCGGGAGATTCTAGGTTCTTTTGACAGGCTGGGTAAGACTCACCTTCTGCTAGCTTTGGAGCAGTGGGAACCCTGGAAGCCCACAGAACTGTTGACCCGGGGTGGGGGGGCAGTGAAGCCAGGCCCCATGAATTTTGCATGGACTCCCCTCCTGAGGATGTTCATGTGCCCTTGAAGGTGGATAATTGAAATTCAGATTTGGCTATTCTATTACTTGGCGATATTCTTTATGGGGCTGCTCTGCGTTTCCCGGTGGCCTGTTTGTGGCTTTAGTGACTCCATCATGGAGAAATATATTGATTTGTCAGAGTGGTGTCGGAGGCGCTGCTCTGATGAAAATTGATTTATCTCTCTCTGAGCAGCTTGTGTTTGCAATCCGTCTTTGCCTCCAACAAGGCATGGGTCGGGGGGGGTGTGTGAGGAGGGTGCCTCCCTGCTCAGGACTCTGTTTACCACCACACACTGTAAATAAGGCTCCGAGGGCAGCCCTGGCTCCAGTTTTCCATTCTGTGCTGAGGAGATAAAGTAGCTCCTCATTTGCCTCTGCTCATGTTCATAACATTTGTGTTCATTCTTCCCGTCTCCTGACACAAACACACATAGCTGGGTGTGACGGATGAGGACCATAACTCCCTCGACTGTGGGAGGATGGCTCTCCGTCTCTCTCTAGACAAGAAGCAAGAGGATCTTGAGTGGTAAGTGGAACTAGGAAGGTCTCCATCTGCATTCTGATGACCTGCGGGGAATAACTTTTAATTGTGAGTCTTCTCTGACGTCCACTGGCCCCTCCCTGCATCCATTCTGGCAGTGTAGTGGGGTCTGGATGCCTGGCCTAGACCTTCTCCACTGCCACTTTCTACGTGTGTGCCGGGCAGTTATTCCATCTCTCAGCCTCCTTAGTCACGATGGGAAGATAATGATGCTAAATGGATGGGATTGGTGGGAAGAGGAAAGGAATCAATGCAAGTTCTTAGCAAATGGCTGACCCAAAACAATAGTGGAAAGTCAATAAATAAATAAAATAAAATGAAATAAGTGTTTGTTGGGCACCTGCTCTGTGACCATGTCGGCTCTGGTGATAGAAGTAGCAGAGATGGTTCCTGCACCAAAAGAGCTCAGTCTAGTGGCAGAAATGTGCTGGGTCAAGGTGACTCCTATGGAGGCGCAGAGAGGGGAAGGGGGAAGGGTCAGAGAAGACTTCCTGATGGAGGTGAGGCCTGAGCTCATTTTGAAGTAAGAATAAAAGTGGGTTAGGCAAAGAAGAGGAGCCAGGTTGAAGGCAGGGGCGATAGTTTGGGAAGATCTTTAGATGGACAAGGTCATTGCATGTTGGAATATTCCACTAGGCTTGGGACAAAGGGTGCCTGTGAGCATGGGGGCAGGACGTGATTCCAGGGTGATGGCTGCACCCTCATCGTGAAGGGTCTTGAGCTGAGCAGAGATGCTTGCACACTTTTATCAACGTCCTGAACACTGAGAGGAGGCATTACTGGGTTTTAATTGGGGGAAACCATGACCATACTGATATTTTGGAAAGCACTCTCCAGCAGCAGTATGGATGACAAGATTGGAGGAGCACTTTCCTGGTGGAACCTGTAGCAGAAATATTCACTTGAAGGCCTTGTGATAATCCAGGTATAAAGAGAGAAAAGACTGAATGAAGGGTGTGATGGTTGGAATAAGTCAGAGAAGGCAGACGGGAGAGGCAGGAGGGAGAGGGCGTTGCTGTGATGGACTGGCTACGGGGCCTGAAAAGAGTGAGGAGGCTATGTCGCTCTCCAGTGGCTGGAAGGACGGTGGGTGTGTTAGTTTCCTACGGGTGCTGTAAAAAAGTGCCATAAACCGCGTGGCTTAGAACAATAGAAATTTACCGTTTGAGTTCCAGAGGCTTGAAATCCAAACATCAAAGTGTTGGAAAGGCTGTGCTTCTTCTGGAATCTGTAGAGAAGAATCCTTCCTTGCCTCTTCTGGCTTCTGGAGTTTGCCAGAAATCCTTAGCATTCCTCGACTTGTAGTGCGTTACTCCAATCTCTGCCTCTGTTGTCACACAGCAGTCTCCTCCCTGTGTATTTCTCTTCTTCTTTTAAGGGCATCACTCTTATTGGATTAGGGGCCCACCCTATTCCAGTATGACCTTGTCTTAACTAATTACATCTGCAATGACCCTATTTGCAGATAAGGTCACTGCAGAGGTTCTGGGGGTTGGAACTTTAACATGTCTTTTTTGGGAGACACAAGTCGACCCATGTCAGTCCACTTTCTGGGCCCCCAAATTCATGTCTTTCTTGCATGAAAAATACATTCACCTTACCCCAACACCCGCAAAAGTCTTAACATTCCAGCATTAACTCTAAGTCCAAAACCTCATCTAAATGAAACACACACATACACACAGAATCCTGTGTCAGCTTCCCACGGAGCTGGGAAACGAGCAGAAGGAGCAGGTGGCAGGTGGGAGAGGTAGAGGAAAAAGCTTGAGGAGTTCAGTTTTGGATGTGAGTTCATAGCTCTCAGGGGCCGCCAAGTGGAAGATGGATACTGAATATTCTTGTAACTTTCTTATCCATTTCTCCTGTAATTATCATCAGAAAGGACCTCCAGAAACCTTATGACGGAAACTATAATTACCCTGGGAGCAGGAGGGCACAGGAAATGGTGTGAGGCAGAAGTGGGGCTGCCTCCTGTCCTGAGGTGGATCCGGAGAAGAGGAAAACTGATGGAATGATGGATCGTGGCAGTTAAGGCACCGGGCATGAATTTTCCTATTCACTGGATATTATTTCGTAGTGCTCACCTTATGTCAAGCACCCTAGGGGACTTCAAGATAAACCAGCCACAAATCCCATCCTCAAGGAGCTTACAATCCTGACAGCGTTTGTGACTGGACAGGAGCTTATAGTTCATAAACAGTTGTAACGCAAGGTAAAAAAAATATCGACCCCCAGGAGAGGTGACCTGGGAAATTGCAGTGGGAATTTCTAGAGAGGGGAAGGGATCTCTTCCAGGTGTGGTGTGTACAGGGGGAGGGGAGGTCATAGAGGAGTTGACTCTAGAGCTGGACTTTGAAGAATGGGTTATATGTGGGCATGTGGAGATGGGGTCAGGGAGGCTGGTTTTGCAGGCACACGGAAGAAAAGATCAGGAGGGAGCTTTTCTAAGCATTATCCTGGGACTGTAATATGTTTAAGTAGGTACAAAAGTTGAACTGCATGTATTTTGGTATTAATAAAATCGGGCTAACAAAGCAGCTTGTTTATTTACGTTATCTTACCTGATTCTCGCAGTACTGCTCTGTAGAAGAGGATCTTGCTGTTTCCACTTTCAGATGAGAAAATAGCAGCTCTGGGAGTTTAATAGCATGTCCGGCTCACACAGTTCGTAAACAGCAGAGCTGGGCCTCAAACCAGTGTCTTTTGACTCCAAAACCCGTGGTCCTTCTCCTGTGTCTGCTTGATCTCTGCTCTCCCTTTCTTCAGCACTCTGATTAAAACTTGCTTCCTTAGTAAAACTAGCCCAGAAGGAATTCTGTAGGGTTGACGATGGAGAAGTGGATGGAGGCAGCTTAGAGGGTGAGCCTTTTTCTGACTCTAAGCCATGCGTCTTTAGCAGCTCCTCTGGCCCCCAACATGCAGATTCTGGAATGGGCAAGAGAAGATTTCTCCCTAATACAGTCCCATGGGAGATCACCGCTATCAGCACAGTGGCCACAGCCAGGGCAGAACTGATGCCTGGCCCTGCTCGAGGGCATTGTCGGCTGCTCCGTAATTTTGGGCTTAGACAGCACAGCCTTAGAGTACCTGTTCCCTGGGCTGAAGCCAAACAGTCTGGACATCACACAAGAGACCTACAGAGAAGACCAGGACTTGGAGAAGTAAGGACATGCTCCCTGGCATTCAGCAGAGGAGTTGGCTCAGCTGGCTGGAACACAGTGCCCAGGAGGCCTCAGCCTGCAGGTCAGACAGTCTTGCTGTGTGTCCTGACCCTGACCAGCATCCTCTCCAGGATGGGGGACCTGGTCAGAGACCCATGAGCAATCATGACAAATCCTTGGCATCCAGGAATGTGGCTATATGCACATCCTGCTGACAGTGGCCAGGAGCCTGGTCTGTATGTCTAAAGGATAGGCTCTATGTATGCGTTGTGTCAACCTTAGTGGGATCTTCTGAAAGAAGCCTAGGCTTCGGGAGCTGTAGGAAATTGGTCCTCATCTGCCGAAAAGTTCTCCATGCCAAAAATAAAAAAGTCTATTAATATCAATAACAACGTCCCTTTGTGAGTTCTTACTATGTGCCTGGTACTATTCTGCATCTCTTACATACATTAACTCATTTTATCTCCTGGTACCCTATGAAAGGGAGACAATTAGTATATCAATTTTATAGATAATAACTGAAGCTTAAGAGAGATTAACTGCCTAGAACTATAGTTCATTAGTGGTGGCGGTGGTGGTGGGGGTAAGATTTGAACCCAGGGCTGCCTGGTCCCAGGGGGTATGCTCTTAGCTGCTATTCTGTGCTTTCTCACCATAACACCCAAAATGACCCAGGGAAGCCCCAGCCTGCAGTCAAAGGAAGGGTCCTGAAGTCTGTTGGGAACTCTCCAATGTCCTGGCTAAGAGGTGACATTAGAGGGAGTCATTCAAGGGCACTGCGGAGTTGATGTTCATTCCGAGGCACAGGCAGAGTAACGTCCTTGAAGCCGATGGGAGATCAGCCCCTTGCTGTTATTTATCTAACCTCCTCCGGAACCTGCTCCTCCTCTGACATCCTCAATCTTGGTTATTGATGACGCTATCCAGTCGATCTCCAAAACCAGAAACCTCAGAGTCATCCTCAATTCTTCCGTCCTCCTTAGGGCCCCTCCTCTGTACAGTCCATCCTGCAAATTCTATCTAACACATGGATCTTGAATCCAGCCTTTCTTCTCTCCACCCTTATGGCTACTGTCTGAGTTTGGGACTCAAGCATCTTTTGCCGGAATGATAATAGTCACTTCTCTTTAGCTAGAGCTCCTTAAGTGAAGTCCTTCCCAAACTGGACCTAAATTCCTTAGGTCACCTCCTCTGTCACCACCCTCTACCAGCCCAAGCTTCAGGTGCTCTTGCTCCCCACAAATGGTGTGCCCGTTCACGGCTTTCAGTCTTTCACATGCTGTTCTCTTTGCTCCAAATGTCCTTTTTCCATTGCAACACTGGGAAAACTCCTATTCATCTGTCAGGGCCCCAACCATATGCCACTTCCTCTGTGAGTTCTCCGAATTCCTTCACCCCTTGGGAATGCTCCCTGCTAAGCTCCTCTGTGCTCTGACTTCGCTTACGTATACATCTGGTTAACACAAACTGGGCTGTTCTCTAATTTGTCTGCTTACATCTCTCTCTTCCACCAGAGAGAGGACCTCATTCATCTTTCTCTCTTTCACCTCTACTATAGTGCTTAGGCCATAATATGTGTTAAGTAATGGATTGTTGAATAAATGGATGAAAAACCCTGACTGGTTGATGGTCACATTGCATACAATTGGTACACTCACGCACGCACACACACACACCTGCAAAAGGATTGGAATCTTTGAAATTGGCTTAGTAGATCAAGAATCCCGGTTACTGCCCCGAGGTCCGTGTCTCCAACTGAATCATGCCGTGGAAAATGCAGCCTTGTAGATAAGGCATGCTAACAACAGTCATGGGCTTATGGATGGCAGCTTTTAAGTCCTCCCCTTAAGGAGAAAGCAGGTGGTATAGGGAGAGGGAGAGGGGGCAGCAGCTATTTCAGAGCCTTCATGAGAGCGGCTTGGTAAGAAATAAAGTAAAATGCCATCACCAGCATCACAGCCACCCCCTGACTAGAGCGTAAGATTTCTTTAACACCTTAGCAGACAAACTCCCCCACAGGAAAAATCACACTGCCTTAGTGGCCCATACTGAGGTGTAAATCGCTGATGTAAGGCCTTGCTCCAAGCAGCCTTCTTTATCGAGGATGGAGAGTCCTCATGTTGGGGGTCAAAACCGGTTCTGGGCCTCTTTTCGCTCCCAGCACGGTGCCAGGTCCTATCTGTTGCCTTCCTTAATCATCATGGCCACCGGGGGAGGGAAACGTCATTGTTCCCATTATGCAGATAATAAAACAGAGGCACAGACAGAGAAAGGCATTTGTCTGACGCTACATAGCCTGGGAGAGCAAGGGTTCAAACCCGGGTCAATGTGAGTCTGATGTCAGTCTGTTTTCCACGTCACCTGTGGAATTGGGAGGGAGGAAGAGGTGTGGGGGGCCTCAAAATCAAACAGCTTTCTCTGTACTCTCAATACTCTGTCTCTCTCTCTCTTTTTTTTTTTTGCTGAGGAAGATTTGTCTTGAGCTAACATCTGTTGCCAATTTTCCTCTCTTTATATGAGAGCTGCCATGAGAGCATGACCACTGACAGACGAGTGGTGTAGGTCCATACCCAGGAACTAAACCCGGGGCTGCCGAAGCAGAGTGCACTGAACTTAACCACTAAGCCACCAAGGCCGGCCCTCAACACTCTCTGACATGCAGTGGTTTTGGTGCTGACCTCATGCTGCTCCACTGCTGCCTCACACCGTCTCCTGCCCTCCTTGGGTTTGTGTCTCTAGTTCTGGGCTGCAAAATCCATGGGGAGTGGATGCCATCAGCCTTCTCCCCATTATCTCCTGCGAAATCACTCTATGTGTATGGAATGTATTTTCCTGTGTTTACCTATATGTGCTGTTTGAGCTATATTAGTGAAAATATGGGAGCGTTGGTCCAATTTACATCTGAAATATGGTATTTTCAACTTGTCAAATTCTAGATGTCACATTCTGCAGGAAACACTGTCCAGATGAGAGAAACCAGGATAGAGCAGGGAGGACAGGTCAGGACAGGACAGGAAGAAAGCTATATGAGGAATCGTTGAAGGAAGTGGAAATGTTTAAACTTGGAGAGACTTGCAAATGTTGGAGTAATTCCAAGTGGGACAAGCATGGAAGTTAAGGGGAGAAAGATTTCTAACGAATGGATTCATCTATAAATGAAAAAACCAGTAAATTTATTGATTAATCAGTAAATGAGCCATCAATTAATGGCTTCATATATTCAACATGTATTGAGAATCGACTGTTCTCTACACTGAGTGCTGGAGCCTGTATGGCACGTGGTCTTTGGGTGGTAGGAAGCTTCCGGTCACAGGAAGGACCCAAGCAGGGGTTGAATGGCTACCTGTCATGGGCGTGAGAGTCCAGTACGAAATGTATGCTTGGAAAAGATGAGTTCTGTTGTCTTGCAATTCAAATTTCCAAAGCTCCCTGAAGAGAGGTCCAGTCATCTCTTGTGCACCATCTGGAATACCTAATGCGGGAGACCGCATGCTCTAATTGTTGAATGATTGGCTAATGCAGCGCATGACTGTGCTATGTACCACAACGTAGTCAGGATGTGTAATGGGGTGACCAAGCTAGGAGTTCTTTTTCGTGCCCCAGGAGAACTCACCAGGAAGAGGGCTGAAATGGAAGCAGAACTGATTTGACTTGAAGTAATGTGCTGACACACCAAGGGGATTGGTCACTGAACTGACCCTCTGAGGGAAAGTTGTCCCTGTCTCAAGTGATTCCTTGAAATCTCTTAGGTGACCCGTTCTACCAGGCAGTAATCACAGGGCGTGCACGGTGCTCATTAGACCTGACACTAGGCTATGCAATCAGAGTTGGACAATTACTCAAATTGTCCTGATAACGGTTGGGCTTCGCTGTCTTCACTGGTTGCCCTGCGTCCTAACCTTTTGTCCTCCTCTTGCTTCTCAGCCATTTCTGGAAATTTTCCCTGGAGCTCTGGGGAGCAGCATTGTCTCTGTCTATGCCCCGAGTCTGCCTTGCAGGCTGAACCTGTCACCCACTTCTCAGGATGCCAGCCTCCTGGGTTTTAGTCCTTTTTTTTTTTTTTTTTTAAGATTTTATTTTTCCTTTTTCTCCCCAAAGCCCCCCGGTACATAGTTGTATATTCTTCGTTGTGGGTCCTTCTAGTTGTGGCATGTGGGACGCTGCCTCAGTGTGGTCTGATGAGCAGCGCCATGTCCGCGCCCAGGATTCAAACCAACGAAACACTGGGCCGCCTGCAGCGGAGCGCGCGAACTTAACCACTCGACCACGGGGCCAGCCCCCTGGGTTTTAGTCCTTTTAAACTCACTGTCCTCGACGCAGAAACATGGTCCAGGGGAAAAGGACAAGGCCCGTGTGCCAGGCACTGGGCCCGTTGTAGTACACACCCAGCTCACTTTTAGTCCCCTCAAATCCCTTCTGCAGATAAGGGTCTAAGAATTTAGGAGAGTTGCCCCAAACGCACAGCAAGCAAGAGGCAGAGCCGGCTTCAATCCGGGTGTGTGTGTGTGTTCTCTGGCCTCCAAATCCTGTGCTCTTCCTACACCCTGGGAGGAAGGGACAGCCCTGTGCAGCAGCCTCTCTCTGTCCTCACAGCCCTCCCAGGGCTTCCCTGCCTGGGTGTAGAGCAAGACGGAACACACTCTTTTCCCAATTGTTAAATGCCAGGTGTGCCTCCGTTTGCTGTGAGCCAAGAACTGTTCTAAAGAGCTGCTTAAGTACAACCATTTAAGGCGCTGTTCCCAATCCTGGCACCGGGTGTGTTTCATTCAACTTGGTGCGGCAAGAAGGAGCAGACAGCTTGGACAACCACGCTGCCAATTCCATCTTGATCTGAGAGCATCTGCCCAAGGGAACAGGGTATTCCGAGGGGCCTCATGAACAAGCCTCAGAGCTGAGTAAGAAATGCCGCCTTCTCACTATCTTTCGTGTCTCCTCAGAGGTCACAGTTTCTTGACTGTAGGTAGTGCTCAGCAAAATAGATGATGGATGGTTAAATGCAAGTCTGGAACCTTAGTTTCCTCCTCTTTAAAGTGACGGAGCTGGTGAGTACCAAATCAGCCATTTGGTACTTAGCGAATCTTTGATAAGATTATTTTCTCTCCGCCCCACCTCTCTCCGCTTCCCTCCCCGCTTCTTTGGGCCACGGCTGGAAGCAGGGAGCACCTCTCCTTAGAGGAGCAGATTGATCACTCCAGCCAAGCGGGTACCAGCCACTGGGTACTCAGGGCCTCTTGCTCAGAGCCCAGGTGGAGATTCAACAGCCAAGATGCTGTGCATCAGGGTACCATTGATCACTAGGAACCTACTAGCTCCTGGTGAAGTTCATTTCACTTCTGATGCCTCCCCCGCTCTCCCATTCTCTAATCCACTTGACCCTACCTAGGGACATGACAGAGAGCAACCTCAAGCTTAGAGAACACAGCTGCCCAACCATAAGACTGTGTGGAAACATTCATAGATCCCATCTTGTCTCCTGTGCTCTTAGCAATATTGAAATTAGGAGAATTGTCCCACGACATTCCCGCAGACAACAGCTTACAATATCATGTAGAGCGAGGACCTTCATTCTGAGAGGCTTTGGGGAGTGTCGTTGCTCAGCCTGTGACAAGGTCTTATCTTGTAAATGCCCAGAGACCTGGGAAGGGTTAGTTTCACACACCGGCTTCACTGCAGAGCCCAGGGATTCATATATAACGCATTCAGTGCTGGTGAAGCGTCAGATCTGCTGCTGGTTTGAGCTGAGAGCGACGCTGGCAAGGAGTGAGTTTCCCTTTTTACCCACTCCTCTGGCTGCCCTGTGAGCATGCATAGGTGTGTGAGCTGAAAGGTTGCTTCCTGTTTGGTCTCATCTTGTGTCAGAAAACCTACAGAAAAGTTTGCAGGTGGTGGAAACTTGAGAAGGACTGTCATTTTAATTTATCTTTAATTTTTTTTGTTAATGAATTTATCATGGATGATATTTTTGTGAATGAATTTATCACAGTGGGCTCAGTGTTTGTATGTGTTTTAATTTCTTTAATTTGCACTCTGACCTTGTGAAGTTCAAATTATCACCATTTTACAAATGAAAAAGACTGAGGCACAGAGATTATACATAAGTTGCGCAGTTTCACAGATTTAGAATATGGAAGAGCTAGTATTCACATTCTTTTCCATTCTCAATATATTATTCTTTCCACCCAAACTAGTGCCTCTCTTCAAATACAACTTCATAACAATAATGGATATTTTGAGAAATTATGTTTAGTTACTAATATCTTTTTAAAAAGCCTTTTATTTTCCAAGTTCCCAGGAGCATTTTATCCATATGGACATGCATTTTAATATAGTCATAATCATTACATGGGAATACTTTTGTATTCTGTTCTCTTGTCTTAATGTTATATAATATGCTTTTCCAAAATAATCTTTAAAATGATCATTTATAAGAAGACAAAATAATCCATTGGGTTAATTTCTCAAAATTTACTAAAACATTCTTCTGTTAGGAGCCACTTCGCTTCTTCTCACTTTCTGCTGTTATGAATAGTGCCGCAGTGAGGATGCTCATGCATGGATCTCCTTCTCCCAGAGCAGTGTTCTATCCAGGAAGAAGCGGGACCGGCCTCAGGCAGACTGCGTTTGAACAAACTCCTTCCTCATAATAATGCAGCAGCATCGCATAAGTCCTCAGCCGTAGTTCTAACTTCCTCACCTATAAAATGGGACTCAGGATCTGTGTCAAAAGATTGATATGCAGAATTAGTGCCACAATGACTATAAGCGTGCCTAGCCCATGAGAGATATGTAATCAATTTTAGTCCCTCCCTCCTTTCTGAAAAACCCCATAAGCAGAATGTCTGCGGGCGTGTGTTTTTGTGAGTTTTGGTACTTAGCACAAAATTTCTTTGCAACAGGGTGAGAACAACTTATGGTGTCACCAGCAAGATATGAAAGTACTATTTCCCCACAAACTCACAAGCAATTGGTTTTATTGTTTTTGGTACCCAGAGTTTTGCGAGGGTACCAAGAGAGGAATAAACATCAACTCTATGCTCTCTACTTGTGAAGATGCTGGACTAAGTCACAAAAGTGAGTCACAAAGCTTTTGAAGGGCAGAGACTGACTAGTGGCCAGCAAGGCTTATATGTGTCTGTCCTATATGACTAATCAAATCCCCTTGAACCAAGTGATTGATGAGATAGAAGGAATGTCTACTTGACAGGAAACATTATCTGACCCGAGCACGGGTGCCTTGTAGACATTGCAAAACCTTCTTAACTGATGATTTGTTTTAAAGGAGGACTTGTCACCAGATAAGGAGGCTTAACGAGATCCTTTCCCAAATTGGCTTTGACATGTGCCTGGCACTCGGGCAGCTGAGCCCTGCCTCCCCAGACAGTCCTCTGCAGCTACAGCCTGGGGCCACCGGGCTGTGCCCTGCCTGCTGCTGACACAGCTGCTAATCCCAGGCTAATGAGCAGGCCCCAGGCAGAGGTAGCAGTGAGGCTGGGTAAGCGGCCGGGGGCGGGGTGGGGGGCGGTGGGCAGCGGGCAAGCAGAGCTGCTGAATCCACAGGCTAGGAGAGCTGTGGTTTCCTAGGGCAGCCAGAGGCTGCAGCTTCCCCAGAGTTGTTCCTTCGTGTGCACTGGGCCAGTGCTCTGGGTCCCATCCTGATCTGGGCAGTATCTTAGACAGGATGCCGGGGAGAAAAAGGTGGTTGCTGAGGCTCACTTGATGCCCGTGCTCACTTCTTCAGTCTACAAACCGCATAGAAAGATAGGCAATGTTGGGGGACTGTCTTCTTGGCACATCTCTTCAAGGTTGTTCTTGATTTTCACTCATGTTAATTTTATTTTACTCAGGAAAAAGATTCAGGGCAAAGAGTACATAGGGAGTGATTTGCCTTGGATGTTATATTTTTCCAAGGATGGGCCTCAAGCCAAAATGTGAATTTTAAAAAACACTATCCCTGGGGCCGGCCCCATGGCCAAGTGGTTAAGTTCCCGTGCTCCACTTCGGCGGCCCTGGGTTTCATGGGTTCAGATTCTGGGCGTGGACATGGCACCGCTCATCAAGCCATGCTGAGGCGGTGTCCCACATAGCGCAACCAGAAGGACCCACAACTAAAATATACAACTATGTACTGGGGGGCTTTGGGGAGAAGAAGAAGGGGGAAAAAAGAAAGATTGGCAACAGGTGTTGGCTCAGGTGCCAATCTTCAAAAAGAAAAAATACTATCCCACTCATCCCAGACACACACGCGCACACAAATTGACGTATCTACTTAGTCATAAATCTATACAGTATCAGGATAGATAGAAATTTTTTTCAGCATTAGAATACCTGGATTCATGTCTAATCCGTGACAGCTCTGTGATCTAGGGCGCGTCACTTCATGCATCTAGGTTTTCATTTCTCAACTTAAAAAATGAGAATAAAGTATATGAATGGCTGAGTCCCCAAAGAAGAAGGCTTAGTGGCCAATGCACACATGAAAAAGTGCAGGTTTATAGAAAGAAGATTTCATTTAAAACCTCTCAGGGGCCGGCCAGGTGGTGCAGTGGTTAAGTGCGCACATTCCGCTTCGGCGGCCTGGGGTTCACCAGTTCAGATCCCGGGTGCGGACGTGGCACCGCTTGCCAAGCCATGCTGTGGCAGGCATCCCACATATCAAGGAGAGGAAGATGGGCACAGATGTTAGCTCAAGGCCACTCTTCCTCAACAAAAAGAGGAGGATTGGCAGCAGATGTTAGCTCAGGGCTAATCTTCCTCAAAAAAAAAAAAAAAAAAAAACAAAAACCCAAAAACCTGTCACATGGCAAATGTGGTGTGTGTGTGTGTGTGTGTGTGTGTGTAACATTACCAAGTGTTGGGAAAGACGTCCATCAAAATGAACTCTCATCCACTGTTGATGAAAGTGTAAATTGGCAAAACTAGTTATTTTGTTGTCATATAAATTAATAGTTATATGGTAAAGAAAGATGCTTCTCACATCCTAAGAACCAGAAGTTTTACGCTTAGCTCTGTCTTGGAACATACATGTACATAGGAGACAAGCACAGGAATTTATATTTTGGCATTGTTTGTGCATATGAAAAATTGTAAACAGCCTCATGGCCATCAGCAGCAGCATGCAAAAATAATTTTAGTATATTCCTACAATGATATATGACAGAGCAGAGAAACTGAATGAACTGGAACCAGCTTTAAGGAGTTCCCATTGACCAAATTTGAGACAATTGAGCACCAAAATAATTAACCATAGTAATGAGTGGTAAACCACACAAAAATGGGAAGTCATGAATCCAGAGTCATAATAGATAGATGATAGAAAAATAAATAAATTCAATACATAGATTAGACACATATGCACATACATACGTGCATCCATGAGAAGGGGGCCTCTTGCTTCCATTAGGATGCTGAGGGCTGACTGGTCAATATGGAGGGGCTACTGGAGTTTGAAATCATCCTTTTGCAACTATCTTTGTAAAGATGGGTCAGGGAAGCATCATCAGTGGATACTAAGTCTAGGGGGGAATTTTGATGAAAGCAAGATATTTACATGATTTTTTAAAGTGTCTTCCACACATGGATTATTATTTGAAAGAGAGAAAAATAATTAGGTATATGCTGAAAGAATTGGCAACACCTTGATTGAATGATCAAAATTAACATCACCCGTAAGGAACAGATGGACATTGTGTGTCTCCAGATGTGATATTCTAGGAGAGTGTATGACCTTAATTTAATCACGAGGAAATATCCAGAACCCAAAACGGATAACTTTCTATTAAAAGATAGAAGGGCTGTATTCTTCAAAAATGTTATTGTCATGAAAGACAAGAAGAGGCTACAAAAACATTCCAGGTTATCTAAGGCTGAAGAAATGTGACAACTGGACAGGATCCTGTCCTGGAGGAGAGAAGGATGCTGTAAAGAACATTTTTAGGTAAACTGACATAGTTGGAATATGGACGGTATATTAGTTAAAAGTATATCATTAGTTTAAATGTATGAATTTGATAATTGCGGTAGTGATATAAGAAAGTATTCCTACTCCTGGAAATACACATTTAAGTATTTAGGGGTAAAGGTCAACGATGTGTGTGAACTACTTTCAAATGTTTCAGAAAATAATTATACATACACATTATGTATAGAGAGAGCAAATGGAGAGAAATATTAACAAAGGTGAATCTGTATAAAGGATATTTTGGTGTACTTTGTACTATTTTATTTTTATAACTGTCACTGTTTATTTTAATAATAATTAATATCCAAGTAAATATGTGAGAGATGCAGCTAAACAAAAATGATAGTTTTGAATGTTTATATTAGGAAGAAAGATATACAATTAATTATCTAAGTTTCCATCTAGGAGGCCAGAAAGAAAAACAAGCAAATGAAACCTAAAGTAAGTAGATGTTAGGAAATAATAAAGGTAAGAGCAGAAATCAAAGAAAATAGAAGAAAAACAGAAAAACAAGAAATAAAATTGACAAAGTAAAAATTTTTAAGAAAGTAATAAATTTGATAAACTCTTAGCAATACTAAAAAAAGAGAGAACAAACAAACTACCAATAATCATAACAGGAACTAAGGAGTGACTATCACTACAGACCCTACAGACTTTAAAAGGATAAACATTATGCTAACAAATTCTATAATTCAGATGAAATGAACAAATTTCTTGAAAAACTCAACTGACCAGCTGACCAAAAAGCTAAAACTGATGTAAGATGATAATAGAATTCTGAATAGCTCTATACCAATGAAAGAGACTGAATTTTTAAGTCAAAAGCTTCCAATAAATAAATTCTAGGGCCCAATAGCTTCATAGGTGAATTCTATCAAACATTTAAGGAGGAAATAGTACCATCTTACACCAAATCTTCCAGAAAATAGAGGAAGAAGAAACAGGCTTTCCTCCATTTTACGAGTTAAACATTGATATCAAGCCATAAGAGAGACATTACAGGAAAGGAAAATAATCCTCACTAACATAGATGCAAAAATTCTTAACAAAATATTGGTAAATCTTCAGAAATATAAGAAAAGCATACTATGTCTGTCTAATTAAAGTTTATCCCAGTTTATCCCTCTCACATATTTATTTGGATATTATTATAAAAATAAACAATGGCAAAGAGTTATAAAAATAAAATAGTACAAAGAACACCCAAATATCTTTTATACAAATCCACCTTTGTTAATGTTTCTCTCCATTTGCTCTCTCTCTCTATGTGTGTGTGCGATGTGCTTGTGTGTATGTGTATGTATAATTATTTTCTGAAGTACGTTTGATTCAACATTCAAAAGTTAGTCAATGTAATCTTCCAAATTAGTAGGTTAGAGCAGAAAATCTATTTGATCATCTTAATAAATGGGGGAGAAAAGCATTTAACAATATCCAACACTCATTCATGACAAAGACTGTCGGTGAACTAAAACAGATTCCCCCTAGCAAACCAGAATACTCAGTCTGATAAAAAGCATCTACAAAGTACCTACAGTTAATACTTAATGGTGAAGCACTGAGTGCTTTGTCCCTAAGACCAGAAAAAAGGCAAGAATGCTGAGTCTTCTGTTCAATATTGTATGAAGCTTCCAGCCTGTTCAATGATGCAAGGCAAAGGAAAAGTATAAAGGTTCAAAAGGGAGAATTTAATTCTATTTATTTATTTATATTTATAAACAAAAATTGCATTTAATTAATAATTTAAAGAATTCAAAATCACAGACAGCATAATATTTTATAAGAAAATCCTAAGGAATTAACAAAGAAAACTCCTAGAACTATTTAAATGGATTGACCAGTATTTCAGGATACATGATGCATAAGCAATCATATTTCTATGTATTGTATTGGCAGAAAACAATGGGGAAATAAAATTAAAATTTTATTCACAATATCGTAAAAATTATACTCAGCAATAACTTTCAGTACAAGATATGCCAATCCTCCCTACGGGAAACTGTAAAACATTGCTAAGAAAAAATTAGAGAAGACCTAAATAAAAGGGGAGATATACTGTATTTGTGAAGTGGAAAATTCAATATTGTTAAATGTCAAAATTTCTCACAGTGATCCATAGTTCAACATAATTTAAATCACAATTCCAAAAGGCTTTTTAAAAACAGAATGAGATAAGCTAATTCTAAAATTTATATGGAAATGCAAATAAGCTTGAATAGCCAAAATACTCTTGAAAAGGAAGAATAAAGTTGGCACACTCATGCTACCTGCCTTCAAGACATTATAAAGCTATAGTAATTAACACAGTTTGATATTGGCATGAGGATAGACGCATAGATCAGTGCAGCCGTCCAGAGTACAGAGACATACATGTTCATGGTGAATTAATTTTTGACAAAAACAACAAAGTAATTCAAAGGGGAAAGGAAAGTCTTTTCAACAAATGGTGCTGAAACAGGTTATCTGGTGTGGTGAAAAAACATGAGCTCGATCCCTTACCTCACACCACACAAAATTTAATGTTTAATGAATCTTAGACCTAAGTGTAGAAGTTAAAATTATAAAGCTTTTAGGGTCGGCCTGGTGGTGCAGTGGTTAAGTTTGCACATTCTGCTTCTTGGCAGCCCTGGGTTCGCCGGTTCAGATCCCGGGTGCGGACATGGCACCGCTTAGCAAAATAAGCCATGCTGTGGTAGGCGTCCCACGTATAAAGTAGAGGAAGATGGGCATGGATGTTAGCTCAGGGCCAGTCTTCCTTGGCAAAAAGAGGAGGGTTGGCAGTAGTTAGCTCAGGGCTAATCTTCCTAAAAAAAAAAAATTATAAAGCTTTTAGAAGATTCTCAGGGTAGACTAAGATTTCTAAGACAAAATTTAGAAAACATTGCCAATAAGAGAAGAAGAAATTATAAATCAGACTTCATAAAAATTAAACCAAACAACAACTCTGGTCAACAAAGTATATCATTATGGAAAATGAATAGACAGACTTGGAGAAAATATTTCTGAAACATTTCTGACAAAGGGCTTCTATTGAGAATATATAAAGAACTCTTTCAACTCAATAATAAAATGACAACTCAGTAAAGAGAGGCAGAAGTCTCGAGCAGTGGAATACTGTGTCACGGTAGGGGTTGGTGAGGACGTGGGAGAATGCAGTGCCCATACGTTACTGGAGAGGAAGCAAAATGGCGTCACTACCTTGGCAAACAGTTTGGTAGTTCTTCATAAAGTTAGACTACACCTTCTCTCTGACCCGGCAATTCCACTCCTTTATCCAAGAGAAATGCAAACAAATATCCACAAAAAACTGCTGGATAAAAATGTTTATAGCAACTTTCTTCACAATAGCCCGGAACTGGAAACAGCCCAAAGGTTCATGAATAGGAGCATGGAAAAAGAAATTGTGCGACACTCATCCAATGGAATACTACTTAGCAGTAGCATGAAGCTGTCTATTGCTACGTGGAACAATGTGGATGAATCTCAGAGATATAATGCTGTACCCTCTCCCCCAAAAGGGACACAGATGGCTGTATACTCGATGAGTCTATTTCTATGAACAGGCAAATGTAATCTAAGGTGAAAGATCAAAACGACAGTTTCCCGGGGTGCAGGGAGGGTGGAGGGAAAAAAGACTTTGGGAAAAGAAGGACATTTTCTGTAGAGATGAGAGGGTTCTAGATCTTGATAGAAATAGCAATACAAGACATATCTATTTTTAAAAAGTACAGTTAAGATTTATGCAAATGTATGTAAAATTTATTTTAAACCAGAATTGTAAAATATAATTATTAAGTGAGGGGAGGTGGAGTGTGATGTCAGAACAGGTGAATCAAGAATGACTGAATATTGATCATTGGCGCTGAGTGAGTGGTACATGGAGTTCCTTATACTATTCTGTTTACTTGTACACATTTGAACTTTTCCAACATCAAAAGCTTTCCTTAAAAAAGCAAGCTGCAGGAGATGTACAATATGGTATCATTTATATTAAGTTTGGGAACATGGACACAGAAATATACAGTGTTTATAGGTATACACTTTTGTAGTTAAATGTTTTTAAAAAATCATGGAAACCATACCACCAAATTTGAGACTAGTGTTTATCATTGGAGAGCTCAAAAAGAGGGATTCAAAGGCCTTTGTAATACTCTATTTATCCATTAAATTATCTTCTGCACATTTTTAGACTGAAATGTTTCATTAAAAGTGTGGGAACCGTCAAGGACTCTAGCCCAATGTCAAGAAGGGGCGTGGAGTGTTTGTTGCTGTGAAAGATGTCGTAATCCCTGCCCTGGTCACCTTGCAGGTGAGCACTGAACGCGATGTTAAATGGAGAAAGTGCTGTGTAGACTCTAAAGTGTAATCCAATGCAGAGACTTTGGGGGAAAGCTGGAGAGGCTTCCAGACCTTGAAGCTCTAAGCACGGTTTTAGCACACTGCATTACTAGCTTGTGAGCTTCTTGAAAGAGGGGTCATGCCTTCATGTCTCTGTGTCTCTGGTACTTAAAACCATGCCTGGCATCTTTGGGATGCTCAACAGCTATTACAGAATGAATGAATGGACCGTGCCCTCATTCCCCCGCTTATAAGAGGCTGTGGGGGACATCTAGGAGATGGTAGGATTGTTTTGATAAGTTGTAACAAGGGCTGATGTGAATTATGTTTCAGGCGTCTTTCAAGGGCTTTGTGAGAATTAACTCATTTAATCGTGACAGCAGTGCTGTGAGGTCTGTTCTGTTGTTATCAACCCCATTGTACAGCCGATGAAAGTGAGGGACAAAATGTTAGATTTCTTGTCCAAGGTCACACAGCTAATACTAGAAGACAGACATTTGTCTCTAGAGCCCTGGTATTTGACCATGAGACCCTATGGCTTCTTAGGATCAAGTGACTTTGGAAATGGAACCCTGACATTGGGAACAGATCTGGCTTCCAGGTGGTACCAAGACATCTGTGGACATAAAAGAGCCCAGAGAGTTCTCTTTCAGGGAAGTGGGGCTTTCGGCTTATGGGGAGAAGTGGTTGGAGGACAAGCGGGCGGAGGAGACACCAGGAGAACAGATGGTCGTGGTTTCTGGGAGCCCTCAGCCCTCTCGCGGATGTGTGTCCCTTTGCATGAGATGCATCTTTTCTGAGTCCTGTGCTCCCATCTGCGTTGAGGTGTCTCTTCAAAGCGCTCAGCCATTCTGGAGGCAGCCATCCTCTGCACGGAGGCTGACAAAGTCTGGCGATGACTGCTCTGGATAAACAGAGCCTGCCCTGCTCCTGTTGCCAAGCGGAATGAACACAGTGTGTTTTAATAATGAATGAGTGATTAATAGCAACTGTTTTGGAGAATTATGATTCGAAGAGCCTTCCCGTACCATGGAGCCCGGTATAAATGATGCTGGAATGCATAATCGGGACGTTAGCATCTGTTACAAACTGCATTATAAACCAGGCTCCATAATGCCGCTTATCCACACCTCCCTGACATGTTATTGTAACACCTCCCTTGAGAATGGATCAGGACGAAATGTAATACCTATTAATCACCAATTGATAAAAACAAAAGAGAAGAAGAATGTTACATTAAGGTAACGTTACGTATGGCTTCTCCTTCTTCCTGCCATTGCTTTGAATTCCACCCTTGGATGACCTGCAGGGACTGTGTTCCCTGTTCTGGCCAGAGGAGCCTTGCAAAGCGGATACAGATATCTGGGAACTTGATTCTGTTAGCGGTTCCCCCATCGCTTTCCTAATGCAATTCTGCCCCTCAAAGGCACGCCTTTGTGATTTGGGCCCTGGATGCCCTGCCAGCCGCACCTGCCGTACATCCTATCTCGCAGTTTGTGCTGCAGGTCACACTGAACTCTGTGCAGTTCCCAGGAGGTGACAAGCTCTCTTTCGGCTATAGCTGCTGCTCTTTCTAGAGCATCGTCCTGCCTCCTCTGCCAGGCTAATCTGCTCATCGTCTAAATCTCAGCTTAGTGTCACTTCCTCCACCAAGGCTTGCCTGCTCTCTCTCACCCTGTTTTTTCCATCAGAGCATGTATGACACAGTAGATATGGAACTCGCTTATTTGCCATCTTCTCAGTCGACTGAGAACCCTTGGGGAGCTTTTCCTACCTACCTCTGTATTCCCAGAAAACCACCCAGGCTGAGGCATGGGGTAGGTGTTTCACAAATGAAGAATGAGCACTGACATGATAGAGGCCAAGTTTCCAGGAGCACATAGAGACGTTCATATACAATCTCATCCTGATGGGACTAATTAAATCCGTCTACACATCGAGCACCCTCTATGTTCTCTTCTCACCCTCTATGTTCTATGTTGTGAATAGAGCAGTGATCGGAGCAACTGGAATCCTGCTTCTGTGGAGCTGGCATTTTGGTTGAGGGACTTAGAGGAAGAAGTGTCACCAGCCTGTGAGCAATTTGTCTCCCCGTGCCCTCCCCTTGGCACATTTCCCCTCATCCTTCAGGTTCAGTTCCAGAGCCATGATATTCAGGGAACCTTTCATATCCACCCTGGGCAAAGTTACAACATTTCCCTGATTCTAAGATGTGTACTTTCCCACATTTTACTGCTGCTGTTGTTGGGTTTTTTTCATAGGGAATTTACAAGGTTGGTGTCTGAACTGGGATATATTCATTTCACGTGGCCAAGGTTCCTTTTTCTGCAAGCTGTTCTTAAGTCAGGAGGCGCCTCGCCATCTGGGCGTCTCTTGGTTAGGGAAATAGGGAGAACCTGGGGCTGTGCTTCCATGCGCCTTGTTCACACGCACACTGGATGAGTTACTCACCTCATTGTGTCTGCTCACATAGCTTTCTCCCTCACTGGACTATGAATTCCTCAAGGGCAACTATGTCTAATTTGACCACAATTTTTCTTCAGCTTCGAACCTGTGCCTGACGCCCAGTATGCACTCATCTCTCTTGGGGACTAAAGCGATGCATGATATCATGGAGGACAGCTCTCCTGCTCTCCACATAATCTGATGTGGTAACTTCTGTTTCCTTTCAAGTTCACCTCCAGAGCCACCTCTATAGTGGATAGCTGAGCACAGGCCCACCACACAGTAGCAGGTTGATTTGCTCGTGTTAATCCTGGGGCCTCAGATTCCTGACATAAAATGGAACTAAAAGTGCCCACCTTGTGCAGCTTAGGGGGACAATAAAGTGAGATACGCACTGTATCAGTTTCCATAAACTGCGTGGCTTAAAACAAAGGAAATGCATTCTCTTGCAGTTCTGGAAGCCAGAAGTCTGAAGTCAAGGTGTTGGCAGGGCCACGCTCCATCCGAAGCCTCAAGAGGAGGATCCTTTGTTGTCTCTTCCAGCTTCCTGTAGCCCTGGATGTTTCTTGGCTTGTGACAGCATGACTCCCATCTCTGCCTTATCTTCCCATGGCCATTTTCTCTCTCATAGGAACACCAGTTGCATTGGGGAAGGGGCCCGCTCTATTCCAGGTTGACCTCATTTTTAGCTTAACTAATTACATCTGCAATGACCCTGTTTCCAAATAAGGTTATTCTGAGTTACTGGAGGTTGGGGCTTCAATATATCTGTTTGGGAAACACGATTCAACCCATAACACATAGTATGTGCTAGGAAATAATCATTTATCTTTCCTCCCCCTTCCCTCCATCCCCAATCATGCCAGCTCAGCCCACTTGTCCCGCATCCCTCTTCTTGTCCGTGCCTCTCTGATGTGTATTGCTAGGTATCTTTGTGGGAAAGTATGCCCTCCTTTTCTAACTAGGCTGGAAGCTTTTTGAAGGTAAAAGGGCGAAAGATGTCCTTATAGCATCTAAAAGACAGCTTGATGGATCCTGAGATCTCAATATGTATTTATGATTGTTTAGCAACAAAGGAGCAGAAAGTATTGATCACTTTTTCTTCCACATGGTCCTTCTCTCTCAAATTCTTCCTCTGGGTCCCCAGAGGGGTGTTATCATTCTCATTTCAACTAGCTTCATCCTGTGTGAGCTGCCAGGAGAAAATGAGTTTAGAGCACTTGTATGCGGTCTGTCATCAGTCTCCATCTTGACAAGCCGCCATGATCCCTCACCTGGGTGGCCACAACGGTCCTGCTCTCTTTTAAATCCAGTCTTTGCACTGCGCTCAGAGGTCTTTCCAAAAGACAAATATAGCACCATTTTTGTGAAGACTGAGCTGAGTACCCCTCTTGTGTGTTTTTTTTAGGGCTAGAGACTGCATTTGCCTAGTACTATGCTTGGGCACAGTAATTGCAGGATAAATATTCGTGGAAAGTTGAATGGATGTTCTTGAAATGGGTTCTGGCATGGAGTAAAAAAAGCTAGGGTTCAACCTCTGGATCTTCCATGTGTTAGATTTTTGACCTTGGGAAAGGCACCTAATTTTTCTGAGCTTCATTTAGCTCATCTATAGAATGGGGATAATTAATGTAGATCGGTTTCAGGGTTGACTGAAACAATGCAGGCAAAGAACCTAGTGCCATTCCCCACACAGAGCAGGTGTTTGTGAAATATCAGTTCCCTTCCTTACCTCCCAGCCTGTGCCTTCCCTCTCGTGAGCTCCTCCCCATCTGTAACTGCTTCTTCCACATTATCTGTACTTCTTTTCTAACTCTGTCTTGTTTGTCCCATTCTCCCCAACTCTTCCTTTGATGGGGTTCCCACCATTCTCATTTTTTCATGATTAAAATAAAGCATCTCGGAAAACTAATTAATATTGCAGAGATGAAGGATGTAGTGTTGCCAGTCCCAGCTCTCCGCTGAGTGCAAACCACTCACAATGAAACCCGCCAGCTTGGCTATTTAGAAGAAAAAGGATTTATTTATCAACAAGAGGGAATACAACCGTTTCATAATGCAGCCACCAGCCTGCCCTTGATGGCACTGCCAACTTCAAACCCCAGGTGCCTGCAAAAAGGCCAACAGGAAAGCAGACTCCTGCTGAGGAGACTGACAGGGTAGGATCCCCTGGTCCAGGCTGTTCTTGTCCACTGTGCCATCTGGGGCTCCAAGGCTCTGTCTACCTGGCCATATCTTAACCCTCATCCCCTGATGGCCTCCCTGGTGGCATCCAGGGTTTGGTCACTACCAATAGAAAAGAACCCTGGAGCAGGAGCCAGAGAGTAGCTGGACTGGAAGACCCCAGAGATCATCCTGTACTATGACCCCATTTTATATATGGGGAAACTGAAGACTCAGAGGTGGGACATGAGTTATGAGTTGTTCAAGGCCACACAGCATGGACCACACCTGGGACCCTGAATAAGCAGATGTACTTTCCTCTAGGAAATTTCTTCATTGTTTCATTGCACATTGTTGCTAAATCCATCGGGGTCATTATTACATTGACCTGTGACCCTTTGCGTGTTCCAGCACGAGCATCCCAAAGGAGGGACTCTGTGGGTTTTATTCTCTGCCTCTGTGGAGCCTAGAACATTGCACATGGTAGGGCTTTGACATTTATTAAATTCATTGACTAATGTATGAATTCGATGACATCACAATTTCCTCTAATGTGGCTTGTGATGAAATGCGTTCAGTGGAGGAATTCCAGTCAGGCGGGCCTGGAGTCATGGATTTTGGAGATAATGTGCTGGGTTGAGCTTAAGCACTTTGGCTTTAGCAATTGTTTCATGATCCTGAGTGACTCGTGCTGCTGAGCCCAAGCTGGCCACCCAGGGTTCACATTGCAGCAGCCTCACTAACCGTGTAGCTGTGGGCCTCCTTTTCTCCATTTATCATCCTCGTCAGCCTAACAGGGCCGTTCTGAGGATCACCTTGGGTCGTATGCCCAGTGAGGAGGCAGTGCAGTACAGTGGTTAGATGCGCCTGCCTGGGCTGTGGCCTGCCTGGTGGGAAGTCTGTGAGTTGACCCTCTGATTCAATCAGGAAATGCCATACGGTGCAGGCAGTCACTGCCTGTAGTTGGCACATAGTAGATGTTGGCTAACGTCTGTTACCAAATGAGGCTAAATGACCTAACCAAGGTTGCAGGTTAGGAGGCAGCAGAGACAGAATTGATGGCAGTCCTCTTTCTCCATATGCAGTGGTTTCCATTCCGCTGTTCGTTTGACAACTGTTTGACAACTGAATGTCCTCAGTTTCCCCTCGCTGCAGCTCAGTCTCACCCCCCTCCCAGCAAACCCCAACCTTTTTACTTTCCGCCTCCCTTCTCTTTCCAAGAGCCATTAGTGCTTCGTTCTTCTTCCTCCTGTCATGTCTGCTCTGAGGGACAGCCCTGCTCTCAGATGCTTCAACTCTGACGTGTATTTTACATTAACAAGTGACCTCACAGGAAAGAGGTTTCCTTCGTCTTCTACAGGCCGAAAGCTCCAGAGATCCGCCACGATGGGGCACCTCAGCCTGCCCCATGGCAGGAGGTTTGCCTCCCTCCCCCAGATGACTGGGGGCCCCTCGGGTTCATCCTGTGGGGGGGAGACTGGATGTGCTTGCCTCTTTGAGACACCTCACCAGGTGATGAGCGGCAACTCTCAAAAATCTGCAGAAGGGCCAGTGACTGCACAGGATTCACCGGGATTGCTGTGGACCCGTAGGCCGGGGCTTGGAGACATCTAGGTAAAGGTAAATGCAAGTTAACAGTGTAAATAATCCCGGTTATCTGGTACTCCTTCTCCATAAAGCATTCATTCATGCATTCATCTAGTCAACATGTATTTAAAGGGCGTTAAGCGGTGTTCCAGGTCTTGCATCTGGGACGAGACTACAGTGTTGAGTGAGTCAGACCCATCCCTCCCTCCTGGAGTTTATAGTCTAGTCGGGCAGGAGCCAGGGAAGGGCTAGTGTGCAAGGGCAAGTCCCATAGGACTCTGTGGGGCTTGGGACAGGTCACTTGCCCAGTGCTTCCTGTCTGATGATGGAGGGCGGAGATAAGAGCTCTCAAGGACAAAGTCAAGGTGGCAAGTCCCAAACCACTTCAAGGAAGCAAGGGAGACAACAGGAGCCTAATTGCAGAGCCCAAGCAGAGTGGCTTGGGTGCGGGGCATGGGGGAAGGCGTGAGCTGGAAAATGAAGTGAAGGCGTGACGGATGGGATGAATGGCAGCATCTCCCCATCTGTGCGTGGAGTCAGCCTGGGGGACGCTCACAGCAGCAGTTTGTAAGAGAAAACCTCTCCCTGTTAACAGGAATACATAAATAAATTGTGATGTTCTCGAATAATAAGCTTTTTAGCAGAGAAAGGTAATAAAGCAGAGCTACACATATCATCATGGATGAATCACACAAACATAATGTTGAATGAAAACCAGCAAGCTGCAGAAAAATATCCTTATATTATGATACCGTTTATGTAAGTTTGAAAACATGCAGCCTGATTCTATATATTGTTCAGGGATAAATAAATATGTGGTGAAAATATAAACTCATTTGTGGGAACGATAAAGTCTAAATTCCAGATTATGATGACTTCTGGAGGACGGCGGGGAAAAGGGTGGTCATGAAGTGGTACACGGGGGGCGGGGGCTTCAGTGGTATTGGCAATGCCTTATTTCCTAATCTGAGTGGTAGGTGCATGGCTGCTCATTGTATTATTATTTATGCCTTTTTGATGTGTCTCAAATATTGCATATTAAAGTTCATTTAAAAAGCTGGAGTGAGGCAAATGGTATGGATTAGGAAAGGAAGCCTACATTCGGCCCTTACTACCTCTAGTCAGTTAGGCAGGCACTTGGGTGTCTTCCGCAAGCCTTGCTCAGAGGTGCAAGACAGGATGGCTGTCATAGGCCAACTGCTGGCCCAGTCATTTCCCTCTCTGCCCCACTCAGCCATTCCTTGGTGCAATGCAATGGCTTTGGAAGGGAATGCTAGAAGTGGACTTAAGTACTCCTGCGTACTCTTGACTACTCTTAAGTCCACTGACATTTTCCCCTACGGGGAAAAGCTGTCTTGTGGCCAAAGGAGCTGGAGCCCCATCACTACCCAGTGGTGCTGCCCTCCTACTCTTTCCACCCAGTGCATCTGGCCAGTGTTATCCTTGCCTCTAGTTGTCCACTGATGTCTCTGCCCCTCCCCATCCTTTTCCTGAGACCTTCTCCATTGTGTTGCTTCTGGTCTTGACACTGGCCCAGGGCCCAAAGATTTAACACCTTTGTTCACTGCATAGGGAATGATCTCATTTTGGGGATCCTGGTGCCTGAGACCCACTACCATTCCTGGAATATCCTGTCCACAGCTTCTCCCTGACTTACCCCTTTCTCCCCCCAGCATTGCCACAGCCACAGCATACCACTGAGCTGCTCCCAACCTCCTGCCCCATGGAAATAGGGAAGAAAAACCCCAAATATCCTCTCTTCGTTCAAACAAGACATACACTACTGGGGTCTCTACAGATGAGGAAACTGAGGCCTAGATAAATACCTAACTCAAGGTCAAAGAGCTAATAAGGGGCAGGGCTGGGGTTGTAGTCTATGTTCACCTGACCCCAAAGCCTGGACATTCTTTCGTTTACTTTTGCTGCTTCTTAGACGTTGATTGGAAAGCTCCCAATGGGTTTTAACTTTTTCCCCTTTGATTCAGTAAAGTCGTGAACTGGCTCCATGGAACATTCTGGAACCTGTTCTGTTATGCTTGTTCCCTCATTGGCTTCTCTTCAGGATGCTTTTCACCTGAGAAAGAGGGATGGTGGAGGAGTCTGAGCCCGTTGTCTCCCTTCCCTACAATGGTGTTTCTCAGAGCATGGTTCGCCCACTCTCAGGGACCCTCCCCCTCCCTAATTCCCGGCTGCATAGTGGGAGATGCCAGACCACCCCTAACTGCTGCTACTCCAGTCTGCAGGCCCAGCCCCAACCCTGGGGACTTGCCTCCTACAGGCGCCAGCCCTGGTCCTCACCTGCAGGGACTCAGGGGAATTGCCTGAAGCCATTTAGGTTTGACCCACTCAGGCCCTCTCTATTTACATAAGCCGCTCCTCCCAGACGTGGGCTATCAAGTCTTCATAAGGTCTCTAAGGAGTTACAGACTACTGAGCTATGTGAAAAGCCAAACTCAGGCACAAAGAGGTTAAGACTCTATGTCAGGTCTGCTTTGGGATTGGCAGTTTGAGCAAGGAAGTCCTAGATGATTGATATGAGGAGGTCTTGGTCTTTGGGCATGAGAGTTGGTATCCCACTGTAGAGCATTCTTGGGTAGAGTGTCTTAGGGTTGAGGGGCCTGCAGTCGTCTTTGGGTCTGTCCTTAGTGGGGAGAACTGGGGACCCAGTTGGGAAGTACTGGGCAGGGGATGTAGCGGCTCAAGCTCCTGGCTCCCAGTGCAGTGTTTACATGTCACCCAACTGCTGTTTCTTCTTGAAGAGAATATAGCCAATATCCTTCCCCTTGACCTAGAGGGATGGGAGGCAGCCAGCACCTCCCAGCTTGTCTGAAGACTTTCTCCTGGAGCCAGAAATGGGCACGGATTGGGAATAAGCAGCAGGAGAGGCTGGAGATGGGTGGCCAAGCCCCTCCACCCGTTTGGAGAGCCCACGCTCTCTCAGGCTGAGAACCCTGTGGTGCAGCCAGAATGAGAGTGTGTATATGGGGAGCAAGACATCACTCAGGGTCTGTAGGAGGTTGCCAGAATTTGGGGAGTGTCTTAGCCTGCCTTCAGTACTCATTCCCCCTCATGGTTTGAGTCACCCTATAAAGAAACAGTCTCCTCCAAGGAGTGAGCTGGACCGAGCTGTGAAAGGAGGTTTTCCTGATGGAGTGAATGCTGAATACTTGGCTGCGACTCTACCCTCTTAAGGATCTCCTCTCCCCCATAGCACACTGGTATGGTTGTCAGAAGCCTGATTCTGATTCCGCTGTCCTTCCTGTTACACCCTCTAGCCTCTCACCCATCAGAACACCAGGGCTGCGGCGGACTCACTGAATGACCTCGGACAAGTCACTTCACCTGGAAATAGAATGGGCACTGTGCTTCTCAGCTGGCTCTCTCCTCCTCGGAGGCATTTGGAAATGTGCAGGGACGTGTTTGGTTGTGACTGGGGTTTATTTCCAGGGGAGAAGGGCAAGGATGCCAAGTCTCCTTGCCATGCACGGGAGTCCCACACAAGGAGGGATTGTCTCCCGTACAATGCCAGTAGTGTCCTCAGTGAGAAACATGTTAGACTCTGGCGACCCATCCAGCTATGATCTTGTCTGTCAAGTGTAGCCCTGTGAAGCTGGCCATCAGACTGTGACATGATATATATGCCAATCACATGACATAGCTTTGGTTGGAGGCCTGAGTTGTGTGGTTAGTGAGTTCGGGATGTTGTCCTGGGGGAGCCAGGACAGCTGGGAATGGGCTGACCTGGGAGCTGCCACAACTTCTGGACTCTAAAACCAGAGCATTAGAGAGTGAGCTGGACAGATCCGCCTGGAGCTGTGAGGTAAAGGCAGGCGGAAGCCGCAGGAAAGCTGAGAAAGGGGAGAGCAGGTCAGAAGAGCTGTAAGATCAGAGTGCAGCTGAGGGGGTGAAACAAGTCATTGGAAAGAGCGATTTGCTGTGATCTGCTCTGCAGCACATGGGGGCCAGGGGCCTGGCGCCCAGCGGGGGGGCCCAGGGAGGCATATTTTAAGGTGTAGAATCAAGACTGCATCTGCCCCTTTTAAATTCTGTTCCTTCTTCTAATAAATCAAGTGGAGCTGGGGTGGAGGGCCTTCTCTGTCTGAAAAGAGCCTTTGGCTCATCAATTTCCATAGCAAAGGCAGGCGGTTTAAGGAAATCAAATAATTACTGATCCTTGAGAGGCCCAGGGCACCTTTTAACGTCTGTGCACACCTGGCTGTCACCTTGGTCTTTACAAAGCTCTTGGAACTGAGTTGGGGAGCTACCAACAAGGCATTGCAGTATTGCTCACTATTTCGCATATTCATACATGTCCTAGGGTACCCTCCCTGAGGGCAGGCATGGCGTCTGCCCTTGTTGTCATGCATTCAGCACCTAGGACAGTGCCTCACAGAGCACTGGCACTTCCTGGTTACTGGTTGCATAAGTGAATGAGTGTCTGCATAGGATGAGTAAGGACTGTGGGGAGAAAGAGAAGCATATCCCCTTATGCTCCTGCTTTAAAACCATTCTTTCTGTTGTGGGAGACATGGTAGAGGAAGGAGCACAGGTTTGGGGTCAAGCTGTCTAGTATTGTAAGGCCAGTTCAACACTTTATCTCTGTGATCCAGGCCGATTACTTAACTTTTCTAAGCCTCATCTGAAAGGTGGTCATAGTGATGATGGGGAGAAGGACTTACTGAACTAATGCAGGAAGCGCTCAGCACAGGGCCCTGTATACAGCAAGTGCTCGTAAGAGGAAGCTGTTGAGGACAGGGTCAGTATGTTGCCATGGTGTGTTCCTGCATGGGGCGGGTGGCTGCGCTGGATCAGGGATGCCCCAGCGTTTGTTCAGGAGCTGGCTGTGACAGCATTTTCACCAGTTCAAGGCAAAAGGAGGAAAAAATGGACAAGGTGGTAGGCCTTTCATGAAGCTGAGTTTATTCCATTTAAGGGACAATCCTTTATGTGAGATTTTCTTCCTTATTACCTTGTTTTGGTGTAAAAATGTCATTGTTTTGTGATATGATTATAAGATTTGAAGGCAGATTTAAAAAAAAATACCTGGCAAAATAAAAGTTGGTGGCCTGTGCTGATCCTCTATTTAAAAAAAAACTTTCGGGGGCCGGTCTGGTGACGCAGCAGTTAAATTCACACGTTCCACTTTGGCAGCCCAGGGTTCGCTTGTTCAGATCCCGGGTATGGACCTATGCACCTCTTGTCAAGCCATGCTGTGGCAGGCATCCCACATATAAAGTAGAGGAAGATGGGCACGGATGTTAGCTCAGGGCCAGTCTTCCTCAGCAAAAAGAGGAGGATTGGCAGCAGATGTTAGCTCAGAACCAATCTTCCTCAAAAAAAAAAATTTAAAGAAAATTTCTGTATGTGAAATCTCAGTGCCTAGAGACCACCAACCTCACTGATTCTGGTTCTGTCCTCCTCTCCTGGAGGTGGAGTGGAGGGAGGGTGCGAGGGAGGGGCAGAGGAGACAGAGGCCTCTGTGGGCCTGGCCCTGAGAAGGCTCCCTAAGGCATCAGGAAGGACTGGAACATGGCCTTTAAAGATGGTAGGATTTGCATTGGCAGATAGAAGTGTGTGGGAATTCTAGGTTGAGAGTACAGCTTGAGCAAAGGCCCAGGGGCAGACATGAGCCAGGTGTGATGAGAGGTTGAAATGGAGACTTTGGGTCATGGAGAAACAAATGAGGTCCAGAAAGCCACTGAGGTTTCTTAAGAAGGGGCATGCAGGAGCCGGCCCGGTGGTGCAGTGGTTAGGTGCACACGTTTCGCTTCTCAGAGGCCTGGGGTTCGCAGGTTCAGATCCCGGGTGCAGACATGGCACCGCTTGGCACGCCATGCTGTGGTAGGCGTCCCACATATAAAGTAGAGGAAGATGGGCACGGATGTTAGCTCAGGGACAGGCTTCCTCAGCAAAAAAGAGGAGGACTGGCAGTAGTTAGCTCAGGGCTAATCTTCCTCAAAAAAAAAGAAAAAAGAAGGGGCATGCCATTCTGAAAGTCGGACTAAGGAGGGAAGATCAGTAATTTATTTAGCTCTTATAATTATTTCTAGTACTCGCTACTACCCTGAAACTGTTCTCCCTAATTGTATAGAAGAATATGGAGGCTTATTGAGGTAAAATGAGGCATCAAGGATCACATAAGTAGTCAGTGGGGGAGCCAAGAATGTAGCAGGGGTGTTCAGATCCAAGTTTTGGGAACTAGGAGTCAAATTTAGGTGGAAATAATGAGAGCAGATCCTGACGAGTGAAGCCCTGGGGCTTGAGGGCTGAGAGTAGGAACTCAAGTGGGCATCAAGCCTGCTGTCCCTCCCTGTGGGAAGGAAGCTGATGCTGTGGGTCATGGATGCCATCCACAGCACTGTCCAAAGATCCTTCTGTGGTAGAGAGATAATGTCTTGTTTATGCCTCTTCTGTCCTTTCTGGGGAATGGATACATACAATGGCCAGCACAGTGCCTGAGTAAATACCTAATACCTAATAGATCCCATCTTCCTACTGTGATAGCTGGATCTTGGTTCTCAAACTTTATTGTGTGTCAATAAATATCTCCCACCCCTAGGTCTCAGGTGCTTCAAAGAAAACTAGATTTTTTTTTAAGTGGTAGGTATTTTTTTTTTCTTTGCAGGGGAAGATTCGCCCTAAGCTGATATCTGTCACCAATCCTCCTCCCCACCCCCCAAAGCCCCAGTACATCGTTGTGTATAGTTGTAAGTTCTTCCAGTTCTTCTATGTGAGCTTCCTCCACAGCATGGCTCCTGACAGACGAGGGTGCGGTTGTGCACCCGGAAACTGAACCAGGGCTACTGAAGCACAGTGAGCTGATCTTTAACTGCTAGGCCATCAGGGCTGCCTCAAAAAACTAGATTTTTAACAAGAACTTGAGGGGGCTGCAGTGCAATTGGTCCCTGGACCACACTTTGAGAAGCTTTGGTCCAGAAGGTATGCATCTCCTCCTGGGTTCCAGGCCAGCAACTCAGGTAGATGCCACCAGAGAATGCTGGTCAAAGGCAGCCCTGGGTACAGGAAATTGAGACAATATTCTTGGGCCCTTTTAGAAGGGGGGTGGGGCTTCATTTTGGGGATGGGAGAATCTCCAATGAGCGGGGCCTGAAGAGAATGTGGTTCTTCCAGTTGATTCTGAATAAAGACGTATAAAAGCTGTCAGCCAGTCCCAGCGCATCACTGCCATCACCTGAATTAAACTGCTGTGTGGCTGAATGAGTCCTGGCCAGGCCACAGATGGCCTGCCTTGTTGCTGATGCATTCGATGATGCTGCGCAGGACTCTCCCCTTGGCTACAGTTCGGTTCCTGTATCTGAAAGTGAAGGGGTTGGAGTAGATGGACCCCAAGGTGCCCAGGTTCCCTGAGGCATTTGTTAACCCTCTCTCTCTCCTCTGCCCACATGAAGGAGGACCCTCCCAGGACTACTTCAGAGGGAGCTGCCTGTCCCTTCCCTGCACGTGTACCTCTCTGGCCAATGTCCTTTTGTGGGCCTAGCGTGGGGCCTCACTTTCACAGAGGAGGAGATTAAAGTGATTTGGCCAAGGTCGTCCAGTTGGAAAGGGAGAGAAACTGAGCACTGCGTGGTCTCTGGAGCCAGCTTCCCAGCGCTGACTTTGCTCCCCTTGCTCATCCATTGGGGCTGTTGGTGAGGATGCTTTTGGGGTGCTTTGGCTGTAATGCCAGGAAAGCTGGGCTGCTGTTGCCTATGACTGAGGAATCATGGAGCACACGGCCAGCACATGGCATAACTCTGGGGGCACAATTGACATTGTAGTCTATGTGAATGGCACCCCCTGGAGCTGTGTGGTGAACAGCCTGAGTGGTCACATGTGGTGTTCCTGGCAGTCAATGTACACTTGGTGGTACTTCTCTGTCCTTTTAAGTGGCTGTTAATGGTCCCTTTTAGGAACTATCTTTGCGTTTTATAGAAAGCTGGGTGGTTAGCTATTGAATTTAGCAAAGTCTAGGGCTGGAAATCTCTCCCATGGGTAGACACAGACAGTATTTGTGGAGTCCATTTTAGCTGAGTTGCAAAAGCTATCAGCTGGGGAGTCCATGACTGTGCCTTTGGCTAGGGAGAAGCCTTCCCTATCTTGCCCTAAATGGAAGAAGTTAGAGATCTCCTTGGAGATTCTGGTACAGGGGAACATGCTTTCCAGTTCTGTATGGAGCCAGAGATCAGGGCCTTTCAGACATCAGCCTCCCCCATCCCTCCCCCAAGTGGATGACAGCCTTCCTGCTGCCCAGGTCCGGATGCAGTCTGACAAGCGGAAGAGCAGAGGTGAAAAGTGACCTCATGTTCATCCACACCTAGCCTGCCTTGCACAACCCGAGAGCATCTCCTTAAATTCTGTGTCTTAGGGGCCTCATTTGCCTCCCTCTAGTCCCCGCCTGTGATATTTAAACCACTTACTTAGGCATCAGCTCTGTGGTAGATATGGGGGTACAAAAATCAATAAAACACGGCCCTACCCAGAAGGACTTGACAGAGAGTTGGTGAGACCAACAGGAATCCCAGTGATTCTGATTGGCTGTGATGTTGCTTCAGTGGGGACATGGGAGGCCCAATGGGGCAAAAGGGTGGGGCTCCTGGTTGACCTGGGGAGACTGGAGAGCCTTCCCTGAGCAGAGGTGGTCTGGGAGTTGAGACTTAAAAGATGAAGAGGAGTGTGAAGTGGGGGAGCGTAGTGAGGAAGGGCATTCCAGGCAGTGGGAACAGCATGGACAAAGACCCAGAGGCCAGAGAGGGCTGAGGATTTGGGAAACCACACATTACTTAGTATGACTGAGATGAAAATGACATGGGCTGGGTGATGGGGGAGGGAGTGTGAAGTGACCAGAGAGCCAAAGCGTGATGGAGCCTGTATTCCATGCAAAGTGAGAAGAATTTCTATCCTGAGAACCGTGGGGACCTGCTGAAGAATTTTGAGCAGGAAAGTGACATGATCAGAATTGCATTTGAGAATTATCGCACTGGTGGAAACCTGGAGAAGCGGCTGAAGCGAGGTGAGAACCAGGACTGAATGAGCAGTTAGGAAGTGGTTGCATGAGTTCAGGTGAGGGGTGCTGAGAGCCCCGGGGTGGAAAGGAGCCTGTGGGCTGTCCTAACTCCCGTCCCTCAGCCTTGGTCAGGGAATTTGCCTCTCCTCCTCCCCATGTCTGGGCAGGCAGCCAGAGAAGCCACCATTTTGGGGGTGAGAGTGAGCTTCTCCCAGAGTCCAGGGGTGAGAACTGGTGGGACTCTTCCTGCTCTGTGGCCTGGCACCTCCTGCAGAACCAGGGGCTCCGTGGGCCTGGAACAGAGAACTCTCTTCAAGCCCAGACTGAAGTGGAGGAGGGCCTCCTTGCCCATGGGAGGAGGAGCCCCGAGGCTGCCCCTGGACATCTTCCTGCCAGCACAAGCCCCTCCACTTACAGGTGAGAGGCACCACAAGTGCTGGGGGCTGCTCCCCTCTCCCCTGGTTCCAGAGCCCCTTCCCCACGTTTCTATGGCAATCCCTCCTCATTGCTTTCCTCATTCCTGCTTCTCAGATCGCCTCCTAGCACCTCCAGGGGTGCTAGGGAAGGCAGCTAATTACCTTGCTATAAATACCAGCCAGGATGAGCTCCTAGGCCCCAGACCTGGCTTCTCTTTCTCAGTGCCTCGGTGGTGGGTTGGGCAGTAGTGGGTGGGTGGCATCTAACAGCAATCCGCCTGCATATTTCTTCACCCCATCGTGGGCTTGGCTGTGCTCACCTTCCCCTGATGAACTACATGGGGGAGTGGGAAGAAGTAAACAGCAGCATCGCAGACATCTTCTAAGTGCCAGGCACAGTGCTAGGCTCCAGGAATCGGGGGATGAATGAGAGCCTGGCTCTGCTTTCACGGAACTCTCTGTCTAGAGAGGAAGATAGGTCTGTGATGAATAGTTGTGATGGGACGTGTGCCACTCGGGGAATAGGCGGAGCCACAGGTCTGCCTGCAGTAGGAACGGAGGGCTTCACAGAGTAAGTGGCCTCTGTAGCTGAACCCTGAAAGAGTCAACAAGGTGAAGAAGGCTCGGAGGACACTCTAGACAGAAAGCACGGGGCAGCAGAAGCAGAGAGGTGAATGTGTCGTCAGGGTGTAGAGCTGGCCCTCTATGACTGCAGCTGGGGATTTCCTGGAGAAAGGAGGGATTTGGGTCCCAAGGTGCAGCTGGGACCTGGCTCTGAGAGTCCTTGAGTGCAGTGTCCTGGGGTCGCTGGGAGCCACAGAAGGCTTTTCAGCAGCCATGTGGCCTGATCGGTTGCATGCTTAGATCACTCCAGAGGCTGGCCGCCCCCACTCTGGTCACTTAGCTTCATTATCTCAGAAAGGCTTCTTCAGGGGCTGGCGCTCAAAAGGAGGTGATGGCAGCGGGCAAGGAATTACAATGAGGACACAATTAACATCTCACAAACAGAACAGCAATGCAAACACCTCCTGGAAGAGTGGAATTATGCACAAGGGGGAGGGAGAAAAAAACATCCTTCCCCTAATAGCTCTCCGACTTTCATTAGTTCTGACAGTGAAGGCTGCATCGCTGTGTGTTCCATGGCAACCGTTTCCAGGAAGAGCAGCGCCGGGAGGAGCGCGGGTTCTGAGGACCTTCAATCAGTCGGAAAGCTTAGCCAGACAAAACGTCTCGTCGCCCGCCTTCACAGCCTCCGTGGGCGCCTGAGGGAAAGGGTGTGACGTGGGCCAGCATTCCCCATGGTTATGGTGGTGACGAGCGCAGGGAGCGAGAGCAAAAGCCACCTCCTGGGGCTGGATCACAGGAGAGGTGCCCAGGACCGCTGCAGGCTGTGGCTCCAGGAGGGGAATGAGGCAAGGAAAGCAAAGCTACATGCAGTGGATTTGTCCTCGGCTTCTTCCCTGTCCCCTAAGGAACTCTCAGCTCCTTCTCCAGCCTGCATGCCTTAGATAGCACTGATGGAGGACAAGAGGGAGGCTCTGGAGCCAGGTTGCCTGGATCTGAGTCCCAGGCGGTCCCTTACTAGCTGGGTGATCTTGGGCAGCTTACGTCACGTCTCTGGGGTTCAGCTCCTTATGTATCCCAGCGTCCTCAGGAAGATAAATGAGTGTCCGTGAAAAATGCCTAGCTCCAGAGCTGGCTCACAGTAGGTGCTGACCTGTGCCCTCGTCCTACTCCTATTTAGGCTACAGCGAGGTGCTGTGGGAGATGCAAGCAGCCCATGCTCTAGATCCCAGCCAGGCTGCCTGCAGTAGTGCCCTCTGCTCTCTACTCCTTCCTCCCCTCCCTTCCTTTCCTGGCCTGCCTCCTGTGCCCTCCCGCTCTTCCTCTCTCACGCTCTGACTGTAGTCTACGGATGGTGGAGATGTGGGAAGAAAGCACATGGCTTTGCTCTTGGCCTCAGGGAGTCGCAGGATGTGCTGGTTTGGGCCCTTGGGGCTCTGGCCCTGCTCCAGACAAAGTGGGGGATGGGGGCAGTGGAAGTCCAAACAGGGGAAGACAATGCAAATGCAGAGAGCCCTTGACCACAATGAATGCCTCCCAAGGGCCCGCCCTGTCCCTGAACACCGCTCTAGGAATGCGGCATGTCACTGAACAGAACGGACACAGCTCTCTGCTCCCAAGGGGCTTCCCCACTCCCAAGGAGACTGGCCGTAAGCAATATATGCATCGAAAGCAGAAATGATGTTAGAAAGTGATAAATCAGGACTTGGAAAAAACCCAGTGGGGCAGGGGAGGGACTGAAAGGGTTAGTGTGTGAGCTGGGTTGTGATTTTAAATCGGGGGCGCATCAGCCCTCATTGAGGGGGCCGCATTTGAGCTGAGGCTTGAAGTGGGTAAGGACGAGGGGAGGAAGAGTGGACCGGCAAGGGAAGAGCTGGTGCAAAGGCTCTGAGGAGGGTGCGTGACTGGCACGTTGGAGGAACGGCAGGAAGGCCAGTGTGGCTGAGAGAGTGAGGGGAGAGTCACAGGAGATGTCCCACGGTAATGGGGGCTAGCAGGGTGGGCTGCAGCGGCCTCTTCTCTATGTGGTGCTGTAGGTACTGCCAGGAGTCGGGAGGGGCTCATGGTGGTCAGCTCTCTGCTCTCTCCCCCTCCCTCGCGCCAATCAACCAGAACAACTGTATTTTTTAACTGTTCTGTGTATTGGGGTTCAGAGTAAGATATTATTTAAATAATGGCTTTGCAACTTAAAAGATGTTTGAAATCCACTGATTAAGCCTTATACCAATGGGGAAACGGGGCCTCAGAAAAGACTAGTGACTTGCCCAAGGCCACACAGCCAATTGAGTGGAAGTTATGGAACTGAAACCTAGGCATCTGGAGAGGGTGCTTGGTCTATGTCAGAGCCATGGGAGGTCTTGGGCGCTGGCCGGGGCCTGAGACACACACAGTCCACACGGGGTCACAACATCTGGGTCCCCATGGACTCCTCCACTCCAGCTCACTTGGGCCTAGGCAGCTTTGTCCAGGCTGTTTCCTTCTCCTCTCGCACATGCACGGGGTCCTTCCCACTTCAGCTTCCACCTCCTTTATAAAGCCACTCCCTGCTTCCTTGAGATAGCAGTGCATCCTTTTGTGAAGTTTTATCGCAGTCTGAGCTATAGTAGCTCTAAAACAAGTCACACTGTCTCCCCAGGCCAGTGTTTCCGTAAATGCTGAGGCAAGTTGCCTACTTATAGCGTTTGGGCTAGAATGGAGTTGCTTAATATTGTACCTTAGGATATGGGCTGGCCCAGGAGAGGCAGCCAATGAGTGCTTATTAAGTGAATAAATCATGACGGCCTTTGGAGAAGTACTTTTCCATGGGCTTCCTGACCCTGTCCATAGAGAGAAGACACAAGAGCATAGCGGTCAACAGCATGGACTTTGGAATAAAGAGGACCCAGGTTCAAATCAAATTTCTTAACATCCCAGAGCCTCAGTGTCTGCATCTTTTAAATGGCAATAATAACTACATCTTAGGATTATTAGAAGGATTAAAGTACATATAATGCTCCCGAGCAGGTGCCTGGCCCCTTGGGATGGAGCCTCATGGGGGTAGTGGGATCCCAGGCCGTGATTCTCACCCTTGAGTGTGTTTCACAATCACCTGGAGGCCTTGTGAAGACACAGACAACTGGTTCCCGCCCACTAGAGTTTCTGTGTTAGTTGGTCTTGGGTGGGGCCTGTGACTTTGCATTTCTGACAAGCTCCCAGGGGCTGTGTGCTACTTGTTGGGAGATCCCTCTTGAGAGCCAGTGTCTTAGACCCAGATGAGAGCCATGGGGAGAGAAGGAACTGAAGACCAGGAATGGGCTCCATGTGCCGGCAGTCCAGGTGGAGAGAGGGGACCCAGAAGGAGGCCTATTCTCCAGGTCGGGCAGCCAGCTGACGTCACACACCTGGGTGGCCGGCTGCTCACCCTCGAACCCCACCACCTGCACTGAGATTCACACTCCAGTGATGAAGCAGCCAACAAAGAACTCCTTCCTCTTCTTCTGTCCCACTCTCATCTCTTCCAACTGGATAACTTCTGGCCTCTGGATATACTGACATGGAGTGAGGTATAAGATGCTAAAGGAGGTAGGCAAGCAAACAGAAAACCAGAGATGAGCCAGAATCAGTGTTTCTAGGTTTGGAACCCTTCCCACAACTTCTTAGAAATAGCTGTGGTCCTGGGAGCATTATGGATCCACAATACTTTAAAATGGCCCCATGAAAATGAATGGATTTTCTATCTGCTACACGATACAATCCATAGACTTCAGCCTGGTGTTCAGGCCCTAAATGACTTGGGCCCAAGCTAGACCAGCCAACCATTAAATATCTGACTTTCCCTACTCCTTGTACTTTCTTCCTGTGTTTTTGCTCTCACAGCTCCTTCCCGCTGAATCATCGTCCCCTGTGATGAGGCCCTAACAAAATCTCTCTCTATTTTTGGTGTTCTAAATCAGGGGTTGGCAAACTACAGCCTGTGGGCCTAATGGAGCCCACTGTGTGTTTTTGTCAATAAAGTTTTATTGGAACATAGATGCACTCATTCATTTCTGTCTCATTTATGGCTGATTTTGCGATGCAATGACATAGCTGAGTAGTTGCAACAGAGACCATCTGTTCTGCAAAGTCTAAAATATTTGCTATCTGGCTCTTTATGGAAAAAGTTTGTTGACCTCTGTTCCAAATGCAATGTCATTTTTCAATGAAACCTTCCTGGATCCCACCAAGTTATGTTCATCTCACTTTCCCCTGACACCTCTGAGTTCTTCACTCTGTGATTATATTACTTGTCGTAATGGTTTTCCATGTATATTTTTTCTCATTGGATCTGTATATCTACAAGGCTGTCTCTTTGAGATCACGGTTTGGTGTCAGGGCCCATAAAGGTTATATTAAAAGACATTCCTCAAAGTCATTCATGAAGCCCCCAAAATGAGAAGCAACTTAGATATTTGAGTAGAAAAAGGGTCAAACTATGATATAGCCATATGATGTACTGCTATGTAGCAAATACAGTCAGTGTTTCAAGGATATATAATGAGCAGAGAGAAATTCTCCATCACGTAAAATAAAGTTTTTAGAAAAGATTCTAACAGTATATAATACAATGCTACTTTGTAAGTAAGTAAATAAATAAATATGCAGATGAATTAGTTAAAAGACGAGAAGAAAATATTCGAAAATTTTTATTGCTCTCTGGGTAGAGGGTTATGAGTGGCTTTCATTTTGGTATTTTATTAATTCATCTATTTTTCAGAATAAGGGTATTTTGCTTTTAGGACCGGGTAAAAAGTGCAAGTTATTAAAACGCTAGTAGCTGGCTCTGTCCTGACTCACCTCTTTCTAACACCATGGCCTTAAGAACTCACCTGGCCTCAGTTTCCTTATCTGTAAAATAGGGGGAAATACGGCCTTCTTCACAGAGTTTTTTCATTGACTTTTAGAAACAACCCAGCGATCTCCAAAATGCCCTTCTCCCCAGCAGGCTGCTGCTCTGGCTGGGCCTCGTGGTGAGATGGGGGGTGTCGGGGCTCCCACGAGGCCGAGTTGGCGCCCTGAGATGGAAGTGGAACAGTGGTGGAGCAGAATGGTACTGAGGCTGTCGAAAAGTTCAGGAGCAGCACACGCTTTCACAGCCCAGCACCAGGATGGCTGTCGCGAAGGGGGCCTCGCCCCTGGAGCCCCCAGCTTCATTTTGGCCCAATGCACAGCGGCTCCCTGTGTTTCATTTTCACCCTGAACTAGCTGTTCCAGCCTGAGTGGCCTGGCGCCTGCCCTTCCACACCTCCCACCCTGACCCATTTTCTCACCGCCTCTTGTCAGTCTGTGCCTGCCATTTTCTTTTTTCCTTAAAAGTCACACCTTCATACTTCCACTGGGGTTTATTTTTTTATTTTTTCTTATCCAGCATCTTTCTGCTCCTTCCTCTCTCCCTGCCTTGCTAACAATGTCTTTTCTTGAGACTGTAAGTGATGACTTTCTACTCCTTTCTCCCTTCCCTTCTTCCTCCTCTTCTTTTATAGGCATCCTCATTGTTATTTTTTATTCCTCATTATCAAGGTAGATTGGGGGAGGCAAGAGTAGATGAGGGAGATCCGTGAAGAGGCTGATACATTGGTCTTAGGAGGTGGCAGTGCAGATGGAGAGAAGTGGGTGGGTTGGGATAGAAAGAGATAGAATCCACAGGAATTATATGTGGGAAGATGAGACCCCGAAAGGGGCTGTGACATGCCCCAAGGTCATGCATTGACCAAGTGGCAGATCAGGGAATCTGGGTCTACATTCTTACAGTTCCTGGGTCTATCCCAATACCTGGATGTATCACTTATCCATTATACCCCTTCTCAGCCCGCTTCCCTATCCTGTGTTCTCCGGAGATATGTAGACCTTGGCCGAATCCCAGGCTGCCACTCAGGGTGGTGCAGTTAACAATTTGTGCACACCTGAGCCACCAAGAGGGTACCTCCTGACTTCTGGACTTCCAAGAAGTGTCACACCTGTCTCTGGCTTCAGAACTTGGAGTCCTGGGGACTCTGTTGAAGACTGGGCCATAAAATCAGAGGGGTAGGTTTTGGACTGGGAGCAATGGGGATAAACGTCACTGATTAAGTCAATCTGTGAGCAGCTCTATAGGAGTGCAACTCAGACTCTGGTTCTGTGGGGCTGTCCCTAAGCTTCTCAGGAAGTCATGGACCCCAGCCCCAGAAACTTCAAGCAAGGAGGGCCTCATGGATTATGCAGTGAACTAGCACAAGAGGAGACCGGCATTTACTGAACATAAACTAAATTGGTTTGAGAGCTGCTTGTGAGTCCATGATGGCCAGGGGTGTTGGTCTCCTGACCGGCCTTCCTCTGTGGTGTGGTAGAGGGTGTCGCTCCCAGGGGCCAGTATCCCAGGCCTGATATCTCAATGCCACACAAGACTCTGGATCTGGGGGCCTATGGAGTCGAGAGTCTTGCTTTCTTGGTAGAAACTTGGCAGCTCCTCCTTGATTTGGCTACAGGGATGGGGAGTCCCAGCTCTGACTTCTGACTTAACTTCTCTGCCTGGACCATGTGGGTTAACCTCCTCTGGCTTTCTAGAAGGTACCATGAGGATACACTACCCATGGCTCAAGAGGGAGAGAGAATCACATACCTGAATGGATGGAGGTTTGAAAGGTCTCAAGCAGAACCTACCTTGAATCTCTTCCCACAACCTCATAATCTCCTCTCTAGGGAAGCTCCCATCTTCTGCTTGCTTGGGTACCCATTAGGCGTGAACAAAACCTGCTAGTGGCTATAAGATCATGTCTCAAGGGGTCATTGCCTTTTCCCTGTGGTCAGTTTGAAGACCACATTTGTTTGCCCGTCACCTTGGCTTAGAAGGGGATTGTGAACAGTCACTGAGGAATTTTTGCCAACCAAAGGTGGAAATTGCTTTGCAAACTATCTGAGTCATCAAACTTATTATTCAAAGACTGTGTCCAAGGTACATAGGTATCATAGCAGATATCTTTTTCTATAGCTCAGCCAGTACATCCTGCTCAGTCAGTACACCCACTGTGGACCAAGCGTGTACTTAACTGGCACAAATCCTCTTAGTTAAATCGTGTTATTGCCACTGAAAAAATTTGGAGGTTGAGACCCAGAGAGACTCCAGCATTTTGCTGCGATCAAACAGATGGTTGATAGTCGTGTTGGGCTTCAAGCCTAAAATCATTCTTACTTCAAAGACCTTGCTTTTTCTAGTTCTGAAGCTTCCCTCTGTCCTTATATCATTCTGCAAAATGGTTACCCAGCTTCTACTTGAAGACCTACTATGTTGGGAAGCTCACTACCTCCCCAGGTGGCCTGTGAATGACTGTCTCAGATGAACGTTTTGATTAGGCCTATTAAGAAGTGGCTAGTCTTCTCTCTTCCTCCTTCCTGCCCTCCCTTCTCTTCTCACTTGACTTCCAACACTTCTTCCCAGCCATGGATGGAGGGTCTCCTTGGCTCTACTCAGGAAGGAGTCAGCTCAGTGCCCCAGCATCCTCAAGCTTGAACAAGGCAGGAGCATCCTCTAAGAAGGAGCCCTAGGCCAGGGGCCACTTTCTCGTTCCCTGAACTAACCCAGTCAGTGATATGTCCTGATAATTTATTTCTTGAAAAGAGCGTAGATTTTAGCATTTGCCAATTTCTGTGTGTAAATATTTCCATCCTGGCTGATTTCAAGCTACCAAGGTGACATCACTGAAAGCAGAGTTGGGGAGAGATGAGCGTAATCTGCTCCCCAAGCCAGTAGGAACCAGCTTCGGTCCATCTCAGTTTCTCTTTCGTGTGGCTTTGGCTGCTACAGTTGGAGCTCAGCTAATGGATTTGTCGTTCAGTGTTTTCGTTTCTTCCCCCCTTAAAACATTTCGCCTGCTGGCTAAAAGCCTCTGACAGTCATAACCTTCTTCCTGCCAAGCTGGGCCCCAGTTGGACTTTCCAGGTCTGTGTTGTGGAGGACTACCACCTGCTGCCCTGAGGATCCACCAGACGGAGAGCCAACCCACGTGTTTCCAACACCATGCCAGGCCCGGGGGTGCGGGCACATAAAACAGAAAGCACAGCCCTTACCCTTGAAGAGCTAAGGGCCCATGGTCAAGAGATAATGAACATTCTCCTGCAGAAACACCATGAGAATAATTCCAGAGCCCAGATGGAGGGCTCAAGACTGAGTCAGAGAGTTTCAAGGGCCTTTCAAAACCATTTGGTTCACCCCTCATTCTACAGGAAAAAGCTAAGGCCCAGAGAGGGTTAGTGGCTTGCTTAAGGTCACAGAGCTATTTAGTGGCAGAGCTGGAATTGGAATCCAATCCATCTTTCTGGACATCTAGCAGCCAGTTCTCTTGCTGCAGAGTAGGCTATTGGAAGCTTCTGTAGGGTCTCAAACCAGGGAGAGATGAGAGTCTCTCTTCCAGCTCATCCTGGTTTCCCTGGGATTTTCCTGGTGTCAGCATTGAAAGTCCTTTCTGCATCTGGGGAAACCCTCAGTCCAGACAAACTCAGACAGTTGGTCCCTTGTCCCCTCCCTCTCTTTCTTCCCTATCCTCTTCCTTCCATCATACATTGATTTGTTGCCTGCCCACCAAACTTTAGAGTCAAGACAGGACTGACTGGAGGGAGAGCTTCGGAGATGGCTGTACCTCCGCCGCTCCCCCAGCTGGCTTTGCCTGTAACCTCCCTCTTGTTCTTCTTTTACCGATGCCTCCACTTCAGGGGCTTATTTTTGAAACAAATAGATTTACTGGATCGTAAAAGTAAGCAATCTATGTAGATTGTTACAGAAATTCAACAATAGAGAAGTATGTAAGATAAGAAGTGGAGTGTCACAGAAAAACCCACCACCTGGACTAATAGTTGGGCATTTATTCCTGAAGATAATTTCATCCATCTATCTATCTAGCATCTATCTATCTAAATATTCCTATATCTTCTGGTATATTAAATATGCATATTCTAGTAAAGATGTGACCATATTAATTATATTACTTTGTAATCTGGATTTTTGCTTAACAACATATCATGAACATCTTTCCACATTAGTCATTTAGAGATGACCTCATCCTTCATAATGGTAGCATATTATTCTGTCATGTGGATGTACCCTAATTTGTTTAATCAATCCTATTTTTAAAGACAATGAGATTCTCTCCATTTTGCAAAATCCTAAACAGCATTTTGTATATTTATCCAATAATCTCCTTTGGATAATTTTTTAGGAATATGTTATTGGGTTAAGATGTGTTCACACTGAAATTGTCACGCAGTATGCCCTCTAAAAAGCCTATGCCAATTTGCATTCCCACCAACAATCTGTGAGACTGCTAATTTTCCACACTCCCCTTGGGCTTGGGTATTACTGATCTAAATCATTTCCCAGTCTGGTGGCTAAAAAGAATGCCATTGTTTTATTAAAATTTGATTTGCTTTAAATTCCAGGGAGGATGAAACTCTTCACATGTTTATTGACTGCTTGTATTTCTTTTCTCCTTCTTCTAGTTGAAGCCCACTCTGGCGTGTGCCCAGGCCTCTGTATCTCCAGTTATCGCTATAAAGAAGTTCAGAGAGCAAGTGATGTCTGCTCCAGTATTTATTTTACCCAAGAAGCTGTTATTAGTTTGCGACCATGTGCTAGCTGTGGGATCATGGGGCGTTAGATACAAACAAATATAATGCAAAGTTCCTGTTCTTGGAGGTACTGAAAGTCTATAATGAGAGACAGATACGTGCACACGCACACATAATCCCAGGGAACAGAGGAGATGGCAATGGCTTCAGGACAGCAGTGGCCAATCTTCAGGTTCTAAATTGGAATGCTGGTGCTGTCACTTTAGTTCTCTTGGAATTGAGGTTAGACATACAGGCTTGTCCCAGAGCTGGGGTTGATAATAAATAATTCTACTTGTAACCAAGGAGATGAAGACATCAAAAGCTGTTTTCCGGGTGATCTTGTTCACCTTCTCTGATTTCAAGTTCTCTGGAAACTTTGCCAAACCTGTGACTTGCGTCTCTACCTCCATCCCAAGGCAGTCCTCTTTGACCATTCCACAGACCCCTAGAACTCTGAAGACCACTGCAAAAGCACTGGACATAACGATCAGGAAGATCCCAGCCAGCCCCTTGATTCTGTGACGCACCATTCATTTCAATAGGTGCCATGGTTGATACCAGCAAAATTGTGAGGGACGCAGTGTCTGTCATCGAGGCATTTGTGGGCTGAAGAGCCTTTGTGAAAATGTCTTGACAGGCTGCGTGGAAGGATTTCAACTGCTGGGCAAAGTTGGCTCTCCACTCTGATGGCCCCTTCACATTGACCTGCGGCAGTGGTTCCCAGCCCAGGCTGCACACTAGAATCACCTGGGAAGTTTTAAAATCTATGGATCCTGAGGTCCCACCCCAAAAGGTTCTGATTCAGACGGTCTGGCATGAGGCCCAGGCACCAGTGTTTTGTAAGAACTCCCCAGGTGATTCCAATGTGCAGCCGGGGCTGGAAACCACTGGCACTGGCACGTACAGACCACTGGGGGGACTTTCATAGAGATGAATGGCTTAATTACCGGGTGGTTCAGGACTGTTGCCTGTGTTGTTCACAATGTCTCCGTGGTGTGTCATCTCCTTAAATCCTTTGAGGGTAGGGATCGTGACTTCAGACTTGAGATTGTCATCTCCCTCAGCCTGGCCTGCTCTGGTCACAGGCATTCAGTGGTCAAGAGCGTGGACCGCAGACTCAGATGCCTTGGGCTCAAGCATCAGTTGTGTAATCTAGCATCTTCAGGACCATGGGAAAAATACTCAACCTCTGCGTGCCTCAGGTTTCTCACCTGAAGTCACGGATAATACCAACACTATCTCAAGGGTATTGGTGGATTACGTAAGTTTCTTGTATACAAAGTACTTAGAAGGGTGGCTGGCAATCGTGAGCACTCAGGAAACATTATTCTCACCACTTAGGAGTAGAAAATTTCAGAGTCAAACCAAACAGTTCTCTTTAGAATTCTCCATCCCAACTGCTCTTTTCTTGTCCTTCATCTCAGCTTTTCTACTCTTCTTGTCCCCCTTGTTTACCTCTCAATTGCCCACCTCCCTCTTTCTCAGAAAGCAATGATCAGACTGGAGGCAAATCCCTCCCTAGTTCCCATGGCCTGCTTGGAAGGTAAGAACGTTAGAACAGTAGGTGGCCTGGAAGAACAATCCCCCAGAGGTCTTTTTTGCTTTGGGGAGAAGCAGAGTAGAGGGAAGTGTATAGGCTCTGGAAACAGAGGGAAAACGGTTGAATCTTGGTTCTGTCATTTACCGATGGTATGAACTTGGGCAAGGCCCTTCATATTCCTGAGTACCACTTTTCTCCTCTATGAAGGAGAACCTAAAGGATGTGCCTAGTGTGGTACTTGGCACATGGTAAGTGCTGAGTGAGCACGAGGCCACCACATGGAGTCCCTGGAAAATCAGCTAGGTCTGCTCCCCTCCCCTCCTTTCTCGTCTACCTACATTCCCACAAAGGAGGCAGGGACATCCCTGTTCCCCAAATATGTGGGAGGCACTGTTAATATATTACTTTCTGGGATCCACAGAGTCAGTTGATCTGGGAGGAGAAAGAAGAGAAGGAGACTTCAAGGACAGTGTCCCAAGGCCTGCTGCCTGTCTTGGAATTGAGCAGCTAGTGCTACAGGGATGGAAGTCCGAACTGAGGGTTGATTTAATAATGCACTTGATCCATGAGGCCCTGGTATCCAGTTCACAGTGGGTGCTCCTGGGAATGAGGACCACAGAGATGAGAGAATAAGTCAGAAGATCTGGATTCCAGGGTTGTCCTTCTGTATTCTGTTGCTTCATCTATAAGATGGTTATTATCTACTGCTGATGAAACTGACCAGGCAATTGTGATGATCCACTGAGGTGACACATGCATCAACACACTGTGGACTCTAAGAGTTTGTGCCATTCAGTGTGACGAGACCCTGGGGGAAGACTTGGAGAGGAACCCCACATAGGTGGCCTCAAGAAGCTCACAGTCTAGCTAGAAGATGGTATGTACAGAAATGACTCGAATCTAACTTGAAAAAAGATGTAAGGTAAATATAGAGTTTGGAGTTTAGAAAGATATCCTTTTCAGGTGAGGGAATCTAATAAGTCTTCCTAGACAAGAAGACAGTTGAATTAGGCTTTGAAGAGAAAGTAGGATTTGGCCATGCATAGATGAGTAGAGGTGTGCACACACATATGTGTGTGCGTGTGTAAACATCCATAGGACTACGGGCTTTTGTAGCGAGGTTTGTCGTGGCTACTGGAGTTGGTGGTGGGAATGGAAGCTGAACTACTTGAGAGTGTGGAGAAGTGGAAAGGAAGGAACATTGCCTTTGGATCAGCCAGACTTTGGTCGTATCACAGGCATTTTCAAAGCACCCTGCCCAGTACCTTGTGAGGTTCCTGTTTCCAGCCATGCACATTGACTCACATTCACTCTCTCACCATCCATTTAATTGCCACATCTTGTCAATTCTCATTTCCAAATATCTCCTGAATTTTTATCTCCCTCTTCTCTCCATTCCTATTGCCAAGCACTAATGCCAACCCTAACCTGCAGCCAGAATCCATCACCCCAGTGGTTCAGTGTCTCACCCTCTGTTTCCTTCCTCCCTCTCCTCCAGTTGCCTCCTGCCTGCAGTTTTCTTTCAGTTGTATTCCTTCCCCTCTTGCAGTCACTGCGTGGCCGCAACAGTCTTTCTAAAATACATGTCTCCTCACATCCTGCCCTGCTAAAACTCCAATAATGGCTTGCATGGCGGCCAGAATAGCACCCAGTCCATTCATCTAACATGTCCTGCCCACCTCTACTGCTTCAGTCCTATTTTCTCAATCATCTTGTCATTGGGCTTCCCCCAAGTCAATTTGGCTCCATCCCATGTCCAGATCTGTTCCATGCTGGCTTCTCTGCTTGGAATGCCCTTTCTTAACATTTCCTCCAGAGAAATTTTTAATGTAATTTTCTTTCAAGACTCAGTTTAGACTTCTCATCCTCTGACTTGCCTTGAAATAGGAACAAGGTGATATATCCAACTCTCCTCGGGTTTTTTTTACATGTCTAGGTGAGCCTTCATAAGGGCACTCTCCATGACTTACCTGTCTCTATACTCAGATCCAAGTACAGGGCCTGGCATGAATTAGGTGCCAATAAAAGTTTTATGATTAAATAAATGAATTAATAAATGCATAGGTAGTTATTTAATGAGAACACTCACTCAGGCCTTCTATTGGGAAGGAAAAAGGAGCCAACTATTACTCATTGATTATATGTCTCATCTATTCTTTGACATTTTCCCCAGGGCATTTAAATGACTCATAATAGCATTCAAAAGTTTGAAATCCTTTGGAGTGGTTTCTCACAAGAATGGGTTGTTTCTCAAGATATTTAAATGATTCATCATTGTATTCAAAATTTTGAAATCCTTTAGTGTGGGGTTTTCACAAGAATGAGTTGTTTAGCCTTAAGACAAGAGGGGATCGCAGCTAAAGTTGAGAAACTCAGTATATTTGGGGATTTTGCAATTTAAGGATCAAGAGAAAGGTCAGAGACATTCACTGCGGATTTGTAGGATATTGAATCAGTAGGTACTTTACTAGAGGAACTGAAGTAAAGAAGTGAAAAGATAGCTCCATGTTGGATCAATCTATGTATTTGCACAGTGTGCGTTCTTGATCTGTATTATTAATGCTTGGTTATTCCAGAGAAGATTCTTCACTTTTTAGATTGTTGTAGTCATGGGTTTCTAGTTGATCGGGCATAGACAATATCAGGATTGAGTTCCAGCACACTGTGTTCCATGCCCATGGAAGACATTGCCTATTGACCATATCACTCCTTCCTGCCTTCTTGTTGGCGCCTACAAACATAGGTTCTTTACCCGCCACACAAGAGGGGCCAAACGAAAACTGGAATGCCAGGCTTATGGCAAGGAAAGGGTTTTTATTTCAGATGATATCAGCCGGGAGACAAGAGTGAGCCCTCAAATTTGTCTTGTTTCGTCTTGTCTCCCCGAAAGATGGGAGGTGATGGGTTTTAAAGGTTGCAAGGAACGTTTCTGTTTGTAGGGGTGGGGCTTGGGCTCTTTCCCACCAGCCTGTGTTCATCCTTGGGAGGCTTCTTACAGAGCGTAGGATGATAAGGGAATTTGCAGGTGGGTGACCTTGGCTGTTTGTCTCCATGGCAGATAGTGGATTCTGGAGCCAGGGAGCAAGCAGGGAAAGAGTGCTTTAGTTTTAAACCAATATATGCTGGGTTTAATGTAGGAAAACTGATATGAGGGCCAGCATCATACTAACTCTGAATATGGTCTCAGAATCTTTCTTTGCACAATGTCCCAGGTGGCTATTACCACTTTGCTAGAGTAAATAAATTACCATGAAATAAAATCCATTTTTCATCCCTCTACCAGATCTTGAGGTAATTTTAGGGAGAAGTCTGGATCTGGGCAAGGTGGAATCTGCCTGCGAGGATATTTGTGGCTCTGCCTTTTCCCTGAGCTCCAGGCTCTAAGTGTCTGCTGACTGTCTACTCCTGGATGTCTCATGCAAAATGTAACCCTTGGATCCCCTCTAAATTATTTTTCTTTTTCCACCTTCTCAACTGCAGTAAAAGATCCTAATATCCACCCTGTTTAGTCAAGCTAGAGACCTATTGGTCATCTTTGATGCTTCCATTTCTCTGTACCCTCGTATTTACTTCACCAGCAAATATTATTGATTGTATTCATTAATATGTATTTCAAATCTGCCCCCTCCAGTCTTACTACAGTCCTTTCCCAGTGCAAGCCATCATAATCTCTCCCTTCAGCTATTGTAACTGCGTCTTAATTGGTTTTCTTGCACTGTATTTGTCCCCTCCACTCTATTTCCAATACTTAAAAAATTATACATTAATTCCACTCCTAGGTATTTATCCAAGAGTAACAAAGACATATGTCCACCGAAAGAATTGTACAACATTCATAGCAGGTTTATTCATGATGGCCAAAATTTGGAAAACAACCCCAAGGTCTCCCAACAAGTTAACCGACAAACTTAATGCATACTTATACAATAGAATACTAATCAGCAAAAAACATAAAAAGGCAAACTACTGATACACACAAATGGAGAATTTCTGAAACAGTAGGCTGAGTAAAGAAGCCAGACACGAGAAAATAGTACTGTATCATTCTGTTAATATAAGCTTTTAGAACAAGCAAAATTAGTCCAAGATAAAAATTTAAAAACAGTCATTGCCTCTTGGGGTGGGGAGTTGTTGGGGTTTGACTGGGAGGGGACATGAAGGAACTTTTGAGGAAGATGAAAGTATTCTGTGACAAGGATGTGGGTTTCATTTGTCAAAATAATACACCTAAGATTTATACATTTCATTGTAAACAAATTTTACCTTGAAAAAAGGAAAATAGAGCTGTAAAAAATAATAAACAAATGGGAAGGTTAAGAATAGGTGAAAGTATAGATGACACAAGAATGGCAAAATGATGATACTTGTTGAATCTGAGTGATGAGTACATGGGAGTTCATTTTACTATTTTGATTACTTTGTATATGTTTGAAATTTTCCATAGTAAAATATTATTTTAATGCATAAATCAAATCATGTCTCTTTGTAGTTTAAAACCCTTTATTTACCTCCTCTTGCATATAGAAAAAAGCTTAAGCATTATGCTGTGATTCATATGGTCCTGCCCCAACTATTTGCTTACGTCTTCATATCTTCTTCCTCTCTCCTTCTCTCTTACTGTGCTCCAGTCCACTGGACTATCTCAAAGATACCTAAGCATGCCAAGATTTTTCCAAACACAGAGCTCTTGGATGAATCATTTCTTCCAATGGACCTCCGCCAATTTTCACATGATTGTTCCTTCTCATCCTTCAAGCGTTCAAGATGCCCTCCCGACTGACACATTTTGGTTACTTGTTTGTCTCCTTAATAAAAGACAGACTCTATGAAGACAGGCATAATACCTCTCTTAGTTGTCATTTTATACTGAATTCCTAGAACAGTGCCTTGTTTTCTGTTTTGTGAGTCTCTATGTGTCTGTGAGTGTTATCTTTCAACTACCTCATCTTTTGGAGCCCCGGGCTTAAGTATGTCCTTTTACGTTGTTCTGACTAGCACGATGGACAGCAATCACTTATAGGCTCTGGGACTGAGGGTGTGGAGTTGGAGCAAAGATCAGGTAGGACATGGTAGGTGTTTGGGCATGTTTTGGAGTTTGTCTGGCAGATGAGTGCGTGTGAACTGAAACTCTGGGAGACTTCTCAGGAAGGCGACAACCTGAATGGGATGCTGCTAGCGTGGGTTTAGCAGCCCACATTTGTGCTGGACACAGTCTGGAATGGGAGGGTATCCCCACTTTCCTACATTGCTTGGAAAGAGCACTACTTGTGAGCCAGAAAGTACAAATCTTGTCCAAATGCTGTACTAACAAGCTTCATAGCTCTGGGCAAATAACAGCCTCTTTGAGCTTTAGTTTCCTCAGACGTGCTTAAAAAGGGGACTTCATTGAATCAACATTTCCCCAGTGAAATCATATTGTAGATCATAGATGCCTGGAGTGAAGAAAATGAGGAGCAAAGAGGGAAAGGGATGAGTGAAGTGCCAATCCTGTTGATGAAGCAAGAGGATAGAGAAGCAATGGAAATCATTTGGCTAATTGATCCATTATCTGCTGTTAGCAAACTAAGACTAGACAGTACCTGAGGTTATTTATGGAGCTAGTATTCTGCAGAAGGAGCATCTGATTTACCGTTCTTTTATCTTCTATGCACGTTTGCAGCACATACAACTCTCACTGTGCAAGGAGATATACTCTTGTTTGAGTCTTTTGCTCCTGTTGTCCATTGTCTCCTGGATCGGGAAAATAAGCATAAACTCTACGGGGGATGGAGGTCCCACAGGTACTTCCCTGCTTGTCAGAGCCTGATAGAAGAGGGACTTTGAGAAGAGCTTTTGTAGAGAGAAGAGCAAATCAACGGCGTCCGCTTAATCTATCCCACTTGTCTTTGACTCATTTGAACCCCTTTGAATTTCTTGACCTTAAAGGTGGATCTCTTCCAATGCCAGTGTCTGTGTATGTTCAACAGGCAGGCTTAGGAAACAGACAGCCTGAGCTTGAATAATTCCAGTTTTCCAACCTCCATGCTGTTTGACCTTGAACTTGCTACTTAACTTCTCTGTGTCTCAATTCCTTCTTTTATTAAATATTTCTAAATTAAATACTACCTGTAGCACAGAGTCAATGGGAAGATGATGTGGGAAAATGCGTGTAAAATGTTCAGAGCACAGTCTGGCATACAATATGTACTCAATAAATGTCACCCATTATTAATATCACTAATACTGTGGGATGTTGCCCAAATGCCAGTAATCAAGACTTTGGCTCTGTTTATAAGCTGGGAAATCATTTAGTCCTCTTCAAAATGCTATATATATCATCCAGAGTCACAGAAACAACAATAAACAACCCCCACCCAGGTTTGTACATTCAGAGACAATAATGGCCTGATGCACCAGCTAAGGCCTGGGGGGCCATTTCCATTGTCTTCAGCACAGGGAGCTCTTAGAGGGCCTCATTTTTATGAGTATATAAAATGCCTTGTGGACACATTAAACTTAATATATGATCATAATAACAGTGGAGCCGCCAGCCTGAGATAAAGGCAACAACCCAGGGAGAGCAAAATTTGGAAGCATAAAGCATGGGAAGCAAATGTTATTTCACAGGGGTTGAGTGGTGGTTGAGACATGAAGGGGTGGGGAATAAAGGGCAGGGGGTGTGGTGAGCAGTTGGGAGCAGCAAGCATTGAAGAAGAGTTTTATCCATCCCCGCCTGGGTCTGGCATGAGAAGTAAGTATAAAATTAGAATAAGCAAGGGAGAAGGTGGAGGGGAGGAGAGGGGAGAAGAGATGAGAGGTAGAAAAGTGAGATTATAGGCGGAGTTATACTTCGGGGGGAGGAAGACAGCAATTGTGTTGGGTACAATCACAGAAAACGTCTGCAGGGATGAAAGGGAGGTGATAGGTACCTCGTCTATGTGGTCCAACTTGCATGATCTACAATCCAAAGTTTGGATTTAAGACCAAAGTAGCCATTGCCATTCTCCATGTGGACTCAGACTTGCCGTGAACAGTCTTTCAGAGATGGGACTTTTGGAGGATTCTGGTGGCAATATATCCCAGTTACAGGAATGATATCTAGAGGAGGAAGGTCTCAGCATTTTGACCTCTGAAATTCTCAAGCTGAAGATAAGAGATGGTAGTAAATGGTACATGTAGAGACAGGTGTAGGATTTCACATGTTTCATGGCCCAGAGACAATAAGATCTGGAAGGATCAGTGGGAGTTTGTCAGCCAAAAGGCTGGGTCAGACACTTTTCACCTTGTAATGAGGTTTGGCTTTTGAACAGAATCATCTGCTGCCAGGAATGAATGAATGAATGAATGAATGAACAAAAGAATGAGTGAATCATGAATGAGAATCAGGGTATGACCTATTAGCCCATTTCTCTTCTCTTAATACTGAGCAAAAAATATTTACATAACCAGGAGCCAAAAGTTTTTTAGGGCACAGCGTGATTCAAATGTAATGTAGACTTCTGGCCATGGAAGGAATAATCAACTCACACACACATGCTTGCACACACACACACACACATACACACAATTACATGTGCACACGTTCTAACCAGAAGATACTAAATATTTAAAAATTTATCCTGAGGATTCCTGAGTTTCTATAGATGAAATTTCCTTTCTCTTTCCTTTTAGCTTGGAGGGAAGACAGATGCCTTAACCTCTAGGGCAGTATCTTCCAATTTGTTCCTTTATTAATTTAACAAGTGTGTACTGAAGTGCTCATTAAGTGCCAGGCATTGCATCTGGTTCAGGAAATTCAAAAATGAAGGAGGCATGAACCTTCTCATCCATAAGGCCCCCAGCTTTTTAAGGAGAGTAGATTTGCATAATCTAGAAATAACTGAGAGCTCTTTCTTATTTAGATCTTTATAGTTAATAAAGTGATTTCATACATTGTCTGCTCTGATCCTCAGATCATCAACCCCCTTTTACAGGTGAGGAAATTGAGGCAGGCAGAGGGAGGTTGTGACCAACCCAAAGATGCGCAGCTAGTAAGTGGCACAGCTGGGATGCACCCAAGTGTTCTGATCACAGAGCCTGTGTGCTTCCCCCCGCTCCATGACTGCTCCGGGCTGCCAAGCTCTGGTACTGTAATGTTTGGATTCACTAAAGGGAGACGAGCTAAGGGGATTAGAGAGAAGTCGCACATCGCCAGTTTGCTTGATGCCGTGAAGCTCCTCCGAGAAAAGGATTAGTCGTGATGTTGCGTATAAAGCAAATTCCTCTCTCTTCTCTGCTGTCTTCAGGAATCTGGCTTTTTTGGGTAAACCAACCTATACCCAAGAGTTGCAGGAAGGCAAGCATACAATCATCAATCCCAGTTTGGAGAGTATGTCTTTCCCCGAATCAGCAGTAGAGAGAGCAGGTTTGATTCATGGGAATAAATACCCATCTGTAAACCCTGCTTACAGCCCATCTCATCTCAGCCGGGCATCCAGGCATCTGTAGGCTGCCCTTCCCTGGAAATAGTGAGGAGGAGCTGGGTGCCTGAGGACCCCGTGTTTTCTCATGTGTGTGTGGTTGTGAGCACAATGTGCTCATGCTCCTCTCTAGTTTTTAAGCAATTTGAGGCCAGATTCACTCTCGCTTCTCTTCTCCTTCTTGACCAAACATATACTAGGTGCTTAAGAAAGGTCTTTTGTGTTTCATGAACCAGGAACTAAAAATAGAGATCGATTTTAGGAGGATTAAAATCCATAAATGGGCAGAAATTCTCCAACCCAGGGCAAGTCCATGGGCCCTTGACTTCTGAGCTCTATGCTTCTGATATTCAGATTAAATAAACACGGGTTACCCAAGAATCCTGTAGAGCCAAGCAACCTTGCGTGTGGCCATGTCAGCCCTCCCACCCAGAGAAGCAAGCCTTTTTGCCACCTCATTGTATCTACGTGTAAGAGACCTGACGTGTCACTGCAGCAGCCCCACCCTGTGCATGCGTTTGAAGTTGTGAAAAATAGCTCAGTTTTCTACCCTGTCCCGACTTGGTGACAAATAATCTGTACCGCACTTTACACATTTCCTGGCGATCATAAACTCTTGTCTCATGAGAGAAGAGGAGCCAGCTTGCCCTCTGTCCTTTCTCTTTCTGGGTCCATTCTTTGCCTTCCAGGGCTCAGGCATGTGGAAAGTTGGCAGTGCTCAGTTTTGGGATGAGGGTCCAGAGTATAGTCATTATTATGCAAAATTGTCTCGATATTCTTTACTTATTTGAGACACTTATACCTTATTCTAGTCTACTTCAGACATTTTCCGTATGACGGGTACTGTTAGGTGCTGGAGACTTGGGTGGCTGGGGCCTTGATTCTGCCTTCACAGCCCAGAAAGAGACAGGCAGATAAGGAGAGAATCTCAGTGCGTGAAAATGCAGTGCTCTTTAAGGTCCAAAATGACACAGAAGAAGTATTTATCTCCGTGGAGCTGGTTTTCAGCATTAGATTCCTGGAGGAGCGCATTCGCTACTGTGTTTTAAAGGGTGAGTAAAATGGATCAGATGAATATAGGCAGAGAGAGGGACTTCCTGTTGGAAGGAATTGCGTGTTTTATGGCATCTGGATGTGAAACATTACGGTGGGTTGGATGAAGGAGGGACAATTTAGAACCACGTGACAGTCAGGTCTGCCTGGGAGGTGGAAAGACAGCGTTTCCAAGGTGCTTGTGAGCCCTGCTGGGGGTGGGGTGGGCTTGATCACACAGGAGTGGGGGGCCAAGGAGAGGTGGGAAGCAGAGAAGGATGCTGTGAGGGAGGACAGGAGAATGCGGAGAGTGCAGCAGGGAGAGAATTCGCCAGCAGTGCACCTGCCCCTGGACTCTGGGGGCACAAACCTGGGGCCATTTGCATCTTAGGTCCAGCCAAGGAGGACTCTACTACCATCCTGAAGTTTCTTCTGGCCAAGCACTATTGCCTGTGAAAATGTTTACCATGGCATTTTCCTAAATAGCTTTCTTTTCTCAGAATATCATAGAACATGATGCACCCATTAGGAGGGACAATTATTGCCATACAGTCTCTTCTCTAGAATTATTTAAATTGTATTGAATTTTTGTGTAGAAACAGAGCTGCCGAGTGCATTGGAAGTGGGTTCAATCGATGTCTCTAAAAAATGGAGTGATGTCCACTGTGCTGCCGGTCTGGAGTCCCCCCTTCAAGACAGCACCAACCTGCCATCTCTTAACTGCACCACACCTTGATGAAAGAGTGCTCTCACGTCCAGCATCCCCCATCCTCACCCACAGCCTGTGTAACAATTCTTGCAAGCTGGGAGGAAAAGGAGCAATGGTCCAGATTTATGGATGAAGAAACCAAGATGGAGAAGTTAAATAAAATGTCCAAAGCGACATAGCTGTTATGTTTCAGAGCTGGGACTTAGACCCAGGTCTTCTAATTTCATATCTGTACTGAGTGGTAGGACTTTAGAGGTAAAACAAGGGGTATGAGATGATAGGGGAATGGGCGGGCTCAGCAGCAGTGATGGAGATAAATCAGAGAAAGGAGAGAAGATTTACCGAGCATCTAGGATTCATTCCATTGCAAGCTGTTGTCTTTTCTTGGAAGCTATTGAGTCCAATTTCCTCATTTTCAAACTGAGAAATCTTAAGCCCCAAGAGGAGATATAAGGTGCCTGAGGTCATACAAGTTGGTAAATTTTGATTTTATTTCTGTGAAGCAAACTTTAGAAGAATGTAGAAAAATAATGTGGCAATCTCAAGAGAGAGGATGGCAAGAGACCTCACAATCATGACATTGGGGAACAGCTAAGGGAACAGGGAAGATTGATCTGGGAGGAGAGAGAGCTCAGGGTGGATATCTAGTTTGACATGCTTTATGTGGCCCTGAGGAAGATCCATAAATCAAAGTGTGGACACTTCTGATGGATGGACTTTGGTTTCCTAGCAGTGAGAGCCATCTAAAACTGGAACTGTTGCGTTGGCATATAGTGAGCTCCCTGTCTTTGGAAGAGTTCAATACCTTATGGGGATACTGTGTAAGATTCTAGCATTATTTGAGGTTGAATAATAGTTCTTTCTAACCTGGAAAATCCCAGATTCTCATCCATCATTTATTCACTGGAATATAAAATCAGTCCAAAGGGGGGCCATGCGTGTTTCTCTCACAACTTTGTCTCTGGTTTCTAGAATATTACCTGACACCTAAGAGCCACAGACTCATAGTGGAGGCAGAGGTGCAGGAGAGTGAGCCAAGGCACGCAAGGTCTCTTGAGATATAGGCTCAGAATGGGCACATTGCCTCTTCTGCAGCGCTCCCATGGCGGAAGCCAATCAGCGGGCCCGCCTAGATTCAAGAGTGGGAAAATAGACTCCACCTCTTGGTGGAAAGAGCTGCAAGGTCCAATTGCAAAGGGCATGGATATAGGCAGGAGTGGGAAATTGAATCCATTTTTTGTACTTTTTGAAATCTATCTGTACAAGTCTTCCTTTAGGAGAGGCTGTGAAGTTCTTCTCAGATGTCACCCATGTGACTGACCTACTCCTGACCCTCGAAAAGAAGGTAGTTCTGGGGTTTTAAGGGCCAAGGCTGAAACCTATTTACAGGGGCATGAGAGAAAAGGGACGTCAGAGAAAATGGGGGCAGGGGAGGAGGTGACAGAGGATACTCCATTCTGGTGATTCTCACTGATGGGTTCTTCATCTGAAGTTGTGCAGCGCTGCTCTTTCGTCCCTGTTGTCCCACCCCAATTCAAGACCCTTTATTTCATCTCCTCTCTTCTCCTTATCCCTATTCCCTTTACCCCTTCACCTACAAAGTTCCTAATGCTGGATGGATGGAGAGGCAACTCAGGGCACTGTGGCAGGAATTGTGGTGAGAAAGTCGTGGATTGTGTCCAGAATACAGCAAAGATCAAAGTCAGGGCCAGGCTATGGAAGGTTAGAGTCATGGCTAGTATGGGGCCGGGGGTTGTTGGGTTAAAATGTAGAAAGAGGGTCAAAGATGTTGTAAAGTGAAGGTTTATGGTGAAGGTCATGGTGGGTATCTATGGCTTAGAGACTGTAAGGTCTCTGAGGGTAAAGAATGTGTCTGTTTCCTTCATTCACATATTCTCTGTTCCTATACAGAGTGAGTGATCATTCAATATGTGTTGAATAAATGAACATATTGTGTTGAATACGTGGATGTACAGCTGCATGAATGAGTGGTCCTGGTAATGGTCAGGACTGGGAGCTGTATTCAGTTTAGGGGATGCTTAAGAGCATGGGTTTTGGGGCCTTGCAGACCTCAGTTTAAATATCAGCTCTACCACTTATTAGGCATAAGATGTTGTTTAGTATCTCTGACCTTTAGTTTTCTAATCTGTAAAAGTGGGGACAATAAGTATGACCTGAAAGTTTCATTATAAGGACTTAATGAGACAGCATAAATAAACTGTGCAGCCCAATGGCTGGCACAGAGAGTTCTTGAAAATTGGTAGCTCTTGTGATTAATATTGAGGGGGATTTGAAGAGCGTATGGGTTCAGCTGGGAGGAAACCCAGCAGACACAGAGCTCTGTAAGGGACACTGACCCCTCAGCCCTGGAGGAACAGACTTGAGTCGGTGTCACTCATCTTCAACAATCAAAGACAACAAAATCACCCAGAAAAATGTTATTAACGACACAACAGCTTTTGCTTTTCTAAGCCCCAGATGCTATGTTTTTCATTCAGTACTACACAAAGCTGTTTGTTTCCATGGTTTTCCATCTCTGGTCCTTTGAGGGAGAGTGGGGGTGGGGACGAATGGGGAGAAGAGGGAGGCATGGAACATAATTGGGCATTTAGGGGTGAAATTTACTCCTTCCATGTTTGGAACCAAGCTGGCTTCAAGCCCGTATTGGAGGGACGGCTGCCCGGGCTCAGCCAACCAGCATGGGCTAATTCTTGTGACAACACATCCCATGGCAATAAAATGTCTTTGTGACAATAGATTTTCAGTGGTCTGTTTTGCTCAGGTACTACTCAGAGTACAAACTGGAGCTCCTAACCCCAATCTATGCCTCGAGCTCAAGCCACCAGTCTTGGCAAGGTTGTGTGCCTGTAGCATTTCCTTCTGGCACCTCTTTCAACAGGTGCAACAAACTGCCCCCAAACGTGGTGGCTTAACATAACAACCATTTATTTACTCATGCGTTGGAATACAGGCAGCACTCCACCAGGCAGTCCTTCTGCTCCTCGTACCTACTCATGTGGCTGGAAACATTTGGAAGCTCAATGGGGTCTGGAAGTTCAAGATGGTTTCCTTCACACGTTTGTTGCCTCAGCTGAGATGGCTAGAACAGCCGTGGGCTAACAAGGCACCTCTGTCTTCTCATTTGGTCTCTCTATCAGGTTGGTCAGGCCTTCTGACATGGTGGCTCAGGGCTCCGAGAGAGCTAAGGTGGGAGCTTTCTGGTCTTCAAGAGCCCAGACCCCAAATCGGCACAGTGTCACCTCCTTCATGTTCTATTGGCCAAAGCGCTTCACATGGCAGCCCCAATTCAAGGGAAGGAGACATGGATTCTTGACAGGAGGGGTGTTGTGTGTATGCAGGAATACAAAGAATCATCAGTGACCTTGTTGGCTTGGGAACTACCCCAATCCGCCCTTTCCTGCCCTTCTCACCTGCAAGGCCAAGCCTGCTTTCAGTGGGACGTAACCTAGTCCTTGCTGATGTGTTACTTAGGACCTGTCAGGCCTCACCTCTTCTGGGCATTGTACAACCTCTTCAGTGCCCTCGTTGGCACAGCTCAGGTAGGAGTTCGAGCCGGGGGCGTCATGCCCAAAGGCACACAGATGGTCAGTACCCGTAGCACTGGAACCTGCACCCCTTGACTCCACGTTCAGTGGACTTGCTGTTTTGCAGTCGGCTTCTTAGGAAAGATTGAAAGTTGCTGAACCCAAGGCGGGGTTCCAGGAACAGTCTCCACAAGTACGAGAAAGATTTGGAGGCCTCAGGTCTCCAATATGGCTATGTCTTGGCCCTCTTTTAAAAGTGTTACTTCATCTAAAAGCAGCTGCTCCAGAACTTGTCTGGCTCCCTGGCGTAGCTGAGCGTGGCTATGGATGACATTTCAGTTCGCTTTACTTTGGGAGGGAAGGATCTGCTTCAGGAGCCTACCTGTGCGAGTCTCCTTGTGACGAGGGGGCGGGGATGGAGTGCCTTCTTGGAGACTGGGTGGGATTCCATGCTGCGCTGGAGCCAGAGCAGGCCAGCACAGGGTCCCAGGATCCGGAAGGCAGTGTCGATGATGCCCCACCCTCATTCACCCCCACCCCCCGTCTCGTTCACTGCTTTCTATCAAAGCACTCAACACACCATAAGAGTCTTTCTCCTCACCTGACTTCCTGCGTGGCTGTGAGCTCCCTGAGGACAGGGACAGCCGAGGTGTTCATCTTTGGACCCTTAGTGTGTATCTCAGGGCAGACACTGAATAAATGAATGAAAATAACTCCCAAGGCATATGAACTGTAGGAAGGCCAAGAAATGAGTAGTCAGCAGGATGTCATGGCTGAACAGGACTCACCTGCTTGAAGACTCCATAAGGGCTCCTGGCCACGTCCGCAGACACCACTTCTTCACCCTGAAACAAATGGCTAAAGGCCATGTCCCCCAGCGCCTCCCCAAGTGGATGTGGGATGAAGACGCAGACAGACAAGCTGGAATTTCCCTTCCTGAGGCTCCTCCAGGCTCCCCTCATCTGAGAGGCCTGTCTCCCACTCCCAGGAGATTCAGGTCAGCTGCAAGCACGGGAACGAAAGCTCCCCCCTCTCACGGACCCTGTAAGCAACACACGGCCCCTTTCCAAATGGGCTTCTTTCTCCCACCGCCCCCCCAACCCCCCGCCTCTGAACCGCATCCACATCCTGTTTGTAGCCCTGGAGATTAAGGACAGAAATTTGACTTTTTGATTTTATTATTCTTGTTCTTCCTTCCTACTTCATTAGAACCACGTTATTGGCCTAAAATACTGTATATGAACAATGCTCTGAGGCCCATCTGGAAGGCTGGGTTCTCTGGGGATATAATTATGCTAAGCGACACTCACCAGGGACAGCTAGCTTCTACCTGGGCATCGTCTGGCAGCAAATCCCTCGATTCTTCAGAGGGCACCGGCTGCTTGCTGTCCCTTAAGGCCTTCTCCTTCTTGGGGTCTGTGTGTGTGTGTGTGTGTGTGTGTGTGTGTGTGTGAGATTCAAGGGTATTGCCCACTTTCGTTTTGGATGAGCTGTTGTGATAATTTATTGCATCTTTGTGTGCCTTCAGCAGGGGGAGGATGCATGCCTTTGCAATAGTAAAAGGTCACCATAGAGAAAATGCAGCTGCAGGTAACGGCAAGGCTTTGCACTGTATCCCTCTCCATCCGGGACTTAGGGCTTGACCCATGTTTGCTTTCATACCCAGACTCGGAAGGGAGCCGCATCTGGAGGCAGCGCATTGGGCTTTTGGTTCCAGCCCTGTCCAAGGGCACAGAGCTCAAAGACATCAAGCCAGGATTCAAACTGCACCCAGGCTTTGCCACCCTCTGCAAGAGGCCTCTTAACTCCCCAGAGCCTCCGATTTGCCCACTATGCAAGGAAGCTAAGAACCCTTGCCCTGCCCTGTTTACCCACAGAGTGCTGTGAGAAACCACTGAGTTAGGGAAGGTGAAAGTGTTTTGTGTTCATTCAAGCAAACGTTTGCCAAAGGCCCATCCTGTGCGTGGGTTACCAGAGTTCTGATCCTCTGGGAGGCATTGCACCCTTGCAAACTATAAATTATACAGCTCTAAAGAAATGCAAAGTTGTAAAATGTATATATTTGCATTCATTTGCATATGCAAGTTTGGGAAAATTCCTACCAAGCCACCCATGCCCAGGTGTAAGTTCCTGGCTGGCCTTTTCCCTTGTTCCGAATCACATTATTGCTCCGCCCCCTGCCTCTCTCCCACCCCATCCCGAGCTCCTTTCCTCTTCCACACTCTCCTTTGTGGCATTCATTTAGCCCCATTCAACGCTGCCCTTTGTCACATACCATTATAATAACCTTTTACAAAGTAAACTTATTTGTTAAAGCAGAACATGCATAGAGAAAAATGGAGCAGTCATAAGTCTACAGCTTACTGCATTATCACAGGAGGACGTGGCCATAAAGAATCACCTAGAGCAAGGAATCCAGTCTCACCAGTATCCGAGGAGCTCCCTTCACACTCCTGCCATGATTTCCCTCCCCCTCCCTCAAAGTCACCACTCCTCAAATTTCTAACACCACGGGTTTATTTTTAAGCTTTCTATGTGTGGAATCCTACGCTATATGTTCTCTTGTCTCTAACTTATTTTGCTCATCTTGGTTAGAGTGGTCCGTGTTGTTGGGTGTCACTGCAGTTTGTCTGTTGTTATCACTGTATAATGTTCCGCTATGTGAATGTACCAACATTTATTTATTCTACTGTTGATGGATGTTTATACTGCTTCCAATTTGAGGTTATTATGAACGCAGCTGCCGTAAACATTCTTGGACAGGTCTTTAAAAAAACAGATGTGGTGAGCTATAATTGATATAAGTTACCAATAAACTGCACAGGTTTCAAGGGGACAGTTTGACAAGTTTTGACATATGGAATACGTACACAATCAGGGGAGTGTACAGATTCCCAGCCCCCAAAGTTTCCGCGTGAACTTTTGTGACCCTTCCCTCTGAGCCTCCCCACATCCCACCTCCATCTCCAGGCAACGGATGATGCGCTTCTGTCAGTGTATGCTAATCTGCATTTTCTAGAATGTTAAATAGATGGAATCCATACACTATGTACTGTTTTTCTTGTCTATATTCTTTCACCCAGCATAGTTATTCTGAGATTTCTTCCACTGATGTGTGTGTTAATAATGTGTCCTCTCTATTGCTGAGTTGTATTCCATTGTCTGCATATACTACAGTTTGCTTATCCTGACGGGGAGGTGGGAAGAACCAACCTGCTTTGAGGGTCCCTGTGTGCTGTGATTGTCTATATTTCTTGCATCGCTTCCTTCTTTGGCATCTTACGAGGAAAGGGCACATCCTCATGTCACAGCTGAGGAGCTGAGCCTCAGGGATTGAGCAATTCCCCGGAGTCTCAGAGCTTAGACTCGGAGGAAATGGAGCTCATAAGTCTGTCTGCTGCCAAAGTTCTCATTCTTTCCATTACACGCCTTGTCTGCCTTTGCCTGTACAGCCTCTTGTGCTCAAGGAACACACACCTCAGTGATTGCATAGAAGTGCATCTGAGGACTCTGCTGAGAGGCTCTTCTCACGCGTCAGGACGGTTGGCTCCATGCTCAGAGGCTCTCCTGGGCTCTGCATCCCATCTCTTCTCCTGCCTCTGACCCAGGACGGTTGGGACAGAATTCCTAATAGTCACATTGGTATAATGCTTGGAACCCTAAAAGGTGTCTTGTAAACTCCACTCCCCCTTGCCCAAGTTCAACTCCTGTGTTGTTAAAGTCTCTCTCTAACTCTGCAGAGCACTGGCAACTCCCTCACTCATTTTTGCATCCCAGTCGCCCCACAGAGCCTAGCTTTGTGCTTCACATATGGTAGACCCATTTGGTATTTGTCATTGTTGTTGGTCTCTGTTTTCTCACTTACCATTAGCCCCAGCTGCCTCTTGGAAAGACCAGCATTTGAATGTCAGCCCTGTCATGTAGTGGTTGTGTGTCCCTGTGGAAATTACTTGATCTCTCTGTTACTCTGTTCTGCCATCTGTAAAATGATGAAAATAGTAGTAGCTCCCTCCTCTGATGCTTGTGGCATTTGCATGATGAAAGGCTAATGATGTTACCTCTTGTTATGTTTTTGTTACTGTTGCTACCTTCGGAGGGTCTCCCTCAAACCTACTTGCCTGCTTCAGTTGTGAGGGGAACTAGCTAATTCTGGAAGGGTGAGAGGTGGGGCTGCGGGAGGCATGAGCTGAGGAAACTGGACATTACCCCTGAAGCAGTTCTGTGTTCACAGTTCTCTCCTGCAGCACCATGGCATGGAGAGAACTTAGCCTGTGAATCCCAGTGATAATGGCTCTGCCATCTGGTAGCACTGTGACCTTGGGCAAGTCACCTTACTCTCTCTAAGTCTTGGTTTCCATGTCTATAATGGGTAGAGGGACTGCATATAAAGTTGGCTTGATGATTAAATAAGAACCAAATTCAAGGTATCAACATAGCACCCAGACCACAGGGAGCGCTTGATAAATGTTTGTTGGGCCACGTCTCCTTGTAGGCCCCTGTTAATAATGTCAAATGTGCATATATGGTGTTAACTCATATAGTAGGCACTCGAAAACATTGAGTGGATGGATGGATGATGGATGGATGGATGAATGATTGATGGATGGATGGATGGGTGATGGATGGATGATGGATGGACGGATGGATGGATGATGGATGAATGAATGAATGATGGATGGATGAACAAAAATGGCTGAAAGTGGTTCTGGAAGGGTATAGATTGTGAGGAGCAAGTCAGAAGTACATGAAATCTTTGTTCTTCAATTAAAACGTGAACGCTTTCTTGGGCCTGTCTGCAACATGCTCATTAGAACCCCTCACTTTCATGCCATGAAGAATGTGTTTGAAAAATGCTATTGTTTCCTTTCCCAGGCCCTTTGCAGGTAGATTCCGGTGGTGGGGCATAGTCATGAAGGGAAGGGCTAAGTGTGTGGGGCTTGGGCTTTGGGGGCAGACCATGCTGTAGGTCAGGCGGCCTGGTACAGTGAAATAAGAGCAGGCTTATCACTACTTATGTGAACTTGGGGAAAATCTTCAGTTTCTCTGGGCCTCAACTGTTGCATCTTAAACATGGGATGATTAAATCTGCCTGGCAGGGTCAAATTTGTGGAGTATCTTAGTTTGCTCAGGTTGCCGTAACAAAACATCATAGCTTGGGTGGTTTAAACAACAGAAATTTATTTCTCATAGTTCCAGAGGCTGGAAGCACAAGATCAAGGCTGATTTGGTTTCTAGAGAGGGCACTCTTCCTGGCTTTCAGACATCTGCCTTCTCGCTGTGTCCTCACATGGCTGGGAGAGAGAAAAAGATCTCTCCCTCTTCTTAAAAGGCCACAGTCCTATCAGATCAGGACCCCATCCTTATGACCTCCTTAAACCTTAACCTTTAATCCTTTAACCTACTTTAACCTTAACCTCCTAAAGACCTCACCTATCTCCAGATATAGTCACATTGAGGGTTAGGGTTTAAAACTATAAATTTGGGGGACACAATTCAGTTCACAGCATGAGAATTAAATGGGATTATTGATCCAAATATGTTTCCTGAACAGCGAGGAGCTATACCCATTCGGATGGTGGCAGGGGTCATCTTTTTCAAAGTCTTAGTGTTGTGAATTTCCATTCATTCATTTAACAAGGTTTATTGAGTTTCTACTTCATACCAGGCACCATTCTAGATGCTGGGGTGGCAGCAACAGAGAAAAGAGACAAAAATCCTTCTCTTCACAGAGTCTACCTTCTGGACTATAGACGACAAAAAATGGATAAGTAGAATATATACTTTATAAGATGGGGAAAAGTAGTATGGAGGAAAATACAGCAAGGAAGGGTGTTGAGAATGCTGCATAGTGAGGAATAGTTTCAATTTTAAGCTGGAGGGTGCTCAGGACAGACGTCATTTGAACAAAGACTTTAAGACTTGAGGAGATAAGAGAGGGAGCTATGTGGCTATCTGGGGAAGAGTATTCCACACAGAGGAAGAGCCTCTGCAAAGTCCTCGAGGTAGGAGAGTGCTAGGTGTGTTTCAGGAACAGCAAAGGGAGCTGAGCAACCAGAGCTGAATAAATGATGGAGCAAGTGGTGTGAGATGGAGCCAGAAAGATTCAATCGAGAAGAGAACTTGCTCTCTGTGTGTGATTAGGGCAGGACAGGCCTAGTGAGACAAGCAGGAGAGCATTCCCGAGGAGCAAGGGAAGATTTCATTTATTCACTGAAGACCTATGCTCCTCTCCAGGAACACCTGTGGGAGCCACTTGTCATCTGCTCCAAAACTCCTTGCAGTATTTTTGTGACTCCAGACATCTCCTCCTGTGAAGATATGGTCGACGGCTGCTGGTGGAAAAATGTTCCTAGTAGAGTATATAAAGGAGATAGCATCCATGCCTCATTAAAAGAGTACATCCATATCTGGAAGCAAAGCTGTGTGATGCACAATTCACTCAAACTAATGCCTGCACATACCAACCAGACTGCAAGCTCCTTGAGGGCAGGGCTCATGTTCGAGACACGTCCGTGTCCACCGCATTTTCTAATACAGTTCCTAGAACAACATATGTTCTGAGAATGTGTTTGCTGAAAAATATAATCTAGGAAGCACCTGTTAGGAATGCAAAGAAAGGAGAGCAGACTCTCTTGCTTTGCAGCAGGGCGGGGAGCCTCCAGTCCTGCTAATGCACAGGCCTGCGTCCAGCGGCGGCCACGTGGAGGTAGAGAGGCTGTACACACCTGTGCCTAAGGGAGCTCTCGCAACTGAAAATATCCCCACTTCTAATGCCAGAGGGTAGCAGATTCTGCCACTGGGCTTGATTCCTTTGAATTCCTCTCTTTCTTCCCCCTTGAATGATGACATCCACAGGCACACCAAATTCAGCATCAGAGGGTCTGCTTCGTTCTTTTCAGGCTGTGTAAACTCACCTCCAAACTTCATTTTCCTCACGTGTAAAGTGGGATGTGCTAGCAACACGCACCTCCCTGGGCTGTTTGTCAGATGAATGGTCTCGTGGACGTAAAATACTGAATATGTGGAACGGTAATTATTCTCATTCCCACTTCAGAGGTGAAGACATGACATTAGGAGCCACAGATCTGCACCTGCTTTCCAGAATCCACTCGATAGATGTCTACGGTGGGCCTGTTCTGGGTCAGGCACTGGTCTATGTCCCAGGGACACAGCAGTGTGTGAAAGAGAGGAGGCCTCTGCCTTGCAGTATGAGAGCGAGACGATAATGAGGTGCGCGAATCGATCAACGACACACCAGCAGATGTGTGAGCGACAGACCTGGAGGCTCAGACTCACCCCTCCATTCTCCTCTTAAATGGAAATCAGGCGTGGCCACAGGAAACCAGGCGAGGAGCTTGCAGTGTGCGAGAGAAGTAGTATCTGAACTGAAATAATATACAACTGGTCCTTAGGGCCCCTAGAGAGTTTCACCTAAAGTGCTCGGTTGGTCCAGGGAGGGAAGGATAAAGTCTGACTATAGGAGTCGGGGAAGCTTTCTTTAACGAGGCAGCGACTGAATGGATGGAGGAGAGGAGGCTCCATCTGTAAAGGGCTGACCAGTGATGGCGTAAAACCCATGGCTGTGTAACCAGGCAAGGATGCCTGGAAAGATGCCAGGGAATTTAAATGATTGCGAAAGTGGAGATAGCTTCCAAGCCTTCCTTCAGGTGGAGACGTGGGGGTCCTGAGATAGTTGAGGCTGGGGGTAAATTCTGTTGCTCCCTGCTTCTCCAGGGAGTGCTTCTTCATCCGGGGGAGGAAAGTAGGAAGCTGGGGGAGGCAGGATATGAAACTGACTGCCACATTTTTCCAGTGTTGGATGACATGATCACCTTTCTTATTTTTGCTTTATCATTTCAGCACCAAGTCTTGTTAATATTTTCAGGGTTCTTATTAATATTTCATTGGAATGCTTTCGTTTTCCCCTTAAACATGTATTTAGAGTGGATTGCCACATTCCTGGGTAATTTTATTAAATCCAGAGGCCAATTTTCTTTTTATAACAGTCTACTGCTTCGGTTTTATGAGGAAAATCAATAGAAAGAAAGGGGTTGCTGAAATAGGAATTTGCTTTATAGCAAAATATCTAGGAACTCATCTATTCATTTTTAAATGGGAGAATAGCTCCAGATGTAAAAATAATCACCCCTTGTGCGTAGCTGTATATAAATGTGTGTCTGTTTAAGTTGAAAGAGAAGGGCATCGAGCCGCTTCTTTCCAACCGCAGTTCTCTGGGAACGTGTTCTAGTGCGGAATGTGCAAAAACCGTCAGATGTTAGCTGCACCGCGGAACCTTCCCGTCTGGCTTTCAATCCCAACTCACCCACTAACTCAATGTGTGACCTTTAACAGACGGCTGTTCCTCTCCAGGCCTCAGCTTCCACATCTGTGAAATAAGGTAGATTAGCCCAAATGATCTCTGAGATCCCATGCTCTTCTGGCACTTGGGGAGTTGCTGGATGCTGAGAAAAATGTGGCTGGGGGCTGCAAGAACCACAGAGAGACCAAGAAGAACATTTTTATTTAGTCCAAAGATGACACATTGAGACACAATGAAATTAATTAAAAGAACCAGTTTTATGGAGTTAGCAGAGAGTAGAAAAACAATGAAATGATTGTTTTTGGAAACCTTTCCAACTTAAGCTGAAAACAAACCCAAGGTCACAAGAAGCACCCCCGACCCCCCATTCTGGTGCAGTCGCTGCAGGAGTGAAGCTCCTGGGGTTGGGAGGCTGTCTTCCCCCATCACTTCCAAGGCAGAGCACAGATCATCTATGCAGGCCAGGTCCGTCTCCTGCTCCCCAAACCGCCAGACATTTACAGAAGCGAAATTAACTTCATGCATGGCTAGCGGCTGCGCCTTCTAGCTGCTGCAGGGCTCCTGGTTCTCATTAAGACTTCAGGGCAGACGTGCTGCTGTTGGGAATACACTCCTTGCCACGGAGTCCAGGGGTCAAGGTGGCTGAGCAAGGAGGACTGCCTCCCACAGTCTCTGCAGAAAATACCCGCACACTGTTATTGCCAGACTCCAAATCCAGCAGTCGCCCAACAACGGCCGCAGTCAGTTGCCATTTGCTAAGCCCTTTCTGTGCGCTGAGCCCTCGTAAATGAACTTTTGCCTAGGCGATCTCTAACCCTCATAATTCTCTGAGATCGAACCTACCACGCCCATTTCACAGATGGGAAAACTGAGGCTGAGATGTGAAGCCTCTTAGACAAAGTGGTACAATCAGTATGACACACGATCCTGGTACAGACAGCATCAGCATTTGCTGTTCATATGGGTGTGTGTGTTCTGAAGCCCTCGTAGGTATGCAGTGTCATTTGCTCTCACAGCATTTTGCTGACATATGAGGGCAACATTTTTATCCGCATTTTATTGATTGATAAGGAAACTGAGGCCCAGAGGGGATAAATGCCCAAACCTCCGTGGTTAAACGATTAGCAAGTCAGGTCTGAAACTCAGTCTGACTCCTCGCCCCCTGCCACACTGGCTTCATACTGTCTTACTTACAATTAACCATGGGAAACAAAGAATATTTAATAAGGAAAGCATTTTCCTAGGATATAAATGCTTCGGGCTGGGGAGAACCTTAGAGATAATCTGAGGTGGGAGAAAGGCCTCGGTGGATCCAGGAGCTCCCTGAACATTTACGCGAGTTCAGGTGTGAATGTGTGTAAGCCTCTCTCGGTCACAAGAATGTACACTGGGCAGTGCAGTCCGTGGTGGGAGGGCTTGTGATTTCTAGTGCACGGCGATACCTGGGCACCCAGCACAGTCCTGGCACACAGCAGGTGCTCAGTAAATGTTGGTGGAATTAACCAGATTCTTAGAAGTTTCTGTGATCTCACAAAAAACTATGAGTGCATGCAACGGCAGCCCTGGATCTCAGAAACCTTCCAGATGCAGACCCAGAGGCCCAGAGGGAGCAAGGTCTTCACCTTGGATGCACGTGAGGCTGAGCAGAGTCTAGGAGCTGGGTCTCAGTCTCTGCTGGGGGGGGGGCCTTCCCCCGGAGCAGTGTGGCCTCCGTCACATGACCCCCAGGGCCTACTACAGTGGGAACAAAGTGCTGTCCTTTGGAGGCCCCAGCGGCCCCTTGTCAGCCAGCTTAGAATGGCTTGCATTCAGGAAGGCATTCTCCTCTGTGCAAAGACAGGATGCTAAAGCGCTCTCTTAAGTAGGTTAAACACTGCCCCACTCCCCAGCCTCATTTTCATGATTCATTGGCTCAGCCAACTGTGGCTTCCCAGATAAAACTCAGGCAAATCACAGCCCTATCCAGGTGTGAAGGATTCTAAACTGCAAATACTGGGATCTGAAATCAAGCTCGTGCCGTCTGGAAGAGGTGCTGCCTGGGTCTGGATGGGCCTCGGGCCTGCTTGCGTGCATCCCCACCCTGGCCAGGTTTCCAGCTGCCTTGGGAGGTCACTGCAGGTCCAGCCTGCTAGGAAACAGGCAATGGAAGCCCAGAGCAGAATTTCTGGGAAACGAAGAAGAGTTTCTCTCCCCATGCCAGCCATGTCTCTTCTGCCAGAGCCCTAATGAGCTTTTAGTGCCAGGAGGAAAAGCAAATGGGAAGAAAACAGCCCAAAGTTGCTAATGCTATTGACAGTAACCATGCTGCAGGACTCCCCTCCCCTGGGGCCCCCATCCTGCCCACAGTCTGCCTAAAAGGAAGCAAGAGAAGAGAAAAAGCAAGGTTCTTTTGACTGTAAAGAAAGGAATTCTCTACAATCCATTTGTGCAAGTCATGGGCATCCGGAATTAACCCTTTCTGCCTCTTTAGTTGCTAAGTGGTGCTGAGACCAACAGCAGTTGGATGGCAGGGCACAGGACGGGTGACAGGCTGTTTCTGTAGGGGAGTCTTTGGCAGTTTGCTCCTCAGTCAAGTCAGAGAAACAGCCGGTGGATGCTGGGCAGCCCAATCCTGCTGTATTTCCAGCCTCATGGCTTCCAGCTCTTTCCATACCAAGCCTGGGGTCCCTGGAGCCCCTCTCTAAAGCTCTTTGAGCGGCTGGCTGACTTACAGGGTGAGAGTAAGGCAGATCTGGGTTCAAATCTTGCCTCCACTAAGTCAACTAGTCTCCCTCTGCCTTTGTTTCCCTCTGTGGAATGAGGATAGTAGCACCTGCCTCATAGGCTTTCCTGGGGATTCAATGAGATAGTATCTGTATGATATAGGGATAAAATAACTTATATGAAACTATGTGTTTGCAGACTTCCACTCTCCCTGGCCCCATCTGCCCATATTTATCTACTAAATAAATTGTCGTTGGAATCTACCAGCTCAGTGCATGAGTGTTTGCAGCAGTTCAGAATCAGAATCTGAGCTCTCTGTGTATGTGTGTGTGTGTGTGTGTGTGTGTGTGTGTGTGTGAAAGAGAGAGGGAGAGAGAGAGAGCTGCAGAAAGTATGAGAATTTACATTCCAAAGAGCCGAGAATTACTTAGGAAAGAGAAAAATAGGAGCCGAAGGAACAGGGAGCAAGGATGGAAGACAAGGGCTCAGCTGGGGTCGACTTTGGGCTGAGGTATCAATAGAGGGGCCTCAGGGAAGCTATGAGATGTGACTGATGAGGGCAAGAGAAATGTGGAAAGAGGTATTTAACAAGAGTTGTTGTGGCTTATTAATTAACCACTTCACTTCATATCAAGACACCAGTGAAGACTGTAATTGCTTTTCAACTCTGTTGGCTCCTGGCCTGGGTTTCCTTTCATGGGGACTACATAAAAACCAGACTACGTGGGGCTCCAGATTATATTTGGGTTACACGGTTAAAGTGTCTAGCATGGTGCTTGGCACATAGGAGATGCTAAATAAATGGTACTTATTAAAAGATACAGAGAATTTCAAGGGTGGATTATCTATATCACAGCAACCAACCGTTTTCCTTTCTAGTAATATGTCATTTAGGGAATGCTCTTGGCTCTGAGTAGGTTGTATTGGTGGGCCAGGGGGAGATCCCTAAATGTAGGGGATGTGTGTCCCAGACCCTGCCATGGGAGTGACCAGTGCTGGAGAGGCAATGGTAGGGAGCAGGTCTGTTGTCATTAGTGTCTTGGCTAACGTTGGACAGAATGCTAGGAACTTCAAGTGAGGAGGAAGCAATCAGCCAAAATCCGGTTAGGGTTAGGCACAGCAGAAACTAACCAGAGGTAGGCAGGAGTCTTAGTTCCGAAGCTGGGGAGGCAGTTCTCACTCCTGGGTGCATATTAGAACCACTTGGGGTGCTTTAAAAATACCGGCACCTGGCCCCATCCCAGATCACTTGAATTAGTTTCTTGAGACTGGGCTTAGGCATCAATATTTTTAGAAGATCTCCCCAAGTAACCTAATGCTGTGAATCTCTGCTCTAAGGTGTTGCAAACTCAAATCTGATCCCATCTGCCAACATCCCAGGATTCAGATCCAGGTTTGGAGGAAGGGAGAGAGACATGCAGAAGCAGCAGGGGCTTCAGACAGCAGGAGTTTCCTCCCTCGGTGAACATTGGGTCCACAGTGTCAGAAAGACCCACCCAGGTACTGGCAAGACTGAATTCAAGGGGAAGGGACTGGAAAGAATTAGATTAGGGGCAGGACCTCATTGTGTGTCTGGGCCAGATGGTGCTTGATGCAAATCTAAGGCAGAAGCTTTATAGACAAGTGACAGACAAGTCACAAAGGAGGTAAAATTTTCTGGAGAGGTTAAGTCTCGTACTTATACAGGAGTGCAGGACCCAGGGCAATGATGATGGGGGTGAAGATGATGGGGTGAAGCGGATGGGGTGGAGATGATGGGGTGGAGATGATGGGACGATGGGGTGAAGATGGTGGGGTGGAGATGATAGGGATGATGGGGTGAAGATGGTGGGGTGGAGATGATGGGGATGATGGGGTGGAGATGATGGGGTGGAGATAATAGGGTGGAGAAGATGGGGTGGAGATGATAGGGATGATGAGGTGGAGATGATGGGGTGGAGATGATGGGGTGGAGGTGGTGGGTGATGCTGATGGTAATGGTGGGGGGGGTCATGATGGTGGTCAGGTGATGATAAAGATGGTGGAATGTGATAGGGAGTAGTGGAGGTGGTGTTATTATTGGTGGTTGTGGGGACAGTAGTGGGTGGGAATGATGGTGGGCATGGCATGGTACTGGGTGATAGTAATTTGCTGGTGATGATATTGGCAGGAGAGTGATGGTAGCTGTATTAGTTTTCTATTGCTATGTAACAAATTACCTCAAACTTAGCAACTTCACGTAACACCCATTTTGTATCTCAGTTTCTGTGGGTCAGGAGTCTGGGTGGGCCCCACTGTGTCCTCCATTAAGCGTCTCACAGTGCTGAGGTCAAGGTGCTGGCAGGGCTGCATTCCTTACTGGGGGCTCTGGGGAGGCATCTGTGCCCAAGCTCCTTCAGGTTGATGGCGGAATTCAGTTCCTTAAGGTTGTAGGGCTGCAGGGTCCCATTTCTGCTGGCTGTCAGCTGGGACTGCTCTTTGCTCCTAGGGACGGGGCATTAGGCTCGCTTTTCATGCTTTCTGTGTCATCCCCTCCAGCAATGGCAGGTTGAGTTCCTCTCACACTTCAGATCTCTCTGACTTCTGCTGCTGCATCTCTCTGACTCCAGCTGGAGGAAATTCTCTGCTTTTAAGCACATATGGAATTAAAATGGGCCCGCCTAAATAGTCTCGGGTACTCTCCCTATTTTGAGGTCGGCAACCCTCATTGCATCAGCGAGATCCATTTTGCTGTGTGATATAGTCACAGGGTTTAGGGCGTGGGCATCATCTGTGTGATGGTGGTGATGGTGGTAGAGGGGCGAGGGTGGTGGTGGTGGCGGTGGTGGCACAGTAGGCTCTCGTTTCTGACAAAGACATCCCTACCCCACTGCCAGATCAGGTTCTTGTTGCCTCCGGGGCTGGGCATGACTGGGCCTGCAGGTGGCACAGCACTGGAGGACATGCCTGGCTAATGAGGGCTGGGCTGCAGGTTGCAGGGAAGGGAAACCGTGTAGAAAGGGATGAGGAAGGCGGCCATACTTGTAACCTTCGCCAATCCTCTTGTGCTTCACCTTGACCCCCAAGGTTGTTTGTGGCCCATGTCTCCCTCCCCCCGAACTATTCTGTAAGCTCCTGAGGACAGAGACTGCTCTCATGCTATCCTTCCTCACAGCTGGAACTCAGAGCTTGCTCTTAGTAGAGAGAAGAGGATGGGAAATTATAGCTGTTAACTGCTACTATGTGCCAGGCATTTTTATATTTATTATCTAACTGAGGTGTGCATCATGATGGCTACTTTACATCGGAGGAAACTGAGGCACAGTTAGGTTATGTTACTTGCCAAGAGAGCACGACCAGCAAGCTGCAAAGCTAAGTTATAATAAACCCAGCTGGTATTTTGCTCTGCGGCAGTGTGCTGGCTTCCATTGCAGATGCTCAATAAAGCCCAGTCACCAACTGACTGATGGAGAATAGGGAGAGGGCGCCCAGAGAGCTCCCCCACCTCACGGCTTTTCAAACTGCTGGCCCAGGGCTCTGCGATTGCGGGAAAGGTGGGCGGTTGGCTACGAGATAGCTCTGCTCCTCGGTTACCAGCTCTGTCAGTGCATTTATTTGTTTCAGCCTGTTTCAGGTAGGTTTTCTCCAGATTGAATACATGAAACAAACATCGTGTTTGGCTGTGGGTCCTGGGAGAGCAATGGGAGGGAAGCTTAATCGGTCAATGTTCTTCCAGAGGAAGGCTCTGTGTGTTTGTGTGTGAGACTCTGCCTCTGGCAGCTGCCACTGTGGCTGCCACTCAGAGGGCCAGCCGCCCCTCATCACTAGAGGACATGCCAAGCAGCTGATTACTTCCCCAGGCTCTGCATCCCTGCCCTATCCCCGGGTGCCAGCCTGGCTCCCGTGAACAGCACACTCTCCACTTCCCCTACCGTCACCTTCAAGAGAACGCGCAGACCCCCAATGTGTCACGGCTACAAGGATGTTAAAAACCATCTTTTCTAGTGAGTGGTTTAAAATTTGTTTAAAATTAACTTATTTTTTTTTTTTAAGACTAGAGCCCTGCTTTAAAAGATATTCCATTGTGGTGATGGTTGAACGAAGCCAATTGCATCATACACTTTAAATGGGCGAACTGTATGGTATGTAAATTACATCTCAACGTAGTGGTAAAAAAAAAAAAATAAAAAGATCCCAACCTAGGAGAGGTTGAAATTGGAGCTCTTCTGATTGGTCAGAGCAGGTCCAGCTTGGTCCCCCAATGAGATTCCATGGTCTGATCGCCCCTCATTTTATGACTAGGGAAACCGAGACCCGGAGGTAGAAGGTGAGGTTCCCAAGATGAGACTGTCCTAGATAAAGTCTGAGGCTGGACCAGCAGGCAAGTCAGATGACTACCCTGATAAGGGGGAGGGACAGGTGACCACTTGAACCTGGAGAGACCTGAACAGGAGGGGAGGCAAAAGAGACTTAGTGTTAAGAACACATGGCCTTGGGGATTTCTCAAGGGATGCTCTGTTGCCTGAGCCCAAGGCCCCTGAGCAAGTGTAGGGCTTCTGTGCAGGCTGGGTGGGAGGATGAGGCAGTAATAAGTTACGCTCGGCCACACTCCTGAACTCCCAGGCCAGGGCAGGCTGACCTGGAGTCAATGACGCCTGAAGATTCAGGATTTCAAAGCAGTTGGAGCAAAGAGGCTGCCAGAGGGACTGAAGCCATTCATTTGTTCATCCATTCATTCAACATATATTTATTAAGCCAGGTCTACCTTGTCCTATGGCCCAGGGACCACTGGATACTGGAGAACAGGGCAAGATGGACTGATAAAAATAATGACTTTGCTCAGGCCAACTGCAATTCTGCTGATAACATTAATGCAGTAGATTAGAAATGGCTACAGATTCTTCGCGAGTTCTCCCATCAAGAGGTAAAGTCTTTTCCCACATCCCTCAGGTCTGGGCTGGCTTTGTGACTTGCTTTGAGCAAAACGTGGCAGGAATGACAGGTTTTGGAGTCTAGGCCTCAAGAATCCTTGCAGCTTCTGTTTCATCCTCTGGGAACCTGGAGTCCATACCGTGAAGAAGGCTGAGATGAAAGACCATAAAGAGAGGGAGATCCAGCCATCTCAGCAGTCCCGACTGAGCCCAGGCTCCAGGGAACCCTCAGTGGAATGCAGCTGCTTGAGCAAGCCCAGGTGGGCACTGCCCCACCAGCCCATAGAATCATGACAAAGAATAAAGCATCGTAAGCCACCGTGTTTTGAGGTGGTTTGTAACACAGCAATAGATGACCGGAACACTGAGCTACGTTTCAAGTTTTCCTTTTATTCTGATAAACTGAAATGTTAAAACCTCCCGATAAGTATATCAGGCTCTGTAAATTGAGGAGAGCAGCAGTTATAATTTTTATGCATCTGTGGTCCACCCTTCCATTTATTTAAAAGTAATATATGGACGTGGTACAAAGATTCAAACACTCAGGAAGATAGAAAACAAAAAGTCAAAGTTGTCTTCCACACCTGGGTCCTCAATCCATTTTCTCAAAGGCAAACACCGTTAGCAGTTTCTTCTGGATCCTTCCAGTAAAGATAGATTCTATAGACACTTGCATGGATACAGCTAGGCCAGTATCTATGACTATTTTGTTTTCTACTTGCAGCAACTGTATTATGTGTACTGTTTTACACTTTGCTATGTTTTTGTTTCTGTTTTCTACTAATAATTTATCTCAAAACCCTTTCCGTCACCCGGGGAACTATTTCATAGTGTCACACTGTAAACATGGGTTCCAGAAGGGCAGTTCCATTGTTTCCAGTTTTGAATATACACATACACACATCTTGGTATACTTCTGCTTACATATCCATGGATATTGCTTACATATTCTGGACCAAGGGCATATTCATTTTACATTTTGACAGGTACATTTATTTTGGAACTCCGATATGAAAAAGGTTTTGTGACCGTTTATAACAATATCAGCCTCTGTATGCTTACAAATGTATTATCCCATTTGAGCCCCACAATAGCGTGTGAGTTGGTCATCTTTCCATTTTTACAGAAGGAGAAACGGAGTCTTAGAGAGGGTGAGCACATGCCCAAGGGCACACCATTAGTAAAATGTTTTTTTTTTTAACTTTTTTTTTAAACTGAAAAGCATTAACTTTCCACAGGGACCTAAGAGGTTGGCAAGACCAAAACACACCGAGAAGATCTTGTTACAAAACGAGTACAGAGTTATAATTGTCTCATCCGTTTACTCCTCTGTGGTTATAAAAGGAGAGCTGATCTCTGCAAACCTTCAGGTTCTGAAATTTCAAAGATGTAGGCACACTGTGGAAAATTCTCGCCCATCCGTGTGAGGTGGGTGGGAGCGGCAGGCTCTGAGAGGCAGGGGGAAGATGCTCCATGGCAGAGCCCTGCCCCTAGGCACCGGGAAGTGGAGATGAGCCGTGTACAGTCTGGCCAGATGGCACTCAGATGGGACCACACAGTGTTCCTTGGCCTGGATTCCCAGCTGGGGCTCGGCTATGGGAGATGCTCCCTCTGAGAGAGAGGGGGCTGTGAGCTCAGGCCCTGGCGGGGCGGCCTCAGACCACCACCGCGGACTGGACTGTGATAAAGGTTTAAACGGGAGTCTCTATCCTGAGCCTTTCTGTCACCCCACTCCCAGCCCCAGGGTTAACTGAGTGAGGAGCAGAGGTAGTATTTCCAGGAGAATTCAGGTGGGGGACATGGGGATAAGGGAACTACTCACTGTGAGACCCACTTTGTGCCGAGCATTTTACGTGCATGGTCCCCTGGCAGCCTCACATCAAGCGTGAGGAGCTATTATTATCCTATTTCAGAGATAAGGAAGCTGAGGCCCCAGAGCCCAGTTTTCAGAATTGGGCCCCAAGGTCTGGACCAGATTGGCAGCTGGGGTGTTGTGTTGTCAGCTCAGGCTGCTGTAAGGGATGCCGGCGACTGGATGACTGGATGGCTTAAACAGCAAGCGTTTATTTCTCACAATTCTGAAGGCCGGGAGCCCAAAATCAAGGTGCCAGCGATTCAGTGTCTGGTGGAAGCCCACTTCCAGGCTTATTGATGGCCACTTTTTGCTGTGTCCTTACGTGGCCGAGAGAGATGATGTCTCCTGTCTCTTCTTATAAGGGCACTACTCCCATCATGAAGGCTCCATCCTCATGGCCTAATCACCTCCTGAGGCCCCACCTCCATGGCCCTGGTCCCGCTCAGCGAGGTTGGGAGCATATCCAGTGTCTCCAGCTCCAGGTGGTGGAGGCCTAAATGGAATCCAGAGCCCAGAGACTTTCTGCCAGGTGGGCTAGGGAGGTGGCATGGTGGTAGAGCTCAGGCACCTGCCGGACCACCTGGCTTCACACCGCGGGCTTTGTCACATGGTAGCCGCGTGTGACCTTGGGCAAATTGAGCTCCCTGTTCCTTGGTTTCCTCTTCTGTAGAAAGGGGATGAGAGCAGTACCCACCTCGTTGGGTGATTGAGAGCATTCACTAGGTGAATTCATACAAAGTGCTGAGCACAGTGCCCGGCACCTGGTGAGCACTGATCCGTGGGAATGACTTTCACTCCTCCATCCAGCTGCTGTGTGGTGTCAGGAGTGAACCAAGGCTAGCTCTGGGAGAAAGGGAAGGGGAGACTACCTTAGTGAAGTAGATTCTCCTCTCTGGGGTGTGGCTGTCCCCACGTCTTGTAGCTGTATACACTGGCATCCTCTCTGCTTTGAACTTACCTGGGGTCCCTCTGACAATAACGTATTCCACACCTGTCATCCATCAGGGCCAGGCACTGAGGGTGACAGAACCAAAGAGAGCAAGACCCCCTCTCACCTGACAGGCAGGTGCTCACTGCCTAGAAAGGGCGTGAGGGGTGGAGGTGGGACCAGGAAGCCAGGTGCGAGATGGTGTGAAGGCGTCCTCCCGCCCCAGGAGCTCTGGGGTGGGACACAGCAGTGAGCAGAGGCCTTGTGGCCAGAGGCCTCCTCAAGTCCTGACTCTACGCCTTTATCCGCATGACCTTGGCAAGTGGCTTGCCCTCCAGGAGCCTGTTTCCTCTTCTTTTATAAAGACATCCATCCATGCAGTGCACTGGGCACAGAAGAGGCCCTCGATGGCTTCTCTTCCTGGCCTCCCAGCCCTGGAGACTGCCCTCTTCTTGTCTCAGCACAGCTTTTCATTCATTCATAAATCCTCTATTGCACATCTATGTGCCAGGCACTGAATGAGGTGCTGGGAATGTAATCATGATTAAGACAGACACAGCCTCTCCCCTCAGGGATCTTACTGACATTGAACTATAAATGCCAGGGTGACAATTCAAAAGGGGACTGTTCAGAACCTTGGGGGCATACACATGGCCTGGAGCTGCCCCAGGAAGGGCAGCTGGGGCCTGGCGCAGGGTTCTGGAAGGGAGTGGGCATGGGAAGCAGAGCATTCTGGCTCTACAGTCTACGTTCTGGATGGAGCCGTCAGGCCAACTCCCTCCCATCCTCCCAGCACTGCACTCCACCCACCCCCAGGGATGGCATCTCCTCCCAGCTCCCTGTGGACAGCAGACCCTTCTGCCAAGCTTTCCCTCTGGTTACCCCCGGGATCCCGCTGCCAGCTGGCCCAGTCTGTCCCTCCTCCCAGAGCTCCCAAGCACATCTGATTTCATCGAATCCAATTTTCTCCCTCTCCATCAGGACCCATGCCTCAGGGGGTTTGAGCCGGGCCACATGATCAGCTGTCTCAGGGCAGCCCCCGCCGACACTGCTTCCAGAAGCAGCGGGGCTGCTTCCTCCGATCTGCTGAGCCAGGTGGGGAAAAGCAGGCAGGCGGGGAGGATTGCCCTGGGAAAGTGGTGCTTTCAGTTGTCATGACAACTGTTGCTAGGTGTCACCAGGAACCAGCATCAGAGGTTGACCTTCCCAGGAAAAAGGCAGGGCCCTGAGGGGGACCTGAACTTTCCCTGGGCTGACTTAGTCTGCTTTATTCATTCATTCATTCAATAAACATTTGTTTATTACCTTCTATGGATGGGGACTGTGTGAGTCTCTCGGAATTCATAAGTAAATCAATCTGTCCACAAGGAGTTCAATACAATGGGGGAGAAAAAACTGCAAATGTGAGGTGCTATTGGACTACATAAGGACTGATTGAAATTGTACACAGGGCACCATGAGAGCAGGGCGGGGTCACCCAGTCCTGGCTGGGGGCTGAGAGGCTCGTCAGGGTACCCTCCCTAACAGGAGCCACGCCAGTGCCGATAACCAGGGGAAGGCTGTTCTGCCTCTGGAGATCCTCAGGCCAATGCTGCAGATGTGCAACAGCATGGGAGTTTGGGGGTAAAATCCTGGAATATCCGTGGTATTGGGTATGTACGAAGGAGGGGCAAGAGAGAAGGCTGGGAGGTTAAGCGGAGGTTGGATTACAAAGCATCTAAGCCACGGGGACTGTATCCTTAGAAGGAGAAGCCACTGTGGGAACTGAAGCGTGGGAATGACCTATTAGCATTGGAGGCACTGGGTCCCGGCTCTGGATGTAGGGCACGGTGGATGGGTGGGGCCTGGAGGGTCTCCTCGGTAAAGTCAGTGTTTAGATTTTTGCATAAGTGTGCAGATTTCTTTCAAGACCGCTTGAATGCAGTGGGTTAAAGGAAAGGAGAAGGGAGTCTGGCCTGACTTCCAGACTCCAGGCTTGGGACCAGGCAGGGACGGTGCTACGAACAACTGAAGTAAGGGGAAAGAGGGAGGGGAAGTGGTAGCCGAGCAGAGCAGAGGTGGTGAGGCCAGTCCGTGCTCCTCCAGGTGTCTGCAGGAGCCATGGGGAAGATGCCTGGCAGAGAGCTATGGTCCTGGGATGGCGGACGTGAGGCCCAGCTGTGCACGAGGGCTGAAGCCAGGACCGTGGGCCACGGAGTGTTTCGAGGGCAAACTTATGAAGGCTGAGAAGGAGCACTCGGAGAAGAGGGGGTGAGCTGGGGCGAACGGTGTCACGAGGGCCAGGTGGGAGTGAGCCACGCGGTCAGATGCTGCCGGGAAGGCTGGTAACATGAAGCCCAAAAGAAGTGCATTTGATTTGGCAGTTAGAGAGCCCCTGGGTGACTCTGCCCCAGAGGTTTCCGTGGAGTGGTGGAGGCAGAGGCCAGAGGCTGAGTGCTGAGGAGTGCCGGCCAGAGTGGAGGCGAGGCCGTGTTAACCTCTCATTCAAGGAGCTTAGCCGCCAAGGGAAGGAGAGATGGCATGTGGGGAGGGCAGGGGGTGGAGGATTTCTGATTTGCAAGAACCTCGAGTATGTTTGTAAGTGATAGGGAAGAAGCCACTGGAGGGGGAGGCTGAAAACACCGGGCTGTGGATGCGGGTGGAGAAGTGGCAGTGTCACCAGCGACCCAGAAATGTTGCTGTGGGTTACATGCCAGGCAGCGGGGGTCATTCTAGCCTTTTGGGGTGATCTGGAGCATAAGATGTGGACCATAGGCAGGAGCAAGGCGGGGGCAGGAATGAGGAGATGATGGCATGAAAAGGGAAGGGGCCGTGGTGTGTGTGTGTGTGTGTGTGTGTGTGCGCATGTGTCTGACCGGAGGCATAGAGACATCCCTTTGTTCCTGGGTCATGGTGGGTTTTTGAAGCATAGAATGTTTCATTGGTAAAATATTTAGGTTTTTGTACTTACTTGAATGCAATGGATTATGTGGGGTGGTGTGTGTTTGTATATCTGTGTGTGTATGTCCATGTGTGTATGTTTGTGCTTGGGTCTATGGGTGTGTGTCTGGATGTCTCTGTGTGTTTGTGTCTGTGGAAGTGTGTGTGTATGCGTGTGTCTGTATGTTTGTGTGTGTCTTTGGATGTGTGTGTTGTGTTTCTGTGTGTATACATCTATGTATGTATTTGTGCATGGATCTGTGTGGGTGTGTGTTTGTATGTGTCTATGTGGGTGTGTTGGTGTGTCTGTATCAGTGTGTTTGTGGGTCTGTTTCAGTGTGTCTGTGTGTATATCTGTGTCTCTCTTGTGTGGGTGTTTCTCTATATGTCTCTGTGTGTACCTTTATGTGTACATTTATTTATGTTGGTGCTTGTGTGCATGTTTCTCTGTGTGTGGTTATGTCTCTGTGTGTGTTTGTGTTTTGGAATGAGGTCACAGAGCATGTGTCAGAGTTAAAAAGACCCTGAGACATCCTCTAGGCCAACATCCCCCCAGTTTAGAAGAAGGGACCAGCCCCAGAGACAGGGAGGAACTTACTCAAGTTCACAGAGAGCAAAAGAGAGAGTCAGCCGGACCCTGGTCTCCAGATGGATTGTGTGCACATCCTGAGCTTCCTGAACAGGGGCCCATGGCTGAGGTCTCTTTAGAAGGGGAGGCCACCAGAGGCCTTGTGCTGGCACCCTGGGGGCTGGTGTATTTCTCTCCCAGAACTTACTTGGTTTATATAAAAAATTGTCCCTCAGACTGAACCTGGAGGCCCAGCCTCAGATGAACCAAAGTTACCTGGGGCCTCGTTCTCATTTGGCCTGGGCCCTGGGACATGTCCATTCTGAGAGGAATGACTGGGTGACCAGGGTCCCCAGAACCCAGCTCTCTGCCCACTACCCCAGCAGCTGAGGGCTAACTCACTCCTGCCCACCCGCCCAGGGAAGGAATCGGGTACTCGGAATCCCCCCTGAAACGTCAGTGCTCGAAGCCCACGTGAGACCAGCCCTCGCCACCCAGTGAGTCGGAGTGGGTCCAGGCCCCTGTTACAGCTGGAATTGCATTTCTGCCTGGATGTTCCATTTCGCCGTCTAGTTTGGTGACAAATCAAGGTGATTTATAGGGAGCAAGCCTGCATTTACTTGACATTCTCATCCAGAATGCTAGCCCCCCCTTATGCACCCCTCCCAGTCCTGCCCTGACCTCACTCCATAATGTCCATGGATTCAGAAAGATGGCTGTGGGGGGTCTGAAAGCCATAGCCCACCCAAACCCCCAAATTCAGGTCATTTCCATTGACATGGGCAAGAGGTGATCTCAGATCCTCCAGGCTGTTTCTAAACAGTCAGCAAGAAAGCCCCCTGCTGCAGTAGGAGCCAGCAGGTACTTGGGATAATGGTCCTTACTTCCCTCGGAGCAGCATTAGCAGTAGCGATATCATGTGAGCCTCATCTGTGATTTTAAATTTTCTAATAGCCACGTTTAAAAAAGTGAAATGGAGAGGTGGAACTAGTAATAAAAATAATGTAATTTCTTTAGTAACTATATCCAAAATATTATCATTTCCACGTGTAATAAATATAAAAATCGTTAATGAGGTATTTAAGGTTCTTTTTCTGTAGCGAACCTTGGAAATCCGATGTGTATTTTATGTGTATTTTACATTTTCAGCCCTCCTCAATTCTGACTAGCCAGGCTGCGTGTGCTCAACAGCCACACGTGGCTGGTGGCTCCTGTCCTGGACAGCGCAGCCTCGGAGAATCTCTCCAACAGCCACACGGAACAAGGTTGTTCTTCTAGAAGGTTGTGAGCTGGGGGTTCTGTGAAGCGAGGGTGATTCTCCCTGTTCTTTTGACTTCCTAGGGGTGTTTTCAGGGGCTCTCAAGGTCAGGTGCCCCGAGCCCTCCCATTTTGAGATCTCTTAGTCTGAGAAATGACAAAACAGGTTTACCAAATGGCAGACTGTGTGAAATATTTGCATTTAGCCATTTAATGTTTCAAACACCCTAAAATAGCAACGTGTGTTTGTATCACGTCATTTGGAAATCAGAAGTCTAAATTTGAGGCTAAATCTGGATGTGAAGCCCTGGCCACATGTCCTTCCTACCACCCCTCTCCACTGCCCACCGTGGTAGGCTCTTCATATTTGAGAAGCAAATACAAATTTTTTTTGCAAGATGTAAAGTATAGGCCCCATGCTGGGGGTGGGTGGGAGAGCTACAGTCTTCACATTTGGTGAGAAAGAACCAAGGAAGCTGGAGGTGTGATTCTGGACCAAGCCTAAGGGCAGGTCTGTGCAGGGCTCCACCCAGAACACTGTGGGGGTTCTGGAACTCTGGGAGCATGGAGGGACGGGAAGAGGGGCCTCCAACTCAGGGACCAAGTGTGTCTGTGCAGGGAGGGAAAGTCCTTTCCTTGTCCCAATAGCAGATTTCTAGATAGCTGTGGCATCTCAGGCCCATTTCTCCATGCTTTGGAGGAATTTTGGCAAGGCAACTCGGAGCTAAGCCCCAGCTGTGGGTAGGCACCTCTCTCTCTCTCACCCACACCCTCACATGGGTTCAGCTTGTTGATCTTTTCCTTTCTGCCTCATCATGGCGTAGTTTATACAGGGTCGCTGCACGCCATTTGCTTGCAAGGAGAGATGACCCTCTTGTCCTGGAGTCACTCTAAGACTCCGAAGGACAAAGCAGACGAGAATGAGTCCCTTCCCTGGGGATCATCTTGTCCCAGCTTCAATCTTTATTCCTAATAAGAAACAACTCGATGCCACAGAAAGAGTATGAGATTTGCAATAAGGAGGCTCCAGTTCGAGGCCTGGCTTACTATTGAGTTGCTGCTTTGTGGTCCTTGAGTTCCTCCATTCCGATACTGTGTCAGTTCCTACTCAGGAGCCCTGCTCGGCACAGTGTCTGGCACACGGTAGTGACATAGGTGGGAAAGAATTAAATGTGTGCGTCTATAAAATGGGATGAGTCATAGTACTTGTCTCATTTGATTGTTCTGAGAGCCACTTGAGCCCAGACCCATCCATGCTGAAAAGAGAATTAATGGATTGGCTATTTGGAAACTTAAGTTCAAAGGAACAGGTGATTGAAGACTGAGCCAGGTCATGGAGGGCACAGTAAATGCAGAAGTGGGATAAGAATGTAGGTCTTAGACCACGTAGTCTCACCTTTCTTCTCTTGCTGTTGAGTTATGTGTGTGTGTGTGTGTGTGTGTGTGTGTGAGTGTGAGTATGTGTGTTGCGGGGGGTATTCCTATGTGAGACACACCAAATACCTTTCGATGGGCATTTATCTAGGAATTACCATCGGGCAATTGTAAAGTGTATCTGCTCCCACAGTCAGCAAACATTTTATGGGTGCTTTTGGCGACACCCTGAAGAGGGGAGGGGAGGAAAAAAAGAGAGAAGCTGTGACACCAGCCGTCAGACGTGCATGATCTGGAAGGAGCTCAGGATGCAGTTTCAAAGGGGCGGAGACATAACATACTGGAAAGAGCTCTGGGCCCAGTTAGAAGACCTGGGCTCTCGCTCCAGCTCTGCCGTGGATTCTGACTGATGTTGGACAAGTCACTTCCCCTCTGGGCCTGAGTTTCCTTTTGTGTTAAGGCTGCAGTTGGATGCCAGAGGAAGTCTTCGGGCCCTTGGAGGACCACCTTGAGTTTAGGCGTAAACAGCTCGTCCCAGTGCTTTCCAGCCTAGCTCTCGGCCACCTGCTTCTCCTGCCAGAGTGAGCAGGGCTGCCTGCGAGGCCAGCCTAGCTCTCGGCCACCTGCTTCTCCTGCCAGAGTGAGCAGGGCTACCTGCGAGGCCAGCAGTCACGGGGAGGGAATTCACCCCCAGGGCAAGTAATTTAGCAACCCTGAAGAGGCTGAAGCTTGAGTTTGGCCCAAGGTGGTTCAAAGGCTTCCAGGTGGGGCTCATTCTTCAATCTTAGCGCCACCCTTTTTGATGCATTGGAGGGGAATGAACTCCAGACTTAGGAGACTAGAGCTCCAAAACCACTGTTGGTGCTCGCTCCTCTGATCCCCTCTCTCTGGGCTTCAGTTTACCTCCCATGAGATCATGTGATTTACTTCGGTTATTTCAAAGAGTCCGTAGCCCAATAGTCTCCCAGGTCATCTCCATTCCGTAAGGCAAGGTCCAACTGGGGGCGGGGGCGTCTGGCGTGGCCACTTCCATAGGCAGCCTGTTCACCTCTGCAAAAAATCAATGCTGAACGCCCAGGCTTTTTTAGTTGCCAGCAGTAAGTAGAGATCAATCCTATATGGTAGACCTCGAGCAAATCTCAGGCTATTCATGCATTCCTTTGCAAAACAAACAAAAACAACAAAAGAAAAATAACCTGACAAATCCCTCTTCTTGAATTCTTCTTATGTGCCAAGTACTACGCGCTCACCCTCAGACTTCACGGGACTGTCTCCTTTTATCTTTCAGGTCTTGGCTGAGAGGTCAGTATCTTAAGAAGGGCTCCCACCTGTGAAAAACCTGAAAAGGAGCTATTAGCCCCATTTTCAGGTGAGGAGCCTGAGGGTCAGCATAATCATTTAAAACTCAAATGCAATTGTGTCACTTCCCAGCTTAAAGCACGTCAGCCCCTTCCCACAGCACCTCAGATGACTCCACACTGTGCCCCCTCCTTCTCTTCTCTCTCCCCTTCTCTCCCTGCTTGCTATGCCGCAGCCGCCTGCCTCCTGCCAGGGCCTCCCACGCGCCAAGCTCTGTCCATCCTCTGAACCCCGCACGGGCTGAGTCTTCCTCCTGGAAAGCTCTCTCTGGCTCTTCCATTGGATGGCTCCTTCAGATCCTCAAGATTTCAGCTTAAATGCCGTCTCCTCTGAGAGGCCTCTTCAGAGCATCCTGAGGAACCCCCGTCTGCCAATTAGTCTTTATCACGGCCCCATTTTCATCCTTCGTGACATGATTTGCAATTCAAATTTCTTATGTAGTCGTTGGCTTGTTCTTTTTGTTTTTTGTCTTTCTCGCTTGACCGCACGCTCCAGGAGGGCAGAGCTGTGACTGTTTACTCACCTGGATGTGCCTGGTGGTGAACACAGTGCGTGCACACGGGGACAGCAGGCATGCTTGCAGGGCCCCAGTCATTTGAGGATGACTAAGAAGAAGGGCCTTGCTTTCAAAGACCTCATGATCTAATCACAAAAGGACTGGCGAAGAGACCATCACAGTTGAGGTTGATCTTTTCTCTAGTGGCTGTGGTATGTGATGCTACTGCATCAGAAGACACCGTTGCTAACTCTGCAGGTGTGGGCCATGGTGCTGTAGTCAGGGAAGGCTTCCCAAGGGAGGTGATGTTTTAGTAACATCTTGAAGACTAAGTAGGGATTCACCAGGTCAAGGCTTTCCAGGCAGGGGGTTCAGTATGAACGATGGCCCAGAAGTGTTGCGAGCAAGCGAGAATGAGGCATTTGGAGAAAAGCGAGTGTCTCTATGTGATGTGCACACAGGCGCTCTTGGGGGGAGCTTCAGGAGATGAGGCAGAAGAGGTGGCCTGCTGTTCTCTGCTCAGGAGATCCAAAGTCATCCTGAAGATAACGGGGAGAGAGTAAAGGCTAAGTAGAGGAATGATCAGATTTGAACTTAACTTTTAAAGACTTTAAAAAAATTCTAAAAATAATACATATCCATTGTAGAAAAATTTGAAGATAATAGAGACATCAAGAAGAGGATGAGCTGTGGCCAGAGTGCAGGACAGTTACACAGGCAGTGCTGTCCGGCCGCAGGCCAGGGAAGGGGTCGCAGTGGGCTGGGACTGGAGGCAGAGGGGCCCTTTGTGAGTACAGAGGCGGGAATGATGGCAGAACCTGGACCGAGGGGTGGAGTTGAAAGGAGGTCACCAGTGGGAGATTAAGGGGGAAGATGTGGGGACCTGCTGGATGCGGGTCTGATGGAGAGGAAGGGATCTGAGTGGTTCTCCGATTTCTGGCTTGGCATGTAAATGAATGATGGAAGCTTCCACAAAAATGTGTGTCTTAGGTGAGGGTGGGCAGTGTGTTGTGGGAGTGGTGAAAGGGCACTGTGGTCACACCTCTCTACCCCCTGACAGGTACGCTGGCCATCCTGTTTATGAGCACCATGCTCAGCCGGGGATGGCTGATGCCTCCTCTGCGCACCTCCTGTGGGTCCATAGCATGTCATAGGAACAAATTCATGGCTGGAGGGTGAAAGGTGGGGACCCTGGGAGGGACCCCTCCCGCCTCCCTCCTCCCTCTCCACCCCTCATACTGCCATGTTTTAGGGTTAGCTATAAAGGGGTCTTTCTTATGTGCAGAAATGCACTTAGTGCCACAAGGACCTGAGAGGCCATCCAGGTGATCAGAAGAACAGTCTAGAGGGGACCCCTTAAATGATCTCGTCCACTCCCCTCCTCCAGGAAGGGGCAGGAAGCTCACACTGACTCCAGGCCTGGCACTCCTTTAGTCTTCATCAGAGCTCCGTGTGACAAGTCTTCTCATTCCCACTTTACGGAGCAGGAAACTGAGCCTAGGAGGGATTAAGGATCTCGTGTAAGGTCCCAGAATAGACCGGGGCCTGGATTCAGTGTCAGGTCTCTCTGACCCTGCAGCTCATGTCTAGTCTCCCCCAGCCCGCTGGTCCTCCTTCAGAGGAGGGAACCAAAGCCCAGACTCTCTGGAGAGAGATGGAGAATGGCTTGTCTGAAGCAGTTCCGTGGCAGAACAAACCAGGTCCCTTTACTCCCCCTGCATCCCACTGCTTCCCAGGCTGTTTCTGGTCAATGTCTGTTATGTGCCTGGTTCTTCTCTGAGTGACATGACAGGAGGGGGTGGTGGCTGCAGAACTACAAAAGCCTGTCTTCCTGTCCCAAGAGAGCTTATGTTCTTCCTGGGAGGTGGCTCCAAAGATGGGGACAAAGTGTCTGGCATAAACTGGCAGCCTTCACTCTTTCTCTTTTCTCGTCTCCCTCATGGCAGTGCTTCTCCTCTTACCAGCTGGGCATCAGGGCTGAGAATGAGAGAAAATATGCTCAACAAAGTCTCATCAAAGGATTCTGCCCCAACTATTGACCTGAGCAGGAAGGAATGGGAGAAGGAGGTCTTCCAGAAAGTGTACATTTGGGAACTCAGACCACAGATACATCTCTCTGTGTCCCACCGGGTCAGGCATGAGGTGGGCAAGTGCATCTTGGCTCCATTGAGATGCTGTTGCCATGGATATGGGCAGGAAAAGGGAAGCCAGGGAGGCTGCAAGTCAGGCCAAGTGCTTGTGATACAGAAACAAAATATACAGATTTGGGGGCCAATAGCTGCTTAATGGGAGGACTCAGGAGAAGTCTAACTTTTGCTCTCTGTAGTCAGAAGGCAGTGTGAGGGAAGAGCAGCAGTCTTGGACCCACATGGACATGGGTTCAATTTACAGCACTGGGAATGACTAGGTGTGGGACCTTGTGCAGTAACTTAATCTCTGAAAGTTTCCTTACTTGTAAATGAGGAGGAAAATACTGATCTGAAGAGTATATAAAGGCAAACATGCAAAGCACCAAGCCCTTCTTGAGTTTTCACTTGATGGTAATGATGACGATGGTGATGGTGGCGGTGATGGTGGTGGTGGTGATGATGATGACGATGATGGTGATGATGTGAAGATGGTGATGATGGTGAAGATGATGATGATGATGGACACTGATCACGGTCTGCCCTTTTCCTGCTTATCTTTGGAAAATGGAACCTCCTTGATTCTCGCTAATGCTTTAGACTGCAACAGTCAAGAGATGGACAGGGGAGGAGAAGAGGATGACTCATAAATATTTAGCTCCTACTCTGTGCCATCTACTACAATAGGCTCATTTGCATGCTTTTTTTTCATTTAATCCTCATAAGACTCCTTTGAAATGTGTCTTACATTCCATATCTTATGAAGGAGAAAACCGAGGTCACGGAGGTTAAGTCAGTTGCTCAAAGTCTTACAGTGATCAAGTTGCAGAGCTAGGATTTGATCCCAAGACTCCAGGGTCATTCTTTTATGAACTGGGTTTCTCATGACTAATTGGGGTATGATTTCAAAGCTGCTCAGTGTCTTTTGTGTTGGGATGTCCCTGGATGAAATCTGTCCCAGTGCCACCCCAGCAAGGAGGCCAAGGCAGAAGTCCCAACAATCATGCCTTGAGCTGGGTTGACTCCCATAGGCATCATTCCCTCCTTCATTTATTCTATGACTCATCACTTCACCAGTATTCGTTGAATCAGACACTACTTTGGACCTTACGGATAGAGAGAAGAAAGACCTGTGAGATGAATGATGGGTAACAGCTATATGTTTGTTTGATCTGCACTTTGATAGTCTGAAGTCATGGGTTGCGTGTAGATGTATCAGTCACTGCTGAGTAAGAAAAAAGAAACTGTACCCGTTCTTTTAACACAGAGAATTAAAAGAATTATTACGTAGGAATAATGAATTGGTAACTAGACACCTTAAAGAACACAGAGAGAATAGTGAGCTATCACAGATATAGCAACCACAGGAAGCAGCCACCACCCCTCGGACTGGGGGAACAAAATGAAGACATTGGAATAGTTAAAACTTAGAAGCTTGGAGAGGGGACTCTGCAGAGCTGGAACTCAGTCCTCTGAGGAGGGGCCCCCTCCCTGCTGGTGCTGGTGGCTCTTGTATAGGGGAGGGAACATGCAGCATTGGGACCTCAGAGGAGGCAGCATCAACCCGCTGCCGCTGGTGTTTCTGTGGGAGTACAATGAAGTGTGTCGTGAAATTCTTGGGAGAAACTGGAACCTGGATCCAACTGATGTTACTGGACCAGACTACTACCGCAGGGTGGAGGAGCAAGACTGGGTGATGCTGATGCAAGGAGGAAGCAGATAGCACGCCTACAGGAAACAAGGTGGAAGAAGCAATTTCTTCTTCCTCCTCCCTCCCTGCAACCTCCTTCTAGTTCCCTCTATTGGCAAAGCCCAACAGGGATCCAGCTGGCAAAGCAGAAATGGGGTTTGCAGGGTCCTGTCATGAAGCAGCGAATAGAAGGATGGATTTGAAGTTGAGAGACAATCATTGACGAGAATTGAGACCCCAAATCTTGAAAGGGCTGGAGAAGGCTTCCTGGAAGGTGTGGCATCATTTTCAGAAGAGAGTCTGAATTTTGAAGGATGTGAATGGGACTGAGTCAGAGAGAGAGAATGGCAGGAGCCGGGGTACATGTCAAGGAGTGGGGCGGAGAGGAGGTGGCACAGATGGACGAGGGATGGGCGGAGAGTGTCTCATTCTGCCACGCTCTGGGTCTCAAGCCTTGAAGGTTAGGACATCAGGATTGGACTTTGAAGTGAGGACAGAAAAATGACCTAATTCACACACACGCCCAATTTTATTCTCCCAGTTGTCCTGTGAATAAGGCATTACCGTCTCCATTTTACAAATGAGGAAATTAAGACTCAGAGAGAGAAAATTTTCCTGCTGTACTGCACAACCCCAGCGAGAGCCATTGGTATTGACATCTATGGGAATGGCACAGCCTGACATTCAGCCTGCAGGGCCATGGGTGGCAGTCCTACTAGGAGGCCATGCAGCTAGTAGGCAGGGTAATTGTGAGGAGCATGGAGTCCTCTAACATATTCAGGATCTCTTTTATTTCTCCAATGGTAAAAGGATTCTATGTATGAAAAGTTGAAATCACACATAGAGGTCAGCTCCTCCAGGGAGCAATGCTTGGAATCCCATCCCAGCAAGCCCTATTTCTTGTGCCTTGTGTTAGTCTTTTGGGATACTTGGATTAAATGGGCTAATGTTGGCATCCATAAAACTTCCCAGTAGCTATGGAATCTCCAGCTTCCCAACTCCCAAACCCATGGGGGTCTGGAGCCGGGAGAGAACCTAGCCCCTTCTGGTGGGTTCAGGGTCAAGAAGACCACTAGGTTCGCTGGATCTTGAGGGCTAGCTACTTATTTCTCAGCTTGTTTGGGAGTTTGCAAAGTTCAGTCCTTGGTGCTTCTTATAGCTAATTTCACACTTTGCTGTCACTTGTTATTAGGTGAGAAAAAATACCAGCCCGCTAGCAAATCCTCATTTAAGGAGAAGTAAAAAACACGTTGGCTCTGGCATCACTTAGAGACAGAAGCAATTACTGAGTAGAGATTGTTGAGTGTAACTCACGACTTAGAGATCCAAGGAGGAAGGGAGCAGAGAGATTGGGAAATTCCTTTGACCCCAAAGCATAGTGTGACTTCCAAGTAGTTTACTTTGACTGCATCCAGGTGACACCAGACAGTGTTCTTTATGCATCATTCCAGGTGGGTGACATCTGAAAGAACATTATCAAATTCCGTGGCTGATCCATTGGTAATTTACTACGTAGCTCTTCTTATTTGGGAAACTTATCCACAGGTCCTTGCTGGCAATTGACACAGATTGAGCAATTTACACGTAGCTACAGCAGCTTTAGGTCTGCTGGGCGCAGAGCCCTGAGGCTGGAGAATCAGACAGCTCTGTAATAGGCTCAGGCTGGCCCCTTCATTTGATGAGGCACTCACAAAGCAGGAGAGACCTAAGGTGGTGGAAGCCTAATATGATAAATGTCCTGCATTTAGGGCACTATTCTGGGCTCTAGAGATATACAGACACATAAGGCACATTCACTGCTCTCTGGGGTCCCCTAATCTGGTTGGGGAGACAGATTGTATATAGAAAAAGATCAATCACCATGGAAGGCAGATAAATGCCGAATGAGAGGCGGAGACGTTAACTCCCTCTAGAACTGAAAAGGCCCATCCAGAGCGTCTAGTCAGACTCCATCATTTTCAGAGGAGGAAATTAAGGATCAGAGAGGGCTATGATTTCACCAAAACAAATGGCCAGTGAGGGCAGAACAGACTAGACTGAAATAGCATGGCTCAGTTCTCTCCCATTTCCAGTACACAAAATCAGACACATCCAGGTGTATGACGTCGATTTATCCGAGTGGTGTCCACCTCATTTTTTACAGGCAGAACCTGTGGCTCAGAGAAGCCAAGTGACTTGCCAAATTTTCATAGCCGTTAAACAGAGCTGGAGCTCGAACCAGAGTCTCTTGGACTCCAAAGCCCCTGCTTTTGCCACGGTGTCTTGCTGATGGCTCTTGAGATCAAGGAGAGCCTCAAGGAAGAGGCGGTACTTGTACTGGCCCTTTGAAGAGGGAAAATAACAGACGTGTGGCCGTGGAGAGAAGGGAGCGGCAGCGGCATTGAAGCGTGAGGAAGTGGGGCGATGGCATGCCCTGGTGACTTGTAGGGACACTGTCTTTATGCTGGGGCTTTTGGACTCCTTTGGACAGGGTTGAGATGGTTTTTCTTAAATGGCCACTTAACTAAATCATCATACTAGACATGAGCCAAAAAGTCAAAACCATACCAAGTGGAGACGGGAGCCTCCTTGTTACCCAGCCCCTTATGACAGAGATGGCCGCTAACCTCCTGGAGAAATTTCCTCCTTCTTCTTGGCTCTCAATCTCCCTGCATTAAAATGCTGGGCACAGGGTGTCATTTGGGGTGCCTGAAGGTGGGTGTCATGTTGGGCTAAGATTATCAGCCTGGTAATTTTCTCTAAGTCAGTGGTACTCAAACTTGGCTATATTTTGGAATCCTATGGGGATGCTTAGAAAATGCTGATGTGCAAGCCCCACCCCAGGGATGTGGTGGGATGTGGCCTGACATCAGGTGATTCTGATGTACAGCCAAGGTCTCAATCCCCCGCCATAGTTTATGCCCTCATGCAAGTTACTCGGGCAGCTTTGTGTCTCACTAATACACAGAGCTCGACCCGCTTGAAACCCGTCAGGCCCCAGGTTTGCTGACTCTGGTCATTCATTTATCCATCAAAATTCAACTATATGTTTATTAAACCCAAAAAGCCAAGCCAGGGGGGTAGTCAGTGACGTGCTGGTAAATATTTAACAACCAGCTTTCTGGGAGGAAACGAAGCCCTGATTTGTAGTGTTTTTTGATTTCCCAATTATAAATCCTCCCACCATGACTGATTTCATGAAGTCAGTGAATTCAGAGTTAGGAAGAAATGCGTGTAATTGGCTCTTTTGAGCCAGCATGTGCTGGCTCCGGCATAGCTCTGAGTAACTGGAATTCAGCCCACATCCTTCAGGTGGGCAGAGTCTGGTTGGGAGAAGGCGTTTGTGTACACAGTTAACAGAAATCCCAGATGAGGAGCGCTGGAGAGAGAGAAGTAAACTCAGCCTGATAGGCTGGGGGAAGCTGAGTTTCAGCGAATGAATAGTTGACCAGAAACAGACCTTAGAAATCAATGTCCTCACTTGCCACGCCCCCCCCCTTTTGTTTTTCTCCAATGGCCTCCAAATCCCCATGATGTCACTGACAGTCAATCAGAGCATCTGAACAGGCTGAGCTAACTGGTGTTTCACACAGAGAAGACATAATTCTGCCCAAGAGGAGAGAAGTCACAATGCGGTCCATGACGCATTAGATCAGTGATGCACATAATTCCGTTAGGTTTTCTAAAGTGTTGTGGATGGCTGTGGGGCTCTAGTTCAGAACCGCTGACCTGGCCCAACCCTATCACAGCCACTAATGAGAAACTGAGGCTAGAGACCCAGAGTGGCTTGTGCTGGGGGCCTGGAGCTGGGACAGGAAGCCAGGCACCCTGCCTCCCAGAGCTATGTTCTCGCTACTCTGCCACGGGGCCAATCTTAAAGATCAAACACCTCTTGGGCAACATTTTATTAATATACTAATGTGAGGAGCACCACTTCATTTGCCTTGAACAAAAGGTTCTGTGCAGAAAGGAAATGCAATCTTGCGTCTAAATTGCTCCTAACAAGCCCACAATTGGCAGCCCCAGTGATGATCCTCTCAGGCTGTAATTGTGTGAAAAATGGATGCATTCCCGTAACCAAGAGGGAAGACCAAATCTTCCCCCGTTGGGTAGTGGCTAATAATCTCATTAAGTTATTAATGAAATTAGCAGAGTTTCCTGCCTTCGTTGGCAGGGAATATGGGGAGACAGGTGAGCTGTTTCGTGGACCGTCAGGGGAAACAGCAGCCCATCACCTTAGGGAATTCTTTCCTGCTGCATTATTGCCCCTTGGAGGCCAGACCCCATGGGCTGGCTCTGAGCGCCCCACTCGTGGGATGCCGCCAAGGGCATAGCAGACCCTTACTCCAAGCAGAGAAGATGGTGGCCCACGTGGGGTCACTTCAGGAGTGTGTGTGTGTGTGTACACACGTGCAGCTGGTGGCAGTAGGGACTGGAGGATCTGGAGTCGATGATTCATTTGAGGGGCAGGGTGATGTCTTGGAAAGAGTGCTCAGTCAGAAGTCTGGAACTCTAGGACTCTGTCCTGGCTCTTCCCAGCTGGGCGACCTTATGTGAAATCACTTGCCCTCTCCGATGTGTTTTGCTTATTGGGAAAGCAAAAGAGGTATTTGCATTAGCTGAGCTATGAGGCTCCTTCAAGCTCCATCATTCCGGTCTTTGCTCTGGCCCCTGGAGATTCAGTTGTTAGGGGAAAAATCTTCTTCTTCTCCTATGTCAACACCAAGCTTCGCACCCATCAACCCATAAAAACAATGCAGGCTTCCTTTATAGTGGCCACCCCTCCTTAACCACCCATGTGGTTTAGAAGCTGTTTGAGTTGGCATCTGGGGAATCCTGTGCTTCCAGAACCACATTCTTTATCCCCTACTCATTTTATCATAAGACCCAGAAACTTGGGGTTAGAATTTTTTGGTAGAGTTGCTTGTCTTTGACTATCATCTTTGAATTAATAATTAAGTGAATGCTATTATTCATAGTTAATTCATTTGAAAAATGATTATGTGTGTTTAACGCTTTGGGAGAAATCTTAGTGTTCCAGCGATTTCCTGTCGAAATCCTCTGGGCAGAATGCATCACTTCCTCCTTGGTGGACCCGCAGCACGTGGTTCAGGCCTATCGTATATCTCTTCTCGCTCAGCGCTTTGCTCGGTTTTCTATCTATCCATCCCCTCCAAGAAACTGTGAGTCCTCCCAGGGCAGGAGGAGAGTCTTATTCATCTCAGTCCCCATTTCCACTGTGTCTGGCTCATAAATGTTTGTACAACTAAATTGAGTTGTGCTCCTTATGGGAAAACAGAAGTAGCCAACTAACTTAAAATTTATCTTCAGTGCCTGTCAGCCTTTGACAGGACATTTTCCTCCAAAAGGTAATGGATCTCAACTGTGCGTCTGCTTCAGCTGTCTCCTCTGGTCCCAGGCTTTCCAAATCTACGACATCAGCTCTGACGCCAACCCAAGCCTCAGTCCCAATTGCCCAATAAACATTTTTTTTAAAAAGCTAGAATTTGTTCAGCATCTCTCAGTGGATCAGTTGCCAGACGACTTCATATGCTTCAATGCTTAGAGCAACCGTGTATTCATTTTCTCTTTTCCTGGAAAATGGAGGCTCAGAGAGGTCCTGAAACTTAGCTGGTCACACAGCTGGTCGGCGGCAGAGTTGAGATTTGGACTCAGGTCTGTCTGGCTGTCTGATCAGATGCTGCTGCTTCTCTGGATGCCCAGATGTAACTTCAAGCTCAACATATGTCAAATCAAACCACCTTCACTCTGAAACCAGTGCCGCTTGTCTCATCCCTCAGACACTGGATCAGAACCTCCAAGACGGTTTGGGCTCCGGGCTCTCTTTCACTCCTTACGTCAGTTGCTCCCTAGTTGTCCTTGCCAATCTCACGGTAGGTACCGCTTTCCTCCGAGTCCCACGGCCACTTCCCTTGGTTGGGTTTAATCGCCTCGTGCCTGGTTTACCGCCAACGTCTTCTCTTCGGGCTGCATAGGCCTCCCCCCGTCTCTGTGGTTCGTCCTGCTCTCCACTGTAACACAAGTTTCTCTAAAATATTATTTTGAGTATTTCACTTTCTCGATCAAAGTCTTTGCTGTGACTCCTCCTACGGAACTGAGCCCGAGTCCTAGAATGGGAAAACCAGCATCCTTTGAATCCCTAGTAATGGGCCAGGGGTTTTCACTGGGCTGTTCTTGTTTAATCCTCGGAACAAACATCGGCAGCGAGTCCTTTCATTTCCCCGCTGAGCGGGCTAAGTGACCAGCGTGCGTCAGGCTGCGTAGCTCCGGGAAGCGATAGGGGTGGCATTCGGGGCTAGGCGCGTCTGTTACCAAAGGGCGCGTTCTCTCCACTACCTCCTTCTCCTCCTCAGCCTCACCCTGAAGAAGCCCTCCCCCTCTGGCCCTGCTCTGCCTCCCTGTGCTGTCCCCGTACTCCACCCAGAGGGCACCATTCCCTCCATTCGGTCGGCACCTCTGTCACCCTTGTGTGTCATTCTGTTGTCACATCAAACCTCCTGGTCCTGGATGGGGGAGCTTCTCACCTGCACATCCTCTGATGCTTAGCTGGTATTCCTCTAACTCTTGCAGGCTTTCCTTTCCCTCCTGCTAAGCTCGAAGGAACCCCTCCCCGCTCCTGAATGTCTTGTCATTACTACTCATTTTACCCTTAGCTGGGGTTGCTCCGCTTAATCGTCATGTCTTCCAAGCAAGAGAAAGGGCTTCAAATTCAGACAGACGTGGATTATGTTTTAGGTCGGGCCTCTGGAAGCAGCCTGTGAGGTGAGGATTCCTGTCTGAGTGATTTATTCAGAAGGGATCCCAGGAGGAGCCAGTAAGGGAAGGAGGGAGGTGGAAGGGAGGAGGAGAAGAGGGAGAAGCGAGGTGGGGGCACCGTTTGGGGCCAGGTCCTGGCTCACCCTGGTCCACTGGGGAGCACTAGAGCGCAGAGAACACGGCACAGCTCGTCCTCCGGTCGACAAGGTGGTCGTGCCCTCGTGCTCCCAGCCATCACTGTCTGAGCGTCGCTCTGGGGAATTTGACTTCCAGGCCCTTGGAGCTCTCTGTGAGCAATGGCACAGTGGATCTAGTAGCCCCGGGGACAGGCCTCTGAGGGGACTAGTAGGAGCCGGTCATTAGAAGTAAAACAACCCCACAGCAGCTGGAGGAAAGGCACACAGAACTGATGACGAGGATCTGAGCGACTTGGCTGGAGCTGCAGCAGCGCATGCCTGTTTTGCAAGAGTCTTCATCCTTCAGTCTCAGTTTCTCCAGCTGTAAAGTGAGATTAATACCTACTTTACAGGAGGATAAAGTGACTGGCATAGTAGTCGCTCAATAAATGTTCATTGCTTTTCTTGGAAAGAGCCTTCTAGTTTATGTGCCATGGATATATTCTGTACTACACGATTATAGCATAGTCTTAAAAGTGCTGAATTCTTTCTGCCTCAGGGTCCTCCTTCCTACACGCTCTCCCTGTCCATCCCCTTCCTGCCTTCTGGATTTTCACTATCCTTTAAATCTCGCTTCAAATGCCGCCTCCTCCAGGAAGTTTTCTTTGATTCCCAGGCTAGGTCATATTCCTTCCTGCTTCCCTCACAAATTGTATGCTGTCATAGAACCTTGTGTATTTCTTTATTTTTAAGTGCTTATCACTGGTTATTATTATACATGTATTTGTGCTATTATTTTCTTAAGTAATGGATGGTGATAGATGTTAACTAAACTTATTGTGGTAATCATTTTGGAATATCTACATATATCAAATGATTATGTTACACACCTTAAACTAATACAATGTTATATGTCAATTATATCTCAATAAAACTGGCAAAAATAAATAAATCCACTCATTAAAAAAAGAAATCTCGTTTTCCTTAGAAGTGATTGTCTTCTCGATCATTTTATTTCTGGAGCCCACGGACTTATGGAATGAAGATGTAAGTGAGTGAAAGTACGCGCGAACACCGATGAGAAGCCTGTTGAAGGTGGAGCACAATCCTCTGGGTCTCTCCGTGGCACTTTCAGGTAGCAGGTGCTCAGTCGATGCTTTCTGGTTGGTTAGTAAATGAATTAAAGGGCCCTGGAATGGAGTCCCCAGGCCCGCGTCCTGGTCCAGGTTTATTACTGACTGTGTGCGCTCTTGAGCAAGTCAGCAGCTCCTCTGGGTCTCTGGGTCCCCAAATGTCAAATGATGGTCACTAACGGCCTCCTTAGCCAGCCCTGCTGGTCTAGTGGTTCAGATTCGGTGCTGTCACTGTCGTGGCCTGGGTTCGTTCCCTGGTTGGGAAACTACACCACCTGTCTGTCGGTTGTCACCCTGTGGCGGCTGCCTGTTGCTGTGATGCTGGAAGCTATGCCACCGGTATTTCAGATACTAGCAGGGTCACCCATGGTGGACAGGTTGCAGCGGAGCTTCCAGGCTAAGACAGACTAGGAAGAAGGACCTGGCCATCCACTTCTGAAAGAATCAGCTGCGAAAACCCTGTGAATAACAGTGGAGCGTTGTCTGGTGTAGCGCTGGAAGCTGAGAGGGTGGCACAGAAAGAGCAGGCAGGGTTCCGCTCTGCTGTACACAGGACCACTAGTGGTTGGAATCCACTCAGCGGCACCAACAACAAAGGGCCTTCTTGGTGCCAGGCCCTGGCTCCCAGTGTGGATCAGCTGGGGTGCTGGGGGTTGTGGAGGTAGAAGGTTGTAAGGTGTACTCCCATCCGTAGGAGAGCACTCCTGCCAGAAGAAAAGTGGCGCATGAGCGAGCTGGGAGGCAGACTTAGAGGCTGGGGTGTGATTGGGCTGGAGCGCGGGAGGGACCTGAGGGCCGAGGGCAGGATGAGCTGGAGTTGGCCCCGAGCGCCAGAGCACGGCGAGGTGCTCACGGGAGCAGTGGCTTGGTTCAGGACTGTAACCTCCCTGATTCTTCTCTTTCCCTGACTCTGGCACGAGTGGCTCTGCCACTCCATAGCTGTGTGACCTTGGGCAAGATAATACATTAGGTAACTTCTCAGTTGCCTTAGTTTCCTCGTCTGTACGGTGAGGTCCACGGAGCTGTAGCAATTACAAGACTTAATGTGTGCGAAGCGCTTGGAATAAGGATTGCATGAAGCAAAACCTCGAGGAACATTGCTATTGTTGCTAATGCTCCTGCTTTGCTAATAAGGAAGGCACCCTGGACACACACAGCATCCAAGTCTCTGATCCTGCAATTCGGCATCTGCCAGACACTGCTTTGTGAGGTTTGCCACATTGTCGTCATGGAGTGTGGATGAGCAGACCTTCGTCCGAATCCCAGTTCCATAAGCCACTTAGTCTCTCTGAGACTCAGGCTCCCATTTGTATAATGGGGGATTAAGCCTTACCTCGGAGGATCGCTTTGAGGGTTACCTATGTACCTGTGGAGCATCTCTTGCTTCCAGGCCTTCCAGGCTTCCAGACTGGGGAGCCCTTCGGAGGAGAGCGAGCCGTCAGGGTCCCTCCCCTGACATTGTTCTCGCAGATTGAAAGATAAATTCATACTGTGGGTAATAAACTTATGGAACTCATCACCCTGGGACCTGGCAGGGGATGAATATGAATAGGTCCAGAAGGATTTAGGGAAATGGATGAAGCCTGGCTCCTCGATGAGTTATTACAGCCACGTTTCCTAGAAAAATGTGCATTTATGAATAGTGGTCATGCTGAGATGCTCTGTAGGAAAAGAAATAAGACATAGCTTCTGTAGCTAGAAAGCTTTGGGCAATCAGACTTCCTATATTCCACCCCTACCAAGAACTTCCCGTTCCCATTTATTCAATTGCTGATTCAGCAAATCTTTAGACCACCTCCTGGGTGCCAGGCACGGTTCTAGGCGCTTGTAATACAGCAATGAAAAAACAAAGGTGCTTGTCCTCAGGGAGCTTACAATCTAAGGGGGAAGATAAACAATAAGCAATAAACATCATACATTCTGAAATTGCATGGGGTAGTTTGAAGGTGAAAATGCATGAAAAAAAAGGGAAAAAAAGGTCAAAAAAATTAAGGGGGATTGCAGATGCCACGGACAGGAGGCGTGTGGGTTGTGATATTCCATAGACTGGTCAGGGAAGCCTCTTCTAGAAGGTGGCATTTGAGCAAAGAAGGAGGCAAGGAGTTAGTGGACTGGTTGTTGGAGGAAAGACCTGAGACAAAGGCCCTGAAGCTGGAGTGTGCCTATTTGGTCTTCCCAGACAAGGCCTGTGTGCCTAGAGACAGGGAGGATGGAGAAGGGGAAGGAATGAAGTCCTGGGGGCCTTACCAGCCGCTGTAAGGGCTTTTTCATCACCATCTTCAGACAGAAGAGTGACACGATCTGACTTACACAGTATAAAGGCACTGAGAAGTCCTGCAGTAAGGAGACTCCTTTAACTTAACTCAGGAGCTCCCCAAAGTTTTTGACCATGGAACTCCTTTTGTTTTCTGTGAAGCCTTTTAACATCTTTATACATGTTATATCCTACCCATGCCCTTCCCTTGGAATTTCATTGGAACGTAGTGTCTCCCAAAATATTCCCCCTACGGAATCTTTTAGTTCTCCTTAAAGATCTATTAACATCATGGGACACATGGAGAGGCGCTGGGTTAGACAGATGCTGTGGGGAGGGGGCGATCACATGGAGACGTTTACAGTACTTTATGTAGATTGCTTCCCAAGTGCCCGTCTGGGCCATGGACTCTGCAGGTATTGCTGGAGCTGACTGAGCTGGAGTGGGCTCCTCCCATCCCTACCTGCCATTAATAACTCCTCATGGCTCCAGGCCTTTGTTAAAATCCTCTGACACCTGTTCAGGAGGAGTCTCGTTGTCCTGCTAGAGCAGCGGGACCTGATATGTTTATCATCCACATCTATATTCATCCTGCCTATGGCTGGTCCCCAAATGACTTTTTCTTTCTGCCTCTTAGAATGTGTCTCCTTTGGGCGTCTGGAGTTCCTGGTAGAAAGACGGCAGATGTTAGGGCCTGGGTGGGTGCTATGGAGGAGGTCAGGTTAGAGAGGTGATCCCTGCCTTTTCCTATTTCCTCCACTCTTGTAAAGCTCAAAAACATCCCTTCCTGTTCTCTTTGTCTCTCCTCATTCGTCCCTTTTCAGGAGCCGACTGTAGTGGCAAGAACATGTGCCTCGGGGTCGAACGGACGGGTGTTTGGATGTCGGCTTCATTATTTCCTAATGTGTTACCTTATGAGGGCCATTCTGTTCCTTAAAGCCTCCTTCTCTCAACTGTGAAAGGGATGGACAAATATCTGCCTCGGAGAGAGAAGACGACGAGAGAAAATCCTAGGAGAATCCCTCTTGGGCCTTTTGTGTCCCAGGGAACTTTGGATCCTACAAGAGACTCAATCATAGAAACTAGCAGGCCTAACAGTTCCAAGGATGATGTAGCTGTGTCTGATGGCTTGGCATGGACTAAAGTGCCATCACGGGGCACAGTCGTGGTGCCTGGTAAGAAACACAGCGATTCCCGGTCATCATAGGTGGGAGATGCACTGGGCCTCTGGCCAGCTCACTTTGATGGAGAGCAACCAGCTCCCCAGCCTCGCTGCCCTCACTGTGCCTACTGGCACCGGCACTGCAGGTGCCCACGGTCCGTCAGACTTCACTCCCCTCCACTGGTGAGGGCCAACTCTTCCTCAGGTGTGACTGCAGCCGAGGCGTCAGGGTTCCATGACGGAGGCCTGTGCTTTTGTTCTGAGTGTGTGTGTGCCTGGTCTACCTTATCCTCGGAAACCAAACTAGAAAGGACAAGCACATAAAGAGGTCTGAAAACTGGGACATAACAATAACAGACAGTACAGAAACACCCAGCTCCAAGCCTGCCGTCACACACAGTAGGGTTTCTTGGCCTCGGCCCTGTTGACATTTTGGGCTGATAATTCTTGGTTGTGGGAGCTGTCCTTTGCATTGTGAGATGTTTAGCAGCATCCCTGTCCTCTACCCACCAGGTGCCAGTAGTACCAACCCCAAGTTTTAACAACCAAAAGTATCTCCAGACCTTGACAAATGTCCCTTAGGGCAAGGTGGCCCCCAGCTGAGAACCACTGACATGGAGGGTGCTCAGTAAACGGTCCCTGTCTTCTCAATCCAGAAACCAAGCGAAATGCCACAAGAGTGCCTCCTTATTTCTCATGCCCAGCCTCCTCCTGTTGCCTCGTGGGAGATCGGCAGCGAGTGACGGCCACGGGAATTCCAGGGGCCCCTCCTCAGACTCAGAGGTGGCCTCGGTGGCAGAGCCCAGATGCTGCCCTACGCTCCTGCTGCTTTTCTGGCTCCGTAGCTGGTCTCTCAAGCCCAAACACAGTCAGAGCTGGTGCCAGCCTGGCTCACTGGGGCTCTCGCTCGCTGATCGAAAACTTTGCTGGGCATTTTTGGCTCTTGGGAACATTCCATTTCACATTGATTTATTATTATATTTTTAAAGACACTGAGATTTAAGACTCTTCCAGGAGCCTCTGCTTGCCAAGACGTAATTAGGAGAAAATGACAGAGGTAGTAAATATATAATTAACTCTTTTCTTAATGCCTTTTGCTGGCATCCTTAATCTATCCTCACAGCCTGAGAAACTAGTTCTCTGGAATCTCTAGGCAACTAGAAACCAATTACCATCATGTTTGCATATTACATTTTTGAATAACATGTATACATGTTTATGTCTAGGATGTTAAGTGGGGAGCTGCACAGACAAATACGGGCACACACATATTCTCAGCTCTTAATTGACTTTTGATTGATTGCTTGATTTACTCATTGGTTCATTGATTCAACAAAGATTTAGTATGCCTACTGTGTGTCACACAACCTGTTATTTCCATCCTGCTGAAATCTGTCCCTAACTGTAAGACATTGAGTTTCTGTATATATATATACACATAATGAGTGTGCATGTGAATGTGAGGAAGTCCGATACATCTGTGTACACATACACATATATAATGGGCTTCAGAGAGGTTAAGTAACTTGTCAAAAGTCACACAGCTGTTACGTAACGAAACTGGTATTTGATCCCAGGTCTCTCTGCTTTTCATTACCCTATACAATCTTCTTTCACAATGTACTTCCAAAAGGAGGTGATATTGGAGGTGAATCTTGAAAGGTGAATAGGAATTTACCAGGAAATAGCTCATGGGAAGGCTGATGGAGTGATGATCTAGGAATTCCAAAAGTAAGTGTGGAGAGATCCCTAGGCGCTTTGAGAGGAGCTGGAGGCAACAAGCTGGGCAGGGCTCAGCTTAAGGAGGGTCTTCTATGTCAGGCCCCTCACAGAACTCCCAGCAAGTTTGGCTCAAGTCTGACTGGGATATGAACCCCTTCCCCTGGGAACCAAGACAGCTGCCACTCAGAGCTGCAGCCTCCAGCCAGGCCCAACAGCACGCGTTACAAGGTGACCCCAGGCCCATTAGGAAACCAGGCAGCACTTGATTCCACGCAGTCACTGTCTCCAGCCTTCTCTCGCCCGGGAAGCAGGGCCCAGTTAATTGCAGGGTGATCACCGTGTTCTAGCGGAGCATTTAATGTAGCGTGTAATTGCAGGGTAAATAAATACAGAGCTATTTCCAGCCCTCAGCCCAGTGCTGCAAGCGCGGTGGTGATTACTGCTGGAGATGGGCTGGATGCGATTTCGGAGCGATGGCTTCAGGCCTGAACTGGGTCAGCCCTCCAGCAGGCCCTGTCTGCTCCGGGAGAAGCAGGATACTGATCTAGCCAAGCTTCTCATTTCCTCGGGTGCCTAGGCCATGATCGGCTGCTCCAGGACTCCTCGATGCTCCAGCCTACACCTGCATCTGGGGTTCCCTCAGCCTTTGGATCGGCCCTAACTCTCCCTCAAAGTAGTAGTTATGATGTCCAGGCTTGGAGTCAGACAGAATTGGGTTTGGATCCAGGTTTTGCCACTTAGTGGCTGTGTGACCTTGGACAATTTGTTGCACCTCTCTGAGCCACATTCTTCTCTATTACGTGTAGATAAAAATAATATATATGTTGTAAAGTCGTGAGGATTAAATGAGATAATACATGCAAAATGTTAAGGATGGCGCCCAGCCCAGACTAAGTGCTAAATGTTAGCTAATCCTTCCTCCTGTCTTTTCCCTTCCATTTCCCTCCTTCTTCTTCTCCCGCCCCCCCTGCTCGTTCCCTCTCTTCTTCCCTCTGTCCCTTCCTTCCTTCCTCCCTTCCTTTCTAAGGCAGCTGTGTAGGAGAGGAAAGAACATACTGAGGAAAGAGCACAACAGACCTGGTTTTTGGTCCTGGCTGCACCAATTCCTTGCTATTTTGACCTTTGAACAGTTATTTAACTTCTCGGGGCCTCAGTTTTCTCATCTGTTAGATGGGAACAGTTAACACCTCTTCACCAAGTTGTGTGAAGATCAAGGGAGATCGCAGCCCTAACCCTTCTGGATAGATGGTAGCAAGGCAAGAACAGGGTTTCCCGCTCGGGTTAACCCGTGTCATAGGTTGGCTTCCGCAGGAAGGAGGCTCTGAAAGGAGATTCTCCTGCAGGAGGCTTATTGGGAAGTGCTCTGAAGATGACACTGGTGGAAGGGACAGGATGGGAGCAGGATCGGGCCGTGGGGGAGGCTGAGAGCGATGTGGTCCCGATGGACGCCTTAACCGATACTACGGGAAGCCATGAAAATAGAGCGAATCTTGGAGTTGCCCCAATTTGGGACAAGGGGTGCAGGCCGCCGTACTTTCTTATCAATAGGTATTGGACCTGAACCACCCAGTGAAGGGGGCGTGATCTTGGCCAGAGCAGCTCTCTGCAGCTAGGGAGTAAGTCCGTCCTTCCCAAAAGGCACCTGGGAAGTGCATCGCTGCATGGGCCACCACCTGCTGCCTCGCCTGCCCGAACTCTCAGAAAAGCCCCCGCCCCCATTCCCGAGACCCTTCATCCCCTCCTTCTGCCGTCTCCATCTCCATATTTTTAAGGCCCAGTCTTCTGTTCCTTTCTAGTTTTCCCTTTTGTTCTGACCCACTGAGTCATTTCTGGATGTTCTCATCTCCCCTAGGAAACTTCTCTATTTTGTAAAAGTTGACCTTGGCCAAGTGGCAGGAATGGAGGTGAAGGCCGGCCCTCGCCCGGCTCCCCGCCTCCCTACTCAGAGCCTTGCTCCAGCTCTGACTGTCCTTGGGCTCTTGCGTCTTGAAAATACGTGGCTGTTGGTAGAGCACCTATCCACCTGTGTGTTTGTGGCTCTAACTTCTGACGCTTGTCTCTGTGTCCTTGTGTTTCGTGTCTCTGTCTATTATCATTATTTTCTTATTATCTGACTTGGCTTCCAGCCCACACGCCTTGCTGCTGCTGTGTGAGACTCCGCAGGGCTCACCTTGGCGGGGGCTCAGCTCGGAACCCCAGGGATCCTAAGAGGCTCGGGCTCTAGCTGTTGCTGTGTCCAGCAGACGCGGGAGAGGAGGCCTGATGGGCTCAGGGGAGGGAGAGTTGCTTTGGGCCACCAGCAGCTCCTCTGTACGGAGCTCATTTGACTGAGGCAGAGTTCCCGAGTTCCTCGCGGTTGAGAGTGAATAAGCAGAGGGTGGAACGCTCCAAGTGTGAAGATGGCTCATGTGGTTTGGACCTTGAAAGTCAAGGTTGGCCTTTATACTTATGTCACCTTGAGAAATGACCTTGGCATCCTTGAGCATCCACTTTCACATTGGCCCATGTGACTGGTCCTAACACTGTTGAAGTGATATTAGGAGGAAAAAGTGGGGGAGTTCTTGTGGAAGGGTGGGGTTTTGCATCTTCTCCTGACATGTGTAGCCTTTCTGTCCTCTATTACCCTGAGGGGACCAGGGAGGACCCACCCTGGTACCTGAGGAGGTCGTGGCTGGGAGGGCTGGTGCTGGGTCCCACGCAGCATGGAGTTCTCAGGGTGTGGTGACTCTCCTTGGCTCCCCAAGGGACTCTGTGTGGAGGGGGCACCAGGGTCAGAGAGCGCCCTTTCTGGGCTGGGTGGTGCTTGGTTGGGTAGAGATGAGGAAGGCGGGGGCTCCAACGGCCTCGCTGTCAGCTGCCCCAGGGGAGCTGTGAGCTGTGAGCAGCATCTCCGTGGCCCACTGCGGGGCACAGAGCAGTGGCTGCACCAGGCCTCCTTGTGCAGGAGAAAAGGAAGGAGAGAGGCGGGCCGGTGGTGTGAATGGTCACTTTCGTGCTCCTAAGAAAGCGCCAGGCCAGGGTCCACTTGATTGATTGGCGTGAGGCCTGGGCCCCAAGATTGAGAGGGAGTCTTGCATTCGTGGTGCCCACTACCCACCTTGCTCACTCCTGGTCATGGCTCACAGTTGTGGGGAAGCAGCTCCTGGAGGAGACCAAGGCCATGGTACCAGCTGGGGGTGGGCAGACCTCAGACCCCACGTATAGTCTGTAACTGGCTCTGCTCCAAACTGTCACCAAGGTGAGACAGTCAAGCTTGTCCTCTGCCACTTCTGTGCCCACTCCAAAAACGATGTTTCTCCTATCAAAACTGCCCTGGTGCTTCTTGCATTTTGATTGTACCTGTGACCTGTGCTCAGAAGTCTGCCAGTGGGGAAGGGAGAGGGAGCCCACACATGTGTCACCCTCCCACAAACCAGAATTCACTGGTGGGGTCAGAACCCTTGTCACTCTTTCCCAGACAAACCCCCGTCCCTCCCTGTCACACCCCACACCCTCCCCTCTTGCCAAGGCAGGGTTTATGGCATCTGAAATGCGCCAGCCCATCGCAGGCCAGTCCGCTCTCTCCTGGCAGACTGTGACCACAGGTGTCAGAGAGGTCTAACTATAGAAGAGGACTCCCCACACTGTTGCACCCCACCCTCCACCCTCCTGAGAGCTTGCTGTGAATGTGGTCTCGCTGGCGGCCACGGCTCCCAGCACTTCATGGGAGAGGAGCCCATCTGACCATCACAGCAAACCTGCCGGTGGAAGGCTGTCACTGTCCTCACCTCAAAGCTGAAGAAACTGAAGGCTAGAGACGGGGCAGTACATCCTGGTCACACAGTGCAGAGGCAGGTGGGCCCCGTCGCAGGCAGGTGGACCCGTTGCAGGCAGGTGGACCCCTGTCACAGGCAGGTGGACCCGTTGCAGGCAGGTGGGCCCCGTCGCAGGCAGGTGGACCCGTTGCAGGCAGGTGGACCCCGTCGCAGGCAGGTGGGCCCCGTCGCAGGCAGGTGGACCCGTTGCAGGCAGGTGGGCCCCTGTCACAGGCAGGTGGACCCCGTCGCCGGCAGGTGGACCCCGTCACAGGCCGGCTGGCCCTGGCGGCTGCCCTGCATACTTGGTTGTGCTGGGAGTAGCTCCAGGCCATTTACTCTGTGTGGCCCTCATCTGGCTCTGGGTTCTTGTCTTTCTGACTCTGCAGCAGCCCCGCTCTCTGCCTTTATGTCTGTGTGGGTTTGGCTGACACTGTGTGTGCGTCTTCGTGCCTCTGTCTCTACAGGTCTCCTTGGGTCCGTGTGCCTGCCTCCCCTCCATTGCTGACCCGCCCTCCCGTCTCTCCGCCCATCCATCTCTGTCTCTGGCCTTCATGTCACTCTCATTCTTTTGAAATCTCATCATCCCTCCTGGTTACCTGCAGCTTAAAAAGAGCCCTGCTTTTTCTGGAACTTTCATGGTTAAAATAAAAGAGGTGGGTGGGGGGAGAGAAGTTTCCAGGTCATACTAGATTTCAGAAAGTTCTTTCTGAATTCTTCTCTTCCCTGTCCAACAAGCCAGCTGAATGTCTGACCTCAATAGAGAACATCTTCCTGAGAAGCTTGGAAACACAGGGGGCAGGAGCCCAAGCAATCAAGGCTTCTAGAAGTTCCAGCCTGAGCAGCACAGGGTAGACATGGCCAGCAGAGAAGCTCACCCAAGCCCGGCCCTGGCTGACACTGTCACCTTTAACCACCCAACCTGGGGAAGAGCTGGCCTCGTCTGGTCTCAGCCATGAACTCACTCCTGAGCCTACATACCCCTTCCCCAGTTCAGTATCTTGGGGGCTGGTGCCAGGATGCAGGATGCCAAGACTACATCCCACAGACTCATAGATATGCCAGGATCAGGGCCTAGAAATTTCCACAGCACACTGTGATGCAATGGGCTGACAAGGCCAGTTGAACCCAGAGGCCAGGCGGCCGCTGCTGACACTATGCTGAGGGCCAAGAAGAGCCTCTGGCCCCAAATGGCTCTCCATTCCTGCTCATGAAGGGGCAGGGGTCCTGGAACAGGGGGGGCTTCCCTCTCTGGGAAGGATCGGTGTCATGAGGCTGCTGTTGAGACAGGGCAGACTAGGAGACCTCTGTTCACGGAGGTGTAATTGAGGGACATCAGAGCCTCCCCTGAGCACAGATTCTGACAGGGCCAGAGGGGCCAAGAGGAGTAACCGGTACAGGCTGTGGAGAATTGAGAAAGGATGCTCCTGAGGACCCCAAAGGGCAAGATCATACAAACGAATGCCACGGATAAAGAAACAGAGAAACCACATCCTTCAGCCAAGCATGACGCCTGGCTTGTAGTTTTTGGTGTTCCATGCAGTTGAGTCGGGTCTAACTCCTGGCTATCCGATGACTGAGTGATGTCCACAGCGTCCTGTCTTCAGCAGCCCTGCTCAGCTCCTGCAGACTCATGCCTATGGCTTCCTGTATGGAGTCAATCCATCTCATATTTCATCTTCCTCTTTTCCTGCTGCCTTCTACTTTTCCCAGAATTACTGTCTTTTCCAAAGAATCCTGCCTTTTCACGATGTGCCCAAAGTAGGACAGCCTCAGTTTTATCATTTTTGCCTTCAGCGATAGCTCAGGGTTCATTTGCTCCAGGACTCGCTCGTCTGTCTTTCCGGCAGTCCAGGTATCCGTCAAGCTCTCCTCCAACACCATATTTTAAATGAATCCGTTTTTTCCCTTCAGTCTTCTTCGCTGTCTAGCTTTCACATCCATATGTAGAGATTGGGAATACAAGAGTGTGGACACCCTTGGCCTTGCACTCTAGCGGCACGTCCTTATACCTGAGGACCTTCCCTAATTCTTTCACTGTTGCCCGTCCGAGTCGCAGTCTTCTCTTGACTTCCTGGCTGCAGTCTCCATTTAAACTGATGACTGAACCAAGATAAACAAAATCTTGAACCATTCCAGGGTCTTCCTTGTCTCCGTTAAAGTTGCCTAGTTCTGCCGCAGTCATGATTTTTGTCTTCAGGTGCTCAATAAATACGTGTTGGATGAATGAATAAACGAGTGCAAAATCTAGACACGGAGTTTGTCTTTTGTGTTTCTTTATCCTGGTGAACTTGGGATCATTTCCCTCTCTGAGGTTTAATTTTCACTTTTGTGAAATGGAAACACCACCAGCTCCCCGGCCTACGTCACCAGACCATTGCGGCAGTGCAGGCAGGAGGGTTTAGAAAGCAGCAAATGCTGGGCAGACACAGGGAAGTTTCATTATGCTCCACTTTCTCTCCAGCCATCCTCGGGGTTGGCCCCCTTATCCATCATCAATATCTAATGCTTTTCAGCAATTACTCTGGGTTAATTGGCTCAGGCAGAGCAGTCCATAGGAAATGCCCCTGATGGAACTGACAAGCCCTCTTCTCGGTGCATGGAATATCTCTCTGGATTAAGTGTGCCTGATGCTGCCATTTGCTAGATGGGGGAGAAAGATGACAAGGCCAGAATGCAGCTGCATGTCATTTGTATCAGAAATACCAGGGGCCAGCTGCCAGGCTGGAATGAAATTCCAGCAAGCCTTGTTGACATTCTGGAGGCATCGCCACGACGAGGTTAAATTATAAGTTGATGATGACAAGCAGACGCACAGGAAAATGTCAAAATTAGCATGACCGAGCACAGGCACCATCCTCCCTCCGCCCTCCTTGGGCACAGACACCTCTCCTTCCCCCTGCCCAATTCCGCCCCCAGGACCACCTCGTCTCACTCTCTGGTTTTGAAGGGAATCTTTGCAAGAGCAAGTTTGTCCTGGGGGCTTGCAGTGTCTGTCTTCCTCACCCTTCTCCTCAGGCAGCCTGATGGAGGGAGAACCAAGCAGTCTCCTGATGAGTCAGTGACCTTGGACATGTCACTGACCCTCTCGGAGCCTTGTTTGCTCATCTGTGCATTGAGGATAATGACCTTCCTCCTGGAGTGGCTGAAGATGGGACAGGCTCACACGTGGACGTCACCAGGCACAGGGCTTCACAGTGCCACTCTCCTCCCCACCCCCACCCTCCTCCTTGGGCCCACCCTGGCTCTTCCATCAGAAGAGAGCACCGGGAGGATGCAGCACAGATGAGGAGGGAAAGCAGGTTGGGCTTGTACCAGGGGTCCATGTGAAGTGAAAACCAAGGCTTGGAACCTGGGACCCGGGCCTGGGAAGGCTCTTGGGGGGATGGGGACACATAAGTGTGACTCCGAATATGTGGCTGGACCCACCATATGAGGTTGTGGAAATAAAGGCCAGGCATTTCACAGCCTGAGACTGAATTCAGCCAAGTAACATTGGTACCATTTACAAAGCACCTTTACCTGAATTATATTGTTAACTACTCTAAGGTTATTTCAGAAAGGAATGAATACCCCATTTTACAGATGATCTAAGAGAGACCATCCAGTTTGGGGTGCAGAGAAGTTAAGGAAAGAGAGAGTCAAGATTGTTACAGGGCCCAGGAGATTTCAAGGAGAGGTGGCCATCAAACATTTTGAGATTTGGGGAGTTTAAAGAAGAATTTGGGGGAATCTTCAACTTGCTTGACATCAAGGGGGAGGATGGAATCCCTGAGGTTGAAATGTACAGTGAGAATGGGGCCTTGGGGGAGGTCTTTGTTCAGTGAGCAGGGGAACAAAGAGGCAGAGATGGAGACAAAGCATGAGAGGGCAGTGATGGGGCCCAGGCCAAAGAGATGGAGAAACGGGAGAGGAAATTATTGATGGGACCAGAGCAGAGAGACGGAATCAAGGTCTCCAGCTGAGCCCACTGGATTTTGGTGGGCTTGCCTGGAACTCTCTTTAGTATTTATGACCTTGATTCCACAGGAGCATGAGTTATTAAATCCAGAAAATTGGGATATCAAATTGGTTTTCAGGTTCTAGCCCGCTGAGACCTGTCTGGTTTTTTCCTTTTCTCTTTTCTTCTTTGGCTCTGACTTTCTTAGCAAACAGAGGAAGACTTTGAGGTTCCTTAAATGAAAGTGGCTTAGATTCCAGAGGCTGGTCCAGGATATGCGGGAAAGGGGAAATAAGGAAGCTGGAAGGAGAAAAGCGAACCACACGACCAGGGAAGAAGTCTGGGCCGGCATCTCTCCCCAGAGGACCCCTCATATATGGGCCGTGATCCCTGCTTTTGTTCAGGCTTCATGCTCCCTGCATGAAAAGGGCAAAGGGCAAAAGGGCAAAGGCCCTGCAAAGGGCTCCCCAGCCAGGGAGGGATCTGGAGGGGGGACAGGAGACAGGATCAGTTAGGGTTAGAACCCAAACTGTGGTTACTTTCAGCCTCAATTCATAAATTCATTCATTCAACCAATATTTATGGGCACCTACCACATGCCAAGCACTGTTCTGAGCACTGAGAATTCGGCAATGGACAAAGCGGACACAAATGCCCACCCTCATGAAACTGACGTTCTAGTGGGGATAGATGGTTAATGCACAAAATATAAAGTAAATTAGACAATTTTAAAATAGTACAATTTTTAAAAGATATGAAAGTTCTGCAGGGGAAATGGAGCCGGGTAGGAAGACAGGAAAAGCCAAAGGGGCTGCAATTAGAAATAGGGAGACCAGGACGGGCTTCACGGAGGAGGTGAAATCTGAGCAGACTGCAGGACTTAAGCATGCAAATGAATGGATGGCTAGGAGGCAACCCACGAAATCAGAACTAGGCTGTGAACAGTGGCCTCAGAAAGGAGAGGAGCCAGCAATCTCCGAGGACCTAGGGAGGAGGAGTCCATGGGCAGTCTCTTCAGGACTGGCCTCTATGGATGGATGGGCCTCCCAATCTTTCCATCCCAGGGGCGCTTGCTTCAAGTCAGCTTCTAGGAAAGGGGAAGCTGGCTGGTCTTGCCTGAGTCTCCGCCAACCTGTCAGGAAGCACACCTTGATGGACACTCCCACCAAGATGGCACGCCTCTCCAGGGTGGCTCCCCAAGGGGAAAATCCAGTCATGTGGATGGGGGTGGTGTGGCGGGGTAGCAGGCAGGCAAAGATAGCTAAGATGGCCAACACACACACACACACACACACACACACACACACTGGCTGCTGGAGAAGAGCACATGAGATAAGAGTGCTCAGAGATCCTTGAATTTGCCCCCTCACCTTGCAGCTGGAGACACTGAGACTCCGGAATTGGGAAGGCATTACTCAGGATCGCTCGCTGAAGAAAGGGGAAGTTTGGGGCTGGACTCCAGGGCCCCTGACTCTCAACCAGAGTGCTCCCCACTTTCCAGTGCTTCCCCGGAAACACAGACATCTGTGGAGGAAGGACCCTTAGAAAGCCTCCCATGGAATCTGCCCTTTTTTCAGATGGGGAAACTGAAGCCAGGAAGAGGATTGAGAGCATGGAGAATGTATCTCGGTAAAAGGCAGTACCACCTCTGTGGGAGATTATGGCAGAAATCAGAACTTTCCTTCCCTGGACCAGGTAGTGGGACGATGCATGAAAATGTTCCTTTACGGGTCTCTGGGGACAAGGGGAGTGGGCCTGGCAAGTTATCTCTGAGGCGCAGTGGTGGCATGTGCTCTATAAGAAACGGCCCAAGGATCACAGAGAATGCGCTTCCCAGAAGGAGGGTCTGTTTGCAATCTGGGCCACAAATCCTATTTGCTTTAATAAGCCTGTGTGTAAACGCTGGGCTGCAGCTCACGCCCCATGGCGGCCTGGTTGGAAGAGTGAGCAGGACTGAACCGCCGCTCTCTGTGTCTATATATTCAGGAGGTTGCGTGATGCAAAGTCAAATACAGCCCGAGTGGAGGGAGCGCTGCAGAGCTCCATTTGGTGCGAACACAGTAATTGAAAATTAGGGCATTCCTGCCTGCTCGGTCTTCACTCTGGAATTTGCATCCCTGCCGTGCTGGGCAGTGCAGAAAGGCACCTGTGCACCCCAAGTCTGGGCCTGCTCCTACAGGGAGAGCTGTGGCCTGGCCGTTCTGCCAGGGCCCTTTGAGCACAGCCATCCCCTCTCTCCACCACACCCCCCACCATGGCAGCTTGTCCCCACGACACAGAAGAGAGAACCTGGGACCATAGCACTGTGTTGATGACTTGACTGGCTGGTGGGTACCCCTTCCCTGGGTCCTGGGTCCTCGGCATTTAGTATCTGCTTCTGATCCCTTCAGTTTCACAACCTCTGGTCCTCCTTTGGTAACTTGCAGAACTTGGGCTCCCACTCAATGTTGAGCTCTGTGTGTTCTGCTCGGTCTCTGTGGAGAAGACCTCTGCTCCAGCCTCCAGCCCAGAAACATCACTGGCCAAGCCAGAGAGGGGATGGCAGAGATCCTTGCCTAGGAATTCCCATGAGATCCCCTCTCTCTGTGGGTGGGCCCTGTCCAGGGCTGGCCGCAGCCATAACTCTGACGCTGGCCACTTGACCTGGGTTACTGCTGCTGGACCATCCCTCGCCTCGCTCAACCTTAATTTGTGCAGAAGGAAATTGTGTCTCTAGAAGAGAAGAAGCTTCTCAACGTTTGTCTGCATTCCCCTTTTCTTCAACTCTAGCTGGCTAGGACCCTTGTACCATCCATGGAGGGGCCCAGGCCCCCAAAGGGTGTCACGATACCTAAAGCTTTCGACTGTTAACACACTTATCTCTTATCAAAACAGACCTGTCTGTGTTCTTTTCTTGAGGATCCGCTGTGAGGCAGGAGCCCATCTTATAAACCAATCCTTGGTGAGGTGTCATGACCTGATCACAGACATCTAATTGAATTTGTCATTGCCTTTCCTTGAGGGGTGGACAGTGAGAATTTCAGACCGTAAAGGAGATTTTTCTTTTCAGAAGGAGAATGCTTTCTGGTGCTCATGAAATCATACTGTCTGGTCAGGAGCCAAAGGGCTGGCCTGGTCCTGTGTAAAGGACTTGGAGGGTATTATTCTGAGCCTGGAGATCCCGGGAGCTCCTGCAGTATCAATCTTTGTTTTTCAAGGATGAGAAACTACTCTTTTAGAGTTTAGAGCCCGTAAAGTTTCTGAATGTGAGTATCTTTCTCTTCTCCCTGCTGGGTTTCATGTGTTACATAAGTGACCTCATCGTCAAATGTCTATTGATCACGATGACTATATGTCAAGTTGTTGGTTGGGACTGGAGGGATATTCAGACATGGACAAGGCACGACTCTCTGCCCTTAAGATATCTTATAGTGTGGTTGAAAAATAGGGGTGTGATGCTGATAATGATAATAATATTAGCTTGACACTTGTAAGTCTCTAGTTTGAAGTTGATAGTTTCTGGCATTACTAAACGTTTTGAGGCTCAGTTTCCTCACCTGTAACCTCCCTTTGTTGTCATGAGGATCACAACAGGTGACGGATGTGAAGTGTCGTGGGCCTGGTTGTTATTATTATGTCTGTTGTTTTTCTCAGTCTCAGGACAGAATTATTAGGAATGTCAGCAGGATCACAATTGCTGTTTACATGATGATAGCCCAAGAATTCCGGTCCCCTCCTTCTTTCCCCCTTAAACCGCGGGAGCAGATTGTTCTAAATCCACAGCAAGGTCTGCATCTGAAGACCCAGGTTTGAGTCCCACCGCTCTGCTGTGCTGTTGAAACCCCTTAATCGCTTTGGGGTACGATTTTCTCATAAATACAGATGAGATAGATAGGGTCATAGATAGAAAACTTGCTAATTCTCTGTTTGTGTGTCCTTACACCCATACAGGCGTGTCCTGACACACTCTTGCATTCCTAGAGAGTTAATTCCAGCCAGCATAGTCCCTTGCTTCCTCCTCAGCTCTCTTATCTCCCAGGGGAATTTTAATTACGCATGTGAATGCGAATGGTAGGACAGGGGTAGGGATGTACAAAACTGCCACTTTCCGGAGCTGCTGTGAGTGTGTGTCGGTATGTGCGAGTGTGTGCATGTGTGTGAAACCCACCCCTTGCAGCCTTTGCACTTGCCAGAGCTCTTCCCCAGGAGCCACGCATCCCTGCTCAGGCCTCCTGAAGATTTCAGCAGGCGCCAGGCTCAGGGACCGAGGCTGCTCCGTTTCTGCTTGGTGTTTTTCTTGGTTAGACGAGGTAGGCTGCTACACTGACAGCCCAGAAAACAAAGGCAGGAGTCGGGGTGCTGATAGCAGAGCCGACTTGGAACCCCACTGCCCACCTTTGGAGTCTGTGCTCAGCTGGCTTCTGGGTTTCACGGTGAGCCATTTCTGCCATAGGGCTGGATGCCACCTTGTGCCCTTTGAGTGGCACACTCATTGCATGGGCATCCTGGAGGGAAGCATAAAAGAAAGGCAGTCGAGGGACAGACCAGGAGAGAAACAAAACCCTCCACGCCCAGGCTTGGCTTCTTAGACGTGATGGACAACGGGTGAGCCAGGGAGGCTGGCTACATCCTTGGGAGGACTGAGGGCCGGCAAGTTGGCTGTCAGCACCAGTGACTCAGGGTACCTGGGTTTATTCAGAGCATTGCTCCTGTTCTCTGGGGAGGGGTCTCAGGCCCTCCCCTATAATCAGGATGCCACCTGGTATAATGGAAAGAATAAGCAATTTGGGGGCAGTCTTGGACTTCTTTCCTGGCTGGCGCTGCACTCGCTCCCTGAGTGACTGTAGGATGGTATAGCCTCACGGAGCACTGACAGCTCTTCCTCAGCGCCCCTGGTCGGGTCAGCCTGCCGTCCCCCTCCGTCTGGCTTCAGGATGGTCTGACGAAGCCCTTGGCCTCTGGGACTGATTGCTGCGTGGGCTGCTCAACCAGAAGCTGCCCAACTTCCCCGCCTTGTGTGGTCCTCGCAGCCCGACTGTGATGCCGATGCCACCACTGCCGCTTAACTTTCCCCACCTATTGCTCAGGACTTGGGCAGCACACTTCACAGCTGAGTTCCACCTCTGCCTGTCTCTGGGATGCATTCCAAGTGCAGCATCCATCTGAGCAGAGACTAAGCAGAGCCAGGGCCTGGTCAGGATGAAACGAGAAAGTCTGGGTAGGAAACTGCCAGGATCTAGGGAATGATGCAAGGCATCCATCGAACCCAGTGGTTCTCAACTGGGGATGACTTTGCCTCCCACGGGACATTTAATAATGTCTGGGGACAAGTCTGGTTGTCATTTACTGCAGGTGCTACTGTCATCTAGGGGAGAGAGGCCAGGGATGCTGCTAAAAATCCTACAATCCACGGAACAGCCTCCCACAACAAAGAATGTCAACCGGCCCAAAACATCAACAGAACAGAGATTGAGAAACACTGCTCCAGCCTCAGAACTGCCAAGGAGACAGGCAAGTTGTGACAAACAGGCCTTTGCATTGCTAGATGTTCATGTTGCCACGAGCTGTGTGGTGCAAGGGAGGGTGGCCCACTATCACCAGGGGGTCTTTTCCCTCCCGCCCCCCTTCCCTCCCCAGCCCAGTGCAGGGTGACTCCTATCAGGGGAGGATGCTTTTGGTGCCTCATCCACATCCCCTTGCCACTCACCACCGCACTAGCTGCCGACGGGAATCCTGCTGAAAACGCCTGTGGCTCTCCAACGCTCTGCTGAAGGCTCGTCTCAGCCCACAAGCAGGACAGGGCGGAAACGCCCCGGAGCAGCCCGCAAGCCATGGATGCTGAGAGCTGGGGATAAATACCCTAGCACGTTCTGCAGTGTTTCCCAGAGGTCCCAGAGGGACTGAGCCTCAGTTGTCTGCAGTGGTAATGGGCTCATGAACGCGCCCTCTTCTGCTTCCTTCCCCTTTGGTTCTCACTTCCAAACTCCTCTGCTGATGCTTCTTGGGACCACCTTACAAATGGACTGCTTCATTCCTGGCCAGAGCTTGCTTCTGGCAGCCCGACCTAAGACAAGCGCCCATCCCCGTGTGCCTGCAGGAGTGAACTCTGCCATTTGTTGATGCATTTACCCGTCTCCTTACGTCATTCACCCATTTGGTCAGTCCACACATTGATTGAGCACTGACAATGTGCCAGGAAGGGAGGGTTTCATCCCCACTTATAGATGGGGAAACTGAGGCTCCAAGATACACATACACTTGTTCAAAGTCCCTCAAAAAGTAAAGAACCAAAACTAGAGTATAAAGCCTAAACTCCCAAATGCATTTACACCCATTGTACCTACCAGTTGTTCCTCACTGGCTGTGCTCAGAATTACCTGGAGGGTTTGATAGAAACACAGATGTCTGAGCCCCACTCAAACGAATCAGCGTCTCTAGGAGACGGGCCCTGGCATCTATATTTTTAAAGGCCCCTTTAAAGCACATGTGTATACAGATGGGGGATCTGTGCACCCCTCTCCCTCAGCCCCAAACACACATCCCCTCCCTGACAGGTAGAGTTTGACTCCCCGGGGGGAAGCAAGAGAGAAGAAGGGAGCCCCTTCTGTAATTGGGGCTGAAACTCAAGGCTGCCTTGTGTCGTCACCCATCCCACCTCCCCAGCCCCTGAGGGAAGCTGGCACCCGTGGAGCAGGCCAGCTCCCCATTGTTGAGTTAACATCCTTGCAGAAGCATCTTGCCAGATTCCACCTAGATGGGCTGCCCTGTGGTTTTCACTGCCTGTTTTCCGGTTGGAGTTTCCTGTCCTGCCATATGGTGAGTCCCTGTAAGGATGGCGCTGATGGGGCCGCACGCTGGCAGGCGGGCACTTCCTGGTACAGAAGTCCAGCGGTGCTGGAACCCCCAACTCCACTCTCACCTTGCCCTACCCTCTGAAAGGGTCAGAGATTCAGGTATTTTAGGCTAAATCTAGAGGCAGGCCATTAAGAAACGGCATCTCCTCCCGCCACCCCCAGTCTCTCTGGGTCTTCTGTGTGATGGTTTAATTGCTCCAGCAATCTGTTCTGTTTCTCCCTTGCACTGCACGGAAAAGTAGTGGCCGCAGCCCGTGGCAGGGCTGCTTTTGGAGACAGCTTTCGAGAGGAAGAAGGAGGGCCCTCTGGCTCTCAGAGCACTCTGTGCAGTCTGGCTTCATTTTTAGAGGTCTCCATGGAGCCTCTGCCTCCTGTTCGGTGCTCGCCAGATGCCAGGACTGGCCTGGAGCGGCGAGGTCACTGTTTTTATCCTGAGTCTCCTGGCAGCAGGAAGGCACTGGGCTGGAGGTCAGGCAGACCCAGAGCTGAATTCTGGCTCTGCCACTTACAAGCTTTGTGATTGTGAGAAAGTCCTATAACTTTCAGGAAATGAAAGGACAGGAAATGCCACCCATTTTTGCAAGGTGGGTGTGAGGATGAAGTGGGGTACTTGAAGGAACAGCACATAATAAGCACATAGTATGGGTCGGCCGTGCGGTAGGGCCTGAGTACGATGCGGCTATTGGCAAGAGTTCCAGGCCTTTGTAGCTGTGTGGCCTTGGTTCTCGCATCTGTAAAATGGGGGTAATAACACTACCTACTTCCAACACTGGCTGCGTAGTTTGTAGGGCCCAGCGCAAAATGCAAATGTGAGGCTCCTTGTTCAAAAATTATTAAGGATTTCAAAACAGTGACAGCAGAGCATTAAACCGGCTGTGGGAACTTTCTGAGCCCCGGGCCCTAGGCAACCACACTGGTTGCACATCATCTACTTTGCAGGGTGAGGAATTAATATGACAATGTATGCAAAGTGCTTACGACACTGATGGTGTTTATTACGGCTACTAATTAAGAGTGAGCTATATTGTGGGAGCAGTGAGTTACCCATTTTGCTGTAACACAGAAAGAAAGAAATAGACTGAGATTGGAGTTTTTAAGCTTTGAATGGAGAGCTATATCGAGAGATGTGACTTTATAAGGTGACAGTGGGGCGTTACGGAGCACAGTAGAGTCATCTTCAGAGTGGTGTTTAAGAGTCCTAATCGGAGCGTTGTGTGGGGAAGGGAATGGAGGGGCGACGTCCATGGAGAGAAAAGAAACAAGGAGACACCTAAGACATCACTGCTGGGTGATCAGAAGAGAGATGGTACTCACAAAAATGGGGAACCGGAAAAAGGAGATTTGGGGGTGGGGTGAGCTGCTTTTGGCCACCTAGAATCTGAGATGTCGTGGGGCGGCTGTGGGTGGATGTGAAACAGTCCTTTGGAAATTGGGGAACAGAGCTCAGACTGGGCTCAGATGAAGACTTGGTGGGGGGCGGGGGCCGCTCGTGGAGACCCACGTGGACACGGCTGATGTACCAGAATAGACGCAATGATCGGTGCAGAGCGCATTTTCAGATTGCAGGAACCAGGGACAAAATAGAACCGGAAATCGACTCTGTACAAAATTAGCAAGTGAAACTGGGAGCTTTGAACTGACGGAGGGAAAGGGGGAGGAGTGGAGAAAGTGCCGCTCCTGCGGGGAAGATCTTGAGCGTCTGGGATCCTTAGTTCCTTCATCTGTAAAATGGGTACAATGTCATTCACCGATAAGAAGGTGAAATGAGAAACTGTTTGTCAACTGTTTCTCATCAGATCGGGTATGTGTTAATGAGAAACACAATTTAGTCCCGTCCCCACTTTAACTTCTGATTCTTGGGTCTTTTTAGCGAGTTACATTCTACTGTGTTACTGGTTTTTAGGGAGGCTCAGATATATTTATTTTGAGAGTGATTTGGGTGTGATATGAGATACTTTATGTCTATTATCTCCTTTAATCCTCACGGGATTCTGTGTGGAGTACTGGTATTCCCACTTTACGGATAGGATGCTCAGAGACGTTAGGTATTTGCTCAAGGTCACACAGCTATGACGTGGCATGGTGGGATTCCAATCCATGTGCCTCATCCCAAAGCCCACACCATCTTCATTACTTAGTGGGAGCGGGACTGACGGGGCAAACCGTCTGCCAGCACTTACCCTCCCGAGCCGGGCTCCCCTCCGGCACACCTGCTGACAGTACCATCTGCACAGGTACGCAGACGGAGACCAGAGAACACCTTGTTCTACAGAGCTGTTCTTGTAGGTAGTTTGCTACGCCCGTGTCGCCGAAGCGCCGCACACCACAGGCCACTCACAGGGCCTGGGGCTTGTCTTCTCTCTCCAAAGCCTGCCCTGTGCTGCAAGGGGAGGGCGGGCCCAGCATCCCACCGGCATTGCGGGAGGAGCAGCAAGCAGCAGGGTAGCTGAGCTGGGAGGAGGGGAGCTGAGCTCTGTTCCTCCACTCTTCCCACTCCTCCTGGGCCCGTCACTTCCCTGTTAAGAGAGGAAGGTGACCGGAGGCTTTCACGTGACTGCCCAGGTCCCCTTCCACCTCCTCAGGTGGCAGACAGGGGAGGGAAAGGCTGCAAGAAGCAGCAGAGTGAGGTGGTTAAGAGCGTGAGCTCTGCAGCCAGCCTGCCTGCAGGGAATCAATCCAGGCTCCGTCCCTTCCCAGCTGTGTGACCTTGGATATGTTGCTTAGCCTCTCTGTGCCTTGGTGGCCTCCTCTTTAAAATGGGAGTAATGAGATAGTGAAGGGAACTGGCACAGGTAAGTGTTTATCATTGTTATTATTGTTTGTGGTTGTCATTGTTAATATATCGGAAGCCTGATCATCCTGAAGAGATGCCACTTCTTCCATAAGTCTGTCCTTGTCTGTGCCTCTTGGATTGCACCTGGCCTTTTGTGCTTGGCCCTGCAGCACAATTACTTGGGTGGCTGGCCTGTCTCCCTGCTAGGCTGGGGGCTCTGTGAGGCAGGGATGGTGTGGTGCCTCCTCAGCTCCATGCTTCCTACTATGTGAGAACTCCACAGTGGAGCGTGAAGACATGAGCTTTGTAGTCAGAAGTATTCGGTGTGAATCCCAGGTCTGCCATTTGCTAGCTGTGTGATCAGAGGCAAGTTGCTTAACCTCTCTGAACCCTGGTTCCGTCATGCATAAAGTGGTGAATTAGCACTTTCCCCATGAGCTAGCACATGGACGTGTTTGCTGTAGTGTTTGACACGCGATAGCCACTCAGTATAGGCCAGTGCCCTCCTTTCCTCATTCTCGTTTTTCGTTTCCCCAGAGCATGTTGACCACTAAGTGCATTTTAAGTGGAGGTTGGAAAGTGGAATTCACGGGCTCCTGGAAACCCTCGACCCCACCCTACCACCAGCGTCGGGGTGAGCGCCATCAGCGTTCAGCCCCTGCCAATGAGTCAGAACTTCTCTCTTGTAAATCATAAGCAGGCAGTCGTAGAAGGGCAAGCTGGATGGGAAACTGAGGCCAAGAGAAAGACAGCGACTTCCCCCAAGGCCACAGCAGCCAGACAAGAAGCCATGTTCAGCCTCAGTCCTCTTCCCACCATCCCAGGTGGCTGCCCAGAGTGGGAGGAAGTCTCACTTTAAGCCACTGTCAACCAGTTCCCCTTTCAAATGAAAGGAGAAGGTTCTAGAAACAATTTGAGGCATGTGTGTGTGTGTGTGTGTCAGGAGAGAGGGAGCTGGTTGAAAAACATAGTCAACGGAGCTGGGCTCCTAAGGAGGTGAAGAGAAGGAAAAGGAGTCAGAAACTTCAGCCGCTTCCTGGTTTGCAGAGTGGTCCCACATGTCCCGAGGAGAGGACCCCCCTCGGCCGCCTTGGGGTGAGAGAGGGCAAATGAAGCTCTTGCTATTGCCTCCCCTGACCCCGGTCACTGATGGAGGGACTAGGAGTCCTCTGTAGTTGGGGACTACAGAAGACTAGTGACTGTCCCTTACAGGCCAGCTCAGAGGGTCTCCTGTGTGATTACACCCCCACTCACCAGCTGTCTGGACCTGAGCTTGCTCGAGCCTCTGACCGCTCATCGTGCCACGTGGGGAGAGGTAATACCTGCCTTTCCAGCCTCCCCAGGTTGCTGTGAGCATCAGTGAGGAGACTTACAGAGCCAGAAGGTAGGCGCTGGAGTGGGTTGTAGAAAGATCCACCCCAGTGTGGCTAACTGGTTTCGTCCAGCATGTTCACTTCAGCCAATGGTGGTGGCTACCAGGGGCAGTGTCCTCAACTGGGCATAGCACAAAGAGTGCGGCCATCAATTAGTAATGGCTGCCATGGGCACCGCAATGGGGAGTTAGGGCCCGTGTACCATATAATTTTCTCTTCCGAGTTCATCTCACTGCTTCATTCTGCAAGGAAGGAGACTGAAGCCCAAAGAAAACAAATGCTTAGTCAGGCACCCAGTTATTGAATGACAGAAAGGGTCCCAGCCACAGATCTTCTGATGCCAAATTCAGTGATCTTTCCATTAAGAAATTTGTCAATTATAAAGCACGTCACAAATGTAGTGATGTGTTATTGTCTTTCTCTATTGGCCTCTGTTTGCCTGGAAATGGGTCACCTCCAGTCCTCCTGTTTGCTCCATGAACCAGAAACCCACATGTGTGAAATCCTGAGAACTCCCACTACTGAGACATGCCAAGTTTAATGTTCTCATTCAGACGCTGACAAATGACGACGATGACAATGATGGTGACATGAGATACATGGTGTGTATTATTGTATGTTATATGTAATATATATTCTAGATATACTATGCATTTATATTATATATGTTATACATAATATAGCAATAGCATAATTTAGTGTCCACTGTGTGTTAAGTACAAGGGCAGGGCTAGCCGGCCACCTGCTCGATTCCACTCCATGCTTCTTCAAGTCACTTCCCCTCTCTGGGCTCCAGTTTTCTCATCTGAATAGTGAAAGCACAAGAACAGATGCTTCCTCTCTGCGCTTCACGCTGTCAGCACCTACCCTGCGCCCAGAAATGGGGAGATGGCACAGGACAGATAACGAAAATGTGAATCCCGGCTCTTTGCTCTGAGGCACTCCACCAGACGCTGCCAGACAGTACGCCCAGGAGACAACGCGGCGAGGTGGAGAGACGGCCCAAAATGGGATGGGGAGGCCGTGAGGTGTGGGAGGGGCTGGTGGAAGCGTGGCAGAGAGCAGAGGTTTGGCATCACCCGGGCTTGAAGTCTGACTCCAGCACCGACTAGCGGTGCAACCTTGGGCCAGCAGCCGCTGACCCCTCTCCAGCCCTCAGTATTCTTACCTGTAAACTGAGCCTTATTATAGATGCTGCAGGAAACCTGGGAGGGGAGAGGCCCCATGGGCAGTGCGGTAACTGACACCCCAAGTCCTAACGTGGCAACGAGTGAAGTGGAAAGGCATTTGGGAGAGAGAGGGAGGGGGCATTTGTAGTCAAGGAAGACTTCCTGAAGGAGGTGGCTTAAGGCCAACTTCAAGGCATATTAGTTTGGGTTGGGAGACATGAAATGACACGAGTCATTTTTTACCCAAAGTTGTTTCCTTCTCTTTGGCCCCCGTCCGCTCCTCTTTGCAATGGAGCATGAATATTAAGCACATTTTTCATGCACTTTGAAGAAAACCAGACAGTGCTGGCAGTGTCCTGGTGCATCTCTTACATATTTAAAGAGCATCCTGTTGATTTGAGGGGGAGGCAGCTGGGCCTCGGTTCTTCTTTCTCAGTGGCCCCCAGTACAAGCCGACAGGAGCACTTTATCCCTGACCCCAAATGATAACAGAGGCAATACCCACCTGTTAGACACACCCCATAAAATGTCGTGCAGTTTACAAGGCCTTAGGAAAGCTACAGAACCCACTACGCCTCTGGGATGGAGAACAGACTGAACCAGCTCGTTTCTCTCCCTGGAGCATCCTCCCTCCCCATTCATCCTTCCATCTGGCCATTCATTGGTTGGTATTTGAGCATCTACTTGTACCAGGCACTACACTCCTTCAAGACTCTACTCAGATGTCGCCTCCCCCAGGCAGCCTTCCTTGATATCCCCCCCACCTCTGCTGGGCTCAAAGCCCCTCCCCCATGTTCCCAAAGTGCCCCATGTTTATTACATGTCTTGCCCTGTTCTGTTTCTGTGCCTGCTTCCTCATTTGACTGTAGGTTCCTCCATCTCTTTTGCTAGTAAACAGTAGGAACTCAATAGGTGTTTGAGAGGCCTGAGTTGGCTTCTCCCTGCCTGATTCTGATCCCTTCCCAGATGTGGAGGTTGGAAGGCAGATGTGGGAGAGGCTTTGGGCTCTGAGGTCCCACGGTGCCTCCCTGCAGGAAGGGGCAGCAGGGGGCTCCACAGCTCCCTTTGGTTGAGGTTTTTCCTCCTTCTTGAATACGTCCTTTACCCTATCCCACAAGACCTTGAGGTTGGGCTTTGTGAAGTTCTGCCCTGGTCTGAGCAGCCATCACCCGAGGAGGCAGTTATGCACAGCGCCTGGTGAGCCTCTCAGAACAACATGCCTGCTCCCGAGGAAAACTGCAAAGAGGGAACACTCACTCGGCTCGACGCAGGCACCTCGTTTGCGGAGCCCCCATTACTATGCAGCTCAGCTTTAGCCAGGTGGTGTTGGAGGGTGGAATTTCCCATCATGCTCTCTCCATTCCAGGGGACACAATCCCGGATGCTCTCCCTGCTCTATTCTGGCCTCCGCTGCTGACTGATGGCTGCATCACCCACCTGCCATCTCTCCTGGGTCCTGCAAAGTGCTGAGGCTTTGTCCCCTCTCCACAGAGCAGCGTGCCAGCATCACTCCCAGCAATGACCTCACATTCCCTCACTCATAGAGCTCACGGTCTGGGTGTCTCTTTAAAGATTCTTTTTCCAGCTGTGATGAAAGCTGATCCACTTCTTCTGGCTCTTCCATTCCCACTTTTCACATAGTCTTTCCTTCCATTCCCTCCCTGGGGTCACGACTTTTGCCTGGGCGTTGACCCCCTCACACCTAAATCGCTGACCCAGAGGGTCTCCTCCGCCTGGTTTTGAGGTCCTCCACTCCTACCTGCCAGTGGCTGCCTGTGGTATGTATCTCACTCAGACAGCCAGCAAGTGGTACTTACTGGGCATCAATTCTGGCCCTGGCGATGGAGTGGAGATGAGGGCAGCCTGGAGCGGACTCCATGGAGCTTACCTTCTGGGGTGGGGCAGGCATTGAACGAGTTCTTCCAGGCATGTGGAGCGTTAGAAGAAAGAAGAACTGCTGGGGGATCGGGTCCTGAGGGGGAGCCAGCGCCCTCTGGGATCAGGGCGTACCTCCTTGAAGGTGTGAGTTTGAAGGAATAGCAGGAGGTCTGCAGGTGAAGCAGATTCCAGGAAGAGGGCAACAGGCATAGAAGTCTGAGCCAGGAGATAATGGCACATTCCAGAAACCTACAGTCCAGGGCAGCCAGAATATAGAGATTGGGAGGAAAACTGGTGTGTGGTGGGGCTGGAGAGACCAGCAAGGGCTTGATCCTTGAAAACCCTGAAACTATGGTTAAGGAGTTGGGGTTTTATCCTGCAAACAACAGGGAGCTTCTGAAGGCCTTTAGCAGAGGTATGTCCCTCCATGGGTCTAATGATCCCCTGTAAATCCCCAGTCAAGCATCTGGGTGTGTAACTCATTCACCCTATGACATGCATTGGTCAGGACTCTCTCAATCTGGAGTGATGGAAATCTAACTCAAAGCGGTTTGAGAAAAAAGGAAGTATATTAGTTCAAGGATGGAAGCCTTCAGGCAGGGCTGGATCTAGGGGCTCATATGTCCCTCTCCATCTCATGGCTCTGATTTCCTCTGTTTGGCTCCATTCTCTGACTCTCCTCGTGAAGTGGCAGAGATGGCTGCCAGCAGTTGCAGGCTGACACTTCTCTGTCTTAGTTTCCACAGCAGAAAGAGCATGACCCTTCCCTAATAACTTCATTAAGAGCCCTGGGATTGGCTCTGAATTTGTCCCACTTGTGCGAGATGCTCATTTCCGAACCAGTGACTGGAGCCAAGGAGTGAAATATACTGATGGGTCCGGCAGGGTCACATACCATCCCCTGGATATGGGCAGTGTGGTCAGCCCAGGCAGAACCCAGGCACCAAGAGTCCAAGAGGGGTGGTTCCCCAAAGCAAACTTCGGTTTCCATCACTCGAAGAGTGAGTAATGGATACTGGATATGCGAGAACAGCAGGCGTCCTCCACAGTGAAATGGTTTCTCAGAAACCCTCAGCATAGACCTTCACCTCCGGCCGGGCCAGATTCCATGTTCCCCAGATCCCTGAGGACATCTTACTTATCTTTGCCTCTAGGCCTTTGTGCTTGAGGTTGCCTGGCCAGGAAAGCACCTGGATCAGAGCAGATAGTCTTGGCGTCCAGGTGGGTCAAATTCAGAGCTTTGGGTCTAGAGAGACAGGTAGATGTGTGATAGAGACGTGGCTGGAGTTGTGTGATAGTGGCTGGATTCTCAAGAGATCATTCCAGAACCCAAAGTAGCTTCAGGGTATTTCCCTAACTTTTTCCAGATGCTCATTCTTTCTCCCTGGACAGACGCAGACAGCAAATCCCCATGATTCTGGTTGTTAGACCCAAGTGAGCAGTCAGGGCAGTGGCTGCCAGGCCTGTGGATAGGAGGCCACAGACGCAGGTGACCCCTGCCTCTGTCTGGAGGCCTCTCTACTTGCAGAGGCCGGTAACCACCCCGAGGCAGTCCCCTCTCAGGAACCATGGGATGGGTGCCCTATAACCATCAGGACCAAGGAGAGCAGCTCTCCTGGCTAGGTAAGTCGAGGTTGGCTGTGATGTCAATATGTCAGAATCTTGGATGCTTCTGACCAGTGACAGGATGACAAGTTGTGTCATAACCCCAGCCTGGCCCCATGACAGCCTTCCTGGAGCAATGCTTGAGATGCTAGTCACTCCTCACATTTAGTCCTCATCTTCCAAATGGCTGAAACTCTTCTGCGAGAGCTGTGTCCTAACACGACCTCTCCTATGGCCTTTCCTGTTTGAGTCGCTGCCCAAGAGTTCCTTCAACACGGACACCTCCTTTATTCCATTATTCTTTTTTATTCTTTTTTCATTCAATAGCTATTTCTCGAGGCCCTACTATGTGCCAGGCACTCTACTGATGATCTGTCTCTGCCTTGTTTCATGGCCCCATTGCTCATGACAGACTAATGACCCTCAGCTACAGTCTATGGGCCGGTGGCCACTCAGGAGCGAGGAACCGCATCTGTCATTTGAACAGACAGAACTTAATATAAGAAATTGTAACTAGATATAAATTTGCGAACCAGGTAAGTGAAAGGGGAAAATAGAACACGGTGGTATAATGGAGGTAGCTGCTTCCTCCAGCCCTTGGCCTGAGGGAAGATAGGAAGCAATTGGAATTACTGAAGTGTAGAAACCTGGAGGAGGGCCCTGTGAGGCTGGAACTCAGACCTGAGAGGGAGGGGGGAGAGGCTGCTCGGCTAGTGCCAGACCACTGAGAAGGGGGTGCCTGATGGCTGGTGTTTGGGGAGGCAGGTACAAGCTGCTAGTTCCATGAGTACCGGGAAAACTGCCCGCTGGTTGGGCTGCTGCTCCAGGAAGGGCCCGCCCCTGCCAGCATGAAGAGCCGCTGCTGGGGTGATGCTCAGAGGAACAGAAGCAGGCAAGAAGCCACGAGGAAACAGTGGGAAGAAGTCCCTTCTCCTCCAGCCTCACCTCCCTCCTCTAGCGCCCCCTGTTGGCAGAACCTCACCGGGACCCAGCTGGCAACGCAGAAAGATTTTGCAGCCCCAGTGAGACAAAATAGCATGGAGAAGGGCAGGTGTGAAACTAAGAGACAACGACTTACTAAGTGGCACGTGGGGGACTGGGGGACGCATGACTTCCCACTGACCATGTTCCCCATGGGCCTCCAGCAGGGCTGGCTAGAGGGCGGTGCTGGAAAGACTGGATTTGGAGTCAGGGGGCCCAGGTCTGCCACTTAGTTTCAGTGTGACTTATTGGTCAAGTCACCAATGTCTCGGAGCCTCCATTTCCTCATCTGTCAAGTGGGGAGATAACCCCTGACCTCTCTGCCTTTGATGTGGGGAAGAGAATCGGTGTAATAGAGTGTGTGGAAGGACTTGGCACCTCGAGCTGACTTGCACGTACAAGGCAGTGAATTAGTGCTCAGTGAATGCTTCCCGGCAGAAGAAAGTTTCAGCCTATTTAGGGCTTTGACTGTCTTCTGAAAGTGCCTATCCCCTTGGAGGCTTCCCAGTTCTTCTAAGCAAGAAAGGCACAAACTAGGCTTCGCGTCGGGGAAACTTTAGTGACAATGAGAATGTTCTATGAAAGGGAGAGAACCGTCTCTTCTCAGAGACAAGCCTCTGTTGCATAAGACGTCTCTAATAGACTCCAACAAAGCACTGGCGGCTTCACGGAGGCTGGGGGTGGGAAGTCGGAGGGAAGCGGCGGCCCTTGTCCTTGGGGATGCACAGCCAGCCCCGGCGAAGCTCTTCCCCACGTCTTATCTGGACGAGCCTTTACAGCTCCGTGGGCACCGCGTGGGCGTCAGAGCTGTGCCGCTTCTCATCTTAATGATGTTTTGCTTGAACAGAGATGTCTCTGCTCCTCAGAGCTCTGCTCCCTGCTCCGAGGTAAGCCTCCTGGGATGCCCCTGGCGAGACTGAGAGCTTGCTCCCAGCTCAGGCACAGAGCCTGCCGTGGAGCAGCAGACAAAAACAGGGAGGGCCCCAAGGGTGCAGCTGACTGGTCCCGCAGAGGCTGGGGGGTGGGACCGGGGCTCGAGTCCCACATGCCTGTGGAGCTCAGGCAGGGCACTGCAGGCGCAAGCCTTCCCCCGCCCCCCATCAGGCCAGGGGACAGTCCTGCACTGCCGTTCTTGGACCACTGCTTCATCCTGCCCCACAGAGGTGGGTGGGCTTCGGGTCAGGTGGACTGGAGTTCAAACCTGCCTCAGCTTTTTCCTGGTGGCGAGACTTCAGACAATTCATTGAAACCTCTGTACGTCAGTGTCCCCGAAAGAGGTAATATATGTGGACAGGGTTAGCTTAGCGCCTCCCAGATGTCCCCACCCCTGCCTCTTGGGTTCCCTTCCCCTCATTCACCCTCGTGATCCTGCCCAAATGCTCTTATCAAAGCACACTACTCCTGAACCCACCCGCACTCCATGGAGACTAGAGAATGTTCAGTGGTCAGCTATTTCCCAGTAAATAAAATTTAAATCCCAAACTTGGCATTCGGGGCCCTCCATCACCCAAGGTTTCCATTTTTGCTCTTTCCCCCTAACCTATCCTTTTTTGTTTGTTTGTTTGTTTGTTTGAGGACGATTAGCCCTGAGCTAACATGTGCTGCCAATCCTCCTCTTTTTGCCGAGGAAGACTGGTCCTGAGCTAACATCCGTGCCCATCTTCCTCTACTTTTTATGTGGGATGGCTGCTACAGCATGGCTTGCCAAGCGGTGCCGTGTCCGCACCCGGGATCTGAACCTGCGAACCCCGGGGCCGTGGAGGCAGAACATGCGAACTTAACCGCTGCGCCACCGGGCCGGCCCCCCTCCTAACCCACTCTTTTACCCTAGTCCACACGGCCTACACTGCGGTCCCCAGGAATGGACGACACACTCCCTTTTCCGGGCCATCATCCACGGTGTTCCCTCCCTCCTGAAGGCCAGGCTCTCCCTTCTCCATCCCCACTTGAAGGCTCAGGGCCTCACCACCTCCTTCTTGAAACTTCCTGGGTCTCACAGCCCGATACCGTTTTTTCCTTCTGTGAGCTTCCTTGAGATTTTCGATTTTTTAACAGCGTTATATTTTGCGGTGAGTTATGTTTCTTTTACTACAGATGGAAGAGGGGGAGCAGCCAAGTATGTGTAATAGACCAGGATTTGAATCTTGAGTCTGTTGCTGGCAGGCTGTGGCCTTAGGCAGATTTAATTCAACTCCCTTAATACTTGATGGGGCTGTTGAAAGGATTACAGATAATGCTTATGAAGTAATGATCACAGTGTCTAATAAAAGGCAGTCGTAATAATTATTACACTGTATTAGGTACATATTAAGCGCTCAATGAAAATCTATCGAATCAATCGAAGCAAAAGGCCAGACATAGGGTCTGAAAGCAACGATATTGGAACTAAAAGTTATAAATTGGTATTTTAAAGAGTTGGATTTATTGTTAAAATTATAAAGCAACATGTGCTCATTACAGAAAATGTATAACAAATGTGTGTGTCTTATAGAAAGGTAGAAAACAGTTACCTATAATCTCACAATTCTGTGGTAATGACTCAACATATTATGTTTCTTTCCAATTTTGGATGCGTTTTATATAGGTGATCTCACATATAGTTTTGTTTCCAACATTTATACGTGTCACAAATCTAGTTTAGAAACCTACTGTTTAAATTATTATTATAAAAATAATAGATATTCATTTTAAATACAGAAAGTATTGAAGCATTTAATTAAGTACCTAAATCTAGCCTACTATTAATATGTGGCTGTGTTTTATTCCAACCTTTTATATTTTGCATTTTTGTATATTTCACATATCAGTATTAGATTGTTTTCCTAAGCCATGAAACAGTTTTCTGACATCATTTTTGACAGCTACATAATATTCCACCCTACAGATGTACCATAATTTGTTTAATTTTATCCTTGTCCCTACCTAATTAGGATGTTTTTATATTTTTCCCATTATGAATGCATTTTTGTCTGAGTTTCAGATTGTTTCCTTAGGAAAGGGAGCATAATTTATCAGTAATGAGAAGCCCAAATTATGTAGGATATACAATATACAAGGGAGTAAGTCTGTTCTCTTATGGGACTGAAAGTCTGCAGATGGAGCTGTTTCTGAACTGGTTGGTTCAGTGACTCAATGACCTTGTCAAGGACCCGGTGTCTTCCATTGTTTTGCTCCTGTTTGCTTCAGTGCGTGCTGTGAATAGTTATGGTGACAAGTGATTTATATGTATAATCTCCTTTCATCTTCACGGCAACCCTAGTAGGTGGGTCCTATTATTATTCCCATTGCACAGATGAGGAAACTGAGGCTCAGAGCGGTACCTTGCCTAAGATCACACAGCACATTAGAGGCAGAACTGATGTGGTTCCAGGCGTCACATCCTCCCGCCATCACCCAGGGACAAGGAACGATATAGCTCTTCCTCGTGTCTCTTCTCCACCTTTTTGACTTGATAAATTTCAAGGCTACAGAAAATTTGAAGGAAGGGTACAACGAACACCTGTATTCCCTTCACCTCCATTCACAAATTGTTAACCATTCACCCTGTCTGCTTCCTGTCTCGCTCGCTCTCTCTCTTCCAGTTGAAAGCAATTTGAAAACATCATGATTCTTGTGTCTCTCTTTTTTAAGCTTTTAAATTGAAATATGATACACTTGCAAAAAGTGCACTTCTCGTGTGCGTACAGTTTGCTGGAATTCCACAAATTGACCACACCTGTGCAAGCAGCGCTCCCCTCCCCTGAAACATATTGTGGGTGATGCTGAATAAAATAGAAGTTCTTTTGGTAAGAAAGGCGTAGGATAGATACGCACAGGGTCTGCTGGGTCATCTGACGGCCCAGCTTCCTCCCTGAGGCTGGAGAGAGAGACTTGGCACAAAGCACACAGCAGCTGGGGCTGTAGTGTTAGCCAGCACAGAAGGAAGAGCTTCCGGGTCAGTGCAGACTCTGTAGACATAGGGGCCTGGATTGGCATCTCAGCTCTGCCTCTAACTTGCTGTGTGATCTTAAGCAGGATGCTTAGCCTCACTGAGCCTTGGTTTCCTCATCTGTACAATGGGAATACTAACAGGACCCGCCCCCTAGGATTGCTGTGAAGGTGAAAGATTATATACATAAACCACTTATCCTGGTCCCTAAGGCATAGCATTGGGACCCATTATTAATACTATTATAGTATTAATAATCTGGCCAGATAGGGTTATTGCTATCCCCATTTTATGGCTGAGAAAACAGATGCCCTGAGAGAGAAAGAAAGCTATGACGCCTGCCTAATGAGCGACAGAGCCAGGATTCACGATCAGGTTTTTCTGACTCTGAACTCATTGCCTCCCAATGAATCGATCAGCCCCGGACAAATGGGAGACTAAATCATCCCTCAGAAGATCAATTTGTTAACTGACAGTTTTATAATAGGAGATGTAATTGCCAAGCGTCCAGCGAGCTGGTGCCAGCAGATCAGCACTTTCTTCTCAATGAGAAAGCACAAAAGGTAGCAGGGGACACGCTGAAGTCGGAGCCTCCTCGGGGCCACCCTGTACCCTGGCCCTTGCAGCTGCCCTGGAAAGCACTAGCCCAGAGAAGGGAGCACTGGGTCTCATCAGGGCTTTGCACCTCACCTGTTGTATGGCCTCTGTCCCTTCCCCTCTCTGGGCTTCAGCCTTACATGGTGAAAGCAGTGGGGTGGGAAGTTCTGGCAGAGGTAATATCTGAGGACCCTGCTGACTTCTGCAGGCTGGGAATCCAGGATCCCCCTTGTCACTGCCCCAGCTCCCACCCCACCTTCCCTTAAGTATTGGAGAGGGAGATTCGCTGTGTGGTTTGTTATAACTTACTTCACTGTTACTTTGTTACTTTTCGAGTGACAGGCAGCAGAATAGACGTTGTCTGGATATTGGCAGGGAGAACGTGGTCTGCGTTTATTACAGAATCTGATTTCATTTTGGTTTCACTTCTTTTCGTGCATGGGGGAGGAAGGTTGGTCCTCCTGTAGGTCAATTTCAGCTGGAGGAATGGGCTGAGTTTCCCAGCAGCCCCCAGCTCGGCACTGGCAGCTTGGAGGCCCTACCTGTCATCGACTTCAGAGGTACTTGGATGGAGAGGGGAAGTGCGGATGCCCGGAAGGTGTGCAGCTAGAGCACCTGCCGAGGGAAGGTAGGCTTGAGGGCTCTCCCCAATGTTCTCTCCGGGTAGCTGCTTCTGACTGGTGTCAGCCTCTTGGAGCCCTCGCCCCGGGTGGCCTTGGGGCTGTTCTTCTCCAGACCCAGGCTGCTTGCAGGAGGCAGAGTCGGGCCTGGCTTGAGTCTAGATTCAGCCCTTGACCGAGGAGCAGGGCCTGGGGTTGGCCACACCAGGATTCAGGCGCTGATGCTCTTTGATTTTGAGGCACATTCCTGGCCTCTCTGAGCCTCCATCTCTCACTGGGAAATATGGACAGTAATTTCTGTCTTGGAGGATAATAAAGTAATAGCAGGTCCTCAGTGGGCCTTTACTCTGCACCAGGCGCTGTGCTAAGTTCTTTATCTCTTCTAGTTCACACAAAAACTGGAGAGAGTTGGTACCAAATATGACCCCTCATTGGTAGATGAGGAAACTGAGGTCCCTCTCAGCCAAGAACTTTGCATAGATGGCAGGTGAGGCTGGAGAGCAGGCCTAAGAATCCAAAGGAAGTGAAAGGCTTCCTTTGTGAAAATGGACATAATGTGTATTTCTAAATAACCTCATTAATCCTTTCAGTTCCTTGGAATAGAAAAAATAAAAAAAAAAACCCAAACATAGGCATCTGGGACAGCCAAGGAAGGGTGTATCGTATCTTTAATTTTTTTTGAAAATGAAATTTAGAAATTTGTCAAAGCAGACATTCACTGTGGAAGCGTTGATCGAGCATCTCCTGTGTCCAGCATAGTGCCAGGCTCTGCAGCTGCAAGATGAACAAGCCGGGATGTGGCCTGGATGAGTTCTCAGGCCATGACCAGCAAACAGCCACAGTGCATTGTGACATCTGTGCTGACCGGAGCCCATCGGGGCCAGGGAAGGCACCAAGGAGATTTTCCCAGAAGTGGCGGCATGAGAATGTTGGCAGTATCTTAGCACAACCAGCCCACCCCCACAGGGATTCCGATAATGCTGAAGAAAACTCACCCACTAGTCAGGGGTGGTCAAACACAGTCCCGTGAGCCAAATCTGGCCCACCACCTACTTTTGCATGGCCCACTAGCTAAGAGTGGTTTTTATATTTTTAAATAATTGGAAAAAAATCGAAAGAATAATAATATTTTGTGACACATGAAAATTGTGTGAAATTCCGAATTAAGCATCCTTTAATAAAGACGTATTGGAACACAGCCACACTCGTTTGCTTCTGTCTTGTCTGTGGCTGCTTTCATGCTGCAGTGGCAGAGTGAGTAGTTGTGACAGAGACCTCTTGGCCCGCAAACCTAAGCGACTGACTCTTGGACCCTCTACAGAAGGAGTTTGCTGACCTCTGCTATAAGTCGCTTTCTTCTTCATCATCCTCCTTACCTTAGTATATATGTGTTTTTATACAACTTGCACTCCCTCTGTCCTCCACTGCTCTGTCTAATCCTTCCATCGCTGTGTGAGTTGGGCACTGACAATTTCTCGTCTCAGATGCCCAAACTAAGGATCTAAGAGGGTAAGTCACTTGTCCAAAGTGCACAGCTAGAAAGCAGGGAGCCAGGGCAGGCCCCAGATTCCAGGTTTTCTAAGCCCGGGCCCGACCCCATGCCGTGTCTGTGCAGTACAGACGGTGTGTTTGAAATGGCACCACGCGGTCAGAGGCCAGCTGGCGTTTGAGGTGTGAGCCTGTGATCCTGGCAGGGGTGGGCATCACAAGGCGAGAGCTTTCCATCTGGAGGGTTAGGTGACCTCTAAGGTCCCTTTCAACTCCCTGAGCCACGGTTGTGTGATTCCTGGCCAGTGCCGCAGAGAGCTGGGCCACACGCCGTCCTCCAAAGGTTTCAGCCACAAGATGAGGCTCTGTGTGGGGCCCCGCTCCCCACTCGCCAGCCTGACTCTCTGGAGCTCTGGAGCTCTGAGCGGAGCCTCTTGGAGAGTTGAAGCTGTTTCTCCAGATGATCAATTTTTTCAGACTGAAGTAGAGTGGAGTGGAAACAGCAGAGGTCGAGATCGGCCTGAAGGTGGGCAGCCACCTCTGTTCCTCCCCACCATGCAGGAACGTCCCCAATGTCCAGTCCTCAGTGCCCACCCGGCGTGGTGTGATGGAAGGACCATAGATTTTTGGAGTCAGATGGACCCGAATTCAAATCCCGATTCTGCTGCAAGATTAGGGCACGGGACCTCAACTCTTTCAGCCTCCACGTCTTATTCTGCAAAATGGGAGTAATAATAGTACTTACCACTTAGGGTAAAGACGGTGAAATGGGATAAGCCACTCAAAGTAGCCAGCACACAGCAGAGTCTAGCCCATTTATAGCCTTCATTCATACTTAAAGCAGGCGGAACTGAAAACAGTTAAGAGTGGTAAAAACACACAGCATGTGGCTTAAACAACCCCACTCAAACAAAGAAAAATATCAGCCCCTTGATGGTCCCCTTGGACTGAAAAATGAAATCTTACACAGCAGCTTATCTTTGTGTTTAAGGCCCGCCAAATATTTTCAAAATTCGTCTCTTTGAGGGCTGGATGGAAAATTCATGCATCTCCATCTTCAGTGGATCCTGAGCAATTAGACTACTAACCACCCCCCAGATCTAGCATGCGCCTTCATTGGGTGTGACTTTTGCATATGAATGTCCCTGTGCCTGAGGGACCCATCTCTGTTTCTCTGTTTCATGAACTCCTATTCATCCTTCAAAATCCAGCTCAACTATACCCACTCCTCTGAAGCCTTCTCTTCAGAGAATTCCTCCATCAATTCCTCTTCCATGTAATCCAACGTTTTGTACCTAAGCCATGTTAGATCATTTAGTCCCTTGTAACTCGAAATGGGGACGCCTATCCCTGCTCGCTCAGAGCGGTAAGCCAAATAAAAGACCAGCGGGGCAGAGCTCGTTTCCTGGAGAACCTGCCTGTGCCTCCACAGACAGGCAGCGCCCTCTCTATTCACGCCCAGAGGGCAGGGAGGTGCAGAGGGTAAGTGGCAGGGATAGGCGTCCCCATTTCGCTTTCCATCCTGATTAAAAGCATGTGATGTTTACACCGCCGCAGGGCAGGTAGACTGTGAATTGCTTTACACTCTACGCATCGCATTTCATGTCCTCTCTTATTTCCTGTCCCATTAGATTTGTGAAACTTTCAGTTCTCCTCCTCTGCTCAACAGAAGTCAGAACTTTATACCACCATCTCCGGGGTGAGGTGCAGGGGACGGCAGGTCCCTGGCGCAGCGATGGGGGTGGAGAGGGCACGCGTGCCCCATTTCCTTCCCTTCCCCCCAAACTGCTCCACTTGTGCCCTCCATCCTTGTGTGCTCCCTGCAATCTTAGTTCATGCCTGGTTACCTGACCCTCTCTCTGCCGCCCTCTCCTGTGTGGAGGTCCATCTCTGCCAGGGGCGTGGTTGCCCCGGCTCAGCCTTTCCAATGGCCCCACGTAGAAGTCTCAGTTTAGACCCCCTGGGTAGGAGAGCCTTCTCCATCTCTCCTTGCCCACTCTCCCCCCAGAGACTGAGCTTCTCCAGGGCAGGGTATGTGTCTTGCTCATCCTTGTACGAACTCACGGCATTGAGCGCTGTGCCTGGTGCATAGTGGATATTCATCAATTGTTAAATGAATGAATGAATGAGTGAGTGACTATGTCTTGATGACCATGCTTATAATAGGTCTGTATTTGTTCAAAAGAGATCTGATGCAAGGCCATGCTAATCAGTTTCCACCTCCTTTCCATGCAGAGACCAAGGGGACCGGTAATAGGATCTGGCCCCTTCCTCCCACTCGCCACTTAGAAGGCGTGTAGCACCTTAATCACAGCTAATGATGTCCGTGCCCGGTGGCATGTCACATGCTAAGGTCTGGTGAGCTCTGCCTTCATCCTCACTGCTTGGGGAGGCTCCCCAAGCACCACGAATGGGAATTCCCTGTTAGAATCTAATTGTGTATCTTCATGCTCCAATATCATTGTCTTGTCTACTCTAAGACTTGCAGCCAGTGGGGCATGAATCCCACATCTCAGGGCTGGCTTTAGTGGTCCCCTGCGCTGCGTGCTGCTCGGGTCAGAGGCCGACTCTGAAAGAAGCAAATCACTGGAAGGTAGATCGATTTTTTTTTCACAAGGAGCTGAGTCAGAGCAGGGAGCATCTTGTGCTAAACTTTCAGGGAGACCTCAGCAGACCTGGAGAAGCTTCACAGGATTCACCGAGGCCCTGTGGCTTCCCCTGCCACCCTAGCCAAATGTGCCTGATATGGGTGGTGGCAGCATTTGCCGTCTTCCTTCAAACTGCCCTCTTGGGATCTCTTTGCCGCATCCAGCCCTGCTGGGTTGAGCCTTCTTGGTTGGTGACTTTGCTGTTTATGCCCCCATTTTCATTTTCTCTTGCCCTTTGCATTTATCCACTACTACCATTTTCCTGGCACGAACTGATCTTCTGCCAAAACAATTATGCCTCCATGGGGCCTCTGGCTGCCCTGAGTCAAGAGCCCTCCTGGTTCACAGCCCCAGTGCTGCCCATGCCGTTGAGCCCACCAGTCCCGGACCACCAAGAACAGCGATAGAACGCCTGTGTCGAGCTTTGAGGTTGTGATATGTTACCCATTTCACGCTTCCAACGATGCTGTGAAATAGACATCATGATTCTCTTTTGTAAGATGGGAAAACTGAGGCTCTGGGAGATTAAGGGACCTGAGATCCAGACCCCACGGAGGGTGAATGGCACATTCCATCTTCAACGGTAAGCTCCTGCCTCCAGAGTCTGGCTTCCGTCTTCTACCGAGTTGCCCTGGCTCAGGCAGCAGTGACCACACACGATCATACTTCAAAGAGTGGGGATCTGCTTGGCCCCTGATAGCTGGCACAGAGGTTCAGATGGGTCCTCACTACCCTTTACAGTGCAGTGGTCTCGTTCTGCTAGTGAAGCCAAATGTTAGCGTCAGGAGAGAAGCAGGGAGGAGCGAGGGAAGCAGAAGGGATGGCAGCCCAGCCAGTTGATTTTGTGGGTGACAGAGGTCATCAGCAGATCCGCCTCGGAGGGATGGATTTTGGCCAAGAGGGACAGAGGTAATCATGACCATAGCCTTGGGTCCAAGTAGCACTTTCACCACTATTAGCTCGTCTCATGCTCAGGTGTCCTCCCTGGGGAGCAAGCAGGCCAGAAACATTCCCATTTGGCACGTAAAGAAAGTGTGCGTCAGAGAGAGGGGTGCTTATGGTCTACACCTGCTGGAACCCCGTTCTCTTGGTGCTCCTCTGCCTCTTCCTCCTCTTCCCCACAAGGTCTCCTCTCTGCTCCAGCCGTATCCTCTGCCACAGCCTTGCTGCCTTTCTCCACTTCCCCTCCACTTTTCCCCACTTTGCTCTGTCTGCCCCTCTCTGAGCATCAGTGCCCTGTCTGGAAAAGGGGTGTTTCTGCGCCTTCCTAGCTATCAGGCTTCTCCTTGAGTCTAATGGGATACAGATATGAAAGTTCTCTCTATCTAAGCTAATGTGGTTATTCTTCTCTGATGACTTCTGTCACTGTCACTACACTGAGCCCAGGGCTGGGTAGTCTCATAGACATTCCTCTCCTCGTAAAGCTCTGACTCCCAAAGGGCCACAGCCCCGAGGTAAGGATGAATTGGTTATTGTCCCCCCGCAGGAAGTGTGAGGAAAATAAACAATCTTAAACACAGGCACTGAGTGGAAGGGGTCGATAAATTGCCACTGAAAATTTAGAACCATCAGCCAGTTCTTTTGTAGATTTTCATGCTGAATTTATACCACCCGGGCAATGTGAAAACCTTAAGACAAGAATTTCATTTAGAGTAACGCTGGATTGTCAGGAGCGAACACAAATCCTATCCAGAATCTTCGTTCTAGGATGTGAGCTCTTCCCACAAATAAAATTCCAAGAAAATGAGCACCTTACAATTAAAAATAACTAAATTGCCCAGAAACAAGACACCCCCAGAGTGAATCAGAGGAAACACCTGCAAGGACTTCACTTCCTGAACCTCAGTTCCCTTGCCAGTAAAATGGGATCATAACACCTGCCCCACCAAGGTGTGTGGATGAAGTGAGAAAATGTGTGCGACTTGTTAGCACATGGCCTGGTGTGGTCGATGGATGCTCAGTGAGAGGTAATGACTGTGGTCATTTCTCCATTTATTTTTTCTAATATTTTCATTCACTGAATGTTGGTTTTGTTTCCCTTTATCATCATTCATGTGCAGACAAAGGAAAGGCACTATATATAGAAAAATCACACGATTTGGAGTCAGGAGGTTTAGATTTGAATCCAAGCCCATTCACCCCTGGGGTCTGTAACCTCATCTATAAGTCACTGCAGTGGCATTCTCATGTTCTCTCACTGTGGGAGGTTGTTTGAAGATGAAATGGCGTGAGGGCTATGAAAGCATGTGGCAAACTATAAAGTGCTATGCAAATGTAGCCAGCCTGTGTTTTCTATTAATTTCTTCCATCTTCTCGCCCATCACGTTTCTGTGCAGAAATGTGGGGTATGGCGTCTTCAGGGATGCGTGTGGGGAAGTGGTGATTTCTGTCCTCATTCTGTGCTTTCTATGTTGCAATGCCAGCCTGCTTCCCTGAGGTTCCCCCCTCCTTGAGACACACGGGTATGGAACAATTCCTTTTATTTTTACAACACTGGGTGATAAAGGAATAAAAGAGTGGAGGTCAGAAGTTCTGGCTTTGGGACCCCTGTCTGTCATTTCCTCATTGTGTGACCTTAGGTCATTCCCCTTTCTGGGCCATAGTTTTCCCATGTGTAAAATACGGGGTGAGAGTTAAATGGGCTCTTGTTTGGAAGATGGAAAGTTTGAAACCTATAGCCTCTAAGATCTCTTGCAAAGTTAACAGGCTGACACTTTGGGAGAGAGAAATGCTTCTGGAATGGCCACATCCAGCCATTACTGGGGAGAACCTGGGTCTGGAAACAGCGAGAGTGAGGGCTCCGTGGTGCTTTGAGGTCAGCCCTGTGACACAGGGCACAGCTTCTAAAACTGGGGCAGCAGCTGGCACCCATCGCTCTGCTGATGAGGCAAAGAACAGCCCTCGCCTCCAGAGCTGCCCAACTTGAATTACATCTTAGCGACGCACACCATCTTCCTCTGGCAAAATGTGGCCAGGGAGAAAGAAATCTTGACCCCTGATTTCAGGGTCCCAATCTGTCTCTGCCACTTGTTTCCAGAGTAATCGTCACTCAGAGATGACCTGCCACTCACTCATCTGGTGCTTCGTGTCCCCCATCCAATTCCTGCCTCCCGCACACACTTTCATTACCCGGTCAGAAGAAGAACAGATGCTGTAAAGTGGAAACGGAAGTGGGAGGAAGAAGACCTGGGTCCCTGCCCTGGCTCATCCACGGGCTGCTGTGTGACCTTGCGTGAGAGCCTGTACTTCTCTGGGCCTCAGTTTTCTCATCCATGAAATGAGCTCTCCATCCTTCTGTGACTCCCAAAGGTTCTGAGACAGTGTTGGATTGAGAGCAGGTCCCTGCTCAGGGCGGGAGGAGCCGAGTCTCTCCTTGACATAAGCCTCGGGTTCCCAGCCCTCCCACAGCTCCCCATCTGCTCGAGCCTCACAGCGATGACACCCTCCATGCTCTGTGCACTTCCTTCCTTTGCTCAGGCTGCTCCTCCCCCTTTAGGACCTTCCCTGCCTTCTCCCCTCTCCCCCATGGTGACCTCCTGTCCGGCTTTGAAAGCTTGGCTCAGCCGTTGTGCCCTCATGCAACCTTCTCCATCTCCTCTCCTGCCACCCCAGTCCAAATGAAAACGTCCTTTATTTGTTCCTGAGTCCACTATATTCTATTATAGTGTTATATTATATTATAGCCTTACATTACAGCCGTGTGTTATAGCCTTGGTAATGCCTATGGGAATGTTGTGTCCGTATATTTCCCCAGCCACACTCCCATTCCCAATCTGCATTGGCCCATAATCATGGGGACAGCAACAAAACAGCCTTTCTCTGACTCAAGGTGGGACCTGCAGGGTGACAGCAGCACTGTCCTGGCACCAGCACGTTCTGATCTCCAGGAGGACCTCCAATCAGGCTGCAGCCATCGTGGAACCTCTCTCTTCTGGCCCAGGCATAAGCTCAGAGGCTGCTCCCCGCCAGGACTCCCTCCTGCCCCTCTTAATTCCTCCATGACTCCTTCTCTCCCCTCTGAGCCAATGCAGATAGAAACAGCCACTGCCGTGGGGGTTGGCATCTCTCTGGGCCACCACTCTGCCTGGTTTCTTTACCCACAGGGGAGAGGATGCTGGGCCAGAGACCTCCAGCTCCACCCCAGTTGCTACCCTGGATGTAGCTGCATCTTGGAGTCCATGGCTCAGAGCACTGACCTTTCTCTCGGGCCCCATATAGGATGTGCTCCCTCGGCTCTGGGGTGCTGCTCTGGATAGAGTGGGATTCCCTTTCAGCCCCTGTGGGTTACGAGGACAGCCTCCCTTCAATCCTTTTGTGCCACCACGCTGGATGTATCCTGTAGGGCTCCCATCTGGGATGGGGCAGGTCTGTCGCTTTTCCTGCAAGAGCATCTAGAAGGGGAATGAGCTGGAAGAACCCCCTTACTGCATTGGCTGCCACTGTCCTTCCAGTTCACCCCTGTGCCTCTCACTGGGGCTCCCTGCAGGGGCTGAGGCTCTTCTGGCCCACTGAGTTTGGGGTCCCCCCATAGTCAGCATCCCCTGGATTCCTGCAGTTAGCCTCCCACATCACTTCTTACCCCACTGCCCCCCACTTTCCACACCCATCCCGAGATCTTTGCCTACTGCTCATCCGATGCTGCCTCTCCCTGGCCGAGAGCTTCAGTGGCTCTTCGCTGCACTGAGAATGGAATCCCAACACCTCAGCCTGGCCCTCAGGCCCTGCGAGATCTCACCCTTGTGCCTCTCTCTCTAGCCGCACTGCACACGCCCTCCCACTGTCTCTGGCTTTCTCTCTGTTTATCGGGGGTAAGGCCTCACTCATGCCCAGCCAGGCATTCCACCCGGCGCCATCATCATTTAGATCTCAGGTGAAATATCAAGCTTTCCTTGACACCCCACCTAGATCAGGCCCCCTGTGTGTTTCTTTAAAATACCCTGGACTTTGTCTTCATGGTCTGTTCCAAGTTGCAGTGGTTTGTGTATTGTGGTGATCTGAGGAATAGCTGTATCCCCCACTAGACTCCGAGCTCTGTGAAGGCAGGAGCTGTATTCTTGTCATGTTTTCATCCCCAGCACTGCACCTGCCACTGTGCGTTGTTGTGTTCAGGTCAATGTTTGTTGGAAGAAGGGAAGGGGACCATGGGGAGGGAGGGAGAGAGGTGGGAGGGAAAAGGATGGGGATTGTGTATTGCTCATCTCTGTACCCACAGTGCCTAGCACTGTGCTGGCAAAAGGTTGATACAAAGAGGCGAGGAGTTGGCTGGGTCAAAGGTGACCACTGGTTCAAGGAGATTCGGGACTTGGACTCTGTCTCTATAGGGGATATTATGGGAGAGCCCACCTAGCCACGGGTGACCCATACTCAGCCTTTGGGCCTTGACTTGGGGTCCCCAACCCTGAAACTTAGCCTTACTCAACGAGAATGGGCCCTAGATGATAGAGATGCTTCAGGGGGACCCCTTGGCTTGGGCTGGCCAACCAGCTTCTACAGGGGAGACAGAATGTTTTAAAGATGCCCACAGAGATCATGGAGTAGACCAGCCTGGAGCTCTCTCTGACTGACACACCTGAGAGCCGGCTTACCTGCTGGGAGGGGACACGTGGTGGAGGAGAAACCTTGTGGTCCTTGGAGTCTGGTCCAGTCCGTGCTGGCTGTGTGACCTCGGACAATGACTTACAGGATAGTGTCTCTCCCCCGGGCTGAGGTGAGGAGTTTGATGAGGGAAGGGGGCAGTGCACTGGGCGGGCTCTTTTCCTCCTCTCTCCCTTCTGTCCCCGATGGTACTTACACAGAGTCCTCAGGACCCACCTTGATGAAATGATAGATACCTTGCCTTCTGTTGGACAAAGGAGGTCCCCGATCTCCCCAGTGGTGACTAGCACTGCCATCCACTGATGCCCATGTCCAGCCCATCTTGAAGGGGTGCTACTGTGGAGAGGACAGAGGGCAGTGCTGACCACACCCCTGCTCTGCTCCGGGCAGGGTGGGGCAGCCACATCTTTAAACCACAGCTCTGTGCTCGCTGCTCACTCATCATCCCTTTGGGCTTCATTCGGAACCTGGACTTCCCACTGGGTCTCAACTGTGGAATTCATCCAACTACAGGAATCCAGCAATCAGAGTGATTTCATCTCCCGGATCCAGAAGGACCCACACGCTGGAATGGGTGTTCTCTTGATTCATTCACGCTCTGTTTGCTTTTGATGAAGGGGGCCAGGGAATAGGAATAGTCAAATCTGGTCCCAACCTTTCTCTGCTGACATACTATGTGCTCTTAAATAGCATTTTCACTTCTCTGGAGTTCCCTGGTCTCATCTAAAAAACAAGAGATTGAGAAAAGGCAAAAGCATTGGGCTTAGAGCCAGGGGATAAGTTCCAGGCCAGATTCAATCACCAATGGGCTGTGTAGCCTCCAGAAGTTTACTTGACCTCTCTGGTTCCTTCTTCTACTGCACAGGACTATTGGGAGGATTAACAAGATAATCATGGTACTACTGTATTAATTGTGAGGTATTTGACAATCAGGAGAGGAGGTATCCTTGAGATATTTAAAGAATCTTCTAGTTCTACCATCTTGTGACAGTGGCTATAGAGGACAGCAAAAATTGCGTCCCATGCAGTGTTGAGACAGCAAGAAGGACTGACCACCCAACAGGCAGCTGGCAGGGGCAGCAGAGAGTGAGCCTCCAGAAGGGAGGCTGGGGCGGCTAAAATGATGGGGGTGGAACGCTGGCCCCAGGCGATGCCTACACAGGTCTTAATAAACATGGCTCTGCTTTGGATGCTCATGGGTCCCAGACAGTGGGGAGGGAGGGTAGGCCAGAGTCTGAGCATAGGAGTTGAAGCATCGGCCAATGTGAATTCAAATCTGACCTCCACCCTTTGCTAACCATGTGGCCATCGACGAATAACTCTCTAAGGCTTCCTTCCTTTCCTCCATCGGCAAGATGGGGTTAGCCACGGGGGAAGTTGTGAGGGCAACCAGAGATGACGCAAGGCAAGTTTACTGTCATATAAGGACATGGCAGTGCTTCATAAATCTCAGTGGTTGTTACTGGGAGTATAAGGGAGCAAGAGCCCTTTTCCAGAATGGGAGCTAGCAGGAGCTGGGCAGGGTACAGGGCCCTCACCAGCTGAGTGGACTGTCTCCCCGACTCCACAGGAGTGGAAACAGCTGTGGGGGCATTGGGGAGGAGTAGGGTGAGCCAGAAGGTGGACCCGGGTGAGACCCCAGTGGAGAAGGCCGAGCCTCTGTCCTCAGACCCAGCCCGGGTGTGTCAGCTCACCCCTTCCTGGTCTCCAGCCCCTGCAGCGCCAAGAGAGGCCCAGTTTCTCCCCTTTTAGGGCAACTTCCAAACCACCATGCCCCAGCAATAGAAGGAACATATTTATAGGATTCAGCACGGGGAAGCCCCAGGCAGACATCTGAAGTTCAGGCAGCTCAGGAAACCCATCTGCCCTGGGGGTCTATTCAGACTAGGCCAGAAAAGGAAAAAATAAACACAAAGACTCTCCTGAGGCTTCCCCAGAGATTTGGGCCAAGTCCGAGGCCGGGTGCCCTAGGAAGCTCTTTTCTTCCAGATCGGTGGCTCTCAGACTCCCCAAATCACCGGGAAGATGAGGGAACCCAGAAAGCGCAGACTCGCCAGCCTTCAAGTCAGCATCCGCTCTGTACCAATGCCCACTTCTGGCGATCTGTCCTAAAAAAAATCCTAAAGGCAGTTTTTTTTAAAAAGCCCTTTATGAATTCAATGTCCCTGGCTCTTTGATTCAGAAGAGTGGACGTTTGGAAACATCCTGAATGCTTCCTGCAGTGGGGCGGGGCTGGTGAGTGGCTGACAGCGTCACTGTGAGAGCGGTGTTTACACCAGATGGGAAGTTCTGTTCTAACAGGAAGTAGACGAAAGCGGGACACAATATCGTGTGTAGAAGAGGACCTCACTGACTTGAAAATACTCTGCATGGAAAGAGAAAGGCAAGGACTTTGGGCTAAAGAATCTCGGGGGATTTACTTTTCTTCTTTTTTTCAACATGCTTCGAATTCTCTGTAGGGAGTTTACGTTGCCTTCTGATGAAAACAAAAACAAAAGAGATGTTTGCCAGCAGCAGGGCTGGTCCAGCGGCCAGGTTGCCACTGGGTGAAGGGGGTCAAGGGTCCAGCCTCCCAATGTCACCGAGGCAGGGAGAGGGCCAGACAGGAGACCCCCAGCTCTCCCCACTCGGGCTTGGTGGAGTGGGGTGGTGGGAATGAACTGAGCACCGACTATGTGCCAGCTCCTTAGCTGGGCACTGCACGTGCCCTGTGTACGCAATAACCTTAACAGGTAGCCATTTCTAGCCCCGTTGTACAGACGTGGAAACCAAGACTCAGAGGGATGTGTTAATGCTCATCTCCTCCCAGCTTTTTACAATGATGGTGATTGATAGGGAAGTGCTCTCAGAGTTCACGCCCTCATCCTAGAGTGGAGGAAATGAGGCCCAGAGAGGGCTGGAACATTTTTCAAAGTCACACGGCGAGAACCTGGCCCCTCTTAGGTCCTGTGCTGTCCTGAGGCTGTTCTGCAGGGAATTCGGCTCTCCATGTGACTCGTGGCCTCCTTCTCTGTCCTCCCAGCATGGTAGTTTCCTTCTGGCCCACCCAACTTAAGTCTGGCTTTCTCCCAGACCCTCTGCAAGGTTTCCCTCCTGCCTTCCAGTACGGGCCTCAAGTTGGTTCCTTCAGGCCCTGCCTGGTGACCTCTTGCAGGGGCTACTCCCACAGAACCTCTTCCCAGCACTATGGAGGCCCCCACCTCAGGTCACATGCAGCCTTAGAAGGAATGGAAAGGGCAGGGAGAACATCCCAGCACAGGGTGAGGGTTGGGCTCTGCCTCCCTCTGTCTGCCCTCTGTAGCCTGAGGCCCAGGACGCCAGACTTTCGGGGGCACTGCCACCTGAAATGGGGTTCTTTAGGCCCTTGGCTACCTCCAGGGTCCTAACCCTCTGCCTTGCCCTTGGGTTTGGTGAATCACTGACTGCCCCCACTACCGAGCCCCGGCCCCCAACTCAGCTTGTACGTCCGCGTGTCCAGTGGGGCCTTGTCCCTGCCTGGACCTGGAAGAGCTTCATTCCACATCCTGTTGAGAGACCCAGCTTCTGGCGTGCTCACCGCTCCCCTCCTGCCGCTGCCCCCAGTGCCCCGCCCTCCCCACCCTCTTCCTCAGAGCTTTCATCCACAGCGTTGTCGCCCATAAAGGGGAGTTTATTCAGGGGCAATGACGTTCTCCAGTTTCACCAAAGCCAGGCGTGCTAGGGTATGGACAGTCATGTCAGTGGGTCATCAGCCACTGACGATGGCCCCTTCTACTCTGAGTGCTCTGCGTGTATCACATGTCACCCCACACCAACCCTCTGGGTCTGAAATTGTCATTTCCCCATTTTACAGGTGAGGAGCCTGAGGTTCCAGGAGGTGAGTAACCTGCCCGGGGCCACACAGCCTGTGGTTGGCAGAGCCTCGTCTCACTTAGCTGGTCTGCTGTGCCTCCTTCCCAGACACAGGGCTCAGCTCAGGACTTTGAGTTCATATGGAAAGGTCCTGGGGAGTGTTGAGCGGTGCTGGGGGCCCGGTTCTCTGGCACTGTGAGTTGATTAATTCTGTACCTTTGCCGGTCCCAGAGCAGCTCAGTGGTTACGAGCACAGGCTCAGGGGTCAGACGGGCATGACTTCAAATCCCGCCTCTGCCACTTACAAGATGCGTGACCTTGGGAAAGGTGTTTTTGCTCCCCAAGCCGTGGTTTCCTCATCCACAAAGTGGGCGTAAGACTTCACAGGGTGCTGGGCCTTAGAAGAGATCTTGCTTCTAGAGTGCGCAGCACAGGCGCTTGGCAAAGAGAGTGGCTGCATTGGCATTACTGTGCTGGCTGTTTTCATTATTATTCGCTATTATTCATTAGTATTGTTACTCATTACTATTGCTGGCTGTCTTCATTATTGATGAATCATAGCATTAGTTGTTAATGCTGTTACTAGCTTCTACTCTACATGCTGGGGGTCAAAGTTGAATGACACCACACTACCCTTACGCTCTGAGAACCCCAACCTAGAATTTGAAACACCCGACAAGTTGTCAGACCCCCTATACTAGAATGGAACCACTAAAATAGAAGAATGTTCTTTTCTGGGTAAGAGCAACTGACTGTCCAATGGAGGTTAGACAGAGAAGGTGACATCTGAGTGGGTTTTAAAGGATGAGTAGGAGTTTGTGGGGCTGGGAAGACAGGGAAGGGGGCAGTGCATTGTAAAGGAGCATAGAGGGGGAGTCGATGTAACGTGAGGGTTTGGAAAAGGGTGAGCAGGCCGTGCGCCTGGGGCCTGAGGTTGGAGGTGGGGGCTCACGGGGACCAAGCTGGGGTGGCTGGTTGGGACCAGATTGCGATCTGCCTTACAGAGCCAGCTGCTGGGAAGTCTTGCCATTAGGCAACAGGGATCCATTTTCCTTTGTGGGTTGGTACCTGCTAGGACCCTTTTATCTCTGTTGAGGGTGGGGTGGCCGAGGGACTGAACGGCAATGATTGCCTGAGCAAATGAGAAGAAGGGAAAGGCTTGAGAATAAGGAAACAGAAGTGTGCATGCGTGTGTGTGTGTGTGTGTGTGTGCGTGCGTGTGTGGGATGTAGGCTGACATGGAAAGTATGAGATGATTTCAAACGTTCCTGCTTAAGACTGATGAGTGGGTTCTTCTATTAGAAGCATCTGTGGGCCCTACAGACTGAACTTCCTGGTAGGCAATTGGAAATTGGGAGCATTAGCACCTCCCGCTCTGGGACGGGCTTCCTGCATCCCACAGGATGGGCCCCGTCCTCCTCTGTGCGCGTGGCCTGTGCCCGTGGCATTTGCCGCCATCGCGGCCCGGATCCTCCTAGGCGTTAATACCCTGTGGACTCGCAGCCTCTCCGCTAGAGCAGGAGCTCCTGGAGGCCAGGGCTGTGTCTTCTCCATCACTCTCTCTCCAGGGGGCAGCACAGTGCCTGGCCCACACAGGCGCTTGAATCGATGTTGCTCAAGTAATGAGAAGAAGCACACGAGTTTGGAAGTCTGGCCCGCCATGGTGAGCTGGGGTTGTCCTGGGTGAGCAAGGAGGAGGCTGTGGCCTTGAGAGCCAGCCCCCAGGCGTGAGTCACGGTAGAGCAGTGATGCCTGTGTGCTGAGTCGTGGCCTTGGCGTCAGATCACAGGACAGCCCTGCACAGAGTGTGCTTCCTGGGAAGTTCAGCTTCTCCAGCCACTGCGACCTCCTGTCTCCTAAGGGCTGATCTGTGGAATAGGAATTAGTCTTTCTCGGCACAGCTGCCAAGGGCCGAAACTAGAGCAAGTGTCTGAAAAACATCACCGGCAAGGAAGTAGCTGTTGACCCGAAAGAATCAAGTGCTTTCTGTTGACTTAAAAACACAGCAACTACCAGCTGGGCTGTCTTAGGAGCAACGAGCTCCTGATCTTTGCATGTGCCCAAGCAGAGAAGGGCCTGTCCAGGGGATAGGCCAGGGGCCTCTCACAGCGCAAAGGCTCCCAGCTCCATTTCTGGCATCCAAGCAGGCCCTTTATTATTGACAGCCTGTGCAGCCTGCGCCCAAGGGCCTTCTCATTCTGTGAAGCCAGACTGTCCCTGGGCCAGCAGGTGGGACCCCAATCCTCCTCTCCTTTTACCCCTGACATCTGTTTCCTGCAGGTTCTCCCCAGGGCTCGTCAGAGTGGTCTTGCGGTCTTTGCCCTATTTCTTTCCCCTGCTGAGCTGGCCCTAGCCTGCTGGGCTGGGGCGGATTCCCAGGGCGTGAGATCCTAGAGGAAGAGACCCTCCAGGTCACCAAGCCCCTCTCCCTTCGAAACCCAGTGCAGTCGATGGACTCCATGCCAGCTCTGTGCTACACTGACCTCTCTCGAACCCTGAGGTGACTCATCTGATGAATGACCCAGTCCCGTTGACCTTGGGGGGTTGTGGGTGTGTGTTCATTGAATAAACATTCGCTGGTGTCTAGTATGTGCCAAGCACAGTGAGGGACAAAAGGACAGAGGCTCCCTGTCTGGAGAGACAGGAAGTACATGTGCAAGGTGGTAATAAGAGCTTGGAGGAGAACAAAGCAGAGTAAAGGGTGGTGATCGGTTCTAACTGAGACTAGGGGAGTGAATCAGGGCTGGCCTCTTTGAGGAGGTGACTTTCCAGTTGAGAACTGAGTAAAGATGGGGAAGGAAGAGGGTCAAGCTTGGGGAAAAGCATTCTAGGCAGAGGGAACAGCATGTGCAAACACTGTGCCATGGGGCATGTTTGGCTGTGTTGAAGAAAAGTGAGGCCAGGGTGTCTGGAGCAGGGGGAGGGAGGGCAAGAGCTGCAGAATGAGGTCGTCCACCAACCTGTGCAAGGCCTCCAGGGCCTCGGGGCCTCTGGGCTCAGACAGGGTGACTTGAGGAGCCTTCAGAGAGTGTTGGGCAGAGAAGTGGCAGAATCTAAACCTGGGCAGTCTTTCCCTTTCCCTCTGCTCACACACAGCCTCTGTGACCTCTCTGGTCTGCAGTGTCTTTAGAACAGCATTGTCCGGTAGGAGTACAGTGCAGGCCACAAATGCACTTTTAAATTTCGTAGTAGCTGTATTTAAAAGGTAAAACAAAACAGGTGAAATTAATTGTTATACCATATTTTATTTAATCCCATCTCTCCGAAATATTATTTCAACATGCAATCAACATAAAAATATGAATGGGATATTTTACTTTTTTTCATACTAAGCCTTCAAAATCTGCTAAGCATTTTACACTCATAGCACATCTCACTGCAGACCAGCCACCTTTCAAGTGCTCAACAGCCACATGTGGCCAGTGGCCACTGTATGGGACAATGGAGCTCAGATGGAGCTCCGACACCCCAGGTGGGACACAGGCCTGCTCTGTGCAGGGGACCTGGGTGGCCGGAGGGAGGGGAAGAGCTGGTCCTGGATCACCAAGTGAAGGTGGTCTTGGAATTGATCCCTGCTCCAGGGGAGCTGACCTGCCTGTCTGAGCTCCTTTTTGGGAAGTAGAGAAGATATAAATTGAGCCCAACAGCCCCAGCATGACTCATGTCTAATCAGTTCTAAGACTCTAATAAGGTGCCTTTTTAAGTGTTTACTGGAATCAGCACCAGCGTTGCTTTCTTAATGGAAATGTTGAGGATGCCACCAGCGCTGGTTCCCCGTGTGGGTCTGAGCAGGCTCACTGCACAGCCTTCCCCTCTGAAGCTGATGGAGACTGGTCCACGCTCAGAGGGCCCTCCCGGTTATTGAAGGGCAATTCATCAAAGCCTCGCTTTTCCCAAACTGCACCTTCGGGCTGGCTGGTGGCTCAGAGGAACCTAAGAGCCCTCCTGGTTGACAGTACACAGAACAAGACCCCGAAAAGCTTGTGTCAGCTACCCAGGAGAGTGTGCTGTGGTGGATAAGGTTCTGTGCTTTGCTAAAGCTCCTTAGAGCTGTACCAGCCCTGCCGGTGCATCAGACCAGAGGAAGGGATGTTAGGCAGGACTGGAGAGGGCAGCCAGGATAAAGGGGCTGCCAGAGCAGGCAGGCAGGGCGCAGGTGTGGGCAGGGTGGGCCGCGAGAGAAGGACCTGGCAGAGCTTCTCAGAACCTCTACCTCACTGCTTGCTGAGAAAATGGTACTCTTGTACACAGTAACCTGGATTCTGCGGCTCGCAGTACTGTGCACGCTCACAGGCAGAGGTGACAGGTCAGGGCTGTGGCCCCAGCTCCTAATCTACCACCCAAAGTCCTAGGGGAGCCATAGCTCAGCCCACTGAGATAACGGATATAAATCTGAAGCAAAGTGAGCCCGGGTTGTAGAAGGAAGGCCCAAGATCCAAGCTACAGTTGGCTTTCCGGAACTGTTTCTGGAAAGCTCGACTTCGGCAGTGACATCCTTCTTATGTATGGCCCTTGGGGTGAAATGCAGCACAAAGGCAACCGGGCCAGACAGTCCCTTCCCAATAAGTCCTGAGGTATGACGAATGCAGGGACCACTTGTAAGTGAGAGAATCCAGGCTCCACTGCTTTGGGGATGAAGAAGGAATTGCCGGCCAACTTTAGCCTCTGTTACTTTGCAGACTTGCCGACCTCAATTACTATTACTTGCCGCAAGTTTTCCTTAACTAGCCCGAATAGTTGGAGAAGACCTAAAGCAAACAGTTGGTTCCATTGACAACGGGTCTGAAAGTCATGGCGCCATGACGCCCACCTCTACAGCTGGAGATGGAGATGCAGTACCAACGCTGCCTTTGGCTCCTTACGACTCCCGGTTTCTCTGTGGCTGGAGTCACAAGCGACCACACCTTTTCTGCTGTGATTTCCGGGTCTTTATTTTATCTTTTTACTTCCCAACCCTTGTAATAATACAGGCACTAGGCAGCACCCCCTGAAGCATAAGCTATTTCAGGCTAAGGTGAAGGAAATGCCTTGCCCAGCAGGCAGTAAAGCTAGAGATGGATGCACAGTGAATGATTACTAGGCAGGAAGACTCCGGTCAGGGCGTCTCCTCCCTGGGCAAAGCTGGCTGGGCGGAGGGCACGCCCTGCCCTCCAGGGGCTAGACCCCCAGAGGGCTGCTGCCAGTGGAGGCTGCTGAGCTGCCCCTGCAGCAGGATCTTTGGCTCCCAGCCTGCAGGCGAGTTGTGTTGCTGCCCCTGCATCAGTGGGGGTCTCGGCAGGGAAGCCACCTCGCTGAAAGTCTTCAGAGGCCCCCGAAGGTGATGAATGCAAATGTGATCCAGGGCTACTCGGTGAACATTGAATTAACTGCGGAAAATTAACTAAATGAGGTTGGTGAGTGAAATGTAAAGGAGCCCGGCTCTGCGGGAGCCAGAGAAAGGCTCACAGTGGGAGACGGAGTCAAGTAGGAGGCTGGGAGCTGGGAAGTGAGCAATAAGCAAATGTCTAAAGCCTTGTAAACAGCGAGGTGAGGAGAGCCTGGGCGGGAGGGCAGGCGAGGGTCTGGACTGAAGGAGCTAATGAGGGAAGGGATGGAACCGCTCCTGCGGTTTCTGCAGTCTCCGGGACTCGGATGCAGGGGTCTGTGGAGAGGCAGGGATCCACTTACTGAGGCAGCTTAGGGCCCCGAACCCCAGTGCTGTTCTTCTGCACCCTCATTTAAGGCAGTGCTATTTGGTTGCAAGGAACAGAGGTTCCGTCAGGCTGGCTTAAGTAAAAGCGTGGGAGTGGGTGGGTTACGATAAAGATACTCAGAAAACGGAGGAGAATTTCATGGGGATCCAAGAAGAGGCAGCTGGTGCGGCCACATCTCGCAGAAACTGGGGCCAGGAACAGGACCGGCGGTGGGACCCCAGGCACTAGTCCTTCAGAGTCTCACCTCTCCCCTGGAGTCCCCTCCTCTCTCTGGGAATCTGCTTCATGTTCCCACTTGTGCCGACTATCTCCCTCGACTCACTCATCGTTCCTCCATCCCCATAACTCTGGCCCATTGCAGTCACCGTCCAGCTCACCTCCGTGCACCCCTCCAGGGCCAACGTTCCTTCTGGAGCCCATTGCTCTACATTTCCAACAGAGGGATCTGAGGGATGGAGTTCATCTTTTGGAATGAGTCTCAAAGGCCTTGTTTGGGGTCCAGTCTGTGGTCTGGCTGCACCTGGGCTGGGTGTTCGCCTCGTCCAATCAGAGCAGAAGGGGCGGGCGGTCATATTGTATGGAGCATAGGTGTGTAGTATACAGAGGGAAGCATGGGTCATCTTAGAACTGGGATTCCACCAGGGTGGGAGGCACACCAGACCAGCACTTTCCTCCCAACCACCAAGTTGGTAAGCTTCCACCCCTATGAAGGTGCCCCCACCCCTCACTGGGAATCGCTGAGCCCTGGGCCACTGTTGGTGGTGGGAAGGTGGTACACCCCGCCAGAATGTGGGGTGAGGACACCAGGAGAGACTTTTAGAAAGCTCACTGATGGGCTGGCAGGGATGGACCTCTCTACAATAGTAGGTTTCCACGAACCAGGCCAAGTTGTTCTACCTCTGACACACGATAATGATGGCTTTTCCTAGTTGGCGGTGGGGGGGAGGGGGGGGGAATAGGCTATGACATCAAAATGCCTCCCAGTGAAGCTTTGCTTGCATATGTTTCTCTTAAATCTTTAGTGCCTCCTACTGTTTGCCTGCTGTCACTCACTAGCGGATGACAAATGAATGCACAAATTGGCAGACAAATATTATCAAACAGCTGATAACTCTTGCCTGGATTTGCTATCTTGTTGGTGTGTGAGTCGGCCCATGAGTTAATGGCTGTAATTCGATGTGGCTTGCATATAACATGGTCACATCTAACAGATGACATTGTCTCTGAATCCCAGGGAAGGGGTGGGGAAGACAGGAGTAAAGGTTGTGGGATGGATTTCGCTTTCTGAATTGGCTCACTGATTCCCGGCTTGCGGAGTGACATTGGACAAGTGACCTACCTCCCTGAGCCTCACTTTGCTCATCTGTGAAATGGCAATAAATGGTAGTAGTAATACCTCCTCAAGTGTTTTTGTGAGGATCGAGTGAGCTATTCCATGGAAAGCCCTTAGCACAGTCCTTAAAACATAATAAGAATGGGGGTGACTTACATTAGTATTTTCACAACTCTCGACTGAATTAAATAACAGTATTTTTTCTTCTGCCAAGAGAACAAAAATTTGCAGATACTCAATCACCTAAACAAGTTTGAGGACCCCCTCCCTGACTTAGATTATCATCTAGGGGGTTCCTTTGCATTGCAAGAGACCTACCAATACAAAAAAATTTTTTTCTCCATATTTGGTTAATAATTCATTGGAATTTGAGCATTTGGCACATAAAGAATCTCCTCATTTGGGAGCACACGATCGTTTTGAGGCTTCTTAAGATCCTTTAAATATAGATGTAGGTCAAATCTTCCACTGGCCAGGGCAGTATTCTGACATCTAGAAGGATCCCCATGCAGCTTCAGGTGGGATACGGGAAGCGGGAAGGAGAGCGTGTCAGGGGATCCCAGCCTCTGGGCCACGGGTCCAAGATGGGCAAGGGCAGGTCAGACCAGAGTCCCAGCAAAGAGGACGTGGCCATTAAGCCAGTTCCCTGGATTTGGAGGAAGCACAGATGGATGAAACCTGAGCCATGGGAGCAGAGCGGCATGAGCCACAAGGGTGACATGGTGCCAGCCCCAGAGCGTGGAACTGGGGCTCCCCAAGCCAGCCTGTCTAAGGCAAGGGTGAGTCTTGGGGACCAGGGTCGAGCTGGGCTGCAGACAAGGCCAAGTGGGGAGAGGAGGACTCCTGTGACCAGTGCCAGAGTCCCCTGAGAGGCCACATCCTGTTCTGCAGTCTTGGAGATAGAACGTCTGCTCCTTTGTTCCACACACCGGAAGTAGGGACTTGATGGTTATTTGGATGAGGTGGTCCAGTGATATCCGGGGACCATCTCTCTCCCCTGGAGGAGAGGAAGGGAGGTGTCATGCATGGCTTGCCTGCACTGCATTAGGTGCTGATGTCCTTTCTCTCATACAGCCCTCTGTGCAGGTCGGGATGCTGGCACCACCCTTTTACAGATGCGAGACTCGCTTTGGAAGGGTGAAGGAACTGGGCCGAAGTCACCCAGCCAGACTTGAATGCGAGTCTGCTGCCTCCAAACTCTTTCCTCTGCTTCTGCACTGAGCTTGGTTTCTGGAAAAATCTGAGGCATCAACCTTGTAGCAGGTGACCAGAGAAGCCAGGAAGGCAGAGCAAGCCCAGGTGCACCGGCCCTGAGTCCTTCTGCCCAGCTCAGAGGTCAGGGGACACCGGATGAAGAGCGACTGTTGTGACATGTGTCTGCATGGCTGTCACAAGGCTGGCCCTTTCATCCTTCACTGTCCCCTGTTCCCCTGCAGGGTCCGGGCTCCTGTTGAGGGTTACTCAGTATGACAGCGTGCTCCCTGGCCCAGGGCACTGGCCGCAGTGAATTGAAAAGCCCAAGACAGCAGGCAGCTTTGTCCAGGCACAGATAGGGAGCTGGTACTTGTGTCCTCTGCTGTGCCCTGCAGGTCAGCAGCCCAGGCTGGACCCGATAGAGAGCCTTGCAAGAAGGCGAGAGACGGGGACCAAGGGGAGGTTATAACAGCCTCGGGGCAGTCATCGGGTTCATGTTAGGCCCGTTCCTGGACATCCACGGGAAGGCGATGTTTTGGCAAGTGGAAACGGGACTTAGACTGCCCTACGGAGGCTCCCGATTAAAGGATGGGTGCGGGAAATCCTTCTGCGGTGGCAGCACCGCGCTTCCTCCGCCCTCTAATTTATCCACCTTGCAGTGCTATGATTTCGTCAGTGTAGATCTGGCTACACCAGGAAGACTCTCTCTGGGTGCCCTGTTCCAGACTCCATCCAGCACAAATGCGGAGCGGACTCAGGCTCCTTCCTGAGCCAGCAGAGCTGACGGAGCCACAGCATGGGGGGCTGCTCTGCGAGCCTGGCCCGAGTCGGGGAGAACTGAGGAGCAACAGCAATCGCAATCTGCTGTTCTACACAACACAACACAGGAGCCTGGTGTTCAAACGTCCCTCCAACTGTGGCGACAACTGCCATCTATTAGGGACTGTCTAGGCCAGGCCCCATGATAAGCATTTTATAAACAGGCTCCCAGATCTGCCCCACAAACCAATGACTCAGGGGTTCTAAGAGATGGGGAAACAGGGCTCAAGGAGGGGAGAGTGAGGGGTGCAGACCTGCTTAAGGTCGCGCTCGGGTGGTGTGAAGCTGGGAGCTGCACCCGCTCACTCTGCCGTGCATCCTGGGCCCCTTCGCCACAGCTTCTGCCCTGTAGGTGCTGGGTGGGCATGAGGAATGGGAGGCAGAGGCTGCCGAGGAAGGGTTCTAAAGCTCGCTCTGCTCTGGCCTGGGCTGAGGACCCCCGGTAGCCTCCCTCTGTCCCTCCTTACTCCCTCCTCTTGGCCTCTCCCCTTTCCTTCCTCCTCCCACCTTCTTCCTGCCCGCTGCACATCTTTTGGCTCTTGGTGGCCTCAAGAGCATTTTTAGACCAGTTTGGGCCACATCAAGCAAAAGCTTTCTGGGCTTCTCTTTCCAACTGATGCTGGCCAGAGGTTCCCAGGCTCTGAGCCCCACTCCCCTGCCCCAAAGCCTACAGAGGTGGGAGGAAGGGAAGGGGAGACGTGCTCCCCATGAATAGTTTTACAGGCCAGCCATGCGGACGAGCCCTATGTTGTAGAAGTCCCGTCCTTTTGGAGTCCGGCCATTGGGGGCTTGCACTTGTCTCTTCTCAGGTATCCCGTGCGACCTTCAGAAGTCATTTTCTCCAAGCTGGGCCTCGATTTCCTCATCTACAAAATGAGGCCTTGGACTGAGTGATGAATAAAGTTCCCTCCAGCAGAACCAGTCCATACGTTTCTTACAAATGTGGTTGGGTAGATGGATAGACCAGTCAGCCTTGGGAACGGGAACTATTCCTCAGGCGCCGTCCTCGTTCATCAGCCTGTCATGTGCAAGGGGACCTGAAGGGCTGAGAGAAATGGGTTCCATTTTCTCTCCTGGCACAGAGCTCTGGCTGGCATGGGGGCATCGCCACTTTCCATTTTCTTGTGGTACACGCTCCTGGTTAACAACTCCCCAGAGCCAAAGGACTCCTGCACCCTGGGGATCCTGCAGCCTGGGTTTGCTGGATGAGCTGCATGGACATCAGGGCCTCTCCCCTGAAGGTTCGCTAGGATGGAGGCAGAACTGTGAGGAAGGGGTCCTGTGTCTGCCAGGTGCTCGGAGAAGGAGCAGATGGGCCCAAGGCGTAACCTTCTCTCCATCTGCCGTGGCCTGGTGGTTGGGACCACGGATGCTCAGCCGGCTGGGGGTGGGGGGAATCAAATAGTCTTCGGAGTTAACAAGCAGCCTGTGTAAGAGGAAGGCTTCCCCTGCGGCCTCACCCTGTCTGAATCCTATATCATGGTTCATGAGGTGGTAGCGTGTCGAGGCTGGGCACATGAGCGCTGGCACTCCAGGGTTTAAATGCTGGCTTTACCTTTCTCGATTGGTGTGATTTTAGGAAAGTTAGTTGATAGAGCAAAGCCTCAGTTTCCACATCTGAAAATTGGGGAGGGAGGTGCATCGATATTTACTCTCAGTATTGTTTAACGATGCAGTGATATACTATTTATAAACTATGTAGTATAGAGCCTGACACGTGGTTCATAAGTGTAGGATGTATATTATTTGATCAATGTCTGAATGGATCCATGTCCATCTTCCCCAGATAGCGTTAGGATGTCAGCTCCTTGAGAACAGGTGTCTTCTCTGGCTGAGTGACTGCCATCCCAGCCCCTGGAGCAGAGTCAGGCAATGTCATCGAACAAAGAAATAGGATTTGCCAGGAACTGAGTGGTTTCCTGGATTACAGGGCTTTCGATGCTGAAACCAGGGAAGTCCCAGGAAAATAGGGCTGAGTTGGTCACCCTGCAGGGAAAAGAAGGGCGGGAGGAGGGAGAGAGGGAGGGAGGGAGAGGAGGATGGAAGGAAGGAACGAAGGGAGGAAGGAAGGAAGGGAAGAAGAAATTCATTCGCCCTCTTTACAAATGAGAAAACCGAGGTTCAGAGAATTTATTGAACTTGCCCCAAGATCCCACCACTAGCAAGTAGCAGAGCACGGATTCAATACTGGGTAATCACCAAGCAATAGTGGAAGCTATAGAAGGTAGCAAGTCCATCAACACCTTGCTGTGTGACGTCGGCCAACCTGGCCTCCGTTTCCCCACCTGTGAGTTGAAGGACTTGGAGAGCTCAGAGGCTAGCGGAGGGGGCTCCCCAGCCTTAGGGAGCTCCATGAGTCATGGACACGGTGTTGGTGGCCCTGCACCACACCCACGAGGGCTGTGTGCCTGCGAATGTTTCCAGCCTCCTCAGCAGCTCTGGGCAAACCCTGGCTCCCTTTCCACTTTGTCATTTTCAGCGTTGCTCTTGGTGGTGGGAGGCAGGGAGGGGCTGCTCCTCCGGCAGGCAGGAGGCAGAGCCGTGGAGATGGCTCACGTCTCCCTCGCTCCCTCCCCTGAAAGTTCCCTGTAATTAGCTTGGGTTGAGCCATTTATCTTGCAGACTCCCCATCCCGTCAGAGATATATGCCAGGCCATCAGGACTGATCACGCTGTGGCAGTAACTCCCCATCCAAACTCCGGAGCCCATTTTGCACAGGGTCTTTAAGATAATTAAAAGCAACTCTATCATCTCTCCTTAAATACTGGAGTGTTTCCCAAATGAGCCAGTGCCAGGCTCTCTGCTTGGAATTCTCCACCTGCAGCCCTCTGCCACGCCACTGTCCCAGTCCTGCCCTCGCCCATCTCTCCAGGACCTCACCCGCCTCCTGCCCTGCCCTGCTCCTCTTGCCTGGAAGCTCCTTGAGCATTTATAGTCTGTACAGCTGATTTGGCATTCCTTATCCATGTCCTATCTCCTAACCACATTATATCTCCTGCAACAATACTGCTATATAATTGTGAGTCATATTTGATATTCTCATCAATTTCATTTTATCATTCAGTAGGTGCCAGGTACCATGCTAGGATGTCTGCTTGCATTCTTTTATTTAATCTTCACATCAGTATGTTAAAGTACACATTATTACACTCATCTTACAGATGAGACTCAGAGAAGTTAAGAAACTTGCCCAGAGTCACACAGCTAGTAGGTAGATGAGTCTGGACTCAAACCCAGATCTCTCTGACTTCATGCTCTCAACTGCTACACTTCTCTGCCCTCTCCGGAGAGAGTCGGTGTATTTCACGGCACAGAGAACATAGGATATAGCTAATTAAATACGTAATAAAGGCACAAATAACATTAGCTACCATTTGGTGAGGGCTTGCCTTGCGTCAGGCACTGCTATAAGAGTTCACTGAATCCTCCTGTAAATTATGGGTTAGGAACACAATCCTCTGGCTGTTACAGATTGGACATCTGGGGCTAGGACAAAGGCTGATGATTTGCTGTCCCTCAGATCCCTGGCAATGTGTGAGGTGAAACCAGGGTGTGAGGATGACGGCGTGTGGTGGGGGCACCTGAAGACCCCGACACATCCCTTTGCATCAGGACCTGCCTCAGGGTGTCCATGGCGCCTCTAACAAGACCGCTCCACCTCAGAGCACTGGTTCCCATGGGTGGTGAACGGCATCTGGCTTCAGGGCTTCCAGGGGCCCTTCCACATCCCGACCTTTCACTACCCTGCTTTCGGGAGCTGGACCGGCCAGGACTCCAATCCTGGGAAAATCATAGGCCAGGCTGACGCCTTTCCAGGACCATCTGGATCCAGATCCGCACCTTATTTGCAGCCCTGGAAGGAACGCAGGGTCCTGGCTGAAGGTCTGCAATGACTTGCTCTGCCTTCTTCCTCCACCTCCTGCTCTCATATTGCCCAGGGACCCAGACGGCCACCTCCCAGCCCGAGCCCGCTCAGGAATTCAGTGGAGCTGACGGTGATCCGGACACCTCCCCACTCACCCCATGCCATCACAAAACAACGGGGACAGACTGTCCATCATTTCCCCTGGACTGGCCACTGTGGGCAGCGAGGACCCCAGGCCAACTCCCAGCCGATGTCCCAGGACTCTTCAGGAACTTCAGGAAGACTAAGCCCCCCTTAGCGTGACTTGTGTGTGTGATAGCATCTTCCTGAGTGTTTTCCCATAATGCCAGCTCCTCCAAATCAGGCTCTCATGTCCAATACAGGTTTTGGAAAGTGAATACTCTGCCTTAGTTCCATTTCTGAAAACAGAATCCCGTTTTCTTAACAGCTCCCACAGTCAGTGGAGATTCCCCTCTTCTCCTTTCTAGAAAATCATTAATTGCCAGTGGGTTCTAACAATTTCACTTTTTTGTTTGTTTGTTTGATTTCTCCCAATCCACAGCTCTCCTTTAGGCCGGTAGTTGATAATTCATAAACAAGTTAAAATGAATCTGAAGATTTATTTAAAAGAAGCTGTGGGAAATCTTTAAAAAAAATTTTTAGGTAAAGAATTTTTCTTTAGTGCAAAAAAGCTGGTTCTAAACATTGCACATGCTTTGTGTAGGTAAATGCATGCTTAGCACTAATTGAGAAACACTTTCCTAGTTGTTGAGGAAACAAAGATAAAAAAAAGTTCTAACCCTTAAAGAATTTGCTAATTGGACAGATGAGTTCCTTACATAAATACCTTTTTTAAAAAAAATGGGCAATGCAAGGTGGAGCTTCATATCAGGTGCTTTGGGAGATGAGAGGAGGAAAAGATGACTGCTGACTAGGGTAGTCATCAAAATATTTGTGGGAGGGCATCACGTGAGGAAGGCTACAAAGGTTAGACAGGGTTTGGCCAAGCAGAGTTGGAGGGAGTGTATGCCAGGAAAGGGAACAGATGAGTACAACGAGGCAGGAGAACCCGGAAACACATGTAGCTCAACCTGACTAAAGCAGAAGGCGCAAGAAAGCAAACGAAGATTCAAAATACAGATTAAGAATGAATGAAGAAAGCTCGCATTATTTAGCACCGTGCGTGTGTGCGCACTCATGTGCCCGCACCAGGCTTTGTGGTCTCCTAACCTAAACCCCTGGATCCTAAGGCCCTGGAACTCAGGGACTATATCCATTTTCATTTTGTCTTCCTTACAATGCCTAGCACAGTGCCTGGTGCAGAGGAGAAGCTGTAATCAGTGTTTGTTGAATTATGTTTATGGCGTTCAAAAGGCAATGGGCAATCATGGCGGTTTTGGGGAGAGAAGAGGTTAATTATGAGGGCTTTGGCACTAACAAGATTCATTCAGAAGTAGAATAGATGAGAGAAGGAGCAGCTGGGGTCTGGGAGGCCATCAAGGGCTGTTGGCTATTGGGATGCCCCCCATGACCGCCCCCAGGGGTGGCAGGAACTGGAGTGGGAGCCAGGGGAAGGGAGAGGAGAGGGGTTTGTTCAGAGATATAAAGCAAGAGGATTGAGGGTGACAGGACTTGGGAACTGGTTTGGGAGCAAAGGGCAGGACGAAGTTGCAATGACTTTAGGGTTTCAAGCCTCAAGGGCTGAGAGAAAGAGATGCCACTAGCAGAAGACTGCAGGTCAAGAGGAGAAGCAGGCCTGGAGTTGAGGCTTCTGGGGAAGCGACAGCACATGTGACATTTGAGGCATGCTGGGCTTGAGGCCCTGTCGGGACACCCGCGAGGATGATGTCCAGCATGCAGTGGGGAAGGAAGAGCGGGAGACGAGGAAGGATCAAAGTGGAATACGAAGGGGCTCAGGCTGGAACTTTGGAAAATAGCCACATTTTGGAGGAGGGAGAGGAGCCAGAAAATGTGTGCTTAGAAAGGCAGGAGGAGAAATTCAAAAAGCACGAGCCCAGAGGAGCCAAGGGAGGTGAGGAAGCCGGTGCTGGTCGGCGGTGGGCGCTGTTCCCCGTGGAGAGGAAGGACACCATGGAGACCACCACTGCCGCCATCTGCCACAGCATCCAAAGAATTGCTGCCCTTTCCTCAAAGCCACTGCATATGCTCCTCACAGCGGCGCCATTACAGGTAAAGAAACTGAGGCTTGGGAAGTCGAGTGACTTGTGCAAGAGCATGAACATAGCAAGAGCTGAAGCTGGGACCCGAACCTGTGGCTCCCTTACTCCCAAGCGAAGGCACTGGGACATTCTCAGGAGGCCACTGAAAAGAGACCATTGATTTTGGTGCTTCAGAGGCCACCGATGACCATATTAGATTTCACTGTCAGTTGGGGCTCTTTCTGCGGCAAGTAACATAAATTCCAACAAACTGGCTTAAACCAAAAGGCTCAGCTAACGGAGAATAGAGATGTCATCAAGAATGACGTGATTCAGGGATTCAAATGATGTTACTAGGATCCCATTATTCCTCCTCCCTCTCCTCTAGGTCCATTCCCAACCCTGTGATTGGCTCTCCCCTTGGGATGGCAAGTAGTTACTAGCAGCCCAGGACCTTCACTCTCTCGGGTTTGAATCCAACAGCAAGGAGACGGGTTCTGCCTCTCAGCAGCCCCAGAGAAGGTATCACGTGTCCATCCTGAGCAAATCGTAAGTGGTTTAGGCCAAGATCATATGCTGCACCCTTGAGTTCCATGTGCAGCCCAGCCAAACCTTGTAGGTTGAGAGGGGGAAAGGAAGTGGTTTTCTAGGAGAATTGGGGTGCGATTACCAGAGGAAGGGAGAAGGGGTGCTGGGTGGAGTGGCAAAACCAACAAGTGTTTACTACAGCAACCTTTGGACGAAGCTTCCCCTTGGAGTGGTGCAAGGAAAGCCAGCACAGAAACAGTTAAGAATTGAGTGTATGGTTCGGACCCAATAGATGTTCATCTGAGAAGTTTGAGAAGCAGAAAAGTGGAATACAGCTGGAGGAGAAATGGGCAAATTTCATCTTGAACGTGGATAGATCTGAGTGTGTTTGTAGAGAAGAAGACCCCAAAGTGAGAAGGAAGACATTGAAGATGTGAGACGCTAGGACAATAATTAAAGAAGTGTAGCTCTCCAGGAAAAGGCGGGAGAGGGTAGGAGGCAGATCAGAGACAGCCCTAGAGAAGAGTGGGGCCCATTTGTGCTTCTGAGCTGGGGAGACAAATGCAGGAGAACAGGGCAGCCCGTGGTGAATGATGGGCTTTCTTAAGGTGGGGCGCACCTGTAAGAGTCAACATCGTCTCCAACAGAGGTCTCAGCTTTGCACAGCCGTTGAGCCTCCCGCTTGGATTATTGGTCTTGTCCCTGGACATTCATACAAAGCTTGTCCTGTGAAACATGTGGCAATTCCTCCTAACCTTTCAAAGAAATGGACCCACTTGATTCATCACTGATGCCCTTGACACTGGCAGGCAGAGACGAGGGCAGAGCACTGTCCACTCATGTGTTGTCTGCACACGCCAGCTGTCTTTGGTGCTAACCCTTTGGGTTGAGTTAAGGCAGCCACAGCAGATCGTATGAAGAGTTCTAAGCATGAAAGTTAGATATAAATATATCTAGGATCTAGAAAAGGACAGTACAGGCCTGCGGGCCTTCTTGTCTACTGATCACCTATGACTACTTGATGGGCATTTATCTGCCCATGACCATGAGCCAGACAGCTCAGAAAACCACAGCTCCCTCTCCCAGCTTGCTCAAAATCTCTGCAGTGCAAGGCATCTTGATGTAATCGAAAAATAAAAATGTTTTGGAGTCAGACTGGCCAGGGTTTGAATGCTGACTCTGCCATGTCTGGGTAACCTTGGGCAGGTCACTTCAGCTGGGTGTACCACACCACGTTTATGTGCCACCTCCCATGTAGTTGGCCTTGGACATCCCTCAATCTCAGTCACTTGCTTTGCTTCCCCATTGGATCAATCCCCCGGCCACTTGGCCCGTTCTTGCAGCCATGAGGTGCTGGCCACCATCACCATCTCCTGATTCCCAAATACTGCAGATTAACTGAGCCTCCACTGAGACCAAGAGCTGGGCTTTGTAGGCCTCTGTTGCACCTGATATGGAGGGGGCCACAGACATCCAGGTCCAGCTCCGCTGGACATACCCAGGCTCTGGCTTCCCCACTGGCTGCCCAGAAAAGCTGGATAACATAACTGGGAAGGATGGGGGAGGTAACACCCCATGGGGCCAGCTTTGAGTAGTAAAAGATAGGAGACCAGACGAAGCCAGCCAATAAATCTGATAAAGGGTTAATCTCCAAAATATATAAAGAATTCATACAACTCAACAACAACAAAAAAACCACCCAATTAGAAAATGAGCAGAGGATCTGAATAGACATTTTTCCAAAGAAGATGTACAGATGGCCAACAGATACATGAAAAGATGTTTAGCATCGCTAATTATTAGGGAAATGAAAATCAAAACTACAATAAGAAATCACTTCACACCCATCGGAATGGCTATAATTAACAAGAGAAATAACAAGTGTTGGAGAGGATGTGGAGAGAAGGGAATCTTCATACACTGCTGGTGGGAATGCAAACTGGTACGGTCACTGTGGCAAACAGTATGGAGATTCCTCAAAAAATTAAAAATGGAAATACCATATGATCCAGCCATCCCACTACTGAGTGTTTATCCAAAGAACATGAAATCAGCAATTCAAAGAGACTGATGCACCGCGATGTTCCTTGCAGTATTATGCACAATAGCCAAGATGCGGAAGCAACCCAAGTGCCCTGCTATGGATGAATGAATAAAGAAGATGTGGTGTATATATATGATAGAATACTACTCAGCCATAAAAAAGACAAAATTGTGCCATTTGCAACAACATGGATGGACTTTGATGGTATTATGTTAAGTGAAATAAATCAGAGAAAGACAAAAACCACATGATTTCACTTATATGTGGGAGATAAACAAAGAAACACACAGATAAGGAGAACAGATTAGTGGTTACCAGAGGAGAGGGGGTCGGGGAAGGGTGAAAGGAGTAAAGGGGCACATATATATGGTGATGGATAAAAACTACACTATTGGTGGTGAAAACAGTGCAGTCTGTATAGAAACTGAAATATTATAATGTACACCTGAAATTTATACAATGTTATAAGCCAATATGACCTCAATAAAATAATTTTTAAAAAGTTTATTACTCACAAAGTGGGGCTTGCCATGGGATAGGCCCAACAATTTCACCATTAAGCCACTTGGGTTAAGAAAAAATGTTACAGTTGCATTGTTACCTAAGCAGAATAAATTTTGAGAAAGTAATAATAATAGCTAACGTCTATTGAAAACTTACTACGTGCCAGGTGCTGTGTTAGGCTCTTTACACGCTGTCTCATTTCGTCCTTCTAAAACCCTGAAGGCGCCAAGTCAGCCCAGCTCCCCACCAGTCCAAATAAAAAAGCTCACAATTCTTTGAGAATTGGCAGAAATTGGGGAGAAAATCTCTTGATTAGAAAAGCGATGAGCTCGAAGTGCTGCTAAAAGGAGAGCAATTGGAATGTAATTTAAGTACTGTTGACAGTCTCTAGTTCCTCTGAGCAGGAATGCCTGCCAGTTGCCTTAAGCCAGAGGTTTCTCCATTGAGCTCCCAGGGGCCTCAGGGAGGGACCACTCTCCCAGGAAGGAGGTGGTGGGTGTTGCTCGAGACCTCCCACCCCTGATTTCAGTAGGGAAATGTGTGTTCAAGCATTTAGCTTAGTGGCATTCCACATAGAAAGTTTTCTTGGAACACAGTGTTTCACAGCTTCCAATATTTGAAGTGATGGGCATGGCAAGGTATTCCATTATTAAATATAAATGTTAGCTCGCCTAAGAACACATTAACCCCTGGTCCAGGTTGTGATTTCACCGCATATGCCAAGGGCAGGGTGAAATCGTGCGAAGGGCTGAATCTGCTGTGGGCAGAGGCTGCCGCTGACATTCTAGTTCTCTCCAGGGCCCCTGGGTTTTAGGGGGTCGCACCTCTCCTGTGTACATAAAGACCACATTTCTCAGCCCCCTTTTATAGACAGGTGTGGCTGTATGCCTAGGTGTGGCCAATGGGATGTAAGCGGGAGGGTTCCAGATACTGCCTCCTTCCTCCGCTCCCTTCACCCTGCTTCTTAGAACCCTGGAGCGATGGCCCAAGCTGCTGGCCCATAAACCATGAGGACAAGGGTGACGCCCTTGAGATGGTGAAGCAAAAAGCCAGAGGCTGCCTGGTCCCTGAGGACTTGATGGCTCAGTACTGCCTACCCCTGAGCTCGGGCAGGAGGGGACCAGGTCTCCATCCTGTTGCAGCTCCCATGAGTGGGGTTATCTGCTTCTTTCAGCTGACTAAGCTCTAACTGGTGTGCTCTTTTGTAGATTAGACAGAGGTTCCTAATTGAAGTGTTATCCTCTCTGGATGATAAAGAGAAAAGCATCTTCTTTCCTTCACTCTCCCTCAAAGGGATCTTCAAAGGGCTGTTTGCAGTGTGAAAACTGAGCTTCTGTGAGGAATGCATTGTGACCTTGCCAGCAGGCGCCCCCTCTGGGTATGGCACCAACATGGGCTCATGTGGTCCTACTGGACCGGTAACCAAGGGTGCCGAGACACTGTCGGCATTTGCTCTTCCCTCAGCCGGGCTTTCTCAGCTTTCTGTGGCTTTGCCCGTGGACATGCTTCAGCACATACATGAAATAGCCTCCACTCCCTCCCCACTTGACACATTCCACCTCATCCTCGTAGATCCAGTTTCTATGTCACCTCCTCAGAGAAGCCGTCCCCAACGTTCTGAAGTAAAGCCCCCCACATTATCTTCATGGTCTTATCATAGCACTTGGGAGGATGCTATAACCCTCTGTTTACTTTCAGGGGGGCGGTCTATCATAGTTGATTATCCAGGCATAGTTACTGAGTGCTTACTACGTGCTGGACCATGTGCTAGCTGCTGGACAGGTGATGATGAACAAAACAGATGATGGTCTGTCCCCTGCCCTCATGGAGTTTATGGTCCAGGGAGAAAGACAACCAATTAAAATGCATTAAAAATTGTGATCAGTTTTGTGGAAGAAAAGAGAATGGGATTCTGTGAGGAAGAAGAGCAGGCCCAGGGATGTCTGCATCATCTTGATGGAAGAGTAATGCAAGTTTTAGTATTCAGCTAAAAATCTGCAATTAAGAGGCCAGGTGGTGGTATCGGGCAGGTCTGGGTTTGCACCCTGGCTACACCACTTCTTAGCTGTGTGGCTTTGGGCCAGTTGTTTAACTTCTCTAAGCCTGATAGGTAATGGTGCCTGTCTCATCAAGTCCCGCGCACAGTGCTGGGCGCCCAGCGAGTACTCAATGAATGTGCCCTCTTGTTATTGTTGCGTGTATCATCCATCTAGACTATGGATGCTCTGAGGGCAGATTCTTCTCCTTCTTCCTCCTTGCATCCCGGGCGTAGGATATGTAGTTGGCATTGCCAGAAGTCGTTTGGATAATAATAGCCAACATTTACTGGACCCTCCTATGTGCCAAGCACTGTTCTCAGTACTTCATGGGCATTAACACATTGAACACTCATAATAATTCAATGAGTGCTGCTTTACCCATAGTTAACTGATGAAGACACAGAGACCCAGAGAAACTGAATAACTTGCTCAGGATCACATGGTCAGCACGTGGGGGAACCGGGGCTCAATCCCCAGCAGCCAGCTCCAGAACCACCACATCGCATGGCCTCTGGAGGATGCAAGAAGCCTATCCATCATCGCGAAGAAATGCAGTCTCCTTTATTAGGGTGTAGGCTCTTAAAAGATGTACTAATTTGAGAAACGTATTCCCCCACAAATTATATAATAATCATTTCCACACTCTCTCATTAACTGTGGGTGATTGAAGAAGTAAAACAAATAGAATTCTTCACCTCTCAGTTGTCATTAATGAGACTCTCCCGGGAGCTTCCGGTTACATGGCACGTATATCTGAGCAGGAGCAAGACATCGCTCCCCACGCTCATCCGCCTGCACTGTGTCCGGCCGCCCTCGCCCACCTCCCCCGGCCTGTGGGCTCTGAGCCCCATGCTCTGTGGTTCCTGTCTGCCTCTGGCAAGTTCTGCCATCTTCTTCCCACTTTGTCTCTTATTAAAACACCTTCACCCGAAGGCGTCTGTGAGATGAGAAGTGTGCCTGCCAACTCACCCTGGGAAGCCAAAATGCTTAAATTGCTTCTTTGATTTTCAAAAAAGCCTATGTTATTTGGAATGGAGAATGGCCTCACCTTGTCCTTGTGGGCCTGCTGTTCTGGGATATTTTGTTAGAAACGATGGGAGAGGATAATGCCTTACATGCCCACAGCTCCTCTTGTTACAGAAATTGTAATGAACTGCCGAGAGTGCGGGCACCACTGCTGTTCTCTTGATTAATGTTTTCCGAGGCGTGGGGATGCGTCTGCCTTTAGCTGCCCATCCCAATTATCCAATTATGTGAGGAGGGCATCGCGGGAAATTGTCGATGAGGCAAACCATTGGCGACCCCAAAGGGTATTGTCAGAATGGTGACAGGCTCTCCAGGCTCTTCATTCAACGGCTAATGAGGGTGCCCTTTTCTGTGACTCAGGGCTGATCCTGGGCTGAAGATGTAACTAAGGGAATGGACAGGGATGCCAGGTAAGCGGTGGGGAGAAGGAAGGAAGGAATACGGCGCTAGGGCTAGAAGGACCACTTCACTAGAGAATTTCAAACCCGATACATTAGTAAGTACTAGCGGAGGCGGTACTAGGTCTTTAATTCTGGGTTAAGTTTTAAGCACAGGACAGTATATTAGAATCCAAATGCCCGGTTTCAATTTCTAGTTCTGATCTTTTACTAAAGACAATGGGACTCTCTGAGACTCAGTTATTTAATCTGTGAGATGGAGTGGTAGTGTTTCTCATAGGGCATCTTAGCCAGGTGTATGTGGCTGCTAGGAATAGTAACCCGTTTAAGCCGACTCATTAAATCAGAACTGTTGGAAGGGTACGGTGGTATGTGTTTCAGGGAACTCAAGGACAGAAGTCCTGCCAGCCTCACGGGGGCCTGGAATCAGGAACTGAGATGCCATTAGGAACTGATTAGCTGCACTTTCTTGATTTCTCCATCTTTTTCTTTCTCTCTCCTTCTCTCTTTCTTTCTGCTTTTCTCTGTGCATTTGCTTAATTCATATCTCTCTGTCTCTGCCTCTCTCGCTCTCTCTTTTTGCTTCTCTATGTACATGGCAGAAAATAGACACTCCAACATTGTGCCCTTGGCCCCTGGGTCTATATCATCTCAAGTCCAACAGTCACTGGAATTGTTGAGTCCAGATTACAAATACCAAAGGAAGAGGATCTGGTTGGCCCAGCTTTGGTCAGGGACTTGGACAAGACCACGCAGCCTCCTGCCCACCCAGTGTGGCTGAGTAGTCAGCAGCTGTGAGAAGGGAGTATGACAGGCTTTCTAAGAGGAGGTGCCAGGACCGAGAGTGATGGAAGGCAGCTGTGCACACTGGGCTGCTGCGAGGAGTAAACAGGATAATGGGAATTTCTCAGTACAGCCTATGAGAATTCAGGGCCCAGTGAGTGCTAGCAAAACCTACTGCAAAAGCAGCTTAAAATTCAATGTGAGGGGCAAAACTAATGTGCACGTAAGGTGTCTAACATGGTGCCCGGCATTGAGCATGTGTTATTTTCATGTCTTATACTCAAGTCTACAACACAATGTGCCTGGCCGATCATCAGTGTTTAATAAATCCTTGTTGAATTGAGAAGGATGACATTGAGGCAACCAGAAGAAAGAAAAGAATTGAAGAGAAACAAACAATATGAATGAAGATTTAGAGCAGAGCTGAGATAAGCCTGGTGTGCTCGTGGTGGGACCAAATGAGAGAGTGAGTGACGAGTCACAGTGGGAAACAAAATTGGAGGACAAAGAGAGGTCATTTTCAGAGACCATTGGGAGACAAATAGAGAAGGTCAAACGGGAGGAGTGAGGGACTCCTCAGAGGCCATTGCAAAGTGAGGCTGCCAGCCCCTGCCCTTCCCAACTCTGCTTAGCTGCAGGGTCTCATCCTGCCCAGTGCCTGTGTCAAAGGAAACCAGGCCTTAAGAAGCCCCATTCCCATCAAGATCAGGGGGGCTGGAGTTTGTCTTGCTACCTGAGCTGCAGTGTCTACTGAGCTGTAGACCTCATCTCATTGGTCTTTATACAGCAAAGGCATGAAATAGGGCCTCCACTTCTGGGGTTCCTGACTTATCCTCCCTTCCCACATCCTGATCTCTAGCCCTTTGGGTTGAGAAACTGATTCCCTGTTTCATCTTAGCCAGTCTCCTCCCCCAAGGACCAGATCTTAGCTCTACATACCCAACCCTCGGTGGGGGCTGATTATATCCTAGATAGAACATAAAGCCAAGAGAGCATCTTCCACCTGGTTGAAAAGAAGTTCTGCCCAAGAGATCAGACACCCCTCAACATCCATCAGGCCAGTGTGCCCTAACTTAGGCATGGCCCACGGACTCAGTAATTTAGAGTACAAGGCCTTCCAACCAGGGCGATCACTCTCCATGGCCCAACTCACAGCCAAATGACCTCCCTGTCCCCAGCAACCTCCCCGTTAACATCCCAGCAGGTCTTGAAGCCAAGGCCACAGAGCTGATGACAGAGCCATTTTCATCCAAATGATGCAAAGTCCTAGAGAAATGTCGAGTGTCCTGTAAGATACTTACATTCCAGCAGCCCCATAAGAGGGAGGGAGTGGAAACAATATTCTCAGGAGAGACTGGGTGGCGTTCTGTTTGGCCAATAGTATGGCCTCATATGCAGGCAGGTGTTTATAGAACATACAGTGAGGGGAGAGTTTTGTTCTCCACCTTGAACCTATTAAAATACCAAGTGGTTTCCCACAAGCGGAGAAGGACACACGTTCAGCCTCAGAACAGGTGCATTTCCACCGTGCCAGTGCCTTCCCCAGGTTGCCAGAATGTTGGTGGGGGTGGATATATTTGGTTAGCATGGATGGGAGGCCCCACTTTCACTGGGTGAACTTTTCAGGATCACGGAGGTCTCCAGGTTGGGAAGATATCCCAGACAGCTGCCAAGGGAGCAGATGTCAGCCACGTGTCAGCTTCTTTTAAGAATGTCAGCCTGTGACCCGCCTCACAGACCTGTCCTGGGTCGTTTCCCCATTTGTCTGTCAGCAGACTAGCTGCTCTCCCTGCCCCAGTAGGGTGGAGACTGGCTTCAGAGTACACCAGTGACAACCACTTTCCTCCTAGGTACCATTTCAGACGATGGGTGGTTGACTGAGTCCTGTATCTACACGTTCAAACCCTGCGTTAGCATTTCACTCCCTCCATTGTCCCTCCTTTACAGATTATCTGCCCTCACACATCACCCTGCTGGAGGGTGTGCGCGGAGCACTCCTTATTTGTCAGCACATGTCTCTGCAGCAAGGGGCTGGAGTGAGCTCTGATGCAACGGAGAACGTCGCACGGGTTGACGGTAGCTCTGGCCTCTGATGAATGAAAATTTTCTGGCTGTCCCATATCGGCATTTCTAGTGAGATATGAAGTCAGTCACGTCTGCCCTGCATCTGAGCCAGGACCGGTCTGAGTGTCTGTTAGGGACAGCGCCCTCTGGATGCCCAGGTCGGTGGTGGAGTGAAAGAGCAGGGCCTTTATAGTCGTCCCTGCATGAGTTCCAGTCCCAGCTCTACTGCTTAGTAATTAGGAAAGCATTCACTTTCCGAGAGTCCTGGAAGGTCTCCTCTCCCAATGAGAGGAGTCTTAATAGTTTTCTCCTGGTGATAAAGAACCTCTTGGACTAGACAGTTCAAGCAAATTTTCTCGTACATAGAACTACATAATGCGTGTAACTGTTTGCATCCCATAAGAAACATCTGTGCCTGGTGATGGGACTCTAAGCCTGTGATGTGCAAGATGATTCCTCTGTCTGAGGCTCTGTATCCACCCCAAGATTCTCTACCCAACTGAAGATTTCATGATGGCTTCAGCCAGCTCACAGGGGAAGAGCATTCTGGAGTTATGGCCACCATCTCCTTCCCATGCATTCCTGCCTGCGAAGATGTTGTTCTGACGAAGTGCTGAGACCAGGAGAAGATGCAATGGCACAGCCCCTAAGTCCCTGTGGGAAGAAGTCACCATAGTAACCGAGCCCAGAAGGGTGGTGTGGCTTTTGCGTCTGACAGCATCTGTGCTGAGGCCTTCCCGAGGGCTGCGGAGAGCTCTTCTGGTGGTCCCCACTCATCGCGGGGAACCACGCCACAGGTTCCAAAGGCACCACTCATCAGGCCCAACGAGAGGGAATGTGGAAGAGTGTGAACATCGTGGTCCTTACAGTGTTTCCTGAGACTCTTAAACTTGCTCTCATTACACACAGCCCTCCTCTGGGATAGACCAGCAGCTCTCAACAGAGGCTGCATGCTACAGAGTTCTGGAAAACACAGATGCCGCAGCTCTGGCTCAGAACATTTGAACCAGAGCCTCTGGGGATGGATCACAGGGATTTGTATTTTTAAAGCTCCCCAGATGATTCTAAAGTGCAGGCAGGATGGAGACCCACAGCTTGACACTGGTGCTTCTCAAATCCTAATGTGCATACAAATCACTTGGGCATCTTAAATTGCAGATCCTGACTCCAGGTCTGGGGGGAGGCCTGAGACTCTGCCTTGTGGCCCTGCTGATGCTGCTGGGCTGGGGGCACGCTTGAGCAGCAAGGCCCTGTAGCCTTCCTCATCACCACAGCTGTAATTGTCTAAACCCACCTGCAGGTTCAGCCCTGCGCTCCCGTCTCAGGACCAGCTGTGAGCAGGAGAGACTGACTCAGCTGGAGGCCCTCCTGAGCCCGGCTCTGAGTCTCACCATTGGCAGGAGGGGTTTTTGGAAACTGGACCCTCATCTCACATCCAAACCCCTGGTTGTATAATTCAACTTTCTATTCCCAACTGTCATCCTCTCCCCAAACCAGTACCCATAGAACAGTGGGAAGCAAATATAAAACTCTTCCATGTTTAAATAAACTGGGAAAGGGGCCGGCCAGTGGCGCAGTGGTTAAGTGCACACGTTCCGCTTTGGCGGCCTCGGGTTCGCCGGTTCGGATCCCGGGTGCGGACATGGCACCGCTTGACAAACCATGCTGTGGTAGGCGTCCCACATATAAAGTAGAGGAAGATGGGCATGGATGTTAGCTCAGGGCCAGTCTTCCTCAGCAAAAAGAGGATTGGCAGCAGACGTTAGCTCAGGGCTAATCTTCTTCAAAAAATAAATACACTGGGAAATTCAGGGCTAACCAAAATTGGAATTTGAATAGGTTTCTCTACCATAGGATTTATCAGAGTACTTAATATGCAAATATGCATCCTGAAATCTGAAGCATGCAGTGCTTTCCAAACTTATTTGACTACAAAATACTGTATTTGCAGGCCACCTAATAACATTTCACAGACCTGGTTGGCTATAAAACCCATTTTGGAAAATGCTGCTTTAGATTTATTTCCACAGACTTGAGATAAGCGTGGGGATAGATTAGCATGGAGATTGCTGGGTGGAATTTTCTGTCCGCATGCGAGAAAGGAGAACCCTCCATGGACCATCATAAATTGTTCATGTGTCTGCAACCACGAGAGAGAGAGACAGAGCCTGAGAAAAAGATGGTCAAAGGTGCTAATTTGCCACGATTTTGAGAAATAAGGGGGCTAATTTTTACGGCTGCTGGAAAGGAATAAATTGCTGCTGCAGTGCTTATGGCACCGAGGAGAAAGGTTGAAACTAAAATATTCTTGCAAAGTCAAAGGTCTCTGGAGACGGGCCAGTGGAATGGATGCTGCTCTGTCGAGAATATAATTTCTTCTCTTCATATTTATTATTTTTGAATAATAATGGGGCGAGGGTATGCACACGGGGAAGCCTGCTGGATGTGAGCGAGTGTCACATGCAGTGTGTGGCAGCATGCTTGCTGTGATGTTTGTTTTCATATGGATTTGACATTAATTTCCTGGAACTTGATGAATTTGGGGGAAATGGCAGCATCTTCACAGTTCTGGTGGGATTTCTGCTCTTATATTCTGTTCCTTGAAGAATTGAAGTCTTACTGTTTTTCCCCCAAAATATGGATTCCTAGCAAACTCCGATCAGTGGTTGGGAACATTTTACCCATGGGTAGAAAGCCCGGGGGGTGATTATCTTGAATCGACTGCTGGAGCCCCAGCTTACTCACTAAACTCAGGCTGGTCAGCCCTGGTACCTGACCCAGCCCAGCACGGATGCTCATGTCTGGGCCCAGCCATACCTGCTGGACACAGAGGCGTGACATCAGGACACCGGTGGATTGCCCTGTCCAACATATTGCTGATTTTCGATATCTACTTTAAAACAGACGACTCCAAAAGTAGGAGCCTCTGGCACCAGCTGAATGGAAAGGTGTGCGTTTCAGAAGGCACCCTAGTTTGCTTTGTGTAAACTGGATTCTGTGTTGTTACGCTGGATTTATTTTCTTTTCAGATGCTGTTGGTTAAGGCTTAGTTGCACTCAATAGAAACAAGTCTGGGTAGTTGAAGGGAAAGACATTTGTTACCAGGTCTTAGGCGGCTTACAAAATAATTGGTAGGGCTGCAGGAACAGGATAAGCTCGCTGTAACGATTCCTGGTCCCCAGAGTCAGACCTCTTGCTGCAGTAGATTCCTCGCATCTCCCAGGATCCGCCCTGCCTCTCCCCCCAGAACTCGGGTGCCAATCTGGGTCTTGGATAAATGCATCGAGTCAAGAGAACCTAGATCAGGGTCAGACCCGTAGGTACAGACAGGCTGGGAAATGCAGATTTTAGCTTTCCTAGTTTCTGCAGTACGGAAAGACATACAAAAAGGAAGTCAGAACAGTTGTGGGATGAGCAAATCTGCCATTCGTGTCACTGGAACAATAGGGCATCGTGACAATATCGTTGTCATTAAACGACTGATGAAACTTCTTATACCCGTGAGGCATGTGTGGTCCCTCCTGGTTGGAGAAGCAGCACCACTGATCAGAAGAAAGCTGCCAAGACGATTTTGCAAAGTTCTGGAAACCAGGTCAATATCACTACCCCTCTGTTTGCCAATTTCACAGTATTTGCTGCACTGTCAAAATTCTACCCCATTAGAATTCTGGAACTTAAGGGGCCCCTGGGGACGAGCCTGTTTGCACTCCTCATTTCATAGAGCTTATCACATAGTTTGCCAGCTCCTCATTTTCCAACCTGTCTTCTCGGCTAAAATGTGGCTTTGCAGGACCTGTGCCTTAGTCATCTCTTTGTCCCACTGCTGAGATGGATTCCAGGCGTGTTGTGGGTGCTACATGATCAAAGACGGGAGGAGGGGAGGAGGGAAGCCTAAGCCCACATAGGCGGATTCCCCTGACCCAGGCCTGCCCCATAGACTCCGGGGAAGAGCCAGGTGAGAGCCCAGACTCCCTCCCTCTGTGGGACGTCTCCCCCTCCCAGGTGGGAGGCCAGTGGCGGGAGGAACAGCCACAGGGATGAGGCTGCTGAGAGGGGTGTCCCTTTTCCAGAACCTTCCATGACTGCCGCTGTGGCTGCAGTCCCACAAGCGTGCCAAGTTAGGAGGGAGGGGGGCCAGGCAGAGGCATGGGTGAGCCGGAGGGGAGAGTCGACGGGGAAAAAGAGGAACCCTCTCCCCAAAAGAGGCAGAGACTGAAGTACAAAACCAGGGACCCTGGGAGGCAGAGAGAGGAGGAAAAGGGGGCAGCCGATCAGAGGAGCAGGAGGGCTTGGCCCTGGGGCACACCTGAGAAAGGATGCCACCCTTGGCTGGATGCTTTCTGGGTTTGTTGGAGCCTAATGCATAAGAGGCACCTAAATCCAGGGGGCCAGCGCCCAGGACCAGGAACCAGCCCGGTCAGAGGAACAGCAAGGCACTCACGGTGGAAACCCGCAGCCTCCCGTGTGGGAGTCCCCTGAGGCTCGCCGCGCAGCCCACAGACAGCAAAATGGTTCAACGGGCAGCCCCTTCTGTTTGCTAGGCGCCCCTCCTCCTCCACCGTCTTGTGGGCGGCCTCATGCCTCACTGGGTATGTATGAAACTGTCTATTAGGGCGTCTTTATTGCACATTGGTAAGGAAACGCTATGAAAAGAGACCAAGTGTTGCTGTTCTGAGGTTAAGCCCTTTTCACCAGGCTGATGAATAACCTAACAGAGATTCTTTACTTGTCGTGAGTCAGAATAACATAGTTAGTGTTTGGATTTGCATTCCCACCCCAGCAGTAATGGGCATTACACAGTAGGGCATTTATTTTAATGAGCAGGTACAGGCTCTCGGTGGCGGGAGGGACCCTGGATGGGGTGTTTGCTAGACATAAATTCTTATGATTACATGTTCTATGAGGACGTGAGCACCTCAGGAGGGACTCTCCAGAATCATATTCAGAACCAGAAAGCAAAACCACGAACAAGGTTCCTTTGCTGGTCGGTCCCAGGAGACTCCATCTGGAGGATGAGTGTGGTAATGACTGCCTTCCTCCCCAGGTTCGGCTGGCTGGTCAACACAGCCTGGCTCCATTCCCCTCTCAGGCTTGAAGAAAGTACGTGGATACTTCTTAATGGATGGAGGAGAGGGAGGAAACTAACTTTGCTAGTGTCCACTATATGCTGAGTACGGTGTGTTACCTAGGTTAACTTTTGAAATGCATGGTAACCTGAGAGAAGGAGATTGCCATGCTCACGTGACCAGTGAAGGAATTAGGCTCCCAGAAGTTAAGATAGGATACTCTACCCCTGCCCATATAGTATTGTACCATTTATTCATTCAATCGTCTATGAAGACTGCTGTGTACAGTTGTATGGGTTGTGCACTGCACAACTCCGAAAGGCTCAATTCAGGTAGAGTGCTCTGAAATTTTGAGGTTCAGAAGCTGCACAGTTGTATGAAATATATCAAGTGCTGGGGAGTAGGAATATACAACCTTACATATGCAACATGAAGAGATCTATATATAAATTACATATGATAGAATATCATTGTGATTAAATTTTGAAGACAAGTTTCAGGATTTGAAGTTTAAGTGAGAGAGTCCCCTTACGTATCTGATGCTGGGTCCCCCCCACCACCACCACCACCATCTTGTAGAGGAGGGATTTAGACTTCTTGACCAGAGGTAACACACATAATCACTTCCCCAGCCTTGTCCTGTTGACTTCTGGCTTCTTCCTGGAGTCTCTGACTGTCACTCGTGCGTGGCTCAGACGTTGTGTCTCTCCTTCTGTGTTGTCTGAGTCAGATCCTGGCCATCCTCTGGCTGTGGCCGCACTGGCTTGGGGCTCACGTCTTCCGGAGGGAGGCTTGCTCTGGGAGTCCACCCCTGGTTTCAGCTTCGTTACTCCCGCCCCAGTGCTGACAGCTGGCTGTGGTCTCGCCTCATTGGGTGGCTGAGCTAGGACGCGGAGAGGTGAGATCCTTCGACAGCACCACCTCTGCGGGAAACTTGTCTGCATCTTCTCTTTGGGGAGTTTCTTCAGAGCTTTGACTCAATCTTCTGTTGTTTCTTCAAACATGAGAATCTTTCCCTTTGGGAAATGAATATGAATTTGGGAAACAAACAGAAGGCATTGGAGGAAGGGGGGAAGTTGAGTCCATCAAAGTAAGATGTGACTGTAAAAATGGAAGCTAGTATTCTCATACACCCTGTAACCTGTCAATAATTGTATATTTTCTGTATTTAGAATTGAGGTAAAATTGAGAGACATCCTACTAAATAACTGATCAATACTCATCAAAAGTCCCAAAATCATGAAAGAGTGAGGGGTGGTCACAGATCGGAAGAAACTAAAGAGACATGGCAACTAAATGCCACATGGGACCTTGGATTCGATCTTGAAGCAGAAAGAGGGCACCAGTGGAAAAGCTGATAAATCCAAATGATGTCTCTGGCTTAGGTAATAGAATGGTGCCCATGTTAATTTCCTGGTTTTAATCATTATGCTGTGGTTGCGTGTGTTGTCAGCATTAGGGAAAGCTGGGTGAAGAGTATATATTTTTGTAGTTTCTCTATAAGTCTGAAATTATTGCAAATAAAAAGTTAAAAAAAAAAGAACAAGAAATGTGGATAGGGCACCCCATCTAGGGGTAAAACGAAATTAAATGTCTTTTTGGAATCCCCTTTCCCTGCCAGCATCTTATATGGTTGCAGGAAAAATTTATCGCCATCTCATTAACCCAGAGCATCTTGCCATCACTGACTCTTCCAGTTGGAGAATAACTGGTCACCGTTACCATAACTGTCCCAATAACCTACCTTCATCATCCCTTTGCAGTTTCCTCCATGGCGTCCCTGATGTAAGCCACCTCTGGCTGCCATCCTCACTCTCTCTCGTTTTTGAGGTTGCTTTGATGGTCCACCCAACAGAGCCCTCTCCTCCCAGAAGCCCTCCCACAGCTGCACCTGCAGGGCTAGATTCCAGCCACTGGTGGGCTCCCCCGTCCCATGGGCTCCAGCTGAGTCAGACCTCAGCCCAGCCCTTCAGCTAGAAGGCAACAGCTATGAAACTAGACTTTCAGATACATCTGAGCAAAAGCAATGTTTTGGAAATCGTGTGTAGCTTTCCAAAGAGATTAACTATTTTGAATTGCAACACCCTTTGACACATGTGGGTGCGTTTGTTGCAAATGCACTTTGCCATGACTTTTGCGTGTTGCCAGTGGCTTCAAACTGGACTTCCAGTGAAAGTCAGTATGAACCAATTAGAGAGAGCTGGACACATTTTATTCAATTCGGAACTGTTTGTTAAATACCAGCATGGAGCAGCCGCTGTACTATGTAATGGGAGCACAAAGATGATTAAGAGATGGTCTTTGACCTTGAGCAGTGCAAAGGGGGTGCGGGGGGGGGGGGGAGAGATGGTACGGTCCGCTGTTGAATGTGAATGGGGGAGGGAGGGAGGGAGAGGGAGAGAGGCTCTTGGGCAAAACCATCTTTTTTCCTGGAGCCAGGAAAGGGCATTTGACAGATGCTGGGCAGAATATCAATGAAGTTGGAAGGAGGAAGTGGCTCTGAGTGTGTCTCATCTTGACACTCAGTATTGAAACAGCAGCTCACATTTCTCTCCCAAGTCCCTCCTTTTCAACGTCCTTCTGTTGGCCACACACACAGGTAACCCACTAACACTTGACCCAGTATGACGCCGACTCCCCAGTGTCCCTGCACTTCAGCATCATCTGGAGAGCTTTAGTAAAATGTCCCAAAGCCCCCACCCACCCATCCCAATTCGCTAAGACCAAGGAGCTGTTCCTTATGGGTGTCTGACTCATTTCAAGCAAGGACGTCCTTCAGTTGACCTTTACTAGGGGGGCGTGTATTCTCCGGGTGCTTGCAAAGAAGGTGAGCAATGGGTGGGGCCAAGGCCACCACATCGCATAACCTCAGGGGCCACCAGGATCAGGGAATACAATGTGAGCGTTGCCTTCTATGCTGAGACCAAGGATGTCTGGGTCCCCAGAGGCAGTGTGGATTGTAATGTATGGAGTAAGCCATTTCCCTTACCGTAAATGGTACCCATTTAGTCCAGAGAGGACTTGGGTTAGTCAGCTTCCCAGAGGGCCCAGGCTCTGTTGAGGTGAGGTTGGAGCCACTCCTGAAGCCAGAGGGGGGATTCATAGAATCCACCAAGCCGCAGAGAGCCCCCCAGAGGAGCCGGGCCGTTGGGCTAATGCATCCTCGCAGAGCTCCCATGGGCCAAGTAGGAGGACCCTGCCGGTCTTCCTCCGTCAGCATTTCGCGTCCACTGCACAGCTGAGGAGTGACAATGAATATTCATCCCCTGGCTGTGCCAGAGTCACTTGACTCTCTGCATATGCAAAATCAGAACTTGCTTGGGCTGGCAGGGAGGGATGCTTCCCTCAAAGGAAACATCGGATGGAGTGGGTTGAACCGGTGGGGAAAATGAACTGGTGATGAGAAACGGGAGCCATATTACTGAAGTGACTTCCATTTCGGCACCGGCTTGTAAGACGCCATCCCAGGGGAGGGGAACATTTGGACCAACACAGTCTTGCTCTGAAGACAGGTTGAGTGGGGCTCCTGGTCAGCCCTTTATTTGGCCTCTACCAGGCCCTAAGGCAGAAAGAGAAAGGGAGCACAAATAAGTAGCATCTTGGCCTAGAGGCGACTGGAGCTTGGCTGGATAACGACATAAACAGAGCAACACCTCTTGAGGCCACACTGCCTCAAGGCTAAGCACACGGCACATGTGGATTTGAGAAACCTTGTTCCTTACTGAGTACCTACTGTATGCTGCGTGCTTTGCATTTTTTATCTCATTTAATCCTCGTAATTGCCCCGCCAGGGCAGCTCCTGTCGTCTCCATTTTACAGATGAAGGAACTCAGGCTCAGAGAAGTGAAACGTCTTTGCTGCTAAATCACGCACCCAGTAAGAGGCAGATTCAGGATCTGAAGTCAGGTTTTCTACAGTCTCCAGTCCATGTTCTTGCCTCCCCGCTGTTCTGCCTCTCATGACGTGATTTAAAGAGAAGCCCAGTATTTCAGGACGTGCGGGGTAGACGCTGGATCACAGCGTGGTGGAGGGTCACCAAAGAACGTTCCCCACCAGGACCGGCCCAGCCTGGGAAGCCCTCCAGACATCAACCGTGCTCAAATTAGGAAGGCTTTTAGAAACTATTTGCCTATTGGCCCCAGCTAAACTAGGCAAATCCCCTAAGGGGCGGTTTGGGCTCCATTTTTTCTTAAGAGAAACACAGTCTAGCATGAACGGGAGCTGTCCTTCAGGTGGACACTACAGGCCCAGAATGGCAGGCCACACTGCCTCAGGGCTAAGCACATGGCATGGAGTGAAACATTCAACCTTTGCCACCATCCTGCCACTGACCCCATTTACTCAGATGGGGAACTAGAGGATGGGAGAGCTTAGATGCCCTGCTTGAAGCCAGGCATTGAGGAAGTTCAGAGCTTGGTTATAAAACCTGGTGGTCCAGCCCGAGTCTGACCTTTCCCAGAATGGGCCAGAAGGACAGCACGGGCAGCGGCTATCAGAGCACGCCCCGCTTTCCGGGAGTTCAGGCAATGTTCCCATGAATGCCCGCAGTCAGAACTGGAAGGGCCTGGGGCTTTCTCCAGGTCCACTGCCTTGTGGACCGCAAGGAAGACTAAGGCCCAGCAGGGGCCCGTGTCTTGTCTGTTGCCATGTGGTGACTTGAAAATAGCCCTTGTCTTTTGTTGATTGATTATCGGCCCCACTATTATTAACCCCATTTTACAGATGAGGAAAGTGGGGCCCATCAAGTTAATGGACTTGCCCGAGTTCACACAGCTACTGAGTGTTGAAGCTTGGAGTCAAACTCAGGTCTGAATCCCTCCGTGTGTAGATTCAGTCACTAGGTGATGTTGATGTGACTCTCACAATGGTGGGAGGTGAGGGCACCCAGAGGGGAGCAACTCACTCGGCTGTGTCTGTTCTCCACTCAGAAATATGTAATAATGGACATCATGAGGCCCAGTGTGTGTGCACGCACACACACCCCGCTTCTCTCCGTCTGTCCTCCCTTCTTGTTCCCACCTCAAGAGCTCCAGCAGGCTTGCCCCCCCATTATCCAAATGCACTCTGGGTTTGCACCCAGAAGCTTAATTTCACATCTGGCAGGAAGCAATTGTGCAAAGTTGCTGAATCCTCTCCTCCACCCACTTAGGGGGTTCATCAAACCCCATCATCCCAGAAGTGTCAAAATATTTTCCATTCCCAGCAAAAACAGAAGTAGCACAAAGTCAGAAAGTCCCTAACAATGAAATCTAAAACCAAGCGGCTTTAAGAACAAAATGCTCCTTTGGGATTTTGTGGGGCTGTAGCTTTTGCCCAAGAGGCATGTAGTTGAAAAAGCCCAGGGGCCGGCCCGATGGCAGGGCAGTTAAGTTGGCCCATTCCACTTCGGTGGCCCGGGGTTCGCTGGTTCGGATCCTGGGTGAGGACATGGCACCACTTGTCAAGCCATGTTGTGGTAGGCGTCCCATGTATAAAGTGGAGGAAGATGGGCACAGATGTTAGCTCAGGGCCAGTCTTCCTCAGCAAAAAGAGGAGGATTGGCAGATGTTAGCTCAGGACCAATCTTCCTCAAAAAAAAAAGAAAAGAAAAAATATAAAAAAAGAAAAAGCCCAGGTACCCAATGAAGGTAAGGCTTCAGAAGAGGGAGCTGTCCAAAACCCATGCCAAGTGGGAAGGCCGCCAATCAGCATGGTTTCGTGAGCTCAGGGCAGGATGGCAATGCAGAAGAATGGGGATAATATTCGTTAAGCATCTTCTACAAAGTACATGCCATATGTAGCATCACTGAATGCTTACAACACGGTGCGGTATGATCCATTTTACCTGTTTTGTGGATAAGGATTCTGGACTGAGAATCCAGGATCCTGAGGTTTTGTCATGGGTCTGCTACTAACAGGCTACACAGCCTTAAATTAAACCACAGAAATCCAGAGTGGGCTTTGAGGTCAGCAGCTATTCCCTGGATATACCCAGCCTATATCTGGCTACCCTCCTGGCTTATGCCCTGGCTGATGTTGTTAATTGATCATAATGCTCTTTCCCAGGAATCCTGGATAAAATTTCAGAATCCTTCTCAAAATAGCCTTGTAGGTGACTACCTCCTTTATATTGGAACTGGCACAAGAGATGGAATCTATTTGCCACACCTGACTTAGGTCAAGTCTTTATTTCTAAGAAGAGGAAATCAAGACTCAGAGTGGAGAAGTAACTTACTTAAGATCACACAGCAAGTCAGAGACAGACAGGTCTAGAACTCAGGGCTTAGGGCCAAAAGTGCATTACTCAAGACAGCTCCTCATAAAGGGAGTGATGTTGCAAGCCCTGTGTGGCAGCACAGCTCATTTCCATTCTTTTTAAGCAAATGGATTTAAATTCTGGAAACAGTTCCTCAGCCTCTTCCTTCCAAATTGCCCCTCCCTCTGTTCCAGCTGAGCAACCGAGACGAACACGGTACCCAGTTCATGTGTGCCTGGCTTTAACACAAAACTAACATTTTATTTCCCTTCCGTAGTATGTAATTTCTTTGGAAGTTGAAGTGTAATGAAATTGGTCTTTATTATAATTAATAAAAGCCCCATAACTTTAAATTGGGTCATAAATCTTGCCGGGAATCCAATACCAGCATAAGAGTCAGTCCTTTCCCAGAAGGCGCTCTTTGGGAGAAGGAGGCGGGTGGGCTCCCTCCTCCGGAACGGAGGCTGGCTGTGCTCGCTCCAGTGGCGGGTTTTCTGCTGCCAGTCTATTCAGGTCACAAGCAGGACGCAGGCAGCTCGTGCACCTGCAAATGGAAAAAGTGTCCCTTCATCCAGGGCCTGTAGATATTGCTCCAGCGTGAGCTCTGCCTGCGTGGTCAGCTTAGCAAAGGCTTATCTTGAGAAATAAAACGATGTGCTTTCTATGTGCCTGGACTGTGCTAGAGAGATGGGAGATGCTATTCTTTTTTTTTTTTTTTAAAGATTTTATTTTTTCCTTTTTCTCCCCAAAGCCCCCCGGTACATAGTTGTGTATTCTTCGTTGTGGGTTCTTCTAGTTGTGGCATGTGGGACGCTGCCTCAGCGTGGTCTGATGAGCAGTGCCATGTCCGCGCCCAGGATTCGAACTAACGAAACACTGGGCCGCCTGCAGCGGAGTGCGCGAACTTAACCACTCGGCCACGGGGCCAGCCCCGGGAGATGCTATTCTTGTCCTACCCAAGGACACTTCAGGTGTTTACGGTCCAGCGAGGAAGGCACGGTTGTAAGCTGTGGATTGTGCAGGCGTAGAGGGAGCATAGGGAGAAAGTGGTTGACCTTGTCTTTGAGTGATGTACACTGAGGGGGATTACTTCAACGAGAAAGGAGCGAGTGGTGAAAGCTGATCAGGAGATCACCAGGTGGGCACCTTCTGCTAACACACCACACTCATTGCTGCATCAGGCCCTTTGCACGTGCTGGTTGCTCTGCCTGGAGTACTCATCCCAGATCTTTGAGTGGCTGGCTTCTCTGCATTCAGATCTCAGTTCAAATAGAACCTCCTTGAAAAGCCTTTCCTCTCACCCTACCTCGTGTTTCTCCTCCCACTTTTTTGCTATCATGTCACCTTTTCTATTTCCTTTACAAAGCTGGCCACTCCCTGAAGTTACATTTTTTTTATTTATTTGTTTCCTTGTTCTCTGTTTCCCAAATGCCCAGTACAGGGTAAACACAGTTACAACAGGAAACTTGTCTAGTTTATTCACTGCTGTTGTCCCCATATCTAGAAGAATTCCAGGCACCAAATGGACAATTAATAACTATTCTAGGCAAAGATTCATGAAATGGCATGGCTCATTAAAAGAAACTTGTTTTAAAGCAGATTACAAAATTGCATGCAATGTAAGAAGGGAAAACGGTATACAAAGATGCCAAAGAGAAAGAAAAATGAAGGCAGAAAAATAAAATCGCTGCCCGAAAGCACCAGGGAGGGAAGTGGGAGGAGAGAAATGCCTAGTAAAGAAGTTGTCATTTCTTTTCTGTGGAATGTGCACTGCAACACCCCCCCTTCACCATCCCCCTTGAAATTTTTAGTTAAGTGTTCGTAGCTCACTAAAATAAATAAGCAAATAAAATCCACCAAGCCAGGAATGGGGTTAGTGTACGCATTTCATAGACCTTAGCATCTTGCTAGAGGTGAGTAGCAAATTTGGTTCTGAGCTTCCTAACAGTCAAAACAAGAGGGAAAGATGAAATGTGGTCACTTTCAAACCTCAGTGTGTGTGAGATAAGCACAAGGCCATTCTGCTCAAGAGAAGCCCAGATGTTCCTGGACCTGAAAGCTGAGAGTGATTTCCCCCACTGGTCCTCACAAGGGGAGAATGTAATGATGCGTCCCTTCAGTGTGTTCAAAAGAGAGTTTCATCATAGCATCTTTCTTCTAGCCGGTCAATGATCTCATGCCAAAGAGCAATTTAGTAACACCCTTTCTACGAGCAGCTAAAACCACGCCATCTAAGCTCATCCCTGATGGGCTGACCAGGATGAGATGGAGAACATCCTGGAGAAATGGAAGTATTGGCTTAATGTATTGAGGTGCTCCAGTGCTGAGTACATATGTGTTTATAATTGTTACATTCTTTTGATGGATTGACCCCTTTACCATTATATAATGACCCTCTTTGTCTCTTGTTACAGTTTTTGACTTAAAGCCTATTTTGTCTGATATAAGTATAGCTACCTACCTCTGCTCTCTTTCAGCTTCCATTTCCATGGAGTATCTTCTTCCACCCCTTCACTTTGAGCCTATGTGTGTCCTTGACGCTGACGTGAGTCACTTTCGGGGAGCATATAGTTGGGTCTGGCTTCTTTTTTTCAATCCATTTATATTTATCCATTCTATGCCTATAGATTGGAGAATGGATCCAGTTACATTTAGAAGAATTATTGATAGGTAAGGTCTTCCTAATGCCATCTTATTGTTTTCTGACTACTTTATAGTTCCCTTGTTCCTTTCATCCTCTCTTGCTGCTTTCCTTTGTGACCTGATGCTTTTCCGTAGCGGCCCGCTTTGATTCCCTTCTCATTATCTTGTGTGCATCTGCTGTCAATTTTTGCTTTGTGATTACCAGGAGGCATGTAAGCCTCCTGGTGTCTTATCTTATAGATAGATTTAACAGTCTGTTTTAAGCTAATAACAACTTTGACCGTGTGTAAAAAACTCTACCCTTTTACACCCCCTCCACATTTTATGTCTTTGGTCTCACAATTTACCTCTTTTTATATTGTGTATCCACTGACAAATTATTATAGTTTTACTTACTTTTAATACTTTTTTCCTTTAACCTTTATACTAGAGTTAAATAGTTAATACACCACCATATTACAGTACTAGAATATTCTGGATTTGAATATATACTTACCCGTACCAGTGTGTTGTATATTTTCATATGTTTTCATGTTACTAATTAATGTCCTTTCATTTCAGCTTGAAGAACTCTGTTCAGCATTTCCTCTAAGGCAGGTCTAGTGGTGATGTAGTTCCTCAGCTTTTGTTTGTTTGGAAAGGTCTTTCTGCCTCCTTCATTTCTGAAGGACAGCTTTTCTGGGTAAAGCATTCTTGGTTGGCAGGTTTTTTTCTTTCAGTACTTTGAATATATCTTCCTAGTCTGCGAGCTTTCTGCTGAGAAATCTATTGATAGTCTTAGGGACTTACAGGGGTTGTCTTGCATGTGAGGAATTGTTGTCTTTTGCTGCTTTTACAATTCTTTCTCTGTGATTTTAGACAGTTTTATGACAATGTGTCTTGGAGATTATTGTCTTGGGTTGAAATTTGGTGAGTGGGGTGCCTATGAGCTTCTTGAACTTTAATATCCAAATCTCTCCCTAGATTTGGGAAGTTCTCAGCCATTATTTCTTTAAATAAGCTTTCTACTCCTTTTTCCTTCTTTCTCCCTCTGGGACTCCAATAATTTGTAGATTGTTTCTATTAATGGTAACCCATAATTCACAAAGGTTTCTTCATTCTTTTTCTCTTTTTGCTCCTCTGACTGGATAATTACAAATTATTTGTCTTCTAGTTCACCAATTCTTTCTCCTGCTTGGTCAAGTCAATTATTGAAGCTCTCTATTAAATTCTTAAGTTCAGTCATTGCAGTCTTATAGGATTCCTGTTTTTTTTTTTAATGGTTTCTATTTCTTTGTTAAAAATTTCACTTAGTTGTCTATCTGTTCTTTCTTGTAGTTCACAGAATTCCTTTAAGAGAATGATTCTGAATTCTTTGCCAGACACTTCATAGATCTCCACTTCTTTAGGGTCAGTCATTGGAACTTTATTAGTTTCCTTCAGTAGTGTCATGTTTCCTTGATTATTCATGATATCTGTAGCCTTCATCAGAGCACCTAAATATGTTAAGCAAATACTAACAGATCCAAAGGAGAAATAGACAATAGTAGGGGATTTCAATATCCCACTTTCAACACTGGACAGATCAGTGTGCTTTCCAATAAAAATCAAATCTAATATATTTTTGGGAAAAAAAAAAAACCAAAACAATGGACAGATCATCCAGACATAAAAATCAGTAGGGAAACATTGGACTTGAACTGTTGACCAAATGGACGTAACAGATGTATACAGAACATTCCATCCAACAGCAGCAAGATACACATTCTTCTCAAGTGCACTCAGAACACTTTCCAGGATAGATCACATGTTAGATCACAAAACAAGCCTCATAAAATTTAAGTTTGAAATCATGCTAGATATGTTTTCCAACCACAATGGTGTGAAACTTGAAATTGATAATGGGAAGAAAACTGGAAAATTTACAAATATGAAAATTAAACAACACACTCCTGAACAAACAATGGGTCAAAGAAGAAATTAAAAGAGAAATTTAAAAAATCTTGAAACAAATGAAAATGGGAATGCAATATACCAAATCTTATGGGATGCAGCAAAAGCAGTTTTAAGATGGAAGTTTATAGTGATAAACACTTATATTAAGGAAAAAGAAAGATCTCAAATAAACAACCTAGCTTTATGCCTTAAGGAACTAGGGGAAAAGGACAAACTAAACTCGAAGTCAGCAGAAGGAAGGAAATAACAAAGATCAGAAGAGCAGAAATAAGTGAAATAGAGAACAGAAAAATAATGGCAATGATCAATAAAACTAAGAGCTGTTTTTTTTAAAAATATAAACAAAATTGACAAACCCTCAGCTAGACTAACTAAGAATAAAAGAGAGAAGACTTAAATAAATAAAATTGTAAATGAAAGGGGAGACGTTAGAATTAAAATAGATACAAATACAGAAATACAAAGCATCATAAGAGATTACTGTGAACAATTATATGCCAACAAATTGGATGACCTGGAAGAAATGGATAAATTCCCAGAAACACGCAACCTATCAAGTCTGAATCATAAATAAATAGAAAATCTAAACTGACTAATAATGAGTAAGGAGATCGAATCAGTAATCCAAAACCTCCCAACACAGAAAAGCCCAGGCCCTGATCTGATGGCTTTACTGATGAATTCTAGCAAACATTAATGAATTAATGCCAATCCTTCTCAAACTCTTCTAAATAATTGAAGAGGAGGGAACACTCCCAAACTCACTTTATGAGGCCAGCATTACACTGATGTCAAAGCCAGATAAGGATACTACAAGAAAAGAAAGCTAGGGGGCTTGCCTGGTGACATAGTGGTTAGGTTCACGTGCTCTGCTTCAGCATCCTGGGGTGCACAGGTTTGGATCCCGGGCATGGATCAAGCACCACTCATCAAGCCACGCTGCTGGGGCATCCCACATAAAATAGAGGAAGATTGGCACAGATGTTAGCTCAGTGACAATCTTCCTCAAGCAAAAAGAGGAAGATCGCTAACAGATATTAGCTCAGGGCGAGTCTTCCTCACACACACACACAAAAAAAAGAAAAGAAAGCTAAAGGCAAATGTCCCTGATGAATATAGATGCAAAAGTTCTCAACCAAAAATACTAGCAAACTGAATTTAACAGTATATTAAAAGGTTTGTACACCAAGTGGGATCAAGTGGGATTTACCCCTGGGATACAAGGATGGTTCAACATACACAAACCAATAAGTGTGAGACAACACATTCATAGAATGAAAGATAAAAATCACATGATCATCTCAATAGATGTAGAAAAAATATTTGACAAAATTCAACATCCTTTCATGATAAAACACTCTCTAAAAATTGAGTATAGAAGGAAAGGACCTCAACATAATATTTAACAAGCTCTCCAGGTGATTTTGCAGCCTACATTGTACTGACCTGACTGATGGTGTCAACAATCACTTTCTTTCATTATGGCCCGTGACACTAAGCTGGGGCTTTAAAGTTCCAGAAGCATTTTCCCCACCCAACTCTTTCATCTGGCCTTCAGAAAGCCCCTGTAAAGAGCGGAAGCAGGTTCTTCCATTGAACGGGTGGGCTAAGTGAGAAGTGAAGTGTTTACGTGTCTTTTCTATGGGAAATACTCAGCAAGGGCTAGGGCCAAGACTGGAGCCAACTCAGAAAACAGCATGGAGGGTGATTCAGACTCAGGCTCTGGAGCAGACTGGCTGGGTCCACTTCCTGACTCTTCAGTCATTGGCTAGTGAACATGGGCGAGGTCTTTACTGGGCTTCCACTTCTTCATCTGCATACTGTATTTACAGGGTTCTTGAGGAACAAATGGAGTATTGCTTTGAAAGCACTTAGCACTCTGATGGCATAGGGTAAGCCCATGATGAATGTGGTTAGCACCACTATTTCACATCCCTGTATTAGATAGAATACAGCTGCAATGGAAGACACTGATAAGGCTTTTGAGGAAATGCAGACAATAAACACAGTTTGGGTGATCACCCCAATCTCACTTGGAGAAACATGGACAGAGTAGGGGGCCAGTTGGAGTTACAATGCGTGGTAGACCCTGGAGTCAGCAAATGAGGAGCTGTCTTTGCCTACCCCATTCCCAGCAGAAGCCGTTCCGATGCTCACATCTAATGACCTCTTGCCTATTTTCTCACACCTATTAGGCAGGATGAATTCTCCCTGATGAGGAAGGAACTGCCTAGACAAAGCCAGCCTCCAGGCCAGCGCTGTCCAATAGAACTTGCTGCAATGATGGAAATGTTCTAAGCCTGTACTGTCCAATATGGTTACCACCAGCCACAGGTGGCTACTGAGCACTTAAAATGTAGCCAGTGTGACTGAGGAACTGAGTTTTTATTTCAAAATATTAATTAATTTAAATTGACATAGCCACCATCTTGGACAGTGCATCTTCAGAAAGGGAAATTTGAGCTCCATTCTGGGGTCGTAGCCTCACCCGGGCTGAGTCCAGCTCTGCACAAAAGCTGGAAGAAGGTTATGCTTGTTGGGGGGACATTACCCTTCTCCGTCCCCCTTTTCTGATTCCCACTAAGCCAGCCAGTCGGTGAGGCAGTGAGCTCCTGGAAGAATGTGTCGTAAATGGTCTGGTTCTGACCTTTGCATCCTCAGGGTCCAGCACACTGCCCAGCACTTGATGTTCATTAACTCAGGTTGAGTTCAGCTAATTCTTCTCTCGTCTGTCGGACTTGTCGCATCCATACCGCAGTGAGGACTGATCCCCTGTCCCGAGGTGCCCAGCCTAACAAGGGGCGCTAATGAAGATTTTAAAGACAGGTGTGACTATCTGATCGAAAAAGCAGATGTAGGCAAGGAATTGCAACTCACATTAGTGTTATCTCTGGAAGAAGCCAGGCTGCCTTCTCATTGTGGAAGAGAGATTTTTTTTTTTAACTGAGGGAATTGTTTGCCGTGGGTTAAATTAAACCCATGTTCCAATATAAAATGCAACACAATTCACGTCAATGTTAATAATGATGGGAAATCTGAAGAATTATCTTTCACAGTAAATTGCCTCTGCAGTTGCAGGTACTCCTTATCAAAAGTAAATTCAATATGAGAACACTAAACATGAAGAAGTGATAAATTATGGAGGGAATTCACCCTCCATCATTTGGTGCCTCTAAGTTTTGAGTTTCAAGTAGCAGCTGTGACTTTAACGAAGTCATTTCCTATCTCTGCGCTGCAGGTTCCTCGTCTGAAAAATGAGGGGGATTGAACTAGACGCTCTCCAAGGAGCCTTCCAGCTCTGAAACTTTATACGTCTCAGAGTGCATGAAACGGATCCATTTGGCATTTCGTTCTCCAGTGCCCTCGCCACAGAGAGACCCTGCTAATTTAAAAAACTGAGCGGGCTCCTAGGAGGCAGCAGTAAGGAGTAAGTCCCCTCCTTTCCCTCCCATCCTGTCCCCGCTCAGGAAGCTTCTGTTCTCAGCAACATGAATTTGTAGTTGCTGCATTTATTCCCAAGGCCGGGCCCGGGAGGAGGGGCTGGCGGGAAGCGAGAAGAAGACCCTCTGTGTCCCTCCGCTTCCTCCATGCAGTGGTCTCCTATCTCGTCCGTACTGGGGACTGACTGTGACAGAGAAGCCCCTAGATAGCTGATGGCTTCAGAGAAAGGTTTGTCTCCTTCCGCCCTCACCCTGCAGGCCCCTCCGCTCGCTCGCCCGCCCCCATAGTTAATGATCTCCGAATCGCAATCTGACGCGCCCTCAGAACTGCGGTTCAGGGAGGTTAATTGTATTGTAATTGCCTCCTTCTCGGGGCCCCTATGTTATCACTTGTGACTGGGAGGCTTGGGGACAGATGACTAACTCCTTTGGCCCCTCGGTGCCTCCAGAGCCATCTCCCCCACCCCGTCCCGCCACCCCTTCCTCGGCATCACACTTCGAGCTCTCTCCCCTTCTGGTCCACACCTTCCTGATGCTCCAAGTGGCCAGCAGTACTCTTTTTGTCGTTGCCTCTGGGAGTCCCAGGGCCTGGAGCCCAAACTGGGGTGGGGCGGGTGGGGTGTTGTTAGGAGGGAGCAGGGATTTCAAGGCTTGAGCTGAGGAAATCCTGGAACCTTCGTGATACAGAGGAACCACGCCCTCCTGCCTCCAACGTCCTATTCTGGGCAACGAGCTTGCAGCCCCCACACTTGTTCTTCGGGTCTGTGCCCTCACCATCCCCTCCCTGTCCTGCCCTCTGCCTTGCCCTCCAGCCCCACTTTTTCCATTCCCTTTGTCTTCTTTATCCGGTTGACCCTTACTCCTTTAAAATCCAGCTCAGTTACCACACCTGCCTGCACCTTCCTGACTTCCCCCACACCACATTCTGTGCAACCATGTTCTACATCCATATTTACGTTCCATTAAAATAACCTGTTTGTTTATATGTCCCACTGAAAATGCTACCTGCCCTAGTCCGGATTAGCTCAGAAACGAGTGGGGTCTGAACCTATGGGTGGTCAAAACCCAGAGGCCCAGAGGGAGGCTGACCCAGGGCTTTATTCCCGGCCAGAGCCTGTCCCTTCGCATCCTTCGGCCACACAACCCATCAGGGTCCGACACTTAGGCCTTCTAATAATTACACCTGGGAAAAGTGAAGACCTCACCCCTCCTCCTTCCAACCTAAGCATCAGCCATACCTAGTGGTCTCTGAACTGCTGGTTGCTTCCTGGAAGCTACCAGGCCCTCCAGAGCCCTTGCACAGTGAGCTCTCATTCATACCTTAAAGATTGCCTCCTCCATGAAGCCTTCCCTGACATCCCAGGACAGTCCACACTGCCTTCTTCTTCTGGGATCTCAAAGTGCCTTGTTGACACTTGGGTGAACTCCAGTTTCAGTGTACAGTGAGCATCTATTTGCCTGTCTGTCTCCCTCCACGAAACAGTAAGCCACCCGAGGGCAGGGTCCCTTCCAGTGCTCCCCAGTAGTTCCTGATGTGTAGCAGGCATGTGAAGAATGTTCGCTGACTTAGTTAATGAACGAGGGAATGGTGAGAAAAGCATTGGAAGATGCGCTTAAGGTCGCGGCTTCAGCAGCACCGTTAATGCTGCTCCCACACGGGGGCGAGGTAGCAGGTCTATGTCATGTTCTCCTGTTTCTTCAAAATTAACATGTTGAGGTTTCAAAAGTGGGTCGCACTGCAGACAGCTCTCCCTTGCTCCCTGGTTCCAGTAGAGGCAGAGAAAATGCCTTCGTTTTCCTTCGGTGTCTTCACAAGCGCTTCTCAAACGTGGATGTGCCTTCACATTACCCAAGGAGCCCATTAAAATGCAGCTTCCGACTCCGTAGGTCTGGGGGCGGTGCCTTGCAGTCTGTGTGTCTGGCCGACGATGCCCGTACCACTGTTTCAGGGACAACGCTTCAAGTAGCAAGAATTTACTCCAATTCTCGTAGAAAGCACTATATTTTCTAATTAGAAGCCTCAAACCCAAAGACAACAGTGTGGTGTAGGAAAAGGTGAACTTTGGACTTAGTTAGACTCAAGTCATCTCTGGGTCCTACTACTTTGCTATCTGTGTGATCTTAACGTATTTTCTTAACTTTGCTAAGCTTTGGATTCTTCGTCTGTAAAACTGAAGCCATGGCCTGTAACCCCATGGATATGTATGCATGTGTGTGTGTTTGAATGAGGATTACATGTCGAACATATAAGATACTTCTGCCTCACAGCAGGTCTTCAGTAACTAGCTGTTTGTTCCCTTCTGATTGGAGCTGGTTTCCAGAGTCACTGTTTGCTCTCTCTCGTAGGTCAGACTTCTCTTCCTCCATAATCAGAGCCCTCTCTGGAAGAAAGTTACCTTCCTGCCCCGACACCAGGATTGGCCTTGTGTCTTGCCTTGGCTGATGAGATGTGGGTGGAAGCATGTGCATCACTTCCAAGCCAAAGCTTTAAGGACAATGCATCTTCCCTTTGTCCATCTTTCCTTTGTCCATCTTCCATGAGACTGTCAATAACAGAGCCAGGAGCCACTCCTTCAGCCAGGGTCCCAAAGTAAAGGTGACATGGAGCTGAGCCCCAACCGACCTGCAAGGAGAAAGTTAAATGAGTGAGAAATAGACCTATGTTTTTGAAAACCACTGAGATCTGGGGGGTTGTTTATTATTGCAACATAACTACTTTATCCCAACTGATAAATCCTACTGCACATCGATTGCCTTCCTCTCTGCTTTACGCAAGGCGCTGAGATGATGGCAGAGATGGCACATATGGATCTGGCAGCAGTTATGTCCTCAAAGCACTCGGAGTTTAGTGAAGGATCCAGAAATGTAAATTCCCGAGGATAACACACAACTAAAGTCAGTGCACCCGAATAGGTCTATAATTGGGGTGCTTCTAGACTGCAGAAGAAAGGTCAGTGAATCCTTCCCAAAGAATTGAGGAAGATCTCATGGAGGGAGGGGCCTTTGAGCAAGGCCTAGGAAAGTGACTCGACTTTTGATTGGACATCATAGTACATAGAACAGGGTATTTTTAAATCAGAAGTCCCGTATTCAAGTCTTGACTCCAGCACTTATTTGCTTTGTGACCTCGAGCAAGATGCATGACTTCTCTGCATGTCTCTTTCCACTTCTGCAAAGTAGCGCTAATAATACATCTCAGCATTAGGGGAGGTTTAAATAAAAGAGTCTGCTTACAAGCACCGCTCTGTGCACATAGCTTATACCATAGACATAATCCTATGTAATATAACAATCCTGTCTCCTAATAGGGCAGAGAGAAATACCTGCTTGCATTTTCGAGGGCTTACTTTGTCCTTAGTACCATGCTTCATACTTCATTTAATCCTCTCAGAAACCCTAAGCGGTAGGTGCTATTGTTATCCCTATTTTACAAGAAGAAAATAAACTTCGAGTTGTCCAGTAACTTGCTTAAGTACAAATAGAGCAGGAGCCGGACATCAGGCGCTTGACTGCAGCCCATGCCCCTAACCATTTCCCGGTCCTGCCTCCCTGGGTGGAAGGAGAGAGACGTGAAACCGTGTGTGCAGGCAGTGGAGCTAAGTAGGAAACTGGGGCAAAATAGATGGGGCTGAGGCGAGCTTTTGCAGCTGCTCGTCTTGGGATTATATCACAGGCTGAGATTACAAGATGTCCGAGGATGCTCTCACTGCAGCCCTCTGTTCCTGTGCCCTGTGCCTTCGGAACTTCACAGATAATGATAGTACTTTCTTCACTCAACAGAACGTTTATTGAGCACGGGCAAGGCCCTGGGAGAAATACAAAAATGAATAAGACCTCCTCTAGGCTCAGGAGTTTGATTTGCGCTTTAGGCAACCGTTGAAGGGTTTTGAAGAGGCGAGTCGAAGAGTAAATCTGGGCTCTGTGGGGAGGGCTCTGACTGTTGTGGAGGATACATCAGAGATGTAAGATGCAAGGAGGCCAGGTGGGAAGCTAAGGGGATTGTCTGAGACAGAGTGGCAGGAATGGAGAGGAAGAGCAAAGTACTAGAGATGCTCCAAGGGCAGAATTCACTGGCCTTCCTGGTATTGGGAGAGGGGGCATGAGGGAGACTGGCATCATCGGTGACACTGAGGGCTGGAATCTGAATGCATGCCAGCAGGAAAGAGATGGAAAAGACTATTTACATAAAGGAAGCAACTACTATGGAGACGCATCCAGGGGTCAACAACGCTGGGGAGTTATCACCCCTGGGGCTGCAGGAGCAAGGTGAGGAAATGGTGTCACTGGACCTTTGGAGGAGTTGTCACAGTAGAACTCAGCTCCTGCCAGTATTAGAGTGAGGCCAGAGGGAGCAGGTAGGGGCTGGGGGTAAATATCCTCGCCTTTCTCCATTCCAACCTTCTGATCTCCCATTGGCCACACACAACCTTAAGCCAGAGGGCAAAGGAGCCCAGACAGCATGAGGCATTGAGGTCAGCCCGCTGAATCCCAGAGCAGAGCAGAGGAAGGCAGAGAACTGACCATGTGTGGGGTTGCAAACAAAGAATGCCCAGCACGGTGCCCGGGGAGAGGGACAGTGTGTGGTTCCACACTGGGCTCTGGAGCCCGACCCCCTGGACTTGAATCCCAGCTCTTGCACTTACAAACGGTGTGACTGAGGGCAAGTTACTGTCCCTCTTTGAGCTTCAGTTTTCTCATCTGTACAAAAGAAAGCTGATTGTTGCAAGATAGCACACAATACATAGAACGCAAGTGCTAAATGCGTATGAACTTTGTTCTGTTTTTTGTTCTTTGTTTTACAAAATAATAGTCCCTCCGTGAATACGGGAACCAAGAAAGAGATACTAGTTGGGGGACGGGGGATGCTGTCTCAAGTCTTGAGTCTTGTTCTTATGGGGTCTGTGGTGCTCGTGGACTGTCCATGGGGAGATGACCAGCAGGCAAGTTGACGTGCACTGGAGCTGAGAAGAGAGGTTATGGAGCCAGAACAAATTTGGGGCTCATCTGTGTGGGGGTGATGGTTCTTAAGACAGAGCAGTGGAACGGACTGGGTGGGGACAGTCTGTGGGAAGGGAAGGGTTGGTAATCTTTCTGTACCTGAGAAGGCTGCAGATCCATTTGCTCTGACTTAATCCTCCCACTGCAGGAAGAAAACTACATGATCCTCTATCTGGTTCTTCCTGGGCATAGATTGTTATATGTTAAGCGTTGGATGGAACCGGAAGCAATGTCTGCAGTCTTTGTATGGAGCTAAGCCAACTGACCCACTTGGAGTTGTTTCATTCATTCAGTCATCAAAATTTTATTCAGTATTGTGAGGGATCAGAATTTGCCACCCCGAGATGTATCTTTTTGGCTTGATTTTTTTTTTTTGCTTTTTCTCCCCAAATTCCCCCAGTACATAGTTGTATATTTTAGTTGTGGGTCCTTCTAGTTGTGGCGTGTGGGACGCCACCTCAATGTTGCCTGATGAGCAGTGCCATGTCCACACCCAGGATCCCAACTGGCGAATCCATGGGCCACTGAAGTGGAGCATGCAAACTTAACCACTCGGCCATGGGGCCAGCCTCAAGCCTTGATTATTTTTAGGAACAAAAGAGAAAGAAACTTAGACCTTTCCCCTAACTGCCTAAAAGAATTTGAGATAGAAGGCCTGTCCCAGGAGGGGACTATCCAGTAGATAACTCTAGGTGTGGTAGACTGGGAGACACGGAGCAAGGCCATGGCCCAGCAAACATTTGTTTACCAAATATTTGCTTTTCCATTTCCGTGTGATTTGCCTTCCTCCCCTTTGAAGTCCCAACCACCGCCCGCAACATCCTCCTTTGTCTTTAGCTGAAGATGGTATTTAAGGTGGTGGGTTTGGCCATTTTGATGAGTTACTCAGTTTTCCTGGGTTTCTCCCATGTGTACATCTTATTGAACTTGTCTGATTTTATCCTGTTACTCTGTCTCATGTCAATTTAATTCTTCGACCATCCAGAAGAACCGAGAGGGAGGATGGGAATAGTTCTTCCTCCCCCACAGCATTCAGATGCAGAAAATTGTACTAGAAGAGAGGGGAAAGGAATAAAAATAATCAAGAGGTGGCCTTGGCCTTGCTAGCAGCTCTTACCTATTTTAATATGTTGAGATACACTTTAGCATTTGCTGTGGCAAAGCACACATTCCTGGACTGCTGTGAGCTTAGAAATAACAGAGAGCTCTGCTCCCTGGCTCAGGAAAGCAAAAGTAATGTGAGTTGACATGAAACTCGCATCCTAATCCCAATACATGGGCTCCTGGGTATAGGAATGTTTCAAGATGTGTAGAGGATCAATTCTGCAGAAGTCCATGAATACCACATGGCGTTTGGATACCACGATTCCACTGTGGGGCTGGGCTGGATTGGTCTACCTCTTGCCCATCCAACTGAGCATGAGACAGAGACCTGGTTCAAAGTCCAAGTTCAATGACAGCTGGACTATGAGCTCTGTTTGGGTGGGGACTGCATATTTTACACCCTCTTCCCCCACAGTATTCCCTGGGCCTAGCACTGTGGTGGTCCTATAGGAGGTGCTCAACAAATCATTGTCAGATGAATGAAAATATAGGGAATTCAAGACAAGATATTTAAGAGAATGTGATCTTTTATTACGGGAGTGGCTCTACCACTTATTGAGCTGTGTAACCGTGGGCATCTTACTTAACCTTCCTGTGATTTACTTTCCTCATCTATAAAATGGGGATAACAATTATTTCCCTCATACAGTTGTTAAAAGGATTGCGATAGGGCAATAAAGTGCTGGTCCTGGTAAGTGGTTAGTAGAAAGGAAGCTCCAAAACATAAATTCCTGCAACATTATTATTCTCATCATTGTTTGTTATGTTTATTTTTAAAACATTTGCTTAGTCACAGATGCTTTGGTTTGAAAGGATCGTCAAAGTCTTGTTTCCTAACCACACATCAGATATGGAGTGACCAGGTGGATCCTAGGCATCCACAGGGGCAATGTCCCAAGGACCTTCACAGGCGGGAGACTCCACGTGGAGGACACTGAGACCCACTCCGCCCTCCCCCGACTTCTCAAGGAGGAGCTGAAACTTACATTTCCTGTTCTCTTTCACTCACATCATGACCCTGTGAGTTAGGGAAGGTCATAGCTATAGTCCCATTTTACAGATGAGAACACAGAGGTCCAAAGAGAGAAAGATAACACAGCCAGTAAGTACCGAGGAGGGACCTTGAACTGAAGCCTTTGGAATCTTGGTCCCACATCCTTTGAATAAAATGTTCCTGATGCTCATTTAGGCCCTTCCCTTTTTTATTTCTCATTAAGTATATCTGATCTGAAATGCCCTTCTCTTTTCTTAAACAAACAAAATCTCGTAAGTGAGAGTTGTTTTTGATTTAAGCATTTTTCTCCTTTTTTGTGTGTGTGTGTGATAATCAATAGGATTTCCTTGCTCTTTCCTGGACTTAAGAGACTTCCGTTGAGTGGTATTATAAAAGCCGGGATTAAACTACTCACTCTTGGGCCCTTTGCCCTTTCAAGGGGATTACTCTTTAAAAAAAAAAAAAAGAAAATCCATCCAGTTAATCATTTTTCTGTGGGCCAGGTTACTCTAGCTGAAATGAAATGTGGCCGCTAGGAGTTTGGATCCAGCCTCATTTGTTAAGCATCTTCTTGGTGCATAGCTGGGGTCGGGGAGGGCAGGGCCAGGGCAGGAAGAGGATCTGGGCAGAGAAACAAGACAATGACTGACCCAGGACAGCTCGCTGAAGGCCGTGGGGAATGAGTGCCTGTGTCGTAAAGGAGACACAACATCCCCCATGGGAGTGAGAATTCTGGGGAGGCAGCAGGAGCCTAAATCATACTCAAAACCTCTCTCTTCATTTTGCCTTTTCTCTCTCTTTTGGGATTTCTTTCACTTCGAGCCACTATTGCCAAAGGAATCACATAGTTTATATGTACTTACATATGTGGTTATAAAAAATGCTTGTGGTGAGAGAACCATAGGATGGTGATCGGGCAAAAGTAGTCAACAGAATTCTGGAAACCCCTGCTCATCTCTCAGGGGAATTTCTGTTTTTAATAATAATTATCATCATCATCATCATCATCATCATCAAAAGTCCAACTACCTCAGAGCCTCAGTTTCCCATTCTCTATTTTCATTTATTCAACAAGTATTTACTTAGCATGTACTGTGTGACTGGTGCTGTGAGGGGATGGAGAATACAGTAAGTATTGGCTCAGACATATGCTCCTGCCCTGTGAGAGCTCAAAGACTAAGCTTGACATAGGGCAAAGGGGAGGAGGGCAGTTAACTTTAACAGGACAGGAGTACTGCCAGGAAGGAGGGGCAAGACTAGTGATGAGTAAATAAAAGGCAATAGGATATGTCAGAGTATATGAGGAAGCCATTTGGTTTAAAACTAATTCGGCCTGATCTTGTTTTTCCAAAAGGGCCTCACACGGCCTATTGAGTGTGCATTGTACATCTGCTTTAAACATTTGCTACATCCCAAAGACAAGAAGGATACCCTTAAAGACAGAGATGTAGCTTCTCCCCATATCAGCATTTCCTTAGGATAAGCATCTCTTCCTAGAAACTAAGGATTAATTATTAACATGCTGTGCTCACCTTGTGACCACTGGCCTGCTGTGCCAGCTAAGCATCTCGTGATAGTAGTGAAAAAGATATTTCTGTTGTATGTGATGTATGCTCTTTATTCCAAGAAGGTGTATAACCACTCTGTATGCCCCACTTCTTGGGTGTGCTTCCTTTTCTTAGTGAGGGAAGTCCCCCTGGCTGTAGTCCTCAGACTTGGCTCATAATAGACTCACCCCAAATTTTGATTTATAGATTGATTATGGATTATTTGTGTCGACACTAATAACAGGTGTCCTCCCTGGTAATACAGGGGGAACCAGCTATCCAAAGAGTATGTGGTGACAAACAGCAGGCTGACTTCCCCCAGAGGAAACTTCAGATGGAGCAGGGCGCTGGAGCATGCAACGTTTGGAAGTGCTGGCCAGCAGAAGGTTGGCCTGAGGGAAGTCTGTAGCCAGTGAGCCGGTGAGAGAAGATCCAGTGCCAGTGGGAGAGGAATAGAAAGAGGAAGTCAGGGTGCCTGGGACACTAGTAAAGAGGTCGGCATGTGGAGGTTCAGTCTCAGGGGAACAGAGGCACACCTATCAGAACGGGGTGCCAGGCTCCGTCCCAGACCAGATTAAGCCATAATCAGAACTGAGGCTCAAGGTCAAGGGGACATGGTGGGAAGAATGGTTGATTTGAGGCTAGGGTCACATGGTTTAGCAAATAAAAATACAGAGCCCCTAGTTAAATTCAAATTTCAGGTAAGCAACAAATACATTTTAGTATAAGTATGTGCCATGCAATATTTTGGATATACTTATACTAAAAATTTATTTGTTGTTTATCTGAAATTCCAGTTTAATGGTGTCCTGTATTTCATCTGGCAACTGTATTTGAAGCAGAGATCTAAGGTCCTTCCATCTGTCCTGCTCATATGGTCAGCTCGAAGGAGGGTAGGATATATGTTGTGATGGGTTCTGAGAGCAAAGGGGCCCAGCCGGCTCTGGCAGAGGCAGCATCCTCTCCTCTCATCTGGGCATCAATCAACAAGATCGATGTTCTCATCAATCAAGTCCTAGGGGGAGGGGCAAAGTGGAGTGCAATGTGATTGATATTAGAACCTAGGAGGGCCCACACCCAAAGATGTGGGGCTAAAGCCTGGGTCTCCAGAAAGACTGAAAGCAGGGCCAGCCTGCCAGAGGATGGGCAAGAAGTGGTCCGGTGGAGGAAGGCCAGCTGCATGGCTAAGACACAGGTCCGAGCACCTCCCTCCCAAGTGCCAGAGGCCAGAGACCTGCGGGAGCGAGTCGGAGCCCCATACTACCCTCTCCAAAAAGGGGAGCCTGGGGCGTCTGCTTCTGGGAGCTGTCACAGATGCACAGGGTTCTCACATCCTTTGGAGGCATCTGTGCCAGGGGCCAAGGTGAACCATGAGCAGGTTTACACAGGCCTGGCTTTGAATCCTGGCTCTGCTTGAAGCCTTAAAGCATTGCTTCAGGTGCTGCTGCATATGGTATTACAACCTTTTGATGTTTACAGCAATCCTTTATAAGACTGAAGTGGATGTGAATACCCCGTTTTACAGATAAGGATCCTGAGGCTCAGAGAGGTGAGGGAACCTGTCCAAGACCACTTAGTATTAAATGAGGGCATGGGAATGACCCCAAATCCTTCTGGCTTTTCTCCTCCACCACACTGCCTGCCAAGGGTGTAGTGAGAGAGCCCCATAGCACAATTCAGAGGGCCTTGGCCTTCATCTTGACTCTGCTCCACCACCGGCCAGCCATGTCATGGCCTAGCCTCTTCCTCACGTGCCAGATGCACAAGTTGAAATGCTGGGTCTTTAATCCGCCCTCCAGTTCTCCCAGGCAGGGACAAGTGGTTAAGGTCAAGGCTCTGGGTCAGAGATCAAATCCTGCCGCTTCCTGGGTACACAAGTTCTTTAACTCTCTGAATTCCCTTTATCTCATCTGTGATGGGACTTGTTATAAAGAATAAAAGGGACAATGTATGTGCATCTGCAGCATACAAACGGTGCTTCCTAAGTGTTCCTTTTACCTTTGTCTTCAAGGGTTCTGATGTTCCTACAACGTGGGGACTAGCCTGCAGGCTCTGGGTGAATACCTCCACCCACTTCTTCCCTGGGATTGACTGTCCTGAACAAAAAAGCCCGCTCCATGGGAAATCATCCGTGGCTTCGTGCAGCACTGGAAATGCAGACTCTGCATCTTGCCCTGCACGATCTGGCCCCTTCCAGCTCTCCACCTCATCTCCCCTCACTTCCTCCTCCCTCTTCACTCCAGCCCACCAGCCCTCCTGGCGTTGGGAACAGGCAGAGCTCCTCCCTGCCACAGGCCCATCCTGTGCACCCTCCTCCACGTCCCCTTGTCCAAGTCAGCGCCAATGTCTCCCACCCAAAGTGGTCTTCCCACACCACCCACCACCGTATACTAAGCAGGCCTTTCCCCAGTCATTCACACCATTCCCATCCTAGTTTTTCCTAAGCACTTATCACTGTCTGAAATCAACATCTGTGTTAATTGCTTACTTGCATTTTGGCAATCTCACCATCACGCTTTTCCATGAGAATAGGTGTCTCGACTGTCTTGTTGATCCCTGTATTCCCAGCATGGGAGGAGTCCCTGGTATGTAGTAGTGCTAATAACCACGCCTTGGTTTGTGAATGAGTGAATAAATGAATGAGCGAATGAATGAACCAATCCATCCATCCATCTTGGTGTCTCCCGCCACTTATCTCATCTCCGTTTTCATCTCCCTGTCCCTTGGTTCAGGCGTCTGTGGGGTCTTGGCTTCCCTCTGTCTCGAGTCTCCACAGCTCTGTGCTTTGTGGTGTGTCATCAATTAGTCACACTCCTGGCTTCAGGCCCAGCTCCAAGATTCCCAGGCTGGCCTCAGAGGTTGTCCATGAGATAAGTTAGACACACACAAGGCTACAGAAGACTATTTGTATCTCCTCCCTGCTAAGGGAGGAAAGTCCCAGCGCTCTCCTGGCTGAGATCTGGCTGGTCCAGGCCAGTTAATTGCAGGAGGCTGGGGAAAGGGGACTGAGCTGCAAGTGGGAGGTGAGGAGGGATCCCAGAACAGCATGGCTCAAGAGCAACATGCACTCCCGCCCTGGTCCTCTCAGGGTCCAAGCTCCTCTCTCTCCCTCTGCAGAGTGTGACTCAGGCTGAAACCTCAGCCCACCCAGGAGTGGGTCCAGCTGACAGACTAATCACCCCCTTTGCTGTGACTCAGCGCCCAGCTCCCCTTGCCGCCTGCCTGTCTGCCGGCAGCTCATCAGAGCCATCCAGGGACTGTTTACCATCACCTCCAGCCATGCATAATTCATCAGCCTCCCTCTTTCCTGTGGCCATCTTCCCCCTCCACCTCCCATAATTCAGGCAGCTGAATCCTCTTCCTTTGAGGACTCTGGGAACACAGAAGCCCCCGCCTTACTGAGGAGGCTGCCCTGAGAGAAGACACCTTCAGACTGGGAGGGAGGAAGTGGGAGGGGACTTTGTCGCAGGGAACCTGCCCTGATCCTGCGCAAGACAAGTGTCTGTCTGAGAAAAGCATCTTGTACACACACCCCTCCCTCCTTCCCAGTCACGCCCTGCCTGTGGGGGCCTTCTCCCGCATTGTCCATCCTGGAAACTGGGAAAGTCAAGCTAAGTAAGGAGGAAGGAGGCTGCGGTTGACACTGGGGAAGAAGCTGGAAGGGGAGTGACAGGGCACCCTGCTACCTTGCTGCAGTCAATTAGCATCGAAGAGTGTTACTTCTTCAAGTGCTGCCCGAAATAGTTTCCATTCGTAGCGCACTTCTGGTTATTCCATGGTGGTGACTTGCTGCATTCTGACGCCACCCCCCCCCCCCCCAGGTCCCAGCTGAGCTGACTGAGACATTGACCCTCAGTAAGCATCCCAACCCCACCCAGACCCAGAGCCGCTCCTGACAGGGCCACTGGGACTCCGTGCTCCCGAGGGCAGGAGCTGCAGGTGACCCTGTGCTGCAGACCTGCTATCTGTCTGGGAGAGCCTGAAGTGAGCGCCGTGTGCTCATGTGCCTCCGGGAAAGAAGGACGAGGCAGGGGGCTGTCACTGAATCCATCACGGAATCTCTCACACGAGGAAAAGCACCTCCGGCAGGTGCAGCAACTTCCCTAAGGGGACACCACCTGTTAACCACAAAGCTTCACACCTCTTTCCTGTAGCGAGGACCAGCCCTGAGTCCCAAAGCAGAGTGACAGACACGTCCAGGGCAGGCACTGCTCTGAGAACTTTGCGTGTATTGACTCACTGAATCCTCACAATGAGATATGTATAGTTCTGCACATTCTACAGGGGAGGAAACTGAGGCACAACTGAGCAATTAGGTAGCTTGCTCAAAGTTGCATGGTTGGAATTAAATGCAGGAGCTCCAGCTCCAGGGATCCGTTCTAAACAGTGACTGAGGCCAAGACACTCAGGCCTCGGCCAACATCCCATGGGGCCAGGGGCGGGCAGCCAGGACAGTTTGCACGGGGAGGGTCTTGCCTTTCCCAGCTCTTCTCTTCCCACCGAGGCATGTTTTTTGCAGTCCTTGGCTATCAGAGTATATTCTGTTCAGCGCTTATTCTGAGCTTATATGTGCCAAGCACTGCCCCAAGAACTTTACAGATATTAACTCATTTAATCCTCAGGACAACCCAACAAGGTCAGCATTGTTGCAGTTGTGCAGATGGGGAAAGTCAGTTCTGAGAGTGGTCAACATTTGGACCTTCTTGGGCCTGGGATTCTGCACCCCACCAAAACCCCCACCCCAATAAATTCATTCAGAATGTCACACTTCCCTCCATCCGCTGCTTAATCAGAAAACTAGGAGACTTCTTGATTTCTCCCTCCCCTGGTGCCTCCAAATCATGGTCCCTCCATCTTCATGACCTGTTGTCCTGCCTCTTTGATCTCTGTCATTCCATCAACCTCCCTGATGGTCTCTTTCCATTCTTGTCCTCTCCCAACCCATTCTCCAAACAGCAGCCAGAGGGAGCCTCTGACAAAGCACTTAGAAAAATCCAGAATTCCTCATCATGGCCCACAGGCTCTGCATCACCCTGTCCTTCCTCTCTCTCTCTCTCTCTCTCTCTCTCTCTCTCTCTGTCGCGCGCGCGCGCGCGTTTTCCTTTGAAGCACCTATTAGTTACTAATTGTGTGCCAATTAGAAATGATTCCTTCCCTTAGCAGTCACTCCCCATTTCCCTCTAACCCCTCACCCCTGGCCCTAGGCAACCACTAATCTGAATTCTGTCCCTGTAGATTTGCCTGATCCTGACAGTTCATATAAACAGAATCATACAATATGTGGTCTTTTGTCATCGGATTCTTTGACTTAGCACATTGATTTCAAGGTGCACTCATGTTATAATAACATGGCTCTGCATCCATTCCTTTTTATGGCTGAATAATATTCCATTATATAGATTTACCACATTTTATTTGTCCATTCATCAGGTGATGGATATTTGGGTTGCTTCCAATTTTGGCTGTCATGGAGAATCCTACTAGGAACAGTCATGTACAAGTTTTACGTAGACGTATGTTTTTATTTGTCTTGGATATATACCTAGCATGGCTGGGTCATATGATAACTCCATGTTTAACCTTTTGAGGAACCACCAGAGTGTTTTCTACAACATCTGTGACATCTTACATTCCCCCCAGCAGTGTGTGAGGGTTTCAGTTTCTCTGCATCCTCAAGAATACTTGTTAGCATCTGTCGTTTTGATTGTAGCCATCCTCCTGGGTGTGAAGTGCTACCTCATTGTGGGTTTTGATTTGCATTTCCCTGATGGCTGATTATCTGGAGCATCTTTTCATGTGCTTGTTGGCTGTCTCTATATCTTCTTTGGAGAAATGTCTCTTCAGATCCTTTGTTCATTTTTTAATTGGATGACTTGCCTTTTTATTATTGTGTTGTAAGAGTTCTTTACATATTTTAGATACAAATCGCTGATCAGATATATGGTTTGCAAATATTTTCTCCCAGTCTATGGCTTGTCTTTTCACTTTCTTGATGATATCCTTTGTAGCACAAAAGTTTTAATTTTGACAAAGCCTAATTTATCTATTTTTTTCTTTGTTGCTTATGTTTTTGGTGTCACATCTAAAAACCGCTGTCTAATTTAAGGTCATAAAGATTTATGCCTATGTTTTTTTCTGGGATTTTACAGTTTCAGCTCTTATATTGAAGTCTTTAATCCATTTTGAGTTAATTTTTGTATTTACTGTGAGGTAGGGGTCCAACTTTATTCTTTTGCATGTGGCTATTCTATGTCCCATGTCATTTGTTTTTGTAAATAAAGTTTTATTGGAACACAGACACACTGATTCATTCACATATTATCTCAGGCTGCATTCATGATAGCGTGGCAGAGAGGAGTAGTTGCTACACAAACCATATGGCTCATGAGCCTGAAATATTTAATGTCTCTTTATTCACCAAAAAAAATAAAATTAAATGAATAGAAAATTTGAAAAATTCTGGCCTTTGCTATAAATATTTGTCAAATAAGTAAATAAATGAATAAATGAAATTTGATTAGTGTATAAATGTATAACTATCAATAGTACTTTCATAGCTCAGAGAAAAAAATGTCCCTGGCACTTGCCAGGAGCCAACAGCTTCAGGGACTCACCGTGGAAGACCCTTCTCACATGGAAACCACGGGCTGGGAGATGTGAGTTCAAGCCTCAGCTTTGCTACTTCTAGAAGTCTCTTTGGGAAGAACCTATTAGCGTTGCTCTCCCTAAACCCCATGTCACACCTCTACTTTCGGAAGGTGACAGCAGTGCCAGATCTCCGTGCAACGAGGCCATTAGCATCCTTTGCACCGTCTGGTCTGCCTAGTCAAGGTGCTCCCCACGGAATGCCCTGGCTGTGAGGACGCAGAGGTGAGCACAGGGAGAGCACCTCTGTGGCTTCTACCTGTGGCGCCAGAAGCTTTCAGGCAGCTGTCAGAGCGGCTGCAAGCCAGACCTCTCCACCAGGCTCCAGAACACCACTGTGCCCACCCGCTAAGAGGCGTCTCCCTGTGGAACCTCAGCTCCTCTAACAGCGACCAGCCTCCCCTCTCTGTGTCCCACTGCCTGCCTGCATCCGTGATCATCCTTAAACCCTCTCTAATTGGGCTTTTGCTCTGCTCTTTGTTAAAGTGTCTTCTGGATGACAAATAACAGCCTGGAGTTTTAATTTGACAGAGTCGGCTTCCAATTCTGCTTCTCCTTGACTAGCTGTGCGACCGTGGCAATTTCATTTTATTCTCTTTGGGCCTTAAATTCTTCATCTGAGAAATGGGGGAGAACAATAAATATACCAGGTTATTGTAAAAATTTAAAGAGAGAGCCTAAATGAAACGTCACCAAATACTAGGTCCTAGTGCGTTGGAGGGGCTCAGGAAAGAGAAGTACCTGGCAGTGCTCATGTCCCACTTAAAACTGGGTGATCCTCACCCAGCCTGACCGAGATATAGCAGCAAATATATGAATTTTCTGTGAAGGTTTTTCTGTTGCTTCTGAAAATATTTATTCCTTCCTCTGTGTTCACATAACATGTCATATGTCCACTACAGAATTTTTACCCTAAGTCTCTGTTCCCGAGATACTAACTGTCTTTGGAGAAGCAATGTCTAGAATGACAGCTGGCACATATATCTCTTGACAAATGTCTGAGTGTCAGCATTCACATTAATGCTCTTTTCTTCCCATGTGACTGATGTGTCCAAAAGACCACACATCTAGAAATCTCTGGGATCCAAATGAATGATGTTCTTTGGGTCCAAAGTTGCCTACTCTAAGCTATTGATTGTGCAGACAAACTTGGAGAAGCACATGTTAGAGACTGGCTCCTTCTTAGGCCCGGGAGTAGATTTTGTGAACTGTGCTCTCCATGTCTCGGTCCATGGCATTTCTAGACCTCTCTTTTTCACCAAGTCCATTTGAGACTGCCCCACGAGCTACAGAGATCAGTGCTGGGCCCATATTTTATGAGATAACTGGTAACTGGAGTGTGTGCAAGAAAGCAAATAGAGAGGTGAAATTCAGAAACAGCCCAAAGGATCATGGGGTTGCAGGAAATTAACTGAGAAAGGAAAGTCAGGAAACCCAGGAATATGAAAATTTTACATGCGCATACTCCTTGACCCCCAAACCTCACTCCTAAGAATTCATTCTGAGGAATAATTGCATAAGCGTTTAAAGATAAATGTAAAAGGGTATTCATGGAAGCATTGTTTTAAGTGAAAAAAAAGTGTGTAGAATTGGAAAACCAAGAGTTTCCGTCAATAGAAAACTATGGGTATATCCATACAATAAAATATGAAGCAGACATTTAAAAGGATGAATTTTGGAACTTTCCTAAACTGATGTGGGGAGTGTAAATTGATACAAATCTTTAAAAAGTGGCAGTTTCACTCCTCGATATATAACCAGGAGAAAGGCTTTACAAGTGTACCAAAAGGAATACACAAAGCATCTGTATTACTAGTGGCTTCAGACTGGAGACAACCTAAGAATTCATCAACATTGGAATGGATAAATCAATTATTATATAACCATACATTGGAGTAGTATAAAAAAGTGAAACACAGCTACAAAGAGCTGTATGAATGAATCTCACAAAATGTTGAGCAAATAATTCAGACACGAAAGAATGGATAGTGTATGATTCCTTCTGTATGAAGTTTGAAGTCAGGCAAAACTAATATATCTTTGCAGTTGGGAGAGTGATTACCCTTGAAGATTAGGCAAGGATATGAGAGAATTGGGTTGGGGAGACGGAGGCTGGGAATGGTCTATGTGTTGTCCTCCATGGTGGTGCCATTATTTTGTGGACTTTTCTATATGTTTATCATATTTCAATAAAGAACAAAAGTTTCTTAAAAAAGAACATCCACCATGTATTAGAGGAAAGAAAGCAGATTACGGAACAACATATAATATCTCATTTAGATTAGAAAGAGAGATTACCTATGATTGGAAAATTCTGGAAATTCGTGCATCAAGATGTTAATAGTGGCTCTCCTTGGCAGGAGAGTTTTCACCTGCTGCCTTATATATTTCTATACTGTTGAATTTTTAACAGTATCTATTACTTTATAGAAAAATAAAAGATGCTTCCATTGTAAAAGATGCAGAAAGTGGGGTCCTAATTCTGCCAGGTTGCTGGTTCGGCCAGCCCAAGGGAGACAGAGCAGAAGGAGGGTGACAATCCACGTAACTGAAACCTACTCCCGTGGCTCTTGACCACAGCCTAGTGTCGATGTGCGTTCTCCAGCCCGGGGCGTCAGCATCTTTAATGCATCACCCCAGGTCCCTCAACTTTCTTCCTGTTCTTCTCCTCAGTTGCTAGGCAATATGTAATTAAATTTTGGAAAGCCTCCTCCACCCTGGATATATTATCCTGGAAATTGGACTTTGCATCTGGCAGTCTTAGAAAGCAAAATTCGACTCTCCTCAGCCCCCCACCCTCTGGCTTGCAATTGACTCACAATTTAATTAAAAAGATTCCAGGGACATCTGGTCTCCTCTTCTACGAGTGCATTTACAGTCAGTTTTTCTGGTGTGTTTTTGTTCGCAAGCCATGGATTTATTTACAGAGGCAGAGAAACTGATTTTCATCTCTTAGGTATCTCTTTGTGGTCTTTATTAATGCTGTGTTTTATAAGCTATGACTGTTCCTCTGCATTGTGAGCTCCTAATGGTCTGTTTCTCCCTGAGCTCTACTCAGTCAATGAGTGATCAGTGATGCCACGAAGGTACCCGCCACCCTGCTGACCCCGCCCAGAGCATAGGACGCCTTACACTGCTGGGAAATCCGGGACACAGCCCCGTTTGCCAATCCCCAGCCCCTGTGTCCCTTACCATCAATAGAACTTTTTGGTTGGACATTTTCTTTTATTTTCACAAAATAAATATAGAAAGAGCTCTTAGAGAGATGGCAGAGGAATGTAGGGAGAACTGAGCCAGGAGCTGACTGGGTGATCTCTGGCAAACCACCTGTCCTTTCTGGGCCTCTGTTCCACCTGCAAAATAGGCGGTTGGACTTAATAGGCATTTCCCAAACATTGGGTTCATTCCATACTTGCGTGATTTCTTCTGTATCTGCATGCCTCCTATACTATTGTATATCCAAAATTTTTCTTTAAATTGACTCTCTTTTCTTCCATAAATGTGTGTATTTATAATGGGCACTTTAAATCACTACATAAATGGTAAGGTATTATCGCTCACTGTAAATAGAAGGTAACTGTAAAAATGAGTATAATGAAAACAAAACAATGTTGCCAACTTGTAACTAGATGTTTCTGCCAAGGCTCTGTGCCCAACACTTGTTCTCTCTTTGTTAAAAAGGGAAATTAGCAAATGTTTGGAGACTTGTTAGAGGCATATTAATATGACTTTGAAACTTTCTCCTTAAACAGTTCCGGGAGGCTTGAAAGAGACGGGAGAAGGAAATCAACTCCTGATTAAAGGATAATTTAAAAAGAACAGTAGCCTAGGTAATCTTGAGAGTCCTTTCTGGTTCTAGCAGATTCTCATAAGAATAGACCATAGCAGAGGGTGAGTGCAGACTCCAGGAGCTGAAGTTGGGTCCTCTTCCATCAGGCCTCTTCTCTGAGTTATGACATCCTGTGTCACCAGAGAGAAGGTGTGTGTGGGTGGGGATACTGTTCAGGAATATCTTTCGCTAATTCATTCATTCATTCATTCAGACATGGATGGCCTGGTTGGGTATAATGCCAAGAGCTGGGGTCACGTAAGTAGATGTGAGCTCAAATGTGGGCTTGCCGTTTACTAGCTGTTTTACCCTGAATATGTATTTGCCCCTGCTTCTCATCTATAAGATTGCGATTAGAAAAGATCTAGATCTTAGACCGAGCATTCAGTCTCATAGGAAGGACTGAAATACAAAACTAACCCAGAACACAATGTGCTCCAATATTAAGAGAGGATGTCACAGGGTTTGGAGAACCAGAGGATGGAGCGGCTGACTCTGCCACAGAAGAGACTTCATGTTAGCTGACCTTGAAGGGAGGGGCCTCTTTGGAGGCAGAGAACATAGAAATGAGATACTGGGCAGAACGGAAGCTTGTGCAATGGTGAAGGGGTGGGACCTATGAGATAAGTCCTGGGAGCAGGAGGCAGCAGGACGCAGCTCAAGCCTAGGGCATAAGGGGCCAGCCAATGCATGAGGGAGAGACCAAGGTGGGGAGGGGTGGCAGGTGCACAGAGTCAAATACCATCTTGCTTAGGCCGCTGTCTCCTACTCGCCCCTGATTGTTTTTGTCATTGAGCCTGAATCAAAGGGAATTGTCCCTGAGGATCCCTGTGCTGGGTGATTTCATATATTGTAGCAGGAAACCATTTCTGGCCACAGCAGAACCTGAATGAAGGCACAGAGGACTTTCACAGAGTTCAACAGCGGTGGAAGCAGACCACGGCACTTGCGGAAAAGCATTGCTTTGATTCCGTCGGGGGAGCCCTCTCACCTTCCCCTCGCAGACGGAGAGGATAGGAAGAGGAGAGACAGTGGCTCCAAGTTCTCGAGCTGCCGTCAAGCTCGAAGAACACTCAGTGCATTTTGTGAAGCTTTCGTAGTGAGACTGCTGTACGTTCCCCACTCCCACCGCACGTGGAATTCTTGGGTATTAGATGCACAGACCTCACTCTCCTCCGGTTTAGAATGGGAATAATAACGCCTGACCCGCGCCTGTTAAAGTGCTGCCGTGAATCTCAAAATGAAGACATTATTAAGGGAATAATCATAAATTATTAAATGTTAAATGAATTAATAATTAAATTACTACTAATAATTATATTATATATTTTATTATATTATTTATATTTATATATTTACATATATTATTATCTTATATTTATATATTATAATATATAAATTATCAAATTAAATCGATAATTAAATTAATAATTTAATTAATTAATAATGTTAAATTAAATATTAAATATAAATAAATTAAAGTAATAATTAATTAAAAATTAAGTTATGTGAAATTACTTCGAAAGCTGAGAAGCACCATATGAGTGTGCAAAGTATTCTATGGCTGTGATATTACTGCACGAACAATTTGAATCCTATGTTTTCTATATAATATTGTGCCCTAAACATTTTCCACGTTACTGGAAACTCTTTATAGAGGCTTTTTAATAACTACGATCTATCCCATAAAGTGGATGTACTGTAAATTAGTTAAACACTCCTTGTTATTGGATATTAAGATTGTTTTCAATTTTCTGCTCTTAAGACTAATGTAAAAATACTCACCTTTGTACATACAGGGTTTTTTCCCTTTTCTTTTGAAGATCTCAGATGATTTTCTTGGCAGAGAAGAATTAATGTAGTGAGAGGGAATGCATGCTTTGCAGACTCTGGATACAGAGACAGATTGCTCTGCAGAAGAATCATGCTGGTTCATCCGCCCACTGGTCATCCGTAAATGTGGGCAGTGGATCCTCAGCCATCGAGGCTGTGAACTCCTGAGGATGGGGACCACGCCTTAATTGCTCATCCTGGTACCTCCAGTGTCCGACACAGTGTGGCAAATGTCATCGGGACGCGATCATTTCTGCTGACAGAATGAATGGTCAACTGGTGTCTTCCTCATCAGGCGTGTATCTGTACACAGGGCTCATGGACTCTTTAACTTGGAACTTCATGATGGCAGCAAAAAGTATATGTGTGAAAGAATGAACTCATGCTATGGAAACAAAACTAAATAAAAACCTAAGCATAGCGAGGAGTCCTAGCAGGCTCTGCTACTCTGTTACACGATTCTGGTGTTAACTGCCAATCTCTTCTGCTTGGAGAATTACTCAACCTGCGGTCTGGCTTCTTAGAAGCGAGCAGCTTCCATGGTGTGTACCACCTAGCAAAGTTAACCATTGGAAAGAAGTGATCAGATAAATGATTGCTCAGCTCAAGCTTTTTAGTAATTCCAGCATTTCATTCCCAGTTCTGGGTAGGCTGCATGCCCCCAGGAGGGAGGGGCATTAGATGCCTTGAATCTGACTGCATAGACGGTCATTGACTCTGCCAGCAGGGTGGATCAGCCTCAGAAAGGAAGGCAGTGCTCATCCTGTGTGACTTCATACTCCAGCTCAAGAACTCTGAGCAGCCCGCCCTTCTTCCCCTGATCCTCTCCTCCTGCAGAGAAGAAAGTGAAAAGACTCACATTTATTGAGCAGGAATTGTGCCTGGTCCTGTGCATGCCTTATCTCATTTCATCCTTAGAGAAATCTAGACTGTAGGGACCATGTTAAAAATGAGGAAACCAGGGCTTGGCTTTCCTCAGAGGCACTGGGCAGCAGGTATGTGGCAGAGCCAGGATCCTGATGCCCCCCACACACACAAGCTGCTGTCCCCAAGTCTCTCTGATGCTAAATGAGGAACATACATAAGAAAGACCACCTGTCTCCCCACCCCTGGGTCCCTCACTGCCAACTGCAGCTTTTTTGATATGCTGAATTCCAATCCTTACCTTCTTGAATTCACTCTGCCTCCAGGAGGCCTTTCCCAGTAGCCAAGTTGACAGAGACCTCATTCCACAATTAAGATTTGTCAGTTACTCCCATGGGGCAGGCCTGGTGGCGCAGTGGTTAAATGCACACGTTGTGCTTTGGTGGCCCGGGGTTCCCTGGTTCAGATTCCGGGTGTGGACATGGCACTGCTTGGCAAGCCACACTGTGGCAGGCATCCCACACATAAAGTAGAGGAAGATGGACACAGTTGTTAGCTCAGGGCCAGTCTTCCTCAGCAAAAAGAGGAGGATTGGCGGCAGATGTTAGCTCAGGGCTAATCTTCCTCAGGAAAAAAAAAACAAAAACGATTTGTCAGTTGCTCCCAGTGTGATGCTGCGTGGGTCTTTAACCTCTAGACTGGACTTCAGTTTCCTATTGTAATAGGAGACAGTGATATTCCTACCTCTCTTTTCTGAGCTAGCCTTCTCTTCCCTCTGCTTTTCCCTCATTTACTCCTTTCTTTCCCTCCTTCTTTTAACGCATCTTTGTTGAATGCCTACAAAGGCCTGAATGTGAGGCTAGATTTTATTGTGCTGCAGACAGAACTAGGAACTGAATCCACAGCTTCTAGACCTGGAGAACTCCACACCTTTTTGATCTTAGACAAGTTACTCCCTATTATTGCTTCTTGTATTGAGGGGAAATTCACATAACGGAGCGCTATTATTTTTTACACCTCCTTTGCTTCTTATCTCATGCTGCTTACAATTATTGGGGGTATTTATGCATGCGGACACAGCCACCCCTGCATCCCCAGCATTTGGCGCAATGAATGACAGGTAGTAAGTACTAAATATATACTAATTACATGAATGAATGTGGTTTATCCTCTTAATGACAGTTTCAGTTCCTGGGCAGTCTGGGCCACGTCAGTATCAGAGCTGGAAGGGACCTCGACGAACTTCTGAGTCAGTCTGCTCACGTGGCTGAGCAGGGGCTCAAAGGTCACACACGCTGAGTTAGTGACAGAACTAGGTCTCCCTACGACCCTAGGATTCATGCCCTCCTTGTGCCGAGGAGGGTGCAATGGTTGTCACTACCTTCAACAATCCACCTATGCGGGTCTAGAAGATAGGACCTGGTTGAGGCCAACACAAATGTGTATGGTCCCTGGAGATTCCAGAGGGAGCCAGAAGCTCTCAGGGCCAGAGTTCTGCTCTTCCGTGATCTGACTCCCTGGGAAAGGCTCCCGAGGGCCTCGCTCTGGCTGCAGACCATAGGAAGCAGCTGGGAGGTGAGAGAGCAGCCGAGATGCCCCACTGAGCAGTTCAGCTCCTGACTGCTCAGGGGGGCTCCGGCTGTCTTTGATTCCTGAAGATGAATCGTTTGTGAAGCTGCTCCCACTAACCCCGGCGTTAATGAGGTCTTTGAACAAAGCAAAATTTATATCTGTAGTTGAGAACACAGAGGAAATTGCTCCCGGGGTGACAGCACAGAGCCCCTGATTAGCCATTTCCCAGTAACCAGCAGGCTGGACCCTGCAGGGTGGCTGCACAGAGGGGTATAGAGAAGGGACTTTGCTTTGGCAGGGGCTGGCATCCCAGGTTTGCTGGTTTCCAGCCTGTGGTGCCCTCCTCTGTAGAATGAGCTTTGTTCTCTCTCCCTTATAGGTTGGTTGCACAAATTACCATATGCAAAGCATGTGGCCCAGTGGCTTCCTCTGAGTAGGTGGCCTAAGGATGAGGGGAGGAACAGTGTGGAGGTGGGGGCAGGGCCAGCCCAGAGAAGAGGACGGTCCTAGGGAGAGACAGAGGAGTGTCTGCCCACCCGCCTGTGGGAATTCTGCTGAGGACGACGGGAGCTCAGAGTCCTCCCAGGACTTGGTACTCCTGCAGGTGTTACCCGAGCTCTCCTTGACACTCACCAGGTGCCAGGATGTCAGCCTGAGGAACGGGACAGCGGTTTGCCATTGAGGATGCTGACCATGAATAAGCATTTTCGAAGTATGAGGCTTCGTTCCGGGTAATTCCGTGTACTGTAGCAGAAGAGGAGTCAGAAGCCCCAGATCTTTCTACATCTACCCTGATTTACTGTCAGATTTTGGACCAGTCGCTTTTCCTCTGTGAACGGTAGTTCCTACATCTCCGAAATGCTGGGTTTGCAGGAGCTGGGTGGGTCACAGAGAAGAGGTCATGGTCGGTATGAATCCCAGCTGCTCCCCGTATTAGCATCTCACCCAAGGCAAGTCTCTGAGTCTCTGTCCACTCACCTCCAAAATGAAACCTCAGTGCCTTGGACCGTTCTGCCCCTCTCTGAGCTCCAGGCGTTTGCCTCTGTGAAATAATGGGTTGGACTAAATGGCATGGAGTCCTACAGGTGACCCCAGAAGCGTCTGGGTGGTTGACCCTTCTTGCTTGTTCTTTTTTCCTACTTCCCCTCCCTTTGCCCTAAATGGGAAGGAGCTCCAGTGTCCAGTGTCCAGTGTCGGGTGTCCAGGCAGACTGGCCGAATTGGAGGTGGAACATATGAAAAAGGAAAATACCAGGGCAGCGTGCTGTCCTCTCTGCGCCTGGACCCCCGCCATCTCTCTCCTTGCCCCCTATCTGGTCTTCTCCTTCTCCAGTCCTCCCCCAACCCCCACCACTGTAAGTTTCCTTCTGTGAAACTGGGAGATATTTCTACAACTAGAGCCTTTAATTCTGCTATTAGTGAATTCTGACAGTGAGGGTTTGAGAGATCTAGTTAAAGATAAAGATGTGCCATGTTCAGGACGGTGCTGGGAAGCCATGAGATATGCCTTGGGCAGCAGAGGAGTTGCTGAGGGCCCCAGGAAACCAGAGTTGGTGGGTTGGGGGTGGGGTTGGGGGTAGAGGTGGGGGTGGGGGTAAGGCTCTCAAATTTCAGGGCTGCCGAGGGGCAGCTGAGAGGGGCGGCAGGGAACAGCACACACACACTCACCAATACCCCAACACACGGGATTTTCTGGCCCCAGGAGGTGAGCTGGTCCTGTCCTTCTTGGAGGGGTGTCCACGGGGATGCCACATCCCGAGTAAAGCCTGTGATGGCTCCTCGTCAGCTCCAAGCCAAGCACCAACTCCAAGTAAGCCGTACGCAGCCCTTCATGACATGGTCCCCGCCTGCCCGCTCAGCCTCACCTCCTAGCTCCTGCACCCCTCATGCATCCCCCGCCCTTAAGCATCCTCACGGTCTGCAGGTCCCTGAACAGCCTGTCCCGTCTCTCAGGCCTCTGGGCCTTTGCTAGTGCTGAAACCTCAGCCTGGGATGCTGCACACCTTTGTCCCACGCAGTGGCTCACATCCCCCAGGCCCCAGGCACTCAGGCAGCGCCTCCTCTCTGTCCAGCTCATCCTAACACTCCCTGTGGAAATGACCACCGCTGCCTCAGAGCTCCCGATGCCTCAGGTTACGGTACCACCACCACCACTACCTCTATCGCTGTCACGACTAACCCTGCCACGCTCTCTGTGGGCGTTCTTCCACATGCTGTCTACGCTAGTTTCCTAAATTCTCACCACGACCTGATGAAATCAGTACCGATACCTTTTCCTACTTTACAGATGACAAAACTAAGAGACAGAGAGGTTAACTGACTTGCTTAAAGTCGCACAGCTAACTGGTAGGCCAGTCTGATTTCAGAGTCCCTGTTCCTGACCACTGTGTGTGCTGTGTCTCATGTATGTACTTTTGTTGTGGTATCATAATGGAATACATAAAATTCGTTGTTTACTTCTTTCTCCCTCCTTCCGTTCCTCTATATCGTTCTCCTCCCTTCCTCTCTCTCTCGTTCTCCCTTCCTTCCTTCCTCCTTTCATAGAATGGGCTTTTCAGGGGCAAGGACCTTATAATGTTTTAGCCCCTGATGATCCAGGGCCCGTACAATTCTGGCACATAGCCAGCATCACCCACTGTTGAACTGGGCTGTGCTGAATGACTTCACTATGATTTGGGCCACTTCTGGGCTCTACTATCTCATGAGAAGTTGATAGAGTTGGGGACTGTGGGGCCGCGTCCTGGAGATATGGGGACTCAGGTTTCATCTCTATCTTCATCCCCGTCCTTCAGTGAGACAACAGAAAAGGAGATACACTCGTGAGGATGCATCAGGAAACACAGAGCACCACCCTTCACCCCCCCTACTTACCATCGTCATCATCATCGTCACCATTATCATCATCGTCGTCGTCATCATCACCATCATCATTGTCATCTCAGTCCACTCAAGCCCATGAATGGATACACATGGAATTTCACTCCATGCATCTATGGTTACACTTGACTAATGCATCTAGAGGCTTCTCCACCAAATAATCGTCATCATAACTGTAAAGTTTCATTCATTTTGTAGAGTGATTTTATCAAATCCTCAAAACATCCATAATAGTATTAATCGTGAATTTACACGTAGCTCAGGTTGGCAAATTCACTTATCTAGAGGCGGAGTCAAGAATCACACCTGATCCTGTGGGACCCAAAGCCCACAGTTTCCCCACCATGAGGCGCTGCTTCAAATCACAGTCTGTCTGCCATTTCACTGCATGTGACATTTTCCTGAGAGGAACTCTAAAGCCCAGAGAGGGAAAATGACTGACCGCAGGTCACACAGCCAGTTGGGAGCAGACGAGGTCTCCAGTCCGGGGTTGGCTACCTCCCAGCTCTTTCCTTTCTGCAGCAAGGATCCAGTTATGCTCACTTACACGGGGGGATCTCACAGCACCCCATTCCTCTCTCCTCACGTCATGCCATCTGCCTTCCTCAGCAACCCAGCTCACCCAGTTGGTAATCTACTTGAGTCTGTCCTCTGGCCAGACTTTCTCTGCCTGCATCCCTCTCCAGGCCCTCCTCCATCTCTAAGAAAAGCACTGGTTGCCTAGCTAGTTGCCTGACACAGCTTCTGCCCAGTAGGAGCCTCAGTCAGGGATTCCTCCCACTTCTGCTCATGCCCCGCAACCAGAGGGAAGTGGAAGCTGCAGCCCTCTAGGCCCTGGAGGCAGCGCATGTCTTTCTGAAGGTTGGCAACCACAAGCTAACACACACCACGCTCAGGGAAGGAAGACCCCATAAGGAAAGCTCATCCGGGGCAGATGACAAATGGGAACTGGCCATTTGTGCGACAGAGGTCCCCAGGTCCCAACCCCAGCTGATCAGCCGTGCACAGGCATCATTAGGACAATCACAGGGGATGTCTGCCCAAGTGTCTGCAGGTTGGCACGTCTGGACAGCTTGTGCAGCAACTCTGCTCATTCTGCCGCTTCTGCTCCTGTAGAGAAACCACTTCCTCCACCCCCAAATCCCATACACTGATGGAGTCCTGGGGCCTGATTCTCAGACCCGTTGTTCTGACTTCCTCCCCAGAACAGAGGCACCAAATACGCACGTGCCCCAAGCATGCACATTAAGTACATATGCACACACATGCCGAGTATATATGCTCAACACAGTAGCACATGCACATGGATACACACATGCATGGATGCCCACGGAACACACACGCACACCAGCAAATGCCACACCGTGCACTTTGAGGGACTGTACACGTGACCCACACATGTACACACTCTGTCTCCACAACACATGTTCCTAAGACACAACACCCACAAAACAGACATGCATGTCCTAGTGCAGAAGTACACAGACTCACTCCTCTGCTTCCAAAACTCAGCTGGAGTTGGTGTTGGGCCATTAACCACCAGAGAAATGTGTCTTCTCCCCACACTGTTTCTAAAACAACAGACATGTACCGAGAGAACGGTCCACAAGCTGGAAGATGTTTTGCCCTAGAATCAACCTCTGTTGAGTTGGCTCCTTCCCAGTCAGGATGGCTGTCAAATCAGGGATCTTGGACGTTTAACGTTGACACGCAAATACCTCAAGGTCAATTCATGGAATGGAAGTGGGCGGTCTGCAAAGGCAGTTTGGAAAAGTGGGAACTGAGGTCTGGAGAACTTAAGATCTCAAGGTGGAGCATCTGCTACTTGAGAGACCCAGGACCAGAATTCAGGTCTCTCAGCTCCCTATCTGGTTGTCTTCCACACGTGCCCACTCGCTTATCGGATTCAGCAAGCACTTGGCGAACATCTTCTCTGGACAAAACTCAGTGCTCAAACTTCAGGATGCAAATGTGGGTGAGTTCTGCCCTCGGAGAGTTTGGACACGACTTCCTCCTTAGCCTGTCCTCTGATCCTTCCTGCTGTTGAATCCAGCTGGACACACAGCTCACCTCGGAAGGAACTCCAGAAGGCCACGGCTGTCATTTGTGGACCATCCCTGAGTCTCACAGGATCCTGGTGACCATCCTTAGGGATCATCCCTTAGGGATTGTCCAGGCCACCCTCCCACTTTGCAAATGAGGATAGAGATTCCTTAATCACAATTTCTTTGTGCGTCTCCTTGGCCCTTTTGTTTCCAAGCCAAACAGAAATGAAGAAATCCGTGGGTGCCTGGCATGTAATTGGTGCTCACTTGGCATCAGTTCTCTGCCCCTGGCCAAATGAGCCATGTCCTCTGAGGGTTCCCTCTCCATGGCTAGGACCCTCTCCTGCAAGGAAACCACACAGGGGTCCTCCACGCCCTCCCATCCTCACCCTGCTCCTCCGCAGGTTGCGTCCTCCTTGCAACGGTGTCTAACAAAGTCCCAGTCCTGCCCTGGCATGTAATCAACTCCTTGCTTGATTGTTGCCTGGTGACTAAGGTGTCAACTGCTTATGTGTGTGGCACAACTGTTTTAAGCTGAGGGTCACAGAACCTCCCTGAAATTGCACACAACTCATTTATGTAGGTGAGAAAGTACATTTCCGTGAGGATAAGCTCAGAGCTTTTATTAAATTACAAATCTGTGTATGATGGGGGAAAAGTTCAGGGCTGAACTTCTCTATCAGGGGTGGCAATAGGATGAGGGGCTGTCTGGCAGTGTTTGTGGTGGTCCCGTATGCTGGAGTAGAAAGAGGCCCACTGCATGGCTTCATGTAATGGCATCTTGCTCCTGGGCCCCCTCCAGGTTCGTGGAACCTCACCTCAGCCAGTGGTAGAGACGATTGGTGTTGTAGAGTGAACCCCCCTGGGTGTCCACTGAAGAGCTATGTGACTTGGGGAAATTGCGTGTCGTCTTTGGAGGAACAGTGTCCTTGTCTGGAGGCAGTGGGTGTAGGGAAAGGAACACGGCTTTGTGCTCAGACAGCCCCAAGTTCAAATGCTGACTCCCCATTCATTCTGGGCAACCCACTTAACTTTCTGTATTCAGTTCCTAGGCTGTAAAGTCAAATGGTTAAATGTATGCTAGACTTACGTGTGGATTGGGATAACACATGTTAAATCCAGCATGGTGCCTACCCATCGTTGGCGCTCAGACACCAGCTCCCTTCTTCCATCCCTTCCCCAAAGAGAGGGCCTGCATTGTGACCAACAGCCTCTGATCCCCCACAGGAAGGGGGCATAGGTTATCCTGAGGCCAGTGCAGAAGGAGAAGGTAGTGTATGGTCGTCCCCTCCTGACCCTGTAGATCTCTTCCTTCCCCACTCCAGCCTACACGTGACGGCAGTCCACAGATCAACGATGATGACACAAAGGAAATCTCCCATGCCACTGATTTCTGTGGCTTCATGCATCTAGCAGATTCAAGAAGGAGTGCGCTGCTTTGGCAAAGGGCCTCATGGCTCTCCTGGAAGGAAGATGAGTGCTCTGCTTTCCTTATTAAAGAGCAGCCACACTTGATGATGGATAGAAGCCAGGCTCAGCTCTCTGTTTGCACAGCCAGCTGGCTGTCTAGCATCCTTTCTCTGTCTGACACTCAGAAGAGAAGCTAGGGTGACTTGGTCCAAGTGATGCAGAGCAGGCCTGAGTCACTGAGTGCAGGCTGGGGACACAGGGAACGACGTGTCACATGCTTGGCCTGCATCCCAACGCAAGGGCGGCTGGTTGCTGGTCTGACCGCCCTCGTCTGACTCCTAGAGTTAGACACTCGAGCTTCAGGCCTGGAAACAGCAGGAGGACTTCTCATTTGGGTGGTTCTTCTCAATTTCCTACAATTACTCTGTGGGCTGAATCGATAGTTATTACCCCATTTGGGAGATAAGCAAGTTGAGGTTCCTAAAAGACTCACGGTATCCATTCAGAGCAGTGGTTCTCAACTGCGGGTGATCTTGCCCTCCCAGGGGACATATGGCAATTTCTAGAAATATTTTTGGTTGTCACAACTTGGGGTGCTACTGGCGTCTCATGGGCTGAGATGAGGGATGCTGCTAAATATCCTGCCAGGCAGAGGACAGCCCCCACGACCAAGAAGCGTCCAGTCCAAAACATCAGTAGTGCTGAGGTTGAGAACCCTGATTCAGAACTTTAAACTCATCCTCAGCCTGCATCTCCTGGAATAAGCAGGAGCAAGGATTAGTAAGAGAGGCTTTCCTGCTTTGTTGCTGTTTTTGCTTTTGGGAACTGGGCACTGAATTTGATGGGAGCGCTTCCCTCCCTTTCACCCTGGATGCCTCCCCCACCCTGCCTCTGCCAGGCAGTAAAGCTGACTTCTCCCAGCGTCATTGTCTCTGACACGTCAGCCCGTCCTCCTGGGGGGTGACAGGAAGGTGCAAGAGGGAGTTCTCCTCCTTCTCTGAGGGTCCTCCCCTTCGGGGACGTCTGCTCCTGGGAGAGCCTTCTGCTTGGGAACTGGGACCACAGTGCTTGCTTGTTGTTTCCCACGGGAGGTGGTTCCTCCTAATAGCTTCAATTTTTCAAACTGGAAAAGAACTTTGAAATCATTTTGTTCCCTGCATCCTTTTTTTTTTTTTTTTTTGAGGAAGATTTCCCTGAGCTAACGTTTGCTGCCAATTCTCCTCTTTTTGCTGAGGAAGACTGGCCCTGAGCTAACATCCATGCCCATCTTCCTCCACTTTAGATGTGGGATGCCTACCACAGCATGGCTTGACAAGTGGTGCCACGTCCGCACCCGGGATCCAAACCAGCGAACCCCGGGCCGCCAAAGCAGAACATGCGAACTTAACCTCTGCGCCACTGGGCCGGCCCAACCTGCACCCTTTGTGAGATCTCTGTATTTTAGAGATAAGGAAAGTGAGCCCCAAGGTCACTTGGTAGCAACAAACCTACAAATACATCTCAACTCCCGCCCCAGGGACCTTTCACGGCATCCTCTGGCCACGGTTCTCGGGACCCCTGGCACTGACAGTGCCTGGTGCAGTTTTCCCAACCCCACTCTCAGGTTAGAGGGCTAGAAAGGCCAGGTCCAAGTCATTGTGTTCAGACTGGATATCTGGGCTCAGATGATGGCACCGAGATGCCACATGCCCCAAATGCCAGGAAATAGTGGGATGGAATGACCGGAACAGGAAACTCCGACTCATCTGGCAAGGGGCGGGTCTGGATGCCTGGGGCTCAATGCAGAGCACCTGCGACTGGTGATGGCTTCTATTCTGTCATAAGAACCAGCAACAATTTTACCCGCAGAAAATATGACTCTGTTATGTGCGTGCTCTCCAATCGCAACTCAGAGCAACCCCCCGAAACAAAACGCCATCAAACTAAGCAGATCAACTGTTCTCAAGCTCTCCCTTACTATCTCTTTGCTATTGTCCGCTCCCTTTGTCATCACTGGTACTTGCCAGCAGACAAGAGGTAATTGCTGCCAGAGGCTTAAGGAAATTTATGCGAGAAGAACTACACATGGAGAGAAATGATGTCCATTAACTGTGTTTCTGCATGTTGGAGAAACGATAGCAAGTATGGGACACAGTGACAAGATACTTTGGTCCAAGTCACAGCATTTTAATCTTTATTTTACTTTATTTTTTTTTTTTTTGGTGGATGTACGGAAGTTCTCATGAACATCCAGTTTAATGGGATGAGACGGCCACCACACAGAGATGTTTGCCTGTGTACATTGCTTCCGTGCTCCCTGCCACTCCTCCCCAACCTCAGAGCTGATGCCAGAACCCCAGTGTGTCAGTCCCCGCTTATTTGGAGCACCTGAGGGGAACAATAAGGGAGGAATGCTAGGCATGAGGAGACCATAATGGCAATAAGGCAAGGGCTGCATCTTTCAGGATGGGTGTGTTGCAAGAAACAATATACTTTTAACATAGCAGAATTCAAAATGCCTGTGTCCTTATCTTCTGCCCTTGTAATTGCTCAGGACTCTAACAGCACCCTCTCATTTCTCTGTCTCCAGCCTGGCCTCACTCCAATCCACCCTGCAGCAGAAGTGGCCTTCCTAAAATGCAAGTTGGAGTAGCTCCCAACTGTGAATAAAGTCCTTCTTGGCTCCCTATTGCCTTTGAGATAGAATCCAAACTTTTGTTCATGGCATGAAAAGTTTTTCCTTGCCTGAGTCCGGCTTACTTCTCCAGACTCAGGGATGGCTGGTCCCTGTCTCCTGGTCTCTGAGGCTGTCTGGCAGAGTATGTGATGTTCTGTTTCTTCCCTTGGTTGACTCTGAATCAACCGTCCACACTCTCATACTGATCCTGGTTTGATCATCTACTGACAATGTGACCTTGAACAAGGTACATCGCCTCTCTGATTCCTTGATTCCCTCAGCTGCAAAATGGGAATGGTAATGATCTGTGCCTCCTAGGGACTTCCTGGGGACCTGTTGAGACCATGCAGTACTGCCCAACTCCCAGGCGGTGTCCACTAAGGTGGACAGGGGTCCCCCGCAGGTGCTCCTCCACTGCTTCCAGATCCTGGTTCTTCCCATGGAGCTGCCAGTGGGTGGGGACCCAGCACAGGATCTGGCCCAGAGTCAGCCCTGGGTACACATTTGTGAATGAGAGCGCTAACAAATGAGCGCATTTATTCACTGGTGCGGAAGAGTGAGGGATCCAGGTTCTACCTCTGACTTTAACACAAATAAGTTGTGAAAATTAGGTCAATTTTCAGAACCACGACTGCAGAAGTAGCTGAGGAGTCAACCAGTGAGCTGGGCTTGCCTCTCGGAGATGTGTGACTTCGGCAAATGAGTTTGCCTCCCGCAGCCTCAGTTTCCTTGGCTGCAGAATCGGAACAATGTCTACCTGTCATGAGGAAGAAATGGATAACGTGCATAGAATGTGCTTCACAAGTGTTATTTTTCTCCCTCCCCCTTCCTGTGAGTTCCTGTTTTGCTTGGCGGAGCCCCTGAGCTGAGCGCTGTGTGGATAACGCGGGGGGCCCTGGGCTAGACCCGTCCCCCTTTTGAGGGTCTCCATGCTCCCTGACCTGCACCCCAAGCTGCTGCCCGGAATGCCTTGGGGAGTGGGGAATTGGGAATTACCGTGTTCCTGAGATGCTGACGGTGTGATTTCTGCTCTTTTAGGAAAGTTTGAGGCAAGTTGGCTCTGCAGAATGTTGTATAAATATCCAGATGAAAAGATAGAGAGAGATCCTGGGGGCCTCCGAGCTGCTGCGAGGTGGGGAGGGGATGGTCCCCCAGCACCCAGCCCCTGTTGTTTCAGATTATCAGACCCCTCAATCACCTGGGAACAGGAGATGATGTTACCACATCTCCCAGCAGTGGTTTCCTGAGGCATTGCAGCAGAACAGGGCCATGACCTGTGGGGCTGAGAGCATAGGAGGACAAATCGGGGAGACCCTCACCCCGCCGGGTAACCCCACTTGCTTGCCTCTTAGCTGGCACTTCTGTTATTGTCGAGGATGGAAGTAAATCCTGCTGCTTCCCGGGGCTGGCTTTGCTTCCAGCAATAACTGGTTCCTGTCCTGTTCAGAAAGGGCCTCATGCCCAGTGAGCCCATCTGACCCCAGTCTAATGGATTTTCTGGCCAAGGCAGCAGCGACTTGTGCTTTCCTGGAGTGGCTGCCCCTCTGGCCAGGTTGACCACCCTCTTCTGGGCAGGCAGAGCGGGTACCCCAGGGAGCTCAGGCTCTGAGCCCACAGGCCGTGAGGCCCAGGCAAGCCTCTTGACCTCCCAGAGTTCAGTTTCGCTTCCGTGAAGTGGGGACGATATGCACAGCTCCTAGGGCCCCGGAGTGAGCCTTCTCTGTGGTCCCCATATATGTGCATTTGCATCTCCTTCTGCCTGGAATGCATCCCGCAGTTTCCACTCCCAGATTCCCCTTTGCCCAACGAATGTGTCCTCCTCTTCCTTCCTTCTCGAAGGCTTCCCGGAGTCGCCTCCACTGGTCTCCCACCCCTGCAGCTTCCCTCTCTACTGACACAGGTCCCAGGGCTTGTCCTTTATCTGCCTCACCCTCCCCACTCCTCGAGAGCGGGGGCAACTTCACTCTCCTCTCTGCCCCCGGTGCACATAGGACTCTGGAGGAATGCTGGTGGGTGAATTAACGGGGAGAGCAGGTCATGTCCAGTTTACCACGGCAACCCGAGGGCAGTAGTACCCTAGATGTTGTCGAGAGCAGAGAGGAAGGGCGAATGTACCCAGCGAGCAAGACCAGCCTCAGTTCTGAGGTTTAGGTGTGCTCAGCTGTGGGCAGGAAGAGAGGCTGGAGACCAGGAGCGGAGGATTCCGGGAAGAGGTCAAAAATGGAGGGTCAGGCACAATGATGGGGAAGTGTTGATGATGGGGGCTTTTCACAAGGCCCATGGACCCAGGACTTACTCTTACTAGATGAAAACCTCATTGCAGAGAGCTGGATGCAGAGCAGGGCCAGATGGATAGGGCAGGGTTACTTCCCCACTTGATAGATGAGAACACTGAGGTTCAAGGAGAGAGGTGGGTTTTTCCCAGAAGCCATGGCAGTGCTAGAGCCTGAAGCTGATAGGAACTTCCTGCTTTGAGGCTCCCCACCAGGTGCCTCCTGGAGGTCGCTGTTTGGAGGAGGATGCGAAGAGGTCATCGGAGCCCATGCCAAATCCCCTAGGTGCCTGGGTTTAGATGTGCCGGGCTGGGACTGGATACTCTTCCTTGCAGCCCCTGGGAGGCTCAAGTGGGAAAAACCAGACCTCGCTGAGTGGGGAGCATTTATGAGCAGAGGGAGCTGAAAGGAAATTGTCTAGGGTGGGACGAGATGACAGGGGTAGGTTTGAAAAATTGTTCTTTCCTAGTCGTCTGGGCTCTGCCTTGAAGGATCAGGTCCCTAGAAAGAAACTGGATCCTAAAAGTTACCACCAGGAATCCCAGCTGCTCACAGGTGCAGGCGGTGAAAGAAATAGCGTTGTTGTATGTGAGTGGGTTCACATGCGTGTTTAACAGCAAACATCCTCCTTTGAAAGGAGTCAGACTGGAAATGTCAGTTAAGCCGACTGAAAAATATTCATTACAGTGGGGTGGCATCATACACGTCTTTAATTTACCTGCTGAATTTAGAGCTAACTCATTCAACTGTCACCCGTCTCGCTCTCTGTACGTGAGATTCAACAGAACAAGGCCAACATCCAAGGGCTTGACTGTCAGACCATTAGTGAGGCCACTGCACCAGGGCACGCACCCTTGGGACGGGGAAACAGCTCATTGAGGCAACAGCAGGACTGGGCAGGTGAAACAAGTGGACGTTGGCCATTGGTGGAGACCTGGGCGGGCATTCCAGGCAAGCTCGGGTGCTGGCCCCTTGTCCACTGTTTACTGTCAGCATTGTTGAGTTCCCTCCCACGGATCCCATCTGGGAGGAGCTGCCTCTCAGAACGCGCACCTTGTCTGGCACAGGAGAAGCATCCCAAAGCCAGAGCTTGTCTGAAAACCTGTGCTCCCTGGGCCCAGAGGTGCAAGCATTTCATATTCTTTCAACTTTCCACTTAGGTCATTTTGTTTGTGTCCAGTGTTCCTGTTTGGCACCTCTGGCTTTTGGAACCTTAGACAGATATTTTTTCTGTCACTTCGAAAAAAATAGACTGGTCTTTGTATGAATTGTCTAGAATCCGTCCAATTCACAAGTCATGAAAGAAGAAAAAGTCTATTTTAGCTAAAACTGATAGGAGCTTTGGCAAGGTTGGAGGCAGTGGGGGCTCTGAAATAACATGGTCTCATCCTTACAACCTTTTATTCAGATATTTATAAACCCTTCATCAGAGTTTTCAATTCCTTGTCACAACATTTGATAAGATATTCACTTACTTATATTTTATATACTAGACATATGAGGTCATTATAATCATATGTATAAATCTCACAAGAAAAATGAGGACAGAGAGGAAGAATTCTAAAATGTCTGAGTAGCAGACATTTAAAATATGATCATTCCATTGTCCCAGTAGGTGTGAAGCTATATTATTCCCATTTCTCAGCTCAGAAAACTGAGACTTAGCGAGTTTAAATGAGCAGTCGAAGGTCATATGACTATTAAGTGGCAGAGCCACCATCTGCCTCCTAAATGTGTGTTCTTCCCATTGCACCACGTTAGCTCCTTCATTCAGGGCTCCCCTTTTTCCAACCCACTGTGTATCTGAAAGTTCAATGCTGCATTGATATGTGCATCCTTCACTCAGCAACATAAAAGCATTCTGGAGATGCCAGTTGTTAAGCAAAATGGCGGAGAGTGAATCTCTTTTCCCTTTGGCACGAATGATAAATTTGGAGATAAGTTTCTATGAAAGGGAAAAAGATCTCACTATAGGCTAGGATGAAAGCTGAATATCAATTAATATAACTGGATAGCAATCAAATGATAGAATTAGCTATCAATAGTATGGCACTTACTTGACCTTTGCAGAACTTTACTAAATTTTGGAGAATTTCATAACTCTGGAATTTTTTCTAAAACCCCTGGTATTCTAAGACTCAACACTTTATCTCCTGAACTTAGCTTCCTCCATGATCTGTTCGTATTTTTAAAGTGGTTAAAGGTTTGGGCTTTGGAGCCAAGGTGTAAAGATCTGAACATGGCTTCATTGCGTGCTGGCTGCGCGACTTTAGCCAAGTTACTTAACATTGGTGTGCCTCAATTTCCTTCTCTATAAAATGGGGATACTAAATATGGGAATTCTGGGATTTCTCAAAAAAATAATTAGTGTCAACCAATGATGAAAATATTTAACACATAGTAAGTACACAATAAATTTTGGTAGCTGTTATAATCTATTTTACAATCCTTAATAGAGTTAAAAATAGGATAACACTTTATAATTGACAACTGGATAATTCCTTTGGTTGGGTGAGGGAATCCATTTCTTCCTTTACTAGCATGCAGAAATGAGGGTCATGATCATCTCTGTGAAGGTTTAGGGCGGGTTACTCTCCATTCCCAGTTGGCCGTCATCTCTGCATACATACGCCCATCTGCCATCTCCGTCACGCAGAAACACCTTTGCCTCGCTGGCAACGCTGGGACAGAGAATCTGGGAGTCATGGTTCTTGTTTTCTGGGGTCCCTCTAACAGCACGTCTCCTGTTAACACCCATAATTGGGCTCATCCCAGTCTGCCCTCACTGCTGCAGTCTGTGTGGTCTTCCCCATGTGTCAGGGAGCTTATGACTACATCCCAGCCAGTCTGGGAGAATTGCAGATTCACAAGGAAGCCTTAAATTTGGCTTTGCCTGGTAATATTGAAGTCCAAGTGCTGCAGGAATCCTACAAGATTTTTTAATTCAAATTTTATTTGCATATATATTTAATTAGTAAAATTCGTTTAGAACAACATGCAACTTAAATATGCCAGATAGCAAATTTCAACCACAAATACGTTAACTCGTATTACCAGATCACTTTCCTGCCGTTCGCCGAACACTTCTCCCGATAGAGTTATACATCCATATCAGAGCTTATTGAAAATGAGTCATTGGTTGTGAAAATTGCACCTTTGCACTGATTTTTTTTTTTTTTTTAAGATAAGTTCATGCCTGAGCAGCTACATCTGTGGGATTATGGTTCCACAGCACAGCATCACAGTCTCATATTCAATTAAGAGCCAGGCAAAGGAAAGGAGCCTGACTCCCACCGTGGTCCCATGGCTGGCTGTGCAATTATAGCCAAACGTATAACTGATCAGAGCCATGCTAATGTCACCCATCAAAAAGCGTTGGCACTTACTGTAAGCTTTGCCTCTTCTTGTCTGACTTTTGGATGTCTGATAAGAGGCACAACTCAGTTAGAAACTGTAAGCAATTCAACTTCCAAGCACAATTTGTCAACTAGTTCCTTTTCAAGCTCCTGCGTCAATTTAATTGAAGAATTATCACGAGATTGCTAGATGAGCTCTTGGAGACGGCTATCATTTGTAGCTACTTCTCTGTGTGAAACAGGGTTTTCTCAGTAGTCTACAAGCCAAAAAAAATAGAGGAATAAATTACGTTCTCAGTCTTCTAGTAGGCTTGATTTCAAAGATTTTATTCTATTTATCAAAACAATCTCATAGTTCTCAGGGGTTTGTTTTATTATAAAAATAAATGCTTTACATTGGGACTTATGATGCAAATATATACTAGTAAAATGCCACATTAATCTATTTTATATATTGGGGTCCCACTTGAGGGTTCGTTCAAGAAAGGGATTTTTTTTAAGTTTTGAAAGTCAGTTCTAAGACCTACCTTCAAACAGTGATGCAGTCTCTTTCTTAGCCTTCCCTTATTCATTGTACCAATATTCAATGGCGACCTGCCATGTGCCAGGCACTATTCTAGGTTCTTGGGTCACAGCAGCGAACAAGACAGATAAGGTCCTTGTCTCCCTGAGGTTTACGTTCTACTGAAAGACAGATAGTCAACAAGTCAACAGATAAACAAATGAGACCATTTGTTTGAGTACAAATGAAGTGGTGAGCACAATGAAGAAGCAGAGTGAGAGAGAGCCATTGCATCTGTGAGTATGTGGGCAGAGGAGCAAGGCCCTTTTGTTTTTCTCTGTTGAACACCTTTTGGATTCCTTGCTTCCAAGGCAGCCAGATCCGTAGTTGGACAGCTCAGCTCTAACTGCTTCCAACATCTTCCTTTCATCAAACTGAAATCTGACTCCCTGGGATTCCACTCGTCTCTTCTGGTTCTCCCCTCTGCCTCTCTGAGCAGGTCTAATTTATCTTTCTCAAGACAGCCCATCACGTGTCAGTGCATGCTGCACAGATGGTGTTCTCATGGGCCGTGTCTCCCAGTCTGAACAGCCCCAGTACTTCCCTTTCTCTCTTCCCAGTGTCTCTCCATACCCGGCCAGTGCTTGGGTTCATCAACATAACCTAAAAGTGTAATGTCCAGGCCTAAAGTCACTCTACAGATGATCGGGGTAGAACAAGACCATCACCTGCTCCTTCTTCATCCTCCTCTTCTCCACTCCCAAGTTTAAATCACTTTTTTTTTTTTTGAGTAAGATTAGCCCTGAGCTAACTACTGCCAATCCTCCTCTTTTTGCTGAGGAAGACTGGCCCTGAGCTACCATCCATGCCCATCTTCCTCCAGTTTATATGTGTGACGCCTGCCACAGCATGGCTTGCAAAGCAATGCCATGTCCACACCGGGATCCGAACTCCAGGTCGCAGAGAAGCGGAATGTGCGCACTTAACCTCTGCGCCACCAGGCTGGCTCCTGCATCACCTTTTTCTCTGGTTCCATAATACCGTGGCTTCCTCTCCGGCTTACAGTCAACTGACTTTCCCCAGGATTGTCTCAGGTGCGATGCTGACACATCTCTCTATCTCCTGGACCTCTGTGGTGTTGTGTTTAAACCTCAGTGCAGGACATTGCGAGACTGTCTCAATTTCCTGTGATGATGACCAAAACATCAGTAATGACCGCTCAGAAAGACTGATGGCTTTTCTTCCCTCCGGGGCTTCTGCCAGTAGAGGTGGCCCTTGGAGCATGTCGATCTTCCTCATACTGCCTGCACCCTCCCTGGGGGACAGCGTGTTCCCAATGCCTGCCTTTCACTGTACGAAGTGACATTTTCTTTGATGGGTTACCAAATGGGCCCTTTTAGTGTCACACAGGGCCCAGTGGTTCAGCTGTCCTGGATCTGGGACGTGCACTCGCTGTAATTCTGCAGTCTCCGTGCACTGTGTCCCTAACTGCCTCTCCTCAGGTGGCTGGCAGCCTCCAGTGCTTTAGGCTCACAGGCTGGCTTTCAGACTTTAATTGAAAAAAATATTAAAAGGTACCTTTGAGTGGTCCCGGCCTCCCACTAGTCTTTTCACTCCCTCACAGCGTCTCCCCAAAACAACCAGAAGTTCTGATTGCAGGGACCCTGTCCACACCTTCTCCGACGTGCCAGAGAATTTTATCTCTGTTTTATTTGACTTTATATTTCTAGTTCTCTTCTACCCCTTGCCCGTGAAAAGGACCATGTCTTACCTGTTAACTTTTTCTCTTCGGGTATCGGCCCTATCCAAATGGCTTCTGGGTCCCTGAGAATTAAGAGATCCTCCACTTGCTATAAAGCCTGGCTCATGCTCTCTGGAGCCTTCATGATTGTAAAGCTGTCTGTCAGAATGGCCACCCCTTCTTCATGACAGACTAGGATGCTCCAGTCATGTTAACATGCTCTCAGAGGAAAACATTCTATTCTTTCAACCAGATAATCTTGGCTCTGTGTGCGTTATAAATATTTGTGTGTCCAGGTACCTGAATCAATAATCTGCCTAGATTTGAATTTGTATTCTGAGTCTTTGTTTAAAGCATCCATCTATTTCTCACGATATAGGAGCATGGATTTCTGGCCTGTAGGATTGAGCAAAATCTCACCTAGAAGCCAGAGTTCTAACAGATCTCCACTTCTCAATTTCCCACCTGTCTGTCTTGGGAGTCACCTGTAGATGTGATAAATATGACCATGTCATGGCCACTTTTAAAAATCTTTTATTAATGGCTTAAACATTTCAGGATAGTGGGGCTGACCTGGGGGCGTAGTGGTTAAGTTCATGTGCTTTAGCGGCCCTGTGTTCGTGGGTTCAGACCCTGGGTGTGGACCTATACACAGCTCATCAAGCCATGCTGTGGTGGCATCCAACATACAAAAAATAGAGGAAGATTGGTACAGATGTTAGCTCAGGGACAGTCTTCCTCAAGTAAAAAGAGGAAGATTGGCAACAGATGTTAGCTCAGGGCCAATCTTCCTCACACACACACACACAAAAAATTACCAGGATGAACTCCAAACATCTTAACTTAGCGCTAAAGTTCTGCTATGGACTGAATATTTCTGCCCCCAGCCCTCCCCGCCCCCCAACCTCATATGTTCAAGCCCTAACCCCCAGTGTGATAGCGTTAGAAGGTGAGGCCTTCGGGAGGTAATTAGGTTTAGGTGAGGTCATGAGGATGGAGCCCCATGATGGGATTCGTGCCCTTATAAGAAAAGAAAGAGACACTAGAGCTTCTTTTCTCTGCCATATGAGGACACAGGAAGAAGGCAGCTGTCTGCAAGCCAGAAGGAGCTCTCACCAGGAGCCAAATCAGTGGGCACCTTGATCTTGGACTTCTCAACCTCCAGAACTATGAGAAATAATTCTCTGTTGTTGAAGCCCCCCAGTCTACGGTGTTTTATTATAGCAGGCTGGGCTGACTCAGACGAGATCCGTGTAGAGCTGGTCTGGCTACTTCTTCTCTGCCCGTAATCCTTGTTCTGGCTGTGCAGAGTTATTCGAGAGCATGCAAGGCTCTTATACTTCTTCAGGCCTTGGCATGAGGCATTCCCTCCGCCTGAAACGCCATTGCTTTTTCCTTCATTTTGCTAAAGCCCCAGGTGAAATCCATTTCAAACAGCACCTCCTCCAGAAGGCTCTCCATGACTCTCTGAGGAGGGGCACTGCCCGGCGGCTGTGGCAGCTGAGTGAGGCAACGAGGCTGGCCCTGGAGTGCCCAAAGGAACAGGAGACTGGAACCAACGGCTGCTGCTGCTGTGTGGGACCCGTCACTAGCTGGGGTGACAATGACGGGAATGGCAAGCAAGCCAGGAAGAAGACAGCCCCTTATCCCTCACAGCCTCTTACCCTCCTTGCTAGTCTTCCCCTGGGGTCACCGATTGGCAGAACCTAAGGGTCAGCCAGCTAGAATAACTAACCGGCCCGCTTTACCCAGAACTAAGGAGTTTCTTGAGATGTGGGGCTTTAAGTGCTGAAATGGGGATGGTTGTGGGCAAACTGGGACATTTGATCCCCTGTAGAGCCAGAAAGCAAAGGAGAAATGCGGTTTGCAGAGTCCCAGCCCCAGAATATCAGAGCAGAGTGTAGAAGGGTGGATTTGGGGGCTGGGAGACAATAAGGAAATGACTGCCACAGTGGGGGATCAATTAGCATTGCTTGAGTTAATCCCCGCATTGTCTGGAGGGTTTGGAGAATGCCACGAACTGTGGGACTCTGGGTATTGGGAAGGTAGGTGATGGTCGCTTTATAATCTAAGGCTTTAAGCTGGCCTTGCTTCAATGTTTCTGGGTGCCCAGCTATTCCACGACAGTCTCTTAAGCATCTCTTTCTGTTGGTAGCTCTGTTCAGACCCATTGTCTTGCTTACCTTCTGGAGCATTTCCTAGGTTCTTCTGAAGTCAGACACTCTATGTCGCTCCTGGGAGACTGAAGAATGGCCAGCCCCTGACTCCCAGAGGCACCTTTTAGAGCCAGTAATGCAGCTTGTAGTTAGTTATGTGGGCTCTTTACAAGAATAGCCATTCAAGGAATTAGTAGAGAGCCAAATGAGCGCTGCTCTTTCAAGTGTGGGCCATGGACCAGCGGCACTGGTGTGACGTGGGAGCGTATTAGAGATGCAGACTCTCGGGCCCCTCCTCAGACCTCAGGGATCAGATTGCAAAGATCCCCCAGTGGCTTGTATGGACATTCAAATCCGAGAAGCATCTGTTGAGGGTGGGGATTTTCAACCCTGGCTGCCCTTTGGAAATCTTGGGAGCTTAGAGACATTCTGATGCTGGGATGAGCACCTCAGAGATCATCATTTGGTTGGGGTAGGGCAGACGGGTATTTTGAAAGCACGCAAGGTGATTTTAATGGGCACCCAGGATGGCAGACCCCTGATTGAGAGCCCAAATGAGATCGAAAAGCACTGCGCCGTTAGCTATCCAGTTAGCTCACTTGTGCTGTGTACAGAGGCACTCAGGGAAATAACCGAGGCGCCATATCCCAGTTCTACGGTGATGTTATATTTCTGAGGCTACAACTGAGGTCTCCTGTATCCTCATTCAAGACCTGTCATATAGCTACCACTGAATTTCTATTGACATTCATAGTTATTTATGGGAAGATACATTAAGGATGTGTCATCAGATATTTGATCAAGTCTTCGGGAGTTTATGGAATAACTAGGAGCACTATCTAGGGGTGAAGAACGTGATGTGGATGAACCATGAGTGCAGAGGCTCAGCTGGACTGATACTCTTGAACACAAGGGGATCTTGAGTGATTGCCTAAGTCTTTTTGTCTCTTTAAGAGCCTAGCAGATGGGGGTTGCCCCTTCTACTTTCTGTCATTTCAATCCAAGCCTGTTTAATTCAATGATCGTTAGTTAAGCTTCTATGTGCAAATCCCTCTGAGGGAACAGAGATGGAAACACAGGACTGCTACCTCAAATTCTTTACTAGAGTCGAGTAGTGGTAGAAGCAAAGGACATCTATATCCTAGGTCCCGTTAGAGAATAACAGATAAATCAAGATGGGGCTTAAAGACAAGTAGGCCGCATCCAAGTGCGAGCAGATGGGTTACCAGATGTTTTTGGTGGAGGCTTGAGAATGATCTTGAAGAGGTAGGGTTTCCATGCAAACAGATGGTGAGAGGAGTAGTTCAAAAAGAGGGAACAGCAGAAACAAAGATCTGGATGTCGAAGTGCTCGGGAGAGGTGATGTTGGGGAAAAATCGAAGATGAGACTAGATGGGTAGATTGGAGGCTGTATTGTGGAGGGGAGGGTATGCCAGGGCCAGAAGTTAGAATGTGGTTAGTTAAAGAGGGTGAGTCACCAAAGAGTTCTGAATTGACTTGAGCCCTGTGGAGGGTGAATTAAGGTACAGTGGGGCAGAGCAGAGGCAGGCAATAGACTACTGGGCCAACAGTCCACGTGACAGCAAGGTGCTCCTGAAGTAGAGTCACGTCACGGGGAAAAGAGGCAGGGCATCACATGAAACGCTTTGGATCTAGACCTTAATTGGCACATTTAAGAGAACATTTATGGGGTAAGTAGACATTGTGTTTACACTGGTTAATTGAAAGTACATTTCCCTGGAGCTAACTTACAATGAACACTATTAAATCACAATTAAGTTCTATCTGGATATCTATGCCATTATGGATGTTGTGGGTGTGGGGACTGTCTCAATGTATTGCTGGGCAGCCGTTGTTTTCAAATTTCCCATTATTTGCAAAACTAACTGCAAACAAATATACATACACACACACCATCTCTTCTTTATCCATTCATCAGTTGATGGGCACTTAGGTTGCTTCCACGTCTTGGCTATTGTAAATAATGCTGCAATGAACATAGGGGTGCATGGGAGTTTTGGAATTGCTGATTTCAAGTTCTTTGGATAGATACCCAATAGTGGGACGGCTGGGTCATATGGTATTTCTACTTTTAATTTTTTGAGAAATCTCCATACTGCTTTGGATATTGCAGGCATGGTGGCTGCACCAGTTTGCATTCCCACCAGCAGTTTATGAGGGTTCCTTTTTCTCCACAACCTTTCCAACATTTGTTACTTTTTGTTTTGGTTATTTTTGCCATTCTGATGGGCATAAGGTGATATTTTACTGTAGTTTTGATTTGCATTTCCCTGATGATCAGTGATGATGAGCATCTGTTCATGTGCCTATTCGCCATCCGTATATCTTCTTTGGAGAAATGTCTGTTCATGACCCCTGCCCATTTTTTGATCCAGTTGTTTTATTTTTTGCTGTTGAGTTGTGTGAGTTCTTTATATATTATGGAGATTAACCCATTGTCGGATATATGACTTCCAAATATTTTTCCCAGTTAGTGGGTTGTTTTTTTTTGTTTCAATCCTGTTTTCATTTGCCTTGAAGAAGCTCTTTAGTCTACTTACCCATTTGTTTATTCTTTCTATTGTTTCCCTTGTCTGAGAAGACATGGTGTCTGAAAAGATCCTTTTAAGACTGATGTCAAAGAGTGTATTGCCTATATTTTCTTCTAGAAGCCTTATGGTTTCAGGTCTTACCTTTAGGTCATTGATCCATTTTGAGTTTATTTTTGTGAATGGTGAAAAACAATGGTCAATTTTCAATCTTTTGCATGTGGCTGTCCAGTTTTCCCAGCACCATTTGTTGAAGAGACTTTCTTTTCTCCGTTGTAGGCCCTCAGCTCCTTTGTTGAAGATAAGCTGTCCATAGATGTGTGGTTTTATTTCTGGGCTTTCAATTCTGTTCATTGATCTGTGCACCTGTTTTTGTACCAGTACCATGCTGTTTTCATTACTGTAGCTTTGTAGTATGTTTTCAAATCAGGGATTGTGATGTCTCCAGCTTTGTTCTTTTTTTCTCAGGATTGCTTTAGCAAATCGGGGTCCTTTGTTGCCCCATATGAATTTTAGGATTCTTTTTTCAATTTCTGTAAAGAATGTCATTAGGATTCTGATTGGGATTGCATTGACTCTGTAGATTGCTTTGGGTAGTATGGACATTTTAACTATGTTTATTCTTCCAATCCATGTGCATGGAATGTCTTTCCATCTCTTTATGTTGTTGTCAGTTTCTTTCAGGAAAGTCTTGTAGTTTTTGTTGTGTAGGTCTTTCACTTCCTTAGTTAAATTCACCCCACTGTATTTTTCTTTTTGTTGTGATTGTGAATGGGATTGTGTTCTTGAGTTCTTTCTCTGTTAGTTCATTATTAGAGTATAAAAATGCTACCGATTTATGTAAGTTGATTTTGTACCCTGAAACTTTGCTGTAGTTGTTGATTATTTCTAATAGTTTTCCAATGGATTCTTAGGGGGTTTCTATATATAAGATCATGTCATCTGCAACAGCAAGAGTTTCACTTCTTCCCTCCCTATTTGGATTCCTTTCTCTTGCCTAATTGCTCTGGCTGAAACCTCCAGTACTGTGTTGAATAAGAGTGGTGATAGAGGGCATCCTTGTCTTGTTCCTGTTTTCAGGGGGATGGCACTCAGTTTTTACCCATTGAGTATGATGTTGGCTGTGGGTTTGTCATATATGGCCTTTATTATGTTAAGGTAGTTTCCTTCTATCCCCATTTTGTTAAGAGTTTTTATCATAAATGGCTGTTGGATCTTGTCAAATGCCTTCTCTGCATCTATTGAGATGATCATGTGGTTTTTGTTCCTCAATTTGTTGATGTGGTGTATCACATTGATTGATTTGCAGATATTGAACCATCCCTGTGCCCCTGGTGTAAATCCCACTTGATCGTGATGTATGATCCTTTTGATGTTTTGCTAAATTTGGGTTGCCAAAATTTTGTTGAGAATTTTTGCATCTATGTTCATCAGCGATATTGGCCTGTAGTTCTCCTTTTTCATGCTGTCCTTGTCAGGTTTTGGTATCAGTGAGATGTTGGCCTTGTAGAATGTGTTAGGAAGTGTTCCATCCTCCCTGATTTTTTGGAATAGCTTGAAAAGGATAGGTATTAAATCCTCTCTGAAAGTTTGGTAGAATTCCCCAGGAAAACCATCTGGTCCTGGGGTTTTGTTCTTTGGGATGTTTTTGATTGCTGTTTCAATCTCTTTCCTTGTGATTGGTCTGTTCAGATTGTCTGTTTCTTCTTGACTAAGCTTTGGGAGGTTGTAAGAGTCTAAGAATTTATCCATTTGCTCTAGGTTATCCATTTTGTTGGCATATAGCTTTTCATAGTAGTCTCTTATAATCCGTTGTATTTCTGTGGAGTGTGTTGTTATTTCTCCTCTTTCATTTCTGATTTTCTTTATCTGAGCTTTCTCTCTTTTTTTCTTTCTAAGTCTGGTGAGGGGTGTGTCAATTTTATTTGTCTTCTCAAAGAACCAGCTCTTTGTTTCATTGATCCCTTATACTGCCTTTTTTGTTTCAATAGCATTTATTTCTGTTCTGATTTTTATTATTTCCCTCCTTCTTCTGACTTTGGGCTTTGTTTGTTCTTCTTTTTCTAATTCAGTTAGGTGTACTTTGAGATTGCTTATTTGGGATTTTTCTTGTTTGTTAAGGTGAGCCTGCATTGCGATGAATCTCCCTCTTAATACGGCTTTTGCTCCATCCCGTATGAGTTGGTATGGCATGTTATCATTTTCATTTGTCTCCAGATATTTTTTGATTTCTCCTTTAATTTCTTCAATGATCTATTGCTTGTTCAATAGCATATTGTTTAGTCTGCACATCTTTGTCCCTTTCTCAGCTTTTTTCTTGTAATTAATTTCTAGCTTTATAGAATTCTGATCAGAGAAGATGCTTGTTATTATTTCAATTTTTTTAAATTTATAGAGGCTTGCCTTGTTTCCCAACATATGGTCTATCCTTGAGAGTGTTCCAGGTCACTTGAGAAGAATGTATAGTCTGCTGTTTGGGGTTGGAGTGTTCTATATATGTCTATTAAGTCCAGCTGTTTTAGCTTTTCATTTAATTCCACTGTTTCCTTGTTGATTTTCTGCCTGGATGATCTGTCCAATGATGTGAGTGGGGTGCTGAGGTCCCCTACTATTATTGTGTTATTTTTGATATCTTCTTTTAGTTTTGTTAATAGTTGCTTTATGAACTTTGGTGCTCCTGTGTTCGGTGCATAGATATTTATAAGCGTTATTTCTTCTTGATGTAGTGTCCCTTTGATCATTATATATTGCCCCTCTGTCTCTCTTTACCTGCCTTATCTTGAAGCCTACTTTGTCTGATGTAAGTATTGTGACACCTGCTTTCTTTTGTTTGCCATTAACTTGGAGTATTGTCTTCCACCCCTTCACTCTGAGCCTGTATTTGTCATTGGAGCTGAGGCATGTTTCCTGGAGGCAACAGATGGTTGGATCTTGTTCTTTAATCCATCTTGCCATTCTGTGTCTTTTTATTGGAGAGTTCAATCTGTTTACATTGAGGGTGATTATTGATGTGTGAGGGCTTAATGCTGTCATTCTGTCACTTGTTTTCCAGTTTTCCTGCATTTCTTTTGTTTCTCGTCCTGTGTGTTTTGGTATACCCATCGATTTCTGCAGTTTCTTATGCAGTGTTTCTTAGTTTTTTACTTATTTATTTTTTGTGTCTCTGTTCTGCTTTTTAGTTTAGTGGCTACCCTGAAGTTTGTGTTCAGAGTCTTGTGCATAATATAGTCCATTTTCTGATGGCCTCTTATTTCCTTAGTCTAAACTGATTCAGTCCCTTTCCTCTTCCCCTCCTAAGTTATTCTCATATCTTATTCCAACTTGTGTTGTGAGTTTGTGGTTAAAGTGACAAGATTGTCTTTGTTTTTGGTGTTTTCCTTCCCTTTATCCTAATGCTGTAGTTGAATATTTGCTATCCTGTTCTGATTCTATCTGTGTCCTTACTCTGTGTTTTGTGACCCCTTTCACCCTTTTTTCTTTTTTTCAGGTATGAAAGCCTTCTTGAGAATTTCTTGTAGGGGGGTTCTCTTGGCTATGAAGTCCCTCAGCTTTTGTTTGTCTGGGAAAGATTTAATTTCTCCCACATATCTGAAGGATATTACTGCTGGGTAGAGTATTCTTGGCTGAAGACATTTATATTTTAAAGTTTTGAATATGTCATTCCATTCTCTCGTAGCCTGTAAGGTTTCTGCAGAGAAATCTCCTGAAAGTCTGATAGGGGTTCCTTTGTAGGTTATTTTCTTCTGCCTTGCTGCCCTCAGTATTCTTTCTTTGTCATTCCTTTTTGCCATTTTTACTACTATATGCCTTGCAGTAGGTCTTTTTACATTGACAAATCTAGGAGATCTGAAAGCTTCCTCGACACACATTTCTCTCTCATTCCCTAGATTTTGGGAAGTGCTCTGCTATTATTTCTTTGAGCATGCTTTCTGGTCCATTCTCCTTCTCTTCACCTTCTTGAATGCCTATGATTCTTATGTTACATTTCCTCATTGAGTCGGATATTTCTTGGAGACTTTCTTCATTTCTTTTTAGTCTCAGTTCTCTTTCCTCCTCTGTCTGGAGCAATTCAACATGTCTATCTTCGATTATGCTGATTTGCTCCTCTATGGTGTCCACATGAGCATTCAGAGAATCCGTATTTTGTTTTATCTCTTCCATTGTGTCTTTCATCTCTAGTATTTCTGATTGATTCTTCTTTACAGTTTCAAACTCTTTAGTGAAGTAACTCCAGAACTCGTTGAATTGTTTCTCTATATTCTCTTTTATCTCATTGAGTTTTCTGACAATAGCTATTCTGAATTCATTGTCATTTAGTTTACTTATTTCTGCATCCCCAGGACTAAATTCTGGGTGCTTGTCATTTTCCCTCTGGTCTGGAGTTTTGATAAACTGTTTGATGCTGGAAGTATGGGTTTTTCCCATTGTGATATTATTCGTTGCAGTTACAGCCTATCACCACTGGATGGGGGTCGAGAGCCGCATATTTTGAGCCTCGCTGTCTGGTCTCCTGGGGTCCTGGCTTGATGAGGTCACACCACACAAAAGCTTTCATCCTGTTAGAGGGCTTCCTTCCAGGCTACAAGGGCGCTAGGGAGTCCTGGGTGATCCTGTAGATGTGCAACCCCTCCCCCACTCCTTCCCACACAGAGCCTCCCACAGCAGCGATCCCAGTCTTTAGGGGAGGGAGCAAAGTTCTCTCTTACATGGTTCAAGCTCCTCTGAGGGGGGCTCCAGCGTCTCTGCCCTCCATCATTTGACTGCTGTGACTCTCTGAGGATTCCTGTGCTATTAGACTATCTTCTGTTGGAATATGGTTGCTCCTTTTTGTTGTATGTTGTAGGGGAGAGAGCCCCGGGCAAGCTGACTCGATGACACTCACAAGATGATGCTGACATCACCTGAAATAGCACTTTTTAAATTAAAGAGCCCTCTACCATGTGATATAAGTCAGAAAAACCTAGCAAAATATCATAGAAATTGAAATCATATAGGCCAGAATTTGAGTCCCAGCCTTTAGCGTTAAAAGCTAGCTGTGTGGTCTCCTGCTAGTCACTAGCCTTCTCTGAACCCAGAGGTGACAACATAGAACTGAGTACAAGCAAGATTGGTATTGTGTAAACCTAAGTGTTGATGGAACAGGACTGCAAGGCTGGAAGGGGAGGAAATAAAGATCAATTAAAATGACCTGGGGTTTATCAGGAAACACTTCTTAGAATTGGCAAGATTTGAGGTTACAGCAACTTATAGACAAAAGGAGAGGAAATGGAGAGAAATGTATACAAAGGACTGATGGCTGAATTTAGCAATTCATGTGTGAGAGATGTAAAACGCATTTGCCTAGGTGTGGAAAAGTCTTCCTGGAATGTAATTAGGAAAAAAGGAATTTTACTGAGTGCTTACTACGTGTCTCCTGTAGTGCTAAGTGCTTTAAGTGTTCCAATGTACTTTATCTTGGAAGCAAGCCTATGAGATGGGTACTAGAATTAACTGCCTTTAACACATGAAATAACTTGTCCAAGATCACACAGCCAGTAACTGGTCAGGCCATCTTGAACCCAGGCAGTCTGGCCCCAGAGCCCATACCCTTAACTTTTCTGCTACCCTGCTTCTGAGGTAAGATCTGAAAGATGGGCATCTCTTGAAATACAGTCTCACGGGGCTGGCTCTGTGGCTGAGTGGTTAAGTTTGCATGCTCCGCTGCAGCGGCGCAGGGTTCAGATCCTGGGCGCGGACATGGCACCACTCGTCAGGCCACGTTGAGGCAGCGTCCCACATCCCACAACTAGAAGGACCTGCAACTACAATATACAACTATGTACAGGGGGTTTGGGAAGATAAAGCAAAGCAGAAAAAAAAAAAAAGGAAGAAGATTGGCAATAGTTGTTAGCTCAGGTGCCAATCTTAAAAAAAAAAAAAAGAAATACAGTCTCACAATGTGAAAGTTCCATCAGAACAGAACTCACACCTATCTTAACCATTATTACACCCACAGTGACTGGCATATGGTAGGAACTCAATGAATATTTGCTGAAAACATGAGTGGAAACCCCTGGCAGAGCTCTCTCTTCACTTTTTTGGAGAACTGCCCTGGGTGGGGTCTGCCCAAGCTCCACCGTTGGACCAGTGTGATGGACAGAACACTGCCTGGGCTTAGCAGGGCTCTCAGAAATTCCCTAATCTCCAAGAAGATGATAGTCCAGTCCACCCAAGACACAGTGAGAGCACTCTCCTGGGGCAAAGATGAATTTGTTGCAGTGAGAAATGATGGAAATGGTGTCGTATGGTATGTTTCTAAAATAGCATAAAAGTGTTTTGTTCGTTTCCTGATGCCTCCGAACAGCAGTAGGTCAGGGGCTTTGCAGAGTCACTCACGCTTTCCCTTCTCCCTTGTTAAATCTGGCTGCATTTGTTAAGTCGGCACAGGCAGAAGAGGCTCCCCTTCCCCTACTGAGTGCTCCTTCACAGCCCGGCCACTGATGAGAAGCCTGTGGTTGAGCTGGTAACTATCTTGCTTTACATGAGACAGGAACTCCCTAGAACAGAAACCACTGATAACCGATACCTGGGCCAGGACCTTATTTAACAAGCTTCTAGAGATCTCCAGTGGAAGAAGACTCGTCTAAAAAGGGATCTTGCCCAGAAGGTGTTCAGAAAAGGAAGCTCAGAGCTCTCATGGGTACAATGTGCTCTTCACTGATAGTGACTAAAACGCCATGCCCTGGCTCTGCTACAAAGTCCCCTCTACCGAGAGGGGGCTTTGGAGGAAATGGGTCGTGATTGGGATCTGAACAGTATAGGGACTGATGCTGACAGCAGACTATACTACTTTAGTGAGAATGATACTAGCTTATATAGGTGGAGTGAACAAGTCAACTTTCCTAACCATGCCTATATGCAGTAGTTTCTCTCACACCACCAATAAACCTGGGAAGCAGTACTAATATCTTCATTTTATAGAGGAAGAAACCAAATCTCAGGGAGAAAAGGCCAAGACTAGCTCCCGGTCTGGTTCCCTTGGACTTTTTATTATCATGATATTTGATGCTGGATACAGACATTCTGTTGCTCCAACACCCAGGCCTTGTGCACACACACACACAGAGGTAGAGACATATGTTAGTTTCTTCCAAATGCTACATAATATTCCTTAACATCTATACCATATTTTACTTGTCCATATAACAATAGATGCCTATGTTGGCTCTAACTCCTCACTATACCAGCCAAACAACACTCCAAAGAGAATATTGAGCATGCCTTCCAAAAAACTTGCACAAGAATTTGTCCAGTATGTATTTTGGAATCTATTCTCTGGAGTATATTTATATCTATTGACCTGGAGTAAATATATTACAAGAATGGTGTTACTGGGTCATATGGCTAAAGCATATTTAGTTTCATCTTTAGATTTTTTTTTAAATGAGTAGACGCCAACATAGCACTTTTCCAAGGTAGCATAGGTGACGCTGGTAATGTCTGGCTGCTGCTAAAGACTTGGGGCTTTGCAGCAGCTTACTGGTTGGCTCCAGACTCCTTAGCTAAGTGAAAATAAAGGGTGATTTTGTTGGATTCAACCACTGATTTGCAGCCTCCATCTCGCTGCCAATGGGGCTCTCAAATGTCTTAAATGGCTATTGTCTAGAAGGCTGCGTCTCATTAGGCTTTCTGGTCTACCAGGGACTTACATACTTAGTATTATTAGCATGCTGAGATCCCCTGCCTGCTGTTAATGATTCAGGACTCTTGTTCCATGGATGCCTGGATTTTCTTTGGTGATGTGAGAAGTCAAGAATTGTGGAGGACCCGCCTCTCCCCCTCTTAGAAAACCAGCTATATTTTGATGTCCCTTTGCTAGCATGTCTAGGTCAGAACTTGACTATGTTATTTCTGCGTCTAGGGAGAATGACAGAACAAAACCCTTAACCAACCAGGTAGATCCTCCTTCCTCTCTTAAGGCTGGAAATGGGTATCTGGAAAGGAGTGAAGGTGATGATAAGACATGAGTGCAATTATCCCCTTTCTGTTTATTAGACAGTAGACTACCATGTCTTCTGTCCCCTCTTTCCCCCTTCTTCCACAGTAACGCTTTGGGGACAAGAAAAGAGAGGGAAAAATGGAAAAGGACAGAAAAAAGGGGCTGGAAGGGGTTTGTGGGGCGGTCTGCAGCCGCTCCAAAGAGAAAGAGTTCCAAGTCAACAGAACAGGGAGACTTGTGCTCCCCCCTTCCCTCTCTCTCCCCTCTTCAAGCTTGTTTCTGGGCCTTTTCTCTCTTTTAGAGCAAAATCCTGACAATGTGCCATGCACTTGCAAAAGGATAATTACATCTGTATCCCTCAGAGAGACAGGCCCGCCGTCAGCAGGAGGCGGCTGATGTGGATGCAATTGGAGCTAAGTGCCTGCATATGCATAAACACTGACGGCTCCTGAATTAAATCAGGGAGTGGAAATTTCTCCAACCAAAACTTTTCCCAGAGCTCTTTTTCACTTTGGGTCAAGAAAGATTAAAAAAATAATAACGTTACCCATCAACTCAGCTATGTTCTTTTCAGAAGGAAGAGGAATGACTGAAAGACTTAAGAGAAAGGAGTGTGTCCCGGTCTTCGGGGTGGCCCAGAACTTAGCACCAGACCTGAACCAAGGCAGGGGTTCTGTGGATATGGTGGAATGTTTCCAGAGCTTGAGGAGACACTGAATCCACAAGAGAGCCAGGACAGGTCAGAAAGCAATGTTTTTGCAACATATTTCCATCTCATGTGTGGGGGAAGTGTTCTCCATTATCCAGTGGGCAATGAGCAGGTCGCCAGAGCTCCAAACTAAGGAGGAGGAGAGGTGCAGCATAATTTATGCTCAAATGCAAGTACAGGATCATCAGTATTTTCTTAAAAGGGCAGCCAAATTCCTAAGCACTTACTTTTGAAATGCAAATATGTTTTACGACACCGTGAGGGAGATGCTGTAAGAAAATATGATCATACTAGATGCTTAGCTATTTGAGATGGGAGGTCCACATGATTGCTTTCACGCCCAACTGGGACTCATCTCCCCATCATACTCAAGCCAAGAGCAAGTGAAGGGCCTTGTTTTATTTTGACAAGAAAAAGGGCAAAAAGGAGGACAGGAAGTTGATGCCTGGGAAAGAGAGCCACCTGGCCTCCTCTTCCCTCAAAGTAAGACTCAAGAGAAGCAATTAGAAGAAGTGACTAATAAAATGACAAGATGGAAGATTTATAAGTCTGGGCAAGACATCCTGTTGTAGCAGACCTTAGCTAGAGGCCAAGATAGAATCTAAGGAGGTAAGATTTCAGCTTAATATAAGGAAGGGCTTTTTAACAAATGGGACAGAATGAAAAATAGTTCTAGAAAGAGCTGCCTGTGAACATGCTGAAATCCTCTTTTTTGGAGCAGAATCACCCTCCCTTTCAGTGATTCTAGAGGAAATATTCCTGCTTTGGGTTGAAAGTTAGATGCTATATGATATCCTCTATAAAATGATTATGTTTATATAGATATAGAAATTCAACAGACAGCTTCTGAGTAAACATATTTAGCATGAAGTCCTGCCTTAAAGCAACCATACGACATTCTTCTCCTGTCTTCCCCAAAACCCCAGGGATTCAAACCACTTTCTCTCCACTGCACTTCTGCTCTTGGAGTCTCTCTCGTCCAGTTGATTGTAAGGCAGCAATATCAGGTCTCTCCCCATCCATACTGTCTCTGAAAGTAAACAAAGGAGACCTTGTTATTCGGGATTATTTTTCCATTGTTCTTGGTGAGAACACAGAGAGCAAGAAGCTGAGATAACCAGGAAAAGAGCCAAAGTTTCCAGAATCCTCCAATGGACTCGTTTTCTACATCCCTGACTCCATTTCTTACATGATTTGCGGTGAACTCAGACCTTTCTGACTCTTTTTTTAAATAACTGAGGGTTGATCTAATCAACTCTCTCCTCCCCCTCAAACCCCATCCTTTTCTTGACTCCACGGGTCTCTTTCTCAGGGAAGGCCCTTCTCTTCAAAGCACAGCCCTGAAGTCACAGGCAGGGTCAAACTATCAAGGAAACTAGTAGTTGTTGTAGTTTATCCTGGTTTTAAGTGATTGCCCTCATCTCAGAAAACTGAAGTCTAGGGAAGGGAATGCCCATTTTTTCACATGCCTACCGTATTCCAGACTCTACGACAGACTCTTTATATCCCCATTTCATTTAGCCACCACAATGGCCCTAAAAGTGGCTGCTTCTTCTACCAGAATCCCCTTCCCTTATTTCTAGTAGCCATTGCCCCGTGGGAGCCCTGAGTTATGAGAAGACCGAGACCGGTCTGATTGGTAGAGTCTTCAGAATCTTTGTTGTCTGCATGTGTTCGGTTACATCATGAGAGTGGGCCATGAAACATCGCAAGCAGGACTAAAAGGAATATGTTTCATCAATGCACAAATAAATAACACTATAATGTTTCACCCTCCATTTCCAGTTTATGCTCTCTCAGGGCATCATTTCATAGTTCACTCCACGTTCATCTCCACATTCACATCCCATGCTACGAGACATCAAGAGAGAAGGAAGTACCGAGGCTGCCAGGCAGACTTCATCAGTTATTCATATATTCTTTGCCTTGGGGATCTCATCCAATAACCTTTCTTATGTATTTCAGTCACAGTACAGCACCTGCCTATGAGCCCTAAAAGCTTTCCAGATGGATTTGAGTTCTTTCCATATTGTGGCACCAGTGATATAATTGAAACCCCCTACGCTTCCTCCTAAGGTGAGCCTCAGTGGATCAAAGGCATCCCAAAGTGAAATGATCTTATACAGAGCCAGGGAATAGGGAGGACTAAATATTCTCAGACAAAAAGAAGTCTGCAGTAAGTTGCCTTGTGGTGGTTCTTGCTGGATAGCTAAGGGTGTTTGGGCTGCAACAGGACCTAGCCCCATGTGACCAAAGTAAAGTAAATACTAGCAAAACATGCCGTCACTGACTCCCGTCCTATGTTTTCTATGCAAGGAGCTCAGTTTAGCTCCTGCACTTGTGATTATTTTCTTTTAGGCAAATCCACACCCAATAATAGCATTTTGTTCCCATTTTATAGATAAGGAAACTGGGGCTTGCAGAGTTTCAGTAAGTTTATCAAGGATCTGTGACTCCAGAGCCACATTAAACATTCAAGCTTATATGAATTTATAACACATAGCTAAGACCCCCCACCCTTCAATAATCCTCATGCTGTCAAGATTCAAAGCCACTTATTGCCCAGCCCCCTCCACAAAGACTTCCAGGCTCCTGCAATAGGTAAGGCTTTCTCCATTCTCTGTGCCACATAATTTAGTACCTAATTATATATTGTCTTATAATGTTCTCCTAATTGCTTCAAGTGTATTTGTTCTACTTCTCCATTAAGTTTATCACAGACTTAAGGGTAGAATTTGCCTTTTAGTGATTTCTCTCCTTTTCCACCCCATCCATCTCCCAATCCACCCCGAGAACATGAAAATCAGATCCTAAGGGCTGGTCCGCTGTGCACTGTCCTTGGTGCTTAGGAGCATGGCGGTAAGAAGGCGGAGATAGCACTTGATAAGCGGGACACCTGTGCCTCAGCCCTTTCTTCCTAGCTGGGTCTGTAATGTTGGGAAAGCCAACTGCCCTCTCTGAGCCTGTTTCCTCCATGATGGAATGAAGGCATTGAGCTGGGTGATCCGCAGTGTTCCTCCAGCCCCATGAATCTATCACTGTTAAAGGAAAGGGGGACCCTCGTGAAGAAATCCATGCTGAGGTCACTGGACCCTGCCTGTGGTTGGTGGACAAATGGTTGGAGACAAATGATATAGCCCTGATTTTAGAAACAGACTAGAAGGAGCTCCCAGTCATGCCTCACTCCCAGGGGTGCCTCTGTGCCTTCCATCACATGCTGTGAAGGTGGGAATTACATAGACCCACAGGGAGGTTCTAAGAGGAGTCACAATTATGTAAGCCCTATAGGACCACGGAGTTTCAAGGGACGGCCAGAAGGACGTTCTTCTTTGGAGGAGTGAACTATAAAAGCTCACCTTGATAGCCGCATTGTATCAATCTGATCAACTGAACTGATCATTAAAAGCTAAAAGCTTGGATTCCCCAAAAGGGAATTAATAGACTGCCTAGGTACCTCTACAGGGACCTTCATAATTCAACACTAGCTAAATGTACCATTAAAGTATCCACGTAGTTAATGGAATTTTGTTAGGGTTTGAGGTTTTTTCCTGGATTGTTTAAATTGCCTCTATCACGAATGACTTCCTGAATTAAAAATTAAATGGACTTTCAAGAATTTAATTAGATGTATCTATTACTAAAGCGGGGAAAGCAACTGAAATTTGCCTTAGAAATCCTTTATTTAAAAGAATATAGTATGTCTTCAAGATGACAAACATTTTGTTGGTAATTTTAGATGCAGCTGCTTTTAGGGACAAAACAGTAGCCAGGAATATTCTTTTGTGATTCCTTCCTTCTTAGATTTGCCAATCTTAAAGGCACCCTAGCGCTTTTTTATCCTTTTGAGGTCTCCAAATGCTTGTGAATCTCACAAAAATCCTTATGAGATTATGAAACTGATGTAGCGTGAGGGTAAGTGATGGTGAACTGCCAGACATAGTGAGCTGAGAATCTTCTAGAGGAGGGCAGAGCTTTCTTCTTCCCTATCAATCATCTGTGGTGCAGGCTAGAAATAGTGTGGCATGTGTGTGAAGTTCTGTAGGAAACTTAAGGGACATCCTGATCAGAGTGTGCAGCTGCCACAGTCAGGGACTTCTTAGGGACGGAACAATGGTTCGGCCCCTGAGACTTCTTTCTGGCTCGGAGGGGCTCCCCATGTCTTCTCTCTTCCATTCTGGGAATATATCTGGGATCACTTCCTTTTAGGGTAACTCTCCGAAATCCCCCATTGCTTTGGGCGCCTTTCACCTCATCTTCCCTGCTCAATGGGACACATTGATTTCTCCACCTTGCTGTCTCTGGAGACAAGACTAGGGCCCTTCTTCTTGTATGGGTTGTACTGCCACGCTTTACGGGGAGGGAAGTAAGGAATGCAGAGGGGCGATGACAAAAAATAGAACGCATGGCAAATTTAGCTGAGTTCCAGAATCACATAATGACAATAGCAAGTGTTTACTGAGGACTTACTCTCTGCTGGGCACTGTGTTCATCTTTCTGTATGTATCAGCTTGTTCAATGCTGTCCACAACCCCATGAGGTCAGTGTCATTGTTATCGTCATCTTCTAGGGGAAAAACAGAGGCTCAACGAGGTTGTGTGATTTGTCCAATGGCAAATAGCAAAGAAGTGGCAGAATTGGGATTTGAGTCTGACTGAAGAGCCCATGCTCGAGCCATGCTGCACTGCCTTTTTTCTAACAAACAAACAAATGAAACCCAAACAAATAAAACTATATAACTGCTGATATCTTTGTGAGATGGTCATGAGAAGGCTTCTCTTTAATTTCTCTCTTCACAGTATATCTTTCAGGCATCTTTCTCCATGGTCCTTGGCCCCAAATTGAAAGACATGCTGTCACCTATCTCAACAAATGCACTCAACCTTAGTCCATAGGCCCACCTGGGCATCAAGGCCCAAAATAGGACCCTTTGTCTCTGGTAGTCTGTTTGGAGCCCCAAGACCTCCAGTTTGGGGAATCCTATTGCCCCAGCCTCTCTCCCAACTAGGGATGGTCCCCATTGGCTATTTTGTCTCATTTTCCATGTTGTTTCTGTCTTTTGCATCACTCTTCTGGGCCATGTTCTTATTTTTAACCAACTTCCTGGATTTGTCACAACCCACTCACCGTAATTTCAGCCACGTGCAGCTGGTTATGGGGACAAGGGGAAAAGGCAGACCTGGAGAAGAATGGCACATCCACAGAATGTAAATATCAGGGCAGCCGAAATAGATCAGAGACCAAATAAACCAACAGAAAGGACCTAGAGCAAGTCTGAGAGCATGGGGTGGTTAGAGGAGCGATAAAGTTCTTAATGGTCTACAGGGAAACTTCAGGTGCTGAAGCCAGGCAAAAACAGTGGACTGAGTGTTGAGAAGATCTGCTTCTAGCCCACCCAGAAGTGGCCTGGGACTATGGGTTGTCCATCTCTAGTCCAGTGCCTGCAATTGGAGATGGAAAGTTTGGTGAATGAAAGAACATACAAATGATCCACTGAAAGAAATGTGGCCAAAGCTGATCAGAGAAGAGACACTGACATCAGCAGAAGGCAGATGAAGCAGCCTGCTGCCAGGGCTGTCACTCACAGACATGGCTGCAGGCTGAGGACCCCTGAGAGTCTATGAGGGCACGGAGGGGGAGGTGGGCTCGGCTATCTGAGGCACTCATCTGAATCTGGACTCCAGATACACATCTGCTTCCAAACTTACCTTGACTCTGCTTTTAAACCTTCCCTGAGCCCACGAACTCCCATGGTCGTTTGTTTAGGTCCTTCCAGACTTTGCCTTCTGCAGATGCGGCATGCCATGGTGAAATGGGCATGGGCTTCAAGGGCTAGGAGACTTGAGTTCAAATCCCCTCCTGGCTAGGCCACCTACTAGCCTTGTGTCATTGGGCAAGTTAGTTAACCCTGCAGCCTTGATGAGAAGCAGGACTCCTCAAGCCCCTGCTGCTGGGCAGAGTAAGGGATCAGTAACGTCGCTTCCCTTCTCATGTCTCTAGGATGCCTAGCCAACATTCCCCCAAAGGCAAAGAGAAAGAAAGTCACTGGTAGATTTCGGAATTGAATTTGAGTCTCCTGTCCACACTCTGCAGACCCTCCACATGAAGATACTTCTCAACTGAGGTGAGCATCAAAGATAAAAAACAGCCTCAGACTTTCCCAGTGAGTGCCCATTTGATGATTTCGTGGTTGAAAATCTAAAACTAAATTTATGAAACAACCATGCTAATTGTAACAGAGTCATCCCTGAAGTTTCAGGAAAATGACATCTTTGGAGCCATGATCCAGGACATGATGTTTAGAATTTCTCCAACTTTGAGCAAATCTGTAAAGAACTAATGCCCATTCATCTCCACATCCCGGACTGTTTGGTTGGCTTAATGGTGCCCCACTGGAATGTCTTCTCTGTTGTGTCTGCTTCTCCTGCCTAACGTTAATGAGGACAAGGGTTGGGGCAAGCGTGAACATAGCTGTTGATCAACTCAGGACTTGGGGCTTATCTCCTGTCCTCTCCTCTCAAAACTCCAAGGAATAACATTAAAATTGGGGTGTAGGTACCTTCCCTGACTAAGCTTGTTATAAACAGAAAAGGGTGAGAAATCTGGAAGGTTTTGCTTCAATGATCTATTGAAACAAAGCAAAAGACGTTGGGGAGTTCACACATTTTTAATTCCTCAGGAGCTCACAAGGCAATCACTAACAGACATGCTGGGCATCCTAATCGTAGCTCAGAGGATTGGGTCCCATTTATTGAGCATTTACTGTATGTCACATTGTGTGTTCTTGCAAACAAATCCAGGAAATGGGTGTTATCATTCCTGGGTTGGTATGGATACAATCTATCATTACAGAGGGGAAACTGAGGCTTGGAGAGTCAAGGCATCTTGGTCAGAAACACATGGCTGGTAAGGGGTCAAGCCAGGATTCCAGCCCAGCCATCTCTCTCTAAATCCTCTGATGTGTCGTCCACATTTTGCCACCTTCCTGGCTAAATCAGAAGACTTTACCATAGTGTCTCCCAACCTCAGAGCTGAAAGGGGCTCACCCTGTAACCTGCAGGCTTCGGGTCCCCCTCACTGGGAAATGCAGTGGTTGGATGAGTGACCTCTAAGGATCTTTCTCCTAGACATGAAGAACATTCAGGAACCCAATCAGGCTGCCATTGCTTTTCGATAAACAAGTGAAACAGTTGCCAGTAATCCTGAGGAGGAAATGAATTTGCTGATGGATATGTTTCAGGTCTGACTTGGGGCTAAATGGGGGAACCATAATCTCCTCCCACTTCTGGTTCAATATCACAAAGCCTTGTACAAATGAGTCTTGTGACCCAAGCCTGGCTGTTCTGCTCTTTCTCGGACTTGCCGCAGCCCCTGCTGCCGGCCCTTCTCGTTGGTTGCACAGGCTTTTACTGGGAATGGCCATGTGCTCAGGCCTAAACACGGCTTCCTAGGCCTATCTGGATGCCTCGGCCCACAGGGCTGAGATTGAAGTGAGCCAACCCTTAACTCTGTAGAGGTCTGAGAGGTACAAGCAGACTCCACAACCTGGGCTCTCCAGATCTGACAGTACTTGGATGAGAAGCCTCCCCATATAACTTGAAGGTGACATATTCTGGACCAGTAGGATGGAGAACTCCTTTTCTCTGCAGGTGTAAGGAATCAAGCTAGATATCTGAGTGGTATCAGAGATATCTAAGAGGTGGGACAGCGGGAGAATAGAAACACAGTCAGTAAAGGGACAGCGACGTGCACAAGAGGATGGAGAACTTTTAAAGGGCTGATATCAGCTGGTGTTTGACTAAGAGATCAGGACTATCCAAGTCCCACCAAGGCCCACCCAGTCATACATTCCCACAAGGTCCTCCAAGGAAAGGTGTGCACAGAGGCACAGGAATGGGGTCAGCAAAAGTACATGCTTCATTCATCAGAAGCCTTAGCTGTAGACCCCAATGCGGAACTCCAGACAGAGCCGTTTGTGCCTAGATTAGGGGCAGTGGCGTCTAGATTTAAAGCTGTCTGGGTGGTCTTCATCCGTGCCGGCCAATAGAACTATAATGTAGCTACGTACATAATTTTACGTTTTCTGATAGCTACCTTTAAATGATGTAGAAACAAGTGAAATTGCTTTTAATAATATACTTTACTTTACCCAAAATATCCAAAATATTTCAGCATGTCATCAATTTCAACGTCATCCATATAAAAACTTATTAACGAGATAGTTTACATTCTTTTTTATCCTAAGTCTTTAAAATCTGGTGTGTGTTTTATACTTACAGCTCATCTCAGTTTTCAGTGGAAATACTTGATCTGAATTTAGATTTCATAAAAGCCACAGTTGAAAAACTAGGTTTACATGCCGGCTTATTCCAACATACTTAAACTTTGTCAAATAACTGAATCTAGTACCATTTTTTAAATTTAAATGTAAATTAATTAAAATTAAATAAAACAAAACTCAGTCACATCAACCATATTTCAAGTTCTCAGTAGCCACCTGTGGCCAGTGGCTACCACACTGGGCAGCTCAGGTCTGTATCATTGCCTCATATCTGACTATGGTCCCTAGGAGGGCCTCAGATTTCCAGCTTCTCAAGAGTAACCAGCAAAGAAAGTTCAGAGGCAAGGGCTCTGAGCCTCAGGTGACATACAGATTTCCAAATCCCAACCCTAGGAACTCCAGTTGTTTCTCTTTCCAGATCAGATTTGCGGCATCTGCAGAAATGGATTAAGAATAGTAATAGGAATGTCTATACACTGAGTTTCTACTCTGTCATTGTACTTGATGCTTTTGTTACTCAGAGAGGTCAAGCGTCTTGCTCAAGGTCACACAACAGGTAAGTGTCAGGTCTGGGATTCAAAGCCAAGTTGGTTCGACTTTGATACTGATGTGCTGTTGCAATCTGCTCTCTCCTGACACGGCCAAGGCCACAGCCCCAGCGTCAGAATTTCCTGAACTGCGGTAATGCCTCATCTGGCACTTACTCCCACCTGTCACGGTTGTGGCCACGTTAGGAGAAGACCTAATTCCAGAGGGTGCCCTCGGTGTACCAGGCCTTGACCACATCCGGAATTAATGGAGTTCTCAGTAAGGAGCGTGAATGCAATTCTTGTCTTGGGATGGATGTACCTCCTCTCCCACTGTCACGGTTTCCTAGCTCTTCCTGAAAGCCTTCGGAGGCTGGCTTCGTGCTGGACCAGCATCTGCCCAGCCCCTAATGCATCTGAGCTGTGTTCACTAGGCAGCTTGCCCAGGAGCAGTTGAGAGAGGGGGGAGGGTGGCAAAAGCAGAGCTTTAAGCTAGAGGTTAACTTGTAGTGCTTTTAAAACATCTGACTGCTGACTAACTTGTGCGTACATCAATGCACAGGTGAAAGAATGCCATTGCCCAGCTCCAGGCCTCCTTCCTTCCCGGAGCTGGAGGCACACCTCCCCTTCCTCTGTGGAGAGCTCTTGGTAAAGGTAACGCTTAGGCCACAGGCTCCAAACAGCATTTTCCCTGTCTTTTTCTTAGCCAGTGTGTGTCTCCTGACCTAACAGGCTCCCGCCCCACCAGCACGATGCTTGGTCTTGCAACACAGCTGAACCTGGCCCAGGAGACCCCCAGATGACGCTGTCTGAGACCTCCCACTGCCTAGACCTGGATATGACCCCCATGAGCAAAACAGGGCCTTGGTGGGCATGCCCTATTTTAGGTGCTGCAAATAATTCCAAGTTGAACAAACAGCAGCCAAGGGCCGGTCTAGAAAGAAGCTGGAAGGGCAGATGGCTTCCGAGGAAAGGGGCAGGAAGTAAGACAAAGAATGCCTACAGCCAGGTAGTGATCAAGAATGTCATCTTTAGACCAGGGTTTCTCAACCTCGGCTCTATTGACATTTTAGGCGGGACAATTCCTTGTTGTGTGTTGTGTGTTGTGGGGTTGGGGGCTGTCCTGTGCCTTGTAGGATGTTTAGCAGCATCCCTGACCTCTCTCCCCTAGATGCCAGTAGTACCTCCCTCCCCAAGCTGTGACAACAAAAAATGTCTCCAGAAATTGTCAAATGTCCCCTGGGGGACAAAATCACTGCTGGTTGAGAACCTTTGCTCTGGCCACCCAGTCTTCAAATCCAAGCCGTCAACTCACTGTGGGTGCCCTGGGCTGGCGCCCTGATCCCTCTCAACTACAGTTCTCACTTCTGTAAAATGAAGGGTATACCTATTTCATAGAGGTGCTGTGAGGTTTAAATGAGATGATATATGCAAAGGGCTTATTAATAATAAGGCTAATTAGTTTAGGTGAAGAGTTTAGGATGCATTTTTTTAATCACCAAAATAAGTTTATCTTCCAGCAGAGTATTATTATTCCCACTATGGAAGACTGTGTCTTCCCACAGTGGCTGCAACAGTACTTTGTAGCCCCACATGCTCTCCCCAAACCTTGCTACACTCCCATCAAGAGGAGGATTCTATTTCCTCACCCCTTGAACTCAGGGGGACCCTGGTGACCGCCTTGATGAAGAGAATGAGGTAGGAGGGATGCCACGTGATTTCTGAGGCTGGGTCACAAAAGATGGAGCTTCACCCAGCTCTCTCTTGGACACAAGCCTTGGGAGCTCTGAGCCAACACATAAAAAGTCTGGTTCCCCAGGAGCCATAGGCTGGGCAGGCCACGTGGTGGAGAGACCACACAGAGAAAGAAAAAGATGCCCAAGGAGCCTCAGAGCCTGGCCCTGGCTATTTGAGTCTTCCCAGCCCAGGTGCCAGACGTGCGGGTGAACCAGGCTTCACGTGGCTCCAGCCCCAGCCTTGGAGCTGCCGCCAGGTGACCGTTCAGTAGAGGAGGGATGAGCTGTCCCTATGGAGCCCTGCCCAAATTGTGGATTCTTGAGCAGAATAAATTTTCTTGTTTTAAGCACTCAGTTTGGGGTCGGTTTATTGCACAACATAAGTAACTGAGGTGACCATTTGACAGCTGAGAAAACTGACTATCAGGAGGTTATGTAGCCAGCGAGTAGCTGGGCTGGAACTTGAACCAAGGCTCTCCTGTCTCCCGGATGGCACTGCTTCCCTCTCCTGACACTTGCCCCCAGGATGGCCCCTAAGACAGACAGGAACCCAGGACTCAGCAGAGGGCAGCACCAATAAGATCTGTGAACACGTTGGTTACACAGAACTCAACCCATCTGTACGCAGAGGAGAAGAGCATGGCGGGAACAAGGCAGGCCTCGGCCCCAGAGGGTCCGGGGCAGTAGAGGAACCCCCTAAACAGAACAAAACAGAAGACTCATTTTCAAAACAGCAGCAGAGGTCAGGGCGGGCCAGCATCAAAAGCATGTTTCAGAGCGTGAGGCTGTTTGAATCCCAAATGCTGCAGGAAGGGATGCACCCCAGCCAGCGGTTCTCAGCCCCTGCTGCTCACGTCACCTGGAGAACTTCTAAGAATCTCTGTGACTGGAGTCTGAGGACTTCAGACCCTCCAGGGTGGAACCCAGGCATCAGTGTTCTGCAGGCTCCCCTAGGTGATCCAGGGTGCAGCCAAGCTGAGCACTGTGCTCAGGGGTGGGGGGAGCCGGGGGATGGAGCTGCAGGCCAGGGTCGGGGGAGTCCAGCAGAGCCTGCTGCGAGGGCAGGCAGGCTGCTGGGCCTAGAAAGGGATGAGGTTTGAGCATGAGCTGCAATCACTGGTTTGCTTTATGACTCTGCAAGGTGAATTAAAAATCAAAGTTTATTTGGCTTCCAGTGAAGATGAAGATTCAGCAGATTGGGGGACTGGTAAAGGCCCTATTAATATGCTTACTGGCAGAGACTCCATTTAATTCAGGGACATAAATTTAGGCAGATGGGAGGGTGCTGCCTTGGGCTGCGGGAAGGCTGGCAGGAGGGAGGGTCCTGCCCTCTCTGTGGCTGGTGGGCAGGGGATGAGGACGGCCCTCCCTTTCAGTACTAAGAGGGGAGAGTGGTGAAATACTGCCCTTCGACGTTTCCCACCTGATGTTTGGAGTAAGTTGGCAACAGTCGACAGCAGGACGGGGTGGAAAAGCCAGTTGCAGAGCCGGGCAGAGCCGGGTTTGAATTCTTCTTCCCTTCCTCTGTGTGACATGATAAATTATTTACTGTCTCCAACCTTCCGTTGCCTCCTCTGTCAAATGAGAGTAATGATAATATGGTCAGGATGAAATGAGAAACATATGATACCAGCACATCATGGACACCCATAGTGTGGGTTGCATTCATTCACTCATTCCTGCATTCATGCCTGCTTTCATACTTTTATTTTTCACCTCCTTTTCCCCTCCACTCCTCTTCACCTCCTCCTTTTTGGGAGGTTAAGAATGAGAAGCAGGTGCCCTTTGGGGAAGGAACCCATAGCAATGCATTAGCTGAGAAGCTTCTCCATCTGTCCAAACTCCCTCCCCCCTCACTTGGTGAGCTCTTGCTCAGGAAACAGTTAACCTGCCACCCACTTCGGAAGCCCTCCCTCGTCTCCTCCATCTGTGTGGGACTCCTCCTCTGTCCCCACACCGCTGTGCTTCCCTATGCAATAATATCCATCACCCTGGGCTGAAGTGGCCCGCCTCCATGTCTGTCCTCATGGACTCTGAGCCTAGCCATGGATGTGGCACTTCATAAGCTCTCAGGACAATTTCTGTGGAATAAATTATTCAGTCGACCAGTGTCACTTCCCCTTTCTGGGCCTCAGTTTCCCCATCTGTAAAATGAGGAGGTTGGAATAGCAGTATTCTAGGAGCAGTTCCACCTCTAATGTTCCATCTCTCTACGGAGCTAGAGAGCGAGGAGAGGAAAGAGAGGAAAGCGAGAGAAATCAATTAATTTAGGAAGCAGTAATGAGCTGACACCAAGTCATCATTAGGGAATGCAAGGTAACATGACATTGGTGTCATCAGGTGAGCTGGGCTGTGCCATCAGGCCTGGAGCAGCAGCTCCCCAGGCAGCAGTGGTTAAGGCTGTCCAAGGATGACAAGTGAGTCAGAGGAATTCGGATTTTCCAGAGAGCGGCAGGTAGAGTCAAGAGCTTTTCAGGAACCAGAACTCACACTCCTGCGAGGACCTTCCTTGAGAAACACACTTGCCCACAGCACACCCACCCTGTCCGACCCCAGTAACCTATGCTTGGTCCTCACGCCCGTTCTTCATCTGGCACACGACAAGGCTCACCTCAGAGATTTACAAACACACATGTACTTCTTTGCCATTTTGGTTGACAGTCTCTTTGTGCTAGCCTTTGGGACCTGTAGCTGAAGACACTACAGACTCTGCCCTCCAGGAGCTCAGAGTACACGTTCATGTCAGTATGCAAAGACACTAGCCCAGAATCACATTGTATAAAGCTTGCACACACATATCTGTTAATGGATCCCGTAGATTCCTATACAGACACATACCCAGAAGATCATGAGTGGTTATGCACGCCCATACCTGCACGTAAGTGCCACCCCCACACAGAATCCCAATAGACAAGCAAATAGAGCCTACGGGTTGCCATGCACCTTGGCTTAGTCAGCAGGTCGTAGAATTCATTAACCCTCTTCCCATTTGCACGCCCAAGGTAGAAGCACTGCTCTGCCCTTATTCCCACAAGAGAAGCCTTCCAGGTCTTTTATAGGGACATTATTTTATGGCACCATTGTTAGCTGACATTTATGAGGATTCAATCAATAAGTTAGATACTGCTTGTAATGATGCATGGCTGCCTCACATTTGCTTAAGAGCCCTAAGGACTCAGACCCCAAATTGGAAGTTTTAGATCTCTGCCTCTTTCCCCACACAGCATGAGTGTGCATGTGTGTGCACACACATACACACACGCACTATTGCATGAAATGTCATTTTAATCATGCTGGGAAGTGGTCTACTCCTTATGGTTTGTTTCTTCTTTGCCTCCCATGGAGGAGGCTGGGTGTGTGGTGGGGTTGTAGGGATCATCATCTCAGGGCCTTAAAAGGTGGTATCTCCTGGGAGGAAGGAATGGCACAGCGACTGGGGCAAAACTCCCATCCCACTGCCCTCTGACCCTGGGTAGAGGAGAGAGAGAAGAGACTGGACTCAGAGACTGGAAACTTTCGTTTCTCCACTCGAGTCCTCACTCTTTGCCAGCCGCAATCCCCTTTGAGTACGTTCTGTGAGTCTACTCATATCTGAGCCAAAGGAGAGGCTAGAACTGAGAGTCGAGGAGGCCGAGAGAACGCCCCAACAGAGACCACCATCCTTCTCCCTCCACTGCCCTCTACCACCCACTCAACCTCAGGAAACCAGTGGGTTCTCAGAAAGTTGTGGTCCTGGAGCAAAGCAGCTGTTCTCAGGCAATGATTACTCTTGAAAACACACAGTATGAAGCATGTCAATGTCAAGTGTCAAATCACCTTTCACCCCATCAGCTTATCACTAGCAAAGAAGACGCTCCCTTTTTTAAAAAAAACCTGGCTTAATGTTGGCACCCTGGGGCTTGGTTTTGTTTTTTTCAGTGAGTGGGGTTGAGGACCATTTCTGGGCAATGGATGTCACTCCATCTTTTGCTAAGATGGAGTTTGCAGTTGAGTGGCTCAGGCTGACTTCTCCTTTGAGGAAACATCAGTTCCTTCCATCTTGGTGAACGTCACTAATGTCATCCCCAGTCTGGACTATTTGCTATCTACCTTCGGGCTCTTTGCACCCCTCTCCTACTTGTCTACCAACCCAATTTCTACAGGCCTTTCTAGGATCATCCAACACTCATTGTCTTATGGTGACTTCCCATGGTAGGAACCTCATGGATGATGCTCTGTCCTACACCGAGTTGCCAGACCTCCAGAGATACCCATCAAGGATGTCATCGGCCCTGGCGCCAGACCAGGACATCAGCAGCCCCTCAAGAGAATGGACAGGGCCCATGAGAAACACCATCCCACCTTTTGAGTCCTGGAGGCTGGAGCTGTGAGGGTGAGAAAGGCCATGGGAAGCCCCACCAGTCTTATTAAGGAGGCTTGTCCAAGGTCAGAGGTGCAGTCTGAAGGAGGAGCACAGTGGCTTCAGGAAGGCCTAGGAGAAAACCCTGAGGGTTCCAAGGCGAGGGAATCTGTCCTAATCTAATTCAGTTAGGCCATCCGTGTTATACTCGCATAGTCTCAGAGGGGATCTCTCTCAGTCATTTCCAATCCCTCTAGGGGCACACAGAATTTCCGATGCTCCCCTGAGCCCCCCACGCTGGAGTCCTGAGCAGTCTGGCTCAGCCCTCTCTGCCCAGGCTCCATCCTTCCCCGTCTATGCCACCCAGGCTTGAGCAATGGGGGGCAACCTGAGCGTTGTGCCCACTTTCCCAGGCAACCTTCCCCACCGTAGAAGTAAACACAGGTTCCCTCTGGCCTCCCCAGAAGGCTCACCAGCGTCTCATTCTCTTGCTCTCCTCTCTGAGTCTCTCCTCCTCCAGCTCATGGACAGGCAGAGAAAAAATGGCCCTGACGGAGCATCTTTGTCTGTCATTTAAGCTTGGGCATGTGCTCCTGACACTCTAAGGGCCTTTTCCTTCAAAGTTATTGTCTCATTGATTTCAAGAGTCTGTGATGAAATTCAGGAGCTGGCCATTGACTCAATTTCATGGTGTTGCTGCCATAGTAGCTGTAGCTCAAGGGCAGTTGGTAACGGATGCCCTGGACCCTGTTGATCCCTCAGTGGGGGTGCAAGAAGGCAGGAGTAACACTAAATACGTGGAGCAAAAATGCATCTGTTAATGCTTTGCAATACCATCCTGTCCCACAGATAAGAAACAAAACCTTACAATAAAGGGCTTTCTGTGGGATAATGGAAGTGTGTTGGGGGTGGTGCAGGAACAGAGAAAAAGCACCACATAAGTCTCAGGAGGTTGGGTAGAGGTAGTAATGGCTGCTTCACAAAGGTGGCAAGAGACCCATAACTGGGTCCTGAAGGATGAGTAGGAATTAGCCAAGCTGGCAGAGGGACCGCATATACAGGGGCTTGGAGATGAGAAAACATGACATTGGGAACCCCAGTACCGGGATAAACTTTGGAGTTCAAAGTCCGGGCTGGAGTTCTGGCTGCACCACTTCCCCTCAGGACAACCTTGTGAGCGTGAATATGGTGAGTATGAATCTGCTCCTCTCTAGGACTTGTTTGTTCGAACCATCCCTGAGCGAGGTGAACTCCTGTCTGACTTTCTCGGGAACCCCTGCAGTCTGCCTGGATCCAGGTCCGCTGCCTCTCCTCGTGGGCTCCACGTGGAACTGCAGAGGAGGGCCGGGGAGGATAGACACAGGAGACGGGCTGAGGCTGGCGGCCGAGGAGCCGGCAGTGGGACAGTAATGGTCTGTAATTGCTTTTCCAATTGGCCTCCATGTTGGAGTAACCTTGTTAAGTCAGCTACTGAACCTTGTGACTTGGCCTGAGAAAATGGTGCTATGTGAATCTATTCCCTTTCATAAAGCCTGGTGCCATTTACACACCTTCTTCCATCGGAGCCTTCCTGAGAAGGGACCCGTGCTTGCTGGGCTGTGTTTAGGCTGGGATAAGAGAGTCATTGATTTTTTTAAAAATCAATCAAAAAAGGGAACATTTTTGTACCCTTAGTTGCAGTACTGATGTGGGGGGGTGGGGGGAATGCGTGAGTGTAGTTTGTTTTGAAAATTGTCCTTCCAGGATGGAACTGTTGTTTAAGGGGCTGTGTGCTAACCCTTCAGTGCATGCCCTCATAATCTTTTTCTATGAAAACATCCATCTTTCTCTCATTCTATTATGCAACAGTGTTGCACCAACTCCTGCCCTGAAAGAAAAGATCCCAGGACTTGCCATTATCTCACACCCTTTGAACTTAGACGAGCCACTTCACTTCTCCATGGCTGAGTTCCCCAGTCTGTCCCAGGGGGCGGTGGCACCTGTTCAAATGGCCTCACAGAGCTGTTGTGAGGATCAAATGAGCTCTGAAGACATCTTGGAGGAGAAGGGAGAACAGCAACTCTAAAGCAGGATTGTGTCCAGACCAGTGGTTTCCAAACTTGGCCCCATATTGGAAGCAACTGGGATCTTCAAAAACTACTGGTGCCTGGCACCCACCCCCAGGTATTCTGATATAATTGGTATAGGGCACTACCTAGGCATCGGGATTTTAAAAACCTCCCTAAGCAATTCTAATGTGCAGCAAAGTTTGGGAACCACCAGAACAGACTGAGACTCTCTCTTGCTCTCCCCGCAACAGCCTCCTCCAAGTTCTCTGAAACGTCAAGAGATGCCCCGCCAGAAGCATCCTCAGACTCTGTTTAACTTGCTGCCGAGAATGTTCCCAACCTTTTGCCCATAAAATGACTCCTAAAGAACCATGAATGAGCTTAAAAATATCTCACAACCCAGATTGTGCAAGTGGTTTTTTTAAAAAATGCATAGATCTTGTTCACCTGTGAGAATGAAAAAGCAGAAGGTTAACATCTGTGCTCTGGGAAAATAAACCTACAGTCTGTTCCTACGCAGGTCCCCCCAGAGTGTGAGATCAGCAGAAGGGGGCTCAGTTCCTAAGTGGAGGTGAGAGCAGTCCTTGCTTTGTTTGAAGAATTCCGAGAGCTGGTTCAGGTTCAGCAGGAATATGTGCTGTGATCTATTAGTGATGTCTGTATGTGCGCAGGAAGGGGAGGGACAACATACACATCAACTCTTGAGCATTCTCGCACTAACTGAAGTCTGTGGGCAACTTCCTGCTGTTGTGTGGCGGCTGCCATTTCTTCCTCGAGGTAGACATAGAATTTGGGGATGGGTTCTCTGCTATATCACATGGATTTCTGAGGGATGTCAGTCTTCAGTATTTGGGTATACCATATTCATGCCAACTCCAGAGATCTGTGTGCATGAGGGATCCAGAAACCTACGTACACACAAGACAGAGAAGGGGAGACACCTCATGCTCCTCCCCTTTTGTATGCAAGCCCTCTTCCCTTTCTTCCCTTAGTCAAAGGCTGCTTCTAGCAACGGCGCAGTCAGCCATTCCACCTTAAAGTTTTGAGACACCTGGGGAAGGGTGCTTTTCTTTGCCTGTGAAACCACACTCCTGGGGGGGGTCCCCAGTCCAGGCATGTACCACAGCAGCTGCCATCTCCTGGGCACCCTTTTCCTCCCAGCTCATCTGCTTTAAGCTCTAAACACACACACTCCTCTGGGGTTCAGACACACAGGAGGGCTGGAGCACCAGTGTTGGAGATCAAGGACCCCAGTGGCCTGCTGGCATTCAGGACCGGGCCAAGAGGCAGATGAATCCACCAGGCAGAGCCAGCACAGGGAGGAGAGTGTGAGTGAGGCTGAGGCTTGGACCCAGAGGTCATTCTGTGAGGTTCTCAGTCCCCTGTCTGACTGGAAGGGATGAAACTCGGGACCTTGGCTGCTGTGAGCCAGTCACTGAATCCTGGGGTTGGGGAGAACTTAGTTCTTCATCCACTGGACAGGGTAGAGGAGGATTGCTGAGGTGTCAGGCAAGACAAAGATTGGCACAGAAAAAAAGTGAATGAAAAATAAGGCTTATTCAGAATCACAGCAGGCCTGGATCTCCAGATGGGGACATCAGGGGGCAGGGAAGGCAGGGGAAGAGGGAGTGAGGGCACGGGGAGGTGGTCCTGTCACTGACTGAGTACCTATCACGTACCCGCAAGCACTGTGTGAGGCTCCTTCTACCCTCTACCCGTCATCCCTTCACTGCCCCCTACTTCAAGGGAGACACCACGGTAGAGAGGATCAAGTGTTATCTCCCACATTTCATAGATGAGGAAGCAGAGGCCTGATGTGCTCATCGCCACACAGAGAGTGGGAGCTGATGAAGGATGGGCATCCCGCTCATCCCAGCCTCACCCCCACCGCCCCCCTGAGGAACACTGCACCTTCACGCTTCCCTGAGCATCTCTCTGTGCACCTTTGCCGCCACTGCTTTCTCCCCAGGGAATCTCCTCTCCCCACCACCCCCATGTCTCCACCCAACTGGAAATTCACGTCCACGCTTTCAAAGCCTACTCAGAGTCATTTCCTCTAGAAAGAACTTCCTTGGCTTATCCTTCTCATTCATTCATTCCTTTATTCACTCATTCAGCATCCTTTAGTTAACACCTCACATGGACCACGCACACCACCAGTAACAGAGACACAGCAGGGAGCAAAGGAGATGTGGACCCAGCCCTCGTGGAACCTAGACCGTCATGAGAAGACAGAGAGCGAACCCAGAGCCAGGCACACAGTGATGTAATGACCACTTGTGGTGACTGATTTGAAGAGAAGATACTCCGAGTGAATAAAAGGGCACTGAATTGGATTGTATCAAGGAGACTTCTCTTAGGAAGTGGCATTCAGGTTTCAAGCTGAAGGATGAGGAATGCTGATGAGAACGGCATTGACGAATACTATCAATGCCTTCCTCTGTGCCAGGCACTTTCCAGGACTTTGTGTGTATTAGCTCATTTAATCTTCACAACAACCGTATGAGGTGGCGCTGTTATTATGCCCATTTTGCAGAGGAGGAAACTGAGGCACAGAGAGGGGAACCAACTTTCCCCAAACACTCAGCTAATAAGTAGAGGAGTCAGTATTTGGATACAACCATCTGATCTAAGGAGAAGAAGAAAGAACATTTGTGAGGGATCTGTAAAAATCGTAATAAGCAAAGAGGAGAAGATATAGATGAGGGCATAGATGCTGAGCCTGTGGGCCCTGGAAGGGTTTTAGATTTTGCTCTAAGTGTGATAGCCACCCATCCATCAAAGGGGTTGAATGAGCGAGTAACATGATTAGATTTGCAGGTTAAAAAGTATACGTTTGCTTCAGTGCACAGATAGGGGTGCAGGGGGAGGGTATAACATCAGAAGTGGGGACACCCGTTAGAAGTTATTTTCAGTAGTTTAGGAAAAAGGGAGAGACCATGAGAGAGGGAGGAGAGGGAGGGGGGAAAGAGGGAGGGAGGGAGACGTGGAGACTGAACCATGTCCTCTGGTTTATCGTGCACCTGCTCCAGGCGCCTTGTGCTGTAATTGATGGATGAAGTCCTTGTCTCTCCCACTGGGCAGGAACTCCAGGAGAGTGGCAGTTTTGTGTTGTTCACCCACTCTGCAGCAGCAGCACCTAGCATGGGGCCTGCCACAAAACAGGTACCCTGCCAATGTTTGTTGACTGCCTGAATGAATTATGAATGAAAGGCTTGATGACGGTAAGCCACTACGTATAGCTGTACAGAAGCTACCTCTAAATCCTGCCACTTGCTTGGTACCCAGAACCTTCCTCAAAAAGCACACCAAACCAGCACCTGCTCCCCACCCAAACAACCACTGATTTAGTCGCATCAATAAAAGGACCCCTCAAGCTGGGCGCCTGGCATCCTATAGGGAAAATGACTGGCTGATGGAGCATTTCCACATTCTCCTGGAGTGTAGGGGGAGAGGCTGTGCATGGCTGCCTTGGCTGGCGGTGGTTCCCTCCTGCCTCTGAGCTAATGGCAAAGCAGATGTGTGAACGAGGCAGCGAGCTTTGTCTTTCAGGTGGAGACGACTGTCTTGTCAGTAAATCAAATCGGTTCTCAGATTTGGGATACAATATTTATCGCAGTGGTGACAGCATGCAAACACGAGACTGGCATCTTGGGTATTCTGCAGATGCTGTCACCGTTGTTAAAACACACAACTTCTTGAGCAGAACTGCGGTCAGAAAGCTTCCAGCTGGAACCAGCTCAGATGCCAAATCTCGGACAGCCCGAGAGCCAGTGGGGCCAGTGTTGGCAAGAGAGAGGCTCCTTTGGCATGAGATCCCGTCGGGGATGCAGAGAAACCGGAAAGCCAGACTGCAACGCGGGGGTTCCCTTAAGATGGCAGAGGAGAGCAGAATTACTCAGAAGGCCCACACTCGACACCAGATTTAGGAATTAAGAGCTTTGCATTGCTAAAGAACTCATCACAACATCCTTTAAGGAGCAGGCTCCTTAAAGTGTTACAGTAGGATTCTGTGGGCAAAAATTCACGCAATTTTCAGGAACCTATTGATGGCATAAAGCAGGAGTTGGCAAACTGTGGCCCACCAGCCAAATCAGCCTGCTGACTCTTGTTGCATGGCCTGTGAGCTAAGAATGTTGCTAACATTTTTAAAGCATTGAAAACAAATCCAAAGAAAAATAATATTTTGTAGCATGTGGAAATTACATCAAATTCAAATTTTAGCATGCATAAATACAGTTTTGTTGGCCCACAGCCACACTCGTCTGTTTAGGTGTCGTCTATGGTGTGCTACAAGGGCAGAGTTGAGTAGTAGCAACAGACCAAATGGCCCGCAGATTCTAAAACATTTACTGTCCGGCCCTTTAAAGAAAAAATTTGCTGACCTCTGATTTGCATGCTAAATTTTTGTGTCTATGAATATGAGAGTTTCCCTGTGTGTCCGTGAGGCCTGGGTGTCCCTGCAGGTGGTCCCTGGGCCTGTGAGAATGGGGGTAAGTGCCGTGTGTCTGCAGGAGGACTATGGTTCTGTAAAGGAGCAGGTTGAGATGGAGAATGATGTCCGTGTAGCGGTTCTGTTGATTGCTAAGTGTGTGCAAGTGTGTGTATCTGTGTGTATGTATGTGTGTGCCCGTGTGTATACGTGCGAGATGGAGCAGGGAATTGGAGCAAGATCAATATTTTTGCAAAATGTGTTCCGGTAATACCAGCTCCGAGGGATGTTGTAGGCGTGACATTATAAAAATGGATGTGATAGTCAGATAGTGTGGGAAGCTCGAGTGAGCAAAGCAAAGCAGGTTTCTTCCCTACAGGCCTTGTGAGGACATTCCTATGCTCCTGTCTGTCATGACTTTCTGAAAGAGGGATATCAGAAACAGCATTCTCCGATTTATTGATCGCAGAGAATATTTAATATTCCATGATCCAGTGACACTAAGTGGTGTCATGTGCTGTCTTTACCGTGGGTCTTCTGCTGCTGGGTCCTTTACTTACCATAAAAGAGCTGGAAGACTCTTCCAGTCATTGAGTCCATTGGTCAGTCAGCGACATTGATGCTCATCGCATTCTGAGTCCCATCTCAGTGCCTGTGACCCCCAGGAGAGGGCTCCCTGTCAGGAGGCGGTGGGGTTGTGGAGACTGGCTAGTGTCAGGAGTGGGAACCTTTGCTGAGAAAATCAGTCTGTCCTGTTACTCTCAAAAGGATGAGTGATCCATGCAACTGTCGACCAAACTCCCTTCTCTGAGGAGTAGGCTTTCATCTTGGGAGATGTACCAGGATTTCAAGAACCTGGGTCAATCAGAGGGCGTGGCAGAACGGACTCGCCATCTGCAGAGGTTTCCTGGGGCGAAGTCAATACAACAAACCAGAAGTACAGACCAACTGGAATGTCAGTCTGGAGGAGTTAGACAAAGAGAAAGAATTTAAAAAACAAGATGGCCCTTGACAGAATTCAGGAGTGTCAGATCAGAGCAAGAGGGATCATAAAAAAATGTTGAGGGGTGCAGCTTCTAGACGATTCCTGTGCTTCTGGATCATAGCTGCAAATGCCTTTGACGGAGTGTCTGCAACCTTCACTAGAGGTGAGGAGGGAGTTTGAAAGGCGTCAGGCTGGCTGGTATCAAGGGATCCAACTCAGAACTGAGTCCCAGGATCCAGACTTAATCAGATGAACTAAAGACCTGAGTTTGGTAAACAGAGATGGAGATAAAAGGAAAATACAAAATTGTGTTTACAAAGGAGTATGGAGAGCCAAAGTGAATGTCGTTGAATCTGTTGTCAGGTCTGAGAAATTGATATAGAGCCAAAACCAAAAGCCTCCAGTTCCAGGAGACTGATAGAGGAGGAACGGACCGAAGGATGAAGAGCAAAGCTGGGAATGGACTCGCAGATTCAATGCTGCCACGATGCCCAGAGCGGCCCTCTTTGGGGCACCTGCTGCCATGATGGCCTTATTTAAAGGTGCACAGTTCTTGTGGCCCTGGGCTGATGGGCAGTCCTTGAAAGCTTGGCCTTCCCTTTCCTCCAGCTCCAGCAAAGCCCTGGTCATGGGCAAAGACTTCAGCCCTTGGACACTTGACCTTAATCTCCATACATTCTAAACAGAGCATTTCCCCCGTCCCCGGTTCACCTTCCTGCCCTCATGCACTCCTTCCTTTACTGATGCCTTGCCTAGTTGTTCTGTGTACAGCAGCATGCCAGTGCCTGGAGGCCTCTTGGTGGGTCCCCACCTCATACACAACAACTCTCCCTGATCCCAGACCCAGAGAATCCCTCTGGGAGGGGGCGGGGCTGCAGGAGCAGAGTTTTAAATATCTGCCTCATCTCAGCCATGGAGCTACCTTCCCCCAAGGGTTTCCCTGTGTGTTTACAATGGTGCAATTAAACGTCTGGATAAATAACAGTTATTAAATGGGTAAATATATTCCTAATGCTAAGCAGAGCCGGAGCCTCCTGACGCATTTGCTGGACTCACTTGTTTATTTAAATTTTAGAGGGAAGCTGGGACATGAGGGTAATAACAGGCGACTTCTGACACTTCTTTCTGGTTGTTTAAATAGGGAAAGGTCTCAGGCTGACTCCGAGGAGAGAGGGCCGGGAGGGAGGCTACCGGGGGTATTTTTAGATCTTTCTGAACAAAAATTACTCGCACGCAAATACTGGGATCTCTTTCAGTGCTTCTCTTTGGGCTATTAAAGCTGTGGAAATCCCACAATTGAGTTCCCTTTCCACCTCACACTGGCAATCTTCAAATAAAGGGCTCCTGGGCTGCGGTTTAATCTGAATAGATGGTTTGCCAAATAAAAGAAATACCATTTATGATAATTAGGAGAATGGGCTTGTGGAGTTTCCAAGCCTTTCTCTTTCTTGCTGCTGGTGAATTGGACAACACGTTTATCTCGCGGGGCTTGTCTGGATGGGAAGCAGGCGAGGGAAATAAGGGTTTTGTGGGTGAAATGAATTTTCTGTCCCTGAAAACAGATTTCTGTTCTTGTGATAAATATGAAGCCAAAGCCTTTAAAAAAAATGTGTCAGCCTTGGCCAGGGCTTTCATGTCCTTATTTCAATTATTTTACCTGCTAGGAGTAAACATTAGGTAGCCACCCCATCAACCATGGTGAACTGCCATGCCCTGGGGTACACACTCACGGTTCTCCTGCCATCCATTATGCTTCAAGCATCGCCATTTAGGAAAATCTAAGATGTGGAAATCCTCATCTATACAAACCTCCCGCCATCACACACACACATACACTAAGGTAAACTGCCTGGTTGTCTCACGCATGCAAAGTTGGAATTGTGTTTATGTTTCATTTTTAGTCACACGGGTTCCCTCTCTTTATCTGTGACATTTTCACTTAAAAACAGTAGTCAGAGATGGAGCATGCTTAGAAATTCCCACGTGCAGTTACCAACCCACTCCTTCAGAGTTCCACAGTTAACCAACTTGAAGGACTCTAGACGTTCAGAAACACTTTCTCTTCGCTCAGCATTTCCTCATCACTGAGGACAGAGGACCGGCCTACACAGACGACCGAATATGAGAGACGTTCACCAGTTAGCCAAAGGTGGCTCTTAGATTCAAGATTTCTATGACATTGGTCATGCACTTAAGAACAAGGTCAAGAAAGAAGCATGAGGTGGTCAATGTGGCTCCAGTTAGTTGCTAGGGTTTCTTCAAAGGGCTGGAGATTCATTATAGAGTTGCCCGGCCTCCACTCCCAGCCCTGACACAGGAGCGCACAGCAAAAAGGGAGAGTGCCAGGAGCCAAGAGCGTGGAAGCGAGGGCCTCAGGAACTGTGTGTCTCTGGCCTCTGGGCCAACAGCAGACAAGAGCAAGCTTTTCATTTAATTGTTCTCTCTGTTCCTTTTTCTGTTTCTAGGGAATTCTCCTGACTGTAGTAGTTACTGTTTCAAATCAAGAAAAGTACAGAAATTGGGAAACAATTCAAGGAGAACTGGGGAGCTGATATGTTATGGATCCCTGTTATTGGAGCAGGCCCAGGCCTATTTTCAAAGGGAATTCCTCATGCGGCCTAGAGATGGACTCTTGGTCCACCTCCCACGTGGGCAGGAGGTGGCAGGCAATTCAGAAGGTCATCCTCTCCAGGGTTCTCAAACTGCGTGATCTATTTACTTGTTTTTAAAGTTAGTTTGCTTGGAAAATCATAATACCTGCCCTCTGGGCCTTTTTCAAAGAACTATCAGTTGTCCAATTTTTACCAAAGCTAGCCTGGGAGAAATAATATTTTGGAGAATAGTTTGAATAATGTGCCGTTCACACATCCCTCTAGATCCGTGCTAATAAAACTCCCTGTGGTCATGGAAATGCTCCATATCTGTGCTGTCCAGTGCAGGAGCCACTGGCCACAGGAAGCTGTTGAGCACATGCAAATGGAAAAACTAAATTTTAGATTTGCCTTACTTTTAGTTAGTTTCAATTTAAGTAGCCATATGTGGTCAGTAGCTGTCATATTGGACAACGCAGTTCCAGATACTAACAATGAAAAAGCTACTGTTCATGGCGTGCTTAGTATGTCCAGACACTATGCTAAGCATCTCCAATGTGTCGTCTCCTTTAATCCTTACATCAACGTTTTGATGGATATATATTTTATCCTCATTTTACTGAAGAGGATTGAAGCTTAAAGATGGTGAGTAGTCTGCCCAGGGTCCCTCATGTAATAGGTGGTAGAGCTGGAGTTTGAATCCGTGTCTATCTGGCTCCAAACAAGCCTGTGTGTTTCAGCCTGTGTCTTAGTTGAACTTCATGCAAAATCAAGACAGGACACAAAAAAGCTCTTTGACCAGACTTCACTACCTACACTGATTTTGTTGGGTTTCACCCTACGTAATTTGTATTTTGAAGACAACAGGCTCTTTTAATGGAACGAATATAAACTTGCATTATGATATTTAATATCTTGTCAAGCTGTGCATGGCATCTTAAAAATTGTAGTACGCCCTCCTCTGCTTCTTGATCCCATTAAGCATTTGCTTTATCTGAATTGTCCTGGAACACTTTGCTCTTAACTGGCATTAAAGAAAGGGTCTTACAAAATGGTATTGCGTATCTTGTGGCAACGTTGGGAAGGGTGTTGTTTCGTATACTATACCATATCCCCATTATGAATACTCAGGGGAGAAATTGCTTTCAGACCTAGGCACCAACAAAAGCATTGTCACTTTGAAGGAAATGGCCTGCGTTTTCCAATACTAATCATGCAACTGACTCTATTGCCCTTTATGCTTTGGCCACCAGGAACCTCACAGCCAAATTTTTTATTTCCCTTGAATAACTGTATAGGAAACTGTGGTTTATATGCCTGTTTTAACTTTCTCCTTTGACTGAATCTTCCACCAAGCCTGATTTCCATTATCCTGATTTGTATGTAATCAAATATTTTCACTACATCTATATATTTGCCTGATCTGCTCCAAATCCTTTGCATAGTGTGCTGGGCTAGAAAGTTCAGAATTGATAGTCCCTGATGGGTAGAAGAGCTCCATCTTATGTTTGGTGAGGATGGGATCGCCCAAACCCCCCAAAACCGAAGTGTTTTAGTCGTATAGTGATCCATCATTTCTCCACAGAGAAGGTGTAGGAAGAGAGAACATAAAGGAGAGTTTGTAGTAATCATTTGGTGCCAGGACTGATGCCCTACAGACTCCATCTTTGACTTGAAAGAGTGGACAATACGGTTGAGTAGTCAGAGAGCATAAATGCCGGTGTACAACCCAGCTCTCAGAATTTTACACCATGAGCAACAGGCCTGGGTACCATTCTGTGCCTCTCCATCATAGCCAGTCTCTGCAGTGTTTCAGTAGACTTGAGCGCTTGATTAATCCAGCTGGAAGTTTCCTGATTCATCATGTGCCTACAGTGGTGGCAACAGCACTGGGGAATCATTAAAGGAGCAACAGAAGCAGAACAAGTCCAGGATCTCTAAATCTATCAGAGAAGACAGGAAGACAGCCACTCAGTTTGGGAGGTGGGGACTGCCTTCAACCAAAAGAGGCAGAGCAGATGTGAAAAAACTACAATGGATGCACTTTTCTTTAATTATCTCACACAGTGGGTATGTTGGTGTGAAGACGAATATTTGGAGGGCGGAAATGTGTGAGGGAAGGCTGTGACAGATATCATCATAATATAAATGGGTAAAACCATGAGGCAAACTGGGACTTCAGTATGTTGCAGTGAATTGAATTGAATTGAATTGAATTGAACCACATTTAGTGATTTTTAAGTCAGTTCACAGTCCACATAAGAATGTTGACTTAGGCAGCCTGGTTCAGTTCAAGCAGAGAAAGAGAGCATCCCGGGAGAAATAAACCCAGCTCCCAGTTCTTTCCTTTGGAAATATCAGATCAGCAAGAGGCAGCATGTGGAGTAAGAGAGAGACCCTGCTACTCAAAGAGTGGTCCTGGGCCGGCAGCTTCAGCATCACCTGACAGCTTGTTAGAAATGCACCCTTTCCATCCACCCCAGACCTTCTGAGCCAGGATCTGCATTTTAACAGCATCCCCAGGCCATTCCTTTGCACGTTAAATTTTGAGGAGCACTGTTCTCAAGCAGCCTACTCAGGACTGTGAAGGCTGTGAAGTTATCTCAGGATGTTGCAGCCCCCTGCCCATACATTTATTTGTGACACCTTTACCACGCATCTTCAGGGAACACGGAATGTTCTGGGCCCTGTGGGGGATACAAAGATACATATGACTTTGTCTCAGTCTTGAAGGAGTTTAAAGTCTGATGAGTGAGTATTAGGAACAACAAAACACATGGAAACTAATGGTAAAAAATAAATGTCATAAAATGTAACGAAACAGGGATTAGGAGGAAGGACGAGCCACTTGAGATCAGGCAGTCAAGTGGGGGCTCTGGGAGCTGGAGCCGCAGAGAGCAGAGCTGTGCAGGTGGAGCTGGTGGGGAGAGAACAGAGCCAGGTGGCCCGGTTTGGTCCCAGTGCCTCCCCCTAAAATGTTGCCCATCTCCCCACCCCATGGCTGCCTTTCCCTCTTACCATGGGTGACCGGCTCTCATTTTTTTCCTCCCTTTCTCCCAAGAAAATCTGCCACTAACGCCTTCCTCACCGGAGCTGTGAGTGAATGAATGATACTGGCTTCAAGCGTAGTCCTTTGGGCCGGGTTTTGATGGACATCCAAGCATTCTGAGGAAGTGGAATTCTAAGCCACGTTAGTGTGTTGCAAATTTCCTTTTCCCAAAGGGGTTTTCATGTCGCCCTGTGGGTGATTGCTCATTCCTCCTGTGCCTGAAGTTGACAAAACAGATCCTTTTCTCCGAGAGGCAGCTCAGCATGATAGTTATGGACAAGGTCTGGAGTCACACCCGTTAGCCATGTGACCTTGAGAAAGTTTCTTAACCTCTCTGTGCTTCCCCTCCCCCATCCATACAGAATGGATAAGAATCATTCCTATCTCAAGAAGCTGTTAACAGGGTAAAAAATATCCTATATGGGAAGCACTTGGAGCCGTTCTTGGCCTGAGGTACATGTCCCATAATGTCCGCTATTGTTACTATCCTCTCCCCAAAGTTTCCTAAATTTTCATGGTAACAAGAACCACCGAGTATGTGTTTTAAATACATCATTTCCCAGGACGGTCCCCTCAGCGACTCTGATACCATGGATGTGAGTGGTCCCGAGAATTTACAGGTTTAACCAATACCCCTTGATGATTCTTATTGTCAGAGAAGTTGGAGAAACAATTCTTTAGTGTGCCTGCCCCTCTGAGTGGATAAGGCAGATGGAAGGAGCTGTTTCCAGTCTTTTCTGTAAGGAGTCAGTGTCTGTTTCTCGTGCAAGCTGTGCTGGGAATCCACACACACCGAGGGAGGCACTGATGCAAGGTGAAGAGCACGGAAGCTCTGGAGTCAGACAGGCCCAGGTCCCCGACTCGACTCTGCCCCACCCGGGGTGTGATGGATGCTGTGTAGACGAGATCTGATACTCTGTGATTCCTGACATGCAAAGGCAAGTGGTGCACTCAGAACTAAGCCCCTCCAGGGCGTGGGCAGCACCAAGGCAGAGCTGACAGAATGTCCTCGTCTAGAAATTTGGAAGGTCTGGCCAGGGAGTGAGTCTAATCAGGGAGACACGGGTCAAGGCCTGAGATGAAGAGGTCATGGGCTCAGCCCAGGTGAAGGGGGAAATAGAGCGTGGAGGACCAGCTAGGGTCAGAAGGGGCAGGCAGGTCTCAAAGGTCTCCATAAAAAAAAAGGGTGTAGTTCAGAGTCCAGGACATCTAAGTGGAGAGAACAAGTGATGCCAGCCATTGGGAAGCACTGATGAGAGCCAGTGCTAGGGTAGAAGCTATTTGCTTGATGACCTCTTTCATGCTGACTCCAACCACAGCACGGCCTCCCAGTGTTTGTGCAGACCCAGATAGGCCGCCACGATTGGCTGTGCAGGTTGCGTACTGCCCAACCATAGGGAGCACAGTGTAGTCTATGTAAAGAGCATCCTTTTGGTTTGTCCACTACACAAGCTATACAATCATATATGGCGGCCATGGTCTCCATGAGACTAGCAGATGTGGCTTGTTTTTGATTGATGCCAGAGCAGAGGTGCCAGGACACCCACCCCATGGCCTCCAGAGACCCCTGCAGTAGGCCAGTAGCTTGGAGAGGGGTAAAAGCAGAAAACGAAATGTTGTAGGAGCTTGTGGAACCAACCCAGGCAAATGGCCTGCGTGACACATCCCATTTCAGACAGAGCACGTCCAAGAGTTCTGACCTGTGGGGAGGGGCGGGTCTGTCATTTCTCTGGGCTGCTGGGGCTTCTCATGTCACGGCCACCACACAGCACTTGTCCATCCACGGGCATCGAGTCTTCTTCCTCCCCTCTTTTTCCCTCCCAGACAGTTATCACCATCTAGCATCCTGTATGTTACATATTTGTAAGCTATCTCCCCCAACTAGAATGAAAGCTCGCCTAGTGCCTGGCACACTGTTGGCATTTAATAAATAATTGTGGCCTGTGGAAGGGAGGGAGGGAGGGACAAATACACAAATATATCTCTGAGTTAAACAAGGGCTCAAACCCAGGGAGGTACAAGGAATAAGTCCACCTACCAAGAAGCAAGAGCAGAAAGATCTAAGCGGGAGGGCGAGGTGCTTGTCAAGTGTGTTGGAGTTCAGGGCAGAACTCCTGCCTGGCTGGACCACTAGGTAGAAATCCAGGCAGGAGGCCTGGAAGAAAGGATGCAGCTCTGGGGGCACCGAGTTCTCTGGGTCCCACCGAGACCCCCCGAGCCCAGCTCCTACCCGCTGTGATCTGTCTGCTCAGGAACCAGCCTCATAATATGTCCAGGACCCACAGCCATGTGAGGCTCACTCCTCTCAGCCCAGAGCTGGCTTTCCCCCAACCTTTGCAATCAGCGGAAAGAGCTGGAGGCCGGGCTGCCTGATCCCCTTGCCTAGGAACCATCGTTGGTTTGCATCCGATGGTGGAAATGCTGCCTGAATCGAGCCTCGGGATGAGCTCTTTTCATGATTGTTGAAAAGCCAGGGATGCCATGACCTTTAAGCAGAGCCCACAGCACATTCCTGAAGATGATTCCCTCCACCGAGGTGGAGCACACAGACAGATGAGTGAATAAGCAAACAAACCGGGGCCGCTCCCTCGGGGATGCCAGCCTGAGCCCAGGTGCTGGATGTGTGTTAATTGGATGAACACTCTCGTTCGCATGATGGCTTTGATTTGTGCTTTGGGGTGCTCCATCAAGATTTCTTAAACACAAATTGATCTCTGCTAATCCATGCGTCACTGCTGAATATTTTGACATGCGACAGCTCCTCGCTTCGGAGAATCTCTGCAGGCTGGCAAGCCAGAAGGTCTCCTCTCTTCCCCTCTGCCATGTTCCCTGAGCCCAGAATTCCTGCAGAGACCCCTCCTGTAGGGAGTGTTTCTACACGATTACCTTAGCCCGTTTTCACCCTCCCTTCTCGTGTCCCTCCTTTCTTGCCTTCTTCAATTTTTGTTCCAATGCCTAGTTCTTTCCCTGCGCTCCTCATCTCTAATCCTTTAGCCTCTCTCGTCCTTTCCCCATTTCACTTCCTTCTCTCCTGCATTGATAAAACTGCATCTTGCCCTCCGCCTCTGTCCCCATCTGCTCCTCAGAGCCCTCCCTCTCCCCAGCTGCCACCTTCTGCCACCCTCTGCCACCTCTCCCCTTTTGCTGCTTCTCTTCCTCCTTCATACACCGTGGTTTTCCCTCTCCTGAGTTCTCTCTCTCTCTGGCCTCTGTGCCCCCTCTCTTAGCCAGCCTGGGGGTGAGCGAGGCTCCCCTGTGAGTGCTGAGATGGAGGAAGCAGGTCTGTACTAAAGTGTGACTGAGAAACCCTGACCTCCTTCCCTGTCGCAAGCACTGAGCAGTGTCCCCAGAGGCCAGGAACATGAACTCAGTCAGAGCAGAAAAAGCATGGCCAAACCTCAGTCCCTAAGCAGCCTTCCGTCTGCAGGCAGGTAGAACCAGGGAAGCGCAAATGCATGCCTCAGCAAATCACCTTGGTCAGGCGCCCCGAGCAGCAATTAGCATTTATCAGAATAAAATATCCATGGGATGAATGAATGAATCCATCAATAACACCGTACACAGAGCCCAGCTTCACGTCAGCATGCATATTCGTTTCCTAATGATCAATCATGGACCAAGAAAATTAGACATACATCTCCAGTCATGACAACAACGATTATAAGAGAAATCTATAACATATATACATCAAGGTAGCAAGATACAAATATGCTGTCTAACCTATTCCCCAAGCAATTTTGCACTGCTGTCTCATTCCCTTCTCCCAGCGCCTCCGCGAGCTCTCAGCCTGCCCTCTGCACATGCTGTGTTAGGCACGCCAGACGTTCCCCCAGCATCTCAGAGGCTCCCTCCGCTCCACGCCTTCACACTTGCTTTTAGGTTCACCCGGAGGGTCCATTCCTATCGTCTCTTCCTAACCTCTTCTTGTTCATCATTTAAGACCCAGTTCCAGGGTTCCCTTCACTCTAAAACGTTCCCCATCCATGCAGCAAATTTCTCATTGATTTCTTTGTTGAGCATTTTGGTGTGCTGGGCCCTGGGCCCAGCGCTGGGGCTACGGCCCTGAGCAGGAGAGAAATGGTCCAGCCCTCAGGGCCCTCACTTGGATCTGTGTGCCCCGTAGCATGCCCTCGACACCTCAGCATTTCCGCCTGGCTTTCTTCAGGCTCACCCACTGTGTTCTTGCTTATGGGGGACACCATGCTTGAGTCATCTGTGTATAATAAAAGTCAGTTGAAAGAACGGGGTAAATGAATGAGGAAACTGAGGCTCAGGAGATTAAATGATTTGCCCAAGATCACAAGCCCGGAGCTTGGGGTTCATACCCCATCATCCCCCTGCCAGCCCAGAGTTGCCCTGTATGTCAGAGGCACCTTTTGTCCTCACCCCATCCTTGCAGCTCAAGCCAAACACTGGCCAGGCTACGGGTGAGGCTTAGCAACTAAAGGGAAAAAGCACTAAGGATTCTGGCAGCATCGTTTTCCAGCATCAGATGGGTGTAGGGAGAGTTCGTTTTTACGTAATAATAAAGGTCGACAATCAAATAGACTCGGCATTCAGTCTAGCTGTAGCCTCTGCATTATAGTGGCAGCTAATGTTCATTTTCTTTGTAATGTTAGTGTCATCTAGATATTATGATCACTCGTAATAGTAACCAGCTTTGAGGGCCAAGCTGCTGTTAAGCATGTCATATTATTTCTCATTCTAACAAAATTTCTGAAAGTTAAGCATTAACCTCGTTCTATCAGTAAACAAACAAGAATTCTGAGAGGCGGACTCACTTGTCCAAGGCCACACAGCGAGCACCAGATCTGTGGTCTGAGTCACTGTGTGCTTCACTCCACAGTGCTCCGGGGTGTACACAGTGTTTCCTGGGGAGCGTATGGCCTTCAACACGACTGTGATTTCCCTGAAGTATGAGCTGAACACGTTGGTGGTCTAGAAGAAAGGCAGGGAGTCTGTCCTCCGGGAAAACCAGTTTTCTGAATCCACTGCAATGGCGCGCTCTGCCTGTTGAGTGGAAGATGCCCTGTGTTCATGGAGATTTATGCAGCAAGGCCACATCCAGCCAACCTCTCGCACAGCCTCCTCTTGCAGCTCTGCTGTTCTATGAGAATTCTCCCGGATTCAGCGAGTGCTCACGAGTTTCTACCATGTGTTCAACCCAGATGTTTTTTCAACTTCAAGAGGGAGAGTTGGGCTTCCACTTGCCTGGGTAGGTCAGGTTAAAGGAGTTTGCTCCCATACAAATGAAGTATTATTGATAAGAATACAGTGCCGTTTAGTTTCCCTTTCAAAGCTAAACATTCGCCAGACCCCTCGGCCACATTCATGAGAACTATCTAAGGGACCACCAAGTCAACTCCCCTGAAACCACACGAGGTAGGTCTGTGCTTGCATCCCAAGAAATGAGATGGGAACCAGTTATGCTTACGTCCACTCTGAGTGGAGCCCACCTTCCCAAAGTCTGTGGGATTCCATGACAATGTTTGAGCTCCCCCAGGAAAGAGACCCTGAGACAGAGATTTGCATGCAGGAGGTCTTAGGGGGCATGCTCTCTGGAACAATACCTGTAAAAGAGCAAGGGGAGAAGGATGGAGCAGAAAGAGAAGTTAAACTGCAGCGCCCTCAGCCTTGGTATTCCCACAAGGGGCTCTGGCGTTGAAGCAGCCCTGTAAGGATGGCCCTCCTCAAAGGGAAGGATCAGGTCTTTGGTACCCAACACCAACCAGTCATTGGGTGAGGGGAGTAATGTTGGGTGAGGCAGCTACCTTAACTAGGGGAAATGAGTGCCTCGGACCCAATGAGATGTGGGGGCACACAGGGCAGTCACTACAGAGGGTCTTCCTGCTTCCCCCATAATTTTGGTAGCACAGAACCCTGGTCCTCCCACCTCTACCTGCTCCTCGATTCCCACGGTACAACGCTGGACACAGGTGGATGCCCAGTCCATGTTTGTAGAATTGAGCTGCATCCTCATGTACTCATGGGTCTTGTGGATGATCTGGTTCATCCTTCTCTTACAGATGAAGAACCCAAGGGGTCAAGTGCCTCATTCAAACACACACAGCTGAGTAGAGTCAGAGGCAAGGACTAGATCCAGCCTCAGGTGCGGTGTTTTCTTTACCAAACCAAGCCACCTGCTCCTGCTCTTTTTGGTTTAGATGGGGAAGGGCTGTAAGAGAACAACGAGTTGGTTTTCATATTTTAATGAATATGCTTCACAAATGGGTCTGGCTCTTACTATCACAGAGGGCCTGCTCACCCAATATCGTCTGGCAAATGTCATTTTTCACTCTGAACTTTCTATCAAGTCATCTAAATTAGTATTTCCCCAAATTTTGCTTTTAGGACATAGCATCAAATTTCCAAAACTGAAGGTCGGATCTCAGAGGTATTTATGCCCTCACCCACAGAGACTGAAATGGTATGTGCACTACACACGACACACATTTATATATGCAACACGCTCACCGCTCACCCACGGTCACCAGCCCCTCTGAGCCTCATCACCACCTCCAGCCTCCCAGGCAATGAGTGATGAAGAATGTGAGGTCCCCTGGGGAGCCTTCACAACACACGGTACACCTGAACTGAGGGGTTATAGCCCGGCATTCAGGAAAAAGCCCCGTGAACTGCCTCTGCCATAGGAAACCCCGGACCTCACTGCCATGTGAATCTAGACACCGATTTAGGGTCAAAGACCCATGCCTTTGTCATAGAAGAGATTAGAAAATCATGGAGGACATCGTTCTCCTGCCCTGGGCAAATTGGGGCTCCCAGGAGGTAGCTGGGCGGAGTGGATGAGCGGGAATTCTGGAAGCTTGCTCTGATCAGACCGTTCACTTTCCCTCTCAGCCTTGGTTCCCTCAGCTGGAAGGTAGGGATAAATAATACCTCTAACACAGGGTAGCCATGAACTTTATGCTTTTAAGTTTTATGGTCTTTATTTGTTTAAAGAAATCAAACCATATATAAAACTATGAGGAAGAAAATAATAACAATCCTTAGCGTCATCGTCATCGTCTGAAGTCCTCACGCCTTGAGATCACTGCCTCCAACATTCGGAAGAATGAACCCATAAAAGAGAGTGGCTCTTTTATGAGCTCATATATCACTGTGTTTCAGGCAGATCAAATGATAAATTTTATTAGACGCTTAGCACGTGCTTGGCAGGCAGAAGCAATCACCAGGTTGGGAGACAGTTATGCGGAAGCAGCTTAGAATTGGGAGCAAGGATACGGGGGTTCAGGTCCAGCTTCTCCCCCTGACAGGATGAGTCATTTGGAGCAAGTCCTGCAGCTGCTCTTCGTGTATCTCTCCATTTATATAATGAGATAATGACACTTGCTTTGTGACAGCGGCTTTGGGATCAGGCTGGCCTGGATTTGAGTCTTGGCTCTGCCACTTACTAGCTATGTGATTTTGGGGCAAGTTTGGTTTTTAACCGTTAGCCTTGGTTTTCTCACACAGAAAATGCTATTAGCAGCCTGCATCCCGGGGGTTCACCAGGGATGAAGTACACATGGCACTTGGCACAGAGGTTGGCCACAGCAGCTAGCCAGTAACTGCCAGCAGGTAGCAGAAGCCGCAGCAGTGACAGTGACGACATCAGCGGTTCACGGCATTATTGTCAGAATAAAGTGAACAATGCCAGTGAAAACTTTTGAAAAGTGCTTTGCAACTATTTGTCATTATTATCCCTGTCAGCTAATGGTATATGTGCATGGCTGTTTTATAAGAAAACCTATGAATCACCATATTTCTTGCCCAGCAAAAAGTGTAAAACAGCCGGAGGGATTTTAGGATCACTGTCAGGGTAACAGCATTAACCTTTCAATTTAAAGCTCCCCTCATTTTTCATTTATTCTTTCCACAAATACCCATCTAACATTCACTGTTTGAAAAGCGTTTTGCCTGTTGCTTTGAAGCCAGCCCTGGTGGTCTAGTGGTTAGGATTCTGAGCTCTTACTACTGCAGCCTGGATTTGTTTCCCAGTCAGAGAACCACACCACCTATCTGTCGATTGTTATACGGTGGCGGCTGCCTGTTGCCGTGACATGAAAGCTATGCCACCGGTATTTCAAATACCAGCGGAGTCACCCATGGTGATGGGTTTCAGTGGAGCTTCCAGACTAGAAAGAGCAGGAAGGAGGACCTGGCCATCCACTTCTGAAAGAATTGGCCATGAAAACCCTATAAATAGCAGCGGAGCATTGTCTGATACAGCACCAGAAGGTGAGAGGATGGTGCAAGGAAACCAGGGAGGGTTTCGCTCTGCTGTGCACAGGGTCTCTAGGTGTCAGAATCCACTCGATGGCACTAACAATGGAAAGTTGCTTCAAAGGCTGTGGGTAGGACTCAAACCTCGCCTCTCGTCCAAGCCCTGTTCTGGACAGCTGATGAATGTTCCTGGTCTCATCAGCCCCCACAATAGCCACGAGGGGTTGTTGATCCAGATCCCATCTTACAGATGAAGGAAATAGGTGCGTGGAGAGGAATCTGCCCCAGGTCACAGAGCTGGGAGGAGGAGCACCTGGGAGTCAGTCTTTGAGCCCATGGCCTTTGCACCCCATTGTACGGAGGCTCCTGATGGAGCACCCTTGGCTGTGTGTGTTAGATCCAACAGCCTGACGCACGGCGCCTACAGGGTCAAAACCAGACTGTGGCAGGAGCACTTTCTGAGCCTCTGTGATCTTTAAAGAGACGTATTTTTTTCTTCTCTACACGAAAAATAAAAGGTACTACAAGGCAACCAAGATAAGAATTCAAAACACCAGTTGTGACATTTTTCAAACTTTGACTTCAAAATATTTCCTTCTGACTGACAGCCCATAAAAGCCCACTTTGGGGTTGAGTGTAATTCATCTCCATATTTTGAGACTGGCACAAACTCATCCTCTCTCAGCCTGGCAGTCGGCCGTTCTGCAGCCGCTCCCACCTCCATGTCTTGGTGTTCGAAACGCAAAATGGAAGCAGGGAATGGAGGGGAATATAATCCTTGCCCGGAGACCTGTGTGTAGCCCTTGGAAGCTGGGGGCGGCACAGGACAGTGGAGAATGGGATCAAGCAGGATCTGAATGCCAAAACCAGCTCCACCACCACCAGCTATGTGACATAGACCCAAGCCCTTAACGACCCTACATTTTCCCATTTGTGAAGTGGGAAGAATGGAAGTGACAAAGATGTCCTGCTAAACATTTAAAAATGTAAAAGTCATTTGTAAACTATAAAACACTTTAAACATAGAAGGATAATTATTATTATTATTGTTATTACCAGTATCTGCATGGATGCCATGACGCTCTATTTGCCATTGGCACAGTCAGATACACATCTTGAGCCAAAGCACAAAGCTACCTCCTCAGCCTTGCGGTAACTGTGCTGCTACATGCAAGATATGGAGACTTCCTCCTTCCTATGTGGGAAGTGCCAAAGGTTAAAGGTCAAATCTGTCTCCTCTCCTAACCTCATACTAACCCTTCGCTACACTACTGAATTTTACAGTGGGCAGGACCTTGTGGGAACCCACCTGAGGTTGCCTGGTTCCTGACATGGCAAGATGTTTCTGGAAAAGTTTCCCTGCTCCATGGAGTGCAGGGTTGTGGTGAGGATTCTGCATCAAAAGGAACCTACACCGCCCATTGCCAAACCGACAGCCTGTTTACAGCTTGCTGCTTCTCCATGCCTTTTGCAGGATGTCAGTTGGCTCCTATGTCCAGTGGGCGATGGACTGGCAGATCTCAGAGTGCCTTTCTCCTGATATCCTCTGTTCTCTGTTCTGTGTATGGGGATTCTTGCCCACCTACTCCATCCTCAAGGGAGAAAACAGGCTGGCGCCCAGGGCAGCCACGACTCCAACCTAAATCCTGCGGCTCCTCCCATCTCACTGCTCGTCCCTCCCACGTCAGGCACCAAATGGTCGGACCTGCTTATGTTTCTCCTCCTGTGGCGTGAAGCCCGGGTGGTAAATGGACCACAGTCCGGCTCTGGGGCTGAGTGGCTGTGTGACAAGTTGCTCAGCCTCTCCACACCTCAGTTTCCTCATCTGTAGAAACGGATAATAATAGCACCTACCTCACGGGGTTGTTGAGCAGAATAAGCGAGAACAATGCCTGAAAAGTGTTAAGCATCAAGTTTGGCACGTGTAAATTCTTAATCAGTGTGAGCTGCTGATGTTATTACTATAGCATCTTCATTGTCGTCATCATCATCATCATCATTAGGCAGAGTTCAGTCAGAGAAGCAGAAACAACAAGAGACAGCTGATAGCTTTACTTTGTAGCTGTTATATATATACATGGATTTATTATAATAAATCAGCTTATGCAACTGTGGAGGCTGGCTAAGTGAATGCAAGGTCTATAGGGCAGTCGAGCAAGGATCTTGAGTAGGCTGGAGTCCCCTGGGCATGAGCTGAAGCTTGTTGGCCACAGGTGGCAGTCAGGAAGGAAGACAGGGGACGTGGGCAGGAGGGGGAATAATTATAGACCCGTGGCTCTTTGGAGTCTCTGAGCTCAGGGAAGGTTTAAGCCTCCTTTGATGTGTGCTTACCTGATTAGATCAGACCCACCCAGTATAATCTCCCTTTTGCTTAATTTAAGATCAACTGATTAGGGACGTTAATCACATCTACAGAATCCCTCCACACCCAGATTAGAGTTTCAAGACCTGGGAGAAGATGTATGTGTGCTACACAATGGCCGCCTTTCCTCACCTGGATGGCGCTTACTCGGCCTCTGAGACCCAGCTCAGGTGTGCATTCTCCCAGGAGGCCTTCCTTGGCCTTTCAGGTTGGGTTCAGGGCCCTTCCCTGGGCTCAGCCCTCTTGTCACAGTATAAGGATACCGGCTTCTCCCTGCCCTGACTTAGAGCTGTGGGTTCACGACTCATCTCTGAGTTCCTAAATTTCTCTGAGTGCCTGGCACAGGGAGGGGCTTAATCCTCCTTTGCTAAATGGAACAGACCCAAGGGCTGTCACCCAGGCCTGAGGAAGACTGGCTTTCTCTGCCTGCCACTCAGGGTGCAAACATCCCAACACCATGGGGGAGCCTGGGCTGGAAAGGTCACATGAAATTATTTCTGTGTGGGAGCACGTGGCCCTTCTGGGCTCATTAACAGGAGTGGGGTGGACAAAATGGGAGTGACTGTGGAAGGCACTCAGCTCCTCCAGCTGACGCATCACTTCACTGTGTCTGCAGAGCGGTTGCCAAATCTGTGGCTCATAGTTGGGGAGATGTTAGTTCAAAGCCCACTAGTCTTAAGGAAGAAATGTAAATTGGAATTGTTAATGTTGGGCTGATTTTGTCACCAGAAGAAGGGACCAGGGAGCAGGGCTCAGGACAGCCTGATGTGCCCATGGCACAGGCAACCTATACGGGGGGGCCACCTTCCCCAAGAGGCCAAGATGGGCCTGAAACTTACGTCCTTCTGGGGCCCTCCATTAAGAAAAAGAATACCCAATAAAAAATACAAAATGAAATGCAAATGTGAGAAAAAACAAGAAAAATGTGAGAAAAAAATAAGAATGGGAAAATATCACAACAGACTTTAAATTTAAAAATAGCTGACAAATATTGCAAACACAGTAGCCAGAAAAATAAGAATCTTTTCACTAATTAGCTGCTTGACCCACCTCTATAATACTTTTTTCCTGCGTTGTGTGGCTGCATACTCTGTGATTGCCTCTTCACGGGGCAGCAGTCTTGTGATATAATTTTCTTAAGAGTGAATAGAAATATAATTTAGCCTTTTGTTTACCATGGTTGATCATAAAAGGTAGTATTGAGAGTTGGGGTCATCAAACAGTGTTGTGACATTGTTTGCAGTTCTGCTACATGCTTGGGCCTCACAAGTTCAGGGGTTCTAATCAATTCTATTTTGCATGACTCCAATCGGAAAACAATGGAAACATATGGTGCATAATGGTACAAATGTATTAATGTGCACACCGACACATTTCTGCAAGGAGGAAACGTCCGTTTGGACCAGGCATCAGTGAAAACTGAATCTTTTTCCACGTCTCATGATTGGAAGAACTTTCCGTAGGCTAGCTCCAGCTCTGTGCATTTCATGCCTGTTTCTCCTCAGTGACCCACATCGCATTGGGTGCTGTAGGACCCACTCACATTATTATGTGCCCCAGCCCTGCAACTCAGGTGACCACATCCAGGGAGCTGGTATGGTGGGCAGTAGGGGTGTCCTGAAGCCATTCCTACGCCAGAGTGGCTAGCAATATTTAACTCTGCACAGAAGTGACTCAAATCCGTCTAGACGTATCCCATTAAACCCAAAATAAATGTATCCAAAATGCAACCTCCCCTCAGCTAGCCAGATGCCAAAACTGCCCAAACTACTCGACACGCTCGACATCAAGGGAAGTGTGACAGAGAAGTCAGCGTGGAAGGACAACCGTCCTAACCGATTGCCATGAAATATTTCACTTTCGTAAATTTTACCAAAACACGTGACCACATTGCTAGGGCTTTTCAGGAACTTGGAGGGAGCCCATACAACTGAGCAGCCCTTTAGGCAGCTGAAATGCTGTACACACACGCAGACACACACGCAGACACACACTTAGTACAGGACATAATCCTCTGCTGAATCTCACAAATAAAGCCGGTTTCCATATCTGCAAAATGAGGATAATGGTATTTTATTGGGCAAATTAAGAGTGTTGTGAAAGTGTTTATCAGGATGCTTGGGCCACAGTGAGTGATCGGTAAATGTCATTAAGGATCGCTTCTATGAGACGCCGCTACCTCCCACGTGCTCAGTGGGACTCCTCTTGTCCCGTCACGAGCACTGGGCACAAACTCCTTACAGCTGTGACGTCTTCATCTTGCCGCTGCTTCACCTGTCACTCTCCATCACAAGTTGGGGTCCCTGTTGGACTTTGTCCAGCTTATCTTTGAATCCCCAGCACCTATCGCAGAGCGTGGCATCTTATAGAAGCTCAAAAGATGTTTATTTTCTTCCCCTCTTCCTCGGACCCAAGAAGTGTGATGATTGACTCCGTTGGTAACGTATTGCTCCGCCCCCTACTTGGCCTTTTATTACATGTGAATATTCTCCCATCTGCTCACACTAGAGCGGGCACTAGGATTCCCATCTCCCTTCCTGCTGTAGGTACCGCCACAGGGTGGGCCCAGGTTACACACGTCACCTGCGGGCGGGCCCTGTATGTCTACAGAGAGCACTTAGCCGGCAACAATGGCTGCCTCCAAGAAGGCACCATAGCCCTGGCCTCTGGGGCCTTGCAGAAGGCAGACAATCTTTCCTCCAGGCTGCTTTGGAAATAATTGCTGCGATGGGAGACAGTAAGTGTTTCAATGGGGAAACTGCCTTTGGTGCATGTGCTCCCTGCTGTTGGCTCAGTCTCTCCAGGATTCGTCACAAGTACCTCAGAAGTACCCGTTATCAGATGTGCAATGAGAATAGCATCTGCAAATCAGTCTTATCCATCCGAGAAAGCCAATTTTCCAAAGACATCCAATTAGCAACTCTTTGCTGAATTAGCTTGTATTGCAGTATGAAAGCATGGGTTTGAGAAGAGTAAAACTAACCTGCCTTTGACAGTGGGCCACACTTCACACTTCTCACTAATTCAGACTGCATTCATGCAAAATGACTCTTATCCATTTTTGCCCCAATTTGCTGTTGGGCCAAAAGGGTGACTTGTCTACTCCCCCCTAAGCCTCCAGCCTCCACCTTCACTCCCACTGCAGCAAAATGACCCCGAGCTTAGGACTCAAGATGGGGTGGCCAGGATTCCCGTGAACCGTTGGCAATGAGTAATGAAGGTTTCCTTGACTGCAGCAAAATGGGAAAAATAAAGAAAGAGCAGTGAATTTTCACAAAATGAAATGTGTTCAATTTAAAAGGCCATTCTTTTTATGAGATGAAAACCTCCTTAATTAGGTGTGTATTAAAATGTCCTTTTTATGTGAAGTGATGGTGATGGCAGATAGTAAGTTTTTCAAGAGCAAAATAAAAAATTGATCCCCAATGCCATCTTCACTTTTTTACTAATATCATTTTCCTAGTTCTTGATGTCTAGAAGTCTGGGAATCTCAATTTGAACTTGGAGTCCAGGCCACCCTTGCCTGTACTCTGCCCGCTCCGTCTGGGAGTCCCAGAGAGAGGAGGTCTGAGACATTGCCCAGCGTTCCGGGTCCCTGTGCATTCTCAGAAAGGGTAACCCAGGCCTCACCTTCTGTGTCTGGGTCACATTTATGGCCCTTGAACCTGCCAATGAGTCACACATGTTTCCCCACGGCCTGGTACTCTGCCTGGTCTATTTAACACAGTCAAATCGGTGTAAGCTTGGGTCCTCCAGAATCTGCAATTTGGAATTTTTCATGGAAAAAGTAATTTGAGAGGACTTTTAGACCACTGGTCTAAAGACCATCCCTGTAAAACTCTAATCTCCTAGTTCCAGGCTTTGGGCCTGACCCCAGGTGTGCCACATGCCACTCACAGGTCAAGTGATACGTTTGGTACTCTGTTCTCTCCAGTAGACGGTTCCTGCTGAGTTCCTGCCAAGGGCGTCTCTAGAGATGGCATGGCACAGAGTCAGGTCCACACTTGGAATAACTGAATAACATTCTTATGGATCATCACACACGGAAGGGGCTTTGTGTGACAGGCCGATCTGTGTTCTTCTTGCTATTTCCCCTAAAGCCTTTACATCGTGGTTTTAATGTCTGTCGTGTCTACGTATTACCTTTACCAAAAACTTGTTGGCACAGCTCCACTTTTGGTGAATGGGCACAAAGGGGAGTGACTGCCCTCCTTGGCCCCACCTCATTTCCTCCCACCACTGCCCTCCATGGCTGCCCACCTCGTCCCACCCACGCCATCACCTGCACTCTCTCCAACCTCACCCAGGACCAATGGCAGCGACAGTGTTGATCCTAGTGTTCAAGAAAGCAATTCCAGGAAACGCACATTCAGACCCTCGAGCAAAGCAAGAAGCCAGCCATTTAGCAATGCCGTGGAGGGGACCCTGGGACCCCTTGTCAGGGGTGAAGATTAGACTGAGCGACTGCTAGTAAATGCTTTGAACACAGGCAGTTTGGGAAATAGGGCTGGGAGCAAGGTTCAGGACGATGGAAACTCCGCCCCCCCCCCCCCCCCCCCGGCCCCGCATGATGGATGTCACTCTCTGTGCCCTGAGCTGCTTTTTGGGAACAAGTTCACCATCATGCCTCTCCTAAGATGCTGATCGTTGCCCCCATCCTCACTCACCCTGTGCCAGGCCCTTCACACACATTATCTTTTTATCCCCATTTTGCAGATGAGAGAACTGAGGCTCAGAGCAGTTAGACAACGTGGCCTGGGCCACATGGCTGGCAGAGGATAGAGCCCAAGAGTCAAATCCAGGCAGCTGGCTTGTAACCCTTAAGTCAACGGCCTCCCTGGCCAAGCAGGCCTGCTCCCGGCAGGGCCCCCCTGCCCTGCCCTGCTCGGAGCTCCCCACTCCTGGCAAGGGGATCCCTGGCACCTGCGTTCTGTGTACAGTGTCAGCTACTCGCTTCCAGACTCCTGAGGGGCTGCAGCTGCCTGGCTTCCTCTATTACATACCCTGCCCCAGAGGGGTGGGGTGTGTGCTTTGCACTGTTGTCCTGAGTGGGGATGGGGTTGCACCTGTTTGCTCTCACTTGTGAGCTGGGGGACACTGGCCACACGGGACAGGCACTGGTGGTGCGAGAATTTTGGAGAGATGCAGTGTATCTCGTCAGCCCCCTGTGGTCTGTCCCCAAGGGAGGCAACACAGCCTGGCAGTTCAGAGCACGGCTGCTGTAGCCTGCGATGTTCTGTTACCCCTCGTGGTGGGACATCATGCGATTCAGTCATTCTCTGGACAACAGGTTTCTCGCCTATAGAACTAGGCAGACCAGCTCCCTAGGGCTGTGGGAGGATTAAATGAGTTGGAATAGGAAGGCATCTGCAGAGGGTCTGGTGTGCAGTAAGCATTCAGTACATTTCAGCTGTTGTTATTGTTATTTTCTTAGTGCTGTTGAGTCAATGCCAACTCCTAACGATGCTGTGGACAGCAGAGCAGAACCCTACCTGGTCCTTTTTGCGCCATCCTCTCACCTTCCTGTGCTGTATCAGACAAGGCTCCGCTGCTATTCACAGGGTGTTCATGGCCAATTTTTCAGAAGTGGGTGGCTAGGTCCTTCCTCCTAGTCCGTCTTAGCCTGGAAGCTCCACTGAATCCTGTCCACCGTGGGTGACCCTGCTGGTATTTGAAATCCCGGTGGCACAGCTATCAGCATCAGGGCAACATACAGCCGCCACAGTATGACAATCGACAGAGGAGTGGTGTGCTTTTCTGACTGAGAAATGAACCCAGGCCATGGTGGTGAGAGTGCTGAATCCTAACCATTAGATCAGCAGGGCTGTAATATTATAATAATCATTCCATTAAACCCCCTTTTGTTGGATAATCCATCCCTCATTTTCGCTTCAGGATGTAGAACTTTCTGCATCTGCCTATTGCCCCCCGAACCCTCCCCGGACCCCCCAGCCCAAGGATCCTGGGGAGAAGCTAAGTTCCTGAGGCTTGTCGGCCAGGATGGCCGAAACCCCCGGGTCGGCTGCGTTCTTCATTCTGAGCACGAGACAGAGGCTGAGCTGGCTTTGTATCTGACTGAACTGATTAAGCTGCACGTTAACTGTGGATAAAGCATCTTACCGAATAACTAGGCTTCTGCTGAGCCAGAATGATAAATTCATTCTTAGTGCATTGATAATAAAAAGAGATTTTTTCCCCCCTTCTTTGAGTTTCCAGGGGCTTCAGGGCTCTATCTGTGTTGAACACCGCCATCTACAGGACATCTGGAGAATTGCACCAGGGCAGAAACAAATCGCTTTTTAAGGAACATCAGAATTTACACAATCCATAAAAGCTCAAAGCAGACACCCTGGGAGGCCAAATGTGTTTACAAAATGACTGCCAGTAGTTACTTATCACCCTGGGAATGGCATCCTTCTTTGATTGCATGGCCCTGCTGCATGGCTCAGTTATTCCCGTGACTCTTTTATCAAAAGTGGTTTCAGCGCCTGTGACAATATTGGGGCTTTTTATTTTGAGCACCTACTGTGTGCTAAGCACCACACTAGCACTGAAGTAATACAGAAATGAGTAAGCATGACTGTGCCCTTGAAATGCCAGTGCAGGAATAAATGAAATAAGGACGAGATGACTTATAAAGAAGTCAGAGTAACCTGGGTGTCCTCTACAGGTGGCTATCCACAGAGCAGAGCCTCGTGGGTTCAGAGGAATGGGAAAAGGGAGGGGCTAACACTTCCTGAATATCCACCATGAAGTCTGCACATTCTCTGACTTAACGTGGACTCTTACCCTGTGAGACTAGATAGGGGTTCCCATCTTCCAGATGAGGACCTGGAGGCTCAGAGAGGTTAAGTCACTTGCCTGATGTCCCCCAGCTGAGTGGTGAAGAAGTGAGAATTCCATTCCCTACCCGGCTGACTCTAAAACTCGTTCTATGCTCCCAGGTGGCCTATTGAAGAAGGAAAAGAAATTTGTGGGGGAATCGACTCCTGAATTATCCCAGTGGTGGCAAGTGTTTATCCCCAGGAGGTGAATCTGATTTTCAGGAATACCCAAAAATCTTTCTGGGCCAAGTCATTCAATGGATAATGGGATTTGAGGTTTAAAAAAAGAGTGTGCCTCTAAGGCATGAAAATTGTTTTACGCCTGTCCGCTGATAAATGGGCTGAAAAGTGTTTCTCGAAGTCTGTAAACAGACAGCAGCACGGGGATGAGGGCGGCTGGCACGGCGACGCTCTGAGGAGGGCGTGCTCTCTTGGGTGCATTGGGCCCAGTGTGTTCCGCGTTGATACTCTCCTTTCTTACACTCACCTTCCAGTTCTGAGGCAGGTACATGTTTCACAAGTACTCACCAAGAATCTCCAGACTCTTCATTTCTTCCCCAAGACCTCCAACAAGAGCAGCTCATCTCCATCTGAGAAAGGAGGAAACGGGCTTGAGATGAGGGACTCCCCCACTAGGTAGCTCGGCCAGTCAGCATTGATGACAATGGGACATGGAGGACACACAGCCTCAAACTCCCCATCCTCCTCCTATTTCCCAGGGATGGACTTACAGAGTAAGGGAATTGATATTGCCCTCCTGGGAAGACCCACTTCGGCACACACCCCATCGTGGAAATGAGAGTTGGTGGAGCAGAGCAGAGTCAGTGTGAGGGAGTGGAAAGAAAAGAGGTAACCATGGAAGGCTTCTTGTAAGAGGTGGTGCCAAAGTCCACTTAGGGGAGGAGAGGAACAGTTGGTACCACATAGTTGTCTTATTATAATAACCCCAAACCAGGTACCTGAGAGGACTTTTAATGATGTCACAAAGAAAATTTGTATGCGAGGGGTGACCTTTTTCCAAGTTTGTATCTGATCTGTATCTTCCTTCTCCAGTCAAAGGGAGCAGGCCAGGAAACATCCCTCCCACTGCCGCACAGCAGGCTGGACTCAGGCCTCCAAGTGGCAATTATAAAAGCTCTCTATGGGCGAGATCCAGTCCATCCATGATCGGTGATGGACCTCAGGCTGCAGCCCAGTTGTTCAAATGGATGCATCACAATGGGTGGTGGAGTGGGAGGGAGGAGGAGATTTTCCTTGACTGTCACATTTCCAGGGACCACATCATGCTGGTCATGACAAGTCCTAGAATAAGTCCCCACAACTTTACCCCAGAATCCCAAGATACTCTTGGCTGCCTTCATCATGACGTGTTATGAGGTACAGAGGAAGGCACTGAATGATGATGAATGATGATGAATGATGATAAATGATGAAGATGGCTTGTACGCATGCTCCTTTCCCATCCGTCTGTTCATTCAGTGATTCAGGCGGGGGCTGGGGGGAGGGTACAGGCAAAGGCCCAGCAGGGGAAAAGCGCGATTCATTCAAGGATGGCTGGAGGATAGAAAGTGAGGCAGGTGGTGAGAGATGACCCCCTAAGAGGCCAGCACGGGGCCAGCTCATGGGGGGCAGACATTGACCTGCTGGTAATGGAAGTCATTGCAGGGTTCTCTGAAGGGGAGCCACGCAATCATATTACTGCTTGGGGAAGATCCCTCAGGCTTCGCGTGGATAATGGAAGGGAGGGGACCAGACTGAGACAGGAAGTCACCCAGGGAGAGATGAAGAGGCTGAACTAAGCCAGGGGCAGTGGACAATGTTACTCTTTTATTATTATTATTATTATTAATATTAATTAATAATAATAATAATAATAATGGTGGTCCTGGGCTAAGCCACAAAGTGGAGAGAATCACAAAACTCTAAGTTTCTCAGACGACTAGAGCCCAGAGAGGTGTTTTGCCTAAGGTCACAGAGTGAGTGTGTGAAAAAGCTGCCGACAGTGCCCAGGCCCCTAATTCCTAACCAAGGACTCATGGGATCCCCCAGCCTCTGCACTTTGCTTCAGCCCCTCCCTCCACTCATGTCAGCACTGCTCCTTTGACCTCATTCTACAGAGGAGAAAACAGAGGCGCAGACATGGGGGGTTTCCAGGCCCGAGGCCCGCAGCCCTACAGCAGTTGTCTATCTGAATTTCAGATTTAGCTGGATGTCCTATATTTTATCTGGCAACCCGACCCTATAGGAATCATCGAAGGCCCAGCCCAGGGCACTGCCCAAAAGACAGCATGGAGGAGGTGACCTTGGGTGAGACCCACCAATAGGAGGAGGTGGATGGTGGATTGTGGCTTCTTACAGATGCAGCTCCTTCTGCCGGGGACACTTTCCCACAATACACACACACACACACACACACACACATACACACTATTGGACCCATGCATGCATTCTGCACTGACAGACCTCCTGTTATTTCTCACATACTTTGCATTCACAAAACTCCTCCTGTTGTTAAGAAATGCTTCCTTGTTAGTTAGCCCTGATGTGTCACTGCTCATACTCACAGAGCGCCAGCCCCAGGAAGACAGACACGGCCGCAGTCCCCGTGCCTGGGGGTCAGAGACAGGGTCTGCTGTGGTTCTGCCATGAACTTGCTGTGTGCCACTTCAAACCGTCCTTGCTGTCCCTCTCCTGCCTCCCCCAGGTCTGGGTGGGATTGCTGCCAATCCTATGCCAAACTATGCTAAGGTCGCACCGTGGCTTTCTGAGCTTTGTTCATTGGGACACATCTCCATGGGTTCTCCATGCTCCTGGATTAAACTACCAGAGACTGTCTCATTAGCATGGATTCCCTCACCCCGGAAACCCACTAAAGATCCCTAATGAACCAGAGGCTGCATATTCCATGAAGAAAATACCATGGTACCCAGGAAGAATGAAATTTGCCAAATTGTCAGATGGCTGACTTGGCTGGAAAAAACCCTGGAGATACCCAATCCAGGGATGGCACACATGGCAGACACTGCTGGGTTCCTCCCAATATCCAGTTTCCACTTCTCTACTAACAGAATCCTAATTTTTTTGAAGGGTAGAAATGGATCTAGACAAATGCTTACTTCTCCAGACTCCCCTTCAGCTAGGGAACACCACGTCATATAATTCTGGTCAATGAGAGGTAAACAGAAGTCTGCTAGGAATTCCTGGGAAATGTTTTGCTTTCCAGATACAGATTTGTTCTCTTCTCCTTTCTTTTTCTTGTTTAAAATGGCAGTGGGAGACAGGTGGCACAGCCATCTTACAATGAGCTATGGGAACAGTAACAATCACAGCCCTTTTGTGAAACAATCTCAGCCACCCACAGATATTGCCCAAGGCAGACATCACAAATCAATCACAGCACTCTCTCCCAATGAACCCAGACGTGGCTGCCTCAGAATCTCATTCATCCCAGAGCCCCAAGCAGCCACTACCAATCAATCAAAGTTGACCTTTGTGTGGAATCCATTAGCCGTGTGGGATCTAACCCAAACCTTCCCTTGACCTATCATTTTGAATAAAAATGAGGCTCGGGAGGAAAAAGGGATGTTCTGAAATAATGAATTAGTGTCACAGCCAGAGCTGGAAGCCAATTTCCTGACTCCGGATAGCCTGATGCAGTGGGAGGAATATGAGTTTGTGGGCTGGGGAGCCCACAATTCTTATCCCAACTGTCCCACTTCCTGTCTGTGTGACACCGAAATGTCACCTCACCTCCCTGAGCTTTAGTTTTCTTAACCGCAACATGGAGATGATGCTGCAGACCTCACGGGACGGTGGTGAAGACTAATCTATGAAAGAGAACTGAGCTTAAGGGACGGTCCGTCCATCTTGGTGAGTTTCTTCTCTTTTTCCTTCCCCTGCCCGATTCCACCGAAAGTGGCCAGAATTAGAAAAACATAACTAAGAAATGAGGACAGAGATTGGTCTGATTTCCTCAAAATGAGTTATGCTCACTCCCAACCTGCCGCCCCCATGTGTGAATTTGTGACTCTGCCAAAAGCTGGCATGAGCTCATTCGCCGCTCAGCTGGGCAGCGGGCTCCCTGCCTGGGGAGGTTTAAATGGCAAGCCGGGGTGTGAAAAGTTATTGGGGAAGAAATAGCTCTCCCCTTATTACCATTGCTGGTCTCCTGACCACCCCCATCCTCCGGAGTGATCACAAAGGCAGTTAACTGTACGCTAAAAAAATAGTAGTTAAATTCTCAGTATCACTTTCTGAAACGTATTCAACTAACTCCTATGCAGTTTAAACTTAGTAGACAACAAAGTTAAAAATTATTTTTAACAAAAAAGATCATCCGTTGTAGTGTGGCAGGAATTAGAAGCACCTGGCTGCACACGAGCTAGATGCTCTTCAGGTGGGTCTTGAGCCCTCCTCAGTGTTCCCATCCACCACCGGGGGAATGACAGCAGCTACCATTATTAAGCACCTGCTGTGTGCCAGGTACGATGCTAAATTCTTTATATATCTTGTTTCTTTTAATCTGCTCCCACCCCAACAACCTCCTTTGGGAGGAAGTATTGCTACCCATTTTTCAACTGAAAAAGGTTAAATAACTTCAACAAGACCGTGCAGCCAGTAAGGGACCGAGCTGGGACTTGAATCTGAGCCTCAGTGGTCTGGAGCCCAGGCCCTCCCAGCCTGCCTTGTGAGACAGGTTTTGGGATTCATTTTGAGAATGTGGGTAAAGTGCCTGGCCTGCCTGGAGCCCAGGAAACATGAGTTCTCCTTCCTTTTCCCCTTCTACAGTCGAGTTTCAAGTGGCGCAGGCACGGGTGCATAAAAGTGACCTCTAGTTGCTGATCTGAGCGACAGCTCCCTGAGAACGTTTGCTGGGCATGACACAGAGATAGGAAAGGGCCCCGCAGACCTCCCAGAAGTTCAGCCCTCAGGCAAAACCAGCTCACATGGCACCTTGAAAAATGCTAACGGAAGTTCTATGGGGCCTCAGCTTGCATTCAATTTCCACCTGTGGGCACAGGCGAAGGATCATCCAAACAAAGGAAGGAGAATGAGATGGAAACAAGATATGTTATGTAGATGCAAAGTGAGAGAGAAATGCAGGGTCACAGAGAAGCAGGGGAGAGGGGTGCGGCGGGAAGGCAGGGCGTGGTAGAAGAGAAAGAGCCCAGGGTCCCACCAGACCCGATCCAGGCAGCACTTCTGACTCTGCCCCTTACTCAGTGACCTGGGACGAATGAGTCCACCTCTCTGGTCCTCGGTTTCCACATCAGTAGGTTGAAGACTAGTGATAATTCCCTCGTTGTCGGGGCTGGTATTTACCCACAACGCACCGGAAGGGGCTACTGGCCTGCATCCTTTCTGAATGCTCAGTCTCATAACTGCCATCACCAGTTATTCAGTATTTTTGCTCTTACTCTGGATCTCAGAGCTGTTTGGGGGAGGAGCTCTTGGCTCAGTGCCTGGCACATAGTGAGCCATGACTGTGACCCCCTGCTAGGTCCTTCAACAGGTGGCCAAATCCTACACAGAGAACCATTGCTCCTCTGTGCCAGAAGGCGCTATCCCAGCCAGCCAGTCAGGTCTGGGGCCCTGTCAGAGACCTCACAATTAGTCTGTCTTCTGGAAAACAAGTTCTACCACGGTCCCAGGGGGGGAATTGAAAAACCAGCCCTGCAGGTTTCAATCTGAAAAGCATTAATGCTATAAAGTATTTCAGTTCTAACCAAGGAGAGTGCTAAAGCTGTGAGCGCCCAGCAGATGCGGGGATGGGGAATTGCCATCTCCACGGCCTTGACTGCAGACAATTGGTTCCCGTTCAAGAGGCAGCTGGCTACCCGGGTGAGAGGCAGATTTACAGCCTGGGAAGTGTGATGGGGTGCCTGGGAAAGAAATTAGCATCATCAAACAGGAGTAAGAGCTGGCATAGAGTGAGCTTCTGGTGCATGCCCAGAATCGAGTCAAAGAACAGCGGAAATCACAACAGCGACAAGTAACAGCTAGGGTGTGTTGAGCTCCCCTTTGTGGCAGCCACTGCCTAGGCACTTTCCAAATGTACTCTTCCAGTTAATTCTTACACCCACTGTGTGCGGCTGGCTTTCATCTTAGAGAGGAAGACCCCCAGGGTTAGGGTGGTGAACAGTGACTCTGAGGGCTGGAGAACTCTGATCTGCCCCCCACTCCAAAGGCTTCCTAATTACTTGGCAAATAAAGCCTGCATCACACCATATTTGGTGAAGAGAAAACAGTGGAGCTTAGCGGTCGAGGCATCTTCTCTTTGCTTCCAGCAGTCTGCCACAGAGCTGGGGGAGAGAAAGAAGGATTGAGGTGGCTGGACACGTGCAGAATCATCGAAAGAATCCTAGCCCATCAGCTGTCTCATTTTATAAACTCCTGCCTGGGGTCTCAGACCTTTCAGGGACCTCGGCAGTCACCCAGTCCAACCCCTTTATCTGACAGATGAGGAAACTGAGGCCCAGAATGGGAAAGTGACTCATCAAAAGCCAGAAAGCAAATCAGCGGCAGGTGTAAGGCTGAAATGTTGTCTTTCTGTCCCTGGAACGGTACTCTTTCTACAGAAACCCCCTCCCTCCCAGCTCCTGGCCCACCATTTCTCTTTCAACTCACAGAACAAACAGATCCCAATCGCATTTCTCCTCTGTGACAGTGGATCATCTCTTGTTCCAGATCCAGGCTCTTTAGCCAGGAAAGATCCATAATTCTCGATGTCTCTGGGTGGGTGAAGGTGGCCCTGACTCCCTGAGACTGTGTGCCAAGGTCTGTATCTGCAGGAAGGGTCCATCAACCAGGCACCCAGGCTTCAGAAGGGACAAACACGTGTCAGACACCACTATTCATCTCGGGGACCCCTGTGCCCCTTCTGGGGCCAGGGACAATATGATTTCAATATGTGTTGTTCAGTTGATCAACAGACAATGCCAGCCTCTCTTGAAGCTGGTTTACCTCTCCAGCTTGGGCTCCATGTCAGTGTTTGTGGATTCAGAGAGAAAGAAGCAAAAGTAACTTTGTGGTGTCACTATTCTCTTTTTTAAGTCTTTTGTAATGAAGCTCTGAGATTCTAGATCACTTAGAGAATGGAAACGAGAATTCTCCATTGTGTTTTAAATTAAACTGTTAGAGTCACTTTTTGAAAATGTACGTGTGGGCCCCTGGCCCGTGGTCCCGTGGTTAAAGTTCCATGCGCTCTGCTTCTGTGGCTGGGGTTGGCAGGTTCAGATCCCAGGTCGGGACCTATGCCACTCGAACCAGCCACACTGTGGAGGTGTCCCACATGCAAAACAATAGAGGAAGATTGGCACAGATGTTAACTCAGGGCTAATCTTCCTCAAGAAAGAAGAGGAGGATTGGCAGCGACAGATGTTAGCTCAGGGCAAATCTTCCTCAGGAAAAAAAAAAATGTACATGTAATTTTTTTCAACAAGAAATGCCTTTAGCTATGTTCCTACTTCTAAGAGAATCTGTGTGGATGGAGGTCCCCCCACTATCCGAAAGTGGAGCCTTCCTATGAAACCTTTGGTGAGCCGAAATGGGGTAAAGCAAAGAAGCAATTGGATAGGAAGAGTTTTTGAGCATTCCCAGACCCAAAAAAACGACCTACCAAAATAAACCGAGATAAAGCACAGACGCTCACAGACACAGTTCAAAGCTATGGCGGCTTGATGCTGCGATGCTGAGCACAGTTCCTGGGTCCGAGTGTGGCCACGCCCCTCTCGCTGCTCCGTGTGTGTGTGCTGCCTCAGTAAGGGCTCCCTGCAACAAACGCGGAGGGCTGTTTTCACTTTTCGCCTTTTTTCATAAAAGCGAAAATCCTCTTCAGATTTTTTTTCCCTTAGCAAAAACAGGTATTAAGGTAAGACTTTCCTAAAAGCAAAGTGGCGTAAAGCGAACTTTCAGATAACGGAGGAAGCCTGTGTTACATGGTTTGCGTTACCTGGAACTAATCAAGGACGCCGCAGTCAACGGGCGGATTATCTCAAGACCGGTGAGGACAGTCCCCCGCCGTGGCAGACAAGGTGTACACCTCCAGTAGACCAACACAGTTTTCAGAACTAATATTCTAATGAATGTAGTGTCTTCAAATAAACAGGTATAGTCTCAAGGTTGCACGTCAGTTGGCTTAGAACTTTTAAAATAAACTTTTCGTAAGACAGGACTGCTTTTGTCTGTAGTATATAAACTTGAGTGAAACTTTACTTTATGATGACCTGATATAAACTAAGTAGAAATTTAACTTAAAGTTTTGGAAACTGGTACGTAGATATCCTCTCACCTTCTTTCTTATGCATCTACAAGCATGTTAATTGATTCAAGGGTGCCTTGCATTCTAAAAACTTGTGTCAATAGCTTCTTAAATTTACTTATATTTCCTGCTTAAAAATAATGTGTGGGGGCTGGCCTGGTGGCGTAGTGGTTAAGTTTGCATGTGTCGCTTCAGCAGCCCACAGTTTGCAGGTTTGGATCCCAGGCACAGACCTACACACCGCTCATCAAGCCATGTTGTGGCAGCATCCCACATACGAAATAGTGGACGATGGGCACAGATGTTAGCTCAGGGCCAATCTTCCTCACCAAAAAAAAAAAAGGTATGGCTTCTGGTTTTAACTTTTATTTTAATCAAAGTTGATTAAAGTAGCTGCGGGGTTTTTTTTTATTCCTCGTCTATTAGTTCATAGGTGACATATATATGAAGTCTGTTTGTCATCAGATCATGCACACACAAAAAACTGTGAGGGCTTTCTCCAAAATCACAAGGTATATTTCAAATGGTCCGATTTAAAACATGGACTCTGCAACACGCAGAAATATACTTTGGAAAGCCTTGGAGAAGTCACAGAGAGAGAACCTCTGAAACTGAGGCTCACTGGGGTGAAGTGTGAGTGACCAGTGGGAAGGACATGCTTTGTGTGGGAAGACGACACAGAAAAGACAATGAGGGCTTTCAAACGTGAGCCTCGAATCCAGAATCACAGGGCAGATGCTCTGAATCACGCACTGCTTCCCGGATGGACGACTCTTGGCAGCCTGCTCCAGGGGAAATAGCAGCAAGGATTTATTTTACTTAATGATGGTGGATAATTATCTTAAGCAAAACCAGCGAGGCCTCCATGTATTTATGTCTGTCTTCATCAAGTCTGTATCTATATCTAATGAGAGTTTATAACCATTAAAATCAACTGATGAAGAAGAGAAGATGGAGTGGTCGTGGTGGGGAGGAGTGGCCGACTTGTTAACACGCAGGAATGAGCTAAAACACCTCAGATTTTTTCCTCTTTTCACCTGGGATCAAATTGGAAACACAGAGCTTGACTCTTAGCAGACAGCCTCATTTTAACCAATGGTTATTTTTCTTCAGATTTGGCTGAGAATCCCCCTCCCCCAAGGTGAGGAAAATCTTGCCCATTTCAGAGCAAAGTGCTCCATTCCCCATGCGGGACACGGGGAGGGGACCACCACAAATGAGCCCAACCTCAGCTCCACATGCAGGTGAGGGTATAAAGGGTGGAGGGTGAAAGTTGGAGAGAGAGTTCTCTGAAGCGTGTCGCTCCTGTATTATGCGGAGATGTTGGCTGGTTCCATTGCCTTTCACTTCACATCCAACAAGAGGGGCTTCAAGGAGACCACCTGGAAATGTGATATGGTCTCTCCTTGAGTCAGAGCTACCTGTCCTGGTGGTGCAGAGGGCCTCTCCTGAAGGACCACTGCCAAGAAGGTGGACTGCTAGCGCAAGGGGGTCCCTCCACTGCAGGGAAGAGGAACCCATGGGAGGGACCCCAAAGACCTCACAAATGTGCCTAAGGGAAAGTCCTGTCTTGGAATAGCCTCTGACCCCATCCTACTTCAAAGCTAAACTATGGCAGCACCAGTCAAGTAGAAATGTCCACGTCCCCAATCTATTGTCAAAAAACTTGCTCTCTTTCTAGAAGTATCAGGAATAATCAGAGTAGATGGAAAAATAGAAGAACCAAACCAGAGACTGGCATTTCCCACTGTAGGCTTCCAGGGGATTGGCAAGGAGCTTGAAGTTCAAAGTTTTAAGAATTACAGGGAACTAGACATTTATCGCTGAAATCAGACTCTTTTTGAGACGAGCAGTGACCAAAGGACTTTTCATTTCCTGAAGGTGACAGGAAATTGAGGGACCTGCCCGAGATATCATCTTTGAGTGGGGAGAAAAGGCTGATAAAGTAGGTTTGTCAGACAGTCCTGAGTGGAAAAAAAATAAAGCTGTTTTACAATTGCACCCTCTCAAGTTCCACTCTGTCAACATCACAGCTATTTTTGTCGGCTGTTCTTTCTCCTCCAGGCAGAAGGTAGGGTGAGGGGTAGGGAGGGCTAAGGCTGAACACTGGCTGATAATTCTTTGATAGGCAGGCAGCATTAGAGGTCAGTATCAAAAGATGCCCGGGCTGATGGCCCATGAACGGAAGAGAGAAAGTAAAGATCAGAGGCAATGGAGGGACATGGGAAGAGGAAACATCGGGTGTGTGAATGTGCGGATGGGGGCAAAGGGCTGGCTTCCACGGTGCACACCGCTGAGACTCAGAGGATGCAGGATGCTCCAGGACAGCACATTCTGTAACCAGGTACTCCAACTAGCAAGGCTTGAGAATGCAGGAGGAGAGCAGTCCCCAGGATGGATCCGATGCAGGAGAAATCCTCCAGCACAAAAGGATAAGCAGAAAGCTTGCCAGGAATTGGGCGGGGAGAAGGGACCTGGCCTGTATCCATGAGGAAGACACAAGGTTGTGCTGCAGTAACAACAACCAGCAAGTCTCAGTGACTTGAGATACGTCCGCCAAGGTCGGCTGGGGTTCCTGCCCTGCGCCATCCTCACCCTGGAACCCAATATGAAGGAGAAGCTACTATTTAAACCGTGTTCTATAACTGCAGCAGAGGGAAAAGAAAATGTAGAGTGTTGCACCCTAGTTCCTAACACTTCCTCCCAGAAGCAAGTCATCTCACGTCCACTCTCATGACTTTGGCCAAAGTAGATGGCTTGGGGGCAGCCAAGTCCAATGGCAATGGAACTGGAAACCAGTGAACAATAAGGCAGTCTATCCCAGTGCCCAAGGGGACGGAGAAGGCCGTTTTGAGATGCAGCCAGAGGATGTCTTGGCTTAGAGATGGAGGACTCAAAGATTCAGGGCTAGAGATGGGAGCCAGCATCCCACGGGAGACCAGCCTGACCTCCTGTTCACTGAGCCGGCCTGAATTAAATGAATACATGAGCTGAGAGCTGTGTTCTTCCTCCATTCATCTCGTATTCATTCATTAACACATACTATGCACCAGGCATGATGATAAACCTGAAAAGAGAATAATCAAGACACATGGTGCTTGACCTGCAAGGAATCACAGTCAAGGAGCCTTGAACCCTGAGAGCTCCTGCAGATGAACTGAAATTGGGGACAGTGTGGCTGAGGGGAAAGAGCCCTGGATCTGGAGTCAGAAGGTCCGATTCTGATTCTCTCTTAATTGTGTAACCTTGGTCTAGTTCGTATCCCTCTGTAGGCTTCACTTTCCCTGTTTTATTCAGGGATCCTGTCACTGCAAAGGATGGGGCCTAGTCTACCAGCTTGACTAAAACTGAGAAAGGAGGTTGAAGAACAGAAAAGTATCTGATGGACGCCAAGGCCCCACGAGGGTCAGGAAATCATGAACCTCGGTCCTCTTCATTGCTCCAGTCACTCGCACCTGCTTCTCGGCCCCATCTGCAATCTTCTCTCCTCGCCGATAGGGCTTCCCTGCTTCAGCATGCTCATACCCAATCACGGCTGCTCCACAATGGGACCCTCAGAGGCCTGCTCCCCTCAGATCCATCATCTTTAAGTCCAATGCCCACAGCTAACAAATCCCAAGGAGGGAGAATGTGATTGGCCTGGACTGTGTCATGTATACACGGCTAGTCCAATCAGCTAGGGCCAGGGGAGGGGGTCATGTGTCCACTGAGCAGGGGCTGAAAGTGGGTGTAGACCAGGTCTCTAAGAAGTGAGGCTGAGGAAGACACAGCAGGCCTCAGCAATCCACGGGGCAGCTGTAATTGGTAACCATCAGGTCTGGTTATCACGTCCTTGCATTCGGTAGTGCTTCCATATTGACTCCCTTGAACCCAAAACTTCAGGTTAGGCAAACTCATTGTGAAAGTGATTTCTGCACACCCTGTCAGTCTGTTCCCTGGAACACTAGCCCCCACAAGCACCCCTTCACTTTATCCAGGGGCACAGAGAATGGGCTATAATCCCTGAGCCTGTTATCAATGGTTGACATCTTCTCTATCCTGTGGGGTCTCTTGAGTCCCAGGACCCGACATGGTGCCAGGCTCTCCCAATAAATCTGGGGCTTGGCATCCCCTTATGACCATTATTCTAGAGCTGTGCCACCCCCTCAGCCTGTCTGGAGCAGACGTCCCATGCTCAGCACCTGTTGTCCCTTGGGTCAGAGGCCCTGCTATAGGCACCAATGTTGAACGGGCCACTCATGTCTCTTTTCAGCTTAAGAAGGTGTGACCAGATGACAGTTTTTAGTGAAGCCCTAGTTCCATTCTTTTCTGTGCTCCTGCCCACCAGAGAGAGCCCCGGTTGTCCTCACTCAGTTCCTTCTCCATCCCCTGCCTCCTAGGAGGGTCAGGACTGGGTTGAACTGATTCATGGGCTCTGAGATGAGGTATCTGGAAAAGGAGCAGCAGAAGGTAAGGAGGCGCTTGAACTAGGATGGTCTTAGGGCTTTTAAAAGAGGCGTGTGGCATCTGTTTCAGGTGAGAGAGAAATGAAAGGCAAAGATGATGAATATGAAGAATTATTATGGTTAACGGTGCTTCCCTTTGTGAGTGAGGAACTCCATGAGGTAACTGGAGTCATTTTGAAACTGTATGTTTGTTCCTTGATCGTGGTGTTCCTTTGAGACTGGACCACATGCTACCACTCCAGTAAGGTCACATCTTTCATCTGGGCTGAGATCCCTCCCCGAGAGTTGATGGCTCCACTGTGGTTGGCGCCTGGCCAGACCACATCTGCAGCGTGATCATGTGGGGTGGTCTCTCTGATGCAGTACTGGTGCCCAGTCAGAGCAGGTGGTGAATTCGGGCAGCCCTTCCCTTGTCTCTGTGCTGAGGGACCCCAGAGTCCCTACAGAGCTCCTTCCCTCAGCCAGCACCCCCTCCAAGATGGCGGGTTCCCCATAACCCAACCAACAGATTTTACCCAAGCAGCATTCTCGGTTCTCTTTAGGGGTTTAACAGCACAATCAAATAGGGGGGATGAAATCCACCCTACAAAATCTTTTAAACTGTGACATCTTAGTGTATTCACAGGACAGTGTATGGATCAGGAGGTATGTGGCAGAAAGATTACAAACAGAGGCCTGGGGGGCAAATCTAATCTAATCTTTGGGCTCAGATTAGACAGATGAGAAATGCGCAGCCCAGGTGCACATCTATCCAGGTGCGTCCAGGCTGGAAGCTAACAGCAGCTGCTTACAGAGTCCGTTCAGCCAGGAAGCACTGCCGTGGAACAGAAGACCAGCCCATTAACCAAATATTTCAGGAGGAACCTTCTCTCATTCTGGCTCAATAGATGCACTTTCCTTCAGAGGTTCATTGCAAAGTGAGGTCCTAGGCACAGACCCACTCCTAAATTCGGGGGACTCAAGTAGGAGAGCAAGTGGGGGCCAAGAGACCCTAAATCTAAATATTCGAGAGGCGGGAATCGAGTCCCTTCCCAAAATACATAAAATATGTTCTATCCTCTTACCTTGAAGACTATATCTTTATAATTTTATACATATATACATATGATCTGGCTTTGGTTTATATATATATATAAACTTATATATGGTGTATGGTGTATTTATACATTCACACAAACACACACACACATCTTTATATATATAAAACCTAGTTGTGGTTTTTATGTTACTGGAAGCCAGCAAAATATCAAAGATGACTGAATTCAATTTTTATTGCACATGTCTGAGTGTCCTGTTGATGATCCAGTGACACTTGGGTGAGTAATAAAATAAAAACATACATAATTTATAAATGTTATTTATTTCATAAAATTTATTTCTCCTGCTTTCATTTCAGCAAAATCACTAATCTTGTTGTGAGAGTCAATATTTTCATATAATATGTGTTTTATTGAAAGTCATGTCAAATTAAACAACTTCTCTTGAGTCTTCGGAATTCTTAGAGTTTTTGGTTTGGTTGTTTTTGCTGAGGAAGAGTCACCCTGAGCTAACATCTGTACCAGTCTTCCTCTATTTTTTAGTATGTGGGCCACCAGCACAGCATGGCTGCCAACAGAGCGGTGTGGGTCCACGCCCGGGAACTGAACCCAGGCCACTGAAGCAGAGTGTGCTAAACTTCACCGCTAGGCAACCAGGGCTGGCCCCTTAGTTTCTTTTTTGTTGTTGTTATTATTAATTCCAATTTGGACGAACTACTCTGCTGAGACAGCCGCAACTGAGATTGTCAATAAAAGTATTAATTAGAATAATTGCTAGATTCAAAAAAAGACTGAATTTTATGGATCGTTGTTTGAAGGGGCTGCGTATGATAAATTATTTTCTCAGAAGATATTACTAAATATGCAAATTTCATCAAAAATTACCACCTGTGATGGTTAATTTTGTGTGTCCACTTGAGTGGGTTTAGGGGTGCCTGATAGCTGCTAAGCATTGTTTCCGGGTGTGACTGTGAGGGTGTTTCTGGAAGAGATCAGTGTTTGAGTTGGTCAACAGAGTGAAGAAGATGCCCTCCCCAGTGCAGGTGGGCACTGGCCAGCCTGGCGAGGGCCTGAATGGAAGAAAAGGCAGAGGAGGGGTGAATTTGCTTCCTCGGTTTGAGCTGGTTCATCCATCTTCTCCAGCCCTCAGACAACGTCCCCGGCTCGCCTGGGTCTCCAGCTTGCAGACGGCAGATTGTGGGACTTCTCAGCCTCCATCATTGCCTGAGCCAATTCCTCTAATGAATATCCTCTTATATATATATCTTTATATATCCCATTGGTTCTGTTTCAAACCCTAACAATACACCATCACTTATACCATGATTTTCACTGTCTTGTGGACACACACACACACACACACACACACTCTATACACAAATTTAAGAATAAGATGAGTTCTTATTTATTTTTGCAACATGACCTTCAGTCACCCCCGCCACGTTTGTGATTTTGTGGATACTGCCCTAAGTCGTGAGTTACACCAGAATAGCATATTGTAGCAGAAGCAGCAAGAACACGGACCTTCTCTTCAAGCAAGAATCAATTGTCATCACGCTCTCTGAGAGGGAGGGCTGACAAGTTCATTAATTTCCCTTTTTTTCTGCAGCTCACACCCTCCCCACTCTCCAGCGCACCGTCTCTCTCTGAGGCTGGCAGCCCCGGAGCAGCGCACGCCTGCCTGGAGTTCCACCTCAGCCACCTTTGGTTTGGAGGATGCAGGCAAGAGATGGGTAGCAGTGTTTCCTGGGACCCAACAGTGTCAGTCACAGAACAGATGTTGAGAGTTACAGATTGTTCTGGACAAATGCTGAGCAGTGGATCCTGAGGGCGGAATACCCAGGAGCATTTCAGTGTGTTTATTTTGAATTGTTTGTTGTTTGTGAGGCCCTCGAAAAACATGGGGTCTGGAGCAAAGGGCCCAAGAACCCTTTGTATTTTGTTGGGGGCCAGCTGTGAGCTATGTGACCCACCCTCTGGTTTGGGCTTCTATAGAAGTAAGGAGCCCCCCCAAAGCTCCTATGGACCTCTCGGTGATCACCAAGGCTCTGAGTGCAAAATGCAGGGGGAGGAGAGTAGGGGAAGAGCAGGATGCTATCATCCCAGCAGGGAAGCAGCTGCCACTTGTCCAACAGAAGGACACGTGAGGGACCCGAGACAGTCCCCAGGAGGAAACCGTCTTTGCTTTGCTCACTGTTAGTGGAAGGACAATGGTGCAGCCACAGCAAAGAATCTGCCGGAATCTCATTTCTTGTTCTCCTTGGGCCGAGGAAGGAAAAGGCAGGGCAGGCGGTTCTGGGTCACTGCAAGAAGCCTGCAGCAACTCCCTGAACATCCTCCTGGAGCCCAAGATGAGAGTTGCATCCTGTTCCTCCACTCTGAGCAGGACCTCAGACTTCCGATAAACAGAACCCGGCTTTTGGAGGAGAGTGGCACCTCTGAATGGACATCACTGGGAGATGGAGAGCTCTAGTCAGTCATGGGGCACCCCTTGTCGAGTGATCAAATCGGCCGAACCCTGTGCTGGGTTTGGAGCATTTTGAAAGGAAAACCAGCATTGGCCCTCGGGGAGTGTGCAGAATAGGGAGGTCAGCCACGTAATGAAGAAATGCTACCTGAGGTGCTGTGTGCAAAAGTGTGCAAGAACAAAAATGCAGGATACAGAGGGACGCAGAGGAAGAAGTGACCCATGGAGGCAAGAAGGCATGAGAGGACATTCATTCGCAGAAGAGGTGACCTGGGACCCGAGTCTTGAGGGGTGAACTCCCAGGATGTGCCAGGAGGGCAGAGAGGGCCGCAGTGATGTGGAAGATGATGTCCCCAATGTGGTTATGGATGATGAGCAGGACAGGGAAGGGGTTGGACCACGTGACCAGGAACACCTGCTCCAATCTCATTTAACACGTGTATGAATGATCAGTCTGCCCTGTGGGTGGCTCTGCTTCCCATTCCCCATTTAACTGAAAAGCATCCACCAATAATCTGCCCATTGGCATGCTCTGAACACCCTTGATCAATGGGCAAGAACCTTCAAGTGGACCAATGGGCTAAGTGGCCATAGCACCTGCCCAGGTGTCATCAACCACTCTCCAGAGCCTTTCGGCTGGTGACCACTGACCTGGTCCATGAGCCTGCCTGCCTGTTGTGGCACAGCCAGCCTCAGCTCTCAGACAGCTGCTGGCAGGTACAGCTGAGACGCTTTCTAGAACCAGCCCCTCCAATGATGAGTGTACCGCAAACTATCTTCATGGGATTGTCTAATAAATGCCCCTTATAGCTAGAAAGTGGTTGGCCTGTGGCTTTAGGATTAAGAGCTTGGGGTTAAGCCCCCACATGTACTAGGGAGGGGCCTATGTCAGACAACAGAGCTCAAACCCAGTCTTCTGACAGCCACAGCCAAGATGCGCCCCTCCCCTGTCCTGCCAACTGCACAAATATGAACTCGCTATGTCAATGCAAATAATCCATAAACAATCTGTAAATCAAAATTGGGGTGAGTTTATTATGAGCCAGATCTGAGGACCATATAGCCTGCGAGAGTCCTTCCACAAAGGAATGGAGCCCTGCAAAGAAGTGGGGTGTACAGAGTGGTTATATACCGTTAAGAGCATGTATCACATATGACTGGAACGTCCCTTTTACAAAAGTCACGAGATCACTTTGCTGGCACCATTTCACAGAGCGATTGATGGACACAGCAGGCAGCAGGTCTGTGGACTTGAGCTGGGCTGTCACAAGGTGAATGCAGCAGGCCAGCAATCAATCTCTAGCCTAGGGAGAGATGTTCATCCTTAAGGAAACGCCGATGTGGGGAAAGTTGCATCTTTATCTTAAAGGGCACTGTCCTTGTCTTTGGGACATAGCAAAGGCTTAAAGCAGATGGCCACATCAGGCCCTTCTGGAAAAACAAGCTCAGGCGAATTAGTTTTACACCAAATGGCACCCTCATATCCTCCAATATATCCTATTGCTTGCCATTTATTTATCACCTACATGAGAGCTGGAGCTTAACCGCCTGCAGTTTGTCCCAGGAGAGGTTTCTGAGCCCCCACCCTGGCTGGGAAGGGCACCCCTGCCCCTGGCCAGTGGGGACTCTGTGAGCAGGAAGGTGACCAACCATGTGAAGAGAAGTCTGTAAGCTAAACCAAGGTGGCAGCCCAAAGAAGGACCCAGAAAGATGGACAGACTCAGGAAGAAACCATCCCCCTGGAGGATGCTGTATTGGTTTCCTGTTGCTGCTGTAACAAATTACCACACTGAGTGGCTTATGTAACACAGGTTTCTGCTCTGACAGGTCTGGAGGTCAGAAGCCTGCAATGGGTTTCACTGGGCTGAAACCATGTGTCAGCAGGGTCTCTCTACCTCCACAGGTTTGGGAAGAATCCATCTCCTTGCCTCCTCCAGCTTCCAGTGGCTGCCAGCATTCCTTGGCTTGTGGCCACATTGCTCCAATCTCTTCTTCTCATTGCCTTCTCCTGTTTTGTGGTCAAATCTCCCCCTGCCTTCCTCTTACAAGGACACTTTTGATGACATTGGACTCACCTGAATAATCCAGAATAGTCTCCTCATCTCAAAAATCCTTAACTTAGGGGGCCAGCCCCATGGCCAGGTGGTTAAGTCCGCCTGCTCCGCTTCGGCGGCCTGGGGTTTGCCAGTTCAAATCCTGGGCACAGACCTACATACTGCTCATCAAGCCATGCTAGGGTGACATCCCACATAGAAGAACTAGAATGATTTAGAACTAGGATATACAACTATGTACCAGGGCTGTGGGAGAAAAATAAAAGAGAGGAAGATTGGCCACAGATGTTAACTCATGGCCAATCTTCCTCACCAAAAAAAAAAAAAAAATAGAGCTGTATTAATTTTTTAAAAATCCTTAACTTAATCCCATCTGCAAAGTCCTTTTTGTCACATAAGGTGACATTCACAAGCTCCAGGGATTGGGACCGAAGTCTTCAGGGGGCCATTATTCAGCCTGCCACAGATTCTCAACCTGTAACTCATTTATTTGATTATTCATGTTCCAGCACATCCTCTGCCTTAGACCCTAGACTTGTTCTGATAAAGAACACCAGCATCAGTTAGATACAGTCACCACCCTCCCAGAGCTCGTGGTCTAGCTGGGGAGGCAGATATATAAACAACTATCCGCTCCCAGGAGCCTGGGGCTGTGACCTCGGAGGTTGGAGGTCGTGTAGTGACAGGGCCTGGCCTGCTTCTGCCGGAGGCTTTAAGGATGCCGGTGACTTCATGGGAGTGGCCAGATCCCAGGTGCTGGGGACCTTCACCTGGTGAATTGATTCAGCCCCCTCTGTCAGAAAGAACTCTCCAGCTGCCAGCTTGCATGTTATCTTCATTCCTGAGTCCTCCATTGTCGTCCCAGATGTTCTGGAAGCAGAATCTGAGAATGAGCTGAGAAGAACTGGTGAGGGGAAGGATGGGCAGAAAGCCGTCCAAGCAAGCTGTGCCATAGAGAAGAGGGATGGGCAGGGTGGGGGAGGGAAAGCAGGAAGGCTGGGGTAGAGCAAGGGAATTAGTTCCCATCCCACCCACCTTTTATTTCTTGTTTGTTTAATCAATAGATATTTTTTCTAGCAGTTTTAAGTTTACAGAAAAACTGAGCAGAAAGCACAGCAAGTTCTCACAAACCCTCTTGCATTCGTCATGCCTTCACCCACGGACGCTCTCCCTCTGGGCACACCCCCTCTGTCCGCAAGCCTACCCATTCCACCCGGCAGGTCTTCCTCTACGGCTGCATCTGCTCCTCCACTCTCCCATCTGGTGGGATTGTCCCCAACTGGACTCCACTCAAAGTCATCCTGAACAGGAACCAGGGGAGGCGAGAATCCAGTGGAGTCAGGAACTCAATGCAAAAGAAAGAAAAAATAAATTTATCAAAGCCTTATACAGAAGAGTTGAAAAACGGAAAGGACGTAGGGATAAGGGCTGGAGAAATATTGATATTTACGTACACTGGCATTTTAGGAAAATCAATGGATTTGGAAAAAAAATTCTAATCCCAGCTCCAAACTGTGTCCTTGAACAAGTTCCTCTCGGATCTCAGATTCTGCATCAGTAAAGAGGACAGACCAGCTACTGGATTTTCAAAGACTTTCCATATCTTACCTTTTCCGAAACAGCAGTGGTTTCTGTTCCTTTTAGAAGGTGGCTGCATCATTTCAAAATAGTTTTTCTTCCATTTTCCCCAAGCAATTCCTGGGGCTGCCACTAGATGGCGGAATGAGACCGCGATGGTGCCGTGTCAGGGCGCCTGCAGATCCGTTTGCAGCCAAGGCTGCAGCCAGCGAGCAAGCCGCCTCCTGCAGGCATCTGATTAATAACAGGGCTGTAATTATCTTTACACAATCCCGATTGCAGCCCTGTTGTCGCCCGGCTGTTAAATTAAACTGCACAAATAAATATGCTGGGTAACTCAGCCTCCAGAGCCGTCCCCACTCCGGTGGCTTCCAAGCTCATTAACATATCAAAACACAGACTCAAACCTCCCACTCCCCTTCATTTTCATAACAAAAGGGCCCCCCTGTCATCTCCCCAGCAACCCAATCTGTATTTAAATAGCTCTGTGAAGACTGATAACATTATTACTTTATTTCCCCACTGGGAGCTCTGGGGATATCTTCAATCTGTTTCCTCCAGAAACTGGATGGATGGGTTTTATTAGGAAGATGAATCAGGCTCCCGGCCCCCAGCTGTTTTAAGCTTGTGGCTGGGTGTAGGTGGGGACCAGAAGGCCAGTCCTGAAGACTCCGGGAGTCGGCCATAAGACCTGCTGTGTCGCTAGACTGGTCAGTGGTCTTGGGTCAAAACGAAGCAAAGTTGAAAATGAAAATAAACCCAACATCTGGATGGACGCACCCTGTACGGGGCGAGGTCGTGGGCTGAAGTGATCAACTGCAGGGCCCTGGGCACTAAGTCATTGTAGGACTTGGGAGGCCCCCGGAGACCCCATCGCACCCCAGGTTCCATGGCCAGCTGAGTGCTCTTAATTTATTTTATTTATTGATTTATTAAATTAATAATCTATTAATTTATTAAAATGTCATGTGTATGAATACATCTGGATTTTGGGGGAGGAGATCCACTGTGTTCATCAGGCTCTTCCGCTTTAAGATCTAGCATCTCCTCCAGTCCTCTGCTCATTTCAGGAGGAGGTACCAAGTTCCAGGAGATGGGGGCATTGCTCAAGGTCCCGGGGAGCCCTCTGCAGAGAGGGACAGGACTCCCCGGGTCTCCTAACTCCTCCACAACTGACCGCCTCTCACTTGACCTCCTGGAGCCTCAGTTTCTCCCTCAGCAAGTGTGTAGACACACACATCACAACCTCATTCGTGGACCTCGCACCGTGACCCGCATGGAACAGATATTAATAAATAGGAGTTGAGTGAACGAACAAGTGAGGGAATGAGTGAAAAGCTGGGAGGGGGAGCTTAATTCACAGAGAGAGGCCAGGTGCCTGAAGCTGGTCCCTGACTGAGATGGGGGTCAGTAAGTCCCGCCCAGTGGAGGCGGGACTGGGGGAGGTCCTGGCATTCCCAAGGCGCACCTGCACCGCTGTACAGTCTCGAGTGGGCAGCAAGGAGATTTCAGGGAGCACACAGCTGGTCCCCAAATCCTGTGCCTGCCAATAGATCCCTTTCTTTAATCCACACTGGCTTGGGATTTGCTCAGAAATCAGGACAGCCTGAGCATAAAGGGGACAGTAAGGATGGAGAAAGCAGGGCAGGGGTGACTGACCACTGGCCTCCTGCTGTGGAGCAAGCGCTGTGTTAGTCCCTGGCGTGCTGTAAAGAGATGCCAGCCATCACCTCTTCCCCCAAGTAGCCACTGTCTGGTGGGCACCATGCGCCTATCCAGGGACAGCTCCGTGGTGGAGGAGGGAGCCCTGAAGATGGGAGATGGGAGATGGGAGAGGGAGGACATGGGGGCAGCCAGCTCCAGATTTGTGCCTGGAAACTGGGGCTACAGTTTGGCCCTCTACAGAGGCTCAATTCAATAGTGAGACCCACGGTAAAGACTTCTAGGCCCACAAGTATGGAGAGGAGAGGCGGGGCCTTAACTAGTAAAAATGCCCCTCCCCCCACCATCCCATGAGAGGCCCCCTCTGCTACTCTCTGCCACACCTTTTGCTCCACAGAGAGAAGGCAGCTCCTTTCTCCTCCCAGGAGAGGAAGTGGTCTGGACTAGGCAAGGATGAGATTCCTGGGGGAGGGAGACAGTGTATCTTGAGAAGGAGAGGGGCCTTGTGTTCCTGAAGGTGGAGCCAGGGACACGGGGAGCAGAGCAGAAAGGCCCCCAGGAGGGGGAGTCACAGAGACCCCCAGGGAGGCTTCTCCGTTGCAGCCCAACCCCAGGACTCTCTTAGCTCACCCTGCTTCCCTGGCGCCCACCTGCCCGGGGGCAAGGAAAGAGGAGTCGAGGGGGGCATCCAATGGCACAGAGGCTGTACCACGGGCCCCCCTCAGCCCTGGGCTCCTGCACTGCAGCTGCCACTGGCTTGTTTTCCTGTGAAGAGAGGGATGGAGGGGTGTACCTCTGGGTTCTGGGGACCGTTGTCACCCAGGACTCCGGTTCCTTCCCACTAGAGCTCCTCGGGGGTTCATGCATTTGTGCATCCCACAAATATTAATTAAATTCTATTGTGTACAGAGCATTCCACTAATCACTTAGGCACGGGGAGGAAGAAAAGGACGTAATAAAGCTTTGTATTTACCATCCTGGAGTCCTCGGACTCCAAGGCAGCTCGCAGGCCACGAGGCAGCGTCCATTCCTCACATGGTCCAGAGGGTGGGAGCTGGAAGAGACCACAAGGTGTCGGCCCCACTGTCTCCTGTTATGGACAGGGGACGGAGACTGAGAGGGGCAGTGTCCTGCCAACCCCCACCCCCACCTGCAGGCAAGTTAATGAACCTGAGTCTGGGTTTTGGGGATGTTTTCTTTCATATCAGGAAGCCCTGTTGTAAAATGACGAACTTCTTTTCTTTCTCAGGATCCTCCACCTCCTGCCGGCCCTGTCAGGTCGGATGTGCGCCGTGTCCCTCTTACAGAAGCTCAGCCTGGGACTAAGAGGGTCCCGTGAATGGCTCAGGATGCAGGTCAGGCTCCCTGCACTGAAGGATGGGGGAGGCGGAAGGACAGAGTTTGGGGTCAGAGACACCAGAGCCCCAGACCTGACAGATGGGGCAGTTTGAAGGAGAGAAGCCCAAGATGAGCCCTCCGGGGAGGCTGCGGGGGACAGGCACGAGGCCCTCAGAGCTGAGGAGGTGAGGGCTAGAAGGGCGAGAGATGAGAGGAGCTGGCCCGGGAGCCTGGCGGTCAGAAGGGTGGGCTGTGCCATGGGACTGAGTGGGTTCAAAGCGTGACTCCTTTCATTCAAGGTGCACGTGCTCTGGGAAGTCACTTAACCTTCCCGAGCCTCGACTTCCTCATCTCTGAAATGGGAGTAATAGTGGTATCTCCCCCTAATGGTTGTTGAGGGCCAATGAGAACACGGAATGTCTGGCTCGTATTAAACACTCTGTAAACATTAGCTTCTTTCATTGAAATCAAAGTGACCTGAAGACATGGGGATGATGTCAGAGGACGGAGTTGAAGCAAGGCCCACCTGTCAGAGGCTGGCTTCCGGAACCACAGGGGCATGTCCTGAGGACCCTGCAGTCATGGGGAAGCGGGGGTGCCTTAGTCCAGGCTCTGCCACCGCCTAGACCTGTGGCCTGGGAGCAGTTTCTCCCTTTCTGGGCCTCACTACTTCATCCTTACATGAGGTGTTGGCCCAGATGCTTCTTGGACCCTTTCAAATCTCATATTCTGTGAGGTCCACAGGGAAAAAAATGGGAGCTGGGAAGAATCTGAGGGAGGTGTGACGTGTTCTGACCACAGCAGTGGGAAGCAAGGAGCAACGTGGTCCTCGTCCCCTCCAGAGGTGAAGGGAACGAGGCAGGTGTGGACAGGGATCCCCAGATCAGGCAGTGCAGCAGAGTGTGCGGGCATAGCCATGAGTCTGGAAGGGGCACGAGCTGAGTCCTGTGGCCCGCAGGAGAGCAGAGTCATGCTTTATAACCATCAGACAGTTCACACGGCACAGTCACCTTCACCGAGTCACGTCACCTCCACAAGGACCCAATGAGACTGGCTGAACAGGGGTTATTTGGCCTGCTTCCCAGAGGAGAACACCCTCATCAAAGAGGCTCAGAAACGTGCCCAAGGTCACAGAGCTGCTCAGTGACAAGGCAGGACTTGCATCCTAAGCCCACGGCTCCAAGTCCAGGGTGTTTTATTTATTTATTTTTTAAAGAGCTTTATCGAGATATAATTTACATACCATGAATACACAATTCACCCATTTCAAGTATACAATTCGGTAGCTTTTACTATAATCACAGAGTCGGGCAAGCATCACCATAATCAATTTTGAATATTTTCATTACCCCTCAAAACAAATGCTGCTCTGCTCCTTAGCTATCATCCCCATTCTCCCTCCCCTCCCGGCCCCAGGCAGCAACGAATCTATTTTCTGTCTCTTTAGATTTGCCCATTTCATATAAGTGGAATCATACAATATGTGATACTTTGTGACTGGTTTCTTTCACTTAATGTAACTTTCTCAAGGTTGATCCACCTCATAGCAGGTGTCAGTACTCCATTTCTTTTTGTTGCCAAATTGTATTCACTGTATGGATCTGCCACATTTTATCTATCCATTTTTCAGTTGGTAGACATTTGGGTTGTTTCTGGTTTTTGGCTGTTGTGCATAATGCTACTGTGAACATTCACCTACAAGTTTTTCTGTGGGCATGTTTTCATTTCTCTTGGATATATACACCTGGAGTAGGATTGCTGGTCATAGGGCCACTCTGTGTTTAACCTTTTGAGGAACTGCCAGACTGTTTTCCAAAGTGATGGCACCATTTTACGTCCCCGCCAGCAGTGTATGAGGGTTCTAATTTCTGCACATCCTTGCCGATACTTGTTATTATCTGATTTTTTGATTATAGCTACCCTAGCAGATATAAAATGGTATCTCATTGGCATTTCTCTGTTGGCTAACAAAGCTGAGCATCTTTTCATGTGTTTCTTGGCCATTCATTTATCTTTTTTAGAGAAATGTCTGTTCAGATCCATTGCCTATTTTTAAATTGGGTTATTTCTTTATCCTTTATCTATCTATCTTCAATCTGTGAATCGATATCTATAAATATCTATATAATACATAAAATGTATATAATTTTTAAGAATCTATCTATATTTAAGTCTATGCTTATGCCAGTACCACACTATCTTGCTTACTGCAATTTTCTGGTAAGTTTTGAAATTAGGAAGCTTGAGCCTCCAATATTGTTCTTTTTCAAGACTGTTTTCACTATTCTGAGTCCCTTCCATTTTCATACAAATTTTAGGATCTTTTTGTCAATTTCTGCAGATAAGTCAGCTGGGATTTTGATATAGATTGTCTTGAATCTGAAGATCAATTTGGGGAGTGTTGACATCTTAACAGTATTATGTCTTCTGACTCATTAACCTGGGATATCTTTCGATTTTTTAGGTCTTCTTTAAATTCTTTCAGTATTATTTGTAGTTTTCAGAGTATAAGTTTTGCACTTTTGTGAAATTTATTCCTGTTTTATTCTTTTTGTTGCTATTGTAAATAGAATCATTGACTGAATTTCATTTTCATTTTGTTCATTGGTTCATATAGAAACATAGTTGATTTTTGTCTATTGATCTTGTATCTTGCAAGCTTGCTGAACTCATTTATTAGTAATAATTTTTTTAGTGGATTCCTTAGCATTTTCTATATACAAGATTATGTCATCTGCAAATAGAGAGAGTTTCACTTCCTCCTGTTCAATCTGGATTCCAGTGCTTCTCTCCTATGTTTTGGAAGCATTTGCAAGAATTGGTATTAATTCTTTAAGTATTCAGTGGAGTGTTCCAGCAAAGCCATCTGATCCTGGGCTTTATTTTGTGAAAAGTTTTTTGATTACTAATTTAACCTCTTTACTTGTTAGAGTTCTATTCAGATTTTCTGTTTCTTTTTGAGTCAGTTTTGGTAGTTCATGTCTTTCTATGAACTTTTCTATTTCATCCAAGTTATCTTATTCATTGACAGGTGGTTGCTCATAACATTCCCTTATAATTCCTTTTATTTCTCTAAGGTCTATACTAATGTTATGTCCTTTATTTCTGTTCTTAGTCATCTAAGTGTTCTCTCTCTCTCTCTCTTTTTTCTTGGTCAGTCTAGATAAAGTTTTGTCAATTTTGTTTATCTTTTCAAACAACCATCTTTTGGTTTAGTTGAATTCTCTGTTTTTCTGTTTTCGATTTCATTATTTCCACTCATATCTGCATTATTTCCTTCCTCTGCTTGCTTTGGTTTTAGTTTGCTCTTCTTTTTTCAGGTCTTAATGTGGAAGGTTAAGTTGTTGATTTGAGATCTTCTTTTTTTAATGTAGGCATATATAGCTACAAGCACTGCTTTAGCCACTTTCCATAAATTAGGGTATGTTGTCTAATTCCCTTTGTGATTCCTTTTTTCACTCATTAATATTTAGTAGTGTGTTGCTTGATTTTCACATATCTGTGAATTTCCCAAATTTCTTTCTTTTATTAATTTCTAATTTCACTCCATTGTGATTAGAGAGCAGATTTTGTACAATTTCACTCCTTTTATGTTTACTGAGGCTTGTTTCATGGTATAGTTTATTGTCAGTAATGAAGAATGGTCCATGTGTGCTTGAGAAGAATGTGTATTCTGGTGTTGTTGAAGAAGGAATAGCCTCTAGATGTCTATTATATCCAGTTTGTGTACAGTGTTGTTCAAGTCTTATACTTCCTTGTTGATTTTCTGCCAAGTTCTGTCCATTATTGAGAAGACTACTTGGGGTGCTGGGGAGGTGTATTGAAGTCTCCAACTATTATTGTCGAATTGTCTATTTCCACCTGCAATTTTGTCAGTTTTACTTTGCATATTTCAGGATTCTGTTGTTAGGTGCATATATGTTTATAATTGTTATCACTTCCTGACGAATTGACCATTTTATCACTATAAAACATTTCTTTTTTATAAAACATTTTTCGTTTTAAAGTCTATTTTGTCTAATATTAGTAATAGCCATTCCACTTTTCTCATTTTTGCTGTTCGTGTGATATATATATCCATCTTTTCACTTTTGATCTATTTGTATCTTTAAATCTAAAGTGTGTGTCCTGTAGACAGCATATAATTTGGATCTTGTTTTTTTATCCAGTTTGATAATCTCTGCCTTTTAATTGGATTGTTTAACTCATTTACATTTAATGTTATTATTGGCATAACTGAGTTTACATCTGCCATTTTACTTTTTATTTTCTATATGTATCATGTGTTTTTGTTCCCCTATTCCTCACTTACTGCTTTTTTCTGCATTAAGTGAATATTTTCTAGTGTAACATTTTAATCCCTTTAATGCTTTTTTTTACTTAATTTTTTGAGTTATTTTCTTAATGGTTACTTTCTAGGGCTTACTGTATATGTTTTAACTTATCAGAGTCTACTCCTATATAGCTCTATTTCCTCTTCCCAGTTTTTTTGTGCTATTACTGTTATTACCACTATATATGTTACAAACCTAACAATACATTGTTGTAATTATTACTTATATAATCTATGTCTATTGAAGATGAAAAATAAAAGAAAGCAAAGCAAGTAAATATTTATAGTTTGTTATATTTACCTTCTTACTTACCATTTCTGATTCTTGTGGATTCATGTGGATTCAAGTTACCATCCGGTGTCATTTCCTTATTCTGATACAATTTTCCTCCCACCTACCTCCTCTGTGCTGTTATTATCAAATATATTGCATTTCTATGTATCATAGGCCCAACAATATAGTTCTTTACATATTGATTTATACAGTTCCTTTTTAAATCAGTTAAAAGATGAAAGGAAAGGAAATATACATGTATATTGTCTTTTATGATTATATAATTAGCTTTACTGTGCTCTTTTTTTTTCATGTGGATTCAAATTTCCCTCTCGGTTTACTTGCTTTCAGCATGAAGAACTTGCTTTAGTAGTTTTTGTAAGGTGGATCACCTGGCAATAAATTTTCTGTTTTTATTTATGTGGAAATGTCTTTATTTCACCTTCATTTTGAAAGATAGTTTTGCTGGATATAAGATTCTTGATTGGCAGTTCTTTTTTTCCTTCTGTCCTTTGAATATGTCATCTCTCAACAGGCAGTTTCTCTTGCCTGCTTTTCTTCTGTGTATGGGTCACACTTTCCTGTTTCTTTATATGTTCTATAATTTTGTGTTGAAAACTAGACATTTCAGGTAACATATTATAGCAACTCTGGATACTCATTCTCCCTCCCCTCTCCAGGGCTGGTTATTGTTGTGGTTTTATTGTCCATTGTTTTGTCACTTGGCTTACTATTTTAGTGAATTCTGTTTTCCCTGCAGTGTGAAGCCTTGGTGTCACTCCCAGAGGGCACTGTCTTGCATGTGTGCACAGTCAGCCTGGGACGACAGTGGTTTCAGCAGAGCTCTCTGTGACTGTCTCTTCACCTGATCTCTCTGTTAGCTCTTTGTCTTATTTGGCATTATACCCAGCCTTTAGGCTCCACTTGCTTCTTGCTTTTTTGTTTTCAATGCCTTAGGGTATAAATTGCTTAGCAGTCTGACCAATTAAACTAGTGCCAGGGTCGTTTTTGAAGCCATTCTTTAAGATTTGTTCTGACTCCATGTGGACTCTTCTGAGCTGTCTCTCCCTGGTTCTCTCTGGTGAACTAATTGGCCTATGGTCAAGCTCATTGCTCTTAATTAAGAGGAGTTACTGTTCCATTGATTTATGCATTTACTCGTCTATCTGCCCATCAAATCTTTAGAGATGTACTCTGTGTAAGCACATTGTAGAAGACAGTAAGTCAAGTCTGACTCTTTCACTTAAGCCCCCTGCAAAGGAGCTTAAAATGTCTACAAGCAATTCCAATAGACTGCAGTAAGGCCAAAGAGAGAGAACACAGTGCCGATGGGTGCTCACTCAGTTGGAGAGTTGGGGACAAGAAAGTCTACTTCAACTTCTTCTGAGGATAAGTAGGAGCTAGCCAGCTTAAACAAAAAACGAGGGAATGGCATTCTGGGAAGGGGGAATATCCTGTGCACTAGGGAAGCATATGTGGCCATGGCACAGTGGGGAGCTGTGGTGTGTCCTTATGGCCGGAGGGTAGGGAAGGGATGAGGCTATCAAAGTAGGTGGGTCAAGTTCCATTCTTGCTTTCTTGTATCCAGATTGATCTGAACACCTAGAACAACCTGTCTGAAACTGGCCTTTGCACTTTCTCTGCCCAGGCTATAACAAGGACTGTGTCTAGGCCCCACTTCTCCCAGAGTCCCTGGTGATCAGCTGTCACCTGCATGGTTCAGTGTGCTGTCAGGACTAGTCTTCTGACCACTGGCCCTTCCCCACAGTGGGGATGATAGCCCTGACACTCTGCCTCACACCTTGAGCTCCAGCCAGCTTTCCCCCACGCTCTCCACCTGCTAGGCCACCCAACTAAGGATTCTTGGTTCAGCACATCTCTATCCATCAGCTCACACCAATCCCCTCTTCTAAACTCTGGCAGAGGATCTGGGAATGGGGGCCTCTGGGGCTGCCTGAAAATCATCAAGCATCAATACTGCAGCCTGCCGGAGCCTGGCCAGTCTGGCATTGGTGCTGGGCTCCTGGTGATTGTGTCTGACTAGAGCAGGAGAAAATTGCATTGTCTGTCACTGTCAGTGTTATCAATAATAAACACAAACATTTTAGAAGCCAAGATGGATAACTCCGGCTACCAGCAGTGTCCAGAGATGCTGCTTAGTGCCTGCTCAGGGTCCTGGGGACTATTCCATCACCCCAGCATCAGCAATGACTTATCTTTATGTCCTCTCAAACTCACCAGATGTTGAGTTTTGACTTTGCCATTCACTGAATTCTGCAACCCAGCAGGGAAGAGGCCAAAATAGCAGGCTCCCATGTGTAAAGCATGTTAGCATCCAAACAGCCTTCAAACTCCTTCATCTGATTTGATCTTCCCATCAGCCCTGTATGACAGACATGATGAATATTGATATCTCCATTCCATTCTATGATATGCTCCACAGATGATGAGCATAGTGTCCAGAGACTGTCAGCGATATGCAGCCGTTGGAAGAAGAACTGAAAAATCTAACCATGTATTCTGACTCCAAGAAGAAAATGCTTTCTAACCTACTAGTGCCTCTTGGTCTAACAGCATAAAGGAAACTTAGGGGTCTGAAGCCCCTGGACAGACACTGGCTGTGCCTCTCCCCCATGCCCTTGACTTGTCTGGAGACAGATCCATGTCCTCCCAAGACTTCTGGGTCTGCCTAAGTAGGAACCTTCTCTGGTGGCCTGCACACAAGACTGGCTGGATGTGCTGAGAATTAACAGCCAAGAGAGAGACCCCTGGAGTATTGAGGGGGGTCTAAATTCAGGCAGCCAGGGGTGCTATCTCCTTTCTCCTCACAATAACCCTGTTGAAGGCGCATTAGACATATTTTTCAGAGAAGCTAAGCGAGCCTTACAGAGATGGATTCAGTCACCCACATAGTCAGGCCCCTCTGGTCTCAAAGCCACACCCTGCACTCTGTGGTAGGCACTAAATCATATGCTGCTGAATCTCTGAGGGAGCATTTGATGGGTTAATTAATAGGCATTCTTGGAGTGCCGCTATGTGAAGCCTCTCATCACCCTCCTGCTCTGAGGAAGGAGAGAAAGACCTGGTCCCAGGCCACCTTCCCAATCGTATTGCCAATCCTCTTGCCATTAGTCCTTGCTGTAGCCAAACTATATGTCACAAGATTTGGGCCCTTGGATACCTGGTTTCCCACAAAATGCAAGCCCTTCCTTTTGGTCTTGTAGGCTAATCATCTCAATTTCCTAGATGGCTACTTTTATGTATGACTAGGTGGGATTACTAGTAACCGGACCAGTGATCTGTTAAAGCTTATGAACTCTTTGGTTCCCTGTTCTCTATTGTGTTCATCTCAATTTTTTTTTTTTTTTACTGAGTTCTTTTTTTTCCTTCTGGAAAGTCACAATGGGTAGAAGAGGTGGGCCAAAGTGTCTTTTGCCATATCCAGTTGGACTGCAATCTAGAAAGTTTGCAAACTGCTACTCAAAAGTTACTTTCAACTCTCATTGGAATGTTTGTGCAGTTTCAGAACAACTGACCCATCTCCTGACCTGGGTGGAGCGTACACAGCATGCAGGTAGATCCCATCCCGTTGACTTAGGAATCCACTCAGTAAGAGCAGCCACCATTTATGGAGCAAAGACTAGATTCTATGCACTGTTAGCGATGTTCTACATGTTGGCTTTCTCTTAATTCTCACAAGCCAATGAGTGAGCCACCCTTTAGAGCCCTGCTTTAGATATGAGGAAATAGGATCGGAGAAGAAAACTGTAACCTGCCTCGGTTTCTAGTTAGCAGTAGGCAAAATTGGGATTTAAACCCACACTAAAAGTCCTAAAAATCTCCCTAATCCATTCAGATGTAAGAAAGCAAACCAAGCCATGCCCAGCACATCCCATTCAGGAAAGAGTCAGGGAGGTCTTACCAGGAATGTTGGAGTGGGGACATATGCGCTTAGGGAGTCAGAGTGTGGTTTGAGGACATGGTCCTGGATGAAGGAGAGCAAGCTGGAGACACAGCCTGTCGGTAGCAGCCAGAACTGGGACTTGCGAAAACAATCACATAGGACTGATTAAAATGTAAAATGAGCGTGTGTTTGGATCAGCAACAGTTTGATCCGACTGTTGGTAATCTACCCTGCAGAAACAAAGCCTCTGTTTATAAGGGTAAATGGGCAAGGTTGTGTGCATGTGTGTGTGTGTGTGTGTGTGTGTGTTTGTGTGTGCGCAGCATTTTTTGCGTTAGCAAAAAATTGGAAACAATTGCAATGTCTACCCTTAGAGGAATAGGTGAATAGATTGTGGTGCATTCAAACAAGAGAATGCTAGGCAACATTAAAAGGATTGTGTTACAAAGACCAAAACTTACCAGATCCTGTGCTTTAAATATGTGTACTTTAAGCCTTCTCAGTTATATTTCAATAGGTTAAAAAAAAAAAAAGATCATGTTAGATGCATGTGTATTGACCAAAAAGAAGCCCATGATATATACCTTAATGAATAAAAGCAAGTTTCAGTGTAAATTGTGTGGTGTAATTTCATTTTTTGGCTTCAAAAATGGGGGAGCAATGATACATGCACCCACACGTATGTTTATGTAAGCATAGACAAAGTGAGAAAGGTCATTCCCTAATGATCTTGGTGAGAAAGGTACAATTGGCAGAAAAAATGGAAAGACGATTAAACTTTCTTTATGTAGTTCTCTATGATTTGACTTTTTACAACAAGCTTGTACTGCTTTTGCAATAAAAAAAAATTGTAAGAAAACAAAATAGAGTCAATGAATCTACAGAAGCATAGCCTGTCTACTGGGCTGATGAAAATCACTTGCCTCAAAGGAAATGGGCACCTGGGGGCTTCACGGTCCCTTCAGGCTGGTGAGGGACACGTGGGAAGGGGCTGTCGGGGGCCAGGCTGCTGAGCACATCACAGTAGGCGGGGCATCCTGAGTTTGGAATAGGAACATAAAGGTCAGTGGCAATAGAAAATGTACTTCCTTTCCAAAATGTCTGCATGATAAAATGTAAGATTTTAATAAATTCACAGGGTGGGAATTATTAGCAGGCCAAGCTTTTATCGCTGCCTCAGGCATTGGACTGACCCCACTGAGACCCCACTTTCCTCAGTGACAGCAGGATGATTTTCCATTCCATAATCTTTCTCTCATTGTGGAAGGAAAAATAAATCCCCCGAGTAGCGGCCTGCAGCCCCAGCCCAGTCGACCCAACAAGAGCAGGATTTTGTCCATTTGTTCAGCCAGCAAACACTTACTGAGCACAATTTTCCTACCTGAATTATTTTGCTTGTATCAGGCACTGAGGATGCAAGGATTCCAAGAAATATTCTGGGCAACACACTTAGAAGTGAATTTACAGAACAAGGGGAGACCAGGGAGGATGACAAAGACTATGAGGAATTAGAAACCATTCATTCATTCATTCTTTCATTCATTCATGCTGAAGGAATATTTGAAAACAGAGATCTTGAGCTTGGAGATGAAAAAAGAATGGTGAAGCTTCCAGTGGAAAAAAAAAATAAGGCTAGTTCACTGTGGCTATTGAGAGCAGGACTAGGATCTGGGGGTAAGATGCAGGGGGCAGAGTTGGGCACAATGTGAAGACATTTCTAATCATTAGCACTGGCCTCCCGTGGGGCAGTACCGGGGAGCACTCTTCCCCGGGAGGGGTCGGTAGAGGCGGGAGCAATTGTCGAGGATGTTATAGAAATTGTTTAGCTTTCTGACTGGGCTTCCCCAGATGCCCTTAGGGACCCTTGCAGCTCTGACCATCTAAGACCCTCTGAATCTCTTCCTGAAGGAATGCCGTCTTCAAAGGCAGGCCTGTGGCTCTTCCTTGCTGCCTCCATCCTCACCACAGGGCTCCAAGCTAAGGCTCTTTCTCGTTTCCCAGCCTCTAACATGCACCTGTCTTTGATCCACCTAAGGGGACCTGTCTTTTCTGAGGCCACCTGGGGCATATCTCCTGGTCGCTGTACTGCAGAGCAATCAGGAATGATGCAGTGACTCTTTGCTGAGTATCTGCACCAGGTGAAATATCGGGCCCTTCACACCACCCATTTGTTCATTTGAGAAAGGCTCCCTACCACCTTCCTTTGCCAGGTCTGTTCCCATGTGTGGACTAGAGCAGGGACTGGAACAAGTGCCTTCCTGGAGGCACTCTTACTCCCATGAGGGAGCCAGAAAATAAGCAGATACATCAGGCAGAGGCAGGCGACAGGAAGAAGAGGAAGTGGGAAGAGTTCTGGAGGGCCACTGTAGATAGGATGGCGAGGGGACTTCTGCAGGAGCCGAGAGCTGCATGACGTCAGAGGGAGGAGAGAGCCATACAGAATGTCAGATGAGAGCCTCCTGGACCACAGAAGAGCATGTGCAGTCTCCCATCAGGAACATGCTTGGAGTTTTGGAGAAAAGTGTGGAGGTCAGAGTGGCTGGATCACGGGGAGTGTCTGCTCACGCCGCCCTAACAAAATACCACAGAGAAGGGGCTGAAATAGCAGGAGTTTGTGTTCTCACCATTCTGGAGACTGGAAGCTCATGATCAAGGTGCCAGCAGGGTCTGTTTCTAGTGAGACCTCTCTTCTTGGCTTGCAGATGGCTGGCTTCTCACTGTGTCTCGTTGGTGGTAGAGAAAAGATGGTAGATTCTTAGCAATGTCAGGAAAGGAAGACTATTAGATTATTAGCCCCATTTTACTGATAAATAAACTGGGGCTCAGAGAGAGAGTCAAATATGTAGTCAGTAGAGGGGCCATGTTCCAGGGACTTCAGAATATGAGTGCCAGGAAGGTGAAAAACTCAGAGAGCAAAGTATTTATATTGGTGATGCCTCTCTCTTGCTTCTTCTCTCCATTTCTCCCTTCCCTTCCTCCATCCTGCCCCACTCCACAGACGGTGTGATCAACTGTCCCAGTTGCCCAGGACTGAGAGGTTTCCCAGGACTTTTAGTACTAGAACTGAGAAAGTCCCAGGCAAATAGGGTTGGTTGGTCACCAACCCACATGCACACACAGAAAAAGAATTACAACTAGTTATCCCTACCTTCTGTTGACCAGGCCAACAGAGACTCCTTCTCTCCTGCATGGACCTTGTTTCCTACCTAGATATCTGCGCTGGGTGGAGGTGACCAACAGATAGGACCCAGCAGATACCCCAGTCAGCTGCACACAGCATACGCTGCGGCCCTCCTCTGCTGTCCACAGCACTTTCTGCTTCCCACCTCCTGGGCCCATAGCCCCGCTTACACCTCTAGAGCTAAGGCAACTTATGAGTGAAGGATAAATGCAGCCTTACTGCATTTTGAAAACAGTGGAAGAGAGGAAGAAGTTGTGAGTGAGAATAAGAGTGAGAGACGACAGAGGGAATCAGAGCTGGTATCTCCTGCCCTGCCAACCCCAGGTAATCAAACCAGGATCCAGAGCCCTTTCCTGCAGAGGTTGGAGTTGGAAGTGAAGGGGCAGAATTAGGGCCAATGATTCCATCCTATGCTACCTTTTTATAAAAAAAAGTAGAAATTATATTTTTTGAATAGGTAACCTATTTTGAATAGGTAACCTCCAAGTGTCAAAATTCAAAAGATACCAAAAAGTAAACAGGGGAATTCTCCTGTCCTCCACCCAGAGCCACCGTGTTATCCGTTTCTTGTGTGTCCTTTCAAAGATGCTTAATGCATATAGCTGTATTTACATATAAAGCCTGTACCTTGCTCTTTTCATACCAACAAAAGCTCATGGAGATCATTTTCTATCCATACATAAAGAGAAGCATCCTCACCAGAATGTGGGCTCTACGGGGCGAGGATTTTTGACTCCTTTCGTCACCATCTTCAATACCTAGAACAGCGCCTGACACAAAGGAAGAATTTAGTCAATGTGGAATGAATTGAATGAATCCTTTGTTCTTCATGGCATTCCATTGAACACGTGTGCCACAATTTATTTAATTGTACCCTTTTTGGCTTTTATGTTATTTCCACATATTTGATTGGGTAATTGATGCCACAGTGAATAACCTGGTACACACATACCACTTCACATGTGTGCAAGCCTATCTGTAGGGTAAATTCCTAGAAGTGGAATTGCTGGATCAAGGGTATGTGCTTTTGTAATTTTGATGGATGGGGCCAAGTTGTCACCTATATACATTTTCAGTAATTTCATGATTTACCCCATGCATTTGCCATACATTTTATGAGTCATCATTTTTCTTTGGTTTTAGGCTATCCTCCAATATTCTGTTCATCCAGCCCTCCTCTGTTCGATACACATACATAACAGCTGTGTTTCCACCCAGTTTGTGACTGTTCCTTGTTTTATGGGCTATTCTGAGCATCATCTCTGCTCTGAGGTCAGCCTTCCCAAGGATGCTGAGCACATTGGAGAGGTCGTAGACCTGCATCCAAGCATTCAAACTTCCTGGAGTGATGAGTGGTGGGGGCAGGGAAGAGAACCTCAGCTGCGACATCAATGTTTGAGGGATGAGCTGGGGTATCTAGAGACCCTCTCAGCTCAGCCTTTCTCAGGGACTTTTCTGTAAAGTCCCCAGGGGATTTATTGTTCCATTTACCACTATACTGACTCCTCCTATCAATCTCTCTGTATATTAAATTCCCAGCTCATTCTAATTATTTATTGATTAGGCCCAGGAGAACTCTAGCATAGATGGGACAGCAAGGATATTTCTTTCTGAGCCTCAGGTGAAAGAAAAAGATGGTTCAAACTTTGCAAACTCTTACTGTCAATTAAAATCCCCCAACCCCCATTTCTTCACTCTTTCTGATAGTTTGTCTCCTTCCAACATTCAATCTCATTCTAGCACGGGGCTCCAAAGGATGTTTAAATTTCCTCTAACATTTAGCACTACTGTGGCAATTTCTGGCTTGATAGCAAGAGATCCTCATGAACTTCCAAATGTATGCTCCCCCAGAGACATTTGAAAAGGGAGCAACAAGTGGTTTTGTCATCCCTACCCACCCACTCGGTAAATCTCCGCCACACATTTCCCCACACCTGGAGCAATGATGATGGTCTCCAGAGGTGTGGGGTGTCAGTAGTGTGCCTGTGCCCTGATGCTCTGAGTGTTTTATTCAGACTCTCATCCATGTACTCATTCAGCCAGTCAGCACACTTCTGTGGAGCATTTGAGCATCCAATTTGAGGCAGACTTTGAGTAGATTCAGGCAGAGGACAGCAGAGTGTGAAGAAGATGATGCTGAATATCCAGAATCCTGCCCTCATTGCACCATTGTGAAGAAACACCATTCACAAAAGAGTGGGATCAATCTCAGGTCTCAGGGAACACATCAAATCTTTTCCTAAAATGAAACAGAGTGAGGAGGGCGTTGTTTTCCAGCTTTGGTATTTAGTCCCCATTTCCTCATCTTTGAGTTCCCGTCCATCAACAGTAACCACGTTGATGTAGAGAACTACTATGTGCAAGATGCCATGCCAGATGCAGTGGGAGATTTTTGACTGTTTTGTTCACCATTATATCTTCAGCACCTGGAACAGCACCTGACACAAAGTTGGAATTCAGTAAATGGGGAATGAATTGAATGAATGAATCTTTTGCTCTTCATGGCATTCCATTGAACACATGTGGCACAATTTATTTAATCGTACCCTTTTAGAAAGAGGTTAAAGACACAAAGTGAGGGAAATTCTGGGGATTTTGAAGATACAGGGAGCTGAGTTCAAATCCTGACTAGTTGAGGACAAAGCTAAGTTTGCTTTGCAGCATCTCAGGAAAGGGTTTGTAAAACAAATTAACAAGGTAAGCAAGACTTGGGAGAGAAATGTTTCAAATACCTAAAAGAGCTAATTTTTCCAGCCCCCTCAAGCATTTTAGAATCGTTCATTTACATTCAGGTAATGCTAATTCGAGCTAATTTTAGATCATTCACATCTATTCCTGAAACCTAAAGACTTTTGTACGAACAAATGGATGAATGAGTTTTGTGAGCTAGGTTTGAATTATTGTGTGTTTTCAAAATGACAAAGTGGCGCAACAGATTTTCAGCTCTGACTTTTCACTAACTCAGCCTCACCCTCCCACAATTAGTCCTCCTTAACGAGCCCTCACTGTCATCACGGGAATTTGAGATGCGTGGTCCCTGGATCCGTGCCGTTCTGATTTACCTCTCCCTGTGCTCGGAATCAAAGGCAGGAGTTCATTAACCAAATTGATAGAAGGGATGCAGTTTCAAAAGAAATATTTAGCCTATCAAAGGAGATAGGAAGGATTTTTTTTAACACATTTTAAAAGTCATCCATTCACAGGTAAGCTATACTCCTGCTAATTAGAAGTCATTCTTTTGAACTCGTAAAGCCCGTCCCCGCTGGACCTGTATTTGAATATTTGTTAGATGACCTGAAATCACTGCATGTCCTTTAATATAAAAAATAATTAAAGTGGACTATCCCATATTTCTTTCTAGCGTGAGGCAGTGAGATATGGAAAGAGCACGGGCTCTCTGTTTAAATGCCAGTTTTACCATTTTCTAGCAAGAACACATCAAGCATTAAGTGATGTTCCTAAAACAGAACTAGCTGCATCATTTGGGTCAACTTCCTTCACCTCTGAGCCTCAGTTTCTTTAGCTATAAAACTGGACTCATAATGCTGGGGGGTTAAGGATTATTAGTACGGTGAGCACTCCCACAGCACCAGGAGTTATTCTAGCTGCTTTGCGATGATTAACTCCTTGACTCCTCATAACAACCCTGGGAGGTTGTTTCCTTCACCTCATTCTACAGGTGAGGAAGTGAAGGCGAAGGCAGGTGAAGGGATTTTCCCAGATCACCTTGCTCAGAGAGCAGATGCACGATTCAGCCCTCCAGAGTCTGGCTCCAAAGCCTGTGGGTATGACTGTTACCCTGTACTTCCTCTCACATGAGCCGTTTATAAAAGCCTAGAACCTCACTGGGCATGTACTATCTAACGATCCAACGCTGGGTAATTTTCCCTTTCTCTGGAGTTAGACAAATGAACCTGAATTTGTGCAGTTTGACTATGTTGTTGGGAGTGGGGGAGGGGCACTGCTGAGACTGGGAGGCCAGGTTGCAGATTTGTGCCCTAGAAGTGGGAGTCCTACATTCAGAGTCATCCTTAGCAATTCTGATGCCCTCACAGCATCTCTCTGCCCTGCTCCTCCTCCGTGTAGGTTCTGATGCCCGTGGGCACAGACCCTGTCACCCGGCTTGGCCCATCTCACTCGTAACTCTTCCTCTGTCTTCCGAACGCGCCAGGATCTGCCCTGATAACACACGCCCTCCCATGACGCACATCTCCACAGCTGTAAGTCATTCCCCTAATTCACTTTGGAGATGTTCCCTGGGGTCCTGGGCCCTCCTTAATAGGCTCTCCTCTAGATAGACCCTGTGTTGGACAGACCCCATCGCAGCCTGGGGGGCCAGAGTTTAAATTATAGGTACACTGAGAGAAAACCCATTTCTTTCTGTGATAAGGTCTCTAAGGAAAGGTCATGCAGATAAATAACTGCGAGGGAGGAAATGATGTTGCCCCAACAGCCCACGGCCTGGTAGGAAGGAGCTGGGGTTCCCATAGGTTGGGCTTTTTCTTTACCCAGTGGAAACAAGGTCACAGAGGTCAACCCACAAAAGAGCTGGATAGAGAAGGAGAAAAAGCCAAACCAGGATTTTTGGTGAAGTCCCAGCCTCTGCCGGATCCTGCCGGGAGCTCTGGAGTGTCAATTACTTTGCAGAATTCATCCCACCTAGAGGCAAGCCAGTCATGGGCTTGTGTATGTATGTATGCTGCCAGGGACTTTGGCTCTTTGTGTAGGGCAAAGAGTAACCTCTGAAGAAGGTTGCAGTGTGAGCCATAGGAGCAAAGCATGCAAACTGGGGGGCTGGATGCACAGATGGGGTTATGGGGACCTGGGCAGAGCATCTGCACAGTGCCCCACACTACCTCTGTCGTAGCACGTATCTCATTAAATGTCTGTTTTCTGTAAGTTTGTGGAGAGCAAAGACTTCAAATCCAAAGGTGCTTAAGAAAGTAGATGCTCAATAAACATTTATGGGCTAGTGGACAATTATGGACAAAGGATGACAGACCCAGAGTACCGACGTGTAGTGTATCTTGAAGCAGAGTTCTTCTCTGAAGATAAGAAAGCCCAAGCCGAAAGTCCCTATCAATTTAGCATCTAAAAAAAAATCGAATCACTTTTATGCCCCATTTCAGCTCAGGATGATTGTTTTAAAAAGGAGATTTCAAAGGCTGTTGTTTTGTCCTGGAGGTTGCTGTGTTCCATCTTCCAGGCTCAGAAACTTAGACTTGGAACTCTCCGGGGGAATCGCTGACCTCTAGTGAGCTGTGGCTTCTTTCTCAGCTGCGGTTTCTTCATTCCTTAATGAGTTAGACAAGATCAAGGGCTCCTACTCTTTTTGAGTAGGAGGCCTGTTTATGAATGCAAGATACCTTCCTGATGCAGCTCTATAGTTGATTTTGGGATTCATTGTTCGAGCAAATATATAATGACAAAAAGCCCCTAGGAGATTTGCTGATTCTTTTAAATAAACTTACATTTTATCAATCAGAGCATTTATGCTAATTTTCCAATTAGTAGCAGGCAGGCAAGATGCATTATTTACTTATTCTACCAAAAATTATTGGTGCATTTGAGTATGGTCACAGAGCAGGTGGCCCCTCAGCCTCCTTCCTGCCCTGAGGTGGTCTTCTATAATCAGATCATAAGGAGGGCTCCCCCCCCACCCCTTACAAATCATGTTAACAATGAACAAATGACTTCACACTGGGATTTCTCTCATTTAGTCCTTACAAAGTAGGGAGACCTGGCCTGAGGTTGGCCTAAGGAGCAGGTGGGCCCAATTGCAGGCGTTCAATTGTCTGAGGGTTTTTCAGCCCAGAGAGAGAAAAGAAACATCTTTTGAAGGAGATCTCGAGGGAAAGAAGAAATGCAGCGGAGAGTGTAGACTCTGTCTCTGTTACTGTCCCCAGTCGGGCCCTGTGAAACTCCTGCCACAGCCCAAGGGAGCGAGGGATGCGGGCGGAGCTGAGGGAGCTGTGTCTTGATGGTACAGTGTGAAAGAGGGTCTTTCTCCCCACTCCTTCGTGACCTGCCAGACTCTTGCGAACTGAAGATGCAAGAAAACCCGCAAGCGATTTGTTTTGGTACTCAGTCAGTGCCTCACAACCACCCCAGTGGCTTAAAACAGGCACCCTTTTATTCTCTCTCATCGTTCTGTGAGCTGGCTGGGCTCGGCCGTGCAGTTCTGCTGCTGGTCTCCCATTCAATGTGGGCAGATGGCCACTGCGGCTGGACTCCTAGAGGCTCAATGGGGAGGCGAGGATAGCTGGGTCTCTCTCTGCAATTGCAGGGCCTTTTCGCGTGGTCTCTCTGGCAGGCTTGGCAGATTTCTTCCATGGAGGCTCAGCATTCCTAAGACCACAAAATGCAAGTAGAAGGCCCAGAAGTGGCCCAGCCTCCACCTTCTATGGGTTAAGCGAGTTACAGAGCTTACAGCCGACATTCAGTGTGGAAGGGGTTACACCAGGGTCTGGTTCAGTGCATCCCACGGGGTCCACCCTGGCCTATCTGGGAGGATGCTCCCCTTCAGGGTCCTGAAGCTGTGACACTGGTGAGGTGCTGCCCTCATGTGGCTTCCTGGGGTCAGCGCAGGAACAAAGCAAAAGCTTGGGTGTCTTGTAGCGGGGCAATATCCCCTGAGTCCTGCATTAAGAAAGCGACAGTAAAAGCCAAAAAAACTCCACAGTGCTTTTTAGTATTCGTGTGATGCAATTGCATCCATATGCTGAGGAAGCTTGCGTTACGTCGGAACACTAAAGGATGTGGTGGGGAGAGAGGCAAAGGATGCAGGTACCTTGAGTGTTCACTGCAGCCATGAATCAGGGGAGGCTCCATCTGTATCTCACATGATCTTGACAATCATCCTACCCTGTTCCTAAGTCTATTTAAAAAGGCAGAAACCGAGGCCTAGAGACGTGACTTAACTTCTGGAAGCCCACACGGCTAACAAGTGGCAGAGCTGGGACTGAAAATCAAGCTGTTCTGACTGTACTGCCTGGTTTTTCCCCCACCTCTCCAGGCTGCCCCTCCTACCTCCCCGTGAATCCATAGCGCTGTCAGCCCATGCCCTGCATAAAACCTCCTAATAGGCCTGAAACCTGAATGTTTAATGTTGTCACTATGGCTTTTCTTTCTTTTAATTGAGGCCTTTACCAAAATGACATTTTCCCTCTCTTCCACATGCCGTCCCCGGCTCCCTAATGATGTGTTTATTCAACACAGGGCATGCAGGCTGTCTGTTCTGACGGCCGTCCCTCCCGGGCCCCCCACGCGAGAGGGCGTGGGGAGCAGAGCTGCATCAACTCACAGCAGGGAGCAGAAGGCACAGCAGGAGGATGGCCCCATGTTGGGCCATTCCGGTGACACGAGGGCAGAGCGAAGATCCAGAAAGGGTGTTGTGACAAGTGCAGGGTGCCAGCTTGCCTTTCAAATCTCAGCGGTGTTTTCCAGACCCAGCAGCCGGCACGTTCAGTCTAATAAATGTTAGTGAAGCTGATTACGGCTGAAACAGATTAAAGGCGCCTTTAAGAGTCATTTCTTCCTTTTTTAAGACAAAAGCAAAGGGGAAGGAGTGTATGTTTTATTTAAGCCAATGTGACTGTGTGTTGGAGGATGGGTATTGACATTTATTAATCCAAACTTAATTAGTCAACAATCTCGTCAACACTTCATTGGGTATCTAATAAGTGTCTCAAGCTTACCATGTTCAAAGTCAAATTCTTGAGTCCCCTCACCTCCCAAACTGCTTCTCCTTGGGTCCCTCTCATCCTGTTATTGGCAGCTGCATTCTGCCGGGTGCACAGGCCACAGTCAATGTTGATTCTGCCCTTTCTCTTCAACCCCTCCCATCCAATCCGTCTCAAACCGTGGCCTCTCGACCTCCGGCATTTGCTTGGGATCCAACCCCTGCACCCACTCACGCTCCTTCACCACCAATGACGACATCACCTTCAGCTCTTCAGGTCTTCTGCTCACATCCTTTGCCCCCACCCACTCGGACCCCACCAACGTCTATTCTTCACACTGCAGACAAAATCATCTTTTCCAGATGTAAGTCTGACCACGTCTCCGCCCTGCTCAGAACCTGCCAGTGGCTTCCAGTCCCTTTTAGAAAGAAATTGGAGAGCCTTTCCATGGCCCTAAGGTCCTACCCGATCTCACTCACCTCTGCCTGGCAAACCTCCTTTCTTCTCTCTTTTGTGGTTCTTTTCAACGGAGGTACAATTTACATGCAATAAAATGCTCAGATCTTAAGTGTACAGCTTGAGAGAGTTTCACCTGTGTATCCCTCCAGGTAACCACCACCCAGATCAAAGTATAGAACATTTCCGTCACCTGGAAAGTTCCCTTATATCTGTTCTCAGTTCATACCCACCTACACTCGGAGTAACCACTAGTCTGACTTTCATCCCTGTAGGTTCGTTGTGCCTGCTCTTAAACTTCGCTTACATGGAATCAGAGAGTATGGACAATTTTGTGTCTGGATTCTTTCATTCAACGTAATTGTTGAGATTTGCCTGTGTTCTTGTATCAATACTGTGATCTTTTATATTGTTGTGAGGCGTTCAATTATACGACTATTCCACAATTTATTTATGTGTTTTAACTGTGATGCGCATTTGTCTTGTTTCCAGTTCTGGGCTCTCTGCATCTTTTCCCTTCATTTCTCGGGGGTGTAGACCCAGGAATGAACTTCCTGATAAATAGGAGAGGCGTGTCTTGCCTTCATTGGAATTGCTGCACGGTTTTCCTACCTGGTTTTACACTCCTACCAGCAAAGGACGAGAATTTCACTTGCTTCCTATTCGTGCAAATACTTGGAATCTTTCGGGCTTTTCAGCCATTCTTGGAGGGTGTAGTATTATCTCATTTTGCTTCACAGTTTCACTTCCCTGAGGAGGAATGAGATCAAGCACCTTCTTGTTGGCTTATTGGCAGTTTGGCTATCTTCTTTTGTAAGTTCAAATCTTTTGCCCATTTTAAAAGATTGGGTTGTCTTTTTCTCATTGATTCATAGGAATTCTTTCTATCTTGCAGACATGAGTCCTTTAGTAGATGTGCATTACGAAATTCCCTTCCGGGCTGTGGTTTGCTTTCTCACCTTCTCAATGGTGCCTGTTGATGTGCCCTCCTCTTTTCCCTGTCATTCCCTCTCCCTGTCCTTTCCACACTTCCCCTATCCTTTCCACGCTTCCTCTGTCCCTCCCTCTGGACTTCCTGCTGCTTCCGCCACATGCCAAGCACGATCTGACCTCTGTGCCTTTGTGCTCACTCTTCCCTCTCTCCAGAATGTTTCCTCTCCAGATATCTGGATGGTTCACTTCCTACTTCCCCTGGGTCTCTGCTCAAATGGCATCTTCTCAGAGGGCCGTCTCCAACCACTGCATCCAACATAGCTTTTCCAAGCCTTTTACCCTGTCTTGTTTTCCCTCATAGCATGTACAACCAAATGTATATGTTTATTTGTTAATTTTTTTGTGCTCCACCTCACTTGACTTTGACTCTGTGAGAGCAGGAACTGAGTCTGTTTTGTTCCTTATGAGCCCCCAGCACCTAGAGGGTACCACTTGTTGGTACTCAAAAAAAGTTAAGTGAGTGAAAAATTGAGTGAATGTATTAGTCAGAGTAAGTGCAGGTATGGTGTAGTAACAAATAATCCTCAAATCTCAGTATTTAAAACTTCTGAAGTTTCATTTCTCACTTGTGCTGTGTGTCTAATGTGGGTCAGAGGGGGAGTCCTGTTCATTATAGTTATTCAGCGTCCAGGTTGACAGAGAAGACACATTTCATGATGCCTCCTTCTCAAACGCTGGCTTTGTGGTTTGCTGTGGTGAGGGAAGAGAATGTGAAGAATGGAGCACTGACCCTTAAATCATTTCACCCTGAAGTCACACACATCATTTCTGCTCACATTTCATTGTCTAGAGCAAGGCACATGGCGATGCCTAACTCAAGGATGGTGTCTCTGGAGAGACTGGAGAACTGAAAATCCTAGTGAGCACCAGTAATGTTGACCACACTGAATGAAAGCATGAATGAACGCCCAAATGCTCAAATGAATGAATGAATTCGAGAAATAACGCTGAAGAGGTGGTGCTAGGTAAGCAGGAGAGCATGGGTGGCCAATTTCTTAATCTTCCCTCACAGTGTTGCATGGGACCGTAATTGTGTTCTATTGAGAAATGGCTGGATGGAAGAATGCCCTTAACCATATTCTAAGAAGTAGAGGAATAGCAATGAATATTTGCTGTGTTTTCATTATGTTCCAGGACAATACACTAGTGTTTTACATGAATTACTAAAGTGGATAGTATTTGCCTCATTTAACAGTTGGGCCAACGAAGACCCAGGAGGATGAAATAGATGGTCCAACGTCTTGCAGCTAGCTGGGCCAGACTTTGGCTGACTCTGAAACACATGCCCTTTCCACAGCACGCTGAGTTACAGACGTGGTCCCAATGTGCCTTACCCTGTGATCTTCCATCTCCATCTAGTTATAGCTGGAGTCACAGGCATCATTTCATTGTTGGTCTCTGTTGGATGCTCACTAAAGCCGAGTGACCCCACGTTATCCCAAACCAGGTCAACCTGGCCAATTGGGTCACCTCGCCAACGCTTTAACGTAATATCTGCCCATTCATTCATGTTTCTTCCTAGTTTTATTCAGTAGGCTGCTCTTGAGTACTCACAGTATAGCCCATTCCTCAAGTTACTAAGACTGAGCTCTTTATATAGTAACTCAAGCTGCGTCTTTGTGAATCTCTGAGTAAATGCACAGCACTGGGTAAGTCACATAAAACTTTGCATTGCAATTTCTTCATTTGCAAAATGAGGATCACAGCCACTCTGCCTCTCACAGAGAAGTATTCTGTGGATAAAATGATACATTGAATATTAAAACATTTTGGAAACTGGAGAGAGACATAGAAATCGATCATTGTTTTCTAACCATGTTTATTGGCATCAGAGAAAACTCAGAAATCCTCCTGTCTTCTTAATTCTGCTGCTCCTGGAGACCCTTACTTTTTAGATTCTTTACATAAAAACACAAACTGGCTGGGCAAGTACTCTATTTCTAGAAGTCTCCCTTGGCCTGACTGGATGATGAGCAGTCTCCTGGCTCCACACAGAACCTTTGAGAGGTGAGTTTGAGGCTTGGGTTAGGAAGGACAATGGGCCTAGGGCTCCCCAGCTCCGCTCCAGCCCTGAGCTTATTTAGGGAGCCAGTCCTCTTGCCCCACACTCAACCCAAGGTGAGACTCAGTGCCCTATTTCAGCCCCAAAGGAAATCCAGCTTCAGACATTGATGGAAGGCTCCATGCCCCACCGTGGTTTGTGCACTGTACACAGACACTGTGCTTAAGTTGGCATCTCTCATATTGCTGACATCCTAGACTTGTGTATTTAATACAACTTTCTTGCTCTAACAAAATCAGTACATTATGACAAGTTCCTGACAGATGGGGAGCAAGCATCTCGAGAAGGGCTCTTTCTTCTCATCTGCTTCATGGGGCCATGTTCACTGACGACGGCCATGCTGGGGGCCGGGGCAGTGCAACCGGCTGCTCAGGGCACTCCGCAGGGCAGAACTTAATTAAAGCCCCCCTAAGCCTCCTGGGCCCTGGCTTGCCAGAGTCTCCCTTGTACTCCCGGTCAACAAGCCCTCTCTGGTTTGTCTTCACTGTGCCCTCCTCCACGCACGCTTCCTCTGTAAAAGGTCTTCGATTGTCCCTCTTCCTACGGTTGTGAACTGAAGGCACAAGGGCTGGTCTGTCACCCTGACTTGGTCCCTCCCCACCCACGTGAGGATCTGATTTCCACTCTGGCAACACTGCACATATAGGGCCCCTCCCATCACTTTCAGTGAAGTCTCAATGGTGGACTCAACCCACCCCGGGGCTGCCAGCAAGTCTGGGCTTTGGGACGGATGGTCAACGAAGGCTGTGTCCCGGGTGACCCTGAGCAGGCTTGGCCTTGCACCTCTCCCTGACAAAGGTCTGCCTCTGGGTTTCTGCTGGTGACCTAGACCTCAGCAATGAAGGCCACAGGCAGCCAGTGGCATGCCTGGAGATCCCCGCTCCTAGCCGTCACTGACCCCTCTGACCACCAGATAGCAGCCAGCTGACTCCTCCGTCGGTGTTCCAGCAGATGCTTCAGCCAGGGAGGAAAAGAGAGGGGGTCTGAGCCTCAAATGTCGTGTTGGCTGGGCAGACGCCAGTGATCTCCCACTGCTTTCTCTGCCCCCACCTCCCACCTCCTTGGGGTAGAACACGAGTCCCATGGCTCCCTCCTCCCTTCTCTCTGTAGGGGTGTGTAAGGAAGGTGGGAGCTAGCTCTCCTCTGTTCCCAGGGGCATTTCTGGCTGATCTAATCTACATCATCCTGTCCCTCCATCTCTGTACTGTGTAGGGAGTGGAACAGGATTTTGTACCTATCCTGAAATCGATAAGGTGGGTGCTATAGACTGATTGGGTGTCCCCAAAATCCGTATGTTGAAACTGAACCCCCAATGTGGTGATGTTTGGAGGTGGGGCCTTTGGGAGGTGATTAGGTCATGTGGGTGGAGCCCTCAGGCATGGGATTAATGCCCCTGTAAAAGAGCACCCAGACAGCTGCCTGGTCCCCCAGCCGTTGAGGACACAGGGAGAGGACAGCCATCTATGAACCAGGAAGTAGTTTCTCACCAGATACCGGATCTGCCGATGCCTTGATCTTGGACTTCCAGCCTCCAGAACTGCGAGAAATAAATTTCTGTGGTTTTTAAGCCATGGTCTGTGGTATTCTGCTGTAGCGGTCCAAACGGACTAAGACAGTGGGGGAGGGGGCATCTACTACAAGGCATCTTCTCACACTTCTAGGTCACCCAGACACCCCGCAGGGGAGGGAGCACCAGCCCATCTCCTGGGTTCTCAAGTCCCTTCCAGTCTCTGCCCAGGGGCCTGGAGATGTGTATATGCAAAATGCTCTTTCCATAAATAGAAGCCCCTCCTGAAATGGTAGAAACTGAGAGAGTCACAGAGTCTCCAGGTGGTTTCCTAAGACCTGGTCACTTTATCACTCCCTTTGATTATTATTTTTAATCAGCTTACTCCCTGGGATAATGAGATGATAACGTAATAACAACCACAAGAAGAACTACTGTTTATTAAGCATCTTCACTAAGCAGATGGAGCATGTTATTTCCATTACTCCATTTAATTCTCACAGCATCCCTGAGGTAGGAGTTACCTATATTCTAGAAAGGATGTGGCTGCGACTCAAGGAGGTGTCACGCCCTCTCAGCTCAGAGAGGGCAGTCAGGTCCTCTTAGCCTTGGGCAGGGAACAGCTCTTCTAATCGGGGATTGGATGCAGCATCTCGTGAGCCCAGAGAGGGACCTCTGGATTGGAGGGAGCCAGCAGCCTTGGGGGCCCCTGGAATCCAGACAGGGCGCCTCAGCTCCAGCCTTGACAGGGCAGCTGGGTCTTCCCAGAGGAAGAGAGCTGGCATTGCATCCTGCCCATGGCTCCCACTTTAATTTGGATTTTAATGCTCCTGCTGAGTGGAGAGGTGGCCCAGACAGGCCCAGAGAGGCCCCTCCACGCCAGAAATGTTATCAGCAAGTGCACACTTGTCAGCCACTGTGTGAAAGCCTTCGCCATCCCAGCCTCACCCCCATAACAGCAGGCCCCGACTCTTTTTGCCTTTGCTCCCTACCTATATTTTGATCGGGAAGAAAAGCGTATTTTTTTTTTTGCCCATAATATCCATTTTACAACTGTTTGGTGCAGGGCTGAAAGCTGTCAAGCAGTAATGTATTGCATCAAATTAACATATTTTCCTGAAATGGTAATTACACCCTCTTTGTGTGCCTCTGAATACACATTTTTTGAAGTGCGAATGAGGCACTGACATCAAAGTCTCACTTTAAATCATCATTATTAGTGCATCCGTCCAAATGATTCAAGGGAAATGGTTGGCAGAGGTTTTTAAGTTTAGAAGAATTTAAAGGTGAGCCACAGAACTTCTTTAGAAAAGTTGGAATGCCCAGCATCTTTAATTAATGCTCATTCCTTCACATCCTAGAACTACTTCCAGTCCAGGGATGCTATTAAACTCAATTCAACACATCTTCATTGAGTAGATACTATATTGGAGTACCTTGTTAGCTTACTGATTCAGAGCAAGACGTTACTCTTTCTTTCAGTCCTGGAAGGAAGGGACAGACGGATGGCTTGAAGAGGACGAATCAGTGAAATGACAGTCAGATACAGATGATAGAGAATAATTCTGAGTGTGTGTGATGGGGTCAGGAGATGCAATCATGAAAGGCATCTTCAGAAGGTGGCATTTGAGCTGGACCTTGAAGAGTGGCAAAGATGGAGAGTTGATGACAATAAATGCATTCCAAGTTCAGGGAGAGATAATTAAAGCTTGAGTTTAGAAACAGCAAGAACCCAGCTCTCAGTGCCTAGCATCACAGCGAGAGATCAGGTACTTGAGGAGACGTCCTCTCCATCATAGGCCGCTCCAAAGGGGCATATCAATTGTGGTGTGGCTGGAACACAGGGATCAAGGTGGAATGGTAGTCAGACTATCGTGGAAGGCATGATAAGCCATTAAAGATTTGAGGCTTTATCTTGATGAACCAGGGAAGCCATTGAAGATTGTAAGGTGGGTTTGTTTGTGAACGATCACTCCGGCTACTAAGTAGATGATGAATCGAAAGGAGGAGAGTGGCAGAAAGAACCAGTTGGAAGGCTGTTACTTTGGTCTATGGTCTAAGTAAATGATCCATGCCTTGACTGAGATGGTGGCATAAGCGATGGAGACGGGTGGATAGCTGTAACAGGTGTTTAGAAGGAAGGTTGGGCCGTACGTAGTCATCAATTGGTTGCTTGTATGTGGCAAAAGGGAAAAAGGTGTTAATCGTGATTCTTGGGTTTCTGGCTTGAGCAGTTGAGTAGATGGTGGTATTAAAGGATGTGGAGAATTGTGATAGAGGACCAGGGGCTGGAGAGAAGTCGATGAGTTCAGTCAAGTCATGTTGAGCTCCAGGCCCTCCAAACCACTTTGTTTCTGTATCTGGACGATGTCTCTGTAATGTTAACAACTGGTTTGTTTCTTCTTGTGACATTGACACATGGGACATGATACTGTTTTGGACGTGGGCTGTTTTGATCCCAAGGAGGTGATATCCACTGGAGCTGGTTCCTGAAAGGGATGGAAGAGATGTCATTGAGTGGATACAGTGACATCTCACAGAAATCCAAGAACAGTGACTCAAATTTGGAAAGCAGAAGGAGAAAGATTTCAGTTCAAGATCACTCTTTCCCTCTTGCTCCAGGTCTAAGGATTTTCTGCAGTTAGAATGCCCCAACAGAAATTTAGCGAGTGGCCTGACAATGAAAATTTGGGTGATTCCGTTGCTTACTTGGAGGACCTGAAGTTGCTCCCCCCAGCTATGTTCATACTTTTTGCACTTGTCTCAACGGCCAGGACATCACAATCCTGCTCATGGCCATACAGGCTGGGCCTGTACAACTCTAGGGGATCACAGTCCCATGGGAATTTAGTCTTTGCCAATCAGGGCCTTATCTTCCTACTTATTTATTTTTAAAAGCGTAAAAAGTCAGAACATCACTAATAATAATATGACAAATGCCAGTGAAACAACAATATTTGGTTTTTTTGTTTTAGGTTTCCAAAAATACATGTATAAAAGAAATAGGATAATACAGATAAAGTTAAAAACCTCCTTGTTCCCCTCTTCTGTCTCGTTTTCCTCCCTCCATGCCTAAAGGCAGTCAAGATCCATGAATTTGGTTGATTTCCTTCCTGTTCAGGGTTTTTAAACTTTTACTGTGCATATATATGTCCATAAACATAACATAGCATTGTTTGGTGTGTTTTTATTTAACAAAAATGACATCATTCAGTATGTAATGTTTACCATTTGCTTTATTTCTCTGGATGTTGTTTTCAAGATCTATTTTTATGCATTCATATAGATCTAGTTGGTTTAATTGCTGTATAATATTCCATTTTAGGAATATGCCATCATTCGTTTATCCACTCCCCTGCTGAAGGATGTTTGTGTTGCTTCCAGAATTTTTGCCATTACACACAATGCTGCGATGCATATCCTTTTATGTGTTCATGATGTGCTTTCACATGCGTTTCTCTAGGGCAAATTGACTATATTAGGTGTATATGTAGGACTGGAACTGTTGTGAATTGGTGGTTTAGTGAAGGTATTCATTTTTTATTTTATTAGGTATTGTCAATTATCTCCTGGTTGGGAGTGGGGGTGAAGGAGTCAGTCTAAGAATTACCTTCAGACAACATGTCACCCACCCAGAAATTTTTCTACACTTCCACACTAGCCACTTCTCCTTGCCAAGAAGGCATGGACCCCCAGTGAGAACCACTGCTTCAGTGGCACCCATTCTTGGAAGGGAATGTGACACAGGCTCGGGTGTATTGAAAGAGAAAGGGGACTGAAAGTAACTGACTTTAAACTCACAAAGACATAGCCAATTGGCTTTGATGTCTCTACCTTGGTCACCAAATCCCTTGTTCTCAGCAGAAATATTGTCTGGATTGCAGAGGATTATGGGGACAAATGTATTAACTGCTTTGCTACTCAAAATCTCTCGGCCAGCCTCCAGTTAGGACGATCCTAAAGCTGGACTGATCCTCTAAGAGGCACCAGCACCAGAAGGTGAGGAGCTAAATCATTCTTGAGCAGTTTTAGCCTGTGCAGCAGGGCCAAATTTGAAATGGATAGCACTGAAAGGACAGAAACATGAGTATGAAGAGAGGCCATCGCTGGGGGAGAGGAAGGGACAGAATTAGATGTTGTAGTAGATAGCTATATTGGGTTAAATACTGTTCCTCCAAATTCATGTTTACCTGGAAGCTGTGATTGTGACCTTATTTGGAAATAGGGTGTTTGCAGATGTCAGCAAATTAAGACGAACTCATATTGGATTACGGTGGGTCCTAAATCCACTATGACTGGTGCCCTTATAAGAAGAGGGAAATTTGGACATTGACACAGACACGCCCAGAGAGAGGAATACCTGCCCTCCCCTTGCAGTTGTGGGTCACTGTTCCAGGAAGCGTCCTATGCAACTTTCGCTTGGACCTCTTCGTTGGCATGGTGGCCGAAATAAAACTATTTTCTTCTAGTATCACCGATTTTATTTATGTGAAGCCATCTGTATTTATTTGCATTATTGCAGTTTCTTCCATCTGGATTGCACTTTTTGAAACTGGGTATTTAATAAATACCATCCCTGTCTGGGATGTCAACCAAAAAAGAAAAAAAAGGATAGACGGTGACACACAGGGAGAGTACCATATGACAAGGGAGGGGAGATCGGACTTCTGCAGCTGCAAGCCAAGCAGTGCCAAGGATGGCTGGCCACCACCGGGAGAGTAATCAAGGCAGGGTCCTCCCCCGGGGCCTTCAGGCGGAGCGTGGTGCCACGGACACCTTGACTTCGAACTCTCAGCCTCCAGAACTGGAGAGGGTGAATTTCAGTTGTATTAAAGCCACCCAGTTTGTGTTATGGCAACCCTAGGAAACTAACGGAGCAGGCTTCCAAGACGCCCCGACCACCAGCCGCCTGGTGTTCACACCCGTGTGTCATCCCCTCCCCCCTTATGCCGGCTGGACCTGGTGACCGGCTCCTAGCAAAGAAAGCAAAGTGACAGGGCGTCACTTCCAAAATTAGGTTTATAAATTCTGTGACTTCCGTCTTGTTTGCTCGCTCTTTCCTTCTCACCTGCTCTCTCTGATAAAGCCAGTCGCCATGTCATAAGCTGCTTTATGGAGAGGCCCACATGACAAGGAACTGAGGAAGGTTCTGGGCAATGAGGAACTGAATCCTGCCAACAGCCACGGGCGTAAACTTGGAAGCAGATCCCCCAAGTTGAGGCTTGAGATGCCCGCAGCCCCAGCTGGCACCTCGACTGCACCTTGCGAGCCCCAGAGGCAGAGCACCCGCTAAGCCGTGTCTCGATTCTTCACCCACAGAAGCTGTAAAAGAATAAACGATGAGTTTGTTTCTTTAACCCTCTGAGTTTTGGGGTAATTTGTCATGCAGCCGTAGATAACTAACAGTGCAAAGAGTAGATCAAGGCGGGTCTTGGGAACAAAGACTGAGAAGAGCCTGTGCTGGAGCCCCTTGTGGCTTAGTGTGTGTTGCATCCTGCGGGGGGAGGATGGTGACATAGAGAAGCTACAGAGGCGTGCAAACATCCGTCCTCTACATTGCGTACACATTCCTGTTGCCTGTGGAGCAGGTGACTGCTCAAAACTAAGTGTAAGGAGTCATTGTCAGGGACCGCGTGTCTCAGTGGAAGTTCCCCGAAGGAAGACAAGGGATTGTATCCTTATAGACGGACAGACAGACTCAGTAACTTTCCCAAAAGTCTTCCTATGTTTACTCCTAGGGCTTCCCTTCTCCGTCCAGTGTTGCAGTGCGGGAGGGATGGAGAAATGGGAAAAGTGACTGGATTAGGAGTCAGGAGCCCTCACTTCTGCAATTGGCTGCCCCTCACCACCCTGGGGACCCGGAGTTTTAGAAAGGCCAGAGACTAACTTCCTAGTTCTGAAGTTGCACCTAAGAGGAGGTTCTTACACAAAGAGCACAGATGACCAGAACCGAGAAAAGGGAAGGGAGCGTCATGGCTCCCTCTTGCCGCCCTTAGACCCAGGACGGAGGAGGGCAAGGTTCCTGGGGCAGGTGTGGCTCTAATTCTGGCCGTTGCATTGGGGTTGGGAGGGGTGTGTGAGGTGGAAGCTCATGAGTCCCTGAAGAGTACTGGAGAGAAAGGGGACATGCCAGCAAGTGTAGCAGCACAACGCAGACCAACACGGATGACTTGCTTTGCCAGGTGATCCCGAAGAGAGAATGACAGGCTCCTGGTGCATCGTGCTCTTTCTGAGAGCCCAGGCTGGGCTGCAGGCTCTGCAAAGGCACATTTGCCCCACAGAGCCTTTAAATTGTGTTACCAAAAGTCAATGACGCTCTCATAATTCAAACCAGCACTGTGCCTAAATTCAAACTACTGCTTTTTAACAAAACGGCATCATCTTATTTATAATCCAAGGCCTGTAGGCTTCAACTAATTTGGAGGACAATTTGGTGACCCAGGAGAAAGCCTTATGACATGATAACTTTTGTTAGAAGGATCCAAACGGTACAAGTGGAATTTCCTCAAGCATCCCTCCCATGTACTTGGATATGTCATAACCTTTCTTCTGTCTCCATATTTGTAAAGCGAAGAGTTAGTGTATATAATCTTTGAAGGCCTCTTCAGTACTCACATTCAATCATTCTTTATAAAATAATCAGAAGATCTAGAAAAAATAGTAGAAGCCAGTGAGCTTTCATGGGGCTCATCCCTCAGAACTCAGGCATTACCTTCTCTGGGAAGCCTCCCGTGGCCTCACTAGATTGAAGGCCTGACTAAAGTGCTCCCCTTGGACACAACCCCGGCATACATCCATTGATTGTAACTTACGTGGTGATGGTTGATTTACGGATCTGTTTCCACTATCCAGTCAGTGCTTGTGGCAGAGACTTATGTCTTATTCTTCTTTGTATGCCCAGGACCTAATAGAGAACTTGACACATAATAGATGTCCAGTAAATATTTATTGAATTAATGAGTGACCAGATGGATGAATGAATAAATGACTCCTCTGCTATTTATGGTGGGAATCTTGCTTACTGGGAAAACTGCCCGGGAAGTGGTGTCTGTTGCCACATGGCTTGCTAGTGACAGTGGTAAAACATGGAGAAGGGCATACGCTGGTAGAGAAAGTCAGATCTCAGGATCCGTGCAGACCCGTGAGGCTGGGTGGAATCTCCTCTCCTTTCTGCTCTAACAATCCATGGAGCTTGGAGGCAGAGATAATTAATTCATGGCATATGTGGAGACAGATGTTAGGAAAGTGGGACAAAGATAACAAGGTCAATACAGAAAGAAAGAAGGAGAAATGAATACTTCAGTGATAGAATGGGTTTCCCCATACAGTCCTAAGCACTCATATAGCTAGAAATGCCCAAACAGAAAATCAACATCAAAGAGATAAAGACATACATGTTTAGAAGGTTAAGTGCTTTGTGCAAGGGCACAAAATAAATTACTTGAACTTATTCTGTTTCTCTGCCTATTAAGGACTTTCCCCCAATGCAAAGGCTATTGCAAAGGAATCGCTCAACTGGGAATTTCTGATGCTAAGCCATTGTTCAGACCAGGAACTGAGACATGAACACAACCAAGGGTAGGTAGGGCAGGCAATTGGTGGTAGTGGACAGTCTCTGATGCTGCCACAGTGTAGGAGATATCAGAGGAGTAAATATAGTGTGTGGAGGCAAAGATAATCACCCATTAGGTCCTAAGATGTGACAGAAAGAGCATGGCGTCGATGTAAAACTGATTTGAATTTGAATTGCAGCTCTACCACCTACTAGCTGTGCACCCTTGCCAGGATATATGATCCATCATCTTTCTCAGCTTCAGTGTCTTTATCGACGGATGGTAAAAATAACACCTTTCATACAGAAGTGTTGTAAAGGTTTAAAAAGATGTGTTTGTGGGAGCATCTAGCAAATGCATGGGGTCCAAGTTCTGCTTCTAGGGCTGGAGCAATCAGATGAGATGCCTCGGCTGCAGAAGCTGCTCCAAGGTAGGATATTTTAAAGGAGGTTTAAAGGAGGGAATGGTTGGTGCAAGGTGGTGGTGGGGAGGGGCGCTGCAACTTGCTGGATGGGACTTTCTCTGCTCCACATCCAATAGGAAATAGAGATAGTAACCACCCACCTGCAGTTGAAAGGAAGCTTCGGGGTCACAATTCAGACAAGGAGATCTTGGCTTCAGAGCTAGAAGAGAACAGGAGGGAGGAGATAGGTTCCTGTAAAATGGGGATGGTAGAACTCGAGTGTTTTCCTCTGCTCTAAACCAAGACTCAAACTAATATGAGTGTAAAAAAAAAAAAAAAAGGCACACACATGAAGACAAAGACTGGGAAAGGAAAAAAGAAAACAGAGAAACATCAAAAGAACTTTGAATGCTAGAAAACAGATGGATAAATAAAATCTAGCTTTGCATAACGGAGAAAGCTGAAATGAAATGCTCACAAGGTTCTTGGGTGGGTAATCAAGAAGCCAATCAGTATGTCTTCAGAACCTTGGAAATGCTCTGCACTTTAAGGCAGTAGGTATCTTTAAAAGTGAAGATATGGTTGGGGCTGAAAAGTAAAAGATGGGTTGAAACTCTATAAAAGAAGCAATTAGACCGCCTAGATTCCCCACTTTGCCCTAGGCAACCAGACAACTCTCTCTCTGCCACCCAGGAGGAGACTGGAGGTTTTCTCTTTGGAGAAGTGGTGTACCAGAGGAAATTAGAACTCCAGAATGCCATGCACAGCCTCAGGAGAGTGGGTGGTGCAGATTCTTGTACTGAAAACTGGGAATTAGGGAATAGAAAATCTCTAGTCTTTATAACAGAAGATTGTAAGATAGACAAGCTGACCTGGAAGAGAAAAGGGTCTTATAGATACTGACAGTTGAGGTTCCCTTAGCAAAATGTCTTGACGCCTGCAGGGGCATCCTGATGGAAGCCCACCACTGGACACACACGGGCTGTGCACACAGAGCTGATCCTCTTTGCAATGCTTCACTTTTGAATGTGAAAGGAACTTTTCACACTAAACATTTAGGGCAGCCTCTAAATGAAAAATATGTAAACACAATAAAGGAAGCTGAAGAAAACAGACATGATGCAGAAAGCAGAGAGGGGGAAACTGCAGAGGGAAGCCCTCTAATGTTTATCCTCAGAGAGACAAAAAACAATATTGGTGCTTTTAAAAAGATATCTTTAAAAATAGCAAATAAAATTTCTGTTGGAAAATAAAATGATGAGAGCTGAAATACGAAGTTTGATGGAGTGGACAAATGTATATATTTGGGAAAAAAATCCAGACAGTGAAATAAAAAGACAAAGTGATGGAAAAGAGTAGGGAACAGATAAGCACCTTATATAATTAGCCCAGAAAGTTCAAAGTCTGAGAAAATTTCCAGCAAATGAAGAAATTGGACTAGAGAAAACTATCCAAGAACTAGTAAATGAAAATTTTCCATAATTGAAGCGTTTCCAGATTTAAAGAGCTCACTTTATGCTCAGCACAATGAATGAACTCATTATAAAATTTCAGAATAACAGGAGTAAAATGAAAATCCTAAAGAGTCTCAGAGAGAAAAACAAGGTCCGCATGCACAAGATCAGAAACCAGATTTGCATTAAAATTATCCACAGCAGTACCAGAAACTAGATGACAGTAAGGAAATGACTTCAAGATTCTTAGGGAAAACGATTCTTCTAGATTGCTGTACTTAGCCAGGATAAAGATATTCAGTAGCATTTTCATGACATGCACTCTTTCTCCAGAAGCTCCTAGAATATTGATTCTTCATTTTGATGAGACACAATGAAGAAAGAGAGAGAGGATCCAGGAAGCCAGGAAGCCAAGTTGGTTGGAGACCAACAAGAAAGAGGGAAAAAGAGATTTCAAGGATGAGAGCAGGGCTGTTGATCTTTTAGAAAGCAACCAATCCTGAATTGGTCAGTAAGATGGTGAGATCTAGGAAGAATATTCCAAGGTGGGGAATGGGGGATAAAAATCATAGATTATCTCATAGGATGCATTGAGAGAGATTTTTCTATTTCTGGCAGAGTCTGGGGATGCAGTTGTAGTGATATGTCCATAAATGGAGTGGGCAAGTAAAAACTTGAAGCAACCATTAACTACAGGAAAAACAAAAGTTTGTTCAGGAAGGGAAATGTAAATGTAGGATACACCATGTGGAACAGCTATGAATACAATTTGTATCAATGTAATAATACAAATATGACTATAGGGGCTGGCCCAGTGGTGCAGTGGTTAAGTCTGCATGCTCTGCTTCGGCAGTCCAGGGTTCGCTGGTTTGGATCCCAGGTGCAGACCTACACATTGCTCATCAAGCCGTGCTGTGGCAGGTGTCCCATGCACAAAATAGAGGAAGATGGGCACAGATGTTAGCTCAGTGGCAATCTTCCTCAAATAAAAAGAGGGAGATTGGCAACAGATGTTAGCTCAAGGCCAATCTTCCTCACCAAAAAAAAGAAAGACTCTAGATTTAGCCAAAAATTGTATTATAATTATTTTGGAAGCTTACAGCATGATGAAAAGAAGTGTGCATGCATGCATGTGTGTACATGTATATATTCAGGTGGTATAAGAACTTTACATCTCTTTAAAAAAATGCAAAGTCAACAGATTATATATATATATATATATATATATATATAATATAGATGTACCCTGGTTGGAAATATGGGGAAATTTTCCAGAAGAAACTGTTATAAGATTTAAAATATTTGCCTCTGGGGAGCAAAACTCAGGGTTTGAACATTGTATTAGTTTTCTGTGGCTGCTATAGCAAATGAACACAAACTGGGTGACCTAACAGAAATTTATTCTCCCCTAGCTCAGGAGGTCAGAAGTCTGAAATGGGGCTTCCTGGGCCAAACCAAGTCGTCTGCAGAGCTGTGCCCTTTCCAGAGGTTCTACGAGAGAATCGGTTCATCGGCTTTTCCAGCTTCTGTTAGCTCCTAGCACTCCTTGGCTTGTGGTCACGTCGATCTAATTTGCAAAGCCAGCATCTTCAAATCTGTCTCTGCTCCGCCTTCACATAGCCTTCTCTCTGTGTGTAAATCTGTCCTCTGCCTCCCTCTTATAAGGACACATGTGACTGCATTTAGGGCCCACCTGGGTAATCCAGGATAATCTCTTTAACTCAAGATCCTTAACTTAATCATATCTGCAAAGATCCTTCTTCAAATAAGGTAACGTTCACAGGTTTTGGACATCAGGACAAGGCTATGCTGGCCGGGTTGGGGGGGGGGTGTTATTTAGCCCACCACAAACATTTTTCAAATGTTTTTGGTACATTTATATATGATACCTACATACCTACATAAATAGATAAAAGAATAGGTGCCCTTTTTTTATTGTGGTTATCAATGGGATGTTATGGCAGGCTTGCAATTCTATGTCATGTATCTCTGTAGCGTTCTTGAATAATGAACATATATTGTTCATGTAAAGTGTTACTATGTGAGAAAGAAAAGAGGCAAGGAGGAGGATTTCATGCTTTGGCTGATCTACTTTTGGGACCAACTAGTTCCAAGTCTTTCATTTCGAATACAAACACCGGGCGAGTCTCCAGTTAAATGACACCAGCGTTCATGTTGTTTCCTGGAAGACGTATGTGTGTTGCAAACAGGCGGCTACCAGAAGCCAAGAGCCCAGGGGGCTGGGGAGAGCCTTCGTGGGGTTTCAAGGCTGCAAGGAGTGGTTTTCCACCCAATCTAGAGAGTCCTTTGTTCTCAGACGTACAGCGTATCCCTTCCTACCTTCTGGCTTTTCTGTTTTTCTCAGACTCCGGGATAGGCCATCTGACTGTACCCCGGATTAGAATGTGACGGTTGAAAGCGCCCTTAAAGACCACTGGGTCCACCCTCAATCTGGGATGGCTTAGGGGATCCAGAGAGGACCGGAGGGTGAAATAATGATTTCCAGGGCAGCCGAGACAGGACTTGACCCCGGGGCACCTGATCCCTGATGTCCGGAGCATTCTATGCTATTCTTTAGTCCGTGAACCTCTGCCCCTAGCTCTCCGTGATTTAGGAAAGTCCTGGCACCAGGAACGTTCAGGAAGCAGAGAGAGCAGAGTGATTTGGGCTCAGAGGAAAATAAGAAAGGAATTGAGAGCTGGTGGTACTAAAACCTATGTCTGAATGAGGCATAGGGTGTTGTCAAGGAAAAGCCTGAGGTCAGAGGGACAAACAGAGTCTCAGGGCAGTCCAACCGTCACGTGTGCCTGGGGGCGTGCTGAGTCCAGGAGCAGAAGGTGGGAGCTTACAGCAGTGAGGGCAGGCTCAAGGTCCTCTCCCCTGAATGGACCTTCCAGAGAGTCTCGATTTCAGTTCATTAAAATCTGACATTTTGCCACAACACAAAATATAGCTCCCACCTCTCCAATCTCAACTCTAAGTCCTCTCCTCCATGCTCACTCTGTTCTATACCCCCTGGCGTTCTTTCCATCCCTCAGGCACACCAAGATCATTCCTGCCCCAGGGACTTTGCACTTGCTATTCCTTCCGCCCAGACTGTTCTTTTCCCAGATCCTTTTTACTCCTGGCTCCTTTTTATCTTTCATTTCTCCTCTTAAAGTAACCAACCCAAAGAGGCCTTCCCAGGCCACTCAATCAAAATGTTCCCCTTCCTTATCCTGCTCACAACCCATAACTCTGGCTATTTTCTTCATGACACTTACCACTATCTGTTATTATTTGGTTGGTCTCTCTGTCCTAGTAGGATGTAAGCTCTTGAGAGCAGGAGCGTTGATCTCCTGGTTCTCCCCGTTTCTAGAACATCGCCTGGCATGGAGCGGGTGCTCAGTAAGTATTTGATGAATGAATGAATCGCTGTGTCTCCTAGATTCATTTCTAAGGCGGGCAACAAATGACACTTGTACAGCGAACCGCAGGAACTGAGTTGCTGAATTAACGTGGCTGTTGCGATGTCTCTAACGAGCAGATCACAGTCATCGAGAAATTTTGTGTGTGTCCCAGCTACCTCTTTGCCAGCCCCACTGGACCTTTGGTATTTCTGGACTGTTGTGTAGGACGCTTGCTCACAGGGATCCCCTAAGGACAAGGGCCTTCTCCTTTGGACAGAGTTACAGAGGATTGGTGGAGGTTGGCTCTTACAGAAGCTGCAGGGGCCCCTCTGGTTGTGCTCCCCCGATGGGTCACCCAGATTTCCAGTTCCAGTGGACTATCCTGGTTGGGGAATTAATAAATGCAGAGTTTTTTCCTCTTCCTTTCACAAGAAGCCCCCCATTGCCTTGGACCCTTGTTTCTCTGTGTGTTTCACAGTTTAGTCAGTGCCCTCCCGTGCCCTGCCTGGCGGTGGAAGGAGCTTGCTGTGGCCGAGTACCTGTCATATCCCAGACATACACTAGGTCCTTTACAACATGAAATCACTGGATTTCCTCGCAATAGTTGGGAAAGATGGGTAGTCCCATTTTATAGAGGGCGAAACTGAGGTAGTTGCCCAAGGTACGAAAGCTCACATATTTCAGAGCCCCAAGACGTAAACTTACATCTTCTTGATCCCTAAACCAGAACCCTTTCCATAATGCCATGCTGGAGTGGCATGACAGGGAGGAGTTGCTGCCTTCCAGCATAAGCCCTGTTATTAGCCACGCCAATGGACCACCCTGCCCAGCTGGCCCAGCTGGGCTCAACCCTGCTGACTTCCACTGTTTGCAGATCTCCAGCTGTTGTGTAGACAAAGTGGCTATTCTATTAGGAGCATTGGCAGTGAAATGCACACACCTTATGATGATCCTCAAACTAACACAGATTGATGTGGGGAGGCAGGCTGGACTTTTCCTACCGAGGGAACACGGATGGAAGACGGCTGATTGCCATCCTAATCCAGAGGCTTTCTAGCCAATTGAGTGACTTGCAAATACTTCACTCTGACAATCCCTCATGATCAGGTTGGTTAAAATGTACCATCCAGGGGCACGCTACAAAGAATGTCTCAACATGGAATGATGCCTGACCCTGACCAGGAGGGACTCTATATGGCGTCAAGGTGCTCAAACCCCACATTGAACTCGTTTCTAACCAGATGGGCCCTGGGACCCACACCCTGCAGAGTTCTGCCTATTGCTTGGGAGACGGACCCAGACCTACTTCCTTTCTCTTGTGGAGGAGTGAATTGGGCTGAGCACTGTGACAAAAAATGGCTTTCTTTTTCCTCTTTGCATCCTATAGAAGACAATTATTTTCCTATTTATTTAGTTATTTATTTACTGGCTGCAGTCAGGTGGGACTATAAACAATATGATCTGAGTCTCAGCCAGTTAGATACTTTGTGCAGAATTTAAATATTGAGCCAGAGAGACAAGAGAGAGATGAAATTCCACTCTACTCCAGCATGGAGGGTTATTCCACCGCTTCTCAGGTACCTGGGTTCTCCACTGGAGCCCCAGATGCTCCATCTGAGGAACCCCGGGTTCTTCGCTGTCTCTGATATGTTGTGTTGTATTGAAACGAATGTGTTCTAAACCCAGGGCAGACTGACCTCTTTGGGAACCGGACATCAAAATGACGTGACGCTGTGACATCAGTCACTTTATGCCTCTCTCTCTGGCAACTGCTTTTTAAAATTATTGAGGAGTTATTAATTTTAAAGCAGGCCTTAGAATGCTCCCCAAACTCTGCTCTTCACCTCAGCCTTGTGAACTGCAGAGAGGGGGAGAAATGCAACACGAAGAAACAGACATGAAAACTATTTGCCAACAATATTAGAAGCTAAAACTCCATGTGTTCGTGCCTTCATATTTATGAAGGAGGATGACTTGCAACTTAGAATCTTTGCCAAAGAAAACAGTTGGTCAAGTGTAAGGGTGAACTGAACTCGTTCTCAGATTGACAAGGGCCCAAATCCTTCAGGTGCATTCTGTCTTAGAAAGCACTGGAAAATGAGAAGGGCACGGAGCACAGGGAAGGGTGCCCTCCACAGACAGAGGTGGCAAGAGGAGTTCCCAAGAAAATGGCAGACAAAAGTCCCAGGATGTGAAGTGGGCAGCATGCTTGATCCGAATAAGAATATAGAATATTCCAGAAATGAGGTCTCCAGTGTAAATCCACTACTACAATTACTGCTACTAATCAATAGGCAATGGGTTATCATCTGAAAAATGAATTTAAGAAAGCTGAGGAAGTGTTGGGATAAAATCAGATTCCTATATAGAAAACTAAGCATTTCTGTTTAAAGGCAGTTATTAACCCAAGAAAACCGACATTGCATGAGAAGGGAAATAAATCACAATAAAATTCTCTGGTTAGCAGTGAGCTATATTTATATAGCTATAATAAGGTAAACACTGATTTGATTGAATAAAAAGTTGAAATATAATGATATTGAGAGAATGGGAGAAGAGCAGAGGGAATGGTGGGTGTGAATTAAATACTCCTCTCTCACAACAGGAAATTCATATCTGACTCTAAAAATCCAGAAAGAGCTATGTAAGCACATGATTTAAAAAGATGTAGGTAAATCCAGAAAAAGCAGCTGAAAAAGAGTTGAAAGAGGTTGCTATGGAGGTCGTGTAGCTGAGGGGTGGGGAAAGAATATGCAGGGGGCTAATGTATTTATTAAAAGCCTCTTAGTCGTTTTTTAATTTTTTTAAATGTATGCATGTATTACCTTGAAAAGATTGCTTCTTTAAAAAGTCATGAAAGGGGCCGGCCCAGTGCCGCGGCGGTTAAGTGCGCACACTCCGCTTTGGCGGCCCGGGGTTTGCCGCTTCCGATCCCGGGCGCGGACATTGCACCACTTGGCAAGCCATGCTGTGGTAGGTGTCCCGTATATAAAGTACAGGAAGATAGGCATGGATGTGAGTTCAGGGCCAGTCTTCCTCAGCAAAAAGAGGAGGATTGGCAGCAGTTAGCTCAGGGCTAATCTTCCTCAAAAAAAAACAAGTCATGAAATACTGTAAAGAATTTACACTTTTTAAGAAGACTTAGTTCTTAATGAGCTGAGCTCTCGGAAGGCTGGCAGGCTGAGCTGTACAGAAGGACTCACTTCCGGAGGCTTCCTGAGAATAGAGTTTTCACCGGACAATTAAGCATATGAAAAGTTTTGCTTCAGATGTATTTTACATAAACATACACACAATAAATTTAAGCTGACAGATAAAGTTAAAGACATATGTCCCCCACTTCAGTCCTATAAACTCCATCCCCCAAAGCCATTACGATTATAAATTTAATGTCATCCTTTCCAGTCTATGCTTTTAAAAAAATATTTTTCCTACACATACCCACACATTCACACACATATCTGTAAAAACACATTAATTTACTTTTTATGTTTTGAATTTTTCACTTCAGTGCTATCATAATGTATGTATTATTCTGCCGCTTGGTTTATTCATTCAATATTTTGCGACCCGTCCATGTTGATGTATGGAGCCAGTCCATTCATTTTATCCCATCGTATCAGTACACCAGAATTTATTCTCCTTCCGTCTTTTCCACTAACAGTATGGCAGTGGCTGTCCTTCTGCAAGCTTCCTGCTAAACCTGTGCGAGTTTCCCCAGGGTATATCCCTAGAAATAGAATTTCTGGGGCACAGGGTAGGCACATTGTCCACTTTACCAGCTCACTGGGTCAGCATTGTTTTTAAACTCAATCAAATAGTGCTGCCTGCGGACTCAGGCTCCTGGGTGACAGGCTTCTGCAGACTGGGCCGCAGCTGGGATGTGAGGGCCATATCTGAAATACCATCTGTGTCGCTGTCATAACAGCACTCGAGACTCTCTCCTCAGAGGTGTCACTTTAGGACCAGAGTGGAGAGACGGGTTTATTCACATTCTTTCCAACAAGCTGGTACCTGACATTTAAAGGCTGCTGGGGTTCTTTTTCCTCTTGCACATGTGCAGGGAAAGCACTTGTTAGTGTACTGCTGAGAAGACGGAGGGGGCCGAACCAGGTGGCATATAGAACACGTAATCCAGACAAGGTAGGGCCCCAGGGATAGGACACAGGTGTATGCAGCCTTCCGTTCATCCATTTGATCAATGTTTATTATGAATGTGGCAGACGTGGAGCTAGACTCTGGAGTGGGCTATACCATAAGAAAGGGGCACTTCCCTTCTGACCGGGTATGGTAGACGTGATTTGGGAAGCCGGCTCCATCTAAATCCTTTTCCAAAGAAACAGCCCCTGGTCTTGGGAAACCAGCCTTGTTCCAAACCATTACAGTAACTTCCCTTTCTCTCATCTTTGAAAACTGTCTCAGCTGGTTGGACCAGGGAGGGTCACTCGACTCAAGGACTGCTAATCCTAAAACCGGTCAACAACTTATGCTTCATCCAGAAGATGCGCGGCATCAATCCTACTTGCTCAGGATGCTCTAGACTTCAGGTAGTAGAATCCATCCTCAAACTGGCTTAAATGACAAAGAATGTACTCTTGTGACAGGCAGTCCTGTGGTGGAGCAGGTTCTGGGTGTGGTTCAGGGCTGCAGCATTGTGTCCCCATAACTCATGGTGTCAGCATTGGCCTGTCCACCTCTCCTCCTGGTCAGATGAAGGACACCAGTAGGAACAGAGAATAGACTGCTGTCTCGTCTACATCTTGGGGGAACAACCAAGGGATAAGTAACAGACCTATTAGTCTGATTGGGCCAGCTGAAGTCATGTGCCCACTCTGGACCAATCACATTCACTGGGGGAATGTGATGCACCAATTGGTTGAGCCTGGGTTCTGAACCCACCCATAGAAAAGAGATGGGATACATTTAATTACTTTATATCAGTGACAGTCCATCCTGCAGCTGGAGGTCAGTCAGCTCCCGTCAATTACATAAGCTCCTTTAGGCAGGAGGAAGAGAGGAAAGGATGCCCACTGGTAGGAAACTGACCATGCCCACCTCTGTGATAACCATATCTTAGAGTTGTTGGAAATTTATAAAGTGCTGGCATTGGTGCTCTCCGGAGCTGTTAGTTCCCTTCTCCCCGCTTTAAACCCAGCTGCCACAGTCCGTAATCTAGGGAAAACACAGATGAGCAAATGGAGATGCAGATTTTACATTTCCTTGGGCTTCTCTTTAAGCAGAGGGTCTCAGCCAGCTTCCTTCCTAGGGACCAAGGAGAAATGACTTCTCTGTGTGCTCTGAGATGGCTTTCTCCATTACAATTTTGCTTACACGGGCAGTCAGACCATCTTGATGAGTGACAGTGGGCAGACATTGCAGCCCCACTGCCTTTATTTGATCTCTGCATAGATGGGACAGCTGTGCACACGGGGTGCCAACGACCACAGCATCCTAACTGCCCTTCCAACTGCCCTCGCTGCCCACGTGCTTCCTGCAAAGACACCTGGGAAAGTACAGGCCATACAAAGGGCCTTCCAGAACCCCATTTCTCTAGCTAGGAACTGAGGATGATGGCCCCATCGCAGCTGGGGGGAGAATGATTCACATATCAGAATGATGTACATGTTTGGAACACTGTCCAATAAATGTACTCAGATTTGGACACAAAAGCTTCTGGTGATGGGGTGGGAGGATGAAGGAAGCGAAATATCCATTCAAAGCAATCCAATTCCAAAACATTTGGTTATTATGTAAGTCACCATAATCAATACGACAGCAGCTCCTATCCTCTGCTGGAGCCTGCAGTGTGAAGGACATAGGCTGTGGCTTCTATGCCATTTCCAGGACTTGGATCTAAGGCCCACCTGTAATCTCTCACGAAATTGAGTACCTCCCAGGGGAGTGGGTATAATAGTATTAGGATGACTATCCTTCCATTGGAATCCACTGTTTAGTAAATTATTTGCAAACCTCAGTATTTTTACTGTTAGTAGGAAAAACTGACTTGCAATACATCTCACAATGGGTCCCGACACACCAGTGGCCCACAAAGCCACCCCATTTCTCTAGGATCTGTAAACACACACGAATACACAAAACCAACAAGAAGTCCCAGAGCCAGAACGCATCTAGCTGGGCAAGATGAAACCATTTGACCTAATAGGCCAGCAGGCCGCCTCGCCTTTGATAAAGGTAGTTTGCAGAATTTCCCAATTAACCCTCCCGCCTCCAGACACACAGACGGCCCCGCCTCCCTGCACCTGTGATGGACTGCATGGGCTATAAATTGAACCCAACTCGAAAGGAGGTGGGGTTGATGGGGCCCTGAGAAAAATGCTGAGATTAGTCCCCTCTGGGCTCCACAGGTTGCTGTGATGGTTTTTCTCCTCAGATACTAGTGGCTCTCTTTCCTGAAGAAGCAGAATTACAGGTAATTGCTTTTGGGAAGAGCCAAACAGCGAATGGCTTCTCCTCGGACTGGATTTATTTTAATTCTGAGTAAACAGAACAGTCGCATCCTTTGCTCTGCTCTCCAGGTCATTAGGGAGGCTCTGGCTGTGACCATCCCTGGGCACAGGATCTGCAACCAAATGCAGTAAACTCCATCCAATGGATGATTATGCTCTGTTGTTGTTCGGTGGCAGAGGAAATGGCCCATAAGCTATCTGGATTCTTCTTTTGGCACCTGCCATCCAGAGTCATGCTGCAGGGGAGGAGCACAGTGCAACGACAGCTGAGCAGGCCCGGGCGAAGTGGAGAAGGAGAGGTGTCTCTCCGAGCCCCCGTCTTGTCCCCTTCCACAGTACTGAGGGCCACCATCCATGACGGCAGGGAGAGGGAGGGGCCTGACCTCCCCAGGTAACAAGGCAGAGGCAGCAGGACTCAGTTGTCAAGAATGTATCCCGAGGCATGAGAAGCATTCCTGGGTAGCACCCCGTGGTGGTTTACCATGTCTGTCCCTTTTCTCATTTTGGTCCTCCTTACAGCTAAACCTTACCTCTCTCTTAGGGGGTGACCCGGCTTCCCTCTGAGTCTATCCCACCAGACTTCTACTTCCTAGGCCTCTGCTATAACTTCCTGGCACTGACTTTCTTTGGCTAATGGACTGTAGAACCTGGGGAAGGTGAAGAAAGAACTCAGTTTAGGCACCTACGATATGTCTGGTACAGTACGAGGTGTTTTAAATGCTATCCCATTCAATCTTCACAATAATCCTATGAAGAAAGCACTCCTCTCGTCCTTGCAGTCTGTGAGAAAACTGAGATCCAGAGAAGTTAAACAATTTACCCAAGGACACACAGTAAATATGAGAACCAAGATTTAAATCTGGGTCTGTGTGACCCCAAAGCCTGCACGTGTTCTCCTTAGTTATTCATGCAGGTCTCAGTTAGACTGCGTTTAGGTGTCTTTTCCCAGCCCCTGCCCTTCCCTGAACCAACTCCACTGACATGACCCCAGTCCTGCCCCTCTGGTGCAGTTATGGCCTGGGGCTCTGGATGCCCAGGCCTAATCCACAGCTGGGAACTGACCTACTCAGATCTGCCTCCAAGAAGTCAGGAAGGAAATGCAGACAGAGAAACACTCACACACAAACTGGAGAGTGAGGTTGGGCATGGCCGATCCCCGGAGCTGGTTGGCAGCTGGACCCCAGCATCTAGCAGTAGCCAGGTGGTCTGACTCCAGGACCAGAGCTGGGCTCTTCCGACAACATGATGCTCCCTGCATGGAAAGCCACGAGAGCTCTCCTCTCTTCTCTTCAGGAAGTCAGTGGAAGAGGAGAACCGAGGATTGGAAGAGTTGTGCATGCATCTCCGCCAGTCTGGGGGTGGATGTGAGTCCAGGCGGGTAGGGCCGACTGGGAAAATAGGAGTTAGGAGCCTGGTGGGGTGGCCCCCAGAATGGAGGTGTCTGTGCCTGTGGGGCTCATGTCGGGATACACTGGGAATGAGGGCTGAATAGTGTGTTGAAAAGTGTCCCCCAAAATTCACGTCCACCCAGAACCTCAGAACGTGACCTTATTTGGAGAAGGGATCTTGGCAGAATCTCGAGATGAAATCATCCTGGATTTAGGAAGGGTCCTAAATCCAATGACTGGTGTCCTTGTAAGAAGAGGAGAGGACACGGAGAGAGAGTTGAAGATGCTGTGAAGATGGAGGCAGACATTGGAGCGATGTGGCCACAAGCCAGGGAACACCTGGAGCCACCAGAAGCTGGAAGAGGCAAGGAAGAGGTCTCTGATGGAGCCTTTGCTCTGCCGACACCTTGATTTTGGACTTCAGGCCTCCAGAGCTGGAGAGAATAGACTGTTGCTGCTTTAAGCTACTGAGTTTGTGGTAATTTGTCCAGCAGCCCTAGGAAACCACGAGAGGCAGGGCTGTCGGCCATGCGGTAAATTGAATGCCACACAGGAGCTGCCAGGCGCTGGCTGGTGGGGAGGAGCGCCCAGAAGGGGCAGGAGCGAGTCACCCCCAGCTCAGGTGCCTTCTCACCTCAGCTCCAGGCCTCGGGCCCCCGGGCCCTGCTGCCCTCTGTCCCTGCTCCTGCCGCTCCTGATGGCACCACCCATCAGCTCTCTCGTCGGGTGTCTCTTTGGTTTCTGCTTCTGTTTATCCATGGAGTCTGCTGCCAGGACACCACTGCCTGCCTGTCTGGTCTCTGCGGTCCTTCAGCTTCTATGTCCACTACCGACTCTCTCTAGGTGTCTTTCTCTTTTGCTTCTCAGCCCCCCAAAAAGATGGTCTGATCCATCCAGATAGGCGCCATCCCATTTTGGCCAGAGTTCTATGTTGTGCTGCTTGATATTTGCTGCCCTGAGCTCTGACCCAGTCAACCCGGGCCAAGACTAGGACTGCACTGGCCGTCCCCACAGTGCAGAATGCAGCCGCCTCTGTGTGGGAGGCTAACCACTTAGGGCCACTTCCCCAGGGGGGGATGCATGCTTGTGGCAGTAGCCTGGAGAGGAATAGATTCCGCTGCAGTGAAAATCCCCCCAGTGAAAATCCCAACCCTCTCCGCAGGGTGACGCAGGCGCTCCAGAGTGGCTCTGCAGGTCCCCCGCCACCTGGCCCTGCTGCCTCTCAGCCTCCCCTCTTGCTGCCCCTTGAGTCCCATTCACCCCAGTGCCTTTTCACACTCCAGCCTCTGTCTATGATTCCTCAGACTTCTGTTCCCCCTGCTTTCCCTGTGCACCTGGCTTCCTCCTTCCCAGCTCGAGCTTGGGCGTTCTAATTCATCTTCTATTGCTGCAAACTTAGTGGCTGAAAACAGTATACATTTATGATCCAGTTTCCACAGGTCAGGGGTCTGGGCTGGCTTGGTTGGGTCCTTGGCTCTGGGTTCCATGAGGCTGCAATCAAGGTGGGGGCTGGGCTGCATTCTCATCTATAGACGAGGGAAGAGTCCACTTCTGAGCTCACTCGGCTGTTAGCAGAACCCATCTCTTTATAGCTGTAGGACCGAGGTCCCGTTTTCTTGTTGGCTGTCAGCCAGGATCACTTCTTCAGCTCCTAAAGTTTCCTGCCACATGTTCCTCCATACAACGTGACAGTTTCCTTCTTCAAAAGCAGCAGGAGAGCATCTCTGACCTCAGGGAAGGCCTATGCCCCCTTTTAAAAACATTTCAACTGATTAACTCAGGCCCACCCAAGGCAATCTTCCTTTTGATTAATTAAAAGTCAACTGATTTGGGACCTTAAATACACCCATAGAATCCCTTCACCCATAACACACACCATAACCTTGTCACAGGGTGACCTCCGTCCTCTTTGTCTGTAACCTAATCATGGGCGTAACACCAGGGGCAGGAGACCATGAGGGGCCACAGCATTTTTTCCTTTACAAAACCTTTGGTGTCCACAGGTGGGTGCAGGACCCCTGTGTCGACCTCCGGCTCTAGCATGCTTCATGAAACACTTCATTCGTCTGCCTTCCACACTGGAACATGAGCTCATCAAAGACAAGAGGAGCGTTTTGCTCATTTCTGTATTCCAGGGACTGACCTCCATGTTTAGCACATGTAGAAGCTGCATATATACGTGTTCAACTGAATCCAATGAGAACCATAAATGCAAGCCTTTCTGCTTGGCCAGGGCTGGTTAACACTTGACGTGTGTGCCCCCCCCCCCAACATGGTGCCCATGGCAGACATCACTAGTTGATCACAGCAGTCCTGACCCCCACGCTGCCCCAGGAGGACCTGAGAGTCCTTCTCGGGGCAGGGGGTGCAGGCAGCACCCACACACTTGGAGCCAACATGAGAGAGGAGATCTCTGCTCTTGTTAAACCAGACACACCCACTCCGACAGAACCACACCTGCTGACTTTCCTGTCCAGGCACTGTGCGCCCGGACTCTCCTGCCTGGCTTCACCTTCGCCCCCTCCTCCAGCCCCAGGAAGCGCCAGCGTAGGATCCTCTGCTGCAGCCCCAAGACCTCAGGAACCCACTCCTGCCCAGCCCAGCCCAGCCCAGCCCAGCCCACGTCTCTTCCTGGAGCCCAGGATGTGGGCCTCCTCTTTCTTAGGGGGGAACCAGATTCACAAGGAAGTCCTGCGGGAAAACAGCCCTTACCCGGCCCCGTGCAGGGGACTAACTCCAAAGCATCGTGTGCGAGGTCGTCCCCCGGCTCCCCGTGTGCCAACCGCTGATGGAGAGCAGCAGTCATTCGGCTGAGGGCATCAGCACAGCACCCGGGTCCCTGGTGGACTTAGTCGGGGGAGAGAGATGGGTGTCGTGTCAGACACGGGCCCTTCTGCAGCTGCGGAGAACCTTGTCTGAGCGCTGGCTGTAGGCCTCAGTCTACCCACCTGGCAGATGGGGCTCCGCCGTCCATGAGCGCTGCTAGCCGGAACTCCGAGGGGGTCAGCTGAGGCCTAGAAAGACCTCAGACCACAAAGGCCACTGTAAAAATGAAAGGACTGATGCATTCTCTTCCAGTGGATAGAATTCTGGAACCTGCCAGCTTCCCTCCTCTTGGAATTCAAGCAGCCTCCCTCAGGCTGGTTAAGGTCCCTCCATGTTTTCCAAGAGAGGGCAGAACTTGGGGACTTGGGCTTCGCATTTCACAGCTAGCCCACCCCTACTGGGAAACATGCTTGTCCATGGAGCTGTCAGGGTAATTTAGAGCTCAGGCGGGAGATGCGCATTGGAGGGGGTCAGGGAGTGCGCAGTGGGCAAGGCTGCAGATTCTGGTGAGTGTGGCACACAGGCAGCCGGGGAGGCATGGAGGGGTGGGGGTGGGAGGCTGGCAGGAGGCTGTTCATCTTCATGCACTGCGTGAGAGGGGGCCGTGGGAGGTCAGCAGCTCCCTTGGGACCAAGCCAGGAGTGAAGGATTGGTTTCTATCTGCTTAGGCAGCAGCAGGTGCCATCCTCTGCCGTAGGGGAGGGAGAAAGCCTGACCCCCAATGTGCACTGTGCCCCCCTGCTCAGAGAAAGGCTGTGACCCCCTGGAGGAAGCAGGAGATGAGGACAAGTCCAAGGTCACGCAGCTGGTAGGCTTCCTGGCCTTAGGGCTGGGGCGCAGGCTTGGGGGCCAGACAGCCTAGGGGGGTGCTGTTCCTGCTTCCACACAGCAGCTCCACACGCGGTTGCCTCACGCCCTGGACTCCACAGAATAACTGATTTCCTGACAAGATCCTGCTGTTGTATTTTTTTCCGACTTGGCACAGTATGCATTGGAATTCCCACGAGATACTGGTGTTCCTGACTCGGACCCATTTGTTCTTCCTCTGAAATCTGATCACGGACATCTTTTCAACAATTAAAAAGAAAAGACATGAACATAATTTCCCCAATTTTAGGACTTTTTTTTTCCCTTGAAACCACTGGGGCCTGCCACTTCCTGTCAAAAGCAGACTCTAGAAAAGGTAATGACCATTTTAATAGGCAATTATACATTTATTATATTCATTTTAGCTCAACATATCAATATTTCACGGTGTTCTGCAAAGAGAAACCACCCTTTCTAGCTGCTCTGCTACCTGAACACATGAAGAAAGTTCTTTCTTGCGGCGTTGGAGAAGCCAGCTCGAAAGCGAGCCCCCATGCGGAGAAGTTCCAGGGGGGCGGGGCTGAGGAGCAGAGCTGGACCCCCAAATCCACGGCAGCCACCAGCTTGGCAGCTTTTCTGACATTCTTGCATTTTCTGGAGATTCAGGCCAGCGTTTTGCTTTGGAAGATGTCAAGCAGTACAATTTGCAGACCAGGTAAATCTAGCCCGGAGCCTTTCGTGGTAGACCCTTACAAGGCTATAAGCAGAAAGGGTATGGGAAATGGTTATCAGCAGCATCCCCAGAACCGTTAGCTAGACTTGCAGGAAGAGCTAACAGTGGAGTCTGTAGGCAAATGACTGAATATTCAAATATCTTCCCAACAAGAGGACTATTAAGAGTTGAATTGTATCCCCACCCCCACCCCCAGATTCATACATTCCAGTCTTGACTCCCAGGACCTTAGAATGTGGCCTTATTTGGAAATAGGGTCCTTGCAGACGTAATGAGGTAAGATGAGGTCATGCAGGAGTAGGTGGGTCCTGATCCAATGTGACTGGTGTCCTTACACAAAAGAGAAACATGGACACAGGGACTCCCACACAGGGGGGAATGCCATGCGAAGACTAGAGTTATGCTGCCACACCCCAAGGGACTCCCAGAAACCAGGAGGGAGGCCCGGAACAGGTCCTTCCCCGGACCCTTCAGAGGGAGCGTGGCCCTGCCGACACTTTGATCTTGGACTTCTGGTCTCCAGAACGATGAGACAACAAACGTCTCTAGTTTGAGCCCCTCAGTTTGTGGTGCTTTGTCATGCAGCCCTAGCAAACCCATAGGCTGACATCATATCCTTGGCAGTGGACGGGGACACTGGGATGATGCTGAGGGCTCCCTCCTGCCTCCATGGTTTACTCCATTCCTCCATCCGCTATCAAAGTGAGGACTCCATCACTCCAGTCCTGGGAAGCACCATTCTCTGAGTTACGTCAGCTGAGAATATGTCGGCAGGCTACAGAGGCTGGAAGTTGGCTGTGACGCAAAGACTTAAGGGAATTTCTTATTTTATTCTTTTTAATATCCCAAGCAAGGTATACTTAACTCCTAATTCCACTTCTTGATTAAACATTAAAGGTTTGCACCGGCTCAGCAGAACATGGAGTTATCTGTTAACTTGCAATCAGGCTAAATTCATAAATCTAATTTGGCTCTGGCATGAAGCCAGGAGCAAATGCAAGAGATTAACTTTTTCGAACTGTCGGGGCTGAAGATGAAAATTATTCTGTTATTTTTTTTTTGTTAATTGATCGATTTAATGTGAGTTCTAGAGGCCACACGCAGATCTCTTGCATGTGGGGAGAATAGGAAATGGGAAAGAGAAACACATCCCCTTCCAGCCGCTTGCTTGCAAAAATTCAATCATGAGGGGCCGGCCTGATAGCGTAGTGGTCAAGTTCGCACACTCTACTTCGGCGGCCTGGGTTTGCGGGTTCGGATCCTGGGTGCAGACCTACAACCTGCTAATCAAGCCACACTGTGGCAGTGTCCCACGTACAAAATGGAGGAAGATGGGCACAGACGTGAGCTCAGCGACAATCTTTCTCAAGCAAAAAGAGGAGGATTGGCAACAGATGTTAACTCAGGGCCAGTCTTCCTCACATGCACAACCCTGAGAAGGGTTGGACCTGGAAATCAATAGGATGTGTCATGAAGGAGAAGGAGGTGACAAGAATGGCTGAAACCTTCCGAGTCTGGGATCAGATTGGGTAATTGCAAGTGAGAGAAACCCAGCTCAAACTACTAACATCCCTGGGACAGCCAGGGGCCCCATTGGCTTCCAGGACCCTGGGATACCCCTGAAAGGTTTCCCCTGTTCTCCTCGCCATTCTCACGTTGGCCTCACGCTTGCCCTCTGTAGACAGTGGGTGCATCCAGCTGTGAGCAGCTCCAGCCTTACATGATCCCAGCACAGAGATCCCGGAGCAGCGAAGAGCCGCCTCTCTCAGCTCATGTCTGTACACACATCTCAGGGAGGCCTTTAGTTTCTTGGTCCCAGTTCCATGTCCACCCGTGAACCGATCACCACAGGTGGAGATCGGGGTTCTGTGATTGGCAGCTCACAGAACCACATGGAGAGAGGGAGGGGTGGTTCCCCACAGGAGGAAAGTGAGCGCTGTTACGACACAGGCAGGGGAGAGCGGCTTAGCAAGGAGCACCCGCTGCCCCTCTCCTCTGTGGTGCCCTTAACTGATGGAGAGGAAGGGGGAGAAGGCGGACCTGAGCTTGACACAGAGTCAGAATGAATAGTCGGAGCTGTGGGCAGTGGGGTACCCAGTAAACGGCCAAAGACATAGAGGTCTGAGGCTGTGGGGAGAGATGCCATCAACACTGGAGCCAACAGCAAACCCAGCATGGGGCCTGGAGCCAGACTGCATAGGTTTAACTCCTGACTCTCCAACCTACCAGCTGTGTGATCTTGGGCAGGTTTCTTAACCTCTCTGTCCTTAGTTTCCTCATCTGTAAAAATGGAGTTCATAGTTATACTCACCTTAAAGTGTTGCCGTGGTGATTAAACAATTTAACTCATGATGGGTAATTCGAAGGAAGCCAGACACAGGGTAGAGGCTGCGGAAGTGTTTGCCAGTATGATGGGGAGCTCAGTCAGTGACTGTCCCCAGAAGCCAGGGGACTAGAGCATGGCAGCATCAGGGAGAGGGCAGAGCGTCAGAGGCAGCGCGGTTGAGAGCCCTTGCTGCAGCCGAGACAACTGGGGAAGCCCTCTTAAAAAATACAAAATTAGATAGAAAAGCTACAGTATATTTAGAAGGGGAAAATGCATCCAAACAAATTACACATTTAAAATGAACTAATAAGTCCCGCGGCTGGAAGGGGCCGTGCAGACGCAGCCGGAGCTCAGGCCCCGTTGGCTCTGCAGCCAGCGCCCCGGCGGGATGGGGACCGCCTGCGTGTTTGCGGGCCTGCGGGAGATGATGAGTTTTCCGCTGGGCTCCCAGGGCGCTGCAGGAGCTCATGCCTGGGCAACAGAGCCCTAGTTCCTCATGGGGCAGTGGGGAGGGACCCTTCAGATGCTTCCTCTCATGGAGGCAGACGCCGGGGGCCTGGGAACAAGCGTGAGGGGATAAGTGGTCCTTGGTAGCTGCGGCCTGCCTGGGTTGCAGCCCCACTCTGCTCTGTCCCGAATGTGTTTCTGAAAACCTGTGCAATCCCAACAAGTCTCCCCAGCTTGCAAGTGAGCTCCCTTCCCAGAGCCAGGAACCGGGACCCCTCCCTGTGCGTCCTGCAGCGACCACTTCCCTCTAGCTTAGGCAGATAAAGGTGGGAACTTCAGACACGCCTAGTGACCCGCCAGCCATGCCTTTGTGGCCCCACGATGGGGACCATCAGACTGGTCCCCTCCTTTCCCATGGACCTCTTCCAACCACTCCAGAGAGAGCTGGGGAGAAGGCCCAGCATGGGGGTTCCCGTCTTCAAGCTGCTAGCTTGCACGCGGCCTTGTTCCGCCATTCAGGTGAAGCCGACAGGGTGTTCTGCTGGCTGCCTCGCCCCCACTTCCCACCATCAGGGGAAGTACCCCACCAAACAGCAACCCACCCCACCCAGACCCAGTACTCCCCAGGATTATATGCTGTCCTCTGTTTCTTCAACTGTAAAATGGGAACAGAAATCATAATAGACCTCAGCAGGTTATTGCAAAAGGGATCATCCAGGCTTTTTTCTAAAGCCTATGAGGCCCCCTACTGTCTATCCCTCTCCATGTGTCATGCCGCTCCTTCAACTGTGGCCTTCTTCCTGCTCCCCGTTAGACTAAGTCTTGCCCACCTCAGGGTCTTTGCACTTGCTGTTCCCTCCAACTGGAAGGCTGTTCCCTCTGTCTTCACCCAGCCTGTTCCTGCTCAGCCCTCAGAGCTCGTTGTAAAGAGTCGTCTCAGGAGGCCTTCCAGGGTCTCTCCAGCTCATGTGCATCCCCTCTACCCCCCTCCAGGTTCTCTACCTGGAATCTCACTGGCTCCCTTCTGTTTGTTGTTTGTCACTGTCGTCTGTCTGGCTAGAAGACTCTCTCCCTGAGGGCAGGGCCACAACTCCGTTCACTGCCGCATCCCATCCTGGACCGCAGAGCCTGTACAAAGGCCCTTGAGAAATCTGTGCCGAGGGGATGCGTGGGTTTGTTAATTAATGAGAGAATGAGATCATGGGAGCGAAAGTCCTTGGGATGCCAAAGTGGTTAATAAATTGTACTTCCTTCTCTTCCTTCACTTTCAAAAGTGGATTTGCACGTTTGGTTTGATCATCTGTTGGGAAAGAAAAGGGTCAGGGAGAAATCTCGGGGCAGGGGCCAGGGGTTAGTGCTTGTGAGATGCGAAATCGCCTCATGGAGGGCATTTCCCATCCCTCCTACGTGTGGGAGACAATCCAAGCCCATAGGTACCTGAAACGGGTGGTATTGGTTTCTATACTAACTTGTTTGAGATTTTTCTGGAAAGACTGATTGCAAAGATACTATTCCACAGAGGTGATGTGTGTCTGACCCTGGCGCATACCTTCTTGCTGAAACTTCATCACATTAACCCCAGAGCCAGTTTGGATGGAGACAAAAAGCACGAGGCTGAGGGGCTGGCCAGCTCAGCCTTGCCCCAGCTCTGAAACTCTGAGCAAGTTACCTAATCTCTCCGGGCCTCTGTTTCTCCATCTGTTAAATGGAGAGAGACTTACTCATTTGCCCCATCTGTCTTCCACGGTGGTTGTGAGTCATAAGGGGGGTTTATGAAGCTAAGAACAGCCCCTGGGGTGCCCACTGGCCCCATGCCCCCTTGGATGCGGGCACTCCCATCTGTCACGGGCTCTGTGGGACCAGCTGGGTGCAGCTGGCCCTGTGTGCTGGTACAGAGCTCTCTGGGCAAGGCCAAGCCCCTCTCCAGCCTCCGGGAAACAGACCCTTTGGGATAGGGCAGTCCTGGGTGAAAATCGGCCTCTTTTTGCAAAGGAGAGGCAGACGGGCTGGGGAGGTGGGGTGTGGTAATGTGCGGTGGACTGGGTGCCAGGAGCTGCAGTAAAGCCCCACTGATGCTCTGTCTACCTTTGGGATGATCCCTTCCTCCTTCTGGGCTGTGACACCCTCACCTCCACAATGGGGGTGTGTGTGTGTGTGTGTGTAGGGATTAAACTAGGCACCATGGTCCATAACTTGGAGATCTGAATGCAAACTTTTCCCCATCCACAGAAAATACATATAAACCCAAACAAGCAAAACTGAGATGCCCTGAGACTCATCCATGGACCCCAGTCAAGGACCCAAGATAGGAAGGCCTTTAAGGGACCTCTGAACTCTGTTTATTTAGGGAAAACTCAGGTGGAGCTGAGCACAAGGTCCCCACTGAGCCCAAGGGCAAGGATGCCCCTTGGGAATTCCAGGTGGCAGGGTACCCCCACACCTCCCACGTTCCCACGTTCAGTGCAGCCCGCCCTGAGCCTGTGCGCAGAGCCGGCCTGTGGGGAACGTGCTGGGCAAGAGGAAGATCTCAGGCAGAAGGACTGTGACTGATCCAATGAAGGGGGATTAAGACGGAAAACAGGCTCAGACCCATTTAAGGAAGCCAGACTCGCTTCTGCGCTCTTTCCGCTACACCGCATTGGGCCAGCAGAGGGCAGACGAGAGCAACATTGCTCTTTTCCCGGGCCTGCCAGGGCGCACTGATCCGGCGGACGTCACAGGACACGCGCAGCATCCATCCATTCACCGGTTTTCTTACAAATTTGTTTCTCAACTTACAGGTTGTTCGAACTCGGACAAGTCACTTCGACACTCTGAGCCTTAGTTCCTATATCTATAGGCTAAAGAGAATAGCGTTTGCCTTATAGGGTTACAAGGTTTAAATGACATAGCACATATATTTAGCAGTTTCTGGCACAGAGCAAGAATTAAAAATAGCTACTACTATTGCCATAATTCACTGATTCGCACAATTGTTCATTTATTCAATCATTTTAATTCACCGAACATTTATTCACCTAGTGTCTGTTACATAAAAAACACCGCCCTCGGTGCTAGGAGATTGGGGGCGAGTTTCGAAGATGACTCAGGCATGATCTCCCTTGACAGGGAGAGAAAACATCGCAAAGGAGCTGCGGGGAGCTGTGGGGCTCCCCGCGGGTGGGTGACACGCAGGGCACCCTCTTGGAATGCTGGGCCTTTGAAACAAATGGCTTATTGAAAGCACAGATGCACAGGCCTGGGCCCAGACCCACAGAATCTCCATTTCCGAGGATGGGCTAATGCACCTGCCTGTTTCAGAGCTCTGCAAGTGATTCTGAGGATCAGCTAGGTTCGGGGAACCACTTAGTTGCATATTGAAATATGTGGAGGATTTAATCCTCTACAGATGAGGCCACCAGAGCCCAGCTCCTTCCTGAGGAGGGCTAACTATTGCTGTGGGTGCTGGGGCCTGGGTCAGGATTATAGAAGCTCGAAATGAAAGTGACTCAGGTCATCTCCCCCAGTGTAGTGGCATGTGGTCCAGAAGCCTTTGCTTGAATATCGCTCCTCCTCTTTGAGCCTCAGTTTACTCATCTTTTTTTTTTTCAAAGATTTCATTTTTTTTTCCTTTTTCTCCCCAAAGCCCCTCAGTACATAGTTGTATATTCTTGGTTGTGGGTCCTTCTAGTTGTGGCATGTGGGACGCTGCCTCAGCGTGGTTTGATGAGCAGTGCCATGTCCGTGCCCAGGATTCGAACCAACGAAACACTGGGCCGCCTGCAGCGGAGCCCCGTGAACTTAACCACTAGGCCACGGGGCCAGCCCCAATTTACTCATCTTTAAAAAAGGAGATTGCATCAGATGATTTCAGGTCCTTTCAGCTCTGACATTACGTGATTTTTATGTGGACATCGCTGCTCTGGAAGGCAGCCTGTTAGAACAGCATGAACCTCCAGAGAAATCTCCCTGCCTTCCATAGTGCCCTGTTACCCATGGAGAAAGTCCCAGCCTCTTCCTCGGGGGCTCAGCTCCTCTTGCATGCAGGCCCTGCCTCCTCCTCTGCCTGACGTCTCCTTTATGAATGAATGACTGCTCACTCTTCCCCAGGGCCCTTCGCATCTTGACCCTGCGGCGGGTCATCTGCCATCCTGAAATTTTCTCCCTTCCTCCAGCCTTTGCCCACCCACTGCACCTGAATCTGAGCCTCGCCGACCCTACAGGACTCTGTTCAAACGCTCGGCCCCCATGAAGTCATCCCTGATTTCTCCCCAATCAAGTGACTTCTCTTTTCGGTGTCTTCCACATCAAACTTTCCATCATTGTCATTGTCCTCACCATCAGCTGACATTTATAGAGCACTTACTGGATACTAGGCATTATGCCCGCTTTCTTTCATTGACTCCTTTCACGAGCCTGTGATGCTGACACCACTGCCATTTCCATTTTGTGGGGGAAGAAACCGGGATCCCCAGGCTGGTTAAATAATTTGCCAGTGGAGACTCTGCTCTACATTCTAGTAGTTTCTGCAGGTGTCTCATCTCAACGCCAGACTGAAGACTCCTCCTAGGAATCCTAAATGCTGCCAGTTGTATTTCTCAGGCCCTGTAAGGAGAACTTGAAAACTTGTCTTAAAGCAGACAGCAGTCTGTAGGAAGACAGCATTGGCAGGACAAGGTGGGTGGCATGGAGAGTAGATGCTATTCTTTGGGACACTTACTTACACATTGGAGAAATCACTAAGAAACAACGAATTAGGGCCAACTCCACGCTAGCCCAAGTTCATGACCTCTAACTGTGCCTAGCAGGCTGAGGACCCCCATCGAATGCTCTGGGTTCAGACCCAAACCTTGCACAGCATCCCAGAAATGTTTAGGTAATGCAATTTCTTAAAGTGAAGGATTTGAAAAAAAAAAAGAGAAAAACTGAGAGTGGAAAATAAAATAGCAGCCACAACACAAGTGAAATCCAATTTTTCATTTGGCTCTTGGGAAAAGTGGGTATGGTGTGTGTGTTGGGGGGGGGTGATGGATAGAGAGGAAGAAACCTGTTTTACAAGGCCTGTGGCAGAGCAGACACACCCCCCTTCCCGTCCAGCACAGCTGCTTTTTAATTCAAGAAGCTGCTCAGATGGGAAAAGCTGTCTGTCCACGATTGTCCCAGTGGCCGTCTGCATTAACAGAGAGCGTGAAACTGGCCTTTGGGGACAAGTGTTTGAAAAACAGCTGCCAAGGGTTAAGAAGAAGGAGGTTTATTTTTCATTTGTGCAGCAACAAGTCCCAGCTCTTTCTTTTCTGGGAAGTTTTTTCTTGGCTTTTCAAACCTCTCAATGAAGAGGGAATAGAAAAGCGAACTGAAGTAGTTCCAATTTGCAACAAGAGTGGGAGGCCACACAGGTAACGCTACAGAAAGAGATTGGAATTAGTCAATAAATAAAATTCAAGGTCCCAAGCCTGACTTCTCTTTCCTTAACTTCAAGGGATGAGAATAAAAAGATGGGTGGTTCCATTTATCAGATTCCTAATAAAAGCATGAAGTGATGCATCCCGCTGCTCAGGACCTGGACCAGGTCCTGGGAGGCACTAAGAGCTAATCCAGAACTTCTCTCCCAGCAGCACGATCTGACTCCTAGAGATGCACTTATTAACCGCCACCTTCCCAAGAGCTACTGCTGCTGCCCGTTGGATGCTCTCACCGCCTGAGAACCCTGGATCCTCGCATTTCAGCAACACGGGGCCAGACTGAAACGTTGCCTAAGTAGTGCATCAAAGTAATCCCTCTCTCCATCCGTCATCCTCCTCTCCCCCCGCATGCTCCATCCCATTGTGGCTCTCAGCCATAGACAGCTGCTTGCCTAACTCCAGTGTCCAGCGTTGGACAGCTCCCCATCCAGGGGAACACAGTCACGGGGACATGCAGAGTTAATACCGAGGAAGTGCTCAGAATTGACCCTGGCACACAGTGCACACTTAATAAGTGTTAGTCTTTATTAGCATGGTTGTTCTTTTTCTGGGTTTACCCTCAGCGTGATAAATGCTATGCTGGGTGTGTGTTGATGGAGAGGAGAGGTGGTTAGCACAGCGTGCCATGTGAGACTGAGAAAGAAGGTCAAGGAATGCTTGGGATTTGAGCCAATGTGATATGCATTTGGAATAGGAAGTGACAGAGTTTATACCCGAAAGAGCAGGGTTTGTCCAAGGAGTAGTTGATGAAGGAGCTGTAGATAGAGAGAAGGGGCCAGGCACCCCTGCCAAGTTTGGAGTTTTGTCCCATGGGTTCTTAAACTTTTCCACGTCTGGGATGAAGCAGGGATGAAGGAACAAGGAATCTGAGGGACCTAGGCAAAGCCCAAAGAAGCTTTTTCCAAGATTGACATTCTAAATTTGTGTTCTACTCTGTAGCATAACCCAATATAAAAACAAAAATGATGGAACCCTAGGAAGATGCGCCGTGTTTCCCTGGGGATTTTTCAGCCATACACGCCTGGAACCTGTCACCCAGGAGGAGAAACATCACTGTAGGTGATGGATGGAAACCTGGGGGAGGGCTTTAGAGGGAGAGACGTGTGCTCAAGTTTGTGTTTCAGAAAGATGGATTGGGGGTTAGAGGGAGCAAGTCAGGTCGCTGGGACACTAGTCCAAAAACAGCCATAGGGGTCATTGCCTGATGGAAGGAGTGGCAGGGCATGGAGCTCAGAGTGGTGCTGGCTGCACAAGTTCCCATGTTCCAGGAAGCCTTTCTTGCCATTGAGAAGAGAGGCCACATTTTGTAGTTGTTTGTGACTCTCACTTTTCGTTTTTCGATTCCTTAGTTTAAAGGTTCTTGACCTTGAAGAATCAATATTCCCATGTGACGCCTGGTTCAAGCTTGAGAAGCGTCTGTGTATTAGATGACACCTTGGCAGGCCCTAAACAGCATGGCTGGAGGTGTCAGGGTCATTCAAACTCCCTGGGAGGTCTCCTGTGCAGTCCAGAACATTCGTGGAAGGCTCTCTGGTCTGTAGTCCATACTGATCATGGACGATTTGCCCACTGCCCAAGGCTGCCAGTCTTTGCTTTGGTCAAGTTTGGGCTCTGTGATGGATGCCAGGGTGGGGTGTCCTGGTGCCACATATCCAGCCTTCCTTTATGCACCCCTGGCATTTTCACGGGTCCCCAATTCTCATGGAACTTCGCACAGCCCCATCCCCTCACTGTTGCTGGTGGAAGCACCCTCCAGGATAGCCCACCTCCACCTCCCCTCACCCTCTGAGCTTCTCCTATTCTCAGACAGTCCACTTCCATCTTCTCTTCAAGCTTGCTTAAGCTCCTGTGTGTTGTTTGTCTTGTGGGTGCCTGACAAAATGATCAGGCAAAAAAAAAGAGAAAAACACCAAAAAAGAGAGAAAATTATCTACAGCAGCCAGGGCCAAACATAAATTAAATCTCACCAATTCATTCTGCCACATAGGCCTCTGTTACTGCCCCCTCACTGTCCAGCCAACCATCTTTTAATGGTGTAAGTGTCCAGGTTACTGCATGCACTTCTCTGAATTGACTGCAAGGAGTTTCCAAAGGCCGGTCAGTAGTGTAGCCAGAGAGACCCGGGACGTGCTCAATAGGCTATAGAAAGGGTTGCGATGAATGATGATGGTTGATGGTCAGACTGAAGGAGAAGGAAGTGAGGGATCCCTTCCATGTCTGTGTGTCTGTTCATCCATCCATCTATCTGTCTGTCCGTCTGTCTATGCAGACATACACACACACTTAGCTCATGTACATGTAAGCACACTTATGAGTACGTACTTTTGGGCTCTGCTGACTTGGACTTTGTTTGTGTGAAAGTGAGGACAAGTAGGTGCTGCTGTGGTTACACATTACCCCTTTCGAACAGCATCTTTACACCTTGCAGACAGATGTTGCTGTATTCCAACGAAGTGACATGAGGCGCCTGGGGAGATTTCTAGGGTGGCTGAACCTTGGGGCAGGCATCAAGCTTTCCAAGTTCGTGAATATGAACTTTGGTCACTTACCAGGAATGACCCTCTGGGCGATGGACTTCCACCAACCAAGTGCAAAAGAGATGGATCAAAAAACCCAAATTGTGGGGCTGGCCCCGTGGCCGAGTGGTTGGGTTCGCGTGCTCCGCTGCAGGCGGCCCAGTGTTTCGTTGGTTCGAATCCTGGGCGCGGACATGGCACTGCTCATCAGACCACGCTGAGGCAGCGTCCCACATGCCACAACTAGAAGAACCCACAACGAAGAATACACAACTATGTACCGGGGGGCTTTGGGGAGAAAAAGGAAAAAATAAAATCTTAAAAAAAAAAAAAAAAAAACTCTAAAAAAACCCAAATTGTGATACTGAATTTTATCTCCAGAGAGGAGGATGCTGGGGCCCCTTGCCCGGGCTGCCTCCTTCTCGTGCTGTCTGTTCCAACTGTCTTCTGATGCGGTTCAGAAGGCTGCCTGGTGAGCATAGATTCAAGGAAGAGAAATGCAGTGTCACCAGGAAGGCTTCTGCTAAACCGGCCGTGTCTTGAAGGGTATGAGGAATTTGTCTTTGCCTCCGTTTCTGCACTGAGCACAGTCCTGGCTCAGCAGAGGTGATCACAGCAGGCACTTACTGTATACCAGGCTGTGGTCCAAAGACTTCACATATATGAACTCTTCTAATCCTCGTAACCACTTTATGAGGTGGGTGCTGTCATTAGCTCCATTTAATGAATAAAGAAGTGGGGGCTGTGGTTGGAATAATGACCTCCTCAAGATGTCCATGACTTAATCTTTGGAACCTGTGAATATGTTACCTTATATGGCAAAAGGGATTTTGCAGAATTCATTAATCTCCCCTTGAGATGGGGAGATTATCCTGGATTAGGCAGGCGGGTATAATCTAATCACAAGAGTCTTTAAACTTGGAGAAGTGTTTCTAGCTACAGAGGACCAGAGAGACGGCAGCATGAGAATGGCTTTGCCCTGTGGCTGACTTTGAAGATGGAGGAGGGGTCATGATCCCAGGGATGCAGGCAGCCTCTAGAAGCTGGAAAAGGCGAGGAAGCGGATTGTCCCCTAGAGCCTCGAGAAGGAGCACAGCCCTGCTGACAGCTGGATTTCAGCCCAGTGAGACCCAGGTCAGGCTTCTAACTTCCAGAACTGGAAGAGAATAAATGTGTGTCGTTTTCAGCTCCTAGGTTTGTGGTAATTTGTTACAATAGGAATAGAGATCTAATACAGATTTACAGAAAGGTTAAGTGACACAGGTAATAAGTGATGGAGCCAGAGTTAAAACCCACATGGTTTGCTTCCAAAACTCACGTCCTAACTACTCCACAACGTGGCCAAGTCCACTGCCATTATCCACTGAAAGAATCAATGAGTAAGGAAAGCAGGAAGGAGGGAAAGAGGATCAGTGGAAGAGAAAACATTTGTGTGAGGTTAACTCAGCCTTGTGTTCCATCCATCTCCATTATGAGGATTTTTCTGCTTACTTAACAATTAACATAGATCTCTCTCTCCCCTCACTTCCCCTCCCATACTGTTGGAAGCACCTACCAATGAACTTTCTAGAACCCATGCCAACCACAGCTTTGTCTGAGCATCCCTTTGGTCAGGGCGTGCTGGAATAGGGTGCACATAGGTGCATTGCTTTGCATTCAAATTGGTGTTTTTTCGCTGAGATTTAAGAAGTCTCTTTTTCCCATTCGCAGCCCTTGGACACGTCATCTCACCCACTTTATGCGCATTTCACTTCCTGTCTAGGTCCTCAAAACAACCTGTTTGGGCACCACGAGGGTTGCCAGATTTAGCAAATAAAAACCAGGATACTCTGTTAAAATCTATATCTCAGATAAACAACAAATAATTTTTTAGTGTAAGTGTACCTCAAATATTGCACAGGATATACTTGTACAAAAAATTGTTCTTTGTTTATATGAAATTCAAATTTAACTACGTATCCTGTATTTTATCTGTCAATTCCACCCACAGCAGACCAACAGGGAAACTATTCTGGGGCAGAAGACCTTTTTAGCCCCCTTAAACCATGCTGGGGAGAGCTTTTCATTTCAGGCTAGCGTGGAGACTGGGATTGTCTCTCTGTCTGCATGGACCTACTGAACAGGTGCGCCAGCAGCTAAGAGAGGATGAGGTGAGGTGGGATGGAGGAGAGGATGAGGTGAGGTGGAGGAGATGGGCCAGGACAGACAAGGAATCCTCTGACCAGCCCTCATGACCCAGAGATGCTGCCCAGTCACCGTCAGCCTTCAAGATGATTCCTCCAGTGGTTCCAGAAATAGGGTGGTCAAGCTGGGCTGGGAAGGGAGGAAAAGGCAGAGGGTTGTGGGAACGAGTCACCCTTTGGGCCTTTGGGCCTCTTGCCTCTCAGAGCAGTTGGCCTCTGGTGCAGAACCCACATCTAGAATACCTGTGTTTTGGTTGCTACACTCTTACCCCTAACTTAACAATACCTCCCACCACCTGCCCGCTCAGACTCCCCCACCCACCCAATTCTCCATTTTGTCTCTTACTTTTAATTTTCTGTCAGTCATTGTATTGGTCATTGGGAATTCAGTCCTCTCCCAATCCATCCATCCATCAATAAACAAGAAGGAGTTATAGAGTGTCTACTGTATACAAAGCAGTGTGTTAGTCCCAGTACTGAAGGCAAGCATCTGTCCTTCAGGAGCTTAGAGTCGAACAGAACAAGTCAGATTTGATCATATGAGGAAGAAATGATCAAATGACAAGATGGTTCTGTCATTTATGAACCATCCATTGGACATCTACCACCATGCTGGGTGCTGGAGATGTGAGGAAGAAGGCTGGGAGCCCACAGCAGCTGATGAGGGTGCAGAAACCAACAGTTGCCGGAATGCACAGAAAAGAGGCCCCTAACCCGGCCTGGAGACTGGAGAAGGTTCTGCTTAAGTAGGGAGGGCCAAAGAGTCTCTAGAAAGAGAAGGAGAAGTCAACTAGGTGAATGAAGGTCGTAGGGTTCGTTGAAGATGGAGTGGAAAGAGTGTTTCAGGCAGAAGGAAGAGCAAAGGCAAAGACCCATCATGCATGAAGATGTGTGATATTCTGTGAAGACCACAGGTGATTCACTGGGGCTGGAGTGGAGCAAGGTGGGGAGATGGAGTTAGAGGTCACTGGGAGGGGCCTGCTGTGGATTCAGACATCTGATTCCAAGGGAGGGGGCGAGATCATTGCTAAGGGGTGTGGTCAGGAAGGCTTCTTGCAGGAGTATGACATGGGCTGACATGGGCTGGAAGTATTTCTCATAATGGAAGTTCAGTGGTCCTCGGGCTGAAGGAGTCAGAGAGACGGCATTGCTAGACAGACCCACTAGGCTGGGCATGGTGTGTGCATGGCACATGGAAGGATCCAGCAGCCACCCATATGTGATCAGTTGACATCAGGAATGTCGTGCAGGACGTGAGTATCTTTAGAGGTGGGCAGAGCATGAAGACATGAGGAGAGGTAGGGAGGAGATTACACTTATTGAGCCAATCACTATCCTGGGAACACCATACACGTTTTTTCGTTATAACAAGCCAGCAAGTTCCACATTATCTGTATGGTCCACGTGAAGAAACTTCGGTTCAGAAAAGTTCAATAACTTCCCCAAGGTCACTTGAGAAGATCGTGGATTTGAATTCTGTCCGAATTCAAAGCCACAGAGAGAGGCCCTCCACCCCTCTTCCCTTTGAGATCTTGAATATTTAATCTGGCTCCTCCATTTGGTGTGTAATTAGATGGAGAAAAATGTATTCACCAGAATTCCTCCTGGGGAGTGACCACGGAACTTGTCTGGAAAATATACTTGGATAAGCTGTTTTGACATGGACGGCAAGGAGAGATTCTGGGAGCATACTCAAGCAACAAAAGATGGTCTCTTAGCTGCCGTGCCTGAGTCAAGAGTGTTGAGGTCTGTTGGCTTTGCGAAAGACTGTTAATTTGTTTACCATCTGGCCTCGGTATCTCCTAGGGCCTCAAGGAGAAATGGCAGCTCGGGAGGACCTAAACTCTGACCCCAAGCACTTGGACAATGCCAGCTTGTCACTCATTCATTCAACATGGGCATGCCACTCATGTCCAGCTGGGCACTTGCTCTGTGCCAAGTCTTAAGTAAAGAGTTATGGTCTTGTTCGTTTATGATCTAATAGATAATGTAAATTATATACACGGACCGCTGCTGTGGGCTGAACGTTTGAGTCCTCCCAAACTTCGTAAATTGAAGCCCTAATCCCCAACGTGATGGTATCAGGAGGTGGGACCTTTGAGAGGTGGTTAGGTCATGAGGGTGGAGCCCTCGTGATGGGATCAGTGCTGTTTCAAAAAGAGACCCAGGACAGATGGTGTCTCTCTCGGCCATGTGAAGACGCAGCGCAAAGACGTAGCAGCTGTCTGCAAACCAGGAAGCAGGCTCTCACCAGACACGGAAGCTGCCAACACCTTGATCTCGGACGTCCAGCCCGCAGAAATATGAGAAATAAATGGTTGTTGTTTAAGCCCCACAGTCTATGGCATTTTGTAATAACAACCCAAACTAGGATGACCACTGTTCCGGTAGTTCGTGAAAATACTAAAACGTGCACAAAATAGAAACCCTAAAACAATGAGGATTAGATGAAATAAACAGGATTAATTTAACCTTTTCATTAACATCATATCATGAATGATGCTGGGTGCAGTTATATATCTCCAATAGTCATTTTGGTAATTACAGCCTTTTTGGCTGACTTCTTTTCAGACCTGATTAGATCAGAGTTGTTTTTAGCCTAGAAATCAGGCTGACGGTGAGCTAGCCCTGGGAGGGTCACCGTGCTCCCGTTATTAGCATCATTTTCTTTCCACCCACGGTTTCTTCGCAGGAATCTTCTGAAGCCGCTTGTCCGTTCTGTAAGGGCTGGTTTAGTTAAAACTCAATAAGAGATTGTGAAACTTCTCTTCGCTGGGCACACACAAGCCGAACTCATCGCAACAGGTCTGCAAGTGGAACGAAGTCTGCCCTCCACTGCTTCGACTTTTCCCCACTCTTCCTGAACGCTCGTGGACCACACGTGACACGTGGCCGCCTGACACTGGGCTGTCAGGGTGCTAGTGTTGACATGTGTATGAAATATGAGTAACGCTCGTATTTTAGATAAAAATAAAGATCAGTGGAAGTTCTCATTTTATCCTCTCCACACTCACTGGGTTACCTTGTGTACCCTACTTTGGAAACCATCCATCTGCAGGTGGGGCATATCAATGTGAGCCAAAGAATCACACAGACGAATGTTTAAATATCAACTGCAATGCGTGCAATGAAGAAAAATCCAGGCTGCTGAGAGAGAGGCCTTGACTTTGTGGAGGTGATCAGGGCCCTCTCCCTTGAGAATGCCAACTGAGCTGAGCTCCAAAGGAAAAAGGAGTTTCCCAGATGAAGAGTCAGAGGAGAGACATCCAGATAGAGGAAATGACCTTTGCAAAGGCCCTGAGGTCAGAGGAAGCAGAATCCACAATGGGAACTGTCCAGAAGCTGGTGTGGCCGGAGCACAGAAAGCGAGGGGGACAGTGGCATGAGATAAACCCTCACACCTCTTAGACACTGGGGACCCCAATAAGATGCATTTCAAAGGAGGCACTGAGAAAACACCCCAGGATGGAGAGAGGCTGACAGGTCGGGAACAGCAATGTGGGAACCGATGTCTCACTCTGTCCCCAGGTGAGGAGAAGTTTGGGGCAGCTGGTGTGGAGGGTGCAGCCCAAGGACTCTCCGAAGAGGGCTGCCCTGAGGCCACTGAGATTCAGCTGCTAGCCTCCTGGAGACAAGAGAGATTAATAATGACAGAGGGCAGTGAAGTGTGTAGGGAAGGGCCGGGGGTCCATTGACAACAATCACAGCTGCCGATAAAAACTCAAACACACCATCCACTGGCAAGTCTTTCCCTCACTTTAAAATTACAGTCTGTGTCCCCATACCCCCACTGCGGCGTTAAATTATCCATGAGTTCCCCTGACACGTGGTACAGCTCAATCGGCTCTATCCAGTGCCTCCAGGCACAGAGACTTCCAAAATGGAATAGAAATGGTCTTATCACCTGCATTTAATTAACGCCACCATACACTTAACATCTCAAAGGAAGACTCTACAAACACACTTTAGCATGCAGACGCATCCAGCAAAGACTGAAGGAAAGAAAAAAGGAAAAAACATAGCCTTAACCTCAGTTACATCCAATGAGCAAAACACACTTCTTTACTCTGGATAAATCTCTTACAATCCACTGGAAGCCATTTACAAAGCTCATACTGAGAAACTAATATTTACCCTGAAAAATGTTTGTGTGCTTGCGATGCAGCAAAAGAGCAAGGATTTTGGAAGCAGACAGACCCCGGTTTGAATCTACACGAATCTGGAAAGCTTCCTTAAGCCGCCAAAGCCCCAATTTCCTTATTTGCAAAACAGGGAAAATAGATTTCCCTCTCGGGATTATCATAAAGCTTCAATGAGACAGGGAACATAAAAGACTGATGTCTCTGGTGCACACTAGGTCCCCGTCTGAGTGTGAGTGTGCACTCGCACACTCGCATGCACGTGGAGACCTGTTCCATGGCATCATCTAAGAAAAGTCAGCAAACAGGCTACAGCTGGCAGGTCTTCACCCGCTTACATTTCACTACTGAGCCAGGACAAATATAAACCCTTATGAAAAATTTGGAACATTTTTTAACTTTCCAGCCCTGTTATTTTTGTGACCTGCTTGCTGGTATGTGACCTTGGCCAGGTCACTTAAACACTTCTTATTGTATCTTACATGTTCTTGGAAGTACCCTTAAATTCTAGGAGGAAAAGAGAAAGGACGGTAGGAAGAAAGAGAAAGGAGGAGGGAGGAAGGGAGGTATGAGGGGAAGAAGGGAGAGAGGAAAGGAGAAAAACAATACTAGTAAGAAAATAGTTCTAAAATGGGAAGCACTCCAATGGAGCTGACTCTTTGTCAGGCCCGGCTCTAAATTCTTAATACATCCATCCGTTTAATCATGATACAGCCCTATGAGGTAAGAACCACTATCATCTCCATTTTAGAGATGAGAAAACTGAGGCTGTGCTACCTACTTGCTATGTATCTTGAGGCAAGTTGCTTAGCTTCTCTGAGCCCCAGTTTCCTTACCTTTAAGATAGGAATAATAATAATCTCCACCTTGCTAGGTTTTCTGGTGAGGATTAAATGATATAACACACACAAAAGATCCTTGCTCTGTACATCATACATAGTAGGAAGTGTTATTTCCCGAGGAAGAATCGAGCAAGGTTGACATCATTCTTCTTCCCAATAGCGTTGGAGGGAAAAGGAATGCAGGGGTGAGTAGGGGGAGAGCTTCAAAGAGGGGGAGAATGTGCCACGAGTCCTGAGCTGTGTGCGCGGGAAGAGGGCAGTGAAGTCTAATCCTTGAAGAGTCCCGTGGGTCCCAAGGGAGGAACGGATGTCAAGGTCAGTCCTGCGGTGGTTTTATTTCCACCCAGTGGTCCACTTTCCACCAGAGACCTCGTCTCAGTTCTCACAAGTGAGATGGGACAGGAGAGAGATGCCTGACTCCCTCAGAACAGCTGCAGGGTGTGTTGCCATAGCGAGCGTCAATCAAAGAGCATGACTGGGCTACCAGCAGGGTTTAACTTCCCAATTCTCACAGTACTTCCCCAAATCAGTTCCCGCTTCTCCATGCTTGGTGGACATACAGCAAAGCTCAGATAACAATCCCAACTGTTCTCTAAAGAACGCCTTGCCTGAGGTCCTGGAGAAAGGACACTAGGCTAGGAACCAAACAGGGAAACTGAGGCCCAGAGTCATTCAGTGTCTTGCCTGAGGCTGTACCACTTGATTTGCAGGGGAAGGTGGATCCATTTGGTCACACAACTTCAGGATACTCTGTTCGTGTTTATTCTACAAAAATGGTGGTCCTTGAAGTTGGGCAGTGGGACAGCCCTGGGTGAGGTAATCAAGCATGGATCCAGGCCTTTTAACTCCTAGTCTAAAGTCTTCCACTGTGCTAAAGGAACATCTCACAGAGAGTCTGCCTTTTGAAGGACTTAACACTCACAAGTGTAAGAACTATTTTCTGGGCTTCAGGGTCCTAAGATCAGCGCAGCAGCTCTCTAGACATGAGCTCAAGTTAGCACAAGGTGCTTGCTCTTGGAGGCTGGCACAGCATGACGTTTAGCACTGGCTGAGTGAGAGGGTAAAGGAAAGGAGGTGTGGGTGCATCAGAAAACAGCACGAGCAAAGGGAACGGATGGGAGCTTAGCTCGGATCTGCTCATGGAGTTAAGTCAAACGTGGTCAGGGTGTAGCTAGCAGAGGGTCCATCTGGAAAATCTCTGGGGAGCCTGGTAGTAAAGGGCAGCCTGGTGAAATGTTTGGGATAGAAGCTGAGATCAAGATTAAGAAGCCAGAGGCACAGTTTAAGGTGGGGCAGGCTCGTGCATTAATGGTAGACTCGTTGCCTTGCAAGAGCCATGCAGCTCTTAACCTGTGGCTGCAGTGGGAGGGTAATGTCCAAGAATACTGAGAAGGAGCTGGAGTCAAGGAGCTGGGGTCAGGGGTCTTGGGGGTCAGGCAGGGCAACCTTCTTGTAACGAAATGCTGCCGGGAGCCACAGAAGGTAAAAGATATGATGCCAATGCGCCCGTCCAGCGCAGCCACATTCTCTCTGTTATCCACACTAGGACCTCTGCCATCGTGCCTGCTCTCCCATTCCAGAGAGTAGCAAATAAGGGAGAATCAGTATCCGATTGGCTCCTCTAAACCACACCCCAAGATCTCATGAAGGGCTGCAGGAACTTGCTCCATTGGCCAAAGGAAGTTTGGGTTCCTAGCCTTCGCTTGCTGGTCTGCTCAAGATAACTGGACTTTTGGCGAGCATGGGGCTCTCTCTACCTCTCTTTGTTTTGGAAACAGACCCCATTATCTTGCCTCTCACTGCACACTGGGCTCCACTCCACTCCACTCCCAAGTGCAGCAAATTGGACTGAGCCCAAATGGAAGCCCAGGCTTTGAGCAGCCTGTATGAGCGGGGCCAGCAGGACCTGGTGAGTGCTGTGCAGGCCTTCAGCCCTGGGCCTGGCTGCCACAGAAGTTGTCACGCTCCTGCTCCCCTGGATCGGCTTCCTGTAGTTGGTGTAGGGCAGGTCTCCTATACGGCAGGAGCTAATTGTGTCCCCGAGGAGTTGTTAGAAGAGGACAGCCAGGCCCCATGTGTCTCCAGTGCTCTGATTAGCTCCAGCACGCCTCCCCATGTTCTGATCATGTCCTTTATTAGATCGCTGTTGGATGCCAACTAAGTTTAATTCGGCATTTGCTTTTTTAAACATCCCAGAGACAACGGTTATGCAGCAGATATTTTCTAGAAACTGCCGAATGCATCTGAAGCCACCAACTTAGGAGCTCTGAAAACCATGTTGCTTGTTTAATATGAGCTTTCTGGGGAGATGGCCCAGAATCTTCTGCCAAAATCTTCGCAGACTGCTTCTTCCTTCCACTCCCCAAGCACCTCATTTAGTTAAGTAGTTTTGCCTTCTTTAGGTTGCTTCGTAATTGGGGTGATTATTCATTCTCATCACAAGACAGAACTGGGAGGAAGAGGCTGGCTCGGGACCCCAATGCTCTGTCCAGCGTCCTGCTGAATTTTATCACTTTTCTTGTTCTGTCTGAGTGCTTGATTCTGAGACTTGACGAGCTGGCACGAGGGTCAGTCAGTCCCAGCTACCTCATGGCCGCTGTTCAGAAGTAACAACCCCATCGTCATAATGGGGTCAAACTTGAGGAGAAAGGCAGCAGGGACTTTGTTTGCCAGCCAGCCAGGAAGAAGTAGTGACCCACAGCTTAGCCAGTCTGTGCACTGTACCTTCCGAGCAAGGCCCTGGATGGGTGTTCTGAAAGGTCTCTGTTGCAGACCAGCAGGGGTTACCCATGAGCATGGTTCGTAAGGAGGTGGTCTAGCTCTGCCATGTCAGAGTCCGTTACCAATAGTGCTGAGGGACACACCGGGCCGTGTCTGGAGACCCATTACAGCCCTGTCACACAGCACCCTGAGGATCACAGATGTCACCAGAGGGGACATCCCCTACAGGAAACTATTGTTTCTTCTCTATAGGGAGCAACACTTCTGACACTGAACATAGAGGTTTTTTCCCCACACGGACCAATTCTGACACCAACTAGGTGTCCTATAGTTCGATTCAGTCCTGGCACTATCTACCTGGAGTTGGTATCAGATCCCACAAGTTAAGGGCTCAATCCCACAAGACTGCTCCTCCCTCAGATGCCAATCACAAGTCCATACCTGCCATACTTCTGACCAATCCGCTATAAATCGGGAGATCCCACAACGCTGTCCTCAGGTTCGAGAATTTGCTAGAATGACTCATAGAATTCAGGAAAGTGCTTTACTACTGTTACCTGTTCATTATAAAAGAATGCAACTCAAGAGCAGCAAGATGGAAGGGATGCATAGGGCGAGGCATGGGGGAGGGAATGCGGAGCCCCACGCCCTCTCCAGGTGAGCCACTCTCCTAGCACCTCGATATATTCCCAACCTGGAAGCTCTCCAAATCCTGCACTTGAGGGATTTTTATGGAGGCTTCATTGTGTAGCCATGATGAATTTTTAACTCAATCTCCAGCCCCTCGCCCCTGCCCAGGGGATGTGGGGTGGCTGAAAGTTCCAAGCTTCTAATCATGGTTTGGTCTTTCTGGTGACCAGTGCCCACCCTGAAGCCGTCCAGGAGCCCACCAAGAGTCACCTCATCAGAACTAAAGCCACTCCTATCACCCAGGAAATTCCAAGGGATTTAGGAAATCTGTGTCAGGGACTGGGGTAAAGACTGAATATTAGAACAAAAGACGTTCCTAGCACCTTTATAGATTAGGAAATTACAAAGGTTTTGGAGCTCTGACCAGGATCTGAGGGTAAAGACCAGAATATATATTTCTTATTATACCACAATATCACATCCCCTGTGTCAAATGTTCCAAGACTTCCTCCCTCCTAATTGCTCTGCCCATCCTCCCTGTTCTCATCATTCTGGTTCGGTCATCTTGCTCTCAATATCTGCTCAGGCTCCCAGCCTGTATTTGGATGAACCATCAAGACCGCCTTGTCTGGCTTTCCCACATCTGAACAACCCTCTCTTCCAACAACACCCTCATGTAACACCCTACCTCTGCACGCCCTCTTGATTTCAGTAACACTCAGGGTTACTAGTAAGAGAACCTGTCCATGGGCTGTAGCTCCGTGGAAAACAGGCCTGTTAGAGAGATGAGTAAGTAAACAATTATAACTCAGCGTGATAAGATCCACGATAGGGGAGCATGGGGTGCTATAGAAACACAGAGGAGGAACGAAAAGGAGGCTGGGAGGTTCAAGGAAGGCTTCCTGGAGGAAGAGATTTCTAAAGTGAGACCTGAAGAAGGAGCAGGGAGAATATTCCAGACAGAGAGAGCAGCATATGAAAAGACTCAGACCAGACAGATTTGGAGATATGCAAGAAATGCAATGGCACAGATGAGCCTCACGTGGAAGGACCCATTGGGACGGCTTTGAGTTCTGTTCCAGAAATGGAAATGGATTGGTCCTAAGCCATTCTCAATCTTGGGGGCAAGGATACACCTCGAGATAATGGAAAACCAAGAAGCTAATGATTTAATGTAAGAAATGAGCCTCTGATCTTATTTCTATTAACATGGGCTTCATATCACTTATGAGAAATCTGATGTCAATGTGATTCTCATTTTTTGGAGATTATATGTTCTTTACTTAAAACTATCCCATTGTTGAAGATTTTAGTAATTTCTCTCTTTTTTTGCTGTAGTTCCATAATATTATGATAGGTATCTTCAAGCATAATCTTTCTTCTCCTTCCCTCTTCCCTTTCAGGTTCAGTTTCTAGGAAAGAATCCCATGACTGGAATTGCTGGGGCAAATGTTACAAGCATCTGAAGGGCCCTTCCTCTTTCCACTGGGCCACACTGCTTCGAAAACAAACAGCAAATAGACATTATAATACTCCCTTCTGAAAAAACCCAAAAGTACTAACACAGTTTGAACCAGGAATCAGAACCACCAAGTTTAATATCCACTCCAACTTGAGAAACATAGAAAAAGAAAAATTGTCTCTCTTCATTATAGACTTAGGGAACGTGCTAAGATTTTTTTTTACATGAGGATTGAACAGACCATTCAACACCCAATTCATTGCTTGACTGTTAATTATTGCCCTATTTTATTGGATAGGAAAAATGGAATCAACCATCATAGCACTAATCATACCCAAAATAGAGGGGCAAGCTTGCAAAGCCACATGTAAACTTGTACAGGATGGACAAGACAGGAGAAGTAAGGGACAGAGCTTCTTGGAAGAGTCGTGCACTTGAGCAAAAGCTGAATATCTATTCAAGAGTGCTCAGGGGGAGTTGTTAACCCAAGGGAGACAAGCCTTGTACCCAACCACATGTGCTTAGGGGAGAAATGGCTGCTCAGAGTTTCCACTGAAGAGGAAACAAACTCGGGTTTCACTTCTGCTTGTGTAAATTCTTAGTCTCCTCCTGACCTCTGTAGCCTCAACCAGAAGCCATAGCGAGCTCTCCCAGGCTCCTGATGAGCCTGTGGATGTGTGAGGAAGGGAAAGAGTGCATGGATCAATCCCCCACTAAGTGTCCTGTCCTTCCTAGAGAGTACTTATGCCATCCTTACAACAACTCCATATGACAGGTGTGAACAGGTCCATTTTTTAGACATGAAAAATGAGGCTCAAAGAGACTGTTAGATAGGGTAGAAAGGACAGCGTCTGTGGATTTTGGTGGGCCTGAGGTCCAGTTCCAACTCTTTCACTCTCTAAGCTTCAGTGTTCTCATCTGCAAAAAGGGACTTAATGTTTGCCGTTCTGGGTTGTGTTAAGGAACAAATGAAATTACGTACACAGATTGTCCTGTCCAGTGCCTGTGTGTACTGGGAACTCCACAGCCCATAGTTACGACTTTTACTGATAATAATAATGTTTACACAGGGTAAGTGGTAGAGATGAGTCCTGACCTCAGCTCTGGAGGGTTCCAGATTGCATGTTCCCTCTATGCCACATGTTCTGAAATTAAGCACATCCCTCCTAATGAAAAGCCTGGGAAGGTGGCCAAAGCAATCCATGGCCTCCTTAAACTTCTGGGAAACTTAAATTCTAGAAACTAATAAAAGAGCGATACCAAATACCTGAGACAGAGGAGTAGTTGGCAGTCCTGGAGCCAGGCAACCAAGGTGTAATTGATCCAGCTTTGTTCCGCGAAGCTGTAGTCAAAATGCCCATTCCAGAAGAGGGCACCAGCTGAGTGAGCATTTTTATAATTACATGGACGAAGGGTTCCCTCTACCCCAGGAAATAACGTGTGCTGAACTCCTAATATTTTAGGTGTGTTATACATTATTTTATGTAGCCATCTCAAAGGACCCGTAAGTTGAATGATGGTAAGTGCGATGAAGGGAGGAAGGGAGGAAGTGAGATGGGGAGAGGTGCCAGGGTGGGGTGACACTATTTTAAATACAGTGGATAGGGAAGCCTCGCTGGTTAGGTGGCATTAGAGCAGAGTCTAAAGGCAGCCCCTTTGCTGATGATGACAGAGCAGGAAGAAGACCAGCCATCTCTCCCCCACCATCTGAGCTTCCCGCCTCCTCTACCCTGGGAATAACAGCAATGGTTCCATCCATTTGACTAAAGCTTAAGGCCTAGGCTTTTTGTCGTCCGCTGGCTTATCCTTACAGCGCCCTTGAGGGTCAGACAGGGATATCCTTCCCTTTTGCAGAAGAAGCAGTCAACGCGCCAAGAGGGCAAGAGGCTGCCAAAGTCATATTGCCAGGAGGTGGCAGACTTGGAATTTGACTCCTAGTCTCTTGATACGCACCTCTGTCCCCCCTTGCAACATTATCAGGCTGGGCCCACGAGGGGTGTACCACCCCTGGCTTTTGCTCCCTCAGGGCTCTGGTGGCATAGACCAGCATTTCCAGTCAGTCCCTGGCATTGCTGTTGACACGCATTGGAGTACCTGTGGAGCAGATGCACACAGGCAGACTCTGTGAATGCGAGTTCCTCTCACTGCCACGGGGCAGCTTCCTGAGCTGGGGAGACGGTTTTCCTCCCATCAATATGGTAACTTAGATCAGCAATGGGCTTGGCGGGGGACGGGCCCTAGCTTTCTCAGGATGTGTCAGCAGGAAGGCAAACAACAGAAGGAGGGAATCTAAAGTTGTGCTTAAAGGCTTGAGCTCTGGAGATGGAGGTTCCAGTCCCAGCTCCACCGCTACCCTGTGCCCTTAGGCCAGACCCTTGGCCTCTCTGTGTCTCGTTTGCTCATCTGTAAATCGAAGATAATGATGCCTACCACCTAGGGTCGCTCTGAGGATTAGAGGAGACTGTGCAGAAAGTGCTCAGAAGTGGCTGGCACATCACTGCCACCCCTTGCATGTGGGCTCTTGTTAATGCCTCCCGAATAAGAGTTTGAGGTGATCAGAGGACACTCACGTGTCCTGCTGTCCTTCAGCCAGAATCCCCAGAGTCAGCACCTGAGTCTCTCCTGTCTCGGATTTGGCACCTGCCCACCTGGGCACTTTTGGAAGGGCTGAGAGTGGCCCCATTCCACCGCACCTCTCTGAGTCAATCCTTTTGTCCCAGGACCAAAATATCAGCCGTGATATCCTACTTTCCAGTTCTTTCTGGCAGCCTGTTAGGGCCTAAGGAAACAGTAATTCTGGCAGCCTCCCCATTTTACAGATGGGCAAGCAGGGAGGCCCCTCTGTTACAGCTGCGCTCCCCTACAAACACACACACAGACACACAAACATACACACACCGTGCACACACGCTATGCTGGGGTGCCTGCCGTACCACACCTGGATGATGTGTCAGCCTCAGAGCACAGACCTTCCCAGAGCAGTTTGTCCAGGTGCGGGAACTGTAGTCCTCACTTCAATCTCTTTTGTCACACCCTTCTCATTTCTTTGAGGTCTGATTGGCACGAAGAAGCTGTCTGCACCTAGGAAGTGAGTCGAGGTAACTGGTCCACACAGCAACATGGCTACAACTAGAGCAGGTGTCTTCTTCCCCCTCCCACCCTCCTCCTTGAGGACAGCGCTCTGCCTTACCCAACCTTGCCGCGTGGTCTAGAAGAGCAAGCATGGGCTCCAGAAGGGGCGAATCCAAATCCTCGCTCTCCTCACGTGGGATCTGAGATGAGTGGTGTAGGCTCCCTGAGGCTGCAGAGCGGGAGTGTGACTCCTGCTCCCCTATGAGTCCTAATCGGTTAAATTTGCAGTTGACCCCACTAGCAGGACTGTTTATGCATGCACGTCCAAAAGAGCGCTTACTGCTTTAACAGAACTGTGAGTGTTGGAATTTTATTTTGCCTTAGTACTTATAAAAATTTTGTTGTTCTTGTTCTCAGTACTTTTAAAAAACTGTTTTTTAAAATTTTGAAATAATTATAGACTCAGCAGAAGTTGCAAATTTAATACAGAGAGGAACCATAAACCTATCACTCATCAAGCTTCCCCCATCATTTTATGTAACATCCCACGTTATCAAAACCAGGAAGTTGATATTGGCACAGTACATTTAACATTTAACTAGACCAATACATTTAACTAGGTTGTAGACTCTATCAGATCTCACCAGTTTTGCAAGCTCTTGTGTGTGTGTGTGTAGTTCTATGAGATTTTATCACGTCTATAGTTTTCATTCTTCTTGATTTTTTAGCTAAACTTTTAATCTTAAGATTCACATGCAGTTGTAAGAAATAATACAGAAGATCCCACACAGTCTTTACCCAGTTTTCCACAGTGGTAACATCTTATGAAACTATACTGCAATATCACAACCAGGATATTGACATTGATGCAATTAAGACACGGAACATTCGCAGCCCCACAGGATTCCCGCATGTTCCCCTTTTAGAGACACATCCACTTCCCTTCCATTCCCAACCCCTCCTAAACCCTTGGGAACCATTAATCTGTTCTCCTTTTCTGTAAATTCGTCATTTCGAGAATGTTGTATGGAATGGAATCATACAGCGTGTAACCTTTTGGAATTGGCTTTTTTCCACCCAACGTAATTCTCTGGCAATTCATCCAGGTTGTTTGTTTCTCAGTAGTTTGTTCTTTTTTATTGCCATGTAGTATTCCACAATGTGAGGGATCCCAGTTTGTTTAACCATTCACCCATTCAAGGACATAGGAGTTTTCTCCAGTTTTTGCTCTTATGAATAAAGCTCTGTAAAAATTTGTGTATAGGTTTGTATGTCAACATAAGTCTTCGTTTCTCTGGGATAAATACCCAGGAGTACAATTGTTGGGTCGTATGGTACTTACATGTTTAGTTTTCTTAAGAAACTACCAACTTTCCAGTGTGGCTATAGAATTTTACATTTCAACCAGCAATGTATGAATGATCCTCCCATCCTCGCCAATATTTGGTGTTCTCCCTCTTTTTTATTTTATTCATTCTGATAGGTATATAGTGATAGCTCATTGTGGTTTTAATTTGCATCTAATTAATGGCTAATGATGTTGAACATTTTCCTGTGATTATTTGCAATCTGTATATCTTCTTCAGTGAAATGTCTCTTTATGTCTTTTGTCCATTTTCTAATTGGATTGTTTCTATTTTACTACTGAGTTTTGAGAGTTCTTTACATACTCCAAATACTAGCCCTCTGTCCAATGTGTAAATTGAAAATATTTTCTCCCTCTCTGTAGTTTGTATTTTTACTCTCTTAACAGAGTCTTTCAAAGAGTAAAAGTTTTTAATTTTAATGAAGTCTAATTTATGATTTTTTTCTTCTGTGGATCATGCTTTTAGTGTCAAGTCTAAGAACTCTTTACCTAGTCTTAATGCCTAAAGAATTTCTCCTATGTTGTTTTCTAAAAGTTTTATAGTTTTACCTTTTATATGTAAGCCTGTGATCCATTTGGGGTTAATTTTTATATAAGGTGTAAAGTTTAGGTCCAGGTTCATCATTTTACCTATGGATGTCCACTTGCTGCAGCATCATTTGTTGAAAAGTCTATCTTTTCTCCATTGAATTGCTTCAGCAACTTTGTCAAAAATCCGTTGGGCATATTTGTGTGGTTCTATTTCTCAGTTCTCTGTTCAGTTCTATTGTCTATATGTCTAACCCTACACCAGTGCCACAGCCCTGATTAATGTTGCTATATAGTAAGTCTTGAAATTGAGTGGACTAATCTTTACCACTTTATTCTCCTTTTTCAAAATGGTTTAGCTACTCTAGTTCCTTTGCCTTTCTATATACACTTTGGGATAATCTTATCTATACCTGCAAAAAAAATCTTGTTGAGATTTTGATAGGAATGGCATTTGGGGAGAATTGATATGTTGAATCTTGCAATCCATGACCGTGCTACGTCTCTGCATTTATTTAGATCTTCTTTGATTTCTTTCATCAGCATGTATAGTTGTAACACACAAGTCCTGTACATATTTTGCTTGTAAGTATTTCACTGTTTGCAGCAATTGTAAGTGGTATTTTATTTTTAATTTCAGTATCCACGGGTTTATTGCTAGGATATGGAAACACAATTGATTTTTGTATATTGATCTTGTATACTGCAACATTGCTGAACTCGCTTATTAGTTCTCAGAAGTTTTCTTATAGATTCCTTGGGACTTTATATGTAAACAATCATGTCATCTGCAAACTGGGGTAATTTTATTTCTTCCTTGCTGATCTGTATCCCTTTTATTTCCTCTCCTTGCCTTGTCACACTGGCTAGAGCTTATAGCACTGTGTGGAATAAGAGCGGTGAGCTTGCACTTCCGGCTTTGCTCCAGATCTCAGAAAGAAAGCATTCAGTCTTTGGCCATTAAGTACAATGCTAGCTTAGATTTTTTGTATGTGCTTTTTATTAAGTAGAGGAAGCTCTCCTCTATTCCTATTTTTCTGAGAGTTTCTATCATGAACGGGTTCCCACAATATCTTTAACAATACAGTTTCATAGTGTCTGAAGATGAAATTCCTTCAAACATGTATTCCCCTAAAATATGCAGTGAATAGTTTACGCAGACCACACTTCCATCAAGCATGTGCTCACGTGCAAAGATTGAGAGCTCTCCATTCCACATAGGTCTGGCTGGGCCCCCACATGGCAGCTGCAGAGGCACAGTTCCTGTTGTATGCTACTCAGATGGGACCCCTGGAGTTGTGCAATGCTGGCTGCCCCTCGTGGGAAGATGTTCACTTTGGTCCCACTGGACGACCCTGGCTTAGAAATCCCCTCATTCATATAAGACTTTTGCAGATTTGGGGCCCCAGGCAGTCACCTGGTTGGTCTTTTACTTAGTTATTCAATATATAGTTACTGAGGGCCTCCTGTATACCAGGCACTGTTGGAGGAGATGGGGACACTGCAGTGAACAAGAAAGTCTAAAGAGCAAAGTCTAATAACCCAGGTCAGGGAGGATGGTGGCTCTGGCCAGGATGATGCAGTGGAGTTGACCAGAAATAATTAGAACTTGTCATAGCGCTGCCTCTGCTCAGAGAGACTGAGCGAGCTGCCCAATGTCACACAGCTGGCAGAGCTGGGAAATAATCTGTGGTGGGTCTGGTTCTCGTCTGGTCCCTCAGAACTGCTCGTGGCTGCCACTAGATGGAGCCTCCCCCTCCAGGCTCTTCCGGACTGGGCTCGTCCTGATAACCCTACATTCACCTCATCTTCAGTCCACCAGCAAAAAAGGAAGAGAAGGCAGTCAGGGGATACAGCACCTGGTAATTCATGATGGTAAGTGTTCACAGACGCCCAGCTCAGAGGGGAAATAATGAGGCCGCTACTGGCTAGCTGGCCACAAGGGGTGTGTGTTGGGGGCAAGGAGGGCGCTGTACTCTCCCCCCAGCACCAGGAATCCAGGATCTTCCTCCCAAGGAGGCAGGGAGTGGCCAGCAGGGATGAAGTCAGGAAGGGGTCCGTAGCAGCAAACCTTGGCCATCCACAGGGCACCTTGATAAAAGCAGAGCATCACTCAGCCCTCCGGCTCAGCAGCCAACTGCACACACTGCTCTAATTGGGCATTTTCAGGCCATTAAGTAGATGGATCAATGACAATTATCTTTGGCTTTAATTTTGCCGCTCCTCTGTCTGTCATTCTCCAGGCTTTGGAGTTACTGAGAAGCATACACATTTATACACATGAGCATAAACACGCACCCGCACACATGGCCATCTTGTGTGTGTACAACACATACATCCACACAGACACATTGTGGAGCAGAGGCCATCAGAGTGAGTGGGGTCCCAGCCCCTGCTGGTCTGCATCCTCATCTTCAGGTCCCAGGCCTCTTTATGCTGCAAGCTACGGTGGGAAGAAGAGAAGCTGGGGCCGTGTGGATGCCCAGCGAACCACTGCCTGACTCTTGGGGTGGGGTGGGGTGGAGGCGTCATATTGTATCCAAGAGGGGCTCCTAGGTCCCTTTAGTGACCACTTAATGTACATGAGAGGAGGCCCAGGCACCCATTTTCTGCCCATTTGAGTGAGCATGCAGAAAATGACCATTCGTAGAACATCTATTTTCAGCCAAGCAGTGGGCTTGGCCTTTGACATACGCATTTCTTTTCATACTCCCAACATCACTGTAAAGCAGGGATTACTATCCCCACTTTGCAGATCAGCAAACAGAGGTAGCAAGGGGCTGAGGCGACTCCAGGCAAGTACTTTTCATGACACTCTTCCTCCTCATCTTCACGTGCCATTCAAGACAGCCAAGGCCATGGCTCAGGGGCTGTGGGCTCCGTCCTCAGGGCCATTCCCAAGCAGGGATCCCGCTGGGAACACTGTCCCTCTCCTGCCTCTGCCCGTTGCTATACTCGCCATCAGCCTCCCAGCACAGCTCCAGCTGGCTTCTCTTCGCCTGCCTTCCGACCTCGCTCTGTCACTCTGCCGTTCTCTTGCTGGTTGCAGATTATAAGCACTTAAGGGGCAGGAGACACACGGCCCCTTTCTCTGAGCCCCTTGCCTCCACTGCAGCTGCTCCATACTCAGAAGTTGTTATTCAGGAGCTGTCTGCCCCCTAATAGTCTCATCTCAGCGTGTCAAGGAATCTGATTTTCAGTAGACCTGAATTTGTGGAAGAGGCATGGTTTTGTTATTTCTGTTTGCAATACCTGGAATTCAAGGAAACCAGGGTCTGGATAAAGGCTGGTCATGCAAACCACAGAAGCTGAAGAGGCCAGCTGTCTCTGAGGCCCTCTTCTCCCTCTGATGGTATCTCTGCTGTGGTTGTTCCCAGGAGCACCCCCAAGCTCCAAGTTCCTTCCACTTTCCCACAGGACCCCGGTGCAGGAGCGGGGCTAGGGGCAATATCTTCTCTCATCTTTCTCCTGCCCCCTCCTCTGCCCATTCCAAGCCCACTTTCACAGCCATGCCAGCATCTGGGCATCTGGCCAATGGGTAGAGTGTCAATTCTTTACCTGGCATAAGGTCATTTCTCAGTACAATGCAATCTTTTCCTTAGCCAAGTCTTTCAGGCATAATCTGTAATGTACACACCTCTTATCTTACCTCTGTTCCTGATTGGTATCAGGCTTCAGAGAACTCTGCACCATGGCGGCTAAAATTCCTCATGCTGCTTGTTCATGGTCAGAAGAACTGACTTGGAAGATAAGGTCTCTTTAAAATTTAGGGTCCAAATCTCTGGTGAGCTAGAGGTCTGAAAGGAAAGCACTCAAGTGCATAATGAAAAAGTGATAAGATTGATGCCACCAGTTTGATGTAGTGCAAATAGTGTGGGATTTGGCATCAGCAGACGCGGGTTTGAATCCAGCTCTGCCATGCGTTAGCTTTTCCCCACTGATGGGTTTGCTTAGCCTTCTTGAGCCTCAGCTTTCTTGTCTATAAAGTGAGAATAATAACAACCTCATAGGTGTGTTGTGTGAATTACAGTTGCAAAATAGGAAGTGCTGACATGTACCAGGAATGCAATAAAGATTACCCAACTAATTGAGCAAGGCTGGACTATTCCTGAGAGGACTAAGCTGCATTTTGACAATCAGAGATTAGAATAAGGTGGCCCCAACGCCCAGTTGTGGATGGTCACAAAGGGGATGACCCACAGATAGTGCTGTTGGGTTAACGTCATCAGAACTCTCCAGGAACTGGCCCACTGACCTGTGTAGTTCAGATGTAAGTAAGGAGTAAACATCTATCTAGGCATCAGGACAGCCCAGTTCTTAGCTCAGTGTCTCCACTCACAAGCAAGAGAGGGCTCAGGGCTCCAGAGAGCTGGTCAAGAGAACTGGAAAGTAAGATTTTCTGTTTTATGAGCTTCCTAGCACTGAGCAAGTGTTTTGTTTTAATATTTGGTTCTGAGATGGCCAAAGAGGCTTGGGCCAAGGACTCTGACTCCTTCTAAACTCTTCTATGTTCTAAAGGAAACACAGTTCTCCTGCACAGAAAGAACTAGAACAGTACTGCCTTTGCTGTTCCAGCATTCCCTCCTGTCACCTCTGCTGGGCTAGTATGGCAGAAGGGACCTTGAACTCAACGGTTGAGTTCCAGACTTGCCATTTGTTTGTGGCATGACCTTGGACGCAGTCACTTCACCTCTCTAAGATTCCATTTCCACCTCTGTCAACCGGGAATATCGACTCCACCTCTATTACTGAGTAGCTAGGAGGTGATGAGGGTGATGCTGTAAAAAGATAAACTGAGGCACATTAACATTTTCAAGAGTTTGTTTGAGCCTACATTGATTCGAACCGGGCAGCGCCAGACCAATAGTGCTTAGGAGCACTCCGCGGACCGGAGCTAGGGGAGGTTTTTATCGAGAAGAAGGGAGGCAAAGCAAGCAAATGACTCAATTGATTGGTTCCAGCTTAAGAGGCTGCATTTACTGGGAAAGCCCAGGTGGCTGTTTGTGATGGAAGGTCCTGAAGTTTCATTTTCTAGGATTCCAGTGCATTGACCCTGGCTGAGGCTTTGGGTTGCTAAGTAGGCTGCCGAGGTGACAGCCTCTGCATTCGATTACTCCAACAGTGCTCTTTGCAAACTATAGACCTGTAACGCATGCAGTAGATTCTAATAATATTTCTCATAGCTAATTCTGAAAACCAATGCAAAATAAAAAGATGATGATTATCCCTCTTATCAACCTTTCAATTTTTTTCTTTCTCTATCTATGTGTCTATCTGTCTATCTACCTTCTTTTCTTCCTTCCTACCTATCTATCTTCCCACATATCTAGCTAAAAATGTCCAGGTCTGTTTCATATATTCGTTGAAACCAGGAAACACATAAGCACCCGCTATTCTCTATAAAGCCATGCTTGTTAATTTACAGATGTTGACATTGATAGGTGACAGATTGGAAATATCTGTTTATTAGAAATGTGTGCATCTCTGAGTGTTTACTTCCTTCGTATTTTTGAAATTACACTTAGGATTTCTTCAGCACGTAATGTTAAACGTACCTCACCCATTTGGAACCTAATACAGCTCATTAAAGTATTCTTGATAAATGAATGCATTTCTAAGGGTTAATTTATGTAATCCAAAAAGGTTATGCTTCTGTGAGCAATTCATTCAGTTATTCAAAGGTTTAAAAGTTTTAAGGAGTGTATAATGGCTGAATCCTGTGAAATAATCCTGAGAAATGATAGAAGAAATGCTAATGAACTATCAGAGAGGAGATCAAATAGATGTCAAAACCAAGATGAACATCTCGGCTGACAAAGACTGACAGGGAACCTGATGAAGGACGAGAACGATGGGAAATGATGAGGAGTGGAACTGTGTAGGGCTGATCAAGCAAAAGCACTGGGCTTACGTAGTCACCAGGCTGTAGTCCCCAATAAGAAAGGACAAGCTGTAGGAAAAATGCATCGGCACAGGGAGCCGGCAAAGCAGCTTATGGAAGGCACATGTTAACACATAAAATATAAGGTTAATCTGGCCATATTGAAAAGGCTTGACTGAGCCCACAGGCTGGGACAGCTATCTTGTGATGAGAGGTACAACCAAAAGTTAGAGATCCTGCCCAAGAGACCAACTCAGCCATGGCATTCCCATCAGTGGAGACCCATATGTGCCTCTTACATACGTGCCTTCAGTGGACTCATCAAGTATTGAATCAGATGAGAGTCAGGGTTTTAATTGTAGTGACAAGGCCATGTATAATTAAATGGATAAAATAGGTTAGAATTTTATTGATAATTGTCAAGATCTTTACATCTGCTAATGTCACATTGGGTACAACTGTTCTTACTACTTTTTCTTTTTCTTGAAGAAGATTCGCCCTGAGCTAACACCTGTGCCAATATTCCTCTATTTTTTTGTATGTGGGACACCTCCACAGCATGGCTAGTGAGTGGAGTAGGTCCAAGTCCAGGATTCAAACCTGGGAGCCCAGGCCTCCAAAGCAGATGGAGCACATGGAACTTTAATCGCTCAGCCACGGGATCTGGCCCCTATTTTTACTACATTTAATAGTAACAGCTGCCATTGATTGAGCTACTTCCTTTTATGTTATCCTTGTCATCATCATGACCGATGACCTGATTGCCACCGTTTATTGGGCACCTACTACATGCAGGCCGTGGGTCAAAGCTTTGCAGTCTTCACTTCTCATGCTTACAACAACTCTGAATGATTGGAGCTCTGATCAGTGCTGCACAGAAGAGAAACTGAGACACTGATAATTTAAATAACTTGCCCACATTTTCATGGTTAGTAAGTAGGGAAGCTGGCGTTGAGAAACTCAGATTTGTCTGATTCAAAGCTCTTTGTTGTCTTTCTTCCCCACTTCCCTAATCATGAGCTTTCTCACTTGGCCCAATAGCTCCATCCTTGTAAATCTCAGGTCCGCTCTTTTATTGAAAACTCTCTTTAGTCACAGAGTTCGCTAGCATCTTCCTCTGTCCCTGTCTTTGTCATTCAGGCTGCTGTAACAGAATAGCACAGACTGGACAGCTTAAACAACAGACGTTTATTCCTCACGGTTCTGGAGATTGGAAAGTCCCAGATCCAGGCAGCAGCAGATTCGGTGTCTGGGGAAGGCCCTCCTCCTCGTTCCTAGATGGCTGTCTGTTCACTGTGTCCCTCATGGCAAAGGGGTGAGAGAGCTTTCTGGAGCCTCTTTTATAAGGGCACTAATCCCATTCCTGAGGCTCCACCCTCATGACCTAGTCATTTCATAAAAGGCCCACCTCCTAATACCATCACATTGGGGGTTAGGATTTCAACATATGAACTGGGGGGGGGGGGGGGCGGTGTTGACACAAACATTCAGTTCATAACAGTATCCACGGCGGTGTGTTGGAAATAGCAGACGGAGACCCTTGAGAGGGTGGGGAAGTGACTAAACGGGTAGTAGTAACCAGCATTAAAAGGAAATAAAAAGAAATAGAATATCACATAGAAAATACCACAGCATCATATAGTAAAGATAAAAAGCCTTTTTACAGTTATGTAAATACCATATTTCACTGAATCAAAGTCAATCTATTAGAAGACACAAAATTTTATGTACCACTCAGAAAGAAAAAAATGCTGCCAATTAATGGCAAGATGTCACCATTTGTAAGATCCATCCAAATTTCCAAGAGGTTAAAATGTGAAAAAAATCTGTGTCAGAGATGATGGAGTACAGCGTCTGCATATACTCACTGGATCACTCTGCAAAATGTATTTCCTACTGTGGGTCATGGCCAATGAATTTGAAAACCTCTGTCCTTTGTGGTGGGGAAGGTGACTGGGGCATCCACACAGTGGCTGGAGCTGCCAAGAGCGCCCGGAGTGGCCAGTCAATTAGTGTGCTCAGCCACGGGCAGTCTGGGCTGAGTTCCGGCTGCACGGTGCCCCGTGACCTGCCCCTTGGACAGCCACGCTCCAACAAGACTCGAGGGTGTCCCACCTCGTGCAAGGGCCAAGCATTAATGAAGGAGCATGACATTTCAAGGATGTGACGCAGAGGTGTTCGTTTCTCAGTTTTATATTATAAGGAGAGAAGGTCCTGACCAGACAGCATCATGCAATTAATTGAGGTGTTTGGGAGAAAATCAAATGGGAATTAATATTCCCCAGGCAATACTCGCAAGGCTCAGAGCTGGAGGCTGTAGACATAGCTGACGGGCCAGCCAGGGTACTGCAAAGGAAATGCTGACTTTGACGGGAAGCTTTGATGGCTGGAAAGTGGGGGGATAAAGGCTTTAGAACTTTGGGTTCAAATTTGACCTTGGTCTGTATGATTGCTTGATTCATTCGTTCACCCAATATTTACAGAGCACCCAGGAAAGGCAGGCTGTGCTCAGACTACTAGAGATCACAGATAGCATGTCAGGTCAGAACTGACTTCAGAGTCTTGCTGTCGGTGGGTCTGTAGCCTGTGTCCCTACTTGTGCCTTCTCCAGAGCTGCACGGCATCCTCAGGGGCCGCTGGCTGAAAGCTCAGACCAGTGTCCACTCCCGAACCACTCCTGACTGAGGCTGGGGGCTGTCTCGGTGTCCTCTGCCCCCTGCCTGGCAGAGCTTGGCATGGAGTCCCAAGATTCACTGTGTGGAGACCGGCCAGGTGGCCGTCACTGCTGGGATCCTTCCTGTTACCCCAAGGGCCTGAGTTCCAGTCCTGCCTCCTTCCTGCGTGAAACAGTTTATGGCCACAAGTCTGGCTTGTGCTATGAGCCCCAATCACAGTAGATCTTCTTGCCCCACCTCAGGTCTCGGCGCCCTCTAACAACCATAGCTAAATTTATTGGCCCTGCACTAAGGTATGGATGACCTTCTTATGGCTCATCTAATCCTACCCACACACCGATGTGATAGGGCCTGTTAGACGCCCATCTTACAGATGAAGAGACTGAGGCTTATTCTATCTCTTGCCTGTCCCTTTTGCATGTACCACTTAACTGGTGCTAACGGCACTCCTGCCTGGCTTTTGAACTGTCCCATCCCCAGAAATCCCTGACCGCCCTGCTCCATAGGCCCAACCAGGAAGGGGCGAGGTTTTGGCAACTTTAAGGGGGCCCTCAGTCCTCCTGTATCCTGGAGTGATTCCATTCAGCTGCCAAAAGAGGAGCTTCTGGCATGATAAAGCGAGGCACGCCCTGCACTACTGTGTGCGTCCATATATGATCTGAGTGGGAAGAGCAGTGGACAAAGAAGTCAGAATAGCAGTTCATTTCCTGGGTCAGCCACAGCCTGCTCTGTAGCCTTGAGCCAGTCCTTGAACTTCCCTGAATAAGGTTTCCTCATCTGTCGAACCCCTAAGGCCCTTCCACCACCAACATTCGGGAGTCCATGGAGGCAGAGAGCATTATTGCTCAGGGGCGTGCGCGTGCGTGTGGAATAACAGAGCTTGTGTTACGTGCTGAGCATCGTGTACGGGGCATTGTGCTGCATGCTGATGTTCTGTAAACCAGCAGAGAGGGCTCTGTTTTTCTTCCTTTTTTTTTCACTTTTTCAATCTGCTCAGAATTCCTCTCTGAGCTCTGTCCACAGGTAGGTGCTGGGCAGAGGAACAGAAATCTCTACATGCTGGCCTGAAAACGGGGCTAGAGACAGCGGGATCCTGTGAAGAATGCAGGAAGTCACTCTTTTGGCCCAAGGGAACAGCTGTCTTATAGAAAGAGGAAAGGGGACAGGGTCAACGTTCCCTGTGGGGAAGTAGGCACCCCGCCCTATCAGGCATAATTTCAGCATCAAAGCTAGTAACTCCACATCCTAAAGAGGGCTCCTCTCGCGTGGTATCCATGTTGCCTGCCATTCCTTTAGCCAGGAGCAGAGTTTTTACTTTCTGAAGGAAGGACTCAAGAGCAAGCTTAATGTGTAACAAGCCCAGAATGAAACATACCTCCCGAATACCACGTTCTGTAAGGGGTCTGCCTCCATGGAGCTGCCCTCTCTCAGCAGCTGAAACCTGCCACTCACAGGCAGGTGAGGGCAACAGTGTCTTCTTACGGCAATACCCATGAGGGCTCTGTGGATAACAATGGAGAATGACTGACTTAACACTCCAGAACACGGGAACCACGTGCAGTTTACTGTGTAATTAACACTGATGTGCATAGACACGGTAAAGTCAGAACCTCCTCAGTGGGGCCCTGAGGGCCCATGCAGCATCTCTGTGCTAAGAAATTGATGAAAGCTCTTAAAAGTGCACCCACGGGAAGAATCTTGCTGCCAGCTTGGTCTGAGTTCCATTTCCAGCCTCTGTTGATCCTTATCTGCCTCCCACGCCATCTCCAGTCCCTCCTCACTGTGTAGGATTGCTTGAGTAATCCAGGTAGATCGTGGGGTGTTTTGTAGTTTCAGTTTCAAAGAAACAAGAGTCTGGCATCCAAATAATAATTAAACAGGTTTCAATGCTTGGCTTGGCTTCTGATGAAATGCAAAAGGTGGGTGTGCATTCCTAATTCAAAGAAAATCTCTTAAAAATCTCCTTGTTCCTGCTGCTCTTCTAAATAATCTCTTCCTAGAGATCATGCACCCCCAAACTCTCTCCCTCAGTCCTCAGCCTGCCTCCATGGCAGCACCCTGCTCCCTTACGTCTTTACTCGTGTAGATCAAAAACCTCTCCAACTTCCTTAGCATTCTCTCCACTGCCTCCTTTAACTGAAATTTCAGCAAGAAAAGGAGGCCAAGATCTGACCCCACAAGCAAAAAAAATTCCCCTGTTGGGGGCAGGGGACGTTCAGGAATACTCGTACGTGGGGAACCTTTGTCCCTGTTAGGGTCACTTCTTCTCTGGGGACCTTGTTGCTATTTACAGAGTCTTATCCATCTCTGCTAATGCATTTGCTCCAAGGGCTCTTTAAGTATAATCATTCTGCATTGATTTTTTTCGGAGGTTTTTATTCCCTCGAATAAGCTCACCCAGCGCTGGCTGCTGGCTCTATTTGTTAAACAAGGGAGAGCTTTGTTCTCTTTGGCTTTTCTCTTCACCTGAGCTTTCTATCCACCCTCAGAGAGGGGTGGAGGGGAGGTTTCCTGCCGACCCTTCTGGTGAGAAGAGTCACTTCCTGGTTGGGATTTGAGCTGGAAATGGTCTCCCACTGGGAAGAACCGTGGATGCCCTGGCACCTCCTGTGTGGCACCATTAACCAGTCCCTACCCCTCCCAAGGAGGCAGCTGCTCAGGGCCCTGCCTCTCTGGGAGTTGAAGGGTCAGTAATAAGTAGACTGCTCAGGGATACCAGTGAGGGAAGCTTTTCACTTAAAGTCACCCTGATAGGTAGGATAAGCATCAGAGGTATTTCTTAGAGCGGATTTTAAAAGAGGTAAGAAAGCAAAACACTCATAGCATGATGGGACCACAGAGTTCTGGAGAAGGGCCTAGAAGAAACTGTGGCTCTGAAGATAAACTGCCTGATTTTGTAATTTTACCAAGTATGGACCCTGCAGAAGGGGTGAAGTCAGAGCTCTGCCTGGGCGCGTTTCTTTGTGATGACTTCTCCCACGAGGTGAAGCTTGCCAGTTTACCGAGTGCTTCCACACGCATTACCTCATTTCAGGTCTCTTAAGATGACCGACCCTTCCTTCTAAAGTACCGTGTGTAAGGAGCAAGGAGTGAGTCAGACTTCACGCCCAGTGCTCTGCCCTTACCTGCTGCCACTCAGCCACACAGCCCTTCCTTCTCGACCCCACTCCTTCTCGACACCCCATAGTCTGGGTTGGGTCTCCTCACTGTGTGCTCCCAGGGCGCCTTACCTCATCCCTCTCATAGACTCTGGTCACCACCATTTTTCATTCTCTTGGCCTGGGGAAAGGAGGCGGAGAAGCAAAGGAAGTGGTAAAGGGTGTGTTATCAAGACTAATACCACTGGGACGCCTGGCGCTCAGTCCTGCTGGGGACTCTGGGAAACATGCCTCAGAGTTTTTGCAACTGAGAGACAAAGAAGCTGGGAAGTGTCTGCTAGCTGCCCATCCATCCTGGGCTACTAATCCTCTGGTACTTCTGGCTTGTTCTGCACAGGGATGAAATGCCCTTGCGCAGTCCATGGGGGACAGGGGGACCCCTCAGGCAGTCACAGTGGTTCTCAGAGAGCAGCCTTCTGGGGGTGAGGCACTGACAGGATCTGCTACAGCCGTCCCCCTATTCAACTGTGACTCAGAGCACAGGTCCTGGGTCCCAACACTGTGTCCCCCACATATAGTCTCAATAAATGTGGATGTGTGTGAGCAGACTAGGGTGCTTGCATGCAAATAGCATGCATACGTAGTTCCATTTCTCCATCTGATATCCTTGACTCCTTAGCAGAAAACTCATCAATCAAAGCTTCTTAGAGATGCTGATGAAGGCGTGGATCTTAACAGCCTCTAGTGTGGAAGTGAAAGACCCCTTACCAGCCCAAACCTCTTTTCATTGGAACTTGTGAACAAAGATGTAAAAATATATCTCCTCACCTACCCCAGCAAAAACGTCTTCAGTAGGAGTCCCCTTCTGACGCTAAAGGTCTCCTTGCCGGCCCCTCTTCCTCCTCTCTCCAAACCCCGCCTTTAAATGTGGAAGTGAGGTGGGGTGGGAAGACCTGGAGATGGCCAGAGCTGCTGGAGAGGCCAGCCCTATGAAAAAGGAATGAGAGCAGAGCTTGGACAAACAGACCTAGGGGCTGAGCTGCTTGCTGAGAAAGGGCACTTCTGGTGCCAGCTTGCCGGGCAGTGGGAAACAGACAGATAGACAGACCAAGGGCAGAAGTAGTCAAACCTGCTCCTTGCTGCCCCAGGCAGCTTTTAATTGGTAGTCCAGCTCCTGCTGGTATCTGGGCATCATTGAGCCTCTAGCACTAAGAAGAAATGAAAGATTAAAAAAACCAAGAAGAGCTTGGGTGGGACAGCAGCAGAGGGGAGGGTGGGGAGAGGAGGAGGCGGAGGAGGGGGAGGACGAGAAGGAGGAGGGGGGAAGAACTCTGGGAAGAAGGGGAGGGGGAGGGAAAGGATGAGGAGGAGAGGGAGGAAGTAGACAGGGAGGAGGAGGAGAGAAAGCTTGTCTGCAAGTCCAGGAGGGTCTGTGGTCAGCCTGCTGGAGGGGCTGGGGCTACACCTGCCTCTTTTCTCTCTTTCAAGTCTGGAGAGAATTGGATGGGTGTGTGGTGTGTATGTATGTGTGTGTGTGGGTGGGTGAGCATGCATGTGCCCATGTGTTGTTGCCACGCATCTGTAGTTTTGTGTGCGTGGGGTTTGAGCAGTTGTAGGTTGTTCATCTTGGTCACTTGCATGTGGTGTGTGCACGTGTGAGTTTGTATCAGTGTGTGTCTGTATGCTGTGCGCACATGTGTATCTAGGCACGGGCCTTGACACCCATTTGCTCCCTAGAAAGGAGAAGAGTGAATGAGTGAGAAATCTTCAGTTAATGTCTTTTCAGCTGCAGAAAACAGCCAAGAGAGATGCTCCCCATGAATCCCAGCTCTGAGAAAGCAATCAGGGCGCCTTCATGGAGATGGGAAAAGGAGGGGCTGGCATCTTCTCAAGCTTGTCCCTAGCTCCTGAACCAGCCGGTTGGGTCCTGTTGGCTTTCTAGGATAAGGAGGTGGCCTAATATTGACATTTAGGGCCAGATGGCCTGACACATGGTAGGATAATGAGAGGGACTGGAGGCAGCCTCTTCTCCCCAAGGCTCCTCCTGCTGGCATGGTGGGGGTGGAGCATGGAAGCATAAGATTATTCTGTTTCTTTTTAATGGTCATTTCTTTTTCAAATCAAAGCTATTCTTATAAACATTTTAGCATTTCAGAAATGTACAATTAAAACATGAAATTCTCCCATGCTCCTGTTAGCATTTTGACATCTTCTCCTCCACAGATTTTCTTTGCATGTACTAGCATTTTGCATAGATATTAATATGCATATATGCTCATTGTGTATCTGCGTACATTCACACATATCATTATTACTTTTTATAAAAATGAAATAATATGATATTGTTCTGACACTTGCTTGCTTCTCTAAATAACATTTTGTGGGCATGGGTCCATGTCAATTCAAATAAAATTGCATCAGTCATTGAAATGGCTCTATACTATTCCTTTGTGTGGGTGGGCTCCCATCTGTTCATCCAGTGTCTCCAGGAAGGACGTGGCCGCAGTTTTCTCAGTTTTGTGTTTGCAATGAGCATCCTGTGGGTGCCCCTGTGGGTGCCCCTGTGGGATTCTTTCTGTGAAATCTTGGAGAGGAGGCTCTGTTCTAATGGGGACCTGCCGGGGAGTGAGGGCTGGAGAGCCATGAGCTTCCAGTTCCCCTGTTCTCAGTTCCTGACATGCAGGGCAATTTCTTGTTCTCTGCCTCTGGTCCCTTCTCTGTACAGAGAGATGCTAAAAATAAATTCATCTGCCTCCCCGTCACTCTGTTTATTAAATGATCTTCCTTGGGATTCTCAGCATACCCATGGGGGTTTAAAAATACACTCCAACAATTCACCTGCGGAGCAGAAGATTACATGCTGCCTCCTACTTTAGGCTTTCACCGGAGCTGCTATGATGTGCTAACACTCCCTAATGCAAACAGCAATTCTAAGGGAAAGAGACCTGCTAGCCTGAGAACAGAAGGACCTGAAGGACCAGAAGAACAGAAGGACCTCCCAGCTCCTTGGCCTCCCAGCTGGGAGATAGTGATCAAGTGATTTGTTCTAATCTAAACTCTAGTTTCTGAAAATGGAGATAATAATGCCTACAGTGTTCAATGAAAAATATATTTAAAGCAAGTAGCACGGTGTCAGAGATGTAGCAAGTGCTCATTAAGTCTTAGCTACATTATTACTATCTTTACTGCCCTCCAAATGTAGCAACTGTATGTAGTTCAACCTAATTCCACTCCAGTGTTCCTCATCTCCATAAATGGCATCACCATATACTCAGATGTTTGATTTAGAAACAGTGACTGGGAGGGTGAAGTCTTAGACTTGAATGACAAATATTCTTTTGTTTATTTATAATATTTATTTCTTTCACTGCTTACCGCATACTTGTAAAATTTCTAATATTACAGAAATGTGTGACTCGGAATGTGTGAAATTCCCCATAATTCTCTGTCCAAGATAATCACTATTTGCCAAAGTATATTTCTCTGTTTCTTTGTCTGCCAGTTTATTGAGTGTCTCCCTTCTCCACTAAACAAAATTCCAGTAGCACAAAGATGATAAAGCTTTCCTCGCTATGAATAGCCGGCATCAAACATCGTAGGCTGGCATGTTGAGGGAATGTAGTAAAAGCCTTTTGAATGAATATGTGATGATTATTGAAAATGCCATTATTATGAATAACTCGGGTGAAGGCTGTGGGAAGCCTTGGGACAAGGCCAGAAGTGGCCGTTTTCATTGCACCCAGACAGGGCAGGCCAGGAGGGGATGGGACTGGGAACTAGTCAGCCCCAAAGGGGAGTGGTCCATCTAGCAGACAGAACCAGTCACCCTGGAGTCTGGAGGAAAGATAATAGGTCACAGTCTCACGATACTGTCAGCATGTGGACAGCCCATTCAGGCAGCTAGAGGTGGTGACAGGCATGTGGGGCCCAGCACTGGGAAATCCAGGGGCAGATCCTCTTCTGAGATCCAAGCGGGCCAGAAGTCAGACTCTTGCGGGCTTGTTGCAGTGGTCCAGGAGGACAGGCTGTGGTCCAGCGGCGCTCACCAGCTCTGGGAATAACTGGCAGGAGCCCCGAGTGCCTGGAGCAAGGGCAGGATCCAGAAACACAGGTTAAGGCACAAGGAATAAGACAGGAGATACCTCGGGAAGGCACCAGCTCTAGGGGCCTCACATAGAATGCGGGCTTGGGAGTCATGAAGGAGGCAGGATCTCAGGGTCACTAGGTTAGTGACCAACTGATTAGGTTAGTGACCCTCAGTGTCAGACCCTGAGGATAAGATAGGACCGCCCCCAACCCTCCCCTGCCTTAGACCAGGATTGGCCAAGAAGCTGGTAAAAAAAAAAATGGTGGTGGTGGTAGGGGAGATGGTTGCTACAGAGGGTGAGGTCTGGCCTTGATCCTCTTGGTACAGTCCCTGTGCACAGGAGGGAGGGAGTGCATGCCCTGCTTTGCCAACCTTACCAGTTAGCAGGCATGGTGGGGGTAGGATACACCATAAATGGAAAGCCTGAGCACACGGACAGAGAGGCGTTGGTGAAGCCAACCCCAGCAGTCCTTCTACTCAACAGAAATGGGCTCTCTGGGACCCAGAGTTTGGGGTGCCCAAGCATTAGGCAGGGACCAAGAGTGGGGAGATGAGGTACTGTTTATTTCCTAATTGGTCCTTCCTCGCTGTCCCTGACTTTTCTATGACCTGGCGTCCACTTCTGGGATCCTTCAATATTGTATCCAGATGTCAGGTCTGCCTAGAGGAGGAGGCAGCCCCACCAGGTGAGGAATTGTTCACACAAGAGACTTCTCTGATCCTGGAAGAGCCACAGCAGGCCCCTGGAGCTCCATGAGCTGTTGGCTGGAGGCCCCCCAGTGAGGAAAGGGGTAAGGCTTTCCCAGATGACTCTCCCAGACTCCACCCTGCCCAGTCCTTGCCAAAGAGAAGCCTCATTAGGGTAAAATCATGGTGCCTTCATTCAGCCTGATGTTCCTAAGTGGGGAGCCCTTGGGCCCGTGGCCACAGAGGAGAAGGAACATGGAGCAGCGGTGATGCTTGTCACTCATATTACTCTTACACTTATTAAATGAGAAAGAGCTTCTGAGCCTTTCTTAATGAGGCTTGAATCCTAGCCCTTCTGCTCATTCCCTGTAGCCTTGGGCAAGTTATTTGACCTCCATTGCCCCATCTGTAAAGTGGGGATACCTTAAAAAGTCTTTTGAGGATACAATCAGGTCACGTATGGAGAACGCATCACACAATGTTGTTGGCAAGAAGAAAGCAAATGCAAAATAAATGGCAGCTGTTATTATTATTGTCTCGTTGTTGTTGCTGTGGGGTCAGAGACAAGCCTGTTCAATCAGGAAAAGGACAGAAGGAGTTTCAAAGTGGACCAACACTCTCCCTCGTGGACCTGGGAAAGCAGCTTCCGGATTCTCAGGGCTCGTGGTCAATGGCTGGGCTGGAGGTGGGGCACCATATCCTTCTGACGGGTCTCTAAAATGTGAGACTCGGGACACCGTCTCAAAACTCTGCAGCCCTAAGTGCTGGGGCCTGTGGCGTTTCCTCACCCCCAACTTCACATTTAATCCACCTCATTTAATCTAAACCACGAGGGAATTGTACTTTGCTTCACCAACAGCAATGACAATCGTAAGCGTTATTGTTAAGTTGTTTTGATGTATTACATTACTATTGTAAGTAAAGTTATCTTATTGTAAGAAGTACTTATCATTTTATCATAAGTATTACTTTACTTAAATGTAAGTAGTCCATCACTTACCACGTTCCATGCACCAGGTAAGGACTTTCCATATACTCTATCATTTCATCCTCACAAAACCTCTCTGTGGTAAGTATTATTACGATCTTTCAGATGAGAAAATTGAGACTCAGAGAGGTCAGCTAATTTTCTCAAGGTTGCACAGCTAACAAGAGGCAGAACCAGGAGTCGAACCCACTTCTGTCTCCCGAGCCCACACTCGTAACCTCTATCTTGCTGCCTCCTCTTCTCCAAGACCTGTGTGGTCAGCTCTGCTTTGGACCAATAATATGACCTCCTCCCAGGCTCTTCCCCATTCTTGAATCAGAGAATCTCAGACTTGGAAAGGAGAAATATCAAGATCGACTGGTCCTACACCATTCCCCCTCCACCCCCTCGTCAAATACTTGCGAATGGTGATCAAGACACAGCCTTCCTTATTTGCGTAGAACAAAGAGCCCTCCAGGTGAACAGCTGACACCCTAGGAGGACATTCTCAGTGCTCCAGCTGCTCAGTGCTCCCGAGTTCACTTACCTCTTGGGGCTCACAGACCCTGACTCCCTCTGCTCCCTCCATGCCCCCCACCTGTGGACGTCACGCTGCCCCCAGCAGCTTTAACTTCTGCTGTCCCCTCTGCCACATGCCAGGCATGGGGCTAAGCACTCTCCACGCGTGGTCTCATTCTGTCTTCCCAACAGCACTTTGCAGTGGATACTGTGCTTATCCCCATTTTATTTTTGTATTTATTTATTTATTTATTTTGAGAAAGACTGGCCTTGAGCTAACATCTGTGCCCATCTTCCTCTATTTTATTATGTGGGATGCCTGCCACAGCATGGCTTGATAAGCAGTGCATAGGTTCACACCCGGGATCTGAACCGGCAAACCCCTGGCCGCCAAAGCGGAACTTGTGAACCACTGCACCCCCGGACCAGCCCCTCTTATCCCCATTTTATTGATGGAGAAACTGAGACACAAAACAATCACAGAAGCAGCTGGCATCGCACGCAGGCCGGTCTCGCTCCAAAGCCCATGCTGTCATCACTCGACTGCATTCTCTCCATTTACGTTCCAGTTCAGTCACTTTCCCTATCTCCTTAGAACAGCTGAGACAGGCTGACATCAAAAACAACACTTCCTTCTCCCCAAAAAAACCCTAAAACAGCACACCATGCTAAGGACTGAAAGGGAACAGAAAGGAAATAATTTCAGAAAACCCCAGCCACATAAAGATAATTGAGTTCTGAAGGACAGATTTCTCATCCTTCAGTGATTACATTCTTTCCCCAAGGGGCTGGCACCACGTCACCTGCATGCAGTCCAGCCTCAGGGTCTCCTAGCCCCCTCCCTCCTGCCCTCATGTGGCTGTGCTGTCTTGGGTCCTTTCCACAGACAGTGGGCAACTTCCTGCCTGCTCTCTACCCAGCCTGGGCCCACTCTTCAACGTCATTCCAGTCTGGGAGTCATACTCCATCCACACTGGCTCACTCATTCATTCAACAAATAGTTACTAGCAGATAAGAATTTAATGAATATCTCACCCTTTCGGTGAGATTGGACTGTCCACATCAGGCCTTCAGTTTATATTTATTTTCTATAGCACCTACCAGGTGCCGGACCAGTTTTGAAAACAAGAGGTGATGATGCTAGCTATGATAAAGATGACAACCAAAAGTCACAGCAACTAACATTTATGACTGAGTGTCCACCATGGACCAGGCAATGCAGCAAAATACTTCGCTTGAATTTCAGCATTTGGTTCTTTCAATAACCCAGTGAGGGGACTACTATTATCATCCCCCCCTTACAGATGAAGAAACAGGCTCAGAAGGTTAATTAAGTTGCTAAAGTCACACAGCAGGGAGTATTAGAGCTACGATTTGGAGCCTGGAGCCAAGCCCTTGACCGCTGTGCTGTAGCGTGTCATGGAGAGCTGAGTGGCGTGGTCCTGAAGGGGACAACAGTGCACTAATGGGTGCATGTCAGACATCTCCACGGGGTGAATACAAACAGGATTCTTTCTCCAGGGAGGGCAGGGAATTGGGGCAAGGAAAGGGACAGGAAAGGCTTTGTGGAGTCAGGTGCTCTCAGTCTGGTTACTGAAAGCTGGATAGGGAGTTACTGCACAGATAGGAGCAGAGGGACTCTCCAGGCAAAGACCTGGAGGACTGGGACAACCTGGCTTCTCTGGGAACTGTCAGCATGCCTCTGAATTTAGTGAGGTGGGCAAGAGAGGAACTGATGAGCTAAGAGGCTGTAGATATTGTCAGGAGCAAGATCCCAAACACCCCACAGATCATGGGGACCCCGTGCAGGATGGAGAGCAGGGGAGAACAATGGTCAGATGCAAATTGTAGAAAGAAGCCTCGAGGACCTGCATGAAGGGTGGAGGGGGCGAGGAGGGTTGGGACTGCTGTACCTAGGGAGGCCTGGCCCCATAAAAGGCTCAACGGGGCATCCACATCCTAGTCACATCTGACCTGAGTTTGGGCTTCCATGACTCAATATTAGGAGGGGCCCCAAGTCTTGAACAAGCGCCTTCCTCATTTGCTAAGCCCCTTGATGCTGCAGTTGAGAGACACAAAGTCTCAGGGAATTTTCAGCAGTGGGATCACCGTGAGCTCTCCAGCCTTGCTCTGGGGTCGTGACTCCTCTCCCTGGGGCACTACCAAAGGTCAGGGCTGGCTGGTGGGGCAGACGCTGCTAACCTGGCAGTTTGCCGGGGGCTGCTGAGTGGCACCCTCATTGCTTTTCAGGCACTGAACTGATGCCAGCTCATTAAATTCAAGAAGGTAACTGGAGGCTCCTGGCTATGGTACCCTCCCTCTGGCACCCTTTAACTTTCTTCCTTCTCCTAGGGAAATATTGTCTCTCTTCCTTATGTAACCACCTGGGAGTCACTAAGTCGAGGGCCAATCACCTCCCTCATTCTAAAGACAAGGCTTGTATTAACACAACCCAAAACTTATCACTTGGTCAGCATCAGCTTCCAAGCCTATCGATTTTTTACAGATATTTTATAGAAACAGAATAGCCTTCTAATGTCTATCAGGTTCCTCCAATGAAGAGAGCTGTACATTGATCTGGGAATTGATTAGAAACTCCCATTAGAGTGAAATGTCTCCCCTTCAGAAATTCCTACTTTCTAATTTTAAGCTGAATCATTCTTCTCTAATCGTGGATCCCCCGAGACTCTAGATCTTAACCCAACTAAAAGGTGGAAGAAAAGCTGGCAGAGAACAGGAAGGAAGGCAGGATGAGGGCTGGGGATAATTCTCCAGCTGTAGAAGCTGGTTTCTGGGATGGGAGCCAGGTGGGCTGGGAGGGCCAATGTACTGGGTGTGGCTGGAATAGCAGACGCAGGTGTAGTTCAGACAGATGTTGGCAACATGAGACCCCATCCAGTGGGCAGGGTCTTTAGGAGGGCGAGAGTGAAGGCAGCAGTGTCTTCTGGGAGGTCAGCTGGTCCACAGTAGCCCCCACGCAGCAGCCCAGAGGGCTTTCGGTGGGGAGAATGTCTGCATCTGTGCCCACTTCACCCACACTTCGCTGAGCACTCCCCACAGGCAGCAGACACTGGGCAGGCAGGGGGTCGGTGTCAGCAGCACAGGACCTGGGATCGGGCCCGCTTGGGTTCAAACTCAGCCTGGTCTCTCGCTAGCAAGGAACATTGGCGTTGATAAATTCCTTAATCTCTTTTGACTCAAATTTCCCTTCTATTAAATGGAGGTAATAACTGTATCCACCTCAGAGTGCTCTTATGGAGATTAAGCATAATAAGGATGTTGACAGTGCTTACACTGCACCAGCCCCGGACGCGAGCTGAAACATTGATAAAAGCAGTTATTATCATTATAAGCTCACCCCAGGGATGCAAACATGAATGGAACCGAGTTCCCTGCCCTCGAAAAGCCAGATGGATAGGGATCCCACTCCAACAGTAAATCAGAGGGCATTTAGGGGAAAAGGAAGCTGAATTAGGGTAGATCTATGTGGAAGGAGCTGGGCAGACCCCCAGGCATCCAGCAGGAGCCCCCCGTCAATCACTAGGGGAGATTGACGTCCTTTGCCTTCCCTTGGCCCCCACTGAGGTTGTCCCAGCCCCCTGTGCGGGCCTGCCCATGGCCCTGGAGTCCTCTGCTCACATCCAAGCTGCAGACTGAGGCTAAGAACTCACTTGAGGCTGGGCATGCAGCAGGTGAGGGCCATTAGAGCCGGCTCAGTGGACGAGACTGAACGGCTTAGCTCGGCTCCCCAGTGGAGCCAAATCAAATCCATGAAAAATATTAGGTTTTCAAATCAGAAAGGCAAACCATGTTGAGCAAACCAGGCGCCGCAGCAGACAGCTAATTGGCTTGTGTCCATCAAAAGACATTGAACTTGACAGGAGTCAGGAAGCGTTGACCAGAACCTCCACCTTCTAGGGTTGGGGAGGTCTGTCCAGGGTTCATCACACCTGCCACTCCCACCCGCCACCCACCACACCACCCCAGGCCTATTAATTCTTCCTGTTGGGAAGAAACATTTCATCAGCAGAAGGTGCAGCAATACAAGGGAGCTGGAATTCAGTTCCTCTTCAGCCAAGCCACAGATCTGCCCCTGTTCCCCTATAAGCCATGGATTGATTTGAGAAGCATTTATTTAGTAGTTTGTGTGTGCTGGACATCAAAGACAGAAGAATAGATATGGTTCTCTCAACTCTGTGTTCACAATCTAGATTTGGAGGTGGGATAGCAAGAAACAATTACAGCACAGCGTGATATGATGGAGATTTGTACATGGTGAAATGGGAGCTCCTGGGAACGTCGGCTTGTGTCTCTATGGGGGAATCAGAGACTCTTTAGCTGACCCCCTGAGGGTGAGCGGACTCATTCCAGTGGACTGGCAAAGGAGGATATTCCAAGAAGAGAGCATAGCCTGTTCAAAGACACGGGGGTGTACATGTGAGAACAGGCTTGTTCAGGGAAGCACCAATCCTTCCTGGTTGCTAGAGCCCGAAGTATGTCTGTGTCTGTGTTGTTGTTGGGTGGGTGAGGGCCAGAAATGAGGTCGGACTGGTATGGAGGGCCCTTGGCCTGAAGGGCCCAGTGTACAAGGCTGAAAAGTTTGGGTTTTTATTCTGAAGCTGACGGGGAAGAATTTCAGCAAAGGAGTCATGTGGGCAGAATTGTGCTCATTAGGGCAGAGGAGGGTGAAAGCTTGAGTCCTAGAAGTCGGGAAGCTACCGTAATGGTGCTTCTGACAAATGGTGAGAAGCTAAGCCAGCAAAGTTGTGGAGGGAATGGGGGCAGAGGGGATAAAGGGTTACTTGGGAGATGAGATCAATGGACTTGGTAATTGGTTGGATGCCCAAAGTCCTAAGGGAGAGGGAAGCCTCGAGGGTGACTGATGCCAGAGATGGTGACGTCAAGGGACCTCCAGCTGACTCCACCCAAGCACAGTTCAAATCAGGGCATCCTCCTCCCGATGACACCATTATCCGAGGTGTTGCCCAAAGTATAGTGTACTGCTGCTGGGCCACCAGGGAATTTTAGGCAGCACACAGAAGAGCACGTTCTTTTAATAGTGACTATTCATTTCAATGTTTCTTAGCACAAATATAAATAGCCTATCAAACCTATGGTTTTGTCGATATTATTGCTTGTGAAAAAATTAAAATTTTACAAAGTTAGTCAATTTAAATTAAAAATAAACAAGTTGTGACATATGGGATACTTGGATAAGAGGTAATAAAGGTGGTAAAGAAATAAAGCTTGAGAAACATGGCTCAGAGGAGAAAGGACATATGTCCTTACATGGTACCCAAGGCCTTTTCTTCCCATACTTACCAACCACATTAAACTACCAGCCATTCTTAAAGTATCCAGTTTCAGCCAATGGTTGGATTTGGCTTACAATAACCTTGGAAATTTGTGTACTTTTCACTTGCATCCCCAAATCTCACCTATCTTTCAGAATCCAGTTCAAAGACACCTACTCATGAAACAGTCCCAAGCTAAGAAGTATAGATTCCTCTCTCCTCTCCAACTGGCCATTGGCCTTTCTTCCTCAAAACTCCCACGGTAGCTTTGTCAATTCTATCCCTTTATAGCGCTTTTTACTTCAGCTGTGTATTCCCTGAAAGTGGACACTAGGCCATATTTATATTGTTGATGTTTTGAGATATAGAAAAAGTTTGTGTGATAAATCTATAGGTCCATGTTTTCATTTTCCTTCTGTAATAGTTATCTATTGCCGTGTTACAAATTATTCCCAAATTTAGATGCTTAAAACAACAAATGTTTATTAGCTCAAAGTTTCTGTGGGCCCAGGAATTGGAGATCAGCTTAGCTGGCTGGTTCTGGCTCAAGGTTTCTCATGAAGTTATAGTCAGGCTGTTGGCTGGGGCTGCACCCAACTGAAGGCCCGAATCGGGGAGGATACGTGCCTAAGCTCACTCGTGTGGTTGTTGGAGGGCCTTAGTTCTTCACTTATTGTTAGATAGTTACCTCAGTTCCTTACTATGTGGCCCTGTCCAGAGGCTGACCGAGTTTCTTTGTAATATGGAGCTGCCTTCCCCTAGAGGAAGAGGTAACAGAGAGAGAACGAGAGAAAGAAGACAATGTCTTTTATAACATAAACTCAGAAGTGACAAACCATAACTTCTGTTGTATTCCATTGGTTGTATAGACTGACCCTGGTGCAATGTGGGAGGGGTCTACACAAGAGTGTAAATATCAGAATGCAGGACTCATTGGGACTCATGTCGGAGGCTGGCTACCACACCTTCTCACTATGGATTCTTTGAGGATAGGTCTTGGGTTGAATCTTTCATAATGCCTATCTTAGATCTTGGCATATAGAAACTTCTTAGTAAAGGTAAATGGATGGATGGAAGGGTGGATGGATAGATGGTTGGATGGTCAGACCAATGGATAGATAGATAGATGGATGGATTGATGGATGAATTAATAGGTGGAGGAAAGTGACCTCCTTTTGACTACTTAAATCCCAAATGCTTGACACTATGATAAACAATCATCTTCATAGATTGCTCTTTGACTCAAAGAATTTAAGTTCTAGAAGGGACCATCCAGTACCCCACTTCATTCTACAGATGCAAAATCAGAGACCAAGAGAGATGATGTGAATTGCTAATGCACAAACAATAGCTTTGTAGCAAAACCAGGACTCGAACCTGAGGCTCCTCTTCCCATGCTCCTTCTCCATCACCAACATGAAAGGTACTGTGTATGCTTGCCCCAGAATTCCCACTCATGCCTGATCTAAGAGGAGGCCTCAGATAGAGGTAGGGAGAGAACATGACTTGCTCAAATCCAAGACCAGCTGGACTTCACTGACCCAGATACCCTCCCTGCTTTATCCTGAACACCCACTCACTTCTGGTCAGTCTGCGTATCCATCCTCTCTCCAGACTGCCAACCCTCACCATGTGGCCTCACCGCAGACATAAGTATTTACCACCATTCCTTCCCAGCATGCCCCAGTGTTCTTTGCTACTTCTGGGTGTGCCTGTGTCCAAACCCACTCCTTGTTGAGCTGTGGCTTTCTTAAGTGGATCTTTTCCTCTGCTGATACATCCCTGTGGATGCGCCATAAACGCTGACATTTCTCCAGAGCAGGATGTTTTTGAAAAAATATTTTAGATGAATGCCAGGCCAGGCCACATGAAATGTCATGGTGACTTTCCAAAGAGACCTTCCAGGAGCGAGAGTGAGTAAAAATAGCCACTGCTCGGTGCGAATGTGCAGAGAGTAAAGATCATAGAGAGAAGAGTTTATTTGTTTTTAAAATGATTATTTCCAAGTGATTCTGGGCCTGAAGAATGCGTCAGACTGGCAGGCAGGAAAGCGGAAGGTCTGTGTCTGATGCCAGAGGGAGAAGACAGAGGAGAGCAACAGATGGAAAGGTAGGGGGATGGAGCCTGAGATCCCGGCCATGCAGAAATCTCTGTAAAGCTTGCAAATTCCCTCGAAGATTCTGATCCTCCATTTCTCCACCTAGAGTAGAAAAAGAGAGGGAGAAATGTAGCTAGGGAATGATATACATGTACCTACAGACAGAGAGAGTGAGAGAGAGGCAAAAGCAGACTGAGAGAAATGCACAAAATAATGTTACTGTTCAAGTGAGGAAAAATTAAGGACCACGGACAGTTCCAGTTTGTTGCGGTTCTATTCTTCAGGGCTGTGCACCCTGGGTTGGGTGTGTTGCACGCTTACCTAAGATATGCCAACAGGCATCCAGGATGAGCACATAGCATCGAGGTCAGAGCATTCTGGGAGCAGAAGCATAATCCTGAGCAGGTTATGTCTAAATAAATGTCTAAATGGAAAATGCTCATAAGGAACTCCCAGTGCCAGGGTCCCACCTTCTCTTGGCTTTCATTTTTGGGAGGGAAAGTGTTGTCTCTGATTTAAACTGATAACTGAGTTAAGTGGTTGTGTTCTCTATGGTTTGTTACTATGAAAGCAATGACATCATTTGGCAATTTTCAGTTTGGGTGACAGTACGGTCAGAGTGTGTGGAGCCAGATTTTAGAAGGAAGGAAGCAACAAACATTTACTGAACATCTGCTATTTGTCAGACCCTGTGTTAAGGGTTTTGATGTATGTTATTTTATCCAATTCTTAGAACAACTCTATGCAGTAAGAATTGTTACTCTATGAAGTAAGCACTGTCACTCCCTCCCATTTTATCAAAGAACCTTAGTCCTTTGCAACATCAGAGAGGCAAACAGACTTGCCCAAAGTCACACAGCTTAATTTTTATTCTGACTCCAGACTGTCTGACAGCAAAACTCACTTTCTTTCTCCTGAAAATGTTGCCACTATAAAATTGGATCTGATGTATGCTAGAAAGGTTGAATTTAGCCATATTTTCACTTAGCTTTCAAACTTCCTCTCTCTCTCTCTACCTGTGTGTGTGTGTGTGTGTGTGTGTGTGTGTGTGTGTGTGTGTGTTTGCTTGCTTCTTTGCCTTAACTGTAATTGGTTTGTTTATTCCATGGAAAATCTTGACTCAATTCTAAGGCTCAATCCTGATGGAAGTTTCATTATACTTTCCTTTGCCCTCACTTATCTATTTGGAAGAATTCTGTTCAATCTTTCAAGGCTTAACTCAAATGCCAACTGCTTGGCAAACCTTTTCAGTAATCCCTTAAGCAAGGGAGACATGCCCCTTGCTTTGCACACAGCACCTTCAGTGAAAATTGCCTTCTGTTATCCTCTATCTTGGACACATAGCACGGTGTCAGGCACCTGGTAGGAGCTGTAGGAGTATTTATTGAAGGATATAAGAGAGAGAAATGCTTTGAAACAGTAATATTTATGGCAATGATGACAGTGATCATGACGCCAGCAGCCAGCACACAGTGAGACTCATCATAGTCCAAGCTCTTTTCTGGGTGTTTAATCCGGCACCATCATCTCATTTAATGCTCACAATAACACCAAGCTAAGCACTATTATCATCCTGACTTAACAGATGGCATTCCTTGTTTGCAGTCACATAGCTAATGAGAAGATTTTTAGTAGACAACTTAGAATATAAAGCTAAAAGATTTAGAAGAAATCTTTGGGCAGACAATCTAATTAGCAGAAGATAATTAGAAGTTTGAACGCTAGTAGATGGGTGACAGAGCCCTCCAGGAAATGCATCACTGTGTTCTTCAGCGGACTGCAGGGCGAAGAACGCAAGTCCTGAGTCAGACACACTGACCCCAAGGCACAGCTTTGCCGGGTGTCAGCTGTGTGGCTCCAGGTGTTAGCTATGTTAGCTTGCTAAGCTTTTGCTTCCTCATGTGGACACAGGAGACAACACCACGTATCCTGAAGGATCATGGAGATAATAATGTGCTTATCAGAAGGGACCAGTACATACTGGGTGGGCATTCAGCAAGCACTAGTTCCCCAGTTCCTCCACAATGGACCAGCCACACCTGCTGCTCCTCATCTATTTTGGGAAGAGGAGTCCACCTTAGACATCTACAGCATTCCACTCTTTGATTCATCTCGCAAATATTTATGGATCAGCTAGTATGAGCCAGGCACTATTGTGGGTGCTGGGGAAACAGTGGTAGACCAAATGGACAAAGTCCACGCCCTTGTAGTGCTTACACTGTTATCCTACTTATATTTCTATTACAACTAGTAAACAAACACATCAACAAGCGAAGACCAAAAGGCTATAAAACAAGACAATGTGATGGGAATGACTGGGGTAATGCTGCGTTAGGGAGAGGGGCCAAGGAAGGGCTCTGGAACTGGCGACATTTTAACTCAGTCCTGAACAAAAAGGGGCTAGCCTTGGGAAGATCTGAAGGAAGAGCATTCCTGGAAGAGGGAGCAGCAAGGATAAAGACCCTGAGGCAGGATAAGTGTATGTGCTCCAAGTAAAGAAAGATGGCCAGTGTGGCTCATGAGCGATGGTGGAAGGGGATGGGCTCAAAGAGGCTGGAGAAGCTAGAGTGCCAGTCATGCAGGGCCTTGGCGCCCCTGGAATGGACATGGATTTGATTCACAGGGTGGATAAAAGATGAGAGTTAATTGAAGGAGCAATTGAACTGAGCTTTACAGTCTGGCTCCTATATGCTGACATAGTCTGACATCTATGTTTAAATAGATGTTGTCCATCAAAAATCATGTTACCTACCTTGTAAGAAACAAGAAGCCTGCAGATACAACTATAGCCTTAAAAATGTTTTCTGAATTATTTTCTGAGACACACAAAAAACAATCTCTCTACAGAAAAATAGCAAAGTTGCTAATTTTGTGGGAAATCTCTAAAATAAGGATGATTTCATTTCTCACAGGCTGTCAGTAGAGTCCATTTAGGACTTTACCAGCTTTGAAAAATACTGCACAAAACAATACCAAACCCCTATGATTAATCCAGGTAAATGGACCTTCCTGACAAGAGATTTTGACATTATACGGAAGAGTCCATCACAGGTTGCCTAAGTTTAAAAAAAATTGATGAAATGAAGTAAAGATCTGGAGGAACTTTGCCATTAACTGTGTGCTATGGCAGCCTAATGAGCCGATGATCTCTTTGGCTGCATTAATAGAGGTTTAGTATGGAAAATGCAGGAGGTGATTTTTCCCTTCTCATCTGTTTGGATCCAGCCCTACTTAGATACTTTCCAACATCCCACAAGTTGTTTAGTTTTTCTGACAAACTAAATTAGAAGTATTGCACTTTTATAGTTTCAACAAATGGTTTCAAAATTCCACTGACACTTTCCTTTCAGACGATTTTAAGGCAGGTCAGAAGAACTTCTCTTTCCATGTTTTGTGAGTGCACAGACATGAAAACTTTTATAGGGGAACACATCATTTTCCACCAATAAAATCACATAACAATGGCAACATTTCCAAACATCCATTTTTCCAAACACTCTTTCCTTTCTTTGGAGGTGCAATTGCTCTCTTATGTGTTGTTGAAATGTCATTTCTACCTTGAAGGAATAGATTAAATGTGCATTATTTTTTTCGGACTCTATCTGCTTGGTCATAGACTCCTGACAGCCACTCATCGCTGCATAAAAGGTCATCAAATTTGGAACACTTGTCTTTTTTAAAAGAATTACAGGCCACTCTGCTTTAAGTTCCACATCTGTTTTAAATACTCACTGTGACATGATCAGAGAAACTGAGCTACAAGAGATGTTATGGTCACCTCCCTTCTCACTACAAAGCATCCTAATGATTGACATATTTATAATCTCTTGTTTTTATAAATGTAACCACACTGATGGCATCTCTGGCCTTTTGTTCGTTGCTCGCTTCCATTTCTTAGTTCAATCACTGGCCTAGGCGTGAATCAATGGATGAATTTCACACAGCTATCCTCTCTCCAACCTTTTCTCTGAATCCTTTTTTATTGCAATCAAAGCGGCCCAACACATCAGAGGTTACACTCCCCCAGTATTTCTTCATGAAATATTGTGTTTTATTGAAGAAGTAATTTATTACTGAGATTATAACTTTTCTGGTACATCATTTTTAGGAGCTTAAAAAAAGTGGCTCTGCATATGTTGAAATTGAATTAGTATTGAAATTATTAATGAGTGCAAATAAAAATTATTATTGAAATTGTTCTTAAGGTCAACTCACAGTTATTGAAATTATTATTGAAACTGAGTTTAAACAACAGACCTAGTTACAGACAAGCTTGACTTATCTGTGCTTTCATTCAAGTATATAGCAAATCTACCCTGCTACAGATTTTTCTAGATACAGGTTATCAGTTCAGCTGACCCTAATGGATCTCTCCTTTTTAAAAAAATGAGCAAATTTATTGACATTTCAGGCATTAATGGGAAAAGTATTAGGGTTGCAGAAGTCTTCTTAAGATCTATAAAGTCATAACATTATACGTTTATAACATGGTGTAACATAATCATAACAAACCTTTCCAAACTTTAGTGGGCATCCATGTTTCCTGGGGGGTGGTTTTTATTGTGGTAACATATACATAATGTGAAATTTACCACTTTTGCCATTTTTTTGAGTATACAGTTCCGTGACATTAAGTATATAAACGTTGTTGTGTAGCCATCACCACTATCCATGTCCAGAAATTTTTCATCTTCCCAAGCTGAAACTCTGTACCCATGAAACACTAACCCTTTAGACATACTGTCTACAACAGACCATTCTTGAATGAGCTGTTGGGACATACACTTGGTTCCATTGATGGAGTCGCACAGTTGGTTGAAAACAAGGAGAATTGAATAACCACCTGTGAATCACAGCCCATTACGGTAGAATCTAGAATCTGGGTTGGGCAGTGGCCTAAATTCCTAGCAGTGAGCAACTAGCTCTGATTTCTGTGCAATCCACCATGGGGCTGACCAGGACGTTGCTAGTCTGTCTTATGGGCAACAGGAGCATACATTTTCTCAAAAAGAAATTCAGTAAAGATAAAAATAGTAATTCCTTTCTTGAGTAGAAATCTGTACAGTGTAGAACACACTTTTGCATCCATTAGTCTCTTTAACTCTCACAATAATCTTGTGAAGGAAGCAGAACCAATATTGTCTGCCCTGTTTTGTAGATAAGAAAGCTAAGTGGCTTCCCCAGAGTCATATGGATTGTCAACGGCAGAGGTGGAATTTGAACAGAGGAATTTAAATTCTAAGTGCCGGGTGATTTCCACTCACTACTTTGTAGGGAATATCTAACGTATTTGTAAAGGTTAGGTCAGGAAACAGAAGCCACTGTAGGTGTTTTAAATAGGAATGTATTTAATATAGGGAACTAGTGGCTTATACAACCCTTGCTGGCCGGGAGAGAGAGGGGTATTGCTATATTTCAGAAAATGTGGAAAGGCAGAAGTCACAAGGAAGCTACTACAGACCCCCGTGCCTGCGGGAGGATGCCCAAAAGTCCCCAGGGAAAACCCCGTCTACTGTCTGCTGAAGGCCACACTTGCGCCCACACAGCTGCTGCTGGAGCATCATATCTCCTCTTCCACCTCAGAAAGCTCACGTGCAGAGCATCTCCTTGGCTGAATTTCCCTGATCCCTGCTGGAAAGAGCGTTTGGGAAATGTAGTTTCCAGGCTTCCAGCCCCTGAGATTCAGGGATCACTTAGAAAAGCAAAGGATGATATTATTAACAGATAATAATATCCAGCATGTCCAATTTTTAGCCAGAACCACAGCTGAAATAAAGAGAATAAAAATCAGGGCCGGCCTGGTGGTGCAGCGGTTAAGTTCGCACATTCCGCTTCTCAGCAGCCCGGAGTTGACCGGTTTGGATCCCAGATGTGGACATGGCACCGCTTGGCACGCCATGCTGTGGTAGGCGTCCCACGTATAAAGTAGAGGAAGATGGGCACAGATGTTAGCTCAGGGCCAGTCTTCCTCAACAAAAAGAGGAGGATTGGCAGTAGTTAGCTCAGGGCTAATCTTCCTCAAAATAAATAAATAAATAAATAAAATTTAAAAAGAGATAAAAAAGAGAATAAAAATCAGTCAACAGGGGTTATTAACCCCGAATATGGATTTCTCTCTCACCTCTTCCCACACACTATGCTGTGGATCAATGGTCTTTCCCTCCTGGAGAACTACGGGGAAAGCCGGGAAGAATTCGCTGCCCTCCAAAAGGAAAAACGGATGGGGAAGAAAAGGCAGAGAAGGGTGCATTCCATACTAAGGTAGATGAGCAGACGAGTCGGGCGGAGCGGTGAGGAGAGACCTGCGCCAGCTCCTGATATGGGGCCAGAGAGAGAGGCGGGTGGGAGCATAGGCTCTTGGTTGGGCTGACTAGAGTTTTGACTCCCGCCCCAGTACATGCTGGCTGTCTGACCTTACCTTCTGCGTGCGATCCGTTAATTGTAAAAGGGGTAACGGTACAAAGAATTGTACATTATAAGGTTCTTGGGAGCACTTAGCAGTGTCTACCTGGCACCTCGTATGCGCTCGGTAAACATTAGATGTTTCCAGAACCAGCTGAGGGAGTCGGATTGGCCACCAAGGCATTCCTCATGGAGTGGCTGACATCCCTCTCCACGGTGTTTCCTCCGCTGCAGGATCTTACAGCTGTGGTCGGATACAGGGGTTTTGACGAGTGCTTAAATCTCATTATTTTTGCTGCTATCATTTTTCTTACTATTATTATTTTATAGTGAAATAGCATGTCATAGTCACTTGTGCTTTCTTTTCCCTTGTTATTATTATTTACAATTTCACCACAACCCTGTAGCGTGAATCAGGACGAGCATTCTCCAGGATCTTGTAGACAAGAGGACTGAAGGCCAGGAAGTGAAATGGGTGGCGGAGCCTGAGCTCTGAACAGCAGCCCCAGAGTGGCCGCAGAAGCTGGGCTGCTGTTTCATCCATGGTGAGTCTCAGGGGTCCACACCAGCCCCCACTGCCTGTCAGCAGCAGGACTGTTTCTTGACGCCCTTGACTTGCGGTTCTGCTCTGAGATCTGCCCCCGCCTTCGCCTCTCCTCCTCGGTTCTCTCTGGCCTTGACTTTCCTGACACACTCACTTCAGGACACATCATGGCGGCCTTTATGATATATTTAGCCACCTCTGTCCAGTTATGCCTGGACAAAGAATAAAGGAAACCATTCCATGTTCTGCCTCTGGAAGAACAGCCAATGGTTTGGGTGTCTGTGTGACCATGCACAAACTCCGCAAGCTCTCTGAGCCTGGGTTTCCGCACTTTTGAACTGAATGATGTGATCCATCCATTCGAGAGGAATTAAGAATAGGGGACAATGTGGGAGCTCCTGGCTTTGTGCCGGGCACATAGTAAGCACTGAGCACACCGGGCCTTTCCCCTTCCCATTCTAGATGCTTCCCTGAGCTCCTTCTTCTCCATCTCTTTCTGTCCCTGGCAATCTCAACACTGCCCTTCAACTGCAAGTAACTGTCCCCAATGTCCTTCAACATCAATGCCCCGAAAAGAACTAAGATAAAATGAAGATATTCTGGAGACATCTAACCACTGATCTCGCCTTGACCGTTTCAGATGGAAACCCAGGATGCAAAGTCCTAATTCCATTTTATACCCATTCAAAGGTTAAGGTATTGACCCAGGGTCCTGTTCAAGCTGGGAACACAGGGCCCGGAGTGATGGACTGCTCCTCATGGCAGAAGGTGATGCTTCTGACCTACGACCTGGCAGGGCTCTGTGGTCCTCCCCGACCTGCTTCCGCTCCCGCCTCCTTCTCCTGCTCTCAGGCTTTCTCATTCATTTAGTTCAGCTTCTCATCCCAGAGAGGGTAAGGTTTGGAGCTACACAGCCAGTGTTCCTATTTTAACTCTGACTATTACTCTCTAGCTGTGTGGCCTTGGGCCACTTAGGTTCTCTGGGCTTCTGTTTCCCCATCTGCAAAATAGAGATGCTAATAAAATCAACCACATGGGATGTCTGAATACCTTACTAAATAAACTGAACTATCACAGTGATTGAGCTGTGCTGTGGGCCAGTCCTTGGCATCCATAAGACCTACTGGGAAGTCGGCATTGTCAAATCTGATTTCCAGGTGAGGAATCCATTGCTCAGAGAGATTGTGCACCTTGCCTGAGGGCACACAGCTAAGGTGTGGCAGAGCTAGAGTGGATCCCAATACCCTTGCCCTGTGGACTGGACCACACCAAGTCCCTCAAAGTTGTGTATTTACTCATTCAACAAATGCTTATATGAGCTTGCCACGTGCCAGGCACTCTTCTAGGCACTTTCCAGATATTAACTCATTTAATCCGCATGACAGTTGGATGAGGTAGTTACTGTACTACTGTTATCCCCATTTTACAGATGGGGAAACTGAGACACAGGGAGTTGAAGTGACTTGCTCAAGTCACACTAGTAAGTGCAGTCAGTATTGACACCTAGGGAGTCTGGCTCCAAAGTCCAAGCCTATAAACACTAAGCTGTGCCTCATTCAGCTGCGGCTTTGTGGATGTGGATAGGTCATAACCCGGAAGATGCTGCTAACCTGCGGCTCTTAGCATCAGCCTCCACTCCTGCTCTCTGCATCAGGCTCCCTGTCTTGGGTGTAGCTGGTACCTGCTCCCTCTCCCCCCAGCCCTTTCTCATTTGGAAGATGAAAGCGAAGGCCGGATCTCTTGGGCCCAGAGAAGATGGGACTGAGATGAGAGACTGGGACGACCTTCCTGCCCGCACAGAGTAGACTCGCTTGCTGAAGCAAGGCCTGCTGCAGTCGCTGCTGACAGCTGGTGGTAACAGAGACTTGGCGGGGCCAAGACCTGCTAATGCATTTTGTCATTTTGAAGAGTGCCTCCAATTACACGTTCTGGTCAAGGGCCGTGGTTTGAAACGTGTTGCTGCGTACACTGCTAATCTCTTTTGTAAACTCAGGTAGTCCAGGCTGGTGAAATGTCAGAGCTGGAAGGGATCTTTGAGAGCATGATCTGGGACCCTCTGTCTCCTTCACCTACTGAAATCCTGAATGAGGGTGGGGGATGTGACTTAGCCAAGGCTATGCCCCCAGAGTGGCAACATTCGAGGACTATTAATTTACCAGGATAAACTACTTGCTGCTTGGTTTCATTGTCACTTTAAAGGCATTCTCCTTAGTCCCTGGAAATCTAAAAGATGAAGGCTCACCTGGATCTTTCTGTTGGTCTTCAGAAGTGGGGACACCTGTGTACTGCTCAGTACTTGCACTTCATCACCCCGCAGTCTCCCTCCTAGCCAAGGCTCTCAGGAACTCAGTGAAATTAGAGGTGTTCATGTTGTTTGGGATGTTGGAACCAAGCCTTTAGATTTACTAGCAATGGGAGCCCTTTTTGAGTTAACGTCAGACGTTTCCATTTTCAAAGGTTTATCACGTGTCTTGGTTTTAGCTTCCCCTCTATGTCTATAATTTACTATTTTTCTTCTGAAATTATTTTCCCTCTTTAAAAGTTCTATTGAATCATGCATTCTGTAGGGGGGGAGGGGAGTGGAAGGGAAGCTTAGTAGATTTTTAAAATTAATAACACCCCACTTTGGTGAAAGAGCAAGGAAATAAGTGTTCTCATACACTGCTGGTACAAATGCAAGTTGTCACAATATTTACGGAAAAATTTGGCAATGCACATCAAAACCTTCGAAATTAGCTATAGTATTAGATATATGATTCCCCCAGCTGGAAATCGCCACAAGGCGTCACATGCAAGATTGATTATTGCAGCATTATTTATAACGGGAAAGCTGAAAAAAAATCCCAAATGTTCAACAGAAGGGAATTTAGATAAATAAATTATGGTACAGCCGTACAAGGGAAAGCAATCTTTAATAATAAAAGAAAAACATAATAACACATAGCTCTTGCTATTTGCCAGCTTAACTTGTAATGAATGCATGTAACACACACAACAGCCCTATGAGATGGATATTATTATTATGCCCATTTTACACATAACAAAATTGAGACCCTGAGGATAAAAGCGACTTGCTCATAGCCCCATAGCTAGAAAGTGGTGAGAATGGGATATAAACCCAGTCTGTCTGGTTCAAAAATCCGAGCTATTAACTACCATGCTGCACCGCCTGTGGAAGAGTTATCTAATGGTTTTAGTAAATGTGTGTGTGTGTGTGTGTGTGTGTGTATCAAAGGACTAGAAATCTGGACACTAACGTGAACATTGGATGACAGGATTACAGGCAATTTATACTTTCTTCTTTATGCTTTTCTGTATTTTTCAGATTCATTTCAAGGGCATTATTATCTTTTTAATCAGAAAAAAAATTATAATGGATAAATTTTTTAAAAGAAATAAATCCAAGATGTGATGTAATCCAGCCCCTCACCCAAGGCAGAAACCCATTTCTGTGCCATCTCCAAGATGCCATCCCTCGCCTTTATTTGAACGGCTCTGTTGACAAGGACCTCACAGAGCTGGCTGTTCAGGGACAGCTCGGTCTAGGGGAGGAGGAAAGGTGAACTTGGGGTTATATTTGTGTGGTGCAGCCCAGCTCACAGGGCAGAGAACCAGTTAAGGGATTTGGGGCAGAAGTTCGGGGATGCTGAGAACATCAGCGGGGAGCTTGATGGGGCATAGCTCCAGCTGAAGGTGGCGAAGCCCCCAGCATACTGCGTCGTGTTCCAGTCTCATTCATTTCACAGTCTGTTTGTGAAACGGTTTCTTCAAGAAACAGGTTTCTAGTGGACAAGGAGGAGGAAACTCTCCTCTAAGGAATTCGCTCTGAAAAGAATAATGTGCCATTTTTCAACTACAAAATTGATTGACAGAAATGAGAAGCCAGTGCTGGTGAAGATGTGTATGTTGCATTTTCCTGTACTGTTGGTAGGAATGTAAAGTGGCATAATTTAGGGCCGACAATTTAGCGACGTTTATCAAAATCAAAAGCCTACCTTCCATTTAACCTAAAAATCCCATTGCTAGGAAGCTGCCCAATAAATATAAGTACAGAGAAATTCACTACAGTCATTACAGGACAGGCTGTAGCAGAAAAAATGAACAAATAAGTAATACTGGAAACAGTGTCCTCAATCGGAGCCAGATTAAATAAATTATGGTGCCGCCATATGATGGAACACTCTGAAGGCAGTAAATAGTATGGGAGGATGCACAAATGGTGTTGTGGGGAGATCCTGATGCTGTCTTAGTAAGTGACAAAAAGCAAGATGCAGAATAGAGTCTTAAATAAAAAAGGCTATACATGTGGATGTGCATTTGAGAGCATACATATTTTTTCCCCAGAAGAAAATACAAAGTCCACATATTGTTCAAAATATGAGCGTACTTTTCACATACTGTTTAAAATAGCCACCTTTGAGCAGAGGGACTAGAGGAGTGAGAAGAGAGAATCTTATTTTCATTTTGTGTCTATTTTGTTTTAATGCTCAACTACTGTGACTGTTATTTTAAAACAAAGGTGGGGGTTATCTGAGAAATTGTGGCCTATTTTGTTTGTTGGTTTTCTCTCTATATATACTAAAACAAAACACACACATGCACACACACACACAACCTAATAACTGTCATTTTATTTTAAAAAATAACAGAGAATGCTCCCCCCAAGGCTCTCTCATAATCCTCCTCCTCGTCAGAGTCAAGTGTTCTGGGGGCCAAGCTCTTTCTGCACCAGCTCCTGCTGGGTCCTGCCTCTAGCGTCTGCTGAGCTGATCCCCTTAACCCCCTTGGCCTTTGAGTCAGTGAATGAGCCCAAATTAGGAACAGAAGAAGAGGTGATGGACTTCCTCAGGGAGCTGGTGAATTGGCAGTGCCTTAGCGATGTATTTGTCAGGATCAGCCGTGCTAGGCTGCATTAACAAAGAAATCCCAAATCTGAGTGGTTGACAATACAGAAGTTTATTTCTTGCTCATGACACCATTCAATGCAGGCTGTGCTTCTCTGCACTGTATGGCAACTCGGGGATCCAGGCTGCACTCACCTGTGGGTCTGCCTTCTTGTGGCTCCAAGATTACCTTGGTGTCATCTAAGTAGGGGAAGGGCAAGGCATGCTGTGTGCTCACCTACCTCAGCCTGAAAATGGCGTATGTCACTTCTGTGCGCGTTCCAGCACCAGTCACGCCGCCAGCCTCACTGCAAAGGAGCCTGGGAACTGAAGAGCAGCACAGGGGTGCTGGACAGCACTAGTACTCTCTGTTGCAAGCAGGAGGTCCAAAGTGGGCGCCTCCCCATGTGGTGAGATGTACGGAGTGTGAGAGGAAGCCTTGCCCCAAGCTATCTTCCTCAGTCCCTGGCCAGGATACCCAAAATGCCCTCTCACCATCCATCAGCTCTCAAAGGCCTTGCAGAACATTGGTTCGCTGTTCCGAGTTCTTCATTCCCTCTCTGTAATAGAACTACACATCCAAGCCCTTGGTGGCTCTGCACTGCTTCCCACTGGGGTAGCCAGAGAATATTTCTCCACCTCCTTGAGTTGGCCTTGGCAACTTGGAATGTCAGTGGACACTGCATGAGCAGAGGCTTTCCATGTGCTTGCATGATTCAGCTTGGCTTCTTGCTGTCCTGTGACCTCCCAGGAGAAGATCATGCTCCAGATAGCCACCTCCCCTTCAGCATGGGGCCCAGAATAAGGGTACCTATAATAAACTTGAGTCTGGTCTCCCAGCCTAGCCAGCTTGGATCAGTTGAATGTCAGTCAGCCAATAGACCAAGGATGGTGAAAATAAATGTTTGTTGTAAGCCACTGAGATTTTAAGGTTTTTGTTATACAGCAAAACCTGACTAGTGTGGGGTCCCATGGAAGCTAACTTCACAGGAAACATGGAGCATACAAAGCCAGGTCCTGGAGCTGCTGACTGTCCTCTGGAGCCCAGAGAGGGAGGGGATGTGCCTGAGGTCACAGAACCAAGACCAGAGCCCAGGTTTGCAGAGCCCAAGCCAGTTCTTTTTTATGACCAGATATCCACCCTCCAGCACAGAGCAGGGCTCTGAGGCCTAGAGATGCTGGCGTTTTGATTTGGGCAGGGGAGAGGGAAAAGGAAGGGGCCCAGGCAGAGGCTAGAAGGGCTATCTGGGACAGCAGAGGCCACCAGCAGAGGACAGAGGCCTGGGCAGGCTTTCTCACCTCCCTGATCAGCTGGAGTCTGGGCAACTCGAATTTCTGTGGGTTTTGTGCTTGGCTATGGCATCAATTCCTAGGAGTCATTCTGACGGCAAGCCAGATGTGGAGGCCCGCAGGCTGTCTGTGCTGGTTTTCCAGGTGCCGTTTGTATGGTGTGCCCTCCGATAGCTTCCTGCCCTTCGGGTTTTTCTGCCTGCTGTTATCTGTAAAAAACCTCAGGCCGTTAGGGGAAGGAGCCCAGGGCAAGAGACAAAGTGTGGAGGGAGTACAAGCATCTGGGTCTTTCTTGACTCCAAGGCGTGCATCCAAACGTGTGCGTGAGTGTCTGTGCACACGCATACGTGCCTGTGGGACTCCTTCCCGGGTCCCACAGAAAAGAGAGCAGCAGGTGCTCCACCTGTCAGGTGAGGGCACCACAGTCCCGTGGAGCCGACCAACTCCCAGGGTGCTCACGGGGAGGAGGAGGAAGCCGAAGTCAGCCAGGAGGACTCTGGTCCTTAGTGAACCTCCTACCCTCCATCTCCCCTCCCCCCGCTCAGGCTCCCTCTCCTTCCTCTGTTCTCCTTCCTCCTTCCTCTCTGCTCTCCCACCTACATTTTATCTTCACTCCCCTCCCCTTGTCCCTCTCCTTTCTTCTTCCTGAGCCCCACAGACAAGGGGTGAGCATCTCCAGACACGCAGGGCTGAACGGACAGCACTGCCTGCTTCGTGGAGCTTGTCTTCTAGAAGGGGCGACAGGTAATAACTCAACACAAAAATGAACCTATAATTCCAAGCTATGATAAGTCAGTGAATGAAAAGCGTGAAGCACTGGGAGGGAAATCCAGTTTAGACGCGGGGTGCAGGAAGGCTTCTCAGGGTGGGGGCGGTGCATTTAACCTGATACTTGAAGGATAAACACCAGGGAAGAAAACAAGTGGAGATCTGGGATCGGGATGAAAAAAATTCCAGGAAGAAGAACCAGCATGTGTAAAGGAATGTCCTTGATCTGCTCAGGGAGCTGGACGGAGGCTGGAGTGACCGCGGAGTGACCGTGGCTCAGAGAGCAAGCTGTGCAGAAAGCGATTAGAGAGGCAGGCGGGAGCGGGATCAGCCAGGGATTCCATGCTTTATCCTAAGTACAATGGGAGGCTGTAGATGTCTCTTAAGCAGAGGATTGACATAATCCAGTTTTACATTGTAAAGAGATCAATTTGGCAGCTCGGAGGAAAATGGATTGGAGGGAGAGTTTCAGAATTCCGCTGTGGTGGTTCAGGGGGAAGGTGAGAGGTGCTAGTGGTTAAGCTGCGACAGTGTGGGAGGAGATGCAGAGAAGGCGACTGAAGATGGGCCTTTGTGGCAGAGTGGCATTTGTGACGTGTCACCCCTGTGCCCCCACCTCTGTGCTTCCACTGCCCGATGACCCTCCTTGTTCATGCAAGGGGATGCACGCTGCCTGACTGGAATTGCCAACACCATATCCTTGATCTTTGGTTCAAGAGCCAAGATCCAGGTGTACAATAGAGAGACTCGGAAGGAAATGAGATTGGGCTGAACCAGGTAGGGGAGAGGGAAGACAGAGGAAGTAAGAAAGTTCATAATCCCAGTGAGGGTCTCTGTGTCCTGTTACATACCCACACGGTCAGACAGGTAAAGGAAGCACAAAAATCCCCCCCACCCCCGCCAATTTTGGGAGATCTTAGAGCAAAGGAGGTCTGCCTTGTTTTCTAGGTGAGGCCTGAGAAAGTCAGGAGGGTACCAGAGTTCCCCAGCACTGCATCAGCCTGGTGCTGGGTCTCAGGGTCCCCTCGTCCTGGGTATCAGGCACTGCCAGTCCCGGGAGGAAGGCAATTCCAGCCCCTGTGCATATATATAAGGACCAATAGTTGGAAGATGCCAAAAATGCATGCATCTCTTCCAATATCTCTGAGATTTCTTCTTGAACCCCAAGATTTAGGGCCCACTAGAAGGAGGACCAGACTGGAAAGAAGAGACTCAGCTTCACACCCAGCTTTACCCCATGCTGGGGAGATGATTCTAGAAAACCTCTTGACCTCTCTGAACCTCGGTCTTACCTTCTAAGAATGGAGGCAATGGTATGAGCCTGACCTCCTCATGGGGATGGTAGAGAATTAAAAGAAATAAACACACGGGGAAAATAGGTAATTCTGTGCTTGTGGAATTATTTTGTTTAGAAAGACAAACATTTCCATGGTGCTGAACTCACTAATTCCTTCGAGAGTTCTAGCAACTTCCTTTCCTTGACCTGACTCGATTTCCTGTAACTTCTAACTATTGGTTCTGCTTCTGCCCCTCGGGTGACACAGAGCAAGCTCCATCCCTCTTGCCCCAACAGCCCACCTGTAGGACCCTTCAGGTGGAAGCCACAATCAGGGACTGCCACAGGCTACTCGTCTCCAGCTTGAACCAGCTCAGTTCCTCCAGCAATTTCTCTTAGGGCCCTGCATTTGAGTCCGCCTCTCCTGGGGACACTCCTGTTTGCTGATATCCAAAGAATGTGGTGCTCAGGGTGGATCACAAGGCCAGTTCATTCCAGCCACAGTTTTGCTGACACTTCTGCAGCCAGAAGTTTCCCAAACCCTCTTGCTGGAGTCCAGGATGGCACTCTGTATGAATGAAAGCTACCCGTGACTGGCGCCGACCGAGAGTGACAGGTGGATGTCTCCATTGCTTCCCTCATCTGGGAGCTGCAGGCATGGTTCTCACTGTTATCATTCCCACACACAAAGTGCAAGAGAAAAGGATCACCGCGGCCCACCTCCCCAGGGAGAGACTGAGCATCGTCCTCAGATCCTCTCAAGTCCTCCTGGGAGCGCGGGATTCAGTTGCAGAGGGTGTAGCAAGAAGAGCCCTGGCCTGGAAATCAGCGCAGGAAGTGCGGGAGGAGGCAGCTGGAGTCGAGGAGCCTGGCCTTGCAGGTGGTCTCCAGACTGAGCTTCCTCCCCACCCTGCACCCTCACGGTCGATCTTTCTTCCTGATTTCTTCGTCCCAAACGTTTCCCCAGGAGCCCAAACAGCATTATAAGCTCCCTTCCACCCTCTGGGTCTTTATTCCCACCTAGTTCCTTGACCTTTGTTGGTCTGCTCCCTAAAATATTCCCAGGTTCTTTCATGTCCCTGTGTCCTGTGATCCAAATTAGTGCTTCTCCTGGCCGAAGTGTCTTGAGTTCCTGCAGAATGCTCAGCCACCCCGACCGGGCCAAAAGATGCTGGGGACCCAGGGGGCATCCAGCACATTCTGGTCAAACCACTGGCCCAAGGAAGAGGTTTAAGCTCTCACGTTCCACACCTTCACTGCTCTGCACCTCTTGGGCTGTGGCAAGGGCACAGAGGTATAGAAACTCGGGATGAGCCCAAGAAGCGTCACGACCTAAAGATGGGGCTGAGAAGTAGGTCAAGTGGTGCTCAGACCCTCCAGTCTCTACGTTTGAGCACTTTGGCCCCTTTGGTGGCAACTTGCCTACACTGGGTATGTCTCCCCCTCCCTGTCAACAAGTAACCCAGGATTTGTCAGCTGCAGTGTGATGAACTCAGCCATTTGCTCATTCATTCATTCATTTGTTCATTCCTCAGTAGATCTTTTCTGAGTGCCTAGAAATATACCAGGCTCTGTGCTAATACTGGAGATAGAAAGGTGGCTAAGATGACATCCTCATCCTCAGGGAACTCGCAGTCTAGTGGGAGAAGCAGCACAGACCATGTTAAGACTGTAATAAGCAGTTCCAAGTTCAGGGATGGGCGCATCTTTAAGGACTTCGCCTTGAACACCAGTGGGCGAGCTGGGGTTTGCACAACCTCCTGCCGGGCTTCTTGGTCTCTGTATTGCAGCACCTAGTCCCCCTGCCCCCCAACTTGTCACCTGGAAGGACCCAAATAAAGCCGTGTGGGCTGATTTGCATGTTCTCTGAACCCCAGCTCTAAGCCTCAGTCATTCTAAGAGAAAAATGGTGCCAACTTGCCAGATGTGGGCACTGGGTTCTAAAAAGCGTTCAATAGACATGAAATAAATTGGAAACTGCTGCTCTCATTGTCCTGCTGGCATCTCGAGAGCCGCCTTTTATTCTCCCTTCTGTTGGCCAAATGAGCTCCTGCCTCCAATCTGGCCCCTGGGTCCTCTGCCCAATGGCAAATATTTCTGCCCTGGAACAGCTCATTTGTGGGAGCTGAGAACTAATAACAGCACCTGACAGCCTTTCATGGTTTTCTCTAAATGTTCCTTCCTGCACAAAAAAGTTTAATAAAAATATGGATTAAAGCAGAGACTGGGAGCGGGAGATCCATGCAGTCTCCTCGCTCTGTTATTGTAATGCGTTCTGTGCCTGCGCTACTCACTCAGGGCAGAGGGGAGTTGGTGAGCTCAGAGGCCCACCTGAGACCCAGGGGTGGGGGACGGGGACACGATTATCCTGGGGAGGAGGCACAGTGCCTAATACAGGGTCAGGTGAGCGTGAAGATCTCTAGGCTGCCTGGGAAGCAATCCAGGCCCAGGTGGGAGGCATGACACGGGGAGTGCTGTGTCCTGCGTTGCATGGGGTCTAAATCTCCTTGGCTAGTGTGATTGATAACCCGGTCTATGTAACTGCTTTATTCTCACATGTGAGTTCATTGTTTTCCATGCAAAGCAATAGTCTGTGTTGTCCCCACCCCCAAATTCTCACAGTTAGTTAAAAACAAAAACAAAACTGGTTGGTTTCCAATACATGGATTACCAACTTAGCAGTGACAAGCATGTTAATTACATAGGACTTTCTCTTCTACTCGTTGAAGTGGTCCCCACAGTCCCTCTAATTGGGCTCGTTTTGCTCTCTATCTGTCCATTTTGTTCCTGAATACCTTGAAAGCCATTAAAAACTGTTGTCTTTAAAAGTTCTCAGTAATTCAGACTTTATATAATTCAGACCACGGATCTTTGCTCTCAGCTGTTTTTTGCACATTACTGAGGGTTTCTAAACGGACCCTGTGCAGGGGCCACTCACTGGGAATGCTGCCATTCTCCGAGAGGAGATGGGTCTTCTCTCCTGGGCTACCCGTGGGGCATAGATCCATTTCTATACGTGCAAACCTCAGCTAGGGCTCTTGCTGCATTGGTGCACAGAAGGTACCAGTTGCCTAATGCGAGGTGATAAATATGGATTAGATCTGTGCAAGCTGCAGGATCAATTATGGGAACATGCGGCTAAATCTGCCTCCAACTGTCAGTGTCGGGGTTTCTACTGGAGATTATGAATCCCCCTGGGTTCCTCAGGGCTTGGAGGTGTGAACGTGTGTGTGTGCATGTGTGTGTAGGGCGATTATAGGAGTAGACCAGACACTGCCAGGAGACATGAGTTGAGGGTTCTAGGCTAGGCTCTGCTTCCAACTAGTTTTGTAGCTTTGGAAAAATCATTATTCTCTTCTCTGAGCCTCATTTTCCCATCCATAGAATGAACCGGGTTTGTTGGGGGATCCTTTTCACAATGGAGCCCCACCTCTGAAAAGTTAGACTCCAAAGGCCCGGGGTGGGACCTGGGTCTTTCTATAAAGGTCTCAGGTGAGTCTGATGTGGGCCTCCCTCGGACCCTCCAGCTCCCCCTGCCTCTCACTCCAGCAGCCTGCTCTGTGCCCACCCTCCTGGTGCTTCCACCCTGTGCTTGTCCCAGCCACCCCGAGGTTGAAAAGCCCCTTTCCCCGCTTTCTCTGAGGACCCCAATTTGCCCCACTCCTCAGGCAGGATGCCCTGTCTTTTGGGCCTGAGGATTCCTGGCTTCTGTTGTGACGTCATTTTATTCTACCCCTGGCTTCCCCCAACTCCTTATCACACCACTGATGTGCACATTAACCTGAGCTCTCCTTTAGGCTCAGAGAGGGTGCCGCTCCAGAGAGAAACCTAAAGAGCAGCAAATATGGGGCAAAGCTAGCATGACCCAAGGGCTAGATGAGGGTCCCAGCGTCTAGGCTACAAACCCACCTTGTCATTAATGCTCTCCATGCCCACCCACCACTTCCCTACCTGCTCCCACTCTTCCTTCCTTCCTCCTTCAGCATAACCCAGGAAGCTCCTATGGGAGGAGGCCTCATGACACAAATAACCAAAGGTTCTGGATTCAGGCCAATCTGGATTGTAATCCTGACCTGTTCTATCACTGGGTTCTGTCTGCACCAATGGGGACACCCTCTTGTTTGGCTCTGTCCACCTCCAGTCCACTCCCTTTAGACACTGCGTTTTGCCTGTAGGGCCAGGCTCCATTTCCAGCCTACGGTAGAGACAGGTCATCAAATGGATTTCCTCTTCTTCCTGGCCACACAACTGGACTACATTTCCCAGAAGCCCTTGCAGTTGGGTGGGACCACGCAAAGGAGTTCTGGCCAGTGGAATGTGGGCAGAGTGATGGAGCCCCCTTCTAGATCTGGCCATAAAAACCTTCCACGGGATCCTCTACTCTTCCTCACAGTCTACCTGCTGGTTGTCAAGGTCCAGGACAAGCGTGTAAGCCACGTGAATTTGGCAGGGTGGGTCTTGCCAAATTTATTTGCCTGGGTCCCCTGAGCACTCTTCTGTTCCCATGCCTTCAAATATGCTGATTGGGTTTTATGTAGAGTGGGGAGTAAATTACTTTTGGGTTAAATCACTGAGATTTTGGAGTTTATCTTTTATAGCAGCTTACATTTCTTCAACTAACATATAACTCATGTAGCCAGGTCAGTCCTTTACCCCAGAAAAAGGATCTAGAACTCAATCTGGCTTGTCTTTATTGGACCCAACTCCAGCAATTAACCAGGGCCACATCTGGGTTTAACTATGCAAGTGGCCCCATCTCATCACTTTTCTTTGCTTTTCTTTCCTCTCTCATCCATTTCTCCCTCCACCTGCTCTCCTGCGTGCTGGGCCAGGGCAGCCAAGTCCCCGACAGTGGAAGGGAGCCTGTCGGGCCATGCTGCAGAGAGGAGCTTTCCCAAGGGCTGCCACTGGCCCCAGGCAGCCCCCCCTCCAGGTAACTGTGCCTTCGTGTTAAGGTCATGCTCTTTCCAAGCAATGTGTAATCACACGTGCCACTGTCCTGCGGTCTCAGTCAGGCTCCTCAGCCGGGGGAGGGAGGTGACTGGCAGTGTCCTCTTCTGGACCCCTGCTTCCTGGGAAGCCCCTACAAGCAAACCGCTCTCCCCACCCCCACTCCCACCGCCCCCACCTTGCTAAACTCGAGGTGCACACTGACAGAGGACTCTGTGGATGTCTGTTGTCCCTGTTGCCATGACAGCCAGCCACAGTGAATGATGACAACGGTAATTTCATTTCTGCTAGGAGGGCAGAGGAAAGCCAGGCACAGGAGGAAGATGGGGCTTCTGGAGGTGGTGGAGAAATGCAGAGACTGGCCTGGGAACTTTGAAAACAGAGTTCACGGTCTGTGCCTTCAGACTCCCTCTGTGCCACACTAGGAGGTACGGGGAAAGGGCTCAGCCTTCCTCAGAAAGCCCAGTGAGGATTCCAGGGTGCGCTCAAGAGGAGAAAGGTGCAGGTGGAAGGTACAGTGAGGGGAAGGGGTAAACTTCACTGGACAGGCGTTTCCTGAACCTGGGTCCAGCCCCATAGCTGGCGCTGCAGCAGTGGGTCAAATGCACTAGGTTCCTGCCCTGCCCGTATGGAGATGGCAGTTTAGCAGGGGCCTCCTGGGCGCCCCCTGGCTTTGTGCACCGCATCAGCCAGAAAATAACAGTGCCTGGGTATGTCAGGCGGAGGTAGGAGCTAAAGGAAGAAAAAAACTAAAGTAGGCTCAGGGACCTAGGGAGGGTCTAGGTGGAGGGAGAAGGAGCTGTTCATATGGGGAGGACAGGGAAGGTATTTATGGAAAGGTGATGTTTGAACAGGGACCTGCAGGGGGAGAGAGCATGAGCAATGTGGCTGTGGGGGAGAGCATCCCAGGCAGAGGGGGTGACTTGGGGTGCAAAGGTCCTGAGACAGGAGAGGCCTACATGGCTGAAGCACAGTGAACAAGGATGCTTGGGAGTGGCGAGAGGGGTGATCAGAGCAGGTTTTGGTGGGAGAGGCAGATCCTGGAAGGCCTGTGCTCTGAGTGAGTGGGAGCCTTGGGGGGTTTTTCTCAGAAGAGAGACATGATCTGACTGATGTGTGATGGGTCTCCCTGGCTACTGTGCAGAGATGAGAGGCCAGGCAGCAAGGATGCAAGCAGAGGGAGGCAGGAGGCCAGGTGCGCGATGGTGGGGCCTGGAGGCGAGGAGACCTGGCTAGATTCTCGATGTATTTCAAAGAGGAGCCCACTGTGAGAGAAAGACAATTAAAGGGTTGCCTGAAGGATTTTGGCTTGTGGAACTGGATAAAGGAGTAGTGAGTCTTTACTGGAAGAGTGGTGGAACTCAGCCAATGGGGAAAAAGGATGCATCGAGAGTCCAGAACCTTCCCCACCCAGAACACAGGCAAGGCCCACTCCTTGGGCTCCAAACCTCCTCAGCCCAGAACGCCCATCTTCCCTTCACCCGTCCTGGTTTGTGATGCTGGGAAAAGCATCCTGCGTTTGGAGCCACACTGGCCTGGGTTCCGTCCTTTGCTCCAACACATCCTGCCATGTGGCTTCATCCAAATGCCTTTCTCTCCTCCAGCCTGTTTCCACATCCACGTGCTACTCTGCACCAGCCAGCTTGTCCGGGGACATTGACACTCAAGCCTCAGCCGCTCTGAGCCCCAGACATGGGGGCCTGCAGTACCTCGGCACCCCCATGGGACCCTCTGTTATCTGGAGAATCTCCAGAATTAGGGAACCTCACACAGTCTCTGAAACAGGGCCACCCCTCTCGTCTTCTCCAGCCTCCTCCTCATCAGTGAACCACACGTGTCCCCTTTATTTCCTGCTGGTTCGCGCACTGCCAAGCCTTCAGCTGTGTGTGTATTGGGTTGAGGCTCCTGGGGAGGCTGGAGAATGCCCTTTCCCCCCACTCCTCATTGCATTCTGTCCTCTGTATCCCAAAACAGCTCTGTCCTTCATGAGCAAAGCATCTTCCAGTTCTGGACCTAATCTCACACACACTGGGGTTTCACTCACATTTTCTTTTTTTGTTTTTCCTAAAGCAAGTTTATATTCATGATCTTATTGACCTATTCCATACTCCTGCGAGGCCACCAGGGTAGAGAGCAAAGTTCCCATTTTGTGGATAAGGATCTGTCCTGGGCTTCAGTTTCTTCCTCTATGAAACGACAGGATTTACCTAGATCACTACCGTACCTTCAGCTCTGACTTCCTTTGACTCTAAAATGTACACACATGCAGGAGTGACCCCTACCCCCGGGCACACACACACACACACACACACACGGGAGCAGATGGGCGCACGTGTGCACACAGGCACAGCTCTTCGTCGATTGTGCAATGTGCACACACTCACACAGAATGCTCTCTTGGGTCCCCTGTGGACATTCTTAGCCTTCCTGACGAAGCACTCAAAGGGGTTGAGCTAGACAATTCCCCAAATTGCTGACATTAAGTTCTCCAAATTCTGACATTTCATCCCTGCTTGTCCCGGGGGCACCAAAGCCTCTCGCGGTCTGGCTGGGATTCATCAAACGCGGCGATTTCAGCTTCTGTAACAGGCGGTAAGTGTGCAGGAAGAAATGAGACCTCAAGTCCATGAGCCAGCTGGGAATGGAAAAAAGGAACAGACAGCTGACCTCAAGGGGGAAACTGTCTGTCTGTCTGCTTCTTCTCCCTGGGCGGTTTTCTTTTAAATCCCTTTTGATGTCAGCCCCCCTCCCATCTCCATGGCCTATTTCTGCCCTGAAACCCAGTCTGCGGAAGCTCTGCCCCAACCCACTGCCTCGCAGGCACACTCATGGCGAACTTGTCGGGGCTACTACTGAGGATAGAGAAGGAGGCTCCAGCTGCGTCCTTGACCCCGAGACTAGGGAGTGACCTGCAAACACTCTGTGTCAGGAACCAGCCTCCCGATGGGGACTCTGTGCATCAAGCCAGTGGAGATGGTGAGGACCATCGGTCAGAGTCTCAGAGCTCAGAGGCATAGAGCAAGGAGCTCAGAGCGGAAAAGAAGCCAGAGGCCCAAAAATGTAGTAAGGATGTGAGAATGACTCCCTGAGAAATGTCCCCACCACCAGAAGCACACACCAGAACAACAGGCCCCTGGGTAAAGTCTCCGATGGCCTGCCACAGAACTTGAAATTCCATTAATAGTCATTTCTTTCTCTGAGGTCTGTGAAGGCCTCTATTGAAATGACAATTGTCCCCAGGTGGAGTGGCATGCTTGGACACCACAGTTTCTTCTTCCTCAGCCCCTCAGCATGGATCTCTAAGTCAATTTTTTTTAAAAGCCACATCACAGGGTCTTGAGGTAATGGGACACAGGCTGGATATATTTGGATAGAGGAAAAGCTGTGGACAAAGAGTATTTTGAAGGCATATATTAAATTTTGAGGAAGAGAAGGAAAGAGGGAGAAATCAAGGAAAGAAAAACAGAGATTACAAGCAGCATCCAGAAAGAGGTGAGCTAGGGGACCAGGTCCTAAACCTGTCCATTCCTGTCCATTCCTGTCACCTGACTGTGGCCTGTCAGAGCATTACTTCTCTCAGGGTCTCAGTGTCCTCATCCACAGAATGAGGGGCTGGGCAACGTGGCCTCAAAAGGCATTTGTAAATTCGGATTCCATCGAGTGTTAAGTCCAACTTTACCCCATGACTACTGTAAGCCCAGCAACCAGAGTTCTTTGTATTTATAGAGAACTTTCTAGTTTGTAAAACCTGTTCACACTCATTATCTCACCTGATTCTTTCAGAAACCAAACTTAAGTCGCATGTGGAAGTGATAGGCCCATCTTACCGAGCAGGCACATGTCACCTACACAGGGGCCAGGATTGTTATTTCTGCATGTACTCCGAATATTGTTAGATCTCGACACCTGTTGACAGATTTAAATTTATGAGCTGACACCCATTCGAGACTCTGGAGAAAGAGACGTGGAGTCTGCAGTAAGTGACAAAACTCTGGCCGCCTGTCAAGGCGTTTCTTCCCGCCGGCCATCACATCTCCTTCCCTGCAGGACCCTCTGGACAACCTCTACAACTTGTGAGATGTCCTTGGGGACCTCACTGACAACAAAGAGGCATATTACTACTGTGGCTTGCTGGGGACCGTCAACAGGTGTCCTCTGAGTTGATGGGACTGAGGACCCGAGGAAGCAGAAGAGTCTGGCTTCTCCACCAGCCCTGTCATAAGCCTTTGGCAGTGTTGATCTGATCCTTTAGCCAGAATGAGATCATTCTTTCGTTCAAGGAATGTTGTAGAGCACTAATGATGAGCAAGACTGAGGTCAGAAGTCCTGGGTCTTTTTGAGAGCTCATCCATGAGCTGTGTCATGTTGTATAAGTTGCTGAACCTCTCTGAGCTTTATCTCCTCACCTGGCAAATGGAACCATGGGCACCTGCCCTGGCCCCACTGCAAGGCTCATCTCCAGTGAGACTGGGGGTATAAGAGAGCTTTCAAGAGCGTAAGCCGCTCTATTGGTATGAAAGATGCCTGGTGACAATGGGTCAGATATTGATAGGGAGGAGGACGAGAGGAGAGGAGGACAGAGGAGGAGGAAGGGGCAGAAGAGAGAGCAGGGCTCTGTGAAATCAGCCCCCTGGGGGTCAGGAGGGTCCTACCTGTCTAACGAAGACATTGCAAGGTCTTTCTATCAGACGCAACAACGCTTAAGGCTGATGCTTTATGAATGCAAACCAGGAAGATGTAGCAGGTAGCAGAGAGATAGAAAGAAACAGAAAAGAAATCACTCTACTCTGGACCCCACACCCCCTCCCTCCCCTCCCTCCCTTCCCCTGCTGTTTCAAAGTTGTTTTGTTTTCTCTGTGCGGTTTCCAGAGCTTAAAAAGAATTTGTGCATTCAATTAATCCCCCTTTAATTCTCTACCATCGCTTTCCTGGAAGTTGAAAGAGGAAAAACCATTTTCTAACTGAGTATGCGCTCTGAAAACAAAATAAATCATGTTGCATAGTCATTTCTTGCCTCTGTGTTCACGATTAGGGGAAGAAGGGGGAGAAGTGAGAGAGAGAGGGGGAGAAACCCCCTCAAACCCTCCTACGGAAGGCACTCGAGCCTCACGGTTGGCTAGAGCAGACAGAAGCTCAGAGCTCCAAGATTTGGCGCTGGAGTCTAAATTTAGAACCGATTTGTAGACAAGTTGGAGGGAGTTCAGAGAAAAGCCACCAAAACAATTAGAGGAATGCAGCTTAATTGGCCCAGCTTGGCTAAGCAACTGCTAAGCAGGGAGCATTAGAGAGTCTGCAGCCGGAGGAAGCAGCATAAACACCAGCGAGGGGGAGGGACCATTTGGCTTACAACAGAAGGGGATCCAGAAAAGAAACGGAGCCCAGAGAAGGCAAGCGCAGCTCAGCCCCGCCTGGCGTCCCGCAGGGGGACCTCTGGGTTTCTCTGGCCATGTGGCTAATCCTCTTCATGGGCCATTACTCCCCAAGTATGACTGGCAGCAGTGCCTTCATTATTTAATTTCATCTTCACGGCCACCCTGCAAGGCAGATGTGTTTATTCGGTTTTTGCAGAGGAAGAAACAGCAGCTCAGGGATGCTGAGTAACTCATCCCAGATCTCTCAGTGCTAAGATAAAGATTTAAACTCAGATCTGATTGGTTTTTAAGCTCCGGCTTATTTCTGTAACACAGCATCACCTCCGAGGAGCTGTGTCAGAAAGGGAAAGAGACAGGGATGGGAGGCCCTATGGCTGAGACTCCCAGGGCTCCTTGTCAAGCCCAAGGCTACCTAGGGGGGAATGCAAAAGATGCCAAACTCATTAGGGTGTGCTCTATTCTGTGCCTTAGAACAACCTGGGCGCCTTTTCTGTGGCTCCTTCTTTCCCCATATTGCTAACTTCTTTCCACCTGCTCTGGGCCTCACAACCCTCGGAGGCCCCAGCGGTGCTATAGCGGGAGGAGTACTGGACTTCAGGTCAGACAGACCTGGTTTTCAATTTTACCTTTTAAAAAATTGTCTGGGGGCTGGCCTGGTGGTGCGGTGGTTGGGTTTGTGCACTCTGCTTCGGCAGCCCAGGGTTGGTGGGTTCTGATCCAGGGTGTGGACCTACACACTGCTCAGCAAACCACTCTGTGGTGGGGTCCCACCTACAAAATAGAGGAAGATTGGCATGGATGTTAGCTCAGGGTCAATCTTTCTCACTAAAAAAATAAATAAATAATAAAGATAGCATCATATTTAAAAAAAATTGTCTGGCCATTGGGAGGTTACTTAATTTCTCCAGATCTGAACTTACTAACTGCTTAAGCAGAGAGCATCAAGTCTCCCTTACGAGGTGGTTTTAAGAGCAGATGGGACAGCGAGCATAAATGTGCTTTGTCAATCTCAAAGTGCTGAATGCAGGAAGACGGTATTAGTAATAGTAATGTAAATTGTCTTCTAACTCACTGTGGACAATGCTGACCATCTCTGGGTTTCTCTCACTTCAGGCTTCCACCTGACACACTCATTCCTAAATCCACATGTGCCCTAGTATAAGATGTGGCTGGCCTGAAATTAGAGAGAAGGTTCTGGGAGCAGACAGCTGGTGAACACCAAGGTTAAGACTGAGTTAACCATCTGGCTGGGAGCACATAGAGATGACGTCGGATATGGCAGAATGCCAGCACTAGGAACGCAGAGCAGATGGCCAATGGCAGCCTGGTACCCAGAGACACATGGAATGGATAATGTAAACTTTGTAGGGAAAGGGATCTAAGATCCAGCAAGATGTCTTGCCTCTGAAGCAGAGCGGGACCTTCCTGGTGGGACAAAGCCCAGAGATGGGGCATTGGGATGCGGTGGAGGTGGGGATAGGAATGTGTGCTTCCTGGTGCTCAGAGGCGTCTTCAAACCTCCCTGATTTGGGGGGCATCAGCTGGCCCAGGAGATGAGCTTTTCTGAGGCTGGAGTGGTTGGAGTCCTGCAGATACTGAGAAGCCATGGAGCCTTCAGAGAAGAGAAGCCTGGTAGCAGATGCAGCAGGCAGGGAGGTGAGTGGAGAGAGCCCCAACTCCGACACGAGAATCTCAGGGAGCGCTGTGCCTCACTGCATTGACCTTCTGCAAGTTACGCCTTGCCTTTCAGTTCTCTCTTCTGTGTACAAATTATAGAAGAGCCCACACTTACTGAATGCCCACTGGGTGCCCAGCTCTGGGCTAAGTACTTCACAAGGTCGATGCTTCCGCTCCTCAAAGCAGCCCTAGGGGCAGATGCCCTTATTATCCATCATTATCTCCATTTCCCAGAGACCCCAAAAGGAAATCTGCCCAAATGGCAAAGCTGAGATTCAAACCTAGGTCTTCTGATTCTGGAGCCCCATATTTAGCCACTACACTTTGCAGCCTTTAAAATAGATCCTGAAAGAGATGGTTTCTGAGGTTCTTCACAAAATCACAGAAAATCAGTGATGGGCCAGACCTGGAAGCTAATATGGCACGATTTACTCATTTTAACAATGAGGAGACCCAGAGAGACAATCCAGTGCCCGGCAGCGAGCAGGCTTCCAGCTCTAAAATACAGTCACCACATAATTCAGAACCATCGGAAAGAGGAAAATATATCAGCCAGCTGTTCCACTGACATCGCAGCCTCGCCTGTACACACAATTGCTGCATCGGACATGGCTGTGTTTGATGTTATCGAAACCTCCCTCCGTCTTTGTCTCAAGACCTTTGGATCTCCTGGCTGCAAAATCTAAGCAGTGATTCTTGACTTTCGTGGTTCACAGACGCCTTCCAGAATCTAGTGGAAGGTACGGATCATTTTGCGAGAAAAAAAATAGACTTGCATTTCAATGCAGGGGGAGGGGAATTATGAATCTAAAGCTCTTCCGTGAATCTCCAAGGGTCTTGAGCCACAAAGCATAAAATTCCTGCTGTAGGAAATGAGGGAACCAGAGTGAAATACGTACTTGCAAGTCTGTCTCCTGAGAGAGACTTCAGAATCGTTTCTATTCTTTCTGTTCTACCCTATTCCTTCCCTTTGGTCCAAGGTAGAGAGGCCTCGCTCCCCGTGCCATCATATCTACACCCATCCCACTGGAGCGGAAGTTCCATGAGGACAGGGACGACCATGGTCTTCTGTGCCAGTGTGTCTCCACAGTGTGCCCAGCACAGGGCCCACCGTGCATCCAGGGCTCAGTAGCCATTTGTGCAGTGATTATCTATTTATTGTGCTGGAGAGAGAGTAGAAACATTTGCTCAAGTTGTTCTTGTCCTTGGTTTTTCCTTCCTGGGTATAGGGTCAAAGGCTGGTATGACAGATGGCTTAGGTCCCTAGGAACAGAACTCGAAACAGAGATTATTATTATTAGGAAGATTAGCCCTGAGCGAACGTCTGCTGCCCGACTCCTCTTTTTTTGCTGAGTAAGATTGGCCCTGAGCTAACATCCATTCCCATCTTCCTCTACTTTGTATCTGGGATGCCTACCACAGCATGGCTTGATAAGCAGTGTATAGGTCCGCACCCAGAATCTGAACCGGCGAACCCCAGGCCGATGAAGCAGAGTGTGTGAACTTAACTGCTGTGCCACCGGCCCTTGAAACCGAGATTCTTGTGTGAGGACATGTTGGAGGTATGCTCTCAGACAGTCTGTGAGGTGTGAGGGAAGCAGGATAGAGCCAGAGGAGGAGTCAGGCAATGCCTGATCTCAGGGATGCAACTATGTAGGAATAGCAAGGGGACCAGGTTTTTGTACCCCTGTATCAGTCAAGACATGACATCAGAGACATTTCCCAGAAAGGTGGCTCCCATGAGTGCCAGCAGAGGACAGTGCTCAGAAGAAAAGGTACAACTGTGCGCTGTTACAGCCAATATTCCCAGCAGCTAGGGGCTGAGTGCACGGCCCAGAAAGATCCTGGTGGGACGCCAACAGTGTCTACCACATACTGTGAGTGCCAGCCCGGATCAGTGGAAGGTGGCTGCCCTGGGCATTGCATGGAGAAGGGCTGAGAAGCCATGCCCCGGCTCAGCAGGAGAGCACCATGATGGATTAGCCACGCCTGCTGGAGGCTGAGGAATGGCAGCCTCAGTGGCACTTATTTGCCATCCTGAGCCTAAGGGGAAAATGGAACTGTGTTTATTATCAGAGGTTTAGAGTAGTTCAGGGACTCTGGGGCAGTGTTATGGGTCACACGATTTAGAATCCAATGCTATACCATGTCAGATAGGTTCTGTGTTTTCATTGACTAGAGGTAGAAATCAGACAAGCAGCCAGTAACTAGACAGCTTCTCCAAACTAAAGCACGGGAGTTGCTTCCATGGACAGCCCTCTAGCAGGGAAGGCAGCACACTCAGAGCCCAGACCAGCAGTATATCAGCGGAACTGAGGGGTCAGAAAATGGACACGAGCATCTGAGGACCTCGGAATACATGTAACGACAGATTGAAGGCTAAGACCCCATGTCCTCGGCCTCTGTACCCACGAGGACCAGCCACATGCCAAGCACACAGTTTGTTTCTCAATAAATATGTTTTAGGTGTTTGGGATCAAATAAGACAAGCCTTGGGGAATTAACTCTTTGAGGCAGGAGGCTGCTGCTCCAGAATTTCTACACGCAGTCTCCCAGGCAGATCTGTCAACTCTCTAAGTGAGAAAAGCAGCCTGGCTTCCTTTGTATCCCTCAGGATGTGGTGGGTGATTTCCCTTCTCGCTGTTATTACCGCAGATTTTGGTGTCGGGAAGAACTGGGGTGTCGTGTAGAGATATGGCAATTTAAGATGTCGCACTTGGCTTTCATTTCCACGGGACTGGCTGACTTGGTTGTGAATAAAGGAATCTGTTCCTCCCCACCGTGGACCACCTGAGTCGGGGGCTGCTGTGACTGCCCCCTATGTTCCCTCAGGCCAGGGGAGGCCACTGGGAGGTCTGCAAGTCTTCTAACAAAGAGGACAATGAGGACAATAGCAACGGTCATGATCACACACGTCTCTACCACTACTGTGCAGGTTTTATTCCTTCATCTTCAATGCAACTCAGTGAGGTAGGCAGGGGAGTGATTACCAACCCATGAAAAGAGCTAGGGTCTTCTGGGCTGGGTGGGGCTGGGGAAGGAGATGGGAAAGGGGCACATGTCATACTGGGCACCACAGAGTCACACTTCTGGGGAGACTAGGATTGACCTAGGTGGTTGTCGTCATGGTGGGACACGCAGCACAGTCCTCGAGAGGAGGGCGAGTGAGAGATTGTGTAATAGGCGGGTTGCCCCACAGAAGGGCGCCCTCCCTTGGTGTTAATCCATAGAGTTTTTTCTTCCTCCTGCTGAGTCATTCTCAGCCTTCAAAGTTCAGTTCAAATAGAATTACCACGTGGTTTGGCAATTCCACTCCCAGGTATAAACCCAGAAGGATTGAAACCAGGGACTCAAACAGATATTGTACATCCAGGTTCAAAGTGGTGTTATTTATCAAAGGGTGGAAACAACCCAAATGTCCACCGACAGATGAATGAATAAACAAAATGGGGTATGTACACACATGGAATATTATTCAGCCTTAAAAAGGAATGAAATAGTCATCCATGCTACAGCATGGGTAAGTCTGGAAGATATTGTGCTGCATGAAATAAAAGGACAAATATTGTGTGATTGCACTTAGATGAGGTATCTAGAGTAGGCAAATTCATAGAGACAGAAAGTAGAATAGGGGTTGCCAGGGGCTGGGAGGATGGAGAATGGGAACCAGTTGCTTAATAGGCACAGAGTTTCTATTTGGGATGATGAAAAAGTTCTGGAGAGAAATAAAGGTGATCTTTGCATAGTATTGTGGATGAATTTAATGTCTTTGAAATGTGCACTTAAAATGGTTAAAATGGTGAATTTTATGTGTGTGTATTTTACTGTAAATTAAAATGGATGGATGGATGGGTGGATAAATAAATAAGAAAAATTCAGTTCCAGGCTCATGGCCTTCCAAAAGCCTTCCTAGAGCCAGCCTAATTGAAACACCACTCTCTATGCACCTGGGCCCCAGTGTACTCTGATTATTAATACACTTGACCGTCTCCACATTCAGCTGGGAGCTCCTGGAGAATATGGACCATGTCCTCCTCTACTTTACATCTCTGGCTCCAACCAAGCGCCTCGCATATTGTGGTAACCTGATAATTCTGTTTTAAATTAATGGACCTGATTATATATGGTATGTTTGAAATGCATACCGCAGGTTTTAAATGGAACAGATATCAACTACTATCACAATAACAGTCAGTTGGATAAACTTGGCTCGCTCTTTTTTTAATGTATCTGATTGTTGTTTCCATCATAATTTTAAATAGGCAACATAGCAAGTGGATTGATTGAAAAAAACTGAACCTCGGATATGGAATAAATGGTCTACAGTTAATTAAGAGTTGTTAAAATGTGTTGATACCCTTACTGGGATACCCTTACTTTTCCCTCTCCTTGGCTTGGTTAACTCGGCCTGCTCCTTCTGGTCTTAATGTAGACATCACCAGCTCTGGGAAGCCCCCCTGACCTCTTATACCAGGTAGCATCTGCTGTTGTCCCTGCCCTGGACTGTCAGGAGCTTGCAATGCACCGGCGTCTCTCCTGTCATCACACTTGTCACACACTGTTATGTCTACTTGTGTACTCTTCTTGTCCTCTCCACTGGACAGTAAGCTCCATGAGGGCAGGGACTGCTACATTCCCAGCATCTACAAAATTCCTAGCTCACGGAGGCACTCAATAAATACATATTAAAAGAGTGGCTAATGGAATGATGAGTGAATGAATGCAGTAAGATGGGCATGAAACTATATAGACTGCACAGCCGGAAGTGCCCCCAAGTATCACTGAATCCAGCCCTTTCATGGAACCAATGAGGAAGGCGAAGTCCAGAGAGAGAAAGTAAGTTTTCCCCAGGTGCACAGAAAATTAACAGACAAAGGGAACTAGAATCTAGGTATCCTGGCTCATGGTCCCATGCCATTTCCATTATAACACGGTTCCCTGCTCCCCTCAAGGTCAATATTCCCACTGTCAAAGATGATGTATGACCTGAGACCTTTGAGATTAAGTCACAAACTCACTATGCATGGCCTTTTGAAAGTATCATCCATTTTAACGAAGGCATTCTGGAGAACAATGTATTAAACCAAAATGTCTTTTGTATAACTGGGTTTAAAACATTGGACTTGGCTGGTGGAGAATAGACTCTGGGGCATTTTTACATTCCCTTTGAGTGTCCCTCAAGTCCTAGGCCGTCTCCTTAGGAAAATCTGAATCAAATGGGATTGTCATAAAGTCGGCTGAAACCTGCTTGGCTGAAGTCATCGCTAAGGCTGGTGGCTGGTAGGGAGAAAATGATGGAGAGCGCAAAGGAAGGGTGATAAGATTTACCTGAAAGCTAGAAAAGGGGAAAAGAGTATTAATGTACCCATCTGTTTCTAATTTTATCAAGGGGAGAGAGTGGACAGACTTCAGTCCTTAGTCACAACCAGCTCCAGTGTGAAGAAACGGGGTGATGGGGTGTGCTTCATTCATGCAGTTGGTAGGCATGCCTCTTCTTCTCCAATTACTAAAGGCAATGTGCCCAGCCTCGAGGCATGAATCATGACTGGTCTGCACTGATCATGGTGGTTCTCTTCCCCTTTACCAATGCTTGGTCAAGCAGTGAGCATGTGATCCAGTTCTAGGCCAATAAAACACAAGGAGAAGTCCATTTGGTGTCTTTTGGGGAGAAGATTTTCTCCCTGGAAAAGGAGAAAGCCAGCTCTGGCTCTCATTGCCCTCCTTCCTCCTTGGAGCTCTGATGTGCAAGGACGTGATGCTCTTAGCGGTGGCAGCCATGTTGGAACCTTGAGGGAAAGTATCGCTGGCACGCAGAGGACTGAGAGTCCTTGATGACATCATTGAGCCGCTGAAACCTCCAGTCTGGTTTCTTGGTAAGTGAAATACTGAATATCCATGTAGATTAAGCTATTGTTAGGTTTATGGCTTAAGCCAGGGGTCAGCAAACTTTTTCTGTAAAGGGTCAGATTGTAAATATTTTCAGCTTTATGGGCTCTATCGCAAGTATTCACTGTCTGCCATTGTAGCACCAGAACAGGCAGAGATAATATGTAAATAACTGGGCTGCATTCCAATAAAGCTTTATTTACACCAACAGGCAACAGGCCAGATTTGGCCCACGGGCTGTTGTATGCCAGCTCCTGGTTTCAGTTGTGGGTACATTCATCTCCCAAATGTTTACTAAGAGCTTCCCATGTTCCAGCCACTGTTCTCAGTGTGGGGTTCCAGCAGGGTCAAAACCTATCAGCCCTCTGCCCTCTGAAGCTTCTGCACTGCTCAGGGAGACGTGTGACAAACAAATGAATAAAGAAATAAGATAATTGCACATTGTGATAAATGCTGTGATGGAAGTCAATGATGTGATAGAGAGTTTTGAGGTTGGACAGAGTGGTGGGGAGGGACCCAGTTTAAATGGGAGCGGAGAGAAGGCGTTTCTTGGAAGATGACACTTGAGACCTAAAGAATGAGAAGGAATTTGCTGCATGAAGAAACAGGAAGATCCTGTAACAGGCAACAGGAACTGAAAATAAAGACTCGAGGGCAGGATAAGTTTGGCATATTCAGGAGGCCTCGAGCAAGCTGGGGAGGACTGGCCAGGGAGAGAGAAGTAGGCGAGGGCCAGATCCTGCGGGGCCTGGAAGGCCTGGGAATAAACAAGCATTTTATTCCAAGAGCAACGTAGGGTTCTGCCGAGGGGAGTGGCAGAGTAATGACTGACACCTTGAAGTGATCGACCTGACTTTTACATGGCCTGTGGGGAGGCAAGAGTGGAGCGGAGAGGCCAGTTGGGAATCTGTCTCAAGAGCCCGAGAATTTTATAAGGGGTGTCTCAATTCACACAACTGTGGATACAATGGGTTCCCCCTGAATGGTAGAGACAGGCTGAGGGAGGAATACTTGGGAACTTAGAAGCACCAGAAAGAAAGTTCCAGAAAGATAGACTGGCTTCTCTATGAAGATGTTCAGGAAGCTACAACCTGATAAAGCCCTGAGACAGGGTTACCTGGCACCATGAACCAAGAGCTGTGATTTATCTCTCTACCTCTTGGCAGCTCATAGAGAGCCTTGCACACTTGCTGGCTTCCCCCGAGATTAGGAAGGGGTGACAGGAGCTCGAGGTGGCTGGCTGCTCACGGCTGCAGCCTGGAGGGGGTGAGGGGCTGGGTGAGGCACCATTCACATCTCTGCCGCTCTGCTTCCCCTGTGACCAGGCTTACACCACAGCACCATACTGCAAAAGACATTCAAAGAGGGGCTGGTCAGATTGTGTATTTACTCCTCACTTGCTCCCACCGAGGATTTGAAGCAGCGTTCAAGAAGTCTATGTAATAAAATAGAAAGATATAAGTACATCAAGGCAAGGGAAAATACAAATCAGATGAAAGATCAAGACCAGAGGGCAGAAGAGAAAACCGAAATGCAGGTTATAACATCCCACATGGTTACCCTAAAAAAAAGTTAGGAAACCCCATCTATTGGCTGATTCCTATTGCATTATTGACATTCTTGCCAGCATTACACCATTTCCCATACTGACTCCAAGCCTTGGGCCTTTCTTGCCAGCCGCGTGGTGATTGCCATACACCTGGTACAGGTGACCACGATGAAGGCCCCTATCTCTCTGCCTGCCTCTGAGTGATCTCAGAAACCGTGTTTCTCCTTCTCTGGGCCGGGAGGAAAAGTGCAGTTGGTATTCACAATTTTCCACTCAATTGCTTTGTTCTGGGCTTGGTTTAGCTTAATGATTTCCCAATCAGATTTGAATTCCTTCACATTACTAAAGTCAAAATGCTAACAAGCAAGGCAAAGAGAACCAAGACCGGAGATTCTCATCCTGGAGTGACAGGGCATGGCAGCTAAGTTCCCAGGGCCGGCGGTCCTGGGAGTGGATCATGGCCAGAGAATAAGGCAGTGGTGGCCAGCCTGGCTTCTGCTCTGCTTCAAGGCTAAATGCCCATTAGCCCAGACTGGAAAACTCAACACACAGCTCAGGCTCAGGCCACTTTGGGCAAATCACTTCTCCTCTCCTTTCTCCCCAGTCAAATGGGATTGGCTAGTTGATGAGGAAGGAGCAGACCTCTAGGCTGGGAGGGAGGCAGCTACAGCCCACGGAGGAGAGAGATGCTGTGGATGGCAGCTGGCGGCCACAAGACTCGTCCCTGGCTGAGACTGCCTCATATGCCTCCCTCTCTCTGCCCACCCTTCCTCTGACCCCCTCCCTCTCTCCTCTATTGTGCCATCAACCCGTTGTGCCTCCACCCGTCTTTGTCTTGAGGCCATCCGTGTCTCTGTCTTGGGTCCTTCTGACCAGGCATTTTCTGTTAGTGTCCCCTCTCTGGCTCAGCACCTTAGGGTCTCAGAATCCTTCTCTTGTGAACTGTCTCCACAAGCAGCCCAGGCAGGAGGGGCCGCTCCTATGTCCAAGCCCTACCTCCTGTCCCACCACAACCCACCCACCCACCCCCAACCCAAGATCTGGCCTAGATGGACCATCTGTCAGTCACAGTGTACTGTTCTCAGATCGCAGCCCCAGTCAACTGGTCCAGGTACAACATCTACCTCACCTGTGCCAGGTCACAGGGCACCACCCTCAGCTGAAGCTGGTGGGGTGACAGGGCTCCATCACGAGAGTCAGCCTGGGGTCCTGAAGTAGGGTGATCGACTCCCCCCAAATTGCTCTGAACTTTCCCAGGTTTAAAACTAAAAGTCCCAGAGCCTGGGAACCCCCTCAGTCCTGGGGGAACTGGGATGGTTGGTCAAGCCACGAGAACTGGACTTAGAAAATAAGAACCAGTTTCCATCCCACCTCTGCTTTATACTCTCTGTATAACCATTGACAACACGCATCTCCCTCTATAAACTGACGCTGGTAACCCTTCCTGCCCATCTCGCTGGGCTGCCCCAAGGGCAGATCAGACAATGGACGTGAAAGTGCTTAACAGACACTAAAGCGCTGGACAGATGTAAAGGGGGTTTTACTACCCAGTGTTCATGACCTGGAGGCCAGAGGATTAGCAATTTCAATTAATCAGATAAATGGAAAAATAAATTGGTTTCATGGAAATAGATTCCCACACTTTGCCGAGGGTTCAGGGCTGGGGCAGAGGGAAGGAAAGATTCCCGAGGGCTTATAGCTCTGGCTGGGCTCAACCCGAGCAGAGGCTTCCCCCAGCCCACCGTCTGCTCCGGGAGCCAGGAACACATCTGTGTGAGACCTGCCAGCTCACCTCCCCAGGACGTGGTCTCGTCAACATCCTTTCTCAGCCACAGAGAAATCAGACACTGTTTGTTGGTAATTGCCCATGCTGTGGTTGGATAAAACGGGCAACTGTCTGACGAGCATCATTTACCTGATTTACGTGGGGCTTCACAAGCTGCCGGAGTGCTTCCCCATGAACACCGCTGTGTTCAGTGTTCTGGGCTTCACGGTATTCTGGGCTTGTTCAGGAAGCAGCATCCTGAAGACCCGACTTAGGAGGATGTGGAATCCTGAACAGCTCTTAGAGAGTCCTCTCTCCCTCTGTGGTTTCCACTATAGAGATTGTCCCTGGACAGTGATGCCAAGCAGCAGCCTAGGCAGAGCAGACACTGCCCTGGAGCTGGAGTCCTGGCGCTTAGAGTTGAATATGGGCATCGCTATGTTGAGCCGGCTCCCTCCTTCCATACTGGAAGGAAGGTCATGGTTGCGGCATAGAATCAAACTCAGCCTGACAGATGGCCAGCCAGGTGCCCCCTCTGAAGGAACGTGTCTTCTAGGTAGGGAGACAGCTAGAGAAACAGCCACACAGTCAACAGTTTAATGCAGGGCCGTCTAAGTGCACAGTAAGAAACAGGGCCATTCATGCCAAAATGCACTTAGGCAGAGGAAGTGACAATCTCATCAATAATTTGGGAGAAAGGTCTGCTGTGGACAATTTGCAATGCAGATCACCTGTCCCTGTGTAATTAGGAATAAATGGTACTCAGTTCTGGTTTAGGGGTTTATAGAATTTGAGGTGCCATGAGTCCAATAAAGAAAAATAACCATCACAAAACTCATAGCCTCTCCTCCCCTCAGCTCAGCGAGTCAATGAGACCATCGAAAAAGAAGCTTTGCCTGGTGTAGGTCAAGCCGCTGCTGGCTGGGACCTTTCCCATTAGCCTTGTGGAAGTCACTGGTGGCCCCATACTCTAACCATCTGGGAAGTGGGGTGACAGCCCGTCAACCCCCAATCCGTCCCTCTCCTTGCGGCATTGTCTGCTGATGAATTTTGCTTTGAAAAGCCAGAAGTAGTGAGAAGTAAGAGACTTTGCCCAGATTAAAATCAATGTCCAGTGTTCTTTAGAGTGATGGAAGTTTAAAACTGGACACTGTTGTGAAGAGTTGCCTCTCTGTTTTATAGAGGAGAAAAACAAGGCTTGGAGTGTGTGTGTGAGAGGTGGGGCGGGGAGACAGATCACACACATTGTTGGAAAAATGAAGATTAAAGTCAGAGGATGCTGACTCTATCTGTGAAATGAAACCAAATATTTACTGAATATTTACAATGGGCAACCACTCTTCTAAGAGCTCACTGTGTATCCCCTATTTAATTCTTGTGACAACTGTTAATGAACCAAAATACAACCGAGTAAATTTAAAGATCTAATTGGCTTTATTCAACGATTCGTGAGTCGGCCAGCATCCCATCTAGTAAATAGAAAGGCGCTTTGAGGAGCTGTACAAATGGAAGGTGTTTATAGTGAGACTGAGTGGGACAAGAAAGATATTAGCAGAAGAAACAAGGATTGTCTCAGACAAGGTCACCTTTTTTAGGGGGAGGCCAGCAGGGGTCTTACGAGGCAGATGACCGCACCACTATTGATCAGGAATTTCCAGACTGATTGGTTTAAGGTCGTGTTCCCGGGGGTGGGGGTGGGGGGGGGGCTGGAACTGTAATTAAGTCTTGGTTTGCTGTTCTAGGGGCAAGAGACTCCACCTTAGGCCTGTTGTTTCTTTTTTTAACACAACTTTACGTAGTAGTTACTATTACTATCTTCATTTTGCAGATGGGAAACTAAGGCACAGAGAGGTTAAGTAACTTACTCAAGGTCACACAGCTGGCAGACAGCTGAGATTAGACCTCAAGCTCCAGACATCATGCATGCTCTTAAGCACTGACTTCTCAGCTATCCTGCCTCTTGGCTAAGCACATCCCAGAACCTGCTTTTCAGAAAGTTATTTATTTAATAGACCAAGTCTGGATCTTTAGCTCATTTTTAAGAAAATGTATTAATTGATTCATTCATCTATAAATATTTATTGTGCACCTACTATATACCAGGTTCTGGGGGCTCCAAAGAAATAACACCTAGTTTCTGCCCTCCAGGAGCTCACCGTCCATTAACACCCCTCCCCTAAGTGGGAGTTATCCATTTTGTAGACCGTATTAGTTTTCTGTTATAACAAATTACCACGAACTCAGTGGCTTAAAACTACACCCATTTCTTAGCTCACAGTGCTGTAGGTCAGGGGACCAAGTGGCCTTGGCTGGGCTCTTCGTCTAGAGTCTCAGAAGACTGAAACCAGGGCGTCAGCTGGCCTGGCTCTTTCCGGAGGCACTGGGGGAAAATCCGCTCCCAGGTTCACTGAGGTTGTTGGGGGGGGGGTGCTATTATTACCCATGTTTTATAGAGAAGGAAACTGAATCCCCAAGGGGCCCTGTACCTTCCCCAGGACCACACGGGTGGGGCTGATGCGATCCAGCTCGGGGCTGTCACACTCAGAAAGCAGGTGGCCTTTCCTTTCTCAGCGAGCTCAGAGGATGGTGCGCCTGGGCAGTGAGCGACCCTCCCCGCCCCTGTATCATCGCTGCTGGTACCAAGAACACTGGAATGCCCTGAGTTCTTACTAAGTGCTCACTGAGCCCTCACATTTTCTAGCTGAAGAAACTGAGGCACCGTGAGCTTAAGCCAGTCGTCCAGAATCACCCAGCTGGCTAGAAGTAGAACAGGATTTGAAGAAGCTAGGCTGCCTGGCTCCAGAGCTGTGACTCTGTGCCATCCTGCTTTTTCTTCCAGAAACTACAAAGGAATGAAAAAGAAAGATGCAAACCTTGCCCAGGAGGAAGTGAGGGTGCCTGGTCTACACTAGGCACCATACTGTGGGCTCCATATATCCAACCACATTTAATACCGATATTTACAAGCCCAGGTGTAGACAGTGGCTTACCTGGGGCCATACAACTGGAAGGTGCTAGAACCAGGATTTGAACTGGGTTCTCTCTAAAGCCTGTGTTCTTTCCATTCACCAAAGACATAAAGGGACATGAGTGCAGGGGATCAGAGAACACGATCCAGGCGTGGCCCCACGTGCACAACAGTTTGGGGCAGAATGAGAGCCTGAGAAATGATGGGTGCAGGACTGGGCCAGGTCGGTCTAGTCTAGGTGGACTTCTAGGAGGAGGTGAGAGAGACGGTGAGTGAGTGAGGAGGCCAGTTTGGAGCTCCTTGGATGATTTGGTTTTGACTAGGAACTGTGTCCTGCTTTGTATTTAAAAAAGTACTTGTGCTGAATTGCTATAAATAAATGATGGGCTCTGTTTTTAAATCGGCTTTTATTTCCACGTGTTAACAGCTAATTACTGGTGCACTCTGCAGGCAGCCCCTCTCTGAGCCCGCAGAGCTGTTAGCAGTGGCAGCCCCTGCTCTCTAGGCATGCATGTTTAAAGAGCCCCTCACCTCCCTCTTTGGAGGGGGTTCCTGCTCGCTGGTAGCCTGCCTCTCTCCCCATGAGTCTGCTGAGTCTGGAGCAGCTTGACTCCCTGATGTCAAATACAGCCTTCATGGGAGGAAAGCGAGGCAGGGGCGCATTTCGAGCCCCAGTCAGACCCTGGGGTCCCTGGGAGCCCCTGGGCTAGCATCGATCTTTGTAGAGTTCTTGCAGAGTTTTGCACTGCCCAGCTGCCAAGTGCTGCCCACGGATGAGAGAGGGGATGTGAAATTCTCTTTAGACAGAGGACAAGTCAGAGGTGGGCTTGAATACCTTTCAAAGCGCCATCGTCATGCAAACCACAAGCTTGTTAGAGAGCTCCTTTCTTCACCTGTCAATTAGGGAGGGTTGCCTGCTGACAAAACTCTTCCCAAGTGTTATTATTTATATCTAAAGGGAGTAAAATATTGTTTTTTGGCATCGTTGTCTCTGTTTCACAGTGCTTCCGGATCCAGACTAACTGGCACCCATCTGTAGAATTATAATGACATTCTATGGCATGTCTAGAACTTCGCCTGTGTGTTAAGTACCTCACATGTATTGTCTCATCTAACCCTCAGAAAAGCCCTGGGAGTTTGGGGCTATTTGAATCTCCATCTTCAGATAAGGAAAACAAGGCATGGAGAGGCCAGTGATAAATCACCCGCTGGCTAGTGGCCGAGCGGGGTCCCAACCCTGGCAGCCCTGCCTCCCGATTCTGCTCTCACCCACACTGCTGTATTAGTAGAATGAGCTGCGACATTGAGATCTTGTTCCCAGCCTCTTCATCATCGTGTGAAGAAACCAACATATTTGAAGGACAAGAAATGGTCATATAGCCAGGTAGTGACAGAGCCAGGACTAAAACCCAGAGCTTCCTGTTCCTGGTGCCGTATTCTTTATACCCTGCTCATGCAGCCAGACCTGAATCCATGCCCTGTTTCCAGTACCTGTTGGCTGAGTGCCCTTGGACAAATTACTAGACTCAGTTTCCTTATCTGTGAAATAGGGACATTAACACATACTTTGTAGATTTGAAGCAAAGATGAGAAGAGAAAGCACGCAAGCTGGCACTTTGTACATAATAAATTAGACTGTTCTTTCTTCGTCCCTCTAAAGCCAAGCTTCTGAGGTGGGGAAGAACCAGATCTTATTGACTATCCCAGATCATCTTTGTGAAGATATGTGCAGTTTGTATAACTGACAATGAATTAACACCCATGAAAAATGAGCTGTTCCTATATATCAGTGGCTCTCAATGAGGGTGATTTGGCAATGCCTGGAGACACACTTGTCACAACTGGGATGGGAGGGGGAAATTTGCTACTGGCCTCTAGCGAGAAGAGGCCAGGGATGCTGCTAAAGATCCTACAATCCAGAACAGCCCCCTACAAGGCTCATCCAGTCCAAAATGTCAACAGTGCTGCTGTTGAGAAACCCTGCTATAAATCAAAATGAAGAAAAGATCAACAATTCAATGGAAAGTGGACAGAGGGTATGGAGAGGTAAGATAAAGATGTAGAAACGGAAATAGTCAATAAGCATGAAAATGCGTCCCACCTCACTTGCCATCAGGGGAACGCAAATTAATGAAAGAATAGGCAGCATTTTCCACCACCAAATGAACAGGAATCAGAAAGTGTGAGAGCACCAAGTGCTGGTTGGGTTGTAGAGCCGTAGGAACTCACGCTAATGCAGGTACAACCACTTTGGGGAGCAATTTGGCAAAACCTAGTTCAAGCAAAGATACACACAGCCCAACAGAGCCATTCTACCCTGGAGAACACCTCCTCCAGGTGCAGAGAGAAACATGAGCAAGAAAGTTAATGACAGCACTCTGGTAGTAAAGATTGGAAACAACCTAACAGTACGCCGAAGGGGAGTAGATGATTACATGAATGACAGCATGTATCGACTGTTTACACAGCAAAAACTGAGGAAAGAAAAAGTTACAATGGATCCTGAAGATAGTCTTTATTGTTTATATAAAGATTTAAAACTGGCAAACCAAACTGTTGACAAAGCTGATGTTTACTTGTACTAGATGCATAAAGCCCAGAGTGGGAATATCCGTTTCAGGATGGCGGTTATTGCTGGGGAAAGGGGGATGGGCAGGGACTAACATCTAGGAGGGTCACAGAGGGTTTCTGCTATATTTATAATGTTTCATTTCCTAAGCTGGGTGGAAAGTATTCTCTTATTCTATTTTTTGTATATTTGTAATATAAATAAAATGAAATGCTGCAGAAAATAGCAGGGTCTTCTAAATTGTCTAGTGGCCCCATTTAACCCAGGCCAGAGTGCGATATCTGAGAGAGGGGCAGAGGGTAGAATCTGTGGTCCATCTTACACTGAATCTCCTATGTGACCATGGCTTATCCATGCGAACATGGGCCGTGAAGCCCATATGTCACCTTCGCGATGAGTCATATGGCCCCTCTGAAGACTAGTATCTGTGTGCTTTTGGAAGTCCCTAGTTTCAGACTCTGAGAGCAAATTGAGTTCTGGAAGAACTAAGATTCAGGATTCCAGGTTGTTCTATAGGTCACCTTCAAAATATAATAGGCAGATGCTCATGACAGTCCCTGGGGACAGTGGCGACAGGTGGAGTGGGCCCATCTGTCATGGGCAAAGGCAGTGCAGATGGCTGAAGGCAGGAGGAGGGCAGGGAATGGCACTGTTCCCCGGGAGGGGCTTCGAGCTAGGCCAGTTCATGGAAAGCACGGAGCAGGTGTAACGGACAGTGCTAGTCACTCCCACGGGGGTCTCCATGAGGGTGGCCTCCTGTTCCACTTGGGAGCGCTCCTTGGGACTCTTTCCTCACACTGACTCAGCCCTGATCCAGGTGAGCAGCTGGGCCTGGTGTAATGAGATCTGATCTGTAGATAAACCTGACTCTGGGTCCCACCCTCACTTGGATCTGGAGTCAGGAGCTCCCGGCCCTCAGTTTTAGAACTCCCCTCTTCGTGGTCAGGGTTTGGGATGTGGTGAGGACAGTAGGCACTCTGGGTCCCCCAGCTCTTGCTGTGCTTGGCGGAGCCTGTGAGTGAGGGGGATGTAGCCAAGATTCTGAAGACAACTCGAGCTCTCCTTGACGCGGCCTGACATGGAAACACACATGGCCAAGGTGGTGGTTGTGAATATCACTGCTAAATTTCTGGGGCCCTGGCAGCAGGACCCACAAAGACTTCTACCCTCAGGTGGATGTCTCCTTGTTCAGAAAGCCAGGAGTCTGTCAGGTTGATTATGCAGGGTTTCTCTAAGACTTTCTGGGCACTGAACCCACAGGAGTGAGTGATTCCATACAAGCTCCTGGGTGGGGAAGCCACATTCAATAGGGGTAGCAAGTGGCCTCCAGCCAAAGCCCTGCTAATACATGTGGTTAGTAAGCTCATCCATCTCTTGGCTGGTGTAAACTGAACACATTGCTTAATGTGGTCAATTGTCTAGAGTCCTCTCTGAGCACTGGATTTCCTAGCTTGAGGCAAGGAAAAGAGCACAGTCTCCATCATCTGCCAGAGAAAAGACCAGAAATCTCTCCCATAAAATGCCTCCTACAACCTGGAACTTGGCCTCAATGAACAGCCCCATCTGAACAAATGCCTGGGAAGTCTTGTGGGATTGCTGGTAAACTCCTTAGTGCCAGATCAGAGCAGTGGTGGAGTTTCTACTTTTTATTTCTCATGTCTACCCAGCACACATCTCAATGGCTGCGATAAGTTTGTTTGAAGGTATTTGAACCAAATAGACAACATCCTCTTGTCTTTCCAGATGTTAAAACTTTGTCTTGCCAAAAAAAATTGTTTACTTCCAAGGACTAGAACCCTCTCAGGACACATAGAAGACTCTTAAAAGCATTTATGAAATGGGCATAAAGAGAATCTCTGCAGCCTTATTAACATTTCATACCATGTATGATAAATTAATGCACTATCCTCAAATAACAGATGTTTACGCGCATCTTCTACTGACAGGAGCTGGGAGAGGGGCTGTGAATGGGTTTGAAGCCTGATCACAGTCTTCAGGGAACTTTCATTCATTTAAAAAATGTTTCCTGAGCGCCCACTGTGTGCTCAGTATGCCTCTAGATGCTGGTCATTTGTCAGTGTCACATGAGGGTCTCCTTTCAGTAGAAAAGACAAATAATGCACAAGTAAATAAAACAACAACAGAAGGTAGAGTTTAGATGGTGATAACAGCTGTGGAAAATATGCAATAGGATAGTATACGGGGAGTGACGGGGGCCCAGACACAGCCCCTGCCCTCCTAGATCGTGGACTCTGGTTGCGAATATCCTAACAGGAAGATGCTCTTGATGGCCCAGCTAGAGGCATGGGCCCTGAGGTAGTAGCCCATGGTATTATACACCATCTCCCAAAGTGGGGAACTGGGGCTTGATCTGGAACAGGATACTGCCCGGGGGAGATGAACGTGGTAGGTGGAACGGGGTAGATGGGGCTGATGGATTGAAAAACCAGACCTCAACATTTTAGAGCTTCTCCCATCAAGAAGTGAAGTCTCTTTCCCCACTCGTTGAATCTGGGCTGGCCTTGTGACTTGCTTTGACCTAAAGGATGTGGTGGAAGAGATACTGGGTGAATCCCAGAACCAAGGCCTGGAGAGGTCATGCAGCTTCTGTTTTCACGCTCCTGGAACCTTGAGACTGCCACTTCTGAAGAAACCTGTCTGGCCTCCTCAAAGATGAGAGGCCACACTGGGGAGAAAGAGGCCACATGGAGGATGAGAAGCCATTCCAGTCACCCCAGCTGAGGCCCCAGACACATGGGTGGAGCCGTCCCTGATGCCCCAACACTGATCATAGTCACCTGAATGAAGCGAGGCAAGACTAGCAGAAGAACCACCCAACCAATCCACAGAATCATGAGAAACAATAAGTTTTGAAGTAGTTGTGCAGCAATAGGTAACTAACAAAGATGTTAACAAAGATGCACACACAGCAGCAGTATGGTTCTCTCGGACCAGTCAGTTCACAGAGCATGCTCATCAGATTTGGAGTAAAAGAGACGGATTCCATCCCAATGCTGGGGCCCAGAAGAGTGACTCAAGTGTCAAGGCCAAGCAGGCTTCTAGGGGAGCCCCAGCCTGAACTGTCCCTGTTTGCACTCGTGGTCCGAGATGAAGTCTTCAGGTCAGAGCCTCGCAGGTGTCCAGGACTCAGTCCTGGAACAGTGGGCACAAGACTTGAGGTAGCAAGACTCATTCCTGACTCCTCTCTCTGAGTCTCAGTGGGCTCAGAGCTAGTTGGGACACAGACAAAGGAATTAGTCTTTAGTAGCACTGAGCGAGGGCAGCCCTCTTGGGAGAAAGACCTCATTTATAAAAAGATAATACAAGGACACAAGAGCCAAGTACCCAAAGGGTGGGTCAGATGCTAAGAGCTTTAGGAATTCAGAGAAGGGATGGATTACCCAGGAAACAAACAGTTAGTGCTAGAGTAAAGTGGACACTGTCATGAGGGGTGAAAATGTGAGTAAATAAATTTGAGTTGGACTGCAACAAACAGGAAGTGGATATGAGTGATGGAGAGGGCACTGAGGAAGGGAGAAGATGGTGGGAGGAAAGGAGAGGAGGCAAGATCCAACTTGTCAGGGGAAGATGAGCAGAGCCACTTGGCTAAGGGAGGGTTCATGCAGATATGATCAGGAAATAAAGGCTAATGGTGAATGCTAAGATAAGCAACTTTGTTCCCAGGTTGTGGCACACGAGAGCCACTCAGATCTTTTGAGCAAAGAAGTGGCATGTGCTTTAAAAGTGAAGATTTAAATGGATGGATGGATGAGTGGATGGATATGCATCAATAAGGACAAGCAGATGTGTGCTTTAAATATAAAGATATTAATGAGTAGATGAAAAAGTAAGTGGATGGATGCACGGATGTATGGGTGGGTGAATATATAACAATGAAGACACACAGATATGCACTTTAAAGATAAATATCTGAATGAGTATATGAATGAATGAATGAATGAATGCACGCATGGATAGATGCATGGGTAGCTGGATGAATGGATGAGTATATGGCAGAAGGAAGAGCCTGAGGAGGTCAATTAAGTCTTCTGGTGAGCAACTTTGACACTTACATCCATCATTGTGGCTGCCCTCCCCTGCTCCACTCCCTGGGGCCCATCCCATCAGCCCAGTACCGCAGGCTCACCTGAGTGCAGGTGAAATGGTTCAGGAGAGTGTGTCATGAGGGTGACAGGAGCTCATCCATCACAGCCAGGCTTAAGCTCCTCTGGAAGCAGATCACAACAGCATGGGATGACGGCTGCAAGACTGGGGACCCAGATATGTCACACTTCTACATGCCTCACAGGCCCCACTTCCAGATTTTCGGCAAAGGAGACTCCCAACCACCTTGCCGTATTGTCACAGCACTGAGCACATTCCCAGGCACATAGTAAATGCTCAGTGAAAGTTCGATGAGTTGAAATGAGATTTTCTGAAGTTCCCTGGATGGGACAAATGAACAGGCTGTGTATAACTGACACAATCTCCACCATCCCATCCTCACGGAAGCCTCTGTTAGAGACCAAGGCAGAGTGAGTTGTACAGTCCTTAACCTGACTTTCAAGGAAAGGCATAAGTCAGACCTCCTCAGCTTTCAGGGAAATAAATTCTGTGAAATGAGCCTGCCATCTGCCTTTTATGATATAAATGAAACTTCTGTTGGCTCTTTTATGCCAATAGGCTGAGGTCCATATTCCTTACCAAAATATGCAATCCCCACAATATGACCTCAAACTTTTAAAATACCCATATGGTCATTCTTTTATTGATTGCTAACTATGCATGAGAGAACATTTCAGGCCTTGGGACCCTGAGATGAATGAGATACATCCCCTCCCCTCAAGGAGAATATTATCTATTTGGGAGACCAATACTTACACATGTAACATGCACTTTATGTATAGCTCTAGCTATGAATTACAGCACAATAACTGAAAAGGTAGGCAGAGCCACATGGCCCAGGAAACACAGAGGAGGAAGGGAGGAGTGATGAACTCTGCCTGAGGGTCAGGGAAGGTGTCATTTCATATTTAAGATGATTCTGGAAGGTTAAGTGGAAGTCTCCCAGGCCAACAAAGAGGTCAAGGACACTTTAGGCAGAGGGAACAGTCTTAGTTAAGACCCTTGGTTACAAGTTATGGAAGTTGAAATAGGGAATTTAATGTCTGGAGACCTGCCCTGTCACTTCAGAGGCTGGTTGCACAAGTCCAGCGAGAAGATACATAAAAATGCTTTGTAAGCTACAAAGTAATAGGCAGCAAGGGCTTATTGTAGAAAGTGCTCAGTATCTGAGTGGTGATTAATTGGCCAATTTGGCACAACCCAGTGGGAGCAGACCATGACACCTTCCGAACCAAGGAAGGCTAATAAAGAACCTACCGAAGTGCGTCTTTACCTTGACGGCTCCCCTGGTAGCCATCTGGGTTTTGTTTGACTGTGAAAGGACTGATGGAGGGGATGCGTAAGGGGGAGGTCAGACAGACTTGGAACTAAAGGGCAATGGTTACTGCCATTTGAAGAGTCATCAAAAATGGAAATGAAATGGCTTGGTGGTGATCAAGTGAGCTAATAAAAGGAGGCATATGTGGGTACCATTCAGTTTTTCAGGAATAAGGACATTGTGAAAATCAAAGCATTCATCAACAATGGATTAAGTATCTAATATTTGTGAGGAACTATGCTAAGTTGAATGGAGGAGACAGAGGTGAAAAAATGCATGGACTCTCCCCTCAGCGAGTCTGAGATTTGTGACAGAGTCTTGCAATATGGTTGGTAAGTGGTGGGTCCAAACTGAACTCTTGGTTTCCACCCCCAAACTCATTCCTCCACTTGTTCCCATCTCGTAAATGGTGCCTCCATTCATCAAATTCCTCAGGCCCCAATCTGAAATTCAGTTCCACTCTTCCCCTCACCTCCCCTCCCATTTCCAGTCCATCAATAATTCTTGTTGTCTCTTCCTTCAAAGGAGATCCCAGTCGCGTCACACTCCTCACCCTCTACCACCCCCCAACAGCCACTGCCATCATCTCTGCCTAGAACGCTGCTTCCATGCTCATCTTCCCACAGCTGAGCAGCCAGATCAACCTTTTCAAAATGCAGATCAGATCACGGCACCCGCTCCTCTCAGATCCCTCCTAGAGCTTCCCTTCAAGCTAAGACCAAAATCCAGATTCTTTGCAGTGGCCCACTAGGACTGCCAAGCTCTGCCTCATTTCACCCCTGCCCATTTTTAACCACTGCTCTGGCCCTCATTCCCTCCCCTCCGGCCATACGTACTTTCTCCCTCACCAGACTTCATCCCCCCCGTGGGATTTTGCCTTTGCTGTTCCCTCTGCCAGAACCACTCTTCCGCAGACCTACACAAGGTCACTTCCCCACCACATCTGACTCTGTTCAGAGACGCCTTCCATGTCCTCGCTGGAATAGCCACCCCTCCAGCCCTATCACTGTCTCCTTTTCCAACTTTTTTCAAGGTAATAACATAGTGCACATCATAGGCATGAAATAAATAATATTTGAATGAATACATGCAAGAGAAACACCAGGAGACTGAACGTAACTGCTTGAAAGAATCATGGAGCTGCTGGGATTGGGTTCTGGAAGATGAATATGGGCTCACCAGGTGGACCAAGAACAAGGAAATTCCAAGCAGAGGGAATAGCATGAACCAAGGGAGAAAGATGTGGAAGCACGTGGCACGTCTGTGGGAGTGGAGGCAACTCAGGAGGCTCATGGGTGCCCATGAGAGAGTAGTGGGGCATGAGGCAGATCACAGAGGGCCCTGTGCATAGTGCCAGGGAGGGGACCTCTAACTGCAAATAAGGAGAGATTCCTGCAAGGAATTGTAAAGGGGATCCTGGAGATACAGGTTGCGAGCCTAGAGCTGAAAAAGCTTTGGGGTTCAAAGTGGCTCACAAGAGTTTGCAAACCTTCCTGTTCCTGCGCTGCTGTAAGGTAACAGGGAACGTAACATGACCCAGCTGCTCAGGCCCCCTCCTCTGTCTGTGCCCCTGCTGGCTGATGACTTTGTTCTGTGTCTTTAGTTCACATTCCTCAGACACAAAGAAATTCAATTAACTTGTGTTTTCTCTGTTAAGAGAGGTCGCTCTTTAAAGACCGGCTGGCAGCTGGAACGCTTTGCTCTTGAGTCAGATGTTCCTGCCTGATTCAATCAGCTGTGGCCCGATTGGAAAGAAGGTCACATGGCATCATCACGGCTGCTTGGCCCTCCCTGTCCCCAGTAGGGACCGTGGACTGGGTGGTTCCTTTAGGAGAAATACCTTCCCCCACTTCTGAGACTGTCCAGTATGAGATCTGTGTGACCAAAACGCCAGTGATCCTGCAATGAAATGCAAAATCGTAATTGCCCTAATTCCTCCAAATGTTTGTCCTGAGCTGTGCAGAGTCCCCAGGAACTCCGTACCGCAAGTCCTTTTTTTGTGCAACCTGTAAGGCTCCTGGCAGAGTGGCAGAGAGAGGCATAAGGGAGGTGAGCACTGAGGGAGGAGGCCTCAGTCTACCCCCAGATACGAGGGGAGAGGCAGGAGGACCCCAGTCAGCAAGGGCACACCTGCTACAAGAGAGCAAAACCTCGCTGGCGCTGGCATAAACAGCAAGGACACTGGAGTTCACATAAGAGCGAGTCCAGAGTTATGCTAGGCCCAGGGTTGTGACAGTCAGCACTCACCACTCCACCAAGGGCCCAAGCTCTAGTCCTCTGCCTGCACAGAGATCAGCAACCCTCAGCACTGGTTTCATCTTCAGGCTGGTAGCAAGATGTTTGCAGCCGTCCTGGGCATCACACATGACAGGATGATGTCCAGAAGAAAAGGAACCTCTCCTCTTGTGACTCTCTTAGAAGACAAGAGAGATTTTTCCAGAAGCTTCCTGAAAGACTCTGCCTCCTCTCTCACTGGCCAGAATTGGGTCACGTGACCCTTCCCATTGTCAAGGAGAACGGGGTTTCCCTTAGATCAATCTAGGGATGGGGGGTCATCTTCCTCTGAAACGAGTGTCTCTGTCGGGGTGCCATGGATGTCTGCACCAGTTCTGGGTTCTTTTGGGAAGGAGGCTGGGGACTTGCATGAACACTGGGAAGCAGATGGAGTGCACTCCACCTCCAAGGACTGTTCCAGAGAGCCACAGAGTCAAAGGCGCAAAGAAAGATGCGGCACAGGAAATACAGAGATGGCATCCTGGACAAAGTACATAGATGTGAAGGCAGAAGCTTGGCTTTCAAATCCCGGCTCTGCCACCTGCTTTTATGTCCTCACTGAATCTCAGTTTGCTCACCTGCAAAATGGGCTTTCAGATATCTGCTCTGACTCCTATAATCATCTCCAAACCCAAATAAGGCAATGGAGGTAGAAGGGGTTCCCAGCCTGAGGAATGTGATGGCTCATATGGTGGAGAAGCCGTTTATTATTAACGAGAGAGAGAGAGAGAGCGCCTACTGAGTCAGAGTGAAGGGCAGGCCAGGGACAAAGGCTGGAGGCGGCTTGCTGGCACCTTGAGGTGTAAATGGCAGGCAGTGCCATGTCACACTGCTTCTAAGGGGCATAAATGCCCTCCTCAACCCTAGGGTATTCCTGTTTGCAGAAAGACACCAAATAAAGATAATTAATTCAGGAGACCCAAGCAGAATTTTGTATTTTTTTGTGACTTTCCACCGACCCAGGGACTGTGCTGGTGCCACTGGCAAAGAGCTTTCCCTCTAGAATTGAGGGCTTGATCCCCTTAAATCAGCATCTAGAAGCATCTTGGAGATGGTGGGGAGGGCAGCTTCAACCCAGTCCATTGCAAACCAACCAGTGGATTAATGAGGCAGGGCAGCCTTCCTAATCGAGATTCTAGTTTCTCAATTTTGAGGCTGTCTTCAAAAATCAGTTAACTGGATTGCTGGCTTGGCAATAGGGATGCAGGCTTTAAATTGAGAGAAAAAGGCCGAAAGAGACGGGGCAGCGTGTCTCCATGTCTCAGAACAGCGTGCCTTTATCCGGTTCATCTCAGTTTAGTATGACTGTGCCATACTGCCCCACTCGCATCAGCCCAGCCTTGTCTCAGCAGGGAGCTGGAGCAGCATGGCCCCCAAAGTAAGGCATGACGTTCTGCAGGGAGCTTGGGGCTCCAGTGTCAGGCCTGTATCCTGATGAGGATCTTAGTAGTAAAATCTCTTAAGGAGGAATACAATTCCAGAGTTCAGGCTACCCGTCTGCAGCAGGATTTGGCTCTCCAAAAGGCGACTGTGGAAGAAAGCCCTGGATTCCTGCTGGCCCAGGTGTTCAAGAGCTAAGGCAGATGACCAGGATCAGGGAGCCCGGGTCCAGGGCCCTACCCGTCTTTAACATGTATAGCCTTGGTCAATGTCCTTTGTGGTCACAGTTTCCTCTTGTTAACAGTGATGGAGTTCCCCTAGATGGTCTCTGAGATCCTTTCCAGCTCTGCCCCTCACTGGTGCTTTGAGAGCAGTGGCTACAGGACAGGATTAGTCGAAGGGCTTTTCTCGCTCAGCCTGTGACACTCCAGAGGGTCTGGCTGGAATCACTGGGGAGCAGACCTGGCGTCAGGCAGCCCACAAAGGTAAGGAGCAGGGAAAGGCTGCAATGTGCCTTCAGCACTTGGTGAAAAGTGTCCAGAAGGTGGGCTGGGGGTGAGATTCAGGCTGGGAGGAGAGCCGTGTGATGCACATGTGGCATCTGCAGATGCCTCAAGTGCAGGAATCAGAGGGAGCCAGGATCCGGAATGGGGAATTCCACTTCTAATTCTAGTTCTGCTGCTCAGTTGTCCCGGCAGCGGTCAGTTCTTTCCATCTACCATAAGACGAGAACAAGACTGTCTATAGCACAGGGCTGTTGGGTGGATCAGATGAGACAGGGATGTAAAATGCCTGATACAGGGCAAACACTGAGCAAGTGTCATCTTCCTTCCCTCCCTGTGCGACCTGAAGCACCACAGTCTCCCAGCTTCTCAGAGGCCTGAGTTCTGGGAAGCAGGGAAGCCTCATCATTTTAAACAGCATAAATCCGGAAAGTTTAAGCTTTGGAGGGAAGTTTCCTGGGTGCGAGGGGCAGACGGCTGCAAGATCATGGTTCCATTTGGCTCCAGCTGCCATTCCCTTGAACGCTCTCCCTGTCACAGCTCTTCCTAGAGCCCACTGGCCCAAGCTGGGTCTCAGACAAACCCTGTGGCTCCCCTGTGAAGCAGCTGGGAGGCACCAGAGTTGAGTAAATCCTAAGATGGGACAGAAAATAAACACAGAGGGTGACACTCAGACTCAGTTTCTCCTCTGCTTTCAGTGGGGGAATCCACACGCCATTGGAGGCCAGCCCGTTGCCTGATACCCCACCTCCCAGCTCCTGGATTGACTCCAAATAGATGGCACCACCCCACCCAGGAGCTGCCTCACGATATTTCAACCCCCTGGAGGTCAAGCTTAGAGAGCCCCATTCCTGTAGGCAGCTCCCAAGACTCACAGATGCCAGCTCTGGTCTGAGGAGCTCCTCTTCCCCAGGTGTTTCGTGCCAGGAATCATGACCCCTTTCAGGCAAGACCCACTCTGAAACACAAAGATGTGGCTGGCCCTTTCCTGGTGGTGGCCCTTCAGGACAGTAGCATTTCAGTTTCTATGCGAATGCAGCACTGACATCAGCAATCCTGAATGGTGGTCTTTCTGTCTGCTGTCTTCCAGGTTGGGTAAGACAGGGCTGATGATTGGGGATGGGGAGAGCAGCTTGAGGGAAGATGAGAACTCTCTGTCCAGTCATTTACTAAGCATTCCTAAGCACCTACTATATACAAGGGCTGGGCGCTGGAAAGTGACAGACAAATACGATGCAATCAAGAAGCTCCCAGTCTATTGGGGAAGATGGCACAGGCACAAAAAGGGCTGTCTAGAAAAAAACTGTGCTACAGGAGCCGGTGAAACCGGGGAGTGCAGAGGAAGATGAGAAGGGCGTTTGGCCCAGGCAAGTTGTGGAGGCTTGCACAGAAGAGGTGGCCTTCGAGCTGAGTCTTGGAGAGTGATTCTGACTCTCCTGAGAATAACAACTGCCCGTCTTTGATTTCCTGGAAAAAGATCCTTTAATCACCCTGGGTTGAAACAGCTGCCCTGAGATAAAACCTGGAGTCTGGCAAACGAGGAGCAAACTTCCAGGAGTCCCAGGAACATGAACATCCAAATCCACATTCAGGATGTTAAGATCTCGCGAGGGGTGTTCGTGCACACCGCCATGGTACAGCAATGTCAATACCTGAACCCAGACCCACGTCTATTTTTAAAACCATCTGCACTTCTGGGCAAAGTCCCAGAGGGAAATCGGTCGTCGATTGCTAGGAAACCAGCCATCCCTGCTGGGCTTTCTGCTCTCTGCCGTGTTTGCACACTTTTTTTCCAGGCTCCTGCCTGCTCTCAACACACACACACGCAGACTCACCAGCACATGTTCTAGCTCACGGCCCCATGTCTTCCTGAATAAAAACATCAGGGCGTCCAAGACAGTGGAGGATATTCTGCAAATTGTGGCGCTCCAGATGGTGCAGACAGTGGAAGAGTCGTCCATGAGTTTCTACATTTTGTTTCTGTTCAGTCTTCTGTTTTCATGGCGGATCATTAAAGTAAACTGTTGGCCTTGTTGGAGACCCTTAGCAAATGCAAAGTGGGCTTGCCCTGCTACGGGTGGAGTGAATTTTGTAAAGTTGCATTGCACAGTAAGAAACTAAGCTTAGCAAGCACCTTCAAGGGCTGTTGGTTCTGTGTTAGACCAAAGCCTCTCTTTAGGTGGTCTTTGAAACTCAAGTGTGACAAGCCAAGCACACATACGCGCGCATGCGTGGATGTGCACTTGTTCCTCCAGGACCCCCTGGTGCAGCCAGAATTTAGTCTTTGTCCATGACATATATGCATACATGCATACATACATGAATTCTAGTGTTGTTGCTCAAAGGTAGGGAAATGGAAAGGATTCTTATCAGTAAATGAGTGTGCCTAACCTTCTCGTTTCTGAAGTGACGCCCATACAATCATTATGAAACTCCCTCTTGTCCGTAGCACTGCATTTAATGCCTTGTGACTCAGGAAGCAGAAAGGCCTGACCCGTGGAAATATAGACTGCCCACCAATGTGCCATCTACCACGTACGAAAGAGGCATTCCAAGGGGACAATCTGGAGTTTGGGAAGGACCACGGGCTTTAGAATTAGGCAAGTCTGGGTCCAAATCACAATTCTGCTGTGTGGTATTTCTGTGACTTCAGACAGATGTTTTCACTTCTCTAAGCCTCAGTTTCTTCACTTTTAGAACAGAAATAAGGGGACCTACCTTATAGGATTATTATGAAGACAACACGAGCTAACTCACTCACGGAAAGCCCTAATGTGCCCCCACCCAGGGATGCTCAGTGAATGTGAATTTCTGTCCTCTTCTTCCGCCTCCTCAGGGAGCTCTCCAGAAGCCTCTCTCCCTTCTCTGTCACATCCACTGCTTCTTTCACCTTGGGACTTCTCCTCCCCTCTGAATCCTTCCTCCCAGAGTCCCAAGCCACAGACTCACACCTCTCTTCTCTGAACTTCTCTGGACTCTACTTTCCAAGGTGTCTTCAGGACATTTCTGCCCAAACCCTGTTGTTCCCTTCCCTAAATATCACAAATGTTAATTTTCTGCGTCTAAAATTTGCTGTCAGATGTATTTAATCAACTCATGACTCCTCCGGGGCCTTACTTGCTTCTAAAGTCGCAGTTCCCTTAGTCACTTCCTCTGCTGTCTGGGAGAGAACTTGGTCTCCAAGGTGATCTCCCTTCCTCTGATGTTGGGCGGACATCAACTTTACACAAATGCTATGCTTCCTATCGATCTGTTTTCTTTTCTTTTAAGATTTCTGTGAAAAACTGGTTGGGGGTTTTATTTTTAGCAAATTGATGATTCCTTCTGCCTGCACACGGGTCCATCTGTCCGTCTGTCTGTCTGTCTGTGAGCCTCGCCAGGTCCGAGGAAGTCTTTCTTTGCCTTGTCTAGACAGCCCCATCCATCTTAAGAGCTTCATGCTGAGGAAATGGCTTAGGTCTTTGGTAATGGAAAAATGGCAATTTAGTCTATGATCTTCAATTGTCGTATTTTCTACACATGAAGCCCCTGAGTCATTTGTAGTCAGCGTCGTGAGTTGGAATCTCACCGAATAATTCATGATTCCCCAAGCTATCTTATGCTTCTCTGCCTTTGCTGATGTTGCTCTCTCTGCCAAAACTGTCAGTCCTCATTCATTTATTCATTCCTTCATTTGCTCAAAAATATTTATTACATATCATCCTAGGGAAGGCGCCATGCTATGTATCGGGAGTCACTGATGGGCAAAAACAGATCCCGTCCCTTAGATGTTATCTTGAGAACAATAGAGAATCATCAAACCATTTTAGGGAGGGCTCTGGATATGATTAGATGATTAGAGGGGAAGGAGCATTTTGGCTGCAGAGTGGAGAACAGATTGAAGAGGACAGGTATGAATGTGAGGGTTTCTGCTTTTGACTATGATAGAAAAACCGGCGCTGGACTAGCCCTCTGCCGTGAATAGCTGTACCACGGGACTGAGTATATAAGCAAACTGCTTTCTGGCAGTGGCGATGGACAATACGAGACCATGATCCCCGAAAAAAGAGACAAGCATGAGGTGAGATCTCATTTTCTCCAGTTCTCCAGCTAGGAACGATTTCCCAAGTGTGATGTAGGGAGGTAGAGGCCAAATAGAGCATGAGACCCCCGCTGACCTGAGAAGACAGGGCTCAGATTTGGTAACCGCTGAAGCGATTGGAATCCATGAGGCAGGCCATGACAGAACAGGGAGCTGTACCATGGGAGGTCCCCAGAACTCTGTGCAGCACGAGGGCTAGGCTACACATGCAAAGGGCAAGACTACACAGAGCTACCTGGAGGGGCTGTTACAAGGTTGAGAGTGGAAGAGAAATACTAGAGTTCTAGCAGTTCTAGGAGGTGTTGGAGTTCTGACCCAGCCAGAGTGTTAACACCTGGGCATCCAGTAAGGACAACAGAAAGACCAAGCTTTAGGAGTAAGGACCATGTCCAAAACAGGGGTCAGCAAATTATGGCTCCTATAATATGTACTCATAGTATATAATTTATAAGCATAGCCACGGATGTTTATAAATGAAGTTTTGTTGGAATACATCCACGCCCATTCATTTACATTCAGACTACAATGGCAGAGTTGACTATTTGCTACAGAGACCATATGGCTCACAAATCTAAACTAGTTACTATCTGGCACTTAAGAAAAAGTTTTCTGACCTTGGTGCTAGAGTAAAGAGCACTCTAGACTTGTTCTAATAAAGCCTGTAAAGGAGCCTCAGTAAGATCCACCGGGGATTTTGCAATTTGAGTGCTGTTAAAGGGGTTAAAGGAGCTTAGAAAACAACTTGACCTTTCACAGAATGCCCCCCTACAAAGCAGAAATCAAGCTCTAAAAGCTCAAGATGATCTTCCAGAAATTAAGCAGTTTGCCGAACAAAAATGAACACTCTTCAGAGGAAGATAACAGAATCCAGAATCTCTATGACACATCATTCATAATGTGCAGAATACAATTAAAAAAAAAATACTGGGTATGGAGAGAAACAGGAAAACCTAATCCACAGCCAAGAAAAAAATCTCAATAGAAACAGACTCCACGAAGGTTCAAATGTTGGATTTAGGAAAGACGTTAAAGCATATATTATAAATACAAAGTATCTACTAGGAAAATATGATCCTTATGAGTAAACAGATTAGTCTGCAGAGAAAAGGAAGCTACGAAAGAGTGAATATGGGAAGACCAGTTAGAAGGCCCCTGTCAAGGCCCTGGTGAGAGAGACTCACGACAGATTACACTAGGATAGTAGTTATGCCTCTGGAGATAGGTTATGTATTCAAAAGATTCTTAGGAGAAGTATTTCACAAAATTTCGTGTTGGACTAGATGTGGAGAATAACTAGTGGGATGTATGAGGGAAAACTCTTCGATTTTTGGCTTGAAAAATAAGATTGTGGGTGATGCCATTCACTGAGTTGGCTAAACCCTGGAGAAGTATGTTTTGAACAAATTGAGTCAAATTGTGGACATCTTCAGTTTTTCCTCTCAGGAATTCTCAATTATTATTTAAGGCTCAGCTCAAATGCTCCCTCCTTTCTCAGCTCTGGTACTTTTACACTCACCCAGGCAGAATTGTTCACTCTTCCATGTTCCCATAAAACCCTATTCAGAGCCTTGTTGTAGCCCCATCATTCTTTTTTACAGCATCTGTTTACACCTAGACAGCCTAGATGGTGGCCTCGACCGTGAGCTCCCTGAAGACCATGCCGTGTTCATCTCTGTAGTTTTGACTCTTAGCAGTGTCCTTAGCACATAGTAGGTGTTTAATTGATGTAGAATGAGTGAATAAATAAATGAATGAATGAAAACAGTTTCTTCCATGATTTTATTCCGTGAGATTTGTGACTGGGAAACCATTTCTGGATTAAGGGCAAGGATTTTGGAGTCAGACAGATCTGAGACCAGGCTTGGTTTTCTACTTACTTGCCAAGTAATTGGATAAATGATTTAATGTTTGTAAAATAGAGACCAAAAAATAAATAAATACGACCACTTTATAGTAAATGAGTTTATTCTTGGAAAGTGCTCAGCATAATACCCGTCCCCCTGAAAACGCTCAGTAAATGTTAGCTAAGGCAGTGATGATGATGATGAAGGCACTGACGCTGCAAGAGCAGCTGCCCAGGAAGGGTTTTTGCACAGAACAGCTGGAAGATCTCACTTCAGGAGGGTCCTCCCCCATCCCTCCCTCACCTGTGCTTACACCGATGCGAGGACACCTCTCACAGACCAAGACGTGTTCAGGTGCCCAGCAGCATTTGCTAAGACATGCTTATGGGAATGACTTGGGGAATATGGTACCTGGTTATATGCTTAGGAGAATAACTGTTCTTTTTCACGTAGGTCACTAAAGGGAAGATTAAGAGAAAAATGGCAGTCTCTGGCTAGCTTACATGTAAATACTAATACATGTATCTACAAATTCAGCAAAGGCCTTTTCTCAAGGACGACCATAAGCAATGTCCTAGCTCCACAGGCCTCACTTCCTACCAAATGTGTGTTTTGTGTGGCCACAAAACTTTGGGTTAGCAGAGTATATTCAGAGGGATGTCCCAGGTCAAGAAGAGAGAGCAAGATTTGCTCCTCTTCTGTCTTTTTGTTCTAATCAGGTCCTCAGGGTGCTTTACGAAAGTTTAAAATTTTGCTGAAGTAGCTAGAAGGGGACTCTGCTTAATTTTCTGAATCTAAATATATTTAAACAGTAAATAAATGGTTATACCTCCCTTGACCCGTAAGTATTGCACGGTCACATAAAGAGGAAAGCAATTGGTTCTAACATGGTTCCAACTCTCAGATCTTCCCACCGGCTCCATGTCAGGCTGAGGAGAATGGAGAGGCAGCCACACCTGCACCCTGTCAATGCTCTTACACCCCGGAGCATCCCTGCTCCCTGCCCTTTGTCCTCCAGGAACTTCAGTTATTCAGCTCATGGTGCAACCTGCTTTTTGATAGTGCTCCCGCTCCCAAGGTCTCTGATGCAAGCCCAAGGCTGGTTGACAGTCTGCAAGTGGTAACCCCATGATGCACCCTCTAACTTTTAACCTCTGGATATGACCTTTACCCTCAGTTACAAAGGCTAACTACCTCCTGATGAAGTGCCTGGCAAACCAGCGTTTCCTATTGCCAAGGCATCTCATTGCAGGAATGGGATCTGTCATCCTTAAAATATCCAAACAGGTGTCTTTTCCGTGAGCTGTCTTGATCTGTCTTGATCGGTAGACTGCTTCCTGCTAGCCTTCACGACATGCCTAGACCCTGGGCCCCTGAAAACACAATGCTTTTATCCGAGCTGGAGCTTGTCTTACTCTAGACCATGCTAGAAGTTCCATTTGGTAGAACTCAGGTGCCTCCTAGAGCTTCTCTATCCCTCGGAGAATTAGGTAAGTCTGCTGAACCCCTTAAATCGGATCAAGGCCTTTGGGAGTGCAGAGTTCTTCCTGTGATCTCTGTGAATTCCGGACTGCTGACATCCTCCTGGACTTCCAGAGATATCTCTGTTCCTGATATCCACACCTGAGGTCTAATCTGTGCCCCATGGAAACCTGAGCATGAGCTCGGTCCTTTCATAGGTTTACAACAGAGCCATTTGGACCAAGAAGGTCAGGAGTTTAGTAAGTCTGCTGAAGGTTTGAGCTGTTACATCATGTACCGCTCAGCTTTTTACCATCTCTCTTTCCCCATCACCTCTCTTTTTTCCTCTTTTCATTCCCTCCCTGTGATGGTTAATCTTGTGTGTCGTCTTGACTGGGCTAAGGGATGCCCAGATAGCTAGTAAAGCATTATTTCTGGGTGTGTCTATTGATGTTTCTGGAAGAGACCAGCATTTGAATCTGTAGACTGAGTAGGGAAGATCACCCTCCCCAGTGTGGGTGGGCCTCGTCCAATCCACTGAGGACCCGAATAGAACAAAAAGGCAGAGGAAGAGCAAATCTCGCTCTCTCTTCTTGACCTGGGACATCCCTCTGCTCCTGCCCTCAGAAATCAGAACTCCTGGTTCTCAGGCCTTTGGACTCCAGGACTTAAATTGGTGGCCCCCCAGATGCCAGGTCTTTGGCCTCGGACTGGGAGTTACACCCTTGGCTCCCCTCGTTCTCAGGTCTTTGGACTTGGATGGCATTATACCACCAGCTTCCCTGGTTCTCCACTTGTAGATGGCAGATTGCAGGGCCTCTCAGCCTTCATAACCATGAAAGCCAATTCCTATAATAAATCTCTTATGTCTATCTATCTATCTATGTATCTGTCTATCTATGTATTTATCTATCCATCCATCCATCCATCCATCCCTCCATCCTATGAGTTCTGTTTCTCTGGAGAGCTGTGACTAACACACTCCGTATATAGAGTGACAAGTAAATCTCCTTGCTCTCAAAGAACAGTTCCCTTTATACACCTGCTCATGGGCAGTCTCACTGTCCACCCCTGAGAATGTGTCATGGTATATCCCTAGCTAAGAGTTCCATTCCTAGGAAAGATTTTGGTGTCAGCTGTTAATATAACGACATATATTTTCCTTATCTTGTCAGGATTTGAACTACTCCCTCTAAACTGGAGAAGGGGTGCCTTCCAAGCCCCGTTCCCCTAATCAGAGCAGACCTAAAGCATAAGCAGACCTAGTTTGGGGAGAGCTCCAAGTGTAACTTGGGGAATTGTCAAAGGTCAGGTAACCAAGGTCCATTGTGTTACCCTCTGCCCCACGACTTTTGGAGACATCTGGAACTAACGTGAAAACTACTAGAAAGGAGGAAGAGGATGAGCATTTGAGGCATAGACATTGGAGCTAGACAGACCCGGCTTTGATCTTCAAATCTGCCCCTTACTGATAATCTGAGAAATGGAGATAATAATAGGTATCTCAGAGTCACTGAGAATATGTAGTAGGATACAAACATATTTAAAACCCTGAGCTTCTACTTGACGTGTAGTAGGCTCCTTCCCTTTCATTCATGGTCAATGGTGGCTGCTAGTACATTTCAGATATGTTTCAGTCTCAAAAGTCCCACTGACAGTCACTTCTCAGTAAGGCAAGGTCTGAAGTCTCACTCAGCCTTACTTCCCACCAGCTTAGTCCCCGGCTGGCCTCAGGGATGGAGTTCTCCCTGGTGGTGAGGAATATATGTACCCTCTGGTGGTGCTTCCTGTGTTCAGCCAGGTTGTTCATTCCTTCCTTTCAGACCTCACCTCCATTACCCATCAACTCTTTCCACATCAAGCACAGAAGATAGAGGGTCCATGTGGGAATGCTCCCAGCCACAGAAGCTAGAAGGATCCAGTGTATTAGGTTGATGGTCTCTGGACTGGCAACCCCAGGCCATTTCACATTTTTCCATATGTTCTTCCCACTTCTTGGAATGTCGTCTCCCGTGAGATTCTCTTACCTACAAGGTAGACATCTATTTATTTTACAGAGTCACTCCAGGCTTCCAAAGTCACTTCTTTCAATTGATCTCTACCCACCATGCATACACACATAGACACACACACGCACACACACACACACACACGTGGTCATGCTAAAATGGTTTCATTTCATTACTGTTTGCTCCCCTTAAACTGCAGACTCACTTAGGATGGAGACTCTGTGTCACCTTTGCATAGAATCAAACTCAACCAAATAACAGTGACTCCAGCTAAAGCCACTTTCCAAACAGGACAATTCTGCCCATAGGAAACTCTCAAGGCAGTTTAAAGCATCAGCCTCCAATTTGTGACATGTTTCCTCGGGCACTGTCTCATTGGGTCCTCATGGCCACCCTGTATAATTCTTCCCCCAGCCCTTACTGCTCGTCAGCATTGCCGCCCAATTTATCTATTACGAGGTAGCGCCTGTGCTTCCGGATGCCTGCATTGTGGTTGGAAGGAGAATTCAACTGCAGGACAAAAGAAAGGGGGACGCAGGTTCACTCCGACTGACTTCATGCAGAACGACGAGAGCATCCGTCTGTTGGGTCCTTCAGCCCACAAGGTGCTGCACACTCTCATGCAAGCCTCACAAGTGCATTTGAGACATGAGGATGTGTTATTTTTTCTCAGCCTAAGTTTCTCTATCACCAAAATAGGAATCATAATAATAATAATATCTACTACTTCATAATGGCGTTGTGAGAATTAATAGGGTTAAAGATTTAAAGCACGTAGTACCATGCCTGGTACACAGAAAGAACTCAATAAACGTTAGCTGGTATTAAAAGATCTTTCTTCCAAAAAAGTCTCCTTTATCAGGTGTGAAGAGAGTAAGTCATAAAGCAGCTTGTCCTTCCTCCCTTTGCCCATCTTGAGTGGCAGGCTTGCCCCTCACTAGGTTGTGACATTGTTGTCTTGGGGCCTCTGAAGGAAGAGTTTCATTGCATGTTATTATTATGACTTATTATTCTAGAACCCAAAGGAAGCCACATATTCAGCTACCACCTGCTCACATGCCAGCTTGGCACGGTCTCCACTCCTCCTGTTAGCAACACCTCCACTGCCCCCCGAGGAGCCTCTTGCCCTTTGGGTCCCCTGCAACACCTCTGCTGCATCAATTTGGTGTTCCCTTGGCAGAGCCCCAGGACCTCTGCCGCTCCAGGGTGGGGAGGGGGTTTCCAGAGCCCCTTTCTTCTGAACAGCCCCAAGCCCCAAAGAACAAGTGACTTGAATATGTCTGCCACTCAGAGCTCCTCTTCCCGAGACACTGTCCAGTGGGCCCAGGACACAGGCTGTGGAGGCAGAAGAGACACACCATAAATGCATCTCCTCTCCCAGCTCCCAGGTGGTCCGAGGGAGCCCGGCAGCACATCAATGGGGAGGTATTTCTACCGTCTACAGCTGTGCCTGTCTTACCACCGGGACACCTGATATGGCATTCCACTGATCGTCTGGCTGCCATCTTTGTCAGGAACTCACTAGGTGACTTTTGACACATCACTTTGCTAAAATGGTTACCTAAAATGGTGAACAAGTCACACTGGTTGAACTTGGGCTGAATAATGTTCTAAGGATCTGTGATGGGCAAGATGGGAACAGAACCCTGTCTGCGGAGGTCCTAAGTGTACAGGCACTCTGCACATATTGCCTCACCTCCGCCTTTGAGACAGGTATAGTCCCTTTTCCAGATGGGGAAACAGGGTCTGGGCCTGGGCCCCAGGTCTGTTGGACAGCAAGCCCACAGCATCCTTCTTCCACCAGGCCAACTCGCATTTTATGGTTTGGGGAAAGAAAATGAGTTGGCGAAAGGCCCTTTGTGTCACTGAGGGGAGATGGTGCTGAGCGCATCCCCTTCAACATCCTCCCTGCCCCCAGCAAGTGTCCGCAGATCTGACCTCTAAGCTTTCCTTCGCAGCTGGCCCAGCCCCGTTTAGCCTGGCAGGAGGCAAATCTCCCCAATGTTCTGTAATAATAGGCTTTGGAAATTGGGTTACAAGGAAAACCATCTCTCATTTCCTCTGGTAACAGAAAAGCTATTCAACAGAGGCCTTTTCCTTTTCAGGGCCCCTCCAGATTTGTTAACTCTCTGAAAACACTGCTTATGAAAGAGCACTTGAAGCAAGGCAGTTGAGGCCGCCGGGGAGCGATGGGTGATGGGGTTTTAATGTGGTCCATCTATGCTGTGAGCCGATCCTGGCTGTCTGCAGAGCCTTGTGCTCAGGTTCTCAATTATCCGGTCCCTCCATCTTCCTCCATCACCCACAGCACATCTCATTTCTCAGATCAGCCTCGGGCTCCTTCCTGATAACCTTCATTTTCTGAGCACAGCTTGGTGGCTGCGGATGAAGCAGTGGTGGGAGGGGTGTGGGAGGGAAGAGGGCAATGGCTATCATCCTCATGGCTGATGTCAGAGAGACCAGCGGCATGACGCCTGTCTGGTGATCTGTCTGGTGTCTCCTTGTGAAGACAATCCCTGGCTTTTACGTCAGAGGGGTCCCGTTGGCTGTGACATCACAGACCAACAGTGTGTACATCCCTACCTTGGAGTTCGGAATGAGGCACAATCGAGTTTTGGGGTGGGGGGGGGCATATGGAGATGCCAGGAGAGAAGATCTATAATCTAATTGTTCTCAAGGAGAAGAGCACTTTCCGGGAGGGAAGACCACACTGTGTGCATCTGGTTAGCAAGTGGACCAGGGGCCTGGAGAAGAGAATCTTTGCAGTCATTGGCCGTTGATGGAACCGCTGACCTCAGGTTTGACTTCACAAAGGCAGCAGTTTCCTCTCTTGGAGCATTTCTGCCTGGGAAGGCATCTCTCCCTTCCTCCACAGCCCCGCTGGCTCTGCCCTGGCCCAGGCCCTCTTCACCTCTCCCGGGACCAGAGCGGGGCCTCACAGCATCCTGACCTCCAGCTTTGGCCTCCACCAGGCCTCCTCCCCACAGGCATGGCCGGGATCCTTCTGGGATGCAAGCCTGATGGTGATGCTCTCTGCTCAAAAATGTTCCTTAGACACCATTTTTGTAAAGCTAGACCGGCATACGTGTTCATCAAATAAATGCTGAAAAGACTGACGACCAAATGTTACCAGCAATTATTTCATGCGGCAGATTTCCATGGTTGTTTTGTCTTCACACTTTCTTGGTATTCAAGTTTTCTGCACTGAGCTTAAGATAAATATCGTTTACTTTTCTAGGTATAAAAATATCATCTAGAAAAAAAATAAAAGAAAATCCTCCTGCATAGAATAAAGCCCAAATTCCCTACCCTGGCATTAAGCTCATACAGAGCTTCAATCTGTCCTTTAATAGTCTTGTTGCACAACAATCTGCAGGCCAGTGACACAGAGGCTTCACACATGCTGTTCCCTGCCTAAAATGTAGCCCCCTCCCCTCACCATTACCATCATTTTCTCTACTACCAACACCCCATCCTCACCATAGCTTTTTCTGCCTCTCAAACTCCTACTCACCCTTTGAGGCCCACTTCAAATGTATCTTATCTAGAAACCTTAATCCTCTCACTCAATAGGATTAACAGAAGTTATTGTTTCCTCTGCTCTGAGCTTACAGCACTTGCTAATATTCTCCCCTCGCCTCATCTCCACTAGATTATGGGGGATGCAATTTTCCTATCTCTGAAGGAGGAAACCAAAGCTCAATAGTAGCCAGCAGGTCCAAATTCAGGCTGTCTGGCTCTAGATTCTTTGCTATTTAACTACCATACAGTAGAGCTATAAAACAGTTGCTACCTGTCCCAAGATCTAAATAAGAACTGTCTCAGGGGCCGGCCCCGTGGCTCAGTGGTTAAGTTTGTGCGCTCTGCTTCAGCGGCCCAGGGTTTTGCCAGTTCAAATCCTGGGCGCAGACTTGTTAGCTCAGGTGCCAATCTTTAAAAGAAAAAGAACTGTCTCAATATGTATGTTAACTATGACGGTCCCTTGACGTCATTGCACTTGTCCACCATGTTCAGCCTTGCCCCATCCATGTCACACATACTAGTCTCACCCCCTAGTCATTTGTTGCCCAGCGTATCCCACGGGCACCACACGGCAGCTCATAGCAATGATGGTGACTGCAAACCTGAAGAGGAGATGTTGTTTTAAAAGTTTACTTTAGACCAATACTTTTTGATCCTTCCAGTATTTGGACGTCTCACTAAACTATTTCTGCAGTGTATGCACAGAGTAGGCAAACTGATACTTTATTGTTAGCTGGAGCTCGGGCCCCAAATGACTGTGCAGAGCTCCGCCGAGCTGGCCCAGACCACCCAGAGGGGCTGATTTATCTCAGTCCTCACCTGTGTCTCTGAAATTTGAATTTCCCCTCTGCTGAGATGTGGGGCTGCATGGAGATGAAACGCCAGGAACACAGAGCAAAAGGCAGCGTCTGGCCAGATGCTGGGGGTGAAGCTGGTCCGCCTCCGGCTCAAGTTTGTCTCCGTGTGTCTCAGCTTAGCTCCCCATGAGAAGGAGAAGGTCCCCACAGGGCGGGGGGTGGATCCCGTTATCATGCAGGTCGCTGAGATGGAGGAGGAGGATGTGACCACGTGCCGTGGAGGGGGAGCTGGAAGCACTGGGGGAGGGTTGTCACCTCCTTTGGGAAGAGGATTTGAAACTTGCTTTATCATCCACTGCATTTCTCAGATTTCCCTACAGGTGGGAAGGACAGAATTCTAGCTGTACAACCCCGGAAAGCACTATCATAGCGCCAAGGATCTGGACTCTTCATTTTATTTAACTAATTTATTTGTTTATCTTGGTGAGGAAGATTGTCACTGAGCTAACACCTGTGCCAATCTTCCTCTGTTTTTTGTTTGTGGGACACCGCCACAGCATGGCTTGATGAGTGGTGTGTAGGTCTGCACGTGCAGGATCTGAACCCCTGAACCCCGGGCCGCTGAAGTGGAGTGCACGAACTTAACCACTATGCCACCAGCCCGGCCCTGGGCAATTCATTTTAAAAATCAGAACACCCACCTGCAAGCTATGGGCAGCATCCGGCAGCCATGCTCCAGGCTCGTTTGCAAAGTGAGCCCTGAAAGGAGCCTTGGTCCTGCTGGAATCCCGTGAGGCGGGCTTGTGAAGCAGGTAACAAAGGACTAACTGGGGAGATGTTTTGAAAGTGGTGACTTCCTTATTATCGGTTTGAAAAGTGGAGGAGGACAGAGTCCTGGCTCTAATGGCAGATGCTTCAGAACTCCAGAATTGCAGATCCGGGTGGACCCCAATTCAGAAACACTTCCTGAAAGACCATCACAGGCGAAGCTTTGCTGAGGGCCAGGAAGAAGGTACAGAAAGGTGTTAAGACACGCTCTGTCTTCTACAGCCTTTACGTCCGCCTTGGTGCTATATAAGTTCAAAGCCTCCTAAAATGTTGGAACTGGACAGATCCTCAGACATCTTATTCTACTCCCTCACTTCCATTCCTTCAATCAACATGTATTTATCAATGCCTACTCTGTGCCAGGCCCTGTCCTAGGTGCTGGAACTGTAGTGCATCCAGGAGACAGATTGGTTCCAGCCCTCATAGCATTCACAGTCAAGAGAAACAGACAATAAATAAGTGAACAAGTAAACATCTGAGACACTTCCATAGTGGCACATTTGTGAATAAAATAAAAGTGTGATGTGTACAGAATAAAGGGGGCAAGGCTAGACCAGGCAGTCGGAGAAGGAGCCATTTGAACAGAGATGTGAATGATGGGAAGAAGGCCTGAATGACGATTCAGGCAAAGAGATTCCAGGCTGAAGGAATGGCCAGTGCAAAGGTCCTGTGGTGATTACAAACTTGATTTGCTCCAGGTGCAGCCAGAAAGTCAGCAGGGCTAGAGTGGAAAGGGCAAGGCTGAGAATCTGGGCAAGATAGTCAAGGGTTTGACCGTAACTTACCAGATATCAGGGATTTTGAATTTAAATAACAGTAAAGGGAGCCATGAGCAGCTTAACCAGGGGAGATACTCATAGTGAATTGAGAGCAGAGCAGCAGAGCAGTGCCTAGACCCCTAGACTCCCAGTATAGTGCTCTGCCCGTCATACTGCAAGTCCAATGTGCACTGACACCCCTCACTTGCTCCCTCTAACTTCTAGAATTTCAGAGTGGTGGACTTTGCCCTTCCTTCGCATTAAATGCTGAGCCCAATGAGCAGGGAGCTGTGTTTCCTCAGGGAGCAATGTCTCCTCCTGAGCTTATCTTTATCCCTTAAAGGGGAATGGAACATGATAATTAGTAACCAATTAATGTGCATCTCAACAAACTATATTTTAATTATTCTGTCATACGTTGTCTGCCTGTGAAATATTCCATGTTAATTAAATCCTCTTAATAAGCCAGTGAAAGAGCCTCTTTTCCTTGATGAGCTGCTTAAAAGGAAGGCAATGGCAGACTTACGGTTCATGTAATTTGAGTTAATGGCGTGAATCCTGCTTTGAGCTTTCATATGCTTATTGAACTGGTGCTCTCTTAATACTTGCTAGACTTTTTTATATATAATTATCACAAAATTGCCCTGTTGTGTCTCAGACTGCATTCTGACAAGACGGGACTCCAGGAGCTCGGCTGGGGAAATACTCGACCTGTATCTTGTTCCTGGCTGGGGCCGCTGACCGGGTAGACTGCGTCCCCTGCCATCTGTCGTCCAGCACTCTGCAACTCGCCCCAACATCTTCCTCAGAATTGGTCACTGTAGCTTTCATTTTAGGCATTGAGCACCTACTCTGTGCAAGGAGCTGTGCTGAGAGCTGAGGAATTGGGTACACAGCGGGTGAGTCCCTGCTCTTACATTCTGTCCCTCCCGCGAGGAGGTACGAGAGGCCCAGATGCAAGAGGGGGATGGGCAGAAGCTGTCCAGGGCAGCGCCCAGGGGCAGTTAATTAGGACAGAGGAGAGGAGCTGCTCCAGCCAAGGAGAGGCCAGAAGCCGTCATTGCCAAGTCCAGAGGGTGGGAGGGGACTCTAGGCTTCTGTAGGATGGAGTGACTCTCTACCCATTAGGTGGCAGGGAGCAGGAGGGCTTATAGGAGTGGGGACTCTTAGCCTCTGGGTGATGACCCGGTTGTAATCAGATAAGATACTTGGGAGGGTGTGAGGGATTCCAGACCAGAGGGAGAGACAGACAGCAGCCAGGCAATGGGCCTGGGACATGGCCCCATGAGGAATTTGAGGAGGTTTTTTTTTTGTTGTTGTTGAGGAAGATTAGCCCTAAGCTAACATCTGCCACTAATCCTCCTCTTTTTGGTGAGAAAGATTGGCCCTGAGCTAACATCTGTGCCCATCTTCCTCTATTTTATGCATGGGACGCCTGCCACAGCGTGGCTTGATAAGCGGTGTGTTGGTCCATACCCAGAATCCAAACCTGCGAACCCCGGGCCACCAAAGCAGAGCTCACAAACTTAACCGCTACGCCACTGGGCCAGCCCCTGGAGGAGCTTTTAAGGCTAGATTAACCTGCTACACTATACAGAGACTCACCAAAATCTATAAACTGTCAAATACAGTAAGGGTTTATTTCTTGCTCATTTAATAGTCACAGGGGGATGTACCTGGTTGACAGGGCCACTCTGCCCCTTTCCATGGTCACTTAGGTACCCAGACTCTCTCCATGTTGTGGCTCTGCCATCTCCTAGGACAGGGCTTCTGAAAGTGTGGTCCCCATACCAACAGCATCAGTGTCTTGCTCTGGAGCTTGTCAGAAATGCCCCAGCACAGGGCCCTCTCTGGGCCTACTGGGTCAGAAATGTTAGGGGTGGGGCCCAGCAATCTGTGTTTTCACAAGCTGTCCAGGGACTTCTGATGCATGCACAAGTTTGAGAACCACTGGTCTAGGACCTTGTTGCTGTCTGCAGCCAGCAGCAAAAGCAGAAAGAGAGCATGGAGGAGGCACCTGAAGATTAAAAGCCTTGACCCCAATGTGCACACATCCCTTCCACCAGCCCTGCTTTAGTAAGAACTAGTCACATGGCCATGCTTAAATGCAGCAAAGGCTGGGGATGAGGTCCCTTGTTGGCCAGCGACTTCCCAGCTATAAGTTCATAATATGGAAGAGGAGGAAGGAATTTTTCCTGCCACAGAATGTGTCCCAGGGGCCTGAAGAGAAAAGGAGCTGGCAGAATTCTCCTACTCATGACACTTGGGGAAGCACGCAGCAGGTTTCCCAGCATCCTTCTTGCTGGAGAAGGGGCTTCTAGAAGGTGCCTGGAGGTTTGCATTGGCTCAGGACCATCAGGAAACTGAAGTCAGAGGGGTCGCATTCCTTGCCCAAGGTCACAGAGATAGTAGGTGACAGAGCCGCAGCTTGGCCCAGGATTGCCTAATGCCAAGTGCTAGGTCTGTTTCATTACACTCAATTGCCTCCAAGATGCCAGCACTCTCAGACTATGTCGTTGAATCTGATTCTTAAAACAGGCCTATGTAGCTCTCCTATGTCCATTTCACACCAGAAGATAGTACAATTGAAGGTACAAGCAGGTGTTGAGAAAACAAAAAGGAAGAAGGATTCTGATCAAAGAGCACAAAGAAAATTCCATAGAGGACATGAGAATTAAGAATGAATAGGGTAAATGTATGTACATATACATTTGAATATTTAAGTGTGCCTATGTATATATTTATATGTTGTACATATGTGTATGTATATCTATATATTCATACATATTAATCCATTGTGGGAAACTCAGAAGGAAGAGAAACCTTTACCCACAAGAACACCATGCTAATATGACCAAATGAGCATTATTCTTCACTATGAGGAGTCTTCAATAGGAGCAAGGAAGAAAAAGGCTTTCTAGACAGAACATAAGCCATAAACAAGACCCCAGAGAGAAAGTCCAAGGCATGTTTGGAGAACACCAAATAATCAGATGTGCCTGGAGTGGGATATGGTGAAGAATAACCCTAGAATGGTAGATTCGGGCCCAGAATGTAGGAGAGATTGAATGTCAGGCTAGAGAGTTTCTACTTTATTCTTCAAATAATGCGGGTCCAGGGAAGAGTTTTAAGGAGAATGACACGTTCAGATTTGTGTAGTAGAAAGATCACTATGGGGGTGATGAATAGGATTGACTGAAGGAGAAGAAATTGCTAGAAGGCAAGTAGATAAGGGAGGAGGTTTTTGCAATGGCTTAAAGGGGAGAGAATAGGGCATTGAATGAAAGTGACAGAAGTGGGTGTGAAGAGGAGACTCATCGTGATTGGATGTGGTGGGGAGGAGGGGGATGTTTAAGATGAAGCAGACGCTTCTGTTATCTGTGACAGGGATTTGGGTGGACATTAAAAAATAGAGCATGACAGAAAAAAAAGTTTGGGGTAAAGTATGCTGCATTTTATCAATTCTAAGATACACAATTTTTTCAATGTTAATATCCCTAAAATCAGGCTGTCTCCCACAAATGAAGGCATCTTTCAATCACTGACAGGCAGTAAGTTATGAGAAAATCGTCATAGCCCACATGTGTGTGGACTCAGTGCCATGGCTGTCAATACTGTCAAACTCTAGTTGGGTTCTGTGCATCGTTCGACATGTAGAACCAGCCACTACTGAGGGCAGGAGAAACTGTCGCATTGCTTGGAAAAAAAAAAAAAAAAGATAAAATTTAAAGCAATAGAGGCTACCATGACTGATTTATCCATTGAGCAGGGCTCTCTTTAAGGCATTGAATATCCACTTGCCAAAAAACTTTTTACTGAATTTGAATAGAAGCTGCTTAACTTCCAGTGATACCTAATCCAACTGGGTGGTGGGGGGTAGAATATGAGTATAGTCAAAGAAGAAAGTTCACAGCATCAAGATTGGCTTAAAAGAAAATCCTGGAGAATAACACAGCACCCTTTTTTAAAATGCTGCTTCATCAATAGGTGGATGGCATGGAGGGAAATCCTGTGTGAAAAACACAGACACTGAAGATTCAGAGTCAAAAAAAACATTCAGAAGATTCTAAAGGTGAATACACTCAAGGAATGACCTAACCATTTTTTTCATTCTTATTTTCCATTTTATATATGTATGGGAGTGATATATAGGCTATTTTAATATGTACGAAATATTTTTTCCAAGTGATAAGAAAGCATTGTCTCATAGTTTGTCAGATTTTGTTCTTTCTTAGTGGTACATAAAATAATTGCGTGTCTTAAAATGCATGGTGTCTTAGATTTGATGAAATGTGGCAGTCATCACTCCCAACCATCCCACTCAGAGCAGCTCGGAATGAGGAAGATGTTGAGCCTAGAAGGTTTCAATGTAGCTTAAATTATCTTTCACACCATGCTGAGAATTCAAAAAGGGAGAGGAAGTTTGGAAAATGGTTTGGTAGGTTTTTACGAAGTTAAGCATACTCTTAACCTGACACTCAGGAGTTTCCACTCATGGGTATTTACCCAAGAGAAATGTGTGAACATATGTTCATGCAAAGACTTGTGCACAAATGTTTATAACAGCTTTATTCATAATAGCCAAAAACGGGAAATAATCTAAGTGTCCATCAACTGGTGAGTGGATAAAAAAATGTGGATATTAATGTGATGGACTACTATTCAGGAATAAAAAGGAGCAAACTAATGACACATGTGACAGGAGTGAAAGCATTATGGCAAATGAAAGAAGTCAAATACAAAAGACTATGGATTGCAGGATTCCATTTATACGTCATTCCAGAAAAGGCAAAACTATAGACACAGAAAACAAATCTGTGGTCCCCAGGGGCTGGGGTTGGGAGGAGCAGATTGCCTGCAAAGGGCCAAGAGGGGGCTTTTGGGGTCAGCGCACTGTATGTGGCTTGATTATATGGTGGTTACACAACTATATACATTTATCAAAACTCATTGAACTGTCTACTTAAAAAGCATAAACTTTATTTTATGTAAATTATACCTGAGTAAACCTGTTTTTTAAAAAATGTGGCTGAGGGACTGGCCAGGTGGGATAGTATTTAAGTTTGCATACTCCACTTTGGCAGCCCAGGATTCACAGGTTTGGATCCCGGGCACAGACCTACATACAGCTCATCAAGCCATGCTGTGGTGGCATCCCGCACACAAAATGGAGGAAGATTGGCACAGATGGTAGCTCAGCAACAATCTTCCTCAAGCAAAAAGAGGAGGATTGGCAACAGATATTAGCTCAGGGACAATCTTCCTCGCTCCCCCCACCCAAAAAAAAATGTAGCTGAAAGATTGAAAAAGACCTGAGTTCAAATCCCAGCTCTTCCTCTTACTAGCTGTGTGCACTGGGCAGCTTACTTAACCTCTCTGAACTGACCCCCACGTTCCCCATACACAGAGTGGAGATGACAAGGCCTGTTGAATAGGGCTTTGCTGTAAGAGAATGTATGTAAAGTACTTGGAGACCTTGACAAGGAGTAAATGTTCAATAATGGGAGCTCGCGTGCTAACTTTCATGACTGAGGGATTAATCCGCTGTTGGGATGACAGAATTATATAGGCCAATCAATTGCTTGTGGCTGAAACCATCATTCTGATCAACACAGTGTTGAAATCGGGACTCCAAGGAGACGCAGCCGGAGCCATTTACAGTCTGTGCATTCAAACCACTGCCCACACTATCCATCTCACTCTGAGAAACTTTACGGGGAGGGAGAGAGTGCTGTGTGAAAGTTACTTTGGCCAGGGGCCCCCGAGATGCCTAGGTGGCTAAGCATAGCCCCGGGCACACTCATTGAAGAGTGATTTGAATTGGATTTGCTTCCCACTAATATTTGAGTCATCCACACACAGCACAAGGAAGCAGGTGTTTTGTAAATAACAGGGACTGTGTTAAGCATTCTGCATCCGTTGGTCTCATTTAGTCATCGCAAGAACCCTATGGGGTAGAAACTGATTATTCCCATGAAACTGATGAGGAAACAGACTCAGAGACATAAAGCGACTTGTCTAAGGTCACAGCTGTTAAGGGGCAGAGCCTGGATTCAGTCCCCAAATTGGTCCAGTGGGTCTTAACCATACCCTAGCCCACGTGAAGGAGCTGGGAACCCAGTGCAAGGCCAGAAGGTCTGGGAGCAGAGAGCCCCGGGGGTCTGTACTGGACATGGAGGACCTGCGGCATGGTGCGCTGGAGCAAGGGCTGCTTGGGGAAGGAGAACTTGCTCTGTTAGAGGCCCTGGGGTGGATAAATGCCTGGAGATGCAGGGCCCAGGGTGCCCTATGCTTTGGAACCCAGCTGCCTTTGTATTCCCTTCTCCCTCATTGAGAGCAGCCCCAGGCAGTCCTGTAAGGCTGCTCACCCTTTCCCAGGATGTATCTTAGGGGGCCAGTAAGCTCCAAAGCCCTGAGAAAGAGGAAGTCCTGATGACGCAGTCCTCACCTGACTGCAGATAACACTGTGCTGTGCAGCAATGGCCTGAGCCACCACTGAGCATCTCCCTTCCTGGCCTCTTGTTACCTGCCGGCTCTCCTCAAGCGAGTCCCTGTCCCTCTCTGAGCTTCTCTCACCCCATCTGTAAAATGGGTGGGCAGAGCTAGGTGTTCTTTGGGCTCCTTCCAGTTTGGATGCTGTAATATAGCAAGCTGCACTTCCTTTTCACAGATCAACTAACTTGTCCGCCCCTCAATTGCTCTGTTTTGGGGAGGTATTCTGGGGTTCCTGGTCTCCCTTCCTTCAGGAGTCCAAAGATGATGGCCTGAGCTATGAAATCCTGCTTCTCTCTGAGCAAACCTGTAGGAGTCAAATTTTTTAGAAAGAGAGAGAGCGGCCTAGGCAAATCTTAGATCTTAAATCCTAGAATAAGATCATTAAAATACAACCACGAATAATGTTGGGGTTGCATGAATGCCATTTTAAGTGTTAACTTGTCAAGCTTAAGAGGACAAACTGATTCTGTTACTTCCCTCTACATCAAAGACACACAAGTAATTTATTGATTTTTTTCTAAGACAAATAACAAAACACCCAGTCAGATTTGTTTTGTAAACTACATATTATAAGATACAGGAGGCTGGGAAAATGTAGTGAAGGATTCCAGTTTTAAAAGGATGAAATAAACATTTCAATGTAAGAAATCAAGAACATGCATAAAGATGTATAAAAGGGGTTGTGTGTTATTACCACAATGATTCAAAATGCATGAAAAGCACATATAAATGAAGAGGCAACTCTATACTCAGCTGACACAAGGACTGAACTGAATGCGTTGGATTAACAAGCATGTATTAAGCACATCGCGTGTGCTGACCACTGTGTTGGGGGCTCCAGTGGGTAATAACACTTGGTCCCAGCCCTCAAAGAATTCACCGAGTAGGGAGACCTACGCCCACCCACCCAGGAGCTCTTGGGGAGCTGTGTTAGGCTTGGAGAACCTGAAGGAGTGACTAGTTCTACGTGAGGTCAACAAAGATGGATTCTCTCTGCCCTTGTGATAAAGGCGAGTCCTGACCATGGTTTGTGAGTCCTCCCTGGGAGGGCCCTGGTAGACACAGCTGGTCTGTGTCCCCTTGCCCTTACCCCCTCCAATCTCTACACCACCTTCAGTTCTTTGAGCACAGCTGCTATGGGTTGAATTATGTCCCCCAAATGGATGTTCAGGTCCTAACCCCAAGGACCTGTGAATGTGACCTTATCTGGAAGTAGAGTCTTTGCAGATGATCAAATTAAGATGAGACCGTTAGAGTGGGTCCTATGAGTGTGTCCTTATAAGAAGGGGGAAATATGGACACAGAGACAGACACATGGAGGGAAGACGATGTGAAGACACAGGGAGAAGGCGGTCATCTGAAAGCCAGCCCTCAGAACCCTCGGAAGGAACCAGCCCTGCTGCCACCTTGATCTTGGACTTGCAGCCCCCAGAACTGGGAGATAACACATTTCTATTGGGGAAGCCACCCAGTCTGTGGTTGGCTGGTATGGCAGCTCCAGGAAACACATACAAGGCCTGAGCTCTTCCAGTCCTAGGCCCTCACACATGTGATTCCCTCTGCCTGGAGCACCCCTTGACCTGGCTAACTCCTCCCTAGCCTGGATGTCACCTCCTTCACTGAAATCCTCCCTGCATCCCCATGGCACCCCATGTGTCTCATGGCGTGCCATGTACTGGCTCACGTAATTCCCTGGTACATCCTGTCTCCCCATCTGGACGTGAGCTCCTTCAGGACACAGTCAGCACTCAGTGAATACCTGCTGCGGTCTAGTGTGTCGACCTGGGCTTCCTATGGGACCCAAGTAAGAGGCCCAGTGTGATTGTTCTTTGCAAGCCACAAAGCCACAAAGCCATAAAGCCCTAGGAACATGGACTGGGTGGTATTATTTGTGTCCTGACCGAGATGGTATTGGATACGCAGGGACCCTCCGCCACTGCACCCTGCAAGGCACTGCATATTAAAGTTGTCTGTGTTCTCTTGGCTGACAGAAAAAAGAATTGCATTTGGGCCTTAAGATGTTTGCATTCGGAGCTGCCCTGCTCGTGTTTCCAGCCTTTCTGCCCTCTACTTTGGAATCTAGCATGACAGCCCTGAGGGAGCCTCAGGAGGTGTGAGCTATTAGCATGGAAGGCACTGGGACCCTGGGGCCATTCTAGGCAAGGAAAGCAGGAGCCAACGGCTGCAGCAGCCTCACCTGGCCCCAGGGAAAGTCCAGAAGGCCTCTCCATCTGGCTGTCCATTTAGAAACCTGACCTCTTTGCAAGCAGTAAGCATTCAGGGCACATTAAAATGCAAGGCACTTGGTGGACGTCTGAGAAGGAATCTGCTCGTCAGAAATTAACTGCTTTGGGGGCATTGCAGGCTCCATCTCCAGGTGACAGGCGTGTGTACTCCAGTAACCAGTAGTCACCTGGCCTCAGACTCTAGCTTAAGGCCATATGGCTCATCAGAGGTGGTCGTTTCCCCTCTCTGTGTCTCAGTCTCATCTGCAAATGGAGATAGTACTCTCTTCTGTGCCCACCCCACAGGTTTGGCAGGGAGAATGAGTGAAAACCTGGGTCTGGATGGGCTCTATAAGCTGAAAAGCACTTTACAGATAAGGGATTGTCATTTCTGTTTCTAACAAATGTTCATGACGAGACACACATTCCACAGCTCTAGTTTATGCGTCTACTGCAGCCTCCCCAGGTCCTCCCATCGGCCATGCAGATGTGGAGATTTTGGTACCTCCTGACCTCGCCTCATCAGCCATCCCAACTCTGCCTATTGGGTCATGAAACGAGCCCCATACATCCATAGTTTTCATCTCTAAGTCCCTTCTAGCTCTGATACCTTACAGTTCCTCACTCTAAGGTCCAACTAAAGAATATAGACAATAAAAAGAGGGACCACTCACAGGTAAGTGGGTCAGGAAAAGGTATGGAAATTAGCAGCAACTGAGCCTTCCTTGAACATTTACTGCACGCCAAGCTCTGTGCTGGAGGTTTTCCTACACCTGTTCCGTTAGCACTCACACCAGCCCTGGGAGGATATCATTAACCCTTTCTACAGAGGAAACTGAGATTCAGAGACGTAACTTCCCCAAAGTCACACAGCCAGAAAGCGATAGACAGGAACTGGTTCTCTCGGATTCCTTAACGAAGAGGCACTTGGCTCAATCTATCTAGATTCTGTTCCGATTACCCTTCCTGAACCCACTTGCTCTGGTCTTTCGTTGATGGATGTTGACCTGAGACCCAGTTTCCACTCTTATTCCAGATGCCCTTTAGAATTTTCTTCCCTTGGTTTCCCCTTTGTTCCATGCTCCTTGGGCATAGCCCACGCAACTCTCCAGCCAAGCCCTGTCTCCTGTTCAGCAATCAGCTCTCCGGAAGGAAGGATGTCCTGGTTTGCAGCCATTGCCAACTCCCAGGGTGTAAATAACCCCAGCGTGAGCTGCCTCAAGCTACCGACTCGATGGCAGCGGCTTTCAACATTTCTGACGATTCGACAGTCAGCTCTCATACGAGCCAGCTCCAGCACACCATGCTTATATGCTTAAGGTAGAGCCTACAGAACTGTGGATAGTTAAGATATAGGAGTCAAAGGGAAGACAGAAATCCAGGACTGCAAAGCCATCGAGCATCTGGTGGTGCCATTTATTGAGATGGGAAGGCAGAGGAATGCAGTCAGTTTTGGAAGAGGCTCAGAAGTATGAATGCCACTCCAATATACTCTCCAGGCTTAACAGGGGGAAATAGTCTCACCACATTTTTGCTCTTGGGTTTGGGAATAAGGAGAAGATTTTCTACAGTCCGCATAAGTCTAAACACTCCTAGGACCACTCCATAGTGTAGCAGTTACGAGCACGCACATCCAAAACAAGACTCTTTTTTTGTCTCCATGTTAGTCAGGATAATGCTAGCTGCTAGAACAAATAACTCCTAGAATCCCAATGACTTAATCCAATTTGAGTTTATGTGTCTCATATGTCAAATGCAATCAGCAGTGTGTGGGGAGGCTGGAGTAGAGATGGGAACGCTGTCCCATGTAGTCATTCAGGGATCCAGGCTGATAGACTGCTCTGCTATCTACAACACGTACCCTCTGAAGTCAGCCTAGGGATTAATGTCCACGGGCAGGAGGGGAAAGAGAGAGAGGACAAGGCACACCAGCTTCGTAACCAATTCTACCAAGAAGTGACCTCTTTGTTTCCACCACCTCCGTTGCTCGGCACCGGTCAGTGTGGCCTCGTCTATGGCAGGAGAGCTGAGAAGTGTTGTTCTTGGCTGGGCAACCACTTCTCAGCATCAGCTTCGTGATCTGGAAGGGAGCACGAATCCTTTGATGGACAGCCGTTCGCCTCTGCCTCAGTCCCGCATCCCAGCTCTGCCCCAAGCAAGTTCCTCCACCACTCTGAGTCTCAGTTTTCTCAATCCTGGTACTTATCTCGTAGGTTCCTGCACAGCTGAAAGGGGAAAAAACTTGTAAAGCATTGGCCTGCTTTCTACCACACTCAATACATTTGACCCAGGAGGGATATTCAGCATCACCCAGTCCAGTTGGCTTATTTTCCAGACAAGTCTACCTCACAGCAATGTACGCTCCCTCCCTCAACCGCAAGCTTTCATCTGCCATCCACAGAGAATGAGTCTCATAACAACAGAGCTTTGAGAGAACTTGACACCTTAGAGGGGCCCCCCGGTGCGCAGCACTGGCCTTGGAGCCAAGGGGCCTGAATTCTAATCCTAGACCTAAAACCAAACGTTGGGTCCTTTGGCAAAGTTGCTGGAATCCCTTCTGACTCCCTTCCCTCCTTTGCAGAGGGGTCATCAAACGTCATTTATCAAACAGTAAATAGCCGAGCACATTGGGAGGAGGAAGTAAGACATCATATGCGCAAGTGCCTCACATGTGAGCCCTTACACGTGAATGTCTGTCTTCTTACCAGCATCAGAAAACACTCCGAAGTCTGCTTAAGACGTACTGAGATGAGGCACATTGCTACACGGCCCGATCCCCAGCAGATTTGCCTCATTTTAGGAATGATCTCTTTGGTAATCGACACGTACGGCTGCTGCCTCGTGAACAGAGGGTTCTCGTCAGCAAGAAGTCAGAGCTGTTCATTTTCCACGACTTCTCCGTCTCATGTTGATTCTGCACGCTCAAGGTTGTCTGGGGTCCCTAGCAATCAGAAATGATTTGTGTCAAAGAGCGCATTACAAGAATCGTTTGTCATTTCTGCTTCGTGTTTGAATTTGAAGAGTGATGCTGGGGAGAGATGTGAAGGCACGGTGCGAAGCATTGTTATGATGAGGAGCAAAACCGTTATGTTAACCTTCTGGGGAGCTGGCTCTGGGGTTCAATCTCGACACAGTGAGGCGGAGTGGGGAGTATTAATAATGAGAATACCTTTTATTTGGATGGCAATTTTTTCTTACAAAATAAAATAGGCTCATAATGACACAGAGCAGCCTAGAAGGACCTATAGAGAGCGTCTGAGTTGGCCCCTCGTATCACAGACAGGAGTATTGAGCAGCAGAGGGTTTTGTGTGCTCATGGCCAGAAAGCTAACTTTCCTGTTGATTAGATAGTGCCTTTGTCTTGCAAAAGCTGGCATGCAGGGTTTGAATATTGACCTAGGAATCTAGAGCCCCAGGTTCAATGACCAGCTCAGTCTCCCGCTGGCTGCGTGAAGCCAGACAAGATGCTCCTCTTCTCCTCGGCCCCTCCATCTGCCTCCCTGAAAGAAGACATCACTGACACCCCCAGTCTCCCACAGCTCTGACATCTTGTGATTCTGTGCAACTCACGGGACAGGCGTTTTACCCTTCTTTGGTAGGTGAGAAAACTAAAATCCAGATAGCCAGAGAAGCTTCTCAGAAGTGGCTTTTGGTCTGAATCTTGAGACGCAAGTAGATTTTTCTTTAATAGCTGGAGAAGGGAGAAGGGCACTCCAAGCAGAGAGAAGAGCATGGACAAAGGTGGGAAGAAAAGGGTAGCGCACTGTTAGGAAGTTGTGTGTACTCGATTGTGGTTAGATTATAGGACGTGAATGAAAGGACCGAGGAAGAGCGTCCTGAGAGGCAGTTTAGGTCAGATCATGGAGAGACTTGAATGTCAGGTTCAAGGACATAACATTCTAAGCCAGTGGTTCTCAAGCAGCAGTGATTTTGCCTCCCAGGGGACTTTTGGCAATCTTTGGATATCTTTTTGGTTGTCACTGCTGACAGGGATGCCGCTAAATGTCTACAACGCACAGGACAGCTCCAAACAGTAGAGTTGTCCAACTCAAAATGTCGTTAGCCCCAAGGCTGAGAGCTAGGCAGAGAAAGGTTGTCTGCTGATGTCTAAGGAGGCTGCGTCACCAAGGGTGGAGGCAAGCCTGGAGGCCGGGGCCAGCTGCAATCACCCGGGGGCAAAGGTGATGAGGGTCTGAGCTGGGACAGGACAGAGGAGACCAACGTCAGTGACATGGAAGAGATGGAATTGACAGAATATGGTTTTTTCACCCCTCCCACCAGTACCTTCAGCCTTCAAGCTGCCTTTTTATATCTTCTTCCTTTCTCTTTCCCACGCATTTTCTCTGTTGTCCCAAGAGCCAGAGGGTGAAAAGCATCCTCCAGCATCCTCCACTGGCCCCTCCATAGCTATCTCACTTTTGATCAGACCCGCTCCTGGAGGGGGAGGGAAGCTCAGGAGCTGGCGCGTGAAGGTGTTCACAGCACTTCCTGCACTTTTGATTTTATAAGGATTTGTGTTGCTCTTCACTTACTACCCTTTTCGAGCACAAGATCGTTAAGTTCTGCACGCAGAGACCGTGTGGATCGTTTGCTTTGCTGCATTCCCAGAGCCCAGCACAGCGCCTGATATGTAGTAGTAGATGCTTGAAAAAGATGTGCCGAGTGAATGGATGAGTGTCCCTTGGCCCCTTGGCTTAGGCTGGTTGGGCGTCACACGCTGGAGGGAAGCCGTGAACGTCCCAGCTTGGTGGACTCGACCTCACCCCCGCCCAGTGGGGTAAAGGATAGGCTGGCTGCGGCTCTGGCTTCCCTCCCTGTGCCCAGTGATGTGCACAGACCTGCCTCCTCAGGTGCAAGAAGGGAGCGGGGGGAAGCAGTGGGCAGATAAGAAAGGACCTGATGGAGTCCTATAGATCCCTGAGCCCATTCCTTACACGCCCTTCCTGGGCATCCTTTTCGTGGGAATGTCTTTCTCCTCCCAGGCGGCCCCTGCTGTCACCTGGAACACTGAGAGTGAGACTGAGGCAGGACAAAGGACTGGCCACACTGTGTGATGGCTCCCGTTTGTGGGACAGTCAGGGGAATGCCTCATCCCCTTGAACACCTCAATATCAGAAACTTGAGTGAGGTCATCAGCATCCCCAGGTCATAGAAAAAGAAGCTGGAGGGAAAGCAGAGGATGGAGGAAAGAAGGACCTTCATCAATAGCAGCATGACAAGCTCTCGGTCATGTGGCCACATTGAGGTGGTGTGGACATGTGCGTGTGCAGCTGAAAGTGCGCACCAGAAGTCTTTAACCACTGGCTTCCCCGCAACTTTCAGGATTTTGAGCAGCAACTGCAGGGACACGCCAGACCGACAGCTCAAGGAATCAGGCCAACCTAATTCTCAGAGACCTGGGCAGCCATCTGGCCCTGACCCCTAGGAGGCAAGAGCTGAGGGCCTCGGCAAGGTCAAATGTTGCTTTAAGGCAGAGAGAGGACTGAGACCTGCGTATTTGGCTCCCGAGTGCTCTTTCTGCTGGGGGATCTGTCTGCTCAAGATGTGAGGTTGGCACAGAGAAGGCAGCTCAGAGCTGGTGGACCCCCACCCACTGCCCCCACCCAGCTCGAAACACCCAGTACTACCCACAGCAAAGCCTCCTCCTTCTCAGAGGCACTCGGTCCTGCAGGGATGCTCTCTCATCCATGTCCTAGACCGTTCTGGAATGTTTGCCTTAAAGGGCCAGGAGGCCATAGCTACAAACTCCTCCTGCTGATCAAGGCTTGATGCAGACCGTGGTTCAAATCCTTTCGATTTCTTGCTGTGTGATTTTGGGCTAAGTTACTCAGCTTTCTTAAGCCTCTGTTTGTCTGTAGGTAAAAATTGAAAGATAGGCCTTGACTTGGAGAGTTCTTGTTTAATTAAATTAAATCAAATGGAACAATGTACCAAAAGCACTTTGTATACCTAATACAGAATAGGGACTCGAAAGACTTTTGTTGAATGAGTAAATGCATAAGTTAGCAAAAATGAGTGACTTCTAGAAAGCTCCAAGAGGCACTCTGCAATGACTTGCTACCTGCCAGGTTGGTCCTGGTGTCCTGGGGAAGCTGGCCCATCTCTGGCTCCCTAGGGAGGACCGGGAGCTGTTTCTCAGTAGTTTAATTCCAACCCTCTCCCCCCGGCCCTGGTAGCAACACAGTCTTCCTGGGAAAGACACCTAGTGCGTGCCCAGGGGCCTCACGCTCCAGTCTGAGGCTCTGCCCAGAGCGAAGGTGACCTGCACACCCGCCTGTGGCCACGTCAATTAAGTGGTTTCATTAAAAGGCCTGGCACTGTCTATGCTCAGCTCCAGGACAACCACATTAGGAGGGTACCACTGCCACCTGCCAAGCCTTCCGATCCCCTGTCACCGGGTCTGACAGCAGAGGGGGATGACCCTCATTATTTTTTTCATCCAGAGCACACTGGGCATGAAGGAAGTTCCAAAATCATCCCAAAGTTGGTTTTACTTTTCTAGAAGCTCGTGGTTGAATTAGGTCTGCAGAGCACTTAGTTTTATGCACTGAAATTGATCCAACACACAGCCCATCTGTGAAATATTGGTTAGTTGCCTTCCCCTCTTGGACACCCAAAGGAGCCTCTTCCTCCTTCTTCAGAGTCAGGTTCTCCCCAGGGGCCAAGAAATTCTATGTCCAGGGACTCAGAAACCCTGGGCACGCTGACTTCCTGGCCTCTCTAGTCACCAGCTAAGGAACCCTCTATGGCCTCCACGTTTATTTAATACATAGTTCCTGGACCTACTTTGTACTAGGCCCAGAGAGGTGAGCTGAATAAGACCCAGTAGACACATAAGATCCAGTGGGGTAGAGAGACTTATAAAAATGGCTGATTAATATGCAACACTCTGGGGGCTGGCCCAGTGGCATAGTAGTTGAGTTTGCGTGCTCCACTTTGGCAGCCCCAGGTTTGTAGGTTTGGACCCTGGGCTTGGACCTACACACTGCTCATCAAGCCATGCTGTGGTGCATTCCACACACAAAGTAGAGGAAGATTGGCACAGATGTTGGCTCAGCAACAGTCTTTCTCAAGCAAAAAGAGGAAGATTGGCAATAGATGTTAGCTCTGGCCCAATCTTCCTCACCAAAAGAAAGAAAAGAAAATACAACATTCTGAGGGCTCAAAGAGATGGATGGTAGGGAGCCAAGGCAGCACAAAGCCTCCTTCTGTATCCCAGGAATCCTTGGGAAATAATAATAGCTCACATTTATTAAGCATTCACTGCACTCACTGCCTGCAAGCACTCTTCCAAATGCCTTACATGACTAATGTCATTTAATCCTCATTTAGGGGGCAGGAACCAGCATCTGTGGAGAAGTTCCTGTGTGCTGGGCACTGTGTTAGTGCTTTGCAGAAATGGTGCCATCTCCTTCTCCCGATAGCCCTGCCATGGGGGCACCATCATTCTCATTTCACATAGAGTAAAACAGTCTCAGAGAAGCTAAGGAACTTGCCTTGATGCTGGCAGAAGAATACAACCCAGAACAATGTGTTGTCTAAACCACTGCTTCCAGAACTTTGGTGGACCTCTCAATGACCTGGGGGTCTCGCAGGTCCCACTTCATTAGGTCTAGGCTGGAGTCTGAGATTCTAACCATCTCCCAGATGCTGCTGCTGGCCCATGGGGCACACTTGGAGAAGAAAAGGGATCCACTGCGCCTTTGGCACCAATGAGTCAGCCCTACATGTGCCGTGGAATCACCCAGGGAGCTGTTAAAGCACATCGTACCCCTTGGAGATTCTGATTTGACGGACTTGTGTGGGGCTCGGGCATTACTACGTTTAAAACCTCCCCAGATGATTCTACTGGGCAGTCCGGGTTGAAAATAAGTGCTATCATTTTTTACTGCCTTCTTTAAACCAACTCTTCAAAAGTGGAGCCCAATCTCCAGATGCCCTGCACACTCCCTCCCCTCGTGGGGAGCCCTGGCCAATGCAACTCAACTTACAGCTCGCATCGCTTGGCCGGGCTCTTGATTATTCTTTCCTCGCGGGTTGTCCCCAGGCTGTGGAGTCTGCAGTGGCTCCTCGATCAGCGCCTCCCACGTATTAATCCCATTGATCCGCAGCCTGCTCTGTCCTTTCTCACCATCCCCGGAGCAGCCGGAGGAAGAGACTTCCCCAGGGCTATCGATTCCCAAGGAACTCAGAAGGTAGCAATTTCTCCCTTAATTAAGACCTTCACGATAAGCCACTGGTATCGAACCAATTCATCAGCTCTTTGGAAGCGAAGGGGGAAAGCAGAAATGAACGGGGCAATTCAACAACGGCTTCTCAGAGTATTAGGCGGCAACTTGGCCAGATGTGAGTGGGAGCGAGGCCTGGACCAAAAGCACAGCTAGCCTCGTCTTTTCTTTCTTTTTTTTTTTTTTCCTTTTTTGAGTCAGATGCATGATGACACATTTGAAATGCAATCTTTACCCAAACATTACTCTTCCCACGGACCCCTCTCTCCGGCCATCCTCCTCGCCACTCAGCATTATCTGTCCTGGAAATCAAGACAACAGAAGATAATAGGACTTTGCAATTCATGCTTTTTCTTCCTTCCATTCTCTGGGGAAATTATGTCCAACATCTTTTTTATTGACTTATTTATAAGTGTAGAAAATGAATTGCTGGGAGGTTTGTGTTGGAGCAACCCCGATGCTATCAGGGTCACTGATGCCCTATCTTGGACAGCAGTTGTGGCTTGAGAGATGATTCCAGGAGCCCAGTGGGGTGTTAATTAAATAGGCTGACCTCCCTTTTTCCATTGGAAGCCCAAGTGGCGGCCCAAAGCTTTGTCCAGATTTAAAACAGAAGCGGCACCGCAAGCCCCACTGGCTGCTCCTTGGCTCCCTTGTCCTACAGCATCATGCTGGGAAAGGACACACATGTGGGGTCAGCCAGGCCTGGGGTCCCATCACCTGCTGCCTTCTCCCAGTTGTGGAGCCCTAAGGGCGCTCGCTGGCTCTGCCACTTGCTCACTTTGGGTGCATAACTGCACTGCGTGAGCATTGTCACCCATGGAGTACAACACCCCTTCCCTCCTGCGAGGACAGAGGCATCATGTGAAATGCGAACCTGGCACAGAGCAAGGCCTCCAGGCATGTCTGTCCTCCTTCCTTCTGTTCCTGCAGAACATGTCACAGCTGGTGGTGCCCTTAGAGACCACCTAATCTAGTCCTTTCCTTGGGCCATTGGGAGCCCGAGGCCTGGAGAGGGACAGGGATTTGCCTGTGTCACCCAGTTAAGGAGGGGCAGAGCCAGCTCCCTGACCTGTCCCCCACCCCCACCTGCAGTCTGGTTCTTTCCCCGTTCCCACAGGGCCTCCCTTTGACCTGATTGACAGATGCACTTCTTTCTGTGCACATGTCCCTAAAATAAGTGTGCACATCCAACTCTGGTACCCACAGTATCATGCACTTGTGAGGGGATGCTCTCTAAAGAGAGATTCCTGATGAAGACCTGTTGTTCACAGGATGCCCTTAGCCAGGTTTGTTCTTTTTGGTTTGGTTATTGCAAATACAATTTCTGTAAAGTGGGACGCCCAGCACCCCACTCCTCGTCTGCTTCCACCCACTGGAGCGCTTTCCTCTGCACTCTGGCCCTGGCCTCCAGTCCAGAGTTTATTTGGCTTCTAGTTCAGCAACTGCTCCAGAGCCAGAGTCACTTTGGTTCTGTCTACTTCTGAGAGTCCAGTTTGGAGCTTAAAGGCTTTAGCAGTTTCTTGGCCTTGGATGGGTTCAGGGCTCTGATTCTGGCCTTCTTCTAAGACTCAGGTGAGAAACACTCTTTTCTTGAGTCTGCCCACTGGACAGTCCACGCCCTGCCCATCGCCTCCTCCCTGGCACACACACCTGCTGAAGAACAGGATTCCTCCTTCCTTCTTGCACAAGGATCCCGTCCTCATTCTCCACGGGTTAGATCCTAGGAGCAGGCAGGACCAGAGGCCGCCCATCCCTCCTACCCAGGAGGCAGGCGCTGACTTCCATCAGCAACACCCTGAGGCAGCCCAGCATGGCTCCTGAAAGAGTAAGTGACAAATTGTCTAGAAAACAGAGATAATCTGCCTCAATTATGCACAAGTTCAGCAAATTAGGGCTCAGCATGAGAAATCTGCCAGTGCTTTGATTAGGGAACAGATGTGTCCACTGTGAGGCATTCACACAAAAACGTCCGGCATGGACGTCAGGACTGACCTTCACAGCAGACGCGGCCACAGAACTGATCACAGCAGGGAAGCCGGGCTTTCACGGACTGGGGAGGGGACGAGCATTCCTGGGTCACTTGCAGATGCTGGGCAGGCGGGACTGGCAGCAGCACTCCCAGCAGTGCCTCCAATACTGACTCATTTGCTGTTCCCATGCAGCCCTCACCTAGCAGGGCGGACCTAGCCCTGTGCAGAGGGCAACCTGGCCCCTGGTTTTAATTGAGTGCCTGCTCTGTGTTTGGCACAGGATCAGTCTAGAATGCGCCGGAGAAACAAGTGGAGAGAAAGCCCCAAGGAGAAGTGACTGAGCCTGAATCGCTCAGACCCAGCCGTGGGGGATTCTGAAGTGGGAGAGTGAGAGCCAAAACAACTAAGGCATCGGGAGAAGGAGAGTGACTCCTGGGTGGTCGGCGAGAATAGTCCTGTCTGCAGAGGGGAGACTGCAGAAGTTTCCAGGGAGCAGTGACAGGACGGGCCACCAGCCAGGTGAGCCAGCAGCTAAGTGACAAGTGGCTGCTGCTTCACTTCTGCCCTCCAGATTTCCCACAAGAACCTCTCTCGTGGTCATGGCTGCCCGACCGGACACATGCATGGGAGGGAATGCTGGGGAGTGTCGTGCGGCCTCACTAGGTTGGCACGAGAGCCACCATGCACTCTCCTCATCTGCACATAACCCTGGGTAACCGTAGACTCAGAGAGGAGAAGGCGTCCCGAGTAGAGGGAGGGCAAGACTGAGGGCGTGGAGGCAGGAATGGCACAGGTTGGAGTGTGGATGGCGCAGAGAGATCAGGATTAATAATGTCGGCACAGGGGGCCTGCCTTCCAGGAGTCTCATGGGATCTCCTGCCTTTCATGTGCCCTGGAGCCACATCTCCGATGTTGCTGCTGGACTCTGCACCATTTACACTCTCAGCCAGGCTCACACAGGACCAAGGCAAAAACACGTGGGAGGCAGCTGACTGCGTGCGGGTGGAGGGAAGCGAACCCAGGACCTTATTCTGGTGAGCAGCAGCGTGAGCCGCTCAGCCAATCCGCACACCAAGCCAGCACCTCAACACCCGCCTCGGTAGCCGGTAGGGGGCTGCCTGGTTCTTTGAGCCGTGTGTCACCTAAGGAGCTCTGACGCCCCTCCGCAAAGCACGCCTACTACTGCTTTTACACTTCACCCAGGACACACAGAAACGATAGCAGTGAGAGATCGCTTGTCTCATTTTACATAAATTCACATTTCTGTCATACTTGTGTGGGAAGAACCCATTCTCTTGTCCCAAATCAAACAGATCAGGCTTCTACTCTTAGCTTCACAGTTTGCTGGCTGCGTGACCTTAAGCAAGTCACTAAATCTCTCTGAGCTTTCATTTCCTCATCTGTGAAATGGGAATAACAATACTTCCCCTGAAGGTGTATTGAGAGGACCAAAAGGGGGATCATATTCCAAGTGCCTGCGTAGAAGGTACCAAACTACTATCTGTTCCAATGCATCTGTAAGAGCAGGAGGAGCTGTTGGAGGAAGGGACCAGCAAGACTGGACAGGATGTCAGAGGCTGAGCCCAGGGCAGTCAGAGGAATCCGGGGGTCCAGCCCAATGGATCTGAGCCCCTTGAGGTGCTGCCGCTAAGGGCGGCGCTGGCCCCAGGTACACAAAGGCGGCCCTGAAAGTTACAGGTCTGATGAGTCCAAGCTGAGAGGAGCTGGGAGGTCTGCAGCTGATCCACGTGAGGATTTGGTTGACTGAGAAAGGAAGACTCAGGGGTTACTGAACTGTTGATTTAGAGAAAGAAGGATTCGATAAATCTCCTGAGACTCTCCCGGTGGACAAGAACCACGTGAGGATGGGATTCAGGCCATTGCAGTAGGAACTTTGCCACCCTGCGCACTGTTCGAGGCGCCAGCCTGGCACAGTGGTGAGCGCCCCGTGCCTGGAGGTGTGTTGCAGTGACTAAATGACCGCTTGGCAGAGTTCACCTAGAGGGGCTTCTCCAGCTCAGGACCCAGGGCACAGAAGTGGGTGGCTTTGAGATTATTTCTACAAGAAAGTGTGACTCCACAATTCGGTGTTCACGTGGGAAGGGGCACCTGCAAGGAGCCAGCCCTGTGCTGGGGTTACTTATGCAGCCTGCTATCTTAAACCTCTAAACCAGCCTCTGCAGGAGGTTCATTATCCCCATTTCAGAATAAAGAAAGGAATTCTCAGGGGGACCAAGTGCTTGCCCAAGGTCACAGAAGCGGTAAGTCCAGAGCTGGAGTTTGACCTCAGTGCTAGCCTCAAAGCTCCCCTTTTTCCTTAAGAGAAAAGAACCTGCAAAGAGAAGACCCAGGCCCAGCTCGGAAGATGAGGTGCCCTGACACTTCCTGTCGCCCAGCTTGCTGTGTAGATCCCTTCCCCGCTCTGCGACCTGGTCTGTACCTTCCCTGATCCGTCTTGGAGGGCAAGGCAGAGGTTCGCCTGCCCCGTGCTCTGAACAGCCCCAGCGCCCTGCCCCGGGAGGGGCGATGAGAGTCCTGGAGGCGGTTCTCACTGGGTAACCCAACACGACACGGGCTTGCGTCTACACTACAGGTAGCCCTCTCCAGCAGCTGCTCCTGCAGGAATTCATGACGCCTCAAGTAAAAATACCCCTTGGCTTTCTGATTTCCACCCACGATGCTCCAGGCTACAGTCTTGTGGGGCAGACAGGACTTCCTGTTCCACAGATGAAAACACTGAGGATCTCCGTGAAAGAGGCGAATAGTCACGGAGTCCTAGGATGGACACTTGACCACATCATCTCACTTCACACCCAAGGCCACTCTGGAAGATGGGCATTAGTGTTCCCATTTTACAGATGAGGAGACAGAGGGTCAGAGAGGTTCAGTGTGTTGTTCAAAGTCAGAGAACGAGTAAGGGGCAGGATTCTAACCACAGTCAGAACTACTGCCAAATTGGTGGCTCTACAAAGACATCACAGGGTCTCCCCACCTGCAGACCTCACCCCATGGGGGGAGCAGGGGAACCTCCCCCCTCAGGTCACTCATTTGGGGTAAGACCCGGTTTCTGGAAATGTAGCCCTTCAGGTCAGGGGGGCAAGAATCCATTTACCCTTTAGGAGTCAATCTCATATTAGCAGGACCCAGAATGGGGGAGAACACAGGAAATGGACTGGAAGGTTAGGGGGATTGGAGGAGAGGCCCCAAGCAGGGGTCCTGAGCAGAGGGCACTAGGATGCCTGGCAGGGGCCACAGTGACAGAAAGGAGCAGGGGGACAGTGAGACCGGTGGCTCAGGTCCCAATTTTGCCATCACTGACCCTGCTTAAAAGGATGCTCACCTGTACCAGCAACCAGGCCCCAGCCCAGCCGGCCGGCTTCACTCAGCCGCCCCTCCGTTCCCTTCCCCTCCCCGCAGGTGGGGCTGTGGCCGCCCAGCAGAGGGCCCCCTAGCCCCGGCCTAACCATGCAGCCCACGGTGCCAGGAGGCATCACTCCCCTCAAAGAGCCAGCTGATGGGAGAAGGGGCCCAGCCTGCTGGACCCACCCACCGTGGCAGCTTGGGTCCTCTCTGCCCAGGTGTCTTCAGGGGCCACGCGGCAGGGCTCAGAGGAGCTGGGGTAAGATCCAGGTTCTGTGAAGTGCCTGAGGAGGTGCCGAGAATAGGTTACGACACTGGGGTCAGGAAAGCTGAGATCCAGTCCCAGTGGGGCCATCAACAAGTTATGTGATGTGACTGGTTCCTTCCCCTCCCACAGCTCAAGTTTCTCCATCTATATTGTGGGGAGACTGGACTAGAAGATTTTCCAAGCCCCACCTGTAGCTCTGACAGTCTGGCCTGACATCCTTGCCCGTCTCTGCCACCCTCCTAGCATGCTCTCACAGGAATCCTGTCCTCATGGGTACCCCCAGTGTGTTCCACTTGGAGGGGCTGACTCATTCATTGTGTGGCTCCTTCAGACTCCAGGATGCGGGAGGTCTGGTGGAGCCCTGTTCCCTTAACCACCACAGACCCAGGCCATGCCATCCTGCAGTAACCATGGCTACTGCCCCTCTTGTGCCCGTGGACCACACTCGGGGATGAGTGCTTGTCAACAAGTCTGGTTCTGAGTGGAGAGCTCAGGAGCCAGTGGCCTTCCTTACCTCCTCCCTCCACACGCGGGCCACGAGCATTCACTCATTTCTGCCTAATTTTTATCCTTTAAAAAATATTCCACAGCAGAGTGAGATGTTGAGCCCTCAGCAAGTTCCAGAGGCCTTTATTCTCTATTTCCCATCCAGGAGGCAAAGTGTTGTATGAACTCAGCCAGACTGGGTCCCCACACTCAACCTGTCACTTAGCCATGCAACTGTATTGACGTTACTGAGCCTCAGGTCCCTCATCTGTGCAATGCCTGCCTGCGTGGTAGTGTCTGGCCCCTGGTAAGCATGCAAGTGTCAGTGGTCTTTATGACAGTATTATTCTTATTAGTCAGACTTCTGTCTGACATAAACCAGTATGCTAACATCAGCACCTTCTCTTTGACTCTCTCCGACTTCTAATGCAGTTTTGGCATTTCAGAAGTAGCCCGTGTCATTCTGGCACACACACCCCCAAAAGGATGGGGCAAGAATCCTCCACCTCTTGGTTCCACAGGCTTAATCCCACGGTCTGGCCGTCAATTCTAAAATAGCCCTTGTAATTTCTCCCTGGGGATGGGGCTTAGAAGGGACAGCCTCCTGGATACAGAACTTTCTGCCCTCTCAGAATTCCACAAGAAGAAAGCAGGTGAAGCCCAAGGGCAGGTTTACCTGAAGCAAAGAAAGCTCAAGCTTAGGGCCCCTCCCTTGCTCCCGTACCTTTCAAGGCCCGAGAGGCGCCCTGTCCATCGGTGTAGAAGGGATTAGCCAGAATATGGACTCACTGCTGCCCTCTCGTGGCCACTGACGAAACTGTCCGTCCTGGAGGGTGGGTGGACTCCTTGCGAGCTGAACACAGTTGGGCACGCTAATTAGTAGAGCTGCCCAAGCAATCTGAAAACCGCTGGAGGTGTCACTTGCTGAGAAAATGCTAGAGCGTGGTGAATCTATGATTTAAACAACGGTAGAAGACAGTCCAGACCCCAGGAGTGATGTTCTTACTTACCCCTCTCCCTGTCTTTCTGTCTGCGTCCTTGTTCCCTCCTTTCTGCTTGCGCGGTGTTTCTTTGATGTGAAACAGCTATACTCAGAAGCACAACATGACTACCCTGCAACCACAATACATTTATTAATGACCTTCCCCAGCTCTAACAGCCAAGAAGGCCCTGGGAGAGGCCATCAGAAGCCAGACTTCCCCTTGCAAGGATGCATGCTCTCTGCAATCAAGCTCGTCATCAGTGCCTGGGTAGTAACAATCTTAAGGAATAGCAATAATTAACACGTGAATGTTGAACACCATTTGTTTCTTGATTCCTGGGCCGAGCTGAACAGTAGTGAAAATTGTTTTCTCTCTGAAGCATAAAAATGTTTTCAAGTCACCTGGGGTGTTCACAGATGTGCTGATTAATTGTGGCCTAGAAGTGACAATGACCAAGACCCAGGCTTTGCTCTCGGGCAAGTGGAGGTCTTTGCTCCCTCTGGGTTACCAGGACCCGGATGGGCGGCTTGAGGCGAGGTCGTGGTTGACAGATGGTCTAACAGTGCCTGTGCGTGGACACCCGATCAGGCAAAACTCCTGGCTGGGCTATCAGACCCTGGTCTTCCCCTCCTTAAGGAAACTGCTAAGTCCAGGCATTTCTAAGCCAAAAGGTAGTGATGGAGCTGCCCATCCTCGCTCATGAAGCATCAGGTCTTCCTCCTCAGTGAGCCTGAGACCCACTTGGGTTTATTAGCATGGAGATTCCTGGGCTCCACCCAGAGATTCACATCCTGTGGACATGGAAAGTGGCCTAGAAATCTGTATTTTAATAAGCATCCCAGATGGTTCGCATGCAGGTGTCTGCGGAGCCCACTCAGAGAAATACAGTCATAGCCCATCAAGTGCCAGAGCCAAAGGAAAAGTTCCATAAACGCTGGGGTCTGTCACTGTGCTTAGGGGGCTGCTCAAGGGGAGAAGAGGGAAAGAGAAGGGGCCCAAGCAGGGGGGCTTCCGGTCTCCTCCCTCACTTCCAATGGGACAATTATGCTTCTCTTTGTTCAGCAGGGGGACCAAAAGCAAGGCCCTGGGGCCTCCCTATATGAGTTCAAGCCACTTATAAGCTGTGTGACCTTGGGAAGGTTCCTTCTCCTCTCTGTGCTTCAGCTTCCTCCTCTGTAAAATGGGATGATGATTAAAAAAAAAAGTAGTAGCTAACTCACAGGACCTCTGTAGAAATTAAGTGAGTTGATGCATGCAAAGCATTTAAGAACAGCACTAAGAACATACTAAGCACGAGCGCAGGGCTGCTGATATAATATTGTCTATTTTATATGGTAATAAAGTAGTGATACTGTATTCACCTCATTGGTTATAAGATTTAGTTTGGAAAATGTAGATGCCATTTTAAAAAAAAAAAGTCTAAATAATATGTCAGTCCAACCATCTCATTTTTTAGCTAGGGAAACTGAGGCCCCAGGGAAAGACAGCTGCTGGAGGTCCCACAGCAGGTGGAAAGGCAGAAAAGGAGCCGACCTAGATCTGTGTGAGCTTGCCGTTCATTCCTCCGAGCCCACTCTGCAGCCTCCTTGGGGGCGTCAGCTCCGCTCGACGGCAGGGGTGGCCTTGCCTTCTGTCCTGCCGTCACTGGGCAGCCTAGGGGCTGGACCTCCACCCAGCCGCCCTCTCCCCTTTCAGACCTCAGTGGCCACCATTCCTCACTCCCATTTCCCCACTCCCATTGTCTCGAAATGTCATGGCTGTAAAAAATAAGTTCACACTCTGGAGATGTTTGAAACTTCTGGTTAACCCCCGGGTCTCAATTTACAAGTTCTCTGCAGAAAGTGCAGGCATTATTAAGGGGTTGGGACTGACAGCCAGGGAAGCGTCATCCTATTAGCCCTCCTCCAAAAAGATCAAAAAAGCAGCCAGGATGAAAGGCACGTCTTGCACAGTTCTCAGAACATAGGACTGGTCAATGCGTGTTTGCAGTTCAAGAGGATGATGATAAAAGCCTGGGACGAGGACAGGATGCCGTCTCTGGAATCTCAGGCCAGCTTTCCACACAGGGGCCGAAGTAGTCATTCTGGAAAAGGACCTGCAGTGATCCCCGCCTCCTTGTGTAGTTCCACCCACATTGTCCCAGGGTTGCTCTGTGCCGCCGATGGAGGAAGTGATGTCTGGCTTCATTGGTCCCTCACTTTGTGTCCTTTGTGCCTTGGATCAGGCTCTTGGGAAGGCCATGTCACGAGCATCCTTATGGAGAAGCTTCCCACCAACAGCCGTGTGAGGAGCTTGAAGTCGATCCTCTGCCACAGTCAGTCAGGTCTCCAAATACTGCAGCCCCGGCCGACACCTCTGTGACCTCGGGAAAGGCCTCGAGCCAGAACCGCTAGCTGAGCAGCTCCCCATTCCTGACCCCCACAGACCATGGGTGATAACAAAAGTTTGTTGTTTTAAGCTGCTAAATTGTGGAGTCATCCATTCCACAGCAAGAGTTAACTAATGTAGGGGCTATGAGGGCAGGAGGACCGTTTCCAAAAGCAGAGAGACAATATCTAGCAGGAAGGAGGGGCCTCATTAACAACCAGGGAGACTGTGAGGAAGGGATCGGATGTCCCCAGATCAAGGTGGCTCTGATACATTCTGCTAAGCAAAGGCTTTGACAAAGGACCCAAAGATGAAAGTCTGGATCCTGCCCTACGGCAGGAAGCCCGTTGTCTGTTGAGAGCAGCAGGCGAGTAAACAGGAAATCAAACATGGTGTAAAAAAGAAAGATGCCCAGCACCCAGTCCAGGCGGGAGGAGGAGGGGTCAGGCAGTGTCCCCGAGAGGGGACTCCTGATCAATTAATTGCTGTGCTCCAGCCCAGGACCCTGGGAGGAAATGAAAATGGATAAAGCTACGTCCTTGCCTCTGAGGAGCCCGCAAATCATTCAGTCCTTCTCAACACCGGCTGGACCTGGAGAGGCTAGCTGAAGTCTCAGTGTCCAGGGTCCACTCCAGACATGAAATCAGAGTCTCTGGGGATGGGCCTGGATAGCAGCATTTTAAAACGTCTTTCTAGGAGATTCTCATGTGTAGACAGGTTGAGAACCGCTAGTCTAACTGCGGAAACAACAACAGCAACACACCCACACACCCGCCCTAACACACACACACACACACTTGCACTCTGATGAATAACTTTGGTAATTCCCAAGTAAGTGGTACCAAGTGCAAGTGCCAGGTGTATGTAGAGAAGACAGACCCTGCTGGGGCTGGGGTGGTCTCAGGGGGTGTCCCCCAGCACAGCTCTGGGCTCCACCCAGCTGGACCCCGCTGGATGCTGTGTGCTCTGCCATACTCAGAACGGGGCAGAGGTGAGGACGAGGTTGGAGAGCAAGTCCCAGGGTGGGAGTCCAGGGCTGTGTAAACCTTGGGGTTGGTCCTGGGGGGCGTGGGCAGGGTGGAAACTGCAGCGGAGGACTCAGCAGCCCCAGCTGTGGGGGAATGAGGCAGAAGCTGAGGGTCAGGCACGCCTGAAAAAGGAGAGGTATCATCGAAAATTGATGGCGGAAGAGAGGAGAGCTCTACGGGCACTGGGGACCCTGCTGACACTTTACATTCCTTATCTTGAGTTATTCCTACTGAAACACGTGGGTACTCCTATCTCCATTTTGCAGGTGAGGAAATGAGCCTGAAAGAGGTTAAACCATGGGCCTGAAAATGCCCGTGGGACATGGAGTAGGGTTGGTGCCAGAGCTGTGCTCAGCAAACCAGGCAGTGAACATCAATGGCTGCCTCGCGATCTGCTGCTGAGGCCTCGAGGACAATCTCAGCTCCTGAGAGGAAGGCCTGAAACAGCCGAGGCTGGGGGAAGAGACAAGGCATGGCAGGGGGCTCATGGGTCTGTCCCGGGAACCTGGAGGGGTCTAAGACAGGATGTGCATTCCTCTCTCATCCCTGCTGCCACCCAAGCTGTGGGGACAGCTACAGAGCAATTTCTCTGGCCTGTTTTCTTCCCTCCCGCCCCTCCTACCATGTGCCGATTAGACAGTCATACCCCCTTGACTCATTTGTTCACGCATTTGCTCCCTCCTCTGTCCAGTGAGTGCTCGTTGGCACCTAGGACAGGCTGGACTCACATCCACTAACCCGGTAGAAAAGAAAGCATGTCGCCTAAGGTGGTGGTGCGGGTTGGTGGCACAGAGGTTGGAAGGAAGCGAGAAAGAAGTCTGGGAGAAAGGACCAAGGACTCACTCCAGGGGGAGCAAAGAGTAAGACTCCACGAGGGCAAATGGATCTCTACAGCCACATGGTCCCAAGCTGAGTGGGTGAGAGAGTCAGGGAATTCGGGAAGGAGGGCGGCTGTGACTGAGGGAGGGGGAGGGGGCAGCCCACGGAGGGAAAGAAAGGCAGGGCAGCCTTCCCGAGACCACATGACCTTTTTTGGCTTTAAAATCCCAGTTCCCAGCAGCACAGTCATCAAACTCCTTAAATGATCTATTGTAATGATGTGGGAACCCATTCCAAAAAAAGATCCATAATTCTTGGTCCTTGGGTAAATGCCCCAGAAAGATCAATATGGGCAGTGCAAAGGTCCAAGGGGATGGCTGGGGAAGGCTCAGCAGGGAAGAGTCCATTTGTCTCGTCAGCCTCCTGTCCCAAAACAAAGCTTTCCCTCTGCAGTCCTCTCCCTGACCCTAACCCCCACCACACTCCCCACCACGTCTTGATTTTCCCAGTTAGGGACGCAGGGACAGGGGTGAGGGGAGAAGAAGGGAAGATGGAGGGAGGAGAGAATCAGGAAAACGGGACGGTGAATGTGTTCCTCGATGGTTTTAGTTCCAACTTCACCTGGGTCCTGCTGTGCCATGAACTAGCTCTGTGATTATGACTAAGTCTTTTGAAACTCGGGGCCTCGGTTCCCTCCAGTATAAATTTCGAGCAGTAGTGGGGGCAGGGGAGAAGTCTCAAGATAGGAGTAGAATAGAATAGCGCAACACGAAGGCAAAGGTTCCAGGGCCAGAGAAATCTGTGTTTGCAGTCAGTTCCCAGCTGTGTAAGCTGCGAAAGTTGCTTATAGTCTTTTCAGACCCAGTTTCCACTTTCATCAAATGGGAGTGAAGCCTGCCTGGGGGCTATATGAGGTCCCATGTGTCAAGCACCCAGCCATGTGAGAAGATACATCCTAGGGCTTGGGCAGTCAGAGACCTAACACAGTGGGCGGAAGGGAAGTCCTCTGAATCACAGCCTAGGAAGCAGAACAGACGCTGAACTGAGGACATCATGGGGTTCTGCTCTTCAACTTCCTCTTGCTTCCTACTCCCCCTAATCAGAGGAGGTAGGACCAAAATGCCCAACCTAGCTGGCACCAGCCAGAAGTTGAGAAGTTGGTTTTAATTGTTCATTTCCTCCTTGGAGCCAACTCCTCTTCATTCTGTCTCTAGGCAGCGATATTGATGGCTATTTCATTTCAGAAATTATTTTTAAAAGTGACCAAGAAAACCTTAACTGTTTTGAAATTAAGAAATAATTTCTAAGTAATCCTTGGCTCAAAGAGAAATCAAAACAATTATATATTATCTAGAAAGTAATGAAAAGGAGGACACTCCATATCAAAGCCTCTGGGACAAAGGTAAAGCTGTACTCAGAGGATATTTGATAGCCTTCAATGCTTTTATTATTTTTGTGAAAAGCTGAAAATAATTGCATTAAGTATTCAACCTAAGAAATTCGATAAAGAGCCATAAAATAAATTAAAAACAATAGGGAAGGTGAGATTTAATGAAAATAAAAGTTAAAATTAATGCAATTAAAGCAACAAAAGTATTCCACTTTTACTCTTATCTGTTCTTCTTCCCACGGCAGTCCCACAGTGCCAGCCCCCTTCACTTACACCCACCCCCACGACTCTTGTGTTAAAGGTTAGTTAAAATCTGATATCAATGAGATACATTCCATTACTTCATAGAATTGATTAATAAGATTATTTTATATAATGCAACGAGCCCTAGACTGGACAATAGGACACCTGGCTCTGGAGCCATGTTCACGATTGTCACCTCGGTCAGGTCGCTTCCCCTCCCTGGCCCGCAGGTTTCCCACCTGTGCAGGTAGAGCTGGGGCTACCTGCTAGCACTGAGAGTTGTCAACTGGATTCCATTCACGGCCAAAACTCTTCAGAAGAAAGAGGTTACCCTCCCATGGGGATGTGTTGAAGGACTCTTTTCTGAATGGCGGTGGCAATCAGAAATGGTAGCTGTCCCAGAGGGCTGCACCATAGAAGGTTGGCGTGAGTCGGGGTGTCGGGTTGGAAGGATGAATCCAGAAACTGAAGGCAGCCTGGGGCATCTTAGAGTGTGGGCCTGGGCTCGAGTGAGCAGGGCGTGTAGACAGGACAGGACCTTGGGCTCTTTTAAAATCTGGTGGATTTGCTTCCCTCCTAGACCCACTTTTCTATCTTTTTCTCCTTTCATATTTCTAAACACTCACCAATCTTAAAGGTATAACACTCCAGGCCCAGTGCCGGGCAGGAGCAATGATAATAAGTGGAAAGAGACGTTCTAATCCTCAGTCTTCAGGCTCTAAGATCAGGGGCAGCTGATCAAGAGACAGGCTGTCTGCAGCTGTGACCAGCTGGCCTCAGGATCTGGGATGTGGAGAGGCCTCTATCCCTGCTCTCAAGTCAGAATAGGATGCACTCACGCTTTGACAGTTCCTAGAGGTTCCTTCTCTGAAGTGACTTTTAAGGAGCCTGCCCTGACTAAGTGGCTTCTCCTTTTCCAGCACAGAAAATGACTAGAAGGTTTCATCCTGATTTGGGTCGAGCTCAGCCCCTGGAGCCATTGTGCATAGAGTGGGGAGCCCCAGGTAAGCTTGTCTCTGGGGCCTCCCGACCACTGTGGTTGGGGTTCCTCCAGCTCCACAAGCTGCTGCCTGGGGGCCCCCACTCACTTCTTCCGGGGAGTGTGAGCTTTGCAAGAAGGGCAGGTCCTCCACAGCTACTGCACACAGACGGTCCATATCCCGCAGAAGCGTCCAGGCCTTGTTAGGGTGCTGGGATTTTCTCCCAGAGTCTATCAGAAGCCCCGAAATGGTTTTAAGGAGAAGCATGCTGTGATCAGATTTGGGTTTTCCAAAGGCCACTCAGACGTGTGGGAGGGGACTAATTGGAGGACAGTGGCAAGGATCAGGGGAGATGAGTCAGGTGGCTACGCAGGAGTGAGACAGCGGAGGCCTCAACTTGGATGGAGCAGTGAGACTAGAAAGAAGGGGCTCGTTCAGGGAGGTGGAATCACTGAGCCTGGCGTTCGATGGGCTAGGGAGTGTGAGGGGTGGAGAGAAATCGAGATGGCTCTGCATCCTCTGCTCTGGCAGCGGGGAGGCGCCGTTTATTGAAGTGAGGAGCAACAGCAAAGGAGCAAAGACAGAGGCTGGGGAGAGACCGTGGGTTCACTTAGGACGTGCTGAGTTTGAGATGGCAGCTGCTGACCCGAAGGAGCTGTCGGAGAAGAATTTAGGTATGCACGCCTAAAGCTAAAGAAGGAAGAGTGAGCAGGAGACAGAAATAAAGGCAGCTTTAGTAAAGGAAATATCCGCTCTTTGAGAGTCAAAGCTGCAGTTCTGGCCTCCCCTCACCTCTCTGGGGGTGGCTGATGAACCAAAGAACTGGGGTGACCACCACAGCCTTGGAGCGACAGATCTGTAAGGACCTTGCGGGGAGTGGGTGGGGACCCAGCTGTGGGAAGGCTCACATCCCCGAGGGGAGCACATCAGCATGTCCAAGAGGGTGTGGGAGCTTGGAAAGATATGTTTACTACGCTAATATAAATTTATATAAGAAAAATGAAGATAAGTCCTATAATACAGTCACTCCAAGCAGACAACAGACTCTGTGGTCTTATGGGGGGAGGGTGCACAGCCCCCAGAGGGGCTGGGTGTCAGCCTCAGGGAGCAGAGTGCATGTCCGTGCCTGTGGGCAGGGAAGGCTGGTTACCAGGCTTTGTCCGGGGGTTGCACACTTGGGTGCTTCCAGAGGCGGGTGACGCGTAATGAGTCCAGCAGGCTGTGTGGTAATGGTGGGACTGGCAGTGGACGCCAATCTAAAGGAGCAGTTGCTGGCCAGCTCCACGTGCCTCCAGTATGAACAAGGGCCCAGTGTGACTAGGCTTTCTGCTTTTTCAAGAGAACTTAGGAACCCGGGAGTGGATGTAAAATCTCCCAATTTTCAAATATTGGTTCCTTTAAAAAGATGGGTGATGTTCATCGCAGCATTATTCACAATAGCCAAGATGTGGAAGCAGTCCAAGTATCCATCAACCAATGAATGGATAAAGAAGATGTGGTATATATATACAATGGAATACTACTCAGCTATAAACAAGGACAAAATTGTGCCATTTGCAACAACGTGGATGGAACATGGGACTGTTACGCTAAGCAAAATAAGTCAGACAGAGAAAGACAAATGCCATATGATCTCACTGCTATGTGGAAGATAACACATAGACCAGGAGGACAGATTGCTGGTTACCAGAGGGGAAGCGGGTGGGGAAGGATGAAAGCAGTAAAGGGGCACGCGTGGTGACGGATAGAAACTAGATTTGTGTTGGTGAACACGATGCAGTCTATACAGAAACTGAAATATAATAATGCACACCCGGAATTTACACAATGTTATAAACCAATATGACCTCACTACAAAGAAAATTATAAAAGAAAAAGAAAAGAAGGATAGACCTGTGTGGGAACCAAATAAATCTCATGGACAAGACGGAGTTAGCCCACAGCTCATCAGTCAGAGATCTCTGCTCTGGTCTGAGCTACCTGACATATAGATACAAAATCTCAGGTTCAGAGACAGGACTGGAAAATCCCGAGGTCACACAGCGAGATCTGGGTGAAGCCCAGACTCAGACGCAGACTCAGCACGACTCTCTTGGCTGCGCCATAGCTGCCCCTGCTGCTGGAGGTCTGTTTACAGAGAAAAGATCGGAATTTTTCCTAACCTCACTGTAAGACTGCACTGAATTTTCCCAAAGTCGTCATTTTACCCAGGAGGAGACTGAAACCCAGAAATTAACACAAGATGTGCTTTCCCGACTCTGCAATGGCGAGGCAGGAGCAGAAGCCACGCCTCCAGCCTCCCAGGCTAGCCTTGCTTTCACCAGTTCCATAAGTCCTCAAAGCTCTCCCTGGGCGAGGGCTATCTTCAACTTGCAGTGAATTGTTGAAATATTCTGTTCCTGAGCACATCCGACAATCCAAATTATAGTCCCCAGGACCAGCCCTTAGGCCACATCGCCTCAATCTCTGCTCTGAGGGGGTCTGACCCACCAACCTGGCACATGGCTTCTCTCCTCTCATGAATAATGAATACAACTGCAGTGGGCACAGAGTCCACCAACTCATTCTGATTTGTCTGCTAATTGGCACCAGGGCAAGGCTGGCGTGATGCTGTTGACCAGTCGGTTAGTGAGCAGTGTGGGAGGGCAAGAGCACTGGACCTTGGGTTCAGGGGACCAGGCTCAGGTCTGCTGCTATGAGCAGGTTGACCTTGAGAAAGAGGTCATTTAAGTTCTCTGAGCATCATGTTTCTTATCTGTGAAGTGGGCATCATCAAACCTGCCCCACAGTCCAATGTCCGTAGTCAGAAAGGAGATGACAGCTGAAGGCAGACCAGATCTGATGCCCTGGCTTAAAACCTTTAAGGGTCCTCATTGCTTACATGTTGAAGTCCAAAGTCAGTTTAGGTAGTGTGATATGGAGCCAGCAGCCAGAATCTCAACTCCCTCCTTCCCGTCTCTTAATTAGACCAGCTGACGTTTATGGAACACGTACTCTGTGCCAGGCGCTGTGCTGAGCCCTTGGCACCCATTAACTCACACATTCCTCCCAACACTCCTCTAAGAGCAGTACTGTTATCTCTAGCCGGAGAAATCAAAAACAGCAAGCTGAGGTTGCTTCAAGGCCCCACCAATGAGTGTGAGAATTGAAATGTGAACCAACTCTGACTTCATCCCATCTCCGAGAACATTCTGGACCCCACCTGACTTCCTGTGAATTCTTCTCCAACAAGTCACGTACTTTCTTTCTTCACCTCTGCTTGTGTGTTTCCCCAGCTCGGAAAGCACTGCGCAGCAGAATCATGCTTCGAGGTGCAATTCCCACTACCACCTCCCGGCAGCCTCCCCACCATGCAGGCAGGCCCTCTTTCTCGTCCTCTCGGCTCTGTGGCCTGCTGTGCCTTGGCCTGAGACACTGCTTATACACTAAGTGACACTGCTGACCGCACTCCAGCCTCATGCTGGCAGGGCAGCCAGCCTGCCATTCATGTTAGTCCACTTTGCTCGCTGCTGTTACAGGCTTGATCACCTCAAATACTGGAAACTCCTGGAGAAGAGAATTCTTGTCTTACTCATCGTTACATCTCCAGCTGCAGCCCAGCACCCAAAGCCTAGTAAATGCTTTGTAAATGCTGTAGAGGGGGCATGAAGAGAGGGAAGGAGGGAGCAAGGGAGGGAGCGACATGGAGGAGAGAGAAGGGCGAGGAGGGGGAGAAAGCAGGAGAGAGAGAAGGGAGGGGGCCATGCAAAGAGGAGGGGAGGGAGGGAGCGGGAAGGGGCAGGGAGGAGAAGTACACTATGACTGCATTTATTTAGTGAATCGTGCGAGGCAGGGGTTGGCAAGCTATGGCCATCTTGTTTGGGCCCATATCTGGACCACTGCTTGTTTTTGTGTAACCCCAAGCTAAGAATGGGTTTTGCATTTTAAAAGTTGCAAAAAAACACTTGACAAAGAATAAGTGACAGAGACCACAGGTGTCCCAAGGTCTAAAATATTTATTCTCTGGCCTTTTACGGGACACGTTTGCTGACTCCTGGCCTAAGAGGTTGCTGTAATGAGCGTATGAACGCGATGAGCAAGGAACAAAAGAGGATGTTCATTGTCCAAGGAGAGTGAACTTTAGGTCTGGGTAGGAAATCAGAAAATATCAACCTTTGAAACTTAAGCTGGCGAGATGAGATCAGTCCCCTCCCCAGGATGCAAACTTCCAGTGATGATTCATCGGGGGGGTGCACCGCTGACGAGGCCAGGCTGGGGCTGTCCCTCTGTCTCAGCATAGGGCCTCTGGGGCCTCTCTGGAGGAAAGCATATATTTCAAAAGCAGTGAATGGAAGGTAAACTAAAATCTTAGAAGCTGCCACCTGCTTGTCACCAGGCAGCTTTGTAAAGACAGCCATTTCTAGGGACAAAGAAAAACACTATGTAAGAGGGGAAATGGAGTCTGGGCTGGGAGTGAGACTCCAGCCAGTGAGGGCAGAGGGGGTCCTGAGAAGCTGCCCAAGTGTTCCAGGCCCCTTGACCAGCTGTCCCGATGAGGACTTCAGGATGAGTCCTTGCTGGGTCTGGCTATTAAGATCCTGTCTCCCCTTTTGTTCTGATTTACTAAAGGGGCATTTGATGACAGTTGGACTCCTACAGGGAAGATGATGTGCTGTCCAGCTGCTGTGTTGGCTTACATTCCCTCAGCGTAACAACCAAGATAACCAAGGGCATGCTATTTATTGAGTACCCGCCCCGTGTCAGACACTGGGCAAGGTGTTTTTCTATTTACATATCTCAGAGCCGGGCATCATTATCCCCATGTTACAGATGAGAAAACTGAGCCTCAGAGAGATCACTGAGCTTATCCTAAGGCCCATGGCTATAAAGTAGCAGAAACAATAACCCTTGGTTTATTGGCCCCAAAGCCTGATTGTTTTCATAATCATACACACACACACAGCCCTCCTAACGTCTTAGTTCTTCGTCCAGCCTCAGTTCTATGCTGTGCTCCTAAATCCCAGTATCCCGAGACCCTGCCCTAACCCCAGACTCCATGGCTGGAAATCTTAGTATTCATTTTCATTTCATCAAAAAACTGTTGGTCATATATTATATGCAGAGATAAACAAAATCCAATCTCTTTTTCAAGGAGCTTTCAGTCTAGTGAGGAAGATAGACAAATTAACTTCTACTAACATGTGGGATGATGAGGTGACGTCATGAATAAGAGAACTGATAGCTCCTGTGCTGGGACAGCCCAGGCTTTGGACCTTGGGCTCCAAGAGGGCTTCCCTGAGGAGGTTACACCGGGGTGAAGGAGTTCACAGATGAGGGAGAGACGGCCCAGTGGGCAGTCCAGGCAGAGGGATCAGGATGTGCTAAGGCTGGAAGGCTAGCAAGATTTGATGTCTGAAATTCACCTGGGATGGATGGGGTTGAAGATGAATCTGAGGAAGCAGGAAGACCAGACCACAGAGAGTCTTTGCAACATGCTGAGGAGTTTGTACTTCACGTACTGGCAGTGGGGAACCGTTAAAGGGGTTAACTAGGAAGTGATAGGGCCAGACTTGGACGTTTGCAAGGTCCTGTGGCATCAGAAGGGGAAGGATTGAGAATGCAAGAAGACCAGTTAGTAACAACAAATGGTAATGTTTAAAGTGGAGAAATAGCAAAGGCGTGGAAAAGAGACGAGCTGAAAGGTAGCTGGATGGTAGCATCAATGGTTCTAGGCGGTTTGTTGGAGGTGGGAGGTGAAGGAGGGAGCGGAGTGTAAGTCAGCACCCCACCTGGTCCTTGGCAGCACTCCCCTCCTCCAGAATGCTGGACTCTTGCCTCTGCTCTCCCAGCCACTGAGTGGGTCTCACTTTTGGTGCCCTGACCCTAGGGTATTATGCTGTCCTAGAACTACGGCAGACATGCCCACCCACCATATTGAACAGCCATGCAAGCTATCAGCAAAGCCAAATTTACCAACTCATGTTCAATGTCCTCTGTTGAACTCCTTGCCACATCCTGTGCCAGCCGTGAGCCAGGCCTATTTCCTAAACCCCATCCTTCCCAGCCCAGCGTCCTTCACCACCTCCGCTGAGCTGAGCCAGGCCTTGCAGCATCAACCAACCATCCCAGCTCTGACACAGGCAGCCCCACCCTGCACCCTCCACCCCGCCAATCAGAGCTGCAAAAGAAGGCTAATATGGCAGATTCAAACTCTCTTGACAGCTAGGAACAATGGACCTGAACCAACAAGATGAAATTCAGCAGAGATAAATGTCAAGTTCTACATGTCGCACCCAGGAATCAATCACAGGGACAGGATGCGGAGAGCTGATTTGCAGTAATGATAAAGGAAGCATCCAGGGGAGGGTCAGAAGCTACGCCGTCACCAAGAGTGTGAAGCATCAGCTGCATTAAAAAAGGATGAACACAATTTGAGGCCAAATCAGTAGAAATAGAGTGTCTAGATTAAGAGAGGTAGCTCTGACGGCCAGGACTGTTCTAGAACCCAGCTGAAATACTGTGTTCAGCTATGGACACAAGCGTGTCCAAAAGAGGAGCAGAAATGAGGTGGCAAATATCTGGAAACAAATTCTGGAAACATATAGGAAGAAGGGATGGAAAGATGGCCACTGGTGCTCAATTAATGCTAACTGCTCTCATTATTACTTTCCCTTTCCCCAGTTGCTCAACTCCTAGGGGATTTTTTCCGAAGCTGAAAAGAACAAATGCCTCCTCCCTGGCTCTACCTGCATCTCCCTCCGTAACTACCCTTCCCCATCCTCCCTTGGGGCTGGGACATGGGAGCCGTTGCTGGTGTGTCTGAAACGCGGTCCTTTTGTCTCCGTCTCCCTGAGCTGGGGAGTCAGTGTGGTGGGTCTGGTGTGGTTTCTCTCCTCATTTCTCATCTGATCCTGGAATGTGGCATGGGTAGTGTCCTTAGGACTGAACTCTATTTTACAGAGGAAGAAACTGTGGCTCAGAAAAGGACCGTGGCTTTCTCACACTCACAGCTCGTTGGCAGCAGAGATGGGATTAGAACCGGGGTCAGTGCAGTGGCCTTTCCAAAAGCCTCTGGTCTCTTTCCTCCTTCCCCAACCACTCACTAACCTCAAAGGGGTTTTAATTTAAGCAAACAAACAAAAGGCAGATGTCTAGCTCTGCAGGCCAGCAACAGACACAAAAGATCAAGAGAAGACAAGAAGCGAAGGCTCTGTCTTTCATCAACAGGGTTGCCTTTGTTCCTGGAGTGAAGTGAGCCAGCATCTTGGCCAATTTTCCTGGGGAGCCCTGGCTTCCAGGAAAAACCTGGATCCACCCCACTGCTGCCTGCAGAAGGAGCTAGGACCCACCGGAGAGGAGCATAAAGGGAACCCCTTCTCTGCCTGCTTGGCAGCATCGCTGCTTGGATTTCCATCAGCAGTAGCCCTAGGCCAGGTATTAAATAGAGGAGGCAAAATTTTGCCTTTGATCACTCCACTTCAATTTTCATCACAACCTCAAGAACCCAGCAATTTTATCATCATCATCACCGTCACCATTTTCTCACCCCCAACCCCCTCCCATGTGCACAGCACGCTATGGAGTGCATACTTTCTAAACCACTTGCCTATCCGCTGTCTCCCTTGGCCCTCCCGATTGCCCTGTGAGGTTGCCCATGGGGACGCTGATGCCCAGGGAAGCTTCCGGACTGGCTGAGCTCAGGCCGAGTCTGGCTGACTCACACGGTGTTATTGGTTTTGCTTCCTAGGGAAAGCTGTATTTCTTAAATGAGCCTTCCCTGAGATGCAAAGTAAGTTCATGACAGAACTACAATTTCCCATTTTTACAGTTCTAGGAGGACAGAATCAACTTAGATCTACAAAGAAACAAGGAAGAGCGATGCGTGGAACCTGGAACACGAGCAGACAGAGGGTCAACCCAGGGTTACTCGACTTGTATGGCCAGAGAATTAAAAAGTCAGAGAAGGAAATAAAGAAATAATTGAGGCCAACCCATTTTAAAGAGATCAGCACTGGGACTCAGAGAAAAAGGCCTTATTTCATAGGGGCACAGAGCTATTTATTAGCATAGACAGAATTAGACCTTAGCTCTCTGGTTTCCTGCAATTCCATGAGCCTGGAATCTGGTCCCCTCCAGCCATGGGCACTGAGTCTTCAGGAATCTGTTGGCTATGATCTGCTGTTTTCCCGGCAGTGCTAAAGGACCGGCTAATGGCCCTTGCCCTGTGTCTAGAGTTTGGAGACCACCTTCACTCCAAGCTAGCAGACAGCTCTGCCGGACCTTCAGGTTCCCATGCTGCAGAAGCAGCTATATCCCGAGAGGTCTATGGAGAAGTTGGGCACCTAATTGTTCCACGTCTTCCCAGATCTCCAGGGAGCCTGGCATGTGTCTGTGTCCCTGAGAACAGGTGCCCCGGGCAGAGAAGGAACACCTACTTAATGCCCCCACTGCCTGCCTAGGATGACACCCCACCTTATTCTTGCCACCTCATTTCTCAGGAACTGCGTCTAGTTTCCCTGTTCTATTACACTCATTTTGTAGAGTATCTGTGTCCACATAGCGTCACCTCCCTGACTCTTGAATTCACGGTCCTGTCTTGTCCATCCCCTTTGGATGCCCCTGCCCCCACCCCTAGATCTTGACAGCAGCCTGGAACTGCCTTGATTGGCCACACCCCCATTTGGCCTTCATCTCTTGGCGTCAGCCTCCACCCTAAGGACTCCCCCTCTTCTAGCCTCACACTCTCCACTCAGTCAGCAGACAGGCAAAGCCATTGGTCAAGAAGCACTTGGGCCCAGTCTTTGCCAGTGTTGATGTTCCTGTCACTGGCCCTCAGGGTCTCCTACCCACTCCCTACCCCCTGCTTGCCTGCCGCTCCCCACCCTCCGCGTCGACTGCCGCATCTACCCAGACAGAGCCAAGTCCAGCCCTTAAGATGAAAGTTCTGAGGAACTAATTCTTTAGAATGGCCTTTTGCAAGAAGGAAGGTGAAGTTTCCTGGTCAGATAAATTTGGGACATGCTGGGTTAAAAAGATGCTCAACAGGACTCTTTATTGCAGAATTTCAAGGTGCTCTCCAAGCAAATAATATTGAACACAGTGTTTCCAACACAGATTTGACCATCCCAGAAGACCAGTGTTCTCTAGAAATACATTTTAGGAAACATTTATTTAACTCTTCCTGGACACTAACACTGACAAGTTTTGACACTGCCACTTATTTGCCGTGTGGCTTCAGGCAACTCACTTTCCCTCTCTGGGCTTCCGTTTCTTCATCTGTAAAAACAAACAAAGCAAGGTGGGGGTTGGGCAAAATGGTCACTGGAGTCCGTTCTGGGGTCAGCATTTTCCAGTCCCCTCCTCTGTCTTTTCTGGCACGTTCGCATCCCAGAGCTAGGGCAGCGGAGATGCTGGAGAGTGAGGACCACACAGAGCTAACAAGACCTGAGCACAATGGATGGCTTTGGGACTGGCTGGGATGCTTGTTAAATGTGGAAAGTCGTTTGTATCTAGCCAGCATCACGTGGCCACTAACAGCCCTCACAATCCCCTGGGACTGCAAGAAGCTTGTCGCTCAGCGACAGACAAGCTCTGCGGGGACCGCAAGGCCGAGGGAACTCCGCTGGGGATTCAGGAGCCACCGCCGGTCCATGCAGATCAGGTGGCCTTGCAGAAGCACTGAGGTGTCAGAGATGGGTCCTCATCCTGGACGCCACATGGCCTCTGAGGCGCCACGTTGACACTGAAACAACTAAATTACTGCAGCTGTGGCCATATCAGAGAGAGCCGTGGGGGGAGGCTAGCAAAAACACTGACGTAGCACGTGCAACACTAGGCCAGGTGAATTTAGAGGCCCCTTCCAACGCTGAGCTTCTGGATTCCTTTGAGTGCCTTCTCTGTGCCGTATACTGTTCTAGACACAGAGGAAGAAACAAAAATGAAGAAAACACTTCTCCTACTGTTATGGTGGGGTAGTATTTCTCAAATTCTAAGGCATACTAGTCCTTTAGATACTCTGGGATAAAAGTGTTTTATTATCAGATAAGTTTCAGAAATGCAGCCTACGTGTCCCCTACCCCCTGGAATTCTCAGCCTACATCAACAGGTTAAAGGCTCTGAGAAGTCCTGCAGAAAAATCTGCCGAACAGTTAATCCAAATTTTCCCAAATTTATTTATTTGTCCATAGAACAATTTGGTCTGAATACCCTCTAACAGCCGATAGAACTATTATTTCTCACAAGAGGAATCACAGGATGTCAGAGCCAGAAGGGACCCACAGGGAGATTTTAACCAGGCCCCGTGCCTTACAGGTATGGAGGAGCCATTCTGCGGGTCATTGCGATGTGGGCCAACCAAAACCCTTCCCTGGGGTGTTTTGAATTGTCTCTGGATTCTGGATTGTGACTCTCAGAATGTGATTCCAAAGCTGGCAGCTGCCGTGTTGACCATGTCATGTCACATTGGCACTACATCACTGTGCTGCCGTGTTGCTGTCACATGAAGAAACCGCAAAAAAGGGATGGGAGAAAGAAGAGAAGGTGCCAGCAAGATGTGCTCCTACTTACAGTTCCCAAGACTTCTGAAGCTTCCCTGCTTCTTACAGCTCTTTCTTCCATTTATTTAAATACAATCTCAGGCTCTTTCGGGAAAACCTTTTCTTTTCTTTCTTTTTTTTTTTTTTTAATTAAATTGTGTAAGTAAAAACTCTTTCTGTCACCAGTTGAAGAAAACTTGATTCAAACTGGCTTAAGCCCCAAGTGAATTTATTGGTCACTTAACATAATAGCCTGGAAGTCGGGACGGCTTTGGACGCGGCTGGATACAGGTAGGCAAATCCCTCCTGAGGGCCAGCTTCTTCCCCCGTCTCAGCAATGCTTCCTCTCCGCAGCCTCCACTCAGAAAGACCCTCCCTTGTGGTGACAAAAATGGCAGCAGCTGCTCCAACTTCAGGTGCAATCCAACAGAAAGCCACCGAATGCTTGTAGGTGGCACCTGCAAAAGTTAAATGTCACTTGGTTGAACCAGCTTGAGTCTTGAGCGCACCCCTGAACCAGCGTCACCCCGTGTGCTCATTTCCTAGAGTTGCCGTCACAGAGGTCCACAGACTGGGTGGCTCAGACTACAGAAGGGTCTTGTCTCGGGATCCTGGAGGCTGGAAGTCCGAACGTGAGATGCGGGCAGAGTCTTCTGCAGGCTGTGAGGCAGGCTCTGCTCCAAGCCGCTCTCCTCCGCCTGCAGATGCACCGCCCGCTGTCCACCTTCACGTCTGCTTGGCTCTCCCTCTGCCTCTGTCCCTATGCATGGAGCTCTGTTATAAGGACACCAGTCATATGGGATTTGGGGCCCACCCTACCCCCCGTGTGCCCTCAGCTTAACTAATTATACCTGCAAAGACCCCCATCTCCAAATGAGGTCACTTCTGAGGTCCTGGGCATTAGGAGTGAAATGCATGAATTCTGAGGGGACACAGTTCAACCCATGACACCAGGGAAATATGTTTTGCCAACTGGCCGAGGCCCAAATCCTGTACTTCAGCCTGGAGCTGCCTGTGAATTTCCACCTAGACCGCAGGATGGAGAGCAGAGAGGGGGTAAACACTCCCCACCCTCCCCTGCAAAAGCTGAGCTGAGGCTGGAAGAAGGAATGTGGATGCTGGGGAGGCTGTTTCAACTGGGGCTCCCAACACTTGCAGCCAAAAGACCTAATCAGCGCAGCTGCCTTTCCCTCCTCACCCGACTCCTAGCCTTCCAGGCAATTCTATAAGCCAGGACTCTGTAAAACATGCGCTAGCTTTAGCCATCGTGTCCCAGAGCCCAGCACAGCACCTGGGCCACAGGAAGGGCTCCGGGCATCTTCTCCTAAGGGCTCCATGAGGACAAGCCTGGTCCTCCCTGCTCCTCCCCAGCGCCTGCCTCTTTCTGCACAAACACTGGTCTGGTCCTGGCCTCCCCGCTCTTCCCCCGCTCAGGTCCAAACAGGGTTCCCTATCTCATGAATAGTCATGAGCCTCTCTAGGCACAACACAAGCTCACATGGCTCACAAGAGAGCTCCTCGGCGTCCCTCCCACAGCAGCCACGCGCCACACTGCGCTTCTCCCTGTCTTGTTCCCATCTGTTTCGATGTTTCCTCTTCGGGGACGACAGCACTGCCCGCACGGCTCACGTGGTCTCAGCGTCAGAGCCAGCTCTGCCGTCGCTGTTCAGCAGCGTCCTGGGGAGCGCTCCTCCCCTGGAGGGCAGGGACCCCGCAGTACGAGAGCTTGATGGAGAGGAACACGCACCGGTTTTCAGCCAAAAGCCCCGACTCTGGCACATGAGTTAAACGACTGTGAGTACCTGACTTAAGTCTCTGTGCCTCAGTTTCCTCATCTGAAAGATGAGGTGATTCTACCAGTAGCCTGAATCACCGGAAATGCTTTGTGGACTAAAAGGCACTATGCACATGCCATTCTGCATCTCCCCAGGATTTTGCTGCTCGCTCGATGAGAACTGCTTCTTGAACCTGGCCTCCTCTAAGGAACTTCTTTGGTTGTAACCAACCCACCATGATCACTCCCTTATGCAGCAAGATTGCTTATCATTTTCCTTTTGTTCAGAGCTTGGGAGGCTCCTGTGGGCAAGAGGGGTGCCTGTACGTGGCCTTACACCGTTTTTTTCTAACTAGCTGTGTGACCTTGGGCAAGTGACCTAACCTCTCTGAGCCTCCTTTCCTTTATCATCAAAAGGGAACTGAGGATCCTTCCCTCCAGGGCTGCTGTCTCGTGTGTGGAATGCAGCTGTGAAGGATGTGATGGGCCTGGCACAGGGGCGCCTCCCCGCCCCCTTTTCTTCACCGCCCCAGCCCCCCGTGGGACAGCTCCTTGGATGAAGGCAAGCAGAGAGTGTTTGAGATAAGAACCAGACTTCTGGGTCTTTCTGCTCTTGCAGGGCCTTCATGAATTTCGGGGAAGGCTGTTTCTACTGATTCATTTGCCAGGCCTCTCCTTAGAGGGCCTCAGACTCCCCCTCAGGGCCCTTCCTCTGGCCTCCTGTTCTTGTAAACAGGAGAAAAACAAGTTGCTTCAAGAAAATTGCCTGTGATTTGTATGTCCCAAGGTGACACCTACATGGAATAAGATAAAGGGGGCCACTGATGGGAGGCAGCCCTCTGAGCCCCTTCTCCGAGGACCCATCAGGAGTTCCCAGGGATGGGGGCCTTCCTGGATCCTGACGTTCAGCTCCTTAAAGCTTTCCTCCATCTTCAGGCCTTTTTACACACTGTTCTTCATACCCAGAATGTTCTTTCCTCCCTTCCAATCCAGTTAGTTCATCCTTGGAACTCTGCCCAACATCACCCTCTCGGGGCTGGCTTTGCTCTCTGACCCCCGACACTGGTTAACGCCATCTTGCCCTCCCCTCTGCTGGCTCCCTGTGTCTCCATCATGGCACTCGCCACAGTTTACAGGGGCAGCCTTGTGTGGCCAGTGGCATGTCTCCCATTACTCTTAGCTTTGTGAGGGCAGGGACCAGGTCTGTGTCACCACCAGCCCCAGAGCTGGCAGAGTGCCTGGCACCTAAGAAACACTCTATACACATTCCCTAAAGGGACTAAAAAACACTGGAGCACTGCTGTCCCCACTCCAGGTTTTCTAAAGACAATAGGAAACAGGGACACACCATCAGTGTGAGTTCCCGGAGAGCTGTAATTCCACCGGGGGTGAGAGGAATTGATTTGGCTTAGTGACAGAGAAAAATCAATTCAAAGAGGAAAAGACTCTAGACTTGCGATATTTTTCATTCTTGCTTTCCCAGGAAATGAGAATATTGATGGGAACTAGCCATGGCACTTGGGAGAAGCAGAGAGATTTCTGTGCCCAGAACCAAGACCAAGGATGCATGCGGTCAGGGCTGTTCAGATCAGAGGCCAAAACAAGGTGGCAATCCAGGCGCCACCTGGGTGCCCACCAGAATCTGTGACAAGGTTTTAAAAGCTTGGATCTAAAGACAGGGCCAGAACAAGGCAGTAGCAACGAGGCACCCAGGGCGCAAAATTTAAGGAGGCGCCCGTTCTCAGGTGCAGCCCTGCACTTGAGTTCACAGCCTCACTCCTAAGAAGCCTTTAATTTAGTCCTTCTGTCCAGGTAGTTCTGATGCACAATCGAGCTTGGGAACCACGTGGCTAAAAAACTCCTGGGAGAATGAGAGCAGAGAGAGACTCAGAGCCCAGCAGGTCAGAGGCCCCTGCACGGGTCAGGGAGACTTCCTGTGAGTGACCAGGGTGATGGCTTAACACATAGGACATCATCCATTTTCTGTCTCCATATCAACTTGCAGAGCTAAGGTGAGCTTATAATGAGTTAGATGGGGGAAAAGTTCAATCAAAAGAAAACTGTGGTCAGAATGCTCAGAAGTAGGCAGTCCGGGCTGCCTGCTGTGTTGTTTCCACACATCTAAGTTTTTGGGAGAGTCCATCCCAGTCCAGCTGTAAGCCCCTCCTCCACTGCTCTTACCTCCTATGATCTGGCCCCCAATCCAGTGCCTTGCCCAACCCCAGCACGTGTGCATGCAGTGCTGCATGCAGCTTCCCATGCCCCCGAGGTTTTCCTGAATGGTGTCAACTGCTATGCTTTGTGTACTTCCTGGGACCCCATCTTGGAGCTAAACCCAACCCACCTTAGTTCATTGACACGTCACGATATCCATGTGAAGAAGGTCTTGTTATCCTCGTTTGGCAGAGGAGGAAAACGAGGCTCAGAGACAAAGTGACTCACCCCAAGTCTGTGGGCATAGAATCATAAGGCCTGACTCTGGACACTGCGCATTTAACCAGTCGGCACCGTCCGCACACGTGATGGAGCCGTCAGCCATCAGTAGCCCCTCTTGAGAAGGCACTGTGCCTCCAGGTATCCGAGGGGAGCTGAACATGAGGAAAGACAGGGCCGAAGCCTTCCCCCTGATCTCCAGACACAGCAGGCACGCTGAAGGCTGGAGCTGACATTTCTGGGGGCTGAAGCCTTTGGCTTGGGCTCCGCTGTCTGGTGCTGGCTGGGGAAAGGCAGCTGGTGTCTGGTGTGCGACAGGAGCACCGGATAAGGAATCAGAGAGCGAGTTCCTGACCCCAGCCCTCCATGTCCTGGCCCTGGGACCCAGGCAAATCTTTCCCTTCAGGGTCTCAGTTTCCCAAACTACAAAACCTATAAAGGAGGACGTCATCCAAGAGAAGATTGAATGATGTAGCCTGGAACAACTCCCGCCTGCAAGCGCAGAGTCTTGATTACAGCAACTTCTACAGTGGGCAGTCGGCGGTGACAGAGGGTGCTGTCGGGGGTGTATTTGGGTCAGTGCTGTTGGGTAAACTCTAGTCCTAGAGCCACTTGCCGGTCCTCCTTGAGTTTAGTGGGTTCTGAAGACGGATGCCCTGGAAGCATTTCTCTAGCAAAGACCCTGCCCCAGGGCTCAGGGTGGGAGAATGCTATCTTGGAGGAAGGATGGCCGGCTCCCAGTAAGGTGAGGGGCACGCCCTTCCTGGGCCCTCCCCAGGGACAGAGCTAGAATGGGAGCATTACCAGAACCCTGCTTCTGGTAAAACTTGAGGAAAGGACCCCAAAAATGGAGGAAATGGAAGAAGAAGGGAGTTGGTGAAAGAAAACAGACGGACCAAAGAGGGCAAGAGAGAATGAGAGAAACAAAGGAAATGGATATAGAGGAGAGAAGAAAGGCTACGGAGGCTGCTGAGGGTCAAAAACATCAGTGATGGAGTCATTTTCCTGGTTGTGACACTGCGCTGTGGTTATGCAAGATGGGAGGACGCACTGGGAGAAACTGGGTGTGAAGTATACTGGGTCTCTCAGGATTATTTCTTACAACTGCATATGAATCTATAACTATCTCAAAATAAAATGTTTAACATAAAACTCATCAGGGAACCAAATCTGCGGATACATGACAACAGGGACAAGAAGTCTAGACATTGTGCCGCCCTTAAAGAATGTACAGCTCATCGCTACTCCAGGGAGAGGATGAAGCCCAGCCGTGGATGTGGCTGAGCCCACCATGCACCCTGGGGCCCAGAGAAGCCAGCACTGGCCTCCGCTTGGTGGGCCCAGTGACGACGCGTGTTTCCCAGAATGCTCCACTGTGTATTTATCCTTCTGAAGTGTTTGTTTAAAGAAATCAGTAGCTAGTAAATTGGCAGCTCATTTTATGTTTCTCCAACTGCTCATTTGGAAAACTGGGTCGACTGTAGCTCTGACATTAAAAAGCCAAGGTGCTGGAGAGAATTCAGCTGCCTGTGGCTGGAAGCCTGTGCTGCTCAGAGGGAAGGGCTGCAGGGGCACCCTGCCCCACATCCGTCCAGGCCACACTCGGGGAGGGGGAGAGAATTGCATCCAGCAGCTATCCGGGTGGCTTTCCCACATTCCACAGACCACCCTCCCTCTCTTGAAAGAGCTGACAGTTGCAGCAAAGGGGCCAGGGTAGTTCACCATCACACGTGTAAGATGGACCGCAGATGGTAGAGACGTGCATTGCACCTGGGTGCCTCTCTGCATCGTCCCCCGCCCCCACCTCACCAGCGCCAAGTTTAGAAGCAAGCCCAGGTCCAAGGCCACATTCCCAGAATCCTTACCCTGGGTTGCACAGGACTTCAATTAGGGCCACAAGTTAGGAATGGGGCAAAGCAAGGAAACGTGTCTTCACTGAACAAGGGGAGCGTGACCTTGAGCAAGCGGAAGGAGAGCAGAGCTTGAGAGTCTGGTTGTCCGCGTTTCTATGTGGGAAAGATCACATCAAACTGATTGGCAATCCTTCCCAAGAAAGGGCTGGGGAAAACCTCGTGCTGACCTCAGTCACGCTGGAGGCACACTTGCTCTTAGAACCCTCATCTCTAGGACAGAGGACTCATCATCTCCATTTTATAGATGAAGAAACTGAGGCTAAATGACTAGACAAATGCACCAAACTAGTAAGCAGCAGTGCCAGGACTCGACTCCCAGTCTAACGATGGATGGCCCAGCTCGATCTCCCATCTGTGAAATGGGCACAACAGCAGCGCTCGCCTCGTAGAATCTCTGTGCAGGTTAAACATGTGACGGGAGGTAAAGTGCTTCAAACCTGCTGCACGAGGCACACACTACACGCTGGGTGTGTGATTATTACATGACTGGCGTTGCAGCTTCTAGTAAGGCCCTATTTTGGCAAGGGACCCAGGACTAATGGCAAAGGAAAAGTGGTTAAAGGAACTGGAAATACTCAGGCTGCAAGGAAAAGATTACGGGGAGACAGGATCTTAATCCTTCAAAATCCCAAAAGCTGCTGTGAAAAAGACAGATCAGACTTGTTCAGCTCTTTCTGGAAGGCAAAATTAGGACTGATAGGAAAAAATCTAGGGGATGAGATTTAAGCTGCTCATAAGGGAGACATTTCCAATGAATAAACCCCTTAAAAATGGGTTTGAGTTCCTGAGTTCCTTCCCCTTGCAAGCAGGGTGGGGTGATCATGAACCGAGATGCTCTCGGGAGTGAGACGTCAGACGGGGACCCTCTAGCCTGGTTTCAGGCCAGGCCGCCAAGAGAGAAGCTTGCCCATCAGTCACTGGGGGATGCGATCTCTTGGCCAGCGGGGCCAAACCATTGGTCCCTGTCTCCCAGAATGATTTGGCTTCCTCTAGGGTCCAAATTGCTATGTCAGATCGGCTCGATCAAAGTAATTGCCTATTTTCCTAATACCACAATTAAAGAACCTCATTGGCAAGCAGTGTTCGGCAAAAATCCATTTTTAGAGCTTTTCCTTTTTTATTAGGCACTCTCCCATAGAAATAGTCTATGCACGCAGTAAATCAGAAGGCAGTATGTGGCAAGTTTCCGAGGAGCTGGGAGGACGTAGAAAACATGGAGATGAGTTGTAGGCAGAGATAACAGTGAAGCTGTAGGCAAGGATTCGTAAATCCTCTTGACAAGCAGCCCTTGGGCCTGGGTGCCCAGCATCGTGTTAGACCTGAGGGGAGGAATTCAGTGATGGATTGTCCCTTCCCCATGATCTGTGTGGGCGTTCCAGCCTGAGCCCCTCTTTGTGGATCATTAAGAGATCTATTCCGGATGCTTGATGCCTTTGCGGGTGTGGGAATTGCAAACGACAGATGAGCAGGGAAATGAGAGGAAGGAGAACTATTGTGTAGAGAGGGGCTGGCGGAGGAGGGCGGGAGGAATGGAAGTGGAGGAAGAATGAGGGGATGCCAGGCTGGACCAGGCAAGTGTTAAATAACGGCCTTTGGCGAACTAGAAAGAGCGTTCAGTTGAACCGAAATTTGAAAAAGACATTCTGGATCCAGCCGGCGCTATCAGTTGGCCAAGGGTCAGGAAAGTCAATTCCTAAAACAGGGTCAAAACAAACACACAGGGATGGAATTTCAACCCTCCCTGGTGATAATGCCAGATAATTTGACCTAAGAATCCATGTGGGAATTTTTCCAAAGGACATAATTCAACAGAAACACAAAGATCTTCATTGCAGATTATCCAGACCAGCAAATTTCTCTGACCACTTGGGAATTGCTGAGTTAAAAATCACAGGCCATCCGATAGAGTGACACACAGCCATCAATTATTATAACTAGCAAGACTGTCCGATAATGTGGGAACCTTTTCATGATACTCTAAATCAAAGGTTGGCAAACTGTTCCTATAAAGGACCAGATAGTAACTAGTTCTAGTTTTGTAGGCTGTCCAGTCGTTGTTACAACTCCCCAACTCTGCCATATATTATGAAATCAGCCATCGATAGTCTGTAAATGAATGGGCCTGACAGTGTTCCAATTAAAACTTTATTTACAAAATAAAAGGGGACTGGATTTGGCCCAAGGGCTATTTTAAATGACAAAAGCAAAACACAAAGTTGTGTACTCGTTATGGTTGCAACTATATAAAATATGAATTTGAATGGTTCAGAAGGAAATATGCAAATCCGGAAGGGGCAGCTGAGTTCCGAGAGTGGAATTAGGGTGGGTTTTCTTTCTTATTTCGAGGTGAAGCCAGAACTCTTTGGTTACCTGAGTACTCAGGACTCACACAGACCCTCCAAAGCCTGGGCATGGGGAGGCCCCAATTCCCATTTCCCAAGCAGGACACTGGGGTTTCTCAGTGAATGCTTGGTGAGCGAGTGAACACTCAGGAAGGCCGTCCTTCACAGGGTCCTGCCCTTGACCTGGGAGCTCATTTTTGTCTGCGGGTGGAGTAAACCCAGTTTCAGCTGGAGTCGGATCCAGGCTTTGTCTGGTTCAGCTGAGAGGGTTGCCCCGGACTGGACCTGACATCCCAGAAACTGAGTGGTGGGAAACCATGTCAGCCCCAGTGTCCGAACTGGCTTGGGCGGAAGCTGGGTGTAAAAACCCCAGGCTGGGGGGGCGTTGACTTCAATAGATGTCCTAGGAGATGACGGAGGTGGGAAGGCTGAAGGGGGCAGAGCAGAGACAGTGCCATTCTGTTGGGAGCACTGGCTTTGGAGTCAGACAGACTTGGGCTTGACTTCAGCTCATCTATTGATCAGCTATTTGTCTTTGGGCCTCACTTTCCATGTTTGTGTCCTGGGAATAGTAATACTCAGCTTGCAGAGTTGTTGTGAGCATTAATTATGAAGCTCTCAGCACAGTGGCTGGCTCATAACTAAACAGGGGCAGGGGCTGGGGTCAGAGATGGGGTGGGCTACTCCAAACGGATCCCATGTCCAAGAGCCAGATGGGGTCAGTCAAGATGGTTTCCTTGCAGCGTCCGAGCTCTGGACCTCTGGACCGTCAGAAGGGTATGTGATCTTTTTGCTGGAGGGGCTGGAAGGCTGAGGACACAGTGGCCAAAGGCATCATCTAACCAGGCAAGGGTTGGGGTTGTGACTCGGGCGTCTGGGTCAGACCAGATGGAGGCATCCTCAGACCAATCAGGAGTGAAGAGCCTCAGGGGGCTCAGTGTCAGATCCAAGAAAGAACCCATGTCAGAGGCCAAGTGTGTCTGTGTCAAGGTCACCCCATCTAGGGCCTGAGCAGACATCAGGACTGAGAAAGAGCAAGGCTGGAAGGCTTGGGACACTCACTCTGAAGAGGGCTGCAGCACCCAAACTCCTTCACACAGGGCTGACCATGGGTAGGTGGGCAGGACTGGCCTGAGCTACAGGCTCTGGGTGAGCTTGGGGGGCAGTTTTAGAGATGTGGTAGGGTTACGGAAGAATTCTTTACAGAAGAATCTCTTACTGTACACTTAAAAATGCTTAAGATGACATAATTTTTAAATTTTTTTTGGTGAGGAAGATTGGCCCCGAGCTAACATCTCTTGTCAATCTTCCTCTTTTTGCTTGAGGAAGATTGTTGCTGAGCTAACATCTGTGCCAATCTTCCTCTACTTTGTATGTGGGATGTTGCCACAGCTTGACTTGATGAACAGCGTGTAGGTCCCCACCCGGGATCTGAACCTGTGAATCCCGGGCTGCCGAAGCAGAGCACGCAACCCAACCTAACCACTATGCTGCTGGGCTGGCCTCAAGATGGCAAATTTTATGTGTATTTTACCAGAATTAAAAATTTAAAAAGACAACTATACATTCGCCAAATGTAACAAAAGAACCTAAGTATGAAAATGAACACATTTTGGGGCTTGCAAATAAAATATATCAAAAATAAATACATTTCTGAACTTCAAAAAAAAATATTTCACCAAATTTAATAGAGGTGCTCCTGATGCTAATGCTAATAATAAAGGATACGCATATTGTGCTTTGCAAATGTTTTTGTGTTTGTTGACCGACCAGCAGAAAAGAAACAGGTTTCCCAGGCTCAGGGGATGGCATGTGAAAACGTGTGGAGACGAGAAAGCACCTAATCAGGAGGCCGGTCTCTCTGGAATGGAGTACTGAGGGGGGAAGATGCTGTAGCGAGTGGTGAATAGGGTGGGTGGGTGGTTAGTGACTGAGTTTCTAGTCTTGTCTCTGCCTCTGACTCTGTAAGTTGATACCTAACTTTCTGATAGCTAAGCCCCATAGAGAAATTTCTAGGTGCCAGGCACGGTATAAGCACTCAACATGCATTTTCTTGTTTGTTGCTTGCAACAACCCCATAGGAGAGCAACTCTTATTGTCCCCATTTTACAAATGAGGAGCCCACAGCTTGAAAGAGGTTGTCACCTGTACTAGGACACATGGCTTATAAATGGACGAGTTAGGATTGGAACTCAGGCCCTCTGACTCTGACCTCAGTGCTCTCAGCTGTATGACCTTGGACAGATTTCTTAACCTCTCTGAGCCTTGATTTCATCAGTATCAATGGGAGGCCCCTCCTGGCTCTGGCCTTCCTGATCGCCTTGCTGGGGTTGTAACAGAAGGTGAGGACAGAGAGGTGACCGCTGGAGGACTTGGAACGTCCAGTGGAGGGCTCTGAATTGAACTCAGTCTGCAAAAAGAAACCACTGTGGGTTCTGGTATTTAGTTTTTTAAAACTTTCTTCTTGGCCACAGGTAAAAATGAATTCTGCTTTGCCTGGAATGCTTGTCTGCAAGTGGCTTTCAAAGAAAGCCTCACAAAATCCCATCAGATGGTTTTTGTAGAAATCCCATTGGAAATAAAAAGAACACCTTTCACTCAGGAGGGACCGTTTCAAAACCGGGCCTTTCAGCACGTGCGTGCATCTCTCTCTCCAGACCTCTGCCTAGAACCGGGCTGTGACCTCGGGCCACGCCACGTCCGCCCTCACAGCTGATCTCGGAGAGAAACAAGACTCAGCTCGGCCTCAGTCCTCGTCCTCCAGTCCTTGTCCTCCACAGCTTCTCCCTCTTGCCTTCAGAGCAGCGTGCCAAGGCCTGGTCGTAGGGGAGAGCTGGCAGGCGAGTGGGCGGCATGGCCGCAGCTCGCTCCCTTCCCCTGGGTCGCTGCTCAGAATGCTGGAGATTCAGTGTCTAACAGGCCTGCAGGTCACCCAGACGGTTCTTCAGGCTGTTTGTCATTTCCCAGGCCCTGTGGTGTATCAGGACATTCCTTGGCTGTCACCCTGGGGGGACAGGCATAATCTCCCTCATCCTGTCCCTTCAAATTAATTCTCAGCAGAGACTGTTGAAGCCTCCTGATCCTTGGAGTCAGAGCCACAAAAGAGACTCAACCATTCTTCCCCTCGGCCAGCTTCTGTTGACTTCAGGCCATACGCCAAGCACTGGACCAGGCTGCCCAAATGAGAGCAGACGGGGTTTGATGCCACGAGTAAGGTCGTGGACTCTGAAGTCTGACTGCCTGGCTTCAAAGCTGACTCTCCCACAACAGCTGTGAGACCTCTCAAAAATGACTTAACTTCTCTGTATTCCAGTGGCATCTACAGTAAAACAGGGTTCGTACAAGTAGCCACAACATAACGTTAATAGGAACAAAGCCGTTAAAACACTACCCGGTATGTGGAAGCGCTAGGCGGGTGTCAGCCATCGTCTTTATTACATCCAGGGCTTCCTGAATGAGGGCGAGGGGCGGAGATGACAAGAGAGGTTCCAGGGACCGATGGGCAGGTAGTCAGTCTGAGTCAGTGGGAGCTTCAGCGAGTTAGGAAGAGAGAGAGATGAGTTCTGGGCTGCCTGCGACAGGGTGAGCCACAGGCACAGCAGGAAAGAGGAGGCAGGAGAGGGTGTCAGGCCTGGACCCAGGAGACGGGGCAGAGCAGGGCCGGCTCTAGAGTGTGACCTTGGAAGGCCTGAGTCAGGTCACCTCGGCCATTTATTAGCAGCCACGAATCAGTAGGTTCTCTAGCGACTGGATACTCGCTATAGGCCAGGCTCTGGGTCAGGCATTTCATCTTGAATATTTTATTGAAACTCCAAAATATCCCCCAAGGCCTTGGATATTCGGATGTTTCCAGTCTGTCTCCCAGAGGATACTTGAAGCACATTCCTTGAAATGATGGGGACCCTGGAGAAGCAGCAAAAAAGAGAGCGCCAGGAAGACTGGATCCCACTGCACTGAGGTTTGGGGGGCTGGCGGGAGCTCAGAGATCTTGCTGGCTCAAAAGAAAGGTGAAGTGACCTAAAGAAAAGGATTGTGGAAGAATCTCATAATTTGTTGGTTGGATGTCGTTTCAGTTTAGGTACTTGAAGAATTTGAAGGCGCTACTCAGTGGATAAAGTGAAGGAACAGAACAATGTCCACAGGGGGAGCTTAACTGTCCTGCCCAGCTCTCCCCTTCCCGCCGCTGGCCTTGGATTCTCGCCCTGCTTCTCACTGGCTACTGGCTTGAGCCTGGGTGACCATTCCTAACAGTACCTCTCATGCATTTTACGGGGGCCTGCCATGGCTGTTACCTTCGCAGGGCCCTCTGTCCACTCTGGGGCGGTTAGAAAGAGTCTGATGAGCTGACCCACTCTTAGGAGTTGATAGTCTTAACCTTTTAGAACCGTGCCCGTTGGACTCAAGATCCAATCACAGCCCAGTGCGGCTGGTCTGAACTGAGATGTACTGTAAATGTAAAATACACACTCAATTCCAAAGACTTAGAGCAAAAAAAGACTGTAAAATCTCATAGTAAAATGTTTTATATTGATTACGGTTGAAACGATAATATTTTGGATATATCGGGTTGAATAAAATACATTATTAAAATCCATGTCACCTGCTTTTAGTCTTTTTAGTGTGGTTACTAGAAAATTTTAAATTCCCTCTGTGGCTTGTGTTCTATTTCTACTGGCCGGCGCAGCTGTGGAGGCCGGTGCATTTCAACGGGGATGTCACCGCCTTGGCCCAAAGGACTGTCTCCAATGTGGGCGTCTTTCGGACAGGGCAGCCTCCCAACGTGCTCTGAGTTGGGCCGTGCAATTTGTTGCTCTTTTGCTCATGGATAAGATCAGTCCTGTATTGGTCCCCTATTGCTGCTGTAACAAATTGCTACAAACTTAGAGGCTTAAAACAATACAAATCTACTCTCTTACAGCTCTGGAGTCAGAAGTCTGAAATCAGATTCACTGGGCTCAAGACAGATGTTGGCAGAGCTGGTTCTTCCTGGAAGCTCTGAGAAAGGAGAATACAATTCCTTGCCTTTTTCAGCTTGTAGTGACTTTCCGTTTTCCTTGGCTCGTGGTCATTGCCGCCATTTTCAAATCACATTACTCCATTCTCTGTTTTTGTCATCACACCACCTTTCCCTCTCTGATCTCCTGCTTCCCTTTGATAAGAACCCCTGTGGTTGCATTGGGCCCACCTGAACAGTCCAGGATACTCTCTCCATCTCAAAGCTCTTAATCACACTTACAAAGCTCCTTTGGTCCTATAAAGTCATATTCACAGGCTCTGGGGAGTAGGATGTGGACATCTCGGGGTCCATTATTCAATGTAGCACAAGTATTTCATCCTAACCTCTGATTTATAGGTCATAAGATGGCGCATGAATACAGAACCATAGAACCAAGAGTCATAGCCCTGGAAAGGGGAATGGAAAGATGTCCTCCTGACTTTAGGACCCTAAAGTCCTATAATCTCAATCTTCACGTGGATGAAGTGACAAAGACGCAGAAAGGTTTAGTGACTTAGGTGAGCTCACCCAGCCAAGAAGAGCCCACAGTGGGGAGAAGCCCATCCCCCTTGCTGGTGCAGAACCCCACTGGTTGCGCGAGGCAGCTCTGCCCCGCTCCCTCCTTTGCAAATACAGCAATACTCTGTGACCTTGTCTGACCTTGTGCTCTCACAGACCATCTTCAAGTTGATGGCCCTCTAGCTCCTTTGGAAGCAGCTCAGATGCGTGGCTGTATCAGGGGACCCATTCTGACAAGACTCAGGAAAAACTACAATCAAAGGGGCAGCGGAAACTGGTTTAAAGCAGATGGTGGGCCTGATGCAGCCCACACCATGCACGCAACGTGCCGGGGCTGGTGATGCCGGTTTTATTAATCAGGGATGGAAGGAAGCAACTTGAGCTCCAGGTGGCAGGAGGCCATGCGGATCTGTGTGGCAGGGGCAGAGGAGGCCCCACTCAGCAGTAGTTTTTCTTCTCTGACATGTCTTCCTTCAGCCTAAAGACTTCCCGCCCACTTCTGCCTCTCTGCCACCTCTCTGCAGACGCCCGCCTCGTTCATCTCCGTCCTTCCTAGTCACTTATTTCTTTTTAGTCATGTTGGCAGATGATCCACCATCCACTGGAGAAGTGGAGTCAAGGAAAGGAAAACACTTCATCCTCAGGACAAGGAGGTTTTGTTGCGGTGTGTTCCCACCACCTGTTCACTCTCAGTTCTCATCACCAGGCCCAGCTTGAAGAGGGGGTCCGTGAGGAGGCTGGCAGGCAGCCCTCTAAGAGCACATGGGTCTCGGGTCTGGTCTTGGAGATGGGGTACCACTCTGTAAGGCTGGGACTGGCGTGGTGAGGGAGTGTGAAAACAGAATATAGAGAAAGGATACAGTCAGGGTGAGGAGTCACAAGACCTGGGTTCAAGTCCTAGATCCAACATCTACTTTTGGTGTGACCTTGAGCAGGTCACTGAAACTCCCTGACCCTCAGTCTCCTTGTCTGCGGGATGGAGATAGCAGTGGCTAGTCCCATCTCACAGGGCTGTTGAGAGAATCAGATGAGAAAATGAATGTGACTGTACTTTGCAAACTTTAAAGGACATCTCAAGAATGAAGGATAGATCAGGAATGCAAAACGGGGTCAAGCTTAAGATTAGGCCTGGCCAGCAGAAGGTCTGAAACACTCAGGGTCGAGTTACGATTGTGGTCCCCAATGCAAGTAAGCTGCTGGGGGAAAGTGAATGGGGGTCAAATAACAAGAATGGACACCATGGGCAAAGGGCTAGAGGCCTATGGGAGACAGGCACATGGATGCGGGAGATGAGGCTCCAGAACCAGCGTGGAGACACTGAGCATGCTGACTGTGACAACGGCATGGAAGGAATTTGGAGGTCATCCAGAGGACAGCAGAGCAAGGCAAGGGCTCCAGGGGAGTGCCGTGATCCGACTACATTAGAGAGATCTGGCTGGAGCGCCGAGAGGGTGGGAGGAGGGCAAGGCCGAGGTGGGGAGACCAGAGCTGCTGAGGATTGAGAGAGCCTGGTCACAGAAGTCAGGAGAAAAGAGTGTTTCCAAAGAAAGGAGAGGGCAGCCGGGTCAACCAGTGCCAAGAGGTCAGGTACTCTGAGACATGAAATGTATATCTTGTGCATGGCAAAATTGACGTCATGACGGGGAAAGCAATTTCCTTGGGAGGGCGAAGCCAAGCGCCAGGAGACTGAGGCGTGAATGGAAGAAGATGGAGTGGTGACAGCAGCAGCTTAGGCAAGTTCAAGTGCGTGCTGGGTAGCAGAGATGAGACAGAGAGCTGTAGCCAGAGGGAGAGGCGCGCCAGGTCAAGAGCTGTTTGGTGTGCTTTGGTTTGGGTTTTGTTTTAAACGCCGAACAGGCTTTAAGCAGGTTTAAATGCTGGTGCAATAATCCTTAGAGGGACAGAGGTTGAAGGAAGAGAAGAGAGAAATCATTTAACAAATATTTCTCAAATGCCTGTTATGTGCCTAGTACTGTTTTAGGCTCAGGGGACACAGCAAGGATAAAGATTTATGGACTCTTCCTTCTTGTAAATGGATAACCAGTGGAGCAACCTCTTCACAAAGGGAGAAAACTTTGGGATTCAGAGCACAGGTCGAGGGTCAACCACTGACAAAAGGAAAGGCAGAAAAGAGCACAAATGCAGGTTAATTGGTGGGTGTCATGCAAAGCAGTTGAGGAAGTTCCTGTCCAGTGGCTTTTATTTTTGCTTCCAAGTACGAAACAAGGTCATCTGTTGGGACTCAGGTGGGAGGACAGAAAGGGGAAGTCTAGGGGAAAGGAATGAAGATTTGAAATAACCAAGATGGATAATGAGCAAATGTGGGAGAAGGGGATGGCCGGGGCAGCCCAGCGATTTAGGCATCTGATTCTGATGCCTTGGAGGCAACAGAAATCATGAATTCACAGAGGGACACACGTGCAGCATTTGCCCCCAGCAGCCCAGGCATAAGAGGAGATGAAAAGGGTTCAATTCGTGCACAATTGGAATTTTGCCAAATGGGCACAAAATAGGTGAAGACATGGGCGAGGACAGTTTGATGGCTGATGGGATGGACCAGTCCAGGGCAGAGAGGAGGAATTCAAAACTAGATGACAGAGGATGGTGGAGAAGTCAAGGACTGGGGGTCTTGAAGAAGTCAAAGGGCAACCTTCACAGGAGAAGCAAATGAGGGACAAGGAGGGAAAGGAAGGAATTTGCACTGGGAGACAGGGAGGTGTGGACATAAGATTCCACGGGCAGAGCCTTTCCTGAGGATGGCCAGGTCCAAGTGTGGTTTCGGGAATGGAGGGTTGAAGTGGGGGTTGAGAGTTCCTCCAGTCCTTTGGGAGGATGGCTGGGTTTGGGATGGAGAGCCAGACTGAATCAGATTCTCCTACAACATGACCAGGAGGCAGTTATAGGAAGGAAGGAAGTGGTCAGCGTTTACTCCTTCCTATTGCCCTTAGGAAAAGCCCAGCTCCTCTTCCAGCCTTAAAAGACATGACCTGCACCCAGCCCGCCCTCCAATCTCACCTCTTGCTTTCTTGCTTCTTGTTACTACTCTCCATCACCTCAAGGACCTTTTTCACTTCCGGGTTTATGAAGCCCCTTTCTCCTCCACACATTCTGCACACATTCTCCTCCACACGGTCTGCTCCATCCCACTCTCTTTTCATGTGTGGCTCCTTCCTGTCCTTCAGCTCCCAGACTTGTCACTTTCTCAGAGAAGACTCAGCCCCACCCCCTCTAAATTAGTTCCCCATGTTACTATGGCTCATAGCATCCTGTTCTTTTTCTTTATACTTATTTCTTTGTCTACTTAACGTCTGTCTCCCCCACTGGACAGAAAACTCCACATGGACAGGAACCACGACATTTTTATTCATTTCATATCCCCAGCTCCTAGCAGAGTTCCTGGCACAAATGACACCCAGTAAATATTGTTGAACGGATTGAAAAGCAGAATAGGAAGATGGCAAGCACACCCTAGTGGAACAATCAACCCTTGAATGCTCCAAGCTGCCTCTAGCCTCAGTGGCTTTCTCTGCCTGCAGCGACCCTCCTGGCACTTTGGTTGGCTGACTTCAACTCATCCTCAGGACAAAGTATAACTTCCAGCAGGAAGCCCTTCCTGACCATCCCTAGTCTGGGATGCCATGGCTGGGGATTCTCCATTTGCTTATCTGTCTCCTCCATTCCAGTGTGAAGTGATTGAGAACAGGGATGCAGTCATGTGGTCACAGGGATACCCAGTGTCTAGGATACAGTGGGGCATGGTAAGGACCTGATGAAAGTCGATGCATGCATGCATGACTGAAGGCTCCCTCACCCTTGCGGGTCAGCCATTATTTAAAGCACAGAGTGCAGCAGGTTAAGGCCGGAATAAACTTAGAGACATTTTTGTCCCATGCCTTCAACGTAGAAATGAGGACACTGGAGCCAAGAGAGGGCAATGTACTTGTAAAACCCCTGCAGAAAGGCAGGGGCAGAGCCAGGGCGGGAATCTCCTCCTGTTGACCCATAGTTCAGGGCTGTTTCTACCACACCAGGAAGCCTCCCAATATTTTTGTACTGCCCTGAAATTTGAAATCTAGATATTTTGAAAAATGAAGTTCTAATAGGAACCCTCAGGTGTTAACTGGTATGAATGTGAATAGACACATCCATTTGGGGAAGAAATTTGGCAATATTTTAGATAGATAAATAGATAGTACATACCGTGTGATCCAGCAATTCTACTCCTGAGTATAGATATTCTGCAGAACGTTTTTTTAACTTGAGCTCAAGGAATTTTTTTATTTCAGCATTGGTTTTTTTGTTTTTGTTTTTGTTTTTTTTTTTTACTGAGGTAACATTGATTTATAAAATAATATAGATTTCAGGCGTACACCACTATATTTCAACTTCTGTATAGACTGCATCCTGTTCGCCACCAAAAGCCTAGTTTCCATCCGTCACCGTACACATGTCCTCCTCTAACCCTTTTGCCCTCCCCCAGCCCACTTCTCCTCTGGTAACCACAGTCTACTCTCTGTCTCTATGTGTTTGGTGGTGGTGGTGGTTGTTTTTATCTTCCACTTGTGAGTGAGATCATATGGTATTTGTCTTTCTCCATCTGACTTATTTCACTCAGCATAATACCCTCAAGGTCTATCCACATTGTCACAAATGGCAAGATGTCATCCTTTTTTGTGGCTGAGTATTATTCAGTTGTGCATATATACCACATCTTCTTTATTCACTCATCCACTGATGGGCGCTTAGGTTGTTTCCATGTCTTGGCTATTGTGACTGACGCTGCAGTGAACATAGGGGTGCGTATATCTTTTCAAATTAGTGTTTTCATGTTCTTTGGATAAGTAATCAGAAATGGAATAGCTGGATCATGTGGTAGTTCTATTTTTTTTCTTTTTGAGGAAGACTAGCCCAGAGCTAACTACTGCCAATCCTCCTTTCTTTGATGAGGAAGACTGGCCCTGAGCTAACATTCATGCCCATCTTCCTCTACTTTATATGTGGGATGCCTACCACAGCATGGCCCTTTTGCCAAGCGGTGCCATGTCCGCACCCGGGATCTGAACCGGCGAACCCCGGGCCTCCGAGAAGCAGAACATGCGAACTTAACTGCTGCGCCGCCGGGCCGGGCCCAGTAGTTCTATTTTTAATTTTTTGGGGTATCTCCATACTGCACCAACTTACATTGCCACCAGCAGTGTACGAGGGTTCCCTTTTTCTTGACATCCTCTCCAACTCTTGTTATTTCTGGTCTTTTTAATAATAGCCTTTCTGATGGGCATGTAGTGGTACCTCACTGTGGTTTTGATTTGCACTTCCCTAATAATTAGTGATGTTGAACATCTTCTCATGTGCCTGTTGGCCATCTCTATATCTTCTTTGGTAAAATGTCTGTTCAGATCGTCTACCCATTTTTCAGTCAGGTTGTATTTTTGTTGTTGAGTTTTATGAGTTCTTTACATATTTTGGATATTAACCCTTTATCAGACATACGATTTGCAAATATCTTTTCCCACTTGGTAGATTGTCTTTTCATTTTGTTGATGGTTTCCTTTGCCATGCAGAAGCTTTTAAGTTTGATGTAGTCCCATTTGTTTATTTTTTCTTTTGTTTCCCTTGCCTACAGAGACATATTCAAAAAGCTGCTTCGAAGACTGATATCAAAGAGTTTACAGCCTTTATGTTCTTCTAGGAGTTTTAATGGCTTCAGGTCTTATATTCAGGTCCTTAATCCATTTTGAGTTATTTTTTGTGCATGGTGTAAGATAGTGATCTGCTTTCATTCTTTTGCGTGTGGCTGTCCAGCTTTCCCAACTCATTTATAGGAGAGACTTTCCTTTCTCCATTGTATGTTCTTGGCTCCTTCGTCAAAAATTGGCTGTTCTGTATTGTTTATAATAGCAAAAATTGAAAAGTTTACATGTCCATCAATAGGAAAATGGATAAATAAGTTGTGATACATTCATGTAATGGAATATGATGTAACACCTGAAGGAAATGAAGTAGATCTGCATATGTCACCACGGAGGGAGTTCAAAAGCACACTATTGGTTCTCAACATGTTGGTGGTGCTGGTGCTGATGATTCTGAAGGTCCCTGGGACTGATAATAAGAGAAGCCCTCCTGGCATGATATACCATAGGTCCTCTGGGTAGGTCCTTACTAGAACGGCTTCTGTGGAACCAGCAGAGTGTTCTGGGCCACATGCGTAAGCATGCGGGGTGTGGAGTCTAAAGTCAAAGCCCCAGGACTAGGTGATGTTTGGTGAGGGATCCATGCTTTTCTTTATTTTGTGAACAGAACTACCAAATAATAGCTTCCGAGCTTTTCACCTCTCCTGTCATTGGGAGATATGTCTAGGTAGGTCTGGAAAATGTGATAAGTGTCAAAATGATACTAGACATGGGAAAGGGATCAAAACTGCAAGAGAATTGGAGGTATTTATAGGCAGCTGCTGGAGATGGTCAGATGGTCACGTGGGAAAGTAGGAGGAGACCTGCCAGGTGAGAGAGAGAGTGCACCTGAAGCAGAAACCACTTTTCCCCCTTCTTTCTGATGAGGTGGGCTGCCTCTCAACGTGGTTATAGGGATGGGAGCGGTCACAGTGTTGAAGTGGGAAGGTAAGGAGCTGCAAGGAGACGTGGAAGTTACTGGCATGTTTGGTGCTTATGAAATCTCTGTGAAAGCCACTCTTTTTAAGTCAAGTGTGGGCCAGACATCATTACTCGACCCTCATCATTAGAGAGAAGTCATCTGCCAATGAAATCTCTTAAGACTATGTCCAATCAACAAAGCCAAACCTACAAAACCCTCACGTAACGTTGAGTGGGAAAAAGCAAATTGCAAAAGGATATCTATAACACTGTGGTAATTATATACATCTTTGAAGTAGAGATATCTAGCAAACATGTGAAAACATGGATGGTTAGGGCACTCACTGACTTCAAAATAGTGTTACAGGGGCGAAAGAGGTATCATAGATGCTTCCATTGCATCTGCGATGTTTTATTTCTTTTTTAAAAAAGATCTGAAGCAAATGTGGCAAAATTTCAACACTTGTTAAATACAAGTGGTGGGGACATGGATGTCCGAATTTTATTGTCTAGACCTTTCTGAATATTTATGTAGGTCATGATTTCTCAAGAGCAGCTAAGAGCTAGCCAGGTAAAGAGGAGGGGGAAGAATGTCTCAGGTTGGGGTCCAGGTGGAGGTGAGAAAGGCATATTCAAAGCCCAGACAGAGAGGGTATTGGACATCAGGGAGAGGTAACTTCTCAGGATTGATGGAGGTGAAGTGAGGGGGTGATGGAGGAAAGGCGTAACAAGAAATGATCCTGGAGAGGCAAGAAAGAGCCAGGTCAATGGTGCAAGGCTTTGCCAGCCATGATGAAGAATTTGGACTTTACCCTGAAGACGGTAGGAAGCCCTTGAAAGACTTCGAGCCCAGGAGTGAGAGAGACATGAATGTGAAAGAGACCTCTGCTGCCACAGGAGCACAGATTGGAGGCAGGGAGATCAACTCTGCCCCGGTGAATTTGGGATGAAGTGGAGTGGAGTGAAATTGAAAGGAATGGTGGGAATTAACCACCCCCTCTTAGGGCTCCTTAGCTCTCTAGTCTTACACTAACCATTCTAGCATTACCCCCCTTGTAATCAATTATACGGCTTCTGCTAGATGGCCTCCAGAGCCACCTGCTCCACCTTTCTCCATCTTGCTCTCCGCCCTGGCAGGTGGGCCACTGTGGACCAAATCAACGAGCTCATTGTCCTTGAGCTTCTGATCCTGTTAGCTAATGGGGAGCATTGGAGAAGCTCAGAGGGAGGGAGTACTACTTGGGTTCCCTCCCTGGGAGGTTACCTTGGGCTGCCTGTGTCCCTTGACAGAAGGTCAGTGCCTCTCTCAAGGTGGCCTGCTGTGAACGGCTCTTTCCTGCTGGGTTCCAGGATCCATCCCCGCTTACTTCCCCCTTGGCCCTGGGGATGGTGACAGCCAAGAAGCTGCTGGCTCCACCCATTCCTTTATAATCAGTCCCTTTATAAATAAACCCTCCTTGAATTATCTTAATCTGAGTGTGCCATCTGTTTCTGGTTAAGACCCTATCTGATACGATGCAACTCTCCCCCATTAACCTATAACCAACTCAAGGGCAGGGGTTTTTTTGTATGGAGCTCCCCGGCTAGGACCTGGCACACTGTGGGTGACCAAAGCATGACTGATGAGTGAATGAAAAATGGTATCGATGGTGAGTGGATGAATGGGGTGCGCTCCTGGGTTTGTGAATGGGGCATGTACAGGTCTTGGGCTCCTTGGGGCAAAGAAAGAGGTGATTCCAGGAGAAAGGAAAAATGTGAAAGGAGAAGGGACCTAACATTTGTAGAGCTCCTGGAGCTCGACAAGAACGGTGATAGGTTCTTCATTTATTCCTCTCATTATGTGCCCCAAACATCGTGATCCTCTTCACACAGGCAGAAGCCAGAGGTTCAGAGAGGTTAAGGAGTTTGCCCAGCACTGTGTTCTGGTGTTCCTTCCACTTCTCCGTGTTGTGGGCAAATCTGATCTACCTCCTAATTGAGCCTGCGGGCTTTTTGTTGAGTGTCCAGAAGCCCCATGTGGCGCTCACTCCTGCCTGCTATGCCCCCAAGCTCCTGCGCCCCAGAGGCTGGCATTTCCTGGCTCGGGGGGTGCCTTGTCTGGGCTGTCATTCATGGCAGGCTTCCTGGGGTCTGATCTCCATTCGTTTCTGCATCCTTCATCTCAGGCGTAAATGTCACTGACATTATTACGGTGGTGGGCTGTCGGGATGTTTATCCATCCGGTACTTTTCAAACCAATTAGGTGGATTTAGTGCTTAGGTGACGGCTCCTGAAAGCATCATTCTGGCCTAGAGAAAGAACCAGACAGATGGATATTATGCCAGAGCCCCCCATGCCAGTCCGTGCCCCGGGGCCTCCTTGCTGGAATCGAATCCTTCCTGCTCAAGGAATGAGCCTTGTTTTCTCCGTGGCCTGGTCGGAGCCGGCAGGAGCCGAAGCAAACAGGGCAGTAAGAAGGTACTTACTGATTATTGCATGCCCATGGGCTGTACTCTATGCTCCAGGCTGGCTCATTTATTCTTCACCACAACCCTACAAGAAAGGTATTGATATTTCCATTCTACAGTTGGGAAAACCAGGGCTCAGAAAGGTGAAATAAACAGGCCAAAGTCACCCGGGATTGGAACCCAGGACAGCTGAGCTCCAGAGGCCCAGGCTGCCTGCAGCCTACTCCACCCCCTCACCAAACCCCTCCCCTGTCCTTTACCAGCTGGCCTCAACATCTCACCTCTTTCCTGGCCCCTATGAGCCCCATGTTTCCTTGCTTCTTTCCTTCTCCAGGCAGTCATTCATGCCATTTGCACCTCCAGCCCTACGCCAATGTAGAGTGATCATTCCATTACATGGCTGCACAGGCTCTCCCAGGCAGCCTGTCTGGAACACCCATGTTTACTGTCACCTCTTTGGGTTAAGACACTGAAGGATCCAATGGAGGGGCAAGAATCTGGTAAGGTCAAAAGAAGATGGGCTTTAGAGCTCAGTCAGACCTGATTTCTAATCTCAGACCTTCCATTTAATGACTGTATAAACGTGCGAAACTCATCTCTAGGCACACACATCTTCCTCTGTAAAATGATGCTGTAACATCTGCTTTGTAGGGTTCTTTTAAAGATGGAAAGGATGACTTATGCAAAGAGCCAAGTGCATGGCAGGTGTTCGACAAGAAATACCAGTTAATAGCCACTGGTTTAAATTCCCGGGTTCAAATTCCTTCACAGTAAGTCCTTAAGTAAGTTCCTAAGGTCTCTAAGCCTCGGTTTCCTCATCTGTAAAATGGGGAAATACTAGCACTTCATAGGCTGGTTGGGAGGGTTTCATTGACCTCGATAATGCAAAGAAATGATTGAACACAGCACTTGGCATATAGAAAGTATTCAAAAGACTCTTGTTGTTACTAAGATTAATATTATCAAAATCTTCATTGTGGTCATCCAAGAGATGGGATATGTTTGCGCCCTCCTGATTACTGTATATTTCTTGTGTTAAATTCAATATTGTTGTCCTCTCAAAGCCTGACCATTCCCGCGAGAAAAGGCAGTCTCTCTTTCCAGAACATTCCTTGTTTCCTTGGAACAATGGAGACTCCCTTTTCTGTACTTCTGCTGTGCTTAGTACCTCCCTAACAACACGCAGTATTGTGTGGACAGCAGTTTGTGGTGTCTGTCTCCCCCACCCAGCGATTTCAGTACAGGTGATCAAATCGAGTTTATCTCTTCATTTCTAGCATCTCATCTAGTACTGTTCTCAGCACAAAAGGCTTGATTTAAAAATGAAGAAAAGGGAGAGAAACTTCTTAAAAGAAGGTTTGTATAATTTCATTGAAATGAGCATGGATGTTGCGTCTGAAAGGCAGGTCTGGAGAGTGGTGGGGTTAAGACTTTTCTCCAGGACTGAAAGAAGAGAACCAGCCAAGATCCACAGAATTAATGAGAACCCACAATGCAAAGCCTGTTTTGCCGAGTTTCTAAAAGGCAAGTGTCATCTGTCAGCAGCGAACTTGTTCAGATGACCGAATCCCAGAGTCGGTCAGCTAGCTCGACAGTTCCGTCTAGGTCATTTCTCTCGACACGGAAGGGCTCTGAAGAGTTCTTTCACACTAACAATCACAAATTGCTCCTGTGAGCAATATTTTTCAAAAATGAAGCTGATCAAAAACATGTAAAGGACAAATGTGGCCCAACATTGTTGCACCAATCTTTCCAGAGTGAGTGTTGGAGAGAAGGTGTGCGGAACACTCTCAGCCCTCAGAGGTTCTCTGAGCCAACCAGCCTGGTGTGACCAAACCATTGCTTTGCTGGGCATCAGGTGGACTGGCCTTCAAGAGATCCAGGACATATTCCTGAAAATCCCCGGGCAGGGGTGGGATGCACAAGATCCGGGAGAGTGAGACAGATCAGGTGTAGAAACAGGAGCATAGCTGAGAACAGAGGCAGAGGGGAGCTAGAGGCAGGGGGAGCAGGTACAGAGGCCACAGGTGGGTGCTCTGAACCCCCCAGGTGTGTCCTTATTTCACCTGTATGGGCAGGTGGCTTCAAGGTGATTGGGTATATGGGACTTCTTAAAGGTCCCGGATGGAGAAGCATGCATTTGCTTTCAAAAGCTTTTCCTGGTTAAAGGTACCTCTTAACTCTGGGTCCCTCTGTCCCAGAAGAACCAGAGGACCAGGGGATGGCTGAGAGCTCTGCTGCTCCCAGTGTGGTCCACAGACGTGCAGTGTCGGCATCACCTGAGAGTGTGCTAGAAATGCAGAATCTCAGGCTTTGTTCCAGACACCCTGAATCAGAATCTTTGAGGAGAGGGCCCAGGAATCTGTATTTTAACAAGCCCTCCAGGGGAGGGTTAAGCATGCTAAAGCTTGGGCCTGGTTCAGGTCACCAGCTCTTAACCAAAGATGCTCTTCAGAATCCCCTGGGGGGATGGGGCTCCTTCAACATGCAAACACCCAGGTGCCACTCCCAGGGCTCCTGAAACGTGGGGTCTGAAAGAGATCTGGCCATTTGCAAATTATCTATATGATCCCTGAGTGCTTCAGATGTATAGTCTTGGTTTGGAAGCGTTAGCCTCCTAAGTTCTTTAAGACCCAAACCCCTGGGTGATGGTTTCCTGGCTGGATTCTGCTATTATCCTCAATTATAACTCTCCCCATGGTCTAGCTCAGACACCAGCTGCTCTTTGAGTCCCTTCCTGACCTCTCTGGTCAGAATGAATCGTTCCTGGCTCTGAGTCCCTGCAGCCGCTCCACGCTACACCCCTTTCAGCTCTCATTCCATTCTGCCTTGCGTTGTGCATTATAACTGGTTGCGCATTTGTCTCCCTGTCTAGTTGTTAGCTCCCCATCCTGGCTTTTAAAGTCCGGGCTTTTAGTCATTCTTGTTTTCCTGTGACACTTAGCACAGTGCCTGGCACTTTGCAGATACATAGTATCTTAGCTGCTATATTATAAATATTGAAAAATTCAGATTCTCTCCATCCTCAAAAGTAAGGTGACAGCAGGGAGCTGACCATATTTCCTTACTAAATAGGAAGTAAGGGCTTCCTTGTATACTTTTGTTTATGGTGTCAGGTCAAATGCTCAACTAACTCTAAAGGGAAGGTTGGTACAATTATTATCACCATTTTGTTCAGCGAGATCATGTGCTCCGTTCAAGGCCACAGCTAATGAGTGGGAATCTAGACCCCACAGCCATCACTCTCCCCAATGCCATCTCCAGACCATGCTCATTGTGTTCACTGCTCTCTCTGCTGCCTCCAGAGGGGCCACTCAGAGAAGACTCATGACACAGTTTCTGCTATAGTTCTTGACTATAACCCCAGTTTCCTCTTCCTGCAGCTCTGGGGGTCACTGGAAGCTCAAAGGGGTGACTGGAAGAATCCCGTGATTGTCTGTGTCCAGGCGCTAGTGTGCTGGGGAATCTGCAGGGCTTTCGGTCCAGCTGCACAGGCCAGGTTGGCACCCCTGCCTACTGCCCCAGTTCCTGTTGGTCTGAGCCCTTTTGCTGGGCCTGGCTCCTTGCCCTGAACCCAGCCTGCCTGGCCAAGGCCCACACACTGTGCCTTGTCTATCCAAATCTATGACCCCTGAGGCTGGACCCTGCTCCCTGCACCACAGTCCTATTTCTGACTGGGGTCTGCCTCTAAACCATGCAGGCCATCTGTGGGCACCTGTCTCTGAGCATCACCCCTGCCAAGAGCTTCCTTCTGCCAGGCCTAGCCCGCCACTCAGACCCTCCTGGGTTAGCAATGCCAGAAGGTGTCCAGCCAAGTTTTTACACCCCTTTGGGCACCGACATTGACTGCTGGCTATCTCCCTTCTCTGGAGTCCAGGCCTCCCACCAGGTTCTTTGCCCCTACCGTCCTGGCCTCCTTTCCTTACTCACCAACTTGTTGCTTAAGGCCAGCATGCCTCATCCTCCAGTCTGCGGTGCCCACATTTCTAGCAGACACCTGATCTTGCCATTGGCTGTGCTCTGAGAGGGAGTCAAGAGGCACCTACTCTCTCAGCTTGGGCAATGGATTTACAATCAGAAAGCATGGATTTGAGAACTGACTTTGCCTCTTACTGGCTGTGTGACCTTGAAAAAAACTGATTTTTTTTTTGATTCTCAGTTTCTTTACCTATTTAAATGAGGAGGATATATATATATATATGTGCACACATATATACATAATTTACTTAATAAAGTCATGAGGATTAAATGAGATGATAAATGTGTAGTTACATGATAATTATAAAGTATCCTAGAAAAATTTATCATGGTACTACTATATTTTGTTACTGTACTGAAACAGAGAGAAAAAGATAAGGTTTCTTTTTAGAAAGCCCTATTTTAGAAGTATGTAATATGAGGTGTTTTCAAATCAAAAGAACCAAAACAAAATGTTTTTATGGTTAAAGGAGGAATTTCAGTACCCGGAAAATTAATCCTTTTTGGAATCTTTTTTCCTGGATAAATTAGTTGTTACTACATTTTGCAGTCTGGGATACAGAGGGGAGAACATGAAGTGGTCTTTGCCTTCCCAACCACCACCATCATTTCTCTCTTCGGTGGTTCTTTGATCACTGATTTCTTCAGTCATTTGTCTAATAATATTCTGGAAGCTAGGAATAGGCCCTGGCTGGGCAGTGGTGGAGCAGGTAGAGGATGGAGCCCAAAGCTGCTTACAAGCTCCTCTGGTTCTCAATAAAACAGCCTCTTTATCGCTAACCAATAAAAAAGGCCATACTCTTGAGTCATCAATCCTGAGAACGGAGGAAGAGCCATCTGATGAGTCTAGACGGCCACTGTCTGAGCATCCTAGTCCTGAACGAGACCCTCCCAACTCTCTGGTCCAGTCTCCCCACCTTTTGGAGTATCTACCCTACCCCAAGACTGTTCATGATTTTCTCACCTCTAAAAACTTTTTGGAAGATGTTTCTCATGTTACCTATTCCCCATCTGTTCCAACACTGTAATAATCCTTTCCAAATTCACCCTTATTTTTAAATATTCTTTTAAAAATATGATCCAGTTAGTGCAAAGAATCCTTGCCCTACTGAAGTCTCCCATCTCCGAATCCCAGTGCCTTAATGGTTAAGAAGTTCTTCCATAAATCTGACTGCATTTTCTCCAGCTTCAGCCTGAGGATGCTTTCTTTGGCTGGTCCTTACAGCCTTTGAGACTTGACTCCAGCAACTGCAAGGACACTCTGGTGTGGAACCTTCCTCCACATCTCCACGTAAGTCAAGCCTGAAAGAAGGGGTGCCGCTCAGGACCAGAATCAGGAGTCCAGTTTCCGGTCTTGCCTCTGCCACCACCACCTGTGTGTCTGGAGCCTCGTCTCTTTCCCTTTCTGGGTCCCAGATCATTCATGTTTCAAGTGACGAGGTCAGACCTTTCCAGCTTGGGAATTTCTAAGCTTACTTATCATCAAAGCCCATCCTCCAAGATCCCTCCCTTACTCATCTCACTACCCTTCCCAAAGTGACTTAGGAATTTATGTTTTCAGCCCAAGGAACAGCTTTCCTGTTGAACAATTATGAAAATTCAGCATTTGGGGGAAAGCACTATAAACCGGCCTGGTGTATTATTGCTCTAACAATCCCTGAGCTCCTAATAACAACAGCCAGGGGAGGCTGGAAGTCAGCATGAAATATGGCCCACTTGTTTTCTTAACAGCCTGCTTTCCAAAGTTATCCAGGAACTGTCAGCTTCACGTGGAGCGCTGCATAAAAAACAGGGCAATTTCCTGTCTTCTATCCTGGTGTCTCATGCCCCAGACATTATTTTAATGGAATTCCGTTGTATTTTGTATTTAAATGGACTTGAAGGCAAACAAAACATTTAAAGGGAGAAGTATCTTCCTAAGCAGAAAAAAGTGCCTTGTTGGTACTAGCAAACTAGGAAAAGTCATGAGTCAAGGAGTCTAGTGATTCAGAGGGGTCTAGAGATGCTACCTTGAGCTTTGTCCAAATGCTTGGAGGGTAGGAAGGCGGCCGAGGACTCAGCGTGAAGTTCCACATAATGGGCCCAGTAGGAGAGTTAATTTCTAGGCACTTAACCTGCTGGTGTTATAAAAACATTTAAAAAGGGAGAAAAAGAAAGGAAGAAAAGACATGGGTAGAGTCATCAAGAAGTCTGGAATCAAGGATGAGGGTCTTTTAATTAAAATTTCCTAGTCTGAAGTCTTCCCCAAATGTCAGCAACAAGGAGCCCTCTATTTGGGTTCAAATACTGTATTATCCAAACCCCTGCCCCACCACCCCAAGGGAGCCTGGGGTTAGTGAGAAGCTAAATAGGATCTGGCCAGAAATGGGGAAGCCACTGAGCAAGCAGAATCAAGAACTGCCGGAATCTAAAGACCTGTCAAATTTCAAAGGATGCAGAGAGGAAAGCCAGGTCTCACTGAACGGAGAGCAAGCTTCAGAGCTAGGAATCTTGGGACTGGGAAAAGGAGCGTCAGCAGGTAACAGGGCATTTGGTGGCACACGCTGGGGTGTGGCATGTGAAGGCCAGGGATGGGATACAGATGTATCCAGAATTTCAAAACAGGGCTGTTTTGTGATTTGGTGTTCAGATGCCTCTCAGAAGGGTTTGTAACCAGTGTGTCAGCTGTGCTTTCTGAGGATTCCTATGTCTTACAAACCCTTCCCACGTGCCAGGTGCTGTGCTGGTTTCTGGAGACATAAAGATGCAGGATTCACCTTGAAGGGGAGAGAGGCACTTGCAAGTCATAACTGTTCAGTGCGAGCAGCATTATCACAGTCATGCACCAGGGCTGGGAAAACCTAGAGAAGAGAGAGAGACCACCTGGGTGGGGGGGCTCCAGGCCATCCAGGGCCTAGAGACAAAAATCACAGTAGAACGGGTATCTGGGAGTCTAGTCACGATTCCATCAATGATTTCTCATGAATCCTGCAATTGTCTCTTTTTTGGTCCATAAACGCTGGAGATCATATAGACAGATTTTGTGAAGTAGAGACCCCCTGGAGACTCCAACCTGCCTGCCTCATTGCCTGTAGATAGACTCTGAGAGAGAGGCAGCTGACTGCCTTCTGGTTCACCGACTGACAGCAAATGGGAAATACTGGAGAATAGCAAAGGTATCTCTTTGTCCTTGGCATTCTTTGTTTGCCAGTGTTTGGCCTAAAGAGTAGTTTGCAGAGGTGGTCTTGGTCATGTGCCTAGGTAGAAGAAGAAGAAAGAACGTGATGTATTAAGATGGTTCTGCAGCTCCAACTATAAAGCATGCCAGAAACTCCCTCTGGGAGGTGATGGAAATAGGGCACTGAGTGGGACCAGTGCAGATGGATAGATACTAGATCAAACTAACCCAGCCCATGGAGTTTGCTGAATTTGAACAGGAGGACTGAGGGTGATAGTGCAGAAAGGGTCCAATGACAAGTTCTAAGGAGATGAACCAAATGCACATGCAATTAGGAAAGACCTAAGATCTGGGGTTTTAATTCAAGAGGACTGGGTGGGATGACAACTTCAAGACTGCCGTGTCTTAGGAAATCTCAGAAGCGAGAATAGAAATCTATCTTTGAATTGGAGAAGTTCAAGATGATACGTAACGTTACCAAGAGCAGTGGCAGACCCAAGGGGGTGAGTGGGGCAGGAAGTAGGTGGGAGGCAGAAGCAGAGTGAGGCTCCTGTCACCTGTCCCATCCTTCTAAGCCACTCCTCCTCTAAGCACCCAGCAGAGTAGAGACCTGGCAGAAGGACTAGTAGGGAACGTGGGCTGTACATGATGGGGATATTCATCACGGCTATAACTCAATACTTTCACAAGAATCCAGTGTTTTATTCATCCCCACATCCTCCAGAAATACCAAAGCACAGTGACCAGCAACTATTGATAGATCATACTTACAAAAGAGGAGGGGACATTTTAATATCTAATCATGCTGAATTTCTTGTGCAGAGCTGAGCCTATGGCTAGTTGGTCATTTTGTAAAGGTACAGGGTAAGCTGCTATTACCCTGCCTGAATACAGTGGCTGTGGAGAGAGAGAGGTCCAGTGCTTGGGGATGCCTCTGCTCCACAGTCATCCAAGGAGCCTATTTCCTTCTATCTTATGGCTCTGTCACCCACGGGAGTATTATCCATATGGTCAGAGCTGGATCGCTTCCACCTTATCCACATTCCAATCCAAGGAAGGTGGGAAAGAAGAAGCAGAGGGAAAGATATCTATTTAAAGGTTGTAACCAACCTGTACACATCTCTTCCACCTAGATCCTATTGACCGGAATTTAGTCCCATGGGCACGCTAAGGTGTAAGAGCGGCTGGAAATGAGTCTTCGGCCATTGTGCTCACCTAAAACCTGGTAAGCTCTATTACCAGAAGGAAAAATGAGAGTACAGATACTGGGAAGTGATTAGCAGTGTCTGCCACTGTGATTCTCAGCTGTTAATCCCAGTTGTCACCTTTGCTAGGAGGCCTTTGCTGACTCACCAAACCTGGCCCTTCTTCTGTGCTCCTATGACACCCTGTGATTAACTCTGTTAAAATGCTTACTTAAATGGGCTAAAATAATCTGTTCATTTGTCTCTCTCCACTAAAGTGTGAGCTCCAAGGGCAGAAAATATGTATTTTCCATCTCTATATCCTCAATGCCTTACACAGTAGTGCATGTTGGTGTTTAATAAAGTCTTGTTAGATGAATGGGTAGATGGGTGGATTAATACATTATTCAGTTGATGAGTGAATGGACAGGGTATAACCGGTGCAGTCAGGGATCTGCAGGTTTTCTTATGTGGCTGATGAAAGTTACACTGTAATGTATGATCATAGGATGTATATATTGAAACAGATAAGCCAGTGACTGCTTGATATGGATGTGCCGTATCAGAGACAGGATGGCTGGAGTATATGAGATATATATCAATCATCTCTTTTGATGTGTTTGGCAATAGGTTCTAGAGTATGGATGAGCATTTGGAAAACCTGGGTATCAGTCAGCTCTCAGAAGGATGATGCTATGGACAAATTCCCCACTGCTTCTAACATGTATCCTTTTTCATTTCTCTCTTAGTGCCTTTGATCAAGCCAGGCAGAATCTATCTTGAATCTTTCTCTCTACATTGTGTAGAGGGGCAGGTCATAGCAAGGAGAGTCTGGGCAGCACCAAGAAGCAGCACCCTAGGGAACCTCACAGTGTGGGAAGACAGAATGGGAGAATGTTGAAGGCTCCCTGACTGTGGAATGGGGAGAGTGGTTATTTATATGGCTAAGATGGCGCCTGGAGGATGGACTTGGCAGAGGATAGAGAGGAGCAATGAGGAAACATTCCATCACTCCCACTCTTCCTGGGACCTGGGCTAAACCAGCGTGTCACCAACTGAACAAGATTTTGAAATGTGGATCTGAACCTGGAGGAGTGTTAAGTGCTGATTCCCAAGGAGTCTAATCCTGCTGGAGTGCTTCCTCAGGCTGTAAAACTTGCATTTGGGACTATTCTGGAGAATCAAGAGCTGAAGTGCAGGTGGAAGTGGCTTGGTTACATTCTGACATAGTGTTATGGAGATGGATGTTACAGAAACAAGAGTGTCAGCCTTGGAGGAGGAGGCAAGATGATTTAAGAATGCAACAGACAATTATCATTGGGGCAAAGGAAATGGAATTGAGAAAAGCTGAGAAAGCTCTGGGCAGTGAAATTGGCTGGACGGTTGATAGTTCCCAGTGGGAAGAGTCATTGGCTGTGCTTCTGGAAATGGTAGAATCATAGAATACTAGAGTAGTGGGAGATATGAGAACTCTGATGTCAGATTAAACTGTGGCTCTGTCACTTACTGATTCTGCGACCTTAGGCAAATTACTAAACCTCTGTGTGCCTCAGTTTCCTCATCTGTAAAATGAAGTTAATAACAGTACACACCTCGTTGGGTCATTTGGGGGTTTAAACAAGTCATAACAAATAAGTAAGTTCGTGTCTAGCACATATTGTCCATAAACATTAGTTCTTACGGAATTTGTAATGTTGAAACAGAAAGGAATAATAGACTTGGTTGATGAGACCAAATAAAGCATCTTTGGCCTTTGATTTTCCCCATTTCTGTGGTTGATAGGACCATCTGTTCTAAAACTTCCCTTTGCATCTAAGAGGAAAACTTGCCCAAAACAAAACAAAGTATTGGCTTCTAACTGAAGTATCTAGAAGTCTGCTCTGGTTTCTCCTGTGGTTCCTTCCAGAGACTCAATTGTCATCAAGGAGCCAGCCCTGATGCTCTCCATTCTAGCCTCCTTTGTGCACCAGCATGACCCTCAGATTCCCCTCCTCAAGGAAGCCAGAAAGACTGCATCAATTCCAACCTTATGGCCTCAGAGCACACCATCTAGGAAAGGGATGAGGGTTCCTCTTTCACCAGCTTCTGGACAAGAGAACAGTAGCTTGCCACCCGCATCCCCTCACTGGTACCTTGTGTATCGTTTACCCAAACTGTGTCACATGCTTAGGGACAGGACATGCTGATCAGCTTGAGCCAATCTGAGCCCACCCCAGATCTGAGAGTGGAGTCAATACCCAAGGCTAATGCTATGGGGAAGTGGATCCCCTAAAGCAAATCTGGACATCGTGGACAGAATAAAGAATAAAGCAGGAAATAGGTATGCTGGAGGTAAGCAAAAAAAGTCCACTAGAGTATGTAAGCTATTAACTGGGCTCTCAGCCAGAAAGCTGAGTAAGACTCTGGAATACAGTAAAATGCCTGGGACTTTTTTTTAAATCATTTCACAGTCCCCAGAAAATTTGGGGTCATGAAGACTCTAATCACAAACTGAGGACTAAATGAACCTGGTGCCACCTAATATCCTTGCAACTCTAAAGTTCCATTCACCAAGAGATAGTCACTTTCCAGCTATCAGGCCACATTGTGATGTCAGCCCGCACACTGGTGTTCCTTCCACAGGCTGGAAGGGGCAACAGAAAATAGCCTGGAGGGACCAAGCTGGTGGGGGAGCTGCTGCCCCTGAGACTGGCGGGGACAGTGACCTCATCCCCACTGGCACAGCCAGTCCTGCCTGACACTCCCCCTGCACTGAGTAAAGGATGCTCCAGCCCCCACAGAGCAGCTTGTTATGTAGAATACGGATTCACTGCCACTCACTTCCTGCAAGGAGGGATATTGCTTGGAGCCAATCTCCTTTTATCTCTCTGCCTGGATGCTTTCAGCTTCTCGCCCCTGCTCCAGCAATGAGCCTCTCGGTATGCAGAGCTCCTTACATTTCACTTCAGAAAATAAAGCCAAGACAAAGGAAGGAAACATATTTAGCTCTAATGATGTGCACACGTTCATTTTTCTGTTTGAATCTATGGCTGTTTAATGAGCTAAATATCCATGAGATGAATTAGATACACTGATCCTGTGTGCATCTCCTAGGAGGCGGCCTCTCAGGGATGAGATGAGCCTCAGACACAGCACACGGGACCCACACAGCATGCCTGACAAACAAGCCAGATACCGAGCAAGAGCGCAGACTGATGGGGACGTGGACAGGTAGTGGGCGATGAATCCTTCAAGGCTGACCCCGCAGCCAGTTGAGCAAGCCAAAGACTTAGCCAAGGTAAAACTGTGTCTTGATCAAAACACTTGAGTAATGGAAGGGCCCCTGGGTCATCAAAAAACCCCAAACTGATGAATAAGCTAAGGTAATGAGGTCACAAGAATTGCCAGGTTGTTTCAGTCGTCCAGTCAGAGAGAGCGTTTGTCTCTCTCTCCATTGACAACTTGGAGGCTGACCAGTGATGAGGCCACCCGTCTTGCTAATGTAACCGGCTCCATTGGACAGAACTCTGGTGCAGCATAGATCAGCGCCCTGAGTTATTCTAGTTCTTCTTCTTATCAGGAAAGGAAAGCTCTAAAGTTACTATGTTCTTACACTTCTTCACCAAAGGAGCCACTTGGTACTGAACCATTTTAGACCAGAAGGGATCACAGAAATAATACTATTCAATCCCTTCATTAATGGATAAGGATTTCAAGGCTCAGATAGAGAAATTCACATGGCCGATCGGTAGGTAACCCATGATCAATAATAATAATGCTATTTTATGAATGCTTGTTTTGTACCAGGCACTGCTCTGAATGCACTGTATATATTAATCTGTTCAAGTCTTCCAACAAACCCATTTTGTAGAGGGGGAGACTGAGGCTCGGGAGTGATAACTAACGTGCCCAACATCACATCGCCAGCAAGTGATAGAGATGGGATTCAAACCCGGGGCTTCGACCTCAGAGCTCATTATGGTTTTGGCCTTTCAATAAAACCCAATTCTCCAAAAGCTCCAAAAACCAAAATGAGAAATATCTTTCCCTGTGGATCCTGGAATAAATGACTTCAGCTGAAAAACTAAAACAAATAGCCTGAGGCCTCCTAGCCTTTGTGCTGCATCTCAGGAGCTCAGTCTCCAAAGATCCCCAAGCTACACTCATCTCTGCTTTACTGGAAAGCTCTCCCCGAGAACCGTCCCTCTGACCACACCATCCTGCTTCTGGTTCCCCAGCCACAGCCAGGATTTTGAGGCTTCTTTGTCTTGGCCGGTCTATTCCCTCCATCTCCAATCCCCTTCTGCTCCATCCCCTACCACTGATCTCCTCCTCACCCTGTAAGACCCAGCCCCAAAGATGCCGCAGCTATGAAGACTTCAGCAACGAGCCCATCAGAATAAGGACGCTCCCTCCCTCCCCAGGAGCACTTTATTCCCTGCCACAGCATTTTTGTGACTCTTCTCTCCATTATAATCGGTCACGGAAAGGTAGTGCATAGCCGTTGGGTGCATGGTCTTTGACACCAGTCAGACTTGAGTTTGAGATCTAACTCTGCTACCTAGGAGCTGCGTGGCATGGGGCAAATTACTAACTCTCTGAGCTTCCCTTCTTCACCCATGAGAGAATAAGATACTTAACTCAAAGGGGTCTTAGGAGAATTTAATGAGATAATTCATGCAAAGCGCTTAGCCAGTATCAGTCTTAGGGTGAGCCCTTTATACATCTTAGCTATTATTGTTGAAGTGCTGCTGCCACCACCACCACCGCCACCATCGTAGATGCATTATTAACGATATCTCTATAAACTATAAGCTCCTGGAGGTCATCTTTATGCCTGGTCTTTAGTAAGTGCTTAAGAAATGGATGCAATCCTTGGTGTAGGATTGAATTGTTGAAGCAGCTGTTCAGTTTGCAAGTTATTGTTTTGGCTCCACTGATAAATTGTTTTGAAATCATTTGTCTCGTTGCTTGCCACTCAATTAGGTTTTGAGCTCAATAGAGTTTGGTATTCCTCCCTGCAGAGTATAGACTGAGTAAATATACTCAGTATATGTAAAAGAATTCAATAAACACTTAAATCAAAACTTCTCAAAGTTCATAGAGTACTCAGGATGTGCACTCATTTATTTTTTTAAAGGCTAAGGGCTAAATTCCCAAGGGAAAGAAAATAGCATTTATTGAACACTTAAAAATGGCTAGCATTTGTGGAGCACTTACTTCATGTCAGGCACCATGCTAAGGACTCCGCACACTTTCGTGTACGAATCCGTCCAACCAATTTATTAGGTAGGCACTCATTCTCCCCACATTATAGTTAAGTAAGCAGAAACTTGAAGAAATTAATAAATTTGCCAAGGATTACAGCTGCTACGCAGGGAGCCCAGGATTTGAACCCATCCCCTTCTTACTCTGGTAGAAAGTGTCCAGCTCTGGACTAACCAATTTAGACCCTTTGGCATATTTAGTGCTCCCTTCCAAACTGAAAGTGGTTGATCATCATCCTCATTTTACAGACGAACAAACTCAGTCTTCCTATAATCACTAAGGCAATCAAAGATAGAGTTGGGCTTTGAAAGGAGGGTTGTCTGACTCTACCTAAAGTCCTCTTCTTTTTTCTATGATACTCCAGGGTCTGGAACTAGAACCCTGGTGTCTGGAATGATGCTCAGTCCAGCTTTATTTCCGTCTCCACACGGAACCCCAAACTATCCATAGTCCAGCAACCGTTACCTGCAAGCACCTGGCAGATGCCCCGCCTACCACACAGTCAAGAGAGAAGGAATCGCCCCAAATAAATACATCTCCACACAAAGAAAACCCAGAGGAGAGAAGAAACGCCGTCAGAAAGATATATCAGTAGTCACTACCCAGTGGCTGGTGCAGCCTTGAATTATCACTGAAGGATGAGCTCCAAGGGTTGTCATTAGGAGCATATCTTGCAAGTTGAGAATAGACTGAAGGGGGTGGGGATAGTGTTGATGGGAAATAGCAGTATCTTAGGAGCTAGAAGAGGAGGAGAGAAGACGGAGCTAAGGAGTCCTGGGGGCTGGTCTGTTTTACAGGCCCCAGGAAGACAATAAAGAGGAGAGGGAACAGAACCTTAATGAAAGCCAAAGACGCTGGGGAGAGAAGTGCCGCCAACCTCAGCAAAGCCTGGGAAATCAGGCTGCAAAATGAGAGAGGCAGAGAAGAGCACCAAAAATAACCTTGAAGGTAATGGATGAGGCAGAGGAGAAAAATCAATTCAAGGAAAACATATTAAGTGCAGAAAAACTAAATGAGAGCTGAGGGCTGGGGGGAGTCGGGATGGAGAGAGCTGTGGACTGGGAGCCTCAGGCTGGGTTCCTAGTCCAGCCCAGTCGCTAACAAGCTCTGTGACTCTGGGCGGGGTGCCTCACCTCTCTGAACTGCTGCTGGCTCCTCTTAAAAATGACACAGTTGGACAACATGGCCTGCAAAGCCCCCTGCAATTCTGACAGTCTGCGATAAAGGATTGTACAAAAGCTTAGCTTCATGTAGACAGCCCTAAGCAACTAGATGAAAGTGAGCACATTTAGTCAGTCCTCCAGATATTTCCAAATATGCAGGTGCTTGTGAGATGTAAATGAAACCCCATTGGCTTGAGTTTCACTGTTCCTTAGCCTTTTGGGGGGGCTCTGAAATTGACGAGGAGGGAAACTCATAGGCACAGGTTAGCAACCATCAAAGAAGCTATTGGAAAGGGATGCTGATGACATATTTAAATGTTAGCATCAAAAAAAATGGTGATTAAATGAGAGGATGGAGGTGTTATCTAAACTTATTGTTATAATCATTTTGCAATATATACATGTACCAAAGCGTCACGTCGTACACCTTAAACTTACATATGTTATATGTCGATAATATCTCAACAAAGATGGAAAAAGAAAAAGAGAAAAATGAAAGGAGGCGTAATGTTTATCCTGTAAGACATGTTAGGGGACCTGTATACAGCAAAGTCCCCCCCCAAAGAGGGCTAGTGACTTAGCAGGGCACCCTGGGACCTCTCGGACACCAGACTGGGGTATATTGCAATATTAATGTGTGGCCTAAGATTTTTAAAGAATAGCAGAGTAACGCCTCACTTATCCAAGGTTATTTATCTACCATCCCCAACTGTCAAGAAAATAACCTAGAATTTGCAAGCGAAGCAATCAAGAAAGCAAAGATAGAAGAAGGGAATTGAGATGTATTGGGTGCCTACAATGGGTTTGACATCTTTTACGTGCATCTCAAATACCAGCCTGTCTCCACCAGCCAGTCTGCCTGGGGATACAGGGGCTTTGCCTCGCAGCTGTTTCTGAGTCAAATCCTCAGTGTAGCCGCTTCTCTGGGCTACCTTAGGTTCTGCTCTAGGCCGCTGTTCACTGTGCGGCTGGTTATCACATGACGCGAGCCACACTGCCCCTTCCTGTCCCTTATTTCCCATACACCATCATGTAAGACTGGCTGGCTGTGTCGGGCTTTGCCAAGGTTGGGTACAACCAAAAGAAATGTCACCACAAGAGGAGAGAAAGACTGTATATTTAAGCATATATTCACCCAAAGACTTGTACACAAATGCTTATAGCAGATTTATTTGTAACAGCCAACAACTGGAAACAACCCAAATGGCCATCGACGGGTGAATGGATAAACAAACTGCGGTATATCCATACAGGAAATAAAATGAGCTACTAATGCATGCAACAATATAGATGAACTTTAAAATAATTGTGCTGAGTGGAAGGAGCCAAACCCAAAAAATTATGTGATTACATTTACATACAATTCTAAAAAGTGCAAACTCATCTATAATGATGGAAAGCAGATTAGTGGTTGCTGGGTTACAGTGGGGGGGGAGGCGGGTGACAAAGGAACATTAAGCCAACTTTGGGGGATGATGGATATTATCTTGACTGTGGTGATGGCCTTGCAGGTGTCTACATATGTCAATAGACATTAAATTGCACATTTTGAATATCTGCAGTTTATTATAAATCAGTTTGACTTCAATAAACCTTTTTTTAAAAAATGTACATATCCTGATTGTCATCATAAACCAAGGGAAAAAATTAAAAATGTAAAAACCTTCCTGGGGAGTTTGGGGGGCCTTCATGGGTACACACTTTGCTCTCTTTTCCTCTCAGCGCACCTCCCAACCCCCCATGGGCCTCCTCCACTCCCTTTCAAAAAGTCTGCCTCCATCCATAAGGAGTTTTTGGCGCTAGATTCTGTCACCCTCCCTCAGAGAAATCTGTGGGACAGGAATATTTCCTCAAGGAGAAGATGCTGTGGAAAAATAAGACCATAGACTCAGAATGTAAAATCAACCTTTTTTGTCTACTAAGAACACCAAGAAGAGGGTTGTACCCAACCAGGGGCTGCCCCATCGCCCCACTACATCCAGAGCCACAAGCTTTCTTTTACATGTATTATCTAAGCCCCCTTCTTCCTGCACACACACACACACACACACACACACACACACACACTGAGGATTGGGAGGAGGGTGGGAGGAGTGTGTGATTCTCAGCAGGGAAGGAAAGGCAAGCCCAGAGGCAGGAGTTAGCCACCCTCCGAGAGGCTGTCTGAAAGGGGTGCTAATAACACTCACTCAAAAGGAGTCACGGTCCTTGTGCAGTAAGACATTAAGGCCCTGTCATTTCATGAGACTTTACCTTTTTTGTGCTAAATACTGACATGTAGAGCTGGGGAGGGGCTTTATAAATAAAGAGCTTGACGGTTTGGGCAAAAAAGTCTCCATTGGGTTCTGGCCCAGCAAACCTGAGCCCCTTACTGGTGTACCACGGACACAGACCTCCAGTTCTTCCTTGATGGCTAAACGCCATTGCACACGTGCACACGCACACACACACGTGCCCCTCTCCCAACAAAGAAAACCTCAATTCTCAGAGACGGTAGCACACAAATCCTAACTCCGCCATCCTTGGCACAGCTGTCCCAGCCGAGATAGAGCTCGCACATGGCATTATTATGCAGAGCAATGGAAGGTGCACTTTGTTGCCTTTCAGTGTCAGACTATGCCATGGGCCCAGGAAGCACACAGGAAACAGGGACCACTCACCCACTCAGGATTATCTCTAGCTGCTCATCAAAGGCAGGGCAGAGCTGTGACAATCAAGCTTTCCATTTCCTTTGATTTTGAGCAGGTCAAATTCTTGGGGAAGAGGGACAACATGAGGCTGTATGACGCTCCTGACCAAGCTATCAGGCAGAGATGATGGCAAGAAGAGCAAGGCCATCTTATTTAAACCTCACCACAGCCCTTTGAGATAGATATTAACGTATCCATTTTATAGATTAGGAAACTGAGGCTCAAAGAAGCCAAGAACATGCCCAAGATTTTCACCCAGGCACAGGACCAGAGCCAAAGTCCAGATTTGCATGGCATCCAAGGTTATGTTCCTTCTCTAAGTCCCCACTGCCTCTAAGCAGGGGGATGGTACAAAATCAGAAGACTGGTGTGCAAATAGGTGGGCAGTCAGGGGTTCTTTTTTTTTTTGCTTTTAGTTTACGTGTAGCTCAAACTTCATATTCCAGGTTCTCATTTCACAGCAGATTAAAATTTGCTCACTGGAGGAGATGCATTAATTCATTCATGTATTCCTTCATCTAACGAATGTGTGTTGAGCACCTGCTATGTAACTGACACCGCATAGGTTCTGAGGATCCTGCAGTGACTCAACCCATCAAAGTCCCCACCATCTGAGACTTTTAGAAGAGAGTGGTACCCAACAAACGTGTGGATGAATCACTCTAGGATTACGATTACAGAAGGGACTAAGAAGGAAAACCGTAGAGTGCAATGGGGTGTAGAACTGTGTAGCTAACCTGGTCTGAGAAGCTTGAAAGAGGCTGGGAATAGAAACTAATAAGCCGTGGAGGATAAGCCATTGAAGATTTCAAGCAAGAAACTGATGCACTTGGATGTGTTTCGAAGTTATAACTGTAGCTACTCTGAATAAAAATAGATTAAAGTGGGGCCAGCCTGATGGCATAGTGGATATGTTTGTGGGTTCCACTTTGGCGACCCGGAGTTTACAGGTTCAGATCCTGGGCACAGACCTACATACCGCTCATCAAGCCATGCTACGGTGGCATCCTACGTACAAAATAGAGGATTGGCACAGATGTTAGCTGAGCAACAGCGTCCTCAAGCAAAGAAAAGAGGAGGATTGGCAACAGATGTTAGCTCAGGGCTGATCTTCCTCACAAAGAAAAAGAAATGGATTAAAGAGAGAGCAAGAACGATATAGTTAGAAGGCAATTGCAACCATCCAAGAAAGAAATGTTGGTGGCTTGGATTCAGGTGATGGCAGCAGAAATGGAGAGGAGTGAATGGACTGAGATTATTTTAAAAATTGAATAAACAGGATTGGGTGCTTGGTTTTATGTGCAGGGAAGAGAAAGATGGAGGCATCTGGAACGATTCCCAGGGGTCTGGCAAGATCAGCAAGGGTTTTAGGGGTGCTGAGTACTGAGAGATGGAACCCTAGAAAGAAGCAGATTCCAAGGAGGAGGAGGAGAAGGAAATCCAACTTTCAACTGGACGTGGCAGAAAGTTAAGAATTGGTGAATCCGGGGGAAAGGTATTCGAGAGTTCACTGTACAACTGTGGCAAATTTGGCAGTTTTTCAAACCAGAAAAAAAAAATTTGTTTGGGGACATGATCATTTGGAGAACTCTATGGTAAGACAGCTAAGAGAACTTGTCAGAATAGCGGTTGGATATGTGCGTATGGAGCTCTGATGAGGAGTCTGAGTGGAAGTCACCGGCGTATAAAGGTATAGAAGCAGTGAAAGCTAATGAGGTTGCCCAGAGAGAGAGTGGGGTGAGGGGGCATTATACTAGTAATTATTTCCACATCTAGATACAATGCTCCTCCCCACCATCCCCTGAAGAAAAAGTAGCAGAGGCTATCTCTTTCTGTGCATCTCTCCTTTTTCATCCCTTTCCTTTGTTTTTATTGTGGTAAAATACACATAAAATTTACTATCTTAACCAATTTTCAGTGACAGCTCAGTGTTATTAACTGCATTCCTGTTGTTGTGCAGCCATCAGCACCATCCATCTCCAAGAACCCTCTTCATCTTTCTGTGCATCTCTTTTTAGAAGATTCTCCCAGAATCCTCCAGCATAAGACTTCCCCTCATATATCTATTGGCCGCAAGTAGGTCACACGACCACCCCTCAACCAATCAGTGAAAAGTGGAAACAGAATAACAATGGCTGGTTTAGACAAAACTGGCTTTATTCTGGAGATGGGGTCACTTCCCAAGACAGAGGTTATACCTAAATAAAATCAGGGATCATTAGCAAGGAAGAAGGCGAAATGCCTCAGGATAAGAAAACGATAGTCTGCATACTACCATTTAAAAGAATGCTATTTCCTCACTTAATGTTATAAACATTTTATTTATGTATACATAACCTAAATATTGTTTCATGTCTTCAAAATAGTTATTTAGTTGCTTGCCACAATTTATTAAACTAGCCATGTGTTTTGGATTTTGGTTTGTTTTTAAAGTTTGCACTAATCAGAAAATGCTGCAATAAAAGTGATTTTGTGAATCCCCTTGTGTAACTTTGGAACCCAGGTGTGCAATTTCTGAGGCAAAGGAGAAGAAGTTCTTTAATGCTCTCTGTACACAAAATTTCCCATTAGAATCAGCCACCGTGATTTTTTTATACCAAAAAAGTGGTTTTCAATTACTTAGAACATTCACGTATATGGAGCACTATGTTTTCCTGAGAGGTTGGTGGAGGGAGTTGCTTTGAAAACACAGTTGTATCCAGGTAACCACAACAGGGATGCTGGGCAGGAATGAGGTCCCTGGAGGTATCTGGGCCAGGAGAGTGCTACCCAGAGGACAAGAAGCAAACAGCTGGTGATGATGGCTTGGTCAAGAAGCAGCCTAGAAGAGAGAATGGGAGGACACAGGAAAGGCAGCAGCGAGGGTGCCCATAAGGCTGCAGATGGTGATTGCCTTAGAGGAGGGCTCTGCCCCTGACCAGGAGGAATTTCTAAGGCTAGAGGGGAGGGGGAGGCAGTTGGTCCTGGGGAGATCATAATGAGCGGAGCTGACCAAGATCATGAAGGCATCACCAAGCTCCTCCTCATCTGGATACACCATTCTGGACACAGACATTCTTGATACAGTACTAGTGAAGATGTATTAGTTGTATTATCCTCAGCCTCAAAGGGCCTGGGGTGGGAAGGGCCAGGCAGGAGAGAGGAGAAAAATAGTGATGTTCTGTTTACGAAACACTTTCCTATCCATCGTCATCTCTTCCACCAAGCCATACTATTGGGCAGATACTACAGCTTTATTTCAGAGGTGTGAAAACTGAGGCGCTGGGAGGTGCAGTGACTTGTTTAAGACTATGCTCCCACCACGAGGCAGAGCCCAGAAAAACCCACCATACTGTGGCTTTCTGCTTGGCCTTTTTAAGATCCTGCCCTCCTCTTCCTGAAGCCCAGCAGGGTGCAGATAGAAAAATGACCCAGCAGCATACCGGGTGTCGTTAACAGCTATTGTTATTTCTCTGCAGCATTTTCCTCTTTTCTAGACATTTCCTTTTTCTGGAAACTTTCACTTCCCAGTCCCCTCCTTTTACTGCAGAAGCTGTCCTGCTTCTTCAATGTGACCCTAACCACAGGTAATTGGTCCAGCAATGGTCACCTGACCAAAACTGGGCCAATCAGTGTCCTTCAAAGGAAGTTTAACTCAGAGAAGGAACTCAGTGTCTCCGGGTAGCCAGAATGGAGGATGTGTTACTGACAGCCACAGCCTGATTAGTAGAAATTGTCATTCGGCAGTGACAAATAAAAATAAAGACGACATAAAGAGGAGCAGGAGGCCGAGAGACGGAAATGCCTGGCTTCTCCATGGTAATCTAACTCCCCATTCTAGTTTATCCTTGGCAGGCATCTTAGACTATCTTAGTCTTTCAATTCTGCAAGATATCTCAGTTATTCCTTCAATAACTGTCCCCTCCACCTCTTTTTTTCCTCTCTCAAAGCTAGTCTCCGAATCGGTTTCTGTTGTTTTCAACCAAAAGGGAACTAACTTATCATACCCAGTGTTCATGGGCCCAGCTCTGAAACATCCTGCCTTGCCCATTCACAATTGCTTCTATTGTTTCTTCTCGCTTAATGATCCTCGCTCATCTCTCTGTCCTCCCTTCTGCCGAGGCCCTCTAATTATGAGATCTGACCACTCACTCATGCCTCCAGCCATTTACTTCCAACTCCTGACTTTTCCATTTCTGGGAGTACTTCAACAAATAATTATAGAGATAAGCACACCCTCCTTGACAGGCTCCCTTGACTTCTCTTGGTTAATGGAGTCACTAGGCAAGCCACCTGGGACACGTCTGCCACCAGGGACAGACTCTGACTCTGCTTTTCTTCACATGCACTTAGTCTTAACCATTCCCACCCCATCAGGCTTGCAAAAGTCCTCCCCTGCCATTTGATTGTAGGCAATTATATGTAATCAACACCCCCTGCATCCTGGGCATTCACTTCAGAACTTGAGTTCACAGGGGCAGGCAGAAAGTAAGCAGAGATCATGGCTCATCCTGTAGGCAATTCAACTGCAGACACTGAAGTGGGGGAGAAGATGTGTCTCTTGTCCCTGAATCTGGAGACTGCAGCCTCCCCCACTGAGAAGGAGATTACAGATGACTTCAGCGTTGCAGCTGGGAATCCACACTGAGCGTTCTAAACTCAGCTGGCTGGAGACTGTCTCTTGAATTTGGCCAACTGCATGGAGATTCACATTTCCTTGCTATAGAAATTAGCCACAGAGGCTGGGAATTCCAGATGCTGAGTTATAATGCAGCGTTACAATTATTAATAAACGCTCACCCAGATTTCAGTTTCATGTCAACCATTGAATTATACTTGCTGTTGTAATAGGGTTTACCATGCTCAAACTCTTCAAGGGAAAAGAAATAATTCATAAGATTAAGCCTCAAATGATCATCCTCTCCAACAGGGATGTCCTTGGGAAGAAAAGTGGCCCTCAAATCATTTCTTTGCTGCTGACCAGCACACCTATTACACAGCGGGGTTGTTTTCTTAGAGTTCCTTTGTCCCATCTTTCTCTGTTCTGTGATAGAAATGGTCTCCTGCTCCCCTTTCAAATCAACAGAAAGTGCCTAAGAAAATGTTCCATCACAGGCTTCACATGAAAGGTACAGAAGGCAGCATTCAGCCTACAAGAAGAAGGAATCCAAACAGGGGATTTAGAAGACCAAAGTGAGTGGTCTGTAAATATCAAAATGAACAGCGTATGTATGGTGCTATGTGGTTTGCAACATGCTTTCTCATACAGCAGTTTTGTTAAAACAACAACCCCAAATGACAGAATAGGTCACCTGATTCCCAGTTTACAAGTTGATTTTTATCCAGACAGAGCCAATGGCTTGCCCTGGGGGTCACTGCTGATATGTAGCAGAGCCCAGGCCTGACCCCCTATCTTCTGATTATATATATGATGCTCTATCCACTTTATAATGCCTCAAGGGGTTTAGCTACTAAGTTTTAATTTAGAATAGGGATTGGCAAAATTTTGGAGTAAAGGGCCAGTTAGTAAATATGTTAAGCTTGTAGGTCATATGGTCTCTGTCACTCAACACTGTCCGTGTAACACAAAAGCAGCCGCAGACAATATGGAAACAAGTGGATGTGGCCAAGTACCAATACAACTTGATTTATTTGGCTTGCATGCCCTAATTTGCCAACCCTTGGTTTAAGGTATTAAGACCAAATCTTTATGTGAAAGTTAGAGCTGAGCTTAAGGTCAGCAACTCCAGACCCCTTAGCTGATACCGACATGAAGGCCATTTCCACCTCCCAGGGACACGAGGTCCCCTGCCACCCTATCTTCCTCATGGCCTGGCCAATGCATTCCCGTCCCTGTCCTTACCTGCCCACCCTCCAGAGGACTGGAAGTTCAAACATGGGGGGGTGCTCAAGAGGAAACACTCATGAACACAGTGCTTGGTAGGTTGGTGGCATTAAGAATGGTGACATAGGCTTTTAATTTTTTTTGACTCCATGTTTTCCAATAGACCTGGCCTTCAGTCCTCACGTCCACCTCTGTGTCCCTGCTTCATTCCTCCTCACTATCTCCGTCACGTCTTGGTCTCCCACCACCTGTCCGTCTCTCCAGCACCCCAGCTGACACCTTCCCCAGCATCATTTCTAGTCCTGGCTTTTTCAAAAACAGCTTGTGCTCCTTGGCTTCCAGATGCCCAGTGGCAGCTTTAAAACAAGCAGAAGCCTTGCTGACAGGTCACACACTCAGCATTTTAAAAAGATGGAGGGGACTTCTGGCTGTAGGGGAGAGAGGAAGTCGACAAATCCTCTCTGCAGAAAACAGCTGTAAAACTAGACAAATTTGTCAAAAACAACTGTTTCACAGCTCTGGAAATTGGCCAAAGGCAAACAACAAACTGAGAATTGTTTATTTGTGAGAAACTTCAGAACCTCAGGTAAGAACAGTGGGAGTCTAGGGTATCCTTGCTGGCTGTGAACACGATCGGAGGCGCTGCCGGAGGGGCTGACTCGATTGTGAGTGGAAGGCCAAGCCTGTGCCAGGCGTGAATGAGGCACCTGCAGCTCTCCCAGCCTCAGGGTTAGATCCCAGGGGAAGGAGGCACAGACCAGAGGACAACCAGCCAGAAATCTAACAGGGAGATCCTGGAAGTGAGAGGCCACAGGGCTTCACAAGCTCTCCACACATCCATGCCTGACCGGGCTATTCAAATATACAGGGACCTGAGGGGACCTGGTGGAAAGTAAAAGCTATGACAGACTTGAAAATATAGAAAAGCCTATGGAATCTATCAAAAAAAAAAAAAAAAACCCTACTAGAACTAATGGCCAAACTTAGCAAAGCTGCAGGATACAAGACCAATTTTTCAAAATCAATTGTATATCTATACACTAGCAATGAACAATCCAAACATAAAATTAGGAAAATAACTCCATTCACAGTGGCATCAAAAAGAGTAAAATATTTAAGAATAAATGTAACAAAAAGAGAGCAAAACCCGATCACTGAAAAGCATAAAATATTGCTGAGAGAAATTAAAGAGTATCCAAATAAATGGAGAGATGGTACATTTCCTAGATTGGGGGACTCAATAGTTGTTCCAAATTGATCTATAGATTCAACTCAATCTCAGTGAAAATCTCCACAAGCTTCCATAGGAAATTGACAAGCTGATTATAAAATTTATGTGAAAATTCAAAGGATCTAATGTAGCCAAAATTATTTTGGAAAAGAAAAAATTTAGAAAATATAGACTACCCAATCTCAAAACTTATTATAAATCTATAGGAATCAAGAAAGTGTGGCACTGGCATAAGAATAGACACATCGACGAATGCCATAGAACTGAGAGACCAGAAATAATTCCTTTTATTTGTGCTTAATTTTTGACAAAAGTGCCAAGTCAGCTCAATGGGGAAAGGATGATCTGTTCAACCAATGGTGCTGAGACCATAGGATATCAATATATAAAGAAACAAACTTACACCCTTACATCATACCTTTCACAAAAATCAACTCAAAATGTATCATAGACCTAAATATAAGAATACTGTAAAACTTCTCTCTAGGCAAAAATCTTTCTGACTTTGCATTAGGCAAAGACTTCATAGATAAGAAACCAAAAGTATAGTCCATAAAAGAAAAAATTTGATTAATTAGACTTTGTCTAAATAGAAAAATCTGTTCTTCAAAAGGCACAATTAAGAATATGAAAAGATAAGCCACAGACTAGGAGAGAATATTTGCAAGTAATATAAATATTGCAAGTAATATAAATATTTGCAGGTAATATAAAGGGCTTGTATCCAGAATTAGTAAAGAACTCTTATAGCCTAATTATAAGAAGACAAACAATCCATTTTTTGAAATGGGCAAAAGATTTGAACAGACATTGTACCAAAGAAGCTACATGAATGATTAATAAGTGCATGAAAAGAGAATCCACATCATTAGTCATTAGGGAAATGCAAATTGAAACCACAATGAGATACCACTACATACCTACTAAAATGGCTTTAATTAAAAAGACCAACAATAGTTGGTATTGGTGAGTGTGTAAAGAGAATGGAACCCTCGTTCATTGCTGCTGGGAATGTAAAGTGATGCAGCTACTTGAGGAAACAGTTTGGCAGTTCCTCCAAAGGTTAAATACAGAGTTACCATAGGACCCAGCAATTCCTAGCTATCTGCTCAAAAGAAATGAAAACATATGTCCACACAAAGACTCATATTCAAATGTTTATAGCAGCGTTGCTTATAATAGTCAAAATGTGGAAACAATCCAGTTGTCTGTTAACTGTTGAATGGATAAAGAAAATGTGCTATATACGTGCAATGGAGTACTCTCTGGCAGTAAAAGGAATGAACAATTGATATGTGCTGCATCATGAAAGAGCCTCAAAAACATCATGCTAAGTGAAAGAAGCCAGATCCATTGCATGATTCCATTTGTATGGCATTTCCAGGAAAGGCAAATTTCTAGAGAAGGAAAGTAGATTAGTGTTTGCCTGGGGCTGGCGATGTGGATTGACTGCCAAGGGGCACAGGGGAACTTGATGAGGTGATGGAAATTATCTAAAGCTGGATTATGATGATGGTTGCACAACTCAAAACTCGTTGACTTGTACATTTACAAGGGGGAAAGTTTATGGTACGTAAATTATACAACAAAATATCTGATTAAAAATAAAAGGGCTAAAGCCTGCCAGCATTCAGTTGCCTTGCTCTGTATCTCCTTTTCCTGGTTGTGTTTTGCCTCGTTTGCCTTCACCATTCTTCCCTTTGACTCCCATCCACACTTCCATCTCTGGAGTTCCTTGTCTTCTGCCTGTCCTTGCCTCCCAGATAGGTGGTGATGCTTCCTCCACTGCACCAAAGTGGCTCCAGAGGTCAGCCAAGGTCTTGTAACCTCTCAAATCCTATTCATTATTCTGTAGACTCCCCTCCTGAAGATGTTTGCAAATGTTCAGAGGACTTCGGTTCTCTTGTGCTCCTCTGGCTCTGAGCTCCTTATTTTTCTCATATCTCCTCTGTCTGACTTCATATGACCTATTTGTGAAACTCAGACTCTCCTTGTTTTCAACACACCCAAAACCTCACTCACTTAAAGCATCAGTGAGTGTGGAGTATACTTTATTCAAGACACCTTGTGGAGCTGAGGAAGCAAGGAATAAATGGGAATAAATTACACTAGAGCATTTAAAGCAACTTTACATTTGTTAAAAAATGCTTAAAGAAGACAATTTAGGGGATACAAACAAATTTTATTAACACTTCATGAAATGGACAGTCTCCTTTCAGAGAACTGCAAAATGGGGTAGAAGGCAGGAAGATATTATAGGATAAAGAATAAAGAACAAGGAAGAGAAAATGGAAAATATCTGAATATCTGATTGACTGGAGCCACATGGTCAACCTCGTTTGGGGTGAGAAGGCCCAGAATCGGCTTAGTGTGTGGGAATTGGCTGACGGGATATACAGCATTTCCGGTCAAGCAGAGCATTTACAGAGAAACGGAAATTACCTAAGTTTCAGTTAGCTCATGGGGCATCCTGGGCAGGAGCGGCTCCATCTTGGGCCTAGAAGTTTATTTCAACACTCTGAACATTAGATATTCTTAATGTGCCCCGAGTTCTTTCAGGAAATTTCCACAGGCCCTTCACCCTGCATTTTTTCCACTCTATGCCCTCTTTTCTTTCTTCTTCTCATCCTTCTCTCCACTCTTCCCCTGGTCCAAAAACAATCTGGATCAGTTTACATGTCTTCTTTGAGGCCTTGCCCCCTTCCACTCCAAGCGGCTTATTGTGACATTGCCTCAGACCATGGTATCAACCAGGTTTCTAAACTGAAAGTTACCCCTCCCCCTCCCCCTCTCCCCACAAAAAAAGACTCCAGATGATTTAAGCAGAGAAAACATTTATTGAAAGATACTGGGTGGCTCAAAGAATTGCCAGGAAGGCTACAGAAAAGAATTACTCTCAGGAAATAAGCAGGAACACAGGCGGCTGTGCAGCCCACACCCTAGAAGTAGACCCACGAAGATCCTGCTTCTGCCACCATTAACCCCTGGGACACTGGAGTTCGAACTATTGGTTGTGCCACTGCTGTCCATAGAAACAGGATGCTGCTGCCCCCAGCCCCCACTGCTTCAGGAATGCCCCACCATCATTGTTTCTGATTGGTTGGTTGGGCCAGGTCATAATACCTGCTCCCTAGCCACAAAGGAGACTGGGAAAATGAATAATTGGCCTTTTCAGCTTCTACAGTGAAAGATAAGTCTTTTCTTCTGACCAAAATTCATACCACAGAGAAGTCATCAAACATAAGAAGGGAACTCAGATGCTAAAAAGCCCCAAAATAGCAAAAACAGCCTTTATGACCAATTTGAATAAATGGGTAGCCCAGCATGCTCAAAAAAATGATTCAGAACTCCTAAAGTCAGTGATTTTCTTAGCATAGGCTCTGTCTTATTGTGTGACGATCCAAGCTTATGAAGAAGAAAAGTTGGGAGTTGGGCTTGGGGAGGAGGAAATGAATGACGTTCTCCAATTCTTTGCATTGTATGTGCATCGTGGCCCTCCCATCAGGGGTCCCCTCTGTGTACCTCGGCCTTGTTTGTCCATGGGCTGGCACAATCGTCAAACAGCTCGCACCTACCTCCACTCTGTGAAGTAGTTACAGTTCTGTAAACAAATGCTTACCTTATCCTCCAAGCCGCTATTTAAAGGATCTTGAAGGGAAACCCTTCTTTAAAGGAAAGACTCTAACTGTAATGGAAATATATATTGTGATAGAAATGTCGCAATTACCCTGCAAATTTGCACATTGGATGTTGTTAAGGTAGAATTCTCCTAACAACGTTGAGCCACTGTTATACATATACATTTCTCATGATGTTTTCTGGGACCCTGTGTGACCCCAGAGGGCTTCTGGTTAGAATAGAGTAGAAATGTCAAATTCAGGGGGCCCTCTACTCTGGGCCAAGTTCCATTTTATTACTCAGCTCATTCTTGGCTCCTAATAAAAGTCTGTAGCTTACTCTCACGGCTTCTACCGGTTCACTGGGTAATCTTCTTAAAGGTCTAAAAGTCAGGAAGAACGTACAGTAGGGAGTACATGTTATAGCCAACACCCAGTTCAGTAACGCAGAATTTGAACCTGAAGTCTTAATGATCAAGGTAGCCTGGTAGATATGTAATCTTTGGCATATATATATATATATATATATATATATATATATATATACATATATATATATACATATGAGTTTAAAGAACTTTTTATTTTAAAATAAAATGAATATAGAAAACCACACAAAATGAATGGATAGCTTGAAAAAATTACTATAATATTATTAGAAGACCCTCATACCTACTGTAGGGGAGGCAGAAATTTCCCTCTACCCTTTTAGGTTCTTCTGGCTGGTCTAAGAACTAAATTGACACAAGACAGAGTAACAGGAGAATTTCAAACAAAGTTTAACAGCGTGTCTACATGGAAGAAACCCAGGAAAACTGGTGGTCAAAGCCACCACCTTAAATGCTATCTTCAGCTAAAGGCAAAGGAAGATATTGGGGGTGGTGGTTTGGGACTTCAAAGGGGAGGAAGGAAATTCACATAGAGATGGAAAAGCAAATGTTTGGTAAACAAATGTTTGCCCCACCTTGTAGAGAAAATGGGACATGGAGAGGACTTGGATCAGATGGGCCTTGCTAGGTTCCTCTCAGTCTGCAATACCTAGTTCATATTACGCTATAGTTATGTATATAGAGCTATCTGTGATAACTCCTTCCTGAAACAGGCCTTTCTTCTTAAATTCTTTTAGGCTGTTGTGGGGAAAGTCAAAGTTTCTTCCTGAGTCTTTTATTCTTTAAAATAATCAAGCCAAAGCAACCCAGGTTGGGTAGCAAATTCTACTCCCCTACACTGCCACCTACGTCAAGAAAAAGAACTTTGCCAATGACCACAGAAATCCCTTCCATGTGCCCTTTTCCAGTCACAACCTCTTCCCTCCTCCTCAAAGTAATTATATTCTGACTTTTTTTTTTGAGGAAGATCAGCCCTGAGCTAAAAATCTACCACCAATCCTCCTCTTTTTGCTGAGGAAGACTGGCCCTGAGCTGACATCTATGCCCATCTTCCTTTACTTTATATATGGGACACCTGCCACAGCATGGCTTGATAAGCGGTGTGTAGGTACACACCCGGGATCCAAACCAGTGAACCCTGGGCCACCGAAGCAGAACTTGTGAACTTAACTGCTGCACCACCAGGCCAGCCCCATATTCTGACTTTTATAGTAACAATTCTTTGTGTTCTCTTTATAGTTTTATCACTCAAGTGTGCATCTCTAGTGACTATAGGTTAGTCCTGCCCATTTTAAAAAAGTTGGCATATATTTTAAGGCACTACAGGTTGCTCTCCATCCCTTACCTTTTCTAACAATTTATCTGTTAAAGACTCTGCATCACCTGACCCAAATTTCCTACTGTCTGGGTTTTGCTGATTGCTCATTCATGGTCAGTTCAGCATGTTCCTCTGTCCCCTGTATTTCCTGCAAGTGGACAACTGGATCTGAAAGCCTGATAAGGTTTGACCCCATTCGACCAGATCACAAGTGGTACATCAGGAGGCAACTCATGTCTTATCTTCCTTTTAGGATGCTAGCAGCCATTCATACTCAATGCCTAGATTCAATAATTTGTTAGAATATATAAACAGTGATATTCTAATTTAATTATCTCTTTTCCATTTGTTAGTTGGAATATTTGAGATACTTCCCCTATAGTTCATATAGGAAAAACAGGATAAATACTTGATTCGTTCTCTTTCTTTATCAGATTTCAAGATCATGAACTGGTTCTCTTTCGTCTTCCCAAGCTGATCAATTATATATATTTATAAAATAAATAAATATGATTATGAACACAAGTATTTAAATATGATTAATTTAACACAAGCATATGTTGTTGGGTTTTAATCCAACAGTATACACATGATGGATTTTAATTCATTTCAATTATTATCCTTATTGAGGTTCCAATGGACTCATCTTTTGTCAGTGGGAGCCTTTTAAGTTGGCTCCTGCATCCTTTAACATGATTCTAGTGGTCTTTGATCACCTCTTTGCCGTCTAGTATGACAAAATATTCCAGACTTACCTTGCACATTTCCAGCCTCGGATCTGAAGTCTGCCATTTCTCAAGAAGCCCTGATTTCTTCTAGTGGGAAATGATATTTCAAGACCATAATCTGTGTACCTAGGCTACTGGGTTGGTCACTGTTTCAAGGCATTTTTGGTGGACAGAATACTGTACAGATGCTGACACTTTCAATTCAAATCCACAACTGCCAGGTTTTACCTAATCTCTTCCCTATTAAATCTGTATCTCCTTTCTTCCAAACTGAGTGTCCTGGTTTCTCGAGGATGCAGGAGATAAAAAGATTAGAATTTCTCATGATTAATCATTTGCTTTATCTTACACCAAGCTCAGAAAGACAACACAAATACTATCACCACGCTTATGATTCCTGAAAATAATTAGAAAAGAACCTGCATATGTTTTCCCCATGGTCCCCTGAATTTTTGTAGTTGTACTATATCTATATTCTCGGATCATATAGCCACTGCAGACTATCGTCTGCCTGTTAGCCCTCATTCAGCCCCAATGTTATAAGTAACTATGCATTTAATGCTTGCCACCAATCCTAACATCAATGTCTCTTGATTATTTTGCTTATCTGAAGCTTGTTGTCCAGTAAATCCCTCAAGATGAGCTCGTAGGAATAATATCCCTTGAATTTGTGCATGTTGATGAGCCACCTGTGCTCTTTGTACAGTTTTTCTGGATATAAAACTCTCCAGTTATATTTTCTTCCTTTTGGTATCTTGCAAATGTTACTTAATTTTCTTCTAGCAGAAAGCATTGTTATCAGAAAGTCTGATAATAACCTGATTTTTCTTTCCTTTACAAGCTACTTCCTCTTTTTGGCTAGATGCCTAAACAATTTTATTGTTGTTGTTTTTTTTAATTTTTCCTTCTTATAATGCAGTAATTTTACCAGAATGTGTTCTGCTATTGGTCACTCAGGCTCCAGTTTTCAGGTGCACAGTGTGTTTGTCTTCTTTGAATATGCAGGTTCAGGTCTGTTATTGTCATCATTATTTTTTCAGGAAAGTGTCCTTGAATTATAATTTCTACTGTTTGCTCTGTCCCCTGGCTTTGGCTTTCTTTTGCGGAGACCCCTACTGCTACATATGGGATCTTCTCTGCTTCTGTTGGGTATTTTCATCTTCTCTCAAATTCCTTTTATCTCTTCTTTTCACATCTGTTTGATTCTTAAAAATATCCTCCTTTGTCCCTTCTGGTTATTCTTAAGATATTATTTATTATATTTATTTACACTTGTGTTCCTTCTAGTTTTGATCTTCAGTTCTGAAATGACTTTTTTCTTTCCTTCTAAGTCCTTCCTGTGATTTGTCCTATAGCATCTGAGGGTTTATTATTATGGTTATTTTCCTTTATGTTGTTCTTGCATCATTTTCTTAACATCTTTTGGCTCATGTTGAAATACTAGGCTACCATTTTTATTTATTTTGTGGGCATATCTTTCTGGCCTACTTTCACTGTCTGTAAAGAAGTTATTCCATACCTTATTCTCTTTGTCCTTAGGATAACTTTGTGCGGGTTTTGTTCTCAATATTTCTATGATGTTTATTTTTCTGTGAACACAGTTTTCCCAAACCTTGTGAAGGTGGCCTGTGACAGGTTAGCTTTTTAACCTTGGCAGAGTTTCCTCTTTGTTGCTTTGGGCGGTACTAAAACATATGTCAGCTGGCCTTCTGAGATCTCCTGGCTCTCTCCCCTACCCATTTGTAATGGCTCTTCTCTTTCTTTGGAGTCCGTGATCCCTGTTCTACTCAATTCTGATCGCTCACCAGCAGTTTCTCATGTGTGTGGACTTGGGTTGGGGATGCCTGGCCAGTCCATTTGGAACATTCGTAGGGTCTGAACTGCTCCATCCTTTCAGACCTTGCCAAAGATCCCTTGCACCCACCCACTAGTGGATCTGGAAGAACGCCTCCAGTGTCAGCTGCTGTTTTCAAGTTGCCTGCCCTGCCCATGCCCACCATGCTTCCCATTGGCTGTTTGTGGATTCTGCTTTTCTCAGGCCCATCAGCTACCTTGCCACTCCGCTCTGCTTCCTCCAGCACAGATGCTGAGGCCATGCAGGGCTGGGGGTGTTAGTGGTTTGTCCCTACCCTCTTGTGTTTTAGGGTTCATGGAGATACCTTATCCCCCAGTCTGCTGTAAATGTCTGTGGTTTAGGGGGCTTGGTCTCTAGTTGTTCTGTTCATGCGGGGAATTGGTGAAATTCAGAAACCAGGCTGCCTTCATCTTTTCTATGTATAGGTGTTTCATCTTCGTTTTTATTTGAACTGACTACAGACTGTTTTCCATTGAAATCCAGATTTTTGACTTACCTTGAGAAATTCCAGTGTCTGGTTACACTGCACCCACATCACCAAGCGGCAATAATGGCTGGAGCTAAGTAGCAGCATCCGCCACCAGATGGACCTGAGCTCTCCCATTCGCTATGGCCCCAGCACCCTCCATTGGTTCATCGACCACTTGACTTATTTACATCATCCTCCTAGCGCCACATCCAGAACAGGCATCCACACTGGACTCCTGTTCTGAAGTCAGTGACAGGAAGTAGGGAACACCCAGGAGCCCCTTACCTCCCTACCTAGGGTTTTGTGTTGATGTCCTCCCATTACATTTCCCCCATTCTGAACCTGGGGTACCCTATTCTTGATGGCTGTGTCCCTTCCAGATTTGCCTCCTGGAATCCCTTCAGCCATTTGGGTTTCTACCTTCTCAGGACTCCCCTGTCCAGCTCCTTGCCCCTAAAAACACTTGTAAATGCTAAGGCTGCCTGTGGATGCAGTCCATTGAGAAGGTCCAGAGACCCATCGGAGAGTGAGAAAGAAGGCCAGTTTTAACAGACATAGGCAGGAGACAGGAGGGAGAGATCAGCCAGAAGCCAGGGTTTCGGTGGATTCGGGCAGCAGAGGACAGAGCAAATCAAAGCCCTGGTTCTGGATATGGGGCTGGAGCAGACATCAGGCTGGAGCATGGAGAGGAGGGTCACCCATGGTCTTGAAAAGAAAGAGTAGGATAGGAGCTAGGCTGGGTCACGGATGTATATGGCAGATGGTGAATTCTACCCACTGCGTCCCTTTTGTATACAGCTCAACTTAAGGAGGTGCTACTCACCAGATTCCTTTGGGCCACCCCCTTAAACTGTAGATCCCAGGAAAATATTTAGACTCACAAGGAGCTGCTTACAGTCCCCTGAAAAGCCTCAAGCTCCTACACCTGTTTTTGTACCTGCCGCTCCTCTGGTATGGAGTTCTCTCCATCTTTGTGCAGTCAACAAAACACCTCAGATCTCACCTCCTCCCAAGACTTCTTAGGCCAAGGGCGTTGCCTCATCTGTGCTCTCACAGGCCCATGGACGAAGCACTCATCACCTTGTTTCATCTGTTTTCTTATTTGTCTCCACTAAGCCAGAAGCTCCTTGAGAACCAGAAAAGGGTCTTACTCAATTCAGTATCTCCTACAACTAGCACTTCACAGGTGCTCAAAAAAGGTTATAAACACTTCTAGTGCCCATTCATAGGAGAGTCACGAGAGCCCAGCCAGCTCACCCTGACATGCAGCACTGGAGGCTGGGAAAACCTACAGCATCCAACCATCCCAGAAGCATCTTTCATCAGCTAGGATTCCCTTTATAGTCACTTAATTATTTTGTTGCAGATTTATTAGGGAGATAATGTGAGGGAGAGCAAAGAGATAGTCGGGGCCTCCTGATTTCTCATTCAGAGATGGAAACAATGTCCCATTAGCCGTGGAAATTTCAGGACACACAAAGGTGTTCAGAATCAGCTATCATCATTGCTCATAAGTTTTGAAGAGCGCGTTCAGAGGCAGGAATGTGGTCTGGACAGAAAACATCATGTTGGGTGGGAGCCAGAGGTCCGTTCGTCAGTGGAGAACTGGGTGTCTGCACACCTTCAATCCGAAGGTGCAGGGGGGTTCGTGAGACACAGCTCGTGTCTGTAGAAAGTAGACTTACCTGCCTGGCTCTGGACCCCTCTTTTCCCCTCAGCTAAGGCCACTTGATTTCCTTCTATAAGCTTGTGTCCTTTAGGCATCCCATGGTTAGAAGCTGTGACTCTAAGATAATCTGACATGAGCCTACTGTGACGCTGGGCTCTGATCCAAACTAGGCTTTTGTCTTCTCCCAGGCAAGAATCCTCAACTTAAACTGAGTTCTAGCTCTAGAAATTGAGGCAATACCGTGTACTAAGCCCTTCTTTGTTGACCTATGTGTTACTCTCGTCCAGTGTTTCTCAATCTTGGCTGCAAATTAAAGTCATCTGAGGGCTTTTAAACATACAATGTCTGGGCTGTACCCCAGGCCAAGTGAATCTGAACCTCCGGGGATGAAACTTGAGCATTGATCTTTTTATTTTTTTTATTCTTAATGTTTTTTGCTAAGGAAGATTAGCCCTGAGCTAACATCTGTGCCAGTCTTCCTCCACTTTATATGTGGGTCGCTGCCAAAGCATGACTTGACAAGTGGTGTCGGTCCAGGCCTGGGATCTGAACCTGCGAACCCGGTCCACCAAAGCAGAGCGCTTGGAACTTAAGTACCATGCCACAGGTCTGGCCCTGAGCATCAATATTTTTTAAATCTCTCTAGGAATATTAGTTATCTAATGCTATGTGACAAATCATTCCAAAACTTAATCACTTAAAACAATAGACATGTGTCACCTCACAGCTTCTGTGGGTCAGGAATCTAGGAGTGGCTTAGCTGGGTGGCTCTTGCTCAAGGTCTTTCATGAGGTCACAGTCAGGATGTTAGCTGGGGCTAGAGGGCTTATTCCCAAGATGGTTCTTCCACATGGCTGTTGGCAGGAGGTCTCAGTTACTTGCCACATGGACCTCTCCATAGAGCTGTTTGAGCATCCTCACAACATGGCAGCCAACTTTCCCCCAGACCAAGTGATCCAAGAAAGAGAGAGCAAGACAGAAGCCATAATGTCTTTTATGACCTAGCTCTGGAAGTCATACTCCATCATTTCCACGATATCCTTTTGGTTGTATTGACTAGGATAGTCCTATTCAATGTGGGAGGGGCTTGTTTACCAAGAGGTAAGGCTCTTTGGGGGCCATTTTGGAAGCTGGCTGTCCTACCAAGTATCTCTAAAGTGCAGCCAGGGTTGGGAATCATTTCTTCTTGTCCCTTTGGGGCGGAGGCCCTGGCTTTTTCTTGCTTAGCTCAAAGCATGACCCTGCTTGGGACATTTCGCTTTGAATAGATGTAGAGCTTTAGGCTCCTGGAATAACCAGCATTTTAACTGCTGCTGGGCAGGGGTGGAGAGTAGGGCAATGGGACTTTCAGGTCCTCCTCAAATGTGTACCGTACATCACCGCTTCCAAAGCCCTTTCACATCCTTCTCGTGTGATTCTAAAGCCAGCAAGACGTATTTGTGTTTATTCTCTTCACACAACAGCCAGAGTAGTTTTGGTCTTTTTAACTATAATGAATACTTTTGTACACAGTTCTTTGTTCTGCTAGCAGATTATTCCCATGGGGTAGATTCTGTAACATGAAAATAGTTGTTCACATCTTTTGTTCCCCCTGTCTGGAGGTCCAAATGTTTTTCCCATCGTTTTCCCATCTCTTATTGTTTATTTCATTTTTAGCGTGTGAACTCAGTCGTCACAGTCTTGTTCAGAATGGAGCAATGGCATCCCAACCATCATGGGGTAAAGTTCCAAATCCTTCTCGTGGCTGATGGGCTCCTTCATGATTGGCTCCCCTCCTGCCCTCCACCCCCAGACTCATGTCACTCCACTTTGCCCCTTATTCACTGCATTCTGGCCACACAGACTTAACTTCAGCTCCTAAAACATATGACTCCGTTCCCCTCCTCAGGGCCTTTGCACGAGCTCTTCCTCCAGTCTTACTCACATAACTTGAACTTAGTCTTCAGGTATCAGCTCACAGTCTCTTCCTCAAAGAGGTCTTCCCTGATCCCTGAGCCTGAAGGCTTCTCCCACAGCACCCTGTGCTTTTCCCTCAGAGCATGTATTACAGTGTGTAGTGTGCACGTGCTTGTTCAATGACTTCTTTACCTCCACTAGACTGGAAGTTCCAGGAGGGCAGACATCATGAATTTTTCTCAGCTGCCTGCCCGGTACCTAACATAGCACCTGGCACACCATAGGTACTCACCGGATGCTTGCTGAATGAATGATTGTGAATAAAAAACCAAGGCTCAGAGATGTTTGGAGTCATGCCCAAGGCCACCCAGGTAGGGAGCAGGATATGGCAGTTCTGTTAAATTCAGAAGCTCCCCTCCATGCCTAGTGTCCATTCTGTCCCTGGAATCCCATCCGGTGGAGAATTGTCTACACTACCTGTTCTAAAGCTGGCTCCAAGGGCCCCCCACGAAAGGAATAGCCAAATTCTTGTGGTGGTCAAGGGGTTACCCTCACCAGAAAGGTTGCCTTTGGCTGCGCTCTTGTGTTGTGCTGAGAGCGCTCTTATCACGGAAACCCTGAACCTCTCCACCTCAGGCCTCCTCAGCCTGAGCATGCGTGTCTCTTGAAATGGCCCTGTGAGTTTCCATTTGGCCTCGGGGATGCTGCCAGGCAGCCTGTCCACAAAGGGGAAGTGCACTGGCTATAATTATTTAATGATCCCCAAAACCACGGGGCTGTTTGTTCCTGTGACTTGTGTTCCTGCTGCTCTCTGGGGATGTCGTGCAGAAGTGAAGCACTGCTCAATGACAGCCTCGACAAGCCTTCACTGCCCCCAGGCGCTGGGCCTGGGTCTCTGTGCTGCTGGGGTGGGAGGTTGCAGGATGCTGGGGGACACGTGAAGAACAGAAGTGGAGTCAGAGTCTTTGTCCTTGACTGGCTCCCTCCAGCTCCTAAGTCCCTGTGCTGCACCTTCCACCCTCAAAATCACTTTTTTTGGAGCCATACCTGACTCTGTCTCCTAGGGACAGGCCAGGATCGAAGTCTTCTGCCCACCGGAACCTGCCCATCTGGAAGCCACTCCACACCGTTTTTGCTGCTGCAGAACCCATCAGCAAATCTCTGTGAACGCCCAGATAGAGGTTAGTGGCAGGTCAGTACATGATAGACCCACCTAGGAAACAGAGACAAATTTCCACTTGAGTGTCATGGTACCAAGCTCAGAAGAAAGTACCAACCACCCACCTCAGCATGTGCATGCACACGCGAACACACACACACACACACACAGGCTCACTCACTGTGGATTGCTTTTACCCTGAGCACCTCTCACTCACCCATGGGAGGGGGGACTGCATTGCCAGATGAATCCTGGAACCTCACCAAGACAACATGTGGGCCTAGGTTCCAAGCCAGGGGCTCCCAAATGCCCTGACCATTGGTCTATCCCTTCCCTGGTAGGTTATTTATGGTTCTCTTCCATCCCTTCTGTCTGATCAGCCTTCCTTGTCTTCCATATTTCCATGCCAAATCCCACTCATCCTTCAAGGCTTGACTTCCGTCTCCCCCATGAAGCCCCTCGTCCCTGGGCTGGAAGTGATCTCTGCTCCTCTGGACCCCCGTAGCACTTTGACTCCACCCCCTCCAGGACTCTTGAAACCAGCTTTCGGCTTTCCAATCATGTGATTTTTGCACATATTTTAACAACACCTTTCCTTCAACCATTTTATACATTTCTCTGATACGTACCTGCCTGTTTGTACTCTCCAGAGACAGCATGCATTGATAGAAAGATCATTGGCTTTGGTGAATGACGGAACTGAATTGGTCCCCTCTTTCCTATTCTCCCCCTTCCTTTCTTCCTTCTATAAATTATTTCTCAAACCCTCTATGTGCCAGGTACTGTGTGACACCATAGCAAGACAATACACAAAAGATATGCAGGCTTTGCCCCATGGAGTTTATAGGCTAATGGAGTTCTGATCCCCAGCCTTTCACCTACTGGCTGAGTGATCTGGGAAAGTTGTTTAATCCCATAGAGCCTCAGTTTCCTCACCTACAATATGAGGTTTTATAATAATTACCTGCTGGGTATGTTGTAATAATTAAATGGAGTAACAGACCTAAGATGCCTAACATTAAATACATACTCAGTGAATGTGTGTTTCTTCTCCATATTCCTCTCAAACATGAAAGAGATTCAAGAGTGTTTGCTGAAAGAGAGCAAGGAAGGATGAAAAGAAGGAAGAGAAGGAGGGAAAAGATAATGAGAGTTCACCTGAGAACCATCTCTGGATTGCCAGCACTCGCCTGCTCCTTTTTACTTTCCTGTCTGGATTTTTAAAGGGGACGCAGACTGCAGCCTAGGAGCGTCAGCTCTCGATACAGACACCAGTTTCCCCAGTCCTTTTCAGGCTATTCCAGATGCAAATCCACTCACAGGGCCAGGGCTGATGACACACAAACACACACATACACACCCCTTTTAGGGTCCCTAAAAACCCCAGGTGCCCCACTGAACTCCCGCCCTTTATATTTATAACCCTGTGATTTCGCTCCTTCCTGGCTTCCCAGACAGCAGGGCAGACAAAAGGACCGTTTATAACAGCTTTTCTGACAGCTGGACATTATTTAATTACAACTCCTGGCAGCCACATAGTGTGCTGGGGGCTATTTAAAGTTCTAGATGGCAGGAGGAGAAATGGGGAACCTTACAACCCTTGGGGGGTGGAGTGGGGGGAGGCAGGGTGGGCAGTGGCCAGGACAGACTCTCAGGTCCCTTGCTCTGAAGTGGCATCTCCCAGAACCCTAATCTTTAGCACTGGAGTCTCTGCTGGAAAAGACGGAGCTGATGTCAGTCTCTCCAGGCATCTCTCGGCAGGGGTGAGGGGTTTGGGCATGGTGAGTTACAGAACCAGCAACATCAAACTGAACAGAAGAATCGTTTATCCAGATTAGCCACCCATACTTTACAGAGACGGAGACTGAGGCAAAGAGAGGAGAAATGACTTATCCACAGCCACATGGTAACTAGCGCAATTCTGGGCAAGTCATTTAAGTCTCCTGGGCCTATTGCTGCCCTGTGTGTGAGCGGAACCTGTCCTGCTTAGTTTTCCACACAGCAGCCTCACACCTACCCATGTCACCTTGATGGGCCAAAGTGCTGCATATTGTTCTGGGCGTGAACAGGAGTCTAATCATGGATGCCAATGTTTGGTCATCTGGTCAACCCCAGGAGAGTCGTCAGTTTTCCACTTAGCTGCTGCAGCCACAGTTTGCTAGACTTTAGGGAGCTATAACTGGGATAAGGAGATAGGTCTCCCCCATAATGGGGCAGGGACTAAGGAAGGCAAGTCTACCACAGAGGGCTAGACTCTGGAGAAGGAGGGAAAAGAGGCCAAGTCTGAATACAAATAGTAATAACAATGGTCATGACAATAGCTCCGTGGATTGGAGGCTATCCACGTCATCGTTATGACTATTATGTTACCCTTATGACATTTTCATGAAATATATATGACTGGCATGATTTTACAGATGAGAAATGGAAGCTCAGAAAAATTAATTATACCCTGAAGTTCCCCAGCCACTACTAGGATCAGGATTCAACTGAACTCTGTCTGATTCTAGAGCTTATTGTCTCTCCACCATTTTGGTAGTTCTCAACCCTAGCCGCGCTTCAGAAATGACCCAATTTAAAACATACGGAGGCCCAGTCTTACTGCAGTCTAATTAAATCAGAACCTCTTAAGCTCGAGTCCAGGAATCAGTATTTTGAAGTGAACCTAAAGTGTGGCCATGGCTGAGAGCACCCTGTGGGACCACACAGAGCTGGTGAGAGCCCCTAGCCATGTGATACCAGAAGTGTGACCCACTCCCACTACCACCACCCCACTGCCACTAAAATCATCCCAGACAGCCATGACAGGCTGCTGCTTGATGTCCAGGGCTAAGCACCCTTCTGATGACATCTGTTGATCCCAGTCCTCTCTGTGGTTCTTCTGGTTGTCCTGTTGACATCACCCTCCTGCCTACAGTCTCAATTCCTACCACTGTCTCAAGAGATCATCACCAAAGCCTAGCAACACTGACCAGTCTGCTAATGTTAGCAGCCTATAACAGCAGGCTGATGTTGTCTTTGTAGGTTGAGTTCCTCAGGAAGCAAACTCCAGGATGGAGATTAGCATGCAGGAAGTTTATTAAGGCATGCTCTGGAAATCAGCACCTAGGGAAGGGAAAAGAAGGTGGTAGAATAAGACCTCAGTGCTGAAGGGGGATCTGGGTGGCATGTCCCAGCACCCTCTTCGCCACTTAGCAGTGGGATGGATTTGTGTGGGAGCTAAGGAAGGATCCTCCTCGCCAGAGAGTTAGAATGACCTTATTGGAGGCCAGCACGGAGCCGCCTTGGACCAGACTTTCATTTATCCCATTCTACAATAGCACTACAACCCTCCTGCCCCGTGAGAGCTTCACTCAATTTCCCTCAGGGGCTCATCTAAAAACAGTTGAAGGGACTTGGCACTCAGCACTTCCAGTTGGCCTTCAGCAAAAGACTTTGCATCCGCCTGGCACATCCCCCTCTCTCTCTCTGGGTGGAGCTCTGGGGGGCTACAGAAGCAGCTTTTTTCCTCTTCTCTCTACCTGGGTTTACCAGCATCTGGGAGTCAGTCGCCAGCTCCAATAAGTTGTCATCAAATCAACCTCAGGAGCCAAGACAGGAATTTCCTGCCCTGGCAGAGCTCACAGGAAGTGGAGGAGATAAAAAACAGAAACTTGCAATGAAATTGCCATGTTGCCATTAAAATGGCGTGCATGCAAAAGCAGCTGCTGGTCAGAGGAGGAAGTGATTATCTCTATCTGCAGGCAGGGCAGGGAAGGCTGCCATGTAACAAAGGATTAAGAAAGGCGTGGAAATGCTGGAGCAAGATTTCGAAGAATGACTTAGAAGTTTACCCAGCAGATATGCTGGGGAAGAGTTTTCCCGGTGGAGGACGGTTCAAAGGCTGACGCCCCCATCCTGCAGCGTGGGGTGGGAGCAAGCGGTGTGTGCTCCTGGAGCGTTACCGGGCTGATGTGAGGGTGGGTTTGGGGACTCTGGAGAGGTGGTTGAAAGATAGGCGAGGGCAGAAAATGGAGGTCCCTGTACCTGTGTGAAAGAATTGGACCTTGCCCTGAAGGTAATGGCTCCCCACTGAAGAGCTTCCAGTATGGGTTGTCACATTTTTGTAATGTATGACACAATAATGAGGATTCTCTGCCCTGTCTTTCCCTAATACATCTTCCGCTCCCTGGTCCTACCGTGAACTCACAAAAATAAACCTCACTTTCGCCTTCTGCTGCTCGGATTTCTCTTTGTCTATCTCGGGTTGGGAACAGATAGATGAACCCACCTTGCTGCGTCAGTTCTTCCCCTGCTTCTTACGTGGATGGTTGTTGGAGCTCCTTTGCTGAGTGATTGATTCACAGGCGCAGAGACTGTCACAGTGGAAGGGTCTTGGGAGATCGTCTCCGAACCCCCATCCCCGGCCCCACTTTAAGGAGGAAGGCTCTGACGCCTGCAGAGGGGAAAGGACTTGGCCAAGTGCACACAGATCATCAAGGACGTGGATGAAACGAGCCCGGTTTTCTCTTCTATAAGTCAGCTCAGCTCATTATGTCCCTGTTCCAGGAAGAAAAGTCAGTCCTGAACAAAACTGCACAGTTGAAGATTTTGTCTTCTAAGCCCTCCCTCTGAAATCTCTCTGACTGTGGTCCTTTCACATGCTCCCCAGCACGCAGAACCTTCCTGTTGACCAGGACCCATTCTGGAAGCCTCTCCACCTCTGCTCTCTCGGAGAAACCTCTCTGCTTTTCTTTATAACCTCTTGCCCCATCAAAACTACACAGTCCCTTGTTCCATTCCCTCTATCATATTGGTGATTTCCATGGAAAGGTAGAAATTTCACTAAACTGAGAACTAAAAGATAAGGTCCAAACTCTGCCACTTCCTTGAACATTGTGCAAACACCCTCATTTCCTCACTTGTGGCTAAGGTTCGTTTTAAATGTGTTTAATGTCCCCTTTAGCTCTGATACTCTGCGATTCTAATGTATGCAGTGGCATGCCATCGTGAACTCTTTTAGGCTTAAGAGAGTTGATTATACACGTCTCTTTCCAACTCTTATTCTGTATTGGTAGCTTGAAGTCAGCCGCGGTGGCAATATTTACACCATGGAAACTGGCAAATGCTACAAATCCAGTCCTTTTGTTGGTGGGGGGAGGGTTAGTTCACAAGCACTGCCACTGAATCCATCCTCTCATATCTCAATCAAAAATAAGTGTCTGCATTCTCACAGTGACTTCTGAAAGCAAACGATATCTTAACCTCCAAAAAGAAGTATTTCTGATAATACAGCAAGCAGATAAGGAGGTACACACAAAGTGACACAACATGGCTTCTCATTGTCCATTCCACATCTTTGGTTTATGTGAAATTCTGTGCCCCATTCATCCATCTTCAAATCTCAAAATTCTACTACCAACATTCTTTTAAGATCTTCACCGGTTCTCTAGCCAAGAGTAAATTTTCCCTCACGCTTGCAGAATAACTACATGAACACGTTTTCCTCCCCACCTGGACGGTTGGTTCCCTGAAAGCAAGAACTGTATCTTTTCCAATTCCTCCCCGCACTGGGCTAGCTCAGTATCCTGCAGACAAGGATGTTCAATAAATATCTGGGGCAACAAGAAGCACAGCGTTTGGCAGATGTGCAGAAGGCATATGTTTCCTTCTTATTGTGACCTATTTTGTTGGAAATAGTGTACAAGCTTATGATAATGAATTTAAATGATGCAACATTGCGTAGAAAGAAAAGCAAGCCTTACTTTTCCCCATTCTTTATTCCCTCGTCACCATTCCCAGCCCAGGGAAGGCGGTACTATCAGTTTTATGTGTACCCTTCCAGAAATAGTCTAAACATACACAAGCACACACATCTGCGAATAGACCTTTGTATTTTGCACAAATAGAAGCATCTTGTTCTGTAGGGTTTCTTTCTTAATATTTCTCAAAGATAGTTCCATCTCAGCACAGGCAGATCAACCTCGTTCTTTTTCAAGGCTGTGTGGTGGTTCATCACATAGATGGAACATATTTTACGTAGCCAGGCCACTGCTGATGGAAATGTAAGTTCCTTCCTGTCTTGGATATTGCCAAGGATGCTGCGATTAATATCCGTGTACATACATCTTACCCACATGGACAAGTATATCTGTAGGAAAAAAACACTAAAAATGGAATTTCTGGATCAGAGTAGGTATGTTTTTAACTTTGATAGACATTGCTGCATTTTCTTCCAAACACGTGTGCTGTTATCTCTCCAGCAGTTTTTATCTGCTCTTTCATTCTTGCCCGTTGTTCACATCCACCTTTTCTGGCAGGAGAAACTGCTGTCACTATTTTAACAATCGTTCCACGGGGCACCAAGAAGGCGAGAGAGCCGGCCAGCTCTATGCTGCCATAGCATGGGACTGAACAAACCCCTCACCATGCAGAAGAGCAAGCGCTTCAGCCTCGGTGGGGGTACCTCATGACACTGTTTTTTGAGCACACTCAATTCAGTGTCTCTGAGCTGCCTTCCATCATTGCCCGTAGATCAACAGCTGAGACAGGGAGGAGACCCAGCATGCATTTATCACTCATCTTAACTACTCCCTGCAGGGCAAGAAGAGAGCCCAATGGGTGCAAACAACGCTTCCCCATCTCTCTCTTGCAGGCAAGGGATGAGCCCTTCTGCCTCTGATGTCCCTGCCTTTTTTATGTCTTTATTTTCTAAGGTAGGTTTTCAGTTTAGTTCTGGATGTCACACTTCAAGAGGCATAGGGAAACTGAAGATCAGAGTGAAGTTTGGTACTATCCGGCTGATGTTAAGCCAGAGGCTGGGGAATTCCTGAATCCTACCCTCCTAATATCTCCTCTGCACTGTGCGCTTTCAAACTAGGGAGTTATTCCCAAAGAAGAAGAAGACAAACAAGGGACTTTCTTTTCACAGCTGGGCAGTCCCCAGTTCCCCTGACGTAGGATTTCTCTAGCTGGTAATGCCTGAGCACACGCACTCACACACATATGCACATGCCAATAGCTTCTGATTTTAAGATGGCTGAGCCCACAAAGCAGGCTTGACCTGGCTGGAGGCACAGAAGAGGTAGACAGAGAAAGCATGGTTGAGCCTGTCCTGAGGAGTCCGGCCCTGGCTGGCCTCCTTACTTCCTAGTGGCCAGAGTGCAAAGGGAAGACCACACATATGGTGTGAACTCTTCACCCACAGCGGCCCTACCCACTAGTCAAACATGGCCCACTGAGTGTCCTGGCCCCTGAGCTGTCAATCCTCCCCTCTTGGGGATGAATTAGGAAGGGAATGAGCAGAGGGGTGGAAATGTGGGCATAGGCATGGGCAGGCTCCCTCCTCAACAACCAGCATGGTAAAGAGATTGGAAAGTGTGTCTTACGAGGCACATGCCCTTGGTCTCACTAGACATATTTATCTTTGTATCCCCAGTTCCTAGCACAAAAGAGGCCACTTAGCCTGGAGGAAAGAAGTCTGAAGAGGACATCTTACCTTCTTTGTTGAAGGCCATGAAGGAGAAGAGGGAATCAATGTGTTCTGTGTGTTCTGAGGCTGATCTTGATCGAGTGGGTAGAAGCTTCAAGAGACAGATATCAATTCAAAACAAGACATGCTTTCAGCAGATTGTTCCAAACAGGAATCATTGGCTTTGAGAAGTTGTGATCTCCCCATCACTGGAAGCATTCAAATATAGGGAGAAATGTTCTTGCAGGGATTCAAGGATTAGAGGTTTGGACTGTGTGAATTTTAAGATTTCACAATCCTTGGGAATTAAAGATTCTATGAAAAGTCCCGCCCAGCTAAAAAGTTTGTGCTTTGTGCCCTCAGACGCCCTATGACTTCAGCATCCTCCTCGCGCCTGACTGTGTTCTAGGTTATCTGTAGCAGCGGGAGGAACGGGGTGCCCCAGTAAAGAGCTGTTTTCCATCCGAAGAAAATCCATTTTCCAAACAGAGGGTTGGAATCTTTTTTTTTTCTTTCTTTCTTTTCTCCCTTTGGCAAAGCGGAACCTGGGTTGAGCCATTAAGCCACCTGCTCATTTAGAAGCTTGCTTACTGTCTAGCACAGGCGGGGAGGCAGCTGTGGCGTATTGGTTAGATCCCAAATAAATATTTTACGTCCAGCCTCAGCAGAGGAGGAGAAATGGGCCTTTCAGAGATGAGCGGGCTGTGGGGCTTCCTATTGGCAGTGCTGACTATTTAGAGGAGAAGGGGGACCTGTCACTCATCGGGTCATCAATCCTAAAGTCTAAACCCAGGTCCCCTAGAGTCAGAAATTGAGAAATGGCAAAATAAACTCAGCACGCGCAGATGAATGAGGGGGGCCCCCAGCTATTAAAAAGCCATTGCCATCTTCCTGCAACTGCACAGCCATGCCATCCTCAGCTGCCTGTGTGGGCAAGGCACCCAGCGGGGCGCACAGATGGGCACCTGCAGTAATTAGCAGCTCATTCCAGGCACCGAAGTCTGGCTTACTTCCCAACCCCCACCAACCCTGTGGGAGGCTGTCCTCCAGGAGTCACGGGGCCCTGCAAAATTAAAACAGAATAATCAAAGAGCAAAGATGAAGGCCTGGGAAAGAAGGCGGGGAAGACTTGTGATGCCAAGAGCTAGTGATTCACTGGCATGGACCCCAGAGTGCAAATGGATAAAAGAATAAGTGAGGATGTCGACTGCTATGATGAACGGTCCAGGCTTGGTCCATTTGTTCAGTGAGGGGAGGGCAATGAGAAAATCAATGAATTGTGCTCCATTAAGACTTCCAAGTCCTGCCTTGATTTCAGCCTCATAAAATGGGCCTGTGAGTTACCCCCAGAGCTATGACATCTCAAAACACATGCATGAGTCTCACCAGGGAGCTGGGCTCAGCAGACCCATGTGCTAACAGCCAGTGCAAGGCAGAAGGCATCTCATCCACAAATGAACCGTGAGCCCTGGCGCTTCTGCCTGATGTCATGGCATGAACTGCTGCTCCCTGCTCTGCACATTAACTAAAATTGGACTTGTGCCTCTGGAAATAATTTTCCTTATCTAATGCGGTGCACCCCACAGGCCCACACTGGTTCCAGCTGGAGCAAGGAGCACAGGCTTCTCCTCAGATATTCTGAGCTTGCAGTCAATTCCCCAAATGGTGTTCAACCTCAGTGTCATGGGGACAAAATGTGATCAGCATCCTTCTTTTTCTTTCACCCACTTCCCTCTTTCTGTGCTAGTTTTCCTGACTTAAGTATCTCTCTCTGCTTCTCCATATTTCCCTATCTCTGTATTTCCTTCCGGGATGTAGTTTGAGGTCCCCAAAGATCCCACACACTGACTGGCTGCAGCAGGCAAGAGGCCAGTGGGCAGCGAGGGGAACTTGGGCCATCTTGAATTGAGTAATCCCCTATCCATCTATCTATCTATCTATCTATCTATCATCTATCATCTATCTATCTATCTATCTATCACCTATCTATCTATCATTTATCTATCATCTATTTATCTACCTATCATCTATCTATTTATCTGTCTATCATCTATGTGTGTGGGTGTGTATGTGTCTTTGCCTGTCTCTCTTGCTCTCTCTCTCTCTTGCTCTCTTTCTTTCTCTTCTCTGTCTGTCTCTGTCTCTTCCTCTCTCTCTCTCAGAAGAATCCAAGGACCCTCAAATGAAGTACTGAAAGATTATCCTATTTTCTAGTCCAAGCCCATCCTGTCTTAGCTGAGCCCCAGAAAGGGTAAGCGACTTGCCTAAAGTCAGAGTAAATCAGTGCAGTTAAGAGGAAAGCCAAGATTCTACCCTGAGTCCCCAGAGGGTGGTCTGACAGCCCTCCGCTCCCTGTGGGGGGATAGGGGATGCTGGGAGCACAGATCAGAATATCACCGTCAGATGGTCAGTCCCACCGACATGCAGGGAGGGCGTCTGGTCTAGACGCAGCCTGGCTGAGAAACCCAAACTGCGTGTCCTGATAAGAAAGAAGGAGAGAAGAAAGAGGAGCAGTGGAAAGGGGCCAGAGGAGAAAAAGAAACTCATTGGAAGTTGTTTGATCTCACTGCATATCCGAGGACATTAAAAGATGTCATTTTGAGGGGTAGAGTGGGGCTTAGTGTGCTATCAGTGACGGAACCAAATTAAAATTTGAAAGAGAAACGTGTTTGGCATTCTCAGTGTAAATGGACCTTGTTAACAACTACGATTGCTCTTTTTCTCTGAGACTCCTGGGAAGACCTTGGAGTGCCTGCCCTCAGATTCACGAGGGCCTCAGGGTCGCATGAGACCCAGGGATAAAGAGGAGAGCACCCCACCCCCCACCACAGTGAGGTCCCGGTCAAGCAGACTGCAGCCTGAGGCAGGAGCCAGAAGGAATCATCCCAGCGATAGCCTGCTCAACTTCATCCTGCCCACGGCTCCACGCCCCCTCCCCCTCCCCATGGGCATTGCCAGCCACTCAACCTAGAAATACTCCTTCCTCCTCCCCCACATCCAAACGTCACCAGGTCCTCTCTTCTCTACCCACTAGATCCTCCCAGAGCTGCTCCCTCCACTCTCCTGGTTGCCACTGCATGGTTTAAGCTCTTCAATTCCCTCCTCCACCACTGGCACAGCCTCCCATCTAGCCCTCTTTCTTGCATCTTCCTGCTTCCAATGTATTCATTCTACAAGTATCTATGGGTGTACCTTCCGCCTGTGGAGTCTCAGGCTGGGTGTTGGAGAACTAAGCAGGAGCAGATGAGGGTGGGTGAGTGATGTGCCTCTCGGGAGCAAGACTTAAGGAGGCACTCACTCTCAAGCTCATAAAAGCTCAGGGTCAGAGGCTGAAAGTGAGGGCCTCCTTAAATGATGCCTCACCCTAGTCCCAGTCCTGAAACCCAGTGTGAATAAAAGGGAGTGGTTTCTGCCTCTATAGAGCTTGCCTGCTAGGGAGAAATGGACAAGAATCAAGAAAGCAAGCACATAAAGCCAACTGGGCCGGCCAGTGCCAGGAAGGAATGGACAGGATGCTGGGAGAGTGTACAACAGATGGAGCTTCATCCAGTTTGAGGAGGTCATGAACAGCTTCCCTGAGGAATGACATTTGGGTTGAGAGCTGAAGAATGAGTGGGATCCAATGAGGCAAAGGCTGGGAAGGGGTGGGTCAAGGACTGAGGGCAGAAGGAATAGCAGGTAAAAATCTGCAGCAAAAGATGGTAGACATGTAGGAAGAACCAAACACGGCTGTGGGGAGAGTGGGTGTGGCACGAGATGCTGTTGGGGAGGAGGAATGGGGCCAGGCAAGGCTTTGTTGGCCAAGAAGTGAAACAGAGCCCCGGAGGCTACAGAGTCCTGGTGAGAAATGGTGGGGGCTTGGACCAGAGTGGCAGCTATGGAGGAGATTAGTGGGCAGCTTGGAGAGAAAATTCTGAGGTAAAATCGGCTGTGTTCATGCTGCAATCAGGACCAGTTGGGGGCTTTTAAGAAAGCTTGTTGATTGATCGATGGTTACTCATTGGCGCTAATGGTTTTAATCAAGGGAAAAGATCTCAATAAAAACAAATGATTAGTCTTTATAATAGAAATGTCAATGGGCCCTTAATGAATGAATTTGCTAATTCCTCTTCCTGCTGAGGCATTCAGTCTCCGGTGAGAACATTTAGGACCTTAACCCTGCATAGAGCTCCTGCTTTTCGGCCTGTGTCGCACTTCACTGGACTTTGAGAACCTTGGAAATGCAGCCCAGGGGACAGCATGGCACTCCTCACTTGCATGCCTCCTGTGTTCCCATCTCCGGAGAACCCTGCCCATATCAACCCCAGTCATGGAAGCCAAGTGCCTTTAAGGCATTGGGACAGAAGCATCTCATTGGGAACAAGTAAGAATGAAAAGCAGCTTGCCCCTAGCCCCTTATCTGATGCTGTGCTGAAGGCAGCAGCTGCAGGGGGCGGAGGGAGCTCTTTGCACACTCTCCTCACCTCCATTAGCCCCTAGCTGCCTCTCAGCCCCCAGGTTCCTCTCACAGCCCCAGTCCTTGACATACTGCTAGCCACATAGAGCCCATTCTTCCCATCCAAATTCATGATTCCTTTCAGCTCTCTGACCTCAGACCCATAACAGGGTACCAGCTTCTCTCCCTCTTTGCATTACTCCTCTCACACTCCCAGAAGCAGCAAAGATGATCCAAGCAGCCTTCCTTCAGGCCTATGCTAACCCACCCCATCCCCAGACATATGGCACACATCCAGCCCAGAGGCCACAGGAACAACAGAACCTTTGCCCCATCTAATGGATACTGCATAGCTTTGGCCCCACCAAGACCAGGATTTTAATTCTGACTCTGCCTCTTCTTCGCTGTCTGACCTTGGGCAAGTGATCTGACCTCTCTGGGCCTGCCTCTCTGCAAAGGAAGATTAATGTCGACCTGGAGGACTGTTGAGGTGGGGATGACAGGACACCATGTGTACGTAACGCCTGGCACAGTGCCTGGCTCATAGAAGGCTCTCATTAAGTGAGTGCTCCCCTCTCCCTCCCTCTCTGCAGTTACCATGAGCCACAGGAAGGCAGATCAATAGCATCACACATGGCATCTGGTTCTGCCCAGCCTTCCAAGACGACAAATGCTGTGGAGCCTGTGCTGCCAGACAGTTGTGCCCAGCTGGGCAGCCACACACTGAACTCCCCACTCTTTTCTTTCCAGCCTGGGAGAAAGCAACAGGATCAAGGAGGGCTGAAAAATGGCCCAACCAGGCTTGGGCTGAACGAATCAAAAGCGACAAACAAGAGAAGCCAGTGCCTGAATGCGACTTAGAGTTTTGTTTGTATTTTTATTGAACTTTGCATTAGACCATGGCATTCACAGGTTTGTTCCGACCCTAACACAACCGCTTTGGACAGTTACTCATAAGATTGTCATCTCTTTTAGGTCCTAAAATCTAGAGTTGATGAAGCCTTTCACCTGTATTTTATTTGACCTGCATAGTGATGCTGCAATTAAGGTGAATGTCATTCTCCCATTTCACAGATGAGGAAACAGGCTCATGGAGGTCAGAGGACTTGCTCAAAATCATACAATGAGTCTATGGTAAAGCCAGTCCTCAAACCTGGCGCCATAAATGTGAAGGCTCTTCTCCTCCTACTCCTCTTCCTCCTTTCTTTTACTTCCTGCTGCCTCTCTGGTTCTTAAACCACTGACCCAGAATGAAATGAGCATCCAGCTGCTCTCTGAAGCCTGGGGGAGCAGACGGATGTATGGGTTAGCTCCAGTCCTAGAAGAACCTGGAGTATCTTCCTCTCTTTTCCCTGCCATCTTCTCTTCCTTCAAAATCAGCCAAGTCTCCCTTGGCCAGTAAGGGGAGTGGTTTGAAAATTCTCATCCAGTTACCATTTTAATTAACATCAGACTGATATAAAGGCAGACCAGCTCTGGAAGTCTGGCCTGAGTGGCAATGATTTTCATTTGGGGGTTCACAATTGGAGAAGCTCTTTTTATCACCTCAAACTTTTTCTAATGATTTGAGGACAAACAGTAACAATCATATAATCCAAACTTGAAACAATAGGGTGGAAAATTGCTATTCTAATGAAAATTCTGAGGAGGATTGCGGCCAGGACCACACACACTAGGCCAGGCTGGGTTGGCCACCCTGGAGAAGCAGCCTGTGTTCATTGTGGTCTGTAGCATGCATTTGCCTGTACCATTCACGCATCATGCATTCATTCATTCAATCACTCATTTTTTTCCACACATTCTTTCACCTATTCTAATTGTTATTCATGCTTCCATTTTCTTATATGTTTATTGACTTATCCTTCACTCATTTATTCACACTTTTGTTCTTTCTTTATCATTCATTATTCACTCACACATTCATTCATCCACCAAATATTTTATGAACATCTATGTGGCAGATACAGTTCCTATAAGTGTTTGCTGACCTCCACTTCAATCCTAGACATCACTGTCTAGATACAAAGGAAGCTCTTGCCCTGGTAGAGTTTACAAAACCATCCTCAGGCCAGGGAGAGCTGCAAAGGCAAAGGAACTGTGCTGGACACCCCTGCCTGTTCGGTAAAGAAGATACCGTGATACAGGCATGGAGCGAGGTCGGGAGACATCTGGAGGGCACCCCTCTCAGGGAAGGGCCTTGACAAAGACAAGGGTCCAAGAGTGGCAAGAAGGGGCGAGTTTATGGGGGAAAGAATAGACACTAAAGTCCCATGATGAGGACAAGCACGGAGACCATAGCCTGATCTGAGAGGGACATGCTAGGAGGTCGGAGGTGAGTCAGAGGCACGGGGAGGGGCTGGTGCTTACCCAAGGGTCTCGAGTCCCAGGTGAGTGTGTCCTTCAAAAACAGTAGTTCTCAAATTCTAACCTGCAGAAAAATACGTTACTGAGCTAACTTGGACTGTTGATTCTTTCTCAACCCAGAGAGGAAAATAATAAGCTAAAGGGTAAGATTCTCTCAATTAATATTTTCATTTCTCACATATGTTTCCAAGCCATGTCACTTACACATCTAGACCAGGGTCGAGTATAAGAGAGTATTCAATTAAGCACAAAATTGTGTGTTCATTATTTTAGGTTGCATGCTCCAGACTCCATGGTTTCTGGGTACTGTGGTCCCTCCTCATGTTTGCCTGTGGTTGCTGTAAAGGGCAATCTCATAAGCAGTGTCTAGAGAAGCCGGGCTTAGAAGTTCCAGTGCTTAGATCCCTCATTACTACCTGTCTCAGGTGGGTACAGCTCCTGAGGTCTGCCTTGTGAGAACTTCCAGATCATCATCTTTAAAGCTGACCCCAGGGCTGGCCATTTGCGCATGTCTGTCCATCATCAATGGTTGTGAACTGTAGGTCCAGGTCATTGTAACTACCCTGAACAGATAAGGCTCTGCCTGGTGGTGCTACAGTGAACTCCCCTGAGTTGGGTTGGACTGGTGCATGCTGGGCTTAACTGGATGAACTGGGTAGATTTGGACGGCTGGAAACTGTGCTGAGCTTATTAGAGTCAAATAGTGCTAGACTAGAACAAGCTTGGCCAAGAGGTCACGCAAACTGGGCTAGGATCCTGGAGGACCAGTTGTTCATGAAACCTGACTCAAATACGTCCCTAAGGCTCTGCAGCTGAGGCACTATGGCCTGTCCCCCTCCCCCCCAGGCATAAGCCAAAGAGTCCAGCTCCCTCTGTCACGTCCTCCTCAAGATTCTTCTTTTATCAGAGCTTCAGAAAATACTGCTGCAAACTTTCATCTCCTAGCCACAATTCCATTTCCTCTGGGTGAGTTATTGGTAGAGGGATGGGGAAATACGAGGGTGGAGGTGCAATGACTAAGGCTGAGAGAAGGCTGATGCTGACTTTGAACATTTCTACTACTCCACAATTCTGGCCAACCTCCTGATATTAGTGTAGAGTTGTTGTTAGGGTTTGCCTTGGAGTTTCCTCAGATAAGGTGTCTGATCCCAAAGTGGGAAGGGAAGGGGTCCACATAGGGCATCTGGCTCCTTGAGATCATTCCACTTTCTGTGTCTATGCCTCCCTGCAGATGTCCCTCACCTTGCTTCAGGAGCCCTTAACCTGAATACTGGGTTGATGGCTCCTGGAAATTCAGGACCGGTACATCCCATACACACTCTTTTCCCTGGGCTCCTGAGCAGTGTTGAGCATTTTCCCTCTCTCATCTCCCACTCTGTTTATTCCCTCCTTCCTCACTCAAGTGGCTTTCCTCCTCTGCTGCCTTCCCCCTGGGACATCAGCAAATCTTTCTTGATCATTCCGCAAAGATTGAGTTGGTGTTCTGTAGTTCCTGGGCTTCTCTCAGCCCTGCCATTCATTCATTCATTCATTCATTCATTCATTTATTGCCAGTTTTCACCCAGAGCATGGAAGATAAAGGCATTGTTACTCTCACGGAGAGAGGGGAGCGTAGGGGATGGTTGTTGTAAGCGTGTGTTGTCAAGCATCTAATAAGCACTAAACAATGTTTTTAATTGAGCATTCTACTCTATTTTTATCTTACATATGGCTTGTACTTGTAAGTTAATGTTTATCTTACATTTAAAGATGAGCAAACTGAGAGTCACATGGCTAAGAAGTACCAAAGCCATAGTCAGACCTTGATCTGGCTCCTTTTCTTTACACTGCACTGAACTATCCTACCCTCGCCACCACCTATCATCTATGACCACAACTCAGAGACGGACCCAGACCTGCCTGTTTCCCGGTGTTCCCGCCACCGTATCACATGAGCATGACATTTGTTGGCTAGTGAAAATCAGTCAAAACAGAAAAGGAAAGCCACAAATGAAACAAATGTTGTTTATTGAATTAAGCTATTTTCTCTATTTTAACATAATTCAGTCAAATTGATTTATGTTCATAGACCCAGCCAGTGCCTTCTGCATGTTTAACTCTGCTGAAGATCTGAGCCAGAAAGGAAGCTCATGGGATCCTTTCCCTGAGGCTGCCGGTGCGCATGTCACTGCTCTTATAAAGGGTAGGAGTCACACATCTTGAATTGGGGAGGTCTGAGTTTGGCCCCAACTGCCTTCCCACCCTGAACAGGAAGGATTTGGAAAGAACATCATCATGACAACCTCAGATGTCATCAGGGACCTTCTAAGGGGCTGAGTTGCCAACCAACACCCTCCTTGCCCTGGCCTGGCATTTGATCCACTACCTGAGTTGACCCAGCTGTAGACTATAGGGTTGCTATCAGGCCAAGTCAATCCCAACTTGGCTCCTAGAATTCCTTGGACTTGCTTGGTTTACAGGTCTTGATGAGTTTGCATTAAATCCATTTAGAGTAAATCATTTATCCGATTTAATGTTCCCCATCTGCAAAGGCCTGCAGTTCAAAATGTTTCTCTAATCGGATTGTTTCATTACTAACCTTATTGGATTAATTTTTGATTAATGTGCCTGGGACCAAACTTTTCCTTTGTTTCTCTTCACTTGAATAAAAGATAAACTTGAGAATTTTAGGAGAATTGGGTCTATGCTTGCCCAGAATGATGCATCATGGGAGTATCCCTAGGCTGGTTCTGGGGATGAGAAGACAATATTACACTTGGAGGGAGTCTGAAATGATCAGCGGGTATTAGCCAAACAGATAAAGGATGTTACATAGTTAACGATAACAACTGTTGTCATTATTTGAAGACCTGCTGGCTCTGGCACAGCTCTAAGAGGTTGAGCATAAAATAACAGTTATTAGAACAGCCACTGGAATCATACTGCCCAGGTTCGAATTCCAGCTCAGCCACTGATTACTGAGTGACCTTAGGCACCAAGTTACTGACCTTTCTCTAAACTGATTTCTTCATGGAACTCTTAGTCCAGTGCCCAGTACATAGCAAGTCATCAATAAATATCAGGTGGTGTTATTATCTGTTTTGCTCCTGTCAACTACAGTAGGCATTGTTATGGACATTATACAAGTGAGAAAACTAAGACTCAGGGACGTTAACTAACTGGATAACATGGCAGAGCTGGGAAGCCGCTTTGCCCAGACCTTAAACCCAGGTGTGTCAGACTCCAAACCTAGAGCCCTTTCTACAACATTTCACCTTCTCTTTTCCCTTTCCTATTTGAGAGTATTTAAGGGCAAAAATGATAGTCTATTATCACCTTCAACATCTTCAAAATCTCCTGTAAATTCCCTTTCATGAGCAGCCCTTTAATCTGGAATTCTCTAGGCTCCCATTACACCTGTAAACTCTTTAGGGGGTAGGAACATGCAATCCACATCTTCACAGATTCCGTGGGTACTTAGCACAGTACCCTTCACATAACAGGATTCAGAAAATAGTTTAGCAAATGCTTACACAGCCCTTACTCTCTGTTGGCCACTGTTCTAAGTGTTTTACAAATATTTACCCATGTAATCCTCACAACTCTCTGAGGAGGCCACTGGTATTATCCCCATCTTATAGATGAGGAAACTGAAGCAGAGAAAGATTAAGAACTTGACCAAGGACACATAGCTAACAAGAGATAGAGTTAGGATACAAAGTCTGCACTGTGCTAAGTTTTGTGCTTGACAGAATGAAAGAAAGAACATCAGAACGCGCCCTTGAGGAAAATTCAATCTTGTACAGATAAGACTTGGCCCAGCACCTTTATTTATAATTTATGCCCCACCCACGTTGCAAAAGGAATGTTAACAGACTGCCTTTAAAGAGCTAAAGGTATGCATCAGACAAAACACCCCAACGATCCTATCTCACCACGTCTGTGGGCCAATGCACAAGTTAGTTCAACTTCCCAAATGGCCTTCCACCTGGAAAATTCCCAATCACCTATCAAGCTTTACCTACCTATATCAATTGTACCTGCAGGATTTTAATTCATGGAGGTGACTGAGTGACAACATGGAGAGGCTAATGCCATTGAAAGAAAATTTTTATTACTTACATTTCCTGAGAGGAAAGTGTATGCCATGCCATGCAGGGCCACATAGGGTAGCACCAGGTTTGGTCAAGAGGCAGAGGAGGTGAGGAGAAAGCATGGTCCAGAGCTTGTCTTGTGTTTCCATGGGAAAAGAAGGAAGATTATGGGCAACAGTTTAGGAGTGACCAGTTTGAATAATGTTGGTGGGCTCTGGGCCGTAGAGGTGGCCTCTCATCGTCTATACCTGGCACTGAGTGATTTGGGGCAGAGGAATATTGCTTCCTGGAATGTAAGTGCTAAGTACAGGAGGTGACTCAGAGTATGGGCTCCGGACTGGTTGGTTTGCATATGAAACGTGTGCTCCTGAGCCCTTTGTCATCTCTAAGAATTGGCTAGCCTTGGGAGGAACAGTCTCTTCCCAGTCAGCAAGCTCACAAACAACAGAGCATCAAGAACTCAGAAAATAAGAAAATACAGTTAATATACTTCCCTGGAAAGTTGTTCTCCATTGCTCTCTTCCTACTGTCTCCTCCTTCCTCCATTCCCATTGCCTCTGGAGGAGTCCCCTATTACGGGATTCTACTTGCAATTATTCTCACGCCTGCCTCTGTGAGGGCAATGACCTTGTTTTATCCACCCCTCCTATCCCAGTGCCTAACACGGCTCCTGGTCCATGCTATGTACTTGAGAGACATTTGTGATTGAATGAATGTGTGAGAGAGCCCTGAAGTGGACCAGAGAGCAGGGAACCAGTTGTATCAGAGATGAGATCATACCTGTCACTCTGCTCTAATTTTAGCCCAGAGTGTCCTGGCAAACAAGACCAAAGAGGAGAAGGAGGAGGAGGAGGAGGAGGAGAAGCAGAAGGAGAAGGTGGGGAGGAGAAGAAGAAGAAGAAAGAGGAGAAGGAGGAGAAGGAGGAGAAGGAGGAGGAGGAGGAGCAGCAGCAGCCACAATGGGTTCAGTTGCTCCTGCTGCCCATCAAATAAATCATTCAAGTTTTTCAAAATAGAAAGTTTTTTTCTTGGTACTAGATTCTATCAGATACTTGCTACACTGGGTGTCCTGGGAAGACTGTTGAGTGGTAATATAATGGCCAGAAATACCCAGATAGTCTTCATGTGGCCATTTCATTTGCTTAGCTTAATAAAACAGAAAGCGTCTTATTGTTACAGCTGCGAAAACATTTGCACGGGTATCTAGGATAATGAAGTATAAACACCCTGCTCTCTGGGGATCTAGAGAACATCCACAGCCCAGAGGAGCGTGTGGCTAACACGCTGCATGTGTTGTCCTTCTTAAATGTCACCCAACTCAACGTGCATTTGACAGAAGGTGAAGAGCTGTCAGGTCGAGATTGAGCTTGTAGACAAGGGTCTGGAGTGCAATTGATTGGAAATCTGCTTCAGGTGTCTCCGCTGTGTCCCTGTGTCCTGGAGGTAGACAGCCTTCCAGATTCTAAACAGTTGGTCTGGAGCCCCAGGACTTAGTGTGTCCCGCTGCTCTTGCCCCGAAAGTTTGCCTGAGCCCTCAATCTGAGTCTCATCTTTCTTTCTTTTTACTTTATTTTTTTATAGCTTTATCGAGGTATAATTTGCACACCACAAAATTCATTCATTTTATGTGTACAATTCAATAATTTTTAGTAAATTTACAGAGTTGTGTAACCGTCACCACAATCTAATTTTAGAACATTTCCACCACCCCAAAAAGAAACCTCATGCCCATTTATTTGCAGTCACTCCTAGTTCCCACCTCTGGTTCCACGCAACCACTTAGCACCCTAGGCTTTTACTCAATCACCTAAACCCTTCCTTACCCAAACCTGACAACTCAGGCTGTTGAGGTCTTTTAAGCAAGAACATCTCTTTGCTTTATATGTCCATGTAAAAGATGAAATTTGTTTTCACCTAGCAGGTGACTTGGCAAAATTGTAGCTTTGCACTAAGCTAGAAATACCAATAGCCAAAAATAATAAGGCCACAAGTCCCTCTGTAAGTTATGGTTATTTACTAACAGCGGAAGCCATCTTTCCGATAGTCCTGCGGCAACCCCATTGCAGGGCTGGGACAAAGTCATCTCCTCTCTCTGGGGCTTGGCTTCTTCGCCCAGACGCTTGCCAAGGTTTCCACCAGCTTTAGGTTTACAAGATTCTTTAATGGAAGTGAAAAGAGTCAACAAATGGTGATGAAAGTTGTTTGCTTCCTCAACACTAACTCTTGTTCAAAAGTCAAAATCCCACACCTGCCTGAGAGATTATTTGCACCTTCCCAGGTGATTGCAGCCTGCTCCACCAGACGAGGCTTTCCACTGGAGAATAAAATACATTTAAACACATTATACTTTCTTTCTTTGTTTAAAACATTCCTTTATTCTGTGCAAGAGAGATAGGCAGCCTTATGTTAACTAAAGCAGCGTGAGGCAGCTACACATAAGTAAATTACTGTTGAATGCAAAGATAAGATTGACCCAACTATGCAACTGATGGGGGAGAGACATGACCTTCCTAAATGTAAGTGGAAAAGTGAGTCCCTCTGATTGAAGGAAAGAGTCCTAGGGAGTGGAGGTGGGAAGCTGTGCTCCTGCTTTCTTCCTATTCCAAAACTTCACATTTTATGTAGTGAGCTTATTTATATGGTGAGACTCCTGTATTCTACTAAGGATGCTGAGAATGGTAACCAGAAACTTCTCATGTGCTCTGCCTGAGCCCGCTCACGAACTCTGGGTGAGCCCTGCATGATCATTGATGATGGGGTCTGCAGCCAGGTCCTGGGCTAGACTTCTGAGCCTGTTTACCCACAGAAGATAGAGGCAGCAGAGCCAGGGGAGAATCCAAATCTTAGTAGGGGTGGAAATACTTTGACCACAGAAAATCAGGATCAAAAAGCAGACCTAAGTGTAAGGCAAGACCATAAAAGGGAAGAAAAGACTATGGCTAAAAACGAGGCTATACATGGAGACCACCAAACAACGTAGTCCCTCAGACCTAACCTCCAGTCCCCATCCTACAGGAGCTTTCTCAGTGGACTTGAGGCTTGCAAGAATGTTGATTCAGAAGGAGTCAACATGAGCTCAAAAAGGGAAGAATGCAGACATCCTCCAAGAGCATTTCTAGACAACTGCTTTCTTGCCTGTAGAATAATATGGTCCTAGAGAAAATTAGAGTCAGAGAAGAGAATCAATTCTCTCAGAATCTTCTGGGTCAGTCGTGTCATTTGAAGATATCTGAAGCTCCTAGAAACGTCACTCTACAGGAAAGGGACCTCCCATAACTTAATTTCCTTTTGTTACATTGTGAGCTTCATTTTCCCCCACTCTCACTTCCCTCTGTCTCTTTCCCAGGCCTGCCAAGTCCTGTTTATTAAAAGTGTTGTGTCCAATTTACCCAGCTTTTAATTAAGCTGTCAAGTCGAAATGAGATTGTCTCCTGGGAAGCAGACAAAGACTTTATGGTCATTTAATTTTTGCTTAGGATTTAAAATCCTACTTCTGGCATGCTTAAAATTATTAATGAGAACTAAGAATTCTTGCCCATTTGTGTCCATTACAAGACATAAATCATTAAGCTCAATTAGGGGCAAGGGAAACTTGTGGAGTTAGAGCTGGAGGTTGTGTTCAATCACGTCTATCCCAAGGAGCCAAGGGATGGAGGGGTGACCGTCAGAGGCTGGGTGGGGAACAGAAGGACAGGAGGAGAGATGGCAGATGGCAGAGCTGGGGAGAAGAATATGAGGACAAAGGAAGGAATGGAAGGGGGGAGCATTAAAATGGCCGAGGAGTCAGGAAATGGAGTTCAGATGGAAGATAAGGAAGAAGGGAAAAAGGAATTAGGGACTGGCTGACAGGAGGTGAGGTATGTACCAGTAATGCTCATCAATAAAGTCCTGGGCTCTCCTCTTCTTCCAAACACAAGAGAAGACTATGCCTGCCTGACCCATGAAGTTAGCCATAACTATGTGACTTCTTTTGGCCCATTACATAAGAGCAGAGGTAACATGTGTCTCCTCTGGGCGGAAACGCTTAAAAGCTGGCATGCAATTCCCTTTGTATTCTCCTCTGTTAGAGAGTTGAGATGGTGATGTCATTCACAGTTTACCCTCTGTCACTGAGTGACTAAGACTATCAGAACCCTCCAGGGCCCCTCTTTAGATATGTAGTGTGAATGAGAAATAAACCTGTGTTAGTTTAGGCTACTGAGATTTTTTTCAAAGAGAAAAGAGAGAGAGGTTGGTGGGAAGGCCAAACTCATTGGTTTGCAGCTTCAACCCAGACAGCCTCCTCATGGACAATGGAGAAATTCATAATGTATGGTCCAGAACAGACTTCTGGCTCAGACCTATGCAGACAGGTGTCTAAGGTAACCCAGGTCTGCTTATTTTGTCCCCTTCTCAGACAAATTTCTTGGGAAACAGAGTCCCCAAGCTTATCTGAAAAGGGCTTACTTTTCTATTCCCCAAAGAGATGAGGCCTCAAGTGTTGAGTGGGGCAGAGTAAGGGCCACACACGTATCTCAGAAGACCCACTCCTGGGCTTTCTTCTCATGGCGTTCTCCCCATCAGAAATGCCAGGGGTGCTGGCCCAGTAGCATAATGGTTGGGTTCATGCACTCTGTTTTGGCAGCCCTGGGTTCATGGATTAGGATCCCGGCCGTGGACCTGCACACTGCTCATCAAGCCACACTATGGTGGTGTCCCACATACAAAATAGAGGAAGATTGGCAAGAATGTTAGCTCAGTGACAATCTTCCTCACCAAAGAAAAGAAAAGAAAAAGAAATGCCAGGAAGCTGAGGAGGGGGCACATATAACAAGATGTCACAAAATTGTGACCACAAGGAGAGCAGAAGCTGCTTCTCAATCACTGTGGGGGTCAGCTCTGTGCCTGCACCTGACGGCCATCGTGCACTGGGGGAATAGGTTAGATTGGGATCTAGAGGAGGTAGGTTTTTTGTTCCTAACACGAGCTAGGAATAGAGAGTGAGTGGGGCTGGGTCTGGAGAGAGTGGAGAAGATGGAGGTGGAGTGGGAAGGGGTTGGAATCACTCAGGAGTGCAAAGACACGTCCTCCACCTCATTGCCCCCTGCCATCACCCCGGTGTTCCTCTGGCTCACCTTAAGTACAGGGGGCCTTGGTTGGGTGATTTCCTGAGGGCTGAGCAAACAGGCTGTCAGAGATGCTTTGTTTGAAGAAAATAGATTCCCAGTAGAACCAGCTTAGCCAAAGTGGGGTTTATCATACAGATCCCAGGAGCAATAGATAGAAAAGGGCTTCATGAAGGACCTTGGGCCCAGAAAGCCATCACAACCACCACACCTATGACCCCAGCTTGCTTTCTCTGGACCCACCTGATCCTTCACTTCTGTGTGCTTGTTTTCCTCTCCTTTCTCCCTCCAGCCTTCCTATCTCTGCTCCTCTGGGTTCCCAGTGGGAAATGACCACGACCAAATGGCATCATCACTATCTGAATCTACAGCACCTGTAAATGAGACACCTGCAGTGAAGTGTTAGAGTCTCTGACTCCCTAATCCCCAGAGCCCTTAGCAGGGCACCTGGCACACAGGAGGACACCAGTGAATGGTGGCTTATTATGGACAATAAGACTTGAGTTGCAGTCCTGGTTCTGCCTTTGATGGCTGTGCTGTCTTGGACAAGTCACTTCATCACTTTGAATGCAAGTAATTTCTGAAAAAGATAGCAATAATGTTGGCCCCCGCTACCCCCGCTACCCCTGCTACCGTTTGTTGTGAGTATCAAAGTCTAAAGGATACCAAAATGCTCTGTAAGCTCTGAAGTTCAATGGAAGTGAAGGAGTTCATTCTCTCTTCATCATCATCATCACCATCATCATCATCACCACCACCAGCATCATCACCACCGCCATCATCATCATCACCATTATCATCGTCATGAACATCATCGTCACCTTCATCATCACCGTGACTGCCACCATGACTAAGCAGCAACACGCCATTTTGGTTCCAATAGGTTTTGAGAAATTCTGAGCCTGAAACTTTGTTTGTAAGCTACCTTCACCCAGGGTGGATTCCAAATCTTGGATTGCATTAACCTGCACTGACTCTTTTATTCACTCATTGAACAAGTATTCACGGAGCATCTACTATATTGTAGGCACTATTCTGCATGTTGGATATATATTAGTGAGCAAAATAGAGGAAGATTCCTAATCTCATGGAGCTTACATTATAGTATGGGAGGGGAGACAAACGATGAACAATGAGCATAATACACAAGTAAATCATATGCTGTGTTAGAAGGTGATTGAGTCAAAGGAAAACAAAAACAGAGAGCAATGTCAAGAGCCCAAGGAGAGAAAGAGCAGAAAGAGGCATCACCCTGTGCCTTCTCCACAGCCTGCACTGTTCCCACCATCAGGGAAAACTTCCCACTCTAACATTTCTTTACTCCCTGTGATCTTCATTGTGAAGGTCATTACTTGACAAATATAAATCACTGTGACTCAAAGAAAAAAAAAAGATCTGATTAAAGAGAGATTTAAAAATAAGGTACAGTGAATTAATGAATTATTCACAATAAAACTGGAATTTCAATCAATATGAAGAGTAAAATTAAAATGCTATGGAGCTGGAAGGTGGAAAATGCCTGATGGGGCTCCTCCAGCTAGACCTTGAGCTGTGCCTTGAGCTTTCCTTCTGCACTGACCAGATGCTAATAGAGTAATGGGAGAATGGTCATTTCCTTTCTCCAGGTCTCCAAGGACCTTCCACTGGCCTCTGTTCAGCCCTAGGCTCCCAGGACCAGCTCTAGTCAAAACAGAAAGTAAGTCCAGTTTCCTTCGTCCCACACGTCTATGTCTTGCCTCTAGTTTCCTTATCCTCCAGCTATCCCTGTTATCACTCATCTTTAGTCTAGCTCAAGTTTCCATCCATTCTTTCCCTCCGTGAACATTTACTGAGCACCTACTATGTGCTAGGCCCATGCTAGCCACAGGGAATAACAGGCGAGTGACACACATAGGAGTTCATGTCCAAAGACAGACAAGTAAATAGACCTTCACAAATTGCCAAGATGAGCACATTGACAGGAGTCGTGCAAAGTGCTAAGTAAGCACTGTAGGTGGAGGGACTATATTCCAGGGAAATTTGGCAACAGACATTGTCCCTGACCTTGCACTCTCTGGAGTTGGGAGCCCCCTCTGGACCCCTCTGTCTTTGCATCCACCATCATCCTTTCCACGCTGTGGAATGTAATTGTGCATTTTCTCGGCTGGCCTCACCACTACACTAGACGGTGAGCAGTCTAGGCAGGACCTGTGCTTCCTTGGTACTCCTTGTATCCCTAGCACATAGCACAGTGTGATGACTCAGAATATGAGTTCCTGTGCTCTATGGCTTTTTGTGCTGGGCCTTGAAAGATGAGTCAGAATTCAACAATTGGGGGAGGGAAGAATAAGCTCACTCATGCTGTGCCTTTATCCCCACTCCCGGCTATTTGGGATGGGAGCCACAAATCAGCCAAAGGAATGAACCACTAATAGCAGAATTCCAAGCATTGGAGGAGGCAGAGAAGTGGGGCAGGTGAACTTCTCAATGCCTGCCCCCATCACTGACATTTCCTCTGATATATTTTCTGCGTGTGTGAGAGATTATTAGAGAGGTGGTCTAACTGTATCCCCATAATAAGCAATGCCACCAGTCCTCCACCTTGGCCCCAGATGTGTGATCCAGGGCCAGCCTCAGACACACACATATTTATAAATTACTTGGGGGCAGCTTCTGTAAGTGAGGCAATGAGGGAGAGCACAGAAAGCATGAGCTTTGAAGTCACAAGACCTGGATCCAAGCCCAGCGCCACCACTTCCGTGCTATGAATCCCAGGGAGAGTTACTTAATCTCTCTGAGCTTCAGTTTCCCACGACTGTAAAAACAGAGAAAATAATCCTAATACCTAACCTACTTCATGAGTTTTTGTAAAGATTGAATGAGACGACATGAATATATGTGCCTAGTACATAGTAGATGCTCAAGAAATGTGGGATTTTGACCATTGTTCCTATTGTCTCAATCTCAATTCAGAGCCGTATTGTCAAAATGGCTCATAGTCTGTTCAGCAGAAGCCAGAAGTCCATCTGCTCCCGGGTGGTGCAATGAGAGCCTGGACTGAGCATTCTGAGCTTCTTCCAACCCCATGAGTCAGTGACTGGCTGTGTAGCCTTGGCCAAGGCACTCACTGCCCCTCTCTGGGCCGATTTCTTTATTTATAAAATGACGGAGTTGGACTAGATGACATTTACATTCCTGCCAATCACAAATTCTAAGTTTGTCTGGTTACGCTTAGGTAGGGAAAATCTGATGTTCTCCTCCAATTGATTAAAAAGTGAAAAACGAAAGCCTGAAAGTAATTCACAAGTTCTACCAATTCCATTCATGACTTCTCTGGTCTTCATTATGAACATTTACCAAGAGTCACGCGCCTCCCCTGCTTATTTGCTTATTTAATCATCACCACCACCTAATGTTCCCATTTTATAAATTTTAGAACTGCAGTTTGGGGAGGTTAAGCAAATTGGTCAAGACTCCACAGCTACTAAGTGCGTAAGTCAGTGCTTTTTCCTCCAAATTACCAGACCTCTGACGGGATAAGCCCATGTACCACTACCTTCACCCACATTGACATTCACCCAGCCTGTCTAGCTCCAGACTCTGGTTGTAGAGACGGAGGCAATCCAGGATCTTCCCCCGGTCTTCCTTGTCATAAGTTAAGACCAGAGGCAGAACTCCTCATATATGTACAAAGAGGTAACTAGTAATTCAGACCTGTTAGGGTAAGAGACAGCAGATTTGAGGACTAGCAGGTGTCTGTGCATAACAGGCCCTCGATATATTTTTATTGAATTAATAAATGGGTGAATGTGGGATGGATAGATGGATGGACGGATGGATGGGTGGATGGATGAGTGGGTAGTTGGATGGATGGATGGATGGATGGGAGTACTATGATAGTAGGAATTTAGTCTTTTCACTTTTTGTATATCTTCTTCCAAAGACATGACCCACCTATACAGGCATGAAGGGAAACATTTAAGACATTGATGTGGCCCCCAGAAACGTCTCCAGGCAGGACTGGTTCTAAGGTGAGGCGAGTGAGGTGCCTAGGATACAAAAGTACTTTAAGGATACTTCCTTAAATACCCTCATAAATTTTGCCTCCCTAGGCATCTCACTTGCCTCACTCTAGTCCTGGCTTTGTCTCCAGGATCATTTCCCTTCAGCTCTGCTCTACTCCTTCAACCTCTCCCCTCCCTTTCTGGTTCACATTATTCTGACCTTGACCTCTGTCTCTCTGTAGCCTAGTATTTGTCAGCCCTGGCTACACACAAGAATCATCCAAGAGGCTTTTAAAAAATACCCATATGTGGGCCCAGCCCAACAAATTGAACCAGAAACTCCGGTGGTGGGGCCCGGCATCAGCATTGTGGAAAACTCCCCACTCCAACTTGCAGCCAGAGCTGAGAGCTGCTGCCGCACCCCTCCTGATGGGCAGCCTGGTTTCAGACTGTTTTCTGAAGCATCGTTCTCACCTGTGCTCCTTCTATAACAGATGCCCTGGAGCAGGCTTCCCTCTGCTCCCACCGGGCTCTCCCAGGGGTGATTAGTGAAACATCTCTTTCCATCTTCACTCACAGCCCCTTCACTCAGGAGTGAAGACAAGTCCATAGAGGCCAGATTCAAGAATAATAATATAAAATGTGATCGTTAGCATCTATTAAAGTCCTACAGTCTGCCAGAGGCAAGCTAAACTCTTTACAGGTATTTCACTTATTGTCACATTAACCCTATGAATTAGGTTCCATATTTAATCCCAATTTTGGACATGAGGTAAGAGAGGCACAGAGAGGTGAAGGAACTTGCCCAAGATTACACAGCTAAGAGGTGGAAGAGTTGGAGTTCAAATGCAGGAGCATGGCCCTCAGACGCAGACTCTTCACTGCTGTGCTTGGTCTCTGTCACCAAGGTATTGTCTCACTCAAGGCTGGGCACCTGGAGTCTTAGACACCGTGTGTGTGTTCTTTCTCTTCATGCAAAGAGTGGCATGGTGGGTCTATTCCATGGACCTTCCAGATGTGCTCGGCTCCATCTGAATCCTAGACCAGCACAGCTGTGGTCACAAATTGGAACCTCTTTTTGGCACATATGTTTCCTCATTTCATCCTCTCCACAATCACAGGGTATGGATATTATTGTCTTCAATTTTGCTGAGCATAAGATGTTATATAACTTGCCCAAGGCCGTGCAACTAGTCACTAGTTGAAATTCTGACCCATGTCTCTCAGATAGTAATGTTCAAGCTTTCTTTCTACACCAGATGAGAAAAGTGGCTATGGGTCAATAATCAGAGAAGGCTAGCAGAGAAAGTGAGAATTAAGCTGGGATGTAAAGATGAGGTAGCATTAAGATAGGTAGAGGGAAGAAGGAGGGCATTCCAAGCAGGAGGAACTGCGTGAGCAATGGCATGGAAGTGGGACTCAATGGAGCATTAAAGAAATGGTGAATAGAGAGCTTTGGCTAGAACAGGTAATTTATATAGTGCTGCAATGGCCATGAGATTGGAGGTGCATTAAGGTGTATTGGGAAGGTTATTGAAAGCCAAGCTAAGAAGCTTGGGCTTTATTATGTAGGCATGAGGGAGCCACTGAGCAGGCAAGCGTTGTGTACAAAGCAGTGTTAATAGAGTAGAAATCATCAGGATGAACTGGACAGGGGAGCAAAGACTGAGCCAGGAGGCAAATATGGAGGTGATTGCGATGGGCCACGTGAGAGGTCAGGAGACCCAGACTTGGGATGGAGGCTGGGAAAATGGAAAATAAGGAAGAGATGTGAGAAATCTAACAAAGAAAATTCTGCAGGGCTTGACTACTAATTAGCTGTGGAGATGAAAGGAATGAGATGCATCAAAGATGACTCATTAACTGTCAGGTGTCTGCTGCCAAGACGGACGCTGCAAAAGTGAGCATTCACAGCCCCTGCTCCTATAAAGGGCACTCTGCAGAAGGGGATACCCATGGGAAACAAGTCATTACAGCTCAGTTGATAGTTGCTATTGTGAAGGCATCTTCAGGCACCATTTCAGCATTGGGTGCCTTGGTTCCTGTGGCAAAGACCCTGCCAATGAGGACAATTTCAAGCTCATGGTGACCCAGCCATGTGACACCAAGGAGGAAGTGATGACCTTAGCAATAGGGTGATGTGGAGGGGTTGCACTGACCATACTGATGATTAGAAGGGCCTTCCAGATAGAGAGAACAACACACACAAATACATAGAGGTGTTCCATGGCGTGGTGTGTGTTAAACTCCAAGATTTTGATGTTTAATAAATTGGAGAAGGGCAGAACAGAAATTGTAAAGTCGAGGGGGAGCAATTTTAGGGAAATATTATGAATGTAGAGGTCAAAAGCACAGATTTTGGAGCCAAAAGTACGTGGATTCATTTCTAGTTATGGAATATCAGACAAGTCACTTTACCTCTCTGAGCCTAGTTTTCTCATCTATAAAATATGAATTGTATTACTTACAGTACAGTGTTCTTGAGAATATTAAATAAGAAATATAAATAAAGCACCTAGCATGGGAGCTGGTGCATATATGAACCCGCTAAATGATGGCTGGGGTTATTCTTGTTATCATAGTTGAGTTTAGATATCAATAACATGGCAATGAAAATGCCCATCAGGCAGTTAGATATGGAAGAATAGGTGTGCAACTCAAGGTCAAGGCCAGGGGAGGTGATCCTTGAAGACTAGAGACCAGATAAGTCCATCAAGGGACCTAGATGCCAGGAAAAGGGCAGAGGTTGAGGACTGAGTCTCTGGGATATTGTATATTTTTTTGTTTGGTACAGTGGGAAGACCAAGAGGTGGCCACTGAGAAAGAAGGTGAGACCAGGTCTGTGTGGTCTCATGGCAACAAAAGGAATGAGAACTCAAGAAGTAGGTCAGGATCAAATACTTGACCAAGAAGTTTCTAGGCAACCTTTGAGAGAATAATTTCTAAAGAATGACTAATACTGATAAAGTTGTAGGAGATTAGAAGGAGAGTAGATGGGAGCGAGTAGATGAAGGAAGCCAATTTGGGAAAATCAGGTGACCTGAGCTCTAGCCGCACTTTGTCAATAAGTCCACCATTTTGGGAAGGTCACAAAGCCCTTCTATGCCTTTTCCTCATCTATAAAATGAGGATATTAGACAAGATGACTTCTAAATTCCTTTCCAGCTCTCTGATTCTAAGTAGTGGACTAAGATGTGGGACATTGTGGGAAGAGGATCGGGGACAATGTGCTAGAGTTGCTGAAGAGACCATACACCATTTTCTCCCTCCTTCTCTATCTGGCCGCTGCTACTTCTTAGAGGAAGGAACATGTGGTAGGCTACCTCTAAGTTGGCCCCCAATGATCTCCACCTTCTGCATTTATGCCCTTGTGTAATCTTCTCCCTTCAACTGTGGTAGATTGGCCCCTATTGACTTCATTCTAATGAATAAAACATGGCAGAAGTGATGGATGTCACTTATGAGATTACAAAGAGACTCAAAGGGTTCTGTGAGTTACAAAGAGATTGTGGCTTTCATTGTGCGTGTTCTCTGGTGTTCTCTCACTCACTCTGAGGAAAGCCAGGCGTCATGTTGTGAGCTGCCCTATGAAGAGGTTCACATGGCAAAAAACTGAGGAAGACCCCAGCCAATAGTGAGTGAGGCGTCTAACAGTCCACGAGAAACTGAATTCTGCTAACAACCACAGGAGTCCCCCCAGTTGAGATTTCAGAGGAAACCCCAGCCCCTGGCAGACACTTTGTAGTTTTTTTGGAGATCTCGAGGCAGAGGGACCCTACTAAGCTGTTCTTGAATTCCTGGATTCCACAGAAACCATGAGATAATAAATGTTTGTTTTTTTAAGCCACTAAATTTTGGGGGTAATTTGTACACAACAATACATAATTACAAAGACCTTGACTACAAGCAGAACAACTGAATTATACATTAAAGAAAAGGAAGAGTTAACTAGAGGAAGAAAAGAGAAGAAGGGAAAGAGCATTTAAGGCAGAGGGAGCAGCACACTCCATGGCCTGGGTCTCAGTGTGCCATGATTCTTGAGCCTCCCTGTGGAGCCCAGCACAGAGCTGGTCCTCTGTCCTTGCTTAATGAAGTTTATTATGGTCAACTCATCATCATCACCTTCCCACAATCTTCTGGAAATGTTTATTGAGTTCAACTCTCATTTCCCCAAACTCATCATATTATTCCTCTTCATAAATAGTTTGCCAAGCCTCCCCCTTCCGAAGATATGTGAGACTGCATTTAGGGCCCACCTGGATAGTCCAGGATAATATCCCCCTCCCTAAATCTCTAAATTAATCACATCTGCAAATTCTCTGCCATATAAGTTAACTTTTACAGGTTCTGATATTTTGTGGCAGAGGGAGGGGCCTCGCTCAGCCTACTGCCCTGCGTAGGAGAGGGTCTGTCTGGCCAGAACAATGAGGAAGGGGTTGTACAATGAAAAAAGTGATAAAGGTCCGTAACCATTTCCTCCCCTGCGTCTGACCCTGGGGCCAGGCCCTAGATTGGCAGGAAGACTCTTCTGCTGGCTGGGGCTTAGGGTGAGAAAGGAGCCGAGATACTCTGCAGTTAGTGCTTGACTCTGTTCTAGAAGGACTCTGGAGTCAGAGCTGGGTCTGAATCCTTCAATGAATGCCTTAATCTTTCTGAGCCCCAGTTTCTTCATCTATAAAACAAGGATAGAATAGTGCCTGTTTCATAACTTTGCTGTGATATTTAAATAAAAGAGTGGGGGCCTGGCCAGTGGCACAGCAGTTACGTTCGCACGTTCCAATTCAGCATCCCGGGGTTCACCAGTTCGGATCCCAGGTGTGGACCTAGCACTGCTTGTCAAACCATGCTGTGGTAGGCGTCCCACATATAAAGTAGAGGAAGATGGGCACACTTGTTAACTCAGGGCCAGTCTTCCTCAGCAAGAGGAGGAGGATTGACAGCAGATGTGAGCTCAGGGCTAATCTTCCTCAAAAAAAATAAATTAAATAAATAAATAAATAAAGGAGTTACGTAAATGCTTAGCGCAGGGGCTACCACATACTAACCACTCAGAAGTCTTCGTGGAAATGCAAAGACGAAGGCCCTGATGGAAGTAGCCTGATGTGTTGGAGGAATTAAAATAAGGGGCATGATAGAAAATCTGAGAGCTACACAAAAAATGGTACTGAGACCAGCAAGATTGGAAGAGGCCTGCTCTTGCCAGGGACCCACGGGCCACATTAGGATGTTGATGGTACTACCCTTAGGATAAAGGGCACAGAGTGGGGGTGACATAATCAGAGACCACGTTTGCTCCTGGTTGGAGAATGGTGTGGTGATGGGTATAACTTAGAATTGGGTGAGGGGTGGCTGTAGCTCGGATGAGGCGGTGGCAGAGTGGATGGAGAGGAGTGGATGGACTCAAATTTTACTTATTAGGTAAAATCAACAAAACTTGGTGATTGATGACATCACAGCGGAAGGTAGAGAGACATCAAGATATAACTCCTGGGGGCTCAACTGAGTGTGCAGGGGGGGCCATTCACTGGAATAAGTAACACATGAGAAGCACTAGGTGTGGTAAGAGGGCCCGTCGTATAGGGGAAGGAGATAAACCCAGCTTTACACATGCTAAGTAGAAGGTGAAGACAAAGCAGCCACATGGAGGAGACACAGATGGCTCTCTAGAGGTCAGGGGGAGAGAGAGAAGTTTTCGTCGTTAGCTTGGAGATGGCTGTCGAAGATGTGTGCATAGGAGAGAGAACACCTGGGGGAAACGCAGCGGGAAACAATTCATTTCAGTTTAGCAAACAGCCCCCTTGTGCCAGATCTGGCTAGATACTGAAAATATGAAAATGAATGACACAGCACCTTGAGTCTGTTGATACTAAGTATAGAGTGATATATATAGTAACAGACACTGCTGAGGTGGAGAGGAGGGTGTGGTCATCTCTGTGAGTGGGTAGAGGCAGGAGGGGTCCATAAACCTTGGCCCATCACCATCATAGGAGCCCCTCACTCACTGTGCAATATCTCGTCTTCTTTAAGACTGGCATTCCTCCTTGCAGTCATCAATCAGCCACAAGATGGGGATTCTTCCGCCCTTTCCACCCAGTCTTTGCAGACACAAACTCCCGTCTTTTGCATCCTGTGGATCTGTCCCCTGCTTCTTGCTTCCGCGGGCAATGCTCCTCACCAAAACTTTGCAGAGTTGCAAAACTTTAGACTCGAGCAGGCCTCGTCAGAAAAGTGAAACTAATGAACTCACTGTATTACACAGCTGTCTCCATTGGTAATGAAATCCTTTTATTACAAGGGATTAGCTTAAAACATGTTGTTAAACAGATCAAAATGAGCAACAGCAATGAAAGTCGTTAAAAGGCAAGGCAGATGAGAGAACAGCTTTGCCCCTGAAATAAGAGAGATCTGAAAGTTACAATTGGAACGATTTTGTGTGGGAGGAAAATGAGAGTGACATGCCACGAGGAGTGACGAGATGCAAGGACAATGGCTACAGCTTAAAATGGTGGGGTTCATCCAGGAGGAAGCAAGAGGTGCTAAAAAGAACAGCCCCTGGGGTACCCAGAGGGAAAAGCAAGGGGATGGGGAGGGATGAACGCAGAGGCCGGGAAAAACCCAGCAGAGACAGGCTATCCCGTCTCGTAGTCACAGTAGAGCAACAGTAGCTAATGGACATTGAGTGCTTACCATGTGGTATCATTGTGCTAAGTTCTGCACTTGCACATCCTATTTAATCCTTACAACAGCCTATGAAGTAGGTAATGTTACCACTCCCATCTTACAGACAAGGAAGCTGAGCCTCAGAGAGTTCACACCTTGCCCAACTCACAGAACTAGTACAGGCTGGAAGTGGGATTTGGAATTTGGACCCATGTCCATCTGACTTCAGAGAGTGCTCTCCTAACCATCACACTATGAGGGATGAGTTTGATGTAATCACAGCCATGGCCCTGCCCTCCAGGGATTTACCATGGCATTGGGAGTATGCGAGAGATTCATGCGCTTGAAATGCAAACAACCCAGTTATAAAGGAGTGTGGCTCCCAGCTAGGGGCCTCAGTTCAATTCTCTAGGGATTCTGACATGGTTGGGCAGTCCTCAGGACCGAGTCTATGTGTATGAAAGAATGGGGAGCCTTACAGAAAGGAACTTACCCTAAGCACAGAGAGAATGGAAGGACACGTCCTTCTTTCAAGGTCAGTGATCTGCCCTTGGCAGGACAGATACAGCATGGTGTGCATCTCTAATAATGCCCACTTGTCTATTGTCCTCCCCTCCCCCTGAGCTGGGATAGCCTGGGGAAACTCAGGCTTTTAAAGTAACAGGAAAACAGGGTCAATTTGGAGTTTTAGCCTTTGAAATGTGGATGGTACCTGGAGGTGTAATACCTCCCATAACACTCCTGACAAATAGTTCAAGGAGAGCTCCCAGCATCCCAGGGCAGCTCGTTCCCCTGGTGAGTAGCGCTGACTTACTAGAATATTCCTTCTTATGTAGAGCAGAAATGTCTGCCTGTCACTTTTACCAATTAACAGTGATTCTGTCCATTAGCCTCACAAAATCACTCTTTGATGTGACAAATTGGATAGTTGCAAAGGGTGGTCATGTTCCTTTTTCAGTCCCTATTCTACAAGGTATGCTCCCCAGTTTATGGGATTTCAGTGCCCTCAGTATCAGGTCACTTTTCTTGGGACGTGGATCACTTTGTCAATGCCTCATTTAAAGAGTGGGGACCAGAAGTGAGCATCACATTCCAGGTGCTGTCAGACCAGAGTCAGGTCCACGGGGATCATCACCTCTTTCCTGGTAGACCTCTACTTTAAATAATACACCCTCGCCTTCCATTCCTACCAGCTACACCACTCTCTGGCTCATGTCTAGCTCACTCCTGAATAAACAAGCTTTTGTCCCCATACGCTTCTGCCAAGTCATGCCACGCCCTCCAATCTCTGTGCAGCTCGTTTCTGGATCCAATATTAATCTCTGCTAAAAGAGTTGACCCTTTGTTCCAGTTTATTGCGATCATTTTGGATCCTGATTCTGTCATCTGACATAATCTCCATCCCTGCCACTGTCTTGTGATCTGCAAATTGGATGAGCAAAAGCTCATTGAATTTTTCTGAGTCATTGACAGAAACATGGAATTTGTTAGGCCAAGAACAGAGGTCTAGGGTGGGGCCCAGATGCTGGCTACAGTGACTCTGTTTCTAGATGTCTAGACCCTGAGACATAGAAGAATTGATCCATTGGGTCAAACTCTCAAAAGGGCAAAGTGATGGTCAAAAGGTCAATTTACTATTGATATTGGCCACACATTTCTGCCAAGAAGCCTGAAATTTCCAGTCACTTTGTGACAATTTCCTGTGCACCCTTTTCTGGGCATCAGCCACCTGGGAAGAGGTCCCTCCCCTCTCAGGAGGTAGGGGCTGAGCATGATGCTTTCAAATGAAAAAGTAGTGAATACGCTTAAGGAACGTTTCCATGAAGACAAGTCAGCATGCACGGTTCTCCCTTTCTGATATGGACATGTTGGGCACAAAGGCAATGCTAACCTGGCCTGGCCCTCAAGCTGTCTAATGAAAGAAAAAGATAACGTAATCAAGAAATTGTACTCTATGTGATAAGTGCTCTAATGGAGGGATGTACAAATTGCCATGGGAGATACTAACTCTACAGAATGGATGAAAACTTCATGAAAAAGGTGGCATTTGAGCCAGGTTTTGGAGGAGGAATGGCAGTTTGCTTGGTAGAGAAAGCGGAAAGATATTCTAGGCAGAGGGAACTACAGGCACAAAATCGTGGGCCAGAGAGACACATGGCAAGTGCAGGAAACAGCAAGAAATCTGGGAGTATGGGGCAAGTAGAAAACAAGGCTAAAAAATAATTTGTCCTCATCTGCTTCAACATCATTGAGCTCCTAATGTGTACTGAGTATTGTGTTCGTCTCTGGGGATGGAAATAGCGCAGTCCTTGCCTCAGAGAGCTTACTAGTTGAGTAGATCTGCATGAGTTATTTATCCCCTCTGAGCCTCAATGTCCTCCTTGCTAAGACAGATAATCAAACTCATGTTATGCGGGATTGAATAAGATCATGTTTGTAGAGTATCCGGCACAGTGTCTGACACATGGTAGGTCTGCAGGCAAACACAGTGGGAGCCCTCTTGTTTTCCTTATGGGAGCTCATGTGGTGCTTTTCCATGGCTCCATCACTTGAGTTGTAGTCCCTGAGACCCTGCATTGGATGCAGACCCTTGCTGTGCAGAAGGCCATCTTGAGGTCTGCAGGCACAACTGATAGAGAGGCTTCCAACCCAAGCCACACTCCAGCGGCTCTGGGAAAGATTACACTCGGTGTAAAATTTCAGCATCGTTGACTCTCCATTCACCTGGAAAGAAGCTTCCAGTTTTCAATTTGTGTTTCTTTGCATCCTGTTTTGGGTTGGAGATGGGCCTTGCTCAGATACCTGCCCCAGCTTGAGATGGACTCTGAAGGTGCTGGGACACAAATTAGACTCACCCACTGAGGACATTTATCCCACTCGAGTGCTGGGAGCAAGTCTAATGCAGAGACGGAGCCCAGAGTCCCACAGAGCAGGCGACCCCCACCAAAGGGAGAACTGCACAAGCATTCAACACCAGGGGTTCCAACTAAGGGTTAACGCAGGGCCCCACAGCAGGGAACTACAGGGCACTGAGCACCTACCATGTGGCAAGTAAAATACACATTGGAAAACATTTCTTGAATTCTTATGTGTCAGACTCAGTACCAAATAGTTAATATACCTCATCTCAGCCCACCCTTACACTAACTCTAGAACTGGGTACAGTTCCTGTTTGCACAAAGGAATCCAAGATTCAGAGAATTTACAGAACGTGCTAAAGGCATTCAACTCATGTATGGAGAAGTCAGAACCGGGCCAGGGCCTGCTGTTGCCATGACCTGCGCTTTAATATCTTCTGTGATCATGGAAATAGCCACCACATTTTGAACACCCATTATGTGCCAGACACCGTGCTCAGCTCTTTCCGTACTTTATCTCGTTTTCCCCAGAATGAACTTCCCAGCTGGTGTTATGGTCACTAGTGTGACCTTACCACTGAGGAAGCAGGAGCAGAGGGGCTGAGAGCTTCAGTGCCTGACCCTGGGCACATGCTAGAAGCAGCAGAGTGGAGCTGGAACTGTCCGACTCCAAGGCCAGAGCTGTCCCCATCCTCCTGGCTGAGAGGACACAAGGGCTGGGAGTCTGGTAAAGGAGGCCTGGGGCTGGGACGGACGTGCAGGGAGCGAAAGCAGCTAAGTGTGTCCTCCTGCAGCCTCGGACAGCATAGTCACAGACCATGAGGCTGTCTCCTTGATCCCTCATCAAGGGCACAGATATCCCCCAAAGAGCCCTTGCACTGCAAAAGGCCTGGATATGGGTCCGCATGGAAGAAGGGTGAAGGGGTCCAGCTGTGGGATTCAGAGGTTGCAGCATCTGGGCCAAGCGGGGCCCACCCATCATGCCCAGGGAAGGTGGGACCCAGCCTGCCCCAAGCAAGTCAGAATTCCTTGGTTTTATAAAAAGGAGAGTTCCTGCCAGGGCATGTCCTGTAAATAACACAGCAAGCTTTGGTTTCAGAGCTAATAAATCCTCTCTGAACAGCACTCATGCCTGCTAGAGATGGAATAACGATTTTTCACTTTCTTCTTTATGGACAAAGAAAGCACAACCACCCACTAAGTGTTATAAGGCTCCTGCTGGGAAAAGCCACACGTCTCCCTCTTCCAGGCCCCAAAACTGCCATTGTCTTGAACTGTGAGCAGGGACTCCAGCTCTTCTTTAACATACGAACCTGCCTCTGCGGGCCTGTCTTTGCTCTGTTTTTCCTCACTGGAGCAGGCTGGGCAAGTATGCAGTGTGGATGCTCAGCAGCAAGAGTAGGCCACAAATGGCATGGTTTGCAGGGTATTAACCAATAGAGAGGCGGCACTCTGTCTATTTGCATGGGGGGGCTGGACCTTTCAGAGGCCAGAGAGACACCCGGGGCTGGCAATCTTCAGAAGGGCAGCAATTACAAGGCACTCAGAAAGGACCTCTTCACCCTTCCCCCACGCAGCCCTGTAGCCAGGCCTCCTGCAGTGCAAGGGCTCTTTGGGGGATGTTTTCCCCCTTGATGAGGGCTCAAGGGGCCAGCCCCACTGCCTGTGACTGTGCTGTCCACAGTGGCAGAAGGACCGACATTTAAAAAGCTGATGATTCTTTCCCAGTGTAGGATGCCTGCCACTCTAGGAATTTAAAACTGACAGCTTGGCCCAGACCCTGAGGAAAGAATATGGGTTCGGGATGTAGAAGCATCTAGACACAAATGAGTCTCTGTCATGGCCAGAAGTGTGATGGCGGGTGTGTCACTTAGCTTCCTCGAGGCTATTCTTTTCTCTCTTGTGTATGATGAAGATACCACTTTCTACCTCAGAGATGGAATTTAAATAGCATGTACATAGAATACCTCACATAGAGTAGGCACTTAATCAATGTTTATGACATCATCATCATCATCACCATCATCATCATCATCATGTGTATGATGAGAATCAATGTAACTGATTCTTATCAAAGTCTTACTATGGACCTATTCTGTGCAAGACAGTCAATTCCTACTATGTGCTGGACACCAAAGCCAAGTTCTGCTGACAGTGAGAGATGTACGTGGAGTCTGTTGAACTTGGTTTGCTCTCTTTAAGCCCTTTCTTCAGCTTATGGCCACGTGGTCCCTCTCCCTAGTCACTTCCTCACTGCCAACGCCCTCTATTAGCCACAGCAAAATTCCTAACAGCCGTAGCTGATATGTTTGCCACAGCTGATCATCCAAAAGCTGTTTGATGGTCCTCGTATTATTTCTGGGAAGAAAATAGAACAGGTGTGATTGCCTGCATTTTATAGGATGCCCTCAGGGAGAAGCACAAGGTGCAAGAGGGAGCCAAAGCTGCACGGGTGTGAGGTTTGAAGTAGGCAACAGGACCCCCCAGATGGCATCTGAGCATCTCTGGAATACTCACCCCTGAACAGGTCTCAGGTGCCAGGAGTCCTGTAGAATCTGGGTATTGGAGACTGGTTGGACAAAGTGCTAGAACCAAATGGCTTTCTGATTGCTGACAACAGAAGGAAAACATGGGTTGAGTGTGCCCCAGGCACTGTGTTCTGTCCTTTGCTTGTTGAACTTATCAGACCCTCATAACCACCGGTTGTTATGTGTTATCATCAGTTCCACTTTACAGATGAGAAAACTGAGATGTAGGAAGGGTAAGAAACGGATCCGTCTCTGACACAGCGAGTGAGAGACAGAGCCAGGATTTGGAGGCAGGTCTGCTAACTCCAAAGTGTCGCTCATCAGAGGCCCCACCACCACTACTGAAGACAACCTGGTTATGTGCCCTTTACTCTGGGGCCGGTCACTGGCTGAGCACTTTGCACACAGCATCTCATCTACTACTCCCAATAAACCTTAAATGCTAATATCTGCAGAGATTTTTTATGGTTCCAAAGCACCCTTTCCCAGTCATTAGACCCCAGTTCATCATCATCCCAACCCTGGAAATAGCAGGAAATTGAGGCCAGGGAGTTTGGGTAACTTTCCCAAAGTCATACTCAAGGATTTCTGCCCTCCGACTCCCGCGTCCATTCTGCTATGTCAGATGGCCCCTCCAACTTCCCTCTGCCCCTTCTCTTCCCTCCCAGATCCAATGAAGAAGGCCAGCATCATATCTCAGTTGGGCAAAATTAAGGCCCAAGAAATGAAGTGGCTGCACCGACTCAGAGAAGTAGAAACACCTACTGATAGGAAGAATTCCCAGGACCTAGCATTTTTCTGACGCTCGTTGCCTTCCTGCCAGTTCATTTCCAATCACTGGTAATTTAAAAATCATCCCCGACCAAAGGTCTGCTCCATAACCCAATTTGCTGCTCATTTTCTCAGTGCAGCCGCCCCGTCTCTTGAGGAGGCTCTATCCACATGTTTGGGGAACCAAGGAGGGATGAGGAGCAGGGCATGAACCACCTTGAATGGAGCCAAGAGGGAGGAGGGCGAGGTGGAGGCGAGTCCCAGTCACTTCCCTCGGCCAGCAGATAAACCCATCATTCTTGGCAGGGCCGTGCAGCTGCCAGCCCTCAGAGCCAGCTGAGACAGCCTCTGGGGTTCAGAGTCCAGATGCTCTCTGTCTAGGAATTCACTAAGTAGCTGAGGGAAAGGGGCTTCCCTTGTCGTCACTACCAAAGCTGGTGGCCACAACGCTTAGCCAGCAGGGAGGGGAAAGGGAAGAAACATGTGCAGCCCATCTATGGGTGCCATGCTTGTGATATGGCGGCAGCAATCTCTGATGAAGCTATTATCATTGAAAATTTAGAAAGGGAGGAGGAAACTGCGGCCCTGGGATAACTGACTTCCCCAAAGATCACACGGCTATCAGTGGGCTCCAAAGCCTCTGTGTTATGCTCGGAAGGCCAGAGCGCCATCCAGTCCTATCTTGTGCCCATTGAGGGGCATCAGCATCCCCTGAGGAGTAGGAGTGAGAGGAGACCTGCTATTCAGGCCTCTACCCATTTGGCTACTGAACTGATATTTCTCAAGGACCCTAGAGAGAGCCCATCTTGTCCTAATTTTATATTTTGAGAAAATAACATGGAGTGACCCCTGGGTTCTTTCCTACTCTTGCAATGAGGCCCAGAGAGGGTCAATGACTTGCCTAGAGCGACAGCATCTGGATTGACTGAGTCATACACGTGCTCCAAGATTGGAAACAGGTCCCAGGAGGTGAGGGTCAGAGGAGTCAGAGGTTGAAAAGACATACAAGTCTTCACAGAGAAAGAATTTTTTGAAGTGAACCTGGAAGAATGGTGTGATGCCATCACATTGCAGACTGCATAAAGAAGGACTAGGGACCAGGAAGAGAAAAGACAATGGACAAATTGCAGAAGACGAGAATTAGATTGGGGGAATCCCAAGTATTCCTGTTTGCCTGGAGGGGTAAGGTAGAGAGAAGGGACAGTGCAGGGTGAATGTGGTTGGATCAAAGCCACTGTACAATGGGACATGAGTAGTTGGCAATGAGAAGTTAGTAAAAGTCAGTGTATGAGAGAAATTCACAAGGGGTCATTATAGCCATTTTTAAAAGCCTTTAGTTTGTAAAAGAAATCCAGCTTGATTTATCAAATAAGGAAGAAGAACTTTCCACCCTTTGGAACACAGCAGATACAGATTTGAATGCCAGCATCTCTCCTTAAAGGTTGTAGGACCCTAGACAAATTACTTGGCCTAGCTAATCCTTAATTTCTTGATCAATAAAATGGAGATCCTTGAATTTCTTCTCCAAGGTGATCATGAGGATTGAAAATAATTTAGGTAAAATGTGTGAGAGCGTGCCCGGGGCCATGATCATTGCCCAATAATTGCTGCCTAAGATGATGATGATGATGGAGATGACAAATTGGTCAGATAAGTCAGCTAAAGACTTCTGTTTGTACAGGCAGTGTACTGTCATGGTCAAGATCATGGACTCTGCAGTTGTGTAAACTTTAGCAATAACTTAACTTCTCTTTTTTCAATTTCCTTGCTTTTAATATGGGGCTAGTAATAGCAGCTGCTTCCAAGAGTTATTGTGAGGATTAAATGACCTAACATGTGTAGAAGATGGACAATAGTGCTCAGCATAGAATAAATTCTCAAGAAATGTAAGCTGCTATCAATGCTCCATGAAGAGCAGCTTGAAATGGACAGTTTTCAAATGACTTATACAATTTGATGAAAAAAATGAGGCTCAAAGGAGCGCTCTCTCATTAGCTGGTCCCTCACTTAGCTGCATTTTTCTTTCTTTTCTTTTCTTTTCTTTATACTGCTTGTATTATACTGAGATTACATTTTATATTCATTTGTTAATTTATTTTCTTAATCCCCTACTAAATGTAGTTCTGCAAGAGCAAAGACTTTATCAGTTTTCCTTATTACTATATTCATAGTGCTTACACGTGACTGGTGCACACTAGGCGTTCAGAAAATATTTTGTTTAGAATTTGATGTGATGTATTTAGGTACAGTTTCCATTATGTTTATTTTGCATGGAATTTACTGATCTTATTGACTCTGTAAATGTGTATCTTTACCAAATTTAAGAAAATTTTTATCATTATTTTATCAGTACTTTTGTTCTTTTCCATTTTCTATTATCACTTTCTGGGGCTCCAATTACACCTATGTTAGACCTTTCGACATTGTCCCACAGGTCACAAAGCTCAGTTTATTTTTTCTTTCTAATTTTTTTCTCTCTGTTCTTTAGGATGGATAAATCCTATTAATCTATTTCAATTTTACTGATTCTTTCTTCGATAATTTCTAACCTGTTATTAAGATCATCCAGTGAAAGACTTTTTATATTTTTTCAGTTCTAGAATTTCTATTTGGTCTTCCTTTGTGTCTCTACTGAGATGTCCCTCTTACCTTTTTTATTCATTACAAGCATATTTTCCTTTATGTCCTTGAGCATAGTTATAATAACTGTTTTAAAATCCATGTCTGCTAATTTCAAATTCTGGGTCCTCCCAAGCTCAGTTTCCATTTATTGCCTTTTCTCTAGGTTCACATTTTCCTGTTTCTTCAAATATGTAGTAATTTTGAAGTATATTCTGTACATCGTGATTGACATAGTATAGAGATTCTGTATTTTGTTATGATCCTTTAAATAGTATTGATTTTTTTCTTTTAGAAAGCAGTTAACTTGGATAAACTCAAATTTCAAACTTTGTCTCCCCTTTGGTGGGTAGAAACTGAAATCTCATTTTGTTGTTTTTTTTTTTTCCTTAGCTGAGTTGCTTGGAGTCTGCTCTGCATATGTGTAGTTCAGGAGTTGGTCAGCCAAAGAATTGGGGAAAATACACCAAATTTAGGGCTCCCCATCTATGGCTCTCTTCTTCCTGATAGCTCTCTCTTTCTGTTTTCTAGCTGCTGTGTTCACCCTGAATCCTGTCTTCTGACTTTTCAAGCCAGTAAGACTAAGGATTTTCTATTTGAGTTTTAGCCACCTTACACAGCACTACTAAGTGGGTCCTGCCATTAAGCAAAAAATCATAAAAATGTGAAATTCACCTAGTTCCATTCCTTTCTTCCAAATGCAGACTCCTTTCCAATTTCTCCCTGCTTTTGGTTCCTGTCCAGTGCCTTCAAGTTTGGGGTTTTTAAAAAATATTTCGTCTAGAGTCAACAGATGTAATCTGGAAAAGTTGGTCCAATAAGAGCTACTCCTCTATTATCAGAGGCAGAACTTCAGCAAAAGGTTTTTGGTTAAAAAAAATAAATACATGCAGTGAAAGTGCATAGAACCAGGCTTTGAGAACTCAACCCTTAGTCCCCAAGCCCCACATTCTCTGTTTTTGACTCAGTCTCCTACCTGTCCAGATTAGGAAAGTCTTGTCCCTGCCTGTTTGTTACCACCACCACCACTGTTTACAAAGGGCTTTCCATTGTTCCTGTGAGTTTGTTTCCAGCCATTTTATAAATCAGTGCATGTGCTTCACTTCTACTCTCTCACTTGAGTCCCACAAATCTCTAGAAGGTGAAGAGAACTTGGAGAGGTCCAGAGTTAATAGCAAGACCCGTAGCCGTGATCCTCAATCCTGAACGTTGCTCCAGGAATTGTACCCTCTCGCTCCTGTGCCGTGAATTTTCTTCTGGCTACTGGATCATACCCTACAGCAAACAATCTATAATTTCTCCCCTTAAAAAAATAATGAAAGTTTTAAAAAAAATCTCTCTTGATTTTACCTCTTTTTCCAGTCATTGTCCCATTTATCTGTGCACCTTTATGGCAGAGCTCCTCATACTTCACTCTGTGTCTTTTTCCGCTTCCCCCATTTTCTCTTAAACCCCTTCCCTACCCCACTACCACTTTATGAAAACAGCTCTTTGGCCTCTATATTTTTAAATACTATAGCTAATATTCAGGTCTCAACATTGACTATCAAAAGCACTTGACATAGTTGATTGCTTAAGTCAAATGCTTTTGAAACAACTTCTCTGCTTGTCTTTTAAAATGTTATTCTCTCTTGACTCTCCCTTTACTCCATGGCCACTCCTTAGTCTCCTCATCTGTTGATTCTCTTCGTTCTCCTCATCTCTCCAACCTCTAAGCTCTGGAGTGTCATAAGGCACAGACATCTTTTCTTAATCCCGAGAGTATCTCATCCAGCTTCATGGCTTTAAATATCACCAGCACACTAACAAGTCCCAAATTTATATCTTCAGCCCAGGCATCTCCAGAATCATAAATCCACTTGCCTATTCAATATGTCCATTTGGATGCATAATAGACATATTAAACTCAATACGTCCATAGCAAATTCTTATCCTCAGCCCCAAAACTACTTATCCATCTCAGAAAATTGCTACCTAACACTTTTAGTTACTCAGATCAAAACTTTGGTTTCCTCTTTCACTCCTCCCCTTCTTCATACTTCACAGTCACTCCATGAGCAATTAGCTCTACCCACAATACTATTTCTGGAATTTGATTGCTCCTCACCTCCTCCACTGCTTCCACCTGGTTTCGAGCCACCATTATCTCCAATTAGATTATTTCATTGCCTCCTAACCGGTCTCCCTGCTTCCTTCCTTGCACCCCCCCATAGTCTGCTCTTAATACAGCAGCCGGATGATCCTTTTAAGACACATGCCATGTTGTGGCACTTAGCTGCTACAACCTTTTAATTGTTCTTCATCTCATTCATGGAGAAAGATAGTCTTTACAAAGGCCTACAAGGCCCTACATGGTCTGCCCTTGTTACCTCCTTGACCCCATCTCCCCGCTCTCTCCCTCTCATTCTCTCTGCTCCAGCCTCACAGGCCGACTTGCTCATCTTTGAATACAGTCCTGCTTCAGGGCCTTTTCAGATGCTGTTTCCTCTGCTGGAAGATTCTCCCTTCAGAGAGTCGCATGGCTCTCTTCTTTGTTTCCTTCAGATCTCTGCTCAGATGTCACCTTATCAGAGGGCTTTACCTGATCAACCTTGATAAAAGAACAGACATCCCCCACACAGCACTCTGCCCCCTTAACCTGCCTTACTTTTCAAAATAGAACTTATCATCATCTGACTTACTTTACATTTACTTATTTATTTCTCCATTACGTGTCTTCCCTCAGTAGAACATAAACCCCACAAGGGCTATTTAGTCCACTGTTTTGTATCTGCAGTCTCAGTAGTGCCTAGAAGATGATAGCACTCAATAATATCTGTTGAGTAAGTGAGTGAATGAATAAATAATTAATGAATGGCTTAGGCATGGGATTGTTCTAAGGAGCATTTTAAAAATACAGATTTCTTAGAATATAGAGTCTTGGACGCAGTAGAAACCTAGTTGAGGCAGAATTTCCAAGGGTCCCAACCTCTCTGGGCTTCAGTTTCCCCATCTGTAATGCAGAGATAATTTCTCAGACCTCTCGGGGCTGTAGTTCAACATAATGAAGATGATCCCTATACAAGTGCTCAGTGCCCTGTCAAGCATATAGAAGGTGCTTAACCATTGGGGGACTGACTCAGGGTCCCGTGGGGCTGGATGGGAATGTTGGGATGAGGACCCTGTTCCCCGGACTCCTGGTCTGTGGTTCTGCTCACAGGCCTACATAATTGTATACATACACCTTCTGTGTCAACTGCTATGCTGAGGGAGCACCCTGTCACCACCCACCCTCCTTTTTCCCCAACATCGAAAATTATTCCTCTGAATTTCTGGTCGACTCTACCACATGCCCTATGGACCCCATTTCAAATCAGTGCCCCAGGATCTAGGGACATATTGTCCCTTTTCCTGGGTTCCTTCCTTGCCATGGACTACATTTGTTCACCTTAGCTCTGCCTTTGAAGCTTCAAAGCCACTCCCTCCCTGCTGATTCTGAGCCTCACTCCCACCCTACCCCTGCCCAAGGCCACCAGAGCTCCAGGAGCACCATTGATGGAGACGGCTCCCAGACCTTAACCTAAGTAAGATGTGAGGTTCAGAGAAAAAAGCAGAGAGAGTAGAGGGGGAACTCTTCTGCAATGGGAAGCAGAGCCGGAAGCCCCACTGTGCTTCTACCACGACGCCAGCTACCTACCACTCTTCCTCAACACCCATATGACTTGTTATTGCATCCTGATGCCATGCACACTCAGCCCTGCTGCAGTTCTCCAAAAAATGGATACTCTAGGCAGGAAGTGTTTGAGCTGGCTCAGCCCCTGCACCGTCCCATCTGGTTTGGCTCCACCTTTAAGAGAGGTAGAGCTTGGGGCAATGGGGGAACTCTTCCCATGAGTGTTTTTCTTGGTTCCATTTCTCCTGGGGCTCAGGATATATCGTCTGGGTCTTCCATGCTCCCAGTAGTATGACCCCCTTCAGCCCCTCCCCCAACCCCACTCACCTCCACCTGGGAGAACACAGAGATCTCCTCCTGGGTTCCCCTCTTCTTCAATGTCTGGTCCCCCACCCCACTCCAATAAACATACACAATCGCTTCAGCTTTCTCTTCTCAGTCTCCGACTCACTTCAGAGGCTCTGGAGCCAGTCTTTCCAGAATCCTACGGCACAATCTCTGAGGATTAAAGCTTCACTCCACCTCATTCCCACAAAGAGGAAACACATGCTGCTGAGAAATGGGCTTTTCCCCACCATTTATCTTCACCCTCTCCTGACAGAAACAAATCCTAAAGTGTATTTATAGCTTGTAAGTGCTTTTCACACGTGTCACATCATCTGAGTCTCTCCGCCAGCCCTGAGGTACGTGTGAGGACGCCCATTTTACAGGCGAAGAAACCGAAGTGCAGGCAAAGTAAATAGCACAACTAGGTCACAGGGGGAGAGTGGGGTCACAGTGGGGGAGTCAAGAGGTGGAAACCAAGTGTTGGGGAGGAAGGAAGGTTTTAACAAGATCCCCATCAGGCCTCAAGAAGGCCATCTAGTTTTTTGTTGTGCTTTTTTAGTTGTTTGTTGTGAAACCTATGGTGGGGCCTCTCCCTGGGAGCCTCTTGCATTTAGCAATGCTTGCTTCCTGCTCCCATGCTCAGACACACACACACACACACACACACACATACAGAGTGCCAGGAACTTGCCCAAGTGGCAGGCTCCTAAATAGCAGAGCTGGGAGTCCTGCTTTTCTACTTTACCACGATGAGCTCAAGAGAGGACCCCAGTGGGGACTCGGAATCAACTAGTTCCTGGAGATGGATTTCCGAGCACTAATCAAGGGATCTGCTGTGTACATTCTGAGCTTTGCTCCAGCTGGGAGGCATGGAATCCCTCACACCCATCCCTCCAACCAGCTTCCAGAAATGGGCCAGGGTCTCTGAGGGGCATTGCCCTGCTTGCTTTTGGTTGCTAAGGACCCAGAGGTCCCCTCCCCTCCAGCCTCCACCCAGCAGGGGAGCTGTCCCTAATGAAGGCCCTGCACTTGCCTTTCCATTTTCTCTTATGTTGATTCTCTGTAGTCAGCCCACACGTTCTAGACTAATTTGCCTGAAAGCCAGGCGTGGCATGCAGGCCTAGCTGCTCATTTTGCTGCTAGGCTGCCCATCTGGGGGTTTGTTCTTTGGGCAGAAAAGGCCATTATGGAGCATTGTGGTTGGAAAACATGCTGAATTCCACTCCCTCCAGTCCAGGAAGGTTGTCCGGGCTGGAGTTACCTGCGTGGTGGGCTCCCTTTTACACCCTCTGTGAGTTGCAGGGATCTAGCCTCCCATCAGCTGTCCCCTGGGTGGATGCCCTAGGGGATGCTGTCTCGCCTCACTTATGCAATCTGCGGGGGCTGGAAATAGTCCTCTTCTCATTAACATCACTGGGGCATCATTCCCCTAGGAACTTGGTACTAGGAATCGAGACCTCCTTAGGAGACAACGCTGCAGAAGTCTGAGTAATTCAATTGGAATGCAGTCCATGAAGCTGAAAGTGAGAGAATTTGGGGACAACCAGATATCCTTTCATGATGCCCAGGTACTCCCCATGGGCCTTACACTAAGAATATACTTCCAAGATGGATCATAGGAGAGGCATAAAATCAGTAACAACAACAACAGTAATGGTAGTCATGCTTGAATGGAAAGAACATTGGCTTAAGCACCTGGCAAACCTGAGCTGGAATGTCAGCTCTGCCTCTTACTAGCTGTGTGAGCTTGGGCAGGTTGTGTGGCCCCTCTGGCCTGTTTCCTCAGCCATAACATGGGGTGATGATTCCTATGTTGGAGGATTGATGTGAGGATCAAGTGACACAACACAGGTGGAGTGTCCAGCGTGCAGCATGGCATGTGCTAAGCGTTCAGTTAAAGCACCATCCTGTGCATTGTCATTTGACCCTGATGAGAGCCCTGGGAAGAGACAAGGCAAGCTGGAGTTACTCCCATTTACAAAAAAGAAAAGGAGGTCTCAGGGAGGTAAAGTGACTGGTCTGTGGTCACACGGAGCAAGTAGGGGGAGAGCAAGGGCTTGACATTGTCTAATTCCTACCTCTGGATTCTTTCCGGTTAGGTGACTCAGGCTCATCCATCATCTTCCCAAAGCATCCAGCTCATTCTCTAAGTGGCATCAGGTACCAGAAACATCTTCAGCTTTGAACTCTTCCTGGCCCTCTGGGCGTCAGGTCCACCCCTCCTGGGCGTGGGGTGGTCTGTGACAGGCTCTTGATGACCCTCCTGGAGACCTTCCCAGAGATTTGAGACTTTGGCTGGGACACCTACCACCCTTTGATATTTTGATTCCCTGGGGTCTTTTTGTATCTGTTCCCCCTGTTTAACTCAACACCAGGGAAGGTGGTCTTCATTGGGAAGCAGAGGGCCTTTATCATCTGCACCTCCAGTTTCCTTTTCTCCATCCTGAAGAACAGGAAGGTTATGCGGTTGTGTCTGGACAGTTTAAGTCTGGGTGAATGTTACCTGAGAAGGCGAGGTTCACCAGTGTTATAGACTGGATGTTTGAGTCCCCCCAAAATTCATATGTTGAAGCCCTAACATAATGGTATTTGGAGGTGGGTCTTTAGGACATATCAGGTTTAGATGAGGTCATGAGGTTGGGGGCCTCATGATGGGATTTGTGTCCTTATAAGAAGAGGTCCTTATGATCCAGCTATTCCACTGCTGGGTATTTATCCAAGGAACTTGAAAACACAAAGGCGTAAAGATACACGCACCCCTCCATTCATTGCAGCAGTATTCACAATAGCCAAGACTTGGAAGCAACCTAGGTACCCATCAGGGGACGAATGGATAAAGAAGATGTGGTATTTATACACAATGGAATACTACTCAGCCATAAGAAATGATGAAATCTGGCCATTTGTGGCAACATGGATGGACCCTGAGGGCATTACGCTAAATGAAATAAGTCAGAGAGAGAAGGTTAAAAACCACGTGATCTCACTCATAAGCAGAAGATAAAAACAAGGACAAACAAACACATAGCAACAGCGACTGGATTGGTGGTTACCATAGGGGAAGTGGGGAGGGAGGGCAAAAGGGGTGATTAGGCTTGCATGTGTGGTGATGGACTGTAATTCGTTTTCGGGTGGTGAATATGATGTAATCCACACAAAATTAGAAATATATTACCATGTACATATATAATATATAATGTTATAATCCAATGTTACTGCAATAAAAAAATAATTCATTCATTGATTAATTAATTTTAAAAAGGAATGAAGTAAGAATGAAAAAGAAAGAGGTCCTTATATGAGAGCTCCCTGTCTCTTCTATGTAAGGACATGGTGAGAAGGTGGCAGTCTGCAAGTCAGGAAGAGGGCCCTCACCAGACCTGACCATGCTGGCATCCTGATTTGGGCTTCTAGCCTTCAGAACTGTGGGAAATAAAAGTCTGGTGTTTAAGTCAACCAGTCTGTGGTATACTATAATGGCAGCCCAAGCAGACTAAGGTAGAAATTGGTACCGAGAAGTAGAGTGCTGTTGTAACAAATACCTAAAAATATTGACGTGGTTTTGGAACTGGGTAATGGTAGAGGCTGGAATAGTTTTGAGGTGCATGCTAGAAAAACCCAAGATTGTTGTGAAGGAACCGTTAACGGTAATTCTGGTCAGGGCTCCGAAAGAAAAGAGGAGAGCTGTGAAGAAAGCTTCCACCTTCTTAGAGAATACTTAAACCGTCATAAACAGAAAACTGGTAGAAATATGGGCAGGAAAGGCCCTTCTGGTGAGGTCTTAGACAGAAATGAGGAACATGCTGTTCAACAATGGAGAAAGGCAATGCTTGCTGTACAATGACAAAGAACTTGGCTGAATTGTGTTTGTGTTCCAGTGTTTTGCAGAAGGTAGAAATTGTGGGTGACGAAATTGGGTATTTCGCTGAGATTTCTAAGCAAGGTGGTAAAGGAGTGGCTTAGTGCTTCCTGACTGCTCATAGTGAAATGTGAGAAGAGAGAAATCAATTGAAGAAGGAATTGCTAAACAAAGAGGAACCAGAACTTAAAAATTTGCAAAATTCTCAAAATGCTCAGCCTATCCCTATAACAAAAAGTGAGATGTTGTGCTCAGAAGAGGACACTAAGGGTGTGGCCAAACAGCTCTTTGATAAGTAGATTAGTATTAGATTGGTGTGAACCAAGAATTTATCAGCTGCTCTAGCAAAGTACTGTCAGGTTGAAGTGAAGGTGAGGGAGATGAGAGGAAATGAAGGAAGGTTTGCTCACTTCTTAGACCCTAGAGGGCTGGCTCATAGAGCTTTTCAGCTGCAAATGTGTGCTATTCTTCAAGCATTGCCTTGCTTTCAACAGGCTAGACTAGGGCCTCCCAGGGCCTTGGGATCACCACTGACACCCAACAGAGCAATGGAGGTGGGACTGCCCCCGCCCCCACACCCTAATGGGTCTGGAAAGCGGGGCTATTGCCCTAGTGGGTCCAGAAGGCAGAGCCTTGAACCAAAGAGGATTATTGTGGAGCCTAAGTTGTCACAAAATTTGCCTTGCTAGGTTTTGGGCTTTCTTAGGCTGTCACTTTTTTCTTCCTTCAGCTTTCTCCCTTTGGGTATGGAAATGTCTATCCTATGCCTGTTCCACTACTGTGTTTAGGAAGCACATAATTTGCTGGCTTCACAGGCTCCTGGCTGGAGAGGAATTTTGCCTCAGGATGAAAAGAACACCATGTTTCACTCATATCTGACTTAGATGGTATTTAGATGAGACTTTGGACTTTCGAGTTGATGCTGGAATGAGTTGAGAATTTGGGGGCTGTCGGGTTAGAATGAACGCATTTTGCGTGCAACAAGGGAGTCAGGGGCAGAATGTTACCCACTGAATGTTCTAACCCTCAATAGGTTTGGAGGTGGGGCATTTGGGATGCAATTCAGTTTAGATGAAGTCCAGAGTGTGGGGCCCTCATGAAGGGATTAGTGTCCTTAGAAGAAAAGGAAGAGACCAGAGCTAGCTCTCTGTCTCCCACGGAACACACATCAAGAAGGAGGCTGTCTGCAAGCAAGGAAGAGAGCCCTCACCAGAAACCGAATCTGCAGGCACATTGATTTTGGACTTCCCAGCCTCCAGAACCGTGAGAAATAAACATTGTGTAAGCTAGCCAGTCTATGGTATTTTGTAATAGCAGCCAGAGTTGACTAAGACAACCAGAGTGAATATCGCCTTCCCAGACTCCCCAGAGCCTGGTACCCAGGCCCCTCTCCAGGGCCTCCTGTGGAAAGTTTGTGCCATGGCAGAGGATCCAGCGCTAAGATGGAGGAAAGAGAGGGCAGAGGAAGAAAGCCAGGAGAAGCAGAAGCAGAAGCTCCATCACTAGTGAGCAAAAGTAAAGATGGTAGCCAAAAAAGCAACATTCAAATAAAGGGGCAAGAAAAAGCCTTAAATGGGAGAGGACTCAAGAGGTGAAAGGTGCAAAGGACCAACAACAAGATGCAAAGTAGACAGAGATGGAAGTTCAGACAAGTGCTCAGCATCGAGGCTGTGAAAAGCGTTCTCCATATTTGCTCTGATTATCTAATGCTGTGTAACAAATTGCCCCAAAACCTAGTGGGCATAAAACAGCCATTTATTTTGCTTATGGGCTTTTGGAGTCTGGAATTCAAATAGGGCACAGCAAGAAAGTCTTGTCTCTGATCCTTGATGGCTGGGCCATCAGTTGGAAGCCTCCAGAACTGGAAGCTAGAATCATCTGAAGGCTCATTCACTGGCGGCTGGTGCTGGGGAGACTCAAACAGCTGGCAGCTGGGGCTCCGTGGTCATCTCCTTCTGTTTCTAGGAGGCCTATTTGTGTTATCTCTCCAAGACGGCAACTTTAGAGAATCCAGACTTCTTACCTGTCTGCTCAGAGCCCCCAGTGTGCATGTTGACATCAGGTGGAAACCATATGCACCACATGGAAACCACTTTTATGACCTAGGCTCAGAAGTCATCCAACATAACAAATCAAGGCAGTTACAGAGGTCGACCAGGTTCAGGAGAGGGAGCAGGGGCCAGCCCCGTGGCTGAGTGGTTAAAGTTCCATGTGCTCTGCTTCAGCAGCCCAGGGTACACAGGTTCAGATCCTGGGTGCGGACCCACCCCACTCACCAGCCATCCTGTGGAGGCATCCCACATACGAAATAGAGGAAGCTTGGCACAGATGTTAGGACAGGGAAAATCTTCCTCACAAAAAAAAGTAAAATAAAAAAAGAGGGAGCATAGATCTTACTTCTTGATGGAGGAGTGTCACAGTGGAAGAAGTACACATGGAATGGGATGCATATCTGCAGCCATCTTGGAAAATATAATCAGTCAACTTGTTCAAGGTCCCTTCTCTATGGCACTTTCTCATGCTGCAGTGGTCAGTTTCAGAGGAACCATAAAAGCACAGAAACAAGCTTCCCCTTGAAAGGACGGGGCTAGAGATGAGAATACCGAAGGCTCAGACAAAGGCGGCGCTTGGCATGTACCTCTACAGAAGAATGAAGCCGTGTCTGGGGCCCTAGCTGTAATGCACAGGAGTTCCACGCTCTTCTGTCTCAGTTATGTTACTGTTTTGTGATGTTTGCTAGGCCTTGTCAGCTTCCCTTAGTTTTTGGTAAAGATCTTTCTGAAAACTAAGCCTACGGCAGTGATGCTGAGAAAAACCAAAGGAAGGCTCTGATTTTGCTCACGGCTAAATCAGAGACAAGGAGGAGCCCGTCCCCCTGATGACAGGCACGAAGGAGAGCAGGGATCGGTGTGAACTCCCCGAAGGGGAGGCAGAGTCAGGGCTGCAGAGGTGCACCGTCTCCTCCACCCTAACTCTCTCTGGGGAGCTTGTCTCAGCTCAGCCCTAGGGCGTATTGTATTTTGCTTTAGTAAAACTCTCTTATAAATAGAGACAGTGGAAGGATGAAAGTGGGAGCACCTCCAGGGGGAGGTGAAATGCCAGAGGGAGAATGCCACCGGCACCGAAGCAACTGTCTTCCTCACATGAGAATACTCCTCCAGGAAGTCCATAGAGTTTGCCTTCTGTATATTATACACTTTCATTCTCTGTGCATCCTCCCCGCCCTACTTTCCGCACCCACCTCTGAGGTACTGGCATCCTCCCTGCTCAACCAAACTCCTAAAAAATTTATTTCCTAATAGAGTTCCCCGAAGGAAACACCAGCTTGAGGGAACACACGGACTCACTAAGGAACAGCGAAAGGTCCCCCTAACTCTCCACTGCCATGCAAAGATGCTGGTTCAGAACGGCCTGGCGGAGACTCCATGGCCGCCCAAGTTCTAGCATTTCCCATAGCACCCAGCACACAGGACATGCACGGTGTTCGCTGAAGTGAGTGAGCACAGGGAATGCTGGGTCCATCAAACACTGAAAGTGAACCTATTTGCCACCCACCCTACTTCCCACCCAACAAACAGTATGCTAATAATTACAAACATTTCTCATTATTGTTCATTAAACGAGTGTACAAGATTCTCGAGGACTTACAACCCAATTCCATTCTTGTCCTGTGGAATACTGCTGATGGAAATACTACAGCTGGACTTTGAAAGTTATATTGTTTTTTTATTTGTCATCCATTTATTCACTCAGAAAATATTACTTGATTATTGCTCTGTGATTGGTCCTGAGGATAAGTAGATAAGAGTGCTTACCCCCAAGGAACTCATGCTCCGAGTGGGAAAGCAATGAAATAAGCATTTTAGTGGGTATTATAAGAGAGAATATTGGGAGCTGTGGGAGCACATAGAAGTAGATTTGAGGAAGGAAGTATCAAAGAAGTCTTCCTGGAGGAGGTGACACTTGAGCTGAGTTTTGAGGCATAAGTAAGAGTTGACTAGGAGAATATGAGCAGAGAAGGGAGGGGAGCACACGTGCAGGTACCAGGGTGCGGGACAATATGGTGCCTCCAAGGAACTGAGAGAAACGCAGAGTGTCTGGAGAGGATGCAAGGGAAGGAGCTGAGGGCAGAGAGAAAGGGAGAGCGAAGAGCCTTAAATGCCGTACGGAAGAGTCTGGTCTTTCTCCAGAATTATACAATCATAAAACTAGTTTAAAACTTGGGATTCCATTCAGATAAAATCAGTGAGTTGACAGTCACTAAGATCACCTCTAAGAGTAAATGACGAGGAAGTGGTCCTAGTATCAGTAAAGAGCAGGGCTCACCCCCCATACCATCATGGGAGAGTCGATGAGCAGGATGCAGACAGCATCTGCTCGTAGATCAGCCTTGCCAACCTGGTCACTGAGCCTGACCTCTAGGCCCTGCTTGCCTGCTCCAACCTGCCTTAGCTCATCAACCTGAACTTGACCTGTGGTGTCTGCCCGCTCCTTCTGGCTCAGCTGGACACTTGTTTGGGGCCCCTTAGGGCGAGTCTTGCCATGTGACAGCCTTGGTTCCCAAGAATCACCTGTAATTAAACTTTAAATTGATAGCATTTTTTTCCTTCCCATTCTAACTTCAGCTATTATACTTGCTATCTGTTGACTGTTGATTGGATATATTAGAATTATGGGCAATTAAAGATAAAATGCTCTTTAGGGATCATTATGCCCAAAGCTCTCATTATAGCTAACGCCAGGGAGGAGAAATGGCTTCGCCAGGAATAAGAACTCATTTGACGGTTTTCTGAATCTCAGGCCAGTGAGCATCTCGTGGATGGCCTCTTGGTTAAAGGAACTGACAGTCTGCTAGACACGTGGGTAAAAGGCACTCACAACTGGAGCTTGGGGATTTTTTTAGACAACTCCCTAGAACTCCATAATGGACTGAATCTTGTAAAGTGAGATTTATTCATTCATTCAACAAACAGTACCAGAGTACCTGCTCTGTGCCAGGCTCTCCAGGAGGGACTAGGGAGCCAAAGGAAAATAAAATCCACTTCCCACCTGAGAAGGCTGTATCCTAATGAAAGAGGTGGGTACCAAACAATAATTGTGCAATGTGAAAAGAACTCCAGTAGGGATAAGCAGTAAGTGCTGAGAGAGCACAGAGGTGACCTCAGAGTGCTGGGGAAGTAGCCATGCTGGATCTTGAAGAATAAGTGGGAATCAGGAGAAGTTGGGTGAAAAGGAGGGGTAGATAAAAGTGGAGGGTTCAACATGGATGAAGTTGGAGATGCCCAAACATGTTCGGGAAACATGGTCACCAGAAGCAGAGGAGTGAGAGAAAGGAGGCTGGCCTGATGCGGCATCCAGGAAGGGTCTCATGTCCATGGTAATGAGCTTGACATTGACCCTGAAGAATTGTGGCTGGATTGTAAGCAAGGAGAGGATGGTGTGTACAGATGTGGGTTTTAAGAAGATAAAAAAACTACACGTTTGGGGAGTCAGGCTAGAGATAGGAAATGTGTTAGGAGAGCTGCTGCAGGACTTGAATGCTAAGTCATGGATTGGCTCCTGAAAACTGCCGGTACTTCTGTATAGACACCAAGGAAAATCAGAGGGATCATAAGATTTGGTTTGGGAGTCTCATTCTGAGTCACTTTTGAGTCATCAAAAAGGTTATATCATTTCTGTAGACAAAGCAGAGAATCATAGATCATTAAGTCCAATCCCTCACTCAGAATGGAAACTGAGGCCCAGAGAGGGGAAGTGACTTGGCCAAAGTCATGGTGTTATGGTTACTGGCCTCTAAACAGCCCTCTGTCTTGCATCCAAGAAGCAATATAGTGCTGCTAAATGAGCACTGGACTGTGAGTTCCAGTTCTGGCCCCTCCCCGTTGTCATGGACAGAATGACTGTGCCCTCCAAAAGTCAGATATTGAAGCCCTAGTCCCCACTGTGATGGTAGCTGGAGGTGGGAACTGTGGGAGGTAGTTAGGTTTAGATGAGGTCGTGAGGGTGGGGTTCTCATGATGGATTAGGGTCCTTACGAGAAGAGACGCCAGAGAGCTCACCCCTTCTCCACGTGCATGCACTGAGGAAAAGCCCCATGAGGACAAAGAGAAGGCGACCACCTGCAAGCAGGAAGAGAGCCCTCACCAGGAATCAAATCACCAGGACCTTGATCTTGAACTTCCCAGACTTGGGAAATAAACTGTGAGAAACAAATCTCAGTTGTTGAAACAACCTGGTCTACGGATTTTGTTTATGTCGGCCTGAGCAGATCAAGACATCCGTACTCACAGTGCGTTTTTCAACAAATCACTGTTCTCTGGGCCTCAGTTTCCCCCCATGTCAAAGGAGAGTACTGGGCCCAAAAGACCATTGTGATGACTTCCGGCTCTGAGATGTGATGTGACAATTATCCCGTGAGGAAAGAGGCTGAAAATCAAAGCAGTTTCTCAGACCTTTTCTAGCCCTTTGCTCAGAGAGGATGGCGACGGGTGGTGCCCACAGCCCAGGTGGCCGCCCTAGAAAAGGGCGAGAGGAGGGAGGGGTGGCAGTAACATTCCCTTAGCGCACGCCCGGAAGCTTGGAGGGCCCAGACGGGAGGCAAACAAGCAAACCCTCTGACGTGTGCGGAGCCATAGATCACCTTCCACAGCAGCCAGCACGGCTCCCCTGTTGCCGTGGCAACTTTTCTCTGGATTCCTCCCATTTCCCAACACACAGCCCCAGGAACAGGGCCCAACTGACCTACAAGTGGAGACCAGACAGATCCAGGGCGGTGTTGGGGTGGGACACGGGCGTGGGTGGTCAGTGGCCAGGGTCTCACAGCTCGGAATGCAGGGCTGGGATTTTGACCCAGGTGTATCCAGCTGCTGCCATCCTTCCTCTACAAACTCTGCCTCGCAGCCAGGCTTGGAAAGGCGTGGGGAGCAGAGAGGAGGGGTTTTTACGTTATAAGCCACCCTACTTTTATAAAAGTGCAGTTTTTCTCTAACACTCGTTTGTAGCAGCAATGGAAAGGTCACCGTTCTATTCCACAGTGAACTTGCTGTGTGACCTTGGGCAGGTCACCTAATCTTTCTAGGCTGTGCTTTCCTAAACTGTAAAATGAGCTAATAATTCAACTCAGAAGCCTGGATGCAGGCTCTCACCTGCTCCTCCGCTGCCTGAGGCTCTCTGGGTGAGCAGGTGAAGTATTTGAAGGGTCTCCGCTTGGGAAATGACAAAGCCTTCTGAAATGTAAAGGTCTCCCAGTGATCTTATTTTTTTCCCCTCGTCATTATTGGTGCATTTAAGAGCTGATTTTCTGAGCATTTCATCTTTTATAGGGAAAAGTGCTCTAGGGGCCAATATATTAGGTAACTGCCCATTTTCAATCAAGAGGAAAGAGAAGCAAAGCACTTTTGAAATTATTGTCAAAGTCATTAGGGGAATAGGATTTTTCTTATCAGACTTCAATTTACACACAGATAGTTTTAGGAAGACATCTATTTGTGTAAGGTGGGCAATTCCAAAACTGATCTGTCACCCCATTGGGATAGTATGGAGCCACTTCCTTCCTCCCTCCCTCCCTGCCTTCCTTTTCATAGTCAGCAGATGCTCAAATAGTGCCAACTCCGTGACCGCTATTCAGACTCATTTAAGGAGCACCCACTCTGTGTCAGGCGCTGTGCTAGATGCTAGGGATGCAGTGATAACAAGCAAGGTCCCTGTCCCAGAGGAGCACGAGATCCAGTGGAAACAGACACACAAATAAGGGCTCTCCCATCCGTTATCTTCTCAGTCTTCCAACAACCCTGCAAGGAAAGTTATCATGGCCGTTTCAGAGAGAACTCCCAAGATAAAATGCTGTCTTACTTGAAAGGTCTCTGCCTGACCCAGTTTGGACCCTTGGGCTTCCCCCTCCTGCCTGTATTTACCCACATCGCACCACGCTTGCCCCGTGACCCTGTCCTCCCTGGTTTCTGACTAGTGGCGTCAAGAAGCCTTCCACCTCCTGCCTTGTGTTCCTCTCCACACCTGACTGCGTTACACTGTCACAGCCTGTTTGCTCCTCCACAGCCCCCACCACGACTTCTCAGCCACCGGTCCCTGGACCACTAGAGCATTTACAGGTAGGCTTGGGGGAGTTCAAGAATCCCCATAATTTCATGCAAAACTTTGGTTGAACAGGAATATGTGCATTTTGAGGGGAGAGAGGTCAGATCATTCATCAGATTCTCCAAGGGGTTCAGACCCCATACAAGGTTGAGAATTTCTACGTTTGTTCCTGTTTCCTCTTGCTTCCTCCACAGAGCCTGGCACTCATCCAACATATGTAGGAAGAAAGGGTGGAAGCAAGGATGAGTAGCCACCACTCCCAACCAGTTCTACTGAGTGGAGTACGACACATACAGACCTACAGCCAACCCCCCAAATCCTACTCTTAATGAAATTTGTCTGGAAGAGGAAGAGAGAAATGAAGAAGTAATTGGAGGGACCATAAAGCCAAGTGAAGTTCAAGGAGAAGAGAAGAACTTAAGTTGATATAGATGCCAGCCACACAGAGGAAAGCTGAAAGGGCAGGAGTGAGAAGGGAAGGAATATAATCATCTTACAAGGTCACGACACAACCAATTCATCAGTAAATACCTTCCAGCACCTTCTATGGTCCAGAAACTGTTCCGAATGCCTCACTTGGTGAGTCACAAGTTGCAGAGGCACTGGGGTGATGGAAAGGCCCTGGACTTGGAGACTAGGGACTTGGCATCTAGACTAGCTTCTGCTACTCATCATCAGGATTACCTAGGGTGAGAGTCTTGGAACCTCAATTGCCTCATCTGTAAAATGGGCACATAATCCTGGCCTGCTTCCATAGCTGTTGCTATGAGGCTCAGCTATGATGCTGGGTATTATGACGAGTAGGGCAATTACCACTGACAGAGGTCCTACTGACAGATTCCAACATTTGAAAACCAGATTTCTGGAAGTTAGCTGTTGCAAATGTCTCCCACATTTGTGTGCCAACAGAGCTAACTGGAGGTGACAGACATAGGAAGCTATTTGCTCACTGCTCCCCCAGCCTCAGCCCCATGTCTCACTCTCACGACACTGTGCAAACCACCGCCCTCAGCCTGCCCCAGCTGGTTCTCCATGGTCTTAGCCTTTGGGTCATCCTTTACACTACTTCTCTCTCTCCACCATCTGCCACCACCTCCCATCAGGGCTTCTCATTGCTCTCTCAGCCCAGGTCCCATAATGGTGTGGTTCATCTCAGTGTGAATCCCGCACATTACCACCCCTCCTTGCATGGTCCATTTATCCTCCATTCCAGGCCAGAACCTCCTCATCTACACGTTCCTCCCAGCCTTTTCCAGATTTTTGCAATGGCTCGTGAACATGAGACCACAGTCATCTCTCCCAGGCCTTCAGGGTTGAGGAGAAACAAGTGTCCCAGGTGTCCTTGTGTAGGCAGAAACTCAGGTGAGAGATCTGAAAGCAGTCTGAAAGCTGTAAGGTGGTCTTTAGACCCAGGGCATTGTTGCTGTCCTTTTGCTGGGCTTGGGGCGGTGCAGGGACTAAGGGAGGTGTCTGTAGTGAGAGGCCCCTAGTGTGAGCTGAGCTGGTTGAAAGCAAGGGAATTCCTCTTTCCTCCCATCCCTAGTAGACAGGTTCTGCTTAGGGCTCCGTCTGGCCACAGGTGATAAATATATTTATTCTCAAGAGAAACAAGTAGCCATAGATCTTCTATATGGGAGGCAGTTTCCTTTTATTTCAGCCACACGAAATGCAGCCCAACCAATAAGCCAGTGATGGAAAGAGATCAACACGGAACTGTAAAATGGCCGAGGCAAAAGCTCCATTTAATAAATAAAAGCCCTCAGAACAGGTTGCCTCCTTGTGCTTTGAAAAGAGAAATTGCATATTAGAATATTGGAAAAAACAGACAAGGAAAGAGCTTAGGATCTTTCTTTGGGAGAGGGGAGGGGGCTACAAGAGAGGCAAAGAGGATGCTGGGAAAAGCTGGAGCCCATTGAGGGAGACAGTTGTATGTGTTGCCATTTATTCCACAGACATTTATTGAGCGTCTGCTGTGGGCAAGGTGAGCACTGGCTTGCCCAAACAAGACAGGTCCAGCTTCAGCATCATTCCCAATGTCACTACTCGCAAACATTCAGTCATTCCAATTCTACCTTCGTGACTGTTGCCATTCCTGAAAGCTGATTGTTCTATCATTTATTCAACCATTTAATTTAAATCGACTTACTTTTTAAACGTAAATACTAACCTGAATCTTATCCTTGAAACCACACATTTGAAGTGCTGGCTCTATTTTCTCTACTATGTATATCAAAATACATACATATTCATAGACCCATGCTTGTCCGAGTTAATACTATCTAAAATTGTCTTGTATACTATTAGTGACACAAAAACCACACACTGGGACATGCTCCTGGATGGGGGGAAATATCAGGAGTAAGGTTGTCATCATATAACAGAAAACCCCAAATAGCTGGCTTAAACAAGATAGAAAGTTACTTCTATCTAACATAAAAGAAGTCTAAAGATAGACAATTCAAAGTCTGGTGTGGCTGTTCCAGGGTTATTAGAGACCCACACTCCTATTGTTCAGCAGCATTATCCTAGCACGTGCTTCCATTCTCAAAGTCCCTTCCCGGCTCAAGATGGCTGCTGCAGCATCACCCATCACATCTGTATTTTAGGAGGCAGCAGGAAGGGGAGGGCAGACAAAAAGATGCCCTGTATCATATTCAGTGAGCTCTCTTAAAGGAGCTTTACTGTCCTTTAAGGAGCTTTACCCCCAGTGATTTCTCTTACATCTTTTTGGTTAGAACTTTGTCTGATGGTTGGCTATACCTCAAGTTTCAAGAAAGCAGTTGTGCATCATGGGTGAGAATCAAGTTCTAGGCACCTCTTGAGCTCGGAGCCTCCGTCCTTGGCCTCCACTGCCTGTCTGAACTTCTGTCCTGGCTCTAGCCATAACTTTTAGCTACCTCCACCAGACCCAGGCCTTGACCCCGGACCCTAGAGCAGGTAAGTGATGGAGGCATGGCACTATTGCTTTGTCTTCATCTCACTCTTTCTTCTAAAATGGGATCCTGCTTCAGGAACTCATTTCATCACTCAGATGGACCTCCTTGACCTAAAATCTGGACCCTCCTTGATACTGAGAATCAGTGCCACCTAGAACCCTTTCCAACTTACCTACACTCCTACCCCAGGTTAGACTCCCCAGACAGTAATTTCTGTTCAGATCACACTGGAGTTAGCTTTGCCCCCTTCCCTGCCCTTGGCATTGAGTGAATTCTATCCAGCCTGCTCTGGCTGGCCCCCCTGTTGTACATGGACAAATGAGATGAAAAAGTAGGGAGGCTCAGGGCTCAAAGATACCTAGAGCTTGATTCTCATTCATGAGGCAAAACTGCCCCCGTCTTACCACTGAGCTTGCCAAGTGGCCAGGGCCACACCATGCAAATGTATCTAGATCACATCTCTCTCCCCTATGTGGCCTCTGGGAGTTTCAGACTCCCTTCCTCTTCCACCATTGCTGTTAGGTGTCATCCTTCCAGACATTTTTGCCTCTCCTACTGGCCCATGTTGTTCGATGTTGGAAAAGTAAATACGGAGTTCTCTGATTCTGTCTGCAGTTGCTTCCAGTTCAGTCTTCTCTGTTTTCTGTTCCTATAAAACAAAGCATCTTCAGTAGGCGCAGTCGTCTCCTACCGTGGACCTTTTCTATGAACGCCTTCTACAAAAATCCCTGAGCAATAATAGGTAACATTGTTAGACAGTAATTAGAGATTAGTTAAGGTTTAGCCTTTTATTTAATAATGAGTTCCGTTATAATGGAACAAGCATAATTGCCAAGCTTATGTATTATTCACCTATCATGTTCTCTTTTGCAACTCAATGCCCAGCACTTCAAGAGCATCCAATCATTGTTTACTAAAATAATGAACAAATGAATGAGTGAATGATAATATTTGTCCTCATTTGTCCGTGCCACAAGGGACTCTAAATCCATAGGTCATGATGCCATAGCTACAAGTTACCATGCAACAGGAGGCATTTTCGAAAGTGGAGTTTTAGGATCTAAAATGTGGGTTAGCAAACTTCTCCTGTAAAGGGCCAGATAGTAAATATTTTAGACCCTATGGGCCATATGGTCTCTGTCGCAATTACTCAAGCTGCCATTGGAACACAAAAGCAACCAGAGACAGTATATAAACAAACCAACATGGCTGTGTTCCAATAAAACTTTTACATGTCACAAAATATTATTCTATTATCCTCCTTTTGACTTGTTTAACCATTTAAAAATGTAAAACTCATTGTCAGCTCCCTGGCTGTATAAAAACAGGTGGCAGGACACATTTGGCCTCGAGCCATCATTTGCCAGTCCCGGATCTAGAATATGGTTGTCAAACTTCAGTGTGCATAAGAACTACCTGAGATACTTTTTAAAATATGGATTGCCAGACTGTGCATCCCAGGAATCCATTTCAGAAGGGGTGGAGTGAGCATAGAAATCAGCAATCTTAGAAAGCAAGTGATTCTGGTGTGAGTAGTCCTACCATCTTACTATGAGAAAATCAATCATATTAATTACAGCGGTTTAGGCAGCCAAACAGATGAACCTCCAAATTTTAGTGGCTTAATACAATAGAATTTTAGTACATAGAGTTCTGCGTTCTTCAACTCATGGTGACTCTCCTCCACACATGTATTCAGAGCCCCAGGTTCTCATGAAAAAGTTGAAGTCACCCTGGAAGTTGACATCCAAAGCAGGAGGGAGATTAAGCATCAGGAGCAGAGCATGTGGAAGGTTAACATGGGCCAGGCCTGGGGGAGGAATGTGTCACTGCCACCCCATTTCCTGCACAGAAATTGGTGAACGGTCTTACCCAACTAGAAAGAGGGTAGGAGAGGTGGTGTAGCTGGGTATCCAGGAAGAGGGGAAGAACAGAGACCTTGATGCCTAGCTAATGGTCCCACTCCCCAAGCTAAAAGAAATAACTAACTGCTGAAGGTCAAATTTAAGCCCAGTAAGCTTTTACAATGGGTGAAACAGAAGACCTAGATTGTAGACCAGCTTTACTATTTCCAAGTCTTGGGAACTTGGGCCTCCGCTTCCTGATCTGAAAAGTAAGAATAACCAGCCCTGTCCTCTCTCCCTCCGTAAATTGTGAAGCTCACTGTAAACCTTGTACACATGTGAGGATTGGGGAGTTTAGCTCTGAATGTGGGGTCTGGTAGGAGGTCTTCCTGAAGAAGCTGGGAACTGGGTGCCTCTGTTCACTCTGGAGAGTGGTCCTCAAAGTGCAGTCCCCAGACCATCAGCAGCAGCATCACCAGGGAGCTTGTTAGAAATGCACATTCTCAGGCACCCTCCCCACCCCACCCCCGACCCAACTCAGTAGATACTCTGGGGGTAGGCTGAGCGATCTGTGTTTTAACAAGCCCCTGGGGGATCCCAATGCAGGCTCAGGTTTGAGAACCACTGCTCAAAGCTGTTGCCCACTGGCAGGTAAAGAAGGCCCTCTTCCCTCCTGGCAGAGGCTGGAAGCCCCTGGAGACTCCTTGCTCAGTGCCAATCTTCATGCAGTAGTGGCAGTGAGCAACAGAGACACATACCCGGCCTCCCCTTGGAGCCCTGAGCTGCGTCAAGCCCTCTGATTGCAGTGGCAGGAGAATAGCTCGTTTCCCAAAGACCTAATTACATAATGAGGTCTTCACGCCTGTGGAGCTCCTTCCAAATTGTGCAGCCAGGTGTTGGCTCTGAGCGCAACCGGTTGGGGGCCTCATTTGAATACTGTTAAGACAAGAGGTTAGCACACTGCGGCCAATAGCGATGTCTGCAGAGGTGGCCTTTCTAGCTCTCTCTCCCATCCCAACTGAGTAGCATGCAGCAGATCCTAATTATGGTGGAAACCAGCCAGTAAGCCTAGGAATGCAAACTATGGCCGCATCATTGGGGATGTGCTGATGCTTCTGGTCCCAATGTCTGCCCAGCATGAGTGCCTTTCCTCCTCCGTGGCCTCAGAATCTGGAGGTGGTACAGGGATGGGAAAGACCTGGGCCATCGGTCTGAAACCTGGCCCAGCTGCTGACCTGCTGGGCAAACTTCCTTGAGCCATGAATTTTCCTGAGCCTTACCTGAAAAACTGGAATGATGATCCTTGCCTCATAGGGCTGTCCTGAAAACTCAATAAAAACGAATTTATTAAAGTGTCTGGCCTCACACCTCCTATCACCAGGCCAGTGCTCACACAGGTTCCAGCTCCAACACTCACCTCCATCCCACTCCCTTCACTCCTGTTGCAGTGAATGGGTGAATGACATGGAATTTTCTGAACCTCTACATATGCTTTTTCTCTGTCTAACATACTCTTTGTGCTTATCCCCAAGTCCTGGTTGACTCCTACTCCTCTGTCAGGTCTCGTCTTAGAAATCACTTCCTCTAGGAAGCCTTCCCTGATCACTACTCCCACCCCAGGTCTAGGTTAGTTTCCCCTTCTCTGGGATCCCATTACCCCCTGGTCTTTCCTGGCCCAGCGCTGATCACACCATCCCAATTTCCTCTACACTGTAAGCTCCAAGCACAAGGAAATTTGCCTGCCTTGTTCACAGTTGAAGCCCATGCCTGGCCGTGGCCAGGTGTACAATAAATGCTGAATGAATGCATGAGCAGCAGGTGTGCAGTAAATGTTGAACGAATGAATGAATTTTGCCAGGGCTCAGGCTGTGATCGGGATAAATTCAATCCAATTCAGCAAACATTTATGAAACTTCTACTATTTGTCAAGAGCTGTTACGGGAGCAAAGGAAACCAAGATAGATAAAATATAGTCCCAACATTCAAATAATTTGCAATCTGAAAAGCTGTGCCTGTAAGGATTGCAAGGCCCGTCCAGGAAGGCCTTCAAAGCCCCACTCCCACCCCACCCTCACGCCCAATAACAAATCCTGCCCCAAGAAAGATCTCAGGACAGCCTGCAATGGAGCCCTACGCACTGGCTTCCCTTGTCTTCTGCTCAGATGAGCTTGGGCCCCAGACTTCTCCTCCGGTTCTGCTTCTCAAGTCGGCATGAATCCGTTTTGGTGCCTTTTATCTGCCACTAATCGAAACTCTGGGTGTACACATACTCACACCTACGCACGTGGACACATACGCAGCATCCTTCCTGCTCCCCATCAAGATGAGTGAGATGCAGCCTTTTCTCCCGGTCTGTTAGGGGCAACACACGCATACTGGTGTTCATTCCACAGATGTGTCCTGAGTACCTACTCTGCTGGACACGGAGCTAGATGAACATATGTGGGAGAGGACGGTGGCGAATAAAAAGACATGGCCTCTGCCCCAAGTAATCACCCCAGGAGGTTGGCAAACTATGGTAAACACTGACTGTGTGATCAGGAGAGCTGACATGGTGGCGGGAGTCAGGAGGAGAGGGAGGGACGTTTGAGTGGAGATCTGCAGGACGGGCAGGGGCCCACCACGCCCACCAGGAAAAGCTGAAGAGGAGAACGTTCACTGCAAAGGAGCAGCCTGGGCCCGGCCCTCAGGTGGAAGGAATCCGGAGCACTTAGAAGGGCAGCACCGAGGGAGAGCAGAGAGCACAGGGAGACCGACGCAGCTGGGGCTGGAGGGCCAGTGGACAGGACAGACCCCATGGAGGGTTTGGGCCTTTCTCCCAAGAGCAGTGGGAAGTCACTGAAGGAATTTAAGTAGGGGTGACTGGTCAGGTTTGCAGTTAAAAGGTCACACGGGCTGCAATGGCAGCCAGAAGACCAGTTAGGAGGCTATTGCTGTGGTCCAGGTGAGAGCACCAGGGGATTGATGTGGGGATGGAGAGATGGAGATGAATGACTATCATTGGGAGAGTCTTTGACAGGTCCATGATACACACCGTAAGCATAACCTTGATGGAGACCCTGTACATGGTTGGAGTGTCCTGAAGAGCAAGTAGTTAGATGAATTAAATTGACCACAGCCCTCTTACAAGGCCCAAAATGCTAAGAACCATAAAAGTGGTTCAAAGACCTATGGAACTCATGGGGAGAGGAGGTCACTCCTGGTTCCAGAATAAGGAACAGGAAGAAGTGACATTTGACTGGGCCTTAAAGAACAGGTAAGGTACAGACATGAGAGGCGTGGAGGCTGGGGAGCAGGAGGTCCCACCATGGTGCTGGGTGTGTTCAGGGCATGATTACGGAAGGGTGAATGGTACAGCTGACTTGAGTACTTTAAGGGAAACAGCTGACAGTGGATGGGTGTGGAATGGAAAGAGTCAATGCCAAAATAAGGAGATTGGGTGTTATTTCATAGATTTGGGGAGCCATTCAATCATAATATAATATTGAACTTGTATTTTGAGCCAGCATCATGCTGAGTTCCAGGAATGCAATATCCATATTTTTAAGGAGCTCAGAATCAAGCGGGGAGGCAGATGCATAAATGAGAGCCAGATGTGTAAGTGGAAGCCAGATGTATAAGTGGGGAGGCAGACGTGGCAGCGTTGGACAGATGTGTAAATGCTGTCAGCTCAACTCTAGAGGAAGAGGCTTGATCTGGCCCTTGAAGAATAAGGACAAGTTCACCAGACAGATGCCGGGAAAGAGAAGATAAGGGCAGGGGAGGAGAAGAGGAGGAAAGGGAGAGAGGAAGAAACTCCAACAGCTGGAAGAGAACCTGTGTGATTCTTCTTTTTTTGAGTTGCAGACAACCTGCATACATATGATACAGCCATATTTCCTGCTAGAAAAACTGTTCCAGGTGTGAACGATGGAATTAAATATGTCAATATTTCATGGCATTTCACAAAGAAAACTGAGGCTGCCAGGTGCTCCACCACTGAAACCACTTTGAAAGCCAGTGGGTTAGAATGGGGTGGGAGGAAGATGGAAGGCATTCCAGATGAGGGAAGCGGACGGGACAACTTTTTGCAGAGATGGGAATGAACGCAGCCTGACAGCCCAGGTGCCCAAAAAACTGCTTTATAACTTTTCAGATGCCCTATGACCCATAACCTCTAGTGCCAGAGTCAGAGCCAATTCTGTGACGCAGAATAGCTGCCTCCGCCCAGTGGTCCCCACCCCCGGTCCTTCTCTGATTCCTCTCCATCAGAAATCACACGTTGATGTGTCTTAAGCACAATTCAGTGCATGTTTTATTTGGCCCACCAGTATTTTACAAAAGTTTTGGTTATTTACCAGTATTTTTAAATGGGATAATTTTACTTAAAAGTCCAGATTGCTGGCTTCTCTTTAAAAATCAGAAGAGAAGACAATAGTGAGGCTTTATTCTCGGATGGCAACCATAGATAAGGATGAGAAGCAGATGAGGCCTTTAGTAGACCATGGACTCTCCAGTCCTTGCTTCTCAAAGAGTGGTCCATGGACCAGCAGCATGAGCATCACCTCGGAGCTTGTTAGAAATGCAGAACCTCAGGCCCCACCCCAGGCCTCCCGAATCAGAATTTTCATTTTCACAGGGTCCCCAAGGTGCTTTGTTTGCATATTGCAGATTGAGAAGTTCTGCCTGGCTCCACCCCGGTCTGGCCCAGCCTGCTTCTCCTGTATCCCTCGATGCTCTGGCCTGGGGAGGCATGACAGCCTGGCTCTAGGTATACTTCACTCTTAGATCCAGTTCATTCTTACACAAGGTACAACGTAAACCCACCTCCTTGACCACCACCATGAAACCTCAGGAGAGAAGAGTCCAGCTGGAGCCCACCTTCTCCCAAGAGACCATCGGGCTAATCCAATCAGGCCCACAACCTATGCAGTTCAGTCCCCACTAAAATCCCAAGCCCCCTCGGTGTCTCTCATCACAGAACCTCATCCCCTCGCTGCTCTGCACAGACCCTAATCTCACCCAATTTCCTCGCCTTCCCCACCCTTCTGTGGTGCCCTCTGGAGCTCACAATCTGTGGGCAGAAGGCACCCTGATGACTACAACCCTTCTCTGAATATTCCCTTCACCTTCTCCTCCTGACTGAGCCCATTTCAACACTTGCACCCGACCCTCTACTATATGCAAGGGCTGAAAGTGGGGTAGCTCTCTTCCTCCTCACTCCCAGGTGCTGCCTCCTGACCATATATGTTGCCCACTTACACACACACACAGGGCTCCTGATCCTTGAAGGTCCATGCAGGCTTTACCACCTGCCAGACCTCCTTGCTGCCCCTGCCTCGGCCAGACCCCGTTCACCTGTCTCTCTCTGTCCTCCCTGACACTTGTACCATCACTCACAGTGACTTCAGACTCCACGCAGATGTACATCCAACATGTTGGTCTCAGTTTCTTGACCTCGTTTCCTCCAATAATCCATTTTTCACCTATGCTGCCTCAGCTGTGCAGCTCCATGGTCATAATCTTGACCTTGTCATTGCCAATGGCTGCATCACCTTTGAGCCATCTTGACTTTAAGTATCCCCTCTGATGACAACGTCTTGTCCTACTGGCTTACCCATGCCAGTGCTCTGGCTCTAGCAAATCTATGACCTCATTGAGGCTTCTAAACAGATGACCCCTCCCACGTCTTGCCCCCAATCAATTCCTCCGGTCCTCAGTACCCTCCAGATCTTTCTTTGATTGCATGCTTTGTCATTATAATTACTCTCTACCAAACACCTTTAATACCCTTGTCACCTCTGTCTCTTCTTACCTCACAGGACAAGCCCTGAGCATGATTAGGTCTGACTCTCTACCTGCTCCAAGTTGCCAGAGAAAAACACACAATCGTATGATAACTGGCCCAACTTTAAATTCATGACCAAAAATCTCAAATTGGCACTCAGTGTTGCCTGGCAATCCTACTACACTCTCCAAGTAAGTTCTCTTGCCTGTTCTTAGAAATGCCTATTTCACACCTTCTAGACTCTACTCAAAACTCCTACTTCCTTCCCCCCAAAATACTCACACATGTACTCATGCACAACAGACACAGTCCTTGTCTCATGCTTGAATGCAATTAGATGCAACTAGATAGACACTCCATCAGATTTCCATACTGAAAAGCTGTTCCTCTGAACCCATCTTCTCTGTCCTTCCTCTTATTTCTGTGGATGAAGTATTTCTGCCCCTTTCAAAGGCCATGCCTCCTCTTGTGCTCTGGATCCCATTCGTTTCTGCTTCCCAAAGAGCTTACTCCTGCAATTCAGTCCCATCTCCCTTGTACCACCCATTTCTCACTTCCTCTAGCGTAGTTTCCCTCCATATATACACTTGTTCCCCAATCTTCTACCTGCAGCATACCTGCCCCCATTTAAGCCTTCAGCCGCTGCTCCACTTCTCTGTTCCCTTCACAGCAAAACTTCCTTTAAAAAATTAAACAATTGTCCCTAAGGGGCTGGCCCAGTGGCATATGGGTTAAGTTCTTGTGCTCCACTTCTGCGGCCTGGGGTTTGAGGGTTTGGATCCTGGTTGCCCACCTACACATGACTCACAGAGCCATGTTGTGGTGGCGTCCCACATACAAAATGGAGGAAGATTGACACAGATGTTAGCTCAGGGCCAATCTTCCTCACCAAGAAAAAAAACGGTGTCCTCATCGTCCATGCTTCTACCTTACATTATCTTCTCTAGCCATTCTAGTCACGCGTGCAACCCCACCACCACAGGGACATTACCCAGGCCTCTTGCCAAGGCCACTGTTTGCCCCACCCAACAGTCACTTATCTGTCATCACACTGCTGAAGCCAACACTGTCCATCCCTCCCTCTCTCCTGGAGCCTTTTCTTCTCTTGGCTTTGGTGCAGCTCACTTTCAGGTTTTACTCCCACTTCAGGGCCCCTCCATCTTGCTCTTCTCTGCCAGTTCCTCCTTCTTTGCTGAAACTCTAAATTTTGGAGTGCCTCAGGACTCTGTCTACAATCCCTTTCTCTTCTTTATCTGCATTCCTTTCCCTTCGTAATCTATATGCAAATAACTCCCAGATCTGTATTTCCAGCTTTAAGCTCTTCTCAGAGCTCAAGTTGCAAATATCCGATGGCCTACTTGACATTTCTGCATGGATGTCTACCAGGCACCTCAAACTCAGCATGGCCAGAGCAAAACCATGGATCCCAAAACACTCCTGCCCCTCCCACACAAGCACACATGCACACATGTTCACATGCACACATGCACACACACACAGAAAATCCCAGACTATTTGCCCCGATTGTTTCCCATCTCAGAAAATATCACTGCTGCTCAACCTATTACAAGCCAAAAATCTTAGAGTTCTCCCTCCTTTATTCCTCTCTTTGACTCGCTGCCATCTCCTCCTGACAATCGACCAACAATCTCCTCCTGATTCTACTTCCAAAATGCATTGGGAAATGTGTATACATATCTCCGTGTTTCCACCTCTGCGGCCAACACCTTCCTCCAAGCCACCATCACTTCTCATCACTCTGCAGGAATAACCTCCTTACTGGTCTCTGACTTCCATCCTAAAGTCCATCCTCAATGCAGGAGCCAGAAAGACTTTTTCTAAAAGACATATATCAGATTCTGTCACTCTCCTGCTTAAACCCACCTATTGCACTTGGAACAAAATCTAAATTCTTCCCCCAGGGATTATAACACCCTCCATGACTCGGCTTTCACTTTCCTCTCCAACTTCGTTTGTGTCGCTCTTCCCCCTTGTCCAGTACTTGACTGTGCCAGTCTCTTTTCCACCTCAGGGCCTTTGTACAAGCTCTTCTTTCTGTTTGGAATTCCCTCTCCCCCTGGTCTGACTACCCAACCAAAAGTTGTCACCCAACAGCTCATGAGCACATCACCTTGTTTTAAATCTTTGCTCTATATTTACCGTTCCTATTTTTCTTATTTGTCTATTTATTGACCATCTCCCCTCACTAAATCATAATATATGTGAGAACAGGCCACCTTGCCTTACTCACTGCTGTGCTCTCGGTGCCTAGGACAGTGCCTGGCATAGAATAAGAGCACAATAAGTATTTATTGAAGGAATGCAAGAAAAAATGTTACCAAGAAAAAAAATTAATCTCCAAGATTACAAGGGTAATGTTTAGCCTTCTCTGGAGAACAAATTATTTTTAAGAACTTGAGCACCTTCCCACATCTGAATGCAAATGGATGCTTACTAATTACGAATGAGCCTTATCTACATACGGCAGCTTCCCTGGCAAGACCTCTATCTGGAAACACTTTGGTAGTCAGGGGTTCTGGTGGTTTATAAATTGGAAAGTTCTCTTTTGAACTTTTTGTGTTTTGCTTTTAGACTCTTCTTTTGGTTTGCTAATTCAAGCTGCTGTTTTCAGCCCAAAAGAAACAATATTTTGCTACATGTTTAGTGGCTTGACACCCTCAACCAAGAATTTAGATTCATTCATTCAGTCAGTCAGTCAGTCAGTCATTCAGGTGTGTGTTGGTACCCATATGTACAGGTACAAAGAACACTGGTCTTTCATTCTCAAAGAATGTCTGGTCTACTCACCAAACAGACATAAATAAATACATTCCTGAAGTAATAGGTTAATGGGCTAAGAAATGTGTGGACAGAGCTAGGTGGAAAGAGAGACCACAAAGAGATCTACCTCAGTTAGGAAGCCCTGTGACCACCACTTCAACATATTATCTCATTTGATCTTTATCCCAACCCTGTGAGAGAGGGATTTCTAGCCCCAATTTCCAGATAAAGAAACTGAGGCCCAGGAAGATTAAATCCTTGGCTCAGGATCATGCCATGGTAAACTCAGAGGTAAGTTTGGCCATCAATGGCCAAAGCAGGATTCTAATTCAGTTCCTCTGACCAGGCTCTTTCTCCACTAGACGCTGCCTCCAACAGTTGTGTCCCTCTAAACTGTTATCTGCTCCAGACCTTCAGGGTACCACCCCCTGCCAGATCACAGGAACTGTCAGCTGCTGGCCTGCATGTACCCAGTGCTTCTGAGGAAGAGTCCTTATTGTCCAGCACTGGACACACCTGCCACTGGCCACCTGATAACCAGCACCTGCTCCTCTCTCCTCTCTGTTCTACTTGCCTCTGGGGCCTTCCTCCTTCTCTAGCAACTGGTCAAAGGAAGCGTTAAAAAGTTTTACTGAGAACCCACTACCTATGTGACAATGGGGGACGGGGAATGGAGCACTACAAAGATGCTTGAGACACGGTCCCCGCCCTGAAAGAACTAATTGTCTGGAGGGGAAGTTGAATATCTAACTCTATTTGGACACCTCGACATTCTAAGTACTATCATGAGGCTTGAACAAGGCCCCAGGGACAGACAGAGGCTGGAGCACAGGACTCAGCCTGGAAGAATTAGGGAAGGCTTCACAGAGGAGGTGATGCCTAATCCCAGTCTTGCCTAATGAATATTTGCGGAACAGAGGAGGGTAAAGGGCGGTCCAGGTAGAGAGGGGGTAGCGTGGGCAGAGGCACCACGGCTCCTCAGAGGACTCCACAGGGATCCACCCATGACTTTACACCAAGAAGAGATCACATCTGGAAGAGCACATCTGGGGAGAGCGGAGTTGGTGGTGATGAGGGGAGGGGCCTGAGTTGGTTCAAGAACTAAGTGGGACTGAGCCTGTGAGCCATAGGTGGAAGCGGGCACAGAATTTTGAGACTGGAGAACTCAGAGGAAGAAAAGATGGCTGAGGCTGAATGTCCCTCATGTACAAAAGGCTTTACGATACTGGCAGCATGTCACCCGCCAGTCAGAAGAGACTGCTTGAGTCCGTGCAAGTGTACAGCTCAGAAGGAAGGGGAAGACGCAGCAGACACTGTCCTGTGCCAGGGCAGCTTTCCATCTAGCCGGAGAGATACGAGCTGGACACTGACAACAATCAGTAATGGGTGAGGTGGCCAACGACAAGTGTCAGTGGAGTGGCTTGAACCATAAGCTGCTAATGTCTGGAGGAGATTAAATGTCCAGGGAAGTTGAACAAATTCTTGGAGTAGCCAGTAGAATCTGTTAAGGATCAGAACCATGTGGGAGAGGATGGGGGATCCAGGTGAGAGTAAGAATTCTATGAAAAATAAGTGGGCTTCATTAGGGAAGCTTCCTGGAAGACACAGGTCTGCCTGGTCCAGCCCTGGTCTAGGCCTGAACATGTTAGCAGGCCCACCTGGCCCCAGGGCATTTGGACAGGACCCACCTGAGACCCTGGCCCCTCTGAGGTGTTCACAGCCTTTGTCTCACCTGCCTTGTCTTCTTTCCTGCCCTGATTCAGACTGCCTATTCCTGGTCCCTGGCCAGTCTTGGCCTCCCTCTGACCCCTCAGACCTGTTGCCTGAAGCTAATTCTGGACGGGGACCTCAGCTAACCTATTTGGCTACAATTTGCAGATGCCCTTGGATATATGAACTTCTGGTCCCTCTGAGTAGCGTCTCAGGCTCATCCAACCTCCAGAACCCTGTCCTGCCCAGCCCACCCAGCTTTGTCATGGTCCCCAAGAAGAGGATGATGGAACAGCATCAAGGGGATGATGGAACAGCATCACGGGTATAAGCCATCAAGGCATACTCAGTCTGGAATTAATGAGGCGGTGCAGGAGGGGAGCTGTGGAGAGGATCTGAGTTTTGCCCAGAAGCTCCGCCATCCTCAGATAAGCAGAAATGACCAGACAGACTGTACCAAAGAGCGTCACCTCCCTGTCCTTCAAGCCCCAAACCAGAGCTGTGGGCTTGCCTGGATAGGATGGCAGAGTGGAGAGTTAATCATCACTTACAGTCCTAATGTGGATTTAATCAGTCAGTGGAGAGTAGGATGGTCATCTGACTCCCCCAGGAGCAGCCAGGCTACAGGCAGAGCAGCAGGCCAGCAGAGGGACCCTAACTATGCCAGACAACAGGGCACACATGCAGTCATACACATAAACACATGTATGGACATGTGAACACATACAAGCACCAATAAGCACACAAGAACCACACACTTACAAAAACAATCACACACGCAGACTTGCACAAACATGCTTATAAACGCACACACACACACGAACACACATGCACATGCCTTTCCACAAAAAGCCAGTTTGCAGTTTAAATGTCTAGCCCCAGGATAAGGCTTTCCCAGGCGGCCCCTTCCACTTTGCCAACTCCCTCTCGGGGAAGCCCGGGGGAGGGCCCTTGTCTGGCTGTGTGTGGGAGTGGCACTGTTGAGGCTCTCCGAAGGATTTAGGCCATCCTCTACTAATGTCGCCTGCCACTTGACGGTGGCATGAATTGATCTGTGTTGATTCACAGCACATTTTCTTCTGCTAAGCCACGACATTAAGTCTAAATCAAAATATGTGACTACTAGGTAATTATTCTTGTGGCTCCTTGCCGTTGGTTGCGTTTTTCTGTTCCGGAGTTGGGAGGGTATTCATCTCGAGAGCTGTCAGTCTGAGGCAGGACTTTATGCAGCACCCTGGCAAAGGGGCCCCAGCAGCCAGGGGAACCCGCAACTTCACCTCCTCTTCCCTGAGCCTACTCCAGTTCACCCAAAGGACCACTACGCATCTCTCTTTCGAGGCTGCTCCACTGTGTCTCCATAACTGGGTTTTGAATGATGCAGTACAATTAGATATTCAGTGTTGCACAAAATTTATTTGGTTAAATCCTAACCCCCCTGGGCCTCAGCATCCTTCTAAGTGAAAAGACGATGATTAAACTATAATGGTTAAGGTAACCATATCCAGAATATACGTATAAACCCAGGGTAATTATTAATAGTATCTCTGTGTTAATTAGTTATTGCCATAATAATGCTGTTTGACAAACCACCCCAAAATTCAATGGCTTGAAACAACACTCATTTATGCTTGCTCGTGAGTCTGTGGACTGGCTGCGGTTGCCTGATCTCAGGTGGTTCTACTGGGCTTCTCTCCACACAGTGAGTTGGGTCTGGGTCGGCTCCACATGTCTTATTCTCCTTGGACCAGAAGTCTAGCCAGGACATGCTCTCCTCATTGAAATGAGAGAATAACGAGAGCCCGCCCTGCGGCGCAAGGGCATGGCATGTCCCCTAACATCCCATCCCCCACGGGAAGAGACCTGGCTCCACCCAGCATCAACGACCTGGAGAATCATCCTCTGTCCGAATTTTTGGAACAATAAGCCAAACCAGGTGCTGGCAAACTATTCCTGTAAAGAATTAGATAGTAAATATTTTACGCTTTGCAGGCCATGTGGTCTCTGTTGCAATGACTCAGCTCTGCCATTCTAGTGTAAAAGCAGCCCGAGATAATACATAAACAGATGGGCATGGCTGTGTTCCAATGAAACTTTATTTAGAAAAACAGGCTCAGTTTGCCTCCCTCTGATTTAAACTATCACAAATTCCTTTCATTCTCAAAAGTGACCTCATTTGGATGATGCATTGCATGGTCTCCCTAATTATAAGAGTTTCTCAGTGGGTGGTCCTAGACAACCCACGTCAGAACTACCTGAAACGGGGAGTGGGTGTGTGGAGTAGGCACACAGATTCCAGGTCCCCAGCCCTGAGTCTGGGGTGAGGCCTGGGAACCCAGAGATTGACCCAGCTCTCCTCGGGTGGTCCTGATGCGCAGGAACGTTCGATTCTCACTGCCCTGGATGACCTTAAAGATTCCCTAAAAATCCAAAATTTAAGGAAACTTCTCCTTGGTCTGGAAGGCTCTTTAGGACAGGGTTTTGGCTCTTCCCTGAGAACTGCGTGCTCCGTCCCTGCTCACATGTGAGGATCCCAAGGCTGGCACTAGGTTGAGGCCTGGGAGGAACCTGGGACAATATTTAAGGAAGCACTGCCTCCTGGGGTTGTGCCAGTGCAGGGTCAGCCTCTGAGAGCAAGTGCCTCCTTAAATGATGCTCCCTGGGCACCTCACATGCTTCCCCCTAGCCCTGGTCCCTATTTACCACCCATACACTCGTGCACATCTTCACTCGCGCGCACACACACACACACACACACACACTCACTATACAGAGCCAGTTTGGTGAGGCAGGAACCCCCTCCGCAGTCCAGTTTGAGGATCATGGATTCCTCCCTCCCTGGACTATTGTTATACTTGAAATTCCACCATTAGACATTTATTCCTTCAAATCTTAGAAAACTTTCTCTGGGACATCGTCTCCCAGGAAGTACAAGTACACCTGGGGAAGGTCATACCTGAAATTTTAGCATCTGTCTGAACTCGTGTTAGCCAACCTCAGAGCCCTATAGACCTCAGGAAGGAAAAAAAAATGGCAGAAAAAAGAGGAAAGATTCACTCAATGAGCATTTACTGAGCATTTGCTGTGTGCCAAGTACTGACCTAGGTGCTGGAAAAAACAGCAGAATCCAACATTATGGTGGGATTCATAGTTGATTAAGAACTTTCTAGATAAGGTGAGTAGGACAAGAATAGTTATCATCATCCTCTTTTGCATCTGAGGAAACCAATACTCTGGCAGGCTGAGAGACTGGCTCCCTAGAGTGGTCCCCCATCCCCTTGGGGACAAACTTTTCCCTTCTGGCCCACTCCAGGCCCACTGGTCACAAGGGAGCTGAGGGCGTTTCTCCAGCCCAGTTGGCAGCCTGACGTAGCAGCATAGACCTTCATAAAACACAGCAGAGAGCAAAGGTGAGCTGTTTTTTCTTGCTCGCTGAGTTTTAACACTGCTGACATTTCCATATTTGGGGCATCTGGTTATGTATTAGGCATTTAAGATGCATTTATAATATTAACCTTTTTTACAGGGGGCCCCTTATGAAGCAGTCATCCTGGCCTGCTTAAAATGCAGCTCTAAGTGTTGCCCACCATTCCAGGAGTTGGAATTAATGAATGAAATCTGTGAAATGCAGAGGTGCGTGTATGGGGTTGGCAGCGGGGGAGGGAATTTTGCTAACAAATGACCTGCAGTAAAATATCAGATACCCACCCGAATGTCACCGCTGCCAAATTTGGCTCCAGCTCTTCTCGCTGTAGCTAAAAAATGTCAAAGAGGAGCATCTCTTACCTTCCCGGGATGTTGGAAGCTGGGGAGCCGTCACAGTCTTGGGTTCGTACCAATCAGAAAGAGGAGGCAGCCCCAGAAAGGCCACTTTATCCTACCCCCACTCAGAAGACACTGCCTGGCAGGAGGGGAGGAAAGAACCCCCACCTTCCCGAGGGCGATGCACTGTGCCAGGCTCTTTCCATGCACCACTCTCTCCAATCCAGTCTTTGCATAGATGCCAAAGTAGCTTCTTCAAATGCAAATTGAATTTCCAAGGGCATAGCAGGGGTCAGCAAACTATGGCCCAAGGGCCAAATCCAGAGGCACCTGTCTTTGTAAATAAAGTTTTATTGGAACACCACATCCATTCATCTGCGTATTTGTCAATGGCTGCTTTGGCTCTATGACAGTAGAGTTGAGTAGACCATATGAACCACAAGACCAAGGCTATTTACAGAAAAGGTTTGCCAGCCTCGAGCATGTAGGATTGAAACTCCAGTCTACTCAATTGGAGGTCCAAGATCTCACAGGCCTGGCCTCCATCACCTTCCCAGCCTCATCTCTAGGTGCGCCCCACCTCCCCTGACCCCCTACCCCTGCTCTAGCCCAGCGCTTCTCAGCCTTTTTTCATTATCACCCCCACCCAGGGAGGTTTTCCCTTTTTATTAAAAATAGAAATTATTGTGAAAAAAATCACATAACATAAAATTTACCATCTAAACCATTTCGAAGTGTATAGTTCAGTAGTGTTAAATATATTCACATTGCTGTACAATCAATCTTCAGAATTCATCTTCCAAAACTGAAACTCGACACCCATTAAATAATAACTCCCCATATCCGCCTCCCGCAGCCCCAGCAACCACAGTTCTCCTTCCCGTCTCTATGAGTTTGACTACTCCAGGGACCTTATATAAGTGGAATCATACAGAAGCTGTCTCTTGTTCCTGGCATTTTTCGCTTAGCATCACGTCCTTGAGGTCCATCCATGCTGCTCCAATGTGCCTGGAATTACCTCCCCCTCATTCCTTCAAAGCCCAAGCTGGATGTCACCTCCTCTAGGAAGCCACCCCTGATTCTCCTGCTTACACCCTTCCTCCTTGTCAGCCTGGCACACACCTCTCCCACGTGCTTCTCCCAGGAGGCTGCCGTCTTTGCTTGCTCCTCCCTCTGGCCCAATAGTCCTGGAGATCCGTACAGTAAGAAACTCTTTGCACTTGCAGAACAGCACTGTGCCAGGAGAAGAGCAGACGCCTAATAAAATGTTCACCAAGGAGCCAGCCCAGTGGCATCCTGGTCAAGTTCACGGGCTTAGCTTCGGTGGCCCGGGGTTCACAGGGTTGGATCCCAGGCGTGGACCTAGTGGTCTAGCAGACTGCAGAGGCCAAGCACTTTTGGCTTCTGTCGCTGCAGCCTCCCTGGAGTGCCAATGTGCTCTTGTACAGTGGAAACTGAGTCAGGGCCCCACAGGTGCCCATGGACCACTTGCCTCCCATGGCCCTCTGTGAGCGGGCAGGACCCTGGGGAGCACAAAACCAGCTCTGGAGGGTGCTTGGAGAGCTCTGAGTTAACAGAAAGGGAGCTGGATGTTCTCAGGGGGTGATTCCGTCCAGCCCGGGCAGCCTGATGAATCATCCATCTCTGCTCCAGGAATATTTCTGTCTCAAGACTCAAGCCCATTTGTCTAGATTCAGAGTCTTCCTGGCTCCTCTGGGCCACGAGCACACTGACAAATCTGACCGTGCTGTTCCTTTTTGTATCAGCCAACGGAAGCCCCATTGCCTCCTGTGTGACGGGTGACACCACCATCAGGCAGGCCCGGCTTTGTAGAATCCGTCAGACTCCAGCCAGCTCTCCAGAGGGAGACACAGAGGGACAGAGGAAGGATGACTCTCTGACAGAAGCTTGGGAAGCACTGATCACTCTCCAGACGCAGGCAGCCTTCGGCAACTTGCTTAACCTCTCTGGGCTTCACTCCCGTCACCTGCAGAATGGGACTCATGACACCCTCCCCACACAGCCCTTGTGGGGCCCAGCCAGGTGCTTCTGTAAAGCCCCTCACATACAGCAGACACTCCTCGTTTCAGTCTCCTTCTCAGGGCGGGGCAGAGAGCGAGGCGATGGAGACAGTCGCCTCAGACGCAAAGTTTAAGTGGACCCAAAAAGATCTCAACAACCAAGATGAAGAATACTTTAAGACAGTACTTCCTAAAGATCAAGATTAATGTCCAAAACCTCTTGATGGGCAAAAGGTTCACATTTTAGACAAAGACAGGATCAGTATTAGTGACTTTTCCTTTTGCTTCAGGCTCCAGTCTGGCTTGGCATGGTGTCACCCCTTGCCCTTCCCTCTGAGCCAGAGGAAGGAGACCGGACAGAATAAACGACTTACCTAGAGATGCTGGGGTTAAAAACCACATTCTTTAGTGTTTTGAAGGGGAGATTGGGAAAGGGGTTAGGCATGGAGGCTAGTCCCAATGTTTGGAGCGCCTCGTGAAATACCAGGAGGGCGCCAGGGTTGCCTCTGGCTGGGCCTTCTCCACGTCCTGGGAGCTGCCCATGGAAATCCCAGGCTCAGACAGCTCGGATCCAGCAGGAAGCCACCGCTGCTCCCTTCTTGCTCCTTCTCTGCCAGGCTCAACCTGGATCTCGCCTCGGCCTCTGGTTTTTCAGGCAGGCTCTCTCTTTGTTCCTTCCTCCTTCCTCCCTCCCTCCCTCCGTCCCCTGTCCGTAGGCCTCCTGGTTCTCAAGCGTCGCCAGCCTATCCCTGGATCCTGCTCCTCACCTGTCCCCTCTCTTCAGGCCCTGAGTGTTCCTTGTCTTCCCGCAGAATCATAACCTGTTCACCCTGACCACCTCCCGCTGCTGCTAGGTCAAGTCCAGACTGCGCATCTGGTGTGCACGGCTTATCACCATCTCCCCGCCCGCAGCCTAGGAGTCTCCCGCCACCCGTGCATGCCGCATTCTTCCCCGCAGACTCACTCCTGTGCGCGCATCCCAGAACTCCTGAGCACTTTCGTACCTCGGTGCTTTTGCTTCAGCTGCCCTCTCTACCCTCCACCTTTCCTCTCCCTGGCAAATTCCTAATCATCGCTCGAGGCTTTACTCAAATGTCACCTCGATTCAAAGGAGACCCTGTGACTTAGTGCCTCCCCCTTCTGTTAATCTATGTAGCCCTGAAGTGTCCGGGATGGGAGCTGAAAGTCTGGACTGAGGGTTCCTGAGTGTACGGACTGTCTTATTCATCTTTGTGGCCCCAAGTCCTAACATGACATAGGTGTTTCTTGAGTGTTTGATCAATAACTCTGACCTTGGACACCCTCATATTCATGCGCACTTGGCTAGAGCCTCTCAGCTGGTCCCCACTTGTAATTGGACCCGCTTCTGCCTCCCCATTGGACAATCCCAGTGGCAGCCACAGGGAAGGCCACGTTCCCGTTGCAGCCCCTCAGGAGTATAGGGTCTCCTGCGTGTCGGCCAGGCTTATGGATTTGCCGACCCCACCCTACAGCTTCTGGGACTCAGCCTGGCGGGGTGGAAAATGCCTGGACTTTGAAACCCATCATATTCGGGTTTGAAACCCACTTCCCCCACTTACTGTCACATTGGCTGCACTACTTGGATTGGCTAAAACACAGTTTCTTCAACCCAAAAAATGAGACTAAGCTTTCCCACCTGCTAATTTGTGAGAATTCGTGTGAATGGATTGTGTCTAAATTACCTGGTACATAGTAGGCACTCCAGGAATCCTAGCCTTCGTTATTACTGTTATTGTTGATTTCCTTTTACTTAGGACCAGACATGTCCATCCCTGTGCCCTGGCTTTATTTGCAGCTTTCAGTGGACTGAGTGCATCTCATCGCTGGGGGTTTTAGGCACTGACAATTATCATTTTGCCTGGACACTACGCTGATATTGGCCTAACGGCTTGCATTTATAATTTCCCATTTCTGGGTTCTCACAGTTTAACGTAAAAAGGGATAATAGATCTGTCTGCTTTGAATCCAGCTGCCGGGATTGGCTCACGTTACACTGTTTTACAGACTTTGAGAATCGGCAAATAACTGGCAGGTTTGTCAGCCCCCCAAGATTTCAAAACGATGAGTCAATCCTGACTTATTGTTATTATCTCCTAATAGTTTACACTGTATTATTCTGTAATTACTCTGTGAATCATGCTGATGGCTTGCGTGCTTGCAGCTCGCCTGAGTTATTCCTCCGTCTTCCCCTGAAAGCATCATTCGTCTGGGGCTCGCCTGCGGGAAGACGACCCCCGTCACCTGCCGAATACAGAGGACCCTTTGTGGATCCTTGTCAGGAGAGGATGACACATGAGCCATCGTGGCCTTGGGTTGGGTTACTCATCTGGGGTGAAGGAGCAGTTGCTTGCATTCTAAATAGCCCCCACAAATTATACAGCCCCTCTCCCCTCGTTTTGTGAGGGCTAAAGATCCTCCCTTTGTGTAAGAATGCCCTCTTTGGTCAAAGTTCCTCTCAACTTTTAGGATGACACTCCAGCTGGGTTGATTACCAATGGGATCTCTTTGGGACAGGCTATATGGCTGTGGTCACTAAAGGACAGGTCTATTATTCCTCCTTACAGTAAATTATGAAAACCCAGCAATGGGAAAACCTAATTGGTCAGAAGTCGGAGCTAGCTCAACAGTCACATTTCCATCTTCCAGGGCATGCCCACCTTGACTATAGCCCCTGCAGAGCGAGGCAGAAAAGAGAAGGCGAACACTGTCACACAATGGGAAGTGCATGAGCTTTGGAGCCAGGCGGACCTGAACTGGAACCCCAGGGGTACCCTGCACCCCTTTAGTGACTTTCTTCACCCTCTTTGTGCCTCAGTTTCATCATCTATGAAATGAGTACATTAACACCTCTCCCATAAGATGCCTCAGCTAATGCTCCCTTCTCTCAGCTTATTTCACAACGAACAAAGATTGTAAGGCTCTCTTTTCAAAGGGGTAGATCCTGGAAAGCCTCGGGGTTTCAAACTCTCTGCCCTGAGACCAAGATTCTGCCACCCAGGGGATTAGAAAATAGTTGTGCTTCTCAGATACTTAATTTCAGACTTGGAGCCACTGAGCAGCTTCCTTGTCCAGCCCCTTCCTGAGGGCGTTGAATACGTCCATTTTGCAGCTCCAGGCTGAAGAAAGAGTTTGTTGTGTCAACACCACTGAAGAGGGGTCTTCCTCACAAACCAGCCTTTTGTTTGAGGGGCAGCCCCAGTCCAAGGCTCTAGGCAAAGACTTTGCAATTGTCAAAAATGATGCATCAGTGTGCAAAATGCAAATCTGCTTGGCAGGAGAGGAGCCTTTGTACCCACAATCCTCTTTTCTCCCTCCTCCCCTCCCCCAGACCCTATAGGTATAGCCAAATGATTTTCTAACGTGCAAGAGCAGAAACTACTTAATTGCTTTTTTAAAGTTTTTTCCTTTAACATTGTTTACTTATTCTAATAAAGCCTATTTTGTTATGAAAGGAATTTGTACTCACTGTATTTCAAAAAAACACAGATAAGCAGGAAAAAGGAAGGGAAAAATTGCCATCATCATTCCAGCAAAAGATAACTACTTTACCCTCCTTGGTGTATTCTCTCTCTGACATTTTGTTGCCTTGAGATATTTTTACGTACTTATAATTCCTCATAAACAATTGCGATCTTGCTCTCTTCCCTTCGTATTTTAACGTAAGGAGTAGCCTTTATGATAACCCTCTGATATTATTTTAAATGGCTGCATGGTCCCCCACTCTTTAGACTCTGCTCAGCCCCTGTAATCACTGCGCTAACGTTGAACATTTGGGTTGTGTCCAATTATTTCGTAGTATAAATAAGGCCCCGATAAGCATCTGTAGGCATGAAACTTTCTCCTCATTTCAGATTGTTTCTTTAGGAAATTACTTGGTCAAAGGGAATGGATATTTTTTATGTCTCCTGATCTCTATCATCAAATTATTTCTCAAGACATTTCACTTTTTAAAAACCAACAAAGGAAGGAGTATGAAAGAGATGACTGGCCTTCTATCATCCTGCCAAAGTGAAGTTACTGGAAAAATCCCCAAGGCTAGACCCTTCCTAAAGAGCCAATGGGTGAAAGTGGCTAAGAGAGTGGGTCTTAAATGTTCTCACCGAAGAAAATAAATGGTACTCATGTGACGAGATGAAAGTGTTAAGTAATGCAATGGTGATGCTCATTGGGCGTTTGGGAGACCAGAGATTGGTTATTACACATCAAACAGACTATATATAGGTAATGAAATAGATTGGTCCCTAGAAGACCACAGAAATTCAATGGGGGAAGCTCTCTCCTGGGCAAACTGCCGTAATTTCTGTCCGAACCTGAGACCTTGAGGGAGGAAACAAGGGCCAGAGAAAATTGCCTAAAGTGGTACTGTCCAGTATGTTAGCCACTGCCACCGCATGTGGCTATCGAGCACCTGAAATGTGGCTGGTCCAAATTGAGAGGCACTGTAAGGATGAAATATACGGCAGATTTCTAAGACGATGCAAAAAAAGAACGTAAACGTATTTCATTAGTTATTTTAAACATGATTACGTGTTGAAATGATAATATTTTGTGTACATTGGTTTAGAGAAAACATTTTGAAAATTAACTTCACTTGTTTCGTTTTACTTATTTTTAGAGTTACTGGAGGATGTAAACTTACATGTGTGTCACATCGTATTTCTGTTGGGCGGCGCTGGTAGCAAGTAGCTGTAGTGTTAGCCTCCAGGCGTCAAGAAGGCCAAGGTGACCCTCACAACACCAAGGGGCTGTGGAAAGTGGGCAACATCCAGGCACCTAGGCACCTCTTTTTAGTGCCCAAGAATCCTCTGCTGGTAAAACAGTAGTTTGTAATCTTCACTGATCATCAGCATCATTGAGCTTTAAAAAAATACAGATTCAGCACCTGTGCTCTGCATCCCAGAGACCCTGGCTCGGTTGGTCCGGGGAAGAGCGTGACAGCCTACTTTTCAAAAGCTCCCCATGTGATCTTCATGTGCAGCCGAAGTTGAGAAGTGCTGCCCCCATGGCAGTTGCCTAGTTTGGATCCTGGCTCTATCACTGGCTAGCAGGGCGACTTTGGCCAGGTACCTACCCTTCCTAAACCTCCATTTGCTCATGTGTGGAATAGGGGTACCAATAAGGTTGATGCAAGAACTCAATGATATTTTCCATCTACAAGTACCTAGCACACTGTCAGGTATACAGAAAATGCATAATAAATACTAGCCGCTCTTCTAACACACGGGTTATGCGTTACTGCTACTTGGCATAGCAAAGGGCTGTCTTTGACTCACAGTCAGTACAGATCAAAACGATGGCAAAAAAATATGTGCCTGCTTTCATCTGTGTCTTTCAGTTCAGTGCCTTTGGTGTCTCATAAACTAATTATTCAGAAGAAACTGAGGCAGCACCCAGTGGAATAAACATGAAATAGCTGAGGTTTTTAAAAGCAAACAGGCTGGACATTCTGGCTCTACCACTTACCTGCTGTGCAGCCTTGAGTGAGCATATTAACCCCTCTGAGTCTTAGTTTTCTTATCAGGACAATGAAGATAACAGTAGTGTCTACTTTAATAGTATCGTCCCAAGGATTAAATGAGATAACCCATCAAATACACCCAGCACGATACGTGCAACTTAATGGGAGCTCAATTAATGTTTGTATCTTCTCCCTGGTTTCTGTCCTGTGCTGACTACGAACCCCAGGGACGTCACAGATGGTCTCTAGACCTCAGGATCATCATTGAAAAAATGAAGATGTTGATCCCACAGGTCCCTTCCAGGTGTATTTTTACATGTCAATCCTTATGAAATAGAATATGCCCATCTACCAAGAAAGAAAGAAAGAGCAATGCAGAGAGAGAGGAATGGAAGCAGAAAGAACGCATGGTCCAGGAAAGGATAGAAGCAAAGATGGGCAGCAGGGGCATAGATGCAGCATGAACTTAGAGTCAGGAGACAGGTTTACATGCCAGCTTAGCCATTTTTAGGAACCTCCTGCTCTGCTCAGATAACGTAGTTGCATGGACTCCAGCTTCCTTATCAAAAAATGGAGCTAATATGACTGAGCTCCAGGGTGTCATGAGAACTCATTGTGGTAGTGTCTATGTACAAAGTCTAGCTCAGTAAACGCAGCCCTTATTTTCATGATCCTGGCTCACCACTGACTCTGTAGGATACTGGTCCCCAAGACTCGTCCCTCAGCCCTGCCAGAGGCCAGATGCCCAGTCACGTGAGGATTGCAGAGCGAGTCAGGAAAATTAGGAAAGAATAGATGTCTAGTTCTAGACACTCCTCCCAGCGGATTCTCCAAGGGTGTGGGGAGTGAGGAGCCTGGGGTAAACCCAGATGCCCAGCCCCAGGAAGATAAAGCTCCTTCCTTCAGAATGGGCAGTGCTGACTTCTGCATCAAAGGAGCCAGACGAGGCTTAGAGATCATCTGCTCCCACCACTGCCATCCTTTTACAGATTAAAAAACAACCATCACCACCCAGATGAGGGAAAGTAACTGACCTCAGGCCACAAAGCAACCCAGGTGCAAAGCCACGATGAGCACCCAGCCTCTTTCCCACTGGGACAGGTAAGATCTCTAAGAATGCACCTATATGCCTGAATCATAGAGGATGAGAGGACAGCACCTTCCTCTCTTGCCCCAAATATATTCCTCCTTCTCATCACTGCTGGAGAAAACTCCTTTCTGGGAGGAGAGGACAGGTACAATCACCTGTACAAGTGGTTCTGGATAGTCCACAGATTTATTACCTCTGATCCTCATAAACCTGTGAGACCAGGATAATAATGTCCATTTGGAAGTTAGAAAACTCTAGGGCTGAGCAAAGCTAGGTGGCTTGACCAAGGTCAAGAGACAGCTGTTAAGGACAGAGCCTTGAACTCAACTTCTCTTGCTGCAAGTTTATATGTAAAAAAGAAAATACTCCTTAGAGAGGCCACACAGTGCCAACTAAGATATAATTGGCTACCATGTGGGGGACTTGTACTGGCAACCAGGATATCAGGCTATATGATGAGCTTCTTGACCTTGGCCAAGCCACTTCTGAAATTGGGGCCTTAATTTTCTCATTTGTAAAATGGGAGGTTTTCCCAGATGACTCCTAAGACCCCTTCCAGAGCTGACCAGTTGTGACTCTGAGTCTGGGTCCTATACCCATTAGCTCAGGCTTTTTCATCCTCTGCAGGCTGATGTTCCCATTAACCCACAGCCTTACAGCTAATGAACTTCTCAGCCAAGGAGGAATTAAGAGTCTAATCACGCTAATGGACACCACTTTACAAGCACCTACTATCCACTATGCATATATCCTAAAATATCCTGCAAAGTGAGCACCAAAACCTCCACTTCACAGATGAGGAAGCTGAGACTTTAAGAGAGTAAGGGGTTTTCCCACAGTCACACCACTAGTGAGGGATAGTGGTAGGGTTCAAACCTATGCTTGTCTATCATCTGCTCCATACTGTCTTCGATATCATCACCTAAGCATTCCCCCCACTATTTTCCCTTGGATGCTGAGCTTTTTCTTACCTCTTAAAGAAGTTTATTCTCAAATAAGGAAAGCATTTGGCCAGTCAGCCAAGGTTCCCCAAAGCTTCCCCAGAAGCATCACCTCCAGCTCCAGGAAAGGCAAAAGAAAAAAGAATAGCAAGGAGAGAAAGTCGTTTGAAAATGTTCAGGTTCACATAATTACTATATTTAGCAGGGTATCCCCTGGAGACTGATTTGATTTATAAATATATATATTGCAATCAGTAAGTAGCACATGGTTTGCTGAATCTCTCTTTTTAAAAAAAACCTCAGAAACAACAACTGTGCTGAAGACAGACTAAAGTGGAGGGAAGGGGTTTTGTTTGTTTATTTTCTTTTATTTTTTAGCTCTTTGGCCTGATTCTTCCTGCTACATGAGAGGTAGAGAATGGGGACCAAAAGAGAGGGGATAAGAGGAAATCCTGAAGGAGAGCACTTTAAGAGTTCTTTAAAGGGTGGTAGAGGGAGAAAGCCAGTACCACATGTGTCCCATGAAGAGGCTGTGCAGTCATAAAACTTGGTCCCCAGAAGCAGAGATATTACAGGTGATGGTGGATGAGTATCAAGGCCTACAGCATCCTGGTAATCTCAGAAGATGGAAGAAGAGAATGAGGGAGAGAGGAAAGAGGAAGTAGAGAGAGAAGGAGGGAGCGTGAGGACCATCCAGCTGCCTCAGAATCCTGGGTGGCTTCAGTCCAGCTCATAGTCCTCAACTCAGCCTAGCTGCCTCCCACCAACCCAATGGCCCCATCAGCACCACGGCCAGTGCCCCCATTCCTCAGCTGTTGCCTGAACCCAGATTTCCCACCTTCCCAACTCACTGTACCCAAAACAAACAGGTACTTTTTGTAACACAGTGAATGTCATTTCAAGGGGTTTTTCCTCAACTCAGAGATCACCTCCTCCTGTTATCCTTTGTGTTAGTTTCTTAGCGTTGCCATCAAAGCATCACAAACTAAGTGGCTTAAAACAACATTTATTCTCTCTCAGTTCTAAAGGCTAGAAATCTGAAATCAAGGCATTAGTATGGCCATATTTCCTCTGGAGGCCCTGGGAATGAAGGAATTGCCTTTCTCCTTGCTTCTGGAGGTTGCCGGCCACCCTTGGTGCTCTTCAGCTTGCAGCTGCAAGCTGCGTACTCCAGTCTCTGCCCCCATTGTCCCATGGCCTTCTTCTCTGTATGTCTGTACATCTCCAATTCTCTCTCTCTTTATGAGGACACCAGCCACCGGATTTGGGGCCTACTCTAATTAAGTATGATTTTTTTCTTAACTTGATTACACCTACAAAGACTCTATTTCCAAATAGGTCACTTTCACAGATACTGGGGGGTAGAACTTCAACATATCTTTTCAGGGTACACAGGTAAACTCACAATGCCCCCCATCATTGCCTCAGTCAGGAGTAGGAGGTCTCTTCTAATGAACTACCTTAGCATCCTGTACTTGTGGTACAGCATGTATTACACTGAAGGTAGGTGTCCACTTACTTGCTGCTTTCCATGCATTGAGCTCCTTAAGAGCAGAGAATAGTTCTCATTCATTGTGGCATTCCCAGTATAGCAAGAGCACTCAGTAGGTGGACAATCCACTTTGTTATGGTTAACTAAACAAATGAGTGATAAATGAATGCATGTTTTGTGTTTTCATTGACTGAAAGCATATACCAAATAACCACTGTATATGTAGAACTATTCAAAGGTCATAATCATTCTATGTGTAGGGTGCTACTCCGGGCATTATGGCTGCAATAGTGAATAAGAAGCCATCCCAGCCTTCAAGGCTTAGAAAATAATAAGTATATTGAGAGTCAAGGGAAGAGATTTCTAGCCAAGAGAATCAGAAGAGGCTTCACAAGGGAGATGAGACTTGAGTGGTGGCTTAAAGAAATGGGAAGATAGATGGAAAGGAGAGAGAGGGATGTTCTGGGCATGAGGAGCAATATGGTCAGAAGTGTGGTAGAGGAATTATGAGTGACACATTGGGAGATAATGGGTTGGCTTTTTTGGTTGGAGAGAAGGCTCCCTATTGAATAGCACTGGGAAGTGAGTTTAAAAGAGATTGATAGGAGACTATAAAGATGCCTGATTCATCAACAAAGAGATCTAGGCTTTTGTGTAGACAATGAGAAAATACAGGGAAATGCATGCTAGATTGGGCAAGCACTTGGGAAATCAGTAAAAAGTTTCTTGTGATAGGTCAGGCAAAAGGAAATGGGATCTGAACCGGAGCAGTGTTGGGGATGGGGAAGAAAGGAACAAGGAGAAAGAATTGTCAAGACTCAGCAATTAACTAACTGCGACGGTGGGAGCAGGGCAGTGAGAGAGGAAACTGTGCTCACAGTCCTCATGGGACATTAATAGAGATAATAGGAGGCCCTTTGGGGAAAAAGTTGGTCAACAATTCTCCAGCGCCTTTCCAGCTTTGGAAGCCACTGCTTTTTTCTCAAGGAAAAGAGGTGTTTGGGTTGAGAAGTGCCTACTCAGCGGCGCTTGTTATCTAATGAGAGTTGAGTGCTTGCTTTGTGTTTGGCACTGTGCTAAATGCTTTACATATATCTGTTCATTAAACTCTCATGACAAGTCTTTGAGACAGATATTATTTTCCCCATCTTACAGATGAAGAAGTTGAGGTGCAGAGAGGTTAAAAATTGCCCAATGTTAGTCCTCCAAGGAATTTACCTGACTTCAGTATTTGTGAACTTAGCAACGAGGCATAGTAGGAAAAGCATGAACTGGGAGTCATAGAAACCGGAGTTCCAGTCCTATTCACACCAGTTACAGCTCTGTGACATTTGTCAAGTTAATGACCTCAATTTCCTTGCCCATAAAATGGGTATAATGATACTTGCTCTGTCTACCATACAAGGCTATACTGCTAAAAATCAAAACTGGGACGAGGTATTTGAAATTGCTTTATAAGTTGTGACACGCTGCAGGAATGTGCATGTATAACAGACATGAGTCTCTGAAATTGGCCACAAAGTAGCCTGATGCCACGATTTAGAGAACTTGCTTTGTGACCTCAGCCAAGTTTCCTGACCGCTCTGGATCTCAATTTTCATATCTACAGAGGGTGGATCCTTCTGACGATAAAGATAAAAACAGAATGTATGTTTTTCTCTACATATCTGCTTTTCCTCATTTCCCCCATCCCAGCAGTAGTACTTCCATCCTCCCAGTTGCACAGGTCAAGAACCTGGCAGTCATAACAGACACTTCCTTTTCCCTTGCCCGTGCCTTCCATCATCAAACCTTAGACATTCTACCACCAAAACATAGCTCGAATCTCTCCACTCTTTGCCACCACTACTACCACTCTGCCAGTCCAATCCATCATAGTCTTTCCCTGGATTATGGCCATGACCTCCTACTGATCTTTCTCATTCTTTTTTTTGCCCTTCTGCCTATTCACTCTCCACGGAGAAGCCCGAGTAACCCTTTAAAAACACAAATATAAGCATATCATTATCTTGCTTAAAATTCTTCAATAGCCACCCATTACTCTTAAAGTCAATTTCTAAATTCTTCCCACAGCCCACAAGGCCCTCTGTGATCTGGATGTTGGCTGCCTCCCCAGCCGCCTCTTGGGCTGTTCTCCAGTCTCATGCACCACACTCCAGCCACCTTCACCTCTCTTAGTTCCTTTGAACATCATTCTCCTTCCTACCTTAAGACCTCTGTACAAGCTATTCTCTTTGCCAGGACATTTCCCCCATGTTCTTCACCTGTAACTCCTGTTCAACCTTCAGGTACCAGCTTCAAAGTCATCTCCTCTGCAGAGCCTTCCCTCACTCTCCCAAACTAGTCTAGGTCACCTTGAGATATGCTCTCAGATACGCCTATCCTCTTTCTCCCCAAATTATCACAGATCCACATATTTAATCATTTGTGTGAACACCTGTTTAATGTCTCGTTTCCCCACCGGACTGTGAGCTCCATGGATTCAGGGTCTAGTTTTGTTTGTCTTTTTGTGTGGCATCTCCAGTGCCCAGACCCTAACAGGTACTCAATAGATGGTTGCCAGATGATGGAAAGACATTGGCTGAAAAGCATCAAACCAAGAGCCTGAAATGAAGTCGGCATTCAGCTCGTGTTCTTTTCTCTCCTACTCTCCCTCCACTGTGGCTCGAAGCCAAGCTGGGATCCCAGGCTGCCAGAGACAATGGTAGGTTATGTCACATCTCTTTCCAGGGTGGTTTTCTTGTGACATTCCTGGTGACTAGAGGAAGGAGGGCAGCAGGCAGGCGGGAGCCTGGGGGAATCATTAGCATAGGCTTCACATCGCCTCTTCTCTGGCTTTCTTCCCTAGAAGAGAGAGAGCAGCCTTTGTGCTGTTGAGGATGCTGCTAGAACCGTGGATCCCCGGGCTCCTATCTTACTGGGAGTAAGAGAACACAGTGGTGGGTTCAGTGGCTTGGCCAAATGTCAGGGGATGACATGAAATGCTGAGATGAGAACAGTGATATCTCAATGGAAGGTTTCCTAAGGGTGCACCAGGCACACAGGCTGGTATCCTGATTCTGTACACGCATCTCCATGTGGGTCAGCCAACCCCTCATCTCCTAGACTCTGGGTCAGAATATAATTATCCCTCAAATTTTCATGGTCCTGTCACATTGTTTATCCTGCTGGAGCCCAGCAGGCAGGCAATTAATGGGGTTAGGAGTGAATCATAGCAATAGCTCTAGAGAGCAACAGCTCCCGACTGTAACCCCATTCACCTGATGTGGAAATTAAGGGACAGAGAGTCAAGCTTCACTCTGGTCACAGACAGAGACTTGACCATGTTAAAAAATCCTTGCTCTGTCCGCAGCTCCATTCTGCCTCCTGAAATAGTAGCATCTGTCCCAAAAGCTAAATGAATGGGATGAGGCCTCCTTTGATGGAAAATGAAGCACTTGATTTAATGACACAAGGACACCAAACCTAGGAATGCCCACTCTTCTGTCTAAGAGAAGAGTAACCCAGAAGAACTCAATTCACTATGGACCTTTTCTGTACTTCAAATTCCTACAGCCTTAGAGTCTGCCCTGACCTGCAATCTCTCCCTGGATAACAGGTGGATAAAACCCATACAAGACAGCGCACCATCGTGAGTATACAGTTCACTGAAATCTCATGAAATGAACACCTCCTCATTCCCCATGCCCCGGTCAAGAAGTAGAACATTACCAGTACCAGCGAAGCACCCTCCATGTTTATTTCCAGTTACTACCCCGGCCAACTACGCCCACTCTCTGACTCCTACTAGCTTAGATTAGTTTGCTTATTTTTGTACTTTGTAACACCAGACTTTTGAGAATCGTCCATGTTGTTTTGAATGATTATGGATCATTCCTTCTCACTACTGTACATATGAATATACCCCAGTTTATCTATCCATTCTGCATTGATGGTCATCATGGCAGTTTCCAGTCTGTGGCGACTAGGAACAGAGCTGCTGTGAATATTCTTGTACATGACTTTGGTGAACACATGCAGACATTCTGTGGCGTATCTACCTGGGAATTGAGTGGCTTTGTCATCAGGGAGACATATGTTTAACATTAGCAAAGACTGCCAGTTTTCCAAAAACAGTTGTACCAATTTATACTCCTACCAGCAGCATGTGAGAGTGCAGTTATTTCTTGTTTGCTTTTTAAAATTTATTCTCTGGTTATTTGTAAGTATATCCAGAAAGAGATAGTCACAGTTTCAAATAGTCTAGTTGTTTATTCTCATGAATCATTAAACACTCCCCTAAATTCTAATAGGAGCTTACTCTGACTCCTAAAAATTCACTGTACACACGTAATTTTATTTCCTCACTAATTCTTGCTCATCCTTCATGATGCTCTTCAAGTATTACCTACTCCAATCTGTGTCTGGGCTGGGCAAGATACCCTTCCTTTTTACTTCCACCACACTCTGTTCTTCCTGCTCTCCCAGGCTCTCTCACTCATTTTGTAGGCACCTATCTCTTCCATCAGTCTATTAGACAGTGGCATTCTTGAAGGGAGGTATTGTGTCTTAACTATCTCTGCCTTTAGTACTTAGTACTGTATAGAACACAAGGTAGGCTTGTGCTCATAAAATATTGAATGAACGAATTTTTCTACTAGTTGGTAAGTTCGTTGAAGGCAGAGGTCAAGACTTCTACCTCCCTTGTGAGACCCAGTGGATTAATTCGGCACACAGCAGACATTTAACAGAAGCTCGCTGCAAGGAATTGGCATGAATTGCAAACCAATGGCTCCAGCTGCTTAAGGAAAGACTCTCCTTGAAAACCACAAGAGCAGGGCTAGGCAGACAAGACTCGCTGTGGCTGGATTTTGGCAACGTTGGGATCTTACTTCCCACTGGTATTCTCCCATCCCTCAGGAACCAGAGTTGAGTGATTCAGACTCAATTCTCACCTATGCAGAGCTAACTTTGCCCCACTGCCAGCCTGGCTTGGGGCTCTGACCTCCCATGATCTGAAATTCAGGAGCCGGGGTTGTAGTGATGGAAATAAAGACCAACCCAGCTCCTCTTACCCACCAGCCTTCAGGATCAGATTCACAAGAGAGGGCCCTTGCTTTTGGCTGATTCTTGACCTGTCTCTCCTCTGTTACATGTCAGTCTTTAGAGTGGAAAGTAGAGCATGGATCCATGGTCCTTCCTGGGCTTCAGACAGCTTCAGGGAAGCCATGACATCTCGGGTAGACTGAGACCCAATACTGCCACCGCTATTCTTTCCATTGCTTAACTTCCAACACTGTGAGATGTCTGATACAAACTGTGGTGTCCGCAATCTGCTGATGGCTTGGAGGGGAGCAGCACATTTTCATGCTCTAGTTAAGCTGGCATCACACTTCTCATCAAGGGACTGCAAACTCAGTGAAAAGAAAATGTATAATGAAAGTTCAGTAGATATCTTTTTCCCAGGTAACACGGAAACGTTTCTACCAAAAATTTGATAAAGAGTAATTATGACCTGCTTCCCCCAAAGACTGAGAAATGGCAATTTCTGATCCTTACCTCCAGCGAGAAGCAAAATGGTTCCTGTTGAGAAGAAACAAAATAATAAGAATAATAATAAATGCTAGAAACATAATCCTTAATCTTTCTTTGTGCCCCAGGGAATTCTAGAGGAAGATGTATTTTAATGCAACTCAATAAGAAATATTTTAAACAGTGGCACAGAGACAATAAGCAGGTCTTTGCATTTTTGCAGAGGCTTGGTTTCAGTTTTAATTCTGACACAGAAATGCTGTGCATCTTTGAGTAAGTCAATTCCCTTTCTGGTCCTCAGGTTCTGCACATATCAAATGCCCCCCCCATCTATGATATGCTGAAAATGTGCAAGACTAAATTTTTGTAGCTCTGGAACAGAAACCAATCATGCATCTATTAAATGTAAAGTACTACAATTAGGCCCAAAGAAACAGTGGCGCATGTATTCATTCAACCAGCCTCATGCCTACTATGTGCTTGGTGCTGGGACACAGAAATACAAGCACTGACCCTACCTATGAGGTGTTTTCAGTAGAGTAAGGACAGCAGGCACTTTACGACATCCACTAACAACACAGGTGCAAGAGTGCAGTGGGCACAAATAGAGAGCCATGAACTCCTGGTGGGTGACAGGAAAGGATTTCAGAGGGAACCTGGAGTGGTCATGAAGGACACAATGCCAGGAAGAGAAAGGAGAGGAAGACAGGTGTTTGTTGCTCAAACAGACAGACACATCACAACTCAAGGGTTCCACGTGCGAAAGCAAATTACTTATGGAACTCAGCCAACTCTAAACTCAGAATGAGTCAACGAGATGATGAGTTTGCAACAACAAAAGGCTCAAGCAGGCTGCTGTCCATCTCAATTCCATGTTGCCCTAGCAGCAGCTCTGCCTGTGTCCCACGGGCTCCCTGACTTTGGACAATTCCATTACCTTCCCTAGATCTCAGATCCTCGTCTATAAGACGGGGGTGGGGGTGAGATGTTCTTGAAAGCCCCTTACTACTCAGATTGTCTCTAGGCCTATAATGATTACACACCAATAGCTGTCCCAATAAAAAATGAGAGCTTTTAAAGCTTCAAAGACTCAGGCTGCTCTAAACCCACCTATTGAAATAACGAATGCCTCAACAAAATCGCGTTCCCAAAAAACACAGCCACAGGGCTCCTCCTTTGGAAAAAAACAGACTCAAAATTTACGAGAGAATTTTGCAGAGAACCTGTCTTAAAGTGGAGGAAGTGCCTGTTTGGAAAATGTTCAACTTCTGATTTTATCACAACGTTTTCATAGGGCTGGGATGGGTGTCGTGACATTGCAGGGGCCACCTCTGTCCCTGCTAACTCCCACTTTTTACTGCTCCATGTGCTGCTTATGACCCCAAGGCCGCATCCCTCATCAATAAGGGATTATTTGCTTGGAGATTCCTAATTTATTTGGTTGTTTTCAACTTCTCCTCCATAGAATTTTTCAGATCCTAGCATTTACATTGCCCCAGAAAGGAGATGTTCTAAATCCCGCATGAACACAGGGAAAGCTGGACTCTTTCCCCTACTTCTGGAAGCCCTCTAGTGTGGTGGTGATCAGCCGGGCTCTCACAGCCCCATAGGTAATCCTGGGCAGCTGTTTTCCCCCACCCAATGTGGAACATCATGGGCCCTTGAAGAGGGAAAAAGCCGCTCTGTCAGTGCTGAGCGTGTCCAAAACTACCCCACTGGATGCAGTCATAGTTCTCGATAGGCAGCCAGTCCAGTCCCTCCCACAGACTTTCTCCAAATTTCTGGTTTCCCCCATATTTGTTCCTGGTTCTTTGCAGACCTAGAATCACTTTGCTTCCCTGAGAGTCAGCTCCCCGCTGCAAGTGAGCAGCTTTTTCCCTTTCCAACCTCAAAACAAAGAGGGCCTTAGTAGGTCCCCTTGCCTGCTCAACACAGCTATCCTTCTACCCTCCTGAGGGATGGGAAGCCACCTGTTGCGCTCATACAGGTGCCTTATACGCAGGGCTCCCCAAGGAGCTGAGAGGTGACTTACCTTCTAACAATGACCAAAGGGACCCTCACTAGAGCATGGAAGTGACTTACCTCCTAACTATGACCAAAGGGACCCTCAGTAGAGCAGAGAAGGAAAATAAAAGCAAGCTTGATCTTAGCAAGGCATCTTGCTGTATTTATTTACTCCATTAATTAAAATAATGAGAAATAAAACCAGTTGCTCAATGGGCAGTAGCTGAGAGAGCTGCTCTCCTAGAAAACTGTTGGGTTTTACGATTGTGATGTGTAAGCCAAATGAGGCAGGGCAGCAGGGAGGGGCACCCACCTCCTGGCATCATTCCTAGGGGTGGGAGAAAGCTGAGTGCATGTTAGGACCTTATTTTGGTGCCAAATCCTCCTCACAGCTCTGTAGTAGGTGAAACCAGCCCCAGGCTAAGGCGGACTAAAAGATAATCGACAGCCTGGAACCCACATTCACATATGAATGGGGAGTAGTCGATCTCTTCCTAAGGATGGGCATTGCTAAGGAAGAGAAGAGAAGGCAGGAAGGCCTGGAATCCAGAGAACACATCTGGAAACCGGCAGGAATGGGTGGGGGGAGGGTGTGCCCCTCAAAGGCAAAGAGGAAGGCAGCCAGGGAGGCTGAATTCATCCCAAATTCACCGACCTCACAGAGTTGTAGAGTTGTAGAGGTCCATCCTGACTCAGGGCACTTCCTAGGGCCGCCAGCTGCTGCCCCAACAATGTTTTATCTCTGCGATGAATGCAAGACTGCATAAACGCAATCATCGGCTCTTTCCTACGAACTGTGCCTTTGCTTATGCTGGAGGTTTTATTCCCTGGAAGCATCTCAATCTCTTCTCCTTGCCCCACCTACAAGCTCATATATACACACACGCACACACACACACACATACTCCTATGCATCCAAATCAGTTTCATAGAAATCAAAGCCTAGCCAAAATGCCACCTGTCCATGAAGCTCTCTGAGATCTCCTAGCCAGCAGCATTCTTCTCTTGCTCTGAGAGCCCGTGGCACCTTCTTTGACCTTCTCTTATGGGATTCATGTCTCCCAGCCATTTGTGAATTTGTTTTATCTCCTCACTAACATGCAAGAGCCATTCTTACTCATTCCTCTCTGCTGCCTCACAGTGCCCAGAGCAGTACCTGGCCCAAAGGGAGTCTTCCATAAGTCTCTGTTGAATTAATTATTCTCCTATACTGAAAGTCACTGGGTGGAAAGGAACTGTAGAGGGGGTGAGGGGATTTTTATTGGGTGCGCCCTATATGCAGGTCTTGGACAAAGCTCTGGAAAACACAGGTCTGCCCTCATGGAGGTCAAAGATATATATGGACACTGACGATGCATCATGGTCATTGAAGAAGGACAGAAGGACTGCTCACCCAACCTGGAGCTGATTCTGTCCAGGAGAGTGTTGTAGAGGGATGACGTTGAAGTTCCACCATCAGAACTCACACGAATCCTCGGTTGCAGCAGGAGGAACGATTCACAGCATGCCCTGCCCTCTGACCAGGCATGGGGACCACAGCCTTCCAAGGGGACCAGGCCTCCAGCACTGGATGGAGGGCAAAGGCAGAAGAAACTCCAGACAGCAGCAGAACTTCCTGGGGGCTTGATTAATTGCTTTAATTAGCCAGCCTGTAGCCATTACGCAAGTGGCCTGGATGGTAATAACACAAGAATGGGACTCAAGATTAGACCTAAACTACTGGAGAGCTGGTCTCCCAGTGCCTGGACCCAGCTTTCTGAAGCTGGTCCTGGAACCAGAGGAGAGAAAGATGGAGGGGGTGATCAGAGGCAGACCAGCACTGATTAGCATCACTCATCTTACCTCGTCAGCACCAGCTCCCAGGGTGAATTAAGTGCCTACAAAATGAACACACGCCTGGAAAATCTCCAGCGTGGATTTTATTCTTGCCCAAATGTTACCCAGTATTTTAATTAACCTGGGCTTATTGTTCTAATTACTGGAGTTTTATACTGAGAATTGCTGTTCGGGAGTGGTGACAATCAGTAAACACAATTACCGTGTACATTTCCCACGAAGCTTTGCCCTTAAAATTTTATTTAAAAAATAATAATTAGTACCATAAATCTTTAATTCCTAGTTCACTGGGGCTAACAGCCTGAGCAGGATGGAAGAAAGGCTTTCTTAGAATATCAAGAATCGGTTTTAATAGTCTGCCGTCATCTGTTATTTTAATGGGCCTGCTTCACATTGAGAAATATCAGGTGCAGAAGCTAAGGAGGCAAAGGCTGCCGTGATAGATTACCGAGGGGGGCAAAGATGCCCATAACATGTGTTAATAATATAAAAAAACACCGTGTGAATGTTTGTGTGTAAAGTGTTTATGTGTGCTTAAAATACATGTGGAGGGGTTGGCCCAGTGGCATAGTGGTTAAGTTCATCTGCTCTGCTTCAGTGGCCTGGGGTTCGCTGGTTCAGATCCCTGGCATGGACCTACACACTGCTTATCAAGCCATGCTGCGGCAGGCGTCCCACATAAGAAGTAGAGGAAGATGGGCATGGATATTAGCTCAGGGCCAGCTTTCCTCAGCAAAAAGAGGAGGATTGGTGGCAGATATTAGCTCAGGGCTAATCTTTCTCAACAAAAAAAATAGGGAAGGCTATATGCCCACCTGTTACCCTGGTCAGTTACCCTTGAAGGGGGGGACTGGAGGCAATGGGGAGATAAGAGAGACTCTTCATTTTTGTTTTATATGCTTCAATGTTGAAGTTTGCATTTTATAACAGAAGTACTACTTTTGCAATTAAAACATTTTTCAAAGTCTGAAAATCACTGCTCCTTGAGTAAGCAGAAGGCACGGCAGCACCAAGGGCCCTGCATGGCGAGCCCGTGAACACAGTGAGGCTGCAGCTATACAAGCCCACGGTCTCAGAGCACCCTCTTTTGTTGTCACAGTGGCCCCTTGCGGAACCTGTACTTCTCTTCCTACCCCTCTGGCTTCTGCTTTTGGAAGCTGCCCCTACATCTTGCAATCCCTTCTTGGCTTCTCCATTCTTTTTCTTAGGGCCCATGCCGTCTCCTTGCATTGGCTCTCTGATCCCCAGCCTGTTTCTGACTTCGTCCTTGACCTCCATCTTGGTGTCTATCTTGACTCTTCCAGCTTGAGCCTTTTCTAACCACTTGTTCCCAGAAGACTCATCCTCCTCTCATTCGTCGTCCGCCAGACTGTGCCCTCATCACCTGCTCTCCCAAAGGTCCTCCCTCTCGGTCCCAACTCAGTCTAGTGTTTATGATTCATATTTTTTGAGTCAATGTGACCCCTAAACACAAGCTAATTACTTATTTCTAGGGTTCCACTGAAGAAAATTACTAACCTTCCCAGAAGAAGAGAAGTAGACTAAGCTGGACTTTTTTGAGAAGTAGTACTTCCGGTGGGGCACCTTTCTGAGAGGTTCTCAAGGATGATTTCTACTTGCTTGATTTTCACCTTCTACCCCATGTGAGAACCTCACCCCTGCCTGAGCCGTGATTCAGAGAACTGCATTTAATGAAATGCACCTGAAATGGAAATATGTTATAATGTCACGCTGAGCCCCTGAATCTCTACTGCTTATTTGAAGGGTAGGTGATATTGGGTCCAGAGGTTCTCACTTAGCGTTTACCCAGAATGTATTAATTCATTCTCTTAAAAGCATTTGTTTCCCTACTATGAGCAGGTGGCAGGCACTAAAGATGCCGAAGTGAAGGAGAAATGTTCTTGCTTTCAAAGAGCTCAGAGTCCACCATAAGAATGACTGGGGGTGTTAGAGTTACAGAGGTGAAGTCAGATGTGTGTGCAAGGTACAGTGGAGGCTCCAACTAGCACTAGACACTAACTAGTGCCCAGGTAGGCACTAAAGAAATACTGATAGGACCAGGCAGCACCTCTGGCCTCAAAGAGCCCATTGTCTAGCAAGAGAGAGAATATTGCAAAAGAATGTGAAAGAGACTCCAGGTGTGTCCAGAGACAGAGGGAGACTAGCTCTCTGGGTAGCGATAGCCATAGTCGGCCTGGCTGAAGAGGCACTATTTGAATAATCTGGAAGAAGGAATGAATCTGCGTGCCAAGCTGACCAGGAGGGTGAGGAAGAGGACACTTCAGGCAGAGGGAGAAGCTTGTGCAATGGCATTCCGTATTCTGGGGCAGTCAATAATTGAAGATGTCTGGCACTTAGGGTGCCTGTTGGAGGGCAGTGGCTGGAGATCGCAGAGGCCCTGGGCTGAAGAGCTCTGAATGCCCAACTGAGGAGCCTGCACCGTATTTTTTACTCAGCTAACAGACTCTGGGAAGCATTAAGCAGGGGAGAGACATGCTCAGGGCTGTATTTTAGAACCACATCTCTGGTGCCAGTGGAGGATTAGAAAGTATGACGTAGTACAGCCTGAAAGGGATTACCTCATTAGCTTGGATGCTCCCAGGCAGGTTGCATTCTGGGAAAGGGAAGGGGAAGAACACTGATCCAACTTATGAAGCCCCCACTCTGTGCCAGGCGCCAGCCTGGGTACCGTACACCTGTCTGCTTACACAGGGCACGCAATGCTGCAGGAGGGGAGGGCCGTGTGAGGAGCTCCAATTTGGAGGGGGGGGTGGGAAATGAGGCTTGGCAAAGGTGGGTGGATCCACAAGGTCACACAATTAGAAAGTGATTGGACTGGGATTGGAACCCGGGTCAAAGCCAGTGCTCTGCCGTGGTCTGTTACCCACTTGGCTTCCTGCATCAAGGGTCAAGATGATAAAGACCAAATGGAACACACTGCAGGAGGGTCATTGTGGACCCTTGCTTAGCTCTATGCAGGAAGTATTCGGTGCAATGTCATAAAGGCCTTAGGAATTTGTGATGAATTCCTTTGGGGACGTAATTCCAAGGAAGCATTTCCCCCCTTAAGCAGCAGGATCACGTGCTTTCTCAGATGATGAGAGTCACTTTATCCATTCCTTTTTCCCCTTAGCTTGTTTACCAGGAAGCTCCAAACTCAATCCTTAAACTCAGTAACTATGTCAGCCAAAATATTACCATACGTGCTTTCCCAACTTTTTATATGCTCCTTTTGAATTTGCTATTTTATTGTATCCATATACTTTGTTTTAAGGTACCTCAAAGCTTTTTGGAATAGAAATGGAAAACGTATAAGAAGAACAACACAAAATGTGCTTTCTACTTACCAGGTTTTTCTTTCAGTCTTTACTCTGAACAAATCTCAGAATAATTGCCATAGCGAGCAGGCCTGTTGTTCCCCGTGCTCTCTGATAGTAACATTGTTCTTTATCATGACACTCTGCATGTTTTTGATGCGTGCTCCATGTGTTTGTTTAATCATGCATTTGGTACCCACTAGGTATCAGACGCTGTTGTTACATACTGTATCACATTTAATTGCTCTAACATGCAAGGTAGTTACTATCACCCCCATTACGCAGATGGAAAAACTGAGACGCAGAGCACTTACATGACTTGCCCAGGGCCACACGGATAGTAACGGGGGAAATGAGATTTGAATTGAGTTCTCTCTGATACTGAAGGCTGTTTACTTTCCCCTCTGCTGAAAGAGGTTCAATTTCCTTAATCCCTTTGTGACCCAGTGAGATTGTATATCTCATGTGACCTTTCCGTCTCCCTATCCTGTCAGCTGCTGCAATTAACAAAAAGAAAAAAAAAAAAATGAAAGATCTGCTCCAAGCTATATTGACAGGACGAAACATCCAGACTGGCTATTTTCCTGACCTAAAGTAAGGGCTTTCAAAGCATAAAAATAGAATCGTTCTTTTCCATTTATCTTTGTCCTTAAGAACCAAGAGCGGAGAATGTCAGACCCCCTGACTTGTATATCTTTGTAAAAAAAAAATTTTTTTAATCTTTTCCACTGAGCTCTTCTGCATTTTATGAGGCCTGGTAATGAAAACTCAACGTGCAAATCCTAACATCAAATCTGTGTTACGTAATAAACCCCCGCCTTCCCAGCACCCCCCAGAAGGGCAGATTTCAGTGAGAAGATTTCAGAACTGAAGTCTTAGACATTCTGAGCAGCGACGAGCATCTTACTGTCTCCCTGTCCACCTGGGGGCAGAACCTAGGGTTCTCCTCTGGAATCCACATTTCAGAAAGGCCGAGTTCCTGGAAATACACCTGCTTAGCCAGGAAGGAATTATGCCCTTGGAAAATGCCAGCAGACTTGGATGATACCATACAGAGAGTTCCCCCTCATGGTCTGGGATGGAAGAAAAGGGAAAGGAAGAAGGAAATTAACACTCTGGTGTCCAAAACACTGCGAGCACTTTCTATGCCAGTTCCCTCAATCCTCACAGCAGCTGTTCAACAAGGCTTCAAGGAAGAAACTGAGGATCTGAGTGGTAACATGGCCCAAGGTCATGGCAACAAGCCAAGCGCATGTCTCTCTATCTTCAGACCCCATTGCTTTTCCCCTATATGACATTGCCACCCACATATAACCACAGATGAAGCAAACCCTGAATAATCCACAAAGAATAGCACATCCTCTGTGAGAGAACTCCCTGCAGGACAGGGTCATCTATGACAGCTGTTCCCACCTTCTGCTTACCCCAATCCCACCAGCCATCCCTCCACAGAGACTCCTGGACCAGTGCAATCTCTGCCACCATCCCGTGTGGCTTCTCAGGATCACCCTCTCTCTCTTAGATAATTCTGACCCATATAGAAACTTCTCCCTACATTCAGCCAGGAAACAATTGGAATACTTCAAACAGCATATGTAATGGGCAAGTACGAGAGAGAAAATATGAGAGCAGAGATTTCACCAGCTTCACAGAGAAGGGATTTCTTAACAAATGTCGTGTAGGAGCCTCCCCATGCAGATTTCCACAATAACTAGAAGGGTTTTTAGCTCTGGACTTTGAAGAAAAGAGAGGGATTTGTTGAGAATGATGAAGTCTACACTCTTGTGATGAAAAAGATACACACTTTTCGGATGTAATTATATACAATAAACCATATAGTGGATTATGATACCAGATGACAGAACAAGTGATAACCCTAAAGAATAAGAATAACTCTTAACCACTGTGGTTAAGGGAACATTTTGAGTTCTGTTGAGAGTCTTCCACAAATGCGAAGGGCTGCTCTTAGGACCCATTGCCTTGGCTGAGAGGTCCACTTTTTGCCTTAGGTCCTTTTTTTCCCCCTATAATGGAAAATCCGAGATTTTGCCTCCATACCCGTTCTTCGCTGATTCTTTCTCATTGATCTTTATGGATATATTTACTGCTCTCCAACATGCTCAGTATGGGCAGTGCTTGCTGCTCGCTGCTCTCCTTGTTCATAGGATGCCCAGGGGTTCTGCTGCACTCGATTTTGCTAATCTAAGTGTTCTACATCTGGGTCCTTTCTGATGTCTGTCATAGTCTTCCATGAGTTGGTTCCATGATAATTTTTCTACTGTGCTTTGGGAAAGGCACAGTATGCTACATTTGGCAGGAAAGTCACTTCCTATCTTGGAGCCTATGATGGAATGGAATTCGCCCATTAAGCAGAAACCTAGACACCATGACACTTCCTGTGTAGCACTATTAAAAGTCTCTGTTGTTGCAAAGTTTAGAATGTTGCCATCTAAGAACGGCTACCATTCAAAGCTTGTTTACTACATGCTAGGCACTGGTGTAATGGGTTACATATACTACTCTGATTCAATTTTCACGAAAATCTGCAAAGTCAGTACTATTAGCTCCATTGTAAAGATAAAGAAACAGAGAGTTGGAGAGATTGTGTGGCTCACGCAAAGTCAAGTGCATAATAAGTTATAGCGTTGGTATGCAAACCTAGGTCCCTATTCATCATCCTCTACCACCCCCTCTATGCTTGACAGCAGTCCCAAAGATTACTGTGGGGTTTGAACTTTATTCTGAAGGCCAACAGGAGTCCTAAAGGATCTAGAGAAGACTAGTGAAGTGTTCTGATTTGGCAGCAGCGTGGGGAATGGATAGGAGTGGGTGGGAGTGAAGACCAGAAGGGAGAATATAGCAAGATCTCTTCTCCAGATGATAGGAGTCTTGAAAACATTAGCAAGAGTGGAGATAGTGGGAGAAAGCTGGGTAGATTTGAAAGACATCAGAGTTTGGATCAACAAGAATTGGGGATAGGCAGAGGAAGAGGTCGGTATGACAACTGGGTTTCTGTTGTGGGTAGCTGGGCAGATGGCAGAGCTATTTGCTAAGGTGAGAAACTTAAGAGGAAGGTGTTTGGAAGAAAACGATGAGAAAGCCAATGTTCAGGTCATGTTGAATTTCAGATGTCTGAGGAACATCCAACGGAGTGCACAACAAGAGTTGCACAGACAGGCCTAGAACTCAGAAGCAAGCTTTGGCAGAAGCTGTAGGTTTAGAAGTCATCACTTCATCCACAAGTTGAAACCAGGAAAGCACAGTAGACGATTCTCCAAAGAAACCATATGGAATAAGAAGTGGGATGAAGAGGGAAACCTTGAGATGTGGTTTATGGTGGGGAGTGTCTTCTCCCCGTGTTCAGAGGAAAATCTCCAGCTCCCCTCCTGGTTTCCGGGCTACCTACCACTTCACTCCTACTTGCATCTCAGGGTCCTAATAGAGTTGAGTTCCGCAAGCATAGATAAGAATTCTCTCTCCATCTCTCAAACTCCCAGACTTTCTGCTCTCTGCAAACAGATATATGATAAATCAGCAGATTCCTGCCTGTGAGATAAATGTATGTTCAGAGAGATGGGGCTGCCCTGAGTTCCCCATCCTGACTATTACCACCTCCTTTCTGCAAACACCCCCCCCCAAACAATTGCTGGGAGCAGCCAGAATATGAATGAAGAAGCATATTATCTAGTAAAAAGAACACAGTCTTTGGAGTCAAACAGACTTGGATTCAAATACCAGGTTTAATGTGGAACCTTGAACAAGTTCTTTCAACTCTCCAAGTGTCAGCTCTCACATCTGTGAAATGAGTTAACCCTACCTAGAGACCGAGAAGGATGGTTGAAAAGATCAGGTGAGATGCAAAGTAGCCACGGTGGCACCTTGCACACAGCAGGTACCCAACTAAGGAAATGCCGCCTCCGTCCTCTTGTTCTCCTCAGTCTAGGATGGAGCCAGGGCCACACTGAGAGTCTGAGCTTTACACTATGCCCCCCCTCAAGTTTTTCGAACTCAGAGGGGGCTCTGGCAGGTGTGTGTTTTCCTAAGTCTGCCTTTCTAACCAGAGGCTGGAAAATCCAGATCAGTGGTTCCCAAGAAAGCTCTAGCCCTTGGACCAGATTAGTCTTCATCTATTGCTAAGACAAAAATGCAACCGTCCTTTTTTGTATAAAGGGATAAGAAAAGTTTTCCTTCCAGCCCCCAAGCAATCTTGCATACAGCAAATATCATTGAAATCAGCAGGTATATGTTCCAAGAGAAGACTCTGTCTCTTGGACTCTATCTGAGTAATTTTCCCCTTCTAGAAAAACATAAAAAGAGACAGCAGAAGATACAAGATAAGGATGAAACCCACGCACAGCCAGTGTCCAACTTCTTCAGCGGCATTTTTTACATAGGTTCTGAGCCTGAGGATGAAAGTCTGGCTGCTCCCTCAGATCAGCACCGCAGTCTCTAACCTCTGTCCTTGCTGATGGACATTTGCCTCCTGAATTAAGGAGGCGATGCTGGCACTCAGGCTTGCTCTGCAGACAGGAGGGGCTGCTCTAGTCCAAGGTTCATGATCACCTCAGAGGTATACACGCCCTAGAGAAACACAAATCCCAGAGACGATCTAGTCCAACTGTGTCATCTTAAAGATGACAGACATGTTCCCAGAGAGAGAAGGAGACTTTCCTAAAGTCACAGGGTAAGTCAGAGGCAGATCTGGGACATGAACGCAGAGCTTGTGATTCCAAAGTACCACCATCATTCCAAGTACCACCTGCATCCCATGAGCATAAATGTTGTCTCTTACCACCACATATTGGGCATGCAAATGGATATCACAGGAGCTAAGATATGTCATAGGGATCAAAACACCCAGACTTCAACGGACAAGCATCAAACAGTGGTATTACAATAATATCGAGCATTAATATTAGAGTAATATAATATACTCAAATAGGATATTATATTACTGTAGTCATTTTATTGCTCAATTTTGAAACCACTTTTGACTGATAAAGGCATCATCCTGCTTGACTCTAAGGGGTAGAGAGGGGGTGATGGTATTCTAAGTACAAAACACCCTCCAGAGATAGAGATTCTTCACCGAATCTTTATTTAATGCTTACAACGTGTCAAGAATGTGCTCAACTTTGAGAGTCCTGTCAAGAATGAAATGGTCTCTAAGATCTCATGGTCCAGTGGGAGAACAGATCCAGGGGCACCTATTAGCCCTGTGAAACGATTTGTGTCACAACAGAAGTTGATATACTGGGATGAGGGATGGAGATGGAGGGGTGTATTTCAGTTATGTGGTCAGTGGTGGTTATGTGGTCAGAAAAGAAGAAGGAGGAAGGAGGAATTCCATTTGGGAAATACTAAGTTCAAGCAGCCTGAGAGGCACCCAAGCACAGGGATTCTGTTGGGTGAACCAGCTTAGGCTCACTTCTTATGGGAGTCCCTCTCTGCCAGCACTTTGGCTCACAGCTCCTCTGTTCTGCCATTTACGTTCTGCCTTTCAAAAATGGACTGAAGTATCTAATCCACCGATGTCTCCTCTTTGTCTTGGAAAGTATTCTCTTTCTTCTCCTTTTACTATTATTTAAATGCAGTTTATGGAGGTAAAAGATGGATGTCTACAGACAACCCACCATACTTAACCAGGAGTTTCAAAAGTCAATATGTGAGCAGTAAGCAGATGAGGAGGAGGAGGAGGAAGAGAAGGAAGAAGAAAAGAAGGAAGCATGGGCCAGCCCCGTGGCCAAGTGTTTAAGTTCGCAGGCTCCACTTCCTTGGCCCAGGGTTTTGCCGGTTCAGATCCTGGGCGCAGACCTAGCACCGCTCATCAAGCCGTGCTGAGGCGGCACCCCACACAGCACAGCCAGAGGGACCTACAACCAGAATATACAACTATGTACTGGGAGGTTTGGGGGAGAAGAAAACAAAAAGAAGATTGGCAATAGATGTTAGCTCGGGTGCCAATCTTTTAAAAAAAAAGAAGAAGGAAGCAATGGCCAAGAAGAGAACTGAGAAAAGATCTGAGGTGTAGCAGTTGAATCAGGAGATGGAGGCAATGGAAGAGAGAGATTCAATCAAGTGGTCAGTCCCCACTTCATTATCCCTAGTTGCACTGTGGCAGAATTTATCAGCCCCAAATCGGTGGGATCCTTTCAACACATATAGTTGGTGGCCACCTCAATGCCAGACTCCTCTCTGGTCCCGTCAGCTCAGACCATGTCTATTTGATGAAGGACATGGATATGTTTCACAAAATGGGTTGACCAGTTCACTGGAGTTACCTATACGATCTTTTTCTTATTTTCACTAAAAAAATGACTCTTTACCTAAATTATGTAGGTGATTCACAGTATTGTTGATATGTAGATGGTACTGCCTTTTATCAGAAATAAACCAGCTTAACCAAGTTTTTTGATATCAAACAGGTTAAATCTATCAGTGGAATAAAATTTCTCCTTTTGTTGCTTCTATCTTCCTACCATTCTTTCTTTTTTCCTTCATCATTCATTCATTCATTCATTTATTCATTCTGCAACAACAGAAAATTATTGAATTGCCTACAGAATGTCAGCTACTGGGGAAAGCTCCATCACTAGTGTTTGGCTTATGATCGTGAGGCTGGCTGGGCTGGCAACAGGCAATACCACGAGATGTGTTTAAATAAGGCAAACCAGCAGGGGCTTGGAAATGACAAAAGAAGGAAATTTCAAGATCAAGTCCAAATGACTTGGTTAAGGTGAGAGGAGGCGTGGAGATGGCACAAAGACCATAAAGCATTAAGCCCTGTAAGCAGATGAAACAAGCCCCCTATATGGACGCTGGGCCTCCAGTGTCGGGAAAGGCTCGCCTCCCTTTGGAGAAGGGGAGTTGGTCCTTGTGGCGGCTTAAAGGAACCATGCACGCTTGCCACAGTTTGAGTCAACACCATGTCATTGAAAGAAAACATACATTTAGATATTTCTATAATAATAAGCTGAAAGCCACTGAGTCATTCCTTCTATAATTAGCTTTGTTCTCTCTCAGGCAAGAAATTCCTCTTATTAAAGCTAAAGTTTGTTTATTTAAATATAATTCCCTGTCTTTTTAGCATTTTAAGGGCATGTTTGCAGCAGCCTTGTTACTTGTCTGACTTTCACTTCATCACCTTGGCACCTGATTAATTGTTACCACTTCATTAAGGATTTTTCCCTCCCCGTGTCTCTCACACGTATCCCGTAATTATTCCTTTCTGTGGACATATTCCTTTCCATCCCCACCATCAGCACCGTGCCCAGGCCCTCATGACCTCAAGCAGGAGATTACAGTAGTCGCCTGTTTCCTCTTCTTCCCACCTCCCATCCATTCTCCGACCTGTTGAGAACCGATTTTCTAAAAGCTTCGTATTATTTATATTCCGCCATCCAAATTTCCTGCAAATGAAGCAAAAAATAAAATAAAAGCCTCTTCATAATCTAAATCATAAAGCACACACACCACACCCCCCCCCCCCCATTCTGGCCTCACGCCACTTTGGGTTTATCTCTGTCTACTCACCTTCAAGTCCAGAGAATTCTCACTTCTCAGCCTCAATTTACTGACCTGAGCCATCAAATCCATATGAATGGAGCCCTTACATAGACTTCATGTTCCCAGTATTTTCCAGCTAGTGTTGTTTCCTGTACCTGGAACGCCTTCTCCTCCCTTCTCTGTCACAGACACTGCAGTCGAGTGGAAGGAAGAAATACTTAAGGGGAGTCTCAGATCTAGCTGTGTGACTCTGGACAAGTCACTGACTCTCTCTGGGGCTCAATTTCCTTATCTGTAAATTGGACCAAGGAGATTAGACCAGCTGATGGCTACAGAGCTTCCATCTTCACCTGAAGCAAAGCCACCCTAAAGTCTCCCTCATCGGCTCTTCCCAAGGTGACTTCCTCCTCCTTGGTAAGGGTGGTCACACCCTGGTCTGGAGAATAGTGTGCTAGTGTATCTAGAAATGCATCTGCGTGTGCTAGAGGCCTGAGAGCTAAGGATGACCGATCCATAAATGGCTCTTACGTTCAGGCACGTATTTTAGAAGGTAATGATACAAATTAGAATGTCTGCCTTGGTTACCTCTCTCTGACAAGTGAAACTCTTGGCATTTTATGTGGGCATCTGACTTCCCTAGAACGTACGTGTCACACCAGGGAACAGGAGTCTGCAAGCAGGCTGGTGTGCTGGAAGTTCAACAGAAGCATCAGCCTCGAGACTAAAAGTGCAAATGAAAGGGCAGGTCCTAGATTTATAAGATATTTATATTTTTGCAGAATTTCACATCCATCATCACATTTGATACTCACAAGAGCCAAATGAAGGAAACAAGCAATCAACAAGCATTCCTGAGGTCTGCCACGTGCCAGGCCCTGTTGAGGGTGTACAGTACACACCAGTGGACAGACTCAAGATCCTATCCTTCATGGAGCTGACATCCTAGCAGAGCAGAATCTACTGTGTGAAGATGAAAATCTTAAAAATGAAGTCAACAACCATTGCACAATTATGGGATCAGTATATTGGCCAAAGTTTGATAGTTAATGATAGCATTACCATTTATTATTCAACAAATATTTACTGAGTGCTTACTATATGCCAAGTTCTGTGCTAAGCACTTTACATATGTTATTTTATTTAATCTTTACGCTAACCTTGCAAGGCAGATATTATTATCTCCATTTTTCAAGTAAGGAAATTAAGACTCAGAGAGTTTAAGCAACTTTTCCAATTTCCCCTAGCTGGCTTGCACTGGAGCAGAGAAGAGAGAGTGGTTAATCCTGTTTGAGGAAGCAAGGGAGAGATTCAGAGAGGGGAACGTTGAGTAGGGTCTCAAAAGATGAGGAGTTCACCAAGCAAAGAAAAAGAGAGGATGCCATCCGGGCCTCAAGCTCAAAGTCCTAAAGTTGCAAAAATGTGATGTGGATTTAAGCCGGAAAAGCAAAAGGTTTAGATAGCCACGGCAAAGGGTTTGTGGGGTAGGGAGTAGTGTGAGAGGTTGGAGGGTAGATGGGGCCAGAGCGGGAAGGGCTTTATAAGCTGGGCTTTCCCAGAACTTCCTGGAATTTTTCCAAGAGCAAAATAGATAATATCCATAGAGCACACTGGGGCAACTGGACAAGGCTGCTGTCCTGAGCTGCCCCTAGGGCTCCTGCTGCTTCAAGCCTGCCCTGTGGCCCCCAAAGCTGTGAGCATCAATGCCTACACCCCTTGTAACCCATTGTGTGACACAACACACAGACTGTGAAGCTCTGCGCTAAGCAGTGGGGAACCATTGAAGGATTTATTTATTTATTTATTTATTTTGGTGAGGAAGACTGGCCCTGAGCTAACATCTAACATTTGTTGCCAATCCTCCTCTTTTTGCTTGAGGACGATTGTTGCTGAGCTAACATCTGTGGCAATCTTCCTCTATTTTGCATCATAGCCTGGCTTGATGAGTGGTGTAGGTGCGTGCCTGGGATCCAAACCTGCAAACCACAAGGCCGCCAAAGCGAAGTGTGTGAACTTAAATGCTACACCACAAGCCCAGGCCCCCATTGAAGGATTTTAAGCAGAGAAATGACAAAATCAGAATGGCAGAGTGGGGAATGGATTGGAGAGGGAAGAAATCAATGGCAAGGGGTCCAGTTAAGAGCTATAATTACAGGGTAAGCTGTAAGCTGTAGACCAGGAGGGTCAAGCCAAGACCCAAGCCAAGATGGCCTCAGTGAGAATGGATCACAGACCGTGGGCTCGAGAATGATTTAGGAGGCAGCATCGACAGCTTTTGGTGATGGATGGAATGTAGCGGGGGTGGGGGCTTAGTAGAAGAAGATTCCAAGATTTCTAGGTAAAAAAGGGACTCAGAATTCATGACTGAAATACCTCTTCCCATGGGTAAAATTCCAGGTCCAAATTTAAAAGGCTGTATTGTTAATACTTCACAAAGTAGTACATGCATTTCACATTTGTTTCTCTGTGTCAACCAATGAGTGAGAATGCAAAAGGGAAAAAGACAGACACACACACACACACACAAAACGCTCCAAGGGAGGTGCATTCAGGAAACTAACAGACAAGCTCCATGAGTTCAGATATTCTGATTTCTGACACTCCTCTGTAAGTCGGCATTCTGCTGTCACCTACTGCACAAGACTTCCAAGTCCCACAGAACAAAACCCTAATATGTTTCTGATGGAGACACGAACGTTAGAACTGTTTTCTCAAACAGCATTCCATTTCTCCTTTATTGTTTCTTCCTGCAGGGAAAAAAAATGTGGTCAAAATGGGTCTGTCATTTTAGTAGTAGAAACAGAAAAGAGAGAGAAACATTTAAATATCACAAAACTTCCTTTTACGGAGCAACTAAACAACCACAACATAACTCAGCTGGCAGCAAGTAACCAGTTTGCAATGCTCTGCCATCAAACAAAAGGACGACAGAGAAACTTTTGTTCAAGGTGATGGCTGAAATAATGGACCAAATGAGAGAATAATACCTTTGTCATTTGTACACTCTCTCCCAAAGAAATGTCATTTTTCTGAATAGCCAGCGTTTCTAAGAGTTAAGGATTTATTTATTCCTTTAAGCACCACAACTTTTTTTTTTTAATGGAACCATTTGGCTAAAACTCCTTCTGAAATATATCCCATCCTTTCCTATATTCTTATGCAAATTATACGGAACAAAATGTCATCTTGGGACTCAAGGCTATCATTGTGAGTTCCAACTATTATTTTGGGCTAAAAGACTCAAGACTATTTGAAATGTGTGGCGTTTGCCCAACATTAAATGGCATCATTTTTTAAGCCCTTTTTATCTGTTTTTAGAGTTGTTTGTCTTCTCCTTTGTTGTCAGGCTTTGGCTATACATTCGGCTATCAGTACCCTTGAATCTTAAACCTACTTGCTTCTTCCCGTAGCATATATTATTTCCGTGCTGCTGAGAGCCTGAAAAACAAATAACCAAGCAAGTTATCAGGATTGTGCATAAAGTAAGAGCAAGGAGGCTCCATGGGGACACAGGGCTCACTCACGCTCCCACTATGTAATGGTGTCTGCAGAGCCTGGGAAGCTATATCTCACAACGGGGGATGGAGGGCGGGTTGACATCAACAAAACCCCAGTTTGAGCTTAAATAATCCACTTGATATGTCTCAGTCTCAGATCCTTCTTTGGCACAAATAGAAATAATAACATCCACTTCATTAGGGTTACTGAGGGGATTAAATGAGATAATGTGTTCAAAGTCCCTAGCCCCATGTCTGCCACATTACTATCCTCAATTAAGTAAGGTTACTATATATATATATTATTATTGATTTTGTGACATGCATTGTGATTGTGCAAATGATAATTTTCCCTCATCTCCTTGGACTGCCTCTAAACTGGAAAGAAGAGTATTATGGGTGTTCAGACCAAGCAGAATTCCAACCATAGTTAAAGATGGAAGCTTGGTTGTAGTTGGGGAATGCGCAGGCCCTTCATGCTGCTGTTGAGATCCAGCCAGCGTCAAGTGCACCAATCCAAGTCATCCAGCCAAGAGTTTAATCACAAGTCAGAGTAGAGTCTCCAGGCAGGGACTGAGAACAGATAGAGACATAGCAAGCAGAAAGGACACAGGGAAAACAACACCTCAAAGGCCATCCTCATCCAAATAGCTCCCCCTCACTGGGGGACAGGCTAGCCTCTGAGTCAGTTCTTATTATGGGCCACTATTTAGTCAGAGACCATCCATCACGTGAGTCATTGTTGGGGTTTTGTTCCAAAGAGATTGAGACTGAGGTAAGGATCCTGCTGGAGCCTGATAATGCAAGGGGAGGGGGATCCAGGGGTCAGAAGCCAAGACGAACATTCCAGAGTGGGTGTGGTCCAGGGTGATTGCGCCAGCCACATCAGGCATCTGTGGCTCGCTTTCATTGGTTGGTGGGCACTGCACAGGTGGGGAGGACAGTGAAGTTGGCCCAGAGATCCAGGGCTGCCTTGGCCCATTATCCAACGATACTTCGTGGAGACAGAAAAACTCTGCTTCCGACGTGCCTTCTTTCCAAGCTCAGCTCCGATAAGCTTGCTTGGGTTCTGTTTGTCTAAAATCTAAGTAACTTTACCAAAAGAACCCATTTGTTAGTAAACCCCGTCTCTCTTCGTCCTCCTCTGACCTTTGTTCATGTGCAAAGAGATGGTTCCCTAAGGCGCTATCAGTCTGGGTGTGACCTTTGTGCTCAGGTCTTTTTACTCAATGCTATTTCATATCTAACTCAACACGTTGGCATCCTGGCCCTGTTCTTTTTTAAAATGATATCATTTTCCAATGACATAGTATCCCCATCATTTGCTTGGCCATTCCGCTATTGTTATGCATATGAACAGTTTTTAACTTGTTTGTTTGTTTTTCTCATGAGAAGCCTCACTGCAAAGAGCTTGTACCTTTTTTTTTTGTTAGGTTATTTCCTTGGGGAACCTACTAGAGTGTGGGATTACCAGGTCAAAGGGTATGAACTGTTTCATGGCTCTTATTACAACCAAGCTTATAAACTTGCCTTTATAACTCCAAGCACTTTCAGAAAACTGTTTTGAACCTAATGTTGTGTGTTAGTGCTGTAGGCTGCTGAGAAATATTGAGTGAGTAAACTTAAGCATTGTTGGGCTAAAGAAGTATTGATCAGAAAGGAGAAAGCAAGGCTGAGGTCTGGAAGAAAGGAGAGAAAGAAAAAAGGAAGACGGGAAGAAGGAAGGGAGGGAGGGAGGAAGGAAGGAAGGAGACAGAGGATAGGCTGAAAACCTGTGGTTTGCAAAGGTGAGTTCCTACTTTGTGGCCATGTGGTGGCTCTCAGTGTGTAAGGGTCATTTGGATGCTGAGAGAGGAAGTATTTTGTGTGGCCTGTCCTAATTTACATAGCCCAGCCTCACATCTGTGCCCTTGGGTACCTCCTTAAACCTCTTCCCAGCCACTGGGCTTGCATAGCTTTGGCTCTGCTCGTGACAGCATCTCGCTGAAGCAGGAAGCACACAGCTCCAGCAGTATAGAGAAGCCAGCTCTGTTTTCACTTCCTTCATCTCCCCAACGGTTTTTGCAAAACTCTGAATCATGCTGCCACCCACTTTGTCTTCTCTCTTTCTAAACCCCCAATTTCCTGCTTTTTCAATAATTACCAACATGTTGGAGTCAGACCTGGGTTGGAATCCTGGCTCTGCCACCGTGTGGAACACTCTGTGTGACCCCAGGCAAGTACCCTCACCTCCCTGAGCCTCATTTTCTTCATCTGGAAAATGAGGCTTAACTCAGTGCCTGACATGGAGCTCAGTGAATCATCGTGTTATGTGAGTATGGCTGTTATTATCATGTAGGCTATGCTTAAACCAAAAACAGAGAAAATACAATGGGAAAGATAAAGTTTCTGCATCCCCATCTGTAAAATGGGGATAATATTACCAGAGTTGTCACGAAGAATCACTACATGGTGCACGTAGTACCTGGCAGGTACCTGGTTAGTACCGTGTCATTGTCCTCTGCTCTCCTCTCCTCCGGGTCATCCCTCCCCTCCCCTATGTTCCCCTTATCCTTCCTTCCCGTCTTGCCCTTCTCTTTCCGGCTTCTGTTTGGGTAATCACACAGGTCCACACCACTGCAAAGGAATGTTCTAAGTCCCTCCCTTTCTGCTGCTCCTGTGGGTGGACAGGCGAGATAAACCAAGAGCATCGAAATCCGAGGGAGAGGGTTGGCCAGGTCATTTCTAAGGGAGAGTAAACAAACTGCTAGTGGCTGAGACAGAGGAAAGCTGTAGCCAGGAGGAAAGGCAGCCTGCACGGAGGGTCTTGACAAATCAACCTGGCCTTAAATCTCTGAGTCACAGCAGAGGGTCTGTCTGCAAGGCCAATTCAGGGCTGGTTAGTTAGTGCTCCCCAAGGGGAGGTGAGAAGCAGGGTGAGGTTAAGTCATGACTGAAAACAGTTAAGGGGACAGTCAAGGAATTGTGAATAAAATGCCTAATTGTACCTGGGATTTTATATTTTACGAAATCTATTTTAACTGCATGAGTTTTTGTAATATGAGTGGATGGTAACTACTGGAGAAAGTTATTATGCTTAGTTATTTTAATGAGAGTTTTGTTATGTGGATGGGAGAGGAAATTGGGTAGAAAAATGTGCAAGGCTCCAATTCTCTGCTCACTTTATGGCCAAAGTTGCAACCAAGACCCAGCTATTCAAGCCTAAACCAGAATTAGTCAATGACAGGTAAGCTGATGCTGAGGGAAGGAGACAGACTAATTATTGAGGTGGCCTGACTTAGAAAGTAAATGTCACAGGTCAACAACACACCACTGGGGATGCAAACCCCACATCAGGAGGAGGACATGGATGTGGACGACGTGGACATCACGGATCTGGGCATCCTCAACGGAAGGCTGTGTTCGTGCTGCCTCTGGGCTCAGATCTTGGCTCAAAGGTTGATCCTTGTGGATCAGTCTCCTTGTGGGAGAGGTTGCGTAGTTCTCCATTAGCTGGGGTGTGAAAATGAAAATGAATGTAGAAATTCAGAGGAAAACAGAGGGCATGCATGATGCTAGCTCTCAGACAAATCAAGGGGAGAGCCCTCCTCTGGATCCTCTTGACACCCTGTGCTCATCTCTGGCAGAGCATTTATCACATTTCATTAAACCATCTATTTTCTTACCCATGCACCCCACTAGACCGTCAAGTAAGGCAGGGACCATGTCTGAGTAGACGTTGTATTCCCAGTTCCAAGGACAGTGACTGACAAGCTCTAGATGCTCAATAAATACCCACTACAGTCATTCCTTCCAGCTAATTACAACCTGATTAATTAAGGCCCTGTACTCTAGAGCCAAAATACCCGGGTTTGAATCCAGCCACTGCCTGGACAAGTTACTTATCCAATCTCTGCCTCAGTTTCCTCCTGTGTGGAAGAGCTATAATGGTGGGACATATCTCATAGGGTTTATGTGAGGATTAAAAGAGTTAATGCATGCTCATTGAGCACACTGCCTGACACACAGTTTGTGCTCAATCAAGGTCAGCTACTGAATATCATCATCACCTTCATCATCATCGCCATCATCATCATCATCATCACCATCATCAGATCAACTTCCCAGTGAACAGGGGCAAGTCGCTAAACTCTGTACATCAATTTCCTCTTCTAAGCTTAACTACATATTCATTAAGATTATTTTGGCACTGATACCCTCTGGTCCTCTCCATAGTATATTTTACCCACTCCATATACTAATCACAGAAATTTCTGAGTCCCAAACTGGCTTTCTCTGCCAATCAATGCATGTTTGGACCACTCCCCAAACCAACAAGAGCTGTGTGCTTGGACACTCAATTATGTGTGTGTGTATTATAATTAGTCGAAGGAAAACATGACCGGAAAAATTAAATCGTATGCAAATACATCACATAATACAGTTTAGAGGCAAACGGAAATATCTTTGCATTACCTGGTGTTTGACATTATCCGCATGAGAGGTTCCATCAATCAACGTATCTAGCAAAGAGCTAACAAAAAAATCTGGTAATAAAATGGCAAGCTCTGTGTACCACTTTGTTGTAGAACCCACTGTCCTTTTTTGGATGGAAGAGCAGGACAATGTGAAATAAGAGGTTGAAGAAAATAACAGAAGTTGGAATGAGGTGCTAGAGGAAGGCAACAATAAAATGCCTGAAAATACAGGGGGAAAAGGTGTGAAGAACATGGAACACAGTTATTCCAGCAAATGATATTCACGGAACGCAGCCATTTGTGTAGGAAAAGGGAGACATCTGGAGACTATACACACATATGTATAAAGTATGGCTAATAGGTTATACAACAAATTGATAGCATGAGTTCCCTCGAGGAAGGAAAAATGGGGAGGAGTAGAGAAATTTTTTACTAGACTCTACTCTTTTGTCCTTTTTGAATCATGTGAACACAATACTGATTTCAAAATGGATTTTTTAAAAGTTATTTCATGGGCCAGCCTTGTGGCCGAGTGGTTAAGTTCAGGTGCTCCACTTCAGCGGCCTAGGGTTTTGCAGGGTCGGATCCTGGGCGTGGACACGGCATCGCTCGTCAGGCCACACTGAGGCAGTATCCCACATGCCACAACTAGAAGGACCTGCAACTAAGATATGCAACTGTGTATGAGGGGGATTTGGGGAGATAAAGCAGAAAAAAAAAAAAAGAGAGAAGATTGGCAACTGTTGTTAGCTCAGGTGCCAATCTTTAAAAAAAAAAGTTATTTCATAGGGTGAGCAGAGACTGAACCAGAAGTTGGAATCTGGATTCTGGTTCTGTTTATCAGTATCGATCTGTGTGATTTATAGCAAGCCTCTCCCCTCACTGGACCTCAGCCTCCTCCCCTGAGAGTGAAGGGCTTAAATTAGATTGCATACCCAGCTTCCCCCTTTCGGGCTTTGCCATTCCCCATGGAGCACAGTGCTGCAGCAGAGCTCCCTCGAGTCCTGTGGAGCACGAGCCGCCAGCCCTCTCCTCTGGACCTGGTCCTGCAGCCCTGATCTTCTGGTGCTTGTGGGCCCCTGTTTGCCCTCTTTCTCCTAGGACTTAGTGTTAGTGAAGGACAGGCAGCTGAGAGCTCAAACCCCAACAAAACGAGGGTGACCAAAAGGACAAAAAAAATATCTGGTAAGTCTAAGAAAGAGCCCAGAGAAGAGAGACTGAGGAGACACCAAGTGTAACACAAGAACGGGAGGGAAAAGCAGTGGGGATGCTGACACAAGCGAGAAGGTAAGATGGAGCAGCCACTCCTGTGCCAGCCCCACGGCGAGAGGGGGGAAGGAGTGGGAAAAAGTGAGTGCGCGAGGAGTAAAAGCCACAGCAGAGAGTCCTCCTGGCTCTCTTTTCTCCAGTACAGGCCCTCCATCATGACTACTGGACATTTGCTCAGGTCCTGTGACACTGCAGCCACCTCTGTGACCCCAAAGGCCATTTAGCCTGGAGAAGAAAAGACTATCTTGAAGACTTGGCTAGGAAGGTAGACTGCCAGAGGGCCTTTCAGCATTTCAGTACTCTGATTCCATAACGGATCTGCAGGATTCTCACGTGAAAGAAAGATCAGACTTATTTTGTGTGGTTCCCCAGGGATAAATTAGGAAAAACGGGAGGCACTCGCAAAGAGACAGATACCAATTTGATGAAAGGAAGAAGCTTTAAATACTGCCAGACATTCCGGAACAGAATCGGTTACCAGTCAAGGGGTGTGTAGAAGGGACTCCTACAGGGGGTAAGGGGCAGGGTTAGGTGGGATCACAGGCACTTTCCAGGGTCAAGCCCCTGAACAGTAGGGATCAGGGGTGAACAGGACCACTGGGGCCTCCAGTAAAGCCTGATAAAGCCAACAAAAGTGTAGCTCCTAAAACTGGATTATAGAGACAGAAAATCGCGTTGACTTCAATTGACCTCTCCCTCCCAACAAACTCGTTTCATGGGAGAAAGAGCTTATAATTGGTGGTGGTGGGCACACACCAGAAGGTGGGCTGGCTGGCCAGCAGGCCTTTCTGCCACTGCCCACAAACATCACACCGAAGGCCAGGATGCCGGGTGTGAGCAACAGTTGTTTTCGAGATAAACAAGAAAGGGGAAATTTTCTTAAAAGCTTATTATTGGGAAATCACAATGCTAAATTCTAATTTCTTGCTGGGTGGGTTATATGGGTCAGCTCATGCATTGCCTCGTGAATTTGTTTTTCTGGCCAAGCGAGTCTGCCGGGTGGGAAAGCTATTTCACAGGAGCTGTCACGTTTCAATGCGGCTCTGAGGGTAGAGATGGTATGGGGTAGGGTTTGAGAGCACGGGGTGGAGCCAGACTGCCTCGATTCAAAGCCCACTTTCCTGCTTAGCAGCTGTGCGGCTTAGGCTGAGTAGCTCAACCTCTCTGTGGTAAGCATTCCTCCTCTTTGAAGGAGAAAAAATAATAGTACTTACATGGAAGGATTATTTTGAGGATTAAATGCTTAGAACACTTATGACACTTGTTTTTAGTATAAATCACTTAGAACAGGTCCTAGTGCTTAGGAAGTCCTACATTTATTATATTATTATTATTATTATTCATAATACTTCTGAAAGAAGCATGATGGAGAGGGAAAATCTCTGACTTTGGAATGAGTTCAAGCTGAGTTCAATTCTTGCTCTCTGAGCCCTTTGGTCCAACAACTACAAAAAGTAGGCAAAAGATACCTCCCCTGCAGGGTTGGAGTGAGAAATTGAATAGAGTATGTTTATGTGCCCAGTTCAGGGCCTGGTAGATAGAAATATTCAAGAAATCTGAGTCCCTGTCCCCCCTTCCCCTGTGTCAGTGTGCTTCATCAATGTGCCGGGGCACTGTGCTAAGAGGTAAGGACACAAATATGAGTGAGATGCAGTCCTGTCCTCAAAGGCTCCCATCCAGAAGGCCTAGACACAAGCAATGACCAGGTGCTATGACAAAGCCATGATGCAGGCAGCAACGCAATTACCTAGGAGCCAGTGCTTAAGCTGGGACTTGAAGAAAGAGTAGAACTTCAACAAGCTGGTCCACGTATTAACTGGAGAGGGGCTGGGGCTCTTTCAGGCAGCATAGAGAAGGCACAGCATACATGTGCCATAAAGGGAGCCACTGAGCATTGCTTGGGATCATTAACTGTCCCTGTGTCTATCTCTGATTCCTGTGCCAAGCCCCTGGAGCCTATGCAGGATAGCCCTCCTCTCTCTGGAGAAGCGACCCATCTGGAGAATTAGCAAGAAAACCCACGGCAGAGAAGACACTTGAGCAACCAAAAGCTGCGTGTGTACATTTCAAGGGGGGACTTGCCAGGAAAGAAAAGCCCACCACTGCTGAACAGAGTCAGTGTTCATCAAATGTCAGTCAGAAACATCAAATGTCCTCAAGGTTTCTACAAGACAGGGCATCTGGCCACCCAGAGTTAGGATGTTGGAAGACAGGATGTGCTAGCCCTGGCTGCTTCATCAGTAACTGCCCTGAGCTCACAAGGCCACCCCACCTTGGCTGGGATATGTGTCACTGTGGCATCCCAGGACCACTGGGAGCACTGGTGTGTGAGCCTTTGTTAGATGCCCCGAGAAACTGGCAGACTCAGGACCTTCCCTGCAAAGCCAGCAAGAGATATCTCCAAGGAACCAAATTCAAAGCAGAATTTCAGCAAAGCCCATCTTCAATAGCTTCTTCCCCAGGTGGATGAGAACAGCCACACGGTGTGCGTATGTTTGGTGTGCACATGTGTCGTGTTTATGTGCATTTGTGTGTGCATGTGTGTGGATGGGTGAGTGGGGATGTGTGGTGCTCAGATGCCCTCTTCTCCAGAGACTGGATGTAGGGAGTTGCCATGCCAACAGGATGCCCTCCAGGTCAGTGGAGGGAAAGCCCACCCCAGCATCACTCAGACACCAGATGCTCATAAAATCTGCCCGGAGCGCCCCTAGCAAATCATCCTAAAGTGGGTGAAATTCCTCTCCAGGCCCCAAATCCCCTAAATTCACTGAGATGCCCTCCCACCTTTAGGAATCCCTTCACTCTGTCTCCACCTGCCTCCCATCCCCCATCAAAATCTACTCTCTGGGGGTGGGCCCGGTGGCGCAGCAGTTAAGTGCACACATTCTGCTTCAGCGGCCCAGGGTTCACCAGTCGGATCCCGGGTGAGGACATGGCACCGCTTGGCAAGCCATGATGTGGTAGGCATCCCACATATAAAGTAGAGGAAGATGGGCACGGATCTTAGCTCAGGGCCAGTCCTCCTCAGCAAAAAGAGGAGGATTGGCAGCTCAGGGCTAATCTTCCTCAAAAAAAAAAAAAAATCTACTCTCTGGAAAATGTCTGGAAAACTCCTTTGTCCCATGGACTAACAGAACTGGAAGTGTTGCCTATCCCAGTGAGACCTCAGTGAGCCTATTACTTGGGAAATATGGGTAGAGAACTACTGTGTGCCACTCACTGGCAGGCAGCCACGGGAGCAAGACTCCAGCCCGTCTTCAAGGCGCCTGGCCCAGAGAGTGCACACTGTAAGGCCCTGTGGTGAGTAGAAAGAGCCAGGCTTTGGGGACCTGGGTGCGGAATCCCAATCCACCACTTATGGGCCATATGACCTTAGGCAAGTACTTGGCCGCCCTGGTCTCACCTGTGAAATGGAGCCAGCAGTACACACCACGCTTCATCCATCCTCCCAAACACACCAAGGCAGAATATTAAAAAGACAAAATGAAATTGTCCCACAGTGCCCAGGGGTTAGTGGAAGACCCCGGGGCCTGTCCATGGTGACATCATCAGCCAACTGGCTGTAGGATGCCAGCTGTGAGGATGGCAGAGATGGAGTCTTCTTTCCATGGAAGTCATATGGAAGTCCTGGGAGGGCTGGGCTTGGCTGACTGGGCCAGGGCTGAGCAGCAGACCCTTCCGGAGAAGTGGCTGGTCCACACGTGGGAAGTCCCTAAGAGGCAGGAGGCAGAGCCCAACCTGCCAGAGGCCCAGTCTCTGTTCCCAGCACCTCAACACACGTACTCATCTACACACCACACACACATGGGAAACCCACCAATAACACACGACATCCAGAAACCCTGATATCCATCCACACATCAACACACCCATTCCTACCCACCACCCACTAAGTGCACACGTATGCACACACATAGAGCATACACACCATCACAGACACTCTGTCCTCCACACAGCACACACACTCGGCCACAGTACATCATCTACAAATCAGCTCACATTCTCAAGATAACACACAAATCCCCGTTCACACACACGTACATCCAACCCACACTCAGTGCATGACATCCTCCTCACACTGGTTCAAATACCCTCACGACACAGTGACTCACTCTGCAGCCCATCTCACTCATCAGAAGTGCCCTCACACTTACCTGCACACGGCCCCACATAAACAGTCTTTCTACTCCACATCCCTCCCACACGCCCGCACACCCGGCCTCATCTGTGCAGTGCATCCCCACCCGGCCGACTCGAGCAAGAGGCTTCCCGCTCGGTGTGCAGCGGCCACAGTGGCCAGGAATTAAAATGCAGCGAGGAGGAGCCGGGCGCGTCAGCACCGCGTCTCCGGGAGCGCACAGCGCTCGCCGCCGCCGCCCCGCCCGCCGGGAGCCGCGGGGCCAGCGAGAGCGGAGGAGCAGGTGCTCGAAGCCTAGCCGCGCCAGCGTCGCGCGGCCGCTGCCCAAGTTCGCCCGGGGCCCGAGGAGGGCTGGGCAACCGGGAGAGGAGCGCAACCGGCGCCGCCGCCACCGCAGGCTTGGAGTCTCGAGAGGAGAAGGGAGCGTGGAGCAACGAGTCCGGGTCACCCTCGAGAGATATAGCTGGGGCTCCGCAGTCCCCAGCTCCTGGCGCCGCTGGGGCAAGGAGAAAAAGAGGCAGGGGACAGCGAGGCCGGGCTTTTTTGGAGACTCGAGGCACCCCGGAGAGCTGGTGGGAGAAGCGACACTTTCGTCTGGCCAGCAGCCTTGAAGGGGTCCAGCAGCCCGCAGCCTCCGGCAGGACGCTTTAAGAAGCCCCCAGCCCCAGGCGAGAGCGGGCACATCGCAACGCAGAGCTCAGGCGCGGGACTTGGGGGCGCCTTAGTCGGTTTCGGCCGAGCGCAGCCCGAGGAGCAGTGAGAAGGGTCCTGGAGGGAAAGGAAAGAGGGCAGCAGCCAGCAGGGCGACCACTCACCCCGGTACACACCCACCCCACCCGCCAAGCCAGGAGCCGCGGTGCGCCTCTGGGGGCGCTCGTTCCCTGGCGCCTTCTCTCGCGTGTCCCAGCTCCGCTGGGCGACGGGCCGGGCTGGTGGGGTCCTTGGGGATGTCCAAATCAGGCATGGTGGTCGAGTGGCTGCTCTCCCAGGACCAGCGTAAAAGCTGGGGTTAGGCAGAGCAGAGGGGACTCAGCTCAGGGTCCCCCGAGGTACATACAGGACCAGGAGAGGAGGGCGCAGCGCCCAGGGACTGGAGAGGCGGCGCCCACTGGGGCCCCTTCAGAGGTAGTGGCCGGCGTCGGGCAGCCTCGAGGAAGACTAGGGGCCAGGAGAGCCTGGGAGGCGCCCGGGAGAGGCCAGTGCCAGGGGCGGCGGGCCGAGGCGGCGCTCAGTCCCGGGCGGGCGCCCGCGGAGGCGGCGGTGGCGGCGCCGGGCGGGCATGCCGCGCCACCGGAGCTCCTTTCGGGCGCACGCTTCCCTGGCGCGGGCTGCGCGCTGCTGCTGCTGTTGCTGCTTCCACTGCTGCTGCGGACTCCCATGGCGGCTCCGCCCGGCCGGGGCCGCCGCCGCTGCCGCCAGCCGCGGGCTGAATGAATGAGCCGGAGCGGCGGAGCCGGGCTGCCCGCGGCCGCGCTCACTGGCCCGGGACGCTTCCGCATGGCCCGCGAGGAGCCGGCGCCGGCGGCGGTGGCGGCAGCAGGGCAGCCCGGGAGTGGAAGGGGCGGCGAGCGCGAGCGGGCGCTGCAAGGGCCAGGGGTCGCCCGCAGGGGGCGGCCGTCTCTGAGCCGCGCTAAACTGCACGGGCTGCGGCACATGTGCGCCGGGCGCACGGCGGCGGGGGGCTCCTTCCAGCGGCGGGCGCTGTGGGTGTTGGCCTTCTGCACGTCCCTCGGCTTGCTGCTGTCCTGGTCCTCAAACCGCCTGCTCTACTGGCTCAGCTTCCCGTCGCACACGCGGGTTCACCGCGAGTGGAGCCGCCAGTTGCCCTTCCCCGCCGTCACCGTGTGCAACAACAACCCGCTGCGCTTCCCGCGCCTCTCCAAGGGGGACCTCTACTACGCCGGCCACTGGCTCGGGCTGCTGCTGCCCAACCGCACCGCGCGCCCGCTGGTCAGCGAGCTGCTGCGGGGCGACGAGCCGCGCCGCCAGTGGTTCCGCAAGCTGGCCGACTTCCGCCTCTTCCTGCCGCCGCGCCACTTCGAGGGCATCAGCGCCTCCTTCATGGACCGCCTGGGCCACCAGCTCGAGGACATGCTGCTCTCCTGCAAGTACCGCGGCGAGCTCTGCGGGCCGCACAACTTCTCCTCTGTGAGTTGCCCTCCGCGCGAACCCGTTCCCCCTGTTCCCCCACCCTCCAGTCAGGAGGCCCGACACCCCCTCCCCGGGGGCGCTGGACACCAGGCCCTTTGCGGTGACATCATTCCATGATGCCGAAGTGGAACCCACTCTTGGGTCCTCTGAGTTTTCTTCTCCGGGTGGCGGGAAGTTAAACAGGAGAGGTCGCTTCGCTCGCCTGTCCCAGCCTCCCTCCTTCCAGTGTGAGACCCCAAGCCCTCATCTCTGCTTGTGGTGGTCCCCTCTGTAAATACCAGCCCTCCTTCTCCCGACCTCACCTCCAGGTCCAAAGGACTCCAGGCAACTGTTCTGTATCTTGGGTGAAGGGACAGGTAGAGAGAGAATCATGCCTTAAGTGTGGGAAAACCAATAGGTAGCTCTTTAAAAATGGACCATCAGGAAAATCACACAGCGGCCCTAAGCAGCTGACTGCTTCAGAGTTCCAAAAACTTATAATCTAGGAGACTTTGGTGGAAATTCCTAGAATATTAACCAACACTGAAGCTGTAGACAGTTTGGTGGGGAGGCAGCAGCCCCTTCTCTTACTTTTTAAAAGCTCTGTGTCTTGAGCATCCAGGGGAATTGAGCAGTGATGAGCGCCAGTTAAGGGGCCCTTAATACCACAAGGTGTGAGTGTGGGTCTTCCTGTGTGGGGGAACCAGTGCCCTGCAGTGGGGAGGGCAGCGTGGCAGAGATGTTGATGCGAACAGTCGGGGCCAAGAGAAGCTGTGCTCGGAGTTTGTAAACCATTTGTTTTGCTTGTTCTCCCACGCGGTGGGTCTGGATAACGCAGCTGTCGGACAGAAGGTGCCTGCCTTGCACGAGCTGCCTAGGAGAGGTTCCGGTGCCAAGCCCCAGCATGGCGCGAGTCTGTCCAGCCATTTGTGTGTAAATGCCCCTTAGGTAGGTTTGGGCTTTTCCACTAGTGCAGGGAAGGTCGATGTGTGCGTTTATTTGTAATGCTCTGATGGCGATTTTACCAGCCCTCCTGCATCACCCCTGACAGTCTTGTCTCTGACCAAGCTTTTTCTGGGATGGTAAAGAGATGCCACGTTTCCAACAGGTGCTGGCACAGATGCCAGGCAGGCCAGGCCTCAGAATGGCTGATTGGGCTAGTCCTTGTCTGGGATGATGACCCTGGCTTCAATCTTGCCCTCCGTGCTTTGCTTTATGTACAGTAGCCCTGAATTATCCACTCCCAAAACATCCCTTGTTTTCTGGGCTTTTCAGCTTGCCTTTAAGTACTCCTTACCTCGTAGCTCGCCTGCCTTAGCAAGCAGGAGGTGCTGTTAACATAAGCTTCGAAGTGAATTCTTCCAGACTGCAAACACAATTCTGAGTTCCTCAGAGACGAAGGAACGCAGGTAGTGATCCTGTTGTTTACTGTTTTTTGGCTGACCGCTAACTAGCAGCGCTAGAGTTAAACTGAAGTTCAGTGTGACATTCCAGTGTGAGCAGCCCCAGCCTCCAGCTCCAAAGTGTACAGCACAGCCCACCGGATGTCATTCTGCACGTCCGATGATGGCGTTACGAAGCATGTGGAATTGCATGCTAGCAGCCAGTATTCACTTTTGACGTTCACCACAACCCTGCCGTGGCAGAGTTTTATTCCCATTTTAAAGATGGAGAAAATGAGGCTCTGAAGTTCTGTCCAGGTGCAGCAAGCTCAAAGTTCAGCTTTGCATACCACCAAATGCATTACACAGAAGCCACATGTAACTTCCTCTCTGACCCTGGGCCTCTTCTCTATTAGAGGACCCCTGGGTAGGACTATTGCTCGCCCGCCCCTACCGCCACCACCAAGTCATATCCCTCCTAGGAACATGGCTGGGAGAGTGGAAAGTGGAGCTGCCCCAGGGGTGCAGGCGGTCATGGCCTTGGCCACATGTTATCAGGGCCTAACCCACCTCTGTCTGCAAGTACACAGCACCTTAGGAGCCCCCTGGCCTCAGCCTCCCTGGCAGGTATGGCCATGAGTAGAGAAAACCAGGGTCCTTCCAGCTGGGGCACACCCTTCTCTTGCCTCCCTGTATTCTGCCTTCCTGGGTCTGAAGAGTTTGCAGGTGCACACCCACCCAAGCCAAAGTATGACCTCCATCCCCCAAAGGTCTGTGACCCTCGTGACTCAAGTGACCCCTAGCGCCTTCCTATCACGGCCCTGTCCTGGGAGTTTGCAGCCCCTTAACATTTCATGCTATAGTTTGTTTATTTTCTCAGGGGCCTCAGAATTGAATGCTGCACCCTCCTCTGTGGAAGCCAGAAGCTATTTCAGGGGAGCCCCAAATACAGAGCAGGCCCATCAGGAATTCTCTCCTCTAGCCATGCTGTGCCATCTCAAGCCTTTGTCATCTTTGATGGAGTAGCGCTCTGGTGTAGTGGTTAAGGGCATGAATGCTCAAGCTGCACTGATGGTTCAAATCCTGAGTCTAGCACTTACTGTGTGTCCTCAAATGAGCTACTTAGTCTCTCTGTTCTTTAGTTTCCTACTCCATCTAGTGGAGGTAACAATAGGGTGAACACCATATTAGTTGGGTGTATATATATATAGATATGTGTGTATACATATATATATGTAGGGGAGCTCTTAAAACTATGCTTGGCCCCCCGGAAAATGCTGCCTTTAAATGCCATCAGCCTCCTACTGGCGTTTGGCCTACAGCTCTGTGCTCCCTCCCCTCTGCATCCATCCTCTGGACTACAGCGAAAGTTGTCTTTCTAAAGCTCCACTCAGAGCATAGCATCCTGCTTCTGAAAGCCTTCGGTGGCTCACCTGTCCTCAGGACGAGGTCCGAGTTCCTCAGGCCCTGCACCTGGGCACTGCCTTATCTCTTGCCACAGCCTCTCTCATCCCACATACTCAAGCTCTGCGGAACAGCTTACAACAGCTGGACTCTCGGCCCTCCAGCCTCTCTGCCTTCTCTCTGCCTTCCTCTGCTCCTGTAGGTGCCCCCACACCTGCTGCATTGTCTGCTGGGGACACCTACTCATCCTTCAGCCTCCAGCCCTGGGGGTTCTTCTGCTTTGGATTCTTTTGTAATCACCCCACCCCTCCCCCTCGTCCCCAAACAACTGATGCCTTCCTCCTCCTTGCCCCTCTACCACCCCTTGGCGTCAGTCCTCACAAGTGTGCATGTCATCACACCCACTGGTCTGTGTCTGTCCCCCTTCCAGACCCGGCAGGAATCATATCTGATTACCCTGCTGTCCCCAGCACCTAGCAGAGAGCCTGACCTGTAGTAAGTGTTCCAGAAAGATCTGGGGGATGAATACTTTCACCAGGTGCCCCCAAGACTTCTTATGTCCTAGGTCACTCACTCCAAGACTCTTGGCTTAATTTCTCCAGGGAACACCAGTGGAATGTATTTCTAATAAGGAATCTCTGGGCATTTATTCCTTTTGGGGACAGAAGAGGGGAGAGGGGTGAGGGGAGCAGGGTGCCCAGCGCTCCCCAGATACCTGTGCTTCCCGAGCCCTGAGAGGACTAGTGAAACAGGTAAGGGTGACCTGTGGGGGGTGTGCCAGCTGTCCCAAAGTCTCGTTCCATCCAGTTCGTCTCATGGTCAGGAAATAAACCGGGCAGGGGAGAGAAGAGCATAGTGGAGGGGCAGCCGTTGGCGTTTATTCTCCAGGCCCATTCAGGGTATGTTTATTTGCAGCTTCTCTCCTTGTGGCAGCCGGACAAGGGTTAATCACTCAGCCATCAGGCAAAGTAAATCCTGCTTCTGAATGTTCATGTCATTTCCCTGGGCATCAGTGGTGGACCTCACGCTCTGCATGCTCTGGACCTTCCGGGTTCTCCTGGGGGCGGAGGAAAGCAGCCTTCCCAGTAATGGGGCAGGATGCAGAGCTGGGAGGCCAAGCTATCTGGGCACTGCGGCCTCGGAAGAGGGACTGAGGGGCTGGGAACAGGGGCTGACAGAGGCCAGTCAGGGGCCACCAAGAACAAGGAGCAGTGACTTTCTCTGAGAGGAGGCACGGCCCAGGGGAGAGGGTCAGGCAGACCTCAGCTTAGGGCTGGGACTCTGGCCCTTTTTGGCTGTGCACCTCAGGCAGGTGCCTCACTCTCTGAGCCTCTGAGAGCTGGGAAGAAGATAGCATGTGTGCAGGGACTGGCCTGTGCCTGGACAGCAGTAGGCGCTTAATATTCAAGAGCTGTTGTTGTACTTTGGATAAAGAGATCAGCATAGTCTTTGTATTTGGTGGCAGCAGTTATTAATTGTTATCAATATAATTATCATGTCTTATCACGACCACTTACCTGAGTAGGGATATGCTCATTTTCTGGTTCATTCATTCAATCAACTGGTGTCTATTAAGTACCAACTATATAGTAAGCTCTGTGCTAGCTGCTGGATTGTAAAGCTAAGCTGTGACATGTGTCCTCCATGGGCTCACAGTGTTGTTGAGGAAAGAGATGTGTGGATAGATGCCAGGAGTGCAGATGTGCTATGTAGGCTTTGAGGAGTACCCAGATCAGACTGGGGACCTCTGATGGCTTCCTGGAGGAGGTGATATCTGAGTTGAGTCTTGAAGGATAAGTAAGAGTTTGAAGGTAGGGAAGGGGGGAGAGGGGACTTTAGGGAAAGGGGCCAGCCTGTGGAAATGAGGAGTATAGAAATGATCTATAATCGAGGCCCTGAGAGTAGTTCAAGGTAGATGGAGGGACAGGCTGGATGTACTGAGGTGGGATGGAGTGGAAGGGTGATAATGCCATGGTGCAATGGATACCTAGGGGCCAAAATGTTTTTAAACTTTGTAGCAAAAGCTCAGCCTTCTTTCGCTACATGCTGTTACCCTATGGAGGGAGACCTTATCTGTCTCCCCCCTCCAAGTACCATCCCCGCTAACTCCATCAGGGGTCTGCACCATTCCCCCATTTTCTAACCCCATCGGCAGGGGTCAACCTTGAGTCCAGATTCTGGACTGGTCATACATACTAAAAGCCAAGGAAACAGCCTTTGGTTTCATCACACTTTGTCATAGCCAGCAGGCTGGCTGCTGTGAGCCAGCAACAGAAAACAAGTAATCATTTCAGCAACATATTGTTTAAAATCAGCAAATTCTGTTGAAATGGTGCTAGGCCAGGCTGTCCAGGAGTTATGAGGATAGATGGCTTTCGGGAGGCAAGAAAGATGCTTTTGCCTTTAAAGAAAGAGGAATCAACGAGCTAATACACGTAAAGTGCTTCGAACAGTTTCTGGCACCAAGGAAGGACTCCATAAATGTGAGCCATTTCCATTATTATTACTTGCAGTGAGCGTTTCGAGGGAAGGACGAAAGCAAATAGCACTGGGCAGCTGGGCTGTGCTGGACCCAGGCTGGGCATGTTTCGGGCCATCTCAATTCTTGCAATAACCCTAAAAGGTTGTGTGATCATCCACATTTTACTGATGCGGGAACTGGAGCTCAGAGGAGATCTCTTGTCCACCTAATGTCACAGAGCCAGCAGTTTACAAAGCTTGGATTTGAACCCAAGTCCTCATGACTGCAAAGGTGCGTGCACCTGGATGCACAGCGGCTCAGGTGGATGAGGAAGGAGCAGCGTTGGTGGGAGGTGGTAGGGGGAGGGGGTGTGCTGGGAAGACCAATCCAACCTCAGTCTGCCCTGACCGGCTATGTGACTTTGGCCTCAGGGTCTTCCTCTGTGAAATGAGGGCATCGGCCAAATGACCAATGGGACTCAGCTAAAAAGTTCTCCATCCAAGGGAGCAGTCATGGGGAAACAGGGCTGAACCACTGCAGATGGCCCAAGCTTTTCAGCCAACCGTTTCCTTTCTTTGCAGAACTGAAGCAGTGATTAAGGGGGAAATGTACACGTTATTGAAGTGCTAGAGACAGGGCGGTGATTAAACAGACATTTATACGAGGAACATGAAAAGACCTCTGCCAGTTATTTGACTTCGGGGAAATTAGTTTAGGGAATCAAATGTAAAATGGGCTCAGGTCTGCGGACGTCCAAATGGACCAACGTCAGGCTGATTCTGATCGTGGCTATTCGGGGGCCGCTGTGGCCAGTCACGAAGGCATCCATCAGATGTCTGCCCAATTGAGAAGGGCTGGAGGAACAGCCAGGCCATTTGGTTTGTACATCAGACGCTTTGATTCTCTTAAGTAATTTGCTTGGATCAGCCACTCAGCAATTCAATCAATGATGTGCATTGAGCGCCTACTGTGTGCCAGGCACTGGGCCACAAAGATGACCATAAATCTACTCTGTTTCTGGTAAATAGGCCTGCAAAGGTCAGCGTGCTTCATCAGGGTGACTGGGTCTGAAGGAAGCCGCCCGTCATACAGGGAGTGAAGCCGGACGTGCCACAGCCTAGGATTTGTATTGGGCACCTGTTATGCGCCTGCATATGGGATCAATGATAGACTTCCTCCTCTTACTCCATCAGCCCAACAGCTGGAAGGAAGCAGATCTGTGAAGGGGAATCTACTGAGGAGGTGTGAGAAAAAGTTTTAGTTCAGCCATAATATGAACTAAACTACCATTTCTATTCTTTCAAGGACATTGGTAACTTGAAGTCCTGGCTGAGGAATTGTTGCCAAACTGAGATGCAGCGAAGACCTGTGCAAACAAATAGATGACTCACGCGTAATTGGAACATGAATTGTTGGTAAAACAAATGGAGGCTCTAACGTACGGGGAAGTTTGTTCTCCTGAGCATGTCAAATATCTCCCCTGACACCATTGTTTATACTATTAATTTGCTTAGTAAATTGTTTCCTCGGATTCCACAAACATTTATTGAGCTCCCACTCTCTGCCAGGCACTTTTGCATTTATTATTTGATTTCAGCCTGACAACAGACCAGAAAGGAAAGTAGTCTTTCTGCTTGGTATAGATAAGGAAACTGAAGTGCAGAGGGGTTCTGTAAGCTGCGCAAGGTCACAGACAGAAATGCTGATTTAGATTCCAAAGTCAGTGCTGTTTGCACCACACCACAGTTGTTCCTACAAAGAAGGCCCAGTGCCACATTGACCAGACAAACCTGCATTTCCAATCAGCAGAGTCTTACTGATCATACCTGGGTAGGATAGCATGATATATGTTACCACCTCGCTTTATCCCTACAACAATGGAGGGTGATCCTGCATGCTATTGCCTGCCTAACTTCAGAGAGGGGAGTGGCTTGCCCAGGGTCACACAGCATGGGAGCAGAAAGCAGCCGGAATTTGGATTCAGGTTTCCTAAGGCCCCCATAGACCTCCTCTTCCCCAGCTTCTCTGTTCCTGGGCAGGGTGAACTTGAAGGAATTTCACCTGCCCTGGAAGATTTTCTTAGGGAAAAAGCAATGTGCTTGTGAGTGCCTTGCAGAAAAGAATCCATGCCAAAACTGGCTGCTGGGAAGAGATGTTGAGTCCCTTCTTCTTCTTCTTCTTCTTCTTCTTCTTCTTCTTCTTCTTTTTTTTTTTTTTTTTTTGAGGAAGATTGGCCCTGAGCTAACTACTGCCAGTCCTCCTCTTTTTGCTGAGGAAGACTGGCCTGGAGCTAACATCCTTGCCCATCTTCCTCTACTTTATATGTGGGACACCTACCACAGCATGGTGTGCCAAGCAGTGCCATGTCCACATCTGGGATCCGAACCGGCGAACCCCAGGCAGCCGAGAAGCAGAACGTGCGTACATAACCGCTACACCACCAGGCTGGCCCCTGTTGAGTTCCTTCTTTATCTTTGCCCAGAGACCTGCTCTCCTGCCCAGGCAGGTGTATTCCAGCATACTCCAATTGGCCATGGATGAATGGAGAACCGTCTAGGCCCGTGCCTCCCAAACTTTACCGTGCCCAGATTCCCAGGCCCACCTCAGAGATCCTGATTCAGTAGGTCTGGAACAGGGCCTGAGATTAGCATTTCTAGAAGCTCGCAGGTGACACAGATGCATCTGGTCCATGGACTACACTTGGAGGGGCAAGGCTGTGGGTTCCTTGAAGTCCTGTGAATGCTGAGAAGGAGGGATCAGTGGACTCTGTCAGTCATATTCGATTCACTGGGTCTGTAAAAGTGCACGTGGAGTGAGCATCCTAGAGTGGAGCAAGGAAGGGAGCCCGGAGGAGGAGTACTGGACTCCCCAGTGAACCCAGGAGGAAGTGAGTAGCAGAGGCATCGTTGTTCTGGGGGCAGCCTTCTTGCCACACCACAGCAGGGTCCAGAGAGGGGCCACGGGCTTAGCCAGAGTGTCAATCAAACCAAATGGCAAAGGCCATGTAGTAGGCTGAATAATGGACATCAAAGATGTCCACAACCTCACGCCAGAACCTGTGAATACATTACCTTACATGGCAAAAGGGCCTTTGTAGATGTGGCTAAGTTAAGGGTTTTGAGATGGGGAGATTATCCTGGATCCTAAGGTGGGCCCAATGGAATCACCAAGGTCCTTATAAGAGAGCAGCAGGAGGGTCAGAGTCAGAGAAGGAGATGTAACCGTGGAAGCAAAGGTCAGAGAGTCAGAGAGAGATTTGAAGACGCTACTTGACGGCTTTGAAGGTGGAGGAAGGGGCCACCAGTCAAGGAAAGCAGGTGGCTTCTAGAAGCTGGAAAAGGCGAGGAGATTCTCCCCAGAACCTCCAGAAGGAATGCAGGCTTACTGACATCTTGATATTACCTTTCTGACCTTCAGAACCATAAGCTAATACATTTTTGTTGTTTAAACTACTCAGTTTGTGGTAATTTGTTACGGCAGCAATAGAAAACTAATACAAGCCTCATTTGTTGCACAAAACACTTTCTACTACTCGCCTGACTCGGCATAGTGAGCCAGGCTGCGTAGGTTTGGATCACCGTCTGTCCAAACATCAAGAAAATGAAAGAATCCATGACAAGCAAGCAGCTAGGTTCAAAAATAGTCAATGTGGCAGTATTTTATCCATGCTTACATTCATGCAAGATTAGAAATTGGAGCCCCAGCAACTTAAAAAGGAGGTGGGTGGAGGAGTAAAATAAGGTGGCTTCAGGAGTCAGACAGACTCGAGTTCAAACCCCAGGTCCAGCAGCTCTTACGAGGGTGACTGTTGGGGAGTAACTTACCTTGATTGAGACTATTTCCTTATTTGTAAAACAGAAATTATACCTTCCTTGCAGGGTTGTTGTGAAACTTAAAGGTAATATATTAATCCACTCAAACCTTACTTATTGAGGGGCCTGCCCGGTGGCGTAGTGGTTAAGTTCCATGCTCTTCTTCATCAGCCCAGGGTTTGCAGATTTGGATCCCAGGCGTAGGCCTAGGACTGCTCGTCAAACCATGCTGTACCAGTACCCACATAAAATAGAGGAGTATGGGCACGGATGTTAGCTCAGGGCCAATCTTCCTCACCAAAAAAAATATTATTTATTGAGAGCCAGCTGTGGTCTAGTCCTGGTGGATAAAAGTTGAGTAAAAATACAGAAAGCACCCCTACTCTCTTGAATGTAAAAGCACAGAGGTGCAGGCGCTAGATAAATGTGAGCCATCGCTATCATCCTTATCTTCATTATTAACAGGTGACACCTCTCCCTTCTTCCAAGAAAGACTTCCAGGCTCTGGAAGAGTAGTATGTTAATGATGACCTTCTATATATTGTCACAATTCTAGCCAGGAACCATTACATAGGTTTCATCACACCTCCATGAGCAGGTCAGAGCCTTTTAAAGGGTTTCTTCTCCCATTTAGTACCCTGACCAAAATTAAAAATCAGAGAGGGAGATTGAGTGGCTCAAGGTCACATCAAAAGTCACTGGAAAGCTTGAAATCGACTCTGAGGATATTTGTGCTTAAGCTTTCATATCGCAGCAGTATCTGTTTCTTCCTCTGTGAACTTACTCTTTTTCCAAAATATGTATGCTGGCCATCCCCTTCTGATTCCGGTGGCATATCTGATCTGAAAGTTGTTGATACTCTGATCTCTGAAAGTGAAGGGTTTAATCTTCTCTTGGAACCCCTCCCAACGAAAATTATTTTCCCACTTTGAAATGGCATGGGCATCCGCTGCGAACTCACATCCATAAATCTAAGCCTACCGCTCAGGAAAGCAGATGAGTTTGGATTCTGCTTCTCAGCATAGTCTCACAGAGCAAATTACGGCAAGAATTTGATTTATAGAAGCACCTCAAAGGCTCTGGAGTGAGGCGCGTGTTGATTCGTTTTATTACCGTTTGTTTTACACTATCTCTTTATGCTCCTTGCACATGCATTTGAAAGACGGTTTGGATAGATGCTTCGACCTGCCCGTTTGCACAGCCCTGTTGAGGAGCATGGCTCTCTTTGGCGATGCTGCTTATACCAGTCTTGGAGGTGAGGCCCAGATGTAACAAACAGGCTCAGAGACGCTAGTCCAAAGTTTTTGCCTGAACTCTCCAAGCTCTGCATTTGTATGGCGCTCAGTATGGATCCCCAGCTGCAACCCCAGGATATATGCAGGCAGGCTTGATTTAAGATTCAAATATCTCAGAACAGCTGGGGATATTTAACATCACTATAATTACATTACATTTCTGACAGTACATGGAATGAGAGGCTTTTTTGTTGTTGTTGAATATTCGAGGAGCATCAAATATTTTAACCAGGCAGGGAAACACGGCTGCATTTTTCACATCCAAGTAAGTTTTGTTTTTAAAATTCCGGCCTGGGGTGGGTGTCTCGGGTTCCAATCTCTTTTTGCCGCGTCTTTGGAAAGACAGGAGGGCCGCCGTCCCCTGGGCTGTGGCTGAGGAGCTGGGTTGGGTGGGCTGTGATGCTGAGGAAGGAAGGGAATGGGCAGAAACTAACCAGGTGCCCTCCATGTGCCAGGGGCGATGCACGACATCTGGAATGTCATCACAGGTCTCCTCCCTGTGGCACCTCCAAAGTGGTAGGAGGAAGTGGAGGCTCGGAGAGCAAATGGAAACTTCCCCAAAGTGACACTGCCAATAAGTGATGGAGCTGGGTCTCTACAAAGCTAAGGTCTCTACAAAGGTATTTCTGGCAACTTGGGCATAATGATTGATGCCAGGAGGTGGGAAGGGGGAGAGCAGAAACAAGACAGAGGAAGACCTACTATGCACAGGCTCTGTGACTCACATTTGTCTTCTTCAGTCTTCATGAAGTTACAGTACTATTATGCCCATTTTACAGATGAGGAAACCAAGGCTTGTAAGGCTAGTGGGGGATGCAATGATGAGGACCTGCATCTCACGCTCTTAAAGGATAACATTTTAAATAACTTATATTGACCCCTGGCTACTTCCTTCCTACCTCCTCCCCTCCCCTGCCCTATGCCCCAAGAAACTTAACCAGCCTGCGAGGTAGGAAGCTACCTGTTACCTTCTGACTTCCCTTTTCCCACCCTCCTGAGTCACAAAACCAAGTCCCTTATGAGCTGCTTATCTTTTTCAAGGAATTTTCCAACTTCCATGCCCTTGCTCAGGCTGTTCCCTTCCCCTGGGTGCCTGATCTGCCCTCTCTGCCTCCAGAGACCTCTCTATTCTGTACAGCTGTGTGCTTAGAGATGCATAGACTATGCCTGGAAGGGGGCATGAGGAGGGTCCCTCTGAGGAGGGGACTGGGAGGGTGGGTTGGGGTGAGTGGAAAGGAGTCTGGCTTCTTATTCTGCACCTTTCTCTCTGGTTTGATTTTTTTTTATCCAAATGTATGTATAATTTAAACAAACGCATGAAACAAAGCAAAAATACTGTCTGAAAAAAATCCCATCTTTTCTGAGGCTGTCTCTGGCCACCCCTCCATGGAAGCCAAAGCTTCCATTCTTTCAAGCACCCAAACAAGATGCACTTTGCTTATGCTCTTCTCCTCTCTTGGTCTTCCCTTACAATCCTCTGCATAAACGCAGTTTCCCCTCATCAGACTATTCCCTCCCTGAGGGCAGGCTCCATCATGTGGCTGCCTCAGAACCCAATGCCATTCCTCCTAGGAAACAAGTGCTCTGTTGGAATACCGAATTGCCAAAATAGGACAAAGGACTGATACCACCAAGTATATGTGGACTCATTCAGTCATTCATTAACTCATTCAGTGAAGAGTGATCAAGAACCTACTGTGTTGGGGGGCTGGCCCCATGGCCAAGTGGTTAAGTTCGCGTGCTCCACTGCAGGCGGACCAGTGTTTCGTTGGTTCGAATCCTGGGCAGCGGACGTGTCACTGCTCATCAAACCACGCTGAGGTGGCGTCCCACATGCCACAACTAGAAGGACCCACAAGGAAGAATATACAACTATGTACCGGGGGGGCTTTGGGGAGAAAAAGGAAAAAAATAAAATCTTTAAAAAAAATAAAAAGAACCTACTGTGTTGGGCATTATGCTAGATGTGGGACACTGAGGGAAATGGATACAGCCCTTCCTCCAGGACTCGCATCCTGAGCTCCATGAACGATCTCCATGACGATCGGAATCCTTGGGAGGGCTCCTTTAGAAATTCCTGGCCCCAACCCAGAACTGCGGAATCAGAATTTATGGGGGAGAGGTCCAGCAATCTATTTTTAATACATATCGCCAAGTGATTGAGGATTTTAGGAAAGCATTCTGTGTTGGGGGGGGCGGGGAGTTGCAAGTAGCAGAGATAATATACAAATAAACAAATAAATGAACAAGACTGTTTCCAACACTAATAAATGCTGTGAAGGCAAAAAATTAAGGGCACGTGATAGAGAATGGCAGCGGGCCACTTGAAGATGGCGTAGGGAAGGGTTGACTGTCTATGGAGATGACATCTTTGCAGAGACACCTGGGAGAGGAGGAGGGGAAGCCACACAAGGATCTGGGAAAAGCATTCCCAACAGAGGGAACCGCAAGCTAAAGGCTCCTGGCGGGTAGTCTGCCTTCTTCCTTCCAACACTGGAAATTCAGCCCCAGGAGCTCAGTTCTCCTGTACTGAATATGTCTGGCTCTTTCCAAAGGGTAGCTACTGTCTCACCCACACAGTGTGAGAGAACAACATGATTCCAGCAGTTCTGGAAATATTGACCTCCAGAATGCTAATGTAATGTAGCCTTGGGTCCTTAGGCTGAACTCTCCTTTAAAAAATAGCTCCAAGTGAGTGGAAAAATACCACAGGCCCAAGAATCCAGTTGCAAATCTCTGTCTAAGGTAGCGGGGTGAAATGGGCGCTGCCAGGCCCTTTCTCTGGAGTGCTACCTCCTGGCCATTAGCACCACATTCCTCTGCTGACTAATCCTCATGAGGGCAAGGTCTTATATCTGTGACACCCAGGTGGATTTTCCTCATTCAGCTTCTAAAGTGTTAGGTCGGGATGGCTGGTTGTCTGCACTGAAAATAGGCCCCTTCACCTGGCTTTGCGTTTCACGGAGAGCTTGCAAATCTTTTGCCTCTGTTCATCTTCATGATAACCATGTGACAGAGAGGCAAACGGTATTGTTCCCATTTTACAGATGGGGCAGCTAGGACTCAGAGAGGAGAACTGACTTGCCCAAGATCACCCAACTGTTGCCAAAGTCAGGTCAGCTCTGACTCCTACTCTGGTACTTCCCCTGCCCTTGGTGCTGAATCGCTATTGGAAGATAAAATCTATACCCTTCTGCAAATCTTAATGTCACCGTCACCTCCTGGGGAGAGTGTTCTCTAACCCCCTGGAGGGCTTTGTGGAACCTGGTCAGGAAGTTGAATCCTTGGCTTGGAGGTGTCTAGGTCACCCGCAGGCAGAGTTTCTCAAATTTCAATAACTTTTACATGCATGAGAGTCACCTGTGGATACTCCTAAAATGCAGATTCTGGTTCAGTAAATGGGGCCTCAGGTTCTGCGTTTCTGACAAGCTCCCCAAGTGATGCTGGTGCAGAGACTACATTTTAAGTAGCAAGGATCTACAAGGCAGGAGGAAAAGGCAGCATGGAGTAAGAGAAAGAAGGGCCTGTGGTCCAAGGCAGACCAGGGTGCAGATGAACCCTGACACTTTATTCTATGTCTCAGTGATCCCTTTTGGACAGAGTTCAAGGTTGGACCACCTTGTCTGAATCCTGCCCTGGGAAGCAAAGCTGCTTCTTTGAGGCTAGACCTTCAGGCTGCTGCTGCTTAGAAATGCAGACAGCACCACGATTGGTAAGTTTCTATTAAGGATAACTCTTGCCTTTGTCTTTATATGATACTGAAATGACTAGTCATTTAGGGAGACTGTATGAATGGAGAAATAGCAGCAGAGTCACAGACCTCCAAAATGAGTTCCTCACAAGGGTGAGCCAACATGAGGTATTTCTGCACCCTTTCCTGATTTTGTGGATATCAGTGGATGCATCCAGGAGAGGTGTGAGCCCAAGAAGGACAGCCTCTAGCTTGATCACAGTAATCAGTCTTTGTCTTCATGCAGCCTGTTGCTACTGAGGAGATGAAGCCTTTGATTTGAGCGAATCATGCCAATAAAGGGGCATTTCTAGGTAATGTAGCTAGAAGCCTGTGCTTTTGTTGCTACGAGGCCATTAGTTAGAATTGCTAAGGCTGCTTCCAAACCATGCCTTGGACTATTCATCTGATGCACTCATTCATACCCTCGTTTGTTACTTCAGTCATTCATGTTTTTGCTCATTCTTTCATTCCCTGACTCTCAGGTTTGCCTACTCATTCATACACTTTTTGAATGCTTTCTATATACCAGGCATTGTGCTTGGCTCTGAGGACATCAAAGTGAATCCACTCTCAGTCATCAAGTCAATCTCCTCACCCCTGTATATCCTATAGTGAGGCAATGGGCTAAACCCCTCAATGGCCTCTCAACTTTAGTGCTGAAAAAGTGGATTGGCCATTTGTTATCTTTATTCTGAAGACCTGTCCTGCTTAAAGTTATCACATGGTTCCCCATTGCGGAATAAGGCCAAGCACCCAGGTACGCTCCCAACACTCCCCCCACCCCACACATCATGCATTCTGCCATATTGAACTGCCTGGAGTTCCCTGGATCTGCCATCCTCTCCAAGCTTTTGCACATACCATTCCATTGGCCTGAAATGTCCTGCAACCCTCTTGTCTTCCTAGAAAGCTCTTCCTCATCCTTCAAGACTCAGCTTTATCCTCTTCTCCCCTTTGCCTTGCCTCCACACTAGGAAGAATTAGGTTCTTTTTCCCTTGGGCTGCATGGAGCCATTGATGCCCTGAGACACTAACACGCAGGGCATAAGAGTAAAGTCTCTGGGTTCAAGTCTTGCCTTTCCCGTGTGCTAGCTGAATGATCATGGAAAGATAGTACTGGAGTCTATGCAAGCAGCGTCAGATCCATTCTCTGTTTGGATTTGCATGACAACTCTAAGGGAAGGTAGAAGAGTTGCAAATTCCAGGCAAGTGGAGTGACTCGCTCAAGGTCACAAAGCTACTAAGAGGCCAAGTCTCAGCCACAACTTAGGTTTTCTCACTCCCTTTCCAGGGCTGATGCTAGTCTACAACACGCGCAAAGAAGATGTTGGTCACTGGGAGTCATTAATTAATAACTGTAGGGCATTTTTATTACTTTCCACTGAAGGCTAGAAGGATCTGCTCTGGCCAGACAAGTACGCTACAGAGGAGAACTGAGGTTATTGTGTGATGATCCAGGTTTTGAAAAGCAAGTTTGGCCTGAGATATTTAAATAACTCAAGTTGCTGCTGCCCCATGCAGGAGAGGACAACCAGGCAGTGGTATATGACTTCTGGGTGGGCGGGGAATTGAGTGGGAGGCCGGAGCCAGGCTTCTAGAGAGAAATTACCATTTTGTATTTATTACTTTGGCTCACAGGAGTGCCGCAGGGGCAGACTGGCTAATACATTAGATAATTGCCTCAGTTCTCCACTTCATTTCGCAGTGTGTAGAGCAGGCCAAGTGTAGGCTTGTGGGATATGATTCAGTCCAGACCTCCCAGGTGCCCAGGGCTCTCTCTGGGGACATGAGATGGTGGAGGGGGGAGGGAATTGGGAGAGTGGGGGTGGGGGGTGTCCATCTCTCAGGCACTAGGGGACACCGAGATGGTCTGGTCTCTATGACCACAATTGCAGAGTAAAAGGAGTAGAGGAAGAGTCCCAAGCTGGGAACCAGGAGACTAGAGTCTGCAATTGACGCTGACTGCTGAGCAACTCTGGGCCCTTAGCTGTCCATCTCGGGGCCTCCGGTCCCCATCTGGAAAACAAAGCACTAAACTGGAAAATTGGTATTTCTCGGCTCTGACTACACACTGGAATCACCTGGGGGAACTTGTTTTAAAAAATTACTACATCCCCAGGCTCAGCTCCCAGAGATTCTGATTTCATTGGCTTGAGGTCGAGCCCAGAGATGGGTATATTTTAGCAGGAATTGAGAGTCCCTGGATTAACTGATCTAGGCAGTGTTTCACAGGATGGGGATTCGAGGAGCCTGTGTTGTCGAAAAAGGCAACAAGTCAGTGACCTTGGATCCAGAGTCCCTTGTTTCCATGTTGAGATTTTTGCTGTCAATAATTTGTGCCTTCTCGAGTCTTGCCTTCTCCCCAGTGAAGTAAGCTTCCCTCTTATGACACCAGGGGGCTCAGCTATAGTCTATTTTGTGTTAGTTCTGTGGCCATGAATAAGTCACTTTGGGTCCCTTGGCCTCAACCTCCTCATCCCTAGACAATGAGAAAGCAGTTCAACTCTGCCTGCCTGCAAGCTGCTTGTTGCACCAGAGTTTGTTTTACGGTGCCATCTGGTCTACGACGGGCTTTCCCAACTAGTGCCTGATAGGTGAGCCTTAGAGTGGAGAATACTATTCCTGTTTCCTAGATAAGGAGACAGAGGCTCAACAGGGTCAGGTAACTTGCCCAAGGCCATCCAGCCTGAAAGAAATGGAACCAGACGGACATCAGTTCGAATCCCAGCAATGCCACTTCCAAATGAACCTTGACTACTTTATTAATTTTTCTGTGCCTTGGTTTCCCTTTCTGTAAAATGGACGTGAATGCCACCCATTTCCACAGAGTGGTTGTGAGAAAGAGAAAAGATAGCCAGGCAGAACTCCTTGTGGAGCCTGGCACAGAGCAGATGCTCAATTAATAATTCCTTCCTCTCTCCTGTCCTCCGTCAGTGATTTCTCCCTTTCTCCTTTTATCCCCTCCTTTCTCCCTGCTTGTTTTTAAACCCTTCAAGGACTGAGACCTTGAGAGGCAATTCACTGTGCATGACCAAGTTGTTTATTCTCTCTGGGCCTCCATTTCCCCATCTGTAAAATGGGGACATTAGTGGTATTTGTGGTTGTGAGGACTCAATGTGTTGAGAGAACAGCTTCTGGCGTAGCGTGTCAGCTGTTACTCTTTTACTTATTTAGAGCCTTCCTTCTGCTCACTGGGCCCTGGTACGGAGGAGTCCTCCTTTGTCCCCAGTGGCTGTTGAATGATCAAGGGAGTGATCTCCCAGGCAGAGGGATGGTAAACAAGCACACCCTCCCGAGTTCTCGCTGTGTTCTCAGCCGTGACAACTCTACTGAGCACACACGGCCCCCAGGGTTCCTGGGCAGAGAGAGGCAATGCTATATCAGGGGATTGCTTACTATCTGGAGAAGGGAAAACGGAAAAAGCTATAAATATGGAGGATTCGTCTGTGATAAGTCATGGTTAGAAACCCAAGCTATATAACTTTTTAATTCTCCACTCCAGCTTGTAAGCTCATGCAATAAAAACAGTCACTAGTAATTTATTTTTTTCCACTCTTTTAATTTAGTAATTTTTTCTTTAGCCAACCAAAAAGTCCTCCTAAACTCACCTTAAGCTTTTATTTTTTTTTTCTCCTTTAGCAGTCATAAAATGTGATCACAGATTACAATTTAAAAGCTAGTCCCTCTCCGACATTGCCAGAATAAAAATGTACAGACTCAGGGGCAATTTCTTAAGAGGGCATTCTTAAAACAGGAGGGACCCTGGGCGTGGCTTGCCTCACCTGCCTCCAGGTGGCCAAGGAGGGTGGGCTGGAGAGAGGCAGTTCACCAGAACTGGGTGTGCAGCACACCTGCTAGATTGGAGTCACTTCTCTCTCCTTGGAGCTGAGTGATCTCAGGCAAGTGACTTCTCACTTGGGGCTCAGTTTCCTCATTTGTAAAATGTGGACAAAAATTAGGGACTCACCTCCCACACTGGATTATTCTGAGAATCCAAAGAGATAACATACAAAAAATTGTTTTGTTCAATATAAAGTGTTATAAACTTGTTGCAGATTATTATTACTGCTGCTACTACTGATGATAATGAAGGTAATGATGGCGGTGGTGATGATGATGGTGGTGATGACCATGATGATGATGATAATAATAATGATGATGGTGATGATGATAAAGATGATGATGATGATGGTGGTGATGATGATGATGACGGTAATAATGCTAGTGATGAGGATGATAATGGTGATGATAAAGATGATGATGCTGGTTATGATGATGATGATGATAATGATGATGGTGATGATAAAGATGATGATGATGGTGGTGATGATGATCATAATGATGGTGGTGGTGATGGTGGTGTTGATGATGATGGTGGTGGTGATGATGATGATGGTGATAATGCTGGTGATGATAATGATTGTGATGGTGATGATGATGATGATGATGATAACGATGGTGGTGGTGACGGTGGTGTTGATGATGGTGATGGTGATGATGGTGATAATGCTGGTGATGATAATGATAATGATGGTGATGATGATGATGATGATAATGATAATGATGATGATGGTAATGATGATAAAGATGATGATGATGATGGTGATGATACTACCATGTGCAGGGCAGAGCCCATGGGTTTATGTGATAAGAAGAGGATTTTCCTCAGAGCCTTATACTCCTCTGTGTATGCAAAATTGGTGCCCAGTAAAGAACTGTTCACCTAAAATCAACTTCAGATTTCAGAACTCAGTTTACCTCTTAGAGATTTCAATCATTCATTCTGCAAGTATTAATTGAGTGCTTACTATATGCCAGACCCTGTTACCACTGGACCACAGGAAACAAACAAAACAGACACAGTCCCTGTTCTTTTGGTGCTTATAGTCTAGAAGATGGTGGGGTGGGGTAGTGGAGATAGATGGTAAACATATAAGCAAATTATAGTTTTAGTTGGTGAGAAAGATTCTGAAGACAATAAAATAGGACAGTGAGATATAAAGTGATGTAGATAGATATTGGCAAGATGCTTTTGGCTTGTGTAGTCAGGAAGCCCTGTCTAAAGAGATGACATTTGAACTGAGACCTAAATGATGGAAAGATACAATCAGGGGAAGATCTAGTGGCAGTGTCCCAGGGAGAAGTGACACAATGCAAAGGCTCTGAGATGAGAATGAGTTTGGCTGTTTAAGAGATGAAAAGAAAGGCTTGCATTTTGAGCAGAGAGGGAGAGAGAGAGAGTTGTATGAGCTGAAGTTGGAGAGGCAGACGTGGGCTAAGTTGTGGTAAGCCTTGTAGGCTGGGCTAAATTTAGAGGTTACTCCCAGGGCTCTGAGAAGCCATTGGAGGGTTTAAAAGGTGTGAAGCACCATAAATTAATATACTCTCCAAGAAGATCATTCTGGCTTCAGAGATTGGATAGGAGTAGATAATAATGGAGGCAGGAAGACAAGTTAGGATGCAGATATAATATTTGGGATGAGAAATGCTGGTGGACTGGACTAGAGTTTTGATGGTAAATGTGCTATGAGTGGTCCAATTTGGGATATATCGAAGGTGGATCCAGTGAGACTTGATGTTAGATTGGGTGTAGAGTGTGATATAAGGAAGACTCAAGAATAACTCCCAAGTTATGGGCCTGAGCTAATGGGCTGATGCTGATAGTATGCCCCAAGAAAGGAAAGGCTAGTGGAGAGTAGATTTGGGGGATGAGAGAGGTATGTTCTACCTAGGGGGCAGGTAGAACTCAACATTTTGGACATGTTGAGATTGAAATAACTAATGGGCATCCTAATAGGCAGTTGAACATGTGAGCCTGGTGCTCGGAGAGAGGTCAGGATGGGATATAGGGTTTAGGGAGTCATCAGTAGAATGGTGGGATTGAGAGGCATGGGACGGGATGGGATCATGCGAGGAGAATGTGTAGACAGAGATGAGCAGCATGCTGAGCACTGGGCACTGGACACACCAACGCTCAGGAGTCAAGAAGCAGTGGAATTGGCAAAGGAAGGTGAGAGGGAATGGCCAGGGAGGTAGGAGGAAACCAGGAGAGGGCTGACATAGAAGTCTAGGGGAGAGGGGTACCAGAGAGGAGTGTGCTCATCTCTGCACAACAGTGAGCTGCCAGCAAGGAGCAGGCCTCTGCTCTATTTGGAAATGGAAGGCCGTGCACTGTAGAGGTTGGAAGTGCAGGCTTTGGAACCAGATGCCCTTGGACCCAGGTCCTGACCCTACCATATCTTCACTTTCTGACCTTGGGCAAGCCCTAAACTTCTTGATCCTTAGCATCCTCCTCTGCTTGGCATTATTGTGAGTTTAAATGATATAATGTCATAACGTGCTTAGCACTGGGCCTGGCATATAGCAGATGCTCAATAAACAGCAGCTAGTTGTATATTTCCTGAAACTGTTCACATGGAGAGAATGTCAGTCAGGGGACTTAGAGGGCACAGAGGTAGAAAGGGAAGGTTTCTTTTGGGAAATCCAGCCTTCATTCAGGGTTGGAATGAACTTGTGTTTAAGGCTCAGACAGGTAATGTAAGGAGTAGCCAGGTAGGAGCGGATAGGGATAGTAAGGCCGCTGGCCAACTGCAGCACGTGCACCCTGCCTAGAGGCGTCCTAGTTAAAACGTTTAATGTCCCATACGGGCCAAACAAAACCCAGCCACGCAGGCCTGGTGCTGCCCACATGGGTTTGAGACTCTCATAAAGCGATGTTGGGCCAGAGAAGAATTTTAAACAGGATGTGTGGGATTGACAGGCTCAGATTTGCATTTCAGAAAGGCTATTCTAGAAGCAAAGCAGAGAGATGATGGGAGGGAGGGGCGGGTCGACTTCCCCACAGGGAGAGGAGCCAGAAAACCCTTCACTCAGGTGAGAGGGGACCGGGATGAGGAAAGAGGCTCGTTATAACATAATTAGCTCCGTAATCAGTATGCAGGCTTATCATCTCAAAATGTAAAGATGATTATACGATTAAAGGGTTTTCTTTCTTTTAATGGAAGTAACTTGCCAACTTGGGGGTTTGGGTGGGTGGTTGGAGAAAAAGGTAAGGTATTCATGTTTAACCAATTAATTTTGCAGTGAATTAGTTATTGATTCAAAAAATCACTCACTGTGGACAGTGGAACTTGTAAATGAGATTAGTGGCTGGTTGGAGTGAAAGCTGAGTGCAGGGGCCTGGGAGATTTACTCTCATTAGGCTGGAGAGAAGGTTCCACGTGGCTGGAAAGGACGGGGTCTGGCCTGGGACCTGGGAGTGAGTAGGCTCAGATCTGAAACTCTCCTGTCTGCTCTCTGAAAAGAATTAACGTGTGGTAGAACTTTAGACAATGAGGAAAAATAAGCTGACCGGGACTCGCCCCTGCTCCAAACACAGGAATATTTCTACCGTCATTCCCAATGTTCTTAAATACATAGACAAGAAAGAAGGAAGGAAGGAAAGATGGAAAGAGAGAGAGAGGGAGGGGGAGGGGGAGGTGGAGGAAGGGAGAGAAAAAGACAGATCTTCAGGTTCCAGAAACAATGAAGGACCTTAAAACAGGATAGTATCACACAATTGCCTTCCCGGGTTCCTGTGGGACCAGGTCATAGGCTCCAGGCCAGGATACTGGTGGGAGGTGGGGGGGTGGGGGTGGGGGAGAGTGGTTATTACCTGAGAGAGATCTGAGACATGGCCCCTGCATAAAGGACTCTTGAACAGCTGTCCTTTCTGTTAAAGGGATAGTAGAAAAGTCTATCCAGAAGCCCGAGGAAGCTCAGAGTCCACTGGGGGTTCCAGGTTGGGGTGGAAAGTCTCCTGCAAAACCTAGGGTCTGCAAGCCCGTGCCATGTGGGGGTGAGGGCTCTGAATGTCTACTACCTTCATGGTGCAAGAGTCTCAAGTTGAAAAATCAGCATAAACCCTAGTGTGCATCTGGTGAAACACAGGACCCAGGAGCAGCAAGCTCCCAGAATAGCTCTTTCAGGGCATGGCTCACAATGCACGGCCTGTGGGCTCCTGCAAAAAAAAGACATGCAGTATCACACCTGTTCATACACTCACTAACTGTAGTGCTAGGCTGGACCCGTCTCTTCTAACCTCCTGTTGTAGAGGTGGGAACTAAGTCCCAGAGAGGCGCATTGACTTGTCTGAGGTCACACAGTGTTAGCCTTAGGCAGAGCGGGGTGGTAGAAAGAGCACGGGTGTCGGAGATAGTAAGACCTGAGTTTGAATCTTGGTTCTGCCACAATAGATGCAACTTAGGTCAATCTGCCCAAACTTTCTGAGTCTCAGTTTCCACAAAATATGCTTGTTGACATCTACTTTGATGGGTGGTTGGGAAATAAGGGAAATGACTTCAGTATAAGTGCTTGGAATGGTGTCAGATGCCCTATGTGCGTTGCTTTTCTTTAAACTTTGCTCTTAAAAAATCCCCTCCTCCGAAGAGCCCTCCTAGTAAGCCCCAGCTGGCCCTGATGCTTCTTTATCTAGTGGACCACCTGTGTTCTATTACTTTGCGCTAAATTGCTTTTTGTTATAGGATTAATTTTTAAACTCCTTCTGGCTTTTTCAGTTCCCTTTAACTTTGTGCTCCTTGTCTGTCCTTATTATTTCCCACTACTCCTTAACACTTCAATAATAGACTGGGGAATGGCTGGCTGGCTGGCTTGATGGCTGAGTGGATATGTGGATGGATAGATAGATAGATAGATAGATAGATGGATGGATGAGTGGATAGGTGGATGGATGGATGGATGGATGGGTGGATGGATGGATGGATGGATGGATGGGTGGGTGGATGGATAGATAGATGAGTGGATAGTTGAGTGGATAGATAGATACCAGTAAGGGTTTGTTGGTCAGCAAGAGAAGCTGACCCTGGCTAAATTAAGCAAAAAGGATTATATTAAAAGGATATCAGGGGCTCAGATAATCAATAGTCCTGGCAGGGCTTTAATTACGTGACCACTGAATGAGGATTTCCTATACCAAATATGGTACTAGGCTAGAACCTAGTTAGAGAGGTGGGACACACACAGGCACCATGCATGCATACACACTGCACACAGATGCACACACAGAAATGCTGGAAAACCAGGCTGAGACAAGGCAGGAATTGAGAAACGGCAGGGTTATAAGGTGGCAATAATTACCTCTCAGTCAGATCAGGGTCCTGTCCCCGGAATGAACACCAGGCATTTTTCATGCCCAGACCTGACTCCATTCAGGTCAAAGTCCTGGAGAGAGAATCCAGTTGACGTAGCTTGGGTCACATGTCCCTTGATGCCTAAGTCCTCTAAGCATGCATAGGGAGGCACAAGTAACTTCCCAAAAGGAAATGAAGATACTGTGGCTAAAAGAAGAGGAAATGGCTGCTGGATGCTCAGTGTCTCACCACCATCCCCAACAGAGAGAATGGATGAGTCCTTAGTCCCTGGAGGCAGGCCCCGTGACTTGTGTCTTTGTTGGCCCCCTGTCACTCATCCCCTTAATGCCTCTACTCGCCCTTCATTCTCCCCTACCAGGCCTGCCCTCTGCCTCTCCTCCACGTCTGGGCACCTGCCTCTCACAAAGCACAGTCACGTTCTACCCCCTTTAAGAAGCCTTTGCAGCTTCCCAAGCCCACGCTGGTTGCTCTTTTCCCTGAACTCCAATTGCCCTTGCCATCAGCAAGCACCAGAATTATCCTTAACTACAGGCTGTTTGCTGCTTCACCTTCAGGCTCTGGACTCGAAGTTCCCCTGGAAGCAGAAGGCTTGTCAAACTTGCCTTATATTCCTCACGGTCCTAGCACAGGGTTGGGTTCAGAGTCAGTGACCGATGAACGCGTGCTGATCAATTACCAATGAGGGCGTGTGGCATAGAATCGTCAGCTGTATGACCATCTCTTAGAAATGATGCAAGCCAACATCCTTTGAGAGTTGAGTCAACCGGGACCGCAAGAGCTGAATTATCCCAAGTTGCACAACTAGTTAGAGACAATTCTAGGCCTGGAACTCGGCTCTTATTATTCCTAATCTAAACCAGCACTCCTTGCTACCACAGGGTGTGTGTGTGTGTGTGTGTGTGCATGTATGTGTGTGTGTCCCACCTTTCTAAGTAGGTTTGAGCCCGGTACCATACTCGGCATAGTAAATCCTCAGTCAATGGTTGTTTAATTAATTAAACAACATCTTGCCAGGATGGCACCATTGTGTTCTTTTTCTTGTTTCTGCCCTCTCCTTGCCCTAGCTTCTGCCCACTTTAAGACCCTTTACTCAGTGAGCAGCCGAGAAGTGTTGATTGATTACCTGTAAAACTTCATTTCTTTTGAGAGTCAATGCATTTCAAAAAGTGGACAATTTGTCGCACCCGGACAGAATCAACCGAATCCTTGTGTTGCTGAATTCACTCTGAGCAGTGCCCTTGTCAACCACCCCGCCTCGCTCCACCATTCTGTGCTACTCAAAAAATTATCTGGCGTACTGGAAATAAAGTCCCAGGGAGCGAACGTTTTGACAAGGTAATGGTGCCCTGCCTTTCTCGACGTTTGCGAGGGAGTCGGAGTCCATTATAATGTCACAATGGCGCACGCCATTGCCATCTCATTGAATAATTAAAAAGCGGTTTAATCATAGCGATCATCCTCTTAGTGTCTGGTTCCAGATGTCAGGGAAGCATGTTGAAGGAGGCAGCCATGGGTGTGCAGGCGGAGGACAAGTCTGGGTCAGAACCAAGACCTCTGGGTGACGGGTGCTGCCAGAAGGGCTGCCGCTCGGGGGATGGGAAGGCAGCTCCTGACCCCTGCAGGGCCTCCACCAAACAAAAGAAAAAAGAGAAACAAAAAGGTCTTCTACTCTCTTTTGTTTCTTTGAACTAAATGCAAGAGCGGACTTTCTCTCCAATCTAAATGAAAAACCGAGAGTTGGTTGTTTTTCATTAATCACAAGTTAGTTTGTGCAGGAAAGGAACTTAATTTTCATTCTTTCATAAGGCAGCTATTTATCAAACGCCTGCTCTGAGTCGGTCATTGTTCTCGGTGCTGTGGATCTGGGGGACAGAAGGACAGACCAGGCTCCTGCTCCTATGGGGCTTAAGTTCTAGAGCAGTGCTGTGCCTACTACTAAAACGAGTGGCCGGGTGATGATGCTAAGTTATACGGTCGGGCTAGGCCTTTCTAGAGAGCCGCGTTGTTGGCAAGGAGCCAAACGTGTGAAGTTCCCTGGGAGAGCGCTCCTGGCAGAGAAATTAGTGAAAAGGCTTCGGGTGGGAACTGTGTGCTCAGGGACCAGCAAGAGGACCACCATGGGGCAGGAGGCAAGGGGGGAGTGGGGCCAGGTGGGTTTCCCAGGATTCTCAGGTCAGGAGTTTGGATTCCAGTCTCCGTGTGGTGGGAAGCACGTGATGAGCTAAAGCAGAGGAACAGTAGGCTTTGATCTCTTGACTGCTGATCAGGCACCTGTCCTGGAAAATGGCTACCTCGTCAGGAGTGGGGTGAGATGGGAGAAGTATCCATTGCCCGCACAATCGCCCCTATTGTATACGTTATGAGAAGTGCTGGAGGCCTGGAAGGGAGGCTCAGCGGTGAAGTGGTTCCAAGCACGAGTTCAGAGTCAGGCAGCTTGCGTTTGATTCCCACCTCCACTCATTACTAGCTGTGTGACTTTGGGCAGGTTACTTGGCCTCTCTGTGCCTCAGTGTCCTCATCTGTAATGTGAGGAGAATAATCATGCCTGCTTCATAGGGTCACTGTGAGTGTTGAGTCGGGGTGATACATGCAAAGCACTTAGAACCATGCCGTGCACACTGTTGATCCATGGTAGCCAGGCATTCATCTCTGGGCCCCGGCAAGAGCTGCTACTGAAGTGCCCGCAGTGTGCCAGGCACCAGGCTGAGTGCTTTTCACATCTCTTCGTGGTGGTGACAATATAGTTCATGAAGTGTTTTACAAACGCCTGGCATACACCCTGTGCCTCTTATTGGATTTATTCCATTCCCATTATCTCATTCAATCATCACACTAACATTGTGAGATGAGCTTTATAGATGCAGAAAGACAGGCCCAGAGTGATTCAGTCACTTGTCCAAGGTCACACAGCGGGCGGGAGGCAGAGCAGGATGCTAGCCCAAAGCTCTTGCCCTTCCTCTGCTCACCGCCTCTTCTTCTTTCCCAGGCTCCCTGTCGTGCAGCTTGGGGACCTATTGCTCCTCAGCTGGTGTCACTTAAGACTCACCTTCTATCCATGCAGTGCCTTCCTCTGTCCCAGGTAGAGAATGAATGTAGAAAGGAAGCCTGCGATGTGCTATATGAACTCCACGTAGGCGAAGTGGGGAAAGGCAGGGCCGCACAGCAGGCAGACCCCACTGTCATACACCGGATCTGTGCAGCCCAGTGCATCCAGGCTGGGCGACGGGCGTGTTTGCTCCTGCCGCAGAGCGACTGCCGACTCTAAAATGCTCCTTTGCTGAAGGCCAGAGCCTGGGCAGAACAGGAGCAGGTGGCAGCCTGGTGTTCACTGGGCCAGAGAGGGGAGACCCCACCCCAGAGAACATCTAGGCCAGGGGGATGTCAACCCAGGTTCCCCAGAAGTGCCTGACGGGAGGACCGGCTGGGCCTCAGCCTGTGTGTGGTCAGGGCTCCAGCCCCACTCTGCCCCAGCTCAGCTCCAGCCACAGCCTTCCTGCTTTCGTCTATTTCACATGGCGGATTTACACCCAAGATTTCCTTTGGAGAAAATGGGTTACTAGCCAAAGCACAAAAAGCCAACTATTGCAGCTTACAGATAAGCCTGTGGACTCATGGCCCGCACCCACAGCACATAGTCCATGAGTGGTCAGTGGTCCTTCAGGATGTGCATTATCTTCACGGCTCAGAGGGACAGCGGGTGGGGTGCGTAGAATAAACACACTTCACCGGACACCTGCCACTGCGGAGGACACAGCCGCCCGCTCTGTACCCAGGTGGTATCTTTATGAATAAGTAAATACAAGGCACTCAGCTGGGGCGGGAGACACCCAGATGAATAACCAACAGATGCCCTTCCCTCAGGGAGCTCACAGTCCAGTGAAACAAGCAGCAGCATCATTACATTCCCCTTAACAGCTCATTTACAGAGCAAACAGCCGTGCAGTTCTTCAGAGTCCTCCTGAGTCTCCCGCGTTAGCCTCCGGCACCACCTGCCTGGCCGAGACCTGGGCGTCCATCCCTCATGACAGGCAGCCTGCAACTCTCCCTCCAGCCGCTTCTGCCCCGCACGTCGGGAGGGCTTCCTCCTGGATTCTGATCCTGCTTTCCCTCTCGTGGTTCTTTTCCCTCTAGCGCCCAGCACAATGTGTAATCACGTATGCATTTGTGTATTATTTGTGTAATGTCTGTCCGGGGGCAGGGACCATCTGTTGTACTCACTCTGTTCAACCAGAGTCTGGCAGACTATCTGCCCCATTACTGGACACAGATTAACTTTAAATAAATGAATAATCCTTTGGGAGATTGTGATAGGTAAGTTTGGAAAGTGGCTGAGGTTCAGAATATGGAGGGGCCTTGAATGACAGGCTGAGAAATTCCTACTATAGGGCATTTGAGCAGCTACAGATTTTTCACCTCCTTCCTTCCTTCCATCTTTCCTCCCCCTTCCCTTCTTTCCTCCTCCTTTGTCTCCCTGCTTCTATTCATAGAAAGATAAGAAAGGGAAAGAGACCCTCGGGGAGTGCAGAAGGCCAGGGAATTTGGCAGCAGGCAGGTGAGTCTGGGTGAACCTGTTCCGGGGGCTGGGCGGTCAGTCCCAGAGGTCTTTTGCAGCAGGCTTTGGGAGGGCCAGACGCTTCCACGGCTCAGCGGAGCCCACATGGACTCGCAGGCCAGTTCCTGGCACAGACTGTTCAGTCCCCAGCCTGACAACCCGGTCACGCACCAGCTCCCCTTCATTACTCCTGTCTCCAGACGCTGCCTTGGAGGGGCCCCGATAGTCACGCTTCAGTGGCAGGGAGAGGCCATTGGCACCCTGCGTGGATGCAGAGAGGGTCCAGATTCCTCTGGGATTGGAGACACATCCGGAGTGAAGGCAGCCACCAGTCCCCACTTTCACCACCATCACATTCATGACGTGATTGCCATGTTGAAAGTCGGAGCCCAACTTCCTGAGTTCAAATCCTGGCTCTGCTGCTTACGAGTCACTTGTCTGGGTAAAATGTGGATAATATAATAATAGTGTTTACCTCACAGGACAGTTATGAGTATTAAATGAGCTAGCATACATAAAGCTTGCATGTGGTCAGTGCTATGAGCATCTGGGCTGTTATTATTACTGCAATGATCTGGATGCCTGGCTCTCTCCCCTACCCATATGTGAACTCCCCACGGGCAGGGACCCAGCCTTGCTCACTCAGCAAAAGTTAATTGACTTTCTCCAGGTCACGGGGGGTTTCTTGACAAAGCCCAGTCCCCTATTTCCTGGCTATTTCCCCCATGACCCTGGAAGGTCCATGAGGACAAGGACCCAGCACCCAGCACTGAACACATACTAGCAGCTCAGAGAACAGTGTTGACTAAATGAGTGACAGGAGGATGAGAATGGACGATACTGGGACGCAGAAGATGAGGGGAAGGTGGGAGAAAATATTCATTCCTAAGTGTCCTATCTTACTCAAGAGGGTAGGTGTTAATTATGATAACCAAGTGAGGAAATGATAGGGGAAAAGCCAGCAATGCCGGAAACCAAGTTTCTGAAATTAGTGCTGGAGGACCCGGATACCATTTGGGTCACAAACGGATTTTTTTTTTTTACTTGATAAAAATGGCCCTTTGACTAGGGCACACACAGATACTTATTTCTAAATCTGCAGTCAGATCAGGAGTGTGAGGGTCTGCAATTGGATCAGGGCAGTAAGAATTGAAATCAAAATGTTTGTCGGAGAGGCTGAAGGGTTCTGAAGAGGCAGTTCCCGGGAAAGAGCAATCTAGAGGCAATAAAGCGTCTTTGCAATCATGCTCAGTGGCAGTGGGAGGCCAGCGTTTGGTCGGGCCCAGGCTCATTTACATGCAGATGCCCAGGGACCAGGACCTGCCCTGTGCAGGGAGCCGGTGAAGGGTAGGGGTGAGAAAGTCACTCCCAGGGGAGGGATGGGGGCTCTCCCATAGGAAGCGGGTGGGGACCTGGCACTGGGACAGGAAAAGGTGGATATTTTGGTGTCTCTGAGACTGGCACGGCATCCCCACCTGCTACTTTGATCCCATAAGTCATTTATACCCTCTCATGGAAAAGTGTTTTGCCTCGCAGCACAGACCTGTGTTCCTCAGCCCCCTGGCGGCGGCGATCTATCATGTGACTATTGGAGGTGATGAGGTTCAGCAGGAAAAAACCATCATTTTTCCTTCAAGAAGCCATTAGAAGATTCCATGTGACCTTCAGGGGAGTCCTGGGAAGCTCAGAGTGGCCTCTGCCAAGTGCTCCAACAGGCCCCCACAGAGTTAATGTGCCGGGCAGGTTCTGCTATGAGCACGTCTGGTTGCCATCTCTGTGGCCTCTCCTAACTCCTGTTGCTCCCGTGGTTGGAGTATGCTTGGGGCCAAAGCCAGAAGACAGAGTTCAGCCCAATGGAAGAGCATTGGCCTCAAGGTCCGGGGGACCATGTTCTATCCCCCAGATCTGCCCTGTCCTGCTGCAAAAATTTGGGCAGATTGTTTCTCCCTCTGCATTTGTTATATGGAGGCCCCCAGAGTCACCTGGAATAGGTGGAACAGAATGACTCAAAGTGGGGTCCCAGGACCAGAAGCATCAGCATGCCCTGAGCTGATGAATTTGCAGAAATGCACATTCTCAGGTCCCAGACCTGAATCCGAAACTCTGGGGCGGAGTCCGACCCGTGTGATCTGATAAGATCCCAGGTGATTTGTATGCATGTTGACGTTTGAGAAATGCAGCCCTGGGAGGAGGATTGTGTCTTATGTCCATCCCTATCCCTGACTTAGCGCATGACACCTAGTGGGAGCCATATGATCAGATGGCCTAGTAGGACTCTAAAAGAAATGATCGAGTCTGGACTCCCATTGGGATCTCCAGACTGTCACTCCCTGTTCTTTCCAACAAATCTTGCTGTTTCAATATCTTTGTTTTCCTCTACAACCAAGACACAGCCTGTTGCTTAATTTACTGCTCAGGCTGGGGGGGTCTGGCAGTGATACGCACGCCTCACCTTGTCTAGTGAGCCTGGCATTCAGGGAATGGCCGGGGGGAGTTGCTTTGGGCCTGACTTCTGAACCAAGTGGTTACTGCATATGGAATGCCAGGCAATGATATCTACACATATATAACACATAGGTTTTCAAGATTCTGTTATAAATTACAGGTTTTATGACCCTGGTTTTGCAGACTGATGGCATGAATTGTAACAGCGCAGTATATCGCTGTACAAGATAATGCCACCAGCGATGGAGGGCTAATATATCATTACCAAAGAGGATGTTGCATTTAAAAATGTGCTATTTTTATTTAAGTGCCTTTGGTGTTTTAAAAATGTCAGCACCGAGATGCCCTAAGAACTGACAAGTTTTGGGTAAATGCCACTTTTTATATAAACCCTGAGCCCACAGCATTACCCAGAGTGGCCGACTGAAGCTCCCAAGGGGAATGTGGGTGTGCCAGGAGAGGAAGGGAGTGCCTTCCTTGCTGCTCTCCTCCCCTCGCTGCACACACACGTGCACACACACACACGCTCACTCCTCACTCCTCCGCTGTCCCGTGCTCTGTGCGTAATTTCCAAGAAGACCATCTGGAGCAGGACTGGCAGGGATAGGTGTGTGTAGACTCCCACTGTATTGCTGGTTTCTTATACCCCATGCAGTGCAAATACTACTGGTTAAGAGTCTACACCTTGCAGCTGGACTGTCTTGGGTTCAAATCACCAATTCTACTACTTACCAGCGTGGTCACCTTGGGAAAGTTATTTAACTTCTCTGAGCATTAGTTTCTTCTTCTGCAAAGCAGAGAATGGATCCTCACCTCCCTCCCTGCCCTGTGTCCAGCCTCTCTTGTTCACTGGCTCCAGCCACTAAGCCCTCCATTCGGCTCCTTGAACATTCCACAAAGCCAGCCAGCATTATGCTCCTATCTTAGGAATGCAATACTTGCCCTCCCTTCCGCCAGGAGGCTCTTCCTGTGTTCCTGTGCTGGCCCATCTCTCACTTCATTCGGGTCTCTGCTCAAATGCACTCCGTGGGAGCGGCCTTCCCTCACCACCCTGCCCAAATTGCTCATACAACTCCCCACCCAGCCTCATTCTCTATTCTTTTTTTTTTTTTTTTTGGAGGAAAATTAGCCCTGAGCTAACTGCTGCCAATCCTCCTCTTTTTGCTGAGGAAGACTGGCCCTGAGCTAACATCCATGCCCATCTTCCTCTGCTTTATATGTGGGATGCCTACCACAGCATGGCTTGCCAAGCGATGCCATATCTGCACCCGGGATCTGAATCAGTGAACCCCAGGCCACCAAAGCGGAACATGTGAACTTAACCGCTGCACCACCGGGCCAGGCCTCATTCTCTATTCTTTACTCTGTTGTTTCCCTTCTCAGCATGGATCACTCCTGACGACTGACTAATTGACAGATTGATCATCTCTGTCCCCCTACTCTACTCCCCCTAGAATGTAAACTTCATGAAGGGAGAAAGAGTGTAAGCTTTCTCTATTTTTAATGCTATATTCCCAGCACCATGGACAGCACCCAGCATACCAACGCTCAATAACTGAATGAATGAATGCTGTGAATGAATGGGTGACAGGTCCCTGATTCCAGTTGAGTGAGAGAACTGAGATAAAGTATGCAAAACACTTGGCATAGTTCCTACAGTATTTTAATTATAGCCACTTACGTTCACTGAGCACTGACTGTGTACCAGACATGGTTTAAGCACTCCACCTATTAATTCAGTCAATCTTCAAAGCAATCCTTTGAGGCAGGTGCTGCTAGTATAATCTCCACTTAGCAAGTGAGGAAATGGAGGGAGAGAGGGACAGATAACTTGCCCAAGGTCATGCAGACACTAGGTACTAAAGCCACAGTTCAAAGCTGTGCTCTTCTCCTCTGCCCTGCACTGCCTGTCGGGATGAGTGAGCTGTGAATAAAGCTGTGGCTGTCATTGTTATTAGGCCTGCTTCCTCTGAATGATAAGGACCCCTGAGTCACCCACACATGGGCCAGCCCTGGTGCCTCGCTCAGGAGATGGTACCTGAGGAGGGAGGGCTGGGCTGTGCCCACATGGAGTCTAGCCCCTTCACTCTCAGGCAGATCCAGTCTGGGAGCTGGTCTGTGGAAGGCAACAGAGGAGGCCCTGGATGGGAGGTTGGTGCTCTGGGCTCTTGTCCTGCCTCTGAGACTAACTTGCTGTGTGGCCTTGGAGGTCACTTGGGCCACAGCCTCTTCACCTGTCTAAGGAGGTGTGAGATAATGGCCCTCCTCCTGCTCTGGAGCTTCTTAGAATACGCTTGGATAGACTCCAGTAGAAAACACTGTTGGACTGAGAGGCTGACATAGAGAGATATTCAACCCCACTTCCCCCAGGGGGCATGGCCTCACCCATGACTCATCAGAGCAGGATTTGCAAAGCCCCAGCGTCAGGAGGCTGTTGGGCTTTGTGGACAAGGGGACCCAGCCGACGGAGCGAGCTCACCTGCTACAGGCAGCCCACACCTGGTTGGTGCCCAGTCTCACCCTCACAAATGCAGCCCCAGTTTTGCAGATTTCTCCAGAAAGGCCAGGAATCTGAATTTTTTATGTGAAATCTCTGCCTTTTTTCACTGTTGGCACCATTTTTACAGCAGTCTGTGATGATAGGAGGCACATCTGTGGGCTGGATTAGGCCCAGGGCTCTGACAGTCCCCATCTGTACATCTGTGCCTGCTGGGGGAAGAGCTGCTGCTGAGATCGCTCAGGAGGTGAAAGGCTGCCTGTCACCTCTGCCCCGCAGACCTGTGGGGGACAGGGAATGGCCTCCTTTCACTTCCCAAAACCAGGGAGATGTGCCAAGAGGGGCACGAACATAGATTTTCTCTTACAGTAAAATTTTTTCATCAGTTTATTTTTTTATTACCATGAAAGTAGTACATGCACATGGCTAAGAAAAATGCAAACCGTATAAAAGAGTGTAAACTAGAATAATAAGATGGTAGCCCTCCTCCTAGAAGTAAACCAACAGCTTCCTGTGCTTGTTTCCAACATAGATCCTTTTTTCTTTATACTCTGGGCTCATACTCTACACTTTGTTCTGTACTATTCACTTGATGTATCTTAGACGGATTTTCATATTAATTCATACAAATCCGTCTTGTATTTTGATTGCTCCATAGCAAGCACTGTGTGGACTTGCCATCATTCATTTCACCAGTCCCAGTAGCCAAACCCTTTGATGGCATCCAGTTCTTCCTACTACAGATAAAGCTACCAAGAACAGCCTTGTCCATGTGTATTTCTGTAAACATGTAGTGTGTCTGTAGCCTGTAAAATAATATGTATTTTTCTAAAGTGACCGCTCAAATCCGTGGGAATTAGTCTGGCATTAAATAGTGATATATAAACCTGTAATCCTTTTTTCTAGTAAGAATTAAACACAACTCCAACAGAGAACAGATAATAAAGCAAATGAGACAAAATGGTAATAATAGGTGACTTTGGTTAAAGGGTACGTGGGTGTTCCTTATACTGTTCTTTGTGGTATCCATGCGGCTTTTCTCTTAATTTAAAATCGTCTCCAAATTAAAAGTGATAACAAATTAGTCTAATGGAGCAACATTGTGACTTGCCTGAAATCTTATATTATTAATTATAAGCACCTTAGTCCAACCCACTATTTAGAGTCTTTTATTCTGTATTTTATTTTTTAAATATTTACAACAGTGATACATGCTTACCATAGCAAGTGAAATTAGACAGTACAAAGATCAATGAAGGCAAAGCAAATCTTCTGTCTCCCCCACCTCGCCTGCCCCTCCAGTCTGCTGAGATAACCGGCGTTTGTTAGCCTGGTGTGAATGTCAGTCCACTGCACATTCCTCGTTGACACATAGATATGTAAGCATATATTCACCTATTTGTGTATTTTCAACCAGAAACTATACACATCAGTCTACAACCTTGTTCTTTTTTACTCATCATCCGTCATAGACATCCCTCATCAGTGGATTCAGATCTAACACTGTCTCTTTTGAATGCTTTCTTTACATTCTCACTCAATTTTCAGTGCGACCATTTCTTTTCTAAAAAACATTTTGTCTAATTATGAAATAATCTAGTTCATCATATAAAATGTAGATAATTTATAAACATAAAAGAAGGAAGTGAAATTCACCCACAACCCCTCCACCAATGGTAACCACCGTTAGCGCTCCTGTATGTTTCCTTGGGGTCTGTCTGCTGGGCACCCACTCACATGTCTGTGTGGGAGTAGTTAACGAAAATGATGCCATTTTGTGTGCTTTCTTGTGTCCTACTTTTTTGACTTATTGTTATAATGTGAGCATTATTCCCATGTATTAAATATTCTTTAAGTGGGAAGCTTGAAAGGAACTGAAACAAATTTTAAGTTAGATGAGGTTTGTCATGCCTGTGAAGTGGGACAGACCATCACGGAAGTCTTCTTGAAGGAGGTGATGTCTGAGCAAAGCCCAGATGGATGAACAGAAGTCAACCAGATGGGGAAATAGGTATGCTAGGCAGAGGGAATAGCATGGGCAACTCTGAATCCAAAGCCTGCATGAGGTTTGATGGGTTGGGGTGGGGGAGGAGGAAAAGGGCCAGCTCTTGATTTTGACTAGAATAAGGGACTTAAATTTTTTTCCTGAAGGCAAAGGAGACCTGTCGAAGGATTTCACCTGGGCAAGGAAGGGGAAATGGTACGATTGTGTTTGAGATTTGCATTTTAGCACAATCACACTGGTGACGGTGTCGGGGCAGGACTGGAGAAGACACAACTGGAGGCAGGGAGAGGGTTATAGGCTTCATGGAAATTTCTGGACCAATGTTCCCCAACTTTTTTAGACTGATGTCCTAAAAATTCACCAGCCCTCCTTCTCCTCCCAAGCCAGTGCCACTTCTGGAACAGTTGCCTGAGTCTTTTTGGCAGTTGCGTTGTTCTCGGCTGGTGGGTGTTGTCTCCGAGCCCCAGTGTGTGTATTAACAATTTGACAGAAATGGTTTTGGAAAACTTGCACCGAGAAATCTGTTCCTCTCTTCTACAGCCGCCCTCCACGACCTGTAGTTCAAAAACCAGAAAGTCAGGGGAAGCAAGATCCTGGGAACCCACGTAATGATGGAACCTGACAGATGGTTTAATTGTACAAACCATGGGTGAATTTGAGGATGGCTTCTCATGTAATTATCCCCAGTCCAATGGTCTCAGCATCCTGAAGCTGGGCTGTCCTCAAAGATGCTTTTGGAGGAAGGAGAGACTAGATGTCTCACTTATTTAAAAAAAAGAATTTGCTTTAATCAGATCCTCGCTTTCTCTTTCTTTTCATGAAAACCAGAGTCTCGGGGTCAGACGGTCACCTGTTGCCCCCCAAATCCTCCCACTATCCTGAACCCTACCTCATCCTTAAGGTTCCTGGCTGCCTGGCCCCTCCAGAGAGAGAATATCATATCTGCCAGCGAATGTTAATCAATGCTTCACAGGCAGAAACCTCTGTTTCTTCTTGTAAACATCTGTAGTATTAAGCGGAAAAAAGAAAAAATGCAAGAAAAATCTATCAACCTAATTGTTTGGAAGTGGAATGTTTTCCATGAGGCATTAATAATGCTGACCTGGTGGTAATTTTTCATTTTCGACTCCAGTCTAGTTTGTATAACTCCCACTGATACAAATGAGGGGTGGTATTTGTATGTGTGCATCTATGTGTGCACACGCATGCTTGTGTCTGCGTACACTCATGACTAATGTGAAGCTAGAAACCACCGTCAGCAATCCATCTGTTTGGTTTCGAATTCCTGAGGCTAGCCTACTGGTTGGGAGGCAGGATTGCATGTGGCTAAAAACACATGGACTTGCATTTGAGCCTCAGCTTTGTCCCCTGTGAGCTGTGAGATCTTGGGAAGTTGTTTATCCTTCCTAAGGCTCAGTTTCTTCAACTGCAAAGTGAGACTACTACAAGAGTTATCTAACAAGGGTGTGAGTACCGTTTGAGATGATAACTAGTGAACAAAGGCACTTAACACAGTGTCTAGCATGCAATCGATGGTAACTAGTTTCTGCTGGAGCTCAACATATGAATCTTGAGGGATCGAAGTGTATCTGGGTTCCACCCGCGAGAAAAAGTCAGACCTGGTAGAAGAGGCAGAGTGTAGACGGCAGGAGGGTCTTTAGTAAATCTAAGAGGCCAAGGCAACCCGTGAGTGTGCCATTAAAATAGAGAGATACAACCATAGCCCAGTGAAGAGCCAAATACTTGGAAGAAGGAGAGATAACACGAATGATGGGCCAAAGATCTGGGCAAAGACATACTAGAAGGGAGAGCAGCAGAACTCCAGCTGGTAGAACTAAGAAAAGAGCCAAGTGTAAGGGACATACCAGGGCCGCAGGTCAGGAGCGAAGGCCAAGAACAAAGGGGCCTGCCCCAGGCAACTGTGTATGAGCCGCACTGGAGCATCTGTGCTACCATCGCTGGATTTGCAAACATCTTTTCCTGTGGCTCAGGGAAACAGCACTCTAGACCTTAACCAACTTATTAACCTTGGGAATGGCAGGCCAAACAGAAGCATACTTTTGCCATTGTTCTTTCCCAGCAAGAGGTCTGCTCACCAGGCTGGGTCTGGGTCAACACACCCAAGATGTGTAGTGGGTCCTTGTAGACCAGTTTGTCCTGGAACAGAATGGACTGTAACAAAGGCTGTTTGTAGTGGGCTGGCTGTATTATGCATGACATTCATTTGCTAATTTGCATTTCCTTCACCGCTTAAAAAATGAAAAACAGAAGCAAATAAATGATGAATGGAAGGAAATTGAATGTCTAATAAATGAAAAGCCTGCAGTGATGAAAAAATTTGGTGCAGTTTGAAAGCAAAATATATTCTGCTAAAGAGGGAGCATGAACTCCCAGGACGAGGTGGTCCTGAAGTTTGCAGCTCACACTCTTGATGGGGAGAAGGTTCAGAAGGTTCAGTTCTTCCCACACTCTATAACCCTAGACAAGTCACTCCATCTCTCTGAGCCTCAGTTTCCCTGTCTGAAAAATGGACATGATAGGACCTGGCCTACTTACCATACAGGGTTCATGGGAGATTAGTATTAGTAATGTACATGGGAGAGCCGGAGCTGAACCAAGAATTTGCAGATCAATAAGAGGTATTGCTTTGAACACAATTCAGTGACTGCGTACTGAAATCAGAGGACACTTTTGCCCTTAGAAACAATATGGAGTTGGAAGAGCACAGTCTTTGCACATAGATATGAGTTTGAATCCTGAACTTATTGGCCGTATGACCTTGGATAAATCACTTTACCTCTCTGAGCCTTGGGTTCCCCATGTGTGAAATGAGAACCATGATCCTTGCACCCTCGTAGCAGTGGTCAAAGAATTATCTAACATAAGGCATAAGATCGTACCTGGCACATAGTTGGTGCTCAACTAAAATCGGTTTTACTCTCTTTCCTGCCTTGACTGTTGAACGACAACTTTTGTTCTAATTTCTTGGTAACTCAGAACCTGCTTCATGGAAATGTAGAGATTGACCACGACAAATATTTAGCTCAAGATCTGGGTCTCACTTTCTCTCTCGTAGTTGCATTTTTAACTGACAAAGGATAATAAGTCAGCCTCTACTTCAAAATATGACCGTGGGGGCAGATTTGACATCAAGAACGTAACGAGTAGGCATAAAACATTAAGAATTTGACTGGCTATCTGCAGGTTAAAAAATGGAAATAAAGCAGACACACAAAGACATTTTCACACATAGCCATTTGAAATACATCTTCCTCGGCACCAATTCCACTAATTCCAATCACACAGAGCTTTAAACCCAGAGGCGCTGGCAAATTTTGCCTTGAGTCAGAATTTTTCAAAGTCTATCCCTTGGAGTGATGGGGTTCCATGGAGGTGCCGTGGGCTACCTTGGGGGGATAAGGAGTGTTCTGAGCCCCCTCCCCACTCTAACCAGGGCATCATCAATCTGCTTTAAACATAGAGTACCATGTAAAGCTTTTAAAAAAATAAAAATGTTCTCCTGCTATAAAACAAAACATGCAAATGACCATGAGATTCAAATGTGGCTCCAACCCCTCATCTTACAAGTTGAAAAAATGAAGCGTACCGAGCCAGTGGGCGAAGAGCAGTGGGACTGGCGGGCAGGACTCATGCCCCAGGCCTCTCTCTGTTCTACTCAGAGAACATTCTTTTTGTCTGGGGACAATGTTTGCTGTGAGCTATGGGCGTGATCTCTCCGGGCTCCACTCTTATGTGACCCACATTTGTGAGATGGCTGGGCAGCAGTGGGCTGGCCTTCGGAGTTGAGACAAGAGGCCAGAGGCCCCACACAAAGAACAGGCTCCTAACTCGGGCCTCCAAGTTCCCATTTTACAAATAAGGAAACTGAGGCATAGAGAGGATAGGTGCTTTGCCTACATTGACACAGCGAGCAAGTGTCGGAGGCAGGATTGCTTCCTAGGGGTGTCTGGCCCCAAGAATCCCTGCTTTGAACTCAGACCCCCATGACTTCTGGATTGGCTGCACTCACTGTGTTCTGGGACCACTTGCTTTCCTCCAGTTGTCCCTCCTCCCCAGCTACAGGCTGACGGGCCAGACGTCCAAGCCTACGGCTTGTTAAGCACGTTCTGAGAGTCTGCAGTGGTCAGCCTCTTCCACAGCCTGTTGGATGCAGCCTTTGGCAGAACTAAGTTTCTGCAGCCAGTGCTTTGCATAGGGCTCCCCTCCGGAGTGGGCAGCCGTCTGCCAGAGACTGGACAGAGGGCAGGATGCTGGCAGAAGGCAGGGCTGCAGCCTCTCCTCAGTTTTTTGTCTCAGCTGGGAGGCTATGTTACGCCCCCTCCTCCTTCATGTACTTCCTTCACTCGGATTCCCAGATGGGACCCTGTCTCCATCCTCCTTCTGTCTCAGGGCTTGCTCCTCCTCAGTGTCCCCTACTGCTCCCCTCCCTGACCTCCCAGCGTTGGGGGCCTCAGGGCTCAGTCCGTAGTTTCCCGGTCTGCACACTTGCTCTCTTGCTGAGCCCCTCTAGTCCCACACCTCTGAGTACTGCCTCCTTGCTGATGCTCCCTAAGGAAAGTCCCCAGCCCAGACCTCCCTCCCTAGCCCCTGCCACCTACTCAACATCTCCATGGCGGCATCCAGAAGATGTCTCACACCCCCAATGCTAAAACCGAATTTCTATTCTTACCCCCGAAATCTACTCCATCCATGGTCTTCTCCCCCACGGAGGGGGGAACACCTGCGCCCTTCTGGTTGTTCAGGTGAGAAACCTTGCAGTCAGTCTTGACCTCTTTCTTTCTCTTGCACCCCACCTCCAATCTGTCAGGAAATCCTGTTGGATTTACCCTCAAAATACACCAAGAATCCAAGCACTTCACACCGCTCGCGCTGCTCCCACTCTGGTCCAAACCATCACCCTCTCTTGCTGGGATGACTCCCGAAGCATCTGTGGAGGACTATCTGCTTCTACCCTCACCGCCTGGAGGGTGAGGGCCTGCATAATGGTCCCTCAAGATATCAGGGTCTGATCCCTGGAACCTGGAAGTGTTGCCTTATTTGGAGAAAGAGTCTTTGCAGATGTGATTAAGGATCTTGAGATGGGAAGATTCTCCTGGATTATTCAGGTGGGCCCTAAATGCCACCACAATGTCCTTATAAGAGGCAGAGGGAGATCTGACACACACACCGAGAAGATGACGTGACCACAGAGATAGAGGTTGGCGTGGTGTGACCATAAGCCAAGCCCCCAGAAGCTAGAAGAGGCAAGGAAGGCTCTCCCCCGGAGCGTCCAGTGGGAGTATGGCCCTGCTCACGCACTGATGTCAGCCCAGTATAACTGATTTTGGATTTGTGGCCTCTAGAACTCTGAGAGTATCAATTTCTATTGTTTCAAGCCAACCAGTTTGTGGTCATTTGTTACAGCAGCCACAGGAAACTAATAGGCTCCCCTACAGTCTATCCTTAACATTTTCTTCCACACATCAATAAAATCGCATTAATCATTGGCCCAAAACCCTCCAGTGGCTCCCGCTCCCATTCAGAGAAGAGCCACAGGCATTACAGTGGCTAAAATGCTCTCGTCCACCTTACTGCTCTGACCTATTTTACTATCATGTACTCAGTCACTCCAGCCACACTGGCCTCCTTGCTTTCCGTGAACAGACCAGGTATACTCTGACCCCAGGGCTTTTGCACTGGCTGTTCCCTCTCCCTGGGATGCTCTTCCCTGAGATTGCTGTACGGCTCACTCCCTCACCACTTTGCAGTCTTGAAAGCTGGAATTTAAGTCGGATCTCACTTTCTCAGTGAGGCCAACCATAATCACCCTATTTTAGCCATGATCTGCACCCCTCTTTCCCTGGTACTTCCAATTCTCCTCACCCATCTCTGCTTTCTATTTTTTTCATAGTCTTCTATCACCTTCTAATACTGTATCATTTTCTTATTTATTATGTTTATTGTTTTCTGCCTGTATCCCCAACTCCGTGTTCTTGTACTCTAGATAGAGCTCCCTGAGGACAGGGTTCCTTGTTTCTTTTGTCCTCTGATATACTCCAAATGCCTGAAGCAGGGCCTGGTACAGAAAGGATGCTCAGGAAACATTGCTGAAGGAGCGGATGCATATATAATCCAGAAACCAAAACGTGCCTGCCTTTGTTCTTAGGAAGACTCACTCTTCCTCTCCTTAAACGCCTGCTCAGGAACCTACTCTTGGCTTAATCAACTCCCTCCTTCTGCCCCGGGGACCCCAAGGAACGCTCCTTCTGCTCAGTCCCTTCGTTGCTGGCCTCCTGGCTGCCAGGGGACACAGTGGGCTCTCCCGCCTTCATTTTCTGGAAGCCACTCTATCTTTCTGTGTCTTATCTCTGCCTCCTGGAAACATTCCCTCCAAAAAACATTTCAAAACCCAAGAGACAATTTCAGGTATTTTTCTGGATTCACAGAGTTTTGTGAAAACCAAATGAACTTCAAAAAGAGACCCAAGGGAGACCTGAGAGCTGGACCCCTAGGATCTCCTAGACACAGACATGTGTGTTGGACGCAGCACCCAACTTTGTACCCAACACACCAAAACAAACCCCTTATTTCACGTGAATTATAACTTTTTGTGGTAACACTTTGAAAGGATTATTGAAATTCTGCCTTAGCGGTCATTTGTCTACAAGCTGTCCATCTCACTCACCAGTGGCTGTGGGTTTCCTAACAGCCGTCCTGTGTGCTCTGGCACTCTTGCGGAGTGAGGAGAATGGAGCCTACACATTATTTCCCAAAGTAATGAAATTGTAAACCATGCTCTATAGAACAATTAATGAAGTTGACAGCACATTACATTTTGTAGACATTTAAGTAAACCTTCATTCATTTCTGCCCTTTTCTTCCTGTATTTTGGAACCAATTCGTTTTTTCAGGCCCCCAATTGTGTTTTTCGTAGGCTCTCGAAAGCCTTCTAGGGTCTGCGTCGTGGTGGCTGACACGTACTGGCTGTGCTGGGGAACCCTCCGTGGGAACCAGAAAGGCTGGGGGTCACCAGTGATATACTACGTGAACTTGAACACGTCCCTAATGCACTCTACGCCTGAGCTTTCATGACACCAGAATGAGGATTATGGCTTTGCTTCCATGTGGTTGTAAGAGTCAAATGGAATAAAGTATAGCACAGGTGCTTTGTGAACAGTAAAGCAATATATGCTTGCTGTTTACGGCAAACGTTTTTACCAGCCTCGCCGGCTGACTTCACGTGGGCCCAGGGGTGGAGGTGTGCCTTGTTTCCTCCTGGGCAGGAGTGAGCCCACCACTCCCTAGCAAGGCTCCCTGGCACAGTGCCTGCTGTTTGCTTGGTTGCACCCTGACTTCATTCTACCCGCTGGTTTGGCTGCCAGGCCTATGTGGGTTTTAGCAGAGTTGCCCCACTGCGTTGAAGGAACAGGCATGTATTGAGTGCCTACTGCTTGCGAGGTGTTCTTTACACATCGTTTCATTTAATCCTCAGGGAAGCCTGAGAGCCCGGAAGTGTTCTGTTTCTCCCCGGGCCTTCGCCCTTACACAGCACCTCCGTCTGCCTCACGCCTTGGGCCAGGAGCCTGGGAGTTGTTCTTTATTCTTCCCTCTCCCTCCGCCAAGCCCACATCTTCTCCATCAGGCAAGTCAGCCAGGGCCACTTCAACACTTCTCCCAAGTGCCCCTACCCTCTCCGTCTTCTCTACTCCTGGCACCTCTCACCAGGAGGATGGCGTGGCTGCCTTCAAACTGGCCTTCCTGCATTCACGGGGTCCCCCTCCATGCCCTCCTCTGTGGGAATCCAGAGTGCATTTTAAAAAGGGTAAATCAGATCCTTTCATTCCCCTGCTTTCTCCTTTCCATGCTTCTCCCTGGACTGCTTGGGGGTGGGGGGACCCACCTCACCCTTGGGCTTCATCCTTTGCCACTTGCCCTCTCACTCTTGGCACTTCTGCCACTCGGCCTCCCAGTTTCTGGAGCCCCAGGCTCTTTGCACCCTTGCCCACGTTGCCTCCAATGCTCTTCCCCAACTCCTTATGTGAACACCTGCTTCTCACCCTTGGGCTCCCAGCTCAACGGCCTCCTCCCCAAGGAGGCCTCCCCAGATCTCTAAGGCACTTCTGCCTTTGTCATTCTCTTGTATCATTTCTGAGCTGCCTTCATAGCTCTGCACATAATCTGTAACCCACGTTCTTGTTCCTTTATTTGTGTATTGCCTGCCTCCCCATAGTCAGTAACTCTAAGAGGGCATGCGCAGAGTGGCCAGCAAGGCGCCTGGGGCTCCATGGAAATTTCAACCAACAGTTGTTGAATGGATGCAGACTTCCATATTGGCTCAGTGTGGAAGAGCAGATGTTTAAGCCAGAGATGAGCCAAAATCCCAGCCCCTTTAGGATCATACCTGCCTCCTCTGACTCCCAAGGCACCTGTTCTTATCTCCGTGATAGCTTTTCCTGCACTTTAATTGATCTTTTCCACATCTCTTCCAGTAGCCTGTGAGCTTCTCAAAGTCAGGAACCATGTGTCCCAGCCTCTAGCCCTGTGAAAATGCATTTGAGGAATAAATTGAACTTATGGTGAGGCAATCCCGGAATTCAGAACCTGATGGGAGCCTCCGTACGCATGTGATTATTACTCATTGTTATGGTTATGATCTATAGTAATATAATTGTTATGATGTGATAATTACCGTAGAATAGACTGTGTTAATGCTAAAAACACTCCCCATAACCCCAGTCAACCCTTTTTTTATGTACATAAGACCAAGAGCACTGAGAGAGGGTCTTGCCCAAGGTCACACAGGGGCAGAACCAAGACCAGAACTCAGCCACCCACTCCCTGTCCTGTTCTCTTTCTGCTGCTTCTTGCTACCAACAGGTACCCCCTCGTTTCTCTCCTCTGCATCAGCACCCGAGCAGAGATGCTGATCCAATGAGAAAGGCAGGGGTAGTGATGGAGCCGCTTGTGTCATCAATACTGAAGGCTGTGTGTTGAAGGCACAGAACTCCACATGCAAGGCCATCTGAGAGCTCGTGGGGTGGCCAGGTGTGGTGGGGACAACAGGCCACTCTTTGGGATTGAGAGCTGCTGACGTCCTCCCTGGGTGCTGTTCAGGAACCTGGAATATCCCAGCAAAATTGATTATTGTGCCTTTGTGTCTTCTTTTGTCACCAGAGCTGATGGTGTGTGTGAGCTTTATATGTGTGTACTTAAACACTTTAGTTAAATATCTGCATGGAAAATAGAAATCATAAACATGACATCCAATATCTATTATCCCAGGCATTGTGCTAAGTGTTTTATATGTGTTTGCTAGTGTAAACAGTGATCTGATTAATTTGACCAACAAAGGCCACCCAATTATTTAAATCAGGATTTCATGGCCTTCCTGGGGCTTCATTTTCCAGCCTGGTGGTCCCCCTGGGCTTCTCAAATCAATGGACGGTCACCTACCCTGCCTTTCCAGGATGAACTGTAGACAAATACGCAGTTGTCCTCAGATACTGCCTTACAAAGCCAGTATTCTTCCATCACTTTTCAAATAAAATTATTTTATTCTGCTTCTTCCTTCATTCCAGATGACGACATATCTTGGTGTATTATTTGATCTGGTATGAGGGTCTGTCCCAACTGGATCTCTTAGCATGTCCTCACTCTTTCTTAGAATTTCTCCATGGGAAAGCTTATGCAGAGAATGAAAGAGTGGAAGGAACTTGCCAATGTACCTTGCTCAGCACCGCATTTAGCCTGGCACCTTGCATTATTTATTGCTGTTTTATGAACTTAGAGAAGTGGATTGTGGTGACCGAAGGTTCCTAGGAGATCATCTGGTCCATCCGCCTGGTGTTATATAAGAGAAAACAGAGGCTCAGAGAGGTTAAGTGATTTGTCCAAGGTCACCCAGCTAATTTATTGCAGAGCTGTAACTAGAACCCGGTTCTGCCAACTCCCAGTTAGGCGGTCCTTCCTTGCAAGGATCAGGAAGAAGCTAAGGATATGGATATGGGATTTTTTTTATACTGTTCTTTCTACTTTTGCTTACGTTTCACATTTTCCATATAAAAAAGTTAAAGAAAAAAAGCCCTAGGAAAGTGTTTGATTATGGCAGGAATGGGTCCTGTTTTTATATTCACTTCTTCAAAGAAGATTTGTTTAATTCTTCTCGAAGGAGTCTTTCCTGTTCTTTGAATTCCCTCAACGCTACATGCAGTCTGTTCCACACATAATTAATAATGGTAAAGCTGGGTTGGGGTTTTTTTTTCCTTCAGTCTGCCAGCCAGAATGCAAGCCGTCCTATCTTTGAAGCTCCAGACCCCTCCAGGAGGTGGCCTCAGGCTTCTTCCCCAGCCATGTCTCCCCCATCTCCTGCCCACCACCCCTCACAGCCGGGATATCCCCAACTCCATCCACCCACAGACCACCTGCAGGGTTTTACCGTCACCAAGTACTGCAGCACTACCATTTACTAAATATTTTCCTCTGAGCTGACTCATTTTCTTTGCTTCAATGTTTTCTCAGAGAAAACTGTGTGTCAGTACTAACGATGGAAAATCAACCATATTTTCTATGAAATCAGGGTCTGACGTACTAGTTACGCTTCTTCGAACAGTAAAATGCATAGTTATTTTTGTACGTGTCCATCAATGTACAACTTAAAATTTCAATTTAGATGAGGCTTCGGGAAACTCTGTCGTCTCTGCTGGTCTCCTGGGAGCAGCCCTGCTTAACATCTCTGCCCAAATGCAGGAGTGTGTGCATGTGGAAGAGGTGTGTGTGCACGTGTGTGTTTTCAGCAGTGGGACGCGGCCATCTGACCACTGCAACAGACATCTTGTTCTTGTGCTCCACGCCATGTGCCCCAGGGAGCTGGGCTGGCACGCGGCAGCGAGTGCGTGGCTTGTGGGGGAGCCAAGCAGACAGCCTGGCATTCACCTCTCAACAAGGACCCCTTGTTCTCTGCCCACCCTCCTGGCATGGCAACCCCCCAAAATTGAGTCTTAACCGCCCCCACTGGTGATGGAAATAGGACCGAGAAGGGATGGGTCTTAGCTAGAAAATAGACATTTTGTGGAGGCGATTACGTGCTAAAGTGGAATTTGTCAATTGCGAGCTCCCGGAGGTCCCTGGATTACTTTCATGAATGTCAGGGGTTTAACGCTCTCCTGTTTATCAAGAGGCTGCGTGATGTGCTAGGATGGACTCAGCTTTGGAACCACACAGCCAGCCTTTAAATCCAATTTAAGTCATCTTGAGAAGTCACTACAGTCCTCTGAGCCTCGTTTTCTTTATCTGCAAAGTGGGAATAATGAAACCTCCTGTCCAGGGTTGCACTGAAGATGAAGTAGGAAAGAGCTGGGTGCCCCTCCTGGCTGTACCACACAGGTGGCTGTGATTTCCCTAAATTCCTGAAAGATCCTAAAAGACTTTCTGATTCCTTGAAGAAAGGATGAATCCCATTTTGAATAGGTTCAGGGTTAAAGTGGAGAATATTTATTTTTGTATTCTGATACTTTGAGATTGGCTTTTCCATTTATAAATGGCAACTCTCAACTAGGGTATTGATTTAAACAGATCATTCCGTGGTTGCCTGATGGCGTAGCAAAGGCGTTCCAATGTGTTGCCTTAGAATTGCCAGACGTGTCTTGTGGCTCGACTGGGCCTCCCCAGCTTGGTGTTGAAGCCCAGGAGGACAGGAAGCATGACTTCTGCTTCTTCAGAGAACTCCCGTGGCACCGGCATGACATACGTGCACGTTGGATTCACAGAGCAGGGGCCCTGAATTGAATCTAATAGAATTAGATCACGAGATTGCTAGAGTCTTCAGAATGTTCAATGAGTATAGCCCTCTTTCCTGCCCAGGTTCTGAACCATTTGAAAAATAAGATAAAAGAGTAAACAAGATAGAGGCCAAAATTTTACCTTTATGACCAATAAGGTCTAGGTGACAGATGGTTTCTATCTGTGGGAAAATGACTTCCTAAACAAATACTAGACGCTAGAATTATATGGACTCGCCCCACAGTCAGGCAGCACAGGACTGGACAGGGCTCCCCTTGTGGTGAGATAGCAAAGAAGGACAGGAGGGGGCCTCGGGTGGGGTTGACAAGAAAAGCTGAGTATTGCGTGAACGAAGCTCCCGCCGTGTGAGGGAAACAGCAGAGAAAGAGAAGCAGCATTCCCTAACCTAGGATGAGTGGTGGCTTTCTTGGTTTTATTTCCTGACTCTACCTCCGTCGAAGAACGAACATCCTTTAAGTCTTATTAATTAAGCGCCTAATGCCCAGTTAACCCATGCGTGACACAGGTGACACGAAAGGAGCAACGGGGTTTCAGTATGAAGCGGTTGGAGTGAGGGAGCGCTAGCTGGAAATACAGCTCTGCCACTGACTCGCTGTGCAACCTTGAACCGCTCTCTGAGGCTACTTGCTCTATAAAAGATCTCAGTCTCCTGATCTATAAAAGAAGATCTAAGATCTCTGTGTCACAGGGCCGGTCTGGATAATAAACGAGGCGCTGTGTCTGCCGATGCCTCGTGAGCAGTGCAGAGTAGGCACTCCATAAATGGTGAAGTTAGCAGAAAGTGAAAATCCCCAGATATTGGTATGCCAAAGTCCTGTTTTCAGTGGATTTTTTTTTTCTTGGGAGGGCAGGCTGTGAAGAGAACAAAGAACATGGCTGTAAGAGCATCTTGATTTAGGGAGGGAGGGCTTTTGGAGGGAGAGGGGCAAGAACCTCCAGCAGGGCAAGGACCCGAGAGGAAAGGGAAGTGGGAGACCCACCCCACCTTCTCCGGCATCGCAGTGCCTTCCTGCTTCTGGCTGCCTGGGACCTGACAGCCTCTGGCTGCCTCCTGTAGCCCCAAAGCAGATGAGGTGGGGAATCTAATTGGAATGGCAAATTCCATCCAGACAAAGAACGCCAGGCCCGAGCTGCACAGTGCCTGGCAGGGCCCCCGGAGATGAGGCCAGTATTTGCTTCCTGACCAGTTGCCTAGCACCGGAACGTCTCCCATCCCCCTAGCAGGCTGCTCTCTGCGAGACGCTTTTCTCTCTCCGGCCTCAACAAAGGATGGGCCCTTGGGTGGAAGATCTGGGAGAGGAACACCAGTAACAGCAGGCGTGAAAGAAATCCTCACCAATGAGCTGGGGCCCAGAGCGCAGTCTACAGGGCCCCCGGCCTGATGTGCAAAGCTGCTCAGGCCTGAGACCTCTATCTTGGGAGGGGCATAGGGGAGATGGTGTTTTCTGGATAGTCATCCGTGCTGCACCGAGACAATCTGGGCCTTCTCTCAATCTGCAGACCCTAAGTCAGGGCAGCGATGGAACCAGCACCTGTAGGCCCAAAGCATCCCGGACAACCAGCTAAAGCTTTTTGGAAAGCTTTTTGGCTCCTGTGTTATAAACTCACCCAACAAGCCTTTATTGTGTACCTACTGTGTGCCAGGTCCAGATCTGGCTCTTATCCTATAGTCCAGCAGGATAGACAGGCAAATTAACAGGCAGCTATAGAACAGTGTGGGAAGCACTGGGCTGGGGGAGCACTGATGAGGGAGACCTTCCTTAGTCTGGAAGTCAGGGTGGGCTTTCTGGAGGAAGGGCCACTTCAAAACAGCACATGCAGACACCTGGAGGCTAGAGAGAAGAGAGCCGATGGAGGGAGCGAACACAGTGCTGACTGTAGGGGGATACTGAACATGACCCCGTACTCAAATGCATGCTGGTTAGCGAATGTCTTTGCAGCTGTGTCCCAGGTCTCAACAAACTCTCTTTAAATTTATATTCATTTGGGTTTTGGGGGGAAGGATAGTAATATTTACTGAGCACCTACTGCGTGCCATGCCAGACACAATTATATTGTACCATCTTAAGATGGTTTATTCATTCATTCATCTGACAAGCACTTACTGTGAGCCATACAGTGTTCTGGGCACTAGGCTGAACAGCAGGGAGCAAGACATGAAAATCCCTGCCTGCAGAGCTTTCACTGAAGCTGTAATGGATACAAGGGAGAAACAAACACCTAAGTGACACGTATGGAACGTCAGGTGGGAGCAATGCTATGGAGAAGACTGAAGCAGAGAGGGGAGCAGGAGCTGCTGGCACCGAGGGTTGCAGTTTTAATTAGGATGCTCAGGGAAGACCTCATATTTGAATAAAGACTTGAAAAAAAGGGAGTCGATGTGCCTTGTGGATATCCAGGGCAAGAATACTCCAGGCAGAGGGCACAGCAAGTGCAAAGGCCCTGAGCCTGGGTGTGGAGTGTTCAGCAAGAGCACGGAGGACAGTGCAGCCAGAGCTGAGCAGGCCTGAGGGACGGTGGAGGAGGTGAGGTCAGATCTCACGAAGATGGCAGGCAGGTGGCTGTAAGCATGTGGCTTTACTAGCAGTGAAACGGGGAAAAGATGGCAAGTTTTGAGCCGAGTGGCACTGGGTTACACCCAACTGCTCTAGAGTCATGAATGGCCTGGAGGGAGGCAACGGAGGAAGCAGGGAGGCCAGTGAGGAGGCAGCTCTCTGCAGCCAGAGCCTCAGTGTTGCCTTGGGCCAGGCTGCCTGCCTCCTGACAGGGTCCCCAGCACCTCCTTCTCTCTTGGGATGAGTGCGTCAAGGGAGCAGCCTCAGAGGCCGAAACTCGGGCAGCACCGCACTTTCTCCAGCACAGCCTCTTCCGTTTCACCTGCAGGATTCTTCCCCACCCAACCAGCCAGCACGTGACGTCAGGCCCTGGTGGCAATGGAATCTGGTGGAGGAACGGAGCTTTCGACCAAAACAAAAACAAAACCTGCGGCCATGAAAACACTCGCCGTCTTTATTACAGTGCTCTAGCCTCAGAATGGCACAGGCCTGCTGGGTTTGAAACCTAATGACTTACGCTACCTGTGCCCCAGTTTCCTCGTTTGTAAAATGAGATAATAATAGCTCCCAGGGCTGTGATGAGAACTACATGAGATAATGCATGAGAAGTCCTTGACACAGCCCATGGCACAGGAAAGCGCTCCCTGTGGTTAATAGAAGGAGCACTAGTGATGGCTATGTGAGGAGGAGGAGAAATCGGCCTTCCCCCAGGGCACTAAGTGAGCATTACTGGCATGCATGCGACTAGCAGTGAGAGACCCACTATGTGCCAAGCGCACACCTTATTTCCTCCTTCCTCGACAACTGCATTGATTTCACAAGGCCCAGAGAAGTCAAGGAACTTGCTTCAGGTCCAACATCCACTAAGTGACAATGTCAAGTCTGCCTAATTCCAGAGCCCAACGCCTTCCCATTATGCCTCCCCACATGAAACCCCACCGTGGCCCCAGCTGTGTGCAGACCCAGACCCAGCCCTGTCTGGCATTCAGCTTCCCCTGACATGTCTTACCAGCCAGCACTGGGCAATTTTTTGGAAGCCACCCATAACCTCCCCTGGCTCTGATGGTGCTCTGCTCCTGCACGGATGACAGCCTTCTCGGTAGTGCTCTGAATTCTCCGTGTCCCTGTACCATATTATGTATTAGTGTCATCGAGCTGCCATAACAAATTACTACAAAATGTGTGGCTTAAAATAACACAAAGGTATTCTTTCACATTTTGGTGACTGGAGACCAAAATGAAGGTGTTGGCAGGATCCTGCCCCCTCTGAAGCTCTGAGGGAGACTTCTTCCTTGCCTTTTCCGGCTTCTGGTGGCTCCAGGTGTTTCTTGTACCAAGCAGCGTAACTCCGATCTCTGCCCCCATCATCCCATGGCCTTCTTCTCTCATCCCCATCCTCTCAATCTAGGATGATTTCATCTCAAGACCCTTCACTAATTACATCTGCAAAGACTCTATTTCCAAATAAGATTACATTCTGAGGTTCCAGGTGGACATGAATGTTGAGGTGACACTACAACCCACTACAGTCCACCCTCTGGCCCCCAAAAATTTCATATGCAAAATACATTTCCCCCCATTCCAACGTCCCCAAAATTCTTAACTCATTCCAACATTACCTGTAACTCCAACATCTCTTGTAAATCTCATCAACTCAGAAAGTCACAAATCTTATCACCTAAATTGTCTAAATCAAGTATGGGTGGGACTCTGGGTCTTATCCATCCTGGGGCAAAATTCCTCTCCACCTGGCACCAAGTAGGATTCAGGGCACACTGGCTACATGGAGGCCAAGGCTGGGCCCACACAGGGCAGAGCTCAGTAGTTGCTGGATCTCTTAGACAAGGTGGCACAGGGGGCTCCTCCAAACACCTGTGAAGAAACCCAGGTGATAGCCATGCCCTGAGGGGCTGAGCGAGGGTCACCCATGGGCTTTCTGAGCGCCCATCACTATATACGTTTATAGATTTATACTTACACTCTGACGCATTCCAAAAATAATTTGAGTTAGAAATAGAGCAGGGACTCTCAGGGCTGGAAGGAACCAGTTCCCATCCCATGCTTGAGTCATCCCTGCCTGACTCTGCTCTGGCTGTGCTGGAACACTGCCAGCAACAGGGAGCTCCCTCCCACGTCATGGTTTCCTCGTGTTAAGCTGGACTTTAGGCCCCTGGAAAGGAGGAGAGGAAGGAGCACCAGGCCAGCTTGGTTTTGCCCATGTATGTAGTTATTCCTAAGAGCAAAGACAGATGTGGGTGAGCCGTGGCTGCCTGCATTTGTGGCTGTGTCTGTCTTCCATCTCATGCTCCAGGGTCCAGCAGTGACCTTGCTTTCCAAGAACAGAGGATAGCAAGACAAGTGCAGTAGAGAGGAAAATAAATGGGACCCGAGGAAAATAAATGGGACCCGAGCCACATGCCCTGAGGAGAAAGGGAATGAAGGATGCAGGATGGGATGTGGTCATAACTTTGTGTCTGGCCTCAGCCTGATCCCACAGAGGAACTCAGGAGCAATGAATAGCATCAAAGATTGATCCTTCCATGTCCCTTCGTGTTGGCTGAACTGAGCGTCAGTGGGCAGCAGACCGGAGCCACTCTGAAACCACTCACCTCCCACCACAGGACCCGTTGCTCCAGCTCACCGAACTACCCAGAAACCACCATGCCCTGCCTTTGACCAGGCCGGACGCTGCAGGGGCCCAGCCTATCTCAGCCTTTCCTGAGGCGAAGAGAAACCTAGTAAGAGCTGGCAGCCTCTCGGGCCCCCATTTTTAGTAAATTATAGAGAGGCACTCAGCCCGCCCCAAATCTCATAAAAGATGGGTGGTGTAGTTGTAGAACACCATGGCTTTTTACGAACTTCACCTTCCCTTTAAAGAGCTGCTAACTTCAAAGAAAAGAAATCGCTCTGGGCACTTTGGTGGTTCTAATAAAATGCATACCCAGGAACGTGGGTTCTGTTTTAGCCTCGGAGAAGGAGGCAAAGTGGCCTTGTGGGTGCCCACGTGCCTGCTTTCTTGTGGGTAACGGGTTTTATCTCCCCAAAACTGATTCATGGTGAGAACTGCCAGCCTGTGGCTACGACCTACTTTCCTCTTTACAATACAGTATCTAGGGCTTAGCGGGGCTGCCCTGCTCACAGGAAACCAAGGGCACAGATGCCAAACTTCATAAGCATGTGCCCCAGGAGTGTCTCTGGACAATCTGCTTTACCAAAAAGTAAACTCAAACAAAAGCACGTATGTGTGTATGCATGTACATTTCTGTGGTGTGAGGAGTTCTTTTTAAAGAACTAGCTCCTCAAGTCATTTAAGCTGGGATTTGAAGGACCAGATCTTCTAAAAGTTGTCATCCAAGGCAAAGTTGGCCTACCGAGCTGAGTGGTCTGGATCCACCCAGGCTGATGCTGTCTAGAAAAGACGCAGAGACTTCTGCCAAGTGTTCACCTGGGTGGCTGCTTAAGCTCCTGGAATTCCAGTGTTCTGTGGTTCTGTCGGTGTGAACGTGTGTGTGTGTTTTTAATTTCCAATTCATTGACCTAAAGTGTCATTTCAGCTCTGAAATTCTGGGGAGAGTTCATGTGTACATGAATCAGGGCAGGGAGTAGAATTCAACTCAGGAGAAAATAACATACACAGTGATATCGTAGGTGAGTTTTCTGTTTCTAGCGTGAAAATCTCTGTGGGGGAGGAGGAATAATTTTCCCTCTACCCTCTGAGTTCTTAGCCGAGACTCCTGTCATAAGAGACAGATGAACAAGAGAAAAGCAAACAGAAGTTTATTAGCATGTAGACCTCGTGTACACATGGGAGAGACCCAGGGAAAGAGGAGTTAATCAAAGAGGGAGTTTTAGAATTGAGGCTTAAATACCATCTTAATAGGGAAAAGCAAGGGTGGACGTAGGCCTCTTAGGAGAGTAAATGATTTTTAGGGAAGATGAATGGGCTCTTAGAATAGTTGTGAGATGTGACGGTTTGTGACAAAGTTTGGGTGTGGTGTCAACTTCAGGCCTCCTGTCTTGTGATAAGAGTCAATCTCGGGGCCAGCCCCGTGGCTGAGTGGTTAAGTTTGTGCACTCCACTTTGGTGGCCCAGGGTTTCGCAGGTACAGATCCTGGGCGCAGACATGGCACCGCTCATCAAGCCATGCTGAGGCGGCATCCTACATGCCACAAGTAGAAGGACCCACAACTGAAAATACACAGCTATGTCCCGGGGGGATTTGAGGAGAAAAAGGGAAAATAAAATTTAAAAAAAAACAAAAAGTCAATCTTTGCTGATTGATGAAACTCCCAGGAGGGCATCTATAACAATTGCGTCCTTTTGGAGGATTTATCTTTAGGCCTGTGAAGGGCATGCAGAGAAACCTCTCCCTGTATTTGCTATTTTTCAAAGACCTATGGCTCAAAATAATCGGTATGCCAAAGCGGCACATTTCGGGTAGCATGTCCTGAACTCCTACAGTCACATTTTGGGGTGGCATATTCTGCCACCCTCCAGCTCCTGGGGGAGCGGTGTGAGGGCCTCCCTCTGCTCAGGGCACTGTGGGAGCCGCTCGGGTGTGCAGGGCTGGGGAAAGGAGGATTTGGGAGTTAGGTGCAGCCTCCACACAGTCATCGGTCCTAGAATGCCAGGATTGAGAGTCATCCAGGGCAGCTGTCTTCAAACCAGGCTACCCAGACCGCTGAGCGTCCGCATACAGGGAGACTTTCCAGGGATGCACAGGCCTAGAAAGTGGGGAAGGACTCCATCTCCAGATCCTCAGCTTCCACATGGTCACGAGCCTGGAGTTTCCAGGATAGCACTTCTCAGCTCCCCTCCCAAGACGCACCTTCTCCCACCTCACAGAGGAAAGGCAGGCCTCAGGCCTTCTAGGGTATGTCGCCTTGAGTGATGTGAATCTCCTGGCACAGTCAAAGGGACAATTCAAGAATGTGTAGCTCCAGAGGGAGAAGCCCCTGAGGACGAAGCAAGGGGGGTTCAGTGAGAAGCAGTGGAGGGGCAGCCGGGTGTCAGAGGCCCTGCATCCCCTCTGTCCGGCCACCTCGCCATCCATCTTCATCTCTCTCTGCATTCTGAAGGAGCCACGGAGATGCGTGTTAATGGGTTCGTTTGAATTGAAAAATGTTGTCAGACTGTTGGTGTTAATGGGTTTATTTGAATTGGAAGATGATGTCAGGCTGCATGGGCTGAAAGTAAGTCTGATGTAGCCGATTTGATGATGAAGGTGGCTTTGCCGTTTAGATTTGATGGGGTTCAGGACAAGCTACCCCCAAAACATAGCACTTTGGCATATTGGATATCTTAAGCTGAAGGAATTTGAGAAAACAACAGAAGCGGGAAGGTCACTGTTACCTCCCCCAATTTGTCCTTCTTCCCTGAAGCAGGTCATAAAACTCCCAGGTGACAGGTCCCCTCCTTGTACCAGGAGGAAGGAAGGTGTTCTTATCACCAGAGACAGGGAACTGGGAGTTGAGAAGGCTGTAGAAACAAGGCTTGTTGACTAATTCTATCTTCCTAGTAACTTCTTCACCATTTATTAGCACAGCCCAAACCCCACTGTCTTGTCAATTCTTCACAAATTTACTGTTGCTTTGTCTAAACAGTATAAAGGTTTCCTGCTCTAGTCACTTCTTCAGGTCTTCCTTCTCTTGTAAAGGCTCCCATAGGCATGTAAAAAGTCAATAAAATGTGTATGCTTTTTCCTGTTAATCCGTCTTTGCCAGTTGAATTTTCAGACCCAGCCAGGGACCCTCAGAAGGTTGAGGAAAACTTTTTTCCTCCCCTACGGGTTGTAGGATGGACGTTTTACATAAATTCAGTGAGAGAAACTTGCAGCCCAAGCTTTCGGCAAAAATATATTTAAAGCACAAATACAAAATAAATTATATTTAGATGCTGCTTAAAAATGTTTGAGGTGGTTAATAGTTTTTCAGATTTATTTTAGCAGTATGTTAGCAAAACTGATCAAGGACCTAGCAGGGTACTGGAGATGTCCTAGACAATAAATATTTGTAGAGTGAAAAAAAAAAAGTAATAAATGAATATGGATGAGGAGACTGAGGCTGCAGAGGACACTTGATTTTTCTGTTTAAAAAAATGGCGCTGAATTGTACAGTTAAAATGTAAATTTTATGTTCTGAATATTTTGCTACAATACAAAGAGCTAGTGGCAGAGTCTGGTAGCACCCAGGTGTCCTGACTCCCACCCAGGGCCCTCTGCTTGCCACCCTCCCATTGCTCATCTTGGTTTTCTGCAAATGTTGTTATTGGGGATGTGCGGAGAGATGCCTGCAAAGCGGGAGACTCTGTTGTTGAGAAATGCAGGAGCAAGACATGATCCTAACCACAGAAGCAGGCTGGGACAGAGCGTTTCTAGGCCTGACGCATAACAGGGGCAGGCGGCAGTTCCACAACCCTGATCACAGTTCCCAAACGGGCCATCAGGCCTGGATCCAATGGGCATCCGAGTCAGTATCTGGGGCTCAGATCTGGGGTTTGGGACCACAATGGTGGCCCATCAAGTCTGGGATAGGACTCCAGCTAGTGCCCCAGGGCAGGGCAACAGGGTCCAGCCCTGAGGAGAGAGAGCTGGGAAAAGCTCAGGGCAGCAGGATGCCCTTGGAATCCAGGCCCCATGCTTTAGAGGGCCCCATTCTGGCCCTTGTCCAGGTCATGCACCTCCCTACAGAGTGAAGAATCCATGGCCCCCAGGAGCCAGACCGCACTCCAGGCACCCAGCACCCGGAATTCCTTTCCCAAAGAGCACCAAGACCCGCCAATGCTAAGGCTGGGTCTAGGCAGACACAAGGATGCTCTCTCCTAAAGGCAGGGAAGACGAGTACCTGGCCAACTGATGCCATGTCCCGACCTGTATTCCAACAAGGCACCCGGTAGCTTTTCTCTCCCCTGGTGCTGAGCAGCACAGTTAGCACATGAGGTTGGCCTTTGACCCTAAGCTGATTCCCCTGCTCAGCTTTTCCTCCACCTGGATGCTCAGCTCCCAAAGGACCAGAGAGCCTTGTCTTAGCCTCCCAGTGCTGGGTGTTCTCCCCTTTGTTTACAGAGGGGCATCTTCTATTTGTCTCCCCTGAGGCACCTGGCACAGTACTGAACTCCCAGCAGGCGTTAATAAATAGTTCATTGGTATTAACTATTAGAAGGTGCCCTTCCTGGGCACACATTCTCAGCTGTTCTCTGCAACAGCTCACTGAGCAAAATCCAGGGCACCCCCTGTGTGTGACTTATTGCTCTTCAATAAGTACTATTACCTCCTTCATGGAGTGTCCACTCTGGGCTTTACCACGTCATTGCGAATCCTCATAACACCATAAGGCTGGCGATATTATTTCCCATGTTACAGATGAGGGAATTGTGGCTTAGACAGGGCAGTTGCTCCAAGTCATGTAGTAAGTAGGTGGCATTGCTGGAATAGGTCCCTAGCCTGCTGGACTCCAAAGCCTTTGCCAGTGTATCCATTGCTTCCATGACTGGCTGTGGGAGGAGCATTGTTGGCCTTGCAAGGAAATGGCCTGAGCCACCCGCTGGATTTTCCCTAGACCAACCTCTCTCGTCCTGCAATTCCTGGAGCATGGAAGGATGGCTGCTACAAACTGAGCTATACAAGAAATGGGTGAATTAGCACAGAACCTACCTTAAATCTCTTCTGTGGTATAAGGAAGAAATATATTCCTGGGGCCAGCCCCGTGACATTAAGTTCCACATGCTCCACTTCGGCAGCATGGGTTTGCGGGTTTGGATCCTGGGCATGGACTTACACCACTCAACAGCCGTGCTGTGGCAGCAACCCACATACAAAATAGAGGAAGATTGGCACAGATGTTAGCTTAGGGCTACTCTTCCTCAGCCAAAAAAAAAAAAAACGAAAGAAATATATTCCTGAAAATTCATTCTCAAATTAATAATTTTTAAAAATTATATATTATATAATTCTCATCATATAATACATATATACTTGTATATCAAAATTACCTCCATCTCTTTTGAACATATTTGCATTCCCACATCACCTGGAAGTGGGGACCTTACCGTTAACTCTGACATCCACACTGTGTGTGACAGCATACACAAAGCCCTCCATTATTTTATTTGGTACATATGGACATGATTATCCCCACTGTACAGCAGAGAAAACAGAGGCTTGTGGAGAGGACGTGGCTTCCTCCAGATCACCCAGCTGAGGAAGTGTCCGAGCTGAGCTGGATCCAGCCCCCTGAGTCCACACCCCTGCCCTGTGCCCTCACATCACTGGCCACAACAAGGTGAGAGGGCATGCAGTTGTTTCCCTTGGCGTGGCCTCTGGACCAGTGGGCAGGGCTCCATGTCACTTCCCCATTCACCTGGATAGTCTATAACCTGTCAGGAGGCACCGACTTCCACCAAAGAGGGGCGATCTCACCAGAATGACTGAGTCCAGAAAAGCAGAGCTCTGGTGTATATTGAGTTAATACAGCAGAAGCTGGAGCCCACAGTGGTCTGCTGTCATTTTCGAGTGGACAGCTGCCAGCTTGTGGCCCTGAGGGGCCTTGTGATAATTTATTAAGCAGGAGTGAAGAGCACTCCTGTGCCTCACCCCAGAAAATGACTCATTCAATGGCCAGCCTATGTGTGCACATTAGACTTCCATGAACCAGCATGGGTCCCACCTGGGATGCAGAGAAGGGAACAGATGTCCTGCATGACCATCCTTGGCTCCATCTGGGTCCCAGAATCAGGGCAGCTTAGGGCTGGAAAGGACCGCCAAGGTCATCTGGTCCAAAGGCCTAACAAAGGCTAGAATCTCCCCGCAGTGGTGCCTACTCCCTGCTTGAATATCTTGGGTGACAGGGAACTCAGTGCCTCCAACAGCAGCCAGAGCTGGAAAGTCGCTCGAGAATCATCTAATCTGATCCCCTCATTGTAGAGGTGGAGACGTTCCAAAACCGGAAGAATGGCTTGTTCCAAGGTCACCCAGCTAGGCCAGCAACAAGGAGCTGTCTATTTACCGCCTCCCACACGTCCTGTGCTCCAGTCATATTTCATTTCTCAGAATGAGCCATGCTGTTCCATATCTCCATGACTTTGCTCCCCCTCCCGGAATGCCCTTCACACCATATCTCCCACCTGCATAGGAAAGCACACCTGCCATTCAAGGCCCAACACAGGCATTTTCTCTTCTATGATGTCTTTCCTGAGACCTTCCTCCCACCATTAGAAATACTCCCCGTCTCCCGCAGCCCAGCCTGCAGACATTGGTCAAAGCACCTGTCACCCTGGATTCCACCTATCTCCATATCCACCCATCCCTGATTCTCCTGTGAGCCCCCTGAGGGCAGGGACCACGTCCCTCGTGTCTGTGTTCTCTGACCTTCCACAGCTCTTGGTACAGAGGTGCTTGTTGACACCTCTGTCAAACACACAAACAAGTGATTGGATGGATGAACAGTGGATAAGCCATGAACACTATTTATAACGTCCCTAAGTCCTTATGGACTCCATTTCATTTTTATTCCCCTTACCTTTCCTCCTTTCAAAGCCCCTTCCCCATCAGAGCATTCCTCTTGCTGGGTACTACTCATCTCATCTCAGAGAAGCTAGGTGATTGCCCAAATCACCCAGCTGTAAGCAGTCTCTCGTTGTTCTTGTATTTCCAAGTTCAAGAGAAATGTCATGGCTAGATGTGCCACCCCCTGTGGCTCCTCCTCTGGATGAAACTCCCCACCCCCTGCCCAACTTGTAGATCCTATTCTGGGGAACTTTCTCTTCCCTAGCCTCAGCTCAGGGTCCCCGTGCAAGTCTCTGGGCTTCTGCATCAGGTTAGCTGAGGGCCAGCTCCTGGAGGATAATGGCGAACGCAGGATGCAGGTGTGTCACCTTCATGTGACGAGAAGAGCTTGGGGGTCATATGGACCTCGGCTCCAACAGAGGGAAGGATGGTAGATGTGGATCCTAACTGGCAGGGGGCGCATTTAAACGTTTACTGACTCCAGCTCATTCGCACACGTGCCTCCATCACTGAGTTGTCCTCTGTGCTCCTCCCGTGTCATGCACACTCCTCTCATATGTTAGTTTCTGGGCAGGTCTGACCCGTCTGTGGGATGGTGGATGTGACGCACTTACACAAATGGGACAAGTACCACGTGGCTGTTACATGCTCTTAGGATGCTTCATACTCGTGGACATTGCATACTCACGTGGGTGCACACTCGTCCACGTGCATCTGCCCCTAAGGACACAGTGGTACCCAGGGAGGATCTGCACTCTGCGGCTTCCTCTTCTCACAGGTTCCTCTGCCTCCCATCTCAGGAAAGTTGCATCTCCCTTGGCCCCTTTTATTTCAATTGGAGCAACATTCGCATAGCAGAAAATTCCCCATTTTGACCTTTTTTAAGTGTCCATCCAGAGGCACTTAGTACATTCACAATGTTGTGCAACCATCACCTCTCTCTCGTTCCAGAACATTTCCAACACTCTGAAAGGAAACCCTGTATCCATTAAGCACTCACTCTCCCTGGCCTTTTAAACTGTAACCAGCTAATGGGGGCAGCAGTGGGGTCTTCCTGGCTCTGTCTAAGTGGCAAGGACACTAAGAGCGCCTCGGAGGGAGGAAAGCAGGCCCCCAGCGTGGAAAGTACTGTCTGTCATCTCTGTCGGTTCACGCTCCCTGTTCAGAGTCCCCACTGCCTGCTAGGCTCCATCCTCTCCCACCTCTCCCCTACTCCCCCAACAGTGGGAAGCCTTCTGTGTGCACCCGGTTCCCAGAGCATCTCCTATGCGCGCACGCTCCCCAGAGCACAGCGAAGAAAAGGGAAAGGGCACAGATTTATCCTGAGCAAGATGCCGGCCTCCAATCCTGGGTCGGCTTCTCAGGAGCTATGAATCCTGGGGCGAGTTATCTAATCCTTGGGCTTCAGTTTCTTTATCTGTAAAATGGGGCCAATAACAGCACCTATCCAGTAGGGTTGGCATATGGCTTAGAGGAGTTAATGCATGCAGAGCTCTCCCAACAGGGCCTGGGTGTCAGAAGAACTATGGCCCATGGCCCTTGGTGCCTCTTGACCACAGGGTTGCAGTGCAGGGAGCCTCAAAGAGGTGGGTTGGAGGGGCCCAAGAGAGTCCAGGTGTCCCTGGCTTCAGTCACTCCCCAGATCTCCACTGCCCTTGGTCCAGATATTTAAAATGGCCAATAGAATTGGGTCTCCCCTTCACATCACACTTGATGGATGCAAATGCACTGTGGACAATGCTCCACTCTCCCTGAGCCCTGAGCTGGAGGGAAAGGCATGCAGAAAGAGAAAGGGAAGGACTGGAGCTGCAGGGGGTGGGTGGGGAGTCACCAAGGGAGGGGCCTGGGAATGCTATCTCCATACACAGGGGACAAGCGGGTGGCGTGCCAGGGTGCCGACACAGAGAGAGAGCAAAAGTGTGAATTACATGATTTTCAAAGATTTTATTCCCATTTTGTCAGACATCTCCCCAGAGTCCCTCCAGCCAGGGTGACAAGTTCAGTGCAGGCCCCAGGCTGCTTCCCTGACCATCTCTGGTGGGTAGCCAAGTGGAGGCCACAGGCCTCGCTATCCAACACAGCAGCCACTGGCCACCTGTGGCTACTGAACCCTTGCAAGGTAGCTGGTCAGAACTGAGATGTGCTCTAAGTGTAATCAAAGGCTTAGTGTGGGAGAAAAAAAATCCCAATATCTTAATAATTTTTATATTGACTACATGTTGAAGTTATGCTATTTTGGATGTAATGGATTAAATGAAATAAAATAATTTAGTTAATTAATATCATCTGTTTCTTTTGACTTTTGAAAGCATGGCTACTGGACAATTTGAAATTCCATCCAAGGCTCGCTTTCTATTTCTGTTGGGCAGCGCGCCCCAAACCCCGCAGACAGGGCTGGGGTGCTTGACTGTGGGGGCTTTGGGCCTGCTCCATCTCCTTCTTCCTGTTCCCTCATTTGTTAATTTACTCAGTGAACATTTATTGAGCACAACTGAGCCAGACACTCTCCTAGGAGCCAGAGAGATAGGGATGCAGACAACACATAAACAAGTAAATGGATTATGTATAATTGTGGTAAGAGTTATAAAGGAAATGAAGAAAATGACCAGTGATTGGGAGTGAAGGGGTGGGCAGCTGTTCATAGCTTGCTTCTGCCTTCATTAATATGAGAGCATGTGCCATAGCGTTTTCCTGTGGCCTCAAGATTTATAATCACAGCTATGTCACAGACTTCTTAAACTACATGCTGCATCAACTTAGCAAACTCCTATCCATCCTCCAAAACCCCGCTTATATGTCGCTTTCTGTCTAAGACTCTCACCTCCACAACAGAGTTGATGTATACTACTTCTGTACCTTGGACAGATGATGCTGTTGGGCACATCAAGCCCACAGATATTAATATGAGCTTACTGCATACTAAGCACTTTTCCAGAAGTGGGGAATCACCGATAAGGCAGGTGAAGTCCTTGTCCCATGGAGCTTACAATTGCCCTGGAATTATTGGTTTCCTCGTCTGTCTCTCCCACTGGACCACGAGCTCCTCCAAAGACAGGAATCTTCTTTGCCTCTGTGAGCCCAGAATCCTTATGTTGCTGCCTGGCATATGGCGGGAGGACTATAAATTTTTGATGAATGGATGAAAAAAGTGAAGAAGGAAGGAAAAAGTCTGATGCGATGACGTGAGGGTAGTTGTTGGGAACCACGTCGGTGACTGGGGCTATGGGAATTCCTTTTCCCTGCTCCACTCCACACCAGGAAGCACAAATCCCAATACTCCTCACCTTTCCTGGCTTCCATTGGCTTAGACCAAAGACTTGGCCAGTGTTACCTTAGCCCCGGGAGCCAGAGCAGGCGGGCCACATGGTGCAGCTCCCACTGAAGCCTCAGCTGGCAGCTCAGAGCTGGACTATACTGCTAACTCTTTCACTCTCTGAGTTTTAGGATTGAACACCATCCCAGCCCCTAAGCTCCATGGAGTCAGCTGTGCCTTGGGACCAGAACCAGCTAGATGGCCACCTGGCCAGAGGAAAGGCTTGAGTCTCAGAGGGCTGGGAGGCAGGAGGCAGGAAAGAGAGGGAGTCCTATTAATGATTTCATATTTTTGGAGTACTGCTAATTCCTAAAAGTTATTAACTCCTCACTATGTGCCAGGCACTGTTCTAAGCACTTTACGTGCATTAAGTCTTGCAATCCTTGCAAAAACCCTGTGAGTAATATTATTCTCCCCCATTTTACGGATGGGAAAACTGAGGCACAGAGTGGTTAGTAACTTATTCATATCACACAGGCAGTCCATGGCAGAGGGGGATCCGTATCCTGACTTCTCACCACTGCCTCTCTGTATGGAGTATTGCGTCTAATCATCCTCCTGTTGATGCACACGTGGGTCGTTTCGATGTCTCGCTGTAGCAAACATTGCCACAGTAAATGCTTCGTTTTGTACACGTGCGAGTATTACCCTAGGGTTGCCGAGTCAAAGGTGTTAGGCGTTTTTCATTTTGATCGAGAGTGCCAAGTTGCCCTCCAAAAAAGGCCCATCTGTTTACATTCAGGAGGGGCCTTCTCTACAGCACATCTCCCAAAGAGCGGCAGAGGTTGCAGAAGATGGAAAGGATCAAAAGAAGCAGTTAATTCCCCATCAGATTCCAGCTGAGGGGCTGGGGGCAGCAGTGTCCCCCCCCCCCCCGAGCTCCTACTCCTCCTGGTAGCCCTCCTCCTACTCCTCCTTGACAGCCCCCTCCCAGCAGACCTGACACCCATGACCTTGCCCACCTATCCCCCAAACCAGCGTCTGGCCAGTGGGTAGGAGACAGCATGCCCTGAAGTCCCCACTACTAGCTGAGTCGCTGCAGGTCTCTTGTGTAGCCCCAGCTTCCAGCACAGTAAAGCATCGAGACTAACACCCACGTCCTAGGGTCATGGGGATCGGATGAGACAGGTGTGTGCCCAGGGCCACCTCACCTCACTGGATGGCAGTGAGAATTAAACAAAATGACTCAAAGGAGGCACCCAGCAAAGGCCAGTTTCCTCCCTCCTCCCTTCCAGTGTGGACATTTTAGCATGCATGCATGCATTCCTTCATCTGACCTTTATCCAGCTCCTAGTTGGGTCTATTCTCTCGCTCCCCATATTGTAGCCTATTTCTTGTTCAGCTGACTTCCACCTTCTCTGAGACCAACATCGCTTCACCTTCCTCTCACTTCTCTGGCCTCCATCTTCCCCTGCCTGCCACCTCCTGCACCCCCAAAGCCCTGGGACCCCAGAGTTCCTTAGCCCTGTCTGTGCTTCCGCGAAACCGATGCAGCACCTGCGCTTTCAGGTGCCACAGCTGGAGATCACTGATCATCATCGTATTTCATATCTGGCCTCATGAATAATTCCGGGCCAGAAAGCAAGAACATCATAATTAATGTGAGGTGGAGGGGAACTCCGGTTCCAGCACACCCCGGTTGGTTTTATGATAGGGTTGTGCCAAGCTTAAACGCACAGGACCTGACCTGTGTTCTTGGCTTGCCTTTGAAGTCGCTTGCCACGTTGAGACAGTGTATCTGAGACTCAGGTAATCCACAACAGGAGCTCTTTCCCAGAAGCTGGTCTATTAGTAAAATCCTTGAAAAGAAATGAAACAGAGATGCCTGCAAAAATGCCCAGACCCTTGTCCCTGAGAATGTCGTGTGCAAAAATCAGGCGTCTATGACCAGAATATCTTTTGCCCCTTGACTTGTATTCTCCCCAGCAAACTCTGACCCACCAAGGCAAAGTCTGGGTCTCCATCATCTGTGACCCCAGCCCCAACTAGGTCCTAGCATTGTGTCTGGTGTGGAGGAGGCCCACACTAAGATTTGGGGCCCTGTACCTCACTCGCATTATCTTTTCAGAAACACTGCCTCCCCATCTCTGAGAGCTCTGATGACATGTTGCCTTGAACATTTCCGTTCTAGGCTTCTTTACATTAGAGAGCTCCTGTCTGATAGTGAATATTCTGCAAAGAAACATTTAAATGCACCCAGCAAATTTGCTCTTTGAAGCCATGCTGGAAATCTTTTCATCAAGTACACTAATTGATTTAGTTGAAAACCTCAAATGTTTGGATGTTTGTTTTCTTTCCCCTTAAAAAATAATCTGCAGTTAAAAGGCAAATATTTGAGAGGGAAGAAGGGGTAGTTTGATGTATTTTGGTTCAGTTCTGGGAGATGCAGGTTGGAAAGTAAAAGAGCGCTAATTAGGGCTTTTAGCACATCAAAGCGTTTTTCTGAACACGTTTCCCTGTGGGATCCTGGCTCCCTAGTGTGAACTTGGCTATCTGGTGCAGAATTGGTGGTCAGGGAAAGTTGGTTGTAGGAATAAATGAATGAATGCTGCTAGACTGCAGTTTTATTGGATAATATTTTGCAGAAGATACTCTCTCTTAAAAGACATAGAGAAGTACTGCCCAAATGGCAAATCCCCATGTTACAAACATTCCTGGATGTTTTTGTGAACAGCAGGCCAGCACAAAGCCAGGGGAGGGGAGAAAGCTCTCTCCGGAGCACAGAAAAAAAGAGAAATATTCCCTCAATTGCTTTGCTTAATTCTGTTTTAAAAAAGCAATTTTATTGAGATATCATTTACATGCCATACAAACCACTCATTTAAAGCGAGCAATTCAGTGTTTTTTTAGTATATTCTCAGGGATGTGCAACCATCACCAAGAACCAAATTTTAGAACATATATTCCCTCTGCAAAATAAGCCCACACCCATTACCTGTCACTCCCCTTCTCCCCACCCTAAGCAACCACTAATCTATTTTCTGTCTCCATAGATTTGCCTATTCTGGAAATTTCATGTAAGTGAAATCATACAGTATAGGTCCTTTTGCATCTGGCTTCTTTCTCTTAGCATGATGTTTTCAAGGCTCATCCACATTGTAGTGTGCATCACTACTTCATTCCTTTTTATTGCCAAATAATATTTTACAGTATAGATGTTTTACATTTTATTTCTCCATTCATCAGTTTTTTGCTTAATTCTTCCCAGGGTGGATGATAAGCTATGGAGTTGTGGCTAGAGACACAAGAATTCTCTAGTCACCATGTCACTTTTTAACTATGGAGAGCATCCTATGTGTCCCGCAAGTCACCATAGTCTTTTCACTGTGCTACAGAGAACCCACTCACCCTGGAGGGTAGTTAGGTTCCAAGGATAGCCCCCTAAAACACTCTCAAATCACAACAGAGCCCCCAGCTGTTGGGCAGACCACAGAAGGCAGCTACAATAAGAAAATATAAATCACTGCAAAGGAAAGGTATAAATGTTAATGGGTTAAATGAGCATCTGTGGGGCTAGCCTGGGAACCTGACCACCATTTGTAACTTTATTTTCATGGAGAAATGAAATATAAATTCTGAATAATTATCTTTAAGGTGAATTTTCAGAAAAAAATGTCTTATGATCTTGCTGTGCAATGTCTGCATTTCAAAGCTAAAAAGAAATAATAAGTTCTGTGTTTGGTCCAAACAAAAGAAAACAATCTCGTGTCCTCTTCATAATGTACATTCTGGCTATTTTACAAAGTCAAATCTAAAAGAGGCAAATTTATTTTATTTGGCCCCCTTTAAAATAAGCATCTTAAATAATTTTAGTTTTTTTCAGTGCCAAATAGGAGCAGTACCTAGAAGCCTAAAATCTTTACCCAAAGTCTAATCAGCCAGATTTCTCATTATTTCAAGATCAATTAAAAATAAACTCAAGTGGTCAAGACTGTCAGAAGGAAAGAAAAAGATCTGTCATACTGGCTTCTGGTCCTTGAAAATTCAACCTCTTTTGTTTGGGGTAAAAATGTGTCTCGCCATTTTTTCTGAAATTCAAATCATTTGCTGACTTTTTATGTAATATAGAGGAGTGTTTGAACATTTATGAACAGGCCAGAACCCCAGAGTTGGACCTCAGATGGAGAATCCAAGACCCAGAGAGGGGAAGGGACTTGGCCAAGATCACACTTGGGTTGACAGCAGAACCAGGACGAGGTCTGGCTTCTAGAATGAGAGAACTGCCACCACTGCCTACTCTAGGGGTGTGACTACACCTAGAATTATTCAGCCATCACAAGGGGGATCATGACAAGCCTGAGGATAGCACACAGGCAGGGGAGAGGACTACAAAGGTGGAGAGGCAGAGGGATGGAAAGGTGAGATCAATAACAGGTATTGATCATCTAGCCAGTGCCAGGAATTGTGCTGGGTGCTTTCCATATATTCTCTCATTTAATTCTCAAACAATTCCATGTGGTAAATAGATTTTTTTTCATACAGAAACTGAGACTTGGAGAAATTAAATAAATTGCCCAAGGTCACACAGCTACAGTTAGCAGATTCAGGATTTGGACCCTCAAAGGCCCCAGGCCAGGGCTGGCCCTGTGGCCCAGTGGTTGAGTTCGCACACTCCACTTTGGCGGACCAAAGTTTCGCTGTTTTGAATCCTGGGCGCGGACATAGCACCGCTCATCAAGCCATGCTGAGGCGGCGTCCCACATGCCACAACTAGAAGCACCCACAACTAAGAACAGACAACTATGTACCGGGGGGCTTTGGGGAGAAAAAGGAAAAACAAAATCTTTTAAAAAAACCAAAGCCCTCAGGCCCATGTCTTTTCTTAATTTATCTGCTTCCCCCAAGGGGGCTGGAAACTACACCAGTGGGGAAGTAGAGACGTTTAGCCTGGAGAACAGAAGACTGTAGGGGAAGTGACAGTGGCCTTCACATTTTGTAGAGCTCACAAAGGCAAGAGGAACCATTACATAAGAACTGCTGGGAAGCATATTTCATATCAGTAGAAGGAAAGACTGTCAAACAGCTGTTTTCCATGTCAAACAGGTTGCTTTATGAGGTAGCAGGCTCCCTGTGCCTGGAGGTATGCAAATAGAGGCTGGAAAATCACTCGAGGAGGCCAGGGCACAGTGAAGGCTCTGGTCTCTATCATAGGGTTAGATGAGAGGACCTCTTAGTGCCTCTTCAACTAAACGTGCCTGATGAGCCCTTAGCAAGGGTATTCATTGGGTATTCAAGAAAATGGCATTTTCTTTTCAAGACAATCATTTTTTAAATTATGATTTTTCTTGACTGGGCATTTTCCCTTGGACAGCTGATCCCAGTGGGAGCCCTGGGGTAAAATTGCACTGTTCTGTGAGTCCTCAGGCAGGTAATAGTGTCACACGTCCATAAGCCTGCTTCACAGAACCCAGGGGCTCTTGAGATGGTGATGAACATTTGGAAACGAAGGAGCGAATGAACAAATGAATGGCCACATGATCAAGCTAGTTAGAGAAATGGCTAGGCTAAGCAGAATCGACAAATTTCTTTAACACATGATCACTCGGGGCCTTTAATAAGTAACACACATGCGGATTCTAATAGGGAGGTTGTGCAAGAAAAAATTCCCTATCTGTTGGGACCACAGAACCCTCTTCTCCCCTGACAAATACTATTAGCATCTCAAGAGGCCCCAGAGTTCCTCAGGACACAGTTTGGGAAACACAGGGGTTTACAGTTATGGGCTTTGCAAACAGAGACTGTGGTTCGATTTTCGTTTCCCCCGTTCATGGCTCTGAACCTCGATTTTCTTGCCTGTGAGACGGAGACAGCAATAACCGTGTCACGGGATTGTTGCAAGGAGTCACGAGACAGTGGATGTAACGCGGAGAGCAGGCCTGACACCTGTGTAGGCGAGAAATATATGTGGGGGCTGTTATTGATTACCTCGTAGGCGTTAAGTGTATTACCTGATGAGGTCATTGTAAAGACTGAATGAAGTAAGATATGAAACAATGTGAGCAAAGTACTTGACATCTAGGGGCCCTTGTCAAGGCTGCTCTGCCTTTCTGCCTCTCTCTCTGGAGTGGCTGGCTAGTACAGATTTCCTGCGCTGGGAAGGCGTTGACGACTTAGAATAGGGAGCATTTCCCATCTGCTTATGGCTGATGTGAAGAAGGTGACATTCTAAGTTTCACCAGGCCCTCGAGTTTTTAAGTAATTGAAGCGCTAAGAGCCTGAAGTGACTCACCCTGGGCTGTTTATTCTGGTCTCGTCTGCACAAAAGAAAGGAAAATCACCAGCTCTAAACCGCCCACTGCAAAATGTTAGAGATTAGAATAGCTGGGGAAAATACCAAAAATAATTCCCCAGGCCCGGTTTGGCTCTTTCCTACATGGGTGTGGTTGGAAAACATGTGTGGCAGATCGTGAGTCATCAAATACAGTAGCTCCTGTTTATCACTGTGTCCCCTGGAGAGATGAGGAGGAGGGGGAGGGGGAGGGGGGAGAGATGCCCTGAGCAACCCAGTTGGATGTATAGTCCACACTGGAGGCAAACGGGAGAATACGTTCTAAAAGTGCGCCCTCGGTGAATGAACACCTGCTACATGTGAGGCACACTGCCGGACAGCATAGAGGAGACAGTTACCCTCAGAGGCAGTACTCAGCTAATAATAATGATAAGAATAAGAATGTGAGGGGGCCAGCCCGGTGGCATAGTGACTGGGTTCGCATACTCCGCTTTGGCAGCCTGGGGTTCACAGGTTCCGATCCCAGGCACAGACCTGAACGCTGCTCATCAAGCCATGCTGTGGCAGCATCCCACATACAAAATAGAGGAAGATGAGCACAGACGTTAGCTCAGGCCAGTCTTCCTCAAGCAAAAAGAGGAAGATTGGCAACGGATGTTGGCTCAGGGCCAATATTCCTCACCCCTCCCCCCAAAAAAAGATAGTAATGTGAGCTCACACATGTTAAGCATCCACTGTGCATCAGGCACAGTGCTTGGCATGTTCTGTTCCGTATCTCCAGTACAATTCTTCAAAGTAGGAATTATTATCCACTTCTTAGGAAAGGTGAAGCAAGGCATTTATTCCTTGATTCATTCACCCAGAGGACTCTGGGCCCCACCTGTGCCAGGTGCTGGGCTGGCCCCTGAGAATGCACAGATAAAGAGAACAGAGACTCTGAGACTTTCCCAAGGTCGCGAGGAAGCAGTGAGGGAACAGGACTGTGAGCTCTGCTCTCTGCACCGCAGACCTGTGCTGGGCCACAGCATCAGGAAGCTGCCTTCCAGCCCAGCCCCAACCAGCCTCCCGGCTTCCCAAGGATGGGACATAAGCTGCGCTCCAGGAGCCCCTGCTATGCAGTGGGGCAGACTGAGAGCCCAGCTGAGGTTCTGCACCAGGGTCAACAGTGCAGATAATTTATTCTCAACAAAAACCTTTAAAAGCAGGAGTTGCACTCTAGCAACTTTAGGACTCTCTAGGCCTAAAGAGGATTTTGTCTTTACCATCATGGAAGATTTTGTCACAGAAATTACCCTATTATACAGAAATATCACAGGGCTGTGTTACCGCAAGAGGACCTCTGTGCATGGCGTACATCCGGAGACCTGTCTCAAGTCCCCTCTCCCAAGCTCCAGAGGGGAGGCTGTTACTCAGCGCACCCTTGGGCGCGAGGCTGCCCCTCACAGCTCTGCAACAGGCATTCAGCTCTACTAGATGCCGGGCGCTTTACCTGTATTTTCTCACTTAATCCTCCCAGCAGCCTGCAAGGTGACGCTGTCACCCCTGTTCTACAGAAGGGAAATCTAAGGGTCAGAGAAGAGGAGTTCCCTCCCCTGGCAGGGAGAGAGCCTGGATTCAGACCCAGGTCTGTCTGGAGTCAGAGTCTGGCTTCTTTCGGGGACATCAACCTGTAGGTTCCAAAGTGCTCTGAGGGGTGGCAGACACAGAATGTTTCCTGGTGTTCAGCATGGCCTGTGGGAAAAGGCAAGCACCCAGGAGCCAAAGACTCAGGAGCTGGTCTGGCTTGGCCGGAACAAGCATCTCTGGTCTTGCTCAACTGGAACAAGCGTCATGTTGTTAAATAGACTGCCCGATCACAGTAGGCCTCATCTGTAAAGTGTGTGCATGCACACTTGTGTGTGTGTGTGTGCACGCGTGTGTTATGCAGTTCACAAATCTGTAAGAGCAAATCACACAATCATGACTGCTTTCTGCTTTGCAAGGAAAGGTCACCTGCAGAAAGGAGCCCAACCTTACACACGTGAGGGCTTCCCAGAAACCACGTACTTTTGAAACTCTCACTTTCTGTTCTGTATGTTCTGCCTTGACTTGGGGTAGCCATCAGTCTAAAAAAACACCTCCACGAAACAGTGCCGTTTGCTGTCTAAGAGCAGGAGCTCTCACCAGCCGAGCCAGCGTTTTGACTTTGCTCCCCGACGTGAAGCATCTGAGAGCTGGCTGGGGGCCTTCCAGTGGCATCAGAAGGGAGCTCGCCTCTACATCTTCACAATGGCTTGTGGATAAGATACGGGCCTTTGGTCTGTGGCGGCACCTACATTTTTCAAGAGATGTATATATTACTGAAAGGTTGTGTGTAAATTATATTTTGTTCAGTCAAATTACCTTTTAATTTACCCCGAAATTTGAACCTGCAAAAACACATAAATTAGCAATTACAAATGTTCCGACAGTCAACCCAGTTGCCCAAGCCAGAAATCTGGGACTTCCTCCCTCTCCCGAACTCTCCACATCAATTAGTTGGGAAGGCTCGTAGCTATTGATTTACCACCTAAATCTCCCTCGCATCTGTCCAGCTCTCTCCATCCCCACTGCCACCCTCCTCACTGTTTCTCACTTGAGTTATTAAAACATCCGTGGGACTGATTCTCACTACCCCCAGCCACACTCTCAGTTTAACCACCCACCGTCTCACCTCTCCTCAAACTAGAGTGATCTTCATTAATTTCCAATCTGGTCATGATCCTCTCCTCCTTAAATCCCTCTTGAGCCTCCCCATCACCTTCTCAATAAAATCCAAACCCCACAGCATGGCATCTACAGCCCCTGACGATCCTAGCCATTCCCAACTCATCCCTTCGCCACCCAAGTATGCCACTCCTAGGCCAGGCCAAACTTTGGGGTGGCTCCTTGAACCCACCATGCTCTCCATGTCTCCCCTTCGAGTCTTTGCAAATACTGCTTGGAGCGCCTTTCTGTGCCTTCCTTGCCTAACACCTCCTCATCATTTAGAACATCCCTGCAGAAGGGGCCCCTTCGACATCCTCTCCACCACGCCCCATGCTAATCGACCCAGGAGGTCTGCTCCCTCTGGACTATAGGAATTGATCTTCTTCTCTCCCCTTCCAGACCGTAGGCCCCTTGCAAACTGTCTTTGACCTCAGCATCCATAGAGCGCAGTCTGTTGAATGAATGAATGGTCACTCGTAAGTTCTCTTTAACGTCTCACCCTCCTGATGACTTGTGAGTTTTCGCTTAGACTTTATGACACAATGTTAACCAGAGGAGCTGGGGGCAAGGAAGCGGAAGCTGCTGCCAATCAGTGATCGATCAGAGGTGACATTCATTTGTCTCTGAAATCATCGTGTGAGTCGATGAGGAAATATGGAATAATTTATAAACGTTAGTGTACATTTGAATTTTAAGTCATTGGATTAAGTGCAATAGACCTATGTCCATTTGAAAGCACATTTTTACAAAACCACTATAGTAGTCACACATACATTAAAAGCATTTTGGGAAATAGGTAAAAAATCACCCATAGTTCCAAAACCTAAACCTAACCACTAACACGTTGGTTTAATTCCTTTTAGTCTTTTTTCTCTATGTAGGTTTAAAGGGTTTTTTTTCTTTTAAATGTAAATTTGAGATTCTCTATGTATCATTTTGCAAGCCACTTTTTTCTCTTATGACATTAGCGTTTTCATGGTATTACGTACACATCGTTCAATGACCACATAAAAACTCCATTGCATGGATGTTCCTTAGATTACATCTCATCCCTCTGCTGTTAAACGTTTAAATTGTTTCTACTATTTCCTTATCCTGAATAATTCTGGGACACACGTATTTCAAGACTTTGTTAGGACAGATTCCCAGAAGCAGAATTACTGAGTCAAAAGGCCAGGAACAGTTCTCAGGCTCCCGATAAATGTTGCCGCCTGTTTTCCCATTCGTTGCCCCAATTTGCACTCTCCCCAGAGGAGTACAAGAATCCCCATTTTACCACACCTTGCCCCACGTGCAATTATTATTTTAAAATATCTATTCTATTTTGACTGGTGAGAAATCATTTCACACCATTTCACTTTGTATATATGGGATGAAGAATGAGACCAAGCGTTTTCCATATGTTTACTTCCTAGATGTATCTCCTCATTTGTGAATTGCAACAGCAGTTCATCTTCATCTATAGGCAAACACCTTAGTAGAAAGAGAGCATGAGCTGGACACACGAACTCAACCCCTGCTCCTTTGGCCAGCTGTGTGACTGTGGGTGCGAGTCTGTACTTTCCTCAGCTTCTGTTTCCTCATCTATGAAACTGGGATTCTAATCCCTGCCTTGCAAATTTGATGTGGGGATTAAAGAGGGAGCAACTTGCACCCACCCAGCACGGTCCCTGGCACACAGCTCCCCCTGAGCCCTGAGCTTTTTGTCATTGCTTCAGGGTGATCCTTTAGGCCCCTGCCGCTTGGAGATCAGCAGCACCAGCATCATCCGGGAACTTGTTAGAAATGCAGAGTCTCAGGCCCCACCCCAGACCTATTGCGTCAGAATCTACATTTTAGCAAGATCTCCAAGTAATTCATATGCACATCAAAGTTTGAGGAGTCCTGCTTTAGGCTTTGAAACTTGAGGGCCATGGGTGGGGTCTCCAGGCACAATAATCAGCACCAACCCAGGAGGAAGAGGGAGATCAGGAGCCCTGACACACACTCTGTTCTCACACAGCCTCTGTCAGCCCCAGAGAACAGAGGGCGAGCAGATTGCACCCACCGCCTTAGCAGTCGGCCCAGCAGGGTGCCATCTCTGGGAAGGCAGCCCTCAGCCAGCGGCCCGGTGCTGCCCTTTTTGCCTGAGAAAGGGGTACATCAGGGAGAAGAGTCAACTAGGGGTGCAGGAAGAGGCTGTAGACTCGCCAGAATGAAGCAACCTGAGCCGTAGCACATTAACATTCTAACTTGGTACGGGTGCCCAGAGATGCTGGCAGAGGCCTCAGATAGGAGCCAGGGATGCTTCAGAGCTTGGAGAGCAGGCCCTTGGTCCTTTAGGTCCCGCCCATTGTGCACGCCATGCTTACTCAGGGGTGAGAGATGCATGGGAACTTTGCTCTGAACACGGCAGAACAGCTGATGTTGAGGGAGAGGGAGGCGTCTGTACTTTCCAGCCAATGATCACGCTGCTTCATGGATCCAGCCACCTCAGAAGGCGGAGTGGCAACACTCCACGTCTGTCATCCTGTTACATCTTATTATCCTCTCAACCTGTGAGAAAGCCCGTAGGGCTTCCGGGGCCTGTCCCACTCGGATATCCTATCTCACTGAACCTTCCATCAACCCTCTGATGAGGACCCCCATTTTCCACTTGAGTAAACTAAGGCTCGGAGAGGTTGGCAGCTAGGACACCTAGCCCACCAGTGGGGAGGGGAGGGGAGGGCTCCAAAGATCTCTTATCACTCACCCACCTGACAGATCAGGAAGCTGAGGCTGAAAGTTTAAGACAAATAAAGTTCTAAACAAGGATGGTGACAGGACTTGAACTGGGGCCTTCAGAAACCTAGGTCATGGTTTTTGGTTAACCACGCTAAATCCCACTGAGCTTTACTCTCAGGCCTAATCTCACCACCGCTGCCAGGCCCAGCCTCCAAGCGCTAAAGAATAACCCCATTAGAACTCCACGCTTCTGGCAGTGTAGCACGCCAGCTCCTGAGCCACCCTCTTTCCCTTCTTATCCCTCAACATGCCACCTCCTCTGGTTCCTGCAAGCTCATTTTCAGAGCCTTCTCACTTGCAGACTTCTGAGAGTTACTTCTGGTCTTTCCAAGCAGGTTTTTTTTTTTCACCTTCAGTTCGCAAGATCAATCCGTGCCCACCCTCTGGCCATGGCAGCCAGAGAAATCCTCCCAAATTAATATGCACTGGAGCTTCTCCCTGAGGGATGGTTTCCCAGACTGGCTTTGAGAGGCTTCCGCAAGGAGTCTTAGGAACCTGTTTGCATACGAGATGAAGAAGAAGATGCACAAAGTATATTTTGGATGCTCCTTTCGTGGGCTCAACATTCTACCCAAACTGAGCTTATACGATTAGTTTGCTTAGCACATAGATATGAAAATCTTAGAGCTGGATCTGAGAAGTTGCAGCATCTTTAGAAGTTTAGAGAAATAAAGAGCTTTGCCCAAGATCACACAGCAAGTGTCTGGCAGAGCTGAGACAGAACCCAGGTGCCCGAGCCCAGTGCGCTGTCTTCCGTCACTCGGCTGTCTCCTCCCTTCTCTTAGGTGATCAAGGAATTGTCTTAATTGTAGATGGCATTGTTTCAGATTGAGGTCAGTGTGGCTAAGAGGGATGGGGCGATGGGAAGGGGAGGGAGCAGGGCCCTCCTGCTCAGACCTCCTATACTTAGAGGGGGCCAAGGACACCTGGAGGTCCAGCCTCATCCCGTTACTCCTTCCTTGCGTTGACATCTCGACTTAATTCTCTTCCCCCTGCTTTGTGGAGTGTATGCGTTTCCTATTGCTGCTGTAACAAATGACCGCAAACAGTGGCCTAAAACAGCAGAAATATACTATCTTACAGTTCTGGAGACCGGAAGTCTGAAATGAGTCTTAAAGAGCTAAAGTCAAGGCGTCAGCAGGGCTAGCTCCTTCTAGTGGCTCCAGGGGAGAATTCATTCTATGCCTCTTCCAGCTTCTGGTGGCTGCTGGCACTCCCTCGCTCGTGGCCACATCCTTCCAACCTCTGCTACCATCATCATATTGCCTTCTCTTCTTCTGGTTAAATCTTCCTCTGCCTCCCTTTTCTAAGGCCCCTTGGGATTCCATTGGGCCCACCCAGATAATCCAGGATAATCTCCCCACCTCAAGAACCTTAACTTAATCACACCTGCCAAGCTCTTTTTGCCATATAAGGTGATAGTTACAGGGTCCAGGGGTTAGGATGTGGATATCTTTGGGTGCCGTTATTCAGCTCGCCGTAAGTAGTAACAAGATGCAATTAAAAGCATATGAGACTTAGAGATGAACATGGGTTTACATCCTAGCCCTGCTGCTTGCTAAGCGCATGACTTTGGGCATATTTTTCAGCCTTCCTGGGACTCCTCTGTTTCCTCTTCTGTAAAATGAAAGTCACGTTATCTCTCTTTCAGGGCTGTGGTGAGGACCAGGCGCAATTCGCATCGAGCACCCAGCATTGTAGCTGGTGCACTGTAGGTGTTGAACATAGGCAGCCAGGATGCTAGGGGATCCTGGAACTCTACTGCTGCTCCTCTGGTGCAGCCTCCCTGATTTTAAGAAGTCAGCAAGTGCTATAAGGATGCAAGAGCCAGCTGATTGTGCAAACAGATTGGGCTTCCATTATCCTCCAGATTCCGTTTGCACCGGGTCCATTTGAATTAGCTAGTAATGGAAGAGGCAGAGCACTGGTCTATGGGAAGAGAATTGTCAATAAGTGAGTTTGGGATAATGTAATATCCGTAATAGATGGAAGGAGCTGCGTGTTCTGTCTGCTTCCCTGCCGAGAAACTCCAGCAGGTCAGATCTTTGCTTTGATTTTTTTTTGTTTTTCGTGTAAAGGGATGTTTTCTTCCCTTTAGATGGGGCATTTCCACTTTTCTGGGGGAAAAGTAAAGGGGAGGGTAAGCAGTCCCCTCTGGCTTCCTAAACTACAGATCTGAATTTCCAACCACTAGTGTCCCTTTCCTGGAGCTCTCGTCTTCAACAAGAGCATTACCAACCAGCTGTTTTTTGTGACTTGGGTTCCTAGAGTCCCCTTGCAGGTAATATCCCCCATTCCTCACTGTGTGCTGGTAAATGTTTAAAAAGTGGCTTTCTGGAAGGGAAAAAGTCCTAATTGCCCATCTCTATGATGTAAATGATCCCATGGCTGATTTCAAGCTACCGACTTGACCTTGCTGAACACCGGGTTGGGGAGGATGAGCAGTCGGCTCTTCTGAGCTTTTGTAGGCTGGTTCCACCCCCTGCATACTCATCCCTCTAGTAGCAACGCCTCACACACCCCCTGCTCCCCTGAAGGGCCATGCACTTCTGTGCTTTTGCATATACTATCCTTCAGCCCTGGGACCTTCCCATTTTCCACCAATCAAAGTCGTATTTGTTCTTCAAGCCTGGACCCATTAAGTCCTTCATGTGAATTAATCCTCTCTTTCTCTGCTTCCCCACAGGATACTGCTACTACCTTTATTTGGCATTTCTTTCATCCTGCCCCGTAGTATACAGCTAAGTCATTAAATGTCTATCTTTCCCAGTCATCTGGCTTTGGAAAGACACTGGCCTTGGGTGATCCCAATACGTAGCTCTGTGACTCAAAGCACAGGAGTTTCTCAACTGTGAAACAAGGGCACCCACCCACACCCCATTTTCTTTTGTGGAGTTACTGTGAGGGTATGTGCAGAGCACACAGTAGGTGCTCAATAAATGGCAAGGCCTTTCCTTAGAGGGTAGGACCAAGTCTCACCCCTCTTTGTCGACCCTCACATTCCCTGGTATGTAGAAGATTCTCACCCACCCAGGAATCATTGAAATGGAATGAAATCTCCCAGCATATGCCATGCAAATAGCGATGAGGAGGGAATTGCGCCCTAAAAGGTCTGCAGCTGGCCTCGAATCTCACCCATATGGGATGAGCTTTAACAGTCTAAGAGATTCTCGCTCAGCCCGGGTTGGGGAGGGGGCGTGGAAATAAGAGTGCAGATGGAGAGTTTTCGTGGTGGCTTAATCTTGCAGGCACCATAGATAACTCATAAATGTCAGAAGTGATGCACGCAATTTAGAAGGCAGAAAGGAATCTGGAGATATTAAGGTATTTACCAGACCACGTGAGGGAGCAGGCTCAGCCTCGGACGCCGCTCGTATATTCATTAGCAGAGGCTGTGTGAACTTGAGCAGCTTAGAGTCTACTAGAAGCCTCCCATTTTCTTATTTGGGATCTGAGTGTCGTTGCCTCATTATACAGTGCAATGTTCCCTGATGGATGCTGGCTCTGCCGGTGTCTCTGAGATGGAGAAATAGGGGGGATGCTGGGCAAGTGGCAGCTCGGTCGCTCCTTCTGCTGCAGCATCTTGGATTGGATCCCAAAGGGTGTGAATGACCCCCGATGAGCGGGGGCGTCTGTTGCATACACTCCCATCCTCTGCCTCTTTTCCCTGTTTCACTTGAGGGTTAAGGTTAGAAGTTTCTGGAGTCTATGCACAGGCTGAGACAGACCAAGTCGGGAGCTGCTGCCTGTTTGGAGATAGTTTATGGGATGCCAGATGGAAAATTCTACCAGAGGCTGGCTCTGACTGGCCAGTGACGTTGGCGGTCAAGGTGACGTCAAGAAGACAGGGAGAGTGAGGAGCTGCTCGGGTCGGATGATTTAGCAAGCTCAGTCCAAGGACATTGGCTGGATTCATGCATTCATTCATTCACTTAGTCACCCATTTATTCATCTTTCTTCCAACAAATATTTATAGGACATTTAACTTGGGCCAGGCACTGGTGGCACAGTTATAAGCAAAATAGACATAGTACCTGCCCTGGGATAGCTCAGGGCAGTGGTTCTTAAATGAGGGCAGTTTCATCCCCCAGGGGACAATTGGCATTGTCTGGGAACATTTTTGATTGTCATAACTGGGGCGGGGAGCACCTGGCATCTAAAGGGTAGAGGCCAAGGATGCTGCAAAACATCCTAAAATGCCCAGGCCAGCCCCCACCACAAAGAATGATCCAGCTCAAAATAACAATAGCGCTGAGACTGAAAAACCATGTTCTACAGGCTTTTCGGAGGAGATTCCTTTTTATATGACATATTTCAGGGGGAAATTACTTGTATGGTCAACCTATATATTTGCTCATAAGAGAGCAAAACGTAAAACTGGGACAGTTTCTAAAGAAAGTTCTAAATATCACAGCAACAAGAACAACAGCCTCTGCCCATGAGACGTGGTAGAAGACTGGGCTGCCTGGTCAGGTCTTGGTCCAGGTGTGTTGATGACCCTTAGAGGATGCCCACAGGATGCTGGTCAAAAGCGTGGGCTTCATGGTCAGGACCCCAGGTTGGGGTTCTGATTCTCCTACCCTTAACTGACTGATCTTGGGCCGTTCACATTACCCCTGTCCAACTCACACAGTTCTTTAAAGACAGCCAGCTGGCCCAAAGAAATATTCACCAGGGCATTAAAAGGCAGCCAAAGGCACTGCCCCTCACCCTCCAGAACTCTTTCAGACCCCTGCTCACTGCCGTCTTCTCATTAGCTTATCATTAGTTCTTTCATTCATTCATGCAACAAAGACTTACTGAGCGCCTACTAGGCACCAGGCCTGTTCCAAGTGCTGAGGCTGCATCAGCGAACAAAACAAACCAGGTCACTCATAAAACCTGCACTTTTTATAGAGAACAAGTTAATAAGAATAATAATAAATTCCACAGATACAAATTTTATGATGAAAATAGAAGGAGATGACGTGGCAAGGGGTGACTAAGTTGGTTGGTCAGAAAAGGCCTCTCCAAGGAGGTCCCTTTTAAACTGACACCCAAAGGAAAAGGGGAAAACAGTGGGCATTTGCTTTTCTTGCCAGACACCACGCTGTGCTCGGTGCTGAGGATGCGCAGATGACGGTGGTCCGGTTCCCCCTCCCCAGGAGCTGACACTGGGCTCTGCCTCTCTTCTCACCCATGATAGACGTGTATCACACTAAGTTCTACCGCCCGGGGAGGTTTTGAAGATTCCATGACGTGACACACATGAAAACCCCCTGAAAATGAATTGGGGGCACAGACTTTAGATGTTATTATCACCACTCAGCAAGTCACTTTACTTTCTCCAACCTTCGTTTCCTCCGTCTGTCAAATGAGAAGAAGACTATTTACTCGGCCTGCTTCAGACAGCCGTCATATGCTTTAAATGAAGCAATGAATGAGAATGCGCCAGAACACCGCTGAAATGTAAACACCGCTCACCACCTCCCTGCATCCTCTTTGCACTAAAGGAATCACTTGAGGATAAGGATCTGTTGTGATCCACCTTTGTAAGGCTCTCTCCTCAGACCAGGTAGAGCGTCTAACATATAGTTAGTGCTCAGTAAGTCCTGGTTAAGTTGAATCAAATGCCACATCCGTTGTCACTGTGAAGTGGGCAGGGAGGGAATTATTAAATCCAGTTTACAGGTGAGGAAACTGAGGCTCGGGTAGGGTGGGGAGTCATGCTGCTAGGAAGAGGCAGAGCCCGGACACGATCCCTGATCTCTTGGCTTCCGATCCAGTGAGCTCTTCATTACCACCCCTTGGAATAGCTATTTTGGGGATCTGCAAAAAAAAATCTTGATGTTTCCTGGGGGCAAGCCAGCCTGCTAGCTGTCTGGCAATACTGAGCTCTAATAACTTATCCAGGCTGGGTTTGAAAGTAGCTGCTCTCCTCTCAAGGTATCTGGATAACCTTGGAGTGTCCCCCTGGGTCCAGTTTCTTTGCGTCCCTCAGATGCTCGCCTCCCCCGTCAGAGACCAGGCCCCATGGAAGGGTATTCTACCTTGACTGGGACGCACAGCTGAGGGGCTGTCAAGAGGTGGAAAGGGGAAACCAACCCCACCCGAGGAGCATCAAGGGACAGACCCACCGAGAATGAGATGTCTGTCTCATCGTTATGATGAGATGTCATCTCATCATTATGGCACCATAATACACCAGTGAGAACTCCCTTCCTGGGAGAGCTTTGGGTCCCTGGCAGACCTGGGCTTGTGTCCCACAGCCTCTGTTAGGAGAAAGGCCACAACCTTCTGGACCGTAGTTTCCTCCCCAGCAAAATAGAGATGCTATTCACCTCATTGGATTTTATGAAGATTGAAAAGGATCATGAACGCAGAGCAGCTACTGTGGGGCCTAGCACATAGTAGGTGTGCAACAGGGGGTGGCCTCCCCTGTCTCCTCCTTCCCCATAATCCCAGAACTAATCATGCCTGGACTGCTGGCTCCTTCCACCTCCTCACAAGTTGTGAGGATTTACGAGGCAATACCAAGCAATTTCTGTTTCCTGGGAAGTACGATGCTGCTGTTTTGAGAGTGAAAAAATATGAAAGCTTAGCTTGCCTCCTGTCCTCTAGGTTTGAGACTCCAGGAGGCCTCCTGTGGCCATCCTGCATTTTTATGACCCTGGTGGGGTTCATCACAGGCTTTGATTCCTGGAAACTCATCTCCCATCCTGACCCTGAGAGCACTTGATTCGAGACATCAATCACAGTTTAGTGTTGAGTTCCCTGTTTACATATAACTGAGGACACTCTTGTTGCCAGATCTGAACTGCGGTCTCAGAATGTGGTGTCGGGGAGTCCACATGGCCCAGAAAAGAGTGAATGTTGTCACCCCCATCTCATTGTCTCCTGCTGCCGTCGCCGTGGGAACGCTATGCCAAGAAACAGCACAGCCTGCGTGGCCCCAGCCCTGCAGCATGCTGGGAGTGCTGGCGGGAAGAAATGATGTCAGTATCACCAGGCCAGGATTGAGGTGTCAGGACTCAACAAGCCCCCTCCAGGAAGAGGCTAACTGTACAGATTGCCAGGTCCAAGGGACTTCTGCAAATTCTAGTCAAGGTCTCCCAAAATACCTTTAGGTTGTTATAGGTATTATACCTACAACCAAAAGCTTAGATGTTCAGTAGTCAAATATGTTTCAAAATGATAAATTATGACATGTCAGACACTTCTCTTTACTGCAGGACTTATCAGAACCTTTAATAAACTAATATGCTTGTGGATTTCCAAGAGAGGAATATAAAACATAGGGTTTTGTCAACTTTTTAAAATTGCAAACCTTTTTTTAATCTCCAAAAAGAGCATCCAATGGGATCAGTGTTCTCCAAAATTTATTTTGGGAATTGCTGATCCAGGCTGGCAGCATTTCCCAGGGGCGCAAGGCAGGAGCTTGTGGGTCGTACTGTTCTCAGTATCAGGTGATGCTAGGAACACTCAGGGCCGGACTTTGAGGGAGGACTGAGAGGGACCAGTCACAAGATTAGGGCCTGGTTGAGCATCCTGTTTGGGGAGCCAGGCTCCATTTTCAGCAGGGGCTCAAGTTGATAACTGCTAACTGAAGTGGGAGAGAGAAAGCTGCAGACCCCACAGAGCAAAGATTAGAAGAGGGAGGCTACCGAATGGTAATTGGTGTGAACAGAAGGGTCTGAATCAGCAAGGATGCTTTTGTTTCAAGTAAGAAAACACCAGTCAAATGTGCTTAAGTAAACTAGAGAGCTTATTGGGTCATGTGACTGACCAATCCATCCAGGTCGACTGACTGTTCAGTCTTCAGGTATGGCTTGATCCAGGGATCAAATGCTGTCAGCTGGATAATGTTCGTTTCTCTCCATTCTGACTGTAGTTCCTCTCTGTTGGCTTCATTCTTGGCCAGACTCTCTCTTCACAATGGCCACTGGGAGTTCCCACTGCTACATCTTTCTGGTTTCATGTTCAGTGGAAAAGAAAGGCTACTTCTCAAACAATGTGCGTGTGCACATACACACATACACATACTAGAATTGAGTTCCATTGGCCATAATTAGCCTGACTTGGATCATAGGCTCATCTCTGAAGCAATTGTGCCTGGGGATAAAATGGACCAACTGGCTTGGCCTCAGCCCCAGGTGCCATACTTGGAGTCCAAGTAGAGTCTATCTCATCTACAGCTCATGGGGTAGGTAGGGGTAATGACTCTCCTAGAAGGAAACTGGTGATGAATGTCAGGCAGTAGACACAACGATATTCACAACAGGCTGTCTTTCTGTCTGACACGCAGTGGTAGCAACAGCTGATTTTCCCATCCTGCCCAGATGGCATGAAAGGGCTTCTCCTACTCTGCCAGGCTGACCTCTCATTGATTTAGTGGCTGGACAGAGGCTGAGGCTGCAGGTTATGAGAACATAGTGACCAGAGCTGGACAAGGGAGGGACAGGTAGGGACTGATCAGAAAGTGACAAGCTGAGTTATTCTGGAAGAGTTTGGTATTTCAGGATATGAAAGAGCAGACAATAACCAGACTTAGGAGAACATGACAGAGTGCAGGGTCCCTGTCAAAGCCTAACTCTCAGAGGTCAAGGGACCCAAGCCTCACCCTGCCTCCCCTCTGGTCTGACCAATAGAAACCAGACACTAGGATCACCAGCCAAATGCCAACCAAGTAGCAACTTGATTCAAGGTCAGGTATGTGCTTAATAACCCCCCACATGCAGAGCTGTCTACACTGCCAGGCTGGAGAACATGGCCTACCTGAGGCTGAAATAGGGCTCTCAAAACCCTCACCCCTAACTTAGACCTTGGAACCTGCCTGAGGCGGTCAAGGAGACCGTGAAAACCTTACCCAGACAGACACCGGCCTGCCCAACACACCCAGAGAGAGTGACAAGCCACCCCAGCCTGGATCCCACCTTAGGGTGAGCAGGGAGCAGAGGAGTGAGTCCCCACGTCTGTCCTGTGGTGCAGAGAAGGCCCCCAGAAAAAGAACAAAGGCAGAGCCCATCACCCACTCGGAGTACGTCACTACCCCTCGCAGTCAAGAGGCCAGTGAAGGTCAGTTCCCCCCAATCAGATGAGCCACCTCTCTCAATTAGGTGGGATTAAAAAGGGGCAAGGGGTAGATGCTCAGCCCCAGCATTCCCCAAGAGGACAGAAGTGCTGGTGGAAGTTCCCTCCTCCGTGACAGGAGTGGGCATGTGGGGTGAGGACACTGTTTGTCTGCCTTGTTCTAAAGAGGTCTAGTTTCTTCTCATGTGGCTCCAGGTAATCCTCTGGCCATGTGGGCTGGACCCAGGATGGGACTTGGGGCCCCACTGGATCAGAGGGATTGTTACCCAGAATAACCAAAAAAATATGATTTGAAAAGGCACGCGGATACACACAGAGACACATACACACGTGTACACTCACAAATGTATGCCAGGAGATATATAAACCTCACTATGTGCCAGACACTGGGCTAAGCTTTGGGGCTATAAATTCCACTGGATGTGGTCCCTGCCCTCAGGCTGCTTCCAGCCTAGAGCAGAAAATAGGCCCAGAGAGCATCAATTCTAACGCAGCGTGACACACGTGCTGAGGGAGCTCCGGGTCAGGAACGGGCAGTGGGTACACAGAGAATGGAGGACCCACACCTCCATGGTCAAGTGAGAGAAGATCTCAAAATGGAGCTAAGACAAGTTTTCCAGCTGTGGCAGCCGGATGCCGCACCACTGGATCAGACGGTTCCCATGCAGATGTTCTCTCCTGCTCCCTGAGCTCTGCCTGCGGATTTCCTGACCCTCCATCCTGGCCCGCCTCCTCCTCCCACCTGTGGCAGAGCTGCTCCGGCTGTTAAAGGTGACTTTGCTCTTTTGGCCATGAGAAGCCAACGTGTTCTGTCGTTTGGCGTCTGTGAAGGTTCTCAGCTCATCAGAGGGGGCACCGGGTGCCAGCCTTTCTGATGGATCTAAGGGCGAGTCTTTGCTTTTCTTCTCCCTGACTTTTGAAGTGCTAATCCTCCTGGGAGGCCAGGGAGTGGGCCCCAAAAGCAAGGATTAAGCTAAGTAAAACAGGAAGGAGAAATTTAGATAACTTTATTAGGTAGGAAGGTATTAACAATGAGACCACAGTCATATCTGTAAGTCACATTTTCTATCCATAGAAACGCATATCCAATTTTTTTTATACGTAAGTTAATGGAGGAATGGGACTGCGCAGAGTTACTTTTACCCTTTATACCCAGTCCCGCTGGAGCCCTGCTGTGCCTCCTACTGGCCCCCAGAGGGGCACAGACCTGCTGGCCACACCTGGGCACCCAGAGGGGGACAACAGCCTCTCAGAGTGGTGAGGTGTCTGGGCCCCACACATAGTGCCCTCCCTCTCACACCTGATTTCTTCCTGCTCTGAAATCCTAGTCAGAATATTCCCCAGAGAGAAAACTGTCCCTACTTCCAGCAGCCCCATGACCCCAAAGAGCCCTTTGGCTCCATTTGAATCTCACCGCCTGGGGGAATCCACAGCTGTCCCTGTGGGGAGTGAGTCCACACCTCGTTATTGCTCATGTGGCCCAAGATGACTTGCCCCTCACAGTGGACCCGCTCCTGCTGGCTCTGTGGCACTGGAGGGCTCCTGGGTGGGCTTCTCCCCTGAAGAAAATTGTCATCTATTCATCCAATCAACCAACTAATGCTTAATGGACACCTACTATGGGTCAGGCACTGCTGTAGGCCCGGAGGATGCAGTAATTTACAAAACAGACCAGAATCCATGCCCTCACTGCTTGGAGGAGACAGAAAATAAACAAGATAAATGAGTAAAGTATGTAATATGGTGAATAATAAAGTGCTAAAAAGAAAACATAAGTCAGGGAATGGGAATAAATGTTGGGAGGTGAAATTTTAGATAAGGTGGCCAGAGAAAACTTCCCTGAAAAGGTGATGTTTGAGCAAGACCTGGAGAAAGTAAGGGAGCGAGCCATGTGGATCTAGGGGTGGAGTACCCCAGGCAGAGGGGACAGCCAGTGCAAAGGCCCTGAGGTTGGAGCTTGCCTGGGGTATCCAAAGAACAATGAAGATGAGCTTAGCAGGTCACAGGGGCCAGATGGTGCAGGGCCTCATAATCACGGCATTTACTCTGAATGTGATGGGGAGCCATTGAGGGTTTTGAGCAGAGGAGTGACAGGATGACTCTGACTGCTGAAGAGGGCGAGGGTAGAAGAAAATAGGGAGATAGCCCTTATGTGGCTATTGCAAGAACCCAAGTGAGAAAGACAATGGCTTGGACCACAGAGGTGGAGTGGTGAGAGGGATTCAGATTCCAGATCTGTTTTGAAGGTAGAGCAACAGAATCACAACCAGACCAGCTGTGTGGTGTAAGAGAAGAAAAAGGAGTCACGGACGACCCCGGAGCTCCTCGTCTGAGCAATGGAAGGTCGAGTTCCCATTTGCTAAGAAGGGAAGGACTGGAGGAAGAGCCGGTTTGGGAAGGACCATCAGGAGGTCAGTTCTGGACAAGCCTGAGCACCCAAGTGAGACATGTAAGTGGGCAGTTGGGTGTCTGAGTGTAGATGTTAAGGGAGTGTACTGGGCCAGATTTATTTGTGAGTCCTCAGCATAGAGATAGTTTTTGAATCTCTGAGACTAGATTTAAATCTCTGAGACAAGATTCCCTAGGGATTGAGAGCTGAGTCAAAAAACTCATGCACTGTTGCCTCTGTGCCAGGCACTGTGCTGGCTCTTTGACATCCAGAGATGAGACTCGCCCTCAGGTCCGAGAGCAGAAGCAGCAGCAGCAATGTCAAAGGCATGCAGTCATTGCTGGTGGCAGGAAGCTCCGGGGTGCGAGGGAAAGCTGACCCTGAATGGCGTGGGGATGTCAGGGAAGGCTTTCTGAAGAAGAGGACCCTTGAGCTCCCCTAAGGGAAAAGGAGTATTCGGGCAAAGATGGTGGGAAGGTACTCCAGGAAAAGGGAACAGCATGTGCAAAGGCAGGAAGTCAGAACAGAGCATGGGGCTGGAACAGGACATACTCATGGAAGAGCAAGGGGGCTGGGAGGCTAGGGAAGGTGGAAGACAGGGCTCAGATGGGGTTCTGGAGAGTGTGGACTTTGTCCTGAGGTATACAGGGAAGGGCTGCTGAAAACTATCGTCATGAGAATGTCATAGTTGGGTTCAGTGTATTAAGAGTCAGTATCTGGGACATGGGTGACACGTGTCCAGGTTGGCGATGGTCATCAACCTACTTATGTGAAGCAGTTCTTGGAGGAGCCCATCGGTTTCTGAGCCTGCCACTTTCTCCCTGGCACAGTGACTACCCTGAAGCCAGAGGAGTGCTCCCCCAGGGCAGGGACATGCTCAGGCTCTAGGGAAGAAGGCGGGAGCTCCAAATCTATCAATGCTGCTCCCTCGCTTTATGGACAGCATCCTTTTAACCCCCAAAACCGCCATATGAGAGAGGTGTGAATATCTATGTTTTCTAGAGTAGCCAATGAGGGCTCCGAGAGTTTATGTATCAAGTCCAAAGTCACTCAGCACAAATGTGGGGAGCCAGGGTTTGAACCCCGGTCTGTGGGAGCCTCCCCTGCTGAAGCGTTTCTTAGCAAATGTGAACGTTTCCAACCAGCCAAGAGCACACAATTTGCAGGGCGGCTGATGATTAAACAAGTTGGCTAAGCGGTTCTCACGCCTCATCCACAGTTGTCCTTTCCTTGACATACTGTGTACAGAATTTAAATATTGTCTTTCAACTCAGTGCTCATTTTATTAGCAGGAAGCATTTAGAATGAGCCATTACACCATCATGGGGGCTTTTATTATTGGCCCTTAATAAATGCTTGATACTCAAAATGGTTATGAGCCACAGTGTGGGGATGGTCCCACCCATTGCTCTCTCCCTCCTCTGCTCTCTCTGCCATAAAATTAACTGAGGTATTCATTAAGAGACGTAGCATTTATCCTACTTTTAACTGGCATGATGCCGGAAAAATAAAATAAGCGTATCAGAGGAACGACAGAAGGCTTTTTAATGATAGCAAAGTTAAATTGCAAGAGCAGTCCTTCCCACTGGCTTGTTATCACAAGCCAGGCCTCCAAGCAAGACCGCTAATGACATGGCCAAGGCCTGGGACCTGAATTCAAACTTCTTTATTTGCTCTTTAGAAGAGAGATTAGCATTTTAGTTCCCCATGCCTCTTTCCCTAGCTGGAGTGGTGATATTTAAGGAGGCCTTTACTTGCCCATTTCAGTTTTGCGCCATCAGCTTGATGCACTTGTCTTGTTTGCTGGCTTTAGCTATGCAGATGATGGGTCCTCTGTCCCCCAGGGTGGAGAGCTTCCAGGAAAGGAGGGAGGAGGTTCCTCCAGGCTGGCAGGGGCTACACAGGCTGAAAGTGATCGCAAGAGCTAACGATCTGCAGGCGGTGTTGTGGTCAGGCTACCGTGTGCCAGGTGTCAAGACAGGGGTGACAAAGTGAAGCAATTACAATGGGGAACCGAGAAGTCTGCAGGGCATGGGGTGGTAGAACCTCAGGCCTGGATGACAGAAAAATAGCAACAGCTAACATGCTACTGTATGCTCACTACGCATTGGGCATAGGTCTAGTTTCCATGTGTCAAATCGTTGACCAATACCACAACTCTATGAAGTTAGTTCTAATATTATTTCTAGTTTACAGATGAGGAATCCTAGTACCAAGAGGTTAAGCAATGTTCCCAGAGTCCAGGCTTCCTGTTAACATTTGTGGGGCCCAGGGCAACAGTACCAATCAAGGCCCATTAGACCACACGTCTAAATATTTGAAAATTATGAACCCAGCTAACGAACTTTTAAGTAAAATATGTTTTCTCATCCTACTTGACAAATATACCTGTATAATGACCAGAACACCCAGTTTAACTTCAGAATTCTCACCCTTCTTGGAGTTCCAGACCAGAATCAGCAACCCAGGGAGAACTCACCCCCATTATCTTCTTACCCTCAGCTCTGTTTTAAACAGTGAAGGACATTTCAACTTGCATGTGGACACTCCAGCCCACACATCTGAGCTCCAGACACTCCACTGCAAACAGCCACCACATAGGAATTGGGCGTGTGCACACCAACACCATGATCCACCCTAGGGAGGATGGACCCACAAGTGAGTACCTCCTGAGTCCTGGAAGCTGGCTTGGAGTCATTCAGGCAGAGTTCCATGGTTCCAGGGACCCAACGTGTGGTTTAGAATGAGAAACATGGATTCCTGGTGGGCACGTCCTCTTGGCCCCTGTAAGGAAGAACACAGATAGCAGAGGGCCAGAGAAGCACTCTCTCAAGTGCAGGGCCAGAGCAGGCCCAGTGGCAGAGCTGATGTTTGAACCCAAGCTGTCCGTCTCCAGAGTCCAGATACTGAAGCCCTAAGTGATATTACCTCTTAACAGCAAAACATAAAATCTACGTGGTGGGTATAGATTCCCAGAATCCCACAATGTTCCAGCAGGGAGAGAGCCGGGTGATTTAAAGATCTTCTAGTCTAACCCCTACACACTCTCACTTCAACTCTCCACCCATTTTATAGATAAGGAAACTGAGGCTCAGAAAGGTTAAGTGACTCTATCAAGGAGGTAGAGAGACCCAAGACAAAAAGCCAGGCTGCCTATCTGACTCCCGGCTCCTGCTCCACCCTGCCTTTCTCACGCAGCACACCAGCTTTCTAACGAGGAACGGATGTGTGTCCCTGCAGGGGGACAGCTCCCTCCATGCGACTCACAGTGTGTGTTCTAATGCCGAGGCGGAGATTCCTACTCCCATCTGTGTGTCATGCCGCAGGAGCCCTGGGTGGTATCAGCGCGTTCCAATTAGCCTTCTGAATCATATTTGTTGTCTTAAAATATTTATATCCAACCACTTCCCACCTGCCAGAATTGAATTTTAGCCTCTTCCACAGTCTCAGGCCCAAAGGAGCACTCTTGTCACTTGAGTTGTTCATGACATCAGGGACCGCCACCAAGCGCGACAGTGTTTCCTAATCAGATGTAAGCGGGATGAATGGTGCCATGACCCAGGGCACCAAGGCCCTCGCACTTGGAGCTTATTGCTTCTGACAATGGCACGTTGCTTCCACCAAGAGAGGCCATTTGCAATTCTATTTAGATGCCTCAGCGGGCTCCACACTCCTGCCTGGGCTTTGGGGAGGCTCCAGCAGATAGCTGCAGGGATGCCCAGCAGGCAGCCCCACATGCTTTACCCTTCTCGAGCCTGGAGAAGGCTGGAGCATCTTTTGCTGCGGGTTAGGTTGACATTCTTCTTCCATAAGTGATCATCATCTCACATACTTTTAATCCACAGGCAGCATAGTATGGTGGAAAGAACACAGTTTTAAAGTCAGGATTTATATCTAAAGTCTACCTCTTAATTGCTAGGTGACCTTGATTTCATTATTTAACCTCTCCAAGTACCAGTTTCCCCACATGTAAAATGGGGATGATGAAGGAATTATGGTAAAGAGGAAACGAGCTGCTAAACCTGCTCCTAGCTTTCATGGAGCACCCACTCTGGGCCCCACTGCATCCTTAATCCCCTTGAGATATGCAAAGTACCCAGTAGGGTATCTGGCACACAGTAGGCGTGCAATTTGTGAGGTAAGGCAGGGAGTATATAAGAGCCACACTTTTACAAAGGAGGAAACTGAGTCTTAGAGGAATTCAGTAACTGCCCAGACTCGCCCAGCAGGTAAGCTGCAGTGCCAGGACCCACATCTCGGAGGCTTGGCCACAGTTCCAGGAGTCTCTCTATTCATCCCCAGAGAGAGCACACATCCGTACCTAAGGAAAGCAGCGTGGCTGAAAAGGTGTGTGGGCAGGTGACAACCTAGACCCAGCCTTCTCCCCTTGGGGGCTGCAATTGGACAGTTGAGAGTCCAAGCCAGGTTACCCACTGCAGGGCCCAAAATGATGCCAGGGCAGCCTCCTCCTCTCCAACACATTGCTTCCTCTCATGGGTTATAATGTGTATTTAAATACAGGTCCAATAAGATTTTGGTAGAAATTATATCAATAGTCTTCCTCCTATCCCTCATCCCCTCCAGACCATCAATCTCAGAGTCCCCTCACCATGTCCCAGGAGGATGAGGACATGAGGGTAGCCATCCTTGAGGTGTCGTGTAGGGTCAGACAACTGGGCTGGAGCTATGACCCTCTTTCCTAGCGGCATGACCTTGAGCAAGTCATTTGGCTTTCTGATCCTCAATTCCCTTTTCTGTACAATGAAGATGACCATGTGAGTTCTCTCACCCAAAGCAATATCCTTTAATTATTGGGTTATAAATCTGTCCACTCTGATAGCCTGCAAACTCCCTGAAGACAGGCTTCACTTCTTAATGTAAAAAAGTTGATCACCAGTAGCCATTTCCTATACTGGATTGAAAAAACTTTAGAAACTGTAAGATATCAACCCCATCGCTATCATGATCATCACTCATAGTAATAGTCATAACGTTATGAAGTTATTGGCAGGATGCTTTTCCATCCCGACTCTACCTTAATCCTGACAATGACTCTCTTCAATATGATTATCTTGTTTTACAGTAAGAACAGTGAGGTCTGGAAAGCAGAGTGGGATGGTTCCAAGGTCACGCGGATACTGAGCTGCACTTGCATCCACATTAATACGATTCTAAATAGGCTCCATGACTTTTTCTTCCCCACACTGCTGTCTTTTGGGTTTTTAGGCTGTGCAGAAGCTCTTTCACACCAGCTGCTGTGCTCGGGAAGGTTGGGGTTGGGGCTGACATCTCACTTTTTAAATTTTCTTTCCATTTTAATAAATAATATGTCACAATTCAGGCAAGCCGGCTGAATAATAATTTGTCAAGCCCAGAGCCTGACTTAGCTTGTTCCCACACCCGTCTTTCTACCTCCTACCTCTCTTTCTCAGTCCAGTCTTCGCACATCCTGCTGAGCTCCAGAAATTTCTGCCTGGGTGCTGTCATCATTCTCTGAGAAGAGGCAAACGTTAACTTTTTCTCTTTCCCCAAAGTTCTCCACTCAGACTATTGTGATAGACTTTGCAGCTTGGCGTGCTGCCGAGAGGAAAGCTGACAGCCCTGGGGGCCCTACTGAGAGGCCCAAGAAGTTGGATTTCTCCCCATGTCCTAGGCCCAGAACTTGGTCCCTTTTGACCTTGGTCTTGGTTTTTCAGAGTGTAACAGGGCTGGGCTGCAGTATCATCAGTTAGCAGCGGGAGCTCCCAAATAACAGATTTGTACTCCAACCTGAAAACTTTAAGGCTTAGATTTGTACATAATAAATATGTTCCCTACTTTCTAGTGCTATAAATCAAAGATTTCACATATAGACCTCCAGAACAAAAACTATTTTAGAAAAACTTTACATATGGAAGTTCATAGGTGCTGTATTTTTTTTCCTACATGATAGTCATCATCACAACAGCTGGCATCCATCTGAACCTTTTCAGCTTAGAGCAGAATTCCACATTTATGCTCTCATTTGATCATCACAACAATTCTACAAGAGGGATGAGAGCAAGTGTCAGTATACCCATTTTCTGGATGAGGAAACCAAGTAATAAGCAACATGCTGTGAAAACACAAAGGGAGGAGGGGCTGATTCTGACTGTGATAAGCAGGAACAGCTTCGTAGTAAGGATGGCATTAAAAATGAGTCTTGAAAAATGAGGAGTGTATAGAGAAATGGAAGCAATCATTCCAGCTTTATGGAACAGCGTGATCAAAAGTCAGGAGGCTTGGGAATTTCATGGTATGCCTGGGGTCTGTGGATAGAGGCTGGTGCCCAGTCACAGTGGGTCTTGACCAGCATCCTCCACCTGCCAAGGTGTTTATTACATGTTGCCTTAGGGTGGGCTCCCCAGAATCAGACCCTGTGACAAGGATTCATGTGAAAGTGATTTATTAGGAAGTATTCCTAAGAAAAATTAGTGAATTGGGACCTGGAAGATGGCCAAGCCAAGCAAGGCAACCAAACACAGTCTCCAAGAAGGAAACTTTACTCAGTCCCATGAGGCATTCTGGAAACAGTGTAGATCTGTGAGACTCCAAGCATGGTCCTGGACCAACAGCATCACAAATCACCAGGGAACTTGCTGGAAATGCAGAATGTCAACCCCAGTGCAGACTCTCCGAATAAGATTGCCACGTCTTGTTTAAATGGTCTAGAACACATCTCAGAGTTGACCCATAGCACATAAGGGAGCTGGAGCATTTACATACCCTGCACCTGTCAGTAATCAGTTAAGGTCTGCTCCCCAGGGAGTTATAAAATCCCAGGTATTTCCCGCATCCATGTGGTGGGTACAGATTGTGGCAGGCAGAGGACAGCCTATTGGGACTGAAAGCACACTAGGCCAAGCACCTAGGAAAATAGTCAGGAAAATAGGGAAGGCTCTAGGGGTGTGAGCAGAGTACCGTGGGGTCTGGTCACCCAAGCAGCCCGATGCAAGCAGAGACTCATGAGCACATCCTTTAGCCCAGCATCTGTGGGCACAAAATCTCTCAGGCAGTCAGCCAGGGGAGGGTGTTGCTGTGCAGAAAGGGTCCTACTGCAAACTAAGTCACTAATCTCCAGATTCACCCTGGGGAAAGTTTTATTACTGCCTGACACTTATCAGGTGCTAACAAAGGGTCTTAAGTAGAGTTAAGTAGGGTTTTCCCTCTTTAAATGAACAGATAAAACATATTTGCAATTAGAACATTAACATGTAAATGGACACCATTAAGGACTTCCAAATGAGTTAGTTCTATCAAGTAGGTTAAACATTTCCCTGAAACCCAGGGTGAACTCTTCAGTTGCTTAGCAAACTCCTGCCCTATAGACCACTGTGGGAGCAATCCTTCTGGAACAAGGGCCAATTCAGGAAAAATAAAAATATGCAAGGTCAGAGTTCTTTTCCATTCAGTTCAAAAATAGCTATAGTGATCCCATGACAAAAAAAAAAAGGGTGTATTATTAACTCAATTTATCTGCTTTCTTGTCTAGGACAATGTCACTTAGAAAATTTGGCACTGTTTTTTAACCTGTAAAATATTAATATCTAGGCATTTATGAGGAATAGCATCAGAGAGGCAGCCTTCTAAGTTCTCCTCCTGAAATCAAATCACAAACACGTCATGGAGCCAGATAGGGTGTGGATTTGCTATACAATAAAGGAGTCAGCTTCTACCTGGTCATGGTTGATTCATCACAAGATCTGAATTGTTGAGCACGTGAAGTTCGGGGGTGAGGGACCTGAGAGCAGCCACACCTCTCTGCTCCCTGCCCATCCAACAGACCCCAAGGGATGTAGATGGTCCTCAGTGAATGGCACCTTAGCAGCAGAGTGAACTCATCTTCTCAACCCCATTTACAGCTCCATCCTTCAAAATGTGTCCAAGCATTTTTTTTTTTTGAATCTATGTAGTAATGTGTAGCTTCTGGCTATAACATACCTTTATTAAGAAGAAGGAGAAGAAAAAAAGGAAGGGGAGGAGGAGTAAGAAGAGGAAGAGGAGGAAAAGAAAGACGCAGAGAAGGAAGAAGAAAAGAGAAAGAAGTCTTTCATGGTGAAGTGAAAAAAAATAGCTTCTGAGAGAAGGATCACTGAGGGTGTGATCCTTCTGTGATCACACTGTGTGTGAACCCTGGGATTAATTCCCCAACATGCAGGCCCCCTCTTTTACTGAATAATGGGATAGAATTGATTAATCAAAGGCTCAGGAAAAGGAGTGTAGCACAATTCAGGCCAATGGGATAAGAAGAGAAGTTTGCTGGAGGATTCTGGGGAAATGCTTCCTGTCTTAAGAGGGAGTTTTGTGGAGTCCGTTTCTCCTTCCTGCAGATGTGAACAAGAAAGTTTGTAACACTGATCTGGAGTAGCCACTTTACAATCACAGGGGGAAACAGCCTTTGGAGAAAGCCAGCACTGTGAATGGTGGGGGAGAGAGTCCTTATAATTTTGCCCACCCTAGCTCTAGGTGGCTCGCAGTTCCTTCTCCCCCTTTCCTTTCTTCCCTTCTTCTTTTAACACTTTTTTACTTTACTGACATATGATCACTATACAATAATATGCACATATTTAATGTGTTCAATCTGATGAGTTTTGACAAATACCTGTAAACCCATCAACACAATCAATAGAATAAACCTTTCTGTCACCTACCAAAGTTTGCTCATGTCCCTTTGTAATCCATCCCTCCTTCCATCTCCATCCCTAGTGAACCACTGATCTGGTTTCTATCACTACATTAGTTTGCATTCTCTAGAATTTTATAGAAATGGAATTATACAGTATATTCTCTTTCTTGTCTGAGTTCTTTAACTGAGCATAATAATTTTTTGACTTCTCTATATTGTTGCTTGTATCAACTAGACACACTTATTAGTATTGGTACCTTTTTTGTAAATTCCTTAGAATCTTCTACATAAATGATTGTTTCACCTGTGAATAAAGTCATTTTACGTCTTCTTGTCCAATTTATATGCCTTTTACTTATTTTTATTGTCTTCTTGCGCTAGCTGGGACTTCCATTACAATGTCGAATAGAAGTGACAAGAGCAGACATTCTTGACTTACCCTTCATCTTAGGGGAAAATCATTCACTCTTTCACCATTTTTATTCAAGTCTTCTATACGCTTACTGATTTTTTGTCTACATATTCTACACATTATTGAGAAAGGGATGTTGATGTCCCCAACTATAACTGTGGCTTTGTCTATTTCTCCTTTCAGTTCTATCAGTTTTTGCTTCACATATTTTGAAGCTCTGCTGTTAGTTGTATAAATGTTTATTAGTATGTCCTTTTGGTGAGTTGACCCCTTTATCATTATGAAATGAATCTTTTGTCCCTGGTAACATTCTTTGTTCTGTAATCTAGTTTGTCCAATATTTATAAAGCCACTCCAGTTTTCTTTTGATTCATGTTAGCATGGTTTACCCCATTATATCCGTTTACTTTTAGTTTTGTCTTTATGTTTAAAGTTGATTTTTTTGTGGAGAGCATATAGTCAGATCTTGCTTTTTCTATATCCAAGCTGACCATCTCTGCCTTTAATTGAGATGATGACTATTTTGTTTAATGTGATTATTGATGTGGTTGGTTCTAAATCTACCGACTTGCTATTTGTTTCTCTTTGCCCCATCTGGTCTTTGTCCTCTTTTTCTACTTTCCCTGTCTTCTTTTGGATTAATTGATTATTTTTTATAATTGCATTTTATTTCCTTTGTTGGCTTCCCAATTCTGTCTCTTTGTTTTCTGTTTTTAGTGGTTACTCTAGAGCAAGGTTTCTCAACTCTGACACTATTTGCATTTTGGGCTGGATGATTATTTGCCATAGGATGTTGTCCTGTGCCTTGCAGGATGTTTAACACTCCTGGCCTCTGTCCACTAGGTACCAGTAGCACCCATCCCCACATTGCGACAAATAGCCCCAGGATAAGCAACCCTAAAACCAGCTCTAGAGTTTAAAGTATAAATCTTTAATTTATCACAGTCTTTCTTTAAGCAAATATTATACCACTTCATGTATAGTATAAGACACTTACAAAAGTGTGCTTACATCTCCTACCCCACCTTAGTGCTTTTCTTGTCATACATTTTACTTCTACATGTGTTATAAACCCCACAATATATCATTACTTTTGCTTTTTGAACACAATCTTTTAAGAGATTTTTTCAACAAGAAAAAAATATTTTATATTTACTCACATATTCCTTATATAAATTCAGATATCCATCTGGTATCATTTTATTTTCTGCTTAGAGGACTTATTTTAACATTTTGTGTGGTAGTTGTCTGCCAGCAATGAATTCTGTTATCATTTGCATGTTTGAGAAAATCTTTGCTTCACCTTTGTTTTTGATATATATTTTCACTAGATATAGAATTCTAGGTTAACAGTTACTTGCTTTCAAGTACTTTAAAGATATCACTCCACTCTCTCTGGATCTCATTGTTTCTAAGAAGTCTGCTTTTGTTTTAATCTTTGTTGATCTGTATACAATGTGTCTTTTTCTCTGACTTCATTTGAGATTTTCTCTTTATCACGACTTTTCAGCAATTTGATTATTACATGCTTTGTTGCAGTTTTCTACGTTTCTTATGTTTGTAGCTCATTGATTTCTTTGCATCCATGAGTTCGTAATTTCCATCAAATTTTGAAAAATTCTGGCCTTTAATTCTTCAAATTTTTTTTCTCCCCTCTCTCCCTTCTTCTGTGATTCCAGTTACATGAATATTAGGTCATTTGATATCATCCCACAGCTCGCTGATACTCCATTATTTTAATTTTGTCTTTTCTCTCTGTGTTTTGCTCCGGATAGTTTCAATTGCTATGTCTTCAGGTTCACTGATCTTTTCTTCTGCAGTGTCTAATCTGCTGTGACTTCTATCCAGTGTATTTTTCATCAAAGATACTTTTTTCATCTCTAAAATTTTGCTTTGGGTCTTCTTGATATCCTCCATGTCTCCCTATCATGTTCCCTTTCCTCTATCTTCTTAAACAAATGGTATGTGCTTATAACAGCTGTTTTAATGTCCTTATCTACTAATCTGATCATCTGTTTCACTTTGGGGTATGTTTTTATTGATTGATTTGTCTCATTACCATGGGTCATAGTTCTCTGTTTCTTTGCATGCCTGATAATTTTTTATTGGATGTCAGGCATTATGAATTTTATGTTGTTGGGTGTTGTCATTTTTCAATTCCTTTAAATGTCTGGGAGCCTTATTCTTGGAGGCAGTTTAATTACTTGGAAACAATTTTGATGCTTTAGAGCAAGGATCAGCAAACTACATTCTGCATAAAACATCCAGCCCACTTTCTGTTTTCATAAATGAACTTTTAATGAAACACAGTCATCAGCTCCATCCATTCATTTACGTATGGTCTGTGGCTACTTTTGCATGACAATACGAGACTTAGGTAATTGAGACAGAAACTATAAGGCCTTCAGAGCCTAAAATATTTACTCTTTGGCCCATTACAGAAAATGTTTGCCAACCCCTGCTTTAGAGGCTTGCTTTTAAGCTTTACTTGGTGGGTCTCGGGCTGCCCTAGTCTATGGTTAATTTGTCTCCACTACTGAAGCAATATCTTTCTGAGGACTCTGCTTGATGCCTGGTGTATTGCAAAGTTATTGCACTCTGGCTGATGGAAACACACAGTATTCCTGGCCCTGTTTGATCCCTGGGAGTTGTTCTGCCTGCAGTGGTTCTTCATCTGAGCCCTAGCAGTTTCTTCACACACATACATTCATCAGTGCTCACTGAAGACTCGCGGGAGACTTTCTGCAGCTCTCCAGAGCACTTTCTCTATACAACCTTATCTCTTAGGTAATCTACCCCATCAATTCTGGGGGTCTGGCCTTCCTGAGAGTTCAACTCTGTCACCTCAACTCAGGAAGGCTGCGAGGCTCTGTTAGGGTTCTCCCTCCCACTCCTGCAGTCTAGAACTCTGCTAGCAGTAGGATGGGATAATTGTGGATCTCACCTTGTTTGTTGTCCTTCTCTCAAGGAGCACTGTCCTGTATTGACTATGTCCAGTGTCTGAAAACCACTCCAGGCTTCTTATGTGAACTAAAGGATTTACCATTTGTGCCAAGTTTAGCTGTTTTTTCTGTTGTGTGCAGCCCCAAACTCCCCAACTGGTACAGTCATCCAAAAGGAAAGGGTGCCAGTTTTGTGCAGAATATATTATCCCTTTAAAGGCTGAACAGCCAAGTCATGAAGGAGATAGTGGAGCAAACAAACAGAGCCCAATCTAGAACTGAAAAACAACATACTGCTCTAGGAAGGGGATATTTCAAAATAATAGAGTTGATTTTTACAGATGCCGCTGGGCAGCATTACAGACAAGGCTTAATCAGTTTGATTTCCATTTAGACTTTTTTTGTTATTGTTTTTTTGTGTTTTTTTAATAAGAGATTCCAGAGAACGTGCCTGAGGACTGGAACTGAATAAATCTTTGGGGCAAATTTCCCTCTTTTATTAACACTGGAAAAGGAGTGGTGGGAGTTGATTGCTCCTGAGATATTTAATGAAGGTTCTAGGTCTAATGAATTTAAAATGTTTGCTTCTATTAAGCAGGTGCTAGATTCCACATAAATCTATACTACTTCCTGGGGTTAATAAGTTCTAGAAGCTTAGTACCCTCTATTTGAAATAGGACTGCCTTTTATTGTCCTAAACTTACTGTTGAATTGGAGCAAACCCAGCAAGGTCACAGGTCACATGGACCAATACTTAGGTAGGATTAGTAGGTCTGGTGGTGGCACTGGATGTTTGCCATGAAGAGGCTAGAGGCTTATGGAAAGCAGGGAGGTGTGTAAAGAGGATGGCAAAGGATGGGAGTTGAAGGCAGGACTTTCGGAGAAGTTTCAGGCTTTAAATTAAAATGAGTCAGAGCAAGCAACAGGGTACAGGTCAAAGGTAAGGATGATCAGGAGCAGGTTGGGTAGTCGCATTTGCGATGTCTATTGTGAAAGACACAAAGAACCAAAAATTTGACACATTCAGGACATGACCGCAAGTCATGGAGAAAGTTCCATTTTAAAGGCATAGAGCTGAGGGCCCAGGTCCTTTCCTCCAAAGTCTCAAATTTCCTTAAAATGATGCTTAGGAAATTCAGGGCATTCGTGACTTTGTCCACTTCCAGCATGTCCTCTCGCAGACAATGCCTTTCTAGACCGATATGTTTCAGATGGAGAGTTTTTACACAGGATGTGTAGCAGGAGGGGTCCTCCAGTGTTAACATAATGGTTGATGACGCATTGAGCTTGGAGGCAGGACACTTGATTCTACTTTTGTACCTTCTGGGTCACTAGATAGCCAGGTAGAATTGGGCAAGTCGCTTTAACCTCCTGGTACCTTAGTTCCTCCTCTTTAAAGTAGAGGGGTTGGATCATATGGCTCAATTTTAGACAGACTCCTTTAACTCAACACTATTTAATGCACCAGTTGCCACAGGAGACATTTCACGTACAACGCTCAAATCCTCAAAATAGCCTCACGACATAGACATTATCATTATTAGCTTAATTTGTCTGATGAAGAAACTGAAGTTTGAAGAGTTCAAGGATGTACTCAAATTTGCACAGCTAGGAGACGACAGAGGCAGGACTCCATGGCAAGTCTCAACTCCAAAGCCACAGGTTCCCTTCTACCTCTACCCAATTACAATTTTGCAAAGCATAATTGAGCATATGTAGTCGGAATGCAAATCTTGAAATCTGATATAAGCCACAAGGAAACAGACCAGGAGAGTATGGATGGTGCCCCTCTGGTCCATCACTGCTCTAACCAGGGCTTGATGGAGAACTGCTGATGGAAGATTATCATGGATCCAATAAGTGCTTTTTGGGTCCTACTCATCAGATTTTGACATAAAAGCAGATGCAGTGTCTGTGGCCTAGTTTGAGTAGATTGAAATTACCTCTGCTACTGAAAACTTTGGGGGTTTCAGTAGGGAAGGAAAATCCATTTAAAATCAATATCCTTTTTCTAAAAGTAAGGGCTCTCAAATTAAGCATTCCTTTCATGCCTCAGCAACTTCTGAATCTAGCAATTAATTACTGTAATGTTAAAGGTCTTTCATGTTTATGATACATGCTTGCATTCCGTAGGCTTATTATAAATTATAATTTTTTGATTAACTTCCCTCATATTAATTATTTGCACTCTATTATATCTTTGTTGATCGTTTATATAGGATTTGAAAGTAATAAAACTGTTTTTCATCAAAATCACTCTATGATTCCAAATTTCACTAAAGTTAATAAAAACTGTTTTGCAAAGGGTGACAAACAAAGGTTAGTTTATGTAAAGCCAGTTACTTTGAAAACCCACTATCCTCTGTGGGGGTTATACTGTAGAGTGAGGAGGCAGACAGGCTTCACATCTGAGCTTTGCTTCTGACTAGCTGTGTGGCCTGGAGCATGTTCATTTTACCTCTCTGAATGTCAGTTTCTTGATCTGTAAAATAGGGACAATGAAAATAATAGCTACCTCACGTTAATAAAAGTTGTGAAATGTTTTAATGAAAGAACCACAGAAGCATTGAAAATTCACCAGTACACTCATGAATCAAATATGGAGCATTACTCTCCTTTAAGGAAAAATCAACAGGAAGCTGTCACATTGATAAGGATGTTGCTAGAAACCTGGGCAAGTTGGAAGGGAATGAATTTACTGCTTCTAGAACAGTAGCCTGTCGTTGTATAATTCACACTGTGAAGAGCCTGCAACCCCTCCATTTAAATACAGTGGCTCAGGATAAAATGACAAGGATCTCAAGGAGATAATTTCAAAATTGCCACTGTTTCCTTTGTTGCTGTCTATATTGATGTTGTCTTGTCCATTATGATAGAAAGAGTCTTTTTGAATTTCAAATATGTACTCAACACAGGCAGGGAAGAGAAGGAGGTACTAAAAAAGGACAAATTAAAATTACAATCAACTAATGATATTCTCTTGTAATTGAGACACTGATTTTCCTGACAGTGGTCCAGCCCAGTCTGGCACCTCCTGGCAACCTAGATCACAGAACAATAATAATAATAACCCCAACCACTGAAGGCATTGTGCAGAGCTTCGGAGACTCGCAGCGCTTTCTCCTTTATTATCTCATTTGGTTCTTACAAGAACCCTGCAAGGAAAGCAAGAGTCAATAGCGACTCCAGCTCGCCAGCGGCTCAGGTCAAAAATCTTGGTATCTTCTTTCTTACAAAGCCCACATCCAACCTGCTAGCAAATCCTGTTGGCTGTTCCTTCAACAGCTGCACAGACTCTGAGCACTTCTCTACCACCACTGCCTCCCTGCTCCAGGCTATCATCATCTCTTGCCTGGATTATTATAGCAAATTTCCAACCATCTCCCTGTTTGTGCCTTTGAGCTGCAATAGTCAGTTCTCAATCCAGTAGTCGCTCTGAGATCCTTTTAAAACACAAAGAGATCTGTCACTTTTCCACACAAAACCCTCCATTAGTTTCTCATTTCATTTGGATTGAACATCAAAATCACCAGAATTTTCTACACAATCTGGTCACTATTACCTCTGGTCTCAGCTCTCGCTGCAGACCCCTCACTCAGCCTCCATCACACTGGCTTCCTTGCTGTTCCTAGAAAAAGTCTGGGGTCTGTTTTTTTGTTCTTTGCTTTTTGTACCGTTGTGTCTCTAGCACTTAGAAACATACCTGGCTCAATAAAGACTTGTCTAATGTAGTGGTTTTTTTAAATGAGCTCTGGAGTCAGACCACATGGGTTTGCATTTCAGATCTACCACTTACTAACTGTGTGATTCTGATTGGTCTCCTCAGCTGTAAAATGGGGACAATAGAGGCACGTGTTTCATAGGGGTAGTGAATTGAATTGTGTCTCCCATGAAGATATTTCCAAGTGCTGACCCCTGGTACCTGTGAATATGACCTTATTGGGAAATAGGGTCTTCGCAAGTGTAATTAAGGGTCTCAGCATGATGTCATCCTGGATTTAGGGAGGACCCTAAATCCAGTGGTTTTTGTCCTTGAGAGAAAGAAGAGGGAGATTTGAGACACAGGAGGCAGAGATTGGAGTGATGTGGCCACAAGTCAAGGAATGCCCGGGCCACCAGAAGTTGGAAGAAATAAAGACGGGGTCTCCCTAGGTCCTTTGGAGGGAGCGTGGCCCTGCTGACACCTTGATTGCAGGCTTCTGGCCTCCAGAGCTGTGAGAATAAACTTCTGATGTTTTATGCCACCAAGTTTCTGATCATTTGTTATGTCAGCTCCAGGAAACTAATGCAATAGTATTGTTGAAAGGATTTAATGATCTTATCTGTATAAAGAGCTTTATTGTAATCATTTCTGTAAGTGTTAGCTCTTAGTATGAGCCTTATTTTAAAGACAATAAAACCAAAGTGTTGAGAGGATCAATGACTTATCCAAGAGCTCAGCGATGCTACATGGGGGCTCAAAGAAGAGAACTCAGATATTATGGCTTCAGATTCTGCCAGGCTGCCTGGCAATCTGAGGACAGATGACCCCCGGCTAATGGTAATCTCAATTAAGTCTCTTTCAGCTCCTAATATTCTATGAGCTGGCCAGATGCTTTTCGACAAATGGAGGGGTTTTTTTCTCAGTCAACCAAAACTCCCCAAAGTTTCCTGAATGGCTAAAGCAAACATCCCAGATGTGAAACAGAGCGCACCCCATGACCTTTCAGTCTGCCCACAGAGACCAAAAGAAACGGAGCAGTTAGCCCGTCAGACTTGCCTGGTGGGGCCCCCACCTCTCGAGTGACCACTTAAGTCTCTGAGCTGGCTGCTTCACAAAACTCCACACACACAGGCTCAGGAAGTGGGAAAGGTGCCTGAATGTCATCAAGAGTCAGGATTCTGGTCAGTAGTAAGGAGCTTCAAGAAGCATGGTTTCTAAACCTCAGAGGGAACCCAAAGAGCTGAATGAGTTCTCTCAGTCAAGTTTCCCGGCAGAGATGTTCCCTGTAAATCAGCAAGCCCTAAATCACTGCCCAGGGCCGACTGTGATTCCTGGCCGGGTGGGGGCGGGATGGTGGTAATGGCGGTGGTGGTGGAACGTAGGGTGAGGAGGGGCTTCAAATGAAACTGTGCCCTCCACCTACATCACCAGCGCTGGGTCCCAGGAAGGGATGGTTATGTTGCTTAATGGGCATTGGATTCTGAGCAGGCTGGGAACACAGGGATCCAGCGGAGGGGAGGGAAGCATCAGGAATACAGGGCGAGCCTCCCCACTTCCGTGACACCTCCCTGAGACACCACCTGCTCACTGTAACTCAGATCACACACCCTTCCCTACCTTATGAGGCCTGGGTTGGAGGCATTTGCTGAGCTCTGGCCTCTAACAATATAGCTAACAAACTATCTCCTCTAGCTGAACGAGTCTTGAAGAGAAGTGCACCTCATTAGGAAAACTGGCTGCATGCCAGAGAATCTTGCTGTTTTTTTTTTGGCAGGTGGAGTCTGATCCCCCACTCCTGATGGAGAAGTGGGGCTGGGGGTGGGGTCTGTTATCCAGAGATGCAGTGTGTAGGACTGGAGAACAAAAGTACAACCATATCCTGAGAGAGAGCACCTAAGACAAACAGAAAAGCACTTCTAAGCTGGTGCCAAAGGCAAGTTCAGAAGCTGGAATAAGGAGGACAGGAGCAAGGAGCATTGAGCAAAACAGTTGGTGGCCCAGAAGTGATTTGGTTGGGGTTGGGGTGATCCTGGGATGCTCCCAGAGCCTATGGTAAGGCATTATGACAAAGCAGCTAAACTTACACATTCTGGAGTCAGCCTGCTTGGATTCCAATACCAGCTCCGCCACTCTGTAGCTCTGTAACTAAGGCAAAATCTCTGAACGGCTCTGTGCCTCCATTTCGTCATGTGTAAAATGAAGTTTGCAGAGAAGATTAGGAGAGTTAATTCATAGAAAGTACTTAGTGCCTGGCGTAGAAGCGCGTATAAGAAGTGCTCAATAAATATTTATTCTTATCAGTGTTATTATCGTGAGTAGACCTATTAACAGGGTTGAGGGGTGCTGGATGGAAGGGCTTACTGAAGGCTGACAGTCAGAAGCATCCCCACCTCTGCCTAACCCCCCTGCTTCCTCTCCTCACTGTGGGCGACAGCAAAACGCCATGGTATGGAGGCCCCCTGCCAGGTTGGAGGACCAAGACTGCATGGTTGAAACAGCAGAAGCAGCAAATGCTGCAGGGCATTTGTGTCTTGATCTACTGCTCAGTGATCTCGAGTTATGTTTCTGAGCGTTGGGAGTAAATAAAACCATTGTTGGCCAAGTCTTGTTCTCAGTGATTTAGGATTTTGGGTCAAGGTCCTGTAGTAAATCTTTCTGTAGTTCCTTGGCCACTTCTTTCCGATTGTTTTTATTCCTTGGAGGATCTGAGGGGACGCCAGGCTTCTTAAAGTGGAGGTGGCCTTACTGTTTATCTGGAGAGCCACGGAGGTGAGCAAAGGAATCTAGGAAGGAATTACAGATGGATTGAAGATTGTTGCAGATGAAACATCTCTGAAGCAGTCTGTAATCAATTCCTACTTTCATTCCACAAACACTCGCTGCATCCCTCCCATGGCAGATGCACACCAGGCCCTGGGAAGGCCATGATGGTCCCTGCATCAAGGAGCCCCACCAGATGAAAAGGAAGAACCTGTCCACAAATGGTTGAAAATGGGTGTGAGTCATGATGAAAAGTCAGAATGAAAGGGCCATTCGAGCAGAGGAACTAAGTCTGCAGCCATTTGTAATGAACACAGCATGAGCTTTAGCATCAGCCAGACCTGATTTCAACTTCTGGCCTCATCACATATGAGCTACAGAAGTTTCTACAAGCCCCTTAACTTCACAGCCTCAGTTGCTTCACCTGTGAAATCACACTGCTACCTACCTATGGGCTCGTTGAGAGGATGGTTGGAGATAATATATAATGTAGCCCAGTTCCCGGCACATGGTAGAGAAGCAACAAAAATCTGTTCCCTTCCACTGGAGGAGGTCCAGCAAAGGCTTTATAAAGGAGGGACCGTTTAAGCAGGTTCTGAAGGAGGAATAAGAGCTTGCCAGGTAGAGTGGGATGCATTTTGGAGATTCTTTCAACAATATTGTGATTTGTGCCCAACTTTTTAGGAACCCATATGCCTACTGACTGACAGTAATTTTACAAAGCCAGACGTGTCTGTATTCTTTTTCTATCCAGAAAAAGATCTCTTTTTATTTATTTATTTTTTTTTGTGCTTAACGGTTGTTTTGTGGTAGTTACAAAACGTGCTCTAACTGCCAGCAACGAATCCACCAAAAATATCATAGAGGGCATTAAATGTGCCAAGAAACTGCAAGGAAGGCAGGAACTGGTTTCCTTCCATTAAAATGGCGCAAAATCTTGCAGATGGAAAACCGGTGCTGAGCCCAAAGAAGAGGTAGCTGAGCTCAGGGCTGCACACCTGGGTCTGCCACGTGCCCCCGCTGGTGGCTGTGCCCAAAGGCACGGAAGCTGTACTGGATTGCATTGGGCCCCGGGGACCCTGTAGCATCCAAGCTGCCCAGGAGCTTCCATTTCTCGTGCACTAGAAATTCTAGCCAATGTGGGGAAAGAAAGAGGAGAAGGCAAGGCTCTCTCCCGGGATGGGTTCTGGGCTGAGATCAAGGAAGAAACCATAGTGGTGCCTTGGGTGTAGCACCCCTGGTGATGGCTCTGGGCACTGCTCCAGGGAGACTGGAGGGGAAGCAGGGTCCACACTGACAATAAGCCAGTCTGCTAATTCAGATTTGTGTATGTACACACACACACAGACACGCACACACACACACAGCCTCCCCTCCCTCCATGGGGCCCTCTTCTGCTGGGCTGTCTTTTTCCAGAATGACCACTGGAAACTGATCTGACCTGGTCAGTGGAGAGGAACAGAAGGGTAGATGATGCTTGTCTGCTCGTTCTCCTGTTACTCAGATCCTACCTTCCACCTCAACTGTTCTCTCTGTCTGGACTGCCCTCCCCATCTCCTTTCCTGACCTCAAGACTCTCAGTTCAATGTCGCCACCTCTGTCGACTAGACTGTAAGATCCAAAGCGTAGGGGTCATATGGTCTTATTCACCATCTGTCCCTGGTGCTGAGCATGGTGCCTGACGCACAGTAGGTGCTCAATAAATGTTTGCTGACCAAATAACAAGCCAAGTCTTCTCTAACTCCATTTCCCATAAAGAGTGGGGCTTCTCTTGTAATTTCTCAGCTCCACATTTTCTATCACACAGTTGTTTACAGATCTGTCTCCCCTTCAAAACTAGGGGCTCTAAACCTAGGGTCATGGAAAAGCTTCAGGGGAATCCAGGAACCCCCTGAATTGTACACAGGATGTGAGTGTGTGTGTGTGTGTGTAAGCACAGGTTGATCTTCTTCTGGAAAGAATGTCCCAGCTTTGATCAGGTTCTCACAGAGGCCATGACTAGAATAAAGTCAGGAACTAGACTAGTCTGCACGGGACTGGACTGTGCCCCTTTGAGGCCATGATCCTGACTAGCACATTGCCCAGCTCACGGCAGGTACTGCAGATGTGTTCATTGAGCCAGGGAGTGAGAGACTGAGCCTAGGCCCTGGACTGGGTCTCCACCATTACCAGACTCCTGGACGGTGCCTCCTCCAGTCACAGCCTCCCCCACCCTCAAGAATGAGAGATTTGAGCATTTCAGAAATGAGCGCGAGAGTAGAGAGATCACTCGTGCTTCTCTCATACCCAAATGTCAACCGATAGGAGAAAACTGCATCTTAGCAAGCAGGAACAGAATGCCAATCAATATCCCAGCTCCCTCTTCTGGAACGGAGCCAGGGCCCCCCCTACTCAGTTTACCCCATGCCCTCCTACCCTCGTCCATGTCTTAGCTTGTGTGGGCTGCTATAGCAAAATACCATGGCAGAGCCTTATAAACAACAGACATTTATTTCTCACAGTTCTGTAGTCTGAGAAGTCCAAGATTAAGGTGCTGGCAGCATCAGTGTCTGGTGAGAGCCCGCTTCCTGGTTCATAAGTGGCATCTTCTAGCTGTGTCCTCTCATGGTAGAAGGGGCAATGGATCTCTCTGGGGTCCCTTTTATAATATCACTAATCCCATTCATGAGGACTCCATGTTTATGACCTAATCACCTCCCAAAGGCCCCAGGCCCTACTTCCTAAAACCATCCCATCGGGCATTAAGTTTCAACATATGAATTTAGGGGTGGGGCATAAACATTCAGTCTACAGCAGTCCACTAACCTTGATTTATTGTGTTTGGTGCCCCCTTTATCTGATAGCAGCCCCTCCTCCCTAGGACCGTTTTCCCTGCTCCCTTTGTCCAAGGTCATGTCCATGTCCCTCACCATCCCTTAATTCTGCTTGCCTGTTTCCTTTGTTCGTGGTAACGGCTATCTTTACCCAGTAGCATGGGAGCCCCTTTTTAATATGAGGGCTCTAGGATTTCTGGGGGGTCGTACACTGTCAGACAAGCCTCATAAAATCTCTCTGGTTTTCAATGAATCCAGCTCATTAGGCAGGTTGAAGGCCAGTGGGGCACACAGGATCCTTCTGCAAGGCCGGGGACTTGCCTTTCCCTGTGACCTGAGCAGCCATTGAAGAGTTTCCCCCAGCCCCACATGAGCTCCCTCATACACTGGAGGAATTGTAATGGGGAAAGCAAGGTGACCTTACTGGAAACCCCAGTCCACTTATGGATGCAAGCTGACCCCAGCCACGTGCATCTTTGGATATGGAACAAAGATGTTCAGATTCAGGATTGACTAGATCAGGTACACAGGTGCAGGTCTTGCTGCAAATGCATCTACTGTTTCCTCTCTGCCCTCTGCACCTCTGGGGAGAGGCTGGCCGATGCACGCACTCACCCATCCTGTGGTAGCCATTCGGAAGTGCTCTGAGGATGGGACATTCAAACCAGGGCTCGGAGGGGTGAGGGGTGGGTCAGCATTAGGTCATGGAAAGACGGCCTTCAGGCTGTGTGTCTCTGAGCCTGTTTCCTCACCTGTGGAATTGGGAATAATTCTTGCTCTGCCTGCATCCATGAATTGCTGTCACGATCAAATGAAAGAATAGGTTTTTTCACTCATATTTAACAAGTCCTTATTGAGTACCTACTATGTGCCAGGCTCTGGAGGTATAAAGGGAAATACACCCTGCCCTCAAAGAGCTCACAATCTAATGGGGGAGACAGACAAACGATCAGTTTCAATGCAATGTAGAAAGTGCTACGGCACTGTAGGAAAGCCCACAGGATGCCATCTGCCCAGTCTTGAAAAGTTAAAAATGGAGACTTCTCAGAGGAGGAGCAGGGACCTGAAGGATGAATAAGTGTTAGCTGGAGAAGGGGAGATAAAGGACATTCCAGGAAGGGGAGACAGCCTGTGCAAAGGCCTGGAGATAAGAATCTGGCACCTTTCTGGGGCTCACAGCTTACTCAGTATATAGTGGGAGGGGCAGCGAGAAACTGGAGAGGTGAGCAGGGGCTGGTTCATAGAAGGATGCCAAAATTTGGCTTTTTCCAGAAAACGAGGGGGAGGGATTTTGAGAAGAAGCGTAAAAAAATCAGATTTACATTTTAGAAAGGTCGCTCTGGGCTGCACGGAGGAGAATACGTTAGAAAAGCGAGACGGAGAGACCAAGCCTGGGCAGGAGTGGGTTGGAGCCATCTGGGAAGAGAGGAAGGGCCCATGTGGAGAGGCCGCAGCACGGATGGAAGAGTGAACGGATTGGTGAATGAATGAGAAAGCTTTTACAAACTGAGAAATGCTACTTCTTTAATAGTAGTTCCAAATGTGGGAGCCACATTAAGTCCTTTCAATCTGCCGCAGGCTCCACAATGCTATGCCTTCTAGTCTGAAAAAAAAAAAGACTTTTTTTTTTTCTTGAGAATCCCTTTATCTCTATAGTCCTACAAAAGGCAAAACAATTAAATAACAGGAAAGTGGCAAGGAGGGCTTTTAAAAATAAAGTGACACCAACCCAGGACTGTCTTTGGAAACTGGAGGGACACAAAGTACCCAAGGAGTTGCCTTTTTCCAACAGCTACTTGGAAGAAGTGCCTAGAAATGCCCGCTACGGAGATCAGAAGGAGAAAAGCATTTCAGGCCAGATCAGACCTTGGGTTGAAAACTGTGCAAAGGATCCGTGGCAGAGAGAGAGATTTTGCAAAGGAAAAGTGCCTAATCAGGACAAATTTAATGGGCCACTTTAGCAGTAGAAGAAGAAATGTTGATATTTTATGTCGGCTATTTTATAATCACCAGAGTACTTAGCTTCATGTAAGCCATCTCATATTCATTAGAAATAAGAGTAATTTTAGTCATTGGAAAGAACTCTTCAATTTATAGCATCTTAATTGCTTAAAGTTTTAAATTCTGATAAAGGAAGCTCCATTTTTGACAGGAGCGGAGGGCAGGCAGAGGGTAGGCTTCATCCATAATGACAAAGACATCAGGGTCAGTGTGGTGCTTGGTGGCTGTGTCAGTCAGGATGGGCCAGGCTGTGCTATGGTAAGAAACAACCCCCAAATCTCAGTGGCTTAGCACGACAATTCATTTCTGGCTCATGTTCCATGTCCTACGTGGATTGACAACAGGTCGCTCAGGGACCCAAGCTCAGTCTCCATATGAGCTTCCACAGTCCCTAGGGCAGGGGGAGGGAACAAGGTGCACTGGCTCTTCAAGTGTCCTCCTTGCAGGGCCACGTGCTGCTTCCTCTCATGGGGCAAAGCAAGTCACATACGACCAGAAGTAACACTGTGAGTGCGTACAATCCTACCGTACCCCACAGTGTGCCTGAGAGAAGGAGACTGCCTGTGGACAGCCCCAACAACTACACAGCAGCACCAGAGCCATCAAACCCTTTGCCCCACCACTAAGATGTGAGCTCCCCGAGGGCAGGGACCAGGTCTTATCCATCTTGGTATCTCCAGCATGAATTCAGTGCCTCTCATAGAGTAAATGATGGGGAATTTTTGACAAGTAAATGAATGAGTGAATTGATATATGGATTTGATTTCCAGAACTTGTTGAGTTTTCCTAAATGAGCGGATCTGGGGAGATCTGCCTACACTCTTTCACCCAATTTTCCCTTAAGATTTTCTGGACCACCAGAAGCTGACACATTTGGTTTCCTGCAGCCTGCAGAGCAGATCCCTGATGTATGGCCGTGACCTGTGAAGCCTTCATTCAACCTGGTTAATGGAGCAGCTGGCACATCAAAGGCTATTGTCATCTGGTTGTCTGGGACATGGGAATTAGCCACACAGTCCAAGATTAGGGGAACGGAGGAGCATAGACGGTGTCCTTATTTTGTGTTAGGCACGGTGCTTGACGCTTTACCAAACTTTGCTCATTTAATACTCACCGTTGTCCTGGGAGGACGGTGTTATTCCTTCCCCCTCATTTTACTGTTGAGAAAACTGACACTTGAGGAAATTAAGACACGTCCCCAAGATCTCATGGCTATGACACGGCTCAGAACTCAGCTCTGTCTTGTTCGAAGTCAATGCTCTTAACTCCTGGCTACGTCTGTCTTCTGCAAGCAGGTCGCACTCACAGCTTTGAAGCATTTGTTTTCCTTACAAACTTTCAGCGATTGGTAGCTCTTTATCCTCCCTCCAGGAGGCAGGAAGGGGGCCAGGAAAAATTCATCCCCCATCTCCCACTCGGGCCTGGTGGCCCTCACAGAGGCCCCCAAGTTCCCACCTTCCATTGGTACCTCCAGCCTCCTCAGCAGCTCAGAGGAACAGGCCCCTGAGCTGGGCGCCAGAGACAGTCCACATCTTGGCGGTTTTGTTTTCTTTCCCCTGGTCACCCATCCTCAAGTCAGTTTGGCTGTCTGATGCGCCACCAAGTTGCCACCACCCTGCAGCCTGTCTCCCTCTAGCTGTCATCCTCTCAGAGGTGGTGTAGTCCAGTGTAAGGAATCAGACTGCACCCCCACCCTGGCTCTCCCTCACGCTCTCCTTCTGACCCGACCGCTGAGTCTGCCTCCTCGTTTGTAAAATGGGTGGGGGGAGTGGAAAGAAGGAAGAGAAGTGACATTTATAGAGCACCTGCAGTATGCTGGACACATTACGTGAGAACTCTCACAATATCACCACGGGAAAGGAGTCTTGTCCCCATTTCACAGATGAGAAAACTGGGTTCAAACTGATCAAGGAACTGGCTCAGGGCCCACAGCCAGGATTCGAATTCTGGTTTGCCTCTCTCAACTTTGATGTTCTTTCTGATACATTTGTGGACCTCAAACTTTCACCTGATATGAAGTAACAGCCTGGGGGCCTTGTTAAAACTTGGGTTGCTGGGCCCCACCCCAGAGTTTCCGTTTAGTAGGACCATGGGGGGGCCTGAGAATTTTTATTTTTAACAAATTCCCAGGGGGCTGGCCCAGTGGCGTAGTGTTAAGTTCATACACTCCACTTCAGTGACCCCAGGGTCCGCAGATTCGGATCCCAGGCACAGGTGCACACACCACTCATTGAGCCATGCTGTGGAGGCATCCCACATACAAAAGAGAGGAATACTGGCACAGATTTTAGCTCAGTGACAGTCTTCCTCAAGCTAAGAGGAAGATTGGCAATAGATGCTAGCTCAGGGACAATCTTTGTCACCCAAAACAAAACAAATTCCCAGGGGATGCTCAGGCTGCTGGTCTGGGGACCACACTTTGAGAACCACTGCACTGAGCTGTGCTACTGGGCTCTTTGAACTATAAGAGCTCACAGCTGAGAAATTCTCATGAACTCTGAAGGGGAAGGTATCACTGCCACAAGGTGCGCTCTTGATGTGTGACTGGCATCCCTAGCAGGGACATAGTGGCTGTCCAGAGGGCCTGCGTGTGACTGTGTCCCCAAATATAAGGATAGGCCTGCAAGACTGGGGCCTGCACACCTTGCCTAGGACAGCCAGCGTGTGCCCATTTGCAGAGTGAAAACCACTACCTTTCCCACTGCGCTGGGTGGGCTGCCCATCTGCTGTGGCAGAGCGGGGCTTTCATTTCACCGTAACCATCTGCTGCCTGTGGCAGGAGTTGGGACTGGGGATTTCAGTGGCTCCCAAGGCCACTCCACACACAGAAAATAATGCCCCACACACTCACTGCCCTGGGCTTCTGTACGTAAAGTGCAGCCTTTAGCATCATTAACTAAGCTTTAGGATATGATCATTTGGGAGTGCAGGATATAGTACTCATCCATGCCACTAGTAGTTATTGGGAAAGTTCTATGTAGCAGGTACTCTGCTACCAGGGAGCATGATGCAACAGTGAGCAGAAACACATTCATTGCTTCCTCCCCTCATGCAGTTTAAAACTTAGTGGGAGAGACAGATATTTGTCAAAGAACTACACAAATGAATATAAGCAAAGCATTGCAACTCTGACCAGTGCAATGAGGGGAAAAGTCATGGTGCTCTGAGAGTGTGTGAGGAGGGGAATTGGCCAGTGAGCTCAAATTTGAAGAATGAAGATTTACCTAGGCTATGGGGGCACGGAGGGACTTTCTAGGCAGAAAGGATGGTACTTGCAAAGGCTTTGTAGGGGAAGAGGGTGGGGCGAATACGAGGCACTAAAAGGAGGCCGGAGGGGCTGGAACCCAGAGTGAGGCATGGCTGGAGATGGCTGGGAATAGACTGACACCATGTTAGGGGGTTTGGATCCCATGGTCGAGAGTTGTGTCTCTATACAGAGGCCAATGGGAAGCCTTTGAGCAGTTCTAAGATGAGAGGTATGATCAGATTTGTGTTTCGAAGGAATCACTCTTTAATTTGGAGAACCCATTGGAGGAAGGCAAATGTGGATGTGGGGAGACCCGGTAGGAAGCTATTGCAGGAATCTTATATGAATAATAAGCACAGTGATGATGGTGACAGAGAAAAGCCAGTGGAATTGGGTTATATTTAAGAGGTAAAATCATTGGACTTGGTAATGGATTGGATGGGAGGATGTTGACAGAGAAAATTGAAAGGTAACTATTGTCATGGAGCTGGATGCCTGACAGCGCCATTCACTGGGATTGGGTCCCCAGAAGATGACCAAATTGGAGCATGTTAAGATTGAAGAGCCTCCGAAAGTGCTAGAACATGATATTCAAGAAGCAGTGGGATTTCAGAGTCTAGAGTCCTGAGAAGAAGTTTGGGTTAGAGATAGAAATTGCTAATCAACTAAAACCGAGGGCTTTGATGAGATTTCCTAGGTAGAAAAAAATGTTAATATTGACTGGCTGTTAGAGACAGCCAGCGGCAGAGTAAGACTGAGAATGTCGGTCTTCCGATTCCTGGTACCATCTTGCTGCCCTTCAGGCTCACAAAGGTAGGGTATCAAACTGCATTAAGGGGTTTGATAGCTTCCTGAGTGCATAGACGTTGGACTCTGAGGAGCCAATGCCAGCCTTGACGTCTGTGTATTTTGGTTGAGGCCCACAATGTCACACATCTGAAAGCCTGTGGAGTGGAAGAGGGTAGACCTTGGTCAAGTAGATGGAGCTCCATATGGGCTCATCATGAACAACTTCCAATTGCTCAAGCTATGCAAAGTAGAATGGGTGGCCTTAGGAAATAGAGAGCACCCCACCACCAGCTAAACTGGGGTAAACATTTGATGCGAATGTTGTCGAAAGCTGTCTGATGAGGGTTTGAGCAATCTGATCTTTAACGCCTCTTGACCTGTGAGATCTTTGAAGCCCCTCATGCAGAAGATTCTCATGCTCGGTCTTGCTTGGGTCCTAGCCCTTTCTTGCGTGTGTGGTTTTTATTGAAGGGGGTGAGGTGGATATTACAAACATGGGGCCTCTTGGTATGTATGTGAGGGAGCTGCACAAATATTCGAACAAATGCCTTGGCGAACCCTGCATGACAGGAATGGCTATGCTGCTAAAACAAGGCTGTAAAGGACTAATGTCTCTTTCCCTCCTGGCTATATTTTGAGAGCTGTCCTAAAGGACCTTCGCTTGGTAGATTTTTCCTCCTTGTGCCTTTAACTTTGTCTAACCTCATGCTGCCCCATCTCCCTGGTCAAATAGTTAATGGTCTGTTTTAAAAACGACAATGGGAAGCCATTTCTATTTGAAGGGAATTTGGAGGTGAATTTTTTTGTGGCATAAGTAATCACCGATGGGTTTCATTTGTCTAGACTTCAGTGTACTGAGTCTTTCTGGATCAGGGTCCTGCCATTTGGATGACATCTCACCCCTCCCCCATATGCTGGGCATCTTCTTGAAAAGAATTTTCAAGTGCATAAAATTTGAGTAAGAATTTACCAGAAAGATGGCTTCGCTACACTTGGTTCTCTTGGAAGGGCTCCCACATTCCCACATAATGACTGTGCATGTTTCCAGCACAGCTGGGAGTATGGTCCCCTTTGTTGGTTCCACATTATTAGCTTCCAGAAAGCTCTCTCTCCTCTCTTGCCTCCCTAGCATAGGACAAGATTGGCTCTGAAGTGGATTGACTCATCTTGGGGGATCCTGTACACTTTCTGGTACAAAAGGACATTGAGAGGTCCACCCAAGGCTGCAAAAATTATTATTTCTGAAGACGCTATTACAGTGGAGTCTGAATGAAAATTGGAACCACCAGAGGTGGCAATGAGGGCTGGGACTGTGGGCTTAAGCCAAGAAGGGGTGTGAGAGGCACGTGGAACATCTTCTCCAGAAACCCTCTCTTCTGCGTGTGTGAGAAAAGGACTGGGGACATAGCAGGGACCTCACTGACCCCAGGCCTTCCAGGGATCATCTCCATTAGCTCCAGGACCATGAGAGACAGTAGGATTCTCCAATTTGTCTCTGGGTGGCCTGTTGGAAAGAGGAGAGCTTTGAAGGCAGACAGACTTGGGTTCAAAGCCCACCTCCCCTGCCTTCTAGCTGTGTTATTCTAGATACATTACGTAACCTCCCTGAGCCTCTAGTTTCTTATTTGTAATAATAATAACTCACTTTCAGGAAAGGCTTGCTGTCCATAAGGCACTAAGCTGACTGGTTTACGTGCCTTGTCTAATTGAATCTTTACAGCAGATCTTGGAGCGATGTGAAGCGTCTTTCTCCATTTCATTGCTTTAGTCAGACACTGTCTCAGCAGCATGCACTGTGGGAGAGGAGTGGAAAGGAAGAGACATAGCAGAGGCCAGACCATCCCTCGGGGCTGGAGCAGGAGCTGAGGTGTGAGTGGTCCCAGTGGCAATGGAAGACGCCATCTTTTCCCTTGGCCAAGGCTGGGTGAGGTCCTTCCTCTGTTCTCCTGTCACCCTTCTATCTCCTCACAGATCTTCTATTGACATATCTGTACCTTCCACACCCACACTAGTCAGGCTGTCAGTCCCTTGAGGGCGAGGGCTCTGTCTTTCTTATCTCTGACTCCTCATGACCTTCTGCAGAGCCTGGCATGTATCTGCTGCTCAATGAAGGAGGCTGAAGAGATGAATAAATAAACAAATGAATCAGTCCATTCAGCCAGCAATGCCTAAGATCTTTCCTGTCACTAAGATTCTGATTACAGTTCAGCCTCTGTGTGACCCTGGACAAATCACTTCCCCTCTCAGAGCCTCAGTTTCTCCTTCTGTAAAATGAGGGCATTAGAAAGGTTGATGTCTCAGGGCCTCTGGGAGCTTGGCTTTTTTTTCTTTTTGAAGAAAATTAGCCCTGAGCTAACATCTGTGCCCACTTTCCTCTATTTTATACGTGGGACACCTGCCACAAGGAGAATTGGAACTACCAGAGGTGGCAATGAGGGCTGGAAATGTGGGCTTGAGCCAAGAAGGAGTGTGAGAGGCACGTGGAATGTCTTCTCCAGAAACACTCTCTTCTGTGTGTGTGAGAGAAGGATTTGGGACACAACAGGGACTTCATTGACGCCGGGCCTTCCGGGATCATCTCCATTAGCTCCAGGACTGCGAGAGACACTAAGAGTGTCTTGATAAGCAGTGCATAGGTCCGCACCCGGGATCAGAACCAGCAAACCCCGGGCCGCTGAAGCAGAGCGCGCAAACTCAGCTCCTACACCACCAGACCAGCCCCTGAGCTTGGCAACTTTGCAACATCGACAATGGCCAGTCAGCACAGGGCAGCCCGAGAGCCTCCAGATTTCAGGAAGTTGCCCTCCTTGAGCAGCAGACAGCACGAACTTGACCCAGAACAGATGGAAAGGACTCAGACGACCTGGCCGTTCAATGGGGAATCTCATTTCCCAGGCTACAGTGTAGACCAGCTGGCACTTAGTGGCTCTGGCACACACAGCCCTGCTCAGCACTGTAAGAGATTCAGAAGCCACTGGGTTCTGTTCCTGCCCTTCCTGGGGAATAAGACCTGTCTACAAATGCCCATAATGCAGGGTCCATCAGGGAGAGTGTCTCAGGAGAGGTCCGGGCCATCATGTTCTGTGAATTCATAGGGAAAAAATGATAAAATCTGATTGGAGATGAGAGAGACTTCTTCCTATAGGAAATGGCAATTCAAGGGCCCTGAAGGATGGGTTGGACTTGGGTACATAGTGATTGAGGAAGGCATGTCAGGCAGAGGACTTGGAGGTGAGCAAATGGGGCAGAAAGCCCATGTTGGGGAAATGGCAGATGATCTGGTTTTGCTGGGCATAGCATTTATCCAAGAGAGATGCCAAAAAAATAAGGCTGAGGAGGTCAGCTCAAGGCATTATGGGATTAGACCTTGAATGCCAGAGTGAGGAGTTTGTACCTAATGCGGTAGGTAGTGGGGAACGTTGAAGCTTTTTGAATAAAGAGATCATGGAAGAGCTGCCTTTAGAAAAATCTATTTGGCATCATCGGTAGAACCGTTCAGAGAGAAGAGACACAAAAACTGGAGATGGGGGTGAGGGACAATTTTGAAGCTGTGACAATGGTCCAGGTAAGAAATTACAAGGAACTCAACTAGGGTGGTGGCAGTGCTATGAAGCTAGAAGCAGAACTGGGAGCCACTGTGGAAGTAGGACTTTTGCAACTTGGTAAGTGACCGAATAGAGGTCAAGATAGGAGCTCCAGCTGCCTCTGAGGCTTTGGTTACGGCTGTCTCACCAGTTGGGGTGTTGCCATCAAGAGAAATGGCACACACAGAAGGAGGTGCTTGTGTGACAGCACCAGGGGCCAGCGAAGGAGGAGGTGCACATGACAAATATGGTTTGGGACATGTTGAGTGTCATGGACTGGCCTGATGCTTCATCTTTAGAACAAAGGGGTCAGATCACATGATCAGACAGTGTGCACCTACTATGTGCTAAACCCTGTATGAGAAACTTTCCATGCACTGGCTCATTTAATCATCACAACTTGCCTGGGAGACAGACAGTGCTGTCCCTTCCAGCCATAAGATAGTGTGATTCTATGATTCCAGTCTATTATCAAACAATGCTCTTTTCATCAGAGCAAGTCAAAATCCTGCCTCTTTCTTGAGCTCTTCAGAGGAAACAAACAAATCACTGTCATTTCTAACGCTTTCACTGAATTTGACATTCTTTGATGAGACGTCGAGATGCATTCCGCAGAGCCACCTTTATGCAATGCCGGCTGCTCCTCTAATGCAGAAGAGCAGGCTTCTCTTTGCTCAGACTCTGGGCTCTGCCCGATGCCCCAGCTCTCACTGTATTTCCCTGCAGCCCGTCACCTTCTGATTACTGCAGGATGAGGCCAGGATGGGTGGGCTTCATTGGGAGCCCCAGGGAAACAGATCCTGCCTTCACTCACGGGACCTGGGCCATGAGGCAGGCTAGGATCTCAGCGACACCTGCAGCCAGAGATGGGGAATAGGGTTCAGGGACCCCCAAGACAACATAGGACAAGCATTTCTTTATCTTCCCAGCTGAAGGGAACTCCTCGCTCTTCTGGACCCTCATAGCACTTGTCACAAATGTCCTTTGAAACTTCACTCTCAACTTTGTGTTCATTATGTACGTTCTTAGGTATTTCTCCATCTAGACTGTGAGCTGCCTGGGAGCAGAGAAAGGAAGGGAAGTAACATTTCATAAGCAACGATTAACAGTCAAGCAATGTGCTGGGAAATTTATAGCTATTAATTTACGTAATCCGCACAGCAACCTGGTGAGGGGGCATTATCATCCCCATTTTCCAGATGAGGAAATTAGAGGTTAAAGCAATTGAGTAAATTCAGGAACAGTGCTTAGACAAGTGCCTGGCACAAGTGCCCTATAAATTGTAGCAATTATTATTGAATATCTTGCCTAAGGACTCACACCCTGGCATTCAGTCCGGGTTGGACTGAGTCCAGAGTCCGTGCATGCCTAATCCTCAGTGTATTAGAGTGTCCCCTACAGTCATTTAGAAGGTGCTCACCAAATCGTTAAGCCCTTTATTCTTTCATTTATATCCTTGACCCTTCCACCCCCTCCCACAATGCTTTGAATATCTCAATGGGTCTCCAATAAATAATCATTGAGTGAATGATCGATTGACTGGCTGAGTGAAAGTCAACTCTATGGCTAGTCTCCAGGGAGCACCTCCCATGGAGAAGCCCTCCCCTGAAAACGTAAATCCTCTGCTACCTTTTACTGTCCTTGCTCCTCTCTTTAAAAAGAGGCTGAGGATCTTGGCAGAGGCACCACACATCTTCATCACTCTCTTTGGACTGAGTTTCCTAAATGGCCGAGAAGGCTCTTGGTCCCAGTGGCACCAGGAGTCTGGGAACTGGGAAAGAAAAGCTTTTCTGTCTTATTCATGGGCTGGATCCACTTAAAGAATAACCAGACCTCCCCCCCCCCCACCACCACCCTTCTTCCCCACCAGCCCGTGAAACACATGCAAAGGCCCCCGCAGCCTGTATATTCGCAAATACACACATACCTCTTAGAAGACAGCCTGAGCCATGACTGGGCCATTCTGTGACTGTCCGCCTTGGGGCCTTAGCACTCTCTTATGAGTGCTGAGATAACTGAGTGGCCTGAGTCTGCGGGTATGAGTGTGTGAATCACAGCATGGAGCAGCAGAAGTTTGAGGCCCTCCCCAGACGCCAGAGCCAACAAGGGTGAGACAAGGCTCTCAGGCCAGCCGTGACCATGGTCAGCAGACGAACCGTCAACAGGGGCCTCCTGGTGCAGGGAGCACCCATCCTGGAACTCTGGGTTCAGGCAGGCTCAGATAGGATCCCATGGCCAAGGCTGCTCACTTAGTCTCTGTTGTTAAGGCTCAAATGGCTTTTAATGTATTGAAGGTGACAGAGAGAGTGCAAAGAATCCTGGAAAGTGTGAGGAGAGGAGAAGGAGGACTCGTGAACCGGGGAATGGGCGAGGAGAGAGCCATGAGGAAGAGTGGAGACTCGACTCCTGCACTGGAGGTTCAGACAGTGTCAGGGAGAAGGAGCAGCCCAGTGCCTGTCTCCTAATGCCGATGTGGGTGCGAGGGAAATTGTGACACGGAAAAGGCAAGGGTCACTCTGAAGTGTCTGCCTTGGCTCACTGGGGGCTCCAGGGCAATTCCTGACTCAGGGAGAGTCATGACAGGTGGGTTATTTTTCCAAAGGGTTCAATTACAAGACATAGCTGCCAGGAAGCCCACAACCCTAGAGCCAACTCCTGCAACAGTCAGGTGGTGTGCATGTGTGTGTAGTTGTGTGTGTGCATAGTTGTGTGTGTGTGTTTATGGTTTGGGGACAGCCGTTTCCAGATAGCCTGGTAAACTCCCTCCAATGCCACCGCGATTCCTGCCTGAGATCTGGGCCACAAGGAATGGGGTCAGTGGCTGGAGGAAGTTCTTCCACCTCCAGTTACACCCCCACCCTGGCAGGAACTCCCGCGGGAAAGACCTCGGGGGCATTAGGGTCTGAATCACAGGGAAGAGCAACTCCAGGAGAGGGCAGGAAGACAGCCACTCATCAGAATCCCAGAAAGATTCCTGAGTCACCTAAATATAGAAACCGCTGTCCTGCCAAAAAGTGAGGAGAGTTCTGTGTCAGCTGTCAGCACAGAGCACAGGGCGGGCCCAGAGGAGAAAGGACAGGACTGGCGACCAGACACACCTGCGGGGCTCGGACAGGCCCTAGGCCAGGCCACAGGCAGGGAAGAAGCCTGCCAGGAGTTTGCAACCCAGTGTCGGGAGAGGATGAGCGGCAGCAAGATGTGGTGTCAGTGCGGGCTTTGTGGCAGGACACATGTGCCTACGGATTCTAGTTATGTGACCTTGGGCAAGGATCTCAGCTTCTCGGAACCCTGGTTTCCTGATCTATAGAATGAGGTCCCCCGCAGCTGAAGGGCCAAGGATCCTCCCACCTGAGGATTTTGCCTTGCTGTTCCCTCTGCCTGATGCTTTTCCCCAAGATGTTTGCATGGGTGGTTCCTTCCCCGCCTTTAGCTCTTTCCTGATCTGTGAGCGAGGCCACCCTGACCACCCTTTGGACTGCGCGCAGCCCTGCCATTCCCAGCTCCCAGTGCTTTTTTTTCCCGCAGCATTTATCATCACCTGACATATTATACATTTTACTTGTTTCTTTGTTGATTGTCTGCCGCACTAGGATGTGCGTTCCAGGTGCTCACGTCGATTTGGTTCCATGCTGAATCTTCCATGCCTAGTGCAGTACTCAGGATCCAGTAGGTGTTCAATAAACACGTGATGGATGGATGAATGAGTGAGTGAAGGAATGAGTGAATGAGACAGTGTATGGAAATCACTCAATGCTGTATGCCTGGTGGCAGGCGGTAAGTAAAAGGCATCTGGTAAGGGGTCAGCCTCAAGAAGGTCAACCAGAGATAACATGGGAGAGTGTCAGGGGTCAGGCGGGGGGCTAGAGCAGACCCTGCAAGTCAGTATGGGGATATCCAGGCCCCTAGAGAGGAGGGTCCGAGAAGTCGGTCTGCAGGAAGCGAGGCCCCCCTCCTGGAGGGAAGTTAAGAGGCAGGACCCAGGCTCCTGGAAGAACCTCGCACGTTGTCTCTCTCCACCGAAACAGGTGTGCCTCTGTCTCTCTGCCTTCAGAACGTCCCCTTGTTCCTGGAGGCTGCTCAGGGGAGCGTTCTCTGACACCCAGCGCCCCCCTCCATGATCTGCAGCCTCTGGGCTTCCCTCAGTCAAAGCTCTCTCCGAGGGTCTCCTTCACATCTGCACCCACCTGCACTCCAGCCCCACTGGACTGAGCTCCTTGGAGGCAGGACTGTGTCTTATTTACCTCTTTATCCCCAGAGCTTAGCCCGAGACCAGGCACATAGCAAGTAGACTCCACCAGTCAGGCTTCAGTGCAGGCAAGAGAGAAAACCACGGTCATTTTAGGTATAAAAGGAAATTGGGTGTTTACAATATGGCTGGAAAAGATGAAGGCATGGGCTCTCGGTTGGATGTCTACACGACTCTCGGAATAACCCCCAGAGATTGCCCACCAAGGGAGCTGCTACCTGAAGCTAGGGAGCCAGGAGGCCACTGCCCCATCCTCCCTCCACTTGCCTTTAGACACCCCAAAAATAGCAATGTGTGAAACGAATTTCCTATCGCTAGGACTCATGGGATTCAGAAGCAAGGAAAGTCTAGGTGTATAAGGCGGTTTACCCAATAACTGGAACTGGAGCAGGACCTGAGGGGAGGTGGGCTTGTTCTGGAGCCCAGACCAGCACGGGTGGGCCCATACTTCAGTTAGACAGGAGAGGCTGTGAGGGTCACAAAGCCAGGCAAGCCGTTAAAACAGCCCACTTCCAGACAACGTGCATGTCCTTTGCTTATCTAGGAATTTTGTTGCATCTGATATCGCTTGAAAGAAATGGGCCACCACTGTGGGGTGGGGGAGATGTCCCCAGCAGGGAGATGTGTGTTGCGATGCTATGTGGCCCGAGGTGCTGAAACCAATAGCATGTGAGCGTGCCTCCCTCGCCCCAAATCTCACGTGGCAGCCACCCCAGCCTTCACGGGGTGACTGCAGGACTTGCTTCTCAGCTGAGCATCATCAGGAGCTGATTGTATCACACCCCCAGGAGTGAACAGCCTCCGAGGGGCGGAGGCAGGTGAGCCAAGCTCTCACAAAAGACTGGACGATACATGATGACCATTGCCTGGGAGAGAGAACCGCCAGGCAACATGAAATATTCATGTCAGGTGGTCGGCACCTTCTTCTCTCAGCATGACCCCCTTAGAAAGCACTTTAGGACGAGAAGGTTGCTTGATGGGAATGGAAGGGATCGTGGAGATGCTAAGGGCTGGTGTCATTTTGTTATGCTGATCCGAGGTCCCCATCCCTCCTCTGCGGAAGCCGTGTATCTAAAGGTATGACAATGAAATCAGAACCTAGTTCAGATCCTAGCTCTGTTGCTTACTACCTGCGAAAGTCCCTCTTGCTCCCCGATTCTCTGTTTCTTCACGATGGAATAGTTATACCCCTCCTGGGATCCTTGTGGGGTTCATATAAATCTCCATGGGAAAAGAACCCGGCCTCCAGGTAGGAAGAGATATTTATAGTTGAGCACATAGTGTGTGCCAGGCACTGTCCTTGGGCATGTGGTGAACAAGGCTGAGAGAATCCCCACCCTCAAGGAGCTTACATTCTAGTTGTGGAAAGCAGGTAAGGAGAAAGCAAATAAATAGAATTTGGGTATGGAGAAGTGTGTTAAAAAAGATAAAATAGGGTGACATGGAAGAGTGTGATGGTGGGATAGCGTGGAATTATGGCTTTAACTTGGGTTGGAGAAGGCTTTTCCGAGAAGGCAAACTGAGCTAAAACTTAAATGACCTTAAGGAGACATCCATGCAAAGAGTAATGAGAAGAAGCAGGAAGAGTGGCATGTTCAAAGGCCCTGTGGTAGGAACAGTTAGGTTTGAGAGGAAAAGGAGGCCAGTGGGACTGAAGCATATAAAGAAGACAGGATGCCTGTCATGATGCCTGCCACATAATAGGTGCTCTATAAACATTAGTCCTCTTCCCCACTCCAGCAGTAAAGACTGGAATGGCCAGGTCAGCCGGATCCCCCACCCTCCCTCTGCACGGGAGACAGACAGCCAAATCCCGATTCCTTCACTCCGGAGCAGGCCCCTGTCTCCCACTATAACGACAGATGTTACAGCTTCTCTGGTGGTGGTTGCTTTCCAGGCTTGTGATGCGATTCGGGAACTCCCCTCAGTTCTGCCGCAACCCAGCTACAAGCTGTCCCTTAGACTGAGTCTCTGCTGATGGCTCACTCTCCCCTCCTTGATGTCTTTTTTATTAGCTACAGTTTCAGAGAAAGGTATTTCCTGACCTTGCCCCAGATTTGTTCATTCTGTGCACATTTGCTGAGCCAGACCGGGCTGCAGAGACGCCTGAGGGCCTCTCCCCATCCACGAGCAGCGCTGGCAGCTCCCAGGCCACGGGGGAAGCTTGCAGTCTGTTTGGAACCTGTCAGTCCCTCCCCACCCAGACCCCCTCCCAGGCATCCTCCCATCAGCCGGGCAGATGGGACCTATCAGAGGGGCCTTTCTGCTCTTTGCCACTTTCACTTGGATGTGTTTTAAAGAAATAGCAGACCATCTGTGCCATTTCTGCTAAGGTCACTTGGATCTAGTTGGGAAAGAGGCTCTACCCATGCAGAAGGGGGAGAATGATCTCCCTGTGGCCCAAGGATGCGTAGCAGCAGCTTTGGGCGGTCCAACTACAGAGTGGAGCATCCTTGAGGAGGAAGAGTCGAGGCGGGACCTGAGTACAGAGATGCCAAAGTTGGCCCGGAAGCAGTGTCAGGAGTGGAACGGCTCTGGCCGTAAAGCCACAGACTTGAGTTCAGAGCGTCTGCATCTTCGAGGCTCAGTTTTCCCATCTTGTGAATGGGGATAATAATCCTGGCCCTGGGTCATTTTGAGGATCAAATGAGATACTGCAAATGAAGTTACTTGATGAACTGGAAAGCTTTGTAAGTTTTTCTTTCTCCCAAGAGGCTCCAGGTGGGAGTAAGACCTTAGCTCTGAACATCCAAAAATGTTAACGATAATCATCATCCACCAGGCCTTTGTATGTGTCGGGCCCTGTGCTAAGCACACTACATGAATGGTCCTATTGAATTCTTCCAAACCTGGGAGGCCGGTGCTCTCAGTATCCTCACTGCACAGCTGAGATTAAATAACTTGTCCAAGGCACTCAGCTAGAAAACAGTGCGCCCTCAGAGCCCCATCTCTCGTGTCCTCTGTATAGCTACTACAAACCACAACCATGTTGGAAGATCCAGGACAAGCCCCTAAGCCAAGGATGGGCAATTTCAAGCCACCTTTGTGGGGATCCACAGTCCTCTGTGGAGGCAGGGGTCCCGGCCCACACACACAATGAGAGGGGAAGAGGCCCAGGACAGGTAATCAGGAGAGCTAGCTTTTAGTGCCTCTGTGTGACCTCTGACTCTTCACCTCTCTGAGCCTCAGTTTCCCCATCGATAAAACAGGTGGGAGAGGGAGCATTGATCCAGAACAGTGTCTCTCATCCCTTTGACTCTAGCCCACCGACGCAGGGTAAAAGGACCCACAGCCCCTGCTGCACCTGTTCCCATGTGCCAGCGGGAACAGAGCAAAGAGATAACATGAAAGTGTTATAGTGCGCGTGACTTGGGGGAAAGCTGGGAGCTGGACTGCTTGAGGAAGGGGAGACAGATGATTCATAGTCAAACTGCAACATACACGTGCCTTAAGGCCCGGCCATTGAAAAATCATAAGCCCAAATTACTGTTGTCAAGCAAACAAGCCACAACAAACTAAATTGGTAATGATGAAGCTAAACTAATGATCATTCATCATTAAAAAGCAAGATCGGTCGCATAATGGAAAGCAGCACCAGCCCAAGACGACACTGCTGCCGTTCTGGCTGGTACCTGCACTCCCTCCTGATCGCTGTGCAGCTTCTAACTCTCGGCTGGCCCAGGGGCAATGGGAGCTTGGCCATGCCACCCATGTGGCCTGGCATCTGGCCTTGGGAGGCAGAACACCAAACTGAAGTCTTCAGTAAACTCCAGCCACGTGCTAATTTCCATTTGTGAATCCTGAGGTTTAGTAGCTCCCTGCAGCTCATGTCATGACAGGGCTGCCCTTTATCACACCCTAGCACATGCCTGGCCCCACATTAGGCCCTCTGCAGCTGTCGTCTCAGAATCCTCACAACCCTCTGAGCTAGGTGCAGGGATTGTTTCCATTCTGCAAGTGAGATACGGAGAGATGGATCAGCCTTCCTGGGGCCACCTGGTTAATACGTGGTGGAATTCGGTTTTGAATCCAGGCAGTCTGGCTCCGAGTCTGTTCTGTTCTGCTGTGTTTGGGGGACCACTGCGAAGTAAGCGCCAGGTACAGGTAAAAGTGAACTTCTTTGGCAATGCCAGTCGTGCACCTGAAAGAACCAAGAGGGGGCTTGCTTTACTGGGTTAGCTCAGAGCCCACGGGAGATCCTCGGAGGTTATGGCAATGCGCAGTCATGGGCCCACCTGCCACTAATCTTCCACGGGCCTTCTCATCCATCCCACCGCTCAGTCTCTAGAGCAGCGGTTCTCAACCAAGAGTGGTCTTACCCCCACAGGGGACATTTGGCATCATTTGGGGACATTCTTGGTTGTCACAACTCAGAGGGAGGAGATGCTACTGACTTAGTAAGTAGAAGACAAGGATGCTGCCAAATATCCTCCTGTCCATGGGACAGCCTCCCACAACGAGGAACTATCCAGCCCAAAACATCCCGCCCAACAGTGCTGAGGTTGAGAAACCTGCCCGAGACTCAGGGCTCCGGAAAAACGGAGTTGCCCTTGGGAAAAAGATACAGAAGATGGCTTCAGGCCAGGTAGAAAATAAGGCACATAATGTGCCAGTCCACGATGTCCCAGAAACCCAGCAAGAGGAGAGGCAGGAGCTGGACTCGGGTTGCCTGGGGTGGAATGCTGTCTCCAGCACTCTCTACCTCTGTGATGTTGGGCAAGTTACTTAACTTTTCTGAGCCTCAGTTTCCTGATCTACAAAACAGAGATAACAGTGGTACCCATGCTGGAGAGTTGTGAGGGTTCAATGACGCAGGGTTGTGTCGTGGGCTTACATAGTATCTGGTACATGGGAAGACCCTGATAACTTATTAATTCTGGCAATGATGATGATGATGATGATGCAAGGTGGGGGCAGGGCAAGGTAAGGGCATACAGGTAGAACCAGAGGAGCTGAGAGAACAGAGCAAGGAGTGGGGTTCAGAGACCATGGACAGGACAAGACAGCAAGCCTGCTGAGCATCTTAAACAAGCTAATTTTCAGGGTGGGACCAGGTGTCCCTCACACTCATGTGAATGCCCCCCTCGACTCCAACACTAAGGAGGGGAATGCAGCAGGCCGCTGGGGGCACACCTTCCCTACCATGGTCCCCCCAGTCTCTTCACTAGCTCCTGCTCAGAGCATCACACATGTCCCAGGAGGCGATGACTGGATTCACTCATTCATTCATTCCTTCAAGCACTTACTGAGCACCTCCTATGTGCCAGGCATTGTTCTAGGTGCCTGGGAGGGAGCAGTGAACAAAACAGACCAAAATCTCGTCATGGAAGACAGACAATAAACGAATGAGTAAGGTTATACTGGTAGCACGTGTGCCAGCTGGTGATGAGTGCTACGGAGAGAAATAAAGCAGGAGAAAGGATGGGGTGTGCCAGTGGGCTCATTTCTATTTTAAACAGGGTGACATTTGAGCAAAACCTTGGAGGCAGGAAAGGAGCAAACCATGTGGACCCTGGGGGAGGAACATTCCAGGCAGAGGGATCAGCACGTGCAGAAGCCTGAGGCGGCAGCGTGCTTGGAGAGTCTGGGGAAAAGCAAAGTGGTGTGAGCGGGGAGAAGGGATAGATGAGCTCAGACAGGAGACAAGAGGGCTCGATTGTGCAGGACAGTGCGAGCAGCGGTGAGCACACTGGGCATGACCCAGAGAAAGACAGAAGCCAGTGAAGGGCGATGTCGGGAAACGTTTTGTCAGTCACTCCTGCTGCGGTGCTACAAATACACAGCAGGCACAAGGGCAGAGGCACGGAGACCAGCCCACCTTACAGGAGACAGACGGGGGAGCCCGGACCAACATGGCGGCAGGGAGCAGGTGACATGCTTGTTCCGAGAATATGGTAAAGGTAGATCAGTGGGATTTCCCAGTGGGTTAGAGGTGGGCTGTGAGGGAAAGAGCCAAGTCAAAGGTGACTGCAGGGTGTCTGGCCTGAGAAACCATGAGGATGAGGTTTATAATAAGCCGTTTACTGATATAAGGAAGGCCACATATGTAGGAGAAAGATGAAGAATTTTGGAATTAGACAGACTGGGTTTGACTCATGGCTCTGCTACTTGAAGGATACACAGTCACTTAACCTCACAGAGCTTCAGTTCTTCCATCTGTAAAATGGGCCTCAGGGTGCCTGTCTTGCAGGGTTGTGATGAGGATCAAAAGAGATAAGGAACGTCAGGCTGAACTAAAGTGAAATTTGGTGCCATTTCCTCAATGATGTCATCCTTGGCCTTCATTTTGTTATGGCCCCCGACTCTGCAGATTGGCTGGATTCTCTGGGGGTGCCTAGGGTTGGAACAAGCACTGAAATAGTGAACTCTCATTTTCATCGGCCAGGGCGAGGATGGGACCGCTGGCTTTTTGCCTTGACCAAGCCCCACCTCACCAGCTAGCACGGTACTCCAGTCTCCATCCCGCCCTTGAGGGGTAGGATCTCAGTCTCAACCACCTGCCCAGGACCCCCAGCTCCTCCCAGACCCACTGGGGTCAGGCACTACTCCCCAGGGCAAAAGAGAGGGAGGGTTGGAACCAGCATTTGTGTAGGGCCTCAGGCAGTGGTCCCCAGCCCTGGATGCACAACAGAATCACCCAGGGAGCTTTTAGAAATATGATGCCCACCCCTCCCCTGTCCACACCCTCAGTCTTATTTAATCAGTCCAAGGACTAGTAGTTTTTCAAAGCTCCCCAGATGATCACAAAGCATAGAGAAGGTTGCAAAACACCAAACCAAGTTATGATTTTGCCCATTTTGCAGATAAAATACTCTGGTGCCCAGAGAAGTTAAGTGACTTCTCCAGGATTTCTCAGCTGCTAAGCGGTAGAGCTGAGATTCAAACCCTGGTAGGTCCAACTCCAAAGCCTGGGGTCTTTCTCCCACATTACATTGCGACCTTAAGTAGAAAGTGCTTAAAATACATGTAAGGTACTTGTAATATATGTAATATATTCTTCTGTGGCTCATTAATATCTTTCTAGAAAGACTTGGGGAGGCAGAAATGGTCAAAGAAATTGAAATCTTCAGCATCAGAAGGCCCCTGACAAATAATAGCAGGTATCCAAAGTGATCCAGAAGTCAGAAGGGGAAACAGAGTCAGTCCACAGAAGTTTGGTTTATAGACGACTTCTCACAGACACGTCTGTGGGCCAAATCCAAGAGTCCCTGCCTCAGGGACGGAGCTCCCAGGCCTCGGTGTGCCCCCCTGGTGCTTGGGTCAGGTAAGCGAGGTGAGGGTTCCTTTAGGAACCACCCATGATTAGCCAGCATTTATTGAGCACCTAATACATGCCAGGCTCGAGGTTGGGCACTAGGGTCCTCCATGCGTTAGAGGCCCTTCACAGCAAACCCACACAGGCATCAGCCCTCTTGCTCTCCGTGTTGATTGAGGTCTTGGGACTCCAGCTGGAGCCGCTCCCTCACGGGTGGTGCTCGAAGACCGTGCCGCCACCCGCCCGCGACAGCTCGGCACAGCCGGCAGAGGTGAAAGACAGCCGGGAGACTGGAAGCTCGGCCCTCGGGGGTCCCCCAAAGCAATTAGAAATGCAAATAAGCCACACGATAATTACACACAAGTTTCAACTTCTCTTCCAGCCTCACCAACCACCTGTTATGAAATTAAAGGGGATTTATTTTTTAATTAATGTGACAGTAATTAGCAGAGAGTTCAGATGCTTAGAACAGGGCCTGCATGGGGAGGGAGGCATTGAATAAAGAGTGGGATTTTGTTTTTCAAACAGTTCCAAGTGTGTTCGGGATTCTATAAACGCGTCTCTCTGCATCCATAGCCACCTGCGCCTGGGTTTGGAACATACGGCCGAGGTGTGTGTCTTAGTCTTAAAACCAAAGAGGGCTAAGGGGTGGAGACAGGTGCTGGGCTTGGAAGCCTGGCTTTGGAATCCCACGTGGCTACTGTGTGGCCTGGGAAAACTTTCTTAACTTTCCTGAGCCTTACTGTCCCTATAGAGAATGATAACACCTGCCTCCCCAAGATTGGCATGAGATGGTTGAGAAGAGTTAAGGGGGAAAAGACACATGTCCCTCTACTGACTTTTTATAGAATAAAAAATAATTATTGTTCACTGTGAAAGCATAGGAATATGCAGAATGACATTGTCGGAGGTTGGGTTTGCTGTAGGGTCCTGGTGAGCCCAGGGCTGTCTTGATTTTAGCTCTGAAAGTGGACAGACTGGGATATCTGGCCACCCTAGTTCCCGGAAGGCACACCCTGAGATGGAGTTTAGCATGAAGACGGTCCATGGGGGCGGCCTTGGGATCGATGCCTGTGGCCTGGAGAGGAAAGAAGCAGGGCAGGCAGCGGGGAGATGTCAAACTGTGACGCAGACCCACCAAGAGCCCTGGCCAAGCCCTTGGGGGCTCAGAGCTAATTGGCCCTTCAGGGCTATCCCAAGTTGGGCCTATGTGGCTTGCAGGGATGTCACTGGATGTGGGCTGCCTCAGAAGGGACAAGAGCTTGGGTGCAGCTGAGGCAGTCCCTGCAGGAGCTGATGCTGGAGGTCTCTGCTGACAGCACTCTTGGCAGCGGGGGACAGGTCCATCTTCCCTCGAAGGGGGATAGGGCAGCACACCAGTGTCCACCACAGACATGAAATCAACCACATTTCCTGGGACACGTACGGCACGTAAAGCGTGAAAGTCTACACCCGGCCAAACTGTCATCCATATAGAAAACCAGAATCTACCCTTACTACATCTAAGAAACCCCCACTCCCAGCCCCCTCCACTGCCTGACCAGGGGTTGGTATGTGTTCACGAGAGTAGAGATTGCAGCAAGCTCTCAAAAAACATCATGAATCAGTTCCATACACTTGCCCACTCAGCCTGTGATCATGTCACCCCCAAATTGGTTAACCCGACCCTCCTTCATATGGACTCCCACCCCTGCAGTAAGTAAAGCCAATCTACGCCCACTCCCTCTGGGATGGTGCGGAGAAAGGCAGAGGATTCAGAGAGCAGGACGTAGGGGAGAGCCCCCCTCCGAGACAGGGGCCCAGGGCCGGGGGCCCATCCGGCTGCCCCACCCGGCTGCAGGATCTCCGGAGGAGCCTCAATTCTGAGACGGTTTCCTCGTCTCTGCAAAGGGGATGACCACCCGGTCCCAGGGTTGCCGTGAAGACCAAGTGAGTTAAAGATGGGAGAGGACTTGATGAGCCACAAGTCCTTGGAATGCAAGAGGAAGAGGAAGGCCAGCTGGGAGAAAGGAGCTCAGCTGAGAAAGGAGCTCAGCCATGCCAGCCTCGGGCAGTGACTTCTGAAACTCCCATCCCCCAGATGACAACATTGCCTTCCAGCCTGGGAAAAAACAGTTTCCATTACTGGACTGCTAGGTCTTATTCTTTAAAAAACCTTACTTAGTGGAAAATTTCCCAGGGAAAAGTATAAATACCTTCTGTGTCTTTCTTTTCTGCAGACCTGCTCAGACCCTTGACCATGCTAATGTGCGTGGTAACTCACCAAGAAAGGGGTGCTATACAGGAATATGGTTTTAGTCTCTCCTCTGAGGCTCTTCCCAGGGTCAGTGCTCTGTGGCACACTTGGGGAACCCAGGTCTCAAGAATAAATCCAGACCCTTCAACCTGACATCAGAAACCTGCCATGATCCATATGCCAACCTCCCTTTCCAGCGCTCTCTCTCTCACCGCCCTGTGCAGACCTCTTGTTCCAGGGCCTCCTCACTCAGTCCTCCTTGCTCACTCCTACCTCTCTGCCTTTGTTCTTATCTCTTCCTTCCTCTTGCTTTGCTTTACTATTTATCTGCATTATCTCATCCTTTAAGACTAAACTCAGACCTGCCTCCTCCTTGAAGTCTTCTCCAGTGCCTCAGTCTATGGGCATCTTGTCGGCCTCTGAAACACCAGAGCATTTAGTATTCATGACCTTGCAGTGTTAGGCACTTGGTGGAAGCATCTTGACTCTTCAACAAGAGTGGAGGCTTCTCCAGCTTCCTGCTACCCTCTTCCCTAGACCAACCCCACCATGCCTAGTATGACCCAGTAGTTTTCCACTGGGCAGTGGGAAGAGCAAGTGTATCACCAAATCTGTGACCTTGAACAAGAACTATACACTGTGAACATCAGCTCCCTCATCTGTGAAATAAGGATGCTCATAGTAGCTGCTCCACAGGATTGTGGTGAGTATTAAAGAAGAGAATATAGGAAAAATCCCTAGATGAGATGCGGTTACATGGTAGACTCTTAATTGGTGTTGGTTCCCTTCTTCCCCTACTCTTGAAACAAAAGTCACTGCAGAAAGGGGAAACAACCCTCATGTGTGAAGCTCTTTACTTACATCTTGGACTTTAGAATTATGGCTTGACTCCAGGACCATCACTCTGGAAATGAGAAAGCCACAACCCAGAGGGCTTTCCAAAGTCGCTCATGACTAAGTGGCAGAAATTAGAGCAGCAATGACTTCACTCTGATTAAAGAAAGAACTTCTTGCTCATCAGTGTTAAGACCATGGAATGATCGACTATAGGTAGATGTGAGGCTTTGTTTTCAAAAGATGTTCCAAGAAGAGAAGGGACAATATCTTTCCAGGAGGATTTGGACATTCACCTAGAGGCCAGGGATCAAATCTGCTTACCTCCCCAGTTCTGGAATGTTCCATGATTCTCTCTCTGGTTCCCTGAGCAGCAGGTGGGACATCTGTGCCAGAGAAATATGCACCTGTACTGGGCAGGTGGGTGGGAGTGAATCTGTTGTCATGACAAGAAATAAAATCCATTTTTCTTAAACTGTCATCACTTCTCAGTAATTAACTGGATGCTAATGCCTGATGAAGTTTCCTCCAAAACCATAATTGAACTTTAATAAGGTGTGCATGGAATTACAGAGAAACAAAATGGCAAGCTGAAGCTGAGATGCGGGGAAAGGCTGTGTGTCACCTGCCAACACCCCACACTTGAGTGAGGAATTCATTAGTACCTGAAAGCTGTCAGGGGTCCCTCAGAATTGATGAACACCTAAGCTTATTAATGCAATTACCTTAAAATAATTAGCAAGTACCCAATTCATTGTCATGAACCTCATAGATTATCTGGAAATGTGAAAGGATCTGAGGGAAATTATCAAGACTGCTGGACTGGTGCCTGAGCCTTCAAAAATGGTTCCTTTCAAAAGAGAGTGGGAAAGATGAAAAGAAGAAAGGAAAAAAGTGAAAATACAATACAGAGAGCTAATTAATAAATGAATAAACTTTCAACCTCACCATTAATCAAATAAATGAAAAATTAAAACAACAGTGAGATCCCATAGTTTACTTAACAAATTAGCAAAGATTTTTTCTAATTTTTAAATCAAATACTGGTGGCATTGGGATAAGAAAAAATTCATACAATGAATATAGGAATGTAAATTGGTAGCCATTCTCTGGAAGTACCTAGCAAAACATGAGTTTTCATTCACCTAGATATTAATGAAACATGTCCTGTGTACAAAGTACTGTGCTCCTGTCAGGGAGGCAACAGTAGACCAGACTTGGCCTTTTCAATCAAGAATGAATGGGTGCTGGCCTGGTGGTGTAGTGGTTAAGTTCACCTGCTCTGCTTCAGTGGCCTGGGGTTTGCAGGTTCAGATCCCGGGTGCCGACCTAGTGCCACTCATCAAGCCACACTGTGGCAGCATCCCACATAAAATAGAGGAAGGTTGACACAGATGTTAGCTCAGTGACACTCTTCTAAAGCAAAAAGAGAAAGATTGGCAACAGATGTTTAGCTCAAGGCCAATCTTCCTCACACACACACAAAATGAATGAATGAATAGCCAACTACACACAACCGTTACATAATGGGTACATAAATTATGATTCACCCGTAGAATGGCATCATTTTGTAATGACTAAAAGTTAAATTTTTAAAAACTACTTAATAGCATAGGGAAATGCCCATATTATAATACTAAATTAAAAAGACAAGATAAAAACTGTCAACATATGTAGTTCTATGTGTTTAGAAAAAGATGGCTGGAAAAATATCAAAACATTGTCATTATTGCTATGTGTTGGGATACTAGTGATTTTTATATTCTTCTTTATGTTCCTATATTTTCCATTTTTCTACAAAAGCAAATGCCAATCTGAAGCTGAAACATCAAGAAAGATGTTTCTTAACTTTTTTTATTCCCATTTTATTATTTTATAATAAAAATACGATTAGCTAGGATTTATTGAAAGCTAAGTAAGACATTGATCTGAATGCTTTCTGACGTGGTTGTTTAATTCCCACAATAAAGCAGTAAGGAAGGTACTATTATTCTCTCCATTTTACAAATAAGAAAACTGAGGCACCATGAGGTTAAGAAAGGGGCACAGCCCGGGAAGTGGCAGGACTGGGTGTGAACTCAAGCAGTTTGACCTCAGACCTTAGGATCTTAATCCCTTGCACTTTGTAGATGGTGTGTTGACATTTACGTGTGCTTCATCCAGCTCACCCCAGTGTGTAAGTAGACAGCAGCATGCTAAGATTGAACAAGACCTAAATGTGAAGTCAAGTGACCTTGATTTAAGTCCTAGCTTTGCCACTTCTAGTGACCTTGAGCAACTTGTTTCTCCTTTCTGAACCCCAATTTAATTATCTGTGGAGCGGGTCTAATAATCCCTGAGCTATATAGGGAGTACATGACCTGTGTCAATGTTTCTTTGCACAATATGATATTCTGTACAGACTTAAGGTCTAGTTATGTCCCTGCCAACCTCACGGGGCTCTGGGGCAGAGGAAATGGCACAGCAGGATGAAAGCACCTTGTAAGTTCTGGGCATGCTAAATAGGCAGACCATACACTGACGAGGAATTGTCATTGTTATTCCACTCATGTTTCCCTTTCTTGTTGACCCAGGTGGGAGGCCTAGTTCTTCTCCTGTCTCTGCCCCTCTCCAGGCCTCAGTTTCCCCATCTGTTCAGTGGAGACAAACAGGCTCCTTGACCTCCAAAGTTCCCCAACTTGGACATTGCAGGATTCCAAGTGAACATACCGAGCTAGACATCTCTGGTCCTCCAATCTATGATGGAAACCAGTACCCAAGGCTGGTGTCTCCAACTGGGAAAGGGACGCCTCTGGGTCAGAGCCGCATTCGTGTCCACAGCCTTGTTGCAAGCATTTAGAGGTGACGACGGATGTACCATGCTCAACAAATATGAACCCTCTTCCTTTCCTGTACGCCAACTGAGTCAAAGTTGGCACTGGCCCTGGATTTCACTGTAGTGTGTGGTCATTTTTGCTCATTAGAAAAATCATTAGCAGCTCCTTCCTCAATTAAAACCAACAGTGGAAATAACAGAAAGATGACTTTGCCTCCTCTGTGCTGCTACACCACAGTTCCTCTAGGACGACCCTGCTGTGTCTCATTAAATGTAAAAAAATGACAGTGAATTGAAACTTGTTGGAGAATGCAACACTTCCTCTGGCCCAAGCGCAGGTGTATATTAGTGTTGTCAAAGTTGCAATTGCTTCTTTGCAGTAAGATACCATCAGCCCACCTGTCCATCTAGATTTAACCACCAGCTGACCTTGTATGATGTCTTTTATCAAACAATGAAAATTGTTTCTCTTTTCGGAGGTGACTATCAGGAAATTTGGATCCAAATTCACAGTTCGTGTGTAGTTACTCACTCACCTCAAAAGTTTGCTTCAACTAGCTTCTCTCTCCTCTTACTTACTTTTTAATCTGCTTTTTTTGTGTGATTTTTGCTGTTCACTTTATGTGTTCTAAAACATTTAAATGTCCTCAAATTGTCTGTAATGATAAAAATAATAGCACTCCTCCAGTCGCCCCCGTCCCTGTGATCTTACCCAGTGAATCTAACCTTACTCAGACCTGAGATGTTATCATACCCTTACTACAAATGTGAGATAAAACTAAGCAAGCACATTTTCAGAGTGGAGAGTGGAACTCTTTGAGAGACATCAAGGAGCAAAACAGAAGCAGCAGCAGTGACAAATAGGACTCGATTAGACTCATCGGTTGACAGCACAGGAGGATCCTCCAGGTCTGGTTTGCTGTGGGCTGGTTTCCACCTGAGAATGGCCAAAGTAACAAGAGCTCCCAAGTGGATAGCCTTGGGCCTCAGGCATTTATCATGTAGAGTTCTAGAATCTTCCAAATGCTTCCTTCCTTCCAGGCTAGACCATGGCTGCTCTTGGGAATCCAGCCAGCCAGAAGCCAAGGTCCAGCTGGTAAAGATGCAGGTGGGATGCAGTCTTCTGCTGGCACAGAGAGGGAGGCTCCAGAGGCATGGGCTGGGCACAGCATCTTTTGTCTGCCTAACCTACACGGAATATTCCTGTTTTAGCCTGGTTCTCACTGTTTGGCTCTGAGCCAGCTAGGAGCTCAGTATCTGGGAAATGAGATCTGAATGTCACATATTCAGATTCCAGAGCCCACCTGTCTCCCAGTTTTGGTCACAGGCAGCTAAGTGAGGTGTCCACATGGAAGACCTGGAGGTAGATCTCACCCTCCACCCGGCAACCCGGTAGCCATCCAGGTAGGGCTTCAAACTCCAGCTCTGCCACCTGGATTATGGGACATAGACGCCCTCCCTAACCCCGCCGAGGGTCAAATCCCTCATCTGTGATATGAGCAAAATCCCTCCCGCCTTGTCAGTTATTGCAAGGATTGAATGAGAGATGATGCTTCCAAAGTGCCAAACACAGAGCCCAGCACCCAACGGTGTTCATTCAGTCATTCACTCAGTCATTCATTCTACTGTCAAATGGAAGGGAGCTCTTCATCTTTCATCACTCCGGTGACTTCCAGGGATGTGTCATCGACTCTGAGGAGGCTGGATGGAAGTTGAGCTCCCTGTACCCATCTATGGCAAGACATACAGCACTTGCCTGGGGCCATTGAAGGATATTTTTGAGACCAATTAGAATCTGCTCGAGTGACTAAGATAGGAGAAGATAAGAAGAGGAAGGGTTTTGAAAACACTCTTCCGTATGCTTTTGTTTCTCGCTGCCTGTGAATCTGTGCTAGCCGTGACGGAAGCCTGAGCCGTGCCCCCAGGTTGGCTGTGACAGGAGGATGAGGGGGCTCCGCTGGTCATAGCTCCTAACCATGTAAGACACAATTCCTGGAGGCCAAGCCTCTCAGCAAGTCACCAGGAGGAGAAAGCCTTCTGCATACATGAGGCGACTGCTTCAGTCCCAGGGTGGAGGGAGGAACCAGCATCTATTAGCACCTACTCCCTGCCGGGCGCTTTACTGTCATTATTTCATCGAATCCTCCCAACATCTTCATGAGTTAAGGATTATTCTTCCATTTTTATAGACAAAGAAATTGAGATTCCAAAAAGCTCAATCAGTTACACATTGTCAGGCGTGCAGAAATAGGAAGGGATTTCAAACAGAGGGCATTTAATCTTGGAAATTTGGAACAGGTGCGTTGGAAAGCTGAGGGAGCAAATGCAGGGCACTAAGGTAACCCCGAGATGAGTAACTGCTTCTCCTCGAGGGCTGGGGAAGGAAAGGGAAGAAATGGTGCTGCTAGAATCGACTCTCTCTCGCGCACTGTGAACTCCTCTTCTGCCCTCAGTCCCCAGGGGCGGGAGAAGGCTGCCAATCAATATGCCTAATGTTGCAGTCAGCATAGTCCGTGGTCCCAAAGAGAAACTGAGCCCTATCCAAACTCATTCTAAAAACTTCCAGGAAAGGAACGGATTGGCCCAGCTTGGGTGAGGTGCCCACCTCAGACCAATCACTTGGACCAAGAGAACAGGGTCACAGAGAACGACCGCCCTCCGGGGGAAGCCAGTTCCCAGAAAACGGGGGCAGTTCCTAGAAACAGAGAGGGGCGGCCATCCAGTGGGACATATTACAACAGACCATGTATATCACTCTGGACGACAGCACCACATGGCTCTTCATTGTTCCCCTGCAGTTGGACATCTTGTGTGGCCAAGATGTTTTAAAATTATTAATAATGCTTCAGTATATTTCTTTACTCATCTTTTCCATAGTTAGAATTGTTTCCTTTATATATGTTCCCAGATGTGGAATATAGCTTAGAATTTAAGTGGGTTTTCTAAAAATCAGATTATCTAAATACCAACACTGCTTTTACTATTGTTGTTATGGAAACTATTTCATCTGTTGCTAGGCAATTGGTAAAAGATTAGATAGTGTAGACTAGTAAAAAGACAGACGGTCTGTCTGTAAAGTCAACAGTTTGGAGTTAATTCAACTTTTAACTGGATCTGTGACCATGAACAGGTTGTTCGACCTTTCTGACCATTCTCTGTTCTTCTAAAAATGGGATAAAAATAGTTTTCCTAACTGGGTTATTTGGAGGAGGAGGGAAAATATATGAAAAGTAAGAATAACCATCATGGTGCCTGGCACACAGTAAGTGTTCAATAAATTGTAATTTTAAAATTATATCTTAAGTGTTTTAAAAGGTATAGTAATTACTTTTCATTGTGAGAGTGTTACTATTCAAAATAGGCATTTCGTAGCCTCATAGAATGCAAGAGACCTTAGCACTGGACTTAGCACACTCTAGTCCAACCTGTAGCTGTCTCTTAATGTCATCCACCCGAGATGTCTACATTTCAAAGAAAAGCTTTACCTGATTAGCCGGCACACATGAACTAGGAAAGGCTCAGAGATCTATGGCCCACCTACACTGCTATCAGTTATTGACTGTCACCAGATAGCATGCTGCAGGCTTTGGAGTCACATGGAATAGGTAGAACTAATCACTTCCTCCTTTGGTGCCACTAGACGGCAGGCATTCCTCCTCAGCCCTCCACCAAGCCCTTATTGAGCTGTTTGGTTTATATGTGGAAGAGGAAGGGGAAGCACCTATATTCCAGGGTTCAGAAAGACACCCCGCCCTAACCTTCAGGACCACAGACAGTGATGTGCACGCCCGCTGTGAGGGGAGCCAGACACTAATCTGGCCACACCAACAGCTCGAGGGGCTAACCATTTACAGGATACACATACAGAATAGTCACCAAGTCTGGAAACATTGATGAATACAGAATAAATGGTTTATTGCCAGTATATTAAGATAAATGACAAAATGACATCCATTTTTCCGGTGAGATCCAAAGGAGGAAGTGATCAGTTCTACCTGAGTAGAGGGTGTGGTCGTTGAACTGAGTCTTGAAAGATGGAGCTGAGTGGACTAGGGAGGGGCTGGGCATGCCAGGCAAGAGAAGCAACACGTGCAAAGAGCCCAAGAGGTCCCCAGGACCCAGTACCAGCCTGTCTTGCTCTCTCTGTCCTATCTAGAAAGAGAGCCTGCTCTATATATTTGAGGACTCCAGGCTGAGCATGCATTGACCCATGAGTCACGAGTCCACATTCTCTGGGCAGGAGTCTAATCCTTTATCAAAAGATATGGCTATCCTTTGAAGACAAAGAATGGATCTATAAATGTTCAGAAGAAGCTGAGTGATAAGAGTGGATTCATCTTTGCATGCTGGCACTTAGCTCCCTATCTTTGTCTCTTTTATTACAACTCAATCCTCTGGGTGGAAATTCTCCCTCTAGATACCTTGGAGGACCCAGTTAATGAGCTGGGCGTCCCAAACATCTGAGCATATTTTCTCAAAGCCCACTTTTTGAGTCCTCACTTTATTTTATTTCCTTCCTCATTCCCAAGATAAGCCTTACTATTCACTTATTCATTAATCCGTTTAACTGATATTTACTGAGCACTGAGTATGGGCCAAGCCTGCACGGAGTCCCAGAGAGGCGCGTGAAGGAACGCCTGGTCTTTGCCCTCAGGGGGTTGACAGGCCAGTGGGGAAGACAGGCAGTTATCAAATAACCTTACACACATAGATTTATGCCAATAAGTTCTGGAAACATAGATACTATTTTATTTTTCAACAAATTAAAGATGTGATGTCCTTGTTGACGTTAGGTATCGTCGCCTGTTTCCAGGTTTCATGGACACCCTGTGTAATTACAGACCATGTGAAGAAAAACACAGGAGGCTAAAAGGATGCTTAACAGAAACACTTAGAATGAGGATTCTGGAACATTAGGGCTACAAGGGACCTCAAGGTGGTTAAAGACTGAGGTTTACCACAAATGAGGGATTACCCAGGGTAACACAGATATTTAGTAGCTGGGAGAGAGGTCCTTAACTCCTAGCCCGGCCCCTGCCCTGGAGCCCTGCGTATAAATTAATGAACAAAAGATGAAGCCCAGTGATGGGAATTGTATCTGCTGGGAGCTACAATCACCCCTCCACCGCCTCCCTCTCCTCACCCGGCAACCAGCCCTCCCCTCTCCGTCCTTTGTTTTCTGGGAAGCCCGACTCCAAGCTCAAAGAGTTTGGGTCAAATCTGCAGCCACAGCGGTAGCGCTAACCCATCCCCAGAGTTTAGCTTAAATCATGGGTGTTTGCTCTGCGTTCGAAGGCAGAGAGGCCGCTGAGTGAGCATTTAGCGGGACATTTTATGCGCTCTTCCCTGCCAGGAAAACCGACCCCTCCTTCCTCTCTCCAGTTTTCCCCGTGAGCAAGATATAAATTATTTTAACTATCTTTACTTAAAAGCCAACAACCTGTAAAAGAAAGCTGGTTGCCTTCTGTTTTTTACTGCTTACAAAGCAAAGAGCAGAACCCCCCAGGGCAACAGGAGCTTCGGGGCTGGGAGAAGGAGTGTTCTAGACGGCCTCCGGGACAAAGGCCAGCAAGCGGCCTCCACCCTCCGGGAGGGGGCCCTCAGTCTGATGGTGGAGGCACAGCTCTGCCCAAGAAACCTGCTTGTTTGATGGGGAGAACACAGACCTGCCCTAGCAGGAGCCCCAGTCTGATGGAAGAGGCATAGCCCTGCCCTGGAGAGTCCCAATCTGATGAGAAAGGCACAGCTCTGTCCAAGGGGAGTCTGCAGTCCAATGGGGGAGACAGGTAGCTGTCTTTCTTTACAGATGAAAAGCTGCAACTCAGAGCCATAGCCAAGCTCAGCACAGATATCTACGACCACAGAGCTCTGCAGGAGGCCACTGTGCTGATCTAGTCAAGCTTCGATAGCCAGAGTGAAGGCTATCCCCACCTTGTCATGATGTCTTCTGGCTCTGCCTCATGGCCCGGCTCACACCCCAGGGGAGCCCCATTCACTGGGAGCAGCCCTGGCTGGCTTAACAGCCAGTCCAGCATGGTTTTAATAATGCATGTCGCACAGAGTTGCTAATTAAACTTTAATAGTCCTGCTCAGGGAGTGGTGTGTCTCCCTCAGGACAGGGCTTCGGCTCGAGGGAATTCAGCGAAAGTCTCGTGGCTGCTGCTAGCTTCTCAGAATCAGGTCCTCCATGGGTCTCAGTCCAAACACGCCATGTGAAGTGACACCTACCATCAACAACCTAGGCAGGCCTCAGACCCCTCAGAGGGAGGGAACCAGTTTTTTGTGAGCCTATACAATGTGGCAGCTACTTTTCCTATATTAGCTTATTTCCTGTGATCCTAACCACAGCCCCGAGATAACTGCCATAAAGAGGAGAACAATGAAGATTCAGGGAGTTAGGAAATCTCCCTAAAGTCACTTAAATCATCAGTAGCAGAGCCGGGGTTTAAATACTGGTCCAGTTCCAGAGCTCCTGCTTTTTCCACTGCATCATGGTGCCTCTCAGACATACTCAAAAACTGTCCTGGAGTTGGAGAGTTGGGGGGAAGCTGCTCAGACCCTGGGCACATAGCAACACTTCAGAGCATGCTCAGTAGGTCCAAGTAGCCAAAGGGAGAGTTGAGTGCGCTGTCTGGGGGGTTCAGATATAATAAAAATAAGCCATAAAAAAAAAGAAGACAAAACAGTGCCATTTGCGACAACATGGACCTTGAGGGTATTATACTAAGCAAAAACAGTAAGACAAACACCATATGATTCCACTCATAAATGGAGGATAAACAAACATGTAGATAAGGAGAACAGATTGGTGGTTACCAGAGGGGAAGGGGATGGGGGTGGGCGAAAGGGGCACATACGTATGGTGAAGGGTAGGAAGTAGACTACTGAGGGTGAGCAAGACGCAGTCTATACAGGAGGTGAAATATGATAATGTACACTCGAAATCTACACCAGGTTATAAGCCAATATGACCTCAATAAAATAATTTTTTTAAAGAAAGGCAATGATTCTTAAACATGAAGATTCATTGGAGTGACTGGGGAGGCTTATTTGAAACCCAGATTACCGGGCCTTACCACCAAAGTGTCTGGCTCAGTAGCTCTGGGCCAGGCCTAGGGACATGCATTTTATGTCAACCACAGGTGGTCCTGATGCAGCTGGGCCCCGGAAGACATTTAGAGAAACACCAAGGAACCCTTCTCCTGTGTACAGCATGTCATCCTTTGTAAACACATGCGCTTTCATCATCTCATGGGATCCTTGCTGCCACCCGGCAGGTAGGCAGGGCAAGACCTGTCTGTCTGATTTTACATGTAGGAGAAGTAAATCTCCCTGAAGGGAAGGCACAGTGTAAGAACAGCTAGCAGGAAAGCCAGGACCGACACTCACGTCTTCCTCCCTCCAAGTTTTGCACTTGTTCAAGCGTGTAGTCCTGTCTTTCCGGGCAGTGATGGGTGGGGAAGAGCACAGGCACTCTTCAAGACATGGCCCGCGGTGAGGGTGTTTGGGTGAGGCCCTTGAGACCAGGGGCCACTCTGTGGGGCCTGCAGGGGGGGGCGGGCTACTGCAGGGAATGAAGGGGACTTCGGCAGCATCAGCAACAAGCCAGAAGGGAGCAGGGCTGGGGGCTAGGGAGTGATGATGGAGGCCCGACCAGGGTGGTCGCTGAAGTGTCAGGAGACAACATCAAGAAAAGGGTGTGGGAAGTCTGTGCCCAAAACGGTATTGCCCCCAACAGTCGCCAATTAGGTATTGGATGAGCAAAGACAGGATCATATTTAGCAAGCCATCTGTCATAGAGCCAAGGATAGAACGGACTCAAAGATTTTCCCAAGAAACCTTGTTTCAGGCATCAGAGAAATGATGGATTTGGGGAAGGGACTTGAAACAGCTCCATCTTTATCATGTTAAACTCCAATGAGGGCAGGAGTTGGACTCGGGCTGAGAGGTCTGGAAGGTAAGACCAAGGGACCTAACAAGCAGGCAGGAAAAAGTGTGTCCCCAGCATATAAATAATCCCAAAGCCAGGAGAGAGACGACATTGCTGGCAGTCCTGGCAGCGATGATGACGGGAAGAAGGCAAGAGGTTTGGGGGCACTCTGGCAGTCCAACAGTCATAGGAGGTTAGAGCTGGAAGGAGCCGTAAGGATTGTCAAGTCCTATCACTCACTTCCCAGATGAGGAGAGTGAGGCCCAGACACAAGAAGTGACCTGCCCAAGGTCACACACCTGGAGACTGGATCCCCGGACTTCTGTCTCCCAGGCCTGTGCTCTTTCCAGCCCAGCCGAGGGCCTCTCTCCAACAACCTGCACCACCCCACTTACTAAATACTATTCGATCCCGGACTTGGAGACAGAAGAGGCAGCCAATTAAAATATGCAATTTTGAAAATGTCAATTCAGGATAGTGTATTAACATAATCCCCAGATGGAAGCATTAGCATTCGTGCTCCCTCACATTGCCTGGCAAAACTTGCTGACATGTCTAAAATCGCAAATGTTATTGCTACCTGAGGTGGCAGGGAGCCCCCCGGGGAATACGCGGGGGTGAGATGAGCGTGGAGAAGGACAGAGCTTCGGTGTGCAGGGCTGAAGGCGGGGAGCAGGGCGTGGGAAGGGGCTTGTGCAAAGGGAATTGCATGGGGGTTTTTTTCTCATCACAGAACCCATGGGCAATAATCAGATTCTTGGCAAGAAGGAACCTTATTAGTCAAGGAATCTAAAGTGAAGGGTTCACTAGTGAGAAATGTTCTGCTCTTGGGGAAGTCTCTTCACCCCTCCAGTTCTCAGTTTTCCTTATATTTAAAATAAGTGTTCGTGGTTAGATAATCCCCAGGGCTCTGTACCTCCAGCTCGTACGTTCTCTTTCCAGCCTCCTTAAGACACTGGGGCAGCCCCTGAGCTAGTGCCTCATAAAAGGGATGTTCCAGTATAGGCTGGCCAAGTGTTGTTCCTCACTGACACTATGTACCCAAAGCTTGGCTCTCACTTATCAGCCTCTACCTTGGCTTCTCTCAACAAGAATTCTGGCCTTCCTGGTGCCAGACACCTTGGCTAACCACCTTCCACCTTCCCCTGCATTGCTTGGTGCCTCTGCTCTATAGCGAGTCCCAGACCCTATTCTGTAAGGTATATCAAGCATACATTTGTGCACAGGAGTTCTAAATGTCCCAGGAAAGTCCAAGACGGAAGAGATGTTAGTATTCACCTGGCCTAACTCCCCTCCCACAGTAGCAATCCATATAGCCAGCCTCTTAGGCTAAAAGGGAATCGAAATGGATAAGATTGGGCCAGTCTGTGGAGGGATTTTGTTTGTTATCATGTCAGCCAATGTTAACCACAGAGAGGTCTATGGAACCATAATAATCCCATATAGCAGTCATGGATCCAAACATGCACTGGGAGGTCAAGCCATGTAAGGGACTCGTGGCAGATGCCATCAGGACTCTGTCCATATATCCTTCGCACTCGCCTTTCCTGCTGTCAGGCACTTCCTACAAACAGCTGTGACTTTCTGCCTGGAAGCATCTTCTGGGCACGGGGGCATCGTAAGCCTGAGCTCAGGGCAGGCGGGAAGTTCTGAGGAGTTAAGACTGGAGGGGCAGCTCTCAACCAGTGAAAAGCAGGCACAAGCACATGAATGGCCAGCTTCCTCCCCCACTCGGGTGTGACAACCCTGTAGACTGTTTTCCACGGTCTCTCAGAGGTCCCCTGGAGGCCGAAGACCCCATCACCAGAGCAGGAACTGGCTCCAAATGCATCCTGTCCGCTCTTGTAGATTTACAATGCACGTTGGTGCCTTAGAGGCTCTGAGAAGTCCTGCAAGAAATAAACATGTTTAACTGTGTTTAGCCCAACCTTTTCTAACCTGTTTGACCACAGAGTTGGGGTTTTTTTCCCCCCTTAAGGATCGCACAGAAATAGTGCTTTCTGGAAAATACTTTGGAAAATGCTACGCAGGCCATCAGGCACTACTGGAGTGTTGCTGTAGAAAGGCCTGGTGAGAGGTGGCTCACCCATGGTGGGAACAAGAGCTGTTAGCAATGTCAGCTACATCCCACTTTGGCGTGGATGCTTTAGGACTCATAGATTGTCACAGAAATCTTGTGATGGATGACAGGGGGTGTACTATTACTCTCACTTTCCAGATAAGGAGAGTGAGAGGCTCGGAGAGACTGAGACATGCCCAAGGTTATCCTGCTAGTAAGTGGGGGGTTCAGGACTCCTAATTCCACACTCCCCTTTGCAATGATTTCCTAGTTAGCAGCAGGTCTTGGAATAGAATCCATGTCCCCATCACCCTAGTCCAGGGTTTCTCCATCCACCCCAGCAACCAGGGTCAGCCACAAGCCTCCCGAGGGGTCCTATGGGTGACCAATGGTCATAGGAGTTCAAGGGGAAATGAGAGGAAAGTGGAGAGGCCATGGGTTGTGCACACCCTTCGGGTGTTACGTGCCTGGTTTTGACTTAGGTGCCCCTGACAACTTTAACTCCCTCTTCCCGTCTTTCCCCCACTCACACACACACAAATAATCTCACATTAGCTATCACTGGTCTGCAGTCACTCTCAAGGGATGTTTTCCAGGAGCTGGGTCAGCTAGAGACTTAGCCTACACACAGCAACGATGTACACACACCAGTTTCTTCCTGCACACACATACACAGATTTCCAGGCGTCGCACACTCAGATATTCAAGCATACAAGTGCATACTGCATCCATATAACTTTCGATACACTTTATTGCTATCACTTGTTTTATTGTCCATCTTCCCTTCTAGACCTCTGGACGGTATAACCTATACGAGTAGGGGCTCAGACTATCTTTCACCACGAGAACCCTAGAGGCAAGTACAGTGTCCAGCGCATAGTCAGTACTCAATAAATATGTGTGGAAAAAATGGATGAATCAACCCACAAATGTGCAACTTGCACTTATCTGTGTAGCAAACAAGAGTGCACACACACATAGATGGACACACTCTCCCAGGCCATGTATGCAAACACACTTGCAGTCGGGAGCACACATAGATAGATCCCCAGTGCCCCATCCAGAGCCCAAGGTCAGGACATGGACATCATATCAACTGTCATGAATCTCTTGGATGGGATTCAGAGAGCCCCCAGCAGCCATCACTTTGCTATTAGTCTATATGCCCCATTTATAGTTGAAATAAAATGTGTCACGGCTGCTTCGCTGGAGACCAATGTAGACGTGGAGGGAAATGGAGAAATATCAGCCCAGCTTGCATTCTGGCTCACTGGCTTGGGGGAGCTTTAAGGCATAAACGAGTTTGGACTTAATTGACTTTTTTATTGGGCTTTAATTCACTGGTACTTTTCCAGAGACTGACTCCAACAGGCAGACCCAGGTTTGAGCAGTCTCTGGGGCTGCCAGCCCCCCTTACTCTCTCCCCAGGCCCCCAGGCCTGTTCACACAGGACCACCTTGGCCCTGTGGTGACATGAGGAAGTCAGCCCTCAGTGCCCGTCTCCTTCTGCCCAGCCGCCATCGATTGCCCCTTTCCAGTCAGCCTCTCTTGTCATAACTCCATTCCCCCCAAGGGCATTTCAATTTAATGCAATAACATTGATTGAAACCTTGTTCTATACGAGGCCCTGTGCGGGATGCTGGGATACAGAGATGAACAAGAATGAATCTTTGCCCTCTGGGAGCCTGGAATCAAATAGAGAGGCAGATATAAACTCCACCGTCTAATAGATACCAAAAATTAACCTGCAAACACGGTCCAGAGGGGCGCAGAGATGGGGGTAAGGCTGCCCAGATGAGATGCTTCTACTTTTTCTTGAAGGAGGAAGGAGTTTGCCAGGCAGAGAACTCCCAGAGAGGGCATGGCAGGTAGGTGTAACTGAGATGCAAAAGTATGGAGGGACTAGAGAGAGGAGCATGAGCGGGGCATTTGGCAGAGGTCCTGCATGGTGGAGTGGAGGAGGGAAGAGGGGGGTGCTGGTGAGGGCAGAGAGGCCCAGCAGAATACACTCAAGCCCAGAAGTCAGAAAACCTGCATTCCAGTCCAATCTTTGCCACTAATTCACAGTGTGACTCTGAGCAAGTCACTTTCCTGCTCTGAGCCACAGTGTCCTCTGTAACATGAGAGTCCAAATTCACTGAGCTCAAAGATCTCCTCTCACCCCCAAGGCCTTCTCATCTTCCTTGCGTTGACATTTCTCTGCCATCCTAAGTCTCCGACTTAGTTGATGCTGGTTTTGAGTTTCTTTGTAAGAAGCCGGCCATGGCAAGCCCAGTAGGGAACCATTGGGCTCTGAGAATCTGAGAGTGTTATGGAGCAACTGCTGGTCCCTGTCCTTCAGCTTCTCCCCTGCTCCGACCCCAGAGCCTTCTCACAGTCCTTGCATTGATACCGCTTCCACTTTTAACCTCTGTTCAGCTTCTTTGTCCTTTATCTTTCTTTCTTCTTGGTGGTAGTGATGGGGGCCAAGGTGGTTCTTCATCTTCTTTCCAATGCCTAACCTGGAAGATCAATACAGACCTGCGCCGCCTTTGTATTTCCCAAAGCCCCTCGCTGTCTCCAGAACTGCTTCATGCCAGTAGTGTTATATTCTTGGGGACACGCAGACTTAGGGTCCGCTAATCTGAGTTTGGATTGGGGCCCCTACTTATGTGCTTAAAGGGCTGAGTTTGGGATAATCCTTTGCCTGTGGGAGAATGTCTTGGAACCTCTCTGAGTCTAAGTTTCCCATCTCTAAAAGGTGCGTAATAACACAACAGACCGCTAGGAGCATGAAATACACAACTATGGAAGCTGTCTTGCATGATGCATGGCCATAACCCAGCATCAAGGCCTTCACAATCTGACCCAACCCACCTTGCCCATCTCCTCCACTACTTCCTTCCTCCACAGCCTCCCTTCCAGTCCCACAAGTGTGCACACTGCTCCCAGAGCACCCCACACATCTACTCACGTCTGTGTCTCGGCTCGTGCTGTTCCCTCTGCCCTTCCCTGCTTTCGGTGTCCTAAACCTTCCTCCTCCAGCCAGCCACAGTGCAAATCCCATCCCCTTCACAAAGCCTTGTTGATCCCTGAGGTCAGAACTGGTCCCTTGGCCACACCCTGAGTCTCCCCATGTATCTTTGACTGACACCTCCATTTACCGCATATTTCCTGCTGCTATCATTTATTATAGCTCTTTGCTTACCCTCCTGTCCCCCCAAAGAAACTATAGAGTCCTGGAGAATGGGGCCCTTATCTTGCTCATCTGTATGTCATCAACGACTTCAAACACTTTGTGAAACAGGGTAGGGCATGAGCAAATAAAACTAAAATTTCAGCCATGATTCCTAGTTCCATCTCCATGATGGCTTGAGCCAACACAAACCTGTCTTCCACTACGCGTGCATAGAAATGTAGGGCAAAGTACAGTTTGAAAAAAATTTTAATGTAGAGCCAAGCTCTAATTAAAGGGAGATTCCAGGTGCCAGGAATGAGAGAGTTCTGGAGCCAAGATGCCTGCATAAAGCCAGGACCCAGGAATAGCCGTCATTCCATGAAAGGAGTCTGGAAAATTCCACCTACCTACCAGGGAAATGGATCTCTATCGAGGGCTCTAGAAGGCCTGTGTGAGTGTATGCATGTGCATATGTGCGTGTGTGTGTGTGTATGTGCTTCTCAGGGGGTCAGACACCTTTGGGGACATCTTCACTGCTATTCTAAACACTCCCCATGTTATCTCATTTAACCTCATGACAGCCTGGGAAGGTGGAGGGTATTACAGAGAAGAACTGAGGCAGGGAAGTTAACGAAGTCCCCAGGTCAGAGGCAGAACCAGCGTTTGAACCCAGGCAATTTGACTCTGAACCTATGAGTTTAAATGCTATGGTACATAATCTCATGCCATATAGTAGATACGCAAAAGTGTTTGTTGAATGAAAACCTGAATAAGTGGCCAGGAGGAGCTCACAGAGCATTTCAGAAGGCTGTGGTCTGCACCAGGCCGGCCAGGCCCAGTCCAGGCAGTACGGACAGAGACGCCGTTTCAGTGTCCAGCCCAGCTTCCCATAAAGGGCACCGATTTTCAATGAAATGAACTCTCCCGCCCCGGAGGTATTTGGGAGATGGTTTTTCCTGTCTTGGGATGACTGCATCTGGCTCCATTTCCTCCGAGGCTCATCTTGATTTTTTTCCCTCCCCGCTGTGTGTCTGGCTCTAATTCCCTTCCTGGCTCCCATTTGGTGGTTACCACTTATGTTCTAAAATGCGCCATTAGGCGGCTGATGTATGGCGTGTTCGGTGGGTGGCCACGCTGGTGCTCTGAGCCATTCAGGGAGAAGGAGAGTCCTCTGCCGACTGCCCGGAGCGCTGCCTGCCGACAGTAGCTGCCAGTCGGCCTCTCGGGGCTCCGCGGGCCCAGCTGGGGGAGGGCAGGCTGTCCCCCCAACTTCACAGGCCTCCCAGGGACACCAGCCCCAGAGTGGGCAGGCCTGGCTGAAGCGCCTGTCCCCATACATAGCTCAAGCATCTGTTTGTTTACCCAGCACCCATTTATTAGACACCCATTGTATGCTAGGAACTGGAGATAGAGAGATGAAGAAGATGCCTTTCCTGCCCTGTGGGGTTCACTGTGTGTGACCCAGGGCCTGGTCAGGACTGGTCCAGGGTCTGGGGTCACAGCTGCAGCTGAGTGGGCCCAGGGACCGTGGGGTCTGCCAAGGAGAGACTGTGTCCTGGCAACGTGGACACACAGCTCTCCAGCACCGTGCACTTCTCTGAGCAATGAGAATGAAGTGGGGCATGGAGAGTCCCAGAAGTTACTCCTGAAAATTACATGGGATCCCTCTAGAATCCTGGAATTTTATCAATGGAAGGGTCCTTGTAGACTGTGTCTTTTAAGCCACACTGACCCATTCAGACACCCCTCCCCTAGCCGTCCTGAAACTGTGGCCCTCCAGTTGTAGCTGGGGTTTGAGACAGACCTTCAATCCCTGTTCCATTCTCCCCTTGGCTCCTGCTTTACTTGGGCTCATCTCCACCTCGTAAATAATGATAACTAGATAATAAGCATGGCCGTCTATGTGCCAGGCATCCAAGCTCATTTCATCCTCACAACAACCCTGCGAGGTAGGTCCTACCTCCCATTTTACAGATGAGAAAACGGAGGCTCATAGAGGTTGAATGCCTTGCTCAGGTTCACACAGCTGGGAAGCAGTGGCATATGGATCTGAGCCCAAGAACTCATGTTGTCCTCGGCTCAGGCTGCTTTCTGAATCCGTGACTCCTTATCCTGACTTGGACTCTCCCCTCATTCGACTCACCTCCCCCCAGGCTTAGGGGTCTTCCTGGACACCTTGGGTATCTGCCTGCCTCACCCCTAGCATCTCCCACTGTGGGGAATGAGCATCTCTGGCTCCAGTTCCTGGATCTGGGGTCCCAGCCCTCTTCCAGAGCCTCAGGAGTGCCAGACAGGCCTGCCTGTTCCCCTCCTTCAGGAAGAAAAGAGTGAGGACCCTGACCAAGGTCATCTGGTTCAGTTCCCTGCTCTTGGCAGGATCCTCCAATAGCCCAGCTTCTTGCAGAAGGGGGGATGTTAGAAGACACATGCAGTATTTGCATAAATACTTCTAGTGACAGAGAGCTCACTGTCTCCCAACACAGCCCATTTGATTCATCTTTGTTTAGAAATTAATATATATCTCTTTTTATTATGGAAAATTTCAAAGATATACAAAGTAAGCAGAATAGTGTAATGAACCCCATATGCCCACCATCCAGATCCAACAAGATCAACCTTTTGATGTTCTTGTTTCCTCTGTACCTCTGCTCATCCCTATCACTTAGGGATGATGGTGATGATGCTGCTGATGATTTAACATTTCTTTTTTGTTGTTGTGAAATTTATGTACGTTGAAATGCATAGATCTTACCTGTATTCTTTTGAGAAATGGATACACCTGTGTAACCCATACCCTTGTGATGTAGAATATGTCCATCTCCCCCCGAAAGATTACTCTTGGACATTTGAATTGTTAAGTTCTTTCCTTACATCCAACTCAAATCCTAGAACGATGCTCCACGGCAGTACCGAAAAAGTCTATTCTGTCTTCCAATGATATCCCTTCGCATATTTGCAGGTAGTGGTCATGGTCCTTGTTAAATCTGCTCCTTTCCATTCTAAATACCCCCAGTTCCTCCAGCCATTTCTTCTTTGTTTTTGGAAGACGGGGAACTGGCTGCTGACACTGATGAAAGGTGGCCTGATTTCCTCCTCACTGATGCGGGGTCGGCGAGCCGAAGAGTCGAAAGAAAGATTTCTTGGACTCTCAAGGTCTGGCAGTAGTGCTCTTTTATTCAGAGAATAGTGTGGAATAGCATGGGGACAGGACCCATGGGCAGTAAAGAGCTGCTGCAAACATGGGTTGAGGGTAGGGCTAAATTTAAGGCATAGGTATGTGAGTTATCTCTTTACAAGACAAAGGAAAGAATATGTAAAAAGAGTTGTTAAAATGGTATCAGTGCAGGTGGGGTCTGGTTATTGGGTGGTCCTATAACTTTTAGATAACAATCAAACCGGATTAAGTAAATGGCAGAAGCCACCACCTTAAATGTTAACTTCAGCTAAAGACAAAGGAGGGTGTTGGTGGTGGGGGGAGTCAGCTACATGAGGTTACCAGACACGCACAATAAACAAGACTTAAGTCCTTGCCTTCCCCATTAAGAGTTTCTAGAGATAAGGTCATCCCCCCTTCCTATTGGTGCAGAGAGGGAGACACCCCCCCTACAGGTGGAGACTTCCTTCACAAATGCAAATGTCTCTGATCAAAGGGCAAGCAAATCCCACTCCTCAGAGCCTCCTTCTCATCTGCAGTTTTTAACAATAACCAGCCTAAAATAATCCTCATCACTCATGACATCCCTTCCCAGCCCGTCCAACCTGGAGCCATGAGGACAGGCAGGGGCTTGCTGTGGGGGGTCTTGCCCACCTGCTAAAGTGTCAACTTTGAAGAAAGCTGGCTCATGGGTTGGGGCCCCCCAGGTGTACTCACTTTATGAGCCTCTGAACTGCTAAGTTGTGTGCAAATTTATCCTGCTTCATAAAACAAATTACAGCCATATTTCTTTCAGTCATTCTCTTGTAATTCAGTCATTCTCATTTAATTTAATCATTCACTCAACAAACTTCTATTTAGTGCCTATGCTAAGCTAGGCCCTGTGTAGAGCACTTGAATAAATAAGACATGGTTTCATGGTTTGGGGATAGATCAAAGATAGACAACTAAGTGGATGCATTCATTTACTCAGCATTTATTGACTACCTGCTAAGTCCCTTGAAGTAGGACAGATACGGCACATATGGTAGCTCCGTAGTGTCATAGGTAGCGGATGTCACCCCTGCAGCACTGAGGCACTCGCCCACCCAGCGACTTGCAGTGTTGGCAGCTGACAGCTCTCCATTCTGGAAATTCTCTCCCTGGGAATTGTCCGCTAGGGTATAGAGATGCCTCACCCAGAGTTCTCTCCTCTCCCCAGGGGTGGCCCAAATCCAGTGAGGGTGCAATAGCTGGCCCCTTGTCTCAATCAAAACAACTCGGAAGGGCCACCTCAGCTCCAGAGCCCCCCGTGGGCCGGGGGGCCTCTACTGCAACTGCATGAAGCTGATCTTCAGGGTGGGATCCATGCTTGTGGATCTTGAGAACACTGCCCAACAAACCTCTTGCATGTAAGTGTCCATCTCCAGTCAGCTTCCCAGGGAACCAAGAAAGTGAGCAAAAGCTGAGAGCTGCGAGCTCTCAGCCCTATGCGGGGAGATGGGCCTCAATGAGATGCTCACAAAATACACAGGGCTTGGGGCTTGAAGGAGAAGCACAGGTACCACAGAAGACAGACTCCAGTTCAGAGGAACCAGCTGAGGTCTGGAATTCAAGGAGGAGTTGGCAGACTCTCCAGGGTGATGGGATGGAGGTGACACAGGGTTCTGTCAAACCCCTGAGGAGGGCAGCTCCCCCATTCTGAGGAGGAGGATGGGTAGTCAGAGAAGACTTTCGGGAGGAGGTGGTGCCAGGCTGAGGCAGGAGAGATGGGGAAGAGTTAGGTGGATGAAGAAGGGGGAAGCTGCTGAGGAGAGGAGTCAGCATGTCTGCCAGCACAGAGGTGTGAAGTGGCAGGGCATGTTTGGAGAAAGGCAGGGCTGGGCAGAGCTGACTCTCGAAAGTCAGAGCCTGGACGGAGCTGCGTGGGGCTCAGGTCATCGGCATCCTTGTGTGTCAGCCCAGCCAAGGAGTTTGCAGCCATGGAAGGGTTCAAGCAGGGGAGTTTGCATTCCAGAAAGATCCCCCTGGCTGCTATGTGGAAAACGAGTGGAGGTGGAAGGGAGGGAGGGCAGGGGGACCACGCGGGAGACTGTGGCAGTTCACCGGGTGTCAGATGAGCAGCACCACCCTGGTGCGTGGCTGAAGCTCCAGGGGTTGAGAGAAAGAAACTAACTAGAGGGATATTTTCAAGGGAGAACCTACAAGACTTAAACCCTCAGAAAGCTGCCAGCCTGCACTCCTCTATTCTCTGGTTTGGAAGAAAGGGTTGTAGAACTTACAGCTGAACTTTTGGGATACAGCAAAGACTCATGCTGTTAGTCAGTGACGCCTCTGAGCCCCCATGCAGAGCCTCAAGCCGCCCTTCTGCGGTGCCTAGGAAGCAGTTGGCACTCACAGGGTTTCACATACGGGCTTGCAGTTGGTCTAATTTATATTCAGGCCTGTTGGAACGTGCTCAGGTGCAAATCTTAGGTTTTGCCCCATTGCTGAGAAATACTAGCATGTTTTGTTGTGGGTTTTGTTGTTGCTGTTTCATGGTGGGACGCACAGAGCCCAGGCTGCTTCCTCAGGCAGACGGCTCTGCCTCTGACGCTGCATGACCTTGAGCGAGTCATTTAGCCTCTCTAGGATTCCTTCTAGGGCTTCTGGGAGGTTGAGTAGGATCGTGTGTGTGAGCTGGCTCAGTACCTGATATGTAGAAGGCATTTGGTCTCTATTATCCCTCTAGAGGAGGTCTGCAGCTGTTGTCAGGAACCCCCAAAGCATTCACCAAATACGTGCATACCCGCCTCGCACCCCAGAAGAACGGACATTTGACAGGGCTGGAGACACAGCAAAGCCTATTAAGGAACTGAACTTTGACCCTCCAAGTAGCTCTTCTGAACTCACCCTGGGCTGGCACATCCATCATTTGGTCCCCACAGCATCTCTGTGAGGCAGGTGCGGCTAGTCCATTTGACACGTGAGAAAGCAGAGTCATGGAACCAGAAGCTAGATATGCCTGACTTCATTTCCACCTAAGCTTGAGAGGTATCATTATCCCCAGTCTTCAGATGAGCAATCAGAAGCTCAGAGAAAATAAGGTACCAGGCCAAGGTCACACAGCTCAGCACTGGTAGAACTGTGCCCCACACTTGGATCCGTCCTAGTGAAAAAGCCTGTGATCTTTCACTACTCCATCATGCCTCTGCAAGTAACTCGCCCTCTCTGAGCCTCAGTTTCTTCATCTGTAAATGGGACAACAGTGTCCATTTGCAAGCTTGTGTGAGAACGGGTTGCCATGGCACTTTCATCATGAATGTCCCTACTCCTGTCTTCATCTGACTTTGTCTGGAGTGGGGACTGGACTAGGATGAGGAAAGCAAGGCTCCTGGGGTACCAAATTTAAGGAGGCGCTCACTCTCAGGTGACTGTGAGTGCAGCCCTAGGAAGTGAGTGCCTCCTTAAATTCCATGCCCTGGCGCCTCATCTGCCTCCTGAGGAAATGTGAGTGAGGCTGGCAAGTGGTCAAGAGCACAGGAAAGGCAGGCTGCAGGGCCTACTGATGTACAAGCAGTAGCTGAAAACGAGCCCTGGTACAAATGCACACAGCTCAACAGGAGCAAAGGGCGGGAAGGAATACTACACAGGTGGACCTTGCTTCATGTAATTGCTCCCCAAGAGTTGCGTTCTGTAGATTGACGTGCATGAATCATTGATGGTTTTACAGCTAGTCTGCCTCCTTGAGGATGTGAAGCAGTTTCGTCTCCATTTCTACCCTGACAGCTCAGGAACCACCAGAACCTAGTGTCCACGTCTTATTTATCTCTGTAGTCCCAGGACCTAGCAGAGTTTTTGACACACACTGGTTGCCCATTCGATGTTGAATGAACTAAAGGATACTTTGTCTTTCCATTTGAAAACCCCTAATCATCTTAGGTCCTTTGATGCTTCCATCATAAGTCAAGGACATGTGGTACAATGAAAATCAGAGTCTCCCAGGAGTCTAGTCTACCAATCTGAGACAGCATGACATGGGGATGTTCGATAAAGATTAGCCCCACTTTAAAAGCTAGTAAATGGCAGAATCAGGATTTGATTCCAAAGCTTTTGCTCACTCCACTATGGTGCAGGGGCCAAATCTAACCAAAGTTTTTGAAATATGCAAAGTCCTGCCTCTGTCTCTGTCACCAACTAAAGTCCTTCCCACCTAAACCCACAAAATTGTGTCCCTCATATTGCTCTATAGCACCCACTCAAACCTTCCCTCACTTTCAGGCACTGCCTCTTATTACAGAAACACTGGCATCACCAGCAGAACCTACATTCTTCGGGCCCAAGGATAGCAAATAGGCTTCATCTCATTTGCCAACTCCAATGGCCTCATAGTGGCAGCCAGAACTGTTGGGCTGAAAAAAAAGCTGAGACCCAGAGGAAAGAGTGCTGTGATCAATCAGTTGTGTCTACCATGGACCTAGGAAGGAGTGTGGCACCATGCATGCTGTGTATCTGCCAGCCAGGCCTTAAGCACATGTCAGGAAAGCAATCTGATTAAACTACTGGAAACCCTTCTGCATTTGTGAATCTGCAACGGCTTTGAGCGTTCATAATGCAAGCTTTGCTACCAAAATTACAAGCCTTCTCAAGCTCCAAGACCAGCCACGGGAAGCACTAGAAGACAATGACATTTTCTGAGCAGTTCCTGGAAAATCTGAAATATGCTTTTAATGAGAAAAGGTGAAATCAGTAAGAATCTGGTATGAGAATTTCAGTGCCATGGGAGTAGTTACCTATTTGACCTTTACTTGATCAGCTTTTAGAATCAGCCTGCCTTGGGATTGTTTTCAGCCCTGGCATTAATTGGAACATTTGCTTTTCCTCTGTAAACATCATAAACCATCATTTGGTTTTCACTGATGCATCATTTTCAATGCAGCCCTGTAGAATAATGCAAAATTAACCAGGAACACAACAGAACACATTTCTGATCCTCTCCTTTCCTCTCCTCGATCCCACACCTGCTCAAAAGAAGGACAATTCCTGGAAGGTGTGCAGTGAGGCAGGTGCAGGGAGTGACATGTGTCTTAGAGTTGGTCATCCAAGTATAAAACACACTCACAGTGGGAGGGTAAAGCCCACCTAAGATAGATGAGATGGATGAGATGGTTGAGATGGATAGAGGCTGAGCAAAATGAAGTTCAGCTGAGCAGAAATAGCCAGCCAGGGTGATACAAACTTCTCACATAGGACTACCCAAGGAATGTTCCAGAAGGGATCTGCACATGGCCACAGGAAAACCAAACAGGTACATATGCCTGTAAGCCCAGCAGGCAGCAGTTAGAAGTGGACATAGGGCTGTAGCCACAGGATCAGGCAAGTGACTATAAAAGGAACTTGTAACAGAGACCATGAATCCAGGAATTGCCTCCGGTAGGAGCTCAGATTTCAGAACTCAGGTGAAGAATATCTGCTAATAATAATTATATTAGCTAATTTTATTAAGTGACTGCTCTCTGCTGGGCACTTCTCATCCATTATCTCGTGAGTAATCAGAATGGAGATGTGCCCTTTTATGGGGCTCTGCAGCCTGGAACAGCCAAACGTGCCAGGACTCATTGCCACATCCGGGGCGTCTGGCCTGCTGCACCGTGAACACACCCTGCCTCCAGCCTGCTTTGACTGGGAATGGGAAGAGGCTGGGGCAGCAGGAATCATGTCCGTAGGGTTAGAAATAAGGAGTGGGGGCAGCAGAGGGAAATGGACGGTTGGTGGCCATACTTTCTCCTTCACTTTTTTCTGGGCTTCTGCCCTCCTTGAAGGCCAGGAAGGCCAGGAACTCCTCTTGGGTCCTGCTCCCCACATCTGGCGACAGCTAAGGGGATGCTCTTTGCAGTCAACCTTGGCTCGCTAGAAATGTACCCTTTTTATTAATCCACTTGCCTTGGCCCTGGGTCCCTCGGTTTGGCTTGGTAAGCTGTTGGCAGTGGGCAGATCAGAGAGCCAGGCTTGGGGATGGGGGGCCTCTGAGACTGACACAGCTTTCCTTGTAGAGAACCAGATGCTAGCTCCTCTCAATCACTGCATCTCTGTCTTAATAATTATCTACTACCTGGCAGTGAAGCCCCATTATTCGTTGCATACAGTGTCTGGCACATAGTAGGTGTCCAGCCAACCTGACTCCGAAGTCTGTGTTCTTCCACAAATCCTGCCTGCCTCCCAGTAGAGCCCATAGTTGTCTACCTGAGGGTGTTAGCTTCCAGAAGCAGAAGAGAGGTGGAATGATGGGCAGATAGGCTTAGCAGGCAGCCAGAAGCCTGCACTGGCACCACTTGCCTTCCTGACAGCGTCAACATGGCCCTGCTAAGACCAGGAGCCTAAGGGGTCTGTCTCAACCTGCTAAATACCGCCGGGGTCACCACCACCGTCCCTAGGGAGAATTCTGCAATGTCTCGCTGATTCCCCCCATCACTGCCCACCAGGCAGCTTCCTTCTGTGCACTTCCACAGCACTTGGCACCACCCAGCATCAGTCTACAGGGTCCCCTCCCTACTAGGCTGTTCCTAAAGCATTGACTCATCTCTGTATCCCCAATGCCTGGGGCATTGCCTAGAACGCAGAGGTATTCCATAGATGTTCACTAAGCAAATGAATGGATGAGCCATGAACGCGGTCCCAGATGGAACAACATCTCAGATTCAACTTCCGCAGCCAAATAACAACTCTTTCCCTCCCCTGCTCCTGCAGGGCTGAGGGATGATGCAAAACCCAAACGTAAATGCTCCCTGCCTGGGCTGAGGGGTTTATTTTTTCTACAAAGCACTTTCAGACCCATTATAGCCCGTTTGATCTTTACAACAATTCTATTGGAAGGTACTCCTACCAGCATTTCAAAGATGAAGGATCAAGATCCAAAGAGATGAAATGACTTCCTCAAATCAGTGCAGAGCCAGCACTGGGAGCTGGGGCTGCCTGGTTCCCAATTCCATGCTTGGCATTTTCTTTCACCCAGTCACCTCCCATTAAGTGCCTACTATGTGCCAGGTAAACGGCCAGGCACTGGGTCTCTAGTGATGAAAATGATCCAGCCCCTACTGCCCACAGGCGACAGACAGTAGAGGACCTCAAACAGAAAGAGCAGCCGACCCGTCCTTGAGAACCATTCGAAACTCCCATCATGCCCAGACTCCCACCGGCCCCCCTGCCCCCGCCAGCCAAGCTGTGCTCCAATTTGACAGGCTCCTGGTCCTCCACATCCACTTCACAGCCTCGAGTGGGGCCCAGTTTGGGATATTCCCCTGAGTTATCAGGAGGGATTCATCCGCAGAGGTCTGGCACTTGGAATGACTCTCCAGATGAACAACTGGACTGCCTTCAAGCTGCCCCTCTGCCTCCGTCCGTGAGCCATCCGCCAATAAACCCTTCGCTCCCAAAATGTTTGAATTGAAGAACAGCCAGAGTCACCCGCCGCTCCCCTTCATGCTGTTTTCCCAGCTGACAGACAGATTTGCTGTCGCCTGATGCTCTTTTCTTCTGCATGGTGCTCACACATCTCTTCCTGCATGGTCTGAAGCTCTCTGGACAGTCGCCCGGCAGAAAAGGCCTGGGCTGAGCTTCAGGCTTAGAGGGAGGAGACAGGAGGGGCTCTGAGGGAAACGGGCACAGGAAATGTCACATCCCAGCAGATGGGTGCAGGGGCGTGGAGGAGGGGGTCACATTACTGTATCACACATTCAAATAATGCTAAGTGGTCTTCTAACAACCCATACATAGAAAGGGAAAAGTCAGGCAAATCACTCTCTAGCTGTAGGACCGTGTAGGACTAGCTTCAGAGAGCCTCAGTTTCCACATCTGCAAAGTGGGGAGAATAACACTTACATCAAAGGGCTTTGTGAGTCTTAAAAGATGGAAGGTTATAAAGCAATCGGCACAGTGCCCAACTCATAGTGAATGCTCCATGGTGGTTTATTCTTCTCTTTCCTCCTCGAAAAGTAGCCTCTGAGGAGAAGGATATCAATGATGTTCTAAAAGAGAAGGTGGCCTCCTGGTTGGGAGACAGGATAAATGGTTACCAAGGGACCACGTTCCACTCATCTCCTTCATTCCCAGGGACAGCCCCCGCCACATGGATGTGTTTTCGTGGGTATTTGTTGAAACTGCCTCTTTAATCTCATTGTGAGGAAATGCACAGTCATACGACGGTCCCTGGAGCATCATAGGTGGTCAGAAATTCCTGTCGCAGGAACAAATGAATGAACAAGCAGATTTTTTAATGATACAGTCTTTGCCTTCCAAGAGCTGACCATCCGCGGCAGCCTCCTTGCCCACCCACCCCTCTGCTGTGTTTAATTTTCAAACACGTTCATTGCAACTTCAGAAAACAAAAGGCAGATTCGTTTCGTTTACTGGAAGCCTGGTAACCCATTTGACAGACTTTCTCACTTCCCAATTGTGTGAAATTGAGGAGTTTGAAAGAGAAAAACAAAACAAACGAAACGAAATGGTTGGCGTTCACGTGACGTTATTTTGAAAACAGCCTAATGAGAAATTTCAGTAACTCATTGAGCAGAAAGCTCAATCAACTCAGGGAGGAAAAAGGCTGAGTTTCAGAGGCATTTTGGAGCACTACATTTTCATTTCATTCAAGCGTAATAAGCAAGAAGAGACAAGAAACCCTCTGCCTAAGAGAAGCCTAAAGGTCAGGATTAATGAATGGGCTGGAAGGCTGGAAGCTGGCAGGCCTGGTTGTGTGCTGGTAAGTGGATATTTCAACAGTCCTTAGGGAGCTTATACATAATTTATTTTCTTAAGTAGGTACATGGTGTAGAAATGTTGTTTGCACTATTTATTGGACCAGAAAACTATGTCTTCGTGGGTATAAGCCATTCCTAACCTTTCCCAGCAAGGGTTCCACTTGGCATTTCCCAGACTCTGTGAGGCAGGCTGCCCTAACAGGTCACTCTGAGCCTCAGTGCCGGCACCTGGGCCAGCAGTCGTTGCCAATCTTTCTCTTATTCCTGGATGCAGTGCCCCGGGAAGGGGATCCTAGCCATTATCTCCAACCCCTGGCATGTGCAAACAGAAGGCTTTAGAGGAAGAACACAGACCCAAGCCATCAAGCCCAGGTCAGAGCTGAAATCTGACCCTATACTAGCTGTGTGACCTGGGGCAGGTCACTCCATCTCTCTGGGCCTTAGACTCTCCATGTGCAAAAGGAGACATTTGGGCAAGAAGATTTTTGATGCCTGCTCTTTTCCAGGATTCCTCTGACTCTGAGATGCAGCTCCCCCACCCCCAGGGAGGGGCCTAGTGTTAACAGAAGACAAATCTCACCAGTGGGCCGGGAACAGAGCAGGTCGAGAAGAGGGGTGGATGTGAACTGCACCTACAAGGGACAGGGGGCAAAGAGCACAGGCTTTGGAATTAAGCAAAGATAGATTGCACCCTGGAGTCTCCACTTACCAGCTCTGTGACCTGGCTCAGCCTCTCTGGGCCTCAGTTTCCTTATCTGTAAAATGGGGGTGATAATGCCAACCTTACAAGGCTGTCGCAAAAATTAGTCACGTCAAATATAAAGTGAATAACCCTGAAGGCATTTCAGGGAGAGCGGCCAAGCCAGTCTGTGACTTCAGAGCTACTCTAAGAGCCACTGGAAGACCTGCGACCCTCTCCCCATCCCCATGTCCACGTTTCTTTGATTTAGAATGTGCCGACTTCAGATTCGTGGTATCTGTCCACTGTACCAGTAACTGGTTCCAATTCGCTTGGAATTCAAATGTAGATTTTCAAAGCGGGTTGTACTCATCGAGCATCTCCCTCTCCTACGGAACTCCATGGCCCCAGTAATCTCCTTGGCTGCCCTGGGCTTCCAGCAGCATGCTTAACATTATTAGGAAACAAGCAACAGTGGCACATAGTGGTTTTCATCCCCTTTTACTACTTCAGGATGAGCTTAGTATTGTGGGGGCATAAGCAGAGAGGATGGGAACCCTCCATCCACCCAGTCTTTAATCCATCTATGACCCCACCCCCTTAACCCAAATAACTACTCTTTCTTTGGCTGAAAGGGGGAAACTAGGAACTTCCTGCTAGTATGGATTCATAACTAGCAAAGATGTCTATTATGTAATCTTCCAAACAAATCCACTCTCTTCTGTCAGTGAGGCCCTGCAGCACACAGCAAGATTACCTTGCCCAATTACAGATGAGGGAACTGGAACTGGGAACAGGAAATGCTGTGTTGAGGGCCACGGACTAGACAAGCAATGAGCGAGCTGCCTTGATCCCATCCCCTCTGGCTCAAAATCCCACTGTTCATTCCTTGTACCTTCTTTGGTGGTGAGGCCTTGCCATGAGTCCCAGCTCTACCGCCTACCCCTTCGGCAGCCTCAGTCTCTTCAACTGTAAAATGGGCATTTGATAATAAGATGCCTCCCCATCAGGGTAGTAGGAATAGTTGGGACCATAATTAGCAAAGAGATAACACCTATGAAAATGCCCGGCAGAACAGAGCAGAGGCTCAAGAATTGCTAGTTTCCTTCCCTCCAACTTTATGCGGCCACGGAGAAAGTTGAAGCTGTATGTAGACAGTCTCTAAACTGTGATGCACCATGCAAACGTTAGCAATGGTCATGGGAGGGTCATGGGGCCCATTTTACATCAGAATCCCCCCATCGGTCCTGGAGACCAAGCTTTGAAATGTGCCCCTTGAATTCTTACAAACCGATCCAACTAAAGGCAATTCTAGACTCTACTCAACCCTGCAAATCCAGCCCTGCCATCCGTGATGGGGCTGTCAGCACTCACCAGGAGAGCAGAGAAATGCCTGGAAAAATGGCAGGTCTGAAGAAGCAGCGAGCTGGGCTCGACAGTTTGCACTTAAATAAATTGTATTTTCTGGCTGGGGGCGATAAGGCGTCAATTGGAAGTGTGTGTTGCACTTACATGTCATTATGCCCCAAAATGGGGAAGAAGAGCTGTATCTTGTCCCAAGTTTGTAGCAAAACTGTGCCGTGTGTAAATAGTTCTCAGGCTTTTGATGTTGAGCAGAGAGGAAAATAATCTTCTCGGAGAAGCAAGGCAGGAGCGGCGGGCTCAGGGGCATGGGCAGGGAGGCAGGGCTCTGAGCCCCTTCTCCCACCCCCACAAAGGTAAACTGTCTTCCTTCCTGAAAGGATTAGTTCCTCTAATACCTTCATGGAGAAGCGTGCAAAAATGCTTAGATACAATTAAGCGGGAGGCTAAGAAGGCCACAGCAGAGAAAGGGGCGGGAAGGGGAGTTGGACAAGAGTTCAGCATGAGCTCCTGCCAGGCAGCCCAGCACCAAAGGGCGCCTCCTGGAGGTGGGCAAGGGGGTGGCAGGGAGCAGCACCTTGGAGCCATTCATTCATTCGTGCAACAAAACAGACCCCATCCCTGCCCTCTCGGAGCTTACAGTCTGGTGGAAGACGTGTCCAATAATCACATGAATGATGCTCGAGTTACACACTTTGATCTGCACTGTAAAGGAATCATACAGGGGTGTGAGGTTGCAAACAAGAGGCCCCAGTGTGAATGGAGGCTGGGAGCAGGGGCCGGGGGTGGTCAAGCAAGACTCTGAGGAAGTAGTATGTAAGCTGAGGCCTGATCACGAGTTGGCCAGGCATAGGGTGCAGAGAGAACATTCTAGGCAGAAGGAACGGGATGTGGAAAGGCCCTGCGGCGGGAAGAGCTTGCCGCACGTTCCAGTGTGTTTGAAGCAGGTGAGAGAAGAGAGGAAGGGAACCATGCCGGGCCCGGTGAGGATCTGAAGCTTTATTCCAAATGTGCCAGGAAGCTGCAGAAAGGTATTAGGCCTGTTTATGGTGGTCCTGACTTGGCAAAGAGCTTGGCCTTCTCTCAGACATGGCTGCGGTCCCCCTCTAGCTCCCCGCCCCACCACTCTGCTTGTCACCACCCCCGACCACCCTCTGATCTGCATCAGTGCACACCTGGCAAGTGTCTGCCCTTCCCCAGCACCCACCCTCAGGGGGAGGGGGCAGGAAAGATGGGATTGACACTGAGGGCACCTGCAGGAGCACCACCTGGGCCTAGAATGAGTACTAGGTCTGGCAAGGGGGTCATTGAGGATGGGGAGCGTGTCTCCATCACTCCCACCTCAAGGACCTGTCTGCTCCTGCCTCTATAGGGAAGACTTCAGTGGTGCCAGCCTGGGGGCTGGCAGAGAGCAAGCACTCAGTCAATGACCAGCTGAAGGCAGCAATCCCTTAGATCCTCCGCCTCCACTTGTAAGTGGGGAAACTGAGGGAGGCTGGTATAAAGGCAGGAACAGGCTGAACTAGGAGTCATTGTCCCAGATGGACACTTCCTTGCTGTGTAGCCTTGGGCGAGTCACCTCCTCACTCCTGGGTCTCCATTCCCTTACCTATAAGTCAGGTGGGTGGACGAGACGATCTCTAAGACCCTTTCAGTTCTCGCATCTCGTCATCATCCTCGGAAGCTCAGGGAGGGTCCATACCTTTATCAACGCCACACAGCATGTTTGTGGCAGGGCTGGGCTCATAGCTGACTCCAGGAGTAGACACCACATTCTAACCCCAGCCCAATATTCTGAAGTTCAAGTACCAAATGGTGGGGAGGAAGGAGGTGGAATTTGCAATAATCTGATACTAAGCTGAAATGTTCTTTTACTCACAAATCTCTTCATATAGATAGGCAAATTAATATTATCAGCAATTTTGGAGACAAGATAGTGTGTCTACAAAGAAAAGCTCTCTTGGAGCACCTCAGAAGTCAATCCAGAGGTGTTCAACCCTTTGCGATGGATGTGCTAACTATAAAATGCTCTTATCTGTTCATTACAGTGGTCCCCGAGAGCATCACTCTAGGGGACAAGTTCGTTAGCCAAGCTCAGTTGCTATATACAATAGTGATGAAAAAGCTCGCTTCTTTGAAAAATCGCGTTCCAGCTGTCCTCACCCACCACGAAGCTGGGAAAGTAGGCCTTGGCTGCCCTGAAATAGTGCAGCTGGCCAGGGACTCAGAGCCATGTTGGACAGTGGAGAAAAATGTGGAGCCTGGTGTTTTACTGGCCCTTCCTACAGGCCGTGAAGGCAGGTAGTAGGGCTTGTACTTCTTTGCAATCCCCATAATCCTCGCACATAGTAGGAGCACATGCATATGAATATTGATTGGCTGATGGAAAAAGCAAGGTAGAGAGGGACAGCATATGCTTGGAAATGTCCCAGTGACAAAGACCCAGGACAGCACATCCAGAAAGAGCAGATGTGTTAGAATCAGACAGACATGGATTTGAATCCCAGCTTCTCTACTTAATAGCTGTGTGACCTTAGGTAAGTCCCTTAATCTCTCTGGGCCTTGGTTTTCTGCTCGGCATAATGGAAGCAGCAATACCCATGGTCACAGGATGCAAGGGTGAAATGAGGTAGTGCAGGTAAGCCTCTGGCACTGTCCCTGACTCGTGGTAGAGGTCCCTCTCCCTTCCTTCCATCCAGCCATCAAGATCTGCATGGGAAAGGCAGCCTCCGGGCTCAGCCCCACCATCTGCCTGCCCCTGCACTGAAGGATAGGAAGGCAGAGAGCTTCCTTGTAGCCTCTGTGCTGTAGGAGGGGACCACACAGTGGGGCACCGTCAGGGCAGCGACCTGGTCCCAAATCCCGGAGGCTGCAGGAATCCAGCACACTTAGCCTGGCTCCCTCCCAGCCAATTCTGCCAGATGTAATTTGGCTTCAGCTCAAGGTTCCAAAGCAGTTATGTAATCATGATAACCCATAGCATTTGTAGAAAGCTTTTATCGTTTTCAAAGCACTTTTGCATATTTTACCTCAGTTGATCCCCTCAATAACCTTGAGAGGTAGCGAAGGCAAGGACTAGAACCCCCATCCTACAGATGGGGACATTGAGGCCTGGAGCGTTTATTTGGTTCACACAACTAGTAAGTGGCAACATCAAACTTGGACCGAGATCTCTGCATCCCTCGACCTGGGCTCCTCCCACAGCATCACACAACATCTTTGTAATCATGCTTTCATCAAGCAAAAGTGACCTGAGCACCTACTGTGTGCCAGGCAATGTCCTAAACAGTGGGATTCAGAGACAAAAGGCAGAGTCAAGTTCAGGAGAGATGCAGGCCCAGCTGTTCAGAGCCATGTGATGGCTGCCGTGGTGAAGGAGCAAGGGGAATGGTGAGGAGGGGCGTAACCCAGCTTGGTCCTGGGGCTCGGGGAGGCTTCCTGGAGGAGGAGTTGCATCAATCCAGTCTTGGAGAACAACTAGAGGGTGCCCAGGCAGGGAGCTAGAGGGTGCCCAGGCAGAAAGAGGAATGAGAGGAGCTTTAGGCAGCAGAAGCAGCAAACAGAAAGCCACAAGTGTGTGAACAGCAGGGTACATCTAGGGTGCTGCAAGTTGTTTGATCTGGCTCCACCCACCCGCTCACTCACTCATTCACTCATTCATTCATTTGACATACATTTCTGGAGCACTCCCATGTGCCAGGCACTGTGCTTGCCACTAGGGATGGGTGCAACAGTGAACAAGCAGAGGTAGTCCCTGAACCCGCAGAACTTACCTTCTAGCGGATTCCTGTGGACTCAGATGGGAAGCAGTAGAATGCAGTAGGCAGAGGGCATCATAGAAGGCTGCTCTGGAGGGCCTGGGTGTTAACCTTAGGGAACTGAGTGTTGGGGGCGGGGTAGGGAGCTGATGGATATTAAGCACAGGATTAAGAAGACTGGGTTGGCATTTCAGAAAGAGTGAGCCACAGTTAACTTAGAGGATGGGCTGGGAAGGTTGTCTGGAATCCGGGAGCCCAGTTAGGAAACTTCAGCAGCCCGGGCAAGAAAGAATTGGGTCCTAAGTTGCGGCAGAAGACACAAGGCACAATGCAAGACGGATGTAGAGACAGTGTTGACAGGCCTCGCTGGTTAATTGGACATGGGGGTGAGGAGGAGGAAGAGTGGACAGCCACTCTGAGGATCTGGCTTGAGCCCCTTGGCAGGTGGCAATGCTATTCCTGGGGTGGGTGTGGGAGAGCCACTCTGGGAGGCAGGGAGCCTAAAGATTTGTTCCCACCAGGACATGCTGAGCATCAGAGCATGTGGGTCCCCCGAGGTCATGCTTATCAGGCAGTGGGATCTGTGTTTCTGGAGCTCAAAACAGAGCTGGGGCCTGGAGGTGCAGGTTGCAGGGTCAAGGGCTTATAGACGATGATTGACACTTGGAAGTAGACAAGACCGCCCAGGGGGAGTGTACAGAGACAGAAGAGAACAGATCCCATTGCAAGTAACCCCAAAGTGTGTCCAGATTTGTTCTTTGATGCCAGAATCCCACTTGGCAGAAGTCAGACCGTTAGCCAGGGTGAGGAATCGTTGGTCCCCAAAAGGGGTTGATTGTGATGGGCTATGAGGACTCCGGCCCGCTGTGGGATTTCTGAGGTCTCACCAATCTCTGGAGCCCAGCCTGAAGTCACCCATATGCTTCTCTCCCTCTCTCTTCTCTCCTCAGGTGTTTACAAAATATGGGAAGTGTTACATGTTTAACTCAGGCGAGGACGGCAAACCTCTGCTCACCACAGTTAAGGGGGGGACAGGCAACGGGCTGGAGATCATGCTGGACATTCAGCAGGATGAGTACCTGCCCATCTGGGGAGAGACAGGTGAGCCGGGCACAGGGATGGGGTGGCGGGCGATGGCGGATGGGTGTAGGACTCTGAAAGGCTGGTTTGCCTAGGGAGGGCTGTCTCGGCCCACCCTATGTAGGGCTGCTCTCCATCACGGGGTTGGTGACATGCTGGTGAACGGTAAGCGTGTCCCTGGCATGGACTGCAATGCCCTTGGTTTCCTCGGATTGGACTAGGTGGGAGAGGGCAGATGATGGGAACAACGGAGAGGGAAGGCAGGTGGGGTGATGGAGGAGTTGGGGAGGAAGCATGGAGGAAGGTTTGAATTAAAAGGAATGGCTGGGCAGGTGGGTGGCTTGATTTCAGAAGAAGAAGGGATGGACCAGCCCCTTCCTCTCCCAGCCATCCGGAACATCCCAACCCAGCTCAGGAGCCCAATGGAAAGAAGAGCAGGCTCCTCCTCCTGGAGGAAGGGGGAAGGCCGTGGAGTGTGAGAAAACCAAAGGGCACTGACTCGGGGGCCTGGCGCCATGCCTGCGTGAGCCCCTGGGGCCTGTGCGTACGTGCCCCAAAGCTGATTTCATGCATTCGTTTATTCACTTATTCATTCAGCAAACGATTCATTAGCCATTTATACTATCTCAGGCTTTGTAGCAAAGTGAGGACATTAAGGTGAAAAAGACTGAATCCTTGATCACAGCCTAGAGGAGGAGACACATGATTATAGTCCAGTGTGACATCAGTGTCGCCAATGCTGTGGAGGGATGGTGGTCTCCTCCTGGGGGGTAGGTAGGGTGGGAGTTCAGGGCAAGCATCATGGTGCATAGGGTATTTGACAAGGGTCTTGAGATTACCCTGGATTATACAGGTGGGTCCTCATAAGAGGGGTGTGGGAAGGGCAGACAGGGGAGAAGGTCATGTGATGACGGAAGCAGAGGTGGGAGTGAAGGTTAAGGATGCGGCAGCCTCAAGAATTTTACCAGGTAGAGAAAGTAAAGAGATGCCCAAGACTGGGACCATGGATGCTAAGGAGACCCAAAGAAAGATTAATGCCATAGTCAGGGCATAACGGGGAGGAGAGGGAAGGGAGGTCAAGAGATGGGCCTTGGAAATGGCCACAAGGTAGGGTGGAGGGGAGAGAATATTCCAGCAGGAAGGAGGCCCTGGGCCCTGAGGCTGGAGCTGAGGAGGGGGTGGAGGCCAAGCAGCCCAGCCCCCACTTCTCGCAGCCCCAACCCTGTGATTCCTGCCGCCGTTCCGCTCAATGCTGAGGTCTGGCCCTCACCATGTCCAAGCCTTCCGGGCTTCTGAGGGCTGCGAGGGCTTCTGCCCCAGGGGTGACTGACTGCAAGCTCGAGCTCTCCCCACACCACCCAGCTCTCCCTTCCTCCTGGCATCTCTGGCTTGGGCACCCTGCTGGGGAGAGCTGAGCGTGGCCACTCGCCTCATGCTACAGTGAGTCCTCTTGATGCTGCAACAGAAAAGCGAAATGGCCGCCACACGCGTCCTTCCAGCCCTCTGACAGCTCGCCTCAGGCTCCGGGCCCTCCAAACCCTGCCGGCCGCTTGCCAGGGGACACTTAGTTTGTCCCATCCACTTTTCTAAATTCACTGCCCCTCCCCTCCAGCCCCAGATGCAAATAGATGAAGATCTATGTTAGTGCCAAGTTCTGACATCCTTGAGAGCTGGCCGACACAGCCTGGCGTTCCAGAACATTCCTGAGGCCAGCCTGTGTCCTGTGACCATGGGGGCCTATATACAACCCTGGGTCCTGGGAGGTGGGTCTTGGTCCCCAAAGAGAAGCCCTGCCTTATGGACAAGAGAACATATTTGCTTATTAAACCGCTGGTGGAAAAGGAGAGAAATGAGGAAATAAAAGTGAGACCTGGAGACCCATGGCCAGACTGGAAGTTAGTTCAAGGTTATGTTGGATTTCCCACCCTGTTACCTTGATTCAGGAGTGAAAGAACATGTATAGACACACACACACATTCACACACCACACTCACGCTCATATCGCCAGGCACCTCCATCACGGACATCTTCACACAGCAGGGTCTGGCCTTGGGTCTGAACGCTGGCCGCTGATAGAATGGGCTCCAACCACAGGGCCTTCCCCAGGAAATTCTTCCTCCTGAAGCCATGGATGGTCAGAGCAGGAAAGAATGTCTGAGATCATCTATTCCTCCCTGCGGAGGGAGAACCGAGGCCAGGCAGGAGGCCATAATGTACTGGAAGTCATGCAGTGAATTCCTGGCCACGCTGTACTGACCAAGCTCCTTGACCTCCAGTCAGCCCTAGTGGACCGCGAGCTGTACCAATTCAGGACAAATCTGTAATCGTGATTAAGGACCTTCGGTGCCTAACACCATGCAGGGCATTGTCAGGGATGCCGAAGACACAAGACAAAGACCTGCCTTTCCAGAGCTTATCACCTCGTGGGGACACAGGAGAACTCCAGCCCGAAGCTTGAGCTCTCCCCGGGGGCCAGACAAGCACCGTTCACTTAAACCATTTCCTCTGAGTTTGGGGAGCTGGGGAGACAGGCTGTGTGAAGGAGGAGGGGGTTAAAGTAGGCACAGGGGCCAGAAGAAGCTGCTTAGAGAAGAAACTCATCGGTGCTGTCCTATAGAACTTTCTGCAGCAATGGAAATGTTCTCTATCTGCGTGGTCCAATACGGTAGCCACAAGTGAGCATTAGAAATATGGCCAGTGAGAATGAGGAACTGAATTTTTAATATCATTTCATTTTTATTAATTTAAATTGCCGCGGGAGGCTAGTGGTGACCATATTGGAGAGCAGAGCTTCAGCCTGTGCTGGTTGCCTTTTTGGGTTTTTGCCTTGGCAGACACCTCCCACATTCCTCCGGGGCCATAATATTCCTCATTCCTTGCCTTCCCCTCACTACAGCCTTGAGTGATAGGGAGGGCTCCTTACCCCCATTTGCCAGGGAAGGAGGCTGAGGTTAAGGTGACTTCACCCAGGCCACCCAACCAGGCCTCCTGAATCATTATATCCAGGCTTCCTCCACTGTACCTTTCTTCAGGCTGAGAAGTCAGAGCAATAGCGCCTCTTGGGGACTCTGATCACCTCAAAGCTGCTGCTTCCTGGATCAGTGGTGGGTGAGCCTCATGTGGGTGGGAGTGAGGATGCTGAAGGTTGAGAGGTGGGTTCTGGCAGGTGAGGGACACTTGTCCATGAGGCCACCTGAGGAGGCATGGCCACATCTTTCTGCTCAGTCATTGCTCCCAAGGACTGTGGGCACAGCCAGACTAACCCCACCATGGTCCTCAGGAGGGAGGCAGTCTTCTGGATCTGGCAAGCTGCATGGCCCCATAGAGGCCATCTTTCTTCCTTGGCATTCTTACCTCTTCCCAATCCCACAGAAAGGAACCCAAGTCCTTATAGGAGATATTCGGGTGATGATAGAGAAGAAAGGAATTGAAATATGGCTGTTGAGGGAGTGGCCACAGACAGGTTGATGACAGGGGCAGCGTAGTAGGACAGGAAAGTGGCATTATAGAGTCAGACCCAAGACCAAATGCCCCATTCTTCCTTTGCTAGCATGGGACTGAGAACGAGTAAATGAGCCTCAGTTTCCTCATCTGTAAAATAGAGATCAAGAAAACAAATAAAACCCATCAACTTTATAAGGTGGCTGAAGGGATCAAATGAGAGCTCTCTGTGAACTGTAGACAGCGAAGGATGATGATGATGACCAGTAGACGGGGGGATAGTCAAACTATCCCAGAGGCAGAGAATATTCCAGATATCCCATACCTATAACGGGGGTCCTGAGGCACCTCAACATCTGGAAGTCTCGTTCCACTCAAAGCAGAATCTGATCCATTCTTGCCTTGCCTCGTGGGCAGCTGCATCCCTCAGAAATATAAGGAAGAGGGAACCACTCCTCTGGGTGTAATTCTGACTCACAGGACCTTTGGCACCAATGAGTGACTTAGGAAGAGGCACCCCCTTTGGGTGGACCCAGCCCTATGGGCTCTTGCTTAGAGAGTAGATGGTGACGATAAAAATGTTCAAAACTGTCCTTTCCTCTGGGCTGACAATGCCCCACACCAGGATGCCATCTTGGTCAAACATCCTTGCACAGCACACCCTGGAAATATGCCATTTTTAAAAGGGTAATCTCAGTCCCACGTGGACCCCAAAATGGGCCCTGTGGAATGTCGGGAGTTTGGGATATTACGTGTAACAGGAATAGAAAGGATCTGAGAGCCCTGGTTAGACAAAGTTGAACACATTACTCACCACAGGAACTCTTTAAGATGCTGCATCGTGAATCTCCGAGATAGGAATATTGCACGCAGCATTATTTCCCAAATGCCTTTGACCATGGAAACCTGCTTTTTCATGGAGGAGCCCACAAAATAGAGAAGGGACAGAAAAGCCATCCTAGACTATAGAAGTGCAGATTTCACGGCCGGCGTTTTCTAAAGGAAATTAAATTGAAGGCAGGTGGGAGGTTGTTAAAAATGAAACTCTGTGTAGATGCCTCTGAGTAACTTCAAAGATAAAAGGAAGAGGCAGTGGGTTATCTAGGTTGCACATGAGAGAAACTGGATTCAAACAAGCTTAGGCATAAAAGGAATTGTGTCGTCCTTAGAATCTGAGGCAAGTTTCGACAAGCAAACAGCGGGAGGGCAAGGATGCAGCGTCAGAAAGAACTGGAACCAAGGGCTCCTGCCCCTAGGGTCTCTCGCCCCTTCTCGCCTCTCCTCTCTCTCTGAGTTGCTTTCATTCTCTCTCACTAGAGATGAGCTTTTTCCACACATTTTTTTTTTCACACATGGCTCCCAATAGTTTTATACTTCACATATCCTACCACCAGCAAGAGACTGTTCTGACTCTCTCACTGATCTCCTAATAAAAAAAACAAAAATAGAGAAGGGAATCATTAGTCCAGCTCAATCAAGTGCCCACCCCTGGACCCATCAGTGACCAGGGGAGTGAGTTCATGGAGGGGCTTGAGAGCCCTGAGGAGGCCCCGTGGGGGCAGCTGGGGAAGGAGTTCCTAAGAGGTGGTCCCGTGAATGGCCGTGCTGAGGGAGGTGGGGCTGAGGTTGAGGGTTGGGGTTGGTTACCTCGGAGCAACCCAGAATCGGTGTACGGGGAGCTCTCCAAGGAACTCAGATTCTGAACGGATGGGTTAGAAGTTGGAAAGACCATAAATAGGGCCCTTCCTTTCTCATCTGCCTGTAGCCCTCATTCATCGTGATGCAAAACATACTTTTCTATCAAACACAATCTGCCTAGATTTCCCCAAATCCTAGTATTATAGAAAAACGAATTCGATGTTATGTTTTTGAGCAAAGGAATTATTCTGAGAGCCTGTGCTATAATAGAGGTAAATATCTGGCCCCTTATTTTCCCCTCCAGCCTCATCACCTCCCCATGCCCCGTCGTTCGCTTGGCTCGAGCCGCTCTGGCATAGCTAGTTCACCTGTTTCCCTGTGACGTCTTGGACACCCCAGGAATGCTCTTACTCTGGGCATCTGCATTCTCCATTCCTTCTGCCTCGATTTCTCTTTGCTCAGATATCCACATGGCTAATTCCTCACCTCTGGCAAGTCTCTGCTCACATATCACCTTCTCAATGAGGCCTACCCTGACTGCCCTATTTAAAATTGCACCCCATCCCACCCCTCATCCCTCTATATCTTCTCGGCTTGTCCTTTTCTCCATGATGTGTGTCACCTTCCAGTATACCTTATCATTTACTTATTTATTTTTTGCTGTCTATTCTCTTCCACTGAAACACATGCACCAGGCAGTCAGCAATCTTGAACTGTCTGGCTCACTGATATATCCCAGGGCAATAAATATTTGTAGATATATTTGTTGAGAGAGAAAAAAAATTGCTGTAATTGTGCACACTGATGGGGCCAGGGTAAGGGAGAAACTAACCTTAATGAGTAGCTGCTAAGTCTCACGGACATTTTATCCCATGAATCCCCCAGTTGCCCTGCTATGAAAGTGTTATAATCCCCATTGAAAAGTAAAGAAACTAAGGCCCAGAGAGGTTGAGTAAGCTTACCCGGGACACACACCTCATCGAGCAGTTGAACCAAGCTGAAAACCCACTGACGACCCCAAAAGCGTTGCTCCTTCCACTACGTTCGTTTAATGTTCACACTGTGGTTGTAAAAGCACCGCCGTGAAAATAGCTCAGGAAAAAAAGCCTCGAGTGACATCTCTGGCGAGAGAATGGCATCTAATGATAGGCTGTTGTAGTTCTTTTCTATTTTTTCCTCTTTTTATTTTCAAAAGCAGAATCCTTGTATTGAACAAAAGCATTAGCACAGCCCCGATATAAATATATAACAGATAAAAGGAGAGCTGTTCTGCTTCAACTGGAGATGGCAACCCCAGTTTGCTTTCGCCTTGCCCGCTGTGGCCAATCCTGGGACATTTCCTGAGGAACCCTAGGGCTCCAAGGAACCCAATTTGAAAACTATTGGATGGGAGGCTGATGTTATTGGGATGAAAACAGCGTCAGGTGGTTCTGTGGCTGTGTACATCCCAGAGACCAACTCTGAGCATCTCTCCCCCTTCTCCTGGGATGGTACCACAGGCTCGTGACATTTCGGCAAAGCTCCAGAGCCTCGCGGAAGGTGACAGTCTAGACTTCTCATTGAACATGGTGGATTTTGAACATAAGTGTTTGCAGAGGCTCCCTGCTCAAACCCCACTTAAATGGCAATTAAGGATTTTTTTAAGTATAAACCTAGATATCCTCCCCAGCCCAAAGCAACCGGCAAATCTCTCTCCGCAGCCCAGCGGAAGCTACGATTGAAACAGACTGGCTCTGGGCTTGGGGGAACCAGGCAGAGCTGAGGGCTTGGGTGAGGGCTGTGCAGAAAACAGAGAGAGGAGGTGAAATTCTGCTTACTGAGTAGTGAGCCCCCCAGCCAGGCAAATCCGCCCCACCCACCCCAAACAGAAGCCTGGGGGAATCCCTTCCTAGAGAAACGGACAAGCATGAGAGGAAAAATGCACAGAGAATGAGCCAGGAGTCCCCAAACAAGATGGCCTAGTTACATCACCCCAGAGTGAAGTCCCTCAGTAGGTCCTCCCACACACGGGAATGACTGGGTGGCCTTGAAGTACCTATTAACGATACATGGACAGCCAAAAAGCTGGACATTTGAAGGAAGCCGCTAACAGCAAAGGAACCAAAACCAACCAAACAGAAAGGAAACTTTGAGGAAATAGAGATAATGGTTAATGGCACGAGCTCTAGAGGCACACTAGAGCCTGGGTTCAAATCCTGGCTAAACAACATACAAGCTGTGTGACCTTGGGCAAGTTACTTAACCTCTCTGAGCCTCAGTTCCATTACCTCTAAAATGAGAATATTATCTACTCTGCAAGGTTTTTAGGAAGACTGAAATGAGTTAATATTTGTGAAGTGCTTGACTAATAAATTGGAAAGCGCCTGAATAATATTAGGCACTATGTAAGTGTTTGATAAATAAAAAATAACTTCAGGGAGCAGAAGGAAACATCAAACCACTTTAATTAAAATTCTCAGGAGATAAGAGTTGATGCTGCATCCATAAACACAAGCTATTAATATAGAATGCTATTAAAAAGTCACATTCAAAGAAAAGCTAAAAAAAAACCCTTGGAAATTAAAAATATGATTGTAAACATTTTTTTAAAAAAAAAAGCATAGAAGGATTGGAATTGAGGAAATCTGAAAAGTAAAACACGAGACAAACAGATGGAAAAATGGGTGAGGAAAAAAACATGAAAATGAGAAAGTAAATGTAGGAAGTCCAACATCCTACTACTAGGAGTTCCAGAATAACAAAACCGAGAAGGTGGAGAAGAGGAGTTTGCCAAAGAAATAATATAAGAAAAATTCCCAACTGAAGCACGTGATTTTCCATGTGGAAAGACTTCCCCAGGTCCCGTCGGCAAGAAGTGGCAAACGACCAGACCGAGATGCATCCTTGTGAAATTCAGACTAAGAGAGAGAAAGAGAAAATCTTGAAAGTTTCTGGAGAGTAAAGACAAGTCGCATACCCAGGATCTAGAATCAGAAAGGCCTGGGGCTTCTCAACAGAAGCAGCCAAAGCCGGAAGGCAAGGGCACGGGGCCTTTAAATTCCTGGGCAGCCCGGGGGATCTTTCTTTTCTAAGATAGGATTCTACTACACCCAGCAACCTACAATGAAGGGTGAGGGCAGAATTCGGATGCAAAAAGTGTGTCTCCCAGGCAGACGTTTTCAGGAAGCTACTGGAGGATGCCAGAATAAACCAAGAAAGAAGATGGTGTAAGATTCTGGAAACAGGGCATCTGGCCTGAAGAGAAGTCCCAGAGTGAGGAAGAAGACAAGAACAGGACGACAGTTGAGAACGAGTCCTAGAGAGCAGTCAGTTCAGACTGGAGCGGGAAGATGGAGAGTCCAGAGGGATGGTCCTTGCAATCTGGCTGACTGGACTGAGAGGCATTTTACAGCCCTGCCATAGAGTATGCCTTTCCTTTTCTCATTTTTCTATATAATAAATATGTATTTCAGTGAGAACATTTGAGTTCCACTCTCTTAGCTAATTTCAATTCTACACTACAGTGTTATCAACTATAGTCATCATGTCACGCATTAGATCCTCAGACCTTATTCATCTTATTGCTGAAAGTTTATACGCTTTTATCAACTTTCCCTGTTCCCCCCACCTCCAGCCTCTGAAAAACACTTTTCTAATCTCTGTTTCTATAATTTTGACTTTTTTTTTCTTTTTGGCATGTCTGTGATAGGTGCCTGGCAAACCAAACAACCCATCACCAACAAGAAAATGGTTTCACAAGCAAGGGATCAAAAATAGTTTATGGGCAGAGGATATGAACAGACATTTTTCCAAAGAAGATATACAGATGGCCAATAAACACATGAAAAGACGTTCAACATCACTAATCACCAGGAAAATGCAAATGAAAACTACACTAAGATACCACCTTATACCTGTTAAAATGGCTATAATCACTAAGACTAAAAATAACAAATGTTGGAGAGGGTGTGGAGAAAAAGGAACCCTCACACACTGCTGGTGGGAATGCAAACTGGTGCAGCCACTATGGAAAACAGTATGGAGATTCCTCAAAAAACTAAAAATAGAGCTACCCTATGACCCAGCCATCCCACTACTGGGTATCTACCCAAACAACTTGATATCAACAATCCGCGGATGGGGCGGTCTGCACAGGTGCCAAGGAATCTGGAGAAGTGATGCCATAAGTCAGAAGCACCGTTGGCGGCAGGCATCCATGAAGCAGCCAGAAGCAGGCTGACTTTTGTCATTCTCAGAAGACCTGCTCAATGCACGTGCTAAGTGCTGTGCCGACAATGCTGTGTGCTCTAGTGAAAACGCCCAGCCAGGCAGGCAAGGGTCTGAGGGAACATCTAGGAAGTGGATGAAACAGCCCCACCCTCGGAGCTCCAGTCCTCCTATTCGATAAACTGCCAAGAGCACCTACTACGTGCCAGGTGTTTACAGATGCAGATGAAAGGCCCAATCTGGGTTTGTAAAGAGTTCACAATCTAGGGAATATCTTGAAGCTTCCTTTTATGTAATAGATGGAAATTCATTGATCCAACAGTTCTCACGTAAAGTGCCTAAGGAGGGCCAAGCATCTGCAGACTGGGCAGGGCATGCGTAAACAAAAAATGTCACCGAGTGCCATGATAGATAGAGGATGGATGGAGCATAAAGGAGGGATTAATCTGTTCTGGAAGGGAGGGAGAGGATATCTCAGGATATCCTTCAGAAAGGAGGTGACCTTTGGTCCTCGCCTCAGGTCTGTTTGCCAGGTGGCTGGGCAGTGTGTGGGAGTTAGAGAGGATGTGGGTCATGGGGAGGTGAGATCCTAAGCAGGGGGACAGGAATCAGGAGCAAAGGCCAGGAGCAGCCCGGAGTCTCCTGGGGTAGCTGGATCTAAGGATGAGGCCTGGGGCTGGAGAGATAGGCCACATCACCACAGGCCTGATGTGTTCTGCTAACGCATAGATGTTCTCCTGGGAGTCCTGCCACCCAAAGTGTGGTCCTCCCACCAGCAGCATCAGCATCCCCTGGAAGCTTGTCAGAAATGCTGAATCTCAGGCCCCACCCCAAGTCTGCGTTGTAACAGGTTCCCCAGGTGATTCAGAAGCTCGGATGTGGACCACTGTTTCCCACCCTTTGGAAGTATGAGGATGCCTTTTCAACATCCACATATGTCTCAGACATCACCCCCACCTGTACGCTGCCACGCTTTTTACATTCATTGATTGAGAAAATATTCAATAACGAAAAGTGGCTATGAATTCAGTCATGCTTTGAATGATTTTGAATCTTTAATCACATCACCACCTATATACGTGATCAGTTCAGCAACCTGGTCGTACCTAACTTCCGCCGCCAATGTGTATAAACAGAATCTTTATAAATAGAATCTTAATCATCCACCACTTCTCCTATAATTTTGCAGACATGGCACTTCCTGGTGGCTTTTCAAGAGTGGGTCTCCTGCAGGCAGGTCGCCACCCGGACTCAGCCTTCTTAGCAAGTAATTTATAATCTCTGTGCCTGAATGCACGAGGGAAACATTTTTTAAAGAATCCTTGGAATAAATCTTTTTGTAATGAGACTAGCCCCGACCCCACACACAGTGCCTTCGCTAATGCAGGAGTGTAAGTGTAGCCACTCTTCTCTGTTCTATCACCAAGACCTAGCATTGACTACCTTCTTCCCCCTACGTAGGCACCTCACTCTACAGTATATAGGGTGCTTCGCCCGCATTCTATCCTCTGGTCCTCTACACTCTTGTGATGTAGACAGGGCAGTTCTAATCATTTAACAGATAAACCTTTAACAGATGTGAGAAGCAAGTCTCCGAGACACTGAGGGACTTTCCCATGATCTCATGAACTAGGATTTGAATCCACATCTTCGTATTGGCCCTTGGTTCTTTCCACCAAGAGCTAGTGTTCCTTAAAAATGAAAAAAGAAAAAGAAATGAGGCAAAAAGGCTGCTGTGGGTAACAGCCGGTTCGATGAAGGGTAATGTGTTTTTGTTGTAGCATGTTTTGGCTCCTTCAAAATGCTTACCTGCTTTGAGGCTCTGCAGGAGGGGGCAGGGTTTCTAGGCTTTACCAAACTTTTGTAGCCACTTGACAACACCTCCTGGGTCACAAGCTGTTGCTGAGAACACTGCTACCTCACGCTGCCCCCTGAACAGACATAATTGCAGCCGTGCAACCTGGGGACACGATGCTGATTTTCCATCCTGCGGGAGCCCACTCACCTCAGAATGTCATGTGTGACCAACCAAGCACGAGCATGCCCATCTCTGTGCTGGGTTCTGATTTTCCCAGCCAGACATGCTGCTCAACTGGGTCTGCCTGGCAGGGGAGGGGCGGAGAGGGCGGACCAGACATGCATTGGCCGATTTTAACCAGGCAGCCATGCGTGGATTCTCTGTGCTCTCTTTAGAAAAATCAGTGTCTTCTGATTTGATGTGAGTGCTGAGCAGCCGCATCTATTTAAAAAAAAAAATCCGTTTTTCAGGAAATTCGAATAAGATACAGTGAGGTTAGGAGACTTGTGGATGATCCCCAGCTCGTAGAATTTTAGAGCTAAAAGTAACCTGAGAGATCAGCTCCCCTTTGTTTTAACAGAGGAAACTTCGGCTCAGAGAGGCAATATAACTTGTCTGAGGTCCCACAGCTATTAAGTGGTCAAACTCAGGTCTCCGTGGTTTCAGAGCCCGTGCTTTTCTTGCTACGCTTCCCTGCTCCTCTTCCCAGGGCTCTGCCTTGGGCCTCGTTGGAATTGTGACATGACTTTCTCTGTGCAAGCCAGGAGAGCAAGATGGCGCCTCCAGTTGACCACCCCAACAGCGTTTGGCAGGCCCTTTCCACCAGAGCTCTCAAGGGCTGGAGCTGGGACCTTAGTCCCTCTCATTGTCACTGTCACACACTCGGTAAGCCTCCCCTGGACTCTGAGATGAGAGGATGCCGGCTGCTAAACCCACTGTAAATTAAACTGTTCTGCCCCCTCCCCCACTGCCCAGCATGGCACCTTATTGGCTTGTCATCTGGGACCATCGCCTCTTCCAGCCAACTGACAAAGGGCAGAGGGAGGTCAGGAGTCAAGGACCCGGTTCCTGGGCTCCGTCAGGCTGCCGCTTGCCATGTAACCATTGGCCACTGTTCTCTGTGGGTCTCACCCATGGAGTTCTCTCACCTGAAAAATGAAAAGTTGGTTGAATTAAAGAAATGTCAAGGGATCTCCTAGCTCCAAAAGTCTAGGCAACCATGAAGCATCAATACTGGCCTGTCCTTTCCTTTTTCTGAGCTTTGATTTCTTGGTCTTTAAAATGGATATAACATTAAAAGTAAAATATAATAAAATGGGGATCTTGACACCTGTCTCAGGATGGCTGGGAGGATCCAGTAAGATGAAGTCTGTGGAAACCCCAAAGCTCAGACACATGCCAATGTTGTTGTTTGCCGTATCCTGTGGGGGATTCAAAGCTGAGTGACTCAGGGTCTTGGCCTAAAAGTTCCCAAAGGACTGCTACCCAATGGAGAATGTGACAGTGACACTAGAAAGGCACAAAGTATTTGAGCAAGACCACAGGTTGGAGGGCAAAGAGCAGGGCCTTGGAGATTGGCAGCCAGGGTTTGATGCTGGGTGTGCTTGCTGTGGCTAGGGCAAGCTGACCTCTCTGAGCCTTGGTTTACTCATCTGCAAAATGAGGGCGCTAATACTAAGGTGACTTTGAGGGGTGACTGTGAGGAGTGATGAAAGGAGCACCTGGCCCCTGACCACATCCCTGCTGCTCTTGAAACAGGCCAAGTGCATACATGTCCCAGGGCTTTTGCACCTCCTGTTCCCTCTGCCGGAATGCTTCCGTGGGTCATCCCATGGCCCACTTACTCCCTTTATTCGGGTCACGACACAAATGCTGTCACTCTGAAAAGCCCTGCCCTAATTCCCAGCTAAAAGAGTCACCCTGCTCTGCCCCATCCTGTCATGCTACCCTCTTCCCAGCTGCACTTAACCTCCCCAAGCTTACCGCCGCTGGCCTGATGCTGCACAGGTCCCCAATTGTTGTCTGTCCCTCCACCAGAACGTGAGATCCGTGAGGACAGAGGCTCTGCGTGGCTTGCCGCTAGAGCCCTGGTCCTTGACCTGCGGCACATGTCCACAGTAGGCATTCAGTCCATCACTGTCCAATGAATGAGGGGACCAAGGTGGAATGGGCTGAGCACCCAGCTCCATGTCTGGCCCTCAGGAAGGTCAGTCCTTCCTTTGCTTCTGTGAACTCCAAAGCAGCGTTTCAGGGAATATGAGCAGTGTCCCCACATTTCAGAGTTTCTTTCTTTCTCTCCCTCCCTGTCTCTCTGACTTTCTTTCTCACACACACATGCACACTCACTTTTCAGTCCCCAGGGAATGGCAGGGCCATGTCACAGCATCTAGTGAGCAGTGGCAGCCAGGGAAGCCACAGTGGGGGCAGGGTGTCCCAGCGGATTGATGGGCCCAGCCCCTCCCCCACCTAGCTGAAACATAGACCTGGACTCCAGGTCTTTCCTCCCAATCATGGGAAACAGAGGCCCAAAGGATGGGTCTTGTCTCAATAAACAGTCCCTGATGGTTATGCCACTGTGATTTCACGGGCAGCAGAGACCCCGAGGATGGCAGTCACACAAGACTATAATACCCGCTGAGTCCCTTCAAGGGAGTATCACAGGCAGTCTTTGCTGCCCCTGCCCAGCCCCCATGAGTTCTGGCCTTAAAAGTCCCTACTCAGCTGCCTACTAGTGTATTACTTACCACACACCTCCTTGAGACTGTGGCAGAGGGTCCTGAGCTGGCTCAGCAGGCCTCATGTGGACCCAGCTTGGCCACAAACTCACTGTGAGACGCTGACAAATGTGCCACTGTCTCAGCATCTCTGTCTCCCCTGTAAAACCAGGGGGGTGGGATTCTGAGAATCTCAGGTCAGCTGTGCTGTTTTGTTCACTTCAGCAAGCATTTACTGAGCACCTACTGCATGTAGGCATTATGCATATAAACATAAATAAAACATGGACCCTGTCCCGAAGAGGTCGCTCCATCTTAGTGGAGAGAGAGTTACAACCAGGTGTGGAAATGGTAAGTTTGCAATGTTGGGGTGCCCATGGGAGGGAGGGCTTCCAGGAGCTTGTGACAGTGACGCTGGTTAGGGGCCAACCTGATGGAAGGGGAGAGGAAGGATTAGTCCAGGTGCAGGGAGTGGCATGAGGAAAGAGGAGTGTGAAACGACGCGGATCCAGCTGGATTTCGTAGAAAGCCAGACACTGAATTAACAATGCTGATAGCACTACAAATCAGTGAGCTTTTCTTCAGCACCAGGCTCTGTGCTAAGGGCTTTGTATGCAACGTCAATAGCCCTGTGAAGAAGGATTCATTATAATGTGTGAATCCATTCTGCAGATTTTGTAGAAAAATGAGGCTCCAAGAGAGTGAATAACTTGCCAAAGGTCCCAGAGCTGGACTCGACCTTGCCCTGCCTGACCCCAGAGCCCCAGGTATTTAACCAACTGTCCTAGGCTCTCTCTGCTTCTGACCTGCCAGGTGGCAGGGCCTGGGTTTCCACCTCTCTCAGAACACCCGGCTCACCCCTTTGGGAGAGGGGGACCCTGTCTCTGGGTGCAAGCCTTGCCCACCCTGGCCCCACCCAGTGTGTGAGGTGAGTCCCAGGAGCTCCATACGCCATGCAGGGCCCTTGGTCGTCCTGGGGGAGATGGGGAGAGAGTCCCGAGCCCCTCCCCACAGAAGTCTGGCCAGGCCAACGTCCCTCTACTAGCGAGGCCTCGGAAGCAAACACACACAGGGGTAAGTTCTTCTGAGGAAGTTAGCATGGAAACAAGAAGACGCTGGTGGTCACAGTATGCATCTTCAGATCCCTGAAAGGGTGTCAAGTGAAAGAAGGAGTGGAGCTAGGAGCAGGGGGGAAACCTATAAGCAGGCTGTTTTCAACTCAATATAAGGATGAACTTTGGAAACCATGGGCTGCCCCTGCAGGTGGCGAGGTCTCCATCCCTAAGAGTGCTCAAACACTATGACTGTCCTTCAGTGCGTGGTGCTAGAGGGGCCTCCTGCTGTCTCTCAGAGATGCCCTCTGGGGGCTCTGCCAATCAGGATCCAGGCAGGAAATCAACAGTACTCATGGGCTGAGTAACACAAGAAAAGATTAATGAAGGACTATTTACAAAGGTGTGGGCAAGGCTTAGGGAAGGCATGTGGGCCTGGCAGCAGGGAGAGCCATTACCATGCCTAGGGGAGGCGGAAAAGAGCTGGTATCAGACCCCAGAGAGAGGGCAATATGGAGAGCACCCCACCTAGAGCCATGGCTTTCCAAGAAGACCTGCAGCTAACCACAGTGATCCAGCAAGTAGAGTTGAGAGACTGGATATCCATCTCCCCTCCGGTTTCCCACCTGGGCCCACCATTGGCTGAACCCAACGAGAAACCAGAGGGCAAGGGAACCCATCCATATAGTCTATAGGAGTGTAGCTCCCAGGGCAGAGGGCAGAGTGGAAGGACTGGCAGAAGCTGTTGTGCACTGGGACCTCCCCCTGCCATATGACTGGCATCCCTCCCCCACTCTCCTCTCTGTCTAGCTGTCCTAGCCACTGTGATAAAATCAGTTTCATCCAACACAAGATTGCTTTGTATCAGCACATCCCTGCCTTAGCCTCGAAAATTCCTCTGGCTTTTCAGAGAAGCTTCCCTTCCTTCTCCTCTCCAGTGTTTATTTCCTTGGCATGTTTCCTGTGATTTGCAAAGATTAAGGATCTAAGCTTCTTTTATTGCGATGTACTTTCCCTGCCCCGTTATGCATTCTCCCCGTCGCTCCCTGTCTCCCCGCACGGAGCTCCCAAATCCTTCTGCAGATACAGAAAACACTCCTCAGGTAGACTTCACCTTGCGCTGCCATGGCCATGCTCCTGAAAAGTGCTGGGAAATTCCAGATTCTGCAGCCTGAGCATGTTTCCCACCCTCCTCCTGATTCGACATTATCTTTCTTGTTAAGCTGTCTGGGTTTCAGCTTGGTCTCAATTAACAAGGGCTCCTAACACCGTGTGTAAGAACTTCCCTCTCTCTGTGCTCTCTCTCTCTCCCTCTCCCTGGGGCTTTGAATCCTGTGTGGTGTTCGTGATGTATAAACAAATCCTTCACTGCACTAGGGGCCTGCGCTGTTTGAAGCAGCGCAGTGTTGAATCATTCAGTGGTGAGAGGACAATGAGGATGTGAACAATCCCGTCCAGCACCCATCTGGGTGATTGGCAGGACTGGCTTCCCAGCTGTGCGACCTGTGCAGTCACACAGACCCCGGTGCTCAGAAGGGCCACACTCTTGCTTTAATACTCTGCTACTGCTGTCTTGAAATTCTTCATAGTTTTTTAATGAGGCCCCACGTTTTCATTTTGCACCGGGACCCGAAAATGGTATGGGTGGTCCCAGTTACTGTTATTCTTCTGTTGCTGCTGTTGCTGTTGCTTTGTGTGCAGCCCACCTGCATTTCAGTGGATGAGACCTCCTGAGTGGAGGAAGCTAGTTGCTGGGCAGCATGCAGTGCAGGTGTTTCCTGGTGTCCAACCAGACCCTGGGCACACTCATAGCTGGTCCAAGGGTAGGGAACAGGCTCAGCAGAGGACACTTCTTCACGCATTGACATCATTTGACAATCATTGAGCACTGTCCCAGGTACCGTGCTAGGGGCTTTGGGGATAAGACAATGAAGGGATATTCTCTTTCTCCAACCCCGACTCAGAACTCTCGACCTGTGAACCAGGGTGTCTGCTCACACAAAGTAAACCACACCCCTAGTGGAGTAGAAAGATTGCTGAATTGAAAGTCAGGAGACCTGGCTCTACCCGCTGCTATACTCCTGACATGCTGTGTGACCTCGGGCAAGTTGCTTCCCCTTTCTGAACTAGATGTCTGCTTGCCCAAATGTGGTTGACTTCAGATAACCTATATCAGAATCCCCGGAAATGCAGATTCCTGGGCTCCAGCCTGGCATGACCGGATCAGAATTTCTAGGCACGGGTCCACAGAATCATCGCCCGAAGCTCCCGGGGTGAGCTCAGTGTGCATTCTAGTTTGAGAACCTCTGAGGTACCTAGTATGAGCCTTTGGCTCTAATGGTCCGTGTTGGATAACTCCAGCTCTTAATCAGGTCTTCATATTTGCACTGACAGCGTCAGGAAATGTGGGAGACTGAGAGTGGATGTGGGGCAGACACTGCAGGGGGCTGTGGTTCACTGTCAAACTGGAGAACAAGCCCGGAGGGAAGCCAAGAGCGTTTCTAGGAAGGAAGAGAAACAAACTCTCCCTGGAGATGCGAAAGGAAGTGGTGCCTTGGGAAAAGCAGGGCCACAGAGGACATGGGGCCACAGTCGTGGGCTGGCCATGAAGGCGCCCGGTCCTGCTGCTCAGAACCCCGCCCAGTCACCCACCGCCTCCAGACGAGAGACCCACAGGGGTACCTGCTTAGGAGAGCACGGTGGTGGCGTCCTCTCCTCCCCGCTGCTCTGAGAGGGCTGGGCACTGCTCACAGGTGACATTCTACAGCTACACTGCCCTGGCTGGACACCAGGTTGTCACTAACCACATGTGCCTATTTAAATGGAAGGTAAGGAATTAAATTTAAATTAAATTAAAAATAAATAAAGCAAGGAAAAAAAGATAAATATGTGGCGTGATGGATGTGCTAATTAATTCGGTGGGGGAAATCCTTCCACGGTGTATACATACATCAAATCATCGTGTGGTGTGCTTTAAATACCTTACAGTCTTATTTGTCAATTATACTTCAGTGAAGCTGGTTGGGGGGATTAAGTAGTTAACTAACTAAAATCTCAGTTCCTCGGTTGCATTAGTCACCCTTCATGTGGCTAGTGGCTACCATATGATAGTACGGATTATAGAATGTTCCATCTTGGCAGAAAGTTCCACTGGACAGTGCTGGTTCCAAAGAGAACAGAAACATTATCCAGCACCTTCTTTCGCTCTTTGCATTCAGTCATGGATGTTTGTAGAGATATGACGCTACTTTAGGATTTTACTCTGCCCCCATTCCTGCTGCTTCTGGAATAATCTCCCCTTCCGAATCCCACCCAGTCTGATCAGCCTCAGGCGGCTCTCCCTAATGCACGCACGCCTGGCCTCTCTGCTTTGCCCGTTACTCGCAGCATTTCTGACAGAAAGGCTTCATTTTTCATTTCTCCCCGTAAGCCACAGGACCCCTCCTTTGAGCCTGTCTTACTGGCTCCAAGGTTTCTTAAGCTCAGCTATGTAGCAGGCACACAGCTTCAGCTAGCTCTGGAAAACAAGTGTTGGCATCTCTCCCGTTCTGCCCCGCAGCTCATGGAACATGCTTTCAGTTCATTCCAACACACACATCCTCGTAATCCCAACATCGCTCCCCGTTCACGCCTCTCCCCATCAGAGCCTGCTCTTCCGGCTCCCCGGCCTCTCCTCAGCCCCTCTTTTGGGCAGGCCTTAGGAACACTGCCGCTAAAAGCTGACTGCTTCCCTTCTCCTCTGCCCGTCAGACCCAAGGCCAGGCAGTGGGCTCTGGGATGAGTAGGGAGCACTCTCCTCTTGAGGCATTCACCACCTATGGGAGAGAGGTACACAAAACCACAGGCACAGAGGGACGTGTGGGCAGGCGTTTGGACGGAGTGATCTGGGTAGAGAGATCACAGAATGGTTGACTGCTGGATGGAAGGGGATGTGTTCGTGGATGGCCCGGGATTCTCGCCTGCTCCATGAAGACACAGGATGGAAGGGCTCTCGGCCAAGGCTCTCTTTTGCCTGAACCCCGTGTCAGCCACTGACTGCTCATCTAGACTTTGAAAGCCCTGCCTATCCTTCCCTCGGGTCCCTGTCTACTACTAAACCTTTCTCTCCATGTACCCCCGACCTGGGAATTCTCATCCAGCTCCGGACCCCCTTCCTCCCCTTGGTCACTGGTCCCAGGCTGTCCGTGGGTCCTGCCCATTCCCATGCTTGGCCCCAACCCTTCCTTCCTTGCCTTTCTCTTCTGTGCCAGCTTCAGTGTGTGTCCCCAGACTCTCCCAGGCTATGGCCCCAGTGCTGACACATCCCTCCCTCTCTGACCTCTGACCTCCATTTCTCCCCCCACCTCCATCTTCCTTCACTTCTGCATTTACCCATCTTCTCCCCATTTTCTGCTTTTAGGACACTCCTTGATTTAGACTCTAGGTTGGCCTTGCCAATCATAAGTGAGTGAGGTATGAGTCACAAATCTCTCATTTGTTCATTCAGCAGGGGTTCCCTAGGTACCTGCTATGTGCCTGGCCCTCGCAGGGACATTTGAGATCCAGAGAGAAGGTCCAGAACTTGGCCTCAGGATGCTCCAGCTGGATGGAAGAGACTGTCAGATAAAGGTTTATTACATGGTGTGGCAGAGGCTTTATCAGGAATATGTGAAGAATACATCAGAGCAAGAGAAGGAGTTGCTTTGGGTGGGGCTGGGGTTGAATCTTCAGTGATGAGTAGGGAGATGGTGAGGTGGACAAGGTAGAAAGACGTTCCAGGCATACAGAGATGCACGTGCATCCATGCAGAGCAGGGACCAGTAACAACCAGTCTGGGCAGCCCTGGAGGGTTGGACCGCGTGGTGCCACGAAGCAGAGGGCTGCCCAGGACAAGGCTGGAACAGGAGCAGGTTAAGGAGACTGGGCTTCTCATAAGCACAGGAGAGAGTGACACAGCTTTGCATTTTGGAAAGCTCGTTCTGCAGGCTATTTGGAAAGAGTAAGACAGAGAAGGAGCCCCAGCAAAGGCTGATATATCCCATAGGCGCACTCTCCAGCAATTTTGAACACCAACATACAGGAGGAGCCAGGCTCTGCTTTCCCACCACCTTCTGCCACCCCGGCCACCTCCCACTGCCAAGGGCCTTTTCTCCTGCCAAAGAAAAAAGGCAGAAGCTGCTCTCCTAATTGCCCATCTCCTGCAGATCCAAGGGGCGGGCACCCTGGCACACAGGCAAGCCCTGTGCTTTTCTTTCTACTGCTGTGTCATCCTGTTTTCCTCCTCCTGTTCTCCTCGCCTTCAGCTCATGGTCCAGCAGAGAAGTTAGTAAATAAAATAAAGGTGCTGGACTCACTTTCTAATCCCATTCTACAGTTTTGGAGGCTGCAGCAGGAAATTGGCCTAACTGATCTGAATTAGCTTCTGATTGCTACTATAACAGATCACCACAAACCTAGTGGCTTCAAACAATGCAATTTCACTATGGTACAGTTCTGAAGGCCAGAAGTCCAAAGTCGGTTTCACTAGGGTAAAATCTAGGTTTTAGGGGGGCTGTGTTCCTTCTAGAGGCTCTAGGGGGAAATCCATTGCGTTTGTCTTTACTAGTTGCTGGAAAATACTTACATCCCTTGGCTTGTGACTCCTTCCTCCATCTTCAAAGCCAAAAGCAAAGCATTTTTCCGTTCTCTCTCTGACTCTGACCCTCGTGCTTCCCTCTTATAAGGACCGTTGTGATTATACTGCATAGTCAAAGATAATCTCCCCATCTCGAGATCCCTAACTTAATCACAGCTGCAATGTCCCTTTTGCCACCTAAGGTAACATAGTCACCGTTTCCAGGAATGAGGATGTGGACAGTTTGGGGGCCATTATTCTGCCCTCCGCTTGGCCTTTCTAGTGTCCCTTCCAGCTTTTCAGTCCCAGGATTCCGTGAGCACCTGTTGTCACTGACCCATGCCTCTGTCCATCTTTGTTCTTTCAGAGGAAACGACGTTTGAAGCAGGAGTGAAAGTTCAGATCCACAGTCAGTCTGAGCCACCTTTCATCCAAGAGCTGGGCTTTGGGGTGGCTCCAGGGTTCCAGACTTTCGTGGCCACACAGGAGCAGAGGGTAAGTTCCCTGGGCTCCCCGGATCAGTGCTCCTTGGCCTATCCCAGTCACCTGCAGAGGCACAAGGAGGAGAAATGGCATTCCCACTCCTGGAAGGCTCTGAATCCACCTAACAGGCTGGAGCAGGGCTGGGCTCAGGAAAGGGGCTCACCCTGAAACTGGAGACAGGAGTCTGCTAACCTTCATAACCCCATTCTCCTGTACCACCTGTTAGTTCCTAAAATTGGGTGTGAGGGAAACCCAGCTTATTTTATTTTTCGTTGAATTGGTTGGAGGGTTTTTTCCAGAACATTCTGGGGGGGAAATTCTTTCGGGGGGGGAAATTCTTTCAGAGGGGGAGGCTGGGTGTCAGGGGACAGTGGATGCTCAGGGAAACTGCTAACCAGGGTTTGACGTTTCATCACTTGTGTGAATACAATGCAAAGTGGCCTGCAGAAAGGAAGAGGAATGGGGACTTCAGTCTTGTAATAGAGCTCAAGTGGAGGGAGACCTCTAGCCTCGGCTGCTGCCTCCTCTCTCTGATTTCGCACCAGAGAAGGGACTCTCCCAGCCAGCCAGGACTGCTGTGTCAACTCTGCATGTCCATGGGGTGAGGACTGGCCCAGCCTCACATCTGACGTGAGTCAGGTCAGTGAGCGGTAGGAGGCACCAGCTCTCGGCTCTCGGGGTGAGAAGGGAAGAATCAGGGAGAACAGTGGAGGAAGAGTCAGCAGGGAGATACACGTGGAACTTACGAGCTCAGCTTGTTTTTAAAATTTGGCTCAAATGTCCTCTTTCATCTAGTACTGATCACACCTGTTTAGCCATTATAAAATAATATTCTGCATTAGAAACTGGTTTTAAATCTGTAAGCGAGCTGTATTTTTTAATCTCTGGGAAAGCATTGATGGTGCAGGCCTCAGGACCTGGGCCCTGTGCTTAATGCCCCGGCAGTGGCTACCGGCCAAGATCAGCCTCCGCTGCAGCACGTAGCGGGTGGCAGCACGTAGCAGCTTTGAGGCAAGGGCAGAGGAGGCTGGGAGGTTGGCCCGGCCTCTACGGGCCCCAGAGACTGAGGAGACAGGGTGAGTGGAAGTGGAGTAAGCAAAGGTGTGCAAGGTGGGACCCAAGCCGTGTAACCAGAAGACCTCATCTTTAAGGACGAAGAAGGAGGGCACAAAATAGATGACAAGGAGCCAGGTTCAGAGATGAGGATTCGAGTCAGGAAGAGTGAGAACGCAGACTAGCAGGTGAAGGCGTGCAAAGAGAGAGGCAGTCTGGGTGAGCTGGAGCCCGAGCTATTAGCCAAGGTGTCGTAGCCAGTCTTGGGGTGCTGTCAGAGCTGAACAAAGCCGGACGCTGGTGAAAGTGGCAAGGACAGGTTTTAATTAGTAATACACCATTGCAACTGGGTGGAGGATTCAGCCTGAGCTGAACTCAGCTGCTGTTTGTACAGAGGTGAGTAGGCATTTCAAAGAAAAAATGAAGGGCAGGGAACAAAGCGGGCTTGAGCAGAGTCAAGGAAGTGAAAAATTACAGGTGGGAAGAAGGGATTGGTCCCTGTGAAACCCTGTGAAACAGTTTGCTGACTGGCGCTTCCCGAAGTTAGGCTCCTACCTTCCCACAGAGACGGGGAGGCGGAGACCTTATCTTCAGGTGTTGGCAGGAACAAATAGTAAATTCTTTTGGCAGCCTTGAGTTTTCTCAGGCAGGGACTTTAAGGGGCCAGGGTCATCCTAGGGGTGCAGCTTTGAGCTGTTAGAAACTACGACCGTGTTTGTTCAAGCTTATAGGCCACTATTGAGGCCTGGTTGAGAAGAAGGCTCAGAGGGGCCTGGCTGGAGTTTGGTCAAGGAGAGAAACTCTTCAGTCCTCCCTTCGGCGTTTTGTACGAGTAACCCCTCCTCCCTTCAAAGATCCAGGCATGGGTTAGACTAATGAGCTTGTACCTGAATTCTTGACTATCTAAACGTGAATTGTTGTTTGTTTTTAATTCTTTTGTTGAGGTCTTATTGGCTTATAAGACTGTATATTTCAGGTGTACCTTATTATATTTCAGCTTCTGCATAGACTGCATTGTGCTCTCCTCCAGTAGTCTAGTTTTTATCCGTCTCCATACACGTGTGCCCCTTTACCCCTTTAGCCCTCACTCCTCCCCCGTTCCCCTCTGGTAACCAGCAATCTGTTCTCCTTATCCGTGTGTTTCTTTATCTTCAACATGAGTGAAATTGTATGGTATTTGTCTTTCTCTGTCTGACTTATTTCACTTGGCATAATACCCTCAAGGTCCATCCGTGTTGCCACAAATGGCACAATTTTGTCTTTTTTATGGCTGAGTAGTATTCCATTGTATATATGTACCATATCTTCTTTATCCACTCATCCCCATCCACTGATGGGGACTTGGGTTGCTCCTGTGTCTTGGCTATTGTGAGTAATGGTGCAATGAACATAGGGGAGCATAAATCTTTTTGAATTATTGATTTCATGTTCTTTGGATAAATACCCAGTAGTGGGATACCAGGATCATATGGTATTTCTATTTTTAATTTTTTGAGAAACCTCCATACTGTTTTCCATAGTAGCTGCACCAGTTTGCATTCATATCTAAAGGTGAATTTTTGACTAGCCGTCCAAGCCAAATCTGACTTTGTGGCTTATTGAATGTAGCTGCCACACCTATCAGGACTGACTGACTTGTGTTGCCATCTCTGGCGTCCACATTGCTGTTTGTCTGCAGAATGAACAGCGTTCTTTGAAACCCACAGTGTAACTTCATTTCACTGCTAGCGAAGGGTGGAAAGAAGGAAGTTCTTTGTAGATTGCTGTTTGTCGTTGGCCGGAGAGAAGTGCTCATTCCTCCCCCATCTCTGCTTTCCCTCCTTTAGTGACACTGAGGAAATTTCTGGGCTGGATGGCAAGTTGGAGCTGGTGATTTCTAAGAGCCCTTAAATCTCTTTATCTTCCCACTAGGAAGCAGAGGGACTCCCCATGGTGAGCAGGAGCAGAACATATTCGCAGCTTCAGAGGGCAACTTCGTCGTTTGCTTTGAAGTATATTCTCAGAAAGTCAGCCTCATTCATATCAGTATTGCTATGATTATTATAACTAATAATAAGATATTTGGTTAAACATTTTACCATCTTAAAAGCATTTCCGCATCATCTCATTTCATCATTTCATTTATATTAATAGAGAAATACAAAAACACATCCCAGAGCTAAATCTAATAATACATTATGTTTACATGTATATAAAAGAGCATATCCATAGGAAATAAGACTCAAAGGAAATAAGCCAAAATACCCACAGTGGGGGAATTATGAATGATTCACTTTCTTTTCTGGGTTTTCTACGTGTTTTAGAATGTGGCTTTGTTTTATTTATCCATTCAGCAAATATCTGTTGAATGCCTACTATGAGAGAAGTGGTGGGGATACAGTGGTGAACAAAACAGAGCCCAGTGTCTTTCGTTACAGAGCCTACATATTAGTGGTTTCTTTCACAAAGAAAAAATAATAATTAAATAGTGTTAAGGCAAGCATAATTTGGGGATGGGCCCCCATGTCTATGTTCTCCCTCTGCCATTAGTACTAACCTTTCCAGCTGACCCTGGTCCTCAAACACTGCGTTTCATTGATTCTAGGATTCCTATTTTTGTCACATGGTAATGTTTTTGAAACCGAAATTCCTTTCCCAAGCAATGGCACCTCACAGCTACAATTGGCAGTGCTTTTTCTTTCTTGGGGGCACCTAAAATCATGGCCCATCTTATAGTCTATAATGGCTGCATCGTTCCCATTCCAGGAATCTGCTGCTTCAGCTCAAAATCTTGCAAGAAGGCCAGGGGTGACAAGACCATGGGGAGCAGGGGGTCTTTTCCTGGAAAGTTGGGGTGAATCATGCTAGGGAAGTGCCTCCTGAGTGAGAGCCCCAAGAGGAACTGGTGACGTAAAGGAATCCTGCCACGCGTCCCTTTGTGAATGGGAAAGGCCTTCTGCGTGGTCAAAATCATCCCACCCACGGCGCCGGCCCAGTGGTGTGGTGGTTAAGTTTGTGGATTCCACTTCCACAGCCCAGGCTTCGCCGGTTCGGATCTGGGGGCAGACCTACACGCCACTTATCAAGCCATGCTGTGGCAGGCGTCCCACATGTAAACTAGAGGAAGATGGGCACGGATGTTAGCTCAGGGCCAGTCTTCCTCAAAGAAAAAAATTATCCCACTCATGCAAAACTACACACACATGGCTATCAATATTTTTTTCATTTTATTTGGTACCCAAAAGAACACACTACTGGTCTATAATGCAGAGCAAAGATTACTGTTTTTAATCAGCATTTGCTCTAAACCCAATTAAGCCCAGGTGTGTTCCTGCCTTCCTGGCCAACCTGAGAAATGCCCCGTAGGGGGAGAATGGTGATAATTACTACTAACTACCTGCCAGGCATTTACCTATAGGGTCACTTGACACACGTTATCTCATTTAATCCCCCACAACAACCCCGCAGGGGAAGTCTTGATATCTCCAAGTTCTGATGACGAAACTGCACGGTTAGTTAACTTGCTTGAGGGGCCATAGCTAGGGGAGCAGCAGGGCTCAGCTCTGAAGCCAGATCTGTGTGTGGAGAGAAAAGCAGCCCGGGAGCCCGGAGGCCTGGACCCTAGCTCTGACTGTGCAGTGGGACTTTGGACAGCCTGCTTCCGTCCCTGGGTCTCGGGTTTCCCATCTGCAGAATGGGAGGGCTCAGTTAGATGACCTCAAAGAGGCTCCAGCATTGACAGTTGGGGGTCCTCCCTGTGTCACTCAAGCACACAGGTGTCCCCTGGAAGTTGGGCCGACATCAGTTTTGCACTCGTTCCCTGCTCTGCCAGCTGCTGACTCCCTCCATCATGCCAGCTGGCGTAGGGTGTTAAGGTAAACTGTGACAAGGATGTCTGAGATAAACCTCCCTCCCTGGGTCTGGGAGGCAGGACCTGGGTGCCTGCTAGAGAGAAGCATGAACCGGGGTAAATAGCAGACCCGAAACTTTACAAGAAAGGGTCTGGGTCCGCTCCTCAGTAGTGCTCCTTCCTCAGGCCACGCACTTGGTGGTCACGTCGCTACCCCACCTATAAAACCCTTACATCCTCAGACTTCTTGTAATTTGCAAAACCCAACCCCTTAGAATGGCTTCTTAGGCCCTGTTCAGCTGGCCCCGCCCCCTCTCCAGCCTCATCATCTGCCTGTGATTGACCAACATGTACCCTACATTTCAGTGTTGGAGGACAATCTGCCACTCCATGCTCTGTGATGCCTGCCTCTGTGCATTTGCAGCCACTGTTCCCTCTGCCCAGAATCCCTTCCTTGTCTTGTCTACCAAAGGCCTATTCCTATTTCCAAATGCGGCTCAAAGATCATGGTCTCTTCTAAGACCTTCCCCCTCCCATCCCGCCACTCCCCAAGGAGCAGCTAGGTGCTCTGTACAACACTTTGTACGTTCATTTATTCCTTCAGCAGATATTCACTGAGCCTCTACTGTGCTGGGAAAACGAAGATCAGCAAGACCTGGTCCCAGCCTTGCAGCACCCACAGAATGAAGTGGGTTGTTTGGCAATTCTGTCACACTCCTGAGAGATACAGACCTCTCCTTGTAGGACTTCCCTCCCCTTGTGCATCACCGGTCCTTACACCTGCCTCTTAAGAACTGCCTTCCTTAGCTCCCATCAGCCATTGTCTCATGATAGACCGGGAGCCCCCTGAGAGCCAGGATTGTGTCTTTCAGATTCTATATCCCCAGTGTCTTGCTTATATATGAGCTTAGTAAATGTCCATTGTTGAAAGGATGAATGCACTCTATGCTCAGCTAGCACTCAATGCTACACCCTACTGCTCTCCCTGCCTCCCCACCCCCACCCCTGCCAAAACTCCTATTAAAATCTTCCCTGAGCTCCCTCTTCCTCCCTGAGGCTAAGCCAGCCTGTGATAGATGATGATATCTGTATCATTTCTGGCCGCAAACTTAGAGACTCCCATGAAACCAAAACCTCATGAAAGGGGTCAAGGCTAGAGCTATAGATCTGGAAACCACCTGGGTACATGTGAGTGGATGGAACAGACGAGAGGGCCAGGACAGAACTCTGGAATTTGGGGAGAATTAAATGAGTGAGTGAATCTCTGTGCAAGTGCAACGCTGGTGTGTTCAAGTGGGAAGGGCACAAGACAAACTGTCTTCAAAGTTGACATCACCACTCGGACCCTTTGCCCCTAATTTGGGGTGATTGTTAATCCTGCTGGAACCCCTAGTCATGATTTGATATCAGAAGACTTTTATCATCTCCTACCCGCTCCTCAAAGAGCCTGGAGGCAACTCTTGTTTTCTAAATGTTTATCCAAGTATTCATCAAATATTTATTCAACCACCTTGCCAGTACGTCTTGGTAGGCCTGAGAATGAACCTGGAGATCCTGGGTGGTTGGTTGACCACCAGCCTCATTGCTTAGGAAATTCTCTGGAAAACAAGGTCCTGGGTTTATATTTGAGGTTCTCAGAAACACCTTGGGGAGCCAGAGATGGAAATCCCTGCCTAGAGGCATTCCATTCTCACCACGAACCCCTTCCACTACCAGTTTGGAACCACTGGGAACGACAAGGGTTCCATTCCACAATCTGGACTCCGTGTTGTTTCCTCACCCGGGCTGTATACAAAGTACCAGGAACATGCTCATTGTCACACCACACCCTGCCTCGAGCAGCTGCCCACCAGCCTGTTTTTGGCTGTAAATAAAGGCAAACACAAATGCCTGGGTTCTGTTGGCCCCAATTAGGTCATTGGCAGGATCTGTGGGCCCAGTTGGCTCCTACAGAAGCCTAAGCTTTTGCCTTTGGCATAGGTTGGCCACATTTCCCACATTTGGAAGGAATCCCACCTTGGCTCACGATGAGAAACAGTATCCCCACCCTACCCCAAATAAACAGGCCCAGCTGTTGGGTAGGGTACCCCACGGCTGCTTTTGACAGCTCCTCTCGAGCTTCTAAATACAACTTCCTAAGTGCCTTTCAAAAGAGAAGACTCATTTGTCAATCCGACAGCCAGATCCATGGTCCTTAATGTCTGCTTCATGGGCCCCATTAGAAATGGAGGCCTGCCCAGTAGTTTTTCTCAAGGCAGGGGAGGGAACTTGTTACACACGCCTTCAGAAACTTCCAAACTGCCTAAGCTGGAGCCACATAAATATGGCAGCATCCAGTTATGCTCCAGAAAGCACCAGGGAGGTGCCGGAAGGCAGACTAGCCTGCTATGTGGCTGTTCCCTCCATGACCAACAGGGTACGTCATTTCCCATAAAAGGATGAAAATAAGAACCAATTAAGCATCTCCTAGCTTATCTACTTAACCACTTGTCACTCAGCCTCTGAAGTAGAAATATCTTCAGATCCCCACACGGTTTCACCAATAGTCAGGTTTTCACCATTTTTTCTACACCATGAGAGCTTGTTTTTATCAAGGTGGGAGTGATGGCAGAGGGTAGAGGAGGGAAGAGAAGAATGGTTGATGGGCTAGGATGAACCCATTGGTGCTCAGCACTGGTGGGGGAATCCAAAAATGAGTCCACACAAAATATGCTCAAGGGGCTGGCCCAGTGATTTAGTGGTTAAGTTCGCACATTCTGCTTCGGCAGCCCAGGGTTCGTTGGTTCAGATCCTGGGCGGGGACCTACACACCACTTGGCAAGCCATGCTGTGGCAGGCGTCCCACACATAAAGTAGAGGAAGATGGGCACAGATGTTAGCTCAGGGCCAATCTTCCTCACCAAAAAAAAAAACAAATTTGTATATATATGCGCTCAGGCCTTAGAAGGAGGTAAAATCACTCTATCTTGCCTCCCCTTCTGCCTTGCAGCCTCTCCCTCTCCTTTCCTTCCTAACAAAGAGTCTCCAAACTGTTCTCTAGACTTGCTTATCTCTACTTCCTCACCTCCTTTTCCACTTCCCAGCCCACCTCTAGCACCCCACTGAAGCTTTTCTTCAAGATCACCCGTGATGTCTTTGTGGCTACACCCGATCTTTGTCCATACAGACACCCTTCCCTCCTCAGTCGGTCCCACCTGGTGTCTCAGCAGCATGTGGACTGTTGACCATGCCCTCCCTGAGACCTCTTCTCCACTCTGGTCTGGTTTTCGTCTCAGCCCTCTGCCCACTCCTCCGGAGTCCTCCTCATTAGCAATTCCCTCTCTGTTCACCTTAAGATGATGGGTGCTCCAGGATGCTGTTTGGGCCTCTCTCGGTCTACAGTCTCCTTGAATGAGCTCGCCCTTTACCATGACTTTCAGATCACTAGCCCCAGCCCAGATCTCTTTCCTGAGCTGCAGACCCAGTGATCCAGATGTCCCCAAACGTGGCATCTCAAATTAACAGTCGAAACTGAGCTCATCCTCTTCCCCTGTTCCCACACCTGTACCCCGAAATTACCACTGCCCCTGAATGCCCCAGCCCTGTAAATAGCTGAGTACAAATATGTATTCACCAGGTGGCGACTTTGTGCCTCATTCTCCTCATGTGTAAAATGGGAATGATGACAGTTCCTATCTCAGAGGGTAGCCGGAGGACTGAGCGAGTGAATGCATGCATGTCGAACAGTTCTCGGCATACAGTAAGTGCTCAGTAAATGCTAGCTGTTATTATCCCCCACCCCAGACACTACTTTAATTCAGTCCTTCATGTTTCCTCACCTGGATAAGAACAACGGCTGCCTGGCTGGTCTCCCTGCTGCCCATCTTGCCCCTCTCTGTGGCAGAATGAGCCGTTCTCTGCATCAACGTGATCTCCCTAAAATACAGATCTGAGCATCTCCCTCCCTCATTACCCACAGGATGAAGTCAGGGAATCTCCTCACGGCTCTTTCTGCTCTGGCCCCTGCCTACCTTTCCAGCAGCCTCTCTCTCTACTCCTCCAGCCTCCCACACAAAGCACCAGCCGTGTAAACTGTGTACAGTCATTCCCGAGCATCACGTGCTCTCCCCTCTCCCTCCCTGCCAGCAACACCCTTCCCACCCTTTCTTTCGTATGTGTCCCACCTAATTCATATGTGTCCTTCGAGATTCAGCTGAAATGTCACCTCCTCCAGAAGACCATCCTGGCGTGTACTGTGTGAATCTCTAGCATAAAACTTACCCATTTTGATCATCTGTTTACTTATCTCTCTCCCTGACCAGACTGTGAGCTCTCTGAGGATCCAATTCTATCTTAGTTCTGTTCTTTAGACTTCAACATTTTATAGGGTGCCTTACATATAGAAGATGCTTGATAAATCGTATTGAATGGAATGAATGCGTAAATGAAAACACGAAAGAGAAAGAAACAGCCCACTTGCTTGATACCCATTAATGTCTTTCCCAACCCAAAGAATAAAGTCCAAATTCCACATCCTGGTCCAGCTGTCACCCTTCCCAGTGGTCATATCCCACTGCTCTCCGGCTGTCCCCCTCTGATCCACACGAAGCCTTGAGCCCTCCTGCCCCGCTCCTTGATCATTTCCTGCTGACTCATTCATTTATTGAACATCTACCATGTGCCGGGTTCTGTGTTAGGATGAGAATACAGCAGAGAACCTGGTCCTTCATGGAGCTTGCGATCTAGCAAGAGAAGCAGACAAACAAACGATCAGTCACAGATTAAGAGCTCTGTGAGTCTGTGTAATATGCCCCCAGTATGCTATAAACTTCTCAAGGGAAAATACCAGGTCTTATAATTCTTAGATGGAAGAGTGGATGAACGGAGTGCTGTAGAATGATCTCTGAGGGCTAACTTCAATAATTTACAGTCCATTTAAGCTCTGCTTAGCCTTCAGATACGATGTGACTGAATTAAACAGTCTTTAACACTAGGAACTAAAAAGAAGAAAAGTCCCTTTACTGAGTTCAGGGAAAAAGGGATAAGCCAGAAACGGTACCAACCGTCATGGCAACTCCAAGCCTGGTCCAAAGTCTAGACTTCTTGGGGTGCCCACCCACACTAGCCTCCGTCAGGGCAGAACTAGCGTCTCCCAGCCCCTCCCTGCCCTGGGTCTGACCCCAGAAGCCAGTTGCTGATCTTTCAATGGCTTATTTCCTCCTCGGACCCAGGCAGAGGAAAGGAGGCCCAATGTCTAATGACTCATCTACTTTATCTTACTCAGGAGACAAGTTAATAAATCAGAATATTCTTTGGTTGGGTCCTGCTGCCCAGTACTACGTTATCTTTTGATTCATGAGCAGCTCGCTATCTGAATTCTGAACAGCGTGGCCTTGGTTTCTGATGTTTTTTTTTCATAAGAGGAAAAAAAAAATCTGTAGAGGACACTTCCATACACAAGCTGAAAGCCATTTCATCTTTTTTTTTTTTTTTTTTTTTGCCAATGAGGAAGGTTAGATGATCATAAACAAATCTTTTAGAAATATCAAGCAGAATGAATGAATGAATGAATATGCACAGTCCTGCTGACCGTCACACTCCCTTGGCCAGGGCGGGGCAAGGAGAACCTGGAAAAGACATCCCTTGGCTCTTTCTCCCCTCCTCCTTCACGCTTGAAAACAGCTGTTGCCCAGGGACAGAGAAGTCGCTGCATTTCTTTATGTTGTGACAAACAGGCTGGACAGCCCCAGTAATCATTCGCTGTGGGCTGGTAAATCATAGTGCTGATCTGTTAGACTGCTCTATCTCCAGAGCATCTCTGGTCTCTCACCTACTGAGATCTCTCTTTTTTTGAGCCTTTAAAACAGCCAGCTGGGTATTAATATAAATTTACCCAATAACACATGCTATTTGCATGTCTTGCTCCATCCAATGAGAGCATGCCCTTTGAAGGGAACGGCTCCACGGCAGCCAGCACAGAACCTAATGCTGCAAACCAATGAATGAATGAATGAATTGCAGGCTTAGTCAATATTGGGTAATGGATTGCTCCAAACCCTGCAGCAGAGCCTATTGTGGAACAAAAAGTCATTCTGAAATGAGAGCCATCATGCCTCAATGTATCAGCTTTATGCTTTGAGATAGCACTCAGAGTCCTTAAAATGGGGCCTTTGATGCAATGGGTGCCAGGACAGGAAGACGGCATTTGGCCAAGGTCTGTAGAAGAGCCAAGAGGACTAGAAAAGGAGCAAGCAGAAGGGGAGCAAGACCCCAGCCAAGAAGCCCCCCATCTCTGGAGAGGGCGGATGAGACAGCTGCTGAGGGGAGTGTAAAGGCTCTAGCAGAGACTTTGGGCTAGAGAGATGGGTGGGGACTTAGGAGGATCCATTAAAACTAAAAAGCACGGGGGCCAGCCCCGTGGTATAGTGGTTAAGTTCGGTGTGCTCCACTTCGGCTGCCTGGGTTCATGGGTTTGGATCCCGGGCATGGACATACACTGCTCATCAAGCCATGCTGTGTCAGTGACCCACATACACATAGAGGAAGACTGGCACAGATGTTTGCACAGGGCTATTCCTCAAGCAAAAAAGAGGAAGATTGGCAACAGATGTTAGCTCGGGGCAAATCTTCCTCAGCAAAAAAAAAAAAAACACATCCCCTTCAATCTAGCAATTTCACTTCTTGGAATCTGCCCTAAAGAAACACTTACACACGGATCCCAAGAAGCATGGACAAAGATCTTTTCTGCAGCACTGTTTGTGAGAGCAAAACTTTATAAACAGCTTAGGTGTTCATCAATATGCGGTGATTAAATGAAGGGGGCAAATGCATATGTATTCCCCCCACCCACCTGCCACAGCTAAACCAAGTAAGAAAGACCTGGGAGTCCCTTGGGGAAAATTTCCAAGACATATTGGTAAGTGAAAAAAGCATGTTACAGGACAATACGTACCATATGGCCCCATTTGTATTAAAAATACCCACATGCTAACCCAAACCCTATATTTATAAATTCACATGTATGCATAGTAGCACACAGAAAAATTCTGAGAGATGCATACCACACAGAGAGCTGCTTGGAGGAAGGGCACAGAATTGAGTGTGCAAGATTTTTACTCTTTCTGGATCCCTGGAATATTTATAACAAGAATGCATTTGTATATTCATGTACTAATTGTGCATGAGTTTTTAAGGACGTGCATAATGCAGCTATTTACGAATATGCTTTATGGTTTGGACCCGACGTCTAACAGACAGACAGGCTCACATAAGGCAGGGATGGGGGGCTGCTTTCTCCAGCCGGGGACAGCCTCCCCTGGACCCTGCTTCTGCTGCCAGCACACGCAGAGGCCATAGGGAAAGGCCTGCAGCTCTGAAGTTTCCCTTTTAGGAAAAGCAACTTTTCTAGAGATTTTTATCTGTTTTTAAAGTTAATTTAAAAGAAAAAAGTGCCCCCCCGCCTAGGTCTTGGGTCAGAGTACAGAGTTCCCGAAGACGGTTGACGAGCACAGATCCCCGCGCCATGTCGATCCTCCATCCGTGTGGGATGGATTTAATTAGCCCAACGGGTTGGATGAGATTGAATTAGACTGGGATGGATTGATGAGATTGCCATCCCGAACCATCCACAGCTCCTAAAATTGTGCTCTCCTCTTCTCCCCTCAATGCCCTCACTGCTGGGCTGCATCACAGGGAGGTCCCCACTCTGAGTTTCAGTCCCTACTCTCAGCTCCCTACCCCACTATAAAGACAACGGGTCCCGCATTTCCAGCCCTGTCACTTGTCATGTGTCTGTCTCTGGGATGAGACTTACTCCTGTGCATGCCCCAGCCCCTGTCCCTGGGCTCAGTCCATGTCTACTGAACTGAGTTGAACTGAACTGAGCCCCCCAGAGCTCCATGAACAGGCCTGAAGGGAGCCAGCAGCAGGAGCAGACCCAGCCCAGGTGAGGGGTGCTCCACCTGGAGCGGCAAGGCTGCTCTTGAGGTCAAGCCCCACCCTCATCACTGGGGCAGCTGCTTCTGTGACCCAAAGGGTGAAGGATGATGGGGGACAATGGCACTTAGTGATGGCAGATGGCAGAGAGGAAGCTGAGTTTAGCCACATTTAGAACCTCAATTAGGAGGAGCATGAGCCGGGCCTCCCCACCTCTTAGAGGGGCCAGAGCAGCGTAGGAGACATCACTCTGTGGAAAAGACTTTCAAGGAATCATAAATGGTATTTATTGAGTCCAGAACCTTTCTAAATATGTCATACGCATTATCACAGGTATGCCTCTCAAGTCTAATAAGATAAAAATGATTGGAAACCATTTTACAGAAAATAAAACTGGAGCACAGAGAAGTTAAGAAACTTGCCCAAGGACACACAGCTAGGAAGTGGTACAGCTTGGAATTGGGATCAGCTTACACCAAAGCCTAGGGCTCTAACCATTTAGAAATACTGTCTTCAGTTGCCCTAGGGTGTTCTGCTTTTGCTCTAGCCAGGAGAGCAGGCCAGGAGGAACTCAGAGAGGGCAGAACTCACACATGGAATGAGGCCTCCCCTGGACAGATGCTGTGAGGAGCCCCAAGTGCAGGGGAAGGAAGATCAGCTCAGGAAATGGATATTACTAGAAGACCTGGGCAAAGGGGAGGTGGTCCATGTGGACATGCATCCAGCACAGGCACAGCGCCCCCAAGAAGGAGAGAGAGAGAGGCAGGGCCAATGTGGGCCTGAGAAAGAGCCAACAGCCACTGCCACCGCAGGTCCTGTGGGCTGTGCTTTTGTTCTCTTTTCCCATGAAGATCTTAATATATGCTTATTGTAGAAAATTTGGGGGGAAAATACAAAAATAGAAGAAAATAACCCATAGAACTCCCACTTTGAGGAAGGAATAGTTGTGCTTTGGTATCTTTCCTTGCAGTTTTCTCTCTGTCCACTCTATTGGCAGTTTCTGTCTTAGTTAGGGCTCTTGGAGTTGCAAGGAGCAGGTGGCATCAGAGGCCAACCCAAGCAAGGGGCCATGGTTCCTGAAGGCTGCAGAGGGGCTCCTAGAGAACACAGACAGCACACCTTGTGGTTCCTGGATCCCAGATGCAAGGAGCTGCTCTCTCTTCTTACTCCATATATATGTGTGTCTGTCTGTCTGTCTCTCTCTTTCTCTCTCTCTTCCCCTCTCTTCCCCCTCTCTCTCCCTGCCCTGTTATCCTCACTCTCTCCTTCCCTCTCTCTCCCCTCTCTCTCTTCTTTCAGAGGCCACGAGTGATGTCCTTGCATCCTCTGTCCTCTCCCTCTGCTGGCGGGGTCCCTGACCCTGCTGCCACATTGACACATGGTTCTACCTCCTCACATCCTCCACCTGTCAGGAGCCCATGTGGCCTTCTCAGTCGGGCTCTGGGTGGGGCAGGCTTTGACCATCATCTCTAGTCCAGGTGGTTCATTGGATGTGAGGTTGTTTCCTCCTTTGGTCCCTCAGCATCATTTCCCATCAGCATCTTCTCCTGTGCTGAGGAAATCTCTGCAACATCAGTTGTAGCGTTCCATCACAGTTCATTGAGTGAAAGTACCATCATCCAGGCCATCATTCTTTGTTGTTAGACTCTCAGGGCCACTGGTGTGATGGTGGTAATGAGTGAGCACCGTGCGCCAGCTACTTCATCCGAGCTGCCTCATCACAACCACCTTGCACGATGGACTTCCCTGTGCCCATCTTACAAACGGGGAAGCTAAGGCTCAGTAGTGGTGAGATGCAATTCAAACCGAGACTTTCCAGCTTCCAAAGCCCATTCTCTTTCCACACCCACAGGCCACCGAAGGGGCCAGGGCCTTCTGACAGCTCTGTGTGGCAGATTTCCTGGTAACCAGGAGGAAATGAAAGCCTCGATTAAAAAGAAGTCATTTCAGAGCTCCCCGTCTCTTTCTAATGCCAGCTTCTCTCCGAATGTGATCGATTCTGCTGTATTTCACAAGCTCTTAAGAAGCCACTTAATGATAACAACCCGCTTCCTGAAAGGTGGCAAACATTGCTATTATTACGGTCATTCCCCCAGGCTTACCCATTTCTTCAATCGGTCCTTGCAGAAATGAGGATGAGTCACTGATGAAATTTTCCAAGGAAACACGCTCTCGTTTTGTCCACACACCATAGCAACAGCCAAAAAACTCAAGATTGTCCCGTACGTGCTGTGCATCTCGGCAGCACATGCCCGCCCAGGATGGCACTGCTTGTGGGACTGTTTTCCTGCGTGTCTTCTAGTGGGGGATGGGATTATTCATCCTCTTCCCAGTGGGGAAATGTGTGTGCCATGACAGATCAGGAAGGAAAGCTGAGCTCCCCGCCTGCTGCCTTGCTACGAGGAAGAGAGGAAGCAGCAAGTACAGCCCTGAGTGGAGGACGGGGGCGCCGGGTGTGGTCCTGACTCTGCCATTCGCTGTCTAGGTAGCCAAGGGCAGGTCACTATACCGCTTTGGGCCTCAGACTCTCCACCTGTCAAATGGGCTAATAATGCCGATTTCTTCACTTGGCTCTTGAGAGAATCACACTTGGTAATAACTATGCAAGTACTTCCGTTTTGAAGGAGTTACATCACTCTTTTCCAGATGGAGAGGTAATGACACATGATAGAGTCAGGCACGCCTGATTCCAACCTGCTCTTTACTTGGGAAAAGTAAAGTGAGCCTGGTGTCAAGATGGCTCAGACTGGTGGTGGAGGCAGAGGCTCTGACTCCTGCTTTCAGCCAAGATGTACCCTCTCGCCTAAAACAACCAAAAAATATATAGATATATATGAAACAACAGTTTTTAAGAGTTCTGAATATTAGACAACAAAGAAGAGTGATCCCAAGAGAGATGGGAAACAAAAAACGGTGAGCCCTATGACGACCCCAGCCTACATCCTTCAGAGAGTTTCCAGGCCACAATGTATGGAGGGGGACCCAGGCAGAGCCCCGTGGACTCCCTGAGTTGTGGACACAGAGCTCAGAGTCCAGGAAGACCAAGGCAGCTAGAGTGCCCAGGACGGAATATCGAGGAGAAGGGGACTGCAGAGGGGACCCAAAGCTCTGTAGAGGGTCCCCTCATGGTTCAGGCCCAGGACGGGGTATGCTTGTGAGAAAACTGCCCAAGGCCGGGGGATAAGGATCAGAGTAGATTTCTCATCAGAAAGAATGCAAATAAGAAGACAGCTGAAAGAATAAGAAAACCATCAATCTAGAATTATATTTCCAGTGAAAATATCTTCCAAAAATATAGGCTTTTTCAGACATATAGAAGCTGAGGATCCAGTGGATCCTTAACTCCAGCAGATCTGTATTTCAAGAGATGTTAAACAAAGTCTTTATGCAAGAGGAAAATGACACCAAATGGAAATATGGACCTGCACAAAGAAATGAGGAGCACCCGAAATGGTATCTACATTAGTAAATATATAAGATGTTTTCCTATTATTTAAATTTATTTAAAAGATAACTGACTGCTTAAATAATAATATGTGGTGAAGTCTGCGACATATATATAAGCAAAATGAATGCCTGCAATAGCATATAAGCCAAGAGAGGAAAGATGGAAGAATACTATTATAAGATTATTATACTGTACATGAAGCATTATAATATCACTTGAAGGTAAAGAGAGATAAGTTAAAGATGCACACTATAAACCCTACAGCAACCACTAAAATATCAAAACAAAAGTTATAGCTAATGATCCAACAAAGGGTGTAAATGGAATTACAAAATATACTCAATAGCCTAATGAAAGGCATAAAATTCGAGAAAGAGGAACAGAAATGTTCCCCCCAAAAAATGGGACACAAAAAACACATAGCAAGATGATAGACTAAAATCTAACACATCAATAATCACATCAAATGAAAATGGTTTAAGCATGACGATTAAAAAGTAGATTGTCAGACTGAGTAAAAAAAGCAAATCCCAACACTATACTGATGACCAGAAAAATGTATTATAAAGATGCAGATAGTTAAAAGAAAAGGGTGGAAACATGCACAACACGCTTGCACCAGTCAAAAGAAAATTGGAATGGCTATACTAATATCAGACAAAGTAGATTTCAGAGTAAATAATATCACCAGGGATAGAGAAGGTCATTTTATGATGATGAAAGGGTCGATTCATCAAGAAGATACAACAGTCCTAACCTTGATGCATCTAATAGCAGAGCTTCAAAAATACATAAAGCAAAAACTGATAGAACAGCAAAGTAGACAAATCCACAGTGATAGTTGGGGATTTCAAAATCCCTCTCTCGATAATTGATGGGACAGCCAGGCAGAAAACCAGCAAGGCCGCAGAAGATTTGAACACTACCGACCAAGTCGACCTGATGGACGTTTGTACAGCGCTCTTTGCAACGATGGCACAATACACATTCTTTCCAAGTACACACAGAACATTTGCCAAGATAGACCATACTCTGGGCCATAAAACAAATTTCAATAAAGTTAAAAGGATTCAAATCATGCAAGGATGTTCTCTGATCGTAATGGAATTAAATTAGAAATCAATAACAGAAAGATACATGAAAAATCCCCAAAGATTGAGAAATTAACTAACATACCTCTAATTAATCCGTGAGTGAAAGAAGAAACCAAAAGGGAAATTAGAAAGTATTTTGAACTGAATAAAAATGGAATTCTATCCTATAAGGATTTGTGCATGCCACTAGAGCAGTACTAAAAAGGAAATTTATAGAAATGAATCCCTATATTAGAAAAAGAAGAAAAGTCTCGAATCAATGACCTCAGCTTACATGTTAAGAAACTAGAAACAGAAGAGCCAATTAAATCAAAAGTGAGCACAAGAAAGGAAATAATTAAGATCAGAATAGAAATCAGTGAAATATAAAAAGAGAGAAAAGTAATGAAGTCAAAAGATGCTTTTTTGAGAAGATTGAGACAATTGATAAATCTCTAACCAGGATGATGAGAAAAAACACAAGTTGTCAATATTAGGAAGGAGAGAGGTGACATCAGTACAGATTCTGTAGATATGAAAAGGGTAATAAAAGAAAATGATTAATAGCTTTATGCCACTAAATTCAACAACTTAGGGTTTGGGGCTGGGCCGCAATGGCTCAAATTCACCATCCCTTACTTTCTGTGGCCTCTAGGGTGACCAACCACCCTGGTTTGCCTGGGACTGAAGGGTCTCCTGGGACATGAGACTTTCCATGCTAAAACTGGAATGGTTGGTCACCCTAGGCCTGTATCTTCTTGGTCACCCACCTCTCTCTCCAGTCTTGTCACCCAGAAGCCACAGCCACTCACAGAGGATCTGTCTTACCAGGCTTGACCCTGTCCTGTGCTCTCTGGGTCGTCTGAGCGGTCAAGAGTCTTTGCTCTCTCCTCCCCTCAGGTCAGAAGCAGGGTCTCGCACAGGCGTCCTGTCTCCCTGGCACCCCGTGCTGCAAGTACAACTCATTAATCCTCCCCTTGCTTTGGGCCCAGGCTGTTCTGCAGCGGCCGCCTGGTTCCCGGAAACAGCCATCCTCATCAGATGAGGCATTAAGGAGGTGACTCCCAACCACCAGGGCTGGAAGTGGCTTTGAAGGTATAACTGGTCCTGTCCTGGCCCACCTCCATCCTCTACCTCACTAACCATTAACCCTGAGTGTTCCCTTCTCTTCTGTTTAAACTTTTCCATGTTTCTGCCTCTCCCTACCCTAATGGGAGTGCCAGGCATGTTTGAGACAACTGAGGCATTCCGGAGAGTCAGACTTCACAGCCATCCCTGAGCCTGCCCCACCCTCACTCAGGCATCCTCCATGGCTCCCTGTTATCTAAAAACTAAAGTATGGTTTCATGATGCCAAAGTTCAAGGCCTCCTGTGATTTTGGTTCATACTTCATGTGATGCTCTGCCAAACAGAGCCCCTCACTGTGCCCTGCGGCTTCCTGACTCTGAACTTTTGGCTGTTTTATTTCCATTTCTCAGAAGTCCACCTCCTCTAGCTCCTCATGTACAAACCCAACACCTCTTTTCAAGCTCACCTCAAATGCCGCCTCCTCCAGGAACCCTTCTCAGATGGCCACAGCGGGAAGTGAGGTCTTTTCTCTGAATCGGCTTTGTCTGTGGCTCTCGGCACTTTCTGCTGTGCGTCGGAGTTATTCACACACAGAAGTTCTCTTGACTCCTGGGTTCTAATCCTTCCTTGACAGCAGGTTTCCCATCTTCTAATCCTTGTCCAGGCCTAGCGCAGCCAGGAGCTGGGCCCATCATTTACTCCCCAAAACTCTATATTTCAGCCATCCATCACAAATGGCTTGTCAGTCCTCTGAAGAGCCGTGCTTGCTCACGTAAGCTTCCTGGCTTTTGCCCATGCTCTTCTCACCTCCTACCACCTTCCTCCAGGTCCCCTCAGTAACTCATCCATCATTTCACAACCCAGCTTTCCTTCCCAAGTCCCCAGGCTCCCACCTGTTGCCAGGGAGCACTCACCACCTCGTACTCTCCAGTCTGTTTGCATCTCTGACCCTCCACTGTACTGGGGCCACCTTCCAAATCCCTCATTTTTATATCCCTGATGCCCAACAGAGGAATGGCCCCCCAGGAAGCACCCAGCAAATGTTTGTTGAGTGAATGATTGTGCTTCAACGCTCTAAGTCATAGTTTCTTGAGAAGCAGGCGGCTCACCATCTCCGAAAGCCTGTTCTGATTTACTTCCTCCTGAACTAACAGCTGATTAACATCCTGTGTGACCTTAGGAAAGTTACTTTCCCTCTCTGAATCTTCAGTGTGTCCATCTGTAAAATGAGGAAGTTGAATTTGATATAAAAGGAGGGCCCTGCCCAGTTCCCCCTTTTCTGATCCCAGTGTGACAGTACCGTTTTCAGCCTAAAATCTTCCATGTTTATACGACTGGTCTCTTCAAGTAGCCCCTGAGGACCTCCTTCACCCTCCAGCACAAGCCCAGCACACCTGCTGAATAAGTCTGAGGCTGCTTAGGGGTCCAGGGTCTCGCCAGCGGCAAGCAGAGTGAGAATCCGCACGCCATCCCCGCCAGAGCCTTGTCTGTCAACGTGGGATGAAAAGCATGCCAATTTCAAAGGGCTCTTGTGAGGGTTAAATGGAATAAACAATTTAAAAATTTGATAAATAGATTTATTTCCCATTTTACTCCACTTTTTATTCTCTCAATCACACAGCCCAATTTTTCCCCAATTTACGTTCTCTCTCCTCAACTCATTGTGTCACATGAGGCTCATGTTAATGACACAGAAACCATTCCCTTACCGCTATTTCTTGCACATGGTAGACACTTCATAAACATACATGGAGGAATGAATAAATATCCGGTCACACGCGGAAGGTGAGGGTGGAAGTTGCCCCCTCATCCCCTTCCAGGTATCATTTGATTAATAATAATTCATTCAGTCATTTTCAATAGATACAGAGCCCCTATTTTGTTCCACTAATTTTAGTAAATTAACCCCCACACAACCCTGCCCATTAAGTGTGATGTGTCCCCATTTTCCCTGTGAGGATTTGACACTGGGAGGACTTACCTACACACTCTGTAGGTGACCAGGCTGTAATTCAGGCCCACTTCCTTCTCTGCGTCTGCACTCTTCATCACCTACAGCACTACGCAAAGTCTTTGTCATCTGTCCATTTCAGAAGTTATACACGTGCAACACTGTAAACTCGGGGAGGACAGAAAAATAGAAAGAATAAAAGTTTAAGCAGCAAAGACATCTGGAGCTTAACACTTTGGAATATTTTTTCAGATCTCTTTTTCTGCGTATAGATTTCATGGGTCTGGTTTATCGTTGCGTTTTTTTAAAGCAGTAAAGATACAGTATAAGCAGGTCTGTATTCTCACCTAACATTCCACTGAAAGCATGTTCTTCTTTTCTTATATACACTCCATAGCCATCATTATAATGGCTGCAAAGTATTTCTCTCAAAAGGACATATAATCATTTACTTATCATCCCACTGTTCTTGAGCACCTGAATTGTTTTACCTGTGTTTGCTGTTGTAATACTCTGCTGAACATCTTTGTACCCAGAGCTTTAAGATTATTTTCTGAGGCTAATTTTAATACTTTCCTTAGGCTAGTTTCTAGAAGGATGAGATTACTGGGTCAAGGGAAATGAGCATTTGTGAGGCTCTTGAAAATTTAGTGCCAAGTGCATTGCCCCAACAATTTTCCTGTAAAAAAAGGAAAGAGAGAATAGTGGACCGAAGGAGGATAAATGGTTGCCGAACAGCTGACGGCCACAGACAAGAACAAAACAGGGTCTGCCAGCGGGAAAGCTTTACCGTGGACTGAGCTACATCGAAGAGAAGCGATTGCAAGAAGCAAAAAGATGTTTTCTTCTCAGGAGAGAAAAGAACAGCTGTAAATACTTCATGCGAATTAGTGAAAGAGCGATATGTTCAATCACTCTAAAAGCACAACCGGTGTGCTTGCTAAAATATAACACGTGGAAATCTACTCTTACCAAACAAATCACCCAGTCTTTTCCAGTCTGTTACACCTCTGAGCTCCAAGAAAGGAGGCCGGGTTCCAACTTTAGGTCTGTCTCTGAATAGCTGGGCATGTGCTGGCCTCTCTGGGCCTTGGTTTACAGGCCTGCCTTACCTCCCTCCCAGGGCATATTATGAGGATAAGTGAACTCATGGATATGAAATCCTTTGTAAAATTTCAATCCTGTATATGATTTGCTGGTCAAAACTTAATTTCCTATTAATTATCATTCATTGTACGAGGACCTTCATGGCTGTACAGAAGGCATCCCAGCATAGTTTCTCAAAAGGTTTTAATATGCAAGCTAACTTTTCTTTGAAATAGGCTTATATCAATGTATGAAAGCGAGATATGCTTAACTTTTACTGGGAAACTCAGATTGTGTAAAGAGAGGCAGACTTCTCCATTCTAAATCTGGGCAGGTCCAGCCTCTGCCCTGTACCCCCCACCTCCAACGCCAGATAAGACAGTGCTGACTCGTGTGCCCCTGGAGCTGAGATGCCCCACATCTGTATGGCTGGGCTAACCTAACCACCGAGGACCTCAGCCACAATCCCCTCCAGAACCTTCAACCCTGAGCCAGCCCTGGAGGCAAGACCACACATGGAGGCCATTCCACTCAGCTCAACAGAGCGCCACTGAACCCCTGCTTGAAAATGATCTTCCTTCTCCTCTCTGGAGGGTTATTCCAGAAAGGTGTTTGGTTCCTCCACTCAGAGAAACCTTAGGAGAATCTAGAGTTTGCAGTCAGTCATTACAATGAAGCCAGGCCTGCCAAGAACACATGTCACATGGCGTTTGAAACTTTCATGCCTCTTCCCCTCCGCTTCCAGCTGTCATCTTCGCATCCACCTCCCTGGGCAGGCAGGGAAACAACAGGTGTGTAGAGCTGGGAGGGCGCTAAAGGTCATCAAGTTCTTCCCCTTGACTTACAGTTGAGGTGTCAGGGTCCAGAAAGATGGTGTCATACTGCCCCCCGTGACCCCAATATTTAGTGTGAAGTTTTCCTAACCTAGTTATTCTCTCACATCAGTGTGTGTCAGAAGCAGAGAGGCAGTGGGCTAAATGCACGTTCCTAGGCCCAACCCCACGCCTACTACATCAGACTCTCTGAAGGGGGGGCCCAGGAATCTGCCTTTCTAACAAGCCTCCCAGTAATGCAGATGCACCCCAAAGTTGGAAAATTCCTGAATAGTAAGTAAGACCAGAAGACCCACTTGCTGTTCAATGCCCAGAGCCCTATGTTATGCAGCTGACAGGTCTAATTTAGCCCCTCTCTGGCACTCCTTCCACTTTCTTCTCATGTCCTTACACACACACACACACACATTCCCACTAGACCTGTTGACATTAGGGAGGTAAGGAAACAGGCAAGTTCAAAATCCAGAGAGACCCGAGCGCAGTGTGGCCTGGGCCTCTCAACAGATGGTCAGCAGCTTTGGGAGAAGCTCCCTGGCTTCAGAAGGAAACCCCAAGCAGCTGGAGGAGGGCTGAAAACATGGTCAGCTCCTTCCGAGGACGGGGGCTCCCCTGCTCGAAGACACCAGCTCAATGGGGTATTTCGTTCCTACCTAATTTAGTAGCCTACTCTGCTCATTAATTTCTTCCTGAGGGCAATCCCTGATGGGAACTACATCAATTCCCGATGAGTCAGTCGTTGGCCCATAAACTTGATAGGGCAGCCCAGGCATGCAGCATGTGAAGTGGGGACATCAGGCCCTCTGGTACAGGGACGAAGGCAACGGCCAGAGGGTGCGCAGACAGCCCCTAACATGGCTTGAGGGCTGGGAAATAAGGCCTGCCTGTGAGCCCTGGGAACGTGCCCGTTCCCCACGGGAGGCTGAATCCCATCTGGGGGGCTGGGAAGAGGTTAAACACCCCTCCCGGATCTGTCAGGAGTGACGGTCAGGCAAACAGCATCAAGCACGTCCGTTTTTAACTTGAAGTCTTTCTACTAAAACTCCCTTCCAAGCTCTGCTGTTAATTTCTGCCTGGATTTTCCAGCACAGATGACTCACACGGACATGTGAGCCTGTGGGGTCTGTGGCCTACAAGAAAGGCTCGGTGGGGTAGACTAGCTAGAGTTTTGAAGGAGGAACCCAGGGATCATCTAGAGAACTGAAGTCTACTCCCACCTCTGCAGCCAACTGCATGACCCCAGGCAAATCACTTGGCCTTTCTGGACCTCAGTTTTCCCAGCTGTCCAATAGATTGGACTAGATTAGTGGCTCTCACCCTGGCTACAGGATGACTCCTCTAAGGAGCATTTGGGCCCCGTGCCAGAACAACTGAACCCTAATCTCTGTGGGGAGTCCAGGGCTTCTGTGGTTTATGCAAGTACCCCCCTACCCCCAGCCCAGGTGATTCTGGTGCAGAGTGTGGGCTGAGAACCACTGCCCCGGGGGATCCAGTTCTGCTTTTCTATTAATTCCACCATTTATCACGGATGAGACAAGGCGGAGAGACGATGGAGTAGCCGCTTTTCTTCTGATTCCCATGAAGAGAGGCCGAGGGCAGGAAGGCTAAGACTGTACCATCTGGGATTCGATTTAACTTAGGAATTTCCTGAATAGAAAGAAAAGGATGTTCTGAATATAAAATCAGACAACAAAAGCCTTTGGCTTGAGGTTTCTTAGCAGAAATATGCTGCCAAAGGACAGGAAGCGATTCTTCTCCATGGGGCGCAGCCCGGAGTGCAAGATGAGCAGGGAATCTTGGAGGACCCACGGTCGTCCAGTGATGGCAAGGAAACCTCCCTCCTTCTCTCTGGGCCTGATGATGCTCTCCAAGCACCTTCTCAGGCCTCACAGGAAATAAAGATGCAGCTAGTCCCAGTTCAGCCTCTTGGGGCCGAGCAGCCCCAGACAAGTCCCTCCTGTCTGCACCTCATACTTTCCATTGTACATTGAAGACAGTGTGAGTTAAATAAAATATCCTATTCTGTCAATTCTGAGTCACACATTTAACATCTCTGAAACTGAGGTGGGTCTTGCAATCGATGGCCTCAACATTAATTGGCAGGATATTTTTTTTCTTAGTGGTATGCGAAATAATGGTGCATCTTACAATGGTTAGCATCTTAGCTTTGATGAAATATGGTAATATCCCTGTCCCTTCCAACTTAAACCTTCTAAAAATTCCATGATTCCATGACTCTGTGGCCTTCAGTCCAGACCATCTTTACTCTCAGGGAGTATGTTCGTCAAGTCCTTTGGAGAGGAACTGATTTCTACTAGTTCTTTGCCATTCAGTGTTATCCACAGACTAGCAGCATCAGCAACACCAACACGTCAGACACACCAGCTGGTCAGAAATACAGTCTAAGGCTCTACCCCAGACCTGCTGAATCAGAACCTGCATTTTAACAAGATCCAAACATGATTCTAGGCACATTAAAGTTTGAAGAGCGCTATAATAGTTCACACTCCCCCTCCACCATAAATCTGTTTGCCAAGAACACTCAGCTAGAGCCTTACTATAAATAAGAAGCTCCGTGGGGCTCCATTTCATTTCGTGCTTGCATACACTGTGAAGAGCGGTTTGTTTGAAGCCTGAAATAAGAAAGAAGACCCTGAGAGGATACATATAGGCACATACTGTTCCTTTAAGAGCCAGAGGTGGGGCAGGTGGATAATGGCAGCTGCAGCCACTCACAGGTGGCAGAATTGGGACTGAGCCTGGACCAGCACCTGTAGCTTCCCCCTACTGCCCTTGCTGACCATGTGACACCTGTCTGTCCCTCTCTTTCCTGGGCCTCACCCTTGAAACGCTCCTTGACCCTCACCCAGAAAACCCATCACCGCATTGGATCCCAGACACCCAATCCAGTCCTGGCTGCTCATCTCTGCCCCTGGACCTCAACTTTATGCCTGTATTTCCCATTTTCTGTGTGCCCTTCATATTTCAAGCCCAGCACGGCTTCCCCAGGGCCCACTGTGCATCCATCCATCATTAATTTGACAAATACTTACCCAGCATCTGCACACCTTGGGAACCCAGAGATACCTGAGACGTGGCCCTACCCATGGGGAGCTCACAGTCTGATGGAGGAAGCCAGCCACCATATGAGCCACTGTTTGTAATGCCAGTGCTGAGAGAAGAGAGGCACTGCTGTAGGGGTCCAGAAGAGGGGTTCTCACTCAAACTAGGTAGTCAGGGAAGGCTGCCCGGAGGAGTTGCTGTCTAAACTGGTATGCAGGGAGTGGTAAGCCTTAGCTGGGGAAAAGTGGGAGGAAAGGTATTCCAGGAATCATGAACAACCTAAGAAAAGGTACAGAGGCAAAAAACCCGCTTATAAGCAATTTGTGTTGTAGAGCATAAAGCCTAGATGAGGAAGTGGGAGACAGGTAGGGCTGGATCAAGCAGGGCCTGATAGATCAGGTTGAGGATTTGAGCTTTAACCTTAGGAGTGAGAAGTTCTCAGAAAACTGGCTGACCCCAGAGGTCCTTGGGAAACCAGAGTGACTCTTAGGGAATGAGTAGTCCTGGGGATCCTGAGAGGACAGTGTGGCAACTGAGCTAATTACTATGGGAGGAGCTTCCCTGCAGTCAGACTAAGTCAGGTGGGCCAGACTGGGTGGGGGGTACCCAAGGCCTCCCTCCACATGCAGCCATCGGTGGCCAACCCCCCCTGCCCAAGGCCGAGCATTTGGCAGGGAGGCATTGCCAGCTGCATAACACAGCCGCTGGATTCTCTCTGTTTGGAGCTTGTTAAACCTATGACTGTAACACCATTGGACCAGCTAGCTGACTCTCCTGCAGCATAGCCAAGGGCGCTGGGAGAGCAATGAGCCACCCCAGCAGCACCCCTGACACCACTTCCCGGGAAAACGCGGGTAGTGAAGCCCTGACCAGGAGCTCTCGTGGGCTTGGTGGAAGGAGTGAACTCGTCCACGGCTGCATGCCGATGAGGGTGGAGCTCCCTGAGCCTGCTGATGGTGTGGCATGAAGGGTGCAGAGAATTCCTTCTGCCCACCCCGCACTAGCCCTGAGGTCAGAGCGTCAGTGTAACAAGTTGCAAGCCTGCAGACGGCCTTTCGTCCCATGCCCAGGTGTAACTGATCATGTCCATTTCTCATGGGGTCAATAAAAGAGGACATCTTGCCCCAGTTTTTACATCTGAGTGATAGTTTATGAGCCAAGTGACTGAAGTCTAAATAACGAAACCGTGTTTACTTGATAAACGAGGCACCAGAACATGGGAGACACCACATTTGCTAAACCTGCACCGTAAGCTTTTCTGTAATGATAAATTCTCTCCGGCGTCAGGTGACGCTGAAAGCCACGGGCACCCCTGCGGACAGTCTTCTGAAGAATTGTGGCTCACACAGACACGGCTCAGGAAAAACTCTGAGTATTGATTTCCCTCATATGGCTGCACTGTGTTATCGGTAGAATCATCGAATGCTAAAGCTGGGAAGCCCCGAGACGCCATCAGGCACTAGCCCTGCCAAGTAACCTTTCAATTTTGCTTATAGAGAAACTGAGGCCCGGGAAGAGCGGGTTGCCTTGGTAACTGGCTTGGCAGCAATAGAGCCAGGATTGAGCCCCAGCTTTGTGCCAGACTGGGGGAAGAGAAATTAGTCCCCTGCTTTCCTCCCAAAAAGCTCAAGGAGGCAGGCATGTCAGCCAATAACTACAATAAGGTGCTGCAGGTGCCAGGATAAAGCACAAGCCTGGATGCTGGCGTCCAAAGGTAGAAAGAAGGTATGGAGAAGGCGTCTTGGCAGAGGGACACAAACAGGGCTGTAGGTGGTTGCAGGCTGAGAAGCAGGAAGAACCATCCAGGCAGGGAGGCAGGAGAGCCAAGGGGGAGAGGCTGTGAGAGCCTGATGGTGTGGGGAAAGATGAGACAGGAAGGTGGATCACGGAGGATCTTCTGAAGAAAAGGAGCTTGGATTTCATCAGGGAAGATGGCAACATGGTTGGGTCTGCGTTTTAGGATTCTGCGTTTAGGATCAAGCAGGGGTCAGATTGGAAGGGGGAACATCGGTGGAAGAGGGGCCAGTTAGAAGCCTGTTGGAATAGTCCAGGAGGGAGCTGATGAGAGTCTCAATTTGTTGAGAAAAGGGGACACTTGTGTTGATATGGGGAGATAGAATTGGATTGCTTACCCATCCAGCGGAGGCTAAAGGAGATGGAGGATGGGTTGAGGTCCTCTTATAGAAAGACCGTGTCTGTCCCTCCAACCCCTAACAGGAACAATTTATCAGGTCTAAAATTTAGAATCCATATATCCAATGTTCTTCAAGTCATAAGCTGAATGTCCACACAACAGCTATCAGAAGTGAGTTAGAGTATACTATCTGGTTCATAGAAGCCACTCTGCTAATTCAGGATAAACTGCCACCAGGGATTTTGTTAAATTTGAGGATTAGAATTCTGTTAAATAAAGCATTGCCTGTTGTAGACAGGAGAAGCTAACTGCTATAGCAATCAACCCTTAAAAGTGAGTGGTTTGACCCTCTAAAGCTTTATTCCTCATTCATGTTGCAGTACACTGCAATTGGCAGTGGAGCTCTGCTCCATGCGGTCATTCAGGGAACTAGGTTTCTCCCATCTTGTGGCTCTGTCCTCCTCTAGGACATCTACTCTTAATGACTTCAGCCAAGGAGCCCCACATCACTTCCACTCACATCTCATTGGGGAAACAAGCCACACATCCCAGCTAGAGGCAAAGGCAGCTGGGAAAGGCAACCAGCTCAGGGGGAAGATGAGGACTCCAGTACTGGAGCACTCGTGGTCTCTGCCACATTGCCCTGGTTTATCTGTGCAGTGGAATGACAGTTTAGCACACGCCATTTTCTTAATGAAGATGCTCTGGACACTCACTGGAGCTCGGTGGGCAGGATTTGCCCAGCCATCGCTGATCCAAAGACCACAAACAGGCAGAGGTGCCGCATACACTGGCAGTCACTGAGCACAGATCGTGTCCTGCATCCTGTGCCCTGGCCTCTCCATCCTGAGCAGAGGGCTCAGCTCTCCACCTGCCTACCTCCCCAATGCCAGGAGCTTCCTGTTCTCCACATGTTCCTCCTGATAGATGGCTCTTCCCTTCACACCCGCAGGAGACAGAGGCTCTAAAGCAGTTGTCAAGAATTACCGCAGCCCAGAGAAAGAATGGGGAGAACGAGAGCGATTCATCAAGAAGACTTACAAGCCGATTGGGCAACTTGTGATCAGAGCTGTTTAGTTACCCAAAGGGATAGCAGGATAAATTACAGCCAGAAGAATTAACAATTACAACCTTGGCATCTTACATTGTGAAGGCTCATTCCAGTCACCTGTCACTGGGCTTTTAAAGTTTAGGGGAAAATGTTTGGGGGTGCCTGACTCTGCATTTATATCTTGCTTTAAACAACTGAAGGATGGGTTCCTGGGAAAGAGGGCGAGACAGATATTTATAAATGAAATGTTTTCCCTAGGTTACTCTTTCAGACCTATTTTTTGCCCCAATCCTATTTGATTTCTAGCAGGTATCAGCTCCTGCTCCTGGCTTTCCATAACACAGGCTCTATTCTTTCTCTCTCCCTACTAACGTCACTGTCCAGTAGTTAATGATTCATAAACAGGCAAGGCAGCACGCCTATGTAGCTGCCATTTAAAGGACCCTGGCTAAGCAATTTGTAAAAATCAGAGATCCTTGAATAATTAAAACAACCACTGTCCTGACTCTAGGTGGAGTGAATTTTACAGACTGGATTTTCTTAAGGCAAACAAAATTTTCTAGGCTCTTTTGCCAGTGACAAAGGACAGGATCTCTACTATTTGGAGCACCCACCATATGTCATGTAAACAACATATTGGATTCTGTTTATATATTATCTGATAAAAACTCTTCAAGGCAAAGAATAAAATTCCTGCTTCACGCAGAAGTAACTGATATTCAAAAAGGTTCCATAATTTGCCAGGGTCATCAAGCTAGCTAGCAAGTGGGGAAGCTGAGTCTCAAGCTTAGAATGTCTGGACTCCAAACCCGTGATTCTTTCTACTCCCAACACAACCCCCAGGTAAGGCGCCCACCTGTGGGCTTCTCTGGAAGACCCCTGAGATAAGCCATTTCATCAGAATCTTTAAAAAGCTCCCAGGAAAGGACAAAAGTTGAGTCCACAGGGCTGTGGACAGTGTGATGGTCAACTTGGTGTATGGGGTCATCCCGCCCCTTGCAGATGCCCGGGCAGTAACCTAGAAAGAGAGCTGGATGGGGCAGAGGAGGCAGAGACAGCTGGTTCAGCGTGGAGCAGGAGCAGCAGTCAAAAGTCTTGGGTTCTTGTCCAAACCCTGCCTCTGACTTGCTAGACGATCTCAAGCAAATCATTTTGCTTCTGTGGGCCTCAGTCTTCTCATCTGTAAAATGGTGATGCTGTGGCTGTCTCGCATTGAGATTCTCCATCAATGGAGCATCCTGAGCCATGCAGGAATCTCTGTTTGGGTCTCTGATGATGAATGGGTTCTGCCAGGGACAGCGGCCACCACCTGGGATCAGATAAGGAGGGCCACCTGGGAGAGGAGACCAAAGGATAGGGATGCAGGGCTTCGTCCTCAGACTGTCCACATCTGAATCCTGACTCCACCACTTACCAGCAGTGAGATCTTAGGCAAGTCTCTGCACTTCCCTGCCTCAGTTTCCGCATCTGCATAACAGGGATAATAATAGTCCCTAGTGCATGCTTAACGTATGCAAAGGGCCTGCGCCGAAGTGTGTCAGTCCAGGCTTTCTCCCTCCCCCACCCTCTCACCTTCTATCGTGATGGGATAGGCTATTCTCCCCACACCAAGCAAGGGGGTTGAGGGCCGTGGAACAGTCCCAAGGAGCCTGGCCAAGAGCTGGAAGGGGGATTATTTGTTCCTCTTTGAAAGGCGAGCACCTGGGACTTCCTCGTGGTCTGACAGTTTGCATGTGCTCACCTGTGATGTTCCAGACTTGCAGGGGAAGGCTCACTTCAAAGACCACTTTATCAGAGCTGTAGGGGAGACATCTGAGCATTTTGTAGTTAAGTCAATATTGCTAATGATTTCTTCCAGACGCTCGAAGCATCTGAGTTGGGGAAGAGGGAAGAGAGATAGGCAGCATAACATTTCTGAGCACCAACTATATGACAGACCCTGTGTATACATTGTACGCGTGTGGTCAGTCCCTCAGGGACCATGGACCCTAATTTACCTTGCTGAGTTCAGGCCACCTCTTCCTTTCCCCTCTCCTTCCCGTTTGCCTGTCCTCTCTTCCTTCGGGACTTCTGTAGCTTCTCATTCATGTTCTGCTCTCCCAGCAGGCCTCATTGTGGTGGGGGCTGTGCTGTCTCTCCATCTCCTGCTTTCAGGAGGTGTTGGATTCGAAAATGACCATGGTGAGACTGTCTCTGCTCCTGAGTCTTTTTGGCCCAAAGGCTTGTGGCAGGTAGACATATAGAGTTGGATCACTTTTTCCTTTCCAGTGAAATAAATGGTTTTTCAATTCAAAAAAACATGTGTAAAGCATACAGTATAATATGTGTACTTTACATGCCTCCATTATACATGTTAACTTTGCAGATAAGGACACTGAGGTCTGTAGAGGGGGTGTCATGCACCCATGGTCATCCAGAGCCAAGATATGATACTAAGTCTGATCAACGCCAATCCAGACTGTGGTCTCCTGGGAACACAGGAGAGGGGATGCTGCCAACCCATTTTGCCAACCAAAGGCTGACCCCTCTTCCCTAATGTCTTCAGCACAGAGGTGCCTACTACTGGGAGGCAGCAGGGGACCAAGGAGTGGCTCTCCGTTTAGATCTGTGCTCTGGGGGATTTTCCCAGCAGCCACATCCAGTATGAAGAGAACCTCAGCAGAGGGCTTCCTGGGTCATTCACATCATCTTAGTCATAGCCCAGGTTGGGCTTCAGGTCTTCAGTGTTTACTTACTGCCATTTTCTTCCCTAACCTTCCCATTGGGTTCAAGAAGCCTAGCCCTGATCCTTGGGACCAGCAGGGGCAGCAGGGACCAGGAGACATTGTCCAGCAAGGCCAAGAGCTCAGGCATAAGGAATCTTTGCTCTTCCCCACCCCGTTGGGGGAGGACATTTCTGGAGCTCCTGTTATATGCCAAAGGCTGTGGTAAGTGCCTCAGTCTCCATGCTACTGCATTGAATACTCCCTCAAGCCCTGTGAAGTAGAGATAATTATCCCCATTGTGCAAATGAGAAAACCGAGGCCCGAAGATATTTTAAAACTCGCCCATGGTCCCATAGGAAGTCACAACAAGAGCTGCCATTTATTGTGCACCTGCCGTGTGCCAGGCACCGGGCTGAGCCCTCTCAGGCATGAGCTCATTTACTGTGTTTCATCGAATTGAAGACAACAACCACTGAAAGGGTCAGTATTCTTTTATGTGCCGGTAAGAAGGAAGAACACTACCAGTTGAACTCTAGCACAAGGCTAAGAGGCCACTGATGTTTGGATGTGGGAAAATGTGTATTTCGTAACCAGTGAAATATAGACATTCTCATAACAGTAAGATATGTGCTCCCAATTTACAGATGGGGAAGCTGAGCCAAAAAGTGACATGGCTAGAACCCACTCTCAGGTCAGCCTGAGTCCAGAGCCCAGCACTGCCCCCAAGTGTTGACTGAGTCCCTGCCATGTTCCAGTGTGCTAACACATCTCGTTCAGTCCCCACAGAAAACCTGTGGGGTGGCCCTGGTGTCCCCCTCTTAGAGCTGAAGGAACAGCTGAGAATTAGAATCCAGACCTGCCCAATTCCGAAGTCCACTCTTTTTCTTATAACATCTCCTGGTACACCGCCTGCCCCTTCCTGCCTCTGTAATCCCCAACCCATCTTTTCCAGGGGCCCACGTGGTGTCCCGTGTGGACACTGACGTCACTCCATTGGGCCTCCACTGGGAAGAGGAGAGTGGATGTCTTTCTCAGGAGCCGGTCCATAACAGGTACAAATGACTCTCAACTCCTGAGGCTAGTGGTGTATTGATCTTTCCATAGCAGTCCTTCCAAATGGCCAAAGCATTCAAGATTACGTCTACGAAAGGACAGCATTGCCCATTTCCCTTCACAGTGGTTCAGGGATGCACCCCTCAGACTTTGTAACTATCACCAGCAGACATATAAGACCACCAGCTAAGCCATATGAAATTGGAATCGTTTGGTGGAAAAGAAAGCTTTTTCAAGGTTGTAAAGTACTCTGACCTGTGTAAGAAATGTGGCCGGGTGTGCCGATGATGGTGACACTTCTAGGGATGGTGGCAAGGAAGCCACAGTTTGACACAGTGATAGACAGGCTTTCAAAATTATAATGGGCCCCCAGGAATATTAATTATTTGGGGAAGGAGGGAGCCCAGTGTGGTATTATCAACAGCCCAGATACAAAGCAGATACCTCTCTTTGGAAGTTGAATGCGAGTCTAGTTGGTGTCGTGCTGAGCCAGAAAGATCAGACCTGAGAACTCCAGAGAGTTCACCCCAGAGACTTAAGCAGCTCGAGAACAGGAACTTTCGATTCCACATCTCATCCTTCCAGTATCTTCACATGTTTTATGCCTGTAAACGTCCACCGTGCCCCCACTGAAAAGCTACGGGAAGTGGGTAATAAAAGATGAATTTATGGCAACTGCTCGGAGCAACTGCTGGGCCATCTCAGGCTCGAGGCATGCGAGCCTTACTGCCTGGTGTCACAGGCCCAGGGAGGAAAGTCATCCGGGCTCCTGACCGCGGGCTGCAGGTTCAGTTCCTCTCTGGGGGCCTTGCACAGCAGCCATGGAGTCCCAGACGGAGAAGGTAGCTGTGCTCATTCTGATGCCCTCGCTGGGCTTTCAGAGGCCTCCTGGGGGAGTGTTGGGTGTGGAGTTGTTCAAGTGCTGCTGCCCGACCCCACCTGGAGAGTCGCCGTGAAGATTAGCTGAAGGGGCTCAACAAATATCCCATCCTTCCTCATTCGGCGCTAAGACCTGAAGTGTGGTGCTGGGTCAGCTGAAAACCCTCCTACCCGGCTCAGAATCTGTCCTCGGGCCTGTGGAGGGCTTAGGTGGGGTGAGGAGATGGGATGGCAAGTGGCCCCAGGTGAGGACAGGAGGGCTGCAGAGGTCAGAGCTGGGCAGGCTTGCCCTCTGTTCAGCCCACCCTACACCCAGCACCCACTCACTCACACTCCCAGCCTGGGCAGGAGCCACCTGAGACGATGGGCCACTCCTACCAACCCCACCCCACCAGATATGTGGAAGGTGGATTCTGAATGGTGCCAAAAGCCAAAACTATAGAAAATGTATTGAGGTGTGCTCCGCTTTAAGAAAATCCGTTAGGTGGACATTTCAGCCTGGACCCACCTTCCATTTCAAGTATACCCATTGAAAATGCAAGGTCATAAATGGCCCCCATTTCAAAAGAGATTGTGAGCAGAGGCCAATCTGTGCCCCTACAAACACACTCCTGGTGCCACCTCCAACCCTGCCCCGCCCACACATACTGGAATGTCTCCATTGCAATGTAAAGGTTACGTATGTTCAGGGGAAACAGTGAGATGGCTGGGGTTGAAGCTAGATGGCTGCCCAAGGGGCACAGGGAAGCCCCAGGTGGGACTGCAGTACGGCAAGACAGTGCTCAAGGCTGCCAGGAGCACTCTCTCGAGATGACGTTCACACCTCAGTCCACGTGAGTGGAACCTCCTCTGATTGTGCAGTACACGCCCTGCACAGCTGTACACAGCAGCTCTGAGATAGTCCAATTTAGCCTAAAGAGAGGTCAGTCCTGCTGGCCTCTTTTGGACTCTCAGTTGATGGTGCTGGAGGGTGGAAGTTGGACTGAGGGATTTTCTTAGAAAAATGCAAATGCAACCAAAAAAAAAAGAAAGAAGAGGAGGAAAAGGAAGAAGAAGGGAAGAGGGGCCGGCCCCGTGGCTGAGTGGTTACGTTCACATGCTCTGCCTCGGCGGCCCAGGGTTTCACCGGTTCAGATCCTGGGTGCAGATATGGCATCACTCATCAGGCCATGCTGAGGTGGCGTCCCACATAGCAAAGCCAGAAGGACCCACAACTAGAATATACACGTATGTACTGGAAAAAAAGAAGGGAAGAAAATGCAGGGCAGAGATGTGGTCTGGAATCTAAATGGCCATTTCATGAGAGCTGGGAATGTGGGTCAGAGAAAGAGGCCGGGAGAGTCAGGACCCCCCAGTACTATCTCATGAGGACCCCACAGCACTAAGTCAGGGGGACAACCCACCTGGGTCCTGGACAGGAGGAGACAAAGCGACACTTAAGGCAATAGCCCAGCCCAGGGCTGAAGGGACTGAAGATGACCCGAGACTCTGAAGGGTGAAGAGCCTGACCCACGTCAGCCTGTGAATCAGTGGCCACACCAGGCCTGTGTGTGACTCCAAGCCCACTCCTCTGGGTGAGACCGCCCACCCCCCAACCTGCATCCCTGCAACACTTCCCCTCCCCCTGTTTGAACCAGCAAATCACACACCAAGGCAATTTGCTGAGAGCACACTGCAGCGCTGACAGCACTTGCCCAAGAAATTGTGTCCAGATGAAGCTGTGGCTATAATGGCGCGTCAGCATGCACAGACACACGGAGTGCGTCCTTCTGCCGAGGCAGCTCTCACACTGGGGAGTGGAAGAGAGGACGTGAATTTAGAGAGGCTGGTACCTGCTAGTGATGCATGTTCGCTGCATGGGTGGGAGTCACAGTAATAATCATGGAGAATGTTTCAGTCATCCCGTTGGTCCGGTGGTGGGGCTGTTCCCTCGGCACTGAGCACCCAACCTGATACTCACCCATGTGCCCACCTGGCTGCACTGCTTGGGGCTCCCCCTCCAGGCCAGGCCTCTCTATACCTCTGTGCCTTTGTCTGAGCAGTTCCCTTGACCCAGAACACCCTTCCATTCCTGATCTGCCTAATGAATCAGAGTCTTTCTAGACTCAGCTCAAACGTAACCAGTCCCCTCCATAAAGTCTTTTCTGACCTCCCCCCACTTCAAGTTGGTCTGGCCATGCCCTCCTCAGTGCCCCGACTATTTCTGTACGTTGTTACCCCATTATAGCACTTGCTTAGTTATGTGCATGTCTGTTCTTTCTAGACTATAAGCCCCGTGGGCATAGAAACCACATCTTATTCACCTTCATCTCCTCAATTCCTAGCAGTGTTCCCGGAACAGATTAGGTGCTTAATAAATGTTTATTGGACACATGGAAGGTGGATGTGTGGATGGATGGATGGATGGATGAGTGGGTATGTGGATAGATGGATGGGTTGGTGGATGGATGTGTGGATGGATGTATGGATGGATGTGTGGATGTGTGGATGGATGGATGGATGGATGGATGGATGGATGGATGAGTGGGTATGTGGATAGATGGATGGGTAGGTGGATGGATGTATGGATGGATGTGTGGATGTGTGGATGGATGGATGGATGGATGGATGGATGGATGGATGGATGAGTGGGTATGTGGATAGATGGATGGGTAGGTGGATGGATGGGTGGATGGATGGATGGACTAATGGAGGTACGGATGAAAATAAAACTGCAGAAGCTATCTGCCCCATGACACCAAAGCTAGAAGGATCCTTGTGGAGTTTCAGAGGCATATCTAGAGCCAGTAGGCCCAAGGTGAAAGTCATGTTAGAATGAGGCAAGTTATAGTCTTTCAAAAAAACATCCTCTTGCTTTTTCGCATAGACAATTCACATTTTCTGCTCTTGTCACGTTCTCTCCCACTCATAGACATTTTGCAATGAATATAACTTTATTATTTTGTTATTAGTCACAAACCACAGGTAATTCACTTTTTAAATTGATATTTGTTGCCTGATAAAGTGCTACATCAGCTGTTACTACTACTACTTAGTTTCCAACCAGCAAGACAAACAACTCTGTGCGTGACCCCAGTGGAGGATCAAGACGTCACCGAATTCTGATTGGGTGAAGCTTCCTGTGGTCCGATTGGTCCAAACGCCAATCAGGGATGCTCCTACACAAGAGGGCAGATTGTGTTCCTGTTCTTGCAGGGAAGTCACATTCTGTATTTTATATAGTCCATAAGTTTTATCTGGTCTACATGAATATTTAAGAATGTGGAGTTCGATGGTTTCTGCAGATGAAGCCTCCCAAAATACATTTCCTCTCGGTTCCAATTTCAGTCAAATGGCAACGTTTAGATAAATTCTAAGATCACATCTGTGATTGATTGGTGATGTCTGCCATATGCCCAGGATGGGAGGAGGGGAAGCCGTCACCTGGTTTGCCCTAGGACCACCACCTGTACTGTACCATACCTGGAGGCTGTCTGTTCTGAACCCAGATGCTACAGATGAAAAAGCTAAGTCCTCTAGAGGGGACAGTGGGGTAGCAGCAGAGCCAAGATTGCGATGCCTTCTGACCCCCAGTCAAGAGCCTTGCAGGTGGACAGACCTGGGTCCGAATCCTGCCTCTGCCACTTCTTAGCTGTGTGATGTTGGGCGAGTTACCGAGCTGTGTGATGTTGGGAAGGTGCTCATCTGTAAAATGGGGATCATAATATTTAACTGGCAAGGTGGTTGTGAGGACTAAATGATTCCACGAATCTATGCGATATTTCCCATACGGAGGCCTGAAGAACACATGTTCTAGCCTCTCAGATCTCTGCAACAGCCTCCACCCACCCACCCATCCAATGATTGCCTCTGCTTCCTGTGGACACCACCCACGGCCTTATATTCTTTCTTTAGGCAAGGTAATGTGGGTAGTTGTTAAAATTGTAGTCTGCTGGGTTCTAATCCCAGCTCTGCCACCCACTATCCATGTGACCATAGGCACTTATGTGCCCAGTCTCACCTCAATACAATGGAGATAATAAAAGTCCCAACCCTGTAAGGTCGTCATGAGGATTTAAGGAGTCAGTACAAATACGATGCTTCGTGAGGGTTCAATAAATACCAGCTGTGTCCCTACCATCAGTTAGCCTGCAGTCAGTCTTATGGGTATGTGGTACCTACCTATTCTTCCCGGGTCATTGTGAAGATTGAAAGAGACGATATCCTTTAAAGCACCCGCCACGGGGCCTGGCGCATATGTGCGCTCCAACTGGCAGGTGTCGTTATCGTTCAGTTTCTTTACCACGCCTTTGCTTCTTCCTGATCCCATCCCTTCTGCTTTGACCTTGTGGGTTGGACTCTGCCTGAAGCCAGAAGGGGCTGGGGGCTGGGCGTGCCTCACTGCTTCTGTGCTGCCCACAAGGACATTCTCCCCTGAGACCTCATCGCTGCCTCTGTTACTGACTGACTGGTGGATTTGATTTTACTATTTGACTTGATTTCAGTATTGTTTAAAAGGAGCACAATATAATCATTTGTGAACACACTTAAATCACTTGGCAGGATGCCATAAAAACCTCAAACCAAAAATTATGACTCAAAAAGCAGACTGACTTTCCTCCATCTGGGCGGGCAAGGCAGAAGTTTGCACTTAGAGGGGAAGGTGGAAAAATAAGGGAGAGATCGCAGGGCACGCCTAGAAGAGGGGGACCTCACGGAGCCACTTGATCCTAAACCTGGGGTCTTCCAGAGCACAGTGCCCTTCAGGCCCCATCCCTTATGAATGGGACAGAGATGCCCCGAGCAGTTGAGTGGCATGCCCAAGGTCACACAGGAAAACCTGCCATCAGCTAATCCAGGACTCAGATGTGGTTCAGAGCTGAGCCTCCTCAGTGCAGAGCTCATGGGAACCAACACAGTGGACCCTGTGCTCCTGCCTGGCTTGGAGAGGGCACCCCCTTGCACTCATCCTCTGGACTTGGGCTAGGAGAAAGCAGGATGGGGTGATTCATTCATTCATTCATTCATTCATTCAATAAACAAGTATAAAGCACCTACTATGTGCCAGGCTCTGTACTGAGGGCCTGAGATCCAGTGAGCAGGAAGAGATATGGGTGTGGCTGGAGAGGAAGATGTCAAATAGGACAGGCTCATGGGACCAGCCTCCAGACCGACACCTTGAATGGAGGACTTTCATGAGTGCTTCCCTAACCTAATGACTCAGCAAACACGTGTAAAAACTGTGCAAGGTGCGCTTCCAGCCTATTGTCTCATTTAATCCTCAGGGAAGCCCTGTGGGTTGCAGATTATTAGCTCTGTTTTGCAGATAAGGAAACTGAGGCCCAGATAGTTAAGTAATTTAGCCAATGCCACACAGCCTGTCAGTGGTGACGCTGTGTTCTTCCCACGACCCCTCGGCTGTGCTGGCTGGAAGAGGAGGAAGAGAGCAGGCCTCAGGGATCTGAGGGCATGCCCTTAGATGGTGGCAGGAGGGGGCTTGGGCAAACAGGAGCCCCTCAAGAGCAGGTACCCCATTTTCCTCACCTAGGCCCAGTACCTGGCCCATCCTGGGTGTTAATGAAGTCCTTGTTCGACTGGGCTGGACCCTGGGCTGGCTGGGTTAACAAAAGCCCTTCTGAGGCTTTTGTAACAGGCCAGACTGTACCCCCACTCCTGTTCCCTGCACCCCCAGCGGCCGCCTCCCTCAGGCTGAGCCCGTCCTCGTCACTGGGAGCCTGGCTGAGCAAGCTCAACACCCTTTGACTATATTCTCTGAAAAACCAATTGCAAAGGGGATTTTCTTCCTCCATCTCAAGGCAGCCTTTCCCAGAGCGCCCGGGCTTTCTGCTGGCTGTGAGCCAGGGTCGCCCTGGCCTCCTCTTGATCAGTTTCTCCAAACAGACAAAAGGAAGAAAAGACATGCTGAGCCAAATATTTAGACCAGACCAATCATCTGAGAGCAGCCCACCCACGCCGCACCCTTAATCCTGGATTGTAGGGAGGCACAGACTCAGAGCGTTGAAGATTCTGGAGGAGGTTGGCAGCTCTGTAGTCCAGACCCCTCATTTGATGGAGCAGAGAAGCAAGGCTAGAGGTCTTGGTTCCTGCCCAAGGATCCACATGAGTCTCTGGAACCTCATGGGGGTGTTCAAACTCTGCACCGTAAGCCTTGGCATTCCTGAGAGCTTTTGGGGGGCCCACTGCAGGGCAGGAAGACTGAGCCTAAGACTCTGGGCCCCCCACCTGCACCCACAGCCGCTCTCCTTTGTTTGTTTATTATCTTGGCTTCAGTGTCATATTTGATTAGAAAGGTGGGCGTGGGGGGAGTCTGTGGCTTTTAAAAGTTTGCAAACCACTTTAAAGAGTAGGGGTTTTAGAGTCTAAGAGACCCACAGTCCATGTAATTAGTGACCCGGGGAAGTGTACATAACCTGACGTGGCCTCAGTTTCCTCATCTGTCAAAAGGAGGTAATAATACCAACCTCGCTACTTGTTGAGAAGATAAAACGAGTTAACTCAAGTAAAGGGCCCAGCACATGCCTGATGCATGGGGGGCACTAACCAACGGGACTCCCCTTCCCCTCAAAGCCCCAAGTGCTCCTCTCACTATTCTACCCACATGGGTCCTCACTGGCACAGTCATGAAGAAGTGGCCAAAACTGCTGAATGCCAGCTTTCCAGGCAATAACAAGCAGCTACATATCCCAGGGGGAGGACTTCAGAAATAACAAAACAAGTGTGTGCCATGGGTCATCAGAGTGGGTTTCTGTGTTTCTGGTCATCAGAGTGTGTGTCTGTGATAGTGATGCAAAGGCACGACCAGGTGGGCTCTGGTCCCTGGTCACTGTTCTCCACCTGCCAACCCCCACGTGGGGAGATAGAGATCAATAATGACTCACAAGGAGACCACAGCTTTGGCTTATTCAGCATCTATTATGCATCAGGTATTCTTGGAGATAGTTCATCTCGTTACATAACAAGGCGGAAGAAACATCTTGACATTCGGCTCTAGAATTCCTCCAAGGGAGGAACTGCTTTCCTTGGGAAAACACCGTGATCAGGTGAAACTCTGGGAGAGGGTGTTGCCATGTGCCAAGACTTCAGAGGATGATGAAACTGTCTAAGGATATGTTGATTCTGCTCCTGGGAAACGTAGCAAAACACACAAGGAGAGAGAAGGAGGGAAGGAGGGAAGGAGAGAGAAAGATGGAAAGGGGCTAGGACTAAGCAAGGTGAGGGAGCTGAGCTCTGATGGAGACCCCTCCTCCAACTCTGTCCGACATCTGCCATATGTTCTCACGCCTTTGGCAGGTGGGCTTGCCGTGGAACTTAATGAGGGGCTGAGCCTCACGTCCTGTCCACGTGACACAGGACGGAGACCAGATGTCAGCCGAGGGTGACAGCCAGGTTACACATACCTTATGTTCAAAACTCACAGTGTCCCTCTAAAGTAGTAATATCTCAAGGTGATTTTCATGCAGAAAGGGGAGGTCAGAGAGGCTCAGGCACTTATCCAAGGTCCTCCGCAAAGTAAGTGGCAGAGCCAGGATTCAAACCCAGCTGGATCTGTCCACAGAGCACACGCTCCTAACATGGGCACTCCTGGCAGATGGGGAACCAGGATCTGGGCCAGGTGGGTTAGTGAGGAAGAGGAGGAAGCCAGGCAGGCCGGAATGAAAACCCTGACCTAGCCCTGGGAAGAAACCTGCAGGGGGATCCCCAAGCCTAAAGAGATTCGGTCCAGGTGAGCATCGCATCCAATCCCCGAAGCAGGAGGCCAAGTAGCTGACATAACCAAAGAGCCAGGTGGGTATCAGGTGAGCTAAGCGGGCATTTCTCCTTGTCTCCCTCCTCCTTTCTCTCTCCTCATGTCTTTCCTACCCTTTCCAGGAACAGAGTGAACATATTCTTATGCAGTTTCATCGTCTCTCAGCATCCCCCCACAGCAGCATCCCATCCAAAGCCTCAGAGTGTGGGCTGCAGACACACTGAAAAGGCCAGGGAATGAGTCAAGAGCCTAGGAGCCTGGCTGACTCCCTCGGGGTAGCTCTGACCAGAGAGATGCCTTAGTCAGCAACACTAAGCGCAGCGCCACCTGCTGGCATGCCTCGGGATGTGTGGGCTGGGAGAGGCTGGGAAAGCCCATGGTTAAGAAACAGCACAAGATGTCCCGAGGCAAGGAGAGAGCAAACACAAGCTTCTCTTTATAAAATGAAAATGACTGTGGAGTGTTGCCTCATGACAGTGGAGCAATGAAAGGCAAGCACCAGTGTATTCAATCACAAAAGTTCTGAGTTCTTTGCTCAGTTCATAAATTTAAGCAATTATCCAAAGCCACCAGTTCCATGGCACAGTGAAAAGAAGGCTAAGGGAGGATGAGCTGTCAAGTGAAAGCAGCAACACTTCCAGGCTCAATGCTTGACGTCCCTTCTCTCTCCCTGGGCTGGATCACCCACCCCATAGCTTCATTATACATCCCACATTTGCATCTCCAGCCCAAATCTCTCTCCCAGCTCCAGACCCCAAGATCCAGATGCCTGGTGTCATCTCGACTTGGATGTCTGAATTAGCGGGAGTCCTTATCATAATAAACCCAACTCGAAATAACTTGAGTCCAAAAGGGCGGAGATTTGCTGGTCTAGAGAACCAAGTTGCAAAGGGAGGAGAGATGGAGCTGGGCTATTTGCTGAATGAATGACAGGATAGAAGAACATGAAGGAGTTTATTAGGGGAAGGGGATGGGAACCAAGTCTTGGCGAGCACCTGCTAGCTGCTAGGCGCTTAACTGATCTCACTGAATCAGAAGAGGAGACTAAAAGCTGGGGTGGGAAGTGGGGGCTGTGTAGTGTACCCAAAGTCACACAGCTAGCCCATGGAAGAGTGGGGTTCAAGGCTCTGTGTGGTTCGTTCCACTGCCTCTCATTCTCAAATTAAAATAATAGATTTAGGGTCTATAATTAGACATAGGGGCTTAAGAGACTAGAAGTCATCTCATGCACTGCATACTCAATGGTTGAACCTCTCTCTTCCCATCCCAGCCAGGTAGTTGTGTAGCTTCTCCTTGAACACTTCTCATGATGGGGAACTCACTCTCAAGACAGTGATTTTATTATTGAATCATAGTAGTCGATTAGAAAATCGAGCCAGAATTTGTCCTTCTTTAGGATTAAATAAGGTAATCCATGTCACGTGCCTACCACAGTGCCCACACGTCAATAAATGCGATCATCCCCTCCTGTTCCCCTATTACAACTCTTCTTGTGTCTATCTTTCCCCCTGGGATGCCAGAAAACAAATCTAATTCTTCTTCCCTGAGATAGCCCTTCAGATATTTGAAGACGGTGCTTCAGGGTCCCCCTGAGGCTTAGCTTGCCCGGGATAAACAAATACTCCAACCTACTTTCAGACACTCATCGGTATGCAAGAGCGTATGCTGTGGTTTTCCAGCTGCTGTGGCAGAAAAGCTGATGGAACAAACGATGAAGCAGCCACAGCAGAATAGCTGTGGCATCTGAATCATGACCTCCGCAACAAAAGGGAAGCGGTTGACCCTGAACAAACCTTGGCCCATCACCAGAGCTTCACCAGCTACGTTCTTGGCCCACCCACCATGGGAACCTGTTTTAGCAGAAAGGAAAGAAATGAGTCCCCCTCCCAAAATTAATTTACATCATTTTAGACCCCAGCCTTGCCAAAAGTCTCTATTAGTCCTTCCCAAATCCAGTTTGTGTGTTTATGGATCCAATATTGAGCGACATAGGAGACCCAATCCATTCTAATCATAGAATATCAACCCTACTCCCAAATCCTCCCTATTTACAGATGAGAAACTAAGATCCAAAGGAGAATAGCAGCTTTTTCAAGGCCATATAGGAAATTTGTGCAAAGCCTGGTTGGCTCATGAACTCCAAAGAAAGATGAGACAGTAAAGCAAGGCTTCAAGTGAAAGGAGTAAGAAAGGAATCACCAGATAAAAACAAAAGATAAAAGCTCTGAAGAGTCCTCCCTGCAGTGTTTGTCCCCCTCTTCCACCAACTTTCTATAGAGGCAACATAGTATAGTGGACAAGCACAAGGTTGGAGCCAGAAATTCCCGGGTCCATATGCTGGCTCTGCCACCGACAAGGTATGTGATCCTGGACAGGCTCCTTAACCTTTCTGATAGTTTCCTCATCAATAGGAACATCTTCCTCAAAGGAGTCCTGTGAATGTTAAATAAAATACATACAGAGACTTTTGGTTGTCAGTAATGGTGGAGTAGTTTACATCAGACTAACCCTCCTGGAAATAGTAGTCATAAACTCTGGACAAAATATTTTAAAACTACTCTTTGATGGCACTGGGGAGAAACTAAAAGCAGGCAGAAGCTGGAGGGTATACAGCCCTTGAAGGAAGGGAACATTTATTTACCTGACCTCTTCCTTGAGAGTACGTCAAGTTCTAAGGGAATACTGGAGCCGGAGCTCAAGCAGAAAGCAGCAGTCGTGAAGTTAAGAAGTCACAAGTCAGAAAGGCTCAAAATTGGGAAGAAAAATCCTAGAAAGGAGAGACCCACAGAGGGAGAGTGTCAAAATTTTTATATGAACCTCTCTAAAATTCTGGACTGAACCTTGAACTTCATACAGATGAGGAGAGACTCCAAGAGGCCCAGGAGAAAAACAACAGTTGGAAGAACTGAGCAGTAATTTCAGCAGCTGCCACTGCAGGGGAGGCAGACTTAGTAATTCAAGCCCCACTAAGTTAGAGAGACTTAGTAAACACCTCAGGCTTTCCATTGAAACCCCAGAAGTATCATTCCTCAGGAGCTGAGATCACATTGAAGAACTATGGGCTATAGCCCAGGACTAAGGGCAAAACTAAAATAGACCCATCTTTAAACAAAGCCTGAACAGCTCCTCCACAAAATCAAAGTGATTCACCATTAATTTAACTACCTGCTGGAACAAAACTCAGTAGTATCCAGAGGAAGATAACTGATCCAGAGTCACTGTAAAGAGTTATCCATAATATCCAGTATACAATCAAAAACTACTAGACACGTGAAGAAAGAGGAAAAATATGAAAAGAAAAATAAACAATCAGTAGAAACAGACCCACATGTAACCCATGTTGGAACTGTAAAAGAGTAACTTTAAAATAACAACAATAAACATGTTAAATAATTGCAGAAAGATGTAAATCATGAGAAACTTTTAGGCAAGTTATCAAAACTTTTTTTAAAAAAGTCAACCAAGGGTCCCGTGGCTGAGTGGTTAAAGTTCTGCATGGTCCACATTGGTGGCCCAGGTTCACCAGTTCGGATGCTGGAATGTGGACCTATTCCACTCATTAGCCATGCTGTGGAGGCATCCCACATACAAAAAATATAGGGAGATTGGCATAGATGTTAGCTTAGGGCTAATCTTCCTCAAGCAAAAAAAACGAGGAAGATTGCCAATGGATGTTAGCTCAGGGTTAATCTTCCTCACCAAAAAAATAAAAAGTAATAAAAATAAAAAGTCAACCAAGAACTGAAAAGTATAATTATCTGAAATTTAAAAACTGTTGGATGGGGTTATCAGAAGATTAGATAGAAAACAATAAATGAACACCAAACCTGAAGACAGGTTAATAGAAATTATTCAAATGAGACACAAAGAGAAAAAAGACTGATGAAAGTGAGCAGAGCCTTGATGACTTGTGGAACTGTATCAAGCAGTCCAACGTGCATATAATTAGGATTCCAGAAAAAATGGAGAGAGAAAGAATGGAGGAAAACAATAAGTGAAGAAATACTGGCTAAAATTTTTCCAAATTTGTTCAAAAACATCTTTGTACAGGTCCAGGAACCTCAGTGAACCCAAGCAGGATAAATACAAAGAAAACCACATCTAAGTATGGCATAGTTAAAATCCTGAAAACTAAAAAAAGAAAAAGGAAAAGAAAATCTTCAAAGCGGTCAGAGAAAAAAGGCATAACTCATAGAATACATAGAGGAGAGCACTGAAAAGATTGTGACTAATTTCTCATCAGAAACAATGGGGGCCAGAAGATGGTGGAACATCTTTGAAATGCTGAAGGAAAACACTTAGCAACCTGGAATTCTATATACAGCCAAAGCATGTTTCAACAATAAAGACAAAACTAAGACATCTTGTAGCTAAATGAAAAGTGAGAATATTTGCCACAAGTAAACCCATACTACGAGAAATATTAGAGAGTGACATCAGCATCATGGCAGAGTGAGTTGTTCCCTTTGTCTCTCCCCTCTCAGTTACAACTAAATGGACATTCATTAACTAACAGAGAATTCCCTACAAAGTACGGTAGGATGCCTGAGAGATCCATGCAGCCATATAACTGAAGGTAGGTGGACTGGATCCCCAGGAAGCAGTGGAACTAGGTGAGCAGGCCCCTTCCCTTCCCTGGTGGCAGTGATCCAGGTCATGGGTCTTCACACAGTGGCCAGCACAACTAAGAGGAGGCAGGGGAAGCCTGGCCTGCCCACGAGTGCTTGTGGAGTGCTAACCCAGTCCGCAAGAGCACCCACCATGCCATGGTGGTCCCACCCATGGGAACACTCCTCACTGAGTGACAGGGGCTCAACTCCAGCAAGGAGCCTCACTCACTAAGTGCAGTAGCTCAGGCTAGCCTCCCACAAGTGCAGAGCTGGCCCATGCTTGAAAGAAAGCACCCCTCCCCTCCTGTCTAGTGCAGCAGATCAGCCAGTCCCCTGCCAAGTGCAGTGGTCCTGCCTGCATGAGAGTGACCAACTGGCAGAGGACAGAGGCCCTGCCTGTGTGTGCCTGCATGACTCACCAAGTGGCTGTGGCCAGTCCAGACAAATGCGGAGCAGCCCTACTGGCACAACTTCCAGCAGACAGGACAGGATCAGAAAACACAGCTGCTGCCCCACCCCCACCCCCAGCAATGGCAGGTGGAATTTGCAACCTGATACTATGACAAATGCACTGCCAAAGAATCAATTCATCAAACACCATGAAGAACTTCAGTAATATTTCAGAGTAGAAGGAAAATGACAACTCTCCAAAAACAAATCCTGAAGTCACAGAAATTTACAATCTAAATGACAGAGAATTCAAAATAGTTGTCACAAAGAAACTCAACAAGTTACAAGAAAACTCAGACAGTTCAATGAGCTCAGGAATAAAATTAATGAGCAGAAGGAATACTTCACCAAAGAGATTGAAGCTCTAAAAAAAAAAAAAAACAAAGCAAAAATTCTGTATATGAAGAACACAATTAATGAGATAAAAAATAATCTAGAAACCATGAAACATAGAGCTGACAGAATTAATGATTTAGAGAATAGAAATATAGAATATAGAAATTCTTCAGGTGGAGGAGAGAGAAATAAGATTTTTTTAAAAAATGAAAAAATTCTTTGAGAAATATCTGACTCATTTAGGAAAAGCAACATAAGGATTATAGATATTCCAGAGGGAGAAGCAAGGAAGAAAGGAGCAGAGAGCTTGTTCAAAGAAATAATAACTGAGAACTTCCCAAACCTGAGGAAAGAACTGGACTTACAAGTACATGAAGCCAATAGAACTCCTAATTACATCAATGCAAAAAGACCTTCTCCAAGGCATATAATACTAAAACCGGCAAAAGTCAATGACAAAGAAAAATATTAAGGGCAGCAAGGCAGAAGAAAATAACCTACAAAGGAACTCCTACAAGACTTTCAGCAGATTTCTCTGCAGAAACCTTACAGGCTAGGAGAGAATGGAATGATATATTCAAAATACTGAAAGACAAAAACTTTCAGCCAAGATTACTCCATCCAGAGAAACTATCCTTCAGATACCATGGAGAAATAAAAGATTTCCCAGATAAACAAAAGCTGGGGGAGTTCATCATCACTAGGCCTGCCTTACAAGAAACAATGAAAGGATCTCTCCCATCTGAAACTAAAAAGCAAAGGTTTACAAAACCTTGAGCAAGGAGATAAGTACATAGAATCAGAAAATTGCAGCTCTGTATCAGAATAGGTTAGTAAACAATTATAACGTAAAAGATAAAGGGAAGGAAAACATCAAAAATAACTATAAACACTTCATGTAGTCACAAGCTCACAACACAAAAAACAATTTGTGACAATAATAATTCAGAAGGGGAAGAGGAATGGGATGGAAGCTGCTTAGGCTAATGGAGATAAGAAGCTATAGGAAAATAGACTAGCTCATCTATGAGATCTTCTTTTTTCTTTTTTTGCCAATGAAGATTCACCCTGAGCTAAGATCCATTTCCAATCCTACTCTTTTTTGGGTTTTTTTTTGCTTGAGGAAGATTAGCCCTGAGCTAACATCTGTACCAATCTTCCTCTATTATTTTTGTATGTGGGACACCTCCACAGCATGGTTGGTGAGTGAAATAGGTCCATGCCCAGGATCCAACTCACAAACCCAGGCCACCAAAGTGGAACATGCAGAACTTTAACCACTAGGTCACAGGGCCAGGCCCTATGAGATCTTTTATACAAACCTCATGGTAACCACTAAACAAAAAATCAGAGCAGAACCACAAATCATAAACAGAAAACTCAGAAAACCATCACAGGAAACCACCAAACTGAAATGGCAGTCAGGAATGCAAGGGAAAAGAAACAAGGGAAATATAGAACAACCAGAAAATGAGAGATAAAATGGCAGTATTAAGCCCTCATATGTCAATAATCACTCTAAATGTAAATGGATTCAATTCTCCAGTAAAAAGACAAAGAGTGGCTGGATGGATTAAAAAACAAGACCCAACAATATACTGCCTCCAGGAAACACATCTCAGCTCTAAAGACAAACATAGGCTCAGAGTGAAGGATGGAAGATGATATTCCAAGCAAATGGCAAGCAAAAGAAAGCAGGTGTTGCCATATTTATATCAGACAAGGCAGACTTCAAGATAAAAAAGACAATGAGAGACAAAGCGGGGCAGTATATAATGATTAAGAGGACAGTCCACCAAGAGGACATAACACTTATTAATACATAAGCACCTAACACAGGAGCACCAACTATGTAAAGCAACTATTAACAGACCTAATGGGAGAAATTGACAGCAACACAATAATAGTAGGGGACCTAAACACCCCACTTACATCAATGGACAGATCATCCAGACAAAAAGTCAACAAGGAAACAATGGTTTTAAATGAAATACTAGACCAGATGGACTTAATAGATATGTATAGAGTACATCTATCCAAAACAGCAGAATGCACATTCTTCTCAAGTGCACATGGAACATTCTCAAATACAGACCATATGTTGGGAAACAAGGCAAGCCTCAATAAATTTAAGAAGGTTGAAATCATATCAGTACCTTTTCTGAGCACAATGCTGTGAAACTAGAAATCAACTACAAGGAAAAGGCAGAGAAAGTCATAAACGTATGGAGACTAAACAACATGCTACTGAACAACCATTGGATCAATGAAGAAACAAAAGGAGAAATCAAAAAACACCTGGAGACAAATGAAAATAAAAACACAACATACCAATTCTTATGGGATGCAGCAAAAGCAATCCTGAGGGAAATTTACAGCTCTACAAGCCTACCTCAACAAAGAAGAAAAATCTCAAATAAGTAATCTTAGACTACACCTAACAGAGCTAGAAAAAGAAGAACAAACAAAGCCAAAGTCAGCAGAATGAGGGAAATAATAAAAATTAGAGCAGAAATAAATGAAATAGAGACTAAAAAAAGGGTCAATGGTATTGATCCTTTGTATTAATGCAAAGAGCTGGTTCTTTGAGAATATAAATAAAGTAGACAAACCCTTAGCCAGACTCACTAAGAAAAAAAGAGAGAAGGCTTGAATAAATAAAATTAAAAATGAAAGAGGAGAAATGGCAACAGATACCACTGAAATACAAATGATTATAAAAAGGTACTATGAAAAACTGTATGCCAGCAAATTGGATAACCTAGAAGAAATGGATAAACTCTTAGACTCATACAACCTCCCAAAACTGAATCAAGAAGAGATAGAGAATCTGAGTAGACCAATCACAAGAAATTGAAACAGTAATCAAAAACCTCCCAAAAAACAAAAGTCCAGGACCAAATGCCTTCTCTGGATAATTCTACCCATTGTTCAAAGATGATTTAATACCTATCCTTCTCAAAATATTTCAAAAAATTGAAGAGAGAATGCTTCCTAATTCATTCTAAGAGGCCAACATTACCCTGATGCCAAAACCAGACAATGACAACACAAAGAAGGAAAATTACAGGAAAATTGCTGATGAACATATATGCAAAAATCCTCAACAAAATATTGGCAAATCAAACACAGCCATACATTAAAAGGATCATACACCATAATCAAGTGGGATTTATTCTAGTCACGCAGGGATGGTTCAACATCTGCAAGTCAATCATTGTGATACACCACATTAACAAAATGAGGAATAAAAATCACATGATTATCTCGTTAGATGCAGAAAAAGCATTTGACAAGATCCAACATCTATTTATGATAAAAACTCTCAATAAAATGTGTATATAAGGAAAGTACCTAAACATAATAAAGGCCATATATGACAAACCCACAGCCAACATCATACTCAACAGGGAAAAATTGAAAGTCATCTCTCTGAGAACAGGAATAATACAAGGTTGCCCACTCTTGCCACTCCTATTCAACACAGTACTAGAAGTTTTGGCCAGAGAAATTAGGCAAGAAAAAGAAATAAAAGGTCCAGATTGGAAAGGAAGAAGTAAAACTCTCACTCTTTGTGGAAAACATGATTCTATATATAGAAAACCCTAAGGAATCTAACAGAAAACTATTAGAAATAATCAACAACTATAGCAAAGTTACAGGATACAAAATCAATTTACAAAAATCAATTTCATTTCTCTACACTGATAACGAAGTAGCAGAAAGAGAAATCAAGAATACAATCCCATTTATAATCACAACAAAAAGAATAAAGTATCTAGAAATAAACTTAGCCAAGAGGTGAAAGACCTACCTACTGAAAACTACAAGACATTGTTGAAAGAAATTGAAGAAGACATAAAGAAATAGAAAGACATTCCACACTCATGGACTGGAATAAACATAGTCAAAATGTCCATATTACTGAAAGCAATCTACAGATTCAGTGCAATCCCAATCAGAATCCCAATGACATTCTTCATGGAAATAGAACAAAGAATCCTAAAATTTATGTGGAACAACAAAAGACCCTGAACAGCCAAAGCAAACCTAAGAAAAAGAACAAAACTGAAGGCATCACATATCCCTGACTTCAAAATATACTACAAAGCTGTAGTAATTAAAACAGCATGGTAAAGGCACAAAAACAGGCACATAGGTCAATGGAACAGTATTGAAAGCCCAGAAATAAAACCACACATGTATGGACAGCTAATCTTTGACAAAGGAGCCAAGAATATAAAATGGAGAAAGGAAGGTCTCTTCAACAAATGGTGTTGGGGAAACTGGACAGCCACATGCAAAAGAATGAAAGTAGACCATTATCTTACCCCAGACACAAAAATTAACTCAAAATGAATTAAAGATGTGAACATAAGACCTGAAACCATAAAAGTCCTAGAAGAAAATATAGGCAGTACATTCTTTTACATCAATCTTAGCAGCATCTTTTCGAATACAATGGTCTATTCAGGCAAGAGAAACAAAAGAAAAAACAGACTACGTCAGACTAAAATCTTCTGCAATGAAAAAGACAACACAAGAGCTAGGAGAAAATATTTGCAAATCATATATCTGACAAGGGGTTAGTTTCCAAAATATATAAACAACTCATACAACTCAACAACAAAAAAACAAATAATCCAATCAAAAAATGAGTAGAGGATATGAACAGACCCCATTTTTCCAAAGAAGATATACAGATGGCCAACAGGCACATGAAAAGATGTTCAACATCACTAATTATTAGAGAAATGTAAGTCAAAGCTACAATAAGATATCGCCTTACACTTGTCAGAATAGCTATAATTAACAAGACAAAAAATAACAAATATTGGAGAGGATGTGGAGAAAAGAGAACCCTCACATACTGCTGGTGGGAAGGCAAATTGGTGCAGCCACTATGGAAAACAATGTAGAGATTTCTCAAAAAAATTAAAAATAGAAATCCCATACGATTCAGCTATCCCACACTAGGTATTTATCCAAAGAACATGAAACCAACAATATAAAGAGATCTATGCACCCCTTTGTTCATTGCAGCATTATTCACAGTAGCCAAGACATGGAAGCAACCCAAGTTCCCATCCACTGATGAATGCATAAAGAACATGCAGTATATATATACAATGGAATACTACTCAACCATAAAAAAAGACAAAATCGCCCCATTTGCAACAACATGGATGGAACTTGAGGGTGTTATGTTAAGCAAAATAAGCCAGAGAAAGACAAATACCATGTGATTTCACTCATATGTGGAAGATAAACACATACTTGCATAAAGAGAACAGATTAGTGGTTACCAGAGAGGAAGGGGGTGTGGGGTGGGTGAAAGGGGTAAAGAGGCATCTATGTATGGGCACAGATTAAAAACTTGACTATTGGTGGTGAGCACAATGCAGTCTAAACAGAAACTGAAATATAATAATGTACACCTGAAATTACACAAAGTTATAAACCAATATGACCTCAATAAAATAATTTTTTTAATTTTAAAGAAAGAAATATTAAAGAAAGTTCTTCAGCCTGAAGACAACTGATAGCAAATGGAAATTCAGATCTACAGAAAGAATGGTGAATAGGGAAAATGGTATATTTGTGGGTAAATACAAAATATGTTTTCTTTCTTTTCTCAACTTCTTTGAAAGTCAATGGGCTGCTTAAAGCAGAAATAATAACAGTGTACTATAGAGTTTCTAACAGATGTAAAAATAAAATATAGGACAGCAATAGCAAAAAGGACAGGAAGGAACGTAAATAGAATTATATGAGAAGCGGTATAATGTTAATTCAAGATAGACTGTGATAAGTTAAGCAAGCATATTGTAAATCCTAGAGCAACAACTAAAAATAATAATAATACAAAGAGGTATAAATCAAAAGCCAATAGCGGAAATGGAATGAACTGCTAAAACGCTACTCAATTAACACAAAAGGAGTCAGGAAAGGTAGAACAAAGGAAGAAATAGCAGTGGGGACAAATAGGAAACAAAGAGTAAGATGGGGACTTCGACTCAAGCATATCAAGAATTATGTTAAGTATACATGGATTAAACCCTCCAATTAAAATGCAGAGATTGTCAGATAGGGTAAGATAGCAACACCCAAATAGGCTGTTTACAAGAGGTGTACCTTAAATGTACAAATATTCTGACATTAAAACTGAAAGGATAGATGAAAAAAATGGAAAGAATGGGAAAAGACAAAGAGTAAGCATGAGAAAGCTGTTACATCTATATTACACAAAGTAAACTTCAAGACAAAGACATTGCATGAGATAAAGAGCGTTATTTCACAATGATAATGGAATCAATTCATTGAGAAGATATAATGATCCTAAATGTGTGTGTTCTGAATGAAAAGTTCTCAAAATACATGAAGCAAAAATTGATAAAACTAAAGGGAGAAATAGACAAATCCGCAGTCATAGCTAGAGATTTCAACACTCTTCCCTCGGTAATTGATAAGTAAGTAGACAAAAAGTCAGTAAAAACAAAGGTTTGAGCAACACTATCAAACAACTTGACCTGACGACCTTTTATAGAACACTCCACCAACAATTACAGGATGCTCATACTTTTCAAATGCACATGGAGCATTCACCAAGATACGCCATATGCTGAACGATAAAACAATCTCGATAAATTTTAAGAGAATGGAACCATGGAGGGTATGTTTTCTGACAAAGCCTAATTAAATTAGGAATCAAAAACAATAAGGAAGAAGAGAGATAACACAAGTTACTAGAATCAGCAACGGCTGGACTTCACGACCGATCCTACAGACATTTAAAAAATGCTAAGTGAATATTATGTACAATTTAATGCCAATAAATTCAAAAACTTAGATGAAATGGACAAATTCCTTGGGGGAAAAAACTCAACAAAACTATCACAAAAAGTAATAGGGAATCTGAATGTCTCTAAATGCATTAAAGGAACCGAATCATAATTAAAAATCCTTACACACACACACACACACACACACACCAAGTCCAGATGGTTTCACTTGTAAATCCTGTCAAATACTTAAGGTAGGAATGATACCAAATCTACACAAACTCAAAAAACAGAGAAAGAGGAAACACTTTATAAGTCTTATTTTATGAGGTTAGCATAATAACCCCAATACCAAAACCTGACAAGGACGAGAAAAGTAATTTAAATACAATATCACTTATGAGCATAGATACAAAAATCCTCCACAAAATAATAGCAAATCGGATAGAGCAATATATAAAGAGGATGATAAATCGTGACCAAGTGGGGCTTATCCCAGAAATGCAAGATGGGTTCAGCATCTGTAGATGAGTCAATATCATTCACCATGTTAACAGAATAAGGGAGAAAAATCATATGATCATCTCAATAGAAACAGAATACGTATTTGCCAAAACTCAATACTCCTGGAAGATAAAAACTCTCAGCAAAGTAGAAATAGAAGAAAACTGCCTCATTCTGACAAGGGCATCTAAGAAAAACGTATGCCTAACATATTTAATCGTGAAATAATGAACTCTTTCTTCCTAAGCTCAGGAATAAGGTGAGGATATCCTGTCTCTCCATTTTTTCCAACATTATACAATATAGAGTTTCCAGGCAATGTAGTGAAGAAGGAAAAGGAAAATAAAAAGAATAAACACTAGAAAGGAAGAAGTAAAATTCAGCAATAAAAAGGAACAAACTACAATACATGCAAGAGCATGAATGAATCTCAAAAACATGCTGAAAGAAGCCAGACACAAAAGAATGCTTACTATAAGGTTCTATTTATATGAAATCCTAGACCAGGCAAAACTCATGTATAATGACAGAAAGCAGATAGTGATGGCCTGAGGGCTGGGGAGGGGGGAGTGACTGCAAGTAGGGAACATTTGGGGGTTAATGGAAATGTTCTGTATCTTGATAGAGTGGTTGTTACAAGGGTGTATACATTTGTAAAAATTCATTGACTTGTACTTTAAAATTGATGCATTTTATTATATGTCAATTATATCTTAATGCAGTTGATTTTAAAAGTAGAAAAAAATACATACCATTAAGAAAATGAAAAAGAAAAGCCACAAACTATGAAAGGTATTGAGAAAATATTCTCAATATATATATCTGACAAAGGACTTGTATCCAGAATATATGGAGAACTCTTACAGCTCAATAATAAAAGGAAAAAACAAGCAAGTCTTTTTAATAATAAGACATGTCACAAAGATAATATATAAACGGCCAATATGCACATAAAATTGTGCTCTCAATCATCAGTTGTCAGGGAACCGCAAATAGAAACAACAATGAGGTTCAACTATACACCTACAAGAATGTCTAAAATTTAAAATATGGACAAAATCAAGATTTGGCAAGAATGTGGAGTAACTAGAACTCTCGCACACTGCTAGTGGGAGTGAAGAATAGTATAACCACTCAGATTACAGGTTCACGGTTTCCCATAAAGTTAGACCTAGACCTATCTTACGAACCAACTGCTCTACTCCTCGCCATTTGCCCAAGAGAAATCAAAATACATGTCCACAAAATGACATATATAAATGTTAGCAGGGGCTTTTTTGTAATTACCAAACTTGGCGACAATCCAAGTGCCTGTCATCGGGAGAATGGATAAACAGATTGTAGGGTATTGGTACAACGGAAAACTATGCAGCAATAAAAAGAAAGGAACTGATGCATGCAACTATGGCGATAAATCTCAAAAACGTTGTGTTGAGCAAAAGAAGCCAGACACTAAAGAGCACATAGCGTAAGTTTTCATTTATATGAAATTCGAGAGCAGGCAAAGCCAACATACGGTGACAGAATTTGTAACAGCGATTGCCTGGGTGGGTGGGGGCCTGATTGGAAAGAGATGGGAAGAAACTTTCTGAAGTGATTGAAAATGTGCTATATCTTGATTGCAGTGGGGGTTACATAGGTATACACATTTTTCAGAATGTGTTGAACTATGCACTGAAAATGCATGCATTTTATTGCATTTTTTATTCTTCAATTAAAAGAGAAAGATAAGTATAAGGGACTTAGCTTGAGGCTTATTTCATAGTTAGTGCTCAAAAGCCACTGGTTCCCTCATTCTTCACTCCCCCCACCCCCCCAGCAGGTAGGTACCAGAGGTGCTAGAATATTTTATGGTCATTGGACCTCTGAGAATAAGAGTGTCATTTTCCCCAAAGGAGTTTGTCCACGGCATGACACCGGAGAATTGCTCTAATCAGGGCCAAAGAGACTAAGTAACATTGCTTATGCCTAAAGCCATTTCATCTTGAACCTCCTCCACGTTTCGTCCTCCAGATCGAGGCCTGGGGTCGGAATGTCCCAAGCCAAGAGGATAGAATTTAGCCGAGTCATTCCAAGAGATGTGAGATGACGAAGTGTGGAAGTGGGAAGACATGTGGTATGTGTAAGAGACTCTGAGAAGATCAGTCTTTATGGGAAGGTTATAAAAGATAAGATAGGAAGACTAGCATTGGAGCCAAATGGTGAAGGCCTGTGAGGTCAATGGAGCTTAGATTGTCATGTAGTGGATGCTCAATCATTGTTTGTTGATTGAATAAGTGAATGAATGAGCCACTGAGTCTGTCAAGGCTGAACCTCCAGGGCTGACAGCTCCCCCTCTCCCTGTCTTGCAGCTCACATACCTGCCCCCGCCGTGGGGTGAGTGCCGGTCCTCAGAGATGGGCCTCGACTTCTTCCCTGTTTACAGCATCACCGCCTGTAGGATTGACTGTGAGACCCGCTACATTGTGGAGAACTGCAATTGCCGCATGGTTCACATGCCAGGTCAGTGCCAGGGGCCTGCCGGCCGCAGGGCCCCGCTGGGACCTCCTGGGACCTTCTCTGCATTTCTCACCCTGATGGGAAACACTTTACCCTCTCCACTAGGATCCAAAGGGATGTCGTTCTGGAAAGACTGTTCTGTTATTTGGTTCCTAAACATTTAAAGGGAAGATAGAAACATCCAGTCTAGCAACCAAGGCAGCATCCTGGTGTCCAGAAGCGTCCAGATGTTTGGAGAACATTCCTCCCAATGCTCATGTGTTTGCTAATTATCTGCCGCTCTTACATCCTAGAGATTAGTATCCAGATATCTGGATGCTCACAATTCTTGCATCCTGATATGGTACACATTCAAACATCCAGATGTTTGTTGCTTTCATCCAGATGTTTCCCTTCTTGCATCCAAATGTCTAGCACTCTTTCAAATGAAGCAAAAGTCCATCAGCGAGCAAATAACTGTGCGTGTCCTGACATTTCTGCTGTCGGAGTGACAATGCGTGCAGCCATCTCGTCAGAGGCGGCCAGCATGTCAGAGGCAGAAGTGCGGAGGGGGCGCTCACCGGGCCGGAAGAGTTTGGTGTTGTGGCATAGCAGGATGACTGCGGCTGAGGCAGGGGCCGTGGCTTCTCATTCAGGTTCCCCCACTCACCTGCAGTGTGACTGGCACCACTTAGTAAACCTCTCTGTTCTCACCTTCATTATCTTTAAAACAGAATCATTAGCTGTTATGAGGACAAAATTAGGATATAGAAATGCTTGTAAACTGCGAAAGTCAGTGGTTGCTGTGTTAGCACATAGAGAGAAGAAACCTAAAGTCATGTTGATTGAAAACATACTATATGCCAGGAACTTTGCTATTATATTTAATGGCTACCATTTCGTGCTTATATCATCCTTTATTTAACTTTATTTAACTAAATTCTTTAAAGGTATGCTTTTTGGTGAAGAAGATTGGCCCCGAGCTAACATCTGTTGCCAATCTTCCTCTTTCCACCCCCCGCCCCGACCCCGACAAAGCCCCACCACATAGCTGTAGATCCTCGTTATAAATCATTCTAGTTCTTCTATGTGGGATGCCACCACAGCACGGCTTGAAGAGTGGTGTGTAGGTCTGCGCCCAGGATCCGAACCGGGAAACCCCAGGCCACTGAAGCAGAGCGCACAAACTTAACCACTGGACCACGGGGCCACCCCTTATTTAACTAAATTCTTATGTCCGACATTTAGTTCACTACCACTTGTTTTCCGTAATAACCAGTGCTAAAATGAACATCTTGTAGCGAAATTCTGAATTATTTCAGTAGTCATCAGTAATTTCTTTAGTAATCTAAGATTAGAATTATTGATCTTTAAAATTGCCCCTGAGCTTCCTAGAAAGACAGAGCAAAAAGGGAAACACATCAGTTAATTGTTATTATTGGAAAGGAAGAAGCATGTCAGCTCTTCAGCCCATGAAAAAAATTCTGGAGGAAATGGTAAAGAAAAGACACTGTGGTGGACTTTAACTTTAGCACTTGGTAAAAGAAAATAAAAATGTCCTGGATTTCAACAAGGAGAGGCCAGAGAGGAGAATCCGGCGCTGGCGAATGTTCCTTGCCTGATGCTCAGACTGGGTCACCAGCCAGTGAGGTTTCCCCCGTGGAAACTGAGCCTAACGCAAGCAGTAGAGATTTTCATCATTCTGCTCACGACACTGTTGCTGGCATCTTAATTACTAATGTGGAATGAAGGGCAAAGCAAAGAGACTTACACAGCAGCCCTTGCTCCCTTGAGGCCGTGTGGGCGGTGGATGGAGCCCTCGCCTCGGGCTCAGACTGCCCTGGGTTCAAAGGGCACCTCCCTCACGGCTAGCTCTGTGTCCTGGGAAGGCAGGATACCTAGGCCGAAGTGTCTCAGGGGTAAAACAGATACACTGCTTCCTACTTCCAAGGATACGGGTACCGGTTAAAGGCAACAATGCATGGCCGGGACTTGCGAGTGCTCACCAGCGCCTCCCCACTTCCAGCCATCGAGGCTTTCTCACCAGTCACCTATGGGAGTTAGTTGGACCTGCTCAGCAGCCTGGGAGAAGTCAGCCAGGCAGTTCCCGTAGTCACCTTCCCAAGGTCACAGAGCACACCAGAACCAAACTTCTGCTCTGGGTCCTGCTCCCCTGCTGCCCACAGGCAGCCCTGATCCATGGCTCCCTCCTGACTGTCCACTGGACTGTCCACTGGGGGACTGTTGCCCCTCCCCCATAGCGGCATGCACTCACTCCCCACAGGCCCAGGAGGGAGGTGTTGCTGCCCGAGCACCTCTCCCTGTGTTTCTTCTTTGCAGGGGATGCCCCGTTCTGTACCCCTGAGCAGCACAAGGAGTGTGCAGAGCCTGCACTAGGTCAGTACTGGGACAGATGGAATGCGGGGGGAGGGGGGCCTTGAGGTTATGACCTTGGAGACCTTCTGGGTGTGGGAGAGAGATGGGTGGAAGGGGGAATGGAGAAGGATGAGGGGAAAGAGGCTGGACAGGATGGGGTTGCTGCAGAACAAGGGAGGGAGATGGAAAGCAGGAAGGAGAGCAGGGTGGAGGACCGAGTTGATACAAGTGGCTGAAGGCTGGCAGGGGCACTGGAGGAGAGGAAGGGGGCAGATTTCAGAGGGCACTGAGGGATGCAGAGGAGGGGACAGAGGTGGAGAGAGGAGGGACCCTAGGCAGCCAGGTGGGCACCTGATGGAGCCTGGCGGTACCTCCCCGCACACACTCTGATGGTTCCCATGAGGAGGCCCAGGTTATTCCGAAGCAGTCCTGTCTTTGCATGCTCCGTTGAGTGGGGGAAGGGGTGGGGCAAGGCTGGGTGTGCAAATGGAAGGCTCGGAGCACTCCCCCTCCTCCGCCTGCTGGGCGTTTGCAGTTTGGAATAACTCTGCTGGTCCCCGTTCCGCTCCCGCTGGAAAACTGTGGGCAAGCACGCACAAGCTGTAACCCCAAACTTAGCCTCTCTCCGAACCTGGGAAATGGTTATCATCGAGACAAACAGAGAGAATTTTAAATCGTATGGACTCAAGTTTGTTCAGCAGCAGCACTTGCTAGAACGAAGTGGGGGCAGCTCTGGACTCACACCCAGATGCCTCCAGGAGGACTGGCTGCAAGGAGAGGGAGCGACTCCTGAGGTGTGCAAAGGCTCAGCCTCTCTTTGGAGTAAAGAATCAACAAAATGCATGGGTAGCCAGGCACACCGAGATGGTTAGAGGAAAGGGGGAGGGAGGAAAATGATGCCTTTAACCACTCCATCCTGAATGGAAGAAGAGGACAAGGAGAGAGGTGTTCCAGATGTGGGGAGGTTGCTTCTAGGAAAAGGAAACGAGAATCTGCCTGCATGCTAACCCAGCGGGCGGAGGAGGTGCGCACCGGCTATCGGGGAGCCCCAGAGAGAATACCACGGAGCCCCGGGTTTCAGATAAAACAGTTTCCCATGTATGCCTTTGACGGGCAGCCCACTTTGTGGATGAGAACACTGAGGCTAGGAGCAGAGAAGAAGGGCCTGGGAAGTTGAGGGGGCCAGGACTCCTTTGGAGCACATTCTCCGAAAGCGGTACCTTTTCGACAATTTTTAAACGGCAGCATGACAGTAAAGGGAGCAGAAGGAAGACAAGACCAAGAGTAACATAGGAAGTGGGCGCTTATTTATGAAAGCTCACACCTTCGTGGACCTGTAGCAAGAGCCAGTTCGGCTTCTCTCTGCAGCCCCCCACCCCTCACCTCCTCCCAGCTCACATCTCTGCTGCTGGGCCCCAGTCACTCTGGGTCCAGAGGCCCCAGTCCCCACACCTGACTAAGCCCCGCCTCCCTCTCCCCTCCAGGTCTGCTGGCGGAGAAGGACAGTAATTACTGTCTCTGCAGGACACCCTGCAACCTGACCCGCTACAACAAAGAGCTCTCCATGGTGAAGATTCCCAGCAAGACGTCGGCCAAGTACCTCGAGAAGAAGTTTAACAAATCAGAGAAATATATCTCGTAAGCTAAGTGGGCGTGGAGGGCGGTGGGCGGTGGGCGGGGCGGTCAGGGGAGTGGATGAGGAGGAAATTGGGAGCAGTTGAAGAATCGAGCAAAGGTAAGCAGTTAGTTCCATTTGGCAGATGTTAATTGAGCACCTACTGTGTGCCGAGCTCTGTGCTCAGCACTCAGAAAACAAGAAGACAAAGATGATTAAGACACAGCCCCTGCTTTTAAGGAGCTCACAGTCTTGTGGGGAGACAAGTACACAACTGAGTGCTGTGTGGGCTTTCATGTAGGCTGATCAGGCAATCAGAGAAGTGGTTGCTACACTGAATGGAGATGCAGTCAAGGAAGCTACAAAGATTTTTTTAAAGGATGTATAGGAGTTTTCCAGGCAGGTTTTGCACATTCTGTTCCCTCTGCCTGGAATGCTTTTCCTCTCACTCTTCACCTAACAGGTTCCTCATTGTGCAGGTCTCCATTTGAACGTCATCTCCTCAGACAGCTGCATTTTCCTCCCGGTATTTTCCTTTATAACACTCACTGCCCGTGTGTAATTCTATATTCGTGTACGTGTGTGTGTTTCCTTGTTTATTACCTGCCTGCCACACTCGATGGAAAGCTCCCTGAGGGCAGGAACCTGTCTCTTTTGTTCTCTGCTGTGGAGTGTCTGGCACAGAGTCGGTGCTCAAAAAATATCTTTTCAGAGAATAAATGAGTGAAAGACATAGGGGAAGAGAGAGTCCTGGGCAGAGGCACAGCACAGAGCATCAGCTCAGGGCACATGAGCGAACTGCAAGAGGAAGCTGGGCCAGGTGGACATGTCAGAGCCAGAGGGTCCTGTAGGCTGGGGAGGGGGAGGGGAGGGTGGGAACAGGTGCGGGGAGTGGACTTTGCAGCTGAAGAACCTCAAGCAGGTGAGTGACAGGCTCCAGTTTGTATTTGAGATCACTGCTCCCCAGTAGAACTTTCTGCAGCCATAGAAATGTTCTCCATCTGTGATATCCAACGTGGTAGCCACCAACCACATGTGGCTAGTGAGCATTTTACATGCAGCCCGTGTGACTGAGGAACTGAACTGGAATTTTATTTACTGTGAGTTAGCTTGGCCGTTGGAGAAAGATCCTTCAGGCGGCAGTAAAGACGACTGATGAGAAGCCAGATGGGCAGAAGGGAGCCTGGTAGGAGGCAATTGCCGTAAACCAGGCAAGAGATGGCGACGCTTTGAATAGAGCCTCTGGAGCCCCGCACGGAGAGGAGGATTTGCTTCTCTCTCCCCAGCCACTCCCTCCTGCCAACACAGTCACCAAACCCCATCCTGGGACAGCTTTCGCTCAGCGGCTTGAAAACAGGGGGCATCGAGGGCGTTGTGAGCAACGCTGAAGGAGATGGGGAATTGCAGAAGGTGCCGGGCCCTGCTGCTTAGCAGACATTCTGCTGGCAATGATGACTTTTCCTGCCAGGATGAGTCTCATTAACACACCTGCCAAAAGGAGCAAGAGGGAACCAGTGCTTCCGCCAGAAACCTCCCCAGCGGCATATAGGTTTGCTCCCTAAAAATGCTCCCTGGCTCAGGCAGCAGGCTTGGCAATACCAGGGTAGGGCCTCCCCTGAGGAGAAGCTTGTATAAATCCCAGTAGGAAATGGGGGCCTCTCAGGAGTGGGCAGGGGAGGCCAGCAGTGACGGGCAACTGAGCTCACCTGCAGGTCAGCACCCAGGCCAACCCTTTGAGGGCCCAGAGGCCGGGAAGCCAGGCAGGGATCCTGGAGAGGATGCAAAGAGAGGGGCGATAGAGATAAGGGGCCAAGCAGGGCAGCCCCCCTTCGCCTCCAAGTCCTGTGAAGAGCACTGGGCCGGGAGTCAGGACTCCAGGTTTCCAGCCCAGCTCTGCCATTAACCAGCTGTAACTTCCGGCCAGTTGTTTTGCTTCTCTGGGCCTCAGTTTCTCCATCTGTCCACGGGAAAATTGTCTTAACTGATCCCTGTGGATCCTGATGGTTCTGACCGTGGTCCTGAATATTCCCTCTGCAGAGAGAACATCCTGGTTCTGGATATATTTTTTGAAGCTCTCAATTATGAGACAATTGAGCAGAAGAAGGCGTATGAAGTTGCTGCCTTACTTGGTAAGTCAGAGTGTCAGCTGCACAAATGTCCACATCGAATAGGAGGTGGAGGGGAGGGGCATGGTGGGTGGGCGGGCGGGTAGACAGACGTATGAGCCTTCTGATGAGTCTAGCCGTTTAATTCATTAGTTACGCCCTCTTTCCTCACACTACTCCTGTCCCAGGACAGGAAGAAGTCCAGTGTGGGTTTTAGGCTCAATCCAATCCTCCATCTAGTCCTCCGTTTCCCCATGGACACAATGAAGCAGGTGAGCTCAAAGGTCACTCAGGGCCTTCCCAGAGCCGCCCTCTTGGATTCCGTGGTCTTCTGCCCCCAGGTTGGAGTGAGAGCCCTGGGGCCGTGGTGGGAAAGCAGAGCTGTCAGGCGGAGGGAAGGCTGAACTAGGGGGCTCCCCAGGCAGCAGCACCCTGAGGGCCCTTGATGGAGCCCCCACCCAGAAACCAACATTGCTGCTTGGAGAAGGCCAGGTGTCCCCCTGGACTGAGAGTCCTTTGTCAAACACAAAAGAAGGGTGATGCATCCCCAGATAGCTACAAAGTTGACTGCCAACCCACACGATTCGTGTCAGCTCCCCTGGCCCCATCAGCACGTCATGGAGGCAGGGAGTTCATTTCAACCCTGTCCCAGCCCAGCACAAAAATCACAAGACCCCTCAAGGTGGACAGTGAAAAGACAGTTCTCGTTGTCTCTGTGAGCTGAACCAGGTAAGCGTGGCATCCTGGGGGGGTGGGGGCAGGTACCTCTTACCTGGAAATGTAAGGGAAGAGCTGCTGCACACCAGCTGGGAGAATGTGAGCAAACGGCCTCACCTCACTGACCCTCAGCTCCCTCGTCTGTAAAATGGGTCTAATAAAACCCACTGCATGATATGTTGTGGTGGTGAAGTGCGATAAAGCCCCGGTCCACAGAAGTTTCATAAATAGTAGTTTCTGGCACCTGGACAGTCATGCCAGGGGCCCAGGGGCCCAGGGCCCAGCTGGTGTTTCCAGGTGCCGTCTGAGCATTTCTGCACCTCTCCCAGGAGACTAGGGAATGCGCCCCCAGTCTGGGCTAAGATGGTGGTCACTCAGTCCTCGGAGGCTGTTGTGGCCAAAGGGACTGAGCCAAGAGACTCGTGCCCTGGCCCACAGTAGAGATGGTGCGCCAGAAATGTAGGTGCCGTCGTCTCACCCCTGTCACATTTATTTCCTAAAGATGACTGAAGACGTGCTTTCTCAGCTCCCCTCCGCTTCCCACCCCTCCCCTCCCCAACACAGGCTCACAGTCACACACACACGCACACACACACTCATGCACAGCACAGAGGGCCTGAGCTCCGAATCTGTCAGGAGGAATAGCTCGTCTCTGATCAGACATGAGGATGAGCGTGTTGCCAGCATCTTGCTCCCACCCAGAATAGCCCGCTGAGAAACTCCTGCTGCCATCTGTACCTCCTGTGATGAGAGCGTGCGCTCGCAAACCCTCCGCCATCAGGCCCAGTCAGGCCCTCTCGCCACCACGGGGCTCACCCTCACTTCAGTGCGCACTGCACGTGTGTTCACGCTCCACATGGCACATCCCACCCCACCCCACACACACGCACCACGGTGAGCCACACACACAAGTGCACGCCGGCACAGACCCACGTGCCAGCCACACAGCTAGAGGCACATGCCCCGCGTGCCTATACACTCACGCTCATTACATATACCCGCCTATGCACGCAATCACACTCATACCTGCACATGCTCACACATGTTCCGCACATTTGGACACACCATGCCCACCTCCACGAAGCCACACTTACACTTAGACACACTTGATGTACCTACCCTAGACATAGAGAGCCACCTACATCAAGCCATCAATGGCCAGACATACTGCCAGCTTCTGTGCAAACACACACAGCACACGTCCCACCCTCAGTCACACTGCACGCATGGGTGAACACACACCTCACACCTGACATGCACGTACATAAGCACACTCTCCCCAATAATGTCCCCATTAAGGACATTAGAGAGAGCAGTGGGGGAGGAGAGGAAAGAGAAGGAGCCATTCCAAGCACAGCACCAAGACCCACCAGCAAGAGCCCCCTCCCCACCCTCTCGGCTTGCTCCCCTGGGGATATGGTTGTTGGGCTCCTCTCAGCCATAATCTGGGGAGGAGAAGGGAGATGTACCCACCAGAAAGTTCTCAGACCAAGAGGTCAGCCTGGACTCTCCAGTGGGACTTTACACCCACCTTCAACAGCACCCCTGGCTCCCAGCGCTCTCCCCAGCCCAGCCCAGCAGCTGACAGTCTTAGGGGTTACTGCTAGAAAGGATTTCAGTTGTCTCCTCCATCCCCTCTCCCAACCACCTCCATCAGCAAATGTGCTTTGAAGGCAAAGCTATTGAGAAGGTCAGGGCTTATCAAACCACACAGCAAGCTGGTGGCCACTCTCCAGACTCAGAGCCGCAGAGCCCTCTGCCCCATCACACTGCCTCTGGAGCAAAACATCCAGAGACGCTGGGTGAATCTTGGAGAATCTGCTAACAGCTTCTCAAATAGGGACTCACCCTCTGCAAATGCCCAGTGAATGTGCATAGTGTTTTGCACTCAATTTCAGGAGGTCTCCAACCATCTGAAGCTCCCACAGGAGAGTGACTCTCAGACTCTGGAGGACCAGAGAGCCACTTGGGAACTTAAAAATCTTGACTTCCAGACCCCAACCCCAGAGATTCTGATTTTATAAGCCTAGAGTGGGTGCAGGTAGCTACACTGGATGCAAGTCTCCCAGGAGTTTGATGCAGGGGGATCTGGAGACCATTCTAGAAAGACTTTGGTCAATATGGGATTTTTGTCCCATACACCCCAGGAGAAGAACCTCTGCTCTGGAAAGAAGCCAAATTGAACATTTACCTTCAGTGCAAAGGGGGACATAGGGGGTGCTTCGTATGACCTGATCCCAAGGATGAGAGGTGCTCCCAAGGTGTCCCAAGGCCATGTGATGATTTGGTGGGTAGACGGGTCTCTTGTGCCACTGGTCCAGAGGCCCCCACTCAGGGCACCTGTCACATGTGTCTCAGGCTAGACTGTGCCCTCTCCCCAGGCAAGGACCACACATGTCTTGTGTCTATTCCCAACCCAGAGCCAAAGCAGGGCTCACCCAGTGTGGCTCTGAGTGAAAGCCCATTAGCCTATGAGACCTATTCTAGGCCCCTCCAATAAGCATTCGGGTTAGCTCCCATCCCCAGTGGGTGCTGACAACCATCTGCTCTCAGAGTTGCGCAATGAGGGAGGCTCATTGTCAAAGGCTGGCCTTCCAGTTACAAGGCCCAGGCTCCCCTTTCAGAAGGTCTGGTTTCTGAGTTCTTAGTCTGTTCACCCCTTCTGGGAGCTGTGTGAGTAAAGCCACATCTTTGGTCTTCTCTCTCTCTTTCCAGGTGATATTGGTGGTCAGATGGGACTGTTTATTGGTGCTAGTATCCTTACAATACTAGAGCTCTTTGATTATATTTATGAGGTAAGATTTGGGATTGCTTGTGGGGAAATGACCATAAGCTGGTCCCCTCATCCTGCCCCCATGTCCAGAACCAAAGTGTGGGGGAGAGGATGGCCTCTTTCCACCAGGGCCTGCTCTCTCCTCCCTGTCCATGGATATTGTCTATCACCGAGTCCTAGACATGTGGGAGGGGTGGGTGTAACAGGGATGGAAGCCACAGCCCTGTCCTCAGGGAGCTGGAAGAGCTGTGGGCTGTCCACACTCCCAGGGAGGGAGCGATGGGAAGGGTTGAGAAGGAGAAGAGACGGTGCTGAGGCTAGCTCTGAGCCCCGCGATGGCGAGGCCGGATGTGGTGGCTTCATACATGAGTGTGTCTGCACCCACACACTCATACCACATGCACACACACGCACCACACACATATCTATCACACACACTCACACTACTCACAAATACACACGCTATATGCACACACATATACAACACTCACACCACATGCACACACGCACACCGTTCACACACATATCACATACCCTTATACAGTACTCACACACACACTGCTCACAAACACACATACATCATACACACACCCCACACACATGCACACACACCACTCACACATAAACCACACACACCCCACGTTTACACCACCACTCACACATATACGCCACATTCACACACACACGCCCCTGCCCTCTGGGTGGCCTGTCACCTGCGTAGTGCATTCCATGACCCAGGCAGCTTTAGGGGAGGGGCATTTTCTGGTGATCCTCATCAATCCAGAGCAAGAAGAACAAGGACACACCAGCCGCGTCTGACTGGTGACAGGCTGGGGAGATGTCTCCCTCAGAGGCAGCTGGAACGGGCCCCTGAAAGCTTCTTGAACCAGGAACAGTGCCTCCGGCATTGAGAGCTCCTGGTGTTCGTCAGCCTTCCTCCTGCATCACCCCCAGAGCCAAACTGGCTCCAGTGGGTCTGGAATTCCTAAGGCGTACCCAGGCCCTATGCGCTCCCCAGGACCCTGAGCATCAGCCCAGCACGCAGAGCCTGCAGAGCAGAGCCCACCTCCCAGAGAGCACTGTCAACGGCCAAAGGCCCCTGGGAATCACTGTGGGGAGCTAGAGGAGCCCTGTGACCAGGGTTCCCTGGAGTGCCACACCCTTCCTCTTAGCAGGGTAACCTTGTCCCTAAGCCCAAATCAGGTCCCGTGGCCAGATACTATTCTGCTTTATTAATTTTTGTGAAAAGCTGTACAAAGCTATGAAAATTGGATCACACCAGGTGACATATTTAATAACTACCCTTTACTGCTAAGAATAAATGGTTATGAACTCAAGCATGCCCTATCTTGTGAACTATGGAGTTGTCAGCCTAGAAAGTGATGAGTAATCCTGTTCCCCAGGCCCAGCCTCAGGAAGGGGTCTCCCAGGCTGCTCCTGAGGACAGACGGGGAGCCAGCCGTGCCAGCACATACTGCTTATCCACACCCTCCATCCGCAAGAGGAAGCAGTCCACACTGTGAGACAGGGCCCTCCCGTGACCTCTTCCAGGCTCTCGCTCCTGCACCAAAACCCCGTTTCAGCCAAAAGATTGGGGAGGGCCTCCTAGAGCTGGCTGCCAGGCTGGGCTCCTGCGCGGTTTGTCCAGCCCCAGCCCAGGCAGCCGCTGTGGGTGCCCAGCCGAGCCCAGTGGAGAGAGGCCTCTCGACCTTGGCATCCTTCTCCCAGCCCCAACAACCCCTCCCTGCCTTTCTTGCAGCTGATCAAAGAGAAGCTATTAGACCTGCTTGGCAAAGAAGAGGACGAAGTGAGCCACGATGAGAATGTGGTAAGAGCAGCTCGTGGGATGTAGGCTGTTTTGTTCCTCTGACTTCTATAGCCATAGGAAACCACATATTGGGGCAGGGCGGGAGGGGCGTCCCTGGCCTCACACCTTTCCTTGGCTTGCGACCACCGGTCAGCTCCCAAATCCAAGGACACTCCAGCCGAGCCTTGAGTCTCTCTCTGAGTCTCATCCCAAAGCCCACTAGTAAGCCATGAATGCAACGGATACCAGGGGATGCTTCCAAGGGTAGGTCCTGCCCAGCCCCGTCCAGCTTCTCCCAGACCAGAGGGCAACGCCCCTCATCTCGTGCCTGGGGAGAACCAGAGAGGCTGCGCGTAGGTCTGCTCCCTTATTCTCTGCGGTGGCAAAAGGCAAGCATGATGTCCCTGGTACTCTCCTCCCTTTGAAGTAGACATAGGGTGCGGGGCACTGTGAGGTTGGTAGTAGCGATAATACCCCTTCTACCAGGTACGTGTCAGGCTCTGTGCTACGTGCCTGAAGAATGCCATGTCGTTTCAGCTGTACAGTCACCCTAGAGAAAGGTCTATTTTTATCTCCATTTTGTATTTGAGGCAGTTGAGGCCCAGAGGCCAAGGTCACATGGCTGGTGAGTATCAGAGCTGAACACAAGGTGCCCCTAACCACTGTCCTACTTTGCCTCTCTTTCCTGAGCCAGACAGGCAGCACCTCTGAGGGCTGTCCCTTCTCCTTCCCAAACTCAGTGGACAGACGCAGGGATCACTGGCTTTCCCTGGGGTCAGCACTTCTGGCCCTGAGAGGACCACGCCCATTGGGTGGCCACCGCCCCCTCAAAGTCAACAAATCCAGAAGGGATCCCAGCACCTCCCACTTCTGTTCCAGACGCTATTTCTCTACCCATCTCCCAGGCTGCAGATCCTGCTTTAATTCTCTCGGGCCCCTGTTAGCAGCCTCTGTTAATAGAAGACAGGGTCTGTTGAGGGGAGGGCGGTATGGAAGGGGCCCAGGCTCTGACTCAGCTGACCTGGCTGGATCCCAGGTCCCTGCTTCCTAGCTGTTTGTATGGGGACAAGTCGCTTAACATCCCTGAGCGTCTGCCTAATCACAGAGACCTCGGAGGCTTGTCATTCGGATTAAGTGAGACCAGGCCTGCAAAGCAATCAGCAGGTGCCTAGTTTACAGCAAGTGCTCGGCTTGTGGAGGTTCCCTCCCCCAACCCCTCCTTTGCTCCTGCCTTCAGAATGTCTCAGAGTCACAGCCTCCCCTCCATGCCCTCCCCCATCCACAGCCCCATCCTCAAGTCTCCCCCAATATCTTGGCACAGCCTCCTGGCTAGTCTCTTTGCTCCCATCCCTCCCAGCCTCCTGCCCACCGCAGCCTGGGAATCGCCCCAAAGATTCATGGCCATCTCAGTCCCACCCTGCTCAGGGACCCAAGAGGACTTCTCCCTGGGGCCAGCCTAACCCTAAAGGTCCTTGGGGCAGCTCTGGTTCTGGCTGTTGGGACCCTCTGCCCTTCCTACTTGGCGTCAGCAATTGGCACCCCTTGCCCCAGGCCAAGCCACGGGCTGCTCCTCCTCCACCCCAGGTAGGCCCCCCAAGGAGACCCCCAAGGACAAGGCCAAGAGGGGCCCTCCGGCCCCAAAGCTAGACACCACTCAGATGTGGCTTCAGGTGGCACATCAGGGGACCTCTAGGAGAGAAGGTCAAACCAGCTGCTAAACCCCATCACCAGGGAGCCCTCTCCCCACCCTGGGGGGCACCTAGGTGGACAACGATGAGGATTCTGAAGGCAGTGAGGCCCCTGCAGCCTCATGCCCCGAGATGGCAAACAGGCGCATGAGACGTCTGGGGTGGGAGCAGCACCGCCCCGGCAGAGCCCGGAAGTGGGGAGCACAGATCCCAGGGCTGCTGGTGGCATCGTGATGAATTTTTGCCAAATGAATGTAAACATCCACTTCCGCTTCCCTCCAGAGCACTTGTGACACGATGCCAAACCACTCTGAAACCATCAGCCACACTGTGAATGTGCCCCTGCAGACGGCCCTGGGGACCTTGGAGGAAATTGCCTGCTGACAGCCCCCGGACCACCCGGCACCCCCAAAACAGACCTTGAGGCTCAAGACCCAGGACAGGGGACCGCAGGCTCAGGTGGAATGGCCCCTGGCGACGGAAAGAAGCAAGAGCCCCCTATGCACACATAGCAAACTATCTGCCAAACCTCGCTCCGGCCGCGGCTGACATGACGCGTCCTCGGGCCCCGCCGTGCGTCCCTCCGAGGAGAAACTAGTCACACTCTGGAACTGTCCAAAAACCAACCTGCCATCACATCTCACTGCCAGATGTATAAAGCACCTGCATGCCCAGACTTCTCACGGCGCCACCTCCACGTCTGTCTCTGTATGTGACACTCCTCTGTGTGGCGTCCAGCAGCCGCTCTGCAGCCATGCAGTGGACCAGGTTCCAGCCCAAAGTCACCCTGAGGCCACGCTGGAACCACAACTGCCCAGTCTAGAGGGAAACCGCAGACCTCTTGACGACGTCCGGTCCTTGTGTAGTCTGTGAAGGTTCTCAACCTGCCCACAAACCCCTTTCCCCGCAGCTGACCCAAGGGGTGACCAGGGCCACCCCCCGCCCATCCCAGCGCCTGTGATCGAGGCATGGTGGCTTGGGTGACTCCGGGACTCCTCCGCAGCGCCCCCGTCATTCTGCTCTCCCTGTGACACGGCTTGTACAGTCTGATTCTCTCTCTTTGGGGCTTTTTGGTTTGTCTGTCAGAAATCTGTTCTGTTTTATTCTGTTTTCTGATTTTTGGTTTCGATGTTCTGAGGTTTGGTTCAGTTCGGTTTTTCCATTTTCTCTGGCGTTTATTTATTTGTGCTTCCAATCACAGTCATATTAAAAGCTGGTCTTGTGGAAATGGCTGTGTCCCTTCTTCATTTTCCCCACACTCAGGTCTCCCTCCCCATGGGCTTGGGAAAGGGCCAGACCGGCCCAGTCCAAAACCACAGATTTTATATATGTGTGTATATATATATATATATATATATATGTATATAAAGTTTTATGCAGCAACACTTACCTTTACAAAATGTGTACGCTCTATATTCTAGCCTATTGTCCATCTTTAAAACCTATTGATCATAACCTTGTCAATGACTTCACGACCCACTAAGGGGTCGCAGCCCATGGTCTGGACGACACTGCCCTGGACCATAGGCATGTGGCATGAAGGGGGAGGCAGAGAAGTCTGCCCAGACCCGAAAACCATAGGAGGCCTCATATCCCTCTGCTCTTCGTCTTCTGTCCCAGCTCCTCCTGACCCCATCAGTGAATCCCGGCTGGACACAGGCCCAGCGTGGCCCCCCTCACACACCCCTGCCTTTCTCGACCCTCTCCACACCCCACCTCCTCACCCCCATCAAACAGACCCGCATGTCCCTGCAAAGGTCACATCTTCCTCCCCATGACTCCTGAGAGGATGGCCAGGTGGGAAAGGAGATTGGGAAAGTCCTTCGCTGGGGAGGGGACATAGAACTTCCTGTTCAGGCAGAATCCTTGTCTTCGCTGCATCACACTACTTCTATAGGGACAGCTCCCACGGCCTCACCTCACATCCCCCCTCCCCCCACCACTTCCAACCCTTAGCCGTGAAGAAAGGCCTAATACAGTTTGCACCCTTCTTCTCATGCATAGATGCACAGAAAGCACTGGTAGACCTGGGGTTCAGGGTTCTGGTCCCTGCTCTGCCATTCAGTCTCTCCCTCTCTCTCTCTCTCTTCCTCTTGCCCGACCCACTAGCACAAGGAAAAGGTATTTCCCCAAGGTGATCAATCAAAAAGAGCCTCGCACCAGGAGTTAGGAGCCCAGCCCCATGGCCTTCTTCTCTCAGTAGCTATATGATGATGGACAAGTCCCTACACCTCTCTGGACTCAGTTCCCTCAGTTTGAGGATGAAGATAATACCTTACCTGTGTCTTCACAGATGATCTCGGGGGCCCCTTCAGACTCGGAGTGCTGTGACAGTACTCCTCCTCCTGCCCAACGGGACAAGTCAAACCAGCTGCGCTCACACGCTGGCGGTGGCCAGAGGAGCAGGCAGGACCAGCCTCCGGGAGGCAGCTGGGCAGAGCTTCCCTGTGATGTCTCCTCTCAGCTGGTGCTGCCCAAGGCCGTTGGCAAAGCTGGGTTTTAATTCTTAAAAACAGAGTGCAAAGTTGCAGGAAGGGGCCCTGTTTTAGTTTAGTATCGCTGCTGTAACAAATTATGACAAATTTAGTGGCTTAAAACAACACATATTTATTCTCTTATAGTTCTGGAGATCAGAAATCCAACACGGGTCTCCTGGGACTAAAATTTAGGAGTCACCAGGGGGCGTGTTCCTTTCTGGAGGCCCTTGAGAAAGAACCCTTTCCTCACCTTTTCCAGCTTCTAGAAGCCTTCCTACATGCGTTGGTTCATGGCCTCTTCCTCCTTCTTCAAAGCCAGCAATGATGGGTTGAGTCTTCTCACATCACACAACAATGACCTTCTCCTGTCGTCGCATCACCCTCGAACTCAGATCCTCTCCTGCCCCCGTCTTCCATCTTGTAAGGACCCTTGTGATTAGACTGGGCCCACAATAACCCAGGATAATTTCCCCATCTCAAGGTTATTAACCTAATCACATCTTCAAAGTCCCTTTTGCCATGTAAAGTAACATATTCACAGATTCCAGGATTAGGACATGGACATCTTTGGAGGCCATTGTTCTTCCTGCCAAAGACCCTTTGGGCCAAATAGCCAACAGCCCTCATTTTCCTTCCTCTCTCGCAAGAGAGGAAGGAAGGGACTTGCCTAAGTTCACTCAGTGAGTTAGTGGCAGTGTCAAAGCTATACCCCCAAGCTCCCAGGCTCACACTTCCATTTGTAAATCCTCTTAAAGCAAGAAAGACTGAGAGTGATCATTTTGCCAGGGCGTGGAAGTCCTCTCCTGAGACAGACTCACCCCTCACTACATCAGGCTAGAAAATGTCCAGCTGGTACCCCAGACTGTCAGATGCAGAAGAACAGGGAGTGTCCTCAGACCACCCCCATCTGGGACAGGAACCGAATGACATGTCTATTCAGGGAGTTGGGAGTCTTCTGGATGCTTCTGCCTTGCTCCAGTTGGTTTCATAAACTTTTAAAAATCTATAGCTTAAGTTGCAATTTGAACTGCTTCATTGGATTTCTGGCTTCCTTTGCAAAAAAAAAAAAAAATCAGATCAATCTGGGATGGAGCAAAGAATATTCTAACAGGTTTGGATTGCTTCAGGCCTCACATATATTTGCACCTCTTCTGATTTGGGGATTCTGGCTTTAGTCACCTTGGAGCAGTTCTACAAACTTAACTTGTTTAAAGAAAAAAAGATAGGAAACTCAAGAGAGCAAATCAATTGCCAGCTCCTGGTGATTATTAAGTGGTTGTTAACCAAAGACACAGTTGCGTGCCTAAATTCCTGGGCATGCTGGGGTGGTTTTGATTATCATCATTTCAAACAAGTAGCCATGTGTGTAATCACTTCCTTCGTGAAGATCTGGAGAGGTTGGATAGACAGGAGACTAGGGGATGGGTCACGTTTTTGAGAGTGACCCAAATGATGACAAGAAGGCCAGGAGTGTAGAACAATCACATGCCCAAATCACAAGGCTGAATTAGCAGTGACCTCAAAGAGCCAGAAGATAAATCAAAAAATCAATCAATTCATCAAATCACGGCACACAACCTCAGCAACAGAGTCAGTGCGGCTTGCGGCAGTTAGGGAGAGCAGAAGGAAGAGGCGTCTCCGTGAGCAGCCGTGCAGGGTCTGAGCAGGCTGCCTCCATGCTGTTGCTTCGTTGTTTTTGGTGGAGACAAGCCGGAGTTCTTTTATTTTTCTCTTTCCAGCTTGAAGCTATTTTTGTGAGAGCCTTAACTATGAACACGTCTTGTGAGAAAGGGTCCACAGAGGGTCTCTGATATGGTTCTTGGCAGCTGGGAAGGAGGAAGTCAGAGGCAGGCCCCGCCCACAGGTGTGAGCTCGGTGGGCAACGCGAGTTCTGTCAGGTAGAGCTGAGCTCAGCCTGCCTGAGCCTAGGGGCCCGGGAGAGACCTGGGACCTCTTCTTCGCCAGGCTCAGAGACTTCAATTCCACTTTGAGGACTAAACTCAGCAGGGGTGAGGGCCTCCCGAAAGCTCCAGTGAACGTTACAGAGAAGCAAGGAGGCTCCCAGAAACCAAGGAATTTGCTTCCACAGGCGGGTGTGCTAACAACCCAGATCCCCTCACCACCAGGGCCAATCCCGCGCTGCACAGAACAAGCTTCCTGGCCCAGCTGGAAGGGAGCAGGGCAGCAAAGGAAGAGGAAACACCTGAAGGACACGAGTTCACCATTGATGGGGCACTATTGATTGTCTGTCAGTTGCGTGCCAGGCACTTGCCCTCAGGGAATGTATCATCTGAGAAAGGAGGACTGACAAGGAAACAGACGACTACGGGGGTGCTGGAGAAGGCATGGTTGGGGGACTGCACGTGCCTCCAGGGTACCTGAGCAAAGAGTGAAAGGGGAAAGTGTCCAAAATGACCACTGAGAGATAGGCAGGTGCCAAAGGATGAAGGGCCTGGTCACCACACTGAGGGGTGTACCATGGCCAAAGTCCTTCAAGCTCCTTCACCTGCTCTCCAAGTGTCTATGATGATGTTTCCCAAGCCAAGGGTTGATTATTGAGCTAATGGCTTCTTTCCACTCATCTGAGGTTCCTGGTGCCTGGAATCATTTTGTGCATGCGTTTGTGTATTCCTAAGACTAATAGGTTGAGTGTGTTTGGGACCATTAGGTCCCTGGGGACCATGAAACAGATCCGTGGGAACCAACCCAACCTGAGGCCAGGTGACAGGAGGACAGTCTCTTACTAATTCCATTTAACATTTGGTGAAACTTATGCTCCCTGGCTTTGCAAGAACAAAGCCATAGGTTGGACAGAGAGCCAAAGGACTGGCTTTCGAACTCATTTCTGCTGTAAATTGATCATATAACTTTGGACAATCTACTTCACTTCTCTGGACCTAAGCTTCCTCCTCTATGAAAGGAGACGGGGTGGAAAACAGACAGACAACCTCTTTGGAGCATCCCAGCTCTAACAGTCTACGGGTCTAAGTTGAGAATGGATGTCAGGGATCCAAGGAAAGATTTAATTTACTGCTCAGAGCTGCTATTTCCCATCTGCATAATGAAAGTGATGGTGCCTCATTTTCAGGGTAATTATGAGGATTAAATGAGCTAGGGTATATACTTTCTATCTTTTCTTTTCTTTTTTGTTCCTGTAAAACATTGATTCTTAATCTTGTTTGGATTAAAAGGAAGGTTAAAGCTATGAACTCTCTCCCCAGAAAAAATGCACATAGTCACATGAATATCCATGACATTTTGCATACAATGTTAGAAGGGTTTTGGACCCCAAGAGCCCATCTGTGGTCCTATAGGGATGCACTATCACTAGGAAAAGCCACCCTGGTCTAGAAAGTGCTAAACTCTCCTCCCAAAGACCGCCACAGGACCACAAAGAGCAACCAGCATTTCCTCTCCTAAAATGACATGATGAATGCCATTTTTCAATTTCCAGGAGGAAGAAAGGATAGATAGGATTTGATCAATTTCAAGTTTTTCCTCCCATAATTTTTTTTAAACCTTTGGCACCTGCGACAGCTTGTGCACTAGTGAGTTCACAGATGGCAAAATGAATGAACGAGCAGAACATGAATATGAACAGAGAGTCTTGGAGACATGATTCCATAAAATTATTTTATGCATGTGGAGATTTTGAGGGCTGAGGAGACCTGCATACATAGAAAGCAACTGTAGCATCACTTTGCAAACATCCCCATGGCCTTGCTCCTGAGGAACGTGACCACTGCATGCGAGAAATGCATACACAATGTTCTCCAGCTGCCGTTGATCCCCCAGACACACACCACTGTTGACATCGCATTCGTTTATGAGCGGGACTACAATGGTGTGTTTTGTTTGAAAGTAATCATAATAAATCCGCCCCTGATGATGGCTGTGAGTGATGCTTTGGAACGGGGAACTTGGACTTCGTGCCTCCTTGAAGTTGCTCTCCACGCCACCCCTCTGAAGGAAGTGGCTCATTTGGCTAACTTATCACCATTCTGGGCCATTTGTTTTTAGTGTAATTCAGACTTTCTGGCTTCTTTTCAAAAAGAAATATATCAAGTTAAAATTGGCCCAAGACAAAGTGATTGGTGGGCAACAAAGCATACCCAGCCCAACCCGCCTTGGAGGGAGGAAGGTCAAGAAACCTCTGGAAGAAGACTTCCAGCCCCAGGCTAGGGTCCCTCACTCCACAAGCACTCTCTGTGAGCCCACTATGTACCAGGCACTGTGCTCAGCTCTGGGGTCCATATTTCAAGGGGTCACAATCTCAGGAGCTCAAAATCTAATCGGGCAGAGGTGGGAAACAGATAGGCATACAAGAACCTGCGCAGCGAGAGCTACAGTGGAGGTGCACCAAGCCCAGCATGCTCGAAGGAGAAGATGCACCTGGGTCTGTGTGCCGGGCTGAGGTGGAGCAGGTTTGGGCTGAAGCCTTGAGAGTTGGATGGAAGTTCTGGGTAGGTAAGTTTGCAGAGGAGATACCTGAGCAAAGACTTGGAGGCAGAGGAGAATCTGGAGGGTCTGAAGAAGGATGGATCCCTCCTGGATAGGAGTGGGCTCTCTCCACTGCCCTGCCTCCACTATGCCTTCCCACCCCAGGGGTCCAGCTGTCTGAGAGTCCAAGGGCTAGTCCAGCTATGGAGGCTGGGACACACTGAGGATGAAGCACAGCCTTTGGGGTCCAACAGCCCCATCCAAATCCCAGCTCCACCAACTGCATTACCTTGGGCAAGCTCTAGAGCTTCCCTGGGGCTCAGATTCCTCCTAAACGATGGGGATGACCATTTCCACTTCCTAGGGGTGCTGCGAGGGTAGTGAGATTAACTATGGAAAGTGCCAGTGTGATGCGTAACACATGGCAGGTTGGAGCTGATGAAGTCCCATCCTACATGCCAACTCCATTGACAGTGGCTGCCATTCAAGTGTCAAGAAGGATTCCTGACCACATAGTAGAATAGAGGCTTGTGCTCAGTTTGCAATGTCGGCTGTGGGCAAGAAGTGATGGCACACATGTCACCCTATACAAGGTGTCCAGTAAATGCTGGACCCCATCTGACTGGGCCAGCCTCCCATAGTCTTCTACTCCAGAAGCCTCAGGCCAGCGCGGAATGGAAACAAACTCGGCCATCTCCAGCGGACGGCATGGAGCTCACCCTAGAAGAGTGCTCAGCAGAGCCTCCCTCGGCTGCCAGGAGCCCCTGGCCCCCTCGCCTGTCCTTACAGGGAGACAAGGGGGCTTAGCAAGCTAATCATCTCCACATGTAGTGCAAAAGATCTAGAAAAGCTCGTTTTGAATTAGTCTCCTGGAGCCAAACTAGTCCAAGAATGAGGTGATTTAGACTCAAAATTGACAAAAATTCACCTAATTCTCACTACTTCTCATAGAAATCTCTGCCACTTTATCCCAACCATCCCCCTTCTCCTTCCGCTCCTTCCTCCCACTCTCTCCCCTCTCCTCTTCCTCCTCAGCAAACAGTGATGAGGACATGGTGCAGGCCTCCTAAGTATGCCCTGGTCACCAGGACAGGAAGGATGTGTGTCCACCATTCCTCCCCCGGTGGGCTGGAACTCGGCGCCCTGAGAGCTCAGGGAAACCAGAAAAGGGGCCAGCGTTTCTCAAGCCCCCACTCTGCACCAGGCCCTGGACTAGGTGCCTCACTGCTCTACACTATGTAATCAATATCACATTGCAAGATGGGCTTTATCAGCTCCTCTTGCCCACGAGGAACACTGAGGCTCGGAGAGGTGGATTGACTTTCCCAAAAGAAAAAAACCCATTGTACCAGCTCTTCCCAAATTGTGCTGAACTCCCTCTGTTCCAAGACATGCCCAAGGGAGAGGTGAGTGAGACTTGGATGAAAAGCAGCCAGGGTGGTCCCCCAGAGAGGTAGAGAGTCTCCCCAAGAGGGCTCAGGAGGTGCAGTGGGTCCATCTGGAGAGATGCCTAAGGTCTGATGCATCATTAGTACTTAATGAATGAATTGTTGCTATATTGAAAGATACTATCAGGACCCATTCATTTACTGATTCTACAGTCATTAGCTGAGCACCTACCATTCATTCATTTGTGCATCAATCGTGCATTCAACAAGTTCATTCATTCATTGAGTACCTACTATGTGCCAGGCAATTTTATATGTGCTGGGGATAGAAGGGACAGACAAATTTCCTGCCCTCATGGTGCTTACAATCTAGTATAAGGAGACTGAAAAAGGGATGTGCATAAATTCACATGTGCACAAAATAACCTCAGATAGTACTACACACTGCAGTGGTAAGACAGTGACAAGGAGGGGAGAGGATCTCCAGCTACGGTGCTCAGAGAAGTCACTCTGAGGAGGTGAAATTGAGACAAGACCTGACTGAAGAGAAAAGAATAGGCACTCAAAGATCTGAGCAACCGGCATTCCAGGAAGACAGCAGCAGGCGTGAAGGCTCTGTGGTGAAAACAGGCTTGTTGCCTCAAAGGACGGCGCTTATCAGCCGGAGTACAATGAATGAGGGAAGAGTGGTAAAGCGATGGAGAGAGGTAGGAGGCATCATGTCCTTTCAGGGAACTAAGTGCAGGGATGCATGCCAGCTAGAGCAACAGTCCGTGAACTGCAGGGGGCAGCTGAGCCTGGGTCATGGAAGACCATGTGTACCAAGCCAAGGAACTTGGACTTTAACCTGAAGGTGAGAAAATCCCCTGGGGCCAGGATGCAAGGGAGTAACAAGGTGGAAAACTCAGTCTAAGGGAAGGGGTGGGATGGCAAGGGACACACTTTCGAGGCCATTGCAATTGTCCTAGGAAAGGAGTGACGGGGGCTTGATTTACAGTAGTGGTATGTGGATGGAAAGGAGGGAGACATGTTAAAAAGGTAAAATAGGGCAAAATGACCAGTGGGATGAGGGGTGAGAAAGTGATGTGGAAGCAGGGAGATGCCAGGACATAGCCTGATTACTCCAACCAGCCTGAGCACCTCACTTGGGAATTGGGACTTCCAGGCGGAGCTCTATGCCATTAACCCTGATGCGCAGGTGAGGGCTCCCTGGCTTTGGCCAGCACAATCTCCCCTGGATACTCCTCTTCCATCTCCTGTTGCTGGTCAACCACCCAGCCCAGGATCCCTTGTCCAGGCCTGACCTCTGCCCAGCCCCACCTGGAGGGGTCCTGAGACCATTCTGCCAGCCCAGAGCCTCCAAGACCTTTTAACAATGTAACAACTCTCCCTTTGGCTCCAAGGGCCTCACTCCACCTACTCCTGGGTGGAGGGGACCCAGTGGAGCACTCAGGTGGTTGCGGGCAACAGACATCTAAAGTGAAGTTGAGGTAGAGAGTATGAATCACCCAAAGATGATGAGCCATGGGTCTCTGGCCAGGTGAGGGAAAGAGAAGACTGCAGGTGACCCAGGACAACCACCTCTCAGAAAAGTACAGGGCCCAAGAGCACACATGGAGTCACATTGACCTGGGTGCAAATTTATCTCCTCTGAGCTTCTGTTCCTTATCTGTAGAATGAAGATAATAATGGTACCTCCGTCACAGTTATTACTCCAGGGTCTAAATTAGATAATGCCTGGCACATTGTAGGCATGCAAGGTTTGCTTTAATATTAAAAAGAGCAGCATCTCCCTACCTATGACTTGATGAGCATGGACCCATTAGCCGTTGATCCCCACAACCCTCTGCTCCCAGCAAGGAGCTAGTCCTTCACCACTGCCCACTTGTTTGAGCAGCCCTCAAGTTTTATCATCACCTTGACTTGGAGGCAAGAGCTCCCTTGGGAAGCAGAACCAAAAGCTAGGATGGGACACAAGGCAAGACCAGCTGATACCCTGGGGTTGAGAGTGGTCCAACACCAGACCAGCAGTGGAAGGAGACTGGCCTGCCTCACCAACTGTGGATGCTCTCGGCGTTTGTTGACCAGTGGCATTTGGAGATGGCACGTTGATGGGGAGGGTATGGTCGACATCGTAGTCTTCTCTTCTCCCTGGGAGTCACCAGCCATGTCTCAATCAATAGTTCAGTACTTGCAGGGTTCGCTAGGCCTTTCCAGAAGAATCTACAGTCTGAACTCAGGGCTCAGTCTCTCAGATGCCACCTCAGTTGCTGCTCTTGCCACCACATCCGTGGTGATCCTGAGACTCTGCCCACCTGCCTCCTTCGAACACAGTCCATCCCAAAGGACCTGAGACGCTGAGCTCTCGGTAAATGGGAGAGAATGTTCCCTCCTTCTGAGCTCCCCACGCATTAAAGAAGGCAAAGAACTGTAGTTTTCTACCCGAAAGCCACCCGTGTCCTTCACCCCGTCCTCCAGCCTCCCAGCAGTGGTCAGCAGTACAAGCGGTCGCTTCCTTATTCAGGATGTGACCGCTGTTACTATCAGTGGCACTTGAATCTCTCACCGCTGGGGGCCACTTGAGAGCAGGGTAAGAGCCGCAACTGAAGCCTTTGTGGTCATCTCCAGTCACCATGCACCAGCCCTGGGAGGCCGTCAGCATGTTAGCTGTCACCAGCTGGAGGGCCAAGGCACCATGGCCACCCTCTGTGACCAGAGCCACAGAAAATGTGTCCCAAGGACCCTCCCAAACAAGCCAGAGGTACACAACACCAGACCCAGGTGGGGTTACCCGATAAAATACAGGACACTTAACTAAATTTGAATTTCAGGTACACGACAAATCATTTTCTAATGTAAGTATGTCCCGTGTGGTATTTAGGACCTACTTATAGTAAAATTTTTTGTTGTGTGTCTGAAATTCATATTTAACTCAGGCATCCTGTCTTTGTTGTTATCCTTGTTTTTTACTCGTTTATTCATTTTGCTAAATCTGGCAAACCTAGATCCAGGTAAAAGGTCTAGGAAACTCTGGCAGGTGTGGACAAGGGAGACATTGACCCCCTAGGCATCCCGGAGTGGAGGCAAGCTTTTTGGAGCCCACCTGAAGCCCAGGCCAGGTGGGCAGGTGAAGAAACCCTGAGATACTCCGGCTCCAACACGCCGCCTGGAAACACAGTGAGAAGTGAGAACCACACTTATGTTAAACTATACTTTATTAGTTGGCTTGTCTTCCCAAGCCTGGGTCAGGAACCAAACCACATCTCCCAGCCTGCTGCGCATGGCCTGGTCTATCCAGAGAGGGTCCTAGAAGTCACATCCATCCACCCAGTCTCTGAGGTCCTTGCCCTGGCAGTGATGCCTCCAGGCCTCCCTGAGGATGGAGGATGGGGAAGAGGAGAGACCAGATCAGCTGCAGCCTTCAGTCCCTGCTCAGAGAAGAACAGGAAGGAGGCGTGGGCTCTAAACCAGAAGTGAGGCAAGGAGAGGGGCTAGCAAGGGGAAGAGAGACAAGTAAACCGTGTTGACTAGCAAAGAACCCACTAGAAGAAGTGAAAAAGGAAAAGAATGGCCCTTAAAAATCATCTATATTTTCTCCATATTTTACCGATGGAAATACAGAGTAATTTGCTCAAGTTCACCTGGAAGTCAATGGTGAAGGCCTGGAGTCCTGGGGTCCAGAGCCCCAGTTCAATGCTCTCTTCCTACCCCATGCTGCTTCTGCTGATGATGATGCCACTTGACGTGTACAGCGCTTTACAGTTTACTTAGCACTGTCAGATCCATCACCCGTTTCTCCACCCCTCCCCCAGCAGCCCTAATAGGAAGATTGGGCAGATATTATAATCCCCTATATTTCAAATGAAAAACTGAGATAGACACATAATTATTTTCCCAAGGTCCACATTTAGGAAATGACAGAACTGCACCCACACCCACTTCTCCTTGGCTACTCATCTGGCTCTTTTAATTGCTGGTAACTATAGTTTATAGGTTCTTTCAAGACCATTACCTTGTTTCAGTATCACACTAGCATCTTAAGGAAGATAAGCAAGATCCTGGAGGCCTGGGGGCCTGGGGTCCCAAGTTCCCAGGGCTTCCAAACTTTGATTACTAGTCTCCTCCATGATGTCAATGTCAAAGAGCCCAGTGACTGAGAGTGTCCTTAAAGGACCTCTATAGATCTATCAACCAAGAGTAGTCAACTGGCTCGTTTGTCTGTTCCATTAAACTTTCTCATTAGACATGAGACCCTTGAGGGCAAAGACTTGGGTCTCAGCCATCTCTGAAGCCCAGCACCCAGCACAGAGCCTGGTAAAGATGAGTTCTCAATGCATGTGTGTGGAAGGAATAAACAGTACCCTTTCTACCTTCTGGGACCACTTCCTGTCTTTAGCCTCAGCCACCTCTCAGAGCTTATACATGCCATGAATTTACTCCCAGTGTACAAAAGAGAGTTGTTCTTTGGTTTAACCCAAAAGAACTTGTTTCTTCCATCCAAGAGTGGTGCCCCCAAGGCCTCAAGCCCTTGGATTCCTGCCTGAGCCTGCCCTCACACTTTCTGATTTTATAGATGTGCATTATTTCCTGCTGAGCCTGCCTCACTCCAGATTCAGTTCCTAGAGCTTCAACTGTTCTCAAACCAACACTTCCCCCAGAGCTATGGCCATTGTCAAGGCCCATCTCAGACCTTCTGTAGAGTCACAGTCGTTCTCACCTCCTCCTCTCCCTCACTGCCCCCTGTCAGCAGTCTCCAGTCCTCCTCCCCAGCCCTCATCCCCAACCCCTCTCCTGTCCATCACCCACGCAACTGTTCTACTCCAGACTCTATATCTCTCACCTAGACTCCTGCAAAACCCTCCCCACCGGCACCCACGGCCTCTAGTCTCTCCCCTTTCTTCTGCTCTTGGGCTGACACTTAATGCCTTCCAAGTTACCTTACCAGCCTGGTCACTATCACATCTGTCCAAGGTTCTGATGCGCCAACCACCTAGAGTATTTGACCTGCCCACATGCTGCCCCCTGCTGGTCACTCATCCAGAAACGTTAGCAAAGGGAGGTTGGAGACTGAGTAGTGAAACTCTTATCAGAAGAGGCTAGGAAGCTATAGGGCCCCTGCCTCAGAGGCCCCTCTGTGAACCAGTGATCTGGTCCAATGCCCCATCAGAAGCCCATCCAACTCCCTTGCCTGTGAAGATGGCTTCAAAGGCCATCTTGTGAGGAGGTGGTGAGAAAAGAGAAGGCCGACAGGGTGAGGCTCCGGAGCGCCCCTCCCCCCAACTCATGCTTCAAGCAGGGAAGCTCTTCTTTGATCTGTTGTACATCTTGAGCTTTTATATAAAAGCCAATTTAGACGAAGATGCCACAGTTAAAAAGCAAACAAAAAGGTTTACTATACCCAGATCTAGCAGACCTGTAGGCAGGCATCCCAACACAGGCAAGTCTTAGAAGAGCCAGGCTTGCCTCCGAGACCACCAGTGAATTGTTTATCTTCCCTGAAACTCAGTGTGTTGTCTGTAAATACTTCAGTGGTAGTAATCCACACCACCAAAAGTAGTTGTGGGGCATGTGAAGCCATGGAATGGCGCCTGGGACAAAGTGTGTACTCAGAAAAGGTCAGTTCCCTGCTTCTGTCCCCCAGTCCTGGCCACATTGCTTTGGGGGGCTCCAGCTCAAGTTGCTTACCAGCTGCCCATGCCCCGGGGCTCTTGAGTTATCTTCATGGCACAGATAACAGCATTCTTGAGGTTAGGATTCAACAAGTCTGGGGAGAGGGGTAGAGAAAATGATGAGGGAGCAGGGGCAGAGCTGGACATCCAGAGTCTGTCTGTCTGTCTCTGTCACAAACACACACATAACACACACACCTTCCTCCATCCTAAACCCAGCCCTGTCTCCTGACCCATCTGGAAGCACAGGTATGACTCCATCACTTCCCCCACAATTAGAAGCAATCCCCCCTCAATCCCTGTAACTCTCAGGACAGTCTCCCATCTGGGACCCCAAATCAGATTCACGGAGGACCCACCCTCATCGCTTGTCCCATCCTGCTCTCCTGGGTGGGCCCAGCAGGTTGGGGGGATCCCCACTCAGAGATAAAGACAAAAGGAGCAAACAAAACCAGGGAAGCAGTAGAGGCCTGGCCCCTCGGCCCCGGGCTCAGGCCCAGCCTACCGGAACAGTACATCTGGCACAGGTTGGGGGCCTCTGGGTCGAGATTTTGGCACCACTTCCGGCTGTTGACCTGGAAGATGCCATTGTTGGTGCTTCCATCAGCTTCATGGTCCACGGCAGCTGTGTTGAAGCCACTTGTGTAGTAAGCAAGACAGACCCCTGCATAGGGTGGAGACAACGACCTAATCAGAAGATCAAGGCCAACCCAGACGAGAGCACTGACAGTGTGACTCCCACACGTTAGCTCCTCCGAGCCTCAGCACCTGCTTCGAGGTGATCAGGGCAGACGCCCTCCCGCCTACTTGACAAATGAATGCACCAGAGCTCAGAGGAGCAAAGTGACTTACTCAAGGTCGCATACAGCTACCAAATAGCAAGAATCAAGACTGGACCTCAGGCCTCCTGACTCCTAAGCCAGCAGTCTTCCTGCTGTCTCACTGTTCTGCACATAGTAGGGCCCAAGAAACATTTGTGGAGTGAATGAACTAGAGCTAAATCTTCAGAGGCAAGATTAGGAAGACACAGGTGGGACCTTCAGAGACGGCTAGAACTAGAGAGAAGATGAGCCCAGATGTGGCTGTCCTTCACAGCTTCCTGAAACGGCCGCCAGCTTGAAAAGTTTGGTACTACTGCCCACTTTCCTCTAAACGTCAATAGGACTGTCTGATCTTTGTGCTATGATTAAGATTAGTGTACTAAGCTATTCTGTTCCTTTGGCTCCTACCTTGGCTGCCTGCTATGTATTTAACTCGGTTCTGGGTGTTCTCTACCTGTCATCTCATATAATCCTTGCTTTACAAACGAGAACTGAGGATCAGAAAGCTCCCAAGGCCACACCCCTTGAGCGAGGAGGAGGGAGAGGAGGAGGGAGGGAGCGCTGGTGGGAGGGAGCCCGGGGCCAGCCAGGGAAAGGGGTTCTCACAGTCAGCCAGGCTGTAGCCCCGGTAGCCCTCGAGGCCGAAATTCCGTAACGTTCTGGTCAGCTCACAGCGACTGTAGATCTTGGCCTGGCCGGAGGGGAGCAGGCAGCTGAGCAGAGAGGCGAAGGCCAGCAACACGATCCCGGGCGGGCACAGCCACCTTCCAGGAGGCCAGCCCCTGGCATCCATGCAGGCAGCAGAAGTGGAACCCCCGGCGCTCAGGCTCAGAGCTGGGTTTTGAGATGGCAGGCAGCCCAACGGCCCTGGTCGTCCACTCACAGAAGGCTATCCCCCTGGAAGAAGAAGAGAAACAGGTCCCGTGTGTGCCCCTGGGAAATGGGGAGAAGGTTCCTACATTGCAAGGCGTCTCCCTGCGACCCTCAGGAAGCATCAGCCACGCCCTCAAGATCCAGGAGAGGGTTCCCTGAGGCCAGCCCTTCTCCCTTCCAGTCCCGCTTTATACCACCCTGCCCCAGCAGTGGAGAGAAGAGGAGGAAAAATGGGGGAGAAAAGAGTATATTTTGAGTTCCATACCACACACCAGGCGTTATGGAATCCTGAAGCCCAAGATTTCACAACTAGGAAGGGACAAAGTTTGGACTGAGACCAAAGTGTATGTGAATCAAAGCCCCACTGGGTGTGGCCATGTGCTGCTGTTCCCAGAGGGGATGCGCCAAGCAGTGTCCTCGCTGTAAATGAATCCCTAAGCCCACTTCCCAAGGATGCACCCTTCTAATGCTGAGTCTCCCTCCCCTGGCCTTGTCATCCCGCATCTCGTCATCACCCCCCATCCCCCTACCTCTGCAGCTTTCAATTCCAATTTCTCCCTGACCGCCCCCTCTGACCTATCTTCCCACATCTCTCATGATCTCTACCCACCACGCTTGCCCTCCACCTTCATGGAGTCAGAAAACAAAAGAGTCCCACAACCTCAAGACAGGTCTCCCTACAAATGCATGGCCTCCAACCCCGCTGAGGGTGACAGAGTGGTTTAAGAGTATGGCTGTGCCATAAGACTTGAGTTTGAAGCCCACCTCTACACTTTACAATATCTCTGTCTCTGGACATTCTCAGAGCCTCAATTTCCTCATCTATAAAATGATGAGATTAATAACACCTGCCTCAGAAGATTGTTGGAAGAATGAATGAAAAGAAAGGCACAGAGAGAATTTTACTCTTTGCACGAAAAATAGGTTCGTTGTTATTTCTATGACGAAGGACTTCTGGCACCAGCACTAAGGTTTGTCTTTGGTCAGCTTTCTCTCTCCCATTTCCCTCAGAGGGTATTCAAGACCCTCATTACTGTCCTTGGGTCCCATCTCTGCCTTATCCCACCTCTTCGCTCCCAGAAGACCTCACTTCCTGCCTCAATGAGAAAAACAAGGTGATGACGTGTAAGATTTCCTTCCTCTTTCTGCCTTAGCCCTGTCCGCTTACCAAGGCATCAGTGGCCTCATCTGCCCTCATCTTTACCCCTCTAGCATGAGGATGAGGTGCGTCTACACTGATCAAGGCTCATCTTTCCTCTGAGCTCTAGATTTCATTCTTTCCCCTCTCTAAGCTTTGTTCCACCTGTCATCTCTTCTCTCTCAGCATCATCAGCATCTCCTCCTTTCTCTGCGTGTATAGACATGCTTAGTCCTCCAGTTTCTAAAATACTTTCCATTGATCCTTGTCATTATTTGTACTGACCTATCTCTCTCCTCCTCTTCTCATCTAAACTTCTAGGGGGAAAATTACTATTTTCTCACCTCTTATTTGTTTTTCAACCCAGGAAGATTCAGCTTCATCGCCACCACCACTTGCCTGAAACTGTTCTGCCCGGTCCAACAGACCCTTGTCAGTTCTTGTCTGATGGGGGTCTCCGCAGCATTTCGCACTGCTGACCGCTCCACTTGCTGCCTTCCCTCTCTTGGCTTCCATGATGCTCCCTTCTCCCAGATCCCTTCTCTCCTCTCAGGCTATTTCTTCTCATTCCTCTTGTGGAATCCACTTCTGCCCAGGTCTTAACTGTTGCTAGGCTTTCCAGGCATTTCTACCATCAGCCCTCTTCTCCTCCACTTCAGGATCCCCTCGGGAAGCCCTGCTGTTAACTGCCACCTTCTGCTGATGGCTTTATATTACATCTTCCCCAGAACAGCAGACCCCGTATGCAACTGCCTCCCGGACAGCTCCGCTTGGCTATCCCACACCTACCTCAATAAAGCATGTCTAAAACAGAACTAACGTTCCTGCTAAAATCTGCTCTTCCATTTCACTTTCTTAGTTTAAAACATTATTGGTTTGAAACTCATAATGTTCTTTGGTTGAAACTCATTTATCCAAACTAGAAATATGGATGTCATTCTTCACTCCTTCTTTCCATCACTACATCATTTACCCATCTCCAACCAATCAATCCCAAAGTGCTGCTGAGTCTACCTTCCCACCAAGAGTGCCATCTTTCCCTTAGTTCAGACCGTCATCACGGCATGCTGATGGTCTCCTTGTGTCCAGTCCTGACGCTTCTTCCAAACTATTCTACACATAGTCACCAGAATGAATTTTTTAAACAAAAAGCCTGGCCGTGTGGCATCCTTCAATCTCTCCCTTCATCACTGCTCCTAAGCATGGTCCATGAAGACCCTCATACCCAGTCCTGCTGACCTCTCCCCACCTAACACTTAAGTTCCAGCAATGCCATGTTGTTCGCTCCTGAGGATTCTGCCATCTAGAACAGTAATCCTTTCCTTTCCTTTATATGGTTAACTCTTACTCGTACTTCAAGGCTCACATCAGAGGTGAGTTCCCCAGCAAGACTTTCCTGGTAGGCCACTGCCCCCCAACACTTTCAAGTCACCTGCACTTCTGCCCTCCATCTGTCACACTAGACTGTAATATATGTCAGCCTTTCCCACCACAAGATGAACTTCCAAAGAACAATAGCAGTCTTATTTGTCTTCACATCCTAAGAGTCTAAGCAGAGTTGCTGGTATGGAGTGGCTGCTCAATGGGTGCTTCTTAAACCAAAGTGTACTGAAGTCACAACTACAAGGGCTGAGCCCTTCCCATCAGAGTGTGGGGATGAGAGGGAGGAAGACAATTAACTTTACTGAGTTCTTAAAATCTGGCAGATGCTGTGCTGGGCCTTTTCTGGATGTTTTCTAACTTGATTTCATCTAAGCCTCTCAATGATTCAAGAGGGGTAGGATTAATATCCCCGCTTTATAGATGAAGAAGCCAAGTTGACTACTATACAGAGACTGTTTTTGATTTTTTTGTAGCAAAATGGCTTAAAAGTGAGTTCATCCTGAATATTTCACAGCAGATCCAGAGGCATAGGAGTCAGGTCCAGTGATTCTGAGACCAGAGACCTGTGAATATAGTCTCCTCTTTCTCAACCCATCACTCTCCCAGCCCAGGACCCCTCCAACTCTGCCCATCACCTTTCTTTCTCTGTACCCCTTTCTGGCCAGACCAGCCCAGGACCCTGGTTAACAGAAGCAGGAAGAGGGGGAAGAGGGCTCACTGATCAGGTGTCGTCCCCACCAGAACTAACACAGCAGTGACGGTGGTGGCAGCAGCAGTGGCCCGACACCCTGCTTCAGCTCAGGACACCCCACATGATACTGCTGGAGCCCCAGGCACCTGGCATTAAGAGAATGATGGGGAAGGTAGGCTCCAGACTGACACAGAGTCTTCTGGAACTCCCTAGTTTGTGAGCTCATCTTCTAGAACCATCTTCACGCACAGAGCTTTGACTAGCCCTTTAAGCCCCTCAATTTCAGGGCCTGGGGCCATACTGGGAGTACCTAAGCTCAACCCCTCTTGCCTGCCTCTACATACACACTCAATACTTTGAAGGATGACTCATCTCCTTCCAACAGATCCTTCAGGTGGCTCCCCAGCGATGATGGTGGGTGCCCACTGCCTCCCCAAGCTGCTTATCTCACCTCCAACTCCTTTGACTAACCGAAAGTTCTTCTTCAATGCTGAGCCACAAACCACCCCTTTTCTCCATCTGGATGATGATGCTTCCGTGTGGACAAGCCTACATCAAAAGTAATGCTGTTGACCCTGAAATGGAAAGGCATGGGACACCCATGTCTCTGCCCCACGGGGACTCCTGCTTGGAGGCTGTGTGGCATGGTAGGTAGAGCATGGGCTTTGGAGTCAGGCTGACCTGGGCACAAACACAGGCATTAGTGACTGCCAACTGGGTGACCCAGAAAAAGTGACTTAACTTCTCACTTTCGTCAGTTCTCAAGTGGGAATAACAGTACCTGAAACATCTTTGTAAGTGCTTAGTACTTAGTAGTTAAAGTATAGTGCTTGGTGCTCAGGGTGCTCAGTACATGGGTGCAATTACTACTGAGAGCAGAGCTCAGCCATAAACATGCTAAGTTGTACTGTGTTCGCCCTCTCCACCTGGGCCCCGGCCCAGGCTGACCAGGTTAGAACTGAGGGTTGGCGCAGCATCACATCAGGATTTCTTCTCTCTCTTTTTTTTTTTAATTTTATTGTGGTACAAATACTTAAGATGAAATCTACCCTCGTAAAAAATTTTTAAGTGTACAGTATGGTACCGTTGACCACAGGTGCAATGCTGAAAAGCAGATCTCTAGAACTTACTCATCTTGCTTAACTGAAACTCTATCCCCGTTGATTGGTAACTCTCCATTTCCCCCTCCCCCTAGGCCCTGGCAACCCCCATTTCACTCTGATTCTGTGAACTTGACAGTTTTCAATACCTCATATGAGTAGAATCATGCAGCATTTGTCTTTCTGTGACCAGCTTATTTCACTTAGCATAACGTCCTCGAGGTTCGTCTGTGTTGTTGCATATTGCAGAATTTCCTTCTTTTTTAAGGCTGAATAGTACACCATTATGTGTATATACCACATTTTCTTTATCCATTCATCTGTCAATGGACACTCAGGTTGTTTCCATGTCTTGGCTGTTGTGAATAGTGCTATAATGAACATAGGACCTCTTTGAGATCCTGATTTCAATTCTTTTGGATAAATACTCAGAACAGGATTGCTGGGTCATACGGTAGTTCTATTTTTAAACTTTTCAGTAACTTCCAACAGTAACTGTTTTCCATAGTGGCTGCACCATTTGGCATTCCCACCAACAGTGCACAAGGGTTCCAATTTCTCCACATCCTCACCAACACTTGTCTTTTGCTTTTTTGCTAACAGCTATCCCGACGGGTGTGAGGTGATATCTCATTGTGGGTTTGATTTGCATTTCCCTGACTATCAGTGATGTTAAGCATTTTTTTCACATACCTTTTGGCCATTTGCTTGTCTTTGACAAAACGGCTTTCGCATCAGTATTTCTTAAAAGCTCCCCAAATAACTCCAATGCTCAGCTGGGCTTGAGCCTTTATTCAGGGGCAAGAGCTCTGACTAGAGTTAGATAAGTCTGAGTTCAAGGTCTTTGCTCTGCCCTTGACTGGCTATTTAGTCTTGGCAGGTTAACACCCATTTCTTCGTCTATAAAATGAGGTGTTACCCAGCCTGTCCACTGGAACGATGTCCTTAATCTCCCCAAGCTTCAATTTGCTCCTCTGTAAAATGGAAAGAGTCCCTCCACTGCCTCAATGTGTGAAGATGCTAACCACTCAGATCAGTACATTTCAGCCATGATTTTTATTGTCTGGCCCCTGGTGGTGATTCCATCTGCTTGAGTTTTGGGGTTTTTACTATGTCGGCCTGCTTTTACTACTTTATTGCTTCTTTTTATCGAGTAATCTTTCGATTTATTTTATTTTATTGTATGTTTTGTTATTTCTCTCTTGACATTCACTTTTAAATGGGGAATAAGAAACAAGGGCTCAAAAGGAGCAGTGGCGAGGGCAGACAAGGCCCCAGCTGGCGATGAGCGGGTCTATATTTCTCTGCTGAGCTCTGCACAAGTCTTTCCAGCTCTGCCAAAGCAAACTCGGATTCTTGGCCACATCCTGGCAAGGGTCCTTCATCGGCTTCCTTCAGGTTTAAGTTCTCCAATAGCATCTATTACATTCCTGGTTCTCAGAGCTGGTGGCACTTTAGAAAAAATACTGATGCCTGGCCCTGCCCCAGGCCAGTTACACCCAAATCCCTGGGGGTTGGGCCCAGTCATAGATATTATTTATTTATTTATTTATTTGTTTGTTTGTTTGTTTGGTGTGGAAGACACTCCCTGAGCTAACATCTGCTGCCAATCTTCCTCCTTCTGCTTAAGGAAGATTGTCCCTGAGCTGACATCTGTGTCCATCTTCCTCCATTTTGTGCGTGGTATGCTGCCACAGCATAGTTGATGAGCGGTGAGTAGGTCCATACCCTGGATCTGAACCTGCAAACCCTGGGCACTAAAGCAGAGCGTGCAAAGTTAACCACCACGCCACCAGGCCGGCCCCCATCAGTGTTTTTTTTAATGCTTCCCAGTGATTCCAAAGTGCTGCCAAGGCTGAGAGCCACTACTCTAACCAAACTTTCTATAGTTCTCTAAATGTGTAATAATGTTTTGCATCCATGTTTTATATGCTACTGTATATGCTATTCCCTCTGTCAAACACACCCTTTCTGCCCCACTCCCTGGCTAGCTTCTAGTCCTCCTTAAAGTGTCACTGAAGCTTGGCCTCCCCCTCAGGCCTCCTTGGGCTGATTTAGGTTCCCCTACATCCTTGCACGGCATCTGATGCTAATTTGTAATCTTAGCATCTATCACACTACATCAATATCTTCTTTCTCCATCACTCCCACCAGACTAGGAGACGCTTAATGTGTCTTTCATGTCTATTTTTCCAGTGTTGAGAACAAGATCAAAAATGCTGAGTGAAGAAATGAAGAAACGAGTGAAAATCACCTAGGCGATTGATTCAGAAGAACTTTAGCCCAGAGGAGAACCCCGAGGCTGGTCCCAAAGAGTGTGCAGGCTCACTGAGGACAATGAAAAAGTGAGTCCTCCTCTGGCTACAAGCAGGGAGAGCCTGGATCTCCTAGAGAAAGACCTGCTCACCCGGTCCACGCCAAACTTAGTACATTGAAAACGCAATTAACCTCTTCTCAATGACTTGTGTCCTCGTTATTTTCATCATCGATCACAGTATGTGGCTGTAATTGCAAGACGTTGTCCTCAGGAAGACTGAGACATGCAAAGTCACTAACCCTACACTAAATAGCCTCACAGCAGCATATTCTTCTAGTTTTGTGTCTCTATCATTCCGTCTTCCTCCTTGTGATGGTTAATTTTCTGTGTCAACTTGACCGGGCCACAGAGTGTCCAGATATTTAGTCAAACATTCTGGGTGTTTCTGTGAGGGTGTTTCTGGATGAGATTAACATTTTTTAATTGGAGTATATTTGACATATAACATATAAATTTAAGGTATACAGCATGTTAATTTGACGCATTTATATATTATGACTATGATTGTATCGATAATTAGCACCTCCATCACATTACATAATTATTTCTCTTTTTAGTGGTCAGAATAATTAAGTTCTAGTCTCTTAGCAAGTTTGATGATTACAATACAATATTATTGTCTATATTCACTATAGTGTGCATGATATGAGGTTAACATTTAAATCCGTAGATTGAGTAAAGCAGATTGTCCTCCTTAATGTGGGTGGGCCTCAGCCAACCAACGGAAGGCCTGAAAATAGAACACAAAGATTGATGCTCCCCAAATAAGAGGGAATTCCTCCTGCCTGATTGTGTTCAAGCTGAGACATTGGCTTTTTTCCTGCCTGGGGACTCGAACTGAATATTCTGCTCTTCCTGGGTCTCGAGCCTGTCAGCCTTTGGACTGGAACCACATCATTGGCTCTCTTGGGTCTCCAGCTTACCAACTCATCCTGCAGATCTTGGACTTGCTCACCTCGTAATTGCATGAGCCTTATCATACATACATACATATATATGTATTCTATATATATCATATCATGATATATCATACATACATATTTATATACATATATAAACACACACATCCTATTAGCATAGATACACACACACACATACACACATCCTATTAGATCTGTTCCTCTAGAGAATGCTGATACACTGTTTGTGTGAAGTTGGTAGAAAAACCATTTAACAGTTGTCAGGTTCCTCAATCCACATTCTTCCCTCTTTGACCCGGTGCCACTGCTGGCTGACACTCTTCCCTCCCCTCTTATGACTTGTGGCTTCTGCAGTACCACGCAGCTGGCCAAAAGCAGCCAGACTGGGGCTGGAGTCCTGATGTCACAAAACTTAGTAGTTCCGTGACCTGGGCAGGGTGCTGAGCCTTGCTGAGCCTCAATATCCTCACCTATAAAATGGAAAAAACCACCACCCAGGGTGGTGTTGAGGGGACTCATGAGATAACACCCAAAGCACCTGACACAGAACCTGGCACCAAGCAGACACTCACTAAAAGGTAGTTTTTCATTCTTGTTTATTTGGGGAGGAAGAAACCAAATAACCATACTTTAGAGAACTGCACATGAATTGTCAAAAAAGCTCTGAGTCAAAGGGCCTGGAGGATGTGGAAAAGGAAAATCATGTGCTCCTTTTAACTCATCAGAGGCCTTTTCTTCATCCAGGCTCGTGCTGTGTTGGCCCTCCCTGAAGTCACCAGATCTCCGGATAAGCAGGGAATTACTCTGCTAGCATTCGTCTTCCTGAACTTCTATCCTAGGGCTTTGCTCTCAGGGAAACAGACACAGCCTAAAGAAAAAGGACAAACATCAATCTTGGAAAAAGTGTTTGTTCATCCCCGTCATACTCCCCCTTTCCATCCTGAAGTCCTTCAGGGGTCAAAATGGTTCTTCCATATCTGTTCCCACCACTCTTGTTGATGCTCTCAGCGTATCTTATCTGGGACTGAAATCATTTCCTACCTGGTCTCTCTACATCTAAATAATAGTGCTGAATCCAACATTGCCCATTTTTAAACCTTTCAATGGATCTCCATCACTTGCAGGACTAGTTCATCTGACTCGGTTCAGCAGCTTGATGGTCCTCCACAGTCTGTCCTCTTCCACTTCTCCAACTGGGCTCCCACCGTCTGAACTACACACTCTTCCCCAAACCTATCTGCCTAAAATCTCTCTTCAGCGGGTACCAGATAACTCCATTTCATCATTCGAAATCAGCCCAGCATTGTAACTTTTGCAGAAAAGGTTAATCCAACACTCTCTACCTCCCGAACCCTCCAACCTATGTTCTTGCCCCTGCACCTTGAGTCCATCCCTATCACGGAACAACCACATTACTCTACACTTTATGGTGCTCGTGACTGTAGCCCCGTCTGTGAGCTCTTCCAGGGCAAGGGGTATGTTATATTTACCTCTGTATTTCCTTGACCTATTAGTGGGCGAGGCACTCACCCATTGGATAAAGGTTAGGCAAATACATTTAAAAACACTGGTTGGGGAGGGATAGAGATGAACATCGCTATCAAGGGGATAGCACAAGGGAGATTTTGTGGTGACAGAACAGTTCTGTATCTTGATGGTGGTGGTGAAAACACAAACCTACACGTTATAGACCAACATAGAACTATATACACACATTGTAGCAATGTCAGGGTCTTCCTTTTGATCTCATGCTGTAGTGATGTAAGATGTAACCATTGGGGGAAACTGAATGAAGGACACGGGGGATCTTTCCTTACTATTTTTGCAACTTCCTGCATATCTATAATTATTTGAAAATAAAAAGTTTTTTTAAAAAGCAAAAAGGCCCAGGCTGGTTTTATTGTTCTGACTAATCTAATAAAATCATTGGAAATGAGGGGCAGTCAACTCTGAAATTTTTCACAAAGTCTAATTTAAGATTACTTAAAACTGACTAGCTAGAGGGTGAATGATTAGAACATAAACATAACCCAAACGCACTAGAACACCTGGTTTATTTAGAATGGCCACAAGTTTCTGCTCTACAGTAGGCGTTCAAGCCAGCGCCTAAGTGGTTAGAATGCTGAGTAGAACGCATGAGTCAGTGCAGCCGTGGGAGCTGACCAAGGTCACCTACGAGAGAAACATCACGCATCAGTGACACCAGCCAACCAGACAGAAAGAGGCTGAATGGGAGGAAGAAAATTGCATGCCTGACCCATGGCTTTGGAAGCCGTGGGTCCTAAAAATCTGAGTCCATGTCCTTAGCAACTTGAGAACCCTCACAAGCTGGAGGTGCTTAAAAAAATGAGGCTTCCAGTAAACTGACACCTTCAAAAGCTGAGGGCGTCCACAAAGCCAGGCGTCTAAAATCCTGCAATTCCTAGCAACCAGGGTGGGCTAACCCCCTGATGACTTCAAGAGCCTAGAGCTCTAGGAGCCTGGGGCCTCTAAGAACTGATGTCTCTAATAACTTGGGGCTTTGGGAACCATGAAGCCTTTAATAAATTGAAAAATTGAATAACCTGGGGCTTCTAACAACCCAAGACTTATAATAAACTGAGATTCTTAGCAACCCAGGTTGCCTAGCAACCTGGGGACTCTAGTTATCAGAGCCTCCTAGCAACCAGGGAGATTGCACAACCTGGGGGCCAATGCACATCCAACTCTGGGCCCAGCCTGCCTCTCCCTCTGTCGTGACTGCACGCTGAACCTTGAGAGGCAATGTGATCTAAGAGACAGAGGCTCAAAGACCTGTGAATAATGCTCTCATTTTGCCACTTACTAATTGTATATCCTTCGGCTTCACTCTCCTTACATATAAAATGAGAATGATAAAATGACAATGTCTAGCCCATAAAACTATTGTGAGAATCAGGTAAGAAGGCTTATGGGAAAGCACTTTAATAGCTATACATATGCATGTTGCCATTTCTGTCTGCACCCTCTCTCCTCTCCCCTCCCATCTCAATACCCACCATATTCCATCAATTCTACTTCTAAAATATCTTTCCCATGTATTCCAGCTCCATCACCACCACCAGTCTCAGGCCTCTCCATTGTCTACACTGCCACCAGTTATCTTTACAACACACAAGTCCTATCATGTCACCTTTGCTTACAAGCTTCCATGGGCTTCCTTGTTCTTGGAATCAAGTTTAACTCTTTAGCTGGTACATAAACTCTTCATAATCAGGCCATATCTTTCCAGCTTCATCTTCAGTCACTCTCTCCACCCCTACTTCCTTTGTTTACTCCTAAAACAACCCTGAGAAGTGTGTATTGTCATCCCAGTTTCACAGATAAGATGGGGCTAAAAGAAGTTAAGTAACTTACTCAAGGGCATACAGCTTTGAAAAAGCGATTTGTAACCAAGTCTGACTCCAAAACCCAAGGTCTTTGACTGCAAAGCCCAAGATCCATCACTGCCTCTTGAAAGGTTCCAAAAATATGATTCTCTGATTACTCTCTTAATAACCCAACTTTGGTCTTGTTCCAAAGCCCCTCCGCGCTGTTCTGTGGGAGCCACTGGACAACATTCAGCTTTGGCGGAGCTTGAGGATTTACCACCAGAGAGCGCTCTCCTTGCACCCAAAAATATAAATATACATCAGCCCTAAGAGACTATTGAGATCACACCCAGCCAGACCTGTGCCCTGTCTCACTTTGTCAAATGGTTCATGGTGTAATTTTAGGATAAATGGTTGCCTCCATGTTGCTGTTCCTCACAAAGGCCCAGTCATTAACATTTTAGTGCCTAAAAAGTTGTTTTTATGAACATCCTTCCTGTCAATAAGGCAGGTTAATCTGAGTTTTAAGAATACACATATTCCTCCATAGGACTCAATAAAGGAGCTGAAAACACCTTTATTTGCCCTGTTTGAGTCTCAAGATTGGAGGTGTGGGGAGGCTGATGGGGACAGCGGGAAAATGACACACCACCACCGGTGCAGTCGGACCTCCTCATTTTATGAACAGGAGGACAAAGATCCCCAAAGGGAAAGCAAATTGCTCCAGGGCCCACAGCAAGCAAGAGTCAGGGCAGGGACCAGATCTGACTTTCCAGAAGATAATTTCATATTAACACACTCGTCTTGTAATTGACAGTACGTAAGAGGAGTCCTCCCACATTGTTGCTCACGGGCCCAGAGCACAAACGGCGGGACAGTTACCCTGGGTACTGTCTGGGGCACTCTATGATGAGTAGAAGAGAAGTCATTCTTGGTTCTGTGGGCATGTTCAACCCTCTGAATGCCTACGTCTTCATCTCTGGAATGGGGAGAATGAGATGCGCCTCCTAGAAAGTCTGACTTTCCTGCTGTGTCCCCTCTGCCACCTTCCCCACACCTCTCGGAGAGCTCTTCCCTCCCGGCTGACATCAGAGACCCCAGCAGAGCTCTCCTAAGGTGCTGGGGGGTTGGGTTGGGAGGAAAGACTTTCTCCCCTTAGCACCCCAAAGCAATTTCCTTCCCAAACTGCAAGCAAAGACCTGAGATCCAGGTTCAGGCTGTTCAATGGGCCCAAAGTAGTTCTAATCGAGGGGTGATTTTGTCCCCCAGGGGACACTTAGCAACGACTGAAGATACTTTTGGTTACCACAATTAGGGAGAGGGATGCTACTGGCATTTAGTGAGCAGAAGTCAGGGATGCGGCTTAACATCTTACAACACACAGGTCAGCCTCATAAAATAATTATTCAGCCCAAAATGTCAATAGCACCAAGATCAAAACACCCTGACACAGAGCACAGAGCAGTCTCGGCCTGGTTCTCACTCTGCTCCTAGTTTCTGCGTGAGGTTGGACAGGCCACCTCGTCTCTAGGTCACGTTCAGTTTCCTAACCTATAAAATGAGACGTCTTGGTTTTATTTGACGACTTACATGGCCCCTCCTGGCACTATCACCCTCCAGCCATGCTTCCTAGCGACCCGCCTGTTGATTTTGCTTATGGTGTCTTGAGTCTCCATAAGCCAAAAAGAGACTCTCCTCACCTCCATTTCTCCAACTATAGTAAAGGAGTGATCACTCCTACTTCACCATTCCTACATGTGTGAGGAGGAAAAGGCACTAAGCTTATGTATAGTCGGCGTTTAGTAAACTTTGTCTTTTTTTTTTTTAAGAAAACCATCGTAAAGAATCAGCAGGGGAAAAAGTTTCAAAGGTCCTGTGATTTACCAAAAAATGTCCTCATTCAATGGGCACCAGGGCAGAGGGACCTTTGAGACGAGAATCACATTTTTTCAGACCTTTCCAAGAGGCAGCTATGGAGCTTGGGCTTTGCAGGCAGCCTGGTGAGGCAGAAGGAAGGAGGGCTTTGGAGATGCATGGGCCTGTGTTTGGGCCTCTGATCCATCCTAAGGAGAAACGTTTCTGTCAGAAAGAGAAAAAAGTTTCCACTGGAAGAACCACTCCAACAGCCCAGTCCATGCCGAGTGGGGTGCAGAGCTTTGATGCCAAGTCTGACCTGAATCAAACCGCTCCTCTACCATTCTCCACTGAGTGGCCTAATTGTCAACATTGCCTCTCATTATTATATGCTGAGAGCCACAGGGGGGTCCCAGTCAGTGTATTCCCTGCCTAGGTTCAATTGCTTTCATATTTAAGATTTCCATGAGAAATCACAGACATTGTCAAACCCTCTTACGGTTCCACAAGAAAGATGTTTGGTGGCCTGTGTGACCCTCCCACCTACACCCACGCACACACCCACACCCACCCACACCCCCCCACACACACACACACACAAATACATCCATTTTACATAATGAAAAGCAAACACTGGGCGTTTAATCAAGATGAGGATCTGAAGGATGGAGCACATATACTTGTGTTTTTTCAACCTTAGTATCTTCTCCCTTCCTCCACTGCACCCCCAAGAACATGTGAGTCAGAGGAGATAAAGATGACTACCCTTGACTGTTTAAAATGGGAAAGGCGTCATCCTACCCCTGAGCCCGGGTAAAGAAAGCAGTCTTGTAAAACAGAATCCATCCCATGGTTAAACCAAGACCGTCGTCTATTGATTAAAGGTCAACAAGGATGTAGATAAGTTAAGCTATGCAGACCTAACATTCTGAAATGCCAAGTCCTAAGGCTAAACGTCTAAAACCAATCACTCAACTTAAAAGGAGACACAACCCCCGAGGAATGATCAGAGCCTAAGCCCCTCAACTGGATCTAAAGTCCAGAATACCAGCATCCACTAGGACTCCCACAGGGAGGGCTGCAGCTGAGCTCGGAAGGACACGCTTAAAACAGAGTCCTGTTGTTGTGCACGGAGCTCATGGGATTGTGAGACAGATCCATGAACTGCCGGCTGTGTATTCCTCCTGCTGGGAGTAGGGAGAGAATCAGGCTTGGCAGAAGAAACTGACAGACAGACAGGAAGACAGAGGAGACAGAAGCGGGCAGTGGCATCCACGTGAAAAAGACAGGCAGTTCTGGTTCCTTAAACATTTTCAATAAGAAGTAGAAACTCGTTCTTCTTCAGGTTAAATCTTTCCTTTCTCCAGGGAAAATGGTTTTAGCTATCATTCAGTTTCCTCAACAAAGGAAGCCAATTTCTACAAAGGCAATAGAGTTATTCGAGAAGCTTTAATCTAATTATATTGTCAAAAGAATTCAACACTTGGCCTTTTAAAGCAGCCCCTTCCTTTGAGTCTAGGGCAAGGAGTTGAGAGCAAGCCAGCTCAGAGATCAGGACAGGGCCGGGCAGGGCAGAATCTCAGCTCTGGGCTGGCCTCTAGAGGAGTCAGCCCTCAAGGCTCAAGGTGCTAAGTTTAAAGGCAAAGCAACTCAGGAGTGAAAGGAGCTGTGTCAGGACAGCTGCTCCGGCTGGGACGAGGTCCAAGCGGCCAGCCAAAGCCGGATGCACACAAGTCACTGCTGGAAAATCTGCCCATCTGGGGCAAGATCTGCCCAGCAGGTGGGTCAGGAAGAGAACAGGTACGTGGCCGTATTTTCTTGTTTCTCAGTAGCTTCTCAGTGCTTAACCCAGACGTTGGTACATAATAGATGCTTAATAAGTATTTGTAGAACAAATGAGTCAAGACAAAGCCCCTACAGACACCAAGTCCACTCCCCTTCTTGCCTCCATCATCCTGCGTTATCACTGCCTTCCTAGTGACTGCCCAAGGTTTTTATTAAATTTATCCTATTTTAATTAGGTACCAAGAACAAAAATACAGACACTGCCAAGTCGTAAAGGACAAGAACGTTATAGGAGAAATCTAATAGGAAACATCAAACGTGGAGACGGATCTGTTGATTGAGCTCTGGGGGCATTGACTGGGAAGGGTAGAAGTGGCTGCTGCAGAGCCGTAGGGCTGGTGACAGGAGCCTTCTGGGCTTGTCCCCACTGCTGCGTGGAGAGAGGCAGAGGAGGCTGGACCTTGCTTCCTGGTCTAGCCAGATGCAGGGGACCAAAACTTAGAGCAATCCTGCAGCCTGCAGTGAGGTGTGGTCTGGCCTAACACCTGAGCGTTTTGACTTCCCAGCACGGGCTTCCCATGTAGCCAATGGGAGAGGAAAGAAGTAGAGAGGCCACGTGGGATGGGGCCAGCCTGTGGCTCAGTTCTGGAAAGAGCAACCTGGCTGCCTGTCCAAAGGGTGCTGCTGAGACCATGGTGGAAAATCAGTAATGATAAGAGCCACAGTCCCCCTGACAGGAGACTGATGACCTGAGAGCTAAATGTTCCACAGGACAAGGATCTCCTGCACCTGAGCCAGAGGCAGGAGAGGAGCTGGAGCTGCAGCAATCCAGCCAGTTGAGGCTGAGCCATGGAAAAAACTAGGGTAGTTTGTTGGCTTTGCCAGCAGCCGGGTGTGGCCTGAGGCATCCTCTTTACCCCTGGTCTCTAGGAGGCACCCCTCCACGACCACACATTGAGACACAACCGTTGGAGAGGGTCTTCCCCTTCTTAAGCATGGCTTCAGATCCCTGGATCCTGCGGGAAAAGTGCTCTGTGACATCTCCTGAGAGAGGACTGGTTGTCAAGTGACAGTCCGTGAAGCTTGGGAGACTCTGCCCAGACGTCCCAGGAGGCACGGCAGGGGAGCAGAGGGAAGGGGAGCAGGCAGGGTTCCGCCGCCACTACCCCCTCACGTCAATTAGAGCAGCTTCTCTCTTCTCCATATTATATATTAAAATTCCACATAAGGATTTGTTTGAAGAAAAGCTTCTGAAGCTGAAAAAGGTTGATGCGTGTGGTAGATTAATTACTGGTCTCAGATCTCCACCCCGCTATGGGAGGGTTATACATCTCCACTCTTACCATGCTTCATGGTGGACAGAGCATATTTCCCCAGCCCATGACTTTGGGCTTACCTATGCTCTGACCAATGGGATGTTTGCATGACTCTAGCAAAGACTTGAAATGTGCTTGCGCCATTGCACTGACCCTCTAGAACGCCTTCCTTTTTCAGTGATAAGAATTTGCCTCAGTTAAAGACACAAGTCCAAGGAGTGTGAGAGGCATGTGGAGCAGATCTAGACCCAACCCACAGCTCCGAGCCACGCTGAGCTGAGCCAGTATAGATTAGCCAAACCCAAGCCAACATGCAGGCCCATGAGCCCAAAGTAAACGCTTATTGTAAGCCACTGAAATTTCAAAGTTGTTTATGTAGCAACACAACTGACTACACAATGCCTTTTAAGGACCCTTCCAGTGCCTTCATTTAAAGAAAGATTCTGATTACTTAAAAAAGTTTACAGAAAACTTGAACACTGCCTGGTTCTACCACTTTGAAGAACAATCTTACATTATCTAGCAAAGCTGAAGATGCACATACCTGACCATTCAATGACTCCACTTCTAGGTGACTTCATACCATAGAGCAGGGGGCAGAACACTTTTCTGTAAAGGCCCAGAGAGTAAGTATTTCAGGCTTTTCAGACTATAGGGTCTCCGTCACAACTACTCAACTCTGCTATTTTAGCAAGAAAGCACCCACAGACAATACTTAAATGATTGCCTATGGTTGTGTTCCCATAAAACTTATTTATGGACACTGAAATTTAAACTTCATATAATTTTCATGGGTCACAAAATATTCTTCTTTTTAACCATTAAAAATGTACAAAACCATTCATCAGCGGGTGAATGGATAAACCAAACGTGGTATGTACATACAATGAAATATTATTCCGCCTTAAAAGGGAGGAAATTCTGACACCTGCTGCAGTCTGGATAAACCTTGAGGACACTGTGCTGAAAGAGTGAAAGAAAGGACAAATGCTGTATGATGTCACTTACGTGAGGTACCTAGAGTAGTCAGATCATAGAGACAGAAAGTAGAATGCTGGAGCTGGGGAATAAGGAGCTAGTGTTCAAGGGGCACAGAGTTTCAGTTTGGGAAGATGAAAATGTTCTGGAAATGGATGGCGGTGATGGTTACACAATAATGTGAATGTACTCAATGCCACTAAACTGTACACTTAAAAATGGTTAAAATGGTAAATTTTATGCTATGTATATTTTACTGCACTTTATCAAAATTTAAATTTAAAAAACACTGGGGCCGGCCCGGTGGCGCAGTGGTTAAGTTTGCACGTTCCGCTTCTCGGCCGCCTGGGGTTCACCGGTTCGGATCCCGGGTGCGGACATGGCACTGCTTGGCACGCCATGCTGTGGTAGGCGTCCCACGTATAAAGTAGAGGAAGATGGGCACGGATGTTAGCTCAGGGCCAGGCTTCCTCAGCAAAAAGAGGAGGACTGGCAGTAGTTAGCTCAGGGCCAATCTTCCTAAAAAAAAAAAAACACCATTCTTTACTCACAGCCCATTCAAAAATACGTGGCAGCCAGATTTGACCTGTGGGTCGCAGCTGCTAACGTTTGCCCTAAAGAAACTTTCTCATGTGTGCCCCAGGAGATAAGTACAGGAGTACTGTCTGGTTATAAAGAAGAAAACAAGGAAATAACCTAAATATTCATCAACAGGAAAATGGAGAAATACTTTATGGTATAATTATGCAATGGAGCATCCAATGATAAGCGGAGTATGCTATAATTTATATGTAAAATTTAAGGCCCTACTGAATAATGCTATATTGTATTAAGGGATACATAAATATGTAGTAAAAGCATAAAAACATACATAGGAATGATAAACACTGGATTCATGGTAATAGTTAGCTCTGGGGAGGCGCGGGAGGAATGGGAATGGGAGTGGAATATACAGGAGCCTCAATTACATCAGTAATGCTTTACTTCTTAGACGAGATCTGATGCAAATATGACATAATGTTAAGATTTGATAAAAACTTAATGGTGGGTAAATAGGTATTCATTATGCTCCTTTCTATTCTTGTCTGATCTTTGAAATATTTCACAATGAAAAAATTAATTCAAAAAAGGGGAAAAAAGGAAAAAGGAGCAAATTTTTTAAGGAAAAAAATGAGAAACCATCCATTTCAAAACATGCCAGTAGCAGCCACAGGAAGAAGAGAAGAGGCCCTCAGTCCACCTCGCTGATCCTTCTGGGCTGCTGCAGGCTTCCTCAGCTCACTGGCTTAGAACTCAGGGGGCAAATGGGATGCACAGACCCACGTCTGGAACCAAAGGATGGGTCTGCCCGCAGTTTGTCCCCCTGTGGCTGGAGAAGGAAGGCTGACGGAACCCAGACCACCCACACCTGAGAAGCACACTCCAGCCACCATGTACTTTCCAGAGGCAAGCCTGCCCGCACCTGTAAGGCACAAGAAGTCATTTCAGGGCTTCAGCACGTTTTCTTGTGAAAACTCCAGGTTCTCTCACCAATACCTGCAGAGATGGGAAAAGACAGGCCAGACTTCTCTTGGGGACCCACTGTCAATCCAACAAACATTTATTGACCTTCATTCTAGTCCATGTTGAACGCTGTCAATTAGGATTAAGTTAGATTGAAAGTAACAGGAAACCCACGTAACAGTGGCTTAAACAAGACTGAAGTTTATTTCTGTCTCATGTGAAATCAATCCAGAGGCAGATAACTCAGGGCAGTGTGAAGGCTCCATCATTCCTAGGGTGTGACTTGTCCTCCCGTTCCAAGATGACAGACGGAGCTCCGGTGCTCAGATGTGCCCTCCAAGCAGCAAGATGCAAGAAAAGGAGAAGAAGGGCCAGGTTCCTCCCTTTTAAAGGAGTCTTCCAGACATCATCTCATGATTTTTCCACTGACATCTCATTGGCCAGAACATAGTCAAATGGCCACACTTACTCCAAGGAAAGCTAGGAAATGTAGTCTTTTTCTGATAAGCCATGAACCCAACTAAAAACCAGAAGTTCTATTACTAAGGACGAAGGAGTGAATAGATATCAGATCATGGATATTAGAGAAGGCGGCTCACAGTCTCTGTCACAGTCACCAACTTACTGTGTCACCCTGAGCAGGGGATGTCACCTCCTTGCCCTTCAGTCTTGGACTAGGTCATAGCTAAGATCCAAAGCATTGGATTAGGTCATAGCTAAGATCCTTTCCAGCTCTGACATGCTATTCTATGCTAAAGTTTTATATTTATATAATTTATCCATTCCAAAGTTGAAAGAGGCAAAGCAAAGGGAACTAATATTTATTTCTTTTTCATGAATGATTGTCACTTTCATTGTTTATTGCTTTTAAACCTCAGAAGCAACTACATGATGTTGGATGCATACCCCCTTTTAGAGATGAGAAAATTGAGGCTCAAGTAGGCTAAGCCACCTCCCAAACTCACAGCTTTAAGCGATGGGACCAGGATTTGAAACCAATCCATGTTCCTTTCCTGTACCATGCCATCAATTTCTGTATTTGGAAATAGACTCAAAGACAATCCCAGGTCTTTCACTTAGTAACAGTGTAACCTTGGACAAGTTACTTAACCTCATTTTACTCATCCACAAAAATGTGGAATAAAATGACACCTATGTTATAGGGCTGTTAAGAGGATTAAATGAATGAATAAACCTAAAAATACATGGAAGGGTGCATAAGTGTTGGCTATCATCATATTAGGCAGCAGTTGAGAGGTACCTTGAGGAAGAACTGGGGAGCAGGGAGGTTCCAGGCAGAGGGAACAGTCCAACCCAAAGCTGGGAGGAGGTGGAGGCTGAGTCAAGTCTTAAGGGATGAGCAGGAGTCGTGAGTCTCTTTCCAACCGTAGTACTTAACCAGGGCCTCAGGAAGGACCAGTCCTCACTAGGCACATATTTTATTTGAAGACACCTCAGAAAAACCCCTAAGCTTGAAAGATGATGCGACACGAATCCTGGATTTTACCCAGAAGGGAAGGGGAGGGTAATACATCCCAACTCCCAAATGCGATCTCTCCATGGCACCAGGCGCACGAAAAAGGAGACCACCTAACACCCAGAGAAAAGCACATGAACTTGGGTCCTGGCTCTGTCTTGGCCCTTATTGCACCATATTCCAGCTGTTTCCTTATTCATAGCTGGCCACCAGCCAGCACAGCAGGACCCAGCCCCACCTTCTGAACTTTATCCCCAAGCAGGAAGATGTTCTCCTCTGGGTACCTAAGAAAGGGACAGCCACACAGGGTCACACCCAAGGGTCCATCTGGCAAGGGCATCCCCGCTATCAGGACACCTGAGAGATAGGGTTGTCCTCCTCAATGCCAACCCCTCTCAAGAGGAGCATCACACTCTCTTAGGGACCATGTGCAGATCTGGCCTTCATAAAACTGGGCAAACCAGGATAGGAAGGGACCGAAAATAGGACTTGGGAAAACTGAGTTCTCATCCCTCATCTGCTACTAAGTAATTCTGTGACCTTGGGACAGTGCCTCAACCTCTCTGAGCTTAGGGTTCAGGGGAATAATCATTCCTTCTCATAAGGTCATTCATTTGTTGTGAAGATTAAATTAAATCATGCATGTAAGGGGTTAAAACAGCTCCCTACATACAGTAGGGACCCAGTCCACGCGAGTGTCCTGGTCTCTCAAGGTTCTCTCAGCATGACATTCTCCAGTGCTATGATAATGATTCTCATAAGGGGTTAGATGACTTCTCTTTTTTTTTTTTTTTTTTTTTTTCCTCCTAAGCATACCTTGTGACTCTGGACTTAATGAGTTTACCTGTGAACTTTTTCACACCATTTACGCTTTATGAATTTTCATCACATCTTTCAGATGATGAGAGATGTTAGGAGCCCCAGGTAGCATGTTCCTCTCCTCCCCTCCAAGCTCCAATGAGATCAGATGAATGGTATGGCCGTACAAGGGTCAGAAGCCAAATGGGAAGCAAATGTCAAGTTTATTCGTCAACCTGGTACATTCCAGCTCTTAAACACAGGCTTTCTTATAAGTTGTGTTTGAGAATTCCAATCAGGCCAAGGGTATATGTGGGACTTCTTAACTCCCAAATCTAGATATTGGAACATATCCCCATCTACACACCCAAAGGTGACCTGCAGAGAAGTGAGCAGGCCTACAGAGGAAGCTCAGCTCAACTACACAGACAAGGATGCAAACCTTCTATTAAGTAGCCCTGAGCCTGGACCAAATGTGCTCCACACTGAGACAGTAAGAGGAGGAGGATTCACTGAGGAGGGTGGGGTCAGAGAGGAAGCAACTGACCTGGTTCCTAATTCTGAGTCACAGTGGCCCACTATAAAAGGTGACCCATGAATATCAGCCTCTCACCAGCCAGTCTGGACACTCCTCTTCCAGGGCAGGAGCAAAGAATGGTCTAGAGAGAGATACCACACATACTTTAACATGCCTCCGTCATGGAAAGAGAAAGTTTGAGTGAGATTTCCAAAGAAAGGCAAGAAGGAGAGATGTTGTCTCTTGCCCAGCAACTCAGGTCTCCCTTTTTCAGTCTTAGCTTAAGCAATAGCAAACTCCTACTCTTGAACATGCACACATGTGCATGCACACACACACACACACACACACACACACACACACACCCAACCTGATCCCACCTGTGCAGGAAGCACAAGGTTGAAGTTGAGTGGAATGACGGAGTTTGGCCTCATAGCTGGACTTCTCATCCAAACAGAACACAGAAGCCTGACTAAAAGCACGTCCAAACCAGAAAACCATTGGAAAGATATTGCATGCCTTGTATGGGGCGTACACGGGAAGATGTGGCTGAATCTTGTTCCCACAGTCCCGGTGGCTGACATCCTAATAGAAACATGGTGATTCATCTGCCATTAACCCAACAGACCAGCAGGCCAAGGCCACAGGCTCACCAAGAGGGGTTTTATGGTAATTTCCTGAAAGCAGGATCCAGAGCCCACCCTGACACAGTTATTTCACTTGCAGGGCAGAACACTGGGGGAAGCAGTGAACTGGGAATTCTTGGGCATGCATTGTCTTCCCAGTTCTTCCTTTACCAGCCACTGAGCTTGGAGAGTTAGTTCCCCTTCTTAGGTCTCAGTTTCCCCCTTGCTACGTCTCATTTTTCTAACTTAAAAACAGGAATAATAGTCACTGCCCCTGTGGATCTCCCAGGCACATTTTAAGAAGCTCATGGACTCCAGCAAGGTGAGTGTGGGATATGTTCTCCAGAGGAGAGGGCCTGGGGGACACACAAAATCAGGAGGAAATTGCTAGTCCAACAACAAGAGCAATCAAGGGAAAGGGAGTCAGTTCACCTTTTCTAAGGCAAATGGGGCTGAGTCACCTGGAAAGACAATATGAGAAAGCCTCTTATAGGAAAGAAGAAAGCCAAAAGTTATAAGGAGCAAAAGAGATAATCCCATTGCAGAAGTGAATAACGAAAGAGCAGAGAGAAAAACGGTAAAGGTGATGGATTAAAACAGAAATCACTAAAAAAATTAAAAAATAAAAAAGGGAAAGAACCAAAGTGAGGTCTGCGTAAACAGAATCCTGGTAAATAGGAAAGAAAGACAGGGTAGCAGGCAGGAGTAGAGAGCCGTGCACAGACATTCCTTGGAAACGCAAGGAAATCAGAGAGGTGCTATGGAGCTGCAAGAGAAGAGACAGATAAAGGTGGGGTCCAGTGAGAAAGCGTGGACACCAGAGCAGTGTTTAGAGCTCTGCTTCCGGAGAAAGGAAAGCCTCAGAGAGAGTGGGCAGCAGGCTCTGGAGGGAGAATAACATCATAATTTCAGAACTGACCAAGCTATAAAACCAAGACAGTGCCCTCAGGGACTTAGGGTCTGGCGATTGAGTTCTCTAAACTGCCTCAAGACCAAGCCAACCTTGCATCGTTGTCCCAGAAAAACAAGAGGCTGCCAAGGAAACAACAACACATTTAGGAAGGACAGTCGGCAGCTCTGACAAGCTGGAGCCCGCTGCTGTGAATAAACCCCACCAGAAGTAGCAGCAGGCTTCTGTGCCAATGCTGGCATGAGGGGGATGCACCAGCAGACAAGGCTGGTGGAGCCACACTGGACAGCAGCGAACCACTCGGCCACCCTTAGAGAAATCACAGCGGGCCAACAGAGGAAGTCGTGGGGAGTCATCATGTTCAGATCCACAATAAGCTTTGGACCAGACAGTGGGCCAGGAGAAATGTCGGCGGGAAGGTTGGAGGTGAAGAAAATGCCAAACAATGGGGAAAATGGAAAGAAAGAAGCTGGAGAGAAGAGTGTACATAGGAGGCTGAGGTTCAGATATTAGCCTTTGGAAAGTGCATGAGGGCGGACCAAGTGAGGTGTGTTACCGTTGGGCAGGGCTGGACCAGTAGGGCAAACACAGAAGGTCATTTGAGTACTTTCTGCTGGAAGAAGAAACACTGAGCATCATCAACGCATGTATGGTACTTCAAAGTGTACATAGCTACAACTTTTTGAGCACCTACTAGGTGTGAGGCAATGGGCTAGGCACATTACAGACATTAGCTCCCTCAATTCTCACACACAGGCACACACACGCACGCACACTTTATTGACAAGAGCATTGAGACTTAAGAGTGCTTAAGCAATTTGCCTAAGGCCACACAGCTAAGTGGCAGAGCTGGGAATTTGGATTCACTTTGGTTTGACTCCCAAGCCCATGCTCATAATTGCTCTTCTGTTCTTCAAGAAGAGAGAAGGTAATGCTACTTTAAGAGAGCCTTTCATTTTTTCCTATCCTACTGGAAATCCAGTACGAAGGGAGGGCTCTGTGGAAACGTTCTCTAGAATGGGATGGGGCCCCGAGTCATCTGCTCTGGGCTGAATGTGGGCTTCTCTTCCATTCTCCTCCAGCCCCTGTGCTTACTTCTGCCTTCAGGATGTATCAAAATTACTTGTTTACACATCTGTCTCAGCCATTAGCCTAGTGAGTTGTTCTCACCCCTGGCTGCACATTAGAATCTCTTTTTAAAAATAACAATTCCTGGGTCCCACTCAAGACCAATTAAATCAGAATCTCTAGGGCTAGGACTTTGGCATTTGTTTTTGTTTTTGTTTTTTAATTTCTCAGACGATGACTCAAATGTGCCATGGGGTTTGCAACCCACTGTTGCAGACTGTGGGCACCTCAAGGTCAAGTACCAGGTCGTGGGTGTCTGAATCCCCAGAGCCCAGCAGAGTCCGGTTCATAACAGGTGCTTGACACACGTTTAATGAGAGGATGAACACAGACAGCAGAAGATGATCAGGAATACAGGAAGGCAAATCAGAGGAGTATTATGCAGAATGGGGGAGGGGCAGGGGCAGGGGGGAGGAGTGATTTTTTGAGACTGAGAAGCAGAAGAGTCTTTAAGATGCCAGGGGCAGAAGAAGAACTTGGATGAGGTTGCGTGATCATGAGGTTGTCTTGCATAACAAATCTCTAGTTAAAACTGATATGAAGCTTCAATGAAGAATAAACAGCACCTGCCTCAGAGAGAAATGCGGTGAAGTGGAATAAAAAACGTGAGTTTCTGAATGTGCCCGAACAATGGGCTTTGGGGGCCAGAACCCTTGCTGTTGCTGAGAGGAGATGAAGAGGGCAGATGCCAAAAAAGGAAGAGAAAAAACAGAACTGTGATATTGAGAATCACTGAAACATGTGAAAGAATATGACCGGGGAGATAAAACTCACAATTTAAAAATAAAATGAGGAAACAAGAGAAAACAAACCCCAGAATAAGAGTGAAGTGAATTCGTAAGTCATCCATATGCATGCTTGCTCAAAATACTATTGTTTTAGCAGTGAAAAAAGAATTAGAGGTAAACAAAATATGCAAATGCATTTTATAATGAAAAATCCTGTGATGAACTACTGAGATAATCGTCACACGAAAATTCTCTGAAAAAATACAAAATGTTCTAGAAAGGCGAGATGGCATGATCATCATTCTAAGGTATTACTGCTGTGTGTGCTAAGAAAATTGGCTCTCCAAGTGTTGGTCATTGGCTCAAAGTACCCTTAGTTCAGTTTCAGAGATCTCTTAAGAGGGAGACTCTCCAAGGCTGGGACCCGGAGAAGAACAGGCTTGCCTGGTAAATGCACTAGTTACCCGGGGGCCATCTCAAGATGGAAGATTTGGTTTAAGTCTCTGGCTGCAATACATACAGCCAGAAAACAGAGAGGAATAAAATAAAGGGAAAAGGCTAGTTAAAGGAGAGAAGGGTGATATATCTAGCATTTATTGAGTGCCTACTACATGTCAGGCACTGGGCATAAGGTATTTCATTTAACCACCAAAATAACTCTACAAGAGCCTTCAACTGGCCCAAGATCATATTAGATATTAGAGTTCCTTATGGCCCTCTTCTATTTTCACTCCATACTCTTTCCCTAGCATCACACTCATAGCCATAACTCTAATAATAATGATCCATGAAAAGTCTCCAGGGGCTGGCCCAATGGCATAGTGGTTAAGTTCAGCATGCTTCGCTTTGGAGGCCCAGGGTTCGTGGGTTCAGATCCCAAGCACAGACTTACACCACACATCAAGCCATGCTGTGGCAGCGACCCACATACAAAGTAGAGGAAGATGGGCACAGATGTTAGCTCAGGGCCACTCTTCCTCCCCAAAAAACAAAACCTCCAGCCGAGTCTTCTCTGAGCTTCAACTCAATTCAGATATTTCAAATGCATCTTCAACTCTTCAAGTCCAAAGCAGATGTTTCAACCTCTTCCCCAACCCCTTCCCCGTACCTGATCCTCTTCTGATGTTTCCTGTACCAGTGATCCCTACCCCCAAACTGTTATCCCCATTAGATGTGCAAACCTGAAACCTGGAGTCTTTCTTGATACCCCATTATCTTGCATCACTGTCCATATACAATCTACCTCAAGTCCCACTTATTTTACTTCCTAAATATCTCTTATATATATCCACTTCCCTAATTTTCCATCTCGCCCTCCCTGCCTAGACCAAGCTACCATCTTCTCTTGCCTAGACTGATGCAATAGCACTGGGTCTCCCTGTCTACTCTGACCCTCTCCAACTGGTTCTCCACATAGAAGCCAAAAGGATCTCTTCAAAACACAAATCTGATTGTGTCTCTACGTCCAACCCACTCCAGCCCCAGCAGTTTTGAATAAACCATTTGAATGGATTCACATCACTCTTCAGAGTAAAACCAAAGTACTTCACATGACCTACAAGGTCTGGCATGATGTGACCTCCTGCCTCATGGTCACCTGTATCTTCCTCTCTGTCTACTCTCCAGTCTCACTGGCCTTGTCTCAGTTCTTGTCCTCCTGCCAAAGGACCTTTACATGGACTGTTCCTTGTGTCCCCACTCCTCAACCTCTGAACTCCTACTTACTCTCCAGATAGTAGGTCCCCTCTAATGGAAGCCTTCTTTGACATCTTATTAGATCACGTCCCCTAATAAGATTTTATCTCTCTTCTAAAAACATTTTTAAAACTTTGAACTTTACATTTGTTTCAGTGACCATTTGCTTCCCTCACTAGTCTATAATCCAATGAGGGCAGAAATTACGTGGTTCATCTCTGCCCTGTGTCCCCAGCACTTAGACAATGCTTGGCACATCATAGGTGTCCAGTGGAATTTGCAGAAAGAAGGGAGGCAGGCAGGTGGGAAAGGAGATGGCTAGGGAGTGGCAGAGTCAGGATCCAAACCTGGGTCTGTCCCCTCCAAAGCCCAGGCTTTCTCAGCACCAAGGAACACAGGGAAAGGGAAGGAGGAGAGAAGATATTATCTCCCCACCGTCTGGTCCAGGTGAAAAGAGGCTATTCCCTCAGAGAGGGCAAAGCAGTGCCATTGTCTATGGAATCTTGTCATTGGTCTTCCTTTCTTCTTACCTTTGACTGCCAGATTACGCCTCCTCACACCAAACTCTAGGCAGACTGGCTCCATGAGGCACCAAGAATTATTTGGTTTATATTTTCAATGGCTCACCACTGTTCTCAGAATAAAGTCCCAACTTCTTAACACGATTTATGGGCCCCCCTTGGCGTTTCCTAATTTTCTTTTCAATTCCCTCTCCCATCACTGCTTCTTCTCATCTAAGATTCTAACCAAACATTCTGTGTTCCTTCATATCCTACCTCAGGACAAGCAGCTTCCTCTCCATTCTACTCCCACCCACCCTGTCTGCCTGATCACCTCCTACTAGTCCTTCGAGACCCTCCCACATTTCCTCATCTCCCGTCTCCCTCATCCACCTCTTTGCTCCCTAACAGTTCCCACCTTTAACCTTGGGCTGGGTTTGGGGTGGATAAACGAAGGTTTGATTTCTCCTACTCTGGTTGTTGGTTTTTTTCCTGCCGCTACATCTAACCTGTGAATATTATTAATTATCCATCCACGGCTCTCTGCTGCTTCAAACATTTCAATTATATTTATTTGATCTCTGGATGAGAGAGGATTTTCTAAGCATAAAAGCAATGGAAGAAATCACTAAGGGAAAGAAAATCAATACATTTGACTACACCAAATTTAAAACTTTGGGGCATCAGAAACCATTCTAAACAAAACTAGAAGGCAAATGACAAGGCTGGGGAAAATATATGCAATAAATAGGACAATGGGTTGTTACCCTTAATATATAAAGTGTTCATATAACTTGATAAGAAAAATATTAAAATCCCAGTAGAAAAATGGGGAAAAGACATGAATAAGTACAAACAGCTAATAAACATGAAAAATGTTAACTTGACCAGTAGTTAGGGAAATGCAAATTAACACACCACCAAACCATCGTTCACCTACCAACTTAGGATAACATTAAAGGCTGGTGAGGGGACAGAGAACGTTTGATAGTTTTCCAAGAAAAAGTAAGAGCTTTTCCCATTTCAATGGCTCCCCAATACCTCGAGGGAAAGACCAGGCTCTAGCCCTCCCCTTCCTCTGCCATCCCATCTCCCACCATGCCCACCTCCGGGCACTTGCAGCACTAACTTCCGGAGCACAGTACGGAATGTCACATCACGCAATTCCTGGATCTCCTGTCCTCCCCCCACCTCCACCGTCTCCTACCTCACCCAATCTTCTTCTCCCAGCCAACACCTCCTCCTCCTTGACTATTCTTCTGAGACATCACCACCTTCAGGCAACTCTCATGACCTAGATTTGGTGCCCTTACTCTGTGCTCTCATTACGTACATCTCCTCACTTAGCATTTACCGCATTATATTAAAAATGACTCTTTATGGGTTTCTTTCCACCTTAGATTATATGCCCCTCAAGAGACACATTATATTTTTGTCCATTCCTATATTCCAAGGCTCAATCCAGTGTAGATGCTCAACAGATGACTCTTGAACTAATCAATCATGTGATAAATTAGTTATCCCATTTTGCACCATAAATTTTTGCCGCTATTCTGATAAAGGCATGTTTTACTTAAAATGGATCAAATTAAGTCATTTTGGATGGAGAGAGAATCCCTCACCCACGAGCCAGCCCTCATTTTAGTGCCCACGTTCCATCATCCTGTGGGTTGTAACTGATTAGTGAGCCATGAAATTAATTTATGGGTCACGACAACCATTTTTTTAAGTGACAAATATTAGAATTAGAAGTGAATGGAATGACGCCACATCCATTGTCTCCTCCCAATTATGGACTTCCCCCACATGCCCCAGGCAAGCAGGAGTGGAGGTTAAGAACACGGGGTGGGGAATTGAAGTTCCTGCTCTGATTCTTATTAATTCTAGGAAAGTTACTGATCTCTCTATGCCTTGGTTTCCATAGCTGTAAAACGGAGGTGAAAAAAATACAGATGGGAGGCCAGCCCCATGGCTGAGTGATTAAGTTCACACGCTCCACTTCAGCAGCCCAGGGTTTTGCCAGTTCAGATCCTGGACAGGGACCTAGCCCCGCTCATCAAGCCATGCTGAGGCAGCGTCCTACATAGCAAAGCCAGAAGGACCTACAACTAGAATATACAACTGTGTACTGGGGGGCTTTGGGGAGAAGAGGAAAAAAAAGATTGGCAACAGATGTTAGCTCAGGTGCCAATCTTTAAAAAAAAAAAATACAGATGGGATGAACCAGAAAGGACCCAGTCATGCCTCAAATTCTCAAAGCTCTACTTGTCAGCATTTCTGATAGAGACACCTCATGTAAAGGCCAGCAACAGACCCAGCACAACCACATTATGCCCCCCGGCGCTTTCTGCTCTGATGCCTAGCCCCTCTCTTCCTCCCTCGCCACCCAGTTGCCCACCTTACCTTCATACCATGATTGAGTTGCCAGCGTCTCAGACTGAGGGGGAAACATGTACCCAGTGGCATCAGGCAAATGTATGGGTCCTGGAGCCTAACGTGACAGGGTATGAAGTAAGTGACTCTTTCTAAATTGCAAATCTGATCAAGTCACTCCTCTGGTTAAAGCCTTTCTATGGTCCCCATTATGCTCAGGATAAAGCTTCAACTCCCTAATATGGCCTATAAGGTTCTCCCTGATCTGAGGCCCGGCCAGCCTGTCCAACCCTTCCCCCACCGCCCCTTACAGCCCATACTCCAGCCCTCCCCAGTCACCTGCATTTCTCACATTGGCCACGCTCTCTCAGCCCTGGACTTTCCCACATTATCCAGTCTGCACACAACACTTCTCTGACCCTCTGTCAAGTCTCAACTCAGGCACCAGCTCCTCCCAGCGTTCTTCCACGACTATCGTGATCTCCCCGCCTCCCTGTTCTGTGCCCCTGTGGCCCCCTGCTATGCATCCCTCCCTCACTGCACTGGCCACAGCCGTGGTTCAATCAGCTGCTCATCCGTCTCTCTTGCTTCTTAAGGACAGGGCTGGTGCCTTTTGTTCCATCTCCCCAGCACCTGGCACACCTCCCCCAGAGTGAGCAAACAGTACGTGTTGGAGGAAGGGAGGCTGCAGGGAGGGAGGAGTTGAGAAGGGAAGGAGAGAATAGAGGGAAGGAGGAAATAGATGGAAATTCTTCACTTGACACCTTCCCCAAATGTCTGAGGTCATCAAGCAACTCAGGGGCTCTGAAGCGTAAGCCATTTTCTAAAGATCTGGCTCATGAGGGCTCACAGAGCAGAGGGTGTCTGAAGAGAAGGAAGTCCTGGAACCAGGCAGGTCAGGGTAAGCACTGGGGGGAGGCGGAGGCCAGGAGCACGCGTTCCGTCTGGGCGGTTTCCCAAGCTGGAGGAGGCCCCTGAGCCCTGCTCGGGAGGAATGCGAGCTTGAGCAATCAGCCCTGGGAACACTGATAAGAGGCCCAGAGCCTTGACTGTCTCCATGTCCTGAACACACTTGGGGTGGGGCAGGGCCAAGCCTGGGCCACTCTCCCCACTGCAGGCATTCCAGATTTTGGGCTACTCAGTTCCAAAGGTCGTGAACAGCAGCTCCTGTCTGGACAGAGCCATGGTTACTGAGGCGACATCATGTGTATCAGCTGCATCAGGGCATGGGAGGCCTTGGGGAAAGAAGGGTTAACGATGGCTTATCAGTATCAGGCACACAGCTGGGCATTCCACAGACACCATTTCATTTGATTGGCATACCAACTCAATGAGGCAGTAGCCTTGAGTTTATAAGTGAGAGAGCTAATGACCAGAGAGGTTAAGTAACTTGTCCAAGCTCACACAGTGAATGAGCCCAAATTTGAACATAATTCCGTCTGACTTCAAAGAAAGGAGGTAACCTCAGCCAACTCCCAAAGGGCCTAGAGGAATGGGGTTGCCTCCTACCCCAAAGACGGTGCTTCCCCCTCCGTTATCCAGAGACTTATTATTTTTCTGCACTGGAGATGAAAGAACAACTACACTGCAGCAGAATGAGATCCTGCAGTCTAGCAGGCACTTCCGACGTCTTCAGCAACCTCTCCCCACAGCTGAAAGGGCGGCATCTCAGGGCTTCAGGAAGCTGATGTGCCAGGACTTGCCAGGGCACAGGGAAGGTGACAGTGGGCGTCACTTTAGGGGAAACTTCCCCACCCACAACCCCACACCTGGTGGATGGTATATGAGATGCCAATTCAGGGTTGTTTCTCTGCGCCTCAGGGCTCTGGACCAAGTTACAAGTGTGGCAGCCACTGCAACCTTAGCATGAATTGGTGTCCAAGCTGTTTATGAAAGCAGGTTTTGAAAGGGAGGAAAAAAGACAAAAACGGGAGGACTGTGGATGTCTATTTGTGGAGGCCACAAATAGAAAAGTCAAAGTGGCCTTGTGGACATTTCCCACCCACAGCTCCCCAGCAGGCCAGGAAAGGTAACTACCTGGGATGCATTCAGGGTTGATGGGAGTGGCCAATCCAGTCAGGTGTACCCTGGAATCAGGAGTCCATCCTTCAGTCCATGAGAGCTGAGCTCCAGCTTCCCTCTCCTGACTCCGCCTCCCCAGGTGGGATTGGGGGCACACTGTGCCAGTTAGAAGCACCCTGCTCTCCAGGAGAGAATGGAATGTGCCCAACAACACACCTGAATGCCAAACAAGGCCCTGATCCTGGACTTGGGAACGTGTGTTCCTCGTCATCTAGAATCGGGCTGAGGGAGTGCTGACTTGAGTTGGGGCAGAGAAAATGAAGTGGGAACAAACATGGAGCTCCAAACATCTTAACAGCATGGGATATGAACGAAGGCCGCCCCAAGCCAGGCCCCTCCCCCAAGAGCGAGGGTGGCTCTGAGACCCTGGGAAGCAGCCGAGTGCTCAAGGCGTCCCTATAGGCTTATGATGGAAATGACACAATTTGGATGCGTGTCTGAATTATGCAACTTCTGGGTTCCACAAAGGTCTCAAGTTATAAAAATGCTCATCTTTCAATTTTTCAAAACCAATAGATGTCAAAAGAAAGGGGAACACGTTCTTCATGGACGTCATTGCTAAGGTGGTGGTACCCTCACCTCCGCCTGAACTCTCAGGGGTCTTAAAACACCTCATTTTGAGTCACACACACCGGGCATCCTCAGGATTCTTCGGCTCTCTCCTTCCATCCTCAGTTCTCACATAAATGTCCCACTGCACACCTTGCATTTGAATTTCACTCAACAACCACACACTTGGGGGAAACCTAAGTATACGTTTACTATCCACCTAGTGGTAGCTAGGTAAAATTGCAGGCAAAAAGATGAAAAGGGAATCATCAACTGCGCGGTGCTCACTTTCGAACCCAAACCTGTGGTGGGGAGGGGGGACGGGGGTGCCTCAGGGACCAGGCAGATAATCCAAATTAATGACACAGGCCAGCTGACAAGTCTTGTCCAAAGAGGCAACGCCTGCTTAGTTCCAATTGATTGTCCTCTTTTGAAAAGGCAGATCAGAACTGCTCATCTTCTGATTGTCCAAGAGAAGCCAGAAATTCCAATTTTAATTAAAACCTCCTGATTCTTAGAGGGTTGCTCGATTTTCCTGAAAACACTAGGTGGGCTAAATAAAGCTCACGGTCCACCAGTTTTCAAAGCTCTGGGGCACAGATGATGAATGTCATGTCCTCTCCCCTAACGGTGGGGTTAGACTGCCACTCACCAGCCACCGATTGCAACTGCAACAGAGGCACTGATTGACGGGGCTCTCCTGCTATTCTGTGCACACACGGCTGGAGTCCTGAGCCGTGGAGAACAGCTAACTCTATGGGAAGAAGTGGAAGGCTCAGCCGAGCCACCCAGGGACTGCAGCAGGCTGACCCTTGCAGCCGGCTGCTGGCCGGCAGGCACTAAATGGCCGACTGCTCCTGCAGGAAGCCTTCAGGGCCTGGGAGGCCTTTGTCTGGCTCAGAAGCCAGGGCTGCTTCTCGAAGGACTTCCAGGTGCTCCTCAGCAGCTGACAGTGACTGGTCAATCCAATCCAGGCCCCCAGTCAGGTGGCAGGCATTCCTGGTCACCAGCACCAGATGACTGACAGACAGGAGCAGGGCAGTTGTCCTAGAAAAAAACAACAGGATCAGGTTCTCTAGAAAATAAGGGACTTTGCACCAATGCCCAAAAGGACAGACTCTAAACTAATGTTCCCCAAACTGGCGTGCCTTCCCTTAGAGGTTGGTGAGTATGTAATTTAAAGATGGCTCCATGCTCAAATGAATTTGGGAATGGCTGGTTTACACAAGATTAACTGGAGCCCTTCCCAGTGCCTTTGACGTGCATGACAAAGCTCTGAGGGGAGAATATGTATGCTGTCTCACTAACTTATTCAAGACTGTGGAGCCCGCTTTCTGCAGCACACCTGTTAGCATCTCCCAGAAGAGTGCTTTGTGGGACGATCTTGATTTAGTCAATTGGATGAACACATTCCAAACTAGTGCCCACTTAAAGATAGGATATATATACCCCAACCCCCGCCTCCCACCTTGAGCATCCCTTATTGATTCAGAAACACTTAGGTCCAGGGCTGGTTTACTCCACTCTAAAAAGAAATTTAATTGAAAACCAAATTGAGGAGGAGTTTTTTTAATCAGTATTGAAAGATTCACTGTAGAGTATCTTATATATCTTTACATAGTGAGCGTGCATGATGCATTTGGGAATGTATTACAGATTACCAGCCCACAGACACAGTTGGGCAGCCATAAGAGTGTGGCAGAGAAACCAGCTGAAGCACGTGAACCCCTGCCAATCTGGCCATCATTACACAATGGGTCCATGAAACAGTCATATAAATCGGAGAGACAAAAGAACCTGTTTTTAAAAGTGGGTTTACATCTGGTACAGAAACGCAACAATTTCAAAAGGTTAGGTATGCTCTGCACATTCGGGGCGGATCACAAGAGAAGGGTTCCCGGGTGTGTCCCGTGGAAGATGAGCACAGCTTCAGCTGACTTCTCACTTCCATTCTCGTTGCCCTGCTCACTGCCTGCCCCACTAAGGCGTATCTGCTTCCAGGGTCCAAAGAGCAGAGAGAGCGATGCGATGGGGGAAACGGACAAGGGAGAAGGAGCAGACAGGACTTAGGATGGCTGGATGTTTAATCATAAAAATTCAAAATCTAAGACTGGCTCTTCCTTGTCTGGGGTTTCAGGAAGAGGACTGACCCCTAGCCCCCAGCCAGGCTCGGCTCCCTGGTTGGCTGACCATTCACTCACATGGCAGTGAATGGTACCCGAAGCCTGGGCAGCCTCGGGAACCCAGCAAAACAGCCCTCTCCTCAACAATCCAAACAGCCAACCTCCCAGATCGGATACAACAGGGAGCCCCCAGCACACAAAGACAGGCGACCGCTCCCCCCTCTCACCGTGCATCCAGGAGTTTCGGGTCCAGCGGAGGGTACATGGACTTCACAACATCGTCCACTCTGAGGGGAGGCAAAAGGGTTTCAGTATTTCACTTTCCTTCCCTATTTTTCTCTTTCCTTCCTTTCTACCGTTCTTTATTCCAATTCTTCCCTTTTGATATTCAAGACCCAGTCTTGAGTGATTCTTTCTCTGCTTTGGCATTCTCACACAGAGACTTAAACAGAAAGACTTCCGGTTCACTTTAGAGAATTGGTTTTTTTCTGATTTTGTTTTAGCTCTAATGGCTTAAGCAGTACAAGTTCACACATGTGGAATGATGTTCAAGAAATACTAGGAAATTAAAAAGGTAAATTGCCAAACAATATGTAATGTTGGATCAATCCATTTGCATAAAAATAAACACAAGCTCTGAATGCAGAGGGGGAAAGTCTGGAGGAATACTCACCATTCCATAGTGCTTACCTCCAGGAATTGGGAGCGGGTGAAATTAGAGCCTATTTCACTTTCCAGATAACTGATTTCTGCAACATTTTAACTTTTACAAGCATTTATTACTTTTGTGTTCAAAAACAAAAAAAGAACCACGGCTAATGGTAGCTATATAGAACACTAAAAAAACCCCCAAAATCTACAAGTTTAAATTTCGGTTGAAACTGCTCCATTGTATTTCTTTTCACACACAGTATAGCTTGTGGTTAATTTTTTAGAAAATCAAGTTCAGAAAGGAACTACTATTCAGTCTGATTTGCTTGGTATAAGGTTTTGCTCCTGGACCACTGAATAGTCAGGAGGAAAAAATAATGATGCATTGTTTGATTTCTAAAAGTGCTTGAAAACAGATGTCCTGAAACGTTCTTGTCTCGGGGCTGAGGAGCTGGTGAGGAAATGCAGAGATGGGGTCATCCTCCCTGGCTGTCTTAGCCGGCCCCTTTCTCCGTAATACCCTAGAGCTGAAGCCACTCTCCTTGAAACTAATATGCTATCAACACACTATACGGAATAAATGGAGCAAGAAAAATAATGGGGACAAAAACGGCCAGAAGGAGAAAGAAGTGTGAAGGCAAAAAGCAATTATGAATTATGGCAGGGAACATTCTGGAAGTAGTCCGAGGTGCTCTGGAGGAAGGGCCAGTCAGCACAGGTCAGGTCCGCCCTCTGAGCAATGCCACACCCTCAGTCTAGTGCCACTGCTAATTCTGATCACGCAGGATGTCACCATCCTCAGAAATCTCAACCCCCTTTCTCCCCCAGACCCCTCCTGCCAATGCTGCCCAGCATCCCATGAATTTGTCTGGCCCCCTGGGGTGGCTCTTAGAAGTGACAGGAAGCACGATCAAGGTCCAACAGATACAAGCAATGCAGAGTCTCTACCAATAATGAGTGGCCAGAGGAAGGTCTGGAGCCAGCCCAGAGCCCAGTTGGAGGGTCTTTTGGACCAGGGGCCAACTAGGCTAATACAAGGCACATGACTACACCCACTGGGGACAGCTCGAGAGAAAGCCAAGAATTGTCCTGGGCTGAGTCCCTCCCCTGGCTACCTCCCTTCCATTTTCTCAACTCGCTGAACTCCCGGGACAGAATTCAAATGCACCAGCTCTTTTTATATTCCCTCGGAGAGCTGGTTCCTCGTGATTTCCCCGAGGCCGTGGCAACCGCTAAAGTGAGGGCCCCTGGGGCTCACAGGGGTGCCACCCTTCCCGCCAGGAGTACAGAGGCACCCTCAGGAGCGGCGAGGCCACGTGACTGATTAAGAAAACATCCTGGACGGGACAACTCCCGGCACATCCACATACCAGCCACCAGATGGCAGCACAAACTTAGCACAGCCCTCCCTTCTAAGAAAAGGGCTTTATTTTTCTTCACCACATCGAGCCCACGAGGGGGTGTAGCTGTTGACTGCAATCCTGCTGGTTGCCTCCCACATGAGATTCTGCAGACAGCCTGGAATTTGGGAGATCTGAATGATGTACGGCTTCACCGCCCACCCAGTCCTGGAGGCTGCTGGCTGGGCCGTGGATGGGGCAGCACAGCGGCAAGCAGCAGGTCCCCCAAACTAGTCTCTGATACAGATACGGGTGTGGGAGACGGTACGGCCAGGAAGTCACTGCTGACAGGGGTGTGGGCACCAGTGGGAAATGTGCTTCCTGGCCCAGAACCTGGGAACAAGGAGTGGCAATGGGCAGGAAAGCAGCCCCAGCTGGTAGGAGACTGAGAAAGAAGGAACAGGCACAGCGGGAGCTGCGGAACAGACATATGCTGGAATTTCCCAAAAAGCCTACCCAACGGGCGCATACTGGAAGTGGGGGGAACTGTGGGAGACCACCTCAGCTTGAAAGTCCCTCAATATCTAAACCCTCCCAGATGCTCCGTATGTGTCTGGGACCTAAATAATGGAAGGTGCCAGTGTAGTTTCTTAAACGAGCCTGGCCCTGCCACCCACTTCAGCTCCCAGCCTCTCCCTTCCCCCACAGAGCTCGGGGACCTCAAAGCCCTGACTGCTCACCTGGGGCTGATACGCTTGGCCACCACGATGATGTCGCTGACACTGGCAGAAGTCTTCATCTTGGCCCCAGAGCCCATCGTCATGGCAACAAGTTTTTCTGTCAGAGTGTGACAGATCTAACGCAGCAGGGGGAAGAGAGGTGATGAGAGGTGGCTCGGCTCCTCCAAGGGCTTCTGCCACCCCCACAAAGACAAACACAGCCCCTGCCTTGGGTCCCATCACACAGCTGGGCCCCCTAACCTAATGGGCAAATTGAAGTGAAAAGTACACAGAGGTGAGAGGAAAAGCGGTGGACGAGCCAAAAGCCGAGAACAGGGCCGGGTGAGGAGGGAGGGGGAGGAACCTCAGATCAGGGTCAGGGTTTCGGCTTAGAGAAGTCTAAGCTGAAATAATCTGTCTAAGAAAAATCATGTGCCCTAATGTCACCATCTCGCTTGGGGGAAAATCCGACTTTCTCTTTCTCTTCCTTCACCTCCTGGTTTAGTCCTCCGAAAGGACAAATATCTCCCATGGGGCACCCTCAGAAACCCAGCTGGACAAAGGGCAACTGTTCCCTTTAAGCACATCCTCCAAGGTGGCACCTATTTCAGCAATTTTCTGGGTAATATATTAGCATGTTTGTCAAGAAGATGATTAAAGAGTCATGGAAAAATGGCAGCAAAAAGGCAAGACTATGACCCCCACCAGTGCTGGCCGCCCCCAAAGCTTCGTTCCCCGTTTCCACGCCTCCCCAATGTTAGAATCCGGATGTTCTCTGTCCCTGGCAAAGAAGTCCCATTACCTGCCTTCTACCTGGGGCTGGAAAGCAGAGGGCAGAAAGAAGCCCGAGAGCCCACCCAGGAGAGAGCCCAGTTGCCTCCCTGGAGCCCCCGCCACAGGGACTCAAGGACAGGTGGCCAAGCAAATGGGCCTGGAGATCCCAAGAGCAAAGCGAGAAGCCTCTCCTTGATCTGAGGACCCAGGATGGACCACGGATTCCAACCCAACAAGACGCCTCCTGATTCATCCCCTGCCTCAGGTGTCATTCCTCCTCCTCCTCCTCTCTCAGGCAAGGGCAGGGGACAAATCCCAGTGCCAGGACACATTCTGGTTGGGAGAAGGGAGATGTAACATGGGCTTTATTGCTCTAGTCATTAGAAATGTCTATCTATAACTGTATCTACCCAAAGAGCTTCTTGGAATTAAATAATAAGCCTGGACTCTGTGACAACAATTTCCTACTAAGAACTTCTTTGTCCTCCAAGAGAGACAGCTGAAGAAGAGGTGGGATGAAGGACTTCTTTTTTTTGGTGAGGAAGACTGGCCCTGAGCTAACATCTGTGTCCATCTTCCACTGTTTTGTATGTGGGACACCTCCACAGCATGGCCTGATGAGCGGTGCGTAGGTCCGAACCCAGGATCCAAACCCAAGAACCCCAGGCCACTGAAGCAGGGCACATGAACTTAACCACTATGCCACCAGGCTGGCCCCTGAAAGACTTTTTAATATCTTGTACTGAATTACACTGAAAAAAAGATAAAGCTGTCTTTTTTGAAATCTTGAATAATTACTAGACAAAGAGATAAATGTGTGGTTTCCCAGGTTACTGAAATGAAGAAACCAACAATATTTGCAAAGAGCCAAATATTTCACTATGAGTATTATTCTATCAAGCAAGAATTGAAAAACAAAAGCTGAAACTATAAAAATTACCCAAAACTATAAAAATCACCCCAAATGCAAATTGGATGCAATTTTCCACCCAGTCCTGGAGGCTGCAGGCATTAAAAGAAAAAAATCTGGGGGCTGGCCTCATGGCCTAGTGGTTAAGTTCAGCACACTCCACTTCCACGGCCCAGGTTCAATTCCTGGGAACAGACCTACTCTACCCACTTGTTGGCGGCCATGCTATGGCAGCAACCCACATACAAAATGGAGGAAGACTGGCACAGATGTTAGCTCAGGGTGAATCTTCCTCAAGCAAAAAGAGGAAGATTGTGGGGCCAGCCCCGTGGCCAAGTGATCAAGTTCACACGCTCCGCTTCTGCAGCCCAGGGTTCGCAGGGTCAGCTCCCAGACACAGACCTATATACAGCTCACCAAGCCATGCTGTGGTATGTCCTACATATAAAAAAAAAGGAAGACTGGCAATAGCTGTTAGCTCAGGGCAAATCTTCCTCAGCCAAAAAAGAAAAGAAAAAAATCCACCTTCAAGTTGAAGTACCCATGGTTTGGATTTTTAACACTGATTGTCCCATTTGGCTGGAGACTGTCACAACCAAAGAGGGCCAGTGAAAGACTTTCCAGTAATTAAAGAAGTCCAGATATGGAACTCAGCTTGATGGAAAGGGGTGAACTCTCCATCCACAAGAGACAATGCCAAGGGAGAAGCCAGGAAGCCGTTTCCCCTTCAGCAGCTACAGACTTGGGCACATAGCTTTCTGCAGAGTCAGTGAAAATGTGGCTGGGGACTACCTATGCAGTGTTTCCCACAGGTCACTGCATTATGAGGACCAGGTGAAATAAAGCCTTTAAAGGGCCTCAAGAATTCTAAAGCATAACAGACAGTGCAGGTGGGAGTGCAAGTAAACAGTAGAAACTCCAAGTGTCAGGCATATTAAAAAAGCCCTCTTGTAGGGGCCAGCCCAGTGGCATAGTGGTTAAGTTTGCCTGCTTCACTTCAGTGGCCCGGGGGTTCATGGGTTCAGATCCTGGGCACAGACCTATGCACTGCTCATTGGGCCATACTGTGGTGGTGTCCCACATACAAAATAGAGGAAGATTGCCACAGATGTTAGCTCAGGGCCAATCTTCCTCACCAAAAAAAAAAGCCCTCTTGCCAAGGTTCAGAGCCCTCCCTAAGGTCCTTTTCAACTCTCTCAGTCTGTGCACAGGGGTGCTTTGGGGACCGTCCCTCCCCCCCATCCCATCTCCTAGGGAAATCAAAGTGTATTACCTTCAAGATGGCAATGCAGTGGGACATGAGACCCCTGGGGAGACAAGAAGAATTTGTCAGTATGTCCCTATAGAGATCCACCTTCCTGCAGCCACCACCTCTGCTCCTCACCACCGGAGAGCAGGGACACATCACTGTTAGAATGAACAAGTCCAAGAGCTAAACAAGGACACACCCTCTCTCCTTTCCCTTCCCCCCACCCTACACCCAACCGACTCTCCCATTAGCACTACTCCCGTCCATCAAGCCATGTGTTTTTATGACCCTGAGCTTCTAATACTATTCCCATCTGCCCAGTGCTTCCTTCCCCTCATGCTCAGCCTGGTGAAAAGCCTCGTCTTGCAAAGACCCAAGTCCCAAGGCACCTACTTTGGGACAGCCCTCATGAAACCCAAGCCCAGCTCCCCACTGGGCAGCTCTAGACGTTGCGTCCTCCATGTGCCCCCTGCACTGGGCACAGAGGCCCCCTGTGGTTTCTGAGATATTGTGTTGAGTAGAACTCTGCCTCCCCCATCAGTTTAGTATCTGCACTGCTGGCCCCAGGGTCCTGCACAGAAAGCCCCCTAACATCTGCCCGGTGAACAGACCACTAAACGATGGGGAATGAAGTGGAATACACTCCTCAGGTCCCTGAGGGAGACAGAACACTAACGCTTCATCCCTGGAGCCAGAGTGTCAAATTCACGGGCACCCCAAGGACAGGCCAAGCACACTGGGGTGACTTTATAACAACTTTGGTCACACATCTACAGGCCTCAGTGTTCAGGTCTATAAACCAGGGGAGGGGGCGAAGATGAACAGCGTCGTGTCACATGCTGATGTCCCCCCCCACACTGCGGGCAGGGCAAATGGGAGCAAGTGACAGGTGCTCCTGGAGGCTCAGGGAGCTAGAGAAGGGCACCTGGAAGCCATCCCCAGGGGGCTGTAGGAAAACAAACAGTCCCCAAGGCCTTACGAGGCATCTTCGATCCAGTCTTCGTTCTCCAGAATGGCCTCGATGTGGGGGTTGGTGATGACGACATCGTCCAGTTCTAACTCAGAGGGCTCAGACTGGGTCTCCATGGCGCCGATGAGGTCCACGATGGGCCTGGAAGGAAAAGGCCCCAGTGAGTGGTTTCATGATGGGTGACTGCTGCTGACCCTCTACTCATCGAGGCCCACATACCCCCCAAAAGGATGAAGGGGGTGAACAAGGTAAAGCAGGGACCACTGGTCCTGAATCCAAACCTAACCCTAGTGGGACTGAAGGTGCGGGCAGGGCAAGTGGGAGACAGGGACTCAAGGAGGCAGACTGGGTGTTAAAATGAAAGAACAGGGAAACAGAACGAGAAAAACCACTAAGAGAAAGAGCAGGGGTACAGCCATAATAATTACGAAGATGCATTAGATAGGGCTGCTCCTTCAGGACAAAATAACATCCTCTTATAACTTATTTTCCCCTCGAGCCCACCTTTACAGAGAAGCTGAAGGTCCTATTACCCAAATCGACCTGTACCCCCTACTTGGTCTGCAGAATCGCTCTTGGGAACCACCTTGGTCCACCCCCACAACCCTACCCCTTCGCAGCCTACACTGGAGAAGTGGGAGAAGGAACACCACCTTCTACTGTACAACAGGGTTATTTAAAACACAAGACGCCATAGCATTCTTTTCAATAGCAGAGCTGTCCTGTCATATAAATGGGCATTTACTAATTATTAACCATTCAACAGAGACACTGAGAGGATTCAGATAGAGGGTAGGAGAAGCAAAGGGTTAGTGGCCGTGGTCCTTTAAGGATCTATCAATGAAAACATCCCTAAACTGAAAATGGGATTTCACTTAGAAAATACATTTTGGGGCCGGCTCCGTGGGAGTGGTTAAGTTTGAGCGCTCCGCTGCCACGGCCCAGGGTTCGCATCCTGGGCGCGGACATGGCACCGCTCATCAAGCTACGTTGAGGTGGCGTCCCACATCCCACAACTAGAAGGACCTGCAACTAGATATACAACTGTGTACTGGGGGGGGGGGGGTTGGGGAGATAAAGCAGAAAAAAAAAAAAGATTGGCATCAGTTGTTAGCCCAGGTGCCAATCTTGAAAAAAAAAAAAAAAAGAAACGTAGTACCAATCCTCCTTGATGAGTAAGAGGGAAGTCCTCTTTAAAAAAAAAAAAAGAGAAAAAAAAGAAAATACATTTCACATGCAGCGCATCACGAAGAAATCTGCGCAGAGAGAGAAAGAATCCCACGCTGGGATTTCACGACGCCGAGTGTCAGTTGCTTAGACACACGTGGCTGGAGCGTGGGCATGGTATTTCTGTTCCCGTGAGTTTGGTCGGAAAGGGACTTGGCTTGTCCAAAGGCTAAGTGAGGTGGCTGGTTGGGATAGACGGCCACACCTTTATGCTAGGTGAACACGTCCAGTCGCTGTCTCATGAGTTCAAGGACAGAGTCGGAGTTGCCCAGGATGTGGAGGGCTGAACAAACATTCTGCTGCTCTGAGGTCTTTATCGGGAAGGACAGCCTTCAGGTACCATTTTAGAGACAAAAAGCTGAGCGAGAGTGGCCCAGCACCAAACTTGCTTTTGTTCTGTTGCTCCCCCAGGGCACAGCCCATCTCTCCTCCCACCCCGCCCCCTCCTCCCTGGGCCACTCACTTGGAATCATAGCGCTGCAGCAGGTCCCGAGGCCGGCAGTAGCGCTGCCTGCAAACCACCACCAAGGCTGCAAAGGAGGCCAGAAAGATGGTGGCCAGCACGCCTATGGCTACAATCACCACGGTCTCCATGCCTCCGGGTGGCTCCCTCAGTCCCGCTCACATCCCCCGGGTGCACTGAAGCTGGAGAGACACAAGGGCAGAGCCAGCCTGGTAAAGACGCTGCGCAAGGGCTGGCCACGTGGCCGAATGGTTAAGTTCCTGCGCTCCGCTTCGGCGACCCAGGGTTGGAATCCTGGGCACGGACATGGCACTGCTCATCCAGCCATGCTGAGGCGGCGTCCCACAGGCCACAACTAGAAGGACCCACAAGTAAAAATACACAGCTATGTACTGGGGGGCTTTGGGGAGAAAAAGAAAAAATAAAATCTTAGGAAAAAAAAAAAAGGGAGACGCTGCCCAAGAGTGGGACAGCGGGGTCTTCAGGGGGTGAGGGTGGGGAGCTAGGTTCCCCAAGTCACCTGCAGAGACCTGAGGGCCTGGACAGAATCAAGATGCATTTTATGTCATGCCCCCAAATTTGCCTTTTCCTTTATTAACAGAGTTTGCTCCCTAGTTGGACCAGGACGGCCTTTTAAATCTGGGACGAAAGGAAACATTTTCACTAGCTCTGTTGTTATCACATCTACCCCAAGTGCATGAAAGAACACCCACCCAAGAAGGAGAAGGGCAGGATCGTATTACTGAGGGTCTGCTCTGTGCCAGGCACTCTCTCTGTGTGAACTCTTCTAACGAGCCTCCGAGGTAGGTATTAGCCTCCCCATTTTACAGTTGAGAAAACTGAGGTTTGGGGAGGTTAAGCTGATGAAGTCAGGAAGCAAAAAGCCATCTACTCAAACTGAGATGGGCATTCACCTCCCTTTTCCCTTCTAAGGAGGAAAGAGGTTTCTAGAAATTCTAGAAAAAGTTTTTATTGTCAGTTTCAGTGTTGGGAACTTAAGAACTGGTATTAAAGTGTCCCTTGGCTATTGCCTGTTGTCATTCAGGAGGTTCTTTCAAACCTATTTTAAACCCTAAGCCAGAGGAACCAGGGCTTCTCAGAGAAGGAGGTATTCACAAGGCAATCTCACTGCGGGCCTCCCACTTGCGTCCCTTTGAGCAAGTCTCCTCCCCTCGCTGGGCTTTACTCTCTCCACCTACAAAAAAGGGTGCTGTGACCCAGGAGTCTCTAGGACCCCAGGATGGTGCCTCTCCACCACGTGGATTTAATTCTATGCTCCATGTCTTAGAGAGTTCAAATGTTCCTACTGTCATTCAGTAAGTACTTATTGATCATCTACTATGCACCAAGTACTGGTCTGGTTTCTGGAGATTACGGATAAATGGGCCCCAAATCTTGAGCAACTGGTGTGAGAGGAGAACAGGCAGATATTTCAACTCCATGTGCCTGTGGCACATGCAGAAGTACACAGAAAAGAGTAACAGCACTTGCATGAAACTTTCTGCAAAAGCATTCTTCACATGGCAGGGAATGCTGGAGCTGGGTTTTGAAGGCTAAGTAGGAGTTTTCCAGGTGGATAGGGTAGGGTCTTGGCTGGCTCAAAGTGCCAAGGAGGCCTTCTCAGAGGTCCCACAGAGCTCCTCTCCCACCTGGAGCTCACACCTCCACAAGGGTGAGAAGGCTGGGGTCTATCTTTTTCATCTCTGATTGGGGGTGTGGGGCGGGGGATGATTCTCAGGGTCTGCCTCAGTTTCTCTAGATGTTTCTCTATGCCGCCCCTCCTAAAGGACTACCTCCTTTAGCCCTTTTTCTTTCCTCCTCCTCTCATTTCTCACTGTCTTTGTACTCTCTCTCTCCATTTTTCCCCTCTCTTTTCCTCTGCGCTCCTGGCGTCCCCTTCGCCCTCCCTCAGTCTCCCCTTCTCAGTATTTCCTTTCCCCTCCCCCTGCCCCTGGGCCTCCAAGACCACCCGCTTTGTTCCCCTCTTCCTGTGCGTTTTGAGCGTGTCTCTCCGAGCGTGCATGAGCTCTCTGAGTTCTGCCGTCTCTCTCCGTGATTTGTCTGCATGAGTCTTTCTTGGTGTGCTTTCCTGTTCTGTGTGTTTTCTTCTCCGTGTGTTTCAGGATGAGTTTTTCTCCGTTTCTCCCTTTCTGTCCCTGTGTGAGCTGGTGTCGGTCTTTCTCTCTCTCCCTTCCCCTCGATTGGGTTCTAAATCTACAAGGATAAAACAGACCCAAGACCCACCTCCTTCCCCTGCCCGGCCCCCCAGAACACCCATCGGGACACCCAGGACGGAGGAAGGGACCCCCATCCGGCTAGGGCGCGCGCCGCGCGGGGCTCAGAGGGCTCCCGGGCGTGCAGCTCCAACTTGCCCAACTTGCGGGCCCCGCGGCGCCAACAAAGCGGCGGCCGGGCCGGCTCCCCTCCCCCAGGGGGCGGCCGAGGTGGCGCCCCGCTGTCCCGCAGCCCGCCCGCCGGTCCCCGCGCCCACTCCGGAGGGGGCGCTGCCCTGGGGGCGTCGCCCGGAGCCCTCCTCCCGCAGCCCGGGGCGCGGCGGGGCTCACCCACCTCAGGCGGCCGCTGCAGGACGCACGCCGGCGGCGCTCCCGTGGCCGGGCCCCCCGATGGCAAAGTCCGGGCGCGGGACTCGGGCGCCTCCTGCGAGCGAGGCATGCCGGGAAGGAGCTGGGCTGTCCGAAGGAATCAAGATAAAGTCCCCGGCGCTGCCAAACCCCCGGAGGAGGCGCGGGAGGGGGAGGCGCCGCCCGCCGAGCATCCAAATCCCCCGCTGCCAGGCGCCGCCGTCCCCGCCAGGCCCCCCCAGGCGGGTCGGGGGTTGGGGCTGCGGGAGGCCTGGGCAGCTGGGAGGCAGGAGCTCAGCGACCCAACAGGCGGTCCTGGCGCCCCCGCTGAGGCCAGGCCGGGCGGGCAGAGGGGAGGGAGGCGCGGAGGGTCCCTGCCTCCCCCCAACCCCCACCCGGGCTGGCCATCCAGCAGGGGCCAGGGAGCACGAGCAGTATCCACAGTGTGACTGGTCAGTGCGCGAGTCTGCTCTGCTGCACTGCCTGGTTTAAATCCTGGCTCTGCCACTCACTAGCTGTGGGCGGCTTATTTCACCCCTCTGTGCCTTGGTTCCTTCATCTGTAAAATGGGCGACTGCTTGTAAGCATGCTCAGAGTTGATATAACCGTCAAATGACATGATGTGTGCCATGCATTGAAGAGTGCCTGGTCCAGGGTAAACGGTGAATCAGCGATAGCTCTTATGGCCTCATCCATGCTGGCCAGGGACAAGCAGGCCCACCTCCAACGATTGCCCTGCAAGGAGCAAGAGTAGAAATGCAGGACCTTGGCTGGCTGTCCTGCCCCTTCTATTTGCACTCTATTCCACCCCATGCCAGAGGGGGACTCACATGCATTCATGGGGATGCAGCCTGCAAACAGCCTTCCCTTGGCCATCCCTCAGACCTAAAGATGCCCACATGGGGTGGGACAAGCTGCCCTTGGGAGGATGGAGGCCCTGGAAGCAGGTCAGGGGCTTCTTGGGCAGGGATTTCCAGAGTCCAGAGTACCAGGAGCATGGTCTAGAAAGAGGCAGGAGCTGGAGATGACCATCCCCCTTGGCCCTTGAGCTCCTAGCCCATTGAGGAAGAGGCAGGACCAGAACAGGGCCAACGAGAACCTGGGGCCCAGGGCACGGGCCTGGTTGACCAGTCTAAGCTCAGTACCGGTGATAAGTACCAAAGGCTGCAGACAAGGTCCCAGGCAGCTTAATGCAGACTCTGCAAACTGGTAGCCCTGGGCCACATCCAGCCCACAGAGGTGTTTTTTTGGCTCATAGTTCTTTAAAAAAAATCATTCAGTTGCCAACATTTTTAAAAATCAGGAATTTCACTTACACCTCTAGATTTCCAGCTTCTCTGGAAAATTCCTAAGATCTCTCAAAATGCAGCCTACATTCCATTGGTAGCAACAGTAGGAGAGGGGTGGTTGAGTGTCCCAGCTTGCTGTCCTGGCCCACTACTCCCCACTGCATACAACACATGCGCATGCACTCCCACCTCACTCTTTTTGTTAAGTGCCTGGCCCAGTGAGCCACTGAGGTTCCCCACCATCAGCACTCAGAGACAAGAAGGCTGAGCGATGATTTTATTACCCTCTAAAATGCTTTCACGGAGAGGCCAAACCTGTGTAAGGAAAGTGGTCTTACGTATCAGCAATCAGAAGGGCTCACTGGGGACAATAAGGGTTTCCTTTTCCTGGAGATACTCTGAGAAGAAGGGAGTGGTATTTTTGTCTTGGGTGGTTTAGACACTTTTGACTCTGTAGGAGAGATGTGAAAGAAAGCTGTAACCTTGGGGAGTTTGTAACACAAGACTTATAAAGTTTGTAAAGACTTACCAAAACAAACAAATAAACCAACCAAAAAAATAGTTCAGCTGCTGCCTGGAGCTGACAGTGTAAATGTCCCAACTGACCACCCACTCCCTAGCTGTGGGGGGTACAGGGTAGTACTTCAGTTGGGCCAGCGCCTTTCCTAGCCAGCTCTCTCCTTCTAGCACCTCCTGCCATCCCAATGCTCCTTGAAGTCTCCCTGGATTAATCTGAGAAGACCTTGTGTGACACTCAGTGTTGTTACTTGTAAGCAATAGAAACTGATTGATCGTTCCACGTGGAAAGGGGACTTGTTGGAAGGACATGGGTTGCCCACAGAATCAGCAGGAGACTGAAGACCCAGATTAGGAAATGGGCTCCAGGGGCTGGGCACCACTGCCCTGAAAAGATTGTGACCCTCTCTTCAACTTTATCCTTCATCCCAGATTCAAAGTCCTGGGTGGGACCTCACCCTGTCTGCTTCTACTGCGGGAGGTAAGGCACAGGCGGTATCCTGCCTTCCATTGTCTCCGCATGCAAGGGGCTTTCCCCAACAAAGGTAAGAGGGATGGGTGCAGGACAAACACCCCTACATATGGCCTCTCCCCACTCAGTCCGAACATCAAACTATTGCAAGGGTCTCTAAATTGAGAGCTGAACCCGATGATTAGAGAGGAGAAGCAACAGGTGGAAAATGGTGCTGACTGTGGTGAGGGGGGAAAAGGCTCGGCTCCTGGCTGGTGGGTGCAAGACTGTGCTCTGCCTAGACAAGGAGGAAACATTTGTTGAGCACCGACTAGGTACCAGACTCTGATTAGGCATCTTCCATGCCTTATCCCATTTGATCTCATCAACCCTGAAAAGTCAGTCTGATTATGTTTCAAGGCAGGAGATGGACTCGGAAGGATAAAGCAACTTCCCTGAGCTCTTTCAGCTTGTAAGTAGTAAGGCAGGGAGTGGACTCCCCAGCACTGAAGCCCAGACCACCCAAAGCCGGAAACTGCTAGCTTTTGCAGTGACCTGGGTATCAGCTAGCTGCTTGTCATGGCCTGGCTATGGCTACCACAGATAGGGCCACTCTATCCCAGCTTCACATGCACCCCATCCTCAAAAATGCACTCACTCTGGTCCTGGTGTGAGCCAGGTATCTACTCTTCTGCCTGTCCCATCTTGATATCCTTTCGTTTTGTTTTTTTCCTTCTGATGCCTGCTGCCTAGCTGTCTCTGTGTCATGTGAAGCTACTGGGTGACCCTTTTTGTAGCACCCATTGCTGTGTTATGTCCTAGTAATAAACAGGTGGGGACAGGGCTGCTTGGCAGACTGGATACCAAGCACTGAAGATGCTCATGCTCATCCACTCTGGGCAGCTGAGCGCCCCTGAAAGACAGCTCAGAAGACCAAGGTGGGAAAGGAGACAGGTGTGGATCAGCTACCTTCCCCTCTACCCCCAACCCCTATCTCTGGGCAGCAGCCCCTTCCTTCCAGACAGGCAGGACCAGTCAGGCGCAACAAACCCCTCCTGCCCCAGCAAGAAAAGCTTCTCACACTGCCTATAACCCTCACTGAACCCTCCTGACCCACCTCCGGGCCATTCGAGGGACAGCAGATTGACATCCTTCGCCCCTACCAGGTAGGAGATTAAGACGAGGAGCTGAGCCAGCTGAGCCAAAACTGCGACTTGAGCTCTGCCTCCTCCAGTTAGGGGCTGTGTGATCTTAGCTCCCTCAGTTTAATCTGGAGAATGGGGATGCCAGGAAAACCTGTGGCCTACAGTTGTTTTGAGGATCAAATGAGATAGAGTGTTTAAAGCGCTCATCGCATAGAAAGTAGAACACTGGTTGCTAGGGGGTGGCGGAGGAAGGAATAGGGAGTTATTGTTTAATGGGTACAGAGTTTCATTTTGGGAAGATGAAAAAAGTGCTGGAGAGGAAGGGGGTGATGGTTGCACAGCAATGTGAATGTGCTTAATGCCAGTGAACCGTATAGTGAAAAATGGTTAAAACTGGTAAAGCTTATGTATATTACGTATATTTTATCACAATTTTTTTACAAGTGCTCATCACAGTACGACATGGAAAAAAATGGGGCCTCCTTGATGTTCCTCAAGCATGCCTCACTCACCCCACATCGGGGCTGGGCTGTGCCTGGGAGGCAGGGCCCAGATTGCCTTTCGGGGCAGGATGCACGCTCCATTTCCATTTCTTGATCTTCATGCTTGTTAAATAGGTGGATCCACTTCTTGAACATTCCCTGATGAAGACTGGTGCGCTTTCCCATCTGCCTGGAAGGCTTATCGCCGTTATCCCCTGACTCACTCCCTCCCTTTGCTCAGGCGTCTGCTCAGAGTCACCTCCACAGAGCCGTCTTCCTTGATCACCCCATCTACAGGGGTACCTCCTGTCCTCCGCCCTCCCCTGGCCCTCATGTGGTTTTTTAATGGCATTTATCACTACCCAAGAGTGCACTAGATATTTGTTTAGTGTTTCTCCACTTTCAGAATATAAGCTCCGTGAGGGCAAGGACTTTACTGTCTTGTTCCCTGCCAACCCCCACTATCTAGAACAGTGCCTGGCACTTAGTAGGTGCTCAAGAAACACTTGTAGCAGGAGTGAAAATAAAGCGTGGCTATTGTCACAGTCATTCTACAGTGGGGATAGGAACTCTAGACCATTCCCAGCATGGGAAGCCCTCTGGGGCACGGCAGCCACTGGAAGGTTTAAGACAGGAGGGTTAGGCCCGTGGGAAACACTCAGAAAGGATAAGGCAGCAGCATTGGAAAAGAAGGAAGGTTGACCTGAGTTAAAAAGTCACAATTTTAAATCCCCAATCTGACCGTGAGTCTTGTTTTGAGTGTTTGGGCCCTTTTATGGGCTAGTGATCAACTTTCCAGGGAGAGGCCAGCCAGGGAGGGGTTTGTGTACACACAGGTCAGGCCTTTGCTCAGCTGTGGGCGTGGACAGAGACCATGTTGAAAGCCAGTCCTTGCAGGAGCAAAAGGCAGCAAACTTTAGAACTGCTGGACCTGGCCAGAGCCAAGGGGCAGAACCAGGAAGCTGGGAGAAAGGAGAAGGCAGGAGGAGGCTGCGGCTAGCAGGCCGGGCTGGGCCAGGATCCCCACTGGGAACAAGGGTCAAGTTTGCATTTCCTCTAAGTCAAGGCAACTGGACCAGGGAGACAGAGACCATAAATGGGGATTTCCCCAGGGACATTAAGGTGTGGGCACCTGGGCAATGGTGGCGAGCAGGGAAAACAATACTCTTGGCGAAAACACTTAAAATCCTCAAAAAACTTTTCTAAAGAACTCTAAAGGCAAATTTCACAGCTGTCCTCTCTTGCCCATTTTAGTATTTTGCCACCCCCCTTCAGAGTCAATGGAACTCTCTCTTGCTTTATGTATTTAGGGGGTAAAGAGCACATGTGTATAAGGAGAAATAACATCTCATATTTTATTTAATTCAGACAAGGTTGGTTCAAGAATGGATTGAAGGGGCTGGCCCTGTGGCCGAGTGGTTAAGCTCATGCACTCGGCTTTGGCGGCCCAGGGCTTCACTGGTTCGGATCCTGGGTGCGGACCTAGCACTGCTCATCAAGCCATGCTGGGGTGGCATCTCACACAGCAGAGCCAGAAGGACCTACAACTAGAATATACAACTATGTACCACAGGGCTTTGAGGAGAAGAGAAAAAAAAAGAAGATTGGCAACATATGTTAGCTCAGGGCCAATCTTTGGAAAAAGAATGGATTTAATGCTATCAACAAAGAAAAGTCATTTGGGTCCAGCTTTAAATCTGATCCGTCAGCATCTCCTCCTTTTACTGCTTCAAAATAACTGTGTTCATCACAATCGCTGCCATTTTTTACACTTTTTATGTGCCAGTAGTGTGCTAAATGCTTTACATAGATTCTATAATTATTACAACAATCTCTTACAATAGGCTTCATTCTCCCTCACTTTACATATGAGGAAGCTGGGGCTCAAAGAAGTTAAATATGTTTCTACAGCCAGTAAGTGGTAAAGCTGGGATCTGAACCAGAATTGTCCGACTGAAAGCTGTGCGTTGTCACCCAGCACCTAGCATGGTGCCTAGCCCATAACATATGCCCCAAATACTTGGTTTGGAACTACCTGAATTAATGAGTTTTCAACATATCACTCATTGAGTGCCTACTCTGTTCCAGGGCTTTACAGGCAGCACCTCATCTAATTGTCTCAACAATCTGTTGTTGGACAACCAACAATCAGGGAGGTAGGAAGTATCTCCATTGCACACAGGGGGACACTGGCAACCTGGGAGGTTCCGTGACTTGTCCGAGGTGCCACAGGTAGTAACAGGTGAAGCTGGGGTCTGAAGCTAAGTCTGTCTGGCTCCAAGGCCTGTTGGTGTGCTTCTCCTTACACGCTCCTCCCTCTGTGCTCTCTCAGTCGTGGAAGGGACATCAGCCGCCACCTTGCCTCTGATGGACCACCCCCGCCCCCCCGCCCCCAGTGATCACCTCTAATGGAATTTCATTGCCATTAAGTTTTTCTTTCTCCTTAAAACGTATGAAGTCTACCTTGCTGTGAAAATCTAATAATAACGCTTTAAACCAAAGCACCATGTCGACGTAAGAAACATTTTCATGTACATTATTTAACTTTCACTACCCTGTGCAGTGGGCATTGCCATCATCATTTTACAGATGTGGAAACAGATGTGGTCAACTGATTACCTGACCACAAGTTCAGCGCAAGCTTTTTCCACTACACCAGGCTGCCCCGAAGTTCAAAGTCAACTTCCAGCTGGGGATTGTGAGAGAAGAGGTGGGGAAGAGGGTTCGAGGTGAGTCAGACAGTCTTCCTCCATTTCTTGACCACCTTAGAAACCATCCTCCTCACCTGCCCCACTCCAGGGTTCACGCCTCAGAGACACACCTCCATTTCACCCTCTGGTGCTTGGACTTAAAACCTGACTTGCGGGGCTGGCCCCGTGGCCGAGTGGTTAAGTTCGCGCGCTCCGCTGCAGGCGGCCCAGTGTTTCATTAGTTTGAATCCTGGGCGCGGACATGGCACTGCTCATCAGACCACGCTGAGGCAGCGTCCCACATTCCACAACTAGAAGGACCCACAACGAAGAATATACAACTATGTACCGGGGGGGCTTTGGGGAGAAAAAGGAAAAAAATAAAATCTTTAAAAGACAAAAAAAAAAAAACCTGACTTGCTAACCTCTGAAAGTGAAAGATAAATAGGAGGTCCTAGTAAAAGGTAATTAGAACAGTAAAAGTACCTCAGGTCATTGTAAAAGGGGCTAGGCATCCTATCTCAGTCCTCTTTGTGTTTACTATGGGTGGAACAGCCCCTAACTAAGGGACCCAACTCCTTGGCCCAAAAGTCTAGCCCAATACCTATGATGGGTGACAGGACTAGGGAGCAACCCAGGTTTCCCTCTAGACTAAGCCAGATCCCAGTCCTTGGGGCAGGAGGAGCCTAGGCGGAGCCAGAGACATTAGGACCCTCTCAGATCCTGAGGTCAGTCAACTCTCAGGGGGAGGTAGAGAGAGGGGAGTCCTCACTCAGTTCTTGAGTCAGCCAGCATGACAACTCCCCAGGACAACGGTGGGCTGGAAGAGGCTTGTGTCACTACCCGGCGTTTGTCTACACCCTGGCAGGGCTTTGGGAACGCCCAAAGCCATCCTAGAATGCTTGTCCCGAATCCCCAGGACAGCAGGAACCTAGCAGAGAAGCCCAGGTCTGAGCTAACAGCCCCCAGACTGCCCTCAGTGCCTCGGCTGTCCACTTCTAGTTACCCCCTTGAGCAGCAGCCTCTCCATCCGCTTAGAGAGCGCTGGGCCAGTCGTAGTACAGGATCCCACAGAGACAACTATGGAGAGAATGCGGGAGGGCGTGAGTGCCTCCCAATGGCGCAGAACCCCCCTGATTATTTCACACAAGGGTGCTTCAGGATCACCGACAACCCAGTGGTGCACTTCAAAGAGTGGTCACTGGGTGTCACCCCTGCTTCTTAGGCAAGTGCCCTCATGGGTTAGCTAACGCTAAAGGGTGCTGGAGAGAGAAAAGTCCTTCTTTAAGACTCACTTTACAAGCCTGACATCTTCTGGGCCTTCTGTGAACCCCACAATGTGCTCACCCATCTCGTCCCCCTGCCCCTCCTGGCTGGCCTGGATTGCATGGTCCATCATGGAGCCACTCCCTTGCCCCTGTCTCCTTCCTGGCTCACTCAGCAGAACCCAAGCTGCATTCTCGGCACCGCACTGGAGCAGACACATGAGGCTGGAGCAGGTCCCACGGCAAGACTGGCTTTGCTTTCGACGCATGATCACAGACCTTAAACAGACACGCATTCCTTGTGAGCAATCTGTCCACATGAGTTCAAGTCTCACTCCCCCACTCCCTCTGAAAACAACTTCATATCTTATCTTCAAGCCTCCCGTGCCCCTCCTCCACTTTCACTTGTCCCATCAAAAAAGAGAAAATAGGTACTAACTTCCTCTTCTTTTCATCATCGAATCTCTAAACTGACCAACGTGTGTCCACATCTTCTCTTCCTTCGCTTCTACTCTGAGTCCCACCCCTTCACCTTCTCAAGGTCCTGGATCCTTTGACTTTCTCTACTTTCTTCTCGATTAATATCTCCTTCTATCCTGGGGAATTCCCACTGGCAAACAATTAAGCTCTAGCATCTCACCTTAAATCTCTCTCTCTCTATACCAAGTGACTCTGGCTACCGGCCCATGTCTCTGTCCTCTTTCAGTGCTAAATTTCTCTTTTTGTCTCAACACCGTCAAAATAGTTGTCTCCACTGACAACCTCCCAGTCACCCTTCAGCCTCCTCAGATCTGCCCAATACCCACCCTGCTCCAGTGAGCTGACTTTCTCAAGGCCACTATGATCTCCATGTCACCAAATGCAACGGACATAAATATCTCCTTTTAACACTCTCCCCTGGATAGGGCATAGCAGACCGGACCACTTTCTCCCCTCTTGGCTTCCATGACACCACCTTCTCCTGACTTCTCAGATGTCTCCTCCTTGGTTTCCTTTGCCAGTTCTCCACTATCTGATTCTAAATATTAGAATTCCTATGGTCTTGGTTCTGGATCATCTTGTCTTTTCCTTTTTACCCCATCTTCTTAGGTAATCACACCCATTCCTGATGATTTATATATCCCCTTTTTATGCTGATGACACCCAAATTTATATCTTTGGTCCAGCCCTATCAATTGACATTCCATTTGCATGTTTCATGGGTGTTTGAAACTTAACCTGTACAGAATGGAATTCTCCCCCAATACCTGTCCTCCTTCCTTTAGTCTTCTCTAAATGACACCATTGTCCGCCACACTGCTCAAGCTCAAAACCTAGCAATCATCACTTTTCTATTCACTCCATATGCCCATTCCATTAGCAAATTCTATTGACTCTACCTTTTGAGGAAGAGTCAATAGATTTGCATTTCAAATCTCTTCACTTCTTTCAATCTTGACTGCTACCCACACTTACGCAGCCACTATCATCTCTCTGCTCAATTCATACAAAACATCTCTAACTAATCTTCCCATTTCCACACTCTCTTCAACCTATTCTTGACATAGTATCAACAGTGATGGACATGTTCTGTATCTTAATCTGGGTATATATATGTAAAACTTTGAGGTGTGCTTACAATTTGTACACTTTACTGGAGGTTACACCTCAACTAAAAACAAAAACAGGACAAAAAAGCTAAACAAGATGCCAATTCCCTAGTTAAAATCTTTCAGTGGCTTCACACCGCCCTGGAATAAAAACCCACCCCTGCCTGACTTGGCCCCAGCCTTTCTCTCCAACCTCACCTCCTACTGTGCTCTCCCTTGCTTGCTAGAACCCTGATTTTCATTTAATTTCTCTAACAAGCTAAATGCTTTCCTGCCTGCCTCAGGACTTTTGCTCAGGCTGTTCCCTCTGCCCAGAATCCTTCCCCATGCTTAGCACCTTCTCTTCCTTCATGTCACCTACCCAGGCTTTTCCAGACCACCATATCTAAAATATATCAGACCATTTATTCTTTCTGCTCCCAAATTATTGTATTTTATAATATTTTTTTTCCACTGTCGGGACCAGCTTATCCATCACATATTACATATCTGCTATTATGCTAAGTGCTATGTAGATAACCAATACCATGAGCCCTATACTCAAAGACCAAACATATCTCTTTTCTCTTTATTTTTTATTTCTTGTAAATCAAGGTAGAGGTACTTAAATTAAAAAAAAAATCATGAGTTCATTCCAGGGCAGCAGCCTCCACCCTAGAGGGGGAGGGGGCGATGATGGGTTGAACTGTGTCCTCCAAAAAGACAACAAGTAAGTTCAAAACAGGGGATAAGCATGCCTGAGAAAAATGTAAAAGCCATAACCCACAGGCATAACATACACACATCAACAGAAAATGACTTTATTCTTTTTTTCACAAAATTAATTCAGAGGCTAAAACCACAGGACCCAGAGAGCAGGTGTGGGGCACCAGGACTCCTGGTGCAGCAAGTACATCTCAGATGCCTTGTTCTTCCAACTCAGCCTTCTGATGTCCAACTTTTGTTTTTGACAAGTGCAATCATTTCAAGAACAGGGCCATTCAGAACCACTTCATTTACTCAAAAGCTCTTCCGAGAGGATCTCTGCTTGACTGCTTCAAGGATCTCTCGGCTGGTGACGGCTCTCCTGTGGTTGTAGAAGGACAGCCTAACCGCCTCCAGGCTAACCCGTTCCAGCCGCCAATCCTCCAGAGAGCCCAGGGCATCCAAGATCCAGGAGTACCCACTGAAGTCTGGGTGGGTCTGGGGGAGAAATGGCATGAGGGTGAGACAGAGACGAGAAGGCTTCCCATAGTGAGCGATTTATAGTCTACCCCAGCACCCATGCGTCTCTGGCTTGTGTGGATTCGTGCACACGTGGAACCACAGGAACCACAAAAGGGACAACGGTGGGGATTTGATGAAAGAAACCTGGCCATTGTACCTGTCAGCTGTCTCTGAGGAAGTTGGAGGGAGAGGGGAATTTGTAGTTGGTGAGCAAGATAACTCGTGTCTGGAGAATACAGACTAACTCTGGTCACTTCAACTTTTGTACCTCAGTCTTTCCTAATAGAGTCAGAGTTAACATCCAACATGTTGTGGAGATGGAAAATATAATTTTAGTTTAGTGTATACTTTCACACTCTATATTTCATATAAGTAAGCACTTTAATGCTTCTCAATTTCCAGGCTGATGTCCTGTGCCAACATGATCTCCAGCCAAGCTGGGACAGCTTGCTCTTCCTCAGATGTGTCTCTGTGTTTTCAGTCTCCATGCCACTGTTTATCTGTCACCTCTACCTACCATGCCCACACCCAACTCTACCTTTCAAATCCTAGCCATCCTTTAAGGCTCGTCCCCAGGAGCCATCTCTGGTATATCTGCCTTCCACACAACCTCCCACTGAGGACCAGAGCCCTCCGTGTTCTCAGAGCCTATCACACCGCTTCATGTCATTAGAGTTCTTGTCTAAAGTTCGAGAGGCAGCTGCAATAGTCAAAAGAATGCCCCCCTGAGAATCACTCACCCAGGCCTCTAATCCTACCTCTGTCTGGAAATGAGATGTCATGTAAGCAAGTCGTATTCTCGCGCTGGGCCTCAGTTCCTTTTTTGTGAAAGGAAATCCTTGAAGCGGGATTCGAAAGCCTTCTCCTGCGTCTAATAACTTACAAGTATTTCCTCAATGTCCCTCCCTCACAGGATCACAAGCCCCATAATGATAGAGCCCCCACTGTTTTCATCTGAGCTGCCGGAGCAGCCCTGGCTCACGCTTAGACACGCAATACATTTATCCAACCCACATCTTGTTTTATCCTCACAGCACCCTGAGAGGCTGACCCAAGGCACAGACCCGACCTTTGGGAGGTTTGAAGAAGCAGAGTGGCCTGCCAGACCCACAAGGTCAAGCATAGGCCAAGAAAAGACTAATGATTAGAGGACTGCTTAGTCCAAATATTCCTATGGAGGGGCCCTTCCAGCCAAATGCAGGATCTCCAGCAGTGGTCCTCAACGGGGGCGATTTTGCCCTCCAGGGGATATTGCACAATAACTGTGGACATTTTTGTTGTCACAACAGGGAGGGAGCGTCCTACTGGCATTTAGTGAGTAGAGACCAGGGATGCTGCTCAACATCCTACAATGCACAGGACAGCGCATCCCCCACTCCCCCAACAACAAAGAATTATCCAGCCCCAAAATGTCAACAGCGCTGCGGTTGAGAAACCCTGCTCAATTTCATACACCTTCATGCACCTTCTCTCCTTCTCTTTTCTTTCCTTATTCCCATTTTCCTCTTCTTTTCCCAAGGTAGGCAACAGATTCAAAATGATGCTACCGGAATACAGAGAGCTTTGCTACAATAACACACATGAGCACTCAGCCTTGCTTCATTGTCATGAAGAAGTAAAATCCAAAATCAAGCTTTAGCACATCTTTCATAGAATCTCCTCACTCTCTTCCCCATTGCTTCTTTTGAAGGGGGAGACTTTCCTGATTTTGTTTTCTATATTTTTTATGCCATGGGGTGAGGTTAGGTGGATGGCAAGCAGGAATAAGAGTGCCTACCCACTTAAGGAATATTCTAAGTACAGAGCACCATTTAATGAAAACCTGATATATGCAGCTCTTCAAAGTGATAGAACAGACGAGGTGGTGAATCCCCTCTCCCCAAGAAAAGGGGAGGGTATTTAAGAATCAGTTTACAGATTGCCTGTCAACAGGCACAAGAAAAAAAGAGACACTGGAGGCTCAGGTGTTCAGAGTTGCTGCCAGTAGAAAGCAAGCCAAGCGGGAGAAGATAGCAGCCATTAGCAGATCCAGTTTATAGGAGCTGTTTGCACACAACTTAACTCAATGTGTGAAGAAGGATTCCTGTATCAGAATAAGTTGAAGTCAAGATCACACCCAGGGCCCCTAACGCGATCCCTGTCTTGGCCATTCTAAGTTTCTATAGAGAGTTGCAACTCACTTGCTTTAGGATTTTCCCCATGTAACTAAAATACGCCTCCTTCTTCTTCCTCCTCCTCTTTCCCAACAGCTGAGCTGGTCCACTCATACTTCTTTTTGGCTAGAATATAATTTGTAGTCTTCTTAGGGAATCTTAGGCCACGTAAGCAAATGAAGTACATGCGGAAGGCTTAATCCTTACACTTGTAGCTCAGGGCAGTGGCCTTAAGCAAGTGCACCCTCCAAAGAGGTTTTATAGGGAGAGCTGGAAGAAACTCTTTCCTAATAAAATCAGTGGTGAGTGACTACACCTGCCAGAGATGCAGGCTCTCAGAATCCTTAAGAGATATTAGGTGTAGAGTCTAAAGCAGGCTGGTGTTGCATTCCTGAAAGGAGCATGAGGCGGGAAACAAAATCTTCAGCTTTCTGGGGCCGGCCCGGTGGCGCAGCGGTTAAATTCACACGTTCCGCTTCGGCAGCCCAGCGTTTGCCAGTCTGGATGCCAGGTGTGGACACGGCACCACTTGGCAAGCCACACTGTGGCAGGCATCCCACATATAAAGCAGAGGAAGATAGGCATGGATGTTAGCTCAGGGTCTATCTTCCTCAGCAAAAAAGAGGCGGATTGGCAGCAGATGTTAGCTTGGAGCTAATCTTCCTCAAAAAAAAAAATCTTCAGCTGTCTTCAGCTCTATCCCATGTGAAAGAGAGAACAACCAACTTTAATGTAATGGCCATCAATCTCCCAGGCCACACTCATCTCAGAAGGTATTCGTTTTCTGTGTGTAACTCTAGGTGTTCTTATTACAGTGGTTCTTAGCCACAAAAATTTCAGTTGAAAAGGACTGGGAGTGGAATGTAGGAAGCTGTGGTTTTCTAAAGCATCCCAGGTGAATCTAATAAGGAGCTAGATTTGGGATTCATTGATCTATAAAACCTTCCTAATACACCACCATGAGATGTGGGGTTGGGGTTGGGGTAGGGGGAGCCGCTTTTCATGGGCATCATGCTTATGCCCCATGTATTTGTATTTGAATTGGGAAAGAAATGTATCTCCTGAAAGGCAAATATGTACCTGGTTCTGCAACAGCAATTAGGAACTCAGGTGACAAAGCACAAATAGGAAAGCCAGGAAGTCACCCCACGTTCAAGACTGAATGTTGAGAAACTGCAGCTCCAGAGGCCGTGCGCTGCCTGCAATGAGCATATCAGCTCAGCTATAAGTGACCAGCCTGACACAAACCAAGAGAAAATAAGACACCAGAGAACCAGGGTGTGAAAGGACGAGAAGAACCCGGTCAGAACAAACAGCCTTTCCTCTCCCACCTAGTTAGGAGCCGCATCAAAGCCCCGGTGGGGGGACTGGTGGATAATAACAGCAGTGTCAGCTTACACTTACTGAGCCCTAACTGTCCCAAGACCCCATGCTAAGTATTTAACACACGTTATCTCATTTAATTATCATAGCACCATTATGAGGTACGATACTAGTATTACTCTCACTTTACAGAAGAGGAAACTGAGTCTCAGAAGGCTGAAGTGACTTGTTCAGGGTCACGTACAGTACATAAGTGGCAGAACCAGCCCTTGGGCCTTTGCTTCTAACCCCATGCTCTACCACCTTGCAAACCTCAACACCAGAGCCCCACGATCCTTGTAGTTATAAGTGTGTGCCCTGCGCTGTTGCGACACGCATGTATTCATTGGTGGAGAACATGGGATGTAACTTATCCATAGTGGATGCTCAAGTCTTCTGAATTAATCACTTAATAACAACAACAGAGGTTCAACTGAACGCTTCTGTGAAAGGAAAAAGGAAAAAGTGGTTCCCTGGTGGTCAAAGCCAGGCGCCACCCACCACCCCAACTCCTACTATCATTTCACTAGCTTCATCTCTTATTATTTCTCTATTTAAAAACATAATATATGCATAGAGCATATATGAGGAAGTGGATTGGAAGTTTTAAGGCAAAGAAATAAATACAAACTGGCAGGTATCATCAAGGCTTCATGGGAGGGCCCTCTTCACTGGACTGGGGCAACGGGAAGGATCAGGCCAGGAGGGAACTAGATCAACAAGGAATGTCAAGGGGATGCTGGAGGGCATTTGGGGGAGGAGAAGAAGAACAGATGTGGTGTTGCAGTGGGAGTGTAGCACAGAAGGCCTGGCCAGGTGGCATTCACTCATTTAAAAATAGTCCGCAAATTTTGACCCCCCGCTAAGTGCAAAGCCCATGGCTATGCATGGGAATGGTAATAAATCACCAGTAGAAATCACAAAACTCACACAGAAGAAAATCACCGGGTGATTAGAAGACTCACAGGCAGATATTAGAAATCTTAGTTTGCTAAAAAGGGCATGCAATAAATTATTACCTGCCAATAATTTCCCTATCCTGAAGAGAAAGGGAGCAATTACGCTAATAGCAATGCTGGCTTGTGTTTACTGAGTGCTTGCTACCCGCCTTGAATTATACAGAGCACTTTATAGATGTCATCTCATTTCATTGTTTTAATGCTCGGAAGTGGGTTTTATCATCTCTTTAATAAAGACGAGGGAATTGAGGCTTAGACAGATGAACTAGTTTGGTCAAGGTCACACAGGTAGTAAGCTGCAGAGCTAGGAAGTGAACTCCGGTGTCTCTGACACCAAAATTCCCATCAATATTTCTCCAAGTTAGGGCCCCTGCCCACCTGCAGCAGAACTTCCTGGGCTGTTTATTAAAATGAAGATCCCCAACCACTATCCTAAGCCTCTGGTACAGGTACCTAAAGCTCGAGCGCCACTGTACCACCACTGCTTCCCGAGTATGGAGAAAATGACACTCTGAGCCAAATCCTGTTCAGTACAGAGAGCTAATGAGAGACTTGGGAAGGATGGGGACACTAGGAGAAAGTGACTGTTTTGTGGCTAAGAGACAAACACAGTCAGACACAGACTTTAGACCTCGAGAAGGCAGACTTCAAAGAGATCAGCAAAAATAGGATTCTGTGGATACAAACTCTAAAAGGCACGTCAACTCAAGAGAAACAGGAGGCTCCTCCTTAAACTGGCGATGATCTTGGCTCCCCTCCTTGATTATAACTCACTTCAACCTAGTCCTATCTTGCTGGACTATCAGAGCCAAAGGAACATCCAAGCTCATAAATAAGAACAATAAGTAACAAGAGCAGAAGATGGGACCATTGAGAGTTGGGTGGCATACATGGCATGGAGCGAGTGTGGGCAGTGATTCAGGAGGAAGACTGAGAGGAAGGGTGTTGGAGCCTGCTTTAATGTGGAGACGTCTGCAGGGCACGGGGGAGGCCTGATGAGTCAATTGGCCCAGGTAGGTCCAGGCTGTGGAGCAAACAGTAGAGGGGATTCAGGTATTGGGGACAATGGATTACATGGCCTCTGAGGTCTCAGGTTTTATGGATTCTACTTTTAAATCATTGAAACTTTCCCCATATATCATTTCTGTAGGGCTCAGGTAGTCAGAATTTGGATAGAAGTACTGCTTATATTATTTCAACCTCTAGATAGTCTGAGGAATTAACCCAGTTAATTGGAAAATCCAGTTGATCTGGAATCCAATAATCCAGTTGACTGCATTTTAGTGTCATTTTATTTCATGATCTTAACTCGAGATGGGTCCTGCTGCCACTCACCAGTTGAGAAACTCTGGGTGAATGGCAAGAGGAAAGAAGATTTGGGAGACAGCTTAGAAGATGTCACCTTGAGTGTGATGTCCCATTCTTCCTGGAAGGTCAGTTCTGTAGGTACTAACCAAATATTAATGGTGGGTGATATTAGTATTAACTACTTGCTACCTTGTCAGGTGGAGGGAAGCAATGAATTGGAATTTTCCCCAACTCCAGCAATATCCTCTCTAACCTCTACTGCAAGCTCTTAGAAGAGGAGAAAAAGGGCATGGGGAAAAGGAGGACAACAGCACCCCCCTTAGGAATGGGGTACAGAGGTACTGCAGTTGCCCAGAGAAGATCTAAGGTGCTGTCCCCCATTACTTCTCTTTACTCCTCCCCCTGCACATTGTCTAACAAATGGATGTCCATGTTGGGTGGTAGAAACTATCCACTACCCAAATCAGAAGTATTAAGTTCTGGTCTCAGCTCTATCGGTGCCTCACTTTGACCTAGTCAAAGTCAGCTGCTCTGCCTGGGACTCAGTTTCCCCATCTGTAAAGGGGTGTATGTGTTTGATTATATGACCACTAAGATTCCTTGGAATCTGGCTACTCAAAGTATGGTTGGCAAAGTGGCTGCAGCAGCATCACTTGGGGATCTTGTCAAATGCATGTTTTGATTCAGTAGCTCTGGGGTGGACCTGAGACTCTGCATTTCAAACAAGCTCCTAGGTGATTCTTACACACTTTAAAGTTTGAGGTGTCCTGCCTTAAGACACTCTCAATCCATGAACCGAGTGTGGGTGTGCCTTTTTGTTTCCCCTCTCCTGGGTTCCTATCATACTCCCAAATTTTCTAGCTCTAGGACGACTTCCAGTGGCCAGAATAGTTTGAGATTTAGTGGTTTTCTGGCTGGGGCTTAGAGAATGCCACATACTCCTTGAAATATAATACGACATCTACGCACACCCACTTACTAATAAATTAACTCACTACTTAACTCATCTACTCAATTCAAGAAATATCTAAGGGGCACCAGGCACAGCTTGAGGGCTGGAAACAAAAGGATGAGTAGGACACGGCCCCGGTCATAGTGAGCTTAGGGACATGCTTGAACAACCAGCTCTGACTCAGAGTGATAAGCACTTGTGTAATTAGCAAAGAGGATGCAATCCCATGAAATGTTTATAGTCAGAAGCGATGTTGTCACTGGCAGGAAAAATTCTGGAGGCAATCCACTGCTGTGTCCGCCTCCACCATCTGACTCTTTCTTTCCTGTGGCCTTAAATCTCTGGGTCCTCTGCCCACACAGAGGGATGTACTCTTGGGAAAGCCCTGTCTGGTGACTCACAGCATACTGACAGTGACGGCTTGCTTAAACCCTTCTCCATTTCCCAGTGATTAGGACCAGTGGTGTGACTCTTCCCTTAGCTCAGGGGTTCTTAACTTGGGATCCATAGACAGATTATTTTGGGTAGGGGGCGAGGGAGTCCATGTACAAACTGTTTTGTGTATGAGCTTAAGACATTTGTCTTGGGAGAGAAAGCCTACATGTTTTCATCAAAGGACGATGAAACCTAAAAATGGAGAACCAGAGTCTTGTTACTGTCCACTTGCTGCCCTGAGACCCTAGCAGTGGCAGCCCCTTCCTTCGCTTCTTCCTCCCCCATCTCCCCCGTCTCCGCCCCCCCCCCCCACTTCAGCTGATATCTCCCAACTTCCTCTGTGCTTAGTTTATGTTAAAAGGAGCTCTGTCTTCCCTATCAGCCACTCCAAAGAGCTAAGGCAAGATCCTTGTCCCCAACGCAACACTGTCAGGTGTCAGCTCAGCTGGGCTACAGGGACAGCAGAGAAAGAAATCCCCGGGACCCAGGACCAGGTCTTTAGCAATTGCCTGGCTCATCGTCTGTCTTTAAAAGCCAGAGGTGAGAAGGTGAAATTTTTAAGTCACTCTCTGGGATTTCGGGGTGGTTTATGACCATGATCTCTGCTATGAAAACTCCCTTCCCTTCATCCTGTGAGGGGCCTACAGAGCGAAGGGCAGCGGTGAAGGAGTTGGGAGGAAGGAGACGGAGGGAGTCCGCAGGTGGGCAAGTTATCGATGACACCAGGGTGGCAACTGTTGGGTCTGTTTTTACTTTTAAAAAGTTTAGGCTTCAGAGACCATAGAGAGCATATATGCTGTCTTTAATACAGCATTCTTAGTTCAAATCCAGTCTTATGCATGAAAGACAAGGAAGTATGTTTTAATATTTAAGGCAGAGAGTCCCATATCATTTCTATATGGTTGCGAGTGCATTATGAAGTCATTCTGCAACATGGATTTGTCTTTCTCCTTCTGCTCTAGAATAATCTGGGTTTATAAAATAAATTCATAAAACGCCCTTTGAGTATGCTGTGTGACTATGTTTTCCCTAGCCATCCTACTTCTGTCATGCGGGACTCAGGCTGAAATGAGTTGTCTTTCCGGAAGCAGAGCACCTGGTAAAGAGAGGGAGGGTGGGGCGGCCCAGAAGCATTCTGGGAAAGTGGAATGGGAACAAATATTTGCTGTGGAAAATTCAGAGTTGATTTTCCTGGAAAACCCAGAGCAGATCCTCTCCAGCAGCTGTCAACTGCAGAGGGGTTTTCAGATCAACTGCTTTTGTTCAGTGTGAGCATATAATGTGTAGGTCCGGCCCCAGGACAGAAGTGAACACAGCCCTGAGACCTGCTTCCAGGGGCAGGAGATGAGAAAGAGCTAAATGTTGCACAAACACTGATTTTAATGCAGAAAATCTACCAAAGGCGTGGATTTACAACCTCACATTACATAACCCGTAGACTCGCAGAACATTCCATATTCATTTATTAAGCATTTCTTAAGAGCTCCACACCCTAGGCACTGTGCTACTGGGTGCCAGAGTTACATCCAAGAACAGAATAGACATCATTTCCAGCCCTCATGGCCCTTACAGTCTAATGAGAGAGATGGCCAATAGGCTCAGTACATTCAGAGCTGTAACAGGGATGACACTTCTAGAGTGCTGTGGGGGCACAGAGGAGGGACAGCCAATCCTGACTCAGGAGATCACGGAAGCCCTCTTGGAGGAAGTGATATTGAGGCTGAGAGTTAGGGGATGAGCAGAAGTTAGCTGGACCATAGGGGTGAGGGGTGAGGGGCGAAAACAGGGAAGAGGAATTTCAGGCCAAGAACAGGATGTACCCTCTCAGGGCATATGGCCATATTCGACAACTAAGGTAAATATTAAATTATTTTTGTTTTTAGAATTGTCCAGTGTTTACAGTCCCCTAGCACATCTATGGCAACCAGAGCTAAGAGATCTTCTGTACCAGAGTTTTCAAAGTGTGTGCTGGTTTTTCAGTTCTGGAATGTCTACAAACTTCTCATGTGACTTTCACTTTTGCTTTTTTTTTTTTTTTGGTGAGGAAGATTGGCCCTGAGCTAACATCTGTTGCCAATCTTCCTCCTTTTTTTTTTTTCTCCCCAAAGCCCCAGTACATAGTTGTATATCCTAGTTGTAAGTCATTCTAGTTCTTCTATGTGGGATGCCGCCAGAGCATGGGGTGATGAGCAGTGCGTAGGTCCACACCCAGAATCCGAACCAGCAAACCCCAGGCTGCCAAAGCAGAGTGTGCAAACTTAAGCACTCGGCCTTGGGGCTGGTCCCCTGACGTTCACTTTTAAGTGTTATTTGATTTCTTAAAAATAAACTTATTTTAGAACAGTTCTAGATCATTATTTGATTTTTGACTTTATATTTTGAAATAATTTCTAACTTACAGAAAAGTTACAAGAAAAGTGCAAACAAAAGCTCCCATATATTCTTTAACTATATTCACCAATTGTTAACATTTTGTTACATGTGCTTTATCCATTTATATCTATCTACTATATGTATATTCACACACATTATTACTATCACTATTATTATTGTCACCTTTGCCAAACATTTTGACACATTATACCCTTTGACCCTAAATACTTTAGAAGGTATCACCTAGGGGACATTCTCTTAAGGAACCACAGTACAATGATCAAATTCAGGAAAACTAACAGTGATATTACGCTACTATCTAATATACATTCTGTTTGCAAATTTCAACAATTGTCCCAGAAATCTCCTTTACATTTTTCAGGTTTGAGATCCAGTCCAGGTCACATAGTGCCTTTAGGTGTGGTGTCTCTTTGGGATCCTTTAACCCAGACCAGAACCTCAGATTTTCTTTGCCTTTCATGCAAAAGCCAAAAAATATGTAGAAGATCCCATTGCTTATCACATCACTCATGATAGTGTGTCTCGTTATTGGTGTTATTAACTTTTATTTTGGTTTTTAGTGTATATTTTAAACTGTAACACAAGCATACATATCCAAATGTGTTTATATTCAAGTTTTATCACAAAGGAGATTAATAAGGAGCTAACCTGCTCTATGTTACCTAGTTTGAATGCGGATCGCAGTGTTTAGTTTCATATGTTGGAACTTCTTGTCAATGTGTCATTGATTAATAAGATTGTAGCTGTGCATTGGTCTTTAAAAAGGCTGGATGTTAAACTGTATGAATAACAAATTACTGCTTAGCCATGTATATTGGAATTTTCTTGATACTGTACAACCAAAACAACATACAAGAGTAAATTGGAGTCCTGAGGCTGATTTAAGGTGATGGTGAGCCCCACTGGACAGAGTTGGATTCGTCAAAAGAGACTCATTGGTCTCCATGCCTGATTTTACACTAATTTGGGCTTATGAAATAAATTTATAAAACACCCTTTGCATATGTTGAGTGTATGTTTTATACATTGGGCTCCTGTACAAGATATAGATTAAAACAAGAGTTCCCTTGTTTTGGCCATTTGAAAGCCACAGCTTGTACCACTATAGATCCTACCCGCTGTACAATCTCATTAGCTCTAACAACCCCAGGGCTCAGGGTAACCACCCACATCCATTTACCAATGGGCCACTGCATGTGGTCCCTGTTACTCCAAATTGCACAACATTTGAGATTTCTTTCTTTTCTTTTTGAAATTCAGTTCTCTTTATGTTAAAACATACCAAGACAGGCATTTTCGGACTGTAGCACACTTGATGCTCTGAGCCACCCACGCAAATGACCCAGGCAAAGGACAGTCCTACCCTGGAGAGTGTCGACGTCTTATTCCACAAAGGAGACACTGAGATCCAGAGTGGTGTCTTCTGGAGAAGGAGAGCTGTTAACGGACAGACTGCAACCCAGCTCTGCCTGTGTGGGAGATTGAGTAGCTTTCTGATGGCAGTGTGCTCCCTCGGGAGGGGACCAAGCTGTCTTCCCTTCTGTCTTGGCCAGGGTGGGTGGTTGGCAGCTGAAGCAGGCCTTGAGCAGGGTCCTTCGGTCTGGTTTACTCATCTCAAATTCAGCCATAGAGTTGGAGCCCAGCCAGGTCGTCGGGGGCTTCTAGATTTCCTAGTAGATTTTGGAATAGAAAATGGTCCTAACGGAAACACAAGACTGAAGAGTGCAACTGCTTCAGAAAGCCATTTTCATTGGGAAAATGCAGTCTAAGTTCCAAAAGAATTTTCCAGGCTCAACCAATGTCTTTACAAATTGGAGACCACTTACAACTCATTCCATTCCATCGAGCCATTGTGGATTTCACATTTACATGTACAAGGGCAGTACAATAGCTACTTGGTGGGTACCAAGGGGTATATGGATAAGTTTAGGACATGGCCCCATGCGCAAGAAGCCTACAACTATCCCAAGGAGATGATACATACATATATCAAAAGCTTAATAACAATATAAGGTAACATTTATGACATGCTCAGGTGAGTGGAAGAGAAAAATAGATCATGGAACATTGCAGAAGGAGAGCAGTCTGCCATATGGCTAAACGCTGGGGCTTAAAAGTCAAGTGACCTGGATGAAATTGCAGCTTCCCCACTTTCTAGCCCCTGTCACAAGTTACTTAAATTCTCTAAGGCCCTTAGAAAAGCTCTGGGCATTTTCGGCATCCCCAAGTCAGCTCTCATTATCTCTCAGTCTGAGCATGAACCATCATTTTAAGGATGGAGAGGACGTGCGCAGAACAGGAATGGGCTTCGCGACAGGGGGACAGAATCATGATGAATTATCGTCGCGAAAAGCTTCACGAGCTACTTCGGTAACTTTGTCGGCATCTACCAAGCTCGGGCGGAGGCGGGCAGTCCTGGCAACCTCAGTCCGCCCACCCTCCTACGTCGGCTCTCTTTGGGACCGCCGGCCCCCGGAGATCCCAGCACCCATCCCCAGGGGGCGCTGCCGCCCCGCCGCCGCAGCCCGGCCTGGCCCGGAGCGCGCCCCCGCCGCCCGACCCGCGCGTGCGCGCCGCCCAGGTGAGGAGGCGGTGGCCTGAGCCGCGGCGGGGGCGGGCTCCTCGACCGGCGGGGCGGAGCCGGAGAGGCCCGGCCGGGGCGGGGCGGGCGGCCGCGGGGCCCGGGCCAGACCAAGGCCAGAGGCGGGACCAGCCGCCGCCGTCTCCGTCTCAGTGTCCCGTCCCCCACAGCGCCGGGCAGCCGCCGCGGGAGAAGCGGAAACTGCCGGGAGCGCCGCGTCGGCCGACAGCGCGCCGTGGAGCAGCGGGGCGGCCTCCGTCTGGCCCAGCCCCGCCGAGCGGCGCCCTCTCCCCCGCCGCCCCGCGCCCCGCGCCGCGGCCCCGCCCCGGCCCCGCCCGAGCTCGCCGCGCGCCCCCGGCCCGGCCCCCGCCGCCCGCGCGCGCCCACCTGAGCCCGTCCGCGCCCACCTGAGCCCGTGCGCCGGCGCCATGGCGGAGCAGGAGAGTCTGGAGTTCGGCAAGGCGGACTTCGTGCTGATGGACACCGTCTCCATGCCCGAGTTCATGGCCAACCTTCGGCTCAGGTGAGGGCGGAGCCGCCGTGCGCAGGGGCGCGAGCCTGCGCTCTCCCGAGAGGGGGCGCCCCTGCCGTGCGGCCGGATGGGGAGGGGGTCGGGGGCGCGCCGAGCTCGAGGATGGAGGGCGGCCGGATTGGGGTATCCCGGGGTCCGCTGGCTCGATGGTTGCGCTTTCCCGAGAGAGGACGCCCTGGGATGCGGCCTCATTGGAGTGTCAGGGGCGTGCTGAGCTCCAGGGCTGCGCCTTCCTGAGAGGGGGCGTCCCTGGCTGCTGTCCGGACGTGGGGCGTAAGGGGTGTGCCGAGCTGGAGGCAGCGCTTGGGGCAGGGCAGGCTAGTGCGCTGCCCCAGGTAAGTGATGTGGGCGGGCCAGGTGAGCTAATGGAAACAAAAGGAGAGGAAAGTAAAAACTTAAGGGAGAGTCGTGGCGGCCCCGAAGGCCCCGGGAAGGCTGGAGGGTTGTTTTGGAGAGAGGCTAGGGTCTCATCCCCGTTTCACACTTGGTTCTTTTCTTTTTCTCTTGCTGCTGCTGCTTTTTTTTTTCCTGGCCTGGTTCCATTCTGTCATTCAGGATGCTATGGAGTGATCCCTGAGCTGTCTGTTCCGGGACACTGGCTATTTTTTAGTTACTTTCTAAACGTAATTAGACACGTTTCCAGACATCGAAGAGACTGCTCTGCTTGCCAGTGCCAAGATAAACTGTCTGAATTTGACAAGGCATTCATGGTTTCAGTTTTTTCAACGAGTTATGGATGGAGCCCTTGTGTTACTGACATCCTTGAAAATATGGTCACCGCTCGGTGCCCCTAAATGGGCTTCCAAGACGAATTTGTTTCAGAAAGTCTTCTCCGTGTGATTTTTTTCACTTTTGATAGGATAATATGTAAGCAGGGCTTTAAAGTAGTTTCACTTTTTTTTTTTTTTGACATTACAGTAAGTGGAATTTCAAAATAACTGACTTTTGGGGCTTGTATGTTTCCTGGAAGTTCTAGCCCCATTTCTTGTAAAGTTGTAGCTAACTATTACTCCATAAGCTTTTAAAGTGAAAATCATAATCTAGGTTTGGGTTTTCTCAATATTAACTACCCCTGTTAACTTTAGTTTAAGAATTTAAAAAACTTTCTTAATCTTTGAAATTTCAAACCCCGTGGAATCTTCATCTGTTCTTGGCTAGTTTTTATTACATCCCAGAGTATGAAGCAGGGGCACAGATCCCAGTTCTACGCTTGCCTACCACGAATTGTCCTTGAGCCAGTCAATGTGTCTGAGTTTCCTAATTTGTAAAATAATGAGAATATCCAAGATTTTTCGGCTCTTGTATTCTTTTTCTCTTTTTCTTTTCTTTTCTTTTTTTTTTTTTTTTGAGGAAGATTAGTCCTGAGCTAACACCTGGTGCCAGTCCTCCTGTTTTGCTGAGGAAGACTGGCCCTGAGCTAGCATCTGTGCCCATCTTCCTCTGCTTTGTGTGTGGGACACCTGCCACAGCATGGCTTGACGGGTGGTGCCATGTCTGTACCCGGGATCCGAACCAGTGAACCCTGGGCTGCCGATATGGAACATGTGAACTTAACCACTGCGCCACGGGGCTGGCCCCCTCAGCTCTTATATTCTTGTTTGCTTTCACATATCATTGGTTGCAAAGTCTCTAAGTGTGAGGCTTGAATCTTAAGTAAGATTATTAAAGTGAGCCTAAATTAACTCCTATGAGCACAGAAGAGAACTTTGCAATTTAATTCTCCATTGTGCAAGGTACTCTAAGAGATAAGGGACGAGGATCCAGAGAACCAGAAGGTGTGTTCCTACTTCTCAAGGAGGGGGCATGTCAATGAAGACAGGGAGAAAAGTGAAAATTTCCATTTATTTATTTACTTCTGAGGAAGATCACCCCTGAGCTAACATCTATGTCAGTCTTCCTCTGTTTTGTAGGTGGGGCACCGCCACAGCATGGCTAATCAGTGGTGTAGGTCCGCACCCAGGATCCAAACCTGCGAACCCAGGCCACCAAAGTGGAGCATGTGGAACTGGAACCACTCCGCCATGGGGTCGGCCCCTTTATTGATTTAAATAATAGGTTAAGAAAACAATAGAAGAGTTCAACCTTATAGAGTTTGGGGGGATTCTTTGCCAAGTAATTGTACAAACTAATTGTTCTGGAAGTTCAGAAGAGGGAGAGATGCCTTAGGCTGGCTCAGAAACATGATATGGAGAAGGAAAGGAGGAGTTGAGATGAGTCTCGAAGGATGGGTAGGGTTCGTCTAGGTGGAGAACATTCCAGGTGGATAAAGTGGTGTGAGCAGAGGAGCAGAGGCATGAAAGCTGACTCTGTTTGGGTGATAGAGAATAAACTAAGTTGTCTGGAGGGGAGTTGTGGGAGGAATCACCAGCTCTCCTTAGCACGACCCTTGGCCAATGCCCAGGTTTCTAGTTCTACGTTTATCCCAATCACCAAGTCCGTCAAGATCCTGGATGTTCAGATGTGCGTGTGTCTCATCTGTGTGTGTACTTGACGACTCTGAGAATCGGCAGTTCTCCTTGTACAGGTTCAGTGGTTGTTAAAAGTTGGGAGTAGTTGGTTCCCATAGCCATAAACACAGTCCCAGCAAAGGGTGGCAGCACCTCTGCCCTCCTATCCAGCTGTAAATCCTGGTGACCCAGGTGGAAAGCAGTCCTCTCTCTGATAGTTTGAATTTCATGTCACTTGGATGTCCCTCCAGACTATTTTAGTGTTTTGCTGTGTGAGCTACTGAGCTCATGCTGTTGTGGCCCTCAGACATTTGTTTCACTTTCCGGGAGGTGACCAGAAACCCACTCCAGATCCGGGTGCTAGTGTGTGATGTTGAAGTGTTTTCATCTCTTGGAACACAGGTGGTTGGCTTATACCGGGTGTATATTTATGGTTGCATATAGGTGAAATTTGAATGTATTTCACTTATCAGTGGATATGTGTGCACGTGCCTGATCATTCTCACCTTCCCACCTGCAGCTCCTCCTCACACTCGCGTCTGGAATGTCCTGGCCTCTGCTGTCCATCTGGCTCTTCTGCAAGGCCCTCTGCCTTCATTTATGGTCTGTGACATACAGTTAGGCACTTAAGTCTCAATTGTTTCCGGGGTCTGGGTCATCCAGACTTGATTTTAATTTTCCCGACTCTGGCACCCAGCATAATGCTGGGCACATAGTACCTTCCTTGTGACATTTTTTTTGTAGAAAGAAAAAAAAGGAATATTTCAGTTACCTTTTTTTTTTTTTGAAGCTTCTGTGACATTGTGCATTTAGAACTATTCTTCTTATTTTGCTGTTATTCTGGCCTTCTTTTCCCCTCTTGGGCTAAAGCTTGATTTTTAGACAACTGCTAAAATTGATCTCACTTTCCCCTTACTGTTGTTTTTTTAAATTGATGTAGGTATGTGTCTGTGCATGTGGGCCTGGGTGAGGCAAGACTAAAGGGGTGACGTGGGTTAGCAGGAGTTAGCATGTCTGAGAAGGAGTATCAATTTGTGTTTTTTACCCTTACATCAAAAACTGCTGGTATCATGAGGGCTGCCTTCTTTCTCTCCTGGCAGTCTCTTGCTGGGGGAGGTTTGTTCTATTTATTTGTTTTCCTTTTGGTGGAGGTGGAGGTGCCCGTGGTTTTGGCGGTGGTGGTAAGCTCCTCACTCCATTTTCAAGGGTCTGTGCCCAGGAGTAAGATTCCTGCACAGGCACCTCCTGCCTTCATGGTCAAGCCTGGTTCCTGCCAACAACCCTAATGACCGCTTGAAGCCCCGACCACAGCATCCCCACCATATTCTGCTTTCTTCGTAGCCACTTCCTTTTTGGACCTGAAGCCCGTTTGGTTCCTTTTCTCCTTGCTGTGGCCACTCCTATACTTGAGTTCTTCCAGCATTAACATCAGCTCTGCACCCTGTCTCGTAGTGCGCGTCCTGCCAGGGCGAGCTGCATGGAATGTCTAGTCTTTGCTGTGCCCCTTGCTCCCCACTTAGCCATCTGCGTAAAAGGAAGAATGCAGGCTGCCGCTCAGGAGTGGACTTGAGCCCAGGACAGCATCCCTGAGAGACTTGCTTTCATTTCATAGGACAAGGAAATCCACCTTAGGCTTCCAGGGGTCCAGTTTCCTAACTTTGGTGGTTCCTGTTTTGAGAATAAGGCACCTGCTCACCTTTATGTCCTGGCGCTTTGGAAATTTAATTTTTCCTCCCCTCTTTTCTTCTTGATTTTTTTCTTCCATAAAAGCAGCCATTTAAAGCACTGTGTTTGCTGAAGCTAAAGGCAGCTTCTGGTAAATACATAACATGTATTTTATATCTTTGCTTAAACCAAGATTTCCCAGCCTTGGCACTGTTGACATTTGGGGCTGGCTAATGCTTGGTTGTGGAGGTCTCTCCTGTGCATTGTAGGATGTTGAGCAGCATCCCAGGCTTCCACCTACCAGATGTCAGTAGCACCACTCTCCTCCAATTTATGGCAAGCAAAATGTTCCCAGATATTGCCACATGTCCCCTGGGGGAGAGGGCAAAATTGTCCCTAGTTAAGAACCACTGGCCTTGGCTGTTCCACTTCCTGGAATGTCTTCCTTCTTCCCTCATCTTTGCCCCCATTCCCTGCCTGTCGCCCTCTTACGCATCTTTTGAGACCAGTTTGAGAAGTCTTTCCCAATCCTCCAAGATGGTGGTGAACTGCACGCCCACCTGCGCTGACTCACCCAAGGATACGTGGACACTTGGTCGTAACTGTTAGAGAGCCTTTATCATATGATGTTGTTGTTATCTACATATCTGCCTCCCCACCAAATTGTGAGATCCTCAGAGACAGAGAGCTTGTCCAGAGGTGGATCCAGGTTTTGTGGTCCTTTGAAACTCATTACGGTTGGGGAGGGGGGACCATCTTTAAGAAAAAGAATATAAATTATGAATACAAAGTGAGATACAGGGCTCTGGAAGGGGACAGTGCAAGGGAGTGAGTGTGATGCGCACCCACCTCTGGTCCTTCTGCATTTTCTGTTGTGCTGCAGAATTTGGCGCCTGTGTGTCGATACATCTTCACATGAGTTAACTAAGCAGTCAGATGTTGGCTGGTTGTTCTTCAACCGGTGAAATTCTTAATTTGAAAAAGCATACCATCTTCTCAAAAATGCTGTACTTATTTTACTACAGCTTAAGTGTTGGGGAGTCGGGGGAGTGAGTCGTAGAATTAGTAGAAAGGTGGCGACCGGGCACACACGTGCTCACCACACAACCTCGGTAGTCTTTTTCTACGGCTGTTTGGTCATTTGGAAAATTTGGTGGGAGAAAGGGACCCTCTCGCTTGCCAGGGGCAAAACCTTCGATACTCTGGGTGGTCTTCAGGCAAGTGTAAATCTGCAATTGTTCAGGGCTCTGGTTAGAAGGAGCTGTCGTTAGATTTATAGGCGAGGCGAAGGGCACACTAAATCTTTTTGGCTTCCACGTGAAAGTTTTTGGCAGCCCCTTTTAGAGGCCTTCGGAAAAGGACAGTTTGCTCTGTGCCTGTTTTGCACATTGGCTTCACGTTGGGACAAAAATGAGAATTTGGGTTTTGGAGCTGCCATTTGGAGTGAATCACCCTGCCGTCTTGTTTCCTTTCCTACTCCGTGACAGATTTCCAAGACTATTTTTATTCAGGGTCATTTATTGACCCTGGAGACTTCTGACTTTAGCTCCCAAATAGAGCCAGATGTGGGTGGACTCGAGTACTCAGAAGCTGCTCCTGGTGCATTTCATTGTGGGTTCTGAAGGGTTCTACTTCTGCCTTAAGGAGATGAGCTTTGGCTTTTTGCTTAACTTGGAGACAAAAATGGTGAATCTGGTATAGATAGAAATGTGTTTATTTAATGACTCATGAGTAAGTTGTCTGCACTGTGAATTGTCCTAGTGTGGAGAGCTGTTTGTTGACATTCTCACCTAAGTCTGAGCCAGCTCAGCAAACAAGGACCCTATCTCAAGGACTGGCCCTATATTATCATAATTCTCTGGCATCCATTGCTGTGTTGCCATTGGGACTGGATTGGGTCATTGTGTCATTGCCCAACCACTGCTGAGTGGATCTAGTGGGAAACTCTGCTGCTAATGGTGGCTCCAGCCCCACTGGGTAGATCACCTGTGGATGAGCCTCACTGACATGGCCTATAAAAATGTCAGCTATATTTGTAAATGGGTTCAGAGGGTAACGGCATTTTTAAATATACATTCTAAGCCTCTCTCTTTTTGACTATTCACTTCCTTGGTTGAGATGACAGTTTTATTCCCTGTGGGAGGCAGGTTCCTTTCAGTTCAACTGTTATATAATTACTGGTTAGATCTCTTAATAGAATAGTGTTTCCCAAACTTTAGTTTTGAGCATTTACGGGAAGAAGAAAAGGAAGAGCATGCTTGCAACAGGGAGCAGTGGAAAGAGCACGGGCTTTGAGAGCTGACTGGCCCAGTTCACATCCCGGCTTCACTTCTACTCTTTCTGGCCTTATGACTTAGGGAAGGTTAACTTCCCTATGCCTCAGTTTCCTTATATGGGAAATGATTGCCTATTAGGGTTATTGGGATGAAATCACATGATATGTAAAAAAAACACATGGTCAGTGCTTGGTACATAATTACCCCTCACCGAATGTTAACTCTCTTCCTAAATCCTTCCCAAATAGCCTCGCCTCCTCTCCCGACCCGATGACTGCTGAAGAGCTAGCTGTTTTCACCTCTTCCTTCCTCACAAGACAGATTCATTTGTTTTGGTTTTATTTGGAGGGCAAGGATGAAAAATGTTCTAGAAGGGGTTGGGGTTACTAGTGGAGAGAGCAAGAGGCGTAGAGATAGATCTGGACCTTAATCCTGTCTCTGTTCATCTGCTACCCCCTGTGTGGCCTTGGACAAGTTACTGAGCCTCCCTGAGCCCGGTTTCTTCATATGTAAAGATGATGTGTTATTGTGAAGGTTAAATTCTGGCACCCGTAAAACACCAAGCATGGTACCCGCGGCAGAGTAGATACTCGGTAGGTGGTCCTCTCTCTCTCCTCTCAGTCTCCTCTCAGTCCAGTCCTGTGGACCATGTGCCCTTGCTATTCCCAATTCTCTCTGTAATATCACCGTAAACATACTCATAATCCTGCTCCCCCCAGGGGTACCACTATTTAGTTTCTGAAAATTGTTTAAAACTCTTTGGAAAAGGAAATCAGCTATTCACATTATTCATAAATATTCCAAAAACATTTTATTCTTCATGTCTGCTGTTCTCTGCTTTCATGAAGGTTGGTGACATTGGTGCCTGAAATCCACAGGCACTTAAGCTGGGTGATGAACTTTAAGTATAGTCTTTTTAAAAAAAATCTGTAACTCATTTCCTTATTTAATTATAACCCTGTATATATTTTTAATATAATCTCCTGGCTTTAAAGCTAGCAACTACTTGAGTCTTTGCTGTGTGCTTGTGACTTTGTTGGGTTACGTTGGTGGGGATGACTTTTTAAGAAGTATCTCTTTGGGGGTTGCTTATTTGGGAGTAAAAGATACTTTAGTAAACGGATCAATGTAAAGTAGACTATGATTGAGCCAAAATGCATAGTGCAGACAATCAAGTGTTTTAAGGGCTTCCAAGAGAGAAGGAACCAATGCACCATATTTTTAAAAAGAGAACTGATGATATAATTAAGAGTTGTATATATGTTACACACTAGAATTCTGAGGGAATTGAGAAAATGAGAAGACGGAACTGGGAGTAGGTAGCAAATGCTCTGTGGAAGAGGTAGAAGGTGACAGACCCTTGCTGGGAGTAGAGAGCGCGTCTCTCATTTGGAAACAACCCTTTCATGTGGGCCCTGCTGCCCGATGGCCTGCACCTTCCTGGTCTTTTCTTCTCTCCTCTCTCTACCCGCTCTCAGCACGAGTGGGCTGGCCGTTGCCAGCCAGCTTCCCTTGCTCAAAAATATTTTCCCCCACATTGTCTGCACTTCTTTCATTCCTGTCTTATGCTGCCTAAAATTCTGCCAGCTAGAGGTTGAGTTAGGTTGATAAGAATCCTTAAAAAGTCAAATGTTTCTTTTCTTTTTTTTTTCTGCTTTTTCTCCCAAAATCCCCCTAGTACATAGTTGTATATTTTTGTTGTGGGTCCTTCTAGTTGTGGCACGTGGGATGCCGCCTCAGCATGGCCTAATTATCGGTGCCACGTCCGTGCCCAGGATCCAAACCGGCGAAACCCTGGGCCGCCAAAGTGGAGTGTGTGAACTTAACCACTCGGCCACAGGGCTGGCCCCGAAAGTCAAGTATTTCTAATGCAGCACAAGTGCATTTGTGTAAATTGCTCCATCTTTTCTTTCTCGTGCCTAGATGAGATTAGTTAGAAGGAGGGACTGAGAATTTCGTTTTTGAGCAATAATCTTTGCAGCACCTAACTGTTCAGGGATAAGGCAGACCTGGGATAAAGAACTGAACTCTGGTGGGAAGGGATGGTCAGGATATAATATGAGCTTAGTTCATTCTTGGGGACACAGGCTCTGATGGCAGAGAGGGAGGGTGCCAGAGAAGACTTTGCTGGGTTAAAAAATTTGTCTGCGGCTTATCTTTGGGCCTAGAAGAGGAAATGGAAAATGTTTTTCCTTCCTTTATCTTATGCCTAATTCCCAAACTTCCAAGACTCACCACCCAGACTGTGTGGTGAATACTACAGTTATTCCATTGTGGGTTAAAGAGATATTCATGAGTCAGCCTGTGAATCTCATCATGGCTTTCAACATTTCTTGGTGAAATAGAATGGTCTACTTTTACAAAGTAGACCATTTTAAAGTAAAGGGTTCTAAGAAGTGACTTCAGTTGATGGAGAAGGGATCCAAGAGCATCAGCTAGTTCCTTCTTGATACTTTGCTCGCTTTCCGGTCTCCTCATTGTCCCAGCCTCACCTGTGAAGATATCCCGGTTTATAGTCCACACAGCTGCTCATGTGGGAGTAGTTACTGTTATGTCTGAATGAGACCGCCTTCATTTCCCCCAGTTTCTGCTCCTTGGTGTAGAAGTGGATTTCACTTTAATGAGATTACAGTATTAACTCTAGTAAAGCTATTTTGCTTTAATAAGTAGATTGTTTTCTGCTGAACATAGCTTTTTTCCAAAAGAGTCACGGGCCAATTCAGGGTTCTAAAAAAAAACTTTTAGAGTAGATGGAAAAATGTACCACGGAACAAATACAACTATGCTTTCATTCCTCCACTCCATATTGTCTCCCACAGCCATATTCCTAAGACTTGGGGGGAAAGATTACCACTTATACACACGAGGATCACAGAAGCACTAGAAGCAAATGAATTAGTCAAAAAATGGCTTTATCTAAAACAATGAAGCAAACACCAAGAGAAACTCAGACAATTTTTTTTCCCCCTCTGGCCACAAAGTCTGCTTTGAGTGACTTGTACAATAGAGGGTCATCCGTAGCGGGGTCACAGTGATCCCAAATAGCTCTATATCAAACTGCTTCTTTGTGTTCAATATAAAGTCAAGAAAAATTTTATAGTCAATTAAAAACAAAAAGGTCAAACTCCATTAAAAATTTACATTTATTTTGGATAACCCTAAAATTGGTCATGTTTCAGTTTTGGGTTTTATGGACATCTGGATAAATTTATCCTAAGAATAGTCCTTGATAACGAGGTTGAGTTAGCTGGATTCTGCCATCCTAGCCTATGTTCCTTGTAATTGAGAAGAGAACCTTTAAAAAAAAAAACCTCAAAATAATAAATCACTAGAGTAGTTGAAATGTCAGTAAGTACAACTGTGAGGAGTTTCTCATTGCATTCATCCTGTCCTGTCAGTTCATATTTGTGTCCTACCTCTAGTCTTCAAGACCTGAGGGCAAGAACTTTATCTTAAAGAAGATAGTCTTCTTTACCTCTCAAGGGTTATTTTTCTGTTGTTGTAACTCTAGTCTTTGGGAAGATAGGAAAATGACACTGTCAGTACGTTTGGGGTGGGGTGGGGGTGGGAGGGAACACTAAAATATATTTAGGGACCTCGTGAAATGGTAGACGTCCTTTTTTCTTTTAAAAGACTTGTAGAACTCAGACATGTGAAGCTTAATATTATACAACAAGGGGGAGAACATACTTTAGTGGTACCATAATCTTAAGCCATCTTAGCTGGGTGACTACATTTTTACCAGCATCATGATGCCTTTATACACTTTTGTATCCTTTGTTGAATATCTCTGAGAGACATGCTTTTATACAGCAGATCCAGTGGCCAAACTCATTTAGATTGGTGCTGTTTTTTTAATCTTCATTCTGTGGTGTCCTGGGCCTGAGAAGCAGTCTTGGATTCCAGGTGGGTGTGGAATAGAGATCCCCTCTACTGCTTTCAACAGAGCATCTCCGCTTCTACATATTGGGGTTCCAAAGAATATTTTATTTGGGAAGAAATGCAATCCCATTGGAAAAACAGTTTGAAAACCACTGTTCTAGGTGATTGTTTTCCAGATGCCATGCAGTATAAAATAATAAGCAAAGGAAATATTTCAGTTATCCCATCTTAAACCTGGCTGTTTTATGTACTGTATGACTTTCACTTCAGTCTTCTGAGCCTCCATTGCCCAGTCTTAAAATGGAACTGAGTCTACATTAGAAGCTTATTTCATTAAATGAGATAACAAGTGAGTTGTTTATTGTTCTTAACACATTGAGGGCACTCAAATGTTAAAGATCTCTCATTTTTACTTCCTTAAACAGAATATAAAGAATGTAATTTAACGGTTTTTCTTAATGACTTAGGTCATCGTGACCATAGTCATGAACAATTGTTTTCATGCCCTTGGGATTTATTGAGATATGTGTAATGATCTAATATCACATGTTGATCTAAACAGTTTGATGATTTAGAGTGTAGCAGTAAGTTTCTATAGTTTCTTTCAGTGTATCTGCCTGTGAATTCTCTCTCTCTCTTCATGTACAAATCTAATCTGCTCCAGGACAAGCTCAGAGAAGGGAGTATAAAGGAGTTAATGTGTTCTTATGGAGACTGAGGGGTTGTCTGGGTCTGTCAGTCATAGGGCATGGAGTTTGAGGTGTCTGCTTTTTATCTTCTCTACTCAGAGGTCTTTTCTGATTGCTTTGGCTGGAAAGGCATGTAGGTCAAGGCCAAGTTCGGAGTAGATAAGGTGCTACTCTAAGTCTTACTGCTGCCTTCGGTATTTGAATTATTTGTGTGGTTGAACAAACCAGAGCATGCTGAGTGGATTTTTCCGCAGTGTGTGCACTCTCTGATTGCTTGCTGATTTGAGGGAGGCAGCAACTCTTGGCAAAATCTGTTACTGTTTGCATCTCTGCCTCCTAGGTTCCTGTTTTATCTGAAACCTTTCCCAAAACGAAACCTCTTCTTTAACTTCTTAATTTATCCTAGGTTGGGGGTTCCCAAATTTGGCTTTGTGTCAGAACTACTCAGCTCTTAAATCATCCAGACGCCCTGGACTTGCCTTCCTGGAGATTCTGATTTGTTAAGCCTCTTTAATGCCCAGGTGATTTTTCCTGCAGCCAGGTTAGGAACCAGTCTCCTAGACTACTGGTTTTTCAATCCACAGTATTTCTATTGAAGCTAAATGGGGTGTGACTGAAATGTGAACTGACTGGTATACTAACCAGTGTATCATAGCGTAGCCATATAATCACTGTTCTTAGTTCTGTTATGATTGTTAAATCAATTTAATTATTTGACAGTCACACTTTATTCTTCATCCTTACAGCACATTTTCTGTTCTTCCACCCTGTGGTTATGGTTGTACACTTTTAGCATTCTGTATATTATTTTTCTTTCAGTCACCAGATTCTCCATATGAAAAAGTAGAATTGTACCATCTTTGTTAATACTTTGTTATATTTCCTTATAATATTTTGTACATATGTAAATGTATATAATTTAAAAATTGGAATCTTCCTGGTTCTACAAGACACAATGTTATTAATAGTTTTCTCATATAAAGTAGTATCTTAGGCATTTTTCCATGTTATAAAGTTGTCTTTGAAAGCGTGATGACAAGCATGTCTCCTGCATTCTTTTCTGGGTATGCAGGGGCAACTCAGACAGACATGGTTTCTGCTCCCATAGAGCTGAGAAACCAGCTGAGGAGACATACAAAACTGGTAAACAGCAAAAGAGTAATTACAAATAGTCATAAGTGCTGTGAAGGGAAAGAGCAGGGTTCCCCCATCGGGGAAATGGCGGTGGCATGTGTGCATGCCACAGAGAAGGCATTTTATGAGGAAGTTGGCTTTAAGCAAGATGAGAAAGATGAGGAATCCGTGTGTGTGGGAGGCAGGTGTAGGGTGGAGGAATCAGATAGGGAAGGGTGGGCCAGGCCAGGCAGAATGAATCATGAGAGAGGGAGACATTGACAGACAGACAGATGGACGCTTGACTTGTTTCGGAAACTGAAGGGTATCCGGTGAGGCTGGAGCCGCTGGGCAGAGTGGGGACAGGTGATGATGGAATGTAGTCAGGGACCACACTTTGCAAAGGGCCTTGGGAATTGAAGGATTCAGACTTTTAAGTACACGAGGAAGCAATTGAAGGGCTTTACACACCTTGCAGTCACTTGAAGGTGATGGCATACTTTGAAATATTTAGGCTTCCTTTACATTAGCTGCCGGAATTCTTCAGGTCTGGTGGCTGTTCTGAAAGTTTGTTTTTGTCAGGTTGGTGAATGGAGTGTGGAGTTGGCAGTTGTGGCCCACACTTTTCCTTCAGCGATATTAAACACAAACGCAGTTCTGTCTTGCTCTGTGGTGTCACAAAGCTGTTTCTTGCAGTAGGCAGCCCAAGAGCGGTGTTTTGTTCATTTGAAATAAATCAATCTCAACAATGACTAGTAGGCTACAACTGTTTTTCAGGGGCTTTTTCTGATTTTATGCTTCAAGCAATAGAAGAAGAATTCTGAGCCGTGAATTCCCTGATGAAGTCTCTGAGTCATAGAATTTAATGCCAGAAGGGAACTTTGAGGTGATCTCACTGATGTTCAGATACATGAAGTTAGGAACACAGAAAGTATGTGATTTGTCCAGGATTCTTTACTAGTCTAGTGGCAGTTACTGCTGGAGCGAAAATCTCCTCTATCCTAGCTCTGTAATTCTACTTTTCCTCACTTCTTAGCTGTATTGCTTTGCAAAGAAGTAGCAATTCTTTAGCTTCCTTTATCATTCCCCACTTAAAACATACTTACTTAAAAGGATCTGAACAGGTTGAAACAGGAAAAGCTAACAGTGTAAATAGTAAGTAAAGTTCTAGTTCTCTCCTGAAGGGCAACAGTATAAATGAAAAAATAACATTGTAGGAGTGTGAAAGATGAGGATTTAAATGGTCTGTATTATGCATCAGGGTTGACCTGGGCTCTAGCAGAAGATATACAAGGTCTTGGAAGTTCTACTCTGGCTCATCCCACTTTTTGTGGAGGGTTGTGTAGTTCTCATACCACTCGGTATCAGTTAGAATGCTGTTGGCTGCAACTAAAAGAAAACCTGACCAAACCGGCTTAAAGAAAAAGGAAATATATTATCTCATACAACAGAAGTCTAGTGATAAGAGCTGCTCTGGCCAGCCCTTCAGGGCCCAGCACCACTGGTCTGTGATCATCTCAGCCCTTCCCTTCTTCTTGTGCTGGTCTCATCCTCAGGCTGGTGGAAGATACTGGCAGCAGTTCTGTGCATCCCATCCGGACACAGTAACCTCCAGAGGAAGGAGAGGGAGCCATCTGCTTGTCTTGTGCTTCTTTCTTAGGAAGCCTCTGGAAGACTTCCTCATGTTTCATTGGTCGACATTTGCTCACAGGCAAATTACTAAACCCGTCATTGGTTCTGAGGAGTGTGGTTATCGTGATTGATTTAGAACAATAAAGAGCTGAGGATAGAGTTCACTTTTCCTGAAGCATGTGGCTGTGTGGAAGGGAGTAGATACCTGAACAAAATTGGATTCTTTTAGGGAGGCATGAATTTAGGGGCAGAATAGGATATTGGGTAGGCAACCAAGAGTGCCTACTCTCTATACCTTTAAAAGCTATGTAGACAGAATGGTGTTCATTCAGAAAAGAATGCTCGGTGTGATGAGGGCACTTGCAACTATGTCATTTGGGAATGACTGAAAGAGTAAGACAGGACATGTTAACTCTGGTGTGTTTTCCAATACCACCAAGCAATTCTCCAATCCTCAGTGGACAGCAACTGTGTGTCTTACAAATTTGATGTGCACGATTCTGATACTGTCTACATGGAGATAGTGTCAGATCCCATGGGTTAAGGGCTTAGTTGCACAAGGCTACCTCCCACTTCACACACCAATCACAAGTTCAGGTTGTCACCTGTACTTCTGACAACCAGCTATAAATTGGAGGTTCCCACAATCCCTTCCTCAGGTTTGATTAATTTGCTAGAGTGGCTCACAGGACTCCGAGAAACATTTACTTACATTTACCAGTTTATTATAAAGAATATTATAAAAGACATAGATGAATAACCAGATGAAGTGGTACATAGGCCAAGATCTGGACGCATCCTGAGCACAGGAGCTTCTGTCCATCCACACCATGGAATATTAGAGATCAAACTGAAAGAAAAAGGTTGTGTATATATTCGCCTGAAAGTATGCCATGATCTGTGATATATTTAATGAAATAGGTTGTATAATTCCATTTTTGTAAGTAAAGAGGTAAGTGGCATCTCTTCCTACTTTAAAACAAAAAACAAAAAGCAAGATGAACCTGGGGTATCTTGCTATGCCAGAAAGCAAGGAAGTCCTCAGAATGATGGCAAATGTAAAGCACATACAGAAACCAGCTCGACGGAGCTCCCACTAGCTAAATCTGGGTCAGTTTGTGCATCGAACTGAAATAGGAAACCATGAGTCCATGCTTACATAAACTAATAAGTGAGTAACTTAAAATATATGATGAGAGATGAGATATTTACTTAGATCTCCCTACAAAATGCTCATTAATTAACATCAGAGAAAAAAAAAGGAATATGGTTGCAGTAGACAAGCCTGGCAGTCACTACTTTAATGAGTGATCAGAAGGAGCAGTATTAGGAATGGGACAGATCAGATCACATACCGTGTGAATAGATGGCAATGAGAGCACAGCAATGCTTCTGTAACATTCCTGCTAAAGATGCATCATCTGAATTAGAGGAAGCATCTGGCAAATTCAAATCAAAGGACAGTCCACAAAATCACTGTAATCTTCAGAAATGTCGAGTTCATGAAAATCAAGGAAAAATTGAGGAAGTATTCTAGAATGAGGAGGCTAAAGAGACATAATTAATGGTAAAGCATGATTCTGAAGTGGGTTCTTTTGCTATAAAGGACATTATTGGGACATTTCGTAGAATTTGAATGGGTTTGAGAATCATTCTTAGAATGTATAATATGTTCATTTCCTGATTTGATGAGTATGTTGTGGTTGTGTAGAAGAATGTCATTGTTTGTAGAAAGACACACGAGTGGGTGCTGGGAGCATCAGGTCAGTAAGTTACTCTCAGGTAGTTGAGGAATAAAGAAGGTTCTTGCAGGTTCTTTTGTAAGTTTTGAGATTGCTTTAAAAAAAAAAAAAAGACGTTAATTGCTAGCTGGACATGAATTCGGTTCCCAGAGGAGGTAGTGAATCTCTGGTCGTGGGGATTTATTGAAACAGAAGTTAGAAGTTCACCCACTGAGGCTGTTGTAAAGGGATGTTGTGCATTATGACCTCTAAAGTCCCAAATTCAAAGATTCTGGATGTCTATGTATTTTAAAGTCAGAGTTGAATTTATTAAACGATGTTTGTGCCTTCAGGTATTACAAATCAAGGGAGACTGACCTCTCATACCAATCAATGGGCATTATTTAAAACTTTTTGCTAGAGACTGTGTTCTAAGTTCTATATCTAACTCCCCACAAGAAGCTAATGATGTAACTGAGTAAAAAGGGCATTGACATAAAAGTATATGACCCCCATTAAGTAGTATATAATAAATGCCAGATGATTGGTACCAACATTCTACAATTCAGACCAGGAGGATGTTCCTTGCTTCTGTGAGGAAGGCCTTTATAGAGGTATGGGATTGGTTGGGTGTTAGAGCATGAGTAAGACTTAGGTATGCATGAAATAAGAGTGGCAGGGGAGAGCATTCTTTGCAGAGGGGCCTCTGTGAATGGGCACCATGTGTTAAGGAACAGTGAGAAGACTAGTCTGACAGGTTTGGGGGTTCATAGAGGAGAGCTCTGCCTTAAATTCAGTATAGATAGGGCACCAGGACTAGCTTCCATATAAGGCAAAATGGGGAGGAAACTAATGATTGGGACAGCTACCAGGCATCAGACACTGTGTTAGATGGTTTTTAGTTAATCAAATTAATTCATTCATTCATTTATCTCTTTTAATCTGCTCAGTCCTGCAAGATCAGTATTATACTCATATGGATGTAAAACAGGTATTCAGAGAGAGGGAATGACTTTCTCAAAGTCACATAGCTACTTTAAGAGGCAGTTTGCATTTGAATGACTTCAAAGCATATGCTCATTCTACTACCCTTGCTGCTGCTTACACCTGGAAGGGGATCGAGGGCAGTGACTGGGGGTGCTGACTATACGTGTAGAATATTGGAAAGAACATTGGAAAAAGGAGGATGTCTCTCAATACCTCCTGTCACATGGAGATTGAGGTGTCCATGGGACATGCCTGTGAAATGTAGATTCTTGAAAAAGAGCATAAGGTGTAAGAAAAGGACTGAGGACTGAACCCTGAGGAACCTCTCTATTTAAGGGACAGTCAGAAGAAGCACCATAACGGGATCCTCAAGAGGAGCGTCCAGGGAGGTTGGAAGAAACAGAAGAGTGCAATATCTCAGAAGTCCAGAGAAGAGCCTGGTCGGCGAAGTCGAACACCCCAGGAAGGTCTGGACGATAAGGATGAAGAAGTGTCCGTTAGACACAGCATCAAGGAGGACATTGGTGACTTTAATGAGAGTGGGTTCAGTTGAGGGGTGGAGGTGGAAGCCAGTTGTAGTGGGTTGAACAGTGAGTAGCGAGGGGGTGAAGGAGTAGAAACAGTGGGTGGTGGTGATAAGGCTTTCAAGAAGTTTACTCGGAAGGGAAGGAGAGAAGAGAAGGCCGTAGGAGGTCATAGGTGGATTTTTGTTTTTCTGTTATTTTCAAACGTGAAGAATTGAGCATGAGCAAATGATGATGGAAGGAGACAGGAGAGAGAGAGAAGTCTGAGAGAAGAGAGGGTCTAATGCAAAAGGTGAGATCCCTGAGGAGATAGATGTGAGGCACTGGAATCCAGAGCAGCAGTGGTGGGCAGGGTGGGGAGGAATGGAGGCGCCCACGCTTTTGGTCTAAATTGCCTCTATCTCTCCCTCTCATGCACCAAAAGTCTTTGTATGCCCATGCAAGATGGCTCACTGACCACAGCATGGCTGCATGGGCCACGCCATTTCCAGAAGACGTACATGAACAGCATCTGCGTGCATATTCGGAATGATGACAACTAAGATATATTCTGTTTACAGCTGCTCAGTTCAGTGCTGTCTTTATAATGCTATTTGTTCTGAAATATCTTCCTTAAAAATGGGTGTAAAAGGAGAATGAAAGATTGAGAATGAATACACTCTCAGGCAATGAAAGCTGGTCCTGCAGACAACCGTAGCAGGGGCCAGTGAGTGTCAGGGCCTCAGCCTCATCCGGAGAAGTCTATGTCACGCTTATCAGAGCTGAATATGTTTTGCCACATGTGTTGTTTTCTCTGTCGTGGCCTCTTTTTCTCCGGTTTAGTTTGGATTCTGAAGAACTGTTTTGATCTGTAATGGTTGACAAAAATTTTTCAAATCAGTGATATGAAGCATGTCAAAAAAAAAAAACAAAAAACTAGTGCTCGGCCTGCAGTGTAGGAATAGAGGAAAAGTGTTATGTTAGATGTTAAAATGTAATAAGGAGTGAGAGCCCAAACCTGGGAAGAACACGTTTCCATCGATAGGGGGATGGAAAAATAAATTGTGGCATTCCTCCAGTAGAATAACTAGATAACAACAAAAATGAGCGAACTGCAGCTACATGCATCGAGAGAATTAATCCTGCAATCAGAACACTAAGCCAAAGCCAGACACAAAACAATACCTACTCTGTGCCTCCACCTTATAAAATTCAAAACAAGTAACACTAATCTGTGCTATTAGAAGTCAGGGTAATGGTTCTTTCTGGAGAGGAGAGAGGGAGCAGTGATGAGGAGGAGGCTAAAGGAGGGCTTCTGGGGCTCCTGGATAGTCTTCGTGACACAGGCGTGTCACACAGGTGTGTTCACTTTGGTAATTCATCAAGCTGTGCACTTAGAATTTGTGCACTTTTATGTGTGTTTGTTATACTTCAGTAAAGTCTTTAAAGAAAAGACAATGAGGAACTTTCAAGGAAATGGTTGAGGAAGTCGTATAAAAATCAGCAAGCAGTTAAGAGTTGGTGGAAGTCCTTTGACCTTGTGAATGGCATCATAAACCTCATTGCAGCCAAGAGGATTGACCAACAAACAGTTCTACTAAGGTCAGCTGAAAGTATGTCATGACTTCAGTGGATTTGCAGAGACTGGAAGAGCAGCTGCCAAATATGGGATATGTGTGTGTATGTGAGGCAACATCCACACATGTGTGCGTACATGTTTGTATCTCATACATTGTTGTCTCATAGGGATCACAGTACAGCTACTCAATGTAGTGTGTGGATTCAGCCAAGGCACTCATACCCAGCAAAGTATCCCAACTCCCTACCTCCACTTCATGTCTTCTGTAGCCGTGGTTACAGACTTTGTTGTTCCTCTTTAGCCTTTGCCCTATGTTTATTACTTCTCTTCACATTGCTTTCTGATTTCATTTTGAGTCTCGGGTGCCTTCAAGAATTGCACATTGGTGGGATGTTTTTAATCCAAGGGTCCGCTTAACTGGCTCAGTTGGTTTGTGTGCAGGAAGTGCAAACTAACTTGAATATTAGTTTGTCAAATAAAATTAAATCTGTCACCACTGCGTAAAGCGTATAGTGTATCGCAGAATGAAGCAAGAATTATTTTGGGGTTATTTGTTGTTTGCAGTTGGCTTCGTCAATAATTTCCTCCTTTAAGCCAGCAAAAGCCAAAGTTGATTTCCTTAGATGTGTAAGCTTCTTCAAAATCAGGTTTATTTCAGGTGGAACTTGGCTTTCTTTGGAGGAGGTGACTCGCTTGTGAGGAATTTTGAATAGTTAAGCAAGGAAGAGATCTGTTTTTCGGAGTTTCATAAATTTTCAATAGTCTCTACTCTGCCAGGATCTATTTTTATTTCTTCTTAACCCCTTATGAGTTAGATTTTCATGATAATTTTGATTAATAAACTAAAATTCCTAGGGGTTACCTATTGCACGTGTTCAGAATAAATGGAAAAGAAACTCTCTGTGAAATGAAAAGATTTTATTTTTCTTTAGTTTGGACTGATTCCATTTGTTGACATTGCTGGTAAAAAGAGTATTTGACCTTTTTCTATTTTTGGGAAACTGAGATAATTTTACCTCTATTTGAAATCAGTAGCTATGAAAGGCGACTTTCAGATGTGTGCCTCAGAAAGAGCAAAAAAACAAAAAAAGAGCTAGGGGAAAATTCTTATGAGTTAAGTTAAAAATATGAGTACTTTAAAGAACACTGCAAGATAGCTGTGTGAACTTAAGACAGATACCAACACCACGCTTCATAATGTTGAACTTATTATTTGTTTCAATAATTTATTGGGTAAATTTACAATCTTGCATATATTGGTTCTTAGAGCTTTGGTTCGGTTGTGTGAAAAAAAAAATCTGTCCCGTACTTTTCTTGTTTGTGAGCCAAATTGTTCATTCATTTAACCATTTAGCACATTTAATTATTCACCAACTATATGCTATGTTTTTGAGATACGAAGATATGAATAGAATCCAGTTCATGCCCATGTTTAACCTAAATCTAGAGGGAAAGGCAGACATGGAAATAACTACAGCAGTGTGATCCATGCTATGATGGAGATACAGATGCCATGCTACAGAAACTCAGAAGAGGACACATCTAACTATTTTGGTGGGGGGGGGGGGGTGTTAGTGTAAATGGAAGCTTTCTAGAGGAGACATTTGAGCTAAAGGATGAGTAGGAAGTTGGCAAGTGGACATGGAGTGAATAGAATAAGTTCATGAGTCCCATGCTTAGGATTTTTTTATTTTATTATATGGTGATAGGAAGCTGTTGAAAGATTTTAAGTGGGGAAATGAGTTGATCAGATTTACATTTTAGAAAAATGACTGTGGTGTTTTGAAGGGGATGAAGTATCACATGGCTGAAGCTGGAGGTAGGAAGACCAATTAGGAAATTATTGAAAGCATACAAGTGAGACTAGTGAACTGGGAAGAGAGAAGGAGGCGTGGTTTTCATATGCATTGAGGAAGTAGAACTGATCGGCCTTGGTATTCAATTAGTTATTGATGGAGCAAGAGTCTAGTCTGACTCACTTAATTACCCAAAGTAGGAATTTGGGGCTGGTGGTGCTGTTTACCAAGACTAGTGGGAAGCAGATTTGGAGTGTAGGATGGAGAGTAAGATAACAGGTTGAGGCTGTGGTTCTTATGAGTCATCACATAGAATCGTCTAGAAGACACATGGAAGCACAGTTAGGAAGCTTAGAAGAGTGATGTGTACTAGGGACATAGGTATCAGAGTCGTCTGTATATGATGATACTTGATGCTTCTTGAGGATGTGAGATTACCTACTGGAGAATGTGTAGAGTGAGATGTGAATGCAAACACCACCTTGCAAAAAATAGTTTTCACCCTTATATTGAATTTGCTTATTATACATTTTTTTTTTCTCTCAGTACATAAATGATCCTTTTGGGAAACTTGGAAAGTACAGAAATTTATAAAGACAGTTAAATTCCCATAATTCAATTCTCATTCCCCAAGAAAATCACTGTTAATGTTTGGAATATTTCTTTCCTTCCAGACTTTTTCTTCTGCATATACTTTCCATGCAATTGAGACCACCGTATAGACAATTTTGCACCACATTTTTTCCATTTAACGTTAGTTCAAGCGCAGTATCATCCTCTTAAAATTATAAATAACGTTGCATTCAACGTTTCTGTGCAAGGATTATTTGTCCTTTCATTATTTACGATTATAGTGTTTTCTTAGCATGGATTCCTAGAGGTAGAATAACTTGGTTAAAAGATATGAACAAAAGTAAAGCTTTACATTTCACTACGTGTTTTTCAAAATGATTGTATCAATTTCTAACCCCACTGACAGGTCTAACATTTAAGGGTTTTATTGGAGGAAGAGTCAATAAAAGAAATAGATGAACCAGAAAGTAATGGTGTGAGAGAAACTAATAGAGGAGAGAATTTCTAGAAGGAAGCATCAGCAGTAGTAAAGGCTGTAGAGAGGTCACATGAGCGAAGGATGGATGAAGCCATTGGGTTTGGTGACTGGAGGCATTGGTATAATGGTAGGGTATTAGCCAGGTTACAGTGAGCCAAGAAATGGATGAAGTAGATATGATTTATTCCAGAATTCTAGCTGTGAAGGGCAGGGAAGAAACGAGTTATTAGCTAGAGGGGCTGCAGAATTGATGGAAGGTATTATGTTGTTTGTTTTCAAAGATGAGTGAGACTTCGACGTATTTGTGGACACTGGAGATGCTCAAGGAAGTGAGAGAGCATGCAGTCCAGAGCTCTGGGGCCGCTTCTTTTTCAGGAACAGGAGGAAGGGTGGTCAGGATGGGAGTGGATGTAGGTAAGCTGGTAGGAAGTTGGAGGAGTTTCTGTCTAATTTGTCTTTCTCTGCGAAGGCACAGAAGGCACGACATTGGCTCAGAGGGAAGGGAGTGCTGGAAACATCAGTTTGAGGTGAGGGTGAACAGGTTTGCCTTCTGATGCAGGTGATGGTCAAGGGAGCTGTTTAAGGACAACTGTGAGGGTCACCAAGCATGGCAGAGGTTCACCTGAGGTTGAACACTACAGATTTGTAGAGTTTCCCATCTGTCGATTTGGGAAATTTTTCTGGCATTACTTAGCAGCCCAGGTGTAGGAGAGAAGCAAAGAGTCAGTCAGTCATCTGAAATAAAGTTCCTTGCAAGTGTGTTTAAATAACTTTAATTTAAAATAAGTACAGGGAGTTTTATTCTCTCATAAATGAGAAAAGAGGAACAGAGATTGACTTCTGTGGTCAGCTAGTGATCAAGCTCTGTCCAGACCTTATATTACTCTGTTCCCTCCAAATTCACTAATGTTTGTAGTTAAGTTTTAGAAAAGTTTGAAAAAAAAAAAAGGTTGGTAAAGAACAAGTTGGTGTATCTTTGTGTGATAGATCTTAAACAAATAAAAAACAGAGCACATAAGGTTGAGTTAGGGGAAAGCAAAAAAAGACAAAAGGCAGCATTGCTATGTTATTCCTGTGCCAAATTGCTGAGTGTTATTGGAGGCGTGGTCGTTATTTAGTCAGTGGAAGTTCTAGAGAAACAATGAAAAAGAAGGCAACAGAGCACTTACAAAAGCCATTCAGTTTTTGTACAGCCCAGACATTTTACATAATGAATACTTTAAAAAAAATTAGCATCAAGTACAATTTTGTTTCAGAGTAAAATGGCTGCACTTTAATAGTGTTGCCGTGCAAATGGTAAAGAGCAATACGATTATTCAGGTCTGATTGTATGATGTTGTCCATTTAAACATCAGTGGATAATTATCATTATTTTTGTGAGAAAAGTTCACATAGCCATCTCTCTTAAAATATTCTAAAGGAATAATTTCTTTATCCAGCTTACTATCATTTTTCCTCTTACGTGGTTTTGAGTGACATCAGTTTTCAGTGGATATAAACAACCCTTCTCGGGGACAGTAGCTATTAAAATGGTTGGAAAGCTGCTTGACAATGATAAAAAAAAAAATTATTTCCCCCAAGGACTGCAGTAAGGCTGATGATTTTTATGCCAGTGGAAGGCCAGTTTTTACCACAAAAATTTCCCTGTAACCTTTCATGATTGAAAACATATTACTTGCTATTCAAAAACAGAGGCAAATTAGTGAGGAGAGTTTCTAAAATAAGCTCGAGGGTTAGACGTATAATTTGCAGATGACATGTCATGATAGTAAAGTGTCTTTCCTTCTGTGTTTTGTTTCAAGCTGTAGAAAGTACATGAAACTCCACAGTTCAGCTTCAGACATGTTTTTACAGCTGTCAGATGAGCACACTTGATTTTTAAGGGACTGCTTGTTCCACATGCATGTGTCTCGCTACATAATGTTTATTTTGAACAATGTATTTCTTCTCTTACTTTATAACGTCTGTTTATATAACTTTGCCTTGGTACATAGGAACGTTAGGGAACTTGGCATTGTCTTTGAAATGGAGCCTCTCTATTACACGGCTACTCCCTTAAAGCGTATATTTTGAGGAACAAATATGAGATTTGGCACTGCTGTGTTGAATGAGCCCAGCTACATACCTTGACAATGAGGGAGACTGTGGTTAGACAGTAGCTGCACCAGTAGTTCAAGCTGGAAGTAGTCACTGAATAACACCACACTGAACAAGAGTGCCGTCCGCTCTAAGGAGTGAATCAGTGCTAGATCCAGCGGGACCATCAGAGAGCCAGCAACAGAATACGGTGACTGAGCAAACTGAAGGCCTCTGCAACATCCAGAACATTTCTTTTTTTTTTCAATCGTCACTCTGAGACTTGACTGTCAGAGAACTGCTTGTTTTCTTAAGAAAATATAAAGAGAGAGAGGAATTAACTTTTTTGTAACTTTACTTTGACATAATTTAAAATTTCCGAAAAAGTTGGAACCTGTTTTCCAGGAACTCTGTGTTTTCACTTACATTCACCAGTTGTTTGACATTTGCTTTGTCACCTTCCCCACCAGTATTTGAGAGTAAATTGCAGACATCGTGCTCCTTTACCCCGATAGGTCAACGTGTACCTTGTAAGAACAAGTAAGTCTCTTACATAACCACAGTACAGGTAGCAGAGGCAGGAAGTTTTACATTGAATTAGATGTCTTGTGTCAAAGTCCATATTTAGACTTTGCCAATTGCCTCCAATAGTGTCTTTTATAGCAATTTTTTTCCTGGTCTAGGATTCATATATCTCTTTAATCTCATTTAATCCTAAGTGACTGTTTCAAGTGAAGTGGAGGGGGACACATTTTTCACTGCATGCTTTTGCTGCATGCATATCCATTGCAGCATCTTCTCCGAAACAGAATGACAGGAGATTTTAAATAGCAGGGATCATGTAGGAAATATTTGTCCTTTATGGCGCATCAGTTAGTACCTTTTTCAGCAGATGAATCACTTTCCGTACAAGCAACTGTTGGTTCTTACTAAGTTGCTATATGGGCGCTGTTGTGTGCAGAGTATAGTGGTAAGCTGTCCTGTGTTCAAGGCCCTCTTTTTAACGTCTTATAGCTGCTACTTCATCCCATTGAATGTTTTGTGTAAGTCCCTGATGAGACAGTTCCAGACTATGTCCTGCAGCTTGCCTTCAGCTGAGGAACGATAAGTGGCCACCATCTTTCTGCTTAAGACCAGCAATTCAGTTTCTTTTTACTGGGCTATAGTTATCCTCTGGAGTATCTGAACAAAGCAGCATATGCTTATGATTCCAAAATCACTCATAACCTTGACCATGTTTGTTCCATTCAAAATTGCATGACAGTTTTCTGTACTGATGTTTCATTCTATAGAAGTTTGGCAGAGTTGACATTCTGCTTCCAGTTTATTCCCACAAGATATGAAGAATTCCCAAATTGAGATTTTTTTTCTTAAAAGCTCATGGCCTAATGGGAATCACATAATGAAGAAATTCAGTACAGTTTTTAAAGGATTATTTTGTTTAATGTTATCATTCTACAAAGATGAGAATTATGTTATCATTCTAATCTCTGCATTGTCTTGATTATTTAAATTTTTACAAATATTTGGCTGCAAAAGGATATAATGTTCTTCCCAAAGTTTACCTAGAAATGTGCTTTCTTAATATTTATATTGCTAGTCTGTTTCCATTTTTATTTAATGATTTGAAAATGTTTGATAATTTTTGTGTGTAAAATGAAATTTTCATGATTAATTATTGTTATTTACTTTTACAAGAATATATTTCTATTTCAGATGATAGAATTTCAACACATAAAGCACAAAATTAGATTTTTCACCCCAAGATATGTGTAGATACTTACCTATAGATGACTTTTATTAGTAAGTCTGAAGGACATGCTTTGTCCATGTTGCCAACTCTGTGGCGCTGATCAGGTGTAACTATAACAGTAACGTGTGTGAACACATCATGTGCATGCACTTTTTGGGTAATGCCTGAGATGATGTTGAAGTAGCTGTTCTGCTGTTTGACCTTTCAGAGGTCAAGACCAAAGTCACGTGAGAGTAGTAACTTCTCATTTGTCTTATTAAGCCTAAGGTGCATTGCAGGCCAATTCCTAAACTCTGAGGCACAAAGGCCGGGCAGATACCTAAACAAAATCTGAGTTCTATTGCAGAGGAAGAAGAGGGTGGCTAGGTGCTGGGTGGGCCACCCCAGAGTTCACTACACCACCTTCAGGCTCCTCGTGTGCCCCCTTCTGCTACTCACTGTCTGCTAGCAACCCCAGCTACCTGTCAGTTACCTGAATTCGGCACAGGGGTTTTTCTCTCATAATTTTTCAGAGATTCATGTCTTGTAGAGTAAGATCGTCAAATAATATTTTCCTTTCTTTCAAGAAGGCAAAGCAAGGGTGTAGAAAGCCACCACATGAATGGAAAATGTTACTGGAGTGGGAATCACATCATTTCTGTGAAGATGGAAATATTCCATATCTGCCACTGTCCAGTACAGTAGCTGCTAACTGCACGTGGCTACTGAGCCCTTGAAATGTGACTAGTGCAACTGAGGAACTAAATTTTAAAATTGTATCATTTTAATTAGATTTAAATAGCCAGATGTGGTTGGTGGCTGCCATATTGAATTGTATGCTCTAGCACTATCACTCACCCATCTGAGACCCCACACACATCCCTCCACCTCTCCCAACTCTGGCTACTTACTCAAAAGTGAGGATTATACTTCCCCTGCCTTTTACAGGGATTTGAGAACCAAATAACATTGTGGATATAAAAGCCCTTTGGAAATCATAAAATGAAAATTTACTATGATATTATCAATATTATGGCAGCCCTGTCTTTTTTCATAGCAAAGCTGGAAGCATCCACTTTTTGTTGGATTACCTTAGTCCTGTTGTTTCTCTGGTTCTTCTGCTGATTATTGCTTTTAGCAGGGATAAGCCTAGAGTCTATTTTATAAATAGGGAGAGGAAGCAAAATTAAAATAATAGGGTAAATAGGGAGAGAAAGTAAAATTAAAATAATTCATTATTGTTGAACTATTGTTGAACTTATTAGCTCTTAAAAAGGTTTGAAAGTGAAAATTGAAGACAGGTTTTTTTAATGAAAATTTTATTTATAAAAATAATGTACAGTTTTTAATTTAAAAAATGAAGGCAGGACAGAAAGTTACAAAGAGGAAAGTAAAAATCACACAAAATCTTATCACCCAGAATAGCCATTGTCAGTGATTTGGTGTATCCTTCCAGATTTCTTTTTCTTGAATATGTGTAACTTTTTAAAAAGCAGAAATATGGGAACATGCTGCTTTAGCCTGCATTTTTCACTTAAAAATGTATCATTGATACTTTCACATGTCAGTAGATATGTATCTACTTTTAAATACCTGTAGGTTTCTAATTACAAACATAATACAAAGTTATACAAAATTAAAAATTCAAGCATTGCATAAATATAAAATGTACAGAAAGAAATTCCCAGAATTCACATCCCCCATGACATTATTGTTTGTTGTATGTTTCTCTTATCTTTATACACATAAACATGTATACACACATATTAACGTTACTTTAAATTTTGTTTTTATAAAAACTAGATCATACTATATATACTCTTTTTAAGCTTTTTTTCACTTAGCCTATGTTTTATACATTTACTTTATATATTTATTGTATTCCATACAACAGAATATTTAATCAGTTTAATGAACTGATTTCAGATTTTTGCTAATAAAGATATTGTGCTAATGAATATCTGTGTCTTTTTTCTTTTTTTATTCCTCCCTTATTTCCATCTCTTCTATTCCTCTAAAAGATGGGGGCATAGAAAACTTGGTGACTTTGGATTTCCTTGGCATACCACATAGAAGACATGATTTAGTGACTAAGAAACATAAGGCTAGTAGTCAGTGCTGAGCGTTCCATTTGATTCATTCAACATTCCATTACTAATCTGTCAGGTTATTGTGCAGCTTTAAATATATTTTATAGAAACACACTTCTCCTTTTTCTCCTTAATCACAGGAGTTTGTTCTTTATAGATACTCAATGTGATGTATGAGCATTAAAATAAGAAGATGGTTGTCTACTTCTTTGGCTGGCTGAGCACTTTAAATCAGTAGTATTTCTTAGCTCCAGCTACACACACACACACACACACACACACACACACACACACATTTTGGCTTAAAAATTGAATTTAAGAAGAATTCCTGTCCTTGAAGAGAATTAAGAGTAAAACAAATGACAATATAACTGTGAAATAAAAAACTTGTGCATTGAAAGAAATAGTGATTTGGGTTAGGTAGAATGTTGGAGAGCTTCCTGGAAGAAATTGGATACTTACCTGGTTTTGAAGTTGCTGAGGTTTGGCAGTCTGGGCACATAGAACGGGAAGTGTGTCCTGAATGAGGGTGGGGAGGAGGCATGTAAAACACCATGTGTGGAAGGTTGAGTGCCAGGAACATCTTGGAAATAGCATGCAGCTTACTCTGATTGGAGTAGATTACCTGACCTGAGAAAGGCTGCAGGTGATTTATATGGGGAGGTGGGGAGGAAGAAGGGGAGAGGAGGAGAGAGGCACACCCCTCTAAGTGTATAAAGACTTTGAGGAGTAACTGAATATTTCTAACCAAGAAGAATATCAGCGAAACCATCAATCCAGTGTGCATCTGACTGCTAAGAGGCTAAGGGATCCCTGTCCACTAGGGCACTGCTGGGAGTAACTGTCTCAGAAACCTCGCAGCCAGCTACACTGACCATGCTGCATGTCCCCTGTGCTCTTGGTCATCTCCCAAAATGTCCTCTATCTTCTTATTCTTATACTGCTTCTTGCTAATCCCTTCTGACCCAGGAATATCAACTCAAGCTCTGTTGCATCTCTATCTTCTCAACCTTGAATTGCATTTTCCCACTGTCCTTCAAGGACCTTTACCTGGCAAAAGCCCAGCCCTGGACCTATCAAACTGCTCTTTCTTTCTTTGCCTCTATAGACCCAATATTTGGGCTGAGACTTGCTGGAGAAAGTTACACTACTCTGCAGATAGGTATCAATAAATTTATAGTTGCTCAGCTGACTCAGATTTTAAAACTGCTGAGCATTCCTCCTGTGCTTTCCTAGGCTACTCTTTCTCATTTTGCATACTATCTATTTCATGTTCTTTCCGCTAGTCTCATATTTCTATCCTTCCCCCTCTGTGATCCTGCATCACCTTCCTGTTTCTCAGAGAAATACTTCTTCAGACTTGAGCTGCGTTCCTGCCCGCGCATCCACACCCTGTGTCTTCACTCATTCTTTCCCCGTTCCTTCCTGTCGCAGTAGATGTGCTCATCCTTCTCTGTTAGGCTTTTCCCACCTACCCTACCGTGGATCCTATCTCTTCTCGCCCTCACGAGGACACTGATCTCTCAGTTATCCTTCTGCTCTTTTGAGTCTTCATCCTTGTCCTCTCTCCTGGATCCTTCCCTGCAGCATTCAGATCCTGTAGTGGACACCTCTTTTACCTGACTAGCATCCCTCCCTCCAATCTAGTCAAATGATAAGTCTGGGAGCCACAATTTAAACACAAGTCTTCCTCTTTGGCTATGTTGACTGGCCCAAGAGTGGAGACCTGACTCCAGCTGGACCAATCACAGTTCTTCACCAGGATTTTATATTTGGAATGAAATCATTTTTCTCTTCTGGTGGCTGAAATTCAGAATGTGTATATTTTGGAACTGTTGGGAGTCAAGTTCTGCATGAAGATTGAAGAGTAGAAAAAATTAATAGAGAAGAATGAGGGAAAAAAGAGAATATGAATGAATGAATATGAATGAGATATAGCAGAGAGGCAAAAACAGCATTTCCTGAGTTCTTTACAAGCAGTGGTTCCCAGCCTTTTTCATGTCTTGACCCACATAGAAAATGATAATATCAATATTGTCCATTGAAGGAAATGGATAAGGCTGCACTTACGGCTGGTGGGCACACCTGTAATATGAGCACAAGTTAGGAAGCTGTATTCTACAGTGTGGGACAGCACACCTATAACCCATACCCAGATGGGGTTGCCCTGTTCCAGTATCTGGTTCCAGTTCTTAGCTTGGGTCCCAGCCTGTGGGTCCTGTGAGATACCCACGTAACCTTCCTATAGATGTCAGTTCCTCCGAGCTGCCTTCCTGAACTCCCCGGATGCCTCTCTCGTGTGCTCCAGTAACACTCTGGGCCCTGCACTCTGATTATCTAATTATTCATCTGTATACCCTGTTGTACTGTGAGCCCCAGGAGGGCGGGAAGCTCATCCGCCTTTTCATCATTATAGTCCCAGTGCCTTGAGTGTGGTAAACATCACCTGAGTGAAGGAATTACGCTCTGCCCAGATAAAAAGATTGAGAAGAAGGTTATAATTGGAACAAAGTCTTCTGTGTAAATATTCTTTCTCTCTAAAGGAGACAACTTTGAATGGGAGCCCTGGAAAGGAACTTGCATAAGAACTATGTCTTTTGGCATTATCTGTCTAGTATTTTGTCAGACCATGAAATCTTTCAGTTTCTCATATTTTGACTTGAGTTACGTATCCCAGTATTCATGTTGGACAATAAGACTCAACCGTTTTCAGAATAACAAATTTCTTGTGGAAAAAATACCTTAAAGAATTGTGAGAATAAATATAGGCATAACAATATGGGCAGTGTTTCTGTTACATCCACTGGCAGAATTATGTGTCCATTCTTGTTTCAATACTGAAGAGTACAAGGAAGATTAATTTCTTTCTTATAGGGTGAGCCTTGTTCCCTGGGTTTTCCTTCATTTTCTTTCTCTCTCTGGAGGTTGCCTTTTACCCCCAGCTTGCTGTCTGTCACAGAATCTCCAGGTTCGCTGCTTCACTTGCTTTGGTGGGAGAGAATCCAGCCTGTAACTGACTAAGTGAAGCCACACATGGTTACTAATCACTTAGGTTGGCCCAGTTTTAAAGCACTTAAGGTCTCTTCTAGGGTTTTTTCCACCACTTTGGTTCTTAGACCCCACTAGTATGGCTTATAGTTATTTTGGTAAGACTCCAGCATGCTTTGAATTGTGGTTGAAGTTTTTTCTTTATTCATTCCTTGGCTTTTGGAAAAATAAGGTCCTTTCTTCCCTGGGTCCTAGGCATACCTCTGTTTAACACTGAATTTAAAAACTGTCCATCTTGCTCTCTCCAACAGCTTTGTCTGCCTTCTTGGATTAAACCTTAGTTCTTTTTGCTTTTGCTTCCCTTTAATTTTTGACATTTCCTGTATTTTTGGTCAAGATTAAGACTCTCCTATCCTGCCCTTTTCCCTTCTATTTTTCTTTTGCTAATAACCATACCTTAGCTTTGCAAAAATGTCTGATGACAGGAGATACAGCTTGGCAGCAATTGTTTAAAAATATTAGGGAAAATGATATGTAATGAAGTTGTAATTCTTTGTAAATTAATTTAAACATTCACTGTAATTTCAAATAAAGTCACAGTTGGATTAGAGTGGAGTCAGGTGTAGAAGAAGGAACTTGACTAAATAATGCCAGAGTTAATCTGGAAAAATAAATATGTGTTAGTAGCATAGAAAGTTTGAAAAAGAGGAGTATTGAGTCAGGACTTAATCTTGCTCCTCATCCCCGAAGGAGGCTCCTTGGCTGTGCTCTTGACTTCCTCTAGTAAATTATTTTTCATCCACTTAGAGCCAAGGTGGTCCTTCTGAACTGTCTATCTGAACACTTTGCTCCGTGATTAAACTCTTCAGTGGCTTCCCTTGCCCTCAGAATAAAGTACAAACTCGTTTTTAAGGTCTTGCGTGATCTCACCCTTGATACTTCTTCAGCCTTGGCTCGTACCACCCTCCTCTTCCCACCCTGAGCTCCAAGCAGGATGAAATGCTCTCAGGCTCTTCTAGTGCTCTTTTGTCATTCACTTCCAGGTCTTTTCAGCCTGCTTCCTGCTCAGCCATAAGACATTACATCCTCCGGAAACTGATTCCTCGTTCTCTGAGTCCAGGTTAGGGCCCTTCGTCCCTTGTCTGTCTCCTATCATTTGTGTCACACTGTTTTCACTGCCTGGTGACTTGTCTCCGTCATCCTCCTAGCCTGTAAGTGCCCTAAGGACGGGGACCAGGTGTGTCTCATTCACCATTTTAGCTCTAGGATGTAACACAATGCAAGTGCTCGATGAATATTCGTCAAATGAAATAATTATAAGGCTGTAAGAATGGAAATAATATGATTGTCATAGAATAGACAGACAAATTGATGGAACTGAAAAGACAGCCCAGAAGTAGACTATTACATGGATAAAAATTTAATAAGTGATAAAGTATGCATGATAAATCCAGAAAGGAAAGGAATATTTATTTAATAAATGGTGTTCACACAACTGGTTATGAAATGAGAAAAATATAAGATTTAGAGATGAGTCCAATGTAGTACCTCAAGAAAGGTTGCTAGGGGCTTAAAGAGTAAATATTTTTAAAAACTATAAGAAAATGGATTTGAATATTTATAGAGGAATACTCATTTTGATAGGGACTACTTAATAGGGAATATTGTAGGGAAAAGACATTTCTAAGCTTGGATATGATCACAGATTTGACTATATAAAAATTTTAAAATCACAAAGCATGTTACCCCCTGGGAAATAGTTGCAGTAAGTATAATAAAAAATGTATAATAAAATACTATAAAAAAGAGAAAAGAAAAGCTTAATACCTTGAATGAATGAGAAAAACTCTAAAGACCCCAATAGATAAATGTACATACAAAAAATGAATAGACCATTTGCAAAAGTAAAATATAAATGGCTAAACAAAAATATTTTCAATTTTACTAGTCGTCATAGAACTAAATATCAAAACAATAAAATACTGATGTTTTCCTAGCAAACTGATAAAGATTTTTTTTTTTAAAGCCAACGTCAGTGAGCACATGGTGAGTGGGTATTCTCATGCACTGTTGAGTACTGGTATCAACTGATAGAATTCTTTCTAAAGCAGTTTGGGTCTGTCTGTATCATTGCCAAATGGTCATATACATTGGTTCAGTAATTCTGTGAATCTAGGTTAAGGAAAATTTTTAGATATAGATAAAGCTTTAAAACTTGGTCCTGGGCCGGCCCGGTGACACAGTGGTTAAGTTTGCACACTCTGCTTCGGCGGCCCAGGATTCGTGGGTTCGCATCTCAGGTGCGGACCTACACACCTCTCATCCAGCCATGCTGTGGTGGCATCCCATACACAAAGTAGAGGAAGATTGGCACAGATGTTAGCTCAGGGCCAATCTGCCTCACCCAAATAAATAAAAAAGTTTGTCCTCTAAGTGTTTAATTACAAAAATGCACAAAGTGTTTAATTACAGCAAAAATTAGAAATAGTCTAAAGGTCCAGCAGTAGGAGAATAACTAAATAATAGCATATCTAATTGATAGACTAATACATAGCTATTAAAAATGGCTATGAGCTACAGTCTAGGTAAAGGTTTTCACAATACATATGTCTGAGGAAAGAGTCAGAGCCAGAACATATAAAGTACACCTACCAAAAAAAGAAAGACCCTCCCCCCGGAAAAGGCAGACACTTTAAAAAAGAAGATAACCAAATGATCAGTAAACACTGGAAAAGTCCACAATGGCATTGCACACCAGGGAAATGCAAGCTGAAACCACAGGATAGCACTACATACTCATGAGAGCGGCTAAAGTTAACAAGACTGACAAAAAATCAAGTGTTGGTGAGGATACGAAACAACTGGAACTGATCCCTGTTGCAAGGGACAGTATAAGTTAATTCTGTCACTTTGGAAAACGCTGTGGCACTATCACCTGGAGCTAAATATACACTTATCCTATGACCCCACACTTCCACTCCTAGGTATATACTCAGGAGAAATGAGTTCATATGTCTCCCAAGAGACTTCAACAGGCTGTTCTGAGAAGGTTTGTTTTCCTGAGGTAAAAACCCAGAGTAGTGTTTGATGAAACTGTTAAGGTACGTTTGGGACCAGATTGTCCAGGACTTTTTACGTGTGTCCTTTTATGGGCAACGGGAAGCTATTGAGCCACTTTAGGAAAGGGAGTACTGTTTGCTTTGGAGGCGGTAACTCCAGCCACAGAGTGTAAGACAAACTGGATTGGGAGAGACTGGTGGCAGGATGCTAGTTAGGGGGATACCAGAATTCTCAGGTGGCAGATGATGAGGAATTGAGTGATAGTGGAGGAAAGGGTTTGGCTGCATATGACACATTCCTGAGGTAGATTCCAGAGGTGTTGATGACAGATTGGTTCATTGGTTTAGAAGATAAGGGAGAAGAAAGAATTGAGGATGATTCACAGGTTGCTAGCCTGGGAAACTGGGGGCCTGCTGACCTTGGCCCTACTCACAGGCATACCACCATTTGATCATGGTTGTGGGGGCAGGGGACTGGACACCTTCACTTGACTGTAAGCGCCACGACGGCAAGTACCATATCTGCTTGCTCACTGCTGTTGTCCCACTGACTGGGACAACGAATGAATGAACAATTTGCCATCCCTCCCAGAGTGTCCTACTCACTTGGTGGTGATTCTTGGACTTCTGTCTTTTGTACTTAATTAACGTTGATCAGTTTAAACATAATTATCAAATATTATTACATTTTGGAGAAGTTGCTTCCTCTGTTCATTCAACAAACACTTCTTGAATGCCTACTATATGTCAGGCTCCATTCTTGGCTCTGGAGGAAACAAAAAAGCAAACAAAAAAAGACAAAAATTCATGCCTTGATGGAGCTTTTATTCTAGTGAGGGAGAGAGACAATAGACATAGTGATAAAGAAGCAAAATCTCTAGTGCTTAGACGGTGATAGGTGCGGTGGAGGAAAGGAAAAGCTCAGGGTGGGAGGGGGATGTTGGGATGTGTGGTTTGCGATTTTATGTAGGGTGGTCAGGGAAGGCCTCACTGAGAAGGTGACGTTTGAAGGAAGTGAGGAAGTGAGCCATGCAGACAGCTAATAAGAGAGAATTCCAGGCAGAGGGAACAGCAGATGCAGAGTTCTGTCAGTGGGAACTTGCTTGGTGTGTTTAGAGGAACAACGGAGAGGCCAGTGAGGCTGAAGCAAAGTGAGCCAAGAGGAGAGAAGAAGAGCTGCGGTCAGGGCTCTGAGTGGGCTGGAGTCAGGAAGGCTGCTGGAAAGATTTGGCATCTTTCTGAGTTGGGTTTGAGGAGAGGAATGACATGATCTGATGTACATGTTAACAGACTCCCTCTGGCTGCTCTTTAGAGAATAAACGGAAGGGGAGGCAAAGGCAGAGGCAGGGAGATCATGCTGCAGGTTGTGCAACAATCCAGGTGAGAGAGATGAGGGTGGCTTGGACCAGGATGGCAGCGGCAGGGGTGGCAAGAAGTTGGATCCAGATGTATTTTGAAGATAGCTGTTGCTGACAGATCAGATGTGGGGTGTAGAAAGCAGGAGGAGCAGGCTTGGAGCAACATCAGGAGCTCAGTTTGAACATGTTACATTTGAAATGGGCATCGGAGTGGCCATGCTGAGTAGGCTGTTGGGTATACTTTTCTGAGGTTCAGGGGAAAGTCCAGGCTGGAGATATAAATTCAATTCTGAGGGACCTTGTTACTGTGAGCAGAGTTTATGGTTTGAACACTCAAGACTCGGAGGAGCGCCATGCACAACACTATTGTAGAATCATGTCAAGGCCCTTGGGGTAGAAGATTTCAGATGTTTTGTAGGTGAGAAAACATTTTACAGATCAGATAAGCTGCTAACTTGTATGCAAGGTAAAACTTATTTGCATTTTAAGGGATGGTGAATCTTAGGTCATGTAAAACTTATGTTCTTTACATTCACTTTTTAGTTTTACTTTAAAACAGCCCCCTTTCTCAAGTCAATAAAATTGGTGAAAGTGACAACCTTTTAATGCAGCTGTCTTTATTCTGAATGTCCATTCCTTTCTTAGCTTGCTTTGCCCTTCTCATTAGTGTGTGTTCACAGACTGTAAGTTGACTTTAACAAATGCAAAATATAAGTGGAAAATAATGCAGAGTATACCAGACTTAATCCCTGATTTGTGGAATAATAGCTAAAGGAAGATTGGGAGTCGTATTTAAGCATTTTTTTTAATAGCTGAACACTTCATAATATATAACCACTGATATTCTATTTACTATACTATTACTTTGAAGACCCTAAATAGTATTTACTTCAGTAAGAAATTATGAAAAATAGCCATCTTGATACAGTGGTATGAAATGGGGATTTATTAGTAAAATATTTTCTTCTTTTAATATTTAGCCTTACATACCTGATTAATTAGCATTTATTAAGTGATATGTTGTGGAAAGCATTTGGTCATAGCTGGGAGTTTGGGGCAATTGTACCACCTGAAAAAGATAAGTATAGAGATTGAGTTGGTGAAAGGATGGAACTTTATTCATTCCTTCTTCTAAGAAACACTTATGGAGAGCCTACTATGTTTCAGGCACTTGATTTAATCTCATACATGTTCGATATAGAAGAACTGAATATAGTCTGGATAATAGTGGAACACTCAATACAGTATAAGTACTCGGATGGAGACAGACAGAATCAAGCAGCAGCTGGTCCCACTCAGCCCCACATCATTGACGTACTGACAGGAGCTGACACTCACCCAACGCTGTGTGTCAAGTGCGGTTCAAGCACTTTACGTGTATTAACTCTGAACAACAGCCCCACAGAGTTAAGTACTCTATCTCCATTTTGCACTTGGGGAAACAGAGAAAAAAAAGGGTATAACTTGCCCAAGTTCACACAGCTAAGTGGCAGAGCCAGAATTTGACCTAGGTAGGTATCACTTTTTCAAGGCACTGTGCTGAGTGCCTTATGAACATTTATCTGATGAGTCCTTATAACCACATGTAGAAGACTATAACCCCCATTTTATACATGAGGCTGCAGAAGCTTAGAGAGGTGGTTACCCCACATCCCACAGCCAGTAAGTGGCTGAGCCGAAACAAGGATCCAAGTCTGACTCAGAGGCTGTGCCTCGCCTAGAAAAAGTCAGAAGATGGAGAAAGACACCTCGCACTTATGTGTAATGACAATGGCATGCCTAGTTACCTAATCAGGCAATTCAAATTTCAGGAAAAGAAAGCAGTAGGTCACTGTGAACTTATCTGAATATTTGTTTAAGAATAATATGTAAAGCCAAGTACAAGTACCCCAAGATAAATTATTTTAAGTGTGTAGAAAAGTAATCAAATTCTCTGGGGCACAAATTGAGACATAAATGCAGTACAGTGATTTTATTGCACACAATTCAGTTATTACTTTGCATCACATCAATAATTAATACATCGTTTTTTATCTTGTTTATTTGGATTTGAGCATGTGTTACTCTGTAATTGATCCTAAACCTTCATTTTTAAAAACAAATTAGTGGAAGCCTGATGATCACATTCCTCTTTCAACAGATATTTTAATGGGATTACTAAGTATTTCATTATCTGGAAGCACTTAATGCTCTATCAGCATGGGTTCTCCTAAGCAATGTTCACAAATTAGTTAAAACAAAAATGAAATAAATTCCATCTATGAGAATTTACTTGGGCACCATTAGGAGAGGGTACTTTTCATAGGTTTCCTGCAGTAAAAATTCAACATGATCTAACACGGCAAAAAATAGAAAAAAGTGATTTGTTTTTCCTTCAAGTAAATATTATGTGCTTTGAAAAAATGTTATGTCTTTCTCAGCAGAATTTTGAAAGCATTATTAGATTAGCACTCTATCAAAATTGCTTAGAACTATGCTGAGTTCTATTTTCTTTTTAATCTGTGACACTTTATTTTCTATTTATCTATTGATCATGTCAGTAATGTATTTATAAAAACATCTTTCCCTGTTTTCGGCACTATGTCAATATCTTTTAAAACTTTAATTTTGTTGTAGAAAATTAAAAAATGAGTATTAGGCAAAAGAAAACACTGTAATTCTTTCCGTTGGTGATAACCATTCTTAATATTTGGTATTTATCTGCCTAGACTTTTTTCTACATATAGATATAGATACATAGGTAAGATGAATACCTATGTGATTTTAAAAACTAAAAATGGATTCATACCATAAATAGGTACAAAACTGTATCATTCATTTATTGTTTTTTTAAACCTTTTTTATGTCCCTCGATAACGTCTCCTCAGCATTATTTTTATCAGTTTCATACTCTGCTCTATTTTAAATCCTTACTTCTGCCCACCTGCTTTCAATCATCCGCACTTTAATCCAATTTTAATCCAGTCCAGCTCCTGAGTGCTAGGCTGTTATAAATTTTTACTGTTATAGTCCAGGGTAATAGTGTGATAAATGCCATTTTCATTGGACAGGGGGTTTTGCTTTAACGATGACTGTCTTGATTTAAAGGTTACCACTTTCTCTATTCACCCCAGTTATTCATAACACAGTTGAGGCGAAAAAAAGTAGAAATTATTTCATGCAGGCTAAAAACAGATATTGTGGACAATTGATTTTATTCGCGGGAGGCTGTCTCAGGCCTCTGCTTGGAGCTCTTTTTCCCTCTAACTTTGGCTGTGACTCCAGTGCTAAGCTTCAGTTACCGGGAAAAACTGATACCATCTTAATTAAAATGACTGCACCTGTTAGGTCAACTGTTTTATTCCTAAAAGAATTGTTTGTTTGATTAGTGTAAGGGGGATGGAGAGGCCTTGTATGACGTCCTGTGCCAGGCAATTTTCCTTACCCTTCGCAAAACCCTCTAAGGCATGTATTCCCTTGTTTGTGTCTGTGCTTGTGTCTCTCTCTTCGTTTCCTCCCTTCTTTAAAAAACCACATGAGCTCAAGTCTCCACTCCAGGGAGGTGACAGAACTGGGTACCACCTCAGGGTGACTGTGAAGCCCATGTTTCCAGGATTCATGCAGAGGTGTATGTAGAATTCAAAGTGGAAAAAATAACTTTTGACTTGGGCACATGATTTTATCCATTCAGTTGAAAATGGGTATGTCTGATGTTCTCATAAATATCTGCCCCAAAAAGGGGGCGGGGGGATGAAAGTGTCCTGAGAAGACCTTACTCAAAAATGTCCTTAATATATCTAGTTCCTCTGTTCTAATGCCTGCTCAGCTCCTCCCTGTTAATCGACTCTTTTTTTGCCACTATTTCAAGATCTCATCTTAAAAGTAAATGTTTTGAAGTTTATTTTGGCATCCACCATAGCATTTTTTCTCCCTGTCATTTCCATTTTTGCTCCTAACTTATTTTCTCCTGCCTGCATGGAGCTGAGGCGGTGTAGCACAGGAAGTTCTGAGCAGTGGAGTCAGACCTGAGGTTTGTATCCTGACTCCATCGTTTACTAATAGTGTGGCTTTGGCAAGTTCACCCAACTTGTATGTGCCTCAGTTTCCATAGCAGTAAAACCAGAATGTAATGATGCAGAATCAGCAGCACCAGTAGCACAGACTCCCACCCCATAGGGTTGTTGTGACGTTTAAATGAGAAAAATGCATAGAAAGTAGCTCTTGGCCTCTTAGCATAAAGCAAGAACTCAAAACTTTGCTCTTATACCCCTTTTCCTCCCTGCAATAATGTGAAGTAACTTTTTCGCCCAGTGGTTTACGCTCTGTCTTCCCTCCCTTCTCCCTCCCGCTGGTCCCCACCCGCATGCTGCATTTGAATACAGAACCAAGGAGAACTCGGGAACATGGCATACCACTGCCAAGAGCCTACTCCTTCTCTGATTGACCCATCCACATACACACCTGTTTCCTGTCTTCTTCTAACAACACAGAAGAATAAAAACAGTCTGATTTACTTATACAAACAATTACCTCTTACCCAGACCCTTTCTGGAAAATATGCCTGCCATTTATATCACTGGCTTCCACGTCAGCTCGGTCCGCTGAGGCCTTAACTTGAAGTGTTTTTCAACGTGCATTTGGCCTCTCCCATGCTCAGCGTTTTGTGCTTTGCCCGGTATTTAGCGGTTAGTGATCATGTGCTCTCGCCAGTAGTGTGGTTCTGACTTGGTAAGAGTTATTTCTTGATGCTTTGCAACGTTACCCCTATTCCCTTAGTGAAAAAGTGAGGATAGGCATCATATTTTACCTGTAAATCAGATTTCTGAAAATATGTTGAAAATATTTGTCTGCTTAAATGAGTTTTTTTAGGCTCACTTTTTCCTCATTGCTTTGGCATAAAAGACAATTCCTTGTGTACATAGTCACTGACCATCTGTTTTGTGGGCTGTAGATTCTAGAGAGTTTGTCTTTAAACTTAATGATGTCTTTTTTCTACTTTTTGTTTTTTTTTTTTTGGTGTACGTTGCTTGACTAGATCATAGGTTTGAAATATGGAGAATTAAGTAAAATTTTTATTTTTTTAAAATAATGAAATGCTTCCTACTAAATTTTTTTTATTGTGGTAAAATAAATATAAAATCTACTATTTTAACCATTTTTGAGTATACGTTTCAGTGGCATTAAGTACAGTGACTTTGTTATGCAACCATAACCATTATCCATCTCTATAACTTTCTCATCATCTCAAACTGAAACTCTGTACCCATTAAACAGTAACTACTGTCTCCCACCCCAGTCCACCCCTAGCCCTGGTCACCACTATCCACTTTGTCTCTGTGAATTTGACTACTCTAGGTACCTCATATGAGTGAAATCAGACAATATTTGTCCTTTTGTGACTGGCTTATTTCACTCAGGATGTTTCAAGGCTCATTTGTGTTGTAGCATGTGTCAGAATTTTATTCCTTTTGAAGGTTGAATAATATTCCATTGTATGTATATACCACATTTTGTTTCTCCAGTCCTCCATCGATGGACATTTGGATTGTTTCCACCTTTTGGCTATTGTGAATAATGTTACTGTGAACATTGAGGTGTAAATATCTGTTCAAGTCCTTTTGGGTATATACCTAGAGGTGGAATTGCTCAATCAAATGGTGATTCTTTATTGACTTTTTTGAGGAACTGCCAGACTGTCTTCCACAGTTAGCTGTACCATTTTATATTCCCATGCTTCCTAATACATTTATGTAGAAGTTTTTTTTTTTTTTTTTTTTATTAATGTTATGATGGATTACAAGCTTGTGAAATTTCAGTTGTACATTTTTGTTAGTCATGTTGTGGGTACACCACTTCCCCCTCCGTGCCCTCCCCCCACCCCCCCTTTTCCCTGGTAACCACCGATCAGATCTCCTTCTCAATATACTAATTTCCACCTATGAGTGGAGTCATATAGAGTTCGTCTTTCTCTGACTGACTTATTTCGCTTAACATAATGCCCTCGAGGTCCATCCACATTGTTGTGAATGGGCCAATTTCGTCTTTTTTTATGGCTGAGTAGTATTCCATTGTGTATATATACCACATCTTCTTTATCCAATCATCAGTTTCTGGGCATGTAGGCTGGTTCCACGTCTTGGCTATTGTAAATAATGCTGCGATGAACATAGGGGTGCAACGGACTCTTGAGATATCTGATATCAGGTTCTTAGGATAGATACCCAGTAATGGGATGGCTGGGTCATAGGGTATTTCTATTTTTAACTTTTTGAGAAATCTCCATACTGTTTTCCATAGTGGCTGTACCAGTTTGCATTCCCACCAACAGTGTATGAGGGTTCCTCTTTCTCCACAACCTCTCCAACATTTGTCACTCTTTGTTTTGGATGTTTTTGCCAATCTAACGGGGGTAAGGTGATATCTTAGTGTAGTTTTGATTTGCATTTCCCTGATGATTAGCGATGATGAACATCTTTTCATGTGTCTATTGGCCATATTCATATCTTCTTTTGAGAAATGTCTGTTCATGTCCTCTGCCCATTTTTTGATCGGGTTGTTTGTTTTTTTGTTGTTAAGCAGTGTGAGTTCTTTGTATATTATGGAGATTAACCCTTTGTCGGATAAGTGGCTTGTAAATATTTTTTCCCAATTAGTGAGCTGTTTTTTTGTTTCAATTCTGTTTTCCCTTGCCTTGAAGAAGCTCTTTAGTCTGATGAAGTCCCATTTGTTTATTCTTTCTATTGTTTCCCTCAACTGAGGAGTTACAGTGTCCGAAAAGATTCTTTTGAAACTGATGTCAAAGAGTGTACTGCCTATATTCTCTTCCAAAAGACTTATTGTCTCAGGCCTAATCTTTAGGTCTTTGATCCATTTTGAGTTTATTTTGGTGTGTGGTGAAAAAGAATGGTCGATTTTCAATCTTTTGCATGTGGCTGTCCAGTTTTCCCAGCACCATTTGTTGAAGAGACTTTCTTTTCTCCATTGTAGGCCCTCTGCTCCTTTGTCGAAGATTAGCTGTCCATAGATGTGTGGTTTTATCTCTGGGCTTTCAATTCTGTTCCATTGATCTGTGCACCTGTTTTTGTACCAGTACCATGCTGTTTTGATCACTGTAGCTTTGTAGTATGTTTTGAAATCAGGGATTGTGATTCCGCCGGCTTTGTTTTTCTTGCTCAAGATTGCTTTAGCAATTCGTGGTCTTTTGTTCCCCCATATGAATTTTAGGATTGTTTGTTGAATTTCTGTGAAGAATGTTCTTGGGATTCTGATTGGGATAGCATTGAATCTGTATATTGCTTTGGGTAGTATGGACATTTTAACTATGTTTATTCTTCCAATCCATGTGCAAGGAATGTCTTTCCATCTCTTTATGTCATCATCAATTTCTTTCAAGAAAGTCTTGTAGTTTTCATTGTATAGATCCTTCACTTCCTTGGTTAAGTTTATCCCAAGGTATTTTATTCTTTTCGTTGCGATTGTGAATGGGATAGAGTTCTTGAGTTCTTTTTCTGTTAGTTTATTGTTAGTGTATAGAAATGCTACTGATTTATGCACATTAATTTTATACCCTGCTACTTTGCTGTAGTTGTTGATTATTTTATATTCCCATGCTTCCTAATACATTTATGTAGAAGTTTTTTAACAATTGAAAAATAAATATATAGCTTTCCAACTATGGTTGTATCAGAGTTTAGCAGGAAATCAGGAAACAGCATAAGAATCACATAACCAAATATTGCACTTTTTCATGTTTTTCTCATTTTTTTTTTTTTAAGTTCAAAATCAGCTTTAAATAAAGCAGCTGGGAGGGGAGGGGGAAGATGGGGAGAAAGAAACACCAGTGGTTCCCTCCAACCCAGAAGACCTTGGAGGCCCAAAGGTTCTCCCTTTGCAAGACAGGGCAGGTGGCCCCAGGACCCTACTCCATGCACAGGCTCAGCCACTCAGGAGCTTCAGGGGCAGCAGGTTGCGACATGAGGGAAGAAGTCCCGTCTCCCCAGCTGGCTTCCTGAGGGGCAGGGAAAATTTCAAATAGAAATTTTCTATGCTCACAAGAGTGTGGAAGATTTAGTGTTTGCTGTGTTCTAAATCAGGACAGGATTTTTGGGGTGTGATGTCACTTGTATAGATTACATTGTAAGTCTCCTTAAATATCAAATTTTCTTAGATTTCAGATTTTCATAATAACAAATAGAAAATACTGAAGGGATGCCCATTTTTCTACAGATAACTTTTCAAGCCTTAGATTGACTCATTTGCTAAATATTTAACTCCCTATTCTTTCAAGATAATTTGCTGGTGTTAAGGAAAAAAATTTTCAATGACCCTTGTTCAAGTGTGATAAGGAAGACTTTGTTGGGGGAGGGGGACTGTCTCCATAGCTGTGGGGACCTCAGCAATGGGATTTTGCAGTCGGAGAGAGAGTTGGGCTCAACGCTGAATATAGCATGGGCAAGCGGAAGTTTATAGCCAGGGAGCAGGGTCGGGGTGAGTGGATGGAAACTACTATGAGGAAACGTCAGGGGTGAGGGGGATTCTGGCTGAAGACAGGCCAGGGCGATCAGGCGTCACCTGGTGGGTGGTGGAGGGGGAGGACCCCCATCAGTTGTCGAGGCTGGGGGCTCTTGCCAAACTGACTTAGCAGAGTTCTTGCTGAAACTGGATTTTACAAGGAGGTGCACAGATGGATGTAGGAGAAGGTTCAGGGGCCTGACTAAAGTGTGGTCAAGCAGAGTCCTTGTTGTTGGCTGTTGGAAGTAAAGTATCCCTATATGTTCTTTTCACACATGTCTGGAAGCGTTTAGTCATTCTTGTCAGCAGGCTTTGATTGACTTCAGTATGCCAGGCTCTGTGCTAAATGGGTAGGATTGGGGAGGTTGATTACCGACAAGTAAACAGCCAAGTCCAATAAAGTACGATAAGTTCTGTGAAATCGGAAGTACAGAGTGTTGGGGAATAGATGGGAGGGGGCAAGCTAGCTAAGATTTGGGCAGCAGGGGAGAATGTTTCATCAAGATCCCTAAAATACCTCACAATGCTTCAGGAAATGTTTTCTCCCTAGAGTAGTCAACTTCCAGGACAAAGTACTAATAATAAACATTTTCATAGCATTTTCACGTCATCTCTCATTTGTGAAATAAGTGTTCTGTTAAGGCAGCAGCAGTTAACGTCCATCATGCTGAGGCAATTAAAAATATCAATAGAGTTTCAAAACTCTATGAATATGAGCACATTACCGTACTTAAAGAAAATTCATCCTGAAATAAGAAATAATCTGTTATAATGTAATGTAGTATAGAAATTTTCCCCCAGTTTTATTGATATAATTGACATATGACATTGTATTAAAGTGTACAACATAATGTTTTGATATATGTGTATATCTCAGAATGATTGCCACAATAAGTTTAGTTAACATCCATCACCTCATGTAGCTACAATTTTTTTTCTCATTATGACAACTTTTAAGCTTTTAAGACCTTCTCTCTTAGCAACTTTCAAATATACAATACAGTATTGTCAACTATAGTTACCATGCTGTACATTACATCCGCAAACTTATTTCTCTTATAACTGGAAGTTTGTACCTTTTGACCACCTTCACCCAGGGCCCCCACCACCTCTGGCAACCACCAGTGTGTTCTCTGTTTCTATTAGTTTGGTTTTTTTAGATTTCACATGTAAATGAGATCATACAGTATTTTTGTCCTTCTCTATCTGACTTATTTCACTTAGCACAGTACCCTCAAGATTCACCAATGTTGTCACAAATGGCAGGATTGCTTTCTTTTTTATGGCTGAGTAGTATTCCATTATAAATATATATGTCACATTTTCCTTATCCATTCATCCATTCTTGGACACTTAGGTTGTTTCCATGTCTTGGCTCATGTAAATAATGCTGAATGAACACAGAGGGGCAGATATCTTTTCAAGATAGTAATTTTGTTTCCTTCAGAGAGATACCCAGAAGTGGAATTGCTGGATCATATGGTAGTTCTATTTTTAATTTTTTGAGGAACTCCATACTTTTTCCATAGTGGCTGCAGCAATTTATATCCCACCAACTTTGCACAAGAGTTCCTTTTTTTCCACATCCTCACCACACTTGTTATTTCTTGTCTTTTTGTTCTAACAGGTGTGAGGTGATATCTCATTGTGGCTTTGATTTGCATTTCCCTGATGATAGTGATGTTGAGCACTTTTTCATGTACTGTTGGCCATTTGTATGTCTTGTTTGGAAAAATGTCTATTCAGTTCCTCTGCCCACTTTTGAATCAGCTTTTTTTTGCTATGGAGTTGTAGGAGTTATTTGTATATCTTGGATGTTAACCCCTTGTGAGATATAGGATTTGCAAATATTTTCTCCCATTCTGTGGGTTGTCTTTTCATTCATTTTGCTGATGGTTTCCTTTGCGGAAGCCTTTTAGTTTAATGTAGTCCCACTTGTTTATTTTTGCTTTTGTTGTCTTTCCTTTTGGTGTCAAATACAAAAAATCATTGCCAAGACCAATGACAAGGAGCTTACCCCCTGCTTTCTTCTGGGAGTTTTATGGTTTCAGGTCTTAAATTCAAATCGTTAATCCCTTTTGAGTTGATTTTTGTGTATGGTGTAGTACAGGAGTCCAGCTTCATTCTTTTGTTTGTGGCTGTCCAGTTTTCCTAATACCATTTATTGAAGAGACTACTCTTTCACCATTGTATAGTCTTGGCTCCTTTGTATAAATTAATTGATGAGTTTATTTCTGGGCTCTGTATTCTTTTCTGTTGATCTATGTGTCTGTTTTTATGTCAATACCATAGTGTTTTGATTATTATAGCTTTGTAATATACATAGTAGTGTTCTGTTAGGCAAGCAGCACTTAGCTTCCATGATGTCCAGGCAATTAAAAATACCAATTGTGTTTCAAAACTGTGAATGTGAGTATGTTACCTTACTTAAAGAAAATTGATCCTGAAATAAAAAATAACCTGTGTTATAAAGTAATGTAATGTGGACATTTTTGTTTTAGGACTTAACTTGAGTGTAAAAATGTTCCACACAAAGCTGGATAAGCGCAAGTATTTGTTTTTATTGAGGTAACATGGGTTTATAACATTATATGAATTTTAGATGTCCATCGTTATATTTCCACTTCTGTATAGACTACATTGTGTTCACCACCAAAAGTCTTGTTGCCGTCCGTCACCGTCCGCATGTGCCCTTTAGCCCTTGTGCCCTCCTCCCACCTCCCTTCTCTTCTGGTAACCACCAGTCTCGACGAGTATTTCTAGTATCACGATTTTCAAATAAGCTACAGCTGAGATAACAAACGTATGCTATTCTTTGGATAAAATCTTCTAATTAATTTTTTTACATCTCAGTTACTTTTCATTTGGTTTGCTTTTTTATCCTTTTTTTTAATTACTAAAGAAAAACATGCTTGTAACATTAAAACAATCTGAAGTAATTGAAGTAAAATGTGAAATTTCCTCCCTTTCCTCCCCTCCACCAATCCTACTCCTCAAAAGTAAACACTGCAGGTTAGATGTATCTCTTTCCAGAACGTGCAAGCATTTGGACCACCAACTAGTTACGCATATAAGAGGAGGGAGGGAGTAAGGGAGGAGGGGGAGAGAGATGTGTTTGTGTGTGCATGTGCATGTATACCCATGCATATAGTTTCAAATTAAAAAATAATAGGGACCATGCCATAATAATGTTCTATAGTATGGTTTCTTTTCCGTTTAATGCAATATGTCTTTAACCTCTTTCGACATCAGTGTATTGAATTCTGCCTCGCTCTTTTCCAGTGGCTGCATAGCATGTCATTGCTTGGATGTGATCATTTTCCCACTCGCAAATATTGCTGTCGTTTGTGATGTTTTGGCATTACAGTCATGCGCCGCATAAGGTTTCGGTCAACATCGGACCACATGTATGACGGTGGTCCCATAAGATTAGTACCATGTAACCTAGATGTGCAATAGGCTCTACCATCTAGGCTTGTGTAAGTACACTCTGTGATGTTCACACAACGACAAAACCACCTAATGACGCACTTCTCAGAACATATCCATGTCATTAAGCGACACATGACCATGCAAGATACTGCAGTGAATATCCAGGTACATGTATTTTTGCACACTTGGGCTAGTAATTCTGTAGGATAGATGCCTAGAAATGTGATTGCTGAGCCGTTTGCATATGCACATAGTCATCATTTTAAGGCTCTTTCAGACATTTTACCAAATTACTTTCTCAGATGCTTATACCCATTACCAAAAATCTTATCCCTTTAACAGTAGATTTTGTGATTATAAGCATCTTTTGCTAATTTAATGGGTGAAAAATGGTATGTCATTGTTTTATTGTACATTCCTGGATTGCTAGTGAGGTTGAATATCTTTTCCTAGATATATTAGCTATTTATATGCTCCAAAGTGCCTATTTTTTATTACTGTATTTGTCATATTCTTATTGATTTTAATGACTTTATAAATATTACTCCTCTACTATATAAGTTGGAAATATTTTTCATTTTAACTTGGTGTGTAGTAACTTTTGCCAAATAAAATTGTAACGTTTATATAGTCAAATCTCTCAACTTTTTCTTTTACGGCCTCTGGTTTTGGTATCATGATTATAAAGACCCTTCCAAATCAAGGTTATAAAAATATTCACCAACTTCTATATGTTTATTTAGTATGTTAAAATGTGAATGCAGTTGGAATTTATTTTTGTGTAAGATATGAGGGCAGAGAACTAATTTTATTTGTCTCAGTATAGAAATTCACTTGTCCCAAAGCAATTTATTGAATAATCTGTCCTTTACTCATTATTTAGAAATACCACCTTTATCGGCTGCTTTTCAGATGAACGGGAGCCCCTGATGCTCTCCTTCAGTGAGTTGTGTCTTGCTGGGAGGCAGCTTGTGCAGTGAGTTAGACCAGAGCACCGGCTCTGGAGGAAGAGGCCCTGGGTCGTACCTGGCCATCACCTGCCAGCTGTGATGCAAGCTCAGACAGTGATGCCATCTTCCTAAATCCCAGTTTTGTCATCTGTAAAATAAGGGTAGTGTACTGGCTGCTTCGCAGGGTGGTGAGGATTCAACGAGATACTCTGTGTCCAGTGCTTAGGGCACATACTAAGCACTGGACAAGCAGTAAACTATTAGTACGCCGTGACTACTGGGACTGCGGCTAGGAGAGACGACCCTTTATGCTGTGCTTTGCTGTATGAAAGGACAAAAATCTATTTATTGTTCTTTACTTTTCTGAAGTTGAACTTTAAACCAGCTTTTCAAAGTTCCTGAAGATTTTGAGTGTGATTACATTAAGCTTCTAAGTTCAGTTTGCGGGGAGCTGACACCAACTTTCAGAGTTGCTTTGTTCCAAATGTTAGATTTCACTTTGTGATCATTCTGAGTCTTGCTTTAAATGATTTTATATGATATGACAGTCTATCGAAATGACAGATGTGTTTGGTCTTAGTTCGGTCTTATTCTGTGGGGGGTTTTTTGTGCCTTTAATATTTCCTAAGTGGTTTTTGCCCTATCTTCAATGTTTGCATTGCTTTATATTTGTGTATTTTCCTTCTGATAATTTAAACATTTACAATTCGTTTTTAGGGGTTTTTTTCCTAGAAGTTACCTGTATAACTACAGCTTTCCATGCCCCCACTCCCTTTCATTAACCAACTTTTGATTAGTTATGTTACTCTTATTAGTTTCTCTAGTGATATTTCAGTTAGGATTCCATTTGGTTTTTATGGACTCCAGCATCAGTGGTTTAACCAAATAGGGGTTTATTTTCCTCATAAAATGAACAGTGCAGAGGTCAGCACTCAGGCTGGCTCTGTAGCTGCCCAGTGTCTCAGTGTCCCAGGCCCTCAGTGCCCTCCCACTTGGCTAACCTTGGCTTGCGACTTGTACTCCTGCTTGTCTTAGGTCATAAGATGGTTGTTCCACCTCCAACCTCTCATCTGCATTCTAGGCAGGAAGGAGAAAAGAGGAAAAGGAAAAGGAGTGCTGTACTGGGGAAGCAAAATTTTCCTAGAAACCCTCCACTTAGATCACATTGACCAGAACTGTCACACCATCACCCCTGACTGTCACCCCTAGCTGGGAAAGTGAATATTGTCAACCAACCACATTGTCTCCCTGAACCAAAGTGGGGTTCTGTTAGTAAGGAAGAAAGATAAAAGGGTATCAGGTAGGCAGTTAGCTAGACTGGGCACAAGTTTACTTTTATACTTTTAAATAGTAACACATATTCATTCATCACTTAGACTGTGAATTACAAACAGTATCTACTGACCCCCATGATGGAAGATGAGAAAGTCAGGATATTTAAATGACCTTTTGGATTTTTCCTTCTCCATCTCCTGAATTTTGTTAATTATGTTATTATTTCTAATGCACATTGTCACTTTTTTTTCTTTAATCGCATTTTCAGTCTCTCCGTTACTGGGTCCAGCATTTACCCGCAGGCCTTTTGCTACGCCTTCTCCCTTCATCCCTTGGGTGATGCTATTCGTCTTCAGGTGTCTCCAGAATGGACTCATGTGAACTAGATCATTTCCATTCTTGCACATTTTCAAATCACTGCCTGATGCCTTGATACTACAGTGATAGCTTGGGTATAAAATTCTCCAGTCGTGCTTTTCTTTGTAATCATTGCTATGCTGTTTTTGACGTTGAATATTACTGCAAGTCGATTTTTCTCGTACAGGTAGCTGTGGCCTAATTTTTTGTTTGTTTGTTTCTGTTCATGGGATCAGTTTTTTGTTGTTGTATCTTTGAAGTATAGAAACTCCACTAGGATATGTCTTCGTGTTAATTCATATCTATTAGTTTAGCTTAGAACATATGTACCCCTCAATGTGACCGTTTACGGTGACTGCTTGAATTATATCTTGGGATGTCTTTTCATGTCTGTATGTTCTTTTCGTCAAAGATACCAATCAGAGACGTTGATTCTCCATTGTCTCTCCCTATATCTGTTTTTTTCTCTCTAATCTTTTTGTTTTCCACTTTATTTTCTCACTTTTTTCCAAACTTTATCATTCATAGCCCCCGAAGCCTTTTCAGCAGGCTTTGCTCTTTTTTGTTGCCTCTATGTGACCTTTTCTATGTGATGACTTTATTTTACTCTTCCTTTTCTTTCTAAGCTCTGCCGTTATTTCCTTTAGTCGTATCATTTCTCTTCTTTTTTGATGTTTTATCTTTATTTTAAACTCTTGTTTCATAAAAGCTTCAAAAATGACCTGTAACAAATTACTGCAAGTTTAGTGGCTTAAAAGATCACAGATTTACTTTTAGTTCTGGAAGTCAGAAGTCAGAGCAGGGTCTCTTTGGGTTGAAATCAAGGTGTCGGCAGGGCTGGGTTCCTTTCTAGAGGCTCAGGAGGGAATCCCCGTTTTCTCACTTTTCCAGCTTTTGGAGGCTACCTGCATTCCTTGGCTCAGGGTCCTCTCCCTCCACCTTCAAAGCCAGCAATGACCAGTCAAGTCCTCACACCGCAGGGCTCTGACCGTCTTCCCGTAGTCACCTCTCCCTCTAATTCTGACTTCTTTTGTGTCTCCCTCTTTCATATTTAAGGACCCTTGTGATTACATTGGACCCAGCTGTGTAATCTGGGCTGCTCTCCCTATGTTAAAGTTGGCTGATTGGCAACCTTAATTCTATCAGCAACCTTAATTCCCTTTGCTGTGAAATGTGACAGATGCACAGGGATTAGGACTTGGACATCTTTAGGGGTAAGAGTGGGGCATAATTTTGCCTACCACAAGGTCACTTTATTTTTTATTTATTTATTTTTTTTGAGGAAGATTAGCCCTGAGCTAAGTACTGCCAATCTCCCTCTTTTGCTGAGGAAGACTGGCCCTGGGCTAACGTCCATGCCCATCTTCCTCTACTTTATATGTGGGATGCCTGCCACAACATGGCTTTGCCAAGCAGTGCCATGTCCACACCCGGGATCTGAACCAGCGAACCCTGGGCCGCCGAAGCAGAATGTGCGCACTTAACTGCTGTGCCACCGGGCTGGCCCCCCAAGGTCACTTCAAAATTAATGTTTTGGGCTATGATTTTTACCTGATGTGGCAAAAGTATCTTGGTATATATTCATTTTTTATTTCCTGCATTCATATTCTCTCTCTCTGTCTCTTTTTGTAGCATTTTTTTTTAGAAATAATCTGTTTGTTCATAAGTAAGAGGAGTTTTTCCCCGTCAGACTGTTAGTGTGGGCTAAGGGTTAGGAGAATAAGCTAACATAGCTGGTAGTTTGAGTTTAGATCTGTCCATGGAAATTCAGTTCTAAGCCAGGACTTGGTCTCCCCGAATGCATAGGGAAGCCCCCTGCCCATCGAGGGTGCGTGTCTGTTTGTGTGTATGTGTATGTGTCGGGGGGACTTAGTTTTACTTATCTTCAGCTGACAGGTTCCTGGTCACCCTTTATTTCTCTACCACAGTATTACTCCTACCTTACTTGTAATTCTTAAAGATTAATTTTGGTTAGTTTGTTGGTATTGAAATATTCCTAGAAGACAATGAAAGTGAGTGTTATGCTAGACATATTCATTATTAAGTATGCCTGCCTTCCCCCTATATCCCTTTTAAGAGAAATCACTCTGCTCTGGCCTATGCCGAGCAGTGGCCATGGTTTGAACCACCTGATGCCCCTGCATTCCATCCACCCTCACCCTGCCACAGCTGGGGCAGGACTTGACCCTAGATGGCCAATCTGTGGTCTTACCAACGAGCTGTGGCTTGACTCAGAAAGTTTAACTCAACCTGTTTTAAGCACTATGTGTATCGTCTAGGTTCAAATTCAGTCTCAGCCAGTCACGAGTTGTGTGACCTTAAGCAAGTTACTCAAGGTTCACCATGCCCCAGTTTCCTTTTGTTAAATATTATCCTCTATAATGTTGTTTTGAGAATTAAAAATAGTTAATCCACATAAAGCTCTTGCAACAGGGTCTGGCTCATACTGAAAGCTCCATAAATGGTAGCCATTATTATTATTCTTTTAGGAGTTTGGAATTAGGAAACTGAATGACTAAGAGAGTTACCTGTAGAAACTAAAGCTGGAGTGTCATGAGCTGGAGTAGTGGTCCTTATTCCCCTTTGGGGTCATTGCCCCTTGGGGAATCTGATGAAAGTGTGGACATTCGCTGCAGATAGGGACGTATGCATACATAAACATACACAAAATCTAGGTTGAACGCACCTTGTGTAGAAAGCAGTGGGAGGGGGCTATAGTAAGTCAAAGTCGTATGCAAGTCAGATTTATCAAGGAACAGAAACTCGTCAAAGCAGAGGGAGCTGTTTCAGAAAGAGAGGAGAATGGACTGAGGAGAAGAGAGAAACAGAAGCAATGAGACAGCCCTTCAGCGCTGGGTCCAGAAGTTTCTACCCCAGGATTCCTCTGAGACCCTGCTTTTCTCCTCACTTCCAGGACAACTTCCCTGGATATAACCATGTTGGCATAGCTTTCACATCTTGCAACCAACTTAGCCAGAAAAACTCAGTGATGGAGCTGACTTTTACATGATGAAGGATTATTGCTGTGTCATTTCATATTGCTCTTAGCCAACATTATGAAGTTTTCCCACGTTGTGATTTTATCAACAGCCAATGCTTTCCGAATAAAGTGAGTAACCAGCTGCAGTGACTTTTCAACGACTGCTAACTTCCTTTTTTATAGATTGAACACTTTCCAGGCATATCCTATTTTTTAATATTTCAGTTTAAGGATAAAGCAAGGAAGAGATAGCATCAACTTCTTAAGTAGAATTCTTTTTTGGTGAATCTTTTAAAGCTTTTAGACTGAAAATTTGGCAGAATTTCACAAGATTGTATAGCTGGAAAGAATTTTAAAGATTTTCTAGTCCCACTGCTTCTTTCAGATGTAAAAGCAACTGGACCCCCATATCACATGGTATACTCTGTCTCATGTAGTACTCACAACAACTGTATGTGGGATAATCCCCTCACTTTGCAGATGAGGAACAGACTTGGCGAGATTAACTCCGTTCTCAAGGTCAAAGATACAGCAAGTGGTGGAACCAGGACTTGAACCCAACTCTTTCTGACTACAAAAGTATGTTATAAGGCCTCCATTGGCTCTAAAACTTGGGCTAGAGAAGAGCAAACCTTTTATTTTACATTTCTTTATCTCACCGTGGTCTTTCTTTCAACGTCTCTTCTTGAAATGAGGACCAGAAACATACAAGCCCCACTTTTTGATCCTTGAGCTAGAAGGGTCTTGAATGGCATGCACGTAGCATCTGCCTCCATAGCAGTGTAGTGTCAACCAATTAGACATCTTCCCACTGAGCTGGAGCTACTGTTGGATATTTAGCCAACCTTGCTTGCATACAGAGGCCTTTACATGGAACCACAACTCGGTGGTGCTGGGGAGGATGGTCAGAAGCTGCTGCGGCAGCAGTGATCCACAGTGTGAGTATTAGCATAAGTAATATTTGTTTCCAGAGTACTTGCAGGATGAAGAAGTGGTTAAAAGCACTTTCTGTAGAAGTACACTGCCTGGGTGAATCTCAGCTCTTCTGTTTAAGATTTGAGTGACCTTGGGCAAGAACCTGCTACGTCTTGGCGTCTCGAGTTCTTTATCTGTAATATCAGAGGCATGTAATATACTGGGTTGTTGGGAGGATTAAGTATGATCGTGGATACAAACCGCTTAACACGGTGCCTGGCATAGTCATGCTTGAATGTTGGCCATTATTATACTGCTGGAAAACGGTTTACAGAGACAGCGAGGAGGAGGTAACATCAATCTCTTACTAGAATTGTCTTTTATTTTGGTTAATTTTTTTAAAGTTTTCAAGTCGAAAATGAGTTGTAACTTTATAGGCTTTTATAGCTGGGAAGGATTACTTTCCTTGGAAATGTTAACTCCTGTGTTTAGCTGACAAGACCAGTTGTTAAAACTACAGTTATTTTATGAGTGTGTGAGTGTAAAATGTTCGTTGTACAAATACAGAAAATGTATATACATATTTGACTATAATGAAGAGAGGTAGAAATAGGTTCTTGTTCCAAGTTGTTTTGTTGCTAAACCATTAAGTAATACGGTTACTCTCCTGTTCCTCAGCAGAATAAAGAAGCTTCAGTCCCCATATCTTTTAGGACTGCAAAAAGTTTATAGTTTTTTTTATGCAATCTTATAACATGACTGTGGAGTAACTAGCAGATGAATACTATTTTTATTTTATTTATAACAGAATACCAGTATTTAAGCAATAACTCAAAATTCTCTTCTGGTTCACTGCCAGATAAATAATATTCAAATAGATTTGTTCTCACAGTAGACTATATGATTTATTCTAGGGCCATATTGATTTTTCAAGTTTCCTAGACATTTCTGTGCACAATAGAAGTCTTGGTTTGCACAGTGTACTGCTAATTATAGAATAAATTATGCCACTGTATAATTTACTATTGTACAGTGTTCGTATTGTACAGACTTACAAAATACAATAGTCTGTAGTTTATTAGGTGATTATTTTGGGCAGAGCTCTGCGTAAATTTGACAGGCTGGCATTTGAGGGTAAAAAAAAAAAAAAAATACCACAAGCATTTAGAATCACAGTAGGTTGACCTGGAAGGGAATTTAGAGATTATTCTAGACTAGTGCCTCATTAAATAGGAAATTGAAGTACAAATAGTTACTTGCGTTAGTTACATAGATGAATTGTAATAATTTTTCTTAACCATAAAGTTTGTATGATGTAGCTGCTCTTGCCATTTGTCTTCTCTCGTTTTGGTTAAGAATATTACTTTTTAAAATTATTTTAAAAATCCGAAAACAAGACAATGTTGTATTTGAAGAAGAAAGGCTAAATCCTGTTTTTGTGATAAAGATAGATTAGGGTTTTGATATTGAATTTTAATGAGTATGAGTTTAATACTTAATGTTATATCCAGGAATTTTCTCAAATACCTGCAGTTGAGTTGAGCATCCATCTAATAGATTTAGACCACTTTTAAAACATAGAACAATGAACTAACTCATGGTTCACCAATTGCAAATAGATAGTATATTTTCAAAGCAAAATTGTATTCACGTTTTCCCCCTCCTCTAGTATCTGAAGATATTGTCAAAGAATTGCAGTCTAGCGCAAACTTGATTGGTTAGGGTCACACTGAATTATTTAAACTTCAGTTTTAATAGTGTTCGAGCGAACTGTTTCAGAGCTCAAGACCGGAAGTCATAATTACTATTGAACTGTTCCCGATCCTTTCTGCCGTAGCCCATCCTGTTCCCTTTGTCCGGAACATTCTTAGCCCTCCCTCTTCACCTGTCCAGCCCTTACTTATTCTGCAAGACCCTGCTTTTGTCTCAGTGACACTTTCCCTGAATGAGTTAGGTCTCATGTTAAATATGTTAGCATTCTGTTCTCTTCCTTCATATGTCTGGTTTTTCTGGATTGTAATAATGTGGCTATTGGTAATTTTTAAAAAAACTGTGTCTCTCACTTGACCGTAAGTTCAGTCATGGCAGAACGTTTTTTTTCACTGCTATAGCCTTCATGTCAAACATCACTCTGGACACATGGACATCCTCAATAAATATTTATTGACTGATGGATGAATCGATTCCTTGTTTAGGATGTCGTAGCCAAGAGGTGTTGGGAGGAATCAGCTGGCTACTTCACATAGGGCTTCAGATCATGTTAATTGCTACTAGGTCACCATGGGTATAGGATTTGTTTAGGTTTGCAAGCCCAGAAACTTCTTCCCCCCTCTGGGTGTGGATTTTATTTATTTATTTATTTTTATTCTTAAAATTTGAGTTCATAATAGTTTACATCATTGTGAAATTTCAGTTGCACATTATTTCTTGTCTGTCACCACATAGGTGCTCCCCTTCACCCCCTGTGCCCAACCTCTACCCCCTCTTCTTCTAGTAACCACTGAACTGTTTTCTTTGTCCATGTGCTCGTTTATATTCCACATGTGAGTGAAATCATCTGATGTTTGTCTTTCTCAGTCTGGCTTATTTCACTAAGCATAATTCCCTCTAGGTCTTTCCATGTTGTTGCAAATGGGATGAATTTGTCTTTTTTCTGGCTGAGTAGTATTCCATTGTATATATACACCACATCTTCTTTACCCAGTCATCGGTCGATGGACACTAGGATAGTTTCCATGTCTTGGCTATTGTGAATAGTGCTGTGATGAACACAGGGATGCATATGCTACTTTAGATTGTTGATTTCAAGTTGTTTGGGTAGATACCCAGTAGTGAGATAGCTGGGTCATATGGTAGTTCTATTTTTAGTTTTCTGAGGAATCTCCATACTGTTTTCCATAGTGGCTGCACCAATTTGCGTTCCCACCTGCAGTGTATGCTTCAAGCCCAGAAATTTAATTTGATAATTTTGACTATCAGATTCATTGGTTCTAAACTTAATGAATTAAGTTGTAAACAAACCTACAAGAAGCTAATTTGTATGCCAGAATACAACTTTTAAATTTACAATGGGAAATGTACCTAACAATTGGGACTGATGGTCTGTACAGGTGTAGCCACCATGGTAATCACTGAATAACCTTGTACTTCTCTGCATTTCCTAGCCCAGCCTGCCATTAGGTTGGGATCACATCACTAGTACTGGCAATGAACTCTGAGCAAAAGTGATAATGTGTCACTTTGAGGCCAAGGTAGTTAAGAGCTGGTGTGCTTTCTTCATTTCTTTCTCCTTTGCCATGGCAACTTTGTAAGTCCTATGTTCTAGCTGGCAAATCTACAGCATGGAGGAGGACTGCCTGACCAGGATTGGACTTACCTGAGCAAGAAATAAGCCTTTGTTGTGTTAGCCACTGAGGTTTCGGAGGCTTATTTGTTACCACAGCATAACCTACTATTATTCTGGTTAATAAATTAGGAACTTTCTCTTGGTTTATAAATTTCCATTCAGAATAACAAATTATAAATAGGGGGGTTGTTTGTTGGGGAAAACTTCCATATTTGGATCTTATTTATTCCCTTGAGCTTGAACTACCTAAAATAACAACTATGCTTTATATAAAAATTAGGAGAATAAGAGCTAACAAATGAAAATTTAAAACATTTGATTATTATCCACTAACTGGGATTTTGTAGTACTTTAGAAATAGTCTTCATGATTCTTATTGAGCCACAAGTTTGGAATGGTTTCTTGCACTGTAATATTTTTGGTATCTTCCTAGTGAATAAGAAAAATCCAGGTTGAGAGGCCGGCCCCGTGGCTGAGTGGTTAAGTTCGCGCGCTCCGCTACGGCGGCCCACGGTTTCGCTGGTTTGGATCCTGGGCGCAGACATGGCACCACTCATCTGGCCATGTTGAGGCGGCATCCCACATGCCACAACTAGAAGGACCCACAACTAAGATATACAACTATATACTGAGGGGACTTGGGGAGAAAAAGCAGGAAAAAAAGAAAAGAAAAGAAAAATCCAGGTTGAAATGAGCAACTTCTGTAAATCAAGGTCTTAGAAATCTTTTTTTTTCCTACATTTCTTCAGTGTGTGCATTCCACAATTCTTTGAGCAGCAGTTTATGTAATAATATGGATCCCTTATAAGGTAATTTTTTCACAAGGTATTTTTTTCCACAGAATTGTATTTGAGTACTTGAATTCCTGTTTTCTTTGAGATACTGTTTGGTTTTGGAAAGATGGGTAAGTCAAATACCTTGTCCTCAGAATTTTCCTGTCTATAACAGAGACTTCTAACCGTTCACCAAAACTTGTTTCCTCTCCTTTTTGGGCACCCTCCCTTCCAGTTACATGTGTCCTGTGACTGAGTAGTCACCAGCAGAAGTTCCTAGGTCTAGCCACTTCCAGGTCTAGCTCATAAAAGCCTCTCATGTGTGGTTCTCCATTCTCTGCTCCCTTTTGCTGGCTGGTTATCAATGCCCAAGGTGACCTGGAAATCGTGTGTTGAAGATGGAAGAGTTTCTGTCGAGTGGGTCACTAAATGCCTGCCTGGAGCAGAGGCACTCTCCCTAGAAACATTTGTATTGGGCTAATGTGTGAGTAACAAATAAACTTCATGTTGGGCCTCTGAAAGTTTGGAGTTTGTTATTGCAATTAGCATTACCCTAAGGCAACGTTTAATAGCTAATATAGCAATTCCAGAGTAAATATATTTAAATTTTCAAATTTGTAATGTGTCCCATTTAGAAGAAACAATGGTTTCGTTTAAAATAGACTGCTAATTCTTAGTTTTACTTTCATTATTCCAGATTACTTGACCCTTCCTGAAACAGCGAACTAATGGCTATTCCTATGAAGTAGATCCTTTGTTTATCCTCCCTTCTCCCACACTGTTTTATAAGGGCACATTCTGTGTTTACAAATCCAGCGAGCTCTACTCTTGTTCATAAGGGCAGTAGGAAAAAGAGAAGGAATAAATTGAAAATGTCAACACAAAAGTATTTTTTATGTGGCTCACTTGGACTGACAAGTCAGTTTTCTAAAAAATATTGCTGCCTTGAGAAATTTACCAACATGTAAAAGCTATTCTGTGGTCAACCTTTCACCTAATGCCCAAGCCAGAAGTCTGTTTGGTTCTTGATTCATCTCTCTCCTCACCTTCTCCACCACCACCTAGTCAGTCACCCGATGAGGTCAATTCAGTCTGCTAAATATCTTTTGACTCTGACTCCCACCATGTTCTAGTTTAGGTCTCTATTAAGGGTCCCATGGATGCAACTGTCTCCTGACTGGTCTCCCCAGCTCCAGTTGTAATACCTCCGTGCCATCGCCAGAATTCACTTTCTAAAATGCAAAACTCAACATCTCACGCCTCTGCTTTGAAATCCTTCAGTGTGTCTCCCTTGCTCTTGGAATAAAGCCTAAACTTCTTAACGTGACTTGCAAGGCCCTGCGTCATTATCGATCAATTCTCCTATCTTCTCTCTCACAATCTTTCCTTCCCTTTACTTGCATTGTTTTTCCTGTGCTTTGTGCTCCAGACTCACGGAACTTCTTTTCTTGAAACATGCCTTACTCTTTCTGAAGCCTCTCAGCCTTGGTTACTGCTGTGACCTCTGTGTAGAACACTGTTCTTTCCCCTACTTCATCTTTATCACCTCCGTAATTCCTCCTATCCTTTAGTTCTCAACTTGGATGTTACTTCTAGGATCACCTTCTCAAGATCTAGAGGTCTGGATTAACTGCCCTTCATTTGTACTCCAGTATCACCCTCCATTTCCTCTATTATAATAGCTCCTGTGCTGTATTTTCCTGTTTGCTTGTCTGTATCCCCTCTGAAACCATCTGGAGGATCTTGGACCATGATTATATTGATCACCATTATGTCTCAGAGCTTAGCCCATTGCCTAGCACAATAAACACTTGTTGGATAACTGAGTAATAGGATGTGTAAGAATCCAGTCTTTTTCAGATTTGTCTATGAAATCATATTTGAAGATATCCTATGAACGACTAAAGTCAGTGCCAGAATATCTTTTCAAATATTGGGAAATCATCAGTATGGAAAAACATTTATAGGAGAAATGATTGAATTCTGGATATATTTTGAGGATTGAACTAATAGGATTTGTTGATGGATGTGAATGACTCCACACTTATAAATTATATCTGCTTGGTGAAATTGTCCATGAAAAGGTAATGTCACAATTATGGTTAAGGTTATTGTGAGGATTAAATGACATAGTATAGGAGCTGGCCCGGTGGCATAGTGGTTAGGTTTGTGTGCTCCGCTTCAGTGGCCAGGGGTTCACAGGATCGGATCCCGGGCACAGACCTACACATCACTCATCAAGCCATGCAGCATCCCACATACAAAATAGAGGAAAATTGGCACAAATGTTAGCTCAGGGACAATCTTCCTCACCAAAAAAAAAGACATAACATACATATGAAGTTCCTACGTAGTGCTTGGCATTTTGTAGGTATTCAGTAAATATTATTATCCTATTTGTAAGTTACTTAGTATCTTGTTAAGACAAAAGCTAAAGGCATTGTAACATGCTGCTGCTCCTAAGTAAAACTGTGCAGCATGTGAAGTTGGTGTCCAGCCTCTGCCTGCACTTCTGCGATCCTTTCCCTCATCCTACATGGAATACGCACAGGCTTCTCAGGTCGGGACCTCTCCCCTGACCTGGTGCTCTTGTCGTCTCTCTAGCTTCCTCTCTTGCAGAGTTTGCGACTGTTACACCTCATTCTTTTTCTCCCATTGAAGCTGCTCCTTTAGTTTTTCCCTTTAGAAATTTTGTGCTTTGTCTCTGCTTCTCTGAATACCGCTATTTATGACTCCACTGTTTTCTCTTGCTCTGATTTAAGTGTAGATAACATAGCACAAAGAGTTAAGAGCGTTTACTCTATTGTCAGACTTCTGGGATTAAACTGTGGCACCACCAAGTTACTAACCTCTCTGGTCCTCAGTTCTGCCATATGTAAAATGGAATGGAAACCCTTAGAGTTGTGAAGGTAAAAGAGAGAATTCTTTTAATACATTTGGAATGGTGCCTAGCACACAGAAAACACTGAGTAATTGTTAGCTGTCTTAGTCATAGCCATACCTGGTGACTTCTGTTATTCTTACGTAACCCTAAATATCACTCTGTACTGATTCTCAAATCTCTCTGCATTCCTCTCCGCTCACCTGTTCTTTGATCTTGTTTCCACTTGGATGTCCCACAGTAAACTCAAACTCAGTATTCAAAACCAAGCTTATCAGCTTTTCTCTGTAGCAGGATGCTTTGGCTACAAGCAACAGAAAACCCAAATAAAAGTGGCTTAAACATCAAGGGAAGTTATTTCTCTCCTATAACAAGAAGTTTAGAAGTAGGGTGGGTCCAAGGCTAGATAATCCAGTTACTCAATCGTGTCCTCAAGGATCCAGGTCCTTCACATTCCCTCAATATTTTGGCCTGTCCTTTGAGGCTGGCTCCCCTCAGCTCAAGATGAAAATTCAGGCACCAGGAGTAGATAATCAAGACTAATCAAGATCCATTCTCTTGGAGCTGGAGACGGGATTCTGTTCCCTGAGCAAATGACTGGCGGTGGGGGAGTGGGGCAGGGCGGGGCGTGAACACCTGAGCAGAATCAGGGCTTTGCTGGCAAGGAAGGATGGGTGGGGGATGACTTTGGATAGAGAGCTTACAGTGTCTGCTACAGTGTTTGAAATGTTTCATAATTAGAAGTAAAAAAATCTAAAAATGAAGAAGAATTGGGAGTCACGTTGGAGTCAGGAAAACTAGGTAGTGGGTATTGTAGAAAATCAAGTGAGACCAAGGAGTGGGGCTGAAGCAGAGAGGATGGTTTTGAGAGAGCAGTTGTGGCATCCTCGGCGACTAGACTGGAGCTAGGGAAGAAGAGCCTCATCTGGTTTCCAGTTTCTTCTTGGCTAAGTGGATAACCATTCTTGGAGATCTTCAAGACAACAAGATGAGTAGGTTTGATTGATAGGGGTTTAATTGAGTTAAGTTTTAAACAGATTGAGTCTGAGGTGCCTATGAGGCATCCTAGTGGGAATATTTCATAGGTGGTTTGGAAGGAATGTCTGAACTGGAAATGTAGATTTCAAAATGCTGCTTTTTTGCTCTCAGAAGTTCTGCCCTTTCCCGTTTCCTTCTTTCTTGATGCTGTTTCCCAGTCTCCTTCGAGCCCTCCTTGTCCTTGATTGCCCATCTCAGGTCAGTAGCCTTCTTCGAAGCTCTCTTCTTAAGGGACACTCTCTTTTGGTGAAACCATCACTTCCACCACTGTCTGTGTGCCAAGGTGTCAGTGTAATGGTGTGAGTCAAGTAACCATCACCCGTTAAAATTAATTCAGAATTCACAAAGCCAAATAATTTAGTTGGTCTACTTTTTAAAAGGCCCATAAGCATTATTAAATTACCAAAAACAACTCCCAAACCAAATTACCTCTATCCCCAAGCCCAGAAAATTGACAGAATTATTTAAAGAAATTTTAAAAGTTACAGACTTACCTTACAGTTCTCCACAATTATAAACATGAAAAGAGTGATCCGAAGTATTCCTTTTCAATTTGCTATTTAGACCTGAATTACCTGAGGAGATCACTCAGTGCATTCTGGCACCAAATGCCCAGCCGTCTGTGCTTTTGCTGAATCTGTGAACTCTGAACTTCAAGGTTGCCCTTAGCACCTCTTTGTATCCTCCCAGCTCTTTTTCTTGCCAACAACTCTCCAGCCCTTCCTTCCTCAGCCTCACATCTGCTGGCTGGTCACACTTCTCTCCAGCTTCCTCGCCCTTCATATGCAGTCCATTGTCACTTTGGTCCCTGACGCTGGTCACTACTTTCGTTTTTCTCCCACTTCTCCCCAGTGTTTGCTGACATCTTTCAGCCACATCAGTCTCCCTGCTGTTTCCTGGTCATAGCTGTCCACTCACCCCCACGCCACTGCTTCGGCTTTGTCCTGCCTGTCCCGCGTTCGCCTCACCCTTTACTTAGCCCCTTCCCACTGCCTGTCGGTGGAGAAGAAGTGTTACCTAGTTTTGACCTGCCTTGGGACAGCTTGGTCACTGTGAATTTGTTTTGCAAATACTACATAGATTTTAGTTCACCTGACAATTATAGTTGGACCTCTTCTTTGTTTTTTTCCTTGGGATTTCTTCTATTAAGATAATCTGAAAAGCCTGCCCAAATATTAGCCATTGTTATTATTACTGCTGAGCACAGAAACACAGCAGGAACGCCTCTTATTTTAAAAACAGCTGTAGGGGCCAGGCCGGTGGCACAGTGGTTAAGTACGCACGTTCCGCTTCGGCGGCCCGGGGTTCGAGGGTTTAGATCCTGGGTGCAGACATGGCACCGCTTGGCAAGCCATGCTGAGGCAGGCGTCCCACACGTAAAGTGGAGGAAGATGGTCACGGATGTTAGCTCAGGGCCAGTCTTCCTCAGCAAAAAGAGGGGGATTGGTGGCAGATGTTAGCTCAGGGCTAATCTTCTTCAAAATAAATAAATAAATAAATAAAAATAAATAAAAATAAAAACAGCCGTAGAAGGGTGTGGGGAAGCGGGTAGTCTCACTGAGAGGCAATTTAAAAATATCTCTCAGAACTCACCCTGAATATACAAATGTGCATGTGTATATTTATCTATGCATATACATACACTTACAGTGCTATAAAATTTTGTATGTATATACTTAAAATCTCTCAGGATACGTAGGAAATGGACAGCATTGGTTATGGTTGGAGGAAGGTGCTGGAAGTTGTGGGATAGAGTGGGAGGGAGACTTTCGTTGCTTTCCTTGGTGTGCCTTTTGAATTTTGATCATCAATGTGTTACTTACTAAAACAAATTTTTTTAATGTACTACTCTATGCACAGCAATTCTACTTCAAGGAATTTATCCCACAGAGATAGTTGTATATGTATTAGCAAAATTGCATGTAAAATGATATAATGATGGCATTGTTTATAGTAACAACAAAAACTAGGAGCAACTTGAAAGTTCATCAGTAGGGGCTGGTACACCAATTATGACAATTCTGTACTGTTTAGAAAAATGAGGTATGCAAATATCCTAATATGGAAAGATTGCTGAATTAGGATAGGGTAGGTTCTGCTTCAGTCACAGACAACCCCCAAGTCTCAGAAGCTTTATGTAACAAAGATTTCGTTCTCACACACACAAAATCTTCCGTGGATCTGGGAGACTCTCCAGACAGCCACTGAGCATTCAGTCTCCTTTGATCTTGTGGCTCTGCCATCTCAAACACAGAGCTTCCTCAATCATCCAGGCAGTGTGCACGCCAGCTTTTCTGTGCTTTGGCCCAGGAGTGTGCGCGTCCCACAGCCTGTTGGCCAGAACTAATAACGTGACCCTGCCTAACTGCGAGAAGGGGTTGACTGTGGGTGAACAGATGGAATGTTTGGGGTACAGTCATCTTTGCCGTGTTATTTAAAGTATACTAATTGAAAAAGAGCAACATATAGATTAGATTAGGTAATGTATATGTACATTTATATAGGTATGTATGTGTAATTTTATTTTAAAAATAAATATATATACACAGAGTATAGGCACATAGTATTCTGGAAGGATATATAAGAAGTTAGTAACAGTAGGAACCTCTGGAGAGTGGAGCTAAGGTTACCCTCTTTGAATGTTTTTACCATTATTTTTTATATTTTCAACCTAACAATAAAATGTTTAAATTGCCTTTTCCATCTGTTAGTATATATTAAGACAGTGGAATTAATTTATATTGCTTTTGTGAGGTTTTTTTTCAATCTAGTTTAAATTGACTCCATGAAATCCTTCATGGAAAAAAATGAATTTTGAGAAATCTGAATTGTACAACTGTTAATTTAGTTTGAATAAAATTAATGTATAGCTCTACTATGTATGTGTATATAATAGGTATAGAGAGAATTGCAAAATCCACCTATATTTGTACTTCCTTATGTTGTTTAGTCAAGCCTTACATGTTGCCAATTTTATAAAGTGGGAAATGCCATTCACCATTTACTCTGCACCACTCCTTTCCTGGATATGCCGGGTCTAAAGGGCAGGCAAAGAAATAAGTAATTCATTCATAGTGAACAAGCAAGGACCTGCCTAGCATCGCCTTGGAAAGCCAAACACCCAGCGAGCTGTAAAAATACAGTAACAGATGACATAATCCTTACTCCTAAGAGAAATATTTAAAAAGTGTATTAATCTCCTTAGGCACTCAGAATATGAGGGTTCATTTTTAGAGGTTGATGCACTCTTTCTGCAAAGCTAGACAGTCTTGTTTACAAATGGGGTATATATTAAATGTACATTTAAAAAATGCATTTAAACCCTGAATGAAAAAACAAACAGCATAACAGCTTAGGTGTGGTGGCATAAGGGTACTTTTGTAATCGTGATTTTCTATCTTTCGTCAAACCCTCAGAGGACAGTTTAAGCCCTGAAGTTGGACTTAGCCTGAAAAGAGCAATGTGGTTTGAGATCGTATATCTCTCAGGGTAAGGCCCTAGAACCCCAGGAAAGAACATGCAGCCTCTGAAATAGCTCTTCCAGGGTCAGGTCCAAGGCCATTGCTTCTTTGGACCAGCCCAGCTCCAACCTTGATGTCCTATATATGGGCTGCCTTGACCAGGGTTAGACAATCCTGTAAATGTTTTTAAGTTAGTGCTTTTTCTTTGAAAGAATTCTTTTGGTTTTGAGGTTCGTTCGTTGTTTTATGTGTAAATGCTGCCTCATTTTAATGGTTTCATTGTTTTATTCGTTAGTCATCTCTGCCAATAATACACCTCACCATCAGTTTTGGCTCCAAAACCAGACTCAGTATATGAGGGAATCATACTTCCAAGTGAAAACCTGGTACAGACTCTCCTGGTCTTCATTTCTCTGGACCGCTTTCATCATCATAATTTGGTTCACTACGACTGCTACATTCAGAAAAGATGTGTCTTTTCCAGACAAAAAAGCCTGTGAAGTTTGTTTTGCCAAGGATTAGGCATTAAGTTAAATTGGATTAAAAATAAATAATACAGATTTTCCCTTTCCTAGTGTAGCTAATAGTGCTAAGCTATAAATTTAAAAGCAGACTTTATTAAAAATTTAAATGATTGTAAACATAAGTAATAAAAATAAATCAATGCTTACAGTTTCTGAGATTTTTATGTACTTTTGAATTAGAATTGATAAACTATTCCTAAGAATTACACCTTGTAACGTGGTCCTGCTGTGGATGACCGATAGCAAGCTTGTGTCACACTCGACCTCACCGTGAGTTAAGCAGCATCCGCAATGGTCTCTACTTTGTTGAACAAAATGAGTTCACTGATCTTGCTCTTGGCTGTCACTGTAATGTCAAATTGCCGTGAAAGTTTCTAAATGCTCTCTATTTCCGTCCTGATCACAGACCAGGCAACAAACAATTTGCAGACTGGAATACGTCAAGTAACACTGTTCTAGGAACTGTTGGAGAGTATAAAGAAATGTAGAAACACTTGAAATGTTAACTAGCAATAAAAAAAATTCGATAACTTAAAAGGGAAATAGAAGAGATGCCCCAGTGCAGCATCCAATTAATAGACAAATAAGTTGTAGAGACAGTAATTGTCCTCGATGTCCTGTGAAGGGAGAGAGGTCATTCACGCTGGGATCCCAAGGAGAGCCTTGTGGAGATGGTGGGGCTTGAAATAGTTCTTAAAGGATGGTAGGATGTTTAAAAATATAAATTGGATCAATTTTATGTTATGAGTAATTATAGTATCTTGAAGAACTAATTGATGAATTGTTCTATAAGCCAAAAGTAAACATTAGTCATACTAATTAGTAATATATAAATGCTGATTTTACTGCAGAAATCTTAAGGTCATCCTTTGAATGCAAAGGAACTTCTTTGCTTGTGTTCTTTTTTAAAATTAAAGACAAAAGTCTTTGTTCTTTTGAACCATTACAAGTTGCTTGGTAGTTACTGTGTTTGCACTAGATTCTTTGTAAGTGGGAATGCTCAGTAAAGTTCCTTTCAGAAGCTCTGTTTGGCAGATGTTGTTTTGCGATATGGCATCAGTCCTTGCCAGCTCCGTCTTCCTCTTTTATTTATACTGCGTGGAGTTTATATTGCATCACTTCCTTTGCAAGAGACTTGACTGCAGGATCCTGGGATAGGGTCATTTTTTTTTTTTTCATTGTTTTGCAGAGTGTCTCTTACCTATTTGTGGTATTAGAACTTTCTATTAGTCATCACCAGAAATTAAACGGGAGTTGTTGTTGCACCTGTCAGCTGGTAGTGTGGTGAACTGTATACAAGTTATAGATGGATTTTTGATTATTTTGCCTAAACCAGTTTTATTATTTTTAAACATTACTCCCATTTTAAAATAGTATGATATCCCTTAAAATCCATTATTCTAGCTTCTGTTGAAAAATCAGAAGTTCTGGCACAACTCGGTCCACATTTCAAAATAGGAACCGTCTGCAAGAGTAACAGCTACTCTCTTTATACGGGGCACACGCTCGTTCAGTGCCTGCCCTGCCCTGTGGATTTACTTCCTTTCTGCTTCACTCGTCCATCTTGCTGGCCTGGCTTCCATAGACAGCTCAGTATGACTCCTCATAGAGTGTGTAAAGTAGCATGATTTACCCACCAAATCCAAGACCACGCCAAAACTAAACCTTCAGCTTTTCTGGCACCATCTGTACCTTTCCTAACTTGAATTATGTACCATTGAAGAGTAAAATGATATATAATTTTGTGGTTGAAATAAGTTGATTGATCTCAGAAATAGATTATTATAATCTGTATGAATAAATAAAATATTGTATGTATGTATATGTTTTGTGTGTGTGTATACATACATATATGTGAGAATAAGACAAATATGAAAACATGTTCCCAATTGGGGAATCATCTGAGTGAAGAATATTTGGGAGTTTTTAATGTTATCCTTACAACTTTTGACTTTGAAATTATTTTGATATGAAAATTATTTTTAAAAGAGCTAACTCTCAACCACAGATTGTCAGCGGTAAAAAGATTTTTCTTCCCTAAGAGAGTTATCCTTTAGTCAGAATTTGAGGAAAGGGAACATTTAAGGCCAACATAATTGATACCGTGTCTTACAAGTTATTTTCCAGAAAAAAGAAAATTTTCCTTCTAGTTGATATGAAGACTAAAACTTAGAAAAAATATTTTTTGTATGCATTCACAACCAAAACAAATTGTCTCTGCATCCGTTGGTAGTACCCTGCCATAGGAAAGCACTCAAAGCATAAATACATGCATTGCTTCTCTGTATCCCAAGAAGGACCTTATCAGCGAAGTGGATACATATTTGCTGTTGTGCAGGCATCTTCATATTAGATATTTTAAATAAGCAACCATATTCTCAACAGAGCACAGGTCTGAGCTGTTTGTTCATTTGCGACGATGAATTTGTGCCAGTTTAGTCCCACGCTTTGGTCTAATCAATGGTGTTTGTCTCCTAGAAGGCTGGTCAGGATAAAAGCTGTAGTCCACACGGCCGCAACAGAGGACAAAGATGGATAGTCAACAATGACATTGATTCTCTTTATTTTCCCAGATAAACTAAACTTTGGGATAGTGAAAGAACCTTTCAGCCTGGGCTGCGGTATCCTTTTGACATGTCCTTGTCATTCTTTGAGAACTTCTTTCCTTTCTGCTCAGTAAGATTCCAGGCTCATCTTGTGCTTTCCCTGACCCAGTGATGGAATCAACCATTTCTCCAAAAAGTCTTGGTTCCTTTTAGTGGAGTGTGGTATTTAGAAACAAGATCTGGGTAGTAGATGTGGTTGTTGGTGCTGGAGTGTCATTGATTTTGGGCTTTCTCAGCAGAGTTGCAGTGGAGGGAGGCGAGGGATGTGTACACATATATCTGCGTGTGCTTGTCTATTTCTTTATCTTTCTATTTATGTTAAATATGGTGAGCTCATGCTAATATCTCCCATTTCAGTCCAACACCATGGGGTTTCTTTTAGCCTTATTTCTTCCATATTTGTAATTTCCTTCTGCACTAGTGAAAAACCTGGCTCCCATCATCCTCAACATATTTACTTATTTTCTTAATCCCCCTGTATATAACTAATTTCCCCACCATGTGGGCCACCTCCTCGACCCCTACCCTGCTGTACACTCCAGCTGCACCGATGGAATCCTTACCCTGGCCCCACCAGACACACTGACTGAGCCAGCTGAATCCTCAGCCCTGCCTCTGCCAAATATACTGGCCAGGCTGGCCAAGCCCTTGACGTTTTAAACTTAGACGAATTGTAAGCAAAAACTTGAGACAAAGTATTTCCTGAAATTATAAAAGAAGAATATTATTTTTAGTTATTCAATCACGTAGTTTAGTTTTAATTCTTACTCACAGAAGACGACAGGAGTTGTTTAAGTAAAGATTTAGAAATAATGCTATTTATAAGTAGGCTTAGGTCTTCTTTTACTTTTTGAAATGTAATGTTAACAGACGTTTAGAGAAACTGTTTACTGCTTAAATGATCAAGGTTGAACTAGAGGACAGCTACTTTCTGAGGGCAGCTACTGTGTTTCTTATTGGCCTATGAAGTTCTGAATTCCGAGTCTTGGTTGGAGTGACACTTAAACAAAAAATAAATTTTGTAATATTTGTCTTAAATTGGCAACCAGTCTACTTACATAAATTCCTTTCTCAGTTTGATCGAGCAATAAAAAAGATTTAATTTCTGCTTTAGAACTAAGAAAAAAAAGAGGGAAAATTATTTGTTTTTTCCATTTCCTGATGTATTTGATCTGTTTTTAGTTTTTGACTCTTTTCTTTGCCACCACATTCTTATTCTCTTAGTTCACTTCCTGATGTCTGGTATTCCTGAATATAGACAACACTTGGTTATTTTCACAAGTGGAGAAGGACTGACTGGATAAAGCAAAGTAGTAGATTATTCATATCATGTTTGTCTTTGAGATGTGTTGATTTTTATAATCTGAATATGAGCCCGTGTAACACTTTGAGGTTTTTTTCGTGAATCTCTTAATGGTTCTAGCTCCCTCCTTCCTTAGTAAAAATTCCCTTGGGCCCCATGGCAGTGTACTAGGAATAAGTGAAAATAAGTTAAAATGAAATTCAGCTCACAGTTTCTTAGGAAACTTGATTACAATGTAGGAAAAAAACTGTAAAAAGCAACATCTCAAATATCATGTAAAGATGAAAACTCTTTGCAGAGTGGTAATAGCTGATGTCTTTCACCTTTGATAGCTTTTTTAAATCTCTCCAAATTCAGCTCCCTTCTCCTTACCATAATAACTCTGTCTTAAAATGAACAGCCATTATCCAGGGGCCCCAGAGAGCAGTGTTTGATGTTTCCCTTGGGGATGGCTTCTGACATTTTTAATTTCCCTTAAGGGGCTGTTGGCCTCAGAGGAGTGACAGCATTAGCAGATTAGCACTGTAAAAGCTCTGTATGCCCCCAGACACTCCCAGCATTGGAATACTAAACACGTCAGTTCAATCTCCCTCCTTCCCCCAAGGCTACTGTCCACCGTCCAACAAACAGCCAGGCCGCCTACATGACAGAAATCCTGCACTGCTGATGGGGGAAAGGAAGTTAACCCCTCACTCTACCTTAGACACAAGGAATGTTTTAAAAAACAAACAAACAAAGACCTCAAGCCAACAGAAAATGCCAAATGTAAGTATAAGGATAACGCAAAACTAAAAACTTTACATGAGGAAATGTGGCCTTCAGATGTTACAGACTTCTGACAAAGAAAGCGAAGGAGAGCCAGCTGACAGTTCCTGGCCATTCATTCATTCACTCATTCAATAAATACTTTTGCTGGTTTTGAAATTCTCTGCTCAGTTCTGTGGTGGCTATTAGTTCACTCCAACAGAAACTATAGCCAAATGAATAGGAGCATCTGGGAAACTGTCCGGTTTTCCTATTCTTATAGTAGACTCCACCCTGGAGTAGAAATAGATCTCCCTTCCAGACCAGTGGAGGCCTTGCTTTGTAATTCAGATTTCTCCAAGCAGAGATGGTAGTTAGGTGATTGGTTTAAATATATGGTGATTTCCTTCTTACCTGTAACTAGGCATGTGATGGCAACAAAAGAAGGTTTTGGAAGGTTTTCTATTAATATTTAATAAATATATGATTGGCAACATATGTGAAAAATATCTTGGCACAGTAGGTGCACCATAAATATTAGTTTAGTGTGACTTTGTCTATTGAACGTAAAACAGGTGTTGTCACAGTAACTGAAATGGAAATAACCCATTCAGTTGACTGCTACCCATTTATTTCTCTCAAGTGTCTCCAGCCACAACTACCACCCAGCTTGTACCCCAAAGCTGCCCGTCTGGTTGCCCCAAGACTCAATAACACCTGGGAACACCTTGCTTTAAATATGTCAAAGCCTTCACATGTTATGAAAATTGGGATAAGGAACTACAGTATTTAAAAAGTGATGCAGGAGACTGATTAGGTTTTCTGTCCTTCACTAAATTAGGCATAGTTATTAAAACGGTTAGGTTTCTTGTTACCCGGAGAACCCCCCGGGAGTGGCATACCTAAGAACAGCGTAAGGTAAGGAGACTTCCTGCCAGTGTGCATTTGACGGCAGGGTGGGATAAGGGTCCCAAGTTTATCTTATTTAGTTACTCCTCAAACCTCCTGAGATTATTTGTTTGTTTTTCAAAAGAATGTTCAGTACTGTTGTTTAAGTGGTTTATAGGATTATTTAAAATGCATAATTGTTATTAATTCATATAATTGTGCCTTCCTACCAAAGGGTTTTCGGACTCCGGTCCAGGCATCCTTCATTTTCCTGAGCAGTGTTGATTTATAAATAGGCAAGCTCCTTGGTTAAGGCAAAAGGCAGTTTGCTACTTCTCCAGGCATGCCGGGCAGCCAGATGGTTACTGTAATAGGAAATCATTTTTAAATGGAATGGATGAAGAGGAATAAGTATGTAAGAGTTGAGCCCTATGTTGGAGAAATTATATTTATTATTTGTTGATCCGAGGAGAAAATACAGTGTTGTGTTATTAAAGGGAAAATTTCATTCTTATGTTTTGGTCTGGATTTTCATACCTGTCGTTATTAGACACTCAGCATTTCATAGCTAAATAATGATGTTGTGATTTATTCTTATGCTGACACTGTGAAATATATAACATCTTCATTGAGGTTTTTTGTTTTGGGGTTTTGGTGTTTTTTTTTTTTTTTTTTTTTTTTTACTAATTTTAAAGGCATGTGAATGTTTAAACGTCCGTCTAGTGGTCTGAGCGTCTGTAGTTTCTAAGGACTCTTACAGTCACTGTGGTGCAGTTCACCAATCTCTGTATTTCCTGTACTAGGATTTTAGCAAAATCAATCAGTCAATTAAATAATTAAATGATATAGGGTGGTAAATGATGACCAAAACAGACAATTTGCATTCCATGGTGTGAGTTTGGTAAACTTATAAACCCTTTATAATCTCATGAAAAGAACCGCTTTCCTGTGAGATGAAAGCATCACCATTTCAGGATTCGTTTTCAACGGTGTGTTGAAGTTATAGGTGCCCTCACCTAACAGTGATTCTCTGCCCAGCGTGAAATGTCCTGAGACCACTAGTAGCAGACTCATCTGTTGTAAAGTGACTGCTTGACTGAGTGCCCTGTGAGTGGCCAGTATCCTCATCGCAGTGACAGACTTGAAATTTGAGCCCTTTTCAGTTACCCCCAGCAGACAAAAGAACAAAAAGTGAAAGCATTCCATTTACAGATGTCAACCCAGCCGTTGTATTTGTGGGCATGATTTGCTAGCCCATATTTGACAGATTATTTTTTCTCCTTGAGACTTAGCTTGTTTTCATTGAACTATACTGTAAAATATCTCTTTCCTTCTGTCAAGTGAATGAGTTGTGATTTTTGGTAAAAGTGCCTTCCATAGTCAAGAGATTTAGACAGTGTACTGAGAGGTAGCCATTGTATTTTTTTTAACCAGATTGCCTGGGACCTTAATAGATAGCTTTTGTGGAAGAAGGTGTTGTGATTGTTTATACTGTTTCCTTAGACCAGGAAGGTAGAGTCACTGCGTAACTTGACATGATCAAATTTAGTTAGTAAAAAAGTTTCAATTAGAACACAGATCTTTCCTGTCTCTTTAAAACCTTTTTCTTGCTTTTAAATCAGGCTGCGGAGCCTGTGGTCTCCTTGCAGAGTTTGCCCATGGTGACAGGAAGGGATTTCTTGCTGCCCTCTTTGTGCTCTCGATACTCTGTTGCTGTCCTCGCTATTATTCCCTTTGTGTCCAAGGGATTGGGTTTAATTCGATGATGAGAGAAAGGAGAATGAGCGACATCTTTACTCGGACATCTGTCAGGTATCTCAGACTCAACATAGCCTGTCTGAATCATGGCCGCCTCCTAAAATTGCGCTCTTCCTCTGCTGTCCCTGTTCTCATTCCTCAGCAGCATCGTGGCCCACGCTGTCCCTCATGTGAGATACCTTGACACCCCCCTGTTTCTCACCTCTCACATCCAGGAAATTGTTCCGTCTGCCAGTTCTGCTTCTACTCTTGAAGCCCATTCACTTCGTCTCTCCACGGCTCCGTCCCAACCAGAGCCCCAGTCACCCCTTCCCAGGACTAATGCAGTAGTCTCCCAGCTGCTCCACCCCCAGGTGCTCAGTGCTCTCCACCCTGCAATCAGAGGAGGCTTTCAAAAAAGCAAATGTATGATCCGTGCTTAAAATTCTGCCCGGGAGATGAAGTCCAGAGTCCCTGTCTTGCTTGCAAGGCTTTGCATGCTCTAGCCCCTCCCCTCACACACCTCCGCCATTCCCCTCTTGCTCTCTCTGCTATGCGGTAGTCCTGTCCTGCTCTGGATTCCCCAAACAGCTACTGCAGCCTTGCCTCTTCCGGGATCTCCTCTTTAGTGTCTGTCCTTCTCATTACCCTGCATTAGGGTGGAATGGAGTCTGCCTGTTCCTTCCTTTACCTGGGGCTCCCCAGCACAGTGCTTGGAACATGGATGCTAATAACTACTGAATGAATGAACAAATGAAGACAAATAAAATTGAAGACAACAATAAGGACATTTAAGGTTAATATTTCTCTACGAGGCATGCCTTACTAAATAATAGAAATGTGTTTTAAAAAAGCAATAGTCTTAAAATGTATATATCAAAAACAAATTTTCTCCATTGCAAAAAAAAAGAAAAAAGAAAACGGTAGATAATTCAGCCACGTATCTCCGACCACACTTTGTGGTTAACTACTGTTTGTGCTGCTCACATGGAAGGATGCTGGTCTGCAGAAGAAAACCAGGAGATGAACTCAGGAAGTCAGTAAAACCACTGCCAGTGGCCCTAACTAGGTTCTCAAGTCCTGTGGGAAGCGTAACATTTTACGGAGGGTTTTTTGGCTTTAGAGGGTCCCTCTGAACTGCTGGAAGAATGCTTTCCGGACATGATGCCAAGCTAGATCGTGATTCATTACGCTAACAAAAGTGACCCTTGCTGTGAGAATAAACACAACTCAGCACTGATGCAATGCACTGGACAATGGGCCCTGAGCTAAGGAAAGCCGCTTCCTGCCATTCAGACGGCTTGCAGTATTATTCATGGTAAAAGGAAGACTTCATATTATTGCGCTCTTACCGGGTGCCAGTGCTATGCTGAGTGTTCCAGTGAATGGAGTAGCTCGTTTCTTACAACAATCTTGTGAGGGCTGGTATTGCCCCCCTTTTCAGATGAAGAAAGTGGGGCACAGAGAGGTTAGATAAAAGAGCTAGTTAGTGCTGAACTGCAGTCAGATTACAGCGTGCCCTTTCTCAACACACCCTTTCCTCTGCTGTTGAGGGCCCAGGGATACCCCCATGCTGTGTTGCTGCTTCTAAAGCTTCTCTTCCAAACCGTTGGTATATTCACAAAAAGTCAAAATAAAGCATCTTATTCTAGATGCTCTTGAGGAAGTGTAAGCCAAGAAGTGCCTGGAACAATCTACATGGAGACTGTGTAATCACATAAGTAATGCAGATGTCAGTAACTGAATTTTTAGGATATGTTCTTTGAACCCTCCCACTCTTAAAGCTGGGTTGGGTATCCTTTCTCTAAGCTGCCACAGCATCTTTTCTGTCTTTGTTATTGCCTTAATTATTTTCTGAAACAATGTGATGGTGTATGTGTGTGTGTGTGTGAGAGAGAGAGAAAGAGAGAGAGCGCGTGAGCAAGAGGGGAATGATAAATTAAAAATAGTGATTTTTAAACCCTCTATCATTGTGCTTATTACTACATGGCATTGTCTGTTTACATAGACCTTTGTGTACAGTAATACTCTGCCTTATTCTCCTTTGTGACTCAAACTCTTGGCATAGTGCTGGCACATGGCACTTATTAGTTGCTCAGACAGCTATGAGTGGACACAGTCAGTAACTAGCAGAGTCAGGATTCAAACCCAGGGCTGCAAGGCTGTGTGACTCCAGAGCTCATAATCTTTCCAGCACATATTCCCTGCCCATCTCAGGAATGCACAGTCTGGTAAAGGGAATAAAACAAACTGACTCCATCTCGTGGAGACCATGATTTTGCCAGAAGAGTCAGAAACAAGATGCCTTCACCCTTGGAAGAGAGTCTTGTCTAGGAACTGGGGAAGGTGGACTGAACCTTATTGAAAGCTGGCAGTAAGCTAATGAACATTGCATAAGTTTGGTGCATCAGTAAAGAAAGGGGTCAAAGTTTTGTGTACTTTGAAAATAAAACTGCAGTATAGGCTGTCCTTTCGAAGTGGGCCAGCGTCATTGGCTAAAAAATCCCCACCCAGGAAACAGAAACTCTGATATGTTGTAGATGGAAGTATAAATTACTGCAACCTTTTTGGAGAATAATTTGGCAATAATTTATAAGTTTAAATTGCACACGTTCTTTGAACCAGCACCATCAATTCTAGAAATGTGTTCTGCAGGTATACGTACACATATGCACAAAGAAATATGTATACCATTATATTCATAGTTGCGTTGTTCATAGTAACAAAAGATTGGTAACAACCTAAATATCCAATAGGGACTGATTAAATATGTTACTGTATATTCACCCATGAAATGTAACAGTATCCAGGCATAAAAAATGAGGCTTTTCTCTACTTACTTACATGAAACTATCGCCAAGATATACATTTTAATTAGAGAAAAAAGTCATTCATGTAAAAAACTCTATGTGCACATATGTGTGTGTATGCATAAACTATTTCTAGAAGGATTCACAGGAAACCAGTAGCACTGGTTACCTCTGATGAGGGAAACTGTGGGAAAGGTGAGAGAAGGAAACAGTTTTCACTATCAATTCATTTATATCTTTTGAATTTTTTACTTGGTCTGTATGGCCTATTCAAAATTAATAAATTAATAAAAATTTAAACTTACTATATAAAGAAGCTTGGAAGTTGGGGGTTTTTTTTATTAGCAACTTTTAATTTTTATATAATTTCAAATTTACAGAAAAATTCCAAGAATACTAAAAGAAACTTCCTAGTAGTGTGCCTTGCATTTAGTGGTTATCTCTTTAATTTCTTATAATCTGGAATATTCAGCCTGTCTCTGTTTTCTTGACTGTGAAGTTTTCCAGTTATGTAGAATGTCTTCCAATTTAGGTTTGTCTTGTGTTTCCTCCTGATTAGATTCAGGTTATGTGTTGGTGGCGGACAGCACAGAAATGACGGTTGTGTCCTTCTCACTGCATCCTATTAGGAGGCACGTATTTGTCTGGGTTCTCAGCCCTGCAGGTACAGGAGATGAGGCTCTCCGTCAGGGCACCCATAGAAACTTTCAGGTCATCTTGCAGCAGTTAAGCTGGGAATTTGTATCCCTGAGCTCATCCTTTTCATTCGTCACTTTGTCCAGCAACGTTAGGGGTTACCAGCCACTGCGTATGTTAGTTAGTTTTCCGAAAATGTTTGAAAGCCTCATATACAGTTACCCAGCTCCTTGCTTCTTATACTAGTTGATTAGGAGTATCCAATGGAGATATTTTGTATTGCTCTATTGCTGGGTCACACCATGAACTTTCAGTGCTGTCTATACTGCTGGAAATAGAGTCATTCGGGGCTTGGGAGAGCCAATTCCAGAAACCCCAGAACCAATTTAGAAAATTCATCCTTAAAATTCTGTTTCTCTAGAACCACTCTTGGTACCAAAATCTATATTAGTTTGGGTTCCCCAGAGAAACATAACCAATAGGATACATACATCTGTGTGAATTTATATATACATATCTAAAGAGATTTTTGGCTCACACAATTATAGAGGCTGAGAAGTCCAAGATCTGCAGTCGGCAAGACCCAGGAGAACCAGCTCTATGGTTCCAGTCCTAGTTTGAAGGCCTGAGACCCAGGAGAGCCCATATTGTAGGTTCTAGTCTGAGTCCGAGTATGAAGGCAGAAGAAGACCTATGTCCTGGCTCAAAGACAGTCAAGCAGAGAGAAAGAATTCTTTCTTACTCATCCTTTTATTCCAAACAGGCCTTCAGCAGATTGGATGATGCCCACCTACACTGGGGAGGGCACTTTGCTTTATTCAGACTACTACTTCTGGTGTTAATCTCATCCAGAAACACCCTGACTGGCATATCCAGAATAATGCTTGACCACATGTCTGGGCACCCCATGGCCCAGTCAAGTTGACACGTAAAATTAACCATCACAGGCACATATGTTGGTTTGTTCCAATATCAGTGATGGTAACTTTGATCTCTTCAGTGATCACAACATTTCTCCACTGTAAAGTTACTGTCTTTCCTTTTGTAATTAATAAGTGACTTGTGGGAAGACACTTTGAGGCTGTGTAAATATCCTGTTCCTTGTCACACTTTCAACTACTAGTTTTAGCATACATTGATAATTTTCTAACTCATATCATTCCTCTATATTTCTTAATTGACATTCCACTCTAAGGAAGAGCTTTTCTTCCTCTCATTTATTTCTTTCTTTTTTATATCAATATGAACTCATAGATTCTTATTATTCAATGGATTACAATGTTACTGACATTACTTATTTTAATGCTAATATGGTTCCAGATTTGGCCAGTGGGAGCCCATTCAAGCTGGCCTCTGTGTCCAGAGAATGACCCGTCCCTGTCATTCTTTGAGTACTTCCCTACTTTTTGGCTCAACAAGATATTTCCAGGCTCATCTTATTATACTTTTTCTGTCCCGATTCTGGAATCAGCTTTTCTCCAAGGAGTCCTGGGTCTTTTTAATTAAGAAGAATGGTATTTACAAGCCACCATTTGGGTGTCATTGCTTCTGTGCTCTCCCAGTGGACAGAGCTAGTGTGTGCACATACCTCTCCCTCTCCCCTCCCTTCACCCCGCGTAGCCTATGGGTCTGTACTCCAACTCTAAGTCAGCCCTACATACTTCACGACTTCCCTCTCCAGCAGAGAAAAACCTGTCTCAGAGGGTGAATTGGAGTAGATACCATTTCATTATATTTTCCTGGAATAAAAATTATTATTTGTATCTAGATTATGTGAAGTTGCTCCCATGAAGTAAAAGACTATTATTTTCTGTTGGGACATGGCAATAAGGCCCATCTTTTAAAAACTAGGTGACATCTTGCTATATTTAATCCTCTCCCACCCCCATATTTGAAAGTCGTAAGGGTCATCAGAAAAAAGAGAAGTGAAACTAAACACGTAAATAGAAATAAAAATGGTAAAGATGGTAGGTGATTTAAAGTTTTTCATACCTGATATTCTGAATTTTCTCTATTAGTAGAATGCAAAACGATTTTCTGAGAGAGTGGAGGTGGGCTAAAGAGATTCACTCATTCATTCATTCCTTTATTTTTTCATTCATCAAATATTTAACCATCCCCTATAAGTTCCAGGCCCTGTATCGCATGCTGAAGATAAAGCAATGAACAAGATAGATGTGGTCTCTGTTCCCCTGGGGACAGACAATACACAAGTAAACAAGAAACTACTTGTGGTAACTACTATAAAGGAAACAAATAAGTGTGGGATGATGGGGGCAATTTAGATGGAGAAAGGGATTGTTTTATTCTCCCCCAGAGCACACAGTGATCAGGGGTGGCATGAGATAAGCCAGTATCTGGGTGTCAGATTGACTTGACCTTGAGGTTTCCCATTAAAAAGGTTTCAGGACAGGAATGAGCAGTTAAATTTGTATTTTAAGATCACACTTGCTGCTGTATGGAGAATGGATTGAAGGGGGTTGGACCAATTAAGATGATACACCTGTGACTTTATAGTCTTGCTAACACTGTTCACTATCAAAACTCCTGGTCTCTAGGTGAAAAATTGTATCATGTTGATTTGATTTGCGTTTCTTTAAAAGTAAGTGAGGTTGAGACATGTTTTCATAGAATTTATTTTGGTGTAACTAGTTGTATTCGTTTCCTAGAGTTGCCATAACAAATTAGCACAAACTGGGTGGCTTAAGACAATAGGCAGTTACTGTCTCACACTTCTAAAGGCCAGAAGTCCAAAAATCAAGGTGTTAGCCTCTTTCCTTGCCTCTTCCCAGCTTCTGGTGGTGACCATCAAACCTTAGCGTTCCTTGGGTTGTAGGTGCATCTGCATTGTCATCACATGGTGTCCTCCTGATCTGTCTCTGTCTCCACGTGGCATTTTCCTCTTCTCATAAGGACACCAGTCATATTGGATTCGGGCCCACCCTAATGACCTCATCTTGATTGTTTCTGCAAAACTCTATTTCCAAATAAGGTCACTTTCACAGGTACCAGGCTTGGGACTTCAGCCTGTGTTTTTGGGAGGCAAACTTCAATCCATCACAGTAATCATCTGTGTTTTTTTGTTTTTCCAAGTGCCTAGCCCATTTCTAACACTGTTTATTGACATTTATTATTGGTATATTTATTTGTTGTTTTGGAATGTCACCATTCTCATATACTAGAATCTTCAGGTACGCCAATTATGTGATCTCCATTATCTCCCACTTCTATAATTTTCTTCTTTCTGCTTTAACTTTGTTTTTCCATTGCATTTTGCTTACTTTTCTCCACCTTTTCTTCTTGTCCCTATTTTCAACAGTGTCTAGTCCCTCTTTATTATGTCTTTTAATGTGACCTTCATTTCTATGGGATTTTTTCCTCTTCCATCTTTTCTTGAGCTCTTCCAGCTTCTCATCTCCTTTTAAAAGAAGATTTTAAACATGATTTCTCTTTTTTTAATGATGTTTTCTTTGATCTCTTTGTTTAGAGGGCTATATTTTCTTTATATTCTTTGCTTTCATCCAGACATATTTTCCCATCATTTTTCTCCTTCATGACCTACTTTTTTTGTGTGGGTATTGATTCTGGGTTAGTTAGTTGTTGAAAGATAGTGTGCTTTGGAATGACCAGTAGATCACTGAGTTTGGAATCGGTTATTTTTAAACCCTTTCTCACCAACACTCTGCCCTGAAATGGCAAGAAGCTTGCCTGACTAGCAGGCGGGTCCCATACGTGTGCCATGAGGCTTCGGGGAGGTGAGTTAGCATTTACCTCTTTCCATTTATCAAGAGCATCTGCTGCAGAGCAATCACACCTCCTTTTTGTCTTTTGCCTCCCCACTCTGACAGCCTTCTTTTGCAAAAATGTGATTTCTACTCCTTTCTTCCTGTAGCCCCACCTTGTGGCTATTCAGAAGTGTCAGACGGGACTCATTTTGTTCTGCAGCCCCCTGCATCCTGAGACTCTGCCATTCTTATCAGAAAATTCTTGGTTTGGCCACTCAGGAACGACAGCCTTCTTCTGGAGAACTCTGCTCCAGTGCCTGAGATTTGCAGAGGCATATGTTCACTCTTAGCAACCTCCCTCAGCTAGGCCCAGTTTTCGTAGCACTTCGCAACCTTTCTTCATAGCTTGTGTTTCAAGAGTTATGGCTAGTTTTTTGCTTCATAGTAGGTAAAATTTTCCTTTCTGTTTTTATTTTGTTTTACTGTGCTTGTTGTTGATTTTCAGAGGGTAGAAGAGAGCCAAGATATCACTATTCTATCCTCCTTAAATGGGAGTCCCTCAGATGGTATCTGAAGTTGATCCTGGCCTCAACCCTAGAGAACTTGAGTATTTAGAGATCATTAGTAAAGGAGGAGGCCACAAAGGAGACTGAGGAGGAAAACCCAGGGAATATGGCCTCATGGAGAAGAGTGTGTGGAGGAAATGGGAGTCAGTGTCAAGTGCTGCTGAGAAACCAAGTAAGATGAGGACAGAAAATCAACCAATGAATTTAGCAAATTCATTGGGAAATTACTTTGGGAAGTTTGCTCAAGATTTATTGAAGTGCTGGAGTGGAACCCAGATTGGAGTTGGTTGAGGAGATAATGGAAGGCAAAGAAATGGGGTATGTAGGTTAACCCCTCTCCTGAGAAAGATGAATGTTCATGGAAACTTAAGATTTCATTTGCATTAAAAAGAGAAGGAAAACTAGCCAAATCAATGTGATTAAGCAACACCTATCCGAAAGTGTATGTTCCCATGAAATAAATAATACTTAATCATGAATAAAGATTTCATTAAAACATAATGGACCATTCACAGAGAATTTTCCTTCTGATTATAATTGATTCCATCTAGTTTAAAAGTCAATCAAGGATAACACTGAATTCTGTTAGTGAGTGAACTGAAATTAGAAGCCTGAAGAGTACATGTGAGATCTCATCATCCAAAATAAATTCCTTTTTCTTTTCCACCCAGCTCAAAGTTAGATATGTTTTTGTCCCTCAAGTTCAGTGAGTGTTCAAATTCTGTCCAGTTCCCTTTGAAATAACTCAAATTTCTCTTTCCTTCGTTTCTGCTGCCATTCCCCTCCTTGAGGGCCGGCCTTATTGATCTCTTTAGCTAGAAAAGTCTTCACCGATTCCCTGTTTCCAGTCACATCAAATTTAAACTTCCTCAGCCTGGCTTTCAGAGCCTATCACGTCACATATAATCTGACTCCCTCCTTTTCCCACTGTTCTCCAACAGTGGATTCCCTAATCCAGTTGGATTCCCCAATCCAAGCTTTCTGCTCTCGTTAGGCCAGCCTCCCTCGTGTTCTTCTAATCTTGACACATGCTTCTGCCTCGTGTTTAAGATTATGGCGGTCCACAATTAGCACTTCATTATCTTTAGTATTGTTTTCCGAGGGTTGCTCCCCCCGCCCCTAGTGTCCTACTTCTCTGTAGGGTTTTGCTGCCGTCTGCCCGTGACTGATCTGAAGGAGCTGCATACATCTTGACTTCCTGTTGGAGGTACTCTTTTATATAAGTGACACGTGCAAATTAATGAGGCTATTTTTTTTTAAAAATCAGTGTCTCAGAATTCATGTACAAAAGACTATTGTTCTTCAGAGGCATAGCCTTTATATTTTCTCCATTGCTATTCATTAATTCAAAACCTTTTTAGAACCTCTTTATTTCATTCAGAAGCCAACAAAAATATCTGGCTCATTCAATAAATATTTTTAAACTTCTTAAATTAAGTTTTAAAAGTCAATTGCCATTAAGCTATTTTTAACTTTTTGGGAAGTTCTAAAGAAAAAACAAAATCTGTACAGAGCAAGACCATAGTACTGTATTGCAGATGGGGTGTCAAGAATGGCTTCCTAAGATAAACAGACAAACACATAGATAAGGTGAACAGATTAGTGTTACCAGAGGAGAAAGGGGTGAAGGGAGGGCGAAGGGAGTAAGGGAGCACATGTGAATGGTGACGGATAAAATCTGGACTTTTGGTGGTGAACACAAAGCAGTCTATACAGAAACTGAAATATGGTGATGAACACCTGAAATTTACACAATGATGTAAGCCAGTATGACCCCAATAAAATAATTTTTAAAAAAAGGAAAGAAAGAAAGAATGGCTTCCGGGAGGAGTTGATGCTTACTTGGGCTTTTGAAGAAAGACTGAGAATCTGCCAAGCTGATGGGGGAAGGTGAGACTGGGTGGGGAAAAGGTATTCTGGGCAGAATGAACCCCATAGGCAAACCATAAAGGCATGGTGAGCTTGGGAACTATAAATAGCTCATTAATGTGAAGGCAAGACTGACAGAGAGGGGCAGAGTGAGGACGCTTTGATGGGTGGATATGTTGTGGGTAGTTAGGAGGGTCAAGTGAAGAGAAATGCGGAGGCCAGGACACAAGAAGACCTTGTATGCCCTGCTGTGGAGTTCATATATTACTCTTTAGGTTTCCACACTGAAAGGAGTTTGTTGTGATAATCTTTGCTATCACAGCACATGCTTTTATATCTCACCTGTGGTACTATGTTATTATTATTTGCTTACAATACTCCCCTGTTCTTTATTCCTTTTTTAATTCCCAGGGTCAGGCTCACTCCAGTCTTGCACAAGGTAGATACTGAATCAATATTTGAAGAATGACTTACAAAAGTGTGTCATAAAAGGTTTCCACAGCAAGGTCATAGAAATGCCTTCCTTGGTCTCTAGTAAGAGATGGTATCACCCCATTTGTCATCTAGGATTATTACTGCCGTTCCTCCTGGGAGCAAACCAAGCAGGTGCCTTACCTTGGGAAGCACATTGCCTTCGTGCTTATGACTTCGTAGCCTAAGGCTTTCCAAAGCAATCTTGGGTTGGCGTTAAAGTGTAAACTGGCACCATCTAGTGGTGATTTTAAGACCTAACCAAATTGGAAGTTTCATGTTTGGTAACTAGACGTAGAGTTTCAAATCAGATAAGCGTCTAACATTTTGTAAATCGCTGAAGCTTTGTATTTAATACCGTATTTTGTGGACCCTTTGCCACAATCTTCAAGTTAATAGTTATGCATTTGATGATTTTATATGTGTATATTAATTGTGTTTTAGAAACGTGATGCCTAGAAGTTTTGACAAACAAAATATTCTATTTGAAATAAAAAAAGAATTTCCGTGAAGGTGCATGACTGGACAGACCTGGAATCTTAGAACAACATTCTAATCTCACTTTTTATTCGCTGTGTCTCTTAGTCACAGAGTTCCAGACTCATGAGGTAATTTTTTTCTAACATCCTCCCCCTTTTCTTTATTTTTTTCTGTTTGGACAGTGTTTTTAAAACTAAAGAATTTTGCCCTTTTCGTTCTTATCTTTGAAGACAACAGTTGAGCATGTCCTGTAAATTTGCAGGTTAAGCCAGAAAGGCTTGGATAGTGAACCTTAGCTTTTTACTGTTTTTGTGGGTCTTTGAGCCTGAGTTATGTAGACATTCTGCTTGTGATTTGTAGTTGATTGACGCCTGAGGCAAGGAATCGGATTATGATCACTGAATTAATTCCTCGTGTGTAGGGATTGCTGCAATCTAAGTAGCAGTGTTAATAAAATAAAAGCATTTATTAAAAATCTCCTTCATGCAGAACATAATTGGAAGCACAAGATTAATTGCCTTTTTTTAAAGCACTTACTCAATGCCTGGGGAGAGAAGGGTATAATAATCGCCCTTTTACAGATGAAGAAGCCGGAACACGTGGAGGTTAAGTAGCTTTTACGATGTCTCACTGCTATCGAGTTTGCAATGTGAGCGTTCAGACCCAGGTGTGAAGGACTCCAGAGTCAGTGCTTTTAGCTACCATATAAACTTTCTAGCAACAGGGGGGATGCATAAGAAAACCACAGTAGAAAAGTGTACAGAAAACCTTAAAGTGGTTAATAGCTTATTAAATATGTACTAACTACTTGATAAAAATCTTGGTTTTAATGTATTGTTGATGTTACCAGCTTCTGTTTGTTTCCACTCCTAATGATAGCCGTCAGCCTTCATTCCAGTGTAAAGGAAGTCTAAGGCTCTTGCCTTGTGGTCCCATGTGTATGGTTACTTCCCTGTCCCGCTGGCCGTACAAGAGTGCTTAGAGACTCGGCTGCTGCCAGTGGACCAGCATTTTGCCCGTCCCGGCACTCCCTTCAGCTCTTGGAAGTGAGCTGTACGTCTACCTGTGCCTCTCGGCAGGTGGAGTGTGTTTGTGGCAACCACTTGTGTAGAAATGTCCAACTGGGCGTTGGCCTAGATCTGGTTCCTATATGTTTATATGTGTGAGTTAATAGTTAATAGTGTAAATGGTGAATATAGGTGGACTTTCTAAATTTTGTATTGAGATTTTTTCTTTGTTAATATAGACACACAGTTTTGCACAACAGCAGCCATATCATCTATGCAGGGTTTTTAGTTCTTTTTTTTCTTTGTTCCTATGGCTTCCTTCCAGCTGCCCACTTGGCCTTCGTCCCCATCACCCTACTGTGTGTGTAGAAAGATACATAAGACATAACATGTATTCTTCCATATCTTTCCATGCTTAGGTCATCATTTGCAAAATATATCTACATATGATTTTACATATAAATCATTTATGGGGTGGCTTTTTATAGCCTTTTATGGTAAAAAAAAAATTGGATCATATCATAAATGCTTTAAAAAATACATATACCTTTCAACCAGCTGTGCCATTCCTGGAAGTCTGTCCCACAGAAATAAAAGCACTGATTTGTAAGATTGTGTGTCAAGAGTGTTTTCTGCAGTATTGTTCATAATAGCAGGAGGGAAGGGGGGTGATTGAGTAGATAATGATCTGTCTACACTGTGGAACTTTAGGCAATCATTTAAAAAAAAGAACTTGATTTATGCCGGAAGTGTCTCCTTTACCATTCTCTCTGTTATGGAGTTTATATTTTTATTCCTTTACTGACATTTTAGTGGGATTTCAAGAGGGAGAAGAAATAAACGTGTTTAAACAGTTTGCTTTATAGTTGAAAATCTGGCTAAGTGGATTTCAAGACCTGCTTTAGCTTCTATTTATTTTCTTCCTAGAGCTCTTAGTGTCTTCAACTATTTTAATTTTTTTCATGTCTTACCCTTCTTTATTTTGGAAATAGGAAATCCCCAGCCTCCGAAAAATTAAATTCTTTCTTCCTTCTTGGCTTTTAACCCCTATGGTCTTTTCTGCCAGCAGCGTCTGAAAGGACGCAGCCTCAAGCAGTGTCTGTAAAAGTAAACTCAGAACCAATGAGAAGCATCAGTTCAGAAATTCTTCCTGGGATATTTGGATTTTCTCGGAAGTAAGAGACTCATAGGAAAGAAAGAGCATTTCTGTATAACCACAGCTGCTGCTTCCTTTTCTTTGGCTTCTGTGCAGATTTGAAAAAGGACGCATCTACACGTTCATTGGAGAAGTCGTCGTTTCTGTGAACCCTTACAAGTCGTTGAACATCTACGGGAGGGACACGGTGGAGCAGTATAAAGGACGTGAGCTGTATGAGAGACCTCCTCATCTCTTTGCTATTGCTGATGCTGCTTACAAGGCTATGAAGAGGCGATCAAAAGACACTTGCATTGTGATATCAGGTACCGAGAGGGTCCCCTGCACTTCCAAGGTCAAAATGTGTTTAACTTGTTTGGTACGTAAGGATCCAGACAACTGATTAGATCTTTTTTGAAGTTAGAAATGTGAACAATTTTATAGGATAAAAAAATGTGATAAACATTAAATAGCAGATTGTTTATGTCATTTTTGACTGTTCTCTAGTCTAGGTTCATTTACAAATACACGTTACGTTGGGATGGACTTCTGGTCAATTTTGTAGCCTAAGCTGACATGGAAAATCCTTCCTCACATCTCAAACACATAAAAGTACTGGCTCAAATGTGATAAAAATTATTTTAAATAATAACAGAATGAAACCAGGAAAATGAAATCCTGAGGTACCAAAAATGAAGAATGAACTCAAGGTCAGATTGGTGAATGGGAACTAGTGTCGAGGGACGTGCAGAAGCCCTGGGGCCGGGAACAGATTCTCAGAGCTGGGGGCCAGAGCTTTAAAGCCCCAAGAGGAAGGAGACAGGTGACAGACCCTATGTGCCCAAGACCTGCAGCTGAGCTCTCTGCATAAAGCTGAGCTCTTCAGGGAATCTTGTGCAGGGAAATGGGGACAAGAGAAGGGTCCACCCACTGACCCAGGATTGCCTCTCCCAAACTGTGGGGATTTCTTTTAGTGCTAATAATACCTCACATTTGCATAGTGGCCTTATGCTTTTAAAAACGCTTTTGTGATCTTTATTCCATTTTGTTCTTGAAACAACTCTCTAAGTGGTAAATAGGACAATTGTGCTTCCGCTTTATAGGTGAGAATATTAAGGGTCAGAGGAGTTAAGTGACTTAATATTAGAGCTGGAGAATTCTATCGTAGGACTGCATTTCATGAAAACAAATTATGAAGGCAATATTGCCTGCTTGTCAAGAAGTAAACAATTGAAAGTGTATAAGGTAAAAGCAAATAGTCCCTTCCCTTGAATGTCTTGTTTCCCCCGAAATGCCAGCAGTCACAGCTGTGAACAATAGAGCATTTATCCTTTTGTACGTTATCTCTGCATGTGCAAATACATGTAGTCACACCTACATAGGTAATTATGTTATAAATGTATAATTATAGTATAGAATTATGTTGTAACTGCTGTTACATAACTAGTTTTTCCACGTAACAGTACAGAGTGGACAGCTTTTCCCTAGAGTACCTATGGAAGAGGTGCATTCTCGAACAGTTGTGTCATATTCCACGGAGTAGTTGAGTCATTTATTTACCCAGTCCTCGACTGATAGGCATCTTATTTTCAGGTTTTTAGCTATGACACATAGTGTAGTCTGCAGAAAGACTCTTAAAACTTTGAAAATTACTATTTGATATTATTATTTTTAGTATTTCCATAGTATAAACTTCCACAAGTGGATTTTGGGGTCGAAAGGCATAAACACTTAAAAATTTGGGTAGATACTTCAAAATTGATCCCTTTTCCCCGCCTTTATATACCAGTTGTCGTGTTTTTTCTGTGACACCATGTGTCTGGAGCTGGCTGTTTTCTTTTGCTTTTTCACTAAAATTATTCTAACTTTAATTTTATGAAAGAATTATTTCACCCCTCTTAAGATTAAAAGAAATTCTGCTATAGAAAATAAGGTTGTATGAATTTAGCTGTGGCCACCGTTTGAGTCAATAGACTTACGAGTCGCTGCCAAGTACTAAGACTTTAGTCTAAGGAGTTTGTTTATCACATTGTATCCCTTGATATTTTTACTAGGTAAATCTTGATTTGTAATCTACTTATTATTTTACTTCTATGGGAGTTTTATTTTTTCAACATGTTCAGATCTATTAGAACATATCAAGACCATATCAAGAAAGGATAAAATAACTCCAAAAAAAGCAAACAGGGGAACATAAGGGATTTTAAGTGAATAACTCACATCAGAATTTTAAGTTATCCTATTAAAAATTAGCTTTCTCTTGGTTTAAGTTAGAATGTTAAGCCTTGCACGATTTTCCCTGCAGGGGAAAGTGGAGCTGGTAAAACTGAAGCCAGTAAGTACATTATGCAGTACATCGCGGCCATCACCAACCCCAGTCAGAGAGCGGAGGTTGAAAGGTAAGCGCCTTCTAGTGAGGGGGAGAAATTCTGGTGGGAGCTTCGGTTTTCTGTGGCCTAAACTCTGATAGGTATCGGGCAGTAATTGATGATTAAACCGCTTTGACTCTCTTGTTGCGCACTGTCTCTGCACTTTTATTTACATCACTAATCTATTGCTATATTTGTTTTTAATAGAAAAATACTACTACAGTAAGCTTTACTTAAATATAAAACAAAATGAAATGATGCTGAAACAGATGAAATTGTCCCCATTCTGGTTTGTAACTGCTGCCTTAAATGTTGTGCGTGGTCAGCAAAGGTGTTGTAATTTCTGCTGCTAGGTGGTGTTGTTCGAGCTTTCACTGGTTCCTTGCTCTTTCTACTGCACTAGTGTTTTGTTTTGTTTTGTTTTTTAAACGGTGCCCTCAGGAGCCCCAGGTTCCCTAGAGCAGAGGTGGGCTCTGGGAGGCAGGTCTGTGGCTTTCCATCACTGTTACAACCAGAACCCCTGAGCTTAGAAGTTGTAAATAAGATTCATTTTCTGGAAGGGTTTCATGCCGCACCATGCCGCTGCTCACAGTAGGGTAAGTCATAAAGCTGGTGTGCACTGTCTGGGTCCAGCATTTAGCACAGTGTCTGGCATATAGTGTTTACTTAATAAATATGAAAAGAATGAATGAGGGTTTAAAAAAAAAGAAAGAAATGTGGCTATAAGGCAACATGACTTGAGTTTATGTGCTGCAGACTTTTTAAAGAGAAAATTAAGAGTTTTCCAGAGTTGCTACTTTAAACTTCAACATTCATTTACTTAAGAGTCACGTTCCATATACACATCACAATCTTCAGTTTTATGAATAGAAAGAAAGGATGCTGTGTTGATGTGAAAGAAGAAAACATAGGCTAAAGCACCCTACGTGGGCTTTCTTCTTCTCAACTTAATTGGGCTGGATTGCCAGGTCAGAAGATGCATTTTTCTTAATTGTGACACATCCTCACTTCTGATTCTGACTTTGCAATCTAATATGACAAGGACAGGGATATAAGTAAGTTTTTGTAATTTCCTTAGGAGCTCAGGAGAGTAAGTAGCTGAGAACTAAATTAGTTTGATTGCTAAACCCAGTTGGTCTAGTAGAGTAAGGCCTATGTACATTTACTAGTCTCTCACGAGCACATCTTACCATAGTTTTATAGACAGTTGCTTTTATTTACCATAAGCAAGCAGTTTTCCCTCCACATTTTAAAAGCATACTTTCATTCACAAGGAGATAAAGTCATAGGCTCATTTGCAATAGTAGTGGAGGGAACAGTGGATCTGCTACATAGGTCATTTCAGTGGCCAAAGTCACTTCCGCACGTATGCCCGTGTAAGAGGAATCTTGTCAGTGAAATAAAAGCAAAGACATAAGGACTAGCATGAAGTTAAAATGTATCCATTGGGAGAGACTGCTCTATAAAAAGTTAGCATTCATTGAATAAAGAATGAATTCCATAACTGGTACAGAGGAGAGGTTCCATGTAGCTTCAAACAAAATAATGAGCAATTTCTAAACTAATAAAGACCACATTTATGATGTCTAACTAAATGCAATAAATTTCATTATTCTAGGCTTTATAAGCAAGTACTTTAAAAAACTGTATCATTTTCTGTATCATTCATTCTTTCTTTTCAGAACATATCTTTTTAAGATTTTTCTTATTTTCACAAAACATGTTCATTTAAAAGAAAAACTAAAAAGTACAGCATGATATTGAAGGCAAAAGTACCTGGTAATCCCACCCTATCGACCCCATCAACCTAGGTAACCACAGTGAAATGTGCTGTTCCCTCGAGATTTTTAAGCATTTACTAACACCTGTGCATGCACACATAACACTCACATGTGTGCACGTGTGCGCACACACACACAAAGACCCTGCAATACATATTATTTTGAAACTTAATTTTTCATTCATTAATATATTCTAGACATCTTTCTATGTCAGTACATATTATGCTGGAAACAATTTATTTTTATCCATCCCTATTGGTGTACATTTGGGTTATTTATATATATATATTTTATTGCCAATAATGCTGCAGTCAGCATCTCTGTATAAATGTTTGCATGTGTTTTAACGAAGTCTAGTTTTTTAAAAAGCCCAGCCTCTCAAACTTTTTATGATAACTTTCATTTATCTGTGTTAAAGAGTGAAGAACATGTTGCTTAAGTCCAACTGTGTCTTGGAAGCTTTTGGAAATGCCAAAACCAACCGCAATGACAACTCAAGCAGGTTTGGGAAATACATGGATATCAACTTTGATTTCAAGGGGGACCCTATTGGTGGACATATCAATAACTACTTATTGGAGAAGGTAAAATCTGCTTGATTTCTGAGGGTAATATTTACAAGAGCTGAATTTTTCTTTAAATCCCGATTATATGTATTGGATTTCTTTTGTTTCTTGAGAGTAGCTTTTAACCCTGTTCTCCCTCACTTCCTGCTCCTCAGTTAGCCTTCTATGACGAGATATTCTCCTTTGGTGTCTTAGTAACACTTACACTTTAGTGCTGGGAAAAGCTGTGAACTTTGTAGATAAAGATTTAGGTGTGTGGGGATGGGTGGCATATGAATATGTGCCAACTACTGGGTGAGGTTTAACAGGACTGATCACTTCTACCCTTTTTACAAATCACCATCTCTCATATGTTCTTATTTGAATTAATTTGACATCTCATTTTCTTCTAGTTTCTGTATGTTCACTGGTTTATAGTAACATAGGTGTATTTTGTGACCTTACAGCCTAATCGTGAAGCATACTGCATTAGGTCAGTGAAATCTTAGAATATGTTTGTCTGCCACATGAAGGTGAGGCCCGATTTGTAGAAGATTCCAATTAAAACTACCCTCTTGGGACTGCCAGAGAGGTTGTGTCCTGACTAACCTTGATTGTCGCTGGATCTGACTGCAGGAGAGCACATAGGTGCATTCGCCTGGTTTTTGCAGTTCACACTGCACTTCACCAAGTTAATTCTCTACTTTGAATTGTACTCAGATATGAACGGAGGTGCCTTCTCAGTTAAGGGTTTCCCATCCAATGATACCATAGCAACCTTTATGGCAGTATAATCTTTATTTTTTTTTGTTAAGTTGAAGTCAGACTGTTAAGGAAATAAGTTTTGTCAGTCAGTTGAGAAAGGGCAACAAATGCCTGTTATCAGTCTTTTTTCTAAAATGTTTCATGGCTTCTCTTTATGTACATATTCAATCAAAGGGATCCCCTTGAATGAATGCCAGTTTTGAGCCCTCTCTTAAAAGCTGTCTTTTTGGAACCATCTAAGGCAGAGGTCTCTATGGCTGATCTTCACCCGATTTTACGACAGGACATAAGCCATTGCTCTTTGAAATGCCAGCAGACTCTGAGGAAGGGAGTATTGAGAATATTCCTCCCTTAGCTCCGTCCTGTTCTGCCCACTGCTAATTCCTTCCCCACCCCCTCTAAAAAGATTCCAGCTTTAGGCTCCGGGTTAAAGAAAAACTCAAAATAGCTTCGTTCTTTGGAAAGTTTAGGGAACTCTGTTTTAAGCAGTGAAAAGGTTGCACAGAAAGCCCCATAGAGGAGATCTAGTGTGAGATGGGTGCTATCCTTAGGGGCTTTCGGACAGTTAAATGTGCTGTTGATACAGGACTCCCTGAAAAGTGGCTTCCGTTTTATTTTGGGAGTACATCTTCATGTTAACGATTTTAATGTGTTTTTTCTTAGTCTCGAGTGATTGTGCAACAGCCAGGAGAAAGAAGCTTTCATTCTTTCTATCAGGTTAGTAATCTCCCGTTGTGCAGATAATTGATCATTTGCTCAGTTGTGCAGGAAATGAATGTTTTTATATTGGGGCTCTCCCCTGTCCTGTGCCTCCCTTGCCTCCATTGGCCCATGACATGTTACACACGTGTGCATGCATGCACACAACCTACCCCACGTGCTTCTTCAGAGATTTAACGAGCATGACGATTGTAAAGGGCTGGCAGGTGGTTAACCAACCAGATGACTGACTGGTTGAGCATCACCAATATTTCCTTGGAGCGTAGATAACAGTTTAATGACTGTGAAAGCTTTGAAATGATAAATTCTAAATATGTTAAATTATTTTTGTTTTATTTTGAATTGTAGCTGTCGTCCCCATATTTGGGAGCTCCGGAGATGGGAATATAAATTCGATTTGTTTTCCTCATAGAGACTATAAAGCAATATGATTACTTAGAAAAAAAATAACCAAGATTTATGAATTCAAGGGAGAATTATCTTCTTTATCCCATCAAAGCTGTGATTGCTTAGAAAAAAAATATGAATGCCTCTTTGGGAGTGCTTTTAGTGTATAAGGCAAAATCTTTTAAAATAGCCCTCCTATTGGCAAGTTTTTATACTCTGATAACAATTTGATACATTTTATAATTTTTTAAAGTCCAAAGTAATATAAACCAAGGCTAATAAATAAGGTGGGTGATCAAAGTAAGCAATACTGTTTTGGATTTCTAAAAAGTAAAACTGTAAATCAATAAGATTGATTTCCATGTGTAAACTCTCTTGGGAGGTGACTGAATGGTAACAATATAAGTTGAGTACCACACAGCCAAAGTCATTTTCTTTAATAGACAGTACTCATTTGTATATACAAATCTGGATATATTTGGTTAAAAAATCAATTTTAAAAATCTGATAATTACACCTTTTAAGTAAACCAAAGCATACAGTTTAATATAGAGAATTTAAACATAGTGGCTTCTAGAAGTCACGTTCTATTTAAAAGGGCTGTCCATGTTGTATTCGTGTTTTCGTTGACAACTTGCCATGTCTTCAATAAACTAGTTTTCTACCAAATATGAAAGAGTTCTGTTTATTTCAAGAACTCGTAACTTTTTCCCAGTGTTTTTTCCCACTTGGGTGAACGTGTTCAAATTTGTCTTTGTTCAACACTGCAGTCATGGTTACCCAGTCGTCCTTTCCAGAGATAGAGATTGATGAGGAAAATATGTTGTGATTCAACATGTGACTGTCTGCTGATGCCTCTTACTTCCGTGGCAATCTTGACTTTTTCTGAATTCTGAAACGCCACTTTGCTGTCTGGATAATGAGGCCGCTAAGCAAGTGACCACCACAGAGCACAGGCTCCTGCTTTACAAACGACCACAGTAAAAGCAAGAACCTTTTATGCCAGTTATATTGTGAAAGAGCTAAGACTTTTTAAGTAATTTTCTTCATGACTGTATAACATTCTCCATAACTGATGACACTGAAGCCATTTACTTTCTAGATCAAAAAAAACAAAAAAAGTCAAAGCTAGAAACAGGAGGCTAGGCTAAGTGAACTAAGCCCAGATGATGAATAAAAGTTAGATTACCATTAGGTTAGGATATTTGGCATATTTGGTTCAGTAATGTATTTTGCCAATTTATTTTTAATTAAATATTTTTCAGCTACTCCAAGGAGGTTCAGAGCAGATACTACGCTCTCTCCATCTCCAGAAATCCCTTTCATCCTACAACTATATCCATGTAGGAGCTCAATTAAAGGTGAGAGTTTCTTCTTTGAGATTGTTCAGATGTCGAATCAAAGAATCAGAGGGACATTAAATAATTATCTGGTCTAGTCTGCTGCCTTTAGGCAAACGAATGACTCTTTTATTCTGTTCTATTTTTTAAATTCTCAGGGACAGTGATTCAATACATTATTGACTCAACAACTTTGCATAATAACACACTACTATATTTTGTCACCATCTGACAGGAAAGAAGTTTCTGTCTTGTGATCTTGTGTTTTCTTTTAATTTTTGACCCTATTCCTTTTATTGTGACACTGTAAAAAACATTCATATGACAAGGCAATCCACCTCAAAAGAAGATACACCGTATGATCTGGCCAAAGGCAAGTTGATAAGACAAAAGAAAATTTAAAAGCACTTTGGTTGAAAATGAGTGTCAAAGATTTCTGTTCACTGTTTTTTCAAATATTGATTTTGATATATCCTAGAAATAGTTTTGTGACCTTTTGAGCATTTCTGTTCAGCTTTCAAATTTTTCCATTTTTCCCCTTCCCTTGCGTGCAAGCCCTTGAACGCACATATGCAAATACTCTACTCTTTTATTTCTAATTAGTTGTGTGCTAGTCATTTTACAGCTAATCCTAATATAGTAGTTTGTTGATGATAGGTTATAAAACAGTAATTACCATATTATCCTATTTTGTTTGGGGAAAGGTATATAAATAAATAAAATAAGATATGGAGAGAAATAGACCAAGGTTTTAATTGTTAATTCTGGATGGATGAGATTATGGATATTTATGTTGTTCTGCTTCTGATTGTGTTTTAAATTTATTCTGTAATAAAAAATGTATTGCTTTTGGAGTTGGAGGAAAAGTAAATGAGTTTATAAAAGGAAAGAATCTAAGATGTGAGAGCTGTTTCTTTTTTTAAAATTTTTATTGTTCGTTTTAAGCTAATTATACCTGCATTACTAGTTTAGCTGTATTTTTATTGCGGTGCATAGAATTAAATGATATTTAGTGTTTTGCAGTTAGTTTTCCATTGTTTGCCATTTAAGTTGCATGAACTTTTTACTTTTACAATCATCTGAGAGCAGGATGTTTGGCTGAAAATTAATTGAAAACAAACAAAACAAGAATGGGCAACACTCCAGCTTTCTGAGACTAGGCCAGAGGTATTTAAAGATGTGGAAAGGATTATAAAATCAACACTTAAAAAGCCAGTGACCGGAAATATTCCTTTTTAATCAAATTGTCTTATTGACCAAATTAATTTTGGCCAGATCGTGTAGAACCCCCACAGAAAGTGAGTATTAAATTAACATTTAGCCTTTTCTCTAAGCTAAATTTAGCTTTGGCTCTCTTCTCATCAAGTCTTCTACTCTTAATCCTCCCCCCTTTTTTTTCTTCCTCTCTAATAAAAACAAAGAAGTAAGACATGATCATAGTCAAAACCTAAAATAAAGATGAACCAAAAGCAAACAAAAATACACAAAAGCTTACCATCAGAGAAAATTATTGATAACAGTTTATGTGTATATATTTGTAAATGGAATCAGACAATAAATCCTGATTAAATAAACCTGCTTTTATTATATTACAATATAACTATTAGTATCTTCACATGTGAACAAATATAAATTAATAGAATACTTTTAATAACTATGAAGATTGCACTCTATGTATCATAATTTTACTTAACTATTCTAAAATACAAGAATTATGTACAATCAAGATACTTTGGGTTGCAGGTGTGATAAGTCCCCATTAAAGTCTCTAAAAACCATAAGGACCATAATTATCTCACATAACAAGAAGCCCTGAGATAGGGTAGTTCCAGAGTTAGTTAATTCAGTGCCTTAACAGTGTTGATAGGGACCCGCATGTTGTTTGCTTATTTGTTTCTCCAACTTACAACTCTGCCGTCCTCACTGGATTTGGCTTGTCCTCTTGGGCTGATTTTTCTCACGGTCCCAAAATGGCAGCAGCAGTCCCAGGAGTCACAGGCAGAGGAAATGTTCCTGGCTTATGTCCCTTTATTAGCTAGGGAAACCTCATGTCTTATTGATCAGAATGGCATCACATGCCCATGGCTGACCAGTCATTTGCTCAGGAGAATAAGATCACCGTGATTAGTTTAGAGCAATGAAGATTTACCTCCAGAGGCTGGTGGGAGACCAACCCCGAAGAACACATGCACCTGGAGAGGGGTGAACAAATCAGGGTCCTATCAGCAAGAAAGAAATGGGGTGGGAAATGACTGTTATGTAAGCAGCCAGCAGTCCCCCACAGTAGGACATGTAGATTTTTGGTCTAATTTCCTTGCAATTTCATGTTTGTGGCTCATAATAATAGTAACATCTGATACTTATCGAGTGCTTTTTACATGCTAGGAACTAGAGAGGTGCCTTATATAAATCCTCATTCAATTCTCACAACAATATTGTAAGAAATGTATTGTTATGCCCATTTTACCCATGAGGAAATTAAGATGCAGCAAGGTTAAGTTTCTTGCCCAAGGTCAAAGAACTAGTAGGTGGAGGGTCTTGCCTGGTTGTGTCCTGGACACTAGAGGAACATGTGCCCATCAGATAGAAAGAACCCCTTCCTGTGCCCTTCCTAACAGGTGAGCATCAGGCCAGGTTTCTGTGTCCTCACCAGAGGAGAAACTCATGGAGGAAAGGATCAGTCAGGCCCTCTGGAGCTGCTGCTTTGGGAAAACTTCTAAGATAGGCAGTTACCATTGCTTTATTGGGAATTTCTGTGGACACGCTTGTATTTCCATCCTGATGGCTATTGCTCTTCACGGCAGGTGGGTCATCTCTGAACTCCTGTCTTAGTCCAGTAGGGCTGCTACAACAAAAAAGCCATAAACCGAGTGGCTTATTCACAACCAGTCTTGACTTCTCACAGTTCTGGAGGCTGAGAAGTCCAAGATCAAGGCATGTGTAGATTTCGTGTCCAGTGGGGGCCCACTTCCTGGTTTGTAGATGATATTTTCTCACTGTGTCCTCACACGGTGGAAGGGGCAGGGGAGCTCTTTGGGGTCTCTTTTATAAGGGCACTAATCTCATTCATGAGGGCTCTTTCCTCATGACCTAATCACCTCCCAAAACATCCCACCTCCTAATACTATCACCTTGTGGTTAGGATTTCAACACATGAATTTTGGGCGGACACAAACATTCAATCTATAGCAACTCCCTGTACCAGTGAGAAGGTCTGATGCACCAAGTGGTTATTGACTGAATGAAAGAGTAAAGTTACAGCCCCAGACTATTTATTAACTTGCTGACTGATTGAAGTCGGCCACTTTGCTTTTGGGGGCCTGCTTTTCCTCACCTGTGAAATTAAAAGATTGACCATACAAGAGTGGGAGTGTTGTTCTCAGTCTATACCAGACTATTTGTAGAAGAAAAAGCCACAAATGGCAATAGCCAGGCATGTGTCTTGGATTCTCCCACAGTAAGAGTTTCCATTTGTGATCTCACATCTCACGCCACTTGTTTCACTCGTCACGGAACAGCAGTCAGCTTCTCTGAGCCAACTCAGGACTTGCTCCCTCACTGAAGGTTCCAGAAAAGTGCATGGTGCTTATTTTGGGTGACAGTGGCTCACACACAGGTGGGCATTGTGTGTACTGAATGATGTTGCTACCCCTGAGATGGTTTTTTATTTTCTCTGGATACTTATTATCCCCTCACTGACTTACTACAAAGGCATCAAGACCTTAGCTAAACTTGAATTTAGTCTCATAATTGTTGGATTTTAATGCTCATATGACATGTCAGTGACTTAAGTTTCCTGTTTTCATTTCTAGTCTACTATCAATGATGCTGCTGAATTCAAAGTAGTAGCTGATGCCATGAAAGTAATTGGCTTCAAACCTGAGGAGATTCAAACAGTGTATAAAATTTTGGCTACTATTCTTCACTTGGTGAGTAGGGACGCCTCTCAAAGTCAGTTGCCTCCCTGTGGAGACAGGATGCTCTTTCAGAAGATTTTGTTTTTTTCCCTATAGATTTAAAAAGTAGTTTAGACAGAGAAAATTTCACTCACATTTTGAAGAGATTACTATATTTGTGGTTCTCCCCATCATTTTATAATATTATGAGGGATTTTCCAAGCCACCATAGGTTTTGAGACTATGGCTTTAGTTTACTTCCCCTACTGGTATGTCAGACTTTGAACTGGTTAATTTCAAGGTTAGAAGAATTCAGTAATGATGTGGCTACCATGGTACAAGCTAAAATCTTTTGATCAGAATAAATTTCTAATAGCATTTGAAACATAGAATCATAGATTATTAGAACTGGAACTTTGATCGTCTCATTTTACAGCTTGGGAAATAAGCCCGAAAGGGCTGGCATGACTGACTCAAAGGCATAGCCAGTTCATGGCAGCCAACACTGTAGACCGAGTGACCGACTTACGGTCCAGTGGTTTTCCACAGCAACACACCAGACTCTGAAGAAGTGAAGAACCATGTGTCGGAATTCTTGCATTACTATTTATATAATTAAAGTTGTTTAAAATGTAATGAACATGTAACCTTAACCATAAACAAGGGACAACATGGATTCAAGTCTGGAATAAAAATTACCTTTCACTTTAATGAAGCAAGATTGAACTCTGCAAGAATCAGAAATGTGCAGGACCTATATGAAAAATATTACCTAGTAATATAAATGATACCTTGAATAAATGTTTTTGGCTAGGAAGACTTTAACGTTATAAACTGTCTCATTCTTTCAACTAGTTTATAAATACAGTGCAACAGTGTTCTTCAGAATCTAAATAGGAATTTTGTTTTTAAGTTGACATAATGATTCCAGCATTTACCTGGAGCAGTAAACATGTAAACAGAGCAAACAAAACGTACTGAAAAAGAGAGGTAGGGTAGGGGGAGGGGAGGAGAGGAGACATGAGTAATTCTACCAGATTTACAAGGATAGTGAAAGCCATAGTACTTTCAAGCTTGTTATACAAATTCAGCACCAGATCCATCAACAGATTACTTGATGTGCTGGACCTTTGGTAGATGGTTAGTAACTATTTATTGCTTATTGAATGAGTGGAATATAAATAGACCCCCAACTTGGGGGGATTAAATATATAATAAAGGTGGCTTTTCAAATCAGGAGGAGAAGCTAGACTATTCAATAAATGATGTTGGAACAACTAACATACCATCTGAAAAAATAAAGTTAGATTTTTGCTTTGCACCACATAGCAACATAAATTCCAGGTGAGTTAAAAGCTTAAATGTAACAAAAAAAACTATACGTATGGGAAGAAAATATTAAATATTCATAAAATCTTTGAAGTAGGAATGATCTAAGTGTGACACCAAAGAAAGAGAAATCCAAAGCAAAGAATTCATAGATTTGACTACATAAAAATATAAAACTTCTACTCATCAAAAACGTATACTGGAAATTTTATAAAATAGATGAGTGTCTGGAAAAGAAAAAAATAGATGATGTGCTAGGTGTTTATGTGTTGAGATATGGAATGTATTTAGGCAAATAGGTGCCACAAACAAGGTCACTGAATTAAACCTTAAATTGGCAAATACATCCCTGACATAATCTTTCAGAATCTCATTGAAAATGACGTGTCTTGTTTTTTCGCTTTCGGTGTAGGGAAATTTAAAATTTGTAGTGGATGGTGACACGCCTCTTATTGAAAACGGCAAGGTAGTGTCTATCATAGCAGAATTGCTGTCTACCAAGACGGACATGGTTGAGAAAGCCCTTCTTTACCGGACTGTGGCCACGGGTCGAGACATCATTGACAAGCAGCACACGGAACAGGAAGCTAGCTACGGCAGGGACGCCTTTGCTAAGGTGGGATTCTGGCTTACCTTCTCTCAGCCTGGTCTTGATCTCAGCTGCAGCTTTAGTGAACTTCCATGAGGATATGTTCAGACGTTCCTCGAAAGTAGCTTAAGGCTTTTAAAAACCATAATGGTACTTTTTGGCCATCACAGTCTCCATAAAACCCCCTGACTGTGAACATCCATGCCAGAAAACTTTCTGGAAAAGCAGAGGAGAACTGACTGGCAAGCTGAAGATGTGATGCTTACTTCTCAGGGCCCATTGCTGCGGCCTCTCCCGGCCCTCCCTCCGTTTTGCTTTCGTCACCCAGGAATGCTTCATGGAAGTCCCCTTCAAGCCACCTGATAGAGTTCTGATTCCCTGTGTTTCATGTCTGTGTGTGGTGATGGTACCATAACTTATGAACCTTCCATCTCTTAAGTCGTTCACTTGTTCCCTTTCTCTGCCACTGCAGACAATGCTGCATACCCTTGTCCTCTGTCCCTCCGCTCAGGGCTTGTGTTTCCTTTGGACGGACTCCCAGGCATGAACTTGCTGGATCAGAGGACACACTGATTTTAAACTTTTAAATTACTGATTATATGGTTGTACAGTAATACCTCACTGTTAGTTTAATTTTCATTACTAGTGTATTTGAACTTCATTTCCTATTTTTATAAAGGAAAAATAAAGTTAAAAAAGTAGATTTAAATACTTACACCTCTTCTGAGAATTTCCTCGGTATGTCCTTTGTACAGTTTATTTGGGGCTCTTATGTTTTTGTTATCAATTTGTAAGAGCTTATAACTTTAACCCTTTGTCTATTTTCTGTGTGGCAAATCTTTTGTTTTCCCAAGTCTAACATTTTCTTTTCTTTTTTTTTCCCTGGTTGATTAGATTGCTGTGTATTCTGTTTTTTACTCTGGTTAGTCTCAGGCTTGGTTTTGTAGTCTCAGGAGGAATTTGAATTTATCCAAGTGCAATGAGAGTGGAGAATTTTAAGCAGGGGCAATGACATTAAGGTTGAATTTTTAAAATGATCACTCTAGCCTCAATATGGAGAATCTTGTGGGGAGGTAGGGTGAGAGTGGATGCAAGGAGCCCATTAAGGGGCTGTTTCAGTCATCCAAGAGAGAGATGATGGCAGCTTGGACTAGGAAGGTGCAGTGGAGATGGGGAAAAGAGGATGATTTGAGACAGACTGTACCTGGAAAATGAAATCCACGGGACCTGTTTGTCTGGGGAATGGGGGAAGCAAGGATAATTCCTTAACACGATCTGGCTCCAGCCTCCCTCTCTGTCTAATTTCATGCCATATTCCATCCTCCTTTCTTCACTCCAGCACATTAGTCTCCTCTCAGGCCTCACAGGTTGTCTTTATCGCTTTCTCCTTCCAGCCACAGGGCCTCTGCACGTGCCGTTTCCTCTGCTCGGATTGCTCTTTGCTCCCCTCTCACCTGCTGAACTCTTACTCATCCTTCTGATCTCAGCCCACTTTCCCAGAAAAGCCTTCCCTGGCCTCTCTGAACAATGAACAGGTTAAATTCTCCCCGGATCCCATGCACCTCCCCTTTAGTTGTATGCGTGTGTGTGTGATTTTTCCCTCACCTTTCTCCCTGAGTTCCCTGGAGACTGAGACCATGTTTATGTTTCTTAGTACTGTCTCTCCAACAAACCGCACATGGTAAGTACTCAGCAAATATTTGTCAAATGAATGAATAAATTCCTAAGTTTCTGTTGCCATTTATTCATGGTTGGAACAGTTTTTAGAGGTGGGAAGGCAAGAGTCCTAACAGGACACAAGTTTGAGATGGCCATGAGACATCTAAGAGTGTTGTCAGATAGGCAGTGAGCATGAGTCTGGAGCTCAGAGGAAAGGTCTGCACTGGGATAATACATTTGGGGGTAGAGTCATATTACTATTGTCTAATATTGGATGATATGACTTAGAGAGGAGGTGTTAAAGAGTGAAGAGAAGACCAGGAGGAATTCCAACTTTTAGAGGTCAGATGGAGGAGGAGACCCTACCAAAGGTCACCAAGGAGCAGCCAGTGAAATAAGAGGTAAATTAAGAAAGTGTGGTATCATGAATCCCAGAGAGGATAATGTCTGAAGAAGAGAGTGGGACACTAGGTTGAGTGGTGCCGAGTATCTGGATGAGATGTGCATATAGAGGCACAAGACAGAGTCTATAAGGTGCTCCAGTGCCTGATGAGCCATTTCAGTGGAGTAGTAGGAGATAAGCAAAGACTGGAGAGGACCAAAGAGTAAAGGGGAAGGTGAAGAATGGGGGTGATGTGTATAGATATGTATAGTTCAAGAGGGCGGGTAGCTGAGGGGAAATGTTAAGGAAGGTTTTCTAGAGATGTGACATTGCAGAGCAGGTTTGTATCAGAACGTGAAGGTGTGTTAGTGTGTGGTGCCTTTGTCTCTGTATGACTTGGCATGTGTATCCTTGTGCATTGGATGTGTGTTTGATTTTCAAGGAATTTCAAATTGTGGCCTTTTGGCTCAGACCTTTATTTAGCATTGTAAATCAATATTTATATTTTTAGAACCCATAGAGCTTTGCTGGCACATAGATATTAACTCCTTGATTCCTCACTTGCAGGAGTTGATCAGATTAACAATAAAGCAATGAAGTGCTTTATACCAGGGAGTAGGCAAAGTATTGATAGAGCTGGGCACAGAAACATACCTGGAGAATGTGGTTGGAATACAGTGCATGTAGTGACCGATAAAAATCTCTTAAAATTCCAAACTATTTTGTTTTGCCTACATCATGTTGTTTTTTTTAACAGATGATCTGTATTTCTAATTTTTCTGCTTAGGATAATAGCAGCTATCGTAAGTGGTAAGGAGAAGGTGGATAGGAATTTCAAACTTATCCCAAATCTAAACAGAGGACTCATTCTCACATGGGCAAGAGTTCACAATGTTGTTTTCCTCACAGGCAATATATGAACGCCTTTTTTGTTGGATTGTTACTCGCATCAATGATATTATTGAGGTCAAGAACTATGACACCACAATCCATGGGAAGAACACTGTTATTGGTGTCTTGGATATCTATGGCTTTGAAATTTTTGACAACAACAGGTAAACCGGATAAGATACTTAAAACCCTGCTGTTTATTTTTTATTTATCTGAACCTAATTTATTCCTTTTCTTGCAGCTTTGAGCAATTCTGCATCAATTACTGCAACGAGAAGTTGCAGCAGCTCTTTATTCAGCTGGTTCTGAAGCAAGAACAAGAGGAATACCAGCGGGAAGGGATCCCCTGGAAGCACGTGAGTGGATTCCTGCGGAAACTGTCTTCCTGTGTTTCCCATATTATTGGGAGTATCGAATCTTATCATTTTAGATATTTTTAAAATCTTCTTGGATACATGAAACACCTAAGTCTTAGCTTTCCTTTTTGGGATTTGTGAATACAATCATTTTCAGGGTTGACAGGTGGGATTTCTCTAGTCTGATAGACTCCCTTGTTGGTGCCCAGAAAATACTGAGTTATTATCAGTAAATTTAATATTTTCACTTTATGGCTGATATGACATAAGTTTTCTGGTTCACATCTGTCTGTTAGAGTTTAGTGTCATAAGTTATTCGGAGCAGCACTTTTTGTCTTAAATTTGCTGAACTTTTCTCCAAATGTAATTTCTTCTTCCTCCTTTTCTTCCTTTTTGTCCTCTTATTTCTTCTTTTTTCCTTCTCTACTTTTAAACTGAATGACAGTGTATTGTCTTAAGTTAATCTTATTCCTGTTCTCTGAAACCCAGGCGTGAAACACTTACGTTAACTTTTATTACTGTTGTCTTTCCATGGTGTCACACTTCAGTTATTACCTCTCTTCTCGTGGCTCTTTGTGACTTTAATATTTGTCAGAATTGAACTGGTCTGGTAAGATATAGCCAGAAAGTATGACTGGTCGAGGGTACAAACCCCAGAGACCACAGATAAAAAGAATGGCCATTAGACCTCCTGCTCATGATAGAAATGAGCCTAGTAATTTTTCTTTTAAATTTGTATTTTTTTTTAAAGTTTGTGCCGGGGGAGTTTCGAGAGAAGAAGGGGAAAAAAAACTTTAACCCCTTCTTTTCTCCAAACTCCCCCGGCTCATAGTTGTGTATTTTTTGGTTGTGGGTCCCTCTAGCTGTGGCATGTGGGACGCCACCCCAGCACGGCCTGGTGAGTGGTGCCAGGTCCGCACCCAGGATCTGAACTGGCGAAACCCTGGGCCTCCGAAGCAGAGCACACAAACCTAACCACTCGACCGTGGGGCTGACCCTTAAATTTGTATTTTTAAACAATTTCAAGAGCAGACTTAAAAAATGCAAAACCTTCTGAGTTTTCATAAGTTTCTGTGTTTATAAAACTGTGTTTGTCCTCTTGCCAAATAGAATAGACAATAAAAATAAAGTATTTGTTTTTTGATATTCAACATAATATGGTAAAAAACTGAAATGGTATATTTAAATTACTTTAATATTTTTTCCCACCTTCCTACTTTCTGTCTCCTCTCATTCAGAAAAGAAGGCAATGGTATAATATATAGCTTTCCTGACTCAAATCGCATCTTTGCCTTCCATCATGTGTTAAACAGAATACCATAAAAATGTTTGATCAAGTATATTAGTATAAATTTCACCTATTTACAAATAAACCAAAGGGCATCTTGTTACTTTATAATAGGATTGCCTACAATTTTGATTTACAGAGTAAACTCTCATAACATGTTTAAGATGTAATTCAGTTCACTTCAATTCAGTTCGGTTTATATGCAGCTTTCTTTGAATGAGTCTGTTATATAATACACAATTATAACCGAAGCTCAGATTTTTATAGCAAATTTAACCATAAGACTTATGTAGTTGCAATTCAGAGACACTGGTCAAAATTTCCTTTCACAATCAGAGTATCAGATTCCACAGGCATATTGATAAAGGAAAAAGTCAACAATTGCAGTAGCCTATCCCAGACATCTGAAAAAGGAGCAAAACCTCTAAAAATACAAAAATCATTAGCAAAATAAACCAGGAAATATGTGTCCAAGAGGGAACAGAAGGCTGACCCCAAGGTAACAGTTACTGACCATAGGCCAGGTCCCCTCAAATTAGAATCTCTGTTCTGAGCAAGTATGTCCTTAAAAACCCCAAATTTCTGAACATAGTGATTATTTTTTATTATTATTACGGAAAATTTCAAATATAAGAGCAGAGATCATAATGTAATAAACTCGATGTACCCATCACCCAACTTGAACAGTTATCAGTGGATTGCCAGTCATGTGTCATCTTAACCCACCCACCCCCAGATTATTTTGAAGCAAATCTCAGACATCACATTTTTTCATCTGTAAATGTTTCACTGTGTTTTTCTAGAAGATAAAGACTTACAGAAGCCATTACCACATAGTGTTATCACACCTAAAAAATTAACAGTAATTCCTTAATATTGTCAAGTAGCCAGTGTTCACGTTTCACATTTCCTCAGTTGTCTTATAGTTTTTTTGTTTTGTTTTTATAGTTGTTTGAATTTGGATCCAAGTAAGGTTCTTACATTGTGATTGGTTGATAGGTCTCTCGCAGATCTATAGACTTTTCTCCTCCATCTCTCCTTTCCCCTTGTCTTTTGTTGAAGATAATGAGTCGTTCGTTCTCTAGAATTTCCCACTGTCTGGATGTTGCTAATTGGATACGCAAGGCGTCATCTAATAAGTTTCTCTGTTCCGTGTTTCTCCTTGGTTGTTAGATCCAGAGTCTTGACTAGTTTCTGGATCAGTGTTTCTCTACCAGTCTGTTTCGCAGGTGATATGTGAATCTCCGTCGGGAGGTTCATAATGTCCGGTGGTCTCTCTAACTGATTACTTTTAAGGGCTTCTGGTGCTGTGGTTTACAAGTCATTTTTAGCTGCTGAGAACTTGATTCTCAGACACAGAGCTGCTCTGTTTGGAGTGGGAATGGGAGGCCCAGACCGCTATGCCCCTGAGCTACCGCGTCACCTCCCTCCTCGCCCCCGCGTCCCCTAGGAAACCTCCTTGGAATCCCAGGTTGCTGGAAGAAGCTCGTGTAAAAACCGTGACTGTAAGCAGTGTTTGAAGCAACATGAAACTTACAAACTAAAAGTTACTGGACTCTTTGGGAAAGACTAATTGCTTTTAGTTATACAGTTGGAATTTTAGGAAACTTAATTCTTTTGTCCCTGGGACAAAAGACTTACGCTTTAATTCCGTAGTCCCAAAGTCTAAGACTTCAGTTATTTATTTATTTTCTTTTAGGAAGATTAGCCCTGAGCTAACTGCTGCCAATCCTCCTCTTTTTGCTGAGGAAGACTGGCCCTGAGCTAACACCCATGCCCATCTTCCTCTACTTTATATGTGGGACGCCTACCACAGCATGGCTTGCCAAGCGGTGCCATGTCTGCACCCGGGATCCAAACTGGCGAACCCCAGGCCACCAAAGCAGAATGTGCACACTTAACCGCTGCACCACCGGGCAAGCCCCAAGACTTCAGTTATTAATTAGTACAAAGTTACTGCTTTTTGAGTATTTTAGGGATTTTTTTCCAAAGATGGAAATAATTTCTCCCCTGAATTAGAAATGGAATAAATGCCCACGATAAAAGTAAATATTTAGACCACGGCTTCTCTACCTCTTCACTACTGACATTTTGAACAGATAAGTGCTGTGAGGGCTGTCCTGTGCATTGTAGGATGGTTAGCAGCATCCTTGGCCTCTTCCCACTGGATGCCAGTAGCACTCCTCTAGTCAAGACCATCAAAAATGTCTCCAGACGATGCCAAATGCCCCTGGGGGGCAAAGTCACCCTCTATAGAATCACTGATTTAAACAAACCAGGAAAGTATAAAAAAGAAAGTAAAAGCTACCCAGTTTGCAGACTTTCAGTCCATGGAATACAGAAGAGAACTTGGAAGACTAGGAATGGAGCTAAAAGCTACAGAGAGGTAACTGGCGTGAGTCCTTGCATTTTAAATAGCATGGAACAGGAATACATAAGAGATTTTAATCGTCTATTATGAGTGTATAGATCTCACAGAAGGTAATGGAGACAACGCTCAGTTTAGGTGCCTTTTAAATGAGATGAGACGCATCAGTACACGAGATTAAAATGTATGATGAGCTGCCTATCTTCAAATGATACGCAGCTGGCCTGAGTTAGGCCACTCTGTGCCCTCTATGTGTGTATGGTGATATGTATGCTACCGGCTATCAGAATAAACAGGTGTAGAGGAGGATTTTTGTATAAACTTTGTGTGTGTTGAAGTTGCTAAAAAGCCAGAAGTGGTTTACAACTGTATTCACCTCATGGAAGTAAATGAAAAGCCTATTCTTACCTTTTATCACTACTTACATCTCAGAATTAAATTTGTTGTATTATACCCAGAAAAGCATGACAACTCTGTTATACTCACACATGCTCTTTAATTTGGGGGAGACTGGAGAAGATGCCCTTTTGGATTCGAGTCATCCAGGGTCGTATAACTAAAAATGCGAGTTTTGTGTAATAGCTTAACCTTGTCAAGTTATATATCAAATAATACTTTGAGGTTATTTGTTGGTACTTAGTAAAATTTGGGTCTTGTGGTTAATGGCTGACACACTGGGGGGTTGAGAGTGTGAAAGAGTAAGGTTAGGTGCAGGATCTGGAGACAGGATTAAAACAAGAGTTAGTGATGGGAGGAACATTTATCTACTTTATAATTTTTGCCTTGAGCTGTACTCATGTAAGAAAGGTGTTTCATGTTATGAAGTCAACAAAGAAATTAAAAAATAAACCTCTGATAGAATGTGTACTCATTTTGGTGTTAGACCTCATTAATGTCATTCACGTATTTGGCGTTACGGTAGCTTTGCTTAAACTCCGGACACATGTGTAGGCATTGGTGTTTTACCTCTGCTGGTCTCTGTTCTGTTTGGGATTGCTTCCTTGCTGTGTCCTACAGATTGATTACTTCAACAATCAGATCATTGTGGACCTTGTGGAGCAGCAGCACAAAGGGATCATTGCAATCCTCGATGACGCCTGCATGAATGTAGGCAAAGTCACCGATGAAATGTTCCTCGAAGCACTTAACAGTAAACTGGGCAAACACGGTCATTTTTCCAGCCGAAAGGTAATGTTTGATGAGAATTCCTTTTGATCTGTAAGATTTTACTCATTGTTTGACAGAATTAAACAGCCTTATATGTTGGGTTAAAAGAATGTCCACTCAACTAAGAAAGGCCATAAGCGTCCATTAAATGATTTATTGCTGTGGCTCAATTCTGCCTCTCTGGTTTATGGGATGATGAGATTGATAAAAATCAGAATAACCAGGAGAGGGAGCTCCAGACTATTCAATTTGCTAGAAATAGGAAAAATGAACACGATTCTTTAGAAAGCATGATGTCATTTATAACCAATAGGTACAGAGTCCTTGTTCATGTGCTAGAATTTTGCTCCTGCATCTGATAACTCTGGCACTGAGAAGAGCTTTTGTCCTTGACTTTCTACTGTAATCCTCAGTTATAAAATGTGGTATGTGCACTCTGCCGTAGTTCCTCAGATTATGCGACCCTCTTGAAAACAGAGAAATTCTAGCTGTAATTCTGATTGTTACAAAGAAACTCATTCCTTAAATGAATGGGCATCCTTTTAACTCCCTATTTTTCACATCCTAACACTGTTATAAACAGATCACATTTCTGTAACAATTGGTGGCACTTGTGTTATCAGACCTTTGTGCTGTGCCTTGCGTATCATATGTTGCCATAATATTTGTTCTAGGAGAGACACACCATCATCCCTGAGTGTTCCCTGCAAATGCAGTCTCATCTAGCAACCATAAGCTGAAGGCAAAGCAGGCCCCATGTGCCTTCGCTTCCACGAAGAAGGGAGCGAACGTCTCTGCTCGTCCATATTTCCATGTGAATCTATGACGCACTGCTATTTTTAGCATGAATAAATCTATTTTCTAACTCTGTCACCTCTGAAGTTATGTAATCAGAACAGCAAGATTCCACATTTAACTAGTTAAAGCATAAATCATCAAGAAATAGATTACTGGCTGATATTTGTTTCAGGCCAGTTTATTTCTAAAATATTCTGCTTGGTCTGTACCTGAGGAGTGGCTCGTAGCCCTCCTGCAAGTCGGCTTTCAGATCCTCCGGTCTGACCTTTGACATTAGGGTTCTGATTAGAGGTTTTCCTTCAGTCACTCCCCGTTCCTAACACAAGTGCTTAATAAGTGCCTCTCACTTTCCAGGTGTAATCCTGGGTGCTGGGGACGAAGCAGTGGCAGTGAGCAAAGTTAGAAGCAGCCTAAGTGGTTTAGAGTGATGCTTTTGAAGATAGCATGGTTGAGTACACGGGCAAATGTCCTGTCTTTGAGGGACGGGTTATCAATGTCCTTTATAATCACAGCTCAGAGTTGGGAAGACTCGCCTGGCATTGTGCTTACCAGATGGTAGACAGTCAGTGTTTGTCAAACTGAATTGAATTGGTCACGATCATACCAAGTACATCTTATGGAATATTGAATTTTAAACTAAAACATGCAAGACCCCACTTCTTTTGAATAAGTAACTGTGAATCTCACATGAGAAATCACCTCATTTTGGTATGTTTCACCTTGGCCATTTATACACCTGCATTAAATTTATCAACCAAATATTTTGAAATACCATCTCATCTTAAGGCAGCAACTGTACAAAGTACTTTTAAGCAGTTGCTACTGATTTGATAGAAAATGCTAAACAGTAATATATTCGTGGAGACAGGCTTTTTTTTTCTTTTCTTTTCTTTTCTATTTTTAAATGTGGGCACCCAGGTTTCCGCAACTCTCAGACCAGGTGGCTCCTTCCTCAGTGTCATCCCCCAGACAGGTCCTGAGATGGAAATTTTTAAAGTGTGTTCTTTTCTGGGATTTTTGCCTAATGAAGGAAAGAAATGAAATAACCAGCTGTCAGGATATTTTCATCACTGTGAATCTTTCTGCTAAATAAGGCTATTGTCCTGTATGCTAAGCCAGGTATCACCATTTGCTACTGGTTGCTGATTAACTAGAGTTATTAGCATGTTAAATAAGAGATTTCTGGCTTGTATTTATTTAGGAGCTAAATCGTTTCATATGCGTTAAAGTTGCCATGGAGAGGCAGGCAAATGATTCGATAAACCATGAAATTACCATTTAAAATATCATTAACATATAAAGCTAAATGATAAATACGTAACTATTATTTTTAAAAGGTAAACAAAAATCTAAAATCCTTTGAGTTCAGATCAGTTGAGACTTTGCACTATCTGAATGTAAGAATATTCAATTAGTGTAGACAGTTCTTGGGTCCTTTTATGTTGGGAGTTTTATAAGTAGAAGAGTTTTGTAAAAGTGGTTAACGAGAGAGAGAGAAGGAAAGAGGAATTAAATGTTTTGGAGACCTCTCTGTATTTTAGACACTGTGGTCTCCATAGTTCATTTAACCTTCAGAACAACTCTCTAAGTAATTATTAAAGGAGACAGAGCATAGATGGGAGAGCCAGGATTTGAACCTCAGAAATCTGACTCTAATTTCCTCTAATTATTCCCCTGTTGGATTAATAGACTAATTATTCTTTTAACAGTCTAGTTATTAGCAGAGAACCCACCATCCCGGCTGGAGTTGTTTGATACCTAACACTACAGTCTAAGTGGTTTTTGTATATAACTGGACTCAGTGCCTTATGGATCCATAGATGTCTGCTTTAGAATCTATAGGATATCAAGTGATCCTTCACAGGGCAAAGAAGTCTAGGTGCTCCTGTAACAAGGAAAATTGCAGACAGGTGTGGAGGCCATCAGGACTATATAGAACTGCCTTTGCCTTTCCATAAAGTGTTCCTCTTCAGTGAGAAAGAGCTGCAGAAGGTTGATCTTCTATAAATTGATAGACTAGGAGTCCCAGCTTAGCAGAAGACAGATGAGCCAGGCTGTTGTGTGCATAGGAGAGCACAGATGTTACATTCGGTTCCAAGAATCCTTCCAGAGCTACCGCTAACTAGCTATGTGACCTTGGGTCAATTACCTAACCTCTTTGAGCCTTAGTTTCCATGTGTGTAAAAGAGAGCCCATAATACTTTAAATATCAGTTGTGAGGACTGAATGAGATGTATGTGCCTAGCAGATAACAAACCTTCAATATGGTCCCTCTTTAGTGGAACATGGGCGGTCAGAGTAGGCGGGGCTGTGTTAAGATAGTAGCCAAGATTTAAGTGTCATAGCCAATAGAAGTCTATTTCTCTCTCAAGGAGTGAGACTTCTTCCATCTTCTGACTCTTCCATCCCCTACGTACTATCCTTCTCTGCATTCAACTAGTGAGAGAAGAGAAGAGCACAGAGGAGGATTGCCTGCTTCTTACCAGCTCTGGCCTGGAACAGCCTCACCCAACTTCCACTCACCTTCCATTGTCCAGAACTTGGTCACTTGGCCATTTCCAACTGCAAGGGTGGCTGGGAAATGAAGTCTAACTGCGTGGTTTTCTGGTGAAAGCTCACAGTCTTTACCACATAAGCCAAATATTTAAATCAAGCCCCATGCACTGTGACTTCATTCAGAATGATATCATGATTTGTGACATTATTATCGTTTTATATTAAGTTGGAATATATTTTTAGGAAAGTGAAAATATCTGTTTTCAAAATCATCTCCTTCTTGATTTCTTAGCTCTGTGCCTCAGACAAAATCCTGGAGTTTGATCGAGATTTTCGAATCCGACATTACGCAGGTGATGTAGTGTGAGTATCTTACTTTGGTACCTAACATGGTGATTCACATGCAGGTTCGCTTCAGAAAATAGAACCAGGGAAAACAGAAATTATTTTCCTATTCATTTGCATTTTTCAGTCATTTTGTACGCCAATATATTATAGTCTCTTCACTAAAAAAAAAAACTGGCATAGCTTCATTCATTGCTTGCTTTTCAAACATTTATTGAGCGTACACTGTGTGGCCATGCACAGTTCCTGGCATAGTTGGCACTCAGTCAGAATCAACTGATGGGTAAGTGAATCATGGAAGTATGTTAAGAACTGGGATAGAAAGATGGATAAGATGGGCCTCTCCCTGGAGAAGCTAACAGTTTAGTGGTAGATACAAATAGATACATGATAAATCACTGTAATGGAGGATGGAAAGGATTAAACTAGAGACGCACAGGCATTATGCAAATATTGAGGGGGAATCATTAACCCACTTGGTGGAGGAAGTGATATCCATGCTGAGTCCTAAAAGTAAAAGAGGCTTAGTCAGGGGAATGAATTAGGAGAAGGGGAGAGAGAAGAGGGGGCATTCCAAGCAGAGGAGGCAGCAGGCGTGCAGGCCCAGGCCTGAGTCACTACCGTGTATGAAGAACCGCAAGTAGTTGGGTAACGATATAAACAAAAGCTAATTTTTCCATATTCTTCTTCAAATAACGTTTGAAAAAGTAAAATTCTCACAAGCCACACTTTTCTGATTGTAATAAAAGTAGAAATTGATATGAAAATATAACTACCTTAGTATTTTAGTTTCCTAGGGGTGCTGTAACAAATTACCACAAATTGATGGCTTAAAACAGGAGAAATTTATTCTTTCACGGTTCCGGAGGCCAGAGGTTGGAAATCCAGGTGTTGGCAGGGCCGCACTCTGAAGGCTCTAGAGGAGGTGGCTGTAGGCATTCCTTGGCTTGTGGCCGCATCACTCCAGTCCCTGCCTCCGTGGTCGTGTTGCCTCCTCCTCCTCAGTGTGTCTGTGTTAAATCTCCCTCTGCCTCTCTCTTAAATCTACACCTGTGATGCCATTTAGGGTCCACCTGGGCAGATATAAATTTCTCCTCTCAAGATCCTTAATGTGATCACATCTTTCACCATGTAAGGTAACATTCACAGGTTCCCGGGAATTTGACATGAAGGCCTTCCGGGGGGCATTTTTCACCCTGCTACATTTAGTATGCTTTAACTGTCCACTGAACACTGCTCCTTACCTTCATTTTGTTTGAAGTTCTCTGTTTTCCTTTCTCCTGATTTTTTATATTAGGAGTCCTATTCATGTAACCCACCACAGGAAGAGATTAAACAACAAAAAAGCGATGATCATCTCTAAATGCCAAAAAGGCATTTGAAGAAATTTTAGTAGCTGTTCCTGATTTAAATTAAAACTCTAGAATCATAAATATGGCTCAAAATTGTCACCCCATCTGTCAAGTTAGCCGTTACTGCTGGAATGGCACCATTCTCTACTTTTTCTGGTCCTGTTTCCAGGTTCCAGAATCCTGAAGAGGGAAGATCCAGTACCATACAGATATCCACCCTGAAAATCCAGGCCTCGCTTACAGGGTACTTTGATGCAGCTGAGAATGGCAGAAAAGTGGAGCTGACAGAGGCCCTAGAGACCAACTTGGCCAGCACCTTTGTCTTACAGATGAAGAGACTTATGCCGAGTGTGTAAAATTCTTACCCAGGGTCGCACAGCAAGTTTATGGAGGAGCTGAGACAATAGCTAGGTTTCCAGACTCCCAGTCCAGAATACTAGCTGACCACCTTGAGGGATATGCCATGCCTCAGACTTCCCCTTCTCTCCTTAAGCCCGTCAATCCTTTTCTAGATTTTCTCTGGCCATCTTCTGTGCATACTACACTTTGTAAAGTATGGTCCTTACCCACAAAGATCTTTCCATGTGAGATACATACAGACGTATATAGGTGTGTGTGTATGTTTATGTGTATCCCGTGTATAAATACATGCACACATGCATACACACATACATTTACACACATACACTGATATAATAAAAGATGATTTAAAATAATTGCCATGTGAATAATAACAAGTGTTGTCAGAATTCAGAATAAGAGAATGATAAAATACTTCTGTCTGTGTGTGATAAACCCGGGAAGGCTAATGCTGGTCCTTAGATGCTAGGAATTATTTTTATAGGAAGAAGTGGGAAGGGTGCTAAAAGTTTTCGCAAAATAGCAACTAGGTCCATTTGACTGGCATGTATCCTTTTTGTAGCATAGAGAAGTAGAAATGCCTGGAAAAGTAGATTGAGATCAAATCACAATGAGTCCGAAAGCCAAAGTAAGGACTTTGAAGTGTGAATTTTGTGGGCTAGACAATAGACTAAGAGTCAAGAGACTTCAAGGGTTCAGTCAAAAGTGACTTGAAGGTATTAAGAAGAAGACTCAGGCTGGAGGAGGCAAGGAAATAATTTTGGACTTGGTGACCTTTCAGTGCCTGTGGGCAGCCCAGCCTGAAGGAACTTTCTTGCAGAATTAAACATGTAAGGCTGAAACACTGGTGAGGGGTCAGGGTTAGAGATCTGAGAATTGTCTACATTGATGTGATTGTCAAGGAGGAAAAAATAGACAGGCAAGAAGGTAGAGCTGTAAGGAGCAGCTTCATCTAGAGTTACCATTTGCTCAGCCTCCTGGCCTCTGTCTTAATCACCCAGAATCCTCCATTGCTTTTTTATGCCCAACACTGAGTTTACTCCTCCTAGAGTCCATACAGTCACTGCAACAGAACAGCTCCCATTCCTGCCTCTGTCACCAACTGCAATCTTAGCTAGACTTTCCAGACCTTACTCATCTCCCTTCCTCCAAACCGTGAATACTGGCCTCCTGATTTTCTCTCAAGAACTCCATGCATGTGCCTGCTTCTGTCCCTTCATTTAATCTGTTTCCCTGTGTGACCTGCCTTCCTCTTTCTCCTCTGCTTATCCATATCTTACCATCCTTTGCAGTTCTTCTTGGATTCTTTTATCCCACCCTGAACACACTGAGCGAACCTTAGGCAAGTCACTTGACCTCCCTACGGAAGAGACTATTAGTTCCAGTATGTTGCTGTTTTGCTTTTATCTTAGGAATGCTGGATGATAAATACAGCTATCTTTTTAAAAGTCATCTTCTTGAGGTAAGCAATAAACCAGTAGTAAATGATGATCTTAATCATAGTGATGGTACTGATGTTTGCCCCCTTTTTGAGGAATAGAGACAGCTTCCCCTCTATTTAGTAGGTAAATTTGGTACCCTTTAACACAGAACAAGGTGGACAATATCAGCTTTATAGATGATTGATTGCATAATTGACAGTGGAAAGGCTTGTAAACTTCTAGAAAGCTTAAATGTGCATCTTGCTTGGTGAATAATGAGTGTTTTCTATTTTTTTCTCTATTAGCTATTCTGTCATTGGTTTTATTGACAAAAATAAAGACACTTTATTTCAAGATTTCAAGCGCCTCATGTATAACAGGTAGGATTGAAATTTTATTATCTTTACATTAAGCTCTTTGACATATATATTGCATAATATATATGCACATGATTGTTTTTATGTGACAATTTTAAGAGTTTCTGGCCAATTTTACAGTTATGCTTGATTATGATTAATAAATAAAATAATATATTACTTTATGATTATAAAATCTATAAACTTAGGGCAGGAACCTGCTACTAATTTGATTTCCCTTGGGTTGCCTCAGTTTCTCTGTTCACTTCTGGCATCCCCACTAGCTAGGCCAGTGGCCATGGGAGAAGTGTCAGATAACCCCTGGCCCAGAAAGCTTTCCTCACTCAGATTCCCACTGTAGTGTCTTTGCCCCTGAAGAGGCCCCTTAATATCAAAGTGACATCTAGTGTCAGTGATGATAGATCCTGAGTGGACAGAATCTTCTCACGATCCAAGAAAATGTGAAAAAGCTGTGACAAAATAAAACCAGGCAAAGAATGGCAAGTTCACACCCAGTATGGATGCTTTAGAAAGAAGGCCCGTGAAGAAGCAAGAGGATTCTTGGCCGGCTGCTTCTTTTGGATCAGAGAACTGTAGTCCCTCATTTATAAAGTCTGCTCAGTCAGTTGGTCAGTAGATCTTCCAAAACGTATTGAGCACCTCTGAGCTACCCATCCTTCTGTGCTCTGGGATATAGCTCTGACAAAAATCCCTGCCCTCGTGGATCTTATATTCTAGTGGGGATGATAGTTAAACAAGAAAACAACTAAATTTCAGGTACTAACAAGTTCTGTGACAAAAGATAAAGTAGTTAAGAGGTTGAAGGGTACAGACAAGGAAAGGCAGGGGAAGCGTTCTAGATAGGGTGGTCAGAAAAAGCATCTTAAAAGAGCTGACATTTGAGCAGAGACCTGAATGAAGTGAGGGAGCAAGCCATGAACATGTGAGCGAAGAGCATTTCAGGCAGAGAGGACAGCTAGGACCAAGGTGCTAAGGTGGGAATGAGCTTGCGTGTATTGAGGAAGGCAAGAAGGCCAGTGTAGCTGCAAACAGAATGAGGCACAGGGAAAGTGGTACGGAAGGAATTGAAACAGGTCGACAGGGCCTGGATCATGAAGAGTCTGTGAGCCAAGGTAAGGATGAAGTATGAAGGGAAGCCATTAGAATTCGTGATGTGATGTGCTTTATATTTTAAGGAGATCACTAGCGCTACTGTGTACAACACATACCATAAAGAGCAAGTGTAGACATGGGCAGGCTGGTTAGGAAGCTAGTTTAGTAATCCAGGGTGAGACCTGGATGGTAGTGACAGAGATGATGAGAAGTGATCAGAGTGGGTGACATTTTGAAAGTAGAGCCAACGAGACTTGCTGATGGATACGATGTGTAATATGAGAGAAAAACAGAAAGCAGTGAGGCCTGAGCAGTGGGGAAGGGATGCTTGATGTCGGGAAGACAAGAGGAGGAGCTAATTTGGTGGGGAAAGTCAAGAGTTTTGTTTGGAATATGTGATGTCGGAGGTGCATATTGGATATCCAGTTGAAAATGCCATGTGGCAATTCCGTGTATGCATCTGGAACTTAGGGTGAAGGTGAGAGTAGAGATACAAATTCACAGTCATCGGTATATTGATAGTATTTAAAGCCATAGACTAGATGAGATTATCTAGGGTGAGCATAAGTAAAAAGTAAGAGAGAAGAGGTTGAAGGACAAATCCCTGAGACACTCCAACATTTAGAGTCAAGCGAGAAAGGAGAAACCAGCAAAGGAAGCTGAGAGCGTGCCAGTGAGATAGGAAGAAAACCAGGAATCTGTTGTTTCAGAGGCCCAGCCGAGAAAAAGGTGCTTTAAGAAGGAAAAAATTGTAAACTGTGTCAAATACCGTCACAAGCAGAGTGATGTGAGGACCAAGGTTAACCGCTGGATTTGCTAACATGGTCAGGGTGACTCTTGACAACACTGGTTTCAGTAGAGTCATGAAGACAAATGTCTCTTTAAAATGGGTTCAAGTGAATACAGAAAATGAGAATGTGGAGACCTTGTGTTCAAACAGTTCTTTCAAGAAGTTTTGCTGTAAAATGATTCATCCGTGTCAATGTTGAAGCCACCAAGAACGGTGATGGAGCTATCATCACTAGAAAGTTACAGATGCATGGGAATGTGAGAGGGGACCCATGTAAGAGCTGGTCGTGGAGAAAAGGGACTTTGAGAAAGGAATTTCAATGCCTGATTTATCAGGTAAGATGCACTCATTTTGAAGGACAAATGACAGAGTCTGGCATTGCTCTGTGTTACAAATGTCAAAAACTCAAATTGGAAAAACAGTCTCAGTTGGCCAGTGGCAGTGTCCGGGTGTGTTGCCCGGAGAAGGCAACTGGGCTGTGTACCAAGAGGTTGTGCAAGGTGGCATTCATTGCCTTGGTGAATTCATCAGAGGTTCAGCTCACTGAGAACAGCTCCACCCCCAGTAGTGAGTTCATATAACCCCAAGCTCACAGGACCAATGTAGAAACAAATCAGCACGTGGATTTATTTCCAGTGAAAAATCTAACAGTCACATGGAATGGAATACTTGCGTTGATATGACAGGCTTTTTCCCTATTGGAAAATCTGCTTGGGGGAAGTCAGATAGCAATGAGAATTCTAGTTTATTAGTTGACAATGAGAAATATCACCCATAGAATCCACAATGCTTAGTTTCTTGGTAAGCACAGAATCAGAACAAAGGAACTTAGATAAATCCAGCAATTAAAGGCATCTGGCGAAGGTGAATCCGTTTCACAGTAGGGATGGTCTTGCCAAAGGTGGAAAAAGATTAGAAGTCTGCTGCCTGCAACTTATTGTATCTATTTCCAAAATAGGAAAGGCCTTGCCAGTGGGGTGGGAAGTCTTGAAATTATTTTGGCTAAAATCATCCTCCTAGATGGTGTTTGGTTGGGCTGTCTTTGCCTCTGGACAATTTTCAAGGCTTCCATGCTAAACAACCTCCCCAAATTTCAATCCTTCCTTTCTTTGTATATGTTTGAGAGTAATCCTTGGATCTCTAGTTCTGTAGACCTTGAGAGTATACGTGCGCCTCTGCATGCATGTGCATGTGCGTGTGCGGAGGTAATGGAAGGAGGAAGGGAGCAAGCAGGTGGCATGCCAGGGGCACAGACTTTGTACTGCTCTCTTATTAGCCAGATAAGTTCTGCCTTCTCTAGTATACATACTGAGTTTCTGGATAAATAAGCTTCCCTTTTAAGGAAAGAGTTCTTTTAAATGTTTGAAAACTATTTTGTTAATATTACGTTTATGACTTACTGGCCTGAAAGTTCTTTCTCTTTAAAATGGTTGTATGTGTCTGTTTTGATTCATTATGTGTCGATTTTACTGTTTAATAATGTAATAAAAATAGTACACATCTTATTTTCTTCATTTCCAACTTTCCCCTCTCCCTCCATTCACAAGGTAGTATGGGAATAATTTCTAAGTATGGTGAACAGTGAGTGAGGTGGAATTTGGGGTAGAAACTGCGTAGACCCAAAGCTGGTGATTTTCAGTCTTTGGCGTGCTTCAGAATTTTCAAAGTACACACGCTCTGCTTTCTGGAAATTCTGTTCAGTAGGTGTTAGGAAGGCATCCAGGCATCGTGTGCTCTAAAGGTTGAGAACCATTGCCTTAAATTCCCTCTCTGCTAAAGGTTAGAATGGAAAAGTTAAGGAAAAACAATATACATTTATGTGGTCATTTTTGTTGATATGTGTATCATTGGAAAATTATGAAATAGGACTAGAAAGTAATAAAACTGGGTCCGTAAACTACAGATCATGGCATTATTTCTAGCCGCTTTCGATGTAGTTAGCACGCTTGCTGGCAGTGGCGAGGGTTAGGAGTGTTGCTCTGTCTTCCTTCATTGACCCAGTCAGTCTTCCCCTCACCACTTATCTTCTGTGCTCGCTCCTTTGTCATCCACTCTGGCACTCTGCAACTATTATTTTGAGCCTCTGCATACAGACACTTACTTAGGTGTTTGGGGAACCAACTCAATTTTCTCGGTTTTATACCACTTAAGAAAAGTGGCCAAAATGACGGCAGTAGTAAACATAATTAGCAGAGAATGTCCATGGTAAGTCTTTCTTCAACTCCCAATTAAAAAAGAAAAATTCTGACAAGAGAAAAGTTCTGGAGAAAGCAAGCAACATTTCAAGTTCCAATTACTTTAAAATCAAAAGCACCCGAAATGAAACAGGAAGAAAATCAGAGTTGAGGCCACCACACATGTTTTTAAAAATATCTTCACAGAGCCAAATAATGAATATATAATTTTATAGCATGAAAACTGGCCTGAAGTACACTTTAAGAATTGAATTGCAACAGTCATAGTGTCATATCAATAAAATATTGTCACCACCAATGCTACCTATAAATTTGTTCATAAATTCAGCTGCAGTAAAGGGATTTACTAGAATGTAAAAAGGGTTATTTTCTATCCCTATCTGTATTTTTAGAAAGACCTGGCTTTTTGTAGTGTTACCTATTCTGTATGAATATTTGTTTCAACTAGAAAATGCTTTTACTTTCATGTTTTCTGCCATGACATTGAGGATCATTTTCCTACTAGTGGTTTGTCCTCATTTGTATAACTACCCCCAGAACCATTTTATTTTATGTATATATTGTAAGAACCATGTTAACCATTTCAGGGTCCTAGGTTATAATAATATAGATGTCACTTTAAAGAAGTTTAAAGAATTTTTTGGATGTAGTATAGTTTGGACACATCTCAATGTCTGGCGCCGTATCTGTCATTGCGCTTTCAGCACAGTGTTCTGGATGGAACCATTCTTCCAGTTGGGCCTTGTGAGTTCAGTCTGCAGCCCCGTTGTGACGCCCAGGGCACAGTTCAACAGGATTGCTTAGCAATTCTTAGTCAGCTTATTTGAATGTAACATTTGAATTGCTCTTTCTGTGCTTCTCAGTTCAAATCCTGTGCTGAAGAACATGTGGCCCGAAGGCAAACTGAGCATTACAGAGGTGACCAAGCGCCCTCTGACTGCCGCCACCTTGTTCAAGAATTCTATGATTGCTCTGGTGGACAACCTTGCGTCAAAGGTAATTATTTTATTTTCTGAATATCCATTTTAGTTCATAGAGTTCCTCTCAATATGTGTTATAGAGAATGAATATATGATATGCTTTTTTAGGTAATTAGAGTAAAGCGAATTGATAAATATATATTTAAAGTGAATGTTATAATAGAATTTTTATTCTTACTTTTTGTTTATTTGTTTTTAACATGGCTTGGTAAAACCATCGTTTGCGTCCCAGATGAAATGCTTTTCTTAAATTTGGGCTTTTTGTCCTACTGTTGTCATCAAGGTTGGAAAGTCTTAGTGAGATCTTTAAAATGTGTATATAGCTGTAAAGTATAGCATGTGCCTGACAAAATGAACTTCAGCCTTGTGCTGAAGACAGGGCCTGGCTTAAAATAACACAAAAAACTTGAATTAAATAGCAATGTAGCATATCTGAATACAAAATGACCAGACAGAGTTTTAAGAGGAAGTATAGTATTTAAGTATTGTCCTTAGGCTGTTTTAAGTAGTTGAAATAAAAAGGTGTATTGTTGACCGTTATGTCTGTTTTTTATTGGTCCTTTGAGGTCTAATACTGTTTGATAACTTCAGTCTGTTTTTTCTTCTTAAAGAACAGAATTCTGCTCTTAACTACCGCTGTTGACAAGTTTGATAAATTAAGCAACATTCTGGGATGTGTTATGTTTAGTTCCTTCATTTTTATCTTTCTCTTCTGGTACTTTTCCTATGTATTTTCTTCTTCGTTATTATCTTTTTTTTTCCCCCCAAATCAACTTCCTCTCTAAGAATTTAAATCTGTACTGTTTCTGGTTACTTCACTGTGGATAAATTAGGCAAATGCCACAAGAATACGTCTGTTCACTAGCTTTCTGTTTCTTTTCATCAGGATTCTTTGGCCTCAAGTGACAACAAATAAGCACAATTTGTTGGCCTGTATAATCAAACCTCCAGAAAGGCAGGGGTGAGGACCCCAGAACCAAAGACTAGAATACCTAAACCCTCCCTTAAAACCCTTCCTCTTGTCTCTCAGCTTCTCTCTGTGTGGCAGCGACAACCTGCCTCATCCAGCAAGAAGTAGAGTGAACCTGGAAGGCATGTGACACGAGAAATAGAGTTGAACACGAATTTATAAAATCTATTTTACTAGTGTATTTATAAAGTATGTTTATAAATATATTGTTTATAAAATATATTAACTTGTTGATTAACTAGAAAAGAATCACTTTTATTTTCTAAAATTGGTAGTTAAATATGCGTTTTTTAAAAATAACAGTTCTAGAACCGTCCAAAAATTCTGTGTCAGGAATTGCATGCAGCATAATTAGTGACTTAAGCAAGGCAGACATTTATTTCTCTCTCCTGTCAGGGAAGTACGGAAGAAGGTGTCCCAGGCGTGGTAAAGCAGCTCTGAGGTGGTTAGGGAGCCGGGTTCCTTGTGTCTGTCTCCTCTACCATCCTGCCTTTGGCCTCCATCCTCCTGGTCCAGGATGGCAGCTGGAGGTTCTTCCCTTTTGAAGAGACTTTCTGGAAGTCTCTCACAGCACTTCAGCTACATCTTGTTTGCTCTACCTAGTTGCCAGGGGAGCTGGGAAGTGCATTTTAATTCTGGTCAGCAGTGAACCCACCTGGAAATATGTATTCTGTTTCAAAGTAGGAAAAGATCCTGCGTATGAGGTAGGCACCTAGTTTAGCAGTCTCTGCTTCAGCTTCCCAATCTGTGTGTTTGTGGAGGTGGGAGCAGGAGGCAGGGAGCAGGGCCAAGCAAAAGAATGTGGACAACTTATCAGTTCAGCAGAAGGCAGGAAGGTGAGCGGGGTAGAAACTAAGGAAAAATGTTATATTTAGAAAATACAAAATAATATGATAGAAATAAATCTAAATAATTGGTACTCACCATATATGTAACTAGACTCAACAGACCAGATAGGTGGAAAGTCCAGGTATAGCTGCTTATAGGAGGTACCTGAATGACACCTTGCAGAAAGATTAAAAACAAAGAGATGGATAGAGATGTATAAACCACTTCCCCCACCCCCCCAAAAAAATTGGTTAAAAGCAATATTAATGTGAGAGAGCATAAAATTTAAGAAAAAAAGTATTAATACAGATGAAGAAACTAATAATAAAATGAAAATAGGCAAGATGATAAAGCCGTTTTGAACCAGGTCCCTAACAACATAGCTGTGATTATATATAAACTCTACGAAGCACAAAAAGAATCTGAAAATTTTTAAAGGAAAAATTGACAAGTCCACAATCCTAGTGGGAGATTTTAAACCAGTTCTTCCAGAAACTGGTAGATCAACAGACAAAAACCTCAGTAAGAATGCAGGAGCTTTGAAGACCAAATTTAAACTTTAATAGATCAAAAGAGTTCTGTACCAAGGGAATAGAAAGTACATATTCCTTTCAAGTATACTGGAACATGTACAAGAATTGACCGCATGCTAGATCACAAAGGAAGTCTCAACCATTTTAACAAATGTATATACAGATACATTCTCCATCCCCACAGCAAGTAAAATAAAAATCAGCATTAAAAAAGCTTTTTTTAAAAATGTGCTTGAGAACTTCCAAAAAAATGCTCTTCTAAATAACTCACAAGTTGAAGAGGAAATCACAATGGAAATTAAAAAATTATCTGGAACTGAATGACAAAGAATTTATCAAAATCTGTAAAGTACTGCAAAGTGGCCCACTTGATATGTGTTCATAAAAGAACAAGGAGGATTGAAAGTAAACAAGTTCAACTCAAGAAGCCAGAAGAGGAACTCCAAAGAAATCTAAAGAAAGAAGTGAGAAATAATTTTTAAATAGCAAAAATTAAAAGTAATAGAAAGATGAGACAGCCCAGGTGGCCTAGTGATTAAGTTCAGCACATTCTGCTTCGGCAGCCCAGCTTCAGTTCCCGGGAGGGACCTCTGCCGCTCTGTTAGAGGCCATGCTGTCCTGGCAGCCCACATGCTAAAAAATAGAAGATTGACATGGATGTTAGCTCAGGGTGAATCTTCCTCAGCAAAAAAAAAGAAGAAAAAGAAACCAAAAAATTAATCAAATAGACAAATCTTTAATAAAACAGGTGAAAAAGAAAAAGACAAAACAATGCTATGGCCAGCCCCACGGTCGGGTGGTTGGGTTTGTGCGCTCTGTTTCAGCAGCCTGAGGTTTTGCCGGTTCAGATCCTGGGCACAAACCTAGAACTGCTCATCAGGCCATGCTGAGGCAGTGTCCCACATAGCACAACCAGAGGCACTGACAACCAGAATTTACAACTATGTACTATGCGGGCTTTGGGGAGAAGAGGAAGAAGAAAGAGAAAAGAAACAAAACCAATGCTATGAGTCAAAAAAGGGATACAAGTCCATACACTATAGAGATTTTAAAAAGCATCAAAATATTATAAACAACTGTAGGCCAATGAATTTGAAAAATTAGATAGTTTTCTAGAAAAATATGTGATCAAAATTAACTCAAGAGGAAATACAAAACCTGAATAAATCAGTAACCTTAAAGATTCTGAATCACTAGTCAGAAGTCAGCTTTCCCCCAACTCTGTCAAGAACATCAGGCCCAGATGGTTTTACAGATAAGTTTTACAAATCCTTCAAGGAGCCAATAATCCCCGTCACGTGCAAACCGTTTGGAGGCTGGGGAGAAGAGAGGCCACTACTCCACTGATGTTATGAGATGAGTATTACCTTAGAACAAGGTTAGTATGAGAAAATAAAATTAGCCGTCAGTTTCACCTAGGAACATAGATGTAAAGATCTTAAAAATATATATGAGTGATGCGTTTTCTGGCAACATGGTGAACAAAGTGCCCACTCAAACCAACTGAAAACAACTACAGTGTTAGGTAAATTCTAGACACGAGCTTCTTGAATGCAGCTGTGAACTAACAAGAAGGCAAGGAATATGCAGGCCTGGGACTGAGTGAAGGCAGAAGTTAACTGAGCGAAGGGAAAAGTAACCAGAGCGCTGAAGCTGCCTTTCACACTGTGGGGTTTGCTGAAGTGGGTAACGTTGAGTATGGTTGTTCAAGGCTGGGTCCTTGAAGCAAGTGAAGCCCAGGGCCTGCCTAAAGTAGGCTGTCTAATAAGAGATCACACACACGCACACAATGGTGGGTCTCCAAAGGGCTGCCTTCTCAAAGGATACTTCTAGAGTGAACTAGAAATACTTTCTCATTATCTGAAAGGAAAACTGCCTGTCTTAGTTCTTGGCACTGAGCCAAGGAGGATGGATGACCACTCCTTGAGAATTTGTCGTTATAAGCCGGTTTTTATGAGGTTTGCAGTCCAAATCCACACTACCTGTGTGGCCTGAAAAGGCTCAAGCCAACAATTTAAAGTGGTCTGGCTCTGGTATTGTCCCCAGGCGTCTGAAGGTAGCAAGCATGGTTTTTTTTCCTTGAAGAATCTGCCTTCATACCAGACTTTAAAGAATTTCCACAAAGTTCTAAGGAAAATAAGGAGTTCATGGTAAAGAATCACTACACACATAAAGAAACAAGATACCGTATGTGAGAGACAGACTAAACAACAGATTCAGACTCGTGAAAACTTCTTATACTGGAATTATCAGAAACAGAATATAAGAATGTTTAGTATGTTTCAAGAAATGAAAGGCCTAAAAATGTGAAAAAGAGCAGGTAACTAGGCAACTGATAGAAATACAAACTAAATAATTTAAAATTAAAAACTCAGTGGAGGGGCTGGCCCAATGGCGCAGTGGTTAGGTGCACATGTTTCCACTTCAGCAGCCCAGGGTTCGCTGGTACAGATCCCAGGTGTGTGGACCTATGCACCGCTTGTCAAGTCATGCAGGCGTCCCACATATAAAGTAGAGGCAGATGGGCACAGATGTTAGCTCAGAGCCAATCTTCCTCAGCAAAAAGAGGAGGATTGGCAGCAGATGTTATCTCAGGGCTAATCTTCCTCAAAAAAAAAGAAAAAAACTTAATGGATAAGTTTAACATCAGTTTGGACAAAGCTGAAGAGAGAATAGTGAAATGAAAGAAAGAATGGAAGAAATTATCCTGAATTCCACTTAAAGAGACCAAGAAATGAAACATAGAAAAGAAACATTAAGAGACATGGAAGATAAATGGAAAGATCTAACATGCATCTAATCAGAGTTATACAAGGAGAGGAAAAGATGAGCAGAGCAATCTTTGAAGAAATATTGCTGAGAATTTCAAGAATGATGAAAGACACCACTCTACAGAGTCCAGAATTTCAGTGTATCCCAAGCTGGAAAAATCAAGAGAAATCTGCATCTAAGCACCTAATAAAACCCCAGAACATCAAAGACAAAGAAAATACCTTAAAATCAGATTAGCTTTAAAGGAATAACAGTCTGAGAGAAAATAAGTGTAAATCAAAATTCTATACTGAGAAAATATATTGGAGAAAAAAGATGGAATGAAGAATTTTTCTGAAAAATAAAAACAGAGAGTTAGAACCACACTAAAGGAAACTCTAAAGGATGTCCGTGAGGCAGGAGGAAGAGTATATACTAAGTGAGAGCTTGAAATGCAGAAGGAAGAGCAAAGGAATTGGTAAATATGTGGACGAAAATAAACTGACTATAAAAATAATATTTTATTAGATTAAAAATACGTATTAGAATTAAATAGCACAACAACAATAGTGTATAAATTGGGAGGGGTGAATGATTATAATTCTAGGGCTTAAGGTCCTTGGTTGTTCAGGAAAAGGATAAAAATATTGCTTAGCTTTTAACTCTGGTGAGTACAAATGCATGTTAAATTTTCCAGTGTAGTCATTAAGAGAATAGAAATGAAGTTCTAACTTCCAGACTAGTAGAGGTGAGGGGAGCCAGAATGAGACAAAATAATAATCCTAAAAAAACATAGGAAAGAGGAGACAAAAGAACATAGGAAAGCCAGGACAACTTAAGCTGTAGAAATAAATCCAAGTATGTTAGTAATTACATTGAATGTAAATGGATAAAAATTGCCAAATCAGGTGAAAGAAAAAGAATACAGATATATGCCATTTGTTAATGACACCTAAACGTAATACAAAAATTGAAAGTTTAAGTTTAAAAAAGTATATCAGACCGATTCTGACAATCTGGGATCACCTTAATCCAGTTTCAGGACCCATAGTACCTCAGCAATGGGCCACCATCCCTGAAAGGGCCAAATTGTTTTCCATTCACCTTTAACTCCCAGATCTAGCTACGCAGGATTCCAGACCGGTGTCCCTTATCCATGGCCTCGGTTCCAGCTTTCATCTCCCTAGCTCCCCAAGGCTGTCAGAAGCTGTGCTCAGCCTGGTAGCTACCTATCCGGATCAATAGTAGTTTCTAAGACGAAAGCAGCCCTGAAGGCGGGGTGCGTCACTCTGGATGTTAGTCTTAACCTCATCTTGGCTATCTTATTAGCTCTTTGATACATTTAAGATTTTTTCCCTGTGTTTTGTCTAGTGCTTTTTCTTAATGACTTCATCAGGAAGGTTGATGTGAAGTGCCTAGTCTTCCATCACCAGAAGTGCAGGTCCCTGATTGCTCACTTTTTCAGAGTCTACACAGTGTTTTAAATGTTGTTGTCTCCCCACCTAGATTATAAGTCTTTTGGATATAGGGAATGAGTTCTTCTAATTTTATATACCTCTTCATACCTAATAAAGCACTCTGAACAAATGGTCAGTAAATTGTTAGATGAACCTGACTTGCCTTCGACTCTATTTGATAGTGTTCAGAGCAGTTTAAATAGATGAATATCTAAATACCATGCCTTCTGGCTAATACATACGTATATACGATTGGTATACTTTCACAAATGATGTTTCTTGCATAAAATATAGGGAGAAAAAGGTTAAAAGTGCAATAGAATAAGATCACTATTAACTTTTGTGACTTAACCTTTATAAGACATTTAGAATTTGTCAAATTTAGGATTTCTTAGGCTGAGTCAGTCTGGATATTTATAAGTGAGAGAGGAGGTGGCATTTATAAATTGAGACAGAATGCTGATTAAATATAGAGAAAGTATTTCCACTAGAATCCTTATCTGAAGATTTTTATATTACTAAGCGGGAGGAAAGGGCATTCCCCCACCCCTTAGTTGGTCCTTAATGTCTAATCTAGTGTTACCACTTCCTGTGCATAATCAGTCAATGCTGGTGAAATTCCATTAACTGGTTTCTGTTTAGTAAAGTACTTATACTACTCAAATGATACCTCATACTAAGATTGCTTTGCCCACATGATTTTATAAATTATTGAGTTCAAAACATTTTCTAATTCACACTGTAATTTTCTTTTCAACCCAAGGGTCATTTAGAAGTGTATTTCTTAATTTCCAAACATACAAGACTTTCTAATTATCTTTTGGCTTTTGGTTTCCAGTTTAATCTCATTTGGTCAGAGGATATACTCTTTCTGATTTCAATTCTTAGAAATTTGTTAAGTTTTGTTTATATATGTATAATTTACATTTAATATGCTATACACGTCCATTAGGTCAAGTTTGCTAATCATATTGTTGTCCGGTTTTCCTGTATACTTACTAATTTCTTTGTTTTGTCAGTGCTGAAACGTGATAAAAATCTACTTTGATTCTGAATTTGTCTGCTTCTCCTTGTTGTACCTTCAGTTTTTGCCTTAAATATTTTGAGAATTTGTTAGGCTTATTCAAGTTAGAACTATTATTTCTTCCTAGTGTTTGAATCGTTTATCATTATGAAATGTTTCTCCTTACTTCTGTATTGCTTTTTGCCTTAAAGTCAGCTTTGCATGAATAAAATAGTTACACCAGCTTTTCTTTTGCCCAGGGTCTGCATGGTATATCTTTTTCCACCCTTTTACTTTCAACTTTTCTGTGTCCTTATGTTTCAAGTTTGTCTCGTAAATAGCATATAGTTAATTTGGTTTTTTAATCCATTCTGACAATGTTTGTCTGTTGAATAAATCTTTTAGTCCATTTATTCTTAATGTAGTTACTATATGTCATGTTTAAATCAACCATCTTGCTAATGCTTTCTATTTGACTCCTCTGTATTTCTTTTTCTTTCCTTTTTAACTTTCTTTTAGATTATGTGGGCAAAAGGTAAACCAAATTTTATTCCTTCTGCTTGACAACTAAACTTCAGTTAAATTTCTAGCTCTGTTCCCCAATTACCCTAGTAGGATGTATATCAACTGTACTACAAGGCAACATTACTTATGATAAAAATTACCCCTCTTGGTAAATTGCACCTTTACTGGGAGAATGATAAATGTCTGGTGGGGATGACATACTTTGGGATTCCTTGAATGTGGTGACTTATCTGTTAGGCATGTCGCTTCCATGGACCCTGGAAGCTATGTCTTCAGAGTTGCTTTAAGAGATATTGGATCCTATGAAGCAAGAGGCTTTTAAACCAAGGGCACTTCCCATACCCACCTGATGTGGATCTCATCTACTTGCACCTGAGCTGTCACCTGGCTACTGTGTGGACTGCTGTAAGGGCCTTGACACTGCCAACTGGCAAGCCATGTTCTTGTCCTTCTGAGTAGACTTGTGCCAAGTGTGGCCTATGAGTCTTTTGAGTGAGAATGTTTAGTTGAACCTAAGAAGGCACTCTTTCCTTCCTCCTTCCCCACACTTGGTGTTATAATAATTTTTATTATTCCATTTATTCCCTTTATTATCTTGAAAGATTTACATCGTAATATTGTTTTAGTGGTTACTGGAGTTATTACATTATCATTCTTGAATATAAAAATCTAATATTATTTGGTATTTTTACCTCCTTCCTGGACAATGCAAGATCCAAGAAACATTTTAATTCCATTTGCCTTCCTCCCAACTTATATGCTATTTTGGTCATATTTTTTTTTTTTTCAGATTTTATTTTTTCCTTTTCTCCCCAAATCTCCCTGGTACATAGTTGTATATTCTTCGTTGTGGGTCCTTCTAGTTGTGGCATGTGGGATGCCGCCTCAGCGTGGCTTGATGAGCAGTGCCGTGTCCACGCCCAGGATTCGAACCAACGAAACACTGGGCCGCCTGCAGCAGAGCGCGCAAATTTAACCACTCGGCCACGGGGCCAGCCCCTGGTCATATATTTTAATTGTATACATATATATATATATATTTAGACCAATGAGATAACAGCATCATCATCATTATTGTTACTACTACATATTCAGTATCTGTTTAGATTTACTCATTTGTCGTTTCTGTATCACTGACCTTTATCTAGAACCATTTTTCTTCTGCTTGAACTTTATCCTGTTATATTTGAGGTCTGATGTTGACCAATTCTCTGTTTTCGTCTACCTGAAAGTATTTTCTACTGTTTTCATTCTTGAAGAATATTTTTGCTGGGTGTGAAATTCTAAGTTGGCGGTCTTCTGGATTCCGTTGTTTCTTTGGAGAAGTCAGCTGTCGTCTGTTTGTTGCTCCTTACACGTAATGAGTGTTTTTTCCTCTGGCTTCTTTTCTTTGGTTTTCAGAAGTTTGTTTTCAGAATGTACCTGGGTGTAGATTTTTTTTTTATCCTGCTTGGAGTTTGTCGGAATTCTTCAGTTTGTAACAGCTTGATTGTTTTTCATCGTTTTTGCACAGTTCTTGGCTATTAGTTCTGAAATATTGCTTCAGTCCCTTCTGTCTCCTCTCCCTCAGGACTCCAGTTACTTAGACCATCTCATGTATCTTCTATGCCTCTCAACCTCTCTTCTTTGTTTTCCATCTTTTTATCTCTCCATGCTCATTTGGGAAGTTTCTTCTCACCTACCTTCTAGTTCATTATTTTTTTCTTCAACTATTTCTAATCTACGCTTCTACTGATCCACTGAATTCTTAATTTCCATTATTGTATTTTTCAGTATCAGTTTTTCCTTTGGTTTGGACCTTTTTTATAGCTTCTGGTTCTCTAAAAAAAAAATCTCAATATTGTCTTTTGTTATCTTGAACATGTTAAGCCTGGTTATTTCAGTATCTCTATCTGATAACTCTCATATCTGGACCCCTGCAGGTCTGTGTATTTTGTATGTTACTTTGCTGTTTCTAATTCATGTTATCTTGATTCCTTATATGTCTGGTTAATTTTTATTTTGTTCCAAACCTTATGTTTGCAAAATTGTTTATAGCAATAATTGGAGGCCCAAATTTATGTAATCTTTCTCCAGGGAAGATTTACCTTTGCTGCTGTAGGCATCTAACAGCGCTAGTATTCCAAATCAGCTATTCCAGTTTCAAGGACTGAAGTGATTCAAAGTTTAACTATGGTCCCTGTGAGGGTCTGCCTACTTCTGATTCACCCTTATTGCTAATGGCAGCCTTTTGGGACCCCAACCCAAAGTTAGAGGAGTTTACCCATGACCTCTTCCTTTTCAGGCCCTAGTCTCTAATCTCGGTCCCACTAGCCCTATGAGGCTACTCAGATCCATCCACTTAATCTGGAGTTGGCAAATTCCCCCAGGAAAAAGGAGGTCTCAAACCTGGGCTATTCTCCATGGCTTCCCTCCTCCCCTGGATTCTGGCCTCAATATTCTCCACTATCTTGTTAGTTCTGCAATGTCTTTAAGCAGATGTTTTGCAAATTTTACTTGCCTAGCCTAGGTATCCCCAGCATGAGTGTTGGTTTAAATTACCTAGTGTGTCATTACTGAAGTTGAACCCCTAATATCCTCATTTCATGAATTAGGTTATTAGGTCCGGAGACTTTATCGTTGTTAGTTAAGAACAGAGACAACTAAGAGCTAAGTTGTGTAATGCATATTCTGTTACCCCAGTACCAAAGCGTACAGGTAGATCTAGTAGCATTTCAATATTTACTGTGCTCAGTGCCAGTTTTCTTAGTTTGTTCACCAAGCAGTAAAAACCTTGTATCCCAGGAAACTCACTGAAAATCCTCAAGTAAATAGTACCCCCTCCCTCACTTCCCCATCCCATTAAATTTGTTTTAAATTTATTGTAAGCCCTTTTTAAAAGTGAGCTACAACTTCCCCATATAAATGCTCCATTTGAAAACCATTACAGATTTAGTAAACATTTGTTCACCCGTCACTTTTTTAAAGTAAGATTCTGCTTGTGCTTTAATTTTTTTTATTGTGGTAACATTGGTTTATAACATAATATTTCAATTTCTGTATAGATTACATCATGTTCACCACCCAAAGACTAATTACAATCCATCACCACACACATGGCCTAATTACTGCTTTCATCCTCCTCCCTCCCCCGTCCCCTCTGGTAACCACCAATCGAATGTCTGTTTCCATGTGTTTGTTTGTTGTTGTTTTTATCTTCTGTTTATGAGTGAGAGCATATGGTATTTGACTTTCTCCCTCTTACTTATTTCTCTTAGCATATACCCTCATGGTCCATCCATGTTGTCACAAATGGCCAGATTTCATCCTTTTTTATGGCTGAGTAGTATTCCATTGTGTATGTGTATATATACATATACATATACCACATCTTCTTTATCCATTCGTCCCTTGATGGGCACTAGGTTGCTTCCGAGTCTTGGCTACTGTGAATAATGCTGCAGTGAACATAGGGGTACATATATCTTTACTCATTCGTGTTTTCATGTTCTTTGGATAAATTCCCAGCAGTGGATAGCTGGATCATATGGTAGTTCTATTCTTAATTTTTTGAGGAATCTCCATTCTGTTTTCCATACTGGCTGCACCAGTTTGCACTCCCACCAGCAGTGTGTATGAGGGTTCCCTTTTCTCCACATCCTCTCCTACATTTGTTATTTTTTCTCTTGTTAATTATAGTCATTCTGACGGGAGTGAGGTGATACCTCCTTGTAGTTTTGATTTGCATTTCCCTGATAATTAGTGATGTTGAATATCTTTTCATGTGCCTGTTGGCCATCTGTGTACCTTCTTTGAAGAAATGTCTGTTCAGATCTTTTGCCCATTTTTTAATTGGGTTGTTAGTTTTGTTGTTGTAGCAGTGTATGAGTTCTTATATATTTTTGAAATTAACCCCTTATCAGATACATGGTTTACAAATATTTTCTCCAAGTTGTTAGGTTGTCTTTTCGTTTTCTTGATGGTTTCCTTTGCTGTGCAGAGGCTTTTTAGTTTGATGTAGTCTCATTTGTTTATTTTTTCTATTGTTTTGCTTGCCTGGTCAGACATGGGACTTGAAAATATGCTGCTAAGACTGATATCAAAGAGCATACCACCTATGTTTTCTTCTAGAAGTTTCATGGTTTCAGGTCTTACATTCAAGTCTTTAATCCATTTTGAGTTAGTTTTTGTGCATGGTGTAAGATAATGGTCAACTTTCATGTTTTGCATGTGGCTGTCCAGTGTTCCCAGCACCATTGAAGAGACTTTCCTTTCTCCATTGTATGTTCTTGGCTCTCTTGTCAAATATTAGCTGTCCATAGATGTGTGGGTTTATTTGTGGGCTCTCAATTCTGTTCCATTGATCTGTGTGTCTGTTTTTGTGGCAGTACCATGCTCTTTTGAGTATTATAGCTTTGTAGCATATGTTGAAGTTAGGGAGGGTGATACTTCCAGCTTTGTTCTTTTTTCTCAGGATTCCTTTGGCTATTTGAGGTCTTTTGTTCCATATAAATTTTAGGATTCTTTGTTCAATTTCTGTGAAAAATGTTGTTGGAACTTTGATAGGAATTGCATTGAATCTGTAGATTGCTTTAGGAAGTATGGACATTTTAACATATGTTAATTCTTCCAATCCAAGACCACGGAATATCTTTGCATTTTTTTCTGTCTTCCTGGCTTGCTGGTTGTAATGCTCAGCTGTCTTTGGCTGCTGTGGTCCTTTCAGTCACTTTATCGGGCACGGGGAGCCCCTGCACAGTTGGCTGCAAGGTCTAATAGCACATACCTGTTTCAGTTTTTCTGTTAAGTGAGTAGGTCCCCAGTGTGGCTGGTTGCTAGGCTCAGGGGCTTACAATTGCTGTAGGCCTCCAGCCTACAAGGTTCTTGTCGGCTCTCTCAGGATTGCAGCTGAGTGGGGCCAGCCCCAGGCATGGGAGCACCCAGTTGTTTCAGGCTTTGGAAGGTGGGGCTGATCCCCGATGTGGCTATTTGAGAAGCACAAGTCTGTTGCAGCTGACAGGTCCCACTGCCTGCAGGGCCACACACCCTGTCAACATAGTTCTGCCCCGTGTATACGCCCCAACCCACTGAAGCAAACCCAGTCACCCCACTGCAGAGGCCCCACACACTCTGCCAACACAGGCCCGCTCCTTGTGCACGTCTTGCCCCACAGAGGCGGACCCACTCCCCTAGTTGCAGAGGTTCCAGGCACCCCACCTCTACGAGCCCGCAAGTTGCCCAAGGGCTTGCTGTTGTGTGAGGCCAGTCCCTAGGGCAGGCTCCTTGTCCTGGCTGAGCGGGATTAAATTGGTGCTCTAGTGGATGGCGAAGAGCCTGGGATAATAGGCCAGGGGAAGAATTCCAATGGTGTCTGCCAGTGTCTGTGTCAACACACCTGTACTAAGTCACAGTAATGGCTGCCACCAATGTCTCCAGTCCCTGGAGAGGTCTCACCTCTCACTAAGATGCACCCAGAGCCTATCAAGTGAGTCTCTTTCCACCAAAGGACTGTGCACCTTTCTTTCTGGTGATTTTAGGTTACTTTCTGAAACAGGTGATTTTGTGCATGGACCTTTTAAGAGCAGACCTTGTTTTGTCCCTTATGTCTGATAGCTTTTCTGGGGGTATTCCCCATTGTAGTTAATAGCCAGCAAAGCCGGGTATTATGACGCTTGTTTTGGTTGTGCTGAGACCAAGAACTGCTTATTGTGGTAATGCTCCCCTGCTCATATCCCCCGCTCCTCCAGGGAAGGCTGCATACCTTAAGGTTGCTCCCGGCCAGCCATGAAGTATCACGGCTAGAAGGTGGGCTTTTTTTCTCTCCAGAAAGGAATTTCTGCCTCTTCCACCTCAGTCAGCACTGTCCCTTTTTATGGGGTTCTTTTTATCCAGTTTTCAATTTTCTCTCAGCAGTAATTGTTCTAAGAATAGTTGTAAATTCATTGTGTCCATGGGAGGAGGTGAGTTCAGAATCTGCCTACACTGCTTACTTGACACCATCTCTGCTTGTGTTTTATAATAATATTGGTCCTCTGCTTAATATCTAAGCCAAGGATTGGTGTTCCAGAATAGGGAAGAAGTATCTATTAATACATAACAAGTCACCCTAAAATGTAGTTTTTAAAGCAACAACAATTTATTGTTTCTCATGATTTTGTGGGTTGACTGGTCAGTTCTTCTGCTGGGCTCCCCCGGGCTCACCAAGTGGCTGTAGTCAGCTGGGGCTGGATAGACTACAGTGGTTCCTCACATGGTATGGCTGGATGGCCAGATAATTTGGCCTCTTTCTTCCTATAGTCTTTGGTCCAGGGCTTCTTCACGTGATAGGAGACAGATTCCAAAAGGGCAAAGGCTCACAAGGCTGAGTGTCCACCAGTAACCCACTGACACTTCTGCCACATTCTGTGGATTAAAGCCGTCACTATGGCCAGCCCAGATTCAGAGTGGAGTGGAAACTCCACCTCTTGGTGGGCAGTGCTGCAAAACATTATGGTCTTGTTTTTCAGTCCCACAGGTGAGATGAAAAGAGGCAGTTGTGCAAGGCAGAATAATGGCCTCTGCCTTCCAACACCAGTTCTCTGATAACCACTGGGTGTCCTATAATTCAATTCAACTCTGATGCTAAACATGCAGAACAGCCATGTGAAGAGTTACACAGAGTGACAAGGTCTGGAAGGTCTGGATGGTCCCAAGAGCAGGAGCTTCTGTCCCTGTGGAATCAGAGTGCGTCAGCCTCCCAGGACATCAATGTGTTTGCCAACCAGGAAGCTCCTCAGAGCCTCAGTGTCTGAGATTTTTTTTTTAATTGGGGTTTCATTACATAAGCATGATTGATTACATCATTGAACTCAATCTCCAGCTCCCCTCCCCTCCCCAGAGGTCAGGCAGCTGGAAGTTCCAGCCGTCTAATCATGTGGAGGGTTTTCCTGATGACCAGCCTCTGTCTTGAAGCTGTCTAGGGACTGGGCACGACACCTTATTAGCATAACAAAGCTACTCCTATCACTGAGGGAATTCCAAAGGTTTTTGAAATTCTTTGCCAGGAACCTGGGACAAAGACCAGAGAGAGAGAGAGGTTGGTTGGTTTGTTTGTTTTTAACCACAGACACCCAAGGATATCCACATCCTAATGCCCAGGGCCTGTGAACATGTTATGTTACATGGCAAGGTGGAATTAAGGTTGCAGCTGGAGTTAAGGATGCTAATCAGCTGACCTAAAAATAAAGAGATGATCCTGCATTATCCAGGTAGGCCCAGTGGAAATACAAGAGTCCTTCAAACAGAAGGAGGGAGGCAGAAGAGTCAGAACCGGAGAGATGGCGTCATGAAAAAGACTCAACAGGCTGTGTCTGGCTTTCCAAAGATGGAAGAAGGCCACAAGCCAAGAATGTGGGCAGCTTCTAGAACCTGGAAAAGATGCAAAAACAGGTTCTCCCTCAGAGCCTCCAGAAAGTGACAGCCCTGCTGACACCTTGATTTTTAGCCCAGTGAGACCTATTTCAAACTGCTCACCTCCAGGACTGTATGAGAATAAATTTGTATTGTTTTAAGCCACTAAGTTTGTGGTAATCTGCTATAGCAACAATAGGAAACTAATCCAGCAGGGCTTAGATGAAGGAAGAAAATGGCATTACTTTTCATCGTGGAAGCCAGCATGATAAATATATACTTAGAGCTTCCTGTTTAGATGTTGAAAACTCTTATTCTATTCAAAATGCAAATAAATGCACATTCTTCTAATCTCTCCTAGTTCTTAAATTATTTACTACTCCTTTTCCCCTCCTGCCCTCGCTGGAGCTCCAAACTGCCTAATTTAACTACAGAGGACTCTCTCTCTTAATTAAAGTACATCTGTGTGTCTGAAAGATGATAGATCCAGCGAAGGGAAGGGAAGTCTTCACACTGGTAAGGAGGATACAGTTGACCTCGTTGGTTCATCCAGTGATCATTTGTTTTCTTCAGTGTGCCAGGATCTATGCCAACCCCAGTTTTATGTTGAAAAGGAGTTATGGTGTAATGCGTGGTACAGAACTTAATTGGCACAGAGGGAAGGATTTCTTGCTAGGCTTTTTCTTAGAGTCGCTGACGCCTACAGGTGGTTTTATAACTTCTCAACTTAAAATTTATTTTTTTATTTTTTTATTGCAGTAACATTGGATTATAACATTATATAGCTTCCAGATGTACATCGTAATATATTTCGAATTCTGTGTAGATTATATCATGTTCACCACCCAAAAGCTATAGTCTGTCACCTCACGTGTCAGCCTAGTCACCCCTTCCCCAACCCCTTCCCCTATGGTCACCACCAATCCAATCTCCATTGCTGTGTGTTTGTTTGTCATTGTTACTATCTTCTACTTCTGAGTGAGATCATGCAGTATTTCACTTTCTCCCTCTGACTTATATCTCAACTATTTTAAAAGAAATAAGGAAAACCCTACTCTAAAGGACCACAGCCTAGTGGGTGAGGTAACTCTGAATGCCAGACAGAGAGACAGCAATATCGGCACAGTCTGGGCTGCTCTCAAGGTCACCCATGGGTGTTATTGTGTCCTAAAACTGACTCACAGAAACCAGACCAACTTCTGATACAACTGCCTAATGATTTTACCAGGGTATTACTGCTATCTTAGTAGTTCCGGTAGTTGCTTTTTTTTTTTTTAATTTAGTTTTTATTGAGTTAATGATAGGTTACAATCTTGTGAAATTTCTGTTCTACAATATTGTCTGTCATTCGTGTTGTAGGTGCACCCCTTCACCCTTTGTGCCCACCCCCCACCCCACCTTTCCCCTGAAGCCACTAATCTGTTATCTTTGTCCACATGTTTAAATTCCTCATATGACTGTAGTCATACAGTGATTGTCCTTCTCTATCTGGCTTATTTCACTTAGCATAATTCCCTCAACGTCCATCCATGTTGTTGGAAATGGGACGATTTTGTTCTTTTTTATGGCTGAGTAGTATTCCATTGTATATATATACACCACATCTTTTTTATCCAATCATCAGTTGATGGGCACTTAGGTGGCTTCCACGTCTTGGCTATTGTAAATAATGCTGCAATGAACATTGGGGTGCATGGGATTTTTGGAATTGCTGACTTCAAGCTCTTTGGTTAGATACCCAGTAGTGGGATAGCTGGATCGTATGGTAGTTCTATTTTTAATTTTTTGAGGAATCTCCATACTGTTTTCCATAGTGGCTGCACAAGTTTGCATTCCCACCAGCAGTGTGTGAGGGTTCCTTTTTCTCCACAACCTCTCCAATACTTATTATTTGCTATAGTTATTTTTGTCATTCTAATGGGTGTAAGGTGATATCTTAGTGTAGTTTTGATTTGCATTTCCCTGAAGATCAGTGATGATGAACATCTTTTCATGTGCCTATTGGCCATCTGTATATCTTCTTTGGAGAAATGTCTGTTCATGTCTCCTGCCCATTTTTTGATCGGGTTGTTTGAATTTTTGTTGTTGAGTTGTGTGAGTTCTTTATATATTATGGATATTAAGCCTTTATTGGATGTATGACTTGCAAATATTTTTTCCCAGTTAGTGGGTTGTTTTCTTATTTCAGTCCTGTTTTCCTTTGCCTTGAAGAAGCTCTTTAGTCTGATGAAGTCCTGTTTGTTTATTCTTTCTATTGTTTCCCTTGTCTGAGAAGACATGGTGTCCGAATAGATCCTTTTAATACTGATGTCAAAGAGTGTACTGCCTACATTTTCTTTAGAAGCCTTAATGGTTTCAGGTCTCAGCTTTAGGTCTTTGATCCATTTTGAGTTTATTTTTGTGAATGGTGAAAAACAATGGTCAATTTTCATTCTTTTACATGTGGCTTTCCAGTTTTCCCAGCACCGTTTGTTGAAAAGACTCTCTTTTCTCCATTGTACGCCCTCAGCTCCTTTGTCAAAGATTAGCTGTCCATAGATGTGTGGTTCTATTTCTGGGCTTTCGATTCTGTTCTGTTGATCTGTGCACCTCTTTTTGTACCAGTACCGTGCTGTTTTGATTACTGTAGCTTTGTAGTATGTTTTGAAGTCAGGGATTGTGATGCCTCCATCTGTGTTCTTTTTTCTCAGGGTTTCTTTAGCAATTCAGGGTCTTTTGTTGCCCCATATGAATTTTAGGATTCTTTGTTCTGTTTTTGTAAAGAATGTCATTGGGATTCTGATTGGGATGGCGTTGAATCTGTAGATTGCTTTAGGTAGAATGGACATTTTAACTATGTTTATTCTTCCAATCCATGTGCATGGAATGTCTTTCCACCTTTTTATGTCGTCATCCATTTCTGTCAGAAAAGCCTTGTAATTCTCATTGTATAAGTCTTTTACTTCCTTAGTTAAATTCACCCTGAGGTATTTTATTCTTTTTGTTGCAATTGTGAATGGTATTGTGTTCTTGAGTTCTTTTTCTGTTAGTTCGTTATTAGAGTATAGAAATGCTACTGATTTATGTAAATTGATTTTATACCCTGCAACTTTGCTGAAGTTGTTGATTATTTCTAAAAGTTGTCCAATGGATTCTTTGGGATTTTCTATATATAGGATCATGTCATCTGCAAACAGCGAGAGTTTCACTTCTTCCCTCCCTATTTGGATTCCTTTTATTCCTTTTTCTTGCCTGATTGCTCTGGCCAGGACCTCCAGTACTACGTTAAATAAGAGTGGTGATAGAGGGCATCCTTGTCTCGTTCCTGTTTTGAGGGGGATGGGGTTCAGTTTTTGCCCATTGAATATGATGTTGGCTGTGGGTTTGTCATATATGGCCTTTATTATGTTGAGGTAGTTCCCTTCTATCCCCATTTTCTTCAGAGTTTTTATCATAAATGGCTGTTGGATCTTGTCAAATGCTTTCTCTGCATCTAGTGAGAGGATCATGTGGTTTTTATTCCTCATTTTGTTGATGTGGTGTATCACATTGATTGATTTGCAGATGTTGAACCATCCTTGTGTCCCTGGTATGAACCCCACTTGATCATGATGTATGATCCTTTTGATGTTTTGCTAAATTTGGGTTGCCAAAATTTTGTTGAGAATTTTTGCATCTACGTTCATCAGTGATATTGGCCTGTAGTTCTCCTTTTTTGTGCTGTCCTTGTCAGGCTTTGGTATCAGCGAGATGTTGGCCTCGTGGAATGTGTTAGGAAGTGTTCCATCCTCCCTAATTTTTTGGAATAGCTTGAAAAGGATAGGTATTAAATCCTCTCTGAAAGTGTGGTAGAATTCCCCAGGAAAGCCATCTGGTCCTGGGGTTTTATTCCTTAGGATGCTTTTGAGGACTGTTTCAATCTCTTTCCTTGTGATTGGTCTGTTCAAATTGTCTGCTTCTTCTTGACTAAGCTTTGGGAGATTGTAGGAGTCCAAGAATTTATCCATTTCGTCTAGGTTATCCATTTTGCTGGCATATAGTTTTTCGTAGTATTCTCTTATAATCCATTGTATTTCTGTGGAGTCTGTTGTGATTTCTCCTCTTTCATTTCTGATTTTGTTTACTTGAGCTTTCTCTCTTTTTTTCCTTTGTAAGACTGGCTAGGGGTTTGTCAATTTCATTTATCTTCTCAAAGAACCAGCTCTTTGTTTCATTGATCCTTTCTACTGCCTTTTTTGTTTCATTAGCATTTATTTCTGCTCTGATTTTTATTATTTCTCTCCTTCTGCTGACTTTGAGCTTTGTTTGTTCTTCTTTCTCTAATTCAGTTAGGTGTAGTTTAAGATTGCTTATTTGGGATTTTTCTTGTTTGTTAAGATGTGCCTGTATTGCGATGAATTTTCCTCTTAATACAGCTTTTGCTGTATCCCATATGAGTTGATATGGCATGTTATCATTTTCGTTTGTCTCCAGGTATTTTTTTATTTCTTTAATTTCTTCAATGATCCATTGCTTGTTCAATAACATATTGTTTAGTCTCCACATCCTTGTGCCTTTCTCAGCTTTTTTCTTGTAATTAATTTCTAGCTTTATAGCTATATATAGCTATATATATAAAGCTATATATAGCTTTATAGTTATGATTGGAGAAGATGCTTGTTGTTATTTCAATTTTTTTAAATTTGTAGAGGCTTGCCTTGCTTCCCAACATATGGTCTACCCTTGAGAATGTTCCATGCGTGCTTGAGAAGAACATGTATTCTGCTGTTTTTGGATGGATTGTTCTATATATGTCTGCTAAGTCCAACTGTTTTAGCTTTTCGTTTAGCTCCACTGTTTCTTTGCTGATTTTCTGTCTGGATGATCTGTCCATTGATGTAAGTGAAGTGTTGAGATCCCCTACTATTATTGTGTTATTTTTGATATCTTCTTTTAGGTTTGTTAATAGTTGCTTTATGAACTTTGGTGCTCCTGTGTTGGGTGCATAGATATTTATAAGCGTTATTTCTTCTTGATGAAGTGTCCCTTTGATCATTATATATTGGCCCTCTATGTCTCTCTTTACCTGCCTTATCTTGAAGTCTGTTTTGTCTGATGTAAGTATTGCGACACCTGCTTTCTTTTGTTTGCTATTAGCTTGGAGTATTGTCTTCCACCCCTTCACTCTGAACCTGTGTTTGTCCTTGGAGCTGAGGTGTGTTTCCTGGAGGCAACAAATTGTTGGATCTTGTTCTTTAATCCATTTTGCCACTCTGTCTTTTTATTGGAGAGTTCAATCTGTTTACATTGAGGGAGAGTACTGATGCATGAGGGCTTAATGCTGTCATTCTTTTGCTCATTTTCCGGTTTTCCTGTGTTTCCTTTGTTTCTCGCCCTGTGTGTTTTAGCCTACCCATTGACTTCTGCAATTTCTTATGCTGGGTTTCTTAGATTTTTTCCTTATTTATGTTTTGTGTCTCTGTTCTGTTTTTTAGTTTAGTGGCTACCCTGAAGTTTGCATTCAGAATCTCGTGTATAACATAGTCCATTTTCTGGTGGTCTCTTACTTACTTAGCCTAGACTGTTTCAGTCCCTTTCCTCCTCCCCTCCTAAATTATTGTTTTCATCTTTTATTCCAACTTGTGTTGTGAGTTTGTGGTTAGAGTGATAAGATTGTCTTTGCTTTGGTGATTTACTTCCCTTTATCCTAATGCTATAGTTGAATATTTGCTATCCTATTCTGATTCTATCTGTTTGTCTCCCTACTCTGTGTTTTGTGACCCCTTTCTCCCTTTTTATCTTTTTTCAGGCATGAGAGCCTTCTTGAGGATTTCTTGTAGTGGAGGTCTTGTGGCTACAAAGTCCCTTGGGTTCTGTTTGTCTGGAAAAGATTTAATTTCTCCCTCATATCTGAAGGATATTTTTGCTGGATAGACTATTCTTGGTTGAAGATTTTTGTCCTTTAAAGTTTTGAATATGTCACTCCAGTCTCTGCTAGCTCGTAAAGTTTCTGTAGAGAAATCACTGAAAGTCTGATAGGGGTTCCTTTATAGGTTATTTTCTTCTGTCTTACTGCCCTGAGTATTCTTTCTTTGTCCTTCATTTTTGCCATTTTTACTACTATATGCCTTGCAGTAGGTCTTTTTACATTGACAAATCTAGGAGATCTGAAAGCTTCCTCCACACACATTTCTCTCTCAATCCCTAGATTTGGGAAGTTCTCTTCTATTATTTCGTTGAGCACACTTTCTGATCCATTTTCCTTTTCCACACCCTCAGGAATTCCGATTATTCTTAAGTTGCATTTTCTCATTGAGTCAGCTATTTTTCGGAGATTTTCTTCAGTTTTTTTTAATTCTTAGTTCTCTTTTTCCTCGGTCTGGAGCCATTCAGCCTGTCTATCTTCGATTATGCTAATTTGCTCCTCTGTGATGTCTACACGGGCATTCAGGGAATCTGTATTCTGTTTTATCTGATGCATTGTATTTTTCATCTCTAGTATTTCTGATTGATTGTTCTTTATAGTTTCAATCTCTTTTGTGAAGTAACTCCAGAACTCGTTGACTTCTTTCTCTGTATTTCCCTTTATCTCATTGAGTATTTGGATGATAGCTATTTTGAACTCATTTTCAGTTAGTTTGCCTATTTCGAAGTCCTCAGGACATACTTCTGTGTTTTTATTGTTTTCCTTGTGGACTGGAGCTTTTATAAATTGCTGGATGGTAGAGGAGCAGTTTTTGCGCATGATGCTATTATTCGGTTGCAGTTACAGCCTGTCGCCACTAGATGGGGGTCGAGAGCCACGCATTCTGAGCCCTGCGCCTTCAGCTGGTGGTGTGCAGCGCGGGTTGGGGGAGGAGGGGCACTTCCTCTCATCCTCCGACCTGGATTCCAATCCGCTCTCGCTCTCTGGTTTCCCAGGGCCCTGGTTTGATGGGGTCGCCCCACGGGAAAGCTTTCCCCTGTTAGCGGGTTTCCACTGCACTGGTGGTGGGAGTCCTGGACGATCCTGTGGACGCGCGGCCCCTCCCCGGCTCCTTCCCTCACCGGCACAGTGATCCCAGTCTCTAGGGGAGGGAGCGAAGTTCTCTCTTACCCTGTTCCAGCTCTTCCAAGGGCGGCTCCAGCCTCTCTGCCCTCCATCGTTTGGCTGCTATGGGTCTCTGACAATTTCTGTTATTATGATCCTTTTTTTGGTTGGAAAGCAGTTGGTCCTTTTGGGTGTAGTTTGGAGGGGAGAGAGTCCCGGGTGAGCTCACTCCACCATGTCACTGACGTCCCCAGTAGTTGCCTTTTCCTCAACTCGTAAATTTTAATCTCTTTTTCAAAAGCACTAACTAATGCAATAGTAATAATAATAATGGCTGACACTTATGGAGCACCAATTGCGTACCAGGACTGTGCTTAATATTTTGCATTCTTTGTCACAGTTCATCTTTACCACAGCTCCTGCATCTTTATTAAATTACTCCTCCTGTTACTTTTTAACCATGTTTCCATAAATACACAAAAACTCAATGTTTACCTATCCCTATAATTTACTCCCTGGTATTATCCCCTTTCTGCGATTCCTGATGAATCCTGAAATACACTAAAACAAAATTTTACCTGAGTGCATGAGAACTTCCAACCTTAAGTTGAAGGGAAAGGGAGAGTAACTACTTTATTCACAAATATATGCCTCAGAAATTAGAGGCACAGAGCTTAATTTGACACAATTAACACTAATTACATGTTAGTGTCCTTAATCTGGGATTTTTCTCCAGTGAAACTTATCATGTGCTGATTTATTTCTTTAGGAACCATACTACGTACGTTGCATCAAACCCAATGACAAGAAATCCCCACAGATCTTCGATGATGAACGCTGCCGGCATCAAGTAGAGTATCTTGGACTCCTGGAAAATGTGAGGGTGCGTCGTGCAGGCTTTGCCTTCCGCCAGACGTACGAGAAGTTTCTTCACAGGTGAGAAGACACTAAACAAAGAAAGCTGATAGCACACTGAGAGTTACATTGTCCTCCCCATGTGTGACAATGCATCAGCATGTATTAGGCAATCTAAATATTTGTCGGATGAACGAAAGAACGGAGGAAATTTCAAATATGAAAGACTTTCCCAGAATCAGCAGAAAAAGTCTCCTTGAGGTCATGGTTTATGGACCATAGAAAAAAGTTCGTTCTTTAGGGGAAAACTGTGGGCACTGTAGTATAGTAGAAAGAACAAGGATTGGAATCACTCTGGGTTGGATCCTGGCTGTGCCACTCATTTGCTGCATAATCTTGGGCCAGAAATTTAACTTCTTTGATTCTGTTTATGTGTTTTTAAAATGAATATAGTAACACTGGCTTCATAAGGCTGTTGTGAGGATTAAATTAACGTAAGGAAAAAGCCTAAGTGCCTAACATACCATTGTGTTCAATTAGTGCTGCTTATCATTACAGATATTAGTAATTATAATAATAAAAAAATATTAAATAGTCAGTCATGGAGGCCCTGAAATTAGTCTTCCTGATTTGAATCCTGGCTTTGTCATTTCTTAGCTTTGAGACCTTGAACACATCATATAACCTTTCCATGCTTCAGTTTACTCATGCGTCAAATGGGGATAATAATAGTAACTACTTTGTAGGGTTTCTGGAGCACTAAATGAGATAATGGATTTAAGCACTTAGAATAGTACCTGGCATATAGAAATCACTCAATAAATGTTAAGATATCATTGCTATTGCTATTTATTGCTAATAATGATCATGATAGTTGATAACTGAGGCTCATAAGAATAATGTTTTAAATTCTATCTGTTTATTTATCTAAAAATATCTATTGAACATTTCCTATGTTCTAGACTACAAATTCCACAAAAATATGAATAAATAAATACATGAAATATTGGACGATCAGAAGAATCTCTGAGATAATAATGACAGGAAGTAACCAGACATTCAGAGATCAGAGAAAAGAGCAGGTGGGGCAGAGGGACCAGGAGTGTAAAGGCTCTATTGCAGTAATAAATATGGCATTTTAAGAGCCAAACATTGTCCAGTGTGGCTGGAGGATGCTGAGTGACAAGGCAGTGGTGTGAGATGAGATCAGAGAGATGGACAGGGGCCAGATCATGTTGAAATTTGTAATCCAGACTAAACAGTTTATATTTCAGCTAACTGTGGTAGAAAACTATTGGTGGGTTTTAAGCAGGGAGCAGCACAGTCTTGTGGATGTTTTAAGAGATCACTGTGGTTGTCGTATGAGTAGAAAGCAAAGAGACAGTTAGGGATGCTGTTGCAGGAATCCAGGAGAGAAGGCTTAGTGATAGTGCCTTACACAGGGATTATTATAGATCTGAGTAGGAAACAGATACAGGATATGTTTTGGGGGAGAGTTGACAAGACTTGCTCATGGATTGGCTAGATGAGAGAGGAGTAGAGAGGAATGAAGGATGACACGCAAATTTTGGCTTGAGCATCTTGGTAAGCATGGTACTATCTGCTGAGATGAGGAAGATGAGGTAAGAGAAGTTTAAAGAGGAGGACGTGGAACAGGGGCAAAGATGGAATCGAGATTTGTCTTTTGACTGAGTTAGGTTTGAAATGCCTGCTAAACATCTAGATAGAAATATTAAGCTATTAGATATATATATCTGGAGTTCGGGAAGAAGTCTAGGCTGAAGATAGAGATTTTGGAGTCGTTAGTGTATAGATTATATATAAAGTCCTGGAACAGGATAAAAAAGAGGAGGAGGCCAATGCCAACATGTAGATTTGTGGTCTGACATAAAGGAACCAGCAAAGAGAAGAGAAGGAGCGACCAGTGACATAGAAGACATATCAGAAGAGGGTTGTCACAGAAGCCAAGAGAAGATGGCATTTCAAGAAGAAAAGTGTGGTTACCATATCAAATGTTACTGTGCCATCAAGTAGGATAAAAGCAGAAGGTTAATTAACCATTAGATTTGGCAACATAGAAGTCGAAGGAGAAAGGACTGGGCAGAGCTCAATTTGAGCAGGATGGGAAAGTGAAGAGAGGAGTTGGATACCTGTAGACAACTCAAGAATTTATGCTCTGATTAAGAGCAGAGTAAAATGACAGCAATAGCTGGGGTGGATGTGAGGTCAGGAGATACTAGAAAATGTTCATATGCAGGTGGAGATGATTTAGAACAGAGGGAGAAGCCAGTGACACCGGAGGGTGGGAGCTAATTGTAATAATAACATCCTTGAGAAGGCAAGGGATGGAATCCCAAGCACAAGGGTAAGGTTTGTCAGCTTGAGATAGGAGCAGAGAGACCACCCCCAGCAACAGGACAAAAGGCGGAGAATATGAATACAGATGCGGGGAGCCTCCAAGGTTGCTGATGGAAGATGAAGATATTCCTATCTGACTGCTGCTGTCTCCTCAATAGTCTGAAACAAAGTCATGAGCTGGGAGTGAGGATTAGGAGAGGTGATGGAGGAGGTTTGAGTGGAAATCAGAATCCTCACTTTGGAGAGCAGGAAAGCATAGGTTTGTATAGTACGGTTGCTGACAGGAAGATTTGAGTGCCTGTGTGAGATCTGAGGTTATAAATGTACAGTGAGACCACGTGGCATCATCTGCTTTTCTTCAGTGGTGTCCAGCTATTTGTGTGCAGAAGAGAAGGGGATTGCACTAAATGGAGACTCTTGGAATGAATAAAACTTTATAACATAGTAGCCTTGAAAATTGAAATTTAACTTCCTTTTTTCTTTGAGGAAGATTAGCCCTGAGCTAACTACTGCCAGTTCTCCTGTTTTTTTGCTGAGGAAACCTGGCCCTGAGCTAACATCTGTGGCCATCTTCCTCTATTTATATGTGGAATGCCTACCACAGCGTGGCGTGCCAAGCGGTGCCCATGTCTGCACCTGGGATCTGAACCAGCAAACCCTGGGCTGCTGAGAAGTGGAACATGTGAGCTTAACTGCTGCACCACCAGCCGGCCCCAAAATTTAATTTCATATTGATCAAAAGGTTATGCTCAAAACTGAGCATTTTCCTTATTGAAATCACACCATTCTTAAAATTTAGTCTCTCTTTTCTTATTGAGGCTATATAGTGGGAATGTTTTCATGAGTAGAGATGTGTTTATTCTGAGTCTTGATTTCAAACAGTGTCAAATTATATTAATAGAAAAATTGCTAGTCCCTGTTACTACTCTTAGAATTCCATTAATTACTCTATCATAGAATTTGTTTTGGCATTGTTACCTATAGAAAATCAGCAGAAGTTACATATTAGAATGAGCAGGGCGGGAATGGGTAACTATAGGATAAGGCTGAACTAAAAATATATTTATCTAACTAAAAGTATGGTAGCATGCGACAAAGTGGAAGCCATGGAGAGTAACTGAAGTAAGAGAACCATAAGGAAGCTTGGGAGGGACAAAGAGTTTCCCCACTGCATATCTTCACCTACTTTTAATCTCTTTTGGACTTATTTTACTTTCAACTCAAAGTGTTTGGTGTGTTTTTTGGCATGGAAGACATGCTGTAATGATTGGATTATATTTTCTAATATTCATGTAAAAACAGATTAAAAAGAACCTATGAATTTCAGATGTGGTGGTCTTAGTGGAACAAGCTTAAGTCTCCCATTCCCACTCCAGAACATCCCCATATAATGTAAAATATGTATATTTAAGGCCAGGTAAATGCACAGCTAAACCATAGAATCAAAAGGGGGATTCTCAGTGAACTTTGAAAATGTGAGTCACTCCTGAATATGATATGAAGCAGATGCGAATACCAAGAAGGAAGTCGGGGTTACAGTTTGAAGGATAGTCTGCCTTGTGAGGCTGGATCTGCCATTCAGGAAGCCGTCACAGCTGCTGTGCTGGAATTCGCCACAGCTGCAGCACCCGGAGGCTGCCATAATGGCCAGGACAAGTAAGCACCTCAGCACCTGCAAGGGGGACTTGTAGGCATAATGACCAAGACCCAGGAGGCAAAAGTAACCCCTTTACAAGAGGCTGACAAAGGCCCAGATGTACACAGAAGGACTCTGGGGAGGGAGATGAGATGACAGTTAAACATCTGAGAAAGATCAGATGATGCAAAAGAGACAGTAAGCTCAACAAATGGAAACCTGACCCCTAAGGAACCAGAGCAAGGAGTAAAGGCATTAGAATAAGCCGTTTAATATTTTCAGGGAGATAAAGGAGAGAATTGTGGTCCTAAAATAGGAATATGAAGTTAGAAACAGGTAATTATTAAAAAGAACTAGTTAGAAATTTAGAAAATGAAGATCAAATTAAGCACAACTAAAGAGTGAATTGTCCATCAATGGGAGAGTGGGTCAACAAGCTTGTAGTATAATCATACGGTGGTTACTGATCTGCATTAAAGAGAATGAATGACTGATAAAACACCAACATGAATGTGAAAAAAGATGGTCATAAAAGAGTACATACTTTATGCTGCCATTTATATGACATTCCAGAACAGACAGGAATCAGAAGAGTGGTTAGCTCTGGGTTGGCACATTGACTGGAAAAGGGGAGGGGCTGGGGGAACTCTCTGAGATCGTGGAGATAATCTGTGTCTTGACTGAGGTGTCAGTTTCATGCATGTATACATTTTTGAAAACTTACTGAATCGCATACTTAAATGTGTGCATTTTCCTATATGTAAATTTTACAAATAAAAAAATTTTTTCTTTAACCTTTTCTAAAAAGCAAATTAGTGAGCTGGAAGATCAAGCTGAAGACTTTTTCCAGACTTCTTCACAAAGAAAAAGAGCTGGGGAGTAATAAAAAAAAGGTTGAGCAGTATGTATGTAAGTTTGATCCAGGAGTGTTAAAACCCATCCAACTGGAGCACGAGAAGGGAAGAAGAGAGAGAATAAACAAACAGTGGCTAGGAATTTTTCTGAACCAAAAAAAAAGACAAATCTTCAGATTGAAAAAAAACACTGAGTGTGAAACATATAAGTTTTTTTTAAACAAAACTTAAGTACATCGCGTTAACTTTTAGAATGTTAGAGATAAAGAAAAATACTTAGTTATCCCAAGAAAAAAGGCAAACTGCCTACAAGGGATGAGGGTGATACTGAATCAGACTTCTCATCAGCAACAGTGGATGCAAATAGACAAAGGAGCAGGATCTGCATGGTGAAGGGAAATGAACTTTATGCTTAGAATTTTATTCCATGCCAAATTATCATTTAAGAGTGGAGCAAAATGGAAACATTTCCCAACATATATAGGCTCAGAATGTTTACTATTCACAGACCCTCTCTGAAAGGTCTTCTAGAGGATGTGCTTCAGCAAAAAGAAAAATCAACGCAGAAGGGAAACATGGAATGCAGAAAAGCAATATTGGACAAATAAATTGGTGAAACTTTTTGTGAAATCTAAACAAGTATTGATTTAAGGGGAAAAAAGAAATCTTTAGTAGTAATCTGGAGCAAAAGTTAAAATGGGAATGAGAGCATAGAGAAGTAAAGAATTTTGTACTGGTTGTGGGAAGGCTGTAGATGATAATTAACTAGACGGGGAAAAAGTGTATATTTTCCTATAAATATATAATTTTTATATTAAAATTTTCAGGACAATAATAATAAAAGTAGTTAATATTGTAAAGTGTTCGCTGTACATACCAGGCACTGTTTTAAGCAGTCTACCTGAAGTAAGCCACTGAGCTGACAACCACATGGAGGCATGGAGACGTGACAGGAGAGTATGTTACCCCCATTTTATGCAGATGAGGAAACTGAAGCACAGAAAAGCTCAGGTCACATAGCCAAGAAGCAATGGATTCTTATTTGAACTCAAGCAGTTGGTTCCTGAGCCTACAATCTTTACCAGTGTATTACCTCACAACTGAATGTGTGGCTTTCAAATCAAAGGAAAAAATAAAATGGAACAAAGAAAACTCAGTCTGTCCCAGAGAAAACAGGGTAGAAAGCAGCAACGAGAAAGCACACCTAATAGAAAATATAAGAAGTTGAGAAAATTGAGGCTTATTAATAATCACAATAAATGTATTAAACTTACCTTTTAAAAGAACTGTGGAAAGACTGAAGCCTGTCTAATTGATGATTATCTAAGTCAAGATCAGGTTCTCGCTAGAATCTTCTAGGAAGAGTGCTGGATGAGATGGTGGGGTGTGCATCTGGGAAATTAGCCTATTGCTACTCTTCAGACTGTGTTTATCTTCTGCTTTACATAAAATGTGTTTGTCCAAATTGAGAAATTGACATTTGATTTCGTTGTCATACTAATTGAACTAATTCACAGTGGGACGTAGAGTGGGATAGAAGGTGTGCAGGACATTGGACTAATGTTTCCAGCGACAGTGGGAGACAAAGTAATGTTTTCCACAGTGAATTTTCCAGCGACAGTGGGAGACAAAGTGATGTTTTCCACAGTGAATTTTCCAGCGACAGTGGGAGACAAAGTGATGTTTTCCACAGTGAATTTTCCAGCGACAGTGGGAGACAAAGTGATGTTTTCCACAGTGAATTTTCCAGCGACAGTGGGAGACAAAGTGATGTTTTCCACAGTGAATTTTCCAGCGACAGTGGGAGACAAAGTGATGTTTTCCACAGTGAATTTTCCAGCGACAGTGGGAGACAAAGTGATGTTTTCCACAGTGAATTTTCCAGCGACAGTGGGAGACAAAGTGATGTTTTCCACAGTGAATTTTCCAGCGACAGTGGGAGACAAAGTGATGTTTTCCACAGTGAATTTTCCAGCGACAGTGGGAGACAAAGTGATGTTTTCCACAGTGAATTTTCCAGCGACAGTGGGAGACAAAGTGATGTTTTCCACAGTGAATTTTTGCTTTCAGATTCTGCAGCTTTTTTTGTAAGCTCAGTTTGAACCTAAATTTTTACTTGTCAGTTTTCTTTATTTTCATTCTTTTATTGAAAAAGAGAGAGAAGGATTTTAAATGTCCTATTAACCTTAAAAGCTGCTGAAGTCTTTCAGGGAGGTAAAGCTAGTCAGAAAGCAGATGAGTTTGGCTTCACAATTCACAGGTTCAGGGTGATTTGCTGGAGAACTGGGGTCGTGCCCATTACCATCAGGAATAAAGGAAGAGCACCTTCATCCTGATGTTTTAGCTGAGCAGTATAACAGTGGAATTTCCTCCAGTTTCTGCAGCATGCCTCAAACTTCAAACACACATCATTACTGCCCCTCTTATGGCCCAAATGTTGACTCTTATTCTAGTTTTATAGTGAATTTGGAAGGTTTCTGGGTTTGTTTCCTTTTTTCACGTGACATTATGTAAAATTACCTCTTTCTTCACATTAGAACTCTTTCATTTGGTTTCTATTTTTGTCCCTATCTGGCAAGTGAGTAAGCTTTTAAATGTATTTCCTTGCATTCTTTCATTCATTCAACAATATCTGTTGCCTCATAGTGTAGCAGGCAACACAGTAGATACATGGTATATAGTGGGGAGCAAAACAAAGCCCCTGCCTTCATGGTACCCACAGAGCAGTGAGGGAGACTGACATTAAACAGATAAACCCACAAATCAATGTGATTACACACTGTGGTGAATCATGTGGGGAAAAATCACAGTTGGCTGCCTTAGGAATAGTGGAGGTAAGGGTTGATGGTTGATGAAGGAAGATCAAGACAAGACTAGAGGATGAGAAAGAGCCAGCCTGTCAAGGAGTAGGTTAAAAAGTATTCCAGGCCATGGGAACAGCATATACAAAGGCTCTAAAGCAAGAAAGAGGCAACCACATTATAGGACCTTAAAGAAGGCCAAGATGATTGGAATATAGTGATGGAGAAGGACAGCAGGAAGAGAGAAAAATGATGTAAGCCGTTTTAGAAAACGACTCTGGCTGCTGAGTTTACAGAATGGATTGGAGAGGAAATGGAAAACATTTCAAGAGTCTATTGTAGTGAACTTGATGTGGCTTGGATTAGGATTGTGGCAGTAAAGATGAGAATAGTTGAATGTTAAATATATTTTGGAGGTGGAGTCAGTAGGACTTGACTAAGGATTAGAAGGAATGATACAGAAGAGAAGGGATCAAATATGATTCCCAGAATTCTGGCTATAGTAACTGAGGACATTGAAGTGGGAAAGACTGTAAGAGAAGTTTGAGATGCCTTCAAGATCTGTGTAAGCTTTGGATAGGTGAGTCTGAAGCTCAGAACTGAGAGCTGGGCTGGGGATGATAAATTCATGAATTGAAAAATAAAGTGGATGGAATAGGTGAGGTGACATGGGGAGGTGTACATGGAGAAAAGAGGGCCTGATATGAGCCCTGGGGCACTCCAGCATTTGAGGGGTCCAGTAATGGAGGAACAGTAGCCAGAAAATGAGATTGAGAAGAAATATCTAGAAAGACAGAAGGAAGCCAGGGAGAGTGTGCTGTCATGAAAGCTAGGAAAAGAGAGCTTTGTCAAGAGGAAAGGGTCAGATGCCACTTAGATATATATTCTCTTAACCAGAAATGGGTAAAGCCCTATGAGGAAAACTTAAAGATTCCTGAAAGGAGCAAAAATAAACTTGAACAAATGGAAAGATATTCCTTGTTCTTGGATAGGACACCTCAACATCATGAATAAGTTTAATGAATTTAACATGGGAACCCAATAAAAATACTGGCAAGGATTTGTTTGTTTTGTGATTGTTTTTCCCTGGAACTATACAAATTGATTTTGAAGTTCATATGGGAAAATAAACAGGGAGAAATAGCTAGAAAGACCTTTAAAAAAAAAAAAGAATGAGGAGAGACCACTAGATATTAAAATAAACTTATAACGTCTATAATTAAAACCCAGTGGTACCAGTGCACAGATGGACAGATAGAGCAATGAAACAGACCAGAAAGCCCAGAAATGAACTGAAGTACATATGAAAATTTTGTATATGATAAAAATGGCATATTAAGTCACGGGGAGAAAGACAAACATTTTAGTAAATAATGTCAGAAATAGCCTTTTGTCAAAAGGTAAAAGTGGATCCATACCTCATACCGTATACTAAAACTCTAAATCGAGCAGAGATCTCAATGTAAAAAATGAAAACATGCAAGTACTAGAAAAGCACATAGGTGAATTACTCTGTAATTACTCTCACTGTGAGTAAAATTCAGATGCAATACATGAAAAACATTACTAAATTTGACTGCATGATTTAACAACTTTGCATGGGTGAAAAAGCATTGTGGTAGGCAGCCTTCCAAGCTGGGCAGTGATCCCCACCTCCTGGTGTTCATGCCCTTCATAATCCCCCTCCCCTAAGTGTGGCCTGAGCCTAGTGATTTGCTTCTAGCAAAATGGAATATGGCAAAAGTGATGGGATGTCACTTGTGAGATTAGGCTACAAATGGCTTTGACTCTGTGACTTCCATCTTGCTCACGTCCACACTCTCAAGAAGAAGCTGTTGTGTAGTGAGCTGCCCTATGAGAGGCCCACAAGGCAAGGAAGGAATTGTTAGCTGCCTGTATGTGGAAATGCAACTGATTTTTGTGTATTGATCTTATATACAGAACACTGCTTAGTTTCCTTTTAGTTATAATGGTTATCCGAAGATCCGCTTGATTTCCTTTGAAGCGAGTCATATTGTTCATAAGTAAGGTTAGTTTTGCCCCTTCATCATTCATTTTCCAGTTTATTTATTAGCTCATTATGCTAGCTAGAAAAGCTTTGATAGAAGCATCCTTGTCTTCTTTCTGTTTATAAAGAGAAAGCTTCCAAGGTTCCGCTTTTATGAAGGATATTTGCTGTAAGTTTTTGGTAAATAGCCTTTGTTAGATTAAGGAAGTACCCTTCTATCCCTAGTCTGGGAAGAGTTATTATGAAGGAGCATTGTAACTTCTTGAAGCTTTTTCTACATCTCTTATCAAGCTAATGAAATTCAGTTCTATTCCTAGTTTTAGAAGACTTGTTTTTTTCTTTCTATGAAGTGTCTTGAATTTTCTTGAATAGTCTTTCTGCATCTGTTGAGACCATTTGCTTTTTCTCTCTTAATCTGGGTCCTGTTCTTTTTTCACCCAGGTACAAGATGATCTCTGAATTCACCTGGCCCAACCATGACCTCCCTTCAGACAAAGAGGCTGTCAAGAAACTGATTGAACGTTGTGGTTTTCAGGATGATGTAGCTTATGGGAAGACAAAAATTTTCATTCGAACACCCCGAACATTGTTTACCTTGGAAGAACTCCGTGCCCAGATGCTCGTAAGGATTGTCCTCTTTCTGCAAAAGGTAATTTTATATTTTATATATGAGGATAAGGATTTGTTTTTATGTTCTTAAAAATTTGTTGAATTTTTTCCTTGATTCAAGAGATGTTCACGGTAGTATATTTTTTGGTATCTACACACATCTTAGAATGCTTTCTGTTGCCTTCACATGTGGAAAACTTATTTGGCTCCCTGAACTCAAAATTATTTTATCCTCAATACTCTGAAGACATTTTGTCTTCTGGAATTTAAAGTTGGAGAGATGTCTGAACCATCCTACTTTTGGTCTCTTGTAGTTAACTGAGTTTTTTCCCTCAGCTTAACTGCATAAAGAACTTTTTTTTAATCTTGTAATTCAAAAGTTTTGCCAACTTCCCTCACCCATTATTACCCACCACCAGCGCTTGACAGGTGTGGAGTACTGACTTGATGCTCATTACATCATGGAACCCGTCATCGTTGGTCTGTGCAGGGCCCCCTTCTCATTTCATTCGCTCATTCATATATTTCTTTTTATCTCCCATAGCCATTTCCATGCCTTCTAAATGAACCATTTTTATGTAAAAAATTATATGTGAACATAAAAAGCAATCATGTGCCTCTGTGACAATGTCCTTAGGATATATGCCAGGAGAAAATTTGCTGAGTCACAGGTTATAAGTAGTGCCAGGTTCTTCTCCAGAATGACTCTGCCAGTTTGCAGCACCACCAGCTGTACGTGGGGGTTACTGTGTGCCCACATCCTTACCAGTATCATCCAGCTACCTAAGGTTTGCTGGACTAATAGGTAGAATGATATCTCATTATTGTTTACTTTATCTTTCTCTGATTACCATTGAATTTGAATCTCATTAAACTCTTGTTTCCTTTTTGGATTTTCCTGTAAATTGCCCATTCATATCCTTTGTTTATTTTTCTAATGAAGTTGGTATCATTTTCCTGTTGATGAGCAGGAATTCCTTGAATATTTTAGACAATCTCTTATTCACTTGAGACATTATAAATATCTCTTATTCTGTAGGCATTCTAATGAACTTTGTCCGTAATATGCTTTGTTGGAGAGAATCCTTAATTTTGACAAATTCTTCAATTTTTTGCTTTTTACTTTTTGCTTTGGAATTTTGTTTAATTGAGAGGGCTTTCCTTGTCTCTAGGTCACAAAGATACTATCCTATATTTTCTATGAACTGTATAGTTTTACATTTCACATTTAGGTCTTTAGTCCATCTAGAATCCACCTGTTGTATGGTGTATATAGGAATCCAGTTTCATTTTCTTCTACGTGGTGACTCAGTTTTCTCAATACCGTCTATTGAAAAATCTCTCCTTTCCCCATTGGTTTGTGGTGCCACTTTTATTATATATTAAGTTTATATGTATCTGTGTATACACACTTGCTGAGTGCTCCATTCTGTTCCATTTTTGTATCTGCCTGTTTTTGCACTATCGCCACACAGTTTTTATTGTAATACATCTTAGTTTATGGTAGAATAAATGCATCTTCTCTACTCTTCTTTATTAAGGACGATTAACCTATATACAGACCTTTATTCTGCAATATAAATTTTAATGTGTGTTTATTATGTTCATTAAATTCAACAATAATTTTTATTAGAATTGCATTTAATTTATGCATTAATTTGAAGGATTAACATTTTTACAATATTAAATCATCTTAAGTATATAGAATAGGCTTATTTACATCATTTCGTTGACCATTAGAATTATAGAGGCCCTATGAATTCATGGTTAATGCCTAGATATTTTATTGGTTTTGTTAATGCTGTGAATTTTTTTTATTATACATATTTTCTACATGGCAGTGTTCGTACAGAGAAAGAATATTAGCTTATGTTTGTTTATCTGTATTCAGAATGAAACCCTTCTTCATTCATATTTGTTGATTCTGTTAGTTTTTTTGGGTAAATGATTATATCTTGTGCAAATAATGAAAGTTTTCTCTTCCCTTCCAATTGCCAAGATGTTCCTAAGTGTTGATCTATTTCATTTATTTTGCATAGAACTCAGAAAAACTTACGGAGTGAAGTACTAAATTCTCTCTCATCCTAAAACAGTTTCCTTCTATTAATTGTTTTTTTCTATTGCTTTTCCTCAGTTCTGTTATCTTTCTCAGGACTGCTTGTAAATTTGCAAGTTGGATATCTGTTTCCTGACTGCCGTAGTAAATTATTTTCATGCATTGGTTCTTCTGTATATTCAGATCCTTTCTCTTGATCTTCAACACTTGGTGGTGGTGGTGTTTTTGCAGATCTGGTACTTTGTTTTCTTTCTTTATACCTATCGAAGGATTGACTCAGGTTCAGGGTTTGGTGAACCAGGGTCACCATACCTCTCAGTTTGTTTGGGACAGTCCTGATTTATGACTCTTGTCTGTTGTAACTATTAGTAGTACCCTTTCACTCTCAAGTGTCCCAGTATGGATAATAAACTGTTTGGTCACCCTACCCTGAACTCACATTCTGTCCGCTTGGTGACTTATAGAATTCTCTTCTTAAATCTTTACACTTGTCAGTGTCCTGCAGACTTTAGTCTGTTACAGCTCTGCTAGTCAAAAATAGGGGCCCGCCCAGGCCCGTGCGCCCAGCTCGTACATAAACACGTGTGTGTACCTACTCTGACTCTTCCTTTCTCAGTCTTCTCTACAGCACCTCTGCTTTCTTTCTGGTGAGAAATTACGATTTCTACCTAGAAAAAAAGAGATTCTCAAGGAGAAAGGATGGCTGCGTCGCAAACCATCACCCATGCCACGGAGGGAAGGCTGTCCAGGCTTCTCTGTGATGTAGATCTTGCATTTCTTAACCATAAGGCCGTGGGGTAGGGAATAAAGATCCTCCTCCCAATTCCCAGGCAGACCATTCTAGGGTACCATATATGATCTACTGATTGTGTTCTTTAAACCAACTCCACAGACCATAAAATTTCTCTCAGCTTCTGAGAATAGGTCATCAGTCACCTAACTTTTCATGTGATGTGTGTTTCATTTTTTCTGTATTCTTATAGGAATGTAATGGGAAGTTAGGAGAGGCAACATCAGGAGATGCTATTTTAAACAAATTTCCAACAATTGCTTTTTATTTCCTTTTCAAATAAAATAGTTTTATCTTTTTTTCTGATTATGTAATTAAAGTATGCTCATTGTAAAAACAAATTCAAACCATACAAAAAAGTATAAGGGCAACCATGGAAAATCACCTAAAATCCCCCCACGCAGAGGTAACACCATTAACATTGTGGTGCACATCCTCTCTAATCTCTTTCTGTGCACATATGCAAGCATGTGCACTGTAATATAAATGAGACCATAGTTCATATCATAATTTTTATAAGCACCTTTCTCCTTTTTTACAACATTTTGATACTCGTTTTCCCACATTTCCCTTCTCTGCCCACATCTCTTCTCCACCCCCTGTGTCAAGGGGCCCCAAGACCGTTTCCAGTTTCCGTGATTCACTAAAAGGACTCACAGGACTCAGCACATAGTTGTACTAATGAGTAAAATGTATTACAACAAGGGGATACCAAAAAAATCAGCAAAGGGAAAAGGCACAGGGGGTACAATGCAGAGGAAACCAGGCGCGAGCTTCTGAGAGTCCGCTCCATGTGGAGTTGCACAGGATCTGCTTAGTTCCTCCAGCAATGAACTGTGACAACGCCTGCCAAGTGTTGTGCACCAGGGAAGCTCATTGGAGACTCAGTGCCCAAAGTTTGTACTGGGGACTGGTTACCTAGGCGCCCTCTGCCCAGCATATACCCAAATCCAAGACTCCCAGAAGAAAATCAGGTATTCAGCATAAATCACATTGTACAAGCAGTTTAAGCATGTCAGGCCACTCTTATCATTTGGGGAAGGTTTTATATCAGTGTAGGGAACTGTTTACCAGCCAAGTTCTCAGACACCAGCCAAGGGCCAACCTCAGAAGCCCTTCTAAGATAGCAGTCTCAGGCCTGCTATCTTAACTCCTTTCTGGACGCCCCCACAGTCTTCCTAACCATAATAGACCTCCTTATACATATAGCCTTCCATCCTGGTCCCTCCGTGCAATGCACTGGATTCCCGGGAGCAAGACTGTTGGTTGGTTGAAGTGTATTTGTGTTTGTATTCATAACAGATATTAACAGTTCACATTTCTGCCCACAATGTAAGTGAACTTTTTCCTCTTAATTTTTTTTTTTTATTACCACAGCAGCTTTTACCAGGCTATTGAATTTTTTCCATTCTTGTTAGTAAGAAATTATATCTCATTTCGGGGCTGGCCCCGTGGCCGAGTGGTTAAGTTCGCGAGCTCTGCTGCAGGCGGCCTAGTGTTTCGTTAGTTCAAATCCTGGGCGCGGACATGGCACTGCTCATCAGACCACGCTGAGGCAGCGTCCCACATGCCACAACTAGAAGAACCCACAACGAAGAATACACAACTATGTACCAGGGGGCTTTGGGGAGAAAAAGGAAAAAATAAAATCTTTAAAAAAAAAAAAAAAGAGAAATTATATCTCATTTCTACTTTAATTTTTTGTTTCGGTGACTACTAGTGAGGCTGTGTTTATAGGCCTTTAGAATTGCCTCTGCTGTTATTTATTTGTTCATATCCTTGGCCCATTTTTCTCTTGGATTGTTTGTCTTTTTCCTATGAATTTGTGGGAGCTATTATCTTTATTTATTGCAATTATTTTCCCCAAGCTATCATTTGTCATTTTATTCTGTTCATGGTATACTTTTGACATGAAATTTTTCACTTAATATAATAAAATATGTCTTATCTTTATAGCTTTTGAGTTTCTTCAAAAAATATAGATTTGGGATTTTGTTTTGTACATGGTGTGATATAGAGGTCCAGCTGTGTTTTGTTCCTCATAAATAAGCAGCTGTTCTAATGCTATTTATTAAAAAATTCCTCTTTTTTCCACAAAATTGAAATTCCACCTTTGTCTAATATTAAGTTCCCTTATGTACTTGAATCTATTTCAGGACTCACTATTTTGCTCCACAGTTAATTTCTATGCCAAGATCATACTGTGTTTATTATAGTACATCATAATAGGTTTTAACGTGTGAGAACTTGGCTTTCAGTATACTTTCATACCTTTTCTGTGCCTTAATAGAGATTTAATGGTGAGTGGGAAGTGGCAGAATCAATGATGTTGACTAAAATCAGAACCTCCAAAATTGATTATTCTTAAAGGAATAAACTGTATAACCCCAAAGACTGCAGAACAGATACAAACTGAATTGCTTTCCTATTCATAAAAAAATTTATAGTTTTCCACTGTCACCATCTAAACCATAAAACACTCAGTATCAAGAATTACAGATAGGGGCCGGCCCGGTGGCGCAGCAGTTGGGTGCGCGCATTCCGTTTTGGCGGCCCAAGTTCACCGGTTCGGATCCCGGGTGTGGACATGGCACCACTTTGCAAGCCATGCTGTGGCAGGAGTCCCACATATAAAGTAGAAGAGGATGGGCACAGGTGTTAGCTCAGGGCCAGTCTTCCTCAGCAAAAAGAGGAGGATTGGCAGCAGATGTTAGCTCAGGGCTAATCTTCCTCAAAAGAAAAAAAAAGAATTACAGGTAATCTGTTCAGTGCATCTTGTTTCTTTTCATCTACTTGGTCATATGCTTGACATTGTAGGAGATTTTTGCAATTGCTAGACATATCTTTTTTTAGGAAATAACCCTCGAGAGTTCAAAGACTTTTATTGATTTTATAGTTCATAAGTAATAGCAATACAAGTTCATGTAGAAAAATGAAAACTATATAAATAATTTTATAGTTTAAAATATTTTATATTAAATATAAATTTAAATCATATCATACCATTGTTACATAATACTTTTTTGTTGTGTCTTTACATGTGTAGACACTTATTTGTGTATTTATGATAGCTGGCTTAGTCTGTGGTGTGATTTACTAGAGTTTGCTCAATTGGTCTGCTGTTACTGGATGCTAGGTTGTTCCAGTTTTCCCTCTTACAGATCCCATTGCAATGCTCATCTCCGTTTACTTAGAGCAGTGGACTATTATTACTGTCAGTACTTCTGTTACCACTATTAAGTATTTATAAATATCCTTGATTATTTTCTTGGAATAAATTCTCAGGCACAAAACTGTGAGTTTAAAAGATACTCACTTTTAAGTTTCTGTACCCACTGTCAAATGGCTCCCAGAAAGGTGGTTATTCACTGTACAGTGAGGCAAATCTGTCCAGCTTGATTGTTGTTTTAGCTTTTTGTTCTTCTTCAATGTGGATCTTTGTGGTTTTGAATTTCTTATCACTTTGTCTTCTATGTGTTATACTCATTGATGCCTAGAAAATAAGATACTTATTTGTTGCGTGGTTGGGGAAATCCTGAAAGAAGACTGTAGTTTTCACTGTTAACAGATAGTCAACAGATAACTGATTTTTAATGAAAATACTGCATCAAATGCGTGGCAAGATTCTCTAATATTCTGTACCTATTCAGTTTAAAACATGTTGCTGTCTTGAAAGAGGAATGAGGTGTGGAACCCCTCAAGAAACTCTTGACATTTTTAGTGCGTGTATAGTTTTAAATTTATATTCTCATTCTAGGGGATCATAGGGCATGATCAAAATTGTCATATAAAATCAAAATTATCCAAGATGAATTCTCAAAGGGAGACAGAAAAGTGTTGGGGAAGTTTATCTTTTGCGTGGCCATAAACAGCAAATTTGGAATAGACTGATGGATTTGAAGAGTGGCTTTATTGACCCACCTATAAGACACATGGGTGCTTTGGGGAATTGTGCCTTCATTTGGGGGAATTAGCCCTTTCTGGAAGGGCATCTGTAATTGATTCTAGTCAGAGATCTTAATTAATGACCATGTCATATTCTTGGGCCATTTCAGATCGCACAGCTTTGACCCTAGCTCTAGGAATGAAGTTATTCTTTCCAGTGTGCCATGATGTAGTTAGGAGGTCAAGGCCTTTCTTATGTCACATAAGAAGGCTACTAAACAGAAACATTCTTTCTTAAAATCTTAAGGCTCTAATCATTTTCCTCCAAGCAATTTGTGGGTACCCTGGGATCACCATTATAGCTCGTGAATTCCACAGCAGCGAGAGCTGCCAGCCCTTTGGAAATTCAAATCATGCTAGCCCATGACCAGCTCCCCACTCCATGCCGTGAGTTTTCCAGTTTTTATTTCAGTCCTGAATGTAGCTCACAGCTTGTAGCATCCATGACACAGTGAGCTGTGGGGTCCACAGTCAAGCTTAAATCTAAAGTCAGTTGGCAATCTCCTGTTACAATTATGGGAAAATATAGACATGATTATATAGGAAATAATAGAAGCCTCATGCTATAAACATTCAGATCCCTTGGCCTCCTAGGGTCAGTTGGCTCCCAGAGTTTTATTTTTGCTTGTCTGGTGGCTTCCTGATCAGAGGATGGTAGTGGTTTGATTATTAGGTCATAGCAAAATGGGTACAATCTCAAAAGCAGGATAGGAGAGAACAGAGGATTGAGTCGAGAAGAAAGTATGGGGAAAATGTGAAAGAAAAAGAGATGATGATAAAGCTGAGGAAGGAGAAAAATACCTCAAGCTAGTGATTTAGAAGATTCAAAATGTGGGCTAAAATCATATGTGGGCTAGAATTATTGTTTCTGATTTTATGTGGAGTTCAGCATGGAATTGTAGGTTAGTTAGTGATCTTTTCGGTGAGGAAGATTGGCCCTGAGCTAACATCTGTTGCCAATTCTCCTCTTTTATTTTTTGCTTGAGGAAGATTGTCAGTGAGCTAACATCTGTGGCAGTCTTCCTCTATTTTGTATGTGGGACGCTGCCACAGAATGGCTTGATGAGTGGTGTATAGGTCGGCGCCCAGGATACGAATATGCAAACCTTGGGCCACCGAAGCAGAGCATGCAAACTCAACCACTGTGCTACCAGGCCGGCCCCGATCTTTTCTTTTTCAATTCAAAATAATACATATTTGGCATTCGCCTAGCAAACTGATATTGTGAGAATAGGGCTAACTGATTTTATCAACAAATCAGCAGTATCTCTAAGCACACCACGTATAATTCTTGGTAAAGGACATAACAGAACATGTAACATCCAGTGTCCTTTTGAGTTGCCATGTGGGAAACTTTCTTTTTGTTTTTGTACCGGAATTAGCTGTACTTCTCCAGGGCCACTGCCCTCAAACTGGCAGTCATGTCATGGGGAGGGGCCGCACTGCTGCAGAGTCTCCTGGTGAAATTTCCTGGAGTGGTGATATTGGACATCCTTGAAATGTTTCTGAGCTTAATGGGAATGTTTCTAGTGGTTTCTATTCATGCGTGATATTGATTGAGATAGATGCATTTGAGCATGTAAGGAGGTACCCTTCTACTCCAGTTGTGTTAAGAGTACTTTTAAAATCAAGAGTAGAACTACGTCTTAGCAGGCATCAAGATGCTCCTGTGGTTTTCTCTTCTGAGCTGTCAATACAGAGAATTCTGCTAATCAATTCAGTATCAATATTACGTTTGCCTCAGCAAGATAACACGGGCACGTTTCCTTCTTTGTCCATATTTTGGAACAGTCTAGATAGCATTGGAGTTAATCTGTTCAGGTTGAATTCCTCTGTGAAGACACGTGAAAGGGGACCTTTGTTGGAGCATAGCTCTTCAACAGCTCCCTCTCATTCTGCATAATAATTGGTCTGTTTTTACTGTGTATCTTTTGTAGGATCAGTTTTGGTAATTTATATTTTCCTAGAAAATCATCCAGGTTTTCAAATTTAATTGAATAGAATTGAACAAAGTTAGAGTTTAAATGTTTCTTTTCATTTCCTTTGTATCTTTAGTCATTTCCTCTTGTCATTTCTTACTTTGTGTATTTGATTTGTGCTTACTCTCTTTTTTCTTTATCAGCTTTAGTTAAGGATGCCTTTTACTATTTTTTTCTCAAAGAACCACCTCTCTGATTTATTAATTCCACCATTTGTTTATTTCTAATTTATTTATTTTGCTTTTCATCTTTATTTCCTTCTTTCTTTAGAATATAAAGAGCAGAAGCAAACAGGAGGTGATCTTTCTCCAACTTCCGGAGTTGGGCGCCTCATGCGTTTTTTTCCCATCACATTTGTTAATAATGAACTATGGGATTTGTTCTGAGAACTACTTTTGCTGTATCTACAGGACCTGATACGTTACCATTTAATTATTTTTTATGTTTAGATTTCCTCTTTCCTAAAAAGTTGTTTAGGTACATTTTAAAAATCATTTCCAGGTGATCCATGTTTTTTGTCTATGTTTTGTTTCATTTTCTAATTTTGTTATTAATTTTCAGTTTTACTGCATTATGATCATGGAATGTACTATTTCTAGTTTCTGGAATTTATTGAATTCTGGGGCCTAGTATACAGACATTTTTTGAGCATAACTTGAAAAAAGGCGTATTTATTCTTTTTCTTTTTTTATTTATTTTATTTTTGTGCGTGTATGAGGAAGATTAGCCCTGAGTTAGCATCCATGCCAGCTCTTCCTCTATTTTGTATGTGGGATGCCTCCACACCGTGGCTGACGAGTGGAGTAGGTCCACACCCGGGATCCGAACCCGTGAACCCCAGGCTGCCAAAGCAGAGCACATGGAACTTTAACCACTCGGCCAGTGGCCTGGCCTCCTTTTTCTTTTATAATGCTTTTATTATGAAAAACTGCAAATATTTACAAAAGTAGAAAGAATAGTATAATGAGTCCCCATGTTCCCATCTCCCAACTTCAACAATTATCTGCATTTTGCCATTCTGATTTTTTTTTTTGGTGAGAAAGATTGGCCCTGAGCTAACATCTGCAAATCTTCCTCTTTTTGCTTGAGGAAGATTGTCTCTGAGCTAACATCTGTGCCAGCCTTCATCTATTTTGTATGTGGGATTCCGCCACAGCATGGCTTGATGAGCAGAGTGTAGGTCCACACCTGGGATCTGAACCTGCCGACCCCAGGCCACAGAAGTGGGGCACACAAACTTAATCCCTATGCCACCAGGCTGGCCCCTTGCCATTCGTATTTTATCTAGTACTCACCTCATGCTTTCGTGTATGTTTTGTTCAGCTTGTTTTGTTTTGGTGTTTTTGGAAGGAAATCCCAGATGTATTATCATTTCACTCTTACATACCAGTATAATCTCTGCAGAGAAGAACTTCACTATACTGTTATAATACCATATAAAATTAATGGTATGATAACATACCTTAACATCACCTAAAATATGTAATTTGTGTTCATTACTCGCAGTTGACTAAGAAATGTCTTTCCACAGATGGTTATGGATAGGAGGCGTGGAGCTGCGGCACCTTTGAGAATGGTACACGCTAGTCTTTATCATATTAGTTATGATTGTCAGTAACATTTCATCCTTAAAAATTTTATGTTTTAAAGGCAGTTCATGTATCACAAGGACTGCTCTGGTTGGTTTGTCCTAATTAACAATTTAATATTATTTGCATTTCCTGTATTTATTTGTTAAATTTCATTTTACGTTCTTATTTTTAGGTTATATTATAGCCCAAGTCACAAGAAGGATCTTATGAAGGATTAAAATTGGCTCATTAAAGCATAACCATAGAGTGAAAATAGTAAATTCTGAAATGAGATTAGTGTCATAACTTAATTATAAGTAGTCTCAAAGGTTAGTATAAACCTGAGTATAATAATTTTGTAAACCAGCCAAAAGAAAAAGTGTGAACAGAATCATTATGTGAAAATTGGATTTTATTGGTTTAGTTACTCATTTGCCCCTATTCCCTAATGTAGTGTGAAACTTTGTCAAGCAGTGGCATGAAGCCATGGGGACTTTCACAGCATTTTCAAACAAAGCTCACTGACTTCTTTGTGAAACTAGTCAAGCGTTTTATTTCTCAGGCTAAAAGCAAAATAATTCTCTCTCATATAAAATTGATTACTTTTGTCCTTAAAGTGAGGAAAAAAAAACCCAAACTACTAATATGGTGGCTAATCTTTACTGAGTGATAGGCAATATTCTGGGCACTTTACACGTGTTAACTACATCTTTACAAGAATCCCGTGAAGGAGTGTCTCATGTTCTTTTCACTTAGTAGAAAGAGGAACTAACGCCGCTGAGTAGCTCACTAACTTGCTTGAGCTCACACACATGGCGAGTGCCAGACTGGGATGTGAGCCCGGCACTCCAGCCTTCTGCACACACTCTTTTAACCACTAGTCACTCACTTTTAACCATTATTCAGTGGCATCATTCAGACTGCACTCCTTATAGGAAAAGCAGATGTAACTCACACTATTGCAGAAAAGTTTATAAAACCAGATGCAAAGGTGATGATGGCATCATGCTCAGAGAGAAAGAAGAATGTGATTTGGCAAAATTCCTTTATTAAATAACCTTGGTAGACATCTAGTGACGTCTGAGTCTTTTACTATTGAGTATGTGAACTAAGATACATTTTTCCTGCAATTGGAAGGAAACACGATGTTGAAAGTTTGAATCAGCTCTTGACACATTTTTGCTGAGAATACGTGCTTGAGGAGAAGAGATTTTTATTAGTTTTGGTGAAAGTGACTTTTGAGCCATGAGTAGGTTGGGGAAGGTGTGTTTAGATGACTACAGACAAAGCGTGAGCTGAATCACAGGAAGTCGGGGGAGGGCGTTGCTGTGCTATAAGAGGGATTGTCCCCAGTACCAGTTCATTCATTGCTTTATTCATGGGGAATATTTATCGTCAAAAACATGCTGCTTGACCTTGACTAAGTGTTGAAAGAAATAAAGAAAAATGTGCCTTTGATCAAATGAAGGCTATTGATTATATGTCTTTTCAGTATGCTGTGAAAAGAAACGGGCAGCAAGTATCCTTTCCAGCACTGTGATATGTATGTGGCTGTGCGGGAGAAGGGTGCTTTTAGATGCATTGTTAATGAGTAATAAATGTGGACTTGTTCATTCATTACTGAATAGGGACATAAAAATGAAGAAGACAAGGTTCCACCCAGAAGAAGCTGACAACCTAGTCAGGAGGGAGATGTGTTAGCACTCTAGCCAGTGAGATGGGGTAGTTCTCATTCTCTTGGGTAGGTCATGACTGCCAAGTGGGCTCAGAGAAGAGGCAGCTACCCAAACTGGGGGAAGAAGTCTTTCTGGAAGAAGAAGAAGAGGAAGAAGTTTAGAATCACTCTATTAGGTTCACATTTTACTTGAAAATACATTTACTGAGAGGACAGATCTTAATCTGTATTTCATGAACCATTTATACAGGTCGAGTTCATTAGAGCTGAATCATTGATATCATAGTGAGTGAATTGTCACTAAGGTTAGTGGGCAAAATAAACTTCCTACGACCAATGTAGGGAACAAAGTTTTCTACAAAAATATTCAAACAAAGATCATTTTCCATAATAAACATAGACTAGTCCTAGTTCTTGGAATTACTAAAAGCCCTTTCAGTGTTACAGGAAAGTTCTTTGCTCTTCTTAGAAAACAGCTATATGGATAATCAGGAAGCAAACATACATGGCAACAGTGCAACTTACAGTAACAAAATTAAATTTAGATTTAACTTGAATTTTATAGAAAGTATATCAATATTTGCTAACCTTTCCCTTATTTATCTAACAAGATGTAAAGAGCTAGCTCAGGACTTGTCTTCTCAGAGCACCTGGGTCAACAAACTCCCGCTCTCTCATGGTTCCTCATTAATAACTGCTAGTTGAGGCTGGCAGCTTCTGATTTGATTATACCTTTTTTGTCATGGCTTATAATACTGTTTCCACACCATACTGTCCAGAGTCTTCTACAGCTTGATTTTTTCACTCAGCATGTTTTCTAAGTTTCTCTGGGTCCATAATTGTAGCACTAGTTTATTTACTTTTACTTCTTTATGCTATTTCATTATTTAAAAGCCATTATTTATTTTCCTGATAATAATTACTTAGTTTTCCAGTTTTTTGTCATTCAAAGTAATGCTGCAATGAACATTTTCATACATGTTTCCTTGTCTGCAAGTGAATAAGCCTCTGTGAAGCAGGTATTCTCAAATTTTGAGGACCTCAAAGAGCTCACCTTAGAAAATTCTAGAATACACAAGCACACATTCTATCAGCTGTCAGTGATGATGTCATCACATATGATATAGCCTCTGGAAAACACTGTAGATTTGCGAGAGGATGAGAATTACAGTGGCAAATATCCTGGTAGTGTTATTATGAAATTAGTTTTTTATCTTGAGGACCCATTGAAAGAGTCTTAGCAATGCTCAGCGTTCCCCAGACCTCACCTTGGGAACTGGTTTTCTAGGGAATATTCTGCAGATTGCAAATGCTAGGTTATTTGTAAGTTTACTGAAGATTGCCCAGTTGCTTTCCAAAACAATTGTACCCACCTATACTTAACCAGAAATGGGTGAGTTTTTATTGTTCCACAGCCTTATCAACAATTTGAATTGTCAGAATTTTTAATTTGACCAGTCTAATATTGAGCCCTGAGTATGTCCTTTGCTTTCTTGCCAGCTCAGCTATGCATAGGGGCATTGGTTACAGTTTTTAGCAGTAGGAATATCAGATTATCTATTCTGCCATAATCAGTGGAAGTCTTGTTGAAAGGTTTGAGAGAGAGAAGTAATATGGTCAGTTTTTGAGTTTTAAATAGATCTCTGTCAGGGGGAGATTAGAAATCAACAAGACTGGAGGCAAGATGGTTAATTAAGAGCCTGTTGCTGTAATTTGTGGGAAAGCTAATGGGGGCCTAAATCAAAGCAATGGTAATTGAGATGGGGAGAAGTTTGAGGAATATTTAGAAGGTACAATTAGCAGGCCATGATAGTTGTTTGGATGGGAGACTGATAAAAGGTAATAATCAGTGGTTTCCAGGTTTCCAACTTAGGTTGCTGGCTAGCTGGTGTCATTAACAACTGAGGCAGAGAGAGGATGCAGAAGCAGGAGCATAATTGGAGGAAATTAATAATTTGGGGCATGATATCTTCAAGGTGCCTATAAAATATGCAAGTCAAGATGACCAGCAAGCAGTGCATATATGAGTGAGGGAAGCAAAGGAAACAGCAAATGTCAAGTAAGAAGAAATGATCAGCAGTATCAAACAGAAATGTCCAACCAAATAAGGACTCAAAGTGCCCACTCCATCCGGCAGTTGGGAGGTCATTGTTAAAGTTGATCAGGATGAAAGCAGTGTAAGAGGAGGAAAAAAACAAACTGGGTACCAGAAGCTTTCAACAAGAAGGATATTCAACGTTTATTGGTAAATCATGGTAATGAAAATAGGTATGAGAAAGAATGTATGTTCTTAATGAAGAAACCAAGGAGTGTTTATCCTCTGCAAGACATTCAGTAAATGATGATTGAACATTGAAGCCTTACCCCTCCTTGTGTTACTGAGCAGGGCTATTACAATAGCATTACTGTGTGCAAGTCATTGATCGGACTATTGGGAAGATTTATGCTGATTTATAATATAAGCCAATAACTGATGCCATTTAGTATTTACATATTGACAAATGTAAAGCCCTCTTTTCATTTATTTTTTATTTTTTTAATTATTTTATTGAGGTCATATTAGCTTATAACATTGTATAAATTCCAGGTGTACATTATTATATTTCAGTTTCTATGGAGACTGCATCATGTTCACCACCAGTGGTCTACAAAGCCCTCTTAGGACAGAAAAATGCTTCAGCAACAATTTAACATTGGAACAACAGAGCATCCTTTTCTCCCTCTCTCCCTCTCTCCCTCTCTCCCTCTCTCCCTCTCTGTCTCTCTCTCTCTCTCTCTTTCGGCCTCCCGTTTCCCTCTTCCCACCCCACTGATGGATAAAAAATATAAAAGCGTATTTGGAAAATAATGACAACATGTTGAAAATAATTTGTTTCTTATTTATCTCCTCTCAGATACCGGCAATAAGAGACCACTGCCACCCCTTCCCCAGCCCGCTCCCCTGTAAGTTGGAAGCAGATGATTTGCTCTCCTGAAAGAGCAGCAAATCCGTTGCCCGGGTGATATCTCATTACTAAGGCAACCAATTTGGTGCATCAGTGTGAATCCCAATTTTAAAATGTAATTATGCCAAGATATGTACATATGCGTGAGATTTGCTTAAAAGAAATCTGTTCCCCTTTGGAAGGAAAACGTCCTATGTTAGATGAAAGAAAGGGGAAAATACTGCTTTTATTCTTTGCTAGCTTAAATACACCTTTCAACTGAGCTCCCCCACTATTCTTAGTAAAAGAGCTTGCGTTGGTTTCTCCCTCACCACTTTTTTTTAACTTGAGATGTTCCCTTTCCAAGACACTTCTCTCTTGAGACCTGTCACTCATAACCCAGCAGCTGTTGTCTCCATGACAACATTTTTTGGCCCCTATAGGTGGTGGTAGGAAAAAAAGGAAGGAAAAAAACCCATGGCTACATTTTCATTGCACTTTTCTGTTTTAATTGCTGAAACCTCAAGACATTGACTCTTTGTAAGGAATTAATTAGTGAGGGGAATGATTCGGTGAGTAGATGTTTACATTAAATTTCAAAACTTCTGAACAATTCAGTGAAGATTGCTATGCCAGACTCAAATGAAAGATCTTACAGATAGGATATGTACAACCAAAAGCTTGTCTGGAGGAAGACTGTGTCACAAGGTAGCTGAAGATGTGCACAGCCAAGCCAAACAAAATGCCCTTGAATCACTGCTGAGCAATTAATTTTTCTTCCTCCTCAACAAAAATTATTTTTTAAAACTAAAAAGCATATTTGGGTGCAGGGAGTATTTGATTACCAGCCTTATTAAGTAAGGAAATCTATGCGACTCATTAAATTTCCCTTTTGCCGCAGCTGCCAGAGAAGCTCAGGGCTCAGATTTGTACTCAAATTCAAGAGCCATTCTTCATTGGGGATTTCAAGTATGACTGCCTCCCTTCCCACCTACACCCCCCTCCCCAGTGCCTGCCTGTCCTTCTTTTATCCTTTCTTTGGTGACTCCATTGTCTGTGTAAGTTTCATTCTAAGTTCCCTCCGATCCTTTTGAAAATAATTGAGTAACAAATATTAAAGGCAACAGTGAAAGTATTTTCTTGTAATGGGCATTTGCTACTTAGTGACAATGCTGGTATTTAATATAAAATATCACCCCCAGAAAAGATGACTTTTAAAACTGACTTTTAAAAAAGGCTTTCCAAAGTACATAATTTTGCCACATATTTTGTTAAGCTAAGATACTTAATGGTTGACAAAATATATCCTTTTTACCAAATTGAGTGCATAGTAGAATATATATGGTTAAAAGTGTGAGGGCTACAGTGTTGAGGTTTATTTTATTCTTTTTCTTACGATAGCAAACATATAGAACTACTACCAAGAAATCTAAGTGTGTCAGAAATTATTCATATTCTTTGTCATGGCACGTTTAAACACATTCTGTTTGGACTATTAAGTTTTGCTAACCAAAAAAGAGTGTCTATGAAATATTCAACATGTCCTGGGAAATGTATCATTATTTATTGCTACATTTAGAGCATTCACCTTCTCTCTATGGGGGGACATATGGTGACTTTAAACTCTATTATGTTTTTAATTTCAGCACGTACTGATTGTAAATACTCTTAGTATACAGAAGACCCTTCCAAAGAAATAAAATAAATACGTCACTAGAAAATTGAGCAAAAAATGTGGACGATCAGTCCACACAAAAAAAGAAAAATAGCCAGCAACCATATTTTCACTTATCAAATACTCAGGGTTTTTTGAAAACATCATACACGGTGCTGAGGATATATATACTACTGGCATAAGAGTAAATTGGTGAGAACTTTCTGGAGGGTGGTTTAGCAATGTATTTCCAAAAAAACTGGGTTTGTCTCTAATCTAGCAATTATACTTCTGGAAACTTATACTAAGGAAGTTCTTAAGAATGTACATAAAAATTTAGTTGTAAGGATTTTCTCTTCAGCATTTCTCATGAAAGTGGAAAATGATGGAGAAAAATGTTAAGAAATTAGTTCTATAAGTTATGGTACATCCGTATGATAGAAAACTAAGTGGCCATTAACAATGGCAATGTAAAAAAATTTAGTAACATCAGAAGTGTTCGTGATAAATGTTAAGTGAAAATATATGTTCCAACACAGGATGTTCAGTATGATTCCTTTTTAACCACATTGTTAATTCTAGAAATATCTACACACACACATTCATGCACACACACATTATATATACTGAGGAGGAACCGATGAGTCATTCTCTTTTGGGGCTTTATTCATAACTAAAGAAAATTTAGGACTATTTATATTCAGTGATTTTTATCAGAAAGTCTTAATGTTGCCAAACATCGCTATCTATTCAAATTCAGCACTACAGTAAGTCTGTATTTTTAAGGAAATTTAATTTCAAAATAACATGTTCACTAGTCACCTGTCCTGAGTTGGTTTTCTTGTATTTCTGTAGATACAAACACTCAAAGAAATCAAACACTCATAGAAAATACGTTGGTGACAAATATCCTTGGGAAAGTAAAATACAATCAAGCAGTTGTCATTTAAATGCAGGTTACAGACGAAGTACTTTATTCACAAGTTTATTGTACTTTAAATGGATTGTAAACAAGAACAACACACAGCTCTGGTCACATTATTTCCATCTAAAATTTTAATTAACAGTTTTTTTTATAAAGTAATACATGTTCATTGTGAAATATAAAAAATTATAAGAAGGAGGAAATAACATCATCCATCATCTCACCACCAAAAGGTAACTACTGTTAACATTTTGGACATAACAGTCTTTGTCCTACTTTCTCTTACACACACACACACATACACACACACACACACACACAATTTTTTAAATTGAAGTCACGCCATATGCACTGCAAAGGGCTGTTGCAGTATGAAAGTCAGCAGAACCGTGGTGATAGTTGTGGTGCGCTGCCCTGGACCACTTCTGTGTGATCTTCCCGGCTTCCCTCCTTGACCTTCATCTGCACAACATCACAATCTTAGTTTTAATGATGTTGTTCGTCTGTTCAGGAACCTTCCAATCACCTAGGAAAGACAGACCAGCCTCTTGTAGAGGCTGGCTCTGACCAACTACGTCTTCCATTATACCTCTGTGCAACATCCTTGTGTTGTTCACTGAACTCCCAGACGTTGTCTTGCTTTTCCACATCCTGTTTGCCTTGCCTTTAGTGTTCTTCAAATTAGATTCACCTCACTAAGCCCTCCTGGCCATACCTGTCTAAATAAAGTCATCTCTACTGCCTTCGCCAGAGCCCATTTGTCAGTGGGGTGTGGCTCTCTGAGATGTATGACTGCAGTGGGAGACCAGGGCCAGGGCCTGCTGTTAGCTTTAAGTTTGTGGGAGGTTTTAGGTCGTTACAGCTTCTGTCTGTAAAATATAGGCATATCTGTCATAATCAGGTATGAGTTGTATTATGAGTAATTGGTTACCGACAATTGTTTGTCAAGGATAATTATTTTATATGTAGGAGGTGATTCAAGGTTATTTCTATAAAGTTTATACTTGCTTTCTTGAGTGGGCAAGCAAGGCACATCTCAGGGATTGTACAAGTCCTGGGAGTGTGTTGCACGTGTGCATGTCCTTCGTAAGGTATCCACGGAGGGGTCAGGGTGGAGAACCTCTCAGCTCGATGATTTGTAAGAAGTCTTCAGCTCAAAAATTCCCATTGAACTCTGTAATTTCTGTAGACTGTAGATCATCTATTAATTTTGCATGTTTGTCTTATCTCCTGAACTAGATTATAAATTATTGAGGGAAGCAGTGTCCTTATACTTGTTTGTATTCCATCCAGGGCCCCCAGCATAATGCCCTGTACATGGTGGCCCTGGGTGGTATTTTGCCAATAATATATATAATCATCATATATAATCATATTATCATGACTCAATAGTAGATGTTTCAAGATTTATAAAGTTTCATATTCGCTATGTTATATATGAAAGCAGAGATATTTATTAATATGTAAGAGCTCTTTATGTGCTTTTAAAATGAGGTACTTTCATAATACCAAGCAAATGGAGTAATTAGTGGGGACAAGAGTTATTCTCAGTGGGAAAGAAGGCTTTAAGTTTTAACTCTGCCGCCAGAGTTGAAGAATGACCGTCTTCTGTGTAATTTGTGGACCTGTGACCGCCTAGCCATCAGATAGTTCTTGGCTTCAGTCAGTCATAAGGCACTTGGGTTTCAGTGCCAGCTCCATCCCTTATGGGGTGATGCTTTCAGCCTCTCTGTACTTCAGTTTCCTCATCTGTAAAAGGAAAATAAAACAGTACCCACCTTATAGTATGGTTGTGAGTATTAAATGAGTTAATATATTCAACATACTTTGGACAGTGCCTAGCACATGGTAAGTACTGTGTGTTTGCTATTATTGCAGGCCTACCTCACTTCATTGAGCTTTGCTATATTGCGCTTTGCAGATATTGCGTTTTTTACAAGACCCTCCACCAGCAATAAGATTACAACTTGCTGAAGGCTCAGATGATGGTAGCATTTTTAGCAGTATTTTTTAATTAAGGTGTATACATTGTTTTTTTTGGACATAATGCTATTGCACACTTAATAGACTACAGTGTAGAATAAACATAACTTTTATATGCACTGGGGAACCAAAAAATTCATATGACTTGCTTTATTGTGATATTTACTTTATTGCGGTGGTCTGGAACTGAACCCACAGTATCTCCTAGCTATGCCTGAATTAACATTGATATCATTAATACTATTATTATTATTATTATTATTATTATTGATTTGGGTTTGTATCAGTTAACTTTTGCCCTAATTATGCCACAAACCACCTGTATTGGTTTCCTATGGAAACATTATCACGAACTTGGCTTAAAACAACAGAAATTTATTCTCTCACAGTTCTGGAGGCCAGAAGTCTGCAGTCAGTTTCACTGGGCCAACACTTTGATAGGTGTCATCAGGGCCACACTCCCTCTGGTGATTATAGGGGATAAGCCATTCATTGCCTCTTCCAGCTTCTGGTAGCTGCCAGCCCTCCATGGCTTGAGACTCCAGTCTTTGCCTCTGTGGTCACAGTGCCTTCTCCTTTTCTGTCTTCAGGCCTCTCACTGCCTCCCTCTTGTAAAGATATATGATTGTGCTTAGAGTCCGGGATAATCTACTCCTCTCAAGATCCTTAAGCTAATCACGTCTGCAAAGTTCTTTTTTGCCATATGAGGTAACATTTATAGTTTCCAGGGATTAAGAGGCAGATACCTTTTGGGGGACCATTATTCAATCTGCCACGTCACCCTAAAACTTAGTGGATGTACCAGTCAAACTTATTTCTTCCTAATGCATCTGGGGTTTGGCCATTCTTGGCTGAGCTCATCCCAGGCCATGGGGTTGAATACAGATTGGTTCCGTATGTTTCTCATTTTTCTGAAATTAAAAGACCCCTGGGGCATGTTCTTCTCACAGAAGTGGCAAAGACTAAGAGGGCAAGGCTGACCACACAAGCGTGTTTCGAGCTGTTCAGGTCACTTGGATTTATATCCCATTGTCCAATGGGACCCACATCAATGGGGTGACCTATGTAGGTCAAGAGGGAAGGAATGGCTATTTGCTCTAATAATATAACGTAGCACAGAGTTCTCTGTAGATGGCAATAACTTAAAGCTAAGTTAGCAATATGCTTATTTGGGGAGGAAGAAAATCCAGAATCAAAAGCATATTTGTTTAGTAATAAGACAGGTTTCTATAGTCCTTATTTGATGGTTCAGTCAAGGAACTATGTCTATCGTGGTCTTAGGCTGGCCAAATAAATGCATTCCTGAATGTGGTGATCCTAGAGAACTTGTTCTGTGATTTTTTATTTAGAGGATAAACTTCTACAGACTTGGAAACTCTGACTCTCTTGGGCTCCTTGGCTCCCTTTGCCATAATGTAGTGACTCTGGATTCCGTGGAGGTGTGAAAAAGAAGCAGGAGTTTTCTGCCCCTTTGGAAGAACAGACTATCTGCTGGATAGCCTCTCAGAAAGAGAAGTGACCTGGAAAATACCCATCAGCCGCTGAGTTAAAGCCAAAGCGGCGTTAATTACTACATCGTCTCGTGTCATCTTTGGCCTGTGAGCTTAAATAGCTAGTTCATGTAGGTAACCTAACCAAGAGTTTGTTCGTCATACATTAATTGCAATCTGATTTTTGTTAATTTGAGAATCAGTATACAATATTTGTGTATTTGAATTTGATAGAATTTCCTAGTCTAGTTTTTTTCCCCCTCTTTCCTCTCATTTCCATAATAGAGGAATTATTATCATTCTCACAGGCCCAGTGGAAAATGGAATAATACAGAGTAGAGTTTATGGGCTCTTTCTCAGTCTTGTTGACTTCAAGAAAGAAAATAAGGATGCACCATGTCACATTTTCCTTGGTCACTTGATAAAATGCAGTGACACTGAGGTGTCTATTTTTGCCAAAAAAGGAAAAAAAAAAAGCAGAGGGGCAATTTTTCATGAAAAAGTCTGTCACGGAAATGAATGGGGAAGTAGGAATTTAATTTAGAATATCCACATTTTCATAGCTATAACAGAACTAACTTATTTAAGATGAAATTTTTTTTTCATTTTTTGTGAAATTCTTTTAACATAAAAGCAGTATTCACTGAAAACCTGACTTGTTCATGCATTAGGTTACTCATTGGCAAACTGGCAACAGTTTTTCAAGTTGATGTTTATTCATGTTAGACTGTTCTAGAACCATCAACCATCAACATTGATTTTGAAATTCCATTAAGACCTGAGAACTGTGTGGCAGCCGCCATGGTATTTCTTCCTTGAACATTTCATAATTTGCTCAGCTTATCTTCACAGATGTGTACCAGGATGAGCTGTCTATTTTTAAGTGAGCTCTTAAACCCTGAGATTACTGAACCCTTCTTGGATCGAAAACATTGTGTGGGGCATTTTTTTAATAGATAAGCAAGTCATCTTTTAAACTCATAATAAAGATATTTAGTATTCAAGCCAGTAAGTATTCGTTCATTCAACAAATGTGCTTATTGCTAGGCTCTCTTTGGAAATACAGTGATGAGTGTGACAGAAATACTCCTTCTCCTTCGGGAGCAGACATTGTAATCAGAGTGAGGCAAAGAAAGTCAACAAATAATTACAAACTGCAACAGTTACAAGGAAAGGAAGGGCTGAGTTGGAGCAGTCATTCAGAGGGCAAGGGAAATGTATTTCAGATAGGCTGGTCGTGGAAGGCCTCTCTGAGGAGGTGACATTAAGTTGAGACCTAAGGAATGGTAAGCATCTGACCCTATGAAAAGTTCAGGGAGAGAAGAATCAAGCGGAAGGAAATACAGAAGCAAAAAATCTGCAGCAGGAAAGGGCTTGAACATTCAGAAGGTGTTTTAAGCAATATCACTACAGCGTCTGTGCTTCTGTCCCTTTTTGTCACTAGTGCACGTCCATTCCTTCAAGGCTCAGTGCAGCAGGGTTCACGTCCGTGCGAGCTTTCAGCTGGAATTTGGGTTTCGGTTTTGTGGAAGGACACCTGGGGGGCAGCTATGGAAGAGTTCCATAAAATATTGATCACAAGCCAGTTGAGATGAATGAAAAAGACCAAAGAGAAGAGTAGATTTTGATGATCCTAAAATATTTCCAAGGTTCACCTACAGAAAGAACTGCTGGGGCCGTCTAATGCCAGTGTTCATTTGAAGAGCAGTCTGACTTGTTCTCTGAGTTCAAGATATGCTCACTCTGACTTTGTGTGAAACTGCTGATTTATTATGACTGGTATATTAAAAACTGTAGTATATACCCTTTTCACTGTAGTTTATGCCTGTTGCTATCAGAAAATTTTATATATGTGTGTTGTGTGTGCACATCTGTATGGGGGGGTGTGTATGTGTGTATACATATATTTTTTCTCTGATTACTTCCTAGTGACTTTTTATACTACTATTTCAGAGGAGACATCCTCATAAAGATTTCTAATATTAGGGGCCAGCCCTGTGGCGTAGTGGTTAAGTTCACACGCTCCACTTCTGCGGCCCACAGTTTGTGGGTTTGGATCCTGGGCATGGACCTACACACCACTCATGAAGCCACACTATGGTGGCATCCTGCATACAAAATAGAGGAAGATTGGCAACAGATCTGAGCTCAGGGCCAATCTTCCTCACCAAAAAAAAAAAAGATTTCCAATATTAACTCTTCTTAATGCCAGCTAGGTGGGAGCTCACTTAGATTCAGTCCACTCAAGTGAGTTTGATCCAAATAGAGCATTTCTACTGTCATATTCATTGACTGTAGCTGGTAACTCATTTGTATTTCAAAGAAACCAGAGCTTTAGTGGACATTTCATACATCTTTAATTATGGATAATCTACTGGAATAGACACAATCTCTTGCCATTCATGAAGTGATTGTAAAATAAAGGCTGTCTCTTACTTGTGATTGAGCATCCCCCGCCCCAAGAGCTTACATTTTAATAAAAGAAATTCATGCTATGGGCATATATTTGAATTTAAAGTAGAGAAGGCCTTTCCAAGTATAGCAGCCGCAAAACAAGACTTCATAAAGGCAAAGATTGATAGGTTTCCCTGCATAAACATTTAAAACTTCTGTTGCTCAAAAAATGCCATTTTGTCACAATGTGTTCAGTTGCAACAGGAAAGAAAAAAGAAAAGACAGTTCAAACTAGAGTGTAGCAGGGGTATACTTCATACGGCAGGAAGCTTCTCCATTGGGCCTTCTCTTGTCTCATCTCATTGTCAGTGTGGCTCCCCCTCGTGGTTGCAAGTTGGCCGCTTGATCCAGAACTGTGGCCAAGAGATAGTAAAAGGCAAATGCTAAGAAATCTTGGTAAATGTAATAAAACGTTAGCTTATTTCATATATAAAAGCCCTTACAAATCATTATGTAAAATTATGAATACATAATAGACAAAAAAGGAATGAAGAGAGAATTCACCAAAGAAAAAAATTAAAGTAGCTAGTGAATTTTTAAAAGTTGAATAGCATTAATCATCAGAGCAGTTTAATCGCAGCAACAAGATATTATCCTGTCAATTTAGTTACTTCCTTTTAACTATTCACGTGGCGCAGTTTGGAAGTGGGTACTTTAATATGTGGAAGTTGTAAACGCAAATGGGTCCCAACAACGATTCTGTTTTTAGATCTTTGCCATAAATCATTTGTGTGCATGAATTTATGTACAGTGATACTACTAAGATGATATTTGTAATTGCAAAAAAAAGTAGAAGACAGCAAATATATCTCACAGTGGAGGTTGGCTAACTATTCTATGCCTCTGTCTGAGTGAGTACTAGGAGGTCATTCAGAATCAGATTATAGGAGGATATTTGATCACATGGGAAGATGTGCCTGATATATCAAATAAAAAACATTGCAAAGCACTTTATGATTAATTTATCATCTCAGTTTTGCATAAAATATGTATATAACCATAAAAGAAAAAAATGAATACGTTGGACTCCACAAAATTTGTTAAAAACAACTTCCGTGTGGTAGTATACTATAAACAGTATCAAAAGACCATTGACATACTGGAAAAAGAATTTAAAGCACTGATGACAAAAGGATGGCTCCCTTAATTTATAAAGAGCTCGTATAAATCAATAGAAAAAAGATAATCCAAAGAAAATGGATAAAAAAGTAGAAGTACGTAGTTTACAAAAAAGAATTACAAATGACTGGTAAAAACCTAAATTTATTTTAAAAGTAGATTCTACCAAAGTTAGTTGCAAATTTAATCATATTCCTGTTGACATCCATTTTAAATCTGTTCTGACTTGATTGGTTTATAACTAAGAACCTCAATTTTCAAACATTGTGTTGTAGAACTTTTCTTGGGGAAGAAATAGATTAGGTAGCAGCATTTTTCAGACTTACAAGTACAAGGTTATGTTTCTGATAGGATTTTCACTGATAAAGATATTTACAGCTATGTGTGCAGATATAAAACCTCAATATCTCTGAGCAAGTCTAGCATTTTACTTTATCTAGATTCTTCTCTGAATAGTGACATTTCTTTTTGTATCACCACATTATTTCAGCATGAGAGACTTATTGCTCTGATCACCTGTATCACCTACTATTATGATAAACCACCCAAACAACACAGCTGTATTCTTTCTCTTCTTTTTGGAATTAAGTTATGACCCAGAATGATCTTCATAGTTATTTAATCATATTATGCTCAACTTTTGTAAACTTGAACTGTTGAGAAAGCATCTGTCCTTAATAAGTGGATGTTTTCTTATCCTGCCATTCCCCCTTACATCAGTTATAATCTAAGACAAGAAAATGAACAGAGGAAGCATATTTGGTGTTTACCTTAAATAATCCAAGGGACCTTTTCCAGATTATTCTCTTCCCCAAAGATTCTGAATTCCCCTGCCAGGAAGCGTCTTCACCCAGTATCACCATCACAGTGAGCACTGGTAACTGATGGCGTGTTGGGGCACGGGGACTTGTAGAGGAAGACTGCTCTAAACAAAAGACCAGACTAGCACCATCTACCATTGCCTGCAGCTAGAGCCAGGCTGTTAGCAAGAGCTGTGAGCATTAATTGCATTCCTCTGTGGAAGCAGGGTTCATAGGTCTGAAAAATGATTGTTTTCCAAAGCCAAGCATTTGCCATCAAAAATATATTTATGCATAACTTAAACTTATGTTAAATGTATTCCCTGCTTTCTTTATGGTTTATTATTAGTAAGAGAAACATGTAACAGCACTATACAAATATTATGTCAATAATAAGTGCTTTTAAAATACCCATTTTTAATGTATATCAAGTGCCTAGCGCAAGGCCTGGCCCATAGTAGTGAAATAATGTTTCCCCTCTCTTCCCTTAGGGGTGTTACCAGCAATCAGAGGAAAATCAAAGATAATGGTTGTCAGTTCCATGTGCACTTTGGATCGGAAAGAACCTTTGAAATAACATTTTTAAATTTTTGCTCATTATCAGTAGCTGTTATGATAGAATCCTAGTGCGTACTCCTATAAATCATCTAGTCTGCATCCTTGCTTTACAGGTGAAGAACCTGAAGACTGCAGAGTTTGATTGCCCGATTCCTCCAGTAGTCTTTGGGGAAAGCTGGCCTCTCCCGGGGCCGACTCTTTCCACTCCACCTCCACACGAGGCCAGCCAGGGAGCTGTCCCTCTGGGCAGTGCTGGACTTCCTTGAAACGACCTCACTCTGGCAGAGGAATTCAAGCTTCGTTACCTGGAGGTTTACACTGTTGTGGTGTTTGACCAGATCTTACTTTTTAAGGGATTAGTTTTAGTTGTTTCCAGTTATCTCGTAGCATTTTAGTATTTCCTAGGACTTCATAGGTATCTCCTGTTTTCCTCTGTATTCCCTACAGAAACCACATTACTGTAGGAATTTGGGAAATTCTTGTAGAATGAATAATGCTCAAAATAATGCTTATGCCAAAGTCGCATATTTGGAGGTAGCGTATTTTGACCCCCTTCAAAATGCATGAGTAATCCATGTACAAAGGATTCTTTAGTCAAATATGTTTTCTAAGTTCTGTCAAAGCTAAAATCTGTACATAGAACTTGTCAGAGCTTTTAATATACTAATGTGCCTCATGATTCTCCAGAAAGGAATTGCAGTATGCAGCTTTCCCAAACCCATTGAAAATGGAACCCCTTTTTCAAGGAGCATTTCAAAGGCCCTATGTTCCAGAATTCACTTTTGGACCTCTATAGAAATAAAAGTTAGGATGCACCTTTAGCTGGTCCTTTCAAATATCAGTTATTATCTGAGTTTTTGAGTCATGTAGAGAACCATTCAAAATTGAGATTATTTGTAAGCATCTGAACCAAAGGTGTATTGGGTTACTTTTTCAAGGAGTTCTGCATGTTTGAGAGGCTAGACATAAAAAAAGGAGAGTCGGTGTGTTTGTTACACGAGATCAAAGTCCAGCGTGAGCCCTGCCCAGGTGGTGAGCCAGCTCAGTATTAGATAGAGGTGGATCTGGGGGTGGGGAGGCAGTAGTCATCTTCAGACAAAGCCAGAAGATCCCAAGACGCCTCACTGGATCTGCTCAAATGCCTACATACTTGACCAGAACCTGTTGTTGTGTGTCAAAAAGCGGTTTTGAAAAGCCTTGACCTGAGAGATTTTGAAGATGAATTATCAATTTTGTACCTCCACTTTTAAGAAGACAAAACAAAAGAAAGCAATCATTCAGTACAGCTCCACAGTGTTTTACTTTTGAACAAGATTGAATCTCTAAAGGCCTGTCAGAATTCCTTAACCTGTTAGCTCGAGTGATTTTATTTTCATTTGTCTTCAAAACAATTGCAATTTGGGTTTTGAGAGAGTTCATGCTGGGCTGGTCTTCTGACAGCGATTGACCAAGAGGTTCAATTGCTTCTTGAAGTTACAGTCACAAGGAGATTGTGAGGTCATGGCATCGTCACAGTAGAGAGGTCATCAGTAGACAACAGCTGTATGCATTAAAGAATTGCTAGGCTAATGGGTCTGGACAAGGCCATCTATAAAACATACGAGTCCTAAATGAAGGTTCACAGGTCGACTAACTCGGCACGTTAGTCTACCAGACCCAAGGAAAGCAGCTCAGGGGTGATCATTTCTAAACTACACTCCACCAACCAGAGACCACCGCCCACACACATAGTTAAGCTCATCAGGACAGCTTATAATGATCAGACTCACACATGCTTTTTTTTGTGGTCTCTTTCTCTATTTTAATGGCTTTACATTTGTTTATTGACTGAAGATTTGGTTATTTCATTACTTCTTAATTTTCGTCTAGGTCATCTCAAAATACCATTAATTTTTCTATAAAACTGAGGAATTTTGTCTTAAAATTTATGCTAAGCATCTACAAATTATATGCACTGAGTCTTATTTTCTTCTCCATACATATTAACTGTAACCTATTCAGGTAAAAAATGGGCACTGGCATTTTAAAAATAGTACAAGTCTTTATTCATTTTGTCCCTCATAGGGATATTTGAGTTCAACGGGAATAACTCAGGAGGACTTTTCTGTCTTTGAGTCTTCCTTTAAAATGACTCCCAGAAGGTACCAGGCCTTCATTAATCAATCATGAAATATTCCAAGTAGAATGCCACTGTCATATTCTAATTTGATGGGGTATATGGACACCAAAGATAGATTTTGTGCATTTTACAGTTTGCTCAGAGTTCAAACTGATACCTAAATAAATTCTCCTCTACCACAGCTCCTTAAAAACTGTAAGCTGTCAGAACTCTGCCAGAATAAGTATGGAGGACCTAAGGGTAGAAATAGAAGAAGAATGCTTTCCTCAAAGTTGTCCCTAGGCAGGGAGGGTCAGAGAAGCTGGAAAGCTGAAATTTTGAAGGATGTGAAGGATTCTGGTTTTGGAAACAAGGTGAATATCCACTTCAGAGCACCAGGAACTGTTTGAGAACACAACAGAAAGGGCCCAACACCCATAAGAACTAGGGGGAATAAAACATGGAGAACTAGAAAGGAAGGAAAGCTGACCTGTGTTTATTTCTGAGGCTAAACTGAAGATATGTAATTGACCTAGTTCTTAATAGAGTGCAACCTAGAATCCTACATCTTTTGCAAAGTGTATCTTGTACTTTAATGACTGCCAGATGTTGCTTTGAAATGCCTGACCACTGAGGAAGTATGCACTAGAGGAAAACATGGTAAAGTTAAGATGGCATTATAAAACATCTGGTTAAACATGACAGATTGTGTTTATATCCACTCCCTCTCAAAACCCCTAAATGAGCAGTAAGGGATAAAAATTGGAGAAACCCACAAGGACAAATAGAAGCATAGTGGAAACAACAGCAGACAAGAGGCACCAACATAATTTTGGAAGTAAGTGAACGTGTGGTTGCTCCCCCAGGCAGGTGGAGAAAGCTGAAGTCTAAGCACCTGCAGTGAAGAAGGCAGACAAGCAAGCCAGTTCACCCAACCACGGGGCTGTAGAAAGATTCAGGAGTGGGAAGGACCAGGTACCTCTGTGGGTAGGGGTGAGGAGTACAGCTGAAGGAGGAGATTGGTTGAAAATCTGTATAAAGACCAATTAGATGCCCAGGTCTCCTCCCAGGCCTCAGAAAGCCAGGTGACTACCTCAGCTTCATTCTGATAGAAGACACGAAGTTTACTCTGAGGAAACTGAGCCAGAGAAGCTCTGGGCTTGAGGACCCCCGGCACAGTGGATGAGAGGGTCAGACACCATACTGAAACCAAGGAAATTAAGGGAAAGTGTAGATACTAGATTCCCCCCATTCCCGTTCACTCAGAATGCTGGCAGCAAAGAGAAAACGCTTTAAGATACAGACATTCTGGGATCCCCCACAGATGGTTGGTCGGTCCCCACCTAATCATCCTCTAGTGGGGTCCACCATTCATAAAGTACAGAGCTTCCAAGTGGCTTTTCACTCTTCAGTGAATGGATGGCCAGGGATCCCAGATGCTTGAGGAAGGCCTCTAGCACAAAAGGCTGAGACCAAGACAAGTGGGAGAAGGGGTTTAGAGGGAACAGGTACAATGCAGGGAGCGGTGTACAAATCAAACCTTGATTCCTATCCTCAGAGAGTAAGGATGAGATGTTGTGTTCATAAACCAAGAGCAACATGCTTTTAAGAGGAATATTTGAAGAACAAGGAAGAGCCCTTGAAAACAGAAAACATGACAGCCAAAATGAAAGATTCAATATCAGGCTTGGAAGATGAAGTTGAAAACATTCATTCACTCAACAGATACTACTGAGTGGCTACTATGTCCTTGGCATTGTTCAAGGCAGTGGAGATTCATCACTCAGCGAAAGAGGCAAAGATCCCTGTCCTAATAGAGCTTAAATTCCAGTGAGGGGGCATAAACAATACAATAATGTGTAAATTACATGATGTGTCGGAAGGTGTTAAGTGCTGGAGGCAAGAGGCAAAATGGAGCTCGGTAAGGAGAACTGAGAGTACTGGGGAGGAGGATAGGATGGAGACAAGCTGAGGTTTTAAATAGGATGGCCAGGGCCTGTCTCATCGGGAAGGTAAAGGTGAGCCGAGACACAGAGAGGGTGAGGAAGTGAGCCGTGTGGTATCTGGGGGAAGATCATTCCAGGCAGAGGGGGCAATTAGCGCAAGGGCACTGAGACAAGAAGCACCTGGCCTGTGCAGGGTACAGCAGGGCCCAGTGTGCTGGAGTCACGGGGAGAGAACAGGGAGGTGAGGTGGGGAGGTAACAGTACCAGATCCCGTGGGCCTTGGAGGCTGGAGGAGGGCCTTCGGCTTTACACTCTGAGGAAAATGGAGAGCCATGGCAGTTTTAAGCAGAGAAGGCACGTGATCTGATTTGATCTTAAAAGGACCTCTCTGGCTGCTGTGTTGAGAATTGACTACAGAGGGTAAAGTTACTGAAGCGAGGAGATGAATCCAACACTCAGTAGCAGGGATGTCTGTGCCGTCGCTCTGATGTTCTCGGTCTTCCCTCTGAGTCGGCCTGTTTGCCTCGATGCTCTTTTCTAGCTGAGAAATAGCTCGCCTGCCCTCTCCTCTGTCATGCTCTCTGCCTGATACCTTCTGCTTACCTTCCCTCCCAGGTCCCATCACATCTCCTTCAGCTTTCCGCTGCCACTCTCTTGCATCATGTCCTACAGCACGTGAAGTCTGGTTGGTTCCACTTTTAGTGTTAATATTGTTTTAATGATGGCCCTTTTTTGCTCTGTTATTGTTTACTGAACCTCTCGAGGCATATGCAAATGAATATTAAGCATTTGCTTGTTGAATATAACACTTAATTTTCTGCTTTCTGATGCTTCATCATCAGGCAAAGTCCTCTGTGGAAGTAAGCTCTGTCTGGCTCTTGAAAAACCCAGCAGTTTAAGTTGTTTTAAACAAAAAGAGAAATGGAAAAATCTGTCCTACATCTTAAATTCCAACCTGCTGACCCTTGGTGGGAAAATCCACAACCGCCCTTTCCCCACACAGACACATAAACTTTTGTGGGAGCATATGTGTTTAAACCAAATATGCTTAGATTATAAGGAAAAATACATGAATCATTTTTTGCATAGAATCATTTTCCTCTGTGGTTTTTCAATGCAGCTTTTTCTGTGATGTTAAAAAATAAATACAACCTAAGGGACTTCTGATAAAATTGATGATATCCCTGCAGGCTCGCAAAATGCCTTTCCCCCAAATTTGCTGAAATTAACAAAAATGTAAAAGTAACAAAGAGCATGCCATCAATTCTGAAACCAAGAAAAGATCCCAAATTCGTGTTATAAACTTTGAGAAATGTCATACAGAAAAAGAAAAATTGGACCAAATTGAAAGAAAGTGCTAAAAAAATCAACGTATTTTTCAAAGAGAAGAGTGGAAAATGAAGATGTACAAGGAGGGAATTCTGAAAAGTCTCATTGCTTTTGAAGGTGTTGGCATTAGGTATAAAAGTATGCCGGGGGAAGTCTTGGAATAACCCACACCTTTGTTGGGGACCCTTTCTTCCATCAAGAAGACTTTGCCCCCCCCCCCCAGGCAAGAAGAGACAAGAAGGTTTGCCGTCTTTCCTGCCTCTGATATATCAATAAGTGGGTGAGGAATAGGGGAAGCATCTGCTAGGAATAATTACTACAGCTGAACCAAGGAAAAGCTCCACAAGATGTGGAAAAAAGAATGTTTATCCTCAAGCAAGCCAAAAGACTGCAATAGACCCCAGACTCAGTGAAGCAAACCTCTGATGCGTTTATTTTATTAGTTCTAAGGAAGGAACTCAATGCAGCTACCCAAAGCCCCAGCTCTCTTTCCATTCCTCTTGGGCAGCTGAAAGACTGGAGAAGGCGTATAGACCATGGACATCCAGGCCATATTATAGGTGGAAGAATAATATTATGCCAAATCCAACACTCTTCGGGGGCAAATAGTAGACTGAGAAAGAATGGCTCACATTCTTTAAAGAGTTTCCAGGTCACGCTGACATGATTGAGGCAAAAAATCTGCACATAAGAGAAAGAAAGTAGCACAGCCTGCTAAAGGCAAATAAAGAACAGACTTTCAGATACTCCTAACAGTCAATGCTTGTTGAGCACCACCTACCCACCAGGCACTAGTTTAAGGGTTTTATGTGTATTAATTTCTTTAATTTTCACAACACTATTACAAGATAAGCACCATTATCATCCCCATTTTACGGATAAGAAAACTAAGATGCAGAGGGATGAAGGAGCTTGCCCAAGTTTGCCCCGCTGGTGAGAGTGGGGCCAGGATTTGAACACAGGCAGTCTGAGTCCAGAGCCCGTTCTCAACTACTCTGCTCTTGTCCCCCAAGAAACAGGCAACGTTTTAGGCAGCTGCTTCGTACTCTCAAGGAAACTGCAAAGAATAGAAATTTACGAGTTGTGCACTCTTCTTGGAAGTTACTGGAAGGAGGAAAACCAAGAAAAAGAAAGATATAAGTTCAAGAATCAGGAATCCAACATGGAAGAGTAGTTGAAAAAATCCCAGGAGGGACCAGCCTGGTGGCGCAGTGGTTGGGTTTGTGCAGTCTGCTTCGGCAGCCTGGGGTTTATGAGTTCAGATCCCTAGACACTCCTCATCAAGCCATACTATGGCAGCATCCCACGTACAAAATAGAGGAAGATCGGCGCAGATGTTGGGTCAGGGCCAATCTTCCTCACCAGGAAAAAAAAACACAAAAGTCCCAGGATAGGAACTGTGCAGTGAGCCAAAAGAGCATAAGGACATAGGGACTATCAAAGAAAAAGATTCAATTGGTGTGCTTGATTGGGAAAATTATTGCTGATCATTTAATGAGTTTGTTAGAACGTTTGGCAAAAATTATGTAGAAATTATATAGAAAATAAAGCAGATTTTTAAAGTGAGACAGTTATTAACTATAAGTAAAAACAAATCTACGTGACAAAGTAAAGAAAGTGTAGTTATGTTATAGTCCTTAGCACAGAGGTAAACCAAAGTTATATGTAATATATACTATATAGTATATATACATATATTATGCAAAGTACTTATGCCACATATAATATAGTTAGTATAACATATGTAATAATGTAAACACTATCGACCTAAAACTTTTGATATAATTATTGGGAAGATGGAAAGAGGAGAGATAAGAATGATGGTGAGAGAGCGAAATCACCAACTTCTGTAATTTGGATAGTGTCTAAAAGGATTGACCGAGAGATAACAGTGTGTGTGTGTTATTTCTAAGTACCAGAGGAAGCAGTTAAAATAGTGTGTGTAGAACAAGACTGCAAGGCGAGGGGCTGGGTTAGGTGGGCAAGAGGAAGGCCTGCTGCCTTTATTTATAAGCATGTGGTACCATTGGATTCTTTCATCTACACAAAACTTAACCAACAACACAGATGAAGTTTTAAACAAAAAAAAAACCCTACCCGCTAAAAAAGCACTTACTTATAAAATGCCTTTTTCCCCCAAATCACTAAAGAATCTATCCAAAAACATTTTAATAGAAAGCTCTATAAAACACTTCTTGAAAGTTAAACATTGATTCCCTGTATAGATGTGGCTCCAAGGAGTCTTAATTTCCTTCTTCAAAAATCAAAAAGAAAAGCAACAAAACAGTACGAAACTTTGAAAATGTATCTTGTTGAAGAAGTTGAAGCACAGACTTCCACCCTCTAATTGTATTCTTCTGGTTTTTCAAGACACTAAAGAAGGGACCTTGATTTTAGCTCTTGGGTGGAGGCGTGACAAAGCCATCTGCACCGCGTATTCGGCTACGCGGAAGAGAGCCGCCTCGACTGAAAGGGTTGCTGTTCTCACGCCACGTGCAGTGACGAGTTAGTGTTCCTTGCCTCATTGTCTTTGTATATTCTGTTTATTTGTGAGCTCTAGATTCACGTCACAGATTGCTCATATGTCACGTTTCCCTCCTGTATCGTGTTTTTCCTGGGCCCGTTAGCTCCTCTTTGGGGGTCCCCCGATGACCTCCTCCCATGTAGGATGCAAACAGATCCATCTTTATCGTGCAGTGGGCTGAAAAAGGAGAGCATTGCAAGCACATGATGCCAGTTTAGGAGTCTGCATGGAGACAAACCTAAAATGATTGAATAAAAGTGGCGTTGCGTGAGCCTTTCTAAGAAAGTAGTGGGCGCAGATGGGGATTTAAGAAGAAATAAAAGAAACCTGAGGGAGTCTGGAAAACCCATTTTGTGGGCTTTGAACTGGAGGTTGAAAATCTTGATCCTGAGAGGCCGGAGATGGGGAGGGAAGTAATAAGAGAACTACAGACATTGATGGCTTTTGGTTCTGACTCATCTTGCTTCCTTTCAACATTCTTAAAATATTTATCCAAAGATACTTGGATTTCGGCTCTCTTCTTTTCATGATAGTAAAGTTAAAACAAGACTGCTTCAAAGTCAGCACACACTCCGGTGTACACAACGAACAGCTAGGCAGCTGAAACAAAATGACCGACGTGACTCCTGGCGCCATCTGTTGGTGGCAGGCAGAAGTGACATGCTTTGGCGCTGGCTGATTTTCTTGATGGGCGCAAGTTCCCCAGTTGGTAGTTTGTAAGTAGAGGAGCTTCTGCAATTTCAAAATCCTCTACTACTTGGCTATCCAGCAACGCTTCCCTTTTTCTTTCTCTGTTGTGAAGGTGTGGCGGGGCACCCTGGCCCGCATGCGGTACAAGAGGACCAAGGCAGCCCTGACAATTATCAGATACTACCGGCGCTACAAGGTGAAGTCGTACGTCCATGAGGTGGCCAGGCGCTTCCACGGCGTCAAGACCATGAGGGACTACGGGAAACATGTGAAGTGGCCAACTCCGCCTAAGGTTCTTCGCCGTTTCGAGGAGGCCCTGCAGGCGATTTTTAACAGGTAAGAACTTGGTCTGTGCTTCATCCGTTTATGGCGGCACACTTAACACAGAAAGTCACAAATCTGAGACCATGGTATTGGCTCAGCTATTTGCTGTCATGACATGTACTTTTACCTTATGCCTTCAGTTTTGTAGATTTCACTTTCAAAGGACACCTGTTTACGCCTCAGGATAAGGGAGCTGTCCATTTATTTTTTTCTGTAGCGGTTGACAGCAGTATGCCACAACCCCTGGAACAAGCTGTAGTTAAGATCAGCTTTTAGCATGCTGCCTCCACTTTCTTTTATTAGCAAAAAATAACTTTATTAAAATCACCACACATAACTCAAGCTAGAAAGGCTGTTAATCCTTTCAGGGTGTGTTTCTCTATCCTGCCTCACCTTAGAATCACGAGGAGTTTGTAAAAACACACAGGACCCAAGTCGCCCTCTAGAAAGTCCCGTTGACTGGAACTGGGGAGTGGGGCCCAGCAGAGGGCCTTCTTAAAGTTTCCCAGATGGTTTTCAAGTGCAAGGAGGAAAACAGCTGTTTCAGAGCGAGCTCTTTTTTTTTAAATAAATAAACGCCCATGTAAAATTTGATGCCTTTCCAGTTGATCTTCATTTTTTTTATAAACTGCCCTCAGTCTGAGTTTGTAGTTATTCATAGCTCCTTTCTCCTCATTTTTTTCAGCTTATTTGTTGCCAGCTATATTTAGCTGTGTCTGAGCTACAGCCATCTAATCACATAAACTAAGCTAATGGTTCTCAAATGTGGTCATTTGGCATCATGCTATTCCACAAAGAACACTGAAATAATTGATATACTGAATGTAAAAGGCCTAATTTATAATTCTGCGCTGTCAGATTTTTATCTTCCTTTAGATTTTGCTGTGTATAATTGGTGGCAGATATCAAAAGATAAAGAATTTTACTCCTATGCATTTTTCTTTAATATGTATCCCATTTGCTTTTTAAAAATATATGTATATATCTCATAAAAAGAAAGAAAATCAAACAACAAAGAATTATGGAAAGCAAACTTACCTCAAATTTCAATTCTCGCATCTAATACTGTAAATGTCAGTTGTCAATCTTGGCAGGCTTTTTAATGCACAAATGTTTTTCTTGAATGGTATCATCTATAACCTGCAGTTTTGACATATTTTAAAAAGTAATTAAGCTATACATGAGTACATGCTCGTTGTTTTCTTAAAAAGTGAAACAATATATAGGATATTAAGTTGAAATCCTCCACACCTCCTCTTGTCTTTCCCATTTTATTTTTTTCCCCTGAGACAACCACTCATTAACAATTAGTTTCTATCCTTCTAAGTCTGTGTCTTGCATTTACAAACATGCACACGTGTAAGAGATAGCACAGTATAACGGTTAAGAACACAAACCCTGGAGCCTGCGTTCATATTCCAGCTCTGCCACTGATGAGCTGTGTAACTTTGGGCAAATTAGATAACCTCTCTGTGCCTCAGTTTACTTATCTGTAAATGGGCCATAAAATAGTACCTGCTCATAGGGTTGTTGAAAGGATTATAAGTAGATCTGTATAAAGCATTTCAGGTAGCTCCCGACACGTAATAAGCGATATGGATGTGTTCGCTCATACTCTGTGTGCACACACAGTCACACATCATTTGATCTTTTTTCCTCTCTGTTTAACACAAGCGGGATTATATGAGTGGTTATATGACTTTACTTAAAAGCGTCTTGGAGACCTGTCCTTGACAATAAATAAAGATCTATGTAATATTTTTGATGGCTGCAAAGAATTGATTTTGATTATGTTGCACTGTGGCCTGTACAGTCTTCTTTTTAGATTTTGAGGTTTTATGTATGGCGTAGAATTGATTAATTTTTGTAAAATTCAGTTTATTCATTCAGCAGATATTTACTCAACACCTGCTGTGTTGTGGGCTCTGACCTAGCTTCCAGGGTTACGGTCACAAACAAGAAAGATGTGAAAGACAGTCTCAGCCTTCGTAGGCCTTAGAGTCGATGGGCATGTTGAAAACAATGCATCTGCTCTGTTTGTTGATTTTATATACACACAAACACACCCAATTGAATCTTGCCAATTGTGTTAATCTAGTCCAAAGGCACACTCTTTCTGTGAAGGGCCAGATAGTAAATAGTTCAGGCTTTGTAGGCTACACATGGTCTTTGTCATGTATTTTACTTTTTTTTGTTTTGGTTTTGTTAAACATGTAAAAACTATTTTTAGGTCATGAGAAGTACCAAACCAGGCCATGGGCTGGATGTGGCACAGACTACAGTTTACCAACCCCTGATCTAGTCACTATATCTTATTTAATTTATTCTTGAATTTTGTGATCTGTGGAATACTGAGGGAAGTGTGTTAAAGGATTCTGCTGTGATTGTGGGGGTTTGTGTTTTTTTCCTAAAATCCTAGTGTGTGTCTAATCCTGTTTGCACTCACTCCCATTCCTCGTAGTAATTCTTTCTCATTCTGGGAAGGCTGGGAGCCTTCTTCATGCCTAACTTTGTCCCCTTTTTCATGTTGTCGAGGCTGGGGATGTTTGTGGCTGCAGCTGTTGTTGCTGCTACATATATTTAGAGATGGCAGTTTGCTTGATCGGGACAAGAAGCCTGTGCGGCTCTCTCCGTGGTTATGTAGGTCAGGTCCTGGACTCCCCAGCATGCCTCTGTGCTGTGGGCCTCTGGAGTCACTGTGAGTGATGAAGAAGGGACAGCTAACCAGGCATATTGGCTGAAAACAGACCAGCAGACAGAGCAAAGACCTCGCCACACTGAGAATGAAATCTGGCGGAAGTTGCTCAGCAAGTCACTTAGTGTTGTAGGATGTGCCTGTCACCAGTGACCTTGACTTTGACCACCAACTGCTCCCAACCTGCCATTCTTCCAACCTCTTCTGGAATGATCTTAGGACAGTCATCCCACTGGAGTGTTGGTTGGCCATAGAAGATAGAGAAGAGGATTTCACGGTTGTTGAGCCTTTACTTTTCCTATGGTTTTGTTTTGGCTACCTATGTCTCTGACCCTAATTGCTATGGCAGATGTCCCCATCTCACCATGGCCAGCCGTTCTTTGTGCAGAGAATTGGCACAGCTCCCACCTTGAAATCCATCACCTCCTGCTCTTGCTACCAGCCCCTGCTGCTTCAGTCTTAAGGATTCCCGGTACCGTCTATGCTGAAGGGGTTCCTCTCTCTCCACTGAGTGGATTGCTCGGCAAAGAGCCACTTCTCCATCAACTCAATTCCATCTGCTTCGTGTCTTCCAGAAACTCTTCACAGCTTCCAATTTTTTTGTATCATTCTCATTTTCTGGTATTGCTATAGATTTTTCTTATTTTTTATTTATTTATGTCAGTAGAAATTTAAGAGAGAGAAACAAACAGTTAAGCTCAAGTCACCATCTTGAAACAAGAATACATCTCAGGAAAATCTTAGATGTAAACAATCTCTCTAACGTTTTAGGTATGTAAATTGGGAAAAGAGTACCACTTTTCAGTTTTCATTGCACCTCATTCTAGTCTTCTGTGGAAGTTTAGTTTGAGAACCACTGGCCTCAATTATTTCATCTGATATAATGAAGTTCTCAGTCTGCTTCCAGCCTCACTGCTTCAGGCTCCTGTGGCAGAAAAGAAGGCGTAAGTGTCATGTAGGACCAAGGATACCACTAAGAAAATAAAGGACCTTGTGCTTGTTTTTCTCAATCAGGAATAGATTATTTTTAGTTTATGCTTTCAGTTTCTTAGACTGAAACCTTGGTGTCGTCTTTAAATTCCCTCTTGTTCTCCTGCCCCCACGTCTAATCCATCAGCAGATCTGTCGGTGCTTCCTTCAGACCATGTCCAGAACTGACTCCTGTCTCTGCCTCCGCCACGACCTACCTGATCCAAGCCACCCTCCTCTCCACGTGCAGTACGGAAATAGCCTCCTCAGTGGTCATCCTGTTTCCAGCCCCTCACTGCCCTTCTGCACCCAGCAGTCAGAATGGTGCTGTAGAGCAGGAGTTGAGCCATGTCTCTTATGTGTTCAGAACCTTCCAGTGGCTTCTCATCTCATTCAGAGTAAAGGCCAGAGTCCTGACAGTGACCTCCCATGGCTGCATGGATTCTGGCCTGGCTCTCCTTCTGCCCTCCCCTCCCGTTCCTCTCCCCCCATGCTCCTTCTGCTCCAGCTTCACAGGACTGCTTGCTGGACCTCTAACACTTCAAACGAGATCCCACTATAGAGCCTTTGCGCACCCTGTCTTCTCTTCCTGGAACACTCTTGCTCATGCAGCTGGCTCCCTCTCTTCCTGTATCCTTATGGGTGGTGCCTCCCAGACTACGCTGTGTAAATAACACCCGCTCCCTCTTCCTTCCCTCTGCTGCGCTCCTGTCCTTTCCTTGCCTTATTTTCTCCACAGCACTTACCACATTGTACACACTTGTTGACTTGTTTATTGTCTGTCTCTGCTCTCTAGGGCATAAGCACCTAGCAGAAAGGACCTTCGTCTGTTTGTAGACTGCTGTGCCTCCACTGCCTAGAACAGCATCTGAGTTTTAGTAGGTGCCTAGAGAACATTTGTTGGGTGTATCCAAGGTTTCTAACTATAAATATTATGAGAGTCCACATATCACTGAGTTCTAGTTGCTTTCAAAACGCACAAACGACAAAGCAAGTTTTACAAGAATCTCTGTCCACATAAAGCTACATGTATTTTAACAAGTCCTGTGTATATTTTGGAGGCATTTTACTTTTTTTTTTTAGGGTAGCATGCAAGTAGTGCGATTTAATTCTACGTTTTTGGCAGCTTTAACTATTTTTGAGAATGAATGGGGTTGTGTTTCTGAAGTCTAACACGTTTTGTTTATTTACTTATAGATGGAGAGCATTCCAGCTCATCAAGAGCATACCTGCTTCAGACCTGCCCCAGGTCAGGGCAAAGGTTGCGGCCATGGAAATGCTGAAAGGTCAAAGGGCTGACCTTGGCCTCCAGAGGGCCTGGGAGGGCAACTATCTTGCTTCGGTAAGCCCAGGAGAACAAGGCCGAATCTACTCCTGCTCCCTTAACAAAGAAAAAGAGGAAATTTTCTCTAAGAATTTATAGAAATAATAAGACACCTACAGAAACTAAATTTCTATGAGAGATACTAAACTAAACAATTTTATTGCCTCTAAGTGTGCAATATTTGATGTTTCCTCACTTTATAAAGGATCCTCTATCTTATATCCATATGTGTTAAGTACACTCCATAACTTGGTTTTTGAGCATTTAAACCTTCCCTCACATAATTCAGCAGCTATTTTTAATTGCCACTTTTATATTAATTAATCCCAAAACTACATTTCATCCTCTCTCCCATTCCTGATTTTAAAAATTTTATAGGACTTTGGTGTTATAGCAACCCTTTAGTAGCTTGCCATCTGGGATGGGGAGATAAAAAATACAAGTGTGAAACTAGATGAGTATTGTTATAAAGCGCTGTACGAAAAGATTGCGTTTTCAGCTGAAATGCTAAGCGTAGTCAGTTTACCATGGTTCCTTTTTCTTTCAGAAGCCAGATACACCTCAGACCTCAGGCACTTTTGTCCCCGTTGCTAACGAACTGAAACGGAAGGACAAATACATGAACGTCCTCTTTTCCTGTCATGTCCGTAAGGTAAGGCAAGGTTGAAGCAGACCTCCTTGGAAAGAAAAGACTGACTCGGATGAAACTTACTTAGATATGAGCACAATGAAACGTGACCATAGGTACATAACTAGCTACATCATCAGTGAGCTGTACCTGTCTATGGTGAGGCACTGATGGAATGGCTGAGGTGCCTGCAATTTGAGAGGTAGGCTCTAAAGCCTGCCTGAGGGAAGTGAATATTTTTGGTAACCATTTCTTTTTAAAACAGGAGAGGGGGGACCTCCCTGAGAGCAGGAATTTGCATTTACTGCACATGTGTCTTTCGTAGCACCTACTGGTCTGCCTTGTATTTAGTGGCCATTTAGTACTTTTTATACATGTTTTATTACTATTTAAAAGAAAAAAACAGGACAAGGGGAATGAAGAACATACTTTGGAAAAGGGAGAAGGACATAGTGAGATTTGGAAGTTGGGGGAGGGAGAGTTATGTGCTATGTTTGTATTTGCTTATTGGAAGCAGCGTACGTGTGGACTGTCGTATACCTGGAGATGATCACCATTGAGCAGGTAGAAGTTAGAAAGTGGAAGGCAAGGGACATAGTTGGTTTTTAAAAACCTTAAAAACAGAGAGGGGCCAGCCTGGAGGTGCAGCAGTTAAGTTAGCACGTTCCGCTTCAGCAGCCCAGGGTTCACTGGTACAGATCCCAGGTGCAGACCTACTTGGCACCACTTGGCAAGCCATGCTGTGGCAGGCGTCCCACATATAAAGTAGAGGAAGATGGGCACAGATGTTAGCTCAGGGCCAATCTTCCTCAGCAAAAAGAGGAGTATTGGCGACAGATGTTAGCTCAGAGCTAATCCTCCTCAAAAAAAAAAAAAAGAAAGAAAAAAGAGAAGAAATTGAAATAATTATAAGAGAGCATTTTGTAAAATTATGCAAATAAATTTTAAAATATTAATGAAATGGGTGAATTTAAGAAAAATGTTGTGTAGCTCAATTCCACAAGAGATATTAACGTAAATATGCCAATATTCAAAGGTAAATTAAGAAAATTGTCAAAGAATTACCTCATAACAAAGGTCCAGGTTTAGATGATTTTAGCAGTATTTTGTTTCAAATCTTCAAAAAGTACATAATTGCAGTATTATTCAAATCAAAATAATAAAATATTATTTTTCAACGATAAGTTTGGCAAACTTTAAAATGTTGATAATAGCCAGTGTTTGCAAGGGTTTAGGGAATCATTATTGGCAGGAGTATAAGATACATCCTTTCGAGTGAACAATTTGGCAGTATTTATCAAAATTTAAAATGCTCAGACGACTTTATCTAGGAATTCCACAACTCAGGATTTATCTGCAATACATTCACACAGATACCCAAAGACAGATATATGTGCAGTTTTTAAGATTGTAGCAGCCAAAAAACTGAAAAGAATATATAAATATGCATCAGTATGTGATTAGGTTAATAAATAATTGTGTATTTGCACAATAGAATTCAATGTAGCTACTAAAATGAATGAAAGAAGAATAAGTGTAAAAAATAAAAAAGGACAAAATGTATGAAAAAGTGGTTTCCAAGACAGTGCACATCAAGCAAGGAAAGAGACTGATTCCTGAGAAATGAGAAACAAATGAAGTGAGCCCCACATTTAGCCAGTTCACCTCCTTGAGACACTTTCTAGTCTGTGGCATGAGCAGGGGGAGCCAAGGCAGAGTTCAGTAGACTCCCTAATTGAAAAGACAGAGCCGAAGAGCTGGGCGCCACCACGGCAGCTAGAGTTTGCAGAGCAGCGTACCAGAGAAGAGGACACTGCACAGGGAGAACTCTGGAGATCTTCAGCAGGTTCATTTCAGGTATTCAGCTGAGTACTGCTCAGCACACGCGTGTGAGGAAGCTGCCCAAGGCAGGGGGGAGAAGCACCTGAAGGATTAGCAGTTAACAATGCCCAGGACTCACTCAGGGTTGCAAATAGTGCCTGTCCCCACCAGCCTGCTTGGAAAACCTCACAATTCATGGGGCATTGAGTAAGTCTACTGCCAAGAATCTTGGCCCCAGTGGAGGGGAATCATTAGCCCTTGATTAAACACTACCTAATCCCACCCAACAAATCTTTAAAACACGACCCAAAAGAGTCAGACTGTTTCCAAGTAACCTAACAGCATCCCAAAACAGAGCTCAAAAATATTTATAGAAGTACAAAGTATCCAGACCCAGAAGATAAAATTCAGAATGCATAACATCCAATCAAAAATACCAGGCATACAAAACAGCAGAAAACTACAGCCTATAATGAGAAGAAAAATCAGTCATTCAGACTGACCCAGAACTGATGTAGATTATGGAATTAACAGACAAGGTCATTAAAACAGTTATTGTGGATGTGTTATGGATAGAGATGAAAAGTACTGTGTCTGAGATTTTTCACTTGATGGAATTAATAGCAGTTTAGACATTGCAGAATAAAGATCACTAAACTTGAAGGTTTAGCAATAAAACTACTCAGAATGAAACACACAGATAAAGGGGGAAGAAAGATGAAAAAAAGGGACAAAATATTAGGATACTGTGAGCCAACTTTAGGTGGCCTAGCATAAGTGCGTGTGGAGTCCCTGTAGGAGAGAGAGAAGGGGAAAAATTTTAAATATTTGAAAAAATAATGTTTGAAATTTTTCCAAATTTGATGAAAATTATAAACTCATGGACCCAAGAAATTCAACAAACGTCAAACACAAGAAAGCTGAAGAAAACTATACCAAGGCACAACTTGATCAAATTGCTTGAAACCAACGATAAAGAGAAAAAAGACACAGAGGAAAAAGAAGAGGATACATCATATTTCTTATCAGAAACCATACAAGTGAGAAGACAGTGGAGCAATGACTTTACAACTTCTTTTACTGAAAGAAAAAAACTATCAATCTAGAATTCCATACCCAGCAAATATATGTTTCAAAAAACTAAAGTGAAATAAAAAATTGTTCAGGCTTATCTGTAGATATGCACTACAAGAAATGTTAAAGGAAGTCCTTCAGGCAGAAGGAAAATGATACCAGATGGCACCATGGGCATACACCAAAGAATGGAGAGCAAGGGAGACAGTAGCTCTGTGGGTAAATAAAAACTATTTTTGTTATTATTTAAATCTCTTTAAAAGGTAATTGACTGAACACTGTACAGTGTTCATAGCAGCATTCTTCACAATGCTTAAAGGTGGAAACAACCCAAATGTCCATTGACAGATAAGTCATTAAAGAATATGTGTATCCATACAATAGAATACTATTCAACTGTAAAAAGGAGTGAAATACATGCTACAACATGGGTAAACCTTGAAGATATTGTCTACGTGAGTAGGACACAAAAGGACGAATAATTGTCTGATTCCACTTACATGGGGTATCTAGAATAGTCAAATTAATAGAGGCAGAAAGTAGAATAGTGGTTACCAGGGGCTTGGGGGAGGAGGCAATGGGGAATTATTATTTAATGGATATTAGTATTCAAACATTCTAAGGAAAAAAAGATCAACTCAATATGTTATAGACTTTTTAACAAAATAGAGAGCAGCTTGCTTTAAACTTAGAATGAAATAAACATCACCAAGGAAACTTGCTGTCAGTATCTTGGGGTGCTTACCTAAGTGCAGAGTCTTATTCTGAACTCCTAGATCCAGAAGCTCTATTTTGAGTGTGCCTAGAATTGGCCAGACAGTCAAGAAATGACTTTTGCTAACCAGATTCATCCACCCACAGAAAACAGTATAAGCCACAATGCCAGTTTGTGAATATAACAAAGGAATCTACCACATCTACAATCTAGGACGCTTCCTTTCCAGTATCAAGATATCTAGGAAGTCAAATTAGTAATCAGAACAATGGATCAAAGAACGTTGGATGGTTTTCAGCATTATGTGCTCTACTATGGAAGAGCCTGGTGTCTCTGATTCTCTCTTTACAGTGATGACAATTTGATGTCTGACAGAATGTCTCTCCCTGCATCCCACTGGCTAAAAACGGAAAAATTCTTACTCATGCTCCTGTATTTCTAAGTTCAATGCAAATAATCCTTCTTTACACTATAGCTTAGACAGGGTCTTTAGAAACTTTTCAGTCCCAAGGACGTACTGAGGGAAACTTGGTATGGTTTCAGTAAAGCTCTCTTTATGCTTTGATTTTTTTTGAAACAGCCACTTTCCATTAATTACAGTTATAAAATGTCCTTTAAGGTGGGAGACTTCTGCAAATAGCTACTCTCACCCGTAATATGTTTTCTCCTGGTCTAACTCTCCAGGGAAACTTCATCCAGGGAACCCCCCTGTGGTGCTAACTGAACTTAGAAACATCACCAAGTGTTCCAGCAAAAGCGAAATGAGAGAGCTTTTTCTTTGGCTGAGGATTCTGGCTTGGGTAATAAATGAAATAAGATGAGATCTTATACTGAGTCTGTGATCCAGTTTTTCTATCACTTCATGAATTTGAGGAAGAAAAATAGTGTTCCTATGCCATAATTATTTTATTTGTTTGAATTTACAGATTTACCTATGTATATAAAAATTTTTTCTTTGCGATTTTGATTTAGCTAAGTTATGCAGCTTAAAGCTTTTACTTTGTTACATGACGTCCTTCCCACTCACTTGATTCGTGTTTTAAGGATGATTTGAGCTGCTAAAACACAAGATAAAGGGGCCGGCCCAGTGGTGTAGTGGTTAAGTTCATGCACTCTGCCTTGCCAGCCTGGCGTTCGCAGGTTCAGATCCTGCGTGTGGACCTAGCACTGCTCGTCAAGCCATGCTGTGGTGGCATCTCACAGAAAATAGAGGAAGATTGGCACAGATGTTAGCTCAGCAACAGTCTTCCCCAAGCCAGGAGAGGAAGATTTGTAACAGATGTTGGCTCAGGGCCAATCTTCCTCACAAAAGAATAAATAAAGCACAAGGTAAAGGTTTATGAACCATTCTCTTTAGAAATTACATAGATACATAAAGAAGAATGTAATATTTCTAAACAGCACTTTGATAAAATTGCTACTTTGAAGTTTTCGTTTGTTGGTTTCCTGATTAACTCGTGGACGTTATCATAAAAAAGACAATACTCTCCACTTTACTACTGTGACCTATTGTTTTTGACTCTTGTGTGACCTTGTAAAATTGTGACCTTTTTTCTCATATTGTTTTGCAACACACTCATATATTTCTCAATATGATTTCTCAAAAGATGAGGAGCACCACTTTTACTTGCTATTCACATTCCGTTTCAGATATTCTCTACTCTCCATATTCTAAGATGGAGACAAATGATTATTGTTCTCCAGCATGGGGTTACACAAACCAATGTTCGGTTGAATATTAATTTGTTTTTAAAAAGGGTTCCATAACTAACTGTATTTGGGAAATGCTGGGTTAAACAGTTAAACATACTTTTTAAGTGGAGAATTCTCAGAGCCTTTAATACAGTCGTGGGTTATGAATATCCTAGGGGAAGCTATGGTTTGCTGTGTTCCTCAAACCAACTTGACTTGGAACGCTTTCTTTCACAAAACGTCACGGAAAGCTAGTGTTGTGCGAGGCAGCTTAGAAAATCGCTGACGTAGAAGCTCTGCAGTCACTTGGTTTCAGGTGTTCTGACAAGAGCTCCTTTTCTTTTGTGGCAGAAACCCTCGCTGTATGAAGTAAATAATTAGTACCAAGAGTAATTATTTCACCCCATAGACTCTGTTTTACTCTTAATTACAGATACCATTTTCGTCAAGTTGACGACTGAAAAATGTGCTTTGATTCTAAAGGAAACGGTTAGAGAATGCACAGATTTCTAAAACTGAGGCAAAAGGGAGAAGACAGAATAAAATTCAAACTAAAAGTTGGATTTTAGTTTGTTCTAGTCTACCCGTCCTAATTTAGTTAGCTGTACATCCTACCAAAGGTAACAGTGTTTTCAAACTAATCTCTAACTTCTTTGCATCTTGAAAATAAGATCTCGGGAGCAGGGATGAGGGATATAAACATATCACAGATATGCCTTCTTTTCTGCTGAGAGGAGGGTTTCTAGCATTTTATGTTTTGTTTTGTTTTGCTTTCCTTTTTCCTCTAGTCACTGAGTACCATGACACTGTAGTTATTCAGAAATTTGTAGTGCTCGGTACCTTGATTTAAATATTACCCAAATCTAAAACTGAAACATCCTAATCAGCAAGTAATTAACTACTTATTTGTAAAATGTCCTGTGGTTAATTTTGTCTGTTAGGAAAAGATTTACCTGCAAATGTGGGGATCTCTGACTCTAAGAAAGTAGCCCTCTACAGAAGCAAGCACACGTGTGCATTTGCTCCCACTCCCATCATCTAGTTTTATTTTCTTTATATTTATCCTTATATGAAATTATTTTCACTTACTAGTGTTTAACTGTCTCAACCCCATCTACTAGTCTCAGATTCTTCTTATAACCAAGGGCTTCGTGTCATTCCTTTGTACATCAGCAGCAGCTTAAAAAGTGCTGGAAAATACACATTATAAATTCTGGAAAAAAATTTATCAAATTACTTAATTTGAGTAAATGCTTACCAGTATATGTATTTTTTTTTACTTAATAGGAGTCATGTTCTGGGTTTAAAAATGTAGAAAAAAATAAATTCAATCTCATTTTTAGATTTCTGATTATAAAAAGACACTTTTCTCAGTGAAATTGTGAGTCAAAAGATTTTATAAGAGTAGCTACTCCCAAGTAAAACAGTGTTGCAAATACAGACACAGATGAGTGTCTCCTGAATCCACTTGGGACAGCTTGTCTGGCCTGTCAGCCTTCTGTGTGAGTCTTGCAGTGATGGCTGGCTATGAAGGTCTTGCCCTCCAGAAACTTAGACTCGGAAGGGAAAACTAACCCATAGAAAAGACACTTGATGAGATAAAGGAATATGTATGAATAAATCTCAGCAGTTCCAACCAGAGAATAAATAATTCCAAGTCAGCAATCCATGTGCTTAAACAGTGCGTGCTATGTTAGGGAGATTTTTATTAGAGAGATAGCTTACTAACGAAGGGGCTTCCAGCTTCAGAAATAAAAAAGCAAGAAGTCTACAGTTCCTTTCTTTAGTGCAGAAATGAAGGTTTTCCAGAGCCAGACTGGGCAGTGGGGACTTAAGCCGTTGAGCAACTGTGCTCTCGTTTGCCGCTTGGGAAATTTTTTTCTTACGTTGCGCAACCTGCCGAGTGTGCTGCAGCCATCTTTCATCTGCTCTCATCTGACAGTACCTGTCGTCAACTGATCAGCTCCTGTGGGGAAGGAGACTTCTTGAAATTATCCTGTGGAATTAAAAGTGCTTTCAAAACCAACTGATCAGCAAGGAGGTAGCAAATGCTGCAGGTTGCCCACTTCTGTACTCGGGGTTGAGGTCCAAGAAAAAAGGCACCCTATGGTCACTGCCCTCCAGTAGCTTCCAGTCTAGCCGGAAGACAGAATTACTGTTCATGAAATAATAAGGCAATCAACAGAAATCTGCCCTGGATATTGAGATTCTACATTGTTTTTGTTTTCTTAATGCATTTGTATTGAGGTGTAATTCGTATGCAGGTAAATGCACAGATCTGAAGTGTACAGTTCAGTGAGTTTTGACTAGCGCATACACCCTCGTAAATCACAGCTCTATCAAGATTTGAACACTTCCGTCACCCTAGAAAGCTCTCATCCCCCTTCCCAGCCTAGCCCACCACCACCAAAGGCAACCACCGTTCTGATTTCTTTCACCATAGGTGAATTTTGCTGTTTCTTGACCTTTATTTAAAAAAAAGAAAAAAGAAAAGAAATCATGTTGTGAGATTTTTACTTTATTTTGATGTGAGTTTGTTAGTCTCATTTATAACTATTTGTTAACTTATGTGTAGCTATTTTACAATGAGAGCAGCTTTTTTTATATACTTCCAATTTTAGGACGATCTGTATAACCTTTTATATTGGCTGAGTTAATTAGAGCTAGATCAGTAAGCATATAGTCAGTAGATTAATTATCACAAGATTAATAAGTAAAATCAACCTTTTTTGCCAAACATAGCTTCAACTGTAAGTTAAAAGCAGTGTTCTACACAACTGTTTTAGCAAGTATATTTTTTCATAACAAGCATCCATGGTCTAAAATTTACAAGTCAACTGTCTTTAAAATTATTAAAACTTTCCCGTCATTAAATGAAAACTTCTGCCCTTTTGGTAGAGAGATGTAAGGAGTAACTCAACTTCATAATAAGATGCAGACTAAGGATAGGTGTAAATTAATTGTCTTAGTATTTATAAGCATCAGCCTTGTTCCCTACCTTTCTTTCCCAACAAACAATAATGATGTATCCAGAGTTTTATATTAGCAAAATCGCTTAAGCCAATAGCCCCTCCTATTCTGCTTTAAAAGAAAAACTTTGTGCTTTCTGCTTTCAATGTTGATTTTTTTTGTTTTATTCTTAATTCTACAAATATCCTATATATTGAATCTACAGCTATGCAATAGAAGTTCAGAAAAAAGAGTGATCATTTTTTACTATAGCATTTTAAGAGGTTATAACAGAATGAGAACTTGAACAATATCTTGAAATATACATACATAAGAGAAAAAGGGAGTAAAAAACATAAACATTTAAGAGAGTATAACATGAGGAAACCTATTGGACAGGATCAGAGCCCTTGAAGAAATGAAGTTAAATAAGTAGAATAATGGCAGATAGGAAGAAGGAGTCATAGACTCTTAGTGGCAAGGGACCTTGGAGATCCCTAGACTTCCTATTCAAAGCACTTACTGCCTGCTCGTATGGCCCATTCTTTTTATAGACAGTAGTAATTATGAAATAATTATTTCTGCTATGGGCAACAGGAAGACACTACCCATTTATGAACACACAGACTTAAAAACCTACTGTCGTTATGCTTTAGGGAGTTTAATCTGAAATACACCTACCCAAGGCATTAGGAAAGGGGCAGAATGAGTTGTTTCAAATAGGGGTTGCATAAGCTTTATTGAGATATAATTCACTTACCATACAATTCACCATTTTGAAGTATACAACGCGGTGGCTCTTAGTACAGTCACAGAATTCTGCATCCATCACCACATTCTATTTTTGAACATTTTCATTAACCCAAAAAGAGACCCCATACCCGTTAGCTGTCATCTCCCTAAACCTCCCATCTCCCCCAGCCTTACACAAGCACTCATCTACTTTCTGTTTCTATAGATTTGCTTATTCTGGACATTTCATGTAAAGGGAATCATATAACGTGTGGTCCTTTGTGACTGGCTTCTTTTACTTAGAGTTCATCCATGTTATAGCATGTATCAATATTTCATTCTTTTTATTACCAGATTATATTCTATTTTATGGATATATTACATTGTATTTGTCCATTCACCACGTGATGGACATTTGGGTTGTTTCTACTTTTTAGCTGTTATGATTGATGCTGCTGTGAACATTTAGGCACAAGTTTTTGTGTGGATGTATTTTCAATCCCCTTGGATATATACCTGCAAGTGGAGTTTCTGAGTCATCCGGTAATTCTGTGTTTAACCGTTTGAGGAACTGCCAAACTGTTTTCCAAAGTGACGGCATCATTTTATATTCCCACCAGTAGTGATGAGGGTTCCAATTTTTCCACATCCTGGCCAACATTTGTTATTATCTCTTTTTTATTATTGTCACCCTTGTGGGTGTGAAGTGGTGTGTCATTGTGGTTCTGATTTACATTTCCCTGGTGGCTAATGATTGTCAAGGATTCTTTCATGTGCTTATTAGCCATTTGTATATCTTCTCTGGAGAAATGTCTATTCACAGTCTTTACCGATTTTTAAATTTTTTTGTCTTTTTATTACTGAGTTATATATTCTAGATACTACATATGTCATTTATTTTTTTATATATTCTAGATATAAGTCCCTTTTCAGATATATGATTTGCAGCAATTTTCTCCTGTGCAGTGGGTTTATGTTTTTATTCCCTTTATAGTGTTTGGGTTACATGTTTTTAGTCCTTTAATTCTTCTGTGTTTTTCTTGTTTTCCCTTTTAAATTGTAAAGTTGTGAAATTTACATTGTAAAATGGCATGAATCTGGAAACATCTACTCCTTTTAGATCTCTGTTGCATCCAGTAGAGTGGCCATACATGGTACACATCTATTAAAGAATTTATCTCCACAACCAGCCACCTCTGCCCCTAGGTGTTTTCCTGACAGATAATTTGATTTCATTCTTGATGAGATATTGTAGTTTATTGCTTTATTTTCTTACAGGTGAATCGATTTAGTAAGGTGGAAGACCGAGCAATTTTTGTCACTGATCGTCACCTGTATAAAATGGACCCCACTAAGCAGTACAAGGTGATGAAGACGATCCCCCTGTACAATGTAAGTGCTCTCTGCTTCTCTCTGAGTGAAGGATTCTTAACCTGGTGTTCATGGACCACTAGCGGGTCAATAGATTGATCACTAGAACTTTTGGGGGCTCAGGGAGCCCATGAATTTCTGAAATTTTATGCCAATCTTACGTTTCATACAACTGTACAGTTTTCTATAAGCAGGATCCAAAGCTTTCAATAGCTTAATGAAGGCACTTTTTAAAAAAGTGCAAAGACTTTGCATTCTACGTGACCCTTCTCTGTTCCTACTCCTATTCGCTGCTTAAATGTTGTAGCACGTAATATATTTTCTTATTTATTTTCATAAGGCTTGTTTTTATATAGAAATGGAATCAGGTAGAGAAACAGTAGAAAATTACTTTATGAAAACATTACCTCTCTTTTGAATGTAGAATTGATGCTGTTTCCGGAAGTTCTTTTCACCAATGTATTTCACCTCTGATCTAAACCCACACAGTTGTTCACTGTCTCCATGGGGTTTTCAAATTCTGTAATCATTCCTTATTTGAAATATGAAATTTAGTGGGTGTCTCTTCAAATCTCAATATGAGATTTAAAAAGAAATTTCTCCTGCTGTATGGGGTCTGCTTTATGAGTGACTGTTCTGATTCTTCAGAAAAATCCTACTGGACCACTGGATCTTTTCATGGGTCGGGTGGTTTTTCTCTGTCTGCTAGTTCTTGAAGAGAAAGCTCTGTGTTTGTCCACTAGTGGGATCTGTAAAGAGTATTATTTAAAGATTATTTTAACTCCTTTTAGTCGCTGCAAGAGAGAGTAGGAAACATACTGTTTTATAGTTTTATTTTGTTAAATCAGGGGTCGTGCTGGTTGTGAGGTACAAAGAAGGCAGACTGTCCTGGCTTTGCTAGATGATTTAGAATATCACCGCAGGCCGATTGCCCTGATCGTGGGGTTGAGATTCATCTCCGTTACGCACTCCCCTCCCACACACGCACACACACATACACCTATCTCCCTTTCAGTAGAGAGGCGAATGGATTGCAGCTAAGAAGAAAATGATATTCTAAGACATTCTTGATTGTATATAGTCTTCTTAGCAAAGACTTGTAATCTTATATATCAATCACAGTTTAAGCCTAATAACCCTGCAATCTTAAAGTAGGAGATGAAGGAAGATAAGGGAGAAAATCAAATTTTGTCAGAGTCTAATGAAATGTGAAACCAAGCAAAAATAAATGGTGGTATGTTTTTTATTTCTTTTCCTTTCTTTCTATTAAGGGGAGCTCAATCAGGCACATGACATAAATTCAATAAATAAACAACTCTTTGAACTGAACCTATTTTCCCAAACTACCTTCCTTTTTCATGTTGACTGGTATAGATTTATAGTCAGTCTTTCCCTTTATCATCATCATCATCATTGTATCATTTAATATCACAAAAATTAATGATGTTTAACAATTGTAGTAAAGGTAAATCAATGTCAATAGGATGGATACACACTGTCACAGATGCTGTCAGTACTCTGCCATCTTTGTGCACACCAGCCTAACTTCCAAGAGCCAACAGCTCTGTCAAAAGGCTACCCTCAGGCTGCCAGGACCCACTTTGCCCTCACACATAGAGGGCTGGAAATGCCCACCCACCCCCAGCCACCCAAATGACTAATGAGTGTGAGGATATAAATACTCCCACTCCATCACTCACTGGCCAGGTTAATTTCGAGATGCGTTTGACACCATTTCCTAGAGCTTCCCTGCAGGAATAAGCTGCAGGTGCCCATGGTGGTAGCTGGCTTAAAAATGGGCTCTGTTGGCACTTTCCGTTTCCTGAACCACCTCCCCACTCCCTTGCCAGTGTCCCTGCACCTCCCAAATCGATCCTGCATGCTCATCAGCCTTTGTCTCAGGGTCTGCGTTTGCGAGGACTAAGTTTGGAGGAGTGGCTATACCTCTTAGAAGGGAGCAAAGTTGGATAAGGGACTTGCAATTGTATCTGTGAAAATCTTTTTAACTTGGAAGCAAGTATGGCAAAATATTAAGTCTAGATAATATAGACATCAGTATTTGTTATTTTATTCTTTATGCTTTTTGTGTGATTGAAATATTTTGAAGTTAAAAACAAAGTTTAAGATAAGGAACCTTTAAAAAATGATAATTCTAATAATAGTGATGAAGAAGCTGGTAGGGGATAAAGGAGAATGATTTCAATTTTAACCACGTTGAGTTTCAGCTATTGGTGAAACCTTACAAGTATGGATTCTGTAGATAATTAGAATTCTAATACTACAGAGGGGGGAAGAATTCAGCACTTAAGGACAAAAATTTAAGAGCACATCCATGTATAACTGGAGGCTGAAATTATGAGTCTAGAGAGAGAAAGGGGGCAGATTATTCAAGAACATCCGTGGTTAAATGATGGGAAAAAGAGAATCGCTGAAGGAAATGGAATAAAAAGGAAATCTCTTCTCTTTATAGTCCTCCATTTTCTCATCGCTCTTTAACGTGCTAAATGAGCTCTAATTTCCCTTTGGTTCCATAAGGTTATGAATTATTCTAGGAAAGAAAGGAACTATAGGAACACTGTGTTTCAGCATCAAATTGGAAGGCTTTCAGAAATAGGAGTACTCTATGGAAACATATAGCTAAGAGTCCCACACTTACCTCCTCTCATTCTCTACTTTTCATTTCTCCTTCTGCATTGGCTCCCTTCCTGTTTTGGTTGGGCTTTTCTGGCTCCAACGAACAGATTGTGGCCATATACTATCTTGAGTAGTGTTTTGTTTTGTTTTTAATAAGGAGACACATGGTAGTAAGAAAGAGGAATCTCATGGAAATCCAGGAAATGCTGCCGTTCAAGTTTTAAGCAGTTCTAAGGGACCGTGTTATCCTGTAGCCCCACTCAGCAACATGAGTGCTTAGCGAGTCTAAGTTTCTGCCATTCTCTCAGTCTCTACTTCTCTTTGCGTGTCGTCTTACTAGCAATCACCTTTCTTGCCAGACAGCCTGGGCCAGTGCTGGGCTTAGGTCTAAATCAGCCAAGCCAACAAACCATTAGAGTTTCATCCTTCAGTAACATTGAACACAGTGTCTCAGATGAGGCCTTACCATGGCAACCAATTCTGCGTGATCCAAATTAGTACTTCACTTCCTTCTCGAGCACTTGCAAATTTATGCATAGTCTTTCCTGACTTTTCCTGGTATAGCATGGATAATTACTACATTTCATTTTGGGCATATTTGATCTCTTTCCTCTACAATTTTTGACTATCGTCCTTAGGCCCAAGGCACATTTGGACCTTGGTCAACTTGGACATGGTCACAGATCATGCTAAATGTTGGAGTGGGTCATTAGGTTTTCCCAGTGGGAAAGAAGCAATGGGAGAGAAGTGCTTCAAATAGGCCAGCTTCATCAGGCATCCTTCGGTCCTTGAACTCTTCCCACTTAACCCTGTTCCAATTGCCGTATCCCAGTCTTGGTCAAACAGGACTTAAATTGTACCATATATATGGTAATTTATGGTACATGTATGCATGTGTGTATGTTCCATTGCGGGGAGGGAAGTCCACAAATTTCAAGTTCATGTGTTACTTGTGAGACAATCTTTGTTCCATATTTTTTTAATTTATATAACATCACATGAAGCTGTTATCCTGTGGTCAACATTCTACTATGCTAGCATTATCCCTAAATTGTTTTTTAAATATACAAATTCATCAGATTATTATCTGTTGTATTGTTCTGGCCAGTTTCTGTTAACTTAAAAGCAAAACACATTGCAGAATTAAAAGTAAAATTTAAAGAGAACTAAAATTAAAATTAAAAGGAAAGAAAAAGAACAAACTCTAAAATAACTATTTTTCATTTTATGACTTAGAAATCTCCTTCCTCTTCTCCACTATTGGCCCACTATCCACTCTCGCCTTCATTCTAACAGGTCAAAGCAATATTCTTAGTACCATGTGTCGATAAAAAAAATAGTCCTAGTCCTGTTTCTCTTTGGAAATGAGTATCTGGACTAGAACTTAATGTGTCTTTGCTGTTGTATTCATTTTTTGGTGACAGTATCCCATTAAAATAGTGATTTTCAAACTTTTTCATGAGTCTTAGGGGAACCTATGTAAAACTGAGATCGTTGGACTGGCAGACCTATTGACATGTGCCACAGCCCCTACCACTAGATCACAGTGTGTAGTGGTGTGGTGTATTTTTCTATTACCCTAAATTATATAGCTCAGGACACACTGAGGTCTCAGTTAATCCTTAACTACAAGAATCATCTCTCCACTCTCTGTCATTAATTGGTTTGTGTTCAGGAGGTAGACTGGTCTTTACGTAAGCTTAAGTAAAAATATAATTAAAAGATAAATTTGGCACTTTTTTCCTTCCATTAGCAAAAATTATTCAATCAATTTATCGTCAGCGGTTCCACTCACTCTTCACAGGAAAGAGAAAAATAGGAAATCATGGCAGGTTTTTAAGAATATTTTCAGTAAACACTGTTCTCATAAATGGCGTGGTCAAATAATTGTAAACAGCGATCTGAGAATGCAACATTGAAGTTACAGGTAAGCCCTTTCTTAGCCACAGAGTGACTTTCTGTGTACAGATACTGCACAGTTTGGATAGGGTTTTAGCCAACTGGAATCTGTTATTGTCAAATTAGTATCATCCCCCTTGTGTCACTGTGTACACTGTATTTGTGAGTTGTAATATCAAATTAAAGCATTCATTCCAATGCAGTTGCCAAAAATGGTTGAAATTTTTACAGAGGGTGGTGGGGTGAGAATTTGAATGTTTTGCAGAGCTGGGAGACTTGTGGTTGCTGTGGCTTGATATGGAGAACAGAGGTAAGAAGTAACCTACATAACTAGTAATGTTGTGTCCACAACTTTGATCACAACCTCTTTAACTCTGAGAATCATCCTGGAGATCACTAAAAACTGGCGGAAAAGATTGCACCCCATGGCTGAGGCATGGTGCTTGAATCAATACACTTCTGCCATCGGAGTTCACGTGGACACTGGCTCACCCCCACCAGCATTCAGGCGCTGGTTGCCAGGATTGAGTTTAATTTGCGTAAACATAAAATCTGTTCACTGGTTTCAAGTGAGACCGCATAAACCGAAACATTTAACCTGACCTCAGCTGGAACTCGTCTTACTCTTTTGTTGGCGAGTTGTGTTAGCTTTGCCAGATGGGTTGGTTTGCAGAATGTTTGAATCTGCCCATGAATACTGTTTGATATAGTCCCTTTTTATCAGTGTGGGCTTGATGGCTAAGGAAGTAGCCAATTAATTACACAAATACCTCCTTTAGTTCTGTGGAGAATACGAAGCGAGCAGGGGAGAGAAAAGAGACAATTATCTGAACTGATGTGACTGTTTTATGGAGGTAAATGGATTGTAATTATGCCAGGCTTGGTACTTTATTACTCCATCTGACATGACTCGCTAGGAGGATATCATTTCATTTGGAAGATGGATTGTCCTTGTAATCTGTACAGGGGTAAACCCCGCTGACATCCATCGGCCACCGGCTCTGCTCCCCATCACTGTTTCTAAAGCGCCCTACTCTCATGGCAGTGTCCCAGGAGAAGGTGTTTCCATGGTAATCTCAATGGAGGCAGTCAGCTGACGTCTGGCACCGCCGGAGCTGGAGCTGGTGTTCGCCAGCCTTCTCCCCCTCTCTCACTCCTCCCTTGAGCCTTTAAACCATATTTATTAGTCCTCTTTAATGGAAAGTGTATGACCCCATAATGTGAGACACTGAGTGGCACTCAGGTTTATTTATTTATTTAGGTAATAAATTTACCTTCCTAATTAATTCTCAAGCAGGTCCCGGAAGCTGTATTATTTTGAACATCTTATGCAAACGTTTATATTTTTGTCTGTTATAACAAAGAGAGTTGCTTAGCAATAATAGATATTTGGAAACCTCTGTTCTTAGAAAAAAGTGATGTCTATTGAAGAATTTTTAAAGATACAGATGTTAAGGTTTCAGTTTAATTTTTCAAGAATCTTTTCCTGCTCTGATGGATTTGGCAATGAAACAGTCTTTCTACTCTGTTTATAATTTTTTTTTAGCACTCAGTGATTTTATTATTGGACTTGAGTGAGCTGCATGGTTTTAAAATACTTCTAAGAAATGTGACATCTAGCTATATTCTCTCTCTCTCTTTTTTTTAATAAGAGAGAAAAAGTCAGAATTTCAGAGTTACCCTCTGGATTGTTTTCCTGACATGTGTTTAGAAGTAAATGCCTTTTGTCATACCAGTTAGAGACCACTGCTTATTTTATTCAGTACTGAGCAAACCAATTTATAATGTCAAAAGTCAGTGCTTTGGGGCACAAGGTAAAGTCCATTTTCATCAATACTGTGCTTAGAAATTCAATTAGAAATGTAAAAGATGCGCCAAATCAGTATCTGAAAGCAACAATCGTTAGAGCCAATTTATTACTCCTTTAAAAAGCTGTCTCATTAAAGAAACACAAAGCCTTTTCAAAACTAAAGTATAAGAAAATTAGTACCACACCACCGTGTTTATCCAGAGGTCAGATTGCTGGAAACAAGATCCTCTTAAAACAAATCTTAAATGGAGGCGTATACATAGAAAGATCTCTCTGCCTTTGCAGAAATAGATATCACTAAGCTGAGGCAATAGTAAGCTTCCTTTTACACACTTGTCTTCTCAGAGCTCTCTTCTGTGCAGTAAACATTTTTGAGGCCCTACTACGTGCTGTGCATCTGCCAGGCTCTAGCAGTGCAACAGTACATCACACAGTCTGCCCACAAGGCCTCGCGGGCCATGGGAGAGGCAGAGAAGTGAGCCAGCCCATCCAGCACAGGCCTGTGGCAGCTGCACAGGTGCAGATGACGATGACACCTTTCTCTCAAGTGGAAACTGTTGCTCAGAAAGGGAAAGTAATCCACCTAAGGTCACAAAGCTCACAGGGAATGGAGCTGGGCCTCATACCTGTTTGACCCTGGAGCCCTTGGAAGCCCAATGGCAAAGACTACCACCACCTCCCTTTTATGATGAATAACACATAAAACTAAAATCCTACTTGAAGAAGAGGAAAGAAATAAGAGACTAACATTTGTCGTGTGTCTGATGCGAGGCATTTATTAGGCTATTTAAATATGCTATATCTCCATCTTTATAAGAATCTTGTATAGGAAGTTAAGTACCATTTTATAAATGAAGAAACCAATTCTCAGAGAAGTTGGTCACTCATGCAGGATTTCAATAGATTTTTCGGACACCAAAGCCCAAGTGAACCACAAAACTAGGCATCTTCTGGCTTAGCTGCCTATAGTGCTCTCTCTCCCGCTTCCCTTATGTCTTTATGTTAGCCTTTCTTATAATAATAATTGCTTTCTAAAATATTTTGTCTTAGCCTTTTAAGGATAAGTGACTTGTAGGCCCTGTGGATCCTGCAGGAAACTACATAATCGAGACTAGAGCTTGTGCACTGGCTGTGTTCTGCATGTCAGGGGCTTTCAAGGTATGGTCCATTAGGAAACAAAAAAGAAAAGGAAAATTTTCTGCTTCATTTCTGTTGGAAAGAACAAAACTCAGCACCTTCCATGAGAGCTGCCACATTGTGCTTCTATTTGCACAGCTGTTTCTCTGTTAACTGCAGTCCTGCCTTTTCTAGGAAGAACATGTAGGAAAAGGTGCTACAGTCTCAGGCAGGCCAGAAAAAAAATACAGTTCTGTCACCACCAACCTGATACTTAGATTTGAATTTGAGTCTATTTAGTTTCCACTTTTAAAGCCCAAATCAAAAAATGTTGGTCTCTTCCAGTTCACGGGTTCTCAACCTTGGCTGCACATTGGAATAGCCTGGGAGTTTTAAAAAATTCCATTCTCCAGGCCACACCCCAGACCAGTGAAATCAAATCTCTGCAGGTAGACCCAGGCAGCAGATGTGATAAAGCCCCCTAGGTGAGTGCAGCGTGCAGCCAGGGATGAGGACCACTGATCTAATCATTCTGTCCCCAAATGTGTTGTCTTTTGTTGTTCTGGCTGTTTCTTGGAAACATTTGTCAAAAGTTGGACTTGCCCCAATATTCACTTCTGCCATTAGGTTTTTTTCCTCATCTATATGTGTGTGTGTGTGTGCGCGCATGCTCACACACAGGACAGAAGGACAGACAGACAGAGACAAGGCAGGAGGGAGAGAAGGAGAGAGAGTGTGTGTGTTTTTGTGGAAAGCCTTGTGATCTCGTGATCTGTATCAAAAATTAAGTCTTCTTTACGGGACCGATTTTGGTTTCATGTTTGAGGACTGCCTAATTGGAAGATTTTCTTTAAACAAGAGTAGGATGAGATAATAAAATCAGGGGCCAGCCCTGTGGCCGAGTGGTTAAGTTCGCGGGCTCTGCTTCGGCAGCCCAGGGTTTCGCCAGTTCGAATCCTGGGCGCGGACATGGCACCACTCATCAGGCCACACTGAGGCGGCGTCCCACCTGCCACAACTAGAAGGACCCGCAGCTAAAAATACACAACTATGTATTGGGAGGCTTTGGGGAGAAAAAGGAAAAATTTTTTAAAAATCTTAAAAAAAAAGATAATAAAATCACCTTATATTTGATGACTTTCATCCCTTATAATGGACATCTGCATCCATTGTCTCCCTTGACTCCCCCCTATCACTTGGAGGCAACCTACACTGGTCCTGAACTCATATGTATTAAATGAGCTTGTTTGTTTGTTATGGGTGAAATCGAGCAAACTTTCTTTACATTGAATTGTTATAATGAAATTCCAGTACTGTACAAGAAGAATCTGATTTTCTAATATAACAGACATAAAAAAAGGTTTCATTTTATTGGAATTATATCTAAATAAAGACATCTTTACAATGCACCAGGAGTGAGGGTATGTCTGGCAGGGTAAGTAAAGTCAACGAGTTGAGGATCTTCTCTCCTGACTTTGCTCAACGGCTTCTTTGATTTCTGTGGACGGAAGATCTTGCTGCTTAGGAAGCCCCTCTAATGCCTTCCCTTACTCCCCTGCTCCTCCATGCCCTTACCCTTTCACAAGACTTGTTGAGTTGTAAAAATATCTTATATTGCATTTAAAGACCATTATACTGTAAACGGTAAAGAACAAGAGAGAAATCACATCCCAGTGGTGTCTGGCAAATACAGGTGGTGGGATATATGGAAGCATATGGGTGGTTGTTGAATTCGTGCCCCATTTTAACAATAGCACCCACCTCAGTGGAGTATTGAAGACTGAAATGAGATGCATGTTAACAAGCTGAAATAATGCCTGTAAAGTCCTCAGCATAGTTCTTGTCACGTAGTAAAATGCTCACTAAATAGAAGCTGCTCTTAACCCGCGTGCAGACTGGCAGTCCCATGCGTGCATAAACCAGAGGAGTAGGATGAAGGCAGCCCTCAGCATCCTCACTGTTTATTCATTCCTCTTGCTTTCCATTCTGCCTAGAGTGCTCTCCTAGATACTTGCACGATTTTCTTTCTTCATTCAGGTCTCTGCCCAAAATAACCTCAAAGAGTTTGTCTAGAATGACCCATCCGATCCCTCTCTGTGCCTTTGTACTGCTACTTTATTCCTCTTCATAGACCGTGTCACCACCTGTCACATTGTACAGTTGTCTACCCTCTGGCTGCCCCGTACTCCCCAGTAGAACATAGACCCTGTGAGAGAAGGGTCGTGGACTCTCTTATTCCAGGACACTGCCTGCCATATGGTAGGTGCTCAATAAATGGGTGTTGATGAATGAGTTGCAGGGGTCACGACTGGAGGTAGGGAAAGCAGTTGAGACTGCTGCTGTAATCCTGTCAAGAAATTACAGAGGGGCTGAACTCAAGTAAGGACAGTCCAGAGGGGTTAAGGGGGCCAGATTCAAGAGTTCTTAAAGTGGTGGAAATAACAGACCATAGGCATTGAGGAGAGAAAAGGCTCTAGGCTCACAGGTTTCTTTCTTGGATGACTTGGGTAGACAGCAGTGCTGGTTACTCACCAAGGTGGGAAATGTAGGGGGAAAGCAGGGATGTGTTAGGAGAGCGTGGAAATAAGTTCAGTCCTAAATGGGTTTCATTTGAAGTGTCTGAGGAACGAAAAATGGAAATGCCCAATGACAGTTGACTTTCTGAAGAACAATCCAAAAAGGAGACATAGATTTGGAAGCCATTAATGTGTGGTAGCTGAAACCAGAGAGTGCTGAGAGCATCCAGAGAATGTGAGGAGAGAACATGGAAATTCCCTGGAAGGTGACCAATAAGAATAAGGCTTTTAAGGCTGTGATCTCGGGCTTGGCTGTGCTAGAGAGGGACACATGGGAGCCTCCGGAGTCTCCTGAGCAGAGAGAGCGCTTTGACCTCATCTATACCTTTTACTCTCATTGTGTCCCACACATTGAATAGATTTTGATCATTGACTCTCTACTGTGCTACAATGGCACTATGCTAGGGGAATAAAGATGAGAAAGACACAGCCTCTGCTTGTTGCCTAGTGGGTGAGTCAAATAGACAGAGAAATCATCACAGTACAACTTATTTAAATGTTCAAACAAAGATAAGCCTAAATCGTGTGGAGAAGGGCTAGAAATGGCTTCTCAGACAAGGAAAAGTTTCCGGGATTCATAAGTACGTGCAAACTCTTGTGCATTTTTCTGCCCTGGGCACCTGTGGCGTTTTTTCAAATTCTTATAGGGTTGTGTGAACTGCTACTTTTGGCAATGCAGAGCAACAGATTTTAAGTGGCATGATGAGGTTTGTTTTTTAGGAAGCTAATTCTGACAGCGTTACAAAATCTGGACTGAAATGGGAAGAGGCTGGTGCAGTAATTACCATTTCAGGGACTCTTGGAGTAGTCTCAGCAGATACAGTGGCACCAGAGATAGAAGAGACAAGCTGAAGAGGTTTCTGAGTTATTCTTAATTAAAGTTAGCATTTTTAAAAATACTTTCTACGTGTCAGGCACCAGTGTGATTTTGTACATGTATTGAGATGATTTTTTCATCCTTCCCGTGAGGCAGGTAGTGTTACTGACCCCATTTTAAGGTGAAGAAACTGAGGCACAGCGCACTGATAAGGCTTACCCAGGACATAAGGAGCAGTGCCTGGATCTGAGCATGGCCAGCCTGGCTCCGGAGTCTGTGCTCTTTGGCTGTCCCATGCTGCCTCCCAGCTGAGAGTGGACGAGTGGGGGCAACCGAGGAGTACTTCTCTTTTGGGCTTGGGACCAGGTGTGACGGGTGGCACTTAATTGAATAGGCCCCTGAGAAAGAGAGTAGTTAGGGCAAGGTGATGGGTTTCATTTTGACCAGGTCAAATATCCGGGTCTTCCTGGGGACCCCTGTCTGTGCTTTCCCTAGGAGGGCAGAAATACCCATGTGGAGCTCCAGAGAGCGGTCTAAGCTTGACGTTCACATTTGAGAATTGCCAGTATTTTAAAGAGAGGGAAATTTGCAGCCCCTTCTCCCCAAACAAAGCTTGTGTTGTCCACGCATGCGATGTGTGCCTCCTAACTCCTGCACTGCATCGTAAACTCCCTAAGGAAAAAACTACAGTTTCTACCTCGTTTGCATGCAGAATCTGGAATCCAGAGTTGGAACTTCCACTTCTGGACAAGATGGAATAGATGCATTTCTCCCTAACCCTCTCACTAATACAGCTAAAAACCCTGGACATTACATTATAAAACAAACCTAAGAAGAATGTGAAAAGGGGAGAGAAGGTTGACTAGCTAGGGACCTTAGGACTTGAGAAGCGACACGGCAGTGAGTTCCCTGGGTTTTCTTTTTGCCTCCTGTATATCCCGGAGTGGGTGCTGGAGAAGCCCCTAGTCCAGAACCGTCAATGAGTGAGGACAGGAACAGCTTGCTCTCCCTCGCCAAAGGACCAGGAAACAGGCAGCCTAGCAAAACAGAAACCTTTTTGACAATAAACACTCTTCTACAGAAAAGCACCAGCAGGAGGAGGAGGAGGGGAGTAAAAAATTGCAGGCCCCCCTCAACTCACGTTGACAAAGGCCTAGTGGAAAGTGTAGACCTCTATCCTTACCTGGCAGTAAAGAGGCACCCCTCCCCATGCTCCCTGGGGTGGTGTCGAAGGGGCCCAAAGGGCAGCCTGGACTTGCGCCCCCACCAAGGGGAAGGTAGGTGCCCCTTCCGCTCCCCTCCGGCAATAAAGCATTGGTGCTCCCTTCCCCCACTTGTCCATTTTTAGCAGAAGAGCCTGGTAAAATAGAAGATTTAAATTAGATCCAGAGTCTGATAAGAATACCAAAATGACCAGGATATGATAAAAAAAATCACTCATCATCCCTGAAACAGAGAAGTACTGGTGCACATGGGTTCACCTTGTTGACGAATACCGGATAAGGAAAGTAAACCCAAAATTTTGAGTGAATCATCTTTTTGCATTGAGAGGGTCATTAGTTTGTAAGGGAAAAAAAAATTCAGTTAAAAGACCAATAAGGAAAGCAACTTAAGTTATTTTAGGAGAAAGAAAAAGATAAATTTAAAATGGATAGTATAAAACTTGATTCAATTAGTAAAACAGTTAGCTTTGTAAAATAATAATTTGAATATCTAGGACCTAATTATTTCATAGTTTTACATAAATCAATGGTTGTGTGCAATTAGAATCATGTGGGGAGCTTTAAAAACTATAGATGCCCAGCCTGATCCCAGACTATATAAATCAGAGTACCCCCAGTTATTCTAATACACAGCCAGAGTTGACAGCCACCGGCCTAAATGAACCATGGGCGACAAACAGAATATAAGTGGGAGGATTTTATACCTTCTGAATAGTCAAAATAGACATGACAGAGTTTGTGCACTACACTTTGCGTGCTCTTTCTCTTGGGCCGTTTGTCTTGATTCGTGCACCCTTGTGGTGAATCTGATTACCTTTTCCCAAGCCCACAACGATAAATCTGAAGCCGTAATTAAAAGGGAGTCAGTCTCTTACAGGCAGGCATATTGATAGTTGCAACATATGAAAATTGAAAGTACAGGAAGACTCAGAGGAGATTTAGTTCAATGCCACTAGGTGGCTTGGTGTTAAAAACTTGTTGAAGTGATTTCTTGAGCTATTTCTTCAGAGCGGTGTTTTTGGGATTAAAAATTCAATTTTTTGTGAAACTACTGAATTCCAGGTTGCAAGACAAACCCAGCAACTCAAACTGCCAGATAGTCTCAGAGAGAGACCTCCAATAGGCCTGAGATTTTTAGCAAAAAGAAAACAATTAGCCATTTTGCTTATACTCGTGAACTGGTAGATTCTACCCACTTTTCTAGTAAGGAATTTGACCAATTTAATCTAAATATGAAAAAGCCAAATTTTCATGCCACACATAAGGTACTTGCAACAAAAGGAAAAAATGATTCAAGCATTTAAATTAACAGAGGAGGGTCTGGCAGGCCCAGCTTCTGTGTGACACTCTCAAATTTGTGTTTAATTTTGTAAAGTGAGAAGTTCATTTGCAATGAGAACATGATCTAGGTTGTACACGTTCTTCTTGATGGCGCGCTTAATCCCTGTCAGGATGTGGAATCGTTTGGGAGAAACTGAAGTTGAACGTGGAGATGTCTTTTATTGGGTGCAGTTGGATGGACTGGTATTGGAAACTTACTTAAGAGTTTGACTGAGTTGCTTTTATCAAGCTGTTAAAATTAAGGGTTAAAAGCCCTTTTCAATCAAAGATATATAAACTTAGCCCTTTAGTCAGTTGATTACAGTTATTCTCATTGACCTGAATGATATTGATCAGTAGTACTGGGCTCATAACCAGGCGCTTGTGTACAAAGTCGATTGCACTGGCTTTAAGACGATTTTTTTGTTACTGCTCACAGTCTGTGTTTTGTATAATAGGTTTTATTTTACCTTAGAAGGTCTCGTGGTTTACGTATACTGGCTTGATTTTTAGAGCATGTGACCCGGGGGCTACAGTCATATGAACTCCAGGAGCCCTGAGGATGCAGCACATTTACTAACTAACGTTCACCATGACAACTCTGAATCCTTAAGAAAGTACAAGAATAATTTTATTATGTTTAATGAAGCTGGAAAACATTTCCAAAATATAGTGCTTTCTTAAGCGTTCTTCCAACATGGTAAAAATTTTTTTTAAATTGTTGAAAGTGGTATTTGTTTATAAAGGAATAAACTCTTAGTTATCCCAAACTATGCATTCTTTCCTTGATGCATTTATAAAACTAAGATTTTTTCTATTTTCTGGTCACTTTTGCTACATAACAATTACCCCAAATTTAAAACCACAACCATCCATTATGGTTGTGAGTTCTTTAGGTCAGGAATTTGGAAAGGGCAGAGCCGATGGCTTGTCTCCAGGCTTGTCTCTGCTCTCCAGTGTCTGAGGAAGGCTGGAGGTGACACAAGCACTGGGGGCTGGAGTCCTTTGAAGGCTCATGCACTCAGATGACTGAAGCTGGGCTGGCAGGATCTGAAGACTGCTGACTGGAGAGCCTTGTGAAGCCTTTTGGAGATGCTTGGCTTCCTCTCAGCATGGGGGCCTCAGGGTAGTCAGACTTCTTACGAAGTTGCTTCGTGCTCAGGGCATGAGTGTCCCAGGGAAGAAGGCAGAAGCTGCATCCCCTTTTATATAACCTCAGAAGTCACACAGCATCACTTCTGTTGCATTTTAGTGGTTAAAAAACAAGTTTATGGTCAGCTAGGTTCAAGGGGAGGGGACGTAGACCTCAATCTCTCAGTGGAAAGAGCGTCAAAGTATTCGTGTACATGTTTTAAATGCTCTACAGTATACCCTTGGTCAAAAATTATTTACATTGTTCTGACGTTCAAAATGCACTCATCCCCTCCTGAGATGCCCCAAAGTCTCATCCCCTTATGGCATCAGATTCAGGGTTGAGGTCCAGGATCTCATCATCTAAGTCAGTTCAGTTGCAGGTCCTCAACTCGAGTTCCTTCAATCTGAAGGCCTGTGAACTTCAGGTCTTTAAAAGGACAAGTTATCTGCCCCACATACCCAACATACAATGGTGGTACAGGCATGGGATACCTCAAGAGACACTCCCTGTTCCAAGAGATGAGGAATGGGAGGCACATAACAGTCACTGGCCACCTGGGTTTGCAACTAAGTAGCCTTCTTAGATTGCTTTCTGCCCACCAAGGTTTGGAGTCAAAAACCTCCTCATATTTTGTAACATCTCTGTCCCCTTTGGTCCAACCTGATACAATTCCTTTGAAATCTTGGTGGATTTACTATGCATCGATTTACAATCCACTTCGCTAGACAAAAACCACGCCAATAAATTTCTGCAAGATAAACTCTCCTGTACTTTGGGCTCCTTATGAGCTACTGTGGGACAAGGCCCTAAAAGTCTTAGGAGCCCTATTGTTTAACAGAGAAAATTTGTAAGGCATGCTCTGAAGATCTTTAGGTAGCCCCTGGTCTGTCTGGAAGGTTCTATGAAGCACTGCTTTAGATCTTTCTGAAGTTTTGACAAAGGATTTTACAATCTCACTCTGTATTTGATCATTGCCCTGAAACCATTTCTTAATTAGAGACTGATTTGCCATCTGGAGAAGCTGGGAATAAGAAACAGTTTTATTTTCAAACCCAGAAAGTGCAGGCTTCTTTATATTTCCTCTAAATTTTGCACAAAAGCTGAATAGTTCCTTATTAAGATCATCTCTCTCCTGTCACGTTTTTTCGTAGACAGCAAGAAGAACCAGATGGTACTTTCAGTATTCTGTCTAGAAATCCTCATCTGGATCACTGAATTTGTTAGATACATTTTCTATTCTCTACTGTCCCATAGACAACAGTGTTGTCAAATTTTCTGCCACATCTTAAAAGGGTCCCTTTCCTCCAGTTTGAAATAATATATTCCTCGCTTTCCTTCAGGCCCTCACTGACGCCTCCTTGAAGTCCGTTGTGATTCCACCACCAGTCTCCTCAAGGCTCTTCCAGCCTCCACCCACTTCCCAAAGCCAGTGCCAAGGGTTTTAGGATTGTGTCACAGTTGCACCTCACTCCTTCCAGATTTTTGTTCCACTTACTGTTGCTGTATATCAGCCACCCCAGGCTTAGTGGAGTAAGACAACCACCATCTTATTACGTTCATGGAGTCCATGGGTCAGGGATGTGGAAGGGCACAGTGGGGCCAGTTTGCCTCTGCTCCACAGTGTCTAGGGCTTTGGCTGGGAAGACTCTAAGTCTGGGGTTGGTCGCTGGAACCCTCATATAGTCACTTGTCTGCTACCAGGGCTGCAGGGACTTGACCCAGGACTGCTGACCGGAGCATCAACATCTGACCTCTCTGAGAGGCTTGGGTTCATCACAACATAGCGACCACAGAACAGTCAGCCCTCTTACGTAGCGGCTCAGGGCACACGCACTTCATTGCTTTCAAGTGATGGTTGTTTGCAAAGGGATAGCACTCTCAGTTATGTCAGACTGTGCATTATTTCCATGACAAACCTGCACAGTTAAGATTTCTGATTTATAGCTAGTTGGGCCAAGGAGACAGGGAGAAAAGGAGAAAAATGAGGGAAAAATAAGGAGAAGGGAGATTGGGAGAGAGATGAACAGAGAATAGACAGACAAAGGGAGAAATCAAGTCACCAAACGTCCTGCAAAAAGTGAGAGCATCTACCAAGTTTCTATGGAGAACAGAATGAACAGAATGTTCTCCATCGCTGAGCGCCAAATCAGTTTGCTAATTGAGATCAAAAGAGCGTAAATATTACGACTGTGCCATCAAACCACAGAACTGAAGTAGAGAATAGTAAATCCAAAAGGCCAAGTGTATCTATCAAAATACAAGCAGATACTTAAGAAATTAAGTGATCACTACAATTTTATGAAAGCTCTTTGTGTGTTAGGCACGTCTTTGGTCAGATGGAAAAGATTCAAGTTAATGAAGTCTCTTGGAGGCGAAGGTAGAGTCCTGACCACAGAAGAAAGATCTTCCCGCTCAAGAAGACTGTGGAGTAGCTGCTTACTGGGAGTAAGTCTGGGAAAAAGAGGCCCCAGAGTGGAAATCAGACATGAAGCATTATTTAAAAAGGCGTCCATTCTCCTCCCTAGTTAGTCCTTGATGATTTTAAAGGAGTTGATCATCATTTTAAAAGATTCATTCTTTTTAGAACAACAAGAGCTCAAGGGCTCATGGCCTATTACACTATTAGAGTCTTTTGTCATAAAATGTCAGAGCCTTTTCTTGTGATTCACACATTCTCCAGTAACCTTTAGCTTCTTGAAATTATTGTTTGGGATTCTGGAATTTACAGCTAGCATTTTGAGGGCCCACAATTTTCACTGACAAAGCATGTGTGCTCACACAGAAAGGCAGTGACATAAAAATGCAGTCGGGGGGGCCGGCCTGGTGGCGCAGCGGTTGGGTGCACACGTTCCACTTCGGTGGCCCGGGATTTGCTGGTTCAGATCCCAGGTGTGGACATGGCACCGCTTGGCAAGCCATGCTGTGGTAGGCATCCCACATGTAAAGTGGAGGAGGATGGGCGCAGATGTTAGCTCAGGGCCAGTCTTCCTCAGCAAAAAGAGGAGGATTGGCAGCAGCTAGGTCAGGGCTAATCTTCCTCAAAAAAAAAAAAAAAATGCAGTCAGGGAATTAAAGAGGAATATGAAGCAAAAAGGAGAGCAAGCAAAATGAGATGCAGTTACAGTGGACTTCAGGGGAGTGTCAGCCCTGGCCTCTGCCCTGTTGTCATATGATACCTCCAGACGCCATTTCACAACTGTAGACATGTCCCTGGTGTTGGTTCTTGCCCTACAAAGTGAGAATGGATCCAATCCAACGACTCCGAGTTTATAGACTCCACGTAAGGTTTTTAAAAAATTATCGAAAACTGGAAATTGGAAACCAAGAATTATCTGTTCAGCAAGAGAAACCAATGAAGTTAAATTCTATCACGAGGAATCTTACTGTAGGAAGACTATATAGGCAACCAAAAATAATTTAAATTCCAAACCATCTATTTCAAGCAATGTTGAATAAAGCTATATTCCATTTTTATGGGTTTCAATAGTTCCTTTAAGATCACCATTATAGCATTGGACTGATTTGTCACGTTCAAAGATTAACTATTTTCTTTGTAAAATTCTCATAATCCTAATGGCACAACCCATGAAAACAGAAAGGATGAAGAGAAAAATCGCTATTTTGTGAGTTTGTTCTTGCTACAGTGAACCCTGGATTTCTAGGTGTAAGTAAGGGCCTAATCTTTTTAGCTCTCAAGAGCTAAATAAGCCAATTTGTCTTATAAATATAGAACTAAGACTTAAAAAGAACAGAGGGAACTCTCTGGCATGATGGAAATGTTCTGTATCTTGATTTGAGTGTCAAAAATCATCCACCTATACACTTAAAAAATTGGCGATTTTTAAAATCCTATTTGACTGATGGATCAAGTCGTATGGAGTATTTTGATGGGAGTAAGGTTATATATTTTAATTTCCAATTAGTTCTTTTTTTGCTTGCTGTTTGTAAAAATAATGAGAGGTAGAAGTTACCTATTAATATACCTAGTCTCTTTCCTTTAACAATTGTATTAAAAGATCCAGGCAAAAGTCTCTATGCTCAGTCATGATGCTTGCTTTTAGTTCTGTAACACTTTTATGCAGTGGACAAAGTCTCTTCTCTTACTTTGCTGCCAAAGATTACCAGTGGTTAGAAAAAATTAAAACCAATATTGTGGTGATGATATAATAATAAATACATTTGAGTATTGACCAAGTTGCTATGGAGAGAAATGCTATTTTATGTACCGTCGGGTATTGTAAAATAAAAATGATACAAATACACAACTTCATAGTTGCCCTGAAAAAGTGAAAGCCATGGGGCCTGACTGCAAGGAGATAATTCTAGTTGGACAAGCGCACAGATAACACATAAACGTGCCCGGTTGATAAGCTGAGTGATGTTGATGCGTTTCTTGTTGGTGAATGCTCCTTATGCTTCTGGAATACACCCTCTTGGTCATGGTTTGTTGTCCTGCTGAATTCAGGTTGTTAATTATTTTAGATTTTTGCATCTGTGCTCATGAGATTGGTCTCTGGGTGTGTGTGTGAGATCATCATCAGGTTTCGCTACCAGGATTAAATAAAATGAGTCAGATGGTTTCTATCTTTTTCTGTTCTAGAGCATTTTAAGTAACATAGGAATTACCTCGGCCTTGAAAGTTTGCCTGTAACATCATCTGTACCCAGTAACATTTAAAAGTGTCTTTCTGACAGCATAAAAATTTTTTCCCTAGTTATGAATTGATTTTGATTATTTTATCTTTGTTGAGTCAATTTTAGTAATTCATATTTTCCTATAAAATCATGCATTTCACAAACTTAATTTATTAATATGAAATCACAAATGTTATTCTCTTATAATTTCTAAAGGCAACACACCTTTCCTTAAATCCCTTTCTCATTCCTAATGTTAGATATTTGTGTTTTTGCCTTGTTTTTTCTTGACTAGACCCTGCCAAGGACACTTGGTTCTTTTATTGATCTTTTCAAAGAACCAATGCTTAGATTTGTCATGTATGTTGTTTTTCTCATTCATCAACTTCTGCTTTTATCTTAACTAATTTTTATTTTGATAGATTTATTTTGTTCTTTCTCTAGCGTTTTGATATATAATTTACTTCCCTTCTTTCTTATTTAATAATTTTTCTTTTGAATGTAGCTTTGGCTGCATCCATGAATTTTGATCTGTAAAATTCTTTCTCATTAACTTTATTATCTGTAATTGCAACTGCAATCTCTTTAATCCAGGAGTTGCCTAAAGAGGTGCTTTTTTAAAAAAAAAAAATCTCAATAATAAGGTTTTTTTGTTGTTGTTAACCTTTTTATAATTTCCTAGTGTTATTGCACTGAGATTATAGAACATGACCGGTGTGTTTCCTGCTTTGTAATTGAAGAGAGAGGTGTTACTTTGTAGCCTAATACACAGTAAATATGTGTAAATGTTTCAGGGACCATAATAAATGTATGTAAAAGTTCCATTTAATTGCTAATCAAATCTGTTGATTATTTAGCCTCTTTCTACTCTTATTTGCTTTTTGTCTGCTTGAACTGCCAAAGACTGGGTCACCCCCTAAAATCACGAGTCAGTCCATTTCTTCTTGTGTTAGAACAGATTTTGCTTTATATGTTTCGGTGCCATGTTATTCAGTGCATGAAGAGTGGTGGTCTTCATTTTTTAAGTTATGTTTTTTGTCAATAGAAAACAAAAGAAAGTTTTATGTTTTTTGGTTTGGATTTTGCTTTATCTGTTATTACTATTCCCATCCCTGCTTTCCTTCTGGTATATCTTTGTCCATCCTTTCATTTTTTATCTTTGTGTCTGTTTTAGATGCATCTTTTATAAACAGAGTATAGTTAAATTTTGTTTTTGACCTAACCTGTGATCCTTCTTCATCCAATAAAGGAGTTGTTTACCATTCATATTTGTTATAGAAACTGACAGTATTTTTTTTCTTAATTGTGTTATTTAAGTGTTTTCTGTTTTTAATGCTTCTGTTCTATTTCCTTCTTTTTTTCTAGTTGCCATGTTAGTCAAGTTTTATGTATTCTCTTTTTACTAATGATTAGAAAGTTATACATTCTTTTTAGTGCTAATAATGATTACTCTTAAATATTTAACTGATCTCTGTTAATCAATAACAAGAATAAAATGGATTTACCTTATTTCCTCCTGTGAATGATGACAAAATTAATATTTCTCCTCTTCCCACACCTTCCTAGATTTTCAGACAGAAGAAGCAACTTTTTTAAAAAGCTTGTAAACCTGGATGTTATTTTCCTGTGCAGATGACTTATTTTTTGTGCATAGATACTTGATTTTTTTTCCCTTGATTCTAAAAATTCAGAACTTTCTTTGGGCCACATTTCCATATGATTCTCTGTTAATTAAGTTGGGCTGGTACCTGTGACTCAAGTGCTTCTGACGTTAATGCATTTTCTTCTATTATTCTTTGATTTTCTGCAGTATCTATTCCGTGACTGCTTCCATTGTGTTTTTAATTTATCATGTTTATCTTTCAGAATTATTTCTTTTCCTAATGTTGGTCTGTTTTGTACTTATTTCATAAATGAAAATACAAATTAGAGATTTTCTTTTCTAGTTTGCTCTGCTTTCTTGCTCTTACTCCGTTGCAAAGCAGGACTCTTGCTCTGATTCCTCAGACCAGCCTCCTCCTTCTGAAGTGCCAGATCTTTGTATTTGTCCGGTTGTATTCCCTGTTTGGTCTTCCTTACTGGGGAGGGCCCGGGAGAACTGAGATCGGCTACAATCAGAGTGTGTGTCTGTCCTGTTCAGATCTTGAACACCAAAGAAGAGGAAGGTGTAGATTTATCATAGCATAGAGATCCCTCAGATTATGGGAAATAAGAAGACAACTGACGAGATGAAGGCGTGATAAGGAGTTTCACTTTTGTTCGGAGAAACTTATTTGTGTGTTGTGGCTGCCCAAAGATAACTGAGGCAGTGACCGCCTCCCTAACTAACATATTTCCACCCAGCCCCTTCCATCTGCATGGCACTGATGTAAAGGGTCTCAGATGGCTGCTGTCATAGATTCTCTTTGAGTGTAAAAACCCTCAAAGGCACAGGCATTTTGCTTATTTATCTTTTTATACCCCTGAGTTGCTACTATTTTTTATCCTTACCACAACCTTATAAGTTAGACAAGGCATCTAGAAAGGGAGACAGATGCCCTAAGAAATGAAATGATTCACTTAAAATCACATAGCTGAACTGGGATTAACACCCAGGTCATCCCTCACTCCACTGCTTTTCCCCACTTACCGTCCTTTCTCCCAGAACAAAAGGAGACATTCTGGGTGCTATTTGTCCTGCTTTGTGACAACAGAGGCTTCATCTTTCGCTATTTGTGAAGCAGAAGAAATTAGGAGCTGTTTTCTTTCTTTTCTTCTGGGACTCTGGGACGCCCATCGGCCTGAGCGTACATAAAGCCTCCCAGACGGGGTGGAGTAGGGAAAGGCAGGAAGAGAAGGTGGGAAGGTAGCTGAGAATAGTCATAGGCTCCTTTTCTCTGGCCCAGGCAGCTTCTAGGAAGGGGCCCTCTGTCTGGATGGTTGCAGCATTCGCTACTGAATCTGTGTCTTTTTTCTGAGCCCCTGCAGCTAATGTGCCTGGGATATGCTGGCAGAGTTACTGCTGTTAGAATTCTCATTTTATTAGGCTTTAATCAAGCTCTCCTGTGAAATGCTACATCAATTCCATTTTAAATTTTACATATAAAGTGATGAAATGAGAGTGAAGCATTCACAGACATAAAATGTTTTTTTAAATGAAAATGATATTTTTAACTTAACCATATAAAAATCATCTGGATGGCATACATCTCAATGGCAGAAAGATTGATATATTCTCTTACCAGTGGCCTCAGAAAGCCCATGATCTACAGAGGTTTGTGAAATGATTTCCAATTCCTTGAATATTTTCACTTCTTTCCATTAGCACCAACCCTGGCATTCTTTAAAATCAACCTAAGAGCTCACCTCCTATGAAAATTTATTCACTTGACGTTTAGGGCTACTTATTTATGTAGCTTATGTTCATTTGTACACGATATTTGAAAAAGCTTACTGTGATAAAGAACATGGGTCTGGGTCAGTCTGCAGGCCTGAGTTCCTGTCCCAAGGTCTGCAGATCAGCTAAGCTCTTTGAGCCTCAATTTCCTTATCTGTAAAATGTGGGCATGGAACTAAATGGCCTTCCAAATGTATGAACTGTTAAAGTGTTCTTCACTTGTTTGATATTTGTCTCTTCCACTGATCCAACTGGATTAGGAATCCCCCTAGAACAAGATTGTACCTTCAGCATCTTTGGTACTTCCATCCCCACCGCAGGCTGCTGGCACTCTGCTTTGCCCCCGGTGGATACCCCATCGATGTTGATCGCCAGACTGACAGCACCTGTGGTGGCCAGGAGGTGGCACTTTGGTATTTTCTGCAATAGAAGAACAAACCAGACAATGAGAAATCACTCGGCCTTCTCCTTTACTGACCAAAGTAGAATATCTAGGGATCGAAACAACCAAGGAGCTGTATTTTTTAAATTTACATCTAATAAATAAAACTGGCTTTTGGTGGTGGTGATGGTATACAGGTCTATGGGTCTTAACACATGAATAGATTTGCATAACCACCACCACAATCAGGATACTGAGTCATCCCTCCCCCAAAAATCTCCCTTGTATCAAGCTCCCTCTGACCCCAAGCCCTGACAACCACTGTTGTCCATCCTTAAAGTTCTATCTTCTAGGGAATATCACATGAACAGATCATAGAGTATGTAACCTTTTGAGGCTGACTGCTTTCACTCAGCATAATGCCTTCAAAGTGTATCTATGTTGTTGCATATCCATGATTTGTATCATCAGTTCATTCCTTTTTATTGCTGAATAGCATTCCATTGCATTAGATGTATTACAGCTTCTTTATCCATTCACCTGTTGATGGATATTCCACTTGTTTCCAGTTTTTGGTGATTATGAATAGAGCTGCTGTGAACATTCCTGTATAAGTTTTTATTTCTCTAGGATAAATGCGTAAGACTGAGATTTCTAGGTCACGTGGTAATTCAGTGCCTGACTTTTGGAGCAACTGCCAAACTGTTTTCCCAGTGTTTGTACCATTTTACATGCCCACTAACAATGTATGAGAATTCCAGTTGTTCTGCATCTTCATCAGCATTTGGTATTGTCACTTTTTTGTTGTTGCTGTTGTTTGTTTTGTTTTTATTTGGCCATTCTGATAGGTTTGTGGTAGTGTCTCATTATGATTTTGATTTGCATTTCCCAATGGCTTGTGATGTTGAGTGTCTTTTCACTTGCTTATTTGCCACCTATATGTCTTCTTTGGTGAAGTGATTTCAAACCTTTTGCCCATTTTTACATTGAGTCCTTTGCTTTCTTGTTGTTTAGTCTTGAGTTCTTTATATATTCTGGACACAAGTCCTTTATCAGATATGTCTTTGCAAATACTTTCTCCCAGTCTGTGGCTAGTCTTTTCATTTTCCGACCAGTGTCTTTCTCAGAGAAAAGTTTTAAGTTTGATGAAGTTCAGTTTAACAATTTTTTTCTTTTATGGGTTATGCTTTTGGTGTCCTTTGTGTGAAATCTTTGCCCAATCCAAGGCCATAGAGATTTTCTCCTATGTTTTCTTCTAGAAGTTTTATAGTTTTACATTTTGCATTTAGAACTATGATCCATTTTGAATTCATTTTTCATAAGATGTGAGATTTAGGTCAACATTTATTTCTTTTGGCATGTCGGTGTCCAAGTTATCCGAATGTTCAAATTATCCTTTCTCCATTGAATTGCCTTTGCACCTTTGTGAAAAATCACTTGGCCACATTTGTGTGGGTCCATTTCTGATTCTCCATTCACTGACCTATGTTTTTATCCCTTTGACAATTCCTTTGACAATTACATTGTCCTGATTACTGTAGCTTTATAATAAGTAAGTAAATCGGCTACTGTGAGTCTTCCAACTTGACATTTTCTTCTTTTTCCAATTGTTTTGACTATTCTACTTCCGTTGCCTGTCCAAACACATTTTAGAGTCAGCTTGTTGATATCTACAAAAAATCCTTCTGGGATTTTCGTTGGGACTGCATTAAATCTATAGATCAATTTGGGGGAAATTGGCATGCTAACAATATTGAGTTTTCTAATCCATGAACACAATATTTCTCTCTGTTTATTTAGATTTTTCTTTTACACATTTCATCAACATTTTAATTTGATTTCTTTCATCAGCGTTTTGTAGTTTTCAGCAATTTCCTAGACACATTTTGTTCGATTTATATCTAAGTATCTTTGTTTTGGGAGTTTTTGTGGAGGGTCATGTTTTTATGTTTGTTTCCAATTGTTCATTGCTAGTATATAGAAATATCTTTGTATGTTGGCCTGGTATCTGGTGACCTCGCTAAAACCACTTTGGTTCTGGGAGCTATTTTGTAGATTCCTTGGGATTCTCTATGTAGACAATCATGTAATCTGAATATAGAGACATTTGTTTCTTCCCTTGCAATCTGTATGCCTTTTAAATTTCTTTAAACCTGCCTTATTGCACTGGCTAGGGCTTCTAGTACATTGTTGCACAGCAGCAGTGCCTGTGGAAATGCCTGCATTGGTCCTGCTCTTTGGGGAGACATTCAGTCTTTCACCACTAAGTATGTTGTTAGCTGTGGCATTTTTGTAGATGTCATTTATCCAGTTGAGTTCTCTTGTAAATCCTGGCTTGCTGAGAGATTTTTATCATGAATGGATGTTGAATTTTGTCAAGTGCTTTTTCTAAATCAATTAACATGATCATGTAGCTTTCTTTTTGTCTGCTGCTATGATGCATTACATTGATTGATTTTTGAGTCTAAACTGGCTTTGCATTTCTTAGACTAAACTCTCTTCTGTCATGGTGTATTATTGTTTTTATATGTTGTTGGATTCAATTTGCTAATATTTTCTTGGCCATTCTTACATCCACGTTCATGAAGGACATTGGATATTGGTTTGTAGTTTTCTTTTCTTGTACTGCCTTTGTCTATTTTTGGTATCAGGATAAGCTGGCTTCACAAGATGAGTTATGAATTGGTCCCTTCTCTTCTATTTTTAAGAAAAGATATGGAGAATTGGTCTTCTTTCTTCTTTTAAATGTTTGATAGAATTCATCAGTGAGATCATCTGATCCTTTCCATTTGTGACAGGTTTTTAAGACAACTGTAATTTCTTTAATAGTTGTAGCCCTATTCAGGTTATCTATTTCTTCATGGGTGAGTTTTGGTAGTTTGTGGCTTTCAAAGAATTATTTGGTTTTGTCTAAGTTGTTGAATTTATGTACATGGAGTTGTTGAAAATATTCTCTTATCCTTTTAATGCTATGTGGTCTGTAGTGATATATCCTCTTCCATTCCTGATATTAGTAATTAGGTAATTAGGTCTTCTTTCTTTTTTTTTGGTGGGGGGCTGGAAAGACTGACCCTGAGCTAACATCCATTGCCAATCCTCCTCTTTTTGCTTGAGGAAGATGGTCCCTGAGCTAACATCCATGCCAGTCTTCCTCTATTTTGTATGTGTGATGCTGCCACAGCATGGCTTGATGAGCAGTGTGTAGGTCCACACATGGGATCTGAACCTGCAAACCCCGGTCCGCTGAACCTGAGTACATGAACTTAACCACTACGCCACCGTGCTGGCCCCAGGTCTTCTCTCTTTTATTCTTTCAGACAGGAGGTTTGGCAATTTTATTGATCTTTTGGGGGGTGGGGGGGAAGGTCTTTATTTCATTGATTTTTCTTTATTGTTTTTCTGTTTTCAGTTTCATTAATTTTTGTTATTATTTCCTTCCATCTGCTTGTTTCATGAAACTTGATAAAAATTAAAGTCATCAGGGTTACTAAGCAAAAATGTATTATTAAATTACAAAATGCATTTTTAAATTTATTCTTTTGAGAACCATCCTTATAGTTTTCCATGCTTTGTCTTTTTGCAGTTGACTGGTCTGAGTGTCTCCAATGGAAAGGACCAACTTGTAGTGTTCCATACAAAAGACAACAAGGACCTCATTGTCTGCCTCTTCAGCAGACAGCCGACCCACGAGAGTCGAATCGGAGAACTTGTTGGAGTCCTAGTGAATCATTTCAAGAGGTAAAGTTTGATTTTTATAACCAACAACTTTTAAACTTGTGAAATCTTTAATCATAATTCTCACTGAATTTCTTTTGTGCCAAATTTATATATTGAGTTATTTTCCTTCATAAGGACAACTTATGTCATCTGTTTCACAGAAGGCAAAATTAGCATCCAGGCTTGGTTTCCAGATTAGGAAGGATCCTCTACTTTTCCAGCCTCCAGCTGAACCAACAGTGAGAGATTTCCCTAATGGTGATTTCTTCACTGCAATCCAAATGTAATTAAATCCAAAAGATAGAAAAATTACTCTATATTCTTGTTATCGCAGCTTCTCATTTACCCCAAATATAATCAGTGAGTGTGTCTGCCATGAATATAAACAAGTTAGAAGGCAGTTTTTGGATGACATGTAGGTCCATGAAGACTAAAGGAGTTCCTGCGACTGGCCTCTGGAAGACCTCTGGAAAAACATGGAGATGTGATGGAACATGGCATATTCTGAGAACTTCATAGTAAACCGAGGTGATGCCTGGGGTGTTTACGTACTTGTGTGTGTTGGGAACAATGATGTGAGAAATACAAGCAGGGAGCAGATCCTGAGGGAGATGGGGACCAGTGCATGAATAATTGTAAGCAGGGGAGTGATTTCGTCTGGTTATTTTGGGAGTTGTTTTAGAGATGGGGTTTTTCTTCCCATAGGAGGTCGTGGAGTAGTTGGGGTAGGGTGCTTCTCCACTCGACAGTCACGTGTTCTTCCCATTGTGGCCCGCTCTCCGCCTCCCCGCCCCCTGAAGCCGAGTGAAGAGTGCTCTTCTAAACCTAGTGTCTGAGAAATGAGCCCAGTCCAGTTCCTTTTCTTCCTAAAAGACATTTCCCAAGTTGCCAGAAGTCGTTGAGCATTCCTTATTAGTATTGTTTTCTTAAGTTTAGACATGGCTCTTCTTCTCTAAACAAAGGCGTGTTTAGAATCAGATGTCTGTATGTCTAATCCTGCTGTGTTCGCTTTTGCTGATAAATGTGTGGGGTGTAATTTTAGAAGTGGGCTGCACAGACCACTTATTTTATGTTATTAAACCATGTATTCTATATATATGTATATTTGTGTGTGTGTGTGTGTGTGTGTGTGTGTGTGAGAGGAAGATTCGCCCTGAGCTAACATCTGTGCCAGTCTTCCTCTCTTTTGTATGTGGGATGCCTCCACAGCATGGCTGATGAGTGGAGTAGGTCTGCACCCCAGATCCGAACCTGCAAACCTGGGCCGCCAAAGCAGAGCACTCGGAACTTTAACCACTCAGCCACAGGGCCAGCCCAAACCATGTATTCTAGATCAAAATAGATCATTAAATATCTTATATAGTTAAGTGCTATAAATAAGGTAATATTTAATAGTCCTGTGGTGGAAACATATGAGAATCTAACTATGGAATTACAAAAAAATAACAATAAACATAAAAGGCTTTGAAAAATTCCCTTCCATTTGCCATAGTTATAAAGCTAAGAGAAATACTGAAGAATTTAAAATGGAAGGGAAAGACAGAAAAGTCATCTCTACCATAAAGTCTATAACTTAAATGGGCAGGCTTCTTTTTCTCCTAATATTTAGTTATGGCAAAGTATGAACAATTAAAGGGATTTTAATTTGGATGCCTGTACTAATGAATAGTTTTCACCTGGGAAATTGAAGTATTTTTTTCTCTATCTGAGTCCTTGTTTAGCAAATTCCAATCCCTGTTAAATGTCTCTACAAGTGGCAGAAAATATGAATCGGGTCCTAGAATCCATCAGTTGCTTTCTTTCCCTAGCATATGCATTCTGAGCTATGTTTCTAGTTGCATTCCTTCCTATCTTTAATATATGTAAGAATTTTAAATGTCTTTAAAATTTATAAATGCAAAGAAGATTATCAAGATGCTAGATTTTTTTTTTTTTTTTTTTGGTGAGCAAGATTGGCCTTGAGCTAGCATCCATTGCCAATCTTCCTCTTTTTGCTTAGGAAGATTAGCCCTGAGCTAACATCTGTGCCCATCTTCCTCTGTTTTGTATACGGGATACCACCACAGCATGACTGATGAGCAGTGCCTAGGCCTGCGCCAGGGTTCCAAACCTGTGAACCCCAGGCCACTGAAGGAGAGCATGCAAACTTAACCACTGCACCACTAGGCTGGCCCCCAGATGCCAGGTGTTTTATGGTTTATTCTTGATGTTCTTATCCTATGAATTAAGAGGTCAAGTACAAATAAGAGAGAAAATCACTCCTTCCTGCCCCCGAAAGTGGAGGCTTGGAATTTTGATTAGAATTATAGTCATCAACTTGCTCTTGACTTCTTAAGGAAAGGTTAATTTTATTTTTTTCCAGCTATTTTCCTTTATTGTCAAGTACCATGTCATTGGTGTGACTTTGAAGAGCATATTATGTTTACAAGCATAATGACGTGGCACATAATCTCATTTGTCCCTGGGTTAGTTATGGAAGTCCGAAGGGGAGGGGCACTTACGTCCAGAGCAGCTCATTGTCTTCCGGGTAATTTCCTAAAGCGCATTCTGAGACATTCTCTAGTGAGAAGTTGAGAGCAAAGGGCTCAAAATAACAAAACATACCGTTGATAGACTAGATTTGAACAGGAGTCATTGTCTTAAAAAAGATTATAAAGAGAGAAGATTAGGACTTAAAGTCTTTGAGCAAAATTCCAGCCAAGTTTCAGAGAGAAGAGAGGGAAGTAAAAAGTTTGAAAAAAGAGTATCTCATGTTATTAGGCCAGCACAACACTGTACCCAAAACAAATAAAGTTAGCACAAGAAAATTGTAGTCCAATCCTACTTTAGTACAGAGAATTTTTTTGAAATCCTAAGGAAAATGCCGAAAAATTGGTCCAAGAGTGTTTCAAAAGAGTAATGCATCATGACCCATGAGGCTGTACCCTAAGGATACAAGGATGGCTGTCCATTAGAAAGATCTGTTAATCTATTCATGTGATAGTCCTTAATAGGAGACAAAAATACTGTTTGGTAAAATTTAATACACATTCCTAATAAAGTGAGTAAGTCTTCAGTAGACAAGGAGTAGGAACGAAAGCAAACCTGCAGCTGCCGATCAAAGTTGAGCAGAAATGGTTACAGGGTTACCCCCCAGGGGGCCTGTGGCCTAAAGAAGCTTCTTCTAAGTCATGCTGACCCCAGTGTATGGTGGGTGGGGAGAAAGGACGGACAACAACTGAGGGCAGAAGTGGCCTCAGGCAGAGGACGCTGAAGTTTGGAGAAAGGATGACATGAGGTCACAGCCTGAATCGAAACCCCGGATAGTAACCCCACCTCTTCAAGGGCTACACTTCAGCAAATAGCTGCCCCTACTCAAAGCAAGTAATAAACCAGACAGAAAACAGCAAGAGAACTGTGCATAGGCGATATGAAAATAAGGAGCAAAGAAAATAAGGAAAGGCAGATGAAGGAAAAAGAAAAATATGGCAGCAGACTTTACATTTAAAAAAAAAAGCACAGACGAATCAGAACAGACGCCATCCAGAACACCTGACAGAACCACACCAGGGAGTCCTGGTTCTACTCCACAGGTCAGAAATTACCCCCAGGGAGGAAAGGAGGGGCCCCAAAGTCAAATATGTTTAGGTTATGCTAATAAAGTTAAACAGGTTTCTTTATTGCATTACTTGCCTTTGTTCACTTTAAATACCCAATAGAAAAGTTGTCAGGATATGTGTATTATTCATATATATATATATATATATGTGCATATGTATACATAGACATATACACTCATACGTGATTATGTATATTCTAGACTAGTGCTGGGAAGAGATGCAGGAAATGGATAACAGTGTTTGTCTCTGGAGAGGGAGAGGGGAGATGGGGTACTGAGAGAAAGACGCAGGAGGGAGATTTATTTATTTTTCACTGTAAACCTTTGTAATAAATATTGTTACTTACCTAAAATTTTTTTCATTTTAGTAATAAGCAAACGGCAGCTATTTTTTAGGCATATTATACATGGTTCTGAATTCATAGTTATTTTCTTTTCCTGTTTAGAAAAGCAGAAAAGAACAAAAGAGCTTTCTAAGTGAATGATCTGTCTCATGGCATTGGAATATTTACCTTAAAATAAACCAAATAAAACCCCTTGGGATGTCATTGTTCTCTGTGGTCCGTTGCATATGTCACACAAACCCAAGTGAGGTTTCCTTTTCTGTGGTTTTGTTCCAGTGGTTTGCCAGTCCAGTGTGCTTTGCAGAGGTTGTGAAAATGGCTGACTTGCCTTCTGGCGTGTAGCTCCTCAGCAGCGACTACCTGCTGGCGGTGAGCGTTTCTGCCCACTAGTAAACAGATGGTCTCACGTTGGCTGCCCTCACTACGGAGTCACCAGAAACTCTGTGATATTAAGCTGTCAAAGGACCCATCTGCCCTAAGCAGCTGTCCAGGCATTTGCCTGTCTGGATGCTGGAAACTTCAGTATAACCCCAATCTCGGGCATAGGAACTTCTTATTTTTCCTGCTCTGTTTCTGTGGACGAAAGCCAGAAGTCAGTGCCATCTGCTGCTTGTTCTTCCTAAGCGTTATCTGCAATATCCGCTTAATGAAAGGAGCACTGTTACTGGATTTAACTGGACATTTGACCTGCTTCTCTGTTGTAGTTGCTTGTGTTCTTTCTGAGTCACACTTATAACCACGGGTAGACTAAGACTGGTAAGCCGGGCCAATGGTTGCAGCCCGGACAGTACAGGCAAGGGGCCGGGGGAGAGGAGGCCTTCTGACCAGAGGTGGAGGGAGCAGGGGAGTGAGGCCACCTCTCAAAGGCCTGTCCAGCTGGCCCTCCGCGTCCAGCACCCCCACTGCTCACCACCTTCCTGCACTGCCACGCACGGCTGCTGCTCCACTCTCCCTGACTCCAGATACACGTTTTCATGTCCCTCAGTCTGTGTTCCCAAACAGCTTCCCTTGAATGCCTGGCTGCTAATCATAGTAGGTTAGGTTCCAGCTAAAAATATATAAGTAAAATAAAGATAGTTGAAAATAAAATAGATAGCCAACCGTAGAGGGCTGGTCAGTTAAATTATGGTCTGTCTCCTTGGTGGAGTACTTGGGCCATTTAAAATTATAATTTTGGAGGCATCTGATTTATGGTGACAGAACAGTGAGTGACCACAGTGCACCCTCCTCTGCCTCCCAACAGAACTATACATGAAAACACAGACAGAGATGCCAACTTTCCATAGAGCTGGAAACTAGAAATGTTGCTCAACCAGAGGCCACTGAGAGGGACGTCTGTCACCTCTGCTCAGGTGTCACCTCCTCAGGCTCTCCTGACCATCCTATGGAGAAGAGCAGTTCACCCACCCCAGCACTCCTGCCCCCCTGCCCTGCTTGGCTTTTCACCGTGGTGCTCATCTCCATCTGACACTGGATCTTTACCTCCTTATTTCTTTATTGTATATGCTCCAACTAGAATCTAAGGCCCATGTTAGCAGGGACTTATTTCTGTTGTTCAGTGCAGTTCCCCTAGTGTTCAGAACAGAGCCTGGCACTCGGAAGGCTCCCACTAAATAACTGTTGAGCACCGAGGCCAGCTGCTGGGGCCAGCTGGCCGCAGGATGCTTCTAGCCCTTCCCCACGGATATGTTTGTCTTGCCCACCGGAAGATAGAGACTTAGTCCTCCTTCTGTATGAGAGAAAGGAAGAACTCTTTACAGTTTCCTCCCTTTATGAATACCACTTTTCTTGTACTGATTCCAGGATTACTGCTCTACGCAATGTAAGACATCTAGGACAGAAGTGAATAGGTGTTTCAAGATATTAAATCAGCAACGAAAAGAGCTGTGGGCTGGAAGAGCCGTGGGTACATTGTACACTGGGGGGGATGCAGCTTTTCATTTACTTTTTTTTAACAACTAAAGAACTGGAAATAACTTCAGACTCTCCTTGTCAGTAAGCTGACAAGGAAGCAAGATGTAGGAATTCCTGCTCAGATCAGCAGCTTCAAATAAGTAAAAGACTTCAAAAGCACAACTAGAGGCTGTGCACATAAGCCAGCTCTTAGCTTAAAAGCTGAGAAATGGATGCTGACTACAGCTACAGGTGGACTGTAAGAAGGAACCCAGGAGAATGCATATGCCCCTTTTGTGTGAGCACCAGGATAGAATAGATGTCTCCTTAGGTATGAGGCCTACAAAGAAAGACAGTAGCAGGGCCCAGCCCCGTGGCCTAGTGGTTAAGTTCAGCATGCTCTGCTTTGGCAGCCCAGGTTCAGTTCCTGGGCATGGATCTACACTACCCATCAGTGGCCATGCTGTGGCAGCAACCCACATACCAAATAGAGGAAGATTGGCACAGATGTTAGCTCAGGGCAAATCTTCCTCAGCAAAAAATAAAAGAAAGAAAGACAATAGCAGTGAGGAAGACACAGACTATAGACTTAAAAATAGAAGAAAAGCATATTTCCAAAAAGGATTATAACAGAAAATTCCCATTATAGAAAGTATCTGTATTCTGAATAAAACTCAGGAAAGCATAGATTCTACATAAACAGACCAAAAATTACATGACAGACTGAGATGAAGAAGGGGCTGGCTAATAAACAGAAATGTTCAGTTATTTGAATGAAGTAAGAAAAGATATTAAAGAATTTAAATCACCGTTAAATGTGGGAATGACACCGCTGGTATTGCAGAACATAGACCTGATGTGAAAGAGAAGTGTAAGAAGGTCTCTTGGCGCACAGAGGAAGAGGGCAACGACAAAGAAGTTGGCAGATATAGAGGACAGAGAACAAAATGTTTACATTCAAATAATAGATGTACTTGAAAAAGAGAAACAGCAAAAGTAAGACTGTGTTCCATTGATTCTAAGAAGTACATTTTTAAAAATTTTAACCTCTCTGAAATTGGGATGTAGTTTATAATAGATGGATTATTACAGGGAAAATGGGCAACATCTTATCTTCTCAGCAATACATAGAATAAGGGTACATCATACAGAGAAGGCATCTTATATTCAATAAAATGTGGTGGTTTAAAACATACTAGAAGAAAATCTTCCTTTGCTGAAAACACTTTCTCTGAAGATCTAAAGTACCTGATTTGTTTACCATAGTGACCTTTTTTATTTATTTTTTATTTTATTTTATTTAAAAATTTTATTTTTCCTTTTTCTCCCAAAGCCCCCCGGTACATAGTTGTGTATTTTTAGTTGTGGGTCCTTCTAGTTGTGGCATGTGGGATGCCGCCTCAGCATGGCTTGATGAGCGGTGCCATGTCTGCACCCAGGATTCAAACTGGCGAAACCCTGAGCCGCCAAAGTGGAGCACACAAACTTAACCACTTGGCCACGGGGCCAGCCCCGACCTTTTCTAATTTCAAAGGATAGCAAAATATATATAAAAAGTATTTGATTATACAGACTAGGGAGTGGTTTGAGATTCCCCTACAAAGGAACAAAAGTTAGGCTTGCCTCAGTCTCTCTTCTGTAGGAGAATCCAGTGGGGCAACAGCTTTAGTCTGTTGAGGGGAAAGGTTAGGGCCCAAGAATTATATGCCCAATCAAGTTGTCACTTGTGTTTAACAGACAAACAAGCCCCAGAAATTATGCTACTAGGGTTTTTTGAAAGAGGAAAAGCAATGGTCCAGGAGTCCAGTCTGTCACAGTCTCCATCTTTCGTCTCCAGTTCTCTTTGCTTCCATCTTCGTTCTCCCACAGTGGCTTCTCCTACATGGCTGGAATCTGCGAATCACTCCCCGGATCTCCTTTTCCAGCTTTACCGCCAGTGAGGAATTCAGGGTCATGTTCTCTGGGCTGCTGTCCCAAAACCCCAGGGAAGTGTTCCCACTAACTCAATAACTATGGACAGAGTAGTGAGATTGTCACCACGTGGATAAGTTGCCTTCCCCCAATGGCAGTCACTTGAGCCAGAGAAGTGGGTCTTCCCAGAATATGGAAGTCTCCAGTAAGACCAGGGGAGGAACATTTTTTGGAAGAGGGCATGCAGAGCTGGGTGGGAGTATTTGGAAGTGAGGTGTATGAGGCCAACATTTCCCAAAAGAAGCGGAAAGAGGTGCTGGGCAGGAAAAGCAAATGGTATAGACAGCATTGTTATTAATTTTGAAAACATAGAAACTGTATGAAAGTCCATGAAAATAAACGTAGTTAAATCTATTATTGTGTTTTCATGCAGTGAAATAGCAGGTAGCCATGAAAGAACAATGATTATCTTTCTCTATCAGGGTTCCTTAAAGTGTAGGTTGCATCTGCATTGGAATCACCTGAGGGTGCTTGTTCAAAAGGCACATCCCTGGGCCCCAACCCCAGCCTTCTAAATCATAATCTCCAGGAATCTACACGTTGGTAAGCTACCAAAGTGAGCTCCACTCATTTCATCAACTCACAGAGAGAATGACTAGGATGAGTGCATGGTCTTTTCATCTGGCCATCGTGCTGAAGCCACTGTAATCAAAGTAACGTTTAAAAAAAATCAAACCACTAAAGCTTCATGTTTTTAAAATTATCATCACTGAGTAAGATACAAAATAAGCCTCCCTTCCTGCCCCAGTGAAGAAAGGTAGGGATGAGGCATGGGCTGAGGTTCAGAGAAAAGGGTAAGGAGGTGTGGAGATTAGACATGAGTTGAGCATTGGCAGATAATCACACAGGACCAGGCTTCTGTTTGCCACCTCTACTTGTCCCAGAAAGAGCCACCACTCATTCTAAGCAATGGTTTTTAATTACCCTAAGAAGTTTGCAGTTTGGACCTACCTGCCCATTTCCAGATAGGAACCCCACCTGCAAATAGCAGGCTTCCACAGAATACACTTTATATATCCTCACCCATTTATATGTCCTCACACCCATCTGCTGTACACAAAAGAACACAGAGAGGAATCTTAAAAGCCTTTCAGTGTGACTAAGCCAGGGCCAAAATCAAACAGCATTAAGGTGTAACAGCTGCTGTAGACTAAGCCATCTATTGACTTTCCATTTCTCTCCCTCTGTGCTGTGCCCATCTGCCTTGAGAAGCGGCTGCCCTTGGACAAAGCTCCCTTAGAGAGCACGCAGGGACACACAGTGTCATCCTCAGCTTCACCTGCTCTTATGGTGGAGATTTTCTGGGGATTTTGGGGCAGATCAAAGATACTTATTTGCTTTATGACATAGCCATCATTGCCTTTCATGTTGAAAGAGTAAATCCAAAAGTAGTGGAAAACCGATCATCTTTTCAGCTTCTCTGCAGGGAGATACTGTACATTTAAAGTACTCAGAGTACTTTTTTAAAGGCCCATAGCACTAAACATTCCAATATCTGCTGAAATGGAGATCTTCTAGTGAGGTATTCCTGCATTCCCCAAATGATCAGTGAATACCACCCTGGTTTGTGCTGTCTGTTGGGATTTTCTCCTAAATTGTCAGATATAACTCTTTAACTTACTAGGATTTTTAAAAGCATTCTTGATGTGTTTATTTCAAGTCTGATCGGCTGTATAGGAATCAGGGTATTATGTAAGCATAATATGCTTAACCAAGTGTTTTGTCTTCATACCATCATTGAGCCTGTGTTCACTGAGCCCCCACTGCAGGTCTGGCTCTGGGTGGTGGGAGGGAAACAAAGAGGGGCCATTTGGTCCTTTCCCTCAAACAGCTCTTAATCCTGTGGGGAAGATGGCATGTCTGCCCTACTGCCTGATAGTGCTCTGATGGGTCCACAGGTAGAGGGCCCAGCCGTGGAGACATGGGATGAACTGATTCCCTTTGCCTCTGAGAGTCAGCAAAGGCCTGATGGGGCAGGTGGTCATCCAGCTGGGTCTCCAAGGATGGCTGGAGTTTTATCAGTTGGGAATGGGGCAAGATGTTCCCCAGTGAAGGGAAGCAGGTTATGCAGATGCGTGGTGGAGAGAAGTAGCTTAAGTAGGAGCTCCTAAAACCATGCTGATGAATTTGAAATTTATCATATAGGTTAGGGGAAGAAAATAAGTATAAAAATATGCAACTGCCCAATGAGACAAGGCCTAATGACACGTATCTTCCAGCCTAGAGATGCTCAAGAATATAAAATAATTGTCCACTTAAGGAAAATGGGAAGTTGAGAACACTAGTTGATATATAATGTCTGTGGCCCCCCACATGCCAAAAAAATTAATTGAATGGAGAAAGAGCAAGGTAGACATTAGAAAGGCAGGGGCAACCCTTAGTACTAAAACTGGAAATCAGAAGTCCTCAGAAGGGTAAGAACTATGACAAAATTCCTTAACCTTCATAAGTTTTTTTGTTATTTTGGCTACCCAAAATATATAGTTATTAGCAGTAAAAATCCCTAATGAAAAGAACCTAGATTTTTACCTTCAGGAACAGTAAGATAGAGACAAATTAAAGAAACTTCACCCCATTCTACAGCCATTTTTAGGGAGAGGAGATTCCCAAGAGACAGAGCGAGTTGTGGCCATACTGAATGGGGAAGGAGGAGCTTGGGTGTGGGGATGTTTGTTGTTTGGTCTGTCCAGCAGCCCCCTCTTCTGGGACCTCCCTCTCCCCTGTCATGCATCTTCATAGTTCCCACCAGAGGCGCCACATCCTTCCATCACCCTGCTTCCTGGAAGAGCTGAGCAGCGCTGGGGTGGCACCTGCCCCACGCTGCACCACCTTCCCTTCCTCAGGATTGTTGGGCTTCAGGCCAGAGAAGACCTGCAGGTCATTGCCTCTCCGGACACTTGGGAGCGGGGGTGACCACATTCCCAGAAGTCGAGAAAGCTGTTCTCAGCTGGGACAGCATACCTGACCTGCAGAGAAACAGAGGCTTGAGGCGAAGCAGAATCTGATGCCTCCAGGCCCCATGTCTGCTTAACTCTGGGGCCACCTCCCTATGTTCTGCAGATTGTATGACCTTGTTCCATACTAAGATCTTGTGTGATCTGAAGCACACCAATTTGTCAGAAATCAATTCAGCAGTGTGTATGTGGTTGACGATATTGTAACATACACTTGGAAACTGTTGAGAGAGTAAGTTTTTATGTGGTTTTTTGGTCACACTTTTGTGTTTTGTTTTGTTTTGTTTTGAGGAAGATTAGCTTTGAGCTAACTGCTGCCAATCCTTCTCTTTTTGCTGAGGAGGACTGGCCCTGAGCTAACATCTGTGCCCATCTTCGTCTACTTTATATGTGGGATGCCTACCACAGCATGGCTTCCCAGGCGGTGCCATGTCCACACCCAGGATCTGAACTGGCGAACCCGGGGCCGCTGAAGTGGAACGTGCGCACTTAACGGCTGCACCTCTGGGCCGGCCCCAGTTTTGTGGGTTTTTTGAGGAAGATTAGCTCTGAGCTAACATCTGTGCCCATCTTGTTTTTTTTTTTATGTGGACACCTGCCACAGCGTGGCTTGATAAGCAGTGCGTATGTCCACACCCAGGATCCAAACCAGCGAACCCCAGGCTGCCAACACTGAGCGCGCAAACATAACTGCTACGCCACTAGGCCAGCCACACAGTTTCTTTAAATGGATAAAAAAAATCAATTCACTGAAGGTCAATTTGCCAAATGGACAATTCACTAGATTTGCAAAAATTTGCAAAGTTACCAAAAACTGGTTTCAAGGAATATTCTTCTTGAGTGTGCTCCTCTTGATAGCGTTTTAAGGCATGTTCCAGTTGAGGAAAACCTAGGCTTTTGGATTGGCTTAGGTTTTTTTTAATGAATTTTAGCAGAAAAATAGACTGTACTCGATTTGTAAATATGTTGTTTGGAGTTTATTTAGAATGGTTAGAGACGGGTGTCCTTCTGTTAGATGCTTCCAAAGAACTAGCAGGCATGTGTCTTTTTTACCGTCATTGCGCCCTTACGGGACTCCAAAGTCCATATAACCATTCCCAAAGAGCAGTGCCGGACATTGTGGTTTGACTGCCACAGACAGGCAGCCTGCATTTCGGGTCATCCAGACTCAGGCTTTTCCTGGAAACTGACACTACCCACTTTCCAAACCAGGTCTTAAAATACAAAGCAATTGTCAAAATCCACAGATTTTAGCATTTCCTATGGGAAATTTAGTTTATATGAAATTCTCAAATCCTCCTTCGGTTATTTTCCATTTGATATTTAGTATTCTTCCATGAAACTTGCCAAATGACTAATTCATCTAATTTACCAAACTTAGCAATTTACCAAAAGTCAGTTTATAAAGTTTAAAAACTTTGACTGTTTATGAAGTTTACAACAATTCAGTTAGTTGAGATAGCAATTAATAGCTTTTAAGAATTTCCACAAAGTTTTAATTGATCAGTTTTCATAACAACAGTTTAAGGAATAGTCTTTCTGTTTCTGACACCGTTGCTGCAGCTGGAAGTAGCTGGGACAGAAGAGGAGAGGAGGGCAGAGAGGAGAGCACTCGCCCAGTACATCTGAGCTGCCATTCCCACAGAGGGGAGGCCGAGGGGCAGAGAGAGGGAAAGACCAAGGGGCCACAAGGGACAGGCTGAAGGGTGAGGAGAGTCAGAAGGCCCTCAGAGGCCCTGCTCCTCCATCCAGTAAAAACTGGATAAACCAAAAACAGTTTTGTTAAATACGCAAATTTGGCAAATTGGTCGTTCAGCAGAATGATCCTTTGGCAAATTCACCATTTGGCAAATTCCTTTTCATCAATGAATTGTCCTAGTTCCTAAGTTCCCCTAGCTTAAGCTAGTAGGAATTGGGTTTCTGTCCTTGCATCCGGGAGAGCCCTAACCTAATGCACTGAAATCCTACAAAAGTCAACGGCTCTTTTTTTAAATCAATGACTAATCATTCTTTTTTTTAAAGATTGGCACCTGAGCTAACATCTGTTGCCAATCTTCTCTTTTTTCTTCTTCTTCTTCTTCTCCCAAAAGCCCCCAGTACATAGTTGTATATTCTAGTTGTAGGTCCTCCTGGTTGTGGCATGTGGGATGCCGCCTCAGCTTGGCCTGGCGAGCGGTGCCATGTCCGCGCCCAGGATCCGAACTGGTGAAACCCTGGGCCGGCAAAGTGGAGCGCGCAAACTTAACCACTCAGCCACAGGGCCAGCCCCAAAAATCAACAGTTTTTGATAGATTGGCACCTACTAATAAATAATTCAGCAACTGTTGTTGGATCTCGGTAAAATTTATAATTGATACTTCATTGCCAACATTTAGGATTTCTCCTAAGATACATTGAACCTGCATCTAAAGTCTTACTGGAGTCTCTCTAGCAGATTCAGGTGTCTCAATTTTGTAAATATTGGGTATTAAACTCCTCTGTAGGAATTGATAAATTGATATTGTGAGGTTGTATTTTATCCAATTTAACTTTGCTGATTTTGTATATGAGCTTTTAAAACAAATGCTTCAGAATCTGCCAGTTGTTGGTTGTAGTTTTTTCCTTGTCTCTGGGCATCAAAATTGAAGATATCGGTGATTTGGAATTTTTAATTGCTATATTAGTGTCTGTGTTGTCAAAGAGATATAATTCTGTTTTTTCTTCTCCATATAGAAACATATTCCTGTCTCTAAGTTTTAAATTCTTCTTCCCAGCATTATTTCAGTTTTTCCTCAAGTGAAATAAAAATCTAATACGTAGTTATGGGGCCGGCCCAGTGGCGCAGCGGTTAAGTGCGTATGTTCCACTTCGGTGGCTTGGGGTTCGCCGGTTTGGATCCTGGCTGCAGACATGGCACAACTTGGCAAGCCATGCTGAGGTAGGCGTCCCACATATACAGTAGAGGAAGATGGGCATGGATGTTAGTTCAGGGCCAGTCTTCCTCAGCAAAAAGAGGAGGATTGGCAGCAGATGTTAGCTCAAGTCTAATCTTCCTCAAAAAAAAAAAATCTAATACACAGTTGAAATGAAAATAATAGATTATTGAGTCTGTTGGAAGAAAATGATTATCATTTTGGATTTTGTGATGACGAATGAGGCAAGTCTAAGGATAGTCAAACTCTAGATTTTAGCAAGCAGGTTTCAAAAAATACAGAAAATTTGAAGTGTTAATCCATGACTAAACCCTCTGAAATAAAATATGCTCAAGGAAAGGAATGTTCCCCTTACACATGAAATCTCTACAGTTTTATATGACAAATTGAGGGAGAAATGAAAGAAACCAGTGTGGCTGAATGTGGAGCAATCTGAGCTCAGATTTAAGAAAATCAGGAAAAAAGATAGAGGGAAGGTGGTAACGAAAAACAATGATAAAAAATGGCAGTTGCCTGTGATAATCTTGTCAAGAAGACTGAAGTCATAAACGAGCTGAGGCTTGAAGAAAATAATAACAAAAATGAGGGAGGAGCGCTGTGTGTTTGAACGAGGATGGGACAGACATCATTGTTCAGGGAAAATGGTACCATGTTAATAGAAGGTGTTTTTACCCATCAAGAAATAAGTCTTTGAAACTAAAAATAAGCATTAGGGAATGTAAAACCCAACTAGGGAAAAAAAGACAACTGGATGCTTTATCAGTTGGAACAGTGAACCTCCGGGTCAGGCGACTCACAGCCTGAGACACTGGAAGACATTTGGTACAAACCCCCGTCCATTCGCAGTAGTCTTTGAGCTGGCCGTGGAAAATGGAGAAGGTGCCAAAAAACTGAAGACCAGGTAAAGATTTTCCTAATTTTGCAAATGTGAACAAAGATCCAAAAATTACAACCCTTGTTGAACCTGACAAATTTTCAGCAAAATTCTAAAATAAACTGTCATACTTTATAAGTACTTAGTGGAAAAAAGCAACAAAAGTCAACATAAGTTCAGTGAGAAGAAATTGAGTAGAACTAACCTTTAAGTGATTTCCTTTAAACAGTGGCTCGGATAAAGACATACCAAATTTGCAAATAACACAAACTCAGGAAGGATAACTTATACTTCTAGATGACAGAATCAAGATTCAAAATATCTTTACAAGCTAGACTAATGAGAAGAAACCACAAAATGAAAAATGTAAAGTTCTGCCTTTGGGTTCAAAATGTCATTTGCACACCTGTGCCATAGGACAGCCTCTCAGGGTGCTTCTGTCCCCAAGATTCTAGTATCTGTCATTCCCTGGGATACAGATAAGAAACATATCAGGGGCCCGCCCGGTGGCGTAGTGGTTAAGTTCATACACTCAGGTTCAGTGGCCCGGGGTTCTCAGGTTCAGTTCCCCGGGCGCAGACCCAGCACTGCTCATCAAGCCACACTGTGGCAATGTCCCACATACAGAGCAGAGGAAGACAGGCACAGATGTTAGCTCAGTGACAATCTTCCTCAAGCAAAAAGAGGAAGATTGGCAACAGATGTTAGCTCAAAGCCAATCTTCTTCCCAAAGGAAGATTTGTGTTCTTGAATTCAAAGCCCATCCTCTAGCTAACAGCAGTTACTTCCTTTAGCTTCTCTTTGACAGCTGGAAACATTGTTCCAAGCCTCCTTTTCTTCATATTTGAGACCAAAAGAAATAGCTGATATGACATTTTGGTTTTAAAAAAAATGGCTTTTGCATTTTCTATTTTTTGTTGTTGGTCTTCTTTTTAATGTGTCAAAAACTATAGAATGTCAAATTTTCTATAGTTATCATTATTAATTTTATAACCAGAAAAAAATATTTTAAAGCTATGAGATTATTTTAGAACATCTTTTCTTCCAAAAACAAAGCAACTGGTAACCAGTAAATTCACATAAAATTTTCATAGTGGAAAAAAATCAGCTTGATCTGTGCATCCGTCCTTGGTAAGATAGAATTATTACTAAATGAAGCGGAGAGTTATGTCTTGGTCTTAGGGAGAAGGATACCAGGCCTACAGATATCATAGAAAAGGAAAAGAATCTGACTGAGGATATAAGGAAGAAAGAAATTTCGGTATAAAATGGAAAAGGAAAGCAGCCTTACTATATTAGATGACTCAGAGAACTCCTTCTCAGAAAAAAAAAATCAGGGAACAATTTGTTAAAGGATATTATATTGCTTGCTAACCAAGAGAAATGAAAAACACCCAAGCACAGCCTAGCTAAATTATGCCATTCAGAATTAGTAACTTCTGGTTTTCCACATCTGAGGCTTCTTTGGTGCATAGCAGTTCTTGGCCTTCTCTGTTTAGCAAATGCATTGAATTAACAGATCTAGTGGAAATGAGTATTTGACAGGAAACAGTGAGGCTTCTGGTCCTAATTCCCCTACCAGCTAGGTGGAAACCCTTGAGCAGATCAACCTTTTTTGTTCCATGGTTTATCTGTAAGATTAAAAGTCTGCACCAAATCTGTTTATTCATTTAAAAAAATGTATTTCTATTTCCATGATGAAAAGGTCCTGGAGATCTGTGTCACAACAGTATAAATATACTTAACACTATTGAACTGTATACTTGCAAACAGTTAAGATGGTAAAAATGAAAGTCAGTGTTGGTTAGCCAGCACCATAGAAACAAGGAAAAAAATGTGTATTTCTTGAGGCTCAATCACATATCAGACATCATCTTAGGTACAGGGTTACGAATACCAACCACCTGCCATCAAGAAGCTTGTGGTCTCTTGAGGGAGACAAACACATAACTCAATAAGCTTGTTGAAGTATAAAGAAAGTGGCTTAAAGCACAGAAGTCAGAGTATATCTTTAGATGGGAGTGAGAAATGGGAAAAATGTTCTGAGGAAACGTCATCAAAGAGAACTGCTATTTCTACTAGGCTTAAAAGGAGATCTTTAAGTTTAAAAAGTGGTGGACTTCCACTTCTAGCCAAAATGAAGTAATAGGATGAGATTTATCCTCCTACCTGATACAACGAAAAAACAGACAAATATATGAAACAGTAATTTTCAAGACAGTGGATATCAGACAATGAAGGATGGTGATCCTTGAGAGACAGCAAACAAGGGAGGTGAAGCCTACAATTGCCCCAGCTTATTTCCATGAGAGAATATCTAGGCCATGGCACCATGGGAACCATAGTGGAGCCTGGGGGCTTGGGAGACCAAGGTCACTAAAGTTTGCAGGGCAGAGTAACAGAGGAGAGAGCTTCACAGACAGAGAACTCCAGAGATCTGCAAGGGTCCCTGTTAAGTATTCATCTGAATACTGATCAGCACATTTGTATAATCAAAGAATAATCAAAAAGATTAGAGGTAGCAGTGCCTGGCACTCAGGGAGTAGTGCCTATTCCCAGCAGCCAGACTGGAAAACCTCGTAATTCACAGGGCATTAAGTACAGTACACAGAAGGGTCTTGCTTCAGTTATGGGGAATAACTGGCCCTAGACTGAGCACTGTTCTCGCTGACTCTAACAAACTTACAAGCAAGATGCAAAAGGATCAAATTATTTCCAAGTAACTTAACAGCAACCCAGAAAAAAACTCAAGAATATTTATAGGAATACAAAATTATCTGGCAGTCAAGTAGGGTAAATTCACAATGTCTGGCATTCAATCAAAAATTAGCAAGCCTGCAGAGAAGTAGGAAAATATAGCCCATTATGAGAAGAAAAATCAATCAAAATCAACCCAGAACTGCCACAGACGTTAGAAATAGCCAACAAGGACATCGAAATAGTTATTATTACTGTATTATAACAAGCTCTTAAAGATGTGGAAGATATCCAAAAAGACCCAAATTAAACTTGTGGAAGTGAAAAATACATCTGCCATGAAAATACACTGGAAGGGATCAACAGCATATTAGACATTGCAGAGTAAAAATTAGTGAGCTTGAAGACATAGAAACTATCCAAAATGAAGCACAGAAAGAAAAGAGAAATTTTGGGGAAAAGGTACAGGTATCAGCAAACTGTGGGACAACTTCAAGAAGTCTAATATATGTGTAAATGAAGTCGCAACCAAAAGGGAAAGACAGAAAAAATATTTGAGGAAATAATGCTGAAAATTTTCCTAGTTTGATGGAAACTTTATAAATCCACAGATCCTGAAAGTCACACACAAAAAATCGTGAAGAAAACTACATCAAGGCATATCTCAATCAAATTGCTCAAAACCAGTGATAAAAATAAAATTTTAAAAGCAGCCAGAGGAAAAAGACACATTACATACAAAGGAATAAAGATCAGATTATAGCAGATTTCTCATCACTAACAATGAAAGTGAGAAAACAATGGAACAACATCTTTAAAGTTTGTTGTTCTTAGCGTCATCAAGTGGATTCTGACTCCTAGCAACACTGTGTACAGCAGAGTGGGACCCTGCCTCGTCTTTTTGCACCATCCTCTCACCTTCTGGCACTGTATCAGACAATGCTCCGCTGGTATTCATAGGGTCTTCATGGCCAGTTTTTCATAAGTGGATGGCCAGGTCCTTCTTCCTAGTCTGTCTTAGTCTGGAAGCTCCACTGAAACCTGTGCACCGTGGGCCACCCAGCTGGTATTTGAAATACTGGTGGCACAGCTTTCAGCATCACAGCAACACAGCAGCTGCCACAGTATGACAACTGATGGACAGGTGGTGTCGTTCCCTGACCAGGAAATGGACGCGGACCACAGTGGTGAGAGCACCAAATCTTAAGCACTAGACCACCAGGGCTAGCATCGTTAAAGTACCGAAGGAAAAAACTGTCAACCTACAATTCTATACAGGCAATAATAGCTTTCAAAACCAAGGAGAATTTAAAGACTTTTCAGACACACAAAAGCTGAGACAACTCATTGCCAGTAAATCACAGTTTTTACAAAAAATGTTAAAGGAAGTCCTTCAGGCAGGATAAAAATTTACCTGATGGAAATACAGATCTCCATAAATGAATAAAGAGCATTAGAAAGAATAGCTACATTGGTAAGTGTATGATTCTTTCCTTGTTATTTCAATTTTTTTAAAAGATAATTTTCTGCTTAAAAAGTAACTAACAAAGTAATATGGGTCAATTCATGAAGAGGACATAACAAACCTAAATGTTTATGCCCCTAATAGGAGAGTTTCAAAATATGTAAAGCAAAAACTGATAGAACTACAAAGGAAAATAGACAAATCCACATTATAGTTGGAAATTTCAATACCCCTCTCTCTATAATTGGTAGAACAAGTCAACAGAAAATAAGGAAGCATATGGAAGACCTGAACAACACTGTCAACTGAATTGACCTAGTTAACTTTTATAGGACATTCTACCTAACAACATCAGAATACACATTCTTTTCAAGTACATGCTTGCCAAGATAGACCATATTCTATGCCATGACACAAGTCACAATTAATATAAAGGATTCAAGGTCCCTGCTATAGTGAGATAAAATTATGAATCAGTAACAAAAGATCTCTGAAAAATCTCTAAATAAGTGGAAGCCAAACAACACACTTCAAAGTAACCCATGGGTCAAAGAGATAATTAAAAGGAAAGATAAAAGGTATTTTGAACTTGATGAAGATAAAAACACAACCTATCGGGCTGGCCCAGTGGCACAGTGATTAAGTGCACATGTTCCACTTTGGCAGCCCAGGGTTCGCCGGTGCAGATCCCAGGTGTGGACATGGCACCGCTTGTCAAGCCATGCTGTGGTAGGCGTCCCACATATAAAGTAGAGGAAGATGGGCACGGATGTTAGCTCAGGGCGTGGTAGGCGTCCCACATATAAAGTAGAGGAAGATGGGCACGGATGTTAGCTCAGGGCGTCTTCCTCAGCAAAAAGAGGAGGATTGGCGGCAGATGTTAGCTCAGGGCTAATCTTCCTCAAAAAAAAAAAAACACAACATATCAAAATTTGTGTAATGTTGCTAAAGCAATGCTTAAGTGAAAATTTATAGCACTAAATGCCTGGAATAAAAAAGAAGAGAAGTCTCAAATCAGTGACCTCAGCCCCCACTTCAAGAAACCAGAAAAATAAGAGCAAATTGAACCAAGGAAAGCAGAAGAAAGAAAACAACAAAGATCAGAGCTGAAATCAATGGAATAGAAAACAGAAAAACAATAGCAAGTCTCAATGAGCCTAAAATAAAATTGATTAGCATCTAGTCAGATGATGAGGAAAAACAGAAGACACAAATTACTAATATCAGGATGAGAGAGGTGTCATCCATACAGATTCTATAGATACTAAAAAGATAACAAGGGAATATTATCGTTAATGTTGTATGCCTGTAAATCTAACAGCTTAGATGAAATGGACAAATTCCTTTTTTTTAATTGTTTTTATAGTTGTATTTTTTTGTTTGTTTTTAAAAATTGGCACCTGAGCTAACATCTGTTGCCAATCTTTTTCCCTCCTCCTCCTTCCCCCCTCCCCCTCCTCCCCCTCCCCCAAGCCCCCTAGTAAATAGTTGTATATTCTAGTTGTAGGTCCTTCTGGTTGTGCTGTGTGAGATGCTGCCTCAGCATGAGCGGTGCCATGTCCGCACCCAGAATCCAAACCAACAAAATCCTGGGCCGCCAAAGTGGATTGTGCAAACTTAACCACTCTGCCACAGGGCCAGCCCCAGCCAAATTCCTTAAAAGACACAAAGTACCAAAGCTCACACTAGAATAAACAACCGGAATAGTTCTGTGTCTATTCGAGAAATTGAGTTAGTAGTTAAAACTTTCCCACAAAGAAAACTCCAGCTCCAGATCGCTTCACTGGTGAATTTTATACATTTAAGAAGGAAGTAATACCAGTTCTATATAACTTCTTCTAGAAAATTGAAAAGGAGATACTTCCCAGCTCATTCTATGAGGCCAGGCTTACCTTGATACCAAAACCAGACAAAAATATTCCAAGAAAACTAGCGACCAATATTCATTGGGAACATATAGATGTAAAAAAAATCCAAGCAAAATTTAGTATATCCACTCCAGCAGTATATAGAAGGAAAAATCATATCCAACAGTATATAAAATGAGTAATACATTATGACCCAGTGAGATTTATCCCAGGCATGCAAGGTTGATTTAACGTTCAAACATCAATATATTTGGGGCTGGCCCACACAGTATATGTGTGGTGTAGTGGTTAAGATTGTGTGCTCTGCTTTGGCAGCCTGGGGTTCACAGGTTTGGATCCCAGGCATGGACCTACACACCACGCACCACTCATCAAGCCATGCTGTGGCAGCGTCCCACATACAAAATAGAGGAAGATTGGCACACACGTTAGTTCAGGTATAATCTTCCTCAGCAAAAAAAAAAAAATCAATATATATAATTCACCATATAAATAAACTAAAAAGAAAAATGATATGACATCTCAATAGATGCAGAGAAAGCATTTGACAAAATCCAACATCCATTTCTGATAAAAACTCCCAGCAGACTAACAATGGAAGTAACTTCCTCAGTCTGATAAAGGGCACCTATGAAAAATCTAAAGCTAACATTATATTTAATGGTGAAAGACTGAATGCTTTCCCCCTAAGACAAGATTCAGCACTATGGAATAATTTTTGGATAATTATAGTGTCCGTTTTGGATAATTGTATTAATTGGATAATTTGTATTGTCACTTTATGGTATCACTTTGGGAAACGGTTTGGCAGGTTTTTTTTTAAAGTTAGACATGTACCAACCATATATTCCAGCCATGCCACTCCTAGGGACTTACTCAAAAGAAATGAAAGCATGTAGCCACATAAGGACTCATGCACAAATGTTCATAGCAACTTTATTTGTAACAACCAAATACTGGGAACAACAACCCAGATGTCCATTAACAGCTGAGTGGATAAACGAACAGTGATATACACATTCAGTGGACTCCTCCTCAGCAGTAAAAAGAATGACTATTGATACACACTACCACGTGGATGAACTTCAAAATGAGCGCTTGGTGAAAGAAGCCCCCCTGAAAAATGTACATATTTGTATGATTCCATTTATATAAAACTCTAGAAAATACAAACCTATAGTAACAGGAAGCAGATCGGTCGTTGTCTGGGAAAGGAGAGTGGGTGGGGAGGGGCAAGAAAAAGGGATCACAAAGGAGTACAAGGAAACTTTAGGGGGTGATGGATATTTCGAGAGTGGTGATGCTTTCATGAGTATATACACATCTCAGAACTTTTCGCGTTGTGTGCTTTGAATATGTAGAGTTTGTCATATGTCAGTGATGCCTCAATAAAGCCATTATTCAGAAACTTGAGACTGGGATCTGGAATCTCAGGAGGGATGTCCAGGTGAGATGGGCTGTGCATTTGGGGTGGATGAAAACAGCATGAACACAGCCACTAAGGAACTATCTGAAAATACCTGGGCCCTGTTCTGAGAACAGTGCGAACTAGCCCAGTGTGGCAGGATCTGAGGTTGTGTGGAGGGAGTGGCAAGAATACTAGAAAGGTATGCAGGGATGACCTGATTGTCAGGGAACCTGGAGGCAATGTAATGAGTTTGAACTTATGCCAAAGCAGGAGGAAGTCACCAGGGAAAATATGTCAAGTGAAAAGAGGGGCCAGATTGGAACCCTAGGCTATTGTTGTGTTTCACGGATAGGAGGTCAAAAAGGTGGAAGGAGACCTTGGGGCGGTAATCTCCTGGAAAGGAGAAGTGAACGACATAGCCAAATGCCTCAGCATAGACAGGGAGTAAGACCCAGAAAAGGCCATTTGACTTGGTGGCCTTTGAAAGTGCCTCCAGTCAAGTGTCGGGGGCTGAAAGCCAAATTGGAAAAGAAATTAATAAGAAAGATTGAATGGAAGTATATTCTGATCTTTAAAATGTTAGCATATCTCTTTCTATTCTAAATGCTATGACTTTAAACTCAAAAGTTTAGTTGTTTATACTGTACAAATTCCAGTAAACCAGCTCCAGGGATCTGTTCTGTAGGTGAGAACCTGAAAATCCAGTTGTAGATGAGTTCTAAACTCGGCCAGCTGATGCCGAGTCCCAGGTGAGCAAGGTCCTGAAGTTGTTATTCTACTACCAGGTGAAAGGAGTAATTCTGTAATTGGAAGTAGTGGGTGATCCTGGGAAGACCAGGAAACAGTTTTCAAACCTTATACACATAGCCATTCTGATATCCCGTCTCCCTGGAGACTCACTACCCATGGGACCCTCTGTTATTTGATGGCAGTTTATCCGACCTCTCATATGGTTGATAAAAGAACTTAGGACCACAAACAAAGGGAAATATTTTTTTCCAAGTAACTTATTTTATGTACATGAAGTTTCAAAGCCATATTCCGCTACTTTCCTATATACAATTTCTGCCAACCATTTCTTACGCTTTATAAACAAAAGCATTCTAATAGCTAACTCTGGGGTCTCTTTAAAACTTGTTTCTCAATCTTACAAGTTCCATCTGTTAAGGGCCCAGCCCAGTGGTGTAGTGGTTAAGTTCACACGCTCTACGTCAGCAGCCTAGGGTTCACAGGTTCGAATCCTGGGCGTGGCCCTACACCCTGCTCATCAAGCCATGCTGTGGCGGTGTCCCACATACAAAATAGAAGAAGATTGGCACAGATATTAACTCAGGTTGAATCTCCCTCAAGCAAAAAGGAAGATTGGCGACAGATGTTAGCTCAGGGCCCATCTTCCTCACCAAAAACAAAAAAGTTCCATCTGTTGGATTCTTATTTAGACTCTATTTTTGACTGTCACTAGTGAACACTAAATCATATTCACTATTTTGTGACTAGACCATATATGAATCCTTGGTAAATAAACTCCACATTGTTCGTAGTTAAATGATATCCATCTGTTCAGAACAGCAGAACTCAAACCTGAAAGGAAACCTTTGGCAAAAGGGAAGGTGTAAAAATAAACCTCTGAGCACCTGACAAGCTTGATTAATTGTTAGATATTACATGTTATCTCTGTTCTAAATCACTTATCCTTTTTAAAAGAGAAGCAGTAATAAATCAAAGCCAGTGTTTATCAGATTGAGAACAGACGAATGATTAACTCACAGAAACACATTTCTTGGACACATGGACTACCATCATCTCGTTTAGTTCAGTTTAGGTGGTTTTGGTATCCTTAACAGTGGGTGAGGCGTTTTTGATATGTATTACAGAATTTTCTGTAGAGTTTTGTACTGTTCAGAAAACTTCACCTTCCTTTTGTAAAAGATTAGAGTTGGAAAGACACAGTTGTCCTCAGCAAGCCTTGCAGGTGACTCTGATGCAGACTCCTACATGTGCTGTCCTTTGTTGCTTGCATCCTGGAGAGAGGAGTAAGAAGGTCAGGAGACCTAGGTTCCTTTAAATATAAAACCTTATGGTTTAAAAACTTGCCGTCAGCTCCAGTGCTTGGAACCTAAATAGTAAATAGGGCAGACTAGCAAGCTCGACAGTTCCGCAGTGTTCTTCGTCTTGCACATTTGGGAAAACAGATATTTTGACATGCTTCCTCTTCCTTCTCCCTGACTCACCCTGATCTACCTAACAATGAGCTAAATTTATGTAATTTTGCTCTCAGATTCTATTAGTGGATTCCCTTTAGTGGATAAAAAGGAATCAACTGTAAGGCTTTTTTTGTGACTTTGAGGTTCCTGTCTGCCTTGTTTCTGCATTTCTGCTGTGTTATGTCTCTTAGAAGAAGGCATCGATTGACCACAAACCAAAATGAAAAGATGCTCCCTTGATGGGAAGCATAATAGGAACCTACCTTTTAAAACGTCCTACTTTCGGGGCCAGCCTGGTGGTGCAGTGATTCCTTAAGGTCTCACATTCCGCTTCTGTGGCCCGTCAGTTCGTGGTTCCAGATCCCGGGTGCAGACCTGTGCACCACTTAGCAAGCCATGCTGTAGCAGGCGTCCCACATATAAAGTAGAGGAAGATGTGGGCATGAATGTTAGCTCAGGGCCAATATTCCAAAAAAAAAAAAAAAAAGTCCTGCTTTCTCTTCCATTGCTGTGGGTATGCTGAACACGGTGGACTGATTGCCGCTAGAAGAGGTGGAGCAGAGGGTCATCCTGGGAATTCTGGGGTCTCTATGAAGAATTTACTCCTGATCCCTCAATCCAGCTGTCATTTCTCTGAAGAGCAGTTGTCCGAGAAAACTCCAGAGAAGAAAAACAGGAATCCTTAAGAGATCATGGAGGGGAAACCAGGTTAGGAGAAGCCCACCCCTGAGGGAGTGGCGAGTGAAGGCCATGGCCTAAGATGGAGAGAGGGAGCCCCCTGAGCAGACAGAGAACTCACTGCATCTAGTAGGACTGAAATAGTAAGAGCGACATCCGTAAGTCACCCCAAAAATCCCTTCCATTGTTGTGTATTATCACACCACGTGTACATTTGATGTAGTTCAACCAAAGAGAGTTTATTATAACTGTAAAACTTATAATAAAACCTCATTTATTTCTATTTTACTCATTCAAAATTGTTGTCAGTAAGTAAAGTGATACAAAAGAATCGAATGTCAGACTTTGCAGCTCCAGGCCCCCGCCTAACGATGTTTCAGTGGACTGAGCTAACTAGACAAGCTCGGTCAGCGGTGGGGGGCGTGGGACTGCAGGAGGTGGGAGGGGCACTTGGCCTGGACCAAAAGGAGCCTCAGAGTTAGATACTTGTTAATTATTTCAGTTTCACTCTAGAGTATTTTCATCATGCTTAGTTTTATGTGAAACAGGATCTAAATTCTGGATTTTTGCGTCAAAATTAGTGCTTTAGGTTTGATTTTTATATGTCAACATCTTATTGCTTTTATTAATAACAACAATAGTAATAACTACTTCTTAAGATGCTACTGTTATGTCCATTTATTGACATAAATTATCTGATTGAATCTTCAAAGTCACTCTACTGCAAGGTGGACAGTCTTATCCCCATATTACAGGTGAAGAAACTGGGGTTCAGAACATAGAAATGATTGACCTGAGATCACATAGCTAATAAGTGGCAGAGCAGAGTCTGATTCGAACCCAAGCTCCTGACTGCAGAGCCCATGATCTCTGAAAGCCACTGTCTCTACGTTAGGACGAGGAGCCTGCAAACCTCCACACGGGTGTGCCTCCTGACTTTCCGAGGGCTTCGGCTGTGCCTCACCTCGCTGGCCTTTGCTTTCATTTCCTCAGCCTACACAGTGAGCCCCGAAAGCGCCCGGCCCTCCATAGATAAGTTAGATGCCAGAGGTCCAGCAGTAAGCAACACACCGCTGCTTACCACGCTGAGCTTACAGGTAGATCACGAAAAGCAATTACAGTTGTGCTGAGAACCATGAAGCTGGACTCAGGAGGTTGTGAGTAAGAGGTTTGCTAAGAAAATTATTAGGAAAAGACTTGCAGGAGAGTATTTAGCCTGATCAAGAGAAGAATTTGTGGAGACGCTGTCTGTATTTGGAGGAAATAAAATTGAATTTCTTTACTCAACATACTGTAATTCAGCCTAATTCAGTTGATTTAAATTAGCTGGCTCTACAGAATTTCCTCTCGTGCGCATCAATCTGAGAAGTCTTTGCCAGTATGGATACAGTTGTTTCACTTGTCCACTGTTAACGTGTTTTATGGGAGGTCTCAGTTGGGACTGAAATTATACCTAAAAGTGTGTATGTATGTGAATTCTCTTCACTTACACTGGATGCTAAAAGACAATGGAAAATTGTCTTTAAAGCAGTAAGAGGGAAGTAACGTCAACCTGTAATTCTTTACTCAGCCAAAGTATCAGTCAAGTATGAAGCTCCAAATCCAAAACAGGGGCCGGCCCAGTGGCATAGTGATTAAGTTCACACACTCCGCTTCAGCAGCCCAGGGTTCGTGGGTTCAGATCCTGGTTACGGACCTACACACTGCTCATAAAGCATCCCACATACAAAGTGGAGGGAGATTGGCACAAATGTTAGCTCAGTGACAATCTTCCTCACCAAAAAAAAATCAAAAAAATCAAAAACAAACAACCAAGGGGAAAGTGTGGTCAGACAAGCAGAGACTTTCACACACCATTTTTTAGGAAATTTTCTGTGGATATATTCCAGCAAACTAAGGTAATAGGAAAGAGGAAGACATGAGAGCCAAGAGGTAGGAGATCCAAATCAGGAGGGAAATAAAGTCCAAGTGACAGCCGTGGTATGGACTTCACGAGCGGTCAGTCCAGAGCAGAGCAGGAAGACCGAGGGCTTCAGCAAATGGGACTGGGCGGAGGGGGAATTCACGGGGCTTTATTCTATCCTTAAAAAGCTAGATAATGTAAGAGAAGAGGCAATTGTAAATTCTAAGGGGAAAAAAAGGCATTCAAGAGAGAACATATTTGGGGACATTACTTAAGTAGTGAATGATAATTACACGGTTGCAGTAATAAAACACTGCTGGATTTCCAACTTTTGGAATTAATCTTAGCCAAAGCATAGAAGCCTTAGTTATGTTACAGAACACTGAGCTGATAATAGTCAATATTTTTTAATGCCTTCTGTGTTCCAGGCACTGTTCAAGGTGATGGGGATACAGGCAGTGAACAAAATAGCTCTCAGACCTCACGTTTTAGACAGGGAGATGAGCAATAAACACTTATAAATAAGATAATGTCTAGAGCACTGTGGAGAAGATGAAACAGGATAACATGATACAGCGCAGCTTGAGAGAGGAGGCTGCTTTTGCTCGCATGGAAGACCTCTCAGAGGGAGTGACGCTTCAGTTAGGAGTTGAGTGATGAGAGGAAAGAAAAGATCTGGGATGTTACCAGGTGGAAGAGCAAAGGCCCTAAAACAGGAATTAGCTTGTGCCCGTCAAAAGGTAAGGGCCAGTCTAGCTGGAGCAAAGTAAATAAGGGGGAGAAGTAGGAGAATGGTAGTCAGCTATAGCCCAGGCCAGGTCATTTAAGATCCACAGGCAGTCTGGGTAAGGCGGTTGCAATGAGAGACCATTTTTTAGCAACAGGAGTGATGTATCTGATTTATGTTTCATGAGAATCACTCTGGCCATTTTGTAGAGGATGAATTATAGCAGGACAAGAAAGCGGCTGGTCCTGGAAAGAGAAGCTGATGACTTGCACTAGCGTTTTAGCAGTGGAGATGGCGCAGGTATATTTTGGAGGTGGTGATGACAGGACGTGTGTGGGTGAAAGGGAAAGAGAGGAGCTCTCGCTGGAGCACCGGGTGGATAGGGTAGCGTTGACTGAGAGCGGGCTACTTGGGACAGGAGCAGCTTTGGAGGTAAAATCATGAGTCCATTGTTGGAGATGTTACAAAAGAAGTATTTTCAACCTGGAGGATGTACAAGTACAGCTGACAGGAGTAGGGAGTTGGGAGGGAAGTAGAAATGCTAAACAGAAGGTAGAGATGCTGACACCCTCACCTTATCCAATGGGTAGTAGAGAGAGACAGTTTCTTGTCATGGAACAAAAACAAGGGCTACATAAATGTATTATTTAATGTAATAAAGACAATGCAAAGTGATATAAGTATATTGATTAAGTTATAGATAAAAAGGACAAGGAGGTTGTTAGAGATATAAATGCAGATCTGTCATAAAAGGAAGTCAGTAGATAATGTCTGAAATTGATAAAATAAGAAAGAGCAGTATAAGCATATTATTTCGTGATTGGAGTAACCATCAAAAGAACTAAAATAGAAGCAATTTAGAACAAGCATGAAAGAAGGGAGCAGTGGGCCAAGGGACTGTTACTTTCCGGTTTTTTTTTCAGTCCTCCGCGTGGGTTACTTTTAAAGAAAAGAAGGGTAATGTTTTTAATTGCCTCAACAAAATCAGATTTTCTGTATGTGGAATGGAAGTGCTTTTTGATTTCCCAAAATTAATTGAACGTTGCAGGAGAGAGGGTGTTAAAAGTCTTATTTCTTCAAAATAATACTAAGAATTTTCCACTTTAGAATGTGCTAAAAGGTGATGGTGAGTATGCTACCAAGTGTCGAAAGGAGAGGTTGTCAGTTCTTTTCTTGACCTGTAGAAGCTTCAACATTTCTAATTTAATTCTAATTTAAACCCTGTTCCCTGGTCCTCTCCCACCTTCTAGAGAACCATCCTAGCCCTTACCAGAATTTACAGTTTTTCTAGGTCATTTGTCAAGCTTAATAAAATTGAGAGTTCCAGGAAAAGAAGAAAGGCTTGATACAGGAGGTAGTCTGAAGGAGCAGAAGAATGGCAGCAACGGGAATAGACACTTAAAAAGCGACAGTTGAGGAGACGGGCGATTTGGAGGGTTGCAAGTGTATCCAGTCATGCACCACATAATGGTGTTTTGGTCAACGACAGACCACGTGTACAACGATGATCCCAGCATTAGTACCACTTAGCCCAGGTGTGTGGTAGACTGTGCCGTCTAGGTCTGTGTGAGTACACTCCAGGATGTCCACACAACAAAAGCACCTAACGACGCATTTCTCAGAACATATCCCCATTGTTAAGCGGTGAATGACTTTATCTTTGGTAGAAATTTGTCCTCCGTTCTCTGGCCGTTTATCTATAACAAAATTTCCTCTACCCGCCCCCCTCCTGCTGTCACAGCCACCCCACCTCCCATACGCTTCTCCCTCCTAGCTGCTTTGCCTTCTCTCTCCAGCCCAGCAAGCCAAGGACACACTTCCCGCTGATATAACTACTCTGGCATGAATGGGAGAAAGGCCCTTTTAAGGCCTATTCTGAGTGATGTTTTGAGTTACTTTCAATCAGGAGAAATTCTCTTCTGTATGTTTTTATTTACTTTTCCCTCCACCTCCTAAGCCTGTGACCTGTGATTCTCCGTTTGCCCCACCTTCCGCCTCCCAGACCCCGTCCTTGCTGGAGCCAGCCCTTCCTATAAACTGGAGTTGACACTACCCTGTTACTTCTTTCCCTTACCCCCTCTTCTCCAACGACAGACATGGCGCACTGGGTGGCTTGTATTCGTGGAAGATTAGTTACAGCATTAATAGACACCCTTAGGATGTGTGTGTGTTAGGATTAAAATTCCATCCAGGTTTAGCCCCTAACTCCTCATATTTAGTTTAGTACCTCAGACCCCAAAACTTGGCATCACAGAATCCATCTGTACGCAGAGTAATCATGTCAAACTTGGATTTCACCCAGTCTTTTAGATTCGCTGGAACTTTACAACAGTAGCTTTGAAATTAGCTTTGAAGGCATGAGAGTGATAGAAGAGCATTAAAAACTGTGATACCTTAGCTTACTGGGTATGATGGTTGATATGAGGAAACTGTCTCCTTTTGCATCTTCCAACAAAGAAAGTTTGACTAAATATAAAGACAAGTTCTTCCTCTCTCTTTTTTTTTTTTCCTAAAGATTGGCCCTGAGCTGACATCTGTTGCCAATCTTTTATTTATTCTTCTTCTTCTCCCTCCCAAAGCCCCCCAGTACACAGCTGTATATTCTAGTTGTAGGCCCTTCTACTTGTGGCATGTGGGACGCCACCTCAGCATGGCTTGATGAGTCGTGCCAGGTCCGTGCCCAGGATCCAAAGCAGTGAAACCCTGGGCCGCTAAAGCGGAGCACGCAAACTTAACCACTCAGCCACGGGGCCGGCCCCTCTAAAGACAAGTTTTTGACTGTCTGAGACCGATTAAATGATGGAAGACTCCAGATATTACTGCTTTTCATCCTTAGTGATACTGAAAAAATAGAAATCTATATAAGATTGACGGGAGCCATTCAGGTAACTTCTTGAGGCCCCTCTGATCTGGGTTCACTGGTCTTTCACTGGCAGTTGGTGGAGCATCATGAGACTATAGGATGGGGAAGAGCTTAAAGATTCCAGCCAGTTCTCCACAATGGTCAGATTTAAATAGAGCTCATCCCTGGCTGCTTCAGAACTGCTCCTTTCTAAAGACCTCCAGAGGAATCTATTCCATAGCTCCCTTGGTGATTTATTTAATGATCTTAAACATCTGCTCAGAAAACTTAGTCCTATTTCTAAAACAAAATTCCCTATGCTATGGTTTCTTCTAGTTCTCACGGGCTGTGGAAATAGCTGTCACCATCTGGCGACTCACACTATGATACCTTGATATACTCCTCTTCTGACCCTTTATCTCTCCTTTATTCACAGATCTTATCCTCTGGCTCTTTATTTAAAATTCATTTGAATTTGAAATGTATTCAAATTGTACGTGCTCAAGATCAATAACTGTTGTAAAGCTATCATAGTGGGGTGACTACCGGGGTGCGTTTACTTCCTCCCCCTGCGAAGTAACTGGAAATTCAGATCTAGCCAGATGTGAGAGTTTACCGATCATTGCTCATCACTTGGAGATTGATGTCTTGGGAGAGGGAAAACATTACTGAGACAGGGAGTTCACGCTGCTGGGCGAGTTCTCCATTGCTCACCCGGTGGGAGGGGACATTTTCAGTCTCAGTCTAGGGAACTTCCTTTCACTTCCCTTGGGTGTTCACCATTGTAAGAAACAGGTTAGATAGGGAAGAGCCACACAGAAATCTCACACAGTGTCTTCTCTGTAGCTGCTACCAATACAGGATTCATCGTGCAGGTCTGAGAGCACCATATGCAAGTTAAAGTCTGGGAGGCCTGTGTACCCTTGGGCCCAGCACAACTCAGAATACTTCAGAGATTCGTCACCACTTAGCTGGCTCAGCATTTTGGCCTAGAGCAATACTATCCCCAGTGAACAACGGAAGTGAAATATGCCTGTTACTGTCTTAACCACTGAGAAAACAAATTGCTCATGGAATATTATTTTTCCATATGCTCACTTATGTGGAAATCAACTGAAGTTTCTATGATACCAGGATATTCGGTGGCTCAGTAATAAAGCACTATAGTCATCAACATTTATTTACAACACAGATCTCAATGTGTCTATTAAAAAAGTAACAGATTCTTTCATCCTGGAATTTATCTATTAATTATCAGCTATCATTTACTGAGCACTTAAGATGTACGAAACACTCTTCTACACGTTGAAGGCAGCCACGAGGTTGGTTTCAATCCCCTGACCTTGAGGAGCTCACAGTCTGGAGAGGGCAATATACATAAAAACAAATGCTGATAAGCCAGCAAAGGCTATATTAAAGGTGCATGGGAGCATAGAGCAGGCCCCCTAACTCTGCCTTGGAGAGGACGTGCCGCTGGTCTGGAAGTGAGAACACTTGCTCATCCAGGAGAGAATCAGGGAAGGGCTGAGGGACAGAGCCGGAAATCATGGGAAGGACAGATACCTCTCAGAGGCTGATCTGGGCAGGGAAGAGTCAGGAAAGGCTGTCGAGTACCTTCTATGTGGGATGACCATAGGTCCTGGCTTGCCAGGGACAGCCCTGGTCTATGCCTGTTGCCCCAGCATAATAATTAGTAAAGCTGCCTTGTTTAACTCTCAAGAGTGTCCCAGACAGTTGATAAGTCCCAGGGCCTCCTGACTTAAACACTATGCAAAGGCGGTTGGTAGGTTATAAAGCAAGTACGCTAATCAGATTTGTGTTCTGGAAAGATAACTCCAGCAGCCATGAGGAGGACAATTTGTAGAGGGAAGAGACTAGAGGCAGAGAGACTCCCCACAGTGAGAGAAGCAGAATTAGACACCACTTGCCTTGAAAACTAACTATATTCCAACCATATTCTAAGCACACGCTTGCCTAAGTGTTGGTGATAAGAACATCTCTGTCTCCAGTTATGGTTTTTTGAACAATATCAAAGTTGCATAGCTGTTCTGAATGTGTCTTAGTCTTTTAAGTTCCTAGTAATTTTCAGAAGTAGCTACATAGCTACTAACCTGCCTTTTTTTTAAATACAATATCACAGAGATGTCAAGAAGATTCTGAGAAATACTTGGGGGGAAAAAGATCTTGATACTTTTTTGGAGAAAAGGTCTTAGCAAGATAGAGGGGCTCTGATGACCCAAGTTTAGGTTAGAAGGTTGCATGCATGATGTTTGTCTAAGAAGCTGCTACTGGCCATTATTGTGACATACATTTTGAATTGCTTTCCCAGTCTTGCAAACAGGTTTTACCAAGCCACCCACAGTTCTCAGCCGTCTTTTCTGAAACTAGTGAATGCGTCTCTGAGATGGATGCCTGGGACTGGGGTGTGTCTCTAAGCCACGGAGCTGAGTTAATTGGACGTAGAGACTGAACCCGTAATAGTGACCTCATTAGCACCCCTGAACAAACCAGGCACAGCCTCATTACCGGCAATTTTATTAATGCCCTTTGTAGGGGGACTCTGTGATCACCCACCTCTGCTGCCCGCACTCTTCCTTCCGATGGAGCTGCTTGGACTTGATGACTAAGCACAATGACAACAGGAGACCCCACAGTGACCGAGTCATCTGGAAGGGCCTGGAGCCCAAGTTACTAACACGTTCATGCTTGACAAGCTGTGTGATGTGGCAGAGAGAGCGCAGGCTTTGGACTGAGATAGCCTGCGTTTAAGTCCATCTCTGGACAAGAGACCTTGGATATCCTTGACCTCTGTCTACCTTATCTTTCCTCATCAGTGAAGTGAAGATAGCAATGCCTGCTTCGTATGCTGTTGTATTTGGGTTAGCCTGGCCAAGCTCCTAGCACAGGTGTGGCACATAGGAGGTGCTCAGTTGATACTGGCTGCTTTCATTATTGTTGTCATGGTGATAATTACGAAATCGCTTCTGTCCCAATGCGGTCATTCATTCAGCATACATTTTTTTTTTTTTAAAGATTTTATTTTTTCCTTTTTCTCCCCAAAGCCCCCCGGTACATAGTTGTGTATTCTTCGTTGTGGGTTCTTCTAGTTGTGGCATGTGGGACGCTGCCTCAGCGTGGTCTGATGAGCAGTGCCATGTCCGCGCCCAGGATTCGAACTAACGAAACACTGGGCCGCCTGCTGCGGAGTGCGCGAACTTAACCACTCGGCCACGGGGCCAGCCCCAGATTCAGCATACATTTTTTGAGACCATACTACTTGCTGAGCAGTGTTCTCCACACCAGCGGTACAGCCATGAACAAGATGAACAAGGCTCCTGTCCTCAGGATGCTCAGACAACACCCTAATCTACCTCTGCTTTCTTCATTTGCTTCTTAGTTTATTAGCTTCTGCCCTCCTTCCTCCCCCTACCATTTGTTTCCTTTTCCCACTGTCTCCCTACCCTCAACCAGAAACTACCATCTCCTTAGTAGTTTTACCCTGTCAACATCTCGAAAGGCCAGCACCTGTTCCTTCTGCTCCTCTCGCTCACATGCAGAGCGCCGGTGGCTTCCCTTTACCTCCTCCAGCATGCAGTGCCCACACTGCCTGCCTCAGAGGTGCTGGGGTGCTGTGCCCTCTGCCGGGAACTAACCCCCATGCCTATTTCGGTTTTCAGCTTCAAGGCTGCTTCCCCAAAGAAGCCTTCCCCTGAGCCAGTCCCCAGACAAGTCTAAGTCCTCGTGTTCCTGCCATCTAATAACACCCTATGTTTTTGTTTATAACACCTTAATTGTAATTAACTTTTGCATGATTTTTTTTTTTAATTTAGTGTCTGTCACTTTAAGGAGGAGGTTGTGAGGAAGTCCATGAGGGGAGGTCTGTGTCTGTCTGCCAGTCTAGATGCTCAGTCACTATGTATTGAGTGAATCTTTATTTAGGAAGCTATAGATGGATTTCTTATCACGGAATGCATTTGATCTTAATTAGAAACTCACACTGAAACAGGTGCATGGAACTGACCTTCAGTTCTGGACTCCCTATCCAGATGCCTCTGGTAACAAAGTCATTACTTGAGGGTGTTGACTGATGCCCACGTTCCGGCTCAGTTCAGTCCTGAATAGATAGGTGTCCACAGCAGCCAGGCCATCACTGGCCAGATGAAGAATGGCTGCTCTTGCGGGGAGAGGTGGCAAAGCAGATGGTCAAGGGCTAACAGTCGAATAGATTCCAGAATCTGAGCTGCTGCTCTCTATGCTCATGTTTCCAGGGTCCAGTGGGGTGAGGTTTTAGAGGGACTGAGGTGGGAACTGCATTATAAAAATGGGTGCTACAGGTGCCTTCTGTTGCTGCAAAGAAGAATCGTTAAGACACAGGGTTAGCACGAGAGTATTTTCTAGATAATGAAATTATTTCTAGTTCTACACATTATGAATCAGGAAGAACTATCATCAAGAGTGATGGACTGCTTTCTACAGTTGTGAGATTTGCAGGTATGTTGTTTCTAGAATGATCACATATTACCCTTTGTAATAGTGACAGCAAATGCAGACAAGCCTCGTTGGCATTCACTTCTGTACTTTCCTCCTTAAGCATCACACGTCTTTCAGCCTCCGATGTCTCCGTAGAGTAAGAGTTGAAAGTGGAACTGTGTGGAAGGGCCTCTGTGGCTCTTTACTTGTTGTCTCTGTGGTCACTGTTACTTTCCTCTCATTTACACTTACCCGGATGCTTAGTCTGTCTTCCCCGTCGAATTGTAAGTTCATTGAGAACAGAGAGTATGTCATACATGTATTTAGTCATCCCGTGCACCTAGCAGGAAGCACTAAATAAATATCAAAGGAGGGAAGGAAGGAGAGCAGGTCGGTGGGTAGGCTCTGGTTAGACGGAAGGGAGGATGTGGAATTCACCCTGGGTTGCACACTACACCACAGCGCTGACTGTATAGCCGCTTAACAATAATTGCTAAGTATAGGGTGTCAGCTTAGAAAGGAAAGGGGCCACATGCTGATCGAGATTTTCCTAAGTGACTCTGAAGGAAGCTGACGTCAGCTTCATATCCAGATTTGTGTGAGTAATTAGAAACTTCAGAGCAAGGGTAAGGAAAATCTGCCTGCTAGCTGACAGCCCCCTTCTCAGCCCACTTTGACCAAGTCTTAAAGGGAAAGAAATGGAGGGGGTAGGGATCCGCTGCTCCTGGGCCTGGGCTCCGCTCACAGCCTCCATGCGAGAGCTCCAGCACCTGCGACGGCGAGGACCCCACACCGGTCTCTGGAGGCCGGTACTGTGTTGTAACCTGGAAGTGCTTGTACAGACGCTCTGCTCATCGTCGGTGGGCAGGTCAGAGGTGCAAACTGACGTCCAGATTCTTACAGAGAAAGTTACCGCAGCAGATTTTAACCAATTGTTGCTACATCTCACTATCTCGTGCTATTTTTATATTCCCCTATCGCCTTTAGCCCAGCAAGAGGCATCATTCTTAATCAAGAAAGAGTTTAAAAAATCAAATATATTAAATCAAAGTCTTTGTAGTTCATCTTAAACCGATACAAAGCAGGATGAGGAGGAGAGAGGAAGAGCCGCCTGACTTTTTGGCTCCTGCGTAAAGCAGACCCTTTCTGTGCTGCGTGTGACTCGGTTTGAGATGGTTCCCGCTGGTATGCAAAAGCATGGGCTGAGACCCTTACATGTGAGCTTCCGATTAGCCTCAACCTCCACTTGTTTGTTATTTGTATGTTTAGACATGCCCATTCTAACAAAGAAGATGGACAATTCACCCAAAAAAGATACACAAATGCTTAGCAAACATTTGGAAAAAAGTCACCTTCGTTACTAATCAAAGGTATGTGAACAAAACAATAAACTACTGTTTTTTTCCTTCAGGTCAGTGTATTTTAATGATAGTAGTCTACATCAGTGAGAATGCAGTAAGATTCTGCACCGATATATTACTGAGAGAGGTAATTGATACAAATCTGGAAAGCCATTTGAAAGCATAAATCAAAAGTCTTTAAAATGTTCCCACCCTTAAAAAGACTGAAGGGAAATATAATAAAATGTTATTAATAGTAGTTATTTCAAGAATTATGTTGTACATTTAGAGTCAGAGGAAAAAATAAACATTACAAAATTTTCGGTGCTCATATCCTTTGTCCTAACAATCTCTTTTCAAGAAATATGTCTTAAGAAAGTAAACAGAAATATGTTCAAAATTTTATGTATAAAGACACATATAGCAGCTACTTATAAATACTGAAAAACTAGGAACAACCTAAACATTAGAAGAATATCTAAACAAATACTGCTATAGCCGTACAGTGACATTTTCTACAGCCATTAAAACCTCTTTTTACAAATTTTTTGATGTCAAAGGAAAGTGCTTATAAGTTTTTTAAAGTATTTAGCATTATATCCAAATTGTAGTCACAACTTTGAAAAGAAAATATGCATAAAAAGGATTAGAAGAAAATATGCCAAAATGATTAATGCTGAGTGCTTTTGTTTTTACTTCTTTCAATTTTTCTGTGCTTTTCACCTTTATTTCAATGAGTATGTGTTGCTTGATAATCAAGCGAAAATTGAAAGAAAAAATAATTTTAACTTTTTATGGCAAAAGTTAATTACTAGAAGGATATGTAAAATATTAATGTTACTATGTTAATATGTCAAAATATTAACCATGGTCCCTGTCTAGATGGTGAGATAGTATTAAGGATGAAATTTTGTTTCTACTTCTTTATACTTTCCAAATTTTCTACAATGAACATGTATGAATTTTAGAATTAGAAAAAAAAAGGAAAAAGTTGGAAAAAAATGAAAGCAAAAAAAGAAAAGTGCAGAACTTATAATAGGACTGAGTTCGTGACAGTAGTTATAAATGTTGTTAGTCTGCTTGTAAAAATACTCAAAAACATAGCTTTCTCTGAGTGATCCATCACCTCATCTTGAGAGTCAGAGTTTTAACGTTAGGTGTAATTGTTTTGTATCATGGGTCCTTGGTTTTAGTTGTCTCTGGGTATTAAAATTTCTTTTTAATTCAAACGCTCCATAATGTACATTTCTTTCTGGCAACAACTTTCCTAGAATTACTACTTGTCTTGTTTGGCTTTTAAAAACTGGAAACCATCTCTGGTGACCCTCCATGGCCATATGAATCGGTTACCATATTTATGCATAAAGGAGAGATTAGCTTGTTCCCAGAATAGTTTAATTTCTAACAGCAGGCATATTCCGCTTATCGCAAACACACCATGCAGTGGAATGAGGGTTACTACAGGGTAACTCTCTGTCGCTGCATCCCAACAGCACAGCATCAGTAAACACAGAAGGTGACACTGAGAAGTCAAGAAATACTTCATTTAAAGTTCCGTGGCTGGAACCGGACATAATTTGCTTTCATTTCAAGAAATCGATGATAGAGAATCAGAAAAAAGAGAAAGAAGTTTAAGATAATAGAGTATTAGGGATGGAAATAATGAAACATAATAAAAAGGTAGTAGTAATGAAGCCTGAGAGAAAAATAAACTGAACTCGAAACACTTGAGATCCCTACTACATCTGAACTACTAGTATGTGATTTTTTTAAAACATTTTTTTATACAACCTTTTCTTTACAGAACTTCCCCAACAGGCAAGGGCAGGACATTTAAGATTACGTTCAATAATTTAGAAGCCCTTGAAGGATAGTTTGGTTCATAATCAAGAGAAGATTCGTAGCTGAATGGCCTTGGGCCCCTAAACCTCAGTTGGTTGTTCCTTATAGAAAGAGAATAATACCTGACCAGGTGAGGAGGAAATTAAAATTGTATGTGTGTGAGTGCTCACACACCCATGTGCACACATTCTGAGATACTTGGTAAACACATGAAGATAACACTAAAAATAGTTAACATTTCCCCAGTCCTTACTCCATGCTAGGCTCTGTTCAAGCACTATACATATGCTAACACGTGTAAACCTCACAACAACTCTAGGAGGCTGGTGCTATTGTTAGCCCCATTTTATAGCTGAAGAAACTGAGTCACAGAGAGGTTAAGTCAGTTGCTCAAGATCACAGCTAATTAGTAATGGACAAGCACCCAGGCCGTCCAGCTCCAGCCTCTCTATTCCCCTGAGTCTTGTACCCTAGGCCCTACTGCCCCTCTGGTGTAAGGAACCCGTGTTAGTCAAAACAGAAGGAGTGAAACATTTAGAACGGAAGCGCTGAGAGGGGAGATGACCTTGTAAATGACCTCTGTTTCCTCTCCTCTCTCTGGGAATTCATCCTACAGCCAGAACAGTGAGAATTGCGGAGGAAGCCTTTTTCTCCTGAAAAGAGTGGACATTTCTGGGCTCTCTCACCATCAGCGGTTGTGCCGTCTGACAGTGAGCCCTTGAGTGGAAAGTGGTTCATTTGCCATTTCAAACCACAGGTGCGAGCAGGTGGTGACAGCGCATCGCTTGCTTTCTGTTGACCCTGCCGTGGAAAAGCACAGATATAATGTGCTTCCACAGAGTGTGAATGAAACACTTTTAATCAGACTTCAAAGAACACTTTTCACTTCTGAGGGCGAAGTCTTTTTCCCTTGTTGCTCTGTCTTACATTAAATGTTAGCGTTCTAGTGCCTGACGTTATTTGCTAGTCTGGTCATCCTCAGAAATATGCTGTGTCTCCTGGGCCTGGGCACTCAAGTGTTGGAACTGACTCTCGAGACAAGGGCCCTGCCCCTCGGAGCATTTCTTTTCACTGTCCCACAGCTACCCATACAGATAAACCATCATAAACTAGCCCAGAGGTCAGCACACAGTGGCCCATCAACTCTATCTGGCCCACCACCAAGGTGGTTTTGCATTTTTAAATGATTGGGGGGAAAACCAAAAGAAAGATAATATTTCGTGACACCTGAAAATTACGTAAAATTCAGATCCATCATCCACAAATAAAATTTTATGGAGACACAGCCGTGCCCCTTCATTTATGTCCATGCTGCAATGGCCAGGTGGAGTAGTTGCAACATGGATTGTAGGGCCTGCAAAGCTGGAATATTCACTATTTGGCCCTTTACAGAAAAACTTTGCTGACCCCTACCTAGTTACACCATGGCATCTCAGGGCCCATACAGTGTGGCCACTTTTACAGAGATGGGCCAAGATTACCCAGTGGAAAGGCTCATGTTCTTTTACTAAATAATAACCACACTGCTGGGGCCAGCCCCACAGTACAGCGGTTAGGTTCGCACTTTCCGCTTTGGTGGCCTGGGGTTTGCCAGTTTGGATCCCGGGTGCAGACGTGGCACTGCTTGGCAAGCCATGCTGTGGTAGGCATCCCACATATAAAGTAGAGGAAGATGGGCATGGATGTTAGCTCAGGGCCAGTCTTCCTCAGCAAAAAGAGGAGGACTGGCAGCAGATGTTAGCTCAGGGCTGATCTTCCCCCCACAAAAAATACCGCACTGCTGAAACCCTGGATTGGACATTTTGTCCCCCAAGCCACCAACCATCTCTACATTCAAGTTGGATTGGACCATTTCATTCTTAAGCTGCCTTAATTGGAGTGATTTCCCTCTGTTACTTGTCTGTAAAATATTTAGGGTCTGGGAGCACATTGTAAAAGAAACAAACATCAATTTACAGGTTCCATAAGGATCCTATAAATTCCTGAGATTTAGGAATTTAGCACAATTCACTTTCTGACAGACCTAAAAACACTATAATATTCCTGTTTTCCCTTCTTTTAATTGTGTCGTCTTGATGTTAGATTTGCTATTGTTCTTTTTTGTTTTTATTTGAAGCTCAGGAATTAGTTGCTAATTAACTGGTTACTAAAGTTCATTGAAAAATGTAGTTAAAACTTTTCTTAGCCAAAACCCCGTGTCCACCCGATTTATAATGGACTTCTGTGAGCTAACGTTGCCCCGTGGGCAGCGTTTCATCACGTGTGAGTTATAGCAACCACTCAGTCCCAGAATGGTTTCCCCCACCCACTTGGAGCCCCTCGGGAGCCCCCCTCATCCGTGCATTCAGGGCACACTCGTTGAGCACCTACCATGCACAGGCCTTGGCGCTGTACCCTCTCTTCAGCTTGGAGCACCTACAGTCCCTTTCAGAGAGCAGCTGGAAGGAAACAATTGCATTTGAAGTTAGAAAAATACAGGTAGAGAGAGTTTGGTGGAGATGAGCATAGAGTCCCATGGGAACACAGAGGCAGGCTTTACCTAACATGAAATCTTTCAATTGTCTGTCCATCCCCTAACTAACTGTATGCCTCTGCCATGTGCGAGGCCCTGGGTTAGACACATCACAGCCCCTGTCCTCTGGGAGCTTACACTCAAGTGGGGCAAACACAAAAACCAAGTAAACGAATGAAGAAAAATAGTTCTATATTGGAATAAGTGCTAAGGAGGGATAAACATGGTTCTGAGACAGAGAATTAAAGGAGGTGACCTATTTTGGATAGAATGGTGAGAGAAGGCCAAATGAAGAAGTGACATTTAAGTTAAGGTTTGAAGGAAGAAAAGCAGCTGGTCATGTGAAGACTGATCCAGGCAGAAAAACAGTTGATGCAAAGGCCCTAAGGCAGAAAATAATTTGGTGGGCCTGAGGAATTGAAAGAAAGCCAGGAATTGGAGAGGCAGACCATTTACAAGAATGAGAAATTAACCAAGCCTGTGAGTATGGTGGAGAGGAAGGAGGGGCAAGGCTCTTGCAGGCAAGGGTTTGGAAAAGCAAAGCTTGTTGGTGGAGGTGCCTCCATAAGCCACGAATATGTACTCTAGTCTGGAAGAGCAGGAAGAGCAGGCTGGAGAGCCGAGGAGGAGCCAGATTGTGACAGGCCAGATTTGGGTTTCATCCACTAGACAACAGGCAGCCAAAATAGAGGGGAATTTTGTGTTTCTAGTTAAAAATATTTTTTCTGATAACAAAAGTAACTCTATATGTGGAAATTTTAGAAAAGAAGAAAATCTGTAAGCACACATTCGAACCATTGTTAACATTTTTGTATCTTCTTTTGCATACAGATATATATAGTTTTCCAAAAATGAGATTTTTTAAATATAGTCTATTTTATAATTTCTACTTTACCTAACAATATAGAGCAAACATTCTGAAAGTGCCTTCCTATGTCACTAAGTATTCTTTTCCAGAACAACTTTTTATACCTGTTTGGTATTTTGTTCTAAAAATAAACTTAAATTTATTTACTTTTATTGTTTTCTTGTCAACCACTGTTGTTGAACATAGAGAATGTTTCCAGTTTTCACTATTGTAAACAGTGCTGTGATCGTTGTCCTTAGAGGAATATATTTATTTATATCCATGATTGTTTCCTTGGGAAATCCTGGAACTGGAATTGTGGGGTCAAAGGGTGTGTATTTTTTAAGGCTTTCTATACATATTTCTAGATTAGCTTTCTAAAGCTTGTGCCTTTTTCTGTTCCCACAAGCTAAGTATGAGCATGCCTCAAATACCAAATTACTCAGTCAGCACTGAGTTTAATTTGCCTGTTTGACAGAGAAAAAACTTCATATATCTATTTGCATCTGTGTTTCTTAAATGAAATGCAACACTTTCTCACGTTGGTCTGCTTGTCCCCTGTCCACGTGTTGTGAATTGTTCATATCTTTTGCCTCTCTTTATCCTTTGGTGCCTTCATCATTTGGTTACTGATTTGTAAGAGCTCTTTAGAAATTAAGACTGTTAATCCTCATATATGTTGCAAATATTTTCCTAGTGCATCGTTTTAAATTGCATTGTTTTTTCTATAGAAGTTTTGCATTTTATGTAATGAAATCTGCCTTTTCCTTTAGCCTTTGAATAAGTGCTTTCAAAATTATTACCCGTCCAAAGATTGGATATTCACTTATATTTCCTTCTCATTCTGCCATAGTTCTGTTTTGTAAGTTTCAATAATCTGTCATCTTTAATCAGACTTGTAGATTAAAAGGATAAGTGCAGAATTGTGGAGGTTTTAGAGGGAAAGGAACTGGTATCAGGGATACCAGTTAACTAGTTCTTGCAGTTGGCCAAGAGGATTATGCTCGTTCCAATGATTCTAGCCTTTTTCTGTCCCCACACAGTCCGATGGCACAGCATATGCCCATCAGGAATACCTCTCATTACCTGCCGTGGTTCTCAGCCGGGGTGAAGGGAGTGGGAGAAGTCCCGGCTCAGCTGATTTGGTGGAGATTTAAAGGAAAGGGTATATTTAATAGAGGTTTACGAGAGGTTCTGGCAGGGCAGCCACTGAGTGGCTCTGGGTGATGAGCAAAGTAATTGGTGACTCTTAAGTTTTTATTTGGGCAACTGGGTGGATCGTGGTTCCATTAACCTAGACTGTAAAGATGCAGAGACAGAGCCTCAGAGAGGAGAGGCACAGCAGATCATATCAACAGCTTAGGACTTGCCCATTTTGAAAGGCTATAGGTCAATTCAGGTTGAGATGTCCATGCAATGAGAAATGGGTATCTGGAGGCCAGAGGGCAGCACTGGGGAATGTAGATTTGGAAGCTAGCTGCTTATGGGAAGTTGAAGTAGTAGGAGTGAATGAAACAATCCATGTGTGGAGAATAAGAAGAAAAGCATGGCCAAGAAGGAACTCTGGGGAGCAGTAAAATGCTAGGGATCACAGAGGGGTGTTGAGGAGGCAAAGTAAGCAAAAGGAACTAAGAAGAAATTGTGAAAGAAGTGGGAGAACCAGAATACAGTGGTGCCAAAAGAAAAGGAGTTTCAGGGATATCGAATGGTCTCCAGCATTGGAACTTTGCCAGCACGATTCCTGGGCCCTTCCCTGTACAGTCAAAACCATCTCCTTTGTCAGCTACTGCTAGACTCCTCCTTGTTCTTCTCAGACATCAGATCCATTCACAACTTCTTGTATTTGTACATACTGCTTCCTCTGCCCACAGTGGCTGTCCCCTCCTCTCTACCTGGTAAGCCTCAGATGTCACCTCCTCTAGGAAGATAATCCTGTCCATCCCTCCCCCAAATTGTACCGATTATTCTCGAAGCTTCCTATGCACTACAGCTCCTACCTCTCGACTATCTATCACTTCGTATGGTAGTTATTTACTTATCAGTGCTTTCAGACTTGTCTAAGGAAATTCCCCTAGCAACAGAAGAGCAAACTCAACATTCACTGGGACCATATCCTGAGACAGTCTGTGTATGGCATGTTTCTTTTAAAGTTCTGTGTCTTTTTTAATAGTTAATGCTATTTTTCCTTCTGTCATTCTAAATGTTGGTTTTAATTTAATTGAATGTTAAATGTTTCCAGTTAGTTATGTGGAGGAAAGCTGATCCTCCCGGAAAACTCCCCATTTTGTTCCATGGCTTCACTTACTGTTGCACACTGCTGAGTATCCAAGGGTGTTGTACCCCAGTTTAAGAAGCTTAAGTTTACACGCCAGATCAAGAGCACTTCCACTGCAGAGGCTGTGTCTTTAATACCGTATGGCCAGTGCCCCGCACAGTACCCAATACATAGCAGGCATTGGTATATATTTACAGAAGCGAAGGAAGGAGGGAGGAAGGAAGGGGAAGGAAGAAGAGATGAATGGATGGAAGGAAAGGAGGGAGGAAAAGGGTAGGTGGACAGAAGAACAGAGGTATGAGAGGAAGGCAGGGAGGGGATGGATAGAGGGAGGGATGGATGGAAGGATGGAGGGATGGGTGGAGGGATGGAGGGATGGATGCATGGATAGATGGATTGATTCCAAAGGTTAAAGAATAAGCTGTGCAGAAGTAAAGATAATGTGTATAAACTACTCTTAAGAAGCTTGACTGTAAGATATAATGAGAGAGAAGGCAGTAGCTAGAAGGGCACTGTCATTATGGATAGTTTATTTTAATTTGGGGGCATTTGGTGGCTGGTAGGGAGGAAAGAACAGGTGGGCTTTTGGGGGCTTTACTTAACAGGGGAGACCTGAATATGCTTATAGGCTGAAGAAAAAGCAGATAGCTGATGGAGAGACTGAAAATATTTATTTATTCAACTCACTCAAGAAATATTTATTAAGTACCAACAGAGTGCTGGGCACTGTCCTGGGGAGTGAGCAAGACAAAGTTCCTGTGCTAGTGCTTCACACTAGTGGAAAACAGAGGAGAGAGAGGGGATAATGGGCTGTCGTCCAAGAGAAGAAGGAACCTCCTGCTGATGGCTGCTTTCTCAGGAAGAGCAAAATATGTTAATGTTAGTCTAGGTCAGACGTAATTACGGAGGTAAGACTGCTGAAGAAGAAACCACGTGTGTTCCATAGCCTCCTGGGTACAGGGTGTGTGTGTGTGTGTCAGGGATACAGAGAAAGAGCAAGAGCGAGGCTGGATGGGTCCAGCATATGTTTGCCAAAAACATTTCTCTCGTGATTCAGACAAGGTGGTGCTTTCAGGATACAGAAGTGAAACAGAGGCAGAAAAAGATGTGGTGGAGCCTCGTCTAGCCAGTTAGCCTAAGCTTTCCTGGCCTTTAGTAAGTGACTCACTTCCCTTTCGTGTGGTTTTCTTAACACATTATGCACAAGACTAGCTGTTATATCCAAATGGGAATAAAACATGTGATCTGGGCATGTGCTACATATCAATGTAATCCACTTCCTAATTATATTGATGTTCCTTTTCTTTGAGTCCTATAGTTTGGACCATTTCCCAGATCCCCACACCCTCAAAGGCCTTTATCACTGGGTATTGGCAGCTCTGTGTTTAGTTACAGTCAATAAAATATTTCCAAGTGTCAGAAACTATGGAAGATCTCATTTGTAACTCTGGGCTAATTCTGTCTCACAGCTATTGTTATGAAGAAATGGCGGTGAATTGGATGAAAAGATTGTTTTTAAATTACTTCACTCTTATTATTTCTGTTCCTTTCTTGTAGGCTATCCCCAAATACTTTTTAGAAGTAGGCAGAGTACATTCATAAGCGCCTTTTCATATTACTTAGAAAACAAACCTGTAAAGCCTAAAAACACTGGACTCTGAGTGTGTGATCTGCTCGTTTTTAGTGATGCAGGATTACAGAGGCCTTACTAATCCTGTGATTAACTGTGGAAAATTTGCTTTAATCTTTGCAACAGGTTAGATCATGAGACAGTGAACACCAGAAAAAAAAAAAAATCGACTCTGGACTATTGAAAGTTTTTTATGTTGAGTATTGCTTAAAATCATTGCTGAAAGTTTCAGCATTTTGTTTTGTTTTGTTGTAAAGAGACTTGACCTAACATTATAAATATTCAGCTTTAAATTAAATTGTTTGTAGTTAAATATTCACTGTCATAGAATACTGAGTTGGGCACATTCTGGTAGATTTGATACTTTTCACAGGGTCTTTGCACTTTGCATTTGAACCTCACAATACTTCTACAAGGTGAACGGTGGAATTAACAGGATCCTTTGTTTGTCAGATGAGGAAAGTGAGGGTCTTGTGTTAAAGAGACTTGCCCCAAGTCATCCTGATAATAGACGTTGGCATATGTCGCAGACCTTGCCATCCAAGGGCTTCTAGTCTAAGGCAGAGGCAAATGAGCATTTGTAAACGTAAATCTCATTCCCACGAGCAGAAAGGAATGACCTGAACACCACCAAGCCTAGAGCTTCGTAACGTGGGAAGGTCAGTGCTGCGCGCCTCCTGTGACCTTGCTAACATTTTCAGAAGGGGGCCTGGGGTCACTGCTCACTACCTGTCTTTAAATATTGGTGTTTATATTGGTGACAAACAGTTAGGCGTTTTGTGAAGAGTGTGTGTGTACGATGTTTGTATATGTAAATAAAAAGTGATACTGAATAAAACGTCAGACATCCCTCGTTTGAGTGTCATCCAAAATAGCAGCTTCCCACTGGCACGGGGGAGCAGCTTTCTTCCCCACAGGGCAAATGATCACAGAGTCAGTGACAGGTAAGACCCTCTTGCTGAGCTCAAACAGATCCTAGCCCAGCTCAAAGCCCTTCATGTTAGGCGCCTGTCTCATTTCCCTCTTCTCCCTTCCATACCTAGATGTTCAGGAGGACAAACTTTTGGCCAGAGCCAAATTTCCTCAGTTCAGGGCTTGGTAGAAGCTCCAACGATGATTGCTCTTTACTCATGTTAGGAACAAACCAAGAGGAGACTGCTCTTAGTAGATTCCCCATCACTGGAGATGCACAGACTGGGGCCAGACAGTCACTTGGGATGTCCTAGAAGGTGTTGGTTAGTTGGAAAAGAGAATCCTGAAAGACTTTTCCTAATCCAAGCATCTATGATTCTACGGCAGCAGGTCACCTTTATGCCTGTGGACACAGGAGGTGTGATACGGTAACAGCTATGCTGTCTGGAAAAGCGTAGCATTTATTTAATTTACCTAATTGCTTTGAGCTGCACATTGCTTAGCTGAGAAATTGGGATAAAAATACCTGCCTCATGGGATTTTCATGCAGGTTAATTTAAATCGTAAAGCAGAATGTAAAATGTCTGGTACAGTGTCTGTCAGGTGCTAAGTGATGGTTATGTTTAAAACTTCACTGTATACCAGATGCCATCACATATACAAAAAAAGCCTTGACTGTTTTGGATCAGATGAGTTCTCCTTTCCTGTGGCTTGGTCAGCCTTCAGTAATGGAGCCCAGCAATAGCCTAGATAATGAGGACAAAATAAAGCAAGCATCACTTTGTACTTTGAGTTGCATCTCTGAACTTGCATTTGGGTATTACTGATCTATCCACAAACCTTTAGGTTTTATAGGATATGAACTATAATGGAATTTGGGATTCCTTTCTTGGGGTCTCTCCTGAAAGGCAGGAGAATTCATTTTTCCATATTTGGAAGCACAAAGATTTGGGGAAGCTGTAGGTTTTCTTTAAACGAGCATCTCTGACAGCTATCCTCCAAAAAATCCTTTGTCTGCTTCTCTAGGAAAGGTGCTGGAAAGGAGCCAGCGTGTAGGAATTTAAAAAAAAAACTGGTACAGAACAGAAATGTGTGCTAAAAATACTAAAACCAACAAAGAGTCATCTGAAAGCAGAATAGAGACTCTGTATGCCCCTGCTTCTGGGCTTGCTCAAAGCCATGATGGCTCTGTGTTATTTGGGGATGACAGTAATTATGGAGCCAGAGTGCTCCTCAGCAGAGACAGACAGAGCTCTGAGCAGAGGGAAGGTTTCCATGGCAATAGCATCAGCATCTGAATGACTTCCTGTCACAACAAGTTGGTGATTTAATGAGTTCATTACTGAATTCCAAAGGAAAACGAGAGTGGATGAGCTACTGTTCAGCTCTCAAAGTGCCAAATCCATGGCGGGAGAGCGTTTCTATCATGCAGCATCAGAATAGATAAGTGCTCTGGGCCGTTACACAGGCAGCCTGGGGGTTCCAAGGTGGGGGTAGTGAGGGGAGGGAATCCATGACTGAATCTGCAGCCACGTGGTCCCTGAAGGCCTCAGTGCCTGTTATTCTAGAGCCCGAATGAATCACATGGATCTCCATTATCAGCTTGCCCTGTTCAAACCTAATGCAATTAATGATCACAGGAATCCAGCCCGGGGCTTCAGGTGCAGACCCCCAAGTATCCCAAGTCCTTTAGAAAAAAGTGGAGAAGAGAGAAACAGACTTTAAATTCCAGTCGTGTATAAACAGAAGGAAAGGAGGAAAGCATGTCACCCTAATTCTATTCTTCAATATAGAGCAGAGAGAGGCACTTAATCTGGAAACAAACAAACAAGAAATCATCCAACTACCTTCAGAAATCAGGGGTGTCATTCACATGGTCAATTGCATATAAAATCTGAGCTGAGAGGCAATGTATCACAATGAGAAGGTATCATGATTAACTTTTCATACCTTGCTGTCTTTGTTAATGAAAATCTACCATCTGGCTGGCAGAATAATGCAGCCTTCGTCTGATGGATGAACCAGGGCCAGACAGGGGCAGAAGTAAGGGAGTGGTGCTGATTCTCCAGGAGTGTCTTGTTAGTAGCAAGTGGGGTGGTATTCCATTCCTCTCATTTCCCTCTCCCTGTTAGTTCAATAGACACTTGATCCCTCAAATTTTTTTGTTTGTTTTTTTTTTGAGGAAGATTAGCCCTGAGCTAACATTTGCTGCCGATCCTCCTCTTTTTGCTGAGGAAGACTGGCCCTGAGCTAACATCTGTGCCCATCTTCCTCTACTTTATATGTGGGATGCCTACCGCAGCATGGCTTGCCAAGCGATACCATGTCCACACGTGGGATCCGAACCAGCGAACCCCGGGCCACCGAAGCGGAACTTGTGAACTTAACCACTGCGCCACCGGGCCGGCCCCCCTCAAAGTTCTATAGCCTAATAATGGGGACAGGATGAATTCAGAAGAAGGCACAATAGAGGAAAAGAATATGCCACCATTTCTTGACTATTTGCTGGGCACTGCCACTGAGCTGTGTGCTTTACATATGTTTTTCTCCTTTAACCTTCTAATAACCCCGTGAAATGAGTATTGCTCGCATTTTTCAGATGAGGAAACTGAGACCTGGAGAGGGCAGAAAGGAGGTGATACTTGATGGGACCTTGGAAGGTGGACAGATTCCTCTTCCCTCCCTCCCCTACATGAAGCAGTGACCGCGTGTCAGTACTACAAGGCAGATAGACCAGGTCTGTGCTCGGTTGCAAGAAACAGAGTAAACTTAGAGAAGGAAAAATCACGGAGAACTAAAAGTACTCATTTTATCTTCTATCAAATATTTTAGAGATCAACTAACAAGGTCGGAAATTTGGCTATTTTGGCCTTATATATATATTTTTTATGCTTAAAATAGCGTAGAAGGTAAAAAATGTGTGGCGTGTGTGCATGCACTAGTGTTAATCCTTTTCTGTTGGAATAAAGATAAGGAAAAGCAATTGCCGCCTGTTATGACACCTATGAAGAATGCGTAGTTGAGTCTCATTTTCTATTATCTACTGACTTTCAGAAATAACATCTGGCATATTTTCCAGCATCTGAGAGCTCTTGGCCTTTCACTGTTTTTCTAACCCTAACAATAAAATACACTGGAGACAAGAGAAGATTGCTCGTATTTGCTGAGAGAACTGCCCTAAGAACGGCCAGTAATGAAACTTTTTACCAACTCAACCCTCCTCATGTTTGGAGGTTCCTTTAAAATATATCACCATTTCATTGTCATGTGTACAATTTGGCAAGTGTTGTTTAAAAAAAAAAAAGGCCAGTGTCGTATAAAAATAAGCAAACCCTGGGGCCGGCCCTGTGGCCGAGTGGTTAAGTTTGCAAGCTCCACTTCAGCAGCCCAGGGTTCGCGGGTTCAGATCCTGGGCACAGACCTACACAACGTTCATCAAACCATGCTATGGCGGCATCCCACACAGAAGAACTAGAATGACCTACCACTAGGATATACAACTATGTACTGGGGCTTTGGGGGGAAAAAAGAAAGTCTTATATTTCAATGATTAACAAATATATTTAAAAAAATAAATAAATAAACAAGCCCTTATTGCTTTACTATACATTGATTTATTCGATCAAGATTTAGCAAGGCCACCTCTCACGGCTACTCAGTCTCTGCAGTGCACCACTTCATGGGGCGCCTCGCCCCTCAACTGTGATAGGAGGGGCACCGCTGGAGTTGTGCAGCGTGGCAGCCCTTATATTTAAGATAACTCTCACTAGATAATCAAATAAATGTGTCTTGGATTACAGTCAGTGGAGTGGAGCTAACAATCACAGAATCCTGTTTCCCCTGCCCTCCCAGGTCACCGGCCTGGCTTGGGTACCACTGGGTTAGGACACTCGCTGCTGCTGAGGGTTAGAGGGCTTTGCACACAGGCCTCAGTGGACTTATCACTGACTGTGCTTATGGTACGGGGAATATTTCGAAAGTAGTCGTTCCTTCTTGCCCCCAAACGGTTGGCTTTTTTTGAGCATTACCTCCTACAGCGTTTACAAATGCATTTTCCATATGCTGCAAGGAGCAAACATCACACTGTTTTTTGCTGTTTAAATGTCCCTTCCCATTAAGTGCACACGTCTGAACACGTGCATCAGTAAAGTGTTAATAAACTGACGGGGCCACAGCAGAAGTGGGGCTTGACCGGTGTCGCAGGAGCGGCAGTGTGCCTCCCCAGCCTGTTGCGCTGTGGGAAGCGGGCAGTGGGCAGGTCTGCACATGCACGCATTTAAGGCTCCAGAGCAGTTGTGCCTGGCTCCCCGGCCCCAGAGAAAGAGAGAAGTTCTTTAGTCTGCATAGCAAGGGGAAAAATCTTTTCTTTTCCTTTCCTTTCCCTGGGAGAGATTTTGCGCTACTGCTGGTGCCACAATAATTCTCTTTAGGCCCCGTCATTTAGCTTTTCCATTTCCTAGTGTCTGTTACTCTGCTAGGCGCTGAGCAGCATATAAAGATGAATAGGACGTGAGGCAGGCAGACAGATGCCATCAAGAATGGTAAGTGCTGTCAGAGATGTGAGGGTGCCGGAAGCTGTGGGGGCTCATAGGAGGGCCACTGACCCCATGGGAAGGGCAGGGCAGCCTCAGAGCCTGAAGGGGAAGCTTCCCGGAAGAGATCCGGCTGAGGAAACAGACTGGGGTGAAAAGGGGAGTTAGCAGGGTGACGGCAGGGGAGAAGGAGAGCAGATCCCAGGAAAAGCAGGATGTGCTGCAGCTGCTTCGAGGACTCTTAAGAGTTAAGTCTAGCTCCATATGGGGGGAGGAGGGGTGTGGAGACGGCCCTGAAAGAGGGTTAACAGGATGAAAAGGGGCCAGAGATAGGATCAAGTCCTGTAAAGCATCAAATTCCAGGTAAATAACCACAGCCTGCCCATATAGAGGATCTACCATGTGCCGGGGCTGTGCTGCGGCCTCGTGTGCGTGCTCTCTCCATCCGTCTACACCTTCTCTTGGAGCTGAGACTGCGCCAGAGGCTCTGATTCTATAGACAGATATCTGTCTGTATATGAAGAGCTTTATTGAGAGGTAATTCACATACCATTGAATTCACCCATTTAAAGCATACACCTCAGTGGTTTGTATGTATTCAGGGTTGTGTGACTATCACCACAGTCAACCTAGAACATTTTCATCACCCCAAATAGAAAGCCCATACCCTTTGGCAGTCACCCCTGATTCCCTCGAAACTCCTCCCCAACCCCAGGCAGCCACTGAGCTACTTTCTGTCATTATAGATTTGCCTACTCTGGACATTTCATTTAATGGGATCATACAATAAGTGGTCCTTTGTGACTGGCTTCTTTCACTTAGCAGAATGTTCTCAAGGTTCATCTATGTCATAGCAATGTATCAGTACCTCATTCCTTTTTATTACCAAATAATAGTCCGTGATATGGATATGGTGCATTTTGTTTATCTATTTGTCAGTTAATGAACGTTTCCACTTTTGGGCTATTATGAATAATACTGCTATAAACATTCATATGTAGGTTTTTATGTGGACTTGTTTCCATTTTTCTTGGTATATACCCAGGAGTGAGATTACTGAGTTGTATGTTAACTCCATGTTTTAACTTTTTGAGAAGCTCCTGGATTATTTTCCAAAGCAGATGCACCATTTTGTATTTCCACCAGCAATACATGAGGATTGCAGCTTCTCTATTCCTTGCCAATACTTGTGTGTCTTTTTGATTATAGCCATCCTAGTTGGTATGAAATAGTATTTCATTGTGGTTTTGATTTGCACTTCTCTGATAACTAGTTAAGTAGAACATCTTTTCATGTGTTAATTGGCCAGTTTTCTATCATCTTTAAAGAAATGTCTGTTTAGAACCTTTGCCCATTTTTTAATTGTGTTGTCTTTTTATTATTGATTTCTAAGAGTTCTTTATATATTCTAGATATAAGTTCCTTATCAGATATATGATTTGCAAATATTTTCTCCCATTCTGTGAGTTGTCTTTTCACTTTCTTGATGGTGTCCTTTGAAGCGCAAAAGGTTTTAATTAAGTCCTATTAATCTATTTTCCTTTTGTTTCTTGTGCCTGTGGTTTAGAGACTATATTTTTAACCAGTACATCATTTGAACTTAATCCTGGAAGTGATAGGTATCCACTGAAGGACTTCAAGTTGTAGAATGACATAAGATTTCTGTTTTTAAAAAATCAGACTAATGGATGAGTAGGCTGATAATGGCTCCCAAAGATATGTCCATGTCCTGATCCCTGGAACCAGGGAATCTTACTTATATGGAAAAAAGGTCTTTTCAGATATAATCAAGGTAAGGATCTCGAAATGAGGAAATCATCCTGGATGGTCCTAAATGCCACAAAAGTGTGCTTTTAAAAGAAAGGCAGAGAGAGGTTTGACACACACAGAGAAGGTGATGTGTAGATGGAGGGGTGCGGCCACAAGTCAGGGAATTCTGGCAGCCATGACAGGCGACAGAGACAAGGAATCCTAGAGCCTGTGGAGGCACGTGGCCTTGACAACACCTTGATTTCAGACTTCTGGACTCCAGAACTGGAACAGAATAAATTTCTCTTGTTCTAAGCCATCAAGTTTGTGGTAATTTGTTACAGCAGCCACGAGAAACTAAGACAATATGGTTTTAAAAAATCAAATAGTAGAAAGGTTTAAAATGAAAAAATAAATAAACCTTTGACTATAAGAGATGATGGTTTATTTAGCTGCCTTCCTCCCTAAAATAACCCATATTAACCTCTTCTCAAGGAGGAAGCTGGTCACTTCCTCTCAATTATTGTGAGTTTTCTCATTATCTTTGGTATACTGTCAGTTACTTTTACAACTCAAAATACTGTATCATCAAATCTAAGATGCCATCTATTATAAGATGCACCGTTATTTTATATTCCACTAGCGAAAAACAACATTGCCAATTATATTTTTAAGGAATCCTCAAGAGTAAGGAGAATCCCAGTTTCAAAGATATTAAGGGTTGAAAAAACGTGAGCTTTAGAATCAGTGAAATACGAAAATTTACGAGAATCTCTTGCATGCGCCAGCAAGTTAAGACACCATCTCTTCAATCATCACCATCTCAAATGAGGATATAAGTACCCCTGCTTGAACTTGTGACACCTATAGCTTCCCTTTTACATTGTTAATATTAATATTTACTTTGATTCACTCTAAAGTTGAAGACCAATAACTAGCGCATTTATATTACTGAATTTTATAAATATTATTTCCTTCGGAGCCAAGTACTATGCTAGGATTACATTTCCTGCTCCATGGAGTCATTTCTTCCTCCACGACCCCTGTGCTACTTAGTGGCCAACCCTCCATTCAAACTGCTCATTTCATAATTGGAGTCTTAGTATATTGTTTGTCATTGATAAACCTCATACCAGATATGCAAAGCAATTAGACCCTAAAAACTAAGCATTTGTGATATCGGCATTATAGCTCCTGCTCTTTCACATCAGTGTGTCTATAAACCTTCTCTTTAATTCCTCAATTTATCATCTGGACCTGGGGTTGACAAACTTTCTCTGTAAAGAGCACAACAGTAAATAATTTAGGCTTTGCAGACCATACGATCTCTGTTATAAGTACTCAGTCCTTCCATTATGGCACAAAAGCATCCATAGACAATATGTAAATGAATGGACACAGCTGTGTTCCAATAAAACTTTATTTACAAAATCAGGCAGTAAGCCAGATTTGGCCCATTGGTTTCCCATCCCTTGATCTAGAAGAATAAATTCTGACCCTCGTATTTTGGAAGACACTCAAGATTTCAAGTTGGAAGATTTTGAATAATCTAAATTTAAATGACTGACATGGGTCACACAAGACCAAAATAAACACCTGAAAATCTAAAATTCTTGAGAAGTAGTTAATGTGGGTTATTTTAGGGCCCAAGAAGAGAGCAAGTCTTCTGAAGTTGCATTCTTGCGTGTTTCTCTGTTCCTTGGGTAGATCAAGTGAGACAGAACAGAGAAATGTCTTTCACTCCACGGCACATTTGTGGGTCAAAGGTGGCCTTTCAACTCCAAAAATAGAATTCTTCCCACCCACCACTTCCTGCTGACAAGAAGTGTGACTCCTTCGATTTCTAACTGTGAAAGGATGCAATTCATAGGACTTTTTTCAAACCACCAAAATGAAATCCTGGGTAATGAAGTTTGAAAGGAGTCAGTAACAATTGTTGGAATATTGCCAGTGCTTAAGGGTGTCAAGCGTAAAATTCTACAGATCAGACCCAGATCAGATTCCAAGAAATGATTCAAACTTTAAAATGAAGTTTTATATATATATATATATATACTTATATATATATACTGCATAATAATCTTCTCTTATTCATGCTATCATTTTTTTCCAACTCAAATCTAATTCTGAGAAAGTAATAAATTGGGATTGCCTTTAGAATTATCCATTTGAAAATCTGGGAAATTAAGCCAGCACGTAAGATTCATCACTCAGCCCAAACAGCCATATTTATGGTTCATTTTAATGTCTAAACCAATAAGAACCCACTCACTTTATCTAACTGTAATAATGAAAGTCACTTTGGAGTTTTAAATGACCTGACACAATAGGATCTTCTTTTGTCTTCCCTCATCAAGATATGACTTGTGATTTCATGCTGGTTTCCTTTCTTCCAGACCTAGAAGATAACAGAATCAGAGTCTGTGGCCTGGGAGCCCCATAACTTCTCTGCTCCCCTCTCCCTAACTGCGCTCTGCCTCTCATGGCTGAGTACAGGCACTCTCTGTGGGAGGAATTAAGCATAGGAAATTTGCTGTTTTCCCTTAGTTGCTTAGACTTGTTTCTGCAGGGAAAACACTGTGTGAGAGCCTCAAAGATATTATGTAAATGTTATGATGTTTTATATAAATATTATATAAGTGCAAGGTATTGTTTCTTTCCAGAGACTGAAATCTTTGTTTCAAAAAGTACGTTTTTAAATTATTTACTTAATTATTTAATATATGCTTTGCAACAAATGCTCTGTGCTAGGTCTTAAAGTAAAAACATAATCAGCAATTGTACTTAAATAAACGAAAGATGCTGTATTTTCTATTTTATGCTTTAAAATGACATTTTCTTGTAAGCTAAAAGTCTGGTCTCGTTTTCCCAAAAGTATACTCTTCTCTTCGAACACTGCCTATGGATTAAACTCCAAATTTAATTAAGACAGAAACGAACTTTTAATGGAAATAGCATATATGCTTGATTTGGTGGGAAAGTCCCCTCGTATGCCATATTCTCAGGCCCGCACTAAATGTCTCCTGGTACTTTGCAAAGACCAACATATCACACGTGGCCGCTGCATACAGCTGTGTGGACTTGGCTGCATGATTTTCATTTTTCTGGAGAACAAAACGTTTGCATGTTAACTTTCTATTCTCTATTCGTAGTTGGGCCCACAGATCAAGGAGGATGACACCTGTCGTTCCCTGCTGACTGAAGCCCAGCAGCCGGGGCTTTGGAGAGTCAACCAGACTTTGCTCACTCGATTCCATTTCTTCTTGTGGCCCTGCAGCTGGTTCAACAATACCTCAACATATGCCCTTAGCCGCAGGGGGCCACAGAAGTGAGAAGGGAGGGGAGATTTAGTCAGGAATGGAAACACACATCCCCAAAATGAGGAGTTAATATTAGCCCTGGCATTTGTCAGAGGAGCGTCAGCAGAAACTCGCCCCACCCTCTTCAGCTGTTCGCTGCACCCTTTGCAACAGATTGTTACAGGGCTCCCTGGTAAGCTTCTAGATAGCAGACCAGCTGAGGACTTAAACTCTCCATACGTAGCGTTCCTCCCTGAGAAACAATCTTCACTGGCTACGTCGGCCCTCATATGACTTGCTCAGGGATGTTCTGCTTTAAAAAAAAAAAAAATACATATATATATATATATGTATATAGGGGTTTTTTTTCTAATTATGAAAGCAGTTATTGCATGCTTATGGGGAAATTTTGGAAAACGTAGAAAAGTCTAAAGAAAAAATTAGAGTCACCTATAATTTTGCCATGCAGAAATAACTAGTCCTATTTTAGTATCTATGAAGCTGTGTTGGAAAGCAAGTTTCATAACTTGATTTTCTCGTTTAATGTACTATGAGTAATTTGCCACTAACACAGAACTTTATGCAGTCACTTTAAAATTATGTTTGTTGGGCGTTTTGGTAGTTTTCCATGTTTCGGTTGTAATTTGTACTGTGACGAGCATCCAGTAATACATATTTGTTGGCATTTTAGATTATTTCCTTAGGGTAAACTTTGAATAGGGAAGGAGTGAAGAGGAAAGAGTGTGCTAGCAAATGGAAAAGCAAGTGGGAAAGCCAGGCGGGAGCAGAGAGCACCGCACAGAAGGAGCTGAAAAGAGTTGAGTGGGGCTGAGGAAGCTTGGGAGGGAGCGAGAAGGCTGGGAACGAGAGAGGTGAGCAGATCACAGAGACAGCGGAGAGTTTGGGCTTTTTCCTGAGGGCAGTGAAGAACTGAAGGAAGGTTTCAAGCAAGAGATCAAAGATTTGTAGCTTCCATACTTGTGTTTTGGTAAGATCATTCTGGTTGCAGCTTAAAGAGGGGAGGGGAGGCAGAGAGACCCGAGAGGAAGCTGTTACAGTGATTTAGGTGAGAGACGAGGAAAGGCAGCATGGTGAGGTGGCCGTAAGGATGAAAGGAGAGAAGGTGGACTTGGAGGAGATTTAGAAGGTAAACTCCACAGGAATTAGGGATGGATTGCTGCAGAGTGAGAGACAGAAGGTGGAGTCAAGGAGGAGCTGCAGGCTTCCGGCTTGAGCAGTTGGGTGAGTGGCTGTGCAAGAAACCCAACCGCCTCCCATCCAAGTGGAGATGTCCAGGAGTCAGCTGAATCCAGGATTCGGGGTTCAAATAGATTTGGGAGTTATCAGCGTAGAGAAATCACCTGGAGCCATGGAGGTAGAGGGAAGAAGAGGAGACAAGAGGAATGGGGAAAGAATAGGAAGACCAGAACAAACTGTACCGTGGAAGCCATGAGAGAGCTTTCCAAGGCCTCCATGTCAGGAGCTTCAGGGAGGTCACGGAACAGGAACGAAGGCACAACACAACTATTGACTGAATTCAGTGACTTGGAAGACCCAGGGTAGCAAAGTGCAATAATGAAGTCCGGCTTCTTGAAGAGGATCTCTCTCATTCAGTTTGTAACCACCAAGCAAAAAACCTTAGTGTAGATCAAGCTAAATGGAATTGTTTTACACCTGCTAATGGGAGTGGAGGACCTCCGCTCTGCTGTGGCAAAATGGGCCTCTCAGTCTCTACGCGCTCTTTAAGAGCTACGCAGACTTTGTAGTGAGACTGTCACCTAATCCTGGTTCTCATCGCTTCTTAGATTAACCCAAATATTCAACCATGGGCACCTGTTTTTAGGCCATGTTTCACCATACAGTGTTGGCACTACACTGTTTCCTCTGCTACAAGCAATCTTAATTTCTGAATTCGTGTCATTGAGTAGCCCCCATTAGTAGCAGACATAAACTTGTGTAGAGGTTGACGAGAAGGCAGATCATATATGGTTGAAAGATACAAGAAGAATGGAGATCAGTAAAGGGCTCACAGAAGGATTCACATTTTTATCGTTCCTTTGTCTCTGATACTTGTTTCGGAGACCTGCCTTCTCACTGCTTCCACTGGAAGTTGTCACTGGGCTTCCCAGTAGCCATATAGGAACCAGGGATGGTGCAGTGCGGGACTTGGGAGTGTTCTTGTCCTGCAGGAGAACGATGGATTGGGTGCCACTCCACAACAGATGGGCAGCGTGGTAATGGCGGTTTGCAGCCAGATAATGACATAGCCATTAAGAGCGCATTTAAGCTTAAAGTGCAGTGACCTCTAAGATAGTACCATTTGGTGATTCCTGATACTACTGTTGAGACATGAGTTTTTCCTGTTCAGTAAGCAAACTATTAAAAATAATAACTGGTGCTTAATACTCTAGAAGCTTAAATGTCCCAGTCACTCTTCTCCACATTTCAGCATTATTGTCTGTGTATATCTTGACTTCACTTCCTCATGCTGATCGTGCTTGTCAGGTATTGGAATAATCCAGCTAAACCTGCATTGAGTGCTTCTCCCAGTATTTATCATTATGCATGCACATGGCCTTTTGTTTGATCAATACAGAAGGTTGTTAATGCTGAGCCAGGTTTAGAAAATTGGGGATTAATATCTCTCAACGCTGAGCTGATCTCTTTTTTTCAGGAAAAACAGTGACCTTTGTAGAATCTTTTTCCAACAACATTCTTATTAGCCCTTCGTCAAGGTTTGTTTAGTATTGCCGAGTAAGCTCGCTGTATAAATCAGAATTCTTTCAGATGAAGAGACCAGTTTGAGCCCAAAATTGAACATCCTGGACGGAACTCGCAGAGTTGTAGGACCTGGGGAGTTAGGCACTGGAACCAAGGGCTTCATCACAGTCAAGACCCTTTTTCTTCTCCGAACCCAGCTCTCTTTCTCCACTCCCCCAATCTCTGTGTTGGCCACAGGCAGCTCCAGGCTTGTCTTAAGCCACATAGCAAGCTAAAGGAAAAAGAAAACCTTTCCTACTTCAAAATATATGAATCCCAAGGAAAGTCTCTGATTGACCCAGTTTGGATCACATGCCCTCTGCCCAGGCTAAAGCATTGTGGCCAGGTGTCCAGATCACATGCCCATCCCTGAGGCTGGGGAGTGTGGTCCCGTGATGGGCAGCACCGCCCCTGCTTGGAGTGGGTGGGGATCACTTCTCCAAGGGAGGGGAGGCAGAGTGCTTAAAGAAGGGGGCAGACGAAAAACTATCGAGTCTATACTCAATATCAAGGTCTTCTTTTCTCTGGAGTCATATCTCTCATTATTGTCCCAGAGGGTCCTGATGAGTCACAATGAAATTATTATATTCTTGGAATTAGACTAACTCTGGTTTTTTTCTACTCCTCATCAGCATAATTTTTTAATATTTCCTTAATGCTGTGTATTATATCATGTAATAAATGTCTTGAGATACAATTATTACAGCTTTAAAAGTACTTCCACATACATTATCTCATTTAATTCTTATAATAACCTGAGCCATTTGTTATTATATTAAACCTATTTTACAGAGGGACAGAGGACTCAAAGAGGTTCTGTGACTTAACCCAAGACCACAGATACCGTGTAATTGGGGACTTGATTGAAGGCAGATCTTCTGGCTCCTTTGCTAGTTCCTCTGGATGTCAGAGCCTTAGATATCTGTCACCTGTGTTTTGGTTTGGGGTTTTTTTATTTGTATTTGTCTGTTTCTTCCTGGAGAACTGAGACTGTGCCATCTACTTTCACTACAAACCCCCACAAAACCCCCTCTAGCGCCGTGGATACCGTAAATGTTCAGTAAGTGATGCTGGCTGGTCCTGAATCGAGGGTTTAAGACGCTCTTGTTGGAGTTAGATACGGCTGGGAACCTCTGAAGCTGCAGAGCGAGCATACAGGGAGAAGACTGTGTGCTCCCCGTGTTTGGTTACCCGCTGGAGGTCAGCACACGGCTCGTCCTCAGTGAGGAGCCCTGTCTCTGGAGAGCCTCTGGGAATGCTGCCAAGGCTGGAGAAAAGGGTTCTTCTCTCACCTTGGGGATTTCTCACCTCCCGTGTCCCTTCTCCGTCTTCCATCTGAGAAACCACAGGAACACGTTAGTGTCCTACGCCTGAGCCATTCCTTAAAGCAAGAGGCACCTACCCCACCTGAAAATGCCGCAGGAGCCCAAAGGTCCCCCCACCCAAAAGGCAGCACCCCCAGCGCCCTTTCCCAGCCACATCCATACAGCACACCCAGCAGTTCGATGCCCATATAGTCCTCTTACTTAAAATAAATCACACACCCAAGATTATAGTGCTTATTCCTAGGAAAGAGTTTTCAGATGGAACAGAAAAAGGGTCGGCCTTCCCTGACCCCCTTTATTCTTCCTGAGGGAGCAACTTCTTAGAGCTGCAAAGCAGGTCCCCCTTCCTTCTGCTGGTGGCTGTGCCCCTTTCCGCTCCGTCCAGGCTGCTCGAACCTCCACGGTGGCTCCTTAGCTGCTTCTGCTTCCCACCGCGCTCTCCACCATGCGTCTGTGACGCCTTCTGGGACCCGCCCTGACAAGGCTGGGGAGCTTGTTTCATGGTTCTTTTTCTCAGTTCACAGCTACGCCTTCCAGTTCACCATGAATTACTCTCAGAGAGACCTACACTGCAAAGCTAGATGAGACAGTTGCGGATTCAAATCCAGGAGAGGGGCCTGTGTGTTTGTTCAGAGCTTTGATACTGGCTCTACATATTGAATACAGGAATATGAAATGCCAGTCTTACCACGCAGTACTTGTTGGAACTGAATCAGAAGTCTCATCAAAGGGCACCTCTACCTATCCATGTTAGTTTCTCATTGCTGTTGTAACAAATTACCGCAAACTTGGTGGCTTAAACAACAGGAATCTGTTTTTTCCCAGTTCTGAAGGCCAACAGTCCACAATCAGTATCACTAATTTGATTTTGGCCCCAAATCAAAGTGTTGTCAGAACTGCGCTCCCCCAGAGGCTCTGGGGAGAATCCACTCCTGCCCCCTCTAGCTGCTGGGTGCTGCCAGCACTCCTCGGCTCCTGGCCACATCGCTCCCGTCTCTGCTTCCATGGTCACATCACCTCCTCTTCCATCTGTGTCAAATCTCCCTCTTCCTCTCTCTTATAAGGACACTTGTGATTGTATTTAGGGTCCACTGGGTAATGTAAGAGAATCTCCCCATCACAAGAGCCTTATGTAATCACATCTACAATGTCTTTTTTTGCCATATAAGGTAAGATTCACAGGTTCCAGGTATTAGCACGTGGATATCCTTTTTAATGGGGCCATTATTCAGTCTACCACACTACCCCTCCCCCAAATTCCCAGACACACACCCCCAAGCTCTACGTAAGGGTTCACTCCTCTCCCTTTCAGCTTCCTGGATGGAGACCAGCTTCCTAGCAATGCGCTTGTGCTGGCCACCTGCAGTGGCAATAGGGTCCTTGGTGTCTGGCCAGCACATCTCTAAAGGGCAGAGATTAAACATCTCAGATCAGGCTACCATCTTCCTCAAAACCACCCACCCAGTAGGGCAGGAGAGGTACAAGCCTTAAATGGGGTAAATCCCAAGTAGGCCCATTTTTGGTGCCATAAGAATCAAGTTGTTTTGCTTTGGCTTAGCTTAGACTAGTGAGAAAACGTCTTGCCTCCACCCTTCCATCAGGGTATCTCTAGAATGTAGGGTCAATAAGGACAGAAGGCAGATCCTTGGCTTATAGTCCACAGTGCCTGGCAGTGTCTTGCAGACTAGACTGTCAGTTACATTCATCCCCTTGCCCACACCCCTCGGAGAGCCACACGGCCTCCGCCCTGTTGTGGTTAGCCACACCAGCCAGTCATTTCGCCAGCATCCAAGGTAGATTTGGCAGACCAGGCACAGCTTCAGATGCCATTGGTGTTATCCTGAAGCTCTTGGATGTCTTGGATGGAGACCTTGTTCCTGTGGCCTTTTTTAAAGCAGAAAGTTGAATCCTGTGCCAAATACTGCATTGCAGTTACAAGAGACACGTGCTGTCATCTTACACACTGTGTGTACTACTGCTTAAAATACCATTGATGGTGAGGGCTGGGGAAAGACGCCCATTGTGAAAAGTAGAAAAATAGTCTTATGAAAAGGACTTGTAGAGAAACCAGCAGTGGGGCTGTATGTAACTGCTGATAATTGCTGCTCTTGGCATTTGTTCCTATCTGCCTGAAGCAGAAGGTTGGGGCGGGGAGAAGAGGGGACATTACGGAGACTATATGTAACCGAAAACTTCCTCTCTGCTTTAAGAAGAATTCTCTTGAAAGGAAATGAAAAACAGTTCCAGATGGTCAATGGAAGATTTCTCTTGGTTGGAAACCTGTGCCACCTCCTTGTCAGGAATAACTATGCCTTGAAAAGAGGGGTCCAAACTTAGCAGCCCGTCAAAAAGAAGGCGTCATGAAGGAGGATGCCCAGGATACAGATGAAGAGTCTTTAGCTCATCTTGGTAATCCAGCTAAGATTGCCACTTTTCATTTAGGTATTCCTTAGACACAGACACTATCCAGGAGTCTGGAGTGTCACATCTTCATGCATGTATGCACAGTTGAAGATTTTTGCAAACTCAGAACTGACGAGCTTGATTTGAATAGATACTGTGATAAAATAGCAGGCTTAGAGAGGTGATTTGAAGAACAAAGAGTTTGATATACTCTAAAAAATATATAGGAGCCAAAAAAAAAACAAAAGAAAGGCATTTTTAGTGAGTCTGGAAGATTATGCAACAATGATTTACAGAGCAGCTACTCTGTGCTGGGCTGGACACTGGGCTTGGAAGTGGGGCTACAACAGTGAACAAGACCCCGACCTGCCAGGAGTTTATAGTCTAGGGCGGGGACTAGATGGGGAAACAGGCGATTGCAGTCCAATGTGTTAAGTACCTCGAAGGGACAGTTAACCCTCTTTTGAAGGATGGGGAAAGGCTCCCCAAAGTGATGCCAGTGTTGAGAATCCAATGACAAATAGCAGTTGGTCTGGAACTGACCAAGGCACCAAGAGTCTTCCAGGCAGAAACAGGGTGTGTGAAGGGCCTGAAGGCAAAAGCATCATGGCAGATGGGGGTATATGGGTGAACAAAGAGACTGATGACTGAGTGACCCAGAGAGAAAGGCAGGTAAGCATGTGGAGCGGGGGAAAGATGGTGAGCAAGCTGGAGGAAGCATGCGATCTGGTCCCGTTTGCCCCAGCTGAGTAACCCAGCCTCTTGTACATTTTAGCTGTTGTCACTGAAGGTAGGTCCTGGCAGGCCAGCAAGCTGCCTCATCCTCTCTGCTTTCTTTCCGAAACCCCAGGAGACCGTGGCCCCCTTACTCAGATTAGAAAACTCGGGGGAGGGCCTTAAGGAATCTGTCAGGACCGGAGCCCACTGCACTGTCTCTCGTCCCAGAGCTGAGAGTTCTGGGGCAGAGAAATTTGGGTCCTCAGAGTGGAAATAAATCTTCCTTCCCAGTAGGGCTCTGGATTCGTCCCCAGCCCGGAGCAGGTTATCAGATGCACAGCTCTCATGTCACGTCTTATCCCCCAGGAAAAAGAAGTTCTTGAGATCACCTGAAAAAAAACAAGAAAGTTTAGAAATCACCTGACAAGAAATGTCAAGGAATACTGACTAGAAATGAAACCCCAGCAGCTGCTTTCCACAGCTGCATGCCATGTGGTGACCATGTTTGAACAAACCAAATGAGACTAAAAATAACCAGGAATGTAAAATCCTTCAAGAGTCAGGACTCTAAATGAGATAGCCACAGAAATCTACATGGGGAACGAAGAGGGGAAGGAGAGAGGGGAGGTTTGTCTTTGGGCCACAGGATCCGTGGTCAGAGGAGTATCACCTGAGGGATGGAAGACATCACCGCAAGAGCCTGCAGTTCCATTCCTCTTCATGGCTTGAACCCCGTGGTACCCATTCTACAGATGATGAGAATGCATGTTGGCCCTGAACTCTTTCAGACAGAATTCCTAATCTCAGCTACAGTCCAAGTCCAGTTGACTTCCTAAGGAAAACAAAAATATTAAAATACATAAGTAAGTAACTTCTTCCTCGTTTCCATCATATGCCGGAGCCCAATAGCGTGGAGGGAGTTCGTGACACTCTACTGAGAAGCAACCCTTTTTTGAGTTGTGAAACTGAGACGTCTGGGGACTTTCTCACCAATAGAGGAAACAGTAAGTTGACACGTCAGAAGGAAGCATGCTCCACCAAAGACAAAAGCAAAAGGACGCTTTTTTTACTGTGGGAAATTCTAGAAGATATATGTACTCATTTAACCCCAAAGAAAATAGATATGCTTTCCCATGCCTGGAAAAGCACCCACAAATATTTCTTACTGCGTTTTTCTAGTAAGAAAACGACTTCATCCCTGGTTGTAGTAGCTCTGTAGTAATCACGGTCACTGTAAAGGCTTAGGAAGCTCTTCCGGTCCAGGCACTATGCTGAGAAAGCCCTTCGCATGGATCACGACGTTCTGGTCTTCACAAAATCTGTGTGCGGGCCATCCGACAGGTACCCCCCACTGCGTGACTGTGCAAAGTGGGGCTCCGAGAGGTTTAGAAATTGGCCCCAGGGCACACTGCTCGTCCGTGGAGAAGTCAGGAACTGCCCCAACCAGTGTCACTCCAGAACTGGCACTCTTGGTGCTCACCTGTCTCGGCATCTTTGTTTTGTCATGGAGACTAAATGGACTGATTTTCAGAGTCTTCTCCATTTCCTGTGGAGAGTTTTTCTGTTTGTCATTTGCATTTTGCTCTTTCATTATTGGTGATATTTGCTACGTCTACCCTTTCCTTCCCTCTCATAAGCTAGATGAATGGACCCTGAATCGGAAATCTGAGGTCTAGGCAACAGTTGCACTTCCACTACCACCCACCTACATAATCTGGGACAACTCACAGCCTCTCTGGGCCTGGCTCCTTCTCTGTGACACGAAGCTGTAGGATTATAAGCAGGTCCACCCTATGCTGAATACCTCCTTTCTCTTTTCTCGCTCCTCTCCTGTCCTCCCGTCTCTTTTCCTCCCTTCTCTTCCTGGCCACCAGCAGGCCCGCAGGCCCTCAGGCCCTCCCCGCTCTGCATCTCTGGTCTCTTTCTTACATGTGGTAGGCAGGCAGGGGAAGCTGCGTGGAGTGCACCGTTGTCTACGGGCCTTGGGAGCACTAAGATAGTGAGGAGATGGACAAGCAGTGCCATGTTGCCCTGTGGAACGCACAGGCAGGATTGACCCTCCTCAAAAGAGTAGCATAAATCAGCGTCGACTTTGGGGCCTCTCTACCCCTGCTGGTTTTGCCTTGGTCTCCTTGTCATTAGTGTCCTCACACCACCCCTTAGCTTCATACCCCCACCCTCTTTGCATCAGTTCATCCCATCCTCCCTGTCCCTCCCATCTTAGCATCATATCTTACCGGCTCTGTAGCCCATCCCCTCAGGACTCAGCTGTCTCTTTAGGAAACAGTGTGTTCCGTCTTCCTAATATGTTCACCAAGAATCCCCTCCAAGCACCCTAATGCTTTAATTTATCTTAAGTCAGCATCTAACAATTAAGAAGGTCTTCAAGAAAGGAGGGTAGTTTGGGACAGAATTCTTTCCTTCTGACCAGTGAGGAACCTATTTTTGGTCCAGAGGTTCTAACACTGAGTTCAGTGGTTTCCACTCATGATTAGGGGACAATATCAGGCCTTCGGAGGTGAGGTGGGAGTTGGCATGGCCAGTGGGGCGATGCCCCCATGAGGAGAATTTATTTGATACCTTTATCATTTTTAGTTAACTTTTCCTTCCACCACAGAACGTAAAATTATTTGCCCCTGGAGCACATGTACATTTTATTAGACATGAATATTTGGAATAGTTCAGGGAAACTGAGATTTATTTAATCCGGGTTGGCTGGTTGGGGTTCCATGGACAAAGAATTAATCACTGCCTATATCTCAGCAAAGGAATGTTTCCCCAAATCATTTTAAATGATTGGTTAATTCCACTGGTATCTGGATTTATCCCTTAAAGCTCTGGCTACCGGACACAGGAGCACCTTCCACGTGGCCTTGGAGACCCTCTTCCTGTAACTTCCAAGTTCTTGTCAGTTTGTTCGCGACAGGGTGGGAGCGATGGGCCTCCATCACAGAGCTGCCTCTAAGGGGACGGCCTTACTGCTCACCATCGCAACGCTCTCCTCAGACCACAGCTACCATCTGCATCGCTTGGGCCTTCTCATCCCTATTTTAGGTGTGTTTCTAAGGAGTAGGTTGGTTGTCATGGTTTAGAAGAATTTCACTGTCAGGATGCAGTAATACCAGAGGGAGGCACGGGCCATCTGTCCCTAAGGGAGAGGCCTTTAGGGAATAAATAGACAGCCTTCTGGCCAGAATGCTTTAGATGTTTCCCTGCTTAAAGCGGAACTCAAGGTCAGAGCATCTCTAAAGGCCCAGTTCTAGAATCCTAAGCTTCCAGAACTGAGGTTTGGTCTTTTCGGTAAATCTGTCAAAAGACAGTGTGTTGTCTTCAGGCTTTGCTGCACAAAGGGGCTAATTCCCTGCCTCATGTTCTCAGCTTCTTAGCCCTTCCATTCCCTGTTCATGCTCCACCCTCTGCTACTCCCCCTGCAAGGCGGACCACCTTTGCCAGTCATCTTTGCATATGAGAAGGTTAGAATTCTGGAATGCAGGAATAATGGCACTTCACATTTACTGTGTTTATGCATGGTTTTTTTGTCACTGGCTGTGGAAAGGCCTGGTTGACAAGAATCCTTCTGTCCCCTGGGATACCAGAGTGGCTTCCAAGATCACGGAGCACTGGGATTCTTGGAATGGACACAGCACCTGTCTGGATAGTAGACCCAATTCTATTGTCAGGAAATGGCGCTCCAGTCAGACGGGGTGCCCTCTCATTCCTGGGAATCCCACAGCTCACCACGGCAGCTGAGAGCAGAGCAGTCAGGAGCCAGCTCCTGCCAGCCCACACCACCCTGTCACAGGCCTATTATTCATCAACGTGGCTCTTTATTATCTTACAAAGTATGATGCTCCAGACCCAGGCGAGATGTGTCATAAAGGGGAGACTTCGCCTGTGGGATAAAAAGACACATATGTTCCTGCCCACGTTTCGCTATTCGCTGAGTTTTCAAAAACTTCCCAGCCACACCCCTTGCTCTTTGTTTGACTTCATATTCTGCTAACAGGATGTTTCCATTGCATTCAGGAGACTACCCTTGGGAAGTCCCACTGCAGACTTCACCTGTGCACAGGGGCCGGGCCATTGCCCTCACCTAGCGTGTGGCGAGTCCCCTTGTGGGCTCAGCGGTTCCAGAGATGATTAAGGCCAGTTTCTGCCCTCAAAGAGGAGTTTCATGAGCCTTTCCCTGTTCATGCTGAAAATACAGTTTGAGAGAGAGTACCATGAGGTTGGCCGTCAAGTACCCAAAAAAAGGAGGGGCTGCATAAAGCATAGATTGATTTTCTTTTTCTGGAGCAGAAATCTGAGCAGGAAAATTGTCACCTGCGGCAAACTGCTGCGGGATGGTTCCCGCGGGCCTCCGTCTAATCCTGTTTCACATGTCTGCGGGGGTAGCCCTTTCTCCACCCTTTCCTTTTAACCGTTTCTGGCTAATATATATCCCTAGTTTGAAAAGAAAAGAAAAAGAAAGCAAGCCTGCTATATGCCCAAATATTCCATTTCTTAATGTTTCTGTCTTAAAGCAATCATATACGCTTAGTGACCCAAATCTATATCCCCTTTCCCTTTGAGCAGCCCAGTGAGCTCATCAATATGCCAGCAGATGATCCAAGCCCCAAATCATCACCTTCTCTAGAAAGACAAACAAACAAAAACAGCCGGAAGGAGGGAGAGCGGATGGGAGGGAGGGGGCGCTATAAATGATGCATAAAACTACAGTCTAAAACGAGCCAGCGATGCCCGGCTCCCTCGGTGGGCGTGCGTGTGTTTGAGCACACATTTTCCACCCGGCCGCGGCACCCCCGCTCCGCTCCAGACCGGCGGCGGCGGCGGCGGCGGCGGCATTTTAATGTCAGATGGAATCGCTAATGCCCGCGTTGCCATGGCGACCACGGGAGCGGCGGAGCTAAAAGCGGCCGCCTCTGCCTGGGCGCCGCCTCCCCCGCCGCAGCCCACCCTGGGCGGGTGCAGATTCTCTTTGTCTCGCTGACTCTCCATCCTCCCTCCCCGTCTCCCCCTCCTCCTACCTCCCCTCCCCCCCTCTCCCTCCCTTCGTTCCTCCTCTCCCCTCTCCTCCTCCTTTGTCGCACCCTCCCCCACCCCCACCTCGGTCCCGGGCTTCTGCTCTTCCCAGGCTGCCTGAGGTCGTGGACCCCTGGGCTCTGCTCTCGCTGTAAGTGCCCGGAACTGAGGGGCAGCGCGATGGCCCTGGGCCATGGATTTTGGCCCATGATCCCCCAACCTGGCCACGTAGAGAGGCCCGGACCCATTTGTTACTCTTGGGGCCCTTAATTGCCTCACTTGAAACCAGTCGTTTAAAAGCAGGGTTAAGAGAACGGGCGCTGTTCTTCCCTCACCTGGTCGTCCGCCCCGTGGCTCGTTGTCTGACTCTCTGGCTGTGGCCGGCTGTGGTCACCCTGGGCGAGAGGATGGGTGGGGGTCTGGTGCCACCCACCTTGCCCACCGCCCTCCTCCAGAGCGATGTGGAGCTGGAAGTCATGGAAACCCACTTTCCTCATCCTGGCCTCAGAGCACAGGAGTTCCTCATCTGGAGGAGGTCGCTGTCCCCAGATCAGAATTTCCAGGGCTTGAACTCTTTGGATTGAGGGTGGGGGATGCTGTGTGAGCAAAATGTGCTGCTGTCAATATTCAGATAACCTGGTAATGAAGGGGGCTGGGGCCACAATAATGACCCCCAAGCCCTAACCCTCTGTGATCCAGCTTTGTCCCCCGGCAACATAGTAGCTCTAATGACACTGGCTTAAAATTTCAGATTGGCTCATGTTCTAGCTGATGCCCTCTTAAAAAAAAAAAAAGAAAAAGAAAACATTTGTGACACACCGTAGTCTAATGAGATTTTAAAAATAAAATAGAAAAGATTTTCTGGATACTACCAACTATAGCCAATACATAGTTAGGCATTTGGTTTAACAGTATGTTTTGGAATGACCTCTTCCATGTTCTGAAGGTCACAGCTGATATTTAAATGATGAAGCGCTGATTAACAGCCAGAAACCTTGGACTGCTCCTGTCGTGGTCATGAGTCAGTAGCTCTCTGGTATCATCTTGCTTCCATAACCTACCATGGTCCCATTGCTATCATTCTTACATCAGAAATGAAAGATATGCCTTTAAGATGGTTAAGGCTGGGGTTTTAGCCTTAAAGTCATTTATCAATAAATATACAAACGCACACACACACTGTATTCACAAAGAACAGTGTCTGGACTGATACACAGTAAGTGGAACTGTGGTTGCTTGTAGGGAAGGGAACTAAGAGGCCAAAGGATAGAGTAGAAGGAAAACGTATTTTCCCTATACATACCCTGGTACCTGTGAATATTATGCCATGTGCATTCATTATTCACTTTTAAAAAATAAAATGTGGTATTAAGATTTAACATCACTTCCTCAAGAAAGTCTTCCCCAGTTACCTCAAGGCTAGACAAAGTCCTCCACCGTGTGGTTCCATAGCATCCTGTACTTTTTACCTTCAGAGCTCTTCCCAGAATTATGGATAAGCAGTGATGACTGTGTAATTCATGTTTATATAAGTTTCTATCCCAGACTGTAAGCTCCATGAGGGCAGGAGCCAGACCCGTCTCATCTGCCACTGTATCTTCAGGGGACAGCACACGGCCAAGACTTAGTATGCATCTGCTGAATAAGAGATGAGGAGAAGTGGACAAGAAAGAAGGTGCTGACAGAGTGCTGAGGTCGGGCTGCTGTCCAAAGGGTGCACAAGGATGCGAGGAGGGGCGCCCATCTCCACGATCCTCCTCTGAGCTTAGTGACCCTCCAGGGGCTGAACCCCTCACTGCATACAGTACCTCCATGAAGCTGCTCCAAATAATTCTTGTGTAACCATTCTCTCTAGTATATCGTTGAAATTCAACATAATATAAAGTTTGGTTAATCAGTTAAATTGTGTGTAAGTGGAACCCCGTCATTTGCCAGTTCCCGGGCAGCTGACTGGAGCACATATCTGAAGTGAGGCACAGCCAGCTCTTCCTCACGTCCATCCCAGGGAAGGTGACGCTTAGGTGCTGGGCAGCAGGCGTGTGCAGGAAAACCACCCAGGGCTTTAAAACACCAGCATCCGGGGGCCCACACAGACCCAGTGGATCAGAGTCTCTAGGAGTGGGCCTGACCCCCAGTAGGGCCACTGTTTCCCAGATACTTCTCAGATAATCCTGATGTGCAATCAAGGTTGTTGCTCAGTGGGCTCCCGGAAATGCAGACAAGAGGAAGTGGGGACCCTTCTGCTCCCCAAACCCAGAGATTAGATTTCAGCTGTAAAGTTGGTGCTCATACACTCTAGGCTGGACCAAGATGATTCACTTCAGCCCACTTCAGAGTGTTTCAGGATTACTCATAGAACCTCTCTTTGCCTTAAAAAGCCTGCAGGTCCCCTCCTATGACAATCATTTAAAACAAATATGTAGCTATCTAATCAGGGCACGAACCACTTTTTAGACTTGCCCGGGCAGCAGTGACCTAAATATTACTCAGGGTGTCTGACTTCCAGCCCCAGAGGAAGCGCGTATTTGGTTTGATTGTTTTCATGCTAATGAAGTTGCGCCAGTCATTCAAGGTCCCCATTGGGATGGCTGAATCATGTGATGCTATGAATTAGTTCTTTCGACAGAAAGCAGTGGGGTAGAGTTATTATGGAATTATTCACTTTCCAGCGGAATCACTTAGGCACTCAGTCTAATGCGTTGTGCCATGTTTAATTGATAGGAGATAAAATGAGCAGAAATGGAGGGGTTGGTGGAAGTTGCCCATCCCGTTTATACCACCCAGGTATGAAGAGTATAAATCTTTGGGAAATGTGACTAACCCACTTACCAGCCAAGGGGTCTAGTGACAGATTGTTCTGCTCGCTCTCCCAGGTAACCCTGCGACCAGTAAATAAGGTCTGTGTTAGAAGCCACTGAAGCTGCAAACACACACAGCAGGGAAATCTCCCCATGCTGCCCAGCAAGGTGGCAGATGCAGTTGGCTTTCTGCTAGAAGTGTGTCTGCACTCAAACCCAAGGCAAATTTGGCAAGAAGCCACAAGGGGACACTTCACATCGAAATCCCTTAGGAGACTGGGGGACAGGGAAATGAAGGTTACTCTTGGGCTCTTAAATCAAGTTAGTGATCATGGAGAGAATGGGAGCCCTTCGTGGCTGGCAGCAAAGGCACAAATGAGGCCAGAGAGCGCCCACACTCTCATTTCCAGCCAGGAGGCTCCGGCTGGATCCAAACAACCCATTTCTGGGAACTTAAAAAATCAGAGCACAGTTGAATGGACTTGAGATCCCATGGGGCCCTTGATGTGTCCACCGGCAACAGCATGGGGAGCGGTTTGTGTGATGTGGGATTCCTGAGCAAGAAGTGCTGGACAACTGCCACTGGTTCCTCTCTCATTATAGGGCTAGAAATAGATGCCCCATCCCAGGAAAAGGGAAATAAGGCTGCATGGAATGTTTCATCTGTTGGAATATTGTGCTGTGCTGCCTGACAAGATTACTGAGTTCTCAGTTCTGTAGCTGTGCACTGAGTAAGAGTCTGAAAATTGATGCGTTATGTCCTTGCTTAAAATAGCAAATGCAGAATAGAAAAAGCAGAACTGCTAAGAAGTGTGCAGAAAATATTGATAGAAAGGCCTACTTTGCCTCTGTTATTAGCAGCATGAAAGGGTGTATCGGAGCAGGGGGTAGATTTTCCATCCAGTGTCCGTGTGGTAAAGGCTGGTGTATCACAATGAGACAGGGTACATTTTTCAGTTGAGTGCAAGTCCTTCTGTTCTCAAACAGGTGGTAGAAAGTGGGCAGTTTGTTTCTTTTCATCTCAGTGTTCTGGGGTTGGTTTATGAGATACTTGCTTCTGTTTTAAACTCTTTGAATTCCCCTCAGAACAGAAATCCCCAGTTACTCGCTACCTAATCAGATATTCTTCCCCGTGGGTTACAGTTTCCTGGATGGGCCGCGAAGTTTAGTGAGAGTGAGATGGAAAATGTATAAAAAGAACTGTGTCATCAGCCCCCAAGAAGAAAGCATCATCCTTTGTCAGCTTAAATGGGATTTAAAAATACCCAAGAATAGGTTGAAAGGGCTTCTGGAATCAACAAGCCTTTTCACCAATATGGCCCTAGGAGGTGGCAGAGTTATTTCTTAAGGGCCTATCCGAGGTCAAGCAAAGAGGCCTGGAGTCGCAAGGTCATGGGTCCTTCCAGCCCTTGTATCGCTTGTTTACCAGCATTCTAAATGCAAGAACTTCCTTCATTAAAGCTCTTTACTCCATGAACCGACAGTCAGTGGGCCACTTGCTTGGTGCCAGGCACTGCCTTAGCCTCTGTGCGCATATCTTCTCCTATAATTGTCACCAGAGCCCTTTGGAAGAGAGAGCATTACCACTGTTACTGGTCCCAGTTAAGGAAACCGAGCTTCAGAGGCTTAAGTAATCTCTCAAAGCCATACAGCTGGATCCAAACCCTGAGACGGGCTGATTCCAAACCACGTGTTGTTTCCATCATGCCCCATTGTCTCCTCTCTTGATGAAGCAATATTCCTAGAAATACGCAGAACCTGGAAGTCCCCAGTCCCCATCTCGGTCCTGCTGCTGCTGCCAGCTGGAATGTCTGACTCCCGAGTGTGTTATAGCCGGAGTTCCAAAAGACTGGTTAGAATCCGAAAGGAATCGCTTTCTCCAAGCTTGGCAAGCAGTGTGATGTGCTAACAGCCCCTAATGGGGACTTGAACTAACATTTAGTAAACCATAATTTGCTGATTGTCATGGGACATTGACCCGTTTCCCAATTCCTGTAGGTCACCACAGTCTTGGAAAATGTGACTTTCTATTTGCAAAGCAAGGGTTCGACTTTTCTTTCCTGTTCCTTCCTTCCCATCTTCCTTCCATCCAGCCTCTTCTTTCCCTCCCTCCCTCCCCGCCTTTATAATTTGCACTGTTGCTTCTAAGAATACTGCATTAAAAATTTGGACATTCTCAGATAAAGATTGCTGGAAAGAATGGTAGGAAAAGTATAAAAAACAAAAGAATAACATTGAATAAAAAGTTAGAGATGCTCAGGAGTTTAGGGTGGATGAGAATGTCCACCAGGTTGCGGGAGGCACAGGTACACAGGCTGCTGTCCTTGCCATTTCAACACTAAATTTTCAAACTCCAGGCTTATTTCCTTAATAGAGCCCAGCACCACAATAATATTGTAAATACTGATTTTATAATAGAATTTGCTTAACAACATAGGTTTTGTGAAACAATTTTGGTATTCGATCTACCTTCCTGGATCTCGCATTTCCTTTAAGGGAGGGAAAGCAGTGAGCTGTGTGCTGCTGAGTCCACATAACATACAGTGAAACCCTTTGGATCATTTTCCAGAGGAAGTCAAATTCAACATTGTCCAAAACCAAACTCATTCTCTTTCTCTCTCTCCTTCTCCATCACCCAAGCTGAAAACCTAGGGACATGGTAGACTCTCTCTTTTACCGTCTGCATTCGGTCAGTCACCAAGTTCTCGCTCTGCAGCATCTCTCCAACTTGACCTGGCCTTGCCCTCTTAACAACCACAGCCCTTTCTTCCTTGACTGACACTTTCCTAACTGGTCTTCCTGCCTTAGAATGCCCACATCAGTCTGTCTGCCACATTTCTCATTTCCTCTCTATCAGTTTCATGTATTTGCTCTTTATTAAGCACCTCCTGCGTGCCAGACACTCCTTTAGGCACAGCGACATGGGTGAGATCCCATTCCTGTGGAGCTTACCTTTGGGAGGGGGTGGTAGGAGCCATAGGAAGACAGACGTAAACAAGCCAAGACTCAAATGAGTCAATTTCCAACAGTAAGTGTACTGAAGAAAATAAAGTATTACCTGCCTTCTCTTCTCAAGAATCCCTAAGGGTGTCCCCATTGCCTACAGATTGAAGCCTAAGCTCCTTGCCTGTCATCTACCCCAGCCTATCTGGCTGGCATCATCTCCTACCACATTGTCTCAAACACACTTCAGTCCTGAACTCCAGCCCCGTGCTTGCCGTTCTCTGAACATTCTCTAAATTTCACTTTTAGGTCAAGCTTCAGGGTCATCTCTGTTTTTCTAAGTCTTCCTCATACTCCATGGGACAGGTCATTGCCTCCTGTCCTAGGGTTTTGGAGCTCCCCATGGGCTGGGGAGGTGCAGGTAGGCTCAGGGAGGAAGGACAGAGCTGGAGAGATACCGGCTGTGCTGGGGGTGCCCCTGGGCTCGCCGCGAGCCTGTTCTCCCAGGGGCTCAGCACCCTGTCCCCTAGGCTCTGTCTTCCTCCGTGTGGGTGGGAAGCGGTGTGAGGAAGAGAAATCAGGTTCTGAACCAGGGTGCCGAGCCCAGATTATTCAGACGATGTGTCGCATATCAAAGCCACGGGCTGCACGGCCCAAGAGGCCGCCACTGAGCAGAGAGCGGAGAGCAGTCCTTCATGTCTGCTGGGCACGGGGCTCTTCCCTCCACCCTGTGCATCCCGCACACACTCTTTGGACCTTTAATGATGCCGACTGTCGTGGCTTGTAGAGTAGCTATTTGTTGGCAAGTCTGCCTCCCTCCCGAGACTATGAGCTTCTTGAGAACGGAGGCTGTTTTTTTATTTACCTTGTGTCCCAGAGCCTTAGACTCAGATGTTTGATGTAGAACATGTTTCAAGACAATGCCAAGGAATTCTTGAGCTCGTGGCAAAACTTTTTCTTAGTTCCCAACCCTGTTCAAAAATGCCATCTTCTAACTCTGATCCCAATAGGAATAATTAATCTTCTCTATGCATTCTTTTGATGGCTCTCTTTTCAGCATATGCATCCCCACTGTGTTTGTGTGCAGCTGGTAACCACCTTAAATGTTCAATTCTCGGACGCTGGGGACTGGGATCCTGTTCGCTCCTCTGTAGAGTGACCTACGGCCACACGCAAATCTAAGTCCAACGCTGCTGCTTAACGGCAAGTGTATAAATAATATAGAATGGTGTTCCTGACAAACCACTACACATCATCTGTTCAGAGGAGGATGTGGGCCGTGTGCATGTTCAGTCCAGTCCCATTTAGCACCTTCATTGATGATGTGAATAGAGAATAAACAGCAGTGTTCACAGATGGTGCTAACTTTGGAGGTGCTGTTAACAGAAATGTCAAGATAGGAGAAGTAGAAATGTAACCAGGAAAAAGCAAAGATGAAAAAAAAAGAAAAAGCTCAACACAGCAAAGGGAAAAAAATCTTTCAAACAGATGTTTTTTGATAAAAAGCCCCAAAGACGTGAGCAAAAGCCTTGAGATGAGAAGTTGAAGGAGAGAGCGAGAAGAGGGGAGAGGTGTGGAGAGAGAGAAAGGGGAAGGCTTCAGATGACTGTCAGAGAACCTAAGGGCCCTGAAGCCCACTGCCCTTGGAGATGATGGATGTGGCCTGGGCGTCCCTGAGGGCCACAGACCCCCAGCTGTGATGCAGCTCTGGTCACAGCTCTGTCGCATTTGTTTTGTGGTAGGGTTTTTGTTTGATTTGGTGGTGGTTTGTTTTGTTGCTTCTGTTTTTGTTCTTTCTCCGTATTTGAGGGAGCTGTGGGTATGGCTTTGTTCTCTTAGCTTGGTTTTGAAGGGTTTCATTATCCCTGGCTTACAGTATTAATTGGGACATTTTGGGAGGGATGGAGGAATGCGGCCTCAACAGAGTCCAGATCGCAAATATATAAAGCAGATGGAGCACTCTCCCTGCCTCGGTCTCTGATGTTGCTGGAGGGGCAACAACGCAGAGAACCGAGTGGCAGTCACGGGGCCTCTCCGGGGCACTCAGCCAGGCCACCCCCAGCACACGGAGGCCGTGCCCTGATGTGCCTTGCCGGGGAAGGGCTGCCAATGCACAATGAATAGGAACCTTCTGGTTGACAAAAACAGAAATCAAGAGTCTCCACGGAGCAACAGGCCTCCTCGGGGACTCCAACTAGAAAGTCAAGACACCAGTGTACACTGGGGAATAGTCAACAAAGTCCACAGACTCTCCAAGCACCAGAAGAGCCCATCCTTTGACAGCCTGGACTCAGCCATGCCTGGAAACATCAGTGTCATCTCCTGGCCAAGAAGTGAAAGAAGTAAATGTCCAGGAAGAGAAATCGACGAGGGGTGAAAGTGCACGTGCAGTGGGGGTCGTGTTGTAGGTCAGAATGCCCAAACCTCATTGTCATTACAGCAAACCCCAAATGCCTTTTTCTCTGACTCGTAAGCACCAAGTTTTAAAGAATTCTGTGCTGCAGAGGCGATGCCCCACGCTAGAGCTAGAAAAGTATCTTAATGTAGGGACTGCACGAATGGGGGTTCAACCTGTCACTCAAGAGACAGACAGCCTGGGCCCAGATCCTAGCCTCACCACTTTCCAGCTGTGAAGAGCCACTTGACCTCTCTAAGCTTCTGTCTCCTCATCTACGGCGTGGGCACAGTGACAGTGCCTCATGAGGTTTTGATAAGGTTTGAATGAGACTATGCATGTAAAATGTCTCATACAGTGCCTGGTACATGGTACGTTCTCCATAAACGTTGATGATGATTGTCAACCTCCCCTCCGCTAATCGAACACCCCTTTACAACTATACAATGCACCCTGCTCAGTAGCACCAGCTGTGGCCAGCAGACAGATCAGTGATCATTAGAAATATCTGTCCACAGGACTTGGGATATTACTGAGAAATTAACATAGAACCAGTGTCTGCTCATCTCCATTCAACCTCAAGAAAAAAAGGATGACAACACGTTCATTGATGTAATTCCTGGAACTTCTCTAACCTTCCATATATGTTTCCAGAATCCATCAGTCCAGATGTTTGTCATCCTACCAAATTTTTTATTTCGCAGAGAATGTCATTAGCAATGGGAAGGGAGTGCCTAATATGTGAACGTTTGGATTTACAAAGCAATGTAATGGTTCGCTTTGCAAAAGGATTCTTCAGTTCCCAAAAAGCATCCCCTGAGCAGAGAGCATCCCTAGTGGCCTCAGTGACACTGTCCACAGAGACGGACCCTCATGCAGAGCGAGGTGCCACGAGGGCATGTGAGCCCCACCTGACCACCTTTGGGCCCAACCCAAGCTCACTGATGGTTCCAACTCACTTCTCAACAGCCCCGCCTTGAAGACGCTCGATGCTGGCCTCGGGTCTTCTGGTTGGTGTCTCGTGTCAAACTGAGTCCCAGCTGCTGTCTTAATCGTGTCTTTCAAAAAAATTCATTCATTCTATAGACGTTTATGGAACTCCTGTTTGGGATCAGACACGGCACTCAGAGCTCCTGGGATGAAAACCGCTCAGCTCTCTGCTGTGCTCAGAAACACACTGGGAACGAGGAACAGCTAACGATTATGTTCTCATGGCCGTTTCAATGGCAGGAGGCACTGAGGGTGAGACTTGGACTCTGGCCCAGTTGCCTGGGTTCAAGTCCTGCCTCCACTGTGTGACCTCGGCAGGTACTTAGTCTCTTGGGCCTCATTCCTCTTCTGAAAGTGGAACTTACCTCGTGCTGTCACGAGGATTTCGTGAATTGATATTTATAAAGCACTTAGTAAGTGCTGCATGCTTTTTTGCTGTTGTTACATTATTATTATATTTTACTTTTATTCGTATTTATACTGTGTTATAGTCAGAGAAGATAATTTCTGTGTGACGCTCATTCTTAGGTATTTATTGAACTTCCTTTTACGCTCCAGCACCTGTTCATGTGTACTTTAGAATAATGTGTATTCTCTGGTTGTTGAGCACAGGGAATACACACATACACACAAGCTTATTAACTGGGTTCAAATCGGTGTTCCTTTAACATCATCTGCGGGTCTATATGTTTTTTAGAAAAGTGTGTGAAGACGTGTGCTATGGTTGTGGAGATGTCATTGTATCTTTGCACATCTCACGCAGTCTCACACAAACGTACTAATTTTTATTTTCTGGGGAATATCTTCCTGGTGAAGTACTCCTTGATCAAGAAAACCGTAATCCAATGAGTTCTTTTCCCAGCAGTGCTTTTGGCCAGCTTTCCTGGGATTAACATCTGCCCTGTGTGCCTTGTCCCATTCCTTCATTTGTAACTTCTCGTTGTCAGCATGATTTAGACGGGTCTCCTGCAGATAGCATAGAGCTGCATTTCTCAGTGAAATCTGAGAAACCCCTGTTCGTGGGGCACACGCTCCTGGTTTACACAAACATGTTCATTTGTGTGTTCTTGTTCCCGTGTTTCTCTTTCACTTCCTTTGTTCCTCTCTTCCACCTTCCATTGGATGAAGCTCGTTTTCTCATCCTCCTTCCTTCTCCTTCTTTGGAAGTTGTGTGTGTCAGCTCAGCATTCTCATTTACCATTTGTTTTCTTCACACCTGGGCTCAGCCTCCTTGCCCTCCTTGCCCAACAAGACAAGGGCCTAGAATGCTCCACTGGGACCCCTACTCTGTTTTTCATGTCGTCATTAACCATGATTTTAGTTCCGCGTTGGTCTAAACCCAAGGGTCGTCGTCACTGCCGTCGTGGTGTTGTACAGTGCGTGCTTATTTAGATTTGCCTGTTCGCTCCCCAACACATCTCACAGGCCACTCTTTTCCTCTGGATTCAGGATCTTCCCTGATGACGTGTCCTTCTCAAGTCCTTGCCCTGAGAGCTGACCATCCCAACTCTCTGAGCCCTGGTTGTCTGAGAAAGTCTTCATTTTGCCCTCACACTCAGACGATTGTTTGGGTATAGAATTCCAGGTTGACGGTTATTTTCCTTCAACCCTTTGAAGACTTTGTGTTTTCACTATTTTCTCACATTTAATGAGAAGGCCTCCTATTCCTTTGCAATAAATGTGTCTTTTCTCTCTGGGTGTCCTTAAGGTTTTCTCTCTGCCTTTGGTGATCTGCAGTAGATTTGCTTTTCAAGAGGTCAAGAGAGAGAAAAACTTGAGGTTTCAGTTTTTTACTGAAAAAACTGTTTGTTTTCCCACACGGTGGTTCCTTGCCACTTTGCCAGGCTGGAAGGTGATGTCTTCTGGTGACCTTTCCCTAGACAGGGCAGCCCGCGAGGGCCCAGCCTCATGTAGGACCTCAGTCCTAGTTCCCTCGAGTGTGGCCCAGGTGTGACTCCCGCTCAGGACAGCACATCCCTGGGCTTAGCATCAGTTGGCCTCACTTCCCCTCCTTCCTCCTGATACCTGGAGATTATCCCGTCTTTCCTTCAGCCTCCAATTTTATCTTAAATATTCCTTCTGTCGAATTTTATTCACATTTGTGGACAGTTGTAAGCGGCCAGGGCAGCGTGTCAGCTCTGATCATGCTGTTGGAACCAGCACAGCATGGTGGCGTGCTCAGAGCTGCTGGAGGACAGGGACACAGATGAACACCAGTCTCAGCCCGGGGGAGGGGGTCAGGGTGGGGGGCGGGCCGTTCTCAAAAGCTCTGGGGAATGACTGACGGGATTTTAGCAGAGGAGTGACAGGATCTTTCTGTGCCTTTAAAAGATCTCTCTGATGACAGTGTCGAGGATGCATTTGAAGCCGGGTGTTGGGCAAACTGAAGGCAGAGGAGTGGGTTAGGAGGTCACATCGGTAACCAGGGGAAAAGGGCTGAGGTTCTAGGCTGTGGCGGTGACAGTGCAGAGAGACTGAGGTGGTGAAATGAATGGGACTTGGTGGCCTGCTGCGGGCAGTGGAGGGAGAGGAGGGGTCCGGGCTGACCGGGCTTCCTGGCCTCCGTGACTGGGCAGATGATGACAAGAGGAGGAAGCAGTTTATGCCTGGGGCGTGAGCTCGGTGTTAGACACATAGAGACTCAGCTATCTGTGGAATAGTCACAGGATTTGTCCAGTGGGTGGCTGAAAATATGTGCTTGGACATCATTCTAGAACAGGAGATGCCGACTAGGTAGTTGTGTGTCATTGAAACCACAGGCGTGGTGACACTACTGAGGGATAACGTATCAAATGAAAAAGACAAAACAGTATTTAAGGAGAAAAACAACATACTTCTGCAGGATTCCTAATTCTTCTGGAGGTGTCAGTCTGGACATCACCCCCTCTGGAAGCCCACCCCAGCCACCCAGGCTTAGCTGGCCCTCCTCTGTGTGTGTTGAGGGGTGAGAACACTTGCCTGTCTCCCCGTCAATAATGGGAGGGCCCGAGGGGTCAGCCCAGTGGCGCAGCGGTTAAGTTCACACGTTCCACTTTGGTGGCCCCGGGTTCACCAGTTCCAGATCCTGGGTGCAAACCTGCGCACCACTTGTCAAGCCGTGCTGTGGCAGGCGTCCCACATGTGAAGTAGAGGAAGATGGATGTTAGCTCAGGGCCAGTCTTCCTCAGGAAAATGAGGAGGATTGGTGGCAGATGTTAGCTCAGGGCTAATCTTCCTCAAAAAAAAAAGAATGGGACCCAGTCTGTCATAGGTGCTTGGTAAATAGCTGCCAAGAGAAGGAGAGCAGACAGGGGAGAAATGAGTGATGCTGGTCAGTGAGGAGAGAGCTGGGGGGATGGGCGCCTGGCCGGGAGGGGCCGGGAGCAGTGTCAGGGCCACAGGTAGGGGTAAGTGGGGATTCTGCCCGCTGGACCCGGGAGCCAGATCAGTTCAGTGATGTGGTGGAGGCAGACACCGGTCTGCGCTGAGGCCTCAGGACGAGCTGCCTGCCGAGAGCCATTTAGGGACGAGAGAAGTTTTATTTTCTAAATAAAAATGGTGTCACCCCCACCCCTCACCAACTGCAAACCCAAAAAGGACTCCACAGACCAGGCAGTGCGACACCCCGACTCTGAGGATCGCATGGGCGCTGGACTCTCAGCCTCGCTTTAGCAGTGGCCGTGGTAAAAGTATCCATTCGACCCTGACAAAAACAGAAGTAGCATTTCCTAAAGCAGGATTTTGAAAGAGCTGCCCTTGTGGTTTGACATGAGCAGAGGGACTTGCTTCTCAAAGGAAGTGAAACGTGCAGTGAACAGCTGCAGACGTGAGACCCAGACGCGCCATCCGCAGCCATTGTCCTCAGCGAGAGCAGAGGCACATGTCCCAGCAGCATCCAGATGGAGAGCGGCCTGTCTTCATGGCTCTAGGGTTTTTCCTAAAACACTTCATTTCTCATCACTTTGAGAAGCTTCTGTTTACTACCTGAGTACCCTTGGCGCAAGGCGAGCTTCCTCTCCCCACTTCCTGTGACCAAACACCAGAAAAAATTGCATGAGCCTCACGTTCTCAGGAACTCCTTGGCACGCCTCCGGAGAACACGTTCCCCAAGCTACAGCAGGGCCCCTCCTGTCCACTGCATTTCCCGTTAAAGTGCATTCACTAGACCCCGGGTCAGCACTGCCCATGGGGAAGGCCACGGGAATGCCATGGAGAAGACAGGGGCTCCCTCGTCTCCGTGAGTCCTGGTCTATGGAGGTAGGTCAGCAGGCAAGCGGCTCCTAATCCTGCTGACCAGGGGTCTGGACAGCAGGGGCCGTTTTCTGGGCTGATTCAGCTCCTAGAGAGACTTGTGCTGCCCCACTCTGTGCAGGACCCGCCGGTGCCCGGCCAGCGCAGGAACTCGCATGGACCGAGCCTTGCATTTACCCACAGATCTTTCTAGTGAGCAGAGGATGGGCGTCTATATGAAAAATGGAAGGAAGTAATTTGATAAAGGCCATTTGCCTGCCGTGATGGCTTTGAACAGATGAAACCAGATGAAAGTCCCCGAATTCCACAGTTTGCTGAGCCATTCGATCCTGTAACAGAAGATGGGGAGGGAAAGCCCCTCCCCCCACGGCCAGCCTCCATCGGCAGCTGTCACTTGGCTTGGCTTGCCATCAGAGAGTGCGCCCCCCTGCCTCCATCTATAAAATCGGCTTTCTTTTCTTTAAAAAATAAGGAAAGCGCTCTGGCTCCATCAGGATTTCCGGTGTGGTGGAGCTCAAGCAAGAGCTGTCACTTGACACCCCTCCCCGGAGCGTCCACTGCCTGCCCACGCTCCACTCTGCTGCTGCTCTGTCTCCAGAAGAGGCCCAAGAAACCCCTCGCTGGTCTTAAAACCGTTCTGGTTGAACTTGAAATGGGGACGGAAAACACGGTTTGAGGGCAAGTGCGTATTTTTCCTTTAGCTCGGTCCACTTTTTAAAAAGTTACTGTGGTAAAATACACATAACATAAAATCTACCATTTGTCCTATTTAGTACGTTCCCAGTGTCTTGCAACCATCACCACTATCTAGTTCTAGAATATTTTCATGGCCCAAAAGGAAACCCTGTACCCTTTAAGCGGTCCCTCCACACCCCTACTCTTCCAGTCTGTTTTCGTTCTCTATGGATTTGCCTGTTCTGGACAGTTCATGTCAGTGGAATTATACAATATGTGGCTTTTGTGTCTGGCTTCTTTCTTTCTTTTTAAGATTTTATTTTTCCTTTTTCTCCCCAAAGCCCCCCGGTACATAGTTGTATATTTTTAGTTGTGGGTCCTTCTAGTTGTGGCATGTGGGATACCACCTCAGCATGGCCTGATGAGCAGTGCCATATCTATGCCCAGGATCCGAACCAGTGAAATCCTGGGCTGCCGAAGCGGAGCGCGTGAACTTAACCACTCGGCCACGGAGCCGGGCCCTGGCTTCTTTCACCTAGCATGGTGTTTTCACGGTTCATTGTGTTGTGCAGGTGTCAGTACTTCATTCCTATGGCTGGATGCTGTTTCGTTGAATGGACGTACCACCTTTTGTTTGTCCGCTCTGCGGTTGATAGACGTTTGGGTTGTTTCCACCTTTTGCCTATCGGAAGTGCTGCTGCTGTGAACATTCCTGTACAAGCTTTGGCTTGGACACCTGTTCTCAGTTTGTCGGATATAGATCCAGGAGGGGAATTGCTGGGCCAGGTGGTAATTCTACGTGTCACTTATTGAGGAACCAACAAACTCACTCAGCGTCGCCTTCCTTTGTTGTCTGTCGATGGCCGCATGTGGACAGCACCCACCGGTGTTGTCCAACAAGCTCCTCAGACCAGGAGGCCCGTTCTTCTCACTGTTCTGTTAGGAACTCAACACGTCGTAGCCACTCGACCTGCTCTTCTGCCCAAACCCCACAGCCGCCCCCTGAAGACGGGCCGGGAGGCAGGGCAGGCCCACTCCGGGCTGTGCCAAGACAAGGAGCAGGAGCACAGGCATTTCTTGTCACCTAAGGTGCCCATAAGCCTATTCCTTTGCTAAGGAGCGGCCCCCTCCTGCGGACCTCCCATTCCGCAGGCCGCCTGCTTGCTTTCCCTTTTCAATGAGCTTCATGGACTGGGCCCGCTTCTGTCCTAGGCAGATCACCACCCATCGTGCCCAGCATCTTCCTCTTTATGAGGCTGCAGCGAGTACTAGAAGTTGACGAAGCTGCATTGCTGGGAGAGAGCAGTCTGCAGAGCGAATGGACCCAGCAAGCCCAGACGGCAGCCTGGCTAGACGCACGGGTATCGCCCAGCAGCACCCTCTCTGTGCAGGGTGTGTATGAAGCCCCATGAGTTCCCCCTCCACCCTTCAGGAACTTGCATTCAGAAAGTGGAGACCAGGGGCCGGCCCGGTGGCGCAGCAGTTAAGTGCTCACGTTCTGCTTCGGCGGCCCAGGGTTCACTGGTTCAGATCCCAGGTGCGGACATGGCACCACGTGGCAAGCCATGCTGTGGCAGGCGTCCCACATAGAAAGTAGAGGAAGATGGGCATGGATGTGAGCTCAGGGCCAGGCTTCCTCAGCAAAAAGAGGAGGATTGGCAGTAGTTAGCTCAGGGCTAATCTTCCTCAAAAAAAAAAAAGAAAGAAAGAAAGTGGAGACCAGTGCATGGGGCGTGGCTGCTCCATTAAACTTACAGGATTTAATCACAGGGTTAAAATCCACCCCTAGCATGTAGGACAGTCAGGAAGGGATATTCCAACAGAAGCATTCGTGGGGAATTAGGAACTGTGCTGACGTGTGTGAAGAACATAGACGGATGCGGTAAGCGCAGCTCTCCTGAACCCTCTTTTGGAGGTTCTTAGCGCTTAACTGAGACAGGAGTGATAGTCCTTCTGTAACGCAAAATAACAGCGTATGCCCCCCGCGTACAGTGCTTTGCATCTTTCAAAGTGGCCCATGGGGCCGCCCCGTGGCCGAGTGGTTAAGTTCGCACGCTCCGCTTTGGCGGCCCGGGGGTTCGCCGGTTCGGATCCTGGGCGCAGACATGGCACCGCTCATCAGGCCATGCGGAGGCGGCGTCCCACATGCCACAACTAGAAGGACCCACAACTAAAATACACAACTATGTACTAGGGGCCTTTGGGGAGAAAAGGGAAAAATAAAATCTTTCAAAAAAGTGGCCCAGTGCGTCACTGACCGGACTGAAAGCACCCTGAGGGCAGGCAGCTTGCCAGGGCTCAGGGGAGGACCCAACCTGGGCTACAAACTCGTTTTCAGTACCTGACATGCAGCAAGCACTTGGTGGGTGCTTGGAGAGCAGACGGCTGGATGAAACCATTCACCCATTTGCCTTCTCTCATAAAGTGGCTGAGAACCTGTGTATTACTCACATTTGATGGTCACACGGACACTCACGGAGGTTTGAGTGACTTGGACAAGGTCGTGGAGCTTGTCCAGGAGTCCAGACCCTCCAGCCCTCAGGTCCCTGCTCTTAGACTCAGGCCTCAGAGGAACCAGGAGAGATGTCACGTGGGCTTAGAAAATGCCAAGCCGAAATCCAGGGGGCAGTGTGGGCATCACCGCCGAACTCTGCCTCTTTCCTAACGCATCTCGGACTCTCCTTCAGTTGAGGATGCTGTTGGGAAGTGGGAAGGAGATATTTGCCACAGACCAGGGTCTGCGGTCAGGGAGGGGCAGGCTGCAGACAGGCGGCCAAGAGGGGCTGGAAGCAAGGCCAGTCGACACATGCTCTGCACACGGCTTCCCTGCACCCGCTCCCCTGCTCTCCTGCAACCGGGCCCGTCTGCCCCACGTCCTGGGCCTGTGCTGTGGAGTGCCAGCATTGCCCGGGGGAGGAGAGGACGACCAACCAGCTATCCTACGACAGCATGCAGGGCCACCGGGGAGGGGGCTGAGCAGCCGCAGGGCTGGCACAGGAGAGGTGGGACGGGGAGAGGGAAGGGGGCCGGAGCGCATCTGCATCCACCGCATCCACGTCCTCTGCTTTCCTTCTCGCCAGTCACTCAAGAGAACCTCCCTTTCAGCAGAGCGGTAGCCTCAGGTGGGGCACGGGCCAGCCTCAGTGTGAGTGGTAGTTCCTTGTGTGTTCTCTGCTTGGGTCTCCCAGAGCATGGTTCTGCTTTCTGCTCTGCTGGAAGCTCCCTGCAGAAGGGGACTGTCCCTCGTCGGCCCCTCTTGCTCCTGCGACTTCCTCCCCAGCCGGTACTGACTGCACAGCGCTCACTGCCTAAGACACAGGGAGAAGAGCAGAGACGCTTTCCACCTAGCCCAGCCTGGGGAGAGGGATCTGGAGCACGGGCCTCCAGCCTGCATCCCCGCCCCCACCGGAGGGCCCATTTGCAAGGAGAAGCCCTGCCCTTGTTACCCTGTTACCCGCTCTGTAACAGGTGCTCGCTGTCCACCCTAACCGCGCACCAAGACCACAGGGCAGATACTGGAGATACCAAGAGCCCAGAGGAGGGAGGAACGGGGAGCAGCTCTCTGCCGACACCAAACTCGGACCTGGGAGGGGGGGGTCTCAAGTCAGAAGGACCCTGCTGAGAGTAGCATGTCCCGACTGTGTGAACATGAGAACGTGGGGGTGGGGCTGGCGGTGCCCATTCCCTCTCTTGGTCTTTCCCAACTGAAGGAATGTGGCTCTTTTCAAGCCCTTTCCCTAAGACTTTGAGTCCCCAGGTGACTCTGGACCCCGCCATGCACACACTTCTGTGCCAGGCTCCCTGGGGAGCAGGAAGTGGGAGGCAGAGCCTGTCCCCAGTAGTGCACCAAGGGAAAGACACATGCCACCAGGAGGCGAGGCAAGGTGAGGCCTCTGCCCGGGTCTGAAGGGGGACACCACCGGGGAGGCTTCCAGAGGACGCAAGTCCAGCCCTGAGGGGCCAGAGGCAGTGCCAGGTTGACCGAGGGAGGCAGGGAGGCCGCCCCGGCTCAGGAACCTGCAGGGGAAGGCGCAGGCTCCGGCCAGCAGGCCACCGGGTCCTGGAGATGGCTCCAGCGCAGGCTGGGCTGCAGCGCTGGGCTCTGTGGCCCAGGGCGGCGCGAGGGCCAGGACGAGGATCACAGGGCCGCGCATCTGCCCCGCACAGCAGCCGGGCTCCCACCGGCGTGGAGAAGTGCCTGAGTCACTGCCTCTGACAGGCTCTGCTATTTTTGTGTCCAAGTCTGGTTAAAAATAGCTGTCTAAGCCAAGGCTTTAGCTGCAGCTGACAAGACGTTAAGTATTAGCTACCTAATGCCCACAGTGGTGACCGTGGGTCTCTTCCTGTGTCCATTTGCTGCCTCCACGACATGTTTAATGAGAAGCAGGTAGGAAATGGCCATGAGAAGAGCCCCTAAGAAACCGCAAATTCCTTCCCAAACCGTGGGGCCCACTGAAGGGCAGGCGCACTGGGCGGCCTGGGGACATGCGCCTGGACCGGGTGCTGGAGCAAAGCTGTGTCCTGAGCACACTGAGGCCATGACTGATGTGTTCACACTGAGGCCATGACTGATGTGTTCACACTGAGGCTGTCACTGATGTGTTCACACTGAGATCATGACTGATGTGTTCACACTGAGGTCATGACTGATGTGTTCACACTGAGGCCCTGAGTGATGTGTTCACGGTACCCTTAGGCCCTGACTGGTGTGTTCACACTGAGGCCCTGACTGATGTGTTCACTCTGAGGTCGTGACTGATGTGTTCATACTGAGGCCCTGACCGATGTGCTCACGCTGAGGCTGTGAGGGTGGCTGCTGTTGGCCCCTCCTGCAGCACCTGCTTCTGGGTGCTGTCTGGCGGCCAGGGTGGGCTGCCTCAGTGCCATACTGGAGAGAAAGGTGTCTGAGCGATGGTGTCTCTTGGGCAAGCCGGTGCCTGGGAAGCCCTCACACTCCCCTGGCCCACGGAGCCTGGCTGGCCAGGCAGAAGCACAGGGGTGCCGGCCTCAGTCTGGCCTCCCCCTGTGCTGTGGACACATGGCACTCGCTGCTCAACACCAAAAGCCACATCAGTCCAGGGGGCCCAGCAACACCCCAGACGCCGCCCTGAGAGAGAAGGTGTCCCCAGGGCCACAGAGCAGAGCCAGCCCATGCTGACTGGAGGCCCCAGGCTGGCAGGCCCTTCTCCTCTCCCCTCTCCCGTCCCAGCGTGGGGAGAGAGCTGACGAGACCCAGGCCCAGGGGCAGCGTGGGACCCTGCCAGCCTGTGTGAGCAGCCGTGAGGTGCCCGCCCTTCGACAGGTTTCTCAGCTCTTAAAATAAGAAGCATCTGAAGTGTATTCGGTGCTGCATGAGGACCTGGAGGACAGGATCTGCTCCTACTCAGCAAGTGCACAGCCTCTCCACCCCCGCCACGTCAGGCTCCTTGGGGCCGACACCCACCTGGAACGTGGAGCCCTGGCCGAGCCCCATGGGCCAGCGGGAGACACGTGACTCCGGATGGGCCATGCGCTCTGACTGCACAGGGCTCCCAGCGGATATCTAAGGCCCAAGTGACTCTGTCCCCGGCCTCAGGCCAGACACTTGTGGCATTTCCCTCCTCTGGCCCAGCTCAACACGCCGGGTTCTCTGGAGCCAGCAGCGGGCCCAGGGCCAGAACTTCAGCCCCTCTGTTCCGATGGCTTTGGCTCGAGGCTGCAGCCCAGTGCCAGTCCTTCCTGTCCTCGCCCTCTCTTGGGGCTCCTCAGGTCCCCTCTGAGCCTCCAGTGCCCATGTTCCCTGGGCACCTGTGAGGCAGGAGCTTGGCAAACGGTGGGCCCTGGGGGTTGCCAGGGAAACGCACCCTACTCTGGCTGCCTGCTAACTGCCTATCTGGTCTTTTTCTTTTCGGTTCTTCCAGTGAGAAGCGCCACCTTCAAGTCAACGTCACCAACCCCGTGCAGTGCAGCCTGCACGGGAAGAAGTGCACCGTCTCCGTGGAGACGCGGCTCAACCAGCCAGAGCCCGACTTCACCAAGAGCCGCTCGGGCTTCACCCTCAGCGTCCCCGGGAACTGAGCGCGCCCAGAGGCCTCGCCAGGGAGCGGGGGCTGCGGGGCCTGGAGCGCCGTGGGCCTGGGGCGGCCGCCCGCCACCCAGCATCCCAGGTGCCCGTCTCCTTGCCGAAGCCCTGCTACTGCCCGCTAGAAACCAGCGCGCAAGGCCCGAGCTTGGGAGGAGCCTCTCCTGCCTTCTCTAAGGCCCCTCCCCTGAAGTTTCCTTCCTCGCTTTCTGCCTTTGATCTACATCTTCCTCTGTCCCGACTTTCCATGGTCCCCATTCAACAAACCAAAGACCCCAGTGCCCTGCCCCAGACCCTGGGCTGACATCCAGACCACATCTCACCTCAGAGGCAACTGGATGGTGCCTCAGTCAGTGAGGGCCTCCCTCCACTGGCCAGGGCAAGTCAAGTGCCTTGACCCGGTGACCAGCCGCTGACCCTGCGAGGGGGCGGGGGAAGCCCAGGACAGTTTCCCCCAACCAAAGACGGGCTCCCCCGGGGGGGTTGTGGCACATGTGGTGGAGATGAGCTGGGGATGTAGCTTTTCTGTCTCTGAGAGCCCAGCCTGCCACCCCCTCCCCCAGGGTGACTGTAGTGCTCCTTGGTCCCAGCAGCTGGCCAAAGCCACCAAGCAAGCAGGTTCCCCTGTGGGGCCAGCCCCTCAGCCCAGGCACCAGTGGCCGGCAGAGTGGCCCCGCCCAGCTGGCCGTCCGTCCCGCCCGGAGCCTGCCCCGGGCCTCCTGTCTGCCCTCCAGGAGAGAGCGGGCGGGACACTCCAGGGCTCATCTGACGTCCCCCGCCACCCATGACTTTGTCGTTTGCAGGGTTGCTAATCCTATATCGTGGCTGCTGTGCCCACACTCGTGTCAGGAACACTAATAAGGAAATGGAGTCACATGGCCGAGGGGAGCCCTCAGGGGGCCAGACGTCTCCCCTTCTCACACCTCTGTCTCCTGCTCATCTGGAGAACCAGGACTGGGGCGGGAGGGTGGGAGCACACAGCAACTCTGGGAAGGGGGGCGAGCGACAACCGAGCGTGGGGTCCTGGCACTGCAGGCCAGGCCAGGATGCCCACCCCTGCCCTGCACAGCCCCCCCACAGCTGGGGCCCCAGCCACCGGGCACCCAGACCTCCTGCCCAGAGAAGCCACCATCTTGCCCGTCTCCGCCCAGCAGAAAGCCCACGTGCTTCAGATGCCTTCCTGAGCCCACCCTCCCCGGCCTCCGCTCAGGAGGGCGCCACAAACTCCGGGAGCCCGGGCCTCCCAGCCCAGGAGCCTTAAAGGGAGGAGAGACTCTGGGCACCCCGTGTGGGGAGGGGCCCAGGGTGAGCCCGCGCCTCAGGAGGAGCTGACCTCGTCCTCACTTTCTGCCCCAGACACTGCCCCTCCGCCCGCCCACCTCCTCCCCCCAGGCTCCTGTCCTGCCACCCTGACCCCGCAAAACACACCATGTGCCCAAGTGCAGCCTCCTGTGCCTTGCCTGGTGTCTGACATGGTCCCCCGGCTCTCCCCCGGGTGGTCCCGGCAGCCTGGTCCCACCTGCACCCCCCTCCCCTGCTTCCTAGAGCTCGCAAACATTTGCACTGTGTGCAGCCTGCAACCAGGAATCCTACTGGCACCCTGTCCTTGGAAACCCATTCGCATTCTCCAAGCCTGGTCAGCTGCCTGCGCAGCTCAGAGGTGCCACCAGCCCAGTTAGCAGTGCTCAGAGATTTGCCCATCACCTTGACACTGGCTGAACCATCTTAACTGGAACATCGCCTCTCCCTTCCACTTATTATTTCCCCAAACTTGTTGCCTTACACTAGATACATGCAAATGTACGTTTTAAACACACCAAAATGGAACATGCCAAATGAGTGCCTTTCCGAGGCTGGCAGGGGCTGGGAGCAGGAGTCTGCCCTCCCTCCTCGTGTTGCCTGCGGCCCCTCAGCCCAGGGCCAGGCCTCCCGGCTGAGGGCCAGGGGACGCTGGCTGTCCACAGCACTTTTTCATGATGTCCTGAAAGAAGTCACAGTGTGTGGAACTGAAGGAGGATCAGGAATTTAGGGTGTAATCACGGTAATGCTTCCGGGGTGCCAAGGGGAAAGAAAGCAGGAGGACACAGTGATCGGATGCAATGAAGTGTTTCTCTTGATTTAATTAAATGCAGTTTTATGGTTTGGTGCGTATATTCCTATTTTCCATTAAATTAACTTTATTTCTAAAGCATATTTTGATTTACCATCAAGAGCAATAAAGCATTAAATCTTATTTTTAAAGGTGTTCTGCTTACCTGTAATTGAAAACTATACCCATAATTGTGAAATTTTAGCTTGTGTAAAATCAACCGTTATCCCAGAGGATGGAAGAAAGCATTAGTCACAAATAAGGTAAAAGGGAAGATAATTTCTCTGAGGTTTTTGAACTGAAATATTAACTAGGGAGCGAGAAGAGAGCTAGGGGGTGGGCGGAGGCAGTGGAGTGAAATTCCAATGTTTTCTCCCCCCACGTTGAGGCCTGTGCGATGGACTCGAAGCCCAGTGCCTTCATGTTTACTGAAATCAAAGCACACTGATGTCAAAGGCTCACATTCCTACGGCTGCAGCTGGGGGAGGGTCTGCATGAAGGGGGGACCAGTCAGCCTCTCCCCATGTTGGCTGGGGGGGACAGTGGGAGTGGCAGGAGAATGAGCTAGCGAGCAATCGACCTCACGGTGGGATGGGGAGCTGCAGGCAGGCAACGCAAGGCCAGGCCTTGTGAGATGATCAGGCACTCCCAGCACCCAAGGGCCTTGCGGCCACAGGATGCTGCCGGGTCACTGGTCATTGGCAGAAAAGAGCTTCTGTGACTCAGACCAAGGGAGATGCCCTGAGGAGAGCGAGCGGCCCTGATCCCAAGGCTGGCGGCTCCCACAGTGCAACCTGAGCAGAAATGCCTTCCCAGTGTCCAGGGGGCAGCTCCAGAATGTGGGGCACAAGCCGGGGGAGGATGGAGTCCACACTGCCCTAGTCCCTGAGGCTTAGGCTGCTAGCCTGAGTGGGCACAGACCACTGGCAACACAGCCGGTAGGGGGCCCCACCCTGGCCACAATTATGGGCTGGGGTAGCTGCTGCTCTGGAAGCCCCAGGGCTGGATTTCTCTCTTGGAAAACTGCTCAAACTGGCAGGGTTAGGCCACGTGGACACCAGTCCACTCCTGCTGGCCTAGGAGCCTCTGGGCAGCAAGCACTGAGCAGAGCCAGGCCCAGGACGCATGGGGGCAGCAGCCTTGGAGCCAAGCTCCACAAACAGTCTAAGGCCTGGTGCCGCCTGGCAGGCGGTCTCAGTCACCCAGCTCTGCCAAGCTAGGGGAGCCTTTGGGGAGCAGCCCCTGCCCCCGCCCAGCAGCTAAACCAGAGTGGACTTAACCTGCGCTTCCCTCCTAATCACCTTAGCGTTCACACACGCGCTCCTTCAGCCCTCTCCCCTAACCCTGCCCTCCTCCCTGCTCCTCTCCCCTCCCCCATTACACAAATCCAATTATGTTCCGAGTGCAGGAATCATTTACAAAAGGGGCCCCCAGCCTGCTCATGAATGACGTGCCCACAAAAGAGGTCTATGTAATGGATGATCAGTGCATTTTATTTAATCAGCACAGTACAAAAATAAATAAAAATAAGGGAAGGGGAATTAAATTACAGCCAAACTGAGCTTCATGACCTTGTCAGATTATAAACCACACATACTTACAAACACACTACATACATACAAAATGAGACAAATATAAATTAATATTAACAATACCCACAGTTTGGTCAAAGAATAGCTACAGAAGAAATTGCACTAAAAAACCAACATACATCGCACGTGTGTAATTAGCAGTTTCAAATATACAGCTATGAATAATTCCGAGTGAAAAAAATGGCACATTTTCTTTTCATTGCAAGTTTAACAACTGTTGGAACAAAACTAAATTCTAATAACTGCATGGAAAGAATATATCAACCCTTCAGGTTTACAAGAAAGAGAGAAAAACCAAATCCTGAACTATTATTCCTGTGACTTGTTCTGTGCACGGGTGTAATTTTCACAGCCATCTGTTCTAATATTATTTTTCTTAAGACACAAAATGCTCCTGGTTTGCATGCACAATATCACTGTAAAAGCAACAATTAAAGAATAAAGGGGTTTTTTTTTTTGTAGGTTAGTTTTTTTTCATTTTTTTATTGTTGCTCTAAAAGTAGTCTTCATAGCAGCATGTCAAATGGGTTCATTGCTTGCACACTCAAGTATCTGAGTTCCTTTACACAATACTGATGACCAGTGCAAGGGGAGGGAGGAGCACACGACAGGCTTCACATTGATGGAACTAGAGAGTTATTTTCTTAGTCCCCAACCATTCCTGAAATTTGCACCTCCTCCAAGAAATAAAAAAATAAATATGGAGAAAGAGAAGGAAACACACAGAACTGGAATCCTGTGGATGAGACTCAGCTGCACAGCTTCAGGCCAAGTTCAGGCAGGCGAGCGAGTGACTAAGACACGCGCCCCTCCTCCTGAGACTCAGCACCCAAACCTCCCTCTTCCATGCCGCCAGGGCCCGCCGCCCCCACGGGCCTCCTACCTCAGGTCACACGTGGCAGCAGGATCTGAACAGACAGGCTGTGTGACAGCTCCCGCAGAGAAGAGGCGCTGCGGGGAAGTCTGTGCCAGCAGCCGCAGGTTCCTTCCAGCTCCGCATCAGATTATCCGGCAGTCCCGGGAATGGCTCAGCATGGGCCTCGAGGCACAGCTGGGGCGAGTGCTCCCCGGCACAGGCAGGCCCTCTTCCTCATATCTGGGAACACCACAGGCCGGCAGGCTCTGCTCCAGGCCTCATAAACCGGGACCTCAATTTCACAGCTTTCTCTTTTTTATGTGAATTTCAGTAGTGCTTGTGCTGAAATCGGCAGCCACCTGGACCCTAATCCTATGTAAAACTACCCTCTATCCCCCCTGCCCCCCCAATTCCAGCACTCCCAGGGGGATTGGGACTAGAAGAGAGAATTCTCTGTAGCATCTTCACATTGGTCTTTGTTCCCCAAAGCCGGAGTGATGGGCCATGGAGGAAGACTTGCTCCCTTCTCTTGGTCCTCTCCCAAGTCCCAAGCCACCAATCTGGGAGAATTAGAAAGAAAATTGATTAAGTACACATCATGTGTTTTTACAGCCACTAGGGAAAAGTGGAAACCAAAACCAGCAGCTGCAAATGCTCAGTTGTGGAATCAGCAGGCTTCCAGAGCCATGAGGAGTTTGGTACTCCCAGCTTGTAATTGTCTCCAAGATGCAGCTGTCTCACTGGGCCTTGCAGGGCAAGGCTTCATCTTCAGAAGAAACTGAACTGTTTGGAAACAGCTTTGAATGAACAGGGCTGGGGGCAGGGGAACATCATTACCACATCACCCTGATCCCTGACATCACCCCCTAGCTCTGCAGGACATGTCATGTGCACCAGCAAGAGACCTTAGCCCTTTGGTGGGCACCGGCTGCGTCTCAGGCATGGCACCCCCACCTGCCCAGAAGGCAGGCTGTTGAGAATGGGCACCCGCAGCTGTCCTGGCCTTTGCCACAGGGTGAGTAAGCTGCATTAGTCAAATGACAATTCACCCAGGAAAGGAGTTGTCCCCAGCTTCTCCCCACCCCTTTAGCTGGGACCCCAAATGAAAGAACTTAATGAGTCAAACCAGCACATTAACCAACACTACCAACAGGGCTAGGAGCAGGGGACAAGAGGGCCGGGCCGGGCCGGGGGGCAAGTTCCATGTCTCCACTAAAGGAAAGCCCTTCTCCCTAAAAAAGAAAAAAGAGCAAACCAGGGTCGCGCGTGGTCAAACGGCAGGACACAATCTTTGCACCAGGCCGGCTTCTCCTCCATTGAAGAGGTTGTCCCAGGGCGGTGGGCATCCCGCCTCACAAGCCCACGCGGCTCAGTCAGGGTGGCTGGCTCCGGGAGCCTCTGGGAGAACGGACGACCCAAAATAGGAACCAGAAAAGGGCCTCCAACCAGAAATGCCAATTCCTCCCTGGGCTAACTGGCCGGAGACCCCTCTCCAGCTCCCACGCAGGAAGCAGCCGACAGCCTCACCTGCCCTGGTCCAGCAAGGGCACAGGTAGCAGAAGCAGGTCAGTCCTTTGAACTCCCCAGAGTGAGAGGTCAGGAGCCTGGGTGGCTCTGAATACATCTTCTTGGTTTTGCACAAGGTTCGGGAGTTCAAAAGCGCCCAGAGTTCTTGGCAGGGCTGAAGAAAACCCCAAGGAGAGAAGGTGGGAAGGGCGAGGCCCTTGGTGGCTTTGCTAGACACATACTGTACACGAAATCTGATTTGTTTAATAATAAATTTTTAAAAATGGATTAAATCCTTGAGCCATGATGCGGGCTATAGGGCTCACCGATCGAGTCCTAGGAGGAGCCGCTTCTTGTCCTCCTGGCCACTCTCGTTCTTCAGGTCGGAGAACACCTGTGTGAAGTAGTGTGGGTCGGCATTGATCTGCAGCATCTTGGAGCTCATGAGGTTGATGACGGAGAGGCAGCGGTCCCAAAAGGCCTCCTTGCAGCTCTCCACCAGGAAGGGCTTGAGCGGGTAGGAGATCTCGTTGCCCATGTAGGAGTAGGAGAGGTACAGGCAGGTCAGCAGGACAGCCTGGAGCTCGTGGTCGGAGCCCACCTCAGAGGAGATGACATCCCTGCAGAGCATGTAGAGGAAGACCACGTTGGCCGGCGTGATGAAGCCCTGGTCCTGCCAGCCCTGCAGAAGCAGCGAGCGGTCCACGCTGCGCAGCCAGAGCACAGGGTCCGTGGGGGAGAGGTGCTTCAGGCGGTAGCACCGGCGGCAGAGAAACTCGCCCAGACAGCGCAGCAGCTCGCTGGTGGACGCCTGGACGATGACCCGTTTGGGCGTCCCTGCGGAGGTGACAGCAGGGTGCGGGGCCTTCTTGACGGAAGAAGAGACCCCGGTCTGGGAGCCCGAGAGCTGGCTGGCAGGGGGTGCGGGCGGCTGGGCCGGTGGGGGCTGGGCGAACGTGGACAGGTTGGCGCACGACAGCGACTTCTTCAGGTTCTCATTGTTGAGGTGCGTGATGTTGCTCTGGTAGCTGCTGTTGGGCTGCACCTTCTTGGAGTTCTTCTTCTTGGCCGACACGGCCACGATCCTCTTCCAAGGCAGCACGGAGATGAGGGAGTGTCGCTTCAGGTTCTTGTCCTTGGCGTTCTTGCTGTTCTGCACGGCCGTGTAGTGGCCCACCGTGGCCGCGCCATCCTCAAAGAGCGTGGCCTTCCGGTAGCTGGGGGACAGGGACAGCACCGTGCCCATGGTGCCGCTGCGCGCCGGGCGGGGGCCCGCGCCCCTGCGCGCCCAGCCCGGCGGCCGGATGGAGGACGCGGCTCAGCGAGCCCGCGGCGGCCCCGGGGAGGAGGCGGGGGCGCTCCCGGGGGCGCGTGCTGCCCCTTCGGATCTGTGTGGAAAACAAGATGGTTCTCAGCACCAAGCGGGGCTCGCGCCGCGCTCCTCCGCCCGGGCCTCGGCGGCCCTCGCCGCCTTGGACCCGGCCCCGGCCCGGGCCTTCCCCGGGCTCTGCGGCCCCGCCCGCGCCCCCGCGCCGCAGCCCGGCCGCCCGCACTGCAACACCCCCGCCCACAGTCGCCGCTGCGGTCCGGATGGCCGCGGGAGGGCCCCCGCCTCAGCCCCGCGCGGCCCCGGCCCCGGCTCCCCGCGCGGCGGCGGCTTTGGGGCGCCGGCTTACCGGGCAGGCGGCGGCTGCTGCGCTCCGCGCCCTCCGCAATGCGCGCCGCGGCTCGGCGGCGCTTGGCGGGGCTCGGCGGGGCTCGCGCGCGGCGGCGGCGGCGGCGGCGGCCCCGGAGCTTCTGTCCAAGGTTCTGCAGGCGCCGCGGCCCCGCCCCCCGCCCGGCCGCCTTCGCCGCCGCCGCGCTCCCGCTCCCGCTCCCGCCCCGGCGCGCACCTCAGCGGCCTCCCTCTCCGGGGCGCGCGCGCGGTCCCGCGCCGGCGCGGGCGGGCCTGGTCCCGCCGGGGAGCCGGGGCCGCTGCCGTCCTCAGCACGAGCGTCGCGCGGTGCGGGCAGGGACGCGGCCGCGAGCCCGAGGCGCCTCTACTCGCCGCGCCCCATCCAGGAGCGGGACTCGCGGCGGCGGCGGGTACTCGCGGCGCCGGCCCCGCCCCGCCGCCCGGGGCCGCCCCCCCGCACTGCTCGCCGCCCGCTCTGCGCCGCCGCGCCAGCAGCAGCCCGGCCGCGTGAGAGCCTCGGGCGCCCGGCGCCGCCGAGTTCGGGCAAGTAGGGAGCGCCGCGGCGGGGCGGGGCCGAGGGCCGACCCCGCCCGCCGCCCCGCCCAGACACGTGCTGCCTTTGTTCCCGCCGCGGCGCCCACGGCGGCCGGCCGCGGGGGCGCTCTCGGTCGCGTCCCAGCCCTGGCGATGCGCGGCTCGCCCGAGCTCCGCGAGAAGCCATCCACGGAGGCCAGGCCCCGAGCTGCCTCCTTCCATTTAACATCCTCGTCCTCCGGGAAAGAAGCTAGGGAGCTCGGGGAGGAAGGCGGGGAGAGGTGAAGCCTTTGCTGAGGCGGCCTGAGTGCCACGCGCATCCCGAGCCGACTGTCCCATCGGTTTTAGTGCCTTCCCCTCTGGGACCTCCATTCCCCCATCCCAGGGAAATGCCCATGGCCCGGCTTGGTGTCAGAAATCCAGGCCAGAGAGGCATAGCCAATTCTGGGCCGTCGCACAAACAGCTACTGGCTTTCCCACACCACACCTGGGACAAGGTCCTGAGGACACTGGCTCGGTGGCTACCCCAGGGATGAGCCAATACTGAGCCCATCAACAACGTGACCTCGAAAATTTCCACTCGCCCGCTTATCTGTTATAGTTAAACTGAAGCAACTGCTTGTCCAACCAGCCTCTGATCGCTAATTTAAATGTTTTTCATGCCACACGGATAATTTGAAGACGTGTTGTTAGTAAAATTCTGGTTCTAGTAACTGTTCTCAGACAAGAATCTAGATCCTTCACAAAGGCCATTTTACATTTGTTATTCTTTTAGTTTGGTTCTGGAGACTGATTCAGATATGACCACAAAGCTGGGAAACAGGAGACTCAAACCCTATCTTAATCCAAATTATCACCTCTGGACCTAGTGACGAGGAAGTGGGAATCCAGAGAAGAGTGGAGTGCGAATCCGGACTCCAGACCACAGCATCACACTAGGCTGTCAATCTGTGCCAGCTCTGCCTCCTGCCCTAAACAAACAGAAAGAGAAATCTGGCATCATTCAGAACAATGCTACTATCGTCAGAAAGTACTAGAATTTGCTTATGTACTACCCAGAGATTTCTCCATCAAGAGCGGCAGTTGAAAGCTTTAGGGACCTTGGTGACCATACAGTAGAACACGCATTGCTCTGCACGAGGGCTGCTGCTTCCACAGCCCTTCAGAAACATCCACAGCAGCTGTCATCTTAACTTAGATGATGAAGGCAGACTCCCCTCTCGGAATGTTCCTCAGTGGACAACCCCTACCTGCTGTTCAAACAGAGCTGTCCTCAACCCCACTTTTATAGTAAGAGGCTCTGAGACGTAATCTCCTCCACGTCCCCTGGACCAATGACTCTCTTCCTCTCTAAGGCAGAGGTGAACCCCAGCCTTTTTTCCTCCAGCCCCTAGGGGAAAGACCCAGCTCTTGAGGTGGCCCATGTCCACCTTGCATTTTCTCAAGGTCCCCTTCAGATTCTAGTGTTGAGCAAAGGTTAAATACTTTCCATTTCCCAAAATATGCCTAGATTTCTAAGCCTGTAATCCACCCTTAGAACTATCTGGACCCACCCTGTTACCTGTGCCTATGAATTTCAATTCTAGCTAATTCCAGCACCAAGCTCTACTTCACCCCAGCCCATTTCCCAGGCCAAAGAAGCATGTTTGCCTAGGCCTTTTCCAGCCTGGCAGCACTCAGGTGTCCTCTCCTGCCTTTGCCCAGCCAGCCTTCCCCTTGCACCTTCAAAAAGAGCTCTTGGCAAAACTACCCTAACCTCCTCACACTTGTCAAAAGCAGAGTCATGTTTGCAGCAGAGCGTGAATAGGACAGTGCTGCCAGGCCACTGCTGTTGTGACTGAGGGGCTTGACCTGAACCCCTATCTACCCATGCTGTGCCTGTTTCAACCCACCACTACCACCCTCAAGCTCTCATCACTGCTCCAACTGCAAAGCAAGTTAGAAGGGGCAATAATCTGCCAGAAATGGCAGAATCAAGGACCCAGAAGGCAGACCCAGCTGAATGATGCAGAGCTGTTTTCTTCCCAGTCTTCATCAGAGAATTGCAGGGAGGCCCTCTAAATCCCACCCCCATCAATCAGCCTATTTATCTTATCTTGAGCTTCGGAAGAGCCAGCCTGCTTGTTATCTGTGCCGCTGGGCCGGGATGCCCTGTATCATCGGAGAGTCCCCGTCCTCTGCATGCCTGCCTTCCCATTCCACCCCAAGGAAGGGAGGCCAAGGCCCCAGCCAGGTAGCTTCCAGACAGTGTTCCTAATAAAGCAGGGCCGAGCCCTGGCTCCTGAGGAAGTCATGCTTTCTTCTTTCAGGGATCACAGAGCAACATCTAGTGGCCCTTCTGGGCAGCACAGATTACATAACTCCAGCACACAGCAGGCCTCCACAGCCAAGTGCCTCAGCCTCTGCTCCCAACACCACATTAACACACAACAAAGCCCTGGAACCATAAAGGCTGGTCCCTTCCTCCCCCAGATGAGGAAGCCAGGCCCATGGGCTCCCCGACCCTCTCAGCCACCTAGACTCAGATTATTTGAGGCCCGGGAGGAGCAGCAGTCAGTCCTGAAGGTCTAGAGCAGCACTGTCCAAAAAAACAAATGTGAGCCACGAATGCAAGCCACGTAGGTAATTTAATATTTTCTAGTAGCCACATTAAAAAATAGGTGAATTTTAATAATATATTTTATTTAACCCAATAATGCTCAAAATATTTCAACATATATATATAAAAGTTGAGCTATTTTACATTCTTTTCATACTAAGTCTTCAAAGTCTGCTTTGTGTTTACATTTGCAGTGCGTCAGTTCAAACTAGCCACATTTCAAGGGCTCAACAGCCATGTGTGGCTAGTGGCTACACACTGGACAGCACAGGGCTGAAGGAAGTCGTCAGACCTGCAAAGGGAGCAGAGGAAAGAGCTGCTGCCCGGCTGAGCTCCTCGGGCCTGCCCTGGGCTTGGGAAACCCCTCCCCTCTGCCCTCGCTCTGGATCCCTTTGGAACATTTTTTAAAGTTCTTCATTAAAGCAAAACTCTTCCCACAAGTAAAAGTGTACACAGAGACACGACACTAAAACAGACAATAGCAAGAGTTGCTCAGACTGAAGTGGAGCTGGTGGCTAGAGCTCACCTCTCCCTCCCAGTGGCCCCAGAGCCCCTCAGAAGAGCTCAGACCTCAGGGTCTGAGGGCTAGTATGAAAATCACTGCTTTTGAAGATTCCAAATGGAAACTAAACCACAATGAATGTCAGGACTCTCCAGGCACTTGCATTTCCATGATTTCATATAACCCTCACACCACAATTGCCTATCAAGGAAGCGCCATCCTCACCGTGTAGATGAGGAAATAGGCTGATATTACAACCCAAACCCCATGTCCTCCCTGGACCACGTTCCTTGGAAAAACAAATACTTGAACACCATTTCCCATTTCAGACCTCACAGACCAATCTTCTCCAAAACCCTCTCCTTTAGCCCAGATCTAAAAGTCTCCCACGGAGCAAATGAGATAACAGAGCTTTGGCCAGTCTAGAGGGCTACACAGAGCTGTCTGGAGTTGATGAGAAGCCCTCCAGCACTCAAGAAAGGACACTTTTTGAAAAAAAAATTGTTTTTATTGGAACTCATCTGAACATCAGATATACCTGGTGTTGGTTAGCAAGAACCGTTTGTACATTTGATATTGATGGCGCCAAAACAAAACAGTGACTGGACATGATGGGGAGAGATGTTGAGAACAAAAACTTGATTTTGGAGAGGAAAATAAAAGCCAGTCAGATTCAGTGAGGATGCAAAACCTGGTACAACAAAATCCTTTTACAAAATATAAATTTATTACGAAAACTTGGAAGGATAATCTGAGAAAGGGAAAGAAAGACAAAAGGAGGCCAGCAGGAAGGAGGCAGGAGGAGTGGGAGAGGAAAAGACAGAAAACAAAGAGGAGATGAGAAGAAAATATAGCTGAGCACAACAGAGGTGCAGAAGCTTACCTGCCCAAATGGCATTAAAGCCTTGCTATGAAATCTCATTATAAAACAAAGCATGCTGAAATACAGTGCTCTTCCTCCCATCCGTTCAGTTTCTAAGAGGTAAATAAAGAAGCTCCCTGGGAGGGGGACATGAGGTTGCTTGAAAACCCAACAAAAATTTTTAAAAAAAAAACCACCCCACAGTCTCATTTGCGATGTTCACTGTTTAAAAAAGGAATAAATCCATCTGACAGCAGGAAAGGAGGAGTGGGACAGGGAGAGAAGCTGATGGATTTCAGACAGCCTGATTCCCCTGGAGGGGGGAAGGAGGAAGGAAGAGACATGTGATGGTCTCCTGGTTTAGAGAAGGGAGAGAGAAAAGAGCAGAGGAGAGGGGCAATTAAAACACTGACGTCTAATCTAGTGTACTGTGTTAAAAAGAGCCACATGCACAGCAGGCCCCCTGAGGGCCCACACTGCTCCCCATGTGGCCGTGGTGGACACGAGCTCCTGGCCTCATCCCCATTCCTTCACAGGTCGGAGTGGAGCCATGCAGGTGCTGCTGCTGCTGCTGTGGCGGCGGCGGTGGGCCCTCCGGCCAGTCTGCTGGAGCCATTGGTTGGGAGAAAGGCAGGTGGACAGGCCATATAGCAGGGGAAAGAACACCGAAACACCTCATTTCAAATAAAAAAGAAAATAGCAGTCTATACACAGTTGTTTGTTTTGGTTCAGTACAAACAGAATAAAAAGTCGTTGCTTTGATGGTCAGGCAAACACCCAATTCTGAAGAGGAGGAGAGGTGACGCCCAGCAGGTGAATTAGGAGCCCCAGTGGTGGGCGGAGCGCCTGGCTTTGCAGCCCTCTCCCAGGAGGCAGAGAGCACAGCTTTAGGTAGTGTAAGCCTTTTTCCTTTTATTTAGAATAACCTTTTTTTTTTCTTTTTCTTTTTTTTTAAGCAATTTCCCCACTCCCAAGTTGGGCCAGTAAAGATTACATGAAAACTGGCACACCTATCGGCTGGAATACAGATGCACCAAATGAGGATTTAAAAACTTTCCGAGCGAAAAGTAGAACATAAACAAAAAAAGAATCTCCTAGCATTTTCCCCAAAGGTTTCACTCTCCCGCCACACACACTCTCCAAAGGACCGCTACAGATCCAACTCTGCAAGAGAAGACAGAGCAGTGTCAATCGGGGAAGCCGCAAGGCCACCACGAGGCTTTCAGTCTCGACAGGCAGAAGACGGCGCTGCCCGGGCCCAGGTCCTGGAGCCAGCACTCACCTATGTCAGTTTCTTGGCTTTGTTGTAGAGGGAATCCACTACTTTACTCATGTTCTGAATTGTTTCCAGAGCAGCTTCATAAGTTTTATCTACTGGGGGTTCATCGAAAATAATCAAGACACCCTCCCCCTGGTCCAAGATCCCTGCAGGAAACACAAGGGCAACCCAGGTAAAGAAGGGATTAGATACAAAGCATCTGAGAAGCAGCCCGCTCCCTAGCTGCCTCGCTTTCTCCAGAAAAGAGGGGAAAACAACTCATCTCTCTGTTCCATTTGTGCATGGTTTTTATACAGTCTCATCACAGGGTTAAGAGGGGCAAGGATCCCAGGGAAGCACCGGGTGAAACAAATGGAACAGCTTCTTTCAAGATAAAGGAGCATGATGTCTCTCAAACCATTTCATCACCACCACCAGCCCCTTCGCCTGTATAACTGTTACTCACCATGAAATTTCTTGTCAAGAATCATCTGTGATAATTTCCTTTCCACGTCGGCCTAAAATCAAAGCACATGATTAAAGGGACCAGCATTCACTAGTCAGAGAACACAATGATCTGAAAGCCTTATATACAAGAGTCTTACGGCAAATGGACTGAAAACAAAACAGCAACAATGCAACTCCAGCTCTGAGCCCGCAGTCCCCAATCGGCACTGAGAAGTTTGGGAGCTTTCCAACAAGGCCCAACGGGTGTAAAAGCCAGCCCCTCCACACGCCCCTTTCTCCATCCCTACTCCCACCACACAAGCTCAGGACTCCTTACCTTGGAGAGTTTGATGAGGCTAGATATGTGTTCGATCTAAAAGGAAAGGTAGAGAGACACCAACACTGAAAGTTTTACCTCTGCCTCTAGTATGGGGCTGGGGGTGGGGTGAGGAATAGCTGTATCTCTTGAAATCCTGCTGGATATCTTTATCCAGACTCTGGCCGTTTTTAGGTCCTTGTGCTATGTCCATCTGCCTACCCTTCATCACTGCAGACAATAAACACACTCCTGTCCCATATACCCAAAAGAAAAACATTTACATGTGCAACGACTACAAAAGCAAGGAGGAGACTGTACTAAATATAAACAGAGGCAAGCTCACCAGCCTCTACTCCACAGCATCCCTCTCCTCGACTCTTGTTCCCTGTCAAGAAAATCCCAAGCTCTTGGTGGCCTCTTGCCCACCAGACACACCCTTTGAAGTGAGTTACTATTTTCGATGGGTGTGGGAAGGGAAGGGGCTACAGTGAGGATGTCTAGCCAGAAACCCCCTCCCATGAGAAAACGGCTAGGAACCCAGAGGGGTTCTTACCTGTACTCGGGAAAAAGGTTCAATGACTCGGATCAGATTCTGTTCCAGTAAGTTATCATACAACTTGGCCAAGTGTGTGCTGATGATTGGGTCATCCCGGAGCTCTGCCCGATAATCTGTCAGGGCCTGCCAAAAGAGCCGGTCACAGAGATTGGCACCGAGAAGCACTTGAAAGTCACACTACTCCTAGCTTCCTAAGTAAGTAGTCTGCTGGTCCTTGGAACTATATGGTTGACTGAAGTTCTGGAGGATTTGGGGAGGTTAAAGAACAGCCATGACAGAAGGCAGAAGAAGAGGAATATCAAGAACTAAAAGATGGAGCCACCCTAGACACCATCTTTCTGTCCGAAAGCCTCACGTTGACAGCTCAAACTGTGTAAGCCACAAGAGCAGCTTGTCTCGTAAGCCAAATTAACTACACAAGCAATTCTCAATATGTATTCCAGAGAATAAACAGGGTCTCCATAAAAAAAAAAAAGGAATTCTGAGGTTAAATAATAGGAAATGCTGAATTCCACAGCTAGCTCTTGGTGTTTTATAAGGAACATCAGCACAGTACAGCTTTGCAGTTAACAGAAAACAAAGTACCTTTCTAATTTGTTTAGCCCCAGTGTTTCCTAAATATCTGATCACAGACCCTTTTTCCAAGGAACCCCTAAGAGAAGTCCTCCATCAAACATCCTAAACTTTGGGAAAAAATTATCTAGACTGTTTGTTTACTCGCGTATGTGACTTATTTACCTTTAGTAATGGTCTCAATATCCCGGCCTCATGTCAGCTGTTCTATAAGGTGTTAAGGGAAGCAAGCAAACCATGCCAAGTAAGAAACTAAAATTGGCAGGAAACCTCTAGAAAGATGAGCCTTGGAGACAGTCAGAGCCACACGCTCTAGTCTCCATCCACACTGGTTCTCTTCCTGGATCTAGGTGTGTGTTTATTAAGTTGGCCATGATACACAGACTAAGAATTTCAGAAAAGAATATATGTCTCGCCCTACTTCTTAGACAACTTTTTCTGCCTTTTCAAACCTTTGCGAACATTGAGTAAAAGGCACAGGAGGCAAGGCAAGCCTAGAACGTCACCCTGAGGAAGTGTCTTTTGGTCCAGATGCACACATCGAGACTTCTCTTTTGTCCACAGAAGAGAAACAGACCTAGCATTTGTGGAGCTGAAGGAATAACTAAGACCATGCCACGTAGAACAAACATCAGGCCTGGAGTCAAACCCTGACACATAGTAGCTGAGTGACTTCAGGCATCCTATTTGAATCCCAGTTCCCTCAACCGTAAAATGCAGATAATGAGTTTCTTACTAAAAATCAAAATGAGAAAAGGATGACAGAAAGAACTTTTGGAAATTGAAAGGTCCTGTGTATAAATGAGGTATTACAATTCAACAAGTTTCATTGTACAAAAGTGTTTAACTGTTTCCTGGTTTTGATACTGTACTATAATTAAGATATCACCATTAGGGAAAATTGGGTGAATGGCACAGGAAATCACTGTACTATCTTTGCAACTTCTTGTGAAACTACAATCATTTAGAATGAAAAGTTTTTTAAAGTACTTACAGTGATGTGCTGCATAATGATGCTTCAGTCAACGAGACATATCCAACAGTGGTCCCATAAGATTAGTATCACATAGACTAGGTGTCTAGTAGGCTACACCATCTAGGTTTGTGTAAGTACACTCTGTTTGCACAACAATGAAGTCGCCGAACTACACACTTCTCTAAATATATCCCCATCATTAAGCAATGCATGACTGTAAATACCCCTCGTCCTCTACCAACCCCATATCAATCATGCTTACCTTTTCAAAATCTGCCAGTGATCTGTTCTTGCTAGCCTGAGCCACACACTTTAATGCTTCTGTCTAAGAATAAGGAGAAAAATAGTGAAAGTGATCTATTCTGTGTACTCACATCCCACCAAGCATGTCTCATAAGTAGTCTGCTATGTCCACATAACTTCTGGCTGCAGGAAGAACCTGCCCCACCACTGTTCTTCTCCAAAGGCCCGGGAAGAAAAGCTAGAATCCCAGCATGTGCCAACCAGTTTCCCTTTGAAATCTAAAATGACTTAAAAATACTAGGAAATAGAAAGTTATTCCAAAAAATATGCCTTGATACAGCATTCTCCAAAGTTGACAAGCTAAAAAGGAAAATGGCCGTAGAAGTGATTTCCTCCCCTCTCCTGTAAGATTCCCTATCCCCCCAGACTCCTTCTTGCCCTTAGAGCTGATCATATCTGTGCTTTATCAAGACTCATTCTGCTAGGTTTGGTACACAGCACACACCAGGGTCTACTTTCATTAGGATTGAGGCATCAAAATTCCACATATTACACTGAATGTTAAAACCCCATAGTAATGAAGGGACAATCAACAGCTGAGGGCAACTTCTAACCTGGTTATAGAAAAGGCACGTAACCAAGCTATCAGGTCTCTACTCAGCAGGAAATCAACAACATTCATCTTGCTAGGAGATCAGACTGACTGCTGCTTGAAAGCTGTCATCAAGGTACAAAGGACCACGAGAAGCTCCTCTCGTGCCAGCCTACGTTCTTAAATAAGGATGGCACATCTTATACAGCAGATTTTAAAAATGGTGCAAAGCTAATTATTAGTGTTTGTCTCCAGCATTCATCCTATAGACAGAACAGCTGTCATGAGAAAAGCCTGTAACTTACAGCCAAATAACCCAAGTTCAAAGTCTCACTCCACCATTACTAGTTACCTGACCTTGTCCTGGACATTTGACTTCTCTTAGCCTGTCTCCTCAACTCTAGCTCTAGATAGAGTAGTGAGTCTTTCACTATAGTAATAACCAGTATTCTTTTGGTTAAAACTAGAAGATGATCTGAAACTTCCGATGAAAAGCCTGTTAAGGTCACGTGTAGAGAAGGAAGAAATTACCTATTGTGGCCATTCCTCCACAGATACAGCAGGACACCCAATGTGTCTGCTGTTTAGAGACAAGTGCATTTGAAATCTAGAAAGATTACTTTTACTTTATTAGTGATACTCAAGCAAAGTATAAAGAAGGGATGATGCAAACATCTGAGGCATCATCTTTACACAGGTCACATTCATACCTACTCAGGCACAAAAGGTACCACAAAAAGAGCTATCAACCATCAAAGGCCTCTTCTTGTACCACACCAAAACAGAGGACATGAGTGGAAAAGTACTGATAAGAGACGCACTCAGGTGAGCCCTCAAAATCCAGTTTCTGCACCAAGCAATCCAATCTCCCTAAAGCACAACTAGAGCAGAACTCACCAGGCACCAGGCTCCAGACTCTTGGAGAATCCAAGATTTCATAATCTACACATGTTAAATTTGCAAGTCAGGCTCATGGTAGATAAATTTTTTGGTCAAAGCCAAATGCAACCAAACTCACCACAAATGCTGCAGTTCAGTTAGTCCCTCAAACCACCCGATGTCCATAAGAACACCAAACACTGACTTTTTAGGCCAAGAATCTAACAGTATGGAAATATACTGACTGGGCTTAAGGGAAAGGAGGAGGGGAAAAAAAACAACAAAGAATAGAATAGAGACCTGAAGAACACTAGTCTCACCGACCATCATGTTTGACAACATGCTGGCCTCAGAGCAAGCAGAGATCAGAACTGCAGTCAAGGTATCCCCTACCTGCCTCCCCGCATACCGAAGTGCAAGCTTCCCGCTCACCAAAGCCTGGACATCTTCTGGGCTAGAAAAAAAGACATACTTGGTCAACTGCTCCAGGATGTTATGTTGCTAAGTACAGGTTTAGGAAAATTTCTTTTTCTCAGAATTGCACTAAGAAGACTCTGCCCACAGATGTAACTGGCCCCCACCCCTAAACCCATAAGCCCCTCACATTGCAGAAGCCAGGCTTTCCACACTCTGGCCAAAGTTCAGCACTAAAGAGTAGAAAAATTCCAACATTAAAAAGAAAGTCACACTGAACCTACCAAACTAATAGACCCAACAGGCAGAATGGCCAGTGTAAGTCAAATCTCAGTAAAACGGGTCTTAGTAAAACACACTCCCTGTGTAATCTGAAGATCCAAACAGAATCCTAGTCAATATCTCATTTATCCCAAAAGAATGTGGATAAATTCTCTAGAATTCTTTATTTAAAAAAATCTGTCATACTTACACCTCTATCTCACCTCTTCCTTAACCCACCCCCATTCCGGGTGGCCCAGCTGGCTGGTGCTGGTCTGAAGCTATTTCCTGGCCCCCTGTCCTATGCTCTGCAACTCTCCGGACAGAATAATTGCAGCCTCTAAGAGGGGCTGGAAAGGAAATTTCTAAAATCTGCCTCCCCGATTCTGAAAGACTAGCATGCAAAAGTGCCCTGACAACCTTCAATCCTCCCACCCTACCTCAACCAGCCTGAGAGGCGGCTGCTGCCGCTTCTGTAACTGGCCAAACTCTGCCCAAGCCATCTCGCCATGGCAGAAAAACTTAGTTGAAGCACTTGAGTTCTCATATCCCAAAGTTAATGTGCACCTACGTGTTGAGCATGATTTTGCACAGTAACATGTACTTCAGAGATGTGATGGCCTTGGGGCTATCGATGGAGTCATAACCCTCAAATGCCTCATAGAAATATGAGTATGCAGTTTTCCAATCCTTCTCCTCTGCTGCATGGATAATACCTGGAGATTAAAAAGAAAGGAGTAAGAACCACATGAAGTAATAGATCTACAAAAGATCAGAGCTAGGAAGGGCCTCAGAAATCTATCCCAACCTCATCTACTTATTGAAGAGGTCAGCAAAGTATAAAGGACCTGCCCTAAATCACTGTCAGCTAATGGGAAAGCTAGAATTAGAATTCAGGTGTTTGGCCTCCCAGTTCAACGTCATCTTGCCAATAAAAACTCCAAAGGAGTTAGAGACCCAACTCTAAAAACCATATAACATCTTTTCCCATGCTTCTCACCACCACTGCAGTGCTCCTCCTCCTATCTTTTGGAGCCACTAGAAAAGGCCATGTTTACCCTCCATGACCTCACCTTCACAGAACAGAAAGTTGACCCAAACATCCCTAGACTGCCGAAGGACCTGTTTTAATAACATCAACCATTTCTTTAAGGTAGCTTTTCTAAGCTTGACATTCTCATATGTAAGTAGCTTTCACAGAAGAAAGAAATTCAACCTCTTATATTCTCATTTCAGAGATTTGTCATTTATGGATGTGCTTTTGTTTAGATGTAATCAGTATGCAGATTTCACATAATGCCAAGTCCATGAACTTAACTGTTCACAGTTAAGAAGTATTTCCTAAGGCTAATACAACGTAGTTCATCAAACCAATTCTCTACTGTTTATAGACGCTGGGTTGCTCCCAACAAGCCTAACTTTGACTGAACCTGCTATTACTTCCAAGCTCTGCTATTACTTGGGATAATATGAAAATTACTTCTTTCTACCTTGGGAGGCATCTAAGACCTAAGATTCTGTATATCAGCTCTAATTCTGCCTCGTCCCTTATGAATTTCTAGACTTCAGTCCCATCTATCTGTTTACCACAGGGCTTCCCAACATTCTTCTCATCAAGGTACATGCAGCAAGTATGTGGCACTAGGGAGTAAAAGGATGAAACTGCTTACACGTGACCCCAAGGGACCAATGTTTCAGCACGCTTTTAATCCACCTGTCACATACCTGTGTGCCTGGCACCAGCTGGGAATAATCATTTATTGAGTGGTACGTGTCATACCCCAGTACTTTTACCCTACCCAAAAAGCCTCCTAACTTTGAGGCTGAAGGAATCAGATCCTTCTATTACTGTTCTTAACTATAGAGGCCTGGAGAAAACTTGCCCTTCTCTGCAGCTGAGAAGAGCTCCCTTCAAGAACACCCAACAAACTATTAAAACTGCTAAGCTAGATGAGAAAAATCCCCATTTTCCCATACCTCCCAGTCCAGAGCTAGAAGAGAACAGACCAGACCCAAAACAAGACTGGTTTAAAAACAAAATAAGGACCAAGAATTGGTATATCACTTTCCCACACACATTAGTAAACAGGGGCCACATTAGGACTATGAGCATCATGGTTGGCACATGAGGCTTATTATTTAAACAAACAAAAATATAAAACTAGACTCTCATTTGTCCAACACAAATATTAATGAGGGCCTACCACATGCCAAGTACTGATAAAGCTACTGTAGAGGAAATAAATGACTAAGGCCCTCAAGGAGCTCATAGTCTCACAATGGGAAATGGTCACCAAAACAGAAACAAGGAGATTAGCACCATAATATGTACAAAAGAATATACTTCCGATAGGGAAGTGAAAAGCAAAGAAGGCACTGAAGAGGAGATATCTGAGCTTGATCAAAAAGAATGCAAGGGAGTTTGCCAAGAAGACAAGATGAAAAGGGAAATTTCCAAGCAGAGAAGACAAAACATATAAAGGCACAGAAGCAGGAACACATGACATCATTTGGTGACTAGGACTGAAAACTAGAGATGACGATGGAAAGGAAGAATGCCCTCCTTTTGAATGCCATGTTAAAGTAAAATTTAGCCTGGGGATAATGGGGAACCACTGGAGAATTTTAAACAAAGGAGGTCCATGATCAGATTTGTGTTTCAGAAAAATTACTTCAGGACCAGTAAGGAAGATGGTTTGGGAAAAGTGACTAGGGACAGTAAGATAAGTAAAAGACTACCACAGTGATCTAGGCAGTGATTGTAGAGGTGGAAGAGAAAGGGCAGATTTGGAGACAGACTCAACCTGATCTGGCAACTGATTGGATAAGAGGAGTGAAGGAGAGAAAGGAGTCAAAATTACTCCAAAGACAACAGCTTTAGCAACTAAGTCAATCATGATACCATTAACTAAAATAGGAAATGTAGATAAGAATGGTTGAGGAGGGAGGAGTTAGATGATAATTTTGGTTTTAGAGGTTGAGACTGAAATACCTGTGGGACATTTAGGTATGTATATCCACTATGCAGCTGAAAATATGGATCCGGAATTTAGGAGAGAGGGAAGCTACTGGAGATCTAGATGAAAAGACCATTAGTGTGATGTGGTAGCTAAAGCCATGGGAGATTATAGCATTAGACAGGAGACAGGGAGAACCGGAAGAGAAAAGAACTAAGAAAACACTGGGAAATAGCCACACTTAAGAGGCAGTCAGAAGGAAGAGGAAACAGCAAAGTGTGACTGGGGATTAGTAGTCAAGGGAAGGGAACCAAGAAGACAGTGATGTCAAAGAAGCACAGAATGTTACACAGGGTCAAAATCCTCCCCAAAAGTCAGACGTAAAAAAGGAGGTACTGACTTCTTTCAAAGAGTCGATAGAGATACCAAACTAAGGATACTCTTTCAACTTTTTGAAGAAACTTGAGAGAAGAGACAGCAATTCAAAAAGGAGAAAAGGGGGCCAGCCCGGAGGTGCAGCAGTTAACTGCGCACGTTCCACTTCGGCAGCCCAGGGTTCACTGGTTCGGATCCCGGGTACAGACATGGCACAACTTGGCAAGCCATGCTGTGGCAGGCATCCCACATAAAAAGTAGAGGAAGATGGGCATGGATGTTAGCTCAGGGCCAGTCTTTCTCAGCAAAAAGAGGATTGGCAGCAGATGTTAGCTCAGGGCTGATCTTCCTCAAAGATAAATAAATAAATAAATAAAAAGGAGAAAAGTGGGCAAGCCCTGTGGCCGAGTGGTTAAAGTTTGCATGCTCCACTTCAACAGCCCAGGGTTTCACCGGTTCGGATCTGGGGTGCAGACCTAACACCACTCACTAAGCCATGCTGAGGTGGCATCCCACACAGCAATGCCAGAAGGACCTACAACTAGAATATACAACTATGTACTAGGGGGCTTTCGGAGAGAAGAAGAAGAAGTAGGAAAAAAAACAAGACTGGCAACAGATGTTAGCTCAGGTGCCCATCTTAAAAAAAAAAAAAAAAAAAGGAGAAAGAGCTGTGCTTTTTCAGCTGGGGTGGTTCAAAGACTGAGAGGAAGATTCAAGGGGAGAAGAAAGACTAAAGACTTACAATGAAACCAAAGGACAGGTAGAAGGATCAGTCTTGCTAAGGGGTAAAGATGGATAGTGATACAAATTCTGGAGAAGAAAGAGACACAAGGAGGGTTCACATAAAAATGACCTCTATTTCCTCTGAGAAATAAGATGCGAGTTCATCTCTTGCCCATGAAAGAAAGGCATAATGAAAGAGCAGCAGCTTAAAGAAAGTGCCAATATTTGGTCAAAGATGGATACTGAGATATGACCTTTATATTCATTTCGTTTAATCCTCACCACAATCCAATGAGGTACAATTATTATCACCATTTTACAGATGAGCTAAAGATAAATTAAGCAACTTGCCCAAAGTCACACAGCTAGAAATTGGCAGAACCAAACTTTCAACCTAGGAAAGTCGGTTTCTAGAGCTTCTGCTCTTAACCTCTGAATGACAAAACATGCCATTTGACACTCACAATACCCAAGAGGCAAGTAGGGCAGGTATTATCTCTCTTAATACAGACGTGGCAGGGATTGCAGAGAGGTAACACCAGGGCTTAAACTCATCTTCTGTCTTCAATTCCAGCCTTTCTTCAATAATGATAATAAATTATAACTAATAAAAGCTGCTGCCTACAAGAAAAAGTATTCTGCCAATCTATGGCCTCCTAGCCACAAACTTCACACACTCCATCAGAACGCTCTCCACACTTGACTGAAATTGGGGGGTCGTTCCTTAGCCCCGATCTGAGAGGCCCTTTGGAAATGTCCAACATGCTTTACAAAGATCTCCAAGTGACAAGAGACTTGGATTAGTCCAATCCTGGAAAGAAATGCTACTACCTCCTGAGTATGTGACTAAGATGGAAGTTAAGGCAGCTTTTTAAACCTAAGTGAGACCTCTCTAAGATCCTGGTTCTAACAATCAGGTTGCCTGGTCAACAATGGATAAGCATGTTATTAATGTATTTTAGGCAGTGAACAGAAAGTTAATAGGAGGGGGACAGCTAGTAAGAGAGGTAGCCTCCTAACTGGTTTTTCTGAGGAAGCTTGAGCTGACTCAGCCAATTTTATTCTCCAGTCCCCATTCCTTCCACCTGTGAGATAAGATGAACTTTAACAAAACATGCCATGAGTAGCTCTGAATGTTACCTGACTGCATATCCAAGGTGGCCTGCAATTTAGGGGGGCAGTAGATGGCATTTGCTGTGGTTCGAGCAGAGGTTAAGGCAGCTCGGGCTTTCGGCAGGTTGCTCAGGGCATGGTATGTTTTGCTTTCTAAAAGCTGTACTTCCACCAAAAGGGCTTTGTCATCCATCTTTTTCAACTCCCGCAGCAGCTGAGAACCTGAAGAAGGAAAAAATATATACTCCCTTGTTAGCCATAATCTTAATACCTTAATACTGTAAAATCTCCCTCTCCCACCCTCATATGAACACTCAGGATAAAGAAATCTGCCTGAACTCAAAAAGAGGTTATCTATTTACAAGAATTAAATTTTCTGCTAACGTGCTATCTTCTGAAAGAGAAACACAGATCTCTGAAGCTTTCTGCAGACTAAGAAGAACATCAGAGCCAAGAGTCCTATAGACTTACTGCTAAGATTTGAATACAGTGGGAATCTCCACCTAGAAAACGCTGAAATGAGTTATCCAGTTCAGACAGGCATTTGGTCTCACTCTCTTCCTATCCAGCAATTCCAAGACTACGTAAGAAACATGAGACACTAGTGTTGGTAGGGAAGGAATGTGTTCTGATCTATCAATGTTCTCCAAATACACCTTCTTCCCCGTCTCAGATAAGAAAATCAAATCCAAACAGACTTGCATCATATACAAAAATTAACTCAAAATGAATCAAAGACCTAAATGTAAGAGCTAAACCTATAAAACATAGGAGTAAATCTTTGTGATCTTGGGTTAGGCAATGATTTCTTAGATATGATACCAAAAGCACAAGCAACAAAAGAAAAAATAGATAAGTGGGACTTAATCAAAATTAAAATGTGTTTCATTGGCCACCATCAAGACAGTGAAAAAACAACTCATAGGATGGCAAAAAAAAAAAAAATATGTGCAAATCACACATCCAGTAAAAGACTCGTATCCAGAATAAACAATAAAAACACAACACAATTAAAAAATAAGCAAAGGATTTGAATACACATTTCTCCAAAGACATATAAATGGCCAATAAATACATGACAAGATGCTCAGCATCATAAGATATTACGGAAATGCAAATCAAAGTCTCAATGAGATACTACTTCACACCTACTAAGATGGCTAAAATAAAAAAGACAATATTAACAAGTGTTGGTGAGGATGAGGACAAACTGGAACCCTCATGCTTTACTGGTGAGATGTAAAATGGTGCTCCACTTTGGAAATCAGTTTGGCAGTTCCTCAAAAGCTAAACAGAGTTACCATATGACCCACAATTCCACTCCTGGGAATACACCCAAAAGAAAAAAATGTCTACATTAAACCTGTTCACAGCATTATTCATAACAGCCAAAAAGCTGAGAAAATCTAAATGTCCATCAACTGATTAATGGATAAATAAAATGTGGTATAGCCATACAATATTATTCAGCAACAAAAAGGAATGAAGTACTGATATGTGTTATAACATGGATGAACCTTGAAAACATTATGCTAAGTGAAAGAAGCTAATCACAAAAGACTACATATTGTATGATTCCATTTATATGCAATGTCTAGAACAGGCAAATCTACAGAGGCAAAAAGTAGATTAGTGATTGCCAGGGGAGGCAGCGGGGGTTGGCCAGAGATGATGGATGGGAATTATGGGAAGTGACAACAAACGGGTACAAGATTTCTTCCTGTAGTGATAAAAATGTTCTGAAATCAGACAGTGGTGATGGTTGCACAATTTTGTAAATATACTAAAAACCACTGGATTGAACACTTTAAAAGGGTGAATTTTATGGTTTGTGAATTATATCTCAATAAAAGTTATTTTTTTAATGCTACTTGTTTGAATCATATGAAAGTGCCAATTTGCAGGATAAAAACTGAATACTGGCAATTTTTTCAACTTAACAGATCAGGAAAGCCATGTTTTTCCATGTGGGGAAAATAATCCAAATCTACCCACTAATTTTTTAAAAAGCAGTAGGCGGAGATTTCAGGGTGTTTAAAGGCCACACAGGAGCAAGCCTTCAGTCAGCCCACTCCACCTTCCTTACATATTTGCATCCAATCAATTTCTTGATTTTTAAAATAAATTTTAAGTATAATTATAAACGGATGTAGTAAATGTGAGAGTAAAACACTTGCAATTTGACCCTATTGTTCTCCAAATTTGACAGATTAACTCTAGTTAGTTTCTTGGAACTTCCAAATGACATTTTTCCATGACAGATTCAGTAAATATAAGTTACCTTAAATCCTTCTTAGAAGTAGGCAGAATATAAATTAATATGTAACTAATAAGAGTAGACAGGTTCAGAATACATTCATTTAGCCAGCCAGGATGTTTTATTAATTTCTACCAGCTTACTTACCCAAATGCAAAGCTTCCTGGTACCTCTTGGTATCAAAGTACAAAGACACCAGTCTTGCCTAGGAAAGAGAAAAGGCATTGACTGATGGAAAGGGGGAAAAAAAGCCAAAGAAAGAAATCAAAGATTGACAGTCACAGAACTGTTACTGTTGAATATTCAAGTCCTGATGATAACACCAAATTTAGCCTAAAAAATTGTCTAGGGGCCAGCTCCGTGGCCGAGTGGCTGGGTTCTCGCGCTCTGCTTCAGTGGCCCAGGGTTTCGCCAGTTCGGATCCCGGGAGCGGACATGGCACCACTCACTGGGCCGTGTTGAGGCAGCATCCCACATGCCACAACTAGAAGGACCTACAACTAAAGATATACAACTATGTACTGGGGGGATTTGGGGAGAAAAAGCAGGAAAAAAAAGAACAACTCAAAAAAATTGTCTAGCTCATGGTATTATCTCCTATTATGGCCAGTGACTTTACCATGTCGCTGCTTACTTCTCTGAGCCAAGTAGCAAGTCTATCTCAAAACTTCCACCAGAGCAATTCTCATGAGTGGGACAACTACCAATAATCTTTGAGTGCCTGGATAATACAAGGTTGCTCAAAATACTCTTGATGAGGATGGTGTTACTTACATTCACAGTCTGTCTAACGCCTATAGACCTGAAATCAGTACTAATGTAGGCACATACCTCTAAAGCTTGGCGTAAGAAAGTTCTTTTCTCTGATTTGGCCCATTCGATGCACTCTAAACACAACTCGACCTGCAACAGAGAGACAGTGCATGCAACATTATGCCCTCACATTCTTCCCACAAACCTTGCTTTGGAGAACAGCTTTCACTCCCTCCTTATATATTACCTATGTTGCTCTATTTAATGTCTCAAGGGACATGCCCTGATCCACAGTATCTCAATGTTTAATGGTTATATCATAATGGAGAATCAACTCAGCTTTTTTACACACAAAGTATCTTTATGCTTAGATTGTGGTCCTCTCGAAAAGAGCTTCATCTTCAGAGATTCCTCTTCTACCTTCCCAGGAATGACTCAGAACTTCAACACATGCAGCCCTAGAATGTAGATTTCTACACTGGCTGAGGAATTTTTAAAGCAGAAATTTCTCCCTGAATCATTGCAATAGTAACAGTAATGTGTTAACATGAATGCACGAGTAATAAAGGGGAGAAATTCTCAGCCTAAGCACAAATGCCTTGTTCCTAACAGTTGCTTAATAAGAGTCAAAAGACTCAGTTGGCTCTTCCCTTTCAGATTCTAAGAAGTGAAACTAACCAATTCATCATGCCAATACAACAAACTTAGTTTGTATTAAAGGGAATAAAAAGAAATTAGAATTAGCCCAACACTTAAAAGGGCTTTTAACCTTTATTCAAAGGTGCTCTGAACCCCCAATGCTATCTGCCACCCAAGCAGTGAAGTACTGTGCAAAATAACTGGTTTAAAGCAGTGTTCTATGCTACATGTCTACATGCCATCAGGGATCCCTGATGTACTAGTTTTGAAAAAGTACATATTTAAGTACTGCAGGTCTTATGTCACTTCTGTTACTGCAAGTTTTGTATTAAGATTCCTAATCAGAGTGTAAGATAAAAAGAAAAGCTTTCTGGAGAACTAACTGCTAATATAACAGGTTTTTACGTAAACTCAAAGTTCTCTTAAGAGATGTTCTAAGGAAGGAAAAGTAAAGGGACGTAATCCAAACTGACAGATCTTCTGTCTTTAGATCCTAACTCCAAGCTCAGTAAATAAATGGATGACATTACATGGTATTTGGAGGATTCACCAGTAAAAGACTAAGTGAAACCTTTACAACTCACTGGAGCCCCCTGGTGGCTACTTAATCTCCAACTCTAAACTCAACTGACCTCATAAGTCTATAAAAACTAAAATAAAAGCACAATTCAGAGTTTCAAGTTACGTTCCGAAAAGCCAAACTCAAAGGAAAATCTCTATTCACGACATGAATGGAATCGAAAATACTTTGCTAAATATTTTTAGCAATGAAAGTACAGGAGTCATTAGTCCTACATGTCTCTGCAGGCTGAGAAATGCTTACTACCAATTTTACCCAGGGGGGTTTTTCAAACAATACAAAAATGAATCTCTAGGCTCCTGATTTCAGTAGTCTGGAATAAAGCTTGGCCACTGATGTATATTCCCGGTTAAGAAACACTGAATTCTACTCTAGCATCTCACCTGTCCCCATTTCCCTGACAGTCTAGATGTTAAGCAATTCACTCAAGGTCAGCTGCTGGACCAAAATGTTGACCCTATCTCCAATGCTCTTTCTACCTCAACCCAGGCTTAATAAATTCAGGTCACTACAGACATTCTTCCTAGAGCAGGGATTTCTTACAACATGAACTGTATATCTGTTTCAATTACAGGGTACGTGATTTGCATTATCTAGGACTGTAATTGGTGAAATCAGTGCTTCAGTTCTAAGGAAAAATTTTAAAGGCTATGGCGCTTGTGCACAGCTGTTTTGTTTGAGAGGCTTTGTGCTTTGTTAATGCTAACAATGACTGATAAAGGGGATGGAGAAGCCTGTGCTTCTGGAGGAAGCCCTTACTTGAGTACAGTCATGCATCACTTAATGATGTGATACATTCAGAGAAATGCAGTTAGGAGATTTCATTGTCAGCGAACATCTTAGAGTGTACTTACACAAACCTAGATGGTATAACCTACGACACACCTAGGCCATATGCTACTATTAATCTTATGGGACCACCGTCATTTATGATGTCCATCATTGACCAAAACATTGTTATGCGGTGCATACTTACACAGAAGCTTGACGTGGTCAAAATTACATATTTAAGTTTTAAATCAATTACACTTAACAATTTTTCTAACATTTCATCTAAATTCCTATGGGAAAAAAATGACTACCATTCTAAGTCTGAAATTCTCCAGCACAAACTCCTTTTTCCATTGAAATAATTGTTTTAATAACAAGATTTTTGATGTTAAGTTTCTTCAAATGTGCTGTGTTTCAGTGGGATACACTATATCAAACAATGGCTTTCCATAGGCAACTCCCTAGAGATCCCTGGAAGGTAAAGTTAATTCTGGAATTTCAGTTCACTATTTGGCAAGGGTGTGGTTCATTCTTCTTTCTCCCTTCCTTACCCCAATTCTCTGCTCCCCTCCCCTTGCAAACCACCCCATCCTCACTCACCCTCATACCCCATACATATCTTCACTTTCTAGGCTCTAAACCTTAGTCCTGCAATTGACCTGATCCTAACCTGAATCATATCAGCTTTCAGAATATGTCCGGTAGATCTATCTTGACTTATGGTTAGTTCCCAAATAGAAAAAGGCAGAGAAAATCCCCTCTCGCACACTTTTGGTAACCAACTCTCCAACACAAAACTCCTAGCTCTCTTAACAATGTTCTAAAACTTTGTATTTTGCTTCAAGCCTCAATACTACTATGACACTGATCCACCTATGATTTTCTCCTCTATCCTTTCCTATCACTCCAGGAATTTCAAAAGAACCTAGAATTTTCCAAGATGAAGACTATATCCAATTTCCCCAAGTCAGAGACCTTGAGTCACCCAGACAAATGTAGTAACAACACCCCATGCTTATATCTCAATTCAATAAACTCAAGTTGTAATTCAACAAAGTATCTCCTGAGCACCTACCATGGGGAAGGAATAATCCATACATTCCCTCAACAAATATTAGTTATGTAGCTCCTCTGGGCCAAACTACACTAAGTGCAGAGGATACAGCAGTGAATAGAACAAAGCAGCTATCCTCATGGAACTTACATTCTAAACAGGAAACAGATGCTAATAAGTAAAACAAACAGGAAGAAAAGCAGAGATAGGGTGATCATGAAAGGTCTCTGAGGAAGTGAGATGTTCGTGAAGATTTGAAACAATGTAAAGAAAAAAGCCACGTTAAGAGCAGGCTGAGAGCAATCAGGATGTATAAAAATGCCCCAAGGCTAGAACAATTTTAAAGTTATGACAAAAAGACGAGTATTGTATCTGTAAAGAAAGTAAAAGGGAGAACAGTATGCAGGGTGAGGTCAGAGGTAGCCATGGTTAAAGAATAGCCATATATTAGGAATGAGAAAGGCACTCTGGTACTGCAAGGTATGCAGTGCTTCACCTGAATGAGATTACATTACAGTAAAGAAGATAAGGCAATTGACAAGCAACTGGCACACAAGGCAAAAAAATCAGATGTACAAAATGCATGTGGGTCACTGAAAGAGTTAAGATCACACTGACGTTAACAAGGAGAGATTTCAGAGGAAGTGGAACTTGAGATGGGACTACGGAGAGGAAAAGGATAGCATGAGAAGCATAGACGGCTTGCTCAGCTAAGAGCCAGGCATCCAATATGGCTGACATGTTTGGTACATTTCATAAAGCAGCAGCAGATCAGCTTGCTGTGGTAGGTTGTACTGTAGAAAACCATGAAATATCTAATTCTTCAGGCAACGGGGAGAAGAAGAATATGTTCAGGGGGCTACTTGGTAGGATGTCTCTCACAATGGTAGTACGCAGAGTGGAATGAGGCTTTTACAGTAAGTCTAATTAAGAAATAATTAGAAACCAAACTAAATGGTTGTTGTCAAGACAGAACAAATAGAGAAGAGGTGGAGGGGCAGAGACTGAAGAAAGCTGAACTGACAGAATTTAATAAATAGTTGGATACTGAAGTTGGCTATGTTGAGTTTGAGATACAGGTAAAACAATCTGGATGATTCATAATATGTTCCAAAGCAAATAACCTATAATCCACCAAAATTACTAAAAGAAGTCCTGCTAAGTGGATTAAGACTCTGGCTCTTGATAAAAAGCTAAACTGCTAATTATCAAAAAACAGCCTTTACTTAGCACTAAAATGACACAATACCTTAAGAGTGTTTCCTTTCACCCAAGGAAAAGGAAGAAAGGTTTCTAGTTGACAAAAATGTAATGTGCAACAAACAATAGCAACATACAGACAGTGAAGGGAGGGCCTAACTGAACATGGAGTCACAAGATAAAGGCCAGTAAATCTCATTAGCCAATTATAGGAGAAGACTAAATTATGATTTGCATAGACTTCTACAAAGAAGTAGGAAAAACGATCATTAAACAAATGCAGTTCTATCCACTGAGTCAGCTTTGTTATACGGGAAGGGACAAATTCCAGAGACTTCAGTGTACAAAGGAGCAGCCTGAATAATTATTTTTACTGCCTAAAAAGTTCCAAGTAACATTTATTAGTCTATTTCAAACTAACATTTATTGATCAGCCCATTCTAAGGCACCCTATTTCAAACAAAAGATAATGCTACTTTTTCATGAAAACAAAGTACAATCAAAAAAAAATGTCAGAGTTAGATAAGACTAACACCCCTTTTTTAAAAAAATCACTTTATCTCTTAAATTATTCATAAAAATAATTCTAATGCTTTGGTTCAAAAGGCAGCCATCTAAACATTATCTGTTTTTGATCTACTATCATTAAACAGTTCCGCCAGTAACAAACCAACTTGAAGGCTTCTCTACAAATATATTTTCTAAAAATGAAGTTAGTTTATGGTTTTTAAACTAGGTTTCAAAGAATCATTAAGGCAAGAAACCAGATATTACAAAAGACAATTTCAAAGTGGAATCCATACATCCTGGGTTTCTGAAATCCCTCATTATTTACTCAATATGCTACTATGCCCTTTCATACCTTTTACTTGTACACCCACAGAAGCTACAGCAAACAATCAGACACATAACCAACTAGTAACTCCTACCCCTGCCCTTATACTATCCAACATTTTATATATTCGTTTATTGCCTGCCTTCCTCACTAAAATATAATCCTCATGACAGCACAGTGACTGTGTTTTTACAAATGTATCCCCAGTATGTGCAACAATACCTAACATACAGCAGGCACTCAACAAGTTCTGATCAATTTAGCTATAGGAAAGACAACAACTACATTCTTCCTACAAACAGATTCAAGCAACTACAATATACCCTGATTGAATCTGCCTCTTTTTACAGAATGATTAACTTTGGTAGTGTCTCCTTCTGCTGAAGTGTAGAAAATACAGCTATCTTTGAAAAGGTCAGAAGAGGCTCAGTGATTCCAAAGAGGCACTCTTCAATACAGCTCAGGGTCTCATCTGAATTTGTGGAGGAAATGTACAGGTACACCAGAGTCACTTCGGCACACATGAGACACAAACAGATGGATGCTCACCCCTAAAGAAAGGCATACACGCAGTCTAAAACACGCCAAAAAGGGAAGCCACAAGACTTAATTAGTGCTCACAAGGAGTTCTGTGACACAGAATGAAAGGTACCACAGACACAGAAAACATTACAAAGGTGTGGCAATACAATACCTCAAAGACAAGAATCAGTTTGTGACCCTGATGTAATGAGGATTCCAGAGACCACTGACAATCTCCACTTACAAAGCAAAGCATGGAACAGACCCAAAGTATCAAATGCCCTGTAACAAAGAGAAACTGACTTGATAAGGCCTAAGCTGTCCCTTCCACATTAGTACCACAGCGCAGGCGGCATTTCTTCCACTGAAACAGACTTTTTTCCACATTGTCTACTTCCTGACATTACAGTAACTTACCTCCTGCCCTGTAGCTGCTTCCATATCAAGAAACAGATCAAGAAGAGATCGGACCAAGCGAGCTGCTTTAGCCTTGCTGATGGAATTCAAGAAGGGTCGCACATACTTCAGGAGTCCTCCAAGCTCTGTGTGGAAAGCAATTCAGAAAGGAAAAAGTAAACATCAATATTAGGTATAAAACACCCACTAAAAAAATGACCCAAGATCATAAAATCAGTACTTATGTCACCGGAATCAGTCTAAATGAAACTTAGTAGGAATTTAAAGCATTCTTAGCAGGTAACAAAGTAGATAAAACACGATGACAACATACACCAAATCTGTATTCTATTCTCCACTCAGCCTCTGGATTACTATGAGGACCCTGGGAAAAGCACATGTCTCTCTGCCTCAATTATCTATCCTAATGAAAGATAAACAGCAAAGTAGTCTCTGAGAGCAGTGCTCTCGAACAAGAAATGTGCTGTGCCTCTACTGCCTTAGACAAAATCACTTCCCCACAACCAACAAATTTGATCAGGTTATAGGAGTATTTTTTTTTCCCCCAAGTCTGCCCTAGCAGTTCTCTGTAAACAGACAAAAGTTTTCAATTCCAGGTTCCCTTCTTCCTCCGTTCTCTAAGTATTCTCCAGCCTTTCAGCATTACCACTTCCCTAGCACTCTTCTGAATAAACTTTTCACGTAAAAGTTAGGGTGTTTTTCCCTTGAAGTTATACTAAACCCTTTTAAAATTCCTCATTAATCTGAAAAAATAAATCTTAAACTATGACCAAAAACGGTGTCTAGCACAGAGGTTTGTTTCCTCTTGTATAAGAAAAGAGGGTGATACAATAACTCTAAGGGAGCATCTTTAGAAACAAGAGTAAAAATTAGAGAAGACTTCAACTAAACAACTCAGGAAGCACTTTCGGAATGTAGGTTAAAATTACTTTAGTGCCACTGCCTCTTTAAGATTCTCCAATTGTAGACTCACCCTCCTGAGAACTGTAATTCAGGGCAAGCAAACCTCACCCTCCTGAGAATGCTAATTCAGGGTCCTGAAATCCTCATCTACCTGAATAGTCACAGGACGCATAGGACTGTGTCAGATACAAAAGGAACTTCGTACAGAGTGGAAAAGTTCATCTTTCCCTTCACTCCCCAGTACTGACCTCTGATTCTACCTGTCTAAAGTTTTTCCCCACCTGTCACTCCATTCACCCCTACATAGACTACACACACTCCTGCTTTCATGCCTCACCCATGCTGCATTCCATCTGGAACTTCTCAACCTATGTAAATCTTAGATTTCCTTTTAGGTCCAGCTAAAGTCCTATTGACTCTTCCATGCCAACTCCAAGCTACAGTGATTTCTCCCCCTCAAATTCTTTTTGCATGCACACAAATTTCATTTATATTATATAACCGCAGCTTTTTGAAAAGTAGTCTAGTACAATGTCCCTTCTCCCACAGCATTTTCTACTATGCTTGAACAATCCTAAACAATCTCGAGTGACAGAAATGTTCTGAAAGCAGATTATTCCAATGTTGGTTAAACTAAATTGTTCTTTTCTGAAACATGAGTCTATACCCTTCTAGATGGCTTCAAATATTTGAAGATAACATTTGAAGATATCATTTCTATCTCCCTAACTTTCCCTTTCTCCAAACTAAACATCTTTAGCAACTTCAATTGTTTCCTCCAAAGTCCTGGTTTCTAGATTCCTTACCACCTCAGCTGCCTTCCTCTGAATAAACCAGTTTGCAAACGTACCACTTGTGGTATCCAGAACTGAAAACAATGCTCTAGGTAGGGTCTGACCAGTAGAGTCATGGCTTAATTCTCTTGATCTGGCCACTACACGTAACACAAGATGGCATGTTTTGCTTTTTCTAATAGCACTCTTTGTTCAGACTAAATCCAATAAGGTCTTTTCTGCATAGACAGGTAATTCCCCACCTTCCTCTCTTTTGATAAATACCTTAAGTATATATATAACTTTATACTCAGCACATTGAATTTAATCTTGCTGGCTTTGGCGATAACTCTGAATCTTAATTCTGTCCTCTAGCGTACTGAGTGTTCTACAAAAATAAGCACACCTTCTGAAATGGCTTTAGCCATATGCCAGAGGCCGACCAGAAGAACATGGACAGATCCCATAACATAATGCTAGAGACTTCCCTCCAGGTTGACAAATGATCCATTTGTCATTCTAAATTCATCCTGTACCTGTCATTAATATTATGACAAATGTTCAAATACCCTGTTTACATCAGACATGTACATAGTGTGTATCATTCCTCTAACCCAGAGGTTGGAAAACTTCTGTGAATGGCCATATAGTAAATATTTTCAGCTTTACAGGCATATTATCTCAGTGGCAGTTACTCAACTCAGCCATCGCAGTGCAAAAGCAGCCATAGACAATATGTAAACAAATGGCGTGGCTATGTTCCAACAAAACTTTACTTACAAAAACAGCTGGCAAGCCACTGTCTGTGGAGCCCTACAAATCTACTGGTCTGATGAGGCTAACCAAAGAGAACTAAAGTGAGTTCGGAAGACTCTTTTCTTAATAAACCCAGTGTTTTAAGTGATTAAAACCTACTTATCAAATACTCTGTCCCAAAACTTTACTGATGATCACCAGTTTATAATGTCTAGAATTTATTCTTCTCATTACCTTTTTGAAAAGGAATAATGTCTGCCCATCAGTTTCCTTCTACCTCTCTAACCTCCATGATTTTTCTCAGAATAATAATAGAGGCTCTATAAATATATCTGCTAGAACTATTCTATTGATATTAAATGACAGAAATTGTCAGAGCCTAGAGACCTGAACTTATTTAAAGAGACTATCTGCTCTCTCTTCTCTCACCTACCTTAGTTTTAATTGTCTCTTTCTGATGTTATTTCTATCTCTTTCTTTTTCAAAATCATTTTCCTACCTGGAAAAGGCAGAAGCAAAACATGCGCTAAGCAGTCTGCCTTTCTCTCTAGCACCTGCTGGCATTACAGTATTTTCTCCAAGCACTGAGTGTTATTCATCTCACCCTAACAGAGAAACAAATGACCTCTTAGTTGCCAAAAGACTCAGTTCACTTTTCATTTTAGTCTACTACTGTTTCTTATTCATTCTTGGTTATATTCCCTGTTTATTTCCATTTTCATACATACTGAATTAAATTTTTTCAATTCCCATAGAATCATATTGACGACTTCCTCCTATTCGTGAGATTATTTGCAATTATATGACCAGAACTTCCTTTTTAGAACCTCACAGAACTCAAATAATCCTTCTAAGAGTCTCAGGCTATGAAATCTACAGATTCTGAGCCTACGCATCATGTCTGATGATTCTCATCACTACTTTCAATCACTATTAGGCATCAGACATTGCCTTATTCACTAACTCCCAAGTGACTGCTGTCGGTCAGGAACCCTATCTTAAACTCTTTGAGTAGAGTATTTAGCAGAGTGCTAGCCATATAATAAACGCATAATAAAACAAAATTGAAGATTAACGGAACAGACATATTTTCTGTTCTCTGGGAACCCAAAATCAAAGGAAACAACACAAACCTACCAATTATTAATAGCAAAGATAGGTAAATGAATGCAGGCCCCCAGACTTCCTTAGGGTTTCTATTGTATGTACCCACACTCATCAAACTCTTTCTTAGAAAACAATGATAAGTAACCTGGACAAGTTTTTGAAAGTCCTCAGGATTCACCTGTTAAATTCCAACAGGGTTAGCTGTACACTTCTAAACTGCTCAGGTACTGGGTCACAAGGAGGGGAGGGCAAGGAATAAGGAAAGCAAAGCAAGAAATAGGAATTTCAAGCAAAACAGTAAGATTTTTGGATAAATTTTCTGAAGCACTGCCTATACTACATGCTGTTTTTAATTATCCACGCTAGTGGAGGAAAACAGACATTTGAATACTTCAACAACAGAAAAGCCTTAAATCACTTCAGCTGGCTTTCTAATTCTTTCAGGAAAATTACCTTATTAATTATATTTTGTATGGACTAATTATCAAAACTGTTTTGCAACCTCCAAGCTCACACTGATAGGCAAAAGGAAACCATAAATGTTAAATAGTAGAGAAGTCAGCCTAAAATGAAAAAACCACCACCATCTACCACTGATAATGCATCAGTGGATAACTATGGAAAACAATAACCATTATACCATGAGGCCACAGGCTCTGAAGTGGGACTATATGGGTTCAAATCCTGGCTCTCCCACATACTAGTTGAGCGACCTTGGGTCACGTTTAACTTTTCTCTACTTAGTTTCCTCAGATGTAAAATGGATAAGAGTATCAAGTTGTTTTGAAGAATTCAATAAGCTAAACGATGTTTGTGCTTAACCAGTGACTAGTTCATTATAAGCACAGAAAAATTGTTATTATACATATTTTTAAATGATATTTTAAATAAGATACAAGACCCATATAAAAACTTCTTCCCAACTTCATACATCTTTAAGCAACTTTCTACTGATTGAGCCTAATAATTAATAAGTTAGTCATTGTTAATTGGGAAAATCCCAGTTCTCAAGTTCAAGAAGTTTTGCTAACTTGTACCTATCATTCTCTTGGGTAACAACAAAATTTTGGGGAAAATAATTCATGAGGTCACTTATCAGAACTTAATCCATTCTATGAGCCAGCCCCATGACACAGCGGTTAAATTCAGACATTCCACTTCGGCAGCCTGAGGTTCGCCAGTTCGGATCCTGGGTGCGGATCTACACACCGCTTGTCAAGCCATGCTGTGGCAGGCGTCCCACATATAAAGTAGAGGAAAATGGGGATGGATGTTAGCTCAGAGCCAGCCTTCCTTAGCAAAAAGAAAAAGGAGGACTGGTGACAGATGTTAGCTGAGGGCTAATCTTCCTCAAAATAAATAAATAAATATTTTTTTAAAAAAGAACTTAATGCATTCTAATCAGATAAGTTCTAAATTTACTTTAAAGTTGACAAAAATCATCTATTCTAAGTTTAAGCAGGCTTCTCTCTAAATACTATTACCACTTCACTGGTCAAAGGCCATTCCTGGTCAACAGGACTCTCTCATTCCAAGGACACACCCAGCAGAATATCATCTCGAGCCCAGAAAGTCAATGGTTCAATTACAGTTAGAATGTTTGGGCAATGACATGGACAAAGTCCTAGGTACCAGTGGAGAAATCTTGGGAAGGCTCTTTCCAGTTAATGTCTTACTCATTCTGTATCAGAAAAAAAGGACAGCAAGTCACTTACTTAAATGCCAAATCCCTAGTCATTTTCAAGTCAGGGGCCTAAAGGCACTATCCACCTTAAATCTATCTAAGCTGCTCAGTGAAATCACTGAAGACTGCTGCTGCCTGTATATAAGGGGATACAGTGATAATTCACAGCAGAAACAAATCACAGCTCTCTGCATTCCAACAGGAACAGGATTTTCCCTCACCTGCAGAACAAAACTCTCCATGAAAGAACTGAGTTTAAAGGCCACTTAACTTCCTGCTCAAAAACTCAAGTTCAACAAGTTGGCAATAAAATTGAATTATACCACCAATAAATTACGTGGATGCATTCCTATGTTGCTTTACTACAACAAAAACTTGAAACGTCACCCAGCATTTCAGGTAAAAGAGGAAGCAATCCATTTGTAGCACTTACCTGCAGCTTGACCCGTCTTCGCCAGGAGAGACCCCAGTTCCAGGATGCTCTGCTCTTTGACCTGCACTGCCTCCTCATCATTCTCCTGAATGTCACGCTTCACTGGGAGAGGAAAATGCAAACCCTCTTAAAAACTGACAAGAAAAATGAAGACTGAGGGAAATTTCACCTTCACAAGACCAATTACAAACAGTTACCAAAAGACAAATTCTACAGAGCCTAAAAATAAAAAACTCTAAGAAAAAGTAAAATCGTCATGTAGTTCATGTCCCATGTAAATGGTAAAAACGGATTCCTCTCTTTGATTTTAAACGTGCCTTGTTCTTCTGTCAATTAGAATTCCCCTTACCCACTTACACTGAGATTTCTGTTGCAGTCAACTGGTTAAAGCAAAATACGAACAAGACAAGTTCTCCATACTTGTGTTAAGTCCCATTGGTAGGCATTACGTCATGTGAAACCTGTGCATAACACAGGTTTGTGCATCTACCTGCCACAAACTAAAATCAAATGATCAAGTTACAGATGACCATAAAGTCACAAGTCTTTCAGTAAACTTCAGGCCTGTGGAAAGCCTCAGCTGATGGATGTGTTAGGGATGAGCAGTTCTACAAAGCCACTCAGGAAAAAACTCCATGAAAGCTCCAGTGTGACCCTTAGGAGGGACTGCTCCTTTAAAAGGGATTCAGGACCTGTCAAATAACTTTGTGTTATCTGTCCCACTTTCAACTGTTAACAACTATTCTACACTCGAACACTGATTAGCCTCTCCAATTTGTAGTGACAATTTCTGTGATCATCGCTAGCTATTACTTCTCTTATAAAGCATCATGACTTGACAAAAACAAGACTTTGATACTCCATGATGGAGTCCGGAAAAAGTAAGGCTGTCAAGCAGCATGACTCAAGCTTGCTGGAACAGGAAAGCTCGCAGGGAACTCTTTCCTAGTATAGTGGGCAAGCAAGAAATACTCTCATTGTAACGTTTACCCTAACTCCCACTTTATAAAAGTCAAAATACTAGGCACTAGGCACACACAAAAAAATAAAACCCATGCTTCTCACATTAGTTCTAAATATGAGTGTGCACTCACATTTAAAATAAAAATACCTATGTAACAGTGACTGAGATGACTCTGGTTCTATGACTGTAACTGACTAAAGTCAAGATCAGAACTTCAAAATGAAACACTATTTACCAGTATCATCCATTCACAGTTGCACCTAAACCCCCCTCCTTTTCTAGCACCCCCAAAGATAAAGACATCAAGATCTTGTCATTGTCCGTTCTCCACGCAAGTCAGGAGTACCAAAATTCAACAGACTACTAAGTCAACATAAAAGCCAACATCCTGCAGGTCCCACATGCATGTGCATCCTCGCACTACCTGTTGATCCCATTCGAAGCTTCTCAAGCTACATTAAAAAGATCACATTACTACACGAGCAGTGAAGAGCTAGCCCACGCCCTAATTGAACCCTTACGACCGAAGAGTAAAAGCCTTCTCTGTCATCATAAATTTATCTCTGTCCATACCTGAATCCCAGAAGAAAGCTGTCAGAAGCGACTGGCTGGGACTCCTATTTCAGTTTTCCTGTTGTGTGCAAGGTGTAAAGCAATCACACCAGTGTCAGGAAAATTCTCTTTCATTTCTTCCAGCAATGTGCAGCCGGCCTGTTCCAAGAGTTCCCTGCACTCCACGACTGACAACTAACTCCCTGAACTCACTTCCAGCCACTACAGGGGAGACTGGGTCGATTAGTCACCTCCTCTAGCCGGGCGGTCCCACCCAGCATCTCGCCCTTCACCCTCCTCAAACCAAATGCCCCCTCGGCCACCTCCTTATCCAGATGCCAATCCGAGGTGCGCGTCCCCTCGGCATTCCCACATTCAGAAAAACGCCCCCCTTTAGCCGAGCCTCCCGTCGCGAGGCTGGGGAGAAGTCGCAGCTCCCGCGTCCCGCGGAAGGGAACTCCAAGAGAAACGCGAGTGCGAGCGCTCCCACCCGAGCGGGCTGCGCTGATAACAAGGGCGGGAAATGCCCGTCCACAGCGGGTTTCGCCAAGGCCCTTCAACTCGAGGCGCTCAGACGAGCTCGGGACAAGCCGGCCGGCCAGCACTGCCCCCAGTCCCGGGCCAGCCGGCACGGGCCAGAGCGGGAGACAAGGTTGGGGAGCAGGGCGGCCCCGGCTCGGCCCACTTTCACACCCCACGCTGAGCCCACCGTGAGTCAGCAGCCGGCGAGTGGACGCCGGGGTTGCCTCGGGGCTTCCCACCGAGGGGGCACCCGGGGGGCTCCAAGGACCTCCGAGCGGCCTATGCCCCCGGCCCGGCCCCCCTCACTCACACACAGTGAGTCAGCAGCACCAGAGCCGGCTAGCCCGGCCCCGCTCCGCCGTCGCCGACCGACACAAGCCGAGCGGGGTCAGCGGCGCCAGGGAGGGGGCGCGGCGACCTTTACCGATGGAGTGGAGAATGTCGATGGAGGCCTCCCGGTCGGTGCTGAGCAGAGACTGGGCTCTCTGGAACTCCACCACCGCCGCCGCCGCCATCTTACCGCTCTCACACCGTCCCCGGCCGCGGCCGCCGACGCCGGAAACACACGCCCGGAAGGCCCGCCCTCGCGTCCCTCCCACCCCCTTGTGGCCCCCCGCCCCTTCCTCCGTTCCCAGAGCACCACGGGAGTTGTGGTCTCTCCGCCGGGCGAGGGTGACCGGTGAGGGTGAGGGCTGGGGCGCCTCGCTGGTGGGCGGCAAGCTCTCCAGCACCGCCTAGTGGCTGCCCGCAAATAAAAAAGAGGATGCCTAAGATTTGGAGCTCAAGCCTAGTCCCCCACCCACCCCAAAAGAGGCCTGAACTCCGACTCCCCTCTCTCGCCCTTGAGGGGAATTTTTGAGCACCGGGCTACGTATTCATTGAAAGCTGTTTGGCTTTCTTTGTAAGTTCCACGTTTAACCATTCACTCGGGGCAATAAACGATCTTATAAAGTGCTCACGATGTGGCAAAGAATAGCACCATTCAAATGCGTTCAAGTATCTAACAACATTCGTTCCACACACGTACACACACACACACTTTCCAGGCTACAATCCTAGCCAGCCTGTGGCTAAACCCACCACTGTCAGAGAACACTGATATTAGAAAGTGAAATATCTTTGCCCCATTCACTCAATAAATCCCTCTTGGGAGTCCACAGAGAAGCCTAACAGCTACCTGAACTCCTCAGCTCAAAAAAGAAAAAACGGATTTTTCCCCCAATATCTCCAGTCCCTTCACCTAAAATCACAGATACCTGAAAGGCCGTCAAGCGGAAGGAAAAAAGACACTCCATGTGACCACTGAGGGTTGAGCCTAAGGGAGAGGCTAAAAATGTAAGAGGCAGTTCAATACGAGGAAGATCTTTCTCCCGGGGAAGACAATCCAAAAACGGAATATGCTGGCTCCTAAAGGGACATGTAAAGGGAACCAACATTGCACTCCTCTGTGACTGGGTTAGGCAATTTATGTATTTATCTCCTTTTATCCTCCCAACAATGTTCTGTGTAGAAAGCATTATTTACACCCTTTGCATAGATGAGGAAACAGGGGGTTTTAAGCGATTTGGTGAAGCTCATATGGTAATTGACAGAGATGAGATCTGAGCGTTAGGGAATGCTTTCCTAGTTCCTAGATGTGTTCATATGAAAACTGGATAACATCTCATCAAATTGTCATAAACAGGATTCACGATGTTGATGGAGAATTAATTTAAATGGCTTCTAAATTTCTCCTAACCCTGATATTCCATGAATCTCAGTGTAAAATCTTGCCTTTGCTCAAAAAAAAAAAGCATTCCTCCCTTATCAATTTGGTGTGCAATCAACAATATTGTACCAGAATGTTAATGGGCTATAAAATTCCAAAGCTCAGAACAACAGGCCATAAATATCTCCACCTTCTAAAGAAAAGCTACCAGTTACAGCCCAAAAAACTTGCTAAAAAGTGATTAGACCAGTCCTGAAACCATCCACTTCCAGCATTCCCCAGGGAGACCTAAAAATTCAAAAGGAATTCATTAGAAGAAATCATAGAATAGGATAGAGTGCTCACCTCACTACAAAGAGGGAATACTACACAAGACTGGGGGTGTCTGCCAGATCTTTCTACCAACTGTGGGAACTTATACGCCCATCTGTGTACAACCACTATGGGGAGAGTTTTGAGGTGAGCCGGACATGTCTCTTGGAGTTTGGGGCTTTCATGCTCATTCGCGAAGATGATTACCCACTTTTGGCCTGCAGAATTCTGAATTAGGGAAGCTGGCCAATACACTCTACAACAGGACAAGGGGAAAGGGCAGCAATGGGGAAGCCTCCACAACCTGTGTTTGGTACAGGCCTAGTAGATGCTGCAAAGATAGATTATCAAGGGCCATCTTCAAGGGACCTACTCTAATAGGGCCACCTGCCAGAGTGAGGAGACTTGGTAATAAGAGGCTGGAAGGGTAGACTTCAGGGGGCAGTCACTGAAGGGAGATCTTGAGGTCCACAGGTGGAACCTCCAAAGAACCCATAAATGCTCCAACATGAGAGAATCAGCACCTGAGTCTCTGCCTTTGATGGTATTAGTCATGTGAGAGACTTTCACTTTTCTTATAACCCCTTCTACTTCTCTGCCCTCCCCAAACTCCCACACACACCCAATGCTGGAGGAGACCTAGAAACAGCAGAGTGAGAGAGGGAGGAGAAAGAAAAGAGTGAAAATATAGGCTAAACACAAACTTTCAACTGCTTGAGAGGTAGAGAGGGGAGAAGCTGTAAATTAGATATGAACTTCGAGCTTTGATTTAGGCCAGACTGGACTTTTCTTCTGAATTAATAAACTTTATTTTTTTAGAGCAGTTTTAGGGTCACAGCAAAATTGAGCAGAGTAAAGATAGACTGAATTTTTAATCATTCCAAATGACCTAAGTTAGATGTGCCCACGATGTTATCCAGGGGAAGGCACAGGAGATCCAACAGAGAATGGATGTAGTTTGTACCTGCATCAAGTCCTTCAAAATATCGATTGCAGCACCATCACCTGCTCAGTTTCCTAAGGACCTAAACTGATTCCTCTATTTTCTCCAACTGCCATCACAGCTAATTATTACTTACTAGTTATTCTCCTGGACATATTCCTCAGTTAGTAGTTCCACACTATCATCTCTAACATTTTTTAAGATTATGAATGAATCATTATACTATGTATATATGAGTTCCCATAGCTCCTACTATTTGGAGATACACAGGGATCTCCTGGGAGATGCAAGAGGCATACAGGACTGGTTTTTTATACTAGTTACCCTTGATTGCTCCCTTTTTTCACATCAAGTCCGAGACAGTGATCTCCAAACCTAAGTTGTACGTTTTTCTTAATCTTTCAAACTGTATCATCAGGCAGAAAAATGCAATAAAAGGACCACAGGTTTTGGAGTCACATATTTGCTCTCAAATTCCAGGCCAGCCACTTAGTAGCTGGTGATTTTAACTTTTTCTTAATTTCTTTGATCTTTGGTTTTCTCAACTGGAAAACAGGGATAATAAAACCTAGTTCTCAAGGTTGTTGTGAGAAGAGGAGATAAGATCATATGGGGACATGCTGAATAAATTTTATTTTCTTTCCCTATAGCATCTTCATTATATAACAGTGAGAAGTAACTATGTCATAGGGATTACTAGCTACTGCTTAGTAGTCACCTTTCATCGACTGCACTGATAGGTAGCCAGTGTTCCTAAACTTAAGTAGTACTATAAATCTAAGTCATTCTCAGGAATGTGACATTCTCAGTGTCACCTAAAGCTCCCACTCGCCCTCTTGCAGTTGTCTTGCCATTCTTCTCCGTGTTGAGCTTCTTCATGCCTTCTCTGTGTATATCTGATACTCTGTGCCTTGTGAGGGCCTGGTTACTACTCCCCTTACTGGGGTCCGCAAAGTATTGCATAATCTGGCCCCTGCCTACTTCTTCAACTTCAGCTCTTATCACTTTGCCCCTTACTCACTCTGCTCAGCTGGCTCCTTTATTTTTTTCTTTTCTTTTCTTTTTTTCACAAATATGCCTAGTTCTTTCCAACCTCATAGCCTGTATATTCTTCCCTAGGGTTTCAGCTCCAAGATCATTTCCACAAAGAGGCCTTCCATGCCACCCCATTAAAAGTAATCTCCTATACCTTCAATCCAGTAACCATCATACCACTCTGTTTATTTCCTTCCTAGGATTTAGCAGTCTGTGATTTTATTATTTCACTTGTTCAAAGCTCATCTCCCTCCACAAGGTTTCAGGGACCTTGTCAATCTTATGCACAGTGGTAGTCCCAGTTCCTACAATAGTGGCTTGCCCACATGGCAAACACTCGCTAAGTATTTGCTGGATAAGATGAGTGCTAGAATCTGTTCTGCTGCAACCTTCTGCTGCCCTAAATGTCCATGTTCTACACTAGGTGACCGTTCCCCTTAGCAACTGCTGATTGGATTGGGGTGGGGGTGAAGGAGCTGTCACAGATTAGCCAATGCCCTAGGGTTTCTAGGGACTGACCTGAAAGATTCCTCCTTCAGGAATTGGGGAATTGAGAGACTGAGCCAGTGAGCCAAAGAAACTGAAATAAAAATCTGTCACCTGGAACCAACCAGAGCCAAGTTGGTAGACACAAAACTCAGTAGATGAGTAGAGAAAAGCAGGAATATCACAGAAGAGAATCCAAACATCCCCATGGAAGGCCGCTTCAGTTCCTAACAACTTTCCATCTTCCAGTTCCACTCTCATAAGGCCCACCCATATCATAGTCCACATTCTTGGAATATTGCAACATGTTCCCTTTCCAAATATCTTCCAACCCTCCTAATTATGTTAAGAGGAAAGGTTCAGTGTGGTGTCTTTATGTTTTTAATGGTTCTCTAATATTCTTTTATCTTTCTTTTTAACAAAGTGAGAGGAGGCAATAGTGTCTAGGCAGAGTTTAGGTTTCCTTGTTTTTGTTTTTATGTTTACATTCTGGTTATGGCCAATAATACTACTGGTTTTCTATTGAAGGCAGAGATGTAAAGTTACAATGAAAACAAAGTGGATTCCTTTAAACAGCAGTGCATATGGTATGTGGACATGGGAAAAATCAGGAGGGGCCAGCGCCACGGCTGAGTGGTTAAGTTCCTACACTCCGCTGCAGTGGCCCAGGGTTCTGCCAGTTCGAATCCTGGGCACAGACATGGCACTACTCATGAAGACACGCTGAGGCAGCATCCCACATGCCACAACTAGAAGGACCCACAACTAAAAATACACAGCTATGTACTGGGGGGCTTTGGGGTGAAAAAAAGGAAAAATAAAATCTTTAGAAAAAGAAAAAAAGAAAAAATCAGGAATACGTATGATAAGCAAATGATTTCTTGGTCCAGAAAACCAAATCCTGATTTTGATATCACCTCCCATTATCCTTCTTTTTATTCCAAAATCACATCTCTAATTGGAACACCAGAAATTCCTTCAGGTTCTTGCTCTAGATTTATAATCTTTAAAGACACCTTTCAGGTGACTTCTGGGAAAGGCACTATGTGCTGTAGAAAACGAGTACAGAATTTGAAGTCAGACAAACACAGAGTTCAAATCTTCACTCTACTACCAATTAATAGTCAAATTACTTAAATCCTCTGAGACTGAGTTTGGTCATCAGTAAAATTGTTTTTAAAATCTGCTTCACTTGATGGTTGCGCAACAATGTGAATGTATTTAATGTCACAGAATTGTACATTTAAAATGGTTAAAATGGTAAATTTTATGCTACATATATCTTACCACAATAAAAAATCTACGTCACAGAATTGTTTGAAGATTAAATTTTCAAAGACACTAAAACACTTCAGCACTATGACACATGTAAGGGCTCAATAAACGGCAGCTATTAAAATAATTAAGTTGCTGATTAGTTGATTAGCACCCACTACTCCCCTTCCTCAGGGAGCCCTCTTGGAGGGCTAAATGAATCTCTAATTGGTGATTTTTATAGCCACAGAGTGACAATTAATAGTCAGTTCTATTTTCCATCTTAGACTTCATCACCCTCAGTCTTGCCTCCTTTCCCTTTCTATCAAGCTTCTTTCTGTCCCAACACCACTCCCAAACATGCCACACAGCCCTAATCTCCCCATGCCACCTTATATTCCAAAACTATTTCTCTCCTCTATGTGATTGTTAATTTTTCACTGTGCTTTTAGAACGTTTTGTATCCCACAGTGGAGCAAATAGGAGAATGCTATGGTGTACTATCCTTCTAATACAGGAGGATATATTCCTCCTCCTTCTCTCCCTCATGCTCTGTGCAGCAGAGACACAGGGAGCTCAGGTTAGCAGTCCTAAGTTAGTACTGACTCCTCAACTCTGCACACTCGCTGCCACTGCAGCTCTAGAGAGAAAAAAAACCCTAACATCTGAGTTTTACTATGGTTCTCCTTTACTGAAAGTCTGTTAGTAATAAACTTAGTCTTTGACTGAAAATGTTTTTATCTTGCTCGTTCTTAATAGATAGTTCAAGCGTGTATACAATTCTTGCATTGATATTTCCTTTTAGTTACTATTTTAAAGATATTAAAGACTGTTTTCAGTCTCACTGAAGTTCTTTCTGTAGGTAATCTGTTTTTTCCCTCTGGTTAATTTTAATATCTTTTCTGTCCTAGGCTCTCTACAGTTTCACTACAAAATATTTACATTCTGATGAGGGCTCACTGTGCTTCCTGAATCTTTAGGATTCATGCCTTACACTAATTCTGGAAATTTCTTAACCATTATCTCTCCAAATATTGCCTCCTCTTTCTCTCCTTTCTTTTGGCAATCCTTCTAGATGTAAGTTAGATCTGCATTTTCCAACACATGTCACCTGTGTCTACTGAGTAGTCACATGTGGCTACTGAGCGCTTGAAATGTGGCTAGTCCAAACTGAGCTGTGGTGTAAGTGCAAAATACACACTGGATTTTAAAGATAGGATTTTAAAAAAGCAAAATATTTCATAATTTTTATATTAATTCTATGTTGAAATGATAGTATTTTGGGTTAACTTCATCTGTTTCTTTTTACTTTCTTTAGTGTCAGTACTAGAAATTTTAAAATTTTATATATATCTCATTATATTTCTATTGGACATCACTGTGTTGGACTATCTGCTTCTTTTCACCATATTTCTTATTTTTTCCATCTCCTTCTCTCTCTGTGCTACATTCTAGATAATTTTTTAAACTTTATTTAATAGTTCACTGATTATATCATCAGCTGCTTCTAATCTATTTAATTCATCTAAGTTTTAATTTTAATCAAATTGAAATACTATTTCCATTTCTACAAGATTTATTTGATCCTTTTCCAAAACTGCACTTTTTTCAAAGAACGGTGTTATCTTCTTACGCTTTGAGTTCCTTCTTTTATGTTCTTACTCATTTAAAGCAAAGTCTATAATCTCTATTGATAATTATTTGATGTTTGAGGGTCTAACCTTGTACTTTGTTGTGTCTGCTGACTCTCCCTCCTGGAGGATTGTCTTCTGGTGCGTTTTCAACTTTGGATAGTGAGTCAGCTTCAGTAGGGTTTTATCTTTGTTATTCCTAGGAGCCCTGGGTTGAGTTTGTTTCTGCCAACCCATCCCGATATCACTGTTCCACGACTGTAATTTATGTTAGTTTACAGACTTTGGGGAATTCCTAGGCTATGGAGATAATAATAAGTATGAAGAACAAAGGCATCTATCATAAAGATAATTGATATCCCTGAAGGAATGAACCCAACAAATAGGAAAATTATTCAAAGAAATAATTTTTTTAAATTTCTCTTTTATAAATGAAGAAACTAGTTAGAGATGGAAATAACAAACTATGTTCCAGTAAGAAAAAAAACTGATACAGAATGGTAGACACAGATCTCTATCCCAGTTAAGTTACAAAACATCAAAGTTAAAGAAAGAATTCTTTGGACAAGCACACAAAGTAAGTTGACCAAAAGGGCTGAAGTGGAGTTGGGAATTAGGCTTACCTCACACCTCCCCAAGGCAAGGTTCAACACCACAAGACAATGAAATATTGCCACAAATTTGAGAAAGAAAACATGGTGCAAGAATATTATACCCAGTCAAGATATTGTTCAAATAGAAGAGAAACAGACATTCTCACCAGGAAAAAGATCAGAGAATACAGGAAAAAGAGTTTTTCTTAAAAATATATATATATATACTTGATAAAATCTAATTTAGTAATGGATCAAAACCATTAACTCAATAATAGGAAAGCGCTGCTGGTGGCGAGCAGTGATTCTATTTAAATATAGAACTGAGACTAAACAAGACATAAAGTAAGTATTATAAATCTCTACAAATAATAATATAACTACCAAAAACAATGGGACAGGGAGAGAAGATGAAAGTTTATCAGTGTTAACTTCAATTTCTTCATCTTTCCATAGTAAGATGGTAAGCAAAAGTATCCAAAAATAAAACATATAGCCAAAATATATGATTTTAATTATTTAATGTTTTTAATATCCCTTTTCTTAACTTTGAAGAGAGAATCTCGGAAATAATTTCTCTTCTGATGAAGAAATATTTACTGAAGTTAAACCATTTCTTTAATTTTACTTTAAAAATTTCTTTTTTGGGGGCTGGCCCCGTGGCCGAGTGGTTAAGTTCGCGCGCTCTGCTGCAGGCAGCCCAGTGTTTCGTTGGTTCGAATCCTGGGCGCGGACATGGCACTGCTCATCAAACCACACTGAGGCAGTGTCCCACATGCCACAACTAGAAGGACCCGCAAAGAAGAATATACAACTATGTACTGGGGGGCTTTAGGGAGAAAAAGGAAAAAATTAAATCTTTAAAAGAAAAATTTCTTTTTTGTGTTAATTTCTGAGAAAAAAATTAAGTGGACAAAAGTAGGAATTAGAAAACAAACACCTACACTTATACCACTCAGAATTAATAATTATAAATCTATCAAATTTGATTCATCTTCTTAGGAAATAAAACATTAAAAAGAGAAAGCTAATGTCTCCTTCAAGCCACCATTCCCAGCCCCATCCCTCCCATGCAGAGCAAAAACTATTCCATTCAGTTTAGATAGATGATAGATAGACAGATAAATAGACAGACAGACACACAGATAGATAGATAGATGATAGAAATCAGTAACTGATATAGTATTGCTTTGTGTGAACAACCATTTTTTATTTATATAATGGAAGCATATCAAACATATTGTTCTGCATCTTGCTTTTTTGCTTCTACATTGTTGAATGAACCGCATGTAGAGCTAGTTTATTCCTTTTTTTGAGGAAGATTAGCCCTGAGCTAACTGCTGCCAATCCTCCTTTTTGCTGAGGAAGACTGGCCCTGAGCTAACATCCGTGCCCATCTTCCTCTACTTTATATGTGGGATGCCTGCCACAGCATGGCTTGCCAAGTAGTCCATAGGTCTGCACCCAGGATCCAAACTGGTGAACCCTGGGCTGCTGAAGCAGAACATGTGAACTAACCACTGCGCCACAGGACTGGCCCCTAGTTTATTCCTATTAACTGTATAAATTGTCACTGTATGACTATTCCACATTTATTCATTCATTTCACTATTAATAAATACTTAGGTTGTTCCCCTTCAATTTGTTTTTTGCTCTTACAAACAATGCTTCCACGAACATCCTTGCACACGTGTGAAAGTTTCTCAGTATTACCTAGAAGTATAATCGTTGGAATATAAAAATAGATTCATTTTCGGTTTTATTTGGTACTGCCAAATTGCTCTTCCAAACGACCATGTATCAACATATCCAACCCTCTCTCAAGTGGTGTGAAAGAATACCATTTTCTCTATATCCTTGACAGTACTTGACGTTTTTGGCATTCCATGTGAGACAGTATCTTGTTGTTTTCGTATTTACTTAATATCAAGTGTTGGAACTATTTACATGATTGTTAAATCTTTTAGGTGGATTCTTCCTTTTATAAAAGTGAAATTTCCTCTTTTAAAAAATTTTTTCCTCCCATCACATTTTGACTACTATTAAATTGCTACTCCAGATGTCTTTTGGTTACTATTTGCCTGGTACATTTTTTTCTATTTAATATTTAGGTTTTCTATGTGTCTCTTATAAACATCATATAGCTGGATTTTGGTATATGTGTGTGATTTTAATCCAAGCTGAGCTTTTTAAAAATTAGTGTATTTAACCCATTTTCTTTTATGCTAATTCATAAAATAGTTCTATTTATTTTGACCAGCTTATTTTGGGTTTTTTACGTAACATATTTTCTCCTTTTTTATCTCCCCATTGCAGCTTTCCTGCTTTCCACTTGATTAATCAAGTTTTTTTTTTTCAATTTTTTTCTACTCAACCTGTTTCTGTTTTTGAGGGAGATTAGCCCTGAGCTAACATCTGCCACCAATCTTCCTCTTTTTGCTGAGGAAGACTGGCCCTGAGCTAACATCCGTGCCCATCTTCCTCTACTTTATATGTGGGACGCCTGCCACAGCACGGCTTGACAAGTGGTGCATAGGTCCACACTTGGGATCCAAACCAGTGAACCCCGGGCCACTGAAGTGGAACATGAGAACTTAACTGCTGCACCACCGGGCAGGCCCCTCTATTCAACTTTCAACCTTCTAGTGCCTACCTTTAAATCGTTACACACATAATTAAACTTTTTTTCTAATAACCTCTAGAGTTAATCAATATCCGTATCTTCCCCTTGAACAGACAGGATCTGAAGATTCTTGGTATGTTTTCACTTCCTTTTGCTGAGTGCTCCCCTGTCCCAATACAACATACCCACCGTGTTGACGTGACTGGAATTTTAGTTCATAACTACTCTAAAACTGTTTGATCCAATTAATATTTAGACAATAAGTTCCACTAACTTGTTTGCTCGCTATTTCTTCTAGTACCTCATTGTTTCCTCCTCCTTTCCTTTTTCCTCTTGCAGAGTACATCTTCCCACAAAGAAACCGACTAAGAAATGGCGCACTCCATAGGTGAGTCCCTTGCATGCACCTAGGCTGGAGCACTCCTAGGGTGAGGCAGACGTCTCACTTCTGGATACAGCTGAACCTGAGCTCGAGTCCCCAGAAAATCTAACTAATATGACCAAAAGTAGTTACTTCAGAGTGAGTCTATTGGTGGCAAATTTTCTAAGTTTCTTGTCTGCCTCTAATTATTTATATTTTCTCCCCAAATTTGAGTGGTGGTTTGGCTGGAATAGAATTCCTACTTGCAACAATTATTTTCCTTTCAGCACTCTGAAAAATCGTTTGTGAAATTGGAAAGTATAATTCTGTCTTAAAGAAGAGAAATGTGACACAAAAAATATATGTCTCCTGTTAAAGGAAGCAATTTTGTGGGCCTAAAAATACTTCTTTATACAGGAGTTGTAACATGACTTACCATTCTTTATGCCAATAAGAAATGCAAAGATAACCCAGCCAGCTAAAGAAAGAGCCTTGACCAGGCAGAGTAAAAGTCCTCAAGTTAAACCCCACATGCTCTATTTTCTATCCTAAGTTATAGCCCTCCTTGCTGTGCTTCTCGGCAGAGATAATATCTCCCTGAGATCTCAAGTTGTTTTAGGTCAAACCTTTGTTTTTACCATGTGAAATAAAATCCCCTTACTCCAATGTTTGGGTTAACTCCAAAGTTCATAAAACATGTAAAGAATTGCATAAAGTCAAAACATATCAATTGTAAGAAATTTTGGTCCACAACATACGCCTATTATTATTCACTTAAATTATAAATGATCTCAATTATTTTACTTATGCATTTCCTTTGGTTTTTCCTGCCAATATATAGATATTTTGTAAAACTTCTGAGCAGAGACAGCAGTTCCGTATTCTGCTCTCCCTGTGCTATCAAGCTTGAGTTTAAAGGTATATCGCGAAGTTTTCTGGAAAAAAGAACACACCATGCATGAAGCTCTGTTTTTTCTACAAGGTTCACTGCATTCCTGTGTCTGATGTTGCTGATGAAAAGTCAGTGCCAATCTGATTCTTTTTTTTTTTTTTTTTGAGAAAGATTATCCATGAGGTAACATCTGCTGCCAATCCTCCTCTTTTTGCTGAGGAAGACTGGCCCTAAGCTAACATCTGTGCCCACCTGCCTCTACTTGATACGTAGAGGAAGCCTGCCACAGCATGGCTTGCTGACTGGTGCCATGTCTGTACCCAGGATCTGAACCAGTTAACCCCAGGCTGCCGAAGCGGAACGTGCAAACCTAACCGCTGCACCACCGGGCCAGGCCCTCCAATCTGATTCTTATTCTGAGTAATCTACCTTTTCTCTCCGATAATGTTAAGAATTTCTTTTTATCTTTGATGCTCTGAAATGTCATTATTACACGACTCTGTATACACTTTTTCTTATTTATTCTGTTCAGTCCTTGTCTTCAAATCTATAAATCGCAAACGAAATTCAAGTTGTTTTTTTAAAATACTCTAAAATTTATACGAAGGAGAAGAATGGCTTAGATAATTATTTTTTACGATTTTTTTTTTTTAGATTTTATTTTTTTCCTTTTTCTCCCCAAAGAACCCCGGTACATAGTTGTATATTCTTCGTTGTGGGTCCTTCTAGTTGTGGCATGTGGGACGCTGCCTCAGCGTGGCTTGATGAACAGTGCCATGTCTGCGCCCAGGATTCGAACCAACGAAACACTGGGCCGCCTGCAGCGGAGCACGTGAACTTAACCACTCGGCCACGGGGCCAGCCCCTGCTTAGATAATTTTTAAAAAGAATAGTAAATGGGGAAAATCAGGCTTGCTCTACCAGATATTAAGACATATTTCAAGCCCACAATAAGGTGTTAGTGCAACAGACAAATGGAACAAAGTAGAGAACTCTAACAAGGACCCATTTATAACAGGAACTTGATACACAATAAAAGAGCCATCACAAATCAGTGGGGCAAGAAGAAATCATTTATTAGGTGAAGTTGGAAAAACTGGTTCACTATATGAGAAAAATAAAACTGGATTACTATCTAACATCAACTACAAGGATGAACTCCAGACAAGTTAAGGAACTGACTGTGAAAGGAAAACTATAAAGCTAACTGAATAAAACGTAGGATGAACTCTGTGACCTAGAGACAAGGAAGAATTTAAAACTTCAAAAGCACAAACCATACAGGAAAACAAACAAACAAGAATTTGACTGCATCAAAATTATTTCTATCCATGAAAGATTTCACACACACAAAGTTAATAGACAGGTGGCAGAATGGAAGGAGGTTTTTGCAATGTCTAAAACACACAGAGAATTAATATCTAAAGTATACAAGGACTCAAGGGCCATCTTTCTGTTCTGCCATTGTCAGCACTGCTTTTGTCCCCATGTGGCTGCTAGATGGCCACTGCAGCTCCAGATTGTTTATCTTCCCACAACCGCATCCAAACACAGGAAAGCAGTTTTTCCTTCTGCATCTCTTGGCATTGTGGAAAGACAGAAGTCTTTCATAGAAGTCTCCTAGCAGAATTCCTGTCAGATCCCATTGATCAGGACTGACTCACACATCCATGCCCCAGCTGTAAGAGTGGCCGGAAAAGCCATTTGTGGCATTTTCAACCTTTATAGCGGGAGATATCATGGCCAGCAGGGAAGAGGGGTTAAGAATGCCAGTTGCAGGAGTAACATAGAACATTGCCATATCCCCCCTCCATTTTCTCCACTTTCTTCTGTCACTCCTATTAGACTCACGTTAGCACTTCTTGATTTACCTAAACGTCTTTCATACTTCCACCTATGTTCTTTTCCTACTGCATCTGAATTTCTCCATCCAATCTTCCAGTGCACTATTCACTCTTCACTGTATCCACTCTGCCATTTAACTCATCTATTGAGTGTTTTATTTCAAAAATTATGTTGTTCACTGTCAAGATCTCCAGTTTAGTGCATTTTTATAATATCTGTCCTTGCTTCATGATGCAATGTCCTTGCATCTCTCCAACAGTATTAATTATGCTTATTCCAAAGGTTTGTTCCAATTCTATTAGCTATGTTTCCTCAAGTGAAGTTCTGATTTTTACTCCATTTCAAGGTGCTACTCAAGTATCTGGGGATTCTTTACCAGAAATCCATTTTTCCCACTGGGATTCCTATTAAATTGAAACTTTCTCCACTTGGGCAGCTGGCCGTGGAGTTAGGGGTGTAGTTGAGGTTGATGCAGATTTGATTGTTGGCGATTATACTTCTTGTGGTTTTCGGTAAGACCAGAAGATGAGTAGACTATGCTATGAGAAAAGATGCCTCAGCAGCTAGTGTTCTGGCCTTAAGGACTCCTCATTTCTCCCTGATATTGCCAGCCACTTGAGACATTGTCCTAGCTCTGAAATACTGCTCCTATCTGAAGACAGTGGCTGCAGTTGCATGACCTACAGAAAGGAGGATGGAGTGGGATGCAGGAAGAATAGGCCTGGAGGCTACCACTGTACCACCCAGTTCCCATTGCGAGGCTGTTCCTGCTCTCAGCTTCCACACCTCCCATCTGAGAATGGAACTGGTAGAGTATATTGGATTCCCATGTGCACACCAGACTGCCATTAATTACCCTTTCAATTCCATCCCATCTGATTTTAGTTGAGAATTTCTCACACTCTCTGAGAATTCATCTTGTTTTAAAGCATATCTATAAATACATTAAATATTTTTTCCTATCATTTCTCAAGTTTGGGGAAAAGGACAGAAACTGTAGGATGTGCTCAGTTCACCACTTTGGATCAGAAACTGTTTTGTAGAATTCAAGTAAAATATTATTTTTGTTAAAAATCATCATGTATAATATTTCATTTATAAATTTATTTTTCTATCTGTTTATCCATCCATCTATCATCCATTCATCCATCCATCTGTCCTTGTATCTGTACATATACATAAAGGGAGAGATGTCTGGAATGCTTTTAACTTAATATTAAAATAGTTATTTCTAGGTGGTAGCATTTAGAGTTATTTCCTTTCTAATTCGTACTTTGCTGCATTTTCTTTTTTTTAAAGATTGGCACCTGAGCTAACAACTGTTGCCAATTTTTTTTTCTGCTTTTTCTCCCCACATCCCCCCAGTATATAGTTGTATATATTTTTTTAGTTGTGGGCCCTTCTAGTTGTGGCATGTGGGATGTCGCCTCATCATGGCCTGATGAGCGGTGCCATGTCTGTGCCCAGGAATCGAACGGATGAAACCCTGGGCCAGCAAAGCGGAGCGCGCAAACTTAACCTCTCGGCCCCTGCATTTTCTGAATTTATAATAAATATGTATCATTTTTACAAATAAATTCATTCCTAAAAGTATGTTTAGTTGTCTTTTGAGTGTTGAGATTACGGGTAATTTTTCATTTTATCTATCTGTATTTCCCAATTTCAACAGTGTACCTGTATTTTGTTATATTTTTAAGAAGAAGTTTAAAAGGTGATTAATGCAAAATTGAGAGCAACCAAGACCAGTAAATAGTTCAAGAGTACCATTAAATACACTAGAAGAGTTCAGGAGTATCGCTATTTTCAAGCAGGAGTGGTTCGAGTCTTCCTACTTTGGTTTAGGGAACAATAAGAATTAAATTGTGTACGATAGGAAACACCTGCATCAGGGCTTTCACAGTTGAGTTACAAGTGCAGTCACGGCACTCTTCTACAAGTCCCTTCTCTATGAAGACCAAATGCAAAAGAGAGAGTTCAGAAGAATTGGCACAAATGATCAACAACTGATGAATGGATAAATAAAATGTAGGCTAGCCATACAATGGAATATTATTTGGCAATAAAAATGAAGTACTGATATATGCTACAACATGGATTAACCTTGACAACATTACACTAAATGAAAGAAGCCAGTCACAAAAAATCATATATTTTATGATTCCATTTATGTGAAATGTCCAGAATAGGCAATTAATCCACACAGACAAAAAGTAGGTTAATCATTGCCTAGGGCTGGGTGCGTCAGAGGGAAATGAAGAGTGGCTGCCAATGGGTACAGAATTTCTGTTTGGAATTTCTAAAATTGATTGTGGTGATGGTGGCACAACTCTGTAAATATACTACAAATCATTGAATTTTACGCTTCAAATGGGTGAATTGTATGGTATGGGAAATATACTTCAATAATACTGTTAAAGAAAAACAAGAAGGAACTGGTTGCTTACACACTTGCCTCTTTGTGAGGAGTATTCAGGCTTCTCCTTGGGCTTCTGAAATTATCCTCTGTACTAGGGAGGCTTGTTGGGATACCCATCCTGTGCAAGAACTGGGGCATTATTAGCATCACAACTATTTATAAAGGGCTTCCTCATGCCCACAGCTTGCTCCATTTGTTCTTCATCAATAGGTAGAATTCAAACGATTAAAAATAAGGATCACAAGTAAGAACAGGACTCAAAGTGCTAGTGTTATTGCTGCTAGATGCTAGCAGTGAAACGACATTATGCTCTGCCCATCAATCTTAAGAGCGCCTTACCATGGGAGAGCTTATCAAGGAACTGACAGTGAAACTTTCATACACATTACTTCACTTGATCCTTAAAACAACCTTAAACATCAGATAAAAGATCTGTGCTTTACAGATGAGGAAACTGAGGCTAGCTTAGAGAGGCTAAGGAACTTGCCAAGAAGCCACAATTAGGAAGTCGTGGAGTCAGTGTAAAGCGCCAGGGGATTATATAAAGATCAAGGAGAGAGACAAGACATGAACTTACCTCACCTGAGGGCAACTCCAACAAAGTGGGCCACTCACTCAGATGCCACCATTCAATGCCTATGTTCTTGGTAGCCATCTCCACACAGAGGTATTTGGTAGCTTTATCTTTTCCAGAAGTCGCCATATCGCCTTAATTCTTTTTCTTCAGGGTCAATTTTTCCTGATCTTTTCATTACCTGGATTTACCTCAAGAGCATTTCACTGTCCCTTTTTCAAAAATCTTTTCAGCCAAATAATTTTCCTATCTTTACCTGATGATCTGGCACAAGCTAGTAAACTCCAGGGACCTCTTCCCTGCCTTTGCTTCTCAGGACCTAATGAACATTTCTTCAAGATATGTCAACACAGAATTACCAGCATAGTGTTAGATCTGTGAAGTCTGGTCAGGGTATTATTTATCTCAGGGAGAGTCTCTCAAACCCACATTTATTTTAAGGAATTATAGGGAGTCTGCTGTTTTTTACAGATTAGAGGTTACTGATTCAGTCAGTTTTAGCCATCTTGAGTAACCTGATATGCCCCCCCGCCCACACACGTCAATATACATAGAGTTGCAAGGTTTCATTGTTGTGCACAATGCTTCTGATTAGCCTATATTTTCCCGTTGTCTCTGCCACGGTAACAAGACCTATTAACAGAGGCCTGCTCTCAGATAACATTAGAACTTGTATCCAGTTCTTCTGACTTCCAGTCCAGGCTCACTTTGCATTAGTCCACACTGAATCTTATAGACATGATTCTGACATACTCTGTCCAAAATCTTGATAGAGCTGCAGGGTTAGGAGACAAATGATAGAGCTTTAAGTCAGGTAAATCACAAGCTCCATTTTTAGAATGTTTCTCTTCTCACTTGGCTAATTCAATAATACAGATATCTGTTCAAATTGTGAAGAATTTTGTGTTGTCAGAAAGAATTTTGCTAGCAGAAATTGTTTCTGGTACAAACGATGGTAGCATTTCCATTATATAATGTATATCGTAAATGTATTCGTAATCTGAGTGACTAGTGACAGCTTTTCCTGATATCACATATTTTCTCTGTATTCATCAATCAGTCAAATTAAAAGACAGAGATCTTACATATGATTCCTTGTACACCTGGGTTTTTGATTCCATCTGGTATCTATAAATTGCCCTTTCCAAACTACTTCCTTAGAACCCTTGGCAATGAGAAACAAACAGAAACCCTATGCCTTTAGGTTGTAACCTGCAGTTCGGCAGATGATAAAGGTACTTTACATATCTTATTCCATTTAATCCTCCCAACAAGTCTATGACAATAGACATTATGTAACAAAAAGACAAGTTGCTAGAAAAGATCAGAGCTGGTATTCAAATCCAGATATTTCCCACCTAACAATTCACCATGATTTAAGAGACAGACACATTCATGTAAGAATATGACACAAACAACTGTAACATAACTTCTCTTAAGAGAAGTATAAATAAAATGCTGCCCCAAACCCACAGTTCCTTTTATGTAGTACAAAGAGAGAGGATTTTTATCAGCTAGTAGAAAGGCTGAGGAAGATTTTGGGAGGAAATGGCAACTGAGAGAGGCCTTTAAGAATGAATAAAATGTGAACAGGTCCTGAAAATACAGCCATCAAGTAAATTCCCCATGGAGATTCAGAGACTATCCCTCATACTCTTACATGCCTCCTGAAAATTCCAAAGTACTTTGGAACCCTGCTCTTCTTCAGAATTCTTTCCATTCCACCTGCAAAAGCTGAGTCCTTCCCCAAACCAAACTTTCCTTTATAATTTTTTTTCAGGACTCTGTTTAAAAATAGCCAGTTAGCTCTGAGGCATAGGCTTTTCAACAGCACTTTGCATTCTACTCATCCCATGCATTCTGATTCATTTATATCTACCTAATATTGCCTAATCTTAATTTTTACTTTATAAGATTTCTTTCACACCCCTTATAAGTATGTCCTAGTCTCAACTCTTCATAACAATTTCTAGTCTAAAAGCTATAAGCGAATGGGGCCAGCCCAGTGGTATAGTGGTTAAGTTTGCACACTCGGCTTCAACAGTCCGGGGTTCGTGGGTTCAGCTCTGGGACACAAACCTACACACCACTCATCAAGCCATGCTGTGATGGAATCTCATGTACAAAAAATAGAGGAAGACTGACAGAGATGTTAGTTCAGGGACAATCTTCCTCAAGTAAAAAGAGGAAGACTGACAACAGACATTAGCTCAGGACCAATCTTCCTCACCCAAAAAAATAATAACAAAAAATTAAAAAATTTTTAAAAAGCTATAAGCAATAGAAACAAGAATGCATTTATTTAACTTTAATATCAACTGAATAAAGAAATCTAGCAACAAAATTAAAAAACAGAATGCAATAATGTTTACAGTTTCTTTGATGATCAAATATTAACAACACACAATTGCAAAAAATTGGACAGTAATATTTTTACTAAAATTTCTCTGTATTTACAATGGGAAATTAATATTAGAAGGGAACTCAGCTTGACTGAGTTTACATACCTCTGAGGTGCAAATAAAATGTGCCAAATATTGCCCTAGATGTTTGCATTATTGACAGTAGAATACTTGTATTTATTATACACTAGGCACTGTGTTAAGATTTTATTTAATTTTCATAAGACCCTATAAGGTAATATTAGTGCCTTTTTTTACAAATGAAGAAATGGAGATTCAGAGAGGTTAAGTTACCTGCCCAGAGTTACACTGCTACTCAGAGTCGGATTTAAACCCAAATCACTGATGACAAAACTTCTTTCAACTATAGAATGCCACTTTCATTTCCAAATCCTGCACAAAAGAGGAAGCCAAATTATTGTACCAACATGAGACTTACCAAAAAATTATCAAAAATCTCACAATGTCCCCACATGTGGGATCACGGGTAATCACTGATAAAATCTGCAGCTGAATTCCACAAAAGCAAACAGAAATGATTACTAGGCAATGTTAACACACGCCTCCTACCAGGGATTGCAAATCTGTCCTCCAAAGGCCAGTTCCAGTGGAAAAGCTTGACTTGGCCTTGGTAAAGAGACAGCAGAGCCTCAGGATCACCCTGAAAGCTAGCTTTCCCTGATTTGACAGTAGCATTGCTCTAAAGAGTTCCATTGTTGCATTCGGTTAGAATAAATTACCAGAATACAGGGAGCCCATTCCAAAAGAAAACGAACTCCTAACAAAGCTTTTGTTGTAGTGGCCCCAGGGTCACTTTCACATGAAGTAAGGAATTCTACACAAGGAACAAAAGAATCTGCAATAAATTTGTATACTTTCTTTTGTTACACAGATTTGTGTCAGTGTAGTTAATATGTATAATCATGTATTATTTTGTATTACATATTATTTCTATTATTATGTATTACGTAGTAATATGTATATGATGTAGACGATATGTATGAATGCTCAAAGGAGCACTCAGTGTAATTAATATGAATGGACTATTTATTCATCATTGGTTCTTAACTGGAAAAAAGCCAAACTTTTCTGTGTATATAAGAGACATACCCTAAAGCAATGGTTTCTCTATTTCTTGAATTTTAAAAATATATTTCCACTTAATTATGTTATTGCTACCCTGATCACTTCAACACCTCTGTGGAGCTAAGAATGATAATAATCACAGATTTTCTGTTCTTCATCTCAAGGGCTTTTGTTTTTATTGATGTTTGAAGTTTCACATACTTCAACCACTAGACTTGTCACATTTTATTTCTCTTCATCTTTTTCAGATCTAAAAATAAAAACACAAGCCTAGAAAGAATTAATTACCTTAAATATTTCCAATAAATAAAATTGCATTTTGGATGCAAGGAGTCAAATTATGCACATAGATTAATCACTCCTTCCACAAAGACAACATCAAGGAGGGTGGCCCGGGCTGAATGTTTTAACATATCATTCAGGGTTTTCAGAGGAAAAAATTATAACTATGGAAAACATAACTTTCAGAAGTATATCAAGTCAGCTATATAAATTGTGAGATAATAATTTCAAAGTGGTGTAAAAAACATCAATTCTTCCTTGAAATAAAAAACATACCAAATCAACACATTGTACACCTTAAACTTAGACAATGTTATATGTGAATTATATCTCAATAAAACTGGGGGGAAAAAAGAAAAAGAAAAAGATATAACAAAAACAGACTATGAATGCCATTGCTATCTATCATTACCACATTCCAGTAGTCTGTGACTCTCCCCTAATCACTGTTTTCATATTTACACTCTGGTTGTATATTCCAATGTTACTTGAGGTCAGGGTCCTTGTCTTACCTTTGGTTTCCCCAAAATCTAGTACAAAACCCACTCTATAAATGATCACTGAATTGAAATAAATCTCCTTTACATATCTTTGAGGCACAAATGAAATAAGGTATGCAAAAGTACTTTGGAGACAACAATGGATTTGTCAATGATTTGTTGGCTATGACAACAAAGTTACAGGTAACAAAAGAAAAAATAAATAAATTGGACTTCATGAAAATTAAGAATTTTGTGCATTAAAAGACACTATGAAAAGAGTAAAAAGATAACTACAGAATGGGAGGAAATATTTGCAAATAATATACCTGATAAGGGATTAATGTCCAGAATATAGAGAGAACTCCAAAACCCAACCACAAAAAATCAACCTGACTCAAAAATGGGCAAAGGACTTGAATAGACATTTCTCCAAAAAAGACATATACATAGTCAATAAGCACATGAAAAGATGCTAAACATAGTAATCATTAAGGAAATGCAAATTAAAACTACAATGAGAAACCACTTCACACCCATTAGGATGCCCACTATCAAAAAAACAAAATAAGAAATGTTGGCAAAGATGTAGAGAAATCAGAACCCCAGTACACTGTTGGTGGGAATGTAAAATGGTACAGCCACTGTGGAAAATAGTATGGTGGTCCATCAAAAAATTGAAAATAGAATTACTATATAATCCAACAATTCCACTTCAAGGTTTATACCCTAGAGAATTGAAAGCAGGGTCTCAAACAAATATGTGTCCTCCCATGTTCATAGCTGTATTATTCATAGTAGCCAAAACATGGAAGCAACCAAGTGTCCATCCATGGGTGAATAGATAAGCAAAATGTGGCATACACATACAATGGAATATTATTCAGCCTTAAAAAGGAAGTAAATTCTGACATACAACATATGCTACAACATGGATGAAGTTGAGGACATTACACTAAGTAAAACAAGCCAGTCACAAAAAGAACAAGAACTGTATGACTCCACTTATATGAGGTACTTGGTCAAAATCAGAGACAGAAAGTAGAATTGTGATTGCTAGGGGATGGGCCGGGGGTGTGGAAATTGGGGGTTATTGTTTAATGAGTAGAGAGTTTCAATTTTACAAGATGAAAAGAGTTCTGTGAATGGATGGTGGTGATGATTGCATATTATAAATGTATTTAATACCACTGAACTGTACATGTAAAAATGGTTAAGATGGTAAATTTTATGTTATATGTATTTTATCACAATAAAAAAAATTTAAGAATTTTTAAAAATAAAAAAGTACTTTGGAAACTATAAAGTTTCATGTAAGAGTTGATTACAGAATGCTACCAGAGAGAAGAGCACCTTACTATTGGCTGACACCTCTGTAAGGCATGTTACTGCCACATATAAATCAGAGTATCACTAAGTCTTATATGACATATGGTCAAATTTAACCCCATGATGTTCATCCTTTACCTGGCATTTCTAAACAACCTCATTTCCAAAACATGAAATGCCCCCAATTTAAAATACTACTATTTCAATCATAAAGTCAAAATAATTAAACTTAAAACAAAATCAATAATTACAAACAAAATGGTATAAACATTTGCCAAATTATTTTCTAGTCATAAATACAGTCACATCCGTATTTTTGCAAAGATACTCTCTAGACAATCTGTAACAATAAAATACCATTTTTTAAATGTTATGATTAACAATGCAGTGGAATATTTTCATAGTTTCCATATCACGTATGTATGTGACACCAACCCTTCCAACATAATTTCATGATAGCCCAAGAAAAATCTTAGACTTCTTTCCCATCAAATAAAAAGTTTTCTTACATTTCAGCCAGACAAACACCATACTTAATACAGAGTAACTTCCTGTTAAAGACTTGCAAAATTTTAAGCAAATACAAACCTCATACTCAAATTGTATGAATTTGCTTAAAGGTGCCAAAGTATCTGTAGACAAAGGAAACAAATTAGTCAGCTCTCTGCACTGCCCTTTCTCAGAGCCAAACTTCCCTGGTCCTTGCCCTCTGAATCACCCTCATCTTCAGGTTCAGCTCACTCCTTACCCCACTGGTTCGAGAGTTAATCCTGTCCCCAGACAAGAAGTAACATAAGGTCTGGTACGATCCAGAGTTACCCTGCATATCTGCGTGTTCCCCACGCATTAGAGTCCATTCATCCATCCATCATCAATCTACCTAGCAAATATTCATTGAGAACTGTCTGTCTCAGGCACTATCCTAGACTTGAGAGCAACTATGGCTTTATAATTGTTCTTGATATCAATGGGGGTATGTTCCTCACATTATTCTTTTTCTTTAAAGTTGCCTCAACTATTCTGGGCTTTTTGCTTTTTCACACGAATTTTGGGTTAAGCTTGTCAAGTTCCAAGGGAAATCATTAGGCATACCACTTAATTTAGAGATTAATTTGGAGAGAATTGACGTTTTTCTGATATTACATCTTCCCATCTATGAATATATCTCAATTTAGTCAGAACTTTTTTGTTTCCTGATAATACTTTGTAATTTTTTCCTTAAAAGATTATCACATCTTTTTTTTTGCTGAGGAAGATTAGCCCTGAGCTAACATCTGTTGCCAATTTTCCTCTTTTTCATTTTTTCTTTGAGGAAGATTAGTCCTGAACTAACATCTGTGGCAATCTTCCTCTATTTTATATATAGGTCACTGCCACAGCATGGCTGATGAGTGGTCTAGGTCTGTGCTTGGGATCTGAACCCACAAACCTGGGCAGCCAAAATAGAGTATGCCAAATCTAACCACTATGCCATGGGGCTAGCCCCAAGACTATCATATCTTTTATTAGATTAATTTCTGAGTTCACAGTTTAGGTTGCTATCATAAATTGGATCATTTTTCTATTATATGTACTAACCATTATTTGTGAGAATATTGATCTTTAATAGTCACCCCACTGAACTTTCTAAGTTTTAATAGTTTGTAGATTCTCTTGAATATTCAGTGTAGACCTCCTCTGTAAATAGGTCAGCTTTAGTTTTACTTCCCAATTTTTTATATCCTATAGTACTTTTTCTTGTCGTAACATGCAATTGAATAGGTGATAGCAGGACTTTCCTGCCTTGGCTCTGACTTTAATGGAAATGTTCCTAAAGTTTCACTAAGTACTATGTTAACTCTAGGTTTTTGATTGCTAATAAGTTAAAGAAATTCTCTTCTATTTATTGTTTGCTAAGAGTTCTTATCATGAATGAGTGACCAATGTTATCAAATTCTTCTTCCATGTATGAGATTATCATGATTTTTCTCATTTAATCTGTTGGTAGATTTTCTGACGTTGAGGCATTTATTCGTCTATTCATTTAACAAATATTTATTGAGTGCCTGTGACGTGCCAGGCACTGTTCGAGACTCTGGGAAAACAGGGGGCAACAGTAAGACAACAATCCCTGTCCTCATGATGTTTAAATTCTAGTTGGGGAGACAGACAAGAAACAAGAAAATAAAATACATAGTACAACAGGTCATGATAAGTGTTCTGGAGGAAAGCAAAGCAGAGCAGGAAGATAAGGCGTGTTAGCTAAAAAATGAGAATTAAGTAGGATAGTCAGGGAAGGGCTCATTGAGGTGACATTTGAGGAAAGATCTAAGAATACCCATCCTAGGCTGAAGGAACCACAGGTGCAGAGGCCCATGGGGCAGAACTTTGTCATTTTGCACTGGAGAATTTTGAGCAGATGAGTGATAAACACGACTTACGTTTTGAAAGAATTTTTAAATTCTTGCATTCCCAGAATAAATCTTCCTGGTCCATTACATATCATTGAGTACACTGCTAAATTTGTTGGAATCTTGTTTTTCTTTAATCTGTACTCATAAGAATGGTTTCTAATTTTCTTTCTTGAACTGCCCGTCTCCATTCTTGTATTATGGTTGGAATCTTGCAACAAGCATCATGGAATGAGTTGGTTGTTATTACAGTTTATTCCGTTACATGTACTAATTGTAACTTGTGTGAAAGAATGCTTTTCTTAAATGTTTTTTCTTTAGTCTGCTATACCAATTTCTGATAGAGCTGCACCAAAATTTTCTCCCATGACCAGGCAATCTGTCCATTTCCCCTTGCAACTGTCAATGAATACATGGGAAGATGCAGTTTTTTACTTTTATGTCTTCCTAGTAGATCATTTCCTTTACCACTAGCTACTCTCTTTATCCCAATCAATGGTTTTTGCCTCAAATGTTATTTTGTCTAATAATATTGCTGCACAGCTTTCTTTTAGCACCTGCCTAAATTATTTTCAACATTTTTCAAAATTAGGTTTTAATCGTATCTCTTTTAAGCAGCACACAGATGGATTTTCTTAAAACTCAATATGAAAAACTAATCTTTTACAGAGGAGTTAGATCGTTGTACATTTATTGTGACTGCTGATATAGCACTGATTATACAGCACTTTCTGTATATTTCTGTTATCCCTTTTTCTAACTCTTTCTCCTTTCCTGCTTTCTATTGAATTGACAGATTTCTATATTCCCTTTTATAGCTCTGCTTGTTTGGAAACTATAGATGTGTTTTTTTTTTTAAGTAGCTACTCTTGTTTTTTTATTTTTTAGGGTTTTTGGGTTTTTTTTTTTTGCTTTTCCTCCTCAAATCCCCCCAGTACATAGTTGTATATTTTAGTTGTGGGTCCTTCTAGTTGTGGTATGTGGGACGCTGCCTCAATATGATGATGAGCGGAGCCATGTCCGCACCCAGGATCCAAACTGGCGAAACCCTGGGCCGCCGGAGCGGATCATGCAAACTTAACCACTCGGCCACGGGGCCAGACCTGCTACTCTTGTTTTTAAAGGACATACTTAACTTTACATGTATTCTAAATGTTGTGTAGCCATGTTTGTCTTCCACCCAGACATGAAGAGGTTCTTAGTACACCATTGAACAGGTCCTGTCTCTTACTTTTAGAGCAGCAGTTCTCAGAGTGTGCTCCCAAGACCCTTTCAAGAATCTGCAAGATTAAGGCTATTTTTATAAAAATATTAAGATGTTGCTTTTCTCCCACTCTGTTGACATTTGCATTCATGATACAAAAGCAATGATGGGTAAAGCAGCTGGTGCCTTACCATGAATCAAGGCAATGGCACCAACTGTCCCAGTAGTCACTGTACTCTTCCCTGTCCTGAACTCACAGAAGAAAAAAAAGTTACACGCAAGAATGCCCTTGATGAGGCAGTAAAAATTGTTACTTTTATTAAATTTTGACCTATGAATACACATCTTTTTAAAATCCTGAGCAACGACAGGGGAAGCTTGCATAAAGCACCTCTACTGCACAGAGAATTACGATGGTTGTCACATGGAAAAGCACTTGTGTGATTGAGTTGAGCTTAACTAGCCACTTTTTTTTCACAGAACATTTTTATTTCAAAGAACTGGTAGACAAACCATGGTTCTACAGACATGGGTATTTGACAGACAGTTCCTTGAAAATGAAGTGAGCCTGTCACTTCAAGAAAAACAACTCAGTATTTGTTGCAACAAAAAAATGTAAGGTTTTGGGGCTGGCCCAGTGGCGTAGTGGTTGAGTTTGTGCACTCCACTTCAGCAGCCCAGGGTTTGCAGGTTTGGATCCCTGGTGTGGACCTAGCACTGCTTGTCAAGCCACGCTGTGGCAGCATCCCACACAAAACAGAGAAAAATTGGCACAGATGTTAGCTCACTGACAATCTTCCTCAAGCAAAAAGAGGAAGATTGGCAACAGATGATAGCTCCGGGATAATCTTCCTCAGAACCAAACAAAATGTATGCTTTCCAGTAAAAAGGCTATTAAAATACACCCTTTTAGATATCTGTGTGAGGCTGAATTTTCTCCTGTATTTCAATTCATAAATAAGAATTTCTTATGAATAATGTGATTCATATATAAGAATACATATGAAGATTAACATATGATTCACATATAAGAATCCAGTTGTTCTCTATTAAGCCAAACATTAAAGAGATTTGCAAAAATGTACAAATAATGCCACTCAAATTTTTGTCCTGGAAAATATTTTTCATGAAAATGTTAACTTGTACTGGGTTAATTATTTCTAAATTAAATAATATTTTTAAATAGTTTTAATTTCTAATATGGTAAATATTGATATAATCCACACAACAAAAGCCCTTTGGGCCCTCAACAATTTTTAAGGATATAAAGGGACCTCCAGATCATTTGAAACTGTTGGTTTAAATTTTTATTTCAGCCTTTTATCCCAAAAAAAAGTGTTTACAATCAATAGTTGATTTAAATGTATTGATGTTAAATCAACTTCTATGTTCAGGTTATTTTTTTAGCCACTACCTCTCCCATTATAGAAACTATCTTTGCTTCTTTACTTCCATATCTTCCCTCTGGATTCACTTTTCTTTTTGAAATATCTTTTTAAGCAAAGGTCTGTTTAAAACTCATGTCTAAAGATGTTTATAATTTGCATTCATTCTTGAATGTTAGTTTAGCTGTCAATAAAGTTCTAGGTTGACATATTTTCCTTCAGCATTTGAGAGCCATTACTTCGTTGTTTTCTGGCCTCTAATGCTGCTAATGAGAAGTCAGCTGACAGAGTATTTGGTGGCCCTTTGTAGATAACGCCTTCTCTTATCTTTATCTTGAGGTCGCACAGTTTCACAATGATGTGTGTGGTGATGAATTTATCATTTATCTTGCCTGGTCCTCAGGGAAGGACATGTAATCTAAAAAACTCCTGCATTTTTTTGAATTCTAGAAAATTCTCAGTGCTTGTCGTCTCAAATACTACTTGTCTGCTATTCCCTCCACTCAATTCCTCTAGAACAGTGTTCTCAACCAAGGAATTTGGCAGTGTCTGCAGACAACTTCGTTGTCACAACTGGGAGGGGGGCTGTCCTACTAGCATCTAGGAGAAAATGGCCAGGGATGCTGCTAAACATCCTACAAAGCACAGGGTAGGTCCCCACAACAAAGAATTATTTCACCCAAATGACAATAGTGTTGAGGCTCAGAAACCCTGCTCTCAAACTCCCATTAGATATATGTTGGAGTCTTTCAATTAATCCTCTAACATTTCATAATTCTTATCTATTCACAGCACTACAATATAGAAAAATTCTTTAGTATCTCCCAATTCACTGATTCTCAACAGATCCATGTTAGAGTTGCTATGTTTTATTTTGATAATCATACTTTACATATCAAAATTCCTGATAGGCGGGGCTGGCCCCGTGGCCGAGTGGTTAAGTTCGTGCACTCCGCTGCAGGCAGCCCAGTGTTTCGTCGGTTCGAATCCTGGGCGTGGACATGGCACTGCTCATCGAACCACGCTAAGGCAGCGTCCCACATGCCACAACTAGAAGGACCCACAACGAAGAATATACAACTATGTACTAAGATTTTATTTTTCCTTTTTCTCCCCAAAGACCCCTGGTACATAGTTAGCTGTGGGTCCTTCTAGTTGTGGCATGTGGGATGCTGCCTCAGCATGGCTTGATGAGCAGCGCCATGTCTGTGCTCAGGATTTGAACTGGCGAAACCCTAGGCCGCCAAAGCAGAGTGCATGAACTTAACCACTCAGCCACAGGGCTGGCACCTATTGCTGCCTGTTTTGTTTCATAACTTTTCTTTTTAAATAGATGTTATTCTTTCACTTATCTCTTTGACATGTATCATATTGTCCTATAAATTATTTTCATCTGGTGTAAATCATGTTCTGGATTATTATTTGGTGGGCAGGGCAGAGGGCTGTCCTTAGCATTACATTTCTCAGCATCTTTGAAGGAAAGGTTATAGTTAAGGTTAAGGTTTTGTCTGCTTGTTTTTAAAATCTCTCCCTTTTCTTTTTCTTAGCCCACTCTACCTGGAATGTTCACAGTTGTCTCCAAAAGTTCCTCCAGAGCACAAGAAGTAGGTCTTAAGTAGTGTTTTGAGCCTACTGTTATGATACCCTTATATGACAGATCCAGTCACTGAGCCAACAGGCTACTCGGCTGTTTTGGTTAAAAAAAAAAAAAAAAAAAAAGCTCTGTTTTTCTCCTTCTCTCTCATTGGGCCCAGTTTTTTACAAAGCAACAGTCCCAGAAAGAGAGTCAACAGTTTTATCAGCCTGTGAACAAGCTGACACCCACTCCAGGCCCTGGCTTTGATCACTATTCCTAGCTCGTCTGCCTCAGTGATGGAGCTCTCAAGGAGGTCTGTTTTCTCAACAGAGGTCACACCATGGTTCTAGCCACCCTGGTTCTCAACCTAGAGCCTGAGCCCCACGGTGAGCCCCACTGACCGGCTTTCTCTTCCATCTTTAGTTACATAAATGTATCCAGTTTTTCTTTAACCATTTTATCTGCTATTGCTAGGTGTGTGAGGCAGAAGAATTCATGAACTCATTTTAATACCTCAATCAGACATCATACCTTATTTCTACATTTTTGAAAATAAGAATGTATTTTATAATTAGAAAAAAATCAAGCTTTTAAAATTTTTTAACATTTACTCTCTTTACTACATATTTACTATAACAGAGGCAAATAAATAATGGAATTATAGATGCAAATAGGAGAAAGAACCCAATTCTGATAGAGGGAACTGGAAAAGCCTCCACATTTCAATCACTTGTTTGCCAGCATCCTAAAATGTTCTCTGGATTCACTGGAACCAGAGGGAAGAAGTGAAACAAATATTCAGTCACATCTAATGAGCCTGTGAGAAAAGACCAGTGATGCAATACTTGGTAGAATGGTATCATCACAGATGAAATGGCAGCTGTTCCGCAGTAAGGCAGTGGGGGCAGTCCTGGAGGAGGTGGGGTACACGGGTATCAACTTTAGTTTGCTTCAGTCTATGTCTCTTTGGTCTGTTCTGTCCTTTGTCATTCATGGAAACTGAGGTGGTTTAGCAGTTAATTAAGAACTCTAAGAGAGATCTGGCAGCAGAAGGGGGAGCATCAGCTGAGCTGGGAGCTCACAGATGGCAGCAGTGAGAGCAAGCAGTCCCTAATGAACTTGATATCAGGTAGGCCAAGAAAGAGGGTTAGTTCTGAAAGCTGGAGTATGGCAGAGAAGGTGGAAATAAGCCATGTGCTCAGATACTGAAACTACACTAAAGTCAGAATGAGTTCAACAGCTGAAGGCGGAGAGGAGGTCAGTCCTGAGCCTGAGGTTTAGTTGGGTCTGTGGTTGAGACTGAGTGGCCCCAGCAGTGGAGAATAGTGACCCAAGTCAGACAGGGAGCCATACACATAAGTCCATACATTCAGAGCATTGGACTCTATCACCAACACAGATGAAGATCCATGAAATCAAACTTTAGATATTTTAGTGTTATACTCTAGTCCTATTTTCTAGTATTAGATGTGGACGTTAATTAACAAACAGCAAACTATGGAAATCTGCCTAACTCCTCAAGAAAGAAGCAATTTGCATATAAAAAGAGATATTAATATAAATTCAAGGTATTATTAAGGACAAATTCATTCCTTTTTCTCCTAGCTGTCAATTTCCTCAAAATATTAAAACTTTAAAACAATGTACCCTAGACTCAATGATAAAAACTATCAACTTTTTCAAAAAACAGCAAAAGCAGTCTACTTCAGATCCAAATTTCTTGGTCAAGTAAAACTAAGAGACTGGTCACTAAATTACAAAAACAAATCCATGAATAATAACCTCAACTCAATCTCAAATAAATAAAAGTTTCTTCCCCACCAACTCCAAAAAATAAAATTTTGATAGGTTGGCCTCACAAAAGTTGTGTCTGGACCAGAAATGCCTAATTAGAATATACATAATTCCAAGGTGTTGTGTTCTGAGTGGCTAAGCACTATGGACAAGCTGGTTAGGCTGGCTGCCAGCAAGGCGAGTGTGAACTATTGCCTGAAAGGGTACCAGTAGTGTCATACTAAACCTTTGCCCAGGGGCTCTTATAAATCAGTCATTATTTTAAGTATCGGGAGAGATTATATAACTTAAATATTAATTTTCTTGTTCACTCATCAAATATTTATTGAGCCCACTATATACCCAAACACTGTGTTGAGCACTAGATCTGGCTCTCAAGGAGCCTACCATGAATTATATTCTTATTATAAACAATATTAACAAATACAATTAAAATAGATTGCATGCAGTATGCCAGATATCGTGCTGGGCATTTTACATTAATATCTCACTTAATCCCATCCTAAAGGTGAGAAAACTCAGGCTTAGAGGTTGAGTAATTTGCCCAAGTTCACATAGCTAGGACGTGTTGAAACAGAAACTCCAAACAGTTCCAGAGCCCCAAATCCTAACCACTGTGCGTACTGCCTCTAGCAAGGGACCTAAGACATAAGAGTGTAATTATCAGATAAGGTCAAAAGTGAAAAAGGAAAAAAGAGCTGTAGATAACTAAGGACATTCAAGAAGACAAATTTCTTCCAAGTGGATGAGTGAGGAATGGCTTTGCAAAGCAAGTGATATTTACACAAATTTTTGTAGGATGGATAGGATCTGGTTGCGCAGAGAAAGAATATGAAGGACAAGGTGTAAAAGTACGGGTGGTAGAAGGAGCACTGCATCAGGAGTCGGATGATCAGGTTCAAACTTTGCTCCTCCATTTCTTAACTGCCTAACAAGAAGCAAGCCACTTACCTCTCTAGGCGTCAGTTTACTCTTACGTAAAATGTCCAGTTTAGTTCACTTGAAAAAATACAAATGCTATATGCAAGAAGATATTCATAGCATAATCATTTATAAAAGTAAAATGTAGTAAACTTAAGTTATCAATAATCAAGAAGTGGGTAAATAAATTATGCAGCCTTTCTAATAGTAATTGTGGAGATTGCAGCAACATAGAAAAATGTAACAAACAGGAAATTATAAAACTATGTCCACTATTACAAATATGAGTAGACAAAGACTAAAGGAAAATAAACAGAAATAAAATTTGAAAAATAAAAATACACATGCCAAATCTGTTTCCCAGACCTCTTGAAGCAAAAACCTCTAGGGATGAGACCTAAAGACAGGTAGATAGGTAGGTAGGTAGGCAGGTAGGTAGGTAGGTAGATATTTTAGAGATTGGCACTTGAGCTAACATCTGTTGCCAATCTTTTTGTTTTCTTCTTCTCCCCAAAGCCCCCGAGTACACAGTTGTACATTCTAGTTTGGAGTGCCTCTGGTTGAGCTATGTGGGACGCCACCTCAGCATGGCCCAATGAGTGGTGCCATGTCCACGCCCAGGATCTGAAGCAGCAAAACCCTGGGCTGCCAAAGCGGAGAGCAAGAACTCAGCTCCTCAGCCAGCCCCTGACACTTTTTTTTTTTTTTGAGTAAGATTAGCCCTGAGCTAACATCTGCCACCAATCCTCCTCTTTCTGCTGAGGAAGACTGGCCCTGAGCGAACATCTGTGCCCATCTTCCTCTACTTTATATGTGGGACGCCTGCCACAGCCTGGCTTGCCAAGCAGTGCTAGTTCCGCACCTGGGATCCAAACTAGTGAATCCCAGGTCACCAAAGCAGAATGTGTGAACTTAACCACTGTGCCACTGGGCTGGCCCGTGAAAAAAAATATATATTTTTTAAAGGTTTTTTTTTTCCTTTTTCTCCCCAAAGCCCCCCAGTACATAGTTGTGTATTCTTCGTTGTGGGTCCTTTTAGTTGTGGCATGTGGGACGCTGCCTCAGAGTGGTTTGATGAGCAGTGCCATGTCCGCGACCAGGATTCAAACCAACGAAACACTGGGCCGCCTGCAGTGGAGCGCGTGAACTTAACCACTCAGCCACGGGGCCAGCCCCAAAAATATATTTTTTTAAAAGTGTTCCAAGTGACTCTGATGTATACCCAGGACTGGAAGCCACTGACAGGATATCTAAAGGTTCTTTCAACTTTGACTTTCTAATTCCTTAAGGGCATTCCACATATCCTGGGAAAGTAGACACATGTTAAGAAAAGATTATAGAAATGTACAGGGCAGGGCCAGCCCCGTGGCCAAGTGGTTAAGTTCGTGCACTCTGCTTCGGCAGCCCAGGGTTTCCCCGGTTCAGATCCTGGGCACAGACATGGCACCGCTCATTAGGCCATGCTGAGGTGGCGTCCCACATGCCACAACTAGAAGGACCCACGACTAAATATACAACTATGTACTGGAAGAGATTTGGGGAGAAAAAGCAGAAAAAAAAAAAAAAGATTGGCAATGGTTGTTAGCTCAGGTGCCAATCTAAAAAAAAATGTACAGGGAATAGCAATTAGTTTGGAGTAACTGCATTATAAGATATATCAAAGAGAGCCTGAAGGCCATAATTAGCTAAGGAGGGGTTTGAACATTACGCTGTAGGCCACAGAAGGTTATTTATGGCTTCTGAGCTAATAAGTAGCATAGCGAGAGCAGCACTGGCTCCCTGAAGTCTATAGTCTTAGCAGCCTTGGGGCTTCTCCTGTATTTGGCTGACATCATTGGATTTAAAGGGCCCTCACTGGTCTCCAATCATGCACCTGATCTTCTCACGAGGACAATCTAAGATAGCTCTTAAGTTTAGCAGGGTTGTCAGTTACCTGGCATATTAGATACTACCATACTCTCCCTCACCTGAGGCAGGCATCACTAATCAATCACAGTACTCTTTCCCAACAAGCCTAGTTGGCCTCAAAATACTACTCATCATAGCCCTGCAGGAAGGCACTAGACGCTGCTAATTTCAGAGATTTGCCATCTCCCTATTTTAAAGCCATAGGATGAGGACCTACCTCTTCATTCTATCTAAAAAGTGCTCCAAGGGCCAGACAGGAATTCTGACAGCTCTAACTTCCTTTAGTGTGTGTATTTAAGTATGTTACAGGTTCATCTTACACTGAGAAAAAATAATTGACAAACAGGAAAATAGTTCCCTATTAAGGTAGTGAAGAACTTCAGGGATTAAAAATAAATCATATCGGGGCTGGCCCCGTGGCCGAGTGGTTAAGTTCACGCGCTCCGCAGCAGGCGGCCCAGTGTTTCGTTAGTTCGAATCCTGGGCGCGGACATGGCACTGCTCATCAGACCACGCTGAGGCAGCGTCCCACATGCCACAACTAGAAGAACCCACAACGAAGAATACACAACTATGTGCCGGGGGGCTTTGGGGAGAAAAAGGAAAAAATAAAATCTTTAAAAAAAAAAAATAAATAAATAAATCATATCAAAATACAGACAACAGTCAGTTTATCTATAAAGGGGAGAAATAAGGCTGGCTTTGGTCTCATTTGTAGCAACATTAGATGCCAAGAGACTGAGAACTTAAGAGTATTGATGAGAATTGTTTGTCAAGCCTAAGTGTTGATCTTGTTTGAAGGCAACAGGAAAACGTTCTTGGGGCCAGCCTGGTGGTGTAGTCGTAAAGTTCATGCACTCTGCTTTGGCAGCCTTGGGTTCACAGGTTCTGATCCTGGGCACAGACCTACAAACTGCTCATCAAGCCGTGCTGTAGCAGTGTTCCACATACAAAAGAGAAGACTGGACAGTTGTTAGCTCAGTGACAATCTTCCTCAAGCAAAAAGAGGAAGAATGGCAACAGATGTTAGCTAAGGGCCAATCTTCCTCACAAAAAAAAAAGAAAGAAAGAAAAGAAAAAGATTCTCAAAGATTCAAGATATACATCAGCTATACACATCCTTTCTCAAAAACGTACCTGAAGATATCATCCAATCAACCAACTAATGAAAAAAAAACCACACTTTTGATTTGGAATTACAGCTACAAAGCAGAATGTAAATATGCTACAATTCATGAATAAGCTACAATAATATTAACTAAAATGTAAACACCAAAAAAAAGAGGTTAAGAGGATGAGAAGAAACATAAATATAACTTCCTTCCTCACATTTAATAGAGTGAACCACTCAATTTCATCCTTGATGAATCAAGAAATACATATATTAAATATATATATAAACATTATTTAAAGATAGGAAGACTAATAAAAACAGAGACTCTCCCATTTAAATTACCAGAAGATGAGGGGAAATACCAAAGATACATAGCAAACTGTCTGGAACAAACTTAATAGGAATACAGTTTTCAATACAATTTAAATTTCTTTAGTTACACGCATCACCTGCTTTTTCTTCCACGTTTAGATATGGTCTGTCAGCAATAAAATTAAGGCAAATGTATTGGCTAGGCTTGCATAAAATTTAAAAACTGTACCTAATACCCTTTACAAATCTCCAATCATTAATTTCAAGAGAGCATGTAAAAAGCACAGCACTAATTGAGTCGGAGACAAGAATGGAAATTACCAGATGCCGTTTGGTGTACACAAGGCAAAAAAGAATTGAAGGTGTATGAAGTATAATAAATTGGCAAAGTAAGAGTTCATTTTCAGGAAGGCAGGAAATTACTGATAAAATTCTAATGCACAAAAATTTAAGGAACACTTCTAAGATGAAATGGGGCTTTAGTAAGTCTTTGTGATGATTAAATATTTTAGAAATTTGCATTACAAATTTCCAGTATAAAAAGTAAAAATGCTATATCACCTTGAGAACCCTATCTCCTTCATTTCTTTCTTTCTTTTTTTTTTTGAGGAAGATTAGCCCTGAGCTAACATCTGCCACCAATCCTCCTCTTTTTTTTTTGCCGAGGAAGACTGGCCCTGAGCTAACATCCGTGTCCATCTTCCTCTACTTTATATGTGGGTTGTCTACCACAGCATGGCTTGACAAACAGTGTGTAGATCCACACCAAGGATCCGAACCCATGAACCCCGGGCCAACGAAGCTAAACGAACAAACTTAACCACTGCGCCACTGGGCTGGCCCCTGTCCTTCACTTCTAAAAAGAATTTCAAGTAAACAAGACCAAAAAGTGAGAAACACATATGTTTACAAGTCAGGGGGAAAAACCATAGTCATTATTAAAGAAATGGTAGCCTAAAGTGTCATATTTACAAAGAACTAAGCATTTGCTGCTAATTTGTTTACAGGTTCCAATTTGCCCTGTTGTACACTTGCTTCAAGCAGTTCCTCTCTCTGCATTTTTGTAGAATGAGGTTAGGCTAGATCTTTAAGGTGCCTTGTAGTTCTAATATCTTATGGTTCTATAAAGACGGTAACTTTAAGTAGGATAAAAAAAATTGCAGTCTTCAAACAGGATACAGTAGTTCTGATCCTAAACATAAAACTTTTAACCCTGCTAGGGTTAAACCAAAACACAAGCTAAATGTGTGGTCTCCTCCTGGTGAGGAGTTGGGAAGAACCAGTTCAGGTGACTTGGTTTCCCAGGACTAAGGTTTTCCCACCACTAGAGTAGAGTGTTTCTTACCAGTGCCTCACTCGAGAGAGAAGATACCAAGGCTGAGTCAGAGAAGCAATCCAAAGACGTCATATGTGAATTTGACCAGGGAGGACAAGAGCAAAACAGAGGCAATCTGGATAAATATCAAAGTAAATTCTCTAACAATGACTTCATTTTGTAGATATCAAGTCTCCTAACACTATTATCCCATTTAACAACTTCCTACTCATTTTTTTTCTAAGTTTCTTTAAGTGAAAACAAAATACCTCAAATTTAGTTTTAACTGTGCAAAGGGCTCGTAAATATTTTTGAATGAAAATCAGAATTCTGTCCATGTCTCTAAAATAGAGATCTTTAAAATAATTTTTCAGTAATACATGAGGCCTAAAAGCAGTTGGCTAAGAAAATATTGGTCTAAAATTTGTACTGACTTTTATCTAAAAGCATAATTAGTTTGATGAAATTTATATGAATAAGATGATAGTATTTATTACAGGGGAAGTATCTTTATATATCACCAATTTGATGATGCATATTAAATTGCTCAAGTCCTATAACAAAATATTTCATTTTCAAATTGTGAAGTCCTTCTGGGAATAAGTATGTACACTGAAAATAAAATCCTAAATTTCAAAAACATCTTAAGTATCATAGCAAAGCTTCACTACTTGCACATCAATTAATGTAATAAATTATGTTACATAATGTTTTCAGTAACTTTGGTGCCAACCCCAGAGTAACCATTGTCTCATGTTTCAGGGAAAGAACACTTTCCAGCAAAAACTCAGACAAGTTTCTAATGATTACGAAAAAACCAGATGATGTAAGAAGAGTAAGGAGACAAATATCAATACTTTTTATCCACTCACTACCTTTGCCAGAATGAAATCCTCAAGGAAGCACTTAGAGAGTTTTAAAATAGACCTGGTAATACCTAGTTATGGGTGTTTGGGGTACCTTATACTTACTTTTAAAAACTGAGGATGCCTAACTGAGGTGAAGGAAAAAGTGTCTATAATTTACTTAAAAATACTTCAGCATTTGCAATGTGGTATAACGTATTATTTAGATTAAGCTGTAACCCAGGTGCTAACCAAGAATGCAATGGCAGGGTGGCCTAATGGTGTTCTAACCAGAAAACACATAACCCAAAACAGCACCTATAAACCAATCTGATATCCCTAGTTATGCGGATCAGCTACACTTTAGATACTCCCCACTCTTGCAAAAACAGACTGGATAAGAATCCAGTGAGGACTGTTATCTTGTACTTTTAGGTTTGATAGTCGAAGCTAAATCCTCGATAGATCTTGTATCTGTTAATTCTGGCTTTGGTTTGCCCAGTAATTTCAATAAGAATCCTGCCTCTGAAAGTTTAGTTATTTCCTCCGAAATTGACTTTTCATGCAGAATGGTAGTTGGATTACCTAAAGGAGAGCTGCGACTTGCTTAGATCAATTTGCCAGTTTCATTTGGACACAGAGAATAAAATGTCTGTCATGCAAACACTGGCCTTTGCTATATGCTGTTCTCTCTGCAATTGATTATCCTTCTCCCACTCTATCCACTGTCTGCCCAACAAACTCCAACTTATCCTTCAAGACTCAGGTATCACTTCTATGCAGTCTTCTCTCTTCAACCTACCACCATCAGGCAGAGTTAAGAAGTGCCCCACTTCTACTTTTACAGCCCTTTGTACACCCCTCTTATACCACATTTTACATCGCGAAAACTATTCAGTTGTCTGTTTCTTCCACTAGACTGTATGCTCCATGGGAACACGTGCTATTTTCTTATTTATAAAATATTGCAAACATATATAGTATACCCACATACCCACCACCTAGCTTTAGCATTTTGCAGTATTTGCTACAGATCTTTAAGAAATACAACATGACACAGTTGAAGTACTTTGTTTATTCCCCCCACCCAAGAGAACTTCTACCCTAAATTTGACATTTATCATTTCTATCTAAGTCTTCATACTTTTGTTACATATATATGTATGCATAAATACTATCATGTTGCATGTTTTCCAAAATTATTTAAACGCCATATTGTACATATATTTATGCAACTTGCTTTTATCACACAATGTTACTTGATATTTATCCATGTTGATACATATAACTCTAAGTTCATTTTAACTGCTGTATTTTTCTGCATTTATCTATACATATTTAAACTATCCATCCCTCTATTAATGAACATTTTAGTTATTTCCAATTTTTCAGTTACAATACCACAGTAAGGAATTTTGTACATCTCCTTGTGCACGTCTGGTTTCTCAAACATATATATCCAGAAGTGGAACTGGCGGGTCTAGGGATATGTCCATCTCCAACTTCACTAAATATTGCCAAACTGCTCTCGAAAGTGATTGGACTTGTTTACTCTATGTGGCAACATCTGCTAAGGGGTCCAAAATATTAATTCTCCCCTTCTTCCTTCAGTAATAGATCCTCCAAATTTTAGATGGGTGCTTAGACAACCAGAATATAATACCACTTCTCATTATTTCTTTTAACTATCTGTGGCCATGTGCCTAAGTTCTGGCCAGTGATACATGAGTAGAAGTAACCAGGCCACTTCTAGGTCACACCCTTAAGCACAGCAGATGGACCTTCCCCTTCTTGTTGGTTGTATGCAGATATGACAGCAGTAGCTGGAGTGGCTATCATGGAATCAGAGAATGAAGGTGCCTACTAAAGCTGATGGATCAACAAATTAAAGGGAACCAGTGTCACAAACACTGTATCAGCCCTATGTTTGGACTGTTACAAGAGAGAAAAATTTCCACTTTATTAAACCATGTTACAGTTGGGTTTTTGTTACAACAACCAGAATGTGCATCCAAACAAAGACAATCCCAGTGGCAGTGCATTAGAGTATATATTGTTCCACATCTTCGCCAACATTTTTTACTGCCAGACTTTAATTTTTGCCAAATCTATAGGCTTTTGAAATGGTATTCCACTGTTGTTTTAACTTGCATTTCCCTGACTGCTAGTGAAGATGAGCTATATTTATTAGCCATTCTAGTCTTCTGTTAATTGCCAGTTGACACTTTCTGCCCATTTTCCCACTTGATTACATTTTTCTAGTCCGCTAAAAGCTTTAAATATTCTGTGTGTGTGTATATGTAGATACGTATACATATATATATACACACACATACATTGCAAATTTTTTCTTCCTGACATAACCTTGCTGTGGGCTAATCTCAGTTAACTGCCCAACAAGGAGGTTAACATGGTTTCACAGTAGCATCTGTCATTTGAGAGGAGGCTGGGAACATAATTCTCAGTTCTGAATATGGAGACGTCTTTCAGAAAGCATCCAGGATTTGCAAACAAACTTTTATAACATTACATGATAATTTTCTTATAAAAGGCACACAATCAAAAGGAAAAAGATGCCCGAGACTGACACTGTCCTTGAAAATTCAGAAGAACCAAAGCATGTAATAAGAGGAGGCAAAGAGACAGAGGGACAGAGAGACAGACTGATTCCAGGAAACACAAAAAGCCTTAGTAGAAAGGAAACGTAATCACACTCCACTTCTTGGTCTTTTTTTTTTTTGAGGAAGATTAGCCCTGAGCTAACAACTGCCACCAATCCTCCTCTTTTTTTCTGAGGAAGACTGGCCCTGAGCTAACATCCGTGCCCATCTTCCTCTACTTTATATGTGGGACACCTACCACAGCATGGCTTGCCAAGTGGTGCCATGTCCGCACCCGGGATCTGAACTGGAGAACCCTGGGCCACCAAAGTGGAACGTGCACACTTAACTGCTGCGCCACCAGGCCGGCTCCCTTCTTGGCCTTTTCAGTAATATTACAATCATAATAAATCTTTGTCAATTTTCAAACTAATCTACAAAACACAGAAGTTAATTATGCTTACAGAACAAAATGCAAATGCCCCAGCCTCAACACTGCAAAAAGTATAAATGTCCAAAGTAGGAAGTGAAGGGTGGAAAAAGACCAGAAGAGTAAAGGATGATATCTTTTAATTTATCAAGTGATGAGTTGAGATACTGTTTTTAATTGATGGAACAAGGAAAAAAGATATTTACAGACATAAATGAAACAATTACATCAAGAGGGAAGGTGCAGTAGAGAGGGAACAAGTGAGCTAAAACTTTACCTAAGATAGTGGAAATTAGTAGAGTAGATACTAATAACTTAATAACAGAAGGATGTTATTTACATATACTGAGGTGAAGCCAAAAGAAATACTGTTAAAAGTAGTTCTTCCGTAGGACTGTGACTGGGGGAGGGGCAGGGAACTATTGCTTTTTTATCTGATCCACATCAGATTTTTTAAAGTGATACGTAATGCTTTAAATCAAAATTTTAGAAAAGGAACAGTATGAACTTCAAATTTCCAGGAAGCAGGTAAAAGATTATATGCTCTTAGTAATAATGAACTACTTGAGTTAAATACTTTGCCATTTTGTCTCACCACTATTTACTGATTGAGAAACAGAGGACTGACGTAAGCTTTAATATCCTCACCATTATCACAGCATTTTTTTATTTGAGGATGACATCAGAGATGAACCTACTCAATATAACAAACCTTTATTGCCCACTATGTGCCAGGAACTGTGCTATGAACCCGAAGTAGAATAACCTCTTTCAAACACCAGAGTAATAGTCACCTATTATGACTATTTCCAAGATACAGGCCCCTACCCAAACATGTTTAGATTGTTCTCAAGTTTTACTTTTGTGATCTCAATCTTCTTGGGCTATTGCACTGCCCAAAAGTCCTTCTAGGAACTGAAATCCTGATGCTAACACTAATCCCTGTATTTATCCCACCTACAACCTGCAGCTAGATCATCGTGGCCAATTACTAGTTCAACTGCACCAGTCTTGTTTCCCCAACATCACACTGACAGATCTTTTGCCTCTTGTCCAATATCAAACCTTTCTCTCTCAGACAAACTGGGTTTCTTCCTTTTGACAGCTGCTAAATTCCTACTCATCAGCTCCCTTTCTGGAAGTCCCACACTGGTAACCCACAGACTTGGCACAGGTGTTTGGCCCATAGTGTTTATTTTCAATTTTTAAACAGAACTACTCTTGTGCCAAATTTGAAGATTTCTAACTTCTTTAGAAAAGTGAAATCTGGCACCCCTGGCCAAACACGACACATGGCATGAGCCTCATTAGAAGTGTCATGAGTTCACCACTCTCCACTTGGCTTGTTTCACACATTTCTATCACCTACCTGGTTCTTGTAGGTCTTTCAGTGTGCAATCCCCATCTAGCCTACTTCTATTCTAAACTAGAGGTAATCTTTCACCCTCTAAGAAACAGAAACTTTTTATTCTGGCAGACGCCCCATATATAATTACTTCTCAAAAAATTTAATCTTCTTGGAAAAACATAAATTATATTGTTTTTCAGAACAGCTCTATTCAAAAGATCTTTGCTGTTGGAAAGGGTTATTCTTAGCCAATCATTAAGTACCTTCTAAACATTCCACTCAAAGGAAGAGCATGACTGAATCAGACTTAAATTGCACAACGGTCAAATAAAGGCATATATCTATTTGTACCTCTGTTTTGATGAAATCAATTAAACCACCACTGGCAAGTTAGCTGTATTAGGCAATCATTAAGTGCCTCTCTTTATGTAATATGCAGCAGCATGCTGTTTCAGAAATGCAGTGAACAAGACACAGTCCTGCTCCCAAGGAGGTTGCAGCCCAATACACACAGGCAACATTAAGTATCTGGTGCAATGAAAGCATATATGAAGGTCATAGTGGAGGCTCAGGGATTTATAAGAGGAAATAATCTCTAAACTAAAATTTGATGTGGCGAAGCAAAAGTTAACCAAGTCTAAAAAGGTAAGGAGAGAAGACAAGGTATTCAGCCAGAGAGAAATCCTACTTGTTACGCCACTTCCAAACTTCAACTTTTATCCTGAGGGAAAAGAGTCGTCATTAAAAGAATGAGAAAGAGGAAAAGCAGCCCAAGAAATACCAAAAGGAATAATCTAGAGATCACCAAGAAGGCAAGAGTTGCCCTGCAAAAAGGCAGTACCAAGAAAATTAGAAGACAAGCCACAGATTGGGTGAAATTATTTGCAAAAATCATATCTGATAAAGAACTTTGTATATCCAAAATATAAGAACTCCCTAAAACTCAAAAATAAGATCGGATCCTGGGTGTGGACATGGCACCACTCATCAAGCCATGCTGAGGCGGCATCCCACATGCCAAAACTGGAAAGACTCACAACTAAAAAAATAGACAACTATATACCAGGGGACTTTGGGGAGAAAAACGAAAAGTAAAATCTTTTAAAAATGGGCCAAAGCCCTTAACAGATACCTCACCAGGAAGTAAGCATATGAAAAGATGCTCCACATTATATATTATCGGGGAAATTCAAATTAAAGCAATATACCACTATCTATTAGAATGGCCAAAAATTCAGCACCACCACTACCACCAGCATCCACTACCACCACCAAAAGCTGGCAAAAACGTGGAGCAATCGGAACTCTCATACATTGCTAGTAGGAATGCAAAATGGTAGTCACTTTGAAAAACAGGCCGTTTCTTACAAAACTAAACGTTTTACCATATAATCCAGCAACTGTGTTACTCGTTTACTCAAAGTAGTTGAAAACTTATGTCCACATAAAAACCTGCACACGGATGTTTATAGCAGCTTTATTATAACTGCCAAAACCTGGAAGCAGCCAAGATGTCCTTCAGTAGGTAAATGGATAAACTGTGCTATATCCAATGGGATATTCTACACTAAAAGAAAATTATCAAGCCGTGAAAAGCTATGGAAGAACGTTAAATGCGTATTACCAAGTGAAAGAAGCCAATCTGAAAAGGCTATATGCTGCAAGATTCCAACCATTTGAAATTCCAGAAAAGGCAAAACTATGGAGACAATAAAAAGATCAGTGGTTGCCAGGTGTGGGAGTAGGAGAGATGAATAGGCAGAGCACAGAAAATTTTTATGGTAGTGAAAATACTCTGTAACAAAGGTCTAAAACTGCTCTGAAAAATAAAGTCGGGGGGGGGGAGGCAGGAGTTGGTGGGATTAGAGAGTATCATAAAAGGGGTTAGCCACAAAGAATGATACCTAACTCAAAGCAATAAAAGGGGGTAAATATAGACTGTCCTATAGATATAGTATCCAAAAGTTAAGGACCTTGTCTTTTACTGTCTTCATGAATTAGGAAGGAAAGTCATCAGACAAGTTCATGTGTGGTGGCAAGGGGTTACGATGGAAGAGGACAGATTTGAAGAGATGTGCAAGAAAGGAGTGGAAAAGGTTACTATACCCTTACACAGAATTGCTTTACAGTATCACAGGCCTAGAAAGGTTGAAATGTATGATTATACGTTACACATCTACAAGGGATGGTCAGACATTGTTACAGACAGCAACTTGCAAGGTTGTGTGATTGCCTTCAGTAGTGTAGCACTATAACCAATATTCTTCAAAGACGGAGTATTAATCGTTCACTCAAAAAATCTACTGAGCACCTACTACATAAACAATGTACCAAAGACTTAAATGAAGGGGAATTTCCAGGAGTCAGCAGATTAAATCAGAGGGGTGAAGATGTCATGAGGCCAAAGAGAGCAAATGTATTTATAAATAACGGCTTGATTTGTTTTAGGTAATGAGCAGCTCACTGATCCTCTCAAACCCCAAGTACAAATATCTGGAAGGAGTGGCACACTCACTTCAGACAACTATTAGAAACTACCTCTGCGGAGAATCAGGTTTCAGGAAGGTTCTGTGAAGAATTCAGACAGTTCAGTTACATGAAACAGGACTTCCATGGGCATGGCAGAAAGGTTTTTGAGGGAAGGGAGCAATGTCTTACACTTAGGAGAAAATGGCAGAAAAACAAACATTCACAGGAAGGCGCCAAGGAAAATAAAGGTCTGAGGTATAGACAGCTTCCAAAACATTTTAAGCTGGCCCTGGTGAACAGAAGGAACTGCAGTTTTACCTTAACCCAATCAATAGCACTCAGAACCAATCACGGTTCCAGAATCCTACCACTCCACATTACAAAGCCAACGGCGATGAGGAAATCATGGCAGCCTCTGGTGATCTGGGCATACAGACTTTAGGTGCTTCTGAAGAGCTGTCGAGTCTGAAACAGCTCTTGTCAGTGTTAGTTTTATGATAAAAATCAAAGGCACTCCAATTCCTAGCAGAAAGGTGTACCCCTAATGTGGTATTCAAGGACCTTTACACATTAGCCTCAAATTATCTTATCCCATTTTCTACAACTTTGACTCATATACCTCCGTATACTGCTGGGTTTTCCAATCCTCCTCCTAACACTTTTTTCAATTTGTCCAAATTACTAACAATCCTTCAAGATCTAGTTCAAATGTTACCTTTTCCCTGACACAATGCAGGTGGAATTAAATTCCTCCAAATTTGACTTCCTTTGGGGGCATCTTCACTTTCTTCTTTGTGTTAGCATTTAACCTTCTTAGACTCTAACAGAAAGACTGAATTTTGTTTTGACCTCTCAATGTCCTACTGAATCCTCAATAAACATTTCCTAAATGAATGTCTTACATATCAAGTGCAGACTCAATCATGTGTAAAAGAACTTTAACTTTCAAGTCTTCTTTTTTGCCTCTTTCCGTGCTTACATTAAAAAGGGTCGGAATCATCTAACTTCTTCAATGATCGTCCCGTCACAGTAATTCATAACACGAGTTAATTTCAAGTTGTTTTGAGTCAGGTTCTTCTTGCCCTCTAACTGGTCCCTATACTGCCCACCAACTGCCCATATAACTTAGAATTTTGAAAATCATAAACTATATATTACTCACCAGCTCAAGGTCCTTCAATGACTTTCACTGCAGTAAAATTCAAACCATGGTCCTATGTGTGATTTGGTCCATCTACCTTTCCAATCTCTACTCCCGTCACACAAACACACCCCCTTCCAATCCACCATTCATACTTTTTTTTTCCCTCCAAGATGCTGTTTTCCCATCTCAGTTTCTGCCCCAACTATTCCTTCCGCCTGGAAGACTGTTACCCAACAGAAGACTTTTTGCAAGGGCTAGCTTCTTAATTCCTCAGCTCCAAGCTCCCTTTTTAGATACATTTCCTATCTGTACACAGGATAGTATCCAAGTGTACAGTAGGCTTTCATATGCATTTTCTAAATAAAGTTTTAGGTTCTCAGTAACTACCCGACCCCACTCCACACCTGCCATTTCCACTGGTCTGACAAAGCTAAGCTCTTTTACATATAGTAAGCTTTTCTCACAAGCCTAGGAAATATATTACTATCGTCATTTTAGAGAACTTACTGAAGGTCATAAAACTAGTAAGTGATGGAGGATCTAATTGCAGGTCTAAGTTTTATGCCTAGTCTAAACCATTATGTGACTTCTAACTCTACCTGTTTAACCTTTTAACACTTTATCACACACCCTATACCATACAGTCTAAGTATCTTCATTTACCCCATATTTTCTCCCAATAGACATTCCATACTTAATAAAAATAACTCTGCCTTATTATTTCTCAGGGCGCACCTAAAACTGTAACTCACTCTCAATATAAACTGTTCTGGATATAACTTAATAAAACGGGCTCAGACAAGTATAAATAAATGAAAATTTTTATTCATCTTTGTAAATAACACTCAAATGTTTATGCTCAACCATAATCTTGGAACAAAAAGAGGCTTGCTTTTAATAATGCAGAAGCAAAAATCCTTCAACTTTGAGATGAAACCAGACAAACTGAAAATTGCTTCAGATATAAAAATAAAGCACCATTTTTCAAATTGTGGTTATGGCTTTCTTAAAGCCTAGCAAACACCCCCAGAACACCTCAAAAGAGAAACAAAAACCTTCAGTGTCTTTTGAGCTCTAATTATTATATGGTTTCATATACTAAGAAACATCTCTTCCCCCCAAAATCTACCAGTAGACTAAAATTCAACAGAGGCAAACACTATAAATGTGGTCATCCATTTCGTTTTTCTTTTGCACTAGCTTTCAGGTGATACGCCAAAGTAACAAAATGCACTAACATTATTTGTGTTAAGAAATTTTTATTTTAAAATAAACCCTCACAAAATGCATGTATTAATTACTACAGAGTTTTAACGTTGCTAATTTTTTAAGCTCGTTTAATTACAACATTTAAATTAGTGAGTTCATTTACTTACATAAAAAATTATGCTACTAGTCAAGTTTTCTTATTTACCTAGGCATTTCAATCATGCACAAACTACCACTTATCCTCTCTTACTTGTTTTGTTCAGGTTCTCCTTACCATCATATCTCCTGTATGACTTGCTCTTCATCTCTCTCCTTGCCAGTACAATGCTGGAGTGAAGGCTGGAGATTGAATACAGGGAAGGGGCCCCTCTTTTTTACAACCCTGTGGGATCTTGTGCTGCTTCACAAAATACTACTACACTAGTTTGGAAAGAAACGGACATATTTCTCAGAAATAAATCACCTTCCCTGGTGTAGCAATTAAATGTTCTCACTTTAACCTCCAATTACTATCTTATTAACACAACATCCCAGAGACAAGGGGAGATTCCCTATCTCAGCACCTTTTTCTTGTAATTTAAAAAGGACTGCTTCCATGCACACAGAATATTGGCTTAATAAAATTGTACTATTATGCAATGAGTCCTACAATATTCCAGAATGAGCACAAAGATTTTTCCCCCCATTTTTGATCAGCTGTCTATTGTTAGTTTTAACTGGAGCTGAAAAACAGAAGGCTTAAGTAAACTGAAAGTCATCGATGGGTTTAATAGGGACATTTAAAAAATTGTTCTTGAAGATATTTTCTTTGCCATTTATTTCTACCCTGAAAAAAGCTCGAAATACAAAATTAGTATTTAAAGCATCATACAAAATAAAAAGAAAACAAACCAGACAAAGGAGTAAGGTACATTTCAATTTAATCACTGCACACAAGTTTGTAAAAATGCTACACGCACTTACATTAAGTCGCAAAGTAGATTCAAGAATTCTTGTTCACCTCTAATACTATTTTAAACTATGGAAATTGGGCTACTTAGTCTCATCACTATTACATGCATTTAAAGTTACATACTTACCAAATTTTCAATGTCTGCTTATCCTTGCTAGGAAAGGACAGAGTTCCTTAGAAATTTACTTCACTTTAAATCTTAAAGACATAAATTGAGGGTCCATACTTTGTTTAGTGCTTATCTAAAAGAATACATCACCATTATCACATACTCAGATATCAATTTTCAGATTTATTTTAGAAGACTATCAGTGTTTATACTAAAAAGCATTAGAGCTTACTGTTTATTATTGGTGTACAAAGATCACAGCAGGAATCACAATGTGAAAACATCCTTAGCATATACCGACAGTAGCTAGGATGTGGCTAAAAACTGGAAGGAAAAAATACAAGTGTCACACTGAGGGAAGGTATTAAACAGGGCAAAAAGTAATTAGAAATATACTCAGAGGCTAGTTTTCACTGGAACACAGTCCCAGAAATCAGTATTTCTAATCCAAATTTTTCATGCAGGGTTAGAGTGATTTAAGAATACACTTGAAATTTTCAAGCCTCACTCAAAGAGAATCCTGTAAGCAATTAGTCTGCATGATCAATTAGCAAGCCCTCCTTCAACCCTACCCTCAGCTTAACTGCTTATGAATCACTGCAACAGCAGCCAAAAACAACAGAGAAATTCTGGTATTTTAATTTTACGCCTATGCAACGTTGGAACCAAAAGCATCGAGAAAAAACTTTTAGCTGTCAACTAAAAAGAAAACTTTGGGCTTGAAAAAACAAATTTGGGGGCCAGGCTCGTGGCGGAGTGGTTAAGTTCACACGCTCCACTTCAGCGGCCAGGGTTCGCCAGTTCCGATCCTGGGCACGGACCTACTCACTGTTCATCAAGCCATGCAGTGGCAACATCCCACATAGAAGTAGTAGAACTTACAACTAGGATATACAACTATGTATACTGGGGCTTTGAGGAGCAAAAAACAAGAGGAAGACAGGCAACAGATGTTAGCTCAGGGCCAATCTTTCTCACCAAAAAAATAATAATAAATAAATTTAAATGCTAGTTAGTTTTAAGTAAAAATATTTCTTCCATCTCACCAAAAGGAAATAACTTATGTGAAGTTTTTGCAGTTATAGTCTATTAAGTGACTGTGAGGAAAAAAGTGAACCCAGATTATCAGGGAAATGTCACAAGGTAAAATAAGCACCTTATTAATATTTGATTCAGGTAATATCTAAAGAGTATAGAAATTCAGATTGTTCATTTCTTTGATCAAAGTGTCCCGTTTCAGTTAAATTTAAGAGGAAAAATTATGATATATAAAAGTATAAAATAGTACTCACCAGAAAGGCAGCTTTAAAGAGATGGTTTTAAGGAAAACCATTTCCACTGTATCTACGCCATTTCTTATACAGATTAAACTGTGAAAGGCAATGGAAACTCAACCCCTTAAGCAATATTATATTAAAAAACAAGTGGATATCTTGTAAAATATATTTTATTATCAGTTGATAAATCAAGTTTTAAAAGTTTAACTGAACACATGACTTTCATATAAAATAATGTTAGGATAACTGTTTTCAGTTGATAATCACCAGCCCAGTTTAACAGGAGTACAAGATCAGCTAGTTTTATAGATAGTCTCAAAGTAGACATCATTATTACACTTAAAGTGAAAAGGAGGAAGCCATGCATCCTAGTCAGTGTTACAGATTGGAAGGATGGTTCAGGCTTGTATAAACTAAATCATACATGCTTTAGTCTTCTCTTCAGTGTTTTAAATTTTTATCAACATAAAAGCACAATATTTAAAGGTTAAAGGAAATCTCTCAAGAATGGCTCAAGACAATGACCTCTGGTAGAACCACTTAAAATAGTAACAAAAACTTTAAGGTATCTTTCACAACCCATTACATCCCCACTGCCCCTAAAAAGAAATAAATGAAGAATCTGTCTAGATTTCTTGATGGGTAGTCAGCTTTCATTTGAATATTAAAAAGTAAGGTTATTCTTAGTTCCAAGTAAAATGAACCCGAGGTGGTGGTGTACCAACAGAATAGGTCATAGATTACAAAAAAGATGAAGGAAATGAGTATTTATTTACAGTAAGAGTTACTAAAAACATGTAAGAACAAAAAAGCAGTATAAAAACATTTTCTAGCTTATGACTGCAGACCATTTAGCATTGCTAGAGGTGAAGAAACTTGACTTTTTTCTTAGGTTGATTCCTACTGTAAAAAGCTAAAAGGCAAACGAGTACCACCATGGAGTGGCTTAGGTTAAGTAAAAGGCCCTGGACCCAAAGCCCTGCCCTCCATATCATGATATAGCAACATGAGAATATAGCCAATCGAAACTTTCACTATCTTTTCCTTTTATGTACAACAAAACTACTTAGGTTCAACTACAACCAGATAATAAAGGAGCAGTTATTACACCTTTATTACAACTAAGGTTGGCAAACCTAGAGCCTCTTTGGCCCAAGTACTGAGTGTTTGAAAGTGTCCAATGGATCTATCAGTTATACTCACATTTAAGTAACTGCACAGCTTTCTTCCTTGTGTGGGTTATATGGATATGTTTGAAAAAATAGGAACATCAGGTACTTACAGATTAAACTAACCTGTACTGGCAGGGCTGTGGGATTTTTCTTCTCTACCAGTAAGTAGCAAATGCTGAAATTCTGCTGCTAGTTAACAAAAACACAAATTGTATTAAACTGAGGAGTTCAATCCATAGTTTAAAAAGTCAATGTGCATTAAATTTCCTCAGAGCCTGACAATAATACATTTAAAAAATTTTCCCTAAGTCTTAGAAAAGTTACCTTACATTGGCTATTAAATTTAGAGTGACCTTATGAGAATGAGGTTAACAACACTATATATCTTTTGGACAACTCTGAATTTAAATAAAATATGTATTCCAATGCGTATTACATGGAAATTTTGGTTAAACTTAAAAACGGGGCATACGGCTAAGAAAAAATCTCTTAAACATGATAATTTCTAAATACATGTAGACACACTCCATAGAGGCAAGGAATTTTTAATTCAATTTTCAAAACCTGATTTAATTTTCTTATGTTAGAGATTTTCAATTTTAAAAACAAGGGCTGAAAAGTAAATTCTATTGCTTCTCTTCTAAGTACACTAATAAGCTATTAGCTAAAAGGCAGGCTTGCTCAATAACTAGATGCCCCATATTTTTCTAACTCAAACTTACAGAAACTTTAATAAACTCTTCCCTTGGTCCACTTGGGTAAAGTAGCCTTGCCTTATTAGTAGACACAGGCAAATGATGCTGCAATCTAGTTTATTTCCATCTCTGGTTAACTGCTGAACCATATATGAATAAAATGTTAAGAATGAGCTACATTATAATAAATGATTCAGTTAAACCTTAGTAACAAATGCAAACCAAGAGCAGGGATGCTGTTACCTTTCATTACATTTAAGGTTCTTAAGTCTAAACACTACAATGGCCTCTCTCCCAAATAATCACTATTGGTCCGTGTGTAGTAACCTGGGGAAACACCATTCTTCACTTTTATCCAAGTTGGACATCAATGAATTTCATTGACAGTTCCTCAAATTTAACAAAAGGTGAAGGCATACAGATTCTTTAATAGTAAAAAGAAAACCCCACACACAGAATGCCACAGGGTTTGGAGAATTCCAATACAGGACTTCACCTTTTTATAAACATAGCATTACAAAACCCATCACCAAACACACAAAACATTACTGAAGCTGTGCCATATCACAACTTTATACACCATTACAGCATTTAGAATTAATGGGTGGGGTCCAAGTAATCAATCGTTAAAATAGTTTACTCACATGTATCTTCTCTGCAGTTAATTTGATCAAAATTAAAAATTTACACAAACATATTTTCATAATATAGCTGGTGATTATAAGCTTCCTAAATAACCTAATCATGAACCAGTCTCGATTTATAATAGTGTTCAATTTGCTTCAAATAGAAATAGTTCAAATTAGCTTCAGTGAAGATCTCCTTTGGGTCTCCAATTTCTGCCTTAATCTGACTTCTATGTCCTGCTTAGTAAAATAGAAATATTTTCCCTGAGAGATTAACTGAATAAGAGAGGATTCAAAAATGTCAAACTAATATGGTTTCAAGGTATTATTTTTCTGCAGTTGGGAAGAAAATGAAAAGTTCTTCCTTTTGTACTGCCAAATTATTATATAAGAATGCACAAAGCCCAGAACAAAAAAAAGCAACAAACAAAAAAACATGCTTAAAAAAGCAATTCTCTTCTGAGGCTTACTGAAGAAATCTAGTTTTTTAAAAATGCTACTTTCAAACTTATTTCCCAACAACAATGCCAAGTAGGAACATGAAAACACTAGGAAAAGTTGGAAATATTTAAAGTATTAGGGAACTCAAACTGAAGTTCCACCTTCTCCATTTCCTATGCATTAGTTTGAATTAGATCCATAATAAGGGATGCCTAAGAGCCAAGACATTAAAAGTATAGTTCTGAAAATGCAACGTTATTATAAAATTGTGAATATCCACTATGTACACGACACTATATACATCATTAACCTAAGTGTTTCTTATTTTGCCAAGAAATATCACACAGAAAAGTTAGATGATTTCTGCACTATAAAAACAAAAGGTTATTTATTAAAATGATTCGGATGACAGAAAAGAAAATACTGAGGGGGGGGAGAGTAACCTTCACTACTATTCAAGTCATGAGACAGCTAGCAGAAGTGTAATTGGGGTAATGTTTACTTACAAAAACCTGCCCTATAATCAATAGTCTTATACCTGAATCCCTTGTTTTAGAAGACTTTTCCATAAAAGACACAGTAAGAGAAAACAGTTTCATTTCAGAATAACATACAAAAATTATTCAATATTAGGTCGGTGACTACTACCTTTTCAAAAAGACATACCTGATTTATATACAATTTTAGGGTACATGTTTAATATTATTTCTAATCCCTAACCAATACAAATGTCAGTCTACTCAAACAAAATTTTATCTCAGTAAAGAAGTGACTTCAACATTTCTTTTCATTTACCAAGTTTTGCCAGTGGACATAACAGATACCCAAAAGTTATGTAATCCTCAAAATCATATTTGTCTGAGTCACAGAACTACAGATATATCAAAGAAACTACATTTTAAATTAGGTATCTATATCACCTTCAACAAATTATGCCACCCTTAGAAAATCCCTCCCACCTCCAGTACTCAAGTTATGTAAGAGCCTATTTCAGTTATAATATTTCAATTATCACTATCAGAATTAGGACAAGCAGCTTCACTCTTAAATATTTCAGTATATTGGGGGATGGTGGGTGCACAGAAAAGGTGTAATTACTGAGTCGGTTATAAAATATCCCAATAGAGTATTTTTGTTGTGACAAAATTGTTTTTTCAAACATTAAAATATTTTTCCATGATTCAGTTACAGAGAAAAACATGTTCTAATCAAACAGGTGAAAATTTGGAATTTATTTACTGCATGTTTTTTATGTTTCCAAAAATTAAAACCACAAAGAAACACAATCCTTGGATTGCTAAATGTTGTAGTATGTTACTTGTTACTGTTTGTTCAGCAGAAAATGCTATCTGAGTAGAACGATGACTTAAACACAGGAAAAAACAAAAATAATCCAGGTATATGTTTTGGCCTGTCTTCCAGTTCCCTCTTTATCCCCTATAACATACACACAATTTTCTCACCAAATAAAAGAAAATTTTAGTTGGAAACAAACGTGGATAGTTTGCATGTGTGCATACTGCATAAAATATTGTTCAATAGGGCTGAAAATGAACCTCAAAATCGTTTCAAAACCATAGGTTCAAAAGACTAACTTTACCACAAACGGATCCAAATTTCAGTTTGGCTACCTGAAAATTAGTAATCTAGCCACTCTCAGGTCGGTAATACCCAAACTCTTTTATCTCAAATGTGTAGTGTATACACATACATACCACACACACACAACCTTCCCACTCTTCACAGGGCTCTACATTAACATTTGCTCTAATGTGGTGAGGTTTGAAAATATCAAAAATCATAAGCATTTCCAGATGACTTTTCAACCTTAATGTTCAATGCATAACTTTGGGATTAAGAATGCAGATTTCAGTATCCAGTGGCATTTCCAATGATTAAACTTATCCTTGAAGTTAAATTTAATAGTTTGAGGAGAAAATAACCAGTAAGATTTTCCTAAAAGTGAAGTGGAAAATTTGAATGAAATATTTCATGCCTCCAAATCAAGAATGTCAAATTTTGTCGATTTTCTTAAGTTCAATATAGTAATACCAGCTTTACTGAGGCCGTTAAATATTACGCAACACAAAGTAAATTACACAAAATTATATATATAAAATATTTATTAACACCACAGTCAAACGTGAATATTAATATAGAGCCTTCTCTGCCAAAAGAGTATAAAAATCCTAAGTTTAATTAAATTTAGGGGCCTTCACCAAACTTGCTGCAAGTTTGGGGACATAAATATCCAACAGCCATAAAGCTGTGAAAGCCCCTATAAGGAATAAAATAAATCCCACTTGCCTCAGACTGAACAGGGCAACACTGAGACTCAGCCTCAGTCTGTCCTATGGCAGGGCTATAGGAAGAAGAAAATTTTAATTTTAGAAAAACATTACCCAATTAATTTAAAAGACATGCATTAAAAAAATCCCAATGATTAAGCAAGCAAAGGAAAAAAGAGCAGCTCTTTTTTTAAAAAAAAAAACTACTGTTCACTATAATCCCATTCTGAGCCCATACTTATTTTGTTGGGGATCTCCCAGCAAACAACTAAGTTTAAGCTGAGTTTTAAGTTCAATATGTAACTTGATCAGTGGAATGGAGTACAGTGGGGTTTTTTCCCCCATTCCTCATAGTAAATGTGTGAGAGATTATTAAAACAATAAGTAGTCAAGTCAAATGATAACTCCAGCAGCCACTAAAAAGTTGATCCTCACCTGCTGGTCTTGTTACTGTCAAACAGCAGTAAAATTTCTACAGTAGAAACTAGTGCCAGACAAAATGTTTACGTTTTTCTTTTTTTAAAAAAGGTGATATAGGAGTGGATGGAAGGTAGAGCCAAAGCTGGCAGCCCCATTAATCTTACAACTTCCCTAATTACAGCAATCACAAGGCCTGCCTTAAATACATCAAATCCCAAAAGTTGTCTTCTGTGAGGGCAGCTGAAGTCTACTTCAACTCAACTTCATCTATTATTTAAGGAAGCATAAGTCAAAGTAAGAGTTAGTTCAACATAATTTGTTTCACTCATGATTGAACCACACTATGGACCCCAGAAGCAGTTAGGTAAACGATATTTTCTAGAAGCTTAATTATGCTCTGATGCATGCACAAACTACACTTTGAACGTACGAAATGGGCACCACCTGAGCCATACATCTCCAAAATACGAGATGTGCTTGCTTTTTAAGCGCCATCCATAACACTTTGAATTAACTTTTAATAGGAATGCTCTCACTTACTTAAAAGTAGTGTTTTCTCCCTTCCGACCTCAGAAAGCAACAAAGCTTGATATAAAAAATCTGTTCTCTTTGCATTAAATGCAAATGAAGATGCGCACAATTTCTGAAAACACTACTAATACATTTGTAGTTTGCTGATATGCCTGTACATGAAATGCTTGAGAGACATCTGGTTTGGGAGAACACTTGCTATTTAATCATCCTAAATTTAATCATGTCATGTTTACCTTAAATATTTTCAACACAGGCTTTTCCTTGGCAGTATGATAAATGTGTTGTCAAATCTAAGAAGTGTGTATTAATTCCAAAACTATTTAGGTAGGCAGGCATTTGGTGGAGAAAGGCGTATGGGACTTGGCTGCTGGCAGAAGGAAGAAATGATTCTTGGTGACACATGGATGCCACCTTTTCAAGCTATGGAATATTTTGAATCTCAACAGTACCACAGCACAGGAGCTATAAAACCACCGGAGCAAAATATCAGATTTAAAACAGCACTGAGCTTTATAATACTTGCAATGTTTTGTTTAAATCAATGACTTTTACTTGTCACTTAAATACAGACTTTTTTATGATGGTTAAAACATTTTTCATTATTTTCCTATAAGGTTAAAATCTTGTTTTTTTAAAACCAAACTTCAGATTTTATGTCTTCCATCTACACCTTCACATAGACGTTATAAAGAAATGTTACCATTTTCTTAGAAGTCTAAACTTTATATTGAGGAAAAACTTGAGTTCATTATATTAATAATTACACTTTGTACAGGTCATTTGATACTTAACCATAATACTACTCTGCAAAGGAAAGATCAAAAACATGGATGTCAGAAAAAGATCAACAAGAGCTATTATTATTATAAGAGACTTGCCAACACAAGATACTGAATAATAGCAGTCATCTCTACAGAAAAGTTCTCCATAGGAACACAGTAACATTCAAATTTCCAAGGATGAAAATGTTAACAGCAAAGCCACTTAGGCTTAATAATAACAGAAGGTAGCGAACTAATCAAAGAAATTATGTAATCTTCCAAGAAGATAAAGTTAAAAATTTCAAAGCCATCTCTTATCCATCCTAATACAGGCATTTAGATCCTTGTCATTACACTTAGAATATATACCAACCCATTAACAGCACAAAACGCTATTACTGCATGCACCTAAGCTTCTAGAAGTTTGCACCTTAAAAAGCTTCTGAGGTCCAGGCAGTACTGTAGTCTCAAAAATAATCAGAAGGAAATGAATGGGTCTGGCACTAGGCTCTAAACTTCATCAGCAGGAAGGAGGGAATATTAACATTTATATTCTAAATGTCTATGACAGGTAACATGTATTGATATTAAGGGGGGCAGAAAGGTGACACAATATAAAGATTTCACACCCATTATGTAATGACTCATATGTATCTAAGTTTTTCTGTTAACTGAAGCACTAACATACCATTCTATATATACTGTCCAGTTTAAAACATGCAGCTAAGGAACAACCTACAATTCAAAGACAGAATCCAATGACATGTCAAAACTGCATTGGTAACTATGAATTTTATTATGTGGACATCTACTGTGGCATGCATCTGTACAAACCTTTCAGGCAGTGGTCCACAGCTGGGTTATGAATAAAAAGGCATGAATTTTTCTCTCATTTTATTACAATGAAGTTTAACAGTACAGAAAATGTCACATGACCTTAGTGGGTCAGATTTCTTAAACCCTGCAACATGAGGAATTCTAAATACATTAAATATTGTTACACATTCAGACTTCCAATGTACAGGTACTTGGAAACAGTTACAGCCCTCACCAAGCTAGGTTGGGGACATGAAGTCCAACAGCATCTGAAATGCTGTGAAGGCATAACTTTACAAATAGCAATGTAAGCTTACAGAACTTGCCTTTATTAAGGTGGTATGTTCATGTAATTCCAGCGCCTTCACAATATAACGAACCAAATTTACTATACTTCACTTCTAAAAACCTAGATGAAACATGAAAAAGAAGCCATACAGTATAAATTGCAACTTCAGGAAAATTCCTGCTTTATTATTCCAAATAATTTTTCCCATGTAAATAAATGTCCAATAGTTCCTGGTATGTGGGAAGATAATGTTTGTTAAAGTCACAATGAAGCCTTATTGACGGAAGCTTGGCTATATAAACAGCACAAGTTGAGAAAAGGTTTAATCTCCAAACCTATTAGACTGGATGAAGTAAGATCAGTAACGGCCACCTTGCGACATTACAGGAGGTCTCATTCCCATCGGAGGTCGAGGAGGCCCACCTTGGTAAGGGGGCACCATTGGCGGTCCCTGCCCATATGGCGGCATAGCACCAGGAAGGTAACCTGGCATGCCTTGATGATGACCACCATACTGACCTAAAAAACACATTTAAGACACAAAAAAGAGATTGAGTTGAACTATATAGGGTACTTTTAAATACAATGTATTTTGCAGCTAAATTTAACATTTTATGTGTATACAGTCATGTGTCACTTAACGATGCAGATATATTCTGAGAAATGCATCATTAGGCAATTCTGGCATCACGCATACACCACAGAGTGTACTTACATAAACCTAGATGGTATAGCCTACTATACACCAAGGTTATAGGGTAATAATTTTATGGGACAATCGTCAAATATGCAGTCTATTGTTATGCAGCACATGACTGTACTAAAAAATCCACTAAATACAAGAAACACAAAAAGAGGAATACCATGAGGCGGCATTGGGGGTCTCATTCCTTGCTGCTGTGGGATGCCTGGCTGTGGTGGCATCATACCTCCAATTGGTCCAACCGGTGGATTACCAATGGGAGCCTGTCCTGGTCGAGGAAGATTACGTTGATATTTAGGTAACTGTGCCCTTCTCTCTTCCTAGAAATAAAAATAAGCACAATGTTAAACACTTGAATGCAGAGATTCATTAAGCACAAAGGCAAGCATCTAAAATCTTATTTATAATTTTTTAAAAAATGTACTCTTACACCAACCAATTACTTTTGCCCCACAAACTAGTCCAACTACTTAAAATCTCGATGCCTTAAGAAAACTTCACCTATTTTTATATTTGAAGCATGCCAACAACTTTCCAGGAATTTAAATTGCTTCAGTAAGAAACTGTCTAGAGAAGAAGGCATATGGGCTTTGAGGGACCTGCAGATTCTACCTCACACTAAACTGTTTCTTCAATTGACTTATGCAAATTTACGTCTAACTAAAATGATTTTTAAGAGAGTAGAAACCCAACTTATTGTCTTCTTTTAGAAATACTCTGGAGGGGAAAAGGAGGGAACGCATCTAAGAGCAAAACGTGCAACATTCACTTTATTTTGTGGTTCTTAAAACTCAGAATGGTAAAAGCCACTTAGTAAGCATTAAATCAGATCGTAAGACCATCAGTGTACACTAACACTTTTCAAGTGGACAAGGTGCTACAATGGTATTCAAGCAAACTCTGCTAGTAAAAAACTATAAACAACTTACCAGTGATATATCCTCATCTGGATGGATCAACTTACTGGTTGCACTGGTTGTTGTAAGTGTAGCAGGCTTACTTGTTATTGAAGCCGCTGGCTTAGCTGCAGTGCTATTTGTTGTACTAGTGGTTGAAGCGGTAGACTGTGTATAAGCAGGGAATGTAGGCTTTGGGGGTTCTGTAGTTGTCGCAGGGGTACTATTTAAGGGCTTGAAATCTGTACCAACAGGTCCTTGCACAGCTGCCTGAGCCTGTAAAACACAATCCTTCATCAATCAAACTTCAAAACCCAAAATTGTTGAGTACATCTACTACCAATTTAACTTAAAACTAAGACACCAACATTTAATAAAGAATCAAACTTATAATGAAATTAAAACAAAATCAGCAGGATAAATGCTCCACAAAATTTAGGATAACATAACAAAAGATGCTGAATCAAAGTCACATCCAAAACACAGCAGTGGAGACAAGAAACAAGACCACATATATAACTTCTCATCTACTTCCTCACTCCAAATTAATTAATTTACGAAGTTTTGTATTTATTCCAGATCGATGAAATATAGTATCATAAAATGGAATAGCATATATTCTAATTTTGCTATTCTAAATTAGTTGTTTAAAATAACAAAACCGCCAAGCAGCTCAAAAAAAAAAAAGTTAGAAATTACAGAATATAAATGCTTGGATAAATTCCAGTATTAAGCATAACACGAACAATTAATATCAATGGTGACACATTAAAGGTATGTCCTTCAGAAGTATTCTTTATATAATACAATGCCCTCCCAATTAACAATGGCTGGATGATTATCATGGACAAAAGAGTTTGGTAGGACCTTTTAAGTAAAAAGTTACCAATAATAAATGTTACTTTTCATAATATCAAACATGTGAAACGTAGACTAGGCCAACTTTAGAATCAAATGCAGAGCACTAAATTTCCTTACATTACATGTGATGCATTAGATTAAACAGCATAAATCAAAACAGCTTAATCATGCATCAGGCTAACCATTGGCCACTACAATGCATTTACTGCTTACATGCTTTTAACCCTTTAGAACCATAGGAGTTTGGGGTACATTTTTTTTCTATTAGTGTGAAATCAAATTTTTAAATACTATTGATTTATATATCATTAATGTCACTTAAAAAAATTAAACATAACATATTTTTGGGAAAACATTTAGTTTTAAGTAGGGTCCAAAGGGTTAAGTTATAAAGCCATTTTAACAATTTTAAACTGCAACTTCCTGCGTACTTGTGCTGTGCTAGGAAACAGAGCTTTAGAAGATGCAGACAGACTTTCTGAATTGGATGAAGCTGTACTTGAGCTTGTTACAGGTGTCCCCATCTGTAGCATAAAAGAAAGGAAACAATGAAAAGTCTCCAAACAAATGGGTAAAAATAAGCCATGTGGTAGACTTTTTTTTCAGTATAGATTGCATTTTTGTAAACACAAAATATAATGCAATCAAAACTGATTTATTTTAAGAGGCAGGCAGTTAATGAATTTAAGATACACAAAGTGACAGTATGAGCCTCAAAAAAAATTTTTAATTCCACACCAATAAACCTAGTTAACCAGTTTCTTTTCAGAAACTCAATTTTGTTTTGTAGTGTGATATTTAAAAAATGACAGACTAAAAATAAGGATGCAAATGACACTTCAATCCAATTCTCTAACAATGACTCTACAAAAGATTTTTGCCAAAAGTTTAACATCTCCCAATAAACAAAATCCCCACCCACCTCAAAAACATAAGTTAATGTGCTTCAAGGGCACTTAAGGTAATGCTTTTAATTCAGCAACCACAAACAGAAAAAAGAATTGAAAAAAGAAAACATCTAACAGATAATTTTAAAGTGAAAAAGAAAAAACACACATCTTATTCTTAATTCTGAATGAATCTGAAAAAAGGAAAAGGTAACAATCATTATATACATTATATAACAGAAGCAACTTTTCCGAGTTCTGAAAAGACCAGATCAGTAGGAATTAGAGTTCTACGCTAGAGGAAGAGCCCAACAAATGATTTGCTAAGATCTTAGGATTTTCGTCTTTGGCTTTGGTTTCATTCTACTCATAGTTCAACAGGTGAAGGAGGCTCTCTAAACATTACCATGTCTAAGTACCAAAAATTAAACTTCCATTTCTAACTAAAGCTAAAAATAACCACAGCTATGAAAAAAATATCATACTACACTATCTCTGGGCTCCAGCCAATCTTTTATGAGGAAATCAATAAAACATGGAAGAAAACAGGCCACCTCATTGTATATTTAATATATTAAAAAGATTAAAAAAAAAAAAAAAAACTGACTACAACAATTTCAAAGATTTCCCTAACAACTGCATTTTACCTTTACATATAAGTACACTCCTTTTCAGAAACTTCACCTTACCTGTCCAGCACTGGGGAAAAGAGGCTTAGTAACTGGAGGCTGCGGAGCAGGAACTGTTGCTGTTGGTGCAGGTGGTCTATTAAGAATACCTGGTGCTGAAACAGCCTGTGCTTGAGTCATTGGAGGAATTCCAGGACGTGGAACAGGAGGGGGCATACCTGTAGGGAAGAAATGTTGAGGGGGCCCCAGTTGTCCAAACATTTAGTTCAGAAAAAATATTTTCCCAAAACTTTGTGGTTAAAACATACCATATTAAAAATGCTTCTGTACTACAAAGTTACTATTGATTGCTGAACTAATGAAGTCCAAAGAAATCAGGCACTTGCCCTTGAACAATATTGCCTCAAACTTTCCATGTCTCTGCGTACCTCCCGAATTTTGGCAAGTGAAAGATACCACTAGAGACCTTGCATATGGGCAAAGCAGTAATTATTGATATTACTGATTCAGCAAACTTTGAAACATATAAGAGAATTATCTCAATCATCTAACAGATGTTCTCTGAACTCTAATGCAAATTACAGTGAAAACTTTGCTAAGTCATATACCCATAAAAATTCTCCCAGAAAACTATGTTATTCCTTAGACACTTTAAATAAATTTTCCTAAAATGCATTAGTGCATTCTTTAAACTTCCTCAACATAATGGAAAACTTTTACCAACTTCACATTATCAAATGAACATCAGTTATTATTCTATATTCCTTTAAATGCCTAAACTATCTCAGAGCATAATGTATGTGGAGCTGTTGCCTAAAATTAATGGCTGCACTGGCAATGATTCAAATTTTGCTTCTGCTTTATTTTTCCTGTGCCTTCTTACATCAACTGTCACTTGAGTACTTCTAAATCTGCTATGGATTGCAAACCAAACTTGTTAGGATTATTAAGCATAAAAAGCAAGGCAGTTCATGAAGGACTCTTATTAGAGGCACACTACTTGGCTAAACAAATCCATTTCCCTACATTATAGGCTAAAAAGTCAATATAGAGTCATGCCTCACTCAATGACAAGGACACATTCCGAGAAATTTGTTGTGGGAACATCATAGACCATACTGAAGGGGAATAAAATCTGCCACCCCAAAGTGTGTCATCTCTAACATGATTATTTTAGGCTGATCATTTTTAAGAAACAAAAGACTCAAAGTTTTTATTACCTCCCCCTCAACAGCCTAAAAGAATATAGATTTAAAAAACCTGTCTTGGGAAGCAACCTATCACCTCAGCATAACATGAACTAGGTGGTAAACAGGGAGGAACCTAGAAAAGCCTGTTAGTTGTGCTTCCCTGTGTTCTTCTGTTTCCAAATGGCCAAACACTTGTTTTCCAAATGTTTGCTCCTTTTTGCCTACCTGTGAATTGCCTTTCTGTCCTTCAAAGGCCCTGACTGCCCCCACCCTCAACACTATCTTTTGTCGTCAGCTGAGGATGCTATTTAAAGTGAGGGTTTCGGCCATTTTATTGAATTATTCGGTTTTCCTGGGTTTCTCCCATGTATACGTTATTAAACTTTTCTTTTTCTCCTGTTAATTTGTCTTACGTCAACTTAGTTCTTAGACCAGCCAGAAGAACCTAGAAGGGTAGAGAAAAATTTCTTCCTTCTCCACAGTACTTAGACAAACCTAGAAGGTATAGCCTACTACACACCTAGGCTATATGGTACTAAATCTTTTAGTATCCGTCGTTGACTAAAACATCACTACGCACCACATGATCGTAGTTCATTTTCCAGGCTCCCTTTCAGCTAAAGGCTCCATTAGACCTATTTCTGGCAATATGTAAGGAGCTTCTGGGAAAGTTATTTTTCTCCCCAATAAAAGAAAAAGGAGAGCACATTGCTGCTGACACCCCTTTGTGCCTGAGTCATCTTGCAACCACTGAGTGACATGTCTGAGGGAGAAAGCTAAAGTTACCAAAGGGGAAAATCTAAAACGCATGAGTTCTTGATATCACGGAGCCACTGAATCTACCACTTTTCTTTTTCTTGAGTGAGATAAATGTCTACACTGTTTAATACAGTTCGTTGGATTTCTCTATTACTTGCTAAAATAGTCTCCACTGCTCGTCTAAAATATTCCTAACAAATACAATCACTCTTAAGTATGTGAGCTTCAATGCCTAGACCACTAATTTTGGCTGCTTTGAAGCCTACTATTTATTCTGACAATGTACTTCAAAACTCACAAAAAGGGTCCATCATAACACTTCTCACAGTAATTTTTTTTTTTTTGGAGGAAGATTAGCCCTGAGCGAACATCTGCCACCAATCCTCCTCTTTTTGCTGAGGAAGACTGGCCCTGAGCTAACATCCGTGCCCATCTTCCTCTACTTTATATGTGGGACGCCTGCCACAGCATGGCTTGACAAGCAGTGTGTAGGTCCACAGCTGGGATCCAAACTGGCGAACTCCGGGCTCCTGAAGCAGAATGTGTGCACTTAACCACTGTGCCACTGGGCTGACCCCTCACAGTAATTTTAAAAAGTTGTCATCAACTTAGGGAAATTTTAAAACTACATTGCAACAATGCCCACAAATCTATTGTCTGAAAGACTTAACAATAAAGCATGCTGGTCATATTAAAAAGGAAACTGTCCAACATTTCATACCTGGTGGCATACCAGGCATCAGAGGTGGTATTCCTGGTCCAGGTGGCATCATTCCACCCATTGGCATCATTCTATTAGAAAGCAAATTTCAAGAAACAACTGAAGTTAATTAACAGTATAAACCATTAGAAAATACTGTGGCTAAAGCCTGAAACAATAGATAAAAGACTTGAATTTGACCCCTAACATTGAAATCAATCAAGCTGAAAAAACCACAGAACACAACAATCCTATCAAAATCAATCCTCTAAAAACCAACAACCTCCTGGGTTTACCAGTAAAAGGGGGAAAAAATTTCAGTCTTTGTTGACAGAACATTTTAATACATTTAAAGTTACTGATGAGAACAAATATCATACTCTCCTTACTATATACAGGAGACCCCATCTAAAATACATATAAGTGGAAAGCAAAATCACCTTTTGCCTCACTCAGAAAATATCTATACAGAATATAAATAAAAGACATCTCTATTTTAGAGTCATCAGATTTTTCAAAAGGAAAATACTGAATGTACACTGTAGAGTAAGATTTCCTTTTAGAGGGGCATGGGAAAAGTACCACCAAAATTAAAAATAGTTAAGAGTAAACTCAGATTGCCCAATTTTTATTTAGAATAGCTACTTAACAGTAAACCATGACTTAAAAACTACCCATATTTATTTTCCTTCCCCTAAAAGAGCTCACCTTCAAATATCAGTGTCCAATTCACTTTAAAAATCACAAGTTTGTCAATTCTTGATTTAGGACTTTTATCAGAGGATTAATTTCCCTACATACATTTCATTAGAAGAGAATTCAATTACCTTCCACAATAACAAAGCATGTAATTTGGCAAAAGAAAATATATTCTTTCTTAAATACCAACCCTTTTTTTACTAAGTCCCATTACATTTGGCAGTTTGGGGAAAATAGCTGCACATTCAAAAAATGATTTATATGGGTCTATTACTATTTCCTCACAAATGTTTTATTTCCCTCCTTTAAGAGATCTGTGTCAATCACCTGGTAAATTTTAGAAGTTTCAGTGAGGAAGGTTAGAAAATTTCTGAAGTCAACTGAATAGATACCATTAAACACACAAAAAAATGACATTATGATTATACCTCCTGAATTACATTATGAATGAGATGCTTACATGTTTTCACCGCAAAATGACTGGGTGTATTTTCTCTGATGATGCAATCTGTGAAAATGTATGACAAAATCAAAATCTAACTGTGATTTTCAAAATACAGTGGGAAAGTGTACTGTATACCTCTCACATCCAACAATATTTAAGTAAAAGTGATGGGCACGAGCACCTCATATTCATTTTAGTTCTTGATGATTTGACAAATAAACCATTTACAGAGTTTGCTTCTTGTCACAACTACAAAGTGTCATGGACAGTTCTGAATCTCAGAAATTCAAATCTACAACCAACTACTTTAATTACATCAGATGCAATTGAAGCAGATGGCTGCCTACAAACATCCTAAAACCCGAAAATCTATTCTCTTCAGAGGCAAGTTTATATTCCTTAAATTTATTGGTAGACGCCTTTATTAGACAAATTTAATATTTATAGAGCCCATACCTTTTAGAAACAAAGAAATGCAAAGTAACATTTAATTCAAATAACACCCAAGCTGAAAAGATCATTACTAGGCACAAGCCCACAAGCCAATTAAAAGTGTTTTCTTACCCAGGTGGCATGCCTGGCATAACTGGTGGCATTCCTGGCATCAGAGGAGGAACACCTGGCATTAATGGAGGTATGCCTATAAACAAGAATTTCAACCCCAAAAAATCACAAATTAATATTAGAGGGTTAGGAGAAAGAATTTAATACTTCTACACTATGCCAACAAAGTCCTAAAAATACTAAATTTTAAGAAACCTTATGTGCTACCTGGAGGCATTCCCGGCGCTCCCGGAACTGGTGGTAGTCCTGGCTGTGCCATTGGGGGGATATAACCCTGTTGAGGTTGAACAGGCTGCGGCTGAAATGAAGTTGAAGCTGCAGAGTCATCATCATCATATTCATCAGAATCATCTTGTTGTTTCTTTTTTTGACTCTCTGCTAAAAAAGTTTTAATTAATTTTTCCCATAGAGTAAAAAAAGAAAAACAAAGCAAGTTTAAGACATTCAACATTTAAAAAACTTATTTCAGTACAATGAGCTGATATTTTTCTTCCCAAAAATCTGTCAATACTGTTCTTCACTCTTCAAATGCGTTTTTCAATCTATATTAAGAAGGTTGACATCCTTCCCCTAGTCTATGACAAGTAAAACAATTATCCTAAGTCCAGTTTTACTTTAAAAAACAGCTTTCATTCCAACCCAAAAGGTAAACTATGACACAGATGTCTGACGGATATCCCTCTGTAATGCGTTCAAACCAAAAAACTTCACAGTTAATAAATAACAGCTTCTATCACCCAGATAGTATGTGGCTTCAAATTCCAAATCAAATAACAGTACTAAAAAAAAAAAAATCTTTCAATTAATGCTTATATAAATCAAAACAAGCTGCCTTCATTTTCGAAGGCCTCAATATATATTAATTCCACTTGGAATTCAATTATGAATAAAAATGTAATAAAAGGTTTGGAACGATCCAGATGGTATTACATATATACAAATCAAATATACAACTTTAAAACATAAGACGTTAAAAAAAATACCTCAAAATTGGAATTCTGAATAAATCTAACATCAACCATTAAATTTATACTTGAAAATAGTAGTAATACTCTCACCCGCGAAGCCGTATGAAGACAGAAAGCATACATCTTACTATGTACCTTGTGTTTTCTGTTCAAGAAGTCGTCTTCTTTCATCCATGTCTTTTTCTGGAATACCTTCCATACCATATATTTCCAATTCTATGTCTGTTCTCCCAGGTATTGCATTTGGTACAGCATCTATTGTCTCTTTATGCACCTAACGTAAAAAAAAACAAAACAAAACTTCTATCAGATAGACAAAAGCGTCTCATAGAAGTTTTTTAAAGAGCAATTTCAAATTACTCAGAGACCACTTAGTAAAATGGTTGAGAATGATTGGTTCTATAATGAGACTATCTGGATTGAATTCCCAGTTTTGCTGCTTATTAGTTATGTGAGATTGGGTGAATCCTTTGACCTCTCTATGCCTCATTTTCCTCCACCCAAACAGGAGTACCTAAATTATACGGTTGTTTTTAGGATTAAGTAAAATAGTGTATGTAAAAAGCACTTAGCAGGATGTCTAACACATACTAAAGGCTCAATAAACATTATTTCAAGTTTACCATATAATCTTGATTGAATTATCAGCAATGAACTAACAGTCCTACTCAATTCAGAAGTTTCAATTATGAATTAAGCTTATGAAACAGTCTTAAGAATTAGAATAAATTTTCCAAAAATGGACTTTGAGACAAGCCTGTAGTTTACAAACTACAAGTGACATTTAAAATTAGCATTACCCATAACTACTAAGTTACTCGAAGCACTTAATGACACAGTAGTGATCCTGTCACCATCTATCTCTGAACATGTATGGTAGGTCACAAAGACAAAAGTAAGTTCTTAAGAGGCATTATTGTAAAACATTGGGAATGTAGGACTTTCTTTTCACTGTATGGTTTTTGCCAGATCAAATGTTTCTAACCCTCAAACATGGGTAACTTCTGCCAGTATGGCAAAACTCTTGCCAGTCTTGGTTTCTTCAGCAGAAGGCATTTACTTAGGCTAAAGGATGTCAAAGTATTTTGCCTAAGACTATTAGCATCTCCTGGAAGCTTATGAGAAATGAAAATTCTCAGGCCCCACCTGAGCCCTACTCAATCAGAAATTCTTAGGTGGGGCCAGCAATCTGTGTTTTAACAAGCCCTCCAGGTGGTTCTGATGACTGCACAAGCATGAGAACCACTGACTGAAGTAATGACTTAGATATATTTATCCAAGTAATACTCAATTTTTCTTTTCTCCCAAGACACATTCTTTTAAGAATAGAAATGTAATTAAAGAAAGCTACGTGCTTTCTTCTTAGAGATGTATCACAAAGATTTTAAACAATGACCTGCAAACCAAATTCAGAAATTTGATTTGCAGGTCATTGTTAATCTATCTTAATTTCTGATTAATCTTCAACAGCTGTTCCTTACGCTATTCAACAAGTCACTTAATCACCCTGTTTCCTAAGTTTTTTGGAGTATGTTACTATTCTTGATTAATGCAGATAAAGTTAACTCAGACGTTCTTTAATGAAATACAATTACATTCACATTAACTAGTCTTCACTACATTTCTAAGTGGTAAGGGCAAGAATAAATATATCAATTAAAAGGTATTGCAAAGAGAAGAAAAATAACATCATTTACTTAAAATCCCCCCAACATTCTGGTACAGCCAGAATTAGATTTCTTAGAATCTTGCCTAATAGAAGTTGGTATGGTCTTGGTTGAAAAGACAGAAGCAAACACTGATGAACCTTCTAAATTACTAATGTCCTAGATTTATCATCTTTAAAATTAGAGGATGTGTCTGATTTAACTGCCATACCTATCTCCCAGGTTGCTGTGAAATTACAGTAAGACTACACAAATATAAGCACTGAGTCAACTAAAGATGTTACTAAGAGTCACCTAATCTCCTTCCAGCTTCCACTCCATTTCTCTGCTCTTCTCTATAGTACAACTCCTTGAAAGAGTACTTCTACTTTCTCCTTGAAAGCACTCCAACCAGGCTTTCATCCTCCTCATTCTAGGAAATCACTCTTGGCAAGTGACCAATGACCTCCACACTTTGATTAATCCAATATCAGTATTCTTATTTGACCTATCACCAGCATTTGACTTAGTTAAATAACTCACTCCTTGAACACTTCACTTGGCTTCCACTGCACTACTCTCTTGGCTTTCCCATCTTTTCAATTTCCTTGAGTGATTTCTTTTAATCTTCTGACCTCTAAATGCTGGGAGCAGCCCAAGGCAGAGCCCTTGAACTTCTTTTCTATCTATATTCTACTCCCTTGGAAGAAAGAACAACTAGTCTCATAGCTTAAAATAGCCATCCTTATACTGTATCCTTCCAAATTTCTATCTCCAGCTCCAACCTCTCTGAACTACAGATTTGTAGATCCAACTCCTTATGACATCTCCATCTGGATATCCAACAGACGTTCTCAAAACTAACCCACACTCCAAATTAATATAAAATGATCTTGATATCCTCATCCCTAAGCCTATCCTTCCTGCAGGTTTCCACATCTCAGCATATGGGAGCTCATTTTTCACACTGCTCAGACCAAAACCTTCGGATAATCCTAACTCCTCACTTTCTCTCATACTCCACATCTAATTCATCAGCAAATTCTGGTCTCTGTCACCATCATCTCTTGCCCAGAATATTCCAATCTCCTAAGTGGTCTCATTGAACCCTGCTGTCTATTCTCAACCTTGAAGCCAAAATGATCCATTAAAAAAGTATAACTGAGCATGTTATATCTTTATCCAAACCTCACATTTTATTCAGAATTAAAATGGCCTACAATAGCCTGCAAGCCCCCCTATATAAAGTAACACAGTGCTGCCCTTTCCTTCAACATAGCAGGATCCTGACGTGAGGGCCTTTCATTTGTTGCTCCCTAGAAGCCCTCCCTCACTTCCTTTCAGATCTCTGCTCAAATGTCAGCTTCTCATTCAGGCCTTTCCTAACTACCTTGTGGTCCTCCCCATGCCCCCTACCTAGTTTTCGTTCTATCACTTTTTACCATAAGACAAACTAAATATTTACAGGTTATTTTCCTCCACAATATAAATCCACCCTCCACAATGGTGATTTTGTTTTACTCACTGCTATATACTCAGTGCCTAAAACCTTATCTAGCACAGTGCTGTCTCATAGAAACTTTGGGATAAATGGTAATATTCTGTACCTGTACTATACAATACAGTAGTTATCCACCAGCCACACGTGGCTACTGAGCACTGGAAATGTGGCTATAATGTGATCGAGGAACTAAATTTTTAATTTTTAAGTTAATTTTCTTTTAAATAGTCACATGTAATTAGTGACTGCCAAAGTGGAAAGTTGTGGGTCTAGCATGTAGTAGGTTTTCAAATATTTTTGAATTCATATTAAATTGCTGCTATACTGACATAATTGGAGTGACAAAGATCTATATAAACTTATTTTTAAACTTAGGGAAGCAACGTTTTTTTTCAATTTACCTCCCTGCCTCCTACCAACAGTAGTCTCCAATGAGTAGGGATTTGCTCATCTCACATCTCTCTAGGGTCCAATTAAGCAAAAATTCAGGCAGCTCTAGGATCGGCAAAAGTAGAAGAAACAATGTTGAATGAGACATAAAGGTACTTATGAGATCTTTAAAACTATAAATTACAAAGTTCTCCCTACCTAGTAATGAAAGGACTCAATAAACCCAGAAATTATTAAATGAAACACAATGCTCCCAAAGAGGTCCATGGAATAAACTGCTGAAATAAGCCTAGCCCCAGGCCACAGACTATAACAAATCCTTCGAAGGCAGTGAGTAATGGCAGCTAATTATGTATCAATCCTTATGTGATCAGAATTGGTCAGACTGCCCAAAAAACTTAAATCACTGATTCTTGTTCTCTAACCCAAGTCCTGAGTAAATATTTTGTGACCTCAACCTAATTGTCACCACTCTAAGATGAAAGCTATTATCAATAAAGATAAATACCAATATAAACTCTCTTTAAACATAAAAAATCAACTGTTTAACTTCTTCATGGCTAAAGAATAATTTTTATTAAGCTGACTGGCCATCTTATCTGATCTTTTGCAATAAGCAAAAAGACTCTACAGCAGTCAAAGAGAAATTCAAGATTTCTTTTTGATGTTGTTTTCAAACTACAAGGGGGCAAAAATTAAACATAAAAGAAGAATCCTTACCTGCATGCAATGAATAGCTAAACCAGGTCCCGTGTACAATTTCTTATGACATATATGGCATTTAAAATGCTTTGCTTTTTGGTGCTGTATAAGGATCTTCTCATCATCAAAATCTCTATTACAATACCTGATCAACATTGTTAAGGTACAAAAATAGCATAATAATGACACTCTCCATAAAAAAAGGTCTTATGATGAAAGAATACGGGTAACAACAAAACGTGGGAACAGTTAAAACCAAAAAGAGACTCCACAGAAAGTGCGCTTTTGGTATTTATTATACAAATAAGGATTAACTTGCCACTTAATTTTAGTATTTTCAATTTCCTGGAAGCCCATAATCTCTCTTCACCACCTCTAAACAAACACATCTCAGTAATCAGCAATACAGTTTTGTCAAATTCCCGCGTTAAAAAGATTTATGTGAAATTAACTTCCCTTTTGTCCAATGTGAACGTTTACAAACGCACACTGAAGAATGGAAGGGTTCGATGTTTAAAAAAAAAAAAAATCCCCAAGCTTCTGTCAAGACAGAATTCATTAGATACAAGATACAAATAATCGAGTTTACCTAATACTTGGAATTTACCTAACTTAAGAATTTATCTAATACTTAGAATTTAAGAATTATTTTTAATATTATTCAGAATCTAAGAATAAGTTCACGGTGAATAAAAATGTCACAATCTCGAGATATGAACAATCCATAAAGTTGTTGGCAATTCCGCATGAATTTATGCTGCCAAGGAATGTATTCAAACTTACACTGGGGGAAAAAAACCAGAATTCTTCTCTCACTAGTCAGATCTCACTAAAAGCAGATCACAAAACTCGTTACCGTTTTTCAAATATGATAAACAAATGCAGTTCTGTAACAAAACGGCTTCAGGTACGAAACGCTAAGTAAAACCAATTTTCACATCAAATGTATTAACGCTTCCGGAAAAAGTATTAGAAGGACGCCACGCTTTATTAAGTAATAAGAGACGTGGTGTTTTTTTTTGAGTCTTACAAAGCTAGGAAACTCCACCCCGTAAGAGAACGATTCTCGAAGGTTACGGCGACAGCGGGTGAGACGCGGAAGATAGTTCTTCCCCCAACCACCACCAAAAAAAAAAAAGGAGCTCGAAACCCGGGTTGACTAACCTAAGCCTTTACTAAACCACCGATTCCACAAGAAAACAGGAAAAGTGGGTGACTGACTCCGGAAGCTCTTCCCCAATCCTCCAGAGTCAGTCAGCGTATTATACTCGAAGAAAGTCCCTTTGTTGAACAGTCACCAAAACAACGGAGCGTGGCCGAGCTCCTTAGGGGACACTGTCCTTGGTGCAGGAGTCCAGGCCGCTCCCAGCCGGCCACGCTCGAGCCAAAGCACGCTCCTCCTGAGCCAAGGAGTCCCACGACCCACAGCTGCCAGAGCCTCCCGCCGTAAAGACCCCATTTTCCGAGAAGCCTTCCCAAATCCGACTCCAGCCACCAAGCCACCCACGCCGAGGCCTAAAGCCCAGACACTCTCCGCCATAGGCCAAAGCCAGGCCTCCCCGTCCCAGTCAACACCAACCGGCGCCCCCGCTTGGCCTCGACTTCAACTGACAAAGGATACCAGCACCACGGCTTCAGCTGCTTCTTCTTCTTGCGACCCATGACTGCGCTCTACCGACAAAGTAAAAGGGAGGAGAAAACGAACAGGAAAAACGAGGCCAAAACCGCTCTCCCTTCAGACCCAACCGCCACCGCCGCGTCCCACAGGAAACAGGCACAAAATGGCCGACGCCCTCGTTCGCTGCTCCGCCTCCCGTCAGCCACTGCGGCTGGAGGCGGTGCCAGGCCGGGCAGAGTCACATGACGCAGGCCTCCGCCCTGAGTGGGTGGAGACTCGCGGCTGCTGAGGGCCGGCCGCCATGTTGTCAGCGCGAGCCGGACCGGCTTCGCTGGCTGTGCTCGCGGATCCTTCTGGGTTTGGTTTCCAAGGATGCCGGCGACCTAGGTACAGCGAGACGCTCGCCAATTGAAGAAAAAGAAATCCTGAAAACATTGCCAGCGTAGTTAAGGGCAGACAACACAACAATAAAGGATAATTGAGGCAGCGCCCAGTTTTTAATTTTATTTCATTTCCCGGATTAATGCTTTTGTAGGAAGTGTTGGACGTTTGCCTACGGCTTGCTAAATCAGAGAAGTCGCAGTCTCTGCCTTGTAGCTCACAGATAGTGACAGATGAGTATACAACGCTGTGTGGTCAGCGCGGCGACGGGGGAAATAGAGGTGCTGCGGAATGTCAGAGAAGGGGAACCCTTACAGGGCCGTGGCCGTCATTGGGGTGTCGAGAACGGCTTCCCGAAGGGTCAGTGGGAGCAAGCGAGGTGCAGGAGAGGGGCTCTCACTAAGGGAGCAAAACGTGCAAGTCTTTGAGGCTGAGCCCCTGAAAAACTTAGTAGTAGTAGGGCTGGAGCTCCTAGGTAAGGGGCTGGTGGCGAGAGAGAATCCTAGGAAGGCTGGCAAAGGCGACTTAAGGAGACCCTAGAAGTAGTCTGAGTTGGACTTCGTACTGGAGTCTCTGGGAAGCAACAGAGGAGTTTTAAGAGGACCGTTAGAGAAGAATGTAAGTAAGAGTAGAGGTGGTTAAGGGTCCAGTGCTTCGTTTCACTTCCCACCAGTGCCACTGCCTACCTGCGTGACTTTGGGCAAGGCACTTAAACTTCGTTTGGCTGCTCTTGGACTTTGGCATATGGAAATAACTAATAATGTAAGTAACTAATAAAAGGAAAAAATAATAGACATCCATGGAGCACTTATCATGTGCCAGGCATGGTGGTAAGTTTTGCATTTACTTGCCTGAACAAGCCTGTGCTGTAGGTGCCATTATTAACACCCTGTTAATGTAGATGAAGATAAAGAGGCTTAAGAGAGTTGAAGTAATTTACCTAAGGTCACAGTGTTAGTAAGTACGGAGCTGAGTTAGATATGAGTTTTAGAAACGTCATTTTGGCTCCAGTGTGAACAGTGGAGGTTACAAGAGAGGCAGGTGGTAGAGAATGTGACAGTCATCTGGGTGAGAGAAGAAACTGGTCTGAAGTAGGGTAATGGCAGCAGGAAGAGTGTCCGGGATAGAGACCCATGGGACGGCAGTGGAGGTGGGTGTGGGGTGTGTTTTGTAGGGGGCAATCAGAGGTCTCTGAGGAGGTGACACTTGTGCAGAGACCCCCAATGATATGAAGGAGGAAGACATGCAACTATCTGCTGGCATTCCAGGCAGAGAGAAGAGCAAATTAAAAGACTTAAACTGCAAAAAAATGGAAGTGTTTGAGAAACACCAAGAAATCTGACTGGGACAGAGTGAGCAAGGGGGAAGGTGATAGGAAATGAAGTCAGAGGGAGAGGGAGAGGCTAGATTATGAAGGCCCCTGTATGTCGTGCTATTAGATTCGTATTCTCAAGGTTGTTTCTAAGACCCAAGCAGCAGAACACAGTATAAAATAAGCTAAGAGTATGGATTTGGGAGTCACATAGACATAGTTTGATCACTTATATTGACTGAGCCTGTTTCCTCATCCATAAAATGAGGATAAACCCCTCTGTTACAGAGTTGGTCCAAGGATAAATGAAATAAAATAGGTAAATATCCTGGTCCATGGTTACTGCATGGCAACTATTAAACTATAAATGCTATGTTGATAGTATTATTGCTCTTGGCATTTGATAGACCAACTTGTGAAGACTAATGTCCTCAGATTATGTTCATAAATAGTCAAGAAGCCAGTAATGAGATTCCTAAGATCACTGTAATTGTCCTTATTACTATTTGGCAGTAATCACAGTCTGCCCTTCCTTATATGTATGTCTTGTCTCTTCAGTTGTGTTGCCAGCTCTTTAAAGACAAAACCTTAAATACTGATTGTCTCTCCGAATGTCCATAGTCTAATTCATTCTTTTGAATAGCTGCATAGTTCTGGTACACATGTGTATTAGTTTCCTATTGCCGCTCTAACAAATTACCACAAATTTAGTGGCTGAAAACAACACAAACATTATATTACAGTTCTGGGGGTCAAAAGTCTGAAATGGGTCAGCAGGGCTGCATTCTTTCTGAAGGCTCTAGGGGAAAATCTGTTTTTTGCCTTTTCTGGCTTCTAGAGGTTGCCCAAATTCCTTGACTTGTGGTCCCAAATTATTCCAGTCTCCCAGTTTAGGTATCACAATTGCCTTCTTCTCTCTGATCTCCTGCCTCCCTGTTATAAAGACTCTTGTGATTACTTTCGGCCCACTTAGATAATCCAAAGTAATCTTCCCATTTCAAGATCCTTAATTTAATCACATTTGCAAAGTCCCTTTTGCTACATGAAGTAACACATTCTCAGGTTTCAGAGATTAGGATTTGGACGTTTTTGGAGAGTCATTATTCTGCCTATCACCGCATGTACCATAGCTTATTTAATCAGTCCCCTATTGACCAACATTCACATTGTGTTCAGTTTTTCATCATTATAAACCATGCTGCAAGGAATATCTTTGGGCTCATGTATTTTCATTACTTATGTGAGTGTATCTATTGATGATGTCCTGGTGTTGCATTAATGGTCAACGGGTGTGTGCATTTAAAATATGGATATTTTCAGATTTCTTTCCAAAGCATGTGGGTTAATTTTATTTCTATAACTGTTTATGAGAATGACTGCTTCCTTATACACCTCGGCACAGGGTATTATCAGAATTTTAAATCTCTGCTAATTTGCTGTGTGAAAAGTAGTACCATATACCGTCAATTTTATATGAAGTTGAGCATTTTATTTATGTAGTCTTCATTTTTATTTCTTCTGTGAACTGCCCATTGCCTATTTTTGTTGTGGTGGTTTATTGATGAATGACAGCCCTTTGTCTATTATACATCTTGCAAATATTTTTCCTAGTTTGTCATTTGTGTTTTGACTTTGGGCCACACAGAAATTTTTAGTTTTTGCTAGTCATATTTATTCATCTTCCAGCGTAAGACTTACAAGTGTTTTATGTTTAGAAAGGTCTTCTTCAAGAATTTAAAAAAATTCTCCCGCATTTTCACCGTTTTGGGGGGAGGCATTTCATTTTAAATTCCTAAATTCTTGATCAAACTGGTGTGTGTTCGTGTGCATGCAAAGAGGTAGGAGAGTAGCTTTATTCTGTCTCCTTGACGTCTTAGACCATAGACGGAGGAGAAAAAGGAGCTAAGAGAGAAATGGCCTAAGTCTTTCCGTGAAGGTAATTTTCTACGCCCGCGAGCCCGTGCGGGGAGACAAGCCCTACCACGTCAGCTTCCTCGCCTGGGAACCGGGGAAACCAGCGGAACGCAGGTGTGAGAGGGCCGGGTGCCGGAGGAGCCCGGCCACCGAGTACTGTACGGCAGCGGGGGAGCGCTTTGGCGGGGACACAGGGCCACTCCGAGGCTGCCGAGATGCTCCCCTCTTTGCAGGAATCGCTGGATGGGGATGAAAAGGAGCTAGAGAGCAGCGAGGAGGGTGGCGCCGCCGAGGAGCGGAGACTCGAGCCGCCGCCCAGCAGCCACTACTGTCTCTACAGCTACCGCGGAAGCAGGTGCAGCGCCCGGCCGCCCCTGTGGCCCCGCGCCTCGGCCCCGCATCCCATCCCCGCATCCCATCCCTGCCCGGCAGCCTGGCCGCTCCCAAACGCCGTCTTCTGCCCTCCCAGCCAAGGTCTCCGGCCCTATGGGCTCTCCTCGCCTCACGCCGTGCTTTCCGGCCCCCATCCTGGACGTTTGTGCTCGGCCCTCCCAAGCCTCTGCGCTCCATCTGCCCCTGTCCTCTTCTCAGCCCCTTCGTGTCGCCCCTGCCCTTTGTTAAGCGCAGTGCCTCGCATGCTCGATAAAGTTAATTTCCATCCCCTGCCCTTCCGGTCGTTATCTCCCCACTTTCCTCCATTTCCCCCGGCCCATCCCCACGTCCACCTTCCAGTTATCCTCTGTCCTTGCGGCCTCTTTTTCCCTCCTGGCCGACTTTTCCGGGGCACTCGTGGCCCTGTAAAGTATTGTTATTAAGAGGAAATTTCCTTGACTCTTCTGGAGATTTAATTTAGCCTTTCCTCCACCCCTTAGGTGGCCTGGTGAGAGAAGGGGCTCTTGTCAGCACTCTTTTATGAGTTTTCCCTATCATGGTGCTAGTCAATGGAGGATCCGTGGACTTCCACCTTGCAACATTTTTAGTTGATGGTTCGCCCCTATCCTGCTTGCCGCCCTCCCCCGCCCCCCCATATTGCGCTTGAGTTCGGGCCCATAATCGATAACTGTATTGCTTTTGTGGCATGCAGGTTGGCACAGCAGCGAGGGGACAGTGATGATGGAAGCCCAAGTGGCACAAGTGCAGAAACTCCCTCTGGTGAGGATTTCAGGTAAAAACAGCTTCACCATAACCTATGTATATGCTTTTATCTTCCTTGCATCTCTGGCCTGTAGATGTCAGTGGGTACCCTGTTTCCTCTCAGCTTTGGCTGCATCAAGCCATCACACACACATATGCCCTAGGAACCTCATTTGAGTTCCTCATGAGTTCATTCATTCAAGGCTGGGGCAGATCCAAATACTGACAGTGCCCCTGGTGATCAGCTAGAGACAATTATTCTGAGTTTCTTGATTGGAACTTAAGTAAATATTCACTATCATCTGGGTATCAAGAAATTTAAGGGGCCGGCCTGGTGTCCAAGCAGCTAAATTTGTGACCTCTGCTTCAGCGGCCTGGTTTGCCAGTTTGGATCCTGGGCAGGGACCTACGCACCACTTATCAAGCCATGCTGTGGCAGGCGTCCCACATATAAAATAGAGGAAGATGGGCACCGATGTTAGCTCAGGGCTAATCTTCCTCAAAAAAACAAGACATTTAAAATCCTCCTTTTCTTCCCCTTTGAAGGCCCTTTCATAGCTCCTGTGTTACACACAGAATGTAAACTCCAGGACAGCAGGGATTGTTGCCTCTTTTGTTCATTGGTGTCTCCTTACCTAGTACTTTGAGTGGTACCTGGCACAGGGTAGACATTTAGTACATATTTATTAAATAAATGAATGAGTGAACCTTAACACTTGATGCAAAGTAGGGTAGAATACAAAAATACTATGTTGACGGACTAACTGGATAATGGATGATTTAAGAAATTTTTCACGTGTCGTAATAGTATTTAGTATGCATACATATACATAATATATATATTTTTTAAAAAAAGAAAAGGTTGGCACCTGAGCTAACAACTGTTGCCAATCTTTTTTTTTTTATTCTCCCAAAAGCTCCCCAGTACACAGTTGTATATTCTAATTGTGAGTGCCTCTGGTTGTGCTATGTGGGACGCCCCTTCAGCACGGCTTGATGAGCAGTGCCATGTCCGCACCCAGGATCCGAACCAGCGGAACCCCAGGCCACTGAAGCAGAGCACACGAACTGAACTACTTGGCCATGGGGCCAGCCCCTAATATATAGTTTTCAAGTCCCCATCTTTTAGAGATCCCTAGTGATAAATTTATGGATGAAATGATATGAAGCCTGAGATTTGCTCCAAAATAAATCTGGGAGGTGGGAGGGTGCAGACAGCATGCGGGTACAGATGAAACAAGATTGGCGCCATAAGCTGATAATTGTCAAGACTGGGTGGTTGGTACATGTGGGTTCATTATACTATTCTCTCTACTTTTTATATGTTTGAAATTCTCCATAATATAAAACAAAAGCCCTTGGGAAGTATTGGGTTCATATTCTCTATTGGGAAATTTGATGACAGAAGACCTTTTCTTCCTGCATATTCAAATTATAGTCTCTGTTTATATTCTAATCTAAACCAAACTGCAGTTTTTATTTTTAGCTCATAAATGATAGATAAGCTGGTGTGTTTACTCATGGGTAGTAGGTAGTTGGGGGATTGAGGAAAGAAGAGGAGGCATGAAAGATCTAGGAGAGGAGAAGAGTGCGTGAGCCAGGAAATGTGGAGCTAGCGGGGCAGCAGAAAGGGCCCACTCAAAGCTCGTGAGCATTAATTGAAAAGGAGACTAGACACTGTGGCCGTGGGTTTGTGTCCAACCACATTCAACTGCATAGGTGCAGCTGCAGAGTAGGTAGAAAGCTGGACTAACCAGAGCTGAAGTTTTGCTGAGAACGTACGGTGAGGTGAAAACAACAAAGTGGTTGAGTGAGAATATGTGCAGGGGTGTGATTATAATCACTGACCGTGGAATTTCAGCTGGGTAAGGAGGAGAGAAGTGAGGAGATGAGAAACTTGAGGGACTGTGAAAAAGAGGTAAGATCAGTGGATTGGGAGTCCCAGGGGAGTCGTAATACTAGAGAGAATGAGCTGGAAAGATAGGACTCTTTTATTCTTTTTTTTTTTTTTTTTGAGGAAGATTAGCCCTGAGCTAAGTGCTGCCAATCCTCCTCTTTTCGCTGAGGAAGACTGGCCCTGAGCTAACATCCGTGCCCATCTCCCTCTACTTTACATGTGGGATGCCTACCACAGCATGGCTTGCCAAGTGGTGCTGTGGCCGCACCCAGGATCTGAACCAGTGAACCCCAGGGCCCCGAAGCGGAACGTGCGCACTTAACCACTGAGCCACCAGGCTGGCCGCAAGATAGGGCTATTCTAAATTGTTTGATGAAGTAGATCATACTTGGTGACATACGTTCCTAGAAGTCCCACCAATAGGAGTCAGATAGGAAGCTCTTTCAAGTCCTTAGACTCTGGGTTTTAGTAATATTCTGTCTGACTCATGGGACGTGAATGCAGTAGCCCCCTGGTAAGGAATGTGTGTCTTTCATTGTCAAGCCTCTCCTTGGTGGATACTAATCTACCCTCTGAAGTGGAGCCAGAGCTGCGCGGTTTCATTGCTAAGCGTCTTTCGAAGGGAGCGGTCTTTGAAGGGCTGGGTAATGTTGCATCTGTGGAGCTGAGGTAAGTGTAAAATGTGCTGTGTCTTTGAGTTTTTATTTCTGAGCTAAATATGAGAAGTGATGAGAAACTCTAAAAGATCAGCTCCTACTAGACCTGCAGAGTTCATCTTTGTTCTCTGGCACTGGGCCTCACGCATAAACATTTGTGGACTGGAATTGAGCGAATGGCAGAGACTGCCTCCTAAGCGTACTTATTTAGTATTGTACTTGGCAGAAAAGAGTTAATTACCAAAACTAAAATTGTAGACTTTGCAGTTTGTAAAGTGCTTTCACAAACTTTGATACCATTCTCTTTACAAAGGGGCAAAAGAGCAGATACTCTTACTTCCGTTTTCAGATGAGGAAATAAACTCAGAGAAGTTCAGTTCACAAGGCTGGTCACATGAATGGAGCTGACTTAAACTTGGGTGTCTCCAGTTGAATTCCAGCCGTCTTTCCATTACTCTCCTGACTGTAGCTCACTTCAGACCATGATGTTGGCATCAAGTCCCCTCAGGAGTATGAGGCCACAGCCCCAAGTTAAGGCCACAGGATAAACATGTCACATCTGCCTGGAGCATCAATGATTTGTGAAGTTTTGGGGAAGAGAAGAGACATGTTTATATTTATGTAAACATGGATATACTATGAAAGAGAATGAAATGTGCATGAATTTTTCACATCAGACAAGAGAATTCAAAGAAATTCCATGTTTGTTACGTGCTCCTTTAGCTAAAGCCCATCATGGTATATATTCATTTTCCTCTGCCATTACAAGTAAACCAAGGAGAAGCCTGGGAAGTTCTGACCTAGTTGGCAATCCATCAATATTGCCAGACCAAGACAACAAGCGTTCCAAGCAGTCCACAAAATTAGATGCATGAGTTATCAAACTAATACATTTTACCTTTTTCTTTCTTTTCTAGAATTCCAGGTTACCGGGTCGGTTGTTATTACTGCCTTTTCCAGCAAGAAAAACTGCTTCCTGAAATAGCAACAATGGACTCTGAAAACAGCCCTTCAGAGTATGTCGTCTGTTTTTTAGGAGGGTCTGAAAAAGGACTTGAGCTATATCCTTTTTTGGTCTTTGAGGAGATCAGGAGGAAAAACGTGGGAAGGCAAGTGGAGGAGTATTACTACCAACCTCCAAAAAGCTTTTCTGCCCCTTATGTATGCACTTGAATTTCATACCTTCATACAATCAGTTTGTCTTGACTTGTTTTAATTTACAGTTTGCGTTATTTGGGAGATTTTATATTTCCTGTTGAGAGAAAATTGTGTCTCGATTCATCCTTTATTGCTTCCTTAAGAACATACTTTCAGGCTTGAATTGGACAAGTACATTCAAGGGCTGAAAAATAACATGAGCGGTGAGGTAAGATGATGGAGTTAATAGTTTTTCAGACTGAGATGCCTAACATACTGTAGCTGCTATACTTGTCAAGTCATAGAAGTGACACAAAGACACCTCACTTCTAAAAATTTGCTACTTTTGGGCTCATAGAAAGGCGCTTGTGAAGGGAAGCAGAGAACACAGTCCTAAAAGTGCTGTAAGTTTCACAAGACTGCTTCCGATGTTTTATATCCATGAAAAATTCAATCCATTGAGTTCAGTGGTGTATGATGACAGGCCAAGTGAGGAAGGGGAGGCTCTTGTCCTGATTTCTAGGCACATAAGATTTATAATCTGGTTAGAACTAAGGGTCCACGAAACCTCTGGCACCAGAGACATGCTATGCAATGGTATGACTGTCCTTGAACTCAACACTAAAGATTTTTTGAAACATTGCATTTTTCATTAATCTTTTATGAATTAGATACATCCATATTGATTAATTTATCCATACCTTTTAAAAACTATGCATTCAGCTTGTAGCAGTTGTTAAAGTCATAACTCTTAGAAATTTACTACCCATTACATGTGGTAATAATTCCTTTTACTTGTCATGCACTTAGAGGACACTGCAGGGGAGGAAAGGATAGCATAGGAGTGAGCCAGGGACACGAGTCTAGGGTGAGCTGCTCTCCCAGACTGGAGCTATTCCACTGGTCCCCAGAGAGCAGCACAGCCTAGAAAGCCAGATGTGCTCACAGCAGCATGTCTGACAACTGGAGTGGGCTTGAGTTCTTTGATGAGTTAACTTGTATCCTTCTCTATTCACATCATGAGTGTGAATGAACTGTCGACATTCCTTTAGTCATTCAACAGGCACCTAAGAAGCTCATACAAGGATGTTTCCGACACTGCACTGGGTGCCAGGAGATGAGTATTATTAAGAGAGTATCTCCAGTGTGTGCACACTTTAGTGGGGGGGGATGTACATGTAAATGCCCAACTCCTCCCAGTGGAGGAATAGCATGGGACTCTACTAATTCACTCTCTTCATATCATACAGTGCATTTCTTAGTGTTTTTAAGAAATTCAGCACAGAATTAAGCCCCACTCTGCCTAACAAGCCCAGGAAAGTGATATCACAATTCCTTTTTTTGAGTTGGTAGTGTTAACTTAAAAAAGCTGTCTGTCCCCAGTTCTTTCACTGTTAAGAGTATCGTGAAGAAAATGTTAAGTCCACTAAGGTGAAGGCTTATGTTAAAGCAGATGACATTCTGTCTTGATCTAGGAAAGGGGCCTGGAGAACCACATAAAGTCCTACCTGAGCAGCTGGTTTGAGGATGTTGTATGCCCAATCCAAAGGGTTGTTCTTCTCTTTCAGGAGAAGCTTACCTTTCTGCTGCATGCTGTAAGTATTGCCCAAACCAAAGCATTTCTTTACTATAGCGAATCACTTTGGCAGAGTTTGGATTATTTAAAGGCATACTCATTTTCTCTGAACATTACTTTTTCCCCCCTGAATATTCATTCAAACTATGCTTGCAATCTGTATAAACCACACGCTATTTACTCAGATCTAGAAAGTTACATCACTAAGATAGAACTGCAAATACTGGCTGAGTCTTCCTAATGGGATAAAACATTTTTAAATAATTACTTTTTTTTAAGATTTTATTTTTCCTTCTTCTCCCCAAAGCCCCCCAGTACACAGTTGTGTATTTTAGTTGTGGCTCCTCCTAGTTGTGGCATGTGGGAGACCATCTCAGCATGGCTGGATGAGCGGTGCCATGTCTGTGCCCAGGATCTGAACCAGTGAAACCCTGGGCCACCGAAGCAAAGTGTGCAAACTTAACCACTCGGCCATGGGGCTGTCACCTAAATAATTACTTCTGAAGTGATCTGGGAGAGGTATAATTTCCAAAACAATTTGAGAAGGAAAACCAAAATCCAATGTGATTTTAAGTATATAAAAATGTCCAGGTAAAAAATGAAAAATTCCCTGAAATATCCAGAAAATTGGGAAGACTTGAGTAAATGGCTGGATTTTTCATTTAAATATGTGATGGGTAGATGCAGCTGAGACTGGATGGTCCCCTGAGACCAGGGTGATGCAGCCAAGTTTCAGACTGTTAGTGAGCAGCAGCTGAACAAGGCTCTGGAGAGCTCCTAGGCAATGCCCCTCAAGCATCGTCTGGTGTGGTGGTTATTGGGGGAAGGTGACGTTTAGTCATGAGTAGCTGCTCAATAATGAAAACTGGAATACATGTATCAATTAGGCTTTATTTGTCTTTCGTAGGCTCTGAGTTATACTCCTGTTGAGGTTAAAGAATCTGATGAAAAAACAAAGAGAGACATTAACAGGTAAAGAACAGTTTTGCAAAGAGAGAACCTTTTCCACAGCAAGTCTGATATTTACATTTTTAAAACTCCCCTAGTGTAGAAGAAATTTGCTTTCTCCCTCCCATCCTGTAAAACTGTTTGTAGTAAAGGACTTGTGTATGTGGCAGATTTCTGAGCGTGGCCAGTCTTCAAGGCCTTATTCATGAAGGTACCATGACATCTTTGTGCATGGCCATGACGGAGGAGCAGCACAAGTCTGTGATCATCGACTGCAGTGGCCCCCAGCCTCAGTTCTACAATGCAGGTGAGCCACAACCTCTGAAGCAGCCCTCCTAGGGCTCTTGCGAGTCTCTGTTTTTGGACTGAGAGCAAATGATACAAACTTATCCTTCCTGCCTTGTGAAGTTTTACATATTTATCCCAAACTCACCAAAAACAATAGCAATTCTAGAAACATGGAAATCATGTCATCCCTAGCAATTCCATTCCTAGGTATATAGAGAAACTCTTGTATATGTATATAAGGAGACTAATACAAAAATGTTCATAAAAGCATTGTTTGAAATAGCAAAGAATTGGAAGCAACTTAAATGTCTGTCAACAGGAAAATTGATAAGTTGCTACAGTCACATAATGGAATACTATACAGCACTGAAAGTAAATGAAGTAGAGCTACATGTCTTAATGTAGCTCACAAACATACTATTTAGCGAAACAGCCATTAAAGAAAAATACATGGAGTTTAACATATGCAGAATAATACTATATAGTGCTTAGAGATAAAAAAGTATGTGGCAAAAGTTTAAAGAAGCACATGGGAATGATAATCCTTTCTGATGGGAAAGGAGCAGGATGCAGTTGGGAAGAGGTACACGGGGGCTCCAGCGATTTTGGTATTTCTTAGCGAGGTGGCGAGTACACTATTTTTTTACAGCATTATGGAGAAGTCTTAAATAATTCATTATAAGTGTTTTCATAAAGAAAAAATGTCACATGTATACGAATATCAAATCATTATGTTGTACACTTGAATATGATATGTCAATTATACCTCAATTTTAAAAAGTGAAAATAAGTAAATAAATGTCTTGTGCTTTGTAGGATTTCATTTTTACTATTTAATTTTTCTAAAATATTTTACAGGAAGCAACCGGTTTTGTGAGGCCTGGATGCAGGCGTTTTTGAATGGTGCTGAAGGGGGTAACCCTTTTCTTTTTCGACAAGTATTGGAGAACTTTAAACTAAAGGTAATTAATTGACTGTGTGCCAACTGCCACTTACAATTTTTATCTGAATTTTAATTAGCACCAGTGACAGAGTAACAAATTTGCTTTGCAGCTGTGATGGCTTAAATAGGACATTCTCAAAACCAGAACCCTTAGAAGCCATTTACTTTATATTTTTCAGTGGCATCTGCATACATATCATTGCATTTCTAATTAATGGGTTGAATGCTTGCTTTTATCTCAGGGATATCAACCTTATAATTGGTGACATATTTTAGTTGGAAAGCACAAAAAAGTGGTTCAGTGCCTAAGGTTCAAAATTCTGGTGGGGAGGAGTGTTGTCACTTATTTAGGAGATTTTTTAAGTATTTTTACTTTATATAAGAGATTTTGTTCTAGCAAAGGCAAAGCACATTAACAATAAAAATGGTGGAAATATTTAAAAACCAACCTCTCACCAACAGGTGTTCAATTCTCAGCTAGAAAGGAGTTATTTCTCAGGCTTCATTATTTTCTCACTAAATGTGTATTTCACTGGGTAATCTTTTTCTAGGCCATACAAGACACAAATAATTTGAAGAGATTTATCCGACAGGCAGAAATGAATCATTATGCTTTGTTTAAATGTTACATGTTCCTAAAGAACTGTGGTAGTGGAGACATCCTTTTGAAGATTGTTAAAGTGGAACATGAAGAAATGCCCGAAGCCAAAAATGTGGTAGCTGTCCTCGAAGAATTTATGAAAGAAACTCTCGCCCAAAGTTTTTGATCACATGTTTTGAGAGGATTCTATTGTGATGTTGTATATTCAAACCTTGGTGTTTGAAACTGCAGTTATTATTGTCATGGGATTGCTCTTTAAGATGATTTGAAACACATTCTAGATTTTTTCATTTTGTACTTTTAAGATTTAACTTAGACATAAAAATCTGAGGAATGTCTTCACTGAGTCCTAGATACACACGTGTTAGAGTTGTGGAATTTTAGTACGTTGCTGGTCCCATAGATTCTAGACTTCAGGGAGTTGTTGCTTAAAAAACTTCAGAGGTAATTTTGTGGCTTCTCTCAGGAGTTTGCTGCAGTATTTAGCAACTTTTCCTCCCAGAAAAATCAGAATACTTCTTTCTCAATGTACTATAGCTTCTTTAAAAAAATGTACTTCTAGTCTTAGCACCATGACGCTATTTCAAAGACAGATCTGTGCATCCTGTGGGTGCTTGATAGATTTTTCTGTCTGATTGATGATGGCATGGATGATGAAGCTGGCTTTTAAGTCAATATAGAAATAAATCATGAGTGTGTAAGAAATTAAATGAGCTTTAAAAATAGATGCACTGGCTTCAAGATAAAACACCATCTCTGATGGAAAGCTACTGCACAAGCAGCCTCCATCACTTCTCTTCATTCCTGTGTTCACGGGTCTTTGCCAAGAGCCTGTGTTTTCTTTTCTCTTTTATATGAAATGCTGGAGTTTTTAAACAGAGTTAAAAAAATAACATAAATTTTACAAGCAAACTGTAACATAAAGAATGCAAACAGAGATTCTTCATGTTAGAGTTACTCATTGATTTTAGTTTTTTGTAATTTGTTACAAGCCTCATATTGTTTTACTCTGAATCAATTGAAAGTGCCCTCACCTAGAGCCATTTGTAATTCCCATGGAAGCCAGTTGTAGCCACACACAGGACTGCAGTTGGTTCTGCATAGCTCTTTAATAAATCCATTTGATAATGATTTCTGTTTAGAAGATCAGAAGTCTTGTGTTCTCACTGCCCTCAGGATGCTCAGAGGAACACAACCCGTAAAAATCCTCTCCTAAACTCATCTAAATTCACATTAAGTGCTGAGTTTTACCTTTCAAAATGACTGACAAGGGCCTCCTGCTTTCTCTTCTACAGAAGTCTGGGGACGTGACTCACTAAGGCATTTTTTCTTTTAATGAGAAATACAATTCAGGATCTTCATAAAGGCTTTCATGTGGTTTTAAACTTTAATAACTTGGATCGTAGGCAATGTAGAAAAAATATCCAAGTTGCATTTTTTTTATAGCATTAAATTCAGAATGATATGGGAAATAAGCAATTTTATGGCACTACCCTTGAATCCGACTTTATCTAATGTACTTGGTTGCCCACTTGGAAATCAATTTTTTTAATAAACAACATTAGGATATCAACATTTTGAGTCTGGAAAACATATTTTTCATCTCCAAATTCACATGTCATTCAAGAGCCCATTTTGTAAATGGCACTTAAAAGCAAATGTAATACCTTCCTTAAGTCACTCATGGACATGGACAAGGTATAATTATATATTCTTTATATGTACTTTTATATATTTTTTTGTGATGTAGGCTCACTACATTACATGACTATATACAATACAGTCATATTTTAAAAGTCTGTGACAAACTGTCTATCTCTGTAGACAAGGAAAATGGTGACATGGAATTGAATATCTTGTTGGCCATGAGAAGGAACTCAGAGCCTCATGACCATAATAAACATGTACTGTATTCAAATTTTAATAAGCTAATGTATTAACTTTTAAAGTTTTATAAAGGATTTGTTCAGGTGTAGAATACATTTATGTATTATTTCTGTGCTATACACACAGAGGAAATGTATGTTTGTCATGTATCAAAATGGTCTCAGTGTATCTGTAATTATATTTGTAATAGTAATAATAAAACAACTTTGCTTCTCACCAACGCAGTTGTTTTTATTTAATGAGCTCAATTCCCAAGCCTGGCATTTTTATTAATTTGCAGCAAGTTTATGGGAAGTTATACTTGTTATGCTAAGGCATTTGTTGAAGGAAATCAAATCACCTGCTGGCATATACCTTTCTGCATCTTGCAGGAGGCATCAGGCAGGGTGCAAGAGCAATTTCTATCACAATGTTTTATTCATTGTCCAGAAAAGTTACTCCTGTGGAACTCAATAACCCAAGTCACTTCCTTTCACTCTCATTCATTATTAACCATGACAGAATGCCTGTCCTTTACCAGAGGATCATTTATACCAGATGCCAGGAAAGCCTGCAGACTTCTTGGAAGTAAGATTCAGTTACTAGGACCACATTTTCCTAACCATATGTCTTCTTAGTAATGGAAAGCCTGCTGGCTTCAATGAAGTCTTTCCACGTGGAGGTCTAAGAGGGCAGCTCTGGTTCTATAACTTCTAAACTTCCTAACCTGCCTCACAGACTTTAAATCACTCTGAGTCGGCGTAAATGCTAGCTTCTGGGAATCGGGGCTGATAGGGAGCAGTAATGATTTGATAGGCGTGGATCTTCTCGTAAGCTACTTGGAGGAGGGCTGACAGCGTAGATCCCGTTCCATGAACACCAAGTGAATGCTCTGAGGTTCACTACTCGGCTTACAGTGTTCATTACTCATAGACAGTGAGGCTGTATCTTTAATCAAACACCCTGACACTTCTACAAGTTGGCTGTGCTTCAAGTTCCATACAAACACCTGAGGGCTGAGAGCATGAGCTTTGGAAGCAGGCAGTCTTGAGTGTGAATCCAGCTATACCGTATACCACCAGCAAGTTCTCTAAGCCTTCCCCTCCTGTGTAAATATGGGAATATTTACACCCACTGCACACCAAGTAGCTGTGCAATTAAATGAGAGTAATATATTGAAAATGCCTCACCCAGTGCCTAGCACATAGTAGGTACACAGTAAATTATCTTCATAATTACCTCATTATCAGTAAACATTAAGTTATTGGAAGAATGAGAATCTGGTAGGAGAGAAGAACCAGAAAAGTGAAAAGAGAAGTGATAGGCCACAGACAAAGCTAACTATATAGCTTTGGGCTGTCCAGGCAGCTTGCCTATCAATGCCTCGGGTACTGGAGCCTGGAACTGACCCACTGGAACACCGGTGCCCAGAGCGGGCCCCGGCTTTCCTTCTAGGGAAGTCAGTTCTCCACACTCCAAACAGAGGTGACTTCTTTGACCTTTACCCTGAACTGTCCTCTAAAGTTTGTTCTGGGATGACTTCTGCGGCATTTCAGAAATATATTAAAATAAGACACGGGAAACTGATCTGAAAGAACATTGTGGGAAACATCTCCCACACTGAATTTAACAGGGTAGTTTAATTCTCAACAGTTATGAATGGAAAAACCACACACAATGCCTTTTGGCTGACAAAAACCGGTGAAAACAATTCACTTTCTCAGGCTTTATCCACTTAAAGCCCACTTGCTTGTTAAACTTACCAGGCACCAGACTTCAACATTTATGCTCCTCCTCTTATCCCCTTCTGTATGTGAACTGACCACGCCCTTTTACTCTGAGAACATTCCTACCCCTTCCTCAAGATCAGGTTGTTGACAGCCCCCAGAAAGACCTAAAGACTAGGCTAGTCGGGTAAAGAAAGAAGTACCTAGGATATTTCAAAGAAGATTCATCCAATAATAATAGTCAAAATATTACTCTCTCATCAGGGTATAGTGTAAGAGTGGAAGGGGAAGGCAGAGCACCCACCAGGATAGCTGGCACAGACGTTGTTGACCTGAAGCCATGGATAAGTTTCCTTATTCACAGTTCCTGAGCACCCCCCCGCCCCGCCACCAAACTGTACACAAAATTGTCTGCACATTTTTTTTTTTTAGAGAAGATTAGCCCTGAGCTAACATCTGCTGCCAATCCTCCTCTTTTTTTGCTGAGGAAGACTGGCCCTGAGCTAACATCCGTGCCCATCTTCCTCTACTTTTTTTTTTTAAAGATTTTATTTTTTTCCTTTTTCTCCCCAAAGCCCTCCAGCACATAGTTGTATATTCTTAGTTGTGGTCCTTCTAGTTGTGGCATGTGGGATGCCACCTCAGCGTGGCTTGATGAGCAGTGCCATGTCCGTGCCCAGGATTCAAACCGACAAAAACACTGGGCCGCCTGCAGCAGGGCGTGTGAACTTAACCAGTTGGCCACGGGGCCGGCCCCATCTTCCTCTACTTTATATGTGGGACGCCTGCCACATCATGGCTTGCCAAGTGGTGCCACGTCTGCCCCCGAGATCCGAACCGGCAAACCCCGGACCGCTGAAGTGGAACGTGTGCACCTAACCACTGTGCAACTGGGCCAGCCCCTGTCTGTGCATTTTTATGGGAAGAGAAATCATAGCTTTCATCAACCACTCAAAAGAGTTCAGTAATTCAAGAAAAGTTAAGAATCACCAAGCTAGTAACACCAGCGCCAAGCACCAATGCCCCCACCCATCCTGCATAAATCGTAGACCCAGCACCACTGCTGTCCACCCTCTCCCGCCACCCTGACCCAGACCACCACGAAACAGGCTCCAATGCCAGCCCTTTAGGTCACTTTCTGAATAACCGATGGCTTAAAAAAAAAAATCTTTAATGGAATCTGTGCTCAAATAATATGTTACAACAAAAATATACAGAATGTACACAATACAAAAATATTTAGAAACAAACATTGCAGCTTGTGTTTTGTTTTCCACTTACTCAAGTCCTTGGGGGAGGGGGAGTTCAGTGTTTTTTAAGGCAGAGGAGTATCGGTGCTTTCGAGCCAGCACTGGGAGCAACATGAACGATGCCACGAAAGGGCTTCCATGGCACCCGGGAATCTGCATTATCTGCAAACGAAATTGGACACTGGGGGAAGATCTGAGCTTGGTGAGTAATGACTCCCCTATTCCTCTGGGCAAGAATGTGCTCATGGAAATTGAGAGTCCTATTAGCTGGCAAAAGTGCCCCATTAGGGAGCTCTTCCTAATTAAAAAACGAATGATTAATGGTGTCATTAAAGCAAAATTTCTCCTTTGAAGGTTTGTTTTCCTTTCCCCAGTTTCTGAGATTCCTCTTCCGTTGAACGAGCGAGGGAGCCTATGGATGCTGTTTGGGGAATCCCCAGCTCTCAATTTCCACATCCTGCGGATGAAAGGCTGGCCTCCCTCACAGCCTGATGATTCACACCACCCTCTGCTTCCCAGCACACTGGCCAGGTGGCCATATTGGACGAGGAAGGAAGGATGATGAGGATGTGCTGCTGGCAGGGCGCCAGGAGCACGGGACAAAGGGACCCGCTGGGGAGAAAGCCAGACAACAAAAAGGAAACCTTTCTTACCAGACAGCTCTCTCCAGCCCTGGATTGGAGACCTGGGTTGTGTGAAGTGACCGTTGTCACCACTGTACGGCCCTGCTTAGAAGTGATGGTTGGGGGAGGGTGGTGGAGATGGGCGTCAAGCAGAACAAAGAACTTTTGGGTTGCTTTTGCATAGGGAGCTGCTGGGGCTGGTGGCCTGAGGTGTGGATAGGCTCCCATAGCGTGTCCCAGACCTCGGAAGACAGACTTAACAGGGTGGGAGATGGGACTTCCACTGCAGGCAGTCCTTCTCGGGAACAAGCTTCCATCGGAAGTCCTGAGGGAACTAAGTGCTTCTCTGAGGGCTTTCTAGAGGCTTCTAGTTCAGTCTTCTCACCCAAGAGAGAAGAAGGCCCCTCTCCATGCCACACGAGACAAAAGCAGAGGGCTCTCCTCTCCCTCCACCCACAGCCCAGAACCCCCAGGTGCCAGGGCAGGATCTGGAGGGGAAGTCCTGCCTCCAGCAGGGCACCAGTTGCCTCTGCTCCTCCAGGAAGGGACGGTACCACTCAGGTTTAGCAGTGGCTGCAGCCTATGCTGAGGCCCCCTTTGTCATTCTTACCTAAGTCTTCTTGGCTCCCATTCCAGCTCAGAGTCTCTTCTCCTAAGAAGCTGACTCTTCTCACTACGCCTTTCTCTCAGTAGGGCAAAGAAGGGCTGGCAGGGCACAGACAAGATGCCCCAGACTGACAAAACTCAGCCAGAGATCAAGGCCCACACCACCTCAGGCCGGCAGTCCTCAACACAGTGTTGGCACAGTACAGCATGACTTTAGGAGCCATATGTGGGGACCAGGACCATCTATTTAGCACTGGGCAATGACAGGGAAGAGCTTGGCATAGCCTGGGGCTAAGTAGGGGGTGTCCCTGGGTAGGAAGACTCTGCGCATTTAATGTGATCACCGGGGACAGGAAGACACAGCGGCCCAAGACCCAAAAGGCCTGGCCTGGCTGACTCTGGACCTCAGTGCACGTAAGGGCTCTGAGGAGCAGACGGCTAGCAGAAGGCAGTTCCCACACTCCTGCCCTCATTCCTCATGAACCCAGGCCCTCTATCTCCCAGACTTGGGTTCTTTGTCCTCCTGGGCTGTCAGTGGTTGGGACTTCCAAGAGCAGGATAAAGGGAATGACATATTTTGTCAAAGGTCATCCTCGCCCCAGGCTCCCCTCAGGGCTGGCACCAACTCCTGCTAGGGGGTAGTTTTCCCACTAGTGACTTGGGGGTGAGGATGGCCCTGATCATCTCCAAGTCCCCTCCAACCTCTGAGCATCTGAGTCTACGAGCTGCCTTTGCCTCTGACACTCATCCAAACACCCAATAAATCTCTAGAAGCGGTTTTCTGCCTGCATTGGGACTCCTTTTACTGCAGCCTCCTCTGCCCCCAACTCAAATGGACACATAGCCTCAATACTCCTGCTCCAGCCTCCCTTGCACCCCCAAAGCTCCCTTCCTCCTAATGGAGACAGACAGAGCCTTTTCAGGTATGAAGGCCATCCCAGAGGGAAACAAGGGCAGAACTTGGCAAAGGCAAGGAAAACCTCAGCATCCTGAAGGACCCTGGAAGGCCCTAGGTCTTCCTCCACCACGGACAGTCCTCCCATCTGTCGGTGATTCTCAGGGGTGCGCCTGGAAGTGATGAGAATGGGAAAGAAGGGGCAAGCTTTGCTAAAAGCAAGACCACACTCTGCCACCTCTCAGCACCTGCCTTCCTCTCGGGTAGACCCCTCCACACACCCCCACTGCCCCTCGCAGGCTTCCTCTGCAGTCTCCAACTCACCTCACATTGTCTTTCCCAACACATGGGCATCTCCGCCCGCCAAACCACACACACACACACACCCCCAAACACTGTCTCCATAATTAAAGGAGAAGTACAATGCAGGTCAGGGTACTGGAATGGAAGGAAAAGACCCTGAAAACAAGGCAGGGTGTGGGATGCTGGGGCACTGATGTGAGATGTCAGCTTTCTGGGAGAAAGGGAGGGAGAAGTCCTCCCCAGGGTGGAACCTGGGATGGAGCTTATCCCCTCCCACTTGGGTTTCTCTTGCTGGGAACCTTCAGGGCAAGCGTGGGGCCTGGAGTTACAGCATCTCCCTCCCACCCCAGGCACTAGAGGCCACACCCCAGTGCCCACCGACAGGCACAGAGGGTACCCTGGGCTCCCCCAGGGCCAATGTTGACATGTCCACTACCAAGCCCTCTTCCACTCCAGGGTTCCAGACCCAATGGGTGTAGATGGAACACTTCCTGGTCTGCAGTTGTCTCTCTGCTGGACAAGGGTCCACCTGCCTACTACACGCCCAGGCCTTCCTCATACTCTCAGGGTCTCTCAGGGTGGAGGATGCGGGAGAAGGCTGCTGCCCAATCTGTGACAAGGGAGGGGACCTCTGAACACATGAAACAAGCCCAGTCCTAGGGGATGGCCACTCTCACCCGACCCCAGGCCTTTGTCCTGTCCTGACGTCTTCAGAACAGTCTAGAAGGACAAGAGTAGCTACATCCAACTCCTCCAGCATGTGCCTTTCAAAAAAGAGCCTCTGCTGTCTGTCCAAATCTGAACCCAAAGATTACAGTGCGTCAGTGTCTCCTGTCCTTCCTCCCTGGCCTCAGTGAGCTGGTGATGAGAAAAAGAACGCAGATGCTCCTTTCTGATGCTGCTTCTCACTCCCCTCCCTGGCCTCGGTCCTCCAGGTCCTTAGGGGGGTGGCGGCAGCTTTAAGTCCAGCAGAGTGTAGGCAAAGATGTTCCAGAAGACAGCGAACAGCACAAAGATGGTGTACATGGCCACAAAAATCCACCACAGCGACTGGTCCTGCAGCCTCTGCTCATAGTTCCTCAGGACCACCACGCCAAGGGTGATGCCCACAGCCACACCACCCAAGTGCGCCACGAAGCTCGGGTGAGGGCACGGGGGATAGGCTGATGGGTGGAACCGGAGCCACACAGCCCGCCCAAACTCCATGCTCACTGCAAGGGGAGGAAGCAAAGAGAAGTCAAAGGAGGGCCACTGGGCAGGGGCTGAGGGAGAGGCCTTACACTCCATCCATCCGGCCACCCAGCCACCCACTCAGCCATCCACCCATTAATTCATTCACTACCCATTAGGCCAAGCACTATTCGTTCTATGCACTGGAGATATAGTAGTGACGAAGACAGAAAAGCCTCTGTTCTCCCAGAGTTTACAGGGTCTGGCAGTCAACCAGCGTCCAATTACATATAGCAGATAATTTCAGTAAGAGAAATTCTATGGGGAAAAAATTAGGTAGTTTAAAATCAATGCTGGGCATAAGGAGGGGGCTTCTTTAGTTTGGGGAGTCAGGCCAGATCTCTCTAAAGAGGTGACATTTGAGCAGAGATGTGACTCTCAAGAGAAGACTCTAAGAAGAGCATTCCAGGAAGAGGGAACAGCTCAGGCAGAAGCCCAAAGGCCCTTGGACCCTTGTGGTCATGAGTCTGGAGGCTCAGTTTCCCATCTGTAGAAAGGCTCGGCCTCTATGTACCAGTCAGGCTGTACTGCTGAAGCATTTACAACAACTTCAATATGTGCCAGCACTTTACAGTTTATAAGGGCTTTTCATGCCTTATTTCAAAATCTGTAGAAAACTCTCAGAACCAGTGCTTCTGTGGTTGGAAGGAAGGGATGGAGGAGAACGGCAAAGAAGGAATGGAAATAAACGATCCCAACAGTGCTGGAATTTCTCTCTTAACAGATTCTAAAATGCCCCACCCCACTCTCCAATCCATCCTTTTTGCATGACCTTCTTTGTTCAGCCAATTCAGTGGGTATGTACTCTCTTGAGAGGATAGGTGTTGGGTAATTTCATTTCCATCAAGGGCAGGTATTCTTATCAGCATTTTACAGATGAGGAAATCAAGACAAACTTGACAGATTGCAAGAATGCTCTTTGAGGGGAATTTTCTACTTGTTCAGTTCCACTTAATTAACCAGGGCGCCTCTCTCCACTCTAACCACTCCAGGGGTGCCAGCATCGCCAGGGACATTCATTCCCCTGGGGATTGCCTAACCTCCTGGCCTGGGCCCGGCAACCTCAAGGATGGCCGATAGATGGCGGAAAAGGAGCAGCCAGGGATGGACACTGTATCCTCCTCCCAACCCCCAGGCCCTGGGGTCCACAAGAGAGGTTTGAAAGACATTGGTCCCCACTCCAAAACAGCATTTTAGTTTTGATGATGCTTACAGGTGGATTTTTTTAAAACAGCAAGACTCATGCTTCTCTTCTCTCCCTTGCAAACAGAAACTCAGAGTCTGAGCAGACAGGGAAGCTATGCTCACCTGTGCCCCCACCCCACCGCTCCCCACTGCCCCCCACTGCCCCGCATTGTCCTGGCTGAAAGAGTCTGTGGGTCTTAGGGCTGGAAAGTCTTCTCTGGGCTTAGAGATCCTCCAAACCCATCCAGGAAACTGAGACCAGAGAGCCCTGACAGCCATGGGGTACGAAGCACAGGATGTGGAAGTGAATTCATGTGGAGCCACAGGCCCCTCCTCCACCCCACGTTTGTTCTGGCTCAGTCTTCCTCTTCCCCACATAGCAGGAGGCTGGCCTGGGCAGAGACAGTCAGGGTGCTCCAGGCCATCTTGGCTAAAGTGCGGGGCATTAAAATGGCACAGGCTGGCTCTGAATTCTGGCTCTATCACCTCCAGCTGGGTGACCCTGGGCAAAGAACTTAACTCCCTGAGTCTCAAGCATCTACCTGTGAACTAAGCCTAATGATAATTCCCTCCTCATAGCCATGTTCTGAGGACCAAAGGAGAGACCACGCTCCCTCTTCTCTCTCCCTGCCTCCATCGCTTCTGTTCAGACTCATCTCTTCCCATCTCAGAATGAGCCTCTTGGTCTCTGGCCTCATCCCCTCCACTCAACTCCTTCTCCACCCTGCAGCCTGACTGCTCTCCTAAAACTCAAATCTGCGAGCAACTCTCATTTAAAGCCGTCCTGTGGCCTCCCAGGGCATTCAGGATGAAGTTCAGTTTTTCTCTTTGTATTTAAAGCCCTTCATGGTCTGACTCCTATTATCTCTTATCACAATCACACACAGTCCCAAACCCCACAAGCAGTTTAGCTAACCAACCTGCAGACCTCGACCCTTCACTCACCATGTCTTTGCTCCTGCTGCCCCTCTGCCTGAAATGCCCTCTTCACCTCGTCTACATGGCGAACACCTGCCTGTGTTTAACACTCAAAACGACCTCTGTAGGTAGAACTGACTTGTCCCAACTAGGACTCCACCAGCCCCTGCACATAGGGGTTCATGGATTAGTTACGGCTTGTGAACCTGCTAACTGCAAGTTTTAGTGTGCGTGTGTAGGTGCGCATATGTGCATTTTAGGGGGGAAGAGTCTCTTGCTTCCTAAAGGAGATCTCAAAGGATCAACTCCATAACCCAAAAGGTGATTAAGAAGTTATTTTTTCTGATCTGGGTGCTAGTCACTGAGGGAGACACTCATGCTGTGTGCACTTTTCTGTTTGCATATTATATGTCAATAAAAAGTTTGAGAAAGGTTAGGAAGTAGCATAGTGGGCCAGACTTCTCTCAAAATATCCCTACTTTGTTGCACATTGTCTCCCTCTTTTTCCTTGACCACATGCCTCTGTGCCATCTTTACACCCCCGGGGCCACTGTGGGGCCCCCTTCCCCCAGCCTGCCCCGTCAGTACTTACTACAGATCAAGGCCACAGCCATCCGCAGCAGCTTGAACTGACACTTCATGCCTGACCAGTTCTAGGGGAAAAGGAGAGGGTTTCATTAGTTCCAGATCAGACCGCTCTTCCGCAGATGTATTTCACTTAAGAAAACCTGGCATTTAAAAAAACAATCTTCATTAAGTCCTGAATGAGGGGTGGTGGCTTCATCACAGATCACACCAGCATGGCTTGGAGATTTTAGGCAGTGGTAAGTTTATTACTGTCATAAAAGCTCTTGAGCTGCAGCAACAGAGGAAAAGAATCTAGATCCAGGGAGATGAGAGCCCCTCTCTCCTCTAGACACACAGACAACATCTGAGAGTGGCATTAATTGCTGGGGCCCACAGTTGCCGGGGCTGCAAGACAGCAACCGAGCCAAGTCAAAGCAGAACCATCAGGAGGGTGAAATAACTCAAAATCCTGCATAGGAGGAATGAAAGAAGAGGAGACACATGGGTCAAGTTCATTGTGGTCAAGTATCAAGTGAGTCAACGGAAGCAAAGGGCACATTCAGTGTAACCTGCAAGCGGAAGACTCAATGGCTGAAAACTTCAGAGAGATTTTTTAAGCTCGGGACACGTTTCCATTTCTAATGAGCAGAGCTGTCCAAAGAAGGAATGATCCATCTTGGGGCTTCGTGAGTTTCCCATCATTGAGGGGTTCAAAGGGGGGCTTCGTATCTCTTGGAGAGATGCTCTAGAGAATTGGGCATCGGAAAGGGGGTGGGCCAGATGGCCTTCAAACAAATCCCCCTTCCCCTGAGAATCTCTGAACACTCTGAACCTCCAAAGCAGATAAACAGAGTACAATTATTCACCTTACAAAAGGATTTTTCACTTTACAAAAGACTTCGCCACAGGGTTCCTTTGAGGGCACTCCTGCAGTGCATTCAAAGCACTATTCCATTTACACAGACGCACGCGCACACAGAAACGAGCCTGGAAGCTTCCTGGAACACATCAGCCCAGGGAAGGAGGCAACTGGGCACAGCCAGGGGCTTCTGTTCCTTCCCACCCACCCACTCTGCCTTTGCTGCCTGGCCCAGGCCCAGCCAGGGGACACGTCTCACACTCCTTTGACGTTGGGGAGACACGCGTTAAACTTTACAGAGGCCCTGAGGACTGGCACGTACAATAACATCTATGGAAGCTTCACTCGAGCAAGCAGAACGCAGGGAAGCTGCCAAAATGAGGGAGAAGTCCTGCGGCATTCGGCTTCTTGCCCATTGCCTGCCTTTCCCCCATTATTCCTCACTGACCGGCAAGCCCTTCCTCACAAAAGGCGAGATGGGAGACACACAGCCCCTTTTTAGGTGGGAACGTCTAATCTTTGCTTGCTCATATGTTCTGTGCTAAGAAGCAGATGGCAGGACGTCGTCACCCGCTGGTGTCTGCCCCGAGAGGAGCCCTGCCAGGACACAGAGGACAAAATGGGAGTCGGTGTCCTCCATGGGATCTAGCAATCCACTTCGAGCTAGCTCAGTTAGCTGATAATGAGTGGTCCCTTAGCTCCTCTCAGGGCTGAAACCCTAAGATGGCAGGGTCCTTGGGAGTCACCCAATGGACCATCTCCTCCCAAAGAGAAATCCGCTACCAAGCAAAATGGCCCTCCAGCCCCTGACGGAGAGCTCACCACCTCGTGGGGTAGCCCCATGAAGAGGCTCCAATCACTGAAAAGTTCTTCCTGCAATTGTCCAGCCAGGCTTTGCCTCCCTGTGATGTCCACCGAGGGGTCTTAGTTCTCCCTTAAAAGTGATGCCTACATTCGTAGCAGTATTAACCACAATAGTCAAAAAGCAGAAGCAACCCATTGACAGATGAACAGAGAGACAAAATGTGGTACATGCATACAATGGAATATTATTAGGTCTTCAAAAGGAAGGCAATTCTGACACATGCTATAACTCGAATGATACTTGAAGACACTATGCTAAATGAAATAAACCACTCACAAAACGACAAATATTGGATGAGTCCATTTATACAGGGTGCTTAGAGGAAGTCAAATTCATTGAGACAGAAAGCAGAATGGAGGTTGCCACGAGCTGGGCAGAGGGAGGAAGGGAGAGCTGCTGTTTAACGGGTACAGGGTTTCAGTTTTGCAAGATGAAAAGAGTTCTGTGGATGGATGGTGGTGATGGTCGCATAATATGAGTGTACTTAACACTTCTGAACTGTATTCTTAAAAATGGTTAAGATGATAAGTGTTATGTATATTTTACCACACTTAAAAGTGATACAGACCACTTCTAATATCCCTTTTCCTCTTAAAAAACTCTCTGAATATCTTACCTGAAGCTGGTGTCTCTTTCACTGTGTTCTGAGTGATAATACCAGGCAAAATAAATCTAGGGTGTATTGGTTGCTCTTTCGTTCAGCTGAGGTCCATGCCTGCTCTGGGCCCTATCTGGGATCTGTCTTAGAAAGCACTGTCCATATTTTCGTTCCAGCAACACCATCAGTGGGTGGCTCAGAATTCCTTTTTCTCTACTGTCCTCATTTGTAAATTTGAGATAACAACAGTACCCGTCTCAATTACCTACCTCGTGGGTTGTTGTGAAGGTGAAATGAATTAATATGTATAAAGCACTAAGAACACTGCCCCGCACATGGTAAGTGTCATATAAATGTCCGATATTAGTGTTTAGACTGAGGCAAAGACAGTGAGTTTGCCCTGCACAGCAACTTTAAAACTTCTGAATCTCAATGACCTCGGACAGCTCTGGGAGCTCCCGTTTCTACCACAATGCCCCCCAGGCCAGCTTTGTTTAATACCTGCTTGGGCCCTGAAGGCACTGGAGTTTGCCAAGCTGATTCAGTCACACCCTCTGCTCTGCACCTTAGGGAAGAAGAAACTGAGGGTCCAGGAGGGCTAGTTCAAGGTCACGGTGAGTTAATGACGAGCTTGATAGGGCTCCTAGTTCAGGGTTGTGTATACCCACAGTTCCAAGACAGGAGCACATTCTGTCTGTCTGTTCTGTCTGTCTCTGCTGGCCGCCCCAGCTGCCCCCAGAGCTGAGCGAATGTCAGTAAATGGCCAGTCTCCCAGCAGCCGAGGGGTTAAACTAGAAAGTCACCCCTCTGTGCCAGCTGCCTCATTTTCCCGACCCATTATTCCCTCCAATAAAATGAGTGCAGTGAAACAACAGGAGAGAAGAAAAAAACCTCACACACAGCCAGCACTGCTGCTGCTATAAATGTTGAAAAGCCTGCAGGCCCCTGGAGAATACAAACCTTTTGCAGGCCCTTTAATTTCATTTTCTCCCAGAGCCACGCAGGGTGAGACGATAACTCACCCACCGCAAACAAGGCGGGAACCAGTCCCCTCGGCATCTTGCTCACCCAGCCAGTTAAGAGCTCAGAGGCTGGAACGCAGGAGGGGTGCTTCCAATTCAACACAGCTTTCCACAATCTCGGTGGAAACAGTTTCTTGTCAAATGACTTCAAGAAAACCCAACACAGGAAACGGGAAAGCACAACACAGATAAATTAGGGAGTGATTATTTGTCCTACAAAAGGATTTTTACTTAATAAAGGGAACTTTATAACAGATCTTTTGTTTCTTTCAGACAAGAATCTTTCCTTGTGCTTTGATAATATGGTTCAATTTGTGAAAATTCAGATCTCAAACATTTTAGGAAAACATCTATCATATGGAGCAAAGTGTAAGTAAATATCTTGTATATTTAAAAATGGAACTCTGGCCAATGGGCCTCAGCAAAAGGCAATTAATAAATTATTTAATTATGTGTATCTTTATCCTTCCAGTGCTTAAAATAAGAAGTCTTAAGTGTAAGTCTTTTATGCCATGCAGATATTTTGTTGAACTATTTTCTGAATTTAATTCCTTGATGTAAACTGCAAGCTTTTTGAAACTCAAAGTGCTTTTATGAACAATAGACATCCTTTGATTTAAGGCAGAATCTCTCATTTAAACAGATAGTCCTAAGAACAAAAGTGTTAAACATTTTCCTATTTTGTATCTGAAGCAAAAAGGACACATTTTCTGATTGTTCTCTGTACAAGTATCAGGCAGAATTTATAAAAATAAAAAATTACATGTATACAAATACATATAAACACACACACACAGGATCTCCCAGCTGTGTGGTGATTTGCCATGTGGAAGGCATTTTCACATTCATCGTTTGCATGTCTTTCTCACAACTACCTTGTGAAGAAGGGATCACAAATCAGAGAACTGAGCCCCTGAGAAGTTAAGGAACTCACAGCCACTAAGACGATGACACTGGTACTCCAACCCTGACTTCCTGACTGTTAAATCTATGCTTTTTCTCCTTTCTGTGCTGACAAGGTGCTTTCTTGTGTACATATATATCGACTAAATCTTCATTTTGGAATTAAAAACAATAGTTTATCTACTAGGTTGAACCACATGAAATTGCCAACGCTTAAATGCTTCTGACACAAAGAGATGGCAATTTCATACGGTTTGACCCAATGCATCTCTGAATTGCTGGGCACTGAGCTAATTTGGGTAAACGTGGCCTCTTGATGAAAGGAAACCGATCTTTCTAATGAGAAAATGAGAGTTTTTCACTGTCAAATAAGCACCACACAACTTTCTAGGGGAGGGCTGCAGTATGTCATGCTCAGGGGACTGGAAATCTCTTGGTTGGCCAGGGAAAACCTTATCCTTCTGGAAGAGCAATGGGTTCTCGGATGGGACTGCTCATCTCCACCACCACAGGCCATGGGCTACTTGCCAGAAAGAAGCATAAACTGGAACAAAACTGCTTTCACACCTCCCTCCTCAGACCCCATGCCCCACCCCATGGTTCTTGGGGTGGTCTGCCCTCTCCATGGGAACTTGTGGGACATCAGGGCTGTTTCCCACGTCGTGGGGAAGGGGGTAGAAACAGGGCATCTTTATGAACTTCTGTTTGTCTCTTCTTTCCCATGTTCTCTTAGTTGTGCTTGTTTATCCCCTTACACACATACACATCTGGGGGGGGGGGGGGAAGGAAGGGGAGGCTAGCATTTCCTTCCCCTAAAGAAAGGAATTGGGGCAGGGGGAGGGGGAGTGGAGGAGCCGGAATTCAGAGGAAAAGCAGTGTCTGGGGAAAGCTGTGGCACTGATACAGAATGACCCATTTAAAGGGCCATGTGAGGCAGCCCTGTGCTCCCAGGTTCTCCGCAGACCGAGCTATGTGCGTGTGCAAGACACATGCACAAACACACACTCAGACTCACACATTCACACAAGCCTTCCCACACCTGCTGTGTCTCTCCAAGCGCTCACTTGAAGTTGCAAAATTCAGGCAAGTAGCAAGGGCAGTCAGTGTATGTCTGTCTGTCTCTCCATCTCTCCCTCTCATGTTTTCTCTCTGTGTACAAAGGGGACTTTGGCGAAAAGAAAAAGGATAATGTCGAGGAGCGGGGCAGGTGAGAGTGGCAGTAATAAAGAAGTAGGAGAATTTAGGAACTCCAAAACCTGTTGTAACTGAGCGTTCACACATCTGCCATGTGGTGAAGATAGTGACAGAGGAGGGAAGTGAGAGCAGGGCTATGAGTGAGAGCTATGCCTTTTCTGGACACTGTTCATTCATTCCTTCCCCCCTCCTTCACCAAAATGTAGTAGGCACCACCTACCATGTGTCCAGCCCTATGCCAGGCACTGGGGACAGACAAGTAAGACCCGAGCCCTGCCTGGAGGCTCTCAGACTAGCAGAGGCATTAGGCAGGGTGAGCCAAGCACTGCCAGCCCCCAAACTTCAGACTACTTCCGAACAAGAAAGCAGGCTTCCTCGGCCTCCTCGGAGACTATCAGATTGATCCCAATTTCTTGCCTTGAAGACCCCGTCTTTATTCTGAGTCCACCCTGGCCTCTTCTGCGAGCAGTAGGGAATTGAGTTAACATTTATATTGAGCGGTTCTTTTCACTTTATCTCATTCATCACGTATCGTCCCATTTCATAGATACAGAAACTGAGGACAAAGCAGTTAAGTAGTTTGCCCAAGGTCACTCTAGGAAGTGGAGAGCTGGGATTCAGATCAATGCTAACTGGCTCCATAACCTGTGCTCTTAATCATTACACTATATTCCCTTTCAGGAAAAGGCAAGGAAGAGCTTGAGAAATGGAATGTTGGTGTCCCGCCACTGTGAAAGGCTGACGTAGGGGAACAACACTGGAATGGTGGTCGGGAGATGTGGGTTCAAGGCCCGATTTTGCCACAAACTTGACTGTGCCTTTGGACAAATCACTTAGTCTCTCAGAGCCTCCTTTTCTATTTGAGAATTTTGATGAGATCATCTCTAAGGCCCCTTTACTATAACAATCTATGACAGACAACAAATTACAATTGTGATGCATGCTAATGGTCAAGAATTTTTAACACTTTTTAAAGTCACTGACTGGGAAAGAAGCGGAATAGGGAGATGGGGAAATTCACAAGCAAAGACATGACTGGAGAAAATATGAATTCTATGTGGAAGGGCCCCATTTGAAATGGGCCTGCAGAGTGAGGAGTGTCTGTGAACTCCGCTACCAGCCAGGTTTGCCTGGCACTTGCTGGGCCTGCGGTAGAGAGTGGAAGGAGCTGAAACCCAGCTCCAGCAGATTAATGCCTGGGCTCAGTGACAGCAGCGGGGAGGCCAAGAAAGACATGCTGGGACGGGAGGTGCTCACCATCACAATGTTGGCCAGATGGGCAGAGACGAGCGCATACACCCCTCCAGAGGAGCCCACGACTGGTGCAGTCATGTCAGCCACAGACACTGCCAAGGATCCTGGGAGAGAGAGAGATCGAGAACTCAAGAATGCTGGAATGGGGTCCCTTTCCCAGCCCCAGGCCCTTGGATGCTGCAGCCTCAGGGGTAAGACTCCAGAGCAAAAGGCCCCACCTCTTCTTCCCTTGATCCCATGTTGCCTTGGAGCCTCCTAGAGGACTAATTTATGTCTGAAAGAACCATTTGATTCAAACTTCTCCTTTTACAAATGGGAAACAAAGTGTCAACGGAGGGAAGTGACTTGACCAAAAGAGAACTTGGACCACGACCCAGATGTCTGCCTGTCAATCCAACCTCTGCCTCACATTGTGCTCTCAGGGCTTTGAGCAATAACAAAAATAGTGGCAGCAGTTACTGCAGAGACAGCTACCACTTACGGGGCACTGTGTGTCAGACACTGGCCAAGCATTGTACCTACATTCTCCCCTTTAACCCTCAAGACACCCCGTTGAGGCACGTGCTAGTAGCCTCATTGCAGAGGTGGGGAAATTGAGCTGAGTCAGCTTGTAGGAAAGGCTGGAACCAGGATTTGAGTCCAAGTCTGCCTGACACAAAGCATGTGTTCTTGGCCTTGCCAACAGCCACTCCCCAAACTGGTACAGAGGTCAACCTCCACCCTCTACCATCACTCTCTCTGCTCAGCAGCATCCAGAAACCTGTTTAACATCACCTCCAATCTTCCTCTAGCCAAGTGAAATCACAAAAGGCCAACAGGATCTCCAGAGCCAACTCGGGGCTTCTCTGGAGGAAAAATGTCCTTGAAAAATCTCTGGGGAAGAGAGAGACATGATGTCATACCCTCTGGGGGAAAGGAAGGGTATGTGACTCTTGGTCTGGGGGATGACAAACTTTTATCCTGGGAGGGAAGCTCGGCAGAGAGGAGATGGGAAATGTATTGTTCTGGTCTCATTTAAGCGTGATCAATGCTTTGGCTTCTAGGGAAGGACACGGGAGACTAAAAATAACTGGGAGGTAGAGCCCAGGGCTCAGAGAAGGAGAGGTGGCTGGCCTGGGTGAGTGTGCAGAAATACCACTGGAAAATGCCCGCAGGCTCTTGAGCCAATTAGCAGCTGCCTGGGTGGAGAGAGGACGGACAGGTAGAAGGGCAAATTCTGCAGGTTCTATGGGGTGGCGGGCTCACTACTTAGGAGGAGGCTGGGCCCAGCCCAGGAACCAGAGCTCCTGACAACCCTGGGCATGGAGAGGCCCTGTAACATTATCTGCCTTCTCCCAACATACCTACCCTACCTCTCCCAAGCCTCCTCCGCTCACTGAGATCCTTCAAGAAAGAGATCCCCACAATAGTTTCCTGGTCTCAAGGGGGATGTAATCTCCCAGGAAAAAACAAACTGTCATGAACCAAGAACTCTCAAGTCCTTCTCCCCTCCTAGAGCGACGATAAATCTTTCTTCTCCCCTTTCATGCCTTCCCTCCGGCTTTAATTAGGTATTGATCTATTGTCAGATAACTTTCTTTTTTTTTACTGCCTAGGCACGGGGTCAGCCATATATAACAGAAAAAAAAATCCCAGAGTGGCAAACAGGCAGGCAGCAGGATCTGCATGACAAAGGATTCCCACGCTCTCCTGGCGGGGCTGGCTAGGAAGGCTGCATTGCAGGGCTGCAGAGGGCCGGCTGCCCAAGCCGCTCCTCATTAATTACCGTCTGGACAGAGGAAGCCCCAGCTCCCTGGGCTGGCCTCTTTCCTCTGTGCAAGTCCCTACAATCCGGTCCAGATTCTGCTCCCTCGGGCTCCCCAGTGCAATCTAGCAGGGGCAGAGAGGCAGCAGGGAAGCCCCCAGGGTCCACCCCTCACACTGACCTTTCCCTCACCCTACCCCTGCACTGGAGTCCTGACCCCAGGGTCAGGGGTCAGTTTGGGATTGTGGCAGGAGTATGGAATGGGGGCGTGGCTGGCTAGTTATGTGACCTTGGGCACAGCTCCTGAATTCTTTGGGCTTCAGTTTTCAAATCTGTGAAATGAAGAGGTCTAAGGCTGTCTGACTTTTGAGCAGTGAAACCCTCTTTTCAAAGGAAACCTTACCCACACCGCTACCCCATGGAGCAGAGCACAGAGAGCTGCTCTGGCTGAATGGGGTGGGACCGGGGAGCAACGCTTGCCACCCACTGGAGGGGACCTCAAGGGTTCTTTCCAGATGACAAATTCAATAATCCAAGTCTTGGCCTAAGATCCAGGGTCTGAGGTTTGGATCCTGGTTCTAGAATCTTGAAGGTAACAATCTGGACCTCCCGCCCTCCGTTTGTGGCAGAAAGACTTTCCTCAAGTGACTGCAGATTACCCCAGGACTGGAGGGACTGGGAGAGATGAAATATGAACCTGGGCATGTATGCATATCAACTCAGTAATAAAGGCCATCCCAGGGCAGGCAGCCTGGCCAGGCAGGATTCTTGACAAGCTGTTACAAACCTAATGGATGTCAGTTCGATAAGGCCAGTATGAATTCCATGGAGGTCACGGGGGCAGAGGACAGGGAGAGAATGGCAAGCTGGAGTGACACACCACACCTCTGCTTGGCAGCAGACCAAAGGACTAGTTCTAGGCAGGGTTATGAATTTTCCCCCCAAAGTTCTGGTCCGCGCCAGCATGCAGATAAATGGGTGACTTTGCGATAATGCACAGCTGCGATAATTTTAGCCTGGGAAATTTAAAGCAGGCGTCCTCCGACATCTCCCTTGGCCATTATAAAAAAATAAATCCAAGTAAAAATCGGCAGAATATCTACCTTTAAGCAATATAACTTTATTTATTTATGCATTCTTCCATTTATTGTACAAATATTTGTGGCTTAACATGTGCCAAACCCTGCGCTAGGCTCTGGGGATGCACACGTGGGTAAGAATCTACAGAATCTACAATAAAAGCTTGGTGGAGCATTGAAGATACTGGTTTTGAAAGTATTTAAATTGTTAGCCATATAATTGTCAGCCAGGAGTGAGATACACATTGGCTTCAAGCACCGTTAGAAGCACAGGGCGGAGGAAGTTTTCCACCCACTTCCAGTGCTTCCAAGCTGAGCAAACTGAGCAAGTCATTTCACTTGCTCAAAGACCTACCTATAAAATGGGGGTGACAGTACCCACCTCATAAGACTCTTGTGATGAATACAGGAGGCAACATACGTGACCCTTTCTCAACTGCCTGGAGTACTGGATGTGCTCAGCAGAGGTTAGCTATCACTGTTACAAAGTGCCTTGGATTTAGAATATTTCCATTGGGCAGGAATGAGAGTGAGACCAGATGTTTATCAAGACATCTCCCTGACATTCGATTATCTGCACAAAGGAAAAGGTCTATCTTTAGTTCTCTTAACCCCATCATAGAGGTATGGTGCACATCCTTTATGGTCAGACAGACTGGGTTTGAGCCCAGTTCCACCACTTATGACTGTGTCATCTTGGGCAAGTCACTTAGCCTCTCTAAGCCTTGGTTTCTGTATCTGCAACAGGTGGAGAATAACAGTACTTGCCCCATGGGGTTGTTGTGAGGATTAAATACGGCCTGCACAGAGCAGGCCCTTGATAACTGTTAGATATCCAGTCAGGGTCTGGCTGTCTGTGAATGGGCCCCCCTTCTGAGGAGGGATGCACATGGAGCAGAGAGGGAGGAAGGGGTGCAGGCAGATCAATCAACTCGATCTTGGAGATCAATGACACGATATGTGGTGACCAGAGTGCCCTCTGGTCTGGATCAATGGCTCAGAGAGAACAGTGCATGTCATTTGCTCTGTGATACAGCCCCATACCCTCCCATTTAGTTGGCGAGCGCTCCTTCTGTCTGTGGCATTCCACTCTACACCAGTATCAATGGGAAATGATACCTGCACTGTCTCCAGGCTGCATGTCATCTGGTTTTGGCGAGGCCTGAGTCATTTTGAATCTTATTTCTGTCTTCTAGGTTATTGGCACTCCCACCTAATTGACTACTAACTGCAAGTGTTACGAGTGTCTTTCCTCTTCCTCCCCATTAACCATCTGGGTCTCTGAGTGTCTAGGTATGGGAAATGCAGCTATAAATCCCCAGATGTCAAGACTCAGGGGTGTGTGGGTGGCTGAGTTAGTCTGGCACACAGAGATGCTCATCAGACCTTTGTTCAAGGATGCTGAAGTGGTGGATTCTGGGAGAAGCTCACGTGGGTGCTGTCCAAGGTAGCCAAGTTTTTAACTTCAGCACGTAGGGGAGCGAAGGAGACGGCACCGGCCCAGCCTCCCAGGCTGAGGGCTCAGGAACCGGCAGACTAGCCTTGTGTGGGAGGTGAGGGGATGGGGTGGGACCCTTCCCTCATCCATTCCTGAAGCCACTTCAGTTCCTCCCAGGGTTCCTGTCTGCCTGTTGTTTACAAGGCCGATTCTGCCCCGCTCTCTTGATGACAACTTTAATGCCACTCAGAAAGGATTAAGATCTTACTTAAACATACACACAAAGCTCCCTTGGGCATAGCTGTCAAGGTGAAGAGCTGAGGCGGCAAACCTTGTAAAAAAGGGGAAAAAAAGCCAGCAATAAAGTTGGAAACATCACGAGGGAGATTTCCCTGTTCAGAAGCTGGGCTGGTGCAGACCTTTCATGCAGAAATCTGCTCTGCTCTGCCCAGCTCACCCCAGTTCACCTCACCTCCCACTGGAGTGGGGGAGGGGGAAGTCACGCTGGCCACTATCCACGGGGCATGATGACCATGAATGCCTGCACCATGAGCTGAGTCCACCAGGGGCCCCAGACTCCTCCAGCTGGCACAAACGCTCACTACCTTTTAGGTCAGACTCTCCTGTGAGCAGTGGGTCATTCAAGGCGACGGTGGCTGGCCTGGGCAGAGGCAAGATCTCCCTTTGGGCACAGGTGCTGGCCTGGCCAGGGGAGGGGCTGGCTCCTCCCACACCTTGGATGTCCCTACCAGGATCTCACTGTGCTTTTGCACAGTCTACATAGCACTGTTTCTCCATTTGTCACCTCACTCCCCTCTCCTAACACCCTATAGGAATATCTCATTAGTTCCCTCTTAAAGCTTACTGGGGCCAAGAAAGGTTAAGGAATTTCCCTAAGCCCACACAGCTACAACATGGGGGGGTAAAGGCTTAACCTCCAGTCAGTCTGCCTGTTCCAAAGCCTGTGCTCTCACCCGCTCTGCCATCACATGCCTCCCTCTCAGGGTGGCGGTATCCTTTCCAGCCTCCCTGGGAGGTGGGAGATTTGCCTGGGGGGACAACCCGAGTAGCCAGGAATCTTGATGATGAGGGTGCTCTGTGTCCCCTGGAAGCCTGGGGTTGCCCAACCCCATGGGGTCTCCCAGACACTCTGGGGAGGTTTACCCCCAAGACATGGGGCCCATCTGCCTACCTGCCACAACGCCAGCCACATAGACAAGCCCAATGCGGGTTGCTCCGTGCACCATCTCCAAGGGCACCCCCACCAGGAGCTGCAGCACCACGTTGAGTCCCAGGTGTTCTATCCTGTACAGAGAGATCACACTTATTCATTCAACAAACACTGTATGCCACGGTGCTGAGGATGTAGCAGCGAACAAGACCCTATACCTGCCTTTAAGGAGCTCACGGTCTCGGGTGGGGGAGGAATTACAATGCAGACAGCCTATCTTGGAAAGAGTGTTCCCTGCACACCTCCCTTGCCATTTGGGACAGGAACGCACGTGCAGGGCCTGGGCAGTGACTGACAGTGTCTGCACTTGCCAGAGGGAGAGGAGCTAACCACGGTCAACATCCAGCAACTCCACTGGTGGCCATATGAGAAGCGGAGGCTCAGAGAGGGGCAGTGACCGGCTTAAAGTCACACAACTGGTTAGTGGCGGCTAGGACTACAGCCCAGGTCTCTGATGTGAGGGACCTGCTCTATTCACCAGGCCAGGAGGTCGTTCTGGCCCACTATTGCATTTGTATGAGCTACTGATACTTAAAGAGAAAGATGCTTCCAAGACAAGTGCAAGCATTAAAGATACCTCCTGGAACTTAGTAATTCAGTTAGCCCTTAAGATCTCAGAGGAGATTTCTCCTTCCTGGTATGAGAAGGAACCTGTTTTGTCCTCATATTCTCACAGTTGGTTTTTCTTACCCTGTGAATGCCTTTCTTTTTACATTATTATATCTGTAACCACAGCCTGTTGCTGAATGGAGTGTCTAGTTGAGTGTCCATGTTACCAGAAAAGCTTGTAACATTACAATTATTACATCAATGTGTGCTTTCAAGTTTACAAGCACTTTGACATCCATTATCTCATTTAAAGCGAGCCCACAGCAGCTGGACAGCTCCCTGAAGATGCTTAAGTTAACAGGTTAACAGAGCATGTGAGGAGGGGTCTGGACCCTGGCCTGGGTCACAGCCCTGCAGGGTCTGCAGAACCTTGCCTGGAGGCCAACTGCTGTCCCCTGTGTGGGACATGACGGCGCCTGCTTATTCAGGAGGGCACCTGTGAGGGAGCTCAGATAGATCAGGCTCTCCAGAATTCCCACCATGCCTGGAATCTTCTAGCCCCGACTGACTGTATCACCCGAAGGATTCTAGACTAGAAACATCAGACAAATTCACTGGAAAGGAGCCGGGTGGTAGCATCAGACTCAGAGTCAGAGAGACCTTAGATGTTTTCTGGTCCCGTCTCCTTGGTTTACAGCCTGGAAGGCGAGACTAGACGAGACCAGGTGAGGGGAACCTAGGGCTCCTGCCTCCTAATCTGAGCTATTTCTTCTTCACCACAGTGACTTCTGGATTCCCAGGCCCAGAGTGTGTCCCTGAGTAATAGGTCACCTTGCTGGCCCCTCCCGGGATGCTGGCCAGCTGTCCCTATCTCCTGTTTACAGCAGCACCAGCCAAGAGCCCCTCCCTCACAATCAGACCTAGGGAATCCTCCCAGAGCTCTCCCTGGCAGGCATCTCCCTGTCAGAGCAGAGAAAGGCCCAAGGCCAACCCTATGGGCCTCAGCTGAGGCATCTGTGCCCTGTCCACAGCGGCCTCCCGGCTTCCAGCTCCCAGAGGCAGAGAATGGACAAGGAGGCTTTGGAGGGTTTGTCCCTTCTCCTTCCTCACTCTGGGGGATCAGAGAAGGCCAGAGGGCAGTCCTGGAAATAAGGCAGGTAATCCCAACACGCGTGCAGCCATGGGCGTGAGCAGCCCGGACAGGGAAGCCCCCGCCATTCCTGTTGTCTCCAGATCTTGGCCCATGAGAAGACGGAAGTGTGACGCACACTCCTCCCTCTGCCCCTTAGCCCTGTGAGATCCAAGCTGGGACCCAGGAGGCAAGGCAAACAGCCAGTACAAATGGTCCCCTCAGCTCAGAGCAGGAACAACTGTCAGAACCATCAGGTGCCTCCTTTGTTTCTCAGGAGATCAGGTGTCTCCTTTGGGGTGTCTCGTTGCCCCAAAGCCCACCCCAGCAGGTGCAGCCAATTAGGGGTTGGTTCTTGTGCCCAGAGTCTCAGCAGGAAGGGAGGCTCACAGTGGGGCTCCCTCTTGGCCACGATGGGTTTTCTGCCGAGGAACAGGAATGATGGAGCCATGGGGACCAGAGTGATCCTCTTCCATTACCAACCCCAGGGACAGGGACCCCAGGGCCTCTCCCAGGCTAACAGTGAGCTCCTTCACTTCTCTGGGGAGCCTGCAGACAACATCACAGAGGTCTGGTGCCTGCAGACCCTGCTTTCCCAACTCAGCACTTCTACTGTGTAACAACTGTCTCCAGTTAAGATCAAGATCTTCAAGGGACTTGGACCTGGGCGGTCACCTGGCCAGCTGGTAGGTCCTTACCATGCGGTAGGAGGCACCAGTGAGAAGTGATTGCACTCCAGCCCCAAAAGAGGCCACATAGCTCTGTAAACAGAAACTATAAGTATTGCCAGAGTTCTTCAAGAAGACTCATCACAAATGGAGACCACTTTGGGAGGAAGGCAGTTTCAATAAATCTGTCCTTTATTTCACTTATGGGACACTCACACACACACTGCTTAGGGAAAATGAACCTGGTGGCTGACCATATTTCCCTCTTTGCTTTGGCCACTAGGAAGCTCAGAACAAATCTGTAACCTTCCTCTACAAGGACATAAAATTACACACTGTGTATGTGTGTGTTGATCTCACCAAGGATTTTTAGCACTTGCCTTTCTCTATTTTCCCTTTCCCATACAGTCTCAATAATTTACTCATATATTTGGGTATTAAATGAGTTTCAAGGAGCCACCTCAAATCCTGTGTCCAGGTAGATAAAAATAAACTTAAAAATATATTTCAATCCCAGCTATCTGGACCACTTATTTTTCCACAGGGACTCTTGGTAGAGCAAAAGAAGACAGGTATTCACCCGGCATGCATGAAGATGTATGTCAGGTAGCGCCAGGCCTGTGCTCGGAGGCGTGGGTGGTAAACCAGTGAGTTCTTCAGGTATCGTGGATGGGTCACCTGCAGCACAAATTGATCCAGCGACACTCCATTGTAGAGGAAAAAGGCAACCTGGAAGAAAACACGGAATGGAGAAGGCCTGTTAGCAGGGGCAGAGCTGCCCAGGACGCCCTCCTGTGCTGACTGCCATTCAAAATCCTGCTGGCAACTGTCATCTTTCCTCCTCAGAGGAGGAACAGCCCTAGGGCCGGAGCCCAGCTTAGCTTTCAACCATCTCTTACTCCACTTCTGTTGGATTATTATGCGTTAAATTCTTCACAAAATGGTCACGTGGCCTCTGTTCACACTTCCTTGGTGCTAAGCAGGAAAGGTTTGGAGGATTTTAGACGTTAATTCTAGTAATAACTCACATACCCACTTGGGGGATGAGGCAATTCCACTTAAGTTAATTTTTTTTTAATTATGGTAAAATACATATAACATAAAATTTACCATCTTAATCAGTTTTGAGAGTACAGCTCAGTGGCATTAAGTATTGTTGTGCAACCATCACCGCCATCCAACCACAGAACCCTTTTCATCTTGTAAAACTGAAACTCTGTCCCCATTAAACACTAGCTTCCCATTCTCCTTTCCCCAGGCCCTGGCATCCACCATTCTACCTTCTGTCTCTATGATTTGACTGCCCGAGGTACCTCATATAAGTAGAATCACACAGTATTTGTCTTTTTGTGACTGGCTTATTTCACTATTTCAGCATAATGTCTTCAAGGGTCATCCATGTTGTAGCAGGTGTCAGAATTTCCTTCCTTTTTGAGGCTGAATAACATTCCATTGTATGAATATACCACCTTTTGCTCATCTATTAATTCGCCAATGGACACCTGGGTTGCTTCAAGGTCTTAGCTATTGTGAATAATCCTGCTATGGACATAGGTGTACAATTATCTCTCTGAGTCCCGGCTTTCAATTCTTCCAGGTGTATACCCAGGAGTGGAATTGCTGGGTCATATGGTAATTTTATGTTTAATTTTTGAGGAACCACCACACTGTTTGCTGCAGTGGCTGCACCATTTTACCATTTCCACCAGCAGTGCATAAGGGTTCCAATTTCTCTGCATCCTCACCAGCATGCCACGTAAGTTGATTCTGCAGATGACCGAAGCATATTTGTTTAAGTCCTAAAAGGACATTTATTTTAACTTTTTTTTTCTTTGGAACTTTCTAAACTGTGTCACTCATGTCCCCATGTTCTTAATCAGGGCACATCCATAACCTCTGAAGGATGCGTCAGGGGCTGATCTGGGCTTCAGCAGTGACACCTTCTGCAGCAGCTGACCGGCGTGTTGGCTCCCTCACTAACTAAACGGCCCCACATTCTTGCGTTTCTCTCAGATTCAGGTCTGCTTTTAACTGTCATTTGGTCCTCTCCCACACTGCCAGGTGGTCAGCAGGTTGGTAACCAGGTACTTCAACCAGGTTCTCACTTCCTATTGCTGGCTGGTAGTGGGCCCCTTCCAGTAGCTTCCCACCACGTCTCTTCAATTTTCTCTCTGTTATGGAATCAGAAAAGCAGGTACTAGAACTCTACGTAAAACAAAAGCGTTGGGCTTCAGTCTAAGGACTCTGAAACGGTTATTTCAGCACTTTCCAGTTTCTTCTAGATTGGTGGTTCCAGTTGACACAGCTGAGGTTTCTGGAAATTTGAAACCGAACCAATCTGGACACAAAATCTGGCTCCTTTGGATGACCTCAGGCAAATTATTTTAATTCTCTGGTCCTCAGTTTCCCCGTCCGGAAAGGGGGATACCAACACCTACAGCTCTGGGGTGGTCATGAGGTTTGAAAGTGATAAAGTACACAAGGAGCCAGCTGGGTGCCCAGCATGCCCTCAGTGAAGGCAGCTGGAATAGCACCCGTGAAGAGCTCCTGGGCTGAGCCTGGGAATGGCTCAGGCCCCCTGGCAGCTGGACTCCCTGAGCTCTCTGGGTAGCCGTTCTGTCCACCTAACACAATGCGGGTGGCCTGGCAGCAGATACAGCTTCCAAGGCAGCTCGTTATTATTGGTCCTCAAATAGATATTAATAAATAGACCAACACAGTAAGCGTGTGCAGAACAAGTCCAAGAATATCTCAGCACAATCGCACTTCCACATGTATTTGCATGAAGCCATAACAACAAACAGAGGAGCCCTGGCCTGCAGACCAGATATTCTGATTTAGAAAAGAAGAAGGAGGAGGACACCACGAAGCTTAATGATCCTGCCATTTGATTTGGCAGGAACTTGACAAGAACATAGGCGGGGTGGTAATTAGGCCCGAGGCTCTGGAAGAAAAGTAGTGGAGATTATAAAATGCCAATGGGAGGCCAAACATCCATTCAGGGGCCAGGGTTGGGAGGCCCCCAGGTTCTCAGGTTGAACAGCCAGAAAAATTCCGAGTTCCTCACACAGGGGCACTGATTTGGAGAGTGGCACCTTTGGATTCTGTTGCATAAGCAGGAGACTTTTAGAATAACAATAGGGATAGAGGATTCCCTAAGGGGAGAATGTTCTTTCAGAATACGCGAAGCCCACATTTACCAGTTCGTAAACCCTCCCTCCCATATGTACTTGTGTGCAGCTTTTGTGCTCAGAAAGCACCACCAGCCGTTCTCTCGCTCTAAACAGAGGAGTCTGCTGGGAAAAGGAGGCAGGTTGGTTATTCCCGATTCACAGGTGGAAGAGGGAGTCCCAGGGGAGCAAATGACTTGTCCACATTACTCACCCGGGGAGGAACGAAAATAAATTGGTTTTGATGAGCTAGCCTGGCTAAATCCTCCGCCTCAATGAACTTATTACATTGCGTTTGTGGCTGATGTTTTTGGTGGGGGTGGTCATATAGGGGATTTTGCTGCAGCGAACATTGCTTGAAGTAATAATCTTTGTAATATCTCTGTGGTCCAGGGTTACTACGTTTGTATGCATTGGAAGGGGCCTGACTTCCAATGACAACTGCTCTCTGCTCCTCAACCACCGCCTTTTGATAGAGAATTACGCGGCCTTTTCCCTCCTGACCTCGGATCCCCTCCTGGCACCTCTCCCCATGCCCCTCACTCCCCCAAGGCTGAGCGCCCCTTCCCCACCCCTGTCCTTGCCTCCAGCAGTGTGACTGTGATCATGAACCAGGGCGGGGGGCAGCAGGTGTAGCTGTCGTAGTACCACTTGCGGTCAATCTCCCGGGGCAGGGTCTCGTAGGCCACGTGGCGGATCAGCCGCTGAGAGAGGTTCAGGCCCTTCTCCTCCAGCAGGGCCTTGCTGCACAGCCGGCGGTTCCCTTGCAGGATGGCCTGGCGGAAGCTGTTGGACCGCTTGTTGCTCATCTGCATAGGAGGCAGGGTGGGGGAGACGGGCAGAACCACGCTCTCAGGGGAGCCCAACCCATTTCTCCACCAGCACGCTCCTTAGACCAACCAGGCCTAACCCCACTTTTCTCTTTCTTCTCTAATAGTTAACAAGAAGCAATATTCACTGAGCTCTGATGTGTCAGGGATTGTTCTAAGCTCTTCACATGCTGGCTCATTTGATATAACTAGTCTACCTGTTAGATAAGGACTAGGAATATCCCCATTCTACTAGACAAGGAAACCAAAGCAGAGAGCGTTTGGGGGACCCATCGAGTTCAAACCCAGTAAGGCTCCAGAGCCTGTATTCATATTCCCTATATCTTCCTTCCATCCACTCATCCATCATCCATCCATCCAATTCACTGAGCAACCAGCATCAGCACATTGCCAGACACAGGGGATACAGTGGTGCTCAGGACAGAGAAGTAACCCGCAATCACATTTCAGAGCAAAGGCTGCTGCAGGAGCACACAGCAGGAGCCCAACCCAGTCCCAAGGTGGTCAGGGAGGTCTTCCTAGGGGAGGTGATATCTGAGCCAGAACTGAAGGATGAGCAGGAGTTTGTGTCCTCAGACACACCAGCTTGGGAAGAAGCGGGCAGCTCTTGGTTAGACAGACGAGTTTATAGAGAGGTCCCCAGAACCAGAACCCAAAGCTGTGCCTGTCGAAGGTCATCACTCCTGAGTGCCTTCAAGGGACCTGTAATTCTCGGCCAGCCTAGGGGCTGGTTGTAGAGCACTGCCTGAGGACTGGCCCTAGCCTCGGCACCTGAGGCTGCCCTGACACATCCTCACTGGAGCCCTGGCTGCCTCACCCAGCGGTCAGCCTGACTCCTAGAGACCAGAGGCCACCTCACTGCCTTCCCACGTCCTGAGGCCTCCAGCACCTCCCACCTGCCCTCCATGACCACACCTAGACCCGTCTCATGCGGAGATGTCCTAGAGACATGCCCTCCCAACCCCAGAGCCCACAGCGCTACCTAGGTCGCTGTTCCATGGCAGCTGGGGTGGGATTATCAACGTATTCCTGGGGCTGTGGCCACAGTCGGGGACATTCGGCTAAACCTGAAGGGAGGACCCAGAAAGGGCTGGCGAGGTGAACCAGGCCAGACCAGGGCACAGAGGTCTGAACCCCTGTCAGGGGAAGGGAGCTGGGGAGGGTCTGCGTTCAGACCTCCCAGGTGGAATGAGCCTCCACCTGCCGTGCCGTTCCCCACTCCTGGCTTCTGCTGTCTCTCACTTTCAAAATCTAGCTTACAGCTCGCCTCCTCCAGCAGACCTTCCTGGATGAACCCCTTCCAACGATTCCCTGCTCTCATCCCCTCCATGCCTACAAAGCTTGGGTCTGGTTCTTCTTAGTGGCTCAGTTCTGTAAGTGCAGGCGGAGCTTGGGGCTCGACGTATACTGCAAGCCCGAGGCAGGATCACATCATCAAATTATTTTGTAGCCACTCTTACCATTTTCTGTCCCAATCCCTGAGTGTGTACACGTGCATGGGTGTGCATGGCACACATACTCCCAAACACACAAATGGCTGCACCCTGAAGACCCGTGGTGGGGACGGGCTTGGCATGAGTACAGGAGAAGCAGGGCACACACACTCACCATTCGCCTGCACCCTCGCTGTGCCTAGAACTGTGCTGGGCACAGTAGTAACCATCGTCTCAGGCCTCACGGAGCTTACAAGAAGAGACAGATGTGTAAACAGCAGCAAAAGAAGATGTCCTCTTAGTTGTTTGGTGCATAAGTTATCCCCACATTATAAAGATGAGGACCAGAGCTTGGAGAGGGTAAGTAATTTTCTCAAAGACCCACAGTTAGTAAATCGCAGAGTCAGGATTCAAATCCAGATCTGCTCGACTCCTGAGTCCACACTACTTTATATAGCACTTTTGTGCAAATTAGATAAGGGAGCCTCTTCTTCCAGGCGGATGTACCCATTCCAGGCTTTGGTGAGCAAAACCCAGGCCAGATTTCAGTCCCCATTCACTCTCCCTGCCAGGTATCCTGGTATAGTACACAACCTGTACGTCCACCCATGACAACCCTGGCCACTCAGCTGTAATGTAATGTCTGTGCTATAAGAGAGGCCTGGGCAAAGCGCTGGGGACGCACTGGATAAGGTTTGTTCGTTCTGCCTAGGTTGGGGGGTGGGGAAGGGCTCAAGAAGGATGCAGAGGAGTTTACCTGGTGGAAGAGCATTAGTGACAACAAAAACTTCCAAACACTTCATCTTATTTAATCCTTGCAACAACCCTGAAGAGGCTATCCTTTGGCTTCATTTTACAAATGGGAAAACCCAGGCTCAGAGGATCTTCCCCCATGAGTGGCAAAGGCAAAGTCAGGAGCTGGACCCAGGTGTGCCTGACTCCAGGCCCTGAGCTCTTGGCCCTACCCAGGGCTTCCCCCTCCATCCCCACCCCGTGAGCCCCTTCTCAGTCCTGGCCTCCAGGGCAGCCCTGCTCACAGGGACCCCACCTACAGCTGGCAGCTCCAGCTCAGAACTTGAACAGAGAAATCCCAATGGTAACACGTAACCTGCTGTTGGGAGTTCACACAGAAGATCCCGTGGACCCCTGGCTGGAGAGAAGCATCTCACCGGCCCAGCCATGCCCTCTCTCTGCCCCGAGACTGGGCACGGGATGCAGCAGATGGGCACTCTTCCACCAGGTAAACTGGCGCTGGGCTGTGGATGAGTCTATCCAGGCTCAAACCCAGGCCTGGTCTTTGGTGGCACTGCTGGGCTCCAAGTCACAGGGCTCACCTCCAACACCCAGCCCATGAATCCCAATTGTCCCCAACTCCCCGGCTCAGCTCAGCTCTGCCACCCCGCTCTCCAGGACGTCTGCTCCATGGGTCCACTCTGAACAGCAGTAGATGCCTTCATTCCTTCCATCAAAGTGTCGCAGCTGCTCCCTGCAATCATGCTAACCCTGGGCGAAGGCAGGCCCTCCGCCAAGAGGCACTTTTTTAAAACAACTCTGAAGCTTGGGCACCCACATCAGAACGCTCACCGGGCCCGTGACAGGTACGAGTGGTACTGGCCCCCATCACTAACGCCTTTGAATTCTAGAAGACTGGGGAACTTCACACCAGCCATGTCACTCTTGCCCCCTCCGTGGGGACAAGAGGAGAGGCAACTGTCTCTATCTCACCAATAGGGAAACCGAGTGGAGACCTCTGGCCTCATATTCATCTTGTTAGTTCATGCAGCTTCTACTGATGACCCATCCATCCCACGGTGGGATGATTCCTGCTTAACCCCACCGAACCCGATTGCAATCCTGCCACAGTAGCCCCCCATAATCGCACAGCAGTAACCCCCAGTGAGGAGGAAGTCCTCACCAATCCACTGGGCAGGATTCACGAGCCTCCTGTCTCCAGGCCCTCCGACAACCCAGGACATCTGCCAGCAGGTCTGGTGAACTCTGGCCTTAACCCAAGGGCCCCACTGCTCCCAGAGAGGTCTTGCCTGACCCTTACAACATCCACCTCCCAGCTCCTCTCCCACCAACAATAACCTCCCACCTCCCACTCCCAGCTCCAGGGGTGGGCACTGATTGGTTTGAGTCAATCAACACACCCCAGTGACTCAATCTAGGCCAATGGGAGGGAGGAAATCCCATGCCTTCTGCGGGAGTTGCCACAAGAAGAGTCCCTCTCTTCCACTGCATGTTGAGGCCTGAGGGTGTGAGGGCCGGAACAGCTGCAGCCACTTTGCTGTCACAACGGAAGGGTCTGGAATTGCCAGTGGCTTCTTTTTGAGGATGGGCTGACACTGCCAAAGGCAGAACCAAGGGACAAAGAGAAACCAGGTCCTTGGTGGTATCCTTTTACCTGCTGGAGCCTGGACTTTTTCAAGGCTGCAGGCCAACAGATCCCTTTAATTGTCCAAAAGGGTCCTCTAAGCCACAACCTCCAAACAGGCCCCTCCCAGTGATAAGGGCCCCAGAGCGCTCACCAGGTTGACAAAATCCTGGTAGCAGATCTGCCCATCTGCATGACTGTCGGCGAGAGCCAGGAGCACCTCCCTTTTGTGCGGGTCCAGCTTGGAGCTGTGGCTCTCCAGGAGGCTCCGGAACTTGCCTGTGCTGATGTAGCCCGTGTTCCCGGGGTCAAACTGAGGGAGAAGCACAGACAGCAGTGGGGTCAGCGGGACTCCACCCCCCTCTCAGCACTGCTGTAGGTGCCCCATCTCCGTCACCAGTCCCCAGCTCCTGCCCGAGCCCTCTGCCAGAAGAGGCCCAGGCGGTGTCTGGGATGCTTCCAAGCCCTCATGGGAAACATCCAAATAGGGCATGGACAACATTCAAAATCCTAGAAGGCCCTGGAGACCTCTGAGATCACTCCATCCAGCCGTCTCGTGTACGGATAAGGAAACTGAGGCTCGGAGAGGTTAAGCTCCCTCCTCTCCATCTTTACTGCTGACCCCAGACCCCAGGAAAGCAGGAATGGAAAGGCAATGAGTGGAGGGAGATGAGGGACTTCTCATCTCCAGAGGGACTCAAATGGGGAATGTTCCAGGGCCCCGGGGAGCAGGGAGCACAGCCTTGCAAGTCCTTCTGCACCTGGCTGCCAGCCCCTCTCTCATGCCCCCCTCCCACCCGCATACCCATGTACACAGGGCTGGGCAGGGCTCCCCAGAGACACTGTGTTCTGGTTTTTGTTTGTTTGTTGACACTGTGCCCTTTTGCCCTCTGCAGCTTTGCCATGTGGGTCCTTCTGCCGAGGATTCTCTTTCCCCCTTGTCTCCCTAGGAAACTCGACTCACCCTTCCCAGATGTCCCGGCTCTGGGCACCTGAATAGACAGGTACTAATTTTCCAGGGAAAGTCTCATTGGTTCAGTTAGAAAAGGATCTTATTCCTCTCCCCCAGAGAAGCCCATAACCTTACTACCTTACGTACCCTCTGTCCTCATAGAACCCACCCAATGCCCCCACCCCTGCCAACACACACCCTGCTAGAAAATCACACTAACGGGTTCTCCTGGATGCCCAGTGCTTTCCTGTTCACAAAGCGCTTCCCCCCATGAATTCACTGCGCCTGGAGATGCTGTGGTGGGCTGCTTAGATTTTAAAAGGCAAACAGACATTGCGGATGTCCGTGTGTGCATGACAAGGGAGCCCGGAAGACCAAACCCACGTTTCCCCCTTTTCTAGATAAGGTCAATGAAGACTATTTTAGGAAGGCTGACTCTGTGAGCAGCATTTCTAAGACAGACCAAGAGAAACAGCCAGGAGTCACAAGTCATGGGCTATTTCAATTCTCCCCAGAACTTAACGCAAGAGGACATCTCTAAAGAGGCCTATTGAAAAATCTGCACATGTCATATTCACCCCCCCACAACCCAAAATACCAGGTTTCAGGGATAACACCTATTTGGTTCACAGGATCAGTATTTCAGGAGACTCACCTACCCCTGCTCCACAAAGATCTTTAAGAATAAAAACACCTAATATTTGCCGAGTGTTTTCATGGGACCATACACTGTTCTAAGCACTTTATGTATGTAATTTCTTTGATCTCCTACAATGACATTATGAAGCAGGTCCCGTTATTATCCCCATATTACAGATGAGGAAATAGAGGCACGGGAAAATGAGCATAGAGAGGTTAAGCAACGTGCCTGGCAAGCGGCGGAGCCAGGATTCCACGCCCAGGCAGCTCAGTGCTGCCTCTCCACCACTGCTGGCTGCCACTGGCCTTCAGCCTCCAGGGGCTGCTCTGCTGCTCAGAAGCAATATTTAAGGATCAAAGATGTGAGTGCAGACCTTGGAGAGACGAGGGCTCTGCGCGTCTCCCAGGCCCACTCTAAACAGATGTTTAAAGCAGGAAAGAGCCTCAAACAACAACAGTTCTGATCTCCTTATTGCTCAGAAAGTGAAGCCTGGAGAGGGAAAGTGGCCATGGCAGCCAGGGAAGGTCTCTTGCTCTGGTGCTTGGGACCCTCCCATCCCCTCAGCCTGGCGCCCCTGGTCCCACTTGGCCCTCATGCTAGGTGGGCAGACAGGGGCTAGGGGTGGGGGTGGGAGTCGAAAAGCAGCTCCAAGTCCTGGGAAAATGCCCAGGGAGCACTGGAGGGGGGCAGTAGTCTGCCACTCAGCACGGAGTCTCTGCTGCCTCAGCCTGGGGGAGGAAGCCCGAAGGCCCTGCACTGGCTGTGAGTAGGGCCGCCAATCCCCTCCCAGGGGCTGCCTCGGAGGCTTGAGAGGGCAGTGGGGTGGAGGGGCTGGGATCAGGCAAGGCCCCCTCTCCCTGATTCCAGCTCCAGACAAAGAACCACCTGCTCCCTCCCTCTCCCTCCTCCTCCAGGGCTCCCTGCTGTTGTCCTAGTGACAGGGGCTGCCCTGTGCTCCTTGAGCCCCCAGCCCCCACCATGGCCCTCCAGGCCTGCTCCAAGCACCTTACAGGCTCCAGACCGCAGAGAATGAGCTGGAACCAGGCCGAGCCTCCCTCCTCTGCCAAAACTCTACCTTTCATGCCAGGGCCAGACAGGCCAGACAATGGGGGGTCATCACTACCCTAATAACGAGGCCTCAGGGATGAAGGAGGGTGACGAGGGGGGAGGGAGAGGCAGGGATGGGGCTGCAGCCTGAGGCTCCACAAATGCACACAGGACACCTTCCAACCACCACTCCCCCCCTCACAGCCTGGGAAGATGAGGGCAAGAGCAGAGGCTGACAGTGGGCATGGGGCACGGGGGCAGGCAGGAGGTAGAGAGAGGGAGACAAAAGGAGAAAGAAACACAGAGGAAGAGCCAGAGAGAGGATGTGTGCAGAGGCGGGAGCGAGGTGGTCCCCCTGCTCCGGAAGGAAGCTGAGAGCTTCTAAGGCAGGCTGCAGGGAACAAGGCAAAATCTCATTCTTGTCTTGGCCACTAACCAGTTTGTGTAATTTAGGGTGAACGTCTCGAGCCATAATTGCCTCATCTATCAAGCGGGGAGAGCACCCCCTCGGGTTCCGGCGGTGGGGGGGGGAGGGTTGGGTGGGAGGCCGCTTGAAACAGGGCGGCGCTCTCCAAGGCCCAGGGCTACACAGGCTCGCCACCAGCTCCGCCTGCCTCATTCAAAGCAAAGCAGGGAGCACCCCTGTCCTAGGGCCTTGGCTGACCCCTCTGGGCATACCCCCTGCTTTGGGGCCTCCTTCAAGGCCAGCAATGGGGGATGAGATGAAACTAGGACCACGGTTCAGAGCTTTTGGGGAAACAAACCCTACAAATGCAATTCCCTTGTTAATAATGTGCTGAAGGCCCTGAAGCTCCCCCTCTCAGGTGCCCCACACCCCGGATTCAGCCACTTTGGGCAGTGGGGTGCTCTGGGGATGACGTCTGGGTTGGGCGGGTTTGAGGCAGCCTGACTGGGGCTGTTCTGCGGGTGGTGAGGAATGTGGCTGTGAATGAGCTATAGGCAGGGGCCCAGCGGGGAGCCAAGAGTCGGGAGCATCCTCGCAGCTGCCTCCTGAATAGGGCCCAGAGCTGTGGAGGAGGGGGGAGGCCAAGTCCACATTCAGCCTGAGTGGAGGATGCTGGTGGCAGGGGGAAGAGAAAGGCACGGAGTGACCCTCCCACAGCTCCCGCCCACTTGCCTTGCCCTTGAAAAGAGCTGCGAGAGGCTCCGTGGGGATGTTTAATCCCACCAACACCCAGCCCTCTGGCCCCTTAATCCTCTGGGTCATTAGTGTTCCCCAGCCTGGGGCCCCACACACGCTCTGCCATATATCCTATCTCCCATCCTGGACCTCTTCCTGGCTCACTTTTGACCTAGGCTTGGAAAAGACTCACCAAATTCTCTCTGTATTGTTGCTACCTAGGGCTCCTTCTCTGTCTCTGAGGCAAGGAGTAGGGGGAAGTTCCAGAAGGAGCCCCACCCCAAGCTGCTGTGCCATCCTTGGCAGATCATTAACCACATTGCCTCAGTTTCTCCATCAATCATGTGGTACAAACTCTCCCTTCTCAGGGAGATGGAAGGGGGTCCATCCCCACCCCTGCACAGGCAAGCATACCATATGCAAATGGGGGTTGGGGAAAGAGAAATCCACAACCCATACAGCCCATGGGGGCAGCTGATCCTCTATTGTGCATCCTTGCTCAGTCCAAGGGCTGATGGGAAATCCGAGATCAGATGAGTCAGCTCACATTGGGGGTGAGGTCTGTGCTGTCAGAGGGACCTAGTGATACCAGGGAGAGGAGAAGCAGGTCAGGGAATCAAAACTCACAGTCCAGGATCTCTGAAAGGAAGCTCGATGGTTTTCAAATTGCTCTGCAGAGTTCTAGGGGCTGTGGGAACTCCGAGGTCCAGAGGGGTGGGGAGGGGGTTGCTGAGCAGCCCCACTCACAGCTGGTTTATGTGCTGGCCTTCTATATACTATGGGTTGAACAACACAACGGGAGCTATGTATGTAGAACGCTTGCCACATGTCAGGCACTGCTCACTGAAACCTCAGGTCATCTCCTGTCCTGGCTTGCCTCGGATGATCCTGATACTATACCTATTGTCTGAGCATGATTATTAACAGTGCCCCTCCCACCCTCAAAATCGGTCCAAATTTGGAAGATAGGTTATATGTTCTCCCCTTTAAACCTCACAACAACTCTCTGAGGTACACACTATTGTGAGCTCCATTTTACAGGGGAGAAAAATGAGGTGTTGAGAGCTGAGTTGGCCAAGTCTGAGCAGCTGGTAGTTGGTGCAGATGGATTCACATCCAGGCAGAGGGGCCCAGACTCCGAACCCTCCCATCAGTAGGATCCTGTGGCTAAAAAAGAGTTTGAGAGACCCCAGTCCAATCCTCTCACTCGTTCATGTAACAAACACTTACCAAGGATTGACCATAGGCCAGACATCATGACCATTTTATAGATGGGAAACAGCTGCAGAGAGCAAAAGAAACTAGCTCAAGGTCACAAAGCAAGTTAGCGGTCAAAATGGGAATAGTTCAGGATTCCTCCATGGGGGTTGGCTGCCCTAGCCTTCCTCTTCCTTGTTTTTCACTGTCCTGGTCAGTTATATGAAATATAACTGGCTCAGGGTTTCCCAATGTGTGGAACACCAGGCCCAAGAGGGTATATGAAATAAGTGTCCTGTGGTCCCATGAGTTTGGGAAACCCTTTTGGAAGGGCATGATGCATAAAACCATACAAGGGCTCTGCAAGGTCTTACAGTGGAGAAACCTGTCTGATTTTGTTCAGCCCAGCATTTCCCAAACTTACTGGACCTCTGATCACAGTATTTTTCAAAGCAACACTCCATGGAACACTCTTTGGGGAAAATGTACAAGTCCACAGTAGAGTCATTTTTCCCTTTTGTGAAACCTGGCCCCTTTGTCAGTGGTCCTGAATCAGATTTTCATCTCCATCTTGTGTGTGGCCCTCAAGGCAGCTGACGCTTTGCCTGGAGTCCTCCAGCAAAGATAGAAGTCGGCCAGATCCAGGCTCCAGCCACAGGGGTGAGGGGGATGCCAGGCCCCAGGAGCGGCTGAGAGATCAGCGACTGGCCTAATGGGCCACTGAGCCGAGCTCTTAGGGAACAAACCTCGTGGGAGCTGGGATTGGCCTGCTCAGCACCCAGGACAGCGGCACCACTTCTCCCCTCCCCACCGCAGGCCAGTGAGCCTGGCCAAGGCTTCAGAATTTACCCAGCAGCAGTGAAGCATCAGAGAAAGAAGAAAGGGACGCATCTATTTGATATCTATTATGTACGTGTGACTTACACAAACTTCATTTCCAGGACAATTACATATCTGGTCCCTGCTCCCAGCACCTGAATTCCCTACTGCCTCCCAGGAGGACCCTTTCCCCCTCCTTGATCTAGAGGGGCCCAGGACCACAGTGAGGGGTATGGGCACTTTCAAGGACCTCACAGGCAGCACCTGGGGTGCCATTCTGGTGAAGACTTCTCAGGTCTCAAAGGTCGGGACCTGCAACCTAAGGAAGGCTCCCATCCCCGGCCCCACTGTCTCCTCTCTGTCCACCCAGCCAGAATGAGCCCTGGGAAATGACCACAAGGTGTGTGTGCTGGGCCAGGGGAACATGCAGGAGACTGCCCCTCCCTGGTGGGGCGGTTACCATGGCTCATCTGCCGGCTCCTTGCATCATTACCCCGTTTCCGAGCAGAGCAGAATTAACGAGGCTGCCCAGGAGTTTATGCTCAGCAGAGCTGTCCCCACCCAACAGCCAGAGCACACAAGGGAACTCTGGCCCATTCAAGGATATTTACAGCCCCATAAATTAGGTCCAGGCCTGCAGCTGCCGAGGTCAGGAGGTGAGGTTATGGGAATAGCAGCTTTCTCTCCAGTTCTCCTTTGCAGATGAGGATGCTAATTCACCCCATAGAGAAAACTACCTCATACCTTTCCCATGACTTTTCCCCCACCCCTGACACTGAAATACTGATTTTCATAAATATTTTACCACTTTTATTCTCATATCAATCCTAGAATAAGTGTGATCAGTCCCATTTGACAGATAAGGAAACTGAGGTACACAGATCTGGCCTGCTCCAAATTGGGGCTAGAAATGGATCTTCAAAGACCTCAAGCCACCCTGGGAAGAAGAGAGACCGGTTCCTAAAAACCAGGTTCTGACCCCTCCTGCCCTCGGGTCTCCCCAAATGGAGGCATGAGGGGCCCTTTGCTCCCCTGGGGTTTGGCCAGAGCCAGGTCCCTGACGGCTGGAGAAGCTTCAGTGATCCTACGATTCCCAGGCACATTCTTTCTGTTCTTTCAGCTGCCACCACAGGGATCTGGGGCAGGCAGCTCACCCCTCTCGAGGGGCTTCTCCCTAAGCATCCTCCCTTCCCATAAGTCAAACAGCTGAACCCCAAGATCTGAGGCTGGCAGGCCGATTAAGGAGCTGAAACACCCTTCCACTCAGCAGAGAAGCAGGCATCCTGGCCTGAATCCAGGCTGAGCTGCTGGACGATCGGCCTGTTTCCAGAAAACTACCCAGCTCTCTCAACACCTGGGCAGTGGAGAAGAGGAGCTCTCAGACTTTCCCCAGTAGCAGAAAGCTGGGGTTGGGTGGGCTGGGAGCTGCCTCTTTCCACCAGGCCTGTCCCTCTCCACCCTGAGAGAGAGCCCCCCGGAAAGCCCTGCTTCCCCCTCTTCAGAGCCTCCCTCACAGAAGGCCTTGGAGGTGCACAGACTCTGGGGGAAGCTGGGGGCTGTGACTCAGAGGCAGGCCTCTTGGGTCCCCAGCAGCTGACATAATGCCCGTGCTGACTCATCCAGGCCCAGCCGTCTCGTCTGCCTGGGGACTGGGGACTGAAGCCGAGTCATAGCCATAAAGCCAGGAGTCCTGGGCGAGCTGCAGGCAGGGAGAGGTGGCAGTGGGTCCGAGCAGGGAGGGGGGTCTTGCATCTGCCGCAGCTCTCCCCCTTCAGCATAAACCCATTTCCTCCTGCTGCTTCTCCTGGAAGCCACCAAAGGGTACCTCTGGTTCCCCAGAAAAGAGAGAGCACTGAGAGAGCTGAGGAGGAGGGGAATGGGATGCAGACCTCCGATCAGGAGCAGCGGGGGCAGGACAAAGGGTCACCAAACCCCTCACCTCCTGTGGCCCTCTGCCCCATCTCAGAGGCCACCCAGAAGCCTTGTGCACAAACACACACAACCTGCTCTGCAGAGGGTCCTCATTTGCTCTGTGTCTTTGGGCAAGCCCCAACCCCTTGGGCCTCAGTTTCCTACCCTGTAAAGAGGGGACAGCACCACTCACCTCACAGGGCTATAGAGAGATCAAGACAAGAGAGGTATGTGCATGCAGCAGACACTCAATGTTTGCTCTCTCAAAGAAATATTTTCCGACTCAAACAGTACCTTGCTTCAAAAAAGCTGGGACAATGTCAGTGGCTACCCCTAGTTGTTCACAACTTAAGATCCACATTGACTCATTTCCATAACACAGGATAGTGCCCTGGGCCTAATCTCACTGTTGACCACTGACTAGAGGCCCAGCAGGCAGAGGAGGCCGGCTCTGGGCTCTGGCCACCTGGTGGTCAATGCCTTGCCTCACCCTTCACCCTCTGCCATGCAGGCAGACAAGCCAGTGAGCAGAGGGGAAGCCCTGGGCATGAACACTCCTTCAGGCAGCCTTTGTCCAGAAACTTCTCTCTTTCCTCTGCAGAAAGTTCAGGGGGAATGTAGTTTTCTAGCTCCTATCCTAAAGAAGTCAGCTTGATAGGGTGGAAGGAACCCCAGACTGCAGACCTGGACACTTTGATTCAAGACCTGGAACTATTACATGTCAGAGGTTATTTTGAAAACTGTTAATGTCTTTAAATTCCAGTAACATGGTAACAGCCACCATATTTATCAGGTGCTCACTACACACACACACTATCTTATAGGTGTCACATCAACCCGGAGGAGAAGGTATCATTGGAGGCAGCTTACAGATGAGAAAATTGAGGCCTGCAGAGGTTACCTGGCTTGCCCATTGCCACACAGTTGGGAGGAGACTGGGACTCGAGCCAGATGTGTGTCCTCACCACTGCCTTAGTCACTCAGGGCACCAAGGAAGTGAATGGAAGTCTGTGAGGGCTGGTGGCAGGAACATAGGTCAGAGAGGGAGCAGGGCTGGGCTCCAGTCCCAGCTTTGACACTATCGCACCAAGTGACCTCACAAAGTCCTGCCTTCTGTTTGCTCATTTGCAAAATGAGCAGATTGGACAAAACGCTTCCACTGACCTTCTGGTAATGCATGGTCCTTGAGGGGACAGCAACCAGAGAGGGCCCGACAGGAGCAAGGCAGTTCCATGGTGAGGGTGCTCCTGGAGAGGACAACATTTGAACCCACGACAACAGGTGCAGGGCTGCAGTTCACCCTGTCATTCACGGGAACATGTGTTAAGCTGTTATGTGTCAGGGAGGTAACCAGGAAGCACACAATCTCAGATCCCATGGTCCCACTGCCCGAGTGCTGTTAAAGGCATTTCTGTGAGTGATCAGGGACAAAGGGGTTAAATCAGCATGACTGACGGGGTCAGTGGGGCAGGAGCAGGGTAGAGAAGGTGGCTTTGTGGTGGAGGGGAGTCCGTCCACAGCTCAAGGGCCCTGGAGTCCAGGCCACTTGATAAAGAGTTGGAGGTGCAGAGCCCGAGCAAGGACTCTAGTCAAGCCCGTGGCTTTGTCCCTCTCTGGGAGTCCCTCTCTGCCGGTTAACTGTGTGTTCCGGGGACTGCCACCAACACGCCTGTGTCTGGGCAAGTGTCATCTCTGCAGCTCCTTACTAATGCATTCAGCAGTCTCATCTGAACCTCTTTTCAACAACCAGAACCCCTAAGCCAGCTTGCAGAAGGATTTCAAAGGAGGTGGGCTTCAGGGTCAGGCCAAGGGAAGACTCCCAGGCTGGAGGGAAGGGGGCTGGGCAGGGGAGACATTGGGAGAGCAAGCAGAAAAACCCTCTGTGCTCAGAAGTGGCTCTCTTTGCAGGAGTCCCAAGTGAGGAGGAGCTGGTTTAGAAAGGCCGCCACCTTCCCTGTGGGGCCTGGATCTCGGGAGTGGCCCTGTGCTTCTTCCCAGCAAATTCTGGTTCCCAGTCAAGAAGCAGCTGTCAAACATCCTCTGGGTATCAGACGGTGTGAAGAGAGTTTCCACTTCCATTTAACTCCCCTAGTCGCCCCTGGAGTTAAAGATGATCGTCCCCATTTTACAGATGAGGAAATTGAGGCTCAGAGAGCTAATGGCACATGTCCCCAGTCACAAAGTCAGTAAGGCCTGAAGCCAGGTCTATCTGACTCTAGACCCAGGGCTCTGTCCCCAGCAGCCCACCTACGCAGCCCCGTGTTCCGGCCATCGCACGTTTATAATTTTGGTGGGATAGTCAAGGCGCGTCTGCTTTCCTTCTGGGAGATTAGCAAAGTTGGGGTCTCGTTTTGGGGTCTGGGAAATGCATGCTTTCAGAGGGAAGGGAAATAAGGAAACATGTGTTACTTTCAATTCTTCCTTTTCCCTCTTGCTTGTTTGATCTTGAAAGCAATTGTTCTTTGTTGACTTAACAGAACTCTGCTCCAAACCCTTTTGCTCATTAAACATTTGCAATCTTGAAGGCATTTTTCCAACCCCAGAAGCCCTTTATGGGTTCAGGGCTCCAGCCCCACATCTGCCACTGACCCGCTATGTGATGCTGGGTGCTTGAAGGTACCTCCTGGAGTTCAGGAAGGGACTGAGAGTGAGTCTATCAAAGCATAAGCTGAAGAAGAGGAAGCCTGTAGGAAACCTAGGAACAAATATAAAGCAATAACTAACGGGTACATTACCTGGTCAAAACTATAAATATCAGTGGAACTGATCAGAAATCAAAAGTAAACACAACCACATACAAAAATTCACCACATGATAAAATTTCTCAAGGTATAAAGAAAAGATTTCTTAATAAGTGATGCTGGCATAACCGGATAGGAAAAAGATCCTGATAGAGTAAAGGGATAGGTGACATTTTTTAAAATCATAGAAAAAGTAGTAGGAAATAGAAGCTCATATTTATGAGAGCTGAAGAGGGAGGGAAACTGGGCCCAAAGCAATAGATGGAATCATGAAGGAAAAGCCCAACAGATTCAACTATAGAAAAATGCCATTTTACCATGCTATTATACACAACAGATCAATACTTACAGTAACTCTAAAATCTAGTATTTAGGAAAATCATTAACATCCCAAGGACATGAAAAGACCATTCCGTCAAGCAGAAATTCAAATGGGAACCAAATTCATGGGCCGTGTGGGGGCTGAAGTGAAGATCTTCAGGGTTCTGCTGCTGCAACTTCTGGAAACCACGGGGAAGAACCGGGGAGGGGTAAGGACGGATGGCATGCAACACCTCTGTTTGAGCAGATGAGACAAATGCCCAGAACGCCAGTGGGGCTGGGGAAACTTCCAAGAGACTTGGGTCACCTGTTTTCTTCACCTCCAATTCCCACAAAGGGCCTCTTGACCACTGAGTTGAGGGGCGACCACGGAGGACCAAAATGCCAAGGTCATGGTTTCTAGCCTTGGGGTCCAATCAGCTACATGCTGAGTCAAAGCTACTCTACATGCTGAAGAACCAGACAACACGGAGGGACTGGTTCCATTCCATCCCTAACACCTGGAGAAAGGTCCCAGCAGATCCCAGTTTGGAACCAGGTGATCACTGGTTCCCCAGGAGGCAAGGAGGACTGACCAGGGCCAGGCTCCCATTCTAGTGACCTCTGGAAGGTGAACTCCGGGGCCACATCAGCTTGCAGGGACTCCAACAGGTGCCATGTGAATCCTACCCCATTCACCACAGTTTGACCTGTCAGGACTGCCTATTGCTGTATGAGATGGTGAGGAGGCTGCCTGCAACGCCCAGCAGAACATTCCTTCCTAAGTGCACCAAGCTCACCAATCACCAAACCCTACCTTTAAGCAAGCCCAGGGGAAGAGGCAGGGAGGATGCGATACTGCAGCTTTCTGAACAACCTGGTGTCCTTCTGAAGATGTGCTTCCATTTGTGAAGCTGCATACCTACTCTTCATTTAGCCCTATCAGGGGAATGAGGCAGGCACGGCTGCACAGAGGAGGGGGAAGGGACGTAGAGGGACTGGACATCTGCCAGAGGTCAAGCCCTGCTCATAAGCAGCTCTCCTTAAATGCAAAGCACCGATAGGAAGAAACACGACGGAAATGGGTTTCTAAGGCCGCCTGAGGCTGGCGAGGAGACGTAAGGCAGAACCTATCGTGAGAAAAAACTGTTTCTCCAGAGTAAGTTTGGGGAGTTTCTTTCCTAGAGTTAATTTTGTCTGTCCGAAATGGTTTCTGGGTGGGCCTCCCCAGAAGCAGGGGGATGCTCTTTGTGACATGCAGGATCTCCCTGCAGTAAGAGAAATTGGATTTCATAGACCACCCGCTAATATTAGGTGCCACACATTCTCTCCGCTCCCTCCAGTTCCAAATTCTTCCTACTAAAAGTTTTCCTCTATTCACCCAAACAGTTCATTTTAAAATGTAAACACACACACAGGGACTGGCAAAGGAAATTAATCAAATGAGAAACACACAGAGAAAAAAACACTGATACACTTTGTTCTAGGTTCTGATTCTAAATCTGGCAGGAGGTGTGAGGGGCTGGCAGCTTGCTGGTCGTGGTATCAGTAGCAGCAGGTGGCTCCCTCCTGCCTCAGGGCATCAGGCCAGCAGCTGCTGTACTCTTAGGAGCCAGAGGGAGAGTGGGCGGTACCCGAGAGCCGAGGGAGAGATGCACTACCCCATCGGGACAGGAGCCGGCGGACGCTCCACAAACCATAGCCATGCCTTGTGGTAACGTGGATGACACCCTAAATTCCCATCCCAGGACTGCCAAGTCTTCCAAGCTGCAATTCCATGTCTTCTGTCCCACTTGGGCATCTGCATTTAGCTGGCTCCTCAAATTGAACTTGTTTAAAACCAAAGTTGTCATTTTTGCCAACCCCCCAGCCCCACCCTGACTTTTCCTTTTCTCCTAGGTTCAGAAGCCCAAAGTTATATATGTGGTTCACTTCATCTATTCAGGTCTAGAAAGATCTTCCAATTTTCCCATCGCCATGTCCCTCTTCCTTTCCATTCTTCCTGTCACGTTCCAAGTCAAGGTGCTTGTGTCCATTCACCACAGTAGGCTCCCGGCTAGTTTCTCTCATCCCTGCCATCCATCTCACTATCACACAGCATCTTCCCAAAGCATTGCTTGGATCCTGTAACAAACCTGCTAAAAAACTTTCCAAGGCTTTTCCTGCCTACAACAGTATATGATCTGATCCAAGCTACTTTTTCAGCTTTACGTCCCTCTCCAACCCAACACATTCCCTCTGGTCCGACCAGCCTGGTCTCTTAAAGTTGCACAAACTTCAGGGCACAATCATTTTCACCCCAGGACTGCAACGCTTTCTGATTCCAAGCCCCTGAGACATCTCTTGCCTCCACTCCCTCCGCATCCTGGAACCGGCAGGAAGAAGGAAATACACACCGCCACTCAACACTAGTACCAAGCAAAGAACAGAACCATTTCCTTGCTGAAGGTCAAATGTCCGCTTCCACATTCTAAACCTGGCACTTTCATCTCCGCTCCCCACACCTGGGCTCTAGGCATTGCAAACAATCACGTACTATTTTCTATAACTCCCTCATTCCTGCCGCAAAATTCAAGAAGAGTCAGCTTTCAAAAGAGTCCGTATTGTGGGGCTGGCCCCGTGGCCGAGTGGTTAAGTTCGCGCGCTCCGCTGCAGGCCGCCCACCCAGTGTTTCGTTGGTTCGAATCCTGGGCGCGGACATGGCACTGCTCATCAGACCACGCTGAGGCAGCGTCCCACATGCCACAACTAGAAGAACCCACAACGAAGAATACACAACTATGTACCGGGGGGCATTGGGGAGAAAAAGGAAAAAGTAAAATCTTTAAAAAAAAAAAAAAAAAAGAATCCATATTGTGAGTTACCCGCCAAGGATGGCAGAGATTTGACTTCAGTGGTGGCCATAGACCTTTGATGGTGGAGGCAGAGAGGAGAGGAGATGCTAACCTAAGCCCTTCCCCCACCTCCCCAGCCTCACTGCAATCCCCTGGCTTATAGAGAACGTCCCAGGGTTTCAATATACATTGTCCAATTTCTACATGATATAAACCCAGCTCTGCTGAAGTAGAGTTGGGAGGAGGAAGGAAGGAAGGATCTCTCAGGGGAGCCCTCCACCTCCTCCTGAAACCTGGAGTGCCGTGGAGAGCACTGTGTTCAGTCCCAGAGATGCACTAAGCCACACCCCCCTCCCCACGTCACCATCTCAGGAGTGCAGAGCTGGGGAAGCCCACGCAAGCAGGGCGACTGATTATGGGAGGATGGGGGGCGGGGGTTGCATTTAACTGCTCACATACCTGATCAAACAGGACTTTCCAGTGCTGGCAGAGAGGGAGGCCATGCAGGAGAGGAGGAAGAGGAGAGAAAGAAAGAAACACTTATCACCAAGGCCTCTGCAGCCCCCTGATGTTTCCGACTTAGACTCTCAGCTGCTGCCCAGGCTCAGGGAACCGCCACAAGAGACCAGGGAAAACCTGAGAAGAGCTCCCCAACTGAGTCTGCACTGGGCAAAGGGAGGGAACTCAGGTGCGGAGGAGCGAGGGGTGTCCCTCTTTCTGAGACAGGCAGGCGGAGGGGAGAGCAGAACAAGGGTGATTCTCAACAATTACTAAATAAAGGCATCCGACTCTGTCTAAGGGCCACGAATAACTTCTAATAACTAAAGCTTAACGTCCACGTCTACTCCCGGGTCTGGGAATGCACGCCCAGGTGCAATCCCATCACACCTGCTGTAGCGTCTCTATCTGCTAGGGGCCGGCGACCCCTAGTCAGGGAAACGCACCCCTGCATAATCACTAACAGTTTGCCTGCAGTTTGGGAGGAGGGGGCTCCGGAATGCACTGAAACCCACCCAGTATCTTCCAAGCCTGAGTCTAAGTGGCGAGTACATGAGATTCTACCAGGGCTTGGGGCCAGAAGCAAGTGACAGGTTTAACCACGGGAGCCAGGCAGGGAAGATGTTAAGCTCCCCGGGGGCACATTCAGACTTTCTGGCTTAGGTTGGGTAGGTTGGGAGGCCTGGCTTCACGTCCACCTCCCCACCCTGAGAGAGGATGGGCAAAGTGTCTGCCCAGTTTTTCACCTCTATTTGCAGGTTAACCTCGGGAAGGAGAAGCATAAGAAACTCCAGTTCCCCGGACTCCCCGGTGCCCGCTCCACCGATGGCTCCCTGGACCAGAGGAAGGGAGACTGGAGCAGCAGATGGCAGGGAAGCCCTCTGGGGCAGCCCCTCCCCATCCTCGCCCAGGGGACCGTTGCTGGCACCGACGCGGTCTGGGACTCCTGAGCCCCCTGCTGGGGGTAAAAGCGCTCCCAGCACTCCTCTCCCTCCTCCGGCAGGGTTCAGGGACAGGGGCCAGCTTGAATTTCAATCAGTGTCGCGACAGGGCAGGTGCTAGGCGGGAGCTAATCCAGGAGCGAAGAAGGGGGTCGCCAGATCGGTCTGCGCTGCCGGGTTCCGGGGACTCTGCGGTGCCCGCTCCTTCCCCGGGCTCAGAGAGCCCGCAGGTCGCGAGTGCGTGGGGAGGGGAGTCACTGCTGTGACGCGGCCGCCTCTGCGGGAAAACGCCGTGTCCCGGGCACTGCACCAGCCGCGGAGAGGGGGCTCCGGCGGCCGACAGGCCCCCAGCGCAGCTGCCGGGGCTGCGTCCCGCAGGGAAGCCGCGGGAGCCCGAGAAAGGGGTGGCGCGCGCGTTTGGGGGAGACCGGTCCCTCCGCCCCCTCCCGTCCGCGGGGACCCGGCCAATCGGGGGCGCTCCCGCGTCACCTTGAAACCTCCAAGTTGCCCCGCGAGGGGGAGACGGGGGCAGCTCTTCCTAGTGCCCCCCAGAAAGTTTGCCCAGGCGGGGGAGGGAGCACTCACGTCCTCCGGCGCCGCGGGCGGCCGCTCGTCGGCCTCGGGTTCCAGCTCCTCGATGCGCTCCGCCTCGGCGCAGGCGGCCACTGCGGGTCCCGGGCTGGGGTGCTCGCCCATGCCGAGGCGGGGTCCAGGGGCGGCCAGCGGCTACAGGGCTCGTCCCGGGGCGCCGGGCTAACTTTGCGCCGCGGCGTCCGCGCCGCTCGCGGGGCTCTGTGCGCGCCGCGCCGCCTCCGGGCCAGCCCAGCCGCCCGCGCCCGCCCCCATGGCCCCGGCCCCTGCGCCGCCGCCTCGCGACCGCGGGACGCCTGGCCCCTCCGCCGCCAAACTTCTCCGCGCTCCCGGCCCCGCCGGCCTCCGCCTCCGCCCAGGTCCCCACGCCCGGCTCCGAGGCGAGGCGCCCTTGGGCCGGCCCCGGCCCCGCGGCTCCCCGCGCTCCCTTCTCGCTTCCCGCGGCCCCCGCTCTGCGCCCGAGTCTCCTCCTCCCCGCGGACTCCTCGCGGGCGGCGCGCAGGCGGGGGCGGGGCTGCTCCCGGGGACCGCCGTCCTCCGCCCCCCACCCCCCCATCCCCACCCCCGGGCGCCACCACCCGGGCCAAATCGGTCAGAGCGGCGCGGCCGGGAGAGGGGGAGGGCTGCGGCGGGGTTGGCGGGGAAGTGGCTGCACTGCCCGTGGCCGGGATGGGGCTGCGCAGTCCTTGGCCCCATCACCACCAGCCTCCACCCTGGGTCCGGGTTTGTCTCTCCGCACCGGGTGGGGGTTGTGCAGTGCCCACTTCCCGAGACCTACCAGGTTAACGGTCACTTGGAAGCAGCAGATATGTGAAGGAGGCAGGGGTGAGCTTTTCACTAAGTTGGCAACGTCGGGGTTAACTGGGAGCGAATTGGGGGCGGGATGCAGGGAGGACGGGATCCCCCGACCACACTTCCATCTCTCCTCACCTCGGTCTCAGATTCTGGGAGGTGCAGGTAGGCCCAGTAATTTAGGGATGGGAGGAGTCAGATAGGGGAGTCTGAAACCCTAAATCTTGCCCCCCCTACACGCAGAGCTTTATGACGGTGCCCTGGCTTCATTTGACCACGTTGACAAAGGGAAGCCCAGGGAAGTACCCCAGCTGGAAGAGAGGAGGTGAAGAAACTAAAGCTAATAGGAATGAAGTTAGAGCAAAGGAATGGAGGATCTTTAAAGAAAAAAATTGGAACTGGTTCCCTGCAGGAAAGACCTCCCAGGGGATAACTGTCTCCCCAAGCAGAGGCTCTGCCTGTAAACGGTGCCAGTGGCCGGCTGGGACAGGTGCCTGGCTCTCCCAGGAGGCTCAGGGACTCATTCTTGGTGATGTCTGACAGTCAGTCCCCAGTCCACACCAAGGCTGTCCTCTTCCTTCCTCTTCCCACCAGCCACTCACTCACTCACTCACTGCCCTTGGCTCCTCTCTCCCCCTCTCAGAAACCGAGGCTCTTTTCCGATAGTGAAAGTTGCAATTAATGCTCTCATCTCCATAAAGCAAACACATAACCCCAGCCCCAGGATCCAACCCGTGTCCATCTCACCCGGCAATGACTGCTCCCCTTAAACACAGAGAAGGAAATTAACTCCGCTCTAATTAGGTGAGTTTGCTACAGACACCAATTCTCATCTCGGTTGCAGAAAGTGTGATCATTTCAACTATTTTTGTTTCTCACCACCCTCCCCCCATCCCTACTCTACTAACAAGTCAAGATCCTGCCAAGATTTCCTTGTAAATAAAACTGTCGGCATAGGGTGTGATTTTGAAAACAGCCTTCAGGGGACAGAAGAGAGGCTGACTCCTTTGTGGAAAGAAGCCCCAAAGTACCAGCGGTGGCAGGGGGCCCCCAGGTCAGTGTCACTGCCTCCCCCCACCTGCTGATAGCATTTGCAGGAGCAGCATGGGTGTGACTTAGGTCTTTGAGACTGGAGACCTGGGCCAGGAAGTGGGTGATTTCAGGGGAGAGGGAAGAGAAGGACTAAGAAGGGATGGCCACTCTGCAGAGATGCCCAGAGCCCTGGGCAGTGTTCTGACCCCAGCTGCCCTTTGGAATCTGCCTTTTCTCCATTCCCAGGACAGCTCTTATCAACATATCCAGCTCTGTGATCCCCTGAGGTGGAAGGAACCTCAGCCAGCTCAGTTTAGTTCCCTGAACGTTTACTGAGCTCCTACTAAGTGTCAGTGACTGAGCTCTGGGAATACAGAGGTAGTTAAGATCCAGACCCTGTCCTCCAGAAAGTGTTTAATTGGGAGTGACAGCCAAGGAAGCCCTGGGGGTATAGAGACCCAAAGGAGGGGGTCCCTGTGGGTCTAAGAGGGCTTCCCAAAGGATATGCCCCCCAGACCAGGCAAAGTGGGAAAGCTGGAGGGGAGGCATTCTAGGCAGAAGGAAGAGCATGGGCAGAGGCTGGGCTTGTGAAGCAGGAGGTATGGGAGGGGAACTACAAGCAATTTGGCATGGCTGGAAATTAGAGCAATGTGCTCAATGTAAGGACCCCAGCCTGGAGGGACGGTTTGAAAGGCTGTGAGTTTCATGAGAAAAGACCTTGGACTTTACTGTAAGAGAAATAGGGAGCTATCAAAGGATTGTGAGCAGGAGAGTAATATTTTACAAGAGCCCTCCAGCTATAGTGTGGAAGACAGACAGGAGGGAGGTTGGCCTGAGCATAGGGAGATGGGAGGTGCTGTCCAAAGAAGAGGTCATGAGGGCAGCAGCAGTTAGAATAAAGGGCAGGCGGAGCATCTGAGAAGTATCCAGAAGGGTATCTAGTTCCTCTGTCTGTCTTAGGAACATTTCACCGCCCTTCGCCATGGTGTTTCCAAAAGTCTCCTAGGAAAATTCCCGACCTCTAACCAGCAGCCTCCCTTCAGGACAATGCTACCCTTTCCCCAGCCCCTGCTGGAAGGAGACCGGCCATCTGGACTTGGAGACGAGGTGTGACATCCAACATCCTCTGTGAACCTGAGGCCATATTCTCACCTCAGTGTTGCCTCAGCCTTTCCAGCCAGCCCCTTCCACCCCTTACCCACAGGGGAATCTGCAACTGGGTACAACCCACTCCCCAGGCAGTGGGACATGGGAACTGGGGCCCAAGGCCTGAAACCTTTGAGGGATGGGAGTGGCCAGCCTCTCTGACAGCTTTTGTCCCATTCCAACCAAAGATGACAGAGGACCTGCACATTCTGTGCCATCTTGGGGACAGAGGAGGGACTGGGCATGGTGCCTACTCACTTTCACTGATCAGCTGCCATGGGCCAGGGACCTGTAGATGCCTTGGGGTGACTGCACATGGGCCCTGCCCTCAGAGGCTAGTGGGAGATGACAGCAAGCAAGGGCTGTTTGCCATTTATACACTGCTCTTCATTTTGTAAGTGCTCCACACCCATGACCTCTTTGAAAGTTCCTAACAAGACACTCTAGATCAACGCAGCACAGGATAAGAGACTGGGAGAGAGCAGTTCAAATTCCAAAGAGTCAAACTCCGTTGGGATGTGCAGGAGCACGTTGTTGAGATGAGCCTTGAAAGACAGGACAGCTGTGGAGTGGAAAGTGTGGAAGCGTTTCTGGGTGGAGGGAACCACTGCAGCAAAGACACAGATAGGAAAGTCACTGACGGTGTGGGGAACAACTACTTGGGTGAGCACAAAGTGGGGATGGCCAGGTGGGTGAGAACCAGGTCACAAAAGTTCTTGAGTGCCAGTCTGAGGAGGGCGGACCTCGCTCAACGGGCGATGAAGAAGTAGTGAGGGCTGGAGCAGCATTTTAGGAAGATTAGGTTGGCAGCAGCTCAAGAGTGCAATCCAGCTAACATGTTGCCAGTGTCCATTATTTGCCAGACCCTGGCCGAGGTGCTGAGAATACAAAGGGAATAAGACCCGGGCCCTGGCCTCCTGGGAGAAAATTAGATAATCCTCTAATTACAGCCCAGTGGGCTAAAGGAGGAAGGGAGAGAGAAGAGCTTCTGGGGGGCTGAGTCTCTAAGAGGCACCCACCAAGACAGGGAGGAGGTTTTTTAAAGAACTGATGTTCTGAACCTGGGGGGCTGGAACAATGGGGCTGCCACTGATGAACCAGGAAAGCCAGGAGGAGCCGCTGGGAGAGGGAAGGGGGAGTGAGGGGAGCCGAGGAGTTTGTTTGTAGACAACGTGAGCTAATGAGAAGCCAGGGAAGAAACATTAAGGGCTGTAATTACCACTCAAAGCAAATGGCAGCACAGAGCAGAGGGTGAGCGGGGGTGATTTTTCCTCCAGAACCTCTCCTGCTTTGGCCTCTTTTTCAACAAGTTTCCCATTCTGATGTGTCCCACACCCTTCAAGGCCCTTTCTCTCCCTAAAGCAAACCTAAACTGACCCTGACCGTCCCCTCTCCCCACGAGGAGCTCCAGTCTTCTGAGAAACCTGCAAACAGCCCGGAGCCGTTTGCCCGCCTGAGATGAAGACATGAGTTATTTTTGACTGAGATCCAAGGCCCGGCCCTGAATTCTTTTGTCTTCCAGGAATCCCCTAGTCGTGTTTGAAGTCTGCAAGTCCGAACAGCGGACGCAGCTCAGGGAGGAGACTGCCACTTGGAATCCAACCCCTCCATCCCCAGCTCCAGCATTCTTCCATTATTGCCCGCTGTCTTCCAGATCAAACAGAACAAGACTGCCAAACCAATTTTTCCCCCCTTTCCTTTCGTCTCTTCCTTTCTCACTCCAGGGTCCCCAATTTTCCGAGTAACTTAAATCATTCCTGAAAGATGTCTAGGTTCACAGACACCAAACCCTTTCAAAGAGAGGCGTGGGTGCCCAAAAGTGAAGCTCAGAAAAGAAGAGAGGAAACTTTCCAGTTCCAAGATTTAGCCAATCACATATTCAGGGAAACTACCAGCTGCTTTGCCAGGTCTCATCTTCCCTCTCTGCCATCTCCTTGGGGCTTGGCTGGTCCCCAGGCTCCCGTTTCTGGATTCTCTTTGGGCCTCCAACACTCTGTGTGACCTGAGGTTCTGCTATACGTAGGTCCTGCCTCCTCAGTAAACAGCCTGGTCAGCCGTGCACATCTCTCTGATGAACGTTTCCTCCTACCGGAAGCCCTCCCTCACTCCCCAACCCAAACGGACCACCCCTTCCTCTGAATCCCTTTCTTCTTTTGACCTTGCATTATATTACCTACATTTTATCTTCCTTGTATGAGAACGTATATTCCTTGAAGGAGAGGCTGTGGCTTATTCGATTTTGCGACCATCACAATACACAACATTGCACATGGTAGGAGCTGAACAAATGTCTGTTTAATGAAAAACAGAGCATGTCTCTTGATATGACACAAAGTCTAATTACATAGTTATTACTCTCAACCCCCAACAAGAAACAAGTTTATGTTATGGAGAAAAGATTCTTCTGCGTAATAAAAATACAATTATATGCCTGCTGCCTTTATTAGAAGACACTTCCATATTTATCATTTCATTTCATCCTCAAAAAGCCGGCCTTTTTGAGGTGAGCAGGACAAGTACAACTGCCTCCATTTTACAAGGGGGGATCCTAACATCCCTGAGCCCAGAGGAGGTTTGATTTTACACTCCTCTCACCACATTTCTTATTTCAAGAAGGAAAGACAAAAGCTCCCGATGTGTTAAATGCCTTGGCCCGGACCACTGTCTGCAGTGACTTTCTCCCAGGACAGCTGGGTGGGGCTAAAGTGGAGTGCCCAAGTGGGGCTTGTGTAGCTACAGGCTGCTGTATGGCTCAGAAACTTTGGGGATGTCTCTGGCTTTAGAGCAAAAGCCATTGGTATGTTTATCAGCTTTGTTCCTCTTATGGTACGGTGCAATCAGTGTCCCCAAAGGAGGGAGAAAGGTTTGCTCTTGTTCACCACCACACTGCACCAGGCATGAGGGTGTTCGCAAGAGCAGAGTGGAAGAAACGTACATTCTGGGAGGGCCAGGGGCCATGTGCCACGAGGCCCATGGTAGACCTTTCCACTAGAGTGTACGTTCATGGAGGGCAGGGACTTGGTTTGTTTGCCTATAGCAATACCTTGACTCCTAGAACAATTCCTGGCACATCGAAGGTTCACAAACAGTACTTGCTTAATGAATGAACCTGTGCTATTTATACTTCTTCAGGCCTAAGGAAGGCCTCCCAGAGGTCAGAATTCCTGGGAAGTCTGCCCAGTGTGTGGCCCCCTAGGACTTCCTCAGCCTCCGTTGGGGAAGAATGTCAATTAATCCGGCACCGTCTCCCATGAGGAGTTCCCGTGAAGAATGCCTTGGGGTCCACGAGGCAGGCTTTCTGATGATGAGGATGTAGCAGCAGCAGCGGCAACAGCAAAACATCCTGGAGCTCCATATCCAGCACGGAAAGAGGCAACAGTGCTGGGGAGACAGCCGTAAAGAGAAATGCGGCAGCGGCGGCCACAGCAGCCGCAGCTGCCTGGAAACACCAGGCAGAGGAGTGAGACGATGGGCACTCAAACCTGCTTCCTCCATCTCTCAGCCGCACGGCGCAAGTGAGGCTATGTGAGAACTGCTCAGTGCACACTGTAAATACCATCTGCCACACTGCCCGCCCAGACGCAGCCGCCCTCCCTGGAAGGGAAGCATTCTTTATTATTTATGCAGAATGCACCCTACTTAAATGCTGTGCCACCACGAGAGGGAGAGGAAAGCCTGTAAGAGTCAGGGACTCCAGGGACCTACCCCTCAGCTAGCAGCTGGTCAGGAGGGCTTGGCAGTCATGTTTCTGGGGTGGGAGTGTAACTCTCAGCTTTCCTGGGAATTAGGAGGCCTGCATTCTAGTCCTAGTTCTGCCACCAGCTTGCTGTGTAACCTTGGGCAAAGCACCTCAACCCTGTGGGGCTCCGTTTTCTCATCTGTAAGTGGAGAGTTCAGACTAGATGGCCTCTGACATCTCTTCCAGCTCTTAAATTCAGCTGGCATCACTCAACCCTACTTCCTCTTGCCGCTGGCCCAGAAGCCTGTTCATTTCCCATCAGCCCTTCCACCCAGGCTGGACCGGGGAAATAGAGATCAGGATGTGAGCGTACTTGCCAGCAGGCCCGGGAGTCAGAAGACCTGGGTTGTTATCCCAGCTCTGTCACCATTTAGCCCTGTGACCCTGGGGAAGGCAGGGTTTCCTTACCTTGATTTTGTCTTTTGTGAAACAAGTGGGTGGGACCAGGAGATTTCAGTAGGAGAATCCATATCTAAATCCTGCCATCTCTGATTTTCCCTTCCAAAACACTGCCGGCAAACATCTTTACAGATTGAGCCTCCAGAGACAGAGATGAATGAGACGTAGTCTCTGCCCTCAATGAGCTCTATCTAAGACAGGTGGAGAAGACATGCTAAAAAACACTGCAGGTACAATGTGATAGGTACTGAGTAGAGAAGCGTGCAAAGCATGTGGTGGTCACTCTGTGTGACCTGAGGTTCTGCTATACGTAGGTCCTGCCTCCTCAGTAAACAGCCTGGTCAGCCATGCACATCTCTCTGATGAACGTTTCCTCCTACCGGAAGCCCTCCCTCACTCCCCAACCCAAACGGACCACCCCTTCCTCTGAATCCCTTTCTTCTTTTGACCTTGCATTATATTACCTACATTTTATCTTCCTTGTATGAGGAAAGAGGGTCCAAGTGGGTGATACTGGAGCTGAATCTTAAAAGACAAAGTAGGAATTCGCCAGGCAGATGAGGCTTGATGCATTCAAGACAGACAGAACCGCATGTTCTAAGGCAGGAAGGTGTGAATCTGCATAGAAACTGCCCGCTGGTTGTTAGGGTGATGGTGACACTCTGGGAGTCTTTGCATTGATTGCTTCCTCTCCCACTCCTTTGGAACAATCCAGTACTCCTTGGATAGGGGTGAGAGGGCTTATGGTTGATAGCTCAGCTTGGCCTCCCAGTCCATGAAGCACATCACCAAGGAGAAGGGAGACTAATGAGAGTCTTCCCTTCTATCTCCTGCCTCCTCTGAACTAGAATCAGTGAAGCAGGTTGGAAATAGGGGGCTGGCTCAAGTGACCCCAAGGTGATCCACAATTCTCCAGCTTTGCACACCATCAGGCTTGGTTAGAGGAGGAACGTGGCTCTGTGCAAAATGGGGCCCAGTGGCTGGCGTGGGCAATCTGGGTTTGCTGGGCATCCTCCCGTGCACAGCCAGAGCACGTGATCTGTCCTACAGCTGTGGCAGCCTGTTGTGGCTCCTCGGGGAGCTGTCCAAGTCCTCTGCAGAGAGATGGAGTTAACCTGTCCCTTCTCCGTGAAGGACATCCTGCAACGGAAATGCGCTTTTCCCCCTGGCCTCTCAATCTGGTTTGCTGCAGCTCTGGTCTGCAGCTCACAAGCTGCCTCGGCATACTCCAAAACACACAAGAACAGCAGAGAGGAGAAACACAGGCATCCGAGGCATCCATTAGCTGGGAGCAGCCTCACAGGCTGCAAGCCACGGGGTTAACCAGGCTCAGGGAAAGCCTGTGAAGCGCCGGTAAGCATTCTGCCTGCTTGGCTTGCTGCAACAATTTATATCCAAGAATAAGGGGCTGCAAGTCAGGGAATTACCAGAAATGCTGAAGGAACAGGCACATTTGCCAGATGGTTCCTGGGGCATGACTGTATTTGCAGAGGGACTGTCTGCAGGGGGAGGTCCTTTCATTGGAGAGCAAAGGCGCTAGATGATGGCTCATTCATTGTCCTCGGGCTCGTTTGGAGGAGGGTGGTGGCTTGAATCACACCCACGCTCGTCCTCTCTTCCCAGAACCTTGAAGCTGTGTTTGCCTGAGGTTGCAGTGGCATTCAGGATTGGGTCTCTCCGAACACTCCAAGCCCTGCTTCTTTAGACACCCGCCACCTCTATCTTCTTTCCTAGCTGAAGCCAGTTCACCCATTCTCCCAACTGCCAGCTGTCATTCTCTCTCCTTCATGTAACTGACCGCATTCAGTCAATTACACAGGTCGTGCTGTGAGTTCAGTCGTGCTGCCGGGGCTGAACTATGAGGCCATAGGGACAAGGCTGGGAGGGGGTAAGTGGGTTTGAAAATATGAATAACTGGAAAGGCATTTGAAATTATTTGCTACATTAGCACAGAATCTTCAAGATCTCATTGCTTTTCCCTAACAACATGTGTATCTGCCTTTGTCTTCCTCCATGAAACTACAGACTGTGAACAGTAGGGGCTACGTCTGCCATGGCTTTGCAAGTACTCCAGATAGATTAGTGGTCATACATCAATCACGCAGATGCCCCCAAAAACCTTGGTCATGGGGGAGATGAGGTGAGGGCAAGTGGGCAGTCAACACAAAGCATCACTCCTGCAGAGCCCCAGGATGCTGTCTCACTAGTGGTCGGTGGCCTCCCCCCTGCAGAAGGCCAGCATCACAGCAGCAGCAGCAGGCTGTGTGTCACAAGGGTGCCCACGTATTAGGGGACCTGTAATCATTTGTCCGTTTGTTGTACCTTCTGTGTTATATCATGACCTCCACAAGGACAGGATGCCTTTGTAATCACGTCACTATCTCTGAGTACTACGCTGACAGCATGGTGTCTAGGGGTTTACTGGAAAACACACAAATTTATTCATACAGACCTTGACTTGCATTTGGCAGGATAGCCTTCAGCCAGTTAGTTCACTCAGGCTCAGTAAGACTCACTTTCCTGGGATTTAAACAAGGCTAATATGACACATCTTGCTAGGATGTCAGTAAAAAGGATGGGACAGAGCAGCTCTCAGTAAGCCTCAGTTCCCCTCCCTTTTACCCCTGGATAGTCAATATGTGGTGTTGAATAAATGAATAAATTATTTCGGAGATGAATACACTTTGGCATCTTTCTTGGATACATTCACATTCCAAAAAGCACATATATTGCAGTTGTTTTTTAAAACAATCCAACACCAAGTCACCAAATTTGCAGTTTACAGCAGGAGACAGCCACCCTGTGGGGGCTACAGTGGTTTCCCACAGATGGAGAAGTACCTCTGTTTGTTTATTTTTAAAGGAAAATACAAAGAAACTACCTTGGAAAACACCACCACAGGACTTTGTGTTCGATCTCTTTCATCTCTCCTCTTGCCATGAGAGGCACATAGTTGGTGCCTAATAAATGCACACCAAAGGCTTGGCCTTCTGAGAGGCCTTGAAGCTGCAAGACTGGCTGGGAACCACATGAAGTCCTGGAGCCACAGTGTCCTCTGGTGGGAAGGAACAGCCATAACACCCCGCAGAGCTGACCAAGACACGCCAAGCCTAGGGCGGGTGGCTTCCCTGAAATGCCCTGGATTAGCCCACAGTGCAGCCAGCAGGGCAGACTTCCAGGGCTGTCCCCATGACTGGGAAATAACAAACAAACAACACATTTTCCAGGAAATGCTTTTCTGAATGTACTACTCAGAGACAGCCATTGCAGCCACATGCGTTCCTTAAAATTCATTAGGCATCTGTCAATGGGGTCTCAGCAATGATTCTAAGCTGCTAACCTCACAGAAAGGAACCAGACTCTCCCTGTCTCTGATGGAAACGCACAGCACCACCTAGGAAGGATTTCTGCCACAAAACTGAACCTGAGTCTGACCAAGTCTCTAGATCTAACCACCAATTTACAAGAAACTGGTAGATAACAAATAAATAACCTTGCAAAGGAACATGCTGAACCCACCACAAGGAGGTGATCACAAAATCCAGACCATGGGAAGCTCTACAGGACAAATGACCTGGTTTCTGCAGCAATAAATTACAAAGGAGACAGGGGAAGAGATGAACCTTTTTTTGGATCCTGATTTAAACAAAGTGAAAAAAAATTTTGTTTAGGTAATTGGGGGATTCTGAACATTATATATTTCATCTTAAGAAATTGTTCATAGGGGCCAGCCTGGTGGTGCAGTGGTTAAGTTTGCACATTCCACTTCGGCCGGCCCAGGGTTCGCTGGTTCGGATCCCGGGTGTGGACCTATGCACTGCCCATCAAGCCATGCTGTGGCAGGCATCCCACATATAAAGTAGAGGAAGATGGGCACGGATGTTAGCTGAGGGCCAGTCTTCCTCAGCAAAAAGAGGAGGATTGGTGGTAGATGTTAGCTCAGGGCAATCTTCCTTAAAAAAAAATAAAAAATTATTCATTTTTTTAAAGTGTGAAGATGGTATTGCAGTTATTTTTTAAAGATTCCCTATATTTTAGAGGTACGCACTGAAATATTTTCAGATGAAATGATGTGCTTTCAGGGATTTGTTCAAAATAATTTCAGAGTGGGTGGGGGAACAGATGAAACAAGATTGGCCGTGTTGATAATCGTTGAAGCTGGGTGATGGGTACATGAGGGTTCCTTATACTATTTGCTTTACTTTTGTTTCTATTTGAATGTTTTCCTAATTAAATGTAAAAAAAAAATCCCTACTGGAAAAAGTTTCAACCTTGATTGTCCTCAAGAGAGACCACAGATGACGTCTTCAAAAGCTTTATGCTGCTGCCTCTGAGAAAACAGGAGCCCACTATTTCGACACCCTCTGTAGGATGGGGTGTGAGAGACTGCTTTCACCTGGCACATCTGAGGAATATGGTCAGAATCAGATGAACTGTTCTGCTTTATAGCTGCACCATTTGAATGAGATTCTATTCTTTTCTTTTTTTCTTTTTGTGAGCAAGATTGGCCCTGAGCTAACATCTGTTGCCAATCTTCCTTTTTTTTTTTCTCTCCCCAAAGTCCCAGAACGTAGTTCTACGTCCTAATTGTAAATCATTCTAGTTCTTCTATGTGGGATGCCGCCACAGCATGGCTTGATGAGTGGTGTGTAGGTCTGCGTCCAGGATCTGAACCGGCGAACCCCGAGCAGCCGAAGCGGAACGTGCGATCTTAACCTCTCGGCCACAGGGCCGGCCCCGAGATCTTATTCTTTTATTTACTCCTGTATAATAGGGTGGGAAGAGGCCAAGAACTGGTGGACAGATCTTCTAAGGGACTGCTTCAACAAATACTCTCACTCGGGGGAGTCAGTTGCTCCCATCCTCTCTGGAATCCCCAAATCATCCGCACAACTCTCTCTCCTTAGCAATAACTCTTGACCCACAACTTCCCAACTGGACATCAGAGCATGAGCAAGTGTATAGGTGGACTCAACACCTCCTGCCTCCTCTCTAACCCTCACACTCGCCTCTGCAGCCAGCTTACATAAACACAGCTGTATCAGCAGCCCGCCAGCTGCCAACTCTCCTAGAAGATATTCGGCACTTTTCCTATTCTGGCTAAAAATAAGTCCCAGGCTCTCCTGGGCATCTGGAGGTGGTCTGCTCACTCTGCCATGCTGGAGTTTTCTTAGGATGCTGTAGCTCAGAAACGCGGACTTGCTTGTATGAAGTCCGTGGCAGAAGCTCTGCTCCTTCCCTGGGGGAATGGGCATAAGCAAAATCAAAGTTGAAAGGAGCTGAAAGCCTCTTCCTCAAGGCCTTTGCTAACTGGGTACTAACTCTCACTCATGGCACCTGACGGAGGGCACTGTTCAAGTCCCAGTCCCGCTACTTAAGCCGGGTCTGTGACTGGTTCCCCAAAGTCCCATAGCTGCGTTTCTGTTCTATTTCTAATGGGGATGATGGTAACACTACACTTCTTGGTTATGAGGATTAAATGATAGGTGAAAAGGACTTTGGAAACAGCTCTATAAAATGTGCTAATTTCCTCCCCTTTTTATCACACCCTACCACTCATCCTTTTGTGCCAATAGGCTCTCATTTATGCATTCACTCAACAAATATCTGTGCCAGGTACTGTGCTAGAAGCTGAGAGTCAAGCAGCAAAGAAAACAGACAAAAATTCTGCCCTCACAGAGCTTACAGCATTGAGGAGACTAACAACTAATACAATTAATTATATAAAAGAGTACAGTATATAAGTGATAAGAGCTACACAGAAAACTAAAGCAAGGGTTCAGGACAGGCAGTGCCTGTATGAGCAGAGATTAAGGTTTTAAGTAGGATGGAAGGGAACACCTTATTGAGAAGGCGACATCTGAGTAAGACCCTGAAGGAAGTGAGGGATGAGGCCTGTGGATATATGGATGAACATTTCTGGAAGAGTTAAAAGCAAGGGCAAAGGCCCTGGGGTGGGAGCATATCTCATATATTCCAGGAATAGAAGAATATCAGAGTAGATGGAGAGGAGGGAGGGTCGAAGATAAAATTAGAGAGGTAATGGATAAAGTCAGAGGAAGTTACGCAGGGCCTTGTCAGTCTTATTCAAAACTATGGCTTCTTAGCTGAATAAGATGAGAAGCCACTGCAAAGTTCTGAGCCAAGGAGTAGCATGTTACATTTTAATAGGATTATTCTGGCTGTTATGTTGAGAAAAGCCTCAAGATAGGCAAAAGAGGAAGCAGGGAGGTTTTGAAGATACAAAAAAGACCCAAATTGAATTTCTACAGGTGAAAAATACAATGTCTAAGTGAGCAATACACTGGATAGGATTAGGAGAAGAAAAAGAGATTAGTGAACTTAAAGACACAGTAACAGGAGCTATCTAGAATGAAATACAGAGAGGAAAAAAAGACTTAAAAAATTAACAGAGCATTAGTTGAGCAGTGGGACAATATGGAGCAGCCTAAGGTATATGTATCAAATAGAAATCTGGCACTATACAAAGGCACAAAGAACACCAGAAATAATAGAAAGGTACTTAAGTATGTGTCTTTTTTCTTATTTAAATGTCTTTAAAACAGAATCAATTTTTTAAAGCAAAAACAGTAACAATGAATTGTGGGGCTTATAACATATGTGAAAGTAAAACATATGATAACAATAGCCCAAAGGCCAGGAGGGGAGAAATGGAAGTACGTAGTTGTAAGGTTCTTATATAATAAATATGTACAGTTGTAAAATATCACTTGAAGGTAGATGGAGATAAGCCAAAGATATACTATAAATCCTAAAGCAACCACTAAAATAAAGCAAAGTTATTGCTAGATTAGGTAAAAAACCATGAACCAACTATATGCTGTCTACAAGAAACTTACTTTAAATATAAAGACAGGTTAAAAGTAAATACCAATTCTATACAATTTTTTCCCCACATAATTGAAGAAGAGGGAACACTTCTCAACTAATTCTTTGAGGCCAGCATTATCCTGACACCAAAACCAGAAAAAGACATTATAAGAAAAGAAAGTATACATCAATATCCGTCATGAACATAGATTCAAACATTTTTAAAATTTTGGCAAGTCAACTCTAACATATATGAAAAGGATAATACATCACGAACAAATGGGGTTAATCCCAGGAATGTAAAGTTGATTTACATTTGAAAATCAATGTAATTTCCCATATTAGCAGACAAAAAAAGAAAAACGAATGATAACCTCAATAGATGCAGAAAATCATTTGACAAAATTCAATATCTATTCATGATAAAAACTCTCAGGTGGCTGCTGTGTTGAGAACAGACTCAAGGGGGGCAATGGAGGAAGCAGGGAGACCAGCCAGAAGCCTATTAGAGCAATCAGCTGGAGAAAACCAGGGTAATAATCTAATCACGGAGTTGGTAAGAAGTGGTTAGGCTCTGGTTATTCTGAAGATAGTCCAAACAGGATTTGCTTATGGAATGGGTAGGGAGTAAGAGAAAGAAAGGAGCCAAGAAGGACGACTCCAAGATTTTCGGTCCTGAGCACCTGGAAGGATAAAGTCGCAGTTAATAGTGATGGGAAAGATGGGGGAGCAGCAGGTTTCGATGGGACAGATGAGAAGTTTGATTTTGGACTTGTTAAGTTTGAGATGTACATTCAACAGCCACATTAAGGAGTCCAGTAGGCAGTACACATATAAATCCAGAGATAAAGAGAGAGATCACATTTGGGCTCCAAATTTGGGAGTCTCAGCATACAGTTGGTGTTCAAATTCAGGAGAACAGATGAAATCACCTAAAATCTGAGAAAAGATAGAAAAAAATGTCAAGAATTCTGCCCTGGGGCTCTCTGCTATTAAGAGAGAGATCTGATAGAGGAGGAGAATCCAGCAAAGGAGACTGGGAAAGAGCAGCAAGTGAGGCAGAAAGAAAACCAGGAGAGAGTGTGGAAGGCAAGAAAAGAGAGTGTTTCAAGAAAGAAGAAAATGTGGTGTCGAATGCTGCTGATGAGTGTGAGATGATGGCCGAGAACTGACCTTTGAATTTGGCAACGTGGAGGTCACTGGAGGTCTTGACAAGAGCAGTTTCAGCACAATGGTGGAGGCAAAAAGCCTGATTAGAGCGAGTTCAGGACAAAGCAGGAACACCAGTCCTTCACAAACTCTTCCAAAAAATAGTAGAGGAGTGAACACTTCCCAAATCATTCCGTAAGTCCAGTATTGCTGCGATACCAAAAGCAGACAAAGACATCACAAGAAAACTATACAATTTCCCTTATGCTATAGACACAAACACCCTCAACAAAACACTAGCAAAGTGAATCCAACAAAACACACACACACAAAAAAATTTATATATAAATTCCACCATGACCCAAGTGGGATTTATCCCAGAAATGCAAGATTGGTTCAACACTCAAAAATCAATGTAATACATCATAATAATGGAATAAAGCATACAAACCAGATGATCATTTAACTAGATACAGAAAAAGCACTTGACAAAACCCAACAGCCTTTCATGATGAAAACACTCGACAAACTAGGAACAGAAGGGAATTTATTTACTCTGATGAAGGACATCTATGAAAAACCCACAGAAAACATCATACTTAATGCTGAAAGGATGGAATGTTTTCCCCTAAGGCCCTATGGGGAATGTTCTCCCCTAAGGAACAAGACAAAGATGTCTGCTCTCACCACTTCTATTCAACATTGTTTGGGATTCTAGACAGGGCAATTAAGAAAGAAAAATAAACACAAGGCATCCAGATTAGAAAGGAAGAAGTAAAACTCTCTCTATATACAGATGACATGATCTGATATATAGGAAATCCTAAGGAGTACACACACATTAAAACTATTAGAGCTAATGGTTGCAGTAAACAAGATTAATACACAAAAATCAAATGTATTTCTATACACTAGCAATGAATAATCTGAAAATGAAATTAAGAAAATAATTCAATTTACGATAGCATCAAAAAGAATAAAATACTTAAGAATAAATTTAACCTAGAAGGTAAAAGACTTGTACAACAAAAACTACAAAACATTGTTAAAGAAACTAAAGAAGATCTAAATAAAGGGAAAGACATCTCACGTTCATTGATTAGAAGACTTAGTATTGTTGAGATGGCAATACTCCCCAAATTGATCTACAGACTCAGTGTAATCCCTACGAAAATCCCAGCTGGCTTTTTTGTAGAAACTCACAAGCTGATCCTAAAACTCATATGGAAATGCAAGGGACCCAAAATAGACAAAACAATGTTGGGGGGGAAAGAAAAGAACAAAGTTGGAGGACTCACAACTTTCAGATTTCAAACCTTACTATAAAGCTACAGTGATAAAGACTGTGTGGCACTGGCATAAGAATAAACATATAGATCAACAGAATAGAATTGAGAAATAAACCTTTACATTTATGGCCAATTGATTTTCAACAAAGGGTGCCAAGACTATTCAATAGGAAAAGGAAAGTCTTTTCAAAAATGTTGCTGGGACAACTGAATATCCACATGCAAAACAATGTAGTTGGAGCCCTAGCTTACATAATATACCAAATTAGCTCAAAATGGACCAAAGGCCTAAGTGTAATAAGAGCTACAACCCTTAGAAGAAAACAGGTGTAAATCTTGTGACTTTGGGTTAGGCAACAGTTTCTTTGATAGGATACCAAAAGCACAAGCAACAAAAGAAAAAAAGTAGATAAATTGGGCTTCTTTAAAAATTTAAAACTTATGTGCTTCAAAGGTCACTATCAAGAAAATGAAGACAGTCACAGAATGGGAGAAAATATTTGCAAATCATATATCTCTTAAGAGACTAGTATTCAGAACATATAATAAACTCTCACAACTTAACAATAAAAAGATAATTTTTAAATGGGCAAAGATTAGAAAAGACATTTCTCTAAATAAAAATGACTAATAAAGCACATGAAAAGACGCTCAACATCACTAGTCATTAGGGAAATGCAAATCAAAACCACAATGACAAACCACTTCACACTTACTAGGATGGTTACAATAAAAAAGATGGACAATAACAAGTGCTAATAGTGGGAAAGGACGGTGGGAATGTAAAATGTCACAGCCTCTTTGGAATACAGTCTGGCAGTTACTCAAAATGTGAAACATGAGTTACCAGATGACCCAGCAATTCCACCATAGGTATATACTCAAGAAAACTGAAAATATATTTCCACCCAAAAACTTGTTTACACATGTTCATAGCAGCACTATTCATAATGACCAAAAGGTGGAAATAACCCCCAAATCCATCAATTAATGCATGGATAAACAAAATATGGTATAGCTATGCAAGGGAATATTATTTGGCTATAAAAAGGAACATAAAAGGAATAAAAAGTAATGAAGCACTGATACATGCTACAACAATGAAGCCTGAAAACACAAGTGAAAGAAGCCAGACACAAAAGGCCACATACTGTATGATTCCATCTATATGAAAGACTCAGAATAGGCAAATTCATAGAGACAGGGGATCAGTCTTTGCCAGGGGCTAGGCGGAAGCGACTGCTAATGTGGATGGGGTTTCTTTTTGGGGTGATGAAATGTTCTCAAATTAGATACTGATGATAGTTGCACAACTTTGGGAATATATTAAACACCTCTGAATTGTACCCTTTAAACAGGTGAATTTTATGGTGTGTGAACTCTATCTCAAGTTTTAAAAAGAAACAGAAAAGTAAGAGACATTGGAGAAACTTTCAAGCTTTGTTGTTGTAAAGGGGAACAGAAGAATGGGGACAAGAAGGTAACTCTTTCAGATTGCAGGAATTACAATATGTTTGTATAGAAAGATCCAGGAGAGGAAAAAAAAGTTGATGATGCAGGGGTTGGGGGTGTGGGAGATTGCTGGAGGATGTAGATGAGGGGCTGGACTCCAGTGCTGAAGTAACAGGGCTGCCTTGTGTAGATTCCCTGTAGTAACGGGAGAAGGTACAACAGATACATACGAATACAGGTGGGCAGTGCATACAGTGTGGGGGCTTGAGGCAGTTCTCTTCCAAGTGCCCTCCTTCAGACAGCTCAGTCTGTTTTCCTTGACCATCGTGCTTACAGGCTCCTCTCTCTACACATGCCTTCAAAGAAAGCAAACTGGCCTCAAAGAAAATAAACAAGGAAGCAAGCAAACCAATCCCAATCATCTACCCCAGTTGCTTTTTAAAATAAATTCCACTCCAAACTGGTCATTCTTTTACTCTGAATTCTTTCAATGATGTTATTTATTTCTACGTTATTTTAAACTCTTTCTTAGATTTTATTATTGAAGAGTAATACTTGCACAAATAAAATTCAAAAGGTACAGAAAGCAAATCTCTCTCCTTCCTCTGTCCCTAGTCCTCCTCGAGGCCAGTTACTTTTATATCCTCTGAGATAATTTATGTATATGAAAGCGTATGTACATTTGCATATATATCCCTCATCAATTTTTTAAACCACAAATGGTATCCAAACTTACTCACTGCTCTGCATCTTGCTGTTTTCGCTGAATATATATCTTGGAGACTGTTTCCTATCAGTACATATAGCACTGACTCATTCTTTTTCATAACTGCAATAATGTGACAGTTTTAAAATATGTTCACAAAGTCTTGATATTCCCTCCTTCAAGAAGTGGAACTTGATTCTCTTCCCTTTAAGTGTGGGCTGGACTTAGTGATTCACTCCTAATAGAATATGACAGAAACAATGTGTGTCCTCTTGGACTAGGTCATAAAAGGAGAACAGCTTCCTCCTTGTTCTCTATCTCTTTGATCACTTGCTCTTGGGTGAAGCGAGCTGCCATGTCACTCAGGCAGCCCTATGGGGAGAGGCCCATGTGGTGAGGCACTGAGGCCTCCTGCCAAGAGCGATGTGAGTGAGCCGTCTTGGAAAGAGATCCTCAAGCCCTAGTCAAGCCTTCAGATGACTACAACCTAATTAGAGATCCTGACCCAGAACCACTCAACCAAACTGCTCCCAAATTTCTGACCCACCAAAACTGTGAGATAACAAATACACGCGTTTGAGACAAACGTGTTCAATCTCCATCATCCCATTTCAATATGAAAAGTCTCTTGCCAGCCATAAAGCATATCATGAATATAAAGTATAATGCTTTCTTGTCCTATTGTCTCTCCCCATCTTTCCAACGGTGATCAGCATACCTCTGAACCTGCTCAAACCACGTTGCTCTGCAGTAAGATGGTGTGGTATGTGGGGCTTTGAACCAGATCTGTGCTGGCCCATCTCTTGTGTTCTCAGGTGATGATTTCCCCTAGAGCAGTTAGTATTTTCATCAGTGCTTCCACCAGCAATTCTCTGGGTCAGTGTGAGAGCCATACAATTTTAAGTTTTTAAAATGTTTCCACTTTGTTCAGAAAGTGAAGTCAGCTAAGAAACAAATCCGACTCTTGGGCTTTCCTGCCTCTGCTCCTGATCCGGGCAGGCCTCCCTGCAGTGCAGAGAGGACCTGTCAAGTGTACTCTGAGGATGAAGATGAAAAAAAGAATCTAGTCTTTTCCCTGGAGTGGGAAAGCAGCTAATAGCGTTCAGATATTTTGAGATGAAACTGTTACCATGGGAATGTTTCCATATCTCTCCCTTATTAATGATGGGTAGAAACAATGAACAGTACAGCACTCAGAATTCTAGAAATAAAGGAAACAAGGAAAGGACAATGAGGATGGAAGAACAGGTCCCAAAGAAAGGATTGATTAGTTGAGTCAAAACTGTGTCCTGGCTGCATTCCAGAATGGGGGGAGTTCATAGGTCAGCAGTTTTTCTCCAAGGGTCAGGGTTCCCATAAAGGCCGGATGTGGGTGATCCTAAGGTGGGTGGAGGGTGATTCTTCAGCAATGCTGTCAAGGGGGCTAAGTTGCTCTTTCCTTCTGGGGCTTTGTGTGGTGGGGGCAGGAGACGGGAAATGAAAACTGGACACCTAACAAATCCTGATGCTTCTTAAACTTTTCCATCTCTGTCCTGACAAGAGGTCAAAGTGTTTGAGATCCCTCCATCCCCAGGGCCTCAGATGGTACCCTGAAAGCAGAAGCATGCTGGCGTATAGACATTTTCATCTTGCAACCCAGAACTGCCTATGCTGTACTGCCCTCTGCAAGGGTTCAGGAATCATTTCCTAACCAAGAAGGGACCACTGCCTTGCCCTCCACCCTAAACTACCCACTGCTGGAAGCACATGCCAGCTGGGCTCCTGTTTCTCCAGGACCTTGAAAAGTCAAAGGACAGATGACTCACTGATGACCAAAATAGGTTATCTTTTGTGACAGGCATTTTACGCTGATCTGCTATAACCCCATACTCTCTCAGAAGGATCTGTTGCTTTTTTTGTTGTTTCTATCTTTTGAGAAGGGGCTCCCTAATAGAGCCATCCTACCTACAAAATGAATGGGAATCCAATCTGCTAGCTGAGAATTTAAGAACTCACATTGTAAGCACCTCTTAAAGATGGCACAAAAAACAAAGAAATGGATTACCCCCCCAAGCACCCCTGTACATGTGAAACTGACCTAGGGTGAGACAGGATGCCAATGGATGGCTGCTCACCTAAATCCTTATCTGTCAATTCCCCCCTAGACCTACGTTTGCTTAGAGTGTCAGAATCTAGGGATTTCCTCTCTGTTCTTGAGATCTCCAGTTAAAATACAACTTCAGCAGCATTTGAACTGTTCCTTGGGGGGAACAAGTGGAAGCTAATCCTCAGAGGAATGCAGCTTACGCACCAGAAACCATATTGGGCTGGATGAACAACCAGAGGACAGTGTCTTTCTTCTCTAAACAAGCAGCCAGTAAAGCAACACATACAGCTGTCCCTGTCTCTCACACCTTCTAGAACCAGAGATTGTCTCTTCTAAAATTCATGTTTCACAAAGAGAAAATCAGTTTAACAATTTGATCTAGCATAAACAGAAGCTCAGCAGAGAGTGCAGAGGGAACTCTAAGGATGGGTGCCTCCACTGGCATGGAAAGTAGCCAGAAGACACCCAAAGGTAAGCTTCCTTCACCGACTTCCCAGGTCCCCTGGTTCTGGGATCTCCATAGTCCTGGCCGCAGAAGGCAGGCTGTCTCTGGCAGGTGACATGCTCTCTCATTCCTTCTCCCTGACTGCTGGGCAGGCCAGGCCTCTTCACTGGGGTTTGGAAGGTCATTTCTGGTAAACAGTAACTCTAACTCCCCAAATGTGAATTCTAAAATGTGGCAGAATCCTGATGGCAACGTAAGATGCTACATCTGCACTTGGCTTATAATCTGGTACAAGTTTCAGCTGCCACTTATACCTAACAGGTGAACACGGCTCTCACACCGCTTGAGATGAAGACCTATTTTGTTCCAAGTATGTTATTACACAGTATATTTTTCAAATTCAGCTGCTACTTTGACATTTTTACAGAAGTGTGTGTCTAAATTTTCAAATACCACGCTGGAAGAAATTCCTCCGAAGCAGGGACTGCTGGTCTCCAGCCCCAGAAGTCTGAGGCACACAAGCACTTGAACTCCTTCAGCCTAAGGGAAGCTAACTACTTCTTACGGATGAATTGTTCCCCTTTGCTTGAATAACCGTTGCACTTTTCTAGTTCTTATCATTTCTCTACCTGCAGTAGACACTGATTTATATAATACCTCTCCCCAAAATCTTCTAATCATGGAAGTACCCCTCCCCCCATAACTATTTCACCTTTATGTTTCTTAACACTCACCCCAGCACTTTATACACAGGAGCCTCCAAACACACGTTTCTGAACCAATGGATGAATGACCAAGCAGTGTGGAACCCCTCCTGATAAACTGAGCGCAGCAGCAGGAGAGATCGCTGAGCTCAGGCCAAGGAGCCTCGTTGACCAGGTAACTTGAAGAAAAGCTCAGAACCCAATTCTGAGGCCTACGACCACTGGATCCGAGTCCCTGCCATTCTGTAGTCGATTTTGCTGAGGCCTCTCCCAAAAGCTTGGTTGTCAGAGCCACCTCAGCAGGAAATATCTGGGTTTCCCTTTCGTTTTATTTCTTCACTCAGTCCAGTAAGCTGCAATGACTTCCATAGAGTTTTAAGGCAAATAGCCTCAAGTTTGCCTGTTCTTTCATTCACTCAAAAAATACTGAGCACCGACTACGTGCCAAGTCTTGTTCTAGGCCCTGAGTGTACAGTGGTGATTAAGACAGACAGGGCCCTACTCTCACAGAGCTCACAAGCAAGCAATGAGGAGACACTCAACAAATGAAGGAACACACCAGAGGAAAAAAAAAAAAAACACGGGTGGTGAGATGGTGAGAATTCAGGGTGATGTTAGAGTAAGTTTCTGTGAGCTTTTTTAGATTAGATGGTCTGGAAAGGTTCCTCTGTGGGGAGGTGACATTTAAACTGAGATGTGAATGACAAGAATGAGGCAGCTTTGCAAAAACCAGAGGAAAGAGCATTCCAAGCAGAAAACAGCCAGTGCAAAGGCTCTGAATGAGGCACATGATAGGTCTAGAAACAGAATGAGGTCAGGAAGCAGCTCAGGGAGGCTTTACAAGGAGGGCAAGGAGTCTGGGTTTTAAGTGTGACAAGAAGACACTCAAAGAATTTAAGCACAGTCATGGCAAGATGGCTGCTGTAAAGAAAATGGATGTTAGAAGGAAAAGAACAGAAGTGGGAAACCAACAGTCAGGAAGTTAACATCCATTTAATCCAGGTGGGAAGTTGTGGTGGCCTGGACCACGTGGTAGCAGAGGAGAGGGAGATAAGTGGACAGATGGATGTTTTGGAAGTAGAGTCAACAAGACTTGTTGACAGATTACATGGGTGGGGAGAGCAGACGATAATTTCCCAATTTTTGCCTTAGGCAATTATGTAGATGGTGGTGCACTCTGCTAAAATGAGAAAACTGGGAATGGGGCAGTTAGTGCTGGATATTGAGGGCTCTTTTTAAGGTGCCTCAGATATCCAAGAGGAAACAACAGGCAGGAAACTGGGAATAGCAGTGGATTTCTGGAATGAGGTCAGGACTGGTAATACTGATGTGGGAGTCACTGGAGGATTTAAAGTCGAGGAGCTGCTAGTACTGATGAGCTCTACCTAGTGCCAAGATCTTGGTTTCTCAACACCATTCTCCAACAAAAAGGACTAAGGGTTCCTTGCAGAAATGGTTGGGTCAGGACTAGGACAGGGAAAGTACAGGATGACGCCTGGGAAGTACCCAAGTACACAGGCGCCTGGAACATCGCCTGGGGCCAGAAAGTAAGGAGCGCTCAGAAAATAATGGGCACATGCTGAAAGGGCACATAAGCCACACTGAAGGAACTCCCAATGGCCAAATCTGGGATAACAACAGATGAGCAACAAAATAAACAATGAAAAGAATGGATTATGACCCATAGAGTAAATATCCATGTGTCCATACTGATGTACATAAATAACTGAATCAATAAATGAGGGAAAAGGCATTGTTCTCCCTTATAGCCCAATTCCAATTAATAAATGCAGAAGAAATGATAGAAGTAGAAAATATGGCAAATACCAAAGTAATAACTATTCTGGGCAAGATCGGTAATAGTCAAAATCAAGAGATACCATTTCACACTCACTAGAATGGGTACAATAAAGACAGACAGAAAACAAGTGTTGACAAACTTGTGAAGAAACTAGAACCCTCATACACTGCTGGTGAGAATGTAAAATGTTGCAGCCACTTTGGAAAACATTTTGGCACTTCCTCAAAATATCAAACAGAGTTACCAAATGATCCAGCAATCCCATTCCAGGTATATGACCCACGGGAAGTGAAAACATATGTGCATACAAAAACTTGTACCCAAATGTTCGTAGGAGCATTATTCATACTAGCCGAAAAGCAGAAACAATCCAAATGTCCATCAACTGATGAGTAAACAAAATGTGGTCTATACATACAATCGAACATTATTCAGCTCCTCCACCCAAAAAGAATGAAGTACTGATACACGCAACATGGATGAACCCTGAAAACATTATGCTCCCTGAAAGAAGCCAGTCACAAAAGACCACATATTGTATGATTCCATTCATAAGAAATGTCCGGATAGGCAAATCCTATTATTATTTTTGCAATTTTAAAAATGTCTCAAATTATTTCAAAATAAAAAGCTAAACAATGAAATCAAGGTGTTCAATGAGATCACCTAGAGACAGAGTACAGATAAAGAAGATAAGGAAACAAGACAGAACCTTGGGGTACTCTAACATTTTAGAGGTTAGCAGAGGTCGAATAGTCAGCAAGAGATTGAGAAAGAGAAAGTAACCAGCAAGATGGGAAATTCAGCTATTTGTGCCTCCTGCCAAGCCAACAGCAGTGAGGGACATTTTGTTGGCCCCAGTACCCAAGACAGCTTAATCAAGACATTTCTCAGATACATGCAGAAAAAAAATTTGCTGTCACCTATGCCTCTCCAGCTCGCCCAGTTGCAGTGGTTCAGCTCTGCTCAAGTGCAGGGGCTGAGGCTGGGCCAGCAGCAGGGGCTTGCCACCTAGTGGTGCTTGCTGTGGGGACATGGACCTCCTATTCTCCTGGGGAAAGAGAAAGGTGAAATACCCACCAGACACAAATCTCAGTGAACTTGCACAAGAATCCTAACATTCACTTCATAGAGGGGGAAACAGAACCAGAAAAGTAATGTAATTTGCATAATGAATGTGGCAAAGTCAGGATTCAGGCTTGGGTCTTAGCTCTTAAATCCATGCTTTTTCACTCCTCCACCCACAATCTAGTGAATTCCCAATACCACTAAGAGATCATTTAGTTTCCGGGGTTGCTAATCAGTGTTTCCAAAAGGGCTGCAGTGACTGAATAAAGTTGCTTCTCAAGAAAGGGTTGCATAAATGAAGAATATTAAGTTGGAGAGATAAGCAGATTGACATGCGTCCCCTGGGTACTTTAAGAGAAGGCGGGCATAGCAAAGATCCGGGACTCAGTTCACTGTCAGGAAGGCACAGCCAGGCAGGATGGAGACTGGTCAGCTACCCCAAGTTCAGTTCCTCACGGGCAGGGGAAAGGGCAATTTGCTGAGACTTGCCTAGCACATCATTTCCCTGCTTAAAACCTTTGCGGGCCGGCCCAGTGGCCTAGTGGTTAAGTTCACACACTCTGCTTCAGTGGCCCGCGTTTGTGGGTTCAGATCCTGGGTGCAGACCTACACCACTTATAAAGCCATGCTGTGGCAGCATCCCACATACAAAATAGAGGAAGATGGGCACAAATGTTAGCTCAGGGCCACTCCTCCTCAAACAAAAAGAGGAAGACTGGCAACAGGTGTTAGCTCAGTGCCAATCCTCCTCAGCAAAAACACCCCAAAAACCTTTTAATGGAATTTGTAGAGAGGGTAAAACAGAGGGTCTCTGGACAAAGCACAGGTGAGGACAGGGGTGCCACGCTGCAAACAGGGCGATGAGGTGGACAGAGCCCGCTGAACACCAAGGCTCACTCCTGGACCCTGGCAGCCTGGCCTTGACCCTCCTGAGACCTGAAGGATGAGGAGCTGGGAGGATGGAGCTTTAGACAGAGGGAGGATCTGCAAAGCACCCAACAGAGAGTGAGCAAGGTGCCTTCTCAGAATGAAAGCAGATCGCTATGACTGGAGTGTGGTTGGAGGGAGGGCTGCAGATTTGGCTGCAAAGTTCTGGAGGCAGGTCTACAGGGCCTTGCCCACCACCTTAAGGTTTGAATTTTATAAGAGGAAAGGAAAGACATTAAAGAGTTTGTTCTTTTTTGACCAAAATTATGCTTACGCATAATTTTTGTTTTAAAAAAATTAACCACTGTTAACTTAGTTATCCAAACAGATTGTGACCTCTTTGAGGGCCAAGACTGTGTATTGAACTACTTCGACCCCCCCTCCCCCCCCAATGTCTACTGCAGTGGTTCTCAAATGTGGGCATGCATCAGAACTATGGGGTGGGGGGTTGTTAACACAGATTTTGCTGGGCCCCAACCTCCAAGTTTCTGATTCAATAGGTCTGGGGTGCGGCTTGAAAACTAGTCCTTACAAGTTCCCAGGTATTGTGACTACACTTTGAGAAGAAGGGGAAAAGTAAGAGATCTGAGAGGGAATCAGGAAAAAGAATAAGTGGATGTGTGAAGACACAATCAGCCACTTATGCTCTACAGTCTACAGAAGAGGCTGGGATGGAGGGGGCTGAAATGATAGAAATCCCAAAGGCAGATTAGAGAGCTGGGATAGAGGGGGCTGAAATGATAGAAATCCTAGAGGCAGATTAGAGAAGCAGAGATAAAACGGTTAAGTTAGTAACCAAACTTTATTCTAGAAGTTTTCCCCTCTATTTAAGTCTCTGTTCCAAGGCATTTTTCCATGTATAAATAAAAAGTGAAAGGTTTTTTTTTTTTCAAAATTAACAATTTTGGAACAATTAAACAAAAATCATAAAGAATGCTTTTAAAAGAATAGTTATATTTTACTTCCTTCGATGATCTATATCTGAAATAAACATAACCACAGAGCCTGCATTCCTCTAAATAGACACCATCAATTACCTAGTGACAGCCACCAGAAGCGAAGGCAAAATGCCTTGGAGGAAGTGAAAGTCTTCCAGAAAATTTGCTTTGCCAACTTTAACCCTTTTTAGCAATAGAAATGTCAAACTTTTTAGTGTTTTTTCCCCCTTTTTTTCTTCTCTTTTTTCCTAAGCCAGGCTTTTAAAACTGAATGTACTGTGAATTTACCAAAAGTATAAAATCAAGTCAAGTCACTAAGGGCTGACCCCTGCAGTGGCAGGAGTACTGAGCTGGAGTTAGGACACCTGGGTTCCAGTCCCGGCTCAGGTACAGACTAATAGTGTGGCTTCAGACAAGTCACTTCTACTTTTTGTGCTGTTTATGCTATGAGAGTATGCAGTTGGACAGATGACCTTTGTGGTCTATTTACGCTCTGAATTTTCACTTTAAAATCTAAAGAAATAAGAAGCATTATCACACTGTCATGGCACAAGGGGGTAGATTCTCCAGATAACTAGAGTCCAAACCAAACATTCTTGTGGGAGTCTCTCACCCTCCAGGTGTGTCAATTACACAAGTGGACAAAAACCAAAAACCAACATGGATGAAGTACCGAAAGAAGAGCTCCAGGCGAATGCTCAGAGGAAGCTGGAATTAATGTGAGCCCCAGCTTGGCCAGGGCACCATGTTCGGGTGAACACCACCATCAGTAAAAGTGGAACAAATCCAACACCTCCTGCAGGTCTGGCCTTAGTCTCCCTGCATACAACACATGACTACAGCAGTTGTAAGTCCTTCCTAGTTATTATACTTTTTCAAATTCCAAAACAATCAGGTAAAACTTTTTAACCACTAGTAAATGCTGCTATGCATTTGCTACTATAATTTCATCAGTTATCCCAGAGGTTGGTCAAATCCAGCCTGTTTTCGTACAGTCCGTGAACTAAGAATAGTTTCTACATTTTTAAATGGTTAAAAACATCAAATAAGAATGCTTTGTGACGTGAAAATTAAATTCACATTTCAGTGCCTACAAATAAAGTTTCATTGGAATGCAGTCATGCTCATTTGTTTACATATTGTCTACAGCTACTTTCTCACTATGATGGAGTAGCTGCAAAAGTCTCAAATATTTACTATCTGGCCCGTTACAGAAAAGTCTGTGACCCATGAGTTACACTACTGCATATATACCCATATCATTCTAATAATAAACACTTCCAAAGGCTATCTATTTATAAAAGACTCATATGTAAACTATGAATACGAAAATACTGAAAGAGAGTAAGTGTTCTTGTGGAATCTGGATTTTTCAACCTATGAAGATAACACTGGCAATGCATCCTTGTGTGCATGCATCCAACAAGCAGCTTTCAAACCCAGAGGGAACGACAATCTCTCAATTTCACTGTCCAGCTTCTGTAACTGTCTGCACTAAAGGAGAAGATAAAATCTACAGAGCTGAACCCTATCATTGGAAAAAATCCAGCTAGGAATCAGAATGGCACTATGAAGTTCAGAAGTGTTTCCTAATGATGTCAAAATCTCACCCTCTAGTAAGGTGCCCACACTCTGAACCACAAATAACTGGGACAAATGGTCTGACAAGGGCGAGTGTGCCATGGGAGCAAGGGGACCAAGTTTCTGAACTTGGGATGCACTAGAGAAATCTGAGGTACGTAACTGCGATCCTCACAGGTCAGAGGAATCCAGAGCAGAGGGCCAGACGAGTTAACAGACATGTGCTCTCACTGATGAAGACTTTTGATAAACACAGTTAAAAGACGAGAATCATTTGCAAGCTGAGGGGAAGTGGGTTACTGGGACTATGAATCTGGGGATCAAGGTTTTGGAAAGGTCAGCCTACCTGCCTGGAGCATTCTCATACTGTAAACATCATATAAATTTAGCATCTTGATGTATGTTTTCTCAATAACTACCTAGTCCAGAATCAGCTTCCTAAAACACAAGGACTATTAAAAATTAAAGGATGATGTCAAATAAATAAATGTATCAACGAAAATTAGATCACATACTTATTTCTAAGATTTGCATATATATTTCAACGACGCTTTTATACTGACTTTTACTAAAACAAGTCAGACAAAAGGAGCATCAAAGCTAACATCAGTTGCCTTCTTACGGCCTGTTGCAGGAAGGATTTATGCTCTACACAGAGTTTGAGCACTTACCTCTATTTTCCCTCTGCTATTCATTATTCAGGTGCCTTCTCTCAGGTCAGAAAAGCTCTCATTTCATTCAGGACTAGCTCATCAGTATACTTTCTCTTTGGTGGCTTCCCCTGACAGGTGATGTACAGATATGCACAGATATCCAGTCCTCCTAGCTCTTCTTCCATAGGCCATTTCAGAGTGGTTACGTGCTTCCCAAACTCCTAACATCAGAGCCCACTCCTACTGTACCATTTAAAAGCTCCAACAATGCGGGACATTGCTCATTTTTCAGTCAGACATGAAAGAGAAATATGCAAATGGCAAGAAGCAAGAGACCCTTGATGTGCTAAGTAGGACTAAGTTACTACACTACGCCTTAGGCCTTCAAACCTTCCAGTGATGTTTCTTCACATGGCTGTCTCACCATTCATTAAAACATTGCAGCAAGCAGCCTCAGAATTGTCCATTTAAAAGATAATGCAATTGGGGCAAAGTGAAAGAGTTCCTTTTAATCCTCAGGTTGCTATTTTCCTCATTTTTCCTTACTACTCTTATAGCTTGCACCTTCTGAATAAATTGTAAAGCCAGAAGAAGCCTATTACTGTATTCATTCACATATTTCCCTACATTAACTAGTCCCTAAGGTGGATGTGAAATAAAGAAAAATATCTGCATGTGCCCGTAGGTTAAAGAGGAGAAATCAGTGAGCACTCCCCTGCTAACCAGCCTGCCTGGACTGACTGACAGTTGAGAAGGCTGCTGGGCTTGGCGAGAGAGATGTGCCAAGAGCAGGTGAGAAACAGGGCAGCTGCCAGTCTGTCTTCTTGTGAATCAGACACGTAAGCTTCAAATGAAAAGAAAGAAAATCTAAATATATAGACACACCACTTTTCACCTCTTGACAAGTTACCTTCTTTCCTCTGTTTCTCACAAACACAACAATCTATAAGGCAGATTCATTTAAAATAATATTTTCGTCTGAACAGCGAAGAACTAGGAAGGAAAGAATTTACTGTCATTAGAATCTGTATATCGACAGATTTATTTGGTAAATTGGAAAAATCTAAGAAAATACTGGCAATGAAGAGTCCCCAGATTTCTGCTTACTTATCATTTTCCTCAAATTTAGAATGAAAAAGTGGGGAGGGAGACAGGGAAGTATGCAAGTAAATACGGCACATAACATTTTACAAGCTTATTGCTGGTAAGTTACGCTATTAGAGCTGCTCAAGGAGTACAATCTTATGAGAAAACGTCCCTCAGAACAGCAAAGGGGAAAAAGCCACGTTAAAAGAGAAAATAAACATGTAATCATTGAGAAGCCACATTAGTTAGGTAGGTGCAGGGGAAAACAACCGGCCTTTTCTAAGAATAGACTTCCTCACAACTTTAAAATAGATTTCCTCATAGATACAAATCACACTTGTCTTCTTTCCTAATGAGTACTATCTTTTTGTATAAAAAATAATTTTCAAGGTAGAAAGATAGAAACCAGAGGATTTCACTCACATACGTACAGAAATATTTACTTTGTAAGACAAAAAACTCAAGATCACAGTATACAGTAGTTATTTATTTTAATACTTGAAAAGGTCAATGATGGAAAAAATAGGTTTATCATGAGAGTTTATATTGATTAGATTTATTTTACCATTTAAAAAAGTGCTGCTTCTAGGTTATCCTAGCCAGATATAGAACACTTCATGACACATGCAGCTACTGTAATGTACTATAATAAACACGGCCATTATAGACAGATTTACGCTTGGGAGGAAATTCAATAGTAGCAATGGTGACTGTTTATTTAAACTAAAAACATTGATAGTATACAAATCTTTTTTCTCATTTAATTGAAAGGGCTATAAAATTCAACATACTGACCAAGGAAGCAACATAATCACTTAGGTCACGCCTCTGCTAATTGCCTTTAGTTTACTCTTTCCTTAAAGGAGAGACTCACGCTCAGCTATACAATTCTCTAGACTGCACGATGGCTTCAGGGCTGGCCTACCACAAGTGACTGAAGTTGTGTTGGTAAGCTGACACTGACTCGTTTTGTTTTTAAAAACGGAGAGAAAATGGCAAATTGTGCCTCATGTACTTAAAGAACCCAAGGATCATTCAGAGTAAATGAAATAAATAAGTGATCCATGGGTAAACACAATCTCCGCGCTGACGTAAACCGAGGAGAGTGAGCCAACTGAGCACTAACAATACCACGGAGAAACGTCTAGAGACATCATTTCTAGAACTCAGTTTGGGAGACCATGTCTTGCCTGAATATGTACATTATTTACAAAATATTCCCTTTTGGCCTCTGAAATTTAGCCATTTTAGTTTGGCTGTTAAGCTGTTTCCATATGCTAGCCAATACTGCAGTTATAACTATCATTAAAATACTCTTATGCATGAATTACAAATATTAATAAAGTAACTCTGCATGTATAAATATCTTAATATTTCTAGCAGAATTTAAAGCATTCAGAATGTACATAAAAGTATTTGTTTTTGGTAGGGTCAGTATTTTTGTATTTTTAATCATCGTTGTTTCAATAATGCTTTGTACATAGCAAAGCCCAAAACTGCAAAAACAGTAGCACCAAAACTTGCTCGAAGCCAAAACGTGGAGCTCTTGAGGTCAGCTTGTGTCACGTGCCTGTAGTCAGAAAATATAATTAATGTTTAAAACATGATTAGTATGAAAATACCAGCTATATTAACAGTCTACTTTTAGGGAAGTATTAGCACACTTGTCAGGCTAATTGCATACAGTAATGCTTACCAAAAACATTTATCAATAAAGCCACATGTACAATGCTTAATCATTATCTTAAGTCAGAATGCAGAAACTAATAAAGACAAATGTCTTTAAAATTAGCTACTATTTGAGAGTAAACAACATCTGAAATTTTATACATTTTCTTCACATGGGAAACGGAGAACTTAGACAAATCAACCTACCACTTTTTTAATACCACCACAGTCCTTCAAATGAGAGGTAACAGATATCTCACAATTTTGAGAGTCAATTTCATGGAACTTCATGTGCAATCTCCTGTCCCCAGGAACTGAAAGCTATCTTGTAAGCAGTTAAGCGACAAGTGACAATACTTTTCTAAGAGCAATGCTAAAATTCCACTTTGGAAACATTCAGCCCCATAAAAATTTACCAAAAAATTCCAAAGGGGGAGGGGAAGGTTTACCAATTTGCATTAATTTGGTTACTGTTGATTCAAGAAGGAAAGAAAAAAAAAAAACCAAACCCTGGTATTAGTCAGACAGACAGGCAGTGACAATGGTACCAACTAAAGGACATAATGTAACATGATGGACTGAAAGGCAGATGACATAAAAGAAGCTGTATTATGCATGACAAGAACAGGGACAGCCTGTACCACAAACTGAGTTTGTGAGCATGCTCAGTTAATAACACTGCTAAGCACCCTTGAGAGTCTCAAGTATGACAGCTTACCATGAAGAGGATAAAGCTTTAAAGCAAAGGTTGGAACGTTTTAGTCAAGCGTCACTGAAGTTTTAGTTACGTGAATACAATTGAGGAGTTGTAGAAAACTTACAGAATTAACAGCTTAGAGAGACTGTCCAGTTTAGGTTATTTTACAGCTAAGTTAAACAAACAGATTTGAAACAAAAGTCAGACATCATTAAAAGACCAAGACACTGCCATATGCAAAAGAGTTAAGGGCCAAGAAGATAAACTGTACAAAACTACTCGCCTCAGTAATAGTCAAAAGAGTGAACAATCAGATTAGTTATCACAAAATGCAATGTGCACATCCCTAGAAACAAGTCGACAATGCAAGCCAGGGTGCTCCATGCTTACCACCACGGCAAAACCACACACGGCACTCCAGTTTCTTATCTTCCTTGGGCTATTTTTTTAAAAAATCACTCCTTACATAATTGCTATTTTACAAAGCAAAGTGATAACACAGGCTCATTCCACCTTGCGAGTTAGTTCTTCCAACAGGCAATGTTTTATTTTTTTTAAAGTTAGGGAAGGGAATACTTAAGTTTCAGTTTTTCCAGCTGGAAAAACTCCAACAAGGCCAACCTACTGGTTGTGAGAAGTGTTACCTGGCTTCAAGAAAAAGTGGCCCATGAGATGACTCCATGAAGATGGAATCTTCTACAGAGTGGACGGCGTGCACCTGGTGGGTAATACTGCCTTCGTCGTCTGCCAACAGCATGGCACCCCACTCAGCTACCCGGGCTCTTAACCTTTATGCACATGCACACAGTTTGCAGTTCATAGCAGAGCTCACAAAAGAAGGGGACTGAAAATAACATCTCTCAATTAAATATCCCACACACAAACTGAGCTGCCACCTTATATGATGCATCTCATGCTTTCTATATTTAAAATAAATGTATTCTATAGCAAGCTTCCAAACTTAAAAAAAATCTCTCTCTATGTACTCTTTTAAGACTCACATACAGGCAAGGAAACCTAAGGCTCCTACATACATTCTCTATGCATCCCTCAGAGGCTGGTCTTGGTATATCCGAAACACTAAGAGAAGCCCTTGAAACCAATACCACAAGCAGCCCTAACAATATGTGGTGCCCGTAGTATGCATTCAAAATGAGGCTAACAACTATTAGCATGAAGTTTATAGATGCTTCTAATTTGAGACTACCAAAAACTACAACACACATCTGTAAAAACTTAAGTCCGACACCCCAAACTCCTAGACTGTCATGGACCTATGATGCGGGTCTCAAAGTTTACAACACCAAGTGATTAGAGACATACAGAATTTAAAGCGAGAACACAGCCTAAAAGTGTGTAAGAGGTTTTGCCTCAGCTTTGGTTTCTCTGTGATTTTCATGCGTATTCACTGACAAGATTTTTTTTTAAATTTTTAACATTTATTTTTCAATTTAGGGGAAGGAGAAGGTTAGGACTAAACTAGCTGTAACCACATTAAAATCAGGCAAAACGATTTCTCATAAATATTCTTCAAGTATGGAATCTGTTTCACACAGCTCCCTCTGTTGTATTTTATTAAGTATTACCATCACGAAATAATATATTCTGACTGACTTTACTGCTTACTTTTCTTTTGCATTTCCAGATAGTAATAATTATTTTCCCCAAGCTATAGTACAGCCTTCAATAGGCAAAACAACAGTTCCCATTTATCTAATACATGAGAAATAATATAGACACATGCTCAACATAGAGCTAGTTTAAAACTTAAGGCAACTATTAACTCATAAAATACATTTCAATGACTCCATCAACATTACAGTAGTTGTTTAAGACACTTTTAGACACGGAAAGCTACCTAGAGAACTATTTTATGTCTTCACCATGAGCATTTAAAAGCTGCACTGACCAGGCTCCATTTATAACAGAGAAAGCATCTATAAGGGACGGCTCATTTGCCCGTCCTTGGCTAAGCCACATTTGCTAATTAGCTAACTGACAACACCTGAAGAGAGAATAGTGCAATCTTAGGACCCTGTTGTCTGTAAGTATCAGGAACTAAGCAATGTTTGTCATTTCAGGTCTCAAGCAGAAGCAGAGTAACAGTTTCATAAAGCTGCTCCTGAGTTCATTTCTAAACCTCAAGCAAAAATAATTCTTCTACAGTTCAAAGTATAATTCTTTCAAAATGACTCATAAAATATCATCTTAGAATAAATTATAATATTTTACTGCATACTTTTTTGTTCCTCTTAAAGTTTATTTTTCTGACCATTAAAAAGGTAATATATGTTCATTATAAGACGTGGAAAATAAAAGCAGGAAGGAAAAAAAATCACCTAAAGTTCTATCACCTAAGGCAACTAATTAAAATTTGGGATACTTCCTTTTAGACTTTTTCTATGTATTTCTTACATACCTGCAAACAACATGCACAGTTTATATCATTTTACATCCTTTCAAAAACTTACTATTACATAAAGGCTTTTCCATAAATTATGGAAACATCATTTTAAATAGCTGCATTCCATTTCATTCTTCTATTGGTGGCTATCTCCATTTCCTGGTGACTATAATGAAAGTGATGAATATCTTTCTTCATAGGATTTTTCTCTGTGTTTAGCATAGTTTCCTTAAGACAGACTTCTCCAAAATGAATATTACAGGGTGAAAGATGTGTGTGTAAATTTTTTTTAATCTATTGATATACCAGAATCACCATATTTTCCCACTCTATATGGAAAGATAACTTAGTTCAGCAGTATCTCTTTTTAGAACATAAGACATAATGACTAAATACTAGAATATAACCTTAATTAAGCTTTTGAAGCTTTTTAGAACTTTTCAAGTTCCTAGGTGGAAAATTCCTGTGTGTTGGATGCTGGCTTTCCTTCTTAGGAGTGCTGAGGGCCCATATGTCAATCAGATGACAAGTGCTTCTCGACACAAGTGTGGGTGCCAACCAACATATTTGGACTTGGGTATTATTAAGGCTGCTCCTTAATAAGGCAGAGAGAAGGAAATGTTTCAAAATTCAGGCAATAAAGAGTTAAACTAAAAACTGTTCACGTGAACAGTTACACAAGGTGTATAACAGACTGACCAAAATTCCTATGAACCTTTGCACAGAATGCCTTAAAAGAAGGCATACAAGATGCTTTTGATTAACTCTGCAATTTATGGTGAAGATAAGAACAATGAACTAAAATATTTATTGGTTCAATGTATTTCACCAATAATAAGGAAATGTTACCAATCACAATATTTAGAAATATAAAATAATCAAATTCTAAAAGGCTCACTGGAATTAAACCTATTCTAGCTATTACCAAATAGGGTATTTTTAATATTGTTTTTTATGTGTCACAGGACTTTATATCTGGGGTATAAAACTACATTGCAGAGGCCTAAAAGTTTGCAAAACTTAGAATTTGAGGAAGGGGGAGAATTCAGAAAGGTCCAGACAGAAATTAACCTTGACTTCGACTGCAGGCTATTATGCAGAGGAAAGAAAAGTTCAGTAGAGCATACTCAAAAAGAGCGAGACTAAGAGACTGTAGAAAGAGTAGCTCCACCCACACAGTCACTTCCCACACTTTTCAGAAATAAACTTGAATTTCCTATTTTTCATTCTTCTCCTCTCACCGTTTCATCCTTTTCAAACACAACTCAGAAGTGTACAAATGCACTAATACAGTCTTCTAATTTTATAATTCTATCTATATATGTATCTCAGGTATGAATTTTTAAGTTAACACTTTGAAACAGCTTATTTTACTGTAATGCATGTAACCTAAAGTTACAAGGGCTTATAGATATTATATATAGCTTTTTCCTATTTGCAGTTACATATCTCAAGTTGAAAACTGTACTGAGGTCACCAAAACTATAGTTAAGTTTTCTGGTTTTAAATATCTCATTTTTTAAAAAGTCTCCTGGATCTCCCTGCTTTTATTCCTCAGTGTTTCAGCCTGGTGAAGTATTTTTTTATATTTATTTCTAATAAAAATGCCATTACTCCTAATAAAAATTTTACTAATAATTCTCCTAACTGAACTAGTAGGCATATTTTAAATAGATATTTCTCAAAATGGGCAAAGAAATCAAAATACAGTGTCCAAAAAAGATGAACTGTCACACAAATCATAAGAAAGCTGTTAACTGAGCATGCCTAACTAGTAGCATGATTTGGAAAAGGACACAGGTGCACATCAATGTCAAGAAATGCTTCACCAAACATTAGAAGATCAAAATTTCTAGATGATCGTAGCTACATGGGAAACACATAATATCTACATGTTAACTACTGATACTTAAAGATCTGAATAGGCAAACTTCACCTTGTCATGTCCTTTAATATACTAATATACTAACCAAATGGCAAAAATTTTTCAATTATAAGCAGCAGCAGCTTACTTAATGAGAATCTATAACACAAGCTCTTATATAATTTTAAACGTATGACTATGTATCCAAATTCAAAGAAAAGCCTTGTAAGGACCTTCATATAAGAGAACATAGCAGTTTCATATGAAATTAAAACACGGGACAGACTTCCGCGGATACAATATTTTACTATAACACAGTATCAGAATCTCTATAACATTAAGATTTCTAGGAACCTATCCTCTTCATAAGGCGATCCTATGAAAAGGCAGTTCATTTAGGTGTGATGATAGTAAAATCCTTTCTTCAAAAAAAGGGCTCCTATATTAAGTAACATGATTTTAAACTATGTAAAGGAGCAGCTTAGGTGATCATTAAAGCACTACGGGCAAAGGAAGTAAGTCATTAATGAATGGCTTAAAATAAATGTCACATACATCCAATTTTAAAAATACGTTTAAAAACACAATGGGTATGATGACTGTCCATCACCTTTGGGTCTCTGCAAACACTCAGTGTGAACTATGCACATGCTTGCCAAAGTAAAATGCGGCTACCAAACTTAAGAAGTAACATGAACAAATAGTTTATATGGTTAATGCAAATAATACAAATGGGATGAAAGAAATCCTAAAACTAAAATATGCATCAAAGAAAATCACACCAAAATAATAAATTATAAAATAAACATCCAGATTAAATTATAGGTTAGGAGAAGTGGGAGGATTATACACAGAAACCTAGCTGGGAAAAGGATGGAGAGGAGTTAAAAAAATGACTAAGCGGCACAGACAAACAAATGAAAATGAACACCTAAAGGAGGAGACAAATTAAATTTCACAGCACACTACAGTATAGCGACATCCTCATGCAAAGTAGGAGTACTCTAAGGTCAGAATAATAAATACTTAATAAACCAAAATCCTGGGTAGTTCAAACCAACAATCAAGCTCACTCCTACATAATCATTTTAACACTTTCAGATTAAAAAGTATTTACATATTAAAAAAGTTATTTTCCCTAGCAACATGATTTACACTATTTGAAATAAAACATTGCCAAAGATTAAAATCATCTGACCACGTTAATCATCTTCCAAATGTATTTAATTCAAATAATTCCAGTTATTCAGAAATTATTCTCAAGAAGAACATAAACCTATCCAGATCTGAAAGGTTAAGCGATAATTACCAAAGAACAAAAAGCTACATGTCAGATACAGAGTTTCTCTCTCACATGTTGAAATCAATATACATTCAATTAAATTGGAAAGAAAAAAAATTTTATTACTGCTTTCTACCTAAACTATGTAGTGTCAGCAAATATGCTCAAAAAAAGGGACAATCTTTTCTGGTGAAAGACAGATAGCTAGGGAAAAAAGGAAAATTTCAGGAATGAATCTGCTGTAACTGCCTAAGTATAACTTAATTAATTAGGCTTAAATTTTCTCATGATCAGGTTATAGCACTTCCTTTTTTAGCACAAGGGACTACAGTAGTTGAAAATATAACCAAAGTTTAAAGAAAAATCTTTAACAACAACACATTTAGAAAGATACTTAAAGGGAGGTCCATATCTTCCTCATCTTCACTATTTTGCCCCAGCTCACAGCAGGATCCTATCTAAAGCAGGTACTTAAATTAAGTATTTGAGTGAATAAATCAAAGGGGGCGGGAGAGGTAAAGGGAGAATGTGGTCTCAAACATGTATTATCTCTGGAAGTAGTTTCTAATTCAGTGACAAAAATGTTTACAAGCACACAAAAACAATGTGCTAATTTGAGACCAACATGTGTGCACCAACATTTGTCTATTAATATCCTTGCAGATATTTAATAAAATGTTTTGCTTAAATAAAAATTTTAAAACTGCTGTTTTAACAAACAGTTCTAAATCAAGAATTAAATAAGTTCTAAGTCACTAGGCATGACAGATTTCTAAAACCAAAGACTTCAGAGCTAGTGTTGAGTGAGAATTCTCCCCACTGAATTACAGTGAAAATTTCTTAAACGCCTCTTAATCAATCAATCCTTTTTCTGCTTACATAACAGCAAGATATCCCCAGCATGGCAAACCAAAGGTCCAACCACCAAAGGCTGCCAAGCCCGAAAAACAGGAGGGAAAGGTGGTTCCAGCCTTATCCAGCCACTCCGTAACTTTTTCAAATTTTTCAGGAGAAAGGAGTAAAATTGGAGGGGCAAAGGGTCTAAGAGACATTTTCATTGCTTAGGTATACTTTTTTTTCCTTCATTTTCACAACTCTACACTATATCTAAAGACGGAGGTTGCAAACTGGTGGCCTGTAAACACGCTTTGTTTGTTCTGATTAGTACTTTAAAATTTAATTGCCATTACTCAAATATCAGGAAATTTCACATAAAAATCCTGATTTCTAGCGTCTCATAGAATCAGAAGATGTGGTAACACCAGGCCTGGACAACAACGAATGGCCAAAGCCGAGTTGTGGCTGCGTCTTTCGGGCAGGGCCTATCATAGTCCCCACCTCCCTTACTTCTTATCGTTAGCCACCTTCATTCATTTACACTATTCATTCAGACCTGGCAGGCACGTAAGTTTTGGGCCTCCACTCCACCCACCTTATCTACATCCTTTTGTAAACCAGAAGAAACTTCAATATAGAACTCCTAAATTTCTACTGTACTTCTACAAAATAAATTATTGAAATACTCCCAGGGATCAGGAAGGAGTCCTTTGAAAGGTACACTAGTTTCCCTCCTCTGTTTCATTCTTTCCATTCTTGATTACCAGATGTCAGTGATGCATGCTGACATTACGATTACATTACTTCTAGCTTATAAATGGATATGACAAAATGTACTGATTTCGAGGATCACTGTACAGAGTAATTCACTATGAGCAAGCTCATCCATTAATGCACACCCAACCTATTTCATTGGGAAGCTGACTAAATCAACCCAAGAATAAAATTATCAAAGATGCAGACAATGAATCAATCTGCAATTATGGACAATTAAGAGCTTCTAGAATAAATTAAATAGTTCATGATCAGCAATTACTAGGAGCCAAGGTGGGTTCACCAAGAATAAGACATCAAATAGATACCACTTCCTCATTAGGTAAAATTACTACATTAGCACATCAGAGGAATGTGGTAATAATTATATATTGATTTCAAAAAAGCCCTCCATGAAATCTCTTGTAAGATAACAAGGTAAAATATGGGCTGGATAATAAAATATTCTTAATTGACAGAATAATCTTTCCCCAAGAATCCTGAACCCGTGTCACCGGGAAAAGGGTTCTCCAGTGGAGAAGAGTAGGGCTTCCTCACTTTAGTTCTCTCTCTCTCCAATCTCTGAGTGTTTAATATTATTTTTTTATCAATAACTTGAAAGATACAGAAGACAGATCTACCAAATTTGCAAATAACACAATGCTGAGAGAGAGAGATAATGGGACAAATGACAGAAATAATGTTTGAAATGACTGAGCTAGAACAAATGGATCAAAAAGAAGAATATGACATTTAATAGAGATACATACGTATCTGCATTTAGATTCAGAGAGTCAACTAAAAATGTTAAATACACAATTAGAGAGGAAGGGACACTGCCTTAATAGCACTTCATATGAAAAAATTTGATTTCAATTAACCCCAAGATTAATATACATCAACAGTGGGAGGGGGCTGCTGAAAAGTTAATTCATACAGTAGACAGGTGCCGTCCTAACTGTGGAACATGACTGCCCACGGTTCCAGGCTAGTCAGACCACACTTGGAGCACTGTTCTACATTCTCAGTGGCACCTTTTAAGAGGTACTCTGAAAACCTACGGGGCTTTCAGATGACGACAACCAGGAATGATGAGGTCACTAAACCATCTAATTTAAGAAAAGGCTGGAAGAAATGGGGATGTTCTACCTGGAGAAGAGAAAATTAGGGGAGACATGATGGCCGTCTTCAAATGTCTGAAGGATTGCTATGTTGAAGAGGGAGTAGAATAGTCGTGTGTTGTTCTAAAGGGCAGGACTAAAACTAAAGGAGAGAAAGTTACAGGGAAATCATTTTAGTTAAAAAAAATAATGAAAAGCAAAGCAGAAGCAAAACCCCTCTCCAACGAGGAAAGCTATCAGCAGATACAGAGCACTCTCTCAGAAGAGCTTGAGGAAGGCAATCGAACGGGAGGTCAGGCCAGATGAATTCCAGAATCTCTTCCAACTCTACCATTTCCGACACCAGAGCTCCTGAGTGTTGTTTGGTTTGAACTAGCCTTACATTTTCTCAGACAGTTGTCATGAGAGAATCTGCCTGTGTCACACTACTTTATAAGATGCCATTCAAAGGACAGAGGCAGAGCTGTACAACCAAATGAGCGTGGTGATCCCCTCAAAGCAGTCACCTGAGATGGCTGCATTCTTATTCCAGAGCTGCTAGTGCTCAAAACGTCACTGAAACTCTTTTAGAATGCCTTCAAAGTCAGTTTCTGACTCATGGACGACAGTCTCATTGTTTCATAGCCACATCTGCTATACTGCTGGTGGATACAAACGACTCTACTCAGGTGGTATAGTCGGAGCCTAGCCCTCAGTGAGAGTCCAACGGTAAACCAAATAACTGAGCCATTTCTAATCAAAACCTATTTAGCTTGATCATCTGTCTTAATCAAGCCTAGCTCCCAATGACATCTGAATGAGTTTAAAAAACTAATTTATCCTTGGACACATAAAAATTTGACATCAGGTACAAATTAATATTACATAAGTTCTTAAATGCTCACAAAATGTAAAATCAATTTGAACAAAGGTAGCATGACCAGAATAAAAATATAACCTTCCAAGCTCATTGCTTTGAGGGGATATATACCTCCTATTTCTCTGTTTTTCTTTCTTTTTGAAAAACATATTATTTTCTAGGCATATTTCATGTTTTGGCTCAATCATAAAAACCTCAAAAACTAGGACTACAGATCTTTTTTCTTTTCCATATTCCTTTGAATCTTTAAAGTTGCTTATTATCCTCATTTCCAGAAACTAGTTTCTTTCAAATAAACATTCCAGGTCCTTATAATAGAGAATGTTTTCAAACCTAAGATACTGTTCACATTGGTATGGTTTTAATTAGCTGTATTATGTGAATGTCAGCTGAGTATACTATAACATTTGGGATCAACATTTCTTTTCCTTACTACCAAAGTCCTAATTTGGTTTTATAAGTTTCAGCCAAAAGATTTTAATCTCCCTACACATATTATCCTCTAATACGAAAGATACCTTAACTCCTTTAATGAAAAAAAAAAAATCCAAAAGCTTATTTCATAGTCCCCTAAATATATCTATTAATTTAAAAACATTATCAAGGATGATTCCCAAACTAAACATTGTCACCACAGTGAGAATTTTAGTGGAAGTTAGTTGGGCATCAGTCAGCTTGTTGTCTTTGTAGTGAGTATCTGTATAATAAACAGTTATCCACTTTTTTCTTTTGTATTTTAACAGAATGCCTGGTACCCAGTAAATAAAGTTAAGAACCTGTTAAGAACTGCAGTGAAGATTTTGTTCTTTACAGATTGCAGCAAGTCTGAGTTGAGGAAGTTCTGACAGATGCAAAATGTACACCTGTTGCAGGTGCACATACAGCGTAACCGGGCATGGCTGCGAAAACACACAGAAGGACAGGAGTTGAGTTCTTACTTACAAATATGGCACAAGTCAGGGTGTGCCAACTTAAAAAAATAAATTTAGGCATAAGCAACACTAAGGAAAAGGATAGTGTGGGGCATGCTAAAGTTGTGCAGAATTCCACATTTACTAGAAACAAACAGCAATAGCTCCCTCCTCCCTCCCTACAGAAAATCTAAGGAAAATTAGCTAATACTTTTGCTATTTTGGAGGGGGGATGGAATTACTAATATAAAAGTGGAATTTCAGTGGAATAAATATGCACAGCAATAGATGGCACCCTCATCTAAATTAATGAAAAGAAAAACTGAGTAAGCCATAGCACCCACCCAAAGGACAAGGTTTGCTAGCATTTAAATCATCATTCCCTCTTCCTCCTCCTCCCTCAGCATACACACATGCCTGAAAACCAGGAAGGAGAAGAGTGACAAATACACAAAAGAGTCAAAAGACGAGTATACTCAACCCTGAGAAGATATGGACATCGTGTTTAATTCATTAAGCACCCTGGCTCCCAAAGGAAAACAAAGTGCTTCAGAAATTTCCACTTGAATAAATTATGGGGTTAATTTCATCTGCTATTATAACACAGCAGCCAAGTACGATAGTATGAAACTCTGGGTAAGGATGCAAAAATCAACAATGGATCCAATTGATAGTAGACAGGAAATTTAGGGAGGCTTTCTGACTCCTTTCTGGTTGAGCGGAGTTGCACTAAGTTGGTACAGGCACACGGGCAACCCACTTCACCTCCACCCTAACAAACAAAGTAGGGGTCTCCAATGACTGCTCAGTGGTCAGAACCACTCAGACATACAAAGCCATCACACCACCCCTGAAGGGGTACTGGCGCAGAACCCATTCAGAAGAGCGCCACCTGATGAATCAATGCCATCACTTCCTGTAACACCTGAACATTTTTTAGAGGCTTCTCAGTCAAAGGACTGGCCCAATCTGACTTGGCTTAGCTTGTGAGATCTGATGAGACCACAGCGCACAGTGGCACGGTTGTGGAGATTAGCAGCATCCCAATAATGCCTAATCCCAACATGAAGAAAAACAAGAATTAATTTTTTAAAAATACTCTTATTGGCTTAAGACATTCCTTTTTAAAACTTGACTTGTGATGATGAACATTTCACTGCTACTAAATCACTGCCAGCTGTCATACTGGAATCCATCTGCTATTTTATAAATTGAATCTGACTCTTCAACATACACAGGCTCCACCCACCAAAAAGGAGGGATGCAAAGTATGCTTAGCAACAGGGAGATGCTTCATGAGAAGTCGTTTGGGATTAACCATATAAATAAGTGTTCATGTATGTACATTTATTATATACACACACACACATACACACACACAAATTGCAGTAAAATGTTTTAAAGATGCAGATCTAAAAACACTGCTGCAGTTATTTACAAGATCAAGATAGTGCACTTACATAGTAAAAATAGACACCATAATATACAGTTAGGCAGTAAGCCTGACCAAGCAGTGCGTTTCTGGATAGTTACTAAATGTTAATTATGGCAAGAAAGGAGATTTGGTCATCTATAAGAAAACGTCAGCAAAATCCCACAGAAGCCATAAAGAAAAAGTAACTTACAAAGCAGTTTTTAGAAAGACCCAGATTTTTCTCAAATTCTCTATTCTATCAGTGTGGCCCATGTCTCGGGAGAGTCTGTCTCTGTATTGATCCTCTCTGTAGATAACATACATGAGAGTTTTAAAGCAACAGTAAAACATAAATCAGGTTTTGCTTATCTTATAGTAACAGGAATGACTTGTCTTCCGATACAAACAATTTCAAGAGTGTGCTGCATTTTTTAAGAAATATCAGTTAATGGAATAGCAGTCAAGTTAACCCTGATTTGAAAAATCTCTACAAATTAACAGCTTTCTGAAAAACCTGTCAGTTTACAGCAATGTGTGATTATTACCCTAATTTATACTGTAATTTTCATAAGAAAAATAATTTAGAGACTAATATAATAATAAATAAACTATAAAGTTCTGAGAAACGCACTGCCTGAAAAACTACCTTGTTACAAAACAGAATTTATACAAACACAGTACTCGAGGAGAACGCCATTAAGAACCATGCAATTTTAAGGCAGTTAGTAAATCAGGAAGATGACCACAGTTGCGTGCTTGTGCATATGCATGTATAGATATACAATAAATGTACATAAAAGTTGTGGCTCAAAACACAATGTAAAACATTTATATAGTGAGAATTCCAATTACGACTGCTTTTTACAGCACTTAAAGACAGTTTATCCTAAACTCAAACATACCAATAATCTAAACATAAATTCCTAAAAGATTTTAGAATCCCTCATATACTCAAGACCAATTAATCAACAGGAAAATATAAAAGTGAACTTTTTTTCATATGGAACGCCTTGTAAGCACAAAGCAACATGATGCTAACCCCATTTTATTGAAATGAGACTATCTTTTTTAACGTTGAATGGGAGGCTGAGTTTTACTGTACTATCCTATTAAGATAGTTACAGCCTCATCAAAAATATATAAATATTATCAGAAGCACTGTTTATATAACTTTATTATGGCACCCAAACCAAACTTGCAGTTACTCATGAATTTGTACCTTCTCATTACAAAGTGTCTTTCTGTTGCTGAACAACTTCTATGTGACATAGAGTCCACCCGCATGGCTAAGAATGGCATGCAATGTTATTATGAACCATGCAACATGAAAATGACGGCAGAGTAAGTACTTACGGGTACATGGCCATTGTTGTCAATTTAACAAAGATATCTTTACTGGGTGCATCAGCAGTATTGCAAGTAAAGGCTTGTGGTGGAGGCATTTTGTGTTTCCTGCAGAAATCAGCAGGTGAAATACTATATTCTTGTTTAACTTCATGCAGGTCTGACTTTGCAGCTATGATTAAGCAAGGTATTCTGCTGTCCATAAAGTGTTGCTATGGAATAAAAAATGAAACAACAATCTGATAAGTTCAAAAATGACTAAATTTAATTAAATGTGCACTAAACATTTTCTCTAGATAGGCAAAGCATCAACAACTTCAAAGAGAAAGTGAACTAAGAGGCAAAGACTGGAAGAGGTCCAGGTCAGTCTCCTAAGACCAGGACCACTTTTCTAATGCTGGTAACAATACAAACCTATGATAATTCTTCAGATTACTAGAATTTGAAAAAAAATGTGTTTTTATAACAAAGACAATATTTTGAAATAAAAAGAAATCCACTTAAACTTCTCTATCCTAAAGCACACTGTTTTCATACTACCTCCAGTCTTCAAGTACATGTATTTATATATATATATATATATATATATACTTATATAGTTGTAGTCATGCTCGACACTACCATTTAAAAATATAATACTGACTCTTTCATGTTTTCAGAATTCCAATCATTACTTTTAGGGGGTACAGCTCAGTGGTAGAGCATTTGACTGCAAAATCATTACTTTTAATTGCTGGCTAATATTCCACTGGATTATTTTATCTTAATTTGGTAAATCATCCTCCTATTCTTACACATTTGGATTATTTCCAGTTTTTTGCTATTAAAAATAATGCTAGATGGGCTGGCCCAGCAGTGTAGCAGTTAAGTCTGCACACTCTACTTTGTCAGCCTGGGGTTTGCCAGTTCAGATCCCGGGCACAGACCTACGCACCGCTTATCAAGCCATGCTGTGGCAAGCATCCCACATGAAAAATAAAGGAAGATAGGCAGAGATGTTAGCTCAGGGCTAATCCTCCTCAAAAAACAAACAAAAAATGCTAGAATAAATTCCTTTGTACATATAATTTTTTTACTCCTATTGAATCTTGTTGATAATCTCAAAGTGACTGATAAATTTTCAAGCCTCTAGTTTCTTCCCTTGCTCTGGCTATTATTATTCTTGGTGTAACTGGCAATGTATAATCCATGAACATTCGTAACAGCCAAGAAAACCTTCCATTAATGCAGAGGTTCTTAACCAGGAATGTACATGAGAGTCACATGTGGAAAAAAATGCTTTTAAAAATACAGACGCCTGGGACTCTACCCTCCCAGAATGAAACTAGAACCTTCAGGGACAGGACACAGATGCACCTACTTTTAAAAAGTTCCACAAGTGATTGTCTTGCATTTCCCTGGTTAGAAAACACCACATTACAATTCCATTAAACTCCATATAAAGTTAAACTTAGTTATAGACCAAAAGAGCAACAAACCTTAAAAATCCTGGCACAGTATTCAAAGGATTTGGGGTTACTGACGTCATATACCAGGCACACAACATCACAAATGATCTCAGCCTCAGTTAAAAATTCCGATTCTGAGATATCATGCAACTTGTGCAAAGAAAAAGATAATGAGAAACATAAGTATCATAACATTGATGTATAATTAAAGTCATGATGTTTTATCATTGCTTAACTTGACTTCCTAATAAAAAATACTAGTTAAGTATAACTTTTCAGACCATTTTGAAAAGTGAGAAGTGTAGATAAACAAGTAGCTTCTGATTTTTTGGATTAAAAATGGTGATTAAGGGCCAGCCCGGTGGGCTAGTGGTTACGTGCAGCACGTTCCACTTCAGCAGCCTGGGTTCGGTTCCCAGGCGTGCAGCTACATCACTCTGTTAGCTGGCAGCTCACACAGTAAAAACAGTGGAAAACTGACACGGATGTTAGCTCAGGGAGAATGTTCCTGAGCAAAAAAGAAAGGTGATTAAGGTTCTACAGAAGCTAACATTTAGTGAGTGACTAAAGTGCTGGGCAGGCCCCTTACATGCATTCTCTACAATCTAAAGGTGAGATGGTAGGCTAAAGAGATTAAGTCAACTGCCTAAGATAACACATCTAATAGGTCATCAGACGAAAACCGGAACTCAGATATGATTCCAAGTCTATTTTCTTTCTACCACACCATCTCTTCTCCCATCAATCAGAAACACAAAGCAAAGGATTCTTTATACGAAGGTCATTCTGTTTTACTTCACTGCCTACTCTTTTTCAATGTTTATTATAAAACCTCTAATGAAATATCCCATCTATGATATGCTAATGATCCAACAAGAGTAAAATTCAGTACTGAGTTATATAAGACAGCGCATCCTTGTTGAAGAGAACAAAGGGGAAGTGTAGAGTCAGAAGTGACTCAATATATTCCAAAAAGAACACTATTACAGCATGGATATTCAGAGACATGAAAGACATCAATTTATAAAGAATGTATACAGAGTAAGAATAAAAAGAGGAAAACTAACAGTCAGCAATATTTACTCAGTATTCAATAAGTAGAATTATACTTATAGGAGAAGACTGGGAGATAAACAAGGTTTAATTAGAAACTAACAAAGAACTTTAATCATAAAGAGTGAACTAAGTATAAAATTCAACGTGATCATCTGTCCGGCAGAAAAAACTATTTCCAAAAAGAAAGCGAATAAACTTCTCCTAGTAGCTATTATTTGTTAGGAGTTTCTCATATTAGCTAACCTAATAAGAAATAGACTCAGAGAGACTAAGCTACTTGCCTGAGGTCACACAGCTCATCAACGGTGGACCACGTTCAAACTAAAATCTGACTGAATCCAAGAAGAATATATGATCTCTTTCTATTGTATTTCATAGTATCTTTTCAGGCATACCCTTCTTTCATTCATTTTTTACGCTAACATTTCTTAACTATACTCCTCCCTGCTAAATAGATAAAACTCGATTCAGATTATAGATAAATTACCAAGCACCGGCACTAAGGTTTCATATTAATTTCTAGTCAACAGTAAAGGACATCATTTATTTAAATAAAAGTAGAAGAAAGAGTAAAGAGGAGTTAATTTTTTTTCTTTCTTATTGTGGTATAACATAATTAAGCACACAAATAGGAATTTTTACACATATCTATAGCTGTGTAATCACCACACAAATCAAGGGAATTAAATTAATTCCAATGAATAAACCACTGAAAAAAAAAAATCACACAAAAGTTACGCATACAGCCATTAAACTAAACCCAACTGTGTTTTCAAAGAGTCACTTGAAAGTGTACCTAATAATTAATAACTTTTATATGCCAGAGATTTTCTTACCAACAAGTATTTCTCTTGTCCATATACATAAACAGTGTTAATCGCATAGTAGGACTTATGATCATCACGAATTTTCTTCTGCCTCTGAAAACAACCAGAAATCTCAATATTTACAGTAAGAAATTACAGTAACTAGTTTTCATCAACACACATACTCTGCATGTATTTGTGGGTGTGTTATAAATAAAGGGGCATTCATCTCTACACTATGTATTATTTATCAGTACAAAGGGGATATTGATTTTATGTTTCTAAGTTCTTAAAGTCTAAGACAAAAGACGCATTTGTTCTGCACAAAGTGGAAGCTGCAGCTGAAGAGGACTATATCCTTGAAAGCACGTACTCCAGAGCCACCTGCTGGCAGTTCTCATTATACTATAATTTGGTCTGATATGAGACTCATCTGGAAATATGTCAATCTCCCTACTCAAGGCAGCACTCAGAATTAGTATTCAATTTGAAATATTTACTGTACATTTACTTCACGCCAAGAAATGAGATAGATGCTTTCACGTATGTATTCATTTAATCCCCATCTGAACGCTGGTTAAAAAAGAAAGACAAACGATAGCTAACATCAGTGAGGCAAAGATAAAGCCAGTTCAACGGGATTATTGTTACACTTGAGATTGTACTTTACTAATATACAGAGGTCACTGAGTTCTAGTAAGCATCTAAAAAGGTGAACGACTATGAGAAAACTATGTAAACTCATGACTATAAAAACTTGTTGGATAAGGTTTATTTTCTGAGAACTCTCACCGATAAGTTTCTTCCAAGAAGAGCCTGAAGAACTCCACTTTTCCCACAGTTTTTCACCCCAATTACATTACATCTGAAGACATTTCTTTGAGTCTGTTTTTTCTGAAGGTCTATCTTTTTATCTCTTGTTACTAAAAAGAAAAAGAAAACTAATTGTGTACCACTTAAACTCACTGAGCCTCCATTTCACCTTCTGCAAAGTAGGGTAGTGCTGCTTATCACATTTGTTAAGTGTTTCATTGACAAACAAACATACTGTGTAACAGTCAAGCTGTACGTGAAATAAAGTACTAAATATAATACAGAAGGGCCTCACTTAGTGGAAAAGATGCATTTCGGAAAGTTGGCTCTAAAGTGAATTTCTAGTAATCAAATAATACTTATTTCATCATAAAATAAGTAGTACATTTTCCTAAGAAAAATGATGTCCTAAAAATGAATGAAAATTACAATAAATGTAGGCGACACTATAGCCCATCTATTTTGTTCCGTGATAAATCACTGTCATAACAAATTACAAACTAAAAGAAGCTATCTCAAATCTGTATTCTTGGATCAGTAAATAGGAAAGGGATAGGCACTCTGGGGTTAACCGGCCTTCCAAAGGTAACTCTGTAAAAGAGGCAGGCCAGAAAACAGTGCTGTGTCAGCAGAGCAAGGGGGCATCTCGTCCTGAAGTGAACAGCCTCCTTAAGCTGCTCCCAAAGATTCAACTACAACAAAGCTCACCAGAGGCACTATTTATGGTAGCAAAAATCTGAAAGTGATAAAACACACACAATAATCATGGCATAGTTAAATTACAGAACATCCATATGATGACACATTATTTAACATTAAAGATGTATAAAAGTACACATATTGATATAGAAAGATGTCCACGATATATCTTGTTGAGTGAAAGAACCTCACGCTGGCTAGCAATTAGTTCCTTACTCTTTGGTGCTGAATTAAATGCTGTCTGAGTTGTTAAGTAGTTTAAAAGGTACTTGCTCTGTCAATTTAAGACTGGTTGTCTTCTTGCGCTGGGGCTTCCTATAAGATATGGCATTTTTTCCCACCAATTAGGATTTAAGAAACTCTTGAAACGATCAGTTCCCTAATTTGTTAATTCCATACCTATGGGTTTTCTTTAAGCGGAGCACATTGCTTGGCAAGAATTACAAGATCTGTGAAAAATTTATTAACGTGGAAAACGGTTACGAAGTCGAGAGACATACAATTAATTCAATATGAGGATCACGTTTTCATCAACATTGTTCTCAATGTTTGAAGAAAATTAAAACACAAGATAGGCTGGTAAATAAATACTTTTAATGCCCATAGCCCTCCGTGATTTTCATCAGTTGAGTACCCACAGTAAACTAGAAGTAAGACCTCTACACTTCCTTTATTGATAAACAATAAAATGAAGCATCTCAATTCAAAAGAAATTGCCAAATCATGGGGAAAACTAATAGAGTGTAGACATGGAATAATAATGAATATGAATTTATTTTCACATATGAAACTGGAATCTTAAAATATTTTTCTAATCATGAACTGAAGAGTATTCAAATACTTACCTGTAATGGCTGAAGCCTGAGACTCTTGTTCAGTCAATATTGAATAGCCCAAATAGCCCAAATACTCTAGGCACCGCTGTACATCTAAATAGGTCGTGAGCCTAGGAAAGAGTAGAGTTTAAAATGTGGAAAGTTCCTAAATGAGCATTTATAGAAAAAAAATTCCAACAGCTCAAATAATTTCACCACCAGATCCAGGTAATTTTTGTCAGACTGCTTTAATTTCCCATGCGCCCAACCATGATTTTTCCTACACTGCCATTCTTAAGACAGAGAAGAAAGGGAGAAGGCAAGATGCGGGGGGATTCCTATAACTCCTCCACCTGCCCAGAAAGAGCAAGGCCACAAGATGAGCAACAAACTGCTGATAAAATCTAGAGCTGGAATATTTTCTATTCTCTGCTCCCCAGTCACAGAGTGTACTGCAAACATAGGCTAGCTGAGGACTTAATGATAATTAAGTCTGAAGAACTTTGTGAAAGGTGCAAAAATGACTCAAAGGCACTTGAAATTAGTCAGCCTTTCTTAACGATTTGAAAAACTAAATCCTGGTGTTGAGAAAGTTAATCTCACTAAGGTTAAAGTAATTATGTCATCAGGTGTGACCAGAGGATTTCCTCAGCACCCAAATACAACATCAACTGTGCTGCAACTAGATTTAGACAAACCCTCCCTGAGTCTAAGACTGCATTAAAAACAAACAAGCCTCAAAATAAGTCTTCAGTGTCAAGCAAAATATGCTTTCCCCATATTCTGAAGGTCTAAGAACTGTGCAACAGCAATGACGTTTCTACTTCCCTTAATCAAAAATATTAAAATTTAGCTCAGTTTTGATGTAAGATTTATTACTTAAGTCTTTGATGCAAGACTTATTCTTCTTTGGATGATGTCCCTGTACATCCTCCAAAAGCAAACACATCTCTTCCTGATAGATTTAGAGAACATCTCAAGTTCATCTTAGAGATAGCAGCAGTATTGTAAATCCTGCTTACAGGCAGTTACGACTGAAGCATTTTGTAAGATCTGGCAAACTTACAAAATGAGGAATGTGATGCACCATAATTTTAAACCAGCTGTGACTCTAGAGGAAACAGGCAAGCTCTATACTCACGTCCACTGGGAAAGGAAGCCCTGGTAGGTTATCCAGCCTCTTTCATTTGTACAAACTGTGTTATTCACATCTGGCCCCCAAGGTATGTAAGGGAAAACTTTAAACAAATCTTTAAGCTCATCAGGTGACAAAGCACAGTCTCTATCCTGAAAATACACAAGGAAATATACAAAGTGTCTAGATTATCTAAGAGAATAATCCCAAACACAAGAGCCCACCAAGTTTAGTAAAGCTATGCTTGTAAAAACTAATGACTGAAAAGAAATTTTACACTTTGATAAAAATTCCTTACCTGTGTATAAAAAAATGTACACAAGAGTCTATCAGAAACTAGACTTTTCCTTCTTGAGAAAGCAATAAAAGTAAATAAATAAAAGAAAGTATGTTTGCTAATTTAATTAAGAGAGTTTGGGTAATTTGGGCTATGTCTCATAAGCACCCCATAGCAAAGGGAACAGAGTTAAATCATTCACAGAAAAATATTTTATCATATATCGTGGAAAACTGCAGCTAAAAGCTTACCAAATCATGCTTGTCAAAGGTGCTTTGGAGAAACAAATATGCATGATGATTTAATTCAGTAGTGCAATCAGGAGGTATTTTTAGCCTGTTGATGAAAAAAATTTAAGAGTAAAATAAAGCATTAATCAAATATTAAAATTTAATTTAAGAAATGAATACAAAATTGCAACAAGTCTTTTTGTGGGATGACATCCTTTACAAAATATCTTTGCTGGAGCCATTTAGACTTTCCCAGGGAAAGTCACTGGAGTGGTATGGCGATCCTCAGAAGAGGCATCATAATGGTCATTTCGAGCTGACATATAAAGTTTTTCTAAATATCTGAAGGGCAGGTTGAAAAAAAATTTACAAATAATACTGATTAAACTTTAATGGGTTTGTTCTTCCTATAAACAAGTTCTAAGTCATAATTATGAGCTTTGTACAATGTCAACACTGCAATGAGTTGCAAATAATGTGAAGAGATGTTATTTCTGCCTAAGTTGACCTTTTTGACTCACCCTAAATTCAGTTCAATGAACATTTATCAAATGCATGAGCTAGGTATTAGGGACACAAAAACAAGACAGGCTCCCTATCTCTAAGGAACCACACACAAGTGGGAGACGAACCACACACAGATAACCTCACTATCGCAACAGAATGAGGTGAGTGTTGAGTACGCATAAGCTAAGGATGCTGGGGGGCTTTCCATGAAAGGGAACATCCCTGGCCTGGGGATGGAACCGTGTGAGTGCTGCTGAGAGAGACTGTCACCTGAATTGAGACTAGAAGAATAAAAGGCATTAATCAGGTTGGGGGCAGAGGGAAGGAGAGAGTGAAAATACCATGGGCAAAAGCCTAGAGTGAGAAACAACATATGACTGGTGGACTATAAATAGTTTAGTATTTACTAGAATGAAGGCAAGGAGTGAGCATGAGGAGAGCAGATCATGAATGACCTCACAGACCACGTAAGAAGCTTGCACCCGGAGCCAGCCCCAGTGGTCTAGTGGTTAAGTTTGGCGTGCTCCACTTCAGCAGCCCAGGCTCGATTCCTGGGTGTGGACCTACAACCACTCATCTGTGGCTGCGGCCCACATACCAAAAGAGTAAGATTGGCAGCAGATGTTAGCTCAGGGTGAAGCCTCCTAACCCAAAACAAAAAGAAGGTTGGGCTTTATCTTGCCTTGAAGGGAAGTAACATGGCCAAATCTGTATTTATATATCTATTAATCCAGCAGCAGTGTGAAGGACAGAGGCAGAGTTTAATAAGAAGGCTAGAGAGATTCAAGTGGTGGCTCTAAAGGGCTATTTTGCAGAAAATTAAAGGCAGAGAGCATAAAGAAATTGAAAGAGATGTTAGTGAAGTTACAAAGCTGTAAGAGATGGAGGTTCCTCACTGTCATACTTAAGCAAGTGATAAGCAACCTCCTGTACAATTTATCTACTCATATAAATGGCACAGAAAAGAAAACTTGACGAAAAGGTCCCAGGACAAATTCATTCATTCAATATATATTTATTGAAAAATCTGGGAAATTACTTGAGCCAGGATTTAATAACTTTGACAAGAGAAGTTTTAACTTAGAACTGATTAATGGACCAGGAATCCAACCAGAAAGAACTCTCCTTCCTCAATGATGGGGAAGGAAAAAAACAAGTCTTTTTGATCCTTTACATAGATATGAGGGGTGCTTTGCTAAAATAAAAAGGGACAACATGAAGATAATGTGCTACTGAAAAAGTGAAGAAAGGCTGAAGACTCAAAGGCCAGATCTCGGGAAGTCACGTCCCTGAAAAGCCCACTTTCCTGGGGTACAGGAGAGGCATCCTACAGCAAGGCGGCCTTCTATTTTAGGGCGATACTGGGTCCATTTTTAAACAAAGAGAACTTAAACACAGAATTATCTAAAGGAAAATAACCATAAAGAGACTGGTTGTTGCGGAAAAATACTTATTTCATCCTGAGCTAAGAACAGTCTTTAAAAGTTAGGGAGGAAAAGGACTAATGAAAGGAAAAGAAAAACGCTAACCAATATACTTCTGATCTCTTGACTCTAAAAGCCAGTTTGTCTAGCATCTTTTATCTCCCTCCTCAATAAAGTGAATTTAAAAAGATACTTGTATTTGCCACGAGAAGAACAAGAAAAGTTTGAGCCATCCTATAAATCAGTGGCTCTCAGCTGGGAATGATTTCACTCCTGAGGGAACATTTGGCAATTTCTAGAGACAATTAGACATTTTCAGCTGACATAACTGGGGGAGGAGGTGTTACTGGCATCTAAGGATGTGCTAAATATCCTATAATGCGTGGGACAGACTCTACAACAAAGAATTATCCAGTCCAAATTGTCAATAGTGCCAAGGTTGAGAAACCCTGCTAGAAACCTCTCTATAAATCTAATTTATTCCTGAGTAGCTCAAAGCCTACCCAACTATGTGCTAAACAAAACTTAAAAATACTTGGCAAGTGAAATCAATTAGAAAGCCAAAGGTACATACAAGGGGAATAAATATTCAGGTGTCAAGTCCAGATCATCATCATAACCAAATCGCCGAAGCACAGTCCAAGTAGTTTCGTGTCTCCCTCTCTGGATAAAAAGCGTGTGTAAAAAAAGAAAACCTGAAATAAAACAAATTAGTAAATACAGTTGATGTGGAAAAGGGTACAGAGTCACATGGGAGATAAGCACGTAAGCTAATGGCAAGAGCTAGGTTCACGGACACAGGCACACTAGCTCTGCATACTGAAGATCAAATCAAAACAAAGTTCACAAGTGTCTCAATGAAACAGAGCTGCTTTCAGAACCATTTCACATATACACCCAGGGCAGCAAGAGACAGCACTACATGAAAGGGCCAAAAACACATCTCAAGGAATCAACACACCAACAGTCACAAAGTTATACAATACCAAGTAAAACCACTTTATAGATCTCTGTGCAGAATGGAAAATTCTGGTGTTCAATTCCATCTCTTATTTCACCGTGGCTCTATAATGTATTCTACAGGGAACATTCTGTACTTGGTAAATTTGACTGGTAGACAAAATGTCTTCCCTAAAAATAATTTCTATTTAAAGAAGGCTTATGAAAATGAAGAATTTTAAGATAAATTTGTTCGCTCCAGAAATCTTTCCCTCAGATGGACCTCTGCATTCCTGAGATCCAACCAATTTCCTTATCTGGAATTTATGCTGGCAGTCAGGACAATCATCCCCACCGATGGCCTCTCTCTTCCAACTCTTAAATATCCAAGTTGGATTTATACTACCATTCCCTTAAAGTATAAATAATGCTCTAGAGACCTTCACCTTCTGTCAAATTTTGAAAATATTAAGTTCAAAGGGGGAAAAACACCCTTCACCTACCTTTCAGTGTCAATCCACTATCAGCCACACCATCACTTATGTGTTTTCTGACTACATTCTTGACATCTTCCAGAGCTTGAGGAGCTAATGGAGTGTTGAAACAAATTCTCTAGCAAAAACCATAAAAATAAATTTAAAATCAAATCAGCATTAAAGCCACAAATAATATAAAACATTAATCTACAAAACAACATTAAACGAAAGAGTTGCAACCAAAAGAAACAAATTCTAAATTAGGATAGTGCCTGCTGTGTCTTACTTGAGTAAAACATGGCACACAGAGAAGGAAAGAAACTTTTCCTATCCACTCCTTGGAGTTTCTAAAACAAAGAGCTCTTTGTGTAGCTAGGTTACACAAAAGCAAGAAAGAAAAATAATTCAGAGTTCAGACTTCAAGTCCTCCTTAATACACCCACCGTGCACCATGAAATGACACTCTCAGAGTCCCCTCAATTCCTATGGGTAAGAGAGTTTCATACACTAGGTAAAAACTTAAATAGCTTGATGTGAAAGATAGTTTTACACAAAAGAGACACGTTTATCAATGTCATTGTTTAAGCTAATACATTTTTTATAGCTTTTCTCAGCCAAAAAAAAAAAAAAAAACCCAAGATTTGCAAACATCTGAAAATGAAGAGGGCTACCTGAAAGAAGTTGAGTTCAGCATCATTGAGAGTACCATCATTATCTTGATCAGATATTTTAAATATACGAGTAAGGGCTTTTATACAGGCTGGTTTCATCTATAAATCATTAAGAAAAGAAACAACTGTTTTAATTAAAATTGTTGGGATTTTTTAAATATGATTTTCCTAAGTAACGCTAAAGATAGTTCTGATCATTTTTACTGTCAAATACGTAACATCCAATACAACCCACATGAAAAGTGAACTAAGGCAAAGACATTTACTTTTATACTCAACTCTTTTTAAGTAAATGAGGCAATATTTACTTGGACCAATATTTGGAATGGACATACTCCCCTCATGACCATGAATCCTCCAAGAATGGGCAAAAGAGAAGTTCATCTTTAGAGAAGATTCGTTCATCCAGTCATATAAAGAAGAAATATTTATTTATTTAAGCCCTCCTTCATTCCATAAAGAATTGGAGCTGACTTATAAAACGACTAAGGACTTTGCTTCCCAACTTCTGATTTTTTAAAAACATTTCAGCTCTCTTGAGGTATAATCAACTGCTGATTTTTGATCATCAATCTTCTGGTACCAGAATGGGACTAAATGTTTTGATCTGTCACTTGTGTATGTGTGTATGTCAAAGTTGGGATATGAAACGTGCTTATTCACAAAAAGGTGGCAAAATGGCACTGGTTGGCAAGTGTAAACGCTTTTTACTAATTTCCTATTATGAAATAAGAACTACTTACATTTAAAAAAGAACCTTGCCTTTTGTGACTCTAAAATTTTCCTAAGTAATGCTGCTGGAAATATATTTTGACAACTTCCTTAATTTTTCAGGATTTATAACGGATAGAACAAATATTTGACTATTTAAAAATAAGGCCCACAGGCTTCTAACTTGCATAATTGCTATAGGATAATCACTGTCAAGAATTTTGAGAAAATAAAACTTTCAGGAAGATCTTTGAACATTGTGTACACTTGGAGGTAGATCTCTTATGGACACAACTGAAGCAGAGAAATGAGACAGCAAAGGGAGGAAATGTGCACTTATTAACTTCTTAACTTCAGTCACATGGCTATCCAGAGCAAACAGCAGTGATGAGTTTTGATGATACAGAAAAGCAATTCTTTAAAAAATTGAAAAGGAAACTGTTATTTTCCCAAAATACACACAGATAATCCCTTCTTTTTTTGTTTTAAAGGGGTCTCCACGAGACTAATTTGATCTAGTGAGAAAAAGATAAAACCTAAGATATGAAGAGATTAGAAAGAACTGAAAAAAATAAGTCAAACATTTAGAGAGCACTGGCTAGGGCTTCCTTTACATAAAATGGTACTAAATGGTCTATAACCTATAACATCTACAATCATGGGTGATTTTTTTTAAAAATAAAGAACAGTAAGATACTGTTTCTATAAATGTGATCCTAATATTAGATAGTCAAGATTAATAAATAAAAATTACATTGTTATATTTTATTTACTTTCCTTTTAAAATCTGTTATATAAGTTAAATGTTTCAAAAAGTAGTAACATCTAGGATGGAAAAACAGAATCAAAAAGTAACTTTTTATTTTGTGCAAGTGGTTTTTGCTCACATCATAAAAAGCTGCACAAGGGCCAGCGTCAGTGGCCTAGTGGTTAAGTTCAGCACGCTCCACTTTGGCAGTTTGGGTTTGGTTCTGGAACCAAACCCAGACCTACACTGCTCTGTTAGCGGCCACGCTGTGCTGGTGGTCCATACACTAAAAAACAGAGGAAGACTGGCACAGATGTTAGCTCAGGCAAACATCTTCCTCAGCAGGGAAAAAAAAAAAAGCTACATTAAAAAATAATTTGAAGAAAAATAAACAACGATGCATTTTTCATTAAAGCTTGAAATGCATCAGAAGCTAAGTGCTCTAAGGTACTGGCTCAATGTGATGTTTAAATATTATGCACCTTAAAATATAACGTCAAAAAATGACTACTTTTAAAAAATTTTTTAAATTATACCTCAATAAATTATACTCAAAATTTTTTACAGTAATAATATAAACTCATTTGCATATGAGTAACCTAAACTCTCAGAGAGTAACCATTATTATTACACAAAAGTTACACCTTTTTCATTCTTAGGTCAGCAGAGGACTTCATGGGTCATACAGTGTCCATCATCACTGAAAACGTATTTACAGTTCAAGCCTCAATTTTTAATATGATCTTTTTCATGATTCCACCTCAAATCTGTGTTAAAAGCTTATTATTGTTGTCTAACTAAAAGAGTCTGTTATTAGCTTAGACTCAAAGCTTGTACTTGTGGTAAAACAAGGTATAATCTCTAAAGTTTCAGATTCTACCTCAGGCAGGTACACCTAAGAAACAAGTAACAGATGGTGGCAGATGTTTTACCCTTATGGGATTGGGGGAGGGGCAGGCATGATAAGCAGATTAGCAGAACTAATAATAGGCCTAAAAAAAGCGGCAACTAAAGAACTGGGAACAAAGTAGAGGGGATTTAACGTACCGCTAGGCTAAGGCCTCAGAGGAAAATCTCTACAGTAGCAGACCATTTCCCAAATTTGCTTGATTATAAAATACAGCACCTGGTTAAATCAGAATGCAATCTGTGTTTTAACAAGTATGAACAGCGACTATTGTGAGGCAAATTTGGGAAATACTAGATTACGTTAGAAAGGAGCATTCCAATTAAGGAACAGTAAACCAGGATGAAGGAAGGGTCAGATTAAGGGATAGCTCAGATTAATCACTTACAGCAGGGGTCAGCACTTTTTCTGTAAAGGGTCACACAGCACATGTTTTAGGCTTTTAGAGCCAACAGGTAAAATCAAGAAGATCATGTAGGTACTTACATAGCAAGAGAGAATAAAATTTCCACCAAGTTTTTATTGATCAAAAACAAAATATAATAATAACTGAAGCATAAATTTGCTATACATGTTTACTAATGAGAAGAATGGAATTCTTCTTGGAGAGAGAACATTCTGCTAAATTGGGGTTCAAAATTAGTGTTCTTTATCACAAGTATCGATTGCAAATGTTCTCCTGCCAATGCTGATCTGTAATGAGATTTTACATATTTCACCTCTGAAACCGTCTTCCTGCACAGACACATACTGCCAATCCTGACACACATCCATAAACATATAATTTTAACCAAGCACATTCATTGCTCAGAAGGTATTTACAGAATTATACGAGATTCTTTTCTTGAGTTTTGCCAGTTAGCATGTCATTACACTGCAGATTAATCAGTTCCAATTGAAGGTTAGGTGGAAGCTCCTCAACTGCATCGTCAAATGGATTATAAAATATGGAAACTTCCTTTGCACTTGCATCAAGGTCCAAAAAAAAAAATGATGGCGGAACTGTAGTTTGAGCAGAAAATATACCTCCTTCGCCAAGCAAAAATCAACTTTTTTCTTTTCTTGTTGTGGCATGACAGGTACAGCACTGATAATAAAAAATAAAATGTCACAGTACAGTGATACACATGGTACTCGAAACGCTGTCCAGTTACAACTCTGTCAGTGCACCGGCTGCACTCAGTACTTCAGCTGTGCACTTCAGCACTGAGAAGTGACGACAGCACCACACACAAGCTCGGCTGCAACTACTCATCTCTGCCTTTGTAGCGTGAAAGCAGCCAAAGACAAAGAAAGACATGAGCGCGGCTGTGTTGCAATAAAACTTTACTTACGAATGATGAAATCAGAATGTCATATAATTTTCCCACATCACAAAATATTATTCCTTTTGATTTTTTCAACCATTTAAAAATATGAAATGTATTCTTAGCTCACAGGTTATACAAAAACAGGTGACAAGCCAAATTTGGCCCATGGGTCAAAGTCTGCCAACTACTCACCTATACTATAAACTTTTCCTGAAAAAGAATCTGCAATTTTTTATTCTTAAAAACTCAATAATAAAAAGACAAACAACTCAAGAAATGGGCAAAAGACTTAAATAGACATTTCTCCAAAGAAAATATACAAATGGCCAATAAGCACATGAAAAGATATTGAACATCATTAGCCATCAGCGAAATGCAAATCAAAACAACGAGCTACCACTCACAACCACTAGGATGGCTATAACAAACCAAAAAAGAAAAAAATGGAAAATAAGTATTGGTAAAGATGTAGAGAAATTGGAACCCTCATACAGTTTGGTGGTTCCTCAATGAGTTAAACATACAATTACCATGTGACCTAGAGATTCCACTTCTAAATACACACTCAAAACAATTGAAAACAGGTGTTCAAACCTGTGTCCGAATGTTCACAGCAGCTCTATTCCCAGTAGCCAAAAAGTGGAAACAACTCAAACGTCTATCAACAGATGAATGGGTAACAAAATGTGGTACATCCATACAATGAAGTATTATTTGGCCATAAAAAGAGATGAAGTGCTGACACATGCTACGACACAGATGCACCTTGAGAACATTATGCTACGTGAAAGAAGCCAGACACAAAAGACCTTAAATGATTCCATTTATACTAAACATCCAGAACAGGCAAATCCATACAGCCAGAAAGTAGATTAGTGGTTTCCAAGGGCTGGGGGGGAGGGGAATGGGAGTGACTGCTTACGGGTACAGGGTTTCTTTTGGGGACATGAAATGTTCTGGAATTACACAGTGCTGACAGACAGAGAACTGTGTGAATATACTAAAAATCACTGAATTGTACACTTTAAAAGGGTGAATTTTATGGTATGTAAGTTCTATCTCAATAAAAAAATTAATTTTAAAAGTCTATGGCAAAATATTGTTAAATTTCAGATATTTAATTAAGGAATTACTATGTCTCTTAGCTATGAACCAAAAGAGAGTATTCAAGTTGTATTACATGTTGTACCCATGTCAAACAGCTATACAGGTTTCTCGTTTGTGTGTGTACGTTGTGGTATTTCCCCTCAAAGTCCCAGTGCATGGTTGTACATCCCAGCTGTTAAGTCCTTCCAGAGCCGCCACCACAGCATGGCTACTGACAGATGAGTGGTGTGGTTCCCTGACAGGGAAGCAAAGCCAGGCCACCGAAGTGGTGAGAGCACTGAACTTTAACCACTAGGCCATCAGGGCTGGCTGTGTGTGTGCTGTTAAGTTTGTGGTTTTTATAGGAGCAAAGCAAACAGACCATTAGCTAAGTCTTTGGATTTTTTGTTGTTATTGTTGCCAATTCTTCTGTTTTAATAGCACTTCCTGAAATAGTATTTGATCTGGAATACTACTCTGAACATTTAATGTGAATGTCTTTGAAGAAAAGTATCTAGAAAACATGACAGTTTAAAAAGCAATAAATTTAAATTTCAGCAGTTTACAAGGATACTTAAGAGTTACTAAAAATCACTATCATACGAGAGTTACTACTTACACATTTCAGCCCCTACTAACACAGACCCGGGGGGCAAGAGGGAAGCAGGTTACCTCTTTCTCCTCTGGACAGTACAGAGGCCCTGTAGGATGAAGAACAGCTTTCTGTGCATAATAAAAGAGCTCTGATATGTTCTTCAGGTTTTTTGCTGAACACTGGAAAAAAAGTTAAAACTTTTACACTCTGAAAGTAATTACGAGAGCTAAAAACAATTTCTTTTTTTTTTTGAGGAAGATTAGCCCTGAGCTAACACCTGCTGCCAATCCTCCTCCTTTTGCTGAGGAAGACTGGCCCTGAGCTAACATCCGTGCCCATCTTCCTCTACTTTATATGTGGGATGTCTGCCACAGCGTGGCTTGACAAGTAGTGTGTAGGTCCACACCTGGGATTTGAACCGGTGAACCCCAGGCCGCTGAAGCGGAACATGCGAACTTCACCACTGTGCCACCGGGCTGGCCCCCTAAAAACAATTTTTAGACTATCAATATTAAGTAATAACAAGACTCCTTGAAGAAACTGAAAAATGCATTTTTCTTAGTGTATATCACAATATGACTGTCTACAAAGAGCTCAGAGGCCAACTCCAAGTTCTCTGTTTTATTTGGTTTACATGACTTCACAAACAGAATATTTATTCCATGCCTCACCTCCCCTCCTATTCTGAACCTCAATTTAGTGAGAATTCACCAACAGTAAATTTTTGAAATCAAATAATAAGACATACCTCCACACAGGTTTCTATTTCTGTGTACTGGTTCATAATAGGAAGAATGGTCTCCATACTACTATATTCCACCAGATCAGATTTGTTCCCAACCAATATCAAAGGCAGCCTAAAATAAACAAGGCATATTGTAATAATAAGAAAGGCAAAAGACATTAGATTTATATTTTAATTTACCTCAGAACCCATTCTAACTAATAAGCTTTACTTAATCTCCCCAACATGAACCCTCTACTGTAGTCAGCTCAAGGCCCCTAGACAGCATGTTCAGATTCAACAAGTATTTATTGAGTACCTACTATAACCAGGTGCTGTTCTAGGCATTAAGGACACATGACGGACAAGGTCCCCGCCCATTCTAATAGTGAAAATAAAAAGATGGACAATAAGTAAATAAACAAACAACCCTCTCCAATTCTGTAAGTGCTATGAAGGAAATAAACAGGGAGATACAGGATAGAAATGGGAAGGAGCTAATTTTATACGGTGATCAGGGAAAAATATCTTTGACAAGGTGGCATTGGAGCCAAGGAGTGAAGGATGAAATGGAATTTGCCATGTGGAGAGCCAGGGAAGAGCTGGCTGGGAAGAAGGGACACCATATGCAAAGGTTCCAAACTGAAAAGACATCCTGATGCGTCCAAAGAACAGAAAAATGCCAGAGTGGCTGGCAAGTACCGAACAAAGGGGAAGAGGCATGAAATGCGGCTGGAGACAGGAGCAAGGGCCAGACATGTGAGGACTTACAGCTCTGGTGAGGAGCGCAGCTTTTATTCTAAGAGCAAATGGAAAGCTACTGAAGGGTAAAAAGGCGGGGGGGGGGGGGGGGGGGCGGCGGCTGTGACATGATCTGACGGACATTTTTAAATGCAGTCATTTGTTATCTTTTAGAGATACATATTGAAATATTTACAGTATGATACGATGTCTCTATTTGTTCAAAATGATCCCAGTGGGAGGGGTAATAAATGAAACAAGACTGGCCACGAGTTGATCTTATTGAAGCTGGATGACAGATGTAGAGGGATTCATCATACTAGTCTCTCCACTTTTGCATATGTTTGACTCTTGTCAATAATAAAAAGTTTTTAAAAATGTGGTGGCTTGGATTAGGGCAGTGAAAATGGAGAAGAAATATTCACAAGTGAGATATATTTTAGAGGTAGAAGTGATACGGGTAGCTGCTACATTAAGATATGGACGTTGAGGGAAAGGCAGAAATCAAAAAAATACCCAGGTTTTTGGCTGGATAAAATGGGTATATCTCCTAAGACAGAAAAGATGGGGGGGTGGTGAGGGTAGGCATGGAATTAAGGATTTTGTTTCAGACAAGTTAAATCTGACAGGCCTATTGGAACTCTAAATGCAGACATTAAGAAGAACCAGCCAAGTGAAGAACTGTTATCTGCACACCCTGCAAGAGAGGTTGGAGGGAAAGCAAATCACCCTGGTGGACTCCAGATTGCAACAAAAAAACTTGCAAGCATTTATTTACCCCGTCTAGTGTGGTCATTATGTGTAAAAGGACTGACCCACTATATAACACAAATATAGCTTCCTAACAGAGCCAGGAGGGTTTCCAAAGATGTAGTGGTTTGCAAACAAAGGTGTGCTCAGAATAACTTAAGGAGCTTAAAAAAATACGCATATCCAAGTCCTGCTCCAAACCTACTGATTTTAAAACTCTAGGGGTGGGGCAAAGGCATCTATATTTTTTTAAGAGTACTTCAGGTGACAGTGACAGGCACCCGTGATGAAGAACAACTGTGACAATGGTCCAGGGAAGTTCAAGAAGAATATACATGTAACAAATATAAACTTAAGGTATGAGGCCCAAGGAAGAAGGTACCGGAAAGTGTAGGGGCCATACAACAAAGAAGAGACCAGCTTGGGACATCTCAACCACAAGAAAAATAAGTATGCTCACATGATTCAGGGAGGAAAAAATCCAGCTACACCTGAGGAAGCTAAATTAGAGCTTCAAATGTTAAAAGCCACTTTCCGATGGTAGTAAAAGGGCCACAAAACTAGGGACAGCATTTTACGAAGCTGTCACAGTAAAATCAAAAATTTTTTTTTTTTTTTTTAATATTGGCACCTGAGTCAACATCTGTTGCCAATCTTCTGTTCCTTTTTTCCCTCCTTCTTCTTCTCCTCCCCAAAGCTCCCCAGCACATAGCTGCACACACTAGCTGTAGGCACTTCTGGTTGTGCTATGTGGGACACCGCCTCAGCATGGCTGAAAGAGTGGTGCTAGGTTCGCGGCCAGGATCCCAACCAGCGAAACCCTGGGCCGCCGAAGCACAGCGTGTGAACCTAACGGGGCTGGCCCCTAAAGCCAAATTTTTAAAATTCAGTGGTCCAAGCTGCCTCTGGATGGATCCTGGCAAAACTGCCTTCTCTGAAGAGTCTCTCTTGGAAACTGCTCAAGTAATCAGCAAGAAGAGCAGGTGTCAGGAGTTCCAAGGTGGCCCTATCTAATACACTCTCTCTGATGATGTTCTTTATCTGTACTGTCCATTACTGTAATCACCAGCCACAAGTAGCTTTTGAGCACTTGAAATGTGGCTAAGTGTATTCAAGGAACTGGATTTTTGGTTTTATTTAATTTCACTTAATTTGAAGTTAAACTGCACAAGTGACTAGAGGCTACTGTATTGGACAGTGTGGCTCTAGAGGGTCACTCTCTCCTTTCCACCTTGTCGGTAAGTCGCCACAAAGTTTAAAACCATAATAAAGAGGAGCTATCAGAGCCACAAGGCACAGCATATACAATACCATCTCAGTCACAAAGTCTCCTTCCATAAAGATGTGAGACAGGGTCAACGACCTCGTTCATCTGTTTAGAATCAGATCTTCAGAGTTTCAGGGCACAAAAATGCCCAACTAAAAGAGAAGTCTAAAAAATTAAGTAAAGGACCAGATATGTCTAAGACATAAAATTACTCTGATTTCCTAACATTTAAAAAGACTCAAATGCTTCATAAATATGTTCAATTAAACAATACTGCAAGAAAAATGTTTTGTTTCCATTTTAACTTAAAACCCAAAGTATTTATACCCAGAACTACCATTCTGCTCTGAAAATTACAGAATGTGTGTTCTCTTGCTTTCCCCCATCACACATATATCTTCCAAAGAATTTCAAAGAAATTTCCCTATATGAATTCCTAAACGAAGATCTCGAGGTTTTTTTAAAGAACTTATAAAGCACTTACACATGCATTATTTCATTAGACTCTCAAAATAATCACATTTAGCCAAGACAGGCATTATCTTCATCTTCACTTACAGATGAGGAAACTAAGGCTCAATGAAGTCAAAGTCTTAAAGCTCCTAAGTGGCCAAGCCAGATTTCAAAGGTCGTTCACTTCCTCCAAGTCCTGTGCTCTTATATACACCACACGGTGAGCAATCACTGACAAGAGGAGATGCCATTCCTCCTCGAAAGGGCATCTCAAGAGAGAGGGCACGTACAATACAGGTGAAGAGGAATTCTAAAGCTGAGACTTTTCAAGCAGCGGTTTGAGAAAGAGAAATGTAAGATTAATTATCAAAATATTTAATGTCTGAAATTGTGTATCATCAGAGTATCAGAGCTCTATTTTCTGCTTTGCTCTCAAATATATATGCTACCTCAAATAACTCCTCCCCAAAAAGGTGTGTGTGCATACGTAAACAGAGAGAAAGATCTATACAGTAAACACGGTAAAATGTTAACGACTGGTGGATCTAAGCGAAGGGTTTACAAATGTTCTTTGCATTATTTCTTGCAACTTTTCTGTAAGTTTGAAATTCTTAAATATACAAAGTTTCAGAGAAAAAAATACCTGCTGTCTTTGTCTGTTCTTTCATTTATGAGAGGAATCCATCGACTTGTTACCTAAAATGAAAATTAACAAGAGCTAAGCCACGATAAGGATCTTCTGTGAAAAATGCTGTGCCTTACGACACCAAAACTCTAAATTGAACATCAATTTTGAAAGTGCTCCCACTGAAATTTAACTAAATATAGTGAAAAAGTCACACATTCATACCTTATCAATAGAATGCTTGTTGTTAACAGCATAAACTATGCAGATGACATTAGCCTGCAAAAAAAAAAATTAATAGCGTTTTTAAATAATAAACAGGTAAACAGTAGCATTTAATTACCAACTAGTTAATATATTTGGGCCAAAGAAAAAACAAAATTTGAAAACTAAAAAAAAGAAAAAAAATACTTAGCATTCCTCTAAGAGGAAAAAGTTTCCAAAGACTTAACAACAAAAACACATACTCAAAGTCAGGAGTAACAACAAAGAATTGAAAAAGCCCTCATGGTGAGTGGGAGAATGAAAAACGGAGACTCATAGAATCGTGACTGATTTCTCACAAAAAAACCCTACAACTATTTCTTTTAACTCACCTGTGATATTTCTTGATGAAGTTGTTCATCACTCTGTTCTGCTTCTACAATTGACAAAGCCAAAAAAAGTTTCACATTTTAAAAACAGTCATAGAAACTAATGGCCAAGCTAAATAAAATCTCTGCCACATCCATCTAACATTCCTCTAAACATCCCTCATCCCTCATGTCATGGTGTAGTGCCAGATTAGGTGGCAAATACAAGGGCAAGCCAGGGGAAGGACAGAGTGGAACTATGATAAGGAAGCTGGCTGACACTAAAAGACAAGTCTACAAGAGGATAATTCAGGCACCAAAGAGCAGAAGGCATTGTGTGAAAAATCTAGGCCAGCATCTGATCCAGAGTTGAGAAAGGTCAGGCAAAAGAGATCAGAAACCCAAGCTAGAAGACAGGGTACTGAAGAGTCAGAAGCCCAGACAAAGAGCTTATACACAAAGGGTCAAAAGGCCAAGTGAGAATCTGGGCAATACAAGTTCAAGATCTAGATAGCAGATATGAGTAATAGTAACCAGGCCCAGAAGCAAAACGGGAGCATGATAATGAAAAGTCAAGAATTCCCTCTCTAGCACGTATCTCTGGCTAGAACTGGTCTCAATGGGTGGATGTGCCTATAAGCCCAAGGTGCAGGGGATACGCGTGATATAGCTAGGATGAAGCAGCACACAAACGATAAGCAAAGCATTTACTGACATATTAATTTAGACCACCTTACATTAAATGTGTTTCCCCCAAAAAATGCCTTTTATGTCTGACAAACTAGTATCATAAATGAGTTCAATGGTACTTATATTATGCTAAATAATTGGTCATATTTTTAATATCTTTTCATATGCTGCATAATCAATGGGTTAACGTCTCACTTCTAATACTGAAGTGAATCCATTTATGTGGCTACACATACTGAAAAAAATAACTCTGTAAATAAAGCTAGTTATGAGACTGATTGTAGCAGAAAGCATCCAATCCCCTCAGCTTCTAGTACAGTGTTGTCCAGTAGAAAGATAATGCAAGCCATGTATGCAATCTTTAATTTTCTAGTAGTCACCTTAAGAACAGGAAAAAGGAACAGGTAAAATCACTTTTTTATTTAACCTAAAATATCAAAAATACTAAAATTCCAACATGTACTCAGAAAAATTATTAATGAGATATTTTACATTCTTTTTTTTCATACTAACTCTTCTAAATCCACCTGTATTTAACACTTATAGCACCTTTCAATTTAGACTGGTCACATTTCAAGTGTTTGATGGTCAAATGTATTGGACTACACAGTTCTACTAACTCCTTTTTAGGACATACCCGATACCAGCTTGCAAAACAAAGAATTACCAATGTAGCTATACCCACTTTTTACAGGAGATTTTACTGTTTAGAGCAGTTTTAGGTTCACAGCAAAACTGAGTGGAAGGTACGGAGATTTACCATATATTTCCTACCCCCACACAGCTTCCCCCTCTATCAACATCACCCATCAGGGTGGTATATCTGTTACGATTGAACCTTTAAAAAAAAAAGTCATCCCAGAGTAAAGCAAAACAATTTAATGATTAAAAAGTAAGTAGCAATGTATAGAAAATTTTTTAATTACTAAAAGCAATACAGATATGTCTCTATTATCATGTAATATAAGCAAGCTGACAACTGTTTTAACCATTATTTTATTTGGGACAAAAGCTGACAAACTAAAGAAGAAATTTAGAACCCAACAGATTCTCAAATTCAGAACTCTTTCTATGTCATCACAGCATGCCTGAATGCCTAATAACAAAACGAACCCAGAACTTCTCTGCAAAGATGCCAATTCAAGGAGGGTAATAATTTATCTACTACTTGTCATTTACCATTCCTCTTTCCTTTTCATTATTATAGAACCCACCTTGTAAATTAGGGACAGAGAACTGCAAGATGGAGGCTTGGGGCAGGGGGAGGTGGCAGTTGGCAGGGAGATATATATGAGACAAGAATAGTAAATGATCATTTACTGCTGGAGAAAAAGGACCACCCCTCTTTCAATATTTTTTAAAGCTCAGTAAGTTTCTTTTTTTGAGGACTATTAAATTAACCCTACACCTTTACCTACAAGAGGACATTCATTACCTGAGTAATCTACAATGTGTGTTGGAACTCTCTCAGGTGTAACATCCGCTGGAATGGTGATTTCTTCTGCCCGGGGAGGAACCTTCATTTGAAAACAAGTATAGAAAACAAAAAACCCTTAGATATTATCAATCAAACTTGTTAATAGATGATGTATACATATCTACATATTAGTCCCTTTCACCCATACCTGTCCTTACAGATACTTGTTCTACTTTTAAATGCTTATTTTTGTGTTTTACCACAGATGCAAATATACATTAAAACTATATGATAAAACATTAAAAAAAAAAAAACCCATTTCTACTTGTGTGGGCACAGGTTATATTAAGGATACTAGAGAGCTGATGCAGCCTAAAACAATACTTAAATTAATTTGGTGTTTCAAATATTAGATTTTTAAAGTACACTGTTTTCATGCTATTTTGTTGAAGGCTTAAGAGACTCTATAAATGAGGAGCTATGTTAACCCAAAACAACCCTCAAATAAAACAATAAACTATCAAAATTAATTTCTTCTACAAGATAACTGATTGGCCACATAAGCCTTATGCTTAATGATTCCATTTTCTGGGAAGACTGTATGATTGTTTAACCAACTAAAAACCCCTTATCCTCACCCAAGAGGACTATGCTAAAACAACAATTCTAAACTAAGTTCAACTATCACAGAAAACTTTTAGGTATTACACCCTGAACGATCACAAGTAATGTTACTGATTTCACAAACCATACATGAAAATACACTTCATTTCACAAATTAAGTAATTTAACCATCTTAAGAGGAAAAAAAAGCAAAAGAAACAATGAATGATCGTATAACCACTGTTGAAAACACTACCACATAATACACCAAATTCCTATCTGAACAATGAAATGACACGGATATTCCTAACCAAACAAGAGTAAAGAAAAGGTAAATGCAAACTGTGGCACTAACAATACCTACTATGTGAAGAAAGAGAATTAAAAGAAGTCATTTTCATCCCATTTGCAGTGATCCCATTCCCCATACTAATATCCTAACTTAACAACAGGCCTTAGCCAGCAGTCCCTCATACCGGAACTTCCAAAACGTACATAAATATATTGCCAGTAATAATCAAACCACCTTACTTTTGGTGGCACTCTACTAGTATTTAAGCTTACCTCATTTGAGATTCACAACAATTTTTGAAGTAGGCAAAGGTGGAATGAATTAGTTTCTTCATGTGTAGAATGATAAAAGTGGATACTATTAAAGGTTTTCAAACATGTCTGTCAGAATCCTAGTGGTTCTAAAGCCTCAAAGACGAGAGCGGCAGGTGGAAGGCAGGTGGGGATCAAGACCTTTCACCCTAACCTCAACTAAAGGAATACTCATCTGTTCTATATTTTGGGCTTACGAGTAACATTTTATTTTTAAGAAAGGATTACACAACTTAGATAATCTCTAACATCCCTTTCAGCTCCCATTTTACAGATGAGAAAACTAAGGCACAGAGACGACAAATGTCTTAGCCAAGGTCAAAAAGTAGGAATGAAAAGCAATTAGGTGAACTCAGATCTAAGTTAATTCTTTCTCCTATACTGTATTTCAGGGACGTCTTATATAAACTAATATGAGCCCCTTTAAAAATCTAAACTGTCAGAAAGGAAATACATACAAAAAAGGACAGAATTTATTTTATTTTAACTCAGTTTTGAATAAATTTAAAAAATTTTAAATATAAGAAAGAAATCAAAATGTTTACCTCTTCTGGGAATTCTTCACTGACCAGAGACATAATCAGTGATGTCTTCCCAACTCTAGCTGTGAAAAGAAAAATCATTACTTTAATAAAGTGTTTAGGTTATACATAAGAGCAAAGTCAGCAACCACACAGGAAAGTCTATTACCTGTTAGCTAAAATCAGAGGCATCCAAATTAGCAAGTTTTAGTACAATACTTAAAGTATATCTCTTTTTTTTCTGCTTAGAAAAGTTTCAAATACTACTTAAAACAAAACATTACCAAAATATACAAAAATAAAAATCTCCCATAATATCCCCATTAACAACTTAATTTATGGAGTCTCTCAGATTTTTCCTAAACTTATATTAACATGTTATAATAATTTACCACAGTGGAATCACAGTATTCATACTATTTTGCAATCTTCTTTTATCATTTAATTATCTATTTGGGCAGTATTCCATGTCAATATATAAAAACCTCCTGGGAGGGGCCGGCCCAGTGGCGCAGTGGTTAAGTGCGCACATTCCACTTTGGTGGCCCGGGGTTCGCCAGTCCGGATCCGGGGTGCGGAGATGGCACCACTTGGCATGCCATGCTGTGGCAGGCGTCCCACATATAAAGCAGAGGAAGATGGGCACGTATGTTAGCTCAGGGCCAGTCTTCCTCAGCAAAAAGAGGAGGATTGGCAGCAGTTAGCTCAGGGCTAATCTTCCTCAAAAAAACCAAACCAAACCAAACCAAACAAAAAAACCTCCTGGAGGGGAAAGGAAAGTTATTATTCAATGAATACAGAGTTTTTATTGGGGATGATGAAAGAGTTTTAGATACACAAAGAGGTGATGGTTATACAAGATTCTGAATGTACTTAATACCCCTGAATTGTACACTTATAAATGTTTAAAATGTTAAATAGTTTTGTATATTTTATAATTTTTTAAAACAGCAAAAATAAATCCATTTTATATTAACATTAAAAAGCCTCCATTATTTTTGATAGTTATATGAGAATCTATTGTATGATGCATCATAATTTATTAATGTAATTCCTAACAATAAACATTGTTCACGTTTTCACTTTAATAAACAATGCTGCAAGGAGGATTTCCACAGGATAAATTTCTAGAAGTGGAACTCTAGTTAGCATGCATCATCTTTTTTGTTTTTAACAGATATTGTTAAATTACCTACAACAAAGAATAAACTAATTTACATCCTCACCAATAGAAGATCAGCGTCTATTTCTACACATCCTTATATTCTCTTTTTTTTATGGTATCATATTTAAAGGGTTAGAGCTAAAAAACTTCCCAGTTACATTTTCTAATCTAGAAATTTTTTAAAGGCACAAACTTAAAAACCTTAATTTTCATTCTGAAATTTGACTTCCATTCCCATCACTTTCTGATCATACAATTACTACTGTTAGACATTCAACTGCTTATCAACTAAACCCTTTTGTGATTCTAGAGGGAAACAGTCCACCTGCATATTAATCTCTGTCATAATAGCAAATTAGTTTCCAAAAGTAAAGTCTAAATATAAAAGAACTGGAAAATTTAAGTTAAGAAAAGTCATATTCCTTTCTTGAATGACTAAAACAAAGGGTGACTAAGAACACGAGTCCAGTCTCCAGAAAAACAATGAATGGCTGGAAAGGAGAACACTGGTCAAAACAACGTAGCGGGTGTGCTGTGAGCAAGTGAGCACTGCTGGTGGAGGGACAGAGCAGACGGCTGACAGGTGGCTTCCAGCTCTGATTCTGCAGATCTTTTCAACGGACTTGTGTGAGCAGGCTTGGGCCTTGTCCAAGTGGCTGATAATCAGATAACATTTCCGAGTTCCAACCATGTCAGTGAATCCAGAGCCCGTCATCACAGAGCTGCTAGCACCTAGTCATTGACGTCAGCTTGTCCAGCTCCCCAGAAAGCTTTCAGATGAAGAACCCGGAATCTAAAAACAGTGATTTTCTCAAGGTCTCAGTGAAAGAGCAGTTGCAGACCTAAGAGAATAACCCATCTCCTGATGGCTAAGTCAGTGTTCTTTCTCTCTCTTATGCTATACTTTAAGAAATACTATGGGGGCCAGCCCCATGGCCAAGTGGTTAAGTTCGTGTGCTCCACTTCGGGGGTCCACGCCCATCAAGCCACACTATAGCAGCATCCCACATAAAATGCAAGAAGACTGGCACAGATGTCAGTTCAGGAACATTCTTCCTCCAGCAAAAAGAGGAAGATTGAAAACAGATGTTAGCTCAGAGCCAATCTTCCTCACAAAAAAAATAAAATAAAAATATTAACACGACTAATACAAAAAATGAATAGTGACCCCTAAAGTCAGCAAGCACTGTATACACAAATACTATGTAAGTTAATTAAATATTCACTGATTCAGTGGTGACTAATCCAGCACCTCCTTTTTTTTTTTAACTTATTTTGAGAAAATTTCAGACAGAAAAATAGCAAAATAATACAAAGGCGTCATGTCTATCCTTTAAACAAATTCCCCAAATGTTAACATTTTACCATATTTGCATATCATTTTCTTTCTCTCTTAATACATATATTTTCAATCATTTGAAAGTAAGCTGCAGACATGATGCCCCTTTACCCTTAAGCACCTTTGTGTGTATTTCCCAAAAAACAAGACCATTCTCTTACATAACCACCATGCACTATCAAGATAATGAAATTAACCCCAATATAATACTATTATCTAACTTACAGACCTCATTCATATTTCACCATTTGTCCCAATGTTATCTTCTATAAAAAAGAAAAATATTTTTTTTTCTGTCCAGGAGCAGATGTTGCAATTAGTTGTCCTGTCTCTTTAGTCTCTTGTAATCTGGAGGAATTCCTCAATCTTTTTTATCTTTCATGACCTCAACAATTTTGAAGAATCTAGCCATTTAATTTGTAGAATACCCCTCAACTGGGTTTGTATGATATTTTCTCATCATTAATTTCATATTTTGCATTTTTGGCAGGAATACCCCAGAAGTGATATTTTGTCCTTAGAGCATCACAGCAGGAGGGAGAGGATGTCATTACTGGTGATGTTAGCTGTCATCACTTGGAGGAGGTGGTGCCTGCCAGGTTTCTCCACTGTCAAGTTATTATTTTTTCCTTTGTAATTAATATGTATCTTGTGAGGAGATACTTTGAGACTATGTAAATATTCTGTTTCTCATCAAACTTTTGCTTTTTGTTTTCCTTCTTGTTTTAGCATCCATTCATGATTCTTGCCTGAAACAAGGATTGCTGTAGCGGTTGCTAGGCAGTCATTTTCTATTTCTATCAGTCCTTCTACATCACTTTGCATTTTATTGTAAGGAAAAACTTTCCCTTCTGATTCATATCACTATGGTCTCATGGATTCTTTTACTATTCTATGAGTTAAAATCCATTACTCTTGGGGGCCGGCTCTGTGGCTGAGTGGTTAAGTTCCCACGCTCCACTGCGGCAGCCCAGGGTTCGGATCCCGGGCACGGACATGGCACCGCTCGTCAGGCAACGTTGAGGCGGCGTCCCACATCCCACAACTGGAAGGACCTGCAACTAGGATATACAGCTGTGTATGGGGGGGTTGGGAAGATAAAGCAGAAAAAAAAAAAAAGATTGGCAACAGTTGTTAGCTCAGGTGCCAATCTTTAAAAAAAAAACTAAAGTATTTAAAAAAATCCATTACTCTTATTATTTGGAGGCTCAAATTGTCCCATTTTACTTTGAAAAATCACATTCATGCAGGTATAAATCAGCATGTACAATATGATCCCATTTTATAAATAAATATGTATTTGCATAGAAAAAAAACTGTGGAAGGATATATACACCAACAGTGGTTATCTCTGAAGTAAATGTAACTGTAACTTACTTCTTTGTGCTTTTCCACATTTTCCCAATTTTCTACAATAAACATATATAATTTTTGCTACTAGAAAAGGTTAACAGTATTATTTCAAAAGTCATTTTTTTCGTAGTAAAAATTGGCATGTTCTAAATTTACAGATGGCAACTGAAATTCACCTAAAGGCTCACATGTTAATTGCATTCTTTCATGCCTTCAACAAGCACTTCTTTATGCCAGGCACTGTTCCAGGTGCTGGAGATACCAGTGATCAAGGCACTAGGTCTTCCCTACTTTTACGTTCACGGAGATTATGTGCCAATGGATTTATGAAATTTTCACCAATAAGGAACACTCTTTCTACACATTGGGATAAAAAGCAAAAATTCAAAACTGTAGCCCTCTTTGATGCATCCTTTCTCTGTACTTAGCATTCAAGTTCTGTCAAATTTTCTTTTGAAATTTTTAATCTTCATTCCTTCTTCTCTTCCCACTTTTCCCCAATCATAGTGCTTTTACTGAATGAAACATCTCCCAGTTCCCAACTTCCTAGCCCCTCCCCAGTCTCTCCTCTTATTAATCTATCAACAACACAAAGGCCAGTCCATCTTTCTTACACATTGGTTTCATTTTCCAACTCACCCAATCAAAGCCTTCCTTCACTCTCAATTACCTACCAGATCAAGGCCAAACTATACTATGGCCTACGAAAATCATGCACTATTTAACCCCAGCTCATGGATCTTTGCTCATTTCCCACTATTCCCCACAAACAAAATTTGCTGAAATGAGGCCATCCTGCTCTGTATAAACACAAATGAGCCATGATGAATCCTGCCCCTCACATAGTTTTCTTCATCTAAACTACCATGTCCTCTCCCCTCTACTTTTCCAAATATTAACCATCTCTCAAGGACGGCTCAAATTCTACCTCCTCCCTAAAGACATCTCAGAGCTACTATAGCCCTCCCCGTCCTCCTTTAAACTACTCCTGTGCCACAGAACTTAGATCAAGCTGTTATGAATATAAGGTACATACTTAACACCTATGAGTCTACCTTAACCCAGTAACCAAATATTTGAAAACCCTTGGATAACTGACTGAATTTTCTAATTTTATATGAACAGGAGAAGGACCTCTAGCACATCAACCCCAGACTGAAATATCTGACTTGACTTCACCTTGCCCAAGCACAACAGCACTGCTACAGCCATTTGGGAAATTAGTCCCACCTCCTGGAGCTTTTGGAACTCTCTCATTCACAGCTTTTCTTAAGAGCCAAGGAAGGGGCCGGCCTGGTGGTGCAGCAGTTACACGCACACGGTCGGCTTCGGTGGCCCAGGGTTCGCCGGTTCGGATCCCAGGTGCGGACACAGCACCACTCGGCAAGCTATGCTGGTAGGCGTCCCACATATAAAGTAGAGGAAGATGGGCACAGATGTTCGCTCAGGGCCAGTCTTCCTCAGCAAAAAGAGGAGGATTGGCGGCAGATGTTAGCTCAGGGCTAATCTTCCTCAAAAGAAAAAGAAAAGCGCAACTGAAGAGCTGTGAATAGTAGGTAACTGCTGAGGCAATCAAAAAATAATGTTGAAATATCAGTATTAAAGGAGGGTGTGATATAATAAAGAATACATGTAGTCTTTGTCCCCAGTTCCTGGCACAGAGCTTCAAAATCCCTTGGAATCTCCAGTGATAGGAGTGTCTATTATTATCGTCTCTTTCAACATACTCGGGTTTATCCTAATGAGGTGACTCAGACGGAGGGGAGGACCTACATAGCTTCAGGATGGGAGCTGGTCACCAGAAAAGCCAACCATATGATCAGAAGGTCAGAACTTCCAGCCCCATCCCAAAACCTCCAAGGAGGGAGGTGCGTGTGCTAGAAACTGAGTTCCATCACATGGCCAATAAGTCAATCAATCATGCCTACGTAACGAAGCCCCACATAAAAACTCAGGACAGCAAAGCTCAGGGGAGTTTCCTGGTTGAACATATCGATGTACCAGGAAGGTGGTGCACCCTGACTCCACGGTAACAAAAGCTCCTGCTCTTGGGACCCTTTCAGACCTTGCCCCAGGTACCTCTTCATCTGGCTGTTCATTTGTGTAATCATAAGTACAGCTCTTTCCTGAGTTCTGTGAATCATGCTGGTGAATGATCGAACCAAAGGGGGTTGTGGGAAGCCCCAAATTTGTAGTCAGACAGGAAGAAGTGTGGGTGGTGTGGGGACCCCACTTGCAGCTGGTGTCTAAAGTACGCGTAATCTTGTTGGGGTGCTTGCCTTTTATCTTGTGGGATCTGATGCTAGCTTTGGGTAGTTAGTGTCAAAATTGAAGTGAACTGTAGGACACCTACTGTCAGAATGCAGAGGGCCAGGAGTTAAGTGTTTATAAAAAGAAGTGATAGCTCAAAAAACTGAGAAACACTGTAATAGACCTTCTATCCAAGAGTGTGAGTTTCACTCTGGCACACCTGCCCCCCCCCCCCCCCGGACCAAACGGGAAAAACACACAGAGAATTAACTTCTGCTTCTAAATGGGATCTATCTTCCTTGTGCAGACTCCTACTATCAGTTCATTTGATAAATATTTACCTGATACAAAGTTTAGTCTTAGATACTCTGTGGGGATAATATGGAAAACGTATTAAACAAGATAGATAAAATTGCTGTAAGAGTATGGATCAAATGCTATGTTCAATCACTCTATTAACAAAAGGGAAGGGGAAGAGGAAACGGCAGGAAGAGAAGGGAATATGTGCTTCTCCCAGAAGTCTCTAAACATAGTAGGAAACCAAAAAGCTCATAAAAGCAGCCTATACTTTGGTCTCTAGGAGGAAAAAATGAACAATCAGTTAAGACATGTGGGTTCTTAAGACAGTATTGTGCCTGTGTCATATCTAGACAACCTGCCAGCATACCACCAGTGGTCTCCTGAAGGACTTCCCGGACCTGCTTGGTGAAAACCTGACATTTACCACCAGCTACAGAGCATCTCCAGAAAGACTAAGGAACAAGTATCTATCACCCACAGAAAACTCCACATGGGCAGGGAATGTGTCTTTTGTGTTCACTGTTGAATCTCTAGCCCCCAGCAAATGCACTTAGTAAATGGAGCTGTACAGCTTAGTGCCTAAGAGCACAGATTTGAAATTCAGCAAAGTGGCTGGTTACTTCTGAGGGAAATGCAATGGGGAAGGGGCTTCAACTGATTGGTAATGTTTTACTACTTAAGCTGGGTGACGGGTATTTGTTACATTATTCTTATACCTTTTATATAAATATTTCACCAAAAAAAGAATACAGGTTTTGGAATCAGACACAATTGGACTGAAATCTTAGCTCTAGCACTCACTAGCTATGTTTCCTCAAGCAAGTCAGCAAGTCTCAGTTTGCTCATCTTTAAAATATAGTGAACGGTTTCACAGAATTGGTAAGGGGATTAATTACAACCACAGATGTCTAATGCTGAGGACAATACCTGGCACACATTAAACACACAAATGGTAGTTGTGATGATGCTGATGGTGAGTTTGAATGAAAGGAGTTAAGTGAGCACTGGAACGGACCCAAAAATTTGGACTCGGGAACCAGCTTTGCCATCAACAGTATGACCCTGAGTTGTCATTGACTCTCTCTGGGCCTCAATTTTCTCATCAGCTAAAAAAAAAAAAATTGGACTACATGCTATTAATGTTTATAGTTTATGATTAATCTAAACGATCATGTAGCACACCTAAAAAAGAGGCCAGTAACAGATGAAAAAGTGCATATTACATTAGGTAACGTACCCTACACTACCCTCGAAATGGCAGACAGATCCTCAGACTGTATCTATTGCCTGTATTAATTGTGTATGGGAAAGTGATTTGGCAAGAACATTCATCTATCTATAAGAACAAAGTGGAACTCACCAGGCCAATGTGGAGTCCAGGAATTTCTAGAACTTGCTAACTTATATTCAGCATTTCGTAACTCTTTTCCTTAAATAATTCCTTCATCATGGCCTTGCTTAGGGTCCCAGCAACCCCAAACCCTCAGCTAGCTCAAGGCAGTATTCATCTCAACGGCCACAGCAGCCCATCCTAATTCCAAATGATTATGCACAACGGAGGGAAAACAGTTATCTTAAAACGAGCCAAGCCACTGTCCTCTTATTAGAGCATCGGGAAACTCAGAACTTGGACCTCCTGTCTATTTTTCACTCTTGGCAAGTGATGCTGCAGAGCAAGAAGAACACATTTGGGAGAAGGCCCTAGCAAGGTTCCTTGCAAAGAGTGGTGATGTCTGATTTACGACAAGTAACACACAGCAGAGCTCTCTGTGGATCACTAGACAGAAGAACGTCCCTGCTGTGAAGTCTGATCAAGCCCATCAGACCCTGTACTTACGTAATTTATCTTAGTGAGCAGTGTAACTCCCAAGTACCTAAAGCAACAAACCTTTTAGAAAAGATCCGATGCCTGTACAATTCCTGTGACCTTTGAACTTCTGGGCCTTTCTGGCCCCAGTAGAGATGTCTGCTTTTTCCCTAGTGTCTCCAAAATCCCACAACTACCACGAGCACAGATGTTTCCAGAAACTTCCATTTCTGAAGAACTCTCCTGGATACCTTACACATCTCTACATTCCTTATCCTTGACCTACTATGTGAGAAATGGGAAAGATAACTCAGATACTCAGTAACCCAGATGCTCCCTGGCAACCCAAAGGAAAACAAGTCTCACTCTTGCGTAGTCCTCGAGAAATCTGCCAACCTTAAAGCCCTTAAGACCTTCATTCTTCCCTGTTCAGAACATAATCCCCTGTTGAGAAATACCTTTTTAAAATCTTCCTGTATCCCACCATTCCAAGGCCCTCACTAGTTTCAGAAGAAACTCAGACCTAACTTTTAATCCACAGCTCAAAATATTAAACAAAATGATCAAAATTAAGTCAATCACCAACTTTAAAAGGCCTACCAGTTTCCAAGAAAGTTAAGGATTTGTTGCTCCTTAATCATAGCAAAACTCAGGCCTTCAACAGGTATCCTGTGTTACCTTTAAAGTCCCCTCCCTCACCAAAACCCTTACAATTCACCCATTATTCCTCATCTCTCTTTTTTTTTTTTTGAGGAAGATTAGCCCTGAGCTAACATCTGTCGCCAATCCTCCCCTTTTTGCTGAGGAAGACTGGTCCTGAGCTAACATCCCTGCCCATCCTCCTCTACTTTTTATGTGGGATGCCTGCCACAGCATGGCTTGCCAAGCAGTGCATAGGTCTGCAACCGGGATCCAAACCGGTGAACCCAGGGCCACCAAAGCGGAACATGCAAACTTAACAGCTGTGCCTCTGGGCCGGCCCCTCATCTCTCGTCTTAAAACTCATTAGAACACTCTTCCTGGCCATTGCCCCTTCCTGCTTTTCCCATGGAGACCCTATATCCCCAGGGATATTTTCAGAAGAGAAAGACCAACATTCTGAGGAAATTCAGATTTCTTCACAAGCTCAGCTCGTTGGGGCAGTTCTGGCTGCCTGTGCTGCAGCAGGCTCCTGCCAAAGGACAAACCTGCCACCAGGTCTACTCCAACAGGGCAGGCTTCAGAGACAGGAAAGGAAACACCTTGGCAGGAGAGGAGGCGTTGTAAAGACTATAATGATTCCAGAGCTTTACTTAGGCTTGATCATATAGATACACAAGACAGTGGTACCAAAGAGTGGGAATAATTCAATTTAAGTTGTTTATATCAATACTACCTTTTAGAGTGTGATATTTTTATTTATTTATTCATTCATATCCTGCCTCATCTGTTAAAGAATCTGAGGCAGTTTAGCACTCACTATGATAAAACTATGTAATTCCATCTAGTTTCTGAAGTCATAAAAATAAAAAGCCATTTAAAAAGCAAAGAACAGGGGCCAGGCCCGTGGCCAAGTGGTTAAGTTCATGCACTCCAGTTTGGCGGCCCAGGGTTTCGCCGGTTCGGATCGTGGGTGCGGACACGGCACCGCTCATCAGGCCATGCTGAGGCGGCATCCCACATGTCACAACTAGAAGGAACCACAACTAAAAATATACAACTATGTACTGGAGGGCTTTGGGGAGAAAAAGGAAAAATAAAACTTAAAAAAAAAGAAATTAAAAAAAAAAGGAAAGAACAAGAGCTGGCCCCATGCCTGAGTGGTTAAAGTTCCACGTGCTTCACTTTCCCGGCCCAGGTTGGCCGGTTCAGATCCGAGGCACAGACCTACTCCACTCACCAAACATACTGTGGAGGCATCCCACATACAAAATAGAGAGAGATTTGCACAGATGTTAGCTCAGGGAGAATCTTCCTCACCAAAAAAAAAAGCAAAGACCATGAATCTCTTCCACGTAAAAATCCAAGAGCAACTTCCTTTTTAAAAAAAAGTTCAAAATTAGAGCGAAAGAGACAGATTACAGTGAACTTGGGAGAAAATGAGCACTTTTCCACTAGTATCATTTTGGGTTTCCCTTTGGAAGAGCAGTGAGATGAAGCTACTTAACTAACAAGGATTACACGGACGTGATTCCGTTAAGAAACGCTTCAGCGAATCTAAACCAGGGCTTTTTGCTTCCCTCAAGGTCTACCTGCCTAACCTTGAATAAGACTATCAAATAATGAAGCAGCAGGTTTAAAATTAAAATAGGCCACTTCTGAGCTAATTTTAATTGAGAAATAAATGAGTCCCTTAAAGATATGGGAAACATTTTAGCATATGAAATTTAAAAAATTATTTAAATAAGCCTACAATCAAAAAGGTCCCTTAACAATGGCAGACATGAGTATAAACACTATACATTTTTAACTGCTTCGGAAAATAAGAATTATTTCCAGAAAGGAACAAAATCTCAAGCTCTTCTCTAATTATTGTACCAATTAAATTTTATATTTAATACAAATATATAATAGATATTTTATAATATAAAGTTTAATAAAATATTATATATGTTTTAATATAAATATATTTAATATAAATTTTAATATGGAAGACAAAAAATTATCCTTTGCTGGCCAGCCATCTGAGGGTCTCTATTTCCTCTATTTTGCCTGAGAAATATTGAAGTGATCTATAAAAACAAAAAGCACAGCCACAATTATCCCCAAGGACAGAAGGCCTTCTGATTCAGTCCAATACAACATGCCACAGTTCTGCCTGAGACTCCAGGCTTCTAAGTAGGTCATCCATGGGAAACATAATTCACTATAGGACAAATTATCTAGACTAACAAGGCGAAAACGTCTTTGTCTTTGCACCACATCTTTTGAACAGCTAGTTCTAAATGACAGCAAATTCCTAATATTCATGAAGTGGAAATAATATTCTCTGGTTCCAATCACCACCCTACCAGCCATACTGGCTATTTTTCTTGATAACAAACACCCCATACTTCAAGTGGCAAAGAGACTTACTCCTTATTTGTATCTGCTTCTTTATTAAAAAGCTTTGTTGGCTCTTCTTAAGTTATTGAAATTAGAAAACACAGGGAGAAGGAGGGTGACTAATGAGTTATATTTTCAACTGGAAAACTTCATATTTTTAACTGGGAAAATAGCGGAGCATTGTTCCAAAGGAAAACTGCACTGACCACATGTGGACAATGCGGACTGCAGAAGGACAAACGCTATAGTCTATCCCTCTCCTTCAAACCAGATCAACAGTAGTGGAAGAGGAACAAAAACAACAGCAGAGAACTGGCCTCAATACATATGTGAGGACGATGCAGAACAGACTCTCGAAAGCCGAGAATGCTAGAACACCCTTGGCCATAAACTATCACCCAGGTACTACACACAATATAACAAACCGGAGCAGTTTAATCTTCAAACATCCTTCTACGAAGACCAGAAGGGAGACCAGCATGGCTTTAAAAGGACTGTAGAAAGTTTTTTCCTAAAATAAATGCTAGTTTATTCCTGAAGTCTTTTTGACTCTTATGCCTAGTTTATACCTGAAGAATCTTTCCCCAGTCCCTTCAAACCTCTATGATGACCTCTGGTGTTTCAAGGAGAAGCTGACTTCTCTTGGCAAAGACTATAATTTCCGGCAGCCAAGACATGAAACAGACTTGGCATTGCCATTATAAGTCATTGGTCTACTTTACTGCCAGAACACAGGAATCTCCCAGACAAAGCAAAGCTGAGGACACAGAACAAGAGATCGAATGGATGCTGCCCCTTCAAATCCTAACAGTAACGACAGCAGACTGGATTTAAGAAAGGAGAATGATTACAATTTTAGGACTGAAAGAAGTGGTTTGGAAAACATGGAAAGTCTAAATAAATGGAACTAGCTTGAACTCACTCGTACTTTCAACTATCTGAGTGCCTACTTTGTGCCAGGCCTATTCTAGGCTCTGGGCATGCAGCAATCAACAAGACAAACCAGCTGCCCTCACGGAGCTTACTTTCTAGCCCAAGTATCAAAAAATCAAGTGAACAAATACGCAGGTGAGTGCGATACCGCCCAGGTCAGGGCCTTCTTGTAGAGAAAGCAGTGAAGGAGAGAGCAGTACAAGGAAGGGCCAGATTGTGAAGGGCTTTGTATGCCCATGTTAAAAAGTTTGGACTCTATTCTAAGAGAAAGAAGAAATCATTAGAGAATTTTAAAAATGGGTAACAGGATCTGAGATATTTTTTAAAGATGACTCTGCCTGAGACTCGGAGAATGGACAAAATTAGAAGCAGGGAAACCAGTTAAGGAGATATTACAAAACCCTAGGCCAGAGCCAATGGAGGCTTGAACTAGTTTGGCAGAAGTTTCGATGATAAACTAATCAGAGTTAGACAAATCAGGTAAAAACTACCAGATCCATTTAAAAAGGGGATAACAGTTCCACTTAATTAATTAATTTGACCAGTAGAAGACAAATATATCTCAACGTAATTTAAAAACAAGACTTCATTAAAACTAAAACTATTTCGTGTACTTTTAATGTAGCTGTAAGATTCATTCAGACAAAAGGGTAATAAGGCTTGTGCTAATTGTATTGTAACAAGGACATCTGTTAAGCATACTAATGCAAATCTAATTAAATACAAATTCTGGCCAACGAATCAGACCACGAAAAATTATAACCTGAAGAACTAAGTTTTGTGTGGTTGCATTTTTAAAATTTTGTTTTGTTTAAAGAATGGTAATTGACTTTTGATTTCGCCTGAATGGTATTCAACATGTTCAATAATTAAGACAAGGTGCAGATGATATTTAAAGCACTGTGGCTTTCTGCTCAAAGAAATACGTTAAAATTTATAGACAGCCTAGCTTCTCTGATCTAAGCACTAAATGGACATTAAGGAATTAGCATTAAAGCCTAGATGGATCAGAACCCAGATTCTGGACGGGCCAAGTAAAGATCCATTTCACCCCCCGAGTACAGCATAGGTTTAGCCAGCAGAATGTTGAAACCATTCACAACTATTTCAGAGCTTCAGTGAATGAAACTGCTGCTGTGTGGTTCAGGGACAGACACTAAGAGCAATAAAATATACTAAAGTGACAGAGAAGGAGCAGACTTTACAACAATACCAGAGATGATGCTCCTTTTTCTTTGCTTTTCCCATTCCCCTTAGTTAACCATCTTAAAACTACAACTGAATTACTACTACTTTTTTCTAAAAAAGTGGTTTTCCCGATAAATCTGTGTATCGGACCAGTATTAAAATAGCCTTGGTCACACCTACGTTTATCTAGCATTTAAAGTGCCACAGCTAGGCTGACAGCTGTGAAATATTTACATGAAATCTCAAAAAGTTAATGCTTCAAACATTTCCCTCCAGGGGCTGGCCAGGTGGCGTAGTGGTTAAGTTCACGTGCTCCACTTTGGGAGCCCAGGATTCGTGGGTTCAGATCCCAGGTGGGAACGTACACACTGCTCATCAAGCTATGCTGTGGTGGCGTCCCATATACAAAACAGAGGAAGATTGGCACAGGTGTTAGCTCAGTGACAATCTTCCTCAAGCAAAAAGAGGAAGATTGAGAACAGATGTTAGCTCAGGGCCTATCTTCCTCACCAAAAAAAAACAAACAAAAAAACCATTTCCCTCCAAAATACCAGCCTTTAACATAAGTAATTAAAATAACATGTCTCAAATAAGTATAACTCTAATATTCTTAAACGTGAAAAAATATACATACATGTGTGGCAGCTGGCCTAAAGCTTTTGGTATCACCCTTTTTAAGAAAAACGTCTTCCTCAAAAAGTAAGGCTTTCTCTTGTGTCAAGTTTCTCCCTATGATCAAAAAACTCTTGAGCCAGCCCTGATGGCCTAGTGGTTAAAGTTTGGGGCTCACTGATTTGCCGGCCTCGGTTTGCTTGCTGGTCACAGAACCACACCACCTGTCTGTCAGTTGCCATACTGTGGTGTTGGCTCACATAGAAGAACTAGCATGACTTACAACTAGGGTGTACAGCCATGCACCACGGCTTTGGGGAGGAAAAAAGAGGAAGATTGGCAACAGCTGTTAGCTCAGGGTAGGGAAAAAACCCTCTTGTATATACACTTTTATCAACTCTCTTATTCCCTTTCATTTCTGCAGAACATGGCTTGTAATTTTTCTAACAAATTTTTATTCCTTTTATGTACTTCTAAATAAGTAACACTGTTAAGCTTTTAACTTAAATGTCCCAAGGCTGACAATATATCTTACATATGTACAGTATTTCTATTTAGATGTTTTACAGACTAATGATTACACGTAATTGCTTCCTATATTCAAAACTAAAACCAAAATACGGGATTTTTGCTTTTAAAAAGTTAGTATTAAAGATTATCCTATAAAACTATTTTATGACACTGTTAAGGACTTTTTTTGTTTTTTTCAGTTTTTTAAGCAGAACATCTACTCACTTTCTCTACCTTGTTCCAAATGCATCAGCGTGAATCATATGTTAAATAACACCTTTCTAAACTTTGTCAAGGAAGTCCATCCAAAATACAGATTAAGATAACGTTATAAATAAACACTAACATTCACAACTGCAAACCAAAAAGTAAACTGGTCTGGCTAAGCTGACTTTTAAATTCTGATTCAAAAAGATTTCTCCAAACAGCAGGTGAACAGAGATGTCAATAAACATCAAAGAACACTACAGAAGAGGGTAAAAAAGTGTTAGCTTTCTTCCTTGGGAGTGCATTACAGTGACCTGGAGGGCTATTCTAGAATGCAATGGGGTTTAGAATAGAATGCTTCAAAACAGCAATGGTAGAGTATTAACTAACGTTCTTTAAAACAAACAACACAGTCCTCGCCAGCCCACTTTCTTCTTATTTTAGTGCTACCAATTGAGTCATGTAACTTGCACATGATATCAAGACGTCCCTGCTGTTCTGTCCCCAAGTCAGCGAACAGAAGGCATTTCTCCTTTATGGTATTTTCAAAAGGTGAAATCTAAGATTCTTCAGGGGGTCTCGTGGGTGTGTCTGTTTGGAACTCATGAGTGCCTGCTGTTATTTATAAATCAATTACTAAGTAGCTATGGAACAAATAATGCTTAAAAAGAGGAGAAGGAATTAAGCCTTTGGGTAACAATACTTCTCTCAACTAAAGGACCCTCCCCAGATAATTATTCACTCACTAAGCACTTGTGTAACTTGCATAACTGGAAGTTGAGTAAATTTTTGAAGAAACATCGAGTGTACCAGGAGTTATTCCAACGCAAAGCAGGAGTATCGCTTAAAACGTTCCATACCTTAACGTCCATGCCTAGAGAGAGGGAAGATCCCGGGCGCAAAAAAATGCAGAAAGCTGACCTTGCCCGCAAGTCAAATAGTTCTGCACCCCTCCCCCTAGCTTCCCCGGGAGCCGGTTCACGCCATCCCAATTGGTCAGTCTGCCTGTTCCAGCACCTGCCTGGCAGTGACAAGGGAATCTCCACGGAGGACGAGAGGGTCTGAAAGGAGGCGGCCTCGGAAACGCTGAGGCCCACGAGGAAAGGATGAGAAGAAGAAAAAGAGGAGAGAACCTTCGGAGGGATGAGGCTGAGCGGTCAGAGGCTAACGGGGACCTGGCTTGGGAGGACGACTGGGGGACAGGAGACGGAGGTCTTAGGAGGGCTCAGGTGAGATAAGAGGTGGAGAGCCGCCTGCAGGCAGCCGAAAGGGGAGCGCTAAAGGGCTGGGAGGCCTGGGGGCGCGCAGGGAGGAAAGCGGGGCGGCGCGGGGCGAGCAGGCCCGCGGCGGCAGGGGCTGCGGAGGCTCGGCCGCCCGGCGCGCGGACTCACGTTCTCCCACCAGCAGGATCCGCACGTCTTTCTTCATGTCTGCGGCTCGCAGGGGCCGGGCTCGGCCCGCACGCATGGAGCGGACTCCTCTCGCCGGGAGCGCCCACCCCGCGGCGCCGCTCTCCCCGCGCTGCCGGCGCCGCCTGCCAGCCTCCCTCGCCGCTCCGCCCGAGCCTGGGCCGCCCGGGCCCGCCGCGCCGCCTCCTCGGCTGCTTCCCCGCTCGGGAGCCGGGACGGCGCCAGCTCCGCCTCCTCCGGCTCCGCGGGCGGCGGCGGCGGGCCGACGGGGCGCCGCGAGGGACAAGCGCTTTCAGAACGCGAACGCGAACGCGCTCCGGCCCTGAGCAGCGCCCCCGCGGTCAGGCTCGCCGCTGCGCAGACCACGGGGCCTCGCCCACCCTAGTCTGGGCACACAGCCTTCAGAGGTTACGCTTTTGGTCTGGAAGTGAACGGCAGATTCGCTAGTGAGATTCGCCAGTGACATTCGCCATTTATTTTCCAAAATAGGGGCAGGAGAAATTCCTCGTCCAAGGTCACATAGCTAGAGCTTGGCAGTGACTCAGAGCGGGAATATTCTCATCCGACTATAAACCCCAGGTGGGCAGTGATCTGTCTACCTCGTTTTCAGCAGTATCTCCACCTTATTGGACGGAGCCCTCGTTAAAGCCTGGTTGAGTAAAGGATGACGTGACTCCCAGGATGGAGCTCTTTCCACTACCCGAAGCCCACCACCCGAGCTGCTTTTTACCTGTGATGCTTATAAAATACAGTTCTAAATTATGAGATTCGTTTTTACACTATCTATGTAAACAGATTCATTTCTTTACAGCCAAACTAACTGACTTTCCTCTCTCTACTTGGTTTACTTTCGGCAAGGTCTTCTGATGCTTCTCTTTACATGGGCCTGCCCAACACGTTGCTGGACACTTAGGTGGCACTGGATAACAAACTCTTACTGACTTTCCTAACATTCCCTTAATGTCCTCCTGACCCTCTCAATCTGGAGGAATTTTTTGCTATATCCCTAATGCTAGAACAGTGCTTGACACACAGTGGGAGACAGACAGATAGATACATAGATAGATATGGAGATATATACAATAAATGATAAATGAGGAAACACTACCTGTGCATAATGTGCCTTTTTTCTGTCTTAAATATTACATAATGAATTTTTTTTTTTGCAGATTTTCCCTAAGCTAACATCTGCCAGTCTTCCTCCTTTTTTCTTCCTTTTTCCACCCAAAAGCCCCAGTACATAGTTGTGTATAATTGTAAGTAAGTTCTTCTGATTCTTCTCTGTGAGCCACCACCACAGCATGGCTACTGACAGAAGAGTGGTGTAGTTCTGCTCCTGGGAGCTCAACCCTGATTGCCTGGCATGGAGCCCACTGAACTTTAACCTCTAGGCCATCAGGACTGGCTCCATAATGAATTTTTAAAGGAAATAAAATGTGCATAATACCAAAACCCCTTTCTCATAGGAGAATCCACATGGTATGGTGCAGCAGATAAGAGCTGCTGACAAATTGCCTGTATTTGACTTGAGCCCATCACCTAATAGTTGTGATCTTGAGTAAGTTCTTTTACTTCTCCAAGCCTGTCGCTTCTTCTGTACCATGGCGGTAATAATGACAATACCAACCTCTTCAGGTAATTGTGAAGAATAAATAATACGCATCAAGCATTTGGTATAGTGCCAGACTCACCATTGTTATGTTTGCAACAGTATTTCACCATCTTAGTTATAATATGTCTCTCAGGAGCATAGGGGAGGAAGCCCTTCCAAAAAACACTCTCTCTGTGATATAAAGAGGGAGACAGGAAAGACACAGTCCCTGCTCACTGAGAGATAATGAAGTCACAGTCCAAGATGGATGCAAATCAGATGGATGGAAATGTGAAGTTCAGGAGGCTTGATTACCTGATCTTTCAGGGAACAGCAGTCCTCAGAATTTTAGTATCACGAAATGTTTGAGCTGAAAGGACACTTACAGAGCACCTCTCCCAATCCCATCACTCTGTAGGTAAGAAAAGCAAGACCCAGAGAGATACTGTGACTTGCCAAAGGCGGTACAGCTGAGATGCAGGCCTGGCTCTGGCGTCCCTAGAGCCTGACTGGGCAAGTCTCATCACCTCACTGTGCCTCAATTTCCTCTCTACCAAACGAAGACTATAATCTCCTCCCAACCCTGTACTTTGTGGAGTCGTTTGGAAGATCCCAAGAAATAATGTATGTGAGAAAGCTTTTTATTAAAAAAAAATAAATTACACAAATATCAGGTCACAAAGGACAAAGGCCTTTCAGAGAAGGGCAAATTCTTTAGGGCACTGCTCACTCCCAGCAGGACTTTGCAGGGAATTTTGATCCCAAGAGCTCTGGATCAGCATTGCCAGCGGATGGCAATGTTCATTCTGTGGGACTTCTCCAGGAATGTAAGAAGAGACAAGGGCTTTGTGGAGTTGTGCATGAGCCCTGGGTAATGGCTATGGCATGGGGAAATGTCTGGAAGGGAGGGGACCGGGAGGAAGAATTTATTTGGGGGGAACATCACAGAGATAATACTGCACACTCCTTTGTAAATAAAACTTACTTAAAAATGGAGACTCAAGGGCTGCAGAAAGGAGACAACCAGCAAGCACCTCCAGCAGGCAACAACTAACGGGTTGGTACAAAGGGAGGCCAACACTCACCAAAGCTGGAGGCAGGGCGTCCAACATGCAGGAGTGTGCCTCCCGGGCAATGTAAGTTTCTTTTGACAGACCCTCTCCGTCTCCTGACCAGCTGTACTTCTGAAATTTGGGCTCCCTGCCTTGCCTTGAGCTTTATGCCCTTCTCATAATGTTAGCAGACATGCATCAGGGGTCACTCTGAAGTTTTCTGAAGCTCAGGTGGTGGGCTTTGGGTAGTGGAAAGGGCTCGATCCTGGGAGTGAGACATCCTTTACTCAACCAAATGTTATCGAGGGCTATGTCCAACAAGGTGGAGATACTGCCTAGAAGAACCTCAGGAGTGAAGGTCTGACCTCATCGGGCAAATTGCTTAAGTTCTCTGTGCCTCATCTGCCAAATGGAAATAACACTTCATGGGGTTGTTATGAAGATTCAGCAAGTTAATATAATTGGAAAACATATTAAAGGAAATAGTGCCTGGTACATGGTCCGTGATGTATAAATGTTGGGTAAATAAAATAAATTGTGAGGGAAGTGACTTCTGTACACCTCTCTGAGCCTGAGAATAGAGCCACATGATGACACACACTGCAGCAAAACATGAGCCAGAGAATGGAGTTGTTGGCAGTGAAATTTACAGTTGGGATAGAACAGATTGATTAGTGTATATTAAGTAGATTGAATAAAGCAAAGAGGACAGATTGGGATCTAGAAGGCACTGATGGAATTTTCCTCTGGAATGCTGCTAGAAAGGAGCTCTACCTTCACAAGACAGACTTCATGCCTCCTCAACTGTGCAGTAGACATAAGGAGGTCTGAACAAAGTACTTTTGCCAGAAGCTAAGAGGATCCATCTTTTATGCCTATCAAAGGAGAAACTTGCAACCCAGGCTCTCTCTGAGTCTCAGGACAGTGGAATACCCGGGGGCATGCTGGGTAGAAGATACAGTGTGTGTTAAACGACTGACATTGGGTGGAACAAGAGGCTGGTCTCTGATTGGTGAGTTAAACACAGTCCTGGGCAAAAGGCCAAACAAGACAGGTTGGCATCAGCCCCACTCTTCAGACCCATCTATCTTTGATCACTTAAGTTAAACCCAAAGCAGCATCCATTATCTGCCCATTCTTCACTTTTGCCTCCCGTTCCTTCCAGGAAGACTTCCTCTTCCTGCCAAGCCTGCTCTGGTGGAACGGAAAAGTCCAGCAGTTTGATTCAGGGTAAATATTTTATCTTGCCTTTTAATGCTCGTGTTCTTGGTTCATTGTTCAAACATCCATGTCCTCTGCATAGTCACATGGATCAATCTCTAGAGGACACAGATTCTGTTTGCTTGATTTGGCAGCAAGACACATCACTCAGCACAATTACTTATTAAAAGGCGTTTGATTAAAACTAAGCGTGTTGAAAGTTTTCCAGACAAGATCCTCATCTGCTGATAAGGTGACATCTAGTTTTCTTTTTAATTTTCTCGAGCTCCTTTCAGATACAAATTCTAAAACAAATACCCTCAATGAAGAGAGAATTGATATTGAGAAGGCTCTCAGACCATCCCCCCTCCAGCTGGCCTGAATTCCCCCATGGAATGGTGAAGAGCGTGGGCTCTGGAGTCTCCATTTCATCTCCAATACTTTGCTTGCTGTGCAACACTGGGCAAGTTACATGGCCCCTCTGAAAAACGTAAACCTCATCTGCAAAATGGAGCTATCTCATAGGACTCTTTTGAGAACTAAATAAAATAATACAGGTAAAGCATTTGTCACATTGCTTAACACATAGTTCACGCTAACAAATCACCCTTAACAGCTGCATTCTTAAATTTGGAATTCACTTGCTGACTTGCATTGTCTTTCCAAGGGCAAAGTGGTTAGCCTGCCCACCCAAATTGTAAACTCTGAAAGGCAAAATGAATTCAATACAATTTTTAATCACTGTAGAGACATTAAAATTTCTGCTGACTTATTATATATACCAACCAGTGAGTCTCAAAATTTTTTAGGCCACAGGCTATTTCTGCAAAACAAAAAATTCCATAGGATAGTAAATTTATAATTTCTGTTTATCTCTGCAAAGAAATCACCACAATTAAATATATTTCAAGAAAATAATCCAAAAGAAGAAATATATATATATATATTCTACTTATAACAACATTACACAATAGTTAAAAATGGAAAAACATATAGAGGAATAGCTAAATTATGACAAAATTATCGGAACTTTTGCAGTCATTAAAACTGTTGACTATTAAAGATATGGAAAAGTATCTACAAAATAACTGAAAAAACAGAAATATAAAATCATATATACAGTTATAACTGTACAAAAACTAGTATGGTCTATTTACTTATGCAACTTTTACCCACTATACTTTTGCAATATTGAATTTTTATAAGCATGCACATGGGTTAATTGGATAATTAAAAACTAATGCACATACACAAATATTAGATAAAGAATACAAAGAAAAGAAAAAAATGCGTTAAAGATTATAAATTAGGGGCTGACCCAGTGGTGTAATGCTTAAGTTTGCATGCTCTGCTTGGGTGGCCCAGGGTTTAATGGTTCAGATCCTGGGCACAGACTACACACTACTCCTCAAGCCATGCTGTGGCAGCATCCCACACAGAAGAACTAGAATGACCTACAACTAGGATATACAACTATGTACTGGGGCTTTGGGGAGAAAAAAAAGAAGATTGGCAACAGATGTTAGCTCAGGGCCAATCCTTAAAAAAAAAACCTATACCACCTTCATAGGTAACTCTGCCAAGATGACTTTAAAAAAAAAAGACATTAGGGGGCCGGCCTTGTGGCCGAGTGGTTGAGTTTTCGCTCTCTGCTTCGGTGGCCCAGGGTTTCACCAGTTCGGATCCTGGGCGTGGACATGGCACCGCTCATCAGGCCACACTGAGGCAGTGTCCCACATAGCACAACCAGAGGCACTCACAACTAGAATCTACAACTATGTACTGGGGTGCTTTGGGGAGAAGAATTAAAAAAAAAAAAAAAAGATTGGCAACAGTTGTTAGCTCAGGTGCCAATATTTAAAAAAACAAAAGAAGAAGATGGTGGACTCATGTCCCAAAGACCATCTTAAAGAAGCACAAAGTTTAAGTAGTTATATAGGGCTAGTGGGCTATGAAAGAGGGGCTCAGGAATGTTGACAATCTGGCATCGGTGACTGGAGACATCATACCAGATCTTTCAGTTGTCATCGATGATGGATGCCAGCAGAGATGTTCTTCTCTGAGGAGGTCATCATATTCCTAAGACTCTCAAAAGAACAAAGTACCATCTATCACTACAGAGAGGTACATGCATCAGCCAGGATTATAAAATCTACAGAGTATGCATGTTTCCTGGAGGGTAGCTATTTATCACCTAGGCTACGTGCAAAGTTGGTTAGAGGTTATTCTAAGTTACAATATGGCTTTCCTCATGTCAACCTTGTCCTAGGTGGATATCAAGAGCAGAGGTAGGAAGTGAAACTTTCTGCTGTAGGCACCGGGGAGCACGGGGGCGTTTTAAGCAGAGGAGCGACGCGATCTAATTTGTGTTTTGGAATGCTCACATTAGCAAAATGAGAATAGATAAGAAGGGGGTTCTGACTAGAGATAGAGGGGCTTGAATTAAAATAATCCGGGACAGAAGTGATGAGAGTATGCCCCAGAGTACAGATACAAAGGGAAGAGGAGGGGCCGGAGCTGAGATGATTTGAGAAGGCAGAATCCAGTGTCAGAACTTGGTGACTAATTGGACAGAAGGAGGTAAGAGAAAAGATCTAAGGCAACTCCCAGACATTGTGTCCTGGAGATTGTCACTGATCAGAGTCATAGGTTTCCTCCCCTAGGACGTATTTATTTGGAAAAATAAAGGTGAAACAATTTCACCCAGCAGGGAAGGGAGACACAGTCTTCCCTACGGCGGCAGACCTCTTAGCATCATGCTTCCCAAAGTGACGGAACAAGAGAAATTATAGATGGCGCAGGGACATTGGAAACACTGACTCTCGTGGCCAGAAAGTTTTTCCCTTTTCTATTATCTTTCTATCCAGATTAAGTCAAACTAAAAACCTCCGAAACCTGTAACACTTGGCAATCTCCTTTTGAGAGAGAGAGAGACAGCACGCATGGACGAGCGAGCTCCGGAGCAAGCCTCAGATTCAGAGCCTTAGACAGACGACAGCACCAAGCTACTCGCATTGTTTCGTTGTCCTTGAAACATATAGTTAGGGTTACCTCTCTATTTAAGACACGTGATTCTGATTTCCATTTACATAAATTTTTAGAAGTTTCCCTTTGAAATAAATGTACCTGAGGGGGGAAGAGGGAGTTGGTTTAGGAAAAAATACTAAGTAAAAAATGGTATGGGAGATATGCAGATGTAACGAGAATCGTGGCACATGAAAAGCTGAAGTTTGAGAAACCCTGTCCTAAAAGAAACCTATGGCTGGTTAGGAAGGGAAATCCCAAATCAAAACCAATCTTCAGCATAACCTATGTATAATCAAAGAAGAAGACTAAATCCTCTGGAAGGACAGAAAAACCATGTAGTGATGAGGGTTTTGAGCAATGACAAATGAGGATGAATTTGGGGCTTGGGGCTGAGGGCTCGGGCAGGAGTCAGGGATGATGGAGCCGAGCATATACCAAGGAAGATTCTCCCTTTTCTGTCAAAAGCCCCAAGTGCCCCTGGGGAAGGAACTTCCCCTTCGACCAGAGCAAGAGGGCCTGAGAAGTCTCCTCAGAGAGCAGCATTGTTTCATTTTGTGGTTTGTTTCTACAATCAGCTGGGAAGTAAAGTCTTCAAATTAAACTTTTCCAGAAAAAATGTGCTTGAGGGAGGAGAAGGAAGGGACTGATAGACGTAAACGCATTAGAGGTTGCCGTGAGCCTAAGAAGGTGGTGACTTCCTGCTTAGTAGGTGGTTATTCTAGGATCCCAAAGTCCTGGACCCCAATAATGGGCCCACAATGCCTTCCAGTAGCTGCCTCACCAGCGGGCGAGTGTGTGAGATGGAGGAGAAGAGCGAGGGAGAGAGATACAGAGTTAGCCTTCCTCACTGACAACGCTACTCCCTTCTCCCTGACTCCCAGAAAAAAAGCACTTAACAGAGACAAGGCCTACAAGAAAACACAAGTTTTTGAGAGAAACATCTCCAGCTAGGATGAGAAGCTGCCCAAGGAGTCCCTGGTGCTCTTCCCATGAGCCTTTGCTCCCCAGGGGAAGACTTTCCGGCTCGATCGGTGGGTGGATGATTTCCTTCTCCATACAGTGCAGACCCGAGAGAGACGTCCTTCATCCACTGGCATTTCAGCTTCAATTCTTCTCCTCTGGAGGATTTTGTTTAGTTCAAGGGAAGCGTGCCATTTGCCACAGTGGACTGAAAGGGATATGCTGACAGAAAACTCGAGACAAAAGCAAAGAAGCCAAAAGTGATAACCTTCATTGTTTACCTTCCTGATTCTTGTGCTTTGGCTCCAGTTTGGGGGAATCTTGTGACCAGCTGATAAACTCCATTCTCACAGAGGCCCCATTATCCAAACCACCTGAAAGGATGGTATTTAACCAAAGGACCTTAAGAGGCTAAAACTCTGGCCTCTAAACTCGGGGCACTTTTAAAAGGCAAAGATCAAGATAAAAGCTTAGGTGAGAAGATAGGAGCTTCAAAATGCAGAAGGTGAGAACGGAGAGACTTTTAATGGTCATCTGGCACAAAGAGAGGAGGACTGTCCTTGCTTAGACAACCCAAGGCCACTATACTCACCGAGGATCGCCAACACCACCAACCAGAAAAAGAGCACAACATGGCTTTACGGCTAGCTGTGTCCGATCAAGGTGGAAGGCCAGGTCCTAGTCTCAGGACAGTCCTTATCAGAGGGTATTAAGGTTAGAGACCGAGCGTGAAGACTGGGCCTGCTCCCAGCTCTGCCACCCCAGCTGACTGACCCTGGACAAACTGCTAACCCTGTCCAGGCCTCCACTTCTTTGTGTGTTAATACCCATCACACAGGGTGGTCGTGAGACTCAGAGAGCAAATTAGTGGATCGTGCAGAATTCTGCTTGCCTCTGTTTTCAAGGCTATGTATGGAAATTAGGTATGAATCTCAAGAGGTTAGAGGCCAAGGTGCACATTAAAATATTGTTCTGCCATTGTTGCTGGGGTTTTAAACACCCTGGCATTTTTCCAGTTTCCTCATGTGTTACTTTATTTAATTCTTTCAGCAACCCTTTGAGGAAGGCAAGGAGGGGCAAAGCATAATTATTTCCCTTTTACAGGGAAAAGAGAGGCAGAGAGGTTAAATGCACTAGCAAAGGTTGCCTGGTGGTGTGTGTGGCAAGGCTTTCTGCTTGATCCAGTTCAACAGAGTTGAACTTTCACATCTTCAAAATAGGTGTAACCCAGCCTGGGGTCCTACAGATGAATTGCAAGGAAAAGAAGAGGAGGGAGAGGCATGTCGATCAGGAAACTTAAAAGACATATCAACTGCTAACAGTATGAGGGTTCTTTCTGGGAGTGATAAAAACGTTCTAAAATTAGATTATAATATACTGTAAATATACTTAAAAATTTATTTGTATACTTGAAATAGGTAAATTTTATACTATGTAAATTATATCTCAACAAAGCTGTTAAGAAAAAGGCATACTAGGGTTTTGTTGTTTTTGGTGAGAAAGATCGTCCCTGAGCTAACATCTGTGTCAATCTTCCTCTATTTTGTATGTGGGACGCTGCTACAGCATGGCTGGATGAGCAGTGTGTAGGTCCACACCCAGGATCTGAACCTGCAAACCCTGAGCCACTGAAGCGCAGTGCACGAACTTAACCACTATGCCACAGGGTCGGCCCCAAGAAAAAGACATACCAGGGTTTTTTTAATGGGCAAGACAAAACTCTTGTGCCTAGGGGTGCATATTTGGGTGCTAAAACTCTAAAGAAATGCGAGGAAGTGATTACTATAAAAGTCAGGAATCCTTTCAGGTGGAGGGAGGGTTTTGTGATCGGGATGGGGCATGTGAAAGAGCTTCTGGGGTGGGTAGCAAAGTTTTACTTCTTGACCTGAAGGATAGTTACAAGGGTGTTTACCTTATAATAATTCCTTACACTCCATATGTGTTTTGTGTAGTTTTCGGTATCTGTTCTGCTATATAATAAATGGTTTTTTAAAATAGGGGAAATCAAGTATGAAATGATGCCCCGTGCCGACCAGACTGTAAGGTGACCCCCATGAGCCCCCACCACCTGGTATTCCTGCCCTTGAGTCATCCCCACCCCCGGAATGTGAGCAGGACCTGGGACTTCCTGCTAACCAATAGAATAAGGCAAAAGTGAGGGGATGTATGTGATGATATGCTTTTGCAATTACATTATATAAGATTTAATGTCCATCTAGCTAGGAGACTTTCTCTCCCTTGTTGGCTTTGAGGAGGTAAGCAGCTATGTTGCAGAGGCCCATGGGGTAAGGAACTGAGGGTGGCCCCCAGGTGATAGCCAGCAAGAAACTGAGGCCCTCAGTCTGACATTCATTCACGAGGAAGTGAATGCTGCCAACAAGCATGTGAGTTTGGAAGCAGATCCTTCCCCAGTCGAGCCTCAGGTGACACCAGGGCCCCAGCTCACACTTTGATTGCAGCTTGTGAGACTCTGAAGCAGAAGCCTCAGCTAAGCTGTGCCCTGACTCCCGGCCCACAGAAACTGTGCAATAACAAATGCGCTGTTTGAAACCACTAAGTTTGCAGTAATATCACACAGTGATTGATAACATGCCCCTTGTGTTTGGGGGTCCCTAAAACCACTCTTGGGTTCAGTGATTCAGTCACCAGAAGGACTCAGAACTCAACAAAGCTGTTGTATTTATGGTTACAGTTTATTACAGTGAAAGGATACAGAGTAATATCAACAATAGAAAAAGGCACATGGGGCAGGGGCCAGGATGCACCAGTTATCCTCTCCCAGTGGAGTCATGGGAACAATGCTTAGTTCTCCCTGCAACGATGTGTGACCACTCACATGGTGCCAGCGAGGGCAGCTCACCCAAGCCTTGGTGCCCAGGGCTTTTACTGGGAGTCCAGCATGTAGGCAGGCTCACTGCCCACAGGGCTGACCTTAGTCTCCAGCCCCTCTAGAGGTCAAGCTGATACCGTGTGGCCCAAGGCCGCCTAGTAAACAAAGACCTTATCGGGCAGGATATTCCAAGGGCTTCAAAGTTATCTCCCAGGAGCCAGTCATGGGCCTGTCTTTTCTTTGGAATGTGCAGAGTTTGAACATCCCAAGTCTGCTGAGTTAACCCTTTATTAACTTCCGAAGTGGGATTCTTAAGTCAAGTCTCTGCTTGAAGGCAAAGAGACCAGGGAAACACCGTGTTTTAACATTCAAGGAACCTTTTATACCTTTACTTGCCTTATAGTCAGAGAGTTTCCGGGATGTAAGCCATACAGCCAGAAGGCAGGGTGCAGAGGAGAGGAGGCAGAGATCGAGCACTCATACAGAAGTTGCTCCTGAGTAGCCACTGAATAAAAGGCAAGCTTCCCCTCCTCAAGGTCCAGCCAGATGCCCACCACCTTAGGTCTGTCTGAGCCGAGGACAGTTTCCTTGACCATGTGCCACACAGAGAGCTGGCTAGTCCCCTTCCACTCGACACACCAGGAGTCCTTGGTCCTTCCCAGGATGTGGTCACGGCTCATGCCCCAGGAAGCCACCCCAACTGCCCAGTGGCTGCACTGCTGAGTGTCCACTTCCCAGTACTGATGCCCAGAAGAGAAGGCTTGGGAACATAAAACTTGGCAGGTCGCAAACCTCTCATGACTCCAGGGATAGGACTGTGAGTCATGAGATACAGTCACCGTCCGGCAATCCTGGGACACCCCCAGGCTACAGGAGAGGCTCCTGAGGTCAAAGGTTGGACTGATGGCCCCTGGGGAGAAAAGAAGAACATGACCCTCCAGCTCTGATGGTCCATGTTAAAAGGTCCTCAGAGAGCAGAAAGCACCTTTGTATTTTTGGGTGTGATAAAGTTTTACTGGTACTGCCAATGAGATTGGTACATCAACTTGCAGTTTTCTGTACCTGTTCCTGATCTTCTATTAACAATATCCCTTTCCCACCTTAATTTCTATTTACTCATTAGCCCTCTTTCAGGAAGCCCTCTCTGCATCCCACCCAGCAAAAAGTCACCTCTTCCTTTTCTCAACACCCCTAGTGCTTGACCTGTTCTCTAATGATACTCACCATCTTCTACATGTAGTACAGTGATTTATGACCACGGTTGTTTATATCACTCCAGTTATCCATAGGCTTCTGTTTGAGGACCATGTCTTATTCATTTTGTGTATTTCATATGTTTCCTATTAAGTGAGTAAATACTTGCTAACACTCATAGCATTACTACTCTAGGCACACACTGACACACACTCATTCATTTAACCCTCATGACAGTCCCACGAAGGAAGAAGTACTATTGTTATCTCCAACTGACAGATGAGGGAACTGAGGCTCTAAGAGGTTACATGACTTGTCCAAGACCACACAGCTAGTGAGTAGAGGAGCTCGGAGTCAGACCCAAGCAGGCTGGCTCCAGGATGCATGCTCTCAAGGACTACTCCAGACTGAGACAATGATAGTATCTAAATGGGCTGGGGAACAGGCAGTTGGCTGTGCGTGGAGGCCCCAGCACAGATGCCCCAACATTGCTTGGACTCTGAGTGCTCTGGGTCTGGCTGAGCCTGGAATTTGGGAGTCTTCAATCCCCTTTGGTTTTGTCATCAGCTCCCCATGTGGAAGGACCTCGTCTGGGGGTAGTGAGCTAAGGAGTAGGCCTGGCGGCAGGGAGAAGAACACAGGATGCTCTCGGAGCTCCTCCCTGCAGCAGGCCAAACCCAAGTTTTAAGCAGACCACGTACTTACACTGAGCAAACCTGGAGGCCCTCTTGGGCGTAGGGCGGCTCTGGTCAGGCAGTGGGCATGAAGAGGAAGATGGAGCTTCCAGGACTTCCACTAAGGAACCAGAAAAATTGGGAGGAGGAGAGAGTCCCATCAAAAAAAGGCAAATAGCAGGTATCCAAACATCATGATCAGAGCTCCCGACTTGTCTTCCTCATAGCAGCACATTTTTTAGCGTCAGGACTTGACCAGACAGTCCACCCAGCTCAGGTCAGTCCAGACTCATGTTCTCACTGAGGACTTTTCTACTGTCCCCTCACTAAGCTCTAAGCTCCTTGCTGGCAGAGACCTTGTTCATCTCCATGTTCTAAGGCTCTAGTCCAGTGCCAGGTACACAGGAAGTGTTTGATGCACATTTATTGAACAAATTAACTAATACAGTTCTAATTGGTTTCCTCCTCAGGTAGCTAACACAGATGAGTGGTAAGTTAGCAACATCGGTCTAGGTACTGGAGTTACAGGCCTTAGAAAATAAGTTTCCTTCTATTAAGGGCCTGTGATACATCACTCCTCCAGTCACGTCCGAAAATGTATCCAGCCCCAAAACACCTCAGCCCACTCCTTCCATATTTACAACACCACAGTGGTAACGCAGCTGGGCTCTGGGGTCCTGTCTCCCAAAACAAAGCCGCGAAACACTTTGTCATTTTCCCCCAACTTCCATATTTAATCTCCTCCACCAAATAAAATCAACTCACCCCGTGTTTGTGAGTCAAGGGCCTCTTTCCACGTGAAGTTTTCTCGTAATTTTCCCAGGATTTCTTCTAGGTCATGCAGAATGTCGCTCACTTTTCTCTCAGGTGTGTTGGAAGTTACCACCTTTGGAGAAGCCAAGGAAAGGTCCATCCCACCAGAAAAAGCCTATTGACAAATCATAAAAAAATAAACAAACAAAAGTCTCCTAAGGAGTGTATTAGATAGTATGTTCCAGTTCTGCCGTCTATCTGTAGTTTTCTACTTACCTCCTGACAAGTTTTTAAAAACATAATAAGGCCCTCAAAATATAGGCCTTGAAAACAATCTACAATAATACATGGGACAGCAAAAATATTAAAGAGTGGTTATTTCTGGCTGATGGGATTATGAGTGATGTTCATTTGTTTTTTTTAGTGCTATGTATTTTCTAGTATTTTGTACAATAAATATGGATTTCTAGATAATACCAAAAAAACGTTTAAAATTTTTAGGCCCATCTTATAGGGGCTTTATAAAATAAATAATACAGATAGTCACTGAGATAAGCCGCAGAGGCCAGAATTATCTTCCCTGAACTGCTATCATTATATCACGTCTCTTCTCAAGAGCCAGCGTAAACATGTTGCCTGCATCTGAGGCCTCCAACACATGCTCCCTGATTTTCTTTAACCTCAGGCCCTATTATTCCCCAACACAACCTCTCCTCTGCTCACCACATTCCCACCTTCAGCACCTGACTTTCCTTCCCTACTTTGCACAGTCCATTCCCCATTCTTTTCACCAATCCTAATGGTAGTAGGCACCACTTATTGAGTACTTTCTACTGCTCACCTCTACTTTGCATGCCAAGCTCCCGAAGTAGCTTTATTGTCCCCATTTTACAAAAGAGGTGAAAGTTCAGGGAGGTTAACTCAATTGCCATAGTTAATTTTATCATCCTACATTTTCACATCGCTCAAGCACTTTTTTATGTAAGATCTCTTCTAATCCCACATCAAACCAGTGAGGCAGCAGGCCACATAACAGGATTCCTATTTTACAGATAGAAACCTGAGACTCAGAAAGATGAAAGGACCCGCCCAAGGTCATAATACTAGTGAGTCGCAACAGCAGTACTGAAAGTCAGACTCTCAGACTTTCCATCCCAACTCATTGCATCCCTGAGGATGCACTTATTCACTCATTCAGTGGGTACTTCTTGGGCATTTACTACGTGTCAAGCACTGTGCTAGGCCTGGGGATCAAGGGTAAACAAAAGAACAAAAGCCATCAAGGTCTCTAGCCTCATGAAGCTTAGAGTCCAGTGTAAGAGCAGAGGGAGGAAAGACATTAATAAATTATGGCATCATTATCAAGTTGCAACTGTGACAACAGCTACAAATGCAAGGTACATGAAATCACAAGAGCCTCTAAAGGGGGATTTGACTTGTTCAAGGAAATCAGTGAAGATTTCCCCGAGGAAGTGATGCTCTAGCTGGGGTATGAAGGATGAGCAGGCGTTACCTAGGTGACAGGGGGAAGGAGGAACATCCCATGGAGTGCACCCTGTGATGGGAAGAAGCATGACCCCCTGAGGGGTGGAGGGGGCCAGTGTGGCTGGAGCTTGAAGAGCCAGGGGGAGCTGGGTGAAGTGAGCCAGGGGAGGCAGACAGGGATGGGATCCTACGGGGCCCTGTGGGTTCTGTGAGGATTTGGGTCTTAATCCTACCCACACAGACATCCTTGGACTGTTTTCAGCAGAGGAGTTATGTGATCAGATTTGCATTTGGGAGCATCACTTGGATGACCACGAGGAAAGCAGACTAGAGGGAACAGAGTAGAGCAATTAGGAGGCTATTGTGGCAATCCCGGCAAGAAATGATCACAGACTTGGATTAGAGAAGTCTCAAAGGAGCTCAAAAATATTAAATTGATTCAAGAGGTGTTTAAGCTGGTGAGAGGAGAGATACATGATTCCCAGCTTTCTGGCTTGTGCACTTGGAAGGGTAATAGGGCTAGTCACTGCAATGGAGAACCCCAGAGGAGGAAGTGTTTAGGACATTTTAAGTGTGATGTGCCTTTGAGACACCACGAAGAAAAGATGAGAAGGAAGACACTGGACTAGAGCTCAGAGAAGGGTCCAGGCTGGAGCTAAGTTTGTGCAGAAAAGTGGGAATTAAAGCCATGGGTTTTGGGAAGACCACGTAGCGGAGAAGAGAAAGAGACCTACAACTCAGCTGTGAGGAATTCCAGCATTTCATTGCTGAGGAGTGAGCCTGAAAACAGACTGAGAAGGAGCAGCCAGAGAGAAACAGGGGAAGCTTGGAAGATTCCTGTCCCAGAAGTTACGGGAAAAGAAAGCTTCAAGAATGAAGGTTTGGTCAGCTGTGTCAAAAGCTGCTGAAAGGCCAAGGAAGATGAGGACTAGAATGTCTGCAGGATTTGCACAGAGGTCATTGGTGACCTTAGAGCTGGTTAGGTGGAGTGATAAGGAAGGAATCTAGCCCACTTGAAGTTCCCTACGTCACTTCAAGCATTCCAAACTTCCAATCATCCACGTTTGGTAGTAAAGAGGATGGTAAAAGGTTAAGAACTACTGCATCCTTCAATTGCAAACATATTCCTGTTGCTCCAATTGGAAGCTGTCCCTAGCCTGGCCCCCAACACATCCTTTCCTCTCCCAGCTGAGCCTACCGTGCCCAGGCTGCTCAGTTCATTGTCTCGTCCAGACTCTGGGAGGTGTCTCTGACTCTGAAGGTTCTTGACAATGTCTATAAGCTGTTCCACCAGATCTACCAGCTCCGGACCAACTTCTGTGATGCTCTTCTTTGCTGCCGCCTTTAAAAGAGCAAAGCAGAACAAAAGGCTGGACCCAGGAACAAGGTTTAAACGGAGGGAGCCATAAACACTGGATAAAGGAATCAGACAAGGAAATGACAAAAATGTCCAGAGCACGAGGAGATAGACTCCCCAGACCTTTTGCACACCCATTTCCCCCTACCGATCGTCCAGTGGCCATAACAGGGAACCAGAATTCATCCATAGGAAGGGGGGTGAGGTGGGAGTGAAGCGTTAAGGGAATCCTAGGGGTCATTTTGAACAGGGGAAGTCAGAGAGGAAACAGGGTGAGAGCCTGGAGACTTGGCGTGGTAGGTGGTGGATGATAAGGTGAGGGGTGCAGTAGAAGGCATTTGGCTCAGGTTTAAGCTCCACTCGCACCTCTGATTCATCCTGTGTCCTCACCACTCCTTTCAAAAATGAAAGCGACCATCGCCCCTTCTCCTCTTCAACAGTGACAAGAATCAAACTGTTCACTGCAAAAGGATCTTGGAGACTTTAAAATGACATATAGATGTAAGCTCTTTTTGTACATCCTTCCCATTTAAAGAACTATTTAGATGACAGCACTAAACAATTCCACTTCAAGAGCTTAATCTGCTCAACTGCCTGGTTGGGAGTGGGAGCAGGTTTTGCAGCCAACATATTCTAGCAATTACCTCAAGACCTGGTGACACTCCTCAGAGGCAGGCTGGGCCCAGGCCTCAAATGGAGAACACTGCACTACCCCCAAAAGGGGTCCTATGTGGAGCCACAGAAATACAAGATGTTCTTTATCCGAGTCTAAATAAACCAGAGTTTGTATAACTTTGTATTGACATTTTTCATTTTTTAAATTATGCTGGAACTTCAAAAACTGGAATGGACCCAGGACCTTCTACATCTTTAATAAGCCCTGATGTCCCTCAAAATAGCATGTGTTTTGGAAGCCATAATCAGGCTATTGTAGAGAGCGAGGTGGCTGACTACCAGTAACACTGTTTGCTCTTAAATGTCCAGGCTCCACTCCTGAATTTTCAGGCAGCTGGAACTCTGGAATGGAGCCCTTACCCAAGTACCCGAGCAAATGAAAAACTGTTAAAAATAAGCGCATTGCTTTTTCTACCCATAAAACAAATGCACACTTATTGTGGTGAATTTAAAAAATGCAGAGGGGCTGGCCCCATGGCCGAGTGGTTAAGTTCGCGCGCTCCGCTGCAGGTGGCCCAGTGTTTCGTTGGTTCGAATCCTGGGCACGGACATGGCACTGCTCATCAAACCACGCTGAGGCAGCGTCCCACATGCCACAACTAGAAGGATCCACAATGAAGAATATACAACTGTGTACCGGGGGGCTTTGGGGAGAAAAAGGAAAAAATAAAATCTTTAAAAAAAAAATGCAGAGAATGAGACAGAAGAAATGTCTTCAATCATCCACTATCCTACTATCCAAAGACAATCATCTTAATTTGAAAGCCTTTCAAAAGTATATTCAGTCACTACAGTATAAACTATGTTAACAACGAGTTTTGAGGACCTGAGACATAATGCTGTATTTATAATCAAAAAGAAGAGAACAGCTTTATCCATAATTACAAAGAAATAGAAGCAATCAATACGTCCATCAAAAGGTGAATGGGTAAACTGTGGTACATCTGCAATGGAATATTACTCAGCAATAAAAAAGAAATGAGCTATCAAGCCAAAAACCTTAATTTTGTTTACTGAAAGAAGCCAGTCTGAAAATGCTAGATACTGTATGGTTCCAACTATATGACATTGTAGAAAAGGCAAAACTATAGAGATATTAGAAAGATGAGGGGGGGCTGGCCCAGAGGTGCAGCGGTTAAGTGCGCACGTCCTGCTTCTCGGTGGTCCACAGTTCACCCGTTCAGATCCCGGGTGTGGACATGGCACTGCTTGGCAAAAGCCATGCTGTGGTAGGCGTCCCACATATAAAGTAGAGGAAGATGGGCCTGGATGTTAGCTCAGGGCTAGTCTTCCTCAGCAAAAAGAGGAGGATTGGCAGCAGTTAGCTCAGGGCTAACCTTCCTCAAAAAAAAAAAAAAAGAAAAGAAAAAAAGATGAGTGGTTACCAGGGGTTGGAGGGGTATAAATAGGTGGAGCACAGGGGATTTTCAGGGCAGTGTAACTGTAGGATAGTGTAACTGTAGATACATGACCTCATGCATCTGTCAAAACCCATAGAACCATACAACACAAAGAGTGGACCCCAATGTAAACTATGGATTTCAGTTAGTAATCATGTATCAATATTGGTTAATCAACTATAACAAATGTACCACACTAATGCAAGATGTTAACAACAGGGGAAACTGTGAGGGGTATCTGGGGCCTTTCTGTACTATCTGCTCAATTTTCTCTAAACCTAGAACTACTCTAAAATATAAAGTCTATTAACTAACTGGAAAGAAGAAGAAGAAGACATAACCTGGCTATACAACACGACCTCGACTCTGTTTAAAAAGACTGCAGGGAACAGCAGAAGGGTGCAGCGGGCAGCTCCAATCCTCCCCCCACCCCCAACCCCCAACCATCACAAAACAAGCAGAGACTGACAGGACCAACTTCGTCAGAACTCCGGAAAACACTGAGTGAAAAAACAGCAACTTGGCCTAGGAAAGCTTTGTGGTGTTTTTACTTGCCCTTGCCCCACTCCCTCCCTGCCTCAGTAAGGTCTTGAAGATTCCCAGTGTGCGACCGGTTCCGGTTCCAGAAGGAGCAGAGCATCTTATTCACATTTGTTGTGTATGCCTGTTCTAACCCGGCTGGGCTGCCTGAAGGAATGACACAGGGTCCTCATCTTTTTCCACCTAGCTCGAAGCTCGGGCCAGAAAGGTGGTGGACATGCTGGGAAGTGCTGCAAGTGAATTAAACTTGCCTACCTCCAGGGCAAAAGATTGTGGTGGAAGCCAAGGCTGGGGACAATTGGAACCCTCCCACTTTGTTGATGGGAATATAAAATAGTGTAGCTGCCATGGAATACAGTTTGGCAGTTCCTCAATAAATTAAATAAAGAATTACCATATGACCCAGCAAGTCCACTCCTAGGTATTTACAAAATAACAGAAAATAGGGACTCAGATACTTACCAATGTTCACCGCAACATTACCAAAAGGTGGAAACAATCCAAACGTCCATTAATGTAAGCATTAAAAAGAAAAATGTGGTACATACATACGAGGGAATACTATTTAGCCACAAAAATGAACGACGTTCGGATACATGCTACAACATGAATGAACCCTGCCAACATGGCAAGTGAAAGCAGCCAGACATAAAAGGACAAACATTGCATGATTCCACTTATATGAAATATCTAGGCAAATTCATAGAGACAGAAAATCGATTAGAGGTTACCAGGGACAGGAGGGAAGAGAAATGAAAAGCTATTGCTTAATGGGTACAGTTTCTGTTTGTGGTGACGCAAAAGTTTTGGAAATAGTGGTGATGGGAGCACAACACTGTAATTATAACTAATGCTACTGAATTGTACACCTAAAATGGTTAAAATAGCGAATTTTGTCATATATTTTACCATAATAAAAAAATTTTCATAGAGACAGACTTCGGAAAGACTGGAAGGACGTGGAAATAAGCCAAGGTGTACAGCAGCGAGGTTGAAAGGATTTCAGCAGATGTGGATTTTTTTTTTCTGCTTCTTCATCCTTTTCTGAACTTTCCAAACAGCGGGTTCTACTTTGAGACGGAAAGAAGTCCTGGAAGAGTGGAAAGGACAGGGAAGGGAGGAAGGGCCCCGGGGGGATGGGGCGCAGGGCAGCGGCGGGTCCGGCGTCCCTACCGGCGGCGGCGCGGCGCGGCGCGGGGGCCCGGGCGCGGGGCGGGGGGCTGGGCTCGGGGTGCGGCCCGGGCCGGCCTCCAGCTCGCGCGCGGCCTCCCGGTACTTGTCGGCCAGGTCCTGCAGCAGCGTGTTCTTCCGCAGCTGCGGCTGCTGCGCGGCGCTCTCGCGGCAGGTGGGGCAGGACCAGTGGCGCCTCTCGCGCCCCTCGCCCAGCGCGCGCGTCAGGCAGTGGCGGCAGAAGCTGTGGCCGCAGGGCAGCGTGACGGGCCAGGTGAGCAGCTCGTGACAGATGACGCAGCCCAGGTCGTCCTCGGCCAGCCACACGGGGATGGCCGTGCCGGTGTCCCGAGCCGCCATGGTGAGCAGCCCGCCCCCCACCGGCTCTGGGGCGCGGAAGTCAGGGCCACGCCAGGAACCGCCCGCCCGCCAGGGCTACGTCTCCTCCGGCTCCTCCCTCGCTCTTCCTCTCCCCTCCTCCTTAGCTGCCTCTTCCTCTCCCTGCGTGGGTCCACCGTTTTCCTTTCTCCAGTCTTGCTGAAAGCCAATTGAGAGCATCCACCGCCCAGCCCGCGGCGCCCTGGGGACCGAGCTGACCCTCAGTCTGTCTCCTGCGCTGGGAAGTCACCTCGCCCCAAGCGCTAGGAACCCGCTGACGTCCCAAAGATGCTTTAGCTTAATGCCCCTCCCTCCCCTATTAAAATGCAACCCCGACAAATCTCGGGAGAAAAAAACAGAGAGGATTTCGATTCAAGAACTCTTGTGAGAATGCGCCCCCTAGGGATCATCCAGCCCCTCCAACAAGAAGTAAGGGGTTAAGAACTATCCGGTGCACGTAGCTGGAAGCGCTTCAAAGATACCGACGTTGGAGCTCCACTCCCAGAGATTCTGACTTCATTGTCTGGGGTGGAGCCCGGCAGGCGTGTTTTTAAAAACTTCCCCCCAGATGATTCTAACGCGCAGCCAAAGTCGAGTGACCCCTAGACGTTTAAAAGCGGTTTTACAATGCAGAGTTGTGCGCCTGTCTCCTTACTGCTCTCTGCTGGCTGAGAGCACAGTTACCTAATAGGCATCGGGACAAAAATACTAGAAAGACTGGCGTCTTGAGGTAGCACTGCTGGCCCTGGTTGGGCTTGTTTTCTTCTCCTCTCCTCTTAATCCACTCCTAAGCGCGTTACAACCAGAAAACGTAAGAGCTAGAAAAGCATCACATCCTCCCCAAAGACCCAAAGAGGCAAAGGAACTTCCAGGCTTGCATAGCAATAACTAAGTGGCAGAGACCAGAACCCATATCTCTCTGATCTGTTGAATTGAACTAACAATGTTTTATTTTACCCCGTCTTGCCTGGGCTCAAAGTAGGTACCGGATAATACAAATGTGTGGCTATTTCCAATACTGGAAATGACAGGTAGTAGTCATTAGTGCTGCTCATCCAAGGTTCCACCTCTTTTTCTTATGAGGCACCTGGTAGGATTGGCCCTTCTCTGATCGACTTGAAACACACAAAAGTAATACTTACTAACTTCCCACCAGCTTGAAAAGCTGGTAAGTCATTGTATCCGTTTCTGCCAGCTTCCCTGACTATGGAGATGAAGCCATCATCTGGTGGCCTGGGTCTCTGGGTGGCTGAGATGAGCAGCCGCCCTGCAGACCCACACTAGGACGTGTGGTAAAGGAGGAAAACAAATGAGCTATGTTAAGCTTACTGAGATTTAGTGGCTGTTTGTTGCTGCAGCATAACTTCACTTATCCTCACTGAGGTATTACCTGGATTTTGTTCCAGAGTCTCCTCATCTCAAGTAAACGCATAGCTTCTCTGCACCTCCCTTCTGAAAAATAGGCGTGATACCAAACACGCATGCTCAAATATTCCATCTTAAAGAATAAAATCTCCTTTGATATAAGCGTCCTTCTGGCTGTCTCTCCTTCTCTTCCACTGCACACCCAAGTTTCTTGGAAGAATGGATTAACCAGTGCTCTTCAAACATTTTTTCTTGTACATCTCCTAAAAGTTTTATGCAAAAACATGCAGTATTTACAAGAAAGAGGGGAGGGATGGGCGTAGTCAGCCCTAGCTGTAAAAATATATGAGCGAGTTCTTCATTTACATCAGAAACTTTATCATTCTTTCCTGTTCTTGAACTTGTGTTTATTTCCATTCCACTCTCTCCACAGAACTGTATTCTAAGGTAATATATTTTATGCATGAAAGTCTTTTATCACTTTGTGATCCCCAGATTAGGATGTTAAGATTCAGTGCTCTCACTGCCACGACCCGGGTTCGTCCCTGGTCAGGGAACCACACGACTCATCTGTCAGTTGTCAGACGGTGGCGGCTGCATGTTGCTGTGATGCTGAATGCTAAAGCTAAAGCTGGGCCAATACCAGCAGGGTCACCCATGTGGGACAGGTTTCAGCAGCTAAGACAGATTAGGAATAAGGAACTGGCCACCCACTTCCAAAAAAATTGGCCATGAAAACCCTACGAATAGCAGCAGCAGAGCGCTGGTAGGTACAGCTCCTGGCAGATGAGAAAATGGCGGGCAGGAGAAAATGAGAAAAAGGCCAGGCAGGGTTTCCTTGTGGGGTACACAGGGTTGCTAGGAGTTGGGACTGACTTGATGGCACTAAGACCAACAAAATCACTTTTATCACTTTGTAATAATTCCCTGCAACAAAAAAAATATATATATTAAATTTTCAGATCTTTTTTACTTCCTATGACAAAAAGGCTCTTGTTAATTGTTTTCTTCTGGACTGATTTATCGTTACAATTATTAACCATCAATCAAAACAAAACATATTGTAAATTTATATAAATAATTTTAAACAAAAAGTACAAATTTTATTGGACTTACAGCTCTTAATGAGATGGATGGGCTGGTTTCTTTTAAAAATGCATTTATCTGTGGATGAACATTACTTTGTTTTGCTCCAGCTTTATTGAGACTTAATTGACATAAGACATTGTGTATGTTTAAGGTGTACGATGTGATGATGTGACACATGTGTATATTGCAAACTGATGACCACAGTGAGGTTAGTTAACGCCTCCATCACCTCACGTAACTACCATTTGTGTGTGTGTGGTAAGAACATTTGAGTCATACTCTTAGCAACTTTCAAGTATGCAATAAAGTCCTGCTATGCAGTAAAGTATTGTTCACTATAGTCCCCACATTGTACATTAAATCCCAAGAACTTGTTCATCTTATAACTGGAAGTTTGTAACCTTTGACCAACATGTCCACATTTCCCTCACTCCCCAGCTCCTGGCAACCCCCATTTTATTCTGTATTTCTGAGTTCAGCCTTTTTAGATTCCATGTGTAAGTGAGATCACACTCAAAAGTCTTTCTCTGTCTGACTTATTACACTTAGCGTAATACCCTCAAGGCCCATCTGTGTTGTCACAAAAGGCAAGATTTCTCCCTCTTATGGCTGAATAATATTCCGTTGTATATACACCACCTTTTCCTTATCCATTCATCTGCCGATGGACACTTAGGTTGTTTCCATGTCTTGGCTATTGTGAATAATGCTGCAATGAACATAGGGTGGAGATATCTCTTAGAGATAGTGATTTCATTTCCTTCAGATATGTACCCAGAAGTGGGATAGCTGGATCATATGGTAGCTCTATTTTTAGTTTTTTGAGGCACCTCAATACTGTTTTCCATAGTGGCTATACCAATTTATATTCCCACCAACAGTGCACAAGGGTTCCCTTTTCTCTACATCCTCACCAACGCTTATCTCCTCGTTTTGATGATAGCCATTCTGACAGGTGCGAGGTGATATCTCATTGCAGTTTTGATATGGGTTTCCCTGATGACTAGTGATGTTGAGCATCTTTTCATGTTGATCATTTGTATGTCTTCTTTGGAAAGTGTCTATGCGGGTCTTCTGCCCTTTTAAAAATTGGATTATTTGGGGTTTTTTGCTATTAAGTGAGTGATGAACATTATTTAATACTAGAATTAAACAAGGTTAAGCAATAAATTCTATTCCTTTTTTTTTTAAGATTGGCACCTGCGCTAACATTCGTTGCCAGTCTTTTTTTTTTCTTCTTCTTCTTCTTCTCCACAAAGCATCCCTCCCCACCAACCCCCCCCCCGCACCCGCCCCGTACATAGTGGTGTATTCTAGATGTGAGTGCCTCTGGTTATACTATATGGGACGCTGCCTCAGCGTGACCTGATGAGTGGTGCCATGTCTGCGCCCAGGATCTGAACTGCTGAAACCCTGGACTGCCAAAGTGGAGTGCTCAAACTTAACCACTCGGCCATGGGGACAGTCCCCCTATTTTTTTGTTTTTATAAGTGTTAGTGCTAAGAAAGCTTGTTCACATAAATAGATGACAACGTCACACATTTTGTTGAACACTTTCTGAGACATATGCAAAAAAAATCACGAAGTGATCTGTCATCAGAGATTTTTCTTTTTTTTTACGGGGAGTTAGCCCTGAGCTAACATCTGCTGCCAATCCTCCTCTTTTCGCTGGGGAAGACTGGCCCTGAGCTAACAGCCATGCCCATCTTCCTCTACTTTATATGTGGGACACCTGCCACAGCATGGCTTGCCAAGTGGTGCCATGTCTGCATCCGGGATCCGAACCGGCGAACCCTGGGCCATGGAAGTGGAATGTGTGCACTTAACCGCTGCGCCAACAGGCTGGCCTCAGAAATTATTTTTAATAACCTCTCAGCCGACAATTTGATTAGATTTTCTTTTAATTTTTGCTGAAAGAAAAGAATTTGAAATTACCTACGTTGCAAAACTTATTAGAAGTATTCACTTCCTCATTTCCTAGGAAGTATGCTAAACAGAACTTACCAAAGTTTATCATATTACTATCAATTAGAGGCACTTTATTTAACCTGATAGATTCAGAAAGGGCTAGGAATAGTAGAATATTGTTCATTTCAAGATACCTTTGTCAATCTAATTTTTTTGGAAGAGTACTTTTATTTTATATGTTTGAAATATATTTTCTTCAAAAGTTTGGAGCTGCAGGGGTTGGCCCGGTGACATAGCGGTTAAGTTCATGCGCTCCACTTCGGTGGCATGGGGTTTGCCGGTTTGGATCCCCAGCATAAACCTATGCACCACTCATCAAGCCATGCTGTGGCAGGCGTCCCACATATAAAGTAGAGGAAGATGGGCATGGACGTTAGCTCAGGGCCAATCTTCCTCACCAAAAAGAGGAAGATTGGAAGCGGATGTTAGCTCAGGGCTAATCTTCCTAAAAAAAAAAAAAACAGTTTGGAGCTGCAGATTTAGCTCAATTTATGCAATATATTTGCCACATAACCTAATGGGCAAGGCCAGTTCTCGTTGTCAGACCAGTCAGTCGAATCATACTCATTTCCTGTCAGAGAGTCTATCACTGTTAAATTCAAATAAATGTGTTGCTACACATCCCTGTGACATTGGGTTCTAATGTTAAGTTAGATGAGAAAGGACAAGGTCCTTGAATTTGCGGGCTGGATGAAATAAGGTACAACTCTGTTAACATGTTCTGCCAGTGTTTGATTTGCTTCGCTCTTCCTGGACTCCTTCAAGAACAAAGCATATTTTGTCAGGGGAAGGAAGAGGTCGTTATATGTACGTCATCCTTACTTTCACTCCATTTTATAATATATGAACTCAGAACGTTCAAACATAAGCCAAAATACCCCATTTTTAATGCCAAACTTTGTTGCCAACAAAAATCTGCATGAGACCAAGGAAGTTATGAACTCTGACCTCAATGCCTTGATCAGAGAAGATTTCACTGGCACTGTTAAGAGAATGAGGGGCCAGCCCGGTGGCGCAGCAGTTCAGTTCTCCTGTTCCACTTCTCAGTGGCCCAGGGTTCGCCGGTTCGGATCCCGGGTGTGGACATGGCACTTTTTGGCAAAAGCCATGCTGTGGTAGGTGTCCCATAAATAAAAATAGAGGAAGATGGGCATGGATGTTAGCTCAGGGCCAGTCTTCCTCAGCAAAAAGAGGAGGATTGGCAGCAGTTAGCTCAGGGCTAATCTTCCTCAAAAAAAAAAAAAATAGAATGAAAAAGCTACAGATTGGAGGAAAATATTTGCAAATCCCATTATCTGTCGAAGGAGTAGTATCCAGAATGCATAAAGAACTCTCAAAACTCAACAATAAGAAAACAAACCACCAAATTAAAAAATGAGCAATGGACTCAAACAGTCATTTCCTCAAAGAAGATAGAGAGTTGGCAAATAAGCGTGTGAAAAAATGTTCTACATCATCACTAGGGAAATGCAAAGGAAAACCACAGGAGATACCACTACACTCCTATTAGAACAGTTAAAATTAAAAATACTGACAATACCAAGTGCTGGTGAAGATGCACAGTAACTGGAACTCTCATACATTGCTAGTGGAAACGTGAAATGGGACAGCCACTCTGGTGAACATTTGGTTGGTTGTTATAAAGTTAAAACATACACCTCTCATATGGCACAGCAATCCCACTCCTGGATATTGTTGCATATATCAATAATTTGTTCCTTTTTGTTGCTGAATACGATTTCATTGGATAAACAAACTGGTACATTCATACAATAGACTACTACTCAGCAATAAAAAGGAAAGAACAATTGACACATGCAATGTCTAGGATGAATCTCAAAGACATTGTATTGAGTGAAAGAAGCCAGTCTCAAAAGAGTGATTCCATTATATATTTATATGGCATTCTGAAAAATATAAATCTGTATTGATGAAGAACAGGTCATTAGCTGTCGGGGGCAGGGGAAGAGTGTGGCTATAGAGAGATAGGGCAAGGGAGTTTTTGAGTAAAGATGTAACCATTCTTTACTCTGTGATGGTAGTTACATGAAGGCATATACATATTAAAATTTATAGAACCGTACAACAAAGGGAAAAGTCAATTTTACCCTTTAATAGTGTGAAAAATAAAAGGTTAAGAAGCCTTAATTGTCACTTGTATTTCAAAGCATTTCTTTATTTGGCATCCCAATGATGTTTATGCCTAGGAGCAATACACTTCAGTAAGATTTGGGATGGGTGAGAAATATGCCTTTCTTTTCTACATAGGAGAAGGATGTTTAGGTAAGAAGAGGTGGGGAAGGAGAGCTGGCATCCCGTGGACACAGGTCCATGATTACACATCACTATGTGTGGTGTTCATGATTTACTGAAATGCCTCCCCCTTGGTCTCTCTGTTTCCTACCCATACTCTACATCGCTGCACTGCTTTTCTAAAATTCAAATCTGATCATGTGACTCCCCTGCTTAATGCCTTCAGCGTTATTAGTAGAACTACCTTAAAATGGTTTATAAAGCCCTGCCTGATCGGCTGCCCGACTCTTCAATCTCATCTGTAATGCTGCACTTTCTCTCCCTGTCTCCATCTCTCTCTCTCATTCTTTCTCTTGTTTTTGATCAATCTAGCTAAGGGTTTCTCATTTTTATTGGTGTTTAAAAAAAGCATTTCTAGGGGCCAGCCCCGTGGCCAGTGGTTAAGTTTGTGCGCTGCTGCGGCAGCCCAGGGTTCCGCCAGTTCGGATCCTGGGCACGGACATGGCACCGCTCGTCAGGCCACGTTGAGGTGGCATCCCACATGCCACAACTAGAAGGACCTGCAGCTAGGATATGCAACTATGTACCAGGGGGCATTGGGGGAGACATAGGAGAAAAAAACAGATAGGCCACTGTTGTTAGCTCAGATGCCAATCTTTAGGGAAAAAAAGAAAACAATTTCTGGCTTTGGTCATTTTCTCTATTATTTGTCTGCTTTCTGTTTCATTGATTTCTGCTTTATTCTTTCTTTCCTTCTACTCATGTTGGATTTACTTTGCTCTTGTTTTTCTAGCTTCTTAAGGTGGAACCTTAAGTCAAATGCTGAGCTATAAAAATGTTATGTGCACCATATAAAATTTTCAGTACCTGTATTTTAAAAAGTAAAAAGAAAGAGATAAAATTAATGTTAACAATATATTTTATTTAACCAATATATCCAAATATTATCATTTCAAATGCAATCAATATAAAATATTTTAATGAGATATCTACATTAATATTTTGTAGTAAGTCTTTGAAATCCAGTGTATATTTTACACTTACAGCAAATTTCAATTTGGATGCTAAATTTTCATTGGAAATACTTGATCTGCAATTAGATTTCATAAAATTTTACAGTCGAAAAAGTAGGTTCATATATCCAAGTTGTTCCAAATATGCTTAAAAGTTTTCTGATAGTTGGATCAACTGTCAAAACATCATCTTCCTTTATTTATTTTTGGTGAGGAAGATTGGCCCTGAGCCAACCTGTTGCCAATCTTGCTCTATTTTATATGTGGGCCCTTCAAAGCATGGCTTGATGGGTGGTGTGCAGATCCAGGCCTGGGATGCCAAGCTGCCGAAGCAGAGGGCAAACTGAACCACTACGCAGCTGGGCTGGCCCATCGTCATCTTCCTTTAGTGTTCACATCTACGTTGACAGACTCTTTCATCTTTGTGGGAAAATTGACTTAACTTCGAAACAAAAGCCTATCAGTTTGAAAACTGTGCCTCTAGTCGTCGGCCGCTCCGCACCCCCACCCCACGCCCGCCGCCGCCTGTCCTGTCCCCAACACCCCACCCCCACCCCCACTCCTGCCCCTGGCAGTGGCGCCGGTCTTTCCAGCAGCAGGGACTACATCCAAGGTGTGAATTTCCCTGGCAGGGGCGGGTCCCTTGTTCCCAGGTTTCAGAGCAGGTCATCAGCGCGTGCGCCAGCGTCAACAACCAGAGGCTGCAGCCCCTGCCGGCGCTCAGTGGTGGCAGGTGACACACATGTCCTGAGGCTTCAGAACACAGAGCGGTGCTGGTGACCGAGCTTCCTCCTCCTTCTCTGGCAGTGGCGCTGATCTCTCCAGCAGTGGGGACAGCAACAATAATGCGGATTTTACTGGCAGGAGCTGGGTGCCCTGATTTGAGGTCTCAAAAAGCACACCAGTGGGCGCTGGTGGCCAGAGACTGCAAGGCCAGCAAAAACACTTGCGGCTTAGCCCTTACTCCTCCCCCAGCAGTGGCAGGTGGCACCTGTAACCTGAATCTTCAGGAACCACAGCAAAACCTAAGACCCAGCCCCTAGTCGTGGCACCCCCAAACTCCCCCCCCCCATCAGCAGGGGGGCTGCATACAATAACCCAGGCCCCTGACAGCAACAGCGACGCCTGTGAACCCAGCACCCTGGGCAGGAGTGCTGCCAGCACCCGCAGATAACCGTGGAGCAGCAGCACAGGTGGTGCACAGGGATGCAGCACCCGAGCCCGTAGAAAGCCCACGGAGAGCAAGCGGAGGAACACCACCCACCCCCAGCAGAAGTGCTGACGGCCTGGGGACCCCAGCAGCAACACGTGAGACTGCAGCAACAATAAGAGCAGCAAGGCACCAGCAACCTCAGAGGCACAAGTGGCACAAGGAGGGCACTGACAGCGCCTCCAGCAGAGGCAGTGGAGGATGGAAAGTGCAGGCTCTCAAACACAGCCAGAAGCAGCTCAGAACCAAAGTAACCAAAGCTGTACCCACATAAAAAAGGTGGTTACTACTGCAAACGTGTCAGTAGAGGATCAACTCAGCAAACACCAGGAAGAACTAGAGTGACGCGGAGGAACAGGAGGACAGCTCTCCAGAAACAAAAAGGCAAAGGCTTCCAAGCTCTGAGCAAGGAGATAAACAGATAAAATCAGAAAATTGCAGCTCTCTATTAGGAGAGATAAGCAAACAGTTATAGAATAGAGGAAAATGGGAAAGAAAGCATCAAAAATAACTATAACCACTTCAATTTGGTCACAGACTCACAACACGAAAAAGAATAATTTGTAACAACAAAAACACAGAAGGGGAAGAGGAAAGCGATGGAACTTGCACAGGCTAATGGAGATAAGAGGCGATCAGAAAATGGACTATCTCATCTGTGAGATCTTTTGTACAAACCTCATGGTAAACACCAAACGAAAAATCACAGAACACCACCAAACTGGAATGGCAGGCAGAAATACAAGGGAAAAGGAACAATGGAAATATAGAACAACTGGGAAACAAAAGATAAAACGGCAGTACTAAGCCCTCATATATCAATAATCACTCTAAAGGGAAATGGATTGAATTCTCCAATCTAAAGACACAGAGTGGTTGGATGGATTAAAAAACAAGACCCCTTGGGGCCAGCCAGGTGGCGCAGTGGTTAAGTGCACACATTCGACTTCTCAGTGGCCTGGGGTTCGCTGGTTCGGATCCCAGGTGTGGACATGGCACCGCTTGGCTAAAGCCATGCTGTGGTGGGCGTCCCACATATAAAGTAGACGAAGATGGGCATGGATGTTAGCTCAGGGCCAGTCTTCCTCAGCAAAAAGAGGAGGATTGGCAGCAGTTAGCTCAGGGCTAATCTTCCTCAAAACAAAAACAAAAACAAAAAAACAAGACCCAACAATATGCTGCCTCCAGGAAACACACCTCAGCTCTGAAGACAAACAGGCTCAGAGTGAAGGGATGGAAGATGACACTCCAAGCAAATGGCAAGCAAAAGAAAGTGAGTGTAGCCACAACTTATATCAGACAAAGCAGACTTCAAGATAAAAAAGTATAACGAGAGACAAAGATGGCCATTATATAACGATAAAAGGTATATTCCACCATGGAAATGGTGCCTGTCCAAGTTGAATCAATTCCCTAACTCTAGTGTGAACTCAGTATCATTTCAAAGGGATAAGTGTGTAAATTTAAAAGCAACTTCAATATCAATAATGTGTTATTCAAATTTTTCTTGCAGTTTTTGTGGCCAATTTACATATCCCTATTAATTATAATTAAAATCTTCTGCATATTGATTCATGTTAGAAAAATGTGTAAAATTATTATTGATTTGTATTATTAAGTGTTTTAGTTTCAATGTAAATTCTTGTAACTGTCTAGCTAGGTCACAAATTAGCTTTTCCTTTCCTTAGAGCTTCAAAATTAGCTAATCCATATGCAGTGTGACATCAGTGAGAAAACATAATCCCACTGCCTTATGTCTTTGATGATTGAATATTTTACAAGCATTCCTTCAGTTTCAAGAAAATCTTGCATTGAAAAACAGTGCAATAAATAATTGCAAAACTTGTCCAAAACACAACCAAAAGCATTGTTAAAAAACATGAGATCACTAAATTATCTTCTGTCTCTTTCAACAGTTCCATAAACTGGCAATGATTCATAGTGTTTGCAGGTACATGCTGAAAAGTTTTAACAAGTATATTCATGACACGTTGTAGAGTCAGTTTCAGAAAACCAAACACAAATGTTTTCACTCCATATCATATGACAGAACAAAGCAATAAGACAGTTGTCAGTCTCTTATTTTATTTTATTTATTTATTTTTTTTTGAGGAAGATTAGCTCTGAGCTAACATCTGCTGCCAATCCTCCTCTTTTTGCTGAGGAAGACTGGCCCTGAGCTAACATCCATGCCCATCTTCCTCTACTTTATATGTGGGACGCCTACCACAGCATGGCTCACCAAGCGGTGCCATGTCCGCACCTGGGATCTGAACCGGTGAACTTCCAGCCACCAAAGCAGAATGTGCAAACTTAACCGCCATGCCACTGGGCCAGCCCCATTTTATTTTAGTTTTTTGCTGAGGAAAATTTACCCTGAGCTAACATCTGCAGACAATCTTCGTCTTTTTGTGTGTGAGCCACTGCCACAGGATGGCGACTGACAGCGAATGGTGTAGGCCCATGCCCAGGAACCAGACCCGGGCTGCCAAAGCAGAGCCCTCCGAACTTAGACACCAGGCTACCAGGACTGGCCCGTCAGTCTCTTATTTTAAAATTTCAACATATTCAAATTTTTGACCTCTGACCGCTAAAGAACATTTGTCACAATAGAAATTAAGTTTTCCATATCTACCTGAAATTCTTCTTTAACAGATTCAAAAATATGTGCACCATGAGTTTGATTTTTTTAGGTAGCAAATTGACACTTCCTCATAAATTTAAAAGTCCTTTGAAACAAAACCTACTCAGATTATGCCTTCTTGGTCTTGTATCATACAACTCACCTAAAGCTAAAGAAAAGTGCCTGCATTGTTTCAAATTTAATCAACTGATCTTTGACATTATTACAAAGATCTTGGACTCTATAGACAATGGTTTGGCAGCTTAATTGAAGATCTTTAAGATTTAGTTTTTAGTCTTTTCCTCATCATTAAAAATTTTTTTCCCACAACTTAAATAAACATCTTATGCAATGTAATGGCTGAAATGAAATATAATCTTACCAAAATAACTAAGTTGTGTTTGAAGGAAGAATGTTTTACACTACTTCAGCTTTTTTATTTTAAATTTAAATTATTCAAAATTAAGTAAAATAAAAAAATTCAGTTCTTCATCTGCATTAATCACATTTCAATGCTCCATGGCAGCATGTCGGAGGTGGTTACCATGTTGGGCAGTACAGCTGTGGGGCATTCATTCTTACGCCTTTCCCTTTCATTACTGCTTTAGCTGCATCATTTCAATGTTGATATGTTGCACTTTTATTATTATCCAAAGTCTTTTTAATTTCCCATGTGGTTTCTCTTTTGATCCATGGTTGTCTATTTCTCTCTCAAATTTTGTCAATTTTTGCTTCTTGTACTTTGGAGCTTTATTATTAGGAACATACACATCTATGATTGTTATGTCTTTTGATGAATTATACCTTTTATTATTATAAAACACCACTTTTTTTTTTTTTAGGAAGATCAGCCCTGAGCTAACATCTGCTGCCAATCCTCCTCTTTTTGCTGAGGAAGACTGGCCCTGAGCTAACATCCATGCCCATCTTCCTCTACTTTATATGTGGGATGCCTGCCACCTGCCGCAGCATGGCTTGATGAGCGGTGCCATGCCTGCAACTTGGATCTGAACTGGCGGACCCCCAGGCCACAGAAGTGGAACATGGGAACTTAACTGCTGTGTCACTGGGCTGGCCCCAAAACACCACTTTTTTTTTTTTTGAGGAAGATTAGCCCTGAGCTAACTACTGCTAATCCTCCTCTTTTTGCTGAGGAAGACTCGCCCTGAGCTAACATTTGTGCCCATCTTCCTCTAGTTTATGAGTGGGATGCCTACCACAGCATGGCCTGCCAAGTGGTGCCATGTCCGCACCCAGGATCTGAACCAGCAAACCTGGGCCCTCGAAGCGGAACATGCGAACTTAACGGCTGCGCCACTGGCCAGCCCCCTCTAGCCGCCTTATAGTCACTGTCTGCAAGGTATATATTTTTTCTTACTTATACCTTCAACTTATCTATATCTTTAGATTTAAAATGTCTTGCAAACAGCACGTAATTGGGTCATGCTTCCTTATCCCCTCTGACAATCTTGCATTTTCATTTGAATGTTTAATCCACTACTAATGTTTAATGTAATTATTGGTATGGTTAGGTCTACTTTTTGCTCTTTATTTTCTGTTTGTCCCGTCTATTTCTTATTCATTTGTTCTTCCTTTCCTGCCTTCTTCTGAATCAATCAAATACTTTTTAAAATTCCATTTTAATTTCCTTGTTAGCTTTTCAGCTATACCTCCTCATGTTATATGTGTAGTGGTTGTTTTAAGGATTACAATATACATCCTTGACTTTTCACAGTCTATTTAGACTTAATTTTGTATCACTTCGTGTAAAATAAAAGAAGCTTGAAAGTGTACAGTTCCCTTTCCTGCCTCCTCCACCTTCATGCTGACATTGTCATATAGATTATCTCTACAGATGCTATAAACCATAAAACATATAGCACATGTTTACTAGACAGGATTTTTTATTATATGCTTACCACTTCTATTACACTTATTGCTTCCTAAATATCAGATCAGAGTTTCTGTCTATCATTTCCCTTTACTCCAAAGTACTTTCTTTAGCATTTCTTATACTGCAGTTCTGTTGGAAACCAATAATTATCTTTGTTTATCTGTAAATGTTTTTATTTTGCCTTAAAAAAAATATTCCCTTTTTTACATCTACGGACAGCTCATCTTTGACAAAGGTGCCAAGAACATACAGTGGAGAAAAGACAGTCTCTTTGATAAATGGTGTTGGGAAAACTGGACAGCCACATGCAAAAGAATGAAAGTAGACCATTATCTCACACCATACACAAAAATAAACTCCAAATGGATCAAAGACTTGAAGGTAAGTCCTGAAACCATAAAACTCCTGGAAGATAACATAGGTAGTACACTCTTTGACACTGAGCTTAAAAGGATGTTTTCGGATACCATGTCTTCTCAGACAAGGGAAACAAAAGATAAAATAAACAAGTGGGACTTCATCAGACTAAAGAGCTTCTGCAAGACAAAAGAAACTAAGACCAAAACACAAGGACAACCCACCAATTGGGAGAAAATTTTTGAAAATCAGATATCCGGTAAGGGGTTAATCTTCATAATATATAAGGAACTCACACAACTGAACAACAAAAGACCAAACAGCCCAATCAAAAAATGGGCAGAGGATATGAACAGACATTTTTCCAAAGAAGATATACAGATGGCCAATAAACACATGAAAAGATGTTCAACATCACTAATCATGAGGAAAATGCAAATCAAAACTACATTAAGATACCACCTTACACCTGTTAAAATGGCTGTAATCAGTAAGACTAAAAATAACAAATGTTGGAGAGGGTGTGGAGAAAAGGGAACCCTCATACACTGCAGGTGGGAATGCACACTGGTGCAGCCACTATGGAAAACAGCACGGAGATTCCACAAAAACTAAAAATAGAACTACCTTATGACCCAGCTATCCCACCACTGGGTGTCTACCCAAACAACTTGAAATCAACAATCCAAAGTAACATATGTGCCCCTATGTTCACTGCAGCACTATTCGCAATAGCCAAAATGTGGAAGCTATCCAAGTGCCCATCAACTGATGTTGGATAAAGAAGATGTGGTGTATATATACAATTGTATACAATATATACAAAACCCAGCCATAAAAAAAGACAAATTCTTCCCATTTGTAACATTATGGAAAGACCTGGAGGGAATTATACTTAGCAAAATAAACCAGACTGAGAAAGACAAACATCAGATGATTTCACTCATACGTGGAATATAAACAAACACCCAGACAAAGAAAACAGTTCAGTGGCTACCAGGGGAAGGGGGGGTGAAGGGTGGGCACAGGGGGTGAAGAGGAGCACCTTTGTGGTGACAGACAAGAAATAATGTACAACTGAAATTTCGCAATGATGTAAACTATTATGAACTCAAATAAAAGTTTTTAATTCCCTTTTTTGCATTTTTATTATGGTAAAATATAAACAAGTCTACTATTTTAACCATTTCCTAAGTGTACAATTCAGTGATATTTTGCCTTTGTTCTTTTTTTTTGAAGTTTTATTTGCTTGACATTATATATATAGTGTGTGTTTATTCTTGAAAGATATCTTCTCTAGAATTATGCCTTGATGGGTTTTTTTTTTCTTTTAATGCTTTAAAGATGTCTTTCCACTGCCGTCTGGCCTCCATTGTTTCTGATGCAGAACAATATTTCCCTGTTTGTAATAGATCATTTTCCTCTGGCTGCTTTGGTGATCTTACCGTTACCTTCGGTTTTCAGCAGATTGCCAACAGTGTCCCTGGGTGTGGTTTTCTTTGTGTCTATCCTACTTGAAGTTTGCTGAGCTCCTTGAGTCTCTCCGTGTCTTTCACCAAACTTAGAAACATTCAATCAAGATATCTCCAAATGTTTTTTTTCCGCTCCAATCTCTCTCTCTTCTCTTCCTAGAGCTCCAATTACATGTAAATTAGAGCTTTTGATATTGTCCCACAGGTCACTGAGGTTTTCTTTTCACTTTGTCAACATCATTTTTTTTTCCTGTTTTCAGATTGGATCATTTCCATCGAACCATCTTCAAGTTTGCTGACGCTTCGTCACCTCAAATTTACTGTTGAGCTGAAATTTTTTTTTCACATATTTTATTTTTTGGTTCTAGAATTTCCATTTGGTTCTTCTTTACAGTCTCTATTTCTCTGTTGAGATTTCATATCTGTTTATTCATTAGGATTGTATTTTCCTTTACTTATTGAGCATAGTTACATTAGTTGCTTTAAAATTCTTGCCTGCTAATTCCAATATCTGGGACATCTTAGAATCAGCCTTCATTGATTGATGTTTTTTCTTGAGTATGATTCATACTTTCTTATTTCTTTGTATATCTACTAATTTAGGGTTATATCCTGATATTGTGAATGATACATTGTCAAACCTCTGGATTCTGTTATGTTCCTCCAGGGAGCAGGCCGATAATTTGTAGAATTCAGAACTCCCCGTCTGTGGCCGTCTCCTCCCAGACTTCCCTCTCTCACTTTCCAGCTGCTATGGTCACCCTAAGCTCTGTCCTCTATTTTTCAATCAGTAAGACTTGCAGATTTCCATCAGAGTTTTAGTGGTCCCCTGAGGCACTGACCAGGGCCTGCCCTCAGGTGAAAAACTAAAAAATGAGAAACTCACCCATGCAATTCCTTGCTTCCTAGTGCCAACTCCTCTCTAGTTTCTGCCTGCTTTATGTCATCTTCCAGGGCCTTCAGGTAATTGTTTTGTTATAGACTATACAGTTTCTAATTGTTATCTATGGAAGGGTTATTCCTATATGAGCTACTCTGCCATTATTGGAAGCAGACCCTCCTCCAATCTAATCTGTTTTTACTCCTCCTCCCCACAACAATCTGTGCTCTAGCCATATTCAATTATTTGAAGTTTCCAAAACAGGCCATGTCTTCTCTTGTCTCTGGGCCTTTGTACACACTTCTTTCTCTGCCTTCCCCGACCCCAATCTAAGTATCTTCTACTCATTGTTCAGAATTCAGTAAAGATATCAACTCTTTTGGAGAACATCATTAGTCAGGGCTGATTCAAGTAACAGAAATGTCCGTGTACTAACAAGTCAAAAGGGAGAAGAGTATTGAGGGGTGGGCGAAAGGGACAAAGGGGCACATATGTATGGTGATGGATAAAAATTAGACTACTAGGGGTGAGCACGATGAAGTGTATTCAGGAATTTATAAACAACAATGTACACCTGAAACTACACAATGTTATAAACCATTATAATCTCAATAAAAATACTTAAAAAAGGAATGTTCTAAAAAAATTAAAAATAAATAAAGAGAGAAGAGTATTTAATGTAAGAGTACAGAGGTATCCTGGGGGAACCCAAAGACGAAGTGCCTTAGCCAGGCCTCAGAAACCAACCAAAATCAGGTACTCCATTTCACTGGGACTTCATCTCCATCTCTTGTGTCTCTTCTCTGCCCCTCTGAAGGGCTCCTAGGAACCCCAATTTCCCTCATCAATCAGTTTTGTTACTGCCTGTTTACTTTTCCTTATTCCCCTCTAGACCATAAATTCCTTGAGCGCAAACCTATGCTTTTATCTATTTTCTCATCTTCATGACTAAGCAGAGTACAGTCAACAGAGCTCACAGGTGGTTAAAAAAAAAAAAAAGGCAGACAAGTAAACCGACCTTTAATACACAACATAGCAGGTGTTGAAACAGACATTTTCAAGGTGCTCCAGGAGCCAGAGGAAGAAGTACTCACATCTCCACCTGGGCTGTCAGGAAGGCTCAGGAAAGATGCTCCAGTGATGTTGCTTGTCCTCTGATTCAGGGATCCAAAAGGACAATCCCATAAAAACCAGAGACTCTCTCAAAGATCCTCCTAACGCTCTGGGTCTCCACCGAAAGGAAGAGAGAACTTCACCCAATGTCTTTCTGAACCATCACTTGAAGGGACAAAGAGAATCACGGAGAAGAGAACTTGGCGATCTGTTTCACTAACATTTCAGCCATTCAAGATTTCTTTCAGTTCCTCTTTCCCATCTTGGTGTCTTTGAACATTTTTTCCCCTCAGCCTAGACTGTTTTCCTCACCCTCTTCTCTTTGGCTAACCTTTAAACAGCTTTTAGGTCTCAACTTTAACGTCACTTTCTGGAGAGGAAGGAGGCTCCCCTCTCCCCTAGTCAGGGTAAACCCTATGGCCACACGCTCCCACAGCAGCCTGTACTTCCCCTTTCTGAACACTCACCTCATTGTCCTGCCCCGTGTAAGGGCTGCCTTCCAACAGTCTGTAATCTGTGACAGCAGGGAACACATCATCTGGTTCCTGCCTATTCCCAGGGCTTGGCACAGAGCCTGGCACCTGGAAGATGCTTAAAAATACTTCTTGCTTCCATTGAATTTCAATAGTTAGTATAACTTCCTCATATGAATGAAAAGAACCAAGGCAAAGAGGTGGAGAAGTGAATTTTCCAACAGTCTCAAGTTAGTGGCAAGGCCAGACCCAGCATGCAGGCTGGACAGCTCTGTGCCCTGGGGCCCAGCAGAGTTGTCTCCTTGGCTTGCTTCTTTCCTTCCAGAGCGTGGTGAGAATCAATGCAGACACTGTGTGTGTGTGTGTGTGTTTTTTTTTTTATTATCTAGGCTTTTATTTCTTCTAAAATGTACACAAAGATGAAAATCTCCTAGGAACATTTTTGACGCATGTGAAAAAACACTGCTTTTGAGGAGTGGAAAGTGGATGTTTTAAAAAGATTTTCTCGCACCTTTTTAATTTGGACACTTTCAAATCTATGGAAAACCTGCCTGAATAGGACAATACTCATTTACACTTTATCTTGATTTGTCAGCTGCTAACATTTTGCATTGCACAGTGGTCTTTTTTTCTCTTCCTCTCCCTGTGTGCACATGCATATATATATACACTTTCTGTCTTCCATACTTACACAGACGCTCTCTGTGCGTCCATATGTGTACACTCTCTATATACATGTACACATACAGTTATTTGCTGAACCATTTAAGAGTCAGTTGTCACTGCAGACTGAAAATTACTACATTTTACCCCTGAATGCTTCGGCACGTGTCCCCTAAGAACCAGAGCGTTCTCCCACACAACTACAGCATAATTATCACAATCATACAATGTTATTAGTTCATGTACACTCATATTCAAATTTCCCCCGTTATCTCATATGTCCTTTATAGCTGTTTTTTTAAAATCCAGGATCCAATTGAGAATCATGAATTGCATGTTGCTGTCTCTTTGGCCACCTTTAATCCAGAACAGTTTCCATGCTACTTTATCTTTCACGTTATTGACATTTTTGAAGAGTCCAGGCTGGTTGTTTTAAAGAATGTCCCCAAGGTGGGTTTGTCTTATTATGTCCTCATGGTTAGATTCAGATTAAACTTTTCTTTTCTTTTTGAGCAAGCATGCCACTTGCATGATGCTGTGGGTGCCTTTCCATCACAGCGCCCTCATTTCAGATGTCCTGGGCCTTGAGGACATGTACCAGATCCCCAGACCCTCAGGGCTGGGCAGTAGAGAGGCCCAGGGAGCCGGTTGGTAAAGGCCACAGCTTTGGTCTTGGCAGAGTTCACTGCCAGCGATGGCTGCTGACTGTGGGGCACTCCTGCTGGGCAACCGAGGCCAAGGCGAGAACTTCTCCTTCCTGCCAGGAGCTCCAGGTGGCCGGTGGCCAGCCAGCTCCTCGGCCAGTGGGTCACCTGCTGCTGCAGCCACTCTCTGTTGATGCAGCTGCAAGGGGAACAAGAAGAGGGCTGAGGGGGTGGCTGTGCCAATGCCAATTCAGAGAGAAGGGACAGCAAGGGGACAGAAGCACAATGACAGAGGGAACAAGAATAAAGAATAGACGGAAAGGGTGAGAGACAGAGGGGACACACACACCAGAGAAGGAGAGAAAAGTACCATGAGAGACACAGAAGCAGAGAGAAACAGAGACCACAGGCCCCCAGGGAGGAGAAAGCACCAGCTGATGCGCTTCACTAACAACTTCCGGGACCATTTTGGAGGCACTCTGACTTTGAGATTTTGGAAAGTGAAGAGAGTTTGTGTCTATACTGGTCAGACTCAAAGAGCATGAGTGTTTCTCCCCAGGGGTCACGTGGGGCCACCTGCTCAGTCTGTACTTTTCCCAACACAGAACTTCTCCTTGGCATCTCGGAAGCCAGGCCCCAGCCCAGCAGCTTCTTGCTCCAGCTCAGAATGTTTCCCTTTTTCTCACAGGGCTGTTGGCAGATAGGGAAGCCGCCTTGTGACATATCTGGAGTGGAGAGGAGGAGCAGGAGAGAGGCAGACAGAAGAGAGGACCAGAGCAAAGAAGGGCACTAAAAATAGCCTTCCTTCTAGGACGGGGGAGGGATGCAAAATCCCGGGAGCTGGCCAGCTGGGTGACCTTAGCTAATAATAACAGGCCACAGTTTTCTCACGAGAAAAGGGACTCAGGGGAGGAGAATGGAGGGAGAGAGAGAGCGCTCTGCCTCTGGACTGAGCAGGTAGAGAAGGGGATCTAACGGACGGTTCTGCTAGGGTGAAACTCCTCCAGAGCCCAATGGGGAAGGGCTCCCGATAGAGGAACTTAGTGTGGACAGAGAGGGCTTTCTGGCAACAAAGTGTACTGTCTGTACTTTTCTTTGGCGGGAAGAGAAGAAAATGGAAAGTGTGCAATCAGGAGCCTGACGACGTTGGCTTCAGGGCTCACAGCTGAACCCAAGTGAAGAAGCCCTCTCTGCCCTCCGCCCTCGGCCAAAAGAACCAACCCCAGGCCCTGCATCTTACTGAGGATGTTGAGGGGTGTGAAGGGGCGGGAGAGGACATCCCGGAAACTCTCCAGCCATTCCCGCTGCTCCTTCTCGCTGGGGCAGGTGAAGATGAATCTCCGCTCCGGGGTGACGATGGTGAGGCCAGCTTTCCAGCGATTCCCTCGGATGCCCTTGGGCAGGTCTTCATATACCTGGTACCCCTGCTCGTTCCTCCCGAGAAAAACCTGGCCTTGCTCAAAGGCGTCCTGAAAATAGAGGACACATGATCATCAGAGGGGCACCTGCAGCCCTGATAGCCACCAGGCTCTATTTTAGAAAGAGGTGTGGGGGTCCCTGCTGGGATTTCTGCTAGGTGGGACCCAGAATTGGAAAGGCTAAAACCATAAAAGAAATCACACACATCATCTGTTAAAATTATACTTAACATTTGTGGAAAGTTAACTATGTACCAGGAATTCAAGTGCTTTCCAGGTAGTAACTTGTATAATCTTCATGGCAACCTCTGAGGAAGGCACTGTTATTACAACTATTTTCCAGAGGAGGAAACTGAGGCACAGAGAGCTACGTACGCTGCCCGGGGCACACCACTAAAAGCGGCAGGGCTGAAACTGGAGCCTAGACAGCTGAGGTCTAGAGCCCACTCTCCTAGTCACCACACTTCACAGGCTCCTGGTTAGAAGTGAACCCTGGAGCCTGGAGGATGAGAAACAACCTGCTGAACTGCTAAAATAGGAGCATTTTGGATTTGCATAAAGGACTTCCCAAAGGGGAGGAGGGGGATGACTTCCTGCACAGGAGATGACTTAGAGACAAGGAAAGGTAGAGGGGTGCCCCTCACCAGGTTTCTCCAGCCCTGTGGCTTCCCCATTGTCCCTGACCAGCACAGACCCCGCCTCTGTCTGGGAGTGCGCTGGGGAGGGGCCAGCAGTGGCTCTTACCAGTGGGTTCTTGTAATAGAGCAGCCTCCGTTCCTGGGGATCCAGGGCGAACCACCTTTTCTTGAAAGGTTCTCTCTGCTGCAAAAGAGGGAACCTCGTACCAGGGTCGGCCAAGCTGGGGAGCACAGAGGTCAGAGGGCCAGCTTCGGCTAGGCCAAGAGAGCTGGCCAGTCCCGGCCCCCCATCAGACACCCCAGTGCTCCTCTCTGAGGCCCTGGAGCTCTGAAGGCCCTGCCCACTTCCTCACCCCTTGCCAGCTTCATGCACCCTGCTGCCTCCAGGTGCTGCTGTGCATTGGAAGAGGCACTTTGCTCCTTCTCAGACTGTGGGCAAGAAGTCTCAGAAAAAGGAAGCTAGGGAAATCAGAAGTGGCTACTGCTCAGTAATGCCAAAAGTGCTGGCCTTAGCCCGAATTCTGACCTAGGTCAGGGGAAGGAAAGCCCCTGAGCAAGAACCTCGGGGAGGGGCTGTGCCACTAGCTGGTGAAGGAAGAAAAGCAAATGTGCAACCTTTCAACTAGTTTTCCAGCTGCCTCAGGTTTTCTTTCATACAATTGCCTAACACCTTTCACTGTAGTTTTTTTTTTTTTTTTTTTTTTTTGAGGAAGATTAGCCCTGAGCTAACTACTGCCAGTCCTCCTCTTTTTTGCTGAGGAAGCCTGACCCTGAGCTAACATCTGTCCCCATCTTCCTCTACTTTATACATGGGACGCCCACCACAGCATGGTGTGCCAAGCAGTGCCATGTCCGCACCCAGGATTCGAACCAGTGAAACCCGGGCCACCAAGAAGTGGAATGTGCGAACTTAACCGCTGCACCACCGGGCCAGCCCCGTCACTGTAGTTTTAACAACCATCCTGCAACCTATTGCACCTTAAAGAAAAGAAGGCATGGCAACGCTGCTGCCTTGGGAGTTTTGTAGGGAGCTCTCTCTGCTTTTCCTTTCCTTTTCCCTTCTCCTCCCTCCCCCTCTTCCTCCCCTGACAGCCAGACTTCTGGCTTGGATGGCATCCAGGCTGGGTCTGAGATGTCCTGGGCCAGCAGGAGCTTCCCCCTAGCCCTCTGGACCCTCCATGGGAGGCCCAGAAGCAGCCAGACTTCCCTTCCTTCATAGACAAGTGGGAATGAGCAGGCCGCTGTTGGGGCAGGTTTAGCAAGGGAAGGCAGAGGCTGAGTTTGAGGGAGGGGTGTCTGCTGGGGAGGGGGTGCTCATGTGGGGCTCCCTGGCACCCAAGCATGGGTGTATAGGTGTGTTTTCTCAGACCAATTGCTAGCCCCTGTCGCACTTGCATGGCCCTGGTAAGCCCCCAGCACAGAGCACACAAGGGTTCTGGAAAATGCAAAAGCTGGGTCCTTTTCATTTTCAGCAATGCTTTCCCAGGAGTAGGGTCAGTTAGACGGAGCTAAAAGGAAAGAAGCTGATGGGATGCCGATAAAGGGGGAGGATGCCCAATGAGAGGCAGAAGTACCTGCAATGCTGGATCCCACACCCCCTAACCAGTCTCTACGTGGTCCTTCCCCCCAGGAACTCACAAACTTTGGTTTACTTCCTTTCCCTCCCTCTTCCCACTCCCTAGTTCCCCATTTTCCCACCTCCAAAATTCTGCCCTACTGCCCACTGGGACAGGGGTCACGAAAGGCCCCCAGGGAGTGGTAGGATGTACCTTTGGGCCAGTCTTTTCCATGAAGCCTTGTTTGAGGTAGTTCCTGGTGATGAGGGGCACGAGCTGGGGGAAGAGAGATGTACATTGACCCCCTGACTCACACCCCAGGGGCTCAAGGTTCCCCACTGAACTGGGCTCCCCGACAAAGAGGAAGTTTGGAATGAGGAAGGATGTTTGCTGATGGTTCACAGGGTTATATTTGGAACATGGTATGGATGCAATATTCATATTTCCACAGAGCCAGACAACAGCACCCCAGATGTCTGCAGAGCCTACCAGCACAGCTGATCTGGGTTTAAGGACTGAGTTTAAGGACCACAGTAACCCCAGGAGGTGAACATAGGCAAGACTCTGAGGAGCCCCTCCTGCTGTCAGGCGGCATATTCTGAGGTCTCCCATGGATCAGGCTCTGGGTGCCATTGTCAACCACCCTGTGAGCCGGTGGATGTTATCCTCCTCATTGTGCATATGAAGAAACCAGGCCTCAGAGAAGTGGTTGGGGATGTTCGCACAGCCACATTTCCAGTAGGATGAAGAGCTGGGATTCGCATCTAGTGCTGATGGACACTGGTGGTCCTCCGGCCACTACTCTGTGCTGCTGAAGTAGAAACATGATCAGGCCCCTGCCAAGACCTTGTCATCGGTGGGGATTCTGACACAGGGTCCCACGAGGTGATGGCAGAGTGGGCAGGGAGAGAAAGCGCTGGATTAGGATTCAGGAGACTGGGTTCTAGCTCCAGTTCTGACCTCAACCAGCCGTGTGACCGTGGTAAAACCTTATTCCTCTTGGGCCTGTTTCCCTCTGTGTAACAAGGACACTGGAATACGTGGTCTCCAGGATCCCTCCCAGCTTGCCATCCTATGCTCAGAGAAGCTTCCAGAGATTGATGCTGGCCTCCTATGCTCCAGGGGGTCAAACTGGCAAGTCTCAAGCTTCAAATGACAGCCCAGGCTTCAGAGAACAGAGGAGGTTCTCCAGAGCCTCAGGTCCCAGGGCAGAGGCAAAGGGGAAGTGAGGTCTGGGGAGCAGGAATGGGAAGTCTGAAAGGGGGAAAATTGTGAGCCAAAAACAAAAACATAAACTACACCACTCCCCTTTCCCTGAAATACATTCTGTAGGCTTTAATTCCTTCATGCAGAGAAAAGACAGAGTCCCTAACAGCTCCATCATCTGAACTTGAGCCAGGGCAGGGCTCGTCTAGGCCTAGGGAAACAAATGGAGGGAGAAGGACAATCACGTGGATGGAGTTCTATTTACTGTACCTTAGATGCCTTGGCTCACTCAAGTCTCTCAATAGCCCTGGAAGGGAGGTATTGTCCCCATGGTGACAGATGAGTAAACTGAGGCTCAGAGAGGTAAGGTGACTTGCCCTAGGTAACACATCAGCTTCTCTGATTTCAGAGTCCATGCATTTCTTATTACAGGACCACAAGCCCACCAGGACTCCCTGGGTTTCTGGCACCTGGATCCCAAACTTGAGCCAGGCCTGGGTGATTGCCCAGAACCTCACACCATCCACAGACATGGGGGAGGGAAGACAGGGAGAGGAGCGGGCAGGGAGGAGACCAGGGGTGGCTGAGGGGTAACAATGGTGGATGAGAGAGGCAAGAGGACATTGAGGACGTTGGCCAAAGACCAATTTCCTCCACAGGGGTCAGCAAAGTTGGAGAGCTAGCCCAATAAATAAGGCCCAGTGTCTGCACTTTGTCCTCCTGTCCTCTCCAGTCAGCACTCCCAAGGCCCACCCATGGGAGAGTCCAGTCATCAGTTCTGGGTGCTGACTCTGCAGACCAGGAGGGCCCTGACCCAGGCCTGGCTGGAACTGCTCCCAGAGAACTGCCATCTCAGTGATCCCTGGGCCTGGAGTGGACCCCCATTCCAGATACTTTGCTCCCTGCAGACCTTGGAATTAGGGAACATTTAGGCTTTCAAGGGGGGTCTACCATCTGGAATAACAAAGTCCCAGGATTAACACGGTACCTTCACCTCGATCACTTACAAAATCTTCTTAAGGCAAGGTTTAAAACAGGAACCGGAGCATAGCACCTCTGAGATGGAAGGGACCCTGAAGATGACCCAGACCAACCGTCATCTTAACAGATGTGGAAACAGATGCTCAGAGAAGTGACGTGACCTGCAGTGGTCACACAGCAAGTTAGTGACAGAGCATCCACAAGAGCCTAGGCCTCCTGGCTCAAGACAGCATCCTCTGGCCCACCCCAGCCAAGCCTGAAAGATGTAGATGGATGCCCCAGATGTCTGAGGACAATCAAAATGAAGTTCTCGGGCCCAACAGTACCTTGGCCACAAAGGCAGACGGTTCCGTTAGAACTATAATGGGGAAGATCCTACTGCCTTCTAAGACCAGAACATGAAAGGGCAAAAGGGGGGATGTTAGAGTGGGAAGAGCCCCTTTGGTTGTTCACTTTGGTTATCCCTGGGGCTCAGTTCCTCACCAGTAAAATGGGGAGAATACCCCCACCTAACCACCTGCTACAAGGGATCACTAGATACAAGGAATGAAAAGATAGCACGCGCTCAAGAGCACTCTGTCAGCAATATGTCAGGGACCGTTCATACATTTTAGTGGGAGAAGAGGTCAGAAAGAGATGCCCAAATTCTGAGCCCTTTGACACTGTGGATGGTGGCTGTGCATTCTGAAGGGGAGAGACTGACCTGCTTTCTGGAGGCCGCCTTGCCCTGTGTGAGGCCAAAATCCCCCAGCCTCCGGGAGAAAGCTTTTGGTTCCCTCTGAAATACCCAACTCCAAGTCTCAAGGTCTTGCCTGCAAACAAACCGAATCTGGCCTCTGAGTGTCTTCGAGGTCAGCAGATAAGGAGAAGAGGAGGTGGCAGAGAGAAGACTTGGAAGTTGGGGTCCACGTTTGGCTCACCTCAGACTCTGGGAGTTCAGGAAAGGCCGTTTTTAGGTATTGCAGACGGGCTGCACGGAGGGCATTGAACCAGTCCACTATCTCCTGCAGAGAAAACGCAAAGGACAAATGGACAGCCAATGAGACGGCATCAGGGGAGCTGCGTCTGGTGGCAGGAAGCTAGCTGGATCTTCAGGTTTGGGCACGTGCATTCAGCGCATGCACACACCCCCAGTTGCACTCAGGGGCCTGTGGGCTGATCACAGGCATCTGGGAGGACAATGCTAGAACCCAGGGGGGCTCACCTGATCAAGTGGGAAGCCAATGACAGGAGCTCCCCAGAGCCATGAGAAAGGACCAGAGCGAACCTCACGGGAGTTATGCAGTGGCCTAGAACAGTGCTTCCACTTTCCAACGTGTGTACGAATCACCTCAGGATCTCGTCAAAATGCAGATTTGGGTTCAGTGGGCTTGGGGTGGGGCCTGAGGTTCTGAATTTCTAACAAGCCTTCAGTGATGTGATGCTGGTCAGTGCGACACACTTTGAGGGGCAAAGGTCCTGAGTCGTCAAAGACCCGCTTTCAGGTGGGGCAGGCACAGCTGGGGATGCTCCTCAGTGGGGATGCTCACCACCTGCAGTGCAACTTAGGCTACAGCTGGCTTGGACGTTCTGCTGTCACGCTGGGAGAGTACATCTCTCGGCAGTGTGGGCCATCATCTCTCACCCGGTGAACCGCTCATCTGGCTGGCTCTGCCTCTGCTCTGCTGCTCTCCAGTGGGTCCTCCCCCTGACAGCCAGCATGATTTTCTAATTGCAAAACTAACTGAGTCTACCTTAGAGTCCTCTCCACTTCCCTCAGGAAGAAAGTCTAAGTTCTTTAGGATAACTTACTTTGCCCTCTGAGCTCCTTCCATACCAAACCATTTGCAACTCCCCCAGTACATGCTGTTCTCTCTTCCTGGAACACTCTGCCTCACCCACCTCTCTCCCCTCACCCCCCCACACCTTTTACCTTAGAACATTCTACTCATCCTGAAGGACAGCTTAGATGTTGTAATAGATTTTGCTCAGCCCAAACCCTGCTTCGAGGAGAACTTCCCCACCCATTCTCACCCACCCACAATCGCAGCGACATTTGCTGCTATGATCCCACCCCTTCTTGGCCACAGCAGCTGGGCCAGGGCCGGACTAATGCAGAGGCTGGACCGAGATTGTCAGATTCTTCATCTTAGGAATTTGGAAGTGAGAGGCTGAAAGACGTGTTCAAATAGCTGCGGTGCTGGACTGTGATGTAAGACGGTGATTGAGAAATTCATTCGAATATGGTTTCAGAAGAATGAAGTCATTACCTTTTATCTCTCATAGGTCAAGCATGCAGGCCTAGCATTGTGGAGTTCTGAGCTCTCCTGTCCTGGGAGTTAAGAACCTTCTTGGGTCTTAGGCTAAGGGAATGGGGTCATCCCAGGAAAGATTCACCTAGCCCTTCACTTTGGAAGGTCTCTCCAGTCACAAACTGGTGACCCTGGGGCCAGTTCCAACTTGCATACGTGTTTGTCTGGCTCCTGAAGGTCTGTTTGTTTCGATCCTCTATACAGGTCTTCCTGTTTGCCACAGCCGTATAGCTATCCACTTCACTTTTAAATTACCTACCTGTCTCCTGCAGGCATGAGTTTGCGGCCCCCTAGTTATGTCCATCTAATGGAGAAGCTGGCCAGACCCAGGCTGTCAAATGCTCCACCACTGGGCAAGTGGGAGAGGGCCAGGTCAGAGACCTTGGGAACCTCAGCAAAAGTCCTCGTGGCAGCGATCAGCATGGAAGGGTGGCCACCAGCATCCAGCCAATCTGGACTCAGGGCAACAGCAGAGAGCCCACTATGGACTAAGGATCAGGGTTCTCCTCCATGTCTGCCAGCCTGCACAAGTCCCAAGTTTCTGGTAAAGCCAAGGAAGGGAGCTGAGAAAGGTGATAGATACTAGATTTCTTGCCAATTTGGGAAATGGGGTCCTTGAATTTAGAACAACAAAGAAGTGTGACATAACTTGCACCCTTGGTGTTACACAACGTGTTCCTGTCAGAAAGAAGAGTGTACACTCTCTCACACACATACACACCCCAGTTCCTGCTTCTAATCTCTTAGGAGGCCCGCCATACTTCTTGCCATTGAAACACGTACCCCTGTATCCTTCCCATTCACGGCCCCTTTAAGCCAGTCTGAGTGTTGTCCTTTTCAGCAGACTCACACAATTCTTCAATAGAAACTCCTCTGGAAAGCCTTTTTACCATCTCCCGCCCTCCAAGACTAGGCCACTTACATGTCTCCTGTGTGTCCCCAGCACGCCCTCCACTCCATCACATGGCATCATCAGCGCCTATTTCCCCACCTGTCTCCCTCTCTAGACTGTGAGATCCTTGAGGCCCTCATGGCTCTGCCCCCTTCACTACCACACTCCCTAACGCCTACACAGTGCTTTGCACATTGCAGGAGCTCAGTAAGATTCATTGAATGAGTGAATTCACGAATGAATAAATGATACAGATGTGAATTTGCTCGAGATTTTGTCTTTTATATCTGCTACAATCATGAGCAAATAACAACAGTAGTGACTGATGTTGGCAATGCACTTCGCCAAAATGAAGAGCTTTCATGTTCGTGGTTCGTGGTCACTCGACCCTCAAACCCCCACTGGGAGGTGGGTGTTATGATCCATAAGCAAGCAGACTTAGGAGGGGAAGGGACCTGCCCCAATGACACGGCAGAAGCAGGGCCCCAGCTTCTGACTCTAAACCCCTGCTCTTCAGACCACAACACCAGGAATTCTGCCCAGACTATGGGGTAAGCATCAAGCCTGCTGGGAGGTGATCCATGGTCAGGATCCAGGGCTAGGGCGCCTTGGGAAGATCTGGTCCCTGTAGCTGGTTCCTGGCTCCTGCTGCCATGGGTTCTTGCTCCAGCAGAGGCACATGGGGTGGTAAAATGAGAGCAGGGCTCAGGAACCATCGGCTGTGTGCCTCTGAGCAAGTTGCTTAACATGTCCATACCTCAGTAACATGGAGAGAAAACATTTCCAGAGTTCTGAGGATTAAGAAATGATGTATAGTGATCACCAAGAACAGTGTCCGGCACAGAATTAACAGTTGCTCACAAAATGTCAATTCCCACCTTTACCCCTCCCTACCTCCTTTTAGCATCTCTGTCCCTTGCCCAGTCATACGACCCTGTTCATTCTGACCCAGCTTACTCTGCTGGACCTGGACTATATTGACCCGCTCTTCGGAGCAGGATGGAGCTGATTTCCTGAGTCTTTCAGTAGTGCTTCTCAAACTTTAATGTGCAGAAGGATCACCTGGGGGTCCTATTAAAATGCGGTTTCTAACTCAGTGAGTCCAGGGTTGGACGTGAGACTCTAGTTCTAACAAGCTCCCAGGCGATGCTCATGCTCTTGGCGTGGGACCACACGTTGAGAGGCAAGGCCTTGGAGCGCGCTGCTGCCTGATCTTCTAGCCATTCCTCTTCCCACATTCAGAATCTCTGGCAGTACCTGGATTTGCCATCCCTGGGCATAGACTCTTCTGCTAACTGACTCCTGCATGGCTCTGCACTGTCCAGATGCACCCATGGGACCAGCCAGGTTCCTCTGCCTGGTCTCGCTCTGCCTAACTCTTACCTCTGTCTCAGACCAGAAAGTGACAATTAATTAAGGCAAATAGCAGCAGCAAATCTCAAAAGTCTGCTGCACTCGGGAGCCAGGTCTGCCGAGTCTGGGGGCGCTGAGCTGGTGTGACAAGGCCAGTCATCTTACCTTCCCACTCTCGTGATACACAAACAGGTTCCTGATGTGACCCTCTCTGCTGTAGGTGATCTGCAGCCCGTGGGGGTTCCCTATCTTCTCTGTCTGGAAGGTGGCATTCAAGTCCTTGATGCTGATGACAGCTTTGGGGCCTTTACCCTGAAAGAGAGGAAGCGGACACTCAAGATGCTGAGTCAGCAGGGTGACATCTCATCACTTTCGCCAATGAGCCTTAATGCCCTAACGCCAACAGACAACCAATCTGTAACTTGGGATAGGATTTTAACATCCTGTTCTACTGTCAAGATGCACAGACAGTCTCCCGCTCTCCTGTCTGCAGCCATCCCACCATTCCTACTTAATCCGATTGGCCTCTCTGAGCTGGAAGGGGCCTTGGAAAGACCTTAACTGAGGACTTTTCAAACATCTTAGTCATAGAACTTTTTCTGGAGCAAATCATCTACGGGAGCAAAACAAATAAAATAGATAAAACAAACAGATAAAAGCAGGTGTGGGGGTCTCGGAGCACCACTCCCACACTCACCTCTCTGTTCTCAGAGTTCTGAAACACGGTTTGAGCACTAATTGATGCTAAGAAGGGAAGGAAAAAGAAGGGCTTCCCTTCAAAACCAAAAAGAAGGAAAAATGATAAAAACACTCTAGACTGGTGGTAGCCGTTCACCGTATGTGGCTATTAAAATTAAAATTAAATAAAATTGAAACTTCAGTTCCTTAGTCACACTTAGCCCCACGTCAAGTGTTCAGCAGCCTGTGGCTGGTGGCTAGGATGTGGGACAGGCACAGATGTAGAAGGTTCCCATCACTGAGGCAACTTCTACTACACAGTCTTCTCTAGAGAGAAATCTGGTTAAGTTTATTAAAACGTTGAGCGTTTTGCTTTGACCCACAATTGTGCATCTAAGACTCTATCCCAAGGAAGTAATTGCATTACTACGTAAACATGTACATCAAAAGATGTTTGTCACTGTGCTGCTTATAATAGTAACAAAAAGAAGAAGAAGAAGTTATTTAAAGGTCTGTCAGGGACAAGGGGTTAAATAAATAAATCATGGTACAACAACACAATGAAATGCCACAGGAATTCTCTTTGCTAGGAAAGATTCACCCTGAGCTAACATCTGTTGCCAATCTTCCTCTCTCTTTTTTTTCCTCCCCTCCCCAAAGCCCCAGTATATAGTTGTATTTTCTAGTTGTAAGTCCTTCTAGTTCTTCTGTGTGAGCCACCACCACAGCATGGCTACTGACAGATGAGTGGGGTGGATCCACGCCCAGGAACGGAACCCAGGCTGCTGAGTGGAGCACGCAGAACTTTAACCACTGGGCCATCAGGGCTGGCTCTAGAATTTTTTAAAGAATAATTTAGATCAATATTACTAATATGAAAAAATGTCCATGATATCTACGAATGAGAAATACCAAGTCCCAGAAAAGGATGTATAGTAGGAACCTACTAATACAAAAATTATACACACATACACACAAAAATGTGTGTACATTATATATATACACACATATGTGTATATATATATATATTATATCTATGTTCGAACATGCATAAAAAGTATAGACAGATTTATACCAACACCCTTAACAATGGTTTTCTCAAAAGATTACTGGAAGATTTTCATTTTAAAATACTTACTATGAGAAATACTAAAAATATTAAAAAGTACATCTAACTTTGTTAATATTGTTCCGAACTTTTTTTTTTTTTGAGGAAGATTAGCCCTGAGCTAACTATCGCCAGTCCTCCTCTTTTGTGCTGAGGAAGCCTGGCCCTGAGCTAACATCCATGCCCATCTTCCTCTACTTTATATGTGGAACACCTACCACAGCATGGCGTGCCAAGTGGTACCATGTCCGCACCTGGGATCCAAACTAGCGAACCCTGGGCCACCAAGAAGCGCAATATGCGAACTTAACTGCTGCGCCACCAGGCTGGCCCCTGTTCCAAACTTTTTAAATAAAGAAATATGACATTACTAATAAAGCCAAAATCCCTTTAACTACTATTCAGCCTGTCCCCTTCTCCTCCTCCACTCCCCATAGGCAATCACTCTCATGAGTTTGATGTTTATCCTTCTAGTTAAGTCTTTATACTTTTACACACACATATACATATCTATGAACAGTATATGGTATTGTTATATGTGGCTTCAATTTACATAAATGGTGTCATATTATATGGATCATTCCATATCTTGCTTTTGTCACTTGACATTATATTTTTTAGTTCTATCCATGTTGAGATATACCCGTCTAGTTTGGTCTTATAAATGACTACACCAAAAGTTACCCATCTGTTTTCCTGCTGATAGACATTGAGACGGTTTCTGATTTTTGCTCCAGTCAGCTGGTGTCCCTGGTATACATACGTGAGAATTTCTCTAGGTCACGGTCTATGCTTAGCAATGGAATTGCTAGATCATAAGTGTCTATCTCTTCAACTTACTGTAAACTGCCAAATTATTTTGCCGAATGGCTCTCCACAGTGGTTGCACTAATATTTATCTCCATCAATAACACAGAAGAGGGGCCAGCCCCGTGGCCAGGTGGTTAAGTTCACACACTCTGCTTCAGCAGACTGGGGTTCGCCAGTTCCGATCCTGGGCGCGGACCTAACACTGCTCATCAAGCCATGCTTTGGCAGCACCCCACACAGAAGAACTAGAATGACCTATAACTAGGATATACAACTACGTACTGGGGCTTTGGGGAGGAAAAAAACAAAAAGAGGAAGATTGGCAACAGATGTTAGCTCAGGGCCAATCTTTCTCACCAAAAAGCATACTAAGAAACAACAAAAAAAAGGGAATTCACGGTCTTTGTAAATGAGTATTACATGATTGGCCATAGTTCAAAAAACAACACACACACACAGAAGAGTTCCGCTTTCCCCATACCCTCACCAACACTTGACCCTGCCAGTTTTTCACATTTTTGCTAATGTGATGAGTTTGAAATTGGATATTGTGTGTGTGTTTTTTTTTTTGAGGAAGATTAGCCCTGAGCTAACTGCTGCCAGTCCTCCTCTTTTTGCTGAGGAAGACTGGCCCTGAGCTAACATCTGTGCCCATCACCCGGGATCCGAACTGGGGAACCCCAGGCTGTCATAGCCCAACGTGCGAACTTAACTGCTGCACCATGGGGCCAGCCCTGAAATTGGATATTGTTAATTTTCATTTAATCAACTTTATTGAGGCATAATTTATAAACAATAAATGGTACTCATTTTAAGAATGCAGTATGGGGCCGGCCAGGTTGCACAGTGGTTAAGTGCACACGGTCCGCTTTGGCGGCCCGGGGTTCGCTGGTTCAGATCCTAGGTGCGGACATGGCACTGCTTGGCAAGCCATGCTGTGGTAGGCATCCCACATATAAAGTAGAGGAAGATGGGCATGGATGTTAGCTCAGAGCCAGCCTTCCTCAGCAAAAAGAGGAAGACTGGCAGCAGGTAGCTCAGGGCTAATCTTCCTCAAAAAAAAAAAAAAAAGAATACAGTCATTTTTCACAAGCATATATACCCATGTACCACCACCACAATCAACATATAGAACATCACTATCACCCCAAAACAGTTCCCTCCTGCCCTTTTGCAGTCAATCCCCACCCCACCCCAACCCCGGACAATCACTGACCTGCTTTCTACTGGTATAGAGTAGTTGTGCCTGTTACAAAATTTCATATAAACGGAATTATATAGTACACAGTTTTGTATAAGGCTTCTTTTGCTCAGAAAAATATTTTTCAGATTGATCCACATTGTAGCATTTATTAATAGTTTGTTCCTTTTTCTTGCTGAGTAATATTCCATTCTATGGACATACTACAATTTGTTTATTCATCCAGTTGTGGATAAGAAATTGATGTTTTAAGCCAGTAAGTGTTAGGATGGTTTGTCACTCAGCAACAAATCACTAAAATAGTCAGTTATTGGACATCTTTTCTCATCTACCCACACTCCCTGCATAGGTGAACCCAGCCAGTCCCATTGCTAAACCAGTCTACATGCTGCCAACTCCAGCTCCAAACTCTCCCTAAACCTCCAGACTCACATTTCCAACTCCCTTCTCATTCTCCACTTGGGTGACTAGTAAGCACCTCAAATAAAAAAGACTCTTTCTTCTTTTTTGAGGACGATTAGCCCTGAGCTAACATCTGCCGCCAATTCTTCTCTTTTTGCTGAGGAAGATTGGCCCTGAACTAACATTCGTGCCCATCTTCCTCTATTTTATATGTGGGACGCCTGCCACAGCATGGCTTGATAAGCGGTGTGTAGATCCATGCCCAGGATACGAACCAGTGAACCCTGGGCTGTGAAAGCAAAGTGTACCAACTTGACCAGGCTGGCCCCAAAAAGGACTCGTGATCACCCCATTAGAGAGCTAAGTCTTTGCCATCTCAGCCAACGGCAAATCTATCCTAGTTGACTGGGACAAAAATCTGGGAATCATCCTTGATTCCTCTTACTTTCACACCCCATGTCCAATCCTTCAGTAAATCCCATTGGCTCTATTTTCAAAATATATGCAGAATCTAACCACTTCTCATCACCTCCTTCACCACCATCCTGGTCTAATCCATTATTCCTTACCTCACTATTGCAGTGGCTTCCTAACTAGTTTCTCTACTTCCGCTCCTGCCTCCTCCCTGCCCCACCCTCACCCCAGCAGCAGCCAGAGTGTTCCTTTAAACAAGTTTAAGTCAAATTATATCACTTCTCTGCCCAAAACCCTCCTGTGGCTTCCCATCTCAGAATAATCCAAAGCCTAAATTTTTTGTAAATCATGTATCCAATAAGGGACTTGAATCCAGAATATACAAAGAACTATTACAACTCAATAATAAAAAGACAAATAACCTAATTAAAATATGGGGAAAGGATCTGAATAGACATTTCTATAAAGAACGGCCAATAAGTACATGAGAAAATGCTCAACATCGCTAGCCATCAAGGAAAGGCAAATAAAAATCCCAATGAGATTACCTCACACCCACTAAGATGGTTATAACCAAAGAGACAGATAATAACAAGTGTTGGTGAAGATGTGGAGAAACTGGAATCTTTATACATTGCTGGTGGGAATATAAAATGGTGCCGCCACTTTGGAAAACTAGGAATTTCTCAAAAGATCAAACATAGAGTTATCATATGACCCAGCAATTCTACTACAAGGAAAATGGAAATATATGTCAACATGAAAACTTGTACACAAATGTTCATAGCAGCATTATTCATACTAGCCAAAAAGTGGAAAGGATCCAAATGTCAATCAACTGATGAATGAATAAATGAAATGGGGTATATCCACACGGTGGAATATTTCTTGGCAATAAAAAGAAATGAAATACTGATACATGCTACAACTTGAACGAACCTTAAAAACATAATGCTAAATGAGTGTTACAAAAGATTGCATATTGTATGATTCCATTTATATGGAATGTCCAGAATAGGCAAATCTATAGAGACAGAAAGTAGATTAGAGGTTGCCTAGGGCATGGGGGTGGAGCGGAGTGGAGGATTACAGTTAGTGGGTGTGGGGAGTCTTTTTGGGGTTATGAAAATGTTCTAAAGTTGATTGTGGTGAAAGTTGCACAACTCGGAATATACTAAAAGCCATTAATTGTATACTTTAAATGGGTGAATTTTATGGAATGTGAATTTATATCTTAATAAAGTTGTTTAAAAAAAAAATCCCATCTTACAATGGCCTACAAGATCCTCACCCAGGCGAGTTCATCTCCCTCCATCCTTTTCTTTGCTCACTCGGCACCAATCACTTTGGCCTCCTTGATGCTCTACAGGCCCACCAAACCCACTCCCAGCTCAGGCCAGGGCTATGGCTTCTGGTTGAGCAGTTTGTGCACTGAACAAAAAGCCCTTGAGGGTGCATGTGGGAACTGCGATCCAGTTGTCCAGCCTGGGAGGCAGGGGCTGTGCCCTCTCCGAGCAGTCATCTCTGCTAATGAGCACACAGGTCTGTGCTAGCCATGACCATGCTCAGGCTTCTGCACACACTGTTCCCTCTACTTCTCCTACTCTTCCCCCACATATCTGCACAACTCACTCACACTTATTCAGTCCTCTGCTCAAATGGCATCAGAGAGGCCTCCCCTGACCACCCCGTGGTAGCTCCCCCTACTCCCATCATTCTGTAAACCTTCACCCTCTTTTATTTTACTTCCTAGAACTTATTGACACCTGATATATCATTTATTGATGCATGTTTGGGGTCCCACCTGTCTTCTTCCACTGGAATGAAAACTCCATTAGAACAGGAGCTTCGTTTAGCTCACTGCCCAGAATAATGTCTAGGATATAGTAGGTGCTCAATAAATATTTCTTAAACATGAATAAATTAAGTAAAATCAAGCGATCATCAAAGGCACAATCACAGACCAGTCTAGGCCCATTCTAGGCGAACAGAAGGTGTGTTTTTTAGAGGACTGGACTGACTGAGTCACCAGGGGAAAGTGGCAGGGTGCGCTGCCTAGCTCTCAGTGGCCGAGACCACCCGCAAGACAAGGCACCAGGGATTAAAATGCGGACCTCGTTTTAATGAGGGGTGAGAGCCAGTGCTCAGGGAGGGGACGTCTCACGGGTCTGGCTCTTACCTCTTCTTTAGTGTAGTACTTCAGGAGGCCTTCCCTTGCCAGGAGGACAAACCTCCTTCTCAGGAACTGCGCGTTGTCCCTTCCCCGCTTCCACAGGAACCCTTCTCGGTTACCTTAGCCGCCAAGGACGAGAAAGAGTGAACACGTGTGGCCTCAAGATGAACAAGCAGCTCCTGAAGCTCGTAGGGGCTCAGGGGTGGAATGCAGCCTCCACGTGCCGCTAAAATGTCTCGAAGCAAACTTAGCTATTTCAGGGGCAGGACGCGGGGGTCCTGTCTGGGGCCAAATTTGCAAGGTCTTATGATTTCAGTTGGGCTCGCCTCGACATCCTTCCTTGGCTGTTTCACGGGAAGACACAGTAAACCCTTAAGGAGGCTAAGGACTGAAAACTGGACTGATTCTGACAGAGGTCCACACTGTCCTGCTCAACCTCACGTTGACATGGGCCTAATGAAACTCTCCATTGTGCGGGAACAACGAGTGACCTGTATGCGCCCGCTGGTGGGAGAACGGTGCCTGCTCCTGGTAGCTAGGACCGGCTGCCTTTGGTCCTCAAGGAGTGGTTTTGTACACTTTGCTGTCTGGGTCAGTGTCAGCTTGGACTCCGAGCCGCTGGGCAGAAACTGCGCAAAGCGGAAAACGGAGGCTGAAATGCAGCCCATGCAGCTTACCAGCCTGGTGCCACACCAGGGGCTACACCAGCCAGGGGCAGGGGTGCCTTCTTCTCATTGGTCTGCTGGGGACTGAGTCTTCCTGCAATTCACACTAAGAGTCTATACACATTTGAGGCCTTGCAGGGACCTGAGATAAATACGCCTCCTGGCCACGCAGACCGTAAAACCCCGCCAGCTGATGTGTCACTGTTTCAAAGGGAGAGGAACTCACACCCTGGCCTCTGTGGCCAGAGCGAGGGCAGCAAGAATCTCTTGGTTGGACCTTGTGCCTAATACTCAGGCATCTTGTTTTCTAGAACTCATTAGAACATAGACCTCAAAAGGGGATGAAAATAACTTTACCTGGCGGTGAGATCGTCTTCCCATCAGCCATGAATTCCTGTCTCTCGTACTTAGCTCGAATCCACTGCTCCTTTAAGACCCTAAACAGAGAGAACCTGTGGTCAGCTGTATCCGATGCAGCCTCTTCCCACAGTAACTTTCCGACCCCATAGCCGAGGGTGGGAATGTCACAGCAGCTGCCTCACTGCCTGCTCCGCTGACCAAGGGTTCTCAGCCTCGCTACTATTAACATTTGGGGCTGGATCATTCCTTGCTGTGGGGGGCTGTCCTGTGCTCCGTAGGATGTTTAGCAGCATCTCTGGCCTCTACCCCGTAGATGCCAGTAGGACCCCCTCCCCAGTTGTGACACCCAAAAATGTCTTCAGACATTGCCAGTGTCTCCTGGGAGGAAACATTTCCCCCAAAGGGCTACATGAAAACCACTGGGCTATTCCAACCCCAGCCTCAGCCCTCTAGTCAACAGGAGAGTTACTGGCTCCCCTGGACCACCCACACTGCCTCCTCCCACTGCATGCTCGTGAGCTGAAGCCAGAAGAGCCCACGAGCCTCTCCCTGTGGCCCGTTCATGAAATCTGGGCATGCTACACTGCACAGAGCAGTAGTCTTGGGATTCGACCACCTGGGACCTGGTCCCACTCTATTGTTTACCCACTGTGTGACCAAGGGCAAGTTACTTAACTCCTCTGAATTTGGAGACTATGCCAATATTATACCTACCTACCCCTTAGGGTTGTTAAGAGGTTTAAACGTACATAAAGTACATACCACGCTCAGCACATAGCAGATTTAATGTTAGCCAAATCAGATACTGTCATCCATGACCCCTGCAGAAAAACCATGCAGCTAAGAGTGGACTTATTTCAACTGTGTGGTTCCCTCTCGCCTTTTCCAGGTAAAGGTTCCAAGGTTTATGAGCTCACCCCACAGCCACAGGGAATGACCAAGAGCTGGGTGCCTGGCCCAAACCGGCCAACCAGAGCTCTGCCCGGGGCTGTGTGGACCAAAAGGAGGGAAAGTGAGAGAGCAATGGATTGGAAGCCCTCTCTGGGGCAAGCTGGGAGCTGGAGCCGGGGACCTGGAAGCGGCTTTGCTCCCACTGCATGAAGGAGGCTGGCTGAGAGAAAGAGGTGGGAAGGAGAGCCAGAGAGAGGGTGAGAGACCCGACAGTGTTTGAGGCCCTGGCTTGTCTTTGCTGAGGTCTGAGCCCCAGAACCCATAAAATCACCTTGTTCCCCAGCTGGTTTAAACTAGGTTTCTGTCACTTACAATCAAGAGTCCTACCTAATGTACAGCTCTCACCCCAGCACACTGAGGAGAGCCCCCAAGCCCACTGTGGAGTCCTGAGCCACAGGATCAGAGCTGGGAGAAGAAATGGAAACTGAGGCCCCAATCCTGGCCCTGGAGGTGGGGAATTTAGAGGACTTTTAGAATTGGGGGGGAGGGGGCAATTAGTATTCAGCTAAAAGGGGTTAATGGGCAGGGCTGCTGTTGGAGTCATGACAACAGCATCTGTGTAGTGCCGGCAGAAAGCCTAGCACATAGTGGGTGCTCACCAAGTGGCTGCTCCCTTCCCCTAGGAGCAAAGGGCTGAGTGGCAGCAGGAAGGCAAGATGAGCCAGGCCCCCTGAAGTGTGGCAGATCCATCTGCTGGGCCAGGGACCAGGCAGCATTCCGAAGCTGACACTGAGAAATGGATTAAAACTAGCTTGTTGGGTGATGTTTTCCATAATTTCCATAAATTATCTCATTTAATCTCGCCAACCATACTATAAAGTATGCATCATTACCCACATTTCAGAGGTGAGGATGCCATGAATCAGAGAGGTTTGGTAACTTGTCCGCCTTCTCATAGCTAGATAGTGGTAGAGTCAGGAGACAATACTGGGGTCTTCTGAGTTGAAAGCTATGACCCCCCTGCTGTTACACATGGCATCAGCAGCCCCCCTGGGTTGTTTAAATACTAAGAAATTTCAGGACACTAGGTACAGTTGTATAGTTTGTGCGTTGTCCAAAAGCATTCCTCAAGGCTAGAGGGCAGCCGTGGCTGAAACGCAGCCTGCTTCCTGCAAGCCCTGCCCCCAGGAGGTTGTGTCTGCCCAGAGGGACACCTTCTCCCCCTCTACACAAGGCGTGTCCAGCAGCCCTGGTGGTGAGGCTGAGGCCCTGGGAGGGGGGCCCAGGCTCGGGCAGTCAGTCCTGCAGAGGTCTGGGGTCACAAGGGACCAGTGTCACACTGACCCCTCACCTCCAGGAAATTCCAACCCTCCTGCTGCTTCACAGCACCCCCGTCCCCACCCAGCCATTGTATTGGATTTTGCCAATGCCATGGGGCAGTCATCCAGGCCCTGGTGTCAGACGGGCTGGTCCCAGCTGTGCCTCTATAAGCCTCAGGTTTTCCATCTATATCCTGGGGTTAATGGTAGTATTTATCTCGTAAGGTTGTTGAGAGAATTAAACAAATTAATTAGCACAGAGGCTGGTACACAGGAAAAGCTCAATAGATATTAGTAGCTACTATTATTTTTATGCTTATTATTTAGGGGCCTGGGGTCCAGGCAGCTGCTCTGGAGCTGCCTGAGCTCAGATGGGACAGTCCTGGGCACAACACTCTGTAGGAAGTAGCTGAAATATGTTTGTTCTACTAAAACACCAGTGTTTCTCTCCTCCATCAAGTTAGCCACCACCTGTAGGCTATAAGCACAGCAGAGGCAAAGGGGCAGGTCATAGAGAAAATGTCCCATTTCACAGCTGTGGAAACTGAGGAAAATAAAGGCAGAGAGGGGCTTAAACCAGGTTTATGTGCTCTCCAGGACAGCACCAAGTGCCCTCCCAGGCGCACCTGCTGATCAGGTCCATAGAAGAGACCACCACAAAGGCAGCGGAGAAGGGGGAAGGGTGGGGCCGGGGGACTAGGAAATCACCCACTCACAGGCAGTCGTTGGCCTGGGGGATATAGTAGAAAGCAGGGACTCTGGCTTCGTACTTGGCCTTCACACGGAGGTTCCCGTTGTGGGTCATAAACTGCAAGACAACAGCAACTTGGGGTAAGTTTAGAACTTGAAAAAATGTGAAATGAAACCACAGTCTACCCAGAAAGCCACTGTTCTCACTGGCTCCTAGACTGAGTCAGGAGACACTCCTACAGGAGTTTGACACGTCCCACTGGGCTTGGTCATCCACGCTTCTGGGAAGCCCCAGTCTGGAACAATGAGGAGCTATAGTAACCATGCCTCGCACAGGCAGAGCACTTTCTAGTTCTCACACATCAGCTCATTTGATCCCCTCAACCATTTTAATATTACTGTCCCCATGTCAGAGATGAGGAAACTGAGACTCAGAGAGGTGAGGTGACTTACCCTAGGTGACACAGCTAGTAAGTGAGAGCTGGGATTTGAACTCAGACCTGTCTAACTTCAAAGCTCATGTTCTTTCTCCTATCCCCTCCACAGATGGCTCGGACCCCCAGCAACAGTCCCTGCAAGACTGCAGGAGATACACGTAGCTGGAGGATGGAAGAAGTCAGTGCTGGCCCCACAGAGCACATAGGTCAGGATGATCACTGGGGCCCTCTGACACCCAAGCAACCCAGAGGCAGATGTGCCAAGAGTGGTCCTGGCCAACAGTCAGCCCTCAGTAACAGCAGTGGCATATCTGGGGCGAGGGCACAGGTGGGAAGAAACATCAGCTTTTTAATCCACACCCCTTGGGCAGAATGAATTCTATCCTCCCCTCCCCTGGGGACCACTGGGCTGTGTCATAGGATCTGCGTGTTGCTTTGGATCTCAACAGAGCAGGGGTCACATCCCAGCTGTGCCATTTATTTACTGAGTGACCTTTGGGCAATACTCAACCCCCTGAACTTCAGGGATCACACCTGCAAAAATGAAGAAAATACAACAGGGGAGTTAAAAGGCACAAAGGAACCACCTTCAGGCCTACGTGCTGGTTTATGAGTTTCCTGTCTTTCTCCTGCACTAGAATGTGAGCTCCATGTGGGCAGAGACTTTATCTTGCTCACTGCTCTCTCCTAATACCCAGCACATGGTAGGCCTACAGTAACTATGTGTTGAAGGAGTAAGTAAAGCATCTAGCCCAGCGGTCTTGGCACAGTGCTGGCCACTCTGGGCACTCAGTAAACATCAGCCTGCTTCCCTAACAGTCCTCACAATCCTAAGCCAACCAGCACAGCTCAGAACTGCCTGCTCTCTGAAGGTTTTCTGGCCAAAACGGTATTATCATCCAGGCTGAAGGAGTCCTCTATCTGTATAAGTCAGGAGAGCAAAATGGTCCCCTTCCTGGCTAGGGGGCCAAAGAAGGACTACAGACCATGAATCAGGATGCTTCTGTTCCACTCCAGGACTTCAGCTAGTGAGAACAGCAGCTGTTAACTGACTACTTACTCTGTTAGCACTGAGCCTCCATTTAGCCCTCACAGCAGCCCTGTGAAGGGGCAGTGGTAGCCCTATAGTGCAGATGTGGAAACTGAGGGCCCACAGCCAGGGTTATGTAACAACCCAGGGCCTCACAGCTTGTCAATGAGAAGTTGATGGAGCTGGAAGTTGAACTCAGGGCCTCTGTCTAAGCTGCAACTCTAGTAGGCTGTGTTTTCACTCTCTAGTTATTGCCTGTCTCTGGGCCTCAGTTTCTCCCCCGCAGAATGGGAGCACCCCGCCCACCACCTCCCCGCCAGCCCTGGTGCCCTCTTGCTACCTCCACAATGCTGTCGTCCCAGAAGTCAAGTCTCACGGATTTAACTCTGCTGATGTCTGGGAAGTTGCGGTGGACGCCGGAGCAGTTCAGACAGATGAAGATGCCCAGCTTGTAAGAGGCCCAGTCGGGATCTGCGGGGCGAGAGGGCAGGAGGGGAGCCGGGTGGAGAGCAGGGCGACGAAGCCAGGGCTAGACTGGGGGCGCTGGGAGAGGCAGGGCTCGGCAGTTAGGGTTCCTGGGGCGGTGTCCAGCTCTGCCCATGCCGGGAACCCTTTCTCTCTTAGTCTCCCCACTTTGGGTGAGCTAAGATACCAGCATGGAAACTTCTGGTCAGCCCACCGGCCATGGCGCGGCGGCGACCAGGATGAAGATCTTGAAAGGAGCCCCGGGGATGGGGGCCAGCGACCAGGATGAAGATCTTGAAAGGAGCCCCGGGGATGGGGGCCAGAGGCTGAGGCGGGCGCGATGTGGAAGTGACAGGTCTCCGGGGAACCGAGAGGAGAGCGCAGGGGGAGGGACCGGCACCGAGGCGCCCGGCTGGGGAGCTGCAGGTGGGGAAGTCTGAGTCAGGGCCCCCCCCCCTCCCCCGACCCCGGCGTCCTCAGGGTCGGAGCAGGGACGCGGGAGGACCCTGGGGAGGTGCGAGTGGGGAGGGAGGGGGCACTGGATGGTCAGGGAGCCCGGGCCCGAGATCCGGGATATTTGGGTCCGACGGTGTGGGAAGTGGCTGGCTCCGGAGTGAAGACGCCAGGGACCGAGGTCCGGGAGGGTAGGGTGTCTGGAGGCGGAGGTGAGCAGGATGGTCAGGGAACCTGGGTCCGGGATCTAGTGGCTCGGTCCAAGGATATGGAAATATCCGTGCCGGGGTCCAGAGTGGGGAGGACAGGGGGCCTGAGTTCGGGTGGGGGCGACATCGGATGAGGACAGGGCGGTCGGGGGCCTGGATCGGAGATTCAGAGTCTGGGTGGGCGGGGGCCTCGATCCGAAGGGGTGCTAAGGGTCATGCCCGGGTCCGGCGGGGGCCCCGGACGCGAACCGGTGTGGAAGGAGGGGAGGGGTCCGGCTCCGGTGCGGGCTGCCCGCGCCGCCGCGCCCTTACCCGCCGCCCCGCAGTCGGCGCACTGCGCGTTGCCGGTGCCCGCCGCCTGCAGCAGCTCCAGCAGCCGCTTCTTGTTGCGCTCGCGGTCGCCCATGGCCGCCCATGGCCCGTGCGCTCGCCCAGCAGGTGGAGAGGACCGAGGCGCGCGCCTCCCGACCGCCGCGCCGCCGCCAGCCCCGCCCCGGCCCGCCCCTCCCGGCCGCACCGCCCTCCCTCGGCGCGTGCGGTCCGCCCCCAGCCCCGCGGGCTCAGCAGGGAGGGACCCGAGCGCCGCGCTTGGAGACCGTCGCACCGACCCGGGATCAATCCTGACCTGCCACTTGCTAGCTAAGTGACTATGGACAACCTCGTCAACCTCTCTGGGAGTCAGTAAAAGCAGAATAAGGGCCTATGTCTGCGTCTCAGGGCTCCTGGGAAAATTAAACAGGATCTAACTTCTGTTAAAGCGTCCTACTGATGCAGAGCTTACCTCTACCTAGAGACTTAGAGACATTCAAATGCCACCTCTTCAGGAAGCCCTCCTTGACACCCAGCCTCGAGTCATCTCTTCAGTTCTGGTCTTCCAACACCGTTACAGGATCCGTCCATCCCTTCAGCCCTAAGCACTTTCTATCTACCTTGCATCACAGTTATCTGTATATTTATGTTACTCCCAACCCCTCAACACACACGTGCCCACACTAGATAGTTTGATGTCGGTGGTTTAATTTCCGCATCCCACATAGCTCCCAGGAGCAGCACCTGCACGTTGTAGAAGTCCAACAGATAGCGGCATGTTCACCAGGAAGTGTGACTTCTTTTCTTTTTTTTTTCTTTTCTTTTCTCTTTGAGGAAGATTACTCTGAGCTAACTAGTGCCAATCCACCTGTTTTTGCTGAGGAAGCCTGGCCCTGAGCTAACATCCGTGCCCATCTTCCTCTACTTTATATGTGGGACGCCTGCCACAGCATGGCTTGACAAGTTGTGCCATGTCCGCACCTGGGATCCGAACAGGCGAATCCTGGGCCACCGAAGCGGAACCTGCGCACTTAACCACTGCGCCACCAGGCCGGCCTGAAAGTGTGGTTTCACCACATGGACACTGCGGGCTCTTTTATCTGTGAAGTTCCATCACTGTGAGATGTGGGCAGGGCCTCAATGGTCCTGAATCTGGGCATTTCATGAGTCCTGGTCCCCCTCCCCTATCCCTGTCCTTCCTTGACACCTTCCTCAGGGACCCACAGGCTCCTAGTAAGGTACACACTTGCCATTCCCCTCTGGAGGTAAACACCCAGCTGTTATGTGCACATGGCTTAATGCATATGGATGTTAGGTTTCTATCCTGGTGGATCGCAGCTGATGTTCCAGCTGACCTGCCTGCATCCTCAGTTCAGCACACACGTGCACATGTGAACACACAGGGCAGCTTCCGATAATGGAATGGATCCAAGAATCCAGCCTTTGAATCTTGGCTCCATCACTGACTGGCTGTGTGGCCCTGGGCAAGTTCCTTCACTTCTCTGAAGCTTGGACTCCTCCTCTGTAAAATGTGGGTCTTGAGAGCCACCTAATAGGGCCACTGAGATGTGCTAGTACATGGCACACAAAGCCCTCAAAACATGGTGGCTCCCTTGCTTCCTTTGCCCCTCTGGTCAGCTCGTGGGATCATCGTTTGGAATGCTGTGTGTCATTTCCCATCTTCCCCAGGCTGGGGGAGGTCAAGCCTCCAGCCTGCTGGGAAGAGGATATTACCGAGAATAACCAGCCAGGAGGGTCTGGACAGTGGGGGGTGAGGGCTAGCCCAGGAGCAGCTCCAGAGGAACCAGTGAGAGAAGCCCAGCAGGGGTCAGAGGGCATGGGGCTGTTTACCAAACAGGCTGAAAGATGATTCATTTCCTCTGCTTTGGATGAAAAAAAGGACAGAAATAAATCTCCCAGGAGAAAGATGGGAAAGGCAACTAAGGTATGAAGGCAAGGCGAAGGGGGAGGTAGGGGGACTAAGAGGGGACAGGCCAAGGACATCATTTCTCCACTGCCCAGTGCCTTCCCCAGTCTGTGCACCTTTATCCCACTGAGCCGCTCTCCTCTGGCACTTGAGTCTCACCATCCCCTCCCTGGGGGTCCCACAAAAGCCAACCCAAGGGAAAGTACGGCACCTGCTGCACGGTGAGGAGCCAGAGACGGAGAGATTACTTTGTTTCCCCTCCTCTCATCCTTATTTCTGGAGGTTTCCATTTAATCTCCAGTAATTCCAAGCCTTAAGGTGGAATTTCAGGCATCTTCAGAGAAAAAAAAAGTACTATTGTATTTTGTTTGCGATGGGTTTCTTTCCTTCCTTCTTTTTTTGGAGGGAGGGGAGGGAGAGAAGGATAATGCTGGTTAACAATTAGTGAGTGTTTCACAGAGAGTTTCGCACCATTTGATCACACTTGAGTTTCCTGACAGCCCTCAGAGGAGTTAAGTGATCCAGGGTCACAGAGCCAAATGAGGAGCAGAGCGGGGGCCTCCATCGAGGTCCCCTATTGTGGCGTCCCCTGGTCCCAGGTTATGTCACGAAACCCCGCAGGACAAGCCCCTCTCGCTTTAGGCCTCCCATTCCTGGATATTTCTTTTTTTCACTTAAAAAAAATTGTGGCAACATCTCTAGAACATAAAGTGGGCCATTTTAACCATTTTTAAGTGTACAATTCAGTGGCATGAATTACATTCACAATGTTGTGCAACCATCGCCACGATCCAATTCCAAATGCTTTTCATCACCACAAAGAGAAGCTCTGCAGCCCTCTCCTATGTATTGGAAGTGACAAGAGTCGAGCCCTGCTCTGCGTTCAGGAACCAGAAGCCAGGCTAAGGGACAAGCGCTGTGCCGAAAGCTGTCAGGACAGGGGTGGACGCTGAGCTCTGGGATCAGGGGCCTGGCTGCGAGGGGCAGGGTGGGCTGAGTTAGCCTCCCTTGCGGGCTCAGTGCATACAGCAGCTGCCGGGGTGAAGGGGCAGTCTGGGTCTTGGGACAGAGTGTCCTGGGTAAATAAAGCTCCCAGGGTCCCTCAGCACAAACATCCTGCCCTGCTCTCGGGATCACTGCCTGCCGAGCCGAGCCCAACCGCAGGCCTGGAACAAAGCCTTCGACCACATTCCCAGCCATGGACCGGGCTCAAGATCCCCAGGGAATATACCACAGCCCCCTTGAAAATTTAAATAATTATGTTTATTAGTTATAGAATTTAGAAAACTATTGGGGTGGGCCCAGTGGCGTAGTGGTTAAGTTCACCCGCTCTACTTCGGAGGCCCAGAGTTTGCTGGTTCGGATCCTGGGCGTGGACCTACACACTGCCCATCAAGCCATGCTGTGGCAGGACCCAACATAGAAGAACTAGAAGGACTTGCAACTAGGATATACAATTAGGTACTGGGGCTTGGGGAGAAAAAAAAGAGGAAGATTGGCAACAGACGTTAGTCAGGGCCAATCTTCCTCACCAAAAAAACATACTTTTATTTATTTATTTATTTATTTGAAGAAGATTAGCCCTGAGCTCACATCTGCTGCCACTCCTCCTCTTTTTGCTGAGGAAGGCTGGCCCTGAGCTAACATCTGTGCCCATCTTCCTCTACTTTATATGTGGGACGCCTACCACAGCATGGCTTGCCAATCGGTGCCATGTCCACACCCGGGATCTGAACCGGCGAACCCCGGGCTGCCAAAGCGGAACGTGCACACTTAACCGCTGTGCCACTGGGCTGGCCCCCCAAAAAAGCATACTTTTAGGAAAAAAAAAAGAAAACTATAATCACAGGAAATTTGGAAAATACAATAAAGAAGAAAGAAAACGCCCACGATTAAGGCCACTGTTAATCCAGGGATTGATGTATGTCAGGCCCCTTACATGTGTTATTCCATTTAATCTTCAATACAACCCTGGGGTACAGACTATTTTTAGGCCCATTTTACAGATGAGACAACTGAGGCCCTGAGAGGGAATTTAAGCAAATTCGTCCAAGGTCATACAACTGAGACGATGCATACTCAGTAATAAATAGTACGGGAGCTGGGATTCGAGCCCAAGTTTACCTTGGGCCCTTTTCATCAATACATTAAGTTGAATCATATAAAATAATAAACAATAAAGTGAGATCACAAAAGTGTTTTCTTTTCTGAAGGATAGAGATAACAGGCAGGCATGCGAAACAGCAGAAAATCAAGCACAAGAACTCAATCAAGTTTACCTGTTTGTATATTGTGTCACTTTGTCTTCAACAGGAACCAGCTCAGAGCCCAGAGGGATTCCCCACTGCGATACTGCAGTGTTTGCTCACTCACCCGATAAATATTTATTGACGGGGCTGCCTCATGGCCAAGTGGTTAAACATATGCTCTGCCTCGGCAACCAGGGTTTCACCAGTTCGGACCCTGGGCACCGCTCATCAAGCCCTGCTGAGGCAGCATCCCACATGCCACAACCAGAGGGACCTACCACTAGAATATACAACTATGTACTGTGGGGCTTTGGGGAGAAGAAGAAAAAAAAAACCCGGAAGATTGGCAACAGATGTTAGCTCAGGTGCCAATCTTTTAAAAAAAATTTCTTGAGCACTTACTATGTGCCAGGCACTGTTCTGGGTATCAGGGAAATAGCTATAACCAAAGCAAAAGGTCCTGCCTTCGTGGAGCTCACCTTCAAGTGGGGGAGACAGAAAACGAACAGAGAAACAAATATACCTACATACAATATGGTACCAGAGTGGTAAGTGCTATTGAGAAAAATAAACAGACTAAGGGGTAGAGAGGATGGAAGATGCTATTTTGATAGGGAGGTCAAGGAAGCCCTCTCTGAGGGGTCGGCATTTAAGCAAAGATCTGAAGGAAGGGGTTGAGCCAACCAGGCCCCTATCTGAAAGAACAGTCCCAGGAAAAGGGAACAGCAAGTGCAAAGTCCCAGGGGTGGTAACATGCTTGGGGTGTGCTTTGTCCACCTCCTTGAGCACAGAGATGTCCAACTCCATGCTGCTGTGCCTTGCTCACGCTGCTCCCTCTCCTACTCCAGCTCCCTCCTCCTCCGCACCACCCTCCTGCCGAGCCCCCATTGGTCTAGCAAACTCCTGCCTCCTGCCCAAATTCAATCTTACTTCCCACAGCTTGCCCTCATCGCCCTCATCTAAGTTGCCACAATGTTCGTATTTCTATTACAATCACCATCAGGTTGTACCATGGGTTTTTTCATCTGTTTTGTCCGAGTTGGCAATGATTTCTTTAAGAGTAGATTGTCATACTCATCTTTGGACCTTTGGTGCCTAGCAAGTGCTGGGGCCAAAAAATGTTGGTTGACCCATATATGTGAAATGTCCAGCCCAGGCCAATCCAGAGAGACAGGAAGCAGGTTAGTGGTTTCGGGGGGGTGGGGGGGGTGGGGAGAGTGATTGTTAAATGGGTACAAAGTTTCCTTTTGGGGTGTTGAAAATGTTCTGGAACTAAACAGTGGTGATGGTTACACAACACTGTGAATGTATCAAATGCCTGAATTGTACACTTTAAAGTGGTTAAAATGGTGAACTTTACGTTATGTGAATTTTGCCATGATTAAAAAATGTTGGTTGAATTGAGTGGAGCTGAGAGCCCCATTATGTTTGTGTGAGGCTGGCCCAGGGGGTGCAGAGGTTGAGTTTGCATGTTCTGCTTTAGTGGCCCGGTGGCTGGTTCGGATCCTGGGTGCGGACCTATACACCACTTGTCAAGCCATGCTGTGGCAGGCGTCCCACATATAAAGTAGAGGAAGATGGGCACGGATGTTAGCTCAGGGCCAGTCTTCCTCAGCAAAAGGAGGAGAATTAGTGGCAGGTGTTAGTTCGGGGCTAATCTTCCTCAAACAAGGCACAAACACTATGTTTGTGAGATTCATCCATGTTGCTGGGTGTACTTGAAGTTTATTCAATATATGCATAATCTTTTGACATTTGAGATATTCTAGGTGTTGGCTAATACAAATAGTGCTGCTATGAACATTCTAGTATTAGGTTTAACCAAGTGAAATTGCAGTTTTTGTAAATCAACAACTGTCAAATACTGGCAATTTTATACATACAGTTCAACCTATTGCATATCTTTCAGTGCACATAGGTTTGCATTCTGTTGAATATATATATACCCGGGTGGGAGTGCTGGGCCATCGGGTATACATCTGTTCAGCTTTGGAAGATACTGGAAACGGTTTTCCAAAGCCATTCTACCAATCACTCTGCCATCAGCACGTGTGCAAGCTGCACACCCTCACCAATGCTCCGGTCTATTGATCTGTTGGGGTTATGCGTGTTTCTCACTTCTGCTATTCTTGTGGGTGTGTAGTGGCATCACGGTGTGTTCCCTGATGATGAATAAAGGGAACACCTTTCCATCAGCTAATTGGTCACTTGAATATCCTCTTTAGGTGAATATCCTCTTTAGGTGAATATCCTCTTTAGGTGAATATCCTCTTTAGGTGAATATCCTCTTTAGGTGAATATCCTCTTTAGGTGAAGTACCTATTCAAGTCATTTGCCCCTTTTTTCAGTTGCTTTGCCTGCCTTTTTCTTATTTATTTTTTAAGATTTTATTTTTTTCCTTTTTCTCCCCAAAGCCCCCCGGTGCATATTTGTATAATCTTTGTTGTGGGTCCTTCTAGTTGTGGCATGTGGGACACCGCCTCAGCGTGGTTTGATGAGCAGTGCCATGTCTGCGCCCAGGATTCGAACCAACGAAACACTGGGCCGCCTGCAGCAGAGCGCGCGAACTTAACCACTCGGCCACGGGGCCAGCCCCTGCCTTTTTCTTATTAATTTGTAGGATTTTTTTTAATATATTCTGGATAGGAGTTCCTGTTCGTTATATGTATGGCAGATATCTTCTTTCACGCTGTGGCTTGCCTTTTCACTGGTGTCTTTTAACGAACAGATATTCTTAACCTTAATGAGGTCTAATTTATCTGTTTTTTTCCTTTATGGTTAATGCTTTTTATGTTCTGTTTTAGAAATGTTTGCCTATGTCAAGGTCATGAAGTTATAGAGCACTAAGTTTTTATGTTTTTCCCAAACAAAATTAACCTTTTGGATGCTGCATTCGTGATCATTCATTTATTTTTTTCAACACACACTTAGTGAATGCCCATGTGCACCAGGCAATGTGCTGGCTATTACAGGGGATATAGTTACGGCCTGTATCTGTCGTGTACTCTGGAGAGATCTGAAGAGGCTTGCCAGGTACCTCACTTGCCCCAGTTCACACTGTTAGCATGCTGGGATTGGCACACAGGTTAAAACACAGGCTGGATGGATTCCAGAGTCTGAGCATCATCACTGAGCTCCTGTCTCCAGGAGCAATGTAGAGACACCAGGAATGGATTTTTGATATATTCCAGTTGGTAGCTTCCAGATCACCTGGGGAAAATGTATAGAGTCAAATAAGAGGACAAAGACATGTAGTCAAAGCAAAACAAGACCAAAAAACCCCTGTGTCTCAAAACAGTGTGTATTATGAGAGAGACAGGAGTCAAGTGCTTGGGAGAAGGGAGCGGATGCTTCTGAAGCCTGGTACCTGAGGGTGACTGTAAATAACCAGTAAGAACATGATTACCCTGGGGCTGGCCCCATGGTGTAGTGGTTAAATTCGGTGGCCGGGGTTCATGGGTCAGACCCTGGGCAAGGACCTACACCACTTGTCAGCCATGCAGTGGCAGTGACCCAGTATAAAGTAGAGGAAGATTGGCACAGACGTCAGTTAGTTCAGGACTAATCTTCCTTAGCAAAAAACCCCAACATGATTACCCTTTGACCTTGTTTCAAACACAATCACAGATGAAAAGAAGTTAATCTTGTTAATTTATGCTTTTCTTATTTAGCCTGAAGGGTGACTGAAGGGTCACAAGGATTTATGAGCTTGTTTTGTAGAAGAAAAACAATGTCTTCAAGGAAGTTATGATCACCAGATAACCAGCCTCCAGCTGCCAATGCCCCAAGTCTGATTGCCCAAGGGCTTATCTGGAGTGAAAGAAATAGGATGCCCCCTTTTGTTTCTATGAAACTCACCCTCCCAAGCCCCTTACCTCTATAAAAGCTCCTGCTCTCTTCTTTTGTTAAGGTGGATTTGAGAGAACCTATCCTCCCGCCTTCTCATTTTGGCCAATTTGAATAAACCTTTCTCCATCTCCAAGCAGATGTCTTAGTAATTGGCTTACTGCACATTGGCACAGGAATTTGAGATAAAGAGGTTTGGTATCACTTCTGGCTTGGGAGACAAGGAGGCTTCTTGGGGTGGGAGGCACCCTTGTTGGCCCTTAAAGGTGAGCAGGGGCCAGCCCGGTGGCACACTGGTTAAGTTTGCAAGTTCCATTTCTCAGTGGCCTGGGGTTTGCTGGTTTGGATCCTGGGTGCGGACATGGCACCGCTTGGCAAAAAGCCATGCTGTGGTAGGTGTCCCATGTATAAAGTAGAGGAAGATGGGCACGGATGTTAGCTCAGGGCTAGTCTTCCTCAGCAAAAAGAGGAGGATTGGCAGTAGTTAGCTCAGGGCTAATTTTCCTCAAAAAAAAAAAGGTGAGCAGAATTCAGACTGTTTGAGGGAGAGAGCATTCTAAGGCAGGGGACTGTCAGGCATGAAGGTGCAGAGGTAAGACAACATGGAACATGGGCGGGACTTCAAGGCGCCCAGTTTGTCTCCTGAGTGGGTGTATTAATCAGGAAGTTATGAGCTCCAGGTAACAGAATACTGATCTAAAAGCGGCTTAAACAATAAGATCAATTATTCCCTCACTGAATCAAAAGTCTGCAGATGGGTGGTTTCAGGGTTGGTCTAGCAGGTAAGCAGTGTCATTGTCATCAAGGCCTAGGCGCTATCCCTCTTTCTGTTCTTCACGCCCTTGTCAGCATTGCCTGTCCATGGAGAGGTGGCTGCTCCTCCCAGCTCATCCTCCCCGGATCACAGCCACAAGAAAGGGAAGGTGGCTGCTTCTCCTCCCACTGTTTATCAGCATATACAGTCTTTCCCTGATATGCCCCAAATGATGAGGATCAAGGCTGCCCCAGGGAGAGAAGCCCAAGGTGTCCTGCCCTATACACCAATCTATACCATCCTCCGGGAAGCATAGGACATCCTGACCTGACCCGACCTGACTCGTATGCAAAGTTACAGGCCCACCCAATAACCAGACTCCACCTGCACTGATACTATTTTAAGGACTTTTTTACATGATCTTTCCTTTGTCTAGTAAAGAAATAACGCACATACCTATGCCTTATAAATGTAGCCCTACCCTCAACCCACTGCAGCCCTTCACTGCCCATGGGTCCTGTCCCCATCCTATTCTCTGAATAAAGGAGCACTACTACCAGACCTTGAGAGTCCAAGAAACATTTCTTTCGATTCCTCAGCTCGCCAAGCCCACATCACAAACAGAATCACACCCACTCTCATCTTAATCATTAGAAAGGGAAATGGGAGCCAGCCCTGATGGCCTAGTGGTTAAAGTTTGGGGTGCTCTGCTTAGGTGGCCCAGGTTTGGTTCCCGGGCATAGAACCACACCACTCCTCTGATGGTAGCTACACTGTGGCAGCAGCTCACATAGAACTAGAGGACTTAAAACTAGAATATATAAGTATATACTAGGGCTTTGGGGAGGGAAGAAAAACAAGAGGAAGACTGGCAACAGATGTTAGCTCAGAGCAAATCTTTCCCAGCAAAAAAAAAAAAAAAAAAAAAGGGAATGGGACCACTATAACTAGTTCATCTTCCTTGAAGACACTGCCACTTGCCTACAACCAGGCATCTATCAGCAAGGAGGAGAGGCACCACCGTGGGTGTTGGGTGCCAGAATGGGTGCCCGGTGCTGAGCAGAGAAAGAGCTGGAGGGTGAAGGTGAGGCCCCACCACAGGCAGGAGCTGATTTAGTCAGCACTGGGGCTTCTGGTCAGGACATGTGTGTGAGGGACAGAGCGGGGGCTAGCAAAGCTGGGAAATCAGGTGTGTGTGTGGGGGGCTGTTATTGCAAGAGCTCAGGTGAGAGACAATGAGGCTCTGACTAGGGCTCACGGCAAGGAAGAGGTGAAAAAGACATTTTGCAGGCAAAGCAGATAATTTCATGTATTTTACACTGCAAGTTGCCACGTAGTCATAAGTCATGAAATTAATATCAATTCAGTGGTTCCAACTAACCCAACTTTCTTGTTTTTAATCTCTTGCCTCCTCAAAATCCTCTATGTCCTTAGTCTCCTTAACTTGGCTTTATCCCATTTCCTTTTAAATTTCTCTGAATATTGCTTCTCAATCTTTTGGGGAATCCGAATCCTCTACTCACGCCCAGTGCTGGCGCCCCCAGCATTCTCCTTGCCTCACTGTGCTTTTTGCACAGCACCCCTCTCCTGGCTTATCCCGGGCATTCTCATGGGATAAAGAGTCATCTCTCTAAGCTGCCAGTCTCCAGATCTACACCCCAGCACAGTCTTCTCCCTTAGCTTCAGACCCACATATCTGACTAGCTACTAGACGTCTCTACCTCATGTCCAGAAAATTTAAAAACGGTCAGCAGGGGCCCGCCCCGTGGCTGAGTGGTTAAGTTCACGTGCTCCGCTTCAGCGGCCCAGCATTTCACCAGTTCGGATCCTAGGAACCGACATGGCACTGCTCATTAGGCCACGTTGAGGTGGCGTCCCACATACCACAACCAGGAGGACCCACAACTAAAATATACAACTATGTACTTGGGGGATTTGGGGACAAAAAACAGGAAAAAAAGAAAGAAAAAGACTGGCAACAGTTGTAAGCTCAGGTGCGAATCTTTAAAAAAAAAAAACGGTCAGCATTTTTTTTAAAAAATGAAGCAATAGAAAATCTGAAGGTGCATCATATGTAAAAACACAAGTTTTTTTTTAAGCTTTTGTTTCATTTGTACATCTATGTGTCCTGAGTCATGGTCAAAAAAGCTTTAAAAACATACGAACTAGATAACAGGCTAGATATAATGATGAAAGGAACAGGAGGAGCCAATGACAACTGCATCTGGGAGCAGAAACAGGGAAGTGAGGAGGAGCTGGTTTCTGGGGAAGACGACGGACGACTTTCATTTTGAACGCACTGATTCTGGTTTACAGTAAATCACGCACAGTGGTTGCCTCTCTCCCTACCGCTTCCAGCCTCCAGTGACAGTGTAATTCTGAACAAACGCTCTGAGGAATGAGGGAGTTTCCCCCAGGGTCATCAATAATTAGTTCCCAGGAAGAGGAGATGCTTTCATGGGGGAACTAACATTCATCGCACCCTTATTATATGCTGGTATCTCTGCATCCAATTATTAACAAGAAAGCCCCTTTCCAGCCGTGTGAGGCAGGTACCATTACCTCCATTTCATGAATGAGGAAGCTGAGATTCAGAAAAGATGAGAAACTGTCTAAGGTTGCACAGTCAGAAAGTGATTGGTGGCATCTTGCCCACGAAACACACCATCTCTGGAGGCATCACCAGGGCTCCTGACGGCCTCAGGTATTAGTGTCCTGGGGCTGCTGTAACAGATTGCCACAACCTGGATGCCTTAAAACAGCAGAAATCTATTCTCTCACAGTTCTGGAGGCTAGAAGGCTGAAATCAAGGTGTCAGCAGGACTGGTTCCTTCCCAGAGTGAATGTGTTCCACGCCTCTCTCCTAGCTTCTGATGCCCCGCGGGCAAGCCGTGGCCTTCCTTGGCTTGTAGATGCATCACTCCAGTCTTGGCCTCCGTCCTCACGAGACCTTCATATGTTGTCTTCCTATAAGGACACAAGTCATATTGGATCAGTCATCCCCCCACCTCAGACTGACCTCATTTTAACTAATTATGACCCTATTCCAATGACCCTATTTACAAATAAGGTCACACTCTGAGATACTGAGGGTTAGGACTCAACTTACCTTCTTTGAGGGATACAGTTCAACCTCTAACACGTCCATAAATGGAATAAGCCCTGGAGTTATGAGGAAATTATTTCCTATTGAGTTGAAGGATTTTGCATCAAAAGTTGACTTTATTTCTTGTTAGATTCCTAAATTCCCCAGAAACTGGCAAGATTCCCAGAATTCCTATGAGTAACATGCGTAATTCCCCACATCCCCATTGCCTCCTGGACAATGTCTACACAGACGTCACCACCTCATAAAAACACAAATCCATGACCCTTCCCTCCAAAAGCCAACTCCCTCCTGACTTCCCTGTTTTTCACAAAACTAGCCAGAGGCCCCTCATCTTCCAGAAAGAATTCTCTTCTCTCCACTCCTTACATTTCCCAGGTTCAACTCCTTATGGTTGCCTGTCTCTTGGGAAGATACACTCGCTTCCCAACATCTCTCCTCGTTCCCAAGCCCTTCACCTCCAGTCTGGCCTCACACTTCTACATACGGCCAGTTTCCTAAGACACATCTCTAGTCTGACTCCACAAAAGCCTCAGCGGCTTCCTGCTCCCTGGTGGAGCTGTTCGCCTGCTCCACGCCGCATTCAAGGTCCGAGGCTGGCGCTAGCCTCTTCTCCCTGCGTCCCCTCCAAATGGAATACGGCGACTATCAAGGCGTCGTGCCAAAGTCACCTCCTCCTGCCTCGCCCTTCCCTGCCCGCTGAGTCCCGGCTGAGCTCCCGAAACACCTGGCATCTCCCCCAGTTATTCCACTCCACCTGCTGCTGAGGGTTTTTGTGTATCTGTCTACGCTGCCCCCCGGACTCCGCTCCTGGCGCCCCAGGCACGGCCCCACAGGAGCGCATCAATCTCCGCGCCAAAACCCACGGAGTCTCCCCGACGGAGGGAGCCGGCCGACTACAGGCTAAAACTTGCCGGGGCACTTCCTTCCCCGCGGGGCGGTCGGCCCAGCCGCTCTCCGCGGCCGGGCGGGGCGAGAACGCCTCCTTAATGCAGCGCCCTGAGTCTGCGGAGCACCCGGGGGCTCGGGATCCGGGCACACGGTTTCGCCCGGGTTGCGCCCGGAACCCCGCTGCCCAGCCGCTGCCCGGCCGCTGCTCCGCCAGGCAATCCGGAATGCCGCGTTGACCGGAACCCTTCCGCCGAAAGGCCGGGCACTTTTGGGCGATGCACACAGGAACCGGAAGTCAGTGGAGGACGTGAACTGTGGGAGCCCGCTGATGTAAGCTGGAAGATGAGCGTGCCTAGTCTCCTCTTGGCAGGAGGTAGGACGCCTATATACGCGGTTAACTTCCCGCCCGCCCTTAGCCGCTGGTCCTGGAGTGTTTCCTCCCTCGGCGTCCCGGCTGAGCTGACCGGCCGGTTCCGGTCCCCGAGCTTCGGAGCGATCGTGCTTCGCCGCCCCAGGGGTCCGCGAGCGGCTGCTTCCCGGACCCGGCGGCGGGCGGCGGGGTCAGATCCGGACAGCCGCTTGCTTGCCTCTGCCTGCGTTATTTTCCTGCGGCTGCGGTGTCAGAGTGACTGTCTGTTGTTTTTTTTACAACCATACGAGTTGTTCCTGGTGTGGTTTTTCTTCTCCTTGCAGAAACGTAGTCATGGTAGAAATCTTGAAAAGGGTCTAGAAGAAAATAAGAACCGCTCTTAAATCTCCTACTCAGCTAAAACACTTATTATGAACGTATACAATTTAATTTTATTTGGTCTCACCAGATGAGAAATTAGTGAAAATAAATAGTTAACAAGAGATATTAATCACAAAAGATCCCTCAGGTTAAAAATAGTAAAAACGTTAAGCAGTTGAAATCATTTTAAATACATGCTTCTTGATGGGCATAAAAAAAGATATCTAGGTAGTAAAACTTAGGGCTTATCCACAAAAATCAGTAGCCATCTCTTGTGAATAAAACCGAAAAGCCCTATTAGAATAAATAAAGAGATATAATTTGAAAACTTAATTTATTTTAAAGGTGATTCTCCAGGAGAGTTTACGATGGTACACTAGTTCTTAAATTATGGAAAAGTGTCACTTTGCAAGCCACAAGTAACTCTAGAAGGAAGTAGGACATCCCAACTTATGTTCTGCTAAATTCTCTTTTAGGGAGGTGGAGATGTTTTCCAGTTCCGTTAGGGTCATCCTTGTTCCAGGCCCTACGGAATTCCTGCTGTCGGAAAAAATCCACTGCTCCTAAGCAAACTGCTCCCAATGTTGCTTTTTGTGATGAAAATACAAAGGAGTCTGGAGATGCACTCGACAAGCTCTTCTCTGCGGAGCAGCAGGCTTCCATCCTGCGTGTGCTGAATACAGCATCTAATAAGGAACTGGAAGCTTTCAAATTGCTTCGTGGAAGAAAGTCCACCAATATTGTAGAGCACAGAGAAAAGTTTGGGCCATTTCAGAATTTGGAGAGTTTAATGAATGTGCCCTTGTTCCGGTATAAAACTACCGTCCAAGTTTGTAACAACATTCTTTGCCCAGAGACTGGAGGGAAAAAAGGAAAGTTACAGGAAAACCGGCTCTTGAGAAAGCTCATCAAACCAGAAATAGGAAGAGAGAGACTTAAGGTATATATGCCCTTTTTCTTCCTGTGTGTTATAGTGCCAAAATGTTTGAGAACCTGCTTTGCAGAGCACCATTCTGGGCACCAAGACAGCGTTCTTCAGGCAGCTTATAGTTTAGTTGGTGGGCCCAGACATACACATATAAATAAACAGCCTATTAAATAAAGTAGTATGTGATCAGTACCAAAGCATGAGATGTACAGATAGAAAATTGGCAATTTAGAGGAGAGAGAACTGTGGGCCGTGATTGTTGGGGGGAAAGTTTACTGGAAGAACTCAACCTGGATCTTGGAGGGAGAGAATTAGGCTAGCTGGAAGAGGAGGGCATTCTGGGAAGAAAGAATAGTTGATGTAGAGAAGTAGGGCTGTGCAAGGCTTCTTTAAGAGGAATGAGCTGGAGATAATCTGGTGGTGTCTCAGGGTTATGTGGGGAGTAATAAGAAATTAGGATGCAAAGATAGGTTATGGCCAAGGGGTAACTTTAGAACATTATACCAGTCTTTCCAGCAAGATTTAAAGTTATTTTCTATCCCCTCTCCCTGCTTTTAAAAAGCATTCTAAAAGCAAATCTTTTTCAATATTGTCTTAAAAAATAAATATTAGAATTAGTTGGCACAGCAAACATTAAACCTTTGAGGAACTTAGATCCTCTGTAGCATTATTTGATTAAATAGTCTCTTATTCCATAACAATAATAAGCACAATTTTTTCTGGACCAGTAGTTCTGAGTTTTTTGGCGATTATGTATACTTTTTGAAAACTTGATGAAACTATGGACCCTCTTTTCAGAAAAAGAGAAAATAGAGCATATCTACACAGAACATTGCATATGCTTGCAGAAGACTTGCAGATTTCCTTAAGTCCATCCATGGACTCCGGATAGAACTGCTGCAATTGATCTGGAACTTATTTGAAACAAATTTTCATGGTTTGGATTTTCATTCAAATTTATGGCTAAAACTACTGTTTATACTCAGATTTTAGTGGAGTTGCATCCTATTTAGAGGGCTAGGTTCTAAAGTCAGTTTTTATGGAAAAAATCATGCAGTAAAAGTCCTTGGAAAAAATCTCTTCCCTATGAAGTGCCGTGTGCAACCTGGTTCAGGATTCTTATGCACACTAAAGCTTGGGAATCATTGAGCTAAAGAACTAAACGAAGGCCTGTATTTTGTAGATGTCTGGGCATCCAGACTGTTCTGCCTTTAATGGGTATTTATCCATTCCTTAGCAGGGAAAGGGAGATGAGTATAGAATTATAAAATGTTCCTGCGTATGTACCTGTGTATCCATGGAGCATATTAGTTTATTTGTCCACCTAAGTAAATGAGCCATGTGGGAGCGAGGTAATGCCATTGTACTGTATCTCCAGCGCAGACTTGGCACAGAGTGAAATCCACCTGTCTAATTCTCTATTACACACCTCTCCTTGAGGCCCTATAGGCAGCCTGAACTCAATACGTTAAAAAACTAGTCTCCCCCCACCTTCCCAAGTTTATCTGCTTCCTATCATCATCCTGATTAAAGATGCCATATAGTCACTCATAAAACTGGAGTTATTCTAGGCTCCTCCTTCATCTTGCGTATCATTTTTACTTCTATTATCTCTGATCTGTTTCTTGTCCTTCTATCACTGTCTTAGACTTTTTTTTTTTTTTTTGGTGAGGAGATTGGCCCTGAGCTAAAAATCTGTCGCCAATCTTCCTCTTTTTCTTTTTTTCCCCAAAGCCCCAGTACATAGTCATATATCCTAATTGTAGGTCAGTCTAGTTCCTCTGTGTGGGATGCTGCCACAGCGTGGCTTGATGAGCTGTGCATAGGTCCATGCTCAGGATCTGAACCAGTGAATCCTGGGCTGCCAAAGCGGAGCACCCAAGCTTAACCACTCGGCCACGGGGCTGGCCCCTTAGATTCTTAATACTTTGTCCTATAATAGGGACCTAACACAAATCCCCACCTCTAGTCCAGCCTCCTCTGGTCCATCTCCCACACAGCCATCGGTGATCTTTCTGAAATGTAACTCTCATGTTATGCTTGAATGTTACATGCTTGGGTGGCTCCCTGTAACTCAGGGTAAAGCAAGTTGCTTTCTGCAGAAATCTGCCTGCCCCCCTGCCCCTTTCGCGATGGCTCTTTTTTCCAGTGCCCGAGTATGAGGTCAAAGAGCTGCTTTGCAGACAGCTAGGTGAAATAACTTCACGTTTACCATTTTAACTCATTCTCCAATCCCTCAGTACGTCTTCCCTGACCGTTTCTCCTCTCTACGGTGTCACTGTTGCATTTCTCATGATGTCTGGTTATGTTCCTTGTTTCCCAGTATCCAGCAGTCCCCAGCAACATTTGAATATTTGAATGCCTACTCTGAGCTGGGTGCTGAGAACAAGGCTCACTGTCTATGAACTGACTGCTCCTGGTTATCTTTTAATCATACTTACTCCTGCATTTCTTTAACAATTATCACTTCATAAACCGTAAATATATTTCTATTACAGAAACTAATTTGGCATTCTGAGTTTGTAGCTTAAATTTTCTATTAAAATGTTTACACTTATAATTAAACTAGCCTTTTTGTTTTAGGCAGTTAATAGTATCGTATCCATTGTTTTTGGTACTCGAAGAATTGCCTGGGCTCACCTTGATCGTAAATTGGCGGTGTTGGACTGGCAGCAAAATGAATGCTGCCGATTGACGAAAGGAACATACACATCATCTGTCTACTTAAAAGAGGTAAGGCAGTTGCACCTCCAAATTCCTACCTGCCAGAGTTCCTGGTGTTGTTTAATCTTCTCATTCTAAAAGGAATATAATAAAATAGTAAGGATAGATTTTCTTTTGGTACTTATTATTCACCCATTCCTATTAGGTTTTCTGTTACCTATGATTTTTAAAAATTGAATCTTTCTTCATTTAGTTCAAGAAATGCCTTATGTATCAAAGACACATACTGGGAAAATCAGTGGTCAAGTATATTACAAGAGTCCTTCCTTATCCACAGTTTCAGTTACCTGTGGTCAATCGCAGTCTGAAAATATTAAATGGAAAAATTCCAAAAATAAACAATTCGTAAGTTTTAAATTGTGTGCTGTTCTGAGTAGCGTGATGAAATCTTGCTTCGTCCCACCTGGGACTTGAATCGTCCCTCTGTCAGCGTATCCACGCTGTATACACTACCCGCCCATTAATCACCTGGCAGCCATCTGTTCTCAGACTGACTGTCCTGGTATCGCAGTGCTTGTGTTCAAATAACCCTTGTTTTACTTAGTAATGGCCTAAAGCCAACTTTATTATTAGTTATTGTTGTTAGTCTCTTACTGTGCCTAATTTATAAATTAAACTTCCTCATAGGTAAGTATATACAGGAAAAAACAGTATATATAGAGTTCCTTACTATCTGTGGGTTCAGGTGTCCACCAGAGGACTCGGAGTGTATCCCCCACGAATAACGGGGGGACTGTTGTATTCAAATGTTACAGAACTTCCTCGTGGTATTTATAAAGCTTATTTTTCAAAATATGATCACTTACTGTCTCATTTGAGTCTCTGACACCTTGGGAGACGGGCAGAAATTATCTGATCATGCCTAAGAAGACTGGTTCAATCAAGCATCGGGTGTGCTTAATCAGTTGCAGAGGTAACTGATTCTAGGCTGGTTATTCTAACCCTATGCTCTACCCTGGAAACTCCTAAAAGGTTAATGAAACTGTTTTAAGTTGTCTAATCTTAAAGCCTATAGAGATTTTAGGAATTATGAAGCCCATTTTACAGATGAAGAAACTAGTACTTAGGAGGACTAAATGGCTTGTCTTAGCTCAGCTTGCTTCAGATAGAACCATGACTGGAACTTGGCTGTCCTGGCTCCCCTCTAAACGGCTTTTTCAATGACTTCACAATTGTCAGTAGCAATATAATGTAAGTTATAGAATTTCAAAGTAGAAGTGGGACAGAGAGAGGACCCAAACAATAAAACTTGATGAATTATTTCTGCTCACTTATTCTGTCTTTTTTTTTCTTTTTCACAGATTTCTTCAGTCATTTCAAAGATACCTAAAGCTGACTTCTATGTTCTGGAAAAAACAGGACTTTCACTTCAGAACTCATCTCTGTTTCCTATACTGTTACATTTCCACATCATGGAAGCCATGCTGTACGCCTTATTAAATAAGACTTTTGCCCAGGACGGCCAGCATCAGGTGCTGAGCATGACCCGGAATGCCGTGGGCAAGCACTTTGAACTGATGATCGGGGACACACGGACTAGTGGAAAAGAACTCGTGAAGCAGTTCCTCTCTGAGTCTGTGCTGAAGGAGCCTCGCGTGTTCTTCCCATCAGATAAGATATTCCACTACAGGCAGATGTTTTCATCTACTGAACAACACAGGGTGGAAGAGCTGTATGATTCATTACTACAAGCTGTTGCTTTCTACGAATTAGCGGTTTTTGACACTGAACCTTAAGATTCTGAGGTTAATATATTATCTACTGTAATATTATATTAATTTATATTTATTAGCTGTAAAGTAAAATCAACTGTTTTGAACAACCATGTTAATGGAGAAGAAAACATGTCTGAGTGTAAATACATCTAAATAGATGTTTAAAGTCAGACTTTTGGCTGTTGAATGGTTTACACAATAAGCCAAGGCCAAATCAATAAATATGTTATGAAATTCTGTGACTTTTAGGTTTAAGTGTTAAATAGTAAGATGCCCCCTAAACAGCCAAAACAAGAAGCAAAGTTATCTCCTCTTAAAAGCAAATACCATCTTTGCTAAAGGTTTTATCATTGTTAAAATAGGGAATGATTTTTCTGGGTGGTGCTCATCATGGGAATAAAGCTAAATATGATTGATAACACAACGTGTAGAATCCTCTTATTTGTAGGTAGAATGTGGGTTAATGCACTGCCTCCAAAAGGTGATTTTCGTAAGCTCAGTCTATCAAGCCCAGAACAAACAAGCTTTAACTAATAGGGTCTTTTTTGTTTTTACTTTGAAATATCTTACTTGACAGACTGTCTTTTGAGAAAGTAGCATTTAATTTTTTCCCCACATCCCTCCGTTTTCCATCACATTTGCCTTGGTTCAGGCTGCCATATGTCATCTATACTGAATCCAAGTCTCTTTGATGTCAAAGCATCAAGTCTGGGGCCAGCCCTGTGGCCTAGTGGTTAGGTTTGGCTTGTTCTGCTTCAGCAGCCTGGGTTCAGTTTCCAAGCGTGGACCTATACCACTCGTGAGCAGCCATGCTGTGGTGGTGACCCACATAAGAAATAGACGACGATTAAGGGCCAGCCCCGTGGCCGAGTGGTTAAGTCCATGCACTCCACTTCAGTGGCTCAGGGTTTCGCCGGTTCGGATCCTGGGTGTGGACATGGCACCGCTCACCAAGCCATGCTGAGGTGGTGTCCCACATGCCACAACTAGAATATACAACTATGTACTGGGGGGCTTTGGGGAGAAGAAAAAAACGAAAAAGAAGATTGGCAACAGATGTTAGCTCAGGTGCCAGTTGTTAAAAAAAACATAGAGGAAGACTGGCACAGATGTTAGCTCAGATGAATCTTCCTCAGGAAAAAAAAAAAAGCATTAAGTCTTTTCTTTCCTTTAATCTAAAAGTGAAATATACTTGTTGACAAAAATTCAAATCAGAAATAAATGAAATAAGTGGAAGTCCTTCCTTCCAGCACCTCCAATGCCCCAGGGAGTTTGGTATTCATTCTGCACTTGTTGCCATGCACATGTAAATCTCTTCGTTTACACGTATGGTTGTATACATAAATATCTCCACCTAGGAAACATAGATATATCAAACTACACGTCTGAAATCATACTCTTTCCTCCAAACCACCTCCTTTACCATTGCTTTATACTTTGGTAAATAACTTCACCAACCATCCAGTCGTTCAAGCCAGATACATGGCATTCTACCTCCCATGTATTTCTGGAAATAGCTGTAAGTAAAAATGTGTCCAGAGGCTGGCCCGGTGGCATAGTGCTTAGGTTTGCGTGCTCCACTTTGGTGGCCCGGGGTTCACAGGTTTGGATCCTGGGTATGGACCTAGCACTGCTTGTCCAGCCATGCTATGACGGCATCCCACATAAAATAGAGGGAGATGGGCACAGATGTTAGCTCAATGACAATCTTCCCCAAGCAAAAAGAGGAAGATTGGCAACAGATGTTAGCTCAGGGCCAATCTTCTTCACACACACACACACACAAAAAAAGGAAAATGTGTCCGTTTTAGACAGTTATAGGTATTGAAAAGCCATCAAAATTTGGTTACTTTTACCACAAAAGTGAATCTAAATCTTACAGGAACTTATCTTTAAGAATTGAGAAAAAAATGTCTTCCCCAAATTATGCTAAACCAAAAAAAAAAGATATGAAACATGTCTCTTAGGAAAATATCAACATTATTTCTTGATTTTTCATCATTTAAATACAATTCTATGGAGCTTTTTTTTGGTTTCTCAATTATTGAGAATTATAATTTTCTAATGAAAAAAGGCCAAATTAACAAGCAAGTGCTTAGGTACCGAACTCTTGTATTCAGTAGAAAAAAATAAATCTGTACATTAAAAATAAAAAAAGCTTCAGATCTTATTCTCTCTGTTGTACAGGGATGAAACATATAAGATACAGCCTATAGCCAAAGCTGCACAATATCCATACTCACCCAGATGATTACTTCTAGAACTCCTATTTAAATATTGCATAAAGCCTCTTAGCTTTAGCCTTTAATTAAATCAACATACTATCAGCACAAGAAAAGGTAAGTTGAACAAATAAGAGGTAAAAACTTATCTTCATACACATTTATAGACAGGTATACATCTCTATCTTTTAACTGTACAAAACTAGGATCCCTACCTTTTGAGTTGAAAATGTAATTCACCAGATAACATAACTGATTAATATGTAATATAAACACTTGAAATAGGAAACTATTTTCAGATTCACTTGATTATCTGATTGCAAAAATTATTTTAAGTTAAATGTGGGATTTTAAAATCTTGTAATTAAAAATACATACTTTCTCCAAAAACAACCTCAAGTGGAAATGGCTACTTAGAAATCCTATAGTTGAAACCTTCTTTGTTACAGTTTTAATGAAGAGCAGTTTGTCCAAAATAGATATATTAACATCATTAATATCTTTATGAAATAAAACATCAATGATATAAAAATACAAGAAAAATGTACAAGGCAAATGATGAGTTGGCAAAATATACAAGATATCACATATGTATGGTTGCTGAAAAACATTTATGAAAACTACAATTTATAATCTTGATTTCACTTTATCAACATTCAATGATTCAATGGTAAAATATGCTGGAGAAGCACACTGAAAAACTGATCAGGAAGATTTTACTTAGAAAAATGAAGCATAATGTCTTTTCTAGAAGTTTTCTTATGTATTACATACGTAATTTTGTATTTTGGATTGTGTAAACTTATTTAAAAAAAGATTATCACCTAGGTGATTCATATTTACCACTTGACAGAGTACCGACACTTTGTTGGAGAGAGGTGGATTAAGGGTAACAGGAAAGGGAAAAATTACAGATTAGTTTAGCATTGAAACATCTTTACAAATATCTTAACGAACTCTAGCTCCTAGAAACAGCTCAGTCACATACAAAAATAGTCCAACAAAGCTAAATCAGATAATACAAGAAATCCATTAAAAAAATACTACCACAATCATAAATACAATTTGTAACTCAAAATTTTCACTTTAAATATTTGCACACTAATAAAAATATACAAAGTCTGTTTCAAATGTACACTTAGAGAACTAAACTCTTCCATGAAAATCAATATAAAAATGTATCTTAAAGACCACATGATAATCTGTACACGGCATTGTTAATAGGGAACATTAAGGGAAGCCAGCTGCCAAAGTGTTCACAGTCTCTTTTGAAATGTTAAGATGAATTCCTTCAAGATAGTGCAAGAACCTGTCAAAATTACAAGGAAAAATACAATTTAATATCAATATTTCCATTAGATGCAAATATTTAATAATATTGAAATAGCTATCTAAAATGTTATTTTTATAGAGCCTTTACCTTCTTTTACTTTTTCCTTGTTCTTTTAGCTTCTCAGTCCTACAAATGTTTCGAAGAGTTGGCAAGTATTCAATTACACTAGCTTGTCTATTACCCAGGTTCAGAAGAGATCGGCTGGAAAACACACCTTTGATGACTGCTATCCTCTTCCAAGCACTGCTGTCAATGAAAAGGATTGCATTACTCTTTATTTTTAATGCTCAATAAAAATGCAACAATCCCAAACACAACAGCTTCTGGGCTCCGCTTCTCCCTGCTTCTGGTCTCGAGTAGACTAACTGGATTCCAGAGGAACTTCTTACAACACTTTCAACAGAGCGATCACTCCACTCCCGTGCTGAAGAGTCTTTAACACTACCTGTCGTCTGCCACAGCAAATCCAACCCCTTTCCCTGTCATTCACGAGTCTCCCAAACCTAGCCCCTGAATCTCCTACTTCCTTTCCCAGCAATCAGGCTGCTCTCCTTAACGGTCTCATTAGAAGCTAGATTATTAATATTAAGGGCTTACCATGATCAACAAAGCCAAGCATTTCAAAATTAGTAAGAAGAAAGAAACTAATAATTTCCCCTTTACCATTTATTATTGAAAAATTAAAAGTAAAAGGAAGTAAGACTTACTCTAAATCAGCGGCTGACTGACTGAAGTGTACGTTGTTGCGCTTTTGTGAAACACGAAAAGTAAGCTCTTTCGTGGGATCTCTTCCTAATTTCTTGCAAGAATTCAAGGAGGTTTCCAATGCTTTTGAAATAGCAGAAGAACACTTAGTGAAGCTGAGCGCTTCTACAGCTGCCTTTAACTCTCCAGAGCTCGGAGACGTCCATCCATCACCACCCTCAAGACTAAACTCATCACAAAGTCCGCTTTTAACCTTCCCATTTGTCCAAGTGAAGTCATTTTTACCAAATTCCTTTTGTTCCCTTACGTCAGTTAAAAGGGCATCTAAGAAGGACATATTATCCATGAACTCAGTGAGAGAATTTAAACAGTGAGAAACCAGGGCAGAACATTTTTTTTCTGCTGGTGTTTTAGAAGGACAAGGAACAGATTCAGTGTTAGACTCTAAACATTTGTTTAGTTTCTTTGTCTGTGGATTGCTTCCTTTGTCTCTGGCTTTGCTTTCTTCTGAATTTGAGGAAGAAGATGCAGAGGAAAGGCTAATGAATTCATCAGGAAAGTCCAATCCTGTGTCAAATAAGTCACTATCATCCAGGATTACCATCTTTTTCTTACGTTTCTTTTTTTGTGACTTTTTCAATGGCTTCTCTCCTTCAGAATGTCTCCTAGCAAGACACTTCATATTTTTTGTTGCTGCACTGGTGTCCACACCTACTGATGAACCACCTAAGTTTTCTGTTTCTAGAGTGATATCAACAGGCAATGGTAGAATGAACTCAAGGTTACTATATAAGAAATCGACATTCCGCATTTGGAATTCTGTAAGAAGCTGGATGAGCTTATGCCATTCTTCCTTTGTTCTGATTTTCTGCTGAAAAATAATTTTGAGTAAAGAAATGTTATAACAGTACATACTCTCAACATTTTTCTACACATATGAATATAGTGTCATCCCTATTCTATCCTCAAAGTAATGAGTCACTACTCATAATTTTATTAACCTATAATCCCTTAATACATCAAAATAGCACTGTGAGTCTAAAAAATAAATTTAGACTGTTAATTTGAAGAATTATAATTCTCTGATATTCAGTATACACTCCAGTTCAATAATTAGAAGCTCATCTGTTTAAAAACTACTTTTATGAAATTGTCTCCTTTTTTTGCTGGGGAAGATTTGCACTGAGCTAACATCTGTTGCCAATTTTCCTCTTTTTTATTGAAGATTAGCCCTGAGCTAACATCTATGCCAGTCTTCCTCTATTTTGTATGTGGGTCACTGCCACAGCAATGCTGATGAGTGGTGTAGGTCCACGCCTGGGATCCAAACCTGTGAACCTGGAGCATGCCAAACTTAACCACAATGCCACAGGGCCAGCCCCTGAAATTGTCTTTTTTATCTGAGCTATTTCTAAGTTCTATTCTAAATCCTGTGATGTGCATTTAGAGCAATGCCTGTGCACCATTTGTCAAAATGGTACAATGTATTAAAATAAGAAATCTGAAGCCTATAAAAATTATAGGCATTAAATTTAAGTTAACCCTAAGATTCAAAACATAGAGTGAGGGTTGAGAAGATGAAAAGGAATATAAATTTAACATTCCAAACCATACACTGAAAATACCTTTAAAAATGAAAATAAGTCTTCAGAAGGGGAAAAAATGTTCTTAAGGCCAAACAAGGTCTCAACACAGCCTGTGTCACATTTAGGAAGGTCTGTAGGATTCCTTTTAGTATTTTTAGTGTTATTTTTGGAATCAGGGCCATCTTCAGAGCAAACAGGTTGTACATTTCTGCTGTTTCCTCCTACAAAATTAATAAAAGAAAATTTAGCTATCTATATTTTTAACAAATTGTAGCAAACAATTATTTAAAATCTAAGATTCTTTGGCATCTTTTGTGGACCTATACTCCCATTTTGTTCTTCTCCACATATGTATGTAATTCATAAAGAGTACAATACAAACCTGATTTCTAGTGTGCACAGGTTAAGTGGGGGGGTGGGGGAGGGGCTTATAAAGCAATCCAACAGGAAAAAGTGCAAGGACTGTGAACGGGCAAGTCACAGAAGACGTATAAATGTCCAATAAACTCACAAAAAGATGTGCAATTTCACTAGTGATCACGAAACGCAAATTAAAACAAGATATTCTTTATTTTTCACCTTTTAAATTGGCAAAATTAAAACAACTAAAACCTAGTTTTGTCAGAGGTACACATAAAAGAGCCATAAGAAACTATTCATAGGAGCATAAATCCATACAATTTTCTTGGAGGGCAATCTGGCAACGCCTATCAAAATGTAAAATGTATATAGCATTGGCCCAGCAACCACACTTCTAGAATTCTGACAGAAATACTCACAGACGTGCTCAAGGATATATGTATAAAGATATTCACCGCATACTTTAATGACAAACTCAAGATAACTTAAAAGTCCCCTAATAGGCAATGGTTAATTAAATTATGTCACATCCATTCTAGCACACAGCTGTGAAAAAGAGATAAAACAGTATGCTCTGACAATAAATTGTTCAGTAAAAAACCAAATTGTTTAACAATATATATAGTATTGGTCAATTTTGCTAAGTCAGTAGGTAGCAATATTTGTATATGCATAGATAAAAAGTCTAACAGTGGCTACCTTTAAGAAGTGGGGAAGATCTTTGACTTTTTTACTTTATTATCCATCTGCACTGTTTGAATTTCCAATGAGTGTGTATCTGTGTTTTTTAAAAACAACAGGAATAAAATGCATATAAGATCTTCAAGAAAAGAAACAACGTTATGCTTGGTTTTTGTCTTCTGAAGTTCTTGGTATAGCATTTTATATCCAGTCGTATGGCAATAGTTATTAACTAATTTTTTATAACAGGATATATTCCATGTCTTACTTATCATATTTACTTCTAAGAAATAAAGCTACTAGCTTACATTGAATTAAATATATGTTTGTCTACTTTGAAAAAGAATATATTAAAAATTTGAACTAATCAAAGAAAAAAACTGATAGGGGATTAATATTACAGAACTTCACCTTGGTTTTATTTAAATATTTGTGTATTTCCCAGAGCAGGATCTGTAACTACAGAACTGTGACTATGGAGCATGGAAACCACAAACTATGAACTTCTTCAGAGAAGGAACCATGTCTTATTCATGTAAACACAGGACCTGGCATGGAGAAAGTCCTCAATAAATGTCTGTGACTTGAATTAGGTTACGATGACTGAAGATCAATGAGAAATAAAATACAGCATTTCTGAAATAATAAAGTTCTTAGGAAAAATAGAACTATAGACTATTGAAGAAGCTGAAAGGGAACTTATAATACAGTCATATAAAAAGAATTTACATATATGGAAAAATCACCAATGTTTTTTAATAAGTGAAAAAAGGAAGTTTCTAAATAATATAATTACATTTTTTTATAAGAAACTATATGTTTATAAATGTATAAGTTTGTATAAATTTGTTCCAGGTGCAGTTTAATTCTATTTACTCACATTTCATGTTTACAAAACTTTTCATCAACAAAGTTGACATACGCATGTTTACTTTTAAGATTGACATGATACCTGGATGCTCAAAATGTTTATACTCTTTGAAATATTTTGATATAGCATATATTTTAACATAGGGTCTCATTATAGAAATTTCTTTTATAACAGATCAACTTACGACGAAGGGATAAAGGCCTTTCTTCTAAAAATCCACCTCCACTTCTAATCCAGAATTGTAAATAAAGGATACTTTTTCTGATATCACAAGCATTGGCAGTTAACAATGTTACAAAGTCTTTTACATCGGTTCTAAAATTTTCAGTCAAGCAGATCATCTGTAGGTAGCTGGCAACATTTAGCTGAGAGACAGAGAGAGACAGAGGAGAGGAAAGAAACATGTTCAGTTGCATAGTTAACAGAAATACATCAATAATACATATCTAAAAGAAAGACAGATTTTGCTAAAATTCACAGTATCTTAAGCTCTGAGAATGAAACTGATCTAGAAAGATATAAAGGAATATACTACCAAATTAAAAGCATTTACATATACTTCTTTTATTAACTGTATATAGTCTAAGACAGCAAGGAAACTTATGGGACATTCTCCAACCTGAACCCTGGAGGCAATTTTATTAAAACTTGAGAAAACCCCTTAGGATGACATAATGGTACAACTTGATGGAATATTTTACAGCCATTAAAATTATAAAGATGAATACTATAATAAGCCTGAAAAATACTTTATATGATTTTTTTAAACCAGAGTTAGAAAATTGAACCAATGCATACAGAAAAGCATAAATGTATGCAAACAATAAATAGAAGGGAAAAAATGAAAAAACTATGATTTGTTGGAGGATAAATGGACCAAGTAAATTTTTTCATTTTATTTAACGTTCCACTAATATTGCTCTAATATTTTTTGTAAAACAGAAAAACATATACAATTCTCTTCCCATTGTTGTTTATAGAGAGCTTTTTACCTTGAAAAGCTAAAACAAAATTATATTTATGTTTCACAGGTTTTACAAGACCACTAGCATTTTTACTTTACTAAACAAGACAATTAAAAAAATGTTTTCCCCTATGAAATCACTGACTTTATTCTATATATGTACATTACTCCTGCACACTTCTGGAACTTCTGCTCCCACAAACTGGGAATTCTGCTTTCAACAACAAAGGAGTACCTACTATCAGACAGACCCTGCCATTGATAACAATAAACTCTATAATCAACTGCAAATAAATACAAAAAACCAACTACCTGAAAGCACAAGAGAGCAACCAGAGGCAGAAGACAAATGAAGGAAATCACACTTGGACAAAGGAAATGGCCCCGAGTGAATTGCCCCCTCTCCCTTTTTAAAAATAATTAATTAATTATTTTAGTTCATAAACAAGAGAAATTTATTTCTTACAGTTCTGGAAGATGGAGGACCTAGATCAAGGTGCCAGCATTGGTCACGTTCTCATGAGGGCCCTGTTTCTGGTTCAAAGCTGGTTCCTTCTCACCGCATCCTCGCATGGTGGAAGGTGCTGGCAGCTCTCTAGAGACTCCTTTGTAAGGCACTAATCCCGTTCCTGAGGGCTCCACCCTCACCACATAAGCACCTCCCAAAGGCCCCAGTACTAGTACCATTACATCAGGCATTAGGATTTCAACATATGAATTTGGGGTGGGGACACAAACATTCAGACCACAGCAAACACAGTTTAATTCCACATTTTACAGTTGCAGAAACTAAGCAACAGTCAGGTTAAGCAACTTTTGCAAGGTTACACAGTAGAGCCAGGATCAAACCCAGGCAGACTGCTCTAGAGTATGTGCTTTCAATTACTATCATACATATTAAAAGGAGGAGAGTAGAGAGCCACATTACCAAGTCACTCAAATCTTTAGCAGCTTTGCCCAAAGTACATACGAAGTCTCTGCTTCCCGCTTTTCAATAGCAAGTCTAACTCCAGGCTTAGAGCACATTTAGAGCAGTGGTTCCCAACCTCGGCTACACATTATAATCACCTGATGAGCCTTTATAACTCTGGAGGCCCAAGCTGCCCCTCAGACTAATTAAGTCAGAACCTCAACCCCCTCTCCCTTTTCTCAAGGTGATTTCTGGCTGAAGGCAGGCTGCAGCAGTGGTGGTTAAAACTCAAACAGAAACTCACAGTGATACTGGTTTGAACCAGAGGACAGAGTTTGGGATGACTGCAGCAGCTGGAAAGCTAGAGGGGAGGTCCATGAAAGTAGAGAAATGGAAATTCTAGCCATAAAAGAGAACACAATCATTGGTTGATGCTTGAACTTCATGTATGTGGGCCTGTCTCAAAGCAGCCCAACCAAAACTAAAAGAACTAAACAGAGATTTTAGCTGCTACATACTACAAGAGAATACTTGTTCAAAGGAACACAACAGAATTCAGAGTATCTACAACATATCATTCATAAGGTACGGGATAAAAATCTAAAATTGCTAAACACACAAAAGAAATAGGAAAAGTAACCAAGACCTCAGAGACAGGACAATCAATAGAGACTGACCACAAGATGACGAAGATGTTGGAATTAGCAAAGAGTTTTAAAACAGCTAGTAAAACTATGCTTACGGAAAACATGCTCATAATAAACAAACAGGAAATCTCAGCAGAAAAACAGAAATTATAAAAAAGTAAAAAGAAATTGTAAAACTAAAAATGATAATATCAGAACAAAAATTTCACTGGAAGGGCCACATGTAAGAATGGAGGTGGCAGAAAAAAAAGCGTCAGCAAACTCGAAGATAAAGCAACATAAATGATCAAATAAGAAGTATAAACAAAAAAAAATTAGGGGCAGGGAGGATGAACAGCATGCTTCAGTGACATGTGGGACAATGTAAAATGTCTAACATACCTGAAATTAAATTCTCAGGAAGGAAAAAGAGAGAAAATGGGCATAAAATAAATTTGAAAAATGTTAAAAACTTCCCTAATTGGAGGAATGACATATATTTAAGAATTGTAGATATCCAAGAACCACAGGCAGGATAAATATGAAGAAAAATAACACCTAAGCACATCACAGGCAAATTGCTGAAAACAAAGTTAAAGAGAATATCTTGAAGGCATCCAGAAAAAAATGACATATTACGTATGAAACCAAAAAAAGACTGCTGACTTATAATCAGAAAAAAGAGTGACCAAAAGACAGTGGGATGACCTCGTCAAAGTACTGATGGAAAAATTGAGAACCCAGATTTCTACATCGAGGGAAAACATCCTTTGAGAATGAAATAAAATAAAGACATTTTCAGGTAAAAGCAACTTAATATAATCCTTTGTCAGCAGACCTGCTCTATAAGAATTGCCAGTGAAGTTCTTCAGGCTGAAGAGAAACAAAAGCAAAGAAAGTGAGATCTTCGGAAAGGAAGGAAGAACATCAGAAATCATAATTATATGAGTAAACATAAAAGTCAACTTTTTACCCTCTTAATTTCTTTAAAACATATTTGACTGGCTAAAGCAAAAAAAATAGAATAGTTAGAGTTTATAATGTATGTAAATGTAAAACATTTGAAAACTAAACCATAAAGGATAGAAGGATAGTAAAAGGACTTATACTTTTGCAAGGTTCTCAAATTCTCCATAAATTCATTCAATATTAATGCTAAATACACTATGAAAAGCTAAGAACATATATTTTAATCTCTACAGAAACTAATAAAAAATACGTCCTAATCCATTTCATGTAGCCTAGAAACTACACACCAATATCTTTCATGAATGTAAAGAAAAAAATCCATAACAAAATATGAGCAAATCAAATCCAGAAAGACGTAAAGGACATAACACATCAGGACCATATCATCCCAAGAATTGTAAGACTGATCCGACATTCAAAAATCAATCAATTCACCATATTAATAGAATTAAAAAGATAAACCACATGATTGACTTAAAAAACAGAGAAAGTAGTTGGCAAAAGTCAACACCATTCACGATAAAAACTTTCAGCTAACTGATAAAGAGCATCTATGAAAATACACAGCTAATATCCACTCAGTGGTCAAAGAATGAATGCTTCCCCCTCAACATCAGGAGCTAGGCAGAGATGTCTGTTCTACCTTGCATTAGACAGCATACTGAAGGTACACCGGCATTAGCCACTGGGATGTGGCAAAAAGAAATTAAGGTACAGATTAAAAAGGAAAAATAAAAGACTTTTCTTTTTTTTAAAGATTGGCACCTGAGCTAACAACTGTTGCCAATCTTTTTTTTTTTTTCTGCTTTTTCTCCCCAAATCCCCCCAGCACACAGTTGTATATTTTTAGTGTGGGTCCCTCCAGTTGTGGCATGTGGGACGCCTCAACGTGGCCTGATGAGCGGTGCCATGTCTGGGCCCAGGGTCTGAACTGGCGAAACCCTGGGCCGCCGAAGCAGAGAGCGAGATCTTAACCACTTGGCCACGGGGCCGGCCCCAAAAGTCGTTTTAACTTACATGACCATCAATACAGAAAATTCTAAAGACAATCTACTACTAGAACTAATAAACCAGGTTAACAAGCTCACAGGATACAAAAATCAATTGTATTTCTACATACCAGCAATAAACAACTGGAAATTGAAATCTTAAAAATACCATTCACAATAACATCAAAAAACATTAAATCTTTAGGACTAAATTTAACAAAATATGCGCAAGGTCTCTACAATGAAAACTACAAAACACTGCTGAATGTTAAACCCCTCTCCTAAAAAAACTGTTCATGAATCAGAAAACTCAATATTGTTAAAATGTCAGTTCTCCTGAAATTGACTCACAGATTCAATGCAATTTCCACCAAAACACCAAAATAAACTGTAAAAACTGACAAATTGTTTCTAAAATTAAGAGAGAAATTAATGATATGATAGACAAAACAATTTTGCAAAAGAATAAAATTGGAGGACTTACACTACTTGACTTCCAGACTTGCTAAAGAGCTAGAGTAATCAAGACAATGCCGTATTTCACACAGATAAAGAGAACACAGTAAGACATACACAGTCTATCGATTTATGACAAAACTGGAAAGTAATTCAATAGAAAAAAGATGGTCTTTTCAACAAGCAGTGCTGGAACAACTGGATATCTGTGGAAAACAAATGAATCTTATGTCTTACCTCACATTACCTATAAAACTTTACTATACAGAGATAAAAGATCTGTATGCAAGAGCTAAAACTACAAAACTTCTAAGAAAAAATCTTCGTAAGCTGGAGTTTGGTAAAGATTTCCTTTTTTTTTTTTAAGATTTTATTTTTTTTCTTTTTCTCCCAAAGCCCCCCAGTACATAGTAGTGTATTTTCAGTTGTGGGTCCCTGCAGCTGTGGCATGTGGGATGCCGCCTCAGCATGGCTTGATGAGTGGTGCCATGTCCTCACCCAGGATTTGAACCGGTGAAACCCTGGGCCACCAAAGTGGAGCACGCAAACTTAACCACTCGGCCATGGGGCCGGCCCCTAAAGACTTCCTAAAAACTATGAACCATAAAAGAAAAACTTGGTTAACTGGGCTTCATCAAAATTAAAAACAAAACTCTTTACAATTAAAAAAATGTAAAGGTAAGCCACAAACTGGGAGAAAATATTTACAAAACACATATCCAGTACAAACTTGTATCCAGAATATATACAAAGAACTGCTAAAACTCAATAAGAAGACAACCAATTTAAAAAATGGGCAAAAGATTTGAAGATACTTCACCAAAGAACAAAGACAGGTGGCAAATGGACACATGAAAAGTTGCTCAACCTAATAGTCATTAAGGAAATGCAAATTAAAACCACAATGAGATATCAATACATAATTATTAATATGGACAAAATGAAATAAATGGACAATTCCAAATCCTGGTGAGTATATGAAAAACAACTGGACTCTCATACTTTGCTGATGGGAATGCAAATCGTTGGAAAACTTCAGAAACAGTTTGTCAGGTTCTTATAATGTTAATCAGAACAACAATTCCATCTGTAAGTATTTAAGTAAAAGAAATGGAACTATATGTCCAGATAAAACCTTTAATGCGAATATTCATAGCAGCTTTATTTATAATAGTTTAACCATAGACAACTCAAATGTCTATCAACGGGTGAAGACAACAGACACAAATTCATGTATGTGAGGTATAGCCATACAATGGAAAACTGCTCATTAATAAAAAGGAAAGAACTACTGACACAGGTAATATCAATCAATCTGAAAAAGCACTATGGTGTATAAAAGAAACTAAATAAAAAACGCTAACATAAGATTTCATTTACATGAAATTCTACAACAGGCAAAATTATAGTGACAGAAAACAGACTGGTAGTTGCCAGGGCCGAGGGTTTAGGAGAAAGGACAAGACAATGGAGCCCAAGGGAACTTTCTGAGGAAATCGAAATGTTCTCTATCTTGATGGACACATTCTATATCAACATTTGTGAAAATTCATTGAACTATACACTTAAAGTGGGTGAATTTTACTATATACAAATTATACTCAGATAAAGCTAATTAACAAAATGCAAACACACACACAAGTACAATTACAAACACACAGATGGATATCACTACCGTGGCTAAAGTTAGAAAGACTGACAATAGCTGCCAGAATTCTCATGCACTAGAGACCTATCTGACAGATTCTTAAAAAATTAAACACATAACATAACGCATATGACTCAACAATTTCACTGATAGAATAGCATGGATAAATCAACAAAACATTAAGTGGAAGAAACCAGATACAAAAAGACACATAATGTTTCCTATTATTTGAAATTTCAGAATAGACAATAATATTAAAGTTGATATGCATTAAAGTAGTGGTTACCTCTGGTGGGTAGGGGAGTGCTGACTAAAAAGGGCCCAAGGGAACTTTTGGAGGTGATGGAAATGTTCTAAATTTTGATCTGGGTGATGGTTACAGGGATGTTTATACATGGTAATATTTATCAAATTGTATACTTAAGTGCATTTTAACTGTATGCAAATTTCACCTCAATACAGCTCTATTATTATTAAAAAAACCTAATGAACACTGGAATATAGTAAAAATTTGAGTATTTGAATTTTGAAAAAAATATTTTTAAAGCAAAAAAATAAATATAATAATCAGAAGTTTCCTAAAACTCAAAAACTTTAACATATCCCTTAGTAGCTAGATTTTTAAATTGTAACTATCATAATAAACTATCTTTTATATAATTGTGATATGTAATTTATGATTGTCAAAATTCAAAACTTACCAGCGAAGGAGTATTGAAATTAATTTCTTCAAAGCTGCCATCAAACATTAAACTAAATGTTGGATCTACAGGGGAAAAAAATACTTTTTTAATAACACTAAGACTACTAAATTACTTTTTCCAGTTATACTTTTTCTATTAAAACATTCTGTATTTCATCAGTAATAAAAATAAAATATCATGCAAATTATAAATCATCAAGGAATGGAATTTCTGTCTTGACCTAAAGTTACTAAGATCTTTTACGTAAACTACCATTTAACTTGGTATGGTAACTTGATGAACATGATTTTTATTGATATTTTTATAGTACAATCACTAACTGTCAAATGGGCCATTAATTTCTAAGTGGAATTTAACATAAAAGACATTTTCCTATAGAAATCCATAGCAGAGATATTCCACTGAATATTTGCAATGAAAATACCAGAAAATGATATTACAATACAAAATTGATAACAAAAAAAGAAATTGTATGAGTTTTAAAATTAAACATTTAATGCTAATTATTGGGAAGCTGAACCAATTGTTAGGTTGATGACAGCTTACTTTACCTGAAATATGCAATAATCCATAAGTGTTATCAGGGGTTGAGGAATGGCTAAGTTCAATATTAAGGAACTGCAAAAAAGTTGAGTTCCATAAAAAATTTGGACCAGTGAATGAGGTTTGGTGATCTAATTATAGGTATGCGGAAGAGGCAAAAAGAAGGATCTTTTATTTCCCTACCAAAACCCCTTCCCCAGTTAGTTCATGAATCTCTATCGGCATTCGAGGCTGTTGTCAGCTTCCTAAATATCAAAAATCCAACACAGTGATTCAAAGTAGTATCCATTTTTAAAGTCACTGCTATTTGCAAGGTAATATATTAATTTTATAATGTTTCAAGGCTGCAAATCAATTGCAAATTTGAATAGTTCTTAATTTAAAAAATGACCTAGGAGCCTCCTCAATTTAGAAAAAAAGACAATTTACTAGCTCCTTTTAAAGGAACATTTCTAACTAAAATTAGAAGCTTTCCCAAAATATTTTAACCAAAAGTTATTAATTGTAAAATCATTGTTACCTACCACTTGTAGTAAGGATTACAGGTCTTTTAGTTGTTGCCATGAATGTTTTGATTGCATTCAAAAACCCAGCATCTTCTTCAAAAATGACATCAACCTAAGAACATTTATTAGAAAATTAATTGTATTAAGTAACAATATACTTGCTGGAAATCAGTTCTGTATACATAGTAGATACACACTACGTTTGTTAGAGACAAAATTTATGAATTTATGAACAGTATGAATTCAGCCCAGGCTGAAAGCTTACAATGCCTTACACTCTTAAAAGAGTAAAAAAATTATCAAACATTAAAACCAAAGAAACGCAGGCACCTATAACTGGATAAGTATAAGTCAGAATAATTTCTACAATCATTGAACAATAATTAATAAGTGTGAGTTGCATTAATCCTCTTCCTGAAAAATTCTATGATTGACAGTTTCATTCACTTTAATTTCAAATAGATTCAAGTATTCCTGACTTTCTTGGCCATTTTACAATACTTCATAGTAACACATACAGTAATCTTTAGAATAAGTTTTTATCACGAGATATCAAAAATGTCTACTTCTGTAAGCCTACCTCTTCAAAAAGAATGAGAGATGTTGCATTTTTCCTGTTGGGTTCCTCAGCTCCAAATTCTTTGACATTTGAATTAGTTGTGTTTGTAGGTTTAGCCTGAATAATTTGTTTCTGTTCAAACGAATTTTTGATTCCTGCACAAATAAAATATTAATATTTTAGATAAAAATCACCTTTTAATAGAACACTAGATATTTCCACAGAATAAGCTCAAACTGAAATCCCCTATTAAAACTGAAACAAAATATCAAAACTCCTATATGGTGGACCTTTGGGGTAGCTGAGGTTTAATAAAGAACAATAGGAACTCATGAAATATGATCAGATTTCTATTTATCAGGGCCATTAGTATTAAAAAGACGTCAAGTTTATCTTGTCAATTTAATGTCTTACCTTTATTGTTTTCCAGAAGCACTCCTATTTCTTCACTATTTTTTGGCTTAGAAGACGCTTTAAAATAATTTGCCAAAGTTATAGGTGGAAGTGCTCGCTTTGGTCCACTACTTTGTGGTGATGGTGGAGGCAGTTTCCTTGGTGATGTCACAACTTTCCTAGGGGAGCTTAATTTTTCTGCCAAAAAAAATTGCACTTAAATATTCTAAAAATTGAACAGATGGCAAGATTGAGTTATCCGCAGTCTATATTTCTACTCTTACCAGCTAAAAATCAAAGACATAGAAATTTTCCTTCATTCTTACATTTAATACTCTGTATTGTTACAGTTATTCTACCAGTAGAGAGGGTAAAATCAGTCATTTGGAAAAGACACTCTTTTCCAAAGAAACATACATTCTTGAAGCAACAATGTTCATAACCCCTCCATTCACTTTCTCTACACCTGCTAGAGGTCAGAAGAGGCTGAGGAAAAGTGATAACAGTACAGTGAGCACATTATGTAACTTTGTTGTCCAATTTCAGCTTAACCCTATCAGAAAGTGATATTGCAAGCAAATAATATGGTTTTCTAGAAATGCTATGAGGGATAAATACAAAGTTAAAAAATAAATGGTTGATCTCTACCCTCCAGGAGCTGACCGTGCCCAGCTTTCATTCCAGAGCACATCCTTTTCTCCCCTCTGAGAGCCCTGACTCAGTCCTTACATGTCCTACTTACTATCATATGGCCTTGGAGCAGCTTCTTCATGTACCATCAAGTATACACAATTCCAAGACTCTGTCCTACTCTTTTTTTTGCACCCCTATCTCCACAGATCTTATCATATTCTTTGCATATTATAGGTGTTCAAAAAACTACTGAAAATTTTGAGTTTGAAAAAATTATCATCGATCTCACTATCGTTTCATAAAAATAGGGCATTTTAACACCAGAAGGTAAGAGGTGCATAATCATAAAAAATCTTTCTTTATATTGAGTAGATTTGTTTATTTAAAAACTCGCTATTTTGTCCCTAGTTTTTAAATTTTGTCATAGACCAAGGATTGCTTGATCATGGACTGGCATCAGTCCAAAGATTGGTGTTAGAAAATACATGCTAATTTTTACTTTAAAATACTCAATAAGTACTTGGCTAAATCTTATCAATATATATATTTTTAAAGATTTCCCACCAAAAGAATGAGCTCCTTGGAGAAATAGCTAATTCTAGATCTGGGACGTCTTACCCAGGCTGAAAGCAAGGAAAATATCTAAGATTACTGGGGCTATGTCAAAAGGACACAAACCAATTAAAACGTTTCCTGCTAGCCGTTGAGACAGACAAGATGGGACAATACGAGCAAGAAATGATAAAAGACAAGGTTCTGCTCCTAGCCAAGATAGACTGGATTTACCCACCCATCTGAAATAACAACAAAAAATAGAATATGATATATGAAACAGTGCTTTTCAAGACTTTGGACATCATGCAACACAGGACAGTCAAACCTGAGAGATAAGCAATAAGGTGAACCCTAAGGATTGCCTCGCTTATTGCCTTGAGAGAATGTCCAGGCCACAGTGAGGAGGAGGAAGCAGTTCAGAGGCCTCCCTGAGTTGAGACTGAACTAGTAGTCTGGGGAGGCCAAGGCAGACAGAGTTCACAGGGCAGAATACCAAAGAGGAGAGAACCACACAGAGAGCTCTGGAAATCTGCAGAGGGTCCCCCGCAACTCTTCAACTGAGCAATGATCAGCGAAGGATGAAAGGAAATAATCTCTGAGGCTCACAGATAGCTGGGACTAGTTCCTCTTCCCACTAGACAGAATGGCAAACTTCATAATTAATGGGGCATTGGACAGAGTACTCAGAAGCGTTTTTAAGTAATGGGGCAAAATTAGCCCTAGACTTATGCTGCCATGGTGTCACCTAATACAGCATAAAAGACCTGAAAAGATCAGTGCTTTTAAGTAACTTAACTGCATCCCAGAATAAAGTTCAAGTATAGTTACAGGAATACAGAAATATCTAGCACCCAACAAGGTAAACTGCACCAAGTCTGACAGCCAATCAAAATTAACAGGCATCCAAAAAAGCAGGAAAACAAATTCATAATGAGGAAAAAAATATCATCAATTGACACCAACACAGAAATGACACAGATGATAGAATTAGTAGACAAAAACACTAAAACAGTCATTATAACTGTATTTCATACGTTCAAAAGCCTACAGGAAAGATTGGACGTGGTTCCACAGAAGATATAAAAAGGACCCAAATCAAGCTTCTAGAAATGAAAACTATATGTGATATGAAAAATACACCAGATGGCATGGACAGCATACTAAATATTTCAGAAGATGAGATTTGTGAATTTGACTAAATAGTAATAGAAACTACCCAAAATGAAACACAGAGAAAAATGAAAGACTGAAAACTGAACATACAATCAGTGAGCTGTAAGACAACTTCAAGTGGTCTAAAATATACATAATTGGAGTTTCCAAAGGAAGGGAGGAGGACAGAAAAAATATTTGAAGAGATAACAAGTGTTGGCACGGACGTGGAGAAAAGGGACCCTTTGTACACTGTTGGTGGGAATGTAAATTGGTTCAGCCACTATGGAAAACAATATGGAGATTCCTCAAAAAATTAAAAATAGATCTACCATATGATCCAGGAATTCCACTTCTGGGTATATATCCAAAGGAAACGAAAACAGGATATCAAAGAGATACATGCACTCCCATGTTTATTGCAGCATATTCACAAAAACCAAGATATAGAAACAACCTAAGTGCCCATCAATGGGTGAATGAAGAATGAAGAAGAAGACACACACACACACACACACACAATGGACTATTATTCTGCCATGAGAAAGAAGGACATCCTGCCATTTGTGACAACATGGATGGAACTTGAGCGCATTATGCTAAATGAGATAATTTAGACAGAGAAAGACAAGTACTGTACAATATCACTTATAGGTGGAATCTAAAAAAGTCAAACTCATAAAAATGGGGAGTAAAATGGTGCTTACCAGGGCATGGGGGTGGGTGGGGAATAGGACAGATGTTGTTCAAGGGTTCAAACTTGCAATGAGTAGCAGATAAATCGTAGAGATTTAATGGACAGTATAGTGAAAATAGACAATGATATTGTATGATAACCAAGAAACTTCCTAAGAGATTATAACTTAATTATTCCAAAATTAAGAAACTATCACTAAAAAGAAACGATAATTATTGTAACATGTTAGAGATGCTAATTGTTGATATAATGGCAAACATAGTACAATACAGAAATGTATCAAATTACCACGTTGTACATCTTAAATTTACACACTACATGTCAAATATATTTCAGTTAAAAAAAGGTTGACATTTCCCCAAATTTGACGAAAAGTATAAACCAATACCTCCAAGAAACTCAACAAACCCCAAGCACATAAAACATGAAGAAAACTACACCAACGAACATCATAATCATAACTGCTTAAAACTAGTGATAAAGAGAAAATCTTAAAAGTAGCAAATAATGAACACAAAGAATTGAAACACATCAAATATATACAAATCCATGAGTTCATAATAATACTAAAAAAATTAAAACTACACAAAAATTCATTGGTCAACTTTGGAGATTACTAGAGCACCATAACTCTAAGACCTGATAAAAGGAAGGAAAAAATGAAGCATTTCTCATGCTTTTCCTATACAGACTGTATTTCAAAGTATCCTAACAATTGATGAAGAATATTGCTTCTTAAAATTCAAACTATTAAATTCAGAAAGGCTGAGTGAATTACAAAATCACCATTTTTTAAGCCCTAATGAAATAACGAGTCTACTAAACAAAGATCAATAATGGCTGCAAAATACCATTAGATAAGAGATTGATGGGGCACCTTTATAATGGATGGATTAGACTGAAAACAACTGAACTCATCAATCAATTTTAATATCACTAAAAGTGGGAAAACCAGTCGTTACGTATCTCCTGCTACGATGTTATAGGAAGTACACAGCCCCGCCTCTGCATGCGTGCCAGCCCCAAATGGAATCTGAATCTAATCAAGCCCACAGATCTAACTGCCAGTTTATAAGAAATACATGCAAGAGGAACACGTTAACACATTCCGCCAAGACACAATCAGCCAAATCCAGAATGCGAGAAATTTTATGACAAACGACTCATGTTCTTCAACAAACAAATGACATGAAAAGGGTGAGGAATTGTTAGAGAGATTAAAAGAAACTTAAGAGACATTAATCAAATGTAAGACACTGACCCTGTTCGGATCCTGATTTGAACAAACCATTTGAAGCAACAGAAAACTGAAAATAGACGGGGTATTAAATCAAATTAAGGTACATAGTTAATTTTGTTAGGTCTGACTACGATGCTGCGGTTATGCTTATTAAAAAGTCCTTATCAGTGAGAGAAAGCTATTGAAGTATATGTGGATAAAATTATATGATGGTCTTGAGATTTGTTTTAAAACAGTTCAGGAAAAAATTAAAAAGGCATGTACATATGTAGGAAAAGATAAAAAATCAATGACAAAAAGCTGATTATTAAAATTCTTTTAGATTTCTTTCAAAAGGTTATGACTTAAGGAAAATAATTTACTTACTTGGTGACTTGCCTATGCTGTAGCTATTAAAAAAGCACGGTTTTTGTGAGTTTACACCTTGCTTATCTACTTGATGGGACTGAGTAGCTTCCTTAAGTTGAGAAAGAATTTGTCTACCACTGCGCTGAGAAGAGGCGTTCACTTCAAATATCTAAAAGAAGAATATATAGAAAAAGGCAGAAGGGTTTATGTTTTCTTTTAACTCAAGGATAATTATTCGATTAACACTCTTCAGTCATAGCTCTCACTAACCTTAAATCCGAGCTCTTGAGCACAAGCATAGACGGCAGCAGTCTTTCCCACTCCTGTTGGCCCAGTTATAAGAACAGTATTGCAAAGACGACTCTCTTCCTCATCGTCGGAACTGCCTTTGAAATCTATGCTATCCGACAGATCTGGAAAATGATTCAAACACATGTAAGATGATAACTGCTCAGGCAGCAACTCTACCTCACAAAACCCAATGATCAAATCTCTCAAACACCTTGCCAATAAATGCTGGAAATTTAATTTCCCCAAACTAAAAAATCAAATATAAAATACCATTAAGAAATTTCCTAAAAATTTTTAGCTAATCTAACTCTAAAAATGTTCAGTGAAATGGAAAAAATGACTCAAAATACCTTCTTGTTTCTCATCTTTTTTTCCCTTCAAATTTTGTCTTTCTTCCAATTCAGCTCTTCTTTTCCAGTCTTTCAACCAACTGCCGTAAGAAAATGTATGTTAATAAAAATAATTCACAGAATATAGATACCTCTTAGACTATATGTTAAAATGATTGCTGGTGGGAATTTATGGCATACCATTAGTTTTTAAGTACTCCACAGTGTTTCTGAACCAACCAAACAGTAAAATATTTTTACATGGGTCTGAATATTTTTAAATGAAGCAATTTTTGCCAAAATACACATGCCTATACGTGCAAGGATATTCACTGCAACACTGTTCATACTAGCCTCCAAAAGGAAAAACCCAGAAGTACCTCAGGAAGAGAAATGTGCCACACATTATGGTACACTCACGTCAGAAACCAGCATAGAGCAACCACGAAGAACTGAGGTAGATTGTGTGATGACATGAAAGATGTCTAATGGACAATGCTAAGCAAAAGTAGAAAGATCAAGTTCTAGTCTGGAGCTAGACTGCCTGAGTTTGAATTCCAGTTCCACCACTTTCTAGCTGTGTGGCCTTGACAAATAACCCAACCTCTCTAGGCCTCACTCCTCACCTATGAGATGATAACAGTATTTACCCTCACGGTATTGTTCTAAGGATTAAATGAGCTAAGAACAATGCAAATACTTAGAACAGTGCTAAGCTCAAAGTGATAACTATTCTTATGGGTCCCAATTCCTTATATAAAATCCTTTGGGACAGGAGTTTTAGAATTCAAAAGATTTCAGATATTAGAAAGGAAATTTGGTACATACAACACATATAACAATACCCCTAATGGGATCTGTGGTGGTACTTCCATAATCAATCGATATTTCTATTTAAAAAAGTGTATGAACTCCTACTAAATGGGATCAATAAAGACCATAATAAACTTTACATAATAAAGTTAATAACTTTCAGTTTTCAGAACTTTTTGGATGTGGGAATTATAGACAAAAGATTATGAACCTGAATTAGTTATAATATGATTCTGTTTGTTAGGAAGAAAGGAACTAGTATATGCGTATAATTTGTTCTGGAAGGTTTTATAAGAAATATTTAACAGTGGTTACCTCTGGGGAATAGAAATGGAAGAAAAGAGGGATATTTAACTTTCACTTAAAAAAATTTTTTTAAAGATTTTACAGGTAATCTACAATACTTCATAATTTCTAGGTTTTAGTAATAAATAAACTAAATAGTAAAAATAGATTCATAAACGATTTCTCAGTTCCTTTACAAATTTTACCCACCTATGCAACTTCTTTATAGCTAGCTCATTGCCTATGAGTTCACCGGAGTTCTGGGGTTGGTACTTTTCTGTCCAAAGCATGTCTTCAGTTCCAAGATCTAAAGCAAAAAATATATACTAAAGTATTTGTTCCTTGACATAAGCATACATTCTTAGACATTTACATTACTGTTTCACATAACAGTAAGTATTTGTACAAATATTTATATTTATAAAATGCCAAAAAGGCAATTTCAAAACTTAACGTTACATTTAAAATTCTTCACATCAAAACCTTTCCCCCTTAGAAGCTAACCACCATAAAGTCTGTGACAGTAAGGTTTAAAAGGACACATTTAAATTTGTAATAACCATTCAAGAAACAGGACATACGAAAAATAATTTTTACCACAAAAAATAATCTGAAGAACAAAATCAGCATAATTTTAGTTGAGCCTCTTTTGACCACTGAAAAGAAACATTAAGATGTCCCACTAAGCCAGCCTGGGGAAAGGGAGAGAGACGCTACACTCCTCACTGAGAAGACTGAGCACTGCAGAGACGCCAGTTCACTCCGAATTAATCCAGACACTACCACAAAGTCAAACCCCCATGGGATTTGTGGGGGTAAAAGAATCTAACTGTTCATTTGGGGGCTGGCCCCATGGGTGAGCTCCCACGCTCCGCTTTGGCAGCCCAGGGTTTCACCAGTTCAGATCCTGGGCGTGGACATGGCAGCGTTCATCAAGCCATGCTGAGGTGGCATCCCACATGCCACAACTAGAAGGATCCATAACGAAAAATACACAACTATGTACTGAGGGGCTTTGGAGAGAAGAAGGAAAAATGAAATTAAAAAAAAAAGAATCTTATAGTTCATTTAGTAGAGTAGATGCATGAAAATAGTTTAAAAAAGTGATAGGAGACTTGCTGTAAAAAAATCAAAATAGGGCCAGCCCTGGTGGTCTAGTGGTTAACGTTGGCACATTCTGCTTCAGTGGCTCAGGTTCAGTTCCCAGGCGTGGACCTACACCACTCATCTGTCAGTGGCCATGCTGTGGTGGCAGCTCACATACAAAAAGAGGAAGATTTGGCACAGATGTTAGCTCAGGGCAAATCTTCCTCAGGAAAAAAAAAAATCAAAATATACTCTAAAGCTATACAAAAGGATGAATTAATCAATGCAATAGAATACTTTGGAAAAGCTAGATAAACCAAATGGGACCATGTCAGAGATACATGAAAAAGGTATAAAATAATATGTACAGTATGACCCCAGGTTTTTAAAAAAGTGTATGTATTTATAGAAGCAGAGAAAAAGCAAAGACCAAACACCAATCTGTTAAATGTGGTTATCTGTAAGACTCTAATCAGTGAGGCTTCCACTTCTTATTTATACATATATATATTGTTTGAATGTTGCAATGAGCATATATTAAGAGAGGGGAAAAATGAGAGGTTAAAAAACCAAGAGTTCTAGGACCAGAGGGAGATCTAATTTACCAACAATAGAAGATACTTCTGATGTAGACTCTTTGTCATCATCTATTATCAGAATATCAGAATCTTCTACTGCTTCTGTTTCCACTTTACATGTTTGTTTCTTCCTGGGTGTTTTAGATGATGGACCTTTGGAAGAGTCTAGCTTTATCCCAGTGGAGATGTTTCTTTTCTCAAGTTCTTCTGGTTTCCCACGTATCTTTTTTGGACTTTCTGAATACTCATTTGGTTTCTTTCTTTTTGACTTATGATTCTCCGTTTCCACTCTTTTCCTTTTGGTCTCTTTTTGATTGACACAGGGCTCTAGTTGTGGACTTTCTATGTAGGGGATTAAGGAAAACATGAGCTTACTAATCAACAAAAAACAAATTTTCATACCCAATAATCTTAATATCACTTCAAAATATCCAATAGCCTTATTACTATGAAATGACAAGGCAGGGGCTGGCCCCGTGGCCGAGTGGTTAAGTTTGCGCGCTCTGCTGCAGGAGGCCCAGTGTTTCGTTGGCTCGAATCCTGGGCGCGGACATGGCACTGCTCATCAAGCCACGCTGAGGGGGGTTCCACATGCCACAACTAGAAGGACCCACAACGAAGAATATGTAACTATGTACTGGGGGGACTTTGGGGAGAAAAAGGAAAAAAATAAAATCTTTAAAAAAAAAGAAAAGGCAAGAATCAAATATGGCATACCTAAAGCAAGCTGGATACGTTGTTATTTAAACTACCTTCTGGGGCCGGCCCAGTGGCATAGTGGCTAAGTTTGCATGTTCCACTTTGGCGGCCTGGGGTTCGTGGGTTTGGATCCCAGGTGTGGACCTACATACCGCTTGTCAAGCCATGCTGTAGTGGTGCCCCACACACAAAGTAGAGGAAGATTGGCACAGATGTTAGCTCAGGGCCAATCTTCCTCACCAAAATAAATAAATAAATAAATAATAAATACCTTTTGTACAAGCTACATAAGTTCTAAGGCTTTCCTTCAACGAATTATTAATATTTTAACATAATTAAAGCTGTCTTTGGGTCAGAGTCTCTGGAAGCTGGCAGGGACCAACACTGTATCGCACAAGATGCTTTACTTCAGTTGAACAATTTTCTCTGCCAGCCATAAGCAGTGTCCTCTCTGTGGTGACCACTCTCAAGAGTCAATGGCTAAGTCTTAGTGTTTTCAAAACTGAAATGTTAACATAACGATATTAATTATCACTAACCTTGTTTACAACGACACTCAGAAAGTACCTGGTGCTCAGTTCGCTTTTTTAGAAGCAAAGGAAAATATTTCTTCAAAGAAAATTCAGGATTTGACCACCTAATTTCCTCCAGCAAAAGATTTCTTACTTCTTCAGTCAAATCTTTCCTTCTCCCTGTAAACTGCAATAAAGAATAAAATGGTCAATAACAGACCGACATTGTCTATTAATATTGATCACAATAATGCCAACTACTTTCTGTCTATAGTAAGTTAAGATCAATGTAGGATTAGCTTTCGTCCCTAAACACAACCTTGATGGCAAAGTGGCCTTGCACAGCTTTCGAAGGACTTAGTTCATATTCTTATTCTTCTCCCTTTCAACTAAATTTACTTTATAATGCTGACTTACAAAGTATCTAAATGTGCTATATAATCTAAAATTCTTTTGAAACTGGCTGTCATTAATTTTTAAAATGTTTTTAAAGCTCCAGGGGTATTTAAAAGAGATGTGTACCTCAACTGGGATTTATTTTTTAAAATTGGACTCTAAGAAAAAATGAACTTCAGGCTACAACAGTAGACATCCAAAATGTTTTTTCCTCTGAAAGATGTGAAGGAAACACCCTGCAATGGATGGGTACTCTAATACTTACCACAACAGCAGGATTACTACTTTTCGGATTTGAATTCAATGTTGAAAATTCACCAAGAGCAATAACACATTTTGAGAGATCCATTACTTTAGTATTCAGTTCTTTAAGTTTAGTTAAGAGAGGACAAGTGGGTGGTTTCAAATGCCACAAATGGCATCCTAAAGAAAAACAGAAAAATTCTCTTAATTACCTTCATTCATACTACCCATTTATCAAATGCCAAGTATGTAAACATGAAAAGACTGGACAACAACTACACCGTTAACACAAAAGTACTGAAACTTAAGTGAGTACAAAGGGAACAAAATCCTTACCTCCGACAAATACAAGTAATAAAAATTACCTAGTCTTCCTCCCAATTCTTAAAAACAAGCAAACATTAGCAAAGTTTTTTTCTTTTTAAATCAACCTTGCTATTCAGGGTAAAAATTTCAGGGGCAATTAGCATCCTGGTTTAAAGTTTAAACTTTGAAGTCAGACCTGGATTCAAATCCAGACTCTGCCACTTACTAGCCAGGTGAGCATGGGCAAGAGCCTTAACCTTAGTTTCTTCACCTGTAAAATGGGGGTGACAATTATGGTACTCAATCTCTTAGAGTTATTATGGGGATTAAACTAGATATGCATATGAAGTGCTCAGCAGAATGCCAGACAACAGCAAATGTTCGAGAACTCTTAAGGTTCTAAGAGAGAGGTTCTCTCTGTGCTTGCCTCATCTGCTCATCTACAAATAGATACTCTAAGCTTTACAGTAGCACTCTTGTGAAATTGTGTTTATCAAACTCAGGGAAGAAAAGCATAACTAATCTCTATAGTTAAACATACTGTTAGAAAATGCTATCTAAAACTGAACTAGTGAAATAACAAGAAAGCCTTCATCAACCAAATGGCCAGTGGCAGAGATGGGGAAAAAAGGAAAAATAGAATATTATTAGAAAGACTGGCTGGGAAGTTGCCCATACAAAAGAGAGGCCGAACAAAACTCAACAAGCACCAAGGTCAGAAACACAAAAAGAAGAGAAAGGAGAACAGAACACAGTGTCCATTTCATGAGTAGAGGGAGTGCACTAAACCAAACCACAAAGTCAGCTGAGAAGAATATAACTGTTTTTGTGCTAACAAAAAAAAAACCTCTAGGCAGGAACAACAAAATAAAGATATAAGGCTTTGTACCTTATCAATAACTAAAAACTACGCAAGTACAGGAAGATTGTGGTTGCTATAGCATTTGAATCCAAAGAGAAATAGATTCTGATCAAGCTACTAGCACGGTAAAAGAGGCTTGTGCGAACAGCTCACTCTTGCGCACGGTGCCTGTGAGAAAGGGGGAACTAGAGCGCTGAAGCACTGTTACCCATTCCAGAGACACTCACGGCACTAAACAGTAAAAGCTGTTCTGGAAAGGAAGCAAACAGATTTCCTCGAACCTTCAACAGTAATTGGACGAGGACAAAGCTGGAGCTGCCGAGAAATTCTTAAGGATGATCTGTTCACACACAGGCTTTGAGTGTGAAGGGAACTGCCTTCCTTTTAGAACACGATGCCTCTCCGGAGAAGAACATTCACTTAAGGCCCCACACACATGCCTGCTCTCCCTGGTGGAAGGCATAAGGGCTGAGGATGCCTTTGGCTTTCTCGCCCCCACCGCTCATCCTCAGTAAAATGAGTTCAAGGCTGAGGAAAAGAGGATGAAACACACACTTTAAATTCCCACTAAAATCCCCATAAGAATTATATTTGCACCTTAGCCTCATCTTAAACCAACTTCCATAGTTTCATATTACTTCTAACATTTACAAATATTTCATAATGCTAAGCTCACCGTTATCTTTTTGTTGGACATGGACGACTCGCTGGAAACTGGCACTCGCTGCATTGTACACATCTAACGCGGCAGCTTTCTTCGCAATTTTTCGTTTCAACAAATCTGGCAAACCACTCATTAGAAAGTCACGCTTCGCTTTAAACTGCACACCACAATCCTGAGACTTTTCAGATGTACCTTGACTTTTAAGAAAACGATGTGAAAAAGGAGAGCTAAGGTTATAAACACTTCAAAAAACTAAACTATCTATAAAGTAAACACACTAATTTAATTTGAAAAAATCTAATCAGCTACCCGAAATGCCAGCTGGTCAAATTAAATAAAATAAGTAAACTTTCAAAATCAAATGTTTATGTCCACACTCACGTTTAAAATCCTTTGATTGCTCCCTATTGCTGTTAGCATAATAAAATTCTTTCACATGGCCTAAAGGTCCTACACGGGCTGGCATCCACCTCTCCAGCTTAATCTCACATTCCTCTCACCTCTGCTCTCTGTGCTCAAGTCACACTGGCATCCTTTCAACCTGCTCTATGTACCATGCTCCTTCTAGCTACAAGGACGCTGCACAGACAGGTCCCTCCGGCTGGAACGTTGTTCCTCCGCCTGATGACCTCCTGCTGATCCTTCAGTGCAGGTGTCATTTCCTCAGCAAAGCCTTTCCTGACCAGACCAAATCTACTTAATATAAACTTTAATAGAACTTTGTACTTCTCCTTCTTAGCACAACTGTAATTTTTCTTTTGTTGGTCCAACTAATGTTTCATCATAGATGGTCTTCCCTCTAGAGTGTAAGCCTCATGACTACAGGGAATGCATCTTGTTTTGTTCCCCATAATATTCCCAGTAACAAAAACAGTGCCTGGTACATAGTAGGTATTTAAAGATTTACTGAACAAGTTCATGATCAGTTTTTTGGTATTTTTGGTTTGCTTATTTTTCCACTATTTTGTCTAGAGATGGGCATGAAATGTTTGCAAAAGACCGAGATCTTCAAATTGCAGTTGCAGTAGTGTCAATATTGCCATCTTTTAAAATGAACTTATTAAGCTTTAAATGATAACTTACATGCTTTCTAAGTAAATGAATAAATACAAAATACATTCCAAAAGATATTTTGAAATTTTCAAATCTGTATTGAACTGACCTGCTTTCATCAAAACCAAGGATAGGATCAGCTGTTTTTTGAGCCTTTCTGGTAAGAAATAAAGGAGCAATTTTCATTTTTCCTTAGGAAAATAAATACTTAAGTTAGTATCAATGTTTATCATCTCCACTTATCTCCAGCTACTTTCAAAATTATATCTCTCTTTTAAAACTTTTAAAAAAATTAACTATTTTTAAATTTTTTTAACTAAAAAAATTTCTATATAATGATCTGGTCTCTCAACCTGACAATATCAATATCAGAATCTCCTGAGGAGCTTTTTTTTTTTTAACTACAGATTCCCACAAGACACCACTAGAGATTTTTAGTCCACATGTCTAGGGAAGACCTGAAGATTTAAAATTTTTTAAATTTACCCAGATGATTTTGATAATCAGTCATGTCTGGGAACCATTAACTCAGCTGAGGCTAAATAGATATACAAAAATGCAATAACTTAAAATATGCTCAGTTACCCCTGTAAAACTCTTCACTACATTACACTGTAACTTCACTTATTAACATAGAAATAATATTTAGTATAAGTTTATATTTTATAAGACATAGATTAAATTAAAATGAGAGCATTCAGAACAATAGAATCATACCCCATACATTCTAATATTCATCATAAATGTTATCAAATCTAATTACCTGGTACATTTTTAGGAGTCTTAAGTTTTTTTCCTAGTACATCATTCAGACACTGAAGTTTCTTCTGATTTTTCTCTGTATGCTTTAAAGAAGTAGGACTTGAATCTATTATTATTACAGAGTCCTAAGAACAAGAAAAAAAATTTTAAATGTCATGCAATTAATGATATTCAGATCTCAAAAAGATTATAGCACTAGAAGCCATAGATAAGATAATTCCATTAGCAATTCCATGTATCTCCCCATCAGACACTATCTGACTGACACTGAGAACACATGATACGAATGGCAGCAGTCTGTGCTTATAGCATACAAGGTCAAGTGATCAGAGTGGATTTATTATGACCACGGGTTTTCTTTTTTAAAGAAGCAACTAAGAGACTATCTTCCAGATGAAAGAATCAATATGACCAAGTTATAAAAATTCTGGCTACACCCTATTAGACTTATAATGCTAGAAATGTATTAGATGAAGTCTGATATGTTTTTACATGATCAGCATACATTTACTGAGCATCCACCATGTGTCAGGCAATATAGCAGGCCCTGGGAATACACTGACAAATGAAACCCCAGAGCTGGCTTCACGGTTACACCTGGGTTTAGGGGACAGAGGGAGGGCGAGTCCATGAGTAGAGAGTTTAACTAGTTACAGTACAGTATATTAACTAAAATACCAAAAACATATGAAAGTAAAGTACATACAAGGAAGGAAATAATTTGTCTTGAAGGCATCAGCAAAGCTTTCAAGAGGAGGTAGCGGAATGTTCATAACATTATTCATAATAGCCAAAAAATAGAAACAACCCAAATGTTCATCGACTGATAAATGGGTGAAGAAAATGTAGTATATCCATACAATGGGGTATTATTTGGCAATAAAAAAGAAATGAAACACTGATGCTACAACATGGATGAACATTATGCTAAGTGAAAGAAGCTAGACATAAAGGACCACATATTGTATGATACTATTTATATTAAATGTCCAGAAAAGGCAAGTCCGTACAGACAGAAAGTAGACTAGTGGTAGGCTAAGGCTGGGGGAGGGGAGATTGGGAGGTGACAGCTAAGGGGAATAGGGGTTCTTCTGGGGTGATAAAATGTTCCAAAACTGATTGTGGTGATGGATGCACAACCTTGTGAATATACTAAAAACCAATGAATTGCACACTTTAAATGCAGAATTGTATGGTAATAAAACTGAGTAGGAATTTCTTAGATAGAAACAGGTACCTGGAAAGTACATTTCAAGTGGAGACTACAAACTGAAAAAAGTAAAAATTGCACCATTTGGGGAGAAATGAATCATTTGGCATGCCTAGAACAGAAAGTGTGTAAATGAGGAAGGCAGTTGTTTTGAGGAAAAGAGCTAGTTCAGCCTATGAAGGATCTTGAATGACTCGATAAGGATTCAGACTGTATTCTGTAGGCAAAAGAGAGCCAAAGGCTTTTAAACCAGAACTGAAAATGATATTCTTTCTACCACCTCAAGGCAATCTTACAATTCTACCTTAAAACTTTACACTGGTTTCCTTCTCCCACTCCAAACAGCAGAAGAAGACGGAATTCATACCAATAAATATTGTAATACTTACTTCTGATTCTGACAATTTCTTCCTTTCGGGAAGTGTCTGATGTCTAGATGAACGCCTTAAGGGTGTCACTATTTCTTCAGTAGCTTTTGACCTACTAATGTGTAAAGCTTTTGCTTTTTCAACCAATTGTTTTGCTTTTGATACATTTTTTGAAGCTCTGCTTGCCTAAACAAAAATTTGAAATATTAATTTAGGTTACTTGCAAACATTTTATATTTAATAATAGAAGAAAACAGAAAAGGCAAAAGTTTGGACACAATAAAAAGATCAGTAGTTACAAAGAACTAAAGGAGATGGAGGGATGAATAGGCAGAACATAAAGCATTTTTAAGGCAGTGAAACAACTCTGCATGACGCTACAATGGTGGAAACATGTCATTACACATTTGTCTAAACCCACAGAATACACAACACCAAGAACTATGGATTCTGGGTGACAACGATGTGTTAATGTAGGACAATTGTAACAAATGTACTCTTCTGCTATTGATAATGAGAGGCTATGCATGTGTGGGTGCAGGGCGCATATGGAAATCTCTGTACCTTCCACTCAGTTTTGCTGTGATCCTAAAACTGCTCTAAAAAATTAAGTCCATTAAAAAAATATATATAAAAGAAAAATGTAATCACAAATCACGTTAAATAAAAGACAAAGAAATGGTTATTCAAATCTTACCAAGGAACTTAAATTAAAATGTGTCCAGTTATACTTAGTTTGCCTTTATTTCTAACTGAAATTTATTCAGATAAATATAACTACATTTGTGAAAAACACCCAGAAAGATGTCTGTATTAGATGTCTGCAGAGATTAGAATTCTTGGTTATTTCCCCACCATCTTCATGGCATCTGTTCTTTGATTTTAGTCCTTTAGGCTGAATCCTTTGGAGAGAGGTTGAAAAGGTATTAGGCATGGAAAAGAGCACTAGATAAGAATAAAGGCTGGCTTTCAGGCCTGGCTCTGCCATTGATGTACTAAGTGATCTTGTGCATTTAAATATTATCTTCCAGATAATGTGCTTTTCCTACTCTGAGTTCTACAAGTTTTTATGTGTAGATTAAAAATACACAGCAAGGAAGCTGCAGAACAGTGTAAATTGTAGGATCCCCTTTAAAAAGGGCATATATCTATTTAAGCATATATGAAAGTATCTTTCATATATTTAAGCATAGGAAAGTCTGGAAGGATAAACAAGTAACTATTAAAAGTGGGTCACCCATAGACAGTAGGAGTGAGAAGACAAAAAAAAAGTTTTCTTTTTTTTTTGAGGAAGATTAGCCCTGAGCTAACATCTGCTGCCAATCTTCCTCTTTTTTGCCAAGGAAGACTGGCCCTGAGCCAATATCCATGCCCATCATCCTCTACTTTATATGTGGGATGCCTTTCAGAGCATGGCTTGACAAGCAGTGCATAGGTTCATACCTGGGATGTGAACCAGTGAACCCCGGGCTGCTGAAGCAGAACACGCGAACTTAACCACTGCGCCACTGGGCCAGCCCCTTCACTTTTAATTTTACATACTTCTCTGTTTGTTTTTTAAACAAACGTTTGCTGGTTTTTAAGACCTTTAAAATCTTTTAAAAAATCATTAAAAAGAATAGGCATAGACATTCAACACATACAGAAGAAGGTTCGGAATGTTAAGGATTTGCTCCTATAGGAGCAGAGTGATAGATTTTTGTTCTTGTTCTGCTAGCAAAATTTTTGGCAGGCTGATGAACCTTATAGAAAGTTAGTATTCAAAATAATCCACCTAAATTTAAATTAACAACGCAATCATTGAAACAAATTATTAGTACAAAGAGATATGTTTTACTGAATGTGTGAAAAAAACCATACACATATACATTTTGGCAAGCGGTTCTGATATCACAGTCATGCGTCACTTTATGATGGGGATAGTTCCGAGAAATGCATTGTTATGTGATTCCGTCATTGTGCAAACATCATAGAGCATACTTGCACACACCTAGATAGTATAGCCTACTACTAATGTTAGGGGACCACCATTGTACACGCAGTCTGTCAATGACTAAAACGTCGTTATGCGGTGCATGACTATACTTGAAATCTGTTTTTTCCTAATAGTTTTCTGATAAGTTTTTAAAAGTTCTTATTTATAGAAAAACAGAAAAATAAAGAAAATTAAAATTAACCATAATCCTATCACCTCAAAAATAGTCATTTCCAACACCCTACTTTCTGACCTGGCTGCCTATCCTCCCAGCTCTGACTTGGTCACTCCTGACTACATGAGAAACTTCAGTCCTCACAGCTCTCTACTCGCTCCCTATTTATCAGCCCCTGCTTCCCTCCACCCAGCTTAGATTCCACTGTACACCACTTCAGCCACTCCTAAAAACGTTCTTCTCCTTTGCCCCACTGTCCTTCAAAACAGAGTTAAATATTTACTTCATGAGCTCAATATGAGTACTAAGCATAAGATAGTATGTGATAAGCAGTCGAAAAAATGATAGCTGTTAAATAAAAAACAGAAGAGATGCCAACTTTCTGTAGCAGTGATTGTCAGCCAAGGATTATTATCACCTTGGTGGCTTTTTCAAAACACACATACCTTTACCTACTACCCTGGAGAGAACCTAATTCTCTTGTGATGGGGATAAGCAGCTTATTTTGCAAAAGCAGCTAAACCATCCTTATATATCCCATCGCTCCCTTCATGGTAGCGGTTTTCAACTGGGGGTGATGTTTTCCCTTGAGGAGATACTTGGCAATGTCTAGAGACATTTTTGGTTATCATAACTAGGGGAGCTGGAGTACTACTGGCATCCCATGGGCAGAGGCCCCAGCTACTGCTAAACATTCTATAACACACAAGACAGTCTCCCACAACGAAGAATTATCCAGCCCAAAATGTCAACAGTACTGGGTTGAAAGACCCCACTTTCCAGCCTCTATTCTAGAGAAATAAACCAGAAATTCAATCATGACCTATAAGCAGCCTTAAGGAAAATGAGTGGAAGGTAACTCTCACTAACAAAACTTTTTCTAAGTAAATTACACTGTTCTTATCAATTGCTCTCATCTCACAATAAGATAGGTTGATTTCTTTTTTTTTTTTTTTAAAGATTTTTTTATTTTTTTCCTTTTTCTCCCCAAAGCCCCTCTGGTACATAGTTGTATATTCTTCGTTGTGGGTCCTTCTAGCTGTGGTATGTGGGATGCTGCCTCAGCATGGCTTGATGAGCAGTGCCATGTCCGCGCCCAGGATTCGAACCAATGAAACACTGGGCCGCCTGCAGCTGAGCGCGCAAACTTAACCACTCGGCCACGGGGCCAGCCCCAGATAGGTTGATTTCTTAATAAACTAAAGGTATGAAATAGTGACAAGTAATCTAGGGCTGAAGTTAATATAACCAAGCTATGAAATATGCGAATCTTCCTTTAGTGTATTACTTCCCTTAGCAATTGTTGCTGTTTTAGGAAAGAGAATACCACTTACAAGACTCCCTAATATTTCAATTACCTTTCTAGTCTGAGAAGTAAAATCTCCATCAGTTGCTTCAGATTTCTCCGATCTTTTCTTTGATTTTTTCTTAGATTTTCTGGGAGTACTAATTCTGGTGAATTTCATTCTGGAGAAAAAACAGATATTCAGAAGCATTTTCATGATTATGGTGTGTAAAAATTTCAATTAAATACAGAATAAAACCAACCAGGGCTCCAATTTCTGGACAGTTTTAAAAAACAAAAACACTCCCCATTAGTTTCAAACTACTGACTCAAAAGTAAGCCAAACTCAATGTTAAACTCTTAGAAAATACAAAATGTTTCCTTTTAGAAATCATAAGCTTTACAGAAAATTAGCCCCTAAGATCACTCTTATATTAGTCAGAATCAGCATCAAATATATACCTCACAGTATACGGCTCAGTTTAGCCAAGAAATAAAGTTCTATAATTTATTTTTAATCTCCTGTTTTGTTAAATGTACAGAATTCAAATTTGAGGGATATTTCTCCAGGGGCTAGCAACTGTGATGAATAAAAGTTTAGAATTCATCTAATATACATCCAGAATTCTTCTGGAATCATGCCTGACTTTAAACTAAATGTGGAAAATAAGCAGCATTTTTGAAGCCGTTTTCTTTTTCTTATAAATCAGCTGTGTTCTAGAAAAAACAATATTCTCCAATGCTTGAAGTATTTTTCTTCCCAGCGAATAATACATGCAGAATACTTAGAACTTCAGAACAAAAACAAAACTTTACCTAATAGGGCTCTCCGAATCGGAGGGTACTGTTATTAATTCTGCTGTATATAAGCTGTGCTTTTCTGATAAGTTGGCTGCTTTTGGAGTGGAAGCCTTTATGGGACTACCATCTTGTGCATCTTCAGAATCAGTACTTCTAATGACTGTTGCAGTAGGCGTGCTGCTATTTCTTACAGATCTTCTAGTTGATTTGGGTGTGGAAATATTTACCAAGCTGTCCTCAGTTTCAGCTTTAGAATGTGTAACCTTATCCTTAACTGGCACGCTGGTTTTTCTCGAAGTCTTCTTGTTATACAAAGAAGGTATAGTTAGAGGGTTATCATTTGCTGTACCTTCACAAACAAGACTTTCACTGTTAAATAATGTGTTCCTTTTGAAACCTTCTGTTTTCTTTTGTCTTAAACTCATTTTAAGCCTATTTTGATTTTGTTTATCTTTAAAGGAAAAAGTTGTTTCTTGCTTTTGAGTATTTCCCTCTCTATTTTCACCTAGAGAAGCACCACTATCTAGCATTTTCTTACCCTTTTTCCTCAGCTTTTTACTTTTCTCCCTAGGAAAACTTCCTTTATCAGTGTGTGACTGTGAACTGGCATTATTTGAAACCATTTCGACACTAGGATTTCTCATGATTTTTTTGGAATTACTGTCTCTTCCATCCTCATTTAAAGGTTTTTCATTGAGCTCTTTCTGCTTATCAGAAGACTTTTTGACTCCATTCTTAAGTGCATCTGATACTGGCTGCCTAAATGCTTTCATAAACTGCTGCCTTTCTTCTAGAGTGCATTTTGGTTTCACAGCTTCAGAACTTCCAGCTTCTAACACTGCCAATTCTAATTCTTCCTCCTGTATGACAACATTAGATTTTCTTTTCTGACCTGTCTGTTCATTTTCAGGATCAGACAGACTATTTTCCATTTCTAACTGCTTGTGTTTCAAGAAAATTGAGGGTATTTTCCTTGTCTTTTTTGGGGGGATAGGATGAACTTGTGCAAGAATGGTAACTGTCTTAAAACGTACAGGTTGGGTAATTTCACAGGTTTCTGTGTCACTTATACAATCACTTTTGACTGCGTCTTCAACAGTTTCAGAAGGAGTACAAATTGACATTGCAGAGTCTGGTGTGTGTTCTACTTTATTCTCCTTGTGACTTTTTAAAAATTCCTCATATGAGACAGTGACCATACCATCAGTTAACTGGGCTGTTTTAGTTACAGGAGCTCCAGAGTCTGCATCATTTGCAATCCTCTCCACTTCATTAGTTAGGGAAGGCATACTGCATTTACTGTCTTTAACATCTTTTTGAAGGAGATTTAGTTCCTCTGCCAAGGGCGAACTTTCTGATAGGTCTATTACATCCCTGTACTTCCTTTTTCTCAATTTTTTGCAATGATTTTTTGTGGTCCTTTGTTTAGAATTTACTTTCTTAGAACTCTTTTTGGGGGCCATAGTGCTTGACTGCTTTTTGATATCTTGAATCCTTTCTGTAAGTACCTCTACATGTTTTTTGTCAAGTAAAACAGAAGTACTACTCTCCACAAAATCATTATTTAAACTAGAGTGTTCTTTACTGTCATCACTGCTAATTTCAATTGGAGATTCATTTTCAGTTGTAATATTATTTAGTTGATGAGCTAAGTTAACTCTCTTTCCTCTCTTCTGAAACTGTGTATTTGAGAACACTTGCAAAGGTGATTTACAGTCTTTGCCACTGTTAGCAGGCAATGGTGGAGATGACTTGATCTCGCAGTCTTTTGCTGATTGAGTCTTCTCCTTTGTGGGTGAAGTCTTTCTAAAATAATGCAGAATGTTACTGGATTTTGGTGGAGAGAAAACCCTGTCTCCGGTTTTCCCTATTGGTGATAAATATTTTGTAATTGTTTCGCAGGAAGATCTGTCGTCATCTTTCCTTCGCTTTTTGCATGCCTATCAATTTAAAAGAAGAAAAAAAGCACTTATTTCAAGCAAAATAATACAAAACATAAATTTTAAACATGGATCTACTTTTTTTTTTTTTGAGGAAGATTAGCCCTGAGCTAATATCTGCTGCCAATCATCCTCTTTTTGCTGAGGAAGACTGGCCCTGAGCTAACACCCATGCCCATCTTCCTCTACTTTATATGTGGGACGCCTGCCACAGCATGGCAGGCCAAGCGGTGCCATGTCCGGATCCGGGATCCGAACCAGCAAATCCTGGGCTGCTGAAGCGGAACGTGAGAACTTAACCGCTGTGCCACCAGGCCAGCCCCAGATCTAATATTTTATGTAATTGGATAAAAAAAGGGAAGGCTCCCTTAGGTGACAAACATGATATATATTAGAAAGAAAAAGAGCTTTAAAGTTAAACCTATATTCAAGTCTCAATGTCACATCAAATTATACACTAATAATTTGTGTGCTTTACTACATATATACTATACTTCAATAAAGTCTCAAGTCTACTATACTTATGCATAAATGTGTTCACTTCAGTTGGCCTCTGTTTACTCTATAACCTTTGAATAGTACCACCCACCCCACAGAATTTGTAATGAACACATTACATAAAAATATGTGAAGTCTGATGCATCATAGGGACTCTACAAATATTAATTCTATTCCATTTTTACTTTACTGTTAAAAATAAACAAAGTATTCTAACTGTTTCTTAGAAATAAGTACATAGTGAATAAGCCTAGGATCTCAAAACTTACTTATCAAGTAAAAATTGTGGTGAAGGACATTTAGCACAAATAAAACTGTCCAGTGTTTTAATTTGCTATTAAAACAGTTACTGCCTGCCTCCTCCATTATTTACTATCCTCAGAATACCAAGGTGACTATAATGCTAAAAAGTTACATTTTTGTTGGGCCATAAATTAGTAACTTACATAGGTCAACTTAAAAAGCAAATCTGCCTGTTATTTTATCCTCAAAATGAGCTTATTCAGGAATAGCCAAAAGAATTGCAACTCAGGATGTGCAGGCTACGGCAAACCATAGGCAAATCCAGAAAACAAAGGAGGGGAGCTGCCTTTATAGAGAAAAAGGGGGAATAGGGAGGGGCTGTTCAAAACTAAAGTCAATTGGGCCAACGTAAGAGTTCAGGGTACAACTGGCTCCCCATTGGCTGAGCTGCAGTGTTTCTCATTGGCCAGGCTTGACCCGCGGTGGGGAGAGAAATTTTCCCTCTGTAGTAAAGCAGTTTTACTTCCTGTCAAAGATGCAAGCCGGGGTCTTTTGCTGTTTGGGGTAATTGACAATATATAATAGGGTATGAGAATTTCCCCTCCAGGCCTTCCAACTCCAACTTGGTCGAGGTTTCTCTTAGTCATCTCCACACATAATAGAAAAAGCTTATTAGTTACAAAAAGCTCTATCAGTTTTTCTTTAACTTCCCTCAGTTCATTTGTCAGAATAAACTTGCCAGAATAACAAGGTAATTTTTCAAAAGATAAGTAATGGATGGGGCAATTATACTTCTAGAAAATGAAAACATATAAAGCTATCATGACTAAAAGCACAGTACTGATGCATGAATAGGCAGGCAACTTAATGGAAGGGCTCAGAAAACCAGAAAAAGACATTAAGTATATATTTAAGAACTAGGTGTATGATAACAGGAGCATTCAAGTAGTGGACAAAGAAGTAATTAATAAATGGTATTGGGGCACATTTCTAACCATCTGGATAAATATGAGGCAAAATAAATTACAGACATTAAAATTTTATATGTTTAAACGAAATAGTAAATGTATTACAAGAAAATGCTAACGAGTTGTCAGTGTTACTATTACCCTGAGATGGTATCAGAGGCACTATACCATAGGCTCTGGAGTCAGGCAGATCTAAGTTCAAGCGCTAGCTCTGACATCTACTAGTGTGCGACCTTAAGCAAATTACTTTTAACTCTCTAATTTACTTTTTCTAACTTAACTTACTTTTAATTACTTTTTAAACTTCCTGTCTCATCTGGAGAATATAGATAATAACTCATCGCAGAGTTGATATTAAGTAAAATAACATGTATAAGGCCTTTACCCTTAAAATACTATACAGTATTATTACTATGAAATAGGCTCTGCTGGCAGGGCACCAAAAGTAGAAATTGTAACGAAACGATTGATAAAACTGACCACACAAAAATCAAGAACTGTGTAATTCAAGCACCAAAAGTCCTTCTTCACACCTGAGACAAGCTGAGCAACTGCCTTGATATAGGAAGCAAGCATCAGCATAACAACTATTAGCAAGTAGACAAAAGTTACTCAATCCTAAAAAGTAAGAAAGAGTCCCAGTTAACTAAGTGGACATACATCTTGGCTCACTGTAAGGACACCAGTATGCATACTTCAGTTAGAACGTTACCTTGAGATGAAAAAGTGTAAAAATATAGCAATCGTCCACTTTAAAATGCCACTGCACTACTTCATGGCATTAGAATCTCTTTATAATGACTGCTTAGTGCATTTCACTGAAACTTGACGAACACATGACAATAACAGCAGGCTCCTAATTGCGGTATCTTCAGCTCTAAAGCCGTGAGAAGCCGATTTTTCAATTAAGTACCCTGTTTGATTCCTGAAATGACAATCTAAACGGTAGTCCTAGAACAGGTAGATGGATGGACTAATTCAACTTAAAGATTCTTTTCAACGCTAAAATTCTATGATTCCTTATCATGAACCCAGACTTGACCCTGGGATCTCTATGACACTTCACAAGTCCAAAACATCAACTTCCAGCAACATTTCAGGATCTGGGCGCTGGTCGCGATATCGTAAGCCCTGACTTAGCTAGCTCCGCAAACATCTCACAATCCTGTTTGTCAGGACCTACCAAGACTTTCAGAAAAGGCATACTCCAGCAATTGGTCCACACAATGTCACAACTGCGGGGCCTCACCATATCCCTCCTTTCCCCTCACAGATTCAAAGTCGGGATCACCTTTCTCCCACCCGCAACAGACGGAGACACTCAAGCTCACCTCAATCTCGTAGTCCTTCACCGGAGGGGGAGCAGCTGCCGCCGCCATGGCCAAGACCCCCACCATAATCCCTGCTTCCTGGAATCCCGGTTCCTAGGACCTTGCGCGGCCCGGCCCGGCCTGCCTGGAGGCCATGGAGGCGGCCGGCTCCTGCAGGAGCGAGGAGCTGGGCCGTGGGGTCGGTCTCGGACTCCCCCACGCCCACCCGCCCGGAGCGGTGGCGGAGGCTGGGCCCAGCTCTGCCCAGTCGAACGCGGGAAGAGGCGCTGAGAAAGCGCGGGCAGCGAGGACCCCGGGGGGCGGCGGGTGGGCGCGGGGTGTCCCAGAGGCGGACGCTCCAGGCTGAGCGCTTGGGACCCGGGCTCCCGTGGGGAAAGCAAGCCGAACGCAGATCGGACCCACCGGCTTCGGAGGGAGTTCTTGTCAATTGGGTTTTCGCGCCGTCCTGAACGCAGGGGGCGGGGCTAAGGATTGCTTCCGGAGGCTGTGCGGACGGTACGCCGAGAGGGCCAGAATACTTCTTTGGCGAACCTACGGGAGGCGGGATTGCTTTACCGTGGAATTTAAAATTAGCGGGGATTTTGGAGATTCGAACTCCTCACCCCCAGTTTCACGGATGAGGACATGATTTGACTAAAGTATTAAATTCTTGGTAGCAGAATTAAAACGCTAGACTTTTGAGACACCAGGCTAGCCCCGATTTAAAAGTGGAAATTTGAAGGATACAGAAAAGGAAATAATTGGTTACATTCATCCCACATAGAATAAATATTATTTTGGCAAGGGTCCTGCCTCGAAATACGCCCATTCGGGGTCGCAGATTTCGATTCTTTACCCTTAATTTAGCTAAGGGGGGCATTTCTTCCCACGGATTTCGTCCGCTCAAGCAGCCTGAGGTCCTTGGCTCAGCTGGTTGGCGTGTGTTGAGCCGTCGCAGGATGCCAGTAGTTCGCTGGTTTGTAGCAATGATAATCTCATACATCATTTGCATTGTTTTCATGAAGTTGTTTAACCTTTACTTTTTTTACATTGAAGTTGTAATTGCACAAATATAAAGTATGTTTATTTTGTTTGAGTGCATAGTTTTAACTGCACGGTATGCAGGAGCTGAAACAACATATTAAATAATAACGGCAGGCCACCTTGTTAGGTCGGGTTACGCAAACTAATTTTAACTATTGACGTAACTGTGTCCATGTTTATGGTATTTGCTATTGTCCTGACAACATAAAGAGTACAAATTTCTCCAATGAAATTAGCGGTAATTACTTTTTCTTTGAAAATTCTTAGCCCTCGGTTAGGGTTTTCAGGAAGGGAGACTGCACTACCTTCAGTCTTCTAAGTTTTGTTATTTTGGTTTGGGTTTTTTAAATAACTAAATATGGGAGAAATTCTTGATCGCTGATTAATTGTATTTCATTTATTTATAGATAATGTGGGATGCTTTGCATTGACTCTCTGGAAGTTCCTAGAAGACAAGGTTGATGTTGCTGAGGTACCAAGTTTGGTTCTGGATGTATGAGTACTTCCTCAGAAATACACTTTAGAAGTCTTTTCCCAGATATGTTACCTTACTCCAAGCATAATTCACATAACTGTCTCCTCCTAGAATATCCTTGAGCCAGGTGACTGGGTTTTGATAAATCTGGCCATTTTCTACCTTAATTTTACTACTCAATGAAACACTAGCTTTGTGGGTGGTCACAGTTGTCCCTGCTCACTGTCTTGAGAGAGTTTCCAGGTCCTGGTGCAGGGTGTGGGAATCCAGGCAAAGCCTGTGGACTCCCTGAGTTAAGGAGATGGAGCAGAGTGTAGGGAGGCAAGGGGGCTAGAGTTTGCAGGACAGAGAACTGAAGAAGAGAGAAGTACACAGAGAGAATGCTCAGAGACTCATTTCTCTCAGACTCATTAGTGGGCTCTTCTGTAGAATGATCAGGAGATGAGCTGGGATTTTCACTGGGGAACTTCCCAGGGTTAATAGGTGAGGTCTTTTCTCTGGGACCATTCAGCTTCTGCTCCAATCTCTTTGGGGGCAGGGGTGGTTATATCTTGTGCAGTTGCATAGAAGCAATGGGAAGGGGTCACCTAAATGTATGGAACAGGGCAATGGACCTGGAATATCAACTCTAATTTTAACTGATGTCTCCTTCTCTCAGTCCATACTTCATGAACTATGCTATTCTATTCTATGCTATGCTATTCATCCATCCATCCATCCATCCGTCCATCCATCCATCCATCCATTTGTTCCGTAAATACTATTGAGTGCCTGATATGTCCCAGCTATGAACAAAGCAGCTATTAAAAAGAAAAACAGACAAAATCCCTATCCTCTTAGAGTTTATATTCTAGTTGGAAGAGACATGTAATAAAAATGATAAATAAGTAAAATATATGGTGAGAGGTATAAATGCTGAGGAGAAAATAATGCAGGAAGTAGGATAAGGAAAGAAATGTCTAGATGGGGTTGCAATTTTTTTAAGTGACTAAAAATTTTAAAAGGATGGATCTGAGGCCTTCTAGCCTGACTTTCTCAGAAATCTCCGGGCAAAAGTGGTCCAATTCTGATTGGTTCACCTTTGCAGTTTAGGATATAACTTCCATCAGTTGGCTAGAGGAATTACTATTCCTCCATTCACTTTCCATCTTCCAAAAATTTGTGGAACTCTCTAGTGCTCTTTTATGTTCTCTACTGTTCTGCTTGACCTTAATCCAGTTTTAAAGTGTTATTTTGAAGGGGTTTTAAGCATATGTGGCCAATCCAAGAAGAGCGTTAAGACAGCTCAGGGTTCACCTTCTCCAAGAAACTTTCCCTGATATCTTCTTCCTTCCAGTTTGCCTTGGGCTGGATTAGGTGGCAGGTCTCTGCTTGTACTCATTGCACTCACTGCATTATATTATAGATTTCTGCTTATATGTGTGTGTTCCCTCCACTGGACTAAGAAGGCAGGTCCTTGGTCTCATTCCTATTTTGATTCCCAGCACCTAGCACAGAGCCAGACACATACCTTGTACTCTTTAAACTTTTTAACATTTTTTTTTAAGGAAGATTGGCCCTGAGCTAACATCTGTTGCCAATATTCGTCTTTTTTTTTCTCCTCAAATCCCCAGCACATAGTTGTATACTCTAGTTGTAGGTCACTCTAGTTCCTCCAAGTGGGACACTGCCACAGCATGGCTTGATGAGCAGTGCTAGGTCTGCGCCCAGAATCTGAATGGTGAACCCCTGGTGCAGAAGCAGAGTGCGCAAAGTTAACCACTTGGCCACAGGCTGGCCCCTCTTTCAACTTTTTGTAAATGAATGTGTGCTTTTACATGGCCATATTATTCAGTCTTTACACCAGCCCTGTGGAAGATATTTACATTATTGTCAATTTACAGAAGTAGAAACTATAGCTCAGAGGGATTTCCAAAGTTAGTGTTTAACCAAGTCTCCAACTTCAACCTCTGTGCTTTTTTGCAATGACACACTGTAGTCAGTACACGGAGAAAAAGTGGAAAATGTCATTTTCTCTCCAATATTATATCCCCTTCTCTTGATAACCATGACTGTTGTTCTGGTATCTACACTTCCCCTACTTGAACCGCATACTTGGGGAAAGCTAGCTCTACCCCTGGCTCTGGATCCACCCAAACTAATCTGCATAATCCAGCCTCCTGACCACAGTCAGTTATTGGTCCAAAGGTGGGCATGTGACCTAGTTTGGGCCCAGAAGACAAGCGAAGAGATATTCTGGGTGCCCCTGGGAGATAAGCATGTTTCTACTACTGATATAGGTCCAGGAAGGAGTTCTACTCGTTCCAGAAGGTGTATAAAATTAAACAGCCTTAAAATAAGGTAATGGTATAAATGGGAGAGAAGAGAGTTGCAGAAGTCTGACCTTTGAATCAAACTAACCCTAAAGTTGGTATTAGATAATGAATCCCCTTTATTGTTTAAGGTAGTTTGAGTTGGGTTTTCTGTAACTTGAACTGAAGGTATCCTAAAGGCTACAAGATGAAAGGAAGGCAAAGGAAAAGAAGGAAAACGAGAGAGGCTCAAGATATTAATGACCTATGTAAAAGATGTAAATATATACTAAAGATATTTAGGAACATTCTGAATAAATCAAGAGGCCATTGAGATAAACTCAGGAAAGACTGACAAAACAAAATGTATGGACATATGTATAATATCAGCCTTGCCCCTTGGTCCCCTAACCTACCAACGAAGGAGAATTTTGCCTTCACCTCCTCCTCTGCAAGTTATCGACCTGGCTCCCCAGCTTCTGTGGTACAGAGCTGAGAGAAGGCACTGAAGAGACAGGTGGGAAGGGGAAAGCTGGGTATCAGGAGGTTCGCGTTGAGAAGGGAAGAAGGGATTGAAGGAGAAACTCCAGAGCACCAATGGGGAATAAGAGAATGGGTGTGGAGAAGAGGATATGGAGCAGAGTTTCTATGACTTATGGAGACTGTCAGGAGATACAACAATTTAATGCAACACATGATTCTGGACTAGATCTGTTGGCTGTAACGGGCATCCTTGTGACAATTGGTTAAACTTGAATGGGAGTCTGAGTGTTAGATGGTAATAAAGTATCAATGTTAAATTCCTGGTTTTGATGGTTGCTTTGTTAGTTTGCAGGAGAATGTACCTGTAGGATATTAGCAATTTACTCTCAAATGGTTTATTCAGGAAAAAAAAAAATTTGCACTGTATCTGCAACTTCTCTGTAAGTTTGAGATTTCTGTAAATTTGAGTTTTCAAAATTTAAACATATATAGCATATGTAGCATATAAAATCTTTTAAGAGGCACAAGTCAAGGGGCTGGCCTGGTGGCATAGTGGTTAAGTTTGCACGCTCTGCTTGGGCGGCCTGGGGTTCGCAGGTTCAGATTCCAGGCACAGACCTACACACTGCTCATCAGGCCATGCTGTGGCAGCATCCCACATACAAAATAGAGAAAGATGGACACTGATATTAGCTCAGTGACAATCTTTCGCAAACAAAAAGAGGACAATTGACAACAGAGAGTAGCTCAGGGCCAATCTGCCTCACCAAAAAAAAAAAAAAAAGAGGCATAAGATTAGAATTATCTCAATTATTTTGGTTGCTGGACAGTATTTCTTTGTATGAGTTGCTATTCAAAAACTAAGTCCTAAGATTTACTTAGTTCTAGCTAGGTGATTCTAAATAATGTGTTAATAGTATTGTGTGCATAAAGGGGAGTCAGAGAGCAAAAAGTTGTCAGTTTGTGCTCAGTACAGTTAGGAGCTTTCTGAGAAGAGGCTGAAGAGAGGAGAGAGGAAGCTTTTACTAAGCGGATGACCAAAGTATTCTGGACTTAATCCATGTTTACTAAACAACTCTCTGGTTACAACTTGACTTTCCAGCTGTTACAGTTTTCTTGGCAATTATGTTCTTATCGTAAATAAATAAATTAGCAAGTTGCTTTGTTTGTTTCTTGTGAGTCTTACTAGCATGAGGAGTCTGTCCCCCTGAATCTGCTCACCTGTGAGTACACTGAAAAGTCAATTCTAGACCAGTGTAATGCCATGGACATACCAGCTCTGTAAAACGCTGTCTGATGGCCTGCTGGCTTCTGTCATTGCCACCTCAGATCAGTCTTCCTCTCTGTTATCAACCAGAGTTTTTACTCTTTAGGAATTTGTGCTCTAAAGTTAAAAACAATGCATCCCAAAATTTCAAGCCGGGGAAAGCAGTTTCACAAGATTTTCTTCATTTTTCTTTGTATTTTTGTATAGTGTGTATAGATTAGATACATATATCCTGCCTCTCATCAGTTAGTAGTTCAAGAAAATAAAGGTGAATAAGACTAAGATTAGTGTCTTGGCTTTATGGACGTTTTCCTTTTAGTTTTTTAAAATTTCACGTAGTAAAGCCACCCAGGGTGGGATCCAATTATGTTCAATTAGCTTTAGAGAGGACACAGAACACACTATGTCCAAGAACATTTAATAAATCCTGGGTTTTTTTTACTGATTCAGTCTGTGCTTAAATCCTCCTATTCCTTGAACCACTTAACCAACTTTTCTCCTGATTTTACTGTCAAACCTCTGTAAAAGCCCACATCCTAATTCAAGCCTCTGTCATATCATACCTGGACTAATGCCATGTGGTTTTTTCTTATTTATTCTCCTCCATCCATCCTGTGTATATTCATTTCACTGAACAAATATTTATTGACTATGTATTTATTACTCTACGCCATCCTCTACCTTTTCTTAAGACAGACCCAAGTCCCACCTCTCTATCATTTATCTTCCTAAAACATTGTTTAACAAATATCACTGCACATGCAAAAATCTTCAATGTCTATTCATTAAAGTCAGAGCTTCTTCTGTTTTTTTTTTTGAGGAAGATTAGCCCTGAGCTAACATCTGCTGCCAATCCTCCTCTTTTTACTGAGGAAATCTAGCCCTAAGCTAACATCCATGCCCATCTTCCTCTACTTTTTTTTATATGTGGGACACCTGCCGCAGCATGGCTTGCTAAGTGGTGCCATGTCAGCTCCTGAGATCTGGGCCCTGGAAACAGAACGTGCGAACTTAACCGCTGTGCCACTGGGCCGGCACCACGTCAGAGCTTCTTAACCTGAACTGCATGGCCCTTACTCGTCTTTTAACTTCATCTCCCAATGTACAATTCAGTCCTACCTCTCCAGTCAAAGTTGTAGGTTCCCCCTTTCCTAAACAAGCCACTTATGGTTCTATCTCCAAGTCCTTATACCCTTCCCCACGTAGTTTTGTCCACCTGGGGTGCCTTTCCTCACTCCTTTTTGTTTAGTTAATAATACCTTGATTCATTCAGCTGTTATTTACTGAGTGTTTACTAAGTGCCTGCCTACCTTATCTGCAGGATAAAGCCAATTTCCCATTTTCTCCAAGGGCTTCCCTTTTCTAAATGTTTTTAGTTCCAAGTGTCATTTACTTAGCACAAAACAATGTAGCAGAAAGAGCTTTACTTTAGTCTGGTCCAGGAAAGTAGGATCTAGCCTCTAGTCCAGATTCGCTGTGTAACCTTGAGCAAATCAGCTTGGCTCTCTTTCCAGACTGGGGCAACTTTCAGCTCCAACATCCCTGGCCAGAGGTCAGCAAACTATGGCCCAGGGCCAAATCTGACTCACCACCTGTTATGTATGGCCTCTGAAAGAAGAATGGTTTCTACCTTTTTAAACAGTTGAAAAAAGATGCAAAGAATATTTGGTGACACGCGAAAACTATGTGAAATTCCAGTGTGTGTCTATAAAGTTTTATTTGTACACAGTCACGCCCATTTGCTATGTTGCAACAGAGACCTTATGGGAAGCCTGCCAAGCTCTAAATTTTTACTGCCTGGCCCTTACAGAAAAAGTTTGCTAACACCCGTCCTGGACTTCTGCCAGGATTGCTGGTCATAGCGCAGGCCTCCGTCTTGGCTTCCTCATTAGACTACAAGCTTCTGGGAGGTGGGGCCCTTGTCTGATCCCTCTGAGCCTGGTGCCTGGTTCACAGTAACCTCCTACAATACCTGCCGGTGCAGGCATGCTCCTTTACTAGGGTGGTAAGGCAATGACGACTTCAGAGCCATCTGGGTTGAAATCCCCAGGGCTTGAGAAAGTTGATTCCCCTCTCTCACCCTCAGTTTCCTCCTCTGTGAAATGGAGAAGCAAGGAGGACTGGCAGTGAGGTTAGAATGAGATCAGATGTGGGAAGCACTTCGAAAAGTGTAGTTATTCACTTTTCCCTGACTCCGCGCGTGTCCGGAGGAAGCACCCCGTCCCAGGCGCGGCGCGGGAGCGGGGCCGAGGTCAGGGACCTAGCGGAGGGCGGCGCTGGGACCCGGCCGCCCGCCGCGCGCGGCTGTCAATCAAGGCCGCCGTGGGCGGGGCGGGGCGGTGCTTCCGCCTGCGCGTGGCCGCGCCGGGCCGCTCGGCGGCACCCGGGACAGTTAGGAGCCGCGCCCGCAGCCGCCGGCCGCGCGGCCGGACGAGGGGCGATGGAGCTGGAGCCCGAGCTGCTGCTGCAGGAGGCCCGCGAGAACGTGGAGGCGGCGCAGAGCTACCGGCGGGAGCTGGACCAGAGGCTGCAGGGGCTGCGGGAGGCGCGGAGGCAGGTCGGAGGGCCGCGCCCGGAGCGGCGCTGTGGGCCCCGGGGAGGGCGCGGGGTGCCCGGCGGTGGGCGAGGCAAGGAGGGCTCCGCGGGGTGGGATGTGCGAAAACTCCAGACGGAGAAGGGAAGAGGCGCTGATGTGCTGGGACACCCAGCAGGGTCTGGGGAGCGGGGAGGTGGGTGCTGGGGGAGGGTTTAAGGAGCAGGGACAAATTTGGGGCACCGCGGGAGAGCGCGAGGGGCGTTCCCTAAACTGGGGCAGTAATGCGCATGGGGGGTGGGGTCCGAGGTTGGACAGAGTGAGGAACCAGAACAAAATCCCGGGGCGTCACAGAGGGTGGTGGTGACTGGCGGAGTTGGGGGAGGCGAAGATTCTTTGGGAAGAGCTGCTGTGAGGATGCGGACTGGCTTTGGAAAGCCTCAGGAAAATGTGGGGCAGTGACTTGGGGAGACCTGACGGTGGAGGCAAAATGGATATTGGAAGGGGAGGAATAAAGAGAGAGAGAAGCAGGAGAGTTAACACTGAATGAATGGGATTAATGCCTGAAAGTGGTACTTAATATCTCATGTGATCTTGAATGCATGAAAAAAACCCATTTAGCGTAACCCCATTCTAGATGGTGTGGAATTTAAGGTGAAGCTGTGTTGCAGAGACAAAAGAAGGAAAATGAAACACTGGAGAGATGGAATACAAAGGTGTAGGGAAATAGAAACATTTAAAGAGGAGTGCTGAAAGGAGATGCTAAATATACTTTCAAGCGACAGCAGTGACCTGTTCCATGGGGACATGGCTATCAAAGATATAGGAAAGCCACGTGGTTTCTCTACACTCTGGAACATATACAGAAAAAGATAGAACCCCCTGTAAATGTGTAATAGGACAGATAATCCTCAAGCTACTCTTAACTTTTTGAGTGAGCGGGATTCCCTCAGAGTGGAATCGTTTGAGTGATTGGGAATCCGTTCAACATTTGAGGGAATGGGATCTCTCTACGTCGCACTTGGTATTAATCTATATCATCATCCTAGTCACTCCCGTGCTGCGTAGAATCTGAAAATGTCCAGCTGGTAGAATAGTGCTGTGATAACACTGCCTTTGGATATGGTCATTATTAAGGGTACTTACCATGCTTTAGGTTTTATATATTTTAAAATCCTTACGGAGCTGGTGCAAGCCAGGTGTCATTTGCGGTTTAGTAGCAGCAGTGGGAGCAAAATCTAGATATGGTTATCCTGATTTGGTGAATGCTTTTCAAGGTCTTCCAATGCATTTATCTTGATTTCCATTTGAAAACATCTGCATTATTCTTTCTGCTGTTTTGAAATAGAGCTTCTAAACCTAGGACATTGTTTAAAAAGAGATTAAAGTATTTCTTACATTTGGCTAAGGTTCCAGCCTGTTAAGATATGTTATATATGAGCAGGACTATTGCTTAACGTCATCAGCAATTAAGCAGCAGCAGAGTGGACGCTAAATGAATGAGCTCGGCACTCAGGAGTAGTACTTATCAATTTCTGGTGTGATATTGGATGCATTAAAATTTAGTATGATCCCATCTTGAATGGTTTAGTATTCAATTTCCAAAGCTATATTCTTTTAAATTTGTTTTTTTTTTTTTGGAGGAAGATTAGCCCTCAGCTAACTACTGCCAGTCCTCCTCTTTTTGCTGAGGAAACCTGGCTCTGAGCTAACATCCGTGCCCATCTTCCTCTAGTTTATACGTGGGACGCCTACCACAGCATGGCTGCCAAGCAGTGCCATGTCCGCACCCGGGATCCGAACCAGTGAACCCCGGGCCGCCGAGAAGCGGAACGTGCGAACTTAACCGCTGCGCCACCGGGCCGGCCCCTAAATTTTATATCCAATAATTTAAATACAGGACATACTTTCCTATAATTTAGTGTAATTTGCTATGGGTTTTTGTTTTGTTTTTGAGGCCCATTGTCTTGGGCTTGAGACAGAAAACTCTAAGAGACCATCCAACACAGTTAGGTTCCTGATGACATTGCCTTCTGACTAGACTGAGTAATCGTGGAGTTCTGTTTTGTGAACTGGAATGTGTTTTGTGCTGGTGCCAGTTACAATGTGTCTCTCCTCAAAGCTAGTGGATTGTACACGTTTGGGTTTGTAGAATAAGGCCTCTGTCAACTTGCATTTTAAGGAAGGTCTGTGTTACAAAAATGTTATCAAAATAAGCAGCTGCTTTTGTTTGGTGGTTAGGATATTTTTAGGGTTCCAGTCATTTTCAGAATAACTATGTGAAATAGATGGCTTTTTAGTCAAAGATTTTGCACGGAGGAGGAGAGCAGAGAGGAAGGATGCTCCCCTTTATATCTATTTTTTACTTGCTCATTCTCTTTCCTTTTGGCGTATGATTTTTTTATTGATACGTAATTTATATACCATAAAATTTGTGCCTTAAAATGTACAATTCAGCGGTTTTTAGTGTGTTCACAAAGTTGTACAACCATCACCACTATCTAATTCCAGAACATTTTCTTCACCTCCAAAAAAAATCCCATACCCGTTACCTGTTACTCCCCAGCCCTTGGCAACCACCAAATTACTTTCTGTCTCTATTTGAATTTGCCTGTTCTGGGCATGTCATAGAAATGGAATCATACAATATGTAGCCCCTCGAGACTGGCTTTCTTTGACTTAGCATAATGTTCTCAAGGTTCATCCATGTGATAGCATGTATCAGTACTTTAATCCTTTTTATGGCTGAATAACATTCATTGTATGCATATACCACATTTATCCATTCATCGATTGATAGACATTTGGGTTATTTTTACCTTTTGGCTATTATGAAAAACGTTGCTACGAACATTCATATACAAGTACAAGTTTTTGTGTGGACACATTTTCAATTCTTTTAGTATGTACTTAGGAATTGCTGGGTCGTATGGTTAACTCTTTGTTTAACCTTTTCAAGAACTCCTGGCATACTTTTTATCTTTGCTTTTGTTTCTTACCCTTTAAAAATCTCTCATGAAATTTGTGTCATATTAAGAAATCGTGTCTATGAAAGTCTAGCAGGAAGAAGAGTAAAAATCTTTTAAGTTATTCTGTCAAAAACAACTGCCAACATGTAGCAGTTTCTCCTCTTGTGGTTAAGTTTAGGCCCTACCCCCTGTCTTCAGAGAAAAGGAAGTTCTGTGTAGGAATGCAAGGGTAGTCTGTAACTCTTACTGTTTGAATAAGTTAAAGGCTAGATAATGTTTACAGGCAGCCTGGCCTAACGGGTGTTGAAATCGTTAAGAATAGTTATCCATAGCTCCCTGGAATTCTTGGTACTAAGATGTAAATACCAAAGAAATTAACTCCCACTCTTCTTAAATACTCATTTGTCCATTCGCTCAGTAAATATTTGTTGGATGCCTCCTGTAGGTCAGAGATACTTCTGGGTCCTAGAAATAGTGTGGTCAGGAAAACACACCACTGCCCTCATGGATTTACTCTTTTCTTTGATGGCTGATCATTAGACTGTTACCCCTAAAAATGAAACAAATAGGAAAAACCTAAATTCGTATGTATTCACTTTTAGATTTCACTTCCATTGTGTTTTCATCTCTTGTTTATTTCTACAGAGTTGGGTTTCCTGCTTGTTGTAAATAGAGATAGCTGATCAAGATGTCACATAGCGATGTCAGCTGGCACTACCTCCCAGAGTGGCACTACGTTGATGACATTGCCACTGTCCGGAGTCTAGTCCTTAAGCTGTGCGGTCCAGAAACTCCATCTTTGTGCGTTATCCAAGGGGGATTAGTTTGAGGTACTGGAAGTGCCTACAGTGAGAAATACCAGTGTTCTGGTCTGTGTTCAGTTATAGTTCGCTCTGTAAAATGAGTGTGTTGGCTTTCCTGTGCCTTTTAGTTCATGTGATTCAGTGTCTCTCAGGAGCATTGACAAAAGCAAGTCTCTACTCTTCAGAGTAAAGGGCCAGATCCTGGTACCTAATTAAGATATTATCTAGTGAGGACTCTGGTCAGTGGTGTCCCTCTGATCCTTGCTACTACGAGTGTGGTCTGTGACCACAGCAGTGGCATCATGACCTGAGAGCTTGTGAAGAATGCAGGAATCAGACTCCACCCAGACCTACTGAATCATAATCTGGACTTTAACAGGATCGCCAGGTGACATATGTAGACACATTAAAAAGTGAGGCACATTGCCTTAAGAGTATACCATTATTGCTTCATCAGCTCTCTACTGATTTCTGCAGTTTCATCTAAACTGTAGGTGTGTGTCATAAATTGTTGTGGTTTATCCTCAAGATTAAAACTAATGTACAATACCAGGTTCTCCATAGATCATTATTCCTGCAGGATTTGAAAACACATAGCATACTAGTTAAAAACTGGGACAGATACAGAACTGAGCGGAAAAAAAAAAAAGTTATTTCAGAAAACCAGGGCAGGAAGTCTTAGTAGCTCTGCAAAGAAAAGAAAGCTATTATTGCTTCTTTTATCTCCCACTTCCCCTTCTGTTACCGATTTTCAAAACAGTCCAGAAATCTGTTTGAAAATAATTTGTTACTGCAGTAGTATTTATACTGTCCCTATTACAGTATCCTAAGAAAAGGTTAAATCTAGAGCTGGGGAAAACCAAGCACAGATGAAATAATTTTAAGATAACCTATAATTCTGCCACCCTCAATGCTGTTAACATTATGGTGTATCCTTCTAGACATATTATTTTGCAAAATTGAGAGACTACTGTATATGCAACTTTGTATCCATTTTTTTCTTTTGGTTAACATGTCATAAGCATTTATTATGAAAATTTTCCCATGTGTAGTCTAATTTTTAATGCAGAAGTGAAGAGTCTATTGTATAGGTACTTATGGAGCATTTGTTGGTGGTAGGCTGATATATATTGGCTGAGGTATGCCAAAGTACTGAAAGCAAGGCTCTAGAAGCAAAACTAATCAACAACCAAGAGAAAAAAAAAAAACCAGCTGCACAGGGCCAGGCCTGGGGGCCTAGTGGTTATGTTTGGCTCACTCTGCTTTTGCGGCCTGGGTTCAGTTCCTGGGCATGGACCGACCCCACTAGTCAGTGACCATGCTGTGGCAGCAGCCCACATACAACATAGAGGAAGATTTTCCATAGATGTTAGCTCAGGGCACATCTTCCTCAGCAAAAAAAAAAAAAGAAAGAAAGAAAAGAAAGAGCTGCACTTATATTTGTGTGGAAAAGACCACATATTTACATTGGCTTTTCAGTCATATTTTCTCAAATAAGTCTTTTCACAAATTGTCTATAAACATGACGCTCTGAAAGCTGCTTGTTGAGTCCAAAACTCACTTGAAATATAGAAAAGTATAGAAGGGATTTGAAACAAGTATTCTGAATCAACAATGTTAAAATTAATGACGTTAATTAAAAAGTGAGGGTTGGGGCCAGCCTGGTGGTGCAGCAGTTAAGTGTGCACGTTCTGCTTTGGTGGTCTGGGGTTTGCCAGTTTGGATTCCGGGTGTGGACATGGCACGGCTTGGCAAGCCATGCTGTGGTAGGTGTCCCACATATAAAGTAGAGGAAGATGGGCATGGATGTTAGCTCAGGGCCAGTCTTCCTGAGCAAAAAGAGGAGGATTGGCAGCAGATGGTAGCTCAGAGCTAATCTTCCTCAAAAAAAAAAAAAAAAAAAAGTGTCACAGTGCCCACTTTTTCTCTCTAGATTTTATTTTCAATGTAAATTGTAGTGTATGTATAATTTTGATAGAGAAGAACTATTCTTATTACTATAAATCTGGTAAAAAATATGCCTAATTTGTGATCTAAAAAGCCGAACAAATGTAGGACAGGCTTTGATTATCGAGGAGTATCAATGAATCCCTTGTATTTGCAGTCGTTTTACTTTGTTAGCATTTGCCTCTGTTAGCCATGAGACCTTGAGAAACAACTTTCCTGATCCGCCCTTTCCTTATCTGTACAATGAAGTTGAGAATAGTACCTTCTTGGCCAATGTGGGAATTAAAATGAGAAATGTATTTAAAATGCTTAGCACCATGCCAGGGACATATGAAGTGCTTAATAAATATTAGCCATAATGATAATACCACTAAATATAATTGTTATTCAGGGTGATCTTCCCCTGCATCTCCAACTGGCAACTTATTCTTTAAATGTCCCCTGCTCTCTTTTCCAGCAGAATGCCCTTTTTGAGCTCTGATGGCAGTTTGTGGCTGTCCCACTTAAATGAGAACTTAATACGTTTTATTATAGTTATGTGTTCATGTAACTTTCTCTTTTACCAGAATGACAGTTTTTCTGAGGTTAGGAGCATGCCTTATTCATCTTTATAGCCCCAGTTCCTGGCACATACTAGACCTCAGTAAATATTGAATGAGTGCCTTTATGAATGTTGTGGGTGTAATTTTGCAGACATTCTTTTTAGATTGTCCATGGTCTTGATTATATGCATTCTATTCATTAATGCAGACAGTCAAGAATTAAACATTTGTTATATCATGTGATTTGGTTATTTGTTACCACATAAACTATGCCAAAGTGTAACGGCTTAAAGAGCAATCGTTTTATTTGCTTCCTAGTCTGGGGATTGACTGGGGCTCAGTTTTCCTGATTTTGCTGGCAGCACTCATGTAATTGCAGTGAGCTGGCAGCTGAGGCTGGAATGTTCAAGTTAGAACGTTCACATACCTGTTTGGAGCCTTCGCAGTAGCACAACTCAATTGGAACGCTGGCATGGCTGGACCTCGGTTCATCTCTCTCCTTTCCTCCCTTCCTCTCCCTCCCACCCGTCCCACTTTTCTCCCCCTTCTATTTATTGTCTCCAGAAAGAGAGCTGTACTTCTTACATGGTGGCTCAGGACCCGTAAAAGTGCGAAAGCAGAAGTTGCCAGGTCTTTTGAAGGCTGAGGCCTGGAACTGGCACAGCATCAGTTCCACTCTGTAGCTATGCACATTTGACTTCTTTGCTAGTCTCTGGCCCAGCCTATGTTCTAGGGGAGAGGACTGTTCAAGGTTATGAGTACCAGGAGGTGTGGTTCATGGTTCAGTGGGGGCCGCTAATGTAAGAGACTACCAAATCATAAAGATCTTCTTTTTGAAAGTTCAAATAAGCATTAAAAAAAAAGTCTAAGAGAGACAAGAAGGAAATCTAGCAGTGCTTAGGAGTCTATACACGAGTCAGACAGTTCAAATTCTCTGCCACTTTACTAGCTTTGTGATGTTGGCAAGTTCATCTGACTCCCATATGTTACTCATCTTACAGATGCTTTCTTCATAGGGTTCTGGTAGAATTTAAATGAGACCATAGGTATAAGTACCTGGCCTATAGCCGGTGTTCAGTAGATGATAGTTGCTGCTGAATTGTTATTGCCATCTTTATTATTTTTTTTAATGACTTGGTGTCAGTGCAAAGACAAATAGCTAATGCAGTACATTTCATATGAACTGAGAGGAAACATTTTGGTTAGCTTTTTCAATTTCAGTTAACTATTTTATATCTTTACTTTGTCTTTATTTTTGATCACTATGTTCTTGTTAGCTAATCGTATTTAAAGCCAGTCTCTAATTTTAAGATCGTTTTAGTTTCCTATTAGCAATTTTCCTAATTGGGAAAATAGATTCTTAGATTAAACTTGGAGGATAAAAATTCTTTTCTTCTATAAAGTCATGATGTTTTAGAGGAGATTCCAGTTACTTAATTTCCTGAAATATACACACATATTATATTATATTGATATAGCAACTATATATTGCCACTTAAAACCAGAGATGTCATAAATCAGATTCTATGTAGGTTTTATGACTTTTTGGTAACTAAACTGTGGACGAAGCTGGATCAGTTCCTGTTGTCTTGGAGGGCTGTGAAGTGTGTATTTACTAGGTTTTTGCATGGCTTAGTATTGATGTATAAACTCGGTGACTTTTTGGCATTTTGTGAACTCATCCTCAAGTTAAAACTTTGAAATTATAGTTGCTTTGGGATTAGATTCAACTGCAGTGGAAACTTTGTAAATAAGTTTTAATGGTCTGTTACAGTAGAGGTTTTAGTGGAAAATTCGTTTGGAATATTATCAATGTAAACAATGTATATTACAATTTCCTTTTGGAGACCTTGAGTTGTGTATCATTTGTATTCCTAAATCTACTTTGTTACTAACCATCACAGTTCTTTTGCCTAGAATGGCTAGGGAGCATTTGGGGCTGATTGGTTGTCTGCCGCAGGATTCTTCATGCAAGGACGAGAAATACGTGTTAAGAGCAGGACGTGTCTTCAGTCAATACATAATTTACAGGTTTACCTGAGAACTCTTTAAAATGGGATCTGTAAATACTGAACTGCTTCGTACAGTGGGAAGACCATGGTCCTTGGAGTCAGACTGTTTCTGGCACCGTGAAGCCTTGGGGAAGTTATTTGACTTCTTCGAGCTTTACTTTGTTTACTTTTTTTGATAAGTTAAACAATACAGATCCCCGTCTCAGAGTTGTGAAGATTTAGTGAGCTACCAACATGTTGGTGAACATATTGGAGCATGGTACCACATCGAATATGAAGAAATTCACCCAGCGGTGAAGTCTGCATTTTGAAATGAGTTCATAGAGCCAAGCAAATGAACCTCATTAGTCACATGATTGGATTAAAGGGGACTGAGGCTTTAAATTATGAACTATTTCAGGGAGAAGGAAGTGATGCCAAGGTAGCATCAAGTTTGAAACAGCAACGGTCGGGATTCTCTGAACAAAAGGGACCAAATTTATAATGAAAGTACAGGAGGCGGGTTTGGAAATGGATTCTCCCTTCCCCGGCCCTCTCACTGCTTTGTGTTCACATACTTCCTTTTTTTCTGAGGTTCTGAAACAAAAACAAAACATAGGCTCTGCAGCAGCTGAAGGAGCTTTTGAATTCTTTCTAAACAGGAAATTGACTTTACCTAACCGATGCACTTCCTGTGTGTGTGCCGTATCCGTTAAAGAGGGCGCCAGGCCCTCGGTGGTATAGTGCTCCACTGCAGAATTTCCTCTTGGTGGTGGGAGTGCACACTATATTACAGTGCTCCAATGTGTTGTCTTCATTTATTCTGGTATCTCTGAGGTCTACATGCATCACCTGGGGATCTTGTTAAAAATGTACGTTCTGGTTCAGTAGTGCTGGGCGGGGCATTTCTAACGATATTCCAGGTGATGTATCAAAATCATAAGGCATTCTCTCCCTGGTTCTTTTAAAAAGGTCTTAAAATCACACAGGATTAATTTTATTTTTACTCAACGTTTATTTGCCAGGTGCTATGTATGTTAGGGCTGAGTCTCAAGGATCCCACAGTTGAGTGAGCAGCCAAATCAAGTACATTTTGAGTATGGCCTCTTTTTTTTTAAAAAAAACTTTGACTTGGATTTGTTTCGTAGAAGTTCTCTAGTAACTTTACAGAGATTTGTTAGCAATGGAACTTAACTTAGCATCTCTCCTTTTCTTTATGATTTGAGGGCTTCCTTTACTTACTGCACATACGCCGGCATAACTCACATTAATGTCCAAAGGAGAAAAAACTGTTTCCGTGATCTGCCCACCACAGCCGATCAGACTGTTCCTTTTTTTGTTTTTCTTCTGTATTTCTTTGTAGTCCTTGGGCATGGGCATTTTGTTTTTACATGATTGTGAACATTTCTGGAAAATAATTTTGCGTTCTGAGTTTTATTTATTTATTATTTTTTTTAAAGATTTTTTTTTTCCTTTTTCTCCCCAAAGCCCCCCAGTACATAGTTGTATATTCTTCGTTGTGGGTCCTTCTAGTTGTGGCATGTGGGACGCTGCCTCAGCATGGTTTGATGAGCAGTGCCATGTCCGCGCCCAGGATTCGAACTAACGAAACACTGGGCCACCTGCAGGGGAGCGTGTGAACTTAACCGCTCGGCCACGGGGCCAGCCCCGCGTTCTGATTTTTAAATTTAGTATTTGAGGATAAATAGAAAGCTTTCTGAATTTCTCTATTAACTGTTAAAATATTGTGCTTTATCCATATTTTGATATACAGTTGTTCCCTCCATACCCACGGGGGGTTGGTTCCAGGACTCCTGCAGATACCAAAATCCACGGATGCTCACGTCCCTTGTATCAGATGGCTTAGTATTTGCATATAACTTATGCACATCCTTCCGTAGACTTTAAATCATCTCAAGATTACCTATAGTACCTAATACAATGTAAGTAGTTGTTATATTGTGTTGTTTAGGGAATAATGGTGAAAGAAAAAGTCTGTACACGCTCAGTACAGACGCAACCATCCTAGTTGGTTATTAGTGATTGATTGAGCCCGTGTGTGCAGAACATGCAAATAGGGAGTGCCAACTGTATTCTTTCTTGCTGGATTCTTCTTTGACTTCAAATACTGTTGTTGAGATAAGTTAGCAAAAGGGTTAGGGTAGTAAACATAATATGTCATATGAAACTGATATGATAATATCTGCAAAGTAAAGTATATGTTTGTTTTAATTCAACTAGGTGTTTGGCTGTAGTAAGAATTTCCCTGTTGAGCGAGAGAGTGAATTATGTTATCTCTATTCTTTAAAAAAATGAAAAACAAAAGATACTAGTGTCTGTATACACAACTAATTTGTTTTCAAAATATGTGTGAGAGGTAAAGATTTTCCTGTGATACCTCCTGGAACAATGGTTCTTTTTTTTTTTTTTTTTGAGGAAGATTAGCCCTGAGCTAACTGCTGCCAATCTCCTCTTTTTTGCTGAGGAAGACTGGCCCTGAGCTAACATCTGTGCCCATCTTCCTGTACTTTATGTGTGGGACGCCTGCCACAGCGTGGCGTGCCAACTGGGGGCATGTCCACACCTGGGATCTGAACCAGCTAACCCTGGGCCACCAAAGCAGAATGTGCGCACTTAACCACTGTGCCACCTGGCCAGCCCCATGGGCAACCGTTCTTAATCTGGGCTCTGTGACCCTGAGGGCAGTGTTTCTCAAAGTATGGGCTGCAGAGTCATGGGTGTGCTTGTGGAAAGTGAGAACGCCATCTGTACGCTCCTCCAGTCTCTCCTGCAAGCTTCTGGATGTGTAAGTCTGGGATGGAGCCCTGCAATCTGAATCCTAACAGGCAGCCTACATGATTCTTCTGCAAACCAAGTTTCAGAAATACCGCTCCAGGCAAGCCATGGTTGCCATCTGAGGGAATTTGTAACCTCTGAAATGGAAGAAGTTTCTTTAGGGTATGGATGATTCATTTTTCTGGAAAGAGGGTCTGTAAACCTCTCATTGAGATTTGAAAAGAGGACTGACTCACAACCGACTAAGTCATTGCCCCAGAGGTGTGTTTTTCATGCACATTCTCTGCCTCTTTTGAGTCTCTTCGGATTTTAAGTAAATTCTTAGTTTTCTTTTAGCATAATGAGGGCGTTTTATCCACGAGGTGATTTTTTTGTATTATGGCTTTCTAGTCTACCATTTTTTTTTACTTCTTTTCAGTAAAATGAATTTTAATCCTGTCCTAATTAAAAAATTTTTTGTACTGAAATGTATTATTGCCAAGAACTACTTTGTGCAGATAATAATACTTTCTAACATTTATTTATTGAGAACAACAATGTGCCAGTTATTTTACCAAGTGTAACACATAGATTATTTTTATTTAGTCCTCACAGCAACTCCATGAGGTAAGCATTATTATTCTTTAAACGAAGAAGGAAATTGAGGTGTGATGCGCTTAATTAACCTGACCAAATTGACATAGTTTGTGAATGATGGAACCGGAGTCTGAGCCCGTTCTGTGTCCCCTGAAGGCCAGTTCTGTGCAACTCTGCAAGTTTGTGCGAATGAATCACATTTGGTTTATCAATAAATGGAAGATGATGGTTGTGCCGTGCCTTGTGGTTATGCGTGATGCCTGCGGATTAGCTTTTCCTAGGGATTCTGAGTTTTTACGTTGTTTCTTTTCAGATCAAAGAGAGTGCATCACAGACGAGAGATGTCCTCAAACAGCATTTTAATGATTTAAAGGGAACCCTTGGGAAGCTTCTGGATGAGCGATTGGTGACCCTTTTGCAAGAGGTGGACACCATTGAACAGGAGACGATTAAACCACTAGATGACTGCCAGAAGCTCATAGAGCACGGAGTTAACACTGCGGAGGACCTGGTCCAAGAAGGTGGGAGTTTAGAGAGCCTATAAAATGTGACACATTCAGATAGACACTGTTGATTTCTCCGGACACCAGCAGGCTTCTCGCCATCTGTGAGCTGCTTGGGAGGTTCCTACCTTGGGTCAGTTTGTAATATAGGATGACGGATACACAGTGAAGTATCCCAGGTTAAGAGGTTAAGTGCCATTAAAGTGTTCATTATAGTCATTTACAAAACAAGAAGGAGTAAATTATTTTTTCAAATGGTTCTGTGATATCTCATTTACTTTTTTTTTTTTTTGAGGAAGATTAGCCCTGAGCTAACATCAGTTGCCAATCCTCCTCTTTTTGCTGAGGAAGACTGGCCCTGAGCTAACACCTGTGCCTTTATATGTGGGACGCCTACCACAGTATGACTTGCCAAGCGGTGCCATGTCCGCACCCAGGATCCGAACCGGCCAACCCCAGGCTGCCGAAGCGGAACGTGTGCACTTAACCACTGTGCCACTGGGCTGGCCCCTCTCATTCATTTTTAAGACAGTGATTTTAAGGTCATTTTGAGTCTGTTCAGATATTTTTCAAAGTGTTGATTGTTTATAGTATTTAACTCCATTATTTTTAGAAGGTTAAGAAATATGATTGGTGTTTACTCCTGAAATTGTAGTGGTTCTAGTCCTAACTTTAGCCAATTATTTTGGTTAAAGCATCCCCAATCTTGCCTTGTTACCTTCCTGCCTTTGTGTCTCCCTTCCTTCCTTCACACAGGTCTTTGTCAGGTACATCAAATAAAAGGTAAGAGTTCTGCCCTTTGGGGTTCACAGCCCAGTGAGAGAGGCGTGCGTGCCGAGATCTGAGACCTGATGGGAGCTGACCAGGGGAAGTGCTTAACTCTGTCTGGAAGAGTGTAGGGTAGCTTTCCGTAGGAGGAGTGCTACAGAGGCTTCAAGAAATTCATCAAGAAGGCAAGGAAGAAAAGGAAGTAACAGCACAATTGGCAGCAGAAGTAACAGCACGAGTGAGGTGAATGGCATATCAGGGATCTATTGAAGTATTTTAGGCAGCAGAGTTTGCAGTCAGATTTGCATTTTTGAAAAATGACCCTACCTACAGTTTGAAGACTTGATTAGAGGTTGTGAGACTGGAGGTAAAAGAGACTGATTAGAAAGTTGTGGCTGTCATCCAAATAGGAAATGATGAAGGCAGTGACAGGTGAAGATGACGCAGAGCTGGTTTAAGACTTCTTGGAGATAGCCTGATTGATGATTTTACCCATCAGTACGTGTTGATTATTGGTGATTGCCTGGATGTAGGTTGGAGGAGAAAGGGAAAGGTTTAGGATGACCAAAACCAGCCTGATTTTGGATGACCAGGTGAATTGTGCTACTTACTGACATAGGAAACAAAGAAGGAGGGTGGGCTTCAGCAGGTAGTTAGGCATTCAGTTTGGGGCATGTTGAGTTTGAGGTGCTTAAGATGCCGGAAGGTAGTTGGGAATGTGGATGTGATGCTTGGGAGAGAGATCATACCTGGAGATGTCAGTATGGCAATTAATGGTATATATGTCAACTCTGAATCCATGGGAGTAGGTAGTCATCAAGAGACAGTGTGCAAGATGAGAAGAGAAGGTGGCAGAGGGTAGAACTCTGAGGGGTGCCAACATTTAAAGGGCAGTGGAGGAAAAAGGAGCCGAAGGAGGAGCTTGAATGCCATCCATTCTTCATTGAGTGCATTCTTCATTGATAGCATAAAAAAGTGTGCGTGGCTCACAGGTCTGTCACTCCAAGTGGAAATTAATCCCCTTTTTAGTCCCACTTACAATGTGGTTCTAGTGTTATCTTTCCATGCTAATTACATTTTTGTCTTATCTTCAGTGAGAAGTGTTTATCTGCCACTGGCCATAACAGTGCCTTTGAGAAAATTCTTTTTCGCAGGACCACAGGCTGTCTTTCCCTGGAGACTTTGTATTTGGAAACAAACCCAAAAGCAGTTCAGCACAGGTCAGGAGTGTACTCCCATCACCCTGAGGACTGAGAAATGTTTTTATTTTAGAAAAGAAACCCTTTGAGGCACGTACATGTTTGTTACAGCATCTGATGCTTGAATATTTCTACACTTCAGAAATATTTTAAATTTCATCCTCTTGCCTCCTCTCCCCTCCCGAGGGATAAAAACTTATTTATGGAATTTTGAGGACTTTGAGGCAGTGTTCAGTGTCTCTGTTTTCCTTTTGGTGAGGGAGACGGTCATGTCGTGTGGTCTCCAAAAACTTGAGTCACTCCAGGGTGCCTTCAGATGGAAGAGAGTCCTGGTAGTGTTCTTCAGGGCTGTGGAAGGACATAGAAGTTGGTCTTTTTTTTTTTTTTTATGGCTTTTTATAGCGTTTCCTTTCTATTCTGTTGAGTAATTTCCAATCTAATGTATAATATTCTTTTAGGAAAACATAACTCTATCATCTGGCTTTATAAGACCCCATGCCCTATTGCTCCTGTTAGGGTAGTATTTGTCCTTGCTCCTAATGAAGTTGATGAAGATTCTGTAGGAGAGATGGAAAAAAGCACCTGGGCCTTCTGCTTTGCATAAAATTGGTTGACAAAGCAGATTTCCTTGTTGAGAGCAGAATCTTTCCTCTCTGGCAAAGTATTGCCATTGTGTACCGCTTTTCCTCTTGCGCTTAAGCTTAGAGTCACTTCTAAAATAGTTTCTACTTTTACTTTTTGGGAGTTTAACTGCGGCATCACTTAAGAATTGCTTGCAAGAAAACCGGAGACCAGCCTAGGCGTGAGTTGTGTTGATTACTTTATAATGTGACCATTTTTCACTGTACTGGTTCTCTTATTCCTTATTGTAGGTGAGATCGCCATTCTTGGTGGTGTAGGAGAGCAGAAGGAAAAATTGTGGAGCTTTACCAAAAAGGCCTTACACATTCAGTTGGACAGGTAAAAGAGGTAGAGCCTTTTGGGATTAGTTTTAAGCATTTAAACTGTCTACCTTTTTCCCCCCAATTAAAGATTTTTTTTCTTTTTTTTTTCTGCTTTATTTCCCAACTCCCCCCCCCCCCCCCCAGTACATAGTTGTATATCTTAGTTGCATGTCCTTCTAGTTGTGGCATGTGGGACGCCGTCTCAACGTGGCCTGACGAGCGGTGCCATGTCCGCGCCCAGGATCCGAACCCTGGGCAGCCGCAGCGGAGCGCGCGAATTTAACCACTCAGCCACAGAGCAGGCCCCTAAAGATTCTTATTAAGGGAGATAGAGAATATATTTTTCAAAATTCACTGCCCATTGCCAGTATTACTGGTATGAAATAGTTGTGATTGTAATCTTTGGTAAGGTGTCACTACAGATTATCTGCAATTCTGATGTGCAAGAGAAGTGTTAAATTTTTAAAATTGTGAACATGTCATTGAAACTGAGTCGTATCTCAGTGAAGTGGACCTTTTTTCTTTGGTCTGAAAGATTGGCCATGAGCTAACATCTGTGCCAGTCTTCCTCTATTTCATATATGGGACACCACCACAGCATGGCTTGATGAGCAGTGTGTAGGGCAGCGCCTGGGATCCAAACCCACAAATCCGGAGCTGCCGGAAGCAGAGCACACAAACTTAACCATTATGTACTACACCACCAGGCCGGCCCCATGGATCTTTTTTTTTTTCCCCTGCTTTTTCTGCCCAAATCCCCTCAGTACATAGTTGTATATTTTGGTTGTGAGTCCTTCTAGTTGTGGCATGACCCATGGATCTTTTGATATAAACTTGACAATTATGATCCTCCCAGTTTTCTGTCTTCTTGCTCATGTTTATTTGAGAAAGGAATCTTTATGTAACATCTTGCAGAGCCCCCACTGCCATTAGCATTATTTACTGGGTGCTTCAGCATCATTGTAGTATGTGACCAATCTAAAATATTCCTTGTGTTTTTAATTATCAGTTAAAAGCCTCATAAACAATGAGCTTTGTTTCCTCAGTTTACCAGAAGTGCCTTTACTGGTTGATGTGCCTTGTTTATCTGCTCAGTTGGATGACTCAATTCTTAACATAGTGAAAGACCACATTTTCAAGCATGGAACAGTAGCGTCTCGCCCGCCAGTACAGATAGAAGAACTAATAGAGAAACCTGGAGGCATCATCGTACGGTGGTGTAAGGTACGTAATTCAGAATTGTAGAAATGGCTTCAACATGATGAATTTGAGATTTGGGGTCTTTGATTTTTTATTAACTACCTTTGAATATTTTTTCCTCTTTGTTGCTTTACAATTAAAGTCACAGGGAGCTTGAACTGAGGTAGCTCGTCTTGTTTGAGATACACAGTTTTGACGGTTCTTTTTAAAATCTCTGTATCACAACACATATTTCCCATCACATATTTCCCAAACTTAACTCTTAGTGAGTTGAGGATCTCTCCCATTTCTATTTATTAGAAAAGTCGAAAGTCGATGGTGAATATCGGTGTCTCATATTTTCTGTTCAACACTGTGCTAATAATACCTCTGAAATAAAATTCCTCGCACTCTCAGCATTGCTGAGAATATTGTGTCTTAAATCATATTATGTGTATGAGTTACCGTATTTTAGATAGAAACCATGTCCACATGAGTCATAATGTCTTGGCTCTTGACAAATACATCATTCAGAAGTGGGTGCTCAGCTTCTGGAAACTATTTTTTTAAGTGGAAGTTTTTTAAATGAAGCTTTCATATAGAAGAAAGAAGTAGAGATGCTTTTGATGGTTCAAAACAAGGGCTCTTATTCCATTTTTATTCTTTTGCCTGTCAGTGGACCTAGAGTTTCCAGTTTTTTTGCTATAAGCGTTATTATTCAGGTTTCTTTGTGTACATGTGTAGGATTTTTTTCTAAAGTATATACCTAGCCATAAAATTATGAGGTCTTAGAGAATTGGTAATACTCCACTGGGTAATACCAAATTCTTCCCAAGGGGTCGTACCAGTGTATCTTCCACCAGCAGTGACCTGCATGGTGTTACTCTGTATCCTGACCAATACTTGGCATTGTCGGACTTTATGTTTTAGCCAGTATAGCACCTTGTGGTTTTAGGTTGCATTTTCCGTATTACAAATTTGGTTGAATATTTTTATATATTTTTGGCTGTTTATATTTCTTATTCTATAGAATACTTATTCTTATCTTTTGTCCATTTTTCTGTTGGGTGGTTTGTCTTCTATTAATTTTTAGGAATCCTTTATATATTCTGGATGTTAATTCTCTCTTGGTCTTATGAATGATGTAGTTGTGGAATTCTAACTTGAATATTTTATCTTTCGCATCATTGTGTAGAAAACATGCTATTTCTTCAAAAGAAGCAGATTTTTTTCAAGTCAGACTGGGAAGTCTAAAACACATTGTTTAATAAGGAAAAGAAGGGAAAAATTGATGGCATATTTCCTGTGACCTTCCTGGGAATAGCCCATGCTCAGCACGTGGGCTTATGCTTGGCCGAAAATGCCCCCGTTCAAAGTTCTTAAGCAATACTGCTGAGAGAAGTTCTTCTCTGATTTTTACCTAACATAAAGCCTTTCTTTTTAGGTGGATGACGACTTTACAGCCCAAGATTACAGGCTCCAGTTCCGTAAATGTACTTCAAATCATTTTGAGGACGTGTATGTAGGCTCTGAAACTGAGTTCATAGTATTGCACATAGACCCCAATGTTGATTATCAGTTCAGAGTCTGCGCCCGAGGAGATGGCCGACAGGAGTGGAGTCCCTGGAGCGTCCCCCAGATAGGTCATTCCACATTGGTGCCTCATGGTATGCTGTTGCCTTCTCACTCCTGAAGCTTAACTATGTATAATAACGCTTGTATTCTGTACTAAAGGCAGCCCGCTAACAACTTTTTTTCCCAAGGATAAACCCTGAATTGATGAGAACAACATGGAATATGTCTTTTACTTCCTGCTCAAATTGCTTCATGTGAATTTTGAGAAATTTTCATCAGTTCTTATCTTCAGAGTCCAAAAATAGTGCCAGACAGGATTATTAGCATCCCCTAAAACCGGAGATTTTAAATATTGCATTAGGACACTGATTTCCCAAGCCTTCAATACGTATCTGGATAGAGAGTTTTTCTTAAAAGTCTTATGATTTGAAATTGATCTCTCCTGTATACTATTTTAAAAGATTTAGATTCATTTGTTAATTAATTCTTAATCAGGTTGGAATAAGCTCAAAATTATGTTTTAACCATGATTTTATTAGATAGGAGATAACTCTTCTTGATCGTCCATGCCAGAATTGTTCAGCAATAGCCTAAAACCTTTTTGTGGTTTACAGGATTAACCACGATGCTATGTCACTGAATCTTTTTTTTTATTGAACTTGCCCATGACCCCTAAGAGTAGTCTCTTCTACTTTCAAGTTTTATTTAACATGTCTGTATTAAAGATATTCCTCAAAAGATTCCAATAATTTTTGCTATCTTTGCTTTTTAAAAAGAGTGGACAGCTGGCTTTGAGGGGTACAGTCTGAGCAGCCGAAGAAATATAGCACTCCGGAATGATTCTGAATCCTCAGGTGTTCTCTACTCCAGCGCTCCAACTTATTTCTGTGGGCAGACGTTAACATTCAGGCAAGTAGATATTAAAATATCTGTGTGTCGTGCCGTAGGCGGGCTAGTGAAGTGCATAGAGCGTACGCGAGCTTTGGATTCAAAATAGTCTGAGTTTATTCCATTGTTTGTAGGCAGTGGAACTTTGGGGAGATTTCCTTATTTCTCTTTGCTTCCGTTTTCTTATTTGTAATCATAGGGTTATTATGAAGATTAACTGAGATAGTGTATATAAAATGCCTCGCTTATGTCTCATACATAGTACCTACTCATTATGTTTAGATCTCTTTTCCTCTTGGAGAGATAGGGATAAATAGAAAACCTCTCAAAAGTCAATCTTAAAAATTAAGAGGCCAAGAATGTTTTTCCTTTGTGAATCAGTAAGAGTAGGTCTCTGAGAGGGACAACCTATCAGTGTAAACGCACTATGTATATATATGTATAGTTCTCTGTCAAATAAAACTGAAAGCAAGCTCTTCTACCACCAATTAATTTTCTCTTTATCCATTTCTTTTTGTATTAGAAAAATTTCCTTTTTCCTGTTTTCACGTTATCTGAGATGTGTTCTCTATGGTCATATTTCCAAATAGTTCCTCCTGGAACCGAAAGCCCAGTTTTGAATTTAGAAAAGGAAAGCTTGCCTGATCTTCACCAGACTCACCTCAGTGTAGCAAACTCTTCTCTGTTTCATGTCTTGAGATCGTGAGTGCTTGTTCCAAGTCCCTTTTTTTCTTGGCCCCTTGTCATATAAGGCATGGAGGAGCTCTGCAAGTTTTATCTAAGCTAATGGTGCCATGTTCTCCATCAGCCAAGTCATTTGAACTGTCACCAGTTATCAGAATGCACTAGTTTATGCTTTGGCTCATTTCTTTTTTAACGTATTTTTTTATTTTATTGAAGTCATATTGGTTTATAACTGTGTAATTTCAGGTGTACTTTATTGTATATCAGTTTCTATGTAGACTGCATCATGCTCACCACCAATAGTCTAGTTTTCATCCGTCACCATACATATGTGCCCCTTTACCCCTTTTGCTTTCCTTTCTACTCTCTTCTGCCTGGTAGCCACTAATCTGTTCTCTTTATCCTTGTGTTTGTTTATCTTTCACATATGAGTGAAATCATACAGTGTTTGTCTTTCTCTGTCTGGTTATTTCGCTTAACATAATACCCTCAAGGTCCATCCATGTTGTTGCAAGTGGGACGATTTTGTCTTTTTTCGTGGCTGCATCTTTATCCATTCATCAGTTGTTGGGCACTTGGGTTGCTTCCACATCTTGGCTCTTATGAGTAATGCTGTAGTGAACATAGGAGTGCATAGATGTCTTTGTATTGTTGCTTTCATGTTCTTTGAATAAATACCCAGTAGTGGCGTAGCTGAAGCGTATGGTATTTCTAGTTTTAGTTTTTTGAGAAATCTCCATACTGTTGTCCATAGTGGCTGCATCAGTTTGCATTCCCACCTGCAATGTATGAGGGTTCCCTTTTCTCTATATCCTCTCCAACACTTATTTCTCATCTTGTTAACTATACCATTCTGACAAGTGATATCTCATTGTATTTTATTTGAGGAATATTAGCCCTGAGCTAACATCTGCTACCAATCCTCCTCTTTTTGCTGAGGAAGATTGGCCCTGAGCTAACAAATGCACTCATCTTCCTCTGTTTTGTAAGTGGGATGCCTGCCACAGCATAGCTTGATAAGCGGTGCGTAGGTCTGCACCTGGGATCCGACTGGTAAACCCTGTAACACCAAAGCAGAGCACGCGAACGTAACCACTATGCCACGGGGCTGGCCCTTCTCATTGTAGTTTTGATTTTCTTTTCCCTAATGATTAGTGACATTAAACATCTTTTCATATGCCTGTTGGCCATCTGTATATCTTCTTTAAAAGAATGTCTGTTCACATGATCTGCCCATTTTTTGATCAGGTTGTTTGTCTTTTTGTTGTTGAGAGTTGTATGAGTTCTTTATATATTTTGGAAATTAATCCCTTGTTGGCTATATGATTTGCAAATATTTTCTCCCAGTTTGTGGGTTGTCTTTTCATTTTGTTCATGGTTTCCTTTGCCTTGCAGAAGCTTCTTAGTCTGATCTAGTCTCATTGGTTTATTTTTTTCTTTTGTTTCCCTTACCTGAATAGATGTGATATTCGAAAAGATGCTGCTAAGACCACTGTCAAAGAGTGTACTGCCTATATTTTCTTCTAGGAGTTTTATGGTTTCAGGTCTTACCTTCAAATCTTTAATCCATTTTGAGTTAATTTTTGTGTCTGGGGTAAGATCATGGTCTACTTTCATTCTTTTGCATGTGGCTGTCCAGTTTTCCCAATACCATTTATTGAAGAGACTTTCCTTTTTCTACTGTATGTTCTTGGCTCCTCTGTTGAAGAGTAGCCGTCCATAGATGTGTGATTTTATTTCTGCACTTTCACTTCTGTTGCATTGGTCTGTGTGTGTGTGTTTGTGCCAGTACCATGCTGTTTTGATTTCTGTAGCTTTGTAGTATGTTTTGAAGTCAGGGACTGTGATGCCTCTGTCTTTGTTCTTTTTTCTCAGGGTTGCTTTGGCTATTTGGAGTCTTGTTGTTCCATAGAAATTTTAGGATTCTTCGTTCTATTTCCATGAAGAATGTCACTGGGATTCTGATTGGAATTGCATTGAATCTGTAGATTGCTTTAGCTAATATGGACATTTTAACTGTATTTATTCTTCCAATCCGTGAACATGGAATATCTTTCCATTTCTTTATGTCTTCTTTGATTTCTTTCAAGAATGTCTTGTAGTTTTCAGTGTATAGGTCTTTCACCTCCTTGGTTAAATTTATTCCTAGATATTTTATTTGTTTTGTTGTGATTGTAAATGGGATTGTATACTTGATTTCTCTTTTGCTAGTTCGCTATTAGTTAATAGAAATGCAGCTGATTTTTGTAAATTGATTTTGCACCCTGCCGCTTTGCTATAGTTGTTGATTATTTCTTATAGTTTTCTGGTGGATTCTTTAGGGTTTTCTATATCTGGAATCATGTCATCCACAGACAGCGAGAGTTTTACTTGTACCTTTCCAATTTGGATACCTTTTATTTCTTTTTCTTGCCTAGTTGGTCTGGCCAAAACCTCCAGTGCTTCGTTGAATAGGAGTGGCAAGAGTGGGCACTCTTGTTTCTGTTCTCAGAGGGATGGCTTTCAGTTTTTCACTGTTAAGTATGATGTTGACTGTGGGTGCTTTGGCTCATTTTTGACACCTCCTCTCACCCCTTACATTACGAGGAAAGAATGACTCAATAATCAGAAAAACGCCAACAAAGAGAGAGAGAAATAAGGAGTCTAACACCCAAAGACTACTTAATTATTCCGCAGAGTAATTATGAGTTTTCTATACTAACATACCCATTCTCTGTTTATGTCCCTTGTTTTCAGAAATACTTTCCTTAGTGGATCTCCTGAGAACAGGGTACTTTTGTGTAATGATAGGGCTTCCTGAGTTAATAGGTTCAGGCCAGATATATCAGACCATAGTAAGAATGATGATCATAGTAATAATAATTGCAGTTAATATTTAAATAGCATTTACTGTGTGCCAGGGACTGTTCTAAGGACTATACTTGTATTAACTCATTTGATTCTCACAAGAACCCAATGGAGTAGGTGTAGTTACTCATTATAGGGATGAGGATGCTGTGGCAGAGAGAAGTTAGTTCACTTACCCAGTGTCACATAACTGGTAAATGGCAAAGCTGGAATTTAAATCTAGGCAGTCTGACTCCAGAGTCTGTGATTTTTTTTTTTTTTTTTTTTTGAGGAAGATTAGCCGTGAGCTAACTACTGCCAATCCTCCTCTTTTTGCTGAGGAAGACTGGCCCTGAGCCAACATCCACGCCCATCTTCCTCTACTTTATATGTGGGACGCCTTCCACAGCATGGCTTGCCAAGTGGTGCCATGTCTGCGCCCCGGATCTGAACTGGTGAACCCCGGGCCCGCCAAGAAGTGGAACGTGTGCACTTAACCGCTGCACCACCAGGCCGGCCCCAAGAGCCTGTGATCTTAACTGCTGGAATATACTGCTTCTTGTTTGTCGTTTTCATGGGAGAATAAATGTGATTTTAGTTAATGTTGAAATCTACAGTTTCTCTGCAACTGTATCCTTAATTCTTTTTCCTCTTCTCTGACCTTTGTCCCCTGGTGATGGCGGCCTGATGCTCTCCTGCTTTTAAATTCTTCTTCTATGAACACAAGGGAAGGTCTGATAGATGACATACTTAGGTTTGTTACTTAAGTCATTCAATAAATATTTATTGATTAAGACATTGGAAATTACACCAATTGATTTAAATGCACTTTCTCTCTGTGGACTGTGATCTGACACTTAGTAGGCCTCAATAAACCGTTAGTTCCTCCCTCCTTCTCCAGAGGGGCTTGACTGGGCTCCACTTGGCGGGGTGATTAACTGAAACTTAGTTAAAATCAATATTATCTTAGCCAGACCTTTTCATTTTTGTCATTTTTCCTTTGCATGTGGAATGAAAATGTTTTCTCTCCTTGTTTAAAGGAATTTCAAGTATCAGCAGTTAAGTCAGAAGATGTGAGTTGGGGGAGGGCACCCCCATGCACAGGGGAGGGGCAGATGGGCCTACTTGAATAAAGGTAAACTTTATTCAGCTTTTTGGCAGTGTTTGAGGGCCTCATAGAAGGGAGATTATACTTCTGTAGGCACTGCCCTGTTGCTCAGCCCCATCTGTCCATGTTCACATTTCTGGAATGCTTATGGCTGCTGAAGCCAAAGAAACCTGCCACTGGCTGGCTCCTAACAGCCTCGAGAGCCCGGTCTCATTTGGTGCCCGGGTCTGCTAGCAAAGCCCTCCTTCCAGGCCTCTTCCTGATTTCCTGTCTAACATTCCTGCTTTCCTTCCCCTTGCTTCTGAGATTTCCTGATCTTGCTATGTTTTTTTTTTAAAGATTTTATTTTTTCCTTTTTCTCCCCAAAGCCCCCGGTACATAGTTGTATATTCTTCGTTGTGGGTCCTTCTAGTTGTGGCATGTGGGACGCTGCCTCAGCGTGGTTTGATGAGCAGTGCCATGTCCGCGCCCAGGATTCGAACCAACAAAACACTGGGCCACCTGCAGCGGAGTGCGCGAACTTAACCACTCGGCCACAGAGCCAGCCCCGATCTTACTATTTTTTTAATCATATTTTTTTTTACTTTCTCTTCTCTACCACCTACTTTCTTTAAAACAGCTTCCTTAGTCCTAATAGCCTAGAAGCTTATTGTCTTGTTTTTACCGATGAAGAAACAAAAGCACAGGGAGACTGAGTGACTTGTCAGTATTCAAATCCTGGCCCTCTAGCCCCAAAGTCTGTGCTCGTAACCACCGTGCTACCCTCCCTCTCACAAGTAACACAAAGTGGTAAATCAAGGGGCAATAAGTTGGCTATTTTTTGTTATTAGCTTTTCCTTCAAAGAACATAAGAAAAGTTCCAGTTATCTATTGCAATGTAACAAAACTTAGAAGCTGAAAACAACAGTAGTCATTTATTTTGCTCAGAAAACTGCCATTTGGGCAGAGCTAGGCAGGGACAGCTCGTCACTGCTCATGTGGTGTTAGCTGGGGTGGTTTGACTAGGGATGGTCACTCACGTGGCTGGCACATTAGTTCTGCTTCTTGATGCCTCTCCATGTGGGCCTCTCCGTGGGCTGCCTGGGCTTCCTCATAGCACGGTGGCTGCCTTCTACGAATGAGCATCCCAAGAGATAGGAAGTAGAAACCGCCGGTTTCTTAAGGCCTGGGCCTAGAAACTGACACAGTGTCACTTCTGCCATATTCTGTTGTTCAGCCAGTCACAGAGTCCAGATCCCAGGGAAGGGGCATAGACCCCACTTCTTGACCTGAGAAGTGTCAAAGAGTTTGTATCTCTTTGAGATAACATTCTAAGATACAAAGTATCTTAGAAATGCTATGCTTGATAGCTGTTAGAAATAGTTCGCTTTGATATGTGAGTTTGGTTTAGTGCTTGCGTTTAGTTAAGCAATTTAGCGTTACCTTTTCTGAATGAATTTAAGCTTGGGGAGATTTTCTTTTTCTGTACGAGCCTGGTTTCTGTCATTACCAGGTGTATCTTTAAAACTAATTGTTAGCTCCATATATTAAAAAAAGCTCCAGTCTAATTTAATGTTTCCTGGAAAATTCTAAAAAGGCATAGTCTCTACTAGGATTAAGAAGTTAATTTGGGGGCCAGCCTGGTAGCCATGCTGTGATAGGTGTCCTACGTATAAAGCAGAGGAAGATGGGCATGGATGTTAGCTCAAGGCCAGTCTTCCTCAGCAAAAAAGAGGAGGATTGGCAGTAGTTAGCTCAGAGCTAATCTTTCTTCAAAAAAAAAAGGGAAAAAGGAAGTTAATTTGGGGGCCAGCCAAGTGGTGCAGTGGTTAAGTGCACATGTTCTGCTTCAGCTGCCTGAGGTTTGCCAGTTTGGATCCCGGGTGCGGACATGGCACCGCTTAGCAAGCCATGCTGTGGCAGGCATCCCACATATAAAGTAGAGGAAGACGAGCACAGATGTTAGCTCAGGGCCAGTCTTCCTCAGCAAAAAGAGGAGGATTGGCAGCAGATGTTAGCTCAGGGCTAATCTTTCTCAAAAAAAAAAAAAGAAGTTAATTTGTTTTTAACTAGGGTCTTTGAAATCTTGTCATTTCCTCTTTATATTTGAGATAGTCCCAGAGAGAATACAGCTTTGCTGGGGTTTTATATTTTCCCAAGGTGATCCCCTCTAGAGATATGGTGTGTAGTCCTTTCAGGTTGGAGCTTGGCTCTTATTACAGACATGGGGAATGTCAGACAGAAGAGTTTTCCCCACAGACCCTTTATTATCGACTTGGGTGAGATAAGCCAGCTGGTTTCCTAAGTAGATCTCCTGTCGGATTCTGTACTGTAGCTTTTAGTTTATTTGTAGGGGGAGGATTGCCTGAAATCACCAAGGTGTTTCTGCTTTGGGGCGTTCGCATATAATAGCTATTCCTCCCAGATAATCTAGTGAATATTTCTTAGACTTTTTTCCTGTCCATGTTCTCTCTGTTGTAAACTACTTTTGCAAAATGTAAGGACAGATCTCCTGAGCCGCTCAGTCTTTTTGAATCTGAGGCTGATCATTTCGTTCAACACTTATTCCACTCAGATGGTATTTACAGTACTTGGTATCATAGGGAATGCAAAGCTTAAGAAGAAGAACAAAGCAGAACCTTTAGCTCCCTGTGGAGTAGGCAGTTTATAAATTAATCTAAGAAAGATCCAGACTGCTGTGGAATATAGAGGAAGGAAGGGTTCCTTCTGGATGAGGGGTTGGTGAAGGCGTTATCTCAGTAGAGCTGGAAGGACAGTTCGGGTGGGCAGACGAAGCAGGAAGCAAAGATATGGGGAAGAAAAATGCAAACAAGAGCAAGTAATGAGTCTGCGTGGGCCTAATAGAGATGGGGAGTATGGTCAGAGAATCCCAGAGAGGTGGGCTATTCTTTTGGAAGGCTAAATATGTTTCTTCTTGGATTCTCAAAGAAAGGCCCTTTTTGCACCCCTTTTGGAGGTCAGCTGTGCCCACTTTACAAGGAGGATGTTTGATACTGCATACAGAGATCCCCCCGCCCCTCAATAAAAGGCTTCACGAGGTAAAACCAAGTCAGGCTTATGTTTCACAGTCTTGGGGGTCATAGCTAGCTAACAGTTTTGAGCCCTACTATGTGTTAGTTCTAAGTACTTAAATGAGTTAATGTATATAAATCCTCATTACATCCTCATGAGGTAGACACATTTACAGATGTGGAAACTGATGTGTAAAGAGATGAAGCAACCTGCGTAAGGTTAATAGTGATGCTGAGTTTCCAATCCTGATCGTCTCGCCCTGTAAGACTCTGCTTTGACTTTGAGTGAGGTGGGAGGCCTTTGGAGGATATTGAGCAAAGGAATGACATGATCTGACATATGTTTTACCAGTCATCTTGGCGGCTGTGTGGAAAATGGTCTGTAAAGTGGTATGGGTGCAGGCAGGAAGACCAGTTAGGAGGCTGTAACAGTCATCCTGGTGAAAGCTAATGGCAGCTTGGACCAGGATGGAGCAGTGGAGGCAATGGTGAGTAGTCAGAATCTGGATATATTTTGAAGGAAGAACTGACAGGATTTATCAACAGATTGATTGCGGGATGTGAGAAAGAAAGTCAAGTAGGACCCCGGGGTTTTTGGACTAAGTAACTGTTAGGATAGAATTGCCATTTACTGAATTTTATAAGGCTGTAGGAGGACCATATTCTGGGTAAATATCTGTTTGTTCTTTCACAAATTAATTTGACTTCCCTGTTAGACATACAAGTGAAGATGTGGAGTAGACAGTTGGGTATGCAAATCTGGAGTTCAGTGGAGAGGGCCAGGTTGGAGATATTAATTTGAGAGTTTTTAGCATATAGGTAAGTATTTCAAGCCATGAGACTGGATGAGGTCAGCCAGGGAATGAGTGTAGATCGAGGACATTGGAGAATTCTAACGTTTAGCAGTTGAGGAGAAAAGGAAGAACCAGCAAAGGATTCTGAGGAGGAGCACATGAGGTAGACAGGAAAAATGGGACAAAGTGGTGTTCTTGAAGCCAAACCAATGTAGTGTTTGAAGGAGGAGGTAGTGATCAGTGATGTCAAATGTTGCTGATCCATCAGATAAGAAAAGGGCTGAGGATTGACTTTTGGGTTTGTAATGTGGAGATCCTTTGGTGACCCTGACATGAAGAGTTTCAGTGGAGTTGTAGAGGGGAAAGCTTGATTAGAGTGGGTTCAGAAGAGAGAATGGGAACTTCTAGGACCAATAGATACATGGTACCATGTTAATTCTGAATTTTTCTACTTCTAGAAACTTTTTGGAGTAATAAGAAGAATGGAAGTGGGGGACCCATAAGTGCTTTTTCAACAAAACTAAGACAGAAAACTCAGATTCCAAATTAGGTGTAAATGCTTCCTAAGCCACAGCCAGGCAAGAAATCCATTGAGAAAATCATGACAGTTTGTTGAGAGGAAAATGATGAGTGTGGAGGGGTCAATCTGAGAAATCCCCAAATATTCAGTCCCAGAAGAAGACCCCACCTTAAGGCTGTAAACTGTGCTTGAGTGTTCTGCTTGAGGAAGCAGAGAGAAAGGTGGAAAATCCCAGGGGAGTCCAGAGTGCGTCACCTTAGGCAGCAAGGACTGTGTCCCTTGGTGACAGTCACCAGTGGTCTGTGAAACAGCCTCTGAAGAAGTCAGGGAAGCCCAGGTCTGGCAATAGAAGCTCTTCTGAACCAGGTTAGGTTTTGAGTCTTAGAGCAGACATGGCTTCAAGGAGAAGCCATGTTATAAGGCAGTATATTCCTATAGCAATGGGGGACAGGCCATAGAACTTAAATCTGAAAGTTACCCTGGTTTGCCATGCACCCCCTTACATCCCTCCACCTATTACAAGAAAACCCAATCTATTTATACAAATGACACAGAATGAGTGCTCATAGTGTCTATACAAGGTAAGATAAGAGAGAAAAATGAAAAAGAGCCGTAAATGTTTTCTACAGATGATGAAAACACACCCAAAATATTATCAGAAACGAGGAGAAAACTGTATCCAGCATCCCAGTATTAATTATTTTAAAAAGGTTAATCACAGTTATGAAGGAAGATTACAAAGAAGCAATACAAGAACTCAGGGAGGAGATGGCCAGATAGTAAGAGGTGATGCACTGACAACAGGAGGATATGAAATAGCAGTTGCCAGAACTTAGTAAGGAGGTAGAAGAAAAAGACACTGTTTCAAAATCAAGACCAAATTATAGGGAACACAAGGAAGATTGATACCATGGGAAGCAGGGATAGTAAGAAAAATGAACAAATTGAAACAAAAATAGGGAAAAAAGGATTCAAGAGAAAATGATAGAAAAAAGGTAGGCCAAAGAAATCTAACAAAGGGGTAATTAGAGGCCCTGACAAAGAAAACCAGAAAAGTGGAACATAACGCCTATGTTAAAATACAATTGAAGAAACATTTCTGAAATAAAAGTTTCTATTTTTAATTTATCATGATTTTTAAAATCATTAATGGCTGTAGAATTTTGTGAAATATCTTTTCTCCATCTCCCTGGTTCCCAGCCCCCCCTTTAACTTCTTAATGTAGTGATTTAAATGAATAGATGTTCTGACGTCTTCTTTGCATTCCTGGGATAAACCCTACTTGAAGGCATTGCTTTAAGTTGTATGTACATTGCTGGTTTGAATTTGCTAATATTTTTATTGCTTTTTATTTAATCTATATTCATGAATGAAAACATCCTATAATTTTCCTTTTTCAAACTATCCTTTTGTGATGTCTGTCTCAAGATTATGATAGGGGCGGGCCCTGTGGCCAAGTGGTAAAGTTCACTTGCTCCGCTTCAGCAGCCCAGGGTTTCGCCAGTTCGGATCCTGGGCACAGACATGGCACCACTCATGGCAGTGTCCCACATGCCACAACTAGAAGGACCCACCACTAAAAAAAAATATACAAGTATGTACCAGGGGGCTTTGGGGAGAAAAAGGAAAAAATAAAATCTTAAAAAAAAAAAAAAAGATTATGATAGCTCCATAAAATAATTGTATGATCTTTCCCTGTTTTCCGTTTTCTCAAAAAAAAATATGTGGTAGGTTATCTCTTCCTTGAAGCTTTCATAAAACAGTCTGGATCCATTAATTTTTTTTGTTGGGGGGCCAGTTTTTTCAGTTGTTAAAATTTTACATAAGTGAATTCCATCTTTTTGTTGTACAGTTTTAGGAGTTTTGACAGACGTATTCAATCATGTAACCGCTGCACAGTCAGGTCCAGAACGGTTCCGTCACTCCAAAACACCCCCTCATGCTGCTGCTTTGTCCTAAGCCCTCCTCTCTCTGGCTGCTATTGCTCTGTTTTCTGTTTGTGTAGTTAGCCTTCTTCAGAATATCATATAAATGGAATTATGCAGTATTAGCTCTTTGAGTGTGGCTTATTTCCTTTAGCATTATATATTTCAGACTCACTCACGTTGAGAGAGAGATATGTATCACTTGTTTGGTCCTTTATGGCTTAATAGTATTTTGTCATGTGGATAGATCACGATTTATCTTCCAGTCTTTGGCAGTATTACAGCCTCTGTAAACATTGATCTACAGGTTTTCGTGTGAACATAAGCTTTCATTTCTCTTGGGTAAATGAATATCTTAGGAGTGTGCTTGCTGGATCATACTGTAAGTGTTTGCCTATCTTTATAAGGAAGTGTCAAACTGTTTTCCAAAGTGGCTGTACCATTTTACATTCCATCCAGCAGATTATGAGATTTTCAGTTGTTCTGCATCCTTGCCAACATGTGGTATTGTCAGTGTTTTGTTTTGTTTTTGCTTTTAACTTTAGCTATTCTAATATACATGAGTCATGCCTCTTTGTGGTTTTAATTTTCTTTTCTCTAATGACTAATGATGTTGAGCATCTTTTCGTGTGCTTATTGGCCATTTGTATATCTTCACTGGTGAATTGTCTTTTCAAATCTGTTGCCTAAATTGAGTTGTTGGGTTTTTTAAATTATTGAAACTTGATGAATATAAGTCCGTTATGTATGTGTTTTGAAAATATTTTTTCTCAGTCTGTCTTGTCTTTTATTCTCTTAGCAGTGTCTTTTGCAGAGCAAAAGTTAATTTTGATGAAGTACAATTTAGCAAATTTTATCTAGTGCTTTTGGTGTTGTATCTAAGAAATCTTTGCCTAATGCAGGGTCACAAGGTTTTCTCTTATGTTTTCTTCTAGAAGCTTTATTTTTAAAAATTATTTTATTTAGATCTATGAGCCATTTTGAGTTACTTTTAGTATCATATGAAATGTGGGTTGAATTGTGTTTTGTTTTGCATCTGAATGTCCAGTAGATCCAGCACTATTTGTTGGGAAGACTTTCCTCTCTCCATTGCACTGCATTTTCACCTTTGTCGAAAATCGCTTGACCATATATGTGTGAATCTATTTCTGGAGCTATTTAAACTATTTCTAGTTTCTTTGTCTTTCCATTTAACTTTTAGATTCAGCTTGTCCATTTGTAAAAAAAAAATTCTGCTGAATTTTGATTGAGATTGCCTTGAATCTATAGATCAGTTTGAGAGTAATTGATATTTTAATTTGCATGTGTGTATGTGCGCCCCCGCACGTGCTCGAGAGGAAGATCGGCCCTGAGCTAACATCTGTTGCCGGTCGTCCTCTTTTTGCTGAGGAAGTTTGTTGCTGAGGTAACATCTGTGCCAGCCCTCCTCTATTTTATATGTGGGATGCTGCCACAGCAGGGCTTGATGAGGAGTGTGTAGGTCTGCGCCTGGGATCTGAATGTGTGAACCCCTGGGCCACCGAAGTGGACCTTTCAAACTTAACCTCTACACCATCGGGCTGGCCCCAATATTTTAATATTTTGAGCATTCCAATCTATGAACATCGTATATTTCTTAAATTTTTAAAAAAATGTCTTTCATCGGTGTTTCATAAGTTTTCTTCTTCTTATCTCATTACACTGGCTAAGAAGTATTATTCTGAATAGCAGTGTTGAAAGCAGGCATCCTTGTCTTTTATTTCTTAAGATTTTATTTTTTCTTTTTCTCCCCAAAGTCCCCCGGTACACAGTTGTATATTTTTAGTTGTGAGTCCTTCTAGTTGTGGCATGTGGGACGCCACCTCAGCATGGCTTGATGAGCACTGCCATGTCCGCACCCAGGATCCTAACCAGCGAAACCTGGGCTGCCAAAGCGGAGCGCGTGAACTTAACTGCTCGGCCACGGGGCTGGCCCCTCCTTGTCTTATTTCAGATCTTAGGAGGAAGGCATTCAGTCTTTCACATTCAGTATGATACTAGCTGTAAGTTTTTATATAACCTCTGTCAGCTTAAGGAAATTTCCTTGTAGTCCTAGTTTGCTGAGAGTTTTATCTATAAAGAGATGTTTAATTTCAAATTATTTTTATATATCTATTAAGATAATCATACAACTTTTCTTCTTTTGGTATGGTGAATTACGATGATAGATTTTTGAACATTGGACAAGCTTTGATTCCTAAGAGAAACCCACTTGATCATGTATTGTTCTGTATATATATTGCTAAATTTGAGTTTTAATAGTTTCTTGAGGATTTTTATGTCTCTTCATGAGAAGGATATTTATTTTTTGTTATAACGTCGTTGGTTTTGTATCAGGGTAATGGATAGCCTCATAAAGTGAGGTGGGAAGTGTTTCTTCTTTTTTTTTTCCAGAACTGTTTGCGTAAAATTCTATCCTTTCTTCCTTTAAATGTTTGGTAGAATTCACCAATGAATTTGCCATCCTAGAATTTTGTTTTTTGGACGACGTTCAATTTCTGTAATAGATCTAGGACTATTCAAGTTAGAAGTTTTGTTCTGAGGGTGGATAAGAGCTATTTTAGGATTTGTGTAGTAAGGAACATGTTTCTATATCAAAAGTCCTCCTTTGCCGTGACTTGATGAGGCATCCCTTCTTTCTCTTCCTAACCCTGCAAGTCAACCTGTGCCATGACCCTCTTTGTTGACATATGGCTTATTCTCTATTCCGTGGGCTAATTTCCGGGTAGCGACACACAAACTGATTAACTGTGTTCCTGGAAGCACTTACGTTCTTCCCAGCAGTGTGTGAGGGTACTGATGTCACACTTTTAAGTATTACTGTATTTGCTTAATCTATAGCTGCTACACCAAAATGAAATTCTCATTTTATTTCTTATATTTATCACAAACTTGGATATTTTTCATATATTTATTAGCCAAACAGCTGAATTTTTGGATGTTTGCTCTAGGAGTTCATTTTGGGAGGAAGGAAGCTTGAGAGGGTATAATAATGAGAAGATGCCACTTAAATCCAGTCAAAGTTGGCCAACAGGCAGAGTGACAGGAATAGATTAGCTTTCTTGTTGCCATCAAAATTGCTCCTTTTATGGACATGTTCTTTCTCAGAGCATTTTACCTTTGAGAAAAATTATCATCCAGAACTTTCTGCTTTACTCTATGAAATGGATGCATTCCTACTAACCTGTGCAAAAATTGATTTTTATTAATTGTATCTCAGTTGTAAGTGCATTAGAGGAGGTCACTGTACCCTACCGTGAATTATTTTGTATAGCGTTTTTCTTTTTTATATAGTTTTTGTATTTGTATGATTTATACCAGGGTTTCTTATAGGACTTGTCTATGTGAGAGAACAACTACTGTAGTTTTTTAGGATATAATGTCCTGACTACTTGTCTTGCAATTTAAAAAATTAAAAGGTTTTAAACTTCCGTTCTGTTTCTTAGTGAACCATGAAAATACTTCTTTGCTTCAGGCATATTAGCTATTCACTTTTCTCGTTCATTCTGTGTTTGGAGCAACTTTTGTAAGCTCTTTATGCTATGCTTCTCTTATTTATCAAATGCTGTTTGTTTGCAGGATGCTTTTAGGAACTATTTTGTGATTTATTTAAATAAGGAGGTTTTTTCCTTCTTCCCAGGATTTTTTTTCCTCCCTGCTTTGAGGACCTTTTTGTGTGTTTTACTACTTTGGGTTAATTTCAAGAAATTTTATTTGAATTAATTATTCATTTAAAAATTTTAATTACTGAAAAGTGTATCCTTGGAATGAGTTGGCCAAACTCAAGGTTAAGAGCACAGTCCTCCTAAAGATTGCCCTCACTTCAGGTGCCAGCTGCAAGTGCAGGGGACCCCAGGGCCCACCCTCACTTCTCACTATGTAGATGACTACAAATTCTGGGGTTCCCACGACCACCCTCGGGTTCTATAATTCGCTAGAATGACTCACAGAACTTAGGAAAGCACTACTCTTATGATTACAGTTTTATTATAGCCAAAGGATACAAATCAGAACCCGCCAAAGGGAGGGGATCCTAGGGCGAGATCTGGGAGAGCCGAGCGCGAAGCTTCCGTTGTTCTTAGAGACGCGTGGGCCTCTAGCATGACAGTACTCAGAGTATTGCAAACCAGGGTGCTAACTCAAGCGTTGGTGTCCAGAGATTTTTGGGGGTTTTATTATGGAGACATGGCTGATTAAATCGTTCACCACTTGACTTACCTCCCTTGCCATCCCAGGAGGTTGGGCTGATGTCATGTAACTCAAAGCCTCAACCCTCTAATTGCATGACTGGTCTTTCTAGGGTGACCTCCTCCCATCCGGAGTCATCTTGTTAGCATCAACTCTCTAGGCGTCCACCACGAGCACCTCATTAGCATAAACTATCAGGTGTGGTCTGAGGGGCCCACCACGAATAACAGACACTCCTATCACTTGGGAAATTCCAGTGGTTTGGAGGTTACGTCCCAGGATCCAGGCAGGCCAAGTTCTTCATTACACAATACTCTTTTTTTTTTTTTTTGAGCGGGGTTTGAATGCCTACATTGTTTCATTTTTATTTATTTATTTATTTATTTTATAATTGGTTTTTTTTTTTTGAGGAATATTAGCCCTGAGCTAACATCTGCTGCCAATCCTCCTCTTTTTTGCTGAGGAAGACTGGCCCCGAGCTAACATCCATGCCCATCTTCCTCTACTTTATATGTGGGACGCCTGCCACAGCATGGCTTGCCAAGCGGTGCCATGTCCGTATCTGTGAACCCTGGACCGCCACAGCAGAACGTGCGCACTTGATCACTGTGCCACTGGGCGGCCCCACACAATAATCTTAACAACTATCTGCTCTCTTCTATCCAGAGTTAGTGATATTAGCATGTTTTTACCTTTCACAGAAACAAAATATTAGGAATATTAGGGCTAAAATTCAGGTACTTTGTGTTCCTCGCATCCCTCTCTCTTTCTCTATTTATCTATGTAGTATTTTGTGTGGTTAAAAAATCTTTTTAAACATAATTTCAGACTTACAGAAAAGTTGCAAGAATAGTACAGAAAATTCCCAAATACCCTTCACCCAGATTCCCCAATACTGTATTTGCTTCATTTTCTCTCTACTTTTTTCCTAAGTCATTTTTAGTGAGTCTTTCATAAAAACAAAGAGATTATCGAAATCAGAAAATTAACCTTGATCCAATACTATTATCTGACCTACAGACCTTATCAGATTCAGTTGTTCCAATTAATGTTCTTTATAGAAAAAAGTCTTGGATCAGCGTTATTTTCAGTTGTCGTGTCTCCTTAGTCTCTCTTAATCTGAAAAACTTTCTCCATCTTTCTTTTAACCTTTATGTACTGACATTTTTGAAGGGTACAGGCCATTATGTTACAGACTATCCTTCAAATTGGGTTCATCTGATGTTTCCTAATGATTGGATTCAGGTCGTCCATCTTTGGTGGGAATAATGTAGAAGTAATATTGCATTCTTCTCAGTGCATTGAAATCTTTGGGATATCTACCCAGAAATGGGGGTGCCGGATCATGTGGTGGTTCTATTGTTAATTTTGTGGGGAACCTCCATACTGTTTTCCATAGCAGGTACACCATTTTAAACTCCCACCAACGGTGTTAGCACTCGGTTGAGGATTTTTTAATCTATAGTCATCGGAGTAATTGGCCTGCAGTTTTCTTGTAGTGTCTTTTTCTGACTTTGGCTTCAGGATAATTTTAGCCTCATTAAATGAGTTTGGAAGTATTCCTTCCTCTTCAGTTTTTTGGAAGAGTTTGAGAAGGATTATCATTAATTCTTTAAACATTTGTTAGATCTGGTAAACATTTGGTAGAATTCACCAGTGAAGCTGCTTGGTCCTCTTGTTTGTTGGAAGGTTTTTGCTTACTGATTCAGTCTACTTTCTAGTTATAAGTCTGTTCAGATTTCCTGTTTCTTCATGATTCAGTTTTGTAGGTCATGTGTTTGTAGGAATTTATCCTTCTAGATTATCCAGTTTCTTGGTGTATACTGTTCATAGTAGTGTCTTATAATCCTTTTCATTTTTGTAGCATCAGTTGTGATGTCTCCTCTTTTCTTTCTGACTATATTTGTATCTTCTTTTTCTTTTCTTTCTTTTTAGCTAGTTATTGTAGCTAAAAGTGTGTCAATTTTATCATTTCAAAAAGCCAACTCTTAGTTTTGTTGATTTTTTTCTATTGCTTTTCTGTTCTCTATTTTGTTTATTTCTGCCCTAATCTTAATTATTTGCTTCCTTCTACTAACTTTGGGCTTAGTTTGTTCTTCTTTTTCATTCCTTGAGGTGTAAAGTTGTCTTTTTTGAGATCTTTTCCAATGCACATGTTTGTAAACTTCCCTCCTCAGTGTTTTTGCTGCATCCCATAAGTTTTGCTTTCTTGTGTTTTTGTTTTCGTTTGTCTCAAGGCATTTTCTAATTTTCCTTTTGATTTTGCTTTTGACTCATTGGTTGTTCAAGAGTTAATTGTTTACACATATTTTGAACTTTCTAGTTTTCCTTCTGCCATTAATATCTAGTTTCATTCCGTTGTGATCAGAAAATATATGTGGTGTGATTTCAGTCTTCTTAAATTCGTTATGACTTGTTTTGTGACCTAACAAGATGTGTCCTGGAGAATGTTCCATGTGTGCTTGAGAAGAATGTATATTTTGCTTCTGTTGAGTGGAATGTTCTGTATATGTCTATTATGTCCATTTGGTTTATAGTATTGTTCAGATCCTCCTCTGCTCCTTATTGATCTTCTGTCTGGATGTTCTACCCGTTATTGAAAATAGAGAATTGAAATTTCCTACTGTTACTGTATAACTTGTCTATTTTTCCCTTCAGTTCTGTCAATATTTGCCTTGTATATTTGAGTGCTCTGAGGTTGGGTGCATATAAATTTATAATTGTTTTTTCTTCCTGGTAAATTGACCCTTTTGTCATTATATAATGTCCTTCTTTGCCTGTTTTGTTAGTTTTTGACTTAAAAGTCTGTTTTGTCTAAGTATGGTTTTGGTTATCATTTGTATGGAATATCTTTTCCATCCTTGCACTTTCAGCCTACATGTGTCCTTAAATCTAAAGTAAGTCTGTTGTAGACAGCATATGGTTGGATCTTTTGTATTTATCAGCCACTCTATCTTTTAATTGGGGAGTTTAATCCATTTACATTTAACGTCATTGATAGGGAAAGACTTACTATTGTCCTTTTGTTCATTCTTTTCTGTTTTGGAGCTTTTTTCTTCCACTTTTCTTCACTTGCTTGCTTGCTTTGTGTTGCATTGATTTCTTTTTTTTTTTTCTTTTTTAAATGAACACATGTTCTGGCCTCCTTGGTGATTATTAATGGCCAGATGCTCATACTTTTTTTTTTTTTAAAGATTTTATTTTTTTCCTTTTTCGCCCCAAAGCCCCCCGGTACATAGTTGTATATTCTTTGTTGTGGGTCCTTCTAGTTGTGGCATGTGGGACGCTGCCTCAGCGTGGCTTGATGAGCAGTGCCATGTCTGCGCCCAGGATCCGAACCAACGAAACACTGGGCTGCCTGCAGTGGAGCGCGCGAACTTAACCATTTGGCCACAGGGCCAGCCCCACATTGATTTCTTTGTATTGACATACTTTCATTCCTTTCTCTTTTTCTTTAGTGTGTATTCTATAAATATTTTCTTTTTGGTCACTATAGGGCTTACATAAAACATCTTACAGTTAGAACAATCTATTTTAAGCTGATAACAAGGTAACTTCAATCACATACATACACTCCACACTTTTACTTCTTCCCCCTCCACACTTTATTGATGTCACAAATTACATCTTTCTATATTGTGTATCCATTAACATATTTTTATGGTTTCATTTATTTATTTATTTTTGCTGAGGAAGATTCACCCTGAGCTAACATCTGCTGCCAATCTTCCTCTTTTTTTGCTTGAGGAAGATTAGCCCTGAGTAATGTCCATGCCAGTCGTCCTCTATTTTGTATATGGGTTGCTGCCATAGCATGGCTGATGAGTGGTGTAGGTCTGGACCCAGGATGTGAACCCAGGCCGCCAAAGTGGGTGCACCAAACTTAACCACTATGCCATGGCGCTGGACCCTATACTTATTTTTTATACTTTTATCTTTTAACTTCTATATCAGAATTAAGAGTGGTTTACACACCACCCTTACAGTGTTACAGTATTCTGTATCTCTCTATATATTTAGCTTTACCAGTGAGCTTTATACTTTCACACACTTTTGTGTTGCTGTTTGGTGTCCTGTCTTTTCGTTTCAACTTGAAGGACTCCTATCATTTCTTTTTTTTTTAAGATTTTATTTTTCCTTTTTCTCCCCAAAGCCCTCTTGTACATAGTTGCATATTTTTAGTTGTGGGTCCTTCTAGTTCTGGCATGTGGGATGCTGCCTCAGCATGGCCTGATGGGGTGCCATGTCTGCACCCAGGATCTGAACCAGTGAAACCCTGGGCTGCTGAAGCAGAGCGCACGAACTTAACCACTCAGCCATGGGGCCAGCCCCTCCTAGCATTTCTTGTCAGGCAGGTCTAGTGATGATGAACAACCTCAGCTTTTAGTTATGTGGGCATGCCTTTATTTCTTCCTCATTTTTTAAGGACCGTTTTGCTGGATATTATATTCTTGGTTAGTGTTTTTTTCTTTAAGCACTTTGAATATGACTTCCCACTCCTTTCTGGCCTGCAAGGTTTCTGCCTAGAAGTTTACTGATAGCCTTATGTGAGTTCCATTGTACATGATGAGTCACTTTTCTTTTTCTTCTTTCAAAATTCTCAGTCTTTGACTTGACAATTTGATTATGTGTGTCAGTGTGATTTCTTGGGTTCATCCTAGTTGGAGTCCTTTGGGCTTCTTGAATCTGGATGTTCATTTCCTTCCCCAGATTGGGAAATTTTCAGCCATTATTTCTTTAAGTAAACATTCTGTCCTTTTTTCTCTTTTCTCATAAGTCTCGTAGACTTTCTTCACTCTTTTTCATTCTTTTTTCTTTTGTCCCTCTGACTGGATAATTTCAAATGAATTTTCTTTGAGTTTGATGTTTCTTTCTTCTGCTTAAGTGTGATGTTAAACTCCTCTTATGACTTTTTCAGTTCAGTTATTGTATTCTTCAGCTCCAAAATGTCTGTTTTCTATACTTTCTGTCTCTTTATTGGTATTCTCATTTTGTTCCTGCTTCATTTTCTTGAGCTTGCAGAGCATCTTTATGGTGGTTGTTTTGAATTGTTTGTCAGATAATTTGTATACCTCCATTTCACTCAGATAATTTTCTAGGGATCTGTTTTAGGTTTTTTTTGGAGCCGTGTTTCCCTATTTCTTCCTATGTCTCTTAATTTTCTGTTGGGATCTGCATATGTGAAAAAACAGACCCCTCTCACAATTTTTATGGCCTGGCCTTGTACAGGAGAAGACCCTCACAAATGAGCCCAGCTAGATATTTAGGGACCACTGAAACCTTTTGAGGGTGATGTGGCTTCCCTGAGTTCCTTTGCAGTTTCTCAAGTAGAGAGCCTTGCTGGGTTTTCAGGAGCTCATAATCTCATGCTCCCTCTAGTGCCTGTTTGTGGCACTGCAAGTTCTCTCGTGCTACAGCAGCAAGCTGCCTCCACACACTCATACTCAGTGGCCACGAGGCATTCAGAATATGCCGGCTCCCCATCAGCACCCCACATCAGGTGAGACAGATGCCATTCCCTTGAGCAGCCCTGTAAAAAGCTGGTACACCAGAATTGTGTTCTCTTCTCCCTCCTGAGGGAGAGAAGCCTTGAGTTCTGTGCCTTCTCCCAGTTACACCAAGTTGTGCTGGCTGCAGGATGCCACCTCCCACTTTTTTTGGTCTCACCAGCATTCAAGAATCCATACAATGCCAGTTCTGTCAGTGCTCCAGGTGAGGTGTGACAGAAACCAGTCCTTTGGGCCTCCCTCCAAAGAGTTGGAATGCTGGATGCACACTCCAAAGGAAAAATCAGAAACCGGGGTGTTCTTGCCTGGCAGTAAGCTGTCATAGCTTAGGAGAGGGGCTGACATGGGGAAAGTGAAATTGCTCTTCTTGCCCATTTCACTGCAGCTGTTTTCAGCTTTGTGTTCCTTGGGGTATTGCAACTTCTTAGCTGGATTCTAGAAATCTCATAAAGGTATTTTTATCAAATCTGTCTATCATTGTTACAGCCATGTTTCTGTGATAGAATGAATACTATTCTGCCATGTTGCTGACATCGCTCTCTTCCCCATACTTCTTTAGACTGCTAGTTTAAGAAGTGAAATGACTTCAGGAACCCATCCACATGTTTATTATGATCCTACATGTTTGCCAATTTACAGTGAGACATTTTGAGGCCACACTGAGTATAAATAAGCACATCTTCCCTTGGTAAAGCTACATTCTGTTCTTTGCTAATTTTTCTTTTTCTGTCGTTGCAAAGTCTGGCCCCCTGGAATGGAGGGAAAGATGAGTCTGATAATAGGGATGTAAGTTGGCCTCACTATCTAAGTTTCCTGTTTCTAAAGTACACGATGATGTATTATTTGAGACTAAAACACAAAAGGAATGATTAAATTTTCCCCCTAATAGGGTCTCCAAGCAAAACTGTTCATAACCGTATTAACTGTATTTTAAGACAATAATGTCTATTTTTAAAGGCTTTAAATACTTGACAAGCACTAATCAAATCATTGCATAGAATCTCATCTTAAAGGTTTAGGTGATGGCAGTAATAATCACATTTATTATAGGCAAACATGGCAGGTTTTGTGTGTATCTACAGCCAGAACATAAAGTAGAAGTGTGCTGTGGTAGCTGTAAATAGTTAACGCAGACTCTTCAGTCAGAACACCTGAGTTCATATCCTAGTTCCACCACTCAGCCAGGGCATCAGGGTGAGGTTACTTAGCCTTTTTTAAATCTTGCTTTTCTTTTGTGCCTCAGTTTCCTCATGTATAAAATGGGTATGATAATAATAGCACTTACCTATGGGTTGTTACGTGAATTGAATGGAATGATCTATAGATAGCTAGATAGATATGAAATTTTTAGAATAGTGCCTGGTATTTAGGAAGTGCCGAATCAGTGTTTGCTATTATTAGGAGGAATTGTGATGAGATTGCTCTTTTTAAGGTTAGTAACTGTTAGATATCATGTTAAAAAAGAAAAAGATTAAATAACCTTTCTAACTCATTCACAGAGTTGAAACTGTGGGACAGCCAGACAGAAGAGACAGTATAGGAGTGTGTGCAGAAAGACAGAATGGATGTGACTCTCTGCAGCGGGATCAAGCGGTGTGCATTAGTACAAACGGTAAGAGATAAATAACTGTCATTTTCTTTGAAATATGTGAATTACTGTAGTGAGATACGAATCTGTTTCAATATCACAAATTTATAGCAGGAGATGAGAAGATTTAGGACTTAGTGACATATCTCTATGGGTACTATGTGCCTGGCATTGTTCTATGCCCTTTACAAATAATAAATCATTTAATCCTTTTAACAACTTTTTGAAGTGAGGAGTAATATTATATCCGTTTTATAGAAGATGAAAAGTGAGCCACAGAGAGGTTGAGTAACTGGCTTAAACTCACATAGCTTGGAGATGGTTGAGCTGGAATTTGCACCAGATGGTCTACCTCTGGATGCTGTTTCCATAGGTCATCTAAATTCAGCATAGATTAGGGAACACAAGTTCAGTAGAGATTAGGGAACTGGGAAGAGAGTTCACTTAATTTGCTATGTATCTCTGATGTTCTTTCTTCCCTTTCTCTGCAACAATCACGCTTTTGAAAGTCCCTACCAAGACGAGTTAATATTTTGTGGTGTGGGTCAAGCAGCAGGCAGAGCAAGACTCCTGTTTATTCCGTGTGAAACAATCTTGCTATCCCACAGGATGTAATTTTGTAGTTGAGTCAGGTTTCTTTTGACGCCTTCCACATGGGAAACTCCTAGTCTCTATTCTAGAAGAGTAAAACCCTGGACCAGAACTCTGAAATGTTAACGCATTTTAATTTTTTCTCCTGCCTTGGGGGTGGGGTTTGATTAGCATATACAAATGCATTATCTTTGACCAGTTGGCATTCCAAAATGTTTTATCTGCATTAGGAAGTGAGCTGTGTTACCAGCAATCTAGAATCTGTTTCAATTCTTAGTTTTTGCTCACATGTAAATGACTCTTTGCCTTAACATTTTAGGTGCAGTTTTTGTAAATGGAAAGGAAATGACTAATCAGTTGCCCGCAGTTACTTCTGGGTCCACTGTCACATTTGACATTGAAGCTGTGACTCTAGGATCCACCAATAATAACGAAGGCGGAAACTTCAAGCTTCGAGTCACTATTAGCTCAAATAACAGAGAAGTGGTTTTTGACTGGTTACTTGATCAGTCTTGTGGTTCTCTTTACTTTGGATGCTCGTTTTTCTATCCTGGTTGGAAAGTATTGGTGTTCTAGATTTCTGGATGAGTGGCTTTGGTCTGCAGGGTTTTAATGTAGCTGTCCTCAGCCCAGTTTAGTTATAGTTGATTTAAAAAGTTGTTAGATTCATTTCTCAGTTAAACTATTGGAAATGGAAATTGTTTACTGGTTTATTTTGGAATGTCTCAGCAGTAAGTGTCTTGAATATTGTGGACAAAGCCATAATGCAGTCAGTTTTATTTTTAGCATAGTATTAATTGAAATAACACATCAAAACAAAAATTTACTTGGCTTTTGCACTGTGAGCGGATACAGAAAGCCCTGTGCCCTTCCCCTTTACTTCTTTTTAATGTTGGTTATTAGAACAGAAAAACTTAATGTAACGTTGTTTTACTGAATCTCCATCTTTTAAGGGTCCAAAGCCGTGTAAGACATTAGAATAAAACCACAGGAATAGACAAGATGGAAGCCAGAGTTCTGTAAAATGCATTCACTCGTGTGCCCTCCACGTGACTGTTGACTGTACTCTCCATGTTCAGGTGTCTGTAAGCAGTATTGAATTTTATGTCATGTTCAGTAATCTTTCAGTCCCAAAAGCATGATAATATTTGCGTTTTTAAATGTTCTGAGCAAATGTCTAACATAGTCAAAGTATTTTCTTTTGTTCTTTCCTTGCAATTCCTTGCAATTCAATTCATGATAGGCTAGAGGATTTTTACAGGGTAAAACTACTTACGGAAGTAGTATGCACAGCAGTGTTAGCTGTTCACTGCCCGTCATGTGCACATGTGCATATCCAGCCTCAGAGATGTGCATGTTACTATCCGGAAGGTGTGAGCTGCAGTCCAGTTTAATGTCAGTTTTATAAATGGTCTTTTAGTGGACCAAGCAAATATTGGGTGAATACTTGACCTATTTTTTGGAAAACTTAAATTTGTGTAAAATATTTATTTGAAGGACTTACTTAGTATGTAAAAATGATTATCTTGCTATACCAGCCTACAGATTTTTTTTTAATGTGAATTTCTTTTTTTTCATTTTTAACAGTAGAAAAGTGGAAGAGCAAGTTTGATATTTTTGTAAGGTAATTTATTTGGGGATTCAAGTTCCCTGTTGGACAATCATGACCTTTTCCCTTGCCTTTTTATATATAAGTAAGTCGTCTTTCACTTGTTCAGTGATTGTTAAGAAGATGTGCTAGAATGTAGATGCCTCGTCCAGCTGTCTGAAACAAAATAAAAAACTAAAAGTTGTGTGTGTATTTTTTTCTTCCATGAGATTGATGAATCTAATTTTAATCTTTCCTTTTAAGTAGAGGGAGAAAAGAGTTTATTTGTGGCTCTATCTCATTTTAACTCATTTTAAAATGAGTTAACTCTCATTTTAACTCATATCATTGCAACTTGTGAAAAGTTACTTATACTTTCTTATATTTTGTGTATCTGATACAAAGCATGGTGCCTGACATGCACAAAAAATGTTTGATTGAATAAATGTAGATGAGTTATTATCTCCAGAACATCTTCATCTCATTCCCTTCATTCAGCAAATATTTATTGAACATCTTTATTGTCCTCCATACGAGAATGGCATCTTAAATCTATACCAATAGAATCTGCTTTTCATAGAAGTGACTTAAACCTAACTTAGTTTTAGACCGAAGTGAATTGTAATATTTTGAACTCTGAAACTAATTTAAATATCAGGTTTTTTTCTTGAGCTGTGAACTGAAGATTTTGTTAAAAGCCAATACATTCTGTTTAAATAGATGAAGGAACCTAGTATTCCAAATCTGTTTGTGTGCGTGGAGGGGCAAGATAATTTGGGTGATGATAATGATAAGAATTGATATTTATTGAGCCCCTACTCTGTGCCAGGCACAATGCTAAATTTTCAGAATACATTCATTAATCTCATTTAATCCACATATCCTGCTTATGATACTGTTCCTATTATTTCTCCTTTACGGATGAGAAAACTTAAGCTCAAGAGATATGAGCTAATTTGTCTAAGGTCATGACCAGTAACAAGTCTAGTCAGGACTCTGACCCAGACCTGTTTCACCGTGGAGCCCCACCTCTTAACCATTCTGCTCCTGGGAGGCGTGGACACTAAGGGGAAAGCCCCAGGTGGGGTAAGTGGTAGAACCTGCAGGAGGAGCACTGAAGAAGGACTCGCTGAATCTGCCTGAAGATCTCAGGGAGCAAAGTAGAATCTTAAAACGTGAGTCGAAATTTGATAAACACAGAACTGGAATTTGAAACAGAAGGGCAAGAATTTGCAGTCATGACGGAGGTAAGAACAGTGTGTGTTAGGACGTCCCCCAGCATCCTGGTGGGCCTGTGGAATGTGAGACTGCGGTGAAGGTCTGAGGGGTGCAGAGAAGTTGCGTGTTTTTGAAACTGCCAAACTGCTTTCCAAAGGGGCTGTAGCATTTTCACATTCCCGCTAGCAATGTGTTCTCTGAATCCTCCCCAGTATTGGTTGTCACTGTTTTTCATTTTAGCCTTTCTGATAAACGTGTGGTGGTATCTCATTGTGGTTTTAATTTGCGTTTCCCTAGTGGCTAATGATGTTGAAAATCTTTTTTACACGCTTATTTGCCATCAGTAAATCCTCTTCGGTGAAATGTCTTTTACCCATTTTCTAATTGGATTGTTTACTCTTAAATTTTAATATTTCTTTATATATTCTAGATATTAGTGTGTTGTTGGGTATGTGGTTTGCATATGTCTTGTCTTTAGCTTGTCTTTTCATTCTTTTACCAAGGTCTTTTCCAGAGCACAAGTTGCTAATTTTGATGAAATCTAATTTATTAATTTTTCTTTTATGTATCAAGCTTTTGGTGTCAAGTGTAAGAACACTTTGCCCTAGATCCCAGAGATTTTCTCCTATGTTTTTCCCTAAAAGTTTTATAGTTTAACATTTTACATTTAAGTCTGTGATCCACTTTGATTTAATTTTTGTATAATGTGTAGACGTAAGGTTAAGGTTCATTTGGGAACATATCTGTTCATAGGGATGGCCAATTGCTCCAGCATCATTTGTTGCAAAAGCCATTTTTCCTGCATTGAATTACTTTTGCATCTTTGTCAAAAATCAGTTGGGCATATTTGTGTGCATCTGTTTCTGGGTTCTCTTTTCTCTTCCCTTGATCCGTGGGTCTGTCCCTCTGCCCGTACCACACAGTATGATTACTGTAGCTATATAATGTTTTAAAATTAGGTAGACTGATTTTTGTCTTTTTCAGAATTGTTTTAGTTATTCCAGTTCCTTTGCCTTTCTAGATAGATTTTAGAGTAATCTTTCCTCTATCTACAAGAAAATCTTCCTGGGATTTTGATAGGAATTGTGTTAAACCTTTATATCAGTTTGGGAAGAGTTGACATCTTTACTGTATTTCGTCTTCAAATCCATAAACACAGTATTTCTTTCCTATTTAGATCTTTGATTTCTTTCATCTGCATTTTTTAGTTTTAGGCATGCAAGTTCTTCCACATGTTTTGGTACATTGACACCTAAGTATTTCTTTTTTTTTTTTTTTTAGTAATTATAAATGATATTGTATTTTTAATTTTGATTTCCACATGCTCATTCCTAATATATAGAATTGATCTTTGTATGTTTGTCTTGTATCCTGCCAAATTGCTGAACTCAGTTTTTTTCCTCCCTTGAGATTTCTTCCTCTTTGACCCAAGGATTTTCTAGAAATGTGTTGTTTAGTTTCTGAGTGTCTGGAGATTTTCCTGTTATCTTTCTGTTATTGATTTCTAGTTTGATTGTATTGTGATTGGAGAACACACTTTGTGTGATTTCCATTCTTGGGATTTGTTTTATGTCCCAGGATATAGTCAGCCTTGGTATATGTTTTATAGGCACTTGAAAATACTGTGTGTTTTGCTGTAAATGGGTGAAATGTTTTATAAATGTAGGCTAGATCCTGTTGGTTGATGGTGATGGAGAGTTCTACTGTGTCGCTGATTTTCTGTCTAGTTGCTCTGTCAATTCTTGAGAGTATTGAAGTCTCCAATTGTAATTGTGGGTTTATCTATTTCTCCTTAGAGTTCTGTTAGTTTTTGACTCACGTCTTTTGCAATTCTTTGGTTTTTTATGAATGGTGCACTTAGCATTGCTATATGACCATTTTATTACAGTGTCCCTCACTGTCTCTGGTAGTTTTCTTTGCTCCAAAGTCTACTTTATCTGGTGTTAATATAGCTGTTTCTGCTTTCCTTTGATTAATGTTTGCATATATATTTTTTTCCATCCTTTTACTTTCAGCTTGTCTATGTCATTATATTTGGAATGAGTTTCTTGTAGGCAGCATATATTTGAGTCATTTAAAAAAAATTTATTCTATCAATCTCTGTGTTTTTTTGGTATTATTTATATTTACATTTATTTGGTATTATTTACATTTAATGTTATTATTTATATGTTGCTCAGAGCTTAAGTCTGCCGTTTTTCTTTTTTGTTTTCTGTGTGTTCTCTCTGGTTTTTATTTCTCTGCTTTAATTTCCCGCATTCTTGTGGGTTACTGGAACATATTTTAGAATTCCATTTTGATTTATCTATAGTGTTTTTGAGAGTTTCTGTGTATAGCTTTTTTAATAGTAGTTCTAAATATTATATACATATATGTACATAATATACATATATACTATATATACACATTAATATATGTGTATATATAGTATATATGTTGTGTGTGTATATATAACTTAGCCATTTTATATATATATTTTTCATTTTATATCTATCTATCTACCTTATCAGTCTATTGGTCTGATGATTTTACCAGTTCAAGTGAAATACAGAATCCTTACCTCTCTTTATCCTTTCTGCATTTACAACATAATTTTTGTTCTTAAATATTTTCTCTACATAGATTTAGAGCCACATCAGACAACTTCTGCTTCAACCATAAAATATTTTAGAAGACTCAGAAGGAAAGCCTATTGTATTTACCTGTATTTCTGCTTACTGTGTTCTTTCTTCCTCCATCATGTTCCAAGTTCCTTCTTTTATCATTTTCTTTCTGTTTAGAGAACTTCCTTTAGCCATTCTTTTAGGATAAGCCTACTGGTGAAAAAGTCTCTTCATTTTCTTTTATCTGAGAATATCTTGATTTCCCATTAATTCCTGAAGGATATTTCCACTGAGTATAGGATTCAGGGTTGACAATTCTTTTCTTTCAGTACTTGAAAAATATTGTGCCACTTCCCATGGTTTCTGATGAAAAATCTGCTGTCATTTTAATTGTTTTCCCTTGTAGATAAACTGTCATTTTTCCCTGGTTGCTTTGAATATATATGTTTTTTCTCTTTAGTTTTTAGAAGTTTAATTATGACATGTCTTTGCTTGGATTTCTTTTCAGTTATCCTGTTTGTTTTCCTCAGCTTCTTGAATCTGTAGTTTTATGTCTCTTGTGAAATTTGGGAAGTTTTCGGCCATTATTTCGAGTACTTTTTTCATTCCTCCCTCTTTTTCTTCTTCTGGGACTCCAATGACACAAATTTTACATCTTTTGTATAGTCCCACTGATTCCTGAGGTTCTGTTTTGTTGGTTTTTTTTGGTCTGTTTTCTCTCCCTTGTTCAGATTGGGTTATTTCTGTTGTTCTCTCTTCTAGTTCGCTGATTCTTTGCTCTGTCACCTCCTTTCTCTGTTGGGAGCATCTACTGAGCTTTTTATTTAGTTATTTTGGGTATTGTATTTTCCAGTTCTAAAATGTCCATTTGACTCTTCTTTATATCTTCTCTTTCTTTGCCAAGACTTCCTGTATTCTTTGCTAAACTACTGATTTTCTCATTTCTTTCTTTTTTATTGAGTTCATAATAGTTTATATCATTGTGAAATTTCAGTTGTACGTTATTTCTTGTCTGTCACCACATAAGTGCTCCTCTTCACCCCCATGCCCACTCCCCACCCTCCTTATCCTGGTAACCACTGAACTCTTTTCTTTGCCCATGTGTTTGTTCATATTCCACATATGAGTGAAATCATACAGTGTTTGTCTTTCTCAGTCTGGCTTATTTCACTTAGCATAATTCCTTCCAGATCCATCCATGTTGTTGCAAATGGGATGAATTTGTCTTTTTTTCTGGCTGAGTCGTAGTCCATTGTATAATATACCGTATCATCTTTATCCATTCATCAGTTAATGGGCACTTGGGTTGCTTCCATGTCTTGGCTATTGTGAATAGTGCTGTGATGAACACAGGGGTGCATATGTTACTTTGGATTGTTGATTTCAAGTTGTTTGGGTAGATATCCAATAGTGGGATAGCTGGGTCATATGGTAGGTCTATTTTTGTTTTTTTGTGGAATCTCCATACTGTTTTCCATAGTGGCTGCACCAGTGTGCATTCCCACCAGCAGTGTATGAGGGTTCCCTTTTCTCCACACCCTCTCCAACATTTGTTATTTTTGGTCTTAGTGATTATAGCCATTTTAACAGGTGTCAGGTGGTATCTTAGTGTAGTTTTGATTTGCATTTCCCTGATAGTTAGTGATGTTGAACATCTTTTCATGTGTTTATTGGCCATCTGTAGATCTTCTTTGGAAAAATGTCTGTTCATATCCTCTGTTCATTTTTTGATTGTGCTGTTTTTTTGTTGTTCAGTTGTGTGAGTTCCTTATATATTATGGAGATTAACCCCTTGTCAGATATATGATTTGCAAATATTTTCTCCCAAGTGATGGGTTGTCTTTTGTTTTGGTCCTAGTTTCTTTTGCCTTGCAGAAGCTCTTTAGTCTGATCAAGTCCCACTTGTTTATTTTTTCTTATGTTTCCCTTGTCTGAGAAGACATGGTATTTGAAACGATCCTTTAAGTTCAGTGTCACAGAGTGTACTACCTATATTATCTTCCAGGAGTTTTATGATTTCAGGACTTATCTTCAAGTCTTTGATCCATTTTGAGTTTATTTTTGTGTATGGCGTGAGATAATGGTCTACTTTCATTCTTTTGCATGTGGCTGTCCAGTTTTCCCAATACATTTATTGAAGAGACTGTCTTTTCTCCATTGTATCTTCTTGGCTGCTTTGCCGAAGATTAGCTGTCCCTAGATGTGCGGTTTTATTTCTGGGCTTTCAGTTCTGTTCCATTGATCTGTGTGCCTGTTTTTGTACCAGTACCATGCTGTTTTGATAACTATGGCTTTGTAGTATATTTTGAGGTCAGGGATGTGATGCCTCCAGCTGTGTTCTTTTTTCTCAGGATTGCTTTAGCAATTCGGGTCTTCGGTTGCCCCATATGAATTTTAGCGTTCTTTGTTCTATTTCCGTGAAGAATGTCATTGGGATTCTGATTGGGATTTCCTTGAATCTGTAGATTGCTTTGGGGAGTATGGATATTTTAACTTTGTTTTTATTCTTCCAATTCATGTGCACGGAATTTCTTCCCATCTCTTTATGTCATCATCTATTTCTTTCAGTAATGTCTTATAGTTTTCATTGTATAAGTCCTTCACCTCCTTGGTTAAATTCATTCCTAGATACTTTCTTCTTTTTATTGTATTGTGATTGTAAATAGAATTGTATTCTTGAGTTCTCTTTCTGTAAGTTTGTTATTAGAGTATAGAAATGCAATGATTTTTGTAAGTTGATTTTGTACCCTGCGACTTTACTGTAGTTGTTAATTATTTCTAATAGTTTTCCGATGGATTCTTTAGGGTTTTCTATATTTAAGATCATGTCATCTGCAAACAGCGAGAGTTTCACTTCTTCACTCCCTTTTGGACTCCTTTTATTCCTTTTCTTTTCCAATTGCTCTGGCCAAAGCCTCCAGTACTATGTTGAATAAGAGTGATGATAGTGGGCACCCTTGTCTTGTTCCTGTTCTCAGGGGGATGGTGTTCAGTTTTTCCCCATTAAGTATGATGTTGGCTGTGGGTTTGTCATATATGGCCTTTATTATATTGAGGTAATTTCCTTCTATCCCCATTTTGTTAAGAGTTTTTATCATAAATGGCTGTTGGATCTTGTCAAATGCTTTCTCTGCATCTATTGAGATGATCATGTGGTTTTTATTCCTCATTTTGTTGATGTGGTGTATCACATTGATTTGCAGATGTTGAACCATCCTTGTGTCCCTGGTGTAAATCCCACTTGATCGTGATCTTTTTGATGTATTGCTGTATTCAGGTTGCCAATATTTTCTTGAGGATTTTTGCATCTATGTTCATCAGTGATATTGGCCTGTAGTTTTCCTTTTTTGTGTTGTCAGGCTTTGGTATTAGAGTGATGTTGGCCTTGTAGAGTGTGTTAGGATGATTTTTTCCTTTCTTTCAAGGATGTTCATAATTGATCATGGAAACATGTTTATCATGGTTGGTATAATGGGTAGTCTTATGTGTCAACTTGACTGGGCCAGAGGATGTCCAGACAGCTAGTTAAACCTCATTTCTGGGTATGCTGTGAGGGTGTTTAGGGAAGACGTTAGCATTTGAATTAATGGACTCAGTAAAGCTGATGGCCCTCCCCAGTGTGGGTGGGCATTACTCAGTCTGTTGAGGGACTGAATAGAACACAATGGGACATGGATCTGAGCTGGGACATGGATCTCCTGTCCTCTGTGCTTCTGGTTCTAGGGCCTGCAGATCTGGACTGGAATCTACAGCAGTGGCCCTCAGGCCATCAGTGGCTTTCCTGGGTTCCCAGCTTGCAGACAGGAGGTTGTGGGACTTCTCAGCCTCCATAATCTTGTATTGGTTCTCTTTTTCTGGAGAACTCTAATACAACTGCTTTAAAACCTTTGTCAGATAATTCTGATATCTTTGTCAGGCTGGTATTTGCATCTGTTGTCTTTCTTCATTCAGTTAGAGATCTTTCTGGTTTTTGGTATGAGGATTGATTTTCTATTGGAACATGGACATTTTTGTGTTATATTATGAGACTGGATCTATTGAAACCTTCCCTGTCAGATGGCTTTTTGACACTATCCCAGCAGGAGAAGATTGAGGGGAGGGGCACTGCCTCATTCCTGCTGTAAGGAGATGGAAGTGTAGCTTCTACTTGGCCTCCGCTGACTGCCAAGGAGACTCCTTGTTACTGCATGGGTGTGGGAGTCTGGTCCCTTATGTGATCGCCACTCACACTTATTACTGCTGGTGGGAGTGGAAGTCCAGGCTCCCCTGTCACCACGGGGGTGGGAGGCCTCGTCCCTACCGGGTGGGGTGAAAGTACTGTCTCCCTACTTGGCCTTCTCCCACACCATTCTGGTAGAGGTGTTGGGGTGCCTCCTTACAGCCTTGTGAGTGTGGAAGTCTAGGCTCCCCACTTGGTCTTTGCTAACGTTGGTGGGGTAAGGACAGTTTTTTCTGTAGTTATATTAGTTTCCTGGGGCTACCATAACAAATTACCGTAATCTTGGTGGCTTAAAACAACAGAAATTTATTCTCTTACAGTTTTAGAGGCCAGAAGTCTGAAATCAAGGTGTTGGCAAGACGGTGGTCCTGCTACCAAGGGTCTAGGGAAGAATCTCTCCTTGCCTGTGCCAGCTTCTGGTGGCTCCAGGCCTTCCTTAACTCAGTGCTGCCTAACTCCAATCTCTGCCTCCGTCTTCACATGGCCACCTCCTTCTGTCTCGTAAAGGACACTGTGTTGGATTTAAGACCCACCCAGATAATCCATGATATTTTCAGCTCAAGATCCTTAGCTTATTTGTATCTGCGAAGACTCTTCCCAAATAAGGTCATTGTCGCAGGTTCCAGGTTGTGGACGTATCTTTTTGTGGGCCTCCCTTCAACCCCATACAGTGGTGTTTGATGGAGCAGGGTGGTGATTGGCCAAAAGTTTCTGTCCTGCTAGGCTGCCCTTTTCCTGGTGCTTTGGCTGGAGAGGGCAGGCTTTTGTTGGGGCTTTTTTTTGGTCTGTGCCTGTTGGCATTTCCAGGTTGCTGGCTTCTTCAGGCCCAAGTCTGGGATACACAAGACAAAAAGAGAACCCAAGGAATGCACAGTGGTGAGTTCCTTGGGTTTCGAGGTCTCCAGCCAGTTGGCCCTCTTTCAGAATCTTCTTATGTTTGTTTTATATATATTTTCCAGGGTTTTTAGTTGTACTTAGTAGGAGGAATAGGGAAAATACACTAGTCCATCTTCTCAGAAGCATAAATTCTGAAGCTATATAATAGGTTTTAATATCAAAACATAAAAATAGAAGAAGTAGAAGAGACCAAAAGTAAATACAGCTCTTATAAGGAGTTAGCCTGTAGAGGGGAGCAGAGTAAGCATCTGGGTCCTCTGTAAATACGAAGGATTTAGTCCAAGATCAAGAAGTGAGACTTACTCAGTTATTGTTAGCAATAAGCTATTGTGACAACTATTTTTGACAGCAGCACAGTCATTTAGGTCCCTCCTGACGTGGTTCAGAACTCTCCACACGCATATAAATCCATCAGTGCCAGAAGGTGTCGTTCGCTCTGCTCAGATGCAGTGTTGCATTTCGTGTTTCCTGTATCCCGTGTCTCCCGCTTTCTTAGATTGTTCATTTAGTGGAGCGCTTCCTCCATTTCCTAGGAAAGGGTGCCCACGAGGTAAAGTTGTTGAGAAATAGAGGGCTGAAAATCTCTTTATTCCACCTTGCGCTTGGTTGTGACCGGTTAAGAATTCTAGGTTGGAGATCATTTCCCCTCAGATCTGCACGTGTTGCTCTGTTCTAGCTTCTGGTGTTGGAAAGCCGGCTGAGGCCTGTTGATTGGTGTGTTGTGCGTCTTTTCTCCTTGGGAGACTGTGATAGCTTCTCTTTATTCTCCGTCTTCCTCAGTTGGTGTAATACTCCGCTGTGGAACTCACTTAACTGCTGACCCTGTGGGTGTTTGAGGTCGTGACACTGCTTTAAAGCCAGTGGACTATGAATTCCCTGAGGTTTTGTATCTTCCATAGCGATTGTTCTCAGCCCTGGCTGTACATTAGAATTTCCTGGAGAGCTTTTAAACACAGCAAAGATTCTGATTTAATTGGTATCAGTGGAGCTCAGGCTCTTTTATTTTCCTTTCAAGACATGAAATGATTCTATTCTAAAGGCAGATTTGGGAGTAACTGCTCCAAAGTAACTAAACGTTGGTCTCCATAGTCATTTTTTGTAAATCTAAATTTATTTTATTTAAAAGACTATCCTGAAATTATCCTTCTTCCTCTTTTTGTACTGTCTGTTTTTTTTTTTGAGATTGGCACCTGAGCTAACATCTGTTGCCAATCTTCTTTTTTTTCCTCCTCTTCTCCCCAAAGTCCCCCCAGTACGTAGTTGTGTATTTAGTTGTGAGAGCCTCTGGTTGTGCTGTGTGGGACACCGCCTCAACATGGCCTAATGAGTGGTGCCATGTCCACGCCCAGGATCCAAACCGGTGAAACCCTGGGCTGCCGAAGCAGAGCACGTGAACTTAACCACTCGGCCACAGGGCCGGCCTCTTGTCAGTCCTTTTATAAAATGAGAATGACAGTAGATATTAGGTTTGCTTGTTTTATTTGTAAATCTTCTTATCTGACAAAATAAAAAGTCAGAAATTTTTAAAATCTATATTACTGGTCTGGGAAATCCAAAAGTCTGAGATCTCCTTATCCCCCTACATTTCCTGATAGATGGGCATCTGACAAACACTTTTTTTGTTTAAAGATTTTTTTTTTCCTTTTTCTCCCCAAAGCCCCCCCGTACATAGTTGTATATTCTTCGTTGTGGGTCCTTCTAGTTGTGGCATGTGGGACGCTGCCTCAGCATGGTTTGATGAGCAGTGCCATGTCCGTGCCCAGGATTTGCACCAACGAAACACTGGGCCGCCTGCAGCGGAGAGCACAGACCTAACCACTCGGCCACGGGGCCAGCCCCCTGACAAATACTTTTGAACCAAGTAGTATTTTTCTTTTTAAAAAACAAAAACCATATTCAGTAAAATAAAACTAATTTCTCTCACAAAAGCTTTTATCCCATGAAATTTAATGTTGATTAAAACAAAATTGACCTTTCTGTCTCCCTTCTATTCTAAGGCAATGTTAGCAAACTTGTAGTTTCGTGGGAGAATTAGACTCTGTTAATATAATCTCAGGAGACTTCCATGTTCCTAAAACAGCTCGTGGAAGGAGGAGCGAGCTTATACAATCTAGCTTGTACTTTTTGTCTTCGGAGATGGGAGCGGAGGATTGAAGGTGGCAAAACCGTGTGGTTGCAGGAAGGAGACAGGGATGCTAACCCGGGGTGGGTTACTGTGCCAGGTACCTTGTTGAAGGAGGCGTTTTCATCCCCTTGTACGAAACACGGGAAACAAAATCAGTGTGGTTAAGTGACTTTCTGAGTTTTGAAGCTGCAAAAGCACCAAAGTTGGCCTTCAAACCAGGTCTGTGAACTATCAATTCGTCCATCTCACAACCCTGTGTCCACGCTGCCCTCTGTCCCCAGAACACTAATTTGGGATTAGACACTTTGAAACGTGGTTTCCTGAAACATGAGTGTCTCCCTTTCTGGAGTTTAAAATTCACAAGGACAGGAACAATGTCTGGCTCATTCATCTTTGCATCTTCATGCCTAACTAAGGCAAAAGCCATAGTGGGTACTCAGTAAGTATCTAATAAATAAATAAGGCTCCGTAAGCCGAATTACGCACAGGGCAACCACAGTCCTTCTCCTGAAAGTCCTCACAGAAGAACCAGCTCCCCAAATAAAAAGAGAAATAGGACTAACTTAGAATCCGCCCCGAAGAAAACCTCTGTTGGATTAGTGAAGAAGGAGGGAGCTAAGATTTATGGGACCGCTGTTACATTCCAGCTACTGTACTGGGTGCTTCATAAAGTTAAGTGTCAAGATATAAAAAACTTTTATTGTGATACCTGTATAACTCCATCCTTTCTCTGGAGTAAGAAGCCATAAATCTACCGCAGAGACACATGCCTGTTTAGGGACAGGAGAAGGAAGAAGTAAAGTGACCGTGTTTTGACCCAGGAGGCTTGAGAGAATCCTTGAAACAAGATCTGAGTCTTACCCAACTTCCATCCCTGGTGCTTCGGACGAGTGCTGGCACGTACTCAGTAGATGATCGAATGGCTGCTCGTGGTAGCGTGCTACAAGAGCAGGTGGAAGCTTATTGCATTCTGAAAAAGGATGGGGTAGCTTGGACACAAATAGGATTCCAGGGGATGGTGTGCCTGCAGCTGGCTAAAGCTTTGCCATGTCGTAGGATGGTAGTCAGAAATGGGGACGACAGTAGATAAAATACAGCAGTCCGGGAGATAGCAATCTTGTTCCCTAGGACCAGCTTCATAAAGTGATTCATCCCAATCTTAACGTTTGTCTAAGAATGTAGTTGAGTGAATTTTTATCCCTTAAAAATCAACTTTACACTTGTAGGATATAGTACATAGGAACAGAAGATGCTCCAGAAATTGCATTGTAGACTCCACACTGAGAGCACCAGAGTGTACGGGGCGTACTTAAGTGCTGCTGTGCCCGGTACTCCACTTGGCTGGGAAGGAGAATGCATACATGAGAGGTAAGACTGGAAGATCAAGGAGGAAGAGCATGATTTTTACTCTTGTCAACAATGGGGAACCATTAGTGACAAGATCTCTGCTTTAATATGGTACTTGGTGTAATTAACAAAACCTCATGTATTTCCTCTTTTCTAGGAACAGCATGCTAATTAGATTACTTTAACAAAGAGAAGATATAAATTGAATGTTTTTGAAACTATTTTTGACAGTGAACTTCCTTTTTTTACTTAATTCAGTACAAATTTACTGTGTTCCAAGTTCTGTGCTGGGCACTTAGCCATTCCACCAGGTTCCCAGTGAGAAATCATCTCTTTGAACTCCCTTTTCTATTTTTTTAGATTTAATTTTTGAATCTAAGAACTACAAAAACAAAAAATAGGTAGTACATTTAGACGTTTCAAAATAGCAGTGAAAATCCTCTTCCTCATCATCCTTTTCTTCAGCTATCTCCGGAAAGCAGTTGTTTCTGTGTATCCTTTTAGACATATCCTATTACCCAAGCAAATAGGGCACATACTAGGGGACCAGCCCCGTTGCCTAGTGGTTAAGTGCTGCATGCTCTGCTTCAGCAGCCCAGGTTCATTTGCTAGGTGCAGACCTAAACCACTCGTTGGTGGCCATGCTGTGGCAGCAACCCACATACAAAATAGAGGAAGACTGGCACAAATGTTAGCTCGGGGCAAATCTTCAGCAAAAAAAAAGAGGGCACATATTAATTTTTTAAATTTTTTTAAAAAATGGAAGCACACTAGAAACTGTTCTCTACCTTTTAAGTTCTATCTTGGCATTTGTTCCACAAAAACACCTTCCTGATCTCTTTTTCATGGCTGCATAGTATTCTACTTAGATGGATGTACAATTACTTATATAACCAGTCACCTACTGATGACTTGCATCTAATCTGCTATTTTCAACACTGGTAACAATTGTCATTTTACACATTTCAGTTTATCTGTAGAGAAATTCCTAAAGATGGAATTGTTAGGGTAAAGGTTAAATGCATAGTGATTTTAATAGGAAGCACTACATTACTCCCTTTAGAGTCGTACCAACTTATTTTCCCACTAGAAACGTCAAGTGCCCATTTCCCTATTTCTTGCCACCAGTGTTACTAGCAAACTTTGATCTTTAGCAGGTTACATCTGTGTTCTTGATCTCATTCCTTCCTTTTTTTGGTAACTTTTGGCTTTGGTCTTCTCTCTCCTCGTCCTCTCAGTTCACAATCATGCTCAACCTTCACATCCACTCCCCAGAATTCTTCCTTTTACTGTCTCCCTCTTGCCCCATTTTCCGCATACTCTTTGTGATAAACTTCTCCAACTCATTTTCCTTTTACTAAATGCATTAAACCTGTTTTCTATCACCTAACTCCCTTGAAGTTGCCATCTTATTCATTTCCAGTGTGTTATGGGACTACTACTTCCTGTTTGAAACTCCTCTTGGCTTCTCACTCTGCATATTAGTTCATTTTTATTCCTTTGTACTGCATCACCAGCCAACAGTTACTTCTCAGGCACTGACTTCACAACAGGCAGTTTTCTAGTGGTTGATCTTTCACCTGCACTATTACAGTAGCTTCCCAGTGTAGGGCTTCTCCCCTCCCAAATTCTTAAGAGCCCTGGCTCACGTGAAACAGTTATTTTGTGTCATCTGTGCAGTAAATCTCCAAATGCTTCCTCGAGCCTAAAATCCAAACCCTTAGCATGGCACATAGAGCTCTCAGTTCATGTCATCATGTCACCAAATATCTGAGCACCAACTAAGGCCATTAGGCAGTACTAAGGTCAGTGAGACTGACTTAGCAGTCTAATGAAAAGGTGACGAGTGCTTGAAAGAAATCCTTATAGCAAACTTGGGAAGCAAAGAGGGGCACTCAATTAAAAGCAACATGTGTAGAGGCAACAAGCTATTACTAATAAATAAAGCAAGAACAACTGAATTGTCAACTCTTCTGTAGTGTTTTCCCCAACTCTTCTAGACTTAACTTCAACAACTACTGACCTCATAGAATGTAGTATGTAATTTTATTATACAATATACCATTTTACTTTATAGTTTTCATAGCCCACTCTAGTCTATGAGGTTTTTTTTTTTCGGTGATGAAGATTAGCCCTGAGCTAACATCTGTGCCAGTCTTCCTCTATTCTTTGTATGTGGGATGCCTCCACAGCATGGCTGATGAGTGGAGTAGGTCCACACAGGATCCGAACCCCGGGAACCTGGGCCACCAAAGTAGAGTGCACAGAACTTTAACCACTTGGCCATGGGGCCGGCCCCTAGTCTATGAGCTTTGTAAAGGCCAAGATAAATTCTTTTTCATTAAAAAGAAAAAATCCACAACCAAAGATGTGTAGGTATTAGGCTAACTAATATTGACATTACTCTGAACTATAAACTGAAAAATATTTTTTATCCATTACCACAAATAATATACTAGTTGCAGCTAATGTTACTAGAAGCAAAGCAGGAGTTCACATGAACTTTCTTCTCAGTTTCTGGGAGCTCTGCCCGATGGGTGTACTCTTCTGGCTCTTCATCCTAGCCAAGCCAAAGGTTTACTGCATGGATTAACAATGCATCATAATATTAATAAAAACAAAACAATACAGCTTTTATATTATTGAACTTTATGTACAAAATCATTTGATTTCAAATAAACATTTAATGTAAAAACAAACGTTCTTTTAAACTGAATTTTTTTTTACATCTACTGTACCATTCAAATGTTTTACCATCTTACATGATTTCTTCAAAATCTCTTATCAAGGGTACATATAGAAAAGCATTTTTTTATAAATAGAAACAAAGGGATTTTTTCAGCTTTTATTATAAGATGACATAAAAAGTTTACTCAACAGAAGTAATTTCATTACTATTTGGGGGAGGGAATCACCAACTTTTTGTGCAAACGATGCTAGCCTTCTTTTAAGCATTAAGAGCATAGCTGCTTAAGAAATGACATAAGCAATAATTCTACCCTACATCTCCCCTAAAATAATCTATTTGTACATATGTGCACAGCTTTAGCAAATTAAAGCCCGAGAGAAATGCTCGAGGTCCACTGTCCAGAGGCATGATCCGAGTTCACTGTAACTCTGCATTTGGAGAGCTCACCAATCAAGGAGTCTGTAATGAAAGCTGCAGTTTCCCTCCTTCCTATTTTTTAACACAAAAATCAATGACTAAGAACTTAATACTGGATGACAAATCACATCCACACTATTAGTTAAATAGCCTCACAGTTAAACACATCTTAAAGACCAATCAAATCAGTATTTACATTTTATAAATTTCTGAAGACACCATTAGAAAGCTTATATATCCCTTCATTAAACAAAATAGGGAACTGCATCTGATGGTGGTGGAATGAAATAAAAAAATTAAAAATACCTGTATTTACAGCAGCATTGATCCTTTATAAATAAAGAATATGAAAATGCAATTATCTTTAAGGAGAATAAAAAATCGAGGTGATGTTGCTCAACCACAGTGCTTGGAGCTGGAATAGAAACCTATTGGTGCTTGTTAATGTGCCAGTAGTGAAACCACTTTCTGTTGGAGAAAATCCAACTGCAAATATGTGCAGAAAACACATAACACAGGGCAAAATTGCTCAAAACGATTCAAGTCAGCTTATCTGTATTGGATATTCTAATCATGAAATACATTACAAAGACATCCTTGCAAAGAAAAAAAGTTCCAACATTTTCTGGTTCATTTTTATAGAACATTTCCTCCCTCAAAGTGGCATCTTGAAAATCTCAAACTCATTCTTCCCTTGGTTTACAATCCTAATGAAAAGATGTGGACAGCTGAATTTTCCATGTGATTACCTAATTGATAAAACAAAAACAGCAAAATGTTCAAGTTTAAAAAATATACTGGGTGAGCAATGCACTAAAATTATCCACATAAAAACAAATGGTCAGTAACCTTATAAACCAACATGACACTTCACTGTTGACAATTTGAAAAATTAACATCTTCTCAAACAGGCCTAAGATGAAGAAGTGCTATTTTAAAATTGTAAAATGAACTTATATAATGCAAAATATCTTACATTGTAATTTTTCATTCCAAATTGATAAAATGATTTCAAAATCAAGGATCAAGGTTTGATTGCAAATAATAATGCAACATAATTTCACAAAAAATCTTCAATTTTTAAAAAAGGGAATCACATTCCAATTTTCCCTCCCCAAGAAAATGTCTCACAATTACAAAGTAGAAAAACGGCCAGTCACAATGCAAAAAACATAATTTAAATATATGAAATAACTTCCAGATTATCAATTCAATATATTTCATAAGACAACTGTTGAAGTTAAAAATACTTTCTTTGAAGTATTGCTTTTCATGCTCAAACTAGAGAATGTTTTAATGACATCAATAAAACTGATATATATCTAATCTGCATAATGAAGTGAAGTAGAACCCTGATAAAAATATCCTTGTTGAAATCATTTACTTCATCTAACAGTGCCTGTTTGGAACTTATGATGAAAAACAGAAACAAAACTCTTCCTAGAGGCTGAATTCCCTAGAATGCAATTTCAGTGTTTGTCCATAACATGGGGTTAGGCCTTTTCTTTTCAGAGTTTTTGCTTTTTGCTCTGTTTTGAAACCCCTGAGACACCGTCTGTTTCCAAAGCTTTCTCTTTTGAGTTAATGTCACTAAATCCGTTTGCTGTCCCATTTTGTTCTTCAGTGATTTCTTCATTTGCAGGGGAAGCAGATTCTCCTTTTTCTAATTTTTGCTGCATTTCACGGAGCTTGGTAACAGCTTTATCTATTGACATTATGCTAATAAGATTAAAGTCATGCATGCTGACTAGATGAAGCATGAAGTTTCGACATAAATTCTTCTTAATTATTTTCTGTCCATAGTTTTCTACAAACAGCATACAGGCATGATTCATTTGATTGTCAGCAATAAACCTATTTAATAAAAACAACACAAAACATCAATAGCGATACAAACCATTTTTGTCAAATGCAACAGTGATAACTATTATAGAACAGGAGGACTATACCCAAATCCAGTAAGTGATGATTTAACAAGTAGTAAACTATGGTGACTCTGAGATTCAATCACCTGCGTGAGCTCACCATTTTAGAAATTTAAAGAGATTTAATTTAACCAGAGCTTAAACAGATGTCATTTCTGTTTTTCCTAACGAAATTACATACAGCAGTATTAAAGTATAAAATATTTTCTCTTGCCAGCACCACTTTCATTAACATTTTACACACACCCTAACTATCCCCTTTATTCTCTCCTGTAATCTTGACAATAATTTCCTATTTCAGAAGCAGTGTTTCTCTACATTTTCAGCTCATGGTAAATCTTTGAAAAAATGAAGATGTCACATCAAATGTGGTACAGTGTAGCTGTGTTGGTGGAAAGCGAGTAGAGTGCATATACAGTGCATAAAATTTGAGAACCAAATAGGAGAATGGCTGCTTAGTTACCCACTGAAACTGAGAGTCCAACAGAGTCCATAAGGCCTGCCTGCAGATTTTTAGAAACACAAATAGCTTACCCAACTACCTGCCACTTTATAATGCCAGTACATAATGAACCTCAATAGTTGTTATGCTAACAGTTTTGGATCAAGGAATTAAAACGAAACTCAATGAAGTAATTTGACCAAAATTCTATCTTGAAACTGGCATGTCAGGACAAAAAGAAAAATAGATTTAACCCAAGTCTCTACATACATACTTTACCATAACTGAGGTTTAATGACTAGATCAGGGACCAGGCGAACGTTTCTATAAAAGGCTAGACAGTAAATATTTTAGGCTTTGCAATATTTAGGCTTTGCAAGTCTATGTGATCTCTGTCATCTTCCTCTTTTTTCTTTTTTACAACCCACTAAAAATGTGAACGCTATTCTTAGCTCAAGGCAGTATACAAAAAAAAGCTTAGGGGCCATGCACCCAGCCATCTGGACTAGAACTTCTGCACCAACTCCTCTTTACTCTCCAAGAGTTAGGAAACAAAAGTGTCCCCTCCCATTTATTTTACTTATCTATAAATGAAAAAACCTTGGATGCTTGTGCTATGGAAGAAGACCTTACATAAGGATCTAATAATAAGGTAGAGAAGAAAAAGTATGTGTATTGACAAGTAAATAGTTCATACAGGGAAGGAGACAGACCTGAGGAAAAACAATGCTTTCGAGCATACTTTTAGCCACAAAGGCACGAGAACTAAGGATTGTTCTATCTTGACCTCTATGAAACAGTAACAAGAAATCAGAAAAGCTACTTATATTTTATTCTGAATAATTATGCAATTTAAAAAAATTGTGGTAGTAACTGTGATAAGTAATTTTCAGGATTTCTAGCATGTAGCACATAGCATATTATTTTTGTATTCCCTGGCAATAAAAAGAATGAAAACTGGGGTCCAGCCCAGTGGCACAGTGGTTAAGTTCGTGCGCTCTGCTTTAGCAGCCCAGAGTTGACTGATTTGGATCCCAGGCACAGACCTAGCACCACTCGTCAAGCCACACTGGCAGCATCCCACATAAAATAGAGGAAGACTGGCACAGATGTTAGCGACAATCTTCCTCAAGCAAAAAAGAGCAAGATTGGCAATGGATATTAGCTCAGGGCCAATCTTCCTCTCACACACACAAAAATAAAAATAAAAAAAAAAAAGAATGAAAACTGGGGCCAGCCCAGTGGTCATAGTGGTGAAGTTCATGCACTCCGCTTCGGTGGTCCAGGGTTCATAGGTTTGGATCCTGGGCGTGGACCTAGCACCGCTTGGTAAGCCATGCTGTCGTGGCATCTCACATAAAATGGAGGAAGACTGGCACAGATGTTAGCTCAGCAACAATCTTCCTCACAAAAAAAAGTAAAGAAAACTGGGTCATTAAAAAGAAAAAAGACTTATTTTAAAAATAAAAACCTGCTATTAGATGGAACTTGCACCTTGCTTACACATTCTTTGAACATTATCATTTTCCTTTCTGCAATTATAATAATTTGGATTAGGATAACTCTTAGGACAGACTTTAACAGAATTTTAAATACATTTGAACACGGGTAGATTTATAGAATGTGAAGCAGCAAAAAGAGCATAAAAGGAAATGCAGTATTTAAATTTAGAAATACCCTACCCATGCTTCATGACATGGAGATTCCATAGTTTCATCACTTCTTTCTCTCCTTCATTAACATCAGAAAATTCCTCAATTTGCTAAAAACGAAAAAAAGAAAAAATATCTATTAAATGCAGAATAAATACAATTGGTATTTCTAAGAAAAAAATGTAATAATGCCAAAAAGAGAATTTTTTGTAACTAAAAATAACTTATTTATACAGCAAAGTGGCAATGTTTCTTAAAAACAACTTCTGTTTTAGTACTTTTAAAAGGGAAATCCTAAGTTATGAAACAGTTACCAATGAATAAAATGAAAAAGAAAAATACAGTATCATAAGAAGAAAATCTGTATTTCCATTACGTGGTAATTATTTAAGTGACACATTACAAAAATTGTGGATTCTTGGGGCTGGCCCCATGGCCAAGTGGTTAAGTTCACAAGCTCAGCTGCAGCAGCCCAGGGTTTCGCCGGTTCGGCGACTGGCACAGATGTTAGCGACAATCTTCCTCAAGCAAAAAAGAGCAAGATTGGCAATGGATATTAGTTCAGGGCCAATCTTCCTCTCACACACACAAAAATAAAATAAAGATTGGGGCTGGCCCCGTGGCCGAGTGGTTAAGTTCGCGCGCTCCGCTGCAGGCGGCCCAGTGTTTCGTTAGTTCGAATCCTGGGCGCGGACATGGCACTGCTCATCAGACCATGCTGAGGCAGCGTCCCACATGCCACAACTAGAGGAACCCACAACGAAGAATACACAACTATGTACCGGGGGTGCTTTGGGGAGAAAAAGGAAAAAATAAAAAATCTTTGGAAAAAAAAAAAATAAAATAAAATAAAGATTAAAAAAAAAAAGAAAACTGGGCACAGACATGGCACCGCTCATCAGGCCATGCTGAGGCAGCATCCCACATGTCACAAGTAGAAGGACCCACACTAAAAGTACACAACTATGTACAGGGGTGCTTTGGGGAGAAAAAGGAAAAATAAAATCTTTAAAAAAAAAAAATTTGTGGATTCTTGAATTTCTTAATTTAGAAAAAACTCCTTTACACTAAGTCAAAAGTTTAATTCATATGAAACAAGTTTTCAAATAGAAATCATTTAATCATAAAATTCTAAAGTCACTGTCAATAAAGATAATAATAATTACTGTAATCGTTTTTTCTCTTAGCCATTCAGGATCTTTTTCATCTTCACTATCTACTTCCATTTCTTGTGGACGGAGAGGTAAACAAGTATCACTATGGAAATACAGACGATTGTGTCCACTACTGTATGTTCGTTGCTGTTCCACTTCTCCATCTTCGGATTCGAGAAATTCAGACATGCTTGCTTTTGTTCGTTTTGGCCTAATGAAAAGAAATGCTGATGTAATATTAAGTGACAAGAATACGGTTCTTTATATTTCACACCAGCCAAATAGAGTATATTCCTTTCTTACAAGTTTTTACCTAGATATGCACACACAAACTTCCACTGGAGAGTTCTTTAATCCCCCTCCTGCAGCAGTAATGACATTAACATGTAAAACACAAGGAAAAGCTACAAAAAGGAAGTGAGAAAACCCCTGTAGAAAGAGGAGCTGGGGAGGGTTATAAAGCAGTATACCCCCCAGAGACTTAGCTAATACTGAAATAACGATTCCCACCTAAATAGTGGCTTTGTCTGGCTCCCTTTTGTTCCTCCAACATCATCAATAAAAGTCAGAGAATAAACTTTTGTTGTATGACCTTTATACCTACCTGCACACTAGAATGTGTGTGATAGGCGTTCTCTTTACTGGTCCATTACGACTAAAAGCAAATCCCGGCTGGCGGTGAATATCCTGAGGATTTCCTGCATAGGAGCCATCGTAACACTCGTTGATAGAAACATCTATCCTAGCACCTTTTGGATGATACTGTAACAAAAATGGCAAGGTGTTTAGGAAATAAAAATACTAATTATCCTACCCCAAATACCTATCCCTCCAATTTAATTAATTAAAAAGTACTTGTGGGTTCTTAATGTTTTGAAAACTAAAATGAGCCAGGAATACTGGCATGGTGCAGAGGAAGTCAGAAGACCTGGAGTCAAAAAGATTTGTGTTAAAATCCTGGCTGTGCCATTTACTGGCTTGGTAACTTTGTACAAATTATTCTTGTCTGAGCAAGAATAAGGAAACTGCAACTTAATTCAAAGAGTTGGTCTGGGGATTATGTGAGTATCTATATAGGTATACTATGCAAATGTATGTAAACTTTGAATCATTCATTGTAGTTCATGCGTATAGCATCCATCTAATGCAGAAATTTTGGTATTTTGTACAAAGTACAATTTTTGAAAGTCAGACTGTTATAATGTATAGTATATTATTGGTAAGAAAAAAATGAAAAGTTACTTACAACATAATTGAAGATAAATCTGCTATGGCAGAGTTTAAGATGCTTGAGTAAACTATAAAGTTTGCGGCAGTTCAGAGTGCACCAAGGGCAATGAAGGTCATCTCTTGCTTCAGTTTGTTGTCTTGTATTGTTGTTATAAAGGAACTTTAAAATAACAAAAAGCAAAAAAAGCAAATCTCCAATTTACACATCTCAACATATTTTATTTTCAATATCACCTTTTAAAAATAGTTAAAACAATTTAAAAGGAAAATCAAATTAGAGACATTCTTCTTATTTAAATATGCCAAAATATTTCAGATGTAACATGCAAAACAAAGGCATTTCATGATTACTTAAAAAAGAAGAGTCAGCTTTGTTTACCTGATAAAATATTCTTAATTTTTGTCGGTTTTCATTTGAAGTATCTTTTTCTTTTCTTGTTTGTAGATCTGTAGTCAATGATTCTTTAACAGCTGAAAATAAATACTTTTATATTTAATACAAATACTTCCTTCTAAAAAGTGAAATAACAGATCTTGCGAAAATAATTAAACATTGAAAGTTTCACAGAATTCTACTTGTGGTATTTAATAGAATCTTTGTCTCACTCTCAACTGATGATCATGGGAACGATCCTTAATCAGCACCTCTAATCAGATATTAAGGTTTGAATATCAGCAGGAGCCATTTTTTTCCTTTAAAAACCTCTTCTGTCCTAAACCATTATAAAAGCAACCCCAAGTAATTCCACGCAGTCACTATATGTCACTATATACTGTTTCAAGCACTCTGAGGTCAGTGTGTAGTTGTGATTGGTCTTTGTATTCCCAGTGCACAACTGTAAGCAGAGATCCACTAAGTGTTGGTTTAACAGAAATTAAATTAAAAATTATTGTATTGCTATCACTCCAAATCCAAAAGATAGTTACTGTTAATAATTTTAGTATATTTCTTTACACATCATATAATTTTATACATAACTTTTTTTCTCAGTTTCTTTGAAACTCTTTTACCTATTTGACTTGCTGCAGAGTATTCTGAGAAGTGCCCAGACCACAATTTATTTGGGAAATCTTTCCCCTGATGGAGGCCATTTCTTTCTCTTTAATCTGACTCTTACAGTGACTTGCACACAAGGAATGGACATGAGTGGTCAATGTCAAAGACAGCTGTCTTAAGCCTTCTGCCTTCTTTAAACAGACTTAGATAAAAACACATGGATGCTTTCAGGTCAAGAGCAGTGTTCCTATCAGGCAGATACAAAATGACAGAACACTGCAACCAGGGCCTTAAATCAGCAGAGCTAACTACATCTGTCAATGTTTTTTCACTTAAAAGTTTACTGTGAAATTTAACCTGGTAAAATTCAGGTTATGATGATCCTTTTCCAGCCCTAAAATTGTAAAAACCCTCTGAAATACTGAATTCAGTTCTACAACATACACAAATTTTTATGTGAATTATAAAAAGCACACAGTGCAAAAGCCCTTAATACCTGCAATTCCAAAATCTAAAAAGCTCTGAAAACCAATTGTTTTCTCATGAGTTTGAGGCAAATTTATTTAGTAGAAAAAGTTGTCTTAAATTGACATGCGGCTATCTAGAGACCTCATTTGGAGGTGTTATATGATACATAGCATATATGCTATCTTCTATATCACGCTTCTAAAATTGAAAAAAAACCAAAAAATTCCCAGACACATCTGGCACAGAGGTTTTGGATAATGGACTGCTGATCAGTACTTCAACACAAAACTTTACATTTAATATAGGAGAATGTTAATTTACCATTGCTCATAATTTGTCTGTCTTAATAAGTCAATATTTCCCAAAGAATTATTATTGGAGCAAAAGACAAACAAATTAATCTAAAGCCTAAGTCCTAACTCTGCAGAGCATTACTTTGACAGCAATGTTTTCTCACCAATAGTTTGAGTAGGTTTAACTGAACCAGGCTTGTTTTCTTGATGGAGACTCTCTGAGTTTCTAGTGGCAAGAGGCTTGGCAATAGGAGCTGTGGATTTATCATTGGTCTCTCCTGTCCAACGAAGAGTGAACTGCAACGTAGGTCCCTGAGAAAATGTTTCAAATGGAGGCAGCCTCTGAAAAAGAAAAGACATGAAAAGAGTGAAGATTTCATAGAATGAATTGAAAGAAACTGTAGGAATAAAAAAATACATGTTTATTATGATAAGTTAGTGTGGATTTGATCTAAATCAACAGATTTTTTCCTTGAAAACCCAAAACACCTCCAGGGATGGCCAGGCAAGTAAGGTCAATGTATGGCACAGACGAGCCTGTAGTAGTGGAGAGCTCAGGCTGTCAAAGAGAGGCAGCAGCTAATCAGCAATTGTGGTATGTGCAAACACAGGCCCAGTACAGCCAGATTTTCAGATTTTTCAAAAGAAGTCAGAAACCCAAGTTCTCATGGGAAATGTTCCCATTGTTATATATTGGTAACCAACTAAAAAGTGTCTTGAGAAACAACAAAACACAAAAACCCAAAGCCTGCCACCTTGCAACCTCTCTTGGATGACCAATACACTTTCTTTGTGTAAACTGAACAGTTATAGCAATTAGTAATTTTCCTTGATTTCTCTCAGCTTCATTGACGACTGCTGAACTATCTTGGCTTTCCTCCTTCACCTATCATCACTTAAAAGATAACTCTTCTTTTGGTCTCCTTAATTCCTAGCTAACATTTAGCTATCTGCCCCACTCGCTCACTCATCCTCAAGGACTTACCTATTAGGCTGATGATCCCAAATTGATTCTCCATTCTTTATACTAAGCTCTAAACCTGTATATCTCCCAACTGTCTCTTGGACAAAGCCACTTGAATGATATCAATGTCACTTGAACTAAAATATCTTAAATGTGAATCTATTCTTTTCTTTCCTTCCCAGGTACAATTATTTTTGTTTCCAGCATTATCATTCTAGTAGTGACCCTCAGTTAAAAATTTTAGAATTACATCTGACCCCTATTTTTCCCTTTGTTTCTCTTATATAATCACCTAGTAAAGATCCTTACTACCTTATTACTACAGTATCCCAGCTGCTCTCCCTGCTTCCAGTTTTCACTTCTCAATCCATATACAGGAGACTAAATTATCTCCTTAAAGACTGCTTTCATGCTAGCCTTTTTTATAGAAACCTTCAATGGGCTCCTGTTTACTGCCATACAAGCTGAAATTCCTTCTACATCTTTATTATAAATAATCCTCTTAAAACTATAATTTTAGACTGGAATGAGGTAAAAGTGTGATCATATAAACTGGTTTTGACGCAGTAAGTCCATATTTAGGAATTTATCTTATAAAAATACTTGCAATTCAAAAAGATACATGTACGTGTATATTCACTACAACATTTTTGAAAATGTAAAAAAGATTAAAATAACAATTATCCATTAAAAGTGGCATTGGTTTAGTTAGTTGAGACATTTATTTAAAAGAATACCAGAGCTTTTAAAAAGAAGCAAATCTAGGGGCAAGCCTGGGAGTGTAGTGGTTAAGTTCACACACTCCGCTTCGGCAGCCCGGGGTTGGCAGGTTCAGATCCTAGCAGCAGACCTACACAACCGCTTATCAAGCCATGCTGTGGGAGGCACCCCACATACAAAATAGAGGAAGATGGGCACAGACGTTAGCTCAGGGCCAATCTTCCTCACCAAAAAAAGGAGGATTGGTGGTGGATGTTAGCTCAGGACTAATCTTCCTCACAAAAACATTAAAAAAAATAAAAAGAAGCAAATATATATGATCTGATTTAAAAGGATGCCCATTTCATATTGCCTCAAACAATTTCTTGTGAAAAACCAACAACTCATATATATAATCCTTATTGTTTCATGGATAAACTTTAAATAAGAAATTTAAAACATAAAGATAATAAATACCTGCAGAAAATTCAAACACTATAGATAAGTATAAAGAAATAAAAATTATTTGAAATCCCATCACCGGGAGATAACCCCTATTATTAATTTTAGAAAAAGTAGGAGTATGTATACTATTATATAAAAATTAAATGATGGAAATCTTCTCGTCACAGTATTGTCCTTTTTAAAAATGGCTATCTTTTTAGATTTAAGGTGTTTCCAATTTTTCATTATTTAAAAAATTTTTACAAGACCTGTTACCTACATTTTTTCAGTTAACCAGGTACTACCTTGTGAGAAAACTGTAGAACTGGAATTAACTGTTAATGACTATATACACAATTTAAATTTTTACCCACATTGCCAGTCTGCCCTCGAGTAAGGCTGTACCAAGTTATTCCCAGACTGAAGCATTATTTGGGAGTGTGTCCTCACATCTCCAAATAGAAACCGTCAATCTTTTCAACTGTTGTCAAGCTAGCAGTCAAAAGTAGCATCTCTAATTTTGTTTGCATGTTGAATACTAATAAGGCTTATCATCTTTTTAAAAGGTTGCTGGCAATCTATATTTGCTGCTTTACTCACTTTTCTAATTAGATTATTTTTTCTTATTGGTTTATAAAACTACATATTCATATTAGCCTTTTGTATGTTACAAATATTTTCCCCAGTCCATCATTTGCTTTTAACTTTAGATTTTTGCAGTAAAAAAATGATTCACTTTAATCAGTCATTTTAATTTTTTTAATTTTTTTTGAGGAAGATTAGCCCTGAGCTAACTACTGCCAGTTGTCCTCTTTTTTGCTGAGGAAGCCTGGCCCTGAGCTAACATCGTGCCCATCTTCCTCTACTTTATACGTGGGACACCTACCACAGCATGGTGTGCCAAGCGGTGCCATGTCCGCACGGGGTATCCGAACCAGCGAACCCCGGGCTGCTGAGAAGCGGAACGTGTGAACTTAACCACTGCACCACCGGGCTGGCCCCTAATCAGTTTTTTATTTTATGCTTTCTAGCTTTTGCATCATACTCAGAAGGTCTTTTCTCATAGCAAGATTATATTACTTTTCACCTACATTTTTCACTGAAGTTATGTTAATTTTTACATTTATGTTTATGAGCCTTCTGGAATTCATCAGGTCTAAGTTTATTTCCAGATGGCTACAGACCAGTTCTGTTACAATTAATGAACAGTTAGTCCATCTTCCCCACACAGATCTGACACCAATTCTAAACTCCAAATGTACATGAAACTATTTCAGGACTATGCTTCAGTGATCTACTTATCTATTCCTATGCTTATACCATGCAATTTAAGTTCTTTTAACTTTACAGTATGTTCTACTATCTGGTAAGTAAAGGTTCTTAGAAATTTTCCATAATTTTCCTTCATATTGTTACATATCCCGGGTTAACTGAGACTAATGTTAAAGCTTAAAAAAATCCTTTTGGGATTTTGCTTGTGATGGTACACTGACCAAATATATTTAGAAATAAATGTCAATGTTATTCTGTTGAGTCTGCCTATCCAAGAAATATACGCATGCCTATTTATTCTTTTAAGTCTCTTAGAAGAGTTATTTAAGTATGCTTCATCTAAGTTCTGCAGATTTCTTGATAAATTTATTACTAGTCATCATGTTACCTGCTGTTAGTATGAATGGGATTTAAAAGAGCAGTTAACATTTATTGAGCACTTATTTTATGCCAGGCATGGTGCTAAGCATATTTCATTAATTATTTCATTTTATCCATCAATTCTATGCCTCGTTTTAAGAATGAGAAAACTGAGACACAAAAATTTAAGTCACCTGCCAGATGCCACATAGCTAGGAGTAGAGATTTGAACCTGGCAGTCTGGCTCCAAGGACGATGACTTCATTATATACTATGACTAGGTAATTTTTACTTTACTTTTTCAAAGTATAAAAACAAAGGACTCTTTACTTCCAACATGAATTTGCAATTGGGGAAGAAAACATCAATAAAAAATGGGAGTTCATAACTACAACGTGCTCAACCTTCTAAGTAGTCCATACCTTCCCATCAAGAATAGTCTCCCATGTTGCTCTTTTCTTGCTTATTGGACATTCTTCCATTTCCTGCATGGCTACTTCATATTCCCCATCTAAAAGCTGTAAGCGCCTGTTAGACAAACACATACACTTTAAAGTAACCTGTGTATTATTGTAAGTATACAAACTCTGCATCTTTAGATTGATACTAAAAAGCATTTATTAAATTTATAAACTAACTTATATACCCAACAAGATTTTCTACACTCCATTCCTGATAAAAGCAATTTTAATGATTTGCACTAATAACTATTATTATTAGAAAATTATTTCATCACTGTAGCTACTCAGATATAACTTTAAACATTTAATGTATAATATGTCTAAGATCTCAAACTTGGTAAGTTTTAAACATTAAGTATAAAGCATGTGTTCAGGCTTTATATTTTTAAAAATAGGATAAAAACAGTGTTACAATACTTGCCTTAGGGAACCACTAAGAATTACACCTGTTATTTTTAACTGTTGTAAATATTTGAACTAGAATTCTTGACTTTTATACTTGACCAGGAAACTAACTGATGATTATAAAGATGACTCTGATAAGTACAAGATCCTGGGGGCACCTGGCACATATAGGTGCTCAATAAACATTTCACGGATGAATGAATAAATGAAATACTGGTTGAATCAAAGAATCAATTAAATTATACCCATACTCACTGTATAGTTTAAATGTGTATGTACATATGTGTGTGTGTATATATAGTTTATATTATTTCTTTCATACTTTTAAACACTGGTAACATTACTATCCTAAACACGATTCTTCAACAATGCTCAATAATTAATTGTATATAGCAAGAAACTGGCTTCTCTTCATCAGTTTTGGAGAAATTCTGTGAGGTGATAATAGCTAACATTTATTGAGTGCTTACTATGTGCCAGGCACTATTTTAAAGATTTTACATGGTTCATTTAATCTTCCCAACAACTCTATGAAGTAGATGCCTTTACTTCTTTTTCAGAAGAGGAAACTGAGGCCAGAGAAGTTAACTAACTTGTCTTAAGACAACACAGTAAAGAGCCAGAGCTAGCAGCTGAATCCAGGTAGTCTGTCTCCCAAGTCTGGCTCAACAACAAATGATTCTGAGACTTAAAAATTTTTATCGTGATGCTGTGCTACTTGAATTTATTCTATTTCGACAGCACATCAGCAAAGTTATTCAACTTAATATTTTAAAAAGCTGATTGCTTTCCTTATGTATCTGGCTACATAATACTCTATTTTATGGTCGTACATTTGATAGCTACAATCCAATTAACTTTCCTACCTGTAATGGATGAGGAGGCTCTTTTTCCCCACAGCCTCATCAACAGTTATTTATCTAGTTTTTGATCTCTGCTAAACCAGTAAGTGAATAAATGACATCTCAGTATACTTTTATATTCAGATGTCTTATCTTTTAACTGATTAAGAATTATATATACATATATTTTCTTTTTTTATAAACATTTTTATTATCCCTTGCTGATTATATTGGGCTGTGGTGTTTTTCTTTTTAATTAGTATGACCTTTTTGTATTAGAGGAATGAGAAATCTATCTATAGTAGGAATTGAAATTAATTTCCCCCCAACTTGTCATTTTTATTTTCACTTGGCTTATGATGGCTTTTTTGTTTTCAGAAGAAGGTTTTTATTTTGCTCAACATTTCATTCTTTTTCTATATTGCTTTTGAATTTTGGTCATTCTTTAAAGAGATTTTAACTTTTCTGTGATCATAAAAAAGAATTTTTACAAATCTAACTCTCAGATCTTGGCTTGCAAATACTTTCCCTCTACTAAAAGGAACCAAGACTCTTTGAAGAAATGGCCAATTCCAGAGCAAAGGGAAGAAAAGGAGAGTGTGAGCCTGGAATATTTTACTATTCCAGACAATAAGGAAAAATAAATAAATAAATAAAAATAGGCCAGGCTCCTCCTGACCAAATTTGGGACAATTTGATCATTAAAATGAATAACAACATCAACAGATTAAAACAGACTGAATAAAAATGGAATTCATTAATCCATATTGATTAAAAAAAAGCTGAGGGAAGGAATGCTCTTTACAGCAAAATGCCAATAAACGTGGAAGAAATGACAGAAAGTTGCCATTTGGCAACTGTTATAGGAATAATTTATTTAAGTAAGAATCACCAATGGATGCTAAACTATTGGGTATAAGGCTGTTGGAGGAAAAAGGACATTTACCCAGTTTCATGTATTACCACAGAGATTACATATTAATTAATTGAAAGGAAAAGGTGCTGTTACGATGAACAAACATGATGAATACCACACTTTAACCAAGTGGTCAAACCTAGTATCACCTGTGCCTGTGATGTACACAAAGAACAGATCACCATTAGTGTTCCTGTCCAACAGTTAATCTGACTCTAATCATAAGGAAACAATCACAAAAGTCCAACTGAGGGACATTCTGCACAACTACAGGCCTGTACTTAAAAAAAAGTGTCATAAAAGGCAAAAGGCAAAAAAAAAAAAAAAAAAAAGCTGAAGTATTCCAAATTGAAGGAGACCGAACAGATGTGGCAACTGACAACTAGCAACAGATCAAAATCCTTGAGGGAGGTGGGAAACACCTGTAGAGGATATTATTGGGGAAAGAGTACTGTATATGTCGTAGTATGTTAAATTTCCTGTGAATGATGGGTGTGTTGAGGTTACACAGGGCCATGTCCTTGTTCTTAGGAGATACATGCTGAAGTGCTTAGGAGTGAGGAATGAAGTAACATGTCAAAATCTAACTTTCAAATGGCTCATCAGAAAAATACACACAAATAAAGCAAATGTGGTAAAATGTTAACTGATGAATCTAGGTGAAGGGTAGGTATTAATTACCTGTATTGTTCTTTCAACTTTTTTATAGGTTTGGAAATTTTCAAAGTAAGTTGGAGGAAAATTCTCCCATGGTTTCTTCTTGGTACTTTTTTCATTAAATAAAAAGCAATATTTCATACATACAAGGAATATACTAATATATATGTAAGGTAGAAATAATTTAAAAAAGAACACAATGTACTCCCTCATGTTGCCTAAAAAAGCACATTGACAAACCCTGATGAAGCCTAGTGTGCCGCATCCTAACTGCCTCTCCCACAGACATAGCCACTATCTCCTGGTACATTTGTTTCTGTTGTTCTCCATTTAAATCTTTGATCCACATTCAAATTTCTAACTTTAAAAAGACAGTATATTGGTTTCTCCCAGTAATATTAAGTGACAATAAGTGATATATTCTAAGACAATATGGTAGCCAAAATCTATGGTACTATTTCTAATCACCTTCACTTTCCTTTTAAATACCTTGTACATTTCTCTACCTGGTGGCTAACAGGTGATTACATTAAAGTAACAATCTAGTACTTTTTAAAGAGTAGAAGAAATGCGCTCGTTGCTCTTCTTGGCTCTTTCTCCTATACCTGACACAGTGAACTGTGTTAACTACCTGTGAGCAGCCTAGAACAAGAAATCATGGCATCTTACAGGTTTCATCCTCCAATCCGGTCAAAAAAGAATGCGGCATTTGCTTCCTAGATCTTTTACTGGCACTAAGATGCTTCGTTCCCAAATGAAAACTATAGAGATAATTATAAATCCAAGTGTTCTTTGCTACCCTGTGCCAAATGCACACAGAGCCACACAATGATGATTCACACAATTTTCTTCCTTAACTTTAGTAAATACATAATCTCAAGATTTGTACAGGGTCCACTTCATTCAGGTCTCTGCTCAAATATCACTTTCTCCCAGAGGCTGTCTCTATAAAGCAACCATTTATTCTCTTTATTTTTCTTCATAGCACTCACCACTAAGTGACATCAGTTGGTATAATTTTTGAGGTTTGTTATCTGTTTTCTCCACTAGAAGCTAAGCTCACGCAGGCAGGAATTTTATTGCGTTCTCACTGCCTACGACAGTGTCTGACACAGCAGACGTTCAGAAAATACTTGCCAAATACACAATCTTAACTAAGCCATTCAAAGAGTTCCTCATCTGTGTTTGTTGCTTTCTATGTGATAAAGAGAAATGAGACAAATTACAAATTTGTTTTTTCATTCATAAGGATAAAGAGAAACAAAGGCAAAAAAATATCATCACCACTATACTCTGCTTCAGAATAAAAACATGTCTAGAACATTATGGGAGCCTCATTCGTTCGTCAACATTACCTGTTTTTATCAAATACTGTCATTTGTGCAACAAATGTCTTTTCCCCATCTTCACGATTTCGTTTTCTTCTAGCTGGAAGTTCTTCATTGACATCTGAATTTGACAAACATTTCTCATAAATCAAATATTCAAGCAAAAATGTCATATTTATGACCTAGGGTCCCTTAATATAACATACTACATTTGTACCAAATAAAATACAAATTACACTTAAATTGCAATATCCAGACTTGACTGTTCAATTTTATGTTTTTACTATATGTGTATGTTCCTTACTTTGTGACATTCGTTGACACTAACCCTACATTCTTGCAAATGTTATTTTCTGTTTAAAATGATCTTCCTTGCTAGGCAAGGAGAAAAAAATCCTCCTCATTCAGTTACTTTTCAAGAACTTCAAAGGATACTTCGAGACTCTTTTTTTCTTCCAAGGTCCTTTTCCACTGAAGTTCACATAGACTTCTATTATACCACCCATCGTTTTGCTGCAATTATTTATTCTATGCCTATCTCCATATTCTAGGTTGTGAGCCTTTGGAAGACAGGACTGAATGTTTTGATCATTCTTTGTATCCTCAGCACCTATATGCTGGTTGAATGATTACCTCAAAAGCAGAATCAAAACTGTTGGGAGGATAGAGGGACAGATATGTGTTAAGCTGGAATAATAAAAAGTTAAGTGTAGAATCTAAGAGATAGGCACGCACTATAAAATTCTTTCAACTGTTCTGTTATGTATGAAATTTTTTACAATAAATTGTTGGGGGAGTGAATTTATTGTTTGCTGAGAGACTAGCTTGAAATATCAGTCTTTTCCATCCACTGTTCAATATATTCTTTTACTATATCATCATGTAATAATAAGAACTTTACAAAGTAAATATGTAGTACAGCACAATAGCCGATAGTCTAAGAGCCACAGCAACCTACTATAAAATTATCTAATTAGATTATAAGAGATTCGTACCATTTTATTCCTTGGAAAGGCAAAAGTTTTAAATAAGTTACTAAAATAACTCGAAAAGAAATACTTTGTACACATTTATGAATACTATGAAAATATACCAGTTCACTCACTTTCATTGACTGCCTTAATCTCCAATGACAAAATCTAGTAACATTATTAAAATAAAAATTACCAATATTTTCATTGGTTTCTCCATTAATCATTCCATTAAACTCTCTTCTTCCCGGACGAGTCACTCTAAATAGCAATGAGTAAGACTTCACCATATGGCTGTTACTAGGTTCAAATTCATTACTGGAAACTGCAAGGGACGGGAAATTTCCAGGTTTTGTTTGATTGAGGTCAGGATTCAAAGGCACCTGCTTTTTACCTGTAGGAACTTGCCTTATTGGACAACTTACATCCTGCAAAGGAAAAGATTATTAAATTACATTTACTTATGCATATGCAATTATAAGAATTACAATAAAATTTCTAATCACAAAAAATTTAAAAAATTAAAAAATTTCTAATCACAGTTATAGGAAACATGGTGTAGGCCATGATTACCAAATGGCATGCTAAAATTCTAACCATACTTCTGAAAATTGAGATGAAGCAAAAAGAAAATTTAAAATAACTATATTCCAAATATTAACACAATTGAGGATATCTCCAATATACTGAAAAGAATGATACAGTATATCCAATATTTAGCTGATCATCTGAAAGAGTTTTAAATTAGAAATATGGAATTAAAGCCATGCTTAAAATGTTAAACTCATGTAAATTAATCTTTTCCCTTAAATTTTTTACTTAAACAAAATAGTTGATGGGACCATTAGACATGAAAAAAATGATTATAATAACTGCATGGTCAACATTATGAAACAGTAAATTCATATACTTAAATATGTTGTTTAATAGTAGCAATATCAATCATCTTATGAGTAATGTTCTGTAGGTACAGTCACGCGTTGCTGAACGACAGGGACACGTTCTGAGAAATGCGTCGTTAGGCAGTTTCGTCACTGTGCAAACATCACAGAGTGTACTCACACAAATCTAGATGGTATAGCCTTCTACACACCTAGGTTATATGGTACTAATCTTATGGGACCACTGTCACATATGCAATCCACCATGGACTGAAATGTCATTATGTGGTGCATGACGGTATAGACCTAGAGTTATACTGAAAGAGCACATGAAAAACTGGAAGATGCAGAAGACCTTCATAACAAGAAAATACAGTACATATTTTATGGTAGCTTCTTTTTTAAAATAAACAGAATACATGCTTAAGGTCTAAAACAAAATTCTACTCTATAAAACAGTATAAAATGAGAGAGTCTCCCCTACCCCCCAGGTCTTACACTCCAGAGAAGACTGATATTAGCAGCTGGTTGTATATCTCCTCCCAAGAAAATGTTTACACCTTTTATTTTTTTAAACACAAAAAGGATCATACTACAGTTATATTTTTTTGCCTAAATTATAATATATTTTGAAGAACTGTCACGTCACTGCTTGTCATGTGTGGGGGTTGGGTGGGAGTGATATTTCTTAACTTTAAAGTTTTTAATATATATTAACTTTAATATATACTTACACAGCTGTCTCCTGTAACCTTAGTCCACTCCACACCAATGCTCTAGCACAGTTTTCAAGCCTGTATCACCTTACTATAATTTGGGGAGAACATCAGCAATAGGAATCTCTATACAGGTGATTCCTACTCTTAACATACCCACCAACTTGAAGCTACTAAAAGTATTTCTGTTGGCTTCGGTTGGGTGCCCATGAAATTTAACTACCATAACACTTGTTTCTATGGTGAAATGATTTCATCTTATAAATAAAAATTTGAAGCAATGTATCAGTAAGTTAATGCTGATAATGCTGGCAACAGAACTTCTTTGCCTGAAAGTAGTGTTATGAGATAACCCTTTTGGGAAAAACTCTCTCTTAGCCCCATTTAAAAATTTCAATTGGAACAAATAGCTAAGAGACTGAAGTGGTAGGGAAGAAACTGAACTTCTGTCCTAAGATGCTAAAACACAGGCTCTTCCCTTCACTGTCAGACTCCTATAGGAGAGAGTTTTATGCAGATACCTACAGCCAGACTAGAAAAAACAGGAAGACCCAGGAGGTTGGGAAGAAGAGGTTATCAGTTTTATAAACCACCATCAACATATTTAAAAGCTTTGAAGGTTTAAAAACACAATATATATGCACGAATATATTCAATTTAAAAATTATTCCACTTAATCTACCAGAATCACTTTACATGTTACCTTTCTTTTTTTGTGGCAAACTTTCACAAGCAGGACTTCCAGGGTAACAGAATTTTGTTCATTTTCTGAGTTTTGTGATGGCTTATCTAAAGAGAAAATGAATCAATACTTTAAGATGTATTTTTAAAAACATATAAATATAGTACTCATTTTCCTAAGAAGTCTGGGAATGTCAACAAAAAAAAGACTTCCTGTAATGAAGCCTTCTTAGAAGTTTACTCATTCTTTTTTCCCAAATTCAGTTCCAAATATGTAGTGAACTTTTTTGGGGGGGCTTTTTCTCCCCAAATTCCCCAGTACATAGTTGTATATTATAGTTGTGGGTCCTTCCAGTTGTGGCATGTGGGATGCCACCTCAACATGGCCTAATGAGTGGTGCTATGTCCGCACCCAGGATCCGAACTGGCAAAACCTGGGCCACTGAAGCAGAGTGTGGGAACTTAACCACTTGACCATGGGGTTTAAAGAAGGCTTTATATATATATATAAAGTCATTTAAATAAACCCCTCACAAGAAAATTACCATTATCTTCCTACATATTGTGATTTTCTTTTAATTCAAATAAGATGGCTCACTTTAATTAAAACTAAAAATTTTACTCATTATTTCTGCCATAAGATTTAACATTTATCATAATAAAAGAATATAATAAACTGCCAGTCAAAAGTATTTTTGACAAATACAGTTAAAGCTTCTTGGCAGAAAGCACAAACGAAATAGTTCAGAAGAGATAACCACACACAAAATACACATTTTTAATTTTTTTCCTTCTCCCAAAATCTATTATTAGAAAAATTACTTAAAGATACATTTAAATTGAACTAGTTACTATTATACACATTTGATTTTGAACACACAGAGATGTTAAACTGACAAGTTCTTTAATTTGACTAGGACTTGTGACCATAGGAATAAAAAAATGGATTTCAAAAAATATTAAACATTATACAAATTATATAACATAAACATTATATTATCATTTCACAAAAAAGATAGCTATTTTTTTGCCTTTTCTCTAGAATTTCTCTAAAGCCTAAATGGAATAACAAAAATCAAGATATCACTCACTACCTAGGGAAATTTCTTGGTTTACCAAGTTTAGGGATTTTAATTTTAAATAACAGTCTATATTCTCTAAATCAATTAACTAACCAAAGGCTTTTGCAAATCAGGGTTCCAGAGTACTTCTTTATAAGTTACTTGTCTTTAATCTCAAGGCATTAATAGTTCAAACTTAAATATTTAATCATTCATTCATCCTTACATTTCAATAATATGTAGAACTACTATAATAGATGGATCCATAAACATACAGAAATAAAGTAAATTTTGTTCTGAGATGTTGGACAACATTTTTTCCTACTTAAAAACATTCTTCTTATGCAGGATGTGTGCATAAAATACATTTGAATGAATCAGTTTCTCTGTAAGTTGTATCCAGGACACACTTTAATATAGCAAAAAATAATCTGATGTCTAAAATGCAATGAGAAAAATACTCTCTGAAAAATACTCACCATGAAAATAGTACCCTAATAATCTTTATGTATTCATTCTAAACAGTTTCAAGTAGTAATTGCTAAACAAAAGTCTTCATTTAAAAACAAAAGAAAAAGTCATCAGATTTTAGGGATCTTGATGTGGGTTTTCTATCCTAGTTTCTTAAAAATATTAAAAAAATAAAAAACTACAAATATATCTTGAATAGACAAGAAAGGCAATAATATCTGCTTCTTCCCAACTTCCACTAATTTCAAAGTTATAATAGGAAATTATTTTCTGGAAACAGAAGTATCAAAAGAATTTACTTTTTTATTTACTTCAGTAACATCAAGAAAAAATAAAAACTTCAAGTGAATTTGAGCAATTTTTGAACTTTATGCATTTTGTCATTGTAGACAGGAAAAAAGTTTAATCTGACTACTTTCCAATTAATTCCAACTAATTAATTCAAGTAAAATTAATTAAATTCAATTAATATTAATAAATAATAGTAATTTATTAATATTAGTAAATGTTATTATATTAATATCCATCACTAATTTTAGTGACGGATAATTTATATGTTTTGTATAAATCCATGGGGACAAAGTGCTAACAAACCTATAAAATTCAAATTATAATATTCTACAGTATTAGAGTCCACGTACTTTTAGAATTACCAAAGAAAACCAAGTATGATGAATGATTAGAAATAAGGACTCTGTGAGATGATTATAAATGATTTAGGAAAAAAGAACATAAAAATGCTACTCAGGTTACTTCTATATAAAAGATAGACCAGATCTAAGGCAAAACTAGTAGTAAAGTTACATTAGCTGCTATTACAGATACGATCAGATTTCAAATTTCTTAGATAAAAATGCTGACTAGTCACAAAACCTTTCTAAAATAAACATTTTACTATTAAACTTTATCTCTTACTAAACAGCACCAAGGATGACTAACTTGACATGTTTCTTATAAAGGTTTTATTATATCACATGATAACGGATACACACACAAATTTAAGATAGACAAGCTGAGAAGCATTTTATCCATCTGAAACCAACTGAAACTTTACCCAGCATGCTTTCACCTCTTTTAATGAAGTAACATTTAAGACTATATAATATTCTTTGTATAATATCTAGCATATCAATATATCCCATTGCTGGTAGTGGCTGTTTCAGTTGTTTCATTGCTGTATTTTTAAAAAAATACGATGCGATAACATCAACTCAAAATGTTTCTACAGAAAGGGCTCTACACAGAAAGATTCTTCACCTAATTCCAGGTTCTAAGGCAATTAATTAAAATTTTCATCATTAGTCTTTACAATTTAAAGTTTAAAAAACATTGGAAATAAAAAAATGGCAAAATCTAAGAAATGTAATTTTATCAAAACATCTTCCCATTATTTTCTACTTATGATCTTTGGAAAGATGATGGCTCTGAGTTGGGTAAGATAATGTTATACAGCTTTTTTTAAATAGCAACACTTAGAGCCCCAAAAAGTATTGTTTAGAGATAAGAGCTGGAATTTCATCTATTTAGATATGAGCCAGATGAAGCTGACATTCACCTTCAAGAATGATCACACACAGCAGTGATTAATTTAACAATTTCAAAATCTAGTTAGAATTTAAATGGATACCAGGAAAGCAGCAAGGAAACCAGGCTACGAACAAGAGCTTACGTATAGGGCCGGCCTAGAAATTTTAAAAGCTTTTAACACCTAGTTTCTTAACATTTGTTCCTCAGACAACCTACTTCTGAATTATCTTAGGGCCTTACTAAAATATAGGCTCCTAAGCTCCACCAAAACCCTAATAGATCTGAGTCTATTGTAGGGTTCAGGTATACGTATTTTAAACAAACCGTCAAAATGTTTCTACACGGACAACAATTTAAGAACTACTACTACTTTTTTTTGGAGGAAGATTAGCCCTGAGCTAACTACTGCCAATCCTTCTCTTTTTGCTGAGGAGGACTGGCCCTGAGGTAACATCTATGCCCATCTTCCTCTACTTTATATATGTGAAACGCCTACCACAGCATGGCATGCCATGTGGTGCCATGTCCGTACTGGGGATCTGAACTGGCAAACCTCAGGCCGCCAAAGTGGAACGTGTGCACTTAACCACTGTGCCACTGGGCTGGCCCAGAACTACTACTTTTAAAGTTTAAAGAATTGTAAGTTACATCCTCTATATCTCACTACTGACCACACAAAGAAATAACTGAAATCGTTGAGGTCAACTAAAGAGAAATAATGATCAGAATTAACATCTTTTCCATTTAAAGTATAATTTTATAAATTTAAACACACAAAAAATTAAGAGTTTACACTCACAAAGGTGTTTTGTTGTTAGAATGCTAATTTGTTTATTTTTAAGTACATACCATTTTTGTGGAAGAAACCAGTAAATGTAAGCTGCAGATGAGCTGACAAGCTAAACAAAACAAACAAAAAATTTTATCACTTTAATGCTGCATAATAAAAACAGCCTAGACTTTAAAATATAACATTGAAATCAAAGCTACTTCAGCTAACTTATAAATATTTGATTTTCTTATTCTTAACTCTATTTAAGCCCATGGCTCCATGCTTTCCCTATTAAGTATGATGTATGACATCCAAAATAATGTGTCTATACACATAAAAACAAAAACTCACAAAATACAAAAATAAAAACAAAAACACCAAAGGAATAAGGCAGAAAAAAACAAACCCCGAATGAGAGGCAAGAGAATTTGCTGTGCTTCAGTGTTCTAATGAGGACAGGCTTCCCTTCCCACCCCTCAAAACGGAAATTTTCATACGGGTAGCTGAACCCATGCAAAAGTGTTTAAAGATTTTAAAGCTATGGAGATTCAACCTCCTGACAAATGATGCAGAACTATCACTTTCTACTTCAATTAGGGATGAAATACACAATTACAAATCTGCTATAGATTTGTAATTTACTGTTTCAACATGTCATTTTCACTTTTAGTTTTAGAAGCAACGCAAAAGAAAAAAGAAATAATAAACTATAATGACCCTTTTGTTTTGAAAAATATCTACTAACAATGGAAAAACTATTAAGATGGGAAAGACTAAACAGAAATATCAACAGGCATTTGTAGTACGTTTAAACTACAAAAGAGAGCAATCTCTTTGTTGATCAGGAGCCATTTGTAACTTTCCAGAACACAGCTTCTGTTGTGTGATACAGGCTCCAGATTACAGAGGGCCACAGAGACCAGATGTTGGGAAAGGGGAAGTAGTACTGATCCCTTACTCGAGAAATTTATTAGTGTAAAGAATGAAAGTAAATAGTAGTTAAAGGGCAATAAGGATCAATAAAGGGCATGTTTTTGTTTTTTTCAAAATGATGGTGACAATCTAGGCATTCTTATAATCAGAGGGGAAAGAGTTATGTAAAGACATTGAGGCAAGAGAGTATTAAGGAGCAAGTAATGACTGCAAATGAGGACATATTATAAAGAGGTGAGCCTTATAACTTTCCCTGGGGCGCCTCTTTTTCTTAGAGATATTTCAACAGAAGATGTGAGGATGTCTCTATCTGCTTAGTGAGGTAAGCCACGAAACTGTATGCTAAAAAACTATAAGGTAGGGGTCTCAAAGGGTATTTCTAGAACAGTACTAAGAAAAGTATGCTAGGATATCAGTGGAGGACAAAATGGCTATGGAAGGATAGAAGTCTAAGAGTCCAAGCAGAATTAGAAAGCATAAACATGAGGGGAAAACTAATAACAACTATAACTTGTGTCAACAAAATAAAAGTGGTATACAATGGGATTTTTGAAAACAGGTAATTTATGTATATTACTCACTTTCTGACATGAATCAGAAACATTTTTAAAATACATCGGGAGTGAGGAGTAGGAGGACCGACTATAAAACGGGCATGAGGGAATTTTTAGGGCTCTTTATCTTGATTGCAGTGGTTGTTACCTGTCTGTCTGCATTTGTCAAAACTCAGAACTATAGACCAACAAGAGTGAATGTGACTGTATATAATTCATACCTCAAAAAAAAAGTACATTAATAGGATCAACCGTAAAGGGGCCCAAAGGAATTTTTCAAGGTGATAGAAATGTTCTATATCTTGATTGTGGTTATGGTTATGCAAGTGTATACATCTGTCACAACTCAAACTATATATTTAAGGTGGGTGTATTTTATTGAATGTTAATTATAACCAAAGTGATTTTTAAAAAGTATATCCACCATCTACACCCCATCTACAAAATGTACACACCATTTTACTAAAAAATAACTAGCATTTTCCTGTAAAAACAGTTCCATAAACATCACCTTACAAAGCAGAATTAGCAAAACTCCAAAACATAACTGAAAGACAGAGAAAATATTCTATAATTTCCACGTTAGACAATAATCCATCAGTCACAACCAATCTATGCTATTCTTAGTTGCTTCAGTTAAACCTACATACTAAAGCCAGGTTAATTTTCTTAAAATACCACTTTGTATGTATCATTCCTTTGTCTAAATTTTCTAATGAATCCCCAACTGCCAAATCTTTTGTCTTACAGCTGTCTATAATATGGCTCTCATTTCTTTTTATTTCCACTAAAGCGTTATATAGGCAAATACAAAAGAATAATAAAATAGAGACAAAAAATCCAAGTTTAAGTTCTGGCTCCAGTTATTAGCTGAGACCTGATAGCTACAAAATGAGGAAATACACTCTCTCAAGAGTGTGAGTCTTGCATAAAAGAATAAAGTAGCCATCAGAGTATTCCCTCTCTCTTCTACAAAGACCCCACCCCCAGTCAGCCCAGAGCTTAATTTCTTTTATAAGCACTTGTATTTACCACTTTTTTGTCACTATTTTTTCACATACATTCTCTTTTGACAATCTTTTTATTGTAACCCTAGCACCCAGCAGTGTCTTACAGAAAGGCACTCAACAAATACTTTTCATAAGATAAGGATGTCTTCCTAAAATAACAAGATTTTTAAAGTCAGGGATCATGACCTATAGTACTTAAAGTATTATTTACATTGTTTTTAGTGGGAAATGTGATTCTAACTTCCAACTTTAAAATGACAGAAACATCTTGCATTGATCCAATCACAAAAATATTTTACTTTCTTTTATTTATTTATTTTTTTGGTGAGGAAGACTGTCCCTGAGCTAACATCTGTTGCCAATCTTCCTCTTTTTTTTTTTTCTCCCCAAGCCCCAGCACATAGTTGTATATCATAGTTGTAAGTCCTTCTAGTTCTTCTATTTGGCATGCTGCCATAGCACGGCTTGATGAACAGTGTGTAGGTCCGCACACAGGACCCAAAAGCAGCAAACCACAGGCCGCCAAAGCACAGTGTGCGAACTTAACTACTACGCCACTGGGCCAGCCCCCACAAGAATATTTTGAATTAGTGTTATTCAAACCGTGGTCTGCAAAGTGAGGTCACTGGGGAAACTGTTACCATTCTACAACAAGGAAAGAAATTGAGAATAAAATTTAAAAACTTTTACAGAAACTTAACAGTGCCATAACATCCAAGCATGTGATCAGTATATTTATAAAAGCAGCCATCTATAAAAGATTAGAAATTAAAAACAAAAAGGTCCTTCACCACAGACGGTTTGAGACACAGTTTTAAATGGTAAATTCTAAGTTAAATGAGGTAGCAAGCACATTCAGCCATCATTATAACAGTTTCTTAGATAAAAGGAATTCCAAATTTCAATTAATCAACTTAAAAAATAACTTGTGATTTGCTATGCGCAATTTCCCTTCCTCCTTCCCCTCCTAAAAGTAAACACTGTGATAGGTACCTAGAATAAAATGTAACAATGAAGCCTAGTTGATCCCTTCTCATAGGTGGCTTCATCCAAGGAAAAAGGGCAGTCTTCTTTCCCTTCCTGATTTACCCTCTTCCCTCTCTTGTGGCTACGGTATCCACATCTTAGTTGGTTAAGCTGGATCAGAAGAAGGGAAGGAAAAGACACATGTAGAATTGGTGAGGCCTATTTGGTTTTAAGCTGTACAGGATCTCACTTAGATGATCAGGATAAGCTATCAGGTAAAGATTCGATTCATCTTTCTGATGTGTTCCCTATCTGCATCTTCTGAGGAAGCAGGAAATATGGCATTAGGAAACTAGACAGGGAATTTGAAACTTTGGGATAAGATTCCAAGCACAAACAACTGACAATTCTAAAGCAGTCTGCAGAATGACGTTAAGTAAATTTGAATTCAAAATGGACTAACATTTTGAGATGAAATTCCCATAGGAAACTCAAACTTTAAGAACAGCCAGATCCCACAGAAAGACCAAAATTTCTATGCTAGAAAGAGACCAAGATTAGTGCCTCTAATTTGTACACATCAATCTGACAGTGATAGGTCTAAGGCTTCACTAGGGTCACGGCTGTATTACCTCAAAACAGGACAAGTTTGACCACACACTATTTGGCATCTATATTGTTAGATGGGACTCAACTCTTCTTTTAACGCTATGATGCATAAAGCTGAGAACTGGTGATTACATCAAGCCCATTATTCTAGAATCCAGTGTCTCTTTTGAGGTTCAGATACAAGGATGGGAACACTTTCTAGTGAGAAGCAAAGTCAAACGAGAGGAGGAAGTTCATTACACATAAATGAATAACCTCCCAGAAGTTCTGCAGACAAAACATAAAGAAATTACTGTAAACCCAAAGATTATACAAGGAGGCACGTTAAAAAAAATTTGTTCTTAAACACTTAGATTTTAAGAACCAGATATGCTCAGTGGCAATTCACAAGGCACCTTCAGGAGTAGGAATGTAAAAAGAAATGTATGGCCCAGGTTCTGAAACAGGAACTAAAGCCATGAAAAATGATGATCCGAAAACAAGTTCAAAACATAGTCAAGACAGGATTGTTAAAAAAAGAGGAAGAAAAGAGGAGCAAGACATCAAATGTTATTAATGTTGGAAAAGACACAATCAACTTAGGAAGCAACCTGAAGTTTTAAAAATGCAGGTAAGTCTACAAAAGAGAGGGGTAGGGAAACATCATTAAGGGACTATATCTATTTAAAATAACATATGGCTTTCTTAGGATAAAGACCAACATTCTAAAATAGCCTACAAGGCTCTGCTTTATCTGGCCAAGGCCATCTGCTCATCTAATGCCACTCTCCCTACTCTTGTCTCGTCTGCTACTTTGGCCTCAAATGACATATGAATAATATTCCCTTTATCTAGAATTACCTATCTGCTCACCCTCTCACCCCATTTTACTCCTATATTCATGTTTCAAATCTCAGCTCATTTCTTCAGAGAAACTCTCTCCTGATCATCACTATTCCCAAATCCAACACCGCAAACAAGAGCTGGTTCTCCTGCTTTACACACTCATAGTTTGCCTATACTTTTCTTTCCCAGCACTTATTTTATAATTATATTTATTATACAAGTACATCTTTGTTCCCTAAATGCCAATAAGCTCTATAAGGCAGGGTCTTCATCTGTTTTGCTCACCATTATATCCCCCAGGACTTAGTATAGTGTCTGGGACATGATACACTAAGGAAATGGGAATCCCAGAAAAAAAAAGATCCAGACCTTGTTATAGTACAAAAAGATGCTTAGAAAAGGAAGATTACTAATTCAAAAGCTTAGGTTATAACAACAACAACAACAACAACAACAAGTGATGAAAGGCACTTTACCCTATGAACCTACTAAAAATACAAGCTTAAATATATCCCTAGTAAAAGTTCTACTTCAGGTATCTTTCAGGGGATTTCTCCAGCTATTAACAGCAGACCAGGACTGGAAGATGATTAAGGAGAAGAGAGAGGACATATTTTGATTTTCACTTGGCCCCAGGAAATACTTTTGGAAGCAACTCCAATTTGGAAATCTTTTCATGCTACCTTTCAGTCAATGAAGATGTACTTTTTAGAAGTCAGGACTTATGACTAGAGAATTCCAAAATTGGTAGGATTAATAGCACAAGAGACCCCTGGGATCCTGCTACGATGGAAAACTACAGAAAGACCAGAGATTTATTCCAATAAGTCATATAGTACTTGATCAAAACCCACAATAAATTAGAGTGCCAGAAACAAGAGCTGGAGAAGATAGTTGATATAAGGCATAATATCAGACATTCTAAAAAGAAAATAAAGATGTTTTAAATAAACATAATCACACCACAAAAGCAAGGAGAAACATCAGGAAGAACCTGGAGACTAGAGGTGCGACCACTATGAATTTCTAAAATTTGCTAATTGCTATGGCACTTTCAGAAGCCATTCTTCGAGAAAAGAAAGAATCTTCACAGATGGTGGGCTTTATTACTGACTTTTAAGGTTACAAATGACAATTCTGGTCTACTGTTGTGAACTGAATGAGGCCTTAAAGAAGTAAAAACCATGAAATGTCCCATGTGTTTCTTTTTTCTATCGGCTACTTCTGCTGCTAAGTTTCTGCCATTATCTGTGACTAGTAAGGTAACTGTAGATCTAGAGTATAAAATACATAAAAGATCCTGGAACATCAACTTCATTTTGCACAGATAATGCTAGGAATTTGGTTTGGTTTATAAGTCACTACAAATGTCATAAAAGGTCAGGCATTTGATTGTTCTAACTTTTGGGCTGTTGTACTATGGTATTTTTGTGTGTCTTGATATTCCCCTGGAACTTTGAAGAATGAAATACATTGGGTTTGGGAGTGGAGACATTACAACTGTGGAAGTGCTGAATGAACTTGAGTTCTACTGGAAGACTCCCAAACTACCGCTGTTGAACAGATCCAGGATCCAATTAAACTGAACAAGATTTCTATGTCTGAGATGGTACAGAATAAAAATATAGATGTAAGAGAGAGACATTTTTGTATATGATTTAAGATTTTAATTTTTACTAATTAATGTTATGGAACAACAAAGATTTATTTTGTTCTCTTGTAAGAGAATTAGACCACAGATTTTACAAGCAAAGTTTTATGGAGCTAGCATAACATACCAGTGTCTAGGGAACTTCTTACAATCCTATGTGATAAGTTTAGTAGAACAAAAGGATTATGCATAATCTGAGGTGAGAAATACACTGAAGTAATTTAATAATATAGGGCCTTGGGGGTAAACTTAAAATGAAGCAATTTCCCAATTCATTTTAGTGACTCTGGGAACAACACTGAGACATTCATAAAGATCTTAGGGGCTGAAGCATCCAGCACAGTAACTCAATACCACCTGGGCCTCAAGTGCCTTGGTGGGTATTAAGCATGGTCAGCTCCAACATACAGTTAGGTCTGTCAAATAAAAACAAAAAAAACATCTTGGGGGGTTGAAATAGTCAACTCACTGCTCCCAGATGGATCCTAAAGATTGAAAAAGTTGTTTTTCAAAATTACAAGCAGGAATTCTATGCAACCCTCTGATGTTTCTGTGCACTGGTTAACAACACCTCTGTTATAGCCTGGCCTAGCCGTTGAACCCACTGGGTCAAAAGGAACAAAATTATTGGGCGAGCGATTTTTCAGAGAACTGCCCAGCATAATCTATCTCCCTCACAACACACACTCTAAGCGAAGCTCTCTAATATTTACCAAAGCCAATGTCAAAATGAGAGAGTAATAGGGTTTAGCAGTGATGAAGGTAGACCGTTGATGGGGAAGATGAAGTAAAGAGTCAAGTTTTCTTCTTCTTGGTTCATTCCTCCTTTTTACATGAACCCTGAAAGACCTGGAGGGCAAACTATTAATGTATTTAGGAGAAAAGAAACAAGGAGGTCAGATCAGGCTCTGACTACACCTTACACTTTAAGTAAAAAAGGCCCTGAGGATCCCACAAGCTCTGTCCAGCATAGGCGACCAGACAAAGATCTGAAATAGAAATTCAAGCAAAGAAGAAAGTATGCATGCAGCGAGAATATTCTCGGTCCTATATTATAAGCACTCTTTGGGCAGTAATAGATAGATTAAGGTAAAGATTTCGGTTACCAGCTGCTAGAATGGACTATCAAAGCTTATTTACAAGTAAGAATTGCCTGGATATGAAAACATAAATTACAGTCCTACAAGGTTGCAAGATATAAAATTAAAAAATGTGATTTTACAATTCAAGCAACAAAATAACATAATTCCAAAAACCAAACTTAAAATATCAGCAGCAACTGCAAAAATGACATCTTATACCAGGTCACTATAACGAGAAACCATAAATGAAGCATCATTAAAGTCAGCGTCTATCTTATCTAAATTGGTAAGATATGACTTAAAACTTTAAGAGAAAAAGAAAAATGCATTGTGGCAATTTTTCCAACTCTATTTTTAAAAAATCTAGTACTTTTAGTTCTGCATTCTCCCTAAAAGTAGTCAACGAGTAAACAAATACCACTCAAATTCCTGTTTCTCTTTAGAATAGTATTCAACTTTCTTTAGTTTACATATAAAAGAACAAATGCAAGCATACTGTCTAGCCTAGGCAGATATTAGGCTAGTCAGAACATGTAGGGACTAGTTCTGGGTACCACATTTGAAAACATATAATAAGCAGACTCTGTCCAAAGGGTCCAGTTTCTGAAACTATCATGTGATAAATGTATTTCAAATATAAAATAAAGTTAGGAATATTTTGCCTGAAAGACGTAAAAAGGGGAAAGGATACAATGGAAAAAAAGAGAGCCTCTCTCAGATGTGAAGATGACTACTTAGAAGAGATGTGATGTTGTGAAGCACCTGGCATAGCACCTAGCAAACAGTAAGTAAACCATAAATATGAGTCTCCAGCCCTCCTTAGATGAAGTATAGAATTAACACTAACTGTAGAAGTTACAGAAAGTTTGACTCAAAATGCAAGTAAACTGGTAATAGAGATAAACAATAATGAACACAACTGTCGTAGAAAAGAGTGAGTTCCCAGCATTGGAGGTTATTTAAGACAAAGCTTAAGGATTCTCTGCCAGGGATGCTATAGATGAAGTAATTCCTGATTTGTGTATGAATTTGGACCAACTGACCTCTAAGGTTCCTTCTACCTCCTTACAATATTGAGGTGATCACTAGGGAAATGATCACTATAATTTTTCCTCTTTCCTCAAATATGCCACTTAATGTACACTGATAGGTTATCTTACCTATGAGATTCTTGCTCTCCTTTCATTTTCTCTACTTTTGATAACATATCATCAACTTTAAATGTTTTCCTGGAAGAAACAGATAAACAAAATAATCACTTCTCAACTGGGAAAAACAAACAGATTACACTTTATTGTCACTACAATAGGCAAGTTGGAAATCTGATTTTGATTATTTTTAATAAGATAAATTATGGATGGTTAGCCATAACAATGAATACTTTTGAGACAGTGTATGTTATAATACAGCAGACAAGCCTTCAAGTCCCAACTCAAATGCTAACTTTTCCAAGAAACCTTTTGTAATTATTCCCAAACCAGAGAGATTCTCCTTACCTAGGGCACTTGGTTTATATTTCTTTTGACATTTTGCCTCCTAAATGTGAAACCTGCATAAATACTCTTTCTCCTACTAGATTATAAGGTCCTGAAGGGCAGAGACTGCTTTTCTCCAAGGAAAGCCACCTAGTACCTGGCATAGTGCCTTATATTTAGTAGGTATTCAAGCATCTGTTGGACTGAACCAAAGAAATGCAAATTATGTATGTTTGAAACAGTCATAGTTCTATTAAGTAACCTGACAAATATGCGCTAGCACTATCACATAAAAATGGAGATTCTATAAAACATATCTGAAGTTAATTAAACATCCTCCAAGATGTTAGCGATAGTTCAAGTTAAATGATATGTCTTATTAAAGAGATGGTTGTTTTTCACCATCATCAAAAATTTTGAAGTACAGGGGACATACCCATCAAATCATAATAAAATTACTAGCTTTTAATGTGACAAGTTTAAGAGAAAAAAGCAATTTTTCCATAAAATAGAAACTTAAGAATAACACCCCCAAGCAATTTAAGAATGAACGGGTTCTCAAACAAGCCTCATCTTAGTTCTTAAGGTGGTCTATTATATGTGACCTTGAGATAGGGGCTACAAATCTAGACCCATATATATTTGTTAATTGGAAACAAATATTTCTCTTTATATTCAAATATACTCTTCAAATTTAGGACTTGGAAAAACTTAAGGTATCCTGCATTATTCTGTAAAGCTTGAATTCAGATACTAGAAATTACTAATATGCTCATTCCTCAAAAACAACAATTATACTCAACTACTATCATAAAAATTCTCATTCCTCAAAAACAACGATTATACTCAACTACTATCATAAAAATTCTCGGCAGAGAAATGTTAATGTAAATATATTGCAGTAAAATACTGATAGGAAGAGTGGAATCGATACAATCTGTATTTCAGGTGAATAAATAGCCTCCATTAACAAAAGATCTTTTTAAAAAAAGCTTCTCTCCTTACCTTTAGTTACTGAAAACTTAAATATTAAAATTTCATCCAATAGAGCATAGTAAGAAGTACTTTATGAGGATGGCAATATTTTTTCAATCTCCACAGATAAGAGAGAAGAAAGAAGAAAAATGTGGGATTCTTTTAGGCTAATTACAAATAACTTTTCAGTATAACTACTGAAATGTACTACTGAGGAGCAAAGTTACTGGAAACTTTTAAGAATAATATGTTTATCTTTAGGTAATAATTAAGAAGAAATCCTGTCTGCAGGAAGAAAGGTTAAGACTGTATGTCACAAGGTTCATCTCTTCCAACATTACACAGTCGTGCATAGGAGAAGTGCATAGGAGAATTAAGTATTAACAACCATTTGAAATAGGTAAGATCATAAGGGCAACTCAGCCTTTCTTAGGAAAAAACAAAACAAACCACATAAGCAACTATGCAAAAGCAGCCCTACCTTCCAACACCAAATATTTCTGGTTCTTTAGAAAGATACTGCCACTGAAGTTCAGATTTAACAAAGGAAATAGTTATCAAAAGGTCATCAAAAAGGAGAATATTTCTGAAATTTTCTTGGGAGGATTCAGAAACAGCTTACATGAAACCTAGTAAAATGAATTTAATAAAAGATGCCCTTCTCCTCACCAGTATTTCCAGTGTGTCAGTGTAGTGTTAGCCTATAGAGTCTGAATACCTCTATCAAGTGAGTCTAAAGTACAAGGCGAGCTTAACAAATATACCAGAATTAATATTACAACCGAGTGTATGACTTCAAAGGGAATGATACGTTTATTCCAACAATGGATATTATGTCATTCTAAGAGTCAAAAAAGGAGTTTCAAAAACATTCTGAGCAAAGACCACAATCACTGGGCTAAATTCACCACCTTCCAAAGTCACCAACTACTTTGAAAAGGACAGCACTCACTTGAAGATATAATATGTCGTATTAATTTGTTAAAAAATTAGTCACAATGTCTTCTATACCCACGTACATTACAAAAGAATTAAGTGATTCCTAATGCATATTTTTTGAGGAGGAGGATGAGTCCTGAGTTAACATCTGCCACCAATTTTCCTCGTTTTGCTGAGGAAGAGTGGCCCTGAGCTAACATCCGTGTCCATCTTCCTCTAGTTCACACATGGGACGCCTGCCACAGCATGGCTTGATAAGCCAGGCGTAGATCCACACCCGGAACCCGCACTGGCAAACCCCGGGCTGCCAAAGTGGAGCGTGCAAACTTAACCGCTGCACCACCAGGGCCTGCCCCCCTAATGCATTTTTGTATGGAAATAAACTAAGTAGAATTCATGTTTTTTGGCTGGTAAATTGCTTCAAAACTCCCCCAAAAGACATTTTTTTTTACAGAAAGGGCAATAAATTAAGAAAATTAGTTTCTACTACCAAGCTCTTAAAGTTGCCTCCACCCATTAGCAGACAACAGAAACGCATCCCACAATGAGACAGTCAAATAATCTAATAAACAAACATGACAGGAAAATGATGAACTTAGATTTTTAATGTATATATTTTTTATCCATTTATGGATTAACTCAAATTTAGTTTGAAAAAATTCAATCCCTTTTAAATTAAAATCACTTTTAAATTAAAAACATCTTAGATGGTAACTCAACTGATCTTCCATATTAAAAATACTAAAGGAAAAGTTTACTACTACTTAACCAAATTCTCCTATTTTTGCAGAATAAATCAGAGGCCAGCAAACTATGGACCATGTGCCAAATCCAATCTACTGTCTGTTTCTGCACAGCCCATGAGCTAATAATGGTTTTCACAGATAAATATTTGCAATTGATTTGATAATACAGAACATTAACTCTAAACCTCAATTAAGCTAAATGTTACCTCCCTCCACCCTGAAAAAATTTAAAAATCCCACACTTCTCACCAGTAGGCCTGTATTACAAAACATTGTACCCAATTAGTATATTTTGAATTACATCAACAAAACATTTGTGGACATTTGTTTTCTCTCTTTTTGTATAAGTACCTACATCCTACCTAATATCCTTGATTCCGCCTCCTGGATCACAAAGCCTAAAATATTTACTATCTGGCCCTTTACAGAAAAAGTTTGCTGAACCCTGGCATGGATCAAACAACAGAGTAGACAGGTAAAGACCTAACAAATTTAATTCTGTTGCCGAATCCATCACTTTCTTCCTAGTTATTTAGACACTTGGCAAGTTTTCCCTATTAAATTCAATGTTTGCTGGCTTGTACTTTCTCTCTTTCTCTCTCTTGATTCAGAAAGATTACCAAAAGAAAAATAGTTTTAATATTTCAATCCTTCAAAATACACCTAGATATAACTACAAAGATAAACTATGTCTTGGTATAGAAAACATGATGCTTACTTAGCAACCAGTAGGCATCTCCAAAGGAGTTTAGTTTCAAAGTCTACTGAGATAGTTTAATGGTTTTACCAAGTCAAGACTATAACAACACTAAATGCTTAGTAGATGCTCTCTCCTATTTTAAGTTGCTCACTTGATATGCTCAATAAACAAAATTGCACACAGGATGAGAAACTAACATTCCATAATCTTATATAATTAAACAGTAATGTTACAAAGCAAATTAAGCTCTGCCGGACACCTCCAGACTCCACCTTAAGACTAGATGATTAAGACTTCTTGTTTCTAAGGACATTCATCCTATTGACTTCAAAAGTATTTCCCCTTTAGTAAGAACATCACCAAAGATATAAAATGAGACTTTCTGAACCTATCATTATAGAAGCAAATTCTTTATTGTCAGAAAATTTAAGAAATATTTAAACATTAACTGTTAAATTTATGTATCAAAGATAGTATGCCTGAGCCCTTTAGTAAATATTTAAATCCTCAACTTTCATCAAACTCAAAAATAAGTAGTAGCACAAAGTAAAAACATTTGTTAGGAAAATCACTTCATTCACTTCACTACTAAATCATTTCTATTAGCAAAAAACTGGTAATAAATTGGGATTTACAAAAATGATACTATGAAAAATCATCCTGCAACCTATTCAACCAGTCCCTCTTTCAGTTCAGTTTTCACATTTAATCTTTAATTGGAAATAGTACTTTAAAACAAAACTTTAACACGGTTTGATCAACTTGAAATAAGATTAATAAAACGTACCTTTTGATGTTTGTTCTGGAGTTTCGGTGAGACATGTAAGTAAGAGTTCTGTGCAAAAATATTGGCTATAAAAAAAAGTTTAAAAATATTAAGATGAAATAGGGGAAATTCTAAGAAAAAAAATATTGATGAATTTTGTTGATTACTTACCGCTATAAGATTTCGAGTTCGAAGAAATCTATAGATCTGTGTTGGTTCTAGGTAACAAGAAACAAAATCCAAACATTATCTAAATTTACTTATTACTTAAGTTGTCAAGAAAATACCAACCCAGCCCGTGTTATAACCAATATAAACCAATCATGTTATGGAAATCCTAAACTAAATATTTACATCAAAAAAATTACTACACACAGTAAGATCAAAAGACATTCAATCTATACCATACATTCACAAAACGCATCTACATTTATTTTAAATTTAAGGTTCTTTACAATCTTATCCTTAAGCCTTACATTTCTAAGGTAGCTACTTTCTAGACTAGTCTGTCTGCAGAATTGAAGAGTAGTAGTTATATTCATTTAATTCAGCTAATTTAAACTACTTATAACCCATCTCCGTCCAAAAAGTAGCTGAAATGAGGTAGTTGGATTCAGCAAAGGTGCTAGCGATTGATGCCAAACAACAAAAAGAAATTTTCACTTTTTAAGTGGTCTTTTAAAAAATTTGTATGGTAGGCAGCCAAAAGGGAATACAGCCATTTCCTAGATGTCCTAAAACAGGTATGAAAGTCAGTTAACATGGAAAGAAATTTGAGGCACAAATTATAGCTAAAATTTTCAGTGCATATTTCTAGTTCTTTATCTATTTTGCTCAACGTAAATATTACCTCAATACGTAACTACTACCTCAACATAAATTTTTAAAGTAACCAACAGATTCTTAAAGTTTTTTTAAAGCTGAATTTAGTTAAAACTTAACTTGTTATAAAGGACTTAGATTACAGATAGAAAATATTTTATTTACAAATACCATAAGACCAGTTACATTAATGATCTATTAGTATAACGTTTCTTTAAACAAACCAGTATCAAAATAAACTAAATATAACGATACTGGCAAACACATCAAAGCATTTAAACTTTTCAGAAACTAAGATATTAGAAAAGAAGTTGTTTTGTGACCAAATCTAGCTCTTACTGACAGTTCACTTCTCCAAGGTAGACTCATCAGAAAGCAAAGCAGCTAAAACTTTCTTGGAGGATTTGTCTTCTCATAACATTTAGAAAGAATTTTTTAAATTTCCACTTAATCTTCAGTTAGTTTAGTTTTTGGTTTCAAATACAGTAAAAGGAGATGAGATGTTTCAGAAGTATAAAACACATATGTTTATTGTCATCGCTGTGTTTCAGTTCTCCACCATATTTCCAATTTAAAGCCTCTCTAGATTTTTTTAAGTATATTAAGCAAAAGTAAGAATAACGTGAATCTCTCTCGAGCAGGTTCAATAGGTTTCAACGAAAACTGAAATTCCCTATATTAAACTCCAATTAGAATTTCATGAAGCACTAACTACAGAGAATGAAAGAAGGGTATTAAACAATGTAATATGTCTTTCCAAGCACAGCTGATACCATGCCCTTAACATATGCTATGGTAAAATTGTAAATAAAGACATTCGGCAGCGGAGCCGAGTTTATTCAAGTTTCTCTAAGATCTTTAGCTATCAGAGATCATCCAATTATAACATCCACAAAAAGGCAAAAAAGCAGAACAATCACGACATAATATTAACTAAAGAACAGCTGAGATTATTCATAGCCATGATTTTTATAAATTCTATTGTTTGTTTCCCGACACCTTGCCCCCCATTCCAAATTAAGTTGTAGTTTTGCCCTGGAAACAGACCTTAAAAACAGAAATTGACATAAGAAAACGTTCCAGAATTAAGTAGTAGTACACCGGCAGAATTCCGAGATCGTCTCGAGAGAAGAAGATGCTTGAACTCTACCTGTCCCTACGCATCCATGAAATGGGGGGATAGCTCTGAAGGGTTTAAAGCATCCCAAGGTGCCATGTTAACGTGCAGCACCAAGTTGGTGCGAAGACGTTTCAGACCAATGACAATTTGGTCGATTTCACTGCACTCGTGTCTTCGCAGGCTTCATTTTGCTCCTCAAAACCGACAACCCAAACCCTTGGACTTTTCGAGTGCGAAAGGCAGGAAAGAAAGCAAGAACTGGTCTCAGGATCTGACTGCGGGTCTAACCGTACGGATCCACAGCCCGACTGTACCCTCCCCATCTCAAAGACGCCTGCTCCTAGCGTGGGGCCCCACTGCCTACCCTCCGGCGTAAACCTTCGGGGAGTCAAGAACCTCACCTGGATCCCCGATTCCACCTCCCCCAACGGCCACAGCCTTCGGGCCCCCTGGAGCCGCAATCCCCGAAGGGGGACAGCCCCCTCCATTGCTCCCTCCACTCCCAAATCAAGTCGACTCCCGACGAGGCAGGGGGGCCCAGCACGCGTGTCCCGGCCCCCCAATGCTGGGAGAGCGGGGATGCCTGCCCTCGGAGCCTCAGACACACTCACTCTCAAAGGCCTGGAGGAAAAGCTCGTGGTCAGCCTGGACGTGCTCCATTTTCGGCTTCTTCACCGGTAACACCGCTGCCCCCGCCGCTGCCGCCGCGGAGGAGGAGGAGGAGGCCGAGTAACTGCCGCCGCCTCCGCAGCCCCCGCCGCCGGATTTGCCGCCCGACGCCGTCGCCGCCGCCACCGCCGCCGAACCCCCGAAGCCGCCTCCCCCGGACCCCGCGCTGGGCCCCGAGCCGCCCCCTCCCCCACCGCCGTGCTTCTGAGGCGCCATCGCGGTTCCTGCCTCCTCCCCCCGCCAGCTACCCGCCGGGCGGCCCCGGAGAGTAAGCGCCTGCTCTACCAACCGCTCGCCCCAGCAGGCTCCGGCGGACCGAGGGGGGAAGGAGGAGAGAGGGGAGGAGAGGGGAAGGGAAGGGAGGAGGAGAGGAGGGAAGGAGGGAGGAAAAAAAAAGTGTCTCCTCCTGAGAGCCCCGCTCCGCTCCGGAGGCCGCTCACCCTAGCCTGGCCTCGCTCCGCCCACTTCCCCCGCCCGGCGTTCTGATTGGCCGGCGGGAGCGCGCGCCGCCCGGCCGCCCAGCCCGTTGGCCCGCGGATTCCCCCGTCAGTCACGCGGAGGCGCTTCTCGCGGAGGCGCGGCTTGGTTGGCCCGTGCGCGCTGCCGATCGCGGGCCCGGCCGCCTCTTTGAACTGAATTCGCGGGAAAATTAGGGGTCGGAGCGGCCTTCCTGCTGGCCCCGGTGCATTGTGGGGAGAGAGGGACCCGGCGAGCGGCTTAGGGAGCCGTTTCTCGCCTTCTGAGCGTCGTCAGTCACCGCCCCCAGGGGGGTACAGGACCCCTGAAGAGAGGCGGGCCTCTGCGGGACTGGGAGCGAGGGGCCTGTTAAGTGAACTGAAATCCATTACCGATCATCGAGTCTCTAACTTGCCAGGAACGGCCCTGCCTAGGGCTTGGTCAGGTCGCTTCTCGTATGAGGGGCTCCCGGGGCAGAGATCGCGCCCCCTGTCCCCTCGGCACCACGTGCCTCAAGCCGCCCATGGCCGAATCCCACCCAGCAAAGCCCTTGAGAGAACTGGGGGCAGCCAAGGGGTTGCAGCGGCTGCTCTCGGACGCGACTGGGCTCCACCAAAGGGAGCGATTTATATGTGACCGGAATGTCCTGTAAGACGAGGAAAACTATTTTCTGTAGGTGCTGTGAAGGCTTCAGGATCCTTACTGAGAGAGGCGGTTTCTCAACGTGTTGGAATCAAAACCTGGATATTTGATCGCTCCCGCCGCCCCCAGACACCATAGGAGTGGACAGAGGGGTGAATGGGATGATTTCTTAGAAATACGTGCGCCCTGTTGAGAACCTATGCATTCCGCGCTGGAAAACTTGCGAGGGAACCCGGTGTTTTGCGGGTCTTGCCTAAAAAGATAGATGCATAGGCCCGATTCAGTCTTCTGGGTTGGAGTGGAGCTAATACCCTTAAAGATTTGAATTTCAGGTTGGACAAGATGATCTCTAAGGATGTTCTTCCAGTTCAAATGTGTGATCTTATATTACATTAAAATGAAACATTATCTTCAAAAATCCCAATCTGTAAACACAGAACTATTTCATACTTTCAATTACATTTTTCAAATGTCTGCCTGGGTCCTTTATAGTTAACTTCAAAACACTGTTTACAAAATAAGTATCTTTGGAATGATTCTTCAAGTTGTTTATAAAACCAGTATCTTTGGAATGGTTACTTAAATATCCGAAGTACTGATTTTATCAAAGCATTTGCTACTTAAGAAAGTGAGCTCTACAAATGATGCGTTTGATATAAAATTTGGCATTTCGGGAACACATCTGAAACTGGGTATACCTGTTGCTGATTTTTAAATACAGCCTATATTTTTAGTCAGACAAAAAGTTTAGAATGCTCTCTTGTTTATTATACTATTCTGTGCTCTTATTTTTTAATTCCCCCACCACCAAAAAGAGGTTTTTTTTTTTCTTTTTTAGATTTCTGAGATAAGCTTTCTATGATTAATGCCACCCCACAGAGGCTTGTGGGTTTTAGATCTTGGTAAACTGCTCATCTTTAGCTTTAGTGGGTTAGAACATGAAGTTTCATCAATTCTGTCAGGATCTGGAGAATTAAATCACACTAAGCAAATCACAAAATATCAAGTTATAAACCAGAATGCTAATTTATTAATTAACAGTAAATATAACTGGCAAAATTACCAGTCTTCATCGTTTATGCAAGGTTCTCCCTTTTGGAGGGGAGGGTGGGGGATAGGTACAAGCAGAGAAAAAGACCAAGTCACAGGTTATCATAAATCTTTGATGAACAGAGAAATGAAGCGAAGGGAGTTGAGATGTTCTTAAAGGGCATTTTCCTTAAGAACGCTGTGATAATGTTCTAGGCTTCAGCATGAGCATAGTTTTAATGTACAGTACTGGCAGTGAGAATCAAAACCACCCATGCTATGGGAGAGACATAGAAACACATTCTCACTATTCCCCTTTAACATCTAGAATGTTACGTAAAACACTCAAAAAAAAAAAAACCTCATGTTACCTTAGACAAGTTAGAATTAATTCAGCGGTTATCTTGGTTACATTATATTCTTAAGCAGATTTTGTTCTATAGGTAAAACGTTTACAGATCATCTCAAGGTTGGTCCGTTCTGTGGCCAGCTTATTTATTTTGTGTGTTTTTTCTGTTTGGCATCGCAACTGTTCTTTGAGACCTAGGACAGCCAATTGACTGTCAATGACTCATATATGTTTAGTCCCCTACCTCACACTGAATTTGAATTGCTTTTTAGGGTTTTGTTTGTTTTCGCCTTCATGCCATATCTGCAATTGGTAAACTCCTAAAAAGCAAAGGCCATTGTCCATTTCTTTTATATTTCCTAGCACAGGACCAGATGTGTGTGCAAGGAAAGAAGAATAGCAATATTTTAACCTTTATAACAATCAACATGCTTTTATGTATATTATCTCACTTTTTCATAATGATCCTATGAAACTGGTGTTATTTTCATTTTATAGACGAGAAAATAGGCTCAGAGAGGTTAACTGACTTGTTCACTTTAGCTACAGAGCTGTGACTTGAACCCAGGTTTTTTAACTCTAATTTCTATACACTTTTGCAGTCAGAACCAAATTATCAAGTTGATGTTCTGTTTGTTTTAAAAAATGAGGATGACCTGGTTTCTCTTGCCAAAAAAAAAATTTTGTGTTCCTTCCTATTGTGCACTCTTTGTCTAGTTCCTTAGTGCTCCCACTTTGCTTTACACAGACTTTTGTTAACCTTTCTCATGCCACGGACCCCTTTGGCAGTCTGATGTAGCCTACGGACCCCTTTTTTTAAAAAATGCACAAATATAAAATTTATTGGATTATAAAGGAAACCAATTATAATAAAGTATCATTACCAAAATAGCAAAAAATAGTTGTTATGTAGTATTATATGTGCTTCCTTTTGAAGGTACTCAGTAAGATCTAGTGGCAGGTCAGTCTGTTAACTATCATAATTTCAAAGTAGTGATGAGGGAAATAACATTTTGAGACACTTGCAAAAACTGTAATTTGATGTGGAAATATCTATGATTTCTCTTGGAAACAAAGCCATGGGCACTGCTTACACTACTGTGATTTGTCACCTATATTAACAGTTAAAGGAAATGCTAAATTTCAGTTAGAGGTTAATATAAAGATTAACTTTTTTTCTCATCTAAGTTCATGGACTCGCTGAATCTGATTCAGTTAACAACCAAGTCTTTTTCTTTCTACTCTCACTGTAAGCTCTTGGGGGCGAGGATGATGGGTGATTTGTCTTAGTGAGTGAAGTATCTGTCACTGTGCCTGGCATAGAAGAGGGGCTCACCCAATGAGTTTTGATGACTAAGGATGGACACCAGTGCACAAATATAAATAATGACAATAATGATTGAGTGCTTACTATGTGCCAGACAGTATTTTAAGTTTTTAAAGTCTTATAACTCATTCAATTCTCACACCAACCCTCTAATGTAGGTAATTCTTGTTATCCCCATTTGATAGATGAGGAAACAAAGGCGAGACTTGTTCAGTAACTTGCACAAGTGATGGAGCTGGTATTCCAACCTAGACAGTCTGTCTCCAGAGCCCTCACTCTTGACCACAATGCCATGAAACTAGAGAATTTTAGAGATATAAGATATTGCGCATGTTGTTTCTAGGTCAAGGAAGATCAGTAAATATTGCCTCTAATGCACTGGAATGAATAGTTACCAATATTGAATGTATTTGCTGAAAAATAACCTAGATATCAATTTTCCTTTTTACTTGTACAGTGTCTTTCTATCCTCCATCCACTCTCATCACTTTAAGATTGAGGGCTGACGGGGCCGGCCCAGTGGCGCAGCGCTTAAGTTCGCCCATTCCACTTCTCAGCGGCCCTGGGTTCAGCGGCTTGGATCCCGGGTGCAGACATGGCACCGCTTGGCAACCCATGCTGTGGCAGGCGTCCCACATATAAAGAAGAGGAAGATGGGCGTGGATGTTAGCTCAGGGCCAGCCTTCCTCAGCAAAAAGAGGAGGATTGGTTGCAGTCAGCTCAGGGCTGATCCTCCTCAAAAAAAAAAAAAAAATGATTGAAGGCTGAGACTACTAGAATAAGCCAACAAACGCTATTTCAGAAAAAAAAAAGTCTTTCTTTGAGGAAACGGAAAGGTTATATTTGCTGATAAGTTCTGAGAGAAATATAATCAAATTTGATTTTTAAAAAGGAATGGCCTCCAAAGCAAAAATAGTAATAACCTTCCTAATAAAAGTTAGCATGAAGGGACAATTTTAACAATTCCATTTGAAATCTAAAATCAAAAGTTTACACATTTTTGTTGTCTTTGTCTAGAAAAGAAAAACATGAGACTGATGGAACATTCACTGCGCATTATGAGGTTTTTGTAATAAACCACTGATCTGTGTGTGTGTTTATCTAGACTTAACTAGATAGAATAAGGATGGTAGTGAGGCATAGTTAGAACCTCTGGGACAGGAAGAAACTTGATACTAATAACCTGAGGGAGGAAAAAACCACCTGAGACAAATTGGAAATATCTAGAACTAAATTTCGGGAGGCCTACATCTGGAGACAGCTGCTATGCCCATCTTTTAAACTGTGGGACAAGTTGTTTTATGTTTAATTTTAAACAAAAGCAGAAGCGAATTGATATTTATTGAGCATCCTATCCATACAACAATCAAACACTAATGTTAGTTACTATTGTTAACCTCTCACACACGTGTAACTGAATCTCAAAGAGATTAAGTAACTCTCTCACCATCCCACAGCTTGTAAGGGGGCGAGCTGAGATTTGAACCTAGTTTCAGGGGACTCAAAACCCCAGATGTTTTTCAGTGCAACCAAGGTATCCAGGCTGCCATCCTGGAGGCCCCAGAGTTTCAAGGAGGTATCTCGGGGAAATGGCGAGGCTGCAATATGGTGGGCTCTGCATCCCCGTTCTCTTTCAATCAGAGCTGTTCTGCTTTTACCTGTTTTATAACAGATTTATGAATTTATAACAGGTTTATAAGTCTGTTTGTTTGAAGATAATGGTTCTACCTACTAAAAAAATTGAAAATCACCGCATTACACTCTGCTGCTTTCCCAAGCCTGACTATGAGGAACAATGAGCTTGAATGGCACAATTAATGTATTCCGGGCTATACTAATCTCAAAATTTGACAGCATTAAAAACTAACCTATGCTAAGAGTAATAAAGACCACCTTGTTTCATAGGAATGAAATATAGATGAAAAAATCAGTCTGTATATGTCTTGTGCATGGCCTGCCCAGAAAAAAATTTACTATTACCATTGTTACCTCTTATCTTCATGTGACCTATTATTTCCAAAATAAATGTTTCCTTCGTTTTCTGAAGGAAAAGGAGTATTACTATGTCGCTGTCCTTCGTAAATCATGTCAACATAACTAAGTATTATACCACTTCCATAGTACTCCTATAGTCTAGATTTCCATTTAAAGTTTGTAAATTCACCTTCACTTCACAATTGCTAATTACGACTGTTAATCAAAATAAATTTAAGAGATACAAGCCTTTATTTTTAGCTGGTTGTTGTTATTACAAATATTGTTCTTATTTCCATGATATAATTTTTGTTTGAAGGATATATTTAGCAATTACTGTTTAGAAATTAATTTATTATATGGAAACAAATTTTATAGCTAGAGGGAACTTAGATAGTATCTAGTTTCAGCCTCTTTTCATACACCTGAGGAAACTGAGTCCCAGAGTTTACTTTGCCAAGATCATAAAGGCAGTTTCGGTATACGTTGAGAGAGAATCTGTAGGGCTGAACATTTATGGCAGCATTGTCTCTTACCTTATACATTCAGTGTTCTGCAGACTGTTTCATGTACTTCATACAAAAAATGTCCTCATTCACCTTACCCTACTCAGGATTTTATTTCTGCTTGCACACTATTCAGTGGAACTAGTTCCTGGGGAAACGTTGCTATTATTCCTGGTCAAACTACTTTTTTTCCTTCATACTCATGGTTTCTTATCTCTTAACTTTAATCTGTAGAAAAATTTTTCCCTCGGACCCTGTAACAATTTGAAATTTGCTGTGAATCTATGGAAAGGCATTGTCATTCCATATTCCCTGCCATTATTAGGACTGTAACTTAATTTGGGGCATGGAAGATTCTAACAGTAACTTACTCCTGTGACTGGCTTGAGAAGGTTGCCACCTTCATGGTTGAGCTGAATAGGAGAGGTGTCCTGAAGAGACCACAGTATGACTTAGCAGCTGTTTTTGATAGAACAGCACAGGGCTTACATATTGCCACTAGGATAGTATGATCTCTCCGTGCCTGAAAGAAACTCCTTGAGATTATGAAAGCATCCAACAATAGCATTTAGAATTCTGTAACCATTTTCTATCACAGAGGAACTCTAAAGAGAATGACTGGGGGAGTAGGACTTCTACTTTATGTCAAGATAAATTAAGTTTCTGCACTTTTTTGTGTATCAGGATCAAATTCGCATATAGAGGCCAAGGAATTTTAATTTGGTTGGGGTTTCTTCAGAGAGCACTCTGAAGAGAGTTCTCTTAGGAGAGAAATGCTTCTGGCTCTATTTCTATTTCCAAAGTCTGGTTCTTCCTCAAGTTCCACTTTGCAACAAATTTAGGAGAAAGAACACTATATTATGAATCAAGACTTGACTTGGTCATTATTTACAGTGTGAGTTTGAGAAAGTTATTTAACATCTCTGGTCTCAGTTTTCTTTTTTTTGAAGATTGGCACCTGAGCTAACATCTGTTGCCAATCTTTTTTCTCCTTCTTCTTCTTCTTCTTCTTCTTCTTCTTCTTCTTCTTTTCTTCTTTTCTTCTTCTTCTTCTTCTTCTTCTTCTTCTTCTTCTTTCTCCCTAAAGCCCCCCAGTACATAGTTGTATATTTGAGTTGTAGGTCCTTCTAGTTGAGCTATGTGGGACACCGCCTCAGCATGGCTTGATGAGCAGTGCTAGGTCCATGCCCAGGATCTGAACCGGTGAAACTCTGGGCCACCGAAGTACACTGTGCAAACTTAACCACTCAGCCACGGGGCCGGCCCCCTCAGTTTTCTTAAATATTTCTTAAATTGAAGTTTGATTTAGACCGGTGTTTTTTTTTTTTTAAAGATTGGCACCTGCTCTAACATCTGTTGCCAATCTTTTTTTCTTTTTCTTCTCCCCAAAGCCCCGCACCCGGTACATAGTTGTATATTCTAGTTGTGAGTGCCTCTGGTTGTGCTATATGGGACACCACCTCAACATGACCTGATGAGCGGTGCCATGTCCACACCCAGGATCCGAACCGGCGAAACCCTGGGCCGCCGACGTGGAGCGCAAGAACTTAAGCACTTGGCCACGGGGCTGGCCCCTAGGCCAGTGATTTTTGACTGTAACAGAATCCTTGGAAGTCGAGGGTGGGTCATGTGTAATTTGGTAAATCATATTCAACATTATAATTTTATTTTTAAAAAGCAAAAGTAAAGTTATCTGCAGTTTTTACACTATAATCACTGAAAATAAAGCTCTTCATCAGTGGATATGTGAAGAGAGAAACAGTCTTCCATAAATCAGTGTTCTTAAGGCATATCTCCCTAGAGAGCTAACCATGGATTTTAGGGGTAGGGAAATAGGAATTTTTAAAAAATCAAATTAGATATCGAGAAACAAGTTAAAAAGATCAAGAAACATTGATCTAAGTTGCTGTTAAAGTTATCCTAGTTCTTTAATTCTAAGAAAATCACAGAAATCACCTTCCAGTGTTCTATGCCAAAGTTAAAATTATACTAATGTTCCTTTTCTATAAAATTATAAAGCTCAGGTTCCATTTTTGGTTCCTAAATCATCAATAAACAAAAGGGAAATAGTGTTATCTTTTCTCCAATGGGGCAAAAAGGGATCACAAATTCAGCACAAAACATGTCAAATGATGTAGAAGAGTGCTCAGTAAGAAGGTGAGCTGTACAATATTTAGGATGAGATATAAAGTCAAAAAGGAAAGTTTACATTGCACTTATCATGCAAGAATCTAAAAATCCTCTTTCATAAACCAAGACAAAAATATCTGAAAAATACTGGGAGTACAAAAACACCCGAGCAGTCTGAATAAAATTACCCACAGACAGTCAGGTTAAAAAATAAAGTTGTCTGGGGCGGCCGGTGGTGCAGTGGTTAAGGTCGAACACTGGGCTTCAACTGCTGAGGTTTGAGGGCCGGAATCCCAGGCCCCGACCTACACATTGGTCATCAAGCCATTCTGTGGCAGCGTCCCACATAGAAATTAGAGGAAGATTGACATAGATATTAGCTCAGGGCCAATCTTCCTCACCAAAAAAAATAATAATAAAAAATAAAATGAATAAAGTTGTTAGGCCTTTTTTTTTTGATGTTCCATAATTGATTCAACCAATCTCCTATTAATTCTGTGTTGCACTATGGTAAGAAGAAAAAAAAACCTGTGTAATTTCTGTTTTTGGAAATTTGCTTTTTTTTTTTCAGGGCCTAAAATGGTCAATTATTTTTAATGTCCCATGGATGTTGAAATAATATGTATATTATCTGTTGGGTGCAAAGTTAACTGTCTATGTCTATCTACCTATCTATCCATCTCTCATCCAGGATACTACATTTCTTTTAGTCCTCATGATTCCTTTGTCTTCTCTGGTCTGTGACCTGTGACAGTTTCTCAGGCTTTCCTTGTTTTTGATGACCTTGACAGTTTGAAAGAGTACTGGTCAGATATTTTGTAGAATGTTCCTCAATTTGGGTCTGTCTGATGTTTTTCTAACAGTTAGAGCAGGGTTATGGGTTTTTGGGAGGAGGATCACAGAGGCGACGGGCCATTCTCATCACCTCATATCCAGGGTACATCCTATCAACATGATTGTCATTGATCAGGTTGACCTTAAGCACAGACCAACTTAGTATTTGACAGGCTTCTCCTCTGGAAAGGTACTTTTTCTCCCCTTTCCATACTGTGCTCTTTGAAAGCAAGTCCCCAAGTATAGCCCACACTCAGGTGTGGTGATGGTGAATGTGGGGGTGAATTAAGCTCCACCTCCTTGACAGGGGTGGGGGCGGGGAGTAGCTATGTAAATTTTTTCCAATTCTTCTGTACAGGAGATTTTTCTCTTCTCCCTCATTTCTGTATTCATTAAATCATTTATTTGTGTCAGTACAGGTTCATGGATATTTATTTGACACTTTGGGCTATATCCAATACTATATTCTTTATTTTGCTGTTGAAATTGTTCCTGCTTTGGTCATTGGAAGATCTTTTAGTTGGCTCCTCTGTTCCCTTGACACGGCCTCACCATTGTGATTTTTTTTTTTCTATTAGCAATGCCTTACTTTCTCTTACTATAAGAAGTGTCGGCCTCGTTTTGTATATTTCCTACCTAAATCAGCCATTTCTCCAAGGAAACCCGGTTCCTTTTATTATGATAAAATGATGGTGAAACTAAGATGTGGGTGCTGGATATGCTCATAGCTTCTGACATGTCATTGCTTCTAGGCCCTCCCAGTCGACAGAGCTAGGAAATATGTGTATATATGCTAACACATGCATTCACACAAATCTATAATTATTTCTGTATCTATCCATCTCTATCTATATTAAGCTAAACACGAGTTCATACTGGTGTCTCTGACTCTAATCCTTTTTTTCCTTTGTTTCATTTTTTTTTAAGATTGGCACCTGAGCTAACAACTGTTGCCAATCTTTTTTTTTTCTTCCCAAAGCCCCCCAGTACATAGTTGCATACTCTAGTTATGAGTGCCTCTGGCTGTGCTATGAGGGACGCCGCCTCAGCGTGGCCCAATGAGTGGTGCCATGTCCACGCCCAGGATCCGAACTGGTGACACCCTGAGCCGCCAACGGGGAGCGTGCAACTTTAACCACTCAGCAACCGGGCCGGCCCCTACTTTGTTTCTTAAAGAGAGTAGTCATGCTCTTTACAATCTCTCTCTTTCTTTCCTGAGCACTTACTCCAAGGAGCCCCAATTGGTGCTGTTAATAGAATTACTTATGTGTTTAACAAGTGTCATGTTTTAGTGAGAAAGAACTAATTTCGTTTTCCCAGGAACCTTGAGATGTCAGGGAGGAGGGGGATGACAACCAGATCCCTGGGTTGAAGGAACTGTGGCTCTGCTCGTTGCCCCTCCCAGCAAATGCTGGTGGGAGAAAGAGGCAACAGGGGCAGCCAAAGAGTTGAAGGGCTACTTAGCCGTGGTGCCTCTTCGTTAGTGGCAGAGCTCACTCCCCAGACTGGGACTTCCTCTTTACTCAAACTCGAGTCCCCATCATACGAGGTGTGTTTCGGGTTTCTGAACCTCCTGCACTTGGTGGACATCAGAGCTTGCCCCTAGGTAATGAGGACTTTAAGGGCTCCTGGAAATTTGTAATATCAATTATATTACTATGATTCTAATTAAGTTGCTTATATACTCAATTAAAGCAGAGTTCCTTTTTTTTCTTATTTGAAGCTACTTTTCAGTCTTAGAAATCTAAAATTTTACTAAAGTGTCTGAGCAGAAGCAGGGAGGAAAAAACGTATCATGAACAGAGCAAATGAGTTCACCATAAAACTCCCAAACAGAGTTGGGGAACTTGTTTTATTCTGGGCTAAATGTTTCCTGGCACTGTGAGTTCAGGAGAATTTCAGAGAGAAGTATGGCATATAACAAGTAGTTTGGAAAGCCATGAGTCTCGAAGACTCTTTCAAGAGCCTAAGCTACTGACTGGTGCTTCAAACAATACTATGATAGAGCCTTTTATAAAGTTAATAAGCATCTCTAATTTCTCAGGTAAAGGTCTTGCAAAATCAGAGTCCTTCCTACTTTCTTATCTCATCTCTTTCTATTCCTGACCATACTGCCTGCTCTCCAGTCATACTAGTTTCAGAATTATTTCATGAACACTTCCACACTGTCTTAATACATTTGGAATGTCTTCCCTCATTTCCTCATCAAAGTTCTATACATTCGTCACTATCTCAGATGTCATCTCTGACATGAAAATATCCCCCAGTCTTCCCAGATAGAATAAATTACCCGCAGTGTATGTGCTTGTCGACCCTATTAGCTAATGTCTAATTCATCTGTGCATCCCTGAAGCCCATTGTAGAATAGGCATTCAATAAATGTTTGTTGAACTCATTAACAAAGGAATGAACATATCGACATAAACTTGCTCCAGTGCTGCTGGGTGGATATCAGAGCTTGCCCGTAGATAAACACTGAAAGTATTGAGAGGAAAAGACACCCTGAAGTGAGAGTTAAGACACCTAGCTTCTCCAATCCCAGCTCAGTCAACATCTAGATGGCCTTAGAAAAGTCACTTCAACTTTCTGGGCCTATTTCTCTATACAATGAGAAGACTCTACTAGATCAATTATTCTCAGTCTGGAATGGGATTATAGCCTCAAATATTTGGGGTCAGAAAAATCTTGTGCTCCTCTGATGATTGCTAATCCTATGAAATCCTATATATATGATTTCTGGGAAGCTTATGGCTCAGTTACAACTTCCAAGTATATTTCATCCCCTGTCATATATTCTTTTACTTTCATTTATGTTTCACATTATTTCCATGACATTTCTTCTATTCATACTTGTACATATACTCCAGACACTTAGCAGCACATACTTTAATATTCCTACCTTTCCCATGCATTGATAGCTTGAAGAGATTCTTTACTGGTTCAGTCTAAAATTTTTCACTTAACTGAATAAACCAGAAGTTTATTTTGAGGACATCACTTATAGCTTAAAAAAAAATAGATTAGCAGTCTTCAAAATGAACACTACACTTTACTTTTAGGGCTTATGATGAAAAAAATATATAATGTTTAATAAAACAAAAAAACTCAACCCACTATAGACCTGAGAGACAAGGAAAGACATGCTGAGTTTTTCCTTGGCAGATCCCCCAGGCTGAATTAGTCATTTTCTAGGCATTTCTATAGTACTTTGTGCAAACCCTTTTATGGTACTTGTCATATTTAATAGTGTATATTTAAGTTTTTGCTTCTCTTACTACACTGTGAGTACCTCAAGAAAGGAAATGTAAATTCTTCATCCTTGTATCCTCAGCCTCAGCCAAGCCTTAAGACCTTGCCTATAGCAGATACCTGATCACTATTTGTTTGCTGAACACGTAAGAATGGTGGAATGTGAACTGAACTTTGATTGTTGAGGGCTTCAGTAGGCAGAAAAGTAATAAAGAGTTTCATTCAAGGGAGTGACGTGATCAGAACTGCACTTGGAAGATTACTCTGATTTAATTTTATTCTGTTAGAGGCTATGATTTTTTGTTTTAAAGCAGTAGTTTGCAGGAGCTAGCTCATACCAGCTTGCAAGAGCCAACTGTTGAATTTTCAGGAATTTTGCAAGCCATTTGTTAAACAGAGTCATTGTTAAAAATTAGATTTTATAAAGTTATAGTGCAACATACTATATTAAAAACTAAAGCAATACGTAAAACTCATCACTTCCAAATTGTTTTCCTACTTTTTGTTATTACCTATGCTCTGGAGATTATTTGTTTCTTGTATCAATGTGGTAGAAATATTAATATGATATACTACTGTGCATCTCTTCCCAACTCTGCGTTCAGTGATAGAATGGTGGCAGCTTGAAATCAGCCATGGTGGAAATATTTACACTACGGAAATAGGCAAACATTACCAATCAAGGCTTCTGCATCCCTCCCTTCGGAGAGTTAGTTATTAGACATTTACTAGCACATCATTGTTTAGAAGCCAAAACTGACAAAGAGGCAATGAAAAATTTGGAAATTAGAGTTGAGGAAATTTGCATACAGTAGGGGGAAAAAAAAAGACGTGAGAAGTGGAAGAGAAAAGATGAGAGGGTTAGGATTATTGGGAGATTGCAATATACAAATAACAGGAATTTGAGAAAGTAAGAACAGAGAAGATAGACGGGGATAGAGTAGGGCAGAGTACGTGTATTTGGAAGAGAGAGATCTAATGAGCAATACAGAAAAAAAAAAAAGTAATACAAGAGATTTTCCAGAACTGAAGGGCAAGAGTTCCTAAGTTGAAAGGGCCCTTGAGTGTCTAGCACAATGAATGCACATCAAGGCATATCATTGTGAATTTTTAAAACATTGAAAATAGAGGATAATCAAAGCTTCCAGATATAATAACAAAAACAGAGTAATACATGAAGGTATATGTACAAAAGTAAGAATTTCATTAGACTTCTGAGCAATAACATTGGAAGCTAGAAGACAATTCACAGTCCTATGGAAAAGTGAATTCCAACCTAGAATTATATACCCAGACAAATTATCACATCGATCAGGTGAAAGGGTCAAATAAAGATATTTTCAGCCATGCAAGATCTCAAGAAAAATTTACCTCCGTTACAAGCTTTCTCCAAAGCCACTGAAAGACGTGCTGTACTAAAATAAGGAAGAAAAACAAGACATGGAATGCAGGACACAGGAGGCTCACTGAAAGAAGTAAGGAAAATTCCCAGGATGGTGACGAAGGAAAATCCCAGAGCAACGAGCTGTGCAGTTGGCTTAGCGAGCAACAGTTAAGATTGGAATGGGGGGGGGGGGATATTTCTGAGAAAAAACAAAACAGATGTATTACCTGATGAGTTTGGAGACTTACAGTTTTGGCAGAACATTTGGGAAAAAATTAATGATAGGTAGGTACAAAGCTTAACACAGCATCAAGACAATGATTAACCCCAGAGAAAAGAAAAAAGTCTGACAAGAGAGGAAATATAATCATAGTATACTACACGGACCCACTGTGAAAAGCATTTTCAAATTCATAATAACATAAATTACAGATGGATTTAACCCACAGGTGTGATGACAGTTTGGGGAGGACGAGTGTGTGTGGAGGGAGAGGACAGAGTTGATGAAAGGGGGATAAGAGGGTACTGTATTTAGTAGGAAACGGACAGCTGCCCCCTCCATAAACAAAGCAAATTTCCCTCCGAAACCGCTCAGGTCTTGGATCTCCTCAGCCTAATAAAGGACCTTTTAGAAAGGAGGTCAGTAGGGAAAATTGGAGGGGACTGGTGCAGCGGTTTCCTTGCAGCAATGCTGCGGTCCTGTGGACCCCGGATCCCTTGGAGAAAGGGGCAGAGGGTGCTACCCTCGACCCCAAGCCTCGGGAGGGGCCTGCGGCGCGGGTCGGGCGAGCGGGGAAACTTGAAGCCCGGTGCCCGCCCCACGCCGGGGAAGGCCGGCCGCTCCCTGGCCCGCCTCCCGCCGGGATCGTGGCCGCCGAGGCCGCCCCGGGAGGGACCGGGCTGTCGAGCCGGGCTGGGGCTGCCGGCGCCGCGCGGCCGCGCGGGCGAGGGTCTTGCAGGTCGACGCCCCCTCCGCCGAGCTGCGGCCGCCCGGTCGAGGGCCCGCAGGAACCCTCCGCAAGGCCGCCGCGGCCACGGCGGCGAAGCGCCCGCGCCCGTCCCCTGCCGGCCCTGAGCCCCGGGCATCGGCTCCACCAGGACCGGCCCGGCGCGGCCCCCAGCTGCCTCCCCCGCCGCCCCGAGCCTGGCCCGCGACCCCCGACCCGGGCCCTTCACCCCAACGCTGACCCTCGCCCCTCGACTGCGACCCTGGCCTGCAACCTCGGCCCTCCCCTCAGATCCTGGCCCTCGCCCCCATCCTCGCTCTCAGCCCTGACCCGGCCGGGGCTCCGACCCGCAGCCCGCAAGGAGGCTGGGGTGGGGCCGGGAGCCGAGGGCGGGCCGGGCCAGGTGTGGTGGCCTCTCGGCCCCGCCAGCCAGTTCCCAACGCGGTCGTGCCCGAGGCTCCGAGGGCAGGGAGAGGGGATCGGCCGCCCGAGTTTCCAGCCTGGGCAGGGAGAGGGCATGAAGTATAAAGGGACAGAGAGGTGACAGCAGAGTGGCGTTTGATTAATCTGTGCAACACACCGGTCATACGTGTTAATTAGAAATATGGCGGTAAACCGGGAGACTGAGCTTAAAAATTCCACGCGGTTGCGTAGGAGAGTTATCATAGGAGAGAGGGGACTGGTGGGGCAGCAGAATCCTCTTTTACTTTGCAAGTTTTAGAGTACTATTTGGCTTTTAAAGCCACTTAATTAAAAAAAGAAAAGAAAAGAAAAAGGAGAACCCTTAGTGACCCTTAGTAACTGGGAAGCCGAGATTTCTCAGCAGGCTTCCCCACTTACTAGCTGTGTGATCTTGGGCAAGTCACTCCATCCTCTGAAACGCTGGTTTACTCATCTGTTAAAGGAAGCTTCACCCACCCACTGAGTTGCTGTAAGGTTTGGTGACAAGGTAAGCAAAAGTGCTTTGTCAGAGGCAGCGATGGGCACAAACTAGTTGTTCAATGAACCCCATGAATGAAGTTATTTTAGAATGAATAAAGCAGTTTCTAGCCAAAAGCGGCCTCTCTCCCACAATACCTGTGTGCTCAAGGGCCGGAGTGGATGTGATCCAATTTGAATGTGGGTTTTTGAGCAGTCCAAGGCTGTAAAGGAGAGAGCAATAATAGAGCTGCTTGTGTGAACAACTTGAGGTCTTTTTAAATGTTAATTTGTACCTGGACAGCTCCCAGGTTGTGGAGGCTTGGGGTGAGATGGGGAGAAAAGGGAGTGGGATTTGCGAAAGAGACAAAATATGCCCTATTTATCACGGGTATCTTAGTAGCAAGCAGATAAGTGAGGGAGTGAAAGTATTCACCTTACAATACGTGTTCCTCACGTGAAAAACGGATCCCAAGTCCCTTAAGGCAGAATTTTCTCTGGTATTTAAAAACAACAATGTATAAAATAAAAGCTGAGGTATTTCGAGCGATTGCTGTGAAGTGTGGATCACAAGGTAAGATAAAGCAGCTTTTCATTTTAATATCCCAGCTAACCCCGAAAAGATGATGGAGCTAGGATTTGAACCAGAGTTTGGTTCTGAAGCCTGTTCTTTCATTTTTCTTTTCTGTCTATTAAAGTGTTTTATCTAAATTATAAATTACAAAAATAATATACTTTGTTATATTACTCAACAATAGAGCAAGGTATAAAGTCCCCATTCTACTTCTCAAAGGTAACCAGTGTGTGAATGGTTTGATGGGCAATCCTCCAAGCATTTTTTCTTTTTGCTCATAACACACACATACACACATTTAAAATGGATTGTACAATAACTACTGTTCTGCAACTTGCCTTTTTTAGATTTAACAATGTATAATAGGCCTATTTCCATCTCATTACATACACACACTCCTCACTCTCTTTAATAGTTGCATAGTATGCCATTGTATGGATGTACTGTAATTTATTTAACTCACTTCCCTGGTAGACCATTTAGGATCTTTCCAATGTTTTGCTGTTACAAACATTGCTTCACTGACCCTCCTTATACGTGTATGTGTGTGCACTTTTGTTAGGATTTCTGTAAGATACATTTGTAGATGCCAGAATTGCTGGGCCTTAAGGCATGTATGTTTAAAATTTTGGAGGTACTGCCAAAACATACTCAGAATAAAGCTGGTGGTCTTATCTGTTATGCCCCACTTCCCCTTGAGCAAAATAGCTAGTGCATTTTGAAATAGCTGGCTCTCTGTGGCAGTGGCAGCTGTGTGGACCCATAGAGGAAGGTTACTAATAGAGAAGGGAAAGGAGAAAGATTGTGACTAAGTCTCGGAAGCAGAAAGCCCTTTTCCTTAGGTGCTTTGTGTTTACTGAGGCCACTGGCATTCACTGAAACGTAGCAGGGGAATTTTAGGTTTGCGCTCTCTTGTGGTTCATAAATCCTCACTATTTAAAAGAACATAGCATTTGAATTTCTAACAGTATATTACTTTTGTAATAAAATAAATAAATAAGATTGTTAAAAGTGACCAAGTAATAATCTATTGCTATAAATCCAGAGTTTCAAATTTGTTTAAAGCAAGGTACATTCACCCTACAAGTGGATTCTAGCTTGCCATAGGAGTGTGGCTTTAAGAGAAACCAAATGGCTCCAAAGAGGACATTCCTGCCTGTGCTTCCTAATAAATGTTCAGAGCTCCAAGGGTCAATTGCCTAAGGCTTTGAAGAACATCTCAAATGGATCATTTGGTAGAAAATATGAAAATGCAATACCCTCACTCTTTTACATGTGACAGCAAATGTATGAACCAAAAATGGTATTTTAGTTAGGGTTGCGGGTTGTGAAGAACAGGGACAATCTCTTAAGGCAGCTCAAACAATTGGGCGCTATTGTAAATTGACACAAGGAAGAAGGGGCACAGAGCTTCACGACAACTAGATTCAGAACAGTTCAAAATAGGACTTCAATTGCGGGAGTTTGTGAATGCCCACTCCAGGGTGCTCTTATAAATGTGATACAGTGACTCTCCTCTTCTCTTAGCTACTGTTCCCTGCCTCCCACCCCCACTTTACTCTGAATACCTTTTGTTTTGTTTTGTTTGTTTTTTTGTGGAACGTTAGCCCTTAGCTAACATCCACCACCAATCCTCCTCTTTTTTGCTGAGGAAGAGTGGCCCTGAGATAATATCTCTCTGTTCATCTTCCTCTACTTTATATGTGGGACGCCTGCCACAGCATGGCTTGATAAGTGGTGTGTAGGTCCGCACCCTGGATCTGGCCGGCGAACCCTGGGCTGCCAAAGCAAAGCACGGGACCGTAACCATTAGGCTCCTGGCCGGCCCCTCTGTATACCGTTTTTTAATTTCACCATTTCATAGTTTCTCCTTCCTTGCAGCTTTGCCTTGCCAAGCTCCTCAAACTCCTATCTCTAACTCATGGATTCTCTTTGGTTTTTACTCATATGTTCCCAACATGTAATTCTCTTTTTTTCTTCTTAATTCAGAGTCTAAGGAGGGCGAGTTAAGTTAGTTCATCTTTTCATACCAAGGTATATTATAGGTTTTTTGCCAGCCAATGAATTAGTTGTCCTTGAGTCAGGAGCTGACTTGTGGCCTGATCAGTAGTGGCAAGTTGCCCAGGGTCAGGTGGTAAGAAAAAAGTAGCTGTGGGTAGATCTCTTTCCTTTAGGAAGGGTTTTAGGCATATTAAACCCTGTCCATGGCTTTTATGCATAATGTAGAGTTGTTTCTTTTCAGTGAATGTTTACTGAGTGCCTTGTATCTTCCAATGCTAGGTTCTAGGGACTTCAAAGATAAATAATATACCAGTTCTCTCTCTCCTGGAAGTCACAGTGTTATGAAGGGTAGATCTATAGATTAAAGAAATAAATTACAATACAAACTAAGTAGTACAACTATACAAATATTCATACATTTATTCAACAATATGGAATGAGCACTGAACTATGTGCCCAGCTCTGGAGATTGAGCAGCAAACAAGTTCAGGTCTACGGAGCTTATGTTTCAGTGTGCATGTGAGGAGAGGAGAGACAAATAATAAACCCTACTGTAAAGTTAGATGGTGATCAGTGATACGGAGGAAAAAAGCAAAATGTAGAATAAGGATGGTTGAGGGTAAGGGCTGCAATTTTAAATATGAAAGGCCTCCCTGAGAGTGACATTTGAGAAAGATCTGAAGGAGGTGAGGGAATGAGCCATGAAACTGTCTGGGGAAGAGAATTCCAGGGAGAGAGAATAGCCAGTGCAAAGGCCCTACGTTGTCATATTGAGGGGATACCAAGGAGGCTAATGTATCTGGAGTGGAGGAGACAAGGGAGGAGTGGAAAGTAAGGTCAGACAGGTAGGGAAAGGCGGGGCACCAGATCGTATGGGGCTTTGTAGGTAAATGAAAGGATTTTAGTTTTTACTCTGAGTCAAGAAGCCATTGTAGGGTTTTGAGCAGAGAAATGATATGATCTGGCTTTTATTTTAACAAAATAGCTTTGACTGCTGTTAAGAAGAGATACCTATTAAGAAAAGACTCAAGAGGGCCAAGGTGAAAACAAGGAGACCAGTTGGAGGCTATAGCGATAATCCAGGTGAGAGCTAATGGTTTGCACTGGATGATAGCAATAGCAATGAAGGGGAGAGGTCATGCTCTGGCTCTATTTCGTAGAACAGAGAGGACTGCTGGCCAATTAGATGTGGAGTCTGGGACAACTCCCAGGCTTTTGGCTTGAGAAACTGGAAGTATGGAACTGCCATTAACCAAGATGAAGAAGATTATAGCAAGAGTAGATTTTGGGCGAGAACATCAGCAGCTTGGTTTTGAAATCCTGATTTTGAACTGCCTGGAAGAGCTCCGAGTGGATATGTTGAGTAGGCAGTTGGACATGCTGGCATGAGTCTGGGGTTCAGGGGACAGTTATGGCTTGGTGCCATACATTTGGAAGTCAGATAGATCAGTGCAGTCCAGAGTGGCAGCCACTGGCTATGTGTGGCCATTTAAATTTAAATTAATCAAATGAAATAAAAAAATTCAGTTTCTCAGTTGCTCTAACCACATTTCAAGTACTCAATAGCCACATGGGGCTTGTGGCTACCATACTGGACAGTGCAGATATAGACCGTTTCCAGCATCACAGAAAGTTCTATTGGACAGGACTGATGGGTGACTTTTGATGTTATGGGCCTGGATAAGATCATACAGAGAATTAGTGAAAGGAAAAAAAAGAGATTCAAAGACTGAGCCCTTTATATAAATGTATATAGGTATACGAATTGATGGTGATGGTGGGATGGTGGGGCATTAAGGGTGGGTTTCCTTTTTTTTTTTCCCTGAACTAAATTTGCTAAATGGATAAGGGAACAAAAGACCTTCCAAGTGCGGGGAGTAATATGGCAGTAATAGAAGTATAAAATAGCATGGTATGGTTGGGGAACTATAAGAAAGCTGGCATTTCTGGAGTAAGGCCATATTATTTTAGTATAGAAAACACACAACACAACTCCAAACCTCTTCTCTGCTTAAACAATTTGGGACTGAGCATGTGGTGCTGAGGCTAATCAGTCTAGGTCTAATTGGAGGGCAGAGCAAGAAGGGGAAAAAGAATTTTCCTCCTCACTTGTAAATTGTGAATGGGAATGGATGTAAGAATTAAATGGAGAGAAATGGATACTACCTCACAACAGACTACCTGTTTCTTGCAGTGAAAAAAATTAAACGTGATATTCATTTTAAATTTTTTGAAGCTTTTCTCAAAAAAGATCTGAAAGTTGCTTAAGCAGAGACTGGGTTTCTGTCTGAATTGGGGGCAATCTGAAAAAAAAGTTGACGTAGCTAATCAGCTATGGCTTTGATGAAATGTATTCATACACAAACAATTGCCAGGCCCCATCCTGGAAACCAATCATTTCAGAACATGTTTTTTCAAGATGTCAGTTTGTTTTAAGAGTAGGTTGTTATCCCCAAACTACCATATTCTTGGTTTTCTTTCTTTTAGTTTTGAATTTGCAAAAAGCAATAACTTAAGCCACAGGGGGAAAAAAACCACAAAAATGCTTTTCACCAATTAAAAAAAAACTCTTTCCATTTACATGTGTTTTGAACTAGAATAATCTAAGATTTTTTTTAAAGTTTCATTAGAATAAAAAAACTTTTAAAAGTAGAATCTATGAGAATCTCACGTTGTCATTCTATGCTCCTGCAGTTAAAGACCGTGTCATTATTTCCATTATACTTACCTCCTAATTTTCAGGGCTTATTAGCCCAGCTGTAAAAACTTGCTCCAGTTGAAATTTGGCAAGCTGACAAGGCTGCGTGCCAGAAGTAATTTACTATCCAATGTGGTTTGCAAAGTAAAAGAAGCTATATATAATAGAAAAAGAAATGAAAAGTTCTTGGTTCCAAATATTTTAATGCGTGTAGTGTGTGTCACCTCAAACTTTTCAGCTTTTGTTGTTAGCAATGTGAGATAACATGAAAGGTTTGAAAAGTACAGATGCTTTGCATTCGCATCAAACTGAGGGCTCCGATGTGCTTAGGCATCAAAGACCAGTCTGTGTCTATCACTTCTGCTCTGACTTTGAAGTCTACTGGAGCTCTCTGTGTGGGAGAAGCAGGCAGGGGACTTCGAACAAGGTAGGGGGATGACATTCCAGGTGTCTCACCTCTCATTATCACTGAAATTAGGTCCTTCGCTTTACCAAGTAATAATAATAATTTAAAAAGATGGATGTTTCTTTCTCTGCTGTTTTTAACCACTGAACTGTCTGTGAACTTAATCTTCAGATATGACAATGAAGACTCTAAGGAAAAGTTCAAGTTTTCTTTGAATTTTACATTTAAGTACTTTGAAGTGAAGAGTAGAAGTTTTAATGTGATTTGCAAACATCTGGCTACTGTTCAGCTCTCAGACTCCCCAAGAGAGCATCTCAGGACCCTGGAGCTTCTCTTTGCTCTTTCCCAAACTGGTTCATGAGCACCACAATGGGGCCAAGTGTTTCTCCAACATGGGTGAGCAAGGTACATCTTTCTGGGATTAATTTTACTTGACAATCTAGAAAAAAAAATCACAATAATTTATATTAAAGAAAATACTAATATATTGTGGGCTACAATGCAAAATTCGCATGAACTCTTTCGGAGAGGGAGAAGGCTTTGGTCATTGTTGTTTTTTTTGGTGAGGAAGACTGGCCCTGAGCCAACATCTGTGCCCATCTTCTTCTAATTTATAGGTGGGACGCCTGCCACAGCATGGCTTGATAAGCAGTGCATAGGTCCGCGTCTAGGATCTGAACCTGTGAACCCTGGGCCAGCGAAGCAGAGCCTGCAAACTTAACCACCACACCACTAGGCTGGCCCCTGATTTTTAAAAATACTTGTGATAGGAGTAGGTGAGTTAATATGTAAAGAACTTACAACAGCGCACATAGTAGCTGAGCACGTCCTACATAAGTGACAGCTATTATGAGATGCAGAAGAGACAAAAGAAGGCTTTGCCATTATCATTATAATAATTCTTAGAGCAAGAGAAACAGAGGAGCTAAATTTGAAAATAAGGGAGGAGAGTATTTATAGTTGGGTTGATTTAAAAATCATAGTTACCTATCAAATTTGCCTTGGAATGAAAGACTACAATCTCTCAGAGCTTGCTGACTCCCTTATACCTAAAGAAATTTAGCAAGTGTCTTTTCTTATTCTGTCATGCAGTTATTGAGTGCTTATTATATTCTAGGCGCTGTTCTAGGCTCCCAGGTATCCAGGGAACAAAACAAAACAAAAATCCCCTGCCCATATGGAGCTTACTAGTTAATGGCATCCCCACTCTTACTGCTAACACAGGCCGCAGAGGTTTTACTATTATGAAGAAATTTCATCTTTGTTTTACATCCATGATTTTCTTCCACTTCCCTCATGTCTTACAGCTGAGGGAATCAAAAAGTAACAAAGCCAACCTTTCTCAAGTCTGAGACCAGTGGGATAAAATGTGAAAGGAAAAGAAAGGCACAGAGGTGGAACGTGGTTAATTGCTAAGCCTATTCCCCTTTCGTAAATCACACAGAGGATCAGGGCGCTAATGCAGATGTTGAAATAAACAGGTCTAGCAAGAACTCCTGCTTTGGTTTTTATCATCTTCCAGAACTTAAAAGAACTGAGCGTGTAGTTATTATTTTAGATTTAGTAATTACGCCAACAATGTTGCTTCCAAGCTGGGTTGTCTGATGGTTCTCTTAGAAATGCTAAGTTGCTTGGGCAATGGTTTAAGGAGAGTCTCTATCTTACTGATTTATTTCTGTAACTCTTAAACTTTTCAATACCCAAATCCCTTTTTCTAAAAACAACATAGTTTCTTTTTTTAAAAAAATATGGTTCCTTTACCCACCCAGGGCCATGTGTTTTGAAAGATCTTGTCTACAAAGCCAGGATAATTATTTTTACATAATAAAAATGTTTCCCCATTTTAAAATTAATCAGCCAATTAGACATTCTAATTGGCACGTGAAAACCCAGTGTTATCACACTGGCTCACTCAATCCAGCCGAAAGCAAAGACATAGTGTTTTGGATAGCCTGGTCAGTTACAGCGCCCCTTAGGACTTTCATTACAGACTTTTTGAAATGTTTACTGTAATTATACAATATCCTCTATCCTTCCCCTTTGCTTTTTTTTTTTCCTGGTTCTTGGTGTTGGAAAGCGAGGACTTGCGATGGGAGCAGAACAAAAGCAGACAGTATCCTGCAGAAAAGGCATTTCACACCCCTTCCAGGTAACCCCTCTGGACCCGGAGGCGCTTTTTCCGATCCCCGCTCCTGTCTAGCCTCGCGCTCATTTACCCCCGCCCCTCCACGCCGGTCCCAGCGAGTCCTCCTGCGAGGGAGGGGTCCTCGCGGCAACCCCACAGCCAGCCACACGGAGGCGCCAGCGGCCGCGGGAGCCCCAGGGCGCTCTCCACCGGCGGGGGCGGCGGAAGCGGAAAAGGCGGGATCCCGTGCGCGCGTTACGTCAGCACGTGCGAGCCGCGGGGTAGGATCTCCGGACCAGAAGGGGTGCGCTTCTTGCGCGTGTGGGCCGGGGCTTGGCTCTCTCGGCGTTCTAGAGTTCGGACCTCATGGCGGAGATCATTCAGGAGCGCATAGAAGATCGACTCCCCGAGTTGGAACAGCTGGAGCGCATTGGGCTGTTCAGTCGTGCGGAGATTAAGTGAGAGCGCTGAGGAAGGGGACGAGCTGCGGCGGGCTGAGGGGAGGTGGGGGCGTGTGTGTGGCGGGGGCAGGGCTGTGGGCACTTGAGTTGTGTTTACTTTCCCTAACACGGCGGGAGCCCATTGCCAGATTTGGGTGATGCCCAGAACTAATTTCTCATTCATTGCAAGGTGATCCGTGCATTTACCCATCAAACAACAACTCTTCATGGAGCCGGGTCTTGGGGCTAGAAGGGGATAAAACCAGGATCCCTGCCCATCAGGAGCTGACTGCCGTGTGTGTGTGTGTGTGTGTGTGTGTGTGTGTGTGTGTGTGTGGTGGGGGAGACGGACAAGTGAACATTTTGATTACAGTGTAGTGTACTGCTAAGTCGATTGTAGTAGATTGTGCTGCTCTAGAGATGCGAGCAGAGTGCCGTGGGAGCCCAGGAGGAGTAGATAAGTGTTTCTAACAAGATCTAAAGATGGGGACCATTTAATTCAATTTCGTATTATACCCCAGGGTTTCGCCATCAACATCTGGCATATAGTTGGCGTTCACTAATTTGTTAAAATAATAGTGTTTAACGGCTTTCTGTGGCTATTTCTTCATTTTACAGTGACTGTGAATGTAGTAATGTGACTATAGGAGCTTTAAAGTAAACAATTGTTAATAGAACGCAACACAGCAGTGTGAACTCTTAATAAGCACCCAGGAAATGTTATTGTTGCCATTAACTAGAGACAATTATTAGTCTTGCACATCTTACATTAAATTCTCCTAATACACACATGTTGTGTGTTCACTCCTTAGCTCAGTTGAGACTCTCCTCCCGTAAGTCCTTTATAGTGATGATAAACCTTTCTAGGCAGAGACAATCTAGGTTTTTTTTTTTAATCTGCCTGGAAAGAAATTTGGTTATTATTAAAACCTAAGTGACCTGAGTGTGGAGGAAAGGAAGTCTTTACTAATAGTGCGTATAAATAATGTAAAGTAGTTCACATTTTTTACTTTGCTGATGGGAATGTCAGCGGTCCTGGTGATTGATGAAGGTGATTTTCAGGAAAGTTTTAAGATATATCCTGGTGCCCGTAAGATCTTGGGAGTAATCATGTAAGAGAATACTTGCTTACCAAGGATAATTATTTGGGAATTAAATGTTTTGGTAATTATGTTTTAAATATATTAAAAGTAAAGAAACTTCAAAAAACCCCAAAGTTATTTAACTTTTGCTCTTTTCAAGTGTTAGTTTTGAATAACTTTCTCCTCAGGGCTATCATTAAGAAGGCTTCGGATCTAGAGTACAGGATACAACGAAGAGCTCTTTTCAAGGAAGACTTTATCAATTATGTTCAAGTAAGTCAATAATTTCACTACTTTTTAATCTTAGAAATTTTAAATCAATTATTGAATGATCAGCTTGATGTCAATTTTCTACAAAATTCTAGAATCAGTGATTAGACAGGTAATTTTTTAACAGGAATAGAGGTGGTTTGGGAATAGCATTGCTCCATTAAGGCTTTAGTCCTTGGCAGGTGAAACTGTTTTTTTCTTCTATACGGGTTAATAGATCAGAGACTGCCAGAGACACAGTGTATCAGGATTTCAGCAAGAGATTTGAAAGACTCTCTTGTGGGGAAAAATAAAGGAGAGTCAGTTTGATGATAGTAAATATTTGGAAAGTTAATACTTAACTTGTCTATAAGTGTGTTCAACTTAGAGGTATGCTGCAAGATTCTTCAATCCTGTAAATGAATGGAAGATTTGAGTGAAGGTAAAATATATGTGCTAGACCAACTTTCAGATGGGGGAGAACGGGTAACATGTTGGATGACGGAATCAGGATTCAGAAAGAACCCAATAACAGGATGAAATATTTAAGACTAAAGGTTCTGGGCTTAGATTGAAACAAAACAAAAAAACCCACACAACTGAACAAATGATATATAAGACCTGGCTAAGAATCTTATATTTGGAAGAGGTCCTAAGGCTCATAGTAGATTGCTGACTCAAAATGAGCCAAGAGCGTATTATGTCAAGAAATATAATCTAATTAACTACATTAACAAAAGTAGAGTGTTGAGTAAGTTAGCTGAGCAGAGGACATTGCAGACAGTAGGCACTCAGAGATATTGGTTTGAGGAAAAGTGTTTTGTACTTATCAGACCACGTCTGGAGCATTGTGTTATGCTCAAGGCTACATTTTAAGAAAGACTTGGAAAGATTGGTTGGAAGGCAGCCAGGATGGAAACCTTGTTCCAGGAGGAATCATTGAAGGAAATAGAGAAGTTTAACCTTAAGGAGACTTAAGAAGTGGCAAATAATTTCGTTCTTCAGCTATTTGAGGAGCTATGTGTAGATTAGGTTGATTAGTTTTGGAGAGCATAACTGAAATAAGTAAGTAGGTTAAACACACACATACAAACACACAAACTGTTGCATATCCCTCCCCCCTTATAAACTTGGCTATGAGACATAAATGGCATTTTAAATCAGTGAGGTTCTGGTTATCTACATTGAAAAAATAAAATTAGAGCCCTGCCTTGCATAGGACGCAAAAATAAATTCCTGCTGAATAGAAAAGCTAAATGTGGGGGGAAAACTTAAATCTTCTACAAAAAATATGAAGGAATGACTTCAGCTGGGGAAAGATTTCTAAAAATAAATGAGACTGTGAAAGCAGAAACCATGAAGGGAAGATGGACTTGAGTAGATTAAAAATTTCTGTGCAAAAACACCATAAATAATGTAAAAAGACAAGTCACAAAATGGGAGAAAATATTTGCAACACATATAATTGGAATCTAGGATACATAAAGAACTACAAACCAGAAAGAAAATGACAAAAAACTGGAAAGAAAATGAAAACATCTGGAAAAATATGAACGTGCAAATCACAAAGGGGAAACGTCATTCATTGATAAACTTAGGGAAAGATGTTAGTCTCATTAGTAATCAGGTAAATATAGATTAAAACCAGGGTGCACTACTACTTTGCATTCATCATATTAGCCAACATTTTAAAGACTGACATCAGTGTATGATTGGTACAACCACTTTGAAGAACAATTTGGTATAAAGTTGAAAATTTGTGTACTCTGTGACCCAGCAATTTCATTCATTCGGTTATAGAGTAAATATTGGATACCTGCTGTGTACATGGCACTGATTTCGATCTAGTGGGGTACAATAATAAATTAAGCAGACAAAAATCATTGCCTTGAGGAGCTTATATATTAGTGGTGGAAGGGGGTACACACTCTGGAAACGTTCCTGAATATGTCTACAAGAAGATACGTACAAGAAGATTAATTACAGCTTTTTGTAATGGAAAAATTGGAAATAAATATGCATCAGCAGGAGAAAGGATAGGTAAATTGTTTATTCATACAATGAAATACTATACAGTAGTTAAAATGAATGGGCTTGAATTGCATGTGTCAACAGGGATATATCTAAAGACATAATGTTAAGTAAAAATGTGGAGCGATGGGTACAGTATGATACCATTTGTATACAGTTTAAAGGCATTCAAGACGGCATTATAATAAAATCTGGAGTCATGCTTGGGAGTGATAAGCGACAGCGTCAAGATGGTCATTTCTTCTGGGGAAGTTAGAGGGCTTCACCTTTATTTGAAATGTTTTATTGTTAAAAAAGATTTGAAGCAAGTAGAGTCAAGTGTAGGCTTTAATGTAGCTGTGTGGTAGCTGCATGGGTGTTCTGTGTGCTTGAAATAGTTCATCAGAGTTTAAAATGAAGCATGCAATTTTGTGAGGTCCTGAGTTTTCTGTCTCTAAGAGTCTTCAAGCTGGGGCTTAGAGAGGAATTGTATGGTAGTGATTTTTAGATAGTTTTAGAGGTTCTGAGTGGTCCTTTAGAGGGGAGGGTAGGGAGAGCGAGTTAGGCACCCTGTTTCAGCTTGTTCTACTCTAATTTATTTGCTTGTGCATCAGCTAAAATTTTTGAGTGGTTAATTTACTAAAAGTTCGAACACGCTTGTAGACTAGAAAGTTAGATATTGTAAATCTTATGGTCTTACGGTTTTAGTAACATGCTTCCTTTCTATCTAATATGTTTATATGCTTGCTAATGTATGTATTTGTGAGTTTTGCAGATGTGAGGTGAATTTTTAGTGAATGCTAGACATTAACTGTAAATTATGCTTCTTGATAGTGAATTATCTCCTGTTTTATATTCTTGATTTTTGTTTATGATTACAACTAAATGCATTTCCTGTATTTAAAAAGTTATAATTTTTCTCGTTTTCTCTTTTTTTGGTGTGTTTTTCTTACGTAGTATGAAATTAATCTTTTGGAGCTGATCCAGAGAAGAAGAGCTGTAAGTAGATCATTTTCTGGAAGTTGGAAAAATATAGAATGAAGTGGAGTGGTTCTATAGCTGGAACTTGGGTTTGGGAAGTAGTTGGCATTGATAAATGTGTGGCGATGTGCTCATAATGGATATTTGTGATTATTTGCGTTCTCTGTCAGTACTGTTGGGTGATCGGGTAGGAATGCTGCTTTGGATTAATGTGATTAAACTGAGGCTTAGTTTTCGTGTGTCCCTTTTTAGCGCATTGGGTATTCATTTAAGAAGGATGAGATTGAGAATTCTATTGTACACCGGGTCCAGGGTGTCTTCCGACGTGCTTCAGCAAAGTGGAAAGTAAGTGATCAGAGCGGCCTTAACTGTAAGGGATGGGAAGATGTGTATTATCATGTTGTGACTCTGATATTCACATGTATTGTTGTCTCCTCTTATCTTGTGTGTCTCAATACTTATTCTAATGTTGGTGTCATTACTTGAAACCACTTATCAAACCGTTGAGAAAACTGGTCTCATTACTTTGTGGTTATTCTGTAAGGATGGTGATGAAAACAGTGGATTTGATACATAATTAAGGGTCAGCAGATTGTCTGGGTTTTGTTTGGATCTGTCTTGAAGTATAGCATACCAAAGACTTGAAGGTGGAAGATAATGGTTAGAGTAGAGGCAGCGCCTCAGTAACTTGATTTTCTTCAAGTTTGGCTCTGGGACTGGGACATGTTGTATGGGAAGTACCTTGGATTCCTCGGAATGACACATTTTGGGTGGCTACCCCTGATGGAGACCATTTAATAAGCACTGCACTGAGCGTATTGGATAGACAACAGATTTTGTCTTGGAGTGTGGCAGGTGGGAGTAGGGGGCTGGATTGAATTATCATGGCTGAGAGACCTAACGTCTCCGTGAGGGAGAGCCTAATATGCTGAGGGGTGTGGTAACACATTGGAGTTTCGAAAATCTGCCTCTCTTTCTAACAAAATTAAGTATTGCAAAGATGTGTTATATATAGAGTTCGAATTCAGGCAGCTTACTACGTTGCTTTTCTTGCAGGATGATGTTCAACTTTGGCTATCCTATGTAGTCTTTTGTAAGAAGTGGGTGAGTATTGGGCAGCTGTGTCTTGCTCCCTCTCTCCATCTTTTGGTTAGTCTGCCTTTGAAGTCCCATACTTAATGACTGAACTCCATGTTTTCTCCAAAAATGTAGAGTTAGCAAAAGGGAAAAATGCAAGAAGACTGAACTTCAGTGTAACAGTATTGCATGTCTGAATGACTATACACATGGCGTCCAAGTTGGTTAAAAAAAAAAAAAGATCTTTGTGTGTGGGCTGGCCCCATGGCCTAATGGTTAAGTTCAGCATGCTCACATATGAAATAGAGGAAGATCGGTACGAATGTTAGCTCAGGGCTAATCTTCCTCAGCAAAAATAAAAAAGAAAGAAAGAAAAAGATCTTTATGTGTATTTGTTCAGTAAAGTTGAAATTTTTCTTTTAGATATTTAGAGTGTTTACATATAGTGGTTTAGGTAGAAGAAAACTCTGGGTCTGTCTGTGTTTGCTTATGTGTCCCAGCAGTAGCAGATCTTGCCCCGTTAGGTTTTATAAGGTGAGAGTACAGTGAGATCACTCAGAGATTAAAAACAGTGATTTTGCCGTGTAGTGAGTAGAATTTTTTGCTTTCTCTTTTACAGGCTGCCAAAGCTCAACTTAGCAAGGTATTCTCTGCCATGTTGGCTATTCATTCGAACAAGCCAGGTACGTTGAAATCCTTGTCAGTTCTTTTTCTACCTTTTCGGTAGACTCAGGCTGATTTGGAATTTATTTTGCTTGATAACCCTAAAAGAAATTATTTTGAGAACTTGAGCACAGGCCCTTGGCCTCAGCAGGTTTGGTTCCCAGGTCGCCTGCCTCTTAGTTCATCCCTGCCTGTGTGTACTGGTCAGGGTGTCAGGTATTGTGTCTGTGTGTACTGGTCAGGGTGTCAGGTATTGTGCCTGTGTGTACTGGTCAGGGTGTCAGGTATTGTGTCTGTGGGCAAGAAGGTCTATGTTTCTTTTTAGTTAACGGTAAAAGAAACTCTTTGGTTTTTTGAGGGACATTCTGTTCAGAGGCAGTCGTATTTAAGGGATTTCAAAAACTTCAAAGGGGAAAACATTAATACAGATTTTACAGGAGACTGACATAGAGTAGGTACTTCTGTTTTGTAAGGGAAGGATTTCTCTTGTGGCTACTGTGTAAGTGGTACATTATTTTATAAGGGAGGTGCTCCAGCGCCTAGTCTCAAGTATTAGGCTCAACCAGACAGACATTTTACACTACACAAGACCCAAATAGGCTACATTTGGTGCCAGTTTATTCAGAAGGGTACAGCAGAACAGCGTTCGGTGTGTTTCTTCAGTGGAGTACTCTTAGCAATTCAGTGGCTAGAGTCTAGTCCCCAAGGGGACCATTCAGGTGTGAGGGGACGAGACCACATGAGTGGGTAGAGGTGCCACTCTGGCTTAGAAGGCCCACGGAAGGGTGTAGCTTCCAGGGATCCTAGAAAGGGCTGTGCTCAATTTCAGGCATCACATGCTCCAGACAGCCCAAAGCAGTGGCTCCCTACCGCTCCCAGCCTTCCTAGTCCAGGTGTGGTTGCCACCCGTGGGTCACTGTTACCAAAGCACTCTTGACTGGTGACATAGCCGGTCTTTATTACGTTTCTAGGGAGATAGCTAGAATGTTAACTCAAGGATTATTTCTCATCTAGAAGGACAAAGTTGGTTTTTTTTAAAGCCTTTGTTCCCAAAAGGTATGATGATAAATTTGTTTTTAAAATTGTGAGCCGTTTAAAAAAGTTATGAAATATTTTATTTATTTATTTACTCATTTATTTATTTGTTTGTTTCGATGAGGAAGATTGGTCCTGAGCTAACATTTATTGCCAGTCTTCCACTTTTTGCTTGAGGAAGATTGTCCTGGAGCTAACATCTGTGCCGATCTTCCTCTGTTTTGTATGTGGGATGCCACCATGGCATGGCTTGATAAGTGGTGTGTAGGTCTGCGCCTGGGACCTGAACCTGCAAACCTGGGCTGCCGAAACGGAGCTTGTGAACTTAACTACTATGCAACCGGGTCAGCCCCTGAAATATTTTAAATATAGAGAAAAAGCAAAATAATTTTATTTCATTGATTCTCAGATGCACAATTTTTTCTATCATTTTAAGACTTATAAATTTGTATGAGACTTCCAATGATGTTGACCTTAGATCTAATGAAATAGAGTGACAGGCACATGAGTCCCCACAGATGTTAACATTTACCTATTTGCTTCAGGATACTCTAATTTTAGATAAAACAACAATACTTTACAATAGCTGTTAGAAATTCCCTCTCTCCATCCCCTTTCTCTTTTGGTAAGATTTTTTTAAAAAGTTCTTTGAGTATTAAAATTGGAGCCTTGGTCTTTTTTTGCCTGACTTGATTAATTTGTTGAAGTGAGGTCTGGTGTTTTTCATTCATAGCTTTGTGGATCATGGCCGCAAAGTGGGAAATGGAAGATCGCTTGTCCTCTGAAAGTGCAAGACAGCTATTTCTTCGAGCCCTGCGCTTTCATCCGGAGTGCCCAAAACTCTATCAGGAAGTGAGTGTGTGTGCACATAAGATGAGAGAGTGATGCCTCAGTGTGGTCCCTTGGAGACATGTATTCTTTAAGAAAGACTCCAGTTTACGGAGGTTAGGCAGAAGCAGGGGAGCTGCTGGGGAAGGGGAGCTGGGAGGGTATCTCTTGGCCAGTGGTAGGTGTTGACCGTGCGCCTCTTCCAGGTTGTTAGTGAGAGGTTGGAACTCCTACCTACCCTTTATGGTTGGGAGGGATAGAAAACTGGACCCTACCTTTTTTAGTTGTGGGAGCCATGGGTCAGCCATCTTTATACCTTTGTCCTTATGTTTTTTCTTGCATCTTTCTCACTCTCCTTTTCTTTTCTTTCTCTCTCTCTCTCTTCTTTTGGCTTCTCTCCCTCTCTTTTCCAATTTCTTTTTGTTCTCTTCGTCTCTTTAAATTACTGAGGACCCCTCTTGGTGGGGTGCACTAGAACAATGATGGCCAGACTTTTGATTAAAAAAGCAACAAAAGTGCGATATCGCGCATTATTGGAAACTGTACTCTTTTCTCCGGTGTTTGTCAGCATAAGGGAGAAACTGCTGTGTAGTCTTCAAGTGAAAATTAAGCCTTGTGTGATGAGGGGAAAACGATAATGGGTCTTTGTGCTAATAGATTTTATGGGTGTCCCAGCTGTGTTTTGATCTTCTAGTAATTTAATGATGCTTTGTATTGTAGTCTAGCATCCTTTCGCTTTTCATATTCTGTTAGACATTCCTTTGCTGCCTTTATTATTTTTATTGAGAAGCTCTTGTAAGAATCAGTCGTTCCTGCTCTTGGAGGGTTATTGTTTGGTATTATTATTTATGTTTTTGGAGGCTTTCGTAAATGCCTATACTTATATTTTCCAAAATGGAAATAGATTTATTGCTTATCCTTATCAAAAGTAATTAGAATTTGTTTGTTATAAATAGTTCAGAGAAAATAGTTTTATAAAAAAATAACAGAAAAAGAAATCATACCTTTATGCATACCATCCATACCTTTATGCATATTACAGATATTTAAAACAGATTTTATTTCTGAAAAGTGGGATTCTACTAGATATTCTTGTGTTCTGTATTTTACCTAATACATCGTGCATATAGTTCCATATGTATTGATCTATATCGGTGGTATGCAAACTTTTTGATCTTAGGACCTTTACAATCTTAAATTACTGAGGACCCCAAAGATCTTTTGTTTATATGGGTTACTTCCATCAGTTTTTGTTGTATTGAAAATTAAAACCAAGAAATCTAAAAATATTCATATAAAAATACTAAACATATTACCTGAATATAGATTACCTATTTTTAAATGCAAGTAACTCTTGTAAAACAAATTTAAAGAGAAGAATGGCATTATTTTACATTTTGCTAATCTCTTGAATATTTGACTTAATGGAAGATAGCTGGATTCTCATACCTGCTTTTGCATTCAGTCTGAGTGATAGCACCATCATATGGCATTGAAAGACTGTAAGCTCTTGACAGAGTAAGAGCAAAAGAGGCAAATAACATGTTAGTATTACTATGAAAATAATTTTGACCTTGCAGACCCCATGAAAGGATGTCAGGAACCCCCATATATCCCCAAGTCACATTTTGAGAACCTCTCATGTACATTATCTGTTTTAATAGTTGCATTTTTTAAAAAACCCTGAAGTTTATTTTTTATTTTACACTGCAGTCATGTGCCACTTAACAATGGGGATACGTTCTGAGAAATGTGTCGTTAGGCCATTTCGGCGTTGTGCAAACATCGTAGAGTATACTTAACACAAACCTAGATGGTATAGCCTACTACACACCTAGGCTATATGGCACTAATCTTATTATTAGTCTTATGTGGTCTGTCATTGACTGAGGTTGTTGTGTGGCACATGGCTGTATAAAAGTAATATGTATTGATAGGAAATCTTGGAGGACAAAATCAGAAAAGCAAAAGCCCGGAAGAGGAAAAAAGTTTGACCAGTTGAGGACAAATGCTATTAACAATATGGTGCATTTCTTTTTTTTCTGTGCACGTTTCTCACATAGTGGTTGATTGTGTTACATGTAAAATTTTGTAGCCAGCTTTAAAAACAAGGTAGAATAATGTTAGAATTGTAGTGCACCCTTACTAAATTATTGTAATGATTTTCTGGCTGCATCAGCAGGCTGATTCTTTTATAATCTATTTCAGTTCCCCTATTGTTGGGCACTTAGGTTGTTTCCAGTATTTGCTCTTACAGCTTTGTGTATGAAACTTTTAGGTGTGTATTTAGGATTATTTCCTTATGATAGGTTCCTTGAAGTGGAATTACTGGTTTAAAGGGTATAAACTTTTTTTTAACTTGTCATTTTAATATGTCTTGTAACATGGACTTGAAAGTATTAAAAATTCTGGACAAGTCCAACTTTACAGTACATGTTAATCGTGCATTAGTTTTCTTCATATAGCTTGACATTATGTATTTGCCATAGATTTTTATTTTTAAATAAGTGTAGATTGACAGGAAGTAACAAAGATAGTACAGTGAGATCCTGTGTACTATTTACTCAGTTACCCTCGATAGTTAGATTTTATAAAATTATAGTATATTAAGACCAGGAATTGGACATTGGTATAATGTGTGCATATGGTTCTGTGTCATTTTTTTCACTTGTGTACATTTGTGTAACCACCACTGCACTCAAAATACAGAACTGTTTCACGACTGCAAAGATCTCCCTGTTTGTTAATGGTGGCTAGTTTCATAACAAAATAAAATAGGATGCTCTCCTCAGATTTTTTCAGAACTGATATTTGTGGGTAAAAAATGGCATATTATGTATTTCTAATTTAAAAAATTATCTCCGAAGATTTTTTGGTTCATTGGTTCCCGTCTGTAGTACTTTAGGATGGAGCTGATGCATGCTGAGAAATTGAGGAAGGAAAAGCAAGAATTTGAAAAAGCCAAAATGGATGTGGTAAGATCCTAATATGTTGTCACTGGTTAACAATTTAGCGTGTTTTGTGCCTGCTTAGGAGTAAGAGAAAATCTTTGGAATGTGTATTTCTTTCCAATTTACTGTCATTTTGAAAGTTTAAGATGAGTCTAGAGTTCATTTAATTAAATGGGCTTAGTCATAAAAAAGGAATTTTGTGCTTTAAAAATAGACATTTGGATGAATTGAAGTGGTCCTCAAAATTATTACTGATGGAATGGCCAAATGCTATTCTTTAATACTTTATGATTTCATTAAATGACATATTAATGGGTTGAAGGAACTTGAGAAAGGTTGTGAAATGTGTGCTTCCTAGCTGCCTTTCTTTTCCTTTTTGTATAATTTTTTTATGTGACAATAATTTTAGAGAAAGAAGTTTTAGAATGTTGGAGCTGAAAAAGAAACTTTACTATTGTTGGTTATTGTGGTTTCCAACTCTGAACTTTTTGCATTTATTTAATTTTATTTACTTATTTTTCTTTTTTTGGTGAGGAAGATTCAATCTGAAGATTCACATCTGTTGCCACTCCTCTCTGTTTTTGCTTGAGGAAGATTAGCCCTGAGCTAACATCTGTGCCAGTCGTCCTCTGTTTTCTATGTGGGTCACTGCCGCAGCATGGCTGATGAGTGGTGGTCTGCACCCGGAATTCAAACCTGTGAACCCAGGCTGCTGAAGCAGAGTGCCATGGTCTTAACCACTATGCCATGGGCTGGCCCTCTGAATTTCTTTATCCAAATACAGTCTTACACAGAAGGGTAATGAAGACTTGTAAAACCTGACCTATTCTGGTCTAAATGGACAGTGAGGCCTTAAGCCGTGTGGTCTTGCTGCCACTCCAGGCGCCTGAGAGAACACAGTTGGAAGATCAATGGTCTTGTTCAAGCTGCACATTTTACAAGTGAGGGAACTGACCCAGAGAGAGACGTGATTTGCTAGAGATCATATGGCACGGGTAGTCTAGGACTGTTAATTTTCATCCTGGTGCTTTTTCTACTTACTGGCACTGCCTCTTATGTTCGATATAACACTCTTTAGGGGGCTCTTGATTATCCTGAAGAAATCCTTAAGGGCGAGTTGGCACGGATCATCTACAAAAATTCTCTTAGCATCATTAAAGGTAGGTATGTTTTGAAAATTTAATTAAAGTGGGAAGGCGAAACATTCTGTTTATAATGAGGAAGACCTTTTGCTGATTTTGAAAATTTCTGTAAGAAACTCTGCTAGAATATGTATAAAACTCTGATTGTAGGAATAATGTCCTGTTTCTTTCAGGAAAGGCATATTGCCCCTTAGGATATACTTGAACATTTCAATAAGTTTTTATTGGGTATTAATTATGTGGGGAGTTGAAAATAAATAGATGATTTAATACATTCCTTTATGCCCTTAAGTTTAGAATAAAAGTTAGAAGTAATTGTGAATACCCCAAAATATTAATAGCTTTGCTTGTGTGGTGGGATTATGAGGTTTTTTTTCTGTGTGACCTATTTCCCAATTTAAAAAAACAAAAGAGCTAACTCCAGTACATCAAGAAAGTGATACTCTTAAGAGTAAAGTGATGCTTTAGATTCTTACTCCCCTCCCTTGCTTTTTAAATTTTAGGTGCAGAATTTCATGTGTCACTGCTTTCAATTGCACAGCTATTCGACTTTGCCAAAGATCTTCAAAAAGAAATTTATGATGAGTAAGTAAAATAGTGGAAAGCTGAATATGTTTATTTCTGATCTTGTGGTAAGGATTTGAGGTTGTGGATATGTAGAAAGGGGGAAAGAAGATACCACACTAAATCCTTGGAAGGATGCTAAGTTTTAGGACCATTGTAGCATAGTAAATCATATCAAAAATATCTTTCTGGAGAAGTTGTTTGACTCACTTATTGGTTTCCCTTGGGAAATAGTTTGCCTTTATTCAGTAACAAATATATAATATGGCTTATGTAAAAATCTGTCTTTCTGCTTTCCTGGCATGTCTTTTGTCCCTAAAATGTGAGTAGTAGTCATGAATGTTTACAGTTGAGTGCTGCAGGTAATTTTATTTTTTCACGTCTGATTGTACGGTTTGAGAATTATTTGTAGCCTGCCTTGTGGGTGCTTCACTCAGACCCAGCACCCTTGCTTTCACAGGAGAGGAAGTGGAACTTGGATCAATCTGCTCTTTGGGTATCTTCAGGGTTTTGGTAGAGGGTTAGGTTGTGTGCTTTTTCTCAGCCTCTATTATAGAAAATCAAGATCCTGGATGTACCAAGGTTCTCCAGGTCTCCAGGGTATTTGTCTTGTCACACATAACCTGCTGATATGACTTTGAGAGCTAACTTGACAGTTAACATTTGTGAATGATGTCTGAACCCTTCTGAAGCCCAGTAAGTGTGTGACGCTTCTGATCCATTGACAGCATTTGTAGATGAGGGAAGGTACCTGGCGAGCCTGTTGGGAAGTGGCTCTTACGGTATGCAGTTGTTGAAGGGATGTCCTGGGTCCATCTTTAGAGCGCAGGGAACTGTCTCTCTGGTTGATGTTCTGAGTTAGTCTCGTGTCATAAGGCTGATGCCAGTAAACTGTATTTTTTTCCAGCCTTCAGGCTCTGCACACAGATGACCCCCTCACTTGGGATTATGTGGCACGGCGAGAATTAGAGATCGAGTCGCAGCCAGGAGAAGAGCAGCCTACGACAAAACAAGCCAAAGCAGTGGAGGTGTGCCGGAAGGAGGAGAGGTGCTGTGCTGTATATGAAGAGGCAGTAAAGACTCTCCCTACAGGTGATCTTCGCCAAGCCATGGTGTGGTGTAGAAGTAAGAGTGTTCATGAATGTGAAACGGAAGCTCCATTCCCACTGCCAGAATCGATTGCAGGAGTCTCTTTGTGACAGTTTACAGTGTGCCTGGCTTTCCAGTTTGTTCTTTCTTTGGTGGTGAAAGATGGAGCTTTTATGACCTTTCTTGACGGTAGTGGTATTTATGTTCACGTATTTGGGAGAAATGACACTTAGGAAATGATAATTCAGAAGATTGTTTAATTATTCCTTAATTATCTTTTGTTATAGATTTACTTTTTAACTTTGTAATATTGGAGAATAAAGGTAAAGAAAATATATAACATGCTTGATAAGGCTTTTAATTTTTATATTTATGTCATTGCTCAGTCCCCTTCCCCGCCCGCGCCAGTATTTGAGATATTTGATTGGCTGTAGTCAGGATAACTGTTTTTTTCATCAGACTACTTTTAAGTCTTCTTCAGAGGAGTTTTCCCATCAAAGGAAAGATGTGTCATGATTGTTAAACTGAGAGAATTGGTGATCTGATAGCGTAATCTTTCTGACCGTTTTAGAGGCCATGTGGAAGTGTTACATCAACTTTTGCTTGGAAAGGTTTGCTAAGAAGACCAACAGTCAGTTCCTCAGAGAGAAGGTAATGATTTATGTTCCATGGTTATAGAGCTGACCAGAAAGTGACTGTTGTCTGAAGGAAGAACTTACAGCTCTTTTGGGGTCTGGGACAGCTTCCAAGAACTTCGTTCTTACCCACTTTCTCCTGTGAGGACCTGTCGTTCTGAAGGTCCGAGTCTGCTTTGCCCTTATACTGGCCACCAGGTTGGGAGTTGCTGTCTGACTGGGCTGTGCTTGGTGCAGCTGCCCAGCTCTTTTAATCATAAGTGTAACCACCTCAGTCCCTTCTCTCAAGTCTCAGAAATGAGCAAAAGTGCCGTTGGTTCCTGTCGGAAGCAAAAGGCTCCTGCTGGGATCTTTGTAATGAATTGATAGATTTTTCTGATTTCAGAGGCTGGAAAGAACCATGATTGCATTCAGGAAGGCGCATGAACTCAAACTTCTACTGGAATTCCAGTATAAGCAGTGGGTAAGGATATGGAGAACACATTCATTCTCTGCCAACTACGTGTACTTAATTATGGTTGGTTTGTGCTGGTGTCATGTGTTTTAATATGTATATAGTTTTATGACAGCCCATTTGGAAGTTTGCTGTGGTAGTTGTAAAGAGTGTTTCTGTTTGGCTGTCAGTATTCGGTGTGTGCCAGAAATGAAATCTGTACCAGGAAAGGGTGGAAGTTTACATCGTGGAAAACACTCAGTACAAAGAGTCACAATTTTGGTTTGTTTGTCTACCCATCTGTCTTCTACTGAACATCCTGAATAGACCTGGCCCAGAATAACCATTTGTATAATCAAGACAAATTAGCTATGTTCCTGTGTTTTAGAAGCTGACATAGTAAGAGACATGTTAACCTGTCCCTGCCCTCTGGGGTGGGTAAGGATTCTTAGAGAGACCAGAATACTGTGTGTGGGAATACACACGTCTGGACTGGGTTTTGCCACTTAATAGCTAGGTGATGGGCAAACCACTTAACCTTTCTGAGTTTGTCTGCTTGATTTTAAAATAGTGAAAGTGGTCCTTATTTTGCCACCTCACAAAGTTGTTGAGAGCATTACATGAGATGATGAATGTGTTAATGTATTTACATACCTTTGTAGGGGAGAAAAGGACAGCAATTTTTATATTTATTGAGTGCCTTTATTTATCTAACTCTTAGCTTGTTTTTTTTTTTAATTTGCATGTCTGTATTTTTATTTTGTTTTATTTTCTGCTTGAGGAAGATTGCCCCTGAGCTAACATCTGTGCCAATCTTCTTCTGTGTTATATGGGATGCTGCCGCAGTGTGGCTTGATGAGCCATGTGTAGGTCCACGCCCATGATACATACCCGTGAACCCCAGGCTGCTGAAGCAGAGCATGTGAACTTAACCGCCATGCCAGCAGGTGGCCCCTACTCTTGCCTCTTTTGATTCATATCTTTATGCAGGTTTTACTAGCTGCAGTTAATGTCTTGCTGTTTTGTATTGTATTCTTTTTTTTTTTAAAGATTTTATTTTTCCTTTTTCTCCCCAAAGCCCCCGGGTATGTAGTTGTGTATTTTTAGTTGTGGGTCCTTCTAGTTGTGGCATGTGGGATGCTGCCTCAGCATGACTTGAGCGGTGCCGTGTCTGCGCCCAGGATCCGAACTGGCGAACCCCTGAGCCGCTGAAGCAGAGCTTGCGAACTTAACTGCTTGGCCACAGGGCCAGCCCCTGTATTCTACTATTTTTATATTAATTTTTTCTGTACTTTTAACATATATCTACGTAAACTATATAGTAGCCTACTGTGTTATACCATGACTGAGGTACCCCTCTCCCATTATGGCATCTGTCTGTGAAATATCTGAGGCCTGGATGAGTTCAACTTCTCCTGTTTGAGCTGTTGAATGCTGGCAAGACAGTCGCACCACATCAGTTCAGATGGGCTTTGCTTTGGGTACTGCCTTGGCAGTCCTGCTCTCTTTCCATTATTGTTTCTTTTGCCATTCACCACTCCGGCTCTTTCAAAGATCCTCTGCTCCTCACATTTCTGGTGCTGCCCTTCTAAGCCTACCACTTCATCACTCAGTTGGCGACCTTGCCTTAGTGAGAGTTCCTCAGCATACTGCCTCTAAACTTAAAAGGCTTAGCTGATTCTATACCCATCCTTTCTCCAGATTATTCTTCACAGAGTGGTCTTTTAGAGTTGATTATCAGATTATTCTATAGCTTCCCATTGTCCTTTGGATAAAGCTGCCCGTTCACCTTAATTTGGCCCCTGCCTGTGTTTCCAGGCTCTCCTGCCAGGGCTCTAGTTTACATCCCACCCTCCAGCCATTCTGAACGTGCATTTCCTTGTATATGTCCTTGGATTTCCCAGCTGTCTCTCATCTTCAGCCTCTTACATGTGCTGGTTGGGAGAGTCTTCTGTTTTCCTGGGGATCTCTGCTTTCACCTGACTAATGCTTGCTTTTCCTTCAGTTTTCATGGTAAATGGTGCTTCCTTTCTGGGAGCCCTTTCTCATCACTGCCGTAGACCCTTTTGGGTGCTCCTGCTTCGTAGTCCTGTAGCATGTGATTTTTTCACTGTTGTGGCACGTGTCCGACTGTCTCTGCTGCTAGACTGGAGGCTCTATGGGCGGTGGGGAACGTATCTGGTTTCCTCTTTATTGATAAGCATGTATGGTATGCAGTAAAAACGCTTGCTGAATGGATGGATTATATACTGCCTTTTGCTGGCTTTTTCACAATTTTATAAAACTGGATTAGTTTTAAACTTTATTTTTCCTGTTAAAATAGTGTGGATAGAAGCATTTTGAACAGATAAGATTTCTTCTGTTCATCTATTTGTGGGGTCATAGTTGTTAGGGTAAAATTCCCAAGTTTAAGATATGAACACTTTCATAACTCTTATTACATGGTGTTAAATTGCATTTGAGAAAAATTGTACTGGTTGACAGTGTGCCCAACTCTGTTTGAATAAACTTGTTTCCTTACCACTCCGCAAATATTGGTTTTATCTTTGCTGATTTTTATTTTCTATTTGGCGGGTGTGAGTTTTATTATAGTGAGCTATTTTGTTAAGCACTTTACTTTCAGTTTAAATTATTCAGGCCCTCTCCTTTTTACCTCTTCCCTGTTTTTTGATAGCCCTTGGGGATGGGAGCTGGGAATGGAGGAAGAATTCCAAATCCTTCATGTTGTGCCTGTTTGGCAGCCATGGTAAAAGGTTTAGCGAAAGGCTGTTGAATCTGTTGCCTCAAATGAGGTCTTTGCTTGTCTCCGTTCACAAAGATAATTGAGCTTTCAGTAGTTACTTTTCCAATGATCCTTTGTCTTATCTAGATTGAGTTGTTGCTGCACCATGACTTCATTAAGGAGGCTCTGGAGGTGGTAGTGGCCGGGACCGAATTGTTTCGAGACTCTGTGACAATGTGGCAGATGAAGCTGCAGGTGCTGATTGACTCCAAGAGCCCTGATGTGGCCGCGCTTTTTGAAGAAGCCTTTGTGCACCTGAAACCCCAGGTCTGTGAGTCGGGTCTTTTGTATTTCATTCTATTTGGGAAGACTGCACCCAAAGCTCATTTGGAGCGTACTTGTCTGATGAGAGCTGGCTCTGGAGTGCATTTTTTATTAAGTAGTGATGGTTCAAGGGTTAAGAGTAGAAGAATTTTCTTCCATTTATAGCCTATTTCTAATTCTTTATTTGAAAATTGACTACATTATTTAAAATTTTCTATTTGACTTAGGTACCTTACAAGGGAGAAATATTAATAGAATGTTATTCTCACTTCCTTCCAAAGCTGAACTTAAGCCCGAGTTTAAACACACATATATTTCTAAACCTTAATGTTTAAAAGACTAAACTTTAAACCTTTACAGTGAATCTTTCATATTACTAGGAAAAAAGTATTCCAGAAGGTGAAGTGAGAGCACAATCTTAACTACTTTCTTGCTCATTTGTGTGTGTGCCTCTGGGACGTGAGTGATCAGATGGTTCAGCCTGGATGAGTTAGTACTTGAGTTGTGGGTCCTGGACAGCAGAGACAATGACCTGGGTAGCTATAGGTCTTACTAGCCATGGACTGTTAGTTGCTTAATTAACTAATAGATAATTAATGATAATAACTATAGGCAGTATTCCCCAACAGAAGGGAACCAGAATTAGCAGAAGAATATCGCTGTGGGTGATGTGGTGAGAACGCTGTCTGTATCCTGGCATACCATTACTGCCGGGCACTGAGTAACGGACAGACTGGGAATGAATCCATATTTCAAATATTGATTATCTTAGGAGGAACCTGTCTTTATAGTGACTAGTTTTCAGAGCACAGTGGTAAGCTATCATTTTCTAACACTTTTTATTGTGAGCAGGTTTGTCTGCCATTGTGGATTTCTTGGGCAGAGTGGAGTGAAGGTGCCCAAAGCCAAGAAGACACTGAAGCAGTCTTTAAGGTCTGGCTCCACATTCTGAGTCCATGGGGTGTGGGGAAGGAGTGTGCAGGGTCACTAGCTGGCCAGCTTTAGGGTGATGTCTAAAGCACGTGCTCCTAGCGCACTATTAATTGAGTGGCCTGGGGTGTTCTGGGAAAATTTGTTCTGCTATTTAGAAATTTCCTCACGCAGCTTGTTTCTTTTTTCTTTTAAATTCTAGAAAGCTATCTTAGCTGTCGGAGGTTCCGACTCAGTCACTCTGAAGAATAAGTACCTGGATTGGGCTTATCGAAGTGCTGGCTACAAAAAGGCCAGAGCTGTGTTTAAAAGGTACTCACGCTACTGGTCTCTCCACCCTGTGCTCAGCCCCGCATGCCGAGATGGCGTGTATCACAGATAGTATCTGAGGAATAAATCCTGGAGCCCTTTTCAAAGTTTCTGTTTCTTTTTTTGAACAATAAAAGCAGTTCATCAGTAACAATCCTTCATAAATATCATTTATGAAAAATAGCTGTATGATATACTGCTCTGTGGGTGTGCCATAATTTATTTGGCCACAGTAATACTGCTTTGATGAACATTTCTGCACAAATATTATTTGTCTGTATTGGAAATTATTTCCTTAGAATATATTCTTAGAAATGGAATTAATATTCTCCTTGAGAAAGACCTTGAGATATAATAGAGAACTTAGAACTCTAAAAGTAAGAAAGAAGAGAACAGGAAGAAAACTAGGAAAGAGTTGGGTGGTTGTGAAGAGTCAGTCGTTGGAGGTTGAAAGCACTGAGTGACTGGGGGCAGGTCAGTGCCTGCATTGAACTGCAGCCAGGTCTTTGTTAAACCGTGTGTTGTGGGGGCACTGGCACAGATATTTATATTTACGGGCAGTAAGAGGCTTTCTGTCATTGTGGGAGATAACAGTCCCCCCCTTCCTTTTAGTTTACAGGAAAGCCGTCCATTTTCAGTTGATTTTTTCAGGAAAATAATCCAGTTTGAAAAGGAGCAAGTAAGTGTTCTGTCTATGCATTTCTTGTCTGGGAAAATGTATTAGTGGTTACTAATCTATGGCAACATCTTGTTGTTTAAAAAGCTCTGATCACAATGCAGTATAAATTTCTGGTCCCTTTATCCAACTCTTTTTTCATAGAGACAGTTTAGGAATGATTGATAGTCAAACAAAGAAGAGAAAGTCCATGTCTGAAAAACAGAAAGCTCAGATGTTAGCTCTTGGAAGCACCCTGCCAGGCTGGGTGAGCTGCTGCTTGTCTGCCTCCTCAGCATCCTCTTTGTCTCTTGTATTGGGTTGTGAGGTAGAGAGTAGGCACTTAGTAACTGTTTCTGGTGTCTTTCTTTTTTTTTTGAGGGAGATTAGCCCTGAGCTAACATCTGCCTCCAATCTTCCTGTTTTTGCTGAAGAAGATTGGCCCTGAGCTAACATCTGCCTCCAATCTTCCTGTTTTTGCTGAGGAAGATTGGCCCTGAGCTAACATCCATCCCCATTTTCCTCTATTTTATATGTGGGACGCCTGCCACATCATGGCTTGATAAGTGGTTTGTGGGTCTGCACCCAGAATCCAAACTGGTGGACCCTGGGCCGCCAAAGTGGAGTATGTGAACTTACCCACTGCACCACCGGGCTGGCCCCTGTTTCTGGTGTTTTTAACTGAACTTGTGAGTGAGGAAAAATACAGGAAGTCTCAGTTAAAAAAATAATGCACAAAAATCCAAATGTGTCTGTAATCTCATCACAGTAACACAACTAACCGTATTTATTTTTACTGTTTTCTTTAATTTGTTGTTTACATATATACACCGTTTTGTACTGTTTTATTTCTGACATATGTCTCACATGGAAGTTTTCTCTTTTTTCTTTCTTTTTTAATATATGTATATGTATTTTTTTTGCTGAGGAAGATTGGCCCTGAGCTGATATCTGTTGCCAGTCTTCCTCTTTTTTATATGTGGGTTGCTGCCACAGCACGGCTGATGAGTGGTGTAGGTTGGTGCTTGGGATCTGAACCCATAAACCTGGGCCACTGAAGCAGAGTGTGCTGAACTTAACCGCTGTGCCACGGGGCTGACCTCTCTCTTTTTGTCTTTTACTTAACATTATTTTGTAAATGCATGCCTGTGTTTTCACATGGTTATCATTTTTAATGGTTGTGGTTTTATTCTTAAACCCATAGTTTTCTTAACTATTCCATTACATGTAGGTTGTTTCCAGATTTTTAAAGATTTTATTTTTTTATTTTTCCTCCTTCTCCCCAAAGCCCCCCAGTATATGGTTGCATATTTTAATTCTGGGTCCTTCTAGTTGTGGCATGTGGGATGTCGCCTCAGCATGGACTGATGAGCAGTGCCATGTCTGCGCCCAGGATCCGAACCAACAAAACCCTGGGCTGCTGAAGCAGAGCATGTGAACTTAACCATTCGGCCATGGGGCCAGCCCCAGATTTTTGATACTGAAAACAAGGACTGCTGCAAGCGTTTTGTTTATGTGGCATTTTTTTTCTTTTGAATTGTTTTCTTGAGATAAATTTCTAGGACTGGAGATAGGAGTTTTTTTATGGTTGTTTATATATTGCCAGATAGTCCTCGAAAAGAATTGTACTTATTTATGGTGATAATCAGCAGATAGATCAGGATGCCTATTTCCTCACACCTCCTTCAAGCATTGTTTTGCTTTTTCTCCTTTATTTTGCTATTTTGATTGCTGTTTATTATTTTTATTTGAATTTTGAAAAATCATTAGATTGAAGTCTCATTTTCATAGTTTTGATCATTGTATGGATCAATTATCTGTTCTAATCCTACAGTATGAGAGATAGTATAGCATAATAATTAATAGCCAGGGCTTGGATTAATAACATAATAGTCATGTGCCTTGAGCAAGTCACTTAATTCTAAGGCTTGTGGTCCTCATCTGTAAAGGAGGTCATAATGCCTGTTTCAGGGGTGTGAGGGTTGTAAGGCCGGAGGACATAGTGGGTAGGAAGGACTGCACGGTGCCGCGCATGCACATCATGAGCCCCTAAGAAGGTGTGCTTCTGTTTTTCATGTGTGTGTAAGCTGTGAGGTTAAATTGACTTCCTATGTAATAATACAGTCTCAGGGAAGAGAAATTTGAATGAGGAAATAGTTATTTGACTGTACAGAAAGATTTTTAAACTGAAGATAATCTGCTTTGAAAATGAAACAAAAGAGAACACATTTAAACAGAAGGAGAGGTCAAGAATTAACATTTGATTGTAAAGTTAATATCGGCTACTCTGCTAGGTGCATAATGAATCAGCATTTTAATTTAACCTTCACAGTTTCTATAAGATATATCATTATCCTTGTTTCATGGGTGAGGAAACTTTTAAGGTCAGAGGGTTAAAAAACTTGTTGAAGGGGGCCCTTCCAGTTTGGTGAACACGTGCGGATGTGGGGAGGGTGGCGCACCTGCAGAGGGCGAGGAGGCCCCTGCCCCTTCCTCGTCCCTTGCCTGCGTCTCTTGCATCTGGCTGTTGCCGAATTGTGTCGTTTTATAATAAACCAGGAATCTAGTGAATAAAAAAACTTGCTAAAGGTCAAATAACTAGTACTTATATATACTTTGCCGTGATATAAAAAGTTCTGAGGTGGACATAGCTTACTATGTGCCAGAGCCCAGATACTCAAGAGGAAGAAGTTCCCAGCTATAGGGAGTGGAACCGTCCCCGTTTATTTATTTAAATCCTACTCCTCCCTCAGGGTTTTAAAATCTATTTTCCTGTGAAGCTGCCTGTGTTCCTCCAACTGAGAATTAATTAGGCTTTTTCCATGCTACCATAGCAAAGTGCTTTTATCACTGCTTGACGTTTACTTCACTCTGGTGAGCAGTGCATTTGACTTTTCCCTGGATGAGATGACGGCCAGACTGTGTTCATCTTAAATTCTGACCCTTCTTCCCTTCAGATACCTAGTAGATGGTAGCTATGTCATAGTGTGGTTGAAATGAATTTGTGACATGATAAATTGGGCCATTGAGGCAAGATTGTCTGATTATTTTTATTAGGAATCCTGCAAGATGGCGAACTTAAGAGAATATTATGAGAGGGCTTTGAGAGAGTTTGGATCTGTAGATTCTGGTAAGTAAACTTCAGTTATAGACACACGAGTCTGTTTGCATCTGTCATCTGAAACCTATCAGGATGGTTAGAAGAGCGTTTCTTAACTTTTTTGGAGTCCTGGCCCTCTTTGAGAATACAACTTGAATCCTTCCCCTGCCTCCTCCCTCGCTTTGTGCATAGATACTTGCAGACAATTTTGTTCATAATTTCAAATTTACAAGCTGAAGAGTCCATGGGTGTTCTATTAAGAACTCGGGATTAGAGAAAGATCTGTTTGGTTTGGTTCTCTTAAAACAGTGTGATATTTGTAAGAGAAAGGTTAACGTAGGTCGGAACAAAAAGGAGGAGTTGATAGTAAAGAGGTAGTGGGATGCTAATTGACATTCGTTGTCATTGGCTGTTGCCACATTGTCCTCATTGATAGAATTTGTAGAACGTACTTCTGGGTATAGGTATGTCATGTAAAATTTGTTTACTTACGAACTCAAAAGTGACATGTATAGTTGTTAAACTCACATTTAAAAAATACATTAGCTCTTACAAGGTTTCAACAGATCTCCTCCTGGTGAAATGAATGACACTAGCACTTTCACTAACACATGCAAGTTTTGTTAAGCGTGGTGACAGGGTTATAGTGAACTCAGTGAGGTCAGTTGCACCTTGAAAGAGACTCAGCAAAATCCTCCCTCTGAAATATTTAGTTTTTTTGAGTTTATGAAATACATAGACTGTCCTGATTAAAGTGAAGTTTTCTGTTCAAAAAAAAAAAAAAGTTTTGACATACCTTAGTATAAAGAAGCTAAGAGAGGTATTGTTTCACATAGGGTTCTGGGGAACTAATAGCAAGAAGTTAAGGTTCTTAGAAATCTTGCATGGGATCGATATTATATAATTAAGTTTACCTAGTAAGGCTTTGTCAGTTATCTAATTGCATGTTTGCTTCTCTTTAAAGATCTTTGGATGGATTACATCAAAGAAGAATTGAACCACCCCCTTGGTAAACCTGAGAACTGCGGACAGATCTACTGGCGAGCCATGAAAATGTTGCAGGGAGAGTCAGCAGAGGTGTTTGTAGCTAAACATGCCATGCATCAGGCCGGCCATTTGTGAAAAGAGGAGGAGCACAGCCGGCTTGTCAGATAGTATCGTGAGCCCTCCAGGCAGATTTGTAATAAGAGTTCATCTGCAGTTTGCTTAGAGCTGGCAGACAGGTGGCTGTCTGATTTTGAGACATGCTTTACTTTTGTTAATGCGTTAATCTTTAGTTCCAGAAAAGAAAAGAGAACTGCCGTTTAGTGGCCAGAGGCTGTTTGTTGAGGCTGGACCTTTTCCAAAATACATGGAAATCATGCAACTGAGTTTCCTTTATTACCTCTGGTAAAGCATGAGTATTTCTAATCTAGGCCTAATGGCCAGTTAAAATGGAGGAGAAAGTATAGTTAAGTGTGTTTATTTGCTCCTTCTTATAAAAATATACATGGTATACATTTGTTGTAGAAAATATGGAGGGAATAGAAGAACGTGGAGAAGAAAATAAAAGCATCCTGTAATCCCATCATCTGGAGTTAAATTTAGTAATTTGATTTCCTTTCTCAGAGTTGGATTTATACTGTTAGATCATTTACTCATTCATTCATTCATTCAGTGCCCATCACAAGCAGGAAGGAAGGGAAGCTTTTTGGGATGGAAGTAGAGGTTGGAGGAACAGCTGGATATCCTGAGAGAGCTGGTTGAAGCAGCAAAAGGATTCTGGGTATGGGGGGAAAAGTTATCTTTTAAGAAGATTAAGACGTTATAAAAATGTCTTCTGTCTCTGGGACTGATCTGTTTGCAGTGGGAAGGCCGGCAGCAAAAGAAGGGCAGGGGTAAGGAGTAGATTAGAGCAGCACAGAAGGGCTTCCAAGCAAGGATGGAAGATGGCTTGGGGCAGAGAAGGCATTCTGGGAGCAGGGGAGGCAACTGTTTGAATTTTATATCCTTTAACTTAACATTGTGATGTCACTGGGAGAAGCATTCAGTGAAGTGTTAATGTTTCACTTAATACTATGTTATTTTTCTATGTCATTAAATAGCCTTAGAAACATTGAATGAATTCATAACATTCCATTGTACAGATGAGCCAGGACTTATTTTTCTAATCCCTTGTGGTTGGCTCTTGTCATTTCTGATATTTTCTTACTATAAATGCTGTTGATGAAGATTTTTATAAATCTTTGTTCACATCTCTGGTTCTTTTTTGTTTTTTTTTCCTGCTTTTTGTCCCCCAAATCCCGCAGTACATACTTGTATATTTTAGTTGTGCCTCCTTCCAGTTGTGGCATGTGGGATGCTGCCTCAGCGTGGCCTGATGAGCGGTGCCATGTCCGTGCCTAGGATCCGAACTGGCGAAACCCTGGGCTGCCGAAGAGGAGGGCGTGAACTTAACCACTCGGCCACGGGGCCAGCCCTCTGGTTATTTTTATAAGAGATTGACATCTGACAGTAGAATTATTGGATTTAAGGATATAACTATTTTAAAGAATATGTATTGCCAATTTGCAATGTATGAAAATATTTTCAAGCAATGTATGAAAATGTTGACACCTTTACCTGCAGTGGGTATTATATTGATTTTTATCATTTTAATAGGTGAAAAGTGATATATTATTATTTTAGTGTGCATTTCTTTGATGTTAGTGAATTCTGTCTTTTCATGTTCTTGGACTATTTTTTGAACTTTGTGTGTGTGTGTGTGTGTGTGTGTGAGAGGAAGATTGGCTCTGAGCTAGCATCTGTGCCAATCTTCCTCTATTTTATGTGGGATGCTGCCACAGTGTGGCTTGATGAGTGGTGCTGTGTCGGCGCCCAGGATCTGAACCTGTGAACCCCGGGCCGCCTAAGTAGAGCACATGAACTTAACCCCTATGCCACCGGGTCTGCCCTTGAACTTTTTTTCTTACTAATTTATAAGAGTTTTTTATATATTAAGAATATTAATTTTTAGTTCGTCTCTCCTTTATTGCGGATATTTACCCCCAGCTTTTTTGTGTGTGTGGTGTTTTTTTTTTTTGATGTCCAGAGATTGTGTGTGTGTGTGTGTGTGTGTGTGTGTGTGAGTGTGTGATTTCTCTTGCTGAAAACGTTTCCTCTTGCTGAGGTTGACAACTCAGGTTTTCCCCAAGTGGTTAACTAAATTTTCCACAGCACCATTTGTGGCTCGTAATTAATTTCTCTCTGTTGATTTGTGATACTGCCTTTATTATATATTAAATTCCTTTGAATAGTAAAGTCTGTTTTAGGGCATTTTTATTTTAAATGTTTGGCTTCTAAATGTTGTTTGCTTGTTATTTGTTTTAAAATAAAAATTTCCTCTTTCCTCTCTCCATTAAGTCCTGGGAAGTTTAACATTCTAAATCCTTACATGGCATTTTTATTTTAGGAAAGAGATGCATATTACACATAAGAGATGAGAGCAAAGAGAGTGATGGTTGACTCCTTAAAGCAAGGCTGTGAGTGTGTGTCACCCTGGGGTCATCACAACCCTGTGTCTGGATCTCACCATTGCAAGTTAAGGAGATACATCTTGCTAGTTCACCTGAAGCTGCACTGTCAGATATCATAGCTTCTAGCTACGTGTGGCAATTTAAATGTATTGAAATTAAATAATTCAGTTTTTCATTTACACTGGCCACATTTCAAGTGCTCACTAGCTGCATATTTACCATATTGAACAGCACAGATAATAGAACTTTTATTTCCACCGTTGCAGAAGGTTATTGGACAGTGTTGACCTAGATCCAATTAGATTTGGGGAAACTGACTCATGGGCAAAATAGGGCACACATTAGTTGGTCACATTCCCCTTCTTGTAGGAAAGTCCACATAGAGGAAAAAAAGACTATCAACTGTTATGTTAAATTTTTTCAAATGCTTTATGTAGTTTATAAACAACACGTTCTTTGAGGGAGATGAAAGAATAGTCTCTAAATGTCACGAAAGATTGTCGTAAGGTGGCCTGGTGAGCAAGGAATCCCAGCTCCCAGCTTTCCTGCTCCCTAAACGTGAATGTGATTCTCCCACCGTGACCAGGTCTGTTAGGGTTTAGGCAGTGCGGCGCGACGCTGTGAAGGCTGTTGGGAGAGCTGGGTTTGTCCCTAGCTCGGGCCCTGCGTATCTTTTGCTCCTTTTGCAGGTTGTAGAGGGCCAGACTTTGAGCATTGAGCGAGAGCCAGGTCAGACTGTGCCGTCACAGCACAGGATGGTTAGGGTTACTGTGACTGAGTGCCGGACGGTGTCTGCACGTTCTAAGAGTTTGCTTTGCTCGTCTATCCTGGTTTCTAATGGATTCACTTTAAGAACTATCATTAGCTCAAGGTGGAGAAGGACCGGGCTGCTGAGTTGTCTCGTCCATTTGTGGGTGAGTTACATCCCAGCCTGAGTTCTAGAGAAAGCTGGGAAGTGAGAGAGTGAAATGTGGTTGGAGCTACAACTGCATTAAAAGTTTTGAGAGCTGAGCTTTATACACTGTCAGGTAGACTCCGGTAATTGTTTTAACAGGAATTCGAGGTTTTGAAGCTGAAGCATATCCGGTGTGGTTGGGCAGGGATAACACCTGACATTCTAAACCCAGCTGGTCGTCCAGCCCTGGCATCTGCGCCGGCAGGAGCTACAAAAATCACAAAAACCGGATTCTGGGACCTCTGGGGGGGCTTTCGCTGTGGGGCGCGCCCCGCCCCTCCTGCGCCTCCCTTCTCGCCCCGCCCCCGGCTTCCTCGTGACCCCAGCGCTCCGCCCCCGCCGGCCGGGAGCACCCCCGGCTGATTGGCCCCTCCGCGGCGTATCCTCGGGCTGGCAGCCAGGCCGGCGCGTCACGTGGCCGAGCAGCTAGCGTCCAGGGCGCCGGGCGGCGGGCCGCCGGGCATGGACCCTCAAGCAGCCAGGGCCCCGGTGCTGGGGGCCGCGGAGCCGCCTCGGGGGCCGCCGCTGCCGAGCGCGCAGGAGGCGCCCCGCAGCTCGGGGGTGAGCGCGGCCACCACCTGCGGCCCGGGGCGGGAAGTTGCGGGGCTCGCGGGGCCCGGCCGGGCGGGGGCACGGAGCCTGGGAAGCGCCTCTGGCTGCCCCGCGAACGTGGAGCGCCGTTTGGGCGCGCGCTCGAGCTGGAAACGGCCGGACCGAGGGGCCGCTGGGCTGCGGGGCGGGGCACCCGAGGGCGTGGGTGGGCGCACTGGGCGCCGAGGGCGGGCTGTGGGCTCCTCTGCGTACTTGCCAAATGAGAGGTGATGCGGCTGCCCGAGAGCCGGGGGCCCCTGCTGGCCTGGACAGGGGCCAGGTGAGGGCGGCGGGGAGAGGGACTCTGCCTGAAGGACCTGTGCCCATTGGTGGGGATGCTCTCCTCACCCTGAGCGCCAGATGATGTCTCATGCGCTCTCTCCTTTTCTGTTTACTGAGACCAAAAGGCCCGGTTTGACGCAGGTTTTCCAGAAACTTGTTTTCATTTGCGCGCCACACAGCTCCTGGGTTTTCAAAGACCGTTATTGCTGCTATCACCTGCCCTTGTTTACAGTCAATAATCTCTGCTAGATGGTGAGCTCCCCGAGGGAAGGAGCCCTCTGTTTAGTGCTGTTACCCCGGCGCCTAGCATAGTGCCTGGCACGACAGACACGCCTGTTAATTGGATGGAGAGATGGAATGCTTGCTTAGGCATCAAACATAGTACTTCACCAGAATAAGGTATGAAAAACGTAGTGATAGACTTAAAAGAAAATTGCTTTGGAGTGCGGATACGACGAGACTGACTTTGTCCTGCTTTGGCATAGCAGGAAGGGATGTGCGCGTCCTCTCCAAGGTGAGAGGGTGGCGGTGCCTGCAGACGTGTGGAGATGAGGAAGGCAGGGCAAAAATGCAAGGCAAATGGTTGGGAGATCGGGTCGTAAAGCCTGAGCGAGAACTGTGCTCAACAGGTGGATGGGGATGAGGGGAAGGGGGTGTGAGGGCTGTGGCTAGTTGTGCCCTCTGGTCGTGAGGGGTCGTTGAAGATTTTTGAGCAGAGAAGTGATTAACACTGAGTAGGCTGGGCAGGATGGGTGAATGGGGAGGCAGTTAGGGGGCTGTGGCAATGGTCCAGGTGAGAGGTCCCACCAGCTGGCCTGCAGTAGTGACCAAGGGTTGTCACTGACTACAGGAGGTGAGCTTGGCTCCTTAAATCCAGGTGTGACAAGATCATGAGCTAATGGGGCTGGCGCCAAGTGCTGTTTAGATGTAGGCGCAAAGGAAGTGGATTTAAATTCAACAAATGTCGCTTTTCTGCTTCGTGCTAGGTGTTTTCATAAATAATATTTCATTGTAAGCCCCCAGCAAGGTCAGAAAAATCATCTTAAATACCAGACGATGAAACCCAGGCAGGGTGGTTGAAGTGATGTGTCCAAGGTCACACTGAATGAGTGGCAGAGTTGGGCTTGCAGTCAGGTCTTCTCATGCAGGCTGTGAACATTTCTTGTTCCATGTAGAAGAGGTCTTGGAGGCGATAGGATTCCAGGAACTCTTGAGTGATGGGAGCAGAGAAGCGTATGGTTGGCTGTGGGGGAAGATTTCCCTTCAGCAAGGCAGAGGAACTGCAGCTCTGTTGCCCTCGTGTATCCGTCAGGAGACCAAGAATTTGATAGAGCTGTTAACTAGATAAAAAGTTAAGTAACTGAGAAGGTAAAAATTAACATGGAGGTAGCAACTGCAAGAGACAGCTTCCAGCCCTAGGGCTGAGGGAACAAAGAGACAAGATTGGAATGATTAAAATGTACAAGCTCAGAGGAGAGGCTTTGCAGAGCTGAAATTGTGACCTCTGAGGAGGGGGCGCTGCTCCTGCTAGTGCTGGAGCCTCTGAGCTCGGAGGAGGGGTCCTTGAGGACCTGGGACTCAGACCTCTGAAGAGAGGGCCCAGTGATGCAGCTGATTCTGCAAGTCTGGGCATCAGTGGCCGCTATAGGAAGGCGCTCCTGCCTCCAGGGGCGAAGAGCCAGGGGTGAAGAAGTGTCACTGGGGTGATGCCTACAGAATATGAAGGAACAAGGCCCTTCTCCCTCCAGCCTTGCGAGTCTAGTAGGGCAGAGCAGAAATGTGGGTTGCAGAGTCCCAGCCCTAGCCTCACAAAGGAGAGTCTGGAAGAGGGGGTTTGGGGCTGAGAGAGGAGAGCTCAGTGCTGGGGATCCCCCAGATATCCGAGTCCCGGGTAATTGTTTCTTCTTCCCGCAGGTGGGCCTTGCCCCAGGGGAGCACTCTGGTCAGGGGAGAGAGACTGAGAAGGCCACGGATCGACTAGGCAAGTAGATGGCGGTGTGGGGTCGGGGTGGGATAGGGTGGGGAGGGGAAGGTCAGGAGAGAGCCAGGAGGCTCCAGGAAGGACAGCCTCTCTGTCTTGTTTACCTTCTCTTTCTAGCCGGTTCTCCAGAGTTGCCTTTTCTGCTTAGTGTTTCAACAGTGCCCTTGTTTGGAAGCCCTGCTGGGGCTTCTTGAAGGGACGTCCTGGACTTGTGTCTAGACCCATCCCCTCTCCTGAGAACGACAGCTTAGGACAGCGGGCATGGAAAGAGTGTGGGCTTTGGAGCCGGGCAAAATGGTTCTCACTTTTGGCCCCGGGTCAGAGTTCTGGGGAGATTTGTGACCTTAGGTAAATCCCGTATCCTTTCCCCATCTTTCAAATGGAGCTAATGCCTACCTCAGAGGGTCGTTTTGAAGATTGCGTGACAGGATCTAGGACTGTAATAGTCATGAGCTACCCGTGCTATTTAAATTTAATTGTAATTAAATAAAGTGAAAGAGTCAGTGCCTTAGTCGTACTAGCCACATTTCAAGTGCTCAGTAGCCACACGTGGACAGCACGGATTATAAAACATTGCTATCATTACAGAAAGTTCTGTTGGGTGTAGTGGTCTAGATAAGGCACCAAGCTCGGAACTAGATACAGGCATAGCAACTAACACTTCCTGAGGACTCGCTGTGTGCCTGGCACAATTCTAAGTGTTCCTTTTTTGTTTCCCCCAACTCACAACAATCCTGTCTGCATTTTACAGATGAAGAAACTGAGGCACAGTAAACATTTTTTTAAATTGTGATAGAAGACACAACATAAAATTTACCATTTAGCAGTTTGAAAGTGTACAGTGCAGTGACGTTTAGCACAATCACAATGGTGTGCAGCCACCACCAGTATTTAGTTCCAGAACATTTCATCACCCTAAAAGGAAATGCAACCCATTTAGTCATGCCCCATTCCTCTTCCTTGAGCTACCACTAATCTGCTTTCTCTCTCTGTGAGTTTACCTGTTCTGGACAGGCAAATGTGAGTTGCTTGTAAATAGACTCACACACTGTGTGGCCTGTTATGTCTGACTTCCTTCACTCAGCATAATATTTTCAGGGATCATTCATGTAGCATGTGTCAGTGCTTCATTCTCTTTTTGTGGCTGAACAATTCCGTTATATGGATATACCACATGTAGTTTCCCCATTCATGGGTTGATAGGCGTTTGGATGGTTTCCACCCTTTGGTGATTGTGAATAGTGCTGCTATGAACATTCTTGAAATGTGGTGTTTGAATACCTGTTTTCACTTCTTTTGGGCATACGTTTAGGAGGGGAGTTGCTAGGTTGTGTGGTAATTCTCTGTTCAAGTTACTGAGGAATCGGTTGAGTAGATTTCAGCTCAGTTACACATTTGGTAATTGGCAGAACTGGGATTTGAACCCTGGCGGTTAGGCTTCAGAACTCATGCCTTGAATTATTACTTTTTTGCTTATAGCTGTCATTAGTATTACAATGTTAATAGCGTGGCTGGTTTTAGGCTGATTCTTTTCCCACCTCTGACCTGGCGTCAGCATAGCACTATGTACCTGGAGGTCCGTTAGCCTTCCCCAGACTTTTTTCCATTATTTTGAGGTCTTTTGGAATATATCTTCCTGAATCCAGAGGAAGAGACATGATGGCTGTTCGTTGTGACTGACCAGTTCTGTCCTCCTTCTGCCTGCTTTCCTCCTCCTTGCCCCTCGTCCTCACCTCTGCATACTCTCTGAGGATGAAGGGAGGAATAGAAGAGCAAACATTCAAATCAAGCTCATATTGTAAAAGCTGATCATTTGCCAGTGGCTCTTTGCCTCAATGACGTGTAAACTACCTGAAAATACAAACTGCCTGACTCGCAGTGTGGATTATGAGCCCTGGCAATGAATGGCCCTGCTTGAGGCAAAAATGTCTTATTAAAAATAAATGATCAACCTTACTTCTAAAAATGTAAACAGGGCAACATTATTTTGAGTGCTCAGGCGGCCAGAGATCTCTCTATCCTTGTTTTACTGCTGTCCTCTTAGTAAGGCTGCCCCAGATTTTCCAAGCCCACGAGCAGGTCCTATCTGGTCTGCCAGTGGTTTTAATACCTTCTTCCTTTTGTCCATTTCTTAGCCAGTGGAGCACAGAGCATCCCTAATGACAGTCCTACCCATGGCGAGGGCACCCACTCTGAAGAGGAAGGCTTCGCCATGGATGAGGAGGATTCTGATGGGGAAGTGAATACCTGGGAGCTCTCAGAAGGGCTGTCTGGCTGTCCGCCCAAGGAACAGGCTGCTGATCTTTTTAACGAGGACTGGGACCTGGAGTTGAAAGCAGATCAAGGGAATCCGTACGGTAGGTGCGGAGTTTCTGGGGTCCTAGGCCAGGGTTCTGAGACGCTCTTACCAGATTACCGTTAAAGGCAGACAATTTGGAAGAGGGACCCCCATCTGTGAGTTAGCCTAATGTCTGTTACAGGTCTGAAATTTCTGTGAGAGCTTCTCCTTCATATTGAAATAAAAAAAATTGCAAATTTTGCATTTGAGTCCATAATGTATCGGTTGGTTTTAACATTGAAACAATGTTCCTCTCTCCAAGTATCTTTGTGTGAATTGAGCAGCCGCAGACAGAAGCGCTCTGTTAGCCAGTTGCTTCCTCTGCGCTGCTAAGAACTCTTGGCTGAGAAGCACAACTATGGGTTGCCTTAGAATGAACAAGCTTGCAATTCTTCAGCAGAGGAAGACTGTGGTATGTGTGTGTGAGTGCTTGTGCACACGTGAGTGTTTTTAAACAAAGTGCAAGTGTCTGTCCCCTAGACAATTTTTGGCTATTTTCGGCCGCCTTCCTTCCTTTAATCTGTCTTTTTAAAACTGCCTGCAGATGCTGACGACATCCAGGGTTGCCTTTCTCAAGAGGTCAAACCCTGGGTGTGCTGTGCCGCGCAAGGAGACATGATCTACGACCCCAGCTGGCACCACCCTCCTCCTCTGATACCCCATTATTCCAAGATGGTCTTTGAAACGGGACAGTTTGATGATGCCGAGGACTGAGTGTGCCTGGTGGTGGGTGGCCGGCCCTTCAGATCGAGGTCTCCTTTCTTTGAGGCGGGATGTCGGATCTGAGGAAACATTCGCAGTGATCCCCGAGTCGGGCGCACACCCTGGTGCCCGCCGTCCCCCAGTTCTGTTGTCAGTGTTGTTTTTAGTGAGCTCCTCCTTGGAATGTGTGAGTGTTGGTGTCTGTGTCAGGAGGGGGAGTTGTGTTCTTTATAAATAAATGTTGGAAAAAACCAGTATGCTTTTGTCTACTATTTTTCCCCTTTTAATTAGATACTTCAGAACAAAGCCTTACGCCTTCGTTTAAAGCCCCTGACTTACATTTTAGGGATTGAAATACTTGGAGACTTGAAACTACTCTGCGAAAGAAAACAAGTTTTTGGTGTTCCTTCTGTCCATCTGGCACTACCGGCCAGGGATTGGAATCTAAGAGACGTTGGTGACTCTGTGGCTGATTTCTATTCCTATTGATGGAAAATTGAACATTTGCTGAGTTAACAAGGACTTTCTGTAGGCTGGAAAACTAAATGGCAAATTAGTTAAACCGGCAACTATATAATCCTAAATTGGCATGAAACGATTTTAAACTCTATTTTCCATTTAATCTTTTAATCCTTACAATTACTTATATGACGTCACTATTTTTTTTTTTTTAATTTCATTTTAGACATGAGAAAAATAAGACTGAAAGTATTTTGACTTCTCCAGAATCACACAGCCAGGAAATGGCAGAACTGGGACCTAAACCCATGCGTGACTCTGAAGTGTGTTCTCTTGGTTGCCCCTGGGTGTGTGAGAGCCCAGAGGTGGGAGCTGGGGCCGTGTCTTGGCAGGTCCTTGATGCACCAGGCTAAGGCGCTTTTACTTCTTTGGCAGACTGAGGGATTGCTTCTGACCTCCCTGTCTCCTTGTTGAGGCTGAATCAAGGAAGTTTCACATCTGACATCAGAGGCAACTGCATAGCAGTTAAATGAACACTTAACTATTTAAGCTATTTTTCAGAGGCCCCAAAGTGTGTGAAGAAGGCAGAACCTTATGAGAGAAGGCAGTGGCTTTGGCTGTGAGGGGCCTCATGGCCAAGGTTGTCTTAGGGAGAAAAAATACCCCTTCCACTGTCTTTGCTGACAGGGAAGTCATAGACCATGTCACCCCACGGCTCGCTCTGTCTTCCTCCCAGTGCCATAGCTGATCGGGCTAGTGTGAGGATGAGTACGTCTGGTGTGATGAGATGAGCTTGGGAAACTGAGCCAAGAAATGGGGGCTGGAGGAGCATAGCGGAATTGCCAAAGGGAAAGGTTGTGTGGGGGAGGGGTTATGTCGGCCCATGTGTAAGCTGCACTTAGAAGGCAGCTGGAACTGTGAGTAAAAGCAGAAGTTGTGAGGTGGGGAGAGTACACATGTCAGAGGGAGGGAAGAACATCAATCGTTTGGAGAGCACATGTGCATGAGTGTCTGAGCAAGACTGTTCACAGGCTGCGGCTGCTGTGATCTGTGGAGCGGTGAAATCTAGGATCCTTGCTGTGTAGAAGTTGTTCTTTGCCATTCCTCCTTCTGGTTACTTCCAGCAAAGCAGGTAGGAGGGAAATAGGGTCTACTGGAGCAAGGATGTAGAAAACAACATTCTCTTAAAGACATTAGAGTGGGTTTTGTGGCTGAAGATTGGGTATGTCAAGAGAATGGCGGGGGGTGGGGTAGTCAATTGTTCTGATTTAAATATCATTCCGCTGCCCCCCATAGGACGATTCAAGCATAGAGAAAGATATAGAAGGGTAACTCCCCAGGCTGAGAACGTTGGTTATCTCAAAGGGGAGGGGGGGTGAGTAAGGAAAAAAAGTAGTGAAATGGAGAAATCCTAGTGATATAAGTAAAGATATAGACTATAAAACTACTCTGATAATGTTATAAATATGAAAAAATTGCATACATATGCAAGTGATAAGGAGTAAGACAGACAAATGGAAACAATTTGATTAGATGATGACATGTAGCGATTTGCTGTTACATTGTTGTTATTTTAATATAGATTTTGTAAGTAGGTATTTGAAATAAAGACAAGATGTTCTAAAACAAAGTTGCCTCCCCTGCTGATCTTCCCTCCTCTGTGACAGACATCGCGCCACCTGCTCACTCTGCTGCCATCGCTGGTTTACAGGTGGGCCTCCCTCTTTAGGGTGAGAGGTCTTTGAGGGCAAGACCATGTCTTACTCCTCAGCATCCGCGTTTCATAGCATGGAGCCCAGCATGAAGATGTTCAGTAAATACCGGCGCCAATTCTCCTATCTTCAGTAATGGTGTTGCCTTTGCCTTGGCTGTGTTTAGGGTTGACTGATGACATCCCAGGCCGGTCGTGAAGGAAGAACAAGGTATTTGAAGAACCTTTAAAAAGTCTTTGTGTTCAATTGGATTAGGATTTACTTAGGATTCCTTTTCTGTTAACTTATTTTTTAAGACAGGGTATAGGGATAGAAAAGAGAGAAATGTCCAGAACCAGAGAGCTTTGCAACTGTGCTTTAATCTGAAAGCATTCAATCTATGACCAAGTAAATCTTGCTCTCGAAAAACTAGAGTGTGTCAATGTCAAGACAAATGGATTTGTAATGCCAATTATTTGGTAAACGACAAATCATGGTTATTTTAAAAAATAACTGAATAACGAGGACATATCACAGTGATTTCTAACCAGTGTCCTGTAATGAAGAATGGTAATTTTAGATACTCAACAAAATGAAGGAAAAAAACCCAAAGGAACTATATATCCGAGTCTCTGAATGTTGAGCTGAGAAGTGTCCATCTCAGAATAGGGAGAGAACATGGATGTTGCATAGTTTGGCCTGGTACTATGTGCAGGAATCCTCTCTGCCCACTTCTAGTCACGGGGAGCTCACTACCTCAGAAGGAGCCCATTCATTGCTGGCTGGTGCTGTTTGTCAGAAAATTTCCCCTTGTATTGAATTAAAATCTATCCATTTGCTCCTGGTCTGCTCTGTGGTCCTGACACTTTTTTTCAAATATAGGAAATTAGTGATCTTAGCTTCTCTCTGGCTTTTTGTTTTCCTGGCTAAACAGTCAACAGCCCGTTGCAAATATGTGTCTGAGATCAGGGAGGGAGAGAAAAAGGGGAGGGGGAAGAAAGGGGAGGAAAAGGGGATGTTTGGGGAATTTTTGAGGTTTCGGTAGGCGTTGCAGCACTGAGGTTGAGATGATTCAGTGAGGGCGGCTAGAGTGCGAGGGCGGCGAAGGACAGGACCTTGGGCAGCATTAGCGGTTAAAGGGTGGATGGAAGGATCAGATCCCGAGGGCAGCTGTGGCAGTGGAGGAGGAGGAAGACCAGGGGAGCATAGGTGCTGCTCAATCCAGATCTAAGAAGGAGGAGAGTTGTAAGGAAGAAGGAGTGTCCATCTTTTATAGAGAGAGGCTGAGTAAGATGAAAGCTGAAGAGGGCATTTTGGGATGGAGAAATCAGCAAGTGCTCAGATGACGTAGTGACTTGGGGCAGGGGCAGGTGCAGGGGTGGGACATGGGCATTGCAGGCTAAAACATTTTGGGGGATGCCGCCTGAACCTCTGGCACTGTTGCTTCTCTTGACTGGGGGGCAGTGGTGACTTCTGGCCAGCTTCTCTCAGGATGTGCGAGCCAGGTTGAGAAGAGGCAATGATGGGAGAGAAAAGGAGGGAATGCGGAGAGGGAGAGAAGTGGACAGAGGCTGCTGGAGAAGTCCAGGTACTAAGGGAGTGTTAAGAGGGACAAAAGAGAAACTTTTATCTTGACATTTCTTTCACTCAATATCATTTGCCATGAAAGAAACCACAACCAACCACAGCAAAAATCTTGGGTGATGAAAAGGGGAGTGAAAATGTGTTTATCATGTGGCTGGATGACCTTTGAGACAGGCGCTTGTTTCTCTCAAGCCCTCTCTCCCTGCAAGCAGGCAGTTGGCCCTCTGCTTACTGCCTTAGTGGAGGCATGTGATGGGGTCGAAAACAGCCAAGAAAGTTTTCTAGCTTTTGTTTAAAAAAAAGGGATTTAAAAAAATTGAAAAAAAAATTTTAAGTTTTGGTAAGGAGGCAAGCGGATTTAGGGCCAACAGACTATGTGTCTTGAAGAAATTTGGAGGGAAAAAATTTTCCCCAGGCCAGAAAAAAAAAAAAATATCCCCTGGGTTGTGAGAAGAAAGAGGAGGAGAAGAAAGAGAGACCTGAGGATGCTGAGAGCAGATGGAACATGAGCCCTGCTTCCTGGGGTGTCCCTGGGGAGTTAGGTCCTCAGAGAATGATGAGTGAGGACCATCTTGCAAAAGATGCCTGGGCCTGGAGCGTGCAGAGAACCTGACGGACCCAGAGGGGCGGTGGGACAGGGAGGACCTTTGAAGACGGATATTGGATGACCCGATACATTGCACGAGGAAGCGAGGAGATCCCCAGAAGGCCCGGATGGAAGCTCAGGATCAGAAATCAACATGGTCAAAGAGAATGACAGTTTGGCTTCTTGAACCCCCAAGATACGGGAGATGCAAAGTTAACCGAAGCCTGCCGGGGGGTTGGGGACAGATCATCAGGTGGGTGGAGAACGCTTATTTAAGCTATCATCATGGGTTGATTGATACCAGAGTGCTGATAATTTTTTCTTTGTTTTTATTTTCTATCTGGGTGAAAAACTTGCAATTTTTGTATGGTGGCAGAACAGACAGGACTGTGCCGATCACAATTTGTGTAGGTAATTTTGTCTATTTTTGATGGCCCCAGCGTGTTTCTGTCTACCTTTCTTCCCTTTGGGAAAATCTGGGGGGAATATACCCTTTCACCCCACCCTGAAATTAGTTTGGTGCTGTGTTTACAGTGGGGACAGACTGGTCATCCTGAGACCCCAGGAGGGTCTGGTGGGCGATGCTTCGCCAAGCTCTGCTCTCAGACGCCTGGGTGCTGGGTGGAGTGACTGGAGGGCTGCAGAGACCCTGCTCTTTATGTGCAGAGGCGACTGGCTGGACTCAGCACAGCTTCACGGCTCTGAGGAAATCTGAGACTGCCTGCCAGGGAGATGGAAACACAGCCATTGGCTGAGTAAATGTCTTGGCCCTGCACTGCTCTTGGTTTTCCGGAGTTTGCATTCTTGGGCCCAACTTTTCACGGGATGGTTGGAATATGGAGAAAGAGAAAAAAAAAAAAACCACAACCCTGGCTATAGCCCATCTGGATTCTGCCTCCCAGTTCTCCCAGAGCAGATTCCCACCCAGATAACCGAGAAAGCTGGATCTGGAGGACTCTCTGTGTGTGTGTGCGCACACGTGCATGCACATGTGTGTGGTGTGAGCGTGGCAGGCCGGGGAGAAGTTGGAGGGTGTGTAACAGGAAGGCAAGCGGCAGGGCTGGCTCTCGCTTTGTTGACTTAGCGAGCCTGGCTGCAAAGCCAAGGCCTTTGGAAAGTATGGCCTCCCTGCTTCCCGCAGTTTCTACCGAGCTGGTTCTGGGTCTGAGCTATGTCCTGCAGGTGTTTATGGGTAGGAGGACAGTTCAGTTGGGTTCCAGGGCACCAAGATGGGGAGAATTCCACCAGGATCAGTACTTGCTAATGGCTTAGGGGGTAAACCACAGCCAAAGTTTCTGCAGAAGATATTTTTCTCAACCTTCAGGGTTCCCTGGTCCTCCCCTTTGAGTCAGAGAAATTTCCCCGGGAGGCACGCTTCCTTCCACTTTCCGACCATGGCAAGGTGCAGTGGTTTTTCTTTTCTTTTTCCTTCTTCTTTTTTCTGGTGAAGTGATTTGGATTTCAAAAGCAATTTCCTCCGACAGTTCTCATTAGCTCTTGAACAAATTTGGCAGATAGAGGTTAGGGCCATGTGTTTGGCAACACAAGGCAGGCGCCCGAGTTCCTCCTGGCTGCAGCCTGTGGCCTTACTCCACTCCTCCAGCAGGTGGCAGTAAAGACCCGTTGGCTCGCTGTCTCCAGCGTGACCCCGGGGAAAGTGAGGGGCCCTGGAGGAGAGGCTGAGCTGCCTCCGGGTTACCTCCCTGTTAGTGGGCTTCCTCTCGATTTTATAGATGAGTTTTCTCCGAAAAGGTTACTGTGAAATCTAGGGTACGCGTCATCATCGTTACCCCCCAACACCTACCCCAGAGTCTGTTGTATAGTAAGTGCTTAGTACGGGCTTGCGGACTTCAACCAAAGTGTGTGCATACGCAGAGAAAGTCAAATGCATTGTGCTGCATCCCTCTGCCTGATGATATGGTCGGTGGTTTTTCTTATGAAGTAAGGCTTATAATTCTCATTTTACGGAAAGAGAAACTGAGGCTCAGGGAGGTGAAATAACTGGCCAAAAGGTCACAAAGATAGGATGTGACCCAAGTCATCTGACTCCAAGCTTCTGGGCTTGTGTGCTTACTCTACTGAGATGGGAAACATCTAGATTGAGTCTAAGATGAATTTTGTTTCAGAAATAGCAGGGGAATCCATCCAGTGTAGGTTTGATCTCTATTCATCAATTTGTTTCTGAACATCTGCTACATACTGCGTTCTCAGGATGGAGAGGTAGAGGACCTGGTTCCCATTGGCAGGGAGGTCGGAGTCTAGGGGGAAGGTCCTGGCACACAAACAGACCATTACAGCACCACAGGAGGGGGACATGAGCCCAGGGTCCCACGGGGACCCAGAAGAAGAGGTGGGAGGTCCAGGAGCCCCCTCAAAGAAGACAGCCTTGAAGCTGAGTCCTGGAGGACTTGGCCAGGCAAGTGGTGGTGGGGATCATCCAGGCAGAGGGAGCTGTGTGTGCAAAGGCCCCGCATGTGAGAGGACTTGCCCAGTGGGGGAACTGATGAGGGACGTGGTGAGGGGCGCAGTCAGGGGAGCAATGCGCCTTGAAAGGGGCTGTGCCAAGGGGCTTGGAAGTTTGGTAGCAGGAATGTGACATGGGCAGATTTTCATTTTCAGAAGATCCTTCTAGTTCCTGCTGGAGAATGGTGGGAGGAGGCTGAGACTGACAGCAAGGAGGCCAGTCTGGGGGCCTGTAATCCAGCAAGAGAGGCTGGTGACCTACACCAGGGTAACAGCCGTGGAGATGGAGGGAGGCGGGGGACGGACTGGAACTGTTTACAGAAGGTAGAGCTGACAGCGCTGGGCACAGATTGTCTGTGAGGAAAGAGTCTGCGGTGACCCTGAGTCCTGGCTTGGCAACCGGGTGGATGGAATGGTCTCTGAACAGCGCGTGATCCTTAGACTTCATCAGCACTTTCACATCTACCATTTCAGAAGGAAGGCGCTCCGTGTTCCAGACATTCCGCCTTGTTCTCGGAGTCTGGAGGGCTCCCCTGCACCTTGGACATGTGAAGGCCGTGCCTCTAGGGTACCTTTCTCTTTCCTGCGCTCTTCTCTGTCTCAGAGAGCAGATGCTCAGGAGAGGGGAGCTTTGCTGCATAGGGTGTCTGGGGGGGGACATTCTGCTTGTCTCCCCAACATCCATTCCCCTCCTCTTGGTGACCATACTTTTTCATGCAGCCCGTGGACTTTGGGGAAAGCTAACCCCATGCCTGGACGTAGGGGCGGGATGTGGAGTTCAGGCCTAAGCTAACCTGTATAATTGAATTTCTTGGCTTGTGTCTTAGTCTTCTAGGCCAGATGATTACCTCACAAATTACCGTGAACTTGGTTGCTTAAGACAACAGAAATTGATTTTCTCACAGTTCTGGAGTCCAGAAATTCAAAGTCAAGTTACCAGCAGGACTGTGCTCCCTCCAGAGGCCCCAGGGGAGGTTCCGTGCCTTGACTCTTTCAGCTTCTGCTGGCTGCCAGCACTCCTTGGGTTGCAGCTGCTCACTCTGACCCCTGCCTCATCTTCACGTGGCTTTCCTCTCCATGTCTGTCTTCTCCTCTTCTTCCTTTTCCTTTTTTTTTTTGGAGATTTTATTTTTCCTTTTTCTCCCCAAAGCCCCCGGTACATAGTTGCACATTTTAGTTGTGGGTCCTTCTAGTTGCGGCATGTGGGACGCTGCCTCATGTTAGCCTCATAAGCGGTGCCGTGTCCGCGCCAAGGATCCGAACCGGTGAAATCCTGGGCCTCTGAAGCGGAGTGTGTGAACTTAACCACTTGGCCACGGGGCCAGCCCCTGTCTTCTCCTCTTCTGCCTCTTATAAGGATACATGTCATTGGATTTAGGGCCCACCTGGATAATCAAGGGTGATTCCCCTCTCAAGATCCTTAACTTAATTGCATCCACAAAGACCCTTTTTCCAAATAAGGTCACATTCACAGCTTCCAGGGGTTAGGAGGGAGACGCCTTTTTTTGGGGTTGCCATTCAACCCACTACAGCCCCTGTGGATGGCATGATGGAAATCGCGAGCATGATGACATCAGGGAGCTCGTGTCAACCAACCCAGAAGCCTGCCTGTTTTAGGACTTCCAGTTCTGTAATCCAATAAATCCTCCATATTGCTTTAAGCGAATTTGACACGGTTTTTTCCGTGTCGCTTGCTACTGAACGCGCCCTGATATGTGTGTGCATCTGGAGTCCTGCACGCGGGCAGTTGGGTGTGGTGGAGAGCTCGTGGCAATCAGAATCCTCCTCTGCTGGGCCCTAGTGCTGATACTCTGTGTGACCTTGAGCAAGCCGCAGCCTTGCTGACCATTGGTTTGCATATATAAATGGGGCCCTTGTCCCTGCATAAGGCTCTTCAAAATGGAAGCCACTGTGGTTTGTGTTGTTATGGCCGCTGCATTCCAAGAAAGACGTAATAGAAGTGGAAGAGGGCCAACAGAGTGATGAAGGGCTTTTACCACGAGGGCATGCTCCACCGTTAGAATCCTTCGGCCCGGAAAGACGGAGGCTGAGGAGGGGCCGTAATTGAAGTCCTTTATATATATGATAAGGCACATCGACAAGGCAGAACAGACTTGTTCATCAAATCCCAGGTGCCTTAGAAGCCCAGCAGAAGTTGTTTCAGGGCAAACAATAGAAAGTGCTCCCTTACACGGTGGAGAGGTGAACTTGAGGCACTTGGCCAGCTTGGCGTCAGGCACCTGGAGTTGGGGAGCTCTGGGTTCCTCTCCTGGCCCCAGCTGTGTGATTGCGAGCAATCCTCTTTTCTCCCCAAGTCTCAGATTGCTTGTTGATAAATGAGGGACAATAAACCTGGTAATAAACAAGGAGTGAACTTCCGCAGACTAACCACTGCTCTGCCCACTCACCAGCACTGACACCCATGTGATCACTTCCTGCTTGCTTCCACAGGTGGACTAACTGCAGATCCCCTGCTCCTGCACTCGATCTCATCTGCTCTCCCTTGCTCAAGGACCACTTAAGCAATCCTCTCCTACCTTTCCTGCGTCATCATCTATTTCTCCCTGGCCGCAAGATCATTCTCATGTGCAGAAAAACCACTGTCATTTCTCCATCTGAAAACAACCCTCCCTTGACCTCCCTTCGTCCTCTGGCTCCTGCCCACTTTCTCAGCTCCACCTTGCAGCAAAACTCCTTGCAAGAATTGTCTATACTTATTTCTTCTAGCTCAACTAATCCTTACAAAATGAGCACATTCATATCTCTACCATCTAGGTTTACAAAAAAAGAACAAGGAATATGACCAGCACCCCAGAAGCCTTGTCCTCCTCCCAGTCACCCACCCCTCTCTCTCTCCACCCCAAAGTAACCACTGTCCTGACTTACAACACCATAGGTTTGTTTTTTCCTTTTTATTTTATTGTGGTGAAATACATACAACATAAAATTTACCATTTTAAAGCATACAATTCAGTGCATTTAGTATACTCACAATGTTGTGCAACCATTGCCATTAATTAGTTCCAGAATATTTTCATCACTTCAAAAGGAAACCCCATACCTGATCGCCGTCCCTCCCCATTCCCCATCCTCCTCAGCCCCTGGCACCCACGAATATGCCTTTTGTCTCTATGGAGTTGCCTATTTTGGACATTTCGTATGAATGGAATCATGCAATATATGGCCTTTTGTGACTGGCCTCTCTCACTTAGCATAATGTCTTCAAGCTGCATCCATGTTGTAGCATGTATCAGAACTTTGTTCTTTTTTATGGCTTTATAATATTTCATGGTGTGGCTATACCACACTTCTTCACCCATTCCTCAGCTGATGGACACTGGGTTGTTTCCATCTTTGGCTGCTATGAACATTTGTGTACGAGTTTTTGTTTGAACACCACTTTTATCTATTTTTAAACTTTAAATTAGCCATGTGATTTATTCATTTTCTGTCCGACTTTATACTCAAGATTATATTCTATAATGTGAGATTCATCCACATTATTGCATAGCAGTAGCTTGCTTATTTGCCTTACTGGACAATATGTCATTATGTGACTGTGTCACCATTTATCTCATCTATTTTTGATGGGTTATGTCCAGTTATGGGTTATTGTGAGGAATGCTGCCATGGATGTTTTCATTCATGTCCTTTGGTGAATACACCTACATGCAGATTGCTGTTAGACATGTATGTAGGAATGGAATCGCAGGGTCATAAATTATGCACGTTTAGCTTTAGGAGATAATGCCAAAGGGTTTTCCAAGATTATTCCAATTTCACTCCCCAGGAGTGGAGCACCCTGGTTACTCCACATCCTCACCAACCCTTGACATTTCCCCATGAATGTTCAAGAGATGTCTCAAACTCAGCAAGTCCCAAACTTAGCATCTTATGTTCTCCTGTAGTAAACCTGTTCGCTAGTCAGTGGATGGCACCTTTGTCCTTCCAATTGCTCAGGAACTTATTTGGCTCTTCCTCCCAACACACCCAAAATATGACCTCATCCCTTATCCTGCTCCCATCCTTGCTGGAGCCACTACTGTTTTTCACCTAGATTGCTGGAATGCCTTCCTATTTGGTCTTCCAGCCTCCATTCTGCACAGTCTTAGCACAGCAGCCAGGGTGATTTTTTTTTTTTAATTGTGGTAAAATAGAGGCTGGCCCAGTGGCATAGTGATTAAGTTTGTGTGCTATGTTTTGGCGGCCTGGGGTTCAGGGGTTCAGATCCCAGGCACAGACCTACACACCGCTAATCAAGCCATGCTGTGGAAATGTCCGCATATAAAGTAGAGGAAGACAGATGTTAGCTCAGTGACAATCTTCCTCAAGCAAAAAGAGGAAGATTGGCAACAGATGTGCACTCAGGGCCAATCTTCCTCACGCACACACGCACAAATTGTGGCAAAATATATGTAACATCAAATTTACCATTTTAATGTGTACAGTTCAGTGGCATTAAGTACATTCACACTCTTGTACAACCATCACCACAGGGTGATCTTTCAATACGTAAGTCAGATCATCTTACTGCTCTGCTCCAACTCCTCCAGTGGCTCTGGGTTTCAGAGGAAGTGTTCAGGGTTTCACAATAGCACACCGGGCCTTGTCCAGTCTGGTCTCCTGTTACTTCTGTGACTTCATCTCCTTCTACTTCAGGTTGGCTGCTTCCACTCCAGCCCCTTCGGCCTTCTTGTGCTCCTGGAACAAGCTAGGCAAGACCCTGCCTTAGGGCCTCTGAGTTGGCTCTTGCCTCTGCTTGCCTGGAATGCTCTGCCCCCAGATAATCTTCTGGCTAATTCTCTTGCCCCCTTAAAGCTTTGCTCAATTGGCTTGAGGACTTTTGCCCACTATCTGTGAATTTAAATATAAGAGCTGGCTTGTGGTTAAAGATTTCTTAGGGTAGAAGGTTTTTCTTTCCACCCACTTCCAATGTTTAATGTGAGCGATTTTCCTTCCTCCTCCACCTTGTCCGGGCCAGGGTCTGTCTCCTCTGTCATGCTGTCTATGAGGCCTTAGAAACTGAGTCAAGATCACTTGGCTCTGGGTATTTCCTCAGGGAGAAAGCCAGCTTCCACATCCTCTCCGGGTTCCTCTTTTCCTTTCCTTTTTGGCCTATGACTTCTTAACCCTTTCGACCAGCTCACCTGATGCCTTTAAAGGACTGAAAACATCTTCTCCCGCATTTTTAACGTTTCAGCAGGAAGTAGTTCAGAGTGTCTAGTCTGGTCTATTGCCAGAAACAGAAGTCCATGCAGTAGCAGCTTTAGGAAGGCAGCACGTTATGGGAGATAAGACCGGAGTTTGGGAATCCTTGGTCCCAGTCCCAGCCCTGCCTTCAACCAGCTGCGATGTGGACACGTCGCACAGACCCTCTGCGCCTCAGTTTCTTACCTGGTAAAAATAAGGGCTTAGGGGTGGGCGGCCTCAAAGACGGTGATTCCACATGACTGAAGACTGTCTCTAATGGAGCTCATGACCATGAGGGGTGAAGGCTCCCATTTCAAACGGCCTCTCTGTATTCTCCCAGTGATCTGCCAGGCCCTGAGTCTGGTTCAGAAGAAGGGATGGCAAACGTAGAATGTCAATGGTAACAAATATGAGGTAAAGAGCAATTTTAGTCAATTCCTCAACGATCTGGGAGGCGGCAGGGAAGAGGCTGACATTACACATGGGATAAGGGTCTCTGTTTCTGGGTAGGTGGGTGGGACAAGAGCATGGCCATGGTAAGTCTGTGGGTGAGGATCTGCCGTTGTGCTGGTAACTTGGGGCCCCCTGAAAAGAAGGCCCTGAAGATAGAGGCTTCGGACCTGGCCAACATCCCCCTCCCTCCTCCTCCCCTCCTTGCCTCCTTCTTTCAGTCCCTAAGTCCCTTTTAGCTTTTGTTTTATATATGTGTGTGTATATATATATATATAAAATTTTATATTTTGTAATTTTATGTGTAATTATATGTATTTTCTTTTTACTGTATTTTTTATATATAATTTTAACTAAAAGACTTTCTTTTTAGATTTCCAGAAAAATTGAGAAGATAGTACAGAGAGTTCTCATATACCCCACACCTAGCTCCCCCATTAACATCTTACATTGTACGATACATTTGTTATAATTAATGAAGCAATATTGATACACGATGATTAACTAAAGTCTATAGTTTATTTAGATTTCCTTAGGTTTTACCTAATGTCTCTGTCTTTTCCAGGATCCCGTCAGGATACCACATTTATATTTAACTGTCATTTTTAGGATCCTCTTGGCTGCTGTGGCAGTTTCTGAGAATTTTCTTGTCTTTTTTTGGTTTGACTTTTTAAGATTGTGGTAAAACATAAAATTTACCATGTTAACCTTTTTTAAGTGCACATTCCAGTGGCATCACTGTCATTTTGTTGTATAATCATCACCACTGTCATCTTCAGAATTTTTTCATCCTCCTAAACGGAAGCTCTGTACCCATTAAATGACAAGTCCCCGTTTCCCCTCCCCCAGCCCCTGGTAACCTCCATCCCACTTTCTCTGTGAGTTTGACTATTCTAGGCACCTCATATAGGTGGACTCATACCGTACTTGTCCTTTAGTGACTTTTCTTGTTTTTGTTGACCTTGACAGTTTGGAGGAGTACTGTAGGAATTCTGTAGGGTGGGCTGCTATTGGAATCTGTCTCACGTTTTTCTCCTGATAAGACTGGGTAGTTGATGTTTATTTGTTATTCTATGCCAAACAAGATGCTTGGCGCGGAGGACTCAGAGAGAAAAGTATATGCTATTTTACAGATGACACTGAATCTCAGAGAATTTTAATTTCTCGCCCAGGGTCATACAGTCAGTCCGTGGCAAAGATGGGATTGGAACGCATCCTTTGGACTTCAGACCTGCAGTTTCTCCTCCACACTCCCTTTCTCTGGGCCAACCAGAGCCTGTGCCCCTACCTTCTTCTTGGGGCGTTCACCATCAGTGGGGCTTGCTCAGAGCTGGGCAGGTGGCCAGGTGCTGGGCAAGCTCCACTTAACAAGCAGCAGCTCCCCACTCCGATTTTTCTCAAAATTTTTTTAATTGAAATATTTTATATATATACACGTATATACACGAGTGTCTATAATGCATGGAGTCAGTTTAAAGAATTATAATAAAAATGAATACCCACATACCCAGCACCTAACTTCACAATGCTTTCAATACTTTTAAACCCCCCGTGTGCCTCCTTCAAATCCCACCCTTTCCCCTCGCCCTTTGCAGAAATCACCATCCTGAATTTCGTGTTTGTCATTCCCTTGCTTGTATAGTTTTACCACAGAGGCATACGTCCCTAATCAACATGTTGTTTAGTCTGGAGTGTTTTCTGGACTTCTGTTAAATGAAATCACGCAATATGTGTTAGATTGTGACTTGCTCTATTTGTTCAACATTTTGTTTAGGGGATTCACTCATGAAGGTGTAGCTTATCCATTTTTACGGCCATATAGTATTCCATTGTACGAATAGAGTATATATTTTTAAATCCATTTTCACATCCATGGGTATTGGGGCTATTTGCAGTTTTTGTTTTTACGAACAGTGCTGCTATGGACATTGTGGGGCCCACGTGGTGGGAGAGTTTCTCTGAGACGTTACGACAGTAGAATTACCAGGTCACAGAGGATGTGCTGACTGGCTAACGCCAAACCGTTTTCCAGGGACTGGGGTCCAGCAGGGTATGAGGGTTCCCAACACTCCATACCCCCAGAGCTCTCTTTGGTGCTGGTCTGTCCTCCCCTCGGCTTTGTCCGCGTCTCAGAGGCCCCTTGGCTATGCTCGGGCCTCTCTTGGCCTCTTGCCTGAGTACCTCTGGTTTGGTCACCCCAGGCTGACCTGGACTTCCTGCTTCCCTGAGAGTTTGAGCCCTTGCTCATATTGTTGGCTCAGCCTCTGGCTCCAGGCACAGAGCTCCAGCCTTATCCTGGATTCTGGGTCTCAGCAGGGCCGTATGGCTCCTGGGGGTCAAGGAGGTTAGACATCACTTTCTCTTGCCAAGCCAGGTGGCAATGGAATTTTCCACCACAGAGGAGTAGGCAGTGTCATCTCCCCATAGCCCCCAGAACCAGGAATCCTTACAGAGAGCTTTAATGGCTTTTCTTGAAAATTTCGGCAGGTCAGACCAGCGCTGTCAGCGCTGGAAGGGGGACGTGACATTTGTGCTGGCCCTAGGCCAGGTCACACGGACATCTCTGTGTACAGCGCCAGCTCATCCAGCCTGGGGCCTCAGGTGTGGAGTGTGCACAGAGCTGGCCCCGTGCAGCCAAGGCAGCCCTGGGAGCCCACCTCCCATTGCATTCACCTCCCTACCAGATGCTTCTTTTTTGACAGTTGCTGCACCACGGATGGTGCCCCGTATCCGAGGCTCAGGGTGTCTGGGTTTTGCTTGTTGTGGGAAGGCACGACAGTGCCATGGTTACCAATGCAGGCCGACCTGGATTAGAATCCTGGTTCTACCTCTTATCAGCTGTGGTCACTTGTGCTGGTAACTTAACCTCCCTTAGCCGCTGTTTCTCCCTTGTCAAATGAGGACACCATCTACATCTCCAGGGTTATGAAGTGAGAGAATGTGCATTAAACATTAGTGCTCTCCCTGGCACAACCTGGGCCCCGAGAACTGTCTTGGGTAGTTACTGTGACATGGTGGAAAGAACTGAGTTTGAAGCTAGAAGGACCTAGGTTTGAATCCTGCTGCTGTCACCTCTAAGTTGTGTCCTTTAGCCTCTCTGAGCCTCACTGTTCCCCATCAGCAAAATGGTAATAAGAATTTCTACTTCACTGGATTCATTGAACTAAAATACATAAATAGCTTGGCAGACAGTGGTTGCTTAATAAATCTCAGTGACTGTCACTATTATATGAGATGAAAGCGCTTTATTTTCAATAAAGGGAAATAGAGACGCAGCGACATAGACAGTAATCATTTCTGTGGAACAGCCCAGAATTCAAATTTTTAAGAATTTATAAATATATTATTTAAAAAAAGAATGCATTATACATCTTGGAAAAGAGAAAAGGAGAAAAAACACAAAAACTCCCCCAGGATCTCACCACTTGAACACAAACACTGCAAGCATATTGGTGTCCTTCTTTCCAGAGTTGTTTCACATGCATTTTATTAAGAGGTTGTAATGTAGGACATACATATTTTCTGTATTCTTTTTCCTTTACCTAATGCTGTGTTGTAAACATTCTCCCATGTTGCTGCATGCTATTTGTAATTGTAATTTTTATGGTTGCATACCACTCTTAACTAAGACGTTTATGCATAAAACTTCCTCAGTCTTTCAGGTTTTTTCCTTAGGATTCCAGAAGTCAAATTACTGGGTCATAAGGGGTAAACACTTTTTGCAGCTTCAGATTCATGTAGCCAAATTACTTTCCAAAAAGGTGGTATCAATTTGCAGTGCAGTGATGTCTGATAAAGCTCATCCAACCGCATATTCGTTGGTACTGGGTATTATAAATTCAGTTTGCTTTTAGCTGATTTATGAACTATATCTCGTTTTCATCGGCAGCAGTTGCCAAGCCGGAAAAAGTAAAAAGGAGTTAAGAAACCACAACAAGCTTCATTAATGCAGAATCATGGAGTTGAAAAGACCTTGAGTGGTGTATTAACTTCTTGTCTCCTTTGAGTCCAAATACCTTCTGTATTTGGACTATACAGATGGATGGATACTATATTTTGACATAATGTTTAAAAGTTTATTTTTTCTATTAAAAGAGTAAAATGCGATTATTAAAGACATTTTGAAAACTACAGAAAAACTTGAAAGATAAATCATTCCTAGTCCTAAGGTTAACATTTTAGCACATTTTCTCATTTTCTTCCAGTTTTTTCTCTCTAAACACTTTTCCCCCTGTTACATAACTGTGAATATACTATATGACAAATTTTTAACTTATCTTCTTTCACTTAACATTATAATATAGGTATTTATCTATATAACTGTAAACATATATAGACATCGTTTTTATAGCCCATGTGTTATTTTTGGTTTTTTTTTTTAAAGGAAATACATAGTCATGATTTTAAAAATTCAAGTAGTGCAGGGTATACGATGTAGTGTCTTTGCCTTGATCTCAGTCATCCTCCCCAGGGGAACCATTGTCATCACTTTCTTGTGTATCCTGAGCAATTCTATGCCTATTCAAATGTAAATGGACTTTTCTACACAAATAATAGAATACCAGACATGCTGTTTTGCATCTTGCTTTCTTGTCTTTTTCACTTACTATATCTTGGAAGTCATCCCACAAAAGCACGCATGGTTTTGACACGGTCTTTTTAACAGCTGTGGTATATATTACGCAGATGAGCCATACTGGACTGTCCAGTCTCCTACGGACAACTATTCCTTCCTCTTGTTCTATAGACAGTTTTTTAAGCAATAGGCTTCCCCTTCGTGCACGTGTCAGTAAATTCCTAACAAATGAATAAATTCCTAACGGTGAAATTTTGCTAGGTCAGCAGATGCATTTTAAAATTTACACTTTCAATTTTGATAGACACCATCACACTGCCCTCTGTAGGAGTTGTACTAATTTAATCTTGACCCAATAACATATAAAACTGCCTGTTTTTCCCCACCATCGCCAACAGGAGTGTTAACAATGTCTTTGACCTTTGACAAACTGAAAGGTAAAAATAGTATTTCAATTTTGTTTAACATAAATTTTTCTTATAAGAAAGGCTAAATAATCTTTCAAAGCCACTTATATTTTGTTTTCTGTGAGCTGACTAGACATAATTTTTAATCGCTGAAAAATATCCCATGGAGAGGATTTACCATAATGTGTCTAATCACTCCTTTATATTGTTTCTAAATTTTCACTTTTATAAATAATACCGTGGTGAATAACTTCTTTTGCATAAGGCGTCTTCGGGATTTTATATTCTTTCCTTAGAATGGTTTCTTGGAAATGCAATTTATGGGTCAACGTGTATTGGTGTTTTAAAGACATGATGGCCAAATTGCTCTTGGAAAAGTTGATACTGGTTTACAACCCACCAGCAATGTACACTATGCCCAGTTCACTCTCCCATTGCCAGCACTGGCTTACCATATTTAAAGGATCTCCCAGGACGCAGCTTCTGCAGATTTATTTTGTGCTGTAATCCAGTGTTCGCCTAAGCTTTAAAGCCAGGGACTTTCCCCTTTGTATCACAAACCAAATCCTTCCTGTCAAATTGGGGCCCAGCTTTGTTCTGGAAGAACTTAGAGTTCTGCATCAGAGATATCAATGTCTATTTTTTTTTCCTTTGTAAAACCCCATGGCCAAGTTTGTATGAATCATTGTAGCAGAAAAACATTGTTGCTGTTCCAAGAAGCGCTCAAATGCTTCCCTACTGGATTACCAACGGGAATGGATTACAGTACCTATGGCCCTGGAGGTTCGGGGCAGCACAGGACGTGGGGCTCCGTCTAGGGAGGTGCCCTCTGAGTCACGCTCGCTAGGATGTGGAAAGTCAGTGAGGGTGGTCCTGCGGAAGGCATCCTGTGCGCTGGGCTGCATCAGAGCAGGTGTCTCCTGGAAGAGTAGACGTTTGTTTTTATCTGCTCAACATCTCTTTCCTCTTCTGGTAAAAGGGGCTTCTCTCACTCTGGCAAACGAGTGCATCGTGACCTAGCCCTGGCCTACGAGAATTTCCTTTCCTCTTGGCCAGAGTGACTGACTCATGAGCAGACACTTGACCCGAGAAGGACCAGTCATAGTCCTTCTTGAAATTTGACATACGGATCCTGGCAGGAAAAAACTGTTTTCCCGTGAAGTTGGGTAAACTGGGATAATTTAGGCTTAAGGCTGCTGGTGGTCCTCATTCCCTCCATGTGGAAAATGATGGCTGCAATAGCGGCCCGGGAATATGGAGCTAAGAACAGACACACAGGCATGAGGAAGGAGAGGTGGAAAGAGATTCCTTCCACGGCAGCCGTAGGAGTGCACGTGTGAACTGCATTTCTTTCTGCACTTACAATAGAAAAACTCTAGTTCGCCCGGAGACGTCAGGTATTAATTTTAGACTTGCATCTAAGAGGTGAGCACAGAGAGTTCTAGAGAGAGGGAGCTGAGGGTTGATTGGCTCTAGAGGGAAATATTAGTTGTCAAACGTCTCAGTGGTTTGAGATGATAGGATGGAGTAGGGTAAGAATTTGTGCCTGGGAATATGAGAAGCAAGTTAGGAAGTGCGGAGCCAGAGAAGCTAAGGGAGTCTATGGCATTCGTCTGGGCACAAGATGATCTTGGGCCACGTTTGCGGTGGGAATGGGGAATGGTGAGGAAGCAAACAACGGTTTCAAGGAGAATTGCAAAGGAAGAATCCACAGGATGTGGTGACTGATTGGCTAACTGTATCAGTCTGCTCGGGCTGCCATAACAAAATACCACAGAATTTTATCTTCTCACAGTTCTGGAGGCTGGAAGTCCCAGGTCAAGGTACCAGCAGTGTTGGTTCCCGGTGCGGCCTCTCTCTTCAGCTTGCAGGCAGCGCCTTCTCGCTGTGTGCTCGCTGGCCTTTTCTCTGTACATGCGTGGAGAGAGCAAGCTCAGCTGATAGACACCAGCCCTATGAGAACAGGGCCCTGCCCTTATGACCTCGTTTAACCTTAATTACCTTCTTAAAGGTCTTGTCTCCAAATACAGTTACATTGGGGGTTAGAGCTTCAACATGAATTTTAGGGGGACACAATTCAGTCCATAACACGAAACAAGTAGAAATATGTCTTTGGGATTGGATGATTCATTTGTTTGGGTGTATTCTTTCTTATGCTTTAAAAAGATATTTGTAGTCATAGGTACCTGCTTGGTTAGCCAACCAGCTGCAAGCCTTATCCCTCCTTCCTTTGCCAAGATCACTGTAACTGTTGCTTTCTTCCTGCCAACACCTGCCTTAAGGCCGGACCATCGTGTGCCAGGGGCTTCCTCACTGGTCCCTTGGTCACTTGCCACTATTTGTGCCCAGTCCATCCACCCAACACAGAGGAGACAAATGGATCTTCATGTCATTCCTCTATCTTAACATTAACTGGAGGATAAAGTCCAGACTCTTCAGCTAGGCATCGGAAGTCTTGCATGATCCCGTATTAACCTAACTTGGATATCACTCACCTACTCTGTTTCTATATGAGCCTTTTCTAGAGTCTGACATGCCCGTCACTGTCCTTGCAACGTGCCCTGTTGGCCCCAGCTTGTTAATTTTACATCCTCTAGATGTCCTTCGTGATTGTCTAGTTTTACCCAGGTTGGGTTGTCAAAACATACCTATGAGCATATTTGACTTTCCTGTTAGACCATGATGTCCCTGTAGGTAAGGATTATGACTGACTCACTTCTGTAACTTAGGTGCTGGCACACAGCCCAACGTGTAGACCCAGACACACCCAAGTTTATTCAGATTCAAATCCTGGCTCTGTCACGTACAAACTATATGACCCTGGACAAGTTGCTTAACATCAAGCCTCAGTTTCCTCATCTGTAAAATTGGGAAAATAATAGCACCTAATTCATGTGGCTATTGTGTATAACGTGTGCCATGTATGGTTACATGCAAAAGTCACCTCACACGGACCCGGGACATGAGTGCTTAATAAATCTTGCTGGTTTTGGTGATGATGATGATTAGCACTCTGGAAATGTTTGTTGAATGAATTTCAGACTTTGCTCATACACAGACAGAAAGGAGCAAAGGCTTTTCTTTCTCATTCTCATGATCCCTAACTTCCTTTCTAGAACATTCTGCCACGCCTGCCCATCTTCCAGCCCTGACTCAACACAGCCAGAGGAGAAGCCTTGAATGCTTGGGTTTCCCTCTTGGCCACTTGAGTAGTTTTGCCCTTAGAATCAGTACCTTCTTCCCAGGAGCCAGCTTCATGGGGTTTGATTGACATTTCCAAATAGGCCACCCTGACTCACGTGGGTTGGTGTCCTCTGAGAGAGCCAGCAGGAGCCAGAAACGGGTTCCCTGTCCACAGACAGGGCCACCATCATAGGCCTGCCCCTAATGTCGGAGGAGCCCAAGACAAGAATATAAAAGGAGACCCACATACTATCTATGCAAATATTTAAAAGCTATGAATTAAGCTAATAAAGTGTTAAATAAAATGTGTTCCACCATCCTTCCTTGATGACTATACCCTTAGAGTCACAAGATTACAAAAAAAGTGTATACTTATGTATTTTGTGTTACTGAAGTTGGCAAAACAGTAAATACGACCGAATTTAATCATAATTGTGTCTGTCTGGATGCTCTGTAGATGGAGCAGCAATGCTTGAAAGACTATAATAAAAACATCAAAAATTAAAATTGTCATTATATATGTTAGAGTTAATTTTGAACATTTTAGAAGAAAAGTATATTAAAATTAAAAGAAATCCATGAATCTCCTCATTCGTTTAGACCTTCTTTAATGTTTTTCAAAAGAGTTTTATAATTTTATAATAAAGCACTTACATAGCTTTTGCTAGATTTATTCATTTCAGTTTATATTTTTGACATGATTATCTTTCTAAAAATTACTTTTTTACTTGTTGCTGATTGTAGAAATTCACTGATCTTTGTAGATTGATTTTTTTTATTCAGCAACCTTGCTAAACTGTCTTATTAAAACTAATAATTTCTCTATACATTTTTGTGTTTTCCGTGTAGCCAACAATATAGATGAAAAATGAATGTTTTATTTCTTTTTTCCAATCCTTATACATTTATTTCTCTTCTCTTCCTCCAATACAGCATTGAATGAAAATATAAGCAGGCATGCTTTTTTGGTCTCAAAGGGAGAACGGTCAATGTTTCAATATTAAATGGGATTTTTGTTGTCGATTTCTTGTAGATACACTTTAGATGTTTAAGGAAATTCTACTTCTAGCTTTCTAAGGATCTATTTGTATGTATATTTTTATCATGTATGGATATCAAAATTTATCAAAAATTTTTTACTTTACTGAGATGATCATGTGACTTTTCTCCTTTAATCTGTGTGAGTTATATGAACTGGTTTTCTAACATTAAAACAATCTTGTATTCTTGCAATAAGGTCAACTTGGTCATGATACTTTTATATGTTTCTGGAATTAGTCTTCTAATTATTTAAAAAGAGTTTTGCATCTATGTTCATTAGTGAAATTGTCTCATAATTTTTCTTTTGTGCACTGTCCTTGTCAGTTTTGGTATTAATTTTATACTAGACTCGTAAAATGAATTGGAGAGTGTGTCTTCCTTTAATGTGAAAGAGTTTGTGGCATATTGGAGTTATTTGTTCTTTGAATGGTTGATAGAAGTTACTAGTGAAACTGGACCTGGTATTTTCTTTGTGTTGAGATTTTCAACTACTGATTCAATTTCTTTTTTATTATTATTATTTTTTATTTATTTATTTTTTTTGAGGAAGATTAGCCCTGAGCTAACATCTGTGGCCAATCCTCCTCTTTTTGCTGAGGAATACTGGCCCTGAGCTAACATCCGTGCCCATCTTCCTCTACTTTATATGTGGGACGCCTACCACAGCATGCTGGCCAAGCAGTGCCATGTCCGCACCCGGGATCCGAAGTGGCGAACTTGGGGCCGCCGAAGCGGAACGTGGGCACTTAACTGCTGTGCCACCAGGCTGACCCTGATTCAATTACTTTAATGGTTATAGGATTATTAAGCTTTTTAATTTCTTCTTGGGTTGACTTATTTTTCTAGGAATTTGTCCAGGTATTTCTAAGTTTTCAGATTTATTAGCACCAAATTGTTTACAATCTCCATCTTTTCAATTGATGCGGCATCTGCAGTTATACACCATTGTTCATTCCTGACATTATGCCTTCTGTTATTTTTTCTTGATCAATCTTGCTTTGTTAGTTAGTATTATTAGGTTTGTTACTACTATTAACTTTTAAAAGAACCAAATTTTGGTTTTGTTGATCCTTTTATGTATGTTTATTTTCTATTTAATTATTCTGGCTCTTATTTTTATTATTTTCTTCCTTACAAATTTCTTTGGGTTTGTTCTATTATTAGTTTTTCTATTTTTTTTACTTATTATATAATAAAAGCATATGAAAGTATACATTTGCCACCAGCACAGTAATGCTTTAGATAAACTCTATAAGTTTTAACATATAGCACTGTTGTCAAATTCTAAATATTTTTAAATTTCCACTCATTTATTATTTAACCCATGACTTTTAAACATGTTTTTTCCCCCATAATTGGTTTCAAATTTAATTGTACTGGGATCAGAAAAAGTGGTCTTTAGGATACCAATCTTTTGAAATTTGTTGAGACCTAAAGGTAATTAAATTTCTTAAATGTTCCATGTATTTCTGAAAAAAATGTCTATCCTAAAATTGTTGGGTCCAGGGGTATATCTAACTTTAAAAAGTTAAACATCTTATATATAAGAAAACTTCCAAACTTCTCCAGAGAGGTTGTACCATTTTACATTTTCACCAGCATCATGTGTGAGTCCCAGTTCCTCCAAATCCTTGCCAACACTTGGGACACTCAGTCTTTGTAATTTTAACCATTCTAATGGTGTATAGTGGTAGCTGATTGTGTGGGGTTTTTTTGCTGAGGAAGATTGGCCCTGAGCTAACATTCATTGCCAATCTTCCTCTATTTTGTATGTGGGTCATTGCCACAGCATGGCTGCTGACAAGTAGTGTAGGTCCCTGCCCAGGAACCAAACCCAGGCCACCAAAATGGAGTGTGCTGAACTTAACCAGTGGGCCATGGGCCGGCCCCTAATTGTGGTTTGGACTTGAACTTGCCTAATGACCAATGATGTTGAGCAACTTTTCATGTGCTTTTTTGCCATGTATATATCTTCTTTGGTATGGTGTCTTCAAATCTTTTGCCCATTTTCTAACTCCATTGTTTTCTTATTATTGAGTTATAAGAGCTCTTTATATATTCTGGGTATAAATTCTAGATATATATTCTATATACAATATATTCTTATTATATATATATTCTTTATATATTCTAGACACAAGAACTTCGTAGAATTTTGTCAAATATATTTTTTTGCAAATATTTTGTCCCAGTCTTGCCTCCACTGTAGCCATGTGACTAGTTCTCATCAATGACATGTGAGGGGAAGTGGTGTGTACTGTTCATGGGTCAACTTTTAAGAAGTAATGAAGCTTCTCCACTTTTTTGTTATCTTTCCATTGGCTGTAAAGGGGCCCCAGGGGATGGCAGAGCCACAAGATCGAAGGAGCTGGGGTCCCTGAGTCACCACATGGAGAAAAGCTGCCTGTCCACTGGGAACACTGAAATCAACTGTAGTGAGAAATAACTTTCCATTGTGTTAAGTCACTGACCTTCTGGAGGTCACATGTTACAGCAACTAGCGTTCTCCTAACTAATATAACATACCTGCCTTCTCTGATAGGGTTAGAGGCTAAAAATGAGTTTCTCATCTGAATGATCTAAGTAACTTCAACAAATTTTTGTGCGAAGTTGCCGTCTGAAACTATTTCCAGAATCTGTCCTTCTAACCAGGTCAAGTTATTTGTTAGGGAATGACTGATAATATGGTTTGGGAAAATACTTATGGAAACCTTTTATTAAGGCTTTCAAGTGTTTCTTCATAACATTAAGATAATTTTGATGAGTTCTTCACCTGAGTTCACAACCGGGTCCACAGTGGAAAGGTTTTCGGTATTTGTTCTTTGGTTGGATCAGCGAAGTTGCTTCTGGGGCCTTCGGAGGGCTGTGTCTGATATGGCCTCCATTTAGTGAGCCAAGCACTTTGCATGGCCTCTCTCTCAGGCCTCAGACACCATCAGGAGGTAGGGAACGTGATTCCCGTTTTAAAGCTAATGAAATTAAGGCTCTGGGAAAGGAAGTCACTTGCTTAAGGTTGTGCGAAGAGTCAACCCTGGGTGGGTCCAGCCCCAGACTTGCACTCTGCTGTCCTGGTGGGTGTCAGACTGAATAGGAGGTCATAGTCCCACGTCATTTTTCCCAGAGCACTTGGTCCGGGGCTCTCTGCAGAGGGACTCAGCCTTCAGCTAGATTGTTCTCATGTCCATGGCCTGTGGCTGCCTCAACAACCAGTTCCTTTTTCCTTTCAGACTTCAACCTGAAACAGAGCTGTGGGTATGTGACAGAATCTCGGCATGGGGAGGACCTGTGTGTGCGTGTGTGTGTGCATGCATGCGCCAATGCCCTGGTGCCATTGTAGAGGACACTTAGACAGACATTAGTCCTCTGTCTTCCTACTCCCCTTCCCCTCCGCCACCATCTGGTGGCCTTACCTTCACATCCACCAGAAGCATGGATGCTTCCTACCCTGGGACGGCAGAGCGTCCCCAGAGAAATCATCTTGCACCTGTGTATTGCCAAAGAAGTTTCTGGAAGCCATTCTTGGGACTTTTCTTCAGAGCCCGTAGCGTCCAAGCACTATGGTTGCAATGAGGTTTTTAAAAAGTTCTGGGAAGAAAAAAAAGAAATGGAGTTATGAGTTTTTTCTTCATTTTCAAAATTTTCTGTAATGTGGTTTTCTTATTTTTATAATTAAAAGTGATGAAAAATGCAATGAATTACACAAGCTGGATGTTGCTTCTCTCTGTGAGAAATACTTGCCAGTAGCTCAGCTTTGCTCCCTGCAAAGTAGTCATACTGCATTGCCAAGGAAGCTTTTAAAAATTAATTTTTTTTTATTGTGGTAAAATATACAAAACATAAAATTTACGATTTTAACATTTAAGTGTCAGTTCAGTGGCATTAAGTACATTTGAATTGTTGTGCAATTATCACCACTCTCCATCTCCAAAACTTTTTCATTATCCCAAACTGAAGCTGCATACCCAGTAAATACTAACTCTCCATTCTCTCCTCCCCCAGCCCTTGGTATCCTTTGTTCTACTTTCTATTTCCGTGATTTCACTACTCTAGGTACCTCACGTAAGTGAAATCATACAATACTTTTTTGTGTGTATCTGACTTCACTTAGCATAATGTCTCCAAGTTTCTTCCATGTTGGAGCATGTGTTAGAATTTCCTTCCTTTTTAAGGCTGAATAATATTCCATAATATGTCTATACCACATTTTGTGTATTCATTCATCTGTCGATGGACATTTGGATTGTTTCTGCCTTTTGGCTGTTGCAACTACTGCTGCTGTGAACAGGGGTGTACAAACATCTGTGTGAGTCCCGGCTTTCAATTCTTTTGGGTATAAACCTAGAAGTGGAATTGCTGCCAAGGAGGTTTTTAGAACTCATTTTTGGGACATTCCTGGACGTTATTTTGATTTTCCTCAGCTATGGCCACTCTTTGTCCTTTGAGTGTGGATTTTGAGAAACTTCCAGCAGTTTCAGGGAGGCATCAGAATCAGTTGGTTCCTTACTACGTGTTGGCACGCTGCTGGAGGCTTACCTGTACTATGGCTTCTAAAAAAGTCGTGCTGAGCAGTATGGACACGTACATTCTGGATCAGAGAACTGAGGCAGAAAGCGGGGAAGGGCCTGCATAGTGGTCAAGCTCACATCTGTCTGAGCTCAAAGCCTGTCCTCGGTCTATTACCATGTTCTCTTACTCTGAAGCAATTGATGGGCTACGAAACTGGGGAATACCGTTTTAGATCAAAAAGGTGTGATTATGGACATTGATTAAAAAATATTTATTATAAATTTTCTCCAGTCAAAAAGAAAATAAATTATCACTATCTAAAATTTGGAATATAGAGAAAAGCAGAAAGAAAAAACTTACCCATGGTTCTACTGCTGACTGTCAATCCATTGTATCTTTCTATAAAATGTTTAATAGCATTTCCCCCACAGTTCAGCTGGGCATGGCGTTCACTTGACCATGCCAGGCCAAGAAAAGATAAGCATTTAGCAACCTTAACGAGGCTGTGCCTTTCATTTATAAAGGTTTACGTTGTCAGGAGGTGGGTAGGGGCATGGCAGCCACAGAATAACATTGCTCTGTCTCCCGTCAAGAAAGAACTTGGGAAATCTTCCAGCTGCAAAAAAAGTGGTTAGTTGATAGTCCCCAGCTGCAGCATGTGGGCCAGCTTCACGCTCTTCCGAGGCAGGTCCCAAGCCAATGACGGCATGTGGTGAAGGCCCCAGCACCCACCATTTCTGTCCAATGGGGAATTCCTCTAACGGGCAACTTTGGTTCACTCCCCACTGGGTTGCCCTAGATGTTGCATGATCGGCACTGTGGTCTGAGACGTTACTTACCCTACTTCTCTTCCTTCTCTTGTTCCTTTCACAGGATCGGATCTGCATGGCACTCTGAAGGCTTTCCCTGCCGAGTCCTGCCTCCTCCCCCTTTATCTTTCATACTTATCGCTCCCCAACAAACCCCTCTCTCCTAACTCCAACTCTGCATTTGCTAACTCCTACCTCCGGCATCTGCTTCTTGGAGGACCCAGATTGACACAGGTGGTGACTGTGGATGAGAAGCTCTGTGCATGTTTCTGAGCTTTTATTTAGTCTTTGAAAAGCTAAGCCTAGAATTCCTACATCAATTAATGTTCAATATACCACCGACTTTGGACTTCATACAGAGCATTAAAATGTTTATAAGAGTTGTATGTTTTCTGTGTAGTTTCCTGAATCAAATAATCTTACGTCTTTTTTAAAAAGTACAAAATTGTAGAATAGTATGGAAGAACTCTGAGAAACCGTAGAGAAAACACTACTTAAATACTGGAGATGAAAGAGAATGCAACATGGAAACCAAACCCTGCGACAACAAAGATGGATGGATGACACTGAAAAATAGGGGAATTATTGGTAACAAGACGACGGTTCTCTAGAAGTCCTGGTTATGAGTAATCAATAAAGTCTGATTAATGTGGAAGAACATAACAGTAAAAATGCGTTACAGCTGAGCGTCTTGCAGTGCAAGCTCGTGTGAATTAAGTGCTAAACACATAAAATAAATATATGAAACTAGTTGTGTCTGCGGTAACTCACCCCACTGCAGGAGCTTTTAAGAGTTGCTAATAAAATATAACGCTTTTTATCTATCTGACTTCGTGTTTGGAAATGCAACAGAGCGTTTCCAGACGGCCATGCCGCTCGCCTGCACAGTCAGGAAGGCCAGACCATAGTTGTAGTCACACTTTTCCTTTCCACGTAGCCCAGTGAGCAGCTCTTGCAGCTCTGATAGAAGTGTTTTCATCCTGACTACCCATCTGAGGTCTTGCCTGTGACCTCTGCAGCTGCCCGCTGGGAGGCAGAGGCTCCATCCTGCTCCTGTCGTGAGCACCTGGGTCTTGCATCTCTGGGCACAGAGACCACAGCCCTGGGCATTCTCCTCATTGGTCCTTTTACTTCCCTGACACAGAAAACCCCCACTCACGCTCCCTCCTTCCCCTACACCCCAATTAGCCCAAGAACTTTGTCTTTGCTTAGCTTGGGGGTTCTCACCCTGGTTTCCCTTTCACTAATACCCAGTGAACTGCACTCCCGATCACCTAACTCAGAACCTCTGGGGGTGGGACCAGGCAGCAGCATTTTTAAAGCTTCCCCGGTGATAACAGTGTGCAGCCAAGACGAAGACTCCCTGGCTTAGCTAAACCCATGTCCCTGATGGAAGGAGTAGGAAAGGCGCTGTTGGTACAAACTTTGCACCAGACCCATTTCACTATCCACACCACTGCCCTTGAGGACAGAGGTGCGTCACCCTCATCTTGTCCCATTCTGCCGTGCCTGCCACGGTTCTTTACACGGAGCGGATGCACACAGTCTTGTCCTCAATGAAATCCAAGTTGATTTCTCACAGAGGACCCTTAGATTCAGTCCTCCCCATATTCCCATCCCAACCCTCAAATGAGCCAGATGCGTGGAATTTGGAGTAAAAAACCCAGGATCCAGATCTGTCTTTGATAGCAAATGGCCACGTAACCCTGGTCATGGTCCTTAACTCCTATGAGGCTGAGATATTCCATCTGAGAGTGGAAATTGTACTTTTGCTCATTGGTCCTCCTTTATGGGAGCCTGGCACTGGACTAAGACTTGACATGCATCATTTCCAATCCTCTCGACAACCCTGTTAGGTAGATCTTTTGGTTACCTTCTTTTGGATGGGAAAATAGACTCAGGGAACTAAACTAACTTGTTAGGGTCACCAGCTAGTTCCTATCTGCACAGGGAGCTCTGTCTGCTCTTGGTGACCAAGGGGGTGGGCTTTGGGGTGAGACAGACCGGGTTCAAATCCCCGCTCCGCCTCTTGCTAGCTGGATAAGCTTGGGCATGGTATTTAAACTCTCCTATCTTCAATTTCCATTATAACCTTGAGACTTCTCAGTTCTACTCTCCAAACCTCTTTTGGGCAGCCTCCAGCTGGGTGGGAGCTGTGGTCAGGAGAGCGGTGTCAGCAGCAGGCTGCTGCAGCTGCCCAGCCCCACACTCGGGGAGTGAACTTCTACCCTTTTCCCTCTGGAGTTTCCTCCTGGTGGAGAAGCCGGGGAGGAGAACATGTGAGACCATTTGGATAAACAGGCACACAACGCACTAGTCACACAGACTTTGATCAGCCTCAGTGGCAGAAACAACAGGTCTGGGCCGGACCCACACATTCCCTGGAGTCCGCAGGTTCCAGTTAATCCTTTATCAGGCATGATTCAGATGATATCTCCATGACCTCCACTTATATTGTGGCACAAACTACTCTCAAACTCCTCCCCAGAACTTTTCTGAAAGCAGAGCTAGCTGGACTCTATGTGGCCCCTTCTAGAATGACTGTTTACTTAATTCGCACGTGGCTTTTCTCTTTATAACATCATACCCTGACGTGGGGGGGCCTGTGGCCGGGGCTGCTGGATGTAGGGCATATGCCATTTTAGCCTTTCCTGAGTCCTGACTCGACTTGGTTAAACTTCCTCTGTGTTCCAGACATTTCTCGGCTCCTCACTTTTGTGGTCACAAAAACATAAACATGCTGATATTTCTCTCCTCTAATGTTCTCTGTTTCTCCACGGGTTCTTCTGGATCTTTACTTCACCCTGAACTCACTGACTTCACTTTCTATTTCTGTCGACTCGTTCTGATAGCCTCCCTTCCTCCCGTATAAGAAATTACTCCCTGTGAGCAATCTAGTCACCCGACACCCACCTCACAGGTGATTGTGAGGAGTAATTGAGAGAAGGTGTGTAAGTGCCAGGCGCACTGTAAATACTTACACAAATTAGCTGTAATTGTGTAAACAACAGCCATCCTGTGTGGTATGAGCTATGAGAGCAGGAAGTACAAAGTACACTAAAAATGCTCAGTAAACTGAGAAACGTTGAATGGTGACTGGTTCTGACTACTGTGTGTCTGGGAGTCCAGCGTCCCCGCCTAATACCTCTATTTACTTATTCGCTAAACATTTGTTGAGATCAGCGGTGGCCATTTGTCATATTCACAGCTGTCCAATGTCTTTTTTGTAGCTGTGAAAATTTTTTAATTGTGGTAAAATACGCATAACATAAAAATGACCAGCTCGTCCCCTTTTAAGTGTACAGCTCAGTGGCATTAAGTATGTTCACATTGTTTGTGCAACCATCACCCCATCCATCCACAGAACTCTTTTCATCTTGCAATGCCCAACGTCTGTTGGACTGTCTTTCCATATCTGGGGAAATTCCTCTTCTGTCTTCCCAGTGAGGAAGTCAGAATGCGCCTTCCCACTTGCCCGGGGCCTGGGATGCAGGCCTATGACCAGGCTCCACCAATCAGATGCATCCGTGCAGACCTTGATGCAGATGGGAGCCACAGGAAGAAATAGGCTGTGGGGGAAGCCGCCATGTTTGCTGGCGTGGATGGCAGCAGAGGTGTCCAGCTTTTGGTGGCCACAGTGGTGGTGGTCCCCAGAGGTAGCAAGGTCAGGTTCCTGATGCGGAATTGGAAACAATGTTGGCTGCCGTTGTAATTGCAGGAGGACTGGTGTCTCGGCACTTGGAGCTCGGCATTGGTGATAGTTTCCACGTCAGGCCATGGTTTTGGGTGTTACTTCTGGATATTTCATCTCAAGTCTACTCTAGAATACATTTCTTTTTTTGCTTAACCTGCTGGGCACTAGGTCCAGGCCAGTCCTTTTCGTCAGAAGGACTGCAGAGAATGGTGAGACCAAGGTTGCCCAAACCCTCTTGCTTTCGGAGGCAGTGGGCAGACCTGCCTTGCTCTTGAGCTCCCTTCTAAGGAACTGGTCAGACCCCGGCTCTTCCCTTGTTCCTCCCTGACTTTATTTCAGGCAGGGAGGGCTATGGGATGTAATAGCTCCTCCTTAGGAGAGAAATCACCTCAGAAACTGGTCACTGCCTGGAAAGGGAGGCCCTGGTGGTCTGGCCCTGTCTGGGGGTTCGCTCCTGATTATTTTTCTTCTTCATTCACAGAAGGTTTGCCTGGACACAGACTTACCGCTAACCACACCACTTTCTTTTCTGTTAAATTTTTCTTCTGGCTTTTCAACATTGTTTCTCTGGGAGACAAACTCTGTTGAGGGGCGTATTTGAGGATGAGGGGCAGGGTGCCTTTTTCTGTCGGGAATTGCAGAGAAAAACCAGCATCCAAGATTTCCCAGGGTTCCTCTCTGACCGGTGATGGCCTGAGACCCTCGTGCCTCAGCTTTCCTCTCTGCAGGAGTGGGCGTGGCTCCCAAGCCCTGCATTGCATGATTACCGAGGCCCTTCTCTGCGCCAGGATCATTCTGGAGACACAAAGACGAGTAAGAGGTTTACCCTTCAGGAACTCACAGCCCAGCAGAAGTGAGCAAACAGGTCCAAGCCTCCGCCAGTAGCTACCAAAAGAGATCGCTGTATCATTTAATATCCATATCATTGTCACTTAAGCTTTGTCTTGCTGCCCTTCTCCTCTCTAAGTATTTTTTGTAACTCCATAGGGAAGTGCTTCTGTGTTCAACTATTCTCTCCTGGTTGTCACTTGCCACTGCAGCCATCCTTGACAGCACACGGCTCAGCGGGCATGTCTTCTGCCCAGCTTTTGTCTTGTACTCCTGCAGATTCACAGAGCAGAGGAGCTTCCGTCCCTTTTAGGTGAACATCTGCAGCCCCAGTCTTTATTTTATACTGTGGGGTGACCTCTTCCCAGGAGGACAGACAGCGGGGATGTCTATTCCTGGTCGACGCCACCATGCCTCCCCAGTGTGTTTCTGCACTGAGAGTACAGCATGACCAGACCTCAGAACTCAGTGATGCAGCCCCAGCCTCAGCAGCCTCAGTCTTGAATGGCGTCACAAGGGGACATGAACCGTCCAGCCCAGGTCCTTTTTACAGTCTCTTCTCCAGCTCTCGGCAAACACCAGTCCTGCCCCTGTTTCTCATCTGCTGTGATTGCTGCCTGCATAGTCTTACACATCTTCCTAGGCATAAGAAATAGTTTTCTCACACAGGACAGTCCAAATCCATGCTTCATTCAAGGAGCATTTCCCTAGGACACGCAGTCCGCAGGGCACTACTCTGCTCACACGGATGACCTTGCCCCACGTCTCATGAGCTCGTCTGGTTCCCGCGAGCCACGGCTGTCTCCACTATCTCCATAGCTACCGGAGCGTTTGCTTTACGTCTTCACAGCTGTGAGAGACGTGGAGCGGATTTGTCCTCAGACAAAAGGCTGTCTTCTCCAGAGGTGAGTTCAGCTCTGGTAGAATAGAGAGCTGCTGGAAGCTTCGAAAACACAGGCTCCCTCCCGCTCCCAGCTTCTGCCTTTCCCCTCGAGGTCTCAAGGATCTTGGGAACTTTTAGTCAGCTTTTAGCCTTGTGTTTCCCCTCCATTGTGGGTTGAGTTGTGTCCTCCAAAGTTTGTCTGTTGAAGTCCCATCTCCTAATACCTCAGAATGTGATTGTCCTGGGAGATAGGGTCTTTAAAGTGGTGATTAAGTTAAAATGAGGTCACTAGGGTGGCCCCCAGCCCAATATAATTGTTGTCCTTAGAAGAAGAGGAGATCAGGATACAGACACACACAGAGGGAAGACCATGTGAAGACAGCCATCGATAAGCCAAGGAGAGAGGCCTCAGAAGGAATCAACCCTGCCAACACCTTGATCTTGGCCTTCCGGCGTCCAGAATTGGGGGAAAACAAATTTCTGTTGTTTAAGTCACTCAGTCTGTGGGCCTTTGTTACGGCGACCTGAGCAGACTAAGACACCCAACCCTGGAGCAGTCTTTCCAAGAAGAGATTCCTCTTCAAACACCGAGCAAGTCTTTGACCTGCCACATACTCCCCTGCAAATGGGCCGCAGGGACTGGTTTGGAGAATCTGGAAGGGAGCACTGTACCCACTCTCTGTCTGCAAGGGTGTCTTCAGGAGGGACATGAAGGAGCAGTGAGGACAGAAGGTGACACCATTCCAGCCAGCCATAGAAAGTCTTCCATTCTGGCCATGGACGAGGTGAGGATATGCGTGTCTTTCACATTGCAAGACAGGCCACCAAATGAGACCCTCTAAAGCTGCCCTGTCCAATATGGGAGCCACCAGCCCCACGTGGTGGCTACCAAGCACTTGAAATGTGGCTTGCCCAAACTGAGATGTGCTGTAAAGTGTAAAATACATAGACTGGGTTGGGGGGGAAAAAGCAAAAATTTTGTTAATAATTTTTATAGAGATCACATATTGAAATAATTGTCTATATTTTGAATAGATTGGGTTAAATAAAATATATCTATAGAATTAATTTCTCCTGCTTCTTTTTGCTTTAAATGTAGCTGCTAGACAATTTAAAGTTACATAGGTGGCTTGTGTTGAGTGTCTCGTGGATAGTGCTGCTATAAATAGGGCCTGGCCCAGCCACCCGGCCACTAGCCAGCTCTCCTGTGTCTCACAGGAGTCACCACATATTTAGGGCATGAAGATGCGGCTTACCTAGTGTCCCTCCCTTCGGCTTTATATCGTGGATGTTGCTCCCCACCCTTCCTCCTAGACTGGGGGCTCCTGGGGACAGGATTGTGCTTTATCCCTCTCTCTGTCTGCTATAGGGTCAAGCACAGTGTCTGGTCCTTATGCCTGCATTTTCATTATAAATATTTCCCTCCATCATAGCACAGCCTGCTCTGTGTATCGGGCATGTGTCTTTCTGCCCGGATAAACTGTAAAACTCCACTGAGTGCCTACCAGGTCCACGCTGCTGGGGTTACTGAGATAAACCAGCAACAGTCCCGGTACTCCAGGAGAGTTCAGGTTAGAGGCACAAATAATTGCCAGTGTTATTGTAAACTGGCCTGCAGACGTGTGTCCAGGGATGGGGGTGAGCAAAGGGCGGAGGTCAGCTCTGCTCCTCAGCAGAATTAGCTCAGAGCAGGTCTTGAAGGATAAGAAAGTTGTGGGAGGGTTGAATTCTTGGGGAGGAACTGGAGATGGTCTGCAGGGTGAGGCAGACCAGCCCAGGTAGTTGGAGAAAAAGTAGGGGCTTGTATCTATCTCATCGACCTGGATTCCGGATAGCGGAACAGATGTGTAGAAAAGGTTTATTGACCGACTGTCTGACTGACAATGAACTTAGAGCTCTTTGAGAGTGGGGAACCGTAGGGACTTGTTTATCTCTTCATTAATTTTAGATGACCTTGTGAGAAAGGCTGTTCTTCCACATATCCCAGGTTCATGAATGCTTCGGCACCGTTTGACTTACCTGCCAGCACACAGCCACATTCCAGGGGCCTCAATCTGGCTACCCATTAGAAATGCCTAGAAAGATATTTGAAAATAACCAGGTCCACTCCCCGCTCCTCCATGTGGGTTCTCATTTAATTGGTCTCCGGGGAGGTTTACAACACCTTAGCTCCATTTTTCCATATATGTCTGGTCCTAGAGTCACCTGGGTTGCTTGTTATATGTGAGGTTGGGTCCCTCTTCTAGAGATTTCTGTTCGGTGGGTCTGCTGTGGGATCTGGAATCTCTGTTTTACAAGCGTCTTAGGAAATCCCTACAATCAGGTAAGTTTGGGAGACTGCTCCTAGCAGGAAGGTTAGAACAACCTGGGTGCTTATTAAAAATATGAAGTCCCAGGGGCCAGCCTGGTGGTGCAGCGGTTAAGTTCGTACATTCCCCTTAGACGGTCTGGAGTTTGCGTGTTCGGATCCCGGGTGTGGACATGGCACTGCTTGTCAAGCCATGCTGTGGCAGGCGTCCCATATATAAAGCAGAGGAAGATGGGCATGGATGTTAGATCAGGGCCAGTCTTCCTCAGCAACAAGAGGAGGATTGGCAGCAGATGTTAGCTCAGGGCTAATCTTCCTCAAAAAACAAACAAACAAACAAACAAAAACAGTCCCAGAACCCTCTCAGACCTCTTGTAGAATCTTCAGGGTGGGATCTAGCATGTTTAACAAGCCCCACCGTGAGTCCCACTCTCACACGAGGTGGGGTGCACACCTTTGGCCTGTGGGACCCCTTTCCCCTGGTAACCACTAATCTGTTCTCTTTGTCCATGTGTTTGTTTACCACAATACCTGCAAGGTCCATCCAGGTTGTTGTGAATGGGATGATTTCATCCTTTTTTATGGCTGTGTAGTATGCCATGTATATATATACACCACATCTTCTTTATCTAGTCATCAGTTGATGGGCACTTGGGTTGCTTCCCCATCTTGGCTATTGTGAATAACGCTGCAATGAACATAGGGGTGCATGGATCTCTTTGAATCGCTGATTTCAAGTTCTTTGCATAGTTACCTGGGTGGGGCTTTTAAACTCCCATTACCCAAGCCGCCACAGAGACCAATTAAATCAGAACCCACACGGTGGAGGGAGGAGTGGACCTGGTTATTTTCAAAAATCTTCCTAGGTGTTTCTAGTGGGTAGCCAGGGGTGAGGCCCCTGAAAGGTGGCTGCGTGCAGGCAGTGCCGAAGCATCCACAGCTGAAGCGTTCATAAACCTGGGATATGCAGAAGAACAGCCTTTCTCACAGGGTTTAGCGCACCTGCCAGATTCGATAAACCTGTGCTTCTGCTTTTGAAAACGGCTGCATGAGGCCTCCCTGTCAGAGGCGCTCTCTGGGCCGTCCTTTCCTTATGTATTCAGTATTTTCATAAGGGATCCATCAGCCCAACTGTAAAAGTGCCGAGAAGAAAACTTTGTTTGATGATCACGCATCTCTTTGGCTTTGTTACCATCATTTCTGAGAGAGCTACAAGTACCTTGCGTCTTGCTCTTCTTCCTCTGAGTGCAGCGTCCTTCCAGTTGGTTTAGAGGGACCGTCATTCTCCAGGACCGTCGCCTACTGCATGCCAATGTCCAGCCTCTGCCTGGGATTTGGGACCTCAGGCAGAATGTCTGGTTTAGGGATCCGCTCATCCACGCATTTGTGCATTCAGTGAACCTCAGTTGAGCACCTTCTATGTGCTGGGCTGGGGGATGGAGATAAAGTGTGACAAGTGCCACTTTAGAGATACGAACAAAACAGGAAAAAACTGAGGAGTGAGCACTTAGTCCAGGAGTGTGTGAATGTGTGTGTGTGTCTGTGTGTGTGTGGTGACTTGGGAAGACTTCCCCAAGGAGGTGACATTTGCCTGGGGTTTTGAAGAGTGAACAAGAGCCATGCTGAAAAGGGAGCATAACCCTTAGGGCAGCCATCACCCTTGCCAGACGGTTACAGTCTCAGGGGAGCCCAGGCTACACTCCAGAACATCCAATAAGAACCTCTGGGGGTGAGACCCGGGCGTCGGTAGTTTTTAAAGCGCTCCAGGTGATTCCAAAGTGCAGCCAAGGTGGAAACCATGTATTGGGAGAATGGAAGTGGAAGCCACGTAAGAAAAAAACTTAGCGTAGCCTTGAAGGTCACCTTCCAGTTTCGTTATAAACTTTGCTCCAGTCCTTCCCAAGTGTTCCAGAGGAATGAAAGGATGGGGCTTTGGAGGCAGACAGAGGATGTCCTGACTGCTCTAAGGTAGCTGTGTGTCCACCACTCAGGCAGTGGACAATTTGACAAGCTTTTCTTGAGGGCTTCCTCTGTGCTAGGTGTCGGACAGCCAGCAGGGAATAAGGTCAAGTCCTTGCTCTTAGGGAGCTCGTTGCCTAGTGGAGAGGATGGACAGAAACATTTCTACTGTAGTCAGGAGCAGGGACATGGAGCTAGGGGACCCCCCGGGGGGGTGCTTAGTGCAGTTTTGTGGGGTTAAGGAGAGTTTCCCAGAGGAAGTGGCCTTAAGGAGGTATCTGAAAGAATTGGCCAGGCAAAAGGGAGGAGGGATGGAAACTTAGGTAGCAGAAACTACATGTGCGAAAGGCCAGAGGGCAGCGTGAGTATGATGCATGCAGAGAACCGCAAGTATTCCCTCTGGCTGGCGTGTGACATGTGATGTGGGAGAGGAACAAGAGAGAAGCTGAAAAAACAGGCAGGGGCCAGATCCTAAGAGGCCTTATTAGCAGAGGTACGGAGTCTGTCCTTTATCCTGAGGCCACGGGGAACTACAGAAGGGTGTGTCCATCAAACATGTGTTTGTCTGTGCAGTGTGATTAGATTGCAGGAGTGTGGCAGGAATCTTTGTGAGGGATGGCGGTGGTCTGAGCTCAGGTGGTGGCCGTGAGGATGGAGAGAAGCAGACGAAGTCAAGAGATATTTAGGATTTCTGGAGTTCTCTCTTTGTACAGCTCTCTCCCCTCTGATCCTCTGTCCTGTGAAATCTAGCTGCTTTAGTCTCCTAAACTCAGGGAGTCTACCTGGCTCTGCCCGTGTCCCCCTCACTGCACTGCGGCCTGAGCACTACCCCGCCAGGATCCCCATCCTTTGTCAACGATGTCCAGTGTCTTGAAAACTCTTATTTTTTTTCTGTTTTTTGGTTGCTTCAGGCAGGAGGCAAATCTGGTCTCTATTAGGCCGTTTTGACTGGAAATGACAGGTCTTTTGTTTTCAGTTTTTTATCCAAGAATTATTTAAGAAAGAGTTTTAAAATTTCTGTATGACAAGGTCCTTTCGTTTTCTGTTGTTAATTTTTATTTTATTACTACTATTAGTATTTTTGTGACTAGAGAATGTTTTCTAGTCTATTTCTACTTTTTGAGATTTAAAAAGATATAACCTGAGGCCTGATATGTGGTCAGTTTTTGTGGTTTGAATTTTAAAAAGACATGCTTTTCTTTCAGAGAATGGGGTTTCAGGTATATGAGATGTCCTTATTAGTTATGTTATTTGGGTCTTCTCAGTTCTTGCTTTTTATCCACTTGATCTGTCATGTACTGAGAGAGGTCATTTAAGTTTTACCACAAATATCTATAATTCTCCTTGTGTTTCCATGAGTCTTTGATTCGTATTGATGACGCTTTGTTATTTGGTGCATAAATATCTTTTTGTGACTGCATGCTTTGTCATTATAAAATACCCTTTATTTATTTCTTTGTTTTACCCTCAATCCAACTTGTTTGATATTCTGATCTTGATCCCTACTTTCTTTTTTTTTATGCATATGCCCAGGAATCTTTGCTTTCTCCTCATTCTTAGTTGAATCATAGTCGCTAATCTTGATCCTTGTGATTCCCTCTCAGATATTGAAAAGCCCAATCTGACTTCACACTGGGTGGGGGCCCCCCTGCTTTCCCCTTTGCATTTTGCCCTCACATTTCTAGTCTTCAGCGGATGTAGGATCTTGGGGTGATGGTTGCTGCGTTGGTTTCGGTATCTTTTAGCGAGTTCTGCACAGGTGTGTTTAGCATCACTCTTTAGAATGTGGGACTGTACGTTATCTGTCTGTTTCAGCTTCGAGTCTTCCACTGAAGATCTGAGACATTAGGCAAGTCCCATCCCACTTGCTGTTATAGACATAGAGCAAAGCAAGTTGGTGCTTTCAGCCCTGCCCAAGGCAGAGGAAGATTAGATACTAATGGTTAATACTGGTCATCTAGACAGAAGTAACCCTGGAATGTAGGAAGACAACAGAGTAATTCAATGGAGCAAGCACCAATCGTGTGTCTGATGTGTGCCAGGCACTGTCCTGTGTGCTGTGACGATGCAGAATGAAAGGCACCGTCTGTGTCCTCAGGGCAAGGAGACAAGCGCACACAGAACCAGCTGTCAGACAAGGCTGGTTTATGTGAAACAGCACGAGAGCAAATGAAACACAATAGGGACCCAGAGAAGGAAGGGATGACCAGGGCAGAGGGCGGGGTTGGGAGGGTGGTTCAGGTTAGGAACGGCAGAGATGGCTAACTGTCCATGAGAAATGTGTGCTTCCCGTTCCACAGGCTAGAGCCAGGCATGACATTTCCTCTTTGCATCTGAAAGTGGCCACGTGATTGCTCTTGCCAACGAAATGTGAGGCACTTCCAGCCTGGACCTTTTAAGACGTGAGTGTGGCTTCTCCACCTTCTTTGTTGGTGGGAGCAGAGGATTCTGAGGCAGGACCCCCAGACAGCAGGAGCCTGGGTTCCTAAAATCATCCCAAGGAGGAAAGCTCCCTGCCAACCAGGCACACCTACCTTGGACTGTTACTTGAGGGGAAAAAGAAACTTCTATTACGATAAACCACTGACAGTTTGGGATTGATGAGTTAGAAGTACCTTAATTAATATGGGAGATTTCACGGAGGAAGTAGCATTTGAACGGAGTCTTAGACAGCATGTAGGATTCTGACAAGCAGAAATGAGGAGAAAGAAATTCCAGATGGTAGTCAGCGGGTAAGCAAAAGTTCAGAGATGAGAAAATGCAGAGATGGGAGTTTCAGGGAAGCCTATGCTGTCTGATACGGCTGAACCTTGGCATTCTTGGTGGGGCTAGGCAGAGAAAGGTGGAAAGCTGAACTGGGATAGATCATGGAAGGTCTTCAAGGAGAGGCAAAGGAGATTGTTTATGTTGTGATGGCAATGGGCAGCCACAGAAGATTCTTGAGCAGGAGAATGACCTGTTATTTTGCTGGCCAGACAGAGAGTTTAGAGAGAAGTAAGAGTCAGTCTTGGTTTACATCAAAGGTCCAGTTTTAAGGCTGGCTCAAGAGATTGAGAAGTAGTCGATACCTTAAGGCAATTGGCATAAAAAATTTTATTATAGGAAATTTCAAGCATATACAAAATTGGACAGACTATAATGAATTCCCACGTGTCCATCACCCAGCTTCGATACTTGTCACCTCGTGGCCGGTCTTGTTTCGTCTGTAGTCCCACCGACTTCCCCTCCTCCTGTACTATTTTGAAGCAAATATGAGACATCATATCACTTTATCTGTAAATATTTCAGTACATTTCTCCAAAAGATAATGACTCCTTTTAAAAAATATAACCACAATACCATTATCACACCTAGAAAAAAATGAATGTAGTTCTTTAATATCATCAAAGCTCTAGATGTTCATATTGCTGCCTTATAATTTTAATAATTTTTAAACAAAAACGTTTGCTTTAAAACATTTAAAGGATTCCTTCCTCCATCTCAGAAGCCATCACACCCGCCTAGAGACCGGTTCAAGTTCAGCTTGGAGGACACTGAGGTGTCCGATTGTGCTGGGCTCACTCAGTTTGGGAGTTTCACTGATGACGGTGAAGGGAGTCAGTTTTAGTGCCGGTTGGTCCCAGAGATTGGGTTCAAACATGTCTGTGGACTGGTAGGGAGGCGTCGGGCGGAGAACCCGTCTGGAGGAAGCATCAGGAACTAGCCTGGACGGCTTGATCTGGTCACGACGCCTCTCAGGTGGAGCGGGGAACGATTTTGAGTGCTGTGTCCCTCTGACTCATCTTCTGGCTGAGTCCTGTTTTGAGTGAAAACTGGGAGGGCAGATTCTCCCCAAACTCTGTAAGACGTTGGGGGCACAAGCTGACTAGAGTGGGCCCTCCTGTCACAGAGTGTAACGCTGAAGCGGGGAGCGGTGTGGCGCTCTCTGCTCCCCCTTGCGCCAGAGGCTGGGAGAGGGAGCAGGGGAGGGGGCTGGGTTTTCTGCAGGTGAGGTGTTGTCGCGGGGGATCCCTCGAGCCAGAGGAGGGGAGAAACCCTCAAACACCACCCAGAGGCAGACCCTGCTTCTTAGCACATCGGAGACAGCCCCCGGGGGACCGCAAGCTGCCTGCTGAGGGCAGAGAAGTATGGAAACTGACTTGCTTAATTCTCACAAGCACCCTCTGAGAAAGTTATCAGCCCACCTTCCGGAGGAGAGATCCGAGTTTAGATGGATAAAGAATCAGTAAATGAAGCTCCTTTCCATGCAAAACCTTGCTCCTCTCGCTCTGGTGCTGCCTCCCTGCAAAGGGGGATGTTCTGGGGGAGGAAGGCTCATGGGCTGAGGCTGCATCAGGGACCCGCCAGGGACTCTCCAGAGGTTGCTCGTCACAGGTTGTAACCACCTACGAAGGAACCGCTGTGGACTGAATGTTAGTGTGCCCCACCTTCCCATGTTGAAATCCTAACCCGTATGTGATGGTGTTAGGAAGTGGGGCATTTAGGGGGTGATTAGGTCCTGAGGGGGGAGCCCTCCTAAATGGGATTAGTGCTCTTATCAAAGAGATGCCGGAGAGCTCCCTCAGCCCTTCCACCACGTGACGTGAGGACACAGCGGGGAGGCGCTAGCTGTGAGCCAGGAAGACCTCGCCCGACACCGAATCTGCCAGCGCCTTCATCTCCGATTTCCCGGGCTCCAGAATTGTGAGAAATACATTTCTGATGCTTAAGACACCCGGCCTCTGGTCTTTTTGTTGTAGCAGCCAGAATGGACTCAGACAGTAATTTTTTTTTTTTTTTTAAAGATTGGCACTTGAGCTAACATCTGTTGCTAATCTTTTTTTTTCTTTTCCTTTCTCCCCAAAGCCCCCTAGTACACGGCTGTATATTTTAGTGGTGGGTCCTTCTAGTTGTGGCATGTGGGATGCCGCCTCAGCGTGGCCTAATGAGCGGTGCCATATCCACGCCCAGCATCCGAACCAGCGAAACCCTGGGCCGCCCAAGCGGAGCACACGAACTTAACCAGTCGGCCACGGGGCCGACTCTCAGACAGTAATTTTTATCCTTATTCTACAGATGGGGAAACTGAGGCGCAGTTTTACTGACTCCACAGCCCAAGATCTAGATCGCAATGGTTCACTGGATGTTTCCTCGGGAAACTCGGCTTCGATTCTTGGTTTAGGAAAAAAATTGTCTTTGGATTTTCATTTCAGGGTTCAGGGAGTCAGCTTGGGGTTCGGCATTTAGTTGGACTCCTTGGGCCTAGGAGTCTGTGGTTCTTCCTAAGTGTTAAGTTAAAAGCCGTGAAGGTGATGTGGCGTACGTGGGTATCTGGGGGTGGTGAGGTTGTGCTCTGGGCCGTGGCTCTGGGAGGCTGACGGCCGGTGTCCATTGAGATGGATGATGGTTGTGGGTGTGAAAGCTGAGCAAACACTAAGATCAAGGTGGATGTGGGTGAATAAAGATGAGTTTTGTTTGGACCCGTTTTTATCAGGCAGTTTCCCGTGAAGGGTGCTGTTCCACAGACACAGGCCGACTGGGCCCCGGCTTGTGCCGGGCGGCCGTAGATAGCTGTGTCTTCTCTGTTCTTTCCAGTCCCAGGGTGAGGGCTGTGCCAGGAGTCACTTCTGGGCCAGTCTCCCTTAGGCGCCTCCAAAGGTCTGACTCAGAAAGTGGGGAGAAGTGCCAGAGGTGGAGCGAGGTGCAGGCACGGGCAGGACCTGTAAGGCCGAGTGTTTCTAACAGTGAGAAACTGGAAATGACCCAAATGCCCAACGGTCAGAGGGGAGACGGAGGATGAAAGCGTTCCAGCACCTACTCTGTGCCTTATCGTGTGTAATCACAACGGCATTGATCTCTGTTTTATGGATGAAAAACATAGTTGGGGGTGGGAGGTGGAGGGGTGGGGCTCTCCAAAAGGAGATCAAGAACTCTGGGTGAGGGCAGCTCTGGCTAGAACACATGCCAAAGGGGCTTGCCCTGCTGCTTTTATGGACCGGTCCCGTGCTGAGAAATTTCTAGAATTTCCCTTTAATCTTCAACAACCTCTAGAGAAGTAGATATTAACACCCTCATTTTAGGAGAAACCGAGGCATTTTTTTTTCTTAGGGAGAAACTGAAGCTTAAAGATAAGAAACGATTTTCTTCAGGTCCCATGTGTGTGAAGTGGCAGAACCAGAATTTGAACTTAAATTTTGTAAAACTCCAAACCCTGGGCTTTGGTGCCAGGCAGCACGGGTTTGAATCTCAGCTCCTCCACCCATTGGTTGAGTGCGCCTAGGGAAATTACAAAATCTCTTTCATTCTTGGTAAAATGGAGGTGATAGTAATTCCTGCATCTCTGAGCTGTTGGGAGAACCAAAGGAGCTAAAAAAGTCAAACACTATATGCCTAAAAGCCTCAGTGAATGTTGCCTGTTGTTGCTATGGTCATTGTTATTACTACTGCTTTTCTAAGATACTTACAAGGCTCTAGGGATCATCTTTATGCTGATGGAAGCATGAGGATTGAATGTTTCCTTATCTTTGAAGCTTGGGCCAATGAGGTAACAACAGCCTTTGGATATACCAAACACGGAGAAATATCTAGAATAAAAACCCCAAACAAGACAGTGGAGACTCTGGTTATCCAGGCCAATGATGACTCCTGGAGCAGCGCAAAGGTGAGATGAGAGGGTGTATGCTGATGAGGTGATTGGGTCAAACAGGTCTGGTTTCATCTCTGAAAGCAATGAAAGGGAAGTCGGACTTAAAAGGACCTAGTGGGTCTTAAGAGGGAGCTCTGCTTCTGGTTTAAAAATCTTGTCAAATTTTCATTTATCCATTGGTTTGTGCTCTTTATGGTTGGTTTGATGAGGTCTTACTTAGAGGCAGGAGACTGGAAGGGATGTTTGAGCCCTGTGAGCTTTCTCCTCCATTTCCCTAATGCTTTGAAATAATCGCCTGTTTCATGTTATGGTGGGTTCAGATGGCAGGTCACAGACTCGGGGATTGTGGAGGGACCAATCAGTGTGTCCACAGCTTGACCCTAGTGGAAGGCTGTAACTTTGACTGCAAAGCCCTGAATCTTCTGACCCAGTCAGGGGGTCCCTGCCTCCCGCCAACTCCTCTAAAATTTCCCTGGTGACAGGAAATCAAGATCTGTGTAGATACTACAGGTGTGCACCAACATCCAGGTTTCCTCTGTTCTGGGCACCTGGAGGACCAAAATTCAGTTGGATGGGGCCGTGTGGTACTGGCCAATGGGCTGTGAGAGGAAAGGATGCATGTCACTTCTTAGCTGAAGTACACATGAGCAGGTGCCCCACCCTCCAGATGCCTCTTCCCAGCTGGGGCAACTGAGTTGTCTGTGTGTTCCCTGTGGGGCAGTTCCAGGATACAGTGGCCTCCTTCAGCCTGGCCCTGAGTGCCTGAGTGGGGCAGAGCACTGCCACTCTCCCAGCTCTCGTGGGACAGGAGCACGAGTGACAGAGAAACTTGTGTTGTGTGAAGCCACTGAGGTTTGGGGTTACTTCCACAGCATAACCAGCCAAACTGACCATTCTAGTGTCCCTCCCCCGGCGCACACCTAAGGCGTGTCCAGCTGTGCTTGCTTCTCCAAGAGGTGGCAAGAGTTGGGAGACGGTATGCATTTTGCTAGACCCGTGCCTCTGGGTTTCTGCTTTGTACCTCCACCATGTGTCATAGCTGGTGTTTGTCATTGCCCTCTGCTCGCTAGGGAAGCAATGACGTTACCTTTCTTTGTTTTTCCCTTTTAAAAGTTAATTTAATTTTTATTTTTATCAAGGTAAAATGACTACCTGGTTAAAAAATTAAAATAGTACAGTATTACACCCTACTCCTGAATCCAGGTCCCTAGAGTCATACTCCTTAAACTCTTTAAGCCTCCCTTTTGGCATTTTCTACCATATTTCTAAATACTCTGCTTATAGTGCTGTTTCTTTTTTCCAGTTTTATTCGGATGTAACTGACCTACGTCGCTGCATGCGTTTAAGGCGTGCAGCATAAAGGTTTGACTTATGTACACTGTGAAATATACATGTATGAATATATATAAGAACATATGGAATGCATTCTTGATTAAAAATTTTTCTACATTATCTACTGATCTCCTACTAAAAAAGATTTAGCTCTCTTGCCCCAAGCCTGGCAACTCCCGCTGCATTTACTTCTGCACTCTCCATCCTCCTAATATAGTTATATTGTGAGTTTTGGTTGAAATATCCAGTGGTTTGCCTGATTATGACTATGTAAATACTGTCCACGGTGGAATCACATGTAGTGCAGTGATTACATTTTACTTCTTATACAATATGGTAGAAACAATGCTGTGCATTTAGCCCATTTTCGATTCCTGGGAACACAGGAGATGACATTTCCCAGCCTCCTTTGCGGTTCAGCCGGGACCATGTGATGACCTTCTGGCCAATGGAAATGCAAGTGGAATTGATACGGCCCTTTGGGTCCAGGGCAGTCCAAGGCCTTCTCCACACTCTGGCTCTCTCCTCCAGGCTTCTGGAGTGAAGGACTCTGAGATGGGGGAGTTGCAAGATGGAAGCAGCCTGGGCTCCTGAGTCACCACTTGGAAGACAGCCACCAACCAGCATCAGCCTGTGACATGGATGAGATATGATCCTTTCTGTGTCAAGCCACTGACATTGCAAGATGTGTCTGTTGTGGCAGCTACAATTAATATCTAATACTTTCTGCATTTTTTATTCTTCTTCAGTTTGCTTAATATTCTTCTAATCATCCTAATTCATCCTCAAACTCTCCCACAGAATTACAAACCTCCTCTCTGTAAGGTCAAACACTCAGCTTCTTCAATCATGTTCCCCACCCTTCACTTCTAACAAATTCTCATGCCTAATGCTGGGACCGCAGGCTTTTCTCTGCCTGACAGGAAGGCAGGAGGCTGGTTGGGGGCGGGGGGGGGGGGGGGGGGGGGGGAATAGGTCATGTAAGGAGAGGCAGTCTAATTTAATGGTTAAGAGCTCAAGCTCTTCAAATTTAGTGACTGCGTGACTTCAGGCGATTTTCTTAACGTTTCCAAGACTTAGCATCCTCATCTGAAAAATGGGGATTTCGCAGGACTATTGTGAGGATTAAATGAGATGATTCTTGTAAAGTGCTCTCGGCACAATTTCTGGCAGACAGGATGTGCCGATAAATGTGTTATTACTATTAAGATGAAAAAACTCTGAGGAATGACTGGGCTTTTCCATCACCAGGAAATTTAACCTGGAAGTAAGTTCAGCTTTGCTTCTGACCTCAGCCAGCTGCTCCCCAAGTCTAGAGGCCAGCAGAGGAGGGACCCACATGGAGAGGTCCATCCCAGGGTGTGACAGCACGAGCCTCCCCAGGGACTGGGGCTACGTGCCGGGAACCTTCCCTCATTTCTCAGCATGGGCCGAGCTGGGCCTCCCCGCGGTCCTTGGTACCCACACTTCAAGTGTTCCCTCCCTCCGCCCTTGGGTTAGGAGGTGGTGCTGCTGCCTGTCTTCCTTCCCTTAGAGTGGAGATGGGCACCAATTAATTTAATAATACATATTTATTGAATACCTACTACATGCCGTCCACTTCACCAAGGCAATGGATTATGAGTTAAACAGAGAGATTTTTGCCTTTAAAGAGTTTACAATTAAGTGGGAGAGGCAGATGATGAACAAATAAATGTATAATTAGACACTGCAGGTAGGGCTAGAAAGGTAAACCACAGAGGCCTAGGAGGGGTATCCAGGGTGACTGACTTCATCTAGGGTGGCCAGGGACGTCATCAGGAGGTACAGATACCTAGGATGGCCAGGCAGCTGAGGAACAGCACACGCAAAGGTCCTGCGGAGGGAAAGCCCTTGGCTTGTTGAAGCCCCTGGCAGAGGCCTGGGGGACGGTGAACTGTCGTGGTCAGCAGGGAAGCTCAGCCAGGGCCCAGCAGACCAGAGGAAGGAGTTTGGATTTTATTTTAGGTGGAAAGCAGAGGACTGGTTTAGAGCAGGGGACTGACGTGATCGGATTTGTGTTTTGAAAGTGCCACTTCGCTTTTTCCTCTGTGCCTCATTTATCACAGGAAACCAAGGTTGGAGGAGCAGAGAGGGGAAGGGAAGGACCACGAGGGAGGACGAGACGTTAGCAACTGGCTGTGGCTGGTTCCAGTTGCTACATCTTTTGGTCCTATCCTGGATAGTGGGTGTCACCATGGCAACAGGAGTGGACAAACGTTTCAGGCTTTAAAAAAATCTATGTCTATCTATGTATCAACTGTCATCCACGCACATCTGTGTCAACGCCAATCCGAACGTCTTCCCCATCAGACCTGTTCCCCCTACACACCCGGAGGCATTTCTGATTTCGAAGATTAGCTGGTTTCTATTCACAGGAGAACTATGTTGTGTGAGGACAAGCAATAATTAGGCCTTGAAACTCCTTTCCCACTTAATGCCCAGGAGAATGTCTGCCTCAGATTGAGCCAAGCTGAACTCAGTCCTTGGATAAACAGAGCCGGAAGTGCAAAGCCAAGAACCCCTTTCTGTTTGATTGTTCTTGTTCTCTTTCATCAGAGTGGCACACAAATGCTGTTGGTAAGAAAAGCCTTCACAGCCCACCTCCCAGCCCTGCAGAGTTAGTGCGCCCTCCTTGGAGTTTCCATATACCTTGAGCATACCTCCATTGTGGCATTTATCACACTTTATCCACTTGTTGGTCCATTCACCAAACATTTATTAAACGTCCCATGGGTAGGTATTGTGCCAGGCATGGGGGACAGAGTGTTGAACAGGACCAGGCCCTGCTCGTGTGGGCTTATATTGGAATGGGGGTAGATGGACAATAGTCCAGCAAACAAAGAGCTGAGTAAGATCATTGCAGACAGTAATAGGTTCTCCAAGAAGGAGAGGAGATTAGGTGCTAGTGGTGGCTTGGAGGTGGAGCGGGCCTTCTCTAGCTTGGTTGGTGGTGAAGTCCTCTTGCTATTTCTTGGATTTGTCACCTTCCTTTCCTCGTCATGGCTGTTTGACTTGCTGTTCCCTCTGTCTGGAAAGTTCTCCTGGGCTTTCCCATGGCTGCCTTCTGTGGGTCATTTCGGTCTCTGCTGAAAAGTCACCTCCTTAGAGAGGGCCCCTCTGACCACCCTACCCCAAATAGCTTTGACTTATCCCTTGAATTGTTTATGGTCTACCTCAGCCCACTAGAAATGCAGGCTCTTCTGAGTCCAGGAACGTTGATCCGTGGGCTGTTGGTTTCAGCCATGGTTTGGTCAGGAAAACAGAAGCCGTTCTATGGATTTCACGTGTGAAAGCTTCTCCTCTGTGGAATTAGAGGCTCAGACAATTGTCGGGAGGGCTGGGGAAGTCAAGATTAGGGGAGCCATTGGTGGTCTTGGCTTGCCACAGGAAAGTGGGCGGTTGTCAAGAGCTCACCTGGAGGCCGCCGTGAATTTTGAGACATGCTGGAATTAGTTGTCAACTCTCTCAGTCTGTTGCATCAAGGAAAGTAGTTCTCAAGGGCCTGCCCCAAAGCTGCTGTGAATCTTAGAGCTTCAGGGCCACCATCTGCCCACGAGTCCCCCTGCAACCACTCCAGAGAAAATGGCTTCTCCTTTTTTGATTTCCAAATCTCGTTTGAATACCTCGCATGGACAGCCTCTAACCAGAAATGCATAGGGGAGCAGAGTCTGGCAAATCTGGTTCTGGCTTTCCCTCTGTGGAGGAGATGGCAGAGGTGGGTGGCAACGATGCCAAGTTGAAAACACCAATCCAACATGCGCTGGATCACCAGTGTCTAGCACAGGACTTGACAAACACAAGGGCTCAGGTAGTAGTCGCCTGATGGAAAGAATATGTCCCTGGTCCTTGGGGCAGCCAAGATTTGAACCTTCAACTCTCTGACTCCAAAGCCCATGCAGTCTCATTCGAACACCAGCTGAACAATGACCTTGACCTATGACCTTGACCCAGGAGCCCAGGCTGGAACTGCTGACTAGTAAATCCCAGACACAGTCTGTGCCACAAATATGCCAACAGAGCTAGGCACATTAGCGACAGGAGCAGTGAGTGAGGCCAGAAAGCCCAGGGAATTTTTGATCTAGAGAGAGGAGGCTGAATGGCGGCCACTAACTCCCTGTGATCAACCCTCAGAAGCCTCCTGGAGGTGGTGGCATTGTAGAGGGTGCTGAGTTGAGAGAGAGACATACTGTGGCTGCTCCAGGATGGCCTTCCCTGATGGCAAAGGAGACTTGGTAGATCTCCTTGAGGGCATAGGCATTTGGCCAGGAGTAACCCTCCTGATGTTAAAAAAAAATTAGAAGTCTCTTGTTTTACTGTTTAAATGTGTGTGAATTTAACTTCTATACACTTCTATAATGTGTATCATTGCTTTAATATAAAAATAAGGCCTTCCTGCCCCATTTTTGAGTACCACTGATGCTCCAGGGGTGTTGGATTTAGTGGATTTAGAGGGGGTAGGCAGGGGAGCTATGGGTATATCAGGCCCCAGGTCCAGCTACTGCTGGGCTCAGTGCAAAATGAAAATGTGGGATCCCTTGTTCAAAAATTAGAGTTTCAAGGGCCAGCCCCAGTGGCCTAGTGGTTAAGTTTGGCATGCTCTGCTTCGGTGGCCCGGGTTCAATTCCCAGGCACAGACCTACACCACCGGCCTGTCAGTGGCCATGCTGTGGTGGTGGCTCACATACAAAAAGAGGAAGATTGGCAGCAGATGTTAGCTCAGGGCAAATCTTCCTCAGCCAAAAAAATAAAATAAAATAAATTAGAATTTCAAGACAGCACCAGCAGAGCATTAAAACAAGTGTGGCCCTTCAGAGCACGAGTGCTAAGCCTTGTGTGACTGCTAACAGATTACCACAAACTAAGTGGCTTAAAACAATATAAATTGACTTTCTCACAGTTCTGGAGGCTGTAAGTCCGAAACGGGTCTCAGTGTGCTGAAATCAAGTTGTTGGCAGGACCGCACTTCCTCCCGAGGCTCTGGGGGAAAATCTGTTTCCTTGCCTCCTCCGGCTTGGGGAGGCTGCCGACATGCCTTGGCTTGCGACCCCTTCCTTGCTTCACCTCCACCTCTTGCTTCTGTTGTCATATCTCCTACTTCCTCTGTAGTCAAGTCTGCTACCCTCGTATAAGAAGACAGCACTTAGGGCCCACCATGGGTAATCCAGGACAATCTCAAGATTCTTTATCACGTCTGCAAAGTCCCTTTTGCCATATAAGGTCAGATTCACAGATTAGGACCTGGATATCTTTGGGGGCCATTATACTGCCGACCACACATGCTGTTGAAGCCTGCCCTGCCAGGCTTGTAGCTGGATGCTCTGGTTTGAAAGGGGCAGCCTTTGAGGCTCAGAGCAGAAGGGCGAGTGGCCTGCAGGTGGCCTGGACTCACAGAAGTGTGAGGAAGTGGGGAAAATGCTGCTCCCTCAATAAACACGGAGCCTGGAGGCTCCATACTGGTCCAGTGGCCACGGGGGTCCAGAGATTCATGGCTCCTTAATTGGTTGCCTAATTTTATTTAGCAAATAAAAATATAGGACAGCTGGATGTTCTATCTGGCCGCTCTGTCCTTGATTCTTGCTGCCTTCCTCCAAGGGCTAAGTCAGGCTTAGCATCCTGGGCTTCGGTGAGATCCCCGTCATTCCCCTCCCACCTGGGCCTCAGGTGTGCGGCCTGAGGAAGAGAAGCCGGGATTTCGCGAATGTTCAAAGGCGGTCAGGGAGAGGGCGCCAAGGCGGCTCCGGAAGAGGCCGGGGGTTTGCTGGTCTTAAGGAAAACAGCACTTCCTCACAGGGATCCCAGGTGATTGCTAACTGTCCTCCGCCCCCACGCAAAGATGGGCTGTCCCCCAGCCCTGGGGGGCTGTGGGCCTTGAGCCTTTGTGTGGCCCCCCAAGGGTCACAGGCAGCTGGTAAGTGCAGGATGCTGGGCTTATGGAGTAAACACCACGTTTCACTTCCTCTGCAAACACCGCACATCTGAGAAACTAATTTCCTTTTCCACACACATCTTTCCCAGCTGTGCAGGACCTTAGCAGGCCGGGGTCAGGCTTAATAAAATAGAAGTGGTCGCGGCAGCAGGCATTCAGTGGAAGTAATGTCCTCCAGTATTGGCATGGCGTGTCCCTGTGTCCTGCAAGGGTGCAGATTTGAGGGCTCGCCCAAGTTTACTTCCCTGAGATGGACCACAGAGAAACAGACCAAATGGGTCTTATTCTCCTATTTACAGTATTCCACAGAATCCAAGATGTCACAACAACGATTGTAAGACGCATCGTTATTTTATGTACTGACAAGAAAGAAAAACTGCCAACTCTGTTATACTATTGATGGTAAGGCGCACCCCGATTTCAGAATTGTTAAATTGTGAGAAGATGGGCCCCTTAGAGTCAATGAGATGTGGTATTAGGTTCATCGTCAGCTCAAGGCTAGTGGAATGAATAATCATCATAGCAATGACAGTGACTGATTGATTATTTATAATATATTTATTTATTTGTAACTTGACTTGAGCCATTGACATCACCTTTCTCCTTAACACTGAAGAAAACTGGTTCCATGTCAAGGGATGGCTGGGGCTCCAGTTTCTCTTGGGGACCTCCTGCTCTGATTTCCTGCTTCCGTTGAATTCTCCCCCTGCCCCCCGCCATGGAGATAATTTCTGCTTCTTTAAATTAAAATAATTTTTTTAAGATATGCATAAAACTTACCATTTTAACCTTTAAGTGTACAGTTCAGTGGCGTTTAGTACATTTCCACCGAATTCTTGCTCTCGCTGTCTTTCCACCTGTGTGTGGTTTCTTTTCTCTGCCCTGTGTGGGGTCTATAGAGAAAACGAGCATTTTCCCCTTGATTCTCAAGATCAGCCGGCACACAGGCTGTTGAGTGTAGCGGATGTTTCCTAAACATTGGAGGAGTCAGAAGGGTGCAGCCGGCCCAGCCAGCACCAGCTCTGACGCTCTCTCTTCTTCCCGCCTTTGGGAGACTCACTAACTATCTCTTGGCCTCGAGTCCGCCTCCCAAGATGTTCCTGAGCTTCCTCTCTTCTCCTCCTTCTCAGGCCTTCCTGCCAGCTCCTTGTTGGGCTGCCAAACTCCCGACTTGATCACACAGAGCTGTTTCCCTGTCTCTTCTCTCCTCATTCATTCCTGCCGTCCTGGGGCGCTCACCTTTCGCAGGTATTCTTGATACAAAGACCACTTTGCCCCAAGAAAGATTATGGTGCCGTTTCTCCAGTGAGGGAGAAACCTGCCCTAGCCTAGACTCGGCTAGGCTGTCGTCACTACCCTGGAGGAACTCACGTTCTGCAGCCATGTCAGACGTGTGCAAAGCCAGGTGCCATGCAGGGACTGTCATGTCTGAAAAGGGGGACTCGGAGCCTTCCGAAGCGGAGAGGAGGGGTCCTAACCCGGTTAAGGCTGGGTGCTGCAGGTTCTTCTTGCTGAGTTTCCATTCTTCCATCTGGTGCTTGCTCCCTGACTTCCCTTTGGGAATCACACCTCCTCTGCTCTCACTCCATGCGGTTTGGGTTGGGCTGGCCCCGTCCCCAGGCTCCAGGAATGGGCACATGCCCCAGGCTGTCTGGCCTATCAGCGCATTCCTGATAACATACTATTCTCCCCTTGCTGTCATCAGGGCACCCCCTCCCTCAAAATGCTAGTGACTGGTGCAGGGGCAGGCATGGGACCCAATCCAGGCCAGTGAAAATAAACCTGGGGCCTTGTCTTGGAACTCCCGGGTCAGAGATGCCCTCATTCTGCTGGGGCTGCTCATGGGTAGGACGTGAGGCTGGAGCTGCTGGTGATCATCTGGTTACCACATGGAGTGAGCCTGCTGGAAAATGAAAACAAGTCAGAGGAAGCCAGCACCCAGAGCGGGAGAGCCATGACCGGACTCCAGGCAGGAAGCCCACTTTCAGTTTCAAAAGCCAAAATGTCACTTTTCTGCATAAACCAGACGGAACGAGGCTTTTGTGGATTACAACTTGAAGAGCCCTGACTAACAGTCATTGAAGGCTGCAAAAGGGAGGTGCAGCTGAGTAGGGTCTTGAAGGATGAGTAGAAGTTTGTAGGCAGAGATGGTAGAAGCACATTCTAGGCGGAGCGGGCAGCATGTGTGCAGATAAGATGAGTGTGGTGGGAAGGCAGGAGACTGGAGATGCGAGGTGGCAGCTGGACGACAGAAGGCTTTGAGTGTCATCCTCAGTAATTTACACGTGGGCCTGAGCCGGCTGCTGGGCTGGGGTTTTTCTCCCATGAGTTTATGCTTCCCCATGCTGCACAAGAGTGAGCTGAGGCTTAGCGAGGCGTTGGGCAGAAGGTTGGCACTTCAGTGACCCCAATGAGAGTGCCACACAGGTCATGAGGCCAAGCCCCTCCAGGGACGCAGAGGAGAGGTTTGCCTAGACAGCCACAGGGCCAATAGATAAGGCAACGAAGGGATGAGGAGCTGGTTTTCACCAGCGCGTACTCAGCCCCAGGCCCCTCCATCTGAACTTCCAGCTTAGTTTTCTGAGCATGGAGGCTGAGGAACTCAAGTGAGTGGGTGTTCGCAGCCTGGCAGCACATTGGAATCACCTGGGGTGCTTTGAAAACTACAGCTGTTCGGGCCAGCACAGGCTAATTAAATTAGCATTTTGAGGGAGGGGGTGCCCTGATGACAGCATGTTTCAAAGCCTCTTCAGGTGATCATAGTCGGCATCAGGGTGAAGAGCCATTGGCCTACGGCAGTGGTCCTCAGTCACCTGGTGAGCTTGTTAAACCACAGTTTGCGGGGCCCCATCCCACACTTTCTCATTCAACGGGTCGGGGGTGGGGTGGAGTCTGAGAATCTGCATTTCTACCCAGCAACCAGGTGCTGCTGCTCCTGGGCTCCCACTGAGGACCACTGGCTCAGCCCAAGTCTCCTTCAAAGCTAGTGCCAGTGAGCCCAGGTTTGGGATCCCTCCCAGCCTTGGATCCTGGCGTGGCAGATCCAGCATCTGGTTCTAGCTCTGCTACCATCCAATCCTGGACTGCTCACATCCTTCTCTGGGCCTCGGACAACACTCTCTCTCAAGTGCCTTTTAAGCTCTCAGAATCTTTGGTGAGTCTGTGGCCCTGAAACATTTTAATTTTGGTAAAATTTGAGGAGCTGGAGTGGTTTGGGGGTAGGGAGGGGTGGCGGCCTCCGTCCCTTCTGAATGGGCCAGGTTGGGCCCCAGGTCAGCGGGCACTGAGCGATGAACAAGACAAGCCCTGCTAGTTCTTCGAGTGCTTTGGAGGAGAAGGAAAGAAGAGGGAGGGATGGACGTGCCCAGAGATTCCTGGCTGGCATACAGGGCTGAGTGGGGCCCACCTTCTCCAGCACCAGTTTTCCACTGGAGGAGGGAACGTTAAGAGAGTAGGAGAGAGAAGGAATACTCCCCGAGCTTCGTTGATGGACTCGGCCCTGTCTGAGTATTTGACAACCAAGGTCTTTTTTAATCCTCCAGCAGCTCTGTGGTGATGTCGTCCCCATTTTACGGAGGTGCTCACTGAGGCTTGAGAGGTTCAGCAAACTGCCAAAGCCAAACAGCTAGTTTGCAGAGCAGCTGGATTTTGACCCCAGGTCTCCCTGACTGCATACACATGCTCCCTGTTGCTGGTTGGCCCGGCATCCTGAGTGGTTGTCCATTCCATCTGGTAGACCCCACCTTGGCTGAAGCCACTATGGGGTGCTATTCCATAAGAGAGGGTCTCAGTCCTTGTGAACTGGGAAATAGGAGGAGGCTGTGCTTGGCACCTGGGTACCTATGTCTTCACCTGGCAGTGCTGAGGAACCTGGGCCAAGTGACTGCCTCCCTCTGGGCTACTGTGTTAGGGTTCTCCAGAGAAACAGAACCCATGGCGGGGTGTGTGTGTATAAACTTACTGTAAGGGATTGGCTCATGTGATCATGGAGGCCGACAAGTCCTGAGATCCGCAGGGTGAGTGGACAAGCTGGAGACCAGGAGAGCCGACGGCATAGTTCCAGTCCGAACCTGAATGCTGGAGGCCCAGGAGCGCCAGTGGTGTAGTTCCATTCAGAAGGCCAGCAGGCTTGAGATCCAGCAAGATGTTTCAGTTTGACTCTGAAGGCGGGAAAAAGTCAATGTCCCCGTTCGATGGCAGTCAGGCAGGAGGTATTCCCCCTTACTCACGGGGTGTCAGCCTTTTTGTTCTACTTAGGACTTCAAGCGATTGGCTCAGGCCCACCCACATTAGGAAGAGCACTCTGCTCTCCTCAGTCTACCCATTCTGATGTTCATCTTATTCAAAAACGCCCTCCCAGAAACACCCAGAACGTTTAACCAAAATCTGGGCACCCCGTGGCCCAATCAACACCTAAAATTAATCATATAGCCAGTTAGTGAAAAGTAGAGGTGGTTGGTGAGCTGGTGGCCGGTCAGTGTCCAGGCTGAGGGGGAGTGAGAATCATTTAACCTCCCCTAGCCTGGCACACAGCGGCCCTGGGAGAGTCACGTGACATTATCGTTTGACAGCTGTAAGCTGCTTGAGCTTCTTGCCGTCCAAGGTTGTTCTCTCTGGCACCATTAAGCACCTTGCTACCTGTGCTCTGCTTGGCCTTCTCTGTTGGGCCCCAGGTCAGGAGTGAAATGAGGCCCAGAAATAGCTGGTCAGTTGGGGAGATAAGTGATGTTCTCAGCTTGCTCTTGGCTTCTCTTCCTGGGAGAATGCGGCTGGGAGACGGCGTGGCGGCCAGTGCTGAATCTGCCTTCAGAGCTTCCCGGCAGAGGAGGGTCTTGCTCTGAGCAGGGGCTCTAACCCTGCCGCAAAAGGCCCGACAGGAACAACAGACTGGAGCCCGGTGTGTGTGGAGGACTGAGGGATGCCTCTGGTCCCGCCCAGGCGTTGTCCGGAGGGTGACCTCTGCTGTCCAGGGTGGCTTGTGGGGAGGATATGAAGGACCCCTGTGACTACTTCTCTGCAGGAGGTCCCAAATTGTCCACTCTTGCCCAGCCAACCCCCACCTTAGGTTCTGACTCCAGAATCTGCCATTTCTTGCTGCTGTCATCTTTCTGTGACTTTTCTACTCATCCATAAGCAACACCTGACCTTCAAGCTTTCTAAGAAAAGGGCCTCTCTCGTCAAAGCAGACCTGTGTGTCTTTTATGCTTGTTCCCACGCTGTCTCTCACTGGGTTTGTTAGTGTGGGTCTGGGAGGAGGAGGGGAAGTGGGGTGTGGGGCTCCCCCTTCAGACAGATGGTGTTCCTGTGGCTGAGGAGAAGGCCGTATGGAGGGTGAGCTGTGTAAGGCCTTGGGGTCCCTGGGAAGGGGCTGGCTGGCCTCTGGAGAGGCAGAGGCCCCTGGAAAGGCCACAGGCCTGGAAGCTGCAGCCTGGGGTGGAGGTAGATACAGAGGGAGCGGGGGGAAGACAAGAAGGCCCATAGGGAGGGGTCACTCTGACGCTGGACACTTGACAGCAGTCCTACACCTGCTGAGGATACATACAGGAACCATGTGAGACGTGGATATGCATTGCCCTCAGGGGAGCAGGTGTTCTATCTTAAATGGTTTTCACATTAAAAATTAAAAGGAAGAATGTGGGAAGTGACAACATAAAGACAATATGTTGCAGAGGTGTTGGCGTGCCTGGTGTTTGAGGAAGTTGGGTGTTGGGGGCTTCACAGAGCCATTGGTGTGCCCAGTGGCTGGGGAAGTGAGGCATGTGCAGGGGCGGTGGGCAGAGAGGGCAGCTGGTGTGGTTGGGAGACTGGTTATGTTGAGCAAATAAATTGATAAATTGAGGCTAATGGGAGCATCAACCGGAGTGATGGGAGTAAATTCCCTGCTGTTAGAGAAGCGATTTGCAAACATGGAAAGGGGGAAGGCTGGAAAGAACCTGGAGGTTAGGGGCACTTGTGACCTCGTTGACATGCATATTTATACATTCACTGAAACCATGAATTTATGTATATATATGCAGATATATGTAAATAGTTATAAGTGCTTGTACATATACTTCCATACATACATGCATTTCTTAATTTCTAGAGGGCCTAGAAGCAGTAACATTCTAGTAGTGACAAGCACACCAAGCTCCCAAATCTTGGTTTCTACACACCATTCTCCACTAAAATGAACCAGGGCTTCTTGGAGAAGTGGCTCCTGCCAGAGATGGAGCAGGAAAAGGACAAGATGAGTCAGGAACATCTCAGGCCAGAAAGTAAGGAAGTGATAAAAGAATGTTAAGGACATATAAGAAGGATATACAGATCAGCTAGAAGCGATTCTTATTGGTAAGATCTGGGCAATTTGAGCATCAACATAAATAATGATGGTACTGGAGAAAACTCATTGAATAAAGTAGGAATCTTTAAATCCATATTGAGATAATGAAGTAAACGGACAAATTAATATAGAAGAGAAAGCTCTTTCTTGCAAGAGATTTCTAATTAATAAATGTAAAAGGAATGATAGAAATAAGAAAAATCAACATCATAATGTGGTTGATTCAGGCTGGAGTTGTTAATGATGCTAAGACTGACAGGTGAATGTTGGAAGAACAGGATATTGGTGTAATACTGGAACGTATCCCCAGAAAACATTTATCAATTACTAAGGGAAAAAATGGTGATGTTTTCTGGTAGAAAAACCTGGAAGACACCAACTTGGGCAGGTGATCAAAATTAACCTTACCAGCACCAGTTGGGTTGACATCACAGGCCTCCTGAGTGAATGAAGCTTCATTTCTGTGCCATTCCTGCCAAGAATGCATGGCCTGAGTCTCATCACAAAGGAGACAGTGGTAGACCTCAGGTTGAGGGTTACCCTATAAAAGGAAAGGTCTGTACTCTTAAAAAAAAAAAAATCACTGTTGGAAGACATGAAAGACGGGGAAAGAGGGAGGAAATGTTGGAGTCTGAAGGAGACTGGGGAGGTACCACATCTAAATGCAAGCCATGTTCATGGATTGGATGCTGGACCAGAAAGGAAAAAAGGGACATTGTTGGGACAGTTGGTGAAATTTGAATGGAGTGTGCTTTCGATGGTGATGTGTGTCAATGTCGATCTCCTGATTGGGAGGTTATATGGGTTACGTTAAAGAGTGTCCTTGTTTTGGGGGAACATACTATATTTAGGGGTAATGGGATATCATATCTGCAACTTGCTCTCAAATTGTTCAGAAAAAGACTAATAATGATTATATATATTGTGTATGCATAGAGAGTGTGCACATATGTGAGCAATGGAGCAAATGTGGAAAAATATTAACAGTTGGGAAACCTGGGTAAGAGGTATAACACAGTTCTGTGTATTTTTCACGTAGCTTCTCTGTAAATCTGAAATTATTTCAAAATTATTTTTTAAAACATTAAAAAAAACACCCACTTAGAGCCATAGGGAACTGTATAACATTTTAGAGCATTTCTTTCCAATTTTTTATGTGAATTTTTATGTAGTTAAAATCGTGTTCTATATCCAGTTTTATATCCTACTGTATCACTTAACATGGTAACATAAACATTTCCTTGTGTGTTGTTATAAAAACTCCATAAAAGCTGTTTTTAATGGCCCCATAATGCCCCAACCAGAGGTTGTTATCAAAACTAGCCGTTCTAACTATTGTTGGGCAGTATTCAGGTTATTTCCTTTTTAAATTATAAATCACACTGCAGTGAATATCTTTGATACTAAAGCATTTTATGATTGTTTGTCTTAGGGTAGATGTCTAGAAATGGAATTAGGAAAGGATATGAATATCTTAAAATGCTGGATACATACCCACCACATTGCTTTTCAAAAGTACTTTAGTAATAAAATATTCCCAGCAGTGGGGAGTGAGCCCTCGCCAGTGTTTCAAAATTCTTTACCCTTTTGTTAGGGGGAGAGTGATGACTTATTGTTCTGTTGTGTGTTCCTTTGGTTTCTAGAGAGGTGGAAAGTTTGACTAGCTGTTTGTTAAACCAGTTATGGCTCTTCGTGGAGCTCACCATGCTTTTCTTTGGCTCATCTAGATTGGACGCCTCTCCAAGGACTGGGGACAAGTGACCTTCATGTCTAGAGCCCTTCTCCTAGGACCACTGGCCCCTGGTGTGGATGTCTGGCTTGACTTGCTCCTCGAACAGGGACTGTTTGGGGAGCCGTGGTTGTCTGGGTTATTTCCTGATTATTCCTTCTGGTTTGTTCCAGCTCCCTGGTCTGTGAGCAACTCTCACCCACTTTCATTTTATTAGACTTTGCTCCTCCTTTATCATTTTTGAAAAGTAAAAATAGGATTATGGATTTCCCCCCCCAGATTATAAAAGCAATATATAATCACCATAAAAATTCAGATACTGTTATAGGAAGGTGTAAAAAAAGAAGACAAGGCCCTCCATAGTTGTACAATCCAGAGCAATCTGGGATTAATATTTAGGATATCTTCTTCCAGATTTCTTCTACGTACACAGGTTTAGATTGATTTTTTACAAAAGGGCTCACTTTTTAACATTCGATTAAAAAAAATCTTTTTAAAGTTCATTTTTAAAAGCTGGCAGTAGACCTCAGATTTGCATATACGGTTGCATTCAGTACTTTTTTGGGTAACACAAACATTAACATGGCAAGCATCAACCTCATTCCACTTCTGTGTTTAAAAACAAATTTCTGTTTGAAATGCACACCATTCCTGAACCGTGGTAGAAACTTGTGTGTGTGTGTTTAAGAAAACATTGTCTAACAAGTAAATAGCCCCCAAAAGACACATTCTAAAAAGGTAAGAAAGTCGGGGGAAAACTTCCTATCCAGTCCTCAAACCTTTAAGGACCAGCCTCCAGTCACCACGAAGCCATATGGATTATCCTTCACCTGCCTAAGCACCTGCGTCTGGCTTTGGCTCTCCTTTTCGTTTGTAAAATTGTTTTTACTGTAATTGTAAGTTTTAATTTTAACATGGCAACCTATTAACAGACCATTACTGACATAGGCTTTTCAATTTGCTCGAGATTATGAATTGTAAGTGGGATGAAGCAGCATTTCCAGCTGATGAACAGACCCACAGGTCACAGGATGTCTCCTAAAGTAAGCTTGTGGCAGGCAACTGCAGCAATGAGGAAACTGTTGACCAGGGACAACCGGGAATACTCATCTCAGTACAGGCGGGAATCTGTTCTTCAGTAAGTGGATGATTATTTGCAGTACAAATTGTAACCCGTAAGAATGTTTTCCCAGATTCACAGTAGAATTAAAGTCGGACGGAGTCTGATGAAAAAGGAAATCGTGGAGTGGCCTCATTCATACGGGAATTGATCCTAATGGCCAGTACCCAGGTAGCAAATTCAGACGAGAAATTATGAGTCCTGTCAGTAACTTGTAATGCTGATTTGGAAAGGACGTGGATGAGGATAAAAGTTCTGTATGTCAAAGCTTTGGAGAGCTGGATCTCCAAAACACAGGAACTGAAATCCAAACTAATATTATTATACATAAATACATTTTGACACATGGAAGCTTGGGGTTTTAGAGAAATTCAGGGAATAACTGAAACAAGCTCTTATGAAAATTGGAGAAGGAAAAAAAAACTGTAAAGAAAAGCAACTTGAGAAAATAGACATGCAGTATTTATTAAATCTAATACCTAAACATTCACAATCCTGAAACAGGATATAATATGTATGTTTATCAAAAGTTAGAGTGGTGAACGCTAGTGAAATACAAAAATATTCCATAAAATAGTTTAATGCTTTTTGATATAGTTTGATAGTTTTCTGACCTCATTCTTCGTGTGAAGATGGTTAATAATCTTTTCCCAAGGATGCTCCAGGGCCTCGCACAGCTTCCGTCCGGGGGCTGCTTTGTTTATGGCCGCTGGTACCGCAGAGAGCAGGCCTATGAAGGGTGAGCGGGCATATTTTATGGTTAAATTTCAGACCTGCTCAAGTACACATGATGAAGCCCTGCTTCCTTTGACTTTTCTGTCCCCTCCCTTTTCCTTGTTTCTTTCTTGGCTGATTGTCGTCTTGCTATCTTATTTTGTTCTATGGCCTCCGATTATCTTCCTTCTGCTTCCTTGTATTTCACTCTGTTCCATCAAAGTGCCATGTGAATGAGCTCTGGGTCTTTTGCACAAGTGTGGGCTGACCCTGGGCTGTGTCCCCCTGCAGGGCCTTCCTTTACAGACTTCTTCAGTGCAATCGCCTCCAGATAAAGGGGACAGTCTGACTGCCACTGCCCGAGGTCACGGGAGGGACCTCGGCTCAGCTTGTGCTCAGCCATCCTGGCGGGGCCAATGGGCCCACGGGGCTCGTTTTATAGCTTGGGTGTTATGTGGGGTCCCCCCTGAAAACTGTACTGTTCCAGCCACTAGGAGCGCGAAGTAACGTAAGCCAACATTTATGGGGCACCGAGCATTCTGCTAAGTGCCCCCAGGTGCAATATTTCAATTTACTCCTATGAAGTAGGTCCTCTTATTATCCCCACTTTCCAGGCAGAGAAACTGAGTCTCAGAGGGGTTGATTTCTGCAGGGTCATATGTTAATAAATGGCAGAACTGGGACTTGACCCCATCTGGGCAGAGCGTCCCAGGCCTCTCTTACCGAATGGGGCCTAGAGCATGAGTCACATGGAAAGGTCTAGAGAGCAGCTTCCTTGGACTGGCTCTGGTGACTCTGCAGGCCACAGGCTGGGCCTTGTGTGTGACCCCAGAGCTTGCTATAGTGAGCCCCCAGAGTGACACTGGGGACCCGCAAACTGATTAAGTCTCAAACGGTGGTGAGAGCTGGCAGAGCCCTGGTCCCTGAGTGAACGCCTCTGTCCAGGGCTTTTAACCAGGGGCCCCTTCTCCCCAGTTTCTTCAATTCCACAGGAAAGGATGCCAACCATGGGCTTCACGGTTTTCTGTTTTTCCCTTCCATGGAGTTTATTTTCCTCCAATTATGACAGGAATGAAAATCATTATAGAATGAGAAAAGCAAGGAGAAAAAACCCAAAAGCACACATGATTCCACAATAGCTGTCAACCTTTAATTTCTGATGGCTGCTTCCTAGCCCGCAGAAAGGTTGTACCATAATTCACTTAATTTTTAATTAATTTAAGCGTGGTTTACTTAAATAGTTGGTATGTCATTAGTTCCACAATTGTGTATAAAGCTTTCTGTGCACAGGGATTTTAATGGCTATCTGGATTGTTTACTTATATATATTCTTAGAAGAGGAATTCTTAGAAGCAAGTTCTTCTTAGAAGTAGAATGACTGGGTCAAGGTTTTTGAAAGCTTTTGACCAAATGGAAGAAGAGTTGTACCAATGTAGGCTCCCACCAGAGGTGTAAGAAAGAATCATGACTTCCTGGCAGATGAGCCAAGGAGATGGTGCCACCAGGTCCTAAGGTAGTTAGGTTTCTTACCTCTGAGAGTATTCAAGCAGAGGTTATCAGACTCATAGTTCTCAATGGGGTCAATGTCATCCCTTTAGTGGTCCTTTGGGAAGTGCGGGGGATTATTTTTGGCTGTCATAACGGTTTGGGGGTGAACTACTTTCATTTAAAGGACAGGTCTCACAGTGTGTGGGACAGTCCTGTGCAACAAGCAACATTCCTGCCTCTTCCCAATTTTGAATGTCCAGCTGGAAATTCATGTAGGTAAAAAAACCAAAAAAAAAAAAAAAAAAAAAAAACCCCAAAAACCTGTTTCTAATTTTCTGAGCCTGGAACTAAATGCTGTTTTACATATAAATGCAATGTTTTGTTTTTGCATTTTTTAAATACAAACAATTTTTCAGAAGTGCAACTACTGAGCAAAACAAGAAAGATGATACTTTGTTTACAGTTTGAACCAGAGTGGGCATCATTCTGGAAAATCGCAACCTGAATGGTGATGGTGCTTACGATGTTTGTCACCGACAGATCTGTATCTGCCTGCCTTTGCAGCTGTTGACTGACAGCGTGACATACACAATGTGCGTGCACACGCATACGCCAGGTAGATTTTAGTTGGCTTGTATTTTGAATGTCAAAAGCTAGGTTGAATCAGGTGAAATTACTCTTTTTGTAGATCAAAAACAGCAGTTTCATATGGTTCAACTTAATATTGAACTTCTTAATCCAGACTTATTCCTTCTTGGTCTAGACAAGCTTCTCACTACCACATGCCTGAGTGTTCACATGCTGCGATGATTTTATGATGTTCATTTATCATTTAAATTGCAGGTGGAACATTATATTTTTTAGAATTTGCATGTAAATGGGTCATTTTATCACCGAGTTTCATTTAAGAAAGGCAAAGGAGGCATTAAAATTTTTTATGAAAGGGGAGTTGAATCTGATAGGGCTTAGAAATACCAGGCTAGACGTTTGCCTTCGAAGGCGGAACCTGTTCTAATTGTGTGTAAGTGGGCTACTTGGAAGAACTTTGACCCTGTCGTACCATGTTATCTTACAGCCGGCAAGTCAGTGTCCCCACTGAGTTCCTTAGGGTGTCTAAAGGAGGAGAGAGAAACCAACATCGGGAGTCTCTCATGTGCCCACACGTAAAAGATGCCATTTCCTCTGATCCTCACAGCAGCTCTGTGAGGGAGGTCGTGCCAGCCATAGTTTGCAGATGACGAAACTGAGGCTTCGAGTGGCTAGGATACTTGCCCGAGATTCCACAGTAGATAGCAGAGCAGGAATTGGAACTAGTTTCTATGGAACACCGAGGCAGAGATGCCAGATAAAATACAAGATGCTCCCATAGTTTGAATTTCGGATAAACGATGAATGTTAATGTTACAGTAGAAGAATGCCCCAAATGTTGCATGGGACAGACTTGTACTAAAATGTGACTTGCTGTCTATCTAAGTTTCTGAGTTAACCGGTTGTCCTGTGTTCTTGTGGAGTCTGGTGACCTTCCTCCAGGATCTGTGTTCTCACCCTCTGCCGGTTCCCATGCTGGTCTTACTCAGAATGTCGATCTCTTGATTTTTATTCCAAAAAGGTCCCTTGGGCCCCAGTGTGGGTCACCAGGGGAGGCAGCAAGAAGTAAGAGAGAGCCCTTCGTTAGAGGATGGCTGGGCCCTGGCCCTGGCCGTCACGGTGGGAGAGAAGCGTCCTTCTGCACCGCCGTTCCCTCGTCTCCGAATTGGAGAGTTGACCTGAAGCAGCTGGAGTCAGAACATTTATTGGGTTCTAACCCCGTGCCAGGCGCTGTTCTGGGCTCTTGGGTCACATCAATGAAGAAGACTGACAAAGTTCCCCGTCCTCAGAGAGCTATCATTCTAATGGAGGAGAGACAGACCAGAAACAAGTGGTCATCGTGCCAGCTCCCACTTGCACAGCACCTCCCATAGGGCAGGCCCTGTGCTGGGGACATTGCAGCCTAGGCTGCCCCAGTGTCCCTTTCATGTCTACCCTATCCGACATCCAGGGCGTGGCTGGTGCTGGCACACTGTGGTTAACAGGGTGGGTCCAGGTTTTGTGGGGCTGAGGATCCTCCTTAAGAAAACTATGTAACATTACTAGGGCCCCTCTCAGGAATGGAGAAGGCGCCTATGCAAGAGAGGGGCCCTGGGGCTGAAGCTGCCATAGCTTCATGGTAAACACGCCTCTGGGGTCAGTCAATGACTTTTGAAAGAACAAACAATCTTGTATGGTCGTGTTCCTGTTTTACGACTCTAGATATTGAAGTTCAGGGAGGCGAAGGGCCTTACCCAAGTTCATATAACTAGTAAGTGGCAGAGCTGACGGTGATGTGGTTTAATAGGGAGAGAATGTGGCTGTGGAAAACTATGCTACTATGCTTTGGATCAAGAAAGGCCTGAATTGGAAGGTTACCCTTGAGTTGACTTGCTGGGTAACTTTGGCTAAGTGTCTTAACCTCTCTGTTCCTTTGTGTCCTCATCAGTAAAATGAAGAACACAATACTGCTCCTATAGAGTGGCTGGAGATGCTCATTTGGAGTAAGGATCTTTCCCTGCTCCCAGTCCTTCCCATCAGAGGAAAGGCCCAAGGCTCCTCCCATGCTCCTGGGAGTGCCCAGGGCTGCCTTGAGACCTTGGAACCCACATTGAGGGCCGGTAGGGTGGGATTGGCACAGGCAGCCAAGAAGCAGCACATTTTTGGAATGACTCTGCTTTTGCCTCTTTTCTGGAGAGTGTGGACTGATGGGTTCCCTCTTCTCTCTGTGGGAGCCCCTGCAGGTGGGGGAGAAGGGGATGGGCAGGAAAGCACGCTTGCTGACGATGCCGGCTGTGTCCAGCCTGGGTATGCAGAGGAAAACCCGGGACAGTACCATTAATGGTTTCTCTGAGCGTCGCACAGGAAGGAAGTGGAGGAGAAGGAGGAAGGCACTACCATTTGTGAGCCCCCGACCACGCGCCAGGGGTTCGTGTACCTTTCCTAATAGTAGTTACAAATTTACGCTTGAATTCTTTTTGGTGTGTCAGGCCCTGTGCTCAGCATGTTATCTGTATTAACTCAGTGAATCCTTATGACAACCCATTGAGGTAATAACTATCCCCATTTATAGATGAGAAGAACTGAGGCACAGAGAAGTTAAGGAAGTTATTCAAGCTTACACACTGAATAAATGTTGGGGAAACAGGATTTGAACCCAGGTGGCTTGGCTCCAGAGTCCCCATGGGGTGACTCACATAGAGCAGGTAGTACTGTGCCCCTTTGACAGATGAGAAAACCGAGGCTGGCTGAGGCTTCCTTGCTACAGTAAGTAGCAGAGTCTGAATTCAAATCCTGGGCCCTCTGACTCAGTGGCCCAAGCGTTTTCAATTCCACCAAGCTGCTTGCCAGCCTGGGAAGGATTTGAACCCGCGTCCCTCAGCTCTTGTGGGATGTCTGGGAGCCATTTCGGGAGATGCTCAAAGTTAAATTCTGATCTCACCCTGGCCCTAGCCCTAACTACCTTCACTCTAGCTTGTTGGAGCTCCCAACTCAGTAGAAGGCAGGTCAGGTGGGGCCGTGTCAGTGTCAAGATTCTGAGGATGAGAAGTAAGACAGGGAGTGGCTGCGTGAGGTCCCACAGCCTCCACCTGTCCTGATTGTCTGTCAGGGCTGTGTCCCCCTTGCTGCCATCACCTCTGTCCAGCCTGGAGGGGATGCTTGGTGATGTTGAGTGAAGGAGCGATGGAGGGACGAGGACTTTCCATGGCATCCTGTCTGGGAAAGTGTTTGAAGGGCTGGTGCCCTGAAGGCCGCAGACCTGGGTATGAGTCCCTGTCTACCCCCGTCTGGCTTGGTGACACTGGACAAGGCGCTCTGTGAACCACGGCTCTATAACAACAGTTCCTACTTGAAAGTGTTGTTTTGAGGATTAAACAAAATGACACGTGAGGAACCCAGCACAGGGCTCAGCATCTCGTGGGTGCTCAATATGTGCTCCCTTCTCCTCTTCCCAGGGCCCCGTGGCTCTCTTTTCTTTCCCTTCTGCCCCTCCCCTTTTCTTCTTTTTTTAAATTGTGGTAAAATATACAGAACATAAAACTTACCATTTTAACACTTTTAAAGAATATAGTTCAGTGGCATTAAGTACATTCACGTGGTTGTGCAACCATCGCCACCGTCCATCTCCAGAACTTTCTCATCATCTCAAACGGAAACTCTGTACCCACTTAACAATAACTCCCCTTTCCCACTCCCCCCAGCCCTTGGTACCCGCTGCTGTACTTTCTGTCTCAAAGAATTTGCCTATTTTAGGTACCTCCTGTAAGTGGAATCATACGATATTCATCCTTTTGTGTCTGGCTTATTTCACTTAGTGTGTCTTCCAAGTTCATCCACGTTGTAGCGTGTATCAGAATTCCCTTCCTTTTAAAGGCTGTATAATATTCCCTTGTATGTATATAACACATTTGTTTCTCCATTCATCCGTCGGTGGACACTTGGGTTGCTTCCACCTTTGGGCTGTTGTGAATAACGCTGCAATGAACATGGGGGTATAAGTATCAGTTCTAGTCCCTGCTTTAAATTCTTTTGGAAAGAAACCCAGAAGTGGAATTGCTCATCATATGGTCACTCTGTGTTTAATTTGTTGATGCCCCTCCCTTCTCACACAGGCGTACACATACGTGTGCATATGCGCACACGCATGCAAACAGGCACACACACCCCAACCCCCCTCCCCCAGTTCTTAACATCAGACCTTCATGCTAGAAAGTCCCTTGGGTGTGTTATTCTCCTTAACGTGGTTCAGCTTTGATAAGTGCCAACTTGGAAAGATTTGGAACACCACTAGCAGCCAAGACCTGCCTCCCTCTCTCCAGACCCCTCCCTGGGCCAGAGCTGGCCAGCTGCTCCATGACCTGGAGCCCGTCTGGTGGGACTGGTAAGCCAGTCGCTGTCAGAGCAGCCGCGGGGCCCCAGGCAGGCCTGTCTCTGAGGGTGAGGGCAGCAGGACTTGTTGTCTGACTAAGAGTGCTTATTGCTTGTGACTCGGGGCCGGCTGTGGACAGCAGGACATCTCCAAGCAGAGCTGCTCCAACCTGACAAGATCACTCAGTGGCCTCCCTCTCTGCCGGCTGGTTAGACTCAAAGGTGAGTCTTCCAGGAGACAGCCTGGGGTCTGGGAAGACACTTGGCCTTGGGGGTCGATACCTCCCGTTGAATCCGTGCTCTGCCTCCTCCTCGTGCTGTTCCTCGGCAAGGTCCTCAACCCCCCTGAGCCTCAGTTTGCACATCAATCAAATGGGAGTAAGAGTGGTCCTTACCTCGATGGATGGTCGTGCACACAGTGACGACGCACATGGAGCGCTTGGCCCCACTGAAGGGCTGCGGTCACCCAACTTGGCGACAGCTCAGAAAGCTGGCAGAGACTGACGCAGGCCAAGGACCCCTGGCCGAGTCCTGTACATTGTCTGCCCCTCTCGTCCTGTGTCTGATCTTTAAAGCTCTGAAATGGCTCTGCAGGATATTTTAACAAGAAATAAAATCTCTTTTGGGAAATTGGCAAACATCTTGCCTTCGGAATGCTCTCTGCATTGCAGGACACGCACTTGGGCTTCACCCAAGTGTCACAGCTACTCTGTGGTGGCCTGATGGGCCTCTGGAAGGCCCTGCAGCTGCCCTTCAGGTGTGTCCCAGTCCCTGATGCCCACTCAAGCCTGTTGTGTGTGTGTGTGTGTGTGTGTGTGTGTGTGTGGTGTCTTGGCTACATGGTTTTCCTTTTATTTTTAAAATTTTTTGCTGAGGAAGATTTGCCCTAAGCTAACATCCATGTCAATCTTCCTCTATTTTTTAGTATGTGGGCCACCAGCACAGCATGGCTGCTAACTGAGCAGTGTAGGTCCGCGCCTGGGAACCGAACCTGGGCTGCCAAAGCAGAGCACGCTGAACCTAACCACCAGGCCACCAGGGCTGGCCCTGGTTTTCCTTTTACGCTTCCCTTTTGATCTGTGAGGGAGGCACAAATCTCTCTCAGAAGGCGTTTTAAGCATAGTGAATATTACTGAAAAAGATCAAAAGTGGGCGCAGTGGCTGGAGGAGGGTTAACTTCAGACGGTACCGTGGACTAGCCGGTGCTCCTCCAACTTGAGTGTGAGCGCAGATCCCCTGGGGATCCTTAAAACGCAGCTTCTAATTCAGTAGGTCTGGGGTGGGGCCTGCGATTCGACCTTCCTGACAAGCTCCGGGCTGGCGCCAGTGCTGCTGGTCTGGGGGCCACACGGAGCAGCTGTGTTAGAACTCGTTCTTGCAAGTTTTGAGGTTCCCACTGGCTGTGTGGCCCTGCTTTGTGCCCAGTTTCCTATCACCCCCTGGCTCCTTTTTCCAAATTCCTTCCTCTCACCCTCTCCCTCACACTGTGATGCAGCCTGATTCAGGTTTCCGCAGCAACTACTCCCAAAGCCCGGCCCTGGCCCTCAGCTGTGTTTCAAACTCAATGACTTTCTGAGAAATAGGCTTATCAATTTAATGATAATGAGTAATATTCATCTGTTACAGGAAACTTGGAAATTACTGAAAAGTGTATGGAGCAAATGAAAAATTATGCAGAATCCTGTAGCCCAAAGAGAGCAATTGGTGAGGTGTTTTTGTTTTGTTTTGTTTTTTGAGGAAGATTAGCCCTGAGCTAACATCCACTGCCAATCCTCCTCTTTTTGCTGAGGAAGACTGGCCCTGAGCTAATATCTGTGCCCATCTTCCTCTACTTTATATGTAGGACGCCTACCACAGCATGAATTGACAAGCGGTACAATGTCTGCACCCGGGATCCAAACTGGGGAACCCCAGGCCACAGAAGCAGAATGTGCACACCTAACTGCTGCGCCACCGGGCCAGCCTCTGATGAAATTGTGATTCATCCCTTTCTTCTTCTTTTCTTGTATACCTATGTATTTTAAAACAATTGAAGTAATGCAAGAGAAACAAAGGTGGGCATTCCTATCGCCTGCTTTCCTGTTTTATTATTGGTTCTTTGAAATCATAAAAATGACTAGTCCATGGATGATAATAATTGCCAATGTTTGAGTCCTTAAGACGTGAGATGGTGGGTAAATGCGTGTTCATTGTCTCAGTTAAATAATCCGTCATTTCTTTAACTGGTCTTCTATGTAAACAATGCTGTGATGAACATCTTTCGTATACATATTTTCATCTTTCTGATTATTTCTTTAGACCAGGAGTTGGCACACTTTTTTATAAAGGACCAGATAATATTTTATGTTTAGTGGGCCATATGGTCTCTGTCACAACTACTCAATTCTCCACTGCAGCACAAAAGCAGCCATAAACCGTATAAACAAATGAGCGTGGACGCATTCCGATAAAATGTTATTTACAAAAACAGGTGGCTGGTTGGGTTTGGTCTGTGGGCCATAGTTTGCCCACCCTGCTTTACACTAGAATCAGTGAAGGACTGGCAAATTCTTTTCAATAAAAGGCAGATAGAAAATGTATTTAGTTGTGCCCAGTACTGTCTTTGTTGCTGTTTCTTCTCCCCTCCCGCTTTGACCTCTTCTCTCCCTCCTCCTCGTCCTCCTCCTCCTTCCCCTCCTCCTCGTCCTCCTCCTCCTTCCCCTCCTCCTCGTCCTCCTCGTCCTCCTCCTCATCCTCCTCCTCGTCCTCCTCCTCCTTCCCCTCCTCCTTCCCCTCCTCCTCGTCCTCCTCCTTCCCCTCCTCCTCGTCCTCCTCCTCGTCCTCCTCCTCGTCCTCCTCCTCGTCCTCCTCCTCCTTCCCCTCCTCCTTCCCCTCCTCCTCGTCCTCCTCCTTCCCCTCCTCCTCATCCTCCTCCTCGTCCTCCTCCTCCTTCCCCTCCTCCTCGTCCTCCTCCTCCTTCCCCTCCTCCTTGCCCCTCCTTCTTTTTTCTTTTTCCTCCTCCTTATTCTTCTTCCAGCCTTTTAAGAATGTAAAAACCATTCTTAGCTTGTAGATGATACAAAAACAGGGCTCTCTTGACCCTTGGACTAGATAAATAGATGTTGAATTCCTGATTCAGACAGTATGAACATTCAAAAATCTCCTGATGAATGTGGCCTGATTCCTTTCCAAATGGCGGCAGTTCTAATTTACAGCTCCGTGCAGGAAACGGTCCATCCTATTCTACCCTCACTGCATCGAGAAGTTTCTTTAACTCAATCTTTGTTAATAGATGAGACTATCTCATTTTAATTCACATTGCTTTGATTACTAATAGGTCGAGCATTTTTCCTCTTAATTATCTGTTTGTATTTCCCATTTTTTTTGTGCTCTTTGTCTTTTTATTTAGGATCTTGCTGTTTTTCTTTCCGATTTTGTGTGACTTTTTGACAAAGAAAGGATTTTAAGTGTTGCCATACTTGTTGCAATTATTTTCCCCAGAGGTTTCTTTTGTCTTTTAATTGTATTTCATGATCATTTTGAGGGATAGGCGTGCTTAATTTTTATTTGGCTTTTCCTTTGTGAGTTCCCTTTCCTCTTTGAAACTTTCGCTCTTGGTTTTGTGAATATCAGCTACCCCGCTTTGCCCTCGGCCTCCTGATATCCCATAAACAGTTCAGGGATGTTGTGGAGAAATGTGTAGATTATAAATGCTTTCAGCCGAACCTCACAGAGAATCTGAAGCAGTGGTTGAAGCCAGTGGTTGTGACACTGGAGCACACGTCAGAATTGCCTGGGGGGCTCGGGAAGCCTCATCGCAGGGTCCCATCTGTAGAATTTCAGGTTCTCTAGGTCTGGGTGGGGCCTGAGGATGTGCATTTCTAACACAGTCCCAGATGGTGCTGATGCTGCTGGCCTGGGGACACACTTTGAGAACCACCGGCTTAAACAATTGAGACATTAAATTACCTTATAGAACAAAAAGTCCAGAGGAGGATGCTCCCAGGGTCGGTTTAACGGCTCAGTGACAGCAGGTTCTACACCATGTCTTTACTTTCTTTTCTTTTTCTTTTTTTTAACTTTTTTGGTGAGGCAGATTGGTCCTGAGCTAATATCCGTTGCCAATCTTCCTCCTTTTGCTTGAGGAAGATGGACCCTGTGCTAACATCTGTGCCCATCTTCCTCTATTTTGTATATGGGATGCCACCACAGCACGGCTTGATGAGTGGTGCATGGATCCGTGCCCAGGATCCAAACCTGTGAACCTCGGGCCACTGTAGTGGAGGGCATGGACTTAACCACTACACCACTGGGCCAGCCCCCTGTCTTTACTTTCTATTGGCCTTTTCTTCAGAATTGCAAGATGGCTGCTGTAGCTCCAGGCAATTCACGCTTACACCAGCATTCCAGGCAGGAAGAAGGGGTAAGATGAGAAAAAAAATCTTTCCTTTTCACAGCGTTGGACACATTGCTGCTTTGACTAAAGCTTGTAAGCAAACATTTCACAAGAAGAGGGGGTGGATTTTAGGCAGGAGATAGTCTCTGTCTTAAGAGCTTTCCTGCATTGGATGGAAAAGTGGATATTCCGGCCTTTGGACCCTCAGCCGCAGGCCCAGTAACCTGTGCTCTGTCGGGATGTCTGTAAGGAGCCAGAGTCAGGTCAGCTGGGCCTTCAGGCTGGTCCTGATGTTGGCTTCACTGATATAATTGGATTTCTGCCCAGTTTCTGATACGAAGGCTGGACTGGTCCCATTCTGGTACTTGGATGCTTTCTTGCCTGAATTCCTTGCTAAATAAGTCGCCTGAATCTATGTTGGGAACGCTGTTCACTTCTGCTAATTCTTCTCCTATTCAGAAGTCCTACCCCCTAATTGCAGTCTGCTGCTGTGGAGCCTTGCTCTCTGTGGGCAGGCATCCCAACGACCACCTGCCTGGATTCCCCGAGACGGCCCTCCGCCGGGCTGTCAAAGCCACTGAGAGCATGGACCTGAGGCCTCTGAAGCTCGCTCGGATCAACTGGCTGCTGCCTTTTTGCCTGTTGATCCAGCTTTCTCTTGTCATCTATAGCTGGTGTTTGAATTATTTCCACCCTTCCTCGAAGGACCAGGGCTGGCTCAACCGACACCATATGAGTGGGAAATGGGAGCAGGAAGTTTCTACCTCAGACAACAAGAAATATCAAAGGCCCAGAGGAGTGGGCTACGGGATGGTGTCTGAAGGAAAGTGCCAAGGTCCTGATGCAGGGGAGCATGAGGTGACCCTACCTCCAGAGGGGTCAAAGGTGGTTATCCGTTAGGACCCGGACTGGTTTAAATAAAAAAGCTAATTGGGAAGTCCAGGGATAAGGCTGGCTTCAAGCACAGCTCATTGTGTGGGTTCAAATGGTTTCACTATTGGTTCCCACCTTAGAGTTGGGTTTCCTCTGGGTTCACTTCTTTCTTCAACTGGCTCTGCCCTTGTGGTCACAGGATGGCTACCAACAGCTCTGGGGACTACCTCCTTCCCACTTTCTTTCCAGAGGAGAAACGGAAAATCCACTTCCCTGATAGGACAGACAAAAGTCCCAGAACTGAGCTTTGTTAGCCCTGATCAGCCTGATTTGGGTCATTGTCCTTCCCTGAAAGCAACCACCAGTGTCAAGGAAATGGGACGCACAGGTTGGTTAAGGGTTGAGTCACAGGATGCCACCTTAGAATAGGAGTGGAATCAATCCCACCCAAACCACATGGCTGAAAATGGGGCAAGCGTGCTCTCAGAGGATAGTCAGGGGGTCTGCTGGTGGGAGAAGGAGGGAGTGGATGGGGGGAGGCAACCCACCAATGTTCACTCTGATGGGAGGTTGAACTTGAGGGTCACGGTTGAAGACTTAAGGTGATGCCAGGATCTTAAAATCAAGAGAAAAGTATGCAAGGGTCAAGGGATGGAGGGAAGGGATGTTCAACCTCCAGGAATGTGATGAGTGACCGGCTGGCTTAAAGGGCTGGGAACCTGGCTGTGGCCCTCTCCTCTCCTGTGTCCTCTCCAGCTTAGTCTGCAGCTCCGGTTCTAGCTCAGCTCGTTCCACCTCTCAGCACCTCCCAGGATGCCCATCGTGCTGCAGTTGACTCCTCCAGGCCTGGGATGAGACTGACATCTTCCTGTTCAAAGAATCCATGACTCAACCAACCCTCACGCTTCTTCCTTTGGCAATAAAAATGCTGTTCAGAACATTCACTGCCATTCAGGATAACGCCTCCTTCAAAAGTCTTCTGGGCTTACTGCCCTTGTTATTCTCCGTAACTCAAATATGATTTGTCAGCCCATGGGACATATTTCAGATTGAGTTTAGTCCCAGGAAAAAGTTTGTGGCCACAGATGCATTTGAATGCTTTCTATCCTTGGAAGACAAAACAAATACAAAGCTAGTGTTTTTTCTACATGGGGCCAGATGGAGGATCCACGTTACCAGTTGCTGCTCCTCAGCTGCCCGCTCATACCTGCTCTCTCTGCTGCTTTCATGGTCTTCTTTTTTTGTCCCTAATTATCAGTCACTATCGTGTTTAGTCTTCAGAGCCTCCTAAATCCTTTTGGACTCAATCAGAGAAAATTCAAGGGAAGGAAATAAATAACGTGATTTGTTTTCCCTTATGTATTGGTTTTCTCAGCATGGAAGAGAAGAATGCATAATTCAAACACTGTCTGATTAAGATCAAATGAGGTTCTCTTATTTGTCTTTTTTCTCTTTGCTCCCCCTTCGGTCTTCCTCCCTCCTTCTCCTCCTTCCATTGTGAAAGAGTGTTTGATCTTTTTTCTGAAGGGGTAGGAGAAACGCTGGGAGCTCAGAAGTGGCTGGTGGAAGATGCCTGCTTCTCAACTTCTTCTGGGATGGAAATTCGTTTAAAATTTGCAGTTTCCAACGTGGCTGCCAAAGCCACAGCATTGGTGGGGGGGGGGGAGGGACGCTGGGGATATTGAAGGACAGGCTGGAGCCAGGCAGCGGGGTGGGGAGCGGGCACGCCTTGCAGAGACCATCCCTTGAAAATATCCTCAAGGTGTAAAGGGGAGTGTCCATCTGAACTGACAACCCCCTGCCTGCAGCCTTAAGTGGGTCTTAGCTTCCGTCCTGTCATCTTGATTAAAACCCACAGGAGTTTCCTATTTCCTTCTTCATTTGACTCAAACTCCTATTCCTGACTTGCAAAACTCGATAATCTAGGTGCCTCCTACCAAGAACACCTTCACCACTATCACCGCCTGACCCAGCTCTTAGCCTTAGTTCTCCTTTTACCTTCCCAAGACACGTGCACACTGCTTCGATGGATTTGAGTAGAAGATCTCCACTTGAGGTCTCAGTTTACTTCTTACTGCTCTACGATCCTGCGCAAGTCATGTAACCATTCTGAACCTCAGGTTCTCTTTAGGTAAAAAGATTGAGTGGATGTTTACTGAGTTCTGGAAGCTCTGCATCCGTTTCCATCCATATTATCTCTTGGGTAGCCATAACCTCATTTTCCTCTGGGAACATCCCAGCCCCACTTTTGGCCCATGGACCTCTGGGTGAAGTTGGTTCTGCTCCCAGCTTCGAGAATAGCTCCGGTGATCTGGTTTGAAGCTGAACAGTGCATCCCAAGCCCCCATTACCCCGACTGCTTCCTGGGGGCAGGCCCCCTAAGCTGGGCCAACCGTGTGAATCTCAGGACTTCTGCTGGGGATGCCGGGACACAGACACTTGCTCTTTTCTGCTGAATTTGAATCTGGAAGGATGTGGTTGCAGCAGCCTGAGCTGAACGAACCACCCTGAGAGAGTAGAGCTGAGCTGGGAAGAAAGAACCCTGGTCCCAGTTGGTGTTGGAGGACCATTTCCCCTACTTGCAATGACCACCACTTGGCTTCCTTCTCCTCTCTAGTCAAATCCCTCTTAGTTTTTTTTTTTTTTTTTTGGAGGAAGGTTAGCCCTGAGCTAACATCTGCCGCCAATCCTCCTCTTTTTGCTGGGGAAGGCAGTCCCTGAGCTAACATCTATGCCCATCTTCCTCTACTTTATATGTGGAACGCCTGCCACAGCACAGCTTGACAAGCGATGCCATGTCTGCACCCAGGATGTGAACCGGCGAACCCTGGGCCACCGAAGCAGAATATGCACACTTAACTGCTGAGCCACCGGGCCGGCCCCTAGTCAAATCCTTCTTAACCTTTCCTTCCTCCCTCTCTCCTTTCTCCTTTCTTTTTTTTCTTTCTATTTAAAAAAAAATTGTGGTAAAATACACAAAATTTACCATTTTAACCATTTTTAAGTGTATGGGTCAGTAGTGTTAAGTACATTCATATGGTTGTGCAGCCAATCTCCGGAACTTTTTCATCCTGCAAATCTGAGACTCTATAGCCATTAAACAGCCCCGCATTTCCTCCTCCCCCGGACCCTGGCAACCACCATTCGACCTCTGGCTGTGAGTTTGCCTACTCTAGTATATGCTACCTCAGACAAGTGGAATCATGCGATGTTTGTCTTTTCATGTCTGGCTTATTTCACTGAGCATAATGTCTTCAAGGGTCATCCCTGTTGTAACGTGTCAGAATTCCCTTTTTAAGACTGAATAATATTCCATTGTATGTGCGTACCACATTCTGTTTATTCATTCATCCATCAGGGGGCATTTGAGTTGTTTACACCTTTTGGCAATAATTGTGAATAATTCTGCTACGAATGTGGGTGTACAAATAGCTCGAGACCCTTCTTTCTGTTCTTTTGGGTGTATACCCAGAAGTGGAGTTGCTGCATCACATGGGATTCTATTTTTAATTTTTTGTAGAACCGTCATACTTTCCGTAGCAGGTGCACCATTTTACATTTCCACCGACAATGCACAAGGGTTACAATTTCTCCACATCCTTGTCAACACCCTTCCTGACCTTTTAGGCCAGCACAAAGCCACCTCCTCTGAGACACTGATTACAGACCACCCCCGCCCCCCAGCCCTCATTGGCACCCACTACCCAGAATACCAGGGGTGCCCCACAGCTCAACTCCTGGTTATGCGCGGGCCTCTGTGGTTTCAAGAAGACTTTTTAGGTCTTTCTGAGCAGAGTGCGAGTTTCCTTGAGGTTAGGCCTCTGTGCACCCCTGGGGATGGGCCTGCAGCCAAGTCCCCCGGATGTGCAGAATCATTTCCTGTTTGATGTCTTTAGGGGACTGCTCTTTGTAGAGATTTTGGTTGTGAGGCGTCTAACAGTGTCTGCCACACAGGAGGCAGGAAGGGCCTTGCAAACACTGTGGGCTTTAGATTCAGGTCCCGGCGCTGCCCTGGATAGCTGTGGGACCTGGGGCAAGTCGCCGAAGTTCTCTCAGCTTCTGTTCCTCCAGCTCTAACGTGAGGCTGCATCACCTCCCACACGGGCCTGGGTATTTATTGCAATAACTAGTGCCAGGTGCTAGGGATACGGGGGTGCCTCCCCGGCCTTCCCAGGGCTGGCGGAGGCGGGTGCCACACAAGTAAGACACAGAGATGCTAATGGAGAGACTGATGCACTAGGTTTTGGAATATTTGGGGATAACTGGCATTCCTAGACCATCTCTGAGTTTGTTTCAATCCGTGGTTCTGACCCAGGGCTCTCCCCACCAAAGGGGAACCAAGGTGCTAGTAAATAACTAAATAATTCAGCCACGTTTTATCTTGACATGATAGTTGACCATCCAAATCCAACTCACCTCTCACGCAAATATTACCTCCTCCAGGAAGCCTTCCCTAACCCCACAGCGCTTGGACACATCTCCGTGTCAGCTTGATTGGCTTATTTCCTTGATGGGGAGTGTCAGCCAGCACACAGTAGACTCTCATTAAATGTTTGTTGAATGAATGAATGACTGAATGAATAAATTTTGATCCAGTGCAGGGAGGCTAAAGAAACAGCTTGGGAGACTGTAACAGCAGAGAGACCCAGAAGGGAGCCTGGAGATCCACAGCAGACTCCCTGGGGAATTGGGGGGGGCACCCTGATTTCTCCCTTCAAAGTTTAGCTCCTGAGGTTACCTTGCACAGCCAAGCGAGCATGTGGGCTTGAATTTAGATCTGGGTTCGATTCCTGACTCCGCCCCCAACTAGCTGAATGACTTTAAGGAAATTACTGAAGCTCAGGGAGCTAGCAGAGCACCGTGCAACCCGGTTAGCTCTCATCCCCATCCCGGCTTTGCTCGCAGGCAGCCGTCCTCGGAGCCCCCACCTTCCCCGCGTGCCCTCTGGGGCTGGCCTCTCCTCCAGGCGGCCTGCCATTTACACGTCTGAGAAGTATGCAGGCCAGTGGAAACACACATCCTCCAAGCTGCCCGCTCCTCACGCAGGGGATTAAAATCTATCTCGTCTTCCCAGTTTGGAATGCTGAGTATTTGGTCAAGGATTCAGCTCCCCTTTTTTTATGAGGCTTTAAGAAAACCCAAATTAAACCCTGATTTGTTTTTAAAGATCAGAATTCTTAATCTTGCAGCATTTGGCTCATTTTCCTTATAGGCTTAGAAAGCAACATTAAACAGATTCTGCTTCTCAGCATAGTCTGCTTTTTCTCTGGTGTGCGTTGGAGGGGGTGACAAACCTCTGGAGTGCCGCATGTCTCGCTGTACTGCTTTAGCTGGCCGGGTGACCTTGGCCAAGCCTCCCTACTTCTCTGGCCTTCGTGTCGTCCTCTGTAAAAAGAGGGGGCTGAGCATCATTCTCTTTGAGGGAAGGAGATCCTTTAAGACTCCCTTATTTCAGATGAAGGCTCAGAGAGGGCAGGGGACTTACCAAAGGGCACACAGCTATTGAAAAGGCAGAACCAGCTCAGAGGTTCTGGTTTCTAGGTGAGCCATCCACTTCCCTAGAAACCCCGTTTTCTCTGAGAAAGACATACGGGGCCATCAACAATTCCTGTATAATTTTCAAGGCCTCTTCCTTCATGGGTAGAGTTCAGTAGCTTTCAGGATAGGGTTTGTGTTTTCAAGGGCTATTAAACAAGAAGGAAGAAAATCCAGAAATGGGGAAATCAGGATGTGTTGACATTATTCGGTGCTTCGTTATCAGATGTACCCAAAAGAAAAGTGTTTAATTTCAACCAAAATGGTGTGAAAGCTGACAACCCTCATGGCATTGCCCCCAGTGTCTGATAACCGCCTGCAGAGTGACCGACTCTTCAGTTTGCCCCCGACTGAAGGGTTTCTGAGATGTGGGGCTTTTAGTGCTAAAATCTGGAAAGTCCCAGGCAAACGAGGATAAAGCGGTCCCTCCAATGGCAGGTTAGTAAGGCAAGAGAGAGGCCTTGGGGCACAGGGAGCTTTGGCTGGTCTGTGTACCTGCTCTGCTGCTTATATACCAGGCAGCTTCGAGAGGGCCAAGGCTTCCAAGCCTCAGTGTTCTCATCTGGCAGTTGGGTTTAAACGAGATAATTACTTTAAGATGCCTACTTTAACAACTGGTACAGAGTAATCACCCAAGGAGCATTCTCTTCCTTTTGGGGGGGGAAAAAGTTTTTTTAAAATCTTTTTTCTTTCCAGCTTTATGGAGGCATACTTAACAAAATTGTAAGATATTTAAAGTGTACGTTGTGATTTGATATTTGTGTACGTATGCACATTGTGAAAGGATGCCCACTGTTAATGAACACATCTCATCTCACATATTTATCTTTTTTTGGGAGAAAGTTTTTTTCTTTTTTATATTCCATGCATGTGGACGAGGAGGTACAGATGGTGTGTTTCAGGAGGGATTTCATAAAATCATGCAGTATTTTCCCCAAAGTTGGATATGTTTGGGTAAATTACCATGTCTTGTAGAATTCCCGGGTGAAGCAACCACGTTTTCACTTCTTTCTCTCTCAAACTTTTAGGAAAGTCATGGATCAGCTTCCGGGTATAAGAGGGAGCCGGGGTCCAGCCCCAAGCGATTTAGCTGGTACAGCGAAAAGAGGAGAGTCGTCGGCATGAGACCTAGTTTAAAATCCCATCTCCGCCACGTTTTGGCTGCCACTGCTGTTCACACCTGTAACAGGTGATTGACCATCTGTACTTGCCGGGGTTTTTGTGTGGCTTTGGTGAGAGTCGATGCTGGGCATCCCTTGGGAGCTCCACGAATATTTTAGTCCTGCCTGTTGGGATTCCTCTCTCAGAGACCTCGGACGATCTCAAGGTCTTCCCTGTGCCATTCGGGACTGGGTTAAAACAGTTTGGAGAGCATATGTTGGCTGGGACAGGCAGCCAGCCCCCTTGATGGAGAACAGATGACTGCCCCTCGAACACCTGGAGATAAAGCCCCAAACCTTTGGCTGCAGAACCTCAGAACAAGCACGCTGCTCTGCCGGCAGCCGGGCTCTGGGTTTTGGCCAGTCTCAATCAGTAAAGAAAAGGTCAGAAGCCCTCAGGATCAAAGTCAGCCACTCCACAGACCTCCCTGGCAGGTTTGTCCTCGGATTGTTTCACATCTTAGAGCTTTTGATCTTCATTTCTTCCCGAGCCTGCAACTGGGAGCATGGATGTCTGCAGGCTGTTGGAGGGTGAGGGGCTAAAGCTCTTCTCTCACCCACTCTGCCTCTCCCTGCCAGCTTTGAGCAGCAGCAGACAGCGTGACAAATGGCTCATCAGCATGTGTCCCTGTCAATGTAGCCATTCTGCTACGGCTGGACACCTATGTGGCTTCAGTCATAAGTAACATTGTGATGACCACTGCAAGAGACCCCAGAAACCATTGAGGGAAGTTGGCAAAGACAGTGGCCGTGCTCGCTCCACAGATGAGATTTCCCAGGAAGGAAAGTTGAGCAATTTAAAGCAAAACTGAAAACATTGAAGGAAGTCTTCCTCATCAGTATCTCTCATCCTTCCTTGCCTTAGCAAACAGACCACACTGATGAGACCCTTTCTCATGCATCAGAGTCTATATCAGAGCCACCATTTTTGCCCTACATTGCTGTGATTGCTGGAGCCTTTGATATGAAAGCTACTTCTGGAGTCGGGGCCAGCGGTTGAGAAGCCAGCAAAATCTCCTGACGTCCCTCAAGAAGGTCACCACCTCCTCGTGCCTCACATGCTTCAACAGGAGACAGAGATAAATTTCAGCTCTGGCTGAGTGTCAGCATCCTTACAGAGACCAGAGAGGGGCAGTCTGCGGTGCGGGCAGCTTCTTTAGTTATTTTGGTGATTATATTTTCAGTTCAGTAAATTGACTTGTTCTATTTGGTTCTTTTCCAAATCTGCCGTGTCACTGTTTATAAGGTCTAGTTCTTTGCCAGTTTTTTCAAGTCTGACTTTTACCTCTTTGAACACAGTAGGTATAGTTAGTTCATGGTCCTCTACCCAGAGTGCCTGTTGATTTGTATCTCTTCTCTGTTTTTTCCTACCCGTTTTCACTCATGGGGTCTTGTCTCCTGTCTGCTTGGTTGTCTCTGAGTATCGGCTACTGTGTTTGAAAAATTATTTGTAGGAATAATTGGAGGCATAGAATGACGCTGTCTTCCTCTAAGGAGGATTTTAAATTTCTTTTGCAGTTGGCTGGGAGCTCTAGAATCTGAGATAAGCTTGACCCAAGGGAGGTCCCTGGGCTCCTCAAAAGCCTCGAAGCAGGTGGCAGTCCTTGCAACAGCCACTTTGCTTCTGGTCCACCCCAAACCAGGAGATGGAGCCCTGCAGGCTTTGTGATTTTTTTTCTACCTTTTTTCCCCTGAACTTTCTAAAATGTCTATATAATGATCTTAGAATATTGTTTTAAATTAGAATAAATAATCATGCAAACAAAGAAATGTTAAGGGAGAGATCGTTCAGTCTCTGCGTGTCTGCGTGTGAAAGTGCCCAATTCTAGAGGAGAGGACGGTCATCTGAAGGTCGGTAGATACAGGGGTGGATCAGCACTTGCCTGAAGAAGGCAAAGATGCTACAGGAGGCCCATGTCTACTTGAACCCAGAACAGAAACCACAGAGGTTGCAGCTCCCTCCTCCCAGTTGGTGACCTCAAGGCCTCCAGGAAATTATGTATAAGGGATGTGAGTCTCTCCCCTCCTCCTCCCCACAAAGTCCCACAAACAGCAGACATCTCTACTCAATCACAGCACTTGATTTTGATCTTCCCCATGTTAGCAAAACTTTAAAAAATTATTTTCCAGCAAATGACCAGATAATATGCAATGCTTTGAATGCACCATGATTTATCTGATCATTACAATGGTGGGTATTTAGGCTGTTTACATTTCCCCCTTGTTAGGAAATATTTGTAATGAACATCTTTGTGCCTAGCTCTTTGCCAACATTTTGAATTATTTCTTTGGAGATAGATTCCTAACAATGGGTAAAGGATGTGAACATCTGTCAGGTTTTTGATATCTATTGCCAAATTACTTTCTAGAAAATGTATTCAATTAATATGCTCACCAGGAGCATACAAGAGAGCCTGTCTATCCCTTGCCACCACCAGGTACATCATTAAGTTTTGGCTGATTTGGTAAGTGGAAAATGGTATCCCCTTGTTATTTAACTTGCATTTTGCGCTCTCTTTAATACTGCTTCCCTGTTGGTGAAATTACTTTTCACACAGTTAGTACCTCTGATAGAAGCAGCTTTGACTGCTTCTACTGGAGGCAATTGCTCCAGTGTCTAACAGCTTGCTCTTTTTAACATTTATTGAAAAATACGTACACTGCATAATGTGCTACGCCAGGGTGCTCTATTGAGTCTTTCACAGCATCTTTCTTGGGGACCTGCTGCTTTCTCTCTATGAGCAAGTGGTGGAGTCCCAAGGCAAAGGGCGTGCACTTGAAACCGGAAAGATGATACAGTAAGTGGAAGAAGGGAGAATACAGAAGAGTTTGATAGGAATCATGTTTTTAAAAAGTCACATATGCATTTTAAAAAGCATCTGGAAAGACATAGCTCAAACCAGTGATGATAGTTTTCTCTGTGGATTAGGAAATTTGAGCCTTTTACTATGTAGACTTTGTAATATTTGATTTTTTTTCCTACAATGAAAAAATGTTACTTTTATTATCACATAAAATAATAAAGATATTTCTATTTTGAAAAAAAATAAGCCTATTTCAGCAACTGGTATGGATGATAAAAAAAATGCCATCCTCTCACTAACAACTAGGATACACAACCATGCATTGAGGCTTTAAAAAAAATGCCATCCTATCTTGAAATTCCTATGCCCCTTTTCTCCCCCTCCCTTTATAAATATATATTTTATATTAGAAATTTTAATATGTTATGCTTATATACTAATATTTATAACTATCATATATATGTGCTTTAAAAAAAAAATCTAAGTCTCTATAGAAAAAAAACTGTTCCCGAAACTGAAGTGGGTTCCCTCCTGGCGAGTTAAATCAGACTCTCCACCAGAAGTGATTGTCTCACAAAGTGAAGTATATTTGCGGCAAATAGGAGACCAGGAGGAATCATTTGCAAAGTCGCATGGCGTCCCGAACAAGGGGAAGCAGGGACATTTATTTTGGATGGGGAGTGAATATTCAAGAGGGAGAGGAGGGTATTGGGTTTCGGGCAGGCTCGGTTGGAAACATGCTTCCACGTACACTGCAGGTTGTGTAATAAGACCTAATCTCCTGGAGAGGAGATTTTAGCATTAAAAAAGAGGCAAAGGTCACAGGCAGTAGCTCTCTGGCGAGGCTTGGTCTGGTTCACGTGGTTGGTGATTGCATCTCCTTAACATAACAAAAGGGAAAAGAACAATTTGGGAAAAGCAGTTAAAATGCCCAGACCCACCCTTGAGAGCCTGGGGCAACAAGTGACAAAATCACTTGAGGCATTGATGCCTCTGCTCCATGCAGCTCCTGAGGGATGATAGTGGTCTCTGTCACTACAGCTTCCCCAGATCAGAGGGTAGATCAGAGCTGTTGCAGATTCCAACTTGTCTGATTTTGAAAATAGTTTTTAGATGGGATTGGGAGAGAAGGCCAATATATACTGAAGGTCAATTACCTCTCATGACAACTTTATGAGGCAGATATTCTTGGTCTGGTATTTTGAGGAGAAACTGAGGCTAGAGGGTGAATTAACTGGGTTCAAAGGGCACAGAAGCAAACTATAGAGTTAGGATTCAGATCCGATTACTCCTGGCTGCACAGGCTGCCAGCCTGGCTGCTACACACGGTGACTCCATTAGGAGAAGCGAGAGGTTCTAAGGCCCTTCTCCCTGGAACTGATGTGGATTAAGGCTGCCCCAGCTAGAGAAGCCCAAGGTGACCTGGCCTACATGCCAAACTATATGACCCAGTGGACTTTTTTTTATGGTATGAATTAGGACTGCCCCAGGGAGAGAAGCCCAGGGCATCCTCACCTGCATGCCGATCTATATGGCCAGATTCGTATCTAAAGTTATATGACCGCACAATAACCAGACCCCATCTGCTCTGAAATCATTTAATGACTTTTTACATCATCTTTTCTTTTTTTTCCAGTAAAAATAAGTCACGTACCCATGCCTTATAAAATTAGCCCTAACCCTCAACTCAGGGCAGCAGCAGGAGCTCTGACCGCTCGTGGGTCCTGTCCCCACGCACCAGCTCTGCCTGCCCATGGGTCCTGTCCCCATGCCAGCGGGGGCAGCAGCAGCTGCTCTGCCTGCCCATGGGCCCTGTCCCCATGCCAGCGGGGGCAGCAGAAGCGGCGGCAGCAGAAGCTCTGATTGCCCATGGGTCCTGTCCCCATGCTATTCCACACTATTCTCTAAATAAAAGAGCACTACTGCCAGATCTTGAGAGTCTAAGAAATCTTTCTTTTGACTCCTCGGCTCACTGACCCCGCATCAGAACCACCACACATGAAAGAAGTGGGGCCTGGTCCTGGCGGGGCCCTTTGGGTTGTAGGGGAAAAGACATTTCCTCTACCTTCTCTGGGTTCATCTGGCCGGAGAACGAATTAAATTCACATGAGACAGAGTAACAGGAGAAAATGAAACAAAACTTTATAACATGTACACATGGGAGAGGTCAGGCAAGCTGAGCAACTCCCCAAAATGGCTGAAGCCACCACCTTAACTCATCTCAGCTAACGACAAAGGAGGATGTTGGGGGTGGGGGGAGTCAGTTACAGGAGGTTACCAGAAACAGGAATAAGATTCTTATGCAGATTTAAGTCCTTGCCTTTGACATTGATTAAGAGTTCCTAGAGATAAAGTCATCCCCCTCTTCTTCCTGGTACAGAGAGGGAGGCACCTTTACAGATAGAGATTTCCTTTACAACGTAAATGTCTCCTAACAAAGGGCAAGCAAGTTCCACCCCTTGGAGCCTCCTTCCCTGTCCCAGTTTATCAAAAGCAACCAGCCCCAAATAATCTTCATGCCAAAGAGACATATCTTGGGGTGGCCAATTCCAGTCCCCCAGAGTAATTTCATCTTTGTGTGAATGTCATAGAGTGATGGTAGAGCCTGCTACACCCCTAGGCTATATGGTACAAATCTTATGGACCACCATCATATGTGCAGTCAGTCATTACTGAAACGTCATTATGGTGAGGATCAAGGCTGCCCCAGGGAGGAGGCCCATGGCGTCCTGCCCTACATACTGATCTAAACCATCCTCCGGGAAGCTTAGGACATGCTGACCTGATCCCACCTGATTCATAGCCAAAGTTATAGGACCACCCCATAACCAGACCCCACCTGCACTCATACTATTTTAAGGACTTTTTTACGTGACTTTTCCTTTGTCTTGTAAAGAAATAACTCACATACCTATGCCTTATAAATTTAGCCTACCCTCAACCCACTGCAGCCCTTCACTGCCCATGGGTCCTGTCCCCATCCTATTCTCTGAATAAAGGAGCACTACTACCAGACCTTGAGAGTCCAAGAAATCTTTCTTGCGACTCCTTGGCTCTCTGAACCCGTACCAATTATGTAACACATGACTGTGTATATATATACACACACACACTAATTGTGCTATTTCTCTGGAGGACCCGCATACAGATTTTGATACTGGGAGTGGTTCTAGAGGAATGGAATTTTGAGGATGAATTTTCTGAATTAGTTCTGGTGTTTCTGGAGTTGGCTCTCTAATCTGATTAGATTTAAAGATGCTAATGACTCCATTTTCACTAGTAAAGAGAGCACTAATCGTCCCTGGTGTGATCTGGCAATAGAGATGTGCCAAATGTCTGCATCGGATCCTCCTAATCAGCCTCTTATAAGAAGCAAGGAGCTGGGTGATCCTGTATCTGATACTTTCAAACAGTTTTGGAAAACTAATGAGTATAATAAGGTTGGCTGGTTGCTCCTAATGTGCTGGACAAAGTGGTAAAAGACAAGGATGAGCTCAGGAATTTGAATTCCCAGCTCAAGCTCCATGTGACTACCCTGAAGACTTCTACATGTGCCCTAAAGGAGACCCTAATCTCCAGCAGCTGCAGGCCTGAGGATGCTGACAGTCAACCAGAGTCTCATCCTGTGACTGGCGGAGTTACGATGTGGGTCGAATTCCCTGCTTCACAAGACGTCTACTCAAAAGTGAAGGCATTGATTGGGAAAGAATGGGATCCTGTAAATTGGGATGGGGGACCCTGATGAAGCTGGGGATACTGAACCCCTAAATTCTGATGAGTCTTCTTTGGCAGTGGAAGAGGTCTCCCCACTTCCGGTGGGAGCAGCTTTCCATTCCCCTCTGAGGGGATTAACCCTGCATTACCTAAAGAAACTAATGGCCTCCCCTGAGGCAGTCGCCATGAAAGATGATGCTGATTCTCCTCAGAACCCACCCTCACCACCCCTCTTTCCTTCTAGGCCTATGACTAGACTCATGCCCCAACAGGTCCCTAAAGGTGAGATATAAAGTATGACCCGTGAGGAGGTGTGCCACACTCCAAAAGAACTACTTGAGTCTTCTAAATGTGTGCAAACAGAAATTGATACTGAGAACTGGAGTGGTGCTGTGATGAATACCCCAAAATGTGGAAGCAACCATGAAGGGATCTTTTAAAGGTGCTTCTGGTAAGGACTCAGAAAGTAAAGAGGAAAGCTGAGAGAAAGCCTCCATATTCTTAGAGAATATGTGAGTAATCGTGTACGGAATGTTGGTAGAAACATAGATGGTAAAGGCAATTCTGATGAGATCTCCAATGAAAATGAGGAGCACGCTATTAGACAGTGGAGAAAAGGTGATCCTCGTTACAGAGTGGCAAAGAACCTGAATCGTGTTCATGTTCTAGTGTTTTGTGGAAGGTTGAACTTGTGAGGGATGAAATTGGATATTTAGCTGAGGAGATTTCTAAGCAAAATGTTAAGGAGTGGCTTGATTCCTTCTCACTGCTAATACCAAAATGCAAGAAGAACGAAATGAGTTGAAAATGAAATTGTTTAAACAAAAAGGAACCAGAACTTAAAGATTTGGAAAATTCTCAGCCTTGTCTAAAAGAAATGAGACAGTGCTTTGGAAGAGAACACTAAAGGGTGTGGCCGATGGACCATCTGATAAAGAGATCTGTGTGGGCATGAACCATGGATTTAATCAACCATCTCAGGAGAAGCCCAGATAGAGATGGGATTACACCAGCACAAATGGCTGCCAGATGGGACTACAGGAAGCAGGAAATGGGAGGGAAGGAAGTAAGGCTTCAAGAAAAAGGAGGAAGGACCCTGAAGGTGATTCTGAGATCGTCAGAGCCACCACCTAGGTTTCAACAGGGCAGATGACCTCCATCAGAAGCTGTCGGGGCAAGGCCACCCTGTGGAGCCCTGGGGGTTCTTCATCTCAGTCCTTGTGGAGATCTTGGTTCAGGTTTACAGAGAGAGAGTCTGATTGGTTCAGTTCGTATTTGTAGAAATACCCCAGGCCATGTTACTTGCCAGCTGAGGAATCACTGGCCTGAGTCGCATGCCAATCTCTTGCCCAATTAGCTGCAGGTTGGGGAAGGGTACGGTCACCTGGCATAAAACCTGCTGTCTATTGGGGCAGGCACTGTGATTGACATCTGAATGTCAGCCTGTAGGGTTTATATGTGTAAGAAATGTACCTTTATTTTTTGTTTGCATGACAATGTTGTGGGGGACTGGAATTGGCCACCCCAATCTATGTCTCTTTGGCATGAGGATTATTTTGGGCTGGTTACTTTTAACAACTGCAGGCAGGAAAGAAACTCTGAAAAGTAGAATTTACTTACCCTTTGTTAAGAGACATTTACATTTGTAAAGGAAATCTCCATCTGTAAAGTTGTGTCCCTCTCTGTACCAGGAAGAAGTGGGGATGACCTTATCTCTAGAAACTCTTAATCAATTCGGAAGGTAAGGACTTAAATCTGCATAATAACCTGACTCTTGTTTACTGTGTTTTTTTTGGTAACCTCCCATATTGACTCCCCCCATCCCCAACATCCTCCTTTGTCTGTAGCTGAGGGCGGTATTTAAGGTGGTGGCTTCAGCCATTTTGGCGAGTTGCTCAGTTTGCCTGAGCCTCTCCCACGTATACATGTTATGAAGCTTTGTTTCATTTTCTCCTGTTATTCTGTCTCATGTAAATTTAATTCATTGTCTAGCCAGAAGGACCTAGAGTGGGTAGAGGAAATGTCTTCCCTGCAAAGTCTTTTGTTCATCCCCATGCTGCTGGTACAGAGGGGGCTCCAGACACCAGAGCACATGCACAAATGTGGGCTGGGGAGCTGAGGAACAAGGAGGCTGAGGAGGAAAGCAGAGGCCTGGCTGTCCTGGGGCCTCTGGGTGCAGGTCAACTGGGTCACACCTCCCTTGGTCCAGCCCTGCCCAGCCAACTCCCTAAGCTGGTTCCACTTCCCCAGGTGGATATTGACAAGAGATGTTCTCATGTTGAGGCATATGGGGTAACTATTTCGAGTTCAAAACTGATTCAGCTTGAACTACAAAGCCTGACTTATGGCCTATGACACATATACTGTACACCTGCTTAACCATTAAAGTAAAGAATGCACTCTTAAGATAAGAATGCACATTTCCCCTCCTCCGCCCCATTGGTGATGCCCAGATTAGTTCCTTTCCTGACATCAGGGTCCTGTTGACCTGCTAATTTGCAACTGAAGACCTCTTTGAAATTTTGATGAAAATGTATCTTGGGTGTGTTTAACGTATGTTCTTTGTTCTAAAAAGATATAAGACTGTACTGAAACACATTCTCTTCTGGAATGCCTTCTAAGGCCTCTCTGGGTTATAATCCTCACTCTGGCTCATAATAAACTCACCCCAACTTTGATTTATAGGTGGGTTATGGATTATTTGCATCGACAGTATTAATCAGAGCTTGTTGAGGGCAGTTTCAAGGCAGGTCAAATGGTGCTGCTTTGCCTTGGCCCCAGCATTTCCCTCGAATTGCTCTTTGCCCTTGTGCTTACGTCTCGGAGCCCTCCCTAAGGAGCTGTAGCCTGGGCTGGCCTGGCCCCCACAGCCTACTACCCTGGCAGGTGGCTCTTTGGCAGCTGCCTTGGAACCAAAGAAGTTCTGGAAAGCCACCAAGAGTCCAGGCTCGGATGGACGTCACCAGGCTTCAGAGCCCAAGCTCCCACCTCCGGCTCTGGAATTTGGTTGCCTGGGGCTGCCCACTGAAGGGAGCAGCCCGAGGCAGCCTGGGAAGGTGTGAGACTCTGGTTTGGCTAGAAGATGTAGGTTTGAGCCCTGGCTCTGTTCCGTCCCAGCCGTGTGGGGCAGTGGAGGAGGCCTCGTGTTAGGTTGGGCTTCAGTCTTCATCATCTGCCAAAGTCGGGGCGCCCTTAACAAGCCCCAGGCATCCCGAGTATCCATGCTTGGCCACCCTCCGGCCCGCGGCAGCGGGAAGTCCAGAAGTCCCTCCCATCCCGATCAGGGCTCCTGTCCCTGTCCTGTTACATATCCAGGAGTCTGCTGGTGTGGAGTCCCTGAGGGACAGCTGTGGCCAACACCCCTCTTTGCTTTGGCCGTTCACAGCAATGTGGACGCCACGCAGCTATCTTGCAACGGGGAGAATGAAACTCAGACTCTGAGGATGACGGGTAGGAGCACAGACCGAGTCTGGGTCCTTGGTGACAACCTGGAGCAGCTGACACTGTTCATCTCTGGATGACCTATGTGAGAAAAATGAGCCTCTGTGTGCTCAACTCCATGTGAACTGAGACTTTTGTTACCATGGCCAAGTGGGTAGCGCCTGACTGACGGGGGAGGGGCACTGCCCTCGCTAGTAAGGGGGGCAGGTGGGGTCAGGACCCTTCTGATCCTCGTTTTGCTGTGGACACAGACCCTGGGCCTTTGCTGTGTCCCTGGAGCCCACACTGCTTAGAGGCTGGGAGGGTTTCTCTAAGCCTCCTTCTGCCTTGGGTCACTGGTGGAAGGGAGTGGGCAAAGGTAGCCTGGGAACGCGGAAAAGGGGCTGGTTTGCAGTCCAATGGTCTGGGGTTGGGCCCTGGCTCTGTTCATCCCTGTCTTAGGTCAACACTGGCTCTGCATTTAGGACAGGGTAGACCCTGCAGATCAGGCCAAGGGCCCCAGCTGTGAGGGAGGGGAGGGCACCGGAAATGGTCATAGACCAATTAGGACGAAAGTTCAGAGGAGTGCAATGGCAACCTTTGCATCAAAGAAGGCTTCCTGGAGGAGTGGGCCTTGGTCAGGGCCTTGAACGATGTGCCTAATTTCCTTAGGGACAAGTACAGGCCTCTCTGTGTGACTTCTCCTTACTTTGGCTCTTGTGAGTCCAGGCTGGATGGTCTTCGCCCGCACCTGCCTCCTCTCCCTGTGCCTGTCTCCTGGCCAGCCTGTGAGCTTCGGGAGAGCAGGCACGATGCCTTCATCTTGTAGCCTAGTGTGTAACAGGCATTTGCTGAATCACTGCTGGGGAAAAGGACGAGACTAGAGGAAATGTGAGACTCTAGGTGGGGGGGGTTGGGGGTGGCTCCAGGCCTGGGGGAGGCCGTGAGCTGATGGGTCTAGGAGTGCAATCTGTGCAGACGGGTCTGGGGGGCGCTGGCTGGAAAGGGAGGTCTTCAAACCATGCTTCCCGTTGACATTTCAGGACAGTTCCAGCGGAAGGTCTTTTCCCCGAGAAGCCTTGGGGTACTTTTCTTTCCTGTTGGCAGTGGCATTGACATGAAGGAGAGTGTTGACATGCACTGACCACCTGCCCACTGCACTTGGCCTTGAGCTGGAGAACTTTGGAAATGCTTCCCACTTCCCCGGAGCTCAGCTCATCTCCCCAGGTTACAGAGAGGCGTTGAGCTTGCTCTTCTGACCTTGACCTCTGGGATTCTGAGGGAGCGTGTGTGCAGGAGTGGAATGCAAAGTGGCCTGGATGCAGGAGGCCTGGGTTCCTGTCCTGACTCCACCACTCCCAACTGGAGGGCTTTGGGCTGCTGTCTGTCCTTCTTGGGGCTGGATGATCTTCCAGCTCTGACATTCTAATTACTGTGCCCTGTGATTCCTGAGGCTGGCCACCAGAATGCGGGGCCGGAGGCCGTGGGAGGAGGCTGCCGTCTTACATGGGAGCTCCTGACACTCCCATCTCCCAAGATAATGAAGAGAACAGTGGAGTTAGTCATAGCTGTGTGCACTGAACACAGGCATTGGGCTAAGGGCCTTACATGCATCGTCTCACTTAATGGCCACACAACCCCTGTGAGGAAGGGGTTATTATTGCCCCATTTGACAGATGAGGAAAGAGAAGCAGAGAGTGGTTAGTCAAGCTCCTGGCCTACCCTATTTGCAGAGTTAGGAATTGAATATCCCCTTGTGTTTTGCGGGGTTGAATGGCTTTACAGCGATGGAGGAATAAACATCTGGCTCCTTTAAGAAGCAAGGTGGTACAAGGAGGATGATTTCCAGTGGAGGGAGGGGCCTGAGTGAGGGGAATCGGGGGGACAGGGGGGAGGATGGAGACAGTGTGGGGGTGGGGTGGGATGGAGTTCCGAGATTGCTGCGTCTCTGTGTCAGGGCTGGCACCCAGGTTTCTCCTGCCCTGGGCCCCAGGGAGATGACCAGCAACGTCAAGCACCAGTTCAGGTTTGAGGCCTCCTCCGGGCTGGCTTCAGCTGCCCTGGGCTCTGCTGGGGAAACCACTAGGCTCTGAAATCAGCCTTTAGGCCTGATTTTGGGTCTAGCTTGTGGGTAAGCTATAATTACGTCCATTATACCTGTCTTGAATGATTCACAGATGGCAGGGGCTTACGTAGGAGCAATGTTCCTCTTAATTTTTTTAAATTTACATTTTCCGGTGACTCATTAGAGTTGAGAGTACAGTCTCACTGACGGGAGAAGAAAAAGTGGGGAGAGAGAAAATGTCATCGGGTCCATTGGAGACGAATAAAATTGTCCAGACCACATCCGGGTGATTCTAGGTCCATGTTCTATGGGTTTCAACCTACTGCATACTCCTTAGGCCTCTTGACTCTTCTCCTTCCTGGAAGTGGGAGACAGCCCTGAAGTCCCAGGAAGGCAGTGGAGATATAATCTGATGCTGGAAAGTTTCTGCTTTGGGCCAGAAGGACCTAGGTTCAAATCCCTGTTCCGATTCTAATGCTTGCTGTGTGACTCTGAGAAATTTCTTTAGCCTCTCTGAGCCTCAGTTTTCTCACCTGCAAATTGGGGCAAAAACAATGCCAGCTTTGCAGGTTGCTGGGAGGATTGCATGAGGTCGTATATATCAAGCACTTGGCATTGTAATGAGAATCACAGCAAACATTTAGCAGTGCATATAACCACCGAGCACTTTACCTGTGGTATCTTAGTCCTTACAACAGTCCTGCGGGTGAGCGCTATTCTCCTCAGTTTACAGGTCAGGAAACTGAGCTCTGAGAGATTAAATGATTTGACCAAGGCTACAGAGCCAGTGAATGGCAGAGGTGGGGGACTGGAGCTCAGGTGCAGCTGACTTTAGAGCTCGCAGTAGAAAAGTAGACTTACCACCCCAGCCCCCAACACTTATTCCTAGAGGAAGTGGGCTTGGTCCTCCTGGTCCTCCAGCAAAGCTGCCTGAATTTGAGCCCCTGACTTCTCTATTTTGGTAATGGCCCCGCCCGCCTCTCAGGCACCCTCAGCAGAAACTCGGGGTCATCTTTGGCCCCTGTGCCCACCTGACCACATCCTTCCACATCATACTTTGTGGCACCATCCGAGCAGTGGCCACGACCCAGATGTACACCTGTTCCATGCAGATCCATTCGTCTTCCTCCCCCCAGGTCTCCACCAAGTTCTTGCCACACCCCCCACCGCCCAGCATAGCCAATTTCAGCCACCCCGTAGTTGGTCTCTTTGCTGCCTGCTTCTGGCATGTCACTCCCTCCCTGAAACCTTCAGTGGCTCCCCATGCCTGCCATACTCAGCACCAACTCCTGGGCCTGCCGCTGAGCCCCTGGCTCACATGGGGTCAGTCCTTCTCCTTCTCTGGCCCCAGTTTCCCCAGCTGTGGAGTGAGACGCTGCCAGGATAACCTCCCCTTCGTACTCATGGAAAAGCGATCAACACTTGCCTCCCGCAAGGGAGGAGGGGCTCAGGTCTGGGCTGCGCTGCCCTCCTGCTGTGTCCTGGGGACGCTGCCAGGACCGTCAGGCTGGGTGGCCGTTGAAGCCTCTCTGGGGCTGCATGCTTGTATCCAGAGGCTTCCTCTGGGTGTCTGGAGACGTGAGCGGGTTCTGGGTCTCTGGATCCTGCTGGCTGGGGCGCCTGAGGGGCTGGTGGCTCAGGAGCCCCCCCAAGCTCCCTCTACCTTTGGGGCGGTGACAGAAGGAAGTCCTGGGAAAGCTCTGCATGTCAGTGGGGCAGCCAATGGTCTGTCTAAGCCTCAGCCTCTTAGTCATCCGGAGGCCTGGGCTGTCCCCTCCCTGGACTGCCACCCTTCTCCCCGCGCCTGCCAAAGTAGACACGTTTGGGCCTTGTCTATGCTGCTGGCACGGGGGTGCTTCCCCTCTGGCTCAGCCAGAGCCTCTTGGCCACTTCCTGTTGCCCTCTGGCTGGTGGGCCCTAAGCGGGCCCCCTCCCTCGGTTTTCCCGGAGATCCCAATGTCCGCTCAGGGCTGGGCCAGGCTCGGCAGGCCCCGGACCTCACACCAGAAGACGAGAGAGGGGCGAGTCTGAGGCGAAGCCAGAAGCTCCAGGACAGGCCGCTGAGTCTTCCAAACCTCTCTGCTCCGAGGCCCAGGGCAGGGGCCCCAGGATGGGGGAGGACCCCCAGTGGTTGGTGCCTGGAGTGAGATGTGGCAGCTTCTGGTTCTGAGGCGCTGGCTTGTGAAACAGATAAGAAATGCAATATGGGGAGCTCAGATGGTCCCTTTACTGAGAACAGAGGGGCCTTGGGCGTTTGGTTCTGTCCAACAAGCACGACTGTGCCTGAGACCACTACAGGGACTGGGGACAAAAGGGGTGACATCTCTCCCCGACAAGGAGTCCACAATCCTGTTGTGAAAGCATACAATAATTGTGGTTTATTGGGGAATGTCCATTCACGGGCATCTAAACAGGAAACATTTTTATGTTTTCTCATTGCTTTCTGTTGTGCTAGGTTGAACCCCCCCTTCCTGTGCCTTGACACATTTTAGGCAGGTTCCCTGGCTCCCTTGTCTCTTTTGGAAGTGGTAGTTCACGGTGGCCGGGTGGGCCAGGCTACCTCTTTTGGGCATGGAGGTACTCGGTTCTCAGTCCCCGTTTTTCGCTTTGGGCCTTAGCTCAGTTCTGGGACCGTTAAGTCCTTGACATGACCTATGATAAGATAAAGTCCAGGGAGCTGTGGGAGCAAAGGGAAAGGCACCCACCTGGCTGCGGGGAGGTCAGGAAAGTCTTCTGGGCAACCTCTCTCCCGCAGGTCTGGCTGGACTCAGAATCCCTCAGGGGACAGTGCTTGATTTCCATGACGATGGTCTCCCCTTTGACAAGTTTCCCATGAGCTTGAGCACCTGTTGTGGAGTCAATGTGAACTTGAGGGCCGGGGTCCGCTGTGTCTGCAGTGCCCATCAGGTCTGGGCACATCAACATCGGGAGAATGAATGAGCTGATTCCAGCTGAGGAGTTCTGTTCTCTTGTGCCTTGTTTGATGGGGTATCTTGGGATCCTAGAAGAGTCTGAGATCCTTGAAGGAATTTCTGGAATGTGAGATGGCTCAGTCAATCCAGGGACCCATAGGCTGTGCTCTGGGCTCTGCTCAGCCATGCAGGTGGCTTATCACTGGCCAGCCCACAACATCATTTTCCTCCTGCCTGGCTGGAACTCCCTTCTCCAGCCTGCTTCTTCTTCCATGACAGCCCCCAAAGCTCTCCCTCTGTACCCCTCTCAGAACTGAGCTCTCCAGACGGCCCTGATGGCCTAGAGGTTAAAGTTCAGAGCATCTGCTTTGGCACCCTGGGTTGCGGCCTGGCAGTGCAGAACCAGCCCCCTTGTCTGTCAGTAGCCATGCTGTGGCTGTGGCTCACACAGAAGAACTTACCACTATATACAGTTAGGTACTGGGGCTTTGTTGTTGGGGAGTGGGAAGGAAGAAGAAAGGGGGAAGATTGGCAACAGATGTTAGCTTAATGCAAATCTTCCCCTGCAAAAAATAAATAAGTAAATAAAAATTAACAAAAAAGGTATAAATATAAAAAAAAAATTGAGCTTTCAATTCATGCAGTGCCTTCCACTCCTCCAAGGTTCTGTCTATGGGACTGTGTCCTTTCCGATGACGTTCTGATTGCAGGTCTATTTATAACAATGACTCACCCACTACCTAAACTTCTGCAGAAGAGTTTGGCTTAGGAGCCAACTCCCCTGGAATGTAAAACAATTTGCACTTATAAATGATCGCCATTTCATTTCCAGGAGATTGTGCATCCTTGGCCTCTTCTTGACCCTGTGGCCAGATCACTTAGTGACCCACCCCCCACCGCCCCGGTGCCACAGTCCCCTCCTGTTTACCAAGAATCCTGCTGACCCCACGACCTGCACAGCTGGGCAAGTTCCTCTTCACCATTAACCTTGAGACCGAGACTTCCTTGCTCCCGCAGATGCGAAGGCCTCTGCTGGATGATTTCCCTTTGTTTTCAGATCGTTAGCTTGTGAATGAGCTCAAGTGGGGACAAGGGCAGGGAGTGGATGAATCGGGAAGAGATGTCTGAGCCGCCAGCCTCGGCCTGAGGTCGGCTTCTCTCTTGAGACCCCAGCCTCACCAGTGCAGGACCCACAGAGGCCCCTCGCGCCCTGCTGCCGGCAGCCTGTGGAGTCTGTGCTCCCTTTAAAGTGACTACTTGGTGGGAGGGGCAGTCATGACTCGAAGCAGGTTCCACCTCTTCTCCTGCACCGATCGGGGCCAGCGGCTCACCGTCTCCTCTGACAGGTGTCTGTAGTGGGTAGGTCCGCTACCTCCTGTGGCTGTTGGGCTGGAAGGACGTGAGCATGGACAAGACATTTGCAGCCAGGCTGGGGGAATGAGATGACCCCTCCCCCAATTGGTCAGCAGACACCCTTGCTGCCTACTGCATAAAGAAAATAGAGTAGAGGCCCTCAGTGGGGTCCCTTGGCTTCCCGTCCACGTCCTCACCTAGAAGCTTTCTACATCCCCGGACCTCCCGTTCTCCAGCCCTTTCACCTTAGTGGTAGAGGGTCGCTCTGTCCTGTGGCCCCTGCTCAGGAATCCTTCCTGACCTCATCATGGTTCGTCGATTGTCACTCAGTCCAGAATGGAGCCTCTGCTGGCTGTCTTACTGCCTCTCTGCATGTTCAGCCCGGTTCATCCTAGACTCCAGGTCGCCCCCCGACCCCCAGCATCACCTCTAGCTACCCCTCTAGCTACCCCTCTCTCCACTCCCTGTCTTCACTCTAGTCATCCCGTTCCCTCCAGGTCACTGCAGGCTGACTTCAGCCTCCACCCCACCTGCTCTCATCTCTTAGCTGACCCATCCAGGGCAATCCTTTCAGTCTCAAGCTTCGTTGGGCTTTTTGTCGCTTTTGACGTCCTTGAGCTCTGCCCTCCCTGGCTTCTGCAGCGCCACCCTCTGCTGGTTCTCAGACACCCCTGGGCTCCATTCCCCCTCCTCCGGCCTCACTGCAGGCTCCCGGCTTCTCCCTCACGTCACTGCCACAGCCACCAACTTCAGGCTGTGTTCATGCCCTGCCTTCAGGCTGTTTGCCTTCAATCCATTCTCCACCAACCAGGCGATGCCTCAGAGAGTGCCCCTCCGCCGCTTAAATCCCCACTTTGCAAGGCATGCAAGGCCCCCATGAGCCGTCCCTGCCTGTCTCTCGGCCTCATCTCCTGCCACCACCCCCAAGCCCTATTTTCCAGGCATCCTGAGCTAGTCCCGCTCTGCCAGGTGAACTTACCTTCCTCACATCTCTGCCCAGCACACGATGCTCCCACGGCACAGAAGCCTCTAACCCTCCTTCTTCCTTTGGTTGAGTCCTAGTCATCGCTCAGAGCTCTGCTGGCTTGTCCCCTCCAGGGGACTGGCTTCTGGGACCAGCTCTTCCCCTCCTGGTTGCCTTCTGTCTTCCTGCACCGAACCGTCTGTCTGTGTGTCTGCCTCCCACGCTGGCCCGCACTTCCACTCCAACCACCAACTCGACACTCCAGTCTAGGTCCAAATAGCTTTATTTTATGCTCCTCTGGAGTGACTCCCCTTCCTTTAGGGCACTTAACTTGGTAGTTATGTATATAACAAGAGAAAGTATTTGATTAATGCCTGTCTCCACAGGACTGGAAGCCAGGCAAGAACACAGACATCCTTACTTGTAAACGGGGATGTTACTGTTCTTCTTACAGAACATTTGCTACTAAATATTTTGAGACTAATAAACACCTGTGTACCCCATACCCAACTTTGTCCCATCTTACGGCCTGCCATATTGCTTCAGACGCTTTTTCTTAAAGATAGGATTATAGACGTCATTGAAGGCAAGTTGCAATGCATGTTTATGAAAACTTTTATTAAATGCTTAAATATTAAGTAGATATAAATATAGATAAAATATGTTTAATATCTAAGGATTCTGAAAGAGTGGACACCTGTGTACCCACGACCCAATTCAGGAAGGAGAACGTAACCATTACGTGTGAAGTCTCTCTCAAGCATCCCCATTCCTCCCTTCTCGGAGGTAACCATTATCCTGAACTGTGTGTATGATTTTCTTGCTTTTCATTATACTTATACCAAATGTATCTGTATCCCTAAACAATAGGTTGCTGGGTTTTTTGTTTGTTTGTTTGTTTGTTTTTAAAGATTTTTTATTTTTTCCTTTTTCTCCCCAAAGCCCCCTGGTACATAGTTGTATATTCTTCCTTGTGGGTCCTTCTAGTTGTGGCATGTGGGATGCTGCCTCAGCGTGGTTTGATGAGCAGTGCCATGTCTGTGCCCAGGATTTGAACCAACGAAACACCGGGCCGCCTGCAGCGGAGAGCGCGAACCCAACCACTCGGCCACGGGGCCAGCCCCTAGGTTGCTGGGTTTTTAAAAAAACTTTACATAAATGGAAACATACAGTTTGGGTTCTTCTGTGATCTGCCTTTTTCAACGTTTTGACTTCAAAACTCTGTGCATCCAGTGGGTGTGAAGTGCTATCTTATTTTCCGGACTGCTGGTGGGGTTGAATGTATTTTCAAATGTTTTCTCTTCTGTGAATTACCTATTCTACTTGGTGATTTTTCTCCAGAATTGTGTGGTAGCTCTTCATAGATTTTGCAGATGAAGCTCTTGGCAGGCAAATATCCTGAGTTGTAGTTTGTCTCTTTGAGGGGAGGGGGGAAGACTCGGGAGGTTTTTTTTTTAAATACAGTAAAATACACAAATGTCGATTGCTACAGTTTGGTGGATTTTTTTTTTTTTTTTTTTGCTGAGGAAGACTGGCCCTGAGTATCATCTGTGCTCATCTTCCTCTAGTCTATATGTGAGATGCCTGCCACAGCATGGCTTGATAAGCAGTGCTAGGTCCATACCTGGGATCCGAAGTGGCGAACCCTGGGCCACTGAAGCAGAGTGAGTGAACTTAACCACTATGCCACCTGGCTGGCCCCATGGATTTTTGGCAAATGCACATAGGTATGTAACCCACTCCTCTATCATGTTATAGAATATGCGCATCACCCTAGTAAGATCCTCCATGCTCCTTCCTAGGCAATCACTATTTTGACTTCTTATAACATACATTAATTTTGCCTGATTTAGAACTTCATATAAATGAAAACATACAGTAAGTATGTCTGACTTCTTTTGCTCAGGATAATGTTTTTAAGATTCATCCATGTTGTTGCATAGATTTCTTTTTTTATTGCTGAGTAGATTTCCACTGTATAAATATACAACAATATGTTTACCCATTCTCTTGTTGACGGACATTGAGGTTGTTTCAGTTTTGGGCTACTTTCAATAAAATGCTATAAACATTCTAGTACTTGTCTTTTTGTGGACATATGTTTTCGTTTCTCTTGGGTAAATACCTCAGTGGAGTTGCTGGGCCATAGGGAAGATGTATGTTTAACTTTATAAGAATCACTATGCTTCATCTTTTAACTCTGTTAAGGGTATTACCTGTCATCAGATCTAACCATCTTTTCCTTTATGGTTTATGCTTGCTTGAAGAAATCTTCTGAGGTCATACAGATTTCCTTTTATATTTCCTTCTGAAGGTTTTAAACTTTGCGTTTCATACGTAGGTCTTTAATTCACCTGGAATTGATTCTTGTCCACAGTATGAGATAAGAATCTACTTTTCCCTGGTTCCCCATTTGGGTGACCAATATTCCCAGCTCTGTTATTCCCTAGAGCTTACCCCCTCCCTGCCAGCTGTAATGCCCTGTCATATATGAGGTTCCCACAGCAGCGACTTAGACTTGTTTCTGGGCTCCAGTTTGTGCCATTGGTTTATTTTTCTATCCCTATGCCAATACCACACTGTGTTGATTACTATAATTCATAAAATGTCTATCTGGTAGGGTAGTCATCCTACTTTGTTCTCCAAAATCAGCTTGTCTATTTGAGGTCTTTGCTCTTCCATACAAACTTTAGGACCAGTTTGCACACACACACACAAGCAATTGAAATTTTGTTTGCATTTGCATATCTTTATTGATTATTTGGAGGAATGACTGCCATCTTTAGGACCTTGCGTCTTCCCATTCATGATCTGTGGCTCTATTTTTTGTTTTCTAAAGGTGTTTAAATAAAGTTATATACTTTTCTCTGTGAAGGTCTTTGCATATTTTTTGTTGGATTTATTTTAGGTATCTTATAGTTTTTTGATTGCCGCAAATGGAGTTTTTAAAAAATTACATTTTAAATTGATTGCTGATTCCGGGGGCACAGTTGATTTTTGCACACTGACAGTTTATCCAGCACTTTTCTGAACGCTCATATTTGTTCCTATGGTTTGACAGTAGCCCCTCTTGGATTTTTCTCTATGGATAAATCCTATAATCCCTAGAAAATGACAGTTTCATTTCTTCCTTTCAAATCTTTACACTTTAATTTTCTGTCTTATCTTTGGGCACTGGCTAGGACCTCCAGAATAATGGTGAATAGAAGAGGAGATCACGGGCAGCCTTGTCTTGATCCTGCCTTTCAAAGGAATGCTTCTAATTTTTAGCCGTGAAGTATGAGGTTCGTTCTGAGGTTTTTGTAGATACACTTTAAGTTATAAAGTTCCCTTTAAATCTTAGTTAGCTAAGAATTTAAAAAATTGATATCATAAGTAGATGTTCAATTTTTTCAAATGGTTTTTCTAGGATATTGAATAATTATATTATATAATTTCCCTCTTTGATCTATTCCTGTGAGTTATATTAACATGTTTTCTTTTTTTTTTTTTTTTTGAGGAAGATTAGCCCTGAGCTAATATCTGCTGCCAATCCTCCTCTTTTTGCTGAGGAAGACTGGCCCTGAGCTAACATCTGTGCCCATCTTCCACTACTTTATTTGTGGGACACTTGCCAAGTGGTGCCACGTTCACTCTGGGATCCGAACCCTTGAACCCCGGGCCGCAGAAGCGGAATGTGCACACTTTACCGCTGTGCCAACCGGCCGGCCCCCAACAAATTTTCTGATGCTAAGCCAGCCTTTTATTCCTGGAATAAACCTAGTTGGTTTGTGTTGGTGTTCCTTGTTATCGTACATAATGCTGTATTGGTTTGTGAACATTTTAAGATTTTTGCGTTTATGTTGAGAAGTGTCATGGTGCTGTAGTTTTCCTTTCTTATATTTTCCTTGTTTGCTTTTAGTATCAAGGTTATATTTACCTCATAAAATAGTCTGGGAGGAATTTCCCTTCCTTTCTTAGTCTTTGGCGTGTTTGCATGAGGTTGGGTTGAGTTTTCCTTGAATGTTTGGTAGAACCAACTTGAAACTCACCCGGGCTAGGTGTTGTGTGTTTGTGTATACGGGGTAGATTTTTAAGACACAGATTCAATTTCCTTAATGATTGTTTGTGTGTTCAGATTTTCTACTTTTTATTCAATTAGTTTTGATGTTATTTTTTTTTCTGGGAGAATTTCCATTTCATCTAACTCTTTCAATTAGTTGGCATAATCTTGTTCATGGTATTCTCTTATTGTTTTTAAATTCTCAACTATATCTGTAGTTATGTCCCTCTTTCACTCCTGATATAATTTGGCGTTTTGATATTTTGATCAATCAGGTCAGATGTTTGTCTATTTTACTGGTATTTTCAAAGAATGAAACTTGATTACCTTTCCTATTGTTTCTTTGTTTTCCGTTTTGTGACTACATGGTCCTTTCTCTTTTCTTTTCTTTTCTTTTTTTTTTTGGTGAGGAAGATTGGCCCTGAGCTGACACCTATCACCAATCTTCCTCTTTTTGCTTGGGAAGGTTGTGGCTGAGCTAACATCTGTGCCAGTCTTCCTCTATTTTGTATTTGGGATGCCACCTCAGCATGGCCTGATAAGCAGTGTGTAACTCTGTGCCCAGGATCCAAATCTGTGAATCCTAGGCTGCTGAAGCGGAGCTCTCGAACTTAACCACTATGCCACCGGCCTGAGCCCCTCACCCTTTCTTTATGATTTCCTTCTATTTTCTTTGGATTTACTCTGTTGTACTAACGTCTTAAATTTGGTGTTTAATCCATTAATTTTCCATTTTTTTCTTCTATGTTTTTATGGCTATACCTCTAAGTGCTGTGTGTAGCTGCATCCTACAAACTTTGATATGTAGAATTTCATTATCATTCAGTTCTAAATATTTTCCATTGTTCATTTTGATTTCTTCTTTGATCCATTTGTTGCTTAGAAGTGTGTTTTTACATTTTCCAAATAGATTGAATTTTTAAAGCTGTATTGTATTATCGATTTTTTAAAAATCTAATTGGATTATCATAAGAGAATGTAGTCTGATAGATTTTTGATTTGCTTTCTATTATAGTACGAGATTAATTTTGAAAATCTTCATGGCTGCTTAAAATACGTGTATTCTCTCGCTGTTGGTTGTAGGGTTCTATATACATCCGTTCGATTAAACTTACCGTGGTGTTAAAATCTTCTGTAATCCAACTTGTTTTTTGTCTCCTTGATATTTCAGTTTCTGAGAGACGTGCTAAATGCTCCCACTATGGTTGCAGATTTTAAATTTCTTCTGGTAATTCTGTCAACTTTTGTTTTCTATCTTCCGAGGCTGTTTTAACTGGATGCATAATGGTCAGAAACGTTCTCCCTTTCTGCTGACCTTTTCCTTTGATTATTGTTTAGTGCCTGTCTGTATTTCTCACAACGCTTTGGCCATAAAGTATAGTTTGTCAGCTATCCGTTGACTGCACCAGCTTTCTTATGATTACAATTGGCCTAGTTTATCATTGGTCATTTAAGAAAATTCCAACTTTTCTGGGTCCCTGTGTTTTGTAAATGGCACACATTCAGCTTTTGGTTTTTAATTTATTCAGAGAATCTCTATCTCCTAAGCAAATAATTTAGTATTTTTAAATGTACTATATGATTGCTGATATATTTGTATAGATGGTCGTATTTTGGTTAACGTATATGATGTATAGGCTTATTTGTATTGTTTTATTTTGTAGTGGTTTTTTTTAGTTACTTTGTTTTTCCTTTCCTCCCCCCCCGCCCCGCCCCCATTTCCTGCCTCCTGTTGGATTGATCTAGTTGCTTCTCTTTTTTCTTCTCTACTAGCTTGGAAGCTATGCATTCTATTAGTGGTTATATATATTTATGTATAATATACTTGACCTAATAAGGTAACAATTAGTATCACTATATCCTTCTCGCTAAACATAAGTGCCATCTGATGCTTTAACTATAAATATCTCCTCCTTCCTAGCTAACATATTGTTTTCTAGCTTTTTGGTTATACCTCATTTTAATATCCTACATTATTCATTATAATAATGTTATTTGTCAAAGCTTAACATAATTAAGTTGTCATGGCTTATTCAGATTTATTTATAACTTTACCAGTTTATTTGCTCATCATCGTTTATTGCTTCTCATTCCCTTTCTACACTCAATTTTCTTCTCCCTGAAGTACATCCTTTAGTTCTTCTTTCAGCATGAGCACGTAAAGATCGCTTAGTCTTTGTTTGAGCAAAAGTAGTTTTGTTCCCATGACATTTCGCTGGGTATAGAATTCTAGGTTGACCTTTATTTTCTCTGAGTAATTTAAAGATATTTTTCCATTGTCTCCTGGTGTCTGTTATTACTGTCGAGAAGTCTATTTCCAGTCTAATTGTGTTTCCTTTTTGAGCAATCTGTGTTTTGTCTGTGGCTGTAGTTTCACCAGGATGATGATATGATCTGGCTTGCCCTGGACAGTCCTGGTTTATAACTGTTACCCTTGTTTAATTCCTGATTGTGCCTCTTACATTCTCAAAAATACCTGGTTAGAACAATACGTTCTTGTGGTCACCTTCACCGTAATGTGTCTAGTGATGGTTTCATTTTTACTTACCCTTCTAAGGACTTCTTGTGCTGCCTGGATCTGAAGATTCATCAATTCTGGAGAATGTTTAAGCATTTTTCTCTTTTCAAAAATACCCTACATTAAAAATCTTTTAATTTTCACAACTAGAAGGACCTGCAACTAAGATATACAACTGTGTACAGGGGGTTTTGGGGTGATAAAGCAGAAAAAAAATCTTTTAATTTAAAATTCTACCTTAAGAAAATAAATTAATAAATATATCATTAAATTAATACGTCCTTTTTCTCTTCAAATTGCCTGACCTGTCAATACCCTTTCAGCTACCATGGCTCCTATGATAACACATTGGATAGTGTGTATAATGGACCATTTTTGTGACCTCAGTTCTGTGACACGTGCTTCAACCCTCTGTGTGTTTGCTTTTATTTATACATAAGAGTGTATAAAATATATCAAAGAATGATACGCTCAGATTCAGGTTGACAGTTAGGACATTATCTAATATCTTCGATGCTCCCTTTGGGCCTCTGCTCACGTGTATCCTGCCCCACTCTGCACATCACCACACTTCTGAATTTGATGTTGATTATTCCATTGCTTTCCTCATAGCTTTTGCCACTTGTATGTGTACTTTAAACAGTTTGTTATTTAGCTTTGCCTGCTTTTTTAAAGTGTAGACAAGTGGAATCTGATTTATATTCTTCTGTGACTTGTTTTTTCCTTCACATTTGTTTTTGAAGTTAACTCATGTTGAGAGTAGCACTGTCATGCATCCATTTTCACTATAGTCAAACAGTGGGCTTGTTGTTTGGCTGTATCACAAGACATATGAGTCTAGTCTACTCATTATGGACATTTGCAATGTTTCCAATTTTTTTGATAGTTATATACCTAGCTCTGGGACTTCTGGGTCATGGTGCATGTATACCACGTGAACAGGCACATTCAACTTTACTAGTTAGTACCTAACAATCAATGGAGGTACCAATTTACATTCCTGCTTTCAATATATGAGTTTCTTTTGCTTCATATACTAACACTTGGTGTTGTCAATGCTTTAATTTTTGCCAAATTTGTAAGTGTGGAGTGTGCCATGGCACTGTGAGTGTATGTGTGTGATTAACCTTTTAATTTTGGAGTTTTGATTTTAATTTGCATTTCCCTTATTCTCAATTATGTTGATCATGTTCTCATGTTTATGAGACATTTATCTTTTCGGTGGAATTCCTGTTATTTTTCTTTCATCTATTTTCTTTGGGGTAATTTTTCTTGATTTATAAGCATTCTTTACATGTTCTAGAAACTACCTTTGTAATATGTTTTGAAACTGACATCTCCAAGTCTGTGGCTTGTTTTTTTCTCATTCTTTATGAAGTCTCTGGAGAACCAGAAGTTGTAAATTTATGTATGTTTTTTGTTGTTATTTTTGAAGTCCTTTTCTACCCTGAGGGCCTAAAATTATTATCCTATATTACATTCTCATTTTTATTATAGTTTTATCATTCACATTTGTGTTTAATCTACCTTGAATTGATTTTTACATAGGATATGAAGGAGGAATTAATTTTAATTTTTTTTCCATACGGAAAACCAATTGAACCAGTATTATTTAAGGTCCATCCTTTTCCTACTAGTCTACAATGTCTGTTCTATCATAAATCCAGTTTCCACATGTGCCTGTGTATGTTCCTGGGCCCTCTCTCTCGTCTCGTCAGTCTGTCTACTCCTGCACCAACATCACACTATTTTGATTACTATAGCTTTGTCTTGATTTCTAGTAGGACAAATCCTTCCCTCTTGTTCTTCTTCAAGAATGATTTAGGGGGGCCGGCCAGTTGTGTAGTGGTTAAGCTTGAGTGCTCTGCTTCAGCGGCCTGGGGTTCACCAATTTGGATCCTGGCTCTGGACCTACACACTGCTCATCAAGCCATGCTGTGGTGGCATCCCACATAGAAGAACTAGAAGGACTTACAACTAGGAAATACAACTATGTACTGGGGCTTGGGGAGGAAAAAAAAAGGGGAGAAAAAAAATTGGCAATGGATGTTAGCTCAGGGCCAATCTTCCTCACCAAAAAAAAAAAAAAAAAGGCATACCTTTAAAAAAAAAAAAAAGAATGACTTAGGGAGTCAGCCCTGATTGCCTAGTGGTTAAGGTTCAGCATGCTCCACTTCAGTGGCCTGGGCCTGGTTTCTGGGTGCAGAACCACACCACTCGTCTATCAGTAGCCATGCTGTGGTGGTGGCTCATATAGAAGAACCAGAAGAACTTACAATTATATGCAACTATGTACTGGGACTTTGTAGGGCATAAAAAGGAAGAAAAAAAGGAGGAGGAGGAAGATTAGCAACAGATGTTAGCTTAGGGTGAATCTTCCCCTGGGGGATAAAAACAACAGGTTTTCATGGTCTTCCATACAAATATGAGAATCAGCTTATCCATTTCCATAAACTGACAAGTTTCCTTTCTGTGATGGAAGTGGTGCAATGTCATCAACATCTCATCAAATGGCTTGGCTGGTCCCTCTGGAAAGTGGTGCTGTATTCAGGGCTCAGTGTTAGTCTCTGAGGTTGGCATGTTGGACACTCAGCAGGGGCTGTAGCTAGAACAGCCTTGGTGTGTGGGGGTCCCTACCGATGAGCCCAGGCACAACCTCCATCCTTCCCACCAGGGCCATTTCATTGGTGAGCACCTCGAACAAGGACAAAAGTGGCTGGAGGGAAGGCTGACCGACTTCCACTGAATGGGTCTTCTCCACTGGTTGTTGGAGCTCTCTGCCACTGAGCGACCTCACACAAATGTGCTAAATTGGAGAAGTCTCTCCTCACACCTCTTATACCTTGTCACCAACTTTCCAATCTTATTCTTGTGAAGTCCATGTCCATCCAGCACACTATTAGTTCTATGAATCAGTGTAATATCTATACCTCTGGCCTGGCAGGGGGAGGAGACAGGAGGGGCTGGGAGAAGGCACCAATTTTGGGACAGTCCAGGAAACCACCGTGTCTTGCCTCTATGACTCTGAAGTAAGAGTTTGGGCAAAGGCTGTGGAACTGCTGCTTCTGTACAACCTCAACGTGGTGGCTTGTGGAGCAATTTTGAAGCCATGTCTGACCACTCCAACCTTCTGAAAAAAATGGCCATTATTTCACCTTACTTCTCTTCCACCTTCCAATCTCGCTCGCGTTTCTTTCATTGGCAGACTCTAACCTGGAGCCATATTGGATAAACGAATTCTCTGACTTAAAAGAAATGATTTCGGTTCCCAGTTGACGACAGGCCCTCCAGCCCGATGGTATCTATTCCTGTTGTTTGCAGTCATTTCCACGTGTAGGTAAAGTATTGCTGGTCATCCTGGTTTGGGAATGGCTTTCGGGAAGAATATACTACTGCCCACTTGGTCAGGTCAGCTGGGAGTGAGGCATAAAGTACAGGGGTCAGAGGTTGTACTGCGATAACTGGTCTTATGGTGGAAGACCAGTTATGAGGGAACAGGTCTTTCAGCATTGAAAGTATATGGTTACTGAAGGAGAAAAAAGGTTTGAAATGTATAATGCCAGAGCAGTCTGTTCAAAAGGTAAGATAGAAGAATGGCTGACAGTTAATGTTAAAAAGCTCATGACGTCAATGTTTAAAACAATCCATTTCTTTTTGTTTATCCGTTGAATGATTAGTCTCAAACTGACACTGCAACTTAAACCACATAATACTATTCAAAAATGTTCTGTTGCATAAGAAACAATAAGGCAAATTATTTGTTTTTGGTTTTTGCTGGGCTTTTTTTTGGTGAGGAAGATTGGCCTTGAGTTAACATCTATTGCCAATCTTCCTCTTTTTACTTGAGGAAGATTGTCCATGAGCTAACATCTGTGCCAATCTCCCTCTATTTTTTATGTGGGATGCCTCCACAGCATGGCTTGATGAGTGGTGTGTAGGTGTGTGCCTGGGATCTGAACCCGTGAACTCTGGGCTGCTGAAGCAGAGCACACAAACTTAACCACTACACCACTGGGCCAGCCCAAATAAGGTAAATTATTAACAGAGCTACCTTCTAGTGCACCAATCATCTCTCCAGCTGCATTTAATCTGCTTTTTAACTCATCCATTGGGTTTTTCATTTGTGTCTTTCTATATTTTTCTAAATAGGTCAAGTTGGATATTTTCCAAATATGCTTGTTTTAAAAAAAACCTTTTCATTTTTAAAACTCTTTTCTGTTAATTACTTAAGACATACTTATTTTGTAGTTTATTTTGTTCTAATGGTTGAAGTCTTGGGAGAGGGGAATCAAATCCTGTTGCTTATTCTGTCTGTAGCTCACCCGTCTCGCAGTTTTCGACTGTGAGCTCATCCACAGCAGTACTCTATCTGTGGGAAGCATCTGCAGCCCAGCTTGAGGGCTGCTCTCCAGAGCAGTTTTATGTTTGTTACAGTTTAATGTTTGTTACTATGTTTCTTTACCAATTTGAGAGTTCTTGGACCCAGGTGTATGGTAGTCAAAGTTTCCCACCCCACATGGCTACCTGTCTTGGGGAGATTTTTTTCCCCCACAGGGAGCCCAGTCTAGAGCAGATAAGCTTCCTTGTAGCTTCTCCTCTCCCCTCTTGCCCTCCCCACCCCCTTGCCCCTGCCCCCCCCCCCCCAGCTGCAGCCTTAACTCAAAAGCTATTCTTTTGATATTTATTCTGCTCTCAATTTGTGGCCCCTGAGGGTTTCCTTTCTTACTTGAGAACTTAGCTCTGCTTTTAAAAGGGCATCTATTATATTTTATCCAGAATTTCTAGGTGTCAATTAGTGGGAGTGTTTTCAGGTTATCTAGTGAAACAAATTTCCAAAACCATAAGCCTTACCATTTGTCTTTGTTAATCGTTGTGTCCCTTTTGTCTATCGTAATGCCTGGGGGAAAAAGGTATTAAACGGATGTCCCCTTCTCTTGTTCTTTCTCTGTTTCTCCTGGTAGCCGAGATCCTTAAGCCTCTTGGCCTTTTCTTCGGCGCCCAGCACAGAGCCTGACACACAGCAGACACTCAGGAAGTGTTGGTGGAATGAACTGGAGGAATAAATTTTATCAACGAGGACTCAGACCAGAGATTTGAAGCGACTGAGTTCTCTGGAATTTCAGTGCCAATAAAGGCGATTTCCGGCTGGTATCATTCATTCAAACATTTCGGTTTTCCCCAGATTAACCCATTCCTGCCGTTATAAGAAGACATGAGAAGTCCTCTAGTCCTGCAGTTTGGATCTTATTTTATCGCTGAGCCTGGTCCTGCCCTCCCATTCCCTTCTCCAGGATTCAGGACATCAATATCTCAACCTAGGAGCTGCAAGATGGATGATGCCAGAGGGGGTCTTGGTGGTGGTGTCTGAGACTGTGGGAGAAGAAGAGGGGAAGCTGGGGAGAGAGGGAAAATGGAAGTGGCCTGTGAGCTTCCAGATGGCCTCATCTGTGGCCCACGTGCCGTTATTGGTTCCCCCCTTTTTTCTTTTTTTTTTTTTAAATTCGAACTCTTGGTAAGACGCCTCTTGCTTTGGCTAAAAATGGCTTGCTTGATTTATTCTTCTTAGTGTCAAAGAATCACAAATCTTGCCCTGACTTGGGCCCTCCCTGGCTGTCTGAGAGCTGCCTTCCCTCCGGGCAGTGTGAGTGTGGCCGTAGAGAGAGCCCTCAACTGGAAATTAGGAGCCCTCGGCTCCTGGCCAAGCACTGCCACTGTGTGACCTTGGACAACTCACTTGCCCTCTCTGGACTCAGTTTTACTGATCTGAAACTGGAGAGGATCATCTAAAAGGGCCTTTTTGGCTGTGACATCATGAGGTTATAAAATTAAGCAGGGTACTAAAAAGGGCATAGGGCTGGAATGCTGGTCTGTGCCTTAGTGGTACCCTCTGCTCAGGCCTAATCATGCGAACATGGGGGTGGGGGGCTTGATGTTATTGCAAAGAGTCTGGAATCAAGGGCCCTATCCCCTAATACGTAGGTGACATCTTGTGGGGACCCTGAACAAAACTGAGGTCCTGTAGTAAGGAAGAACGGGAGACGTGGATTTGTATCAATGCCCCAAATGAGAGAAATAGGGGGGTAGGTCTGTCCCCTTCACAGACCATTATGTGACCGTCACAAATGACGTTTTCAAAGACTTGCTAACAACACAGCAAACTGCCTATGCTGTAATGGTCGGTGAAAAAGGACACAAATTTGTAGATCTAGAATACATGGAACCAGGTAAAAATGGAGCAGAGCAAACAAGGCTGGAGGTGGGACGATGGGCGCTTTTTCTCTCTCTGGGGAGGCAGTTTTGCTCGGCTCGCTGGATTTTCTACATTTCCTACAGTGGGAATGTATCACTCTTAGAATGGCAAATGAACTGTATTAAAATAATATTTTAAGGGGCAGCCTGGTGGTGCAGCAGTTAAGTTCACATGTTCCGCTTTGGCGGCCCGGAGTTCGCCGGTTCGGATCCTGGGTGCAGACATGGCACCGCTTGGCAAGCCATGCTGTGGTAGGGATCCCACATATAAAGTAGAGGAAGATGGGTACAGATGTTAGTTAGTGCAGGGCCAGTCTTCCTCAGCAAAAAGAGGAGGATTGGCAGCAGTTAGCTCAGGGCTAATCTTCCTCAAAAAAAAATGTAATATTTTAAAGAATATTCCATTTTGTGGTGCAGGGAGATGGGAGACCTAGTTGACCCTGTGTCCACATCTGGGCCCACCAGGGGCATTGAAGGGCTGGAAGGTGTCCAGGGAAGGGAGCTGGTGATGTGGGAGCTCACAGCTGGCTGTGCAAGGAGCAGCTGTCAAGCAGAGGGTTAGAAAAATAAGGATGGGGTCATGGTCAGGCCCTGGAATAGTCTCAGCGAAAAGGAAGTAGACACCTCTGAGGGGATCCAGACACCTCCTGGGGAAGCCCCAAGCTCATAGGGCCCCGACATTTGGCTTACCAGAAGGAAGAATGGCCAACCTTGTGAAGTGTCCATGCTGAGGGCCAACAGCCTTGGGAAGTGGTGAGCCCTTTGTCATCGGGCGAGTTGACAGAGGCTTCTGACCGCTGTCAGGGACGCTGCGGTGAGCTCTCCTGCAGTGCTGTGAGATTTGAGTAGAGGAGCTCAAAGCTCTCCTTCTGTTTGTTAAAGGAGAGGGAAAAAGTTGGAAGTAGAGGAATAGCTCCCGTCATGGTCAAGAGAGGGGCCTCTGAAGTCAGACGGCTGCGTTCAGGTCCTGGCTGCACTATTTACTAGCTGTGCAATCTCGGGCAAGTTACTCAACCTCTTTGTACCTCAGTTTTCTTATCTGCAAAATGGACATACTGGGGTAGCTGTGATAAATAAATGAGATAGTGCATAAAGGGCTTGGTGCTGGGCCTTGCACACAGTAAGAGCTCAGTAAATGAAACTGGTGGCAGTGGGTTACTGTTCAAGGCAATGGAGATACGGGCCTCCTGCAACGTGCTCAGCTCCTGTCACCTGCTTCCTCACGTGTCAGCGGTGTCTCATTTGGGATCAGCATCTGTTGGTCCAAAGTCATATTCTGTATTTGGTTGAACTAATTCTATCTCAGATTATTTCTGACAGAGTCAACATTCTCCCCTCTCCCAGCGCTAAATCCCCTCAAAGGCACACAATCTCCAGGCAGGCTGCTCTTGGAGTTTGGTTTCCTTGGCCTCCCTCGCCGAGTCGGTGCCCAGAATGTAATCATGAGCCTGTCCTCCGCCAGGCGCTGGGTGCCCAGGAATGCCGGCAGGTCCGTCTGCCAGCGCATCTGTTTCCAATCAGCGAGCGCGGAGCATTCCTTCTGCCGAGCGTGCAGGCCCCGAGCCTGGGGACCGCGCTAATTGATTGCTAAATGGATCTTGTCATTTCCAAAAGAGGCCTCCAGACCTGCCCTTTGCTCTGCCTCTGCTCCCCCTGGGCTGAAGAGCTGAAAATTAACTCGTCCGCTGCCTCTGGAGAGAGGCGAGGACCGTCTTGAACCTCGACTGTGGGAATTCACTGGGAGCCTTACGAAAGCCCCTGCTCTTTATAAAGAGATTTGCGGCTTAAAAAGCACTTCCACGGGCACGATCCCGTTGCATTCTCCTGGCGACTTTGTGGGATGGGCCCGATGTTGTTGGAAAGATGAGGGAATCAAAGTTCAGGGGTGTGAGAGGAGAGGCTCCAGGTCACACGGAGTTGGTGGCAAGAGTGAGACTGTCTTGACCCCGACACAAGTTGGGTCCAGGTTCTGTCCCCCAAAATCAGCCCATTAGCAGTGTCTGGCCAGGGGTTGCCATTGAGGTCGCCAGGGAGAAAGACAGCACAGGGTCTGCTGAGCTGGGCTGGCTGGGTCAGGACACCCACAGGTGTCTTGGGAGTCTGGCTGTGATGAGTGAACCAGGATGGGGAAGATGCCATTCACGTTCCAGGGGAAAGAAGGGTACCCCAGCCCCAGAGTGGGAGCAGCCTTCCTTCCCGGGCAGGAGGCCCCCTCTCACCCCAGCATTCTTGCTCCGAGGGCCCCGAGTCACCGTCTGTGTCCTTGTCTGTCTCCCCAGCTGGTTGTCTCTCTAAATCTCTGCCTGGAGTGGGCTATGCCCGTAGTAGGTGGTCGATACACGAACGTAGAGTGACTCATCCTGGACTTTTCCCTCGGATCTCCTTCTCCTTGTCTCTTGGCAGAGTCCGTTGGTGAGAACAAGATTAAAACCGGCTCTCAGCAGAGCAGCTTAGCACTCTGATCCCTCGGCCCCTGACGAGATCCCCGAGCTTCAGTCTCCACCTCTGCCAGACGGGCTGCTTCCGGGTGTGTCCACCGCGGGCTGGTCGGAGGGCCAGTCGAGATAATGGAAACTGGAATGCTATACTCCTATAAATGGGGTGTGCCTGTGGTTTGTTTTAATCTTTAGTGAATTCTGGGCTCCACTCTCTTCCAGAAGCTTCTTCTCTGGCTCACACTCCAGAAAGGACTTATTGTAGAATTGGGATGTTAGGCAAGTTCCTTCAGTTTGCAAAATTATGTATGAGACCTTAGAGTAGGCCTTGGTTCAGACTAAGTGGCTCATACGGGCAGAAACCAGAGAGGAATGTACTCAACCCGCTGTGGCCTAGAATCTGGGTCCCCATGACATCTGCCCCCTCTCCCTTCTCTCCTCTCCCCTCCCCTACATGGATTAAGGCTTTGGTTAAGATATCAAAGCGAATTATGCTCAACTCCTGTATCGCCTTCTTCCTAGCTGTGTGACTTTTGGGAAATTATTTAACCTCTCTGATGTTACCATGTGTAAGATGGGCACAATAGCTCATCTTCCAGGATTATTGAGAAGAATTACTGAAATAACAAAGAAAAATGTGCTGAGCAGTGGGTAACACGTGTTAATTGCTCCACAAACATTAGCTTTTCCTGTTTTGCTGGAGCGAGCATCTCATCCCCTCTCTTCTCCCTCAGCCACTCAGACCTCTGCATCGGATCCCCCAGGATTCCTCCTGCACTGCCGGATCACAAAACCCGAGGGCCTCTTCATTCTAATCCTCTGGGGCCTCCCCGCAGCATTGGCGCCATGGCCTTCTCCGTCCTGAAAGTTCTCCTCCCTCAGTTTCTGGGCTGCGACACCCTCCTGGTCCTCCTCCTACCTCGCTGGCCATTTCTGCTCTGTCTCTTTTGAGCAGTGTCCTTCCCCGGCCACAGTCCTGAAGCCTGCTCTGCTAAGCCAGAGTCCTTGTGTGTTTTTTTCAGTCTGCAGTCACCAGAGTTTACAGGTACAGAAAACATGGTCCCTGCCCCACGAGCTGCTGGTCTGACAGTACCATGCTGACCACCACCGAGCACAGAGAGGGGCCGGATGCCGTCTTACTGCTTCTACGTATTACCCCATGTGGCACGTGCAGGTGGAGTCTGATGGACCGGAGCTCAAATCCCAGCCCCACCACATCAGACACTGGAGTGGCAGCAGGAGATATTCCCTGGGTCCCCTCACCAGTGGCGAGGGAGCTGGTAAGCGGAGCCAGGCTGAGCTCTTCCTGCCGGGGCCTGGGGGTGGTGTGGGGGTGAGTCTGCCCGTCAGGCCGTAGAGCCCCAAGCTCTGGGGCAGGCACAGAGAGAAAGGGCTGGGGACTCAGAGTTGCAAAACTAACATCTGATCTCCTGCTTTGCTGCTTACATGCTGTGTGACCCTGGGAAATCATTGCGCTTCTCTGAGCCTCAGAGGTTTCATTGAGGCCCAGTGGGGAAGAGGATTTATTAGTAAGCAATAGGATGCTCAGCAAATTATTGTCATTATTAAAGCTCTTTCAGGCACATTATCTGCTTGGATCCTGACAGAGAAGTGACTTGCCTGAGCTTCCAGCTGACTGGAAATCCGGCTGGATCTTCTGACTTCAGTGGGGACACCATTTGCTCAGTTCCTCGGGGATGGAAGTATAACTGCCCATGCCGGGCTCTTCAAATTCGCTCTTGCATTTGCTTTTTGCAGTCGTCCTAGTGAGGGTACGACCATGTCCATTTTTTGAATGAGCAGTGGAGGCCCCAACTGGTTAAGTGACGTGCCCAGGGCCCCCACAAGCCACGGTGGGAACCGGGTTCTGTCCTGGAGCCGTGCTCTTCCTCCCACGGGACGCTGCCGCTCGATGCTCACGTTCACCAGCCTCAGGCTGATCCGTGGCTTGGGTTCCTGAAGCACCTGCCCCTCGGGAGCAGTGTCTGGGCTGGACAGTCATCGTCCATCTTACACAATCGATAGCTGTCAACAAATTGTTCTGTGGCAACCTGTTTTCCAGAACTTGGTCAGCCCTGGGAGAACTGGGGAAAAAAGTAAGGAAAAAACATTTTGGAACAAGAAAGACTGGCTTGTGGGATGTCCTTGGGACTTTTCAGCACCCTCAAAGCCCTGCCGGTAAAAATCACATCAGGGGCCGGCCGGGTGGCACAGTGGTTAAGTTCGCACGTTCTGCTTCAGCGGCCCGGGGTTCACCGGTTCGGATCCCAGGTGCGAACATGGCACCGCTTGGCAAGCCATGCTGTGGTAGGCGTCCCACATATAAAGTAGAGGAAGATGGGCACAGATGTTAGCTCAGGGCCAGTCTTCTTCAGCAAAAAGAGGAGGATTGGCAGCAGATGTTAGCTCAGGGCTAATCTTTCTCCAAAAAAAAAAAAAAAATGTCAGGCACGACTTACTGAGCATGTTGTCCCCTGTGCTAAGTGATTGTGTGCATTGTCCCATTTGATGCTGACATTGGCTTCATGTGGCAGATGCTGTTTTTACCCTCAAGATAGAGATAAAGAAACTGAGGCCTGAGGGTGCGCAGCTGGTAAGCGGGGGAGCTGGGATTTGAACCCAGGCCAGCACCACTGCGGGGCAGGACCAGAGGGTCTCAGAAGTGCCTCACATCTCTGATTGGCTGGGCCTCCTCTCTCTCTCACTCTCTCACTCCACCTGGCCTTTTCCTCTAATTCTGGAACCTTCCTTCCCTCTCTGCTTGGCGATGCTGCCGGAGATGGTGGCAGAGCCCAGGTGGCCACATCTGTGCCTGGTCTGTGCCCCGTGTCTCCCTCCGTGCAGAGTTGGCTGGGAATCTGTTAACATTTCAAAGATTTATTCTGCTCTCTGAAACTTCTCTTCCTTTGCCTTACTCTGTTTATTGAAATAGTTCACAGGATACTGGTAAAGACTAAAACAAAGGTCCATAGAAAAATATCTGTGGGCACTGGTGGAACGGCTGCCATGGAGTGATGTTTGAAAACGGTTCTCTTAGGTTTGCATCGTGCTTCAGAATGCTGGGGCGGGGGGGCGGTGCTCACTTCTCGGCTAAGCTGTGCAGTTTTACACCCTGCTTCCTAAGGATTCCGTCTGATTATTTTTCCCCCTTTTGGAGAGCTGTTCATTTTGTGAGGCTGAGCCTCCCTCGGGAGAGGTGGCTTGGGGACGGGTCTCAAAAGTCCTCCTCTAATTTACTCCTACATGCTCTGTATTTAGCATAAAGTCCCTGGCATTTCTGACGTGCAGATGACGCTTCCCAGCTTCCAATGTGGATAGAAGCAAGGTTTTCCTGTACTAGGTGTTTCTGTCCTAAGCTGTGAAAAGGGATCAAAAGTGTGTCCCTAACCGCCGTATTCCCCAAACTCCACACCGCTGGCTTCTCAAAGGAGCTGCACTTACTGTTCTTTTCCTCGAATTCATGTCCCAAAGAGGCCCGGGGGGCTTGGCCAGGTTCAGAGCACAGGCTGGTAGGGCAGGGCCAGAACTTGGAGGTTCCCGGTGGGCAGGAGCTGAGGCTGAATGAAGCCCGGGGTCCGAGGGTGGGCCCAGGGCAGGAGGAGGCTGCGGGCAGGAGTGCAGCCTCGGGCCTGAGCCCAGGATGCAGGCAAAAGTCAGGAAAGGGGGGGAGGGCAGCCAAGCTGGAGTCCGGGCCCTGCAGGTGGTGTCGTGAAGTCCAACAGGTGAGCACAGCTGATGCGGGGGGTATGTCACAAGGCCAGGCGGGAGTGTGAGCCCTGGGTTCTGGGCAGCCTTCCTGGTGGTGGTGTGTTGGCCGGGGGCTGTTGGCTATGCTGTTCCCCGAGGTGGGCCAGGGGCCAGGTCAAGGACCTTGCTGAGTTTGTTGAGTGGAAACCCAGGGGGAATGAAGTGTGTGGCGCTGAGGCAAAAACAAGCGAGCAGCCTCAGGGCACGTTAACCGTCCAAGAGCTGCCTTCCCGGTCAAGGGAGGGGAGACAACGGCTCACCCTGATTTGTCACAACGTTGCATGCAGTTCTGAATGACACATTTTTAAGATTAAATTAAAATTATAATTTAATTTTAGGAATAAGTATTACATTCGTATGGTTCACATACAAAAATAAAATGTATGAACAAGTAAACAGTGAAAAGTCTCCCGACACCCCCACCCCCACCTCGCCTTGTCCCCTTGGTGACTATTGTAATTAGTTTCTTGAATATTCTCTGGATTTATTTTAAGTTTATATAAGTAACTGTAAATATATCTTTTAAAAAACATCCCCTCCCCCCTTTATACACTAAAGGTGGAATACTGTGTATGTTTTTCTGCAACTTGCTGCTTTGTCCTTTTTACAGCTGGGCCGTGTATCTTAACAGGAGTGGGTACTACTTTTATCTCTATTTTGTAGCTGAAGAAACTAAAATGAGGAGAAAGTAAGGGATTTGCCTGAAGTTTTCCAGTAGATGAGTGGCAGAACCAGGATCTGAACTCAGGAATGGGATTGCAAAATCCATACCCTTAACCCCTACCCACAGCTCTGACAAGCACATGACTGGCCCACTCCTTGGGGACAGGTCTGTCCCTAATATTTGTGGGGCCCTGAGAAAAAGTGCAAGTAGATGATCATGTGCCATACATCAAAATCGATGTTATAAATCGGTAGTTTGTTGTTGATAAACTACTTGTATATAATATGAACAGTTAACTATAAATCAAGTAAAACTGTCATAAATATGACCCACCCTCCCATCATTCAAATACATCTTCATGACGATGAGTTCAAAATATCATTGACAAAATTAAAAATCAATGGAAAGCAGACTACTTTTGATGACTAAGTAGAAACACTCTGATGGGCCAGCAATATTTGGATGAGTAATAGAATTAAAACATGCATAATTCACTAATTATACATCTGTTTCATATCATTTATTTTTGGCCTTTTTAGTAAAATTTAGCTGATAACATTTTCACGGAATTTGTATTCTATTGATAGTTATAATCTACTTTAAAAAATATAGTTGTATTCAAAATGTACATTTAAATATATTTTCATTAAATGCATAAGTTAAGATAAATGTAAAAAATGTAAAACAATTTATTTTCAAAAAAATTTTACCTTCTAAATCGGGGGTCAACAAACTAAGGCCCATGGGCTAGATGCCCGTTTTTGTAAATAAAGTTTTATTGAAACATCTATTAATTTACACGTTGTCTAATGCCTGTTTTTTTTGCCACAGCACCATAGTTGAATAGTTGTAAGGGACCAAATGGCCTGCGAAACCAAAAATTTTTACTCTCTGGCCCTTTGAGAAAATGTTTGCTGACCCATGTTTTAAATCATTCAAAATTATCTATTAAAATTAAAGGCAAAATTCAAATTATAATTAATATCAAAATATTAAATACATTTAAATAAAGCTGAAGCTATATTTTTTGAGAATTGAGCTAAATCTTATTAAATTTTGTATTAAAATCTTTCTGCAAGTCTGAAGTTCAACGTCTACCTAGTTGATGATGTAAGAATTAATATCATGCTTCATGTACAGTATGTCTAGACTCAGACATAGTCACTTAAGATTTGGGGCCAGCTTGGTGGCACAGTGGTTAAGTTTGCACGTTCCACTTTGGTGGCCCAGGGTTCACCGGTTCAGATCCCCAGTGTGGACATGGCATCGCTTGGCAAGCCATGCTGTGGTAGACATCTCACATATAAAGTAGAGGAAGATGGGCACAGATGTTAGCTCAGGGCCAGTCTTCCTCAGCAAAAAGAGGAGGATTGGCAGGAGGTGTTAGCTCAGGGCTGATCTTCTTCACCAAAAAAAAAAAAAAGATTAATATGAACTGTTTACATTGCAAAGTGTTCCTCAGCCAGCCTGTGCGACTCTTGGGAATACCATAGTAATACACAAATAGCTGTAGAAGCACTCAGAGGAACACAAAAAGAAGCAAGGAAACCACTCAGAACTTGAAAATGATCCACTGAATGCCAGGAAGCATTCCTGCCATCTAAGAGGAGAGATTCCACAAGTTGTTTAATTTGTCTTTGCTTATACCCAAGTGTGTCTCTTCCTTCAATCTTCTCTGCACCGTGTCCAACCTTGGCAGTGGCAAAACCCACAGACGTCCATGGTATGTGAGGGGAAAACACTGGACAACAGCGGTGTCAAAGCATTTCCTGCGGCCCGAACGGTCAGTCCTGAGAGGATTGGGGCTGCCCTGTGTCCGGGCTCAGGGCCACATCTTGAGGGATAGAGGCTCTCAAATGTTTGCTAATTTATTCATCTGTGTGTTTGTCATATGCCAGCCCAAATCAGGGGCCCCTCCTACCCCGTGGAAGGGAGATTCTTGAGGGGGGGAGCAGCTTTCAGGTAACCGTGGGCAGAACTGGGAATTCCTATTCTGGGGAAGAAAAATCCCTTTTTCCTCTGCCTTGTCCTTACCCCTTTCTCTCTCCTGCTCACTCCTCTTTTCCCCCTCATTCTCCCTGAAGGAGTGTCATGGAGACACTGAGTCCATGCTGCTGCAGAATGCTGGAGCTGGACCAGGAACTGGACACTACCTGGAGGGGACTTTTGACTCAGTGGAAGTCGGGGTTCTGGCCATGAGGCCTGCCTGACACGAGGTGGGGCAGCTGGTGGAGGAAGCGGGCTCCCTCTCCGAGAGATGCTTGGTCACGGGTTCATGGTGCTGGAGAATTTCTGCGTTGGGAGTTGGGCTGGAGAAAGATTTTTTGATTTGGATTCTCCTAGGTAGTCCTCATTCTAATCTCTGGAATATCATCCCTTCAGCTCTTAATCTGGACACTGAGTGATGGGTGGGAGTGAGGATGGTGGCTATGAGTGGGTTGAAACTTGCATGTTAGCCTGCTGCAGACCGAAATAGCTAAAAATAACCCTGGTGTGACCAGCCTTGGGAGGACTGAGGTTTCCAGCAAGGTCTTGGAATTTGCTCTAGCCTCCCATCTCTGCACCATTTGAGAAGGCCATTTGCTTTCCCAATCAAACCTGTTCCATTATTAATGATCTGAAGCTCATTAATTGGAGGCAGCCTCGGAGTCAAAGAGATGGATGCAAGTCCCAGTTCTGCCACTTACTAGCTGTGCGAACTTGGGCAAGACACTTAAATTCTTTGCGACTCTTTCGTCATCTGCCAATGGAAATAACAACAGCCCTGTCTACCAAGGTTGTTGGCAGGGACAGAGGGAGGAATGGGTCTGAACATGATTTGTCCGTCAAAGAGTGTCTTCCCCCTCCCCCTACCCCACTGGCTGCCCAACATAAGAACAAGTACCTCTCCTATTTGATGGGACCCCCAGAGTAGATGGGAAGCAGACTCCTTCCCACTAAGAGAACCAGAAGGGAGGTATTCCTCTCCTCCACTCCCTGGCACAGAGGGAGTGCCAATGACCCTGACTCAACTCTTGCCTGAGTCCTTGAATCCTGAGGGAGTGGCACAGAGACCCCTCGCCCTGCTAGGGAGAGTTAGAGGTTTCTAAGGTAGTGATGGTAGAAAAGAGACCTGGAGTCCAGTGCTGGTGGCATCAGGAATGGCAACTAGAAGCGTTTAATTACAGCAGCACCAATGATGGATACAGTGGGCGTGGTTGGGTGCCTTCTCGGCATTCATTTCCTCCTCCTTCTTAAAAGAACCATGATTTTATTCAGAGATCCATTCCTTCTCCAAGTGGCCCACGGTGCCTTAAGAAAGCTGATCCCACCCCAGCTATAGAGAAGGGCCTGATTGGTCTAAATTTAAGAAATCACATCTCTCTTGCCAGGGATTGGTTCAGCCCTCCAGACATAAGCCAATCAGCTCAAGGAATTCCTCTAATCATAGGTATTGGTCAGGGATGGGCACATGACTTAAGTTGGACCAATCAGACTAAATGGAAGGACTTCAATTCCGTGATTAGGGAAAGGGCTTCTTGGACTTGAGCACCTAGAATACTTCCAGCATTCCAGGAAGCCCCTGCGTGTACCTTTTCCGTTGACAACTTCCTACTTCATCTCAGAAATAATTACTCTCCTGACTTTCGAGATAATATTTGTCTTGCTTTTCATTTAACACTTAAGTATTCATCCCTAAACAATATAAATTTATTTTGCATATTTTGACATATAAATTTTAAATTGAATTATACTAATTGTATCACTTTGTATTCATTGTTTGCTCAACATATTTGAAGCTTCACTCGTGTTGTTGCGTATAGCTAGAGTTTGTTCATTTTCATTGCTGTGTAGTACTCCATTTATGAACATACTACCATTCATTTATCCAATCAACTATATGGAGATGTGAGCTGTTTCTAATATTCTGGTTTAACAGGAAACCTGCTGTGGACGTTCATTGTTCCTGACTCGTGGTGCAGACTTGCATGAGTGTCTCTAGGTGTGCTAATATTCAGCTTTACCAGAAAATGCCGAACTGTTCACCAAAGTGGTTGCACCAAATTGTATATCTTATAAACATTGTAGGAGAGTTCTTGTAGCTCCACATCCTCATGAAACCTGTGGTATGTGTGCAGTCATATCTTTTTGTAGTTTCAACTTGCATATTCCTGATTATTAACGAGATTGAGCAACTTTTCATGTGCTTATCAGACATTTGGATTTCCTCTTTTATGAAATGCCTAGAAAAACTTTTGCCAATTTTCTGTTGGGTTGTCTGTTATTTACATACAGTCATGCGTCCCTTAACAACAGGGATACAGTCTGAGAAATGCATTGTTAGGCGATTTCGTTGTTGTGTAAACATCACAGAGTGTACTTACACAAACCTAGATGGTATAGCCCACTACACACCTAGGCTATCTGGTAGTAATTTTTTTTTTTTAAAGATTTTTTAAAATTTTTCCTTTTTCTCCTCAAAGGCCCCCCGGTACATAGTTGTGTATTTTTAGTTGTGGATCCTTCTAGTTGTGGCGTGTGGGATGCCACCTCAGTATGGCCTGATGAGCGGTGCCATGTCCGTGCCCAGGATCTGAACCGGTAGAACTTGGGCCACCGCAGCGGAGCGCACGAACTTAACCACTCGGCCATGCGGCCGGCTTCTATCTGGTACTAATCTTATGGGACCACCGTTTTATGTGCGGTCTGCTGTTGACTGAAACATTGTTATGCAGCTCATGACTGTGATTCCGATAGTACATTTATTTTTGGTCAGTTCTACGAGTTGTGAATATCTTCTTTCGCTCTGAACGGTCTTATCACTCTTTTAAGAACAGAGTTCTTCATTTCAGTGTAGTTGAGATTATTAATGTTTTCCTTTGTGATTTATGCTTTTTGTGAGTGTGTTTAAGAATTCTTCTCTATCCTGACACCTTGAAGATAATATCCTATATTATCTTCTAAAATTGTTGTTTCTGACGTTTAGGTTGTTACTCCATTTAGAATTGGTTTTTGTGTATGGTGTAAGATAGGGGTTTGATTTGCACCCACCAGCCTCCACGTAAGAACGCTCAGCTGTCCCAGCACCGTTTGTGGCGAACTCTGCCCTTTGCCTCCTGCTCTCAGTCCACCTCAAGTGTCCGCATAAGCGTGAGCCTCTGTCTGGGCTCCCTCTTCTGTTCCATTGGCCCATTGATCTATCCCTGAGCCAGCACCACGCTGTCTTCATTACTACAGATTTACAATAATCTTTCTATTTCATCAACCAAACTCTCCCACATTGTGGGAAACATTGTAAGAGTGTCTTGATTATTCTTGGTCCCTTGCATTTCCATATAAAGTTCAGAGCTAGCTCATCAAATTCCACCAAAAAACAAATAGCTGGGATTTTTATTGGGATTGCATTGAATCTATAAATCAAGTTTGGGAGACTGTCGAGATTGCCAGCCCACAAACATGCTATATTTCTGCTTTTATTGAAGTCTTTTTAGAAACAGCTTTATTGAGGTATGACTGACATACAATAAACTGCACATACTTAAAGTGTACCATTTGATAAGCTTTGACATGTCTACACCCGTGAAACCAACACTACAAAAAATATAATGAGCAGATCCATCAGCTCCGAAGATTTCTTCATTCCCCTTGGTAATTTCTCCTCTCCAGCCCTTCCCACACTCCCCTCCACAATGATGGTGAGCTGCTTTTCATGCGCTTATTTTCCATCTGTATATCTTCTTGATGAAGTGTTTCTTCAAATCTTTTGCTCATTTTTAAGAGAGTTCTTTTCTTATTATTGAGTCTTGAGAATTCTTTACATTCTGGGTACAACTCCTTCATCCGATATTTGCTTTGCAGAGATTTTTTTTCCCAATCTATAGTTTGTCTTTTCATTCTCCTGACAGTATCTTTCGAAGAGCAAAAGTTTTAACTTTGATGAAGTCCAATTTATCAATTTGTTCTACTATGGATTGTGCTTTTGTTGTCATATCTAAGAAATCTTTGCCTAACCCAAGGTCACCAAGGTTTTCTCCTGTGTTTTCTTTTGGTAATTTTAGGATTTACATTTAGGTCCATGAGCCATTTTAAGTTAACTTTTTCTACGTGATGCAAGATATGGATCAAACATGGTACATTTCTGCTTTTATTGAAGTCTTTTTAAATATCTCTCAATATAGATTTGTAATTACACCACAAATGGACTATACACATTTGCTAGTTTTTTTCTCGGTAATTTATGATTTCTTTTATGCTCTTGTAAATAGTATAGTAGTTTTTGTTTTTTAAAGATTGGCACCTGTGCTAACATCTGTTGCCAATCTTTAAAAAAATTTTTTTTCTTCTTCTCCCCAAAGCCCCCAGTACATAGTTGTATATTCTAGTTGTGAGCGCCTCTGGCTGTGCTATAGTATGTTTTAAAAAACATTTTTCTGTACTTTTGGTTACTAGCATACAGAAACATGAATGATTTTATATGTATTGATTTTGTGTCTAGCAATATTGTCAAACTTTTTTATTAATTTTAATAATTCATCTGTAAATCCTTTTGGACTCTCTATGAAAAATTTATATTATCTGTAAATTATGACAGTTTTCTTTTTCCTTTCCAATCCTTTTCTTTTTTTACATAAAATTTATTATCGTTATATTTTCTAGGTGAATTGAACCTTTTGCCATTATGAAGTGACCCTCTATGTCTTTTGTAATGTCTTTTGACTTAACGTCTATTTTGTCTGATATTAATAAAATGGCTGTAATAATTAACACAATATACATAAGCTTTTTTGGTTAGTGTTTATGAGGTTTGTCTTTTTCTGTCCTTCTGCATTCACCTTTTATGTATTCTATGTGTCTTTTGTAAATAGCACATAGTGGAGATTTAGTTTTCATTCATATTGATCATCTTTATCTTTTAACTGGAGTAATTACATAATCAATATAACATATATCCTCGGTTTTAAATTTACCACCTTGCTTTTGCTTTCTATTTATCTTACCTGTTCCATATTGCTTTTTCCCTCCTTTCTTGCTGGCTTTTGGAATGATTGTATCTATAAAAAAAAGGGATTCAACTTTTAAAAAACTTCTTTGTCCATTATTTTCGTGATTATCCCAGACACTACCACATGCATCCCTACCCTATCAAGTCAAAGGTTAATCAAAACCTTTGCCTTCCACCCAAACAATAGAAGATTCTTAACCCAGTTTGACTGCATTAGCCCTCCCCGGGGGTAGCTGCTGTTGTCGCCATGCATTTTAATTCTACGCTGTTAGTGTGTGGTGTGTATGTGTTCAATTTGATGTAACAGTAAGAGTTTAGTTAGTAGAACAAACTACTGCTCTACTCTAGGTATGTCAAGCAGAAGATTTAATGGGGAAATTTGGTTATAATGGGGCCAGCCCGGTGACGCAGCGGTAAAGTTCACACCTTCCACTTCGCCAGCTGGTTCAGATCCCGGGTACAGACATGGCACCGCTTGTCAAGCCATGCTGTGGTAGGCGTCCCACATATAAAGTAGAGGAAGATGGGCATGGATGTGAGCTCAGGGCCAGCCTTCCTCAGCAAAGAAGAGGAGGAGTGGTGGCAGATGTTAGCTCAGGGCTAATCTTCCTCAAAAAACAAGAAACAAAAAACCCCAAATTTATTCTCTCTTACTTCTGGAGATCAGAAATCAAGGTGTCAGCAGGGCCATACTCCCTCTGGGGACTTGTTGATGGCTTGTTTCCTGTGGCGTGTGGGTGTGCTTGTGTGTGGGTATGTTTCCTCTGAATTGCTCATTTTCCTGAGAATCTCACCTGTGAGAATTCTGTGAGGCCTGACTTGAGGGTCCTTCCAGAGACCGTTTGCTCTGCAGAAAAGAGATGCTAACAAACTAGGACCCTTTAGACAGAAGTCTCGACTTGAGGTTGCTGTTTTTGTGTGGGTCTCACAGGTGCATGAATTCAGACTGCAAACCCGTGTGCAGGCCCACCCTTTGCTTTAGGGGGATTCCCTCCCTTTCCTCTACCCAGTGCCAAGGCAGCAGGCCGCAGAACTTTCTTCTTCTTCCTCCTTACTGTGGGGTCCCGGCTTTGTGGGTGACCTATTAGATTTCCCACCTTGGTGGGTCTGAGGTTATATCTCCTGTCCCCAGTGCCTGCGCAGCTTCAGAGTGGAAGGTCACCGTCACCACAGCTCAGCAGAGACCCTCGGCCAGCTTCGATGCTTTCTTCTCTATCGGCATTCCTGGCTATTTCATTGTTGGGGTCCACAGCTTCCTTCCTGTCGTGCTTTGAGTGGTGGTCCAAAAACCTAGCTTGTCACTACTGGAAACCAGACATCTTGGAGAATTTTCAATCTCTGTTCTTGAAGGAGACCTCAGTTCCAGTTCCCCACATGGCAGAGGGAATCTGGCCTTGGGCCCTCTTCGCACCATGACAGAGGCGACAGTGGGACCCTGTTTGCCCATGGAAGTTGACATCCAGGCCTTTACTGCACTCAAGGACCTGGCAGTTTCAGCCCCCTGCCCACTGCTGGGGATTTCCTCTCCCTAACCGGGTGAATGATGACTCCAGGAGCTTGTCCCTGTCTCTCTCGCTGGGCTAGAATTGCAAGGCTGCGAAGTAGGACAGGCGTTTTGATCCTCCTTTCTCTTCTCCCGAGGCGCCCTCCTTCGTCCTGCTCTCGGAGTGTAGTACTAACAGGCAGAGACCAAGCTGACTCCAACAGAGAATTAACAAGGCAACTGCTGCCTCTGATAATATAGGAATTCACAGCAGGAAGGGACTCAGAGTGGCTCAGTTTGCCCTACCAGACGCCACTGCCCCAGGACATGCGTGAAGGTGTAGACAACGGCCCTTTGTGTACTGGAACGTGATGGGGCCAAGGTGAGTCTTAGTTGAGGGGAACTTGCTCTCCTTCTAGGCTCACCGTGACATGATGCACCTGCCACTGGACCCAGTGAGTAGGCAAGGCCTCAGTGCTCTGGGAGGCTGTGTTCAGCCCTGGAACCCAGGGCGGGATGAAGCCAGCTCATGGGGATCCATGCTGAGGCTCCTCCCCCAACCCCAGGGAAACTCCCCCCCATCTCTTTTTCATCTGGAATGCATCTTAGCCAACAAGAGACCGCGCTTGCTTTCCTTTTTAAACATTTGTTTTACTTAAAGTCATTTATTTTAATTACTTAATAAGTGAATACAAATCCAAATATTACAGATAAATTCCCCTTTGACCACCACTCTGGTTTCACTTCCTTCTCCAGAAATAATAGGGGTTCTACTAGCAGTGTGATGTGTATCTCCCCAAATCCTTTTCTATGACTTTATATGCTTTTGGTTTGCCTAATTTGTTAGCTATAAATGATATACTGTACATACTGTTTTGCAATCTGTTTTTAAAAAATCAGTTTTTGAGATCATTCCCATCAGTGTAATCATTCTCATTCTTTTTTATTGAGCTATAATTGACATACGTTATATTAGTTTCAGGCATACAACAAAGTGATTCAATATTTGCATATATTGTGAAATGATCACACAATTAGGCTAGTTAATGTCTGTCACCATACATACTTACACATTTTTTTGCTTGTGATGAGAACTTTTAAGATCTACTCTCAGCAACTTTCAAATATGCAAGTATTGGGGCCGGCCCTGTGGCGTAGTGGTTGAGTTTGGCATGCCCCACTTTAGCAGCCCAGGTTTGCAGCTTTGGATCCTGGTCATGGACCTACACCACTCGTCAGCTGTGCTGTGGCAGCGACCCACATATAAAACAGAGGAAGACTGGCACAGATGTTAGCTCAGGGCTAATCTTCCTCAAGCCAAAAAAAAAAAGCAAGTATTATTAATTATAATCACCATGTAGATTACATCCCTAGGATTTCTATATTTTATAACTGCAAGTTTGTACCTTTTGTCTCCCTCTACCCATTTCTCCCGCCCCCACCCCCACCTCTGGCAGCTACCAATCTGTTCTCTGTATAAGTTTTTTTTTTTAAGATTCCACATATGAGATCATATGGTATTTGTCTTTCTCTGGCTTTCTGTCTGACTTATTTCACAGCACAGTGCTCTCAAGGTCCATCCTTGTTGTCATAAATGGCAAGATTGCCTTTTTTATGGCTGAATAATCCATCACATATATATTATATAATGTGTGTATATAGACACACACACACACACACACCACATTTTCTTTATCCATTCATCCATTGACGCACACTTAGATTGTTTGCATATCTTGGCTAATGTAAATAATGCTGCAATGAACATGGAGGTGCATGTGTCTTTTCGAATTAGTGTTTTCATTTTCAGATAAATACCCAGAAGTGGAATTGCTGGATCAGATGGTAGTTCCATTAATTTTTTGAGGAACCTCCATGTTGTCCTCATTCTTTTTAATACTGCAGCGAATTCTATGGCGTGGGTGAGGATGTTACAGCCCTCTGAATGGTTCCTTTATGGATGGGCAGGCAGGCTGTTTCCAGGGCTGCCCGAGCTCCAGGAGAGCTGTGGTGAGCACCACTGGATGCACCTCTTCCAGTCTGAGATCACCTCCTATCCTCGATTGCCTGGTGCCCCCGCCTTCCTCCCCTTCCTTTACTGGCTGTGAGGCTGGTCAAATTTGCAACCATATCCAGTAACAAACGCTTTGGTGCTTCCTTCATACTTCAGAGTTCTGGTCAATTCTGAGCTTCAAAATCTCCCACTTTACAAAAGTCAATAAACAAAGTTCTAGAGCTCTCTCTCGGGGGACAAGTTCCAGAGCCTAGCCCCTGACCCCACCTCTGGCTGGATTCTCCGGGATATGAGGCCTTCTTTTGCGGGGGAGAGGGGACATTACCGCAGTACCAGAGCTGGGCTGTGTGATTTAGGCCAGCACAGCCAGCCGGTGACCGAGGACTTCTCTCTGACTGTAGTTTACATACATCATACTCCTTCCAGAGTATGTCCTTTTCTGCTCAGGCTAATAAATTTCTCTCATAAAAGGAAGTTGGAGTTGTCACTTCCATTTTTAGCAGCTGAGGGGAGTTGGCCCACAGCGTCTAGGGCGAGGGATGTGGGAGGCTAAGTCAGACACGAGACCAGGACGTTATCTCTGAGCAGCTGAGTGGGGATGGGGCAGTGTGGCGGTGGGGCGGGGCGGGGGGGGGGGGCATGTTCTTTTGACGAGAACCTTCCACTAGTCAAGTAATTGACACTGTCAGTCAGGAAGTTGCCCAAAGGATGAGAGTGGCTTCTGGGTGCTGTCAGCTAGGGTGGGCTGCCCCGCCTATGTTTTCTGCAGGGGGCTGCCCCACTCACAGGACTGATGTTGCAGGGTCTGCTTCAGTGGGGAAAGCGTTGGACTTAGAGTCTGGAGATGTGGCCTGAATTGGTGGGACTCTGAGGAACTTCCTCCAGCTCTTCAAGCCTCAGTTTCCACACCTGAAAAATGGGGAGAGTAACCTCTTCTCTTTCTAAAGGGTTGCTGGGGCGGTCAAATGAGATCATTTGTGTTAAAAAAGGAAAAAACCTAGCAGAGTGTCTGTTTGTCACATAATGGAACTAGAATCTAATTCATCTGACACGGCCAGCATGAGGTAATGCTGGAAGGATGAGTGTGCCAGGGGAAATACTGAAGAAGGAGCTGTCGAGAGAATTTGTCCAAGGGGAGGGGAGGGCCCCGGGCGCAGAGCTGGGGTGGAAGCCCTGGGTTTGCCCAGCGCCCTTTGTTCTAGTTCAGGGCTCGCTGGGCAGCCTCTGGTTGCCAATTTGTTTTCCTATTGACCTTGATCTGGGCCATGGGACAGGAGCCACCTCCCGGGTATTAGGCAAGTTTACATGTTGGTTGTTGACAGTTCGTCCTAACTCTGCACGGAGGTCTCATTAGCCTCTTTTCACCAGTGAGGAAACAGAAGCTCAGAGCTGCTAGGGGGCTTGCTCAAGACCGCTCTTCTGGGAAATGGGGAATCCAGGGTCTGTCTGACCCCGGCCTCCCACATCCGCCACACCACACTTGCTCCCAGCAGCACGTCCTGGGCACCCACACAAATGCTCTTGACCCTGGGAAGGCATGGATCCATCATAGGTTTCTGAATGGGCACTGAAGCCTTCCCTCTGGGGACTAGGTCCTTTCTCCCCTCCTTCCAGTCTGAATTCCTCCTCCACCCCACTAGTGACCTGACAAAAATCGAGGTCCTGAATCCCCCAGACTTTGATCTGACTCATCAGCCCCAATGGAGAGGCCCCTTAGCTCCCACAATGTCACTCCCAGACGTTGCTTCACATGGATAGTCTTTCTTAACAGCTATGAATCCTGCCAGCCTACAGGGTTAGGAGGCCTGCCAACTCGGCCGGGCCTGGAGGGGAGACGGCAGCCAAGCTCACTGCTGGGGTTTGTGTAGCTGTCCTACAAGTAGGGTGACCAACTTGCCCCTGTTTTCCCAGGAAAGGCCTCAGTCCTGGGAAAATCTGGATGATCGGTCCCCCTACTTGTAAGTCTAAAGCACCATCTTCGCATTAATAGAGATGGTGGATGGGCCACGAGGTGACTCCATTTGACCTGTGGGCCCAACCTCTGCCCTGGGCACTTGGCAGGAACAGTCACCTGTTGTCACTCAGCTTGCTCCAAGAGCCATTAATGGGCTCAGAGCCATCTGGCAAGTCAGGCTCAGCTTGCACCAGGGTGGCAGGGTCCCTGGGGCTAAGGGAATAACTCTTATAGGGAAAAGTGGGGCTGAGTGTTTTCAGCTTTCTTTTCCTTTTCACTGACTGTCCACTCTGTCTCCTTGGCCAGTGCTCCATCCACTTCTGTCTGGCCCTCCTGCTGGTTTTCTCCTTTGCCACTAAGGGGTCCCCCCCGGCCTGGCTCTTAGGAGCTCTGTGCTTTATGGTAAGTATGTGCTGAGGGCTCAAAGGAACAGCATGGCCTTGGCCCTTCTCCTTCAGCCTCTGACACCTGGGAGATGGATGCCCGGAGCATGGAGGGTCACGCCCAGGAACGGCCAGTGGGAGAAGTCACTCTCACTGGCTATGCTGGAAGCTCAGAGCCTGAACTTTGAAGGGACCGTGATGGGCAATTTGGTCCCAGGAGATGATAAGCAGCCTAGGAGCTGCTGTCAGGGTCCGACTCGGGAGGTTCTGATGAAATACCCAATAGCTGCGGGAGGCAGAATAACGGCCCCCAAAGATGTCCACCCCCCAATGCCCAGAACGTGTGACTCTGTGACTTCACACGGTAAAATGGATTTTGCAAGTGTGATACAGTTAACGATCTTGACATGGGGAGGTTATCCCAGTTTATCATGGTGGGCGCAATGCAATCACAAGGGTCCTTATAAAAAGGAGACAAGAGGTGAGAGAGAGGAGAAGGTGATGTGGCGATAGAAGCAAAGATTGGAGCGGTGCGTCCACAAGCCAAGGTATGCCAGCAGCCTCTCGAAGCTGGAAGAGTCAAGGCCCAGATCTCCCCTGGAGCCTCCAGGAGGAGCCAGCTCTGCCAACACCTTGATTTGAGCCTCCTGTGACTCATTTCATCCTTCTGACCTCCAGAATGGTGAGAGAATTTGTATCGTCTTAATCCACCGAGGTTGCGATAGCCCCAGAAAACTCGCACAGTGTGGTTCAAGAAATGGACAGTCGTAGGGGCTGGCCCTGTGGCTGAGTGGTTAAGTTTGCGTGCTCCGCTGCAGGCGGCCCGGTGTTTCGTCGGTTCGGATCCTGGGCCCGGACATGGCACTGCTCATCAGACCACGCTGAGGCGGCATCCCACATGCCACAACTAGAAGGACCCACAACTAAGAATATACAACTATGTAGCAGGGGGCTTTGGGGAGAAAAAGGAAAGAAAATAAAATCTTAAAAAAAAAAAAAAAGAAATGGACAGTCGTTGTTGTTCAGGTTCTGAGAGCACATGGGCCTCCCTTTACTCAGTGAGCTAGGGTGTAGAGGGGCTTATCTCAGTGCCTGGCACACACACAGCGCTCAGTCGGCGACACTCCTGGCCTCATTGCTATCCTGTTGCAGAGGAGCACGTTGGTACCCTGAAAGGGAATGTGTCTGACTTTTGATCTGTATCCCCACTACTCAGAGTTGGTCCACAGCCCAGCAGCACCAACACCACTTGGAAGGTGGTTTGAACTGCAGAGTCTCAGGCTCCAGCCCAGACATACGGGGTCAGGGTCCACAGTTTCACAAGACCCCCAGATGGTTCGCATGCAAATCAACTCTTGAAAGGCGCTGACCCTAGGAGTTCCCTGGGTCCTTAGAACGTCACAGTGAGGCAGGTACAGCTCTCAACACCTTCGGCAGAGCAAATAGGGAGGTTGAGGCACACATACCTGGTGAAAGGTGGAAGCAGGACTCAAACACTCGCATGTCTGACTCCAGAGCTGGTGTCTTCACCAACACCCAGCAAGATGTGAGGTAGAAATGGTCCAGGAGCATCCCCCTGCTTCCTGCCCTTCCTGTCCATCCCTGGATCATGCCCATCTTCATCTTCTCCCTCCTTTCTCTGCTCACCTTCCCTCTTTTCCTGCCTTCTCTCCCTCCCTCCTCCCACACTCAGTGAGCACTCCTCAGAGCCAGGCCCTGGTGTATAGAAGGCCCTTCTTTCATGGTTCACACCCCAGTGAGCCCCACACCTGAGCATTACAAGAACCTTGGGCATCTACTTAAATTTCTGGCACCTGGCCCCACCCCAAACTCCCTGAGTCAAACTCTCATGGGGTGGAGCCTAGTCTTGAATATTTTGAAGTCGGTCTTGACATGATTCTGATGCAGCAGATCCACAGATGAGGGCTGAGAACCACAGCTATCTTAGAGGAAGTATTAGGTACATCGGTGTACAAAGAAATGGAAGCAATCAACCCTGGTGAATGGAGCTCCACTGCTAAGAAACAGCACTTCACAAAGGAGATGACTGGAATGGGTTTTGAGGGATGTGTAGGAGTTTTCCAGGAGGACCATGTTTGGATGGGAGTGGGAAAGGTGCTTTAGGTAAAGGAAACGGTTTTTGCAAAAGCATGGAGGCAGGAAACAGTGACATATTCAGGAAACTGTAAATAATTTAGTGTGGCTGAAGGGTCAGGCAGAGCTGGGGCTGGAGAAGTGCCTGAGTCAGGTCACCAGGTCAGAAGGAGAGTCTGGATTTGCTCCTGCAGAGGTGAAGTGTCCAGACTGAAATATGCTCTCCAGGGGGCGCCTCTTTCTTCTCTGGGCTGGCTGGGCTTGCCTGCTTGATGAACTGACGTTTTCCTAGTCCTGGTGTGATTCCTCCTTTTCCTCTAGCTCCCACCCTCTGTTGGCAGCACCAGTTTCTCCACATGGGCTAAACCTGAGCAGTTCATTCTTCTTATACACAGTGTCACATGGGTGTTGAAGTCTGTCTTCGTTTCCACTATGTAGTCTCGCAATCATGGAGCTGGTATACTCCCTTGACATGAGAAAACTGAGGCTCAGAAAGGGAAAAAGACCCCACAGGGTCCCCCAGAAAACCCGGGGTGAAGCCCAGACTTGAGCCAGGCTATTGTTGGCTGATCGTGACCTTGTGTACTTGTGTCTTAACACTGGCCTTCTGTGTCTACGCCAAAAGAATGAATCAGGAAGCAACTTCAGGTGTTTGAGAGGTGGCCGGGACAGGTGGGGGCTTTCGCCTTCCTTGCATCTCACAGACTGAACGTGACTTCTTGTCAGTAGCCATTGGGTGGGGACACCTCCCAGCCAGGGCCACCTGGAGGGCTCAGCCCACCTCATTCAGGGGCCATGCTGCTTGAACATGGAACAGTAGCTGTGTCAGGTGTGTGTGAGGCCTGGCATGTGCTGAGGAATGGCTGTCAAGCGGCAGCGAGCTGGGCCTCGGAGCCTTCCAGCCCACGGCGCCCGCCTCTGCCGATGACGTCTGACCTCAGCCAGTCCTTCCGTGCCTCCTCTCCCAGAGACTCAACGGCCCCGTTTGTCTTTCCCCTCCTTCAGAGAACACTTTTTGCCCCTTGATCATCATTTTTAGTTCCTCTGCACCCTTTCCCCATGTTTTTTCAAATGCCACGACCCCAAAGGGACCTTGTACTTTGCCAGCATCCAAGCCCAGAGCAAGTGGAGCCAGGGAAGGTCATCCTGTCCTGAGCCCATCCAATAGCAAGGCATTTCCCGAGGGGACGGGCACACTGACGCCAGGATGGGTAGACAGGCACGCTGACACTGGGGTGTGTGGACGGGCACGCTGACTATGGGCTGGGTGGATGGGCACGCTGACGCCGGGGTGGGTGGATGGGCACGCTGTAATACAGAGAGCCCACAGGCTTGGGTTTGAATCCTCGCCCTGCCTCTAAGCTGTGGAACCTGGAATTGACTCCACAACCTCTCCGAACCTTCCTTTTCTTCTTTGTCAAAGGGGGCCAGTACCACCACCCACTCCCCTGGAGGAAGCTGGCCTCTCCCATCCCTGTCTGCATAGCCTGCAGCGTCTGCAACATTGCAGGCATGAAGCAAAGGGGGGCTCCTTCCCTCCCCACCTTCGGAAGACCTATAGTCGCCCACGGCCAAGTCCTTCCTGCCAAGCTGCCAGAACTGCTAATAATCTGGTTTGTAATGAAATAATATCCAGCATTGTTCCTTAGATAAAAGCGGCATGACTGTGGTCAGGCCCCTCCCTCTCAGAGCCTCAGCTTGCTCATCTGTAAAATGGGGATAGTCATCCTGGAAAGGGCTGAGGTTTTGAAAGACTCGGGTATGATGTAACTGACTGATAGCTTTTGTCCCTTACGTGACGCTGCTTCTAGGTCCCAGCGACCCATCCTGGCCAGGCAGAACCCTCCCCTGGGAACCACTGAGCTCGGGTTAGAAGCCCTTTCTTCTGTGGGCAAAGCTGTAAGGGTGAGAGCCTGGAAGCCACTCGAGCCCGTTTTCCTCCACCACGTGGGGAGATGGGTCTGTGGTAAGAATCCGGTCCGCAAACTGGAAAGCAGATCTGAGAGGCAGGGAGAGATCCCTAATGCGTTTGAGGTCCTGGCTCCAGTTGTGTGTGAGGCCAGCTCTGCCCCTGCCTTCTTACCCTTTGTGCTTGATAGTTCTACTTCTGGACACTTTCCAGAATAACTTCACCCTTTCGCCTAATCTAGTTCAAACTGCGTTTTTGTCTCTCGTCCCCAAAGAGACTGACGAATCAGGTTTGTTATCCACCCTATTTTCAGGTGAGGAAACTGAGGCTTGTCTGAAGTCACTCAGGGAGTAAAAGCCGGGCTGGACTTGAACTTTGGACACTGTCGCCCGAAGCCTGGCCCTTCTCTCTGTTCCACGCTCTGTTGTAAGCCACGCAGGCTCCCAGGAGAAGCACTCACGTTTCTTTCTGTATCAGCGGGAGCTTGTCAGGAAAACAGAAATCATGCCAGAATTTCAACAGGAAATTTAGTATGAGGATTTGGTCACAGAGCAGAAAAAGAAAGAAGGGAATACTGAGGAAAATCCAGAGAAAATAACCATAGAATATAGCTCTCACTCCTAGGATGGGGGTGTGGGGGGGCGAAGGGGAAGAGGCTGGGGTTAGCAGAACCCAGGAGCTCAGAGGGGCCCCTGGGGCTGGAGCACGGACTCCGAGGAGGGGCGCCGCCAGCTCTGCAGGGGCTGCTGCACAGGCACGCGAGGGCTGGCCCTGGGGCGCTGAAGGAAGCTGGAGACTGGGACCAGCTGCCACTGCTGGGGCTGCACGGGCAGGAACAGAAAACAAACAGGAAGAAGGAAGTGCCTGGTGTCCTCCAGGGCCTCCCATGGACAGCACCCAATAGGAAGCCAGTTGGCAAAGGAGTCTGGGAAACTTGGTTGCAGAGATCCAGTGCGGCATCACAGAGCCAAGGTAGAAGGGTGGATGTGGAGCTGAGAGGCAACAGGTAAATCATGGCGTATCTTCTGTCTTTCCCACCCCTGCAGGCAAAGGATCAAATGATCTTGAACCGAGACCCTAATCCATCCCACGTCTCTGGTCTGTTTCTTGAACTGTAATGCTGCACAGAGCTGGGCCCAGAATTGGTTTTGGGCTCCATCCAGGCACATTGCACAAACAGGACGAGGGAACAGGCCTCCCACAGTCTACGAGGCAGGCTCTGGGGTGCTGGAGGAACACGCTTGCTCCAGCCGCCTCCCGTGCAAGTTTTGACCTGCTTTGTCCAAGTCTTCTTCCGAGCCCTCAGCGAGCCTTGACGGCTGGCAAGGTAGTGTCTGTGGAGAGTGAGCCCTGGGCTCCCTGGGCAGGGCCAGGATTCACTGTGGTGATAGGCACCTTCCCAACCTCCCTGGAGGTCACCTTCCCACAGGCGCATCTGCTCAGATGCCGGCAGACTTCAAGCCCTGACGGCTTCAGGCTTTGCCTCGGCCCCTCCCTGTGGCCCCATCTCTGCCCTGGCACATCAGGTCCTGTCACTCGCTGGGCCAGACTCTGAGGCCTGGGCATCCAGGTTGCAGCTGTTGGGCCCCCGAGGCTACCTGAAGCTGTCACACTCTCTTCCCTGTCTCGCTTTCTCCTCCTACCCACTCACTTTTCCCATCTGAGGTGGAAGAAAGAGGGTGGGATTTGGGCATTAGTCATACTTTGCTCCACCACTTCCTCACTGCAGGACACTGGCAAGTTACTTGTACTTCTCATAAGACATCACAACCTCGCACCCTTTGGGCCCATTAACCATGACCCCCTCCAACCTTTATGCGACACAGAGTTGTCATACATATATCTACGTCCACTACAAACCCCACAACTCACTGTTAGAATTGTGGCCTTAAACAGTCACATGCATTTTTTAAAAAAGGAAAGTCTTTTATATTTACACATAATTTGCCATATCTCGTGTTCTTTGTTCCTTCCTGATAATCTGAGTTTCCACTGGTACCATTTCCCTTCCATTTTCCTCCCCTTCCTTTAGCATTTCTTTTAGGCGGGTCTACAGGTGAGGAACCCTCTTGGCTTTCATTTGCCCGAAAATGTCTTTGTTTCACTTTCATTTTGGAAAGATATTTTCACTGGATATAAAATGCTGAGTTGGACAGGTTTTTTCCCCAGTGCTTTAAAGATGATGTTCCACTGTCTCCCGGTCTCCATTCTTTCTGATGAGATGTCAGTGATATTTATATCATCGTTCCCCTGTATGAAATCTGTTGTTTTTTCCCTAGCGGTTTTCAAAATTTTGTCTTTGTGTTTGGTTTTTGGTAGTCTGATTATATGTCTAGCTGTGTATTTTGTATTTACTCTGCTTGGAGTTTGTGAAGATTCTTGGATATATAAATTTATGTCTTTCGCCAAATTTGGGGAAATTTTAGCCGTTTCTTCAAGCATTCTTTCTGCCCCCTTCTCTCTCCTTTCCTTCTTGGACTACAATTACACATTTGTTAGACCTTTTGATATTGTCCCACAAACCCCTGAGGTTTTGTTCTCTGTTCTTTTTCCTCAGTCTTTCTTCCTCTTCCTGTTGGACACTTTCTGTTGATTGATTTTCAGGTTCACGGACTCTTTCTTCTGTCATCTCCAATCTGCTTGGAAGCAGACCCTGTCTAGTTTTTGCTGCTTCTGGTTGCTTCCCGGTGCCTCTAGGCAATTTGGTCTTGTTTCGAATCTTTGTCCAGAGTTCATCGTTGTTATCTGTGGTCCAACAGAAGCCTCTCTGCATTACTGGAGGCGGAACCCTGGGAAAGCTGCTCCTGAGCACGCGTTTCCTCATCTAGAAAGTGATAATGATAAAATCAACCTCATGAATTACATCTGTAAAATATCTAGCTTTGGATTTGGCACACAGTAGGTCCATCTCCCATCCCACCTCCATTCCTGGTCAGCCAGGCCTAGATTCCTACCCTTTCCCTCCCACCTGAGAAAGCAAGGGCACGGCCTCTGGGAGAGGATAATGGACCTACCTGAAGCTTTTTAAAGCAGAACGAGAGAGAGCATCTAAGGCCTGTCTTGGGAGCACTTTCCAGGCCATGTTGTGACTCCTTTCTCATCAAGCCCTGGAAATACACCTGGGTGGTTTCTTGGAAGTCTGGTCCAGGTACCAGTGAGCTTTTCTGCCCTCTGTGTCTCCTGAGGGCTGAGGCAGGGGAAGGGAGACTATTGTGCAGGTAGGGGATACTGAGGCAAGGAGGGAGAAGAAGAGAAGGCACTGGGGGACAAAGGGAGGAGAAAGCAGGTCACCTTGCTCACTGGTCCCCTAAAGGAGGACCTGTGAACATCATGGCTGAGAAGCAGAAAGTTGTGAATTTGACTCATGGCCCTGCTGTTTCCTAGCTGGGAGGCCTAGAACATGTTAGCAAGTCCTCTGAGCCTCAGTTTCCTCATCTGTAAAATTGGAATAATAGTATTTCAGAGGCTGGACTCTGAAGATAGACTGCTAGGTTTGAATCCAGCCTCCACCACTGGTGAGATGTGAGGTCAGGGCAAATTACTTCACCTCCCCGTGCCTCAGTTTCCTCGTCTGTAACATGGTGATCACACTTGCTGTGGTCACCTGATAGGGATGTTGGAGGGTGGGAGGAATTGATATCTGTAAAGCTCTCAGGGCAGTGCCTGCACATAGTCAGTGCTTGTAAGTCAGTGTTACCTCGGAAGACTGTTGTGAGATTTAAAGAAGATAATGCACACAGTAGGGGCTCAAAAAGAGCCTCTCCCTGAGCCAGGCCTATGCTGAGGGCTGCAGCCTCTACCTGAGCCTCTCCCCTAAGGCTGAGTCCAGGATGAATTCCCTTATGGTACCTCAAAGTGAGCCAGAGACGCTGGGCTGTGCCCATGGCCACAAGGACGGTCCTGGGCAAGGAAGGTTGGGTCTGAGCCTCAGTTTCCTTAAGTAAAAGGAAGAACGCCTTGCTGAGAACCAAGTAAAAAGGTGGTCATCAAAGTGTTTGCAGACAGTAAAACTCCTAGAATTTGGGATGTATTGCTTGCGTTTCCACCCAGTGACGCTCACTTTGTGAGTGATCAACAGTATCCCTCTGGTTTTCATGCACCCCTGCAGGGCCTCTGGGCTCTCCTCTTTCTTTCTGGGAGTCTCAGCGGACTCCCTCAAGGTGCTCGTCAATGTCAGCATCAGACCCTTGAGGCCTCCAGGGCTGGGGGAGGGGCCTGGGACCCACGTTGAGCTGCCTGCTAGGGAGAAGCCCCCGGAGCTCTGCGCAGAGTCGGGGAAGGCCTCGCTCCGGGTTTCATGGAACGCTTTGAGATGCAGGTCTGAGAGGTACAGGTCTATGTGGAATGGCTTTTTGCTCCCATGTCATTCAAAGGTTTCGGTGAAATAGCTTTTTCAGTTTTCACCTGTAGCCTTGTCTCTGCCTGGGATTCATACAGGACTCAGATTCACCCCTCCCCTCTGACCTCTGACCCCTGAGCAGATGTGAGTGGGCCTGCCTCCTTTTCCCCTTTTGATAAGTTCTTTCCTTGGGCAGAGTCCTGGGCAGGCCTGTCCCACTGGTCTATCGGATATGCCCAGGAAGATCTATACTGCAGCATGAAGGTGGCCCAGGCCAAAGCTGGGACACCCCCCCCCCACCCCGAGACCAAGGAGGAGGAGAGACACAGCCAGTGATGAGCCTGACGCAGTCATGGGCTGTGTGCGTATGAAACCCATGAACATGAACAGAAGCCCTGGAAGCCCAGAGATAGGAAAACCATTATCAATCACACTGCCATGGATATCTTTGTGTTCAAAAATTTCTCTGGATTTCATATCTTTTCCTTAAAATAGATTGTGAAGTATGGAGTCACTGGGTCAAAAACTATGAACATTTTTAGGCTCTTGGTGGCTAGCACATCACATAACTGCTTTCCCTCGACCCTGTACAATCTACACTCCTACCTGCAGCGTATGGGTGAGACGTCTCACCACCTCATCACCACGAGGAAGCCTTACAGCTTTTTAAAATGTGTGTCACTTTCATAGATGAACGTGGTATCTCATCCTCATTTATGTAGTCGTCCTGGCAAATCTTCATCTTCTCCCTGATGGGACTGTACCCCCCTCATCCTTTCTGCCATGTAACTATGAGTAGAGCTGACCCTTGTGACAGCCAGGAAGATGCTGCACAGCAGGCCTGTGCCTTAGTCATATTTGTCTCCAGGTGCTCAGGCAGGTGGGGGGTCCCCACAATTTCACCTCGGCTTTCTTGGCGGTGGTGAGGAAGATGACAAGTGTGCCATCGAAGAGGAGAAAGGCGTTGAACAGCTCACATAGCTTTATTTTTTATGTTTATTTTTCCCTTCTCTGGTTTCTAGCTTGGATTTTCTATCTGGATTATAGGTACAAGTCAGTAAAGAGAACTGGTTCACTTGACCAGGTTTAGGTTAAACCTTGAAGGAACTTTCGGGCAACCTAGTTAAAGGCCCTAAAGTTTTGAAACAGGGTAGAGGCATATTCTTGATGAATAATTAGTTACTTAAGTGATTTTACAGAGAAAAGACTCTATCAGTACTCAACCCCATTATTACCTGTTCATTTGGAATGCCACAAATTGACATTCACACACATTTTTTCGTTACTGTAAATAGCCCAGATCTCTACTTTGCAGTGTTTTTTTTAAATTCCCATTTTTGCCATTTAAGGTCTTGATAACAGCAATAACAGCGCAGCATTTAGAACTCACATTGACATACAACGTCTCAAGTCAACCCTGGGCAGAGGGTGGTTCAGACCTCATTAACCCTGAATTCACAGAAGGGGAAGCTGAGAACAGAGAGCTTTGGTGACTTGCCCAGGGATCTCCCAGGTCCGGGATCTGGAGTCAGGGCTGGGAGCCTGGTTTTCTCATTCAAGTCCAGTGGTTTTTGGGAACCTACTCAATGAAGATGTTTTCACCTGTCTGTTTAGTCATCGATCTGGCAATTTGTAAGAAGATGGATGGTTGAGGCGCAGGCCCCTCTGGAGGCAGGGAAGGGACTGGGTGACCTTCAAGAGATGACAAGCGGGAAGGAGTCAAGCTCAGTGCCTGGAGGAGTCTCAGGTCTTCTGTCCTGAGGCTATTTCTCCCTGGTTGGCTCACCTGGAGCAGGCAGAGGGCTCCTGCTCGCTCCCTGCCTCTGCTTCTGCCTGATCTCTCCTACGACACAGTCTCCAGCATCAGTGCCTAGCTTCATCGTTAGTAAACATTTGAGTGCTAAATGCCTGGCCTTGTTCAAGATACTGGGGATGTGGAAAAGGGTGAGGCAGAGGCCTCAATTCCAGGAGCTCGGAGTGGAGGAGGCAGACTCAGTCAGGTATGGCTCTTTGCATCGTGAATAACTGAAAACCCAATTTACACGGGATTGAGACAAAGGGGGATTGGCAGACTTGGGGTTAGCTGCAGGTCCAGCGTGATGCTGGGCTCAGGTTGTCTCCCCACATCTCCTCTCTTACTCTGTAGGGGATCCATTTTCAGACAGTAGGTGGAGGAGGGAGGGAAGAACATTCTAGATTAGAGAAGCTGTAAGAGGTCAGTGTGGCTGGAGAGCAGACAGCAGGGTGGTGAGAGGCGGTGGAGAGAGAGGCAGGGGCAGGTCATACGGGGCTTGTGCGACAAGATCTGATTTGCATGTTTAAAGGATCAGTGGTCTTGACACAATGACTTTGGAGATCCTGTGAGACATCCAAAAGGAGATGTTGGTTTTTCGTTTCCCTTCTCTCTCTCTCGATCACTTTGCTTTGATCAAAAAGGGCCCAACATGGCCACTCCAACCCTTTCCAGCTCCAGTACCCAACTACAACTGGTACTCTAAACTCAAATTTTAGAGAGAGAGATTGAAATTGATTGGTCATTGGCTAGCCAATAGATCAGCTCCCCTTGGGTCAGGTGACTGGCTCTGACCCAATCAGATATGGCTGGAAAGGGGTGGTGAATCACATGGTACAAACGTGGCTGCCTAGAGGGCTGCCCTTTCAGCAGAAGCTAAGGGAAAGGAGGGACAATTTTAGAGCAGGGGTTGTAGATAGAACAGCATTCCTAAGCAGATTAGCCACATCTTTAAAATGAGGAGTCAACAAGGTGGTCTGTAAGGGTCCTTTAGCTCTCAAAGGTTTGCAGGCCCATTTCTATCTGTGAACAACAAGGACTGAGGGTCAGAAGCTGCCTGTCTGGCCCTAGACACTCAGAAATGCCTCGCTCCCCTCTCCCCAGGTCTTCTGGCCTTTGCAGGTGAGCAATCCCAGTTCTCGGCTCTCACTGGAATTCACTGGCTTCTGGGAGGACAACAAAGAGAAAGCCCGTTCCTGGGCAGGAGAGCTAACTTGTGGCTTTCCCCAGTGACAGAGTCCAGGGCTGACATCAACCCAGGCCTGTGCTAAGCTCAACTGGGCTTTATCATCTCTGAGTTCCCACCCCGCGCATCACTCCTGGTTCCCAGAGACTTGGAGCCCTGGGCTGCCTGGCTCCTCAGTGCTTCCCGCTGCAGTCCCAGCACGGGCAGGGGATTACAGGGCCTGTCCTTGAGGCTCAAGAGTCTCTGCATCCGCTCAGCCTGGCTGCTGCATCCCTGTGTCTCAGCATCTGCCTTGTTCCTGGGGTGGAGCCCCGGGGCACTCTAGTGCCCATGCCTGGACTGCTGTCCTCACCCTGTCCCTGCCCTGAGACCTGCTCATCTGGGTGCTCACTTTTGCCGACTTCCGGGTAAGGACAGTGGCCCAGCCTCACATGCTAACATTTGCTGCATTTCTGCCCTTCCCTTCCTACACAACTGACAGTCTGCCTTCCTGCCAACCAACTAGATTTACATAGTCCTCATCTGTAAAACGGGCATAATGATGAGGATCCCTCCTCCACAGAGACAGTGGACTCAAAGCACCGAGCCAACAGTCCTCAAAGTGTGGTCCCCAGACCGGCAGCATCCATATCACCCGGGGTAGAAATGCACATTCTTGGCCCCACCTGAGTCAGAAACCCTGGATGGGGTCTGGCAATCAGTGTTTTACCCAGCCTTCCAGGTGATTCTGAGGCATGCTCAAGCTTCAGCATTTCCTAAACTAACTGCCCTGGGATGTGAGATGTGAATTGAGTCTGGTCTGCAGGGGACAGCTTCCCTCCACGCCCCCCCGCCTCCCCTGCCCAAATCAGGTCCTGTTTCCTTTTGACAGGGTACGTTGACTTCCTAGTTTCATCACACCAGGGGGCTCATGAACACTCATCCTTTCTCAGTTTCCAAAAGACTCTTGGTTGCCTTTGTCTCCCTCAGTGGCCCAGAAAACCCCAGATTTCCACAGGGTGACTGGGGCTGTGCATTTGGGACGATTGGTTTCCAAGGCCGGGGGGCCTCCAGGACACTATCCCCTCCCTAGCAAAGCTTCTCAGTGGGCGGAAGTGGTCCCTTACACAGAATTCTTTTCACCTCTCTATTTTACAGAAATTGGGTCTCAGAGAACCAATTGCGTCTTCCCAAAGGTACACAGCAGAATGGCAAAGCTGGCCCAGGACCCGGTCTACTGGCTTCTAGGCCAGTGTTCTTTCCACTACACCAGAGCTTCTGGAATTCTGATGTGCACGTAGATCCTTGGAGAGCTTGCTAAAATGCAGATTCTCATTCAGTGGGTCTGAGGTGGGGCCCAGGACTCTGCATTTCCAACAAGCTCTGGGGGATGCAGGGCTGCTTGTCCAGGCCCACACTTTGAGTAGCGAGGTTCTGCACCCCACTGTTCACCCATCATGCATCCTCCCAGACTGATCTTTTGATTAACTTCCAGCCCAGGAGGGCCAACTCTTGCAGAAATGAGATGATCCCTTCCTTGTGGTCCATTGATAGGGAACAGAAGTCAGGAGTAGAAAGCAGTGGAGTGGGTGGCGTTTGATGAACTGCAAAATCCCTTTGTGTTTCCCGAAGTTCCACCTTCAGCCAAGGCTGCTGGAAAATCTGTTGATTCTCGGCCTCTTCCCTAGTTGGAATCCACTGACACCCGCTAACCCCCTCTCCCAACAGCCCCCCCACCGCGAGATGCTGAAGTCCCTGCAGGGTCTCCCAGGCCCAGCACCACAGGAAGCTCTCGCCATGGCAACAGACAGTCCGAGCGCCAAGCACATTCATTAAAAGAGCTGGAAAGAAAACAGCTGAGTTCTCTTCCTGACCCGACCTTTCCTGGGGAGACTCGGCAGACTGGGAAAGAGTCTCCCCACCCCAAACCCCAAGCAAAGAGCCCTGGGACTCTCCTGGAATCTTACAGAAGGAATTTTGAGGCTTAACCTGAGCTGCTCATTTTCCAGATAAGGCCAGGGAGGACACAGGACTCGCCAAAGCTGCGCTGCCAGTTAAGAGCAGGCTGGGGGACAACCTGGTCTCCGGGCTCCCGGCACCGGCTCTGACCCACTGAAGGAAGCTCCATGAAGGTCAACGCTATGGCCTGAATTGTGTCCCCCTTCATGTGTTGAAACCCTAACCCCCAATGCAACTGTATCTGGAGTTAGGGTCTGTAGGAGATAATTAAGGTTAAATAAGGTCATAAAGTAGGGTCCATAATCCCACAGGACTGTGGCCTTAGAAGAGGAAGAGAGAGTGATCTCTCTCTCTTGGCTGTGTGAGGATGCACTGAGAAGGCAACCCATCTAAAAGCCAGGATGAGGGCCGTCACCAGAGCCCTACCATGCCGGCTCCTGGATCTTGGACTCCCAGCTTCTAGAACTGTGAGAAGGTAAGTTTCCATTGTTTAAGTCACCTGCTCTGTGGTGCTTCGTTATGGCAGCCTCTGCTGACTGAGACATCCTTTGAGTCAGCCTCCTTCTCATTCAGCATCTCTGAAGGAACCTGGATCTGACGTCCTCAAGTGGTGCTTCCAGAACTGATTATAAAGAACCCAGATGGTCGGGAGGTGAAGTGGCTCTCTGCATCCTCAAGAATGAACCTGTTTGGGTTGACTGTGTGTGAGGTTGCGCTGGTGTGGATGAGAGTGCAGGTCTGGGGTCTGAAGAGGCAGCAGGGGGAGGATGAGCGCCTCAGCCCTGCCTCTCCTCCGGCACCCGTGGCCAACGGCCCCACTTCCGCCTCACCTTCCGCAGACCCCGCGCTGCAGTCTCGCCGAATGCCTCATAGTGCCTTGTTCCTCCATGTGTCACACGTGCTGTCCATGCTGCCTGGAACACTCCTTCCTTCTTTGTTCTCCTTGCAAACCCTCAGCCATCCTCCAAGCCCCAGCCCAGTGATCTCCTCCTCCTTGAAGCCTCCTTCAATACTCCCTGACTCCCATTCTCTTGTAAACAAACTAAATACGTACATTTGTGTTCACACACATGGTTCTTGGTTGTAAACAGTGGAAACCAACTCTGGCTGATTTAAACAGAAAAGGATTTTATTAAAAGGATATTGGGTCACCTCAGAATAACCAGAGAATTGGGGAACCAAGCTCCTGGTCCTCAGCCACCAGCGGTGCCCTGTGGTGCCCTCAGAACCAGATATGGGCGACCATGGGCAGGCTCTGCCGCTTGCACTGACCACCCTGCTAGCATTGGCCCCTGGCACTGCTGCCACCATCTCTGCCACCAGAGTTCTGGGTCAGACCCTGGGTGGGTGGGTCCAATTGGCAGAGCCTGGGTCACGTGCCCGTTCCCCAGCTCTGGAGTGGGAGGTGGGCTCCTTGCCCCACCAAGACCTACAGTGGGGCAATTCCCCGATGGATAGAAGGGGGTTCAGTTGCTGGGTGGCCAAAAATCATAACGCATGTCTCCTAGATGTCGAATATGTATACATTGAATTCTTTTTTATTCTTGTCATTCATGGTGGTGACATTCCATAAAGTCGCTGTGAACACTGAATTAATGAACACCGAGCTGTTTGCTCCTGGGAGAAATACAGGTTCAAGTGCAGGCAGAACTCTGGTCACATTTTTGTTAGCTGATCAATACATAATCTTGTTTTATGCGTGTTCCTGGTTAAAGACACCTTATTTAATCTATATTGTTGATCACTAATATTGAACTCAGGGCCAGCACCTCTGTAACCGATGCCCGAACGAAGCTTAGCTAACACACGTACATTTTCTCCTTAAGACACACCACAGCCTTCTTGCACTGAGGAACACTGTGTCAACATGATGCTGGGGGCCATTTTAAGCAGTGAAATCACCATCATAAAGCACGAAAATGCAAAAAGCGTGTCACTAAGTAGACCGTGAAAGGGGCGCCTGTTTACAGTATGAGTGTTGAAACGAGAAGGCAGAGCGTCTCCTTGTTCAGGCTCAGATGGGTGTGCGACGGGCAGCTCAAATGTTTTGCCTTTCTTTGCATGTCCGCAAATGACTGTGAAAACACCACAAGTATCGATCTGGGGGTTATAAACAAATTTTAGCCAGTAGGCAGATTTGAAAGTATGGAATCTGTAAATAATAAGGACTGATTATCTCGAGATCTATAACTATAAATACAATTACAATTGTATATTATATAATTGCAAATGCAATTTTATTATATATAATTTTTTTTCCATATGTATTTCCACGCCTGTAAATCTTGTTGCACTGAAGTCTCTCACCCAGTGAGGAGTTCTGATTTCAGGGGAAATATGCAACCTTGTCCAGTTAGATTTTTACTTGAACTCACAGCAAGACAATAAGCTTGAGAGCAAGGCATGTGGAGGGCAGGGAGTTTTTCTCAGTTCCTCTGGCATATGAAACACCAAGCACGGAGGACGCTATCATTGCTTTCTCCTCGTGCCAGCCGACTCCAGGAGTCGCTGCTCTGGGGCAGAGGGCAGATGCAACACAAAGGAAGTAGCAAGCCTAGATATGACCTCCGCCAGTCCTGAGGGATTTCGTTCAGAGTAAAGGCTCCCCGGTTTGGGATAAGAAACGTGCAAGTAGGTATGAGGTCCCTAAGAAGAGCAGCTCCAGTGGCTATTTATCCAGCACTTAAGTCTATAGGATGGAACATCTGTCATTGATAAGTCTGAGCTCGCCCAGCTCCCTAGGGGGCTCATAAGTCAGGCACATCAGTTACAGAGAAAGAAGTGACACTTTCTTCACAAATCTGTGTATAGTCTGAGTACGTGTTAAGTCGTGTTATGTGTCAATCTAACAAGCATCTGAATATTCCAGCACCTACTATGGGCCAAGGCCTGTGCTGGGTGCTGGAGAGGCATCAGTCAGCGGAGTAAGTGGTACAGGTGAGATGTGAATCTTGTTCTTAAAGGAACCTTCTGCCCTGGCCCAGCCGGAAGGTTGGTGGTCAAGTCAAGGTGAAGGGAGATGAAAGCTGACTCATTTGCTCATTCACCCTGGGGACAGCTCTGTACTGGCGGTGTGGGGCTATGACAAGGGGCAGGACTACCTGTGCCCTGTAGGAGCTCACGGTTATAGGAGGGTGGCGTGGATGAGAAGAGGGTCCAGATACCCATGTGGAAGTGTAGAAAGTCTGCAGACAACAGAGCAAGGTACTGTGGGATCTCAGGGAACACAGTGCCCGCTTGCACCTGGGAATCAGGTGCAGCGTGGGTCAGACAGACTTCCTGGAACAAGAGGGCTTGGGATGGCCTTTGAGGTTCAGGGGCCTGGGGAGTAGTGAGCTGTCAGGATAGCACGGTGGGATGAAGGCGCATCAGTTAGAACTGTGCTGCCTTTGGCTGCAGCCCCTGTTGAAAAGGGAGGGAGGCACAGAGATTTCTGGTTTGAAAGCCCCTTTGGAGGGAGCGGCTTTTATCTGGGAGAGGACCCACCCACAGCTTCTGGGCAAGAAGGGACTCAGAGCCCGGCAGGCTGGAGGTGGTAGGACCTTTGGGCCGCCAATTCAGTGAGGCGTGTTACCCAATTGGCTTAGAGATTTGTTCCTAATTAAGTGAATTGGAAAAAAACCCTCTTCCCTGGTTGCAGAGGTGTGGATTGTCCCTTACCAATGACATTTGCTCCTGTCGGCCCTGTGGCCTCTGGCCAGGGGCCTGCGCCATGGACCAAGGCAATCTGTCTGCACAGGACGCTGCCCTGCCCACAACCCTTGCTGGGCTAGGCACGGGGAGGGGACGGGGAAGTGTCTAAGACAGATTCTTGCTGTGCAAGGGGTCTCCTAGCCTCAGGAACAGAAAACATGAGAAAAACCAAATTTTTGCATAGCTGAGATAAAAAGCCTCTTGTTGAAGGAAATCAGATCATTGAATAAATGTGGAATTCCCAAGTCCTTGAGAGTCACTGTCTTTACAGGGAGACAGACTGGGAATGGACTGGAAGGCATTGCTCGCCTCCTGGACCATCATGTTGGAATTCCAGGCCAGAGGGGTGGGGTGCACATAGAGGGGAGGGTGCGCTGGCTTGGGAGTTTGCAAAAATATTTCCAGCCATTAGCTCATTCGATTGTCACAGCAGCTCCTGGGAGGTAGGAAGGCCAGCTACAGTTATTCTGTTTATGTGATAATTAAATGGATGCCCAAAGAGGATGACCCACCCCCAGTCCCGTGGCTAGTAAATCCCTGAGCCAGGAGTCACAAGTCAGAGTTTTCCGAGGCGCTGGCTGCCTCTCGGTAGGAAGGGGGGGGGGGAATGAACCCAGCGTCGCGGCCGCCCTGGTTGTCTGAATTGCAGCGTGAAAGTGATGATTCCTCTTTACAGATGGGGAGACGGAGGGAGGCGTTGTGCCCCACCGGAAGCTGGCATGCCCCTAAGGAGGCCGTGGGCTACTGGGTGGATGTGACCATTGGCCCTCTGAGCAGAGCCCACGACCTTGGAGCACCCAGGCTGGGCCACAGGGGAGGGCGGGCTATTTGGGCCTGGAGTCAGGCCGGTCCGACTGCAAGTGTCATGTCACTCTGCCCCAAAGCCTCTGTGTTGTCACCCTGGGTTCTGGCACCCCCTCCCTGACACCTCACCCAGCCTCAGGGCTCCCTTGGCCAAGTCCTGCTGAGCTGAGCTCTGGGACTTATAAAGCGGTGACAGTCTGACCTCCCCAGGCTGTTGCCGTGCCCAGCCTGGCTCCTCTGTCTGTAGCCCAGCCGCGGCCTGGGCAAGGACCGTGGCGCCATAGTGTGTGTGTATCCTAATCACAGAGCTGCCCCAGAGGTGATTTTCTTTTTTTTTTTTTTTTACTAACGAGAAAGTCCACGAAAGGAACAAGTCAGACTGAGCCCCTACCGGGTACCTGGCTCTGGCAACACAAAGAGTTGGTCCCTGCCTTCAAGGAGCGAGAGTTACAGTTAGGGTCTCTCAACTGAAGGGGCCACTTAGGGGGCACTTAGAAACGCCTAGGACATCGAGGTTGTCCCAGTGACTGGGGGCAGGGAGAGGGCTGTGACCAGGGATGTTAAAAATCCCCTAACACAGGGGATAGTCCTTCACAAGAAGGACGCAGTGGCCCTAAATGCCAGTAGCACCCTGACAGGAGGTCAGTTTGGGCCTCCCCACCCCCGCCAGGGGAGTTTGGCATTTCCCCCCATTTTGCAGATGTGGACCCTGGGGCTCAGGGAGGTTAAGACACTAGAATCGAATCTGATCCTATCAGACTCCAGAGTCTGTGTTCTTTCCACAGCCTTCAAGGCCACCTCTGCCAAGCTCTGAGGAAAAGGGCGCCGTGACTGTGCCGCCCTCTTTAGGAGCTCACCGGGGCGAGCACGGCCCAGGAGCACCAATCCCCAGCAAACGGGAAGAATTATCAGCAGCCTCGGGAAATTTGGGAAGACCCTGGGATGACACTGGGAGGGGCAGGGCATGCTGGGTGTAGCTGAGGGAAGGAGAAAACGAGGGAAACGGGTCTCTTTGGGCATTTTCGGTGTTTCTTAAAACAGCAGCTCCCAAAGAGTCTGATGGAGGCTCGCTGGGCAGATGAAAGGCCCGGAGGCCCACCCAGCCAGGGTCAGCTCCTCTCCGAAGGAGCATAGAGAGGACCAGAGTTCATTCCTAGCTGGCCCTCCCCTAGTGGGCCCTGGAGAATCACAGCCTGCAACTCCTGGGTCCCAGGATGTCAGGCTATGAGGAGGGTGGGCAGTGAAGGAGGGGAGGGAGGAAAGACCACTCGAGCTCCTGCTGCACTGAGCCGCCCCGGCCTGGCAGGAAGCTCCTTAGTGCCCTTCAGAAACTAGCTCCGCCTGGCATCCTGGCTACCCTGGGAGCCCAAGTGTGAACAGTCTGTAGAAGTACTTAAGTTCAAGACCTTGAACCTAACCAACCCCCAGACCGTGCACCCATCTAACCAGCAGTGGGTCCTGGGTGCAGCTGCCTCGTAGGGGGCTGATTGAGCTGCAGAGCACAGTGGACTCAACACTGGGCTGGCAGAGAGGCCGCCAGATCCATCATTACGAGCTTTATGACCTTGGGCAGAGTGCCTACCTTCCTGAAACCAAGGGAGGATGGAGCATCATTCATTCCTTTACTTTCTTTAAGTATTTTTTTTGGTGAGGAAGATTGGCCCTGAGCTAACATCTGTGCCAATCTTCCTCTGTTTTGTATGTGGGATACTGCCACAGTATGGCTTGATGAGGCATGTGTAGGTCTATACCCAGGATCCGAACCTGTAAACCCCGGGCCGCCAAAGCAGACTGCGTGAACTCAACCACTATGCCACAAGGCGGGCCCTTTAAGTATTTTTTAATGAAGTATTTTTAGCATTAGAATAACAAACACCCTTTGCCCACTCTCCAGCTCTCCTAATTTTTTACATTTTAAAATACTTCCTTCAGATTGAAAAAGAACAACATAACCTCACAGATAGCTGAAGCTCCCTGTGAGCTCCCTCTGATGTCATTTCCCATCCTCCTGCCCTCTCCAGAGGAGATTGATGTTCTGAATTTGCCATTCATCATTCTACACGTGTTTTGTCCTTTAAACATGTGTGTGTATCCTTCCATCCACCCCACAACTAATAGGACTGCCTGCCTTGCTCTGCCCCACCTAGTGACTTTAGGACCAAATTGTTCAGGGAGAGAGGAGAACAGAAGGAAAAGGATGGAAAAGAAGAAAGAGAGGAGGAAGTGTTTCTTCTTGATTTTAAAGAACTCTTCTTTATATATGAAAGGCTCTAACCCTTTGTCAATCACACATATTGTATTTATCTTTCCTCGTTTGATGTCTGCCTTTTCATTTTAATTTGTTAATTTGTAGTTAAAAATAACTTACTTCAATTTGTACATTTGTTACAGAAAAATGACAAAATATAGAGAAGAGAAGGAAGAACCAACCACAAGTGAACCATCCAGAGACAAGCCGTCTTAGTGTGACTTCCCAGACATTTTTCTATATACTTTTTTACACTATTCATATTTCCTTAAGCTTGAAAATATTTAAGTATTTACAATATGCTGGTTGAGTGCAAAGAGTATAGATATATAATATCTTTGTCCTTGCTTTCCAGAGGTTATCATCTAGTATAGGAAACACTTTTTTAAATGAATAATTATAACAGAATGCAAAAACGCAGTAACAATGCAAAATAGTGAGAACTGGAAGAAATTTCTAGATTCCTGAGCAGAACCTCTGTATTATCTCATGAACTCCTAATGGCAAACTTAATAACAATCAATATGGTACTGACAATTATCACTTGAACAATTAATTTACTGGTAAGTCACCGTTTTTTTGGTTTTTCTATAGTTTTTAGTTTTTCTATACATTTAAAAAAATAATTCTTTTTTAAAGAAATATTTAAATTTTTCCTTCTTCTCCCCAAAGCCCCCTAGTACACAGTTGTATATTTTAGTTGTGGGTCCTTTTAGTTGAGGCATGTGGGACACCTCCTCAGCATGGCCTGATGAGCGGTGCCATGTCCTCGCCCACGATCTGAACCAGCGAAACCCTGGGCCACCAAAGCAGAGTGCACGAACTTAACCACTGGGCCACGGGGCCGGCCCCATACACTTTTTAAACAAGCATTGGATCCACATTTTAGAAGTGGTTCTTTCACTCGGTTCTGTATTCCAGTCTTCATCATGACGGTACGTGTGGATTTCCAGCACCACTTTAAATGGCTGGAGGTGCTCTGTTGTGTAGATATGTGATTTATTTTATTGACCTCCTATTGTTGGATACTTGTGTCATTTCTGTTTTGTGATTGTGGCTCAGAAATTTTATATTTTTACATAGACGAACGTAGCAGTATGTTCCTCTGTGTTTTCTTTCTTTGGTGTCAGGCTTAGAAAGCCTCTCCCCAGCCTGGGATGTGTTAATTTAACAAATATTTATCAGGTGCCAGCCAGGTGGCAGGTTCTGTTCTAGGTGCTTTGGAGCTGTCAATGAACAGAACAGAAAATTCCCAGTTCTCCTGGAGCTGACGGTTTTTGTGGGAATGTGGGTGTGTAGGGAAGGGGGGCAGGTAATAAACAATAAACATCACAAATAAGTAAATTATATGTAGAAAGTGATGAATGATATTGGAAAAAGAAGCAGAGCAGGGTAAGGGGGGTGAGTGGTGCTGGGAGGAGGAAAGAGTGGGGGATCAGCCCTCAGAGGGGAGTCATGTCTTTGAGGCATTGTAGCCAGGGGTACAAGCTGAGAGCCACACGTAGAAGGGGCCCTAACACTGCTGGACACGTTGTCTCTTATTCAGTACGACACGGTCGGGTTTTCCCGGATCACAGTTTCTTTTGTTGAGCTCTGAGCTCTGGAGGAAGTGATTGGCCTGCACTGAGGCCACACTGTGAGAAATAGATCTGTCTCTAAACCTTAGACTCACACTCAGCTTAACAAGGTGCTGGCTCCACTAGCGACATTCACAGTCTGAGAGGCGCTGAGGGTGCAGTGTGGTCCCCGACCTCCCCATCCCCACCCCAGGCTCCCGATGGTTCACTGAGTGGAGGAGCAATCAAAATGGCCTGCACTACTTAAAATTCTTTCCATACCCATATCTGTACCTATATCTTCTAGGTCTCTATTCATGTTTCGCATTTAACTCAATCTGTTAGGAATTCATTTTGGAGTATGATACTATGGTGAGGTCCTAACTTCACTTTTTCCCCCTAAGTGTTAACAAATTGAACAATTCTTTCTTTCCCTATTGATCTGAAGCATCACTTTATTGTGTTTTGAATGGAATACTTAAGGGCACGTCACTAAATACCTGCTTCAAAGGATGATACCAATTCCTTACTCCCTGCAAGGTGACACTAATTCCTTACCATTCCTTTCTGGGGATGTTCAGCCTCCCTTGACTTCATATAATTTTACTATTAACCAGGCTCACATTTTTCCATTTGCCTATAAAGATACTCTGAGCAACTTGTAAATTCTTTGCTGAAATTATTATACTGTAGCGGTACAAGAATAAAAATAATGTTTAACATTTATTGGGTGTTTTGTCACACAATGCTCTTTCCTAAGCCCCGTATATTTGACTTAATTTAAATCTCAACACAAATCTCTGAAATATTATTCTACATTTGAGGAAACTGAGGCCAGAAAGGTCAAGTAGCTAAGTCAAGGTCCCACAGTGTGACGCGGAGTCTAGATTCGAACCCCAACAGTCTGTGTTGTTAATTACAATGTGTAGCCTCACTACAGGAGTGAAGTTTTTAGGGGGTAGGGAAACAAAATGGTCATATCTAGAAAATGTTCACATTCATATATTCATCAACCCTGGTGAGCACTTCCTGCCTCCAGGTTCCGTGCTGGACCCTGATTCCACAGGCACCCTACATGAACTATGTCTGAAATGTCAAATCTGATGTTGAAACGTATGCAATGAAACCATTTCGTGAGACTTGTTCTTGCTGATTCACTGGAGGCGCCAAGTTTGAGCAATCCGCAAGCAGTTTGTTTATACCTTGCTTTGGATTTGGGGCAGAGACATACGCCGACTGGATCCTGCGTTTATGAAACTAGGATTCTATTTCCTCGTCTTCTGCCTCCTCTCGAGTTCTCTGGCTTCTCACAGACTCTGTTGACCAGTCTGTGATCACAACTGTAAGTTTTCAGTTTCTTTGTTCATCTTGGGCTTTTATTCCGTCATTGTGATGTCTTTCCTGTCTTTTCCAGTTTGAAGATTATTCACTTGCATGAAGACAGAAGCGAAATAAAAGCTGAGTGGTTCTGCTTTCTCTCCATCATCTGTTTACATTACATCAAAATCCCCAAGCCCTGGCCTAGCCTTGACTCTCTTTTTCCCTTCTCTGAATAGAATTTAGCAAATCCCTTCGTGTTTTCTTTAGCACATTTCATAGACCTCAGCTCATTCTGGATTAGTTTATCTTTCCTAACACTATTTGTTCCCAAATATTCATTTAGAAGTTACTTTATTAAATTAAAATAACGCTAACATAACAAATATCTAAGATTAAAATTCCTCATAATTATGTAACCTAATCAAACCAAAGATTTTTTTCCAATTCTTATCTTTATGCACATTTTATTTTTAAATATTGGCAGCAATGTTATCTATAACAAACATTTATAAAATTTTTGAAATATAACATAGATACATAAAGTGGAAAAAATCAACATCTCTATCTCAGTGGATTATCATAAAGCAAATTCCAGTGTACCACACCCCTTCCCCCAGGTCAAGAAAAGAAATAGCCCACTTCCAGCGCCCCAGAAGCCTGCTTCATACCCACCCCAGACACTCGCTCCTCCTCTCCATGTAATTAACTACAGCATGGGTATCAACCTCCCTTTGGCTTTTCTCTATGGCTTTACCCACTAAGCATGTGCTCTTAAACTACAGTTTAGTTTAGTTTTGCCTGTTTTTTGAAGCTTATATAAATGGAATTGTAAGTATGCACTCCTTTGTGCTGGCTTATTTTGTTCAATATTACATTTGTGAGATTCATCCATGTTGCTGCATGTGGCTATAATTCATTCATTGTCTAAACCTACCAAAATGTATTTACTCGTTTCGATTTTGATGGCCACATGGATTGTTTTTAACTTTTGCCTTTTGTGAACGATGCTGCTGTGAACATTCTAATGTGTGTCTCTTGGTGCACGTATTTCTGTTGGGTATATATGTAGGAATAAACTTGGGTTGGAGGCTGTGTGGATGTTCTGCTTTAGCAGATAATGCCAAACAGTTTTCCAAAGTGGTCGTATCAATTTGCACTCCAATCGGCAGTGTATGAGAGTGGCCATTCATCTATATCCTTGTCAACACTTATTATTGTCATGATTTAACTGCAGCTATTCTGGTGGGTGTAATCTAATGGTATCACATTAGGATTTATTTTGCATTTCCCTGATTAACAGTCAAATTGAACATCTTTTCATTTGTTTATTACCCATTTGGATCTCTTTTGTAAAGTGATTTTTCAAATCCCTTGCCCAACTTTCTCTTTGGTTGTTTGCCTTGTTCATATTGATTTTGAGAGAATTTAAAAAGTATCTTATGAATGTAAGCCTTTGGTGGTTATATGTGTTGCAAATCTCTTCTCTCACTTTGTGGCTTGTCCTTTCATTATCCTATGTCTTTTGATGATGATAAATTCTCAATTTTAATGTTGTCAAATTTAACAATTGTTTCCTTTATGACTGGTACATCCTATGACCTATCTCAGAAGTTTTTCCCTCCATGAGGTCTTAAAGGACTTCACCTCTATTATCTAGAAGCTTTCCTTCCTTCCTTTCTTTTGCCTTTCATGCTTATCTCATGTTTCTCCACTTCACTGGAATTGTACAGTAGGTATTCTTGCATTGAAAGGGTGTATGACTATGTTGTCCAACATTATTTATTGAAAACACTATGATCTCCCTATGACTCTGCTGCGCTGCCTCTGTTGTAAATCACGTGTATATGCACATCTGGGTTTGCTTCTGAGCTTTTTACTCTATTCCATCGATTAGTTTGTCTGTCCTTACACCAGACTGTCTTAAACACCATATTTGCATGATAATTCTTGATGACAGATAGACAAAGTCCTCCCATCTTGTCATTCTCATTCAAGAATGGCATGGCTATTCTTCATTCTTTGTATTTTCGTAGGCATTTTTGAATCAGCTTGTCAAGCTCTACAAAAAAGTTGAGTTTTTGATTGAGATTGCATTGAATCTATAGAATAATTTGGGTACAATAGACATCTTTACAATGTTGTCTCCCAATCCATGAACATGGTATACTCCCCCATTTGTTTTAATCTTCTTTGCTGTTTCTCATACTGTTTGGAGGTTTCCTTTGTAATATGTTTTATTAGATTTAGTCTTATGGTTTTTTATGCTATTGCAAATGGTTTTTTTTTTAAAGATTGGCGCCTGAGCTAACGTCCATTGCCAGTCTTCTTTTCTTTTCATTCTTTTTCTCCTTCTTCTTCTTCTTCTCCAAAGTCCCCCAGTATGTAGTTGTATAGTCTAGTTGTAGGTCCTTCTGGTTGTACTGCAATTGGTATATTTTTATTTCATTTTACTTGTTTTTTTTCCCCCTGATATATACAAATGCAATTAGTTCTTGTATATTGACCTTTTTTCTAATGCTTTACTAAACTTATCTACTAATTCTCAAAATGTCTCTGTAACTCTTTTGGATTTTCTACACATGATATGTCAGATTACATGCAAATAATGACAATTTTATTTCTTCCTTTACAATCCATTCTTGTCTTACTGCACTAGGCTAATAAAGTGATGAATAAAATTGGTGATAACAAACATCCTTATTTTGTTTCTGATCTCACAGGGAAATCTTTCAATCTTTCACTATACATATCAAGATTACTATAGGTTTTTTCTTTCTTTCTTTTTTTATAAAGTTCTATAAACTTTTTATAAGTTTTTTCAAGATGCTCTTCTCATGTTAAGGACATTTCTTTCCACTCATAGCTTCCCAAGAGTCATAAATGGCTATGAAATTTTATCAAAATATTTTTCTGTATCTATTGAGATAACAATATGGTTTTTATTCTTTATTCTATTGATGAAATAAATTGCATTGATGGATTTTCAAACGCTAATCCAACTTTGCGTTTGTAGAATAAACCCAAGTTAGTCATTCATAAATAGGCTTGGAAACATTTTACTTAGAATTTTTACATCTATGTTCATGAAAGAGATTGGCCTGTAATTTTCCTTTTTCCAAATGTTCTGGCTAGATTTTGTTGTCAAAGTCTTACTGGCTTCACAAAATAAGTGGGGGAATAATATCTCTTATTCCCTAGAAGAGTTTGCAAGATTTGAATTATTTCTTCCTTAGTGGTTTGGCAGAATTTGCCAATAAAGCTATCTAGGACTTCAGTTTTACTTGTTGGAATATTTTAAATTATGAATTGAATATGTCTTATATGAATATTCAGGTTTTCTATTCTTGTGTCACTTTTTGCAAGTCATTTTTTCAAGGAATTTGCTCATCTAATTTTTCAAATTTATTGGCACAAAGTTCACAATATCACAATATTTGCTTCTCTTTTCAATATCCGTGGAATCAATGGTGAGATTCCCATTTTCATTGCTGACGTTCATTATTTATGCCTTTTCTGTCTCTCTCTCATCAACCTTGGGGTTTATCAGCTGCATTCATTATTTCACACACAACTTTTCACTTTGTAGATACTCTTTGGTGTACTTTCATTTTCTAAATTTTATTTAATTTCTGTCTTTTATTATTTTCTTTCTTCCATTTTCTTTGAGTTTAATTTCTTATTCTTTGGTGATAATCTCGAGACGAAAGTTTAGCTTTTTGGCTTTTCAGTCTTCTTTTCTCTCTCTCTCTCTCTCTTTTTTTTTTTTTTTTTTGAGGAAGATTGGCCCTGAACTAACATCTGTGCCCATCTGCTTCTACTTTATATGTGGGATGCCTGCCACAGCATGGCTTGCTGCACAGTGCATAGGTCTGCATCCGGGATCCAAACTGGTGAACCCCAGACCACTGAAGCAGAATGTGCGAACTTAACCGCTGTGCCATTGGGCTGGCCCCCAGTCGTCTTTTCTAACACATGCATTTACAGTTCTCAGTTTCTCTCTAAACGTGTCTTTAGATACATCCTACAACCTTTGATATGTAGCATTTTTGTATTATTCCGTTTAAAATATTTTTATATTTCCATTATAATTTCCTTTTTAATTCATGGGTTAGAAGTATATTTCGTGATTTCGAAACATTAGGGTTTTATGGTTATATTTTTTATATTGATTTCAGTTTAATTGTATTATGATCATAGAACAAATATTCCCTGTATAATTTGAGATTTTCAAAGTTTTTAAGATTTGCTTTGTGGCCCAGCATATGAATAATTTCGTAAATGTTTAATGTATGCTTACAAAGAATGTATGTTCTGCAGTCATTGTGTGTAGCGCTTTATGTATTTCTAATAGGTCAATTTTACCAATCATATTATTCAAATCTTTATCTGGATTTTTTAGAAAAAACTAGTAACTGGGAGTTGTGTTTAAAAATCTTTCACTCCGATTATGGAATCTTCTGTTTCTTCCCATAGTTTTTTAGTTTTTGCTTTCCATATACTGAAGCTGTATTATTAGATGAATACAAATTTGGAATTATTATATCTTCTTGGTGATTTGAACCTTTTTTAGTTGTGAAATGTCCTTGCTTATCTCTAGTAATTCTTTTTGCCTTAAAGTCTACTTTGAAAGATGCTAATATAGCACCACCAGCTTTCTTTTGCTTAGTGTTTCACAGAATAACATTTCCCCACATTTTTTTTTCCCAAGGAAGATTAGCCCTGAGCTAACATCTGCCAATCCTCCTCTTTTTGCTGAGGAAGGCTGGCCCTGAGCTAACATCCATGCCCATCTTCCTCTACTTTATATGTGGGATGCCTACCACAGCATGGCTTGACAAGCAGTGCCATGTCCACACCTGGGATCCGAACTGGTGAACCCTGGGCCGCCAAAGCAGAACGTGCGCACTTAACCACTGAGCCACCAGGCCAGCCCCTCCCCACATTTTTACTTTCAACTTTTCTTTATCTTTGTGTATTAGATGTACTTCTTGTAAACAACAGACAGTTGTGTTTTTTTAACCTAATCTCACAATAATTGGAGCACTAGCTATATTTATATTTTTTGTAATTACTGATATATTTGCTTTTAAGTTACCACCTTACTAAGTATTTTCTATTTGTTCCTCCCGTTTCATGTTTTTGACCTCTCCTTCATTGATCACTTTCACATTGATTGAGAATTTTCTTAATATCCATCCGTTATTAACTCAGAATTCATAAACTTTTGCAATTATTTTAAGGGTTATGGTAAAGATAAACAATATACATCCTCGATTTCTCAAGATTGAATGCTAGCTGGCACTTGAACTCGCTTCCTGGACAAAGCAAACGCTTTGGAACACTTTGCTCTATTTATCCTGCTATGTTTTAGGTGCTAATTATTGTCATAAATTTAATTTTCTTTATATGTTTACATCCCACTCCAGATAACTAATATTAATGGTCTGCTATGGATCCTCCGTCCTTTTTCTCCATGCTCATTCAAGTATGTATGCATGTGTATGGGGATTTTATCTTTGTTTGGTTTTTATAAAACTGAGGTTATGTTAGATACATTTTTGCTGAAGCTTGCTTTACTCACATAAATACCCTTGCTGTTTTTAAGGTCAATGGACACAGATCTAATTCAGCTTTAAGATAGCTGCATATTATTCCACACTGTGCATCTACCAGACTCTATCTAGTCGCTCCCCTGTTATAGATGTGAAGTCATTTTCAGTCTTTGTCATTGCCAGCATTGCTATAACAAAAAACTTTGTACACATTGGTGCTTTTATTTCTATAGGACAGATACCTAGATATGAGGTTGCTGGGTCATAGTTTAAGTGTATGTCTTTTCTTTTCCTCAAAAAAATTGTATCAGAAATAAAAGATGCCTGTAAAATAGCAACAAAATAAAATACCTGGGAGTAGGCTTGATACATATGAGGATAATTTTAAAATTTTTATAGCATTATTGCAGGACAATAGCAATTGCAATGACATATCATATTCTTGTATAAGAAGACTCATCTTAAAGATGAAAATCTGGGGCCGGCCCCATGACCGAGTGGTTAAGTTCACATGCTCCGCTTCAGTGGCCCAGGGTTTCGCTGGTTCAGATCTGGGCACGGACATGGCACCACTCGTCAGGCCACCCTGAGGCAGTATCCCACATGTCACAACTAGAAGGACCCACAACTAAAATATACAGCTATGTACTGGGGGCATTTGGTGAGAAAAAGCAGAAAAACAAAAAAAAAGATTGGCAACAGTTGTTAGCTCAGGTGCCAACCTTAAAAAAAAAAGCTGAAAATCTTCCCCAAATTAATTCTATGTAATTATATTTCCATATTTAATATTAATACAAATATATAAAAAAATTCATAAATTCAATGTAAATTAAATATAAATACTGACAATATGTTTTTTAACCAGACAAGCTGATTCAAAAAACTCAAATGGAAAAATAGATAGGCAAGGAGAGCCAGGAAAACTCTGAAAAAGGAGAACAATGAAAGGGCAGTTTTCCTACTGGCTATTTTAATATAATTCAAAGTATTAATAATTAAAATAATATGCTACTAACCTATGAACAGACAAACCTAGAGAAGAAAACAGGAAGTCCAAAAGGAAAACCAAATTTATATGGGAGTTTAGTATATGACAAAGGAGGCATTGTAAATTTGTGGGAGAAAGATGGACTTTCCAATAAGTGGTATTGGTATAATAAACAGCTACCTGGAAAAAAATTAAGTTGGATACTTTATGTTGGGCTAAAGTCTAAACAAACCAAAGTTGAAATTTTAACAAATTTTCTTTAATCCATAAAAGTAATAGAAGAAAACATGGACAAACTCCTTTGTCACCTTGGAACATGGGAGGCCTTTTTTTATTATAAGTTCAAGTCCAGAACCATGAAAGAAAATATAGAATTAGTTTGGAAAAGTTATTAAACAAACAACCAACAGCAACAAAACCTGGGGAAGAGAAACTGGTTTCCAAAGTTTCCATGTTATGTTATTTAAAATGTCCATTTTCAACAAAAAAAAAAAATCATGAGACATGCAAAAAATAAGAAAATATGACCTACACGCAGGAGAAAAGAAGCTGATAGAAATGATTCCTGAGGAAGCTCAGATATTGGACTTACTAGACAAAGACTTTAAAACAGCTATTTTAAATATGTTCAAGAACTGAGGACTACCATTTACAAAGAACTAAAAGAAAATATGAGAATAATGTCTTACCAAATAGAGATTTTCAATAAAGAAATGGAAATTATATGTAAAAAAGAATCAAACAGAAATTCTGGAGTTAAAAATCACAATAACTGAAATTTACAAATCCCTAGAGGACTCGACAGCAGGCTTGAGCAGGCAGAAGGAAGAATCAGTGAACTCGAAGATATGTTGGTTGAGATTATCCAGTCTAAGGGAGAGGGAAAAAAAGAATAAAGAAAAATGAACAGAGCATCAGAGACCTGTGGAGTTCACAGGAAGAGAGGGGGAAAGAGGGAGAAAGAAGATTTGATGGAGTAATTGATGAAAGCTTCCTAGATTTGAGGAAGGACATTACTCTTCACATCCAAAGGCTCAGTGAGCTACAAGTAGGATAAACTCAGAGAGATTCACCTCAAGATACATCATAATTAAACTGTTGAAAGATAAAGACAAAGAGAGAATCTTGAAAGCAGCAAGAGAGATGGCTCATTCCATACAGGAGATCTTCAATAGGATTGACAGGTGCTTTCCCATGAGAAACCACGGAGGCCAGAATGCAGTGGGATGACATTCAAAGTGCTGAAATAAAACCCAGTCAACTGAGAATTCTATATCCAGTGAAACTAACCTTAAAAAAATAAAGGAGAAACAAAGACATTCCTAGATAGATAAAAACAGAATTCATTGCTACCAGACTTGCCCTACAAGAAACACTAAAAGGAGCCCTTTAGACTAAAATGACAGGATGCTGGACGGTAACTCAAATCCACATGAAGAAATAAAGAATACTGTATAAGTAACTACATAGGTATATATAAAAGACAGTATGCATGTATTTTTGTTTGTAATTCTTTTTTTCCCTCTTATCTGATTTAAAAGACAGCATAACACAATAATTATAAATCTGTGGTGATGGGCACGTAATGTATAAAGATATAATTTGTAGGACAAAAACAGCATAAAAAGTGGGGAAGAAATGAAGCAAGGTTTTTTTATACTATTAAAATTAAGTTGGTATGGCTGGCCTGGTGGCGCAGCAGTTAGGTTCGCATGTTCCACTTCTCAGTGGCCTGGGGTTCGCCAGTTCGGATCCCAGCTGCGGACATGGCCCTGCTTGGCAAAAGCCATGCTGTGGTAGGCGTCCCATTTATAAAATAGAGGAAGATGGGCATGCATGTTAGCTCAGGGCCAGTCTTCCACAGCAAAAAGAGGAAGATTGGCAGTAGTTAGCTCAGGGCTAATCTTCCTCAAAAAAAAATAAAATAAAATTAAGTTGGTATTAATTTGAACTAGATTGTTATAAATTAAGATATTAATTGCAATCCCCTTCTTTGAGAAAACAACTCAAAAAATATAGTAAAAGAAATGACAAGGGAATTAAAATGGTAGAACATATATATTTAAAACAAAAAATCAGTAACAGAGAATAGATTAATAAAAAAGACATAAGCTATCTAGGAAACAAATAGCAAAATGGTAAAGGTAAGTCTTACCATATCCATAATTACATTAAATATCAATGTATAAACATTCCAATCAAAAAGCAGAGATTGGTAGAATGGATAAAAAAAATATCCAACTATGTGCTGTGTGCAAGAAACACTTTTTTATTGAAAGACACAAAAAAGCTGAAAGCAAAAGGATGGCAAATGGTTACAAAAAAGAACTGGAGTGGCTATACTTATATCAGAAAAATAGATCTTAGGCAAAAATGGTTACTAGGTACAAAGAAGCATATTTTATAATGATAAAAAGCATCAACCAATCAAGAAAATATAACAATTATAAATATATGTGCACCTAACAATAGAGTTCCAGAATACATGAAGCAGAAAACTGGCAGAATTGAAGAAAGAAATGCACAATTCAACAATAGTATTTGGAGACTTCAATTCCCCACTTCCAGTGATGGATAGAACAACCACACAGAACATCAACGAGCAAAGAGAAGACTTGAACAACACTATAAATCGAGGAGATCTAACAGACAGCTATACAACGATCCACCCAAAACTGCAGAATACACATTCTTCTCACGCGTACGTGAGACATTCTCCAGTACAGACCATACGTCAGGCCACAAAACAAGTCTCAATAAACTTAGAAGTATTGAAATCATACAAAGCATGTTTTCCAACCACAATGGAATGAAAGACAAAATCAGTAATAGAAGAAAATTTGGGAACTTCACAAATATGTGGAAATGAACACAGTCCTAAATAACCAATGAGTCAAAGAAGAAATCTCAAGGGAAATTAGAAAATACTTTGAGATGAATACAAATGAAAACACAACATACCAAAATTTATGGAATGCAGTGAAAGCAGTTCTTAGAGGAAAATTTATACTTGTAAATACCTATATTAAAAAAGAAGAAAGATCTACAATCAAAAATATTACAAAAGAAGATTTTGTTGACTAAAGAGCATATGTATCACATAAAATATGTTTGTTGACAAAAACATATACATACAATATAAAGTTCAAAAGATACGGGGGCTGGCCTGGTGGCCGAGTGGTTAAGTTTGCATGCTCCACTTTACCAGCCCAGGGTTTCACCAGTTCAGATCCTGGGCGTGGACATGGCACCGTTCGTCAGGGCATGCTGAGGTGGCATCCTACATAGCACAACCAGAAGGTCCTACAACTAGAATATACAATTACATACCTGGAGACTTTGGGAAAAAACCTTCTTTGGGAAGAAGAAGAAGAAGAAAAAAAGACTGGCAACAGATGTTAGCTCAGTTACCAATCATTAAAAGAAAAAAAAAAAAGAAAAAGATACAGAAGGCTATTCATGATGTAAAAGTTGCCCACCCATCCCTGTTTTCCAGAACATGGTTTTCTTCCCCATAGACGACTGACCACTGTTGCCAGTTTCTCAGGTATACTTTCAGAGGTAGCATATACATAAAAGGATGGGATGTGGAATGTGTATTTTGTATTTTGCTACATGTTGCCAGATAACCTTCCAAAAAGACTAGCAGTTGGCACTGCCACCAAAACTGGATGAGAGCCCAGTTCCCCTCATCCTTACCAGGATTGAACATGATAATTTTGTTTTGCCAATCTGATGGCATCTCTCTGTTTTCATTTCTATTTCCCTGACTTTCAGAGAGCATGAACATCATTTCTATATATCTATTGGCCATTTGGAGCTCCTCTTTAAGGAATTGCCTGTTTATATCCATTTATTTCTGTCAGAGTATTTGTCTTTTTCTTATCAATTTTTTTCTTTTTTTGAGGAAGATTAGCCATGAGCTAACTGCTGCCAATCCTCTTTGTGCTGAGGAAGACTGGCCCTGAACTAACATCCATGCCCATCTTCCTCTACTTTATCCGTGGGACGCCTACCACAGCATGGCACACCAAGAGGTGCCATGTCCACACCTGGGATCCGAACCGATGAACCCTGGGCCACCAAAGCAGAATGTGTGTACTTTACCGGTGCCCCACCGGGCTGGCCCCAATCTTATCAATTTTTTAAACTCTAGATATGTTACAGATTCAATCCATTATCAGTCATATTTATTGACGGTGATTTCCCCATAGTGTTATCGTTGACTTTGTTTATGATGTTTTTTAACACATACAAAATTTATGAGTTTGCATGGTTAAATATAATCTTTTTCTTTATAGCATTCAGATTTCTTGTCTTGCTAAAATTATACAAAATGTTTAAATTTTCTGATAATTTTTTATGATGTTGTATTCACATGTAAAATTTTAATCCAACTGGAATTTAATTTTTCTTAATATCGTGAGATGGAGTCCTTTTTTAAGTCCTTCCAGATGGGTAGACAATTGTGCCAGCACCATTTATTAAATAAACCATCCTTTTCCCACCAAAATGAAGCACTACCTTTGACATTAAGTTCTCATGCATTGGATTTGTTTCTAGACTCTATTTTCATCCACTGAGCTATTGGTCTATCCCTGTGCTATACTGTTTTGATTACAGTAGTTTTGAATATTTGGTAAGGCAAGTCTCCCCTCACACCTCTTCATCTTTGTAATTTGGTTGGGTATTTTGAAACACTTATTCTTTATATTTAACTCTAAAATCACTTTCTCTGTCCTCTTCAAAAACGATTGGAGATACCATTGGCATTACATTAAATTTATGAATTAATTTTGGGAGCATTGATATGAGGTCTTCCAGTTCCATCTTTCTTTGTTCAAAATTGGTTTTGGCCATTGTTTCACGAATATGAAAAAGAAAAACATAACAGGTAACAAAATTCTGGCACGTCTATTAAACCGAGCTTGTCTATTACAGTATTCTTATCCTCTTAAGTCCTTGCTTATGTTTTAACTTGTCAAATTCCTAAGAGGATATTTAAAAATCTTCCCCACCATATGTACATTTTCATCAAATCTTCTCAATATTGTTAGGAATTCTTGCCTTGTGTATTTTTACCTGCTGTATTGCTGAGTATTTAAAGATTTATGGGGCCGGCCCCGTGGCCGAGTGGTTAAGTCCATGCGCTCCGCTGCGGCGGCCCAGGGTTTCACTGGTTTGGATTCTGGGCGCGGACATGGCTCCGCTCATCAGGCCATGCTGAGGCGGCATGCCACGTGCCACAACTGGAAGGACCCACAGCTAAAAAAACCCATGTAATTATGTACTGGGGAGATTTGGGGAGAAAAAGCAGAAAGAAAAAAAAGACTTATGATTTTTCCTTATCATTACTTAATGTTCCTCTTTGACCAATATAAGGTTTTTGATCTTAAATTCCTCTTTATCATATATTAACATTGCCACTTCTACTTTTCCTCTCGTCCCTTTATTTTCTAATCCTTTTACCATTTTACTTTAAGTGTACTCTTGGGTGTATGATGTTTTGTTTTATAAATTTTACTCTGGCTATCTTTGTCTCCTGGTTTTATAACCGATTTTCTTGATTTCATTCCTACCAATCTTATTTTATGTTTGCTCTTCATTTTACTTTTTACTGTTTACTTTCCCTTTTTCTCATTTTCTCTTAGTCAAACAAGTGGCTCCCATTGAACTGGTAGAGGAATTACACGAGAAAACTAACAGAAAAGGGAAAAGAACTTGGGGAAATACAATTGGAGCATTAAAAATTTCCTAGAACATAAAAAAAAGTACAAATTTAAGTGTTAAAAATATATTGACTATTGAAAGGTAGAGTGGTCATTAGGAAAAGTAAATTAATGACTTGGAAGATCAAGGAGCAGAAACAGCTCACCCCACAGGAGAAAAATGTAGAGACACAGAATCTCCCATAATTCCTTTCTGTGTACCACTTGGGAATACGCCTTTTCTCCCGACTTTTGCCTGTGTCCTTAAAATATCTGAGTTCATTGAAAGTTCCCCAAGATGACCATACTGGATTCTTTAAATGCCTCTCTTTTCTTCGCCCTTGGGAATATCCATGCTTGTCTGTGGAAACTATTTCACACATTCCTCCACGTTTTGTCATCCTTCCTAACGAAGGGCAGGGTTGCACTTCTAGCCTCCACTACAGTAATAAATTTTGATACTTTGGACCTCAAAAGTGGGGAAGAAGGGGCCACGGGCAGGACAAGAAGCCAAGTTATAACTGCCACCCCCAAGAGGAGTGCAGGAGAGGGGTGAGCCATGCACACAAGGACCTAGGAGTGAGTCTGACGTTCCCAAGCACTGCCGCCTCGTGAGCTGTGTAAGTTCCCAAGTTACATGTTTCTTTTAAGAGACAGTAAAGCGTAATCGAAGAGCATCACAGCTGGAATCAGCCCGACTCGGGTTCTAGCACTGTCTCCTACCATCCTGGCTGACCTCAGGCGAGCCTCTGTGCTTCCCTAGGTCTTGGCTTTCCCATCTGTTAAGCTGGATCGTATTATTGTTTTATTTATTGTATTACTGTCCCTGCCCCTCTTGATGAGAGGATTACACATCCCCGCCCTGCTGCTATCAGATTTGGCTGAGTGACTTGCTTTGGTTAACGAAGTGTGAGCAGAACTGGCATGTGTTAGATCTGGGCAGAAGCTATTTTTTTTTAAAGATTGGCACCTGAGCTAACATCTGTTGCCAATCTCTTTTCTTTTTTCCTTCTTCTCCCCAAAGCCCCCCAGTGCATAGTTGCATATTCTAGTTGCAGGTCCTTCTGGTTGTGCTATGTGGGACACCGCCTCAGCATGGCCTGAAGAGCAGTGCCATGTCTGCACCCAGGATCTGAACCAGCAAATCCCTGGGCCACAGTAGTGCAGCCTGCAAACTTAACTACCCGGCCACAGGCCAGCCCTGGGCAGAAGCTTTAAGAGCCAGTACACTTCATAGTGACCTCTGGCCGGAGTGATGTTCCACTGTAGTCTGGGGCCCTGCAGAGCTACTTTGAGCTGCTATTGGGGTAGGAGTGGGGGGATCTGTGAAGATGTATCAATTAGGATTAGATTAAACTCAATTTTTTAAAATCACAAAATAATAATGGCTTAAACATGATAGAAGTTTATTTCTCTCACATTTTTGCTTCTTTTATGAAGTTCAGAAGTAGCCAGCCTGGAGCTGGTGTGGTGATGTCATAGATTATCATGGATGTAGTCTCCCGCTAGCTCTCTGTTCTGCCATTCCTAGGATGTGGCCCTTTTCCTCATGGTCCAAGAAGGCTGCTAGAGTGCCAGCCATTGCATCTGTGTTTCAGGCAGCAGAATAGAGGTTGGGGAGAAGGAAATTCTCACTCCACTTTAATAAAACTTACTAGAAGTCACATACAACACATCCATTTACTTCTGACTGGCCAGAAAGTAGTCACATGACCCATAGCTAGCTGCAAGGGAAGCTGGAAAATAGTTTTATTCCAGGCAGCAATATGCCCAGCTAAAAGTAGGGTTTCTATTAACTGAGGAGGAAGGAGGGGAAAGGATGATGATGTGGACAGCTGGTAGGCTCTGCAGCAGAGGGAGATAAGACCACTGAACTCTTCTCTACTTTAACCTGAGTAGCTTACTTTTATCTGCTTAAAAGGTTGGGCTCACTGTAAGATTTGAGCTCAAGAACTCTATATTTTAAAAAAGAAGAAGAAGAAGAATCAAAATGACTGGACCAAAGCAAGAGTCCCTTACTTACAGAACAAGTGAACAGCAACAATATAGAGCTGCCAGTGTACTTCCAACTGCTGTGTGGGCCTGGGGCTGGAGCCAGGGATAAGGCAGGGCCCAGACTCCTGGCTTCCATCTCCTTGAGGACGTATAGTAAGAGAAGGACTGGAGGTTAGTCCTCTGGGAGGTGAGTCCGAACCTTTCAGGCAGGGAGGGACAGGACAAGCCAGAACCTAGGAAGTAAATGGCGGGATTGTGTATTAGTTAGGGGGGGTGACGCTGCAGAACAAATAGATGCTGAATATTCCATCGCTTAATCAAGAAAAGGCTTGCTGCCTCTCGCAGGAGAGTCCAGGGTAAGGCGTTGGGTTGGTGGCAGCTCTTTGCTGGACTGTGGGGTCCATTATGAGTCAAAGGAACAAGCATTTAAAAAAATATATTGCATTTTGGAAGATTTCAAACATACACAAAAGTAGAGGAAATGGTAATGTGAACCACGTGCAGAGAAATCTAGGCTCTTTCTTTGCCCTTCTACCTCTCCTTGCAGGTAACCATTCCAAAAAATGTTGGGTTATTGTCCCAACTGAAAAACTGCATGTATATGTGTTTGCACGCACGCACGTGTGCATGCTCTCCCTCCTTTCTTGGATAAACGGCTGTATACTAAACATACTTTTCTCTCCCTTACTTTCTCCACTTCACATTGTTTCCAGGAGATAACCCCAAAACAGTCTATAAGGATAGTCCTCACTCCTTTTAGCAGCTGCACAGAACTCCATTGTGTGAATGGGCTGTAGTTTATTCAACTAGCCCCCAGCTGACAGATATTTGGGTTGTTTCCAGCCTTTTACTACCACCAGTCCTGCTGCAACAGACAGCTTCATGCATACACATTTTGTATTTCCGCCATTGTAGTTTTGGGATAGATTCATAGGAGCGGGATTGCTGGGTCAAAGGGTGACTATATGTGTAATTTTACCAGATACTACCAAATTCTCCCCAATAGGAGTTATACCGTTTTTGCATTCCTGCCAATGATCTATGAACACGCCTGGAACAGACATCACACTCCCGATTCTAGGTTTTACAGAGGAAAGAACAGAAGTGCAGGGGCGTTGAACAACTTGCCCATGCCATAGAACTATTAAGTAGCAGGGGTGGATCTTGGACCCAGCCAGGACACGTTCCCATGGTAGAAAACAGGCGTGGCAACGGCCTGGGCGGACCTCGCTGTCTACCCTTTGGAGGGAGGTTAGGGAGCCTTCACCTGTCCCTAACCAGCGTCCTGGCCTCCTGGGACTGCCTGTCTCCAATAGTTACGTTCCCATTCCAGAAAAGCTCTGTGTGTTTCCCACTTTGGGGGCTGCACTCAGGGACCTCTCGGGATGGGGCGTTGCCCCACCTGGGTGACCCCGGTTAGAAGCAGCCTTTCTTTCCGGTCCCACATGAGTCATCACTTAGCAGCCACCAGACTGGAGCTGATGTTTCTTTCTCTCCTCATTAGAGCATCTATTTTCATGCTGAAATGTGATAGATGCATGAAAAGGAGGAACAAATGTGCCTGGTTGTCAACTGGTTCTCTGGAGACAGTCATTTACGGGAAGACTTAAAAATTTTAGTTTGGTGATAAAATGGCTCAGCATCCCTCATCATGCCTTGAGAGACAGCAGCTGATGCCACGAAGGAGAAGGCAAGAGGGAGGGTCTGAAAGTGTCTACTGCCAGAGCCAGGCACGGTCTTCACACCAGAGACCTTCACACGACCCTTTGATGGGGGTGTTATCACCTCCTTCTCAGGGGAGGGAGCTGAGGCTCACAGGGGTTAAATGAGTTGCCAAAACTCACACAGATGGCAAATGGCAGAGGTCGCTCCTATCCAGCTTCTCTGGCACAGAGGCCTGTGTTTTTTCCGGTGCATTCACTTCTTCCCCAGAAGGCGTGATCTAGGCCATTCACGGGAAAACTTCTGGGATTTCTGCATTCAGAGATCACAGCCCTCACCACCGCACCCCACCCCCCACCCTTTTTTGTAAAACTTTCAGTATCCTGCCTCCAGGTCCACCCGTTCCTGGTCCGTCTACACTCCCTCCCTAGGAGATGGCATCCAGCCCCATGGCCAGTGTCCCCTGGGTTGTGTTCATCAGCAAGTAACAGAGATCTCAACTCCACCCGGCCTAGGTGATGGGGCGAATTTCCTGTCTTACAAAACTCTAAGGCTTCAGGTACTTAACGTCAGGACTTTTACCCTTTTCTCCCCATGTCCTTCTGCTCTGCCTTCTGTTGTCTCAATCTTGCCATCATCCTGGCTCCCCTTCATGGTTCCAAGATGGCTGCCAACAACGTCCAGATTCTTCATGTTCAGGGAGAGAGACGAAGTTTCTTCCAGAGGGCTCTTGAAAGAGCCAGAAAACCCTAACACTTGCCTTCTTTAGTTTCACTGCCTCGAATAGGGTCAAATGCCCAATCCAGAACCAGTTACATGGCCAGAGGGTGGGCTGTATCATTGGCTTAAGCTAGAGCTCTGTGTCCCGTTCCTGGTGCAGGGGCGGACTTATTCCTCCAAGCACATGGGAGACATGGTCACAGGAACATAAATTAGCGCAGTTATCATGAAAAGGGGTATGGATATTGGACAAGCAATCCCCATATCTCTCACAATTCCCAAATCCTCACCTCTGTCCTGACCTCTGAGGTCCAACCTACTAAATCTAATGGCCTACCTGATATCCCCACTTGAATGTCTAATATGCACCTCAAGGGTAATATGGCCCAAACAGATCTCTTGATTCACTTCCCTGCCCATCTGTTTCTCCCTCAGTCATCTTCATCTCAATAAAAGGCATCAACCAGTCACTTACCTGCTTAAACCAAAAAATTCATTCATCTCTTACCACTGTCCCCTTCACACATCAAGCTCTAGCCACACTGGCATTCTTTTGGTTCCTTGAATTGTTCCTGCCTCAGGGCCTTTGCACTTGCTGTTCCCTCTGCCTGATATGCTCTAGACTTAGAATTTCATATGATAAGCTACTTCTTGTCATTCAGATCTTTATTCAAATGTTGCCTTTCCTGGCCATCTTATCCAAAATAGGCACTCACCTTGTCCCCATCTGTCACTGTCTATATCATCCCCATTGTCTTGGTTTCTTCTTAGAACTTACCACTATTTGAAATGATCTTGCTTGTTCATTTTGTTCGCTTGTTTATTGTCTGTCCCCCCTCGAGAATGAAAGACCCATGCCAGCAGAGACCTTGTCTGTCTTGTTCACCTCCGTGTCCATTGGATCTATGCAAATTTCTATCTCTGTGATACTTGTGTGAACATCTACGTGAATCCTGCTCCCTAGAGTTGTGCAACATAGCAGACCCAACTGTGTCTTAGATTCTAGAATATTCCTGGTACATGGTAAATACTCAATAAATGTGGATGGATAGATAAATGGGCAGATGCACAAGTGGGTAGGTAGAGGGGTGGGTGGAGAGGTGGGTGCTGTCCTTAAGTATGATCCTGCCTGAGAGTAAAAAGACTGTATGTCCAGTAGGCTCTGGTTAGGGCAGAGAGGTTCCCCGGAATCTAGAACCTCATTTATTACCGTCCCTCTAACATTTCACTCCTCAGTTAGGTTGAAAACAGAGTTCTCGCTTTTAAACCCCTAATGCATCAATTATCCATTCCTAGAATCTATGTGATTCCCAATCCAATAGCGTATTCTGACCCAGACAGCCCACCCGACTCTGCCCCGGGCAGGCCGCTTGCTGCTCGTGACTCTGCCTTAAAAAGTATGGAAGAGGGGCCAGCCCTGTGGCCGAGTGGTTAAGTTCGTGCACTCTGCTGCAGCGGCCCAGGGTTTCACTGGTTCGGATCCTGGGTGCGGACATGGTGCTGCTCATCAGGCCACGTTGAGGTGGCATCCCACATGCCATAACTAGAAGGACCCACAACTAAAATATACACCTATGTGCTGGGGGGATTTGGGGAGATAAAGCAGAAAAAAAAAAGTATGGAAGAAGTAGCATCCTAGAATTAAAATAATAACTACTATTATAATAACTAACATCTGTAAAGCACTTTACAGGTTGCAAGGTATTATTTGCGTAGATTCTCTCAATTGTTCATCACAACAAATTTGGTGCCATTCTCGTTATTATTGAGTCACTGAGGCTTAGAGGGAACCTTAAAGATGATCTAGTCCAGAGATAGCAGACCCTTGACACACAAGCCAACACCCTCTTAACTGCATCCAGGGCAGACATCATTAATCGATTAAGACACTATTCCTTGTTTAGCCCACTCCCAACCCCAGCATCTTTCTCAATGTTGTGAGCCAGGCAGCCATTTCCAATCAATCAGACAGACACGCATGACAGAAAGCATTTCCCACTGAGCTACCCCATGTCCTTCCTTTTGCGTGTGTAGAATGGGGGGCCAGCGAGACTACCCATTGAGTTAGTGGCAAAGGCAGTGCTGGAACCTTGGATTCTTGGTCCATGTTTAGTCAGAGGTCTTCCCACCGGCCCCTGCGCATGGTTCAAGACAATCGGGATTCTGATTTAACTGCACATCAGGCTTTTAAAGGTCCCCGGGAGACTCTAATTTGCAGCGGAGGTTGAAAATTACTGAAGTTTTCTCTAACAGTGTTGACTGTATTTTTCTGATGTTAAGAATTACCTGTGGCCACTTATTAAATGTATAACGTAGAAATATACAGATCTCTCCCCTAGAAAATCTGCTTCAGAAGGTCTGGCCTGGGGCCCAGTCATCTGCATTTTCATCAGCATCCCAGACGGTTCTGGTCCTCTGGGAAGTTGGGCCATGCAGCTCTGATGAGGCTCAGCGGGGACTGTCTTTGGAAAACCCAAGAATGAGGTCAGTCAGCTACTGAGCGTCGGCAGGCAAGGAGTGATCTGGGCCTTGTCTCTTTAAACAGTTGTAAGACTTCTGTCCATTTACCACGAGGATGCCTTTCTTTTTAAGTTTCTAGTCTAGATTATTACATAATCCATCTCGGGAATTTATAAGACTATCACCCTAGTGCCTAGCTTATGTAGAAAAAGAGACGGCAAGGAGACAGATAAAGCGGAACACAGAGGTAAGGATGAAATGGAAATTATTTGTCTATTTTAGACAAGCAATTTTCTCTAATGTTCTGTTCTCTTGTTCGGTTGTCCTTGTGCGAGCTCAAGGGCTCTCAAAGAGGTGGAGTAAATCCGAGGGTTGCTCTTGAGCGAGACGAGTAGCCTTGGGTGGCTGGAAATGTGGGTAGGAACTGCTGGGAGCTGGGCCCAGGAGGAGCCAAGTGTCCGGTGCCAACATGTGGGCCAGGAGCCCCCATCACACGCCACCTCGCCTCGAGGGGGCTGGGGTGAAGCTAATGTACTGAGGTTTCACCATGTGTCAGATACTGAGCTGGGTTCCTTCCACCCACGTGAAAATCCTTCAAAGTACTATTATTATCTCCATTTTACAGATGAGTAAACTGAGGTTCAGAGAAATTACGCTATCTTTGACTTAATCTGGGAACTTTTCACTCGAGAAGGGAAAAACAGCGTTTAACCCAATGCCCAATAGGACCAGGAAGGGCCAGGCGCGCTGGAACACCAGGGTGAGAAGACGCTTGGCATTTTAAAAATGGGAACCTGAGTCATTTTTTTCAATCATACATATTAATGGAGAGAAGTAACCTGGAGAATTACAAATAGCAGATTCACCACCTAAATTTATTTGTCCTTGAGCTCATGCTGAAATGGATGGTAAATGAAGGGCATGAAAGAAATGAGTCTGGAGTTAAGAACAGGCCACAAATACGCACCAAAAGCCTTAAAAATGTGCACACCCTCTGACCCAGTGACTTCACCTCTAGGGACTTACTCTCCCCAAATAGCTGAGTAAGTGGGCCAAGAAGTATTTACAAGGCAACATTGTTTACCGTTTTGAAAAACTGGCAACAACGTAATTATCCAACAGGCTTAATCCAATACTACGCATTCACGTAGGCAATACCACACAACCGTGAAAAACAGAGATGTGGACATATGTGTAGACACAGAAAGCAGTTCATCACTGAGTGAGAAAAAAGCCTGTGTTGGAGTAGCATGTAGGATATGATTGTGGTGTGTTAAAATAAGTAAACTATATTCCAGTAGCGAGAAGTGAGACACACATAGCAGATACACTCCCAAACTTTGGCAGTGAATTATGTCTATATAGTGAGATTAGAGAAAAATTTTTTTTTGAGGAATATTAGCCCTGAGCTAACATCTGCCACCAATCCTCCTCCTTTTGCTGAGGAAGACTGGGCCTGAGCTAACATCTGTGCCCATCTTCCTCTACTTTATATGTGGGACGCCTGCCACAGCATGGCTTGACAAGGAATGCATAGGTCCGCACCTGGGATCTGAACCAGAGAACCCCGGACCACCAAAGCGGAACGTGCGAACTGAATTGCTGCACCACCGGGCCAGCCCCATAGAGATCATTTTTATTTGCTTCTTTTTTTCCTGCTATCCAAACAGGCTGAATATTTCTACCTTGCTCTTTTTTTTTTTTTTTTTTTTTGAGGAAGATTAGCCCTGAGCTAACATCTGTGCCCATCCTCCTCTATTTTATATGTGGGACGTCTGCCACAGCATGGCTTGATAAGTGGTGCATAGGTCCGCACCTGGGATCCGGGCCAGCCCCTACCTTGCTCTATTTTTTTTTCCAGTTTCATTGAGATAAAATTGACATATGGCACTGTATAAGTTTAAGGTGTACATCATAATGACTTGATGTACCTATACTGTAAAATCGTTACCACAATAAAGTTAGTTAACATCCCTCGTTTCTTATAAGTACAAAAAAAGGAAAAGAAAAAGACGTTTTTTTCTTTGTGAGGAGAACTCTCAGGATCTGCTCTCCCAACCACTTTCAAACAGACCGTATGGCAGTGTTAATGCTGGTCATCAAGCTGCACGTCACATCCCCGCTGCTTATTCATCTCATGACTGAGGGTTTGTACCTTTTGACCACTTTTATCCAATTCCCCCACCCCCGCCTCTGGTACCACAAATCTGATGTCTTTTTCTATGAATTTGGTGGGGTTTGTTTGTTTGTTTAGATTCCAAATATAGGTGAGATCATAGAGCATTTGTCTTTGTCTGGCTTATCTCACTTAGCACAATCCCCTAAGGTCCGTCCATATTGTCGCAAATGGCAAGATTTCCTTCTTTTTTAAGGCTGAATAATATTCCGCTATATGTATATACCGCGTCTTCTTTGTCCATTCATCTATCGATGGACTTTTTGCTTAACTGGGTATTTTTCTTAACCTTTTTTTCTTCAGGGAACATATGTCACTTGCATAATTAAATGAAAGGGGGGCCAGCCCCGTGGCCGAGTGGTTAAGTCCGCGTGCTCCGCTTCAGCAGTCCAGGGTTTTGCTGGTTCGGATCCTGGGTGTGGACATAGCACCGCTTGTCAGGCCACGCTGAGGTGGCATCCCACAACTAGAAGGACCCACAACTAAAATATACAACTATGTACTGGGGGAACTTGGGGAGAAAAAGCAGAATAAATAAATAAATAAATAAAAATTCTTTCAAAGGAAGGTGCTCCCAAAATCCTGCATAACTGACTGTTGTCAATGGTTTCTCCAGAAAGAAACTGCTAAACTGGAATGTGGGATGGGGCTTATCAGTGCCAATGAAGGGGAGGTAGGGGACGGACCTGGGGGTGGGAAGGGCCTGGAGGACGTCAATGTCAGGGGGTCCAGGCCAGAACATGAGCTGGCAGGCATGGTGGGTGCATAAACCGTGAACCCACCTGACCGATACACCCCATTCAGAGGCCATGTGGGACGGTTACATTGTGCCCTAATTTAAGCTGGTCCCTGGCTGGTCCACGGCACGTGGAGTTTGCTGCCTGCCACCCCCCGACCCTGCCATGTATCTATGTGGTTCAGCTGATTTATGGAGGGGCTGAGGAGCCTCAGGAAGAAACACAGAAACCTTGAACCACATCCACAGCTGGGGTCATTCATAGGTCTGGCCACCTTGGAGAAGGCAGGCTGGGTGGAGAATGGGGGTCCCTGAGCATTCATGAAGAGGTGAAGGGCGTCCACCACAGGGAGCCCCACTCAGAAACGGGCCTGGGGATGCTGGTGAGGATGGGCCCATGCGTGATGTGGCGGCTGCTCTAGCCTGCAGGTGCGTCTGTGCTCAGGGGAGAGAAAGTGTGCATGTGTGTGACACCCAGGACCCGGGAGAGGAACAAGGCACTGCTGTTCCTTAAAGATGGCAAATTTTTTTGCTGCCATGAACAGGCAGAGACCTCCAGACTGGGGGTCCCCTCGGCAATGCCCATGTGGAGACTGCGGCCGGCAGAGGTAGCTGTCTTGGGGTCACCAAGGACATGGCAGTGGCCCAGCAGAAGGGGCAGAGGAGGCCAGGCAGTGGTCTGGGATGAGAGTGAGTGGCCATCTGTCCTAACTTGTGCTAGTTCCCTGTCACTGCTGTAACAAAGTATCATAAACTTAGTAGCTTAAAATGACGCACATTTATTTTCCTGGGGTTCTGGAGGTCAGGAGTCCTAAAACCAAGGTGTTGCTGGGCCGCATTCCTTCTGGAGGCGAATCCGTTTGCTGGCCTTTTCCAGCTTCTAGAGGCTGCACGCATCCCTTGGCTCCCGGCCCCTTCCTGGATCGCTCTGACCTCTGCCTTCTCTTGCATCCTCTTTTCTGCCCCCTCTGCCCCTCTGCCCCCTCTTATGAGGACCCTCATGATTGCATTGGGTCCATCCTGACGAGCCAAGAGAAACTCCCCGTCTCAAGGTCCTCAATCTGATCACATCTGCAGAGTCTCTTTGCCGTGCGAGGTCACATATTGACAAGTTCTGGGGATTGGGGTATGGGTGTCCCTGGGGGCCACTATTAAGCCCAGCACATAACCCGAGGGCAGGTGGGACGTCTCCGTGGGGCTCTCAGAAAGATCTGAAGGAGTAGCAGTGGGGGCCTGGAGTCAGCAGGCTTTGGGCATTAACGTTAAGTGGTTATTCCAACTCACAGCTCAGCGAAGCTTAGGGACGCTTAGGATTCGACACAAATGGCGAAACCGAGGCTCAAGGGGAGCGAAGGATCTGTCCGAAGTCATAGGGCTGGTTCTCCAGCTTTTCGCCATGCTGTCTGTTTTACTCAGCTGACATCAGAAAAAGGGTGTTGACGTTTAAGGCAAAGAATAAAATCTACCAGGGTTTTGGGGACAAAAGGAAGGCACTTGGGACACACCCAGCAAGAAGAGATTTCTCTCTACGTCTTTGAGCTCCTTGAGAGCCTGTGCGCCGGCCTGGGTGGTGACTGGAAGGGGAGGCCGCACTATATGCTCAGATTCTTTTTTCTTTCTATTCTTGAGTCAGCCAGTTTCTCAGCGTCTTTGTCCAAAAGACCCACCGAGCTTGGAACACCTGGGTTTAGCGTCCACCCCCCAGCCGGGTTCTCTCCCAGGATACGACCTAGATGCATCATTTCACTTCTCTGGGCCTCAGTTTACCTATCTGTAGACTCAAGGGTCAGAGTGGATGAGCTCCAAGGGGCGTTCTAAGATTCATCCGGCTCATGCTTGAATGCTTAGGACCTCCTCCCTGCCAGCCCCCCCCACTTCCTCCTTGTATTCCTGGGGTCTCCAGCCCACCTGGTCACCTGAATCAAATACCCCAACCACGCTGGCTTTTGCTCTCCACCGTGGTGCCTGGCCTTCGGCAGGCGGAGCTCCATGAGCATGCAGGGAATGACTCAGAGGAAGAGGCCGGGCAAGGGCACCAGGGTCACCCTCTGTGCGCAGGGAGGGGAAGCCCCAAGGCTCGGCCCGACTCAGCTGGGGCTCGGCTCTGCTTGAGGACGGCAGAATCCCAGGAAACCGGTTGTTAAGGAGCCAGCAGCCAGCTACCAAGTTAGATAATGAGTACTTGGGTTTTTCCACCCCTGTTTACCTTGTGTTAAGTACACGAAAATGATGTCATTTCTGCACCCATCCAGCTGGCGCAGCTCGCAGGGTCTCTCAGGGCCCAGACACTGGCCGCACCAGGGGCACCTCCTCTCTGCACCTGGTCACCCCAACCCTCATCAGTGGGGGGCGGGGGTTCTGGGGGAGGGTGTCGAGGCCGGACAATGCCACATCGGAGCTCTCTCCGAGCTCTCCATTTTCCCCCCTTCCCCTTCCCAGTTCATCCACGTCGTCTCTCACCAGGAAGGCTGAGGTGGCGCTAATTCACGCTCCTGCCTGCCGCCAGCTTGACTCCTCCACCCCTTCACCCCAGGGCCAGAGGGAGCTTTCTAAACAGCATCCTGCCTGGAACCCTTCACTGGCTCCAGCTTTGTGCTCAGAAGAAAGCTTAGCCTGACCCACCTCTTCTGTCCAGCCTCTCATTTCCTACCTGCCCCACCCCCAGACTCCACGACTCAGCCCTTCTTCTTCACCCTTGAAGGCTGACCTCCCCTCCCCAAGGTCTTCACCGCTGGGGGCCCTTTTCCCTTCACACTTAGTCCTCCTCAGCCTCAGGGAGCCTGTCAGAACCAGCCCTTCCTAGCCACTTCGAGCCCTCAGGGTGCGGTGTGCATCAGGTCAATGAGGACGGGCCAGGCAGGCAGGGGACAGACATGGTGGACCAGCATGGGGTCATGGCAGCCCTGGAGAAGGGTCATATTTAGGCCTCAGGGAGGAATCAAGGGTGGGGAGGCAGCCTGTGGAATACAGGGAAGCTGTGTGAGGGCTCCTTGCACGTTCTCTGATGATGAAGGCAGATTTGCAATATCCACTGCAGCCCTCGGCTGGTTCCCTCTGCAGTGGCCCCAGCAGGCTCAGTTGGAAGAGTGTCCTATTCAGGAAATTGGTTCCCACCAGAAGGACAAGAGGACCGAGAGCCTGGAACTCCCGGCCTGGCTCCCAGTCCCTCCAGAAGCAGTGGCCCTTCTTGTGTTTTGAGAGTCACAGAGCCCATGTCCCAAGCCCCAGGCTAGGGGCTGGAGTGACAGGGGGAGCCAGACTCTCTCCCACCTTGCCTAGTGCAGGAGACAAACATCACAATGCTTCAGTCTGATCAGAGATGAAATCTCAGTCGAGGACAAAGTAACCCATATGGATGGATGGGTGCTCCACAAAGAGATGGTGACAAATAACAGTGGCAATGTAATCTCATTCACTCCTCAAAGCACCCGTACGACAGGATACTGTAGCTCCCGTTTTACACACTTGTACACAGAGTACACGTTTATGCACACAGTCAAAGCCAGCCTCAGTTTTGGCTTCTCTTGAATGGGCTTACTGATCCCTATGCGGCAGACCTTATGAGACTAAACGAGGGAACATATGTGACAGGGCCTGGCTCACAGTATGTATCAAATCTTAACTTCCTAAGAACAAGGAGCCATCCTGGCCATGGGGCAAGATGGGTAGGTGGGAGCAGGAGTCTTTGACAGATGAAGCAAGTTGGGAGCCCAATAGGGGAAGAACCGGGTGAGTTATCCGGGGCCAGACTCTAGGATGCCAGGCCCCTGGGGGCTACCATCACCCAACCTCTTCCCACCCTGCTCACCCTTCCAGGTGCATGATGGGCCAAGCCACCTGGTGTCCACCACCTCCTGTTACTCAGCACATGGGTCATGCAGGCTCTGGGCTCATTGTCCTGGCCTGTCCCAGCCTGGACCGTTCTAGAGTGGGAGAGCTAGTCCAGTTCACTGCTAGTCTGGAAACCCCCCCGAGGCAGGCAGTGGTGGGGCGGGGGGGGGATGGTGAGACCTCAGTCCCATCCTGGTTCTGGACTTGCAGCTTCCACTCCCCTGACTCGCCGGCAGCAGTGGCCACTTCCTCCCGCCAGGCTGGGCCAGCAGTTGGGCTGCCTATAAATAGAAGAGTGAGATTCCTCGTGGTCCAGTGAATGGCGCTGACATCCTGCCTCTGCCTGACTGAGCCCTGAGTCACAGCCCCTGCCAGAGGCCCGCCCGGGGCGGACCAGGCCTGTACCACTGACACGGCCTCAGAGGAAGCGTTGGGGCGGCAGAGAGTCCCTGGGGAGGCCGAAAGAGGCTTAAAGAAACGCGGCTGGCATTTCCTCCCTGTGACGCCTGCCGGGGCTCGGTGCTCGGGCTGGCTCATGAGTGAGTGTGTGTGCGTGTGCACGGGTGTGTGCCAGGTAGAGCACCCAGCTCCAGGAACCACAGCAGCCTCTGCACCCGCTTCTGTGAGCACGACGGGAAGGGGAGTCCCCACGAGCCGCCTCTGTTCCCCTGGCACTCTTATTCTGCCTCTGCTAATTTCAAAGCCAAAACCAAACCCACAGAGGCACAGACACACCCACCTGAGCTCGGAGTCGAAGGGAAGGCTGGAAAACGGGCCTGCACGCAGGCAAGACCCAAGGCTGCTCTGGAGGGCCAAGCGAGAGGAATGGCAGGCGTGGCCCTGGGGCAGGAACGTGTGGCAGGAGGCAGCGGGGGTCTCAAACCCTTTGTCACTCTGCCCAAGAGCCAGAGAGAAGGAGACTCTGACTGGCTGGGATGGGATCCCATGTGTGCCCTGGGGCTGGGGTTGGCTGGAGGGAGAGTGGCAGCTCCATCCAGTGGGGAAGAGGTGATTTCCCCCGCAAAGAAGTCAAAGGCCTGCCAGGAAGGGGAGCTCTCGGTGGCCCAAGCCCAGCACATGCCCACGGTACCGTCTCCGCTCATGTGCTACCCGCTCTGAGACGTCTGCCTGACCACCCCATCCCGAAGGTTCCTCCCCGCCCCTCCACACTCTCTGTCTCCCACCCTCGTCTCCTTTACAGCCTGGGTCCCAATGTGATTTACGGAGTGTGTTCGGCTCTGTTTTCTTGTTTATTTCTCTCCTGCACCAGATGCACTAGATTATCTGCTCCATGAGGACAAGGGCCAGCTGAGTGTGTGTCCACTTTTGTGTACCCGGTACATGCTTGTCAGATGAACAAATGAATGAACAGCCTTTGTGCTCGGGGGCACGCACACTCACTTGTACACTCACTCGCCTACCCCCAGTCATTCACCTTGCACATGCATTCACACACTCACACATACACACACACACACTTTCATTCACTCACACACAGACCTCTTCAGTTATTTGAGAGCTTGAGCAGCCCCCGCCCTCCCCATCACCCCCAAATCTCTCTACCATCTGGGTGTCCCCGGGGCAAGAAACCCCAGCTGCAGACCTGCCTTCTCTGCAGTTTTGACCCATGATTCTTCCTAAGAAGAGTGACCTATTCTCCAGCTTCTCATGCGGGCGGCCGGTGATTTCTCAGTTCAGAGGGACCGTGGTGGGAAAACCTGCTCCTCCCCCATTTGCAAATCCTGTCTCATTGCCTGTTGTCCACAACAGGTTCCCATCTCCACTGCATGGTGTTTGGGCACAGGACAAAGCTCGGGGCCACAGGGAACTTCCACACTTCTCCAAACACTCCACGCTCTTTCACGCTCCGTGCCGCGCACAGGCTGACCCTTCCACCCTCGCCCAATCCGCATACATTGCTCACCTTGCAAACTCGTAGTTACACTTCAAGACCCATCCAAATATCATCTCTTTGCAAGATGGTGAGCCATGTTAACAATTCCTGCCCTTCTCTTCCCCAATGTGTGCTGAGTTCTCCAGAAACACAGATGCGCAGGACTATGGCCTTGGCAAGGTCCTTAGAGACCCATGGTAGTTTGCAACCCAGGGGTGGTTGGAAATGTGTTGGGCATTTTTTGGTTGGCACACTGACAGGGACAGCTGCTGGCAGTTAATCGGCATGGGGCCAGGAATGTTCACTAGGAAGAACTGTCCATCCCCGAGGGTCCACAGCAGCCCACTGAGAAACACCAAGCCACCTCCTGCGAGAGGGAGAAGCCAAGGCCCAGGGAGGGAAGCATCTTGTCAAGGTCATGCAGCAAATTGAGCACCAAGGTGGTTGGTACCTAGTCCCTTGGGGGAATGCTCCTGGGTGGTGGGCCTGAGAGGGGCCCTCTGACCCTTCAGGTCCTGGCCCGGCCACACTCCAGCACCAGGGATGTCATGGGAAATGTGTCTGGGAATGCCCGGCAGCTCCTACCAGCTGCTGCACCTTCTCTCGCCCATGCTGGCGGCCAGATGGCCTGACCTGGCTGAGGATGTTCCTGTAGTGTGGGCCTAGCATCCCCCGGGGAGGGGAGAGCTCGCTGGGGTTGCGAGCCGGGACCAGAGTTCTACAGTTACAGCCCCCGGCTCCGTGAGCTCATCTAAACACAAGGAAAGCCACCCTTCTGATCTGAGCCTGGACACTAGGGACCGCAATGCTCCAGGGCCCAGCCTGGCATGGGAGGTGGAGAGAGAGAGGCAAGACCTGATGTTCCCTAAACCAGCCCCCAGCCCTGCTCCGAGAAGGCCTGGCCATCCTTCCCCTGCGTCTCCCCCCTCTGCCGGGGCCACCAGAGACTCCTACAATGGGCTGATGGACTTTTTAAAAACTGAAAATTACACACAAAAACAGAGACAATAATATAACAAACCCCCATACCCCTATCACTCAGCTGCGACAGTCAACAACCCATGGCCCATTTTGCCTCATCTGGACCAGCTCCCATCCACATCCCTCCTTCTGTATTATTTTGAAGCAGATCCCAGGCATGATGTCATTTCAGACATAAATCCATCAGTGTGCACTCTAAAAGGACTCTTCCTTACAAACAAACAAACTAAACCATCATCACAACACCATCAGCACACCAAAGAATGAATAGTAATTCATAATAGTATCAAAGGGTCAATGTTCAAATTTCCAACAGACCCATAATTGTCTTTTTATAGTTTATTTAAATTTTGACCCGGATAAGGTCTACACATGGCAATCGGTCAGTATGCCTTTTGAGTCTCTTTTGGTCTACTGTCTTGTTTTGTTATTTATTCACTGGAAGAAATGAGTTTGCCTTGTGCGTTTGGCTCCATCTGGACTGTGCTGGTTGCGGCCCTGTGGTGTCGTCAAACGTGCTCTTCTGTCCTCTGTCCTGGAGATTGGTAGTTGGAAGCAGGGGCTTGATCAGATTCAAGTTTGATTTTTTTTTTTTGGCAAGACTACGTCAAGGTTGAGAACTTCCATCAGGTGGTACACGGTGTCTTATTTTCTCTTTCTTGTGATGTTCGCTGTCATTCAAGCAATTAATTTGTTAGGGACTGCAACTTGGTATTCAATTTCATTCCTTTTGCCTTTATTAGCTGGAAGCTGTCAACAGAAGAAAGTCATCATTTTCTATTATTCGGTTATGTAGTGACTCTGTTTGAAAGGGACTTTCAAAGTTTATCCTCTCCCTCAGTGAACTCTGGGGTAAGTGGTCCAGAGAGGGTAATTCCCTCACCAAAGGACACGCAGCAAATTAGGAGCAGGCCTAGAACTCAACCCAGGTCTGCCACGTCATGCACAGCCCTGGTCTGGAGGCAGCGCTATGGAGCAGAGATGGTTTGCGACCGGGAGTCAGAGACCCAGACTTGAATCTAGGACCTGCCATTTCTAAGCAGCAGGGCTTTGGTCAGATCATGCAGCCCTGGGGGGGGTCTCTGTAAGGTGGGGATAATCCCACCTCCTGGGGCCCAAGGTTCGCCAACCTTCCAGCCCTTTCATGAGGAGGAACTGGGAGAAGCCCAGCCCCGCCTCACAAAGTGGGGAGTGTGAAGCCAGCGCTCAGGTGCGTGGCATCTCACTTTATTGTGCACGGCACCTTCTAGACCTGCCGAGGCACCTGCCGTGCCCCCCAAGTGCCCGAGGAGAGGGTTCCTCAGAAAGCTCAGGCCTCTCAGCAAGGCGACGAGCTCAGGACTCGCCACATAATTGTGGGGCCACATGCAGGGCCCTTCTGAGCACAGGCCCCGTGTGATGGCACAGGTCACAGGCCCGGAAAGCCGGCCCTGGAGGAGCTGCGTCCCAGCCGGCGTGTGGCTACATCTCAGCCGACTCAACAGCACGTAGGTGTGTGAGTCGGGACACATTGGCCATGAGCAACACAAACCCAAATCCAACCAGCTTCAGCGAAAAGGGCTGTTTACAGCAAACAGTATTTAACAATTATAGTCCTGGAATGCTGTTTCATGGCTCTTGATCTATTCTGAGTCAACCCGTGGACAAAGCGGTACAGACTTGATGGTGGAGCAGAAGAGACTGTGAATGTCACTAAGAGGAACAATGTAAAAAGAACTTACAGCTGACAGGTGGGTTGTGAACCGGCAGAGGAGATGGGAGGCACATTGCCAACTTCTCTTTAAAGATAGATAAACTGAGGAGTTCCAATTTAGCTTAAAACCAAAATATATTCCTTAGAGCTGTTTGATTATAGTCTGTAAAAGAATACCAGAAAATTACCCAAACGCCTAAAATAACCTATCTGTACCAAAATTGTCAACTTACATCCCCACTGGAACAGAAGCTCCCTGAAGGCGTTTTTGCACCTTCCCCTAGTACCTAGCATAATGGACACTTTGTTGCCCTCAGTTTTATCGAGATATAATTAACATACAGCACTGGATAGGTTTAAAGTGCACAGCATAATGGTGTGACTTATATCTATTGTGAAATGATTACCACAATAAGTTTAGTTAACATCTACCATCTCATAGAGGTGCGAAAAAAAAAAAAACAGAAAAAAATGTTTTCTTCCTTGTGATGAGAACTCCCAGGACCTGCTTACTCTCCTAACTTTCAAATACACCATACGGCAGTGTTAACTATGCTCACCCTGTTGTACATTACATGCCTAGGACTTATTTATTTCCTAACTGGGAGTTTGTACCTTTGACCACCTTCATTCAATTCCCCCTTCTCTCCACCCCCTACCTGTGCTAATCACAAATCTGATCTCTCTGGTTTTTCTTTTTCTTATTTTTTAGATTTCACATCTAGGTGACATCACACAGTATTTGTCTTTCTCTGTCTGACTTATTTCATTTACCATAATGCCCTCGAGGTCCACCTATGTTGTTGCAAATGGCGGGATTTCCTTGTTTTTTATGGCTGAAGAATATTCCAATGTATATGCCACACCTTCTTTACCCACTCATCCATCAGTGGACACTTAAGTTGTTGCCATGTCTTGGCTATTGTAAATAATGCTGCTATGAACATGGGGGTGCAGCTATCTCTTTGATATAGTTTTCATTTCCTTCGGATATATTCCCAGAAGTGGAATTGCTAGATCATATTACAGTTATTTGTTTTTTTTGAGGAAGATTAGCCTTGAGCTAACATCTGCTGCCAATCCTCCTCTTTTTGTTGAGGAAGATTGGCCCTGAGCTAACATCCGTGCCCATCTTCCTCTACTTTACATGTGGGACGCCTGCCACAGCATGGCTTGCCAAGCGATGTGTAGGTCTGCACCTGGGATCCGAACTGGCGAACCCCGGGCCGCCAAAGCGGAATGTGCGAACTTAACCGCTGCACCACCAGGCCAGCCCCATATTATAGTTCTATTTTTAATTCTTTGAGGATCCTCCATACTGTTTTCCATAGTGGCTGTACCAATTTACAATCCCACCAACAGTGCACAAGGGTTCCCTTTCTCCACATCCTCCCTGGCATTTGTTATCTCATCTTTTTGATGATAATCATCCTAACAGGTACGAGGGGATATCTCAGTGTGGTTTTGAAGTGCACTTCCCTAATGACTAGTGATGTTGAGCACCTTTTCATGTACCTGTCAGCCATTCATGTATTTTCATTAGGAAAATGTCTATTCAGATCCTTTGCCCTTTGTTTATTATTATTTTTTATTTTTTGCTATTGAATTGTATGAGTTCTAACCCCTTATCAGACAAATGATTTGCAAATTTTTTCCCCCATTCTGTAGGTTGTCTTGTCACTTTGTTGGTGGTTTCTTTTGCGGTGCAGCTTTTTAGTTTGATATGGTCTCACTTGCTTATTTTTGATTTTGTCACTTGTGCTTTAGTTATCAAATCAAAAAGTCATTACCAAGACCCATATCAAGGAGCGTTTCCCCCATTTTCTTCTAGGAGTTTTATGGTTTCCGGTCTTACATTTAAGTCTAATTCATTTGGAGTTCATTTCTATAAGTGGCATAAGATAGGATCTATAATGGACATTCCTAACAGAGATGTTTTAAACTGGATACATGAACAGATAGAGGGATGAACGAGGCTCTAGAAAGGACACTGTGAGAACAAGAGAACAGTTTGCCAAGACAGACTCCTGGCAGATACCACAGTGGGTTCAGACGTCAGCCAAGGACAAACAGAGAGGGCAAAATATGTCCCAAGGCATTGGGCAGAAGGCAGCGGGCCTATTCATTTGCTCCTTCCACTGATGTCTATTCATCACCTCCGCTGAGGCAGACACTGAGCACCTGGGATACAGCAGCAGACATGAATCCCCCGGCCTCAGGGCTGATATCCGGGGTGAGGTGTGTGGAGAGCAGCCGTGGCCCCTGGGGGAACTGGCCTGTGCCTCCCCAGGGCTGCGTCTTCCTGGTAATGTGTTTATAATAACAATATTAATTGCACTAACAGCAGTGATCATTTATAGAGAAACTACTATATCTTAGTCAAGACATTTTCAGTTTTAAGTAAGAGAAACTCAACTGGAACTGGCTTAAGCAAGTAAAAAGGAAAATTTTGGTTTACGTATTAATTCCTAAAAATAGCAGGGGTTAACTAGCTTCTGGCATGGCTGGATCCAGGAGCTCCGAAGACATCAGCAGGACTGTGTCCTGCTCCATCTCTTAGCTCTGCTGTCCTCTGCCTTCATGCCACTGACTTCATTCTCAAGTGGCCGACGAGTGAAAAATGGCCTCTGATAGCTCCAGGCTAAGGATCTCAGCAAAGAGCAAGCACCTCTTTCCTTATTCGGGAAACGTCAGGGCACTGTTAGAGGGACCAGTCGGACTCAGGTCTTGTGCCTAGGACTGAGCCGGTACTTGTGGTTAATATTGGGCTGTGCCGATTGGCCCGGGTCTGGTGGCAGGCATGGGAACAAGGTGCGGTGGGGGACAACCTCATGTACTCAGTAGGGACCGAGGCTGAGAATGGGGGAGGGGTGGTTTTCCAAGGGAGCAGGGCAGCCTCCACAATGCCCCCGACGGCTCCCAGGCGCCAGGCACCAAGCTACTGTCAGTGACGCATCCCAACAGTCTTCCGTGGCGAGACCATCCTCATCCCCATTTTACAGATGGGGAAGCTGGCGCCAAGAGGCCGAGTGCCTTGCCAGCGGCACATCCCTACCAAGTGGAGGATCAGGGAGGGGCTTCTTTAGTACCGGACAGACGGGTTAGCACAGACAGGTTAGCGGGGGAGGCCACGGTTCTCTGCAATATGGCTGGAAGTCAGAGAGGATTTCACAGATTAGATCTAGTGAATGGAGGGGGAGATAAAGGGGAGTCATCTGATGAATTTGGCACCATCCCATCCACTCCCTTGTCCCCATGGCAATGGCATGGAACGCATCCATCCTTTTGTCCAAGCCTCGCTGCAGCAGCGTAGCGCAGACCCAGGATCCAGGCTGCCCGTGTTCCCTAGAAAACACAGGCAGGTGATCAAGGCTGCCGCGTTAACTTGGAGGAGGATTTCCAGGGCGGGAAGAGGGAGGTAAGGAAGGATGGCAGGCAGTGCCGGATGATGTGTGACCACACGGCCACTGCTTTACGACAAACCCCGGGGGAAAGGTGCCTCGAATGAACGGAAGGAGGAATTCACCCTCCCATCTCGTCTCCCACTGCTCGAAGTCTGTCCCCAACTCCCTCCCTCCACGCCCCTGGGTTGCGTTTTCCAGCCCCTTCCCTGAGCTGAGGTCTGGGAGAGGCCAGGCTCTGGAAAGGCAGCTGGTCAGCTTCAGCTGTGGAACTGTGGGGACCCACGGCTGTGGCTGACGCACAGCCAGCGGCCAGGCGTCTGGTGGACGGGGAAGCTGAGAGAGTCTGTAGAGGAGCACAAGCTGCATCTGACACACCCACATCGCAGCTCTGTGACTTGATTTCTCCATGCCTCAGTTTCCCTGGCAGTAAAATGGGGATAGCAGTACCTGCCCTTGGGTTGTTGAGAAGATCTGAGATAACGCACCTAAGGCGCTTAGCGGTGCCTGGCCCCCAGGAGGGGAGCCTGACTCGCTCTCAGTTGGTTTTGCCTGGGGGTCCCCAGGGAAGGCTTCACTAAGGGTGCCGGCCTGGCTAAGCTGTACTGGCCAGGACTCTCAGCTGAGCCAGCCTGCAGCTGAAGGAAAGGATGTATCGGCTCGCAAAGCTGGAAGGCCCAGGGGTGCACCTGGCTTCAGCAGAGTTGGGCCCGGGGCGGTGGGGGTGGGGGTGGGGGGCGGTGGTGACTCCGAGTCCCAAGAGAGATGACCCACATTGAATTCACAGCACGAACATCAGGGAAACACTCTCCTTGACCTCCAAGGGCTGACCTGAGCAGAGAGAAAACCAACAAGGAGACGTGCTGAAGCATCTGTGAAACGAGAGGTTGGACTAAATTGGGGGTTACCAACTTGACATCCTCTGAACTTCTGCAATGGCTCCATAATTTGTTGGTCCCTTGCCAAAAAAAAAAAAAAGGAATCCGTTTTTCCTCTCCATGTCTTCATATGGGTCTGCTTACAGTGACTGTCAGCTCAGATAGTTCTGGATATGTCTTTCTTTTTTGGTAAGGAAGACTGGCCCAGAGCTAACCTCTGTTGCCAATCTTCCTCTTTTTGCTTGAGAAAGATTTTTACTGAGCTAACATCTGCGGCAATCTTCGTCTGTTTTGTATATGGGATGCCCCCACAGCATGGCTCGATGAGCGGTGTGTAGGTCCACACCCAGGATCCAAACCCACAAACCCTGCACCACCAGAGTGGAGTTTGCAAACTTAACCACTATGTCACCGGGCTGGCCCCTGGATAGTCTTTACATATTTGAGGAATACATCTGGTGAAGTAGACACTGGCTTCATGAATGCAGCCTGTTTAGTAGATATAATCTCTCAAACAGTGGAATCTACAGGGGAAAAACAAATGACATCGGTCCAGGGGGTGAAAACATGAGGACAGTGGCAGCAGCTCACCTTGATAGTCCCTCCCAGCAACAAGGTTCTTGGGCACCAGGGTCCCAGGCACTCCCTTCTCAAGCAGCCCCAGAGGCCCCTTAAGGAACACCCAAACACCATTCCTCCATTCCACCAAGCTCCATTCCTCCAGCTACATAACTGCCCCTTCTTGTGTTCCCTGTGCAAACCACAGGATCCAGCAGCCATGTGACCTTGGACAAGTCCTTCTACCTCTCTGAGCCTCAGTTTCCTCAACTGTAAAATGGGACTGACGTCTAGTCACAAAAATCGAAACATGCCCACATGGAGACTTGTACGTGAATGTTGAAAGTAGCTTTATTTGTGACAGCCAAACATCTGGAAACAGCCCAAATGTCCATCATCTGATAAACGGATAAACAAGCCGTGGTACATCCATGTAATGGAACACTGCTCAGCAACAGAAGGGAACAACCTGCTGATGCATGCAATGACATGGATGAATCGCAAAAAGGATGCCAGACGCAAAGCAGTTCACACTATGTGATAATATTTATAGGAAATTCTAGAAAAGGCAAAATGAATTCTAGAATTCTAGAACAAAGGCAGGTTAGTGGCTGTCTGGGGCTGGGGGAACTGACCATAAAGGGGAATGAGGGGACCTGAAATGTTCTACATCTCGATTGTGGTTGTAGTTACAAGGGTGTGCACATTTGACAAAACTTATTAGTTGGACACTTAAAATGGGTGGATTTTTATGGCACGTAAAGTATACTTGATTTTTTAAAATGAGACCAAAGAAACATTGCCTTTATTAAGACTTTTCCTATGACAGAAATCCAACTCTGGATAGTTTTCGGAAAAAAAGAAACACATTGGCTCATATAATCAGGTTAGTCCAAGGGGTGCATCTAGCTTCAGGCATGGCTGGATCCAGGGGCTTGCTGATGTCTGGACAACATATTCTCTCCATGTCTCAGCTCTCTTTCCTCTTTGCTGGCTTCGTCCTCAAGTGGAAAACTGGATGGCCACCAGCAGTTGCAAGCTTATATCCTATCAACCTGGCAACTCCCACAAAATGCGAATGCCTCTTTCTCCATAATTGTTGCAAAGTCCCAAGGGGGAATCTTAGTGTCCAGCATAGGCTGCATGCCTGCTTCTATAGTGGGGCTGGAGGGGGTGGTCCCCTGAAGGAAAAGAAAGGCATTATCAGAAGGGCCACAGAAGCTGGGCAGGGAAAGCTGACAGATGGCCATCACATCTTTCCCCATAGCCAAGAAGTGATATTGTCACCTGTTCCTACCTCCAGACGCCTCCACAGTGGCCAGGCCATCAGGGACGGGCCCCACACTCGTTCAAGGTCCAAGGCTGCTTTTCTGCGGTGTCACAGGCTTTGCCTGTTAGATACAAGAGTCAAAACAGAAAGCAAGTGCTAATCTCTTCCCCACCAGCCAAGCCAAACAGAAAGCCCTGCCTGTGCCGAGCTGTCTGGACCCCAAGGAGGCTGGCGGGGGAGGGAGGAGCTCCGAGCAGCTCCTCTGGCCCGGGCCCAGAGGGAACGCCTCGGAGCTGACAGTGTCCAGACTTGCAGGATGAACCTTGAGGAGGGGAAGGATGCCTCTGTGGGCTCCTGGCCTCAGCAGGCCAGACCAGACCACAGAGGAATGCAGCTTCTCAGTCCAGAATGACCATCCCAACAGGGTCCGGCCAGGGCGGGAGGGCCTGAGAGGAGACTGAAGGAAAGGTTGTCTTTGTAGGATCAAAGATGGAAGGCACCGCTGGGACTGAAACCTCGCTTCCTGAACTGCACGGTGCAACTAGCATTAACTGAGCATCTTCTCCCACCATACACCACCCAGAGTTCTCCGTGTCCTCCTGGAAGGGGAGGGAAAGGGAGTGACAATTTCATATCTATATTCAGAATAAGCCTAGAAAGTAGGCACATTGCTATAGCGCACTATTATGCCCAAGAAACAAACAGGGCAACAGGCTCACGGTGGGGGGGGGGGGGGGGGTTGCTTTACCCAAGGCCCCCAGCTAAGTGACTGTCCTTGATCAGATGCCTGGGCAAAGACTTGTTGCCACCCCCCTGCTCCTTGCAGATTCCAGCTCAAGGCTCTCGCCTCAGCCCCATAGCCCTGGCTTACCTGGGTCAGAAATAACTCAGCTTAACTAGCAGCCTAGAGCAATCTCCCAGCCCAGCTCCCCAGGGAATGCCTGAGCCGAGGCCCACTGCCCCATTTCCCACCAAGGTGCCGGCTGAGTCTGCCGGCCCAGCCACCCTGCTTTCTGGGAAACAGGTGAGCAGGACGTCGTCGCGCAGTGTGTACTCGGCTGCAGAGCTGGGTGGGGAGCAGGTTGAGAGCCAGACTGAGGGAGGAGGGAGCTGAGGCCCAGCAAGGGAAGGCGTGGCCGAGGCTCAGGCCCCCTCTGCCAAAGGGAGCCTGTGGGCCTGGCCCAGAGCCACGGGGCTCCAGCAAAGTGGCGTTCTCTGCTCCCAGCTCCCATCATGACCAAGGCAGGCTGCCCTCCAGTTCCGCAGACGAGCCCAGAAACAGCCGACTGCTCCCTGGAGCTGACAACGTGCCTGCCCGTTAGTTCCCTGCACTGGCAGCCTGCCCGGTGGCCCTCGGGCCAGGCTCCTGGCGTCAAGCTCTGTAGCAAAGAGGGAAGGGCAGGGACAGCCTTCTGGAGACCCAGGCACCCCTAGGAGGGGTCCTGACCTTGTAGGCACTGGTCCTGGGCATGGCCAGATGAGTAAGCCCCAGGCAGGGGTGTGCTCCTTCCTGGACACCTCTGCCACCCACCAACTGTGTGACCTGGGCCACGCCTCTTGCATGTTCTGAAAATGGGGCTGGAGACTGCCCTGCCCAGAGCTGGGATCCATGGCAGCACAGCAGGCTGAGCGGGAGCAAGCTGGGGGGCGAGGGGGGCCAGCTGTACAACTCAGTATCGAGGAGACTAAGGGATGATAACCCAGCCTCCTGGAGGAGCGGACACCCCCTCCATGAGACAGCAGTATGCGCCCACCTCAGGACACTGCAATGACCAAATGCTTAAGTATTAGTAAGTACTGTGATACGCTTGTTCTATCTCTATATGCTAATTATAAATAGCAATCATCACTGAAGGAGCACTGGGCTAGGAGTCAGAAGCTGCAGATCTAAACCCCAGCTCCATACATCCTCGCTGTGCGTCCTCTGGTAAGTCTCCTGACCTACCTAGCCCCGGTCCTCCGTCTGTAAAACAAGGACTGAAGGATGACTGAGCAGAAGAGAAAATAAGGGAAGTGAAAGTCTGCCAGCTGCCAGTGGTCACATCTCCTCGATGAGGCTCTGAAGGCAGAGCTGGAGGAAATCTCGTCCTTCTCTAACGTGGGGGCATGGAGCCGGATCGTTCTCTGGCTGCTTAATTAGTCAGCCGAGGAACATGAGAAAAACAAAAACAAAGATACCAGTCCCTGGGCGCCCCCCAACCCCCAGCAATTCAGACTCAACTGGTCTTGGGTGGGGCCCAGGCACTGACTTCTTTTTAATGCTCTCCAAGTGACTCTTACATGTGACGGGGGTCGAGAAGCAGCACAGCAGCCCACTTAGAAACCAATCAACCAGGATAGAGGCCACATGGCTAGCATCCTCCTGACAACTTCATCATCTTGGTTGAGAGAGACCCAGGGCTGCTCCAACACCCCGCGAGGTCGCTGAGCTTGCTGGCTGGAGGCGAGTGGCTGTGGTCCGCGGCACATCCCACTTGGCAAAAAGAAAACAGACTTTCTGGCTCCCGAGGGCACAGGGCCATTGCTCAAATGGGTTTTGAGCCTCGCCCCTTTTAAAAGCCCCAATCCTGCTAACTGGGTGGGGGTGTACATGCATAGGGAAAATGCTGGAAGGATCTCTTTCATTAGCAGACATTATCTCTAGGTACCAGCATTTAGAAGCCTTTTCATCCTTTTGTATTTTTGAAATGCTCTAGAGTGGAAGACAATTCTTTTATAATTGGGGAAAAAAGAGTAATCAGTCTTATTTTTGATGTATTGCCTTCTTGAAAAGATTGCTGTACTTTCTTCTGCAAATGTTTTGGGGTAAAGAATGAGGCACACGCTCAGGAACAAGGAGGTTTGGGGGGCCGGAAGGGGAGGGCAAAGGGACCCCAGCGGGGACGGATGATTTGAAGTCAGCAAATACTTAGCTGATGAAGGATGATGGAACGTGTTGCATTGCTCTGTGTCCATTGCAGATTGTGAGAGTCTCATTTCATGAGAGCTCCACCCTGCAAGAAGGGTCACCATTACCCCCTCTCTCCCCTCGGAGGGAGGAGCTGTCCCTTCCCCTGGGAGGAATGCTGAGGCTTCTGAGCAAACCCAGCCCCTTCAACACTGTCTCTGGGACAGCTGGTGTGGAGGCACAGCTGGCACAGCAGGGTGGTCAGGGTCCTGCCAATGCCACACGCAGTGGCCGTCTTCTGGAGCGATGAGAGCTTACGAGTCGGCACCTGGGAACCTTAGAGATATCTTGAGGATGAATTTCCCCTGCTGCCCCGTGAGGTGGATGGAACCCAGGGTGGGCAGGGGGAGCAGGCCGTCTTGCCTGCCACCTGTTCACCTCCCCCATCTGTCCGTCCACAGGGAGGCCACCTGCCCAGCCTCAGTAAAGAGGAAGACTGTTGCTGTGGGATTTGCTGATGCTCTTGTGGATTGGGGGGAAAGGGGGGGGCATGTCACAGACTGGTACTTCTGCTTCTTGACAATCCCCCAGAAACCCCAAATTCCCCCAAGATAAGCCCTTGGCTCAGCTAAAATATGTGTGGGGTGGGGCTGGAAAAGGTAGGGGCACCTGCTGAGCATGGAGGCGCCCCAGAAGGTGAAATAGGGGTAGAGAAAGCAAGCTCCAGGGTCACAGCAGGGGGAAGACCTTGAATCCACTGTATTTGCAAAATGGCCAGCTTACTGGGTCTCAGAGAGTGGACTGATGCGCCTTCTATTTTCAAACACTGTGCAAGTTTCTGCCCAGGTGCGCCTAAACCGTTCCAGCTCCTCAGGAAAGATGGGGTGCCCTGGCCAGCCCAGCACTGCTGCCCTTGCCTTAACTGGCCCTGAGGCCACCCTGCACCTGCACTTCCGGACCTTCACCGTACACAAACCAAGGAGACCCTGCATTCTCCTGGGCTCTGTTCCGCACAGGAACATCTCGATGCCCAGCCCTCATCAATCCTCCACCAAAAAAGAAATTACAAAAATATATGCAAATCGATGCAATGGCCCAATGAAATTGTTTTCATCAACAGCAAGTCCCCAGTGACTCTCACTTCAGGAGGATGGGGGAAGACATCCCAATGGGACCCCGGGAAGCACTTCCCGTCCCAGAGCGGCCAGGTGGGTGCGGGGCGGGTTGGCGGCCGCTGCCCGATGCGCACTGCAAGAACAATAAGGATTTTTAGGGGCATTATGACTGAGTCAGAAAACACAGCTGCCCCTGAAAGTCCCTCATTTTTCTTGCTGTCCTTGGGCACTCTCCAGGTGAGTACGCAGTCGCCCGGCTGGCTCAGGTGAGCCGAGGTGGAGATGGTGTCCCCAGACCTGACACTGGCCCACTCCCCACAGTCCATGGAAAGCTCTGTGGTGGGTGGGGTGGCTGCAGGGTCTCCACAGTGGCCAGCTTTGCTGCCCCCAAGGCACGCCCAGGAATGACCAGCCTTTGCTCCGCCCAGAGCCACTTGGCACATGAGCCTTCTGCCTACAGGAAGCCGTGGCCTAGAAGGTGGACGAATGGATGCAGGGAGACCTGGGAGAAGGGGCAGCTGGCCCTTGTCTTCATGTGGGGCGGCATGGACCCACCTTGCAGGGACTGAGTTCCCGAGAGGCCAAGTGATAGTCACAGGCCTGACGTGATGCATGAGTGGAAGAGAGCAGCTCCACACTCCTCAGAGGCCAGACCTGGTTCAGGTGGAGAGGAGAAAACGTCAAGGTGTGTGTGTATGTGTCTGCCCAAGACCAACGGGGCCAGAAAACCCAGGGGAGGAGCTGCTCAACTCTGGAAGAACAGCTGAAAGTCACACGATTCCAAGAGGCACTGGACCTGAGCTCTGGTCTGCCTCCCTCCAGCAGTCGCGGCCTCAGTTACCCGCTCTGTAAAAATGGACCCAGGAGCTCAGCTCCCGCCAGCACTCTCCCACTTCCAAAGCAAAGGAAAAGGGGGGAAATTCCAGGCTTTCAGCTCTGACATATAAGCCCAAGGGACTGTTCCCGAAAAGCTTAAGGTCATAGATTCTGTCCCGGGTGGGAAACAGGAGGCTGCAGCCTGAGACCCGGCTCGCCCTGAGGGAGCTGCTGCTCGCCGGCTCAGGCCAGTCCCCCTGCTCTACCACGTCCACCCCACCTTCATCAGCGTGAGCCTGGGAGAAGGCAACACTGCCTGGGCCTGAGGAGGAAGGCGGGTCCCCACCCACCCCCCAGAAAAAGCCTAAGATGGGTAAAGACAAGCGCAGACTTCTGGTTTGTCCCAGATGGTTTTCGGGTTCAAATCAACGAGCTCATAGACTTTGCTGGGAAGCACAGCCTGGAAGAAACTGCGGGGAGGGTAAGGAGGATGGTCAGAAAGTGGTCAATGAGAAAGGGCCCAGTGGCGCAGCGGTTAAATTTGCAAGTTCCGCTTCGGTGGCCCAGGGTTCACTGGTTTGGATCTCGGGTGCAGACATGGCACCGCTTGGCAAGCCATGCTGTGGCAGGCGTCCCACATATAAAGTAGAGGAAAATGGGCACGGATGTTAGCTCAGGGCCAGTCTTCCTCAGCAAGAAGAGGAGGATTAGTGGCAGATGTTAGTTCAGGGCTAATCTTCCTCAAAAAAAAAAAAAAAAGACGACAAAAGGGACAGTGATGGACTTTTTTTCTTATAGGAGGATGAAAAGGGCCTCCAGAATCAGAGGCAGTTTAAGTCCTCCTTAATGGGAAGATCCTTCTGCCCCCAGGACTGGGCGTGGCCCAGAGCAGCAGAGGCTCAACTCCCAGCATCAGGATCCCCGTCAAGAAGGCCCCAGCAAGACACTCACCACAGACCCCAGGGCCTTTCTGACTCCCCCGAACCCCAGGACACCAGTGGGATGGAATGCCACCCATCGGTGGTAACTCATCCCCTGAAGCCAGGCCATTCCACCCAGGGCCCCAGCTTGGCTGGAATCTGCCCAGCTGGCCGCCAGGAGCCTGTCCCAGCCAGCCCAGCACTGCGCCCACTCCTCGAGGTCCTGCTGTGTGCGCAGGAGGCGCAGCCTCTCAGAACACGGGTGGTCCCTCTGCATCCCACATCCCATAGCAGCCAGACAGACCTGGCACCACTCGGCTCACTCGCCATGTGACTGTGTCTAAGTCACTTTGGTTCTCTGTGCTGCGGCCTTCACATCTGTAAATGGGAGTCACAAGCCCACTCTGCAGGGTGGTGGGAGGACTGAAGGAAAGACAGCACCCGAAGTGCTCAGCCAGAGGCTCTGAACAGAAGTGTACTCCTCTCTCCAAGAAGCTTCCCTCCGGCCCTCGGACCCCAAGGGCAGGCACTCCTGGGACTCTCCAAGGACTCGGGCCCTGGGGAATGCTCCCCTCTCAGAAGAGCACCTGGGACAGGTACCGGAGCACCTTCCCCACACCCCAGGGTCCTGCCTTGGTCACACTCGGAGGAAGCGTGCCTGGAGCCCCCACTGCCCGGCTGCAGCCCCAGCCCTCTCAAAACTGTTATGGCAACCGTCACCTCGCCCAGAGCTTTCTGGCCCAACCAAGATCACGGCCATATACTCCACCAGCAAAACCCAAGCTGTCCCCACATGCTAGGATGGCAGCTGTCTGAACCATTCAACAACACGACCGCATTGGCAGCCCTGGCTGTGCACAGCCTGTGCGTGAGCGGGTGCCGGTGCCTGGGGAGCCCTGGGCAAGCTACTCAACCCCTGAGGCTTCTGTCTGCTCCTCAGGGGACCAGTGGGGCTGTGGGGAGCGGTAAATGAGTTTATGCCTGCTGAAGCTTAGAACCGTGCCAGGCACAAAGCATCCGTCAGGGCTAGCTATCAGGACTGTCCCCTCTGTTCTTCAAGACTCAGTTGACCTCTTCCAGGTGAACTTTCCTGACCCCAGCCCCTCCCTGGGTTACAGCCCCTTCTTTCTCCCTGCTCCCCCGACCCCACACTCATCACACTGCTTTACCTACTGGCCCTCTGGCAGCACGGTCCCGGGACCACCTGTGTCACACTCACATGCACTTATTAACAGTGCTGACCGAGGGTCCCTGGAGTCTGCATTGTAAACAGACTCCTCGAGTGGTTCTCAGGGACACCCAAGTTTGAGAACCACCGCTCTGGGGCATCTTACTACCAGAGTACAGGCCGTCTCGAGCCCAGGTGTTCAATAATGAGTTCTGGGGAGCTGCCCCAGGCAGGGGCCAGAGGATCCCCTACCCCCAGGCAGTGCCAGGTGTGTGAAGGTGACCCACCTGGGGCTTGGCTCTGAGAGCAGAGCTGACCCATCACCAAACACCAGCCCCCAGTCCAGGTCCACAGGCCTTCCCTGAGCCCTCGCTCTGTGCCTGGCGTGTGCGGAACACACGCTGATGACCGAGGGGCTGCCCCTTCTGCTGGTGGCAGAAAAGCCATCAGGGCTTGCAAGGGAGCTGCAGTGAGGCAGCTCCACTCTGTGAACACAGACTCCCTAAAATAGCCAGCAATCCACAAAACCAGGATGAAGGAAAAGAAAGGCCAACCAGAGATATCAGCCCTTGTTTGGAATTTGCTTGAGAGAGAGAAATATGTGCCAGTCCCACCCTGACTAGGGTAGGAGGTGGTCAGGCGAGGGCAGCAGTCCCAGAATGTCTTGGGGGAATCCTTGCTACAGAGAAGCTGCTGGGCCCAGACAGGGATGCTGGGGCCTGGGGCAGGGGCTGGCTAAGAGGGTCTGTCTGGGGCCAGAGAGGCCAGGCCTGCTTTGAGTCAGGGGCCAAGCTTCCCTGGCAGAGAGAGCCAGGTGTGGCCAGATGGAGGGACGCTGGCGCCTGGGGCACTCAGCTTAGGGGGGTGGGCTCTGCAGGGTCCTGCCCTCCGTCCAGCCACCCACCCAGTCTGCCCCAGGCCAGCCCACCATGGAGGTGGGAGCCAGACGGCTAGGCTGGATTTGAGCCCCTGCTGCGGTGGAAAGCCTTCTTGGACTTGCTGACCCCATCCACCCCTGCTGATTCTTCCGGGGCCGGGATGAGCAAAGCCAAGAGACCTGAAACTCATCCGTCAGAGTCCCTGGGCTTACACCAACTCCTCTCTCTGCCAGAAATTTTTTTCCTAAGAACACCTCGGCTCCTCAATGCTCACTCTCACCCCCTCGGTTCTCCCCACGCCCGGCAAACGCTCCAGCCCTGCCTGGCCTGAGGCTGATGGCCATCGTGCATTGGAGTTGGCTCAGCCGCCAAAAAACTCATCCGTGGGCAGGGGCCTGAGTGCCCCTTGGCAAGGCTGGACCGGAGCCCGAATGTGTCCGTCCACACAGATGCGTGTGCCTGCTAACAAGGCCAGTCCAGGGAGGGCAGTGCCTTCCTCTCATCCACATTTCCAAACCATCCAGAAGCCAAAACTAGGACTGGGTGCCGGCATTAGAGCCGCAGCTTTTCTCTCTTTTTAGCAGACTCTACGGAGGGAGGGAACCAAGATAAGGAGACAAGGCACACAGACAGTGGGGCTAACAGCCTGGGGAAGAGAGAGTCTACAGTTAAGGATGCATTCATCCTTCTCAAGGAGTCAAGCAAACTTTGGGCCCACAGGCCAAACCCGGCCCACAGCCTGTCTTTATAAAGTTTTATTAGAACACGGGCCTACTCTTCCACGTATGTATTATCTATGGCTACTTTTCTGCTACAACAGCAGGGCGGAAGGGCTGCAACTGAGACCCCATGGCCCTCAAAGCCTAAAATATTTACTATTGGGCCCTTCATAGACAAATTTGGCCAATCTCTGCTCCCAAGCAGTATACACTTGGCTCCTCACATGTGCTGGGCACGGAGCTTGGCACCGAGGATGCAACAGTGAGCAAAACCTGCTGAGCTGGTTCACGGCCTGGTGAGGGAAGGGCTCTGAGGGCCGTGGGGCCTGCCGTTTGGGCATCTGGCCCACCGGGCAGCTGGACCCTCATTCAGCCCATAGGCTCCTCCTATAGCTGAAGGACAACCAGGCCCTGGAAAGCTGGGACTCTGCCCCCGTCTCAGGGCACAGAACTGCTGTCATTTTCATTAAGCTGATGCTCCTACTCCAGGGCTGCCGTCTCTCACCCCAAACCTTCGGGCCATGTGTGTTCCAGCATTTTTCAGGTTTTAGAAAGGTACTGTGGTGCGTACACCACATATTACGCAACATCCCAGCAGGGCAGCGCCCGTAATCAAACACATTAATATCTCTGCAGTGAAACCCATGAATATTCACACTCTCCAAGACAAATATAGACTATCACAGTCTCAAGTCACTTTGGGTCAATTTGTTTTCCCACGAAATTAGTTGCAAAAACAACTTTTGGTTTCCCGAGTTTTTTGGAGTTCAGAATTTCAGATAAAGGATCGTGGGCCTGTACCAATACCAGCTACAACGTGCAAAAGCTGGGTCCCGACTTTATTCGCGGGTCTTGGCTGGACATTCCCATCCCTGCAGACCGCCCCTGGGGCTGCCTGGCACAGAGAAAGCACACACACAAGGCACGCAGAAAATACGAACCAAGTGAACTCATGTCACCGTTTCTTTTTGCTCGAAAGAACAGCGACTAACATACTGGTGAAAAATGTAGAAAAGTAGTATTTAAACCCAACCTTCGTCTGCCTGCTCCACTGCCAGGAGCAGAAGGAAGCCAACGTAAATGAATAATTTTCCAACCCCATTTACTCGGGACAAGGAAAATAAACTGTTTTCTGGTCACTTTGCTGCCTGAGGGGCAGACACATTAGGTGTTTGGGGGCGAGCAGGTGAGTGGCAGTCGCTGAAACGGAAAACCCAGGATCTTTTTTCCCTTGTGTACTTCCTCAGAGCCTGTCTGGGGCCAAAGTTTCATTTGGAAACCTAAAAGAATTTCTCTCATTGCAAATTCCTAACAGCTAATTAGAAAAATGTACTAATTGGACAATCTGGTTTCAGATGTTCTAATTATACGCCTCAGGATGGGAAACAGCAAAAGAAAAATTTGTGTCTTTATGATAAGTTGTATATAACTTAACAGCACTTCTTCCCCAAAACTATAAAATATCCAGAAAGTATAAAGTTAAAGAAAAAATCACCTCGAACCCTGGGATAGTAGGGACACTGAAAGAATATTTTAACACAGTTTATCTATAAACGGATGAGCCATCTCCTATAAAATGTATTAAAGGGTGATCTCCCTGAAAAGATATTTCAGCCATCATTTCCATCAGATGCCCTGGAATTAAGTGGATTTTCCCCCTTTTTAATGCAACATGGTTTGAGCCTTCTGAAATGTCATACCGTCTATTTCTTAATAGAGCAAGTGCTCCTACTCCCATAAATTTCCTCATCGCCTGAGATTTCTAAACCCCATATTGGGAAAGAGGTTCCGGATACCACTGGTGATCTCTCTCTACCTAAACACGGGGCAGATTTCTAGGACTTTACTCTGAGATTGGGAAATGGTTTTTAGCTGAAATGGTCCAGGGGTCAGAAGGTGAGAGCAGACGGCTGCGTGGGGAGGGGCCAGGGGCATCCAGCTCCCAGACAAGGGCCTGCAAGGCTGTCCACTGAACGTGGGCGGGGGCCAGGCAAACCCTCCGTGACCTCCAGGACTAACTATATTTAGTCAGGGCTGACTGCCCCAACAGGGAGGGGCCTGGGGGAGGCGAGCAATGCCACCTGTGGACGCCGGGGCCTGCAGCCCTGCCACGGCCACGGAGATGGGCTAGGACAGCACGACTCCTGGTAGAGAGGACACGGGCATCCTCTCTCGCGGTTCCTCCAGCCTCTGCAGGACACGTGCCACCCACCCGACAAATATCCTCTGCCCGACAAAGGAGGGACCACGCCACCGGGCAGGCAGGGCTGTGGAGACAGAAGAGAGGGATGGCACTGCCGCTGGCCAGACAAGTTAGTTTCACTTCCTGGTTTTTCTCCAGGGTTGCCTCTCTCCCTGATGGGAGCAAATGTACTTTAAAATGCCAAGAGAGAAAATCCTCACAACTGTTCCTTGTCATTTTCTCTTTTTTTTTTCCTGAGGACACTGTTTTCCTCTGAAGACCGGGTAACAGGCTTTGGTGAAAACCCCAACTGCGTAACTTCGGTCCCTGAGGCGGCTCAGCTCTAATATGATTACACATCTAAATGCAATAAATGGGGCAAAGCGGTATTATTTTTCTGGGAAAAACCAACATCATAAAAGGGTCTTTATTGAATCAAGGGCCCGTGAACTGTTCTCTTGCCTAATTATGGCTCCCAAGTGAACGAGGCTGGGTTTCCAGGCAGGAGTCCTCACAACTCCCCGGCCCAAGGGGCAATATTTGTCACGACTTGTTTAATCACAACAAAATCCACCAAAAGGATGAATAGGAAACGGAGAAGCGGAGGTAGGTGGGTCACAGCCCCCTCCCCTACTCAGGCTCTGGAAACAGGGGGCGCTGGTTCTGGGGTCTACTTCTATTTTAAGGAGTGGCCTCCCTGCTCCATCCCCACCCCTTACATCCAAGTCAGGATCCCGGACCCTGCCCTCCTCCACTGTCAATGCCTAAGTGGTTTTCCAGCATCCCGGCACTGCCCACCTCCATCCCCATCTATACAGAAAAGGCCTACTGTCGAAATGTGATCTTTTGCCAGATGGTAGAACGTTCAGCGACTTGGCCAAGGTTAGCGTGCACCCAGCCCTGAGCAACAATGACAGCTGGCTATCACCAGACAGGGGAGGAGAGGGAGAGAGACTCGCACGAACCAGCTGGGAACAAGTGGTCAGGTTGACTCTTCTCAAATATACAGTGGTCTGGCCAGGCGAGTTGGAGACCAACATTTTGCTTATATGCAAGTCCTGGTTCCAAGTATCTGTTTAATCACCCTGAAAGTTTCAAGAGCAAAGACACATTTTTTTTTTCATGTTCTTAAGCTCACACAGCAAGATCCGTAGGAAGAGATTCAAGGCAACATTATCCCGACTCTCCCATTAACCTGTCCCCTCAGATAGGCTCGAGCACAGCACCGGCTTGAACTCACCCCGGGAGACACTTCTGCCCCCTCCCCTCCAGGCTGTACCAGGCAGGGCTCCCTGAGGAGGCAGGAACCACCCCCACACATACAGCAAGGACTTGCTTTTCGTCCAATGTTTTCTCCCCAGATAGCTTGCCAGGCTCAGGTCGTCCTTCCTTGAACTCACTGGGGTTTCTTCACTGGCCCCACAGGCCCTGGGATGAATTATGGTGTCACTTGAGAACAGCCACCATATCCTCCCCCCACCCCCAACCCCACGCGCCTCGCGTTTCCCAGAGGCATTCTCATTTGATCCTCATATGGTACTACGAAGTGGGCATGTGTTACCATAGATGGGGAAACTGAGTCTCAGGAAGGCATGTCACTGATGCAAGGTGACCCAGCCAGTCCATGGGAGAGCCTGGTTTCCCCGCAAAGCCAAGGCCCTTTCCCCAATGCCCGCCTTGAGCAGGAAAGCATTCTCTGTCTTCCACCCGACCGTCTCCTGGAAAGCTAGGTGCCATCAGCATCTAAGCGGCATTGTGATTTGTTTTCAGAAGGGTGAGGGGAGGGGGTCCACCTTACAATGGACGTGGAGAAAGAGACAGAATTAGAAGACCAGAATTGAAGCCTCCATCACCAAGAAGGAGAAGCCGGCATTTCCCCTTGAACTCCACACACCCCAGGGCAGAAATCCAGTGAGAGGAAGCGAGTTTCATGAGAATGAACCACAAAGTCTTCACAGACTGACCCAAATTTCCCAGCTGCACATCTCCAAATCCTTGCCCTACCCCTCCCCACCAGAGCCCCAGCTTCCAACCTTGTGCCCTCCTCTGCACCTCCCGGCTCAGAATCTTAGAAGAATGTTAAGGCTACAAGAGGTGTAGACGGTATTCAGCGCAACCCCCAGCTTGACAGAGAAAGGGGCTCTCGGGCCCAGAGTAGCAGAGCTGAGATTAAAATCAGGCAATGGTTCTTTCCACATAGCACCTCCCTCCCCAGTCCTCCTGGGCAGCAAACACAAGGGGTCTGGCTACAGGGCGATTTCAAAATTCCCCAGTCCCTGCCAAAGGGAGGAGGGAGGGAGGGAGCTGCGCAGTGGGTGAGAAGTCACCTGCTCTGTGTCCATCTGTAAGCCCTGCCCACTGCCCAGGGCCAGCCAGGACTACTAAAGGCCCTAAGGCACTGAAAAGATTATGGTCTATCTCCAGCTCCAGATTGAAACTTCAAAATAAAAATATCACCGAGCCATAAAAAAATATAAGGAAGTCCAACGAAATTCTGATTTTTATTTCTCTCGGTGATCACTCTGCAGCATTTATTGGAATAGCAAATTATTTCCTTCTGTCCTCCCCTTTCAATTCTGTACCCTGCTTGACTGGCCCCACTAGAGTGTGTTGAACTTGCCCACTAGGTCAACGAGCGAGCAAGCCAAGAGCAGTCGTGGCAATTCGCCTTTCCTGGGGACCTTTCATGAAATGTGCTGTGTTAGAATCGGAGTTTTGGGGCCTTGCAGGCTGGATGCATTGCAGAGCAGATGTGTGAGGTGGCCACATCTGCACATGCAGGGTTCCTTTAAGGACTCTGTGCTGGCTAATCCAGACCTGTCCACCTCCTGCTCCACAACTCCCTGGCTGCTGGCTCCCGACCTGGGAGGCCCTTCCGCACTGGAAGCCTGAGTAGCCTGCTTCTGCGGCACCAAAGGCAGCTGTGAAATCCCGCGGGAGACTTTCCTCAGCTGCAGAGGAGTCAGAAAAGAAGAAGGGGTTCCCAGATGTTACCCCCACCTTATGATGACAAGGCTGCTGTTCCCAGTGGGTGAAGTAACTTGCCCAAGGCCACACACTAGCAAGCAATAGAGACTGCCAGACCCACAAGCCAGAGGCCTCCATCACTGCACGCTTCTCAGCCAGTGCATCTACATGCGCAGATTCAGAGAAAGAGAGCTGAGCAGAGGACCAGCGGCCCAGGGTCTCCTGGTGTGCACCAGGCACTGTGCCTGTGCTTTTCACACAAGCCTCACCACGACAATACACGGTGAGTATCATGACCCTGGATCACAAGGGACACGGTGAGTATCATGACCCTCGATCACAAGGGAAGAAACGGGCACCGAGAAGTTACTTGTCAAAGGCCACCCAGCTGGCAAGTGGCCGTCAGGACTCCAACTCGATCGAGCACATCTGGACCCAAAGTCCACCTCCATGGCCCTCACACCAGGCTGCTTTGAGAAAAACCCTCCATGAACCCCAAACTGATCCCTTGCTTCTGAGACAGCACTTTGAGGGACTTGTCACAGATGAGAAGCGCTGTTCTTTTGTATACAAGAACTGAGACAGGCCAAATATTTACCATCCCGAGCAGAGCGGCAAACAGGCCTGGCAGCAGAGCCAGGTGTGAGGGCAGGCTGTCGCTATACAAAGTTAGGGACGGAATCCTGACGATCGCTGAGGGTTCAGACAGCTCCGCTTTGGGCAAAGGGGCGCTGAAGGAGACCAGGTGAAGCAGCTCAAAGGCCCCCCCACCCCCGGAACAGCTGCTAGCAAAACCCTGGAGGGGTTCCTGACTATCAGAATTTCCAGAGCTGCTAGGACTTGGGTGTGGAGATGAGAGGGTCAGCTTCTCCCAACACCTCCTCTGTCAATCCAGTCCTATTGGACAAAAATTGATCTCTTTCATAGGTTGGGATTTTATTTTTCTTAAAAAAAAAAAAAAAAAACCTACAAGCCCAAAGTTAATTATTCACCAGGTTGCAATTTACTTAAGAGTTGAGGGAATGCAAGTTTCCTCCCAGTAGGCAGGGCGAGGAGTCCAGCTGGATTTTTAGGAGTCTTCCGTGGGTCTCCCTGGGGGTCTGGCTAAAATCCTTCCCTCCCACCAGCTTTCCACCTTGCATTTAGCTGCTTCCTGAGGACGGCTCCAGGGCAAACAAGGCTGCCGGTTAAGCCACTTCCCCCCACGGAGGCGAACGCAAGGCCCGAGGTACCCAGCTTAGAGGGATGGACTGGGGGAGGGGGAGGAAGACGGCATCTGCTTCAGGAAACTGAGAATTCAAAAGGGACGGCAAAATCAAAAAGCTCTCAACTAAAACACAATTCCGAACTACAAAGATTGCTAAATCAAAGCACAAATTGGCTGCTGGAGGCCAGGCCAGCCCACTGCGTAGCTGATTCAATCACATTTTGCAAAGGAAAAATCCCAAGAAGGAAAAACCTAATCACTCACTTCCCCCAAAGAAATGAAGCGCCGAGCCATTTCCAAAAAATCGGTAAAACCCTGATCAGCCCCCGACAACAACGGGACACAGCCTCAGGGAAAACGGCCAGCCGCCTGGACCAGGCCAGGGGCGGCTGGGGCGCTGCCAGCCTCCTGATGCCTTATTCTCAGTGACTTATGTCCCTCGTCCAATGTGCCTGTCCCCTCCAGGGTGGGTGCGAAGCAGCCAATTCTGCCTGCTCTTCCGCATCTCCTTGCTCCAGCCTAGTTCTGCGGGTGTTTTATGACCACGTAATATTCTGGAGCTTTCCACCTCATTTACTTTAAGATACTGATCCCCAGGGCTGGGAGAAGCGTGGGTTCAAAGGGGAACTTTGTTTTCCCAACCTGATTCAGTTTCCCAACTTGATGCAATTCCGATTCCCTCGGAAGAGAGCCTTGTTTCTTAATTAGGGCAAGGCCTCCAGTGGAAGCTCCCACCAGTCTCCTCCTAGATGATTTTGCCTCAGAATGGAGATTTTGTCAAGATGCTTGCCCGTTTAGATATACGGCCAAAGAAACTCTTTCCTCCCATAATTCTGGCATCTGTGGCGTGTTCCACTGACTACAGCATGCAGGACAAAACTCAGGACTGAAAAAATGAGGACAACTACAGTGCAGGGCTGTGCCCACCCCTGGGCTCACAGGCCCTACCCGGCCTCAGTGACCCCACAGACCTCCACACACCTGGCTGCCCTCCGATCAGGCCCCCACAAGGCCATCAAAACAGGGACAAAGGCACTGTGGAATTCCTGCAAGGTCTACTCTACACTAGCCCAAAGAAGTAGGGGAAACCTGTGGAAAAACCTTCCAGAATGGCTCTTTGCACAACTTTGAGAGAGGTGGGCCAACCTAGTCGGGCTGGTTTCTCTCTCTCCCTCTTCCCTGTTTCGAAAAACCTCTCCTCTTTTCCAAAGCCAGGAAGAAGGGGCCCCAAGGTGCCTTATTTTGTCAACTTGCCCTTCACACCCTTCAGGTCACCTCACTGCGTGTTCCCAAATGTTTTTCCAAGGCCCCCACTGCTGGGACAGCCAAAACACAATAGAAACAAACAAAAACAAACGAAAAGTTCCAACAGCAGGCAAACCCGAGGTTTCAGGGGTTGGTGGGGTTTTTCTCCTGGGGGGATAGAAGCAAAGCTATTGGGAGAGAGTTTAAGGAGACCGGAATCTCAGCAGAAAACTTGAAGAGGACTCCGAGCGGCCAGCATTATGTTGCATATGTCAGGGAACAAAAGGCCAGCCATTCACAACACATCCACCAAAACCCATCTTTAAAGAAATGGGGGGAAGGAGAAAAAGGGGCTTCCCACTCCCCGGCGGCTAGACCTCCACATCCCGTCCCATCTCCCCAGGGGCAGCTCTAGAAGTCGGCCGGGTCCTCCCCACCCCCAAGCTCAAGGTTGCCGCCCTGGAAAGCACAGCAGGGCAGGCCCCGGTAGGCGAATGCGCCGGCCCGTTGGGGAGGGAGGCCGTCTCCCCGCTCACTCCAGGTCTGCCCTGTGGGGATGCGGGAGGACACGGACCGCATACAGGGACCGACTCCGATTTCCGAGCGCGTCCCCATTGCTCCCGCGAAGCACGGGGATCCCTTGGAGCGCCGCACAGAGCCCGCGACGAGCGCGCCTTGCCACCCCCGCTCCGGTGTGGCCCCGGGAGGCGGCGGCAGGGCCGGGGTGCAGACCCCGCGTGGGCGCCGAGGGCGCGCGGGCCCGGGAGGAAGTCGGCCCGGCCCGAGGAGCGCAGAGGAGCCGCCGGTCCCGGGGGCCGAAGACTGGGACTTTGTAGGCCAGTTGAACTGACACCCTCATCTCGCCCGCAAAGACCCAGCCCTCAGCTCCCGCGCGTCTCGGAGTTTGGGGTGCGGGCGCGCCCCCGACGGGCTTCCGCGGGCCGGGTCGGGCCGGCCGCTTCCCAGCGCGCTCTGCCCGCCGAGGCTCCGAGCCTCCCCAAAGAAGGCACCCGCAGGCCCTCGGCCCGCGCGCGCCGAAACCAGCCCTCGAAGGGTTACACGACGCTCGGCGTGCGCCACGGCTTCCAGGCCGCCCCCGGGCCGCCGCCGCGCAGGCCGCGGGACAGGGCCGGGGGCGGGGGTGCGGGCGCCCAGCCTGCCCCCGGGCGAGCGCAGGAGTCACCCGCCGAGAAACTTCCCCACGATCCCGCGCCGCCTCGTTACCTGCGCTCCGCTCCAGGGGCGCCGGGCCGGCCCGAGCCGCCTCCCGCCGCAGGCCGCGCCCGCCGCCGGGGGTCGAGGGAGTGGCTGCGGGCCGGCCCTGCGCCCCGACGTTCCGGCGCCCAGCGCGCGCCTGCCCGGGGCCGGGGCCTCATGCAACCTGCCCGGGTCCCGGGGGCCGCCGCCGCCCCCTCCCCAAAGAGAGCGAGCCCGGCGCGGCGAGGAGAGCAGCGCGGCAGCGAGACCCCTCGAAAGTCGGGGGAGTTCCACTCGCCTGCTCGCGCGGCCCGAGCTGGCTCCACGTGCTGGTGACACATCAGGAAGGCTGCGCGGCCCGCGGCTCCCGGCGGGCGGACGCGGCCAGCGCCCGCCGCACCGCCTCCCGGAGCCGAGCGGACGGCGCCCCGCCCCGCCCTCCGCCCGCCCGCCCCTCGGCGGCGCCGCCCCGGCCGCGGCGCCCGCTCCGGCCCCCGGCACCGGCGCGAAGACGCCCGCGCGCGGCGGGGCGGCCCGGGGCCCCGCTCCTCACTGCCCGAGCCGCCGCGGGAACGGGCCTGGCGCGGGCCGCCCGGCTCGACAGCCTCGAGCACCTTCCTCCCGGTCCCGCAGCCCTTCCCGCCCCCGAGCTCCAGTAATTTTCCCTTTTCCTCCTCTGACCGGTCCGAGCCGCTGCCAGCGCTTCCTCCCGCGAAGGCCGGCGCGGAGGGCCCCCTGCCGGCCGCTCTGCTCCTGGACTCTGTCCCCGCCCCGAGGGAGCGCTCCCGCGGCCGGCCTCAACCTCCCCACCTGGAACCTGGAGCCGGCCAGGCCCCTGTTGCGGGGCTTTGGAGGCAAACCAGCGAGATGCGAAATGGAAGGCGCCCAGCCTGGTACCCCGCAGCATGCTTTCTTCGGATGTTAATTTTGTGTTTTCCAGTTGCCTGCACACCTCTTCCTGGCGGTGCTTTCTGCAAAACCTGAGTTCCTGTAGGGGGACTGTGGGCAGGGAAGGAGGGTGGTACAGAGAAACTTCGAGGCCGAGGGGGAGCTTTCCCAAGATTAGGGAGGGGTCAGAGGTCGGTGGAATCCCCTTTGATGGGGACGTCCTGCCCCGCTCTCTCGCTCTCTCGGAGACGCCAGAACGTGGGGGAGTAACTGCGTGCCTTATCTGAGACCAGTCTGGAGCATCCATAGGCCTCTGCCAAGATCCCCATCCTCAAGATGGCCAGGACTCCAGGGACTATGAATAAGGGAGTGATGGGGAAGCCCAAATAACGACTCAGTTCCCCCACCTCTCTTCAGATGGAGCCTTGAAGTCAGATTTAAGAAAATAATGAGACATACCTGTCTGTGGCCTGACATAGAGATTGGCTTTGTTCCTGTCTTCTCTTTCCCAGCCTCACCATCCAAATCATGCCTTAAAACCTCACAGCGGTGGAGGTTGAGGGGTTTATCAGCTCGATTTGCTGCCCCTCCCACGGCCCCACATCAGGATTCTAGGGCAGGACAGACAGATGCGCAGGAGCAGGTGCTCCCAGGAGAGAGCAGCTCTTGGGGGGCTGGAGGGCAGATGGCAGCCAGGTGCCAGCAGAGGTGCCCAGTGCTAGGGCAGGGCAGGCCCCCGGCCCCAAGCCTTTGTAATCCCCATTTTGTGGGAGCCCAGGATTAGAAGGAAGAAAGAGGAAGATGCCCTGACATTGCTGGTGATGCTGCCGATGCTGGAGGGGGTCTGGGGTTCGCGGTCTACTTTCTCTTCCCCTTTTATTGCTCTCTCTAAATCTGACAAACCCTTTGGATCTCTGAGACTGGAGAAGCGGGTGTCCTGGGGGGATGAAAGGGCAGGGATGTAATGGGTTTACCCCAGCGCTGATTCCAGAGAAGCCCGCAGAAGATTAAGATTTGCTCCCTGAGCTTGAAATCTCCCTGCTACCCCCTGACCACATCAAAGGACATGGCTGTGGGGGGCACCTAATCCCATCAATGGAATCAAAGCTGGACAAGAAAGGAAATTCTGCAAACTTGGTGCAGCGGCAGGACGCAGCTCACAAGAGAAAGATAAATACCAGGGCCCTGGCCTCCTCCACTGGGGGTTACATCCCAAGAAAGATCCTGGGCTGGTCCACAAGCAGACAGGGCCTGTCCTTTGCTTCCTGAGGTGGTCGGTGTGGGCAGGTCAACCACAAGAACTCAGAAAGCTGGGCAGTGGGACTGGGCTGCCTCCAGGGCCAGGAAGGGACCCTGAAAGGGGCTGGCACTCGTTCGTGTCCCACAATTCTCTTGGCCTCCAGCTTCGAGAAGGTGCTTTCACAATGACACTCTTCACCACCGGTGTTCCCCAAAGTGCGGTGTTCATACGTGAGATGGTTTCAGATTAAAAAAATTTTTATATTTTCAAATGCAAGTTTCATGAATATTGTTGTTAGGATGAGGTTAAACTGGTTAAAATGGGCCAACTCAAAGATAAATGTTTAGTCCACAATAATACAAGTGGTATTCTGATTTGGCAAAAATGGTGACAGTGGCATGCAAATTTCTAAAGTTAGAAAAACACTCCTACGACCATCTTGAGAGAAGCACTGCCTTAGGACAGTGGCTTGCAAACTTTCGGTCATGCCCCATGGTAGGAAATGTGTACATCTATATATGTATATAAAGTGTTTCATGAAACAATTCTTACACACTGAAATGTATTTTGGTATCCCATTCTGTTCCAGTAAAAAATGCTGCTTGCAAGCTGTTAAGTTTATTTCATGATCTACTCATGGGTTACCTCCTGCAATTTGAAAAATACTGCCTCATCGTGATGAGGATGAGAAATTTCTAGGTACCAAGACCCTGTGCTAAGAGCTTCTCCTTACACTCTCACAACAACCCTAGGATGGAGGTATCATAACACGCATTTGACAGGTGAAATTACTTGCCAGGGTCACTTGGCCAATAAATGCAGGCCCGAGACCAGCCCCTCTCCACCCAACCTCCGTGGTCTAGGACACATTTCACCAAGTCGTCATCTCAGAGAGGCCCGGTCTCCAGGGCGTTCATGCATGCTTGTCCTTCCCACAATGCAGTCTACCTCTCCAAGTCAGCCCTGGGACTTCAGCCCTTTTTGCCCCCGACAAATGGCCCCCAGGAGTCAGGCTCCTTAGCAATCCAGGCTCAGAGCCCCTGGGATGGGGGTGGGGGTGGAAGTGGAGGTGGAGGTGGGGGGTGTCATGGACAATCTTAACGTCCCAGCCACCCTGCCAGACAGCTGCACACATGCATCTCCACGGCTGGGAGGGATCAACCTGCCTCTGGGACAAAATCCCATAGAGCTGGAGGCACTGAGCTTGTTCTCTGGCTCCCCTCATTCTAGATTCTTCCCTAGGCTTTCCCTGGCTACCCTCTTTTAAACTGCAGCCTCCTTCCCCATCACTTCTTATCCTCCAATCCAGCTTTTTTTCCCCTCCATAGCCCTGTCCTGTCTAATATGTCATGTACTTTACTCATTGGAGTATATTCTGTCTCTCTGCTGCTGATCTTTGCATCGACTCCCAGATGCAAGCTCCACAGGGGAGAGAATGTTTGTCTCTTTCATACGTACTGTTTCCAGTGCCTGGCACATGTACATGCAGGAAATATCTGCTGAGCACCTCTCAGTCCTGCGTACACTGCCCTGAGAACCCAGCGTTGCCATTACTGGATGGGCTTGGCCGCCCCAACCCTCCCCAGGGTCCCCTAGGGCTGAGCCACAGCCAGAGGCACTCCCTCTAGTAACTGTTGATTTCACCAGTGTCCTTTTGGAGGGTGACCACATCTCCCAAGGGCAGGAGGGCCAACATTCACCGTGGCCTCCAATACCCAAACTGCTCAAGGCATCTAACACGAATACCACGTTGTGGTATCGATTCTTTGCTAATAATGCACATGTGTCATATCTCCAGCAACGCGTAAAGTGCTATGGAGTGGCATGGAGGAACGAGAAACCCTGTGTTACTGACATGGAAACTGGGCTTGGGGAGATGAAATGATTTGCCTAGGGGGCCGGCCCTGTGGCCGAGTGGTTAAGTTCGTGCGCTCCGCTTTGGCAGCCCAGGGTTTTGCCAGTTTGTATCCTGGGCACGGACATGGCACCGCTCATCAGGCCACACTGAGGCGGCGTTCCACATAGCACAACCAGAGGCACTCACAACTAGAATACACAACCATATATTGGGGGGCTTTTGGGAGAAGAAGAAGGAAGAAAGAAAGAAAGAAAAAGATTGGCAACAGATGTTAGCGCAGGGGCCAATCTTTAAAGAAAAAAAAAATCAAAAGAGCTGTCATCCAGAATTGTGTTGCCCTTTGGGGCCCAAGAAAATTTGTTGGTGGCTCTCTAAGAGATCATCTCATAGAGGAAGGGACTTGAAGAAAAAAAAAAGAAATGGTTTACCCAAGGTCACTCCATACTGAGCTCTTTCCACTCAACTTCCTCCTCTGGACCACACAGCCTAGCAGATGCCACTTCTACAGTCACGATTGTCCTGGGGACTTTTCAGCTTCCTGCCATCAGTCAGGAAGAGCTCGACAGAAGACACAGGGGTCCTGGTAAGCAGAGGGAGAAAAAGGCTGCAAAGAGTCTCAAGTATTCTGTATGTGACTATGGAATTCACGGGGCTTTCTGTCTCAGCATCTTTGCTCAGGCAATTTACATGGATTTTGTTTCTCTTGGCCCAGATAGCTTGGACAGAGGGAGAGTCCCGGAGCTCTGGGGAAAGACAGGCTTGGCATGAAATCATTACTGCAGAAAAGCCACACCGGCATCACCGGTCTTGTCATCGTTTGGTGTTTGGAGCCCGTTTCAGTTCCTCACTCCTGTGTAACTTCAGTAAGGTATTCTCTGCCTCTGTGCCTCTGTTTTGTCACTGGCAGAACTGGGATGTGATTTTCTCTGTGATTTCTCCAGCTTGACTGTTCCAGAACCGCAGGAAGAGAAGTTGCTCACTTCTTTTCGTTGTTCATTCATTCAGCCAACATATAAGGAGCCCCTTTATCTATCTAGGTCATTTGAGAAGAGAAGACACAACTCTTTCCTGCAAGAAGCAGCAGAGGGGTAAATTTCCCAGAAAGGAGTCGATTATCTCCAGGTGCAATAATATTTCAGCAATGCCAAGGTGGTGATTCGAGCTGGATTCAGTTCTCGTGCGTGATGGTGGGTGGGGAGGAGGCAGGTGGTCTGACACGCTCTGGACTGCGCCCTTTGAATGTGACCTAGGGAGTGAGGCTGAGGGGTGAGGGGCAGCTCATGGGAAGCAAGGTCATATGAGGAGCCCTCCTGGCCCCGAGTCCTAGCCATCTCACTCAGGGGTCCCTGAAAGACTTTCAATGGGCAGCCTAAGTGCCTGGAAAGTGTTAGAGCCCGTGGTCCAGGAGAGGCTGTCTCCTGGGGAATCCGCCCATTGACAGTGTGTGTCTGTGTCCCTCCCCGGCCTCCGCAGCCTGAGTGCCGTGGTCAAGCCCGGTGACGTTGGTCCCTATGTGCTTTTCCTATTGCTCAGGGGTGAATGTTGGGCAAGTGAAGTAACTGCTTGGCTCACAGGCTGGCAAAGAGATGGGCCATCTCCTGGGTACCTGTCAAGTGATAACGAAGATGCCTTTTCCAAACAGATTTGTGCTCATCCTGCGGAAGAACTTAATCTATGTGATAAAGGTAGAGCTTTCTGGTTGACCTTGAACACATCATTTTCCTGCTCTTTGCCTGTTTCTGTGGCTGTAAAATGAGGGGGTTGGAGGGTTGCCTTCATTCCTATCAGTCCACGATCCCAAATGGGGAACTTTCGTCCTGAAGGATGGGGTTGGACCTTTAGTGTTTGCTAATAAAACCATCTACAGAAAGGGAGTACTTGTTTCTTAATTCGAAACTCCATTTTGCATGGAAGGTCTGAGGGGCCAGGGGATGAAGGAAAGCACCCTGGCTGCTTAGCAGCCAACTAGTTCATGATATCTGGGGGTCAGAGATGACTGAATGAGGGCAGAAATGCCCAAAATGTGGTGGCGCTCTGGCAAATCCCTATTCACCCTCCAGAGCCCAGCCACGATGTCACCTCCTCAGAAAAGACTTCCCCAACCCTGCCACCCTTAGGGCTCTGTCTCTGCACCAGGTGCGGGAAACACAGCCATGAGGGAGACACTGTCCCAGCCCTAAGGGGCCTCCCAGCTGTGACGGGAGACACAGAGGCTCCCAGACAAGCAGCTGAGTGACTCATTACCTGGGTGAATCAGAGGCTTCTCAAAGGAGGTGAGAGCTGAGGCTTGCCAAAAGGATTGAAGCTGGTGGGGTCTGGATCCAGCTGCTAGTCTGCAGGAAACGCGGAGGACAGAGGAACTGGTCGAACCACAACAAGAGTCTGCAGTCAGCAAAGTCTAGACTCTGGGGAACCCTGCAGGTGAAACAGACCAGGTTCCTCCACAGACACACTGCAAAGAAAGGAAAGGCAAGGAAGGGAATCCTAGTGACTGAAAAAAAAGCTTGAAAGAGAGATTGATTTTAAAAAGGAGCAAAGTTAAACGATAGGGTATAAAGATGCACAACTGGGCAGTAAGTAGAAATGCAAGGAAGTGATTTCTGTAAAAGTAGGGGGTGTGGTTACTTCCGTTCCGGTTGTGGGGGGCTGTGATGGGGAGCGGGGCACAGGAAAGAGGTTTCTGGGGTGTCGGCAAAGTTCTCTGACCCTGGCCGTGTTCTTCTTCTAATTCATTAAGACACCCACTTAATTTGTGTGGTGTTTGAATCTGTATTTTATTGTACAATAAAAGATTTAAAAATATCTCTCTCCAGGCTGGAATATTGGACTAAAATGGACAGGATGAGGCAAAATATATATATATATACTTGCCAAATTCTGCTTTTAAGTTAAATAATATTCACTCACAGGAAGGAAGGGGCCTGACTTAAAGTAGTTTATATTTTTAAAAATATTCTGGAGGCTTCAGCTGCCCACAAATGGCTGTGTCTGCCTCCGTGGCCGTCACACTGCAGCACCAGAGACCCCGTGGTCGGTTCTAGAAGGAGTGGGCAACCCTGGCCAGGGAGTGGGGTCTGAACAAGGGGAAACTGGCAGGGGGCGGGGCCTTCACTGCTCTAGGCCTGCCCATCAGGGAGGACTTCCTGTAACTCTCTGGAGGAGATCCAGGGTCATATAGGTCTCCTCATGAGGTGGCAACAACCAGGTCCCACTGTGAGAGGGGCGACTATGATTCACCACCTTGGCACCCATGAGGGAGATGGTTGAGGCAACTTGAGGTCCCCTTGCTTCTCCAAGGTCCAGACTTTGAGGTAGAAACGCAGCATTTCAGGCTACAAGGCATTTAGGAAACATCTCTTTCAACTTCCAAACTTTGCAAGCAAGGAAGTTGAAGGCCACGGTATGGAAGTGATTTAACAGAGGTCATGCAACAGACTCAGCGTAGGTGTCCCCTTCCGCCTCTGTCCTCACCCTCTAAGCCAATGACCTGCCTCCAGCCCCGCGGAGGTGAGTGTGGATCCCCGGGGGCCTTCCAGGTAATTCCAAGACCTCCCTGGTCCCAGCGCACCTTTGTGCTTGGGTCTGACCTGCTTCACTTCCATCTCGTCTCACCAACCTTGACCTGGGAACTGTACTTGACCCCTGCCTCTGGTCCTTCACCTTTGGGGGCCCGTGTTTCCCCTAATACCTGTATGTTGACCTCCTCTGTACCTTGACCCTCTTTTATTGATTTTAGCTTGGCTCATCCACCTGCCTTTGTGGGATGGAATTCTCTGCTCCGGTTACCCCAGGAAATCCAATGTCCAGCCTCAAAGTTCCTTCTCATCAGGAATCCAAATTAAGGATAGGATTCAAGACAATATCCAGTAGTTCAGGACCTTTCCCCTTCGTATCCTTGAACATCTGGAACCTGCCTCCATTTGCATTTAGTAAAAATTCCACGATGACACTGACACCCTAGCTCAGCATTCCCTTGAACAGCCAAGAGCATCTCTTCCATTTATTAGAATCTTAGGGAAAAGATCAATATATTCCCCTGCTGCCTGAGCCCCACATCCTGCCTTCTGATTACCCTGGACACCATCCCAAAGGGACTCTGCTGACATTCAATCTGCCTGAAGCTCCCCATGGTCAACTGCGCAACAGGGCCTCTGGAAAGGCAATGTGATTTTTGGTCACATTAACAGAAGTATGGGACATAGAACGAGGGAGGTGATGTACCATTAGACTATATCTGGAGTAGTATTTTCAGTGCTGAGCGTCACAATTGAAGAAGGGGACAGACAGACTGGAGTGTATCAGGAAGGGGAGGCCCTGAGCATCAAATCATATTAAATTGGGCTGTTTATCCCAGAGAAGATTTGGGGAGTATCATCACTGGCTACGGGCCAGGTTCAAAGGATCACGCAGACAGGCGCCAGACTCAGAGGGTCAGCACACGGGCTGAGAAAAGAGTAAGCGCCCACCAGCTGAAAGCTGGGGTCGGCTTCCTAGACGAGAAGGCAGGCGGCGGGCACGGCGGGGGTAACTCACCTTTCAAGGAACAAACAGAAATCAGAAAATCGCTCCAGAAACTCGAATGCGCTTCCTGGAACCTTCTCTCGCCTTCATGATACGCAAAACCAGCGACACCAGACTCCCCCGGCCGGTGACACCACTGCCTAGCCAGGCCGTCCTGCTCGGGCCCCGGGCCGAGCCCGCCCTGCGGGGGACGAGAGGCCGCCCGGGCCCGTCGGCAGGTGGTCCCGGGAGCCCCGGCGCCCTGGCCCAGCCTGCGCTCGGTACCGCGGAGCCTGGGGGCGGGGAAGGGAGCGGAGGACGCCAGCACGGAATCTGAAAAGTAAAAAAACGCCACATAGCGGAGGAACGGGACAGCACTCGCGGGAACACCATGGCCCCACGGCCAACCCCAACCTCGAGCCCCAGGCACGGACGGGGTTCGAACCCGCGATCTTCGGTTTACGAGACCGACGCCTTACCACTTGGCCACCGCGCCTGACAGCCGAGCGAGCGTTGGAAGCTTTCAGTGGAGGGGAGGCGGCGCGGGCGGGGAGGGGTGGGGCCCACCGCCGGCTCCGCCCCCGGGCCGCCCCCTGACCCCGCCCCCGGCCCCTCTCTCCGCGCCACTCAGGGACCCGGTCCGCGCCCGCGTCCTGCCGACGGCGAGACCCGAACCCGCGGCGCGCGAGCCCGCCCCACCCCGCCCGCCTGCAGCGCCCCGGGCACGGCGCCGGCAGAGAGCCCCGAGAGGCCAGCGCGGGCTTCGGGAGGAGCGGCGGGCGGGGGCGCGGCGGAGGAGGAGCCCCACCTACCGCAGCGGAAGCGAGGCCCGCCCAGGCCGGCGTCTAGGCCCGCCCCGCCCCGCCCCGCGACAGCCGAGGGACCTTGGCCCGGTCATTGCCGTCCGGGGAGCAGGTTCCGAGGGCGGCGCCGGGACCCCGAGCCGAGGGGCAAGAAGGGCGTGCAGGCGTGCACGGGACCGGCCCTCGGAGAAGGATGCAGGGAGCCGGCAGGGATGGAGGCCGGGCTGCAGGGACGAGGGGAGGGGACCTCGCTGACCCCGCCGGAGCGGCGGTGTGTGTAAGCCGAACCTTCCCCGGGCTGCTCTCGCTCCCCGCTGGCCCTTCCACCCCTGGCACGGGCCTGTGCGGGAGACTCGAGTGAATGTGTGTTGAGACAAGATGGCCTTGCGGAGGAGGGACCAATGTGGGCGCACAAGGAGATGCCCCCGGGGATGTTCGTGGGGACAGTGCTAGTGGGAGAGAACTGGAGGCCGCCTGGATGGAGGGATCGGGCAGTCTGTCCATACCGTGGGACGGTCGGTCACTGTTAAAAGGAGTGATCTAGACTGGGGAATGATTATCAGCAGAGCTGGAGCGCAAATGCACCTGCGATTTTAAAAAGCGAGGTGTAGGAAAATACAGATCACTTATTAAAGTAAAGGGAAAGACGTACGAAGTTGGTAAAAATAAAAACATAAAGGAGAGAGGGAGACTGGCTGAGGTTTAGCGGACAAAGGGAACTTTATTGTTAATGTTTTGTGTCTATTCTATGAAGGAGGCGAAAAGCTGAAATGCTGGGAACACGGGTGCCTATTATGATGCTGTATACTTGTTTGTAGATCTTGTATTTTCTTTAAATTAAAAATAAAAAGGAAATTAGGTCCCTCTGTCCTTGTTTGGCCTGTGGCCACAGCGACTGTCCCAGGACAGGTACGCGGGCATGGGTGGGGAAGAAGAGCCTTCCTCTCTGGGGAGGGTGTGGCCAACTGCCCGCCACCCTCCGGGCCCAGCCCTCCTGGACGCCGGCGACAGGGGAGGGGGCAGAACCAGACCAATCACGCCATTGCCCACCCTGCCACGCCAGTGCCCAAGTCATTCTGGCTTTTTTGTAGAACTGCTTAAAAAGTATAGGTTGTGGAGATTTGGGAAAACCCAGGAAAGCTATTTTAGTGTGTGGTCAAAAAACATGGAACATAAAATTTACCATCTTAACCATTTTTCCATGCACAGTACAGTAGTTGTGCAACAGATCTCTGGAACTTTTTCATCTTGCAACGCTGAAACTTTATGCCCATGGAACAGCAACAGCCACTTTTCCCCTCCTCCCAGGCCCTGGCAACCACCATTTTACTTTCTCTTTTTAAGAGTTTGACCACTCAGGGTACCTCATATAAATGGAATCATACAGAATTTGTCTTTTTGTGACTGGCTTATTTCACTTAGCGTAATGTGTTCAAGTTTCATCCATTTTGTCACACATGACATGATTTCCTTTTTTTTTTGTTTTTTGATGAGGAAGATTGGCTCTGAGCTAACATCTGTGCCAATCTTCCTCTATTTTGTATACGGGACGTAGCCACAGCACATGGCTTAATGAGAAGCGTGTTGGTCCATACTGGGGATCCAAACCTGCCAACCCCAGGCCACCGAACCTGAGAGCCCAAACTTAATCACTATGCCACCAGCCTGGCCCATGATTTCCTTTTTTAAGGCTCAATAATATTCCATTATATATTTCTGTATCCATTCATTCATGGATGGACATTTAGTTTACTTCTGCCTCTTGGCTATTGTGAATTGTGGTGCAATGAACAAGTGTGCAAATATCTTGAGATCCTGTCTTTGATTCTTTTGGGTGTATACCCAGAAGTGGGATTGCTAGATTACATGGTAGTTCTATTTTCAAGTTTTTTAGGAACCTGCATACTGTTTTCCGTAGTGGCTGTACCATTTTACATTCCCATCAGCAGTGCACAAGGGTTCTGATTTCTCCGCATCCTTGCCAGTAGTGGCCATCCTAATGGGTATGAGGTAATATCTCATTGTGGTTGGATTTGTGTTTCTCTGATGGGTGATGTCGAGCGTATTTTCATGTGCTTTTGGCCATTGGTATATCTTCTTTGGAGAAATGTCTATTCAAGTCCTTTGCCAATTTTTTATTCGGGTTGTTTATTTTTTTGAGTTGTAGGAATTCTTTCTATATCCTGGATATTAACCTCTTATCAGATGTATGGTCTGCAAATATTTTCTCCCACTCCATAGGCTGATTTTTCACTCTGTTGATTGTTTTCTTTACTGTGCAGAAGTTTTAAGTTTGACGTAGGCCCCTCTGTCTACTTTTGCTTTTGTTGCCTGTCCTTTTGGTGTCATAGCCAAGAAATCCTTGCCCAATCCAACGTCATGAAGCTTTCCCCCTATTTTTTCTTCTAAGACTTATATCAAGTCTTACGTTTAAGTCTTTAATCCATTTTGGGTTAATTTTTGTATATGGTCTAAGGTAAGGGTTCAGCTTCCTTCCTTTGCATGTGGATATCCAGTTTTCCCAGCACCATTTGTTGAAGAGACCAGAAAGTTTTTAAAAGCATAAAGAGGAGAATTCAAAGGCCCTGTAGTCTGCCACCAGAGAGGAGCACAGGGCCTACATTCTTGTGTGTATAAAACACACTGTAATTCATCTGTTCTGAAATGCGTGGTTCTTCACATTTTAACAAATTAGAAATCAGAATGACCACCGATTACAATTGGTAGAGTCTTAGAATTAATTGGGAATATTATTTTCCTTTTTAGAAGCATAAAAAGTAATAGTTTTTTAAACTCAATGAATGATGAAAAAGAGTACATGTAATACAATTAGGACAATCAGACTCATATGTGCACATTTGTGTATTTCGTGGTGTCCTGATTTTTCTCCCTTACTGTTGTAGGATAAGCATTTGCCATGTCCTTAAAAGTGGATCATTTCATGGGTTGTAACAAACGTAGACTCTGGTGCAGGATGTCGACAGTGGGGGAAGGTGTGCATGCAGGTGGAGGGGTGATATGGGAACTCGCTGTGCTTTCCATCCATTTTGTTTGGACCTAAAATTACTCTAAAAAATAGTCTATTTTTAAAAAAAACACCTTGGGGCCGCCCGGTGGCATAGTCGTTAAGTTCGCCTGTTCCGCTTTGGCGGCCCAGGGTTCGCCAGTTCGAATCCCGGGTGTGGACATGGTGCCGCTTGGCAAGCCATGCTGAAGCGGCGTCCCACATATAGAGTAGAGGAAGATGGGCATGGATGTTAGCTCAGGGCCAGTCTTCCTCAGCAAAAAGAGGAGAATTGGCAGATGTTAGCTTGAGGCTAGTCTTCCTCAAAAAAATAAATAAATAAATAAATAATAAAAAAATTAAAAAACACCTTAAAAAGAAAAACAACCACTAAAAGAAAAAGTAGCTAGTCCTTTACTCCTTTGCTCTCTGACCCACTGCTATGAGTCAGTGGGTCACCCGAGCTGTGCTGGGGTTGCTCCTTGGTGGGGTCACTGTGGGTCTGTCCAGATCTACTTCTTAGCCAGGAGGGCCCAGGAGCCTGGTTTTGTCCTTCTTCCAGGAGTGAGCAGCTGTAAGTGCATGGTCTAACTTCTGTTTTCTAAACTCACGTGCACCATTTTTTTTTTTAAAGATTGGCACCTGAGCTAACATCCATTGCCATTTTTTTTCTTCTTCTTCTCCCCGAAGCCCCCCAGTACATAGTTGTATATTCTAGTTGTAGGTCCTTCTGGTTGTGCTGTGTGGGACATCGCCTCATCATGGTCTGATGAGTGGTGCCATGTCCGCGCCCAGGATCCCAACCAGCGAAACCCTGGGCCACCGAAGTGGAATGCGCGAACTTAACCACTCGCCACGGGGTGGCCCCACTGGCACCATTTTTAATAGAGCTTTTGCATTGGCAAAGATGCTCTGAAACTTAACCAAAAGGTCAGAGCTGGTTCTGAAACGCAGAGCTCCTAGTGGACAAGAATCAGGCCATACCTACCTCCACCCAGTGCAGTATTAAGAGCGTCCAGTCGTTCATTCCTTCAGCAAACCTTCTTGGAGCACCTACTATGTGCCAGACCCTGTTGTCGGGGCTGGGGCTACTGCAGCGACCTCAGCAGCACAGGTCCCTGCCTTCATGGCACTTCCATTCTTAAATAAGCAAAACATATAGTATATCAGACGGTGATAAGTACTAGGGAGAAAAATAAAGCAGGGAAGAAGGGTAGGAAATTCCAGAAGTGGAAGGGAGGATTGTAATTTTAAATAGAGTGGTGTGGTAGATTAAATGCAGTCACAAATTCTTCGCGGCTCTTCCCATCCAGAGCCGGAGTCTATTTCCCCGCTCTTTGGATGGGGGCTGGCCATCTTCCTTGCCTCGACCAATAGAATGTGGTGAAAGTGATACGTAAATTCTGAAGCTTGGGTCTCAAGAGAACTTGCAGCTTCTGCCTTCAGTATCTCAGCACCCTGTCCTGAGACTGTGCGGTGAGGAAGGCTCTCTGGCCATCAGAGGATGAGAGGCCATGAGGGGTCTCCCAACCAACAGCCAGTACCACCTGCCGGGCCTGTGAGTGTGGCCATCTTGGGTCTTCCAGCCCAGCTGAGCCTTCAGCTGAATGCAGCTGGGTGAGTGAGCCCAGACATACCCAGCAGAGGAACTGCCAGCCCACCTACAGAATGTGAGAAGAATATTCTTGTTGCCAGCCACTATGTTGTGAGGGTAGTTTGTCACATAGCAATAATAGTTTGTGGATATGGGACGTTACATACAACTAACACACATTTCAGTTCTAGGTTTGTGGGCTGGTGGTTATTTGCATGGTGTAGTTAAAACTTTTGTGATGCTGGATGAATGGGGCAGGGCCCATGCCCAGTGTCCACTCAGTGGCCATCTAATCTCAGTTTCCTCATCCACAGAATGGGAGAGTTAGCCATTAGCCAGAGCCCTGCATTAATTGAACATTGAACATCCCTCTTCATTATTCACTGAGTTAGCAGGGGAGTGAAATGCTGGCCTGACCCTTTTTCCTTGGGCACAGTAGCAACCTGACCCTTTTCCCTTTGGTCAAGTTTCACAATCCCTTTGCCAGCATGAAAGCTCTAAATTAAGCCTGCTGTTAATAGGAGGAAAAAGTCAACACAACTGAACCTTTTTGGAGAGCGTATGGCCGCATTTGTAGACATTTAAATTAAATGACTGCTTTTCATACTTAGGGTCAGTGCCGTTGGGTTTTTTCCTCTTGCTCCCCCTTCTCAGTGTTTAGTTCTGTCGTCTTTTCCTGACTTCCACTCGTTAGTATTCACCCTTACAAAATGCTCACAGTTGGCTGTGGCATTTAAAGGGGCAGAGAGGGCTCCCAGGTGGATCATGGGGTAAGTAAAATCAGGCCTCCTCAGAAGCCCCAAACAAGGCAGGGGCCTCAGCAAGAACCACTGCTGGGCAGCTACAGCTCTTGGGACTCTCTTTCCCTGAACTTGGCCCTGCTGTCGTGGACAGTCAGGATGCTCTGTGGGGCTCCTGGACAGTGAGAGATATACCTGGTTGAGGTCAGAGGACTGATGGACGAAGTCACTCCCCACAATGGGTCCTGCTTGGGTAGACTCCTTTTGGGAGAGATGGATCTTCTGAGAGGAAGCCTGGTAGGGAGGAAATTGTTGCAGACCTGCTGTTTCATGCATCTATTGCTATGTAACCAACTGCCTCAAAACGTAGGGGCTTAAAGCAAGCACTGATTGTTTTCCATGGTTCTGTGGGTAGATCAGGCAGTTCTGCTTCATCTGGTGTTGCCTGGGTTGTTGGGACAGCTGGGAGGCCCAAGAGGGCCTCACTCATGTGGCTGGCATTGGCTGGGAGCTTACTTGGGGCTTTTGGGCTTCAATTCTCCATGTGGCTGCTTGGGCTTCCTCATAGCATGGCAGCTGGCCTCCAAGAAGATGCATTCTAAGAGGAAGGAAGCAGAAGCTTCCTTAAGGCTAGAGCTCAGAAGTCTCAGAATGTCACTTCTGTCACAAGGGGTGCATTTTTGCATCTATTCGTCAAAGTAGTCCCAGGGCCAGCCCAAATTCAAGGGTAGATGAGAGAAACTCCATCTCTCAGTGGGGGAGTGGCCTGCACAGAGGGAGGGAATAAACCAGTAGGTGGCTATCTTTAGAGACTCTACTGCACCTGTCATTCACCGCCTGTGACTCTTGAGTGTAGGTGCTGGTTGGTGTACAGCCCTGGGGTGGGATCCTACAGAGGATACAGAGAGATATGAGGTGGGTCTCCTTTGTCTCCACCCCCACCTCAGAAAACAGACTCATCTAGAGGGTCTCTAGTGGGACAGGTTGGACTAGCTCCTGTCCCGGTCTCCCTCCAGCCCTGACAGCCTCCGGAGTTGATGTTCACAGCCTCCCCCCACGGCTGCAGGCCGAAGCGTAGAGACTAGACGCTGCCAGGGAGCAGCCGAGTCCAGCTGTTGGCCTGGGCGTAGCCTGCTGGACTGGATAAGCTGGGAAAGCCGAGTGGGGGCAGGGGTCCAGTTGGGCTAGAACGCAGGGATGAGGGTCTCCCGGGCTCCCCTGGGCTTAGTGCCATCAAACAGGCTGTAGAAAGGGGGATCGGACCTCAGCACCCTTGCCCTCTGCATTTGGGCCTTTCAGAAGCTCTAGCATATTTTTTAAAACCCAGAGGCCATAACAATGTCATGGAGCCCAAATCAGGACCCAATATCAAAGTCAGAGCTTGGAGGGAAAGTCAGGGCCAAACCAGGGATGGCAGGAGAGTGAGGGGAACTTCCTGCAGCCCCGACCCAGCCACCTGGTTAGTTCCAGGAAGGACCAGGCTGAAGCTGGCTTTGCCCTTCCTGGGCCCTAGAGCCCACAGCCTCGCCCCTGTGGGCTTGGAGCAGTACTGACCCCTCGGGCTGCTTCATGGTGGAACCACCACCCTTCCTGGGCCTCTGCTCCTGCTCCTCATCCGTGCAAACGGTGCGCAAGTGCCCACCTCCATGCTCCTGCCCTCACAGGGCCCCCTGCTGTGCCCTCTTTCCAGCCCCTCTGCTCATGGAGAGCCAACCCAGGCTCCAGGGCTCAGCACACGTCCTCTAGCAACCCCTCCCCACTCTGAGCAACCCACTTCTTGGGGAGGCAGCTGAGTCCCGCTCTGGGAGGACTCCTACCCTTACCAGCTGCCTGGCCGTGAATCCTAGGTGCCTTGTGGCTAGTTAGGTCACCTCTGGTGGCTCAGTTTCCCCACCTGTAAAATGGGGATAATACTACCACCCCCTTCATGGTGGTTGTGAGGACTAAATGACCCCATACACTCCAAGCACTTAGAACCCTGCCTGACACACAGTAGGCCCTACACAAATGTAAGCTAACGTGAACGACCTCATCGTTGCCTCCTGGGCCAAGAAGGGCAGTGGGCACAGGGATTGGGGAGTGGAGAGGGGCTGTACGGGAGGAACGATGCCAAGTCCCTCAGGGCTCAGAAATCAGAGAGCAGACAGCCAGCTGGACTGACTGAAAGGGAGCCCGCCTCGTCCCTCACGGAGTGCCCGCTCCTGACCCCGGGCCTCTGGGTCTGAGCGATGGTGGTGCCGTGCCAGCTGCCCCCCAGGGCCCAGGCCTGAATGCGGGGAGCTGCAGGGATAGCTTAGTCCACCCTTGGGTGTCGGTCAGTCACTTTGTGCAGATGGGCTAGCTGGGGTAGACCAGCAAGGCGGGGAGAAGCCTGGCTCCCTTGCCCAGGTGACCACCGGAAGCTGGTGATTCCAACTTCTTGTCACTCAGCAAAAACACCAGGTCTTACCGAGTCCAGGCTGCCTCTGTCTCCCCACAGCCGACCTGCTCCCGCTGCCGCTCTCTGAAACTCGGCTCGGAGCAGCCGCGCCCTGGCTCCAGGGCCTTCCGTGGTCACCATGGCCTGCTTGCTGCCCTGCTAGTTCTCTTAAGGCCTCTGCACCTGCTGTTCCCTCTCCAGTGTTCTCCCCAATCTCCTTTCAGGCCTCAGTTGAAGTGTCCCCTGACTCCTCAAATGATTTCAGGAGTGATGACGCACCCTTGAGTCTCACCCATGGAACAGGCTGGAATCACCCGGGGCTTTGAGAAAAACCCCAGCGTCCAGCCCCACCCTTATCACCCAAATCCAAATCGCTGGGCTGGGACCCTATATCCGCATGGTTTAAAACTCCCCCAGGTGATTCACATATGTGCCCAGGACTGAGAACCTCCCATTCTAGCATTCTAGAAGCTCCCTGTGCCATGAGGGTGGGGAGGGGTCTGTTTTTCTCACCGTTACAAGCCCAGCACCTATAGCCCTACACGGGCATCTATTAGGCACTGATGAGACATTTGCTTAATGGATGCGTGAGATCCACCCTCAGTCCACCAGGCCCTGCAGTGCCTCACCATCGCACCTCGCCGCCACAGTGCCCGGAAAGGGCTGTGCTTTCTACAAGCCAACCGCACGTGTGGTTCCTAGTCCTACAATCCTCAGGGCTCTACTGAAACGCCCCTTCCTCGGGGGAAGCTGTCCTGATCCCCAACTGGCCTCCATCTCCTTGCCCCCAGCACCTTTCCCTTGGTGCCACTGATCACCAGGAGTCGGCTGTGTCTCCCCATCCCCCAGGAGGACAGAAGCCTCGGCTGTGTTTTCTGTACCAATCCCCAGTGCCTGGCACAGAGCTTGTCCCACACAGTGGTGCTCAGTAGATTAAGTTGGTTGGTTGGTTGATTTCGTGCCCAGACCCTTCAGGCGACTTTGGCCCCGGCCCAGAGGCTTCTAAAAGGCCCTAAATTCAGGGCCTGGTAAGTTGGTGGGATCCGACCATGAAATACCTTTGCAGGAACTGTGACCTCCAGGGGGCATAGGGATGGCATCGTCTGTCACGGTACAGACCACCAGGAGACGTCCTGAGACTGCTGAGTGGGGAATGTACCTGTGCAGAGGGCACAGCCTGTACACACGGCAGTGCTTGCTCCCGCCTCTCTCCAGAATAGTGAACTCAGTTGAATTGTGTCCCCCAAAAAGATACAGTGAAGTCCTAAGCCTTGGCACCTGTGAATGTAGCCTGATTTGGAAATAGGGTGTTTGCAGGTGTAATCAAGTTAAGACGAGGCCAGCCCCGGTATCCTGTGTTTTTATTTGCAGAATCTGGCAACCCTTGTTGGGAAGGAAAGAAGGCATGTCAGGAGGATGCAGGGAATAAAGGTGCAGGAGAACACGCAACTGCCAGGGTTGGAAAGTAACTCCTGGTGAGCCTGGGAGGCGTGTAAACCCAATGAGTGGGGAAGCGTCTGCCTGCCCTGGCCAACCCATGGCACTAGGGCCTGTGTGGGGAAGTGGGGGGCCTTTTCCTGCCTGTCCTGAGAATCTGGGCCAACAGGGAGGGCAGGCTCATCTCCAGATGCTGGGCCTGGGTGACCTGTGAATCCTTTTGACACCTGGAATCCCATAATATTAAGAGGAAGGGCAGACAAGGAGAGGGTAGAAATCTGGGGGTTTTGGCCATGCAGCTTGGAGCCACCTTGATACTCCAGGGCTTGGCAGGCCCAGGGCTGGCAGCTTGGTCTGAAACCAGGCTTGAGTGGAGGACTCAGGCCCATGAACCAGGGGAGTCACAGTGGCTGACATGGAGGAAGATGGCAGTGGGCCCCCAGTAGAGTGACCAGAGAAGCTGAGAGGACCCTGGGAGGCCCCCGCTGGGAAAGGAACATGGTTGCAGCAAGGACAGTTTCCAAACATCGCAGTCCCATGGCTGGAATGGTGGCGTTACAGGGGCTCTTGGGATCCACATCTCCTCTCCTGGGGATAGCAGGCTAAAATGAGGGTCTGCAGGGTGACCCCTGCCCCACCCTGCCCTGGAGGACAGCACCAGCTATGCTGGTACGCTGGGTGGGGCCTGTTCTTCCTAAGAGAGATTGTCCGTCCTCAGGGGCCCTGGAACCAGGCCTCACCTCTTCCAGCCGCCCTCCCCCACCACAGAAACTCACCACCAAGTCAGGCAAGAAAAGCAAAGTGTTTATTTACACCTTGGTCTGTACATTGGAGTTCCCGAAGAAGCCTGCCTCTGAGAGCCCGCTCCTTTTTGGTGAGAAGCAAACTGGAGGCGGAGAGATGGGGACCCTGGGATGCAGCTTTGGGGCCTCGCCCCACACTCCTCACCCTGCGGCCTGGAGGTGGAGGTCTCACTCCAGCCCCAGAGCTAAGCCTGCTTCCAGATGCAGGCTCCTGGGGCAAAAGACTCAAGTGGAATCCCACGGAGAGTCAAAGCCACCAGCCAACCCCTGGGCGTGAGGCCACAAGTGCCGCTTCTTCCATCTGGGCCCCAGGACACCCAGCCAAGGCAGCCAGCGGGCTGTGAGAGAGTCCTCAGCAACGCAGCCCCGGGTGGGCCTGCCACCATCGGGTGTGTGACGGCACCTGGGACTGAGCACCTTCGGCGGACGAGGAAGAGCTCGGCAGTTGTTAATGGCAGGCAGGGCGGCAGAGCAGCCTCTTCCGTCTGCCCACGTTGGGTCGGAAGCTGTTCTAGACACCAGATGGCGGTGGCCCCGAACCCAGGCCCAAGGCCAAGCACTGGGAGCCACATCGCTGGAGCTTCTCCTGGGGGCTGGGTGCATCATCCGAGGGGCCCAGGGAGCTGCTGCAGACCCATGACATCCCCACACCCTAGGTTAGGAAGGGGCGCTCTGCTTTCTATCAATATTGACACCGATACAGGAAGAGGTTCGTGGGAGAAGCTGCTTTAAACAAAGTTACCCTCTCTGGTGTGCCTAAACTAGTTGTAGGCTGGATGAGGGGCTAAGCGGGTCCGAGCCCCCCAGGCTTAGGACCATAGTGAAAAGATTCTGTACTGAGTTACCAAGTCTGCACAGCTGAGTGAGCGCAGGGGGAGCGGAGCCTCACTCCTGGGTACGCGTGCCGGGAGCCCTGGCGTGGGAGCAGACCTTAAGTGAGGGGACACTCTGTATACATTTATGGGGCTCAGGAAGGGCCAGGGTAAACGAGGAGGTGTAGAAAGGGGGGCAGTGGTGACATGGAAAATCCTGTACAGTGGTGCCAGGGAAGAAAAGGCACAAGGACAACAACCCCAAACCATGCAGACAAAACACAGCCTGTGCAGCACAGCAAAGCAGAAGGTCCCAGAGGAGGCACGGTCTCCCCGGGACAACAGCACTTAGATCTTGCAGGGGTGGCCCCGGGATGCCATTCCCAGCCACTCCCCTGCTGGTGGCTCAGGGCAGACTTCCCTCTGTTACAGTCACAGGAAGAGAAGGAGCCTACGAGGTTGGAGCACCAACGTCCGGTGGCGTCACTCTTTGCCAGGGTCTACGCTTTTAGCAACAAGCCTTTCTAGAAAGCAGCCTATTTTCCCAGGTAGGCAGCAGAGAGCATGGCTGAAGGGCCTCAGTGTTATCCTGCCATGCAGGTAGGGCAGCCCCAAGGTTCCGGCCTCTCCTGCTCCCTGCCCTTTCACACACACTCAGAGGATGGCAGGACTCGGACGTCCCTAAGGTCAGCAGAGGGAAGGGACTTGCTCAAAGTCACCAGGGAGGGCGTGGCCCCTCTAGCTTGAGGCCCCCTAAGGGCATGCCAGTCTCACCAGCCTAAAGCTTCACAATGAAGGGGCTGCCCTAGCCCAAAGGAGGAAAGGCTAGGGCACTGCTGGCACAGAAGTCCTGAATGGTCCCTCTCCTCAATCTAAATCTAGCCCTCTAGACCTGCTCTCAAGTCGCTCTAGACCTGCCATGCCAACAGTCATCTCCTTGGCATGGTGCCCATCCAAAACCTTGCCCTGTTCCAATCACATCGAAAGTTGGCTTTCAGGTTTAAATTTGCTAAAGCATCAAACACATACCCACAGAGCGCAGGAAGAGGGCTTAATCTCCCGCAATCCACCAGGCCCCACACTGGCCCCTGGGGGCCTTTGCCAGTTATTAAGTCCCTCATTGGAACCAACGAGCCCACGCTGTGCCCTCCTGACCTCCGGGATCTGATCTGGCCAGGGTAGGGACCAGACTTGCCAGGGGACTAGCACCTGGAGCCTCCAGAGCCTGCACCGGGATGCTGGTGTGGCTACTCATAGGAGGAGCTGGGGGTGACCCTCATCCACCTAGCCTGAAAACAGATCAGAGGCCCACAAAGCCAGGGTCCCCGCCTGCCCAGCCTGCAAGTAGGTGGCTGCTGTTTCTGAGGCTGCTATCAGGGGGCAGCCCTGCTTGTCAGCCCCTTGCCTGTTCCACTCCCATTCCGGAATGCGCCCGTGGCTGATACATCCCAACAGGTGCCACCCACTGACTCCACGGGCACCAGGCAGAGACCTGCCCACTCAGGCTGGATCCACCAGCTCCTGAAAGCATCTGGCCTCCCATCCTGGGGGGAGGGATCTGCTAACTTCTCACCACTCGACGTCATAACAGGAAAAGCCACCGACACCCCAGCAGGAGAACTGGCTGTCACCCAGCACCTGGATTAACAAGCCCAACAGCCATTTCCGCCGTTTTCTCTGCCTCCGCCAGCATCCTTCTAGCACAGGGGTCTCCACCTTGAGCTGCACGTTAGTATCACTGGGGGGCTCTTGGAACATCTGGATGCCTGAGCCACAGCCACACCAATTAAATCCGAATCTTGGTGGGGTGGGGGTAGGGGGTCAGCCCAGCCAGTGGGATTTTTAAAAATTTCCCCAGGTGATCCCAACGCACAGCCCAAGTTGAGAACCACTGTTTCAGGTCCAAGTGCCTCAGGAGGGCCTCGAGCTTTGCATTTTTAATAGGTCAGAAATAAACAAGGTAAATTTCCCTCTGACAATTCTCAAAGAACCTACAAATTTAAAATTGGTTAAGTTCGTGCACTCTGCTGTAGGTAGCCCAGTGTTTCGTTGGTTCGAATCCATGGCACCGCTCACTGAGCCACGCTGGGGCGGTGTCCCACGTGCCACAACTGGAAGGACCCACAACTAAGAATATACAACTATGTACTGGGGTTTTGGGGAGAAAAAGGAAAAAAATAAAATTAAAAAAAAAATAACGTCTAATTCTGGTCAATTCAAAATTTAAAACAATTTTTTTTTACTAGAACTTTATTTCTTAGGCCTTCCCAGGGAATAGGGCCTGGCTAAAACAGAAAGCGCTCCCTTTGCTAGTAGATGCCGTATATAAAACTCACTCGCTGGCTCTGTGAATTCTGTTAGGCTTCCGACTGAATGCAAGGAGAGCCCCGTGTCATGTAAAATGTGAGTCTGCTGCAGGACCCCGTGCCCAGGCCCCACGAAACACCTCTAAACCTCAAACAAGTTACTGCTGACTCCTATTTGGGAGAGGTGCCAGGTTGAGCAAAAACAAAAAACAAAACCCACGTCGGACACCCAGTTAAGTTATAGTCACCTGGGAGACCTTAAAAAATTCTGATGCCTGGGCCACAGCCCACACCAGTGAAATCACAACCTCTGGGGATTAGGCCCAGTTATCAGAATTTAAAAAATCTCTCCATTTGAAATATGTCCCAAGTATCGCACGGAACAGACTTCTGCTAAAATTGCTTGCTGTCTACCTGAAATTCAAATTTCCCTGGGGATCCTGGATACTACCCAGCAGCCCCACTACTAAGAGAAAAGGGTAGAAATCTCAAATGGAGGAGGCAGAGAACAAGGGAAGTGAGAAGGGCCGGCCCTCCCTGCACCCAGAGTCAGTACAGCTCGGGAACCTGCCCAGGGGCTGTGGCCTGGGACCGGGGCTTCGGCCCCCCTCAGGCTAGCTTTCCACATCGAAAGGCATTTGAAAAAGCGACATGATCTTAAAAAGCCAATTTGACAGGCTAGGCTTTATAAGATGTATTTCGGCTGAAGAAAGAAGGTTGGGTTTAACTTAAAGTGTGTGCAACACGGAATTCAGTCCCATGTTAAAGTCAGCCCTCTTCCAGAGACCCCACGCACTGCACCGGTCCCCAGAGGCCTCCTCTGGAGTCTGTCCCCACGGTGCCCCCTCAGGGCTGACAGCGTCTGCCGCCCCTCTCCCCACGGCAGAAATTCCTTCCTGTGTTGTGACTCTGCGGCCTGAATTCCCCATCAGGGCAGCTAAAGAGCATGTAAAGCTTTCCATCTACAACGCCCGTGGCTGGGACGAGCCCCCGCGGGCCGGGCCCCGGGTCTGGCTGGCCTCCCTGCAGGACTCCTTCCGATGTAAAACCCAGGCCCTAGTCACATCCTGATTCGTCCTCCTTCCTTTCCTCTAATTCGTGGCCATTCCTTCCTATGAGCAAATTCCCAATAGACCCCCTCCTCATGCCCTCTCTCCACGGCCGCCTCTTCTCAGACCCTCGGGGGAGCCCAGGGAGGCCAGTGTCCTGAGGAGCTGAGACTCCCAGAAGACTGACCCCTGCCCTAGTCTTCGTGCTGTGGGTGGCCCCAAGTCCAGGCTCAGACCAGTGCGGTCCCATTACGTGCAGCATGAAACAAATCCCACTCATATGCTTAAAAAGAAATCACGAAATCCCACCCACGCGCAGCTGACTGGAGTAGGGTGAAGAGCGGTCCTGGCCACAGCGCCACCTTTGTGAGCAGGGGACACACCTGAGTTCTGGAGCCCCTCGTCACGCTCTGCGGCCCTCTCTCCTCTGCCTACGCCCCTCCACACCCCTCCCCAACATGCCCTGACTTTCCTTTTTACGCTGCAAGTGCTGAAGAAAACAAGAAACTTGCCGGGGGAAAAAAAATAAGACCACAGAAATTTGTATACATCTGGAGTAAGGAAACGAATCCCAAGCCACATAAAATTGAAACAAACTGGAAAACGGAAAGGAAAGTACCATATCTACTCCCAGCTGCCTGGAACAAAAGATCGTATTAAAAATCCAGAGTGGACGTCACCAGGATGGAAGACTCAGGTTTTCCTGCAACGTCCTCCCGTGTCTCCCACCAGCACAGTGCTTGTTGCCCTGGCTGGGATATAGGAGTCTTCCTGAAAGTTGGAATGCGGGGGCCTCGCTGCCGAGCAGAGCCAAGCCCGTCTCCCATTCTGAACACCCAACCTGGAGGCGGGCCGTAAGCAGGCTGCACAGAGAACAGCGGCTGCTGAGCAAGGCCCGCTCCCAGCCCGAGGAAACCCTCAGCATGGTCCATCTCCATCGGCGCTTCTCTTCAAATGCAGCCATGGGGAAGGAGGGCGGGGATGTGCATGTGCTCCTCCCCCAAATCGAGTCTTTGGTTGCCCAATGCCACACGTGCCTTAGATACCCCCATCCCCCGACCCCCTTCTCCTTCCTTTTCATCCCTTCATTTTACACCCAAGGGAATGCTGCATATTTTTCATTGTCTTAAAAACAAAACAAAACAAAACCAGAAAGGGAGAGGTAGGTAAGCAGGGATGGGGAAGTGTACGGAGAACTCTGAAAACGCCAGAACTCTTGGAATGAAGGCCACCCCGTGCTGGTGCCTGTGCAAGCCCGGGTCCTTTGGACACACTGTGCACAAGCATCGCAGGGGCTGTCGGCCTGGAGGGCGCTCCCGAGGGCCACTGCCTCCTCTCTGAGCTTGAGCACCTGGGCTTGAAAGGGGGCCAAAGAGGTCAGCGGGAACACAGCTGTTGGGCATTCGAACTCCTGGAAAAGATCATAATTTTGCTTCCAGTCCCAGGGAAAGAGGGGTGGGGTGCAAGAGCCTGTTGCACGAGAGTATTTCTTAATCCTTGTCCCCAGAGGTAGAATCATTTTATCCAGTATCTGAAACACACGCTTCCAGTTCTTGTTATTAAAGTAACTCCTGATAGCACACCTGGCTCCCTCCCATCTCCAGGACCCTCTGCCCCCTGCAAAGGGACCACAAAGTGCATGGACAGCGAACCGTGCAGACGTCCCCTACAGCCACGGCGCCATGCTCACCCCTTGCTGTGTGCAAGGCCTCCCCACATACACACCAGTACACGTTACACGGTGGCTAGAGATACGTTTACAGTGTGCGCGTGAGGCCCGGCCTGGGCCACATCTGCAGGCAGGGTGTGCCCCTTGGTCCTGGGGTCCGGGAGGGGTCTGGGGGTCCTGAGGCCACTCTGCAGCTGGCCCCCTTGTCTCAGTGTTTGATCTCGAGGATGGAGGGGTTGTGGTCCAGGATGGCGAGGATAATCTTGTCCATGTACTGCCTCAGCCGGAAGTTGATCTCCTCCTGCTCCTTCAGGGCTTCCATGAGCTGAAGGGGAAGCGAGAGACAGGTTGGAGGCTGGCCTGGGCTGGGGTATGGACGGAGCCCAGATTCCCAGGCTTGCAGTGGGCCAGTGCTCGATGACAGAGGGGCTCAGGAGACCCTGGGAAAGGCGGGCCCTACGACCAGCCTCAGCACTTGATGCTGGGACATGCGTCTAAGCCAGCGGCTCAGCTCACACCCAAGGAGTGTTAACCACGCAGGTGGCCAGGCCCACTCCCAGAGAGTCTCATTTAGCGGGCCTGTGGAGGGGCCCAGGTGTAGGCAATCCTTTGGTAAGGGTTGAGAACACTGGCCAGGGGCATTTATAATCAAGACTGACGCCCAAAGTTCCAGGGTGCTAAGCCTCAGAAGGCTGCCAACTGTTTCCTCTGCCTGGAATGGCCCCTCCCCACCCCTGGCCCTGCCACTGTCCTTCTCCAGGTCAGTTCCTGCCATGTCCTTTAGGATATAACTGAAATGCTACCTCTGCCGCAAGACTGGAGGCCGGTGCCCTGCTCACCTGGGAGCTCCTGGAGGCCAGGTCAGCTCTCAGCTCTGTGTCCCAAGTACAGGGCAAGGGGTTCAGTGGCGGTCTCATGATTTATGTGAAAACGTAAGCAGGGTATTGTGGAGGCCTGGTGTTTTATAACCACACCCTGCTGGGGCAGAAAGAGTGGGCTTTGGCGCTAGAGACCTGGGTCCCTCTCTCCCTCCACCAGTAGGTGATCCAGTGTCCTGGTCTGCTGCTCTGTGACATGGAAGTGTTTACAAAGCCTCTGAGCTGTCAGATTAGATTAAGTGAAGACAGTGCCAGCAGTGGCTCAAGAAATGCTAGCGCCCCTCCCACCTGGGCTGGGGGGAGGGGAGTCTGGTCTCCCCTCACTACATGTTGATGAAATCACCCGGCCCTTTGGGCACATTTCTGGCAGAACTGAGACTCGAACTTCACGCTGCTCCCAAGGCTGCGCTCCTCCCACCACACGCAGCAAAGTAGAGCTGATTTAACTCCGCCTGCGGCCAACTCCCCTCCCAGCTCTGCCTGGTCCCTTGGGGTAGCTGCAGACGGGGACTCCCAGGGGCCAGGCCCTGGTCTGCCTTTCCTGCTCGGGGCAGCCTGGGACCCATCATCTCGGCAGGTGGGGACAGGGTAGGATTCCCAGAGGAGGGCCCAGGCCCCAAAGCCAGAGCGAGGGGCACGTTACCTCATCGCGAGACGCTGTGTCTATTTCCGCAGCCAGACACTGGGCTTTGGTCTGAGTGGCGAAGAGGTTCTTGGCTTCGTAGAGGCTCAGACTCAAGATCTGTCCGTTCAAGTCGTCGTTCTGATCCCGCAGCTTATGATTCTCCTGTGCAGTGGGACAAACGCAACATCAGCTCCCTGAAGCATCCAGAACCCAGCGCGACCCACTTCTCTGCATCCGCCATCTCCTGACCCCCACCAGAACTCTCCCCTCAGGTGTGTGTCATGGCCCGTTTTAGGACACCCACAGAGGATGTGGCCTCTGCCTGGCTTGAGGGGAGAAGGGCTGGTGTCTGGGAGGCCTGGGAGGAGGAGTTACAGCCCTGCTCAGGGGAGCCAGGGTTCCAGAGATGAGCATGGCTCCTGGCCACCCGGGCCTCCCTAGGGCTGGGAGAACCAGAAGAGGAGCCCCTGAGGCCCTGTGTAGGGACACCACCAGCCAGTGGCTCCTCCTGCGACCCTGGCCCGTGGTGAGGAAAAGCGATGCTCTAGGGTCCCTGGGCTGGGAGGTTGGCTCACCTCCTCGGCTCCTCCTGTAGCCGGGCTCTGGAATCTTGCTCCAAGGGAGTTCTGTCCAGGGGCTGGCCTGTAGTGCCCTGTCCAGACCCCACTGACCAGCCCCATGCTCTAGCTTTCACCTAAAAGCTCCTAAGTGCGCAAGCCGGGGACCTTGGGCGCCCCTCGGGGACAAGGAGAAGGGCTGGGGTTTTAGGATGGCTGTGGGAGCACGACCACCAGCAACTCAGAGGTGTAATTTATACAGCTGTCTCCTGAATCTGGAGGCACTGAGCCTGGGGCTTCCTCGTCATCACCCCATCCCTTGCTTAATGCCCCTCCTGGCCCCGCTGCCCCACCCCCCGACTGGTCTCCAATTCTGGGAGTGCTCCCGGGGACCATCTGAAATGGAATCTTGGGCTCAGGGTCTGCTTTGGGAGAAACCAACACAGCGAGCCACTAATACGTGGCTGGATAGTCTCATTTTCCACCCTATGTGCCAAGGACAGAAGAGTGGTGTCTATTTCTTTTTACGGACGCCAAGGGAAGACCCTGGGATTTCCATCAGACGCAGCCTAGAGGTGAGGCACCTTCCTGAGCTGTGAGACGGGGACCAGCAGCCCTGACAACCAGGGGTGCCAAGAGGAGCAGACATGTACAAGAAGGTGGTGCTACAGCTCTCAGCCCCCTTCAGGAAACCCGCCTGGTGGGGACCTGGACGCCTTATCCTGCCAGACAGAGGCTCCCAGGCCCACCTGCTTGAGCCGCTTGACTTCATGCTCCAGCTCCACCTCGCGGGCCCTGGCATTGAACTCGCCCAGGCCAGAGGATGAGCTGCGGCCCCTGCCCGGCCGCTCGCAGTCCAGCTTGTACATCTGCAGGTGCTCCAGCTCCTTCCGCAGGTCTTCAATGAGCTGCGTGGGAGAGAGGCTGGTTGGTGGGAACAGGGGCGTGGGAGGGAGCCCTGGGGGCCTCTGGCCTGGCACCCACCTCCTGCGTGGCCTCCCGTTCCTTTTGGAACTCGAGGCGGTTCTGCCGCAGCTTGTCCATCATGCGCTTGTACAGGTCCATCTCGTCCTTGAGCCGCAGGCTGGTGTCCTCCAAACGGTCGGACATGCGCTGCCGCTCCTGAAGCCGGGGAGACCAGGCCAGGGGAAGTGTGTGCCCAGAGGAGGTCACCACACCCCAGGGACTTCGCTGGGTCAGCCAACTCGACAAATGGGCAATCAGACAGAGCCCTCTGACTCGTGGCTTAAAGAAATGGCCAGATCCCCTAGGATCCCCTAGGATTCTAGAAACAAGCTAGAAAAATCTCAGGCCTCTGAAGTCCTTTAGTGATGCCAGAGAGAACTTGAACAGGAGGTGGCAGACCAGATAGAAGCTAACTTCTTTCTCTCTTGCTTTTATTTTCCCCATTATACAAGGAAAATTGGAAAAGCAGAAATATAGAAAGAGAAATTATTCATATTTTGCTGCCCTTTTTTTGGGGGGGAGAGCAATTGTAGTAAAATTTCAGAAACTAGAAACTAAAGGCCTTCAACGGCCAGCATCGTGTCTCTGTGGATTCAGCTCAAGATCCAAGCGTGAGAGATTCCTGGATGTGCTGCTCACCTCATCCAGTTTCTCTGTTTGCGACTTGAGCCGAGTCACTGTCGTTCTAAGCTCGGTATTTTCTTCCTCTAATTGCTGCACTCTGGGGAAAGAAGGGCGAAAGTGTCAGAGATGGAGATGATCTTACAATGGGTTGACAATTTGTGGCGATTCTCTGCTCCCTGGAGGAGGTGATATACCAGAAAGCGAGAGAGCGAGTGAGAGAGAGAGAGAGAGAATAGGAATAATTGTTCCAAATGTTAATACAGCCTTGAGCTTCCTGTCATCCAAAGCAAAATGGTAAAGACGCTGAATTGCCTTTCTTATTTTTCTGATAAAAGGAAACACTCATTTGTGAATAAGAACACAAGATTCTTTTTGGATGCGTCCTTAGGGCCTGAATCAACACAGAGAGGATGTTTTTCTGCTAAATGAAGAGAAGGCTTCCTGTGGCTGGCTGTGGCAGGGGCCCGCCGTTAGAATTCACAATTTGAAGGCAACCACCATATGTCTTTCATTCTCCCCCAGCATCTCGCCATGGCTCTTCCCCCTGAGTGCTCACTGCAGCTGCCTCTGACACCCACAGGCATTGGTTCTGACAGTCAAAATCCTCTGTGTCAGTGTTCACAAGGGACTGTCCTAACAGGATTCCATGAGGAGACAGAGCCCGGGGATCCAGGTGGGTTGTTTTTTGAGGAAGATTAGCCCTGAGATAACATCCGCTGCCAATCCTCCTCTTTTGCTGAGGAAGACTGGCCCTGAGCTAACATCCGTGCCCATCTTCCTCTACTTTATATGTAGGATGCCTGCCACAGCATGGCTTGCCAAGCAGTGCTATGTCTGCACCTGGGATCTGAACCAGCAAACCCCAGACTGCTGAAGTGGAACATGTGAACTTAACCACTGTGCCACCAGGCCGGCCCTCAGGTGGGTTTTAAATAAGCTGAGAAGAGGGGCAGGTGAGTTGAGTTATCCATCAGTGGCACCAGAACACTACAGGCTCATTTCTGGCATGGTTTCCCACAGAGCATTCCCTGTCCTTCCCACTGTCACTTCCTCCTTTCTGGAGAGATGGCTTTCTGGCCTCCACTGGGCTCCCCAGGAGAGGCCCCAGGCCAGGGCCAGTGAGGAATTCAGACCCACCACCCATGCTCTGACCAGGCCACCTCATAGGGGACTTGAGATGGTGGAGGATGCAAGGAGCAAAGCACACCACATGATGCTGGGAGCACTGTCTGCATATTATCCATGAACAGCGCCCCCTGGAGTTGTGCAAGGGGCACGGGTTAGGAGATGGTTCCCAAGAGGGCTGGCTTTCTGTGCTTTGGCCTTAGGCCTACACTCACACTGTCTTCTTCCGCCACCCATGGCCCAGGCACCTTGCTCAGGCCACCCGGCCAGGCCAGCGGTTAGAAGCAGACAGAGAGCAGTGACACTTAATGAGGTACCAGCCTCCAGAAACAGATGCAAGCCAGCAGCTTCTAGAACATGAGTGAAAACTTAAACTGAACCCTGGTCAATAAAGTTAACAAAGCGGGTCTCAGGTACAGGGAAGTTGGAAGGTCTCCCCGCCAAACTGTGCAGGGGCCTGGCCCCCCAGTCCCCTTCGGGCCTGCTTGACCTCAGCAGGCAGGGAAGTACCTGCCCGCCAGCTGTGAGCCCACCTCCCCACACTCCCTAGACCCCAGGCTGGGCCTAGCAGACCCCAAGAAGGCTCAGCTAGGGACCGGGGACTCAGGGGCCTGAGGAGTACGGGGGCAGCCGTCCTCTCTGCCAGAGGCCCAGGTGGTGTCACCGGGGTCAGCAGCGAGGGCAGTCCTGGAACATCCTCACTACCCTCGTGTGTGTGCAGTGTTCTGCTGTGCACCAGCTCTCCCGCACTCACGGTCACTCCACAGCCAGGGAGGAACAAGAGATGGGGAAACTGATGCCTGGGGTGTGAGCCAATATGCCCAAGATCCTTGTGCTGATGGGTGACTGACCCAGATTCCTAGGTTAATACTCCTGTTTCTGTCTCAAGTTCTAACAGCTACACCCAAGGTACAGGAGCCCTTAACACTGGGGCCTGGCTTTTCCAGTTCCCTTAGCCCCTGGGGCTCAGGGTCAGTGGCGAATCTGACAGCAGGGGGCGCTCCACGCATGGACATTAGTCCCAGCCCAGGAGTTGGGGCAAGACCACTGTCGTCTACCGCTCCTCTTGTTGACAGCCAGGCGTGCTGTTTCCAGTTTTACCTAATACGAACAATGCTGCTATGAACACTCTTGGACATGCTTCCTAGAGTCCATGTGTTCAGACATCAAAGCAGAGGTGTCAGAACACCAGGTTTTCCCTCTGGCTCAGTCTTCCCGTCTACAGAATGGGGTAGCGCCTGCCCCACAGGGCTATATCGGGAGTGAGGGCGGATCAGAGGGCAGAGGCTCTGCGGAAGGGCCCACCTGGTGTTGAGCAGCTCGATCTCGGTGCTCTTCTCGCGCTCCAGCTTGCTGTAGGCCTCACGGTGCCGCCGCGCCTCCTCCTCCAGCGCCTGCTCGGCCATGGTCTCCTGATCCTTCACCATCTCCTCCAGCTCGTGCACCCTGAGGAGAGGCAGGGACTCCAGTCCAGGGCCATCTCTCGTGGGCTGTGTCTTCTCACGCCAACACAGCCTGCGGCCATGGGGGAGCCCAAGACCCTGAGTCGCTAACACCCGTGACTGTGGGAGGTGGTGGTGTGGGCACCAGGCCTGTGGGCCAGCAGCTTTGTTGACAGATGAATTAGGGCCCCCAGGGCACCTAAGGAGAGGTGTCTCAGCCACGCACGCCACAGAGGGTCAGGCCTGGCAGTGGGTCCAGAGGGCAGTGAGGCTGTACCCGAGAGGGTGGGACTCCCAAGGCTGGCACAGGAAGGGATGCAGGCCTTGCCACGGCTGGATGAAACGGCCCTCAGGTCTTGCCTCCTCTTTTTGCTCTGTTTGTTCTATATCAGTACCCTTCTGATCCATAATTCAGCTTCTGGCTAGTGGCCCAGAGCATGTCAGCCCTGGGGAAGGGCCAGGCCCCACTGTGGATGTCATGACCCCACTGCTGGTGGCCTGGTTGGTACATCCGTCTGGGACACATTTCACTGGCAACATTCCATCCATGAGGCTGACCTTCTGGGGTGTACAAAAGGTCCCATCTTTGGGCCCTACAAGGTTGAGGACCAGACCCCGGGCGGGCATCAGTTTACTGAGTTTCAGGCCACGCCATGAGGACAAATAAACTCTATGTGCACTGACTTCGTGCAGGCGGCAGTGGGGACGTCACGTTCAGTGGGCCTCCATTGGGAGGCGGACACAGCAATGCTGGGACTCCTCCCACCCATAGCAGGTGCGAGCCCCCCACTCACACCAGCCTCCCCCCCTCTGCAGAGCTTGTCCCCCAGGAAGGGAGGTCGGCTCTCATCAGCGTAGTACAGAGACAGGAGAGTGGATCCCAACTCCTGCCTTAGACCTGCCCTGGGGCTGCAGACCTGGGGCTCAAGGTCAGGCTCCACCTGTGTCCCTGTCCCCAAAGACCTGTCCTCCTGGGCACCCTGTATGGGCAGGGCCATACAGCAAGGAACTGATGTGTCACAGGCCCTCAGAGGTGGAAGGACATACGGGCTCCCTCCTCCAGCTTCTTGCAGGTGCCTTAGCGCCAGGACAGGCCTCCGTTCCCCCGTGTCACAGCCGGGGCCCCCAGAGCCAGTGCTCGGCCCCTGACCTGTGCACTAGCTGGGTGTTCTCCTGCTTCAGCTTGCTCTTCAGGTCCCCATTGGTCAGGCTGTCATTCTCCAGCTCTGTCACCTTTTTTTCCAGGAAGCTCACCTATAATGGAGGGGCAGAGGTGAGGGTGGAGAAAACCTTTGAGTTCGCAGGACTGAGAACCTGGAAACCATCGGACTGACAGCCAGGACCTCCAACTGACCACGTAGAAAGAGAAGGGTCATATTGGGGGGCCACCTACCCCCAACTCCTGGGCAGGGACAGGGTCTCCCAAGTCCCCAGAGAGCTCCCCACTACCCCAGGGAGCATGCATCATTAAACCCCTCCTCCATTCACCCACGACGCACCTTCTCCGTGATGTCATTGTCACAGGAGTCAATGCTGTCCCGGAACAGGTCCTCAGTGCTGCCATTACTGCTGCTAAAGTTGCTGCTGTGCATGAGCTGCCTGCAGGGATGGGGGGAGGCACAGCTGGCTGCACAGGTCAGCCGTAGACTGGGGTTCAGACTCAGGCCATGGGCTGGGAGAGTAGCCAGTACCCCAGGGAGGGTGCAAGGAGCCCCTCTCAGGAGGCTGCCCCCACCTGCTCAGGAGAGAAGAGGTGCCTGACCTCTGAACTCAAGAGATCATCCAGCTCAGAGGACAGCAGCCAGGCTGCTACGCCCCTCCTGAGCCCATGGCAGACATGGCCAATCCATCCCTGCTCTAGCCTGCTGCTCCATCCAGCCCACAGCTACCAAGTGACCAGAGCTGGTAGAGCCCTTCAACCCTTTCCAGCTGGAAAACTGCCCAGCAAAGGCAGCCTGCCTCCACGTCCCAGCAGGGGGTCTGGGCCTCCTGAGCCCACCCAGCAGGGCTCAATGTCCTCCGACAAGCTGGCTCCTGCTACATCTCTGGGGATCCTGGGGGAGAGAGACACACCCAGACTGTGCCGGGCAGTGGGTTGGTGAGTGGGGCTAGAAACAGGCAGATGCTGTCAAGGTAACCTTTGCCTGAGGCAAACCCGCTGCCTCTCCCCAGGGGCTCCCGCTTCCCTCTCCCGACAGACAGCAGCCAGGATCTGTGCCAGGAGGCCATCCCACCTCAGCTCCTGGGCCAGAGCCTGCATGCTCACTGGTAGCTCCCAGAGCCCTGGGGCCAGTCTGCAGGAGGACCAAGGCAGGATCCTGGCAGTCCTGGGAAGGCAGCCGTTCAGAATTTAACCTGGGTCTAAGGGACCAGCTTCCATGGGACACACTCACGCCCCATCCCTGCCAGCGGCAAGCCTGGGGTCTCTGCTGGAACAGCCACCAGCTCCAGACGGTGAGGAAGGGCACTAACGCTAGGATGTGGGCCGCGTCTCTCGGGGCATCCCTGGCGTGCCTGGCTGAGGCTGAGGCAGCTGAGGGTTTGGAGATGCTGACCGCTGCCAGAAGGAGCAAGGGGTGGGGATGGAGGAGGCTGGCCCTTCTTTTTCAGAAGTGGGTCTCCTCTGACTGCTCCACCTGCACTGCCCTGGGACGCCTCACTCTCCTCGGCTCAATCAGCCACACTGGCTGGGGCTGGGCTGCTGGCACGGAGCTGGCCACCCCGGCAGCAGGAACACTCAAGGGGGCAGCATTCAACCCCTCCTCCCAAGGGGGGCCCTTACCGTCCGAAGGCCGTGCTGGAGATCTTTCGGTTGGGGCTGGAGAGGGAGAGAGAGAGGAAATGGTCATTGAACAGAGGGAGCACTGGTCCACTCCCTACTCTGCCCTGGCTGCAGGATAGCTTCCTGCCCCGCAAGGGGAATCCACTCATCTGCTGGGTCCTGAGAAGCAGCACCCGGATTTTCCTGTTGCAAAAAACGCAAGCCTCCAGGAGTAACCCCATTCAGAGTGCTCTCCCCCACCCAGACGGAGGGGGCCACTTGGCTGGGGCTTTGCCCTCTGCTCCCCACCCTGGACCCCGCCGCTACACTGGGCCGCGGGGCCTCACCTGTTGGCCTTCAGGTTTTTCAGTCGGGCCTCCAGGTCGTTCAGCAGGTTGATCTTCTTGCAGCACTGGGAGCAGTAAACGTCCAGCAGTTCGCTGTTGTATACGTGCCGCATCTTCCTAGGGGTCTGCCCCGCGCTGATTCACGGGAGAGAAAGGAATCGCCTCCTTAGCTGCCGTCCAGTCTGGTGCCCTGCCCCATCCTGCCGAGCTTACTTTGCTGGACTCCCCACTGCCTGTGGACTGTGTGTGTGTGTGTGTTGGGGGGAGGTGGAAATACAGCAAGAGATCTTCCCTCCTTCAACACCCTCAAAGAGAAGAAGCCTATGGCTTGTACCCATTTCACAGATAAGGCAAGTAAGAGCTGACGTCAGAGGACATAACAACTCAGGTGTGTGGGAAGGTCAGTATGGCACCTGGAAGGACCCTTTGACACTGAGGTTCCAGGAAGCAAGACCACAGAGACCCCGGAGTCGGCAGCCTCCCAGGTTGGTTAATTTTGTTTCTTCCCCAAGACAGAAGGAGGGAGGAGAAATCCCAGACCTGCAATCAGGGGGCACCCCTAAACCTCAGGAGCAGATCTCATGTTGCTCAGGAGCCTGCCAGCTGAATGTCCCTGGGATGAGGTTGGGTTGGTTCTGCCACGTTTCCTGGACCCCAAATGCCATTCCAGACCCAGGGGCCACCTGGAAGACACTGAAGACCCCAGGTCCGAGTAGACGTTGGTCCTGGTCTCGTCGTCGGGGCAGGGGCTGCTGGGGGCACAGTCCACGTCATCCCCCTCCCCATAGTCTTCAAACTGCTCCTCGTTGCTGATGAGCGAGGTGGTGGAGTGTGTGGAGAGGTCGGACGTTGTCATGGACGGAGTGTGGACCAGGGACCTGTGGTAGAGAAGGGTTGGCCGTCAACGACGCCCCGTCTCCGGAGGTCCATGGGCTACAGGTACCAGGAGCCGGACTAAGTGTGCACTTTTTGACCTGGGAAGTACACTTTTGGGACTTTATCCTAAGGGAGCCATCTCACCCAAAACTTTCTCCACAAGAGAGATTCAAACCAACGCTTGTCCAGAGCAGCAAAACGTTGCCTGCCACCTAACGGTTTACCTACAGCTACATTAGAGTATGGTCATTAAGTCATAATACATAGTAGCTAAATGATTACAATTATTAAATTATAGTCTGTACTACTAAATGAAATTATCATGGGCTATCAAATAGCTGATACAAGGTCTATAAAAAATATTAATGTGGAAAAATTAATATAAATTAAAAGTTAGACATAAAATTTTAGATCTAGTAAGACTGAGCAGTTAAAAGGTCTATACAGAATAAGGAAAAGCAGGAAATAAAAATATTTAAGTGGTAAGAGGGCTTGGGTTTAGGTGGTGGGACTGTGAGTAAAGTAAGTTACTTCCCCTACATTCTCGTTTTTCCTACCTTCTTCAAGTTCTGTTTAATCGGCTTGTACTCTAATAAGGAAATGAAGTTTTACTTTTTTACTTTTTTTTTTTGAGGAAGATTAGCTCTGAGCTAACAGCTGCTGCCAATCCTCCTCTTTTTGCTCAGGAAGAGTGGCCCTGAGCTAACATCCATGCCCATCTTCCTCCATTTTATACGTGGGATGCCTACCACAGCATGGCTTGCCAAGTGGTGCCATGTCCACACCTGGGATCCAAACCAGGAAACCCCGGGCCGCCAAAGCAGAATGTGCATACTTAACTGCTGCGCCACCGGGCTGGCCCCAAGGAAACGAAGTTTTAAAATAAACAATGAGCTGCTAGGTGAGACCCTTCTCCCAGTTTACAGAGAGGATTTCTAGTCCAAAGAACACAGGTCAGAGACCCTGGCCCTCTCTCGGGTGACCCACGGTGTGGCCTGGGACAGTACATGGGGCTGGCTGAGCCCTGACTGCAAACTAAGAACAAGGAGAAGTACACCTCTTCACCTGCCAAAATACAGCTTCCCTCTGTGTCCCGCTACCAGCAATTAGGGTTCCTCCAACTTACCGAGCTTGCACACTAAAAACGGCAAACCTGAAACAGCACCAAGAAGCGTGTCACGGGTTAAGGCAGTAATTCTCAAACTGCGCCCCTGAGGAAGCCTGGTCTCCATCTAAGAATCACAGGGTCACCGCTGGGTGCTCAAGATCAGGTCTCCTGGTACCTCCAGCCTATTTTGTTAATTTAGTTATTTATCTGCCTCGTACTCCTCAGTTCTTTCTCCCATAAACTTTACTAAAGCTCTTGGCACCTGCCGCTGGGTGCCTTGCGGTGACGGGTCCCAGGAAACAGTGGAAACAATCCAGTGGCAAATGATTGCCAACAGATCAACAGGTCTGAGACCTGGGACCAGTGTCCTTGCGTTGGTTGGTCTTAGGCAGGGCTGAGGGGCGCTCCCAGGAAGCGACAGGAACCAACAATTCCAAAGGCCCCAGCCAGAACACGACGACTGCCAGGGCGCCCTGAGTTTGAGAACTCCCTGCACTGAGAAAAATGAGTTAGGTTGAACCACACGAAATTGCCTTTTACGAGAAGGTTGAAAATGATTAGAAATTGACAATTTCATATGGTTCAACGGACACTGGGACCCCGTTCCTCCCTCTGGAAATCTCTGGGTCGGCCATGCCCATCGCCTGCTCCTGAAGTGTGGAGTCCAGACAGTTTTAACTCACTTGTCCTCTGGCAGGAACAGGCCCCTGAGGCCCCCATCTTTCTCCTCGGCAGGATTCCCGACCAACCCCTCCAAGCTCTGGGTGCCGTCCATGGGGCTATCCATGTCTGACTCCGGGGGGCCCTCGGGTGGGGCCAGAGACATAGCCTCCTCCTCGTCGGGAAAGAAGCCGGGCTCCCTGGGGAGGAGCTCGCCATCAGCAAAGGTGGGGTCTGGCACCTCGCTGCCCTGGAAAAGACAAAGGGGCACAGAATGAGTGAGGCTGGCTCCCTGGGGCTCAGCCCCCTCATCAGCTGCAAGGGACAGCGGGGATGGTGACGCAGGAGGCCCAGACCCCGGACCTCGAGGATGAGAACTCCTGGCAGGTGATTCCTCCCAGGGCCGCTCACACTGGCTGCCTCATGCAAGCCCAGCGAGCAGTGGGAATCTGCAGAGACAGCCGTCCATGGGGGAGAGCCACGGCCAGGCCAGCCACATGCTTCAGGGCGCCCGGACAGCTCACCAGGGCTGCCGTCACAAAGTCTGCACAGGAAGCCAAATGACTTGCAGAAGGCGTCTTGGTGACTGACTGAAGGGCACAGCCACAATGAACGGACCCTGACCCAGTGGGGCTTGATGCAGCACAGCGTAGGGAATGTGTGCACAGCATGGGGTCTGCCCTCCATGATTCTGAGCCCATCAAACAACCTCTCTGAACCTCAGTTCTCTTCTCGGTAAACTAAGAATGGCAATGGAATCTGACGGGGTCGTGTGTCTCAGTAGGACCTCAATGAATAAACCCCAGCCACAGGACATGATGCCAACCGGGGAGGGACGGTCTGTCTTGGGCCTGCCACAGCCATGCTGGGGAGGAAGAACACCAGGTCTTTCAATTCTGAGCTTTGGGCTGGTCCCCAGTGCCTACCACACTGCCTGGCACAGTGTCCATGTGCAACAAAGATTCGCCCGAACCTTCTGCTAAAATCTTCTTATAGGAGAAGCATTCTGGCTTTACTCAAAGTTTACCCCCATCTGAGAGGGAGCTCGCTGCAAACCATTTCTTGGGGCTGCTTTGCCTCTAAGGAGGCAGATGCCTCCGAGGTGGCACTGCCTTCCCCTGCTCCCACCTGAGATGTCAAGCCACTCCCAAGGTTCTTCGGTGTGCTCCTTGCTAGGGCTGGCAGAGCCCCCGATTCAAGGTGCTTCCTCCAGCCCCAGGGCTGCAAGAAGACCAATAGCAACAAGGCTGTGAAAGGCCTAGGGCATCTCAGACAAGAACAGGATTGGGGATACCTAGGGAAGCTGGTCAGTGACAGGCTTGACTGTGCCTGCCCGGCCACATACAGCTGTCTGCTGCCATTGGTGAGCAGGCAGCCCTGCTGGGGGTCTATCCCAACCAAGACATCCCCGGGCTAAGAATAGATGGCGATTAATGAGCTTGGCTCCTGCCTCTGCCATGACTCAGGCTGAGCACCAGATGGACCAATAAAGTTGACACAGGCAGCCAAGCGCCCCTGTCGGGGCTGAGGGGCTGTGTAATTAAAATCACCCCTAGTGTTCCCACAGCCCTTTCCAGCTAGATGTCACTAACCCAATCCCACATGGCTCCCAACCTTACCAGATCTGGTACCCTAAGCCAGCTCTTCATCTGCAAGCCTGAAGCCACACCCAAGTAGAAACAAAGGGAACCCACACTGACTGAGCAGCCACCAAGTTCCAGAGACGGAGCTCAGAGTTTATCCATAGTAACCCTTTTGGGCTTCATGACAACTCTTCAGGACAGCGATTCTTGTCCCCATTTTAGTAATGAGGAAACCAAGGCTGAGAGAGTAACCTGCCAGAGGTCCTCTGGCCAGCAGGCAGAGGACCCCCACCTGTCTCTGGCCAACACATGCTTGGTTCCATTTATTATTGATGCAACCCACACTTTGTGGATTTTCACACCTCAGAGTGACGACGGGGACAGCACACGTCATAGGGACAGAGTGCTAATTACGAGGCCCAGGCACTCCCCCCAGTGCTGCCCACCTCCTACCCGAGCAGGACACCCTCTGGGTCAATGCATGGACACTTGAAGAGAAACCAGGCAGGAGGGAGAGAGCCTCCCAAGGAGAGCTGGGGAGCAATGCGCATGCTCTGCTCCTTTGTCTGCAAGTTCTTCCCCTTCCCAGACACACGGGCAGGGGAAAGTGAGTGCTGGTGAGGCATCCTTGCTCTGTGGCTTACGTGACATTCGGCCGCTTTGCAAGCGGGCGTGTGTCAGCCCTGCGTGTTGGGTCTCCTTTCCCCCTCTGTGTAGGTGAAATGACTTGCCCGGGGCCACGTGGGAGTTAGTGGCAGCGCAGGGCTGGGACTGGACTGTGAGTCACCAGTGCCCACGCTCTCCCCATGGTGCTGTGTCAGCAGGGGTCCTGAGGAGGCTGCCACCCACCCTGCTCCCAGAAGGCAGGCAGGTGCCAAGGGGACACCAGCATCCATGCTCCTCAAGTGTCCAGCTTGGCCTCTGGGCAGCTCACGTTTGCCTCACTGGACACCAAGATACTGAGGCCGAGTTTCTGCCGGGCGCCCTGGCCTGAGACACCCAACTCACATATGCAGGTGGGGACCAATGGCCCCCGCTCACCCAATGTCTCACAGCAACACACCCATACTCCTGGCAGCTGGCCCAAGGGCCTGACGAGGGTTGAAAGAGTGGCCTTGAGGGGCTTGTCACAGCCACAGGTGGGGCAGTAGAAGGGGTCAGCTGTCCCCGGAGGGGTCCTTTCCTCCCAATAAGACCACCACCTCCTTGGGCATATTTTTAACCTCTGGCTGAGCAGAGTCCACATGTGCCTGGCCCTTCACACTGGACAAAGCGTCCTGTCCATCTGTATCCCACGCACACCCCCATTTATCTCTCACAACAGCTCCGGGAGGTGCAGGGGGCAGAGAGGAAGGATTCATTGTCTCTGTCTGACACAGGCAGGACGAGGCTCGGAGTAGGAGGCGGCTGCCCTGGAACTCCCAGCTACAGAGGACCCCGCTGAGACCTGAACCAGGCTCCCGACGCACCAAGTCTGGGCATGTGCACACAGGGGTGTGCGAACACACACTCTCTCTCCCTGAACATGCCAGCCTTTTCTCTTAAAATTAGTTGCTCCCTAAATCAATACCTTTTCTTTCAATCCACAATTGTTTGCCCAAGGCAAGGGGAAATTTTAATTATAACTTCAAAACCATTTCTAGTGGTTTTCCCCTAAATTCAAATAATATAAAGACAGCTAGAAGAAAAGTAACTAACTGTGCACCTTGGTTCGTCTGGGCCAGTACCGCTTAGGCATTTGTCCTGGACAAAAGTGGCCCTGTGCCCTGCTCCTCCCTGAAGGCCTTGGCCCGGCCCAGCTCCCATTCTCCTGCAGCCTCTGGGGAAGGCCTGGGTGCAGCAACAGGCCTGGGAGGGGTGCTGCCTGCTCCGACCACAAATACCTCAGGAAAGGAGGCAAAGCAGGGGCAGCTGCTGGAAGGTGCTGGAAGGTGCGGGAAAGCAACCTCTCATCCCCACCCTGAGCCACTACTCACCGGCTGGGAGAACCTGAAAGTCACATTAGAAACCCTTCTGAGCCCGTGAGTTTCTTCTGTTTTTCAGATGAAGGTACAGAGGGAAAGGAAGGGCTCGTTCACAATAAAAAACATTGTCCTCACGGGGTTCCTAGGCGGCCTGGGAAGAGGCTCGATCTGATTCGACAGCACAGCTACCCTCCAGCCAGGCCTCCTGGGCAGGTCAGGGCCCCGCCCGGAGGCCCCGTGTCACGTAAGCACGTAAGCTGCTGAGGAGAGGGAATCTTTGGGGAATGTGGCGGAGCAGGAGGTTAATGCGCCCGGGGTGGTCAGGAAAATTCTACTGCTGTTGCAAGTCCAGCCGAGTTCCCGGACAGACCCCAGGCCGATGCCGGGTGACGGGATGCTGAGCGGCAGCAGCCCCAGGGTAGAAACGTCGATGTTTCTATGCGGAGAACTTGAGGCCTAGGGCGCTGCCCGCTGGCCCAGGCCACACGGTCTGCGTCGGGATCTCCCTCCACAGCAGTGTGCCCCTTGGGGTGCAGAGGATGCCCGGGGCAGGGCCCCGGAACTGAGGCCTGCTCTGGAGGGGCGGCAGGACGAGGGGAGCAGTGAATGGGTTTCACAGAGAAGGTGTCTGGTTTTGGGGGCCTTTAGGGAAGGGACAGCGTCCTCAGCAGGAAGCTCTGGGAAACATCAATGGGTAACCTGTATCCCCAGGACTCTGTCCCTTAGGACCCAGAGCCAGGCCTGAGCACAGAGCTCCTGTCCCCCCAGGGCCAGTCACTGTGGGCCACACAGGCACGGCTGGCCTATGTCCAGACCACTCCTGGTCACCTCCTTCCACCCTGCTGAGGGGTCCCAGCAGTGAAGGGAGATCAAGGGGGTACAGTGTTCCTCCACAAGCCCCAAGACACGCCTGTGAGTGGGGCTGGGTGAAGGCATGGCTCTGGAACCCGGCAGGGTGGGTTTTAGTCTCGGCTGGCCTGGCCACTCACAAGCTGTGTGACCTTGGGCCAGTGACCTCTGTGCCCCTGACTCCTTACCTATATAATGGGACAGCCACCTCTACCTCAGAGGCTACTCTGAGGGCCACACATGACAATTTGCACAAGCACCAGTGTCAGCAGCTGAGGGAGCACTCAATTCTCATCTGGGCTTACTAGGCGCTGCGTGTTGCAGAAGCCAAGCCATCCCTACAGCCCACAGGTCCCGGCTACTCAGCCAGCGAGCTCCTGGACAGACAGGAGGCCAGGAGGTATGCCCTCCTCAAGAGGCTGGGCCTGGGGAACTATCCAAGATCGGAGGTTTCGGGAGAGTTCTGAGGCTCAAGGCTGTGGAAACAGGCCCAAGTCAGCCACGCTGGCAGGGCCGGTCCACATCACTATTATCCCCCTCCATGTCCCCATCCTGTCTCCATCTGGGCTGGATGGAGCTGGCCTCAGCTGGGGGTGGGAGCCTGAAGCACACAGCCTACCTGTGGGCCCCTCTCCAGTCTCAAGAGCAGCGTTTATCCACCAGCAGGCCCCAGAGTCACCCCTTCCTCCGTAGGAAGTTGGCATGCGCTGAATGCAATGGCTTGTGAAAAGGCCAAGTATCAATACCCACGTGTGGTGGGGGGGGCATCCAAGCCTCAGAGTGGCTGACGATGGCCCACCGTCCACGCTCTCAGAGCAGGGTGCGGAGGGGCCCAGAGGCCAGGACCTCATCTGGTCCTCCCCTCACCCACCTGGCCGCAATGGGATGCTACCTCCAAGTCATACACCGCATTACTCTACATCTTCCTGGAAGCTAGTGCATGGAGGGCCCATTTCCACATTTCCTGGGAGAAGGAAGACCCTGAAGAGGTAACAACGGGGATCCCTGCATCAGAACCCCCAATGGTCAGCACTGCAGGGAGCACATGGGGGGTGATTAGCAAGTATCTGCACTGTGGATGGTGAGCTGGGGAGAGCCCACCCACGGTAACCCTGAGTCCCGGGTGCCGATCTTGGCTCAGCCACTGGCTGGCTGTGTGACCCTGGATAAGTTGCTCAATTTCTGAGCCTCACCTAAAAACAGGGATGGAAATAACTACTTGGCAGGATTGCCACAGAGAATCTAGAACAAAGCCTCATGCCTCATAAATGCTGGAAACACGGCAAAGAAGACAGGGGCCGAGTTGGCATTAGGAGCAAGCTCTGGAGGTGGCCCGACTGGGTTCAAATCCTGGCTCCCCCACTTACGAGCTCTGTGACCTTAGGTTTACTGAACTTCTCAGGGCCTCATTTTCCCCAACTATGGAAGAGAGTTAACTATTATTACGATTAAATGAGTTGGCACATGATCTAAGCACACACACAAAGCGCTCAATAAATCTGAGCTATTATTATCTTCGCCATATTGAGAGAACACAACCGGGGGTGCCTCCTGGCCTAACGGCCTCCATCCAGGCCCCGGGACCCTGTCCCTCTGATCCTTGTGGCACATGGGCGAAGGTAGGTTGGGTTTAGCTTCTGGAAACCAGATTTTTACAAATTGCAAAGCCTGCCCTCCAAACATGCCAGGTGCCTCTTTTCCCTCTACCAGGGTCTTCTTCTGCCCACTCTCTTGGGAGGTCTCTCTGCAAGTTAATTACACCCTTTAATAAGTGTCAGGATGCGATGCTGCCTGGGCAAGGGAGTCCAGGAGGCTCCAAGGCTGCAGCTCACCCACCCCCAGCCCTGGCAACAGCTCCGCTCCCCAGGCAGTAACTCAGAGTCAGAGAACAGCTCTCTGGGGACAGGGCTGGGTAAAAATAGCTTGGGCAGGCCCATCCCAGCTTCCCTCGCAGCCGGGCAGCAGTGGGCACATGTGGAACCTCACTGCAGGGTATGGGGTGGGGGAGAAGCCAGCCTGCTGCCCGGATGGGGCAGAGCAGGCGTGGGGGGGCCAGCGATGAAATTCCTCATCATACTCCCGGCCAGCCAACAGCCCGGGAGCAGCGACAGGCCTGCTCAGGGTCTCACGGGGTCTTTCCCACAGGTAGCAGAAGATTCAGTCTAAGGAGCTAACTTGCAGATGCCAACACCCCCAGGTCCACAGGGAGGGGGTGGGCTTACCTGGGCTGGCATCCCCTACATGCCACTGTGGCTCAGCCGCTCTCAGCACACAAAGATGGTGGCAGGAGAGATCAGTAAACAATCTGGGCTGTATCCGACTCCTGTTTGTGGCTGCCACCCGCCCTCAACCTGGGCCTTGCTCTGCGGGCGGGCACTTCGTGCTCATCAGTGGCTGATAAGAGATTCTGGTTCAGCAGAAGGTTGCCCAGGTGCCGGTCAAGGGGCGAGGGTGGGAATAAAGGGGGATTTAAGCATCTGCACAGGGAGGTGATACCTCAGCCTTGCCTTCTGAACAAAAGTAACCTCGGGTCAGAAACAAGGCCTGGGCTTGCCCCCAACAAGGCCAAGGGCAGACGTGGGAGCCCCGGGTCACCAAGTTATTAGAGTTTATCACCCATCTTGGCCAGCTCTGGGCACTGACCTCATACTGTGAGATAAAAGCTCTGTAGCCCAAGCTTCCCGCTCTGGTGGGGAGGCCGAGGTCAGGGAGACAGGCCAGACTGCCACGTTCCCATCCCCAGGGGCCAGATCAGAGGGTGGCCGGGACCCACGCCCTCTAGCTAACCTCCCTCCCGGGGGGTGGGGTGGTGGTGAGGAGAGAGCCAAGGCAGCTTTCAGGCTCTTTGCTCCCAGCCAGGGGCTCCTGGGTCCACCTCCTGAACCCACAACAGGCAGGGGCCAGCAGCTCAAGACCACCCCTAAAGTGGGCTCGCCACTCCTGCCACAGGAGCCTCGAGGAGCAGATCTCAGTGTAGACACCCCGACTGCTACACTCTACTTTCATCGTAAAGTGGACCTGCAGATCCCAGGAGCAGCGACAAGAGTGACAACTGGTGTCTCCTCAGGAGCTCATTAGTCTCATGTGCGAAACACTAAAAGGGGTTGGATTCTCACATCACCCTGGAGGGAGGTACTAAATCACCCCATTTTACAGATGGGGAGACTGAGGCTCTCTGGCAGACTTGGTTCAGTCCCGAGTCTGGTGCACACTGGTGGCGGAACCTCAGGCTGGTACTGAGCAGAAGAGAAAGAGAAAGTCATGCTCGTGCTTCTTAAGACTCCCTCCCACACCATTTACATAAAGAGAAGGCGGCCGACACGAGTTCTGCTACTGCACGCAACACCACGTGGAGGGGTGTGGGAGCCCACCTTGCCTTTTTTCAATGTTTTAATTGCAACTCTTGAGCTGTCTCTCTCCCTCATCTCACATCCTCCCCAAACACATGCTGCTGCTAAGGTGGTGTCACAGGAACACAAGGGCAAGCTCCCCAGGGGCCTGCTGAGGACGGGGGAGAGGGGCTGCTGAGCTCACCGCCAGCGTGCAACTGTCACTGTGAATGAATCAGCTGGCATTTTGGCTCTGCACATCCATCTAGGGACGATCCGTGGGCATGAACAGCACTCGAGTTCCAAAGGTGTGGGAAGGGCCAACAAGATCTGGTTTTCAAGCCCATTAGGCTATGGGCCAGACGCTGGATCCCACTGGAGATGTCCCTCACAGTGGGGCCATCTGCGCCACCAGGAGACACTGAGCCCTCTATCCCCGCCACACCACTTCCGTTCCAATAATATGTCAGAGCACGTCGAAAGTTAGCAGTCAAAAAAGAAAAATAACGGGGCTGGCCCTGTGGCCGAGTGGTTAAAGCTCCATGTGCTCCACTTGGGCAGCCCAGGTCCACTGGTTGGCTGGTTCGGATCCTGGGTATGGACCTACTCCACTCGTCAGCCATGCTGTGGAGGCATGCCACATACAAAGTAGAGGAAGATTGGCACAGATGTTAGCTCAGAGCTAATCTTCCTCAAGCAAAAAAAAAAAAAAAAAGGAGGAGGATTGGGAATGGATGTTAGCTCAGGGCAAATCTTCCCCACCAAAAAAAAAAAGAAGAAGAAGAAGAAAAGAAAAAGAACAATGTAGTACTGAAAATCTAGTGGTGGAAAAAAATGGAATAACAAAATGCTGAAGTCTTCCAAAAGGATACAGGAAAAAAGGAGGAAAAGAGGATCAAAGATCAGAGTGGGACAAATAAATAACAAATAATAAACTCAACCATATCAGTAATATAGTAAATGAAAACGGAACAAACTATCCTATTAAAAGACAAATACTGTCAGATTAGATAAAAAACAACCACCTGCCATTTACAAGAGAGACAATTTAAGCATAAGGACACAGATAGGTTGAAAGTAAAAGAATGAGGGAAGATACACCACGCAAACACCACCAAAAGCTGGAGGGGCTATACTAATATTAGACAAAGTGTACTCAAAGGCAAGAGATACAGGGACATTAAAAAATGATAAAAATCAATTTCATGAGATGTAATACTCCTACATGTTTATGCTTCTAGAAACAGTTTCAAAATATAGAATGCAAAATTTAACAGGGGCCGGCCCGGTGGCGCAGTGGTTAGGTTCGTACGTTCTGCTTTGGTGGCCCGGGGTTCGCCGGTTTGGATCCTGGGTGCGAACATGGCACCGCTTGTCAAGCCATGCTGTGGCAGGCGTCCCACATATAAAGTAGAGGAAGATGGGCATGGATGTTAGGTCAAGGCTAATCTTCTTCTCCAAAAAAAACACTTAGAAGTCAAAGTTGGAGATTTTCATTCACTTCTCTCAGTAACTGATGGAGCAAGCGAAGAGAATTAGAAGGGAGACAGAAGACTTGAATAACACAAACTTGACCTGACACAAATAGAATACTACACCCAGTAACCGTAGAATAAAACCAGCAGGGGAAAGGTTGAGGAGGAATTCGATTCTTGCACAGCGCAAAGAGTCACCCTGCAGGTTACTGCAAAGCAGCCAGCATTCCTCCTTCCCACCTCTACCAGGGAGAAAACAGGCTACTGTCGCTTTAAGGCAATGGTCAAAGCGAGCACCACTGATTGGGGACATCAGACACTGGCCCCCTGATGTGACACAACGTGAAGGACACAGCATCACCTGTCACATCGTCTTAAGAAAAATCCTAACTCAGTTCTGATCAAACTTCTAGAAAACGGGGAAACGGAGGGCAGAGGAACAAGTTACACACCACCACAGGGAAATAATCACAAAGCATGTGGGACCTTCTAAGAGACAACCAGCCGAGACTTTTCCAAAAGAGAACGGTAAAGAAGAGGGAAGGGAGTTTTTCTAGACCAGTGGTTCTCAAACTTTACTGTGCATCAGAACCATGGCAGGGTGGGGGGATTGTTAAAACTCAGACTGAATCAGAGTTTCTGCTTCAGGAAGTCTGAAAAATGCATGTTTCTATAGGCTGAACTAGGCAAAAAAGAAGAGAAAGGAGTATTTCTAATAAGTTCTTGGGTCAAGCTGATGCTGCTGGCCCCAGGAGCACACTGTGAAAACCACGGTTCTAGACTAATCAAGAGACATACAAACTGGATGCCATCCTCGGTTAGACCCCAGTTCAAACAAACGAACAAACAAACAACCCCCTAGCTGTAAAAGACCTTTTGGGGACAAATAGGGAAGCTGGAATATGGACTAGATGTGGGGTGATATCGGGGAATTGGGCTTGATTTTGTTAGGGTGTTAATGGTATACAGTTATGAAGGAGCAATGTCCTTAGTTTTGATAACGTCTTGCCTAATTTTTTTTTCAAATCATTCAGAAAGAAAGTTACATTAAGAGAGAAGGCAAATATGGCAGCAGCCCTGGAGAGCACCGGGGCGTGCAACTCCTTAACGACGTGGTCCATGATGGCCTGTCCTGGTTGCAGGGGCTGACCTGGGGTCCATGTGAAACACTGTGGGGCCCCTGTGTGTGGCTGATGGAGCCATGGCTATTGGAGGGGCTGTATGGTGGGCTCTGGACCCATCGCACTGAGGAGGAGGTGAGCCAGCGTAGGGTGCTGCTTTGGCCAAAACCTTGGGCAGTTTACATGGGATGGTGGCTGAGAAGGGTGGCCAGGCCCCACCCTCAATGCCTTCCCATAATCAGTTCTTACAGGTTTTATTTTTCCAGTGTGTTAGAAGTAAACCTTACATACACAAAACATGATAGATAGTTGCCCCCATCCACTGAACCGGTTAAGGAAAAGCGTAAAAGCCCTGACAAGTTGAGCTCCATTTAAAAGGAATACAAAGAAGTGACACCATCCTTAAAGAATGGTATCCTAGGGGTAGAGTCAAGAGAAATAGGGAGCCTGGAAGACGCCACAGCCTCCGAGGGTACCGAATGATGAGCGGTCTAGGTTCCGAAGGATCAGCTCAAGAGGCAATGACGGCTCAAGTTGTAAGAATGATCATCTCGAGAAGATGAAGCATGAGTCATATTACTAGAAACTTTTCCAAACAGAGCAATTGGCCAAGAGCCATCCCCAATGGGCCCCTCACCCACGTGGGCCTCTGCCAGAAGGCAGAGCTGGCGCCCTCCGCTCAGGCCCTCCTGGGATGCCAGGCCCTGCTCACCCTCCACCTCCTCCTCCCAGTCGGGGTGGTTCCAGAGCCTCCATTATGGGTGAAATTGCGTTCCCCCAAATTCAGATCTTGAAGTCCCCACTCCCAGTACCTTAGAATGTGACTGTCTTGGAGATAATCTGCTGCTTCTAAAGAGACTATATATTTTGCTGAAACGGAAGTTTGGTGGATCTATAATTACCAGGATGATGTTTCGTAAACACTATATATGAATCTAAGTAAATTATTTCCATTTCTTGTGTTTTCTCAATGGTATAGGTACTATATTTTCATTTTAAAGAAGCATATGGGCTGTTCAGCCAGAGACATTTACAACTGCAAAGGTGCCCAGAACTGTATTTAGTGCAGTTATCATACAAATGTAAAACTTATTTTACGCAAATAGCGACTGGTTTACAAGAGACGAGGTCAGCAGTTAGCCCCAGAACCACAGGGCCCCCCCAACCCCAGAGCGCCTGTAATCCTGGCTCAGGCCACGTCTGGGGCTAGCAGCGCTCAGTAATCGAGCAAGATATTACCAGTTTCTCCGTGCCAGCAGTATTTCTGGCTACTGGAAATGCAGAGCAGATTTCTTCCTTCTGTTGTGGTCAGTTTGGGAAGGCAGGCCTTTACCACTCCTGGGACACGTGGGCACCTTGCTCGGCTGTGATGCCAGCCTCCCTGTGACATGGCCAGAATCCGAGTGCCCTCTCCCCGCCCCAGGCTGGCTGTCCAGGGTTGGTGAAGGTGACCCAGGGGCCAGGCAGATACTGCAGCTGAATTTGGCCAAGGAAAACCCACGGGAGAGGTGGCCCCAGGATCAACTTCTGCTCCCGTAGGGACCACGCCCTTGATGGGGTGTAGCTGTCTCAACAAAGCCCTGGGTCCCAGATCTGAACGTCCCAGTGAACCCACCTCCTGAATAAAAGGGATCCAAAGAGGCCACCTAGTTTCCCCCTGTGCCCCCCAAAAAGAGCCAGTGGGCTTCATTTTCAAGTGAGACTTCAGAGGCGAACCGTTGGGGATTATAAAAACAGAACTTAAATTGCTTCCACATCTGGAAACCAAAGCCAGCAGCCAGCCCCAAGAATTCCAGGCATGTCAGCCGCCGGAGAAGCGGCAGGTCAAGGGAGGTATTTCCTGCAAGCTGAGTCCCCCCATCCACCTACCCGAATATACACACAAGATCTTCTGACTCTACCAAGTGGAGCCATAGCCAAGAGAAGGGAAGGACGGTAGCATCTACCGCGTGGCCAGCATCTGACTGCACCTTACTGAGGCGGCCTCATTATCTTCCTCTAAAATTCCTGCAAGTGAACCCTGTCTCCTCCTTAGGGATGAGGACCCTTCCCCTGAAGTTATGCTGTGAGTTTTCTCTCTACACCCCTGCAGCCGCGTGAACCTGAATCAGGACCCGCCCCGCCCCCCAGCCTTCAGTCACCCCATCCAAACTCTCAAAGATTTCCCAAGGACCCGCCAGGGAGCTCCAGCGCCCACCCAGCCATCATACGTACGGCTCTCTTGAGAAATCCACGGGCCAGGTGGGGGCAACTCAAATGTCAAAAGCGAATTAACAGGCTGCAAGTTGAAAGGGACGCACATCAAGGGCTCTCCTGGCTCTTTGAACAGGCAGCTATTTTGGGTTACAAATTATAGCTTTGAAAGATGCGGCTGCTTGAAGTGAGGGCTTAATTACGCACACAGTTGAGAGGCTGTGGGGCTTGCTTTGGGGGCTCCGGATTTTACCATCTCTGCAAGAGGAGCTTAGAGTGAAAGCCTGGGATGGGACAGCAGTGGCCCAAGTCAGCTCTCCCCTGTGAGAATCCACCAAGTGGGCCAAGCAGCATTCCCTCAGTGGGGCACCTTCCAAAGGTGACATGAACTTTCCAGGAAGAGGCCACTGTGTGCTCAGAGAGGGCACACCCGAACATGGCTAACCAGTCTTCACCCCACCCCTTCTTTGCCACAGAAACCCTCAGGCCTTGCAAGGCCAAGCAGAGTGCCAATGTCCACCTCAAGCTAAAGGCCCAGACTCCCTCTGACCTGCCATTCTGGAGCAGACAGGTCAGGACCAGGCAGGCCAACGACAGGGCCCCTCTCGTCCTCCCCACCCCACGTAGTGCCCCCTGCCAGAGCCTCTGTTTTTATAACCTTCTGACACCTCCGTCAGCCTAGAGCCCCAGCAGCGCTCCAGGCAGGCGCTGTTCAGGTGTCCCTTTTGTCCTGCAGCCTTTGCCAGCTCCAGCTACGCCGACTGCGTGTTCCAGCGGCTGCTGCCTTGCACCAAGGCTCACAGGAGCACAGCTGGACAGAGCTCAGCTTGGGGGCCGAGGGCCAGGGCTGCTGAGCCACCTCAGGCCCCTTCCCAGCCTCTTCCACAGTGGGGACAGGTGAGGGAGCACTACGACTGACCACAAGCCACAGCTTAGGCTCAGAGGGTGGGAGGCCCCCAGGGCAAGTCCATCAAGACCCCCTCAGAGACCCTGTGGGCTCCCCACTGGCCACAGACACAGGTCCTGGTGCCTCAGCCCAGCAAACACAGCCCTGTCCAGCCAATCTTGGCCTCAGGACAAGATCCTGCCACTCCCCCTCCCCTGGGACCCCAAGCTCCTGTCCAACTTTACCACCCGCCACCACCCCCTCCCCATGCTTTGGCAAATGCTGTTCCTTGTGCTGGAAATACAATTCCTCTCTGTGCCACAAACACCTGTCCGTCCCTAAACAAGCCCCCGTGAGAAAGCCACTGCATCTGGGAGGCCGATCCCCTCCCTCCACCCTCTACGCCCCCAGAACTGCGCTCCTCAAGCCCTAGGGCCTTCCCTGGGCGCACTGTCCCCAGTGAGCCCCTTCTCTGCTCTCGTGCCTCTCCCCGGGACACTGGGCCAGGCAGCACACGCCAGGCTGGGACCTCATCCTCATCTCCCCCGCCCCTTATATGCCATTTTAAGGAGAGAAGAACCACCCGCTGGGGAAACTTCCCATCCCAGCCCTGGCACAGCTAATCCACTGCTTCTCCCCGTCCCCCGCGTGGTAGCCTCGCCTCCTGGGGGTCCCAGAGGGGCCGCTGCACCAGCTGATGCAGGCTCTTTGTAAATGAAGTTCCGCCCCATCCACAGCCCTGTGGGTTGGCTTAATTCATTCCACCCCCTGGTACACGAAGGACTGAGGTTCAGCCTTGTCCCAGACACTAAACAGCACCTCCTTGAGGAGGGGGCTGTGAGCCCCTGTCGCTGTACACAAAACTGAGGAAGCCGGGCTCCTGGCTTTCATCGGGATCTCGAGAGGAGCGAGGCAGAGAGAGACCTTGGATGAAAACAATGTTCACGACCCCCACCTGCTCTGGCTCTCCCTCCAGCCAGCATCTCTCGCCGAGCCCCCCACGTGCCTGTCTCCTGTTGCCTCCAACTCAGCCCACTGCTCCCCCAGCCGTGCTCCTACCGTGGTGAGCAGCCCACCTTGTCCACCTCACCCCCACAGGTGCTAAGGTACTGCCCACCCCATTCCCTCTTGCTGCAGCCCAACCATCCTGCCCGACACATCCCACTCACACAGGTCGCTGTGCCTTCACCCACACTGTTCCCTGCCCACAACTCCTCTGTCCGTCTCAGAGCATTAACTTGGAGCAACATTGTCAGCTGGTGCTCCCAGAGCCCTTGGCACCTAAAAGAAACACAAGGTGGTCTTAAACATTTGGGGAAGACCAGGAAAGAATACATCTATCATGTGCCAGATGTATTTGTGCATCAGCTACTATTTAGATGAGAAGACTGGGGCTCAGAGAGGTTAAGTAACTAACAATAGGTCACAGAGCTAGCAGGACTGGAATTTGAACAAAGTCTGATTTTAATGCAGCAAGGAGGGTACAGAGAATACTAAATACTCTTGGCGATGGCAGTATCCAACACTCGGCATTGGAGCAGCTTCTCAGCTTGATACCCGGAGGCCACAAGAGCAGGAATGAGCAAGGCTGGTGGGACCAGAACTTGGACTTGAGCTGAAGGTCGCAGGGACCACAGCACAGTAGACCACTGATTACTGTCGGCTGAGGCTCCAGGGGCCTGTGCCACCCTGGCCATGGGGCATAGCCCCCTCCCCTTTCCCATCACAGAGAGCTTCAAAGAGGCTACATGTGCGAAGGTTTTATAGAAAGGAAGAGGAGAGCAATTTGAAAGAAAATTGCTAAAAGGAAACACATGTGAAAATGAAAACTCAGGCAAAGTGGGAGGAGCAGGGAAGGAAAGAAAAGGTGATGCTCAAGGATTATATACTGGGTCCAACAGTCCTGGTACGTTAACACCACAGTTTCCCTGTTACCTTGGGAAGGCCAGTGACCACTCCCTGCCTTCATTTTCCCTGTTAACCCAGGTGGAATGGAGCAGTGTGACCTTAGACGATACCCGGCAAGGAACAGGGGAAGGTGCCTTACACACAATTATGATGACTGTGGAGCCATGATCAGCATTTGGTGGAGGGACAACCTGAGACCCAGAGAGATTGCTCTCCTTTTTGAAGGACACACAGCTGGTGAGCTATAAAGCTGGAATCTGGGACCAGGTCTCCCTGGAGTCCAAGCTCATTCTCCTGAACCACACCACAGTGTCCCCTCATAAATCTTCCCACTACTACTCCCTTCCTTGAAGAAACTGGGCAAATTATGTAAGTTCTCTAGAGGTTACCTAGTTTCTGTGTTTCATTAAATCCGAGATGCCTTTGATTTTAAGATGCACTGTTATTTCGAGGACACCAAGAAAGAAACGGCACTGTCAATTAAATTACAACACACCAGCGAATGTACAACACACACCAATCCGAGATGTTAAAATGAGACAAGAAAAAGTGTGTCTTCGAATATGTACCGTACAGAGTAAATGGGGAGTGGGGTTCGGTCACAGTTCCTTAGACCGTGTGTGTGCATTGAAGGGTAGATGACAACTCCAGGCACGCAGGTGTGTTACACACACACACCTGCTGCTGTGAGCTTCTTTGCCAATAACCGATGCAATCTTGCAGATAATCTCACAAAAATGTGCTAGCCAGACGCGCCTTGTCAACAAGAACACTCGTTTCCCAGGAGGCCATCAATTCAAGGTCATTTAACATTGTCAGGCAGAGGCTGTCCCGACTACTCTCCACCTGACCAGCCAGGCTGGACAAACAGGTAGGTTCGCTCCTTGGAAAACTACCAAGAGCAGTCACCCAGAGTGGCCAGGTGGCTGCGCAGCCCGCACCTTTCGGTCTGGCTCTCCTCCAGATCTCCTGGGGCCTGCAGCCCGCCAGAGCCTCAGCACGTTAATAAGGCAGATCCTGTGGGCTGGCAGGGGCAGACGGGCAGCACTGCTCCAAGCTGGCTTTTCCGGCTGGGCGGAGGTGGACAGACGGCCCTAGCTGGAGGCGAGGGGCGGGTGGGCAGAGGTGCAGCCCCCCTCACCTTGGTAAACAGGCCACAGCCCAGCAGAGTGGGCTGCCTCTAGGAGGACCAGGGGCAGCCCCACACCAGGCCCGGGGAGCCGGCTGTCACCTCGGACCATGCTTTGCATCTCATTCACAGATTGCCACGCGGGCGGGCACCAGTCAGCTCACTCCGGCCCCAGCGTCTGCATCTGCAGAGGCTGAGCTGGTTGATTTGAGCACACAGAAGCTGAGGAAGTGGGGCTGCACTGCTCCTGTCGAGGCCCTCCGGTGGCGGGGCTCTTCCTCCTGCCACCTTCCTGCTTTAGTGCTGACGTCCTCTCCGCAAGACATTCTGTTAGGTTCTAAGGTTATCAGTCACATGAATCAACCCGGGAGAGGCGTGCGGAAACTGAAACTATCAGCTCACTCCTATGCCAGGCACTGTTTTAAGAGCTTTTCATACATTTACATATTTGATCCCCCTAACAACCTCATGAGGAAGGTCCTAGCACCATCCTTGTTCTACAGATGAGGAAATTGAGGCACAGAGAGGTTAAATAATTTGCCTAAGATTCCACAAACAGCAACTGGCAGAGCCAGGATTTGAACCCGGACAGCCTGACTGCGGAGTCCACGCTCTTGGGCACTACACTGTCCCGCCTCTCTAGGCACCTAGCCAGCCATCAGGCGCCCACCGAGCACGTGTCAGAAAGCACTCTGGGTATTTTAGGTCAAAGCGGCTCATTTTATCTTCACCATCACCCTATGAGGTAGATATTATTATCAATCACATTCTACAGATGGAGAAACTGAGGCTCAGAAACGTGAGAGAGTTTGCCCAAAGTCCCACAGCTAGCAAGCAGCAGAGCCAGGATCTAGAACCATGTGTTTGCTGACTCCAAAACTTTATTTTCTGGGGCCGGCCCGGTGGCGCAGTGGTTAAGTGCACACGTTCCGCTTTGGCGGCCCGGGATTCGCCAGTTCGGATCCCAGGTGCGGACATGGCACCGCTCAGCAAGCCATGCTATGGCAGGCATCCCACATATAAAGTAGAGGAAGATGGGCACGGATGTTAGCTCAGGGCCAGTCTGCCTCAGCAAAAAGAGGAGGATTGGCAGCAGTTAGCTCAGGGCTAATCTTCCTCAAAAAAAAAAAAGAATACAGGCATTGGGTGACAGCGTGAGCTGAAGGCTCTGTGTTTTGAGATGGGTATTTCTCCCAGGAAAACCAGCGAGAGGAAGCAGCTTGCTCCTGCTCTCCCTCCTATCCTACAGGGACAGCAGTCTGGGGCTAGAGCAGACCCCTCAGCTCTCCATCGCAGGTCCACGGCAGACAGCACGACTCTGGAAACATGGGTTCCCTCTTTATGGCGTTCAGCTTGCAGAGGCAGAGGAGGGGTGACAGGAGATGATTCGAGAGTGACAGAGCTCCCACCCCCTCCCACACACCAGTTCTGTTTAGGCCTTCCTCTTTTCGATGCCTTAAAAGAGAAAGACTCCATGAGCAGAGCCACAGATATTAATAATAACTGCTGCAGTTTGGTTTTCATTTGAATCATGTTTACGTTGTTGGGAAAAAACCCACTTGTCTGGGAAGATGAAGCAGGTTGAATCAATTAAACATATGCCCAACAGTCAAAACTTCCCGTTTCTTGAAGGAAGTCAAGAAGCGGGGTTAGAACCGTTGGCGTTCCTAGTACCGGCCTGTCCAACGGAACTGGGGTTAGAGGTCACCCGGACTCCACAGCTCTGGACCACTGAGGCTGCCACTTTGGACGCACGTATTTCTGGTTGCCTACTTTCTCCTTCCTCTACACACACACACACACACACGCTTTGGGGGCCTAGGCGGGACACAGATTAGACCCAAAGCTGCTGCCCAGGTGTGTGAGAGCCTCTGCTGGGCTCCTCAGGAGACCAGGGCACAGGCCTGTGCTGCCACTGCCCAAGGGCAGAGGGAACAGAGCGGGACATCAGGGAGCCCAAGAAGGAGATGAGGAAAGAGAGCCCTCGGAGGGGCCAGCCAGCGCAGACAAGCACGGGCGGCCGGCTCCTTTGTGGGTCTTGAGCGCTGGACTTGTCACACCCCTGGCAGCATCAACCTGTGGGAACAGGAGTGGCCCCCTGCCTGCTTAGACACAGCTCTGGGCACAGCCCCCCGGCGGCTTTTGCAGTATTGATTTGTGGGTAGAAACACAGTCTTGCAAGAACTGTTTCCACATTCATGCGGACGGGCTTATCTGACCCAGGCTCAGGGCAGGAAAGTCCACGGCAGCAACAGGCACACACAGACACCGCTCCCCAAGAAAGGCCTTAATGCCAAACCCCTCGACAGCAAAGGTCTGAATGGTGCAAAGCAATGACGTGCATTTTGTGCCTGTGGATTTCTAGTCTCAACGGTACTGTTAGTCTCTTCCCATTCTCCTGGGATTCTGGGCTGTTGCTTGGCAGCATTAGATGCCCCCCATCTCGCTGAGCTTGTGCCCCCTGTCCCTTCACCTGGCTTACGTTCCATTCACAGCAGCCTCCCTGCAGTTCCACGGACACATCTCGCTGACCACGGCCCCATCTCAGGGCCTTTGCAGCTGCCGTTCCCTCTGCCTATACCTCTTTTGTCAAGATGCCACGTTGCGAAGGTGAGGACTTCCCTGCCCACTCTATTTAAAAACGCAGCCCCCGCCCAGCCCTCCCCATGCCTTGCTTTCTCTCTGGCCACCTTGCACGCTATTCGCCTGCCCCTCTGCCATCACTTGAGCTCCAAGTGTTGTCTGCTGTGTTCACAGCTGTATCTCCAGTGCCCAGCACGGAATCTAGCACAAACTAGATGCTCAAGTACGTGTTGAATGAGTGAATTCAGCCAGCACTTGCCCTGTACCAGGCAATGTGCTGAGTGGGGGCTGGGCAAACAGAAATGGGGAAGGGTCTGTGCCCTGGAATGCCATCTGATGGAGGAGACTGCCGTGCCACATCCAGGAGAGCAGACCACACAATGTGCAGTAAGATGCGAGGTGGGCCTGCCAAATCAACATGCCCATCTCAGCCAGCCCTGGGGCAGGACCACTCACTAATCCACCTGGTGGACTGGGCAGTAGGAAGACCAGAGCGGTCCTCCTCATTCAAGAGGCCAGTGATTTGATGCCATCAATGCCGAGTTACTGAGTCAAGAGCCAGCAGAGGGGATGCAGAGGAAAACAGAGCCCAACCCCAGGGATCCTGCACGCCTGCCAAGGCCAAGTCACCGTGCCCAGTGCCAACACCAGGCAGCCGGCAGAGCAGATAAAGATGCTTCCTTTTCAAAACGCAATGAGCCCTGTGCCAGGGGACACAACACAGGGCCAGAGCGTGGGCACGCTCTGCCCAGGCTGTCCCTCCCTCGTCTAAGGCCCAAAGTCTCTGAGATGCCTGCCTTCCAGAATTGCCCACCTGCTATTTTACTGGGAGTCTCTCCCACTCCCTCCACCTCCTCCCTACCCACACGTAAAATATATAAAGTGAAGCAAAATCAGGAAGCCCCTCAAAGCAGGCAGCCCACCTCCGAGGAGGGGCTGCAGCCCTAGGAAAGGAAGTTTCTAGCCACCTTGGTGGGGGGACAGGGGGAGGAGGAAGGTGAGAACTGTGAGGGCCCCAGGTGAACAGCTGAAGAGAAAGCCCTGGGTGTGGGGGCAGCTGGTCCCGCCAGCGCCAGCGGGGAAGGGGCTAGGAGGCCAACAAGGGCAAATGTGCTTCAGGGAGCAAAGGGAAGGAGGGAGGGAGAGTGGCCAGTGGAACAGGCACCAGGAAGTTCTCAAGCTGCAGCCCAGAACCTCCCCAGTGTGGGCTGCCCAGGCCTCCTCATTTCTCCTCCCTTGCAGGACTAAGTGTCCTTTCTGTGAACAGGCTCCAGGCAGTCTCTCCTACTTGTCTTCCTTGGGGCAAAGGTTACACCTCCCGGCCTACTTACCTGGCCTGGCTAGTCCCGTCCCTCCCCCAGGCACACACTGGCCTTAGTCACTCACCCCACCCTCTCCACCAAAGCCCAGGGTCCCCCAGATTACCAAGCTGTTCGCCAGTAGGCATTTGCCCAAGCTGTGCTGCCTGCTACCCAAGTCCCAAGTTCTCCACTGGCTTCTCGATTCCTCCAAGTGCCCCCACCTCGGTGAACTCACAGGGACCCCAGAGACAACCCAGAAGTTGGGCAGGGAATAATTTGACACAGGTTTTCAGTCTCCCCACGGCCTGCAAATGCCTTGAGGGCAGGAAAGTGTCCGTGTATAACAGTCCCTGGGCACATAATGAACCTTGCATGAATGCCAGCTCAGCACGGTAGGGTTTGGGCCAGTCTGTCTGGGACTGGTGCCTGGCAGATGACAAGACCCCAGATAATGGCAATGACTCAAGGACTCCACCAAGGCTGGGTAGATGGTTACAGAGAGGTGCCTACTGCTTAGGTGTGACATGCACACAGCTGGTAAACCTTTGAGGTTCATTCTTCCTCAAGCTGACAGTCACTGTAATCTGTTTCAGGAGGGAAGGACCTGGGAGCCCACCTGCCCCCTTGCCAGGGGCCCAAGATGTGAGCACCTGCCTCCAGGAAGGGAGGCCAGAGGCTTGGATCACTGGGCACCAGCCCAGGGGTTTGCCAGGCTGAGCACAGGAACCCAGCCCCCTCGAGCTCCTTTCAGGAAGAGGTCTATAAATAAGTCAGTCAAGGAACGGGCACGTCCCTCAGGCCCCAGTGATGTGAACCCTCCAGCCGTCTGTGGGAGAGCAGGGCTAGGGAAAAGGGGAAATGGGCAAAGAGGTACGCTGGAGGGCGTGCAGGATGAGAAGGAATAAAGGCCGGGCTGAGTAAGGACCAGGTTCCCATAGCACAGAGGGGGTTCTCCAGAGACTGCTCCGCCAAGACCTCGGAGATGCCTGTCGTCCGCAGAGAAGCGGCTGTGACAACAGCAACTACTACCGGGGCGGACCCGCCGGCTCTGGGGGCCCAGAAGGAGAAGGGCTGGGAGCCCGCGCACACCTCCGGCCTCAGCCGCATCTCGTCTGGGAAGGGGCAGGGCTCCGTCCCCAAGCCCCACACTAGGCTCGCCCTGCCTCTTGCCCGGCAGTGCCCCTGCGAGAGCCGAGGGAAGCCCGGGAACAGGCTCGGTGCAGCCGCCAAGAGCTGCGGAAAAACTTCGTCCGCGCGCAGCCCCCTTCGGGACTCGGTGGGGCCCACGGCTGGGAGCGGGGGCAACACCAGCCCGGGAGGGGCAGGTGCACTGGGAGAGGAGGTGGGGAGTGGGGGTGGCGGGGTGTCCCAAGGGAGGCGTCCGGGCAAACGAGCCCCTTTCCCGGCCCACTAGGTCCCCCTAAAGCACTTTTTTTAACTGCGCCGAAGACAGGGGGCCACCTCTCCTCGCGCCCCGGGGCTAGGGCTGGCCACCCTCGCACCTGAGCGCAGGCAGAGGGCCCGGAGGGGGCGGCGGAGGCAGCGGCTTCTCTTCCGTGGCCGAGCGAGCCCGGAGGCAGGTAAGCTGACCTCCCGGGCCGGGGCCGAGAGGGCGGACACTCCTGGGGCGGGAGCCGGCGCCCGGCCCGCCTGCGGACCAAGTTCCGCACTCCGGCAACTTGCCTGGCCCCGGGGCCGCGGGCCGGGCCAGGTGCGCGTCGCCGGAGCCCCGCGAGCCCGAGTCCCCGTCCGCAGCTTACCTGGCCCCCGCGGGCGGGCGGGGTGCGCATCCCCAGTCTGGCCGCGGTCGGTGCGCTGCGGAGGGGCGAGAAGCGGGCGGGCAGGGAGGTGGCGGACAGCGCGGAGGGCTCAGGGACAGTCCCCTTCGCGCCGCGGCCGCTCGCACGGTTCGGCACCGCTCGAGAGTGCCGGCCCCACCCCCACCCGCGCCCGTTGCCGGGAGACCCGCGTGGGCCGAAGGGCTCTTTGTATCAAAGGCGCTGTGACATCACGAGGTGCCCGGGCTGGGGGATCGAGGGGGCGGGGCCTCGCGCGGGGGGCGGGGCCGGAGGAGGAGGAAGCGCGGCCTGGGAACCCGAGCCGCGGGGGGCGGGGCCCAGGTAACCCCGCCCCCGAAGGTAGGGGCAGGTGGCCGGGTGGCTCCCGCCAATGGCCACGCGGCCGCGGGGCGGGCCCGGGCGAACCCCAGGCGCCTCGGGAGGTGGAGCCCGCTTGGGCCAGCCGGAGCCCGCGTCGCCAGGTTCCTGCCCCCTCCCCCGGGCCCTGGGATTCCAGGACGGAGCCTGTGCGTTCACGTGCCTGCCTGCGGGCGCTGTCTCCGCCGCTGCTGTTTGCGGTCACCGCGCTGCGAGATTCCGGTCAGCGCTTCCAGCCTCACATTTGCGGACCCAAATGAAGACCCGCCAACCCCCTACCCCTCTCGCCCACCACCACCACCAGCCTGAGTCCAGTGGCTCCTAAATTGATTCTTATCCTGAATCCCACCTTAAAAAAAAAAAAAGTGGGAGGGACCCCTTCTGATGAATCTTAGTAGACACAATTTAAATTAAAAATGCGCCCCGCTCGTAACTCTTCACTATGCTGCAGATTAAAACAAGGCAAAGATGTAAAGCAACAAATATTGCAAAATGTGGTTTCGCTGTAACTCGATGTTACATTGCGTAACTGGGGCGCCGCGGGGGGGGGGGGGGGCGGGGGAGGGCGGAGGTGGGAGGGAGGAGGGGGATGGGAATCAGATTTATCTTCCTAACTGTCTGGCTCAGGCCAACATGAAGCCACTTTTGCCTTCGCTGAGTCCTCACTGACCAACAAGGTGGCACTTCCGTATGGGCAGGGCCCGTTGGCAGCTGGGTCTTTGGTCTCACACCAACTCACACACACCCAGCTTTTCAGCTTTTCTGCCCCCTTCTCTCTAGCTCTTTGCTCTCAACTTCCTTTTCCCGATCTCTCTCCCACAGATAAATTCCCAGCAGCCCCTCTGTTTGCCAGGGGCTGTCTCTGAGGCAAAGCATCCCACTGAGGGGCCCAGACCTACTGAGGACTCTCCAAAAGGGACAGCCTTAGCTAGAGGGGGTCTCCCCGCAAGGGCTGCATGTGAGGGGAGGCTGGAGCAGTGGGGGTGAGGTGCACTCTCCACCACCCCCACCTGCTCCCTTCTGCTTATGTCTTGCAGTTCAGATCTGTGTGCAGAAGCCACAGACTATTTCTCACCCTTGTTTGTGTCCCCCTCCACGGTCCCTAACACACAGGAGCACTGTGCTGTGTCATAAAGAGCACTGGCTTTCGAATTAGACAGACCTGGGTTTGAATCCTCGTTGTCAGCTGTGTGTCCTGGGACAAAATTATGTAATGTCTCTGAGACTCAGTGTCTTCATCTGTAAAATGGGAAGGGCACAGCCTACCTTGTGGGTTGTGCACCCTGGCACAGTGGGTACACTTAATTTTAGGCACTCATCAAAGGTGTGGTGTGTGAAGGAGCCCACACACCCTGGGCGTTGTCTGCCTTCCCAGCTCCACCCCGAGACCTTAACTCAGCCGCCTCCCATGAGGTTTCAGGGTGTGCTGAGTCCAGGGGTTCTATCTCTGTTTCCCCTCTTCCCTTCGGAGTCTCAGAGGCTCCAGAAAGCAGGTAACGTGATGGAATCACCCAGAATTGTAAAGAGAAGCAGAAACCTAACATGATCATTGCTTCTCTGGGTCCTGGCTTTCTCCCCGGGAAGGTCAGTGGAGAAAGTCAGACCTATCAAGTCCTCTTCCTGGGGCAGCTTGATGGACATTTTCAAGAGCTCTAAGGAGGGGGTGGTGCTGGTGGTCCCTCTTTATTTTTCCCGGAGATGGTGGTGTGGGGAGCACCTCCTGGTATTTGTCCTGAAAAGCAGCGTGACAGAGAGGAAGGTCAGAAGATGCTAACACTGATCCCTCCAGGCTGGAAGCCTTCCAAGTTCTATGACTCACCATGGGGAAGTCATCTAATGTTTGGGAGCCTCAGTTTCCACCTCTATACAATGGAGACAAGACCTTTCCTCTTCCAGTTGTGACGTTTAAATGAAATGATAAAGCAAGTGTCCTGCGCAATGCCTCCCAGGCTGCAGGCCCTCAATAGATGGCAGCTCCTAGGTATTGCCGGCCGCGTGAACCAGCCCTGGGCTGACTCAGTGATGAGGTGGAGGAGCTCAGGGAATCATATCTTGGTGTCACACCTTGTAGCTGGATGACCCCAGGCAAGTTTAATTCCCAGTGTCTCAATTTCCTCATATGCAAATTGGAGATAATAGTAATATGTATTTTGGGATTACTGTGAGGATTAAAATAACCAGGACCCATAAAATACTTAGAACAGGGCCTGACACACAGCAGGTACTCAGTAAACAGTAGCCATTCTCAATTACCACAAGGCAGGAGGCAGGAAGAGCTGAGGTGAGGGTTAGAACCTGGAGCAGCCTGTGGGAGAATTCAGGACAGCAACTTTTGACTTTCGGGAGAGGCCCTGGCCTCTTCCAAAGGGTTCCGGGAAGCATTGATAGTCTGGGGGTCTGATTGGGTCTGAGATGGAATGTGGGAACTGATGGCTTGAGCCCAGTCTGGGGCTCTCGGAGGACTCGGTGTCCTTTGTTCAAATAGGGTCTGGAAGAGAGTTATTAGGAAATATCGTCCTGCCTCCTGAGCACAGCCCCACCTATGAGGTGGGGGGCGGGGGACTCCCGGCTACCCTGGTCCCTTAGCATAGCTGTGTTTTAGCTGTCATAGAATCAAACCATTTTTAAGCTGGAAAGACTCTCTGGGGAAGTATCTAAGGTACTCTCCCCCCATTTTATGGATGAGAAGACTGAGGCTCAGAGAACACTAGGAATTTGTCCAAAGCCACACAGTAAATGTTGGATGAGCAGGGACTGAAACTCAGGCGCCTGACCGCCATTGCAGGGCCCTCTCCTGCCCGCCGTGAGTGGGACGCTTTGTGATGGGGTAAGACAGGCAGGGGATGAGGGTGGGGAGTGGGCTCCTTGCGAGGGCTTGCCCAGCACTGGGAGTCTCCTAAGGGGTCTGACTTTCTTTTTCAGTTGAAAGAACAATCTCATTAAAAGCAGAAACCCTCTCCCAGGGATTGTATCCAAGAATAATTTTCAGACGGCAAGTCACTCTAATTCTTTTACGTCATGAAATGGATTCTGCCGTTGTTGATATGAGAACACTCCCCTGACATTGAACGTCAAAGCCAGAGAGAAGCAGGTGGAATGTTGACGAGCAGGACTTACTATTCTCTGGAAACTGATGGGGGCTGAAAACACGTATCATTGGGGTGATCCAGGTGAGGGAAGAGAACAGCACGTTCTCTCTATACTACAGCTGTCTACCTCTGTCCACTTTCCTTCTGCTGTCACCATGCAGGAGTTAGCTCAACATCAGACGGTGCAAAGAGGCGACGTTTTGTTCATGTTGGGGGCCATGTGGAAGGACTGGCTAGGCATGCATAGCATCATTATAATAGGAAAAGAGCTCTCTGAACATTATCCAGTGTTAACATTAGCCAAGCAGCTGATGCCAACCAACATTAGCCAAGTGAACAAACGGAGAACAGCTACACAAATACTATCAGAACTGAAAAAAGGGCAGCAGGTCCAGTGGTTCTCAAACTGGGTTCCTTGGAACCCTCAGGGGGTTCTGTGGAGACCCTGCAAAAGGGTGGGGGTGCTCCAGGCAAGAAATAGAACAGCTCCACTTCTGTCTGTTTTACATGTAGACCTTCACATCAGATTTCATGTGAACAAAGGATTCTGTGACTTTAGAAGTGTTTCAAATTACTGGTCTAGTATAACTACTCATTTCCCAAACAAGGAAGCAAGCCCAGAGGTGGGAAATGGCTTCTGTCCTCACAGGTGCACAGTCAGTTAGTGGTAGGACCAGGATTAGAGCCAGGTCCCCCAACAATCTGTCTAGTGCTCTCCAAGACGGACATCAGTCATTAACCAGGACTGTCAATGTCCGTCAAACCTGGTCACACTCTGGACATGATTTCTGCCCAAACACAGTATCACCAACTACTGTTCTTGGTGTGGAAAAGCCCTCCACGCAGCTGGCTCAGGCTCTGCCACAAACACTTGCCTTCTCTCCCCTCCTCTTTAGAGGTCCCTTGACTCCACAGTCAGAAAGCATCAGCCCTGACTGGTAAGTCTCAGCTTTCTATCCCAGGGGACAAACTCAACCTTTGATGATGTAAGCAGTGGCGACAGAAAGGGAAGCAAGTATAAGCCGGTAGGCAGGGCCCTGGGATTGCAGAGGCCACCCAACCCCAGGGAAAGTCATTCCCAATTTCCCAGTTAGAGAAAATGGGAGCAACGCCTGAATTTCAGGGCCCTTCAGTGCCAGCAGGCGCTTGTCCAGGAGCCTGCGCTGGGCCTGGGAAGAGGAAGGCATCTGTGATGACTCCTTCCTCTGGAAAGCTGTGGGTTGGACAACACATTGCTAAGGTCCCTTCCCATTTCCAACCCTGGGTTAGTCCAGGAACAGATCTTGGACCCAGGTGGGTGCCCTAGAAATGTGAGCCCCTTTCCACTGGCAAACGCCTCCGCGTTGGTGATTGTCCTTCAGCAGTCTGCACCCGGGGCTGGGTTCCCTTGTAATGTCTTGGCTAGATGCTGTGCAGACGGGGCAGAACCAGGTCTTATTGGTTCAGTGTTCAGAGAGGCCAAGCTCTATTTTTGTCAACCTGTGCACACATGAACAATGGGTTTTCTTACTCATGCGAACCCAACAAGAGGGGAAATTGGTGAGAAAACCTGCATTTCCTCTGACTCATTCAATCCTCTAAGAGGAGGAGGTGGCAGGGGAGGAGGAAGCTGAACAAGGTCTTCTTTTGACTTGGACCGGGTGAGGACAAGGAGGAAAAACTTCCCTTTCCTTAACTCTTGGTAACATCAGGCGACTACAAGCCCAGGAGATGATAAACAACTCTCCTCTCCTACAAATGCGGCCCCCGCCCTCCCCACCTCCTCCTGGATGAGGCAGCCCATCTCTGATTTTAGGAGTAGACAGCAAAGCAGAGGTTCCCAAACTGCACTACATGCTGGATTCACCTGGAGACCTTAAAAAATGGCAATGCTCAGGTCATACCCCATAGAAAACTGAATCCAACTGTCTAGGGTGGAGCCAGATGTTAGCAGTTTTTAAAGATCCCCAGGTGAGGGGGCCGGCCCAGGGGCACAGGGGTTAAGTGCGCACGTTCTGCTTCGGCGGCTCTGGGTTCCCCGGCTCTGGGCTGTGGATATGGCACCACTTGGCAAGCCATGCTGTGGCAGGCGTCCCACATATAAAGTAGAGGATGATGGGCACGGATGTTAGCTCAGGGCCAGTCTTCCTCAGCAAAAAGAGGAGGATTGGCAGCAGTTAGCTCAGGGCTAATCTTCCTAAAAAAAAAAAATCCCCAGGTGATCCCAGTGCAGCAAAGTATGGGAATCCTTTGCCAAAGGCTTGCTGACTAGTGGGACTTGGCGTGATCGCAGGTAAGGGCATCATTTATCCATTCATTCATTCATTCACCCATCTTTAATGAAGATTGTCTCTGCGCCAGACCCTGTGCAAGGTGTTGAGATACAGCTGTGATGAATAAAGTCTCCGTTCTCCTGGAGCTTACATTCTGGGGGGCAGCGTCAGACGATGATCAAATAAATGAGCAAATGATGCACATGACACGCACCGTAAGAAACCAGAGCAGGGATGGGGATACGGAGACCTGGGGGCAGCGGACTACCTTCACCCTGGATTTAGGCACCGATTTTTGCTTCAGGAAAGGGGAGCTCCGCCCCTGCTTGCGGCCCTGGACTTTACCCTGCTCTCTGGCTAACACAGCTTTCACTTGACAGTCCTCAAGTTCTTGCCTTCTGCCCCCACGGACCCACCTGCTTGCCTCCTTCCCTTAAGCGATTTCTTTTTTTAAAATATTCTTTATTTTTGAGGAAGATTAGCCCTGAGCTAACTGCTGCCAATCCTCCTCTTTTTGCTGAGGAAGACTGGCCCTGAGCTAACATCCATGCCCATCTTCCTCTACTTTATATGTGGGACGCCCGCCACAGCATGGCTTGCCAAGCGGTGCCATGTCCGCACCCGGGATCTGAACTGGAGAACCGCAGGCCGTCAAAGCGAAACATGAGCACTTAACCACGGTGACACCGGGCTGGCCCCCCCTTAAGTGATTTCTTCAAGGTGGGGCCTGGCACCTTCTGCACACAAGGCTCTCAACTCCTCCTCCTCCCTCTCTGTCAGCAGTAACGCCTGACCCAGGGCCTGGGCAAGGCCAGGGGTCATCAAGGATCAGTTATGTGCAACCCGCCAAGGGGTTTTAGGCTGTGGGGTGCGTGAGAGAGTGTGGAACAATGGAGAGGACCCCAAACTCAGGGTCAGAGACCTGGATTTGAGGCCCGGCTCTGCCACTTCCTGGCAAAAGGCAAATCACTTCACCTCGGCGAGCCTCAGTTTCCTCTTTAGTGAAATGGAGAGAGTATGACCAACTCTGTAAGACTGGGATGTGCAAAAAAAGAGAAAATGTCAATGACTGTTGGAAAAATGAGGACTTTTTAGAAATTATTATCATCTATCTAGGCCTACACAGACACAAAATCACAGTGCATTAAAGCTGGAAGGGATCCCATTTTACAAATGGGAAACTGAAGTGTGGAGAAAAGACACGACTTACCCACAAGTCACAAAGCTTGCTAGTGGCAGATCCACACTGACCTCAGAATGGTGGGGTGGTTGGGAGTACACTGGGGATGCTGTTTCAGTATCAAACATTTTGCCTCATCCATCCACTAGGCAAACTCCTGTTCATCCTTCAAAACCCTGCTCAGGTATGACCTTCCAGGGGAATGATTCCCTGTTTGCTCCACCAAAAATAAATTCGTCCTTGGCTTCATGATCGCTATGCCTCAGACACAAGTTCTGCTACTGTGAGGAACAGACCATATGGTCCAGATTGGCATCCTGTCAGGTCCCTTCCATACTATGTATCGAGGACAGAATCCACGTCCTTAGTGTCTTTGGACTGCAGCTTCTAACATGTCTAACACATAGTAGGCACTAGGGGAGCATCTGTGGCCCTGAGTGGGACTGAGGACCACTTACACACAGACACTGGAGAGCTGAGGGCCTGATTAGTTCTGGTTTGCCAGGAGCCTTTTCTGAAGTTCCTGTGATGGGCATTTAAAAGGATTGAAACAAGGATATGAGAAAGGCATTTTTCAAGATCCAGCTTCCCTCCTCCCAGAACATATCAGATCTGAGCTCCGAAGAGGGGTGTCTCTGCCCACTGGGAGCCTCGCACAGGGGCTCTGAAACCACAGATCGTTTCCCTGAGGCTGATTATTAATAACGGCTACCCAGCCTTGAAGGTCTATTACGTGCCAGTCACTTCATTTCCTCTCATTTATTTTAATCCAACCATCTTGTGGGAGAGATGTCACTGCACCCTTCTTGCAGATGAGGAAACTGAGGCTCAGCAGGGTTACGTGACACGGCCAGGGTGGCAGAGCCAGGATCCACGCCCAGATCCGCTGGCCCGTGACCAGGACTCCCTGCTGCCGCTCTTACTGCATAACCAGCTTATTGACAGCAGCTGCAATTGTCTGGAAAGCAGCAGAAACTAATTAATGAGCCTGATAAAAGACTGTGAGCAAGACGTCATGCTCCTCTCCGTCATCCTGGGGAGGCATCCACTGCCCAGCCTGGCATTATTTTAACCAGTCGCAGCCCACCCCAGGCCCCTGCCATTCACCCACAGGCAGGGTGAATACCTCTTGGGGAGTGTCCTGCCCTCAAGGCTGTGATGCCAGCCTGCCTGCCCGGCTGACTGGGTTAGAGTGGAGGGCTGGGCATCCTTCTGGGGTTGGCTTGGCCACTGCCTCCCGCCCCAGTTCCAAACTCAGGGAGGTGCATTCTGGCATTTCCCTGGGTACCACTGGATGAGAAGAACAGGATGGGGCCAGGGCTCCAGGGAGAGGGGGAAGGAAGAAGTAGGTGTTGCTTCCAAAAGTGTATTTTGTGGAGCCCCCATCCCACTCTGAAAGCAAGAAAGGGCTCTGTGGTCAAATCAGCAGGCGGAATTCTTCACTCCCCCAGGAGATGTCACCGAGCGCATTAGCAGGAGAGACGCCTGTCTGGCTTTGTTTATTCCAGGGTTTCTTAAGGCTCTTGGGCCTTGGACCAGGACCCCTTCTCATTTAACATCTAACGACACAAGGACTCAGTGTTGCCAGGAACACGCTTTGGAAGACAATGCACCAGGCTCCCAGTGCACACACAGCAACAAGATGTCATCTTCATTTTAAAGACTCTAACAGCAAACACCTACACAGCACTTACGATGTAGTGGGCTCTAAGTGCTTCACATGATATTATCTCATTTAACCCTCACAGCAACCCTATGAGTCAGGTATTATCCCCATTTTACAGATGGGGAAACTGAGGCTTAAAGAGGTCACTCCAGAACACAAAGCTGGTAAGTAGAGAGCCGGGATTCGAACCCAGGCAGCTAACCCTAGAGACTGTGCACCTACAACAAGGAGGCTCAGATTCGTAAAATAACTTTCCCAAAGTAACCACAGTAAACCCAACACCATTCATTCATTCACTAGTTCATTAATTTATTCAAACAACTCACTGAGCAGAAACCGCAGGCCTGCATGGTGCCAGCCACCCAGAGATGTAAGAAGAACGACATGCAGAGTGCAGGCCTCGCTGACACCAGGGCACTGCTCTTCACCCCACAGCACCCCTGGACACCCAGGGCTGGGTGCTAAGCTGGGGGCCCTTCCAGGTATTAGCATGTGTGCACACGTGTGCTGGGTGTGTGAGCTTACCAGAGAGGCCCAACACCGGAGATTTTCTGTATACGTGGCTCAGGGAGGGGTCGTGGGGTCCGGCTTCTCACGCCCAGCTCAGGCTCCTTCCTTGGCCCTACAGCTTGGCACTCAGGCTGTGCTCTCTGCCGGGTCACCCCAGCCCTCCCCAGGGCTGCTCTGGACGGCAGCCTGCCCTCAGCTTCCCTCCAGCAGGATCTGGCCCGCGAGGCCCTCTGAGCCCCCCGACCAATGTCACTGTCCCTTCCTCACAGGCCTGTGGGTGCTCCCTGCATCTTTGTTCTCAGCCTGTAATTAGGACCTTCTTACAGGCCACTACAGGGTGTCAGTCATCGATCTCAGGAATTCAACCCCCTCCTGAGAGGAGAATAACTTTTAGACAAGAATGGTAGTGGATAAAGATAATTTCAACATCTTTTTTCAGATTGGAAGGACATATACTGAAGGGCCTGTAAAGCAAACATGGTCCCCCACAATTGTCTCCTAAATTATCTTAGTGATGCTGCAATGAAAGAACACCCAAAACCCACAACAAACAAGCCGCCCCACAAATGACAGAAGCAGGGCTGTGGGCTCTGCGCTATGAAAAGGCAGTGAGGGAGCGGGGGCTGGGGAGACTGCCCTCGGGCAGCCGGGTCCTGAGGTGGTTGTGGAGGGCCCAGGACCAATGCTCACTTGGACCTGCCCAGGATGGGCCAGGCGGCCCCTGAATAAACAGGCGGCCTCCTCCGCAGCAGACGGGGCTGGGCTGGGCTGGAGGCTGCAGCCGCCTCCCGTCTGAGGCACACACACACCTCCTTTGTGGCTCTCCTTTCAGGGCTGGGCTCTGCAAAGGGAAACCAAAGGCGCCTGGCCCAGGACACTGAGCCAGTGTTCCTCCCACTTAGGGGGAAAACCAAACCCGCCAAGGCTCTGTGGCCACAGCCTGGGCAGACTGAAGGAGCTGCTGTCTGTTCAGGTACAGGCTGGAGAGGCCCCGAGCCCAGAGGAAGCCAGGCAGGGGGAGGAAGGGCTGCTCCCAGGGTGCCCTGAAAAACAAACCTTTCTTGCAGGCCAGGCCTCCTGCCATCCCCCTAGACCACAAGGCCACATTCATGGGAGTGAAGTGCTCTGGGGCCGGGCCAGCCCAGCCTCAAGCCCCATCCCAGTTACTTACCTCCCGCAGCTTGCATGCGGTCAATTCTTATCTACAGTAGCTACACCAACAGCGAACCTATGAATCCGGAACCATTGCTCCTAGCGGTTAAGTTCCTGTGAGCCTCTGATTGCAACATTTTTGTCAACCAATCAACACATAACCCTGTGTTATGCACGTTTGTTTAAAGGCATGTTATTTAATATATGTTGTTGATTCATTAACATTGAACCACAGCCGACAGTGTGATAATTCCTGTCTGAACGGAGCTTATCTAACACGTGTTTTCTCCCTAAGGCACAACGCGGCCTTCTTGCGCGTGGGAGCAGCAGACAGCACTTCAGGGCTACGTCTGGGGCTCACGGTAAACAGCAAAGTCATCAACGAAAAGCACAATAATGCAAAAACATGGCACTAGAAAGGCTGCTCAGAGGACATGTTTATAGTATGAGCTGAATGAGGCTGAGCAGAAAGGAGAAGGCGGAGTAAGATCCTGTTCGACCTCAGCCGGCCGACTCAAGGTTTCATCCCTCTGAGCATGTCTGCAAATGACCGCGAAAATGCTGCGGGGATTGATTTGGGGGCGACAAATAAATTCTAGCAAATAAGCAAATTTGCAATGACAGAATCTGCAAGGAAATGAGGATCAGCTGTATCTGTGTGACAGGGTTACTGAGGGATGGGGTGGGTGTTAAATTATACGCTAAGAGTACTTAGCATAGCACTAGCTCCAAACATATTTTTATTGTTCCTATCTCCATGACTTGCTGAACATACCACGTCTCGACACCTTTGCTGTTCCTTCTCCTTGGAATGTCTTTCTTGTGCTTTTTGCATCGAGTGAAGCCCAGAGCCCAGGGTTTCGAGTTAGCCTCAGGGTTGGGCTGGAATCCCACCTCTGGCCCTTTGCCAGCAGGGAGCCCTCAGCCTATGGTGCTTCTCCTTTCTCCTCCTCTCATCTCCAGCACTCCTGCCCTGCTCACTCGCAGCTGATGACTGTGTGGAATGGAAATGACCAGAAGGGACCCGTCTCCTGGCAGCGCCACCGGGTCAGCACACCCCTGTGCAGCTGCCTTAACTCTGTCATCCTTCCATGACGCATGGTGCATAGATGGAGCCTTCTGCTTGGGCTCTGGACCCCACCCTCTCGCTGGGTCTCTGCTCCCGCAATCCCCCCCGCGTCACTTTCTGCATCATCGATTTCCCTTCCTCTTCTAGTTCATCTCCTTGCCAGGTTATGCCCTGGCCTTGAAAATCCCTCCTGACATTCCACAGGGTGGAAATGACAAACCAGAGCCACACGGATCCTAATCTTATCTGATCTCTCATCGCAGCACTGGACCCAGGGGCTCTCTCCTTGAAACACTTTCTTAGCTTGGCTTCAAGGATGCCCACCCTCCTGGTTTCCTCCTACCTCCCCAGGAGTGACTTCTCAGTCACTGTTGCTGGCTCTGTGCCCTTCCTCAGCTCTAAATGTTGCCATACCTTGGGCTTCAGTCTTCTTCCCTTCTCTCTTTCGCTGGGGGGGCAGGGAGGGGGCTCTTTAAAGGCCACCAAATGCTGATGCCTCCCACATGTTTATGTCCAGCCTTGGACTATTTCCTGAGCCCTAGACTATTGTATCCACTGTCTGTGGAGGAAGTTTATTGGGCAGTGTCTTAGGGGTCCACCCCTCGAGGGTATGGGGGAAGCAGGAGAGGGGAACAGAGATGTCGTTGTAATGAGGCCTCAGTGGATCCCTCAGGTGCTCTGGCATCAGGATGGCCCTTCAGAGTTGCCAAAAAGAGGCAAGGGGGCAAAATCCTTATATCCCCACATGGAGTCATAGGGTGCCCCCATGGCATACGGTAATCTTGGGCCAGAGAGCCCCCTGGCCCCTGGGTGGGGTCAGCTGCAGCTGGCACTCCCAGCAGATGGAAAACTGAGGGGCTCTGACCTAAAGGGGATCTGCACGCAAACCACAGCGTGGGACAGTCTTCAACGGAACCTCCAGTAGGCATCTCAGGTAACGCGTCCGCAACTGAACTGCTGAGTTTCCTTCCAAACCTGCTGCCCCCCTCAACATCCCCCACCCCCAGCTCAGCAAACGGCACGGACATTCCCCCAGGAGCCCAGGTGAGAACCTCGGGCTAGTCCTCCCTGACTCTCTTGCCTTCACCTCACGTCAGCATGTCCTGGCAGCTTGAGCCAAGCCCACCTACCTGTCACCGTCTGCCTGTCACCATCCTCCACCAAGCTGACCTGTCTCCCCTGGACGAATGCACAGCCGCCCAACTGGTCCCCTTGATTCCACTGCTGCCTTCACACATGCACCCCGGGATCTGTTTTTGCGAGGAAGATTAGCCCTGAGCTAACATCCGTGCCCACCTTCCTCTACTTTATACATGGGATGCCTACCGCAGCATGGCTTTTGCCAAGCAGTGCCCTGTCCGCACCCGGGATCCAAACCGGGGAACCCCGAACCGCCAAAGCTGTACGTGTGCTCTTAACTGCTGTGCCACCAGGCTGGCCCCCCAGGGATCTTTTAAAACACCAAGCAGGCAAGCAAGCCTTGTCACTTCCCAGCTGAAAACCTTCACCTGGCCTCTGTGGCCCCCACCCTCCTTCCCACCTCACAGCCTTTGCACTTCCCCCTTTGTGCCCATCCCCCACCTGCCCATGCCTCCATCCCTCACTTCCTTCAGGTGCACCTCCAGTGAGCAGCCCTCTCCATCACTCTCCCTGCTTCACTCTCCTTTATTCGCATCAAAGCCCTTCTCTCCGTCTGCATTTACATGACTGAGGAGCTTTCCTGTTTCTGGTTTGCCTTCTCCCCTTAGGATAGAAATTCTTCGAGAGAACGGCCCTTGTCTTCCGTTGGTAGTCGGATCTCTGCTGCTCCGCTCATACTGTTGAAGGAGCACGTGGCTGAGCCTTTCAGTGAACTGGGATGCGTCCTGGGGTGGGGGTGAAGACTACAGATGAAGAGCGTTGGGCACGTTTATGATGATTACCATTCTCAGCTTTCAAGCCCTGGTTTGGCCCGGCCAACTCCCCGCGCTCACCCCCACCCCCAGGGCAGAATCAGCTGCTCCCTCACCAGGTTCCCGGGCTCCCGTGTGGCCGGAGCATTCAGCGTGCAACCCTGCACGGTGGTTCTGTGTCTGGCTCCCCTGGAGACCGAGCTCCTCCAGGGTGGATGGTGTCCTATCTCCGCCGGCCCCGTCCCTGGCATAGCACTGGCCCCAGGGCAGTGCTCAGCCGAGGTCTGGGGAACCAACCTCAAGTGAAAGCCCTCTTTCCTGCTTCGTGACTGTGCATTTGACAGCTTCAGCCAAGGCACCCCCGCCCCCACCTGACAGGCTACCTGTCTTTGCACACAAGTCCGGGCCCAGCCTGCAGGGCTCGTTGCCAACTTAGGCACCAGGCAAGGGGCTCGCCAGCTGGACAGTAACAGGATGTGACTTTCATCGTCACCTCTGCCACGGATGGCTCGGGTAGCTGCTTCTGTCAACACCACACTGTCGTCCAGCACCTCCAGCCTGGCTCACCGGCTCATCAGCTCCATCACAGCCTGCTGAGGGCAGAAGTGAGGACATGGCCACCTCTCTCTGCTCCCACAGACCTGACTTTGGGTCTGGCTCCACCACTTCCCGGCTGAGGGATCCTGGGCAACCTGTTTACCGGCTGAGCCTCAGGTCCGTTAGCTGTCACAAGGGGATAATAACTGTATCCTTTCATGAGTGTCTCTCGTTGGGGGGCCTGCATGGGATCAGGTCTCTAAAGCGTTGGTTCCTGTGACCTCAACACGTGGACACTGTTATTACTACCCTGGCACTGAGTTACGTGCACAAAGATTACCATCCTGCACACTTCTTAAAAACTCCCACCTCCCACAAACATACTTTCTTCACACGTGATTTTAACACATTTGCTTCAGCTTTTAACAAGGGCTAATAGAAATATGAAAAGTTTTGGATTTAAAAACAATAAAATTGGGGCCGGCCTAGTGGCGCAGCGGTTAAGTTCGCACGTTCCGCTTCTCGGCAGCTTGGGGTTCGCCAGTTTGGATCCCGGGTGCGGACACGGCACCGCTTGGCAAAAACCATGCTGTGGTAGGCGTCCCACATATAAAGCAGAGGAAGACAGGCATGGATGTTAGCTCAGGGCCAGTCTTCCTCAGCAAAAAGAGGAGGATTGGCAGTAGTTAGCTCACGGCTAGTCTTCCTCAAAAACATAATAAAGTTTATTAAAAAAATAAAACTTCTATGGAAAACTCCATCTACTAGGTGGCCCATTGTCTCCTCTATAATGACCTTCCCCATAAACTCCTGTCAGGTTCAGGGCTAAGAGTCCTAACAGGTTGATTCGCCTCTCTGAGCCTCAGTGCTCACATCTGTGAAATGGAGCTACAAGTGCCTGCCACACAAGATTGTTACGAGGACCACTCAATAACAGGTTTCAAGCACCTGGCAGAGTGGGTGGCACATGATAGGTGCTTAAAAGTGTTAGCCCCCATCCCACCCCAGCCCTGTACCTGCTTCCCTCCACTGGATCATGAGAGGTATGTGTCACCCATGCCCCGTTCTGCCAGACCTGTCCGGAAGCCTATGGACAAGCTCAGTCCCCCACTGTGGTTTTCTGGACCCAATAGTTGGGCTCCTCCTGCTTCTCTCCAGGTAACAGAGCATCAGTCACCCTTCCAGGAATAAGTGAGCCAACTGGGTAGACCAGAAGGCCAGGAGAGGGCTGGTGTCTGTGGCCTTGGGGTTGGGTCTGTGTCACTGCACTCATGATGCACATGTATGAGGATGCCAGGAAGGCTTGCCAAGTCTGGGAGACTGACTGCCCTTGGCCTCTGATACCCCAGGGAGATCACAACCACTCTGGTAGTAGCAGTAGTGTGACCTCTGAGAAGGTCATGAGGTCACAGGAGCCCGCAACAGCATCTCTGCCTCTGTGTCAGCCGCATAGTGTAGTTGACAGAGCTTTACGGCCGGCGGGTAGAGGTTTGAACCTCAGCTCTGCCATTTAGGACATACATCAGCTCAGGTAAAAGTACTTCTCCCTCCGGTCTCCATCCTCTCATCTCAAAATTATCGAGAGGATCAAATGAGATAATGTTTGTTTAGCCTTTAGTAGGACCTGGTAAGTGCTATCAATGTCATGATGCCAGACTGCCTTACAGACAGCCACGCAGAAATTAGAACTATAAGAATTCTTTCCTTTTTTTAATATCTCAGGAGAGGTCTTTCCTTATTTCCCAGGTCAAAATGAGTTTCTTTTTCTTTCCCCTAGATATTGCCTAGCTTTCTCACATTGTCACCCTTCCTTTGGAATCGCCTATTTGTGTGGTTAACCCATGGACTGGTTACCCCTTCCAGACAGAAAGCTCTGGGAGGGACCATCGGACACAGACTTCGGCCCAGCACCTGGCCCGTCAGGAGCACTGTTAGGGGAAGCTGACAAGGGGGACGCATCCAGTGTGTGGCATCTGCAGCACAGCACTGGTGCTAGAAATGCAACACTGCACCCAGCCAGGGCTCATGTGACCTGGAGAGGTGACAACAGGAACGGTTACCACTTACGAGGGGCCAACTCTGTGCCAGGCACCATCCTAGGAACTCTCCACTATGAGCTCATTGAATCCTTCACAGTCTTCCCAGGTAGACGTGTTCACAGGTCAGGTTTCATAAAGCTGAAACTTCTAGGACCCTCAGGTGCTCGGGAGGGGCCCTGCCACCGTGTTCACATGGCCACGTGTTTTGTAAAATTTGCCAAAGTAAAACACATCCCTTAGGTTGAAGATGACTCCACACACTGTAGGAGCTTCAGGCCCCACCAACTCTGGATCCGCCAGAGAACACATTGCCCTTCCCACTTCACAGATGAGACAGCTGAGGCTCAAGAAGATTAAGTCACCTGCCACAGGACATGCAGAGCCAGCATCTGGATGCGCGCCTGCCTGACTCCGCAGCCCTTTCCACTCCGCCAGGGCCTCTCAAGTCTAGGGAAAGGAGCGCTGGACAGTGGTGACACGTTTCTGCCCAAGGGCAGCTTTGCAGCTGTGGGTTCCAAGCAGAGGGAGGGAGGGAGGGCGGGAAAGAGGGAAAGAGAAGCTCTGATCAGAAGGGTCCCAAGTCTTGAGCCAGAGCCCTGAATCCCAGCTCCTTGGTATCAGAATCCTGGTTGATCTGACCGTTTCCTCCTCCACCTCCCCCCGCCCGTGACCCAAATCTGTTTGCTTTTCCAACTCCTGAGCCAGCCCAGCTTGCCCCAAATAAACCTGCTCTCTGTCCCCTTCCCCTGCCTGGGCCCCTCCGTCAGGGCTGCAGGGCCCAGCCCGTCTCTAACACCAGGCTCGGGCCAACAAGAGCTGGCACACTCTGCCCCCCCCCCCCGCACTGCCCTCCCCTGGCAGTTCTGCGAGGGGCCGGTCTCAGCCGCCCAGGCATTCAGTTACCTTCATTAGAATGGGCCCCGAGCGCTGGCCGGGCCCTGGCTGCTCAGGGCAGATTCTATCGCAGCAGGAACGAAAGAAAGAAAAGGAGCGGTAATGGAGCTGCCTTTCCCCAGGCCACTGAGGGGGAGAGGGTTGGTGGGGAGAGGGGGGTGCAGAGCCTCACAGGCTCGAATGGCCTTGCTCAGCTCCTCAGTCCTCGGAGTGACCAAGAAGAGAGACATACAGAGCCCATTCTGAGGGTGAGCATCAGCCGGATGCTGGGCCAAACGCCTCAATTCCACCAGAAGCGCTCAGAGAAGAGAATGGAACCACGGAGAGAAAGAGTGGGGTTGGGGAGTGTGGGGAAGAAACGGCCTCCCCAACTCGAGATAGCCAGGCCGAGATGGGGGCAAGGACACTTCCCCAAACTCTTTTCCTTAGACAAGGAAGTGACCTTGTTGATGCCACGGCCAGGACAGCCAATGTTTAAAAACATTCTCTTAGATCAAAATGCAGAGGTTTCCAGTGTAATTTCTTCCAGAAAGTGAAAATAAGCTTTGAGTATAAATGGGCATTGGCATAACAAAGATTGAGCATGGCAGCGTCTCCAGCAGCCTCTGTCCCCATTAGGGACATTTGGGGTAAAGGGAAACTGAGCTGCTGTAGCCTTGTATGGCCACCTGGTTTCCTCCGATTCTGCCTTGTTGGCTAATGGAATTGGGAACGGATCCTGACCCCAGAGTGTGTGAGAGTGTGTGTGAGTGGGGGGTGGGGAGAGTCTTTCCCCGCCAACCCATAAGCCACCAGGAGAGCTGCAGGTGGCCACAGGAGTGGGAGGCTGCTGTCACCCGGGCAGGGATTATGTGGGACAGGGGTAGAAGCCCAACCAACTTTGCCACATAGTGGCTGTGTGACCCTGGGATAGTCTCTTAACCTCTCTCAGCATAACTTTTTCAGCCTGTAAAATGGGCACAACAGTGACCATTTATACGGACCTTCCTATGTGCTGGCTGCTAACCTGAGCCCTTCACTTATACTAACTCGTTCAGTCCTCACAACACCTTAGGAGGGGGCATCACCATCTTCATCCGACAGGAGAGGGGACACGCAGAGGGCACACACCTAGAAGGGGCGGATGTGGGATTCGATCTCGGGTCACTTGGGTCCAGGGTGCATGTGTTTCTCCAAGACAGGACACCGCCTCTGTCCCCTTCATCTGGGACCCACTGTTGTCAAGTGTGCCAGATAAGCGATGCTTTAAATGAAAGCCGATTCCTCAGGGGCAGCGATTCCTGAGTGGTGAATTTTGATGCAGGGGAAGAGAGGAGAGGAGGGGCCCAGAGGAGGGGTCTGGGGACCAACGGGGAGAGTTCACAGCAGTGGTTCCAGAACTTTGGTCGGTGAACTTGCTCTGGATGTGGATCCCCGGGGCCATCCTAGATACGGAGGCGGTCCCTGGGGCCCAGGGATCTGCATTTCACATGGAAACACTGGCTGAGGGCGGAGGGCCCTGGAGCACCACCCTCGATTTCGTCCTGGCTACAGCAGTCACAGGAGAAGGGGAAAGACCGCAGACCAGACAGCCAGGAGAAGCAGGCTCCTGCGCGGCCCCGACTCACCCTTGGGGAAGTCCTAGACCCTCTGTGATCTCAGTTTCCCCATCTGTAAGATGAAAGCGTTTCACCAGACCATCTCCGTGGGCCCTGCCCTCAGAGACCACAGTGATTCTGAGCCTGTGGGGTCCTGGCTGAGAATATTCAAACCCACCCACCCCTCCCGCTCCTCTGCTCTCCGGATGGAGGCAGCAGAGCCCATGTTCCCCTTTGATTCTGGGCTCCCAGAGGGAGGAATAAAAATAAAATAACCATGACAATAACAGCTGCTCTGTTGGGAGTGGGCCCACTCAGTGGGAAGAGTGCCACCAACTGTGGCCAGCATAGCCAACTCCTGCTGCTCCGTCAGCCCGGGAAGCCTGGGGAGCCCCCACAGGGACAGTGCAGGTCTCCTCACAGCCACCAAACACACGCACAGGATGACACTTAAGCCTGCACGTCTGGCAGAGGAGGACAAAGGTGTGTGCTGGCTGCCTCTGGCCCACGGGTTCAGGGTGTCCTGCCTCCTGCGTCCGTGCTGCATGATGCTGTGGGCCCTCAGCAACCCCAACTGACTGTGATCTGGTGCCCACCACGTGCCAGGCACTGCTTGGGGCTCTGTCACCTTCTTCATGTCACTCAGCCCACACACCAGCCTGAAGCAGGGGAGTGCTGTTGTGCCCGGTTTACAGATAAGGGAGCTGAGGCCCAGAGAGGCTGAAGGGTCAGTGCAAGGCACAGCTGCCAAGTGGCAGGGCTGGGCCTGTGAGCGAGTCCCTTGCTCTGCATTCAGCTGAGCTGCATCCAAGCAGGTGTTCATCACAGAATGGGACGAATCTTGGGGGTCAACATGTGTTAACGCCTCTGGCTTTGGTGGATGAAGCTTTTTCGGGCTTCAGGGATGGGCTGCTGGGGTCCTGAGCCAGCAGCCAGCAAAGAGCAGAGCAGAGGCAGCCCACGGATCAGCACCCAGCCAAAGTTTCGGTTCGAGGACCAGGGCAGGGGAGAGGCTCAGGAAGGAGAATTTTCAAGGAGACAGGGCGGAGGGGACGACTCTAGGAGCCCACACACCAACTGGGAGTTGGTGATAGGAAACTGAGTCCTGGGTCAGGCTTTGCAACCAGCCGGCTATGAGACCTCAGGACCATGCCTCGGTCCCCCTGTGCCTCAGTGGGCCGGTCCAGGGCCTTCCGTGCCTTCCTGCACGTTTTCGAGTGGATAGTCCTGACCTTCTCCGTGCGACCGGCCAGCGGCCACTTTAACTCACCCCTTTCCTCTCACAAACACAAGCAATAAAACAGCTTATCGGTCCAGAGATAAGACCAAGAGCGATGATTCCCAAACTTCCCTGCGCATTAAAGTCACCTGAGGAGCTTTTAAAACTCTCCCTGTCCCGGCCAAACCTCAGACCAATTAAATCCGGATCCGGACGTGGGACCCAGGCAGCAGTGTTTGCAAAGTTCCCCAGGGACTCCACTGAGCAGCCCAGGCCAGACCCGGCGACCTGCAAGCGTGCGGCTCAGACTTTGAGGAGCACGTGAGTGAGTCACCTGGGAGCTCATTAAAATGTGGATTCTGATTCAGTAGGTCTGGGTTCAGCCTCAGATTCAGCTCTTCTAACAAGCTCTCTAGTGATCTCCATGGACCACACTCGGAATAGGAAAGATCTAGAATGTTGGTCACAGCAGTTCCCACAACATGCTCCTGAGGACAGGAGAGGTTCCCCGGCCAAGTCTGTTTGCAAACGCCGCCTACTCATGCCCCCTTGACGGTCCCGAGGGACAGCAGCGCAGTCAACTCCAAGGGGTCCTGCACCATTTTTGTTTGACCCCGTGGCTCACAGCAGCGCTCGGTCCCTTGGTGGTGGCCCTTATCTGTGTACCGTAGGCACCGGCTGAGGGGTCTGTGGGGAGGATGCAGGTGAGGACAGGGGGGGACCTGAGTCAAAGGCCAGGCCCAGGCTTCTGTGGGGGGAGGGGCTTCTCTGCCTCACCTGTGCACGTGCTCCTCTGTGGCAAATGGCCCTAAGGTGTTTAACAGACAGGTGGTGCTGTGGGGCAGTTAGGCTGCAGAGGGCGGCTGTGGGTGGTGGGGGCTGTGAGGTTGGTGAGGAGCTGTGGGGCGCGGGGGGCAGTGGGTAGGGGCCCATGGGAGGTGAGGGTCCATGGATGAAGGAGACCTGTGGGTGGGGGTCTGTGGGCAGTGGGCCCGCGGCCGGGGTAAGCAGTGGGGTCCTGGGTGGGGGGCTGTAGGTGGTGGAGGGTTGTGAGTGGGGAGCTGTGGGTGGTGGGGGGCTCAGCATGTGACCCAGCCAGGCTTTACCGCACAGTGTTATTCTTGACTAGTCATGTGTGATAAATCCTGTGAAGTGATAAAACACACACACACAATTCTGTTTCTGTGAAAAAATAGTCGCAGAGAGAAAGCCACCTGCTACCGCCAGGCATGGGAGGCGAGAGAAAATGAAGAGGTCCAAGAAATGAATGGTTCTTTGCCAGAAAATAGAAGCAAAGTAGTAATATTTATAGCCAGCGACGTTTCCAGAGCTCTGTCTCTCTGTCAGGCTCCCACACATCCTAACTCACGCCAAGGGCTTCCACCTCTTCTCCTTGAACCCTCACAACAAGCCTGAGGAGGGCACCGGGGCTGCGCCCACTTCACAGACAAGGACACTGAGGCGCGGAGAGGTACCTGACGTGTGGAAAACCTCACTAGAAAGGCGTGGAGCCGTGATTCAGAGCCGGGTCTTTCTGCCTCCGAAGTCCATGCTCTCAACGTGAAGGCACACCACTTCCTCCCCCATGGATGGTGGCATCGACCCCTCACTGCAGGCCGGGTCCTGAGGGAAGCATTTTAAATGCACTTTTTTTTTGAAACAACAGAGCAGCCAGTAAGCCAAGGCATCGAACACGGGTCTCCAATGTGCTTGCTTCTCCACCAGACCCAAAGACTGATTTTTTTCCCTCAAAGACTAATTTTTCAATTGACCCCAAAACCTGAACTTGACGTGCCCCCCCAGCTGCCCCCCCCCCCCCCCGGCCCCACAAGCCAGGTGTTAGCAAACTGGTCTGTCCCAGCCCCGCCTGGGCCGGGCCTGGAGGGCAGCAGGGCCGACCACATCCCCAGGGTTGCTCCCCTCCGTGAGGGCCGCTGAGAGCACTGGGAGGCCTGGAAAGCAGGAAGGAGCGTGGCGGCCACCACCAACATCCAGCCCACTCTGTGTCCTTCTGTCCTGAGCCCGGCCCTGTACCCAGCACCACTTGGGCTCTGGGAACCCCAGGAGGGCACAGGAAAGTGCCACCCCCCACCCCCCCCGCCCTTGCTGGGATACCAATAACCCCCTTGCAGGCAGAGGTGTCGGAGCCACAGGGAGGGTCGATGTGGAAGGGGGGGCTGCTTCCGGTGGGGGGGAGAGGCCTGGGAAAGGCCTCTGCAGTGGCAGCTGAGCTGTCCCGAGGATGGTTAGTGCTGCAGGCAGAGCAGAAGGGAATTCTCGGGGAGAGAACAGCAGGGGCAAGGGCCTGGAAGTGGGAAGGGCAAGCAGGCTTGGGAAATCCTGGATAAGCCAATCAGCATGAGAGCAGAAGCTGCAGAAAAATTCTCATCAAAGTGACGTGCATTCACTCATTCAACAAACATTCCCCAGGACCTGGTATGTGCCAGACACAGGGATAGAGATGAATGAGAGACAGCCTCTGGGCTCCGGAAGCTCAGAATCTAGTTGTGAAGAAAACTCTAACCTGACGGGTAAGTATTTTATCCTCATTTTACATGTGGCCCCAGTGAGGTTAAGTGATTTGCCCAAGACCATATGGTCATCTCAGAGGCAGGAATCCACTTGCAGGCCCTGTAGACTACTCTGGCAGCTGGCTGAGGGGAGAAAGGACTTGGAGGAGGGTAAGACTGGAGAGGAGATACAGAGGAGGGGTGCAGGAGACACCAGAGGCGGCAGATTAGAGGTAGGAAGTCACAGAGAAGCTGTTGCAACAGTCAGACAACCATGATGAAGGCCGGGACCGGGACTGTCATGTTCGGCTTCACAGGTTGTGCACTGCATAATTCCCTGAGGTGCCATTTCCATGGACTACGATGAGAATAGTGCCCCTTGAACTTGTGGGGCACAGTGACCCTGGCTAGTAGATAGAGGGACCAGACTCAGACATGACTGCGGATGTAGCCACAAGCCTTTTGGTCCCTGCGTGACAGCTGCTGACCAAACCCCACACTGTTATCAAAGGGCCACATTCTGCTTCCTCTGGGGAAGAAGTGGCTGCTATGCCCCAACCATGTTTCAGGCCACACCCTGGGCCCCCCATGGGGCCAGTTGGTTCCGCACTTCTGTAACAAAGATGCTGGTACGTGCAGAATTCCAAGAGCAAAGAAGAGTGGCAAAGTGTCTCCACCTCCCCACTGGGCGGGGTCCCAGAGGTGCCCGTGAGCACTTTAAAGGCTCCCAGGGGTCCAGCAGCCCAGAGGCTGGTTCATCTTCCCTTGATGCGTCTCCCAGGCTCCCTTGCAGAGGAGCCCTTTCTGAGGAACACCTTTTTAAAATTTTTTTGAGAAAGATTAGCCCTGAGCTAACATCTGCTGCCAATCCTCCTCTTTTTGTTGGGGAAGACTGGCCCTGAGCTAACATAGTGCCCATCTTCCTCTACCTCACCCATACTCTTTTATGACCCTCCATGCCCAGGTCAGAGGCCACGTTCAGGATCCTAAAGCTAGTAGGAATGGACTGGGGGAATTCTTCTGCCTCCGCCCCCCAGCCCAGGCCTCACCCCTGCTCCCCGGAATACTTCGCTCCATTCCTTTGGGTGAAAGATTGTCTCCAGCAATGCAGATGCTTCTGTTGAGCAGCCTCTGAAGCTATGCAAACCCCCCAGGGCAAATGAGTCCTTCTGTTCCTTTCTATCAGGCCAAGGTATGCGGGAAATGTGAGAAGCCTGAGGACAAGGGGACACAGGGCTGGCTATCTGAGGTCTCTGGGGTCAGAGGGGTGCCCCTTAAAATCCTGGCTCTGCACACTGTAGCCCCGAGACCTTGGGCAAACGACTTAATTGCTGTCTAAGTCTCAGCTTCCCCATCAGTAAAATGGGTATAACAGTACCTACTTGGCAGGGTTGTCAAGGTAGACAGAATGGGGGTGGGGTGGTGGTCAGAGATTAGATGAGGGCAGACACTCCATCTGTCCCTCCCCCACCCAGCCCTTGTGTCCTGCTCTTGCTGGGACCTGGGTCCCACTGGAGGGCCCCTTTGTGTTGGGACTGGAGATATCAGAAGGCCAGAGATAGTTGGGATGGAGAGAGACAAGAGACAGACAGGGGGAGGATGAGAGAGGGAGAGAGAGAAAGATTGGACAGGGACAGACGTGGAGTCAGAGGCAGAGAGACAAAGAGAGACAGAGCAACAAAGAGTCAGAAAGAGACACACATACAGAGACACAGAAGGAGACAGAGAGAGCACAGGTACAGAAGTAGAAAGAGATGCAGGTCCTGGTGGCAGCGGGGTGTGGTCCCCGGTGGGAGGTCAGGCCCAGCAGACAGGCAGAAGGCGCTGGCCCTGCCCCGGCCCAGCTCCCACCCCAGGCTGCAGCCTTCCAGGCTCCCTCTGGGTCTGGCATCCACCCTGAGGGACTGTGGGGCGGCCCCTCCTCCACCCTGCCCCCAACCCAGGAAAGGAGACTAGGGTGGGAGCAAGATCCGCGCTGCCCGGAATTGGGCACCCTCTGGAGGAGGGGGACGACAGGGGGTGCTAGGATCCCCTCAGAAAAGGGGTGGGGGGCAGGCCAAGAGCTGGGGACGCCCTTAGGGAAGAGGGGGAGCTAGGAGCCCCTCAGGGAGGGGACATGGGTCATGACCTTCAGGGAGGGGTAGGAGTGTGGCCTGCTTTTTCCTGGACCTCCCAGATATGCGAGCTCCTGACTTCAGGAAGGCCCTCATTCAGCCAGTCAACAAACACTGACTAACTTAATCAGGCCAAGGACTGGGGAGGACAGAGCAATGAGGCTGGTCCCTGTGCCTCGGGAGAGCATAGTCTAGAGGAGGGACACCTGGGAACTGACTATCCCACCCTCCAAATTCCCATTCTTTGCCTTGATCTGCCCGTCCCTATGATTAACAGAACAAAACACTTGCTAATGAAACTTTGATTAAGCTTCTCTTCTTCCCCCAGGTCTGTGAACTCTGGCCCACCCTCTGGCTGAGCCAGCAGACAGCCCCTTTCCCCCAGCCCTCCAAGCACAGGCTGGCCTCAGGGCAAAACATTCTCTGACCTCCCGTGATGACCCTGATGACCATGCCAGCCTGTTTATTCCTCCCTGTAAAGAAATGCCTCGAGGCCTGCAGACAGTGGGGTCAGAGTGTCTGCCCCATTGCCGAGGCCCCTCTTCCTATTTCATTAGTTCCTCCCCCTTCCCGGGAATAATCCTTTCAAAGAACCTCTCCTGACTAAATCCAAACTCAGTTTTTGACATCTGTGAAATTATTTACAATAAAAGACATTCACAATTGGACAAACAAAATACAAATAAACCACACAGAGAAAGGAGGTCAATAATTAAAGTGAAAGTTATTGATTCGCCGTTCGCTCTAAGTTTTCTAACTCCCAAGACAAAAAAAGGGAGACTGAGGGGTCCGTTACACCGCCATTCCCGTCAGCTGATGAGAGGAAATCATCTCATCAGGGAAGGCTTTTTTTCTGGTGCAAAATCCTAAAAAGAATGTCTTGGCTCCAAGTGTACAAATCGGATCAGGTTTCCAGGAGCGATTTTAAGGAAGTTGAAGAACTATTCCGTTCAGGGCTGCCTGACACTGAGCCGACGGAATAAACACACAATGTAGGTCTGTGAAGAGGTTTCTGCAAGAAGGTAAGATGCAACAGTGCTTCCCAACACGGAACTTGATCCTAGGAATGGAAAATCTAAGGGAATGGGGCTGAGTCTGTCCACGAGACGACCGTCTCCCATGTCACTGAGCCTCCGCCTGCAAATTCAGGGCCGCACACCCGGAGGAGTGCCACCGCCTCCCGGGCATCAGCTGACATTCACTGCTGCACATAAAGGTCCTGACACGCTTCCGGGCGGGAGAGGTACCAGCCTGTCACCCATCTCAGGGGTCCTTTTGGCCCGGATTAAAAATTCCCCCGAGGAGAGCAAGAATGGGCCCAGTCACGGCGCAGGAAGAAGACCTGGCTGGGCCTGGTCAAGGCAGCCATTCTGAAATGGGTTTTGTATGTAAAGCCACAGCATCAGAGTTGAGAAGATGCTCAGCTTCCCAACCCTGTAGTCACAGGAGCCCTCTCTGCCCAGCTAGATCCAGCGAGCGTGTACAAAGCAGGCGCTAGGCAAGGCACTGAGGCAGGAACTTGTTCATTGTTCCTCCTGCCCGTCTGCACTGTGCTGATAATCAAAGAGGCTTGGGGAAAGTCATCAACCAAGCCTGGGACCCCCACAGAGCCCACAGAGAGTTCCCCAGAAGAATCAGACTTTATGCTGTGTCTTACACTATTCTCAGCCCTTTTCACCGTCCTGGTCAGGAAACGGAATGTAGCAACGAGCAGGATGGGAACAGCTGTTTATCCCTCTAATGGCATGTTTGAACATTCTCCCTCAGGCCCAGCAGGTGTGTTGTTCAGTCTTCAGGGCCTCCCTACCCTAGGAACAGGGTCTGACACAGGGGTGAACCCCGTTCTTGGGAATGCCCCGGGGGCTGCATTTCCTGGTAGTGCGGGAGCGGCAGGTCGGCTGTGGGTTGTGCAATGCAGGTGTGGAGGCGGCCTGGGACACAGGCATCGCCTGTCAGCATCTCATCAGCAACGCTGGGGCAAAAGGTACTCAATCTACGTGCTATGTCTCACCATCTGTGCATCACGAATGGAGAGGTCCCAGCATCTTCTGGGCCCCGTGCTAGGTGCTTTCTGTGCATTCTTGTGTTTCATTTCACAATAAGCCTGTGAGGAAGACGCCACTTATGATCTCCGGTTAGCAAGGGAAGAAAGTGAGGCTCAGAGATGGTAAGTAATTTGCTCAGGGTGGCCCAACAAGTAAGTGACAGGGTCATGATACACACCAGGGACCCCCAGACCCCAAAGCCCACGCTCTCCCCAAGTTTAAATTAACCCTTTGCCTCCAGGGCCAGGCAGGTATGCCTACCCATGCCGACTCCAGAAACCCCTCGGCCTCTGGGCTTGGATGGCAACGCCTCCCAATCTCTGGCCAGCTCAGCTGTACCATCCTGCAGGACCGGGGCTGCAAGTGTGACCTGACTTCCCGCAGACACGACATCCCCGAGGAGCCTGCCTTAATGACAAGAGCGCCAAGAGACAACAGAGCAGTGACAGAAACAAGTGGCTGAGCAGCTCCTGGCAGAGAATCTGTCCTGTCTGTCACAGTGGCAGAAACGCGGACACAGAAACCTGTCGGCCTCATCACGTGCAGAGGTGACACCAACTGCCAGAAACAACACCCACTGGTGGAGGGAGGAGGGAGAGATGAGGCGGGGAGGGGCCCTCAGGCTCATTCCACCTCTTCCCATGGCTTGTCAGGGCAGGGCTGGGGGAAGGACCCACAAGTGACCCAAACCTCTGCTGGTGTGATCCGATCAAAGGCGTCCCCAGCACCTGGGAACTTGTTAGAAATGCAGAATCGCAGGCCGGCCCCAGGCCTCCTGAATCTGGGTCTGCATTTCGCTCAGCCCCCACGGGATTCACAGGCACGTCAAAGTCTGAGAGTCCAGGAGCAGAGGCAGAGCACACAGCCGCCTCCCTTCAGCTCCTTTCTAAGACCCTGGAAGCACGGAGGCAGATGTGGGGGATCAGAACGGGCCACCCCAAAATCTGTCTCTTTGCCTTGCCTTGATTATTTTTAAGAACAAAGACTCTGAAAGAAACTCTGACCTTCCCCCTAACTGCCTAAAAGAAATGTAAAGTAAAGGCCTGGGGCTCAGCCTGGTGGCACAGTGGTTAAGTTCACAGGCTCTGCTTCGGTGGCCGGGGGTTCATAGGTTCAGATCCTGGATGTGGACCTACTCACTGCTTATCTAGCCATGCTGTGGCAGGCATTCCAGATATAAAGTAGAGGAAGATGGGCATGGGTGTTAGCTCAGGGCCAGTCTTCCTAAAAAATTAATTAATTAATTAATTAATTAAAGTCCTGTCCCCAGGACAGGCCATTGCGGTAGATAACTCTGGGTATCTGGTAGACTGGGAGGGTCTTTGTCAAGCCCATTCTTATCAAAGTTCTATTTACCAAACATCTGCTTTTCCATTTCCACATGAATTGCCTTCCTCCCCTTTGAAGCCCCAAACCACACCCCCAACATCCTCCTTTGTCTGTAGCTGAAGATGGTGTTTAAGATGAGAACCTCCGCCATTTTAGCGAGTTGCTCAGTTTGCCTGAGTCTCTCCCATGTATACATGTATAAAGCTTTGTTTGATTTTCTCCTGTTATTCTGTCTCATGTGAATTTAATTCGTAACCCAGCCAGAAGGATCTAGAGGGGGTAGAGGAAATGTCTTCCTCCCCTACACAGATTTGTACAGCCTTTGAGCTGGGGGGGGGGGTGGGTTGGGGGGTACAACTGCTCCCAGGTCGGGGGAAACCCTCCCTGGCACAGAGTTCACCTCCTACCGCTGAGATTCATCCATCCACTTGGGCAGTAAAAATGAACCAACAGCTTCTCTGTGCCAGGCATGGTGCTCAGTGTAGATGGGACAGCAGAGAAGGAGACAGGCCAAGTTCTCAACCCACAGGGCTTACAGTCCAGCGGGGAAGACAGACAGGACACACAGGGACAATCAAGATTGTAGCAAACGCTGGTGAACACTCTGAAGGAAATGGGCCGGGTGTTTTCGTAGGGACTGGGGACGGGGCATGGAGGGGCTTCTTTGAAATGGGTGGTCAGGGAAGGCTTCTCTGAGGAGGTGTCGTTTGTGCTGAAATTTGAAGGATGCAAGGGCAGGGGTGCAAAGATTTGAGGGACGAGGGTTCTAGGTAGAAGCAATAGCAAGGCAAAGCAAGAAACCAGCTTCGGGTGTTTGAGGAACAGAAAAAGGCCAGTGCAGCGGGAACAGCAGAGATCATGGGGAAGATGGCAGTGCATGAGGTCCAAGATTCAGGCAAAAGTGAAACCTGGCGGGCCACGGTGAGCAGCTAGGGTTTAGGTTTTCCTCTAAGTAAGGTGACGAGCAAACGGAGCATCTGAAGCAAGGGAGTTCCGGGACCTCATTTAAGAGTTGAACAGAGCACTCTGGCTGTCGTGTGGGGAATGGACCACAGGAGGGCAAGAGAGAATACAGGCGACGGGTCCGGGATGGTGTCAGGCTCTGAGGGGCTGAGGGTGTGACCGAGGAGGCAGAGAGGAATGGATGCCTCAGGACAGATGCTGGAGGTAAAGACAACGGGCCTCGCTGAGGGGTTGCATGTGGAAGGAAGAGAAGAAATTAACCGTGACTCGATCCTTGGTCTGAGCAACCAGGTGGATGGGGGAGCCATTTACTGAGATGCGGGGGCCTTCCCAGGGGCTGAGGGGATGGAGCGAGATCAAATGGCTCAGCGTCGGACATGTTTGAAATGCCCATTAGATATGAGCGCAGCGGGTGGGGGGGCGTAGGTGGTTCCATACAGGATCTGGAGCCAAAAGCAAAGTCCATGGGGAGACACTGTCTTGGGATCTGGCAGGGAAATGGTGAATTTAGAGCCCTGGGATCTGACAAGCTCACCAGCGGAGTGAGTGTAGGTGAGGAAGAACAGAGAGCTGAGCATGGAGACCTGGGACCACCACTTAACAGCAGCCATGGGGATGAGAAGCCAGCAGAGGAGGTGGAGGAGGAGCAGCCTGAGAGGTAGGAGGGAGCCAAAGAGGTTAAGGGAAGGATGAGTCCCAAGAAGGGAGGTTGGCTGTGCCAGGTCCCACTGAGAGTTCCAGCAAAATGCAAATGGAGAGCTGCATTTGGCAAGACGGAAGTCCTTGGGACCATGAGAAGGGGTGCAGTGCTCCCTCCTTCAGAGGAGCCAAGATGCGCTTGGGATGGGTAGAGAGGGAAAGGGAGAGGAGAAAAGGGTTCAGATAAGCACTTGGAGGAAATACATGCTAAAGGGGAGAGAGGGGGAGATGGGGTCAAGCGCAGCTCTGCCCCTCCATGGGCCTTAGTATGTTACACCAGCTCCATGGATGCGGGAGGGGTGTGGCACTGGCCCTGTGGGTTAGGCGGCTCTTTGTGGGGACAAATCCTGGAGCAGGCAAGACAGGTGGGGGTCCAGTGCTCAGGTGGAGAGTGGGGTCACGTCATCCACCATCCCAGGGGGGAAGCTGTGTGTGGGCACAGCTGGAGGCAGGTGGGTGGCTTTGGGAACAGAAAGGTAAGGGACTTCTCCATGTCACCTGTGTTCAGAAGATTGCCCTCAGGGATCTGGGCAGCACTGAAAAGACAATAATTGGAGCCACCACTTACTAGGGGACCCGTCTCTTTAGGACCCATAGAGACATTATCCCATTTCATTCTCACCATGATCCTGTCCACTAGGCATTACTACCCCGATTATACACATGCAGAAATGAAGAAAGCTCAGAGAGGTGAAGCACCTTGCCCAAGGACACACAGAGAAAGTGGCCGAGCAGAACTCGTACTTAGCTCGCCTGACTGGAACCTTCCAGGGTTCTGAGCAGCCTGGGCGAGGACTAGCAGGGCCTGGGGAGCATCTGGCCAAAAGGGCTTCTTGCAGTTTCAGAGCAGCCCCCAGACAAGGGAGGCTCCATCGAGCCTCCTTGAGGCCAGCTGTTAGAGGAGGCGAAATCATGTCACCCCAGAACCTGTCCACAGAGCCCCTCCCTGGCCCTGACGACCCAGGGCCAAATTTCCCCATGTTTCCTTCCCTCCCCAGCCAAGACCACTTTTATTATTAAAACGGACATTGCTTTTATTTTACTACAATAAAACGGCAACAACAGTAATACTTTACGTAAAGGGGCCGCACAGCCTAGGAAGGTGGCCCTGGGTCCATTGGAGGAGCAGGAGCCTCTAAAGGGAAACCATTTACGAAGTCTTCCTTCTCATCTTTAAGATGTGTGTGAATTAGGTTCTGGGTCTGCTTTAACGTTCGACCATGTTTCCCCTGATTCTTGCAGTGAAATGGATGCTGCAGGACGACGCTCCTCGGTGCCTGGAGGATGCTGCGATGCCCTCAGCCTGGGAGCCTTGAGATGCACCCACAGCGCTGTAGGGGCTTAGACCGCCCCCTCCCCTGCATCATTTCAGATAACCCCCGGAAGGACCCACTGAGCTTCTTGTCACTAGCCCTGTTTTACAGTCCCCTCTTGAACTGGCTCTCAGGAGAGAAAAACACCTACCTCGTCTCCTCACATGTACCTAGGAGCCAGGGGTCACCACCCATGGAATGTTCCCAAGAGCCAGCAAGCACCAAGCCCGCTGCCTCCTCCCAATTCTGGAGACAAGGTGCCAAGGAGTGGACGCTCTGCCCCACACAGACAAGCCCTTCCGCCCCGTGGTGCTCCCCGTCTTCTCCACACTCCACTTCCCGGCTGCTTTGCAGCTGGGAAAACAGGCCCATTGAGTGGGCACCAATAATAGATGCTTTAAGCGCATCTTGGAGCAGAGAAACAGACAGAATTCCCCTCCTGGACACCTCTTTCTCACCCCATTTTAATTTGTTTTAAACTGTAGTACCCCAAAGGGCTAGAAAACCAATACTGGCAAATCCAAACTGAGGGATGTTCTCTGGAGCAATTGCCTTGAATTCATCAAAAATGTCAATGTCATTAAGGGTGAAACAAAAGGCTGGTAAACTATTCTAGATTAAAGAAGACTCAAGAGGGAATGGCCCTGTGGCCGAGTGGTTAAGTTTGTGCGTTCCACTTTGGCCGCCCAGGGTTTCACTGGTTCGGATCCTGGGCACAGACATGGCACTGCTCACCAGGCCATGCTGAGGTGGCATCCCACACAGCACAGCCAGAAGGACCAACAACTAGAATATACAACTACGTACTGGGGGGTTTTGGGGAGAAGAAGAAAAAAAAAGATTGGCAACAGATGTTAGCTCAGGGCCAATCTTTAAAAAAGAAAAAAGGAGACTCAAGAGACACGACAACCAAACATAATGTGTGATCCTCGGTTGGGTGTGAGATCAAAAAGAAAAGCTATTAAAAACACTGGGAAAACCTGACTATGGAGTTTATGTCAGATGACAATAATATCCTGCATCAATGTTAAATTTCCCACAAGTGATAATTGCATTGTGGTTACGGAGGAGAATATCCTTGCTCTTAGGAATGGCCAAGTACTTAAGGATGAAGAGTCAGAATGTCTGCAACTAACTTTCACGTGGTCCAACAAAAAAGAAAAAGTGTGTACACACACACACACACACACACACACGCGTGCAGAGAAAGCAAACGTAGCCACATGTTAACAATCGGCGGATCTGGGGCGATATTTATATAGGTGTTCGCTGTGCTGCTCTTACAACTTTTCTGAAAGGTGAAAATTTTCAAAATAAAAAGTTGGAGGGCAAGTGAAGTGGCTAGGTCTTTGCTGAGGAAAAGTGATCTACGCTCCATCCTCGCACCTCCTGCTGTGGAACCTGAGCTCTGAGAAGGGCTCCAGACCGGGTGGCAGAGGAGGGACTTCCGAATGAGATTCCCGTTCAGGCTCCGACACATGGGGCGCCCCTGACCCACTGACCCAGAGTCCCCTTGGGTCCCTGCAGGGCCCCTCTGGAAAAGCAAAGTCATGGCTCACTGGACTCCAAGAATGCTCCTCTCCATGCCTGAGCACCCAGGCGCCCGGTTCTAGGGGAGACACCTGGGGCCAGGGCCCTGCAATCCCAAACCACGCTCCCCAGAGGACGCCCTCCAGGGCTGGGCCAAAAGGGCGGCCAGTGTCTGTTGAGCACACACGCGGTGCCAAGCATTAGCCATTTTTAAGGTATAAGACTCTTCCCCGGACGCCGGCCACTGCTTTCCATCCTTAGGGAAAGAAGAGTTGATGTGAACTGGCCAGAGCCCAGAACACTGTACACAGGGTGACATGGCTTCATGGAATTGCCTGAGGGGCTTTAAAAAATGCTGAAGCCTGGGTCCCACCCTTAGAGGTTTTGGGTTAATCGGCCTGAGGCACAGGCTGAGCATCCAGCACCTTAAAAGCTCCCAGGTAATTCTAACATGCAGCAAAGTTTGAGCACTTCTGGTTTAGACGCGGGGTTTTCAACTTTGGGTGTGGATTAGAATTACCCAGGGAGCTTTTCAAACAGCTGTGTGAAGCCCTCCCCAGACTAACCAAATTAGAATCTCCGGGGGGTGGGACCTCGGCTCCAGGATCTTCCAAACCCCTACATGATTCCAACGTGCAGCCAGGGCTGGGAACCACTAATTTAGACTGTGCTGTTCCTGAGAATAACACTTGTCCCAATGTGACTGTAGGTGTGACCCGACATCCGTCCTGATGTGAGTGTGTGTGTCTGTGTGCTCTCTCACAGTTATCTGTGTCAAAAATGTACTTCACTCATTAATGAGGGAAACAGCAGGTTAGGGTAGCTGCTTCAAAGGAGAACGGGAGCGATCAAAGGAGGAACAGTCAAGGAAAGAAAGAAGGCTGAAACAAGATTGCAAAGTTAGATATAAAATTGGTTAATGTCCTACAGGGTAATAAAACCAAACCTTTTTCCTTCTGCTCAGCTTTCAAAGACAGGATGCAGGTGGCCACTCTCTAAAGTTTGCCCGAGCTCCTCTTCAGTGAGCCTAAGTTCTAAAGATGCACGTGAACTTGAGTGTTAGGTTTGGATCAGGCAGGAGGTGAAGGACAACACTGTCCCGGGAAGTCACTGCTCGCAGGGGCTCAGCCCGGCCCTCCTAAGGGAGGGATGGTCACGGGGAAGAGGTGGGGGACAGCGGAGACCAGGGGGACGGAAGTAACAAAAGGGGCTCCTATATCTTCTCTCCTTCTGTCCCAGCCACTTGTGGTTTAATCAGAGTTCAGCTACCCCCCAAAGATACGCAGCAAGGATCTTTTTATTCTCAGGGAAATGCTGAGGCTTGGGATAAGTAAATTATTCTTTCTTTATGGAGGTGTTGGAACACAGAAAAAAACCTGGGGCCATATATAACCAGAGAGGATCAAGCAAGGCTCCTCCCCGAGTGTGAAACGCCAGCGCGAGCACGGCGCCACCCCCCACACCTCCACCAGTACAGCTGAAGCAGAGCGCTGTTTGTCAGAAAAAGTATTTTTAGAATATAAAAGTGCCATTGTCACAAGTGGTTTTAGCAACGCTTGCTTCAGAATGGATGAAATTAAGCAACAGTGGACTTGGACCTTCAGGCCAAAAGCGCCCCCAGCCCAGCTCGAGAGGGCAGCACACGGCAGGTTTTTAACAACTGTTCTGGCAAAACTGGGGTTTGGCAAAGGTCCTTCCACACATGAGCGAAAGAGCCAGTTTGGGCTCAGGCTGAAGCCTGGGTTGCGAGAAAAGCCCATGTGCTTTGCCATCAGGCAACAGCTTAAGCACAGTCTCGCAAAAAGCTCCTGGTTCCTGTCAGGCGAGGTGGGTACGAGGGAGGGCAAGAGGGGCTGCCGAGAAAAAAGGAAAATTCATTCTGTGGACCAAAGCTTAAACATAAAAACTGAAAATGTAAAATAAAAAAATAGAATAGTTTCACAACCTCAGGTTGGAAAGCTTTTCTAAGAGTTACACTAAAGGCCGAAGCCATAACGGAAAAGACTGATGAGTTGGCTATAAAATTTTTTTATTTGCTGTCACAGTTAAAAATAAATGACAAGTTGAAAAAATATTTGTAATGTATGTCAAAAGTTATATTTTTAGTTCTTTATAAATCAATGAATATGGATACAACCATAGAAACTAGGATGAAGAATGTGGGCAGGCAATTCATGACGAGAGAACTCCCAGTGACCAATAAATGTAATTCAAGACGTTCAACCAAAGAGCAATCCTAACTTTAGCCTCTCAAATTAGAAAGATTTGAGAAATCACTAACACCCAATAGCAAAAGGGTGGTAGGAATCTGACATAATCCTGACGGGAGAATAGTTGAGACAAATCCTCTGGAAAGGAACTGGGCAGATGTATTAGAGATGTTAAGATGTGCATCTTTTTGATAAAACAGTTTCCACCTATCAGAATTTACCCCAAAGGTTGGCAAACTTTCCCTGTAAAGGGAGAGAAAAAATTTCTTAGGCTTTGCGGGCCACACAATGCTGTGGCAGCCACTCAACTCTGCCACTGTAGTGTGCAAGCGGCCATAGACGGGAGGTGAGCAAATGGGCACGGCTGTGTTCTGATAAAACCTATTTACAGAAACAGGCTGAGGGCCAGCCCGGTGGTGCAGCAGTTAAGTGTGCACGTTCCACTTCAGCGGCCCGGGGTTTGCTGGTTCAGATCCCAGGTGTGGACATGGCACTGCTCAGCAAGCCATGCTGTGGCAGGTGTCCCACATATAAAGTAGAGGAGGATGGGCAAAGATGTTAGCTCAGGGCCAATCTTCCTCAGCAAAAAGAGGAGGATTGGCAGCAGTTAGCTCAGGGCTAATCTTCCTCAAAAAAAAAAAAAAAAGAAAGAGACTGCTAGATCTGGCCCATGGGAACTGTAACTTGCCAACCTCTGACTTACTCTAAAACAAAGATTGCTACTGTGGAGAACGATTTAGCTACAAGAATGATTATTACATTCCTTTTGTTAAGCCCCCAAATTAGATGAAAACAGATATGCCCAACAATAAGGAACTGGTAAATCAATTTAATTGTCTTCGTGTGATGAAATATTATGTAGCTATTAAGATTAATGCAGAAAAATAAAATGGCTACATTATTATACAGATTAAGCAGATGTTGGAAAATAGTATGTAAATAAACTATTAGAACTAATAAAGGAGTTTAATAAAGGTGATCAGGACAAGAACAACAGCAAAAATGAAAAGCTGTGCTATATACTAGCCAGAACCAATTAGAAAACATTATGGCAAAAAGATCCCACACATCACAGCAATAGAAACTCTAAAAGAAAGTCACCCTAACAAGAAATGTGCAAAATCCATTTGAGAAAATCAATTCTTTCCTGAAGGGCAGAAAAGAAGACCAGAATAAATGAAGCGATATACTCTGTTCCTGGATGAGAGAACTCAGTACTGTAAAAAAGTCAGGTCCCTTCCACTGATGCACAAATTTCGAACAAAATCTCTAGCAGGATTTTTAATAGAATTTGACCAAAAAAAAGAGAGTATTCTGGAAGAGAAAATATGCAAGAATAACAAAAAAAAAAATTTTTAAAGAAAGAATGATGAGGGAGCTTTCTCTATCAGATATAGAACTATCAAGCAAGAATAACTGACACTGTGTTTTTGGATTAGAAATAGGTTGAAAAGTAGACCAATATAACAGACCAGAGTCCAGAAAGAGACCCATTTTTTAAGGAAAGTATGCATACCCCAAACAGGTGAATTTTCAAATGAGTGGAGAAAGAGGGACGATTCAACAGGAGGGACTTGAACAGCTGGCAACATTTGGAAGATAATAGTACCAGATATTATCCACACCAAAACCAAAAACACGCTCCAGGTGGATGAGAGAACTAAGCATAAACATTTTTTTTCTAAGTATCTGAAGAAAAAAAAGGAGAATATGTGTAATATGTGTATAACCTTTGAGGCAAAGAAGGCACAAAATACACAAAACATAAATGGCACAAAAAGCTTGATAATGACTACACTAGAATTTTAAAATTCTGTACAATAAAAGACACCAAAAACAAGATGAAAATACAAGAAAAATGCATAAAGACTGACAGAATAAATATAGATTTCTTATAAATCAATAAGGCAAAGACAAAACACCCAATGGAAAATGGGCAAAGAATATGAATAGGGAATTCACAAAAGAAGAAATCCAAAGGAAAGACGGTCCGCTTCTCTAGCACATGGCAACACAAATGACATGAGAATGAGTTTTCTCCGCCGGATTGGCGAGTAGGAGAAGGGAAGGAGAGGCACGGAGGGGAGACCTGCAGGGAGATGGAGAGCTTCCAAGGTGGGCAAAGGAGGAAATGGGCACTCTCATGTACTGGTGGGTGACATGATCGGTGTGATCTTTTTGGAAGAAAAATTTGGACACATCTGTTAAAAGATAAAAGTGCATACCCTTTGATACAGCAATTCCATTCCTAGATAGTTAACCCTAAAATACTTAGAGAAACCCTCTCTGGAACATGGAGAAGGATGTTCGCTCTGGGCGCTGTGCTGGGTGTGATGGGGAGCTCAGCCCGAGCCCTGCCATGAGGCAAAAATGGTGTCACTGTGCTGGGAACATGGAGCCGTCCTGATGGGTGAGGTTAAGGCAGTGATGGAGGGTGTAGGGCCTCAAGGAAGCTCAGTGCAGGTTCATCCTCTAGGCTAGGGGGGCAGGCTGGGGCAGAGGGAACCAGGGAGGGCTTCCTGGAGGAGGTGGTACCTTTGTAAGTCTTAAATGATGAGCAGAAGTTAGCTTAGGGACAGTGGGTGGGAGAACATGCCAGGAGAAAGACAACTTGTTCAAAGTCTGAGTGGCAAGAGAGAACATGGCCTTTTCAGAAAACCAGAAGCAGTTGGGTGTACCTAATTTTGGGGTGTGAGATATGCTGTGGTGAGAGATGAGGCTGGAGAAGTGGGTAGGAGCTGATGCTGGATTTTATCCCATTGGTGATAAGGGGCCACCGAAGGGCAGTGATAAAGTCAGAGCAGCTCCTTAGGAAGATCCTGAGGCAGCTGTGGGATGCGGGTCTGGAGAGAGAAAGGCTGGGGACAATGAGGAGAGCCGGTAGGCGGCAGTGGGAGAGGGATGGGGGGTGAGTAGGGACAGGAGGGCTCAGGCCGGCTATGTGTGGGGGCATCAGGGATGACTTTCCGGCTTGGGAACCGGCTGGATGGTGACACCATTCGCTGAGATGGCGGGTACATAGGAGAAGCAGACGGCTGGACGCCCTATTCAATTTATGGGTTCCCTCTTAATTCGCCCACGTCAGGGAATGAGCAAGGGCCCAGGATCATACAGCGCTGTGGGGTGAGCTTTCATCTCAACCCCCTGGTCTTTGAGGCCTGAGGGTGGGGCTCTCTGCACCAGCCCCTACCCTGTCCCCACACAGACCCCTACACCATATGGATTGGGGGCTTCAAAAAAGGGAGGACAGTGGGCAGCCTCAAGTAGGGCCCCCAGGGTGTTCCCTGAGGCCTCAGCCTGGGGATGCCCATCCACGGACACCAGGCACACCCAGCACCCCCCTCTAACCAGCTCAACGAGGCTTTTTGTGCCAGGGCATCCCAGGCTCTGAGGACACAGGCAGGGTGACATGCAGTAAGTTCTGGAACTGGTGTGGTGCAAGTGCCACTTATCCAGGATGGACTCACACCGGCCTGCAAGTCTGGACAGCAGGCCCAGAGCCCCTGCTCTGTACCCCAATGGTGGTGGGGCTCATGGGGCCTGGGAGAGGGGTGAGGTGTGCTCAGGATGCCCCATCACAGCTGTTCACCGCCCAGACTCTTATCAAGTGGTGACGTCAGAGGTCCCTGCCCTGCCCTGACAGGTGTGCTCCTGCTGTCCCATTGTGTGTCATCCCTGCGTGGTCCCCAAACCACTCCTCTGACTTTTGTCCCCAGCAGCACCTGGGAAATCCAAGTAGTGATCCAGGCTCCCGCTGGCTTGGCTGGTCTCAAGCTGACCCCTAGGGGACAGCTGGGACACAGCAGAGCACTGAGGGCCTGGCCTACAAGATTAGGACCTGCAAGGGGCTGGCCCCCTGAGCTCCCTCTTCGTGGTCGCATCCCTCCTGGCCTTTAGCCAAGTGGAGCCCAGAGCTGCCCATTACAGGACCCTCAGCCAGGAAGGGGATTCCTTACATCACAGGGCCCAGGAACCCCCGACCCCAGCAGGCTGGTCTTAGAACTGTCCCCTGTCAGACTCCTCCCAGCACTCAGGAGCCCACAGTGAGGAACAGAGCCCAGGTCAACCAAGCTCCCTGCCGGGTGCTCACGAACAAGGCCGCCGGCTGTGTCCGTGGTCAATGGCCATCTCCCCAGGCTCCTGCCGACCGGAACACCTGCAAGGGACAGACCTACGTGGAGGGCACAAAATGGTTCACCCGGGAGTGGCTTCAACTGAAAGCACTGAAAACCTAGGGTGTGCAAATTTCCGAGAGAGAGAAAATGAAGAGAGCACTGCGGTGCTGAGATTCCACTGACAGGATCTTTCCGCTTTTCTATAACCTCTAGATTCTGTATTTCAGAAAAACAATATTGCTTTAAAAAGATGACCCTCTTGGAGGCCAACTCTTCCGTGCTCATTTCTCACCTTTTCTCCACCCACCAGTGTGGACGGCGCAGTGTGGGGGCCATGAAAGCCGGTCGCGGCTGCAGGAACACGACCCCTCCCTGGGTACCCCTGGTGGGGAAGCCCCAGCCCTGGCTCCTCGCCGGCAGGCCTTTATGTTGACGGAATTTGGAAACACCAGTATCCGAGGGTGAAATGAAAGATGGAAACTACAACTTCAGCACCGCTTTCTCATCCTCATCTCCGAGACACAGCACCAGGAGGAAGGGCGTTCTCCTGGATTAGCTGTCTGTTTTCTCTCCGAATTTTCCCAAGTTGTCTACACCGCCATCATAAGCCCTCTTTTACAGCTGAGCAAACTGAGGCTCGGAGGGGTTGAGAGTAACTTGCCCCGGTTTGCCTGGCTAGTCAGTGGCCATGGTGGGGTGCGGACCCAGCTCTGAATGACCCCTCGGCCCACCTCCTCACTTCTCCCTGGTCAGCAAGCCCCAAGAGGCCCACTCCAAAAAACTCTGAGGGCACTCAGTGTCTGCCCCACATTCGGGGTCCTCCGCTCTGGTCCTGGTCCCATTAGTTGGCCCCAAATGCACATTCACTGCACATCTGCTAGACCCGTCAAGGCAGGCCTGGAGCCCTCCTGCTGGCCGCCGTGCCTGCTGGGAGCCCTGCTCTCTTCACCCATCCCTGAGGGCCCTGGTTTCGGGCACAGCATCCTGAAGGGAAGCCACCTGACCCGACCTTGGAGGTCCTGGCCCCACACCTAGGGCTGGCTTTGGTCTCTGCCACCTTTGAGCCTTGGCCTTCTCCAACACTGTTTTGCTGGGCAGCCCTCAGCATCACGGCCTCTGTACGGACTCCCCCTCACCCAATCCCAGCCCTGAGCCCACCACCCAGCGGGATCCCAAGAGGGGTGCCATTGGCCAAAGTGACCTCTGCAGTCCTGGGCCTCCTTCAGATATAGAAGAAGCTCAGGTTTGGGGTCCAGATGGGACACCAACCAGAGGTGGAGGAGAGGCTCTGGAGCTGGCCCAGAAGGGAAACCAAGATCATCCGTCTCTAGCTCTGGGGTGTCTGGGCCAGAAGGGACCTCAGAGACGGTCAACGCACATCTTAACCTGTTTTTCTCTGTAGGATGAAGCTGCAAGGGTTTAGAAAAATAGTTCAAAGTTTTATAACTAAGAAACCATTAGGTGATGACAACAGTGAAGCAGAGCCATGGGGACGATGCTCTCTGTCCAGTTCCTGGCCCTGAGCTCTTAGAACCCTTAGAACGTCCGAGCGACGGGAGCGCCTCTTGTTATTTAAGGGGGCCTCTTCCAGACACACCTGAGTTCATGCTAATGAGGTGACTCAGGGTAGGGACGCCAGAGACCCAGATGGGGCGGGTCACCAGAAAACCAAGCAGTGATTAGAAGGGGGGAACTTCCAGCCCCACCCACCCTCACCTCCAGGAGGAGAGAGGGTGGGAGATTCGTTATAAAAACTCTTTTTTTTTTCACTAGTTTTTTGTTTTTGTTTGTTTTTGAGGAAGATTAGCCCTGAGCTAACATCTGCTGCCAATCCTCCTCTTTTTGCTGAGGAAGCCTGGCCCTGAGCTAACATCTGTGCCCATCTTCCTCTACTTTCTATGTGGGACGCCTACCACAGCATGGCTTGCCAAGCGGTGCCATGTCCACACCCGGGATCGAACCAGTGAACCCAGGGCCGCCGAGGCGGAACATGTGCATTTAAGCGCTGCGCCACCGGGTTGGCCCCTGGTTATAAAAACTCTTGAACAAAGAGATGGAGAGCTTCAGGGCTGGAAGCACACTGCTGCGCTGGGAAGGCCGGGCCCCTGGAAAGGACTCGGGGTCTCTGTGCCAACCCCCTGCCCCCACTTAGCTCCATGCAGCCTTCCCATTCGGCTGTTCTTGACTTGTATCCTTTATAATAAACCAATAATTGCAAATATTCTCCTGAATTCTCTGCACTGTTCTAGTGAATTATTGAACCTGGGGGTGGGTCGCGGGAACCCCGACATTTGCAGTGGGCCTGACAGAAGTGCAGGTAGCCTGGGCACCCCATTTGCGTCTGCCCCCAGGTGCGGGCAGTCTTATGGCACTGAGTCCTCGATCCTGGGGTCTGAACTAACTCTGGGTGGTTAGTGTCAAAACTGAACTGAATTGCAGGACACCCCAATGATGCTGCAGAATTGGGGGATTGGGGAACTGGTCGTTGTTTTGGAAAAAAACACACCCAGACCTGTCGGCTCAGTGGGTAATGGCACAGGAGGAAAAAAAATTGTATTCTTGCCTGCTATTGACCTCAAGCCTGCCACTTTCTCTCTCTGGGCTCAGTTTCTCCTTGGGATCACAGAGGGGGAGTCAAGGTCCTCTGTGAGGACCCTCAGCTGCCACACTCCCTGCTGTGGCTTCCCAAGGGGCTTTGCAGCTCTGGTTCCAAAGACTATCTCTTGACTTTGCAGCCAGAGGGTCCTCAGACGGGGCTCTGGGGCCTGCCAGACACCAAAAGGGGGAGCAAAGGCAGGAAGACCAGGGCAGGGTGGGCCGCAGGGCTGTCCCCATCCCTGCAGAGCAGGGGCTGCCTGCAGCCGACCCCTCTTACCTGCTCCACGCAGTCTGGGATCTCGGGCGCACAGGGCAGCGTCCCGGCGCTCTCCACGGACAGCACGTCCTTCAGTAGCTCCTCACAGCCTGCGGACAGACAGACAGACGGTGCGTCAGAGCCTCAGCCCAGCATGGCAGTTTCGCTCCTGATGGCTGGGCCCGGGGCAGGAAAAGCTGCCGGGGGCAGCCAGCTGATGGTTCAAAGGTGAGATGGAGCACGCAGGCGCTGGAGAGGCCAGTCCAGGGCTCTGCGGATGAGGCTGACACAGGTCCTCGCCCTCCAGATGTTCTCCTACCGAGACTCTCTCCAACAGGGAACATACGGAAAAGGGACTCCTAAATGCCCAGGGCGGGCTGGGGGCAAAGGGAATCAAGGAGGCCTTCCTGGAGGAAGGGCTAGAAGACAACAATCCCTGCCTGCCTCACAGGGACTCCAATGCACCCATACCCCTGAGGCTGAGGCCCTCCTCAGCCCTGCAAACTCCAGAAAATCTAGGATAGGCCCCCCCCTCATCTTAGGAGACAGGGGGACTCACTTACACAGGGGGCCTCCCTCCCCAGTCCCTGAGCAAATGCCTCCACATCATATCAGACACAGGAGGTCAAACCTGCACAGTGCCTGGCATAGGCCCATGACAGGGACAGTTATGGTGGCCCTGGAGAGTCAAACAACTGCATTCAGAAACCTTTCCCAGGGGGCCGGCCCGAAGGTGCAGTGGTTAAGTGCGCATGTTCCGCTTTGGCAGCCCAGGGTTCGCCCATTTGGATCCTGGGCGTGGACATGGCAATGCTTGGCAAGCCATGCTGTGGTGGCGTCCCACACATAACGTAGGTGAAGTTGGGCATGGATGTTAGCTTAGGGCCAGTCTTCCTCAGCAAAAAGAGGAGGATTGGCAGTAGTTAGCTCAGGGCTAATCTTCCTCAAAAAAAGAAAAAAGAAACCTTTCCTGGGGGCCTGCTGGGTGCGGCCCCCTTTCTCTTCCCCCCTCACTTCTAGTGTGGTAACTCCTTCCTTACCCCCCTCCCAGGGCTCTGACGGACCCCACAGAGGATCCATCTGGACCTGACTCACTCTGACAGCAGACACGGCTTCCCTCCCAGGTCACGGGACGTACCTCAGGACGTAAACTGTCCTCTCCAGGGCCAAGGGGAGACCTAAGCCACTTTCTCGAGACAAACAGTTGAGTGGTGAGCAAGAGGGGTCACCCTCGGGTTCCTGGGGGTCTCTCACAACTGGGTTGTGATAGGGGACAACAGAGAGGGATTGTATATTGTCCCCTTAAAGCGGGGGACAGAGAGGAAAGGAAGGACTTAGGGGAGCTTAGAGGAGGACAGAAGGTAGGGAACAAAGGAAGGAAGCTTGGAAGGTCGGGGGGAAAGGGTGCCCAGGTTTGCCCAGAAGTGTCCCGGTTTTAAAGTTTCCTGGGGAACCTCTCAGGAGCCGGGTCATCCTAGAGGGACAGGACATCCTTCAGGAAACGAGAGAGAGCGAGAGGAAAGCAAGCAGAGGGGGACAGACACGGGGAGGGCAGCACGCCTGGCTCTGGGTGGTGGACTCCACGGCAGAGGTTCAGAGACACCCAACACCTCCATGGCTGGGGCAGCTGCGGGAGCCCAAGACTCTGCCCCTCGGCCCGAGTGGGGAGCCGGGGCGGAGCCCACTTCTGGAACCCATCCCAGGCTCCTGGGACCCCCAGAGGGAGGAGTTGGAGCTGAAACCCAAGTCATGCAGCGTCCCCAGCTGAACAGGATCCTGAGAGCCTCTAAGACCCTCCCCACCAAGAAGACCTCACCTTTCATGGCGAACACCCCTCGGCAAAAGTCCTTGAAGTTGATTCTCCCCAGGTGGTTGGGATCCAAATATTTCACAAGTTTTTCCACCTGTGGGAAGGAAGGAAGGACAGGTGTGAGGCCCCCAGAGACGCCCCAGGGGATTCCTGGAGCTGGGTGGAGGGAGGGCTCGTCAACGGAGCCAAGGGGATGCCAGCGGTGCCCTCCTAGCCCCCTCTGCCCTCAACCTGGGGTCAGCACCAGCCTCAGACAGCAGTGGGGCCGACTCATTTTCCTGGGGTCACCAGACTGTATGAGTGCAGAAAAGCAAAACCAACACGGCAGGGCTCAGAAGACGGGTTTGTCAGGCCGAGCTTCGTCCCCAAGTCCTTCCCACAAAGACTGGCGTGAGGAAAGTGAAGGCTCTGATTCTTTAACTTAGTGGCTTCTTTCCAAAATAATACACACTCATCGGGGCCGGCCCGGTGGCATCGTGGTTAAGTTCACACGCTCCACTTTGGCACCCCAGGGTCTGTAGGTTCAGACCCTGGGTGCGGACCTACATACCGCTCATCAAGCCATGCTGTGGTGGCGTCCCACGTACAAAGTAGAGGAAGATAGGCACAGATGTTAGCACAGTGACAGCCTTCCTCACAATAATAATAATACACATTCATTGCAGAGACTCTCGAAAAGAGAATGAATCAAAACCCCACCCTTTTCCACTCTTTTCTTTTTTTTTTTTGAGAAAGATTACCCCTGAGCTAAGTACTGCCAGTCCTCCTCTTTTTGCTGAGGAAGACTGGCCCTGAGCTAACATCCGTGCCCATCTTCCTCTCCTTTATATGTGGGACGCCTACCACAGCATGGTGCGCCAAGTAGTGCCATATCTGCACCCGGGATCCAAACCAGTGAACCCTGGGCCACCAAGAAGCGGAACGTGTGAACTTAACTGCTGTACCACCAGACCGGCCCTTCTTTTCCTTAAAACACATAATTTTAACCACTTTTAAAAAATATTTTATAGTTCTGAGAGACTCTTGGTCAAATTCCCCTTTGTCTTCAAGGAGGAAATAATTATGTAACATTTGTATACATTATTTAAAAATTGTAAATTACAAATCAAATAAGATTTAAGGCAAAGCAGTCACCGTCGGATAGTGGCTTACATCTACAGAGCTTTGTAGGAGGGGACGACAGCGGGGCGGTGAGGGGGGTGTATTTCTTGATCTGAGGGCTGGCTGCATGGTCAAAGCTCACTGAGCTGTCTGTCCACTTGCGGTGGGTGTACTTTCCTGTTGTATTTCTACCTTATACTTCAATAAAAAGTGTTTTAAAAAATAGTAAATAAGGTTTAGCCCAAAGGAGTCCGCAATTCCTGATGGTGGGGAAGTTCTCCCCTCAATAACCATAGAGCAGAAACACGCCGCCCCGCTACCACCCACGTGTTTAGTGCTTATGAAATCTTCTGCACAGTAGCTATACCACGACAGACTCAGCCACCCTTAAGAGTTGGGCATTTTGGTTATTTACAACTGTTTGCTATTACGACTCATCTGTGGGGATTTCTCCAGCTGTGTGGATGACCAGTCCACTCCCCAGCCTCTCAGATCCTTGACTTCCTGGTTGCCAGTGACCTTGCTCCCACATCCCACCTCAGCCACCAAGTCCCTTGTCCACACTGAGGATCAGTCATCACCATCGCTTGTCCCACCTCCAGTATCACTCACTTAAACGTCTCACTCCCTGACACGTCCTTCCTCCCTTCCCGCCCACTGCATAGTCCTCAGCGTCCCTGGGACTGCGCCCTCTCCCCCATACCCACTCCATACCTGAATGCCATATCCCAAAGCTGCCTTCTTTTCCACACCACCCCTGAGATCTCGCCTGGTCCAGCCATCATCATCTCCTTCCCTGTCTACGCAGGTCTCCTAATTCATCTACCCTCTTCCACCGTCAGCCCCCTCCAATTCAGCCTCCACTCTAAGTGGATGAGGTCACCACTTCCCTGCATAAAACTTTCCAGTGACTGTCCACTATACTTAGGATAAAATCCAAATGCTGTGACGTGGCCTACAAGGCCCTATACGATCTGGCCCCTCCAGCCCCATCGCCTTCCGCTGTTTCTGTCACTCAATGCATGCCAGCCATACTGGCCTTCAGTGAGTTCCTCAAGAAAACCAAGTTCTTTTCTGCCTCAGGGCCTTTGCACATGCTGTTCTCTACATCGCAAATGCTTGTCTTCCCCATTCATTACCTGGCAACATCTACTCATCCTTCAGGTCTCTGACTGTACCTGTATTAAATGTTTCTCCTCTAGACAAGCCTCCTGATCACTCCCATCTAATTAGGGTCCACCCTACTGTTATCCTGTCTTGTAGCATTCTATACTTTTCCTTCAAACCATTTGTTGCAATGTGTAATTATATGTTTATGTGATAATTTTATCAATTTGTATCTTCCCCTCTAGAAAGTAAGCTCCCTGAGGGCAAGTATTATGTCTGTTTTGATCACCACTGTATACTTGGTAGCTCCCACCATGACTGGCACATAATAGAATCTTCACAAATAATTGCTGAATAAACAAATACAAAACACCTAAGTTTTTTTTTTTTAAAGATTTTATCTTTTTCCTTTTTTTCCCCAAAGCTCCCTGGTACATAGTTGTATATTCTTAGCTGTGGGTCCCTCCAGCCGTGGCATGTGGGACGCTGCCTCAGTGTGGCTTGACAAGTGGTGCCATGTCCATGCCCAGGATTCGAGCTGAGGAAACACTGGGCCGCCTGCAGTGGAGGACGCGAACTTAACCACTCGGCCATGGGCCGGCCCCCAAAACACCTAAGTTTTTAAGGCTTTTGATTACAGTTGCCAAATTGTTCTCTGTAAAGATGTCTTAATTTCGTCTTCAATCAGAGCAACTTCAGCTTGTGAGCACTGGGTATTTTTTGCTAGTTTTTGGCAGTGGCCAATTTTGTAGGGACTATCTTTTCTAATTAATTGGAGCCATTTTTTCCCCTGAAATTTCTCACACAGGAAATTCAGTTTCTTGACATTTCTCCCAGAAGCCCTCTTCTGAATCAGCCTGTAACTTATCAGCAGCCCCTCCCCAGCACACATGGAAGCACGCATTCACACATTCATTCACTTATTCATTCGACAAGCAACCACTGAGCACTTCCAACGTGCTGGGCGCCCTGCTGGGGGCTGGGGGCTGGGGGCTGATGACTAACCACACACAGAGTCACACGGACACACGTGCACACATCCTCACACGCTCCTCGTCAGGCACGTCCCCCTCCCCCTGGTAAACACCGTCAGTACCGAGTCTGGCAAGGATGAGCTCTTTCTCACACTCCTCTGCGCTGGCTTGCAGGCGGGGGATATGAAAGCACTTTGGGAAGTGTAGAGCACAGCACGGGGGGAAAAAGATTACGTCACTGCTGTCACATCAATATGCCACGGCAGATGCTCTCCAGCCCACACCGCCCCCAGATGCTTGAAGCCTAAGCCGTGTAGGGGGATTCATCTATTCGTAAGGACCATGTTTCCCACGTGCTCACACTTTTCCAGCCTAGCAGCTGCAGCAGGGGCTGAAGCCCTTGTCACTGCCAGTGGCCTGGCATCACGGGGACGTGCCCAGCTGGCTTTGGAAGATGGCAGTGAGCGAGGGGAGACCCTATCATAGGCATCTCTCCTTCCTCCCTGAGCTTGGTGGCTCTGCGCTTGTCCCTCTATTCCAGCTGACCCTGCTTCTCCACTCCGCTGTGAGCCTGGGGGTACCGAGTGGGCATCTCTCCGTGACTCCCCAGACCTGATACCTAGTGGGCTCTTAGGAAAGGCCGGAGGAGTTCCAGTGAAGGAGGAAGGTGGCTTTCTGCCAGCTCCTGCCCCAGTACAGCCTCCGAAGCGTAGCAGCTGCCCCTCCCCGCACCAAGGCAGCCTCTGACGCTGCCAGGCAACGATGCGGCTTCTGAGAATGGCGATGCCCAGGTGCTACCCGCAGGGCTGCCAGAAGCCCACCCACCACCCCAGCGGGCATCCCACTTCCTCTCCCCCTGCCCTTTCATCGCTGGCATTGCAGGGAGTCTATGAATGCAGGGCTGAGCTGGGGCACCTGGTACCCGCCAGCCTCCCCACACTCACCCCTACAGTCCTCTTCAGAGTTGGAGCTATGCCTTAATGATCTCTGATGCAGGTCAAGGCAGAGTCGCCACTGGGTGTCGAATGGCTGATGCCAACCTCAGATGCGTGTAAGAGGCAGCAGGCTGTGGGGAGTCCATATGTCCTGGGGCTGGGAGACTGGTGGGGCCAGGCTGTCCGGCCCCCTGCCTCCAGGGAAAGGCAGCCTGGAGCAGAGGTGTGGGGCTGTTTGATCACAGGCAGATAGACGGGGGCCTGACGGCCACTGCAAAGTCCCTGGAACCCCCAGGGGTACACTCCGCTGACCCAGCCCTTCCTCTTATAGACGGGGAATCCCAGGCCCAGCGAGGGGAGGGGCTCACTCAAGGTCACACAGCGAGTTCATCAAATCATCTCCATACGTGGTGTTCGTGACGAACTGGGGCCACAGGTGCAGGGGCCCACCCGGTGGTGCACCCACCACGCCTGGCCAGGCCGCCCTGGGAGCTCCACGTGGCTCCCAGGCCAGGACTGATGGGCACACTGGGCCTGGCAGGCCTCAGGAGCAGCTGTTGTCATTGAAGCACACACAGCTGGACTGCTGAGCTGGCTGCCAGGGAAACGGGCTGTTTTACTATCGGTAAAATATTGCTCTCTCCTTGTTTGGGCCAATTACCAGGCTTCCCCATCTATTTCTGTTGCCTTTCTCTTCAGGCTGATTTTTGACCCCTCATTCCCCTGGGTTGCATCTCTTCTGGCTCAGACCAGGTGATGTTTGGAGCTTCGCTGCTGCCGCTCTCCAATTATCACCAGCCAACGTCCCTGAGCCTGTGCCCAGCCACACACGCCCCCCTAATTTCGAGATCTGCAGGCCAGATGGACTCCAGCAGCCATTCGCCTCTCTGGGCCTCAGCTGCCTTATCTGAACAAGGGAGAGCAGCCGGCTCGGTCTGCAGGTGAAGCGCCTGCCGCCGGCTAGCCATCAGAGTTTAGTCAAGCCCACGCTCGGTGCCTCTTCCTTTGCGCCAGGCCCCTTCTCAGCTCTCCACACATAGGAATTCGTGGAATACTCACAACTACCTCAGAAGCAGATACTATGATTATTCCCATTGAATAGGTGAGGAGACTGAGGCTCAGAAAGGCCGGGTCATTCAGGGTGAAGGTTACACAGCCGGTAAGAGGCAGAGCTGGAATCTGAACACAGGCAGCCTCGCTCCAGACTCATGCTCTTTACTAAGAATTATTATTATTTCTACTAAAATAATTATAATCACTAGTCTCATTATCACAAGTTTGGGGGCTGGCTCTGACCAGAGAAAGAATACATTTGTATTCCGCTCTCTTTTCGCACAGAAAAACTAGCTACAAAGAACCTTTGCTGAAGAATTTGAATATTTAAAGGAAAAAGCATAATTTCAAATGTTGTGTTGCTGAAGCAGAGGTCTCCAGTTAGCATCCCAAACACAGATGATAGACAGACCGAAAGTTTTCTTTTTTTTTAAAGATTGGCCCCGAGCTAACACCTGTTGCCAATCTTCCTTTTTTTTTTTTCCTTCTTCTTCTCCCCAAAGCCCCCCTGGTACATAGTCGTGTATTTTTAGTTGTGGCTCCTTCTAGTTGTGGCATGGGGGATGCCACCTCAGCATGGTTTGATGAGCTGTGCCATGTCCGTGCCCAGGATCCAAACCAGCGAAACCCTGGGCCACCGAAGCAGAGCGAGTGAACCTAATGACTCGGCCACGGTGCCAGCCCCTAAAGTTTTTAAATTAGATACCAAGATCAAAAACCAAGGAAGGCATCTGGTTTGGGTTAAGAAGGAATCGTTATACTACACTCTATTTCTTCCACTGACTATAATTAAAAACTCTGGACAGAATATATTAAGCAGCTATATGAGGACTCTGAAAAGTAAATAGTAGCAGGCAAATTTGGAGGAAAATTAAACCATGAAGTAAAAACCAACAATGACAACAAATCTCGAAGATGAAGATGGTGGTGGTAAGTCTCCTGATTTCTTTTTTCCTCACACATTTTCCCGCCTAGACTGAGGTAGCCCAAACCCCGGAACTGCGCAGCAGGTGTCAACAGGAAAAGCTCCAAAAGAAACACTCTCTTTTTGATGGGAGGCCAGGAGAGGAGGCCCCTTTGGGACGGAGAGTGAAAGGAATGCTGTTTTACACTTTTTAAAATCCCTTTCCCAGCCCCACCCCAAGGCAAACCCCAGCCTCAGAGCTGGGTGGGGCAGCAGCAACAGCAGCCAGGTGGGCACCTAAAACTGAGAGAAGAAAAATCTCTGTGGAAAGAGAAACTGGGAAAGGGGGTCCCTGTGGCCAAAGCACGGGAGGAGGGGGACTTCCTGTTATTCTTTTCTCTCTTGTTCCTCTCACCACTGCATCCTGCATGTCCACCAGTCACGGGAGACGCGTAACAGCACAGGGAGGCCAAAGCCTCAGGCTTCTAACCAAAGGACCAGGTGAAGGAGCCCCTGGGAGCTGGAAGGCAGGGAGGACCTCACAGAGGGGAGGGGTCTCGAGAAGAGGATCCCATAAGTCGTGTTTGAAGTCCTGGGCCCACTCCTGAGCTGCACGTACATGGAACTAACCCCAAATAGCTTATCACAGGCTGTGAGAACTCAATGACAGTGTAGACAGTGGACAGACTGGCCCTGGGAGAGTGCGCATTCAAGGTGGATCCAAACAGCGTTTCACAGGCTTTGAAAACGGACCTGACGTCGGAACTACAGCTCAGAGGGCGGGTTGGGATCTGAGGCTTCAGCCTAACTCGGCTGATTTTCAGATTAAAAAAACAAACAAAATTTTGTATTCTTCAGAGGATTTTAACAGGACCCAAAGTTTCATAATATAATATTCAAAATGTGCAGCACACAATCCAAAATTCCTTGAAATACAATGAAACAGGAAAAGCCCAACAATGAACAAGGGAAAAGACAATTAAAAATAGCAGCCCCCAGATGACCCAGATGCTATCATTCATAGATAAAGACTTTAAAGCAGTCCTTATAACCATGTCCCATGAAAGAAGGGTGAATACGCTTGAAACAAATGCAAATACAGAAATTCTCAGCAGAGAACAGAAGCTATAAAAAAGAACTGAGTGGAAATTTTAGAACCGAAAAATACAATAACTGACATAAATAAATTCACTGCATGGGATCAATAGCAGAATGGAGATGACAGAAAAAACAGTTAATGATCTTGAAGACAGAACAATAGAAATTATCTAGTCTGAACAAGGAAAATTACCAAGGATTAAGAGGAACATTACATAAAAGGGCCACCTCATTAATAAGATAGAAGAATTCGAAAGTGAGTGCACCTGAAAACAGAGCTTCAAACACACGGGGAGCAAAAACTAACAGAACTGAGAGGAGAAAGAGACGATTTGACTATTACGGTTAGAGATTTCAACACTTGTCTCCAGTAATCGAGAGAACTAGTTAGATGGAAAGTCAACAAGGATATAAAAGAGCTGAACAACGCTATTAACCAGCTTAACCTAACTGACATTTATAGAACTCTTTATTTATAATAGTAGAATACACCTTCTTTTCACGTGCACATGGAACATTCACCAAGATAGATAATATTCTGAGCCCATTAAACAAAACTTAACAAGTTTAAAAGAACTGAAATCACACAAAGTGTGTGCTCTGACCATAATGCAATTAAACTAAAAGTCAATAACAGAAAGATACCTGAGAAATTCTCAAATATTTGAAAATTAAACAACACGTCTAAATAATCCGTCGGTCAAAGGGGAAGTCTCAAAGGAAATTAAAAATATTTGAAATTAAATGAAAATAAAAACACAACATAAAATTCAAACCCAAAGCAAGAATAGGGAAAGAAATTATAAAGAGCAGAAATTTAAAAATTGAAAACAGAAAAACAGTACAGAAAAATCAATGAAACCCAAATATGGTTCCTTGAAAAGATTATATGGATGCACCTCTAGCCAAACTGACAAAGAAAGGAGAGAAGATACAAATTACCAATATCAGAAACAAAAGCAGATATCACTACGGTCTTACAGACTTTAAAAGGTTAAGTACAGAGGATTTTTAGGGCAGTGAAAACACTCTGTATGATATTGTAATGACGGATACATGTCATCATACATTTGTGCAAACATAGAATGTACAACACCAAGAGTGAAGCCTAATGTAAACTATGGACAGCGGGTGATCATGACGTGTCAATGTAGGTTCATCGTTGGTACAAAAGGTACCATTCTGGTGAGTGATGCTGATAATGGGAGAGGCTATGCATGTGTCGGGGAGGGGATATACGAAAAATCTCTGTACCTCCCTCTCAATTTTGTTGTAAACTTAAAACTGCTCTAAAAAAAAAGTCTTTTTAAAAAAAGGTTAATAAGGGAACACTATAAACACCTCTCTGCACAAAATTTCTAAAACTTAGATGAAGTGGACCAATTCTTTGAAAGACACAAACTACCAAAGTTCACACAAGAAGGGATCATCTGAATTGTACCGTAACAACTAAAGAAATTAATTTCAGTTTAAATCTTTCCAAAAAAGAAAACTTCAGGTCCAAATAGTTTCACCAAACATTTACAATAGATATACGTAGATTTTACACATTCTCTTCCAGAAGATAGAAGAGAAGGGAGCACTTCTCAACTCATTTAATGAGGCTAGCATTACCCTGATGCTAAAGGAAGGCAAAAGCAGTATAAGAAAACTACAGACCAATATCCTTCATAAGCATAGATGCAATGATCCTTAACAAAATATTGGAAAAAATACATATATATTATTTATTTATGAATAATTCAACATGGCCATGACCAAGTGGGATTATCCATCAACGCAGGTTCAACATTTGTAATCTAAAGATGACTAAAGAAGGGGCTGGCCCCATGGCATACTGGTTGAGTTTGGCATGCTCTGCTTCAGTGGCCCAAGTTCACGGGTTTGGATCCCAGGGACCGACCTACACCACTCGTCAGCCACGCTGTGGCAGTAACCCACATGTAAAGTGGAGGAAGACTGGCACAGATGTTAGCTCAGGGCTAATCTTCCTCAGCAAAAAAATAAATAAAGATGACTAAAGAAGAAAAACCACACGCTCATCTTCATAGAGACAGACAAAGCAACTGACAAAACTGAACATCCATTCATGATAAAAACTCTCAGCAAAGTCAGAATAGAAGAGAACTTCCTTATCTTTCCTTGTCTTAAAGAAATGAGAACAAATTCACATAAAAACACTGTACACAAATGTCTAAAACAGCATTATACACAATCGCCCAAACCTGGAACCACCCTAGTGTCCCCCGCTAGACGAGTGGACAGGTAACTATTCTGTTGAGGGCTGATACTCAGCAATGTGGATGAACCTCAAAGGCATTGTGCTGAGGGAAAGAAGCTAGTCTCAAAAGGTTACAAACAATCACTCCATCGATGTGGAAAAGGCAAAACTATGACAATAAAGAACAGGTCAGTGGTTGCCAAGGGTAAGGGGGAGAGAGAAGAGTTTGAACACAAAGGGGCAGCAGGAGGGAATTTTGGGGTGAACTGTCCTATACCCCGATTGTGGTGATGGCTACAGGAATCTCCAGAAATGTTAAAAATCATGGAATCACATGTCCCCTCTCCCCGCTAAAAAGTGAATATTACTGTATGTAAAGCGAAAATTTCTTTAAATCAAGGAAACTGCACGCACAAACTAGGATCTCTGGCTTTTCTTGAGGATTTGGCAACACTGGGCCCACGTCGCCCACGGCAGCAATGGGCCACAGCTGCGTTACCACGTGCTCTTGAAATGGGCATGTGCTCTCTCCCCAGTTCACCATGGTAACCCCCAAACCCCGAGCTCCCCACCTCTAGCCCCACCCAGGCTGCTTCCCTTTGTGGGGGATCAGAATTGGCCATCCCAAAATGTGTCTCTTTGGCTTGATTATTATTATTATTTTTTTGGTGAGGAGGATTGTTCCCAAGCTAACATCCGTGCCCATCTTCCTCTATTTTGTATGTGGGACGCTGCCACAGCATGGCTTGATGAGCAGTCTGTAGGTCCACGCCTGGGATCTGAATCCTGCAAACCCCAGGCTACTGAAGTGGAGCATGTGAACTTAACCACTTCACCACCCGGCTGGCCCACGGTTTGATTATTTTTAAAGACAAAAGATTGGAGGAAACTTTGACCTTCAACTACCTGCCTAAAAGAATTCAAGCTTGAAGGCCTTTCTGAGGACAGGCCATCACCATGGGTAACTCTGGGTGTGGCCCCTTTTCATCCAAGTTCTCTCTCTCAGGTCACGTTGTATATAGACGGCCCAGCAAACACTTGTTTATCCAACATTTGCTTTTCCATCTGCATGTGAATGTCCTTCCTTCCCTTTGAAGATCAAAACCACTACCCCCAACACCCTCCTTCATCCTGAGCTGAAGATGGTATTTAAGATGGTGGCTTCCGCCATTTTGGTGAGTTACTCAATTTTCCTGGGTTTCTCCCATGTATATGTGTTATTAAACTTTGTCTAATTTTCTCCTGTTATTCTGTCTCATGTCAATTTAATTCTTCGACCAGCCAGAAGGACCTAGAGGGGAGAGGAATAGTTCTTCCTCCCCGACACCTTCCTGGCCCCCGTGGGCATCTGAGTGGCATGTCCTGCTACCCTGGGCAGAGACCAGGCTTGGCTGGGCACCTGAAGTTTCTAATCCTGCAAAAAAGAGTTCCAGGGCTTGGCTTGGGGAAGGGCAGAGTGAAAACTCCCCAACTTCAAAAAGCAGCTGCAAGGGAAGACGCACAGGTAAGGAGGGGAGAGGGGGGCCAACCAGGAGAATGGGAGTCAGGGTTCCTCAAGACTCCCATGGCAGGCCAGGAAGGGCCTTCAAGACGGCACCCGCTCGGTTCTGGCAGGAGCTGTTCAGCGCTGTGCTGTCCTCTGCTGCCCCAGACCAATGACAGCTCCGCCCCAAACATGGAGCCTCGATTGCCTCTGAAGAGACCCCTGGAGGAGGCGAGGCAGTTGCTAGAGGTGAGAGCCCTGTCCTAAGCCCCAGGGACACCTGTGGGGACATTAGGGTATGGAACATGGGATGGGGGCATCGTGCATCCCAGGACTAGCAGGACAGGCTTGTGCTGGCAGGGGGATGGTGGAGAAGGGCTCTGCAGGCAGCCAGAGGGAGCTGGGGAGGGGACAGGGACCCCAGCCAAGGCAAGTGGTCTGGGGTGGCAGGGGGCAAGGTGGGGAGGGGGAGGGCGGGTAGGAAGAGGGGGTGTCATCAAGATGTGAGGCCAGAGAGAGAGGGCACAGAGGCTGAAGGAGAGCTTAGAAGCCATGCTGAGGTGGCTGCACTTTACCCTGAAGGTCTGGACTGCAGGTCTGGAGGCAGTGACAGCAGCGATACAGAACAATGACAAGTACACCGCTGCCCCTAAAGAGCTCTCGGTGGTGTGGGCATCATCTTGAGCACTTCTCAAGTCTCACTCCTCCCGACAGCTCTGTGAAAGAGCTGGGTCATTCCCACCTCACAGCACAAGACCCAGAATCCAGACTGCCCCCAGCTCTGTGAGCCCCTCCACTCACCACCCCGGGGGCCCCTGCCTCCCCAGGGGCTCAGGGCCACATGCTCAGAGCTGGTTGTTTATCTACTTTCCCAGGCAGCCCAGCTGCCCTCAGGGCACACAATGGGCCCTGTATTCTGGAGCCCCCACCCCCAGTCCCGAGGGACAAAGGGCACAGAGGTGGAGGGGGAGACAGCCACTGGCCCTCTCTATTAACCCTCCAGAGGGGACAAGAGGAGAGAAGAGGGAAGTCAGGCAAGAGCTTCAGCAAAACGAGCTGGAGACAAGGGGCTCCACAGGGGGTCCTGCCAGTCCCACACCCTGGCCCAGCCGACCACCCCACCCTCCAGAAGCCTGCTCCCCTCCCTGTGCAGGGCTGCCCCATGGACCCAGTCAGACTTGCCCTGAGTGGACCACAGCTGGATGGGGAAGAGCATTGTTGTGGAAGGTGCCCCGAGGAGTCACGAGCCGGGGGCCCAGGGTCAGCCTCATGCTTTGTGGCACCCAGTGCAAAATGGACACGCCAAGCCACTTGTTTGAAAGTTATTCGGAATTTCAAGATGGTGACTGTAGAGCATTAAACACGTGTGACTGCACAGGTCGCGTGCCAATAAAGCTGGCTCTGCCTGAGCTTCAGTACGTACTCACGGTGTGACCTTGGGCAAGTCATGCTCCCTCTCTGGGCCTCAGTTTCCCTTTCTCTAAAGTGCTCCTGAGAGGCTCACAGCACAATTGTGAGGATCAAATGAGACGACAGCTGAGGAAAGCACATCATGGACTGTTGTGCCACAGAAGTGTCCGTGCAAACGAGCGTCAAGAGGGACGGCAGGACCTGTGGGAGGGCCTCAGCCCCGGCAGGAACAGGCAGAGGGAGGGTGTGGCTGCATGTGGCCGCGGGCGTGGAGGCGATCAAGTGGGGTGGGCTCCAAGCCCCTTTGTGAGTCTCAGCGATGCTGTGTTGCCTTGGCCCTCAGTCCAGTCCCAGTTCTGCCATCAGTGGCCTCACTGAGTGGTCTTGGGGAGACCCTTCTCCTCTCCGGGCCTCGGTGTCCCCATTTGGAAAAGAGGGCATCGGATGACATTAACACTGAAGGTCTCTTCCAGCTCTGAAGTCTGTCTGATTGTAATGTTCTCCCAGGGATGTCTGGGCTGGGCACGGGGTTGGGAGGAGGACGAGAAAGAAACCAGGGTAGAGAAACAGACGGCAGTAAAGGGCTGGGAGGCAAAGGGCCATCCAACATGGCTTCACTAGACCAGGGAGATAAATGGCTTGGGGACTCTGAAGTGTGACCTGGGCTCAACCTGTCCAAGCCTTTTACTTTCCCACTTCTCTAAAGCCAAGAAATAACGACACGGACTGAAGCAAATCCTGCTGGTCACCCCGAAGCTACCCCGCCCCTCTCCTCCTTCCATGTTGGGTAGCCCGGATGTGGCTGAGACGCCCACCTCCTATTGGACCAGGTGCCTCAGGGCACCTCAACCCCAGGGCCTGAGTCCTGATTGGCCCAAGCCAGTCAGGTGGGCTCATCCCCCTTGCCAACGATTGGTTTAGGCAAAAGCATGCTGTACATTTCTGGCCAATGAGACATGAGAAAACATTTGCAGGAGGCTTCTCCGCAGGGAGAGGTTTTCTCTGATGATGGGGAAAAAAAGACAACCCACAGGAAGCGCTGGCCGCCCTTCTTGCCCTCCTGGGGAGCGCACACCGTCCTGGGCCTACATGGGGAAGCTGAAGGGAAGGCCCTGGTCCCGGAGGATGCCTCTGAGCCCCTGAAGGAAGCAGCCCTGGGAAACTGCCCTAACTTGGGCCCGCGTGTTATCAGAAAGAATACCTTTGCCTCAGCATTGAAACCATTTTGCGTTGGTGGCTGGCCCCTACCTGAGGAAGGACCCCTCCTCCAGGAGCTGCAGGGGTAAAAGGCGCTGGTGGGAGGGGGCTCTGTGACCGAAGGTGCTCAGTGCACCATGGAGAGGGGCCGTGTGGCTGTGGGGCATCTCCAGGAGGGCCAGTCACACGGTACCCAGGTCACCATCTCCTGGGCTGGAAATGCCTTCCTTTGAGATCCCCAGTGTGTCCCAGCCACCAAGTGCCCCCTCATTCACAGCCTGGCCACTGTTGAGTCCCTTAGGCCACCCAAGAGGGCCTTTTTTGGTGTCTGAATAGGAATGAAAGGGACAGAAGCCTGGGTGGTCTCTGAGGTGGACTGGCCAATGCATCCGTCCATCCATCTGTCCATTCCTTCAGCAAATGTCCCCTCCGCTCCTCAGCCAGACTCTGCCCTGTGGGAGACAGACTAGCTCCCAGGAAGCTCCGAGGGAAGGAACAGATGTCCTGCCACATTTCTGAGTGAACTAAAAACAGCCTAAGGAACAGCATGTAAGTGTGTGGATCACCGTTAACACCACCACGTGTCCAGGGGCAGTAGGATGTCACCTCTAGTCTCCAGAAGTGGACAGAGCTGGGCTCGAATCCCACCTCCTCCATTTATCAGCTGTGTGACCACGGGTGACTGGCTCAACCTCTCTGAGCAATAGTGTCTGCCTCACGGAGTGTTAGGGTTTAAAGGGAAGGACATCAAGACTTAGCCTGGAAGCTGGCACAGAGCAAACTCATTTATCTGGATAGGCGAGAACTTTTATAGGCAGACCATGCCTGGAAGCTGGCCGTGAAGCTGTTCAGACAGATCACCTCTGTATCATGGGACTGCAGAATGGACCTCAGCAGTGGGGGGAGGTGATTTTGGGGGTGCCAGCTGAGAAAGGCAGGGAGGAGGGAGAGAGCAGCTGAGGTCATGAGTTTGGGGACCACCCACTGCCCCGTGTGGCTGGAGGGCAGGGGGATACTAAATGTGGGGGACCCACAGGGAGGGGACCCATTGGACTCTCCCCTCTGGTGGGTGGGGGTTTAGTAGGGCCTGACGAAGCAGGTTTGCAGCTTGGAAGGTGCCCAAAGCTCCCGGTGCCCAGTGGAGGGAGACGGGAGGCTGGTGACGAGGCCACCACAGTCCAGAAGAGGAGGCCATGCTGGCCGGGGCTGCGTGCAGGAAGGAGAGGGGGACCAGGGGCAGGGCTTGCTGGATCTGAGGCAGGGGTGAGGTGCAGGGAGGGAGGGGGCCTGGGTGACGATGGGGACAGTCCCTGGGTGGACACCCGGGAGGAAGGCGAGCGCAGGGCGAAGGGGTCAGGGGCTGAGTTCAGGGTGAGGAGCCGAGGGACATCGGGAGGATTTTAGTTGGCTGGGGATGACTCTCCAGGGTCGTTCCCTGACCAGCAATCCGGGTCCCTGGGTGTCTCAGATACAGGGCCCCCTGGGCAGGCCTGGTGGCTACCAAGAAAAGGGTCCCCTCCATTTGTTCTAGCTAACGACATCGACCTGTCTCCAAGGGTGGCAGCTCTGACTCCTCCCCATGGTGGCAGACGCAGGGAGCTCCTCGGGGATGGGGGATGGGGGTGGCCACCTGGCCGAGCATGAGGAGAAGGTTCTGACTTGATGGCTTCAGTGACCAGGACTCAGAGAAGGCCGCAAGTCAGGACAGAGTCCCCCAGGGGTGCCCTCAGTCGCCCAGCCAACACCAGGGCCCCCAGGGCCCACTGTGGGCAGGTCCAGCACCAGCTGTGCTGTGAAGAAAAGGAGGAAACACATCTCTGTTCACTCCGTGGGATGGAGAAGATGCAGTGAATACCCACCTTGGGCTTCTGATGGACCCAACCAGAGCACCTCCAGCTTCAGAGGGCCTGTGAAACACCTGGACATCTTGTTTAAATGCAGGTTCTGATCCAGTAGGTCTGGGGCGGGGCCTGAGAGTCTGCATGTCTAACCGACTCCTGGACCTGCCAATGCTGCTGGTCCCTGGACCACACTGGGAGTGCCGAGGTTCTAGGTGACCTCTAAGGACATTTCCAAGATTCTGGAGCAGGAGTCCAAGAGGGAGTCTAATCTGTGTATGCCACTTGGAACTCTGGGTGCCAGCGTGGCGAGGAGGGTTGGGAGTGGGCCCCAGGACAGGTGGGTTACTCTTTCCTAACGCAGGTGGGTGGTGAGGCCAATTCCACAGCAAAATGGAGTCTGGGTGAGAGGTGGGCAGGTGAGGCATGTGGTCACCCCTAAAGATTGAGGACCCGTCAGTCCACAGCACTGCCTGCCCCACCTGGGGAGGGGAGACCTCTGGTGGGATCTCCCTGGAGAAGCTGGCCGGCCCTCCGGCGGCCCTGACCCTGAGCGGTGGTGGTGATGGGGGTAACAGGCATAAGGGGATGCCATGTCTTGCCCCAACTTCCCTCTCTGCTGAAGGAGGCCCTGCTCTCCCAGTGGCTGGCCCCATGCAAACCCCTGGGGGAATCCTCAGGGACCAACTGCAGGGGGAAGGGAGGGCCTCGAGTCCATTTGTTCGAGGGAGCTCTTTGCACAGGCAAATTTCTTTTCCAGCTGGCCAAGCAGTAAAAAACAGAGGCAAGAGGCCTCATGTGATTTACGCCCTTGTTTATAATTTATACCTCTCCCGCAAAGAAAGAGGATTGGAAGTCTGGGGCGGAGGGAGGAGGACCCAATGTCAGGGGGTCCCTGGCACGTCCTGGGAGGGCCTCGCAGTACTAGGACACTAGGGCTGTGGTACCCACACACCCTCGCCTCATTTACCCTCATGCCGGCCCATGAAGGGAGGGCTCCTGGCTCAGGAGCGTCCGGGACAAGGAGGGGATCGCCCTGCGAGGGGGGAGGCCAGAGAGCCTGACCCAGCATTCTGATCTGGAGCCTCTGCGGCCTCTGGGCAGAGGGACGGGGAGCTCCCCAACCTGGTCATCCCAGCATGGGTCTGCTGAGTCTGGCAGCCGGCGTGGACGCTGGAATCTGCATTTCCAAAGGCCTCCCCCAGAGTCAGATGATGAGAGCTGGGAGGGGACTCCCAAGTGAGCGGCTGGTGACCTCACACACAGGGACCTACCCCAGGCCTGGGCGTTGAGCCTGGCACGTGCCCTCTGAGGCTGGCAGGAGGCAGTTACAAAGCTATGGGGAGAATATCCAGCAGCATCAGGGAATACAGAGGGCTTTGCCATCACCCCCTCCTGGGCAGACTCAACCCACAGTGCTCACAACCTCCCTAGGAGCATGATAGGTCCCTGTCAGCCCCCTTGCTGGGCTTAGAGCTCCTTGGAATAATAGTAATGGTGATGATGATGACAAGGATACAATAATCGACAACATAAGCAGTTATTATGAGCCAGGCGTTATTCTAAGAGCTTTACATGAGTTAATCCATCTACACTTCCCAAGACTTTGAAGTAGTTTCTATTACTACCCAATTCTCCAGATGAGGAAACTGAGGCACGGAGAGGTTAAGGACCTGCTAGGAACTGACGGAGCCAGGAATCAAACTCCTAGAGCCTGCACTCTTCTCTGCTGTGCGATGTGACCTTTGCAGTTCACTCTGTATCTGCAGTGGCAGCACAGTACCCGTCAGAGGGCAGGCGTGCACATGTTTCTCCATCCTCCTCCTCTGCCTCCTCCTCCATCATCCACACCTGGGGCCCCAAGGGTGGCAGTAGCAGGCACATCAGCCGCAGCTCCTAACCAGTGCCATACTTCCTCTTCTAAATGTCCCTAAAGCAACAGAGAGTCCATAAAAATACCACCCACCCATAAAGATGCACCCGGCACTGGGCTGAGTGCTTCCACTCATCCTTTCACCCCACGCTCACAATAACCCTATGAGGACAGCATCACGGCATCCCCACATCCCACATGAGGCTCCGTGAGACCTATCCCAGGTCACAGAGCTAGCAAGTCGGAAGGCTGGGAGTTGACCTCTGACCTATCCAGCCCCAGAACCCGAGTCCTTGACCACAAAGCCCTCCTGCCCCCGCAAACCTTCATCAGGCAGCCTCGAGGGCTGGAGAGGGACTTGTGTACAAATCACACAATTTCAGGGTGGAGCTCAGAGTGAGCTGAAGCTCCTAGGTTCTGAACTGGTCCCCTTGGACTTCATTTATTCATTCACTCACTCAGTCATTCAAGTAACAATTACTGTGCTCTTGTTATGCACCACACCCTGGGCGAGGTGTTGGGGGCAGAGCGGTGCATGAACCCAGCTCCATCCTCGCAGTCTGTTTCCCCAGAAAACCACAGAAATACTGTTCCTCCCTGCTCCCCCGGGGCAGGCTGGGAATGCAGAAGACTCATGGGACTGAGAAGCTGGATTGTCCCACATATCTGTAGTTTCTCTCTGCCCAGCATCAGGGTGCCCCTCACCTGGAAGGTGCGCCCTGACTCACCTTTGGGGAACTACGCCTCTGCATTCTGGGTAGTTTGGGTGGCCCACCTCTGGGGATGGACACCTGACCAGGGGCATCTGCCAGTCAGAGATTCCCCTGTTCCAGGCATAATTCTTTGCATCAACTGGGAAAACAGCAAACATCATTAAAACATTTAATAGACGTTGGGAAGACATTTGGTACAATTTATCATCTGGTCTTGAATAACTAACAAAGGGAAAATGGGGCGGGGCTGGTCTTTATCAATATGCTAAAGACTATAAACCTAAACCCAGGGAGCAACATCATACTTAATGGTGGTAAGCGACAGTCACTCTTTTTAAAAAAATAAGAAGAAAAGGATGATGGGGTCCTGCTTCTGCCAGCCCCACCAACCCTCATACCCACCAGCTCCACCAGCTAGTCCAAGACCAGAGCAGCCGGCAGGGAACAACCTCCACCCACCAGCTGTTTCTGGCTGCCCAAGACCAGCTCTGTGGTCATCTGTGCTCAGCCGGTTTCAGCCTGTCCCTCCCCGAGGCTGGGCTGCTTCTGGTTGGTTTTCCTGCCTTTGGAGGCTGGAGTCGTCCCCTGATCCGCAGCCAGGACACCTGACTACCTCTTGCCAGCCCTTTCCCTCTACATTAGACCATGTCCCATAGCAACCCCAGCCTCGGCCTCTCCAGGACTCACCACTGCGTCTGGGATGCTGTCTGTGAGACCAGCCAGGGCATCTGCAGCCCAGGCACCTCCCAGCCCGTTTTCCTTAACTTGCAACTGGACCACATGGCCAATGGGCCAACACACATCGCTGCCAAGCCCTCCTAAGTTAGGGTGACGTCTCCAGTGCCCACCGGTTCCAACCAGTTCTAGAAATGCTGGGGCCTCCCATCTCAGCTCATAAATATAGGAAAAGAAGGCATAATAAAATTATTACTTTTTGAAGAGGACATGACTGCTGACCTAGAAAAATCCAAAGAAATCAACCAGAAAATTACTGGAAGTAATAAATGAGTTCATACCAGTGGTGAGATATGAGATAAATTTACAAAAACCAATTGCATTCCTATATGCTAGTGACATGCAGCTTAGAAAAAAAATCAATGGGAAAAAAGTATTTCATCCTCAGTAGTAACAAAACACATTAAAGATTAATTTAGCCTAATTGTAAGACATTTATTTTTAATGCTAATAGTTGGCTCCTATTGGGAGAAGTATATAGTAATGATGGCAATACTCTCTAATTTAATAAGTTTAATGCAATACTAATTAAAGACCTTGAAAATGTGTTACATACTTAAAAAAATCCATAAATGGTGAAGAATAGCAGAGGCTTTTTTGTACGTAATGTAATGTAATGATGGTGACTTGTCTCAATTTTAAAATATATTATACCAAGTAATAATGATCAACATTTTATAATGTTGTGTTAAAAACAAAGCAAAAAAGTCTTTGAACATCAAAAAGGATAATGATGGTAATGGATTATAACACATGGGGAAGAAGAGAATTCATGAGTCCATAGTGATACTCAGAAAAGGGGAGGAGGAAAGGTCTTTACAGAACAACGTTCCAACTTCAGAAGGAATGAGACAATTAGAAAAATCACCATTTTTCAACCACCAATGTAATTTATGCAGGCAAGGAGCATCAACGGATGCTAAAGCCATTGTGTGAAAAGCTATGGGGGAAAGGAATATTTACCCTGTCTAAGGTACCACTCCACAGATCACTTGTTAATTACAAAGGGGGAATCACCATTATGCTGAAGAGATCAGGTGGATATGGCCTTAAGCAACTGATCAAACTTAGCATCACCAACAGGGACAAACTGACATCACGTGGCCCCTTACAGGATGCTCTGAGAAGTACGCACCATCACCTCTCTGCCAAAAATTCAAGGAAACAATCAGACATATTCAGATTATGGGACAGCCTACAGGACAACTGGCCCGGCCATGGCAGAAAAATCTCAATATTAGGAAAGCCCAGAAACACAGAGACAGTGCTAATTTCAAGGAGATGAAAGCCACGTACGACAAACCAGATGCAGTATGTGATCCCTGACTGGATCCTGGATCAAACAAAAGCAGCTAGGAAGGACGTTTTGAGGACACCTGGGGAATCTGAATATGGACTGAACAGTAGATGATGTCATTGCATTAATATGAAATCTTGGGGGTGATGGTGGTACTTGTTCAGGCAGGAGACTGTCTTTGTTCTTACACTTTGAAGTGGTTATGGGGAAAATGTCAAGATGTCTTCACCTACTTAAAATGCTCCTGCAAAACAAAACAAGACTAAAGGAGATAGACGAGAGCTGGTTAGATGATCAACGAGAGATGGAAACAAGAGGCAAAGACGGTAAATGTGCTCAGGGCGGGTCTGGGTGAAGAGTGTGGGGTGCGCATCCCACTCTTCTTTCAGCTTTTCTCTTGTACCATTTTCAAAATCAAGTGTGAGAAAAAAACAGAACTCTGATGGAATTCAGTTCTCATTTAGAAATAAATTCAAACAAACTTCATAATAAATTCCCAAAGGGTAAAAGTTAAATCTTCGTACAAATTGGGTGTTGTAAACAAAATAGCTTATTTATTCTTGCTAAAGATGGGAAATAAGTTCCTAACTACTATAGAAATGATAAATATAATTAGAAATAAGGCAGACACGATATAATTGAAGGGGAGAAGTATTCAAAGGTAGGAAAACATTTGAGTAATAAATGCGATCAACAAATAAAAAAGGAAAGCAACAGAGTAAGAAAAAAATGACAAACGGCACTGAAAAAATATAAAGAACCCATTTAAAAATATAAAGATCAAAATAAAAATTCCCCTCGATAAGTGCTCAGAAGAGATGGATACAAGAGTTTATGCAGAGGGAAATAAGAATAAATAGCAACATGAAAAAAAGGCAAAGTTTCATTAGCAATTAAAAATGAAAATGTAAACAAGTCTGAAATCCTATTACACACCCATTAAACTGGCGTAAACAAACTGAAAATAATACTCAGCGTTGATGGGGATGTGAAGAAAGGGGCTCCCTCCTGCCTTGGGCAGATCTGCTCTTTGGTAAATCTGGTGGGCGGCAGAAGAGGGAAAGGGCAGGAGATACAAGGAGAAATAAATGACCATCGATGGCCCCAGAAAGAGTGGCCAGAAGCCCAAATGCCTCTGCCAAAGGAACAGGCAAACAGGCTCTCGATTCTACCCACTGAGTGTCCAGGATGTGGCAGCAGGTGTCTCTGGCAGTGCCCACTTGGGGCTCGGGGTTTGAGAAGCCCACACTAGGCCAGTCCTCTGGTTAGTTGCCAAGCGCCAGGCTGGGAACAGAGGCCAGGCAGGCTGGGACCCAGGGCACAGTCAGTGGCACTGAGTGAGGTCCAGCCCAGCACAGAGTGCAGGGGGAAGGCTTGGGGGTGCCCAGGACTCCTCCTCCACTCTGTGGGAGCATCATCTGGGAGCACCACTCCCTTTGGGTTACGCCCTGCCCGCACCAGCTCAGGGGCTGGGCCCTGCAGAGGCTGCTGGGGACCCAGGGGTTGACCAGCCAGCCCAGGTATCCCTACAGGTGGGCCAGGCTCAGCGAGCTCACCAGGCAGAATGCAACACTGTGGAGAGATTAATAGTGGCTGGCGCGAGGACCAACTCTGGGACCAGGTTTAAGCAGAGAGGTGACATGGCGCTGTCTGGCACTCGGGCACAGGAAACAGCGTTAGGTGGAAAGGGGCCAAAACAGCTCATAGGCACTGGTCACAGCCACACGTCGGTCACCGCCAAGGACAGGACATGGATTTTAAGGTCTAGAAACACAGTTTACTGCTGGTTTGCTTTCTTGTCCTATAAAGTCGTTTAAATTTATAAACAGACAACAATATTTTAAAATAAAGAGCAGCTGCCCTCAGGAGGCTTCCCAAAAGTGAGTGCAGGCCTGTGAGCCACATGAGCTGTGGAGGCATGTGACCGTCCTTGAGCTGGCAGGCACCCTCCCCTGGGCTCGGGCCCCATCACCCAGTCACCTAAGTGGGGTCACGGGAGACTCAGGAAATGTGTCTTCACAGACTGTGAAGTCCTGTAGACGGCCTGGAAGCCGCTCTCTGACCCTCCCTTCTCTCCATCAGGTTGAACACCCTTCTCCGTGCCCCTGGACTGGGGCAGTGGCCTCGCACCTTGGCCTCCTGTCCCCCAGCCCCAAACTACTTCCCGATGGCTTTGTCTAAAACGCGACGGAGCCATGTCATCCCTCTGCTTCAACCTTCGGGATAAAATCCAACCTGTCCTCTCCAGCTGGCCTCCACCGGCCTCGTCGCCCCGCCCCTCTCTGCCCTGGCCTCCCTCCTGCTGGGCACGGCCATCCTTCCCTTCCGCCCTGGTGGACTCTGCTCAAGTCTCAGGCCCTGGAATCATCTCTGGGAGACTTTCCCACCTCTGGGCAGAGGGCATCTGCTGTCTTCACCCCCCAACCACACCTGGCCAGGCCTCCCGCCCCGCCCTTCTCAGGGGTTAACCAAGATTTCTAACTTAGAACGCCACCTCACAGTGGGGAGCTCCCTCAGGGAAGGAATCCTCGCACGCTCATCACTGCATCCTCTACCACCAAACCTGACAGAGCAGATGCTCAAAAAGATCCGTGAGAATGAAAATGGACAGCCCACCCAGAAAACCTAGAGTTAGTGGTAATGGCCATGTTAACAGACACTTATGCACTTACTATGTGTCACACATGGCATTAAGGGCTTAACACACGTTGCTAATATTACCTGCACTTTACAGATTAGGAGACTGAGGAACAGAGAGGTTAAGTAACTTCTCAGAGTCACACAGCTAGAAAGTGGCAGAGCCGGGTCTCAAACCAGGTGTGCCTGATGCCAGGGCCCCAGCTCCCAACCACTTCTCTATGGCACAGAGAGAAAGTTAAAGCTGGCCTGGCCTGAACTGAGACTCTGGAGGGAGGTGAAGGGGACGGGGAGCATGAGGGGTCAAGGCCAGCTGGGGCCACAGGGACTCCGCGGCTGAGAAGGGCCTGCAGCTCCGGCCAAGAAGATGGAGGAGCCTGAAGAATGTGGACAGGGCGCTGGGGGAGTGTCCAGTTGGAGAGTCCAGCCTCTGCCCCTGCCCTACAGGCCCAGGACTGCGGAGAATCACGAAGGGCTCCTGGCAGGAAAACAGAGCAGCCAGAGATATGCACGCCTCCTGGGGCGCTTTCACCACCATTTGAACAGGAAGTGGTAGAGATGCATAATTCAGGGCTCGGTTGCAGGCAGCCTCTCTCTGCTCCAACATCTCAGCTCCTGCTGGCACCTGCTGCCTTCCATAGCAGCCATCTTCCCGGCTCGCACAGTGCTGGGCAGCCCGGCCTGCAGACCCATCCAGGGCCCCTGGCAGTGCCTGCCTGCCGGCCCTGCAGATTATAAACCTCCTAATTACGGCTCCTGCCAGCCGCCGCTCCATCCCTCGAACCTAGACCACCCCAGATTGAGAAAGCCAGGTGATGCCTCGGATTTGAGGTTTCTCCAATGTCAAATTTCTGGAACTCAGATCTGATCTTTCTCCCCATCCCCTGACTCTCAAAGAACCTGGGACTCCTGACGGCAGGCAGCTAAGGAGGCAGCTTCAGAACCAGACAGACCTGGGTTCGTGTCCCAGCTCCTCCACTGATGATGGGAACCTGGACAACTCACTTCATCTCTCGGATTCTCAGGGTTGTTGTGAGGAGGAAAGGGAAAGAGAAATACGAAGGCAGACAGCACGAATCGTTCCCTCGTCCCCTCTGGCCACAGAAGGTCACCAGTGGCTGCGGGAAAAACTTTGGCCATTGCCCAGGGGAGGTCCACGGCTGGAAAAGTCCCAGGTAGATGAAATGGATGGGAGGGGCTCTCCTAGGATTGAGAGCAGCAGGGATGCAGCACGGGTCCTGGAGAAGGTGGGCTGAAGAAATGACGCCAACAGGCACTGCGCTACGTCTTCATATATTATCTCCGATCCTCAAACCAGTCCCACACATAGGGGTGATGACGTCCATTTCACAGATAAGGAAACTGAGGTCCATCCATCAGAATAAGCACCTTTTAGATAATCTGGGCTTTCACTTCTTTCAGTAAGGCTTCAGCCCTTGCCAGACCCAATGGCACATGTGGGAAGTGAGAAGTCATAAAAACAGCTAACTCCAATGAGGGTGGGCAGGTGCTGGGGTTGCTGCCCATCCAAAACTCACCTGAGCCAGCCACACAGTCCCAGCTCCTGAGCCCCCCACGGGGTTACCATCTGACTCCTGCTCCAGCCTGGGCTCTCCCCCTCCTGCCCTTCCTGTGCCTTCACCACATAGAGATACTTGTCACTTCCTGAAAATGGCAGTCCCCACCCCTGGATCTGTGCTTAGGCCTTGTGCATGGTAGATACTCAGTAAATGCTGGGTGGTGGATGGATAGATAGGGAGGCTGGGGAGGCTGGTGGAAGGATGGGTGGACAGATGGATGGACAAATGGATGGATGGGTAATGAATGGATGAGTAGACGGGTCAATGGATGGGTTGATGGGTGGTTGGGCAGGTAGATAGACGACTGGGTTGTTGGGTGGGTGGGTGGATGGATGGATGAGCAGTAGATGGTTGGATGGAAGGGATGATGAACAGGTAGATGGATGGATAACTGGATGTGTAAATGGACGCATTGTTGAGTGGGCAGGCGGGTAGCTGAATGGATAGGTAGAGGAAAGATGAGCAGCAGATGGAGTTCCAGGAGACAGACTTTAGCTCATTGTATGAAAAAGAGCTCAGCCAGAGCCTTGTCAATACGTAATGGCCTTGCCTTGGGAGGCAGGGAGTCCCCATCTCTTGGCAGGGCTGTTCTGGGGTGACGCAAGCACTGAATGGGCCTCTCCTCCCCTTTTGGTTTTTGTTTTGGGGTAAATCAGCCCTCTGTCTACCCTGTCCAGGTACTGGCCTTAGGCTGGGATCTCCCTGGGGACAGAGCCCACTACAGGCCCATGTGCAATCAGTAAATGCTTTTGGAGGAAGCCGGCAATCTTCTCTGAGTTTTGTGCCACAGCAAGTGAGACGTGGGTTGGCCTCAAGGTCTCAGGTCTAAAGGGACCTTAGAGATCCTGAGAGACATAGTTTGGGCTCTGGCTACCAGGAGGCCCACTCTCCTCTTGGATCACCGGTACACAAACTTCTGGATTCTGAGCTGTTTTGTTCCTCTTATCCCCAAGAGCATTCATCTGTGACAATGGGTCCCTCCACAGTGACCCTAGGGGTGGCAGTTTGCAGGGAGTTGGTGGCCCTAAGCTATGACTCCTGGTGGGTCCTCCAAGGATGAGAAGATGCTAGGAGAGGGGAGACAGTGAGGGGTAGAAGGGTGCAAAGAGTCCAAGTCTAATTGGGGGGTGGCTCCAATCGGGAGCCCCTGGAGGGGGCTAGCGGTCACGTCAAGAGCACGTTTGAGCCATTAGTTTAGCTCGAGCCAGTTGTTGCTCTATGCCAGGAGGAGGCAAGGGCAGTGCTCAGCCCGAGGCCAGGCAGATGCACAGTCAGCACCCTAGTGGGTACACGGGCGTCTTGAGATGTCTTCCGGCCTGGAAGACGAGATGCCCCTAATCAGGCCAGCTGAGTCCCTGGCCCCCCACCCCTGAGCCTGGCTTTTAAAGGGGCCGAATCACACCTTCATCAGGTTCTGTTTTTCCCTCATGTAAACTTCTCTGTCATGGGCAGTGAGACCTAAGGGCCAGGGGAGAAGAAAGGGGAGAAAGAGCCCAGGGTCTGATAGGAGGAGCAGGGCTGGGGTGCATTCCCTGGACATTTCTATCCACTGCTGGCTCGACATCTCCACTCAGGCGCCAGTTGCATCTCAGGTTCGCAGGCCAACATGGAACTCCTCACTCCTCCCCAACCCTCCTCCTGCCTCCGTCTTCCCCATCCAGCAAACAGCAGCCTCCAAATTCTCCAACGCTCTCCTTCTGTCATACCCCGCTTCCAGTGGGCTCCATTACCCAAATCCAGCCACTTCTCCACTGCTTCTCCCCTGCTCCTGCCTCAGCATCTCTCACCTGGACGGGGCGACAGCTCCCCACCGCTCTCTGCTTCCCCCTGCCCATTCCCCCGCCCATCCTCCCCCATTCCCCCACCCATTGCCCTGCCCTTTCCCTTCACTCCTCTCTGTGCCTCTAACCCCCAGGCCTCCTCCTGCCTCTGCCTGGATCAGTTGCCGCCAGACATCTGCGAGGTGCAGCCCCCACTTCAATCCAGGCTCCACCTGAATGTCCATCCATGACAGGAGAGGCCTTTCACGGTCATTCTAAGGGCAAAAATCTTCCACTGGTTTCTGTTTCAGTACTTTATGTTTCTTCCTAGGACCTAACACCACCCAATAGTAATTGTGACTCCCTTTTCCAGCCCTCTGCCCCCTTCCATCCCCTACCATCAGAATGTAAGCACCAGGTCACTCCTTTTCCCAGTGCCTGGAAGGAAGAGTTCCGGCAAATAGTAGGTATAAAGGTGTTAATGGAAAAAAAAGTTTAATCCTAGAATGTATTAAGGCAAGCACCAAACGCAAAAGGTATTTCCATTAAGACTACTCTATAAAAATTTCAGGGCACTCACCCCATCACGTCGGGGACAGCAGCTAACCCGGGCATGACATTCACTGTTTCCAGGCCAGCGGGCATTTTCCCCTCCATCTCACCCTGGGTCTGGTTCGCCCTGCTCTGACTGTCAATCCCAGCCAGCTGTCAGCCTCTCCTTCTGCGTGCGCTTGACCTGGTGGGACTGCTCAGGGCCTGCGGTGGGGACAACGGCTGGATGGGACAAAGGGGCTGCTGCAGCAGGAGGTGAAGGAGGCCCCCCCCACACACTCACTCCAGGGCTGGCGCAGAAACCCCCTCTCAACCCCATGCAAATGGACCTGTGAACATGGGCATTCCTGTTCACACCAAGTGGCACGGAGTGGGGCACCTGTGTGGGACCCATCAGGCACTCGGCCGCTGCAGCAGCCCCAGATGTGCACTGCCCTCCTGAGCTGGGTTGGCCAGTGCAGACGGTGGGGGAGCCCCGGCCCGGGGAAGGAGAAGCGGTCTCTCAGCCATCCACCCCCCACCCCCCCAGGGTCCTGGGAGGCAGGCGGGAATCCTCGGTCAGCACCTCTCCTAGCTCTTCCTCTGGAGCCAACAGCCGCAGGCGAGGTGCTCCTCTCCCTGGCCTGCTCCCAGCCCCATCTCCTTTCTCCTTCTGTGCTTCTTTGGTTCTCTTCCTGGTGCTGGGGAAAGTTCCTGAGCCTCAGAGTCGGGCCAGGTCTGAAAGCCACTCTGCCTGCCCAGCCTGGTGCCCCTGGGCCCTTGGGCACCCACCTGTAAAGGCGGTAAGTTTGACTTCACGGGGTGAATGCCCGGCACCCAAGGGGATCGCAGTCTATGCTTGGAGATTCTCCACCCACTGAAACCCCTCCGGGCGTGTCTTGCTGTTTGGAAGGCCGGATTCTACCCCCGATTCAGATCTCAACAAGGGCGGCACGGACACACCCGCCCCCCACCAAGCCCTCCACAGCCTGGGGCTTCCTCCTTCTCTAGAACCCAGTGCCTTGAGAACGAAGCTATAACCACAGAGGTTTGGCTACATAAATTCATCAAGAATGTCTGACAAGATGCACCAGTCCCCGTGAGCTTTCTTCACACACCCCTCCTCCCAGCACAGCCAAACCACGGTGCAGGCACGCAGAGGCCCAAGGGCACTGGGTGTCCCAACTGGGGCTCCCCACCCCCTCCAGAGCTTGCTGCCATGTGCTCACTCTCTCTGAGGGGACCACAGCATCAGTCCCAGCTTCCACAGTGACCTCCAACCCCAGCTCAGGGCTGCACCCAGAAACACAGGAAAGAACAGTGTCTTTGTGCCCACTCCCGTCCTGCTCCCCACTCAGGGGTCGCAGGCACCCCCCCCCACCTTTCCTGCCAGATTCGCAGAACCTGGGCCCTCTTTCTCTTTTGCCAGCTCTGTCGTCTGTAGTACGTCCCCTTTAGAGTGGGGCACATAGAGGGGGCCTATTCTCCAAAACAGCCTTCAATTCGACCATTCAGGAGACACTTACTGGAGCTTTGCAGGCCTTCCTGGCCCTGCCAATTCTGCCCGCCTCTGCCACTACCTGAGTCAGGATGCTCTTCCTCTCTGCCCAGGCGTCACAGTCCCCTCCCGGATCCAGCCTCTTTCTCGAACACACATCCCATCTCGCTGCCTGGATCTTCCCACCGTCTACAGAGAACGGGTGAACCTCTCCTCATCTGGCTCTGCCTCCCCTTGACTGTCTCCTCCTGTCACCTGCCCACCTCCCGAGCTCCAGCCACAGATGTGGGGCACACAGCTGCTTCTTCTCCAGTATCTAATCCCCCCTCCTTCTGAGCAGAACCCAGCTTGAGTTCAGGGTTCTCGTGCCCCTGGCAGCCCAGGATCTTAGAGGTGGACCCCAGCCCCAGGGCTTGCCCCTGACTAGGCTCGGTCCATCCTAGCACCTCAAGCCCTTTGCCAGTTCAGACACCCAGGCAGTGCCACATCTCCCTCGTGATACCCATTAGTCCAGAGGGGACATGGGGACTAAGAGAGGCCAGTTGAGACCCTTATTTCATCTCCTGCTCAATGTGAACAAGGAGGCACGGTGCCCCAGTTGCTTGTGGCCATATCCAGGGGAAGCCACAAAGAAGGGAAAATGATAGACTAGTCACAGGATAACTAAAGCTGAGTCACCTCCCCCAAATAACCAACAACACCCTTTTGGATGTTGGTGTGGAGCGCCATCCAGGCAGGAGGACAAGCCCACTGCCCAGAGGAGACGGTGCTATGTGAATGGACGGCAGAGACCACTCAGCTACTTCTGTTTCCATTTTTCTAGCAACAGGAATGCTCTTCAGATTGGAAAAGGGAGAAGAATACATAACAGGGAATGTGGCCCAAGATCTCTCTGGCTGCTTTCAGCGTCTTCCATTCCTAGACTGCTGATGGATGCAAGAGGGGCTGGAAGTCCAGAGCTGGACGAGGAGGGCGGGTTGAGGACACCAGAGACTGGCTGCAGATCTTGACCGAAACCCCCAGGAAACCCCCAGCCCAGAACAGCCTCTCAAGGATGCTTGCAAGTGTTTAAAAAATAGCAGGAGTGGCAGCAATTCTGACAGTGTGCCTACTGTGTGCAGATACCGGACTAAGCACTTCACAGGCAGTAACTGACTCAAGCCCCACGATCACCCTACGGGATGGGGACTATTATTACCTCCATTTTATGGATGAGTAAACAAAGGCCTAGAGAGAGTAGGAAAAAAAGCTAGACGCCAGAAGTCAATCCGGGTTCAGGGCGCCGGGCCATCATATGACAAGGGTACCACCCCTGCAGTATCACAGACTTTCGGGGTCGGGCAGTGTTGCTTCACCTTCTTTCAAACGCCAAGCTTTGTGTCTCTGACATCACTCATGTTTTCCTCAAACTGTCTTGTCTTCTCTTTTCTACTATGATTCCTAAGTCAATAAATTAGGGGACTATCGAGACTACCCTAATACACGTGCAACCTCGTTATTAACTAAAGTCCAGACTTGATTCAGACTTCCTTCGTTTTTACCGAACATCCTCTTCTTGATCCAGGATCCCACCCAGGACACCACATCTCCTAAGGCTCAGCTTGTCTGTGACAGTTTCTCAGACTTTCCTGGGTTTTGATGACCTTGACAAATTTGAGGAGTCCTAATAAGGTGTTTCATAGACTGTCCCCCAGTTGGGATGTGTCTGGTGTTTTTCTCATGATGAGACTGGGTTATGGGTTTAGGAGGAAGATCATGGAGGTGAAGTGCCCTTCTCGTCACATCATATCAAGGGGACATGCTGTCTACATGACTTATCACTGTGGACGCTGGCCCAGGTGACCTGGCTGAGGGGTGTCTGTCAGGCTCCCCCACTACAAAGGTGCTCTTTCTCCCTCTTCCCACACTGTGCCCTGCAGAAGGCACGCACTGTGCACATCTGACGCGGAGGGCAAGGAGCTGTGTCCCGCCTCCTTGATGGGGAAGTATCTAAATAAATTATTTGAATTTCTTCTGAACAGGAGATTCTCCTGTATTTATTTATTCATTCATTCAATTATGTATTGATATTTGTATGGCCTCAGCGATATTTATTTTCTACTTTGCAACCTAACGTATTTTGATTTTTGCAAAGCATTTGAATCTGGTCCCCCTGGAATTCTGGGGGTAGTTGGTAAAATGTGGCTAACAGCTCTGAGAAGTTCACTGAACCTGATGGATGGTAAGGACCCCCTCCCCCCCCCCCAGAGCGGTTGGGAAATCAAGGTCTCTACCTGATTTTTAAACAAATGAAATAGAAACTGAGCACAGCATCTTGAAGGGATCCCCACCTGTGGAAAGGACATCCCTATTTTATAATGCATATGTGAATGTGGTGTGTAGCGAGAAGGGAGGCAAAATGTATTTCTGTGGGGCTCAGTCAGGAACACAGCGTGAGCAGACCGGCGGCAAGGCCCTGTCCGTGGTCCTGCCCTGGGTTCACAATCAGCCTTGCGGCTTCAGACAAAAAGCACCCGTTTCTCCAACCTACAGGCAGCACAGCATCTGAGAGTGAATGACGCAGAATTTCAAATTCTCTCGATTGTCTGGTACAGGGGACGAAATGAACACGAGGAAATGTAATAGCAATAAGGTCCAAGTAACAGGTTTAGAGTTAAGAAATTATTGACCCAGACAATGGGCCTCTCTCTTCAGTAAGTCAGGATCATTAAAATTTAAAAAAAAAAAGAGCACTTTAGAATATAAGAGACCTAAGGGTCATGACAATAGGATGCATTGCACAGTTCTGAAGAGGAAGCTGGTTTAAACAAAACAGCAAAAAAAAAAAAAAAAAAAGGACATTTTGGGACCAAATAAGGAAATCTGAATAAGGTCTGCATATTAAATGAGATGAGAATTTATTGACACAGAAAAGTGCTGATCATCTACTGGAAAAAAATCAGGTTACAAAGTAGTATACACAGCATGATCTCATTTTATGGAGAAAATCTACATATAAGCAGACAAACAGCTCTGGAAGGATGTGACCAAGGTGTCACAGTGGGGTTCCCTGGGAGACGGGAACATAATACTTTATTTTTGCTTGTCCATATTTCTAATTTCCTGTAGTGCCTATAAACTGCTACTGTAATGATACACGATTTACATTTTAGGAAGAAAGAAATTGCTGACCCTCCTCCAAGAAGTTTTCTAAGGAAGATCCTGGGGGTTTCAGTGGCCAGAAACTTAATATGAGTGGAAAGAGTGGTGCACCACTCAAAAGGCTGGATCAGTGCTGGGGGTCTCCGGGTCCAACCCCTAGATCTATTACTAGGAAAACTGAGTCACACAATTAGTTGACGGCAGTCCCAGGGCCAGAAGCCAGAGGCTGGCCCCTGCTGGGTCATATGGAAACGGCCTGGGGCTTCAGGAACAGAGGGTATTTGGCCTGGAGAAGGGCAGATGGGAGGGTGCGGGTGGAAGGAGGGGAGGGGGCAGGAGCACTGTTTCCAAATATTCAAAGGCTGCCATGTGGAAGGGAGACCCACATGAGTCCCTGTGCAGAACCCGATGACAAAGTGACAAGTAGGTTTGGCTCTAGAGTGTCTGAGGGAGAAGGTTCTAACAACAGGAGCTGTCCAGCTCGGGGACAAGGCGGTGAGACTTGCTGAGGGCTCAGGGCTGGGCAGACGGCTCGAAAGCCCCTCCCATAACCGAGGCTCCACGGTTCTGGAAGGTCAGGTCCCGGCTAGAGCCAGGCATCTTCTCCCCGCAGCCTGTGTCCTGACAGGAGGGAGCGCAGGCTCTCCCCACGCTGGGGGCTGCTCAGTCGGCCTCCAATGAGGGACGGGCTTGGCTGGCCTTTGGGGAAGGATAAGGATCATGGCGGCTGTAAGAAACGTCTTTGAGCAAAGCCCCACGGGGTGGGGTTGGGGGGCCAGGGCCTGGAGGAAGACTTGCTGGGCTCCAACGAGAAGTGCGGCAGTGAGTCCCCTGGGCTGGGGGACCCGAGTTCTCAAACTTGACACCTGCCTCCTCCTTGTCCATTTACTGCTGCAGGCACTCCCAGGTCCCAGCCATGCCCAGGTGCCACGGAGAGATGATTATCATCTTCCACTTGCAAGGTGACAGGGAGGCACGGATCCAACACAGCCATGCCCTGGCATCTCCCATGTTCTGGAATGCTAGGCCCGAGCTGACCCAGGAACACAATGCCAGCCACTGCCCATTTGAGGCCTGTGGCCCATGCTCCCCATGCAGAGCCTGAGGCCTTAGGTGGCCTTGGAAACTCACTACTCAAGGCTTCTGTCCCCCGACCATCTCAGAGTGGGCAGTAGCATGAGGGTGGGGATGCTCTCCTGCCAGGTGGGTGCCTTGTCCTCCCCTCCAGACAGTCACCAGTCCCTGTGGCCCTGGCATGAGAGGACACTGATCTATAGGGATCTATGACCTTCCTCTGCCCACCCCACTGCCAGCACCTGGCTCTGACTCCAGCCCTGCTAACAACCAACATAACTCCTGCTTTGCCCCCATAGATGCGGGCCCACCACAGGAAACGCTGCTCAGCTGCCGTTCTGCAAGCTCGGTTCTGGCAGGCCTGCCGCAGCCAACACGACCAGCTGCCAGCCAGGCCTGCCCCTCCGAGCCCGAACGGGGGTCACCAGGCGCTGGGCCGACAATCGAGGAGGGCTGCAGGCAGCCGCCTCCGTCTGTGATCCAGGCTGGGCAGGTGCCGGCAAGGAGGCGAGCTGCAGAGCGCCCGGGCTCGTCCTCTCCGCCCCTAGCTGGGCCCAGCGGGGCGCGCGCCTCCCCATCACGTCTCGGAATTCCGCGCACACAGACTCTGCGGCTTGGTCTCCGCAGGGTGGCAAGGGGTGGGGGGTCCTAAGGCCAGGTTCGGACCGCTCCTTCCTCGCAAACCCCAAGCGGGTTGTGGGTTGCAGAGCGGTCAGCCGGACCCGCACTGCGGGGAAGGGAAGGCGGGCACAGAGGCCACCCCGGGCGCCGCGTGATGCTCGCAGCACCGGCGCGAACGGTGCAAAGCGAGAGTCCCACAGGGCAGGGGATGCCCCGAGGCCCCAGGTCCTCAGTTCGGAGGGGTAAGGGGTTTGGCACACGCAGGATGCCTGCCGGGTGGAGCGGGCAGGTGCCTGGCAGGGAAGCTAGGGGAGGGGAGAGATGGGAGGCCCGGCTGGGGGGTGGGGAGGGATGGAGGCGCCGGGGATGGGGCGCGGGCGGCCCCCTTACCTCCTCGCCCTGGCCGAAGCGCAGTCCGAGCGCCGCGACGCGCTCCACGCGCAGGAGGCCGTCGGGGTCGCGGCCGCACACCTCGAACACCTCGCGCAGGCGGCGCACGGAGCGCAGCAGAGCCGCGGGGGCGCCCGCCCAGCCCGCGCCGCCCGCCATCCGCGCCGGACGCCCTAGCCCGGGCCCCGCGCCGCCGCCGCCATCCCCGCCCGCGTGGGTCGGCGACGCGCAGCCTCCGCCCGCGGCGGCCGAGCCGTGTCAGCAGCCGCGCCGCAGCCCCGCGGCTCCGGGCGGGCGGGGCGGGCGCGCGGGGACGGGGCCGGGGCCGGCGGCGCGGAGGCTGCAGACAAAGGCGCCACGCTCCCCCGAGCCCCGCCGCCCCCGCCGCCGCCGCCGGCCCCCGCGCGCCGCCCCCGCCGCCCCTCCGCTGCCTCAGTTTCCCTCGGCGTCTCCGAGCTCGGCTCCTCCCCTGGAAAACCGGGAGGGCGGGTGCGCGACAAGTGCCCGGAAATTCAGGGCTTCCCGAAGGCCCCGCCCCTCCTTTGGGGAATGGAGTTATGAGCCTTGAGCCTAGGGACCACCCGCGCCGGAGCCCCACAGCCTCTCCTCCCCCCTCAGTCCCCTACCCCAGGGCCAACCCATCCTTCTTACCATTTGTGGGTACCTAGCAGTACTGAGCGCTCAGTGTGTCCTAGGTGTTCCCTACATTGGCGTGTTCCATTGTAACATTCATCTTCGAGGAAGCTGAGACCCAGAGAGGTTGAAATACTTAGCCTAGGCCACAGAGCTTGTGAGAGGCAGCGCCAGGATTTCTGTCCAGTCTAAATCTGGATGGACCTAGACTCCCTACTCTTAATCTGCTCTGTGCTGCCTCGGAAGTACAGTCTCCAGGCTCAGGACCACACAGTCCTGCCCGACAGCACTCTGAGGCCAGCTCCGGGCTGGGGACAACAGGTGCAGAGAGGAGGAGCGGGGACCCTGGGACAGAGAGGTAAAGAGAAGCCCAGGGGCAGGAGGAAGGAAGAGCAAGTGCATCCCCCTAGGCTGCCTGTTGCAGGGCCTGGGGACACCCAGGCCTGAGGCAGGTTCCCTCCTTCCCCTGGGTTCCCACTCTCACCTATGCCTGCAGCCCTGGGCCACACCCAGAGCTCAGGGCAGAACCCCAGCCCTGAGGACAGGCAGCAGCCTCCAGGCCTGGACCTGAGCCTCCCCCAAGTCGTGCTCACCTAAGCCTCCACCACAGCTCCTCATGCTGACACCCAGCCGTGCTGGGGGCCCTGCAGGACCTGGCCTGACTCCCCTCTCCTCCCTCTGCCTTCTTGCTTGGCACACCAGGCCCTTGCAGCACCAGTTGCCCCCAGCTCAAATACAGACCTCTGCTAAGCCCACCCCACTTATGCTTTCCACCTCAGTTCAGAGGTTTCCTCCTCCAGGAAGCCTCCCCTGATGGCACTCGATCTTGACTGTTAGTCTGAGCTCTGGTCCCTTCCTCGAGATGCCTGCTTAGTCCTATAAGTCTCTGGGGAGGATGCCCATCTCCCCAGCCGTGCTGGGAAACCCTCCGGGGCAGGATGCATCTTACCTTCTAATCCCCTTCTAATCACCTTGTAATCCCTGGTCTCCAGGCAAGAGAGGGTCCAGAGGAAGCCCCTGCCCCGAGGAGATGTGTCTGCCCCATCGTCCACAGGAGCCAAGAGCAGTGTAGGGGCACCGACAGCGAGTGCCGGCTGGGCTGGGGCCCAGTTCTGCACGTGGGCTGTGTGGCCTCCCCTCTCTGGGCCTAAATCGCTACCTCTGTGTTCTTCCTACTCAACTCCAGATGCATCCTCTGCCGAGGCCACCGTGTGGCTTCTCTGATGGACAGCAGGCTCCCTCCTCTCCAGCCCCAGCTCGGGGGCGAACCTGGCCTTGAGCTTTCCTCCTTGACCCTTTAATTCCTATGGGAGCACCTCCTGGGCAGAGGCCGTGTGACCGTGAGGACTGGAGAGTCCACGATGCGGGAAAGCAGGAAGGGGAGGCCGTGGGGGCGGGGGCAGGGCAGTTCTGGGAAAAGTGTGGGCTTCCCTGCTGGCTGGATGCTCCTCAGCAAGAAACTAACACTTTCAGGCCTCAGTTTCCTCATCTGCACAATGGGGATAATAACAGGGGGCAACTGAAGATTTGAGCTAATGAAGACAAAGGATCTGGACATGACTTCCCCTTCCGCCTGTCCCGTGAAATGGAGGAGGAAGCGGAAGGACAGGATGGGTGTGAGCCGGAGGGAGGGAAGAGGCTGGCTGCGGGGGGCCCAGCAAGCCTGCGGGGGGAGTAGGAAGTGGAAGCGGGGTGCTGCTGCCTGCCCCTGGGACCCTCATCGTCATTCCTGCCAAGTCAGCTTCTGCCCATTTTCTCTCACCACAGAGGCTCAGCACAGAAGGGAGATTGGCAGGGGCTGGGGCCACCCTCTGTTGGGAGCTGCAGGAATGGCTCTCAGATCCCCCAACATGGGGGACCAGGGGAGCTGGAAGGCCTCACCCACCTCAGCTGGCAGAGGTGGGGCCTCAGATCCAAGCGTGAATAAATTCCAGGTGAACCAGGGCTGAAGCCCACAACCAGATTTGTGGTTCTTCTCCCAAAAGACAGGGTCACGCCAAATGCCGAAGTCTCTTCCTCGGGGGGCCCTCCCCCACCCGTGACTCTGCTTTCCCAGGCCACTTTCCCTCTGTTGGGGGATGGTTTGATGGACGCCTGCCTCCCCGACCAGACCTGGGCTTGGGACTGGCTGTGTTGCGCAGGCACTTCTCTGGGTTGTCAGTTCTTTTTGCTGAGTGCCCATGTGGTACCTGCATGTGGGGCAGGGGACAGAGAAAGGAGAGCAGCCACGACCAAGTGCGCAGGCTCTGGGAGCCCAGAAGGGCCCGCTCAGCCCTTACAAGGACCCTCCAAGATGGTGCGATTCACAAGGTTTCCAGGTCGTTAGAGGTGGACCTGGGACCAGAACCCCAGGGCTCCCAGCTCCTTGACTCAAGAGCTCAAAGTGCAGCCCCAGCAGATGTGGCAGGAGAATACCCACACCAGGGCCCAGTTGGGCACCTCGGGGTGAAGGGAGTGGCCCCTGGGGGAGGCCCTGCTGGGGGAAGGGTGAGAGACAAGGCCAGGAGTCTGCCCCTCTCCTCCCCTTCCTCCAGGTGATCAACAGCTGCAGCAGCCTCAGCAGGCGCATCTGGGAAACACGCAGGGAAGGGGCGGCTGGGATTCTGGCCCATTCTCTATTTTGGTCCGGTCGATCCCCTGCTGAGAACTACTCGGCAGCCCCAGGCATCTCCTGTTCCCCGTCTCTCCTCAGTCCTGTCCGGGAGCATCATGGCTTCCTCCTGCCTCCCGCTGCCTGGGGCACCTGCTCACTCCCGCCCCTCCCCTAATCCACTTCCTCCAGCCGACTCCCGTCCTTCCAGATTGGGTGCAGGTGGCACCTCCTGCAGGAAGCCTTCCCTGACCTCACCCTCCCCACCTTATTGCCTCTCCCTGGTGCTCCTGTAGCAGTTGGGGCAGAGAGGTGACAAGTACAGACTGTGGAGCCACCCAGCAGATGGGGATGAGGCTTTTGGGAGGGTCAGGTGAGTTGCTATATGTCAACGTCAGCACAGTGCCACAGGAGGAAGTGCTGGCTGTTGTTGTGACGGTCCTGACATCTCTCACTCCTGTTATTTATCGAGAGCATCTGGGAAGTGGGTATGAAAGGTCACATAGTGACCGCGAGGTCCCTGAGGCAGGGACTGTGTCATTTCTCTTTTGGTTTTCTACCTCCCAGCACTATGCTCAGGACACACAATTAAGGTCTGTGAAGGAATAAATGAAGGAAGGAATGGGCAGATATGGGGTGGAAGGCTGAAACATGACCCCCAAAAGGTCCCCACGTCCTGAGCCCTGGGACCTGTAAGTCTACCTTATTGGAAAGAGTCTTTGCAGACGTGATTAAGTTAAGGATCCAGAGATGAGGAGATCATCCTGGGCTACCCAGCTGGGCTCTGAGTGCAGTCACAGGTACCCTCATAAGAGGGAGGCAGAGGCAGACTTGACAGAAACCAAAGAGGAGGCCATGGGGCCACGGGGCAGAGTTCAGAGAGATGCGGCCATAACCCAAGGAATGCTGGCAGCCCCCAGGAGCTGGGAGAGGCGAGGAAAACAGTCTCTCCCAGAGCCTCCGGAGGGAGCGTGGAATCCAAAACAGCTGAGCCGGGCACCAGGGGCTGCTGCTCTTTTGGCCCTACGACTCTGGACAGGTTAACGTCTCCAGCCTCAGTCTCCCTGTCTGTAAAGTGGGGATAGTAGTTCCCAGCTTGCAGAGGTCCTGCAGGTTTTTAATGAGAAAATGAATGCTACAGGCCTCACCAAGCACCTGGGCGGCCCCAGCCCATGGTGGTGATTATAGGTGTCCGTGTGGAGAGGGTTAGAACCGGTCTGAAGGGGGAAGTGTTTCTGACTCCCATCTATGGGCCTTGACCTCCAAGTCACGGTGTCTGGAAGTGGGGCAGGCTTCACAGTTTCCTCCTGCTCGTGACCTGCTGGGGTTTTTTTAACCGTGAATAATTATCAGGCTGGAGAAGAGGAAGGTGGTGTGAACTCGTCTGTCTTCTTCGCTGTCCTATAACACGCTCAGTCAGCAGACGCAGCCAGCGCAGCCAAGAGCCGAGGGCCCTGGCGGGATGGCTCGAGACCTTGTCCTTCCTTGTCGGGAGGGGCGCCCGGGAGTCCGAGGTTTCACTTACCGTGGGCGTCCACCCTAAACCTTCTCTGACCCTCAGAAGGAGCAGGAACAACTGACTGCTAACATGGCTTTTAGGATCCTAAGATGAATGCCAAAACCTCACTTACTCTGCCTCAGATGTGGCTCCTAAAAGTGGCTTCAGGCCGGGACACCCGTATCTCCCTCCCAGGTCCTCAGGGGGTTGGGATGGCGTCTCCGGGCCGTGGGTCTCAGCTACCAGAAGTCCGCTGGCTCAGCACCGTCCCGTGCTTCCAGCCTTCTCTGCTGCCCCACTCTGCCGAAAAGACAGTCTCCCAAGTCCTCCGCCTGGGCAGCCAGCGGGCAGGGCCTTTCCAGTGTGGTCCCAGCCACGCCCTCTGTTCTGTAAGACACCGCCAAACAGTAACGCCATCTACCACACTGTTGTCACAGTTTACTGAGCAGTTACTATATCCCAGGCATTGTGGGGCACTGGCCTCGACTCCTAGACAGTGACTTAACGTGAGATGCCCAGCTTGCCTTGCACACGCCGTTCCTTCTGTCTGGAATGTCTTCCCTCCTCCCACCCCCATAGCCATCCTTCAAATGCCACCTCCTCCAAGCAGCCTTTCCTGAGTGAGGTGCCCTCTCTGCTCTGCTCTCACTCCATGTGGACTCTCCTAGTGTTTCCCTGATGCTCAGTGATGCCCTCCCCTCTCACTACCCCTGCCCTGGCCAGGACACCAGACCCTCTGCGGCTCGGCTCCTTGGGACCTCGGGGCTGAAGGGATCATTCCAAGCCCAAGAAGGGAGAGGTGACATGAGAGGGCTCTGTCCCACAGCGTGACTCTGTGCACGTTCACTGGGGCACACATGTACACACACACGGACCTTTTTTATACAGATAGACAGATGTTATCATTTGGGGCCCATCTTCCTGGTGATCCAGGTGAAGGGAGGACCTTGGGCCCTTGGCAGCTTCGTCTCCGCTTTCTCCTTCCTCTGTCTCTGTAACCACACAGGCTCCCCCTCCCTGAGGCCTGCCAGGCCAGGCCCTGTGCCCAGGGCTTTCCATGAACCACCTGTGAGGTCTCCGGCAGCCCCACAAGGGGATGGTGTTATTAACTCTGTTTTCAGGTGAGGGCAGTGAGGCACAGAGGGGTTCTGTAATTTGCCCCAAGTCACCCAGGTAGTCCATGTAGGAGCCAGGACTTGAGTCCGGGCTCTCTGGCTCCAGTGCCCTCTCTTTGTAGAGCCTGGTTCCCTTCTCTGGTTCCATCTCCTGACAGCATCAGGGTCTCTGTCTTCAGAGTGAGACTGCCCCCAGGGAAGTGTGACCAGGAGTCTGACCGAGGGCCAGTGAGTCCCAGGGCCTCTGTCCATCTACACGTCTCAGAACACACAGGCTCCTCGGTCCTGCCGGACCAGGAACCACGGCCCCGTCAGAGTGAGCGGAGGCCGCGCCCGCGTCCTCGGGACCCCAGAGGGCTGGCGTTGCCCCTGTACCACTGACCCCAGGGCCCGTCCGGGCTCTGCTGCTTCTTGTGGGAGGCAGTACGAGGGGAATGCTGAGAGCACAGGTTTCCGCATCAGAGGGTATGAGGGCCACTTCCTGGCTCTGCCACTTAGAAACCATGTGACCTTGACCGAGTGACTGAAGCTTTTGAGTCTCAAGGTTCTCATGCATAAAACGGGGGTCACCATATCCACCTCAGAGAGCTGTAAAGACAAGATGAGGTCATGTATCTTAAACTTCCCACAGGGCCTGGCTCATCGTCGTCCATGACTCTCATTCTCACACACATGTCGGCATCGGCACAGACTAACGTTTGGTACACACAGTCCTTTTTATTGGTCAGCTCTGTAGTTAATCATTGTCGTGGAGTTGAGACCCATGCCACAGGTGCCTGGGATCTTAGCAAGACTCAGGAAGTGGGTAAATGGCGGGTGGTCTTACTGAGCTGCCAGTTATCGCCGTTTCCCTCCCTGGGACCCCTCCCTCCAGGGCCTCATATATTCTGCCCTGTGGAACTCGGAAGTGGCCATGGGACTTGCTCTGCTCTGTGAAATGTGGGGAAGTGCCACTTCTGGACAGAAGATTTACGAGCCAATGTGTGGTTCTCCATGTCTTCTTGTCGCCTGCCATGGGACCAGCAATGTACCAGATGGATGCCGCTTGTCAGCCTGGGTCATGGAATGAAGATGAGTTGGGGGTGGGGGTGGCTGAGGGCTGTTCCTGACTGAAGGGTAACTGGGCCACCCTGACTGATACCGGAGGGGAGGACCTGGTTCCCCAGAAGACCTGGGGCTCAGCAAGCCAGAGACTGTTGGGATGGGAGACACCTTCCCTCCCACCGCCTTGTCCCATCCCAACTCATTTCTTGAAGAGTCCCAGAGTGCCCAGAGGGAAAGTGAGTGCCCAAGATGACAAAGGTTTTGGTGGCAGAGACAGGAGTCCCGACCCCCATCCATGCTCCTTTCTGCACAGGTGTGGCTGGAGGTCCTGGAGTGACTGGTGCAGCATCTCAGGCATTAGGCTAAAGCCTCAGTTTGCCAATTCTGCCGCATCCACCTGACCAGCTTAAAAACAAAAGAAAACGTAAATCCAGGGCATCCCACCTCTGCTGAGTACACATGGGGAGAGGGGGGCGAGGAGGGGGGCGGCTGGGCAGGACAAGCCGGGATCGCGGAGATTTAGGAGCACAGAGGCCAAGAGAGCGTCGGGTCTTCCTGCGGGGAACCGCACCAACTCTGCACGGGATGCGCGGGGTGGTCCCTCGGGGGCGGACTGAGGCTTTCAGCGGGGGCGCGAGCAGGGCGCGCGGCGGAGACGGGGCCCCGCGGCTCCACCAAGCGGCCTCCCCGGGACGGGCCGGCGCTCGCGCGCCCCCTGCTGTTCGAGGGCGGTTCTACAACTTCAGTTCTCTGCTTAGAAGCAGCCTTCGTTCCTAGACTCACGCTAGAGGAATATTGACTGCGCGGTTGCTCTCTGCCAAGCGAACCTTGTTCTAGGTTCTGCGGGGACGTCAGCGAACAAAGCGGAGGCCAAAAAAGAGCAAATCCTCCTCTCCCCCCAAGCAGGGACGGGTCCTGAAGGTGCCAGGCCTCTAGGAGGACTTATAAAGTGCTGGCTGTTGGGGTGCAAAGCCCTCTCTGTACCTCCCTAAAAAGCCTTCTGCGAAGTTTTCTGCAAACGGATTCTTCAGAGGGAAGGAGGGGCCAGGGCGCTTGTCAGGGTGGGCTCGGGCTGAGAACAAGAGCTGAGGAACGAGGGGACAGGCGATGTCTGGGTTACACGTGGAACACTCAGCCTAGTGGCTTGCCCTTCCCAGCCGAGGAGCTCTAAGCGGCTGGAGTAAGGCTGGGTTGGAGCATGAGATGGGGTTGAAAAGGCAGGTAGGGGGTCAAATGATGGCCTCCTGTATCCTGTTGAGGACCTTGAACTTCATCTGTGTGGGTGGGAACAGATGCTGGATTGGAGTGTGGTACACGCGGATAGTGGTCATGCTAGGAGACCTGAACTGTCAGAACGGTGATGGGGATGGCTGAGAGAATTTCAGTACAATGTGACGACCATCCAGTGTGGCAGTGGGGGTGGGTGGTGAGCGGGGAGGAACTAAGGATAATTCCCAGGTTTCTAGCTCAGATGCATCGTTGGGGATGGTGGTGCCACTGGCCAAGGCAGGGGCCCAGGAGGAAAGGCCCTGGGAAAGCCTATGGAGAGGTGAAGGAGTGTCATTAGATGGTGGGCTCCCCAGGTCTGGAGGTGAGGATGGTGGTGGGGGTGGCAGTGATGAACTAGAATGGCCTCATGTGATGTTAGTGGATGAGAAAATTCAGGAACGCTGGCGAAGAGGAAAGAACCGAGGGTGAAGAGGCAGGCGAAGGAAGTGCTGTCAGAGCCAGAGGAGAAGGGGCACAGGGAGCAGGCGTCTGGAAACTCCAACGGCGGTTATGTGTGCCCAACCTTGGCAATGTAGTGTACACAGCCAAGTAAATGTACACACCCGTTAAGAGTCTGAGAGCTGCCTGAGGGCGAGCACCATTCCTCAGCACCCCCCCCAACACCCCCCACCATCCCCCCCCCCATCAACCTTGATAGAGTGTGAGCCATGAGCAGACGTCACACAGGCTCCCGAAGGGTCTGTAGTGGCCAGCGCGCTCTCTGGGCTGGATCGTCACCTGAACGAGTCTGAACCAGGTGTGCAAATATTCTCCCGAGGAAGGAAAACAAACCCAGGTTCCCAGGACCTAAATTAGGCAAAAAGCCACCTTTTGATGAAAGAAAAAAGAGACAAAGGGAAAAATGTCCAAGAGATGGAAGTTGTTAATTTAATACCCAAATAAATTCCACTCTTATGACTACTTTTCTTAGTACAACTAAAAGTCAGCAATATCCTTACCTCTTAAAAACAACTTAAATTTGTTTTTAAAGTAATAATGCTCATTATAAAAAGCTAAGAAAATATAGACAAACATAAAAAGGAAACACAAATTAACAGTATGTAGTTATTAACATTGGATGCATTTCCTCTATCTTTTTCCTATGTATGAATTATATAAATGTATGCATTTCTTACAGAATTGGGGATCAGACCTCATACTCAGTTTTTAAACTCTTGATTGTATTGGAAGTTTCCCCTCAAATTTAAATATTATTCATTTTATTATTTTAAAAAAAATTTTACTTATTTATTTTTTTTGAGGAGGATTAGCCCTGAGCTAACTACTGCCAATCCTCCTCTTTTTGCTGAGGAAGACTGGCCCTGAGCTAACATCTGTGCCCATCTTCCTCTGCTTTATATGTGGGACGCCTGCCACAGCATGGCCTGCCAAGCGGTGCCATGTCCGCACCCGGGATCTGAACTGGCGACCCCCGGGCCGCTGAGAAGCGGCATGTGCGCATGGGGCTGGCCCCTAAATAGTATTCTTTACACCCATTTTTAAAGGCTGCATAAGGAAGCCCTGTCAGCTTCCAGAAAGTGCTGGGTGACTGTAGACCATTTGACCAACATTTTGGCTATCTCCACGTTTTGATATTATAAAGAATACTTTGACAAAAGTCTTAGCTCTCTGATCACTTATTTCTCTAGGCTAGATTCCTACACCACAGTATTTCTGGGGCAAATGGTGTGGACTTTTAAAAAAAATATGTTATTGAGGTCATACTGGTTTATAACACTGTATAATTTCAGGTGTACATTATCATACATCAGCTTCTGTATAGACTGCATCGTGCTCTCCACCAGTAGTCTAGCTTTTATCCGTCATCATACACTTGTGCCCCTTTGGCCCTCCTCCCCACCGCCTTCCCCTGGTAACCCCTGAACTGTTCTCTTTGTCCACGTTTGTTTATCTGTCACATATGGGTGAAATCGTATGGTGATTGTCTTTCTCTGTCCGGCTTATTTCACTTAACATAATACCCTCAAAGTCCATCCATGTTGTTGCAAATGGGACGATTTTGTCTTTTTTATGGCTGAGTAGTATTCCATTGTATATATACACACCACATCTTCTTTATCCATTCATCCGTTGATGGGCACTTGGGTTGCTTCCACGTCTTGGCTCTTGTGAATAATGCTGTAGTGAACATAGGGGTGCATAGATCTCTTTGTATTATTGCTTTCATTTTCTTTGGCTAAATACCCAGTAGTGGGATAGCTGGAGTGTATGGAATTTTTATTTTTAATTTTTTGAGAAATCTCCGTACTGTTTTCCATAGTGGCTGCACCAGTATCCCCACCAGCAGTGTATGCGGGTTCCCTTTTCTCCACATCCTCTCTAAAACTTATTATTTCTCTTGTTAATTATAGCCATTCTGATGGGTGTGAGCTGATATCTCACTGTAGTTTTGATTTGCAGTTCCCTAATAATTAGCAATGTTGAACATCTTTTCATGTTGGCTATCTGTATATCTTCTTTGGAAAAATGTTTACATCATCTGCCCATTTTTTGATCAGGTTGTTTGTCTTTTTGTTGTTGAGAGTTGTATGAGTTCTTTATATATTTTGGAAATTAACCTTGTTGGAGATATGATTTGCAAATATTTTCTCCCAGTTGGTGGGTTGTCTTTTCGTTTTGTTCATGGTTTCTTTCCCTTGCAGAAGCTTTTTAGTCTGATCTGGTCCCATTTGTTTACTTTTTCTGGTGTAGATATTTTTAAGGCTAGTGATACAGAAAGATGAGGTCAAGTGCAGGAGCGAGTCCATCGCGTTACACTCTTGACCAACACCAAGTATTAGTTGAATGCACCTTTGCTAATTTGCCAGATGAAAATGGTCTTTCACTGTTTTCAGTTGCATTTTTTTGGTTTCCTAATGAGTGCGATGAACTTTTCCATTGTATAGTAATTAGCAATTGGGACAAAGTTTCCTTTCTGTGGATTAGTCATTCATGTCCTTTGCCCTTTTTTCCCCCCTACTTGAGTCTTTTATGAAAATTGATTTTTAGGAACTCTTTATAATAAGAGCAATTTCGCTGTTTGTTGGCCTTTAAATTTTGGGTGTGACTCTTTTGGACCTGGGGACATTTTAATCTGTGAGGTAGTCAAAGTGTAATCTTTAGGGTTTCTTCCACTGCTTCTAGTCCTTCCCTGTTGTGAGAGTCATCCACGTTCTTGGCCAACATTTCCAGCTCTCCTCCTTACGGACTGAGGAGAATAGGTCTTTCTGACTCTCAGGATTCTGTGGAGCCATGTGACAAGCTCCGGCAGTGACTGTGGGCAGAAGTGACTGCACACCTGGCCTTGGGCCTTCATTGCTAACCCCAGACCCTCCAGAAGCTGGGCTCTCCAGTCTGGTAGCCACCTATAACTATTTACATTTAAATTACATTAAGTTAAACAGTCAGTTCCTCAGTCTCAGTAGCCACATTTTAAGTGTTCAGCAGCCCCGTGTGGTCGTGGCCACCGTATTGGACAGTGCAGACACGGAACATCGCCATCATCCCACGGGGTGACCAGGCAGCGCAGCCGAAGCTCTCCCGCTCCTCCAAGGACCAGGCGCCTGCTGTGGTGGCAGACCAGTCACTCTGGGATGCCAGAAACCAGGTGAGCAGAGCCCCCTGCTGACCAGCGATGGATGTGCACCAGGGGTGAGAAAGCAGCTTTGTGGCTTTGAAGCCAATGAAATCTGGGGGTTACTGGTGCTTTTTCTTTGTTTAAACAATAGCATGATCTGGACCTTCTTGCAGTTCCATTCTATTTATCTAGTCTAATTACCTTTACCACAGTTTTACATCTTTAAGAATTTGTGTTTTATTATCTAGTAAGGAAGATTTCCAACTATGCTCTTTTCGTTCTTAGCCGTGCTTTCGTTTATTCTGGAAGGTGAGCCCTGGAATCATTGTTTGGATACGCTCTCTTCTTGTAGGGCTCCTGCTGGACTGTGTTACAGCACGACTTCATCTGGGAGGAACTGGCCCTCTGCAATACTGTCTTCCCCTCGAGGACTGTGGTCTGTCTCTCCGTTTACTCAGCTTTCCTTTCTGCCCGGTCCCTCACATGCTAGGCAGTGCCATGTGGATGGAATGAGCCGCAAAGGGAAGAAAATAAGGACAATACAGTGACTTTCTTCTTTTTTTTTTTTTTTTTTTGAGGAAGATTAGCTCTGAGCTAACATCTGCTGGCAATCCTCCTCTTTTTGCTGAGGAAGACTGGCCCTGAGCTAACATCCGTGCCCATCTTCCTCTACTTTATATGTGGGATGCCTGCCACAGCGTGGCTTGGCAAGTGGTGCCATGTCTGTGCCCGGGATCTGAACCGGTGAACCCCGAGCCGCCAAAGCAGAACGTGTGCACTTAACCGCTGCGCCACCAGGCCGGCCCCAATACAGTGACTTTCTATAAAGCAAAATGAATTCCTCTTAAAGCACTGTACTTGACCCTGTGATTCCCTCCCCCCAACTCTTTGGGGTTGAGAAGGACTTTCCATTATAAAAAGATCGTTATTCAAATTTTTTTTTTGTTTTTTTCTCAATGCGTAAGTTGACAGAATACGTTTTGGAATTTACTGCACACACACACACACACACACACCCCCACATGTGCTCTCTCTCTCTCTCTCTGCCAGGACCCCATCCATGGAGAGCCTGCCTTTTCCATGGAGGTTTGGGCTGGGCCCAGAGCATTAGCCTGTTTTCTCAGTCTTCCCACAAACAGACCAGCAGGGCCTCAGACCCACAGACATCTGTTTTATGGTCTTTTGAGTCCTCTGTTTCATGCCAGACACTGTTACCCTCCTCAGGATCAGCTCTGTCCTGCCCGCGGGGTCTGGGCTGGAGCCTTCCCCATCTGGGAATAGCCTAGTAATGGGGTAAACAGATAGTAAAACTCGCAGCCGCTGGGCCAGGGAAGCGTTTTACAGTGTTTACACATGCGGCGTCACGGAAGATCCTGTGGAGGGAGAGGGAGAAGCTGGGGAGGACCTTGGGGTCCTAACACAGGCCCTCTGACCACTTGACCTCTGAGTGTCCTGGCATTTTTGTCTGGTTGTTTGAAAAGAAGTCAAGTCAGCCTACCTCAGAGAATGGTCACCTCGTGGCTTGGCGGGCCCTAAAACACGTCTGAAGGAGCTCAGGACACACAGCCCCAGAGCCGGCACCCGGGCATCCTGACTGTCTAAGCGGAAGGGGTCTGAGACGGCAGAGGCAGGAGGGTCCCTCTGACCTCCCTCCTGCCCTTCTCCCCTGAAACGGGGCGTAAACCCCACCTGGGAGAGGCGCCCTCCCTCCGCCCAGAGGAGAGCAGCCTCCTCATCTCCAAAGACGAGCCAGAGGGGCTCTGAGGATGGGAACGAGCGGGCCGAGCGGGCCGTGCTCCGTGTCTCCCGCTGACGACGCTCCCCTCGCCCTCCAGCCTGGCACAGCTCCACACGCCGCCCCCTCTCCAGCAGAGGCGGCATAAGAACACGCACACCTAACTGGTTCTTTGCCTTCGTTTCTTTACAAAGGCTCTCACGCCGCGTAAAACTTATGTTAAACAATGGTGTATGCTTTCCTCCTATTCATGTGTCTTTCTGGGTTTAGTTTTCAGACCCAGCCGGGGACCCTCAGAGGCTCCAGAAAAACCTTTCCCTCCCCCCCACATTTTACCAAAATTATTTTACTTTTAGTTTAGAGAAGTTCTGGAAATAGTAAGGTCTTTCCCATGGGGAGGCGGTGGAGGAGAACCCAAGGCATCCTTAAAAGAAAGAAAATGGCTGTAATATGTCCAAAGGTCAGGGAGGAGTGGGGGAAGTGAGAAACAGAGCTGATGCATGTGAAGAAATTAAACAACTCCCCACAGCTTAGAGCAGTTGAATTTACATTTTACTTAAAAAAGGGGGGGGGAATGTACATACACAGGGAGGAAACTGGGGCGGGGAACAACAATGATCTGAAACGGAGTTCTACAATTTTCCCCTACAATGATCGATTTTGTCTTTTGGGCAGTATTTCTCCTGCTGGCGTACAACTGCTTACGATATTAACAAGGTTGGAGACGGGGATGTGCCAAAGATCCGGCCCCAGGTGGGAGGAGAGGGAGTTAGCATATACAATGAAAGTTTACAATACACAGCATTTTCTTTAAATGATGTCACGCAGCCGCGGGAAGGAGTTAACAACACTAACACGAGAATAATCAAATTTTTGCTTGTTATCCATGTACAGCAACTAACTGCTTTACAAAAAAGCAAAATAATACAATATATCATCACATGTATTTACAGTGTAGTAAATATACTTTTCTGTCAAATTTTACACAAACTATTTACACGTGAATATACTGCATTAAAAAAAATTGTGTGGCTGACACTAGGAGTGAATTTTTGTATAAGTCCATCGCATAACATTGAAAAAGACATGCCTCGTTATTGGGGGCGGGGGATGTAAAAACAAACAGAAAGCCCTAAGACCCACTAAGCAGGGAGTGTTGCCGGCTTACATTCTGCCTCCCCAGCATATCTGTTCCGGGGGTGGAAGCCGGCATCCGGCCGCGTCCTCAGCACCGGGCCGGGCGCTGCAGAGCCGGCATCCAGGAACGAACGGGGCTGCGCAGATGGAGGACAGAGCACTTGCCACTTTCCCCAAAGAGAGTGAACCGCGCCTCAATGTTGGCAACAAGGGCACCCCCTGGGACTGGAGCAGAGATAACACAGGCAGATGACACACGACAAAAACATGATGAGTTAATGTTTTCCTCTTTAAAAAGTCAGGGGAAACATCCCTAAACCCAAGACAAATTCCTTGTAATGTTCTTTATAGAACTGAGATTACACAAAATGGGCAACTTGCTCTGAATTTCAGGATTTCTTGTGCAGATTACAGGTATGAGGCCTAAAAAGTGTTTCATTTCTCAGGGGAGGCATATTGGTGAGAACTTAATCTCATGTTCATTTCAGTTACTTGGAAAGCTAGATTTTCCTCAAAAGTTGGAAGTTCTTTAAACAAAGTAAATTTTAAACCTTAGTAAGTTTTCAAATTCCCAGGATGTACTGTCAGAAGTACTTTTTCAGTTCAAGGAGGCTCAATTTTGATTTGTGCAACGCTGACCATTTCATGAGGTACTTCAAGGGAATTCATTCCACTCACTGCAGTCGAGGGAAATGATGAATACACTTGAGAAATACTACACCTTGGAAAACCTGTTTAGGGAAAGATCAATATTTCTAACAGGAAACCTTCGGGAGCTTGTCTATTTTGATGGGAGAAGCGAAATAGCATAACAACACCCACCGTCATATGCACCAGACCAGCCAACCAAGAGGAAAGACATGGAACCAACAGGATTAAAGGCTCACATGTGCCTTTTACTCCAGGAGCCAAGCAGTTGTGACAACTATCCCAGAGGCACGGGGCTGCCAAGACCTTAACGGCAGCTTGGCATCCTTGGCACTGTGTTGTTAATGATCTGTTTCTAAACTCAGCTCTAGTCTTAGCTTCTTTATAGTCTTAGTTGCTCTGTTCTTATAAACATTCTAGTCTAATGCAGCCTCTCCAATAGTTAAAAACGAAGGTTTAATTAATTGCACCTGTCTTCAATATTTTCCAACAATTCCATGTCAAAATAACTATTAATACTAAGGTTTTTTCCCCTTTTATTTTGGCAAATAGTTCTTACTTTTCCCAGGACTGTAAACAAATTAAAAAAATTAAATTCTTATTTCTGAATATCAAAAGCAATTTTATTTATATTAACATATTACATTGTTACTATGTGGATAAATGTGAAATGTGTTATATTATTAAAATCAGACCACTTAAATGTACCATTATTTATTGGCTTAGCTGTGGAATTTAATTTACTGAAATGCACCCAGGAAACAGCACTACAGGAACCCACCCCCCCCAGGTCTCTTCCTCCCTCCCAAAGCCACTGCATCTTAACATATAAAGGGAATCTGGGAGTAGGGGGGTAATATATTTTTGTAATAAATATGGTTTAGTTCTAAATTGGAACATCCAAATTCTAATACGCTCACTGAAGTCAACTTATTTTGCACACGCAGGTACCACAAAGAAGCTGGATCTCATTCCTATGGCAACCCCAGCAGCACGAGACTCTAGCCGGGCGGTGCAGCAGCACCCTTAAGGCCTCCTATCGTCACGCTAATGCAGGCTCACCAGTCCTTTCACAGTGATTTAATGCAATTCTATCATATAGAATCCAAATGTTTGCTAAAGAGAGTCCTGATTTTTTGGAGGGGAGAGGGAAGATTACAAGACATTTAAAATACATCTGATCAAAGAAACTGCTGATAATATACACCATACTCTTATGCTTCTTGGAAAATTATTAAACAAAATAAAAGCATCAGTTACTCTAAACGTCCCGTACCATTCCATTCTGCTGTGCAGCTAATGCAGACATCTATGAACATTACCTTCTAGGAACAATGGTCAACACTTTGTTCACTGATTACCCTGCTCAGAATCACGTAGGAAAGTAGAAGAGGAGGGGAAAAACGTATACTTACTATACTTAGTATAGTTTTGGCTTACAAAAACAAAAAACAACAACTTTTAGGATATTTAAAGATTAAAAGATAATCAACTGGAGAAAAATAAACTGGTTTGGCTGACTGAGTTTGGATAAGGCTTCAGAACTCAGCGCTTTAATTCGGTAATGTTAAGATATATGTGGTTACACTTACTTTCTGTAATTATTGCTAATACTCAAGTGTTAGTATTTCTCAAGAACCGTCTACAAAATACTAAATCCCGCCACCCCCAAAGTACCTCGCCCGTGGCTTTATGGTGAGAAGTCACCGGGGCCTGACCTTCATGGTTCCTTCAGTTTTGTAAGGTAAAAAAAAGTCCACAGCTCAAAGTCAGATTAAACATACTGGGGTTATAATATTAGTTCTCCCACAAACTTCTATCTTGGAAAGTGTGTAAATAAGACTAACACTTGACTCTGTATCATGAAGGAGGGGAACAGAGAGAAGGCAGAGCTCTGTGCAAATGGCTGTCCTAGCTGGCCAGTGGTAGCAGTATTCAGGAATCCATCCTCTCTCACAATCGGGATGTTCTCAGTTCAAGTGTCCTGACCTCCCACTTTCTTTGCAGTTGTTCTGAACACTTGCTTAAACCAGACACGCCAAAAGTAGAAGAAAAAAAGTTAAAGAAAAAGCAGCATTAAATTTAGGCAATGCTTCCGAGAGTTGATCATCTGGCAACATGGCAGACTGGATGGGCTCGTTATAAACCATGAAGGCAGCATCACAGCGTGGTGGTGAAGGGGTCACTAGTGAAGAGCCCGTGTAAGTTAAGTCTGTTTGAAAAAGGAAAGAAAGAAAGCTTCACACGATCTTCTTAATGCTATTACGTTTGAAACTGCCAGCGCTTCTTTGCTTCTGCACTTGGCTTGCGGATCCATGGCGAGTTCGTCCACTGTTACAGTGCCCAGTGGTTGGGGAGAGTTCAACGTTCTCCTTGTCGATTCCTGGAGGGAAACAGAGCAGCCAGTCACTCTCTCTCCTCAGGTGTTAAGGTCCAGGGTTGAATCTGATTTGCATATGAGATACAACCTGGCCAAGTGGTTTCGCATATTTCTTTTTAATGGTCCAACTGCAAGAATGTTTACAAAGACCTCGTCACACAGAAAACTCCCATTTTATTAAGCAAAATTTGCTATCACAGCAGAAAAACAGCATAAGAAAAAAAAAAAAGCCCGAGAAGTTGCACAGAAAAGCTAGAGGCAGGCAGGCTTGAGCTGAGTGAAAGGCTAGTGGCCACCAGGGAGATAAGAACTCCTTCCTCCAAATCATACCAGAAGCTTCCAGTAGAGGTCAGCTTCTAGCCATGTATCTTTACGGGTGTTTATACACAGAATATACATACTCTCTAGTTGCAGAAGGTACTGAAATTCATCATTTCAAAGAAAGGCAGATGCTTTTAATTTTTTTAATCATAGTGTCTTTCCCAAAGGAACTCAAATATTTACTGAGAAAATAATGTATCACAAAGGTCATATTGTAGAATCTTTGCTTTGACCTCCTTTTCAACTATGGCAAGTCATTTCATCTTCTCCACCTTAGACAGACACCATTTATTTCTCTCCTGGAGAAGATCAACTCCGCCCCCCCCCCAAAAAAACTGGGCTGTACAATGAATTTTATAAATAATCTAGGCAGTAACTTCATAATAGTAACCAGAAGCAAAAATAAGATATATATATATATATATTTTTTTTTTTTTTGCTGAGGAAGATTAGCCCTGAGCTAACATCTGTGCCAGTCTTCCTCTATTTTGTATGTGGGTCATCACCACAGCATGGCTGATGAGTGGTGTAGATCTGCACCTGGGATCTGAACACACAAATCTGGGCCACCAAAGTGGAGGACGTGAACTTAACCATTATGCCACAGGGCCGGCCCTCAAAAACAAGGTATTTTTTTACCCATCAGATTAGTCAAGATTACAAGTTGGACAGGTAACAGAACAGTCGTCACCCTGGGGAGCAGTGACTGCAAGGGGCATGAGGGTGACTCTTTGGGTGCTGGGAATGTTCTGTTTCTTGATCTGGATGCTGGATTTTTTAAGTGTGTTTACTTCTTAAAAGTTGATTAGGCCGTTAACTTACAATCTGTGTACTTTTGTGTCTGTTACACTTTAATAAAATTTACCAAAATAATTATACTGATTATACTTACCTTTGGCATAACTATTGGTGGGAGAGCAAATAGCTGGAGAGCATTTTAGCAATTTTTATCAAAATGTAAAGTACTGACTAATATTTACTGGTAAAGAAAGACGACCACAATTTTGGAGTAAGAAAAAAAATTAACCCACATACAGAGGGGAAAAAAAGGCTGGGAAAACATTTGCCAAAACATGTTAACTCTGGATGGCATTATTTCAGGTGATTTTTACTTTATTCTTATCTATACCATTTTAGTTTTTAAAAAAAACATTAAATTTGATAATGGAAAAATTCCCATTTTGGGACAAAAAGCATTTCAAGTCAAAAAGTACTTTGTAATAGAAAATGTACATAGGGGCCGGCCCCGTGGCCTAGTGGCTAAGTTCGGTGCACTCTGCTTTGGCAGCTCAGGTTCGGTTCCCAGGCACGGACCTACACCACTCATTGGTGGCCATGCTGTGGTGGCAACCCACAGACAAAATGAGGAAGACGGGCACAAATGTTAGCCCAGGACAAATCTTCAAGCAAAAAAAAAAAAAAAAAGTACATAGACCCACCTACCTATCTGTTGGCTCACGAACAGGAAACGGATTTGGGATGACCTCCTTCTAAGAGCCACACATCCTACATCTAATTCAGCCTTGAATTCAGAGTATAAGGCATCTACAGGCACATGGCCTGTTTGACATAGGCTCAGTAGAGGTCTGCTGTCTTGAACTTATCAAAGGAACAGGGGCATTTGTCAGTGTTTGTTTACGAGAAAGTGCACTGGACCAGGCTGTGAGTACAGAGCTAAAAATGTCAGTGACCCCTCTCCAGGAGCCACGCACAGTGAACCAGTACCTCGAATCTGCTCTAATCTAATCATGTGTGTAGAAAGATGAATGGAAGAAAACACAACACCATGTTCACAGAACTTTTCTCTGGGTAACAGAATTCTGGACGATTTTTATTCTCTTCTGCATATTTATCTGCATCTTCTCCAGAGCTATTTAAAAAGAACAAAATTGAAAGAAGGCTGCTCGTCATCTCTTGAATGTGCTTGAACTTTCGTGTGGTGTGTTTGTGTGGCTCTTTTCATTGCCCTGCCCATCTCTATAGGATCAAATTCAACCCATATTTTTTCTCATCTCTATTTCCTTCGTGATGCATTCTCTGTCTCCTGCCAGAACTACTTTCTCCCTCCTTTTATGTGGTGTTTATATTTATCACTTTTGGCCTATACCATCACAACTTGTGTGTTTGTCTATTTCCTCTACTAGAGTAAAAGCACCCAGAGGGGCAAAGATCATTTATTATCCATTTTTATTTTCCTATAAGATCCAGTTGATGTCTTTTTCAATAATATTGGTTAAACTGAATGCTTCCATGTTTAAATGTGATGGCTGTAATTAAGAGCCAAAAAGCATGCAACCCCTGATCTGTAGAGGGTGGTAGCATATTTTTAGTGGAAAAGATAAAATTTTTTCAGCTCCCTCCATCTGAAATTATCATGAACTTGTCAGTGTATTTGAACTTCCATTACCTTAAATTTGTACGTGGCCTACAAGTTCGAGTTCAATAGTTCCTTATGTAGGGTCATTTCCTTAACAGGAAGTAAGACTCAGGCAAAGCCAGGACTTTAAAAAGACAAGAGTTTGTAACAACTAGGGGATGGCCACCAGTAGGGACCCAGCATGGCCACTGGGGGGCCTGGGGCTCTGCCAGCAGTCTGCTGCCCCGGGGCTCCTTCTTGTGCGCCCGTTGGTGCAGCCTTGCCCCTGCTAGACTGAGGCTCACTCTGCGGGGAAAGCAGTCACCACACTGCAGGGTGTGGACAGGGCCTGCTCAGTGATACTCACAGGAATTAAAATTATATAAACGGTGGTCACATAGAGTAAGCCACTAGGGTTAAAAGTTTCTTCAAAGAAATACTAAGACTATTCTATTTTCTGTTTTGTTAGGCAAATAACCTTCAGACCTCTAAATAAAACTTTGAAAGCCTATTTACCTCCTGTTAAATGGAAGGGTAAAAGCCAAGGTGTAAAGTTTTACACATACAATGACCTGAGCTATGTAAAGAGGAGAAACTGAAATGAGAGATGCCAAAACGTTAATAAACAGTGATTATTTTAGAGTGGTGGGATTATGGGTGATTTTTTCCTTCTATTTTTCTGAATTTTCTAATTTCTTTTCCTCATGAGCATGCGTTCCTTTTAATTAAAAATATTAAAGTGTCACCCCATCACTCATAACAAAGCTTCAACGCTAGGAGACAGGTTGACATCCCGACTTCTACTCTCAAATTCAATTTTCATCTCACTTCAATTCTTGTTTTTTTGTGTGTGTTTTCTTCCTACTCAGTGACCCAACTCTACAAGTCACACACGGGTAAATGTGGTATGACTGTGATCCCTAAGTTCAACTTCACAGCAAAGATACTTTACTTTAAGGATCAAGGAGAAGCTGACATAAAAACCTTGGACGGTCATTTTAAAGAAAAAAGTCAATTAAAAGGGCAGGGGACGGCCTGGTGGCGCAGGGGTTAAGTTCGCACATTCTGCTTCTCAGCGGCCCCGGATTCGCCGGTTCCAATCCCGGGTGCGGGCTTGGCAAGCCATGCTGTGCTAGGCGTCCCACATAGAAGGTAGAGGAAGATGGGCACAGATGTTAGCTCAGGGCCAGGCTTCCTCAGCAAAAAGCGGAGGACTGGCAGTAGTTAGCTCAGGGCTAATCTTCCTCAAAAAAAAAAAAAAACAACAAAAAAACGCAGTATATTTATGTCAAAATATAGCATCTTGAAAAAGCCAAGTTAGTATGAAACAAAATGATCACGGTATCTGGTTCTAGCATTTAAGTCCTAAGCATAATTCTCACTTTTGAGAATTTTGGCAACATTCTTTCTTTTTCTCCTCTAAAATTAAATCTAGAAACCTTTCTAAAAGCTGGTGAAGGATTTGGTCTCCACATTCTATGGGAAACTCTCAGATGATCAGCCAGTTTGCTCAAATGGAGCCAGAAGCCCTCCTGCGCTGATGTGTGCTAGATTTAATCAGCGAGCAGACCCTGTGTTGCACTTCTCATCAAGGCCCTTCTTATGCCCCTAAGTGCTGGCTTTCCCTCCTGACCGTCAGTGGGCACAAAAGCAAACATCCATGAGGTGATGGAAACCCAGAGGCTGCCGCCAGAATGAAACAGACACGAGGCCTCTGCAGCGCTGACGCCAGTTTAAGCCCCCGAGGTGCGCTGGGGTCTGACAGGCGGCCGGGCACAAACATGCAGGCAGAGGGAGCTGGGAATTCTCCACAGCAGCGTATCACTAACTCTAAGCTTCAGTGAATCCTGGGGTTTCCAGATAAAGATACAATCCCAAATAAGAAGAGTTATTGGCTAAAATTCAGTGAATCAAGTAAGTGGGAAAGACAAGTGCTGGATTTCACTGTAGTCACTTAAGCCACACGTCCCTGTCCTCTCCTCACACGTGAGTTCCTTGAAGGCAGGCACCAGGCTTTGTTTATTCTGACAGCTAGGGATAGGGATCCAGACTGACAAATAAAACACTTCTTAAAAAAAAATTCACCTATTTTTTTAAACACCAAAACAGTTTCCCAGACTGGAACCTACTATTTTCATGACTGAATCCCTTCTAGCTCTTGAGAGGCTGAGGAAAAATGGGTTAGGTAATCTGTGAAGTTACACAACGAAAAGGAAAGACTAACAGTAACATAACCTCCTACCCCCTGCACAGCAGTGCTGGTAGGTCCCTGTCTCTGCACTGCTCCGTTTATTGCACATAGAGTAACGCAAACCCGTCAGGAAAGGCTTATTACATAGACGAGAAGGCAGACACGTCAGAAGATCCAGGTTTGAGTCTCAGCTGGATCAGAACTCTTATTTGGTTCTGGTTCTTAATCTGGCAATTATGGATAACAGTAGATGTGCCTATTTCAAAGGGTTGTTAGAAGAATCAGATAAGATAATCTATGTGAAGACTTTTTGCACATAGATAAAATAATTATTACACAAATTAAGATGCTCCTAATACCTGAAATAAAAAGACCAAGTGATGTACTGAAAGGTTTAGATCAAAAGCATAGAACTTGAATTTTATACCAGAACCCATAAAACTCCTGAATAAGCACAAAATACAATAAATCTTCTTAAAAGAAAGGGTAATTATAGCTTGTTCTTATGCTATAGTAAAGGCGTGTTAAATATATATTTAGAAATATTTGTATTTTGAGTTGGATATACAAAACAGTAACTAAGAATTTAAAAAAATTTTAACAGACTGTCATCAATTGCTAACACTTCTTTTTCTATTAGGTCTAATCTTTCTGTATAATAATTATGGAAGATTAAAAGAAAAAGCATCTTTGATAAATTAGACGTAAGTGTAGGACATGGTTTTTCTTGAGTCCCCAGAGCTGACGCTGGACCACATTCCTTTTCATAAACACAGGTGACAGAGTGGACGGCCAGCTTTAATTTCTAAGGAACACTGGGGTTGGCTTTACATTTGGAGAAAACAAATATTTCCTAAGCTAAAAACTCATCAAACCACACAGCCTGCATTCTCCCTGACCTCGCCCTGGAGTTTCTCGTCAAGCTGCCTGTGTTAGTGGAGGGCCGGGACTGCACCTTCAGTGTGCAGGGGGAAGGTAAGCAGCTCCTGGACCGAGACGGGACACTGGGCCCTGCAGTGCCAGGAAGCACCCAGACCCTAAAGCAGTGGCTTTACAAGACCCTCAGGTGCTAAGCCAGACTGTGCTTACAGAGATTGGCGAATGAAGTCTCATGCCATGTGCCCAGGACGAGCGCAGGGGAAGCAGTACTTCGTGCAAAGGTGACGAAAGCAAAGAGTACCTTGATGAGGGAACAGCTGCATGGAAACTGCTGATTTAGAGCAAGGCAGAGAAGCTTCACAGACACAGAATGGAAGAAAAAACAAACGTGAGTGATGTCCGCAGAATTTTTAAAGGGTGAAATATGATTAGACACTGGATAATTATTACGTTCCCTGGTTTCCAGGAGGAATCTGGTTTTAATTATTGCACTCTGAACATTAATTTCCTAAATATTACACTCTGTAAACAAATGCTAGAACGTACAGTTTTACAGATAGCTGTTTTTTTTACCACCTTTACTAGAATGAAGAATCTTTGCTTAAATCAAGAATTAAACTAAAAAATGAGAGGAAAAATGAGCATGAATTAAACCAAGCAATTGCTCAGTTTAAAATTGATTTCCCCCTTAAATACACAGTAATAGCAAAGAAAAAGAAGGGAAATAAATCAAGAAAATACCAAATAAAGGTCTGGGGATACATAAGCAGTACCCTAAAACACTAAAATCGTTTCAGAGATTTTAAGTAGTTTCACAATAGAGGCCTTTAAGTTTCTTCCATGGGGGAGACTTGGTAAACCTGGGAAACCCAACAGGAGTGGCACTGACTCAGAGCTCAGTTTACGTTTAGAGAAATGGCTGTGGCGACGCGTTGCTGTGCACACAGCTGTCAGCACTGTCCGTCCAGGAAGCTTATAGTTCCTAGCTGCTCCACCCAGCTTCCCAGAAGGGAGGTCCGCACTACAGAAGCAAAGTGCGTGAATAACTGACAGGCCTCGACACAGACCCAAAATAAAGTGGAAGAAGTGAATTTAAAACAAAGCTCAACTAAATAGGTCGTTGCTGTAAAAAATTCATGCTCTAATACTAACAATAAAATAAGCTTTTTGAAGAAAAACATTAAATTTTTTTTTTTCTAGTAAATAACATGTTAAAAACATCACAGGAGGGGCCAGCCCCGTGGCCGAGTGGTTAAGTTCGCACGCTCCACTTTGGCAGACTGCAGTTTTGCTGGTTTGGATCCTGGGCGTGGACCTGGCACTGCTCATCAAGCCATGCTGAGGCAGCGTCCCACATAGCACAACCAGAAGGACCTGCAACTAGAATATATATATATGTACAGGGGGCCTTTGGAGAGAAGAAGAAGAAAAAAACAAGAGGAAGACTTGGAACAGATGTTAGCTCAGGGCCAATCTTTAAAAAAATAAAATAAAAAGATCACAGGCTTATTTTTGTTAAAAAATTATAACACACCTCTCATATTTTTTTGAGGTAAAAAATATATTATAAAACTTTTGCCATGGGGCCGGTCCCGTGGCTGAGCAGTTAAGATCACGAGCTCCACTGCAGTGGCCCAGGGTTTTGTCAGTTCAAGTCCTGGACGCTGACATGGCACCACTCGTCAAGCTGTGCTGAGGCGGTGTCCCACATGCCACAAGTGGAAGGACCCACAACTAAAAATACACAACTATGTACTGGGGGGCTTTGGGGAGAAAAAGGAAAAAATGAAAAAAATCTAAAAAAACCTCAGAAAAACAAAAAACTTTTGCCATAATTAACACCTGATTCTTCCAAACAAATGTCCCTTTGAACTATCAGAATACTTTGTTGTGCAAGGTACAACAAGACAAGTACCACAAAAGAGGTCAACATAGTTATCTGCGTGCACTTTACCACTCTTGTTGCTTAAATCTATTTGAGGGCAAGTGTCATGTCCTACTAGCTCCCCCACTCTCTCGGGTCTAATAGAGTCCCTTGCATATAGGACACAATGAATATCTGTAGGATAAAAAATCTGGAATATTTTGTTATTTTCCACAGAGCACTGCAGTATTAGTCTTGTACTTGAAAATCCCAGAACTTGTATACATGTAGAATTTGCTAAACAACATGGGTCAGAAGGAAGAACAGCTTTGGCTCAAAACCCCATACTAAAGATCCAGAGGCAAAAACCATCAAGTCTCTGCAACCAGGGTCTCTCTAATCTTTAAATGCCCTGGAGTACCTGGTGTACACGTACAAAATGGGTGTTCAAATGTTTACTGAATTACATTACAGTGTGAAAAATATTGGCAGACTATAAATAAAATTTTAATATTGGAAATGGATCTATTCGATTTCTTTTTTTTTTTTTTTTTATAAAAGATTTTATTTTTTTCCTTTTTCTCCCCCAAGCCCCCCGGTACATAGTTGTGTATTCTTCGTTGTGGGTTCCTCTAGTTGTGGCATGTGGGACGCTGCCTCAGCGTGGTCTGACGAGCAGTGCCATGTCCGCGCCCAGGATTCGAACCGACGAAACACTGGGCCGCCTGCAGCGGAGCGCGCGAACCCAACCACTCGGCCACGGGGCCAGCCCCTATTCGATTTCTTTTTAATGAATACTGAGTCCACATAATTCCAACTGGATTTTTATTTCTAGTATCCTTGTTCTTTAACAGCTAAAGATGCATGGAAACCACACACTTAAAATGAAATGGTTATAAAGCGTTCAAAATATGGCTTTAAAAAAGGCTTCTTTGCTCATTATCTAAGAGAACCACTCATGGCTTGGCATTAACCAAGACAAAGTCCCATTTATAGCATTTTTAGGTAGACAGGTTTTATTTTCTGGTTCTAATCTTGGTTCAATTCATGTCCAGCTCAGCTGCACTGGACCTAATAATGGATCACGCTCTCACAGTTGAAATATTCTTATATATCATAGAGTAAATATTACGGATCCTCTTCAGGGTTCTTTTAGTGGCATTTGGGAAAATCTGAAGAGGGAAAGTTTTATGTCCATTTGCCTAAAAGGGCCACAGTTAACACATTTTATATGCACTGAATTCAGAGTACAGTCTCTTGGCTCCACTGATGCCAAGTTCAATTTCCTCTAGGAAGGGAGTCAGAAGACAGTCATTCATGTATTTTTAAATGTGGATTTATAAAACAGTCCTTCTTGTGTTAACAGGATAGACAAGCCGGCTAGGATGATTTGTCAAGAAGAACGCATTTTCAGAGACAACTGCTTTATGTAAGTGATCACCAATTCCTCAAAAGCTAGTGACTGATAAATTACCATGCTAAATTTTATTTAAATAAGGTTTAATGCTTGGGAGGGGAGGGAGCTCATGAATCTCTTATCTAGCTGATTTGACAGCAGAGAACGTTGGAACCCACCCCCCCAAAAAAAGGCAGCTTAGTGGCTGACCCTGCTGTGCACCAAAGACCCAGAAAGCAGTCTTGCATTGACGTGGGAAGTTTGCAGCAAAGGGTCGAGCTGTGTGCAGATTAGCAGCTTTTGCTTTTTGACCTCAGGGAACAGAGCTTTCAACTGCTTTAAGCTCAGCAGACCCGGCGCAGGCTGATGTTGGGTAAACCTGACAGCAAACCATACTTACTTCAGGGAGTGACACGGAGCTGCTTTAAATACTTCTGCTGGGGACTCAGTGATGGGAGTGGAGATAGGGAAATATTCTTGTTTCTATCCAACTAAATAGCAGATTTCAAATGCTAGACTGAGGAATCTGGATAAGATTTCATCACTTTCAGTCCTTTGATATTAGCAAACTCAGCTCCACAAAGAATTGAGGAGATAAGGATATAAGATTACATGGAGCTAAAGATATAAAGCAGTTACCTAATTACAAACAGAGTATTAACACTTATAAGAGGTATTCCCTAATAGCAATAATTAGGTATATAGATATATCAGGATCCTTTTATGAAGATAAGCCTGCAATTTACAGATACAAACGGGTTTCATGAGAAAGGCACTATTGAAAAGATAAACCCTTTCTCCAAAAGCATGGTAAAATAATGTGGCAAACCCAAGGGTACATAATTTAAAATTTAGAGACAGGAGATACTGAACACCGTGATTCCCCTTAACTAATTCTACTACTTTTAAAGCTTCGATATCTTTTGAGAATAATCAGAGGTTTCTAGGGTATAGTGGTCTATCCAAGGAGCCATCTTTGGAGAACTACTGGAGGTGATGCCATTGGTTTAAAACTGTAACCAAAACCATACATGCCATTCTCTGATATTTATAAATAACTCTAAATAAGAGGTTGCAGAGTAGGATGATTTTGAGTGTGTGTGTGTGTGAGAGGAAGACTGGCCCTGAGCTAACATCTGTGCCAATCTTCCTCTACACTGTGTATGGGATGTTAGCACAGCACAGCTTGATGAGTAGTATGTAGGTCAGTGTCCAGGATCTGAACCCGTGATTCCTGGGCCACCGAAGCAGAGCATGCGAACTTCACCACTATGCCACCAGGCCAGCCCCAGGATGATTTTTTTAAGCAAACGATATGGCTAATGCTCAACCAACACAGGACAAAAGCAATTAATCAACTAGCAGGGGAACCTGTATTGGTCTTTATGACCAACCTAATGGTTTTTCTTTTTTCATTCTTTATTGCCATCAAATATATAATGAGCATTCAAATTCCCATTCTCTCTCTCTCTCTCATTTCTTTTGGTGAAGAAAATTGTCCCTGAGCTAACATCTCTGTCAATCTTCCTCTATTTTTTTTCTTTTTTTGCATGGGGGATGCTGCCAGTGTGGCTTGATGAGTGGTATGTAGTTCCACACCTGGAATCAGAACCTGCGAACGCCAGGCTGCCAAAGTGGAGCGCGCGAACTTAACTACTATGCTACCGGGCCAACCCGAAAGCTGAAGGTTTTATTGTCACCATTAGTGGGCAAAGATGGGGAGAAATCCCCTAACAATTAGTCTCGGGAAAAAAGTCAATACAAATCAACTAATCATTTTGATAAGTTTAACGCCACTTTAGTAGCCCAAGAGGCAAAGTTTTGGTCAAAAGAAACAGAACTTTAAAAACAAGAGGACCAATATAGAAGGAGTCTATGAATTTTCTAATTGTGATCAACATTATAAACAACAAACAATGCAGGAAATACAGAGTTCTACAGAAGAAAAAGAGGGTCGACTTAAGGTAAGGCAGATGGAAGTAATGAGACAGCAATAAACAAACAAATAAATGAAACAAAAAGGGCAAGGGAAGGAAGGGGGACGACAGATCACAGATACAGAAGGCAATGAATGTTGCAGAAAGAGCACTGGGCTTGGTTCCCAAGAACTGTGTGATAAAGCAATTAACTTAGTTCTTCTACAGCAGCCTCCCCATCGAACAAACACTGTGAGCCTAGAACTAATTCACCTCTTCAGTACCCCCAGCCCCAAATGCTAAGATTTCATGGTGGGGGGTGGGGGAGGGTGGTGGTGAGGGAGAGAATTCAGTGGCTGCAATACCTAGAAGAAAGTAAATTTTAAGTTTTGCCCTGGCTTTAACGGTTGAAACCCTGATTATGGGGCAAGATCACAGGCACACCCTAGGGCAGCACTTCTCAAATCTAGGGTGCATAAGTATCACCTGGGGTGTTTATTAAAATAGAGACCGCTGGCTGGGCCCCACTCTTGGAGTTTCTTGTGCAGGAGGTCTGGGGTGGGACTCTGGCATTTGCATTTCTAACAAGCTCCCGAATGATGTTGATGCTGCTGGTCTGGGACCGCACTAGCAGAAACACTGTCCTAGAGAATAAGTGACAGAGGGCAAATGAACATGGTTATATGAGGGGGAAAAAGTTGGCCAGATTTCTCTTATTTCTTGGAGGAAAAAAATAACCTGAGTAGGGGTAGTAAGGTGATTGTTAAATAAATGTTGGATCAAATAATTTGTTTCCTTTGCTGACCAAAGCTTTGTTTTTGACCAAAGCTTAATAGATGAATACAGTTATTTAATGTAATCGTTTATAATATGAATTGGGTATTATATTTGCCAAGTTCTTAAGAACCTTCAAAACTATATGTTTAAATGTTCATGCAAAACTGGGATTATAAACTGGGGATTCTATTTGTGGATTTTGAACATCACAAAATAATTATAATACATCATTTGGCTTTTTAAAGAAAATCTATGCTAACACTTAAAAGAACTGCATATAGTAACTTTTCCTTACAGAATGAGGTGTTTCATAAGTAAACTTTTCAGGTAACGGAATTTTAAGCTCCAAACCTTTTACTATTTTAACCATTTTAGAAGAGTATGTTTCTGAACAGAAAACAAGACCATAACGGAAGCTTTCTTCATTACCCACTGTCATCATAACACACAACAGCGTCAGTTCTGTAACGAGTAACACCTCCAGGGTCGACCAGAGTTACAGGAAACCATTCACTCTGATACTGAATGAGCCCAGAATTCTGGAGTTTCGCCATTTCCGCCATCTTGTTTCTCTCAGCCCACCTGAGCTATTAGCTATTATTTCTCAGTGTATCCACCTCTTAGTTGCATGTGGAATTGGTACACTTTTCCCACTTGGACCTGAGAGCGACTCCACAGTAAGGAACATGCTTACGGGCTTTAAGATGCTACTTTCTTGAGAGAGCTCTTTTGTCTGGTAGTTTACTCCTAGATTTTCAAGTTGGTGTCTGGATGGTTGACTTGTTGCTGGCAGCAGGGAAGCGGGGTACTATTATACTTTGTATAGTTTTTGGATACAGTATGCTGTATCAGAGACACAGAAGCCCTTAGGGCAAGGTTAGTGTATCAAGTAAGGGAATTATAATTCTGTTCACTTACAGGGTAATGTACCTTAGGTTGCTCTTCCTGCCAAAACTCTAAAAACCTTGGAACACTATCTGAACACTCTAAACATCTATCTTATGTATAACTGTTTGAAAGTAGAAAGCTTTATAGAATAACAAAATTCAAATCAGCTACAAGGTAAAGAAGAAATCTAAGATGAACCTCATGATAAAAAGGTGCAAAATCCACTACAAACTGATAACGAGGGAATTCCTAATGTTGTATATTAATATTATTGTTCAAATTTATATAAAGATTATATTTACTGACCTGGGGAATGCTGGGAAGTTGCAAGTGAGGTCATGGAATTGGAAAGGTTAAGGTTAGCAGTAATACTAAGCTGGCTCTGCACTGCAGGAGGATAAGGAGATGTGGGTGTCAGGAGGGACTCCTCACTGGTTTCTTCATCAATTCCAGGCAAATACGTGTCAATCAAGGCATCAAGAAATTTAACAATAAGCTCAGCATAGTCTGGGATTTGTGTTTGCTGTAATGGAAAATAGGAAATTATTTTAGCTCCATTTTTTTTTTTTGTAAATCCCCTTAGAAGCCAAAAATGATTAATTCAATTTTTGTTTTGGGCTTAATTTACTATTTTTCTTCCTTTGTATTATAGATTAAAAAAGAGGGTAGAGTAATAGTTATAGACTACCATGGGACTTACAACTTGGAATTTTATTCAGCTTATACTTCCAGCTTCCAGAGGAACCTGCAATTACTGAAAGCCATGCGCAGACAAAGAATGAATTAAGCCTGAGACAATACAATCATCAGGAATGATGTCTAGTCAATTTTCCAAAACAGAGAAAATGAGCAGAGCATCATCATCCCAGCTGCCATTTAGAAATTCAACTAACTAAACACTGAAGGTTCAGAGGGTTACTGGCAATCAAACCACAATAATTCCTGCAGGATATACTTATTCCTGTGACTTCAGGCCCATTTTTTTAATCACAGCCTTTGCACATCAAGAGATATTCAGTGATAACTAAACAAAATAACAGACAAAATACTCAATTATTAAAATTAGAACACGGTTTAGATAATTCATCTTGATTTAGCAACACTGTATATAGAACACTGCCCTAGGAACTGTGGGGGAAGAAAGAGAAGTCCTGCCTTCAAGGAACCTCAATCAATCTGGAGAGAGGCCACATACAGAGAATGATTAAATACACATTGATGTAGCACCATACCAACTAATGCCAATCAAAGAACAAAGTGAACAGGAGCAAATGAAGATATGTTCAGGGAAGAATGAATCTAATCCAACAAGTTGGAAGGAAAAATGTTTTCATGGGATAGATTTTTTTCATTATGTAATTTTTTAAAAATTGAGATTTGACATATAACATTGTCTTAGTTTCATGTCATGAGGCAGATTTTAACCATAAGTAATGCTCCTTCCTAATTACAAGATACTTAAGTGTGTGTATTAGGATCACTAAATACACGAGAGACTGAGGGCAGAAAAGTTGACAGAGGTTTATCATACCCTTGTGAAAAGTCAAGCATAAATTGAATTGAGTTGTTTTTTGTAAAAACTAATATAGAAACATATTAGAGGTGCTGGCTCTTGGAAAGAATCTTGTGGTGGAAAACTTTTTATAAAAATAGCATATGTGTTTACTGTGAATCATCATTCTGGGTTTCAGCATATTGTGTGTTCTTAAAGCAGGCACACTACTATGAATAAAAACTTTCATTTTGTCAATAGATAAAAATAGTTTTTCTTACCTTTGAAAACGGTCCTGCAAACCGCCACAAGCCATTAAAACCAAAACCTGCAACAAACCAAATGTTACTCTTATAATAAGCATGACATTCTTTTAACCTTAAGAGAAATTAAGTAAGTTACATAGTTGATGATATATAAAATCTACAGCACATTGAAAACTTTTTAGAATGAGTGTCAAAGTAGACAAACTCACTGAAAATATACTCAGTATGAACCATGTTTTAATTAAAAAAAAAAGTTGTCAACAGTTATTTACTGAAGATACAACGAAAAGAGTCAGAAAACTGCGTTTGGAGGGAAAAGCATGAACGAGCCTATCCCCTGGAAAGCACTCTGTAGCCAGTGCCCTCCATAAGGCTGCAGGCGCCAGCAAGGCCCTCAGCCATCCTCCTCCCGGCGCGTGTACTTACTCTGCAGGTAAGACGTCTGGTACTGTGGTGGGGACTCCTCATAGTATACCACACTCTGCACAATCCCATGAATCGGATTTAACAAATTTGGATCTTGGCACAATGACAACAGGGTGTTGATCTTGGAGTCCAACAAATTGTGCCTAAAAAAGAAAAAGTCAACAGAGGAACATTTTAAAGGAAAATTAAATGAAAATATATACTGGAAAACATATTATATATTCCCCCAGAACAATGTGATAAAAAGGAAGGGAGACGAGTGCTTTTTACTTTCTGGTGCTTTTCCAAATTTTCTGTAGTGAATGTGTATTTGCTTTTTTGGTTTGTCTGTTTTTTTTTTTTTTTTTTGTCATGAGAGGAAAATACGGTAAAAACAACCAACTAGTACTGTCATATAACCATGTTTAACTACACGGTGACTGCTCAGGACAAGATTGGCTTCATTCAGCCACTCAGTGTGCTTTGAGACCATCTCTTTCTGCTGACTGCTCATATGCACCCAGGGAGTTGAAACTAAAGTTAATATCAATCAGTGTTTAATCAATGCTGAATCAGATCGAATAAGGAAAGCAAAATTAGTCTAGAGGGCGTGGAATATATGATCCAATTATTATTTCTAACCTGGTTACACTCCATTAATAAAAATAACCAAGAGCCAACAATATAAAATTATGAGATTTTTAAATGAGATGAAACAAAAATAAGGAAATCATGACACTACATAGAAAGACTAGATCAGGAATAGAATTTCCCAAGTTCCTTTGGGTTATTTAGATTTCAACACTTTGAGGATAATGTGACCTTAGCCCTTAAAAGGAAAGAAAATTCCTTTCCTAAGTAGGAGGTCAACTTCGTTTTCACTCGGCTGTGGACAAATATGAATGCCCTACTGAAAAAGAAACCAAAATTGGTATGCTGACTTGACTACAGCAGTCTAATGGTTTGCTCCTAAGTGAGGAAACGAACAATGCTCAACATGATGAACCAATTAAGAAAATCAACAAGAAAAAAACTGCTTTTCCTAATGGGCCAAAACTAGTCTAGCCCATTAAACCCACTGTCTCCAAGCTAAAATCACTCTCACACTACCTCATGTTCCACTCTCCACAATCAGTGAACATCACTGGATGATACTTTTCCTAAGCTTTTATAAAACATTTGACCTCAAAACACATACAAAAGTTCAACACAAAAGGGGATACTTACACAACAGGAAAAACTTTGGGGAAAACAACACTGGCTTCTGCTAAGTATTCATAAAGAATTCGTTGATCAAACTCATCCGTGGTGTATTTCACCAGTGTAGCCTGCCAAAATGCAAAAAAGTAAACCAAAAAATTTTATTGGGTGGCTGGATTGTTATCTGTTTTGGTGAGAGGCAGAAGTTGGCCTTCCTTTTGTGTTTTTAATATTTAAGGGCCTCCTATGAGTAGACTGGAATGAAAGCTTGAGGGAAAAACCTTACCAGAACAGTAAGCAGCAATGCCTGGATCTTCGGGTCAGTAAGTACTTCTTCATCCAAGAGAACATTTGATTCAGACACTGAAACTTTACGTAAATGTGGGTGCTGTTGTGATGAGGAAATCCTCTGAGTTTCTGCAGTAAAATAAGGATTAACACGATCAGCTGTATTAATCAAATATACACAACTAGATACCACTTCACCTAAAATATTTTAATGTTACTTCTAAAATTCAATAGCTTTTTAGTAGACACTTAAAATATCAACATAAACGTCATACAGAATTACTATTCACCTATACAAAAGTTTTGGCTAGCTGTTTACAATGCTGTATATCACATATATGATGACTTTTTACACAGGTTTCAGGATAACTGTCATTTTAAGATCTGTATAGCTTATCTTTTGAAAAACAGCAAATGTTTCTATATTTCATCCTAAAGATTCTAAGAAACGGCTGGCAAGCACATATGGCTTTAACATACTCTCCCACCTTGGTTTCAATTTTCGAGATGAATTATTAACTTTGTTCTCACCCATTTCATAATCAGTTTCTGCTACTCTCCTCATTTTGGGGGGTGTTGTGATCCCTGATTCCACTTCTTGCCTTTTAGGAGCCTTCGTGTCTGATATCAAGTGATCAAAACTTTTCCTTGTTCCTATAAACAAAAGTTACAGAATATGGAAGTTCATTAACCACAGTGTCTGTGAATAGGAACACACTAAAAAGAAAATGTTTGGACATAAAGTGTTTAAGTTTTCACTTCAGGACTCAAAGAAAGCTCAAACATATCCCTGGGGCAGAGTTTCTCTCCTTTATTCTCCCCTTCTCAAGGAATTTTGGCCACACAGCTTTCTGTTTCAGTACAGAATGTACCTTATTGGTCCAAATTATACTGAGATTACATTCACTACACTGGAGGTAAACCAAATTCCGCCAACTAGCACGGTATTTGATAATAAATACACGAGCATGTGCTCCTCAGTAGCAAAGATCAACTATGTGTGAACAGCCATTTTTCAACTTAAGAAATTCTGCTGGTGCCAAGAAACAGTTATTAATGTATGAAGAATTTCCAAACACAGGCAAGATCAAAGTTTGATTTTAATTCTTCAAGCTTGGGAAAAAAGATTTGCATGCCTGAAAGTACGAAATGATAGACACACTGGGAGATGCTTCAAGAATAGCAAGTAGTACCCTCTCCCATTTCGCTTTGCGTTTCTCTAATCTTGCATTACACTAATGTTAAATACCTTTCTCTTATTTAAAATAAAAGGACTGAAATCGGATTATTTAAAACTTGCACTAAGTCTTGTCCATTCTACTTCAGAAATCTATCCCAAAGTTGACTCCTCTTCTCCATTCTCCCACTGCTCCTGCCTCAGTGCAGGCCTACACCATTTTTTGTTTGGACTGCCGTACCAATCTCTTAAACGGTCCCCTTGCCAGAAGCCTCTTCCTATCTCTTCACATCCTAGCTGGAAAAACTGTCCTGAAGACAAAATTTGGTCATGTCCCTTTCTCTACTTAAACATCCCTGCTGACTACACGATAAGGCTAAATCTCTTAACATGGCACACAACATCTCCCACAATCTAGTCCCAATCCCCTCTAGCCTCACTTCCTACCTAACTGCCTTTCCTGACTTTGCTTTATTCATGTTACTCCCGCTCTGCTGAATGCATGCCTGCCTTATCCTGTGTCTACCCGGCAAGCATGTATCACACCTTCAAGACCCACTCCAAATGTTACCTCCTCTCTGCAGCTTTCCTAATTTCCCCAGATCCTCAGTTTCCCCTCATCAAGACATGATACTTTAATGGCACCTGGGGATGCTGTTGCCATTGGCTGATTACATATCTTAGCTACCAAACTATGAGCTCTTCAGGGCAGAGACCTAGGACATGGTTGAATGAATTCAATACTGTATTTTCTCTGAAGTTAACTTTTCATTTACAACTTCCTTGGCATGAAAATCCAGAATTATAAAACACAAAGTAACCAGGAAACTCCTAGAAGATTATTTATGGCAAACTATAAACAGAAAGTAACTCAAACAAAAGGTAATAAGCCTATGTGACTAGAAACAGCGATTGACATTTGTGGTTTCAATTTTTTTCATGGTTTACTGGCAGGTTATTGATTTCACACTTCATTGTTTGTTCACTAATTTCCTTATGAACGCAAACATTTTCCCAATACCTAAAGATACTTAAAAATATGTTTGCATGGATAACTGACACCCATGGAGCCATTCATAGTGTTGGTCACTGAAATATGGATCCCAACGTATTCCAGTAACAGTGAAAACTTCAGCCAAAGTTGTACAAGAGCACCTGTGCACTTCCTCTGTGGTGAGGTAGGATCAGTGGGCTCTCTCATTATTTGCTTTCAGTTTTTGAAAAGGGAAAGGGTCTTACAGCAATTCAGGTGGACTTCTCTTTGACAAACATTGATGTAACTGAGCAATCTTAACTTTCAAGAATCATTTCTTCTTATAGTAATAAAAAAATATAGTAATCAACAGGGCCGGCCCAGTAGCGCAGTGGTTAAGTTCACGCTCTCTGCTTCGGCAGCCTGGGGTTCGCCAGTTCGGATCCCAGGTGCAGACCTATGCACTGCTTATCAAGCCATGCTGTGGCAAGTGTCCCAATATAAAATGGAGGAAGATGGGCACGGACGTTGGCTCAGGGCCAATCTTCCTCAGCAAAAAGAGGAGGATTGGTGACACATTAGTTCAGGGCTTATCTTCCTCTGAAAAAATATATATATGTAGTAATCAAAAAATCTTACCTCTTCGTCTTTTTAAAGAAAAGATGGCAAATAGTACTATTACAGCTTCAGACCACATTGACATACTCTGCTCTCAGATGATAATTTCTGGAAGTACTTTGTCAAAGGCGTGCATCTGAGCGCAGCAAGACTCTTCCTTTCCTGCGAGTACCTAAAGTCGCTACTATTCCTGCCTCCCTGCTGCCCGGTCAAGGCAGCACAAAGCACGGAGCGCCATGGCATGCAGTCTGAGAGTGGGGACAAATCTGTTTCCAGACCCCATTCTCATTACTCTGTCTCAACTGATACGGCTTAACTGATGTACTAAACTCTCTCATAATCGGCATCAAAAGCTCTGCTACATCAAAACCAGGAAATTTTGATAATCTTGAACCGCTTCAAATAATTTTCCAAGAGTGAAAGTATCTGATCAGTTTTTTAAATAATTCTAAAAAATCCTACATAATTTAGATAAACTAACCCAGCAACTTCTTAGTGTTGGCCTGAGAAGGCTGCCCCATGTCCAAGCTCATGGATTTCCTGGCTCGGGGGCTGGTCTGGCCCACGGTTGGATAGGTGGCTGCAAGGTACCCTTCCGAGCCTTTGGGAGAGGACCATGGCTGACTCTCCTTTAGTGTCCTGAGAGATTTAAACAATTGAGAAGAATTAATTAACATGGTGACAAATACAACCATTGTTTGCCCCTCCCAATTGGCTGTTCTATAGTAATCAATTAATTTTAAAACTGCATTCTAAAGGGCTTTAGGATACAAATTCTTAATGTATGCCCAGAAAGCATCCACTTTCTTGCCATAATATCTTATACATAGCAGGTACTTAGCGGACGCTCAACAGAATTGCACTGCATTTATTTTTTAATCAGGGAAAATCAAGTCTAAATAGGCAATTGTATTTTTGGTTTAAAAACCAAGAAAATCAACCTTAATTTATACTTTGACAGGGGAACACAGGCAAACTCACTTCCTCTTTTCCACTACAAAGGGGCATATCTCAAAGAAATATAATCATAGGAATGACTGAAGAATAAGACTATTGAAAATCAAGTATGCCTGGAAAGCTTTTGCATACATTGTTAAAATCTCAGTGGTAAATTTTTTAGGGCTTTTTATTAAAACGTGGGATGTTGATAAACTAAATGATATAAGCTCCACAAGTATAAAATTATACTCCTATGTTTAACACTGTACTTAAAACTTGACACTTTTAATTGAAAATATAAAAAATTTACAAATGATGCCACTTTCATGTAATTTCTCCATGTTATAGTGAAAAATATACTACCCCAAACCATGCACAATAGGGGACATAATTTGATTATATCATTTAAATCTGTAATAGATAAAATTTTTTAATAACTTTAGTATGATATGTAAATACAATGAATGTCTTGGCATATGCAACTTTTTACAAATCTGTATAACTTAGTATTCTATCATTACGCATGTAATGTTGCTTATTTGTCACGTTAGTTTTTTCCTAGGCCCTTTCAGCAACCCAATACTTTCAAGATCATCTCTTTTCATTATTCAATTGGTTTGTTTAAAGGAGGCAATCTAATGTTAATATTAGCATAATTAGATTAGAAGAATAACTTTCCTACTATTATCCCACATAAAATACTGTACATTTATAAGTTTTGATTTAACTCTTCCTAGATTATCTCTAGATTCCATTCTATATTACCTTCTGATTATTCTGCTGCTTGCCTCCATTAGCATGGAAAATTGAAATCTGATTATAATTATGTAATTATGAGAGAAGTCCATTTACCTATAGCTGGGGTCGCCATGATGAATGGGATATGTATCCATAGGAATATTTTCCATTGAAATATCAGTAAGAAGAAGAGACTTTCTATGTTTTAGGCTACAGCGACTTCGAACCTCCTCAGATACTGTGAGTAAAGCTAAAAGAAAAAAGAAGGAAGGTTAAAAAATTGAACCAATCACAAATGTGACTTAAAACAGCTGTAAATGTGAGTGTGAAGAGCCTAGAAAGTGTGAAGTTTAAGGCTACAGAACACTTAGGACAGACTTGTTATCTTAAAGGGTTTATGGTCTGTTTTAGAAGACTGCACATAAACATGAATATACAAAGAAATTTAATAAGCACCTTATATGTGTCAAGTGCTTTATGTACATTTGATCTCAACAAACACTACAAGTAGGCAGGGCAGGTACTCCAGGGTCTATTTCTCAGATAAGGAAAAATACTCAGGGATGTTCAATGATTTTTCCAAGGTCAAAAGATTCAACCAAAAAGGTTGCCACAAATTGAAGTCTGCTAAACTGGGAATCAGCGCTTTCCATCAAACAACTACGTTCGAGAACTGTATGATACATTAGTGCTAAGTGTTGCTGCGTGGAGAGACGCAAATCGGGAAAGAGTACATAGGGAAGGTTTAATGGAATGCTGGGGATAGGAAGACATTCCAGGTAAAACAAGACGATTAGCTTAAAACAGCCCATCCATTTGGAAAGGTAATAAAAAAATGAGGCTTATGAAATTTAGACAAAGAGGACAGAATCAGCAGGGCTGCTTAAGAGCCCAGGATGCTAGACTAAGGCGTCCAGATTTTATGACAGACAACAGGGAACCACATAGTATCTTGAACCATAGGTGACAAAGGAAACACATTACAGATTCTAATGAAAATTCTTTTATACGGCAAAATGTTTTGGCAAAACTTTCAAAATTGTCACCACCACCAGAGGTCTGGACTGTGAACTGTTCACCTGCCGAGCAACCCGCTGAGGGACCTTGCGTGCCTGCGTCTGTGTGGCAGGCCTCAAACACAGACGTGGTACGATTAACTGTCTTTTTTGTGTTTTTACCTGCTAAGTAAGCCACGCTCTGCGTATTCACCTCAAATTTGTCACAATTTCTATGTTTGTTAACCAGAGTTAGTAGTGTATGCAAAATTCTGACTGTTCGTGCAACAATAGCAGGTGAAGGATGTCTGTACCCTGCAAAAAATAAAAACAAACAAGTTAATTCATCCTTTCAACAAGTATTTGTTGAGTTCTTTTTCTGTGAACTACATAGCAACTATGCAAGGAAAGGAAGAATGAGGCTAACTCTGCCTTCCGAGCACAGCCATTTGGTAAGGTAAAACATACACGAGTAGTTAATTACACACAGGATTAAGTCCTCAAAATGCGTAGAATAGAGTGATGCCCCTGGAACTCGAAGGAACCTCAGGGAGAGGAAAATTGGGAAAGATGGGGGTGTTTCAGATCTTCCATTCCCTAAAGTAGTGCAGGGATGTTTTTAAAAACCTATGTATCCGGAGTTCACCATAAAATATCTTTTGATAATAGGGTTCTACTGCTTAAAAATTTTTTTTAATTAAAGGAAAAAAACCCTAATGACATAGGAAGTATATACTCTCAGAGCCTAAAGAATAGGGTTGATTAGAGGGTAAGCTTGACCTTCGGACAGTTTCTAATTACTAATACTACTCCATTTTAAAATAGGGGATTTGAACACTGAAAAATCTGGCATTCTTTTAGAAATACAGAATAAGCAAGCACGTTTTCAGCCCAGTTGCAATCTCTCTTCTTGGTATCCTGTAGTAAGTGTACTATCTTTTGAGCAATCCTTATCCATTTTAGAGATTAAAGGTGCCAATATTTTTTGCAGAAATTTCATAATGTGGTGAAGTCAAAAGAAAACATTCACGGTGGTGGGTGTATGTATTTATATCAGCTAAAAACTGGGGGAACCTCCATAATCCCTCAAGCCTAAGAATCATTTAAATCGATACAAAGCTAGAGCTTGAGCCTCTAATTGTGGCCGAATCCAGTGCTGCTTAAGACCCATGACCCAGGGGTCCTGACCCCAGGCCCTATTTTACACTGCTTTTGCCTCTGACTCACCACTACATGCTGTTCCTGTTAACTGCAGTCTCTGGCCATGGCTGCTCCATGTAAAGAGACCAAAGCTAACATGCAGTGAAGTCAGCCGTGAGGAGCAAAGCCAGATTAGGGAGTGAACGAGCTGGCTCTGATGAATAGCTGGAGACCACTGCTGTAAGCAATACAGAAATCTGGAAGCGTGAGGGTGGGGTACAGAGAGGTGAGGTTCTACAGTATGTAACGGGACTGCCGGACAACAATTAGAAACAAGCTGCAGAAAACCTATGATCAAATCTCTAAGATAACATTTTCTAACATAAGTTACTCAAATAACATTGATCTGTAGTCTATCTTATTCTGATAATCAGAAAGCTACTTCAGCAGTGTTAACTGATAATACAGCTATTGGAAAGTTCAGTACTTAGGAATTTTATAAAAATCAACTCTTTTGCTTTTTAAAGGAAATCTGATAAAGAGTGGAAATTAGGCTCTATTAAAGTACACATTGAACAAAACATAACTCAATAAGACATATATAGTTTGTGTTTAAAGTAAGACACATAAGCCAGATTATTTCAAGCAATCAACTATTTCAGTTCCTTCTGGCTTCCTAATACCATTTCAAACAAACACTCTGTCACAGGGCCTCTACCTTTTAAGAGGTGTCCAACCAGTGCAAAGTTAAAGTTAGAGTTGAAATTGAGTCCAACAAAATGATCCATTTGCTTGCAGTGCCATTCCAGAGGATTCCGAATTGCCATAAATACTTCCTCTGGACTCTGTTAAAGATAATCATGAGATGGTTGATGGGGTTCACACAGGAGCTTTCCTTAAAGGACCACTTATTGGTTTTTGATTGTGTTTAACAGCAATGACAAGATAAGTAATCCATTTAAGCTGAAAGAAATTATTTTCAGACAACTACAGAAAACCATAGAATATTTAAGGTACTACAAATAAATTAGTACAAGAGAGTCAAGCATATAAAGAAGAAGATGGTAGAAATGAAGTAGCTTTGATTTATAATGTAAAACAAATTTTAAAATTTTAAAGTTATAATTATTATTGTTTTAAATAAGACCATCCGTTGAACTGTAGCTGGCATTTTATGTACTATGCTGACTGAAAATTCAAGAAAACAGAGTTCACACTTCCTCAGTGCCTGCAGTATACAATGTTAGATGCATTATTGTATTGAAACCCTACAGCAATCCTGTGTGGCACATATTAGCTCCATTTTATAATTTATCCATTCATTCATTTATTTATCCTTTTACTTATCAAATATATATTATGTGTTCTTGATGTGCCAGGCATGACTCTAGGCTCTGCAAACACATCAATGAACAAAACAGACAAAAACTACTCGTCCTGCTGGATTTCACATTCTAGTGTGGGAAAAGAAGGAAATTGAAACTCAGAAACACTATGCAACTTGCCCAGGATAATTATGATTTTAACAGTGTTTCCTAAAGTGTGGTTTCAGAAATATCTGCTTTAAAGTCACCAAAGGTGCTTGTTTAAAGGTGGAAAGTACTGGGTCCCATTTCAGAATCATGGGAGGTGGATAAGGCCCAGAATTCGCATTTTTTAAAAGAAGCCCAGTGATTCCCATAGGCACAGAGACTTTTGAAAGCAAACAACTGAAGGTGTTTAGGGTCATGTCTAGATTTCTAACTCAAAGAAAGAAAGAAAGGTATGAGTATATAAAATATATGCAGAGAGATGTTTAGAGCAGCATTGTTTATAACAGAAAAGAAGAAAAGACAGAAACAAACCAAATGTCCATTAATGGGCAAATCCTTGAATGAATTGTGGTTCGTGCATGTTGTAAAATGCTCTGCAGCCATGAGAAAGAATTTTATTTATATACTTAGAAAGATATTCGCTTTATATTGTTAAATAAAAAAATAAGTGGCAGGATACTATAAAAAGTAGAATAACCTATTAACCTGCTACACGTACAGTTTATATGTGTTCTTTAGCTTTACTGAAGTGTAACTGATGAATAAAATTGTAAGATATTTAAAGTATACAACATCACGATTTGATATATGCATAGACTGGGAAAGGGTTCCGCTCAGTGAGTTAGCTAATGAACTCATCCGTCACCTTACATATTTACACACCTCCCTCCCTTTTTTTGGGTGAGAACATTTAAGTTTTACTCTCTCAGCGAATTTCAATTCTACACTACAGTGTTATCAACTCTAGTTACCATGTCATACATTAGATCCTCAGGCCTTATTCATCTTACATCCTGGTGACTTGACAAGCTTTATTATCTGTAATTCCTAGTATCCTGTGGCACTGGAGTCAATATTAGCTCCTGCTAAGGGGCTATTCTGGCAATGAAAATGCCAAGGCAGGTACACCTAGACAAACACTTCATTTACGAATAGTCTAATATTCATACAAATAGCCAATAGCCAGCTATCTCTCTGACCACCGTCGTCCCAAGACAACCCCAGAAAAGAGCAACGAGGATTAGGAAAGAGAGACTCTAGTCCCAGATCACATATACGAACACGGACAAATTACTTAACTTCTCTGTTCTTTTTCTATTTTGTAAAATGGAGGGCTGACTGATAAACTTCAAGGGAGCTTCTAGCTTTAAACTTTTGTTTCCACACTTCCCAGAGCCCCAGCTGTTCTGGGTGTACACTACATCTGGCAGGCTGAACCAATAATGTTTAGACCAAGTATCTTCACACTTAAAACCATGCTCCTGTTCTCTGTGTCTTTCTCCCCATAGCTCTGTTAATTTCATGTCAAGCAAATCTCTTCTTACATATACATATCTATCTTTAAAAAAACTTCCTCTCTTTTGGCCTAGACTCTTCCCATTTTTTTCCAAAGACAAAAGGAACATAATTTCCTACTCTTATACTCCCTCCTCTATATTCTGGGAACCAAAATCCAACCTCAGTCAAGGCTGATAAATGTTAAGAGGGATGCTAATGGTATGTTTTAAAGAGAGATTAGGCAAAACAAAAAACTAGTATAATTAAGATCCCAAAAGTTTCCTTTAGACTCTTCAAACCCCTTATCCGCTTCTAATTATACTATTTTTTCATTAAGTACCATTATTTAATAAAAATAAGCTTATTTTTAGATTATATTTTCATATGTGAAACGGGGGTGGGGGTGGGGAATGCTAACCTTTACCTTTGGGTTAGAAAATTACAAATAAAGCATCTGCAGGGCACAGAACAACATAGGGCCTAGCATGGGGGCTATTATTACTCCTCAATATTTTTTGTCCCTATTCTGTCTGCTAGTCTTGAATGAGTACTGTTTTCTGCTATTTTTATACAGAAAATATGCAGTAAAGTTTAAATAGTTTTTTATGAGCTGGTAAGGAACTATACTCACAATAAGATGCATATAAAAATTCATATTTAAATATGGACCTCTTCTGATTTTAAAAAAACAACAACAATAAAAGAGGGGGAGGAGTTCTAAATGTGCAGAATCTAGAAACACCAAGTGAAAGCTCGCGTACCTTGTCATTGAATATCCGGAGACTGTCTAAGGTGTGCAGGTTTTGCTCAAGAAGTGCGGTGCCTGCTGAATACAAGTTGACCTCATCGAGCTGCAGCACGGCCACAGCTACCCAAAAGAGGGCTTTGTGCAGAGGGGAGTCCTGACAAAGGAGACACACTCAAGGTTAGCAAGACGAACCACAAGAGAGTCTCTTTCAAAACTCACTGCAGTATAAAACAAAGCACGTTATCCCCCACATTACCCATGTTTTCTCTGTGGAGAAGGTGAATGTATGGGTAAGCTCTCCACCTATTCCATGTGGGTAACAAAGACACTATTAGCCAGGCTGAGAACCTTAGCATCTCCTTTTATTTCTCCCTGTCCTTTGATTCCAAAATCCAGTCACCAAGTTTCATTGATTCTTCCAAAGTAGTCTCTTTTGCATCTGCTTATTGCTAATGATACCATTCTATGCCAACTTTCTTTATTCTAAATGTAGATTCTTTTTACCTCCAGCTTCTCCCGCCTCCAATCCACTGTGCACACTACCCACAGAACGACCCTTCTAAGTCCGCTTTTGTCATATGACTGATCTGCTTGAAAACATATAGGTCCATTTCCAAACTCCTTTCTGAAGAATGCTGAATGTTAGATTAGCTCTATGCCATCTTTGTAACTTCCCTCTCACTACGCTCCTGAAAAGTTTCTCCATAACAACTAGAATGGTCTCTCTGTCACCCCTGTGTTGTCGCAGCATTCTTGTACATTCCTACTGCTGTATGTTCGCTGCTCAAGCCCTCCTCCCTTTCTCCACACTAAATCCTATGTGTCTCTTTAACTTTAGTTAGGCTCTACCCTTTCAACTTTCTTGTCACCCTTACCACCAGTGACATGCTGCTCTGAATTAAAAATAGTTATCTTGGGAACCTTATTTAGCAGTGTGGTACATGTGAAAATACACGGACTTTAGAGTCAGACAGCCTTGGATCAGAATCACGGTTCTGTCTTTTATTACCTATGTGACCTTGGGCAAGTTACCAGCCTTCTCAATCTCATTTTAACTTACAAGAGAACCACTTTGTACAATTTAGGATTACAATGTCTGCAGAACATATAACTCAATATCAGAACATACAGGTATTTATTTCTCTGTAACCTCTCTCAAGTCTGGCATGTCTTTGTACTCAATTTACAGAATTATACAACTTTACAGCTGGAAGATAATACTATGCCATCATCTAGTCTAGTTTACTCATTTTATCAGCATGGAAAATGATGTCCAAATATGTTAAATGACCTGCTCAAGGTCACACAACTGAGATGAGCTCAGACCATCCTAAAACAGTGGCTGAATGATTTTATTCCTTTAAAATATCATCTTCATTTACCACCCAGACTCTTTTGATGATGAGGTATACTTCACCCAGCTTTACATCTCTCCACAGTAATGGTCATGGACTAAGACGCTATGAACTTTTCTTACTTTGTTTATTATCTATCCACCCCAACTCCCACACTCACCCCAGAGTGTAAGCTCCATGAGGGCAGGGAATTTGACTGGCTTTGTTCAGTGCTATGTCTCTAGCACCTAAAACAGTACTTGGCACATAGAAGATGCTAAATTAATACTTACTGGATAAAAGAAGTAAGAATATATACCTATCTTTCCTTTACCACTGATGAGACAAAAAACTTACAAGCAGTTGAGAACATACTCCCCATCCTTTATAACTTCTTCTCAATTCATCTTATTTTCTAAACTCTTTGAAAGAAAATAAAATAACATTTAACACTGATACCCAAAATGAAAGCACTCATTTTCTATACAGTAATTACCTTATTAAGAAGTGGTTGTAATTTGGTTAGTGCTATTACTGTAGCTTCTATCAGAACTTGACTGTTGTAAGTATCAGGTCCTTTTAAGCAACTCTCAAGCGCCTTTTAGGGAAACAGAATTCTTTATTTTACTTTCATTGAAACAAAACATTAACTTCTAAACTGAATCTCAGAATCAGTTCAGGAACAATTCCTTATTTAATAAGTGCTAGAATTATTTCCAATGCTATGGTGATCGCGGTAGCTACCTCAAGGCGTATTTGGGTTCTTACTTTCTAATATATCTATAATATATTCTAATATAATTAGGCAGGCATTATTATAGGCATTACAAGTTATATAATTTTATATAAGGGTGTTACATATAGTTAAATGCTTTGAAAACTGATAATATATTAAGATTACCTTCTTAGCAAAAGAGACAATACTTATTTTCTTTTTAAGATAGCTTCTTTAGAGAAGGTTTCTTCACTTTAAAGAATTACAATAAAGAAAATAATCAAAACCCATTTATTAAAGTTTCAACAGGCAACATATCAGACATTTTATTAAACTCACGTTTAAATGTCCCTTAGAAAAATGCAAGATATGTTTTACAACTTGGGGACCACAAATATTTGGGGGGGGGAGGTACCTTGCTAAGAATGCGGATAATCTGCTTTATCTGCCCGTGAGACACTCGCTTACTAATGCAGCCAAAGACGACCAGAGCTCTCGGTTGCAGGGACGGGTTGTACTGGAATGCAAACCTGCCATTAAAAGACCCAATCAGTTTATGAAAGCCTGTATGTTTATACACACTGAATCATTAATTCAAATACTGATTACCCAGGAATAGCTATCTTTTCAACATTGCACATACTTTTACAACTTGAATTTATTTGGAACATACCTTTGAGCTAGTTCTGTCCACTGATCCAGCCACTTGCATGTTGGAATATCTCTCATACATGCCTAAAAAAAAGAGAACTCTGAATACATTTACATACAGAAATGTTTTTTGTAACGTCATTAAATGAGATGCATATTACCAATAAATACATTCCATGGGAGTGTTTTTATTTAAGCATTAAGTGCAAAACAGAATAAACCAATACTTCTTCTATATAGAACTAGTGGATTAAAAAAATGATCTTAGGGGGCCGGCCCGATGGTGCAGTGGTTAAGTTCGCACGTTCTGCTTCGGCAGCCCGGGGTTTGCCAGTTTGGATCCCAGGTGCGGACATGGCACCACTTGGCAAGCCATGCTGTGGCAGGTGTCCCACATAAAGTAGAGGAAGATGGGCATGGATGTTAGCTCAGGGCCAGTCTTCCTCAGCAACAAGAGGAGGATTGGCAGATGTTAGCTCAGGGCTAATCCTCCTCCAAAAAAAAAAACAACCTTAGTTTCTTATCATTTTGCCTTATATACCTCCATGATCTCCAACAAAGCTTCCGTGACTGTTTCCAAGGATGTCAAAGCAAAAGTCTCCCTCTCGTAGGAGCCAGGAGAGAACGACCTGTCCCGGTAACTGGAGCGGAAGGCAATCACAGCAGCTGACTTGACTTTGCTAATGCCAAACAGTAAGTAAAATTTGGGTAATGAGAACTCTGTCAAACTGAGTCTCAAAACTTGCTTGGTCTCCTCTGTAAAAGAAAAAGGGAGCAAGTTAATTTTTTAATTCTAAAGTGCCATGTTTCATTTTGAATTTAGAAAATTTGGATAGCATATCAAAATTACATAACCATGATCCCTAAACCAACCCTTGAGACACATTGTCTTGATGCTCACTGCTTTAACTCCATGTATCAACAAATTCGTGCTAGTAATGTAACACTGTCAACTGATGCTGAGTCCTTAGCTTATGTGATAACCACAAGAATGTATGGCAAATACGCACAGAAAATCTTTGCTATAGCTTGATATAGAATGGAAGTAATTTATTCTTTTTCTCTTTAATAATATTTCATGTCATTACCAAAGGCTTAAATAAGCAGCTTGGTGTCAAGGCACCATAATCAATAAGATAATCCATGCCCATCAGCTGATAGAAAATGGAGACAGGAAGTGGTGAAACACAAATTATTTTCCTGGAACTTACCACTAAAATGAAGCTGTGAACAAGTGCACAGAGAGTGAATGATATTAATGACCAATCCATGTGTGGAAGCTCTAAGGGAGAGTGGCCCTGTGGCTACTAAGAAAGTCACAACGTGGAAGAGGTAGGGGAGATGAGCCGCCACGTCGAGGGAGTTGTTGAAGGACAACATCAGCATGTAGCGTGCTAGAATCGCAATATCATCCCACATAAGATGCTGTTCTAAAGTAGGAGTTGGAGATAAGCATGTCTTGTCAATTATTTTGCACATCCTTCCAATAACCTGTAAAGGAGGAGAATCTTAAAAAATGTGGGGGCTAAAAAAAGTTTTATCACAAAAAAATTTCAGCTTAACTTTAAAATGACTAATTGCAAAAAACCCCACAAAACCTCCGAATAAAAATAGATCACGCCATAGTCCAGAAGGCAAAGGAAAAGTGATTACCTTGCTAGAAACCAATTTCACATTTCCAGATGCCAGAGCTACAGCAGTATCTGCCATCACCTCGGCTTTTATTGATCCCAAGCCACCTGTTGCACTGGTTTTGATGAAACTGTCTAGCACAACATCAAGGAGATCTGTAATCTAATAGACGAGGAAAAAAATAACTTATGTTTTAGCCATTCTATCAACTTAATTTTTAATTTAAAAATACTTCACGGAGCAGCCCAATCAATATGAAAATACTATTTCACCTGAGGCCTCCAAAATACTACCTTTTATTTAGAGACCTGTCAGTAAATATAATTTATCATAAAATATCTACAAAAAGATAAGGATATTCACTTGATTCCTTCAGAGATTAAGAAACTAGTATTCAAAAATTTTAAATCTCTACATATATTATTTTCTTTGAGGACGATTAGCCCGAATAGCTGCTGCCCATCCTCCTCTTTTGGCTGAGACAGATTGGCCCTGAGCTAACATCCGTGCCCATCTTCCTCTACTTTATACGTGGGATGCCTGCCACAGCATGGCTTGATAAGTGGTACATAGGTCCACACCCGAGATCTGAACCGGTGAACCCATGGCTGCCAAAGCGGAATGTGCAAATTTAACCGCTGCGCCACCAGGCTGGCCCCTACAAATACTATTTTCATTCATTTGCAAACACCTCTGTTCTCTTCTAGGACAGTAATGTATGATAAACATAAAAGACAATTATTTAAAAATATACAAAATGGCATCAAGTACTGAGATGTTTTATAGAGCCATAACACTGGCTCCAAGGTCATTTAAACTCATTTGGAGGATTTGCAGCATTGTCTGAATAAGGGTATTGCTTCTGTAAGTGATTACTTTGAAGAAATGCTATGTGTCACTCTTGTCAGATAAAAAATAAAATGTTACCTTATATTCTATATTTTAATATTGGTGTTCTTATGCTAGAACTATAAATGAAGGCAAGTGTCTCAAGTAACGTCATCAAGAAACATACTGACAGCTGCGGCATGTATGGAGGGCACTAGAATACGTTATAAAACACTATTTACTAGAATCAACATCAGATTTTTACAGTTAAATTCTATATAATTATGCTATGGAGAAGAGTGCTTAAATAATTCATTTTTCTCTGGCTCTGAGACAAGCATCAGACATTTATAGTTTCCAACCAGATCAAGAGTAGGTGGGTGTCTCACGCTTTTTGAAAGAGGGACTGTCTCTTCTACAGCTATAGCCCTAGTGCCTTGCACAGTGCTTTGCACAATGTGAGTACCAGGTAGTATCTGCACCAAGGGAGTACCAGACAAATATTTGAGCAAACTCAATACCTGCCCAAGGCTCCCCCATATTTTTGCTTGAATAGATGGGTACATCTGTTTCTCATTTATGGTCATTGTTATCAGCTTATCAAGAATAGCAGTAACTCTCTGTCTTTTGGCATCATCATTGTGCTTACAAAAACGGACTAGATTTGACAGCCATGGAGTCATGTATTCCAAACAAAGGTGTTTCAGTTCAATACCTGGAGGAAAAATACACTATTAGCATAGATGGTCAATAAAATTAGATCAACAATTATTCTAAGGTAAAAGACCATTACCTGGAATCAGGCCTGGAGTAAAGAGACTTGGCAAGTGTTTTATTGAAGATAGAGGTGAAGAATGAAAATAAGCCTTGAAGAAAGTAATCTTAAAAGCCAGTAAGCCAATTTTCGAAAAGTTTTATCTTATTTTTCTCCCTCTTAATCATTTCTCTTCTAGTTAAAAATTTTACTCAGTTTTATTCCAATTGTAAAAGGAATACATGGTAATCATAGAAAGTTTGGTAAAAGGAAAACATCACCACAAAAATGAAACTGATACTAATGTATTGGTGTATCACCTTCTCTCTCTCTCAGGCTTTAAAATCTATGTGGAGACAATGCACATCTATGTGTGTTTATACACACATATAACTCACCCCAGTTCCAGTTTTTATATTCAATTCCTAAATACAGCTAAAAATTATTTTGGTATCTTGTGGTTTGGGGTGAAGACGAAGACTCAACTTAATTCATTTCTCAACTTCATTTCTTAAATGATTTAATCTTCCCCCATCAGTTCGCGATGCTTCTTTATCAATCTCTCTCCCTCAGACCGACCTGACTGCTGATTCTTGAACACGTCTGTTTTAATTATTGTACTATTATAATGTGTACAGACAACTGTAATATCAAGTCTTAGTTTTCTTTCAATATTTTCTTAGCTGTTCTCATACATTCAAGTGAAATTTATAATCATTTTAAGTTCTACCTCATTCTTAATCCTCAAATCTTGTAGATATTTTGATGAGATTGCATTGAATTTGTAATTATCTAGGAAGAGTAGTTTGTCCATGAACACAATTTGCCTGTCCATTCACTCAAATTTTAATTAATATTTCTCAATAAAGCTTTACACTTTTCTTGTTTTGTCAGTCTTACACATTTTATTTTTAGGGTTATATTCCTAAATCTCTTTGTATAAAAAAATGTATACAGGGATCTGGTCTCAATGAATTGTGAAAGCTTTAAATTACATAATACAGAAAAATCAAGAAATAAGTTTCAATGCAGAAAAAAAAATTTTACGTATTGTGGAGAGAGAAAGGGAAGGGAAGAAAATGTCAGGAAATGAAGCGGGAGAAGAGCAATATTTATCCTGCTACAGGGTATGAAGATGGACAGATGTAAAGGGTAGATGTTAAATTTATGAGACTTATTAAAGCCAAGTCAGGAGCTGACTCTAGACCCTGTATTACGCGCCACTGCTTTCTCCACGCACTGAACAATTCAAAGTCAACTTGAAGAAAAGAGAAAATGACTGCTTCCCTAAAATCAAGGAGACAACGTGGATACTCTCTCATTTGGAATAACCTGCCAACAAGAGAAATGCTGAAGCTCATTAAACCGAAACACAGTGCAAAAAATACTTCGTAAGTGGTCCAAAGACATGTAAGGTATCAAAACCTGGCCACTCTTCTTTTTATTGCCAGAATTTTGGTGGAATTCTCAGTGCGGTCTACCAGGAAGTTCCTTCAGTTACAGATACCACAAATGAAAAATCAGAAGATGTAAAGAAGTAAAAATCTAATAAACTAAAGATTTCACCAGTAAATTCTGAAATGAAAGGGTTTTCTTTGAATCTTCTCAGAATCATCGTTAGTGTTAAAGAAAATTATCATTACTTACTAGATTTGCTAAATCCAGAAATACACTCTTCCAAAAATTCTAAGGTGAGGTGTGGCTCATTGGCTGCCAGTGTCTTACTAATAGAGACAATAAAGAGGGTGTTGTTGGCAGGGATACATAAACCTGACGTCTCTAGCAACTGGCCCTCGATTTTTAAATTAAAGGTACAAGTTAAGGCACACAGAAGATTATAGGCAGCTGACCTAGGAGAAAACACAAATGAAGTTGTTTTAAAAATTACTTTTTCTTATAATTCTAAAAATTTTTCATAACATACAACTTACAACTCAATTAGAAAGTATAATTAACTATTTTTAAATTTTTTTTTAAAGATTTTACTTTTTTCCTTTTTCTCCCCAAAGCCCCCCAGTACATAGTTGTATATTCTTCATTGTGGGTCCTTCTAGTTGTGGCATGTGGGATGCTGCCTCAGCGTGGCTTGATGAGCAGTGCCACGTCCGTGCCCAGGATTCGAACCAACGAAACACTGGGCCGCCTGCAGCGGAATGCGCGAACTTAACCACTCGGCCACGGGACCAGCCCCAACTATTTTTAAATTTTATGATCAGTTAGAGATAAGACATTATGATTCTATGGAAAACCCAAACACTCCTTGATCATTTAGAGATTTTTTTTTTAAGATTTTATTTTTCCTTTTTCTCCCCAAAGCCTCCTGCTACATAGTTGTGTATTTTTTTTTTAGTTGGGGGTCCTTCTAGTTGTGGCATGTGGGACGCCACCTCAGCGTGGCTTGATGAGTGATGATTCGAAATCCTGGGCCGCCAAAGTGGAGCGCGTGAAGTTAACCACTCGGCCACGGGGCCAGCCCTAGAGATTTTTTTAAAGGGAGATTTTTGACATAACCAGAGGGGCACTGTGAGGCTCCTAAGACAGGTGAGTATAAGGTTTTTCTAAATGACATTTTACTGGGATATGAAATATGAGATGTTTATAGTCCTAAGGTGGATCAACAGAAAGAAAGTCAGAATACGGCATATCACATTTTCAGTGAAGCCAAAACTCAAATTGTGGCTCCCCCTCCCGCTAGATCCAGTTATAACGGGGATCATAAGTAGAGAAATGAGATGGCCCCTCAACAAATTAGAATGTTAAAATCTTTAATCAGTATCTGCTGAATTTCTTTCTGGGTATCCTACAAGTTATACTACAAACCGGAGGTGAAAAAAAATTTTAATAAGGGCCAGCCCGGTGGTGTAGTAGTTGCGTGCTCTGCTTTGGTGGCCTGGGGTTCACGGGTTCAGATCCCAGGTGCAGACCTACACACTGCTCATGAAGCCATGCTGTGGTGGCGTCCCACATACAAAATAGAGGAAGAGTCACACAGATGTTAGCTCAGGGACAATCTTCCTCACCAAAAAAAAGAAAAAAGGAGAGAGAGATTTTAATATAATTAAGTCTCCCATTTTTCCTTCCATTATACATAACCACTGGAAAAAAATCCCCCCAAATCCATAAAATATATCCAGGTTCCATTAGAACCAAAAATTCCCTTATAAATGTCTGAAAATATACTTAATTTAGGAGACAGCTCAAAAAACTCAGACTCAGTGTTTAAATTTTAATTTTTCTCCCCATCCAGCAAAACAAATGGTTTGACTGCTCAGTAAATTTCAGGTTTTCCTTACCTCTGAATTTTCCTCATGCTAATATTCTTATGCAACAACCACATAGGGGGAAAAATCCACTGAAATTTAAGTCTGCCTAAAGGCTTTTTTCTCTGGGATGACATGCTTCAGCAAAAAGCAATGGCTGTCACCTTGCTTTATGCCACAAGAGAAGAATACAGGTTCATTCAAGCTAATAATTGTTAGGCATTCTCCTATGAGGAACTTTGAATTAGAAATTAAAAGTAGACTTATAGCTCCATTTCCCTAAATGAGACTATTACTATTACTGTTTCTAAGTTTATCCCTTTATCTCTTACTAACTCCTAGAAATTCTGAGTTACACTATTTTGACATTGACTTTTACTCTGTGTATTTCAACAGCTTTAAGAAAGAATCGAGGTTCCTCAAACTGTGGGTAGGTGTCAGAGACTCCTCTGAAATAATGAAAGCTAAACATATACAAAATTTTGTGTAAAATTTCTTGGAGTTCATGGATCCCATGAGGCCCATCTAGGTAAAGAAACCTTGTTGATTTTTTCCCCCCATTTTAAATAAGGGAGAGTCTGGAATACTAAAAAGCCTACTTATAAAACCTGGGCTATATTATACCCTAGTGAAAATTTTCTGAAGCTAAGAATTTATATCTATAAAAATCTTGACAGTCCCAAGGTACCTGGGACAAAGAATTAACCTAACATGAAAAGAGGAGGGGGAAAAGAAGGAAGGGGTGCAAAGAGATGCTGGCAGAGAGAGAAATGGGGGGAGTTGGGAGGAAATAATATTTACTGAGCACAAACTATTTGCTAGATGTATACTATGCTACCACACATACTATTTATTAAACTTTTGTAGGTAGATAAAGAAGGCATTATTACCTTTATTTTAAAAATGAAGAAACTACAGCTCAGAGAACTTCAGTGCCTTGCCCAAGGTCATACACAGCAGATCTAGATTTAAACCAAATCTACTGACTCCACAGGCCATGCTCTTTCCTCACTCATGTTCAGATTATTAAGCCTCAACAGAACCAATTATACTCTGCTCAGACGACACCTATATCTGTCTTTAGATTTCTCTCAGGAACTTTGTCAGAGTCACATCGGTGGAAAGTTCGACTTACGGACGGTAAGCCGTCCTCTGTCTGACAACAGTAACCTAATGCAACTGGGAGGAAACTTGATAGTGATACACTTCTGAGGACAGGAGGACTTCGAGGGGGAGAAACTTAATTCAGGAGTAGACTTCCTCCCAAAAAATAGTTTTTTCTTAAAAAAACCAAACTGCTACGTTGTCTGTTTCAGATTAAAGTTTCCTGCAGAAAGAACATATACTGGTTTGGTGTGAGTCACCCAATTTGGAATTCCTCAGTTCATGTGAATACCCCACAACTTGATGAGGTCATGCTGGTTAACCAACATAGCATACCTTCCAATTTACAATATTAAGGTAGAGGATGCTTTAAAAGCTTATTAAATGATTGTTTTAAAAGCAGCAAATCCTGAATAAAGTTGGAGCAAATTTTTTAACAACCTACCGTAAACTAGGGTCTGAACTGCCTAAATTAAGTAACGCGATATTGAGCAGTGTCCCAGGGACATCTTTTGGCCGGATCTTGGTGTGCTGGGGGATGGAGTCGGGCTGTGACAGCTCCCAGCGTGTCCGGATGTGAATGATGGACTGGACGATGGCTTCACACTCCTGGTGCATGAAGGTGAGCGGTGTGCCCTGGTTTGCAATGGTTAAGGTGAACTGGTTCTCATCCACCAGGCAGATCTCTTCAATTTCCGAAGCATAGTAGATATCGTTTAGAAAGACTGATTGCCCCAGGACTTTCGTTCGCTCTGCTGAGGTCACTTGAACAGCAGTAGAACCAACCTGGAAAGTGGTGGTGAGAGGGTGGAGTAGAGAAGAATTAAATTCCATTATGTAGAATTCTAAGAGGCTCCAAAAACCAACCCACCAAATAAACAAAATACCATGTTTGCCACTTAAGGAAGAGTTACCACTGTTATATATTCAAATGGGTTCAATAGCTATTGTGATAAATGCTCTCAAAAGAGACTGAAAAAGACTAGGGAAAAAAACCTTATTTTTGAAAAAGGTCAGGAATCCCAAAGACAATTATTGATTTGTATCCTGAAGGTTCATGTTCCTCACTCTGCAAAAAGCATGTAATAATCCGAAGAACTCTCAACAGGAAGTTTCCACCTTCCACGCATTCCTGTTGTCTGACTGATACATAAACTGGCCTCCCTACAACGCTCTCCCGCCTCCAATCCCCTCCAGACTGTAGTTAAGTGGACATGCTCATAGCTTCCACAGGACCTCCACGAAGAGAGGGAGCTTGGTTTTCCTCCATCTGAACTGCTTTACATTTGATGCACTACTATGGGGCGCCCAGGGAGGTCAGCACAGGGCCTGGCCAGCCAAGAAAGGCAACGAGTCACTTACCCAACCCTCGTGAAACTTACTTTAATGGAAACCTTGGTGTCTTTGTGAGCCAGCTTGAGAGCATTGTGGAACACTTTCAGGTCCTCTTCTAAAGCCAAAGTGGCAGCGGGTAGTTTCTGTTGTTCGTGCTCTACGTGCTCAGCCAGCTTCCCAGGACAGTCTATGAAAATGAGCCTTTTGCTGCCTTTGAGGCCAGTGAGCAGCCGCTCGTGATACTTGGTGTACTCCCTGACCCAGGAGTTACAGTTATAGATATAGACTGCAGAGACATTGTCATAAGCAAAGCCAGGAAAAACAACAAACCACTTGGAGAGAAAGTCCGTTTTAAAGCGATTGCTAGGCCCGGTATGGGTAAGGTCCACTACAATTTCATATGGCTTTGCATAATATGGCTTTAGAGTCAGCAAGACATGGTAGATCAGCAAATCGCCATTGATTTGACCAGTTTTGAACCTAAGGAAGATGACAAAAAAAAAGGACACAGATTATTAACAGTTCTGAATACATGTACAGATGCTACTAATCTATTTTATTCCTTTATTTTCTGATTAGTTTTCTAAAGAAAACTAACTATAATATGAAACAATTATACAAAGTCTGGAGCCATTTCTTAAATCAGTTGTTCTTCAAACAATGAGAAGTAAGGCTGAAGAAAAATGGATGAGACGAATCTCCAGTTCAAAAACTTTGAGCAACAACAAGAAACTTGCCCACCCCAGTCAAGCAAGGAGGAAGGCAGCGGACATTGGTTGGCTGTCTCCAGTCCCACCGAACTTCCCAGGTGAACAGTTTGGGTGGGAATGACCCACCTGGAGCCCTAGAGTGAACTGAATGACTTTAGCCAATTCATCTAGCCCACCTCGACCAGACAGAACGGTTCAGCAATGACCACATGACTCACAGCAGCACAACGAGCCAAAGCGCTCAACTCAGAGACATGAGCTTCAACGGTTGGGAACGGAGACTGTTTCTTTCCCGATGTTTATACACAAGGGAACACACAGCCTGGGGAGTGGTTAGCTTGTATGGTGAGATATGAAGGAAGCATCTGCCTAACAACTGAAGAAATGGAGCAAAGAAACAGAGAGAAACTAGGGCCCTGGTCTTTTCATTTAACGCCTAGATAAAGCCTCTCCTGAGATAAAATTTATCCTTGAACTATTCAGTTTTGTGAGCCAATCAATTCCATTTTTTGATTAAGCCATATTAGGTCATATGTTACTTATACTCAAAAGACTGCTAATCAATGTGAGTAGCCAAAGCGAAGACCCTTAGAAAGCCGTGAAGAACACAGTACTAGAATTTCAAATCACAACGACTTATATTAACTTTGGCCCAATGTTCCACACCTGATGACTCTGACAGTACTACAAAGTAGGCTAACACAAATATCCTCACCTCAGAGTTTTTAATCTTCTTGGGAGAAAATAAGATAAAAATATGACAAGTTAAATGATTACTAAATAAAAAAAATATTTCAAGATCAGAGAAAAGATACGAGGTAGTATGTAATCACTTATCAAAGGAATTGCAGAGAAACTTCTATTAAGTTCAGAAGAGGGAGAGAGTAAGAGAAACTGGGTGTTCAGTGAAAGCTACGTAGAAGACGCAGCGGCTGAGGCAGGTAGGAGGAATATGAATTCAATAAGGGGAGGGATTAGCAGGCCTCACAGAGAGAGGGAAAGAGGAAAAGAAATAGGTAACTAGATGTGTTGGGGCCACAGTCAGCTAGTTGAGCTGGAATGGAGGATTCGTGTAGAGAAGTTTTAAGAGAGAAAGCTGGAAAAATACATAATAGCTAAATTGTGAAGTGGCCAAAACTGTTCAACTAAGGGGCTCAGGTTTTCTCCTGGGAGCTTGGTATTTCTTAGACTATGTGCTGCGGAGCACCAGCATCAGAATCAACTGTGGTGCTTGATGAAAACGCAGCTTCCTGGTCCCAGCCCAGAACTACTGCATACGAATCCATGCACCGGGGCCTGGCAATCGACAGTTTTTAAACAATCTCATCTGATATTTATGTGCACGAACATTTCTAAATCACTGCTGTAGGTATTAGGAAGTGTTTTTAAAGAAAGGGGTGATATGATCAAAGGAAGTGAGTCATACAAGATATATGAAGGAGTCAAGGCTAGTAAAAAAAAGATACTGTAGACTCTAGGTATGGCCTAATAAGGTTCTAAAATACTATAGTGACAGTAAAAAGGAAAGCGATTCAAGAATCTGAAGGAAGGACCCACACGATCCAAGGTCTGATCAGGGCTGAGGGAAAGGACTTAGATCACAAGGACCTGCTGTACGTCACACCTCTGAGATCACAAAGAACGTCGCTGTCATGAACAAAAACAAAGGCATTCTGAGAGGCAGCCACTTCTGAGGGAAAAATGAAGCTATTTTAGACACATTGAATATGAGGTGATGACAGGACACTAAACCACACAAAAGCATTTTCTGTCCCATATAATCTAAGTTTATTGGATATTTCTCCAATCATTGTTGCAGTTCCACAATTTGAGATGTCAGTTATGTATATCGCTGTTTCTTTTACCTGACCAATGCCCCAGGTCTCCAAACTCGCATTATCAAATCAGTCTGTGGTATACAAATAAAATTTCTAGAGAAGACTACTGCTGCAGGGAAATGCCATTTCATCTTCTTTTGGATGATGCTAATATATCATTCAAAAGCATATAGCAGGCATATACAATGAGCAAAAGGTCAAGGGCGTTGGGTAGAAACCCTCCCTGCCCTGGAGGCGGGGACTTGTTCCACAAAGCCTCCTGTCATGCCAGTGGCCAGCTAGACAAGCTGGAGTTTTTGTTTTTTGTTCCCTCTGACATGTGCTTTAGCTGCAGTGGAAAGGAAATGTGTCATCTGTGGTTTGGTTTTAAAAGTGGAAAGCTAGCTGTACATATCCTTTTTACGGCAGATTTACTTTTATGTTCATAGTCTCCAAGTCTATTTTGCTTTAAATTACTCAGAAGCTGTGCTTCAAGACAAGAAAAGAAGTGGCTTATTAAAATCAGGTTATAATCAGATTTTCACCAAGCATTTTGTAAGGTAGGTCATATATACAGCTTTTTTTATGCCTTTTCACTTATTACTTTGTACAGATTAGTGTTTGAGGAAGTGCTTTTATACAGAACCTAAGACTCCTACTAACAAACTAGAATCATAAGCAATTGAAAGTGTATGCTGTTTTTTTCTGTCCTATTAAGAATTTTACGTAAGTTAGAAATGGAAAGATTTACCATCAACACAGAGTTTTAAATCAGGATTAGGAAGGATCTGAGTTTAGACTCCACAGTGAATTGAAAAGTGTTATTTGCTATCAAAAAAAAGTTTAAAAAATAAATTTCGTGTTACTAATGCTTGGCACTATAAATTTAATGAAAATGACCAGAGGCAAAGAAAACTTTTGATAACATAACCTGGCCTCCATGGCATAAATTAGGGATGTAGAGACAGTCCTCTATTCTCAGGCATTTGTAAGCGTAAGAGAAAGTCTCATTTTGTTAACAGTTTGTTTATTTGGGGACGACAGTACATCTGGCTGAAGACAATCGACAGCGGGCCTATTATCTATCCCGTGGAAAGCGCGGTTAAAATGTGTGTGAATACCATCATGTATACGACATTGTTAATGAACTAATGTGACAAGAATAACGAACTTTAAATCATTTTACCATCTAATGCAAAAGTCCAGTCTAGTACAAAAGGATGGAAATCACCTGCTAACTCAATTTAAAGTATTTCTCTTTGTGAAAGAATCATAAAGGACCCAAGGATTTGAGTCATCCAACTTAAATGAAGCTGAACAGGATTATATAGGAGTCAGTGCATAATATCTTTAACCCGAAAAGTAATCTTAATTCTCGAATACATAGTAAAGGTTTTTTCCTTCCCACTATTAATTGGAAATATTACTTCACAGGTTAGTTTCCAGTTAGCATTGTTTGCTACTTTTGTTTGTATAACATCACATTTGTTATTCTCAATTTCTGTATATCAATAGTATACAAATATTATCCCATGACATATAACAATTATTTCTTATAAAACCTTGAACCTCAAAAAGCATGATTAGCAGTAGCATCTGTGCCACTTGAGAGTGGGTTAGAAATGCAGAATCTGGGGTCCCCATGAACCCACGGAATCAACATTTGCATAAAAAAAAGACTCCCATGCACATTCAAGTTTGAGAAGAATTCTATAAAATAAATAAGGTTCTTAAACAGGCAATTTCATTTAGTAAATCTCAGGAGAATAATTAGTTTTGACTCTAGTTCCCTCAAATAAATGCTAACAATAAAATGCTCTTACAAAAGCAGCTCAAACTGAAATATTATGATAAAGAGACAGCTCAATAGTGGTGATAAATCTTTCCTGCTGGTTTACCAGTACCCGGAACAGATATGCCAGTTCTATTTAAATCTCGAATCATATGTTGGATAATGAGAATTAGGAACAGACTTATCCCTTTTTGTACTGGCTTCCAGGAAGCTCAGAGCCAAAACTGAAATTCAACTTCTTCATTTCTATGTTGAGACTCTTACAGTCTGCCTGGACTTCTCACTTCAGAATAAATCCCCATGATCCTGATCGTCTATTTCTTTCTACTTTTATAGTATAATTTATTTAAAAAATTATGTCAAAATAATCATAGAAAAAAATGGTAGGCATAAATGATGATGAAAAAAGGCTAACTTTTGTTGAGCTTTCGAGATCATTCAGAAGAAATTTGCCTCTTTTTCTTTGTAATGCCAAATTTTTAGATAGAGAAACTGGCATGCCTTTGCTTTTAAAGAGCCACAATAATTTGGGGAATACAGAGGTCAAAAGAGAGAACCACCACCATAAAATTGCTTTCACAAGTACTGGGAATATATTTCTAAGCACCAGCTTTATTCTAAGCTTCAAGATAAACACCCGAGAAGAAAAAAGGACACCTTGGATTCCTACTTGCAGTCCATTTTCTCTAGGTTGCTACCACACTTCCCCTTTCCCTGACCAAAAAAAAAAATCCGTTTGCATTTTCCTTTCATACATGAAGCAAAATGCTCAAGGCTACATTTCTCCTTTACTATAAAGACTTGGTGACACATTTGTTAGAGGGTGGGGAGTTTCTGAAAAAAAGATCCTTAAATGGTCAGGCGAAAAAAAGGAGGAATCAAAAAAGTAAAAGCAGAAGCATCTGACTCAAAGCTGAAGTGCAGCACACTTAAGAGGGAGGGAGCTAAATGAAACTACGGTGTTCGGTTCTCAGTGATTAACAGTGATCTGTACAGCTAACTTCTAGCACTTAAAAGAGTAATAGAAATTAAATTGTTTCTTTATATGTAGCCTAACAGAAAAACCAATTAATTGAGAAGGAATGAAAAGAGGAGAGCAAATGTTAGGCATGAGCTTGTAGCTTCCCTGTAACATATGAGCTGTCCATCTTTTAACTACAATTACCAAAACTAGGAACCATTACTCTTTCATAAACTAACAAATTGTACTGCTATCTCAACAGATTACCATTATACCCACGGACATGGAACACATTGGATATTACCTACATCTTGCCTTTCTGATGACAATAGTTTTCTCTTTGTCTTCTGGAACAAAAGCAAACTATACCCTTCTGTGGGCTAACAATACTACTGTCTGGGATTCAGATATTCACAGAAACAAAAATGAAAACATTAATATAAACCCTGCAACTCCTGAAGTAGATAAAAAAGATAACTCTACAAGCATGCCTGAGATAGCAACATCAGCTCACATTGTACCCTTAACTCCTAAATCTCAACCGGAGCTTTATATACCTTCTGTTGTCAGGAACAGTTCTCCAACAGTACAGAGCATTGAAAACACAAGCAAGAGTCACAGTGAAATTTTCAAAAAAGATGTCTGTGAGGAAAACTACAACAAAATCGCTATGCTAGTTTGTGTAATTATAATTGCAGTGCTTTTTCTTATCTGTACCCTTCTATTTCTATCAACTGTGGTTCTGGCAAACAAAGTCTCATCTCTCAGACGATCAAAACAAGCAGGCAAACGTCAGCCTAGAAGCAACGGCGATTTTCTGGCAAGCAGTGGTCTATGGCCTGCTGACTCAGATACTTGGAAAAGAGCAAAACAGCTCACAGGGCCCAACCTAATGATGCAATCTACTGGAGCACTCACAGCTACAATGGAAAGAAAAGATGAAGAAAGAACTGAAAAACTCACTAACTGATGCTTTAGTGAAGAAAAATGCAAAGTGGCTATGAGAAAGTTTAGAGTAAAAATGAAGTCAGTTTGATATTTAATGCCAACAGGTTGGTCTGATGGTCTGAAATCTGATGGGCAGGCCTTGCGATTTAAAATGAAGCAGGTGAGAAGGGGAGAAGCATGCCTGCTTACTTAATGACTGAAACTGTGCACTTTTGTTCTGACACTGAATATCTTAAAGAGCAAATAATAAAACAACAAAGCATCTGGGGAAGGTTTTGAAGATGACTTGAAGGAACTGACTAATAGAAAGGGTCAATTAAATAAATATTTCCTGTTCCATAATAGTAGTTAGATGATCTTTGTTTGAATGTAATTAAATTTTGAAAAGTTTTAGCATGTCCTTAGAGGCAAGTATATGCTTCAACACCTAACAGAAGTAAAAATTCTAATGCATAGAGATGAACTGTATAGTTTAATGGTACCTTCTTTGCTGAATGTGACAGAATCCATACCAGCTCATGTATCAACACAGCTAATTTTAAGCAGGATGTTTTCATCTTTACATATGGCACATATAAAAAGGTGCTTTTCTATTATAAATATTTAATTAAAACTTTTAATTTTGTATAATAAATTAAAACTCATAGAATAAAACTGACTACGTATATTTGCATTCACTTGATTTTCTTATAGAATATACTGTTAAAGATCAGTAAGAAACAGAGCACAACTAAAACAGACGAGATTTATAGCCACAACAGAAGTCTAAGCGTAAATGTAAAGCCTATCTTACTGTTTATGTGTAACATACCTCTATTCTATAAATACTGCTTATTGGATTATTTATAGCAAAAATCTAAAGGTTGATTAATTTTTGGACTTCAAGAATGCCAAGTGGCCTAATAAATGATCAATTTTATTTTTTTTACTATCCAATCTGACAAGAACAAAGGAAAGGGGTGGGGGGGGTGTGTGTGTGTGTGCGTGCGTGTGTGTGTGTTTGTTACAATCTGGAAAACAGGATACTTCAGGTAACTGTTTAACCTTCAAAGAAACTGGGTTCAGGTGAAATAATGACTTATATTTAAGTCAAGACTTGCATCTTCAATTAAATACATTACGAAAGTTGGTTGAGAGACTTTCCAACTATCTATTGAAATTGACACAGGATATCCTAGTTAAAGACCAGGCCATATTTAAAAATCTCATCCTTTATTGAGAACTTATTTTCGGCAATATGCTAGTCATTTAAGAACAGAATTTCACATGTTTTTTCCAAGTATGACCACAATCTTACTCTCCCTTCCAGGTTGGAAATTCTCTTCCTGGCTACGTATCAGAATCACTGGAAAAGTTTTTAAAACTCACCAATGCCTAATTCCCACCCTTTTCCTTCTGATTCAATTGGAAAGGAGTGAGCTCCAGGCATTGCTAATTTTTGCGTAATTCCCTAGGTGATACTGCTCTTGGTAATCAAATTCACTTCTTACAAGTTCCATGTCTCCAAAGATCTAGGTTACTTCTTAAAATGAGAGGGAAAAATAAACTATTGATTTTATTATCAACTTACTAAAAAAAATCTATCCCCTAAACAATAAATCATAACCATATTATACCAGATAAAGCTAAATGTCAAAGTAAAAATGAAAGCAGGAGAATACTCATGCCAACCACGATGATCAGCTTATCTTCTGAGGGGTAAAAAGGACCAGATTGGAAATGAAACTGGGCAGAGCTCCCATTTTGGCAAATTAAGAGTTTGAGATTGTGTACTAGAACGAATAGTAATGACACAAAGCACTCCTTGAATCAAGGGTTACACATAAATACTTGTCACGGGAAATGAAAACAAATTAGTGTCTTTTTAAAAATAAGAAATTAACTAGGCAACTACTTTCATATTCAACATACAGGTCAGACATTTTCTCTCAAACCGGAAAGCAGGAATATTGAAAATTCATCACTCACTACTTGGCTACTTAACGTGCACTCTCAGAATGACACCTTCCAATGACAGCTCATGAACAAACAGTGGGGCCTTTCCAAACTCGACAAGTGTTTAAAGATGACAGGTTAAGATATGCTTTTCTGGGTTCAAATTTTAAGTTACTTTTGAACAAAGACAATTTTTTTTTCTACCCCAGGGTATTTTGGTCCACATGCTTAATTTGGGGATTTTAAAACAGTGAATCAAAAGTTTACAGCATTTTGATTATATTCTGCTTTATAGTAGGACCTCTTAAAAAAACACACACCTATTCTTTTTGTATCGAGTTACAATATCTTGACGCTAAGATCTAGGTCTTAATAATTTGCGTTCCAAAAAAAAAAAAAAGCAAAAAAACAAAAATGGGGCCGCCCTGTGGCCGAGTGGTTAAGTTCTCATGCTCTGCTTCCATTGGCCCAGGGTTCGGCTCCTGGGCAAGGACATGGCACCGCTCGTTAGGCCATGCTGAGGCGGCATCCCACATGCCACAACTAGAAGGACCCGCAACTAAAATATACAACTATGTACGGGGGGGCTTTGGGGAGGGGAAAAAAAAAATAATTTGTGTTCCCCTGCAGTGACCAAGGGGAAGCAGGGCATGGTTTAATACTTACTGTATCTACTATAACAGGTACTATGCTAGGCACTTTACATTTATTTAATCCCATAATAAACTTATAAATTAGGAATTATGATCTCCATTTTTCAGATAAAGAGAGAGGAGACTTGCCCAAAGAAATTTTTATTCAGATTGACTGACACTCTTTTCAATATACTTTGCTTACTAGTTAACTTATTTAAAAAATGATTCCCAATTTATTTACTTTCCACTGAGAAGTATCTACTTTGTAGGTAATCAAAGAGTTGTTGACTTGAACTCACAAATCACTTAGTAAAGTATTTGGTCAAAAAAATCTAATTATACTTTTACCTGGGCTTTGCCTAAATTATATATGAGGAAATAACATTAACACTTATTGGTTACCTACTGCGTGTGGGGCATTTATATATGTTATATCATCTTATTTAATCCTCACAACAACTCAATAAGAGAAATATACTTGCAGAGGAGGAAATGGTGACTCAGAAATGTAGCCACTTGCCTAAGGTGATATAAGTAAACAGAACACATCATTCACTTCTTACGAAAAGAAATCTCACTATGGGTAATAACCCAACTGGCAGTTCTTCCTCAGAAGATATAATTTTCTCTCCAAGACTCTATTCTAAATATTTAAATTATATAACCACATTACTAGAAAGTCTCAAATGTTTACTTACAAGTATTAATTAAAAGCACTTAAATCATACAGCTCCAAATTGTGTTTCAAAATAAGTTCTGCTAAAGAAGTACATTTCTTAGCTATTTTGTGGCTTATTGCACTTCCGGAAGCAACTATTGATCAACTTCCTCTTTTTCTACAGCAACCATTTCAGTTTGCTAAAGACCATTTTTAATCTGAACTGAACCACCCCTTTTGCTTCTTAGCCAAATAACCAAAATGGCCAGTTAGAACAAGAATTTAGCATCCTGCAAAAGAAGTTAACAGCTGAGGTAAGACAATTTTCGCACAGGCAATCTGATTTGATCTTTGCTTTATATAAAATTTATTTTAACTTAAATTCTGATAGTCTAAAGATGTCTCTAACAGGTTTTGTTGCATGGAATTAAAAAACATTCAGTGTTGAGCTTGACTTGGAGAAAAATTTTCACCTAAGTTTGTATAATATAAGACCTTTTAAGTTTATTCAATCACAGTGTTTGTTAACCTTCGTTTTGTAATTAAAAAGAAACTACAGCCATGGCAGATAAAGCTAAGGGTTAGAATAAAACTAGAATCCATGGGATATGACTGAATTTACAACTCCAAAATATCGATTGTTAAAAATTCTGATTTGCTTTCTACAAAATTTTCCTGTACAAAACATAATCTATAGATTGAAATTATTTTTATTTTTAAATCCCCTTTAGTTTCCATAATAAGAATGGTCACCTTTACCTTCACTTAATTTAAAAAGAAATCAAAGAAGATTAGATGAGGTATTCAATTATCATTATTGTATATGCTTTATTTTTTACACAACAGAATTTTAAATTTAATAATGATGACATGAAAATATTATTGCTCATTTTTAAAGCTAAGACAAAACTGTTATGATAAAACGTATGTACATATATTCATATCATCCACATATTTATGTGACATATTGTCGAGCCTTCAGTAAACAGTACAAAATAGATATGGGAAAAAACACTCACAGAATAAACAACAAAAAATTGCATAAAAGATGCATACTCTATGAGTAAACTGGGCAATTACAAAGCAAATATCCTCCAAAATAAAAACTGCAAAGAGTTTACATAGACTTCTAATACCACAGAACGATGAATTCATAGTGGGTGATATCCTATTTCAACATTTCATAAATACTTATGATTTTCCCTTAAAGAAGTCCACTTTAAATTTCCTCTAAGTAACTATTACAGAAGCTAGAAAATGAAGATTTCTATCTCTTTTTTAGACAAGCCTTGTCTATATATTTTTAAAGAGTCAGTCCTATAGTACCTGTTTTTTTCCACTAATTCCTACACAATTCCACTTAGAAGGAAATTATAAACTCTGAATAAGTTTGAATTTGTTAAATATAAATCTGATGCCTTTTAATGTCTGATCTTTCAAAGTCACCTCAAATATGACAGCTCATAGGCTAACCATTCAAAAGCCCCTCACTGTTTTCGTAGAATCCCAGGACTAAGATGGTTTTCTGCTAGTTCTTTTCCTACCTTTTATGAAGGACTACCTCAAAAGTTACTAACATATCTGTTCTCAGAGGGCTTACATCTCTTCCTTCAGAAAGCATTCCTATTTCATAATTAAGGCAGTGTGGCCTATATAGTGACAAGTAATAGAAAGAAAGGGCTCCGGTGCAAGATTACCATGATTTCTGTATTAGTGCCACTATTTAGAGCTGTGATGCTCTGGCAAGTTTCCCAACTTCTCTGTGCCTCAGTTTCCTTATCTGTACAAAGAAGACAACACCACCCTGCTCATTAAAATAGGATAAAGCCTAGCATTTGGTGGGTACTTAGCTAAATTGATAAAAGATGGTAATCAAATACTTCCTATCATAGCTCAAAGTTAATTTCTCTTTCTGCTCTTCCTCAAGATATAGAATTGCTGTTTTCTTCCTTTTATGGTTTCATGACTTCACTAGTTGGAGATATACTACTACTAAATTTTAACCTGTTATATCTGTATTGTAACTTACTATATCAAAGTAACTGAACTCAGATATTATTTTTGATATTGCTACCTATTTTGATATTGCCTTTTTGTCTAGGATATGCTCTCCAAATCTCCTCAATTCCCTTTAAAAGACAATAACATATTTCTTATATCCACCTTAGCATCAGTTTTCACTTCTGGGCTCTATGTAGCTATGCACTGTATCTATGAGAACACGTCTAATGCACGGGGCCCCTGCTTCATTGTGACTGCCTTTAAAATACTTCCAGCGGCTGATATTTTTCTTCTTCTTTAAAAATTTAAAAAAATATTCAGGAAAAGCAAAGGACCAAAATCACAGATTTAAACCTCAAAGTGCCAACCTAAAATAATAAGCAAAAAGCTGCCATATGCAGGTAGGCAAATTTGAGATTTGCCTGAGCAGCAGACTTAAGGGATTTCTAGAAAAATGCTCTATAGAATGCGTATAGGTATTAGCAGGTATGCTTCTGGGTAGTGTCAGGGGGAAAAAAGAGAGAGAATCTTAAGGATACTTAAAGCAGACAGGAGAGCCTGAAATGAAAGATAAGTGAGGTTGAGAAGACGGGTGAGTCAAGTCCTCCATTTTGGAAAGCTGGCTCCTCCTCGCTGGGTCCCTGCCTCTACAAACACAGGGCAGGGAGGGACGGCAGCATTTTGTGGTTCTCTCTTTCATCTGCTTCAGCCTTCTCCCCCACCTTCTTTCTAATTTTGTCCACTTTAATCTTCTACCCTAACTTCTTGCTAATTACGTCACTACCACTTTTCCTCAGCTTTTTAATTAACTTTTCTTCTTTTCAATACTTTCTCTAGTCAACTGACCTTCCCTTTTCCATGTATATGCTGCTTACTATAACTTTTGCTTTACTTTTCTGTGTTTTTTGTATTTCTTGGAATTTCCTTTTCATTTCATCTTATCTGACACTTTCCCCTCCTTTTTACCTCTCTACCCAATGTGGCTCTTTCTTCCTACCTTCTTTCCCTGCAGAAACAATGTAGGTACTTCAGGCAAAAATGGTTTATATATTTTTAAAATACACGTTAAATAACTTTCTGCACTGGCTACAACACTGGTCTCACTGTCTCTGAGCTGGAAAAAGGTCAGTTTATTCACTAGTATACCTATTTATTCTTCCTTCCATCCTGCTCCTCCTTTTCTGGACTATTCTGAATTGCTGGACCAGAATTCTAACAAAGACGCTAGCCTTCTGATGTAGCAGACCCTAGGAGAGTAGACAGCTAACTGAAGCTTGGGAGAAAGGGGTAGGATAGGTAAAAAATGGAATTTGTTCTTAATATTGCTGTAGCCCTTAAATGACAAGTGAAAAGTCTCATACACTGAAGATCCTATGACCTTCCTATTGACAAAAGAGGCCATGAACCTATCGAAATTGATCTTAAAAACTAAACTGTGTTTATAATTATATTCCTGTATGGGCTCTTTCCTTCTCTAAAGCCTTTGTCAGCTAAGTGAAAAGAGGAACCATGTGGGCTTTTAATAAATTTTAAGCAAAGTCACAAAAGAGGAAATATTTTTGGCTGAAGACAATTCATGGCCCATACTTTGTTGCTTTGGATGGCATTTAAAAAAAACTAATGTGAAACTCAAGAATAACACTTTCTAATGAGGCCTTTGCAGCGGGTGGTAATCAGTAAGAAAGCAGGTAGGAAGCACACGGATGATAACCATCTAAAGACGATTCAAATCCCTATATTTATGCCAAAAGTTTCACATTTTTTCCCTATTAACCCTTTTGCAAAATTGATAAAAAGCATAATTTAATAACTTAAATTTTACCTTCTCTGCTTACATCCTAGTAGAAGTATTAATAAATAGTGAAAAAAGTGAAATGGAAAGGAACCAAGATGCCAAATACAGGTTAAACGTTTACTGAGCTCCTAACATATATGGCATTCTGCTGTAAAGTAATCAAAATATAAAAACAAAAGGCAGTTTAGGATAGTAGAAAGAGCTTATGCTTTGGAATCGGATGGTCCTGGGCACAAATTCCCAATCTGTCACTAAGAGTGCTATAACTATTGGGCAAATTGCTTAATACATCTGAATTTGTCTCTTTATCTGTATATCAAGGATTCCTCCATCTTCCTCATGGAGTCATTTAAAGGCTAAATGAAATAAAGCATGTAAAACACCAGGATAGTATAGCACATACTATGTTCTAGATAAGTATTTTTCTTCCTTTGTTCCTTTCTGCCTTCTTCAACGTTCTTTATAATCTTGTTTAGGGGATGAGGATAACAAAAAGAAAAGGTGGAACGTTAAGTAATAAAAAAATAAACACAATTATTTAAGAGAAGAGACGTATGAGTGAAGCACTCACATGGAGAACCAGCTAAGGAGTCCTAACGACAAGAACTAGGGGATTCAGGGAACGGCTGTCTCTTTGGGCTGTGGTTGGTCACAGAAAACTTGGTTTAAGAAGAATTTAAACTGAGGTCTGACAGATGAGGACAGGCTCAGACAGGCAGTTAGAAGAGAGAAGATGAAGGGTTTGGGAAAAAAAGAACACACACAAAGAGGGTGAAAAGCCATAAACAAAAGTGTCTGCTTAGGAAAAAAAAAGTGTGAGTTTAGAAAGTATGTATGTAAGAAGGGGAAAAGGTGCATCTTGGCTGAATGAGAAGTTTCAGTTATGAGATATGAGAATAGACTGGTAAACTCAAGCCCGAAGGAAGAAAACTCAGTTTAGAATTTTTCCGTGACAGCAACGGGAAATTCTCAAACAAGGGAGTAGTAACCTGATCATACAAGCTTTTAAGAAGATTAATTCAGCACTGGTGTGCAGGAAAGTTTAAAGGAGAAATAGTTTAAAATTTAGGCCCGAAGTACTAGAGAAAATAAAAAGAAAGAGACTGTAAGGGGAAAAAAAAAATCACATGTCTTTTCTTCTACTAAAATAGGGTAATTTATTATCACTGTGTACTAAGTGGTAGAGGAGTAAGCAATGGAAATTGCTCAAATAAGCTGAAAAGTCTATTCATTTGCAAAACTTGAGGGGCTTTCTCTTTGCCTGTTAATTGTACCTTACACAGAACATCAAACCTTTCTGAAATTGGCCTATGAATCACAGAAAAACTATAGTTTCGGGGCTGGCCTGGTGGCGCAGTGGTTAAGTGTGCACGTTCTGCTTCTCGGCGGCCCGAGGTTCACCGGTTCGGATCCTGGGTGCGGACATGGCACTGCTTGGCAAGCCATGCTGTGGTAGGCATCCCACATAGAAAGTAGAGGAAGATGGGCATGGATGTGAGCTCAGGGCCAGGCTTCCTCAGCAAAAAGAGGGGGACTGGCAGTAGTTAGCTCAGGGCTAATCCTCCTCAAAAAAAGGGAAAAACTATAGTTTCTAATCATATACACCAGGATCTAACACCCGGAGATTTTCCTTTCCCCAATGTTAAGAAATAACCAAATAGTTATCATTCTGTTTAATGATGTGCAAAACAAGGATATTACACTCAGAGCTGAAAATTGTCCTGGTATAACTCCTCACTTTACAGATAAGGCAACTGAGAACAGGAGGAGATTAAGCGACTAGTCCTCACGGTCAGATAGGTGGTTCGGTGGTGGGAGTAGAACCGGAACTTGACTCTTCAAGTTTTAGCATCTACTGCATCCCGCAAAAAGACCTATGTGCCAAACTGCCTTCTTTTCCCATGCCCATATGTTGTTCCCTTGGCTGGCATATTTTATTTGCTTAATTAATTCTCACAGACCTTTCAAGATTCAGTTCAAGTTTTACTTCTCTGAGACAACTTTCCTGAAGCCCTCTCAAGCTAGGTTAGTTCCTCCGTGCACCTCCTGCACACATTTATGAGAAAGCCTATCAAATTATTACAATTATGTATTGCTTGTTTGTTTCTACCAGTAGGAACTTTTTTTTTTTTTTTGGTATCTCCTAAACCTAGACCAGGGCCTGACAGAAAGATGATGCTCATCGAGAGATGAATGAAAGCAGCAGCAGGACCATGTGACCAACTGCACAGGACCCACTCAACCAGATTCAAAAATCTCTTTAGGATTTTGAGCCTAGGACTCTGAGTTGAATTGAATCCTTTAAAAATATAAGATCCTAACATAAAGACACAGTGCTAGACACTGATGCTGCTATAAAGATTACTAACACAATAGACTCTGTGCACAAGAAACTGACAAAGGCAGTACAATTAACAAAAATAGAGAAGTTGGGAGAGGAGTCACTTTTGAGATGAAGATGAATTCTGTTTTAAATATGTAGAATTTGCTGATAGTGGGATATACACATGGAAATGTCCACCAAGAAGTCATACAAATGGAACTAGAATTAAGGAGATTTGGGCTAGATGTACAGGTTTGGGAGTTATGGCATAAAGATGAGAGCTGAAATCTTATAGATTCAGGATCAAAGAAGAATTGATAAGAGTGAGGACTGAATATGAAGTACCTATATTTAAGAGGCAAGAGAAAAGCAAAAGTTAGTGAGATTAACATGAAAACTATTACAAATCGCTATTTGAACAGTAGTGAAGGAATTGTCAATAGTGTTAAGTGTGGTCAAGAGAGGAAAAAAAGACAGAAAAGAAAGAAAAGACCATTAAATTAGGTAACAGATGATTTCTGGTATCCTTCAAGGCAGCAGGATCAACATATTTCTAGTAGCAAACAGAGAAAAAGGTAGAGAGCACATGGAACCAGCATACAGACCCTATGTATTTGAGAAGTATGACTGTGAAAATGAAGGACTGTATGTAATGACGCTAGAGGGGCAGCAGGGTCAAGTACAGATCTTATGAAAGAACTGAGAGATCACTGCCTGTAAGGTCCAAATGTTGTATGATAAGTTAGAGCATATTCAAGAGCTGTTTACACTGGCCCATAGTGTATCAAGTCTAAATTAGGGATAAGAAATACATATCAAGTACCTACCTACTTTACACCAGACACCAGATGATACCTAACTGTCTTTCTTTCTTTCATTATAAAACCACTGGTAAAGAAGAAACATTCTGAAATGGATCTCAAATATTTCGTCTTAATTTTGTTTTGTGGACACCTGAACGATACATTCTTCTCAGAGACAGAAGCAACTACAACAGAGAAGCAACCACAGTCTACTTCATTTGGATCACCAACGCCATATAACTCAGCTAATTCTCAAAACACAACAGGGAATCCGTTGGGTCAACCAACACAATTCAATAACGTTTCTTCTGAACAAGCAATACCAACTACCACAGTCGCTGCTGGACAACCCACACAAGCTGCCTATGTCTCTTCTGGAAAACCGGCAGCACACACTTCTGCTGGACAACCACTTGCCTATAACATAACCAGACAACCAATACCAACGGCCAACATCTCCTCCCAACAAACAGCACTACCTGTGTTCACCTCTGTTAGACAACTACCACCAGCTACCCATACTTCTACCAGACAATCACCAACATTTGTCTATACTTCCACTCAACCACCATCATCTGTCCACACTTCTAGAAAACCAACATCAACGAATGTTCATCATCCACCCACAAAACAAACAACTGTCAAACATCCACCTAGGGTTACACCAGGATTCATCATAGAAACTACAAGTAAGAAAAATACTCCACATAAAACCAATTCTAATACAATAGCTGCCATATTAATTGGTGTAATTCTGATTTCTATGTTGGTAACTATAATCATGATTGTACTATGGAAGTGCTTGAGAAAACCAGTTATAAGTGATCAAAACTGGGCAGGTAGATCTCCGTTTGCGGATGGTGAAACCCCTGACATATGTATAGATAACATTAGAGAAAATGAAGTATCCACAAAACGTACATCAATTGGTTCATTTATGGCCTGGAAACCAAACAAAAGCACACTTTTAGCAGATGATTTAGAAATTAAGTTGTTTGAATCAAGTGAAAACAATGAAGATTCTAACAACCTCCAAACAGAGAAAATAAAAGATCACGTAAATGGTACATCGGAGGATAGTGCTGATGGATCAACAATTGGTACTGCGGTTTCTTCTTCAGACGATGCCGAGCTGCCTCCACCACCTCCTTCCCTTCTTGATTTGGAGGGACGGGAAAGTAACCAATCTGACAAACCTGGAATGACAACTGCATCTCCTCTTCCAAAAGATTCCACCAATCTCCCACCATCTCTGAACAGTCTTAATGAAGTCTGTGAAGATCATAATTCTGAGTTCAAACAGTCATTTCCACCTCCTCCTGATTCACTTAATTTGCCTCTGCCATCAGGAGATTTTATGAAAAACCAGGAAGATTACAACAATGAGATCCAGTGTCAAGACTTCTCTATTCCTCCTAACTCTGATCAAGATCTCAATGAATCCCTGCCACCTCCACCAGAAGAACTGTTATAAATATTACAACTTGCTTTTTAGCTGATTTTTTCATCCTTCTTAAAGGATTCCATCTTTTGTTTTTCTTCATGTGCTGAAATATATTAAATAGCAACTGGTAGTCAATTTTGATTTTTATTCAGGGACTACCTGAAATCTGCTCAAAGCCCATGTGCATAGGTGGAACTTATTTTTTAAAAATTATATAACAGTGATCTATTTACTGGCTATAGTATCTACCTTTAATGCATAGTACATTTTACATATGTGGATGGTACATATGTCAATAACAACCATTTCTGAAACAAGTAGCCTACGTACACTTAACATTACCTTATGGATTTTTTTTTTTCTGAAAAGCTGTATATAAAGTTATCTTGAATAAATAAAATTTTATTTTTCCATTTCATGGTTTGAGGTGGGGGGAATGAGAAATTAAATACATACTCCAAGTTTTAAACAAAACTCCAAGTTTTAAATTAATACCTGAAGTATTAAATAAATATTTCAAGTTTGTAGGGACGAGAGATTAAAATCCATGTTTAAGAATAAAGAAATCTCCTTTTAGCTGTCACTGGAAACAGTACAACAAACTTATTAGAACATCAAATTGGGGGGTTGGGTTGGGGACATTTACACTGAAAATAATATGAGCAGGTACCACAAAATGGAGACATTTTCCTATCTTGTTGGGGGAGCACAAATTTTAAAACTAGACTCTTTAAAAAGTGTCCTCTTTATACACCTTAAGCACTCAAATCAAATGAAGAGGAAAAGAAGAAACAGCTCTAATGGCTTCATTCCAAATTTGGACAATTTTTCCAGGAAAAACAGATTGTATCAAAATACAGATGTTTCTCAACTTTCACTAAACTCATACTTTGACAACGTACCTTTAAACTCTTAAAACACCTTTCTTATGTAGAATTTCACCTTTTATCCATTACCTGACAATAGATAAATCTGAGTTATTAGAGTAGAGGTGGACCCAATCTTTGTCAAAGTCCAGGCGGAGCATGTTCATGGGCCTACGCTCATGGAGATGCTAGCCTGTGCCTGCAGGAGTGTCCTTTTGCCCCAAAAGCACACATTCTTCACCCTCACTACTACCCTAACTCCTGGGGAAACAGTCACTTAGAATGACAGGTGGCGGCCTTACTGGTAGCTTAACCTTGGAGAACCACTCATAGTTCTGGGATTTTTTCAGAACAAAATATAGTATTTATTTGCAGCATTGGTGTTCAAGAAACTAATAAAGTTCTATCTTTAATAAAAACTAGCAGGCTTTTGGGGCCGGCCCCACGGCCAAGTGCTTAAGTCCGTGTGCTCTGTGTCGGCGGCCCAGGGTTTCACGGGTACAGATCCTCGGAGCGGACATGGCACCGCTCATCAAGTCGTGCTGAGGCGGCGTCCCACAAGCCACAACCAGAGGGACCTACAACCGGAATATACAACTATGTCCTGGAAGGCTTTGGGGAGAAGAAGAAAAGGAAAAAAAAAGAAGAAGATTGGCAGCAGATGTGTTAGCTCAGGTGCCAATCTTAAAAAAAAAAAACAATTAGGCAGCTTTGGACGTTGAAACTTTATTTACAACGTTTCTCTGTAAGTCTTTTAAGCCACTCCTTACTGACCAGTAAAACTTTTTATCAGCAGAAACATATCCCTGAGCTTCTTATTTTTCCTGAATAAGCATGATGTTTATTGTCATATTACATTGGTTCTCTTCTGTCTGTCACATTAAGAACTTTCTTTCATGTGTTTTGCAAACTTAGCACTTTTAAGGTTAATTTACCCAGGAGTAATCAAGAGTTTAATAATTTGCTATTATTCTGTTCAATTTTAAGTATTCTAATTAGGATAAATGAGATATAATGTTTTTATATTTGGTCAAGACTTTGACATGCCTTAAATCATCAAAACCTTTCTTATTTTACATATATGATTGTTACCTAATGGGCTCTTTCCACATTTCTGCCCTTTTTTTTTTTTATCACCTTCTTTCCTGACTTCTTGAAGGACGGGCATTGGGAAATATAAGGAATTACCCACTCTCATAGATAATCAGGAACTGATAACTCAGTCATAGTCTTGTCTGATTTCTTCACAGTGTACAGGCAGCTCTTCTCCTTCTGTTCTTTGTACAAGAGACGAACAGACTACTCTCAGCAGCTGGTTTTCAGTTTTTGTTTTTTAAGAAATTCTCTACCAGGGGGCAAGAATAATTCCCATTGACTGCATGCAATTTTTCCCCACCGAGGTCAGTGGAAGCTGAGTAGCCAAACAGTGGTAATCCTTACTTAATCAGCAGAAAGAAATCCAAGCTAATAAAAGAAATACAGGAGAGAAGAAAATGCTAGAACAAAGAAAAACGTAGAAAAGATTAAAAACCGGGATCCAGAAGAGAAAGTTTATTTCATGAATGAGACAAAAGGAACAAAAAGCAGACTGACCCACATACCACAGACCTGCGCTGTTCTTATCAGATCAGCATTAACCAGATTCAGAAACAACTCTGAAGACCATCTAGTTCAACTTCTTTATCCGTTAACTGCTGAGAAAACAGGCCGAGAGAGAGTAAATGCCCTCCTTACAAGAGGTACTAAAAGCTGAGTCGGTCCCCTGACTCCTGGTTCGGCACTCTTCCCACTAACAGAGGCTCAAAGAGCACCAGCTTCATGCACGGCCACATATGTATATTGCCACGTATTCCATTTGGCGTTGGCGGTGGGGGAAACAACGAATTAGATGAGGGTGACCTGTAATTGTTCTTATTACCTAGTTCTGATCAAAAAGCAAAGTAGCAAAATATTTGGGCACCTATAACTAAAAAATTATGATACTGGTACATGATTAGACAAACAGATCAATGGAACAGAATGCCAAGTCCAGAAATAGACTCAAATCTCAAATCAGTGGGAAAAAGTATTAGGACAAGTGGATAGATATTTGGAAAAAGATAAAATTGGATCCATATGTCACACTATAGTAGACCAGAGATCTAAATATAAAACATGAAATTATACAAAATTATACAAAATTATACAAGTAATAGAAGAATATATGAGTGGATTCCTTTAATAATCTGGAAGTGGGAAAAATCTTTCTAGCTAAGACTCAAAATCTAGAAGCAATAAAAAGAAAAGGAAAATGCAATTATACAAAACTTGTAAATGTAAAAAAAAATTAACTACCATAATAAGGTCAAAAGACAAATGGCAAACTGGAAAAAAATTGCCTCTTAAATTAAGACAAAGGGCTAATATCTCTTAAATTTAAAGAAAACTCCTAAATACCGGGGGCGGGGTGGGGGGAAGGACAACCCATACACAATAGAAAAAATGTGCAAAACACATCAAAGACAGTCACAGAAGAAAAAAATTTAAATGGTTTTTAAAAACATACACAAAGGTATACAACCGTCCTCATAATAAGAGAGATACATTTAAAGTCCTCCCAGATACTATTACCTATCAGATTGATATAAACCCAAAAGTTCAACAACAAAGTCTATGGTGAGGCTCTACCAAACTAGACATCCTGACACATTGCTGGTGGGACTGCAAAATGGTACAGTGTATAGAGAGGAATTTGGTATCCAGAAAAATTCCAAATGCATTTATCCTTTTACCCAGAAATTCTACTTCTAGGAATCTTTTCCAAAGATTCATTGGACAAAATATGAAATTACTTAGGCACAAAGGGTATTCACTGTGGCATTATTTGTAATAACAAAAGTCTGGAAACAACCCAGACGTCTATCAATAGGGGACCAGTCCATCAACATGGTACACTCCCAAATGGAGTACCACACATCATGAAATGAATGAGAGATCCCTATATACTGATGTGGAGTGATCTTCAAGATATATTATTAAGGAAAAAAGAATAAGATGTATAACAGTATATTTAATATGCAACCTTTTATATAAGAAAGGAGGATAAGAACATATAATACATACATATTTTTGTACGCTTGCAAAAAGAAATATTGTTAAGATACAATTAAAAGCTAATAAAAATAGTCACTAATAGGAGGAGGAAGGAAATAAGGCAGAGGAGATAGAGAAGCAGGATTTCTCTGAATATACTTTGTTATATAATTTTGACTTATCAGTCCCTAAAAACTGATAACTAACTGAAACAAATGAAATTAACTTTATCTAAAGTCAGTGATATAAAAATATAGAGAAAAGTTATTTCAAGTGGCATTAGAAACAGAATTGACTATATGTCCTTAGTGAAACATATTCTAAGAACAAATAGAGCTGCAAAGAAATCTTAAACTTTATTCAATAGTTTGTAATTTAATTGTTGGCAGCAATACTGGTATTATTTCGAAACTATTGTGGGATGATACAAATAAGCAATTATGTTAATGCTGTTAGGAACCATTTATAGGAAATATTGGGGATAGAGGAACAAATTAAATCTTCACAAGGAAGCAAACAGATAAATCCAGATAAGGGTCATTCTAGGGAAAAATGACTGAGTTTTGGCAACAAGCCAGTGGCATGGGGAAAAAAACGGGCGAAAGGGTGGGAGAAGGGACTGGTCCACTTGCATTTTGACCTGATAATTTCTACCTTGTTAGTTCTTTCACGCTTTTAAAATACTTTATTCGGTACTCTTAGTTGTTTTCAGCAGGAAACTCAGTCTGAAAAGCCAATTATATTACCAAAAATAGAGAATACAACATTTTACTCTCAAAGAAGCACAACACATGTTGTCAATTTAAGAAATAAAGATTAAACTGGTTGTGTTTCCAAACTGTTGATTAACATGGGATAGTTGTTCCCTGGCAGGTAATCTGTCTACCTTTCACAATGTTGGGGTAATATATCCTACAACAGTGTGTTTCACAAAAGAATATGCAAATGAATTTACTGCTTAGTCTAAAATATAATAGTTGCCTAAACAGCTGTAATTCCTGACTTGACAGACTTATCTAAAATGTAACGTGTCTGAATAATATCTAAAATGAGTTGTAACAAACAATCCAATAAAAATGACTATTTTGGGGAGTAATGGTAATATACTATTATTTTATTTCATGAGAATTTCTAAAAGCATATGATAAGGACAGACTGTTACAATTCAAATATATTAAAACATTCCCCCTTTTTCTTTTTGATAATTTTACAATAATCTTTGAATAATAGGAAGCAATTTGATGTGTCCCCAAACTTGAAATGAGAAACACCACCACTACTATAATGTTGAAATTTTCTATCAGATGCAGCAGAATTTAATCTTGATACAGCCTAAACCCAAATTCCTTTGAATCCATTAGTTAATCAAATAACATGTTCTTTTCTTTCAAACAAAAGTACTGGTAAGTATAATGGAAGTGAAAAACTCTACTTCCACTTTGAAATGGAACTTCCTCAAATTAAAAGGAGAGATTTAGGAGCCGGCCCCATGGCCAAGTGGTTAAGTTCACGCGCTCTGCTTTGGCGGCCCAGGGTTCGGATCCCAGGCGCAGACATGGCACTGCTCGTCAGGCCACGTTGAGGCGGTGTCCCACATACCACAACTAGAAGGACCCACAACTAAAATATACAACTATGTACTGGGGGGCTTTGGGGGGGGGTAAGCAGGAAAAAAAAAGGAGAGATTTAAGTATTTGGTAAATTGACACTCAGTCACATCCCTTGAAGTGTAGCAGTGCATACATGCGCTGAAACAGAAGAAATCTAAATGTCGAAACAATCATTCCCTATTTCCACAAAATTGCTGAATGTGGTATTTTTGACACATTACTTTTAAGCACTAAGATTGATAACTGGTCTCTGAAATCCATAGAAAGGATCTTATTAAGAGTCCAAGGCTGAACCCTCAAAGTAAAGTGGGAATAAAATACCTAATCAATAATAAATTTCTAACACTGCAGACTTTTAAATGCAGATACTTTTCGAGGAACATTAATTTTATACAAAAGTTGCTCCCTAGAGTCTAGTTTCTTTTCTAAGAAAATAAACTTTAAATTTTAATACAATAAATTCTATTTGGGGTAAAATAATGACAAGTGTAAATTAGACAAAAACCAGAATTTAGTAGCTAGGCATAAAAAGATTTTCCTTACAAGTAATGTGCTAATTAATAATCACTGGGTTTTAAAGGGTAACAATTTGGTAATGAAAATGCCATGACTCTAACTGCTTTCTTTTCTCTGGTAAACTGGCTATTCTGGAAACTAGATTTGAGTTTTAACAGATTATTTTTACAATCACCCCACTAAAGAGTGGAACAGAAGCTATCACCAATCCGGTCTCATTTTATAAAACTCAACGACAAAAGTTTTCCCTTTTACATTATTTCATGAAACTTTAAAACTATAAGTTGCTTTCTGAGTAAAATAAAATGTGAAACATTCTAAAGAAATTACCTAAAATTGGTGCTATTATTTTAAAAACATAAACTCAAATAAATGGTCATTCATATAGCACCAAAGATGTCTCTCAAGAAAACAATACTCATACCCACTCACCAAAGTAAGATGCATGAAGAAAAAAATCCTTAACCCAAAAGACATAAAACAACACATGTTTATTTTACCACAGGAACTGATAATTAAAAGCATAAGATGCTCATTTAGAAATGTAACTTCACTTGTGTGTAGCCTGAGTCAAATGACCCTTTACAACAGAAAGAGAAGGACAAAATTATCATATTTAAGTATTTTGTATTTACCAAAAAGGAAGATGAATATTTAAGTGGTTGATAAACTTGAAAAGCTGATTATACATAATAATCATCATGCTGGGGGAGTACATAAAAATCAAATGGATTGTATTATTTTAAAAAAGTGACACAATTGTACAATTTCAGAAAAGAACATAAAAAGGTAGCAGTTAAAAATAGCCAAACTAATATCTTAGAAAACCATCTACAAGGAAGGTCAAATTCACTTTCAACATTTTTCAACATGTAAAAAAGAATGAAGAGTAGAGGCATTAAAAAGAACCACAAATTCTTTATGAGGTAAATGTTAAAATGTGGAACCCAAGCTCAGACAAATACACAGAAATGAGTAAGGCCAGGTCTAATGTGCATGAGGTATTCCATCCTATAGCAAATCTGAGATATACAGGTACACTCAATGCTGTAAATTAAAAAAAATTTGTGGACTATTTTGTTGCGTGTGCACCTCTTGCAATAAATTTGAGTCAGCACCAATGACAGCTCTGCAGTCCTCCTATGTGGTGCTGATCAGGTGGTTGCAGAGCCTCAGCTCACAGCAACACAATGCAGCTGAGCAGGCAAGCACAGCTCACAGCCAGAAGCGGTTCCCACTCTCCAGAACAAGGCGACCTTTAAGCTTAAGTTTCCCGGAGAAAATGAGATGCTGATGTTGAAGACGACACTATGGTAAGCTGTTATTTAAATCAGTAAAAGATCGACTTTGGAATTTTTTTCTTATTCCTTTTTTTAAGAAAAAGTCAACGTTAGAATTGAATATATATTCAATAGCAAGTGCATGCACCAGAAATTTGCTGCAGTGTCAGTTGAGGGATTTCTTTTTAATATTCATTCACTTTGTATATATCCACATTGTTTTCCTTTAAAATCGGCACTGAAATATACAGAAAAAAATCACTTTATAAAATGTGAGGTTTAAACGTATGGTGTTGGTCTGGATTTTTCAAGTGCCTTAAAATGTTTTGCAAGGATATATTTATCCTAAAAAGACAAAGATGAATTTCAAAGTACTCCTTTAATATCAAACCAAAATTTCACCCTGCACACACACATTGACTATTACATTACTGCAGAGATTTAAAAAAAAAAAACCAAAACAGAGTCACGACAGCCATTTTTTCCCATCTGAATAAGAAAAGATAATCTCAAAAATAGTAATAGCTTGAGATTCCGACTCTTTATTTGCAGAGAACGTCATTTTATAATATTAAGGTTCTAGGATAAGAAAGACTAAAGTAAAACAAGGGAGAAAATAATGCAGAAAATGTAGGAGAGAGAAGAGGGAGAGAGTCTCTCTCTACCACATAGCCCCAGTTGAAAGATTAAGCATTTGGACTATAAATGAAGGGAAGCTTTGTTAGTTTAATCACTGGAACAATTATAAAAGGACTCAACAACAACGAGGTTTATTGAAAATTTTGCCTAATGCTAACTGACCCATGCAGATGCCTAACTGTATTTGCATATTAAAAGAAGGGTGTATCTGTTTGTTTCCAGGCTTTGATGGAATATCAGATATTGAAAATGTCTCCCAGCCTGCTCATCCTTCTGTTTCTCACACCTGGTATTTTATGCATTTGTCCTCTCCAATGTACATGCACAGAGAGGCACAGGCATGTGGACTGTTCGGGCAGAAACTTGACTACATTACCATCTGGACTGCAAGAGAATATTATCCATTTAAATCTGTCTTATAACCACTTTACTGATCTGCATAACCAGTTAACCCAATACACCAATCTGAGGACCCTGGATATTTCAAACAACAGGCTTGAAAGCCTGCCTGCTCAGTTACCTCGGTCCCTCTGGAACATGTCTGCTGCTAACAACAACATTAAACTGCTTGACAAATCTGATACTGCTTATCAGTGGAACCTTAAATATCTGGATGTTTCTAAGAATATGCTGGAAAAGGTTGTCCTCATTAAAAATACACTAAGAAGTCTTGAGATTCTCAATCTCAGTGATAACAAACTTTGGACAGTTCCAACCAACATGCCCTCCAAACTACATATCGTGGACCTGTCTAACAATTCCTTGACACAAATCCTTCCAGGAACATTAATAAACCTGACAAATCTCACACATCTTTACCTGCATAACAATAAGTTCACATTCATTCCAGATCAAGCTTTTGACCAACTCTTTCAGTTGCAAGAGATAACCCTTTACAATAACAGGTGGTCATGTGACCACAAACAAAACATTACTTACTTATTGAAGTGGATGATGGAAACAAAAGCCCATGTGATAGGGACTCCCTGTTCTAGCCAAATATCATCTTTGAAGGAACATAACATATACCCCACACCTTCTGGATTTACCTCAAGCTTGTTCACTCTAAGTGGGATGCAGACAGTGGACACCATTAACTCTCTGAGTATGGTAACTCAATCGAAAGTGACCAAAACACCCAAACAATATCGAACAAAGGAAACAACGTTTGGTGCCACTCTAAGCAAAGACACCACCTTTACGAGCACTGACAAGGCTTTTGTGCCCTATCCAGAAGATACATCCACAGAAATGATCAATTCACATGAAGCAGCAGCTGCAACTCTAACTATTCATCTCCAAGATGGAATTGTTACAAACACAAGCCTCACTAGCTCAACAAAATCATCCCCAACACCCATGACCCTAAGTATCACCAGTGGCATGCCAAATAATTTCTCTGAAATGCCTCAACAAAGCACAACCCTTAACTTACGCAGGGAAGAGACAACCACAAACGTAAAGCCTCGCTTACCTTCTGTGGCAAGTGTTTGGAAAGTGAATGCTTCGTTTCTCTTAATGCTCAGTGCTGTGGCCATGCTGGCTGTCTGAGGGTCTGCATTTTCTGAAACTAGTGAAAGAACTCCTCTCTGATGTATAGTTGAGAAATATGCCCCTATCTAACCAGTGATTCAAGCTATATTAAGTATTCAAGGAAGCCAGTCTTACATTTCTGACTCTGATGTAAATGAAGTAACTTGTCTTAAATAAAAGAAGTGCACAATGTCTTGGTACTTGCTGCTATTTTACTGTCTTAATTAAGTAAAACTAATGAGTTTCTTTTTTTAAAAATGAAATGTTTTCTTTTTAAGGCTTCAATTTATTGCACAAAATATAAAGCATTTAAAATTTAATAAGTATTTTATGTATGTTTACACTGTCAAACATCTGGGAAAAAAATAAAAGGTCTATGCTCATAACTGTGTCATTTGGCTTTCTAGTCATACCAACTTAATCTACTTAGTAGACTCAAAATGACCTATTTCTGTTCTAAGGTACCTGGGTAAAGTCTTCATCATAAATGAAATGTTAGACGTATCCAAAGATTGTGCCACTAAAGTAAAACTGTGGTTGCCACCCAGTGAATGGTTATGCCACATCATTATTTTACACACAAGCCATAATTGTTTTAAATCTAAATGATGTCCTGCTTCTGAGGAACTCTTGGCTACTTTACAGATTATATAATGGACAAAAGCTCTTCAAAAAGCTAGAAGACACTAGGCTTTGCATTTTAATAAGGAAAGTTTAATGGCTTTGTTTTTTGCATTTAAGAAAAGTATTAAAAACACAATAAAAGGCTTAGGCTTGAAGACATGTAAAGGAACGGTTTTAGTGCATATTTAACAGACCATTTATTAATGGAAAATTTAAATATTTACAAAATTAAAAGCCTTCAAGGTGCAGGTGAGGGAAATTTATCTTTTGCACATCCAAAGTTAGAATCTGACCTACCTAAATTAAAAATAAGATTCACTTCAGGATAAAATCCTGAGCAGTACTAACGGAGGGAGAGGAAAAGGAGAGGAGGAAGGGAAGAAAGGACGGATTCATCTGGCGCTACAGCCAGGCGATGAACCTACAAAGCAGACAACAGGACTAGCACTGGGCAAGGGAGAGATCTTGACACTCCACAGCAAACTGTCCCGGGGCGCCAACTAGAAGAAAACTGAGAATCCTCTATAAACATACAAGTAAGCTACCCTATGAAATAGAGACAAACATAAAGTATAGCAAAGAGTCAGAAAAAGAAGGCCTGAAACAAGGCTAGATTAAAATGCAAGACAAATAATTGAAATGGGTGAGCCACAAATGAGGTATTTAATTTGTGAGACATAAGGAAGAATCTATTTCAAGCATTCCTAGAGTCGGGAAAAGAGTACAGAAGGAAATTTTTATGCTCCTTCCCAAGAAATTTTAAAATTAGGATAGACTTCTTTCCAGATTTGGGAACGTTTCTATTCAGAGAGAGAAAAGTAACAACCTTCTAATGTGCTCTTTTTTTTCTTTTTAAGGACCAAGCTTATGGAAAAATTACTGTTAAGCTTCAATAAAGCAACTGTTCTCCTATGCTGACTAGCACAGTGGCTTGTGAACATTTTTCTGCCCCAGCAAACCTAACTGGCTCACTATGTCACAGAATTTCACCGTGAAGAAAAGGAGTTATTTGAATAAAGTCCCCTAAAAGATTTTAAAATGCATTACCTTTCCAAATAGGCAAGCAGTTCCCACCCACTCCCAATCACTGATCTAGTATCTTCATCATTGATGATAGAGGCTAATTGCTTAGATATTTCCTACTCTACCACATATTTGTGTCTTGTTTTAAAAAAAACATACACCAAGTTTCACAGAAAGTAGGTTTCTTAGAGATAACTGTCTTTTACTCTGAAGGTGCCAAAAATCAAATGTTGTCTTAGAAATGCTACGGAGAAAAGTGACAAGAAAGTGAAATTATGGATTACATTAGCATTAGCAGCACCTATGGCTTATGCCAATCTTATTGACATGTCTGCAAAACGCAGAGAAAAAACTCAATAAATTTACAAATAGAACACACATGTCAACTACATAGACTCTTAGTCCTCAGAAAGAAGTATTATCTAGCCTTTAAGTAATTAGATAACACTTCCTTCTAAGGAAATTGTGTTCTTATTATTAATGGAGGAGGGCTCATTATTGGCCACTAAGGCATAACTACTGCATTACTGGGCTCCATAAACATTTCAAAATGCATTAGTCCTCAGCATCTGTCTCTCAAGAGCACAAGGTATATATCTGTCCATCCATTCCTAAGGCTTGGTTCTATTTGACAAGTAATTTTTGTTTCTCACCAGTCAAGAGAATCCAAACAAGAGCACAAACACAAAGGCAAATGCAATACGGGATAAAGTGATGGTGAAGAGTGTATGCTCTGATGTCAAAGGTTCCAGGCCTAAGTCCTGCCTCTGCCACTTCTCAGCTGTACAAGCCTGGACAAGTTACCACTGCTCTAAGTCACAGTTTCCTCATCTATAACATGGGCTGGCAGAACTTATCAATAGTGTTCTTTTCTGAGGATTAAATGGCATTATTCACATAAAGCCTTATCACAGTGTCCTGTCGCCCCACATTCTATGTACAGCAATGCTGCTGCTGTTGTTAGGATTATTATATTACATGTGTATGTCCCAGCCCAAGACTTTGAGAAATTCCTGTACATAGAAACACCCAAGCTCTACATCCTAAGAGCAAAAGAATGAAAGGGTGTATTTCCTTGAGTCTCTGCTCCTCCACCCTCTAGAATTCAGGTTCAGATACTCATGGAATAGGGACCCAGAAGAAAGAGAAACATTCACTTATCGCAGCAGAATGAGAAGATGTCTTCTCTCGCTAACGTAAAAGATCACAAATATGTGCTATTCAATATCTTCCATAAAAATGCTCTGAAGCAACAGCAAATTCCTTTAACTGATGTCAAAAAAGTCACACAAAAGTCAACCTAAAATCTTTAATAAGATTATTCCTTATGAAATACATTTAACAACGAGATAAGTAAAGATACCATGTATTACAAATTACCAGCCAAGAACATATTTAAAAGTGAAAAGTTATATTTCTTTTAAAATCAGAATCAAAACAACTATGCCCATTATCATCAATCTTTTTAACATTAGTGGGAAATTCCAGAATTAAAAAACAATAGACAAAATTATAGGAAAATAAGAAAAAAAATGATTATTATTAACAGATGAAATAACTATCTATCCAAAGGATTCCTCAAGGACCACCTTGAATAATGTTAAGTAATGTTAAATAAATAACAACAAAATAAATGCAGAAACATTAATAGTTTTCTTATATTCTGGCAACGAATAATGAGAAAATCACAGGAAAAAGATACCATTCATGATGGCAACAAACCAAAATCTACACTGCCAAAAAATAACATTCACATGAAATGCACAGAACCAAACAGGGAAAAGCCAAAAAGAGTGAGAGGTATAAACCCAAACTTGATGGAGATGATAAACAAAAGTCTCTCCATTCATTTATTCTTTCACTCAATAAATGTTTATTCAGTATCTGGAACGTACCAGGCACCAAAGCTCAACACAGGAGACACATCTTGATTGATATTGTAAAGATGCAATTATTTCCAGTATAATTTATGGATTAAGCCAGCTCTGACAAGCATTCTAATGAAATTTTTTTGGGACATGACACAAAACATGTAAGTCCATCTGGAAAAATAAACAGGCAAGAACAGAAGAGGGAAGAAACAGTACAAGTATCTTAGCCTTTCTCGGGAGGGAAACATTATCAGCTGTCATAATTAAGATGGAATGTAGTGACATAAGACAGAAAGGAACATACTCACAATGCAGAAATGACAGTACAATTAGAACTCAGCACACCAGAGTTCTCTGTGCCTCCATTTCCTCAGAGGGTTGTTGTGATGAGAAAACCAGAAAATACATGTAAAGTGCTTAGAATAGTGCCTACCACACACTAAGTTCTCAAACACCGTTAACTTTACAAGGAAAGAAGTCACAAATCAAAGGGAAGGGAAAGATTCAATAAACAGTGCTGGGAAAATTGGAAAACAGTCCCATTTAACACTCACTTCACGTGATACATTTACATAACAAACTAAAAACGATAACATTAAAAAAGGAAGTCTTAAAAGCAGCAGAAGGATTTAAAAATATGTATAAAACTCTGGGTAGAAGGCTATTTATTAGTTAGAAAAAGAAAAAAATCACAAAGAAATCATCAATAGATTTGTCTATACAAAACTCCCAAATTTCTTTATGCTGAAACAAGAAGCCTGATAAAAACACGCAAAGAGAATACCGTAAAGAGATTGTTAACCAAAAGCTCATAAAACTGATTTAAAAAGATACTTAGATTCCCAACGGATAAGTGGGCAAAGGACGCAAACAGAACCTTTAAAAGAGGGGAAGCATGGTGATTGACAAGTATACGGGAATACAGCCAAGCACATAATAATCGAGAAACAGAAATAAAATGTATACCATTCTCATTTTAAATCAGCAAGCAATTTTTAAAAAAGTAATAAAAATCGATGTTGGGGAAGACATAATAAAATAGCCACATTCACATGTTGGTACACCTCTTTTGGGCAGCAACTGGCAATTGTGAGGAGAAAAGAGCTATTCTGAATTGCTGCCTAGGCATTCTACAGTATGACAATGCTGCTCATATCCAGAGTCAGGACAAATAGATAAAGACCTGAGCTTAGGATTCACACCACAAATTCCTGCTTTGCTTTTCCTGGGGCACCTATTAGAATAATCACTTAGAGTTGAGCCTGTGAAAAGTTAGTGACCACTGCCCCAACCACCTTATAAGTAATAGGTGCTTGCTACCCTGGGCTCTGTCTCCTGCTTGCTCATGACCTGCCATGGAGGACTGCCCTACCCCCAGTTCAATGCACCCCCTACCCATGTTTCTGGAACCTGGAGGAAATAAAACTGTGACTCTGTTTGTGTGAGTATATTGAAACCAAGCCTTCAGTTGAAATGACCCCAGGGTTTTCATTTCCCCAAAGTGGGAACTCAGATGCTGAGGGAGCTCCCTGCCAACCCCATGTGCGTGGCTTGTGCCTCGTCATTCAACAGGTCATAATCTTCATGCTCTTAATGTAATACATCAGCAATGGGCCGCCCAACACAGCAACGATCAAAAACCTAAAATATTTTAACCTTTAACCTAGTAAATTCAAAGTGAATGACAATATTCTAACAGCAAGAAAAATAGTAACAATGCTAAATATCTACCATTAGGAAATTGGTTAAGTAAATGATGATCCACTGACCAGGACAGCATGTGTCCTATATTAATATTTATGAAGAGGTTTTTAAAGTCTGGGATGTGGAAAATGCAAATACTAGAATGAAAAGCAAAAATTATAGGATACAAAATACATGTTTTAGAACTATGGATAAAAACAGCCAAAAAAGAGAAATATACCAAAATGCTAATACTATATACCAAGTACGTTTTATTACTTGCTTTCTCCTTGAAAAAATGCAAGAGATCTAAGAAAAGAACTATTGAAACAGCTGTTCAAGGGATCTCTGTTGAGTAGGAAAACAAGAAAATGAGAAGACACAAAATGAACTGTGAAGAGGCAGGGTAGTCAAGTAACTAGAGGGTATCATGAAGTAAAAACCAGAGACAGAGAAGTATGATCAGAATTCTTGGAAGCACATACACATTCTAGAAGCTTACTTTAGCTTGCATGGTCAACCACTGTCAGGACTGTTCCCCAACAAATCTAACCAGACAAGCTCTTTGCTCTTCTTTTAAAAAAAACCTTCAATAATTTCCCATGTCTCAGAATAAAATCTAAACTCTTAATATGGCTTACTGTATGATCAGGCCCTTGCTTCTCTTTATAGTTTCATTTAAAAAATTTCCAGCTCCCTCACACTGTTAGTTCAAACACAGTGTCTTTCTGTCCCTCTAAGCCACTTGGCTCTCTCTTGGCCCAGGCTTTGAGAGACGCTGCATGTCTCTTTGGTACACCTCCTTTCCCTCTTCTTCCCCTGGCAAACCCTTATTCGTCCTTTTGATTTCAGTTTAGATTATCATTTCCTCCAAGGAGTTTGGTTTTTTTCTTTACCATCTTGATCTAAATTTATAAATAAAAGAATAAATTAGTATAAATCAAAGATGTGACTGGTGGGCTAACAATGACCTACTTAAGATAGACCAAGTCAAACCTCCAAGTCTTATTCTAGAGTCTAAGTTTCCTCCATTAGGTCAAAGTCATAGCTTCGAAGTCCAGAGAAAAGAGAGATCAAAGAAAAGTTAAGAATGAAGGAGGATTTGGCTAGTTTGCTACTTATCATATAACAAATTAGTTCTGAGCAGTGGGGAGTTGCCTTTGGAACAATGCCAGAGAAAGGTTCATTCTGATATCTCCGAACAATTTAATATAAGTAGATTGCTCAAGGGAAATCAGTCAGGGAAAGAGAAACAAATGCCACCTCAACATGTTAATAATGTGTTAAGCAGATTAGTTTGCTTCACACTTTGAAAAGTGTGGTACAAAGTGAGGTTTTTAAGAAGTTCAAACTTTAAAAAATGCAATTTTGGTTCAACAGCCCCAACTCCATTAAACATGTTTAGGAACAAGTTGAGACACATACAAGTGCAATATACTCATTTATCCTTTCTACGAACCATGGCCCGATATTCTGAATTTGTTGGAAGTTATTAATGAGATCAAAGCACAGAAATTAAGCATACACACACAAAACACACACACAATAAAAACAGCAAAATTGCAGAGTTCTTTTCTCATCAAAACAATTCTAAGTGTATTTGAGGTTTAATAGAAAGAGTATGAGATAAGGTTCTGTCACCTACAGCCTGTATTGTTATCTTGGGCAAGTGATTAAATGCGTCCTCTGGTAAAAATCTAGTTAAGAACATGGATTCCATATGAGTACTTTACGGGATAGACTAAAACATGTATATTAAAGCACTTTGACGGTGCTACATTAATATTTTAAAGACTACCGCTGTCCCCTGTATAAGAGATTCTCGGGTAATTAACAAGATCAGAAATGGAAATGACTAAACCCATAATGGTAAATAATCCCCCATGTATCTGTCCTCTTTAATTACACTTCAAATAACTTGTTAACAAGGGTTGTTATTTATTTATCCCAAGGGAAATAAGATTTGGCAGTAAAAAATTACATAACTGAATATTTCACATGGGTATCTCAAGGCCAAGTATCAAATAAATCTGACGAAATACTCAATACCAGGAAATGTAGTTTTTCACTTTGTGTTGTTTTGTTGCCCATAGTCACAGTTCAAACAAACAAACTGAACACTTCTGGGAGGCTGAGGGAGTTCAAATGCCTGTCAAATGCTTGCCTCAACAGAAAATAAACTAAGATTTAGCGGCTTTTCATCAAGAAAGAAAAAAACAATACATCAGTAAGGGAAAACATGGATGCCATACACCACAATAACCACTGGGAAGGCCCTCGTTTGCCAGCCAAAGCCTCAGCAACCACTGCTGCATCTGAGACACTGTGCAGCCTAAGAGTTAACTGGCATGGAGCCACACCCCTTTCCCAGTTCTATTACTCAGACATCAGACACTCAGCAGTATTTCCGCATACTGATGACAAATAATTAAAGAAAGCAAATAAATGTTTAAAAATAATTTCATCTACTTATAGGTTCTAATATTTCCTCGTGGTATGGCTTTTCTACAATGATTACAAGAAATCTTTCTTGCTTTAACAAAATATACTTGGATGAAGTGTTATGAGTCTCTTGCCATGACTCTAAATTTAAAAAAAAAGCTGCAGGACATTAAATATGAACTTAGAGACACACTATAAAAGCTAAAGACTCTTTAAAACATATTAAAATTAATCAAAGTCTCAAAGAGTCACCCAAAACTAGTAAAACATCTTCATAGATTAACTATGATTTGACTATAAACTGATTTTAATTTTAAACATAAATGTCACACGACATCTAAATTTCTGTATTTTTCTTTAAAGCAGTCATGTTGGAGTCATTAAACTCTTATTCCGATGAGGCTGTCATCACTGAAAACATCCTTGGGGCCCCGCCTTTCAAATGTTACTAACAGCCAGTTTATAAGTCACACAAGAAAAAATCCATTTTAAACAAAAAATAGTATTACTAGATTTGATGTTTTGTCTTGTTTCTCCCACCACAGTTAAAAAGAACATGCTTCCGGCTTTGACAGCACTTCTAAAAATTTATTTCTCTAAAATGTGCTCAAACGCAGTGGGGTTTGAAGTAAATATATCACCTCTGATAGTGACTCTTTTGAAAGGAACGATATTCACTTGGATATATTTATTCTTAGATGCTTGGTTTAGAATTTTGCCACATTGTTTTATATAATCAAACGTTGTAAGTATATCTCAGGATTATTCCCTTTCAAGGACTGCACACACAGACTAAAAGAGGTAAACCACAGTTGATTCAAAAAACAACTGCTTTTTCATAGCAATAGATGGACTGCAGCCACTAATGGTCTTTTTTCGTAGTTTGTGTCAAGTCATCCCCGCCAGATTATTTAGTATGTATTACTCACTACATTATCTTTGATGAGTAAACCAAAGCCTTGTTTCACTAATACCAAGGCCACTATACTTGTATAAACCAAGTATCGCAAGAAACAAAACTACTCAAGAAATCTTTTGGCTCAATTCAGAACTCTAATTCTAATCACCATTACTAAATTAAGTCTTCTTCCTTCAAATACTGGTGATTAACACTAGTTTTAACACTGAATGATTACATATATAATAATTAAAAATTAGGTTCATTTATTAAGTATTCTATGAAATGCCACATACTCTGCTGGATTCTCTGAGTATCCAAATGAAGACATCTAAGGCCTAGGAGCTAAAAGTCCAATAGGTGAACAGAAAAATTACATTTCATACAACACCATGTTCACTGCAGCATTATTTACAATAGCCAAGACATGGAAGCAACCTAAGTGTCCATGAATGGATGAACGAATAAAGAAAATGTGATATATATAATGGAATATTATTCAGCCATAAAAAGAAGGAAATCTTACCATTTGTGACAACATGGATGGACCTTGAGGGTATTATGCTAAGTGAAACAGTCAGAGAAAGACAAGTACTGTATTTTCTCACTTATATGTGGAATCTAAAAAAACAAAAAACAAAAGACCGAACTCATAGATACAGAGAACAGACTGGTGGTTGCCAGAGGTATGGGGAGGGAGGAGGAGTGAAGGGGGTCAAAAGATAAAAACTTCAGTTATAAAATAAGTCCTGGGGATGTAACGTACAGTATGGTGACTATAGTTAACAATACTGTATGGGATATTTGAAAGTTGCTAAGAGAGTAGATCATAAAAGTTCTCATCACAAGAAAAAAATTTTGTAACAATGTGTGGTGACGGATGTTAACTAGACTCACTGTAGTGATCATTTCACAATATATACAAATATCAAATCATTATGCTGTACACCTAAAACTAATATAATGTGATTAGTCAATTATACCTCAATTTTAAAGAAAAATTACATTCTAATATGATCATTGTTAATTAGTAATAGAATTTGCCCTGGTTTAGTAAAGAGGTATTTATCAAAATTTGCCTAAAAAGACAGACAAGAACAAGTGTTGAGTGAGCATATGGAGAAATGAGAACTCTTATACTCTGCTGGTGGGAATGTAAAACAATAAAGCTACTTTGGAAAACAGTTTGGCAGTTCCTCAAAAGGTTAAACATAAAGTTATCATATGACCCAGCAATTCCACTCCTAAGATATATATCTAAAAAAATAAAAAACATATATCCACACAAAAACTTGTACATGAATGTCCATGCATTACTCATAACAGCCAAAAAATGGAAACAATATCTATTAACAGACAAATGGATAAACAAAATGTGGGGACAGCCATACAACAGAATATTACTCAGCTATAAAAAGGAATGAAGTACTGATACATGCTACAACATCCAGAAACCTTGAAAAAATTACGTAAAGTAAAAGAAGCCAGTCACAAAAGAGCACACGTAGTATGATTCTATTTATACGAAACGTCCAGAAGAGGAAAATCCATAGAGAGAGAAAGTAGATTAGCAGTTGCCAGGGACTGGGCAGGGGGCAGGGTCAGAATAGGGAATGACTGCTAATGTGTATGGGGTTTCTTTTTGGGGTGATGAAATGTTTAAAATTAGAGAGTGGTGATGAATGCACAAATCTGTGAATATACTAAAACCACTGAATTGTACACTTTGAAAGGGTAAATTTTATAATATGTGAATTATATCTCAGTAAAGCTATTTTTTTAAAATCTTGCCTAGAGGAGGCAGAGTCAGGTTACTGAGATGAGTCTTGAATTTGCCCTATGTTAAAGGAAGAGCATACAAGGCCAACGGTAAGCCAATGCAAAAGCACAGAGGCATGCCGGGATGCCAGCACACAGCAGAGTAGGGCAATGGTGAGATGGTCAGTGTTGCTGAAGCATAAGGTGAGACATATAAAGTCTGGAGCATCCTTCTAGAGATGTTACTACACAGTGTGATGACTGGTCTTCTATTATTGAATTTAAATGACTAATTGAGACAAATCGTTTTATGACTTTTTTGACCACTATAGTGGAAGTAAGGTACAGAATGCTCATTTGGCATTCTGAGTTTTCTGAGCAAACTTTGTGGCTTTGCCAGCTCTTAGAGTCCTCTTGACAACTGCTCTGTTGGTACTCTCAGCAATGTATCACAAACACATTTTCTTGAGAACAGCCCAGAAGCACACATGGCTTACTCTGAACCATATCAATGACGGTAGCATCATCAGATTTCCAGAATAAGATCAGCATCTAGCCCCTTAATCAAATGACTTTCAATCTTCTTCTTTAGTTCAGCAATCTTGCGACTAATGTGAACAGTATAAGATTATGAAGAGACTTATAATGAGATGCTAAGAAACAAAGGCTTCATCTTATAAGCTAGCAGTGTTTTTCTGAAGTATGGTATGATGGGGTGGTATATGAAACAGAAATTTAATAGTTTTGTTTTTCTTTTTTACTATTATCTTTTGTTTACTAGTTTTCTAGTTATGGCAATCAATACTGATTTTTCTACTTATAGTATAATATAAATTTCTCTTTAAGAAAAAAAGATCAATAAAAAACATTGAGGAAATAATAGCATAGCTGTCGTGAAGGAATGGCAAAAATCCCAAAGGTGGTATACGAATGCCTTAAGTATGACAACTTAGCTAACAGAAGCACATGAAAAGTTTTATCTGGAAGTGACATGGTCATATTTTAGAGAGATCGTTCTGTATGTGGAAGATGGAGGGGAAAGGGTAAAACACCAGTGACAAAGAATCCAATTAGGAAGTTGTAACAGCCTAGACCAAAGATCGGTAAACTATGGTCCACGGGTGGTATCCTGCCCACATGCTACTTGTGGCCTGTATTTGTATGGCTTGCAAGCTAAGAATGGGTCTTATGTTTTTAAAGAGTTGTTAAAAACAAAAAAAAAAAAGGAAAAGAAAACTTCATTTAGCTTGTAAAAACCTAAAATATTTACTACGTGGTCCTTTGCAGAAAAAGTTTGCTAACCCTAGCTTAGACAACTGATGAAGCTACAAACTAAACCTGTAGTATGAGGATAAAGCATAAAAAAGTTTCAGAAGCAGAGTTAATAAGACTTAACTAATAAATGTATGTGGTTAAGAGCAGGTAGAAGTGAAGACTGATGCTAAGAGGCTTCTATTTAAAACTCAAGGTAGACATTACCAAGAGAAGGAAACAGGAAGGAGAGTCTTTTTTAAAAAATTAAATCACTTTTTTTCATTGACAACAAAAAATAAGAATAAATGACAACAAGCTAAAATTAGATAACAGACTTATACTATTATACCATTAGGAAGACAAACTTGCTCGAAGATGAACACTTGCCCTCAGAATAAGCATTTTGCAACTAAGGGCAAATGTGTTCTTTTTCCTATATTTCCTCTTCCTAAAATGAAGAGGCTGATATTTTACTGCAGAAGGGAAAAGTGCTTAAGTACAATTCTAAAGGGTACTCACATTTAGGTCTAACATAACAAGATCTTGTTTTTGCATATTTGCACGTCCACTTTCTCAGGAAGCTTCCAAACAGCTTCATGAAGAGTAATTGTCCACTCTGATAAGCCACTTGCTGCTACACACTAATGAACTGTTGTAAACGCTCTGCTTTTAAGTACAGGTGAAAATCCACTAGCAGCATGAAGAAAATTTTTAATCCTGACAATCTGAACTGCTTTCAGAACTAACCAAACATACACCAATTTCAAAACTTTGAAAGTTTCAGGGACATGAGGCACAAGCGCAATGAGCACAGACATGCTTAGTACTTAAAGAGGGCTTTCTAAAAAGCAAAAAGTGCTTCCACTGCCAACAGGGTGTTTGGGTAATTGCCACTCAAGAAAAGAGTCAAGTGTCCTTTCCATGAGACAAAAACGCAAAGACCAAAGAGAAAAGTTATAGACGGGAAACTGGGACTTAATTGTTTCTAGAATAGCAATACATATTAAAACTGGAACTTGCAATTCTCAAGAAATTGCTATATGAAATTTATGAGCATACAGATGATTTTAAAAATAAGATCACTTTTCTCCACTTTCTTAATTTGTGAGAGAGTCAATATGTGAAGGTAAAGTTCTAGAGACACCTAAAAAAACCAGTAGGTCAATTCAAGGTAATATAAGTATGTAAAGGAAGACACTACTCTTATAATTGCTCACTAGTTCCAAAGCTCCAGCTCTAAATACGAGAAAGTTAGAGTTCCCACACAGAAAATTAACAGCATGGTTGCTATTCTTATACCAATCACGGCTACTGTTCACCAAATGCTCACCACATACTAGATGCTCTAATGAAGGCCATACAAATATTATCAAAATTAATACTCACAATAATACTGTGAACCTGATACAGATCCACAATCTCTTATCAGAACCCTTGGCGGGGGCAAGATACACTTCTCAACTCAGAATTATTCAGATTTTAGGAGGACAATATAGTGCATCTACTATTTGTGGTGGCTCAGGTTCCAGCAGGAAACAGGTGGCATACTCAAACTGGCATATTAGAGGTTACATATAGAAAAGAGGGAAGGGTTTGGGGAAACTACAAGAGATAATGAGATACCAGACCAGAAGGAATGGGGGCAGGGAGCAGCTACCAGAAACCAGATACAGAGAGGGTCACCTGACAAAAACTATTATCTTCATGGAGGGATGCAGCCAGCCCACAGTGACCCTGCAGGAAGGGAGCCAAAAGAATCCATACCCCAACCTTACTCGCTTTCTTCCCTCCAATCTCCTGCTTGTATTCCACACAGGCCAACTGGAAGCTAGTGAGGAAAGAAGCCCAATGATATCCTCCACTCATGTCAGCTTCTCAGGGCACAGCTCAGGGTGGAGAAGAAGAGAGAGTGGATTCGAAGAGGCAAAGGTGGGTTATCCAGGACGTAATCGTATTAGTCAGGAAAGACTAACTTTTATCACAAACGACCCCGAAACATCACAGGCTAAGACAAGAACAGTATTTCTACTTATATCACGTCATCCAGTAGTTCTACCATCTTCTAAGGTCTTGGAGACCCCCTACTGAACCTTCTGTTTCTAGGAAGTATTGATAGAAGAGAGCAAGAATGGAAGATTGGTGAGAAGTTAGACACCAGGCCTGGAAGTGACATACATCATTGGAACCCACAGTTTACTAACCAGAACTCAGTCACATGTCACTAACCAGGAAGATGCTGGGAGTGGTATGGTGATGTACCCAGAAGAAACAGGAGAAACACAAATGTAAGTAATAGCTTTAACGTATATTATGTAACACTCCAGTGGAATTTGAGACAGCACCCCAAAATCAATCTCATTAATATTTCTGCAGTGAAACATTAATATCCACACTAAGTGGGACAAATATAGATGATGATAAAGATAATGAAAAGTCTCACACTGATGTAGGTTAGGTGCTTCCACCAAATAAGTTTTGGTGCCAAACTTTTTTTTTTTTTAATTAAGATTATGATAGTTTACAACCTCGTGAAATTTCAGTTGTACATTATTGCTAGTCATGTTGTGGGTACACCACTTCACCCTTTGTGCCCTCCCCCCATCTCCCCCTTTTCCCTGGTAACCACCGATCAGTTCTCCTTGTTTATATGTTAACTTCCACCTATGAGTGGAGTCATACAGAGTTCATCTTTCTCTGTCTGGCTTATTTTGCTTAACGTAATACCCTCAAGGTCCATCCATGTTGTTGCGAATGGGACGATTTTGTCCTTTTTTATGGCTGAGTAGTATTCCATTGTGTATATATACCATATCTTCTTTATCCAATCATCAGTTGCTGGGCACTTAGGTTGGTTCCACGTCTTGGCTATTGTAAATAATGCTGTGATGAACATAGGGGTGCATGGGACTCTTGGAATTGCTGATTTCAGGTTCTTAGGATATATACCCAGTAGTGGGATGGCTGGGTCATAAGGTATTTCTATTTTTAACTTTTTGAGAAATCTCCATACTGTTTTCCATAGTGGCTGCACCAGTTTGCATTCCCACCAACAGTGTATGAGGGTTCCTTTCTCTCCACAACCTCTCCAACATTTCTCACTCTTGGTTTTGGATATTTTTGCCATTCTAATGGGTGTAAGGCGATATCTTAGTGTAGTTTTGATTTGCATTTCCCTGATGATTAGTGATGATGAGCATCTTTTCATGTGTCTATTGGCCATCCTTATATCTTCTTTGGAGAAATGTCTGTTCATGTCCCCTGCCTATTTTTTGATCAGGTTGTTTGATTTTTTGTTGTTGAGCTGTGTGAGTTCTTTATATATTATGGAGATTAACCCTTTGTCAGATAATAACTTGTAAATATTTTTTCCCAATTAGTAGGCTGTTTTTTTGTTTCAATCCTGTTTTCCCTTGCCTTGAAGAAGCTCTTTAGTCTGATGAAGTCCCATTTGTTTATGCTTTCTATTGTTTCCCTTGTCTGAGGAGTTATGGTGTCCAAAAAGATTCTTTTGAAACTGATGTCAAAGAGTGTACTGCCTATATTCTCTTCTAGAAGACTTATTGTTTCAGGCCTAATCTTTAGGTCTTTGATCCATTTTGAGTTTATTTTTGTGAATGGTGGAAAAGAATGGTCAATTTTCATTCTTTTACATGTGGCTGTCCAGTTTTCCCAGCACCATTTGTTGAAGAGACTTTCTTTTCTCCATTGTAGGCCCTCAGCTCCTTTGTCAAAGATTAGCTGTCCATAGATGTGCGGTTTTGGTGCCAAACTTTTTTTGACAAAACTTTAGCTTTTCAGAGAATTTCGGACTTCAGAATTGCAGGTAAGGGATTATGAATGTGCATTATAATCCACGTTATGCAAATGAAGAGACTTCTCAAAATAATAGCCAGAAAGTAGAGATGGGACTTAAATTCAGGTCTGTGACTTGGAAATTTATGCTTATAATGCAGGGAAAACTGCAAATGACCAAATGTCTTATTACTCCAGACATCACTAATGATATCAGCACTCAGAAATGAAGAAACCACGAGGAGATATTTCAATAAATTCTAATGTTTCTTGTGTCCTATTCTGTAACAGCACTCATTGTGCTCACAGGTGAACAGACTACACAGAATAAGAGGTTGTTCCTGGCCACAAGAAAGCCAGAATATGGTGGAAGAAAGGTTTAGGATACATCTATGGCAAAAAGCAGACTCTGATAAGTGCTCTAGAGGTATGAAGTCGTGGGACAACTGATTCTAAAGTTAGAATTAGGCAAGGCTCACATAAAAGGTGCTGCCATCAGAGTTAGACCTTGAAGGAAGAAAAGAAAAGTAGTTCGAAGGGGGAGGTTATACAAAGATACAGAGGTGGGTGTATTTAAAGGCCTGAATAATGGTAAACGATTTTTGTTTGTTTGGGAGCATATGAGTGCTGAAAAGTTCAGAATTTTAAATTTTACTTAATTATCATCAAGAGACCTGGGCAGCCTAAGATCAATAAGAAAAAGAAGATAATGAGAAACCCATGGTTGGAGAGCCATTTGGCTAGATAATGATGCAATTAACTGAGAAAGAGATCATGAGAATATATCTGGGTACATGAACAGGAAGGGGAAAATGTTGAGTTTTAAATTTTAAATAAGTTGAGATTGAGGTGTTTGAAGCATCACTAAAGAGTTGTCTGTGCATTATCTGAATACTCTGATTTATAAAAACTACTCCGGTTGCTAAGAGGTTTTTTATGTTTACTCCTTAGGTCTGATCACGCTAACCTCCAGTTAAGTGAGGTGCTATATTATGTGTACCATATAAATAAGATTTAGCAAGCACTGCTTCTATTCAATCAGGAGAAAAAAAAATCTTCCTAGCAAAGTAAAACAAGTGAGGAACATGTACTGACTTGTACTTCGGTCATTTATGGAGCAATTTGCTTGTGTATGTCAACACCATTGTTCACAACGCTGCCATTTTTAATAAGTGCTGGCCAATGTGATGAAAACATTAGCACAATACAACCCAACTTCCCTGTATGCTAGCTATCAAGGAAAAGGAGTGATCAAAAGACAAAAGTCCTTTAAAGAATTGACTTAATGTCCTTCAACGTGGGTGGTTTAACGTAAAAATATTTTGTAAACTCAGTATGAAAGTATCACTTTCTTATGCAATTCTTTTCTTATTAAGTCGGCTTTATATTAATAAAGTTTAATTTCTTTTCTAATAGGTTACTTTATTTACCAGAAATTAAATTCCTGCAACACTATATTCCTAAATTACTTTTAATATTTCAAAATAACCGTGGCCAGAATCTACCCTATAAACACATATACAAGATGCCTTAAGAAAAAAAACATAGACATCTAGCTCTAATATACTTAACTTGATTTTAAGTCATGATAATCTCAAGCAAAATAGTATATTCCTCTAGGTAGAGTCAATCCAGTGAAAAAATTCACTAACGTATACGTGGATAAGAAGAATAACAAAGTGGTATTCACTGGGTTCTTTAAATCAGCAAGTGAAGACTTTATTTGAATCTCTTGATCCCTGCCAAAGCCCATCTGTTTACACCAATTGTTTGGAACACTCAACGGAGTATTTACAAAGAGCAAACAGCAGGTTAAGTTTAGAACACGTGACTTCCTCAATAATTATATTTAAATAGCACACGGTTAGAAGTTAGATTCCCCATAGGACACTGGAGAAAGCCTGAATTCTTAGTCTTCAAAGAAAAAACATCAAAAGGTAATTTGAAATTTTCTCAATTACATATTAGAACCAAATGTAACTTTTTAGTATATATTATATTTCTAAAATTAAAGCTTGAGGTTTAAGCTTAAAAACAAACAAAAAAAGAATATTTAACCATGTCCAATATGGGCTAGTTGCATTATCTCAAATGTGGCAAGTCACTAGATTTGAATATAAGATAAAAGAAAATTAGCCTTACTTTAAAAATGGTTTACTATTAAACTTTTGGTATATGTCTATACTATGTCTTCACCACATCTTCTAAAGAATACTGGACTAAGACTCAGACTCAAGTTCTAGTCCTGATCATTTTTAGATATGCATCCTCAGGCAAGTTATGCCCTTTATCTAAGCCCATTTGTAAAATGAAGGGGTGAACTGGATGATTTCTAAATTTCCTTCTATCTTAAAAATTATGAAATTTCTTAAACCAAAGGTTGGCATTTCCCCAGTGCGGAGACGAGGTTTCCTTCATTCCCCGCCCCCCCTTTAAAAAAACTAGTTCTTAGGTTTGTTTGTGATCCAAGGTTAGATTACATTTCTATAATTATTTTGAAACAGGAAAATGATGTTCAAGCTATCACTCATCAGCCTGCTCCTCCTGTTTGTTGATAACACTTCAGGGACAGCTCCAACACAAATGACCTCAACTCCTGTGACAGTCTTGAGTCCTAGCGTGAGCCTGTATTCTAAGACAACCCTGAATTCCCACACAACCTCAAATTTCAAGACAGCTCCAAAACTCCAAACCCCAAATTCCCAGACAACCTCGAATGTCAAGACAGCTCCAAAACTCCAAACGACCCCGAAATCCCAGACAACCTCGAATGTCAAGACAGCTCCAAAACTCCAAACGACCCCGAAATCCCAGACAACCTCGAATGTCAAGACAGCTCCAAAACTCCAAACGACCCCGAAATCCCAGACAACCTCGAATGTCAAGACAGCTCCAAAACTCCAAACGACCCCGAAATCCCAGACAACCTCGAATGTCAAGACAGCTCCAAAACTCCAAACGACCCCGAAATCCCAGACAACCTCGAATGTCAAGACAGCTCCAAAACTCCAAACGACCCCGAAATCCCAGACAACCTCGAATGTCAAGACAGCTCCAAAACTCCAAACGACCCCGAAATCCCAGACAACCTCGAATGTCAAGACAGCTCCAAAACTCCAAACGACCCCGAAATCCCAGACAACCTCGAATGTCAAGACAGCTCCAAAACTCCAAACGACCCCGAAATCCCAGACAACCTCGAATGTCAAGACAGCTCCAAAACTCCAAACGACCCCGAAATCCCAGACAACCTCGAATGTCAAGACAGCTCCAAAACTCCAAACGACCCCGAAATCCCAGACAACCTCGAATGTCAAGACAGCTCCAAAACTCCAAACGACCCCGAAATCCCAGACAACCTCGAATGTCAAGACAGCTCCAAAACTCCAAACGACCCCGAAATCCCAGACAACCTCAAATGCCAAGACAGCTCTGGGAACAGGAGTGACCTCTAAGATAGTTACAAGCAGGAATATGACGACTACAAAAAGTGGTGGCACCATACTGAATCCAATGGACAACATTCACTTTCTTTTCTATGTAATATTTTTGCTGTTTTGTGTGCAGTGAGGCTGAAGTGGACTTCAACTGTCTGCATTCTTATGTCAGTTCATTATTATCTGCTGAATGACAACAAGCACACTAGGAAAATCAAATTTATTTCAACTTACTTCTTAGGAAGTTATTATCCTAGCTTAATTTGGTTGTCTGCAAATTTAATTGTGTAAGTTCAATTATCACCTTAATATGATGGTTTCCTTCCTTATAAATGCTAAAATAGGCAAAATACCACATTTGCCTTTTAAATGTTTGCAAAACTGAATTGAAACTCAGATCTTTACATTAAAGGTGTAAGAGAAGAAACCATGTTGGTGATGTTTAACCAAAGTATGCTTCTGTGTGTGTGTGTGAGAGAGAGAGAATGGGATACGGGACAGTGGATGGGGGATGAGGAGTGATGTGTGTTGTTTTTATGTTATTTTATTTTTTACTAAATAGACAAAAAAGTGCCAATCTGGTAAAGAATAACTCCAGTGCTCTACCAAAACAATACAGCTATCTGTGTCACCATATTTCATGAATGTATAACAGTAATATGCTGTCATAGTAAAAAAAGGTACCAACTCTGCTAACCTGTGTAATACAGTTTGCTCCAATGACAAGATTATCTTGCTCTGAGTAAACCGTTGTCTTGTATTTCAAAAGGTCATTTGTAAATCAGATGCCTAGAATTCAGAACTTGTCCCTACAGAAATACATCTCATAACTATTAGTGAGATTTTCATGCTGGTCTACAAAGGTTGATTTAACCCAAAATGCTAGTATATCATCATTTTAACAGTGATAATAACCATGTCATTAATTGTCAAGGTTTGAAACCCAACTCTGATTCTTACTAGTTGTGCTACCATGAGTTAAAGACATGACCCAGTGGGATTCTCAAACAAACTTCAGTAAACACTGTCTAGGAATGAATCCCGTGGGCTACCTGTTACATATACAGATCAGGCTCCACCCCCGAGATTTGCATTTGGCAGCCCAGGGTAGGGCCTGGCGGTATGTGTGTTTGTCTCAATTCTCTAGGTCATTCTGATTGCTAAGTTTGGGAATGACTAACAACGTCTCTAAGTTTCAGTTTCTACGTATGTCAACGACTGTTAATAATAACTCAGAAGGTTATTGTAAGGGTTAAATGAAAAATTATATAACATGCCGTTTGCCTGATCAGAGAAAGCACTCAGTAAACGTTAGCTCTTGTCATTATTACTACTGCCACCAAAAAGCAATTGCCAGCTATCACAATATTCCTAAGAAAACTCTTCATGCTAACGTTTAGGTTTTATATTTCTAATTATTCTTACAAAAATGATATGTGTTCCTGGCAATAAATTAAACAATACAAAGATAGATGAGAGAAATATTATAATTGGGCCTCTACCGCCTCCAATCATACCCCCGAGACAAGCAATGTGAAAGGTTTAGTGTATACTCTCACACATATTTCACTCTATACATATTACGTGCATGCGCACACACGCACCCATCTTACTCTGCACCTTGTCAGAGTCATCCTTCCGGGTCTTTTTAAAGCTGCACTAGAGGACTTCTGTTACTTTTGCTTGCTCAGAAACCATTTTTCCTCGTTCTGGTATTGGTAATCCAATGTTCCTTTGGAAAACCCTGCTCCCGTGTCCCCTCTTTCAGTTTAGGCAATTCAAGTAGGGCTGGCTTCACCACTGAGCTCCAGCGACGAGCACATGATTCAGGCCTAGACAACCAAGAAATTCCATCCCATGGCATTCCATGCCCTGGTGATTGCCTCAGGAATTGGCATGTGACTCAAGCTAGGTCAATAAGAACAGTACCTTTGCTGTAACTACTGGGAAAGAAGTGTTTTTCCACTGAGGTTGTTAAGCTAGGAGAACACAAACTATCGCTGGCCACAGTTTAGGAAGAGCTGCCTGGGAACAAAATTAACACAAAGAAAGTAGAGTCAAGTACAGAGAAGACACGTTCTCCAGATGACACTGTTCAAAGCTCTGCATGTCGTCATGTAAAAAGTCAGTCCATCTCTTGATCTTCTTAGGTACATGTGCCAACTGATATCCTTTTTGGTTTACACAAGATTGAGTTTCGTTTCTGTCACTTGTAACAAGCAAAATAAACACAGTGCATATAATTCCATTATACAGATGTATCATCATTTATTCAACAATTCCCCTTTTGAAACGTAGTTATATTGTTTTCACTTTTTTGCCACTATAAACAACGCTGCAACAACTGTCTTTGTATTTATCGTACTTTAACTACTAGAGGGCAGGAGCCTAAGTATATGGGAGGGAATAGCAGGAAAAGATTAGAAACTAAATGAGGTCAAAATTATGGTGCACCTTGCACGCCTGACTACAGAACCTGGACTTTATACAGGGAGTCAACGGTGCTATTTAACTCATCACGACAGACAAAATTAGATTTGTACTGGAAACTGCCTCCAGAAGCGATGTTAAGATAACCTGGAAGTAGTAATCTGGGGATTAGGAAGTGGGAGAATAATGCTGCATTAGTACAGGTAAGAGCTAATAAGAGTCTCAGTAATGGCAATGGGGAAAAAATGGTTTCAAAAGACATTTCCAAGGTACCAAAGTAATATTAAGCCATTAAGATCCAATTTTAAAAATCCAAAAATTAAAACACATACCTAAAGACAGTCCCTGATTAAGGAGAAGCACTAGGTGGTCACTTTGAGTCGCATGACTGCTGGGCTAGGAGCATGTACTTGACTTAAAAACCTACCGGCTGGCCAGTACCCAGCACTAAAAGTTTGCCAAACAGACATGTTTGAACTGAACCACATTCTCTTTCCGGCATTTCAAGTGTGCTGTACTGAAGTAATGAAGGCATTACTAGCTGGGGCTAAAGCTGAAAGGATACAGAAGGAGGGAAATCATGAGGTAGAGTTAAGCAGAAGCCAATAGAGAGTCAAAAAGTGTAAGCTGGTTCCAGGACCAACAGCCATCTATTCTGTCTGCATCTGAGCAGGCTCTGCTCTAACTCACGTTTCTCCTGCAGCCTATCTTCTTGAGAAAACAAGAATGACTTTTTTGCAATAACAAAGGCCTAACTAAAACACCTTAATTGATTTGCCAATATCTCATGGCTAAAATCAAGACTTGGTAACTGATAATGAGGAGGATAAAAGAAAGAGGGAAGAATTTAAAATGATTAGGGTTTCCAGAATGGGAAGGGATAGTGATGCTATTGAGAAAGAATATGGTGTGAAGAGAATTTGATTTGAATATACACTGAATTAAGTTTTGGACGTTTCAAGTCTGAAATGTCTGTGGACTAGCTGCAAGGAGATTGGAATCCACAGTACTAACTAATACCTGGTAGCCTAAGCCACAGAAATAACGAAGAGAAGTCAAACCCCAGTGCTCTTTGACAAAGCTGGCTGCACAGAGATAAGGCCTTCACCGTCTTCTTCTGGACTCGTACAGTGGAGGAACTGGGCCCTGTGCTCTGAGCAACTCAGTGCTCATCTGTCCTGGAGCTAAGGCTTTAACCAAGTGAAAATGAAGGCCAGGAGGAGATCTACTGGGTCTAAGTAAGAAACTAAAAGCACCGAAAAACTCTGAAATTGACAGCGATACCCAAAAACCAAAAAAAAAAGAAAAGAAAATCTCAAACATACTTTGTATAGAACTTCATAGGTCACAAATACTTTACGGGAGAGGCAGACAGCATAGTTTTTATAAGCACTGCCCCCTCTTTACCATATGAAGAAATAGATTCAGAAAAACTAACTCATCCACAATTACAGCTAATAAGCAGCAGGGCTGGGAATCCTTAGCACTCCTAAGTCACTATATAAAATCCTGGAAATCCCACTGAGTTAACACCACAGAGGGTATCTGCATCAGGCCCCTCCTACTTTCCTTTGGCCTTTTCTAGACCACCAAAAAAGAAGAAATGTAATCTTACAGTTTCTGATCCTAAAGAAAAAACCCAGCTTTGAGGTGTTCCAGAAATCTCTGTGACTCGTAAACTAACAAGACTTTAAAGGGGGAGAAGGAGACACATCTATCTACCTGTCTCCTCAGTGCTTCACTCTTAATTACTTAGACAAAACAAGGAAAGGCAAAATACGCTGGTTTATTAAAGGCTGAGGCTGGAAGACAAACATGGTTCATCTCCACTGCAAAAAAAAATTAAAATTATCCTAGGCAATTTACAAACAGCAAGTGAGACGAAGGCTGGATAGAGGACTTCCCCGGGAAGGGCAGAGACATCACTCAGAGTTGCTAAAGAGGAGGGCTACAGACAAATGCAAGGCTCTACACCCTCTTGATTCCCTCCTACCCCAGTGCTGGGGACTTCCTGGTCTTAACACTACCTGAATTACCTGATTAAACAAGTTTCCTGCCTTTCATCTTCCTTTCTTCAACACTCTGCCACTATTTCTCCACTTCTGTTTGTTTCCTACACACTGCCAAGTTTTAGCTATCACGACCATTAAGTCTACTGATTAATTCCTCAATTTATGTTAAATTCAGGAAACTCAGAAAGATTATTCCTACAGCTAGTGAATAGCATAACTAAAACTAAACATAGTCCTTGAGATTCCAAATCCAGTGGTCTATTATATCCCATTGTTTTTAACGTTCGATTACCAAGAGTGTATGTCATGTTAAATGGGTAGAAGTAACACTGACCAAATAATGTCACAGATAAGTTCTCAAAAGGAAGGTAGAGTGAGGCAGGAAAGAAAAGATAATGGCAGAGAAAGCAACGCAAGCATCATACCTATTGTTAAGAAGGAACTCACAGCATTTCCAGAAAGTTTTCCGAGGAACTAGCCTTGACTGAAGACAGCATGAACAAACACAATCTTCAGGCTGTCACCTGTGCCATCTTTATAGAAATTTCCCACAGCTTTTCTGAATTATTTGTTAAATCATCTTGATCCTGTCTTACACAGCATATTACTAAAAGTTCTCAGAAACAGACTCTTAAAGTTTTATTTCTGTTTTTTTAAAAAAAGTTCTTGATTATCATATTGTGGATATTATTTAATCAGAATACATCTGAAAACAAAAGATTCATTGTGGTTTTTTACTTTTGGTAATGAATCCATTGTAAGTACTATAAAAAAAATTGATGTAGGAAAGAGAAGCCAGTATGAAATAGGTAGTCTGAAAGACACTTTCTAATATACTGAGCATCATTTTGGGACATGATGGCTATTTATCCAGCTATTTTCTTCCAGGTAAACTTGTCTTCAATTCCAATGAAGTCAAATGGGAAAAACCAAACTTGCTGTCTTCCTACCTTTGCTATCTATAATTTTTAGAATTCTGTTAAGACAAACTAAAACACAGTATTTCTTACCTCCGTGCAACATAATAAAATATAGGATTCCCAGCTCTGGAAGTCCCAGCTTGGTAGAAAATACTTAATGTTTTCAAGGCCTTAAACTCTTCTTTTTCATGTACTTGATGCCTGAAAGAAAAAAAGAATAGAGTAACTCATAGGCTTTATATTGCCCATTGAATATTTACAAAAATCTACAATTGGACCAATGATAAAATACACAAAGTGACAAAATATTTAAAAAGCAACATGCTTTCTAAAGGGCAATTTGGCAACATGTACCAAAAATTTCAAGGCGTTACTTTTCTAACCACAAAGAGTGGTTCTTAGGACTAGCCTAAGAAAACTACTGGACAAGGATATTAACCACAGGATTGTTTCGAATCATAGTATTTTTTTCCTAGACAGAAGTTTTTGAGTTTCAATTTATTTGTTTTTTAAGAGTTCAGTTTGTCAACATTTTCTTTTCTGGTTTACTGATTTTGAATGAGAGAGAAGGGCCTTCCTTTGCCCATGTTTCTTCTTCATGGGAATTTATCCTCATGAATGGTATGAGCATCTTTTTCCAGATGGTTACTCAGTTGTACCAACACCAGTTATTAAAAGTCTATTCTTATTTCCCGGATTCTGAATACCACTTTTATCATATATGAAATTCCCATATTATTTTAAAATATTTTTTTCAATGTATGATTTAATTTTTATATATTCTGCTCAACACTCAGTGTGAGTCTTTAACTTGAAGATTTACGTCATTCATCAACCCTGGAAAATTCTCATCTGCTGTCGCTTCAGATATTACCTCTTCACTTTTCTCTCTAAGCTCTATTTCTGAAACACCTACTTGACATGTTAGATCTTCACATTCTATCATCTGCATCTCTTAACTTCTTTCATATTTTTCATGTCTTTAGCTCTCTGTACTGACTGTATGCTATTTGCTCAGAAATTATCGTCCAGCTATGTATTTAAATTTTTTTTAATATGTTTTCTTTTACCTAGCATTTCTATGTGTCTCGTGTCTTGGGTTAGGGAAGAGGAGAGGGTGTACTGTCCTAGTCCATCATGTTGCTGGAACCAGGTCAGTGTTTGTTTAATACGAATGGAAATGACCTTGACAAGGGAAATCGGTCCACATGTGTACAGATAAACGACCAGGAGGCTATCTGTCAAATGTTAAGGGAATTACCTCTAAGAGGTGGAATAATGGAGAAATTTTTACTTTCTTCTTTATGTTTCTATGTTTTGAATAATTTAACATTTTTTATTTTTATAGTTGAGAAAATTATAAAGATACCTACATTTTTTAAAAAGAAAAATGAGTCTCAAAGAGCCTCAATGGGAACTTAGAAGAGAACAAAAATAACACCTAACATTTATTAAACACTTTATACATACCAGACACTGTTCTAAGTATCTTACACATATTAGATCATTTAGTCTTCAAAAACACAGAAGATTCCTTTGTAAGGAAAGGTAGGGTCTTAGGTAAAAAGGATAATAAGGTTTTTGTAGAAAAATAGGACATCCTCAGTAACGTTGAATAAAAAATAGTATTGTATTATTGTACTGTGTAATTTTCAATTAGGTAATACAAAAATTTTGTGTGGAAAATATTCCTTTAATTACACAGGAATAAACACTTGTTACACTGAGGAAAAATATAAGAGAGCTAAGGATAAAAATTAAGTTGGAAAAGAGATTGTTATATATTCATATATTCTTTTAACAATATCAAAGAATTGGAGTCACATATACAAAACTATGACCTATATACAATACGATCAATAACAGGCACTTAGAATGCAAGGCACATTATATGCAAATCTCTAATGTGAATTAACTTCTGAATGTCAGATTCTGCTTTTTTCTTTCTGTCTCTGGCACACATCATGAACAAAACACTTAATGCAGAGTCATTATGAAGCACTAACTGAGGGACTGAGTACTGTGAAAAGTACTTTAAAGACTAAGGATTCAGCAAACCAGCTTCACTGTAACGTCATAGAGGGGAATGTCTAACACTGGGGACTAAATCACTCTAAATGAGATTCAAAACAAATGTCTACAGGAATTTTATGGCATACTAAATTTGTGAGCCTCAATCTAAAAGAAGCTAAAACCATTAACTTTTAGGAGGGTTCTGAAATATTTACAGAATATCTGCAGTGTGGTAGAAAGAGTTCAGCACGTAGAAGCAAAGGACCTGAATTAGGTGTGGAATCTTGGGCAAATTAGTTATTCACTTTGAGCTGTATTTTCCTTAACTATAATATGAAAATAACATTATCTACCCTCCCTTGTAAGTATTAAGTGCAAAAAACACCTCAAAGCAACATGAGAAAGTACATTCAATAAGATATTATTATTTTTATAAGAAAATCAACTATAAAGCAAAGCATATTTCAACAATATATAGGATATGAGAAAAGTGTGATCCCAAAACAGGGCAGTGTGGTTATTAGGTACATTTTTCCTGATAATCTCCTATCAAAAATTCTAGTATATCTAACAACTGGCTTGGTGGTAAACTCTGCATCTCAACCAAGAAGAAAGCAATCATCATTTCAAGGTGGTACTTTACCTAGTCATAAATTCCTCGAACTTTGAACTGGTAAGGTTAAGGCTGGACCAGTGTGTATCTGCCACAGGTTTGTGCTCTGGAGGACCCAGGTATGCAAGAAGTGTTGCCATCTTATCAAAAGGTCGTCTTCCAACAGCTTTATGATCCCTAGATATAGCAAACTACTTAGAAAGAAAGTAGCAGCTCACTTTTAGTAGTACACATTTCTTTAGATTGACATTAGTTTCTTTTTATTGTCAGCTGGTGGTCCCTGCTGATTTGTAAATAGCACCAAAAAGACCTCGGGGGTTATAAGTATACACCTTAGACATACGACCACTCCCCAAACTACAAAATTTACATAAAAATTCATTTTTTCTAGTATTCTTAATCCATTACCATTAAACAAGCAATTAGTAAGTAAAAATAACATGGTGATCCACTTTTTCTCAGGAGAAAAGAATCCACTTTGAGAAACCACTATTTAGGAATTGGACATCTTGTCCCTAATATCAGATCTCTGCTTAACCAGGGTAAATGTGGGATTTCAATAACTATTAAACAGATAAACTACATAAGAATAACAAGACACTATTTCACAAACATCAAATTGGCAAAAATTATGAAATCTGCTAATGCCAACTTTGGTGAGGATATGTATAAAGAGGTACTTTCCCACAGTACTGGTCGAAGCGTAAATTAGCATATACACTTTGAAAAGCAACATGGCAAGATCTGGTAAAGGTGAGGCTGTGTGTACCCCAGAACCCAGCAATTACACATTCAGGTAATACACAAGGGGACATACGAAGAAAACCTACTATTATATCATTACTTAAAAAGTGAAAAACAGGAAACAAACCCAAATATCCACCAATTAGGAAATGCAAAAATAAACTGTGATATAATCATTCAATGAAATACTAACATAAGTTAAATAAACAATAAATCTCCAATAGAATATTGTGTGAAGAGACTATATTCAGTACATCATTTCTGTAAAATTTTAAAACAAAACTGTATTATACATAACTATAATTTCCTTATTTTGTCAGTTACAGAGAGAGAAGTAGTATCTTTTTTCCCAAGAAATAAAATGTTATAAAGATCTTAAGTAATACAGCAAAATAATGTTAAAGGTAGACGGTAGATATGGATCTCTGTATATATTATGGTCTCTCTTTTTTTGTATGTTTGGAATGTGTATATTTTTTTAACAACCAAATTTTTAAAAAACTCTCTAGCATCAAACCACAGGAATATGTATGTGAATTATGTAAGAGAAATGAATGTTTCATTTAAAAGTCCCACAGTTTATTTTAGTGTCTTCTATTTGAGGGCACACATCAGTCATGCCCATGTTTACTTCAATCCATTAACAATTCATAAAGGGTTAAAATGCTTTCTCCTTTAAACTCTCATCTCCTAATTACCTAGCCTTAGCTTCATGGTCTTCTACCTTCCCCGAGGATGAGTAAACTATTTTTATTGGCATTTAAAAATAATCTGTACTCATTTTACCTTTGTAAGATAACTCCTCATACATAAGAATTTGGGCCCTTTATAAACATACATAACTAGGAAGGACAGCAAGTGATCCAGGCTACAAGAGACTTTAACTAAAAACAGCTAAAGAAACAATTGCCAAGTTAAGAATTTTCAATTATTGAGTATTTTCTACATAAAGCGTTATTTGCATACACTTAGAGTATCACCAACGCACTTACTACAGAATGAAAACATTGGCAACGTTTTAATTATTAAATTCCTAAGAACCAGTTGCTCTTCAGATTCAGAGGCAATACTCATTTATCTTCTAGTAAACAGATTCAGAGGCAATACTCATTTATCTTCTAGTAAACTCAAACTGCCCTATGTCTTGTTGCACATTATGTCTAACAGTTCCCAAACCAGAAAAAACCCAAAGGGCTAATTCGTGATTTCTCAGCTTGACATTAAAACATCAGAAGCACCTAAGCAGGCTTGTTGACCATTTACTAGGACTTAACCTTTTGCCTATATTTTTTTAAAAAGAGTCTACATTTCTCTTTCCAAATCACAATTCTTATTCCAAGAAGACGCAAAGTAAAAAGCATTATTCAGATCAATAATTTTATTAATATAAATTTAAACTGACATTTTTCAATATCCCCATGACTGGGAAATCTTACCTATTGCTGGAAAGATACTGGCCAATCTTCTCTTGATTGTTCCAGAGGAGACGATGTAGAGCAAGCACGTTGCCATCACTGATGAAGGAAAGACTGTGATTCACTGCATCACTTGTAGGACAATCGGATGCTATATCAAGGAAAAACCTTCAAAAATGCAAAGTCATTAAAGTTTTTAAAACCAGACACACAATTATGTTTGAATTAAATTTACATGAGGTAACTTTGTGAAATAACAGATTACAGATATAGAGGGCTTATTCACACAGTGTGACTATCATTACACAAAACAAGGAGAGACAGGGAGAAAGTTCTCCCTCTCCGATACCTGGCTCCAGCTTCAGAGCAGGCTCTCAAGTCAGACAACAACCACCTTCAGACGGATGCGACTTCGAAGAGAAGCCAGGACTTTACAGATAAGGAAACAGAGGTGTAGACAAGACAAAAGACCTCTCCAAAGTTAGACAGCCTGTTAGGTCAGAGCTGGGATCAGAACCTTTGTTCTCAACTTTCTATGGGTAGTCGATCTGCCAGAGTATGATTCCTACGCTGACATTCACTTTTCGCCAATATGGACTGCAGCGCAATAATACATCTGTTAAACTCTAATTAAAAAGAAGTTGATATGAACTATAATGAAAAACTGAAAGAGAGAGAGTTGTAGAAGTCTAGCTTAGACTACGAATCAGATCAATTAGATTCATACTGCATGAAAAGCAGAATTCTGGACATTAACTTACATACATTTACAAAGCATGAATTATCTCATTTGTTTTCTCTAAAATCAACTCAGACAGGCAAACATACTATTATCCATAGTTTACAGATAACCCAACGACTCAGAGAGCTAAAGAGAGGCAACTAGTTACAGAAACCTAGCAGGCCTCAAGTTTTCTAAAATCATAAAACTTCAACAGTTGTCCAGTCACACACGAACAAAATCTTATGCGCTTGCACTTCTTGGTGTAAAGGGTAACTTTTTAGTTCAGATATGCTTCCAAATAGAAGTATCAAAAATATCCTAACGTCAAAAAAATTGTGACTATACACTATTATGCATTATCTGTACATTTTGGTTTTAGTTTTTACTAAAAAGCAATGTTTTCCTTCTTCCTTTCCTCCATATTGTAGCAACCTCAAATCTTCTATTTTAGTAGATACGTCAAAAATCCCTCTTGGTTTTCAAGTATAGAAATCACTACCAAATTATAAAGAATATGGATTGAGTTCATTACTGTCTTTTATAGTAAAATAAAATAAGGTTAACTAAGTTCTTGACCTAGAGAGGGAAGAGAAAAAACCTACACAAGAGCTTCAGGTAGACCATATACACAGACTTAAGTGAAACTGAAAATATCTGGTTCAAACAGGGCAACTGACTATGGAGCAGGCTGCTTACCTTCGTGCTGCATCAAAGTTGCTTTTCACAAAATCATTAAAAGGCCGCATATGCTCTTCTTTTGTGAAGAGAACATGATTGGCAATGCTCTGAAGTATCTAAACAATAAAAAAGGATTATAAAGAATCAGATTATTTATTATATGAAGTCTACACATTCATATATTCTTTAAAAAATATGAATGTTCTCACCGATAGAATTTCTATTGGTGTTAAAATCAATCATTCTTCATTCTATAAATACTAATTGCTGTTTCTATTCTTTCCCAAATAGGACTCTTATATATACACACACATTTATTACATATACAGTCTTGCACTACATAACCACGTTTCGGTCAACGAGGGGCCGCATATGTGGTCCATAGGATTAGTGCCAGACAGCCTAGATGTGGAGAGGGCTGTACCATCTAGGTTTGTCTAAGTATACCCTATGATGTTAACACAGGGTTGAAATCGTCCAACAACACCCTTCTCAGAACATATCCCTGTCATCAAGCAATACATGACCATATATAAAAATCCATATTAAAATTTGTCTTTTTAAATAAAAAATCATACATTTTGGTCTTTATTTCAGAATTTCAAGAATGATCACATAGAAAACTACCCTCAGAAGACATTTGCTAAAATATTTTCCCATGATAATAAGGCCCACCAGATATCAGCCTAATGAATTCCTTTGTAATATAAATAAATAGAAATAAAACAAAAGTATAAGACCATAGGGCATTTCAAAAATAAATTCAAGAGGAAGTACAGTGAATAAGAAAAACTGAAAATTTAGTTGGAAGAGAAATTTAAAATTGTTAGTTTATCAAAACAAATTTTCACCTTTGACATTAACTTCAAGCCCCTTTCGATTCTAGGTGGTGGCTTTTTATCTAAAATGCCTGCTTCATATGGTGAGACGATGGCAGGATTGATGAATCTGAGGAACATGGCACTTCCCACTGCACCGATGCTGTTCTGAGGGAAACGCTGGCTAACCACCTAAAAACAAGGAGTTGAGAATTGAGTATATGGTTTAAATTAAAACGAGGAAAAGGGAAGAAAGAGCTTGAAGGTCAAACTTTGCACAAAAACTCTGAATAAACTCACGAACAACACATTTCTATTTTTTCCTATTCCCATATATCAGCAAAAACAGTTTATCCTCAGTTCCTGCCCTCCGACATTTTCAAGCACAATAAAGGTATCTAAGGAAAAAAAAATCTCATGAAGGAGTTGTATAGATCTGAAAAAAGGTATCAATTTTATCATCATTTATACTTTCGGTTTGGTGAGTAACAAAAGCAGACTAGAATTTTCACACAAAGATTATCATATTTTACTATGATTAACAGACATGAGAGTGTGGTCAGCCCTTATAAGGTGAAGCTAAGTTTCCAACCCTTGAAACATCCTATACCTATACCTAATAGTAAATACTTACATTTTGTTGTGTACCAGGTACAACTGAATTTCTTGAGCAAAATGCTTGCCAGATACAAAACAAAACTTAGTTTTCTTAGATTCCTATCAAGAGAAAAAACTTACTTACAAGTAAGATTACTGTCAGTTACTTTTCTTTATAAAAATGCTTTATGATATAAGGATCTAACTATTATTTAAACCATAGAGGAATGGGAATTCTTGGGAAAGTAAAAGAAAAAAGGATCCCACCAGCAGGAGAGAGAAATCCTATGTGTACCTCAGTTTATCATTCTGTCAAAAAAAGTTAAGGATTCAAGAAACGGTTGCCCACACTCAAAAGATATGTGAGCCCAATATTGAAAATGGATTTATTTTATCTTTGCAAAACATTCTACTCTGAAGGTAAAGAAATAGGTAAATGAGATCAGGAAAAGTGTTCTGAAACTGGCTCAGCTCCCGTCTCTTCCCAGTGCCTCCTGTTTTAAGTTAACATATGAAAATCATCTTATTCTGAAATTTACATTTTTTACATACACTACACAGATACATTTATTTTTAGGCAACACTTATATAACATTTTAATCTCTACAACTGTTCTTGCTTAGTGTGGCTAAGTGCTGCTTAAAGCAGCAGTGACCATAACGGCAAAGCCACAGCACTTCACTCCACATTCTGGGATTCCAGGGAGAAACCTGCATTTCTCAAGATCCTGGGGAAAAAAGGGATGTATGTGCAGTAACTCTGGTTTTCCTCACGATGCCTCAATAAAGTGATACTTCTTGTCATGAATTCCCACGGCTCACTGACTCCAGATTAACTCTAGAAAGAATAAGGATTACTTCATTTCTTCTACTCCCTTTAGTGCTTCATGGGGTATACATTTTAACTGTGTTCTTATTCACGGCCTAAAATCTCAAAATAATGTTCTATAATATCTGATAGGGAACTAGTAAAAACAAGACTTTAGAGAACCATTTTTTTAAGCCAAAGACAATCTTTGTAGGAGGTGATAACAGCAGTGAGTTATAACTCGTATCTTCTCACCTTCATTTCACCCAGGTATCTCAGGGAGCTTTCTCTGTGCAATAGTACTTTGACTGCTATTGAATGAAGAACAACTTTACACTTAAATAAGGGGAAACTGGTGAGTGCGGCTAAATATGGCAGACTTAGTAGAACGGCTTTAAAACCTAAATAGTGACTTAGAGTTATTTTCAGCTGAAATACAGTTTTAGGAATAGAATTTTAAAAATTCAAGTGCTTTTACTACTCTAGTACAGTGTTTAACCTTTTTAGGACCAAGAACAGAAAAATGAGCATATACATTCACAATGACAAAATTCTTCATCCAATTTCAGGACGTTCATAGATCACCATTGCTACTACTGAGTGGTTCTTTTAGAACTCCCAAATTTTAATCTTAAAACAGAAGAAACATGTCAACAAACCTATAACACTTGAAAGCCTTTAAGGAGTGAATTAGCAAGAAGGAAGAAGATTAAAAACTGCCTTATAAACCATACATCAGCACAAGGATCACTACCCATACACGCTTAATTACCTGAGTTTGGCAGCCAATTAACTTCTCAAAGGAGATTAGGTATACATTATACGTTTGAGTATAATAAACAGAATTATCTGTAATATGACTACACGGCCATACACCAGAACCTTCTCTATATGTTTTACATATTCCAATCTATGACATACAAACCCCAAAAGAAAGTTACCTTGCTTTTAAAAGAAAAGATCATTAGATTTTGTTAAGCCAACAACTCCATAAACCAACATTTTAAATTTATAATGACTATACTATCTTCATACTTTGGAACGTGTTCTAAAATATCTCAAGTTACCAATTAGATTCTTTGTTTCCATGAGGACCTGTGCTGAGAAATACATTCCAAAACTTAGTGTTACCCAGAAACTTAAAAAAAAACTAAAAATAACACTAGTAGAAAAAAAACATTTCAAGGAACAATTTTAGACAAAATCTTAATAAATAAAGCAATGTTAGGAAGGCTGGGAAACATGCTCTAGAGAAACACAGAAAGCCTGAATTTTAATTTATGTGATTCACTACACAATGGCATTAGTAAAGCACTGAACGAGAGTGTTAGACACAGTAAATTAATTTCAACAGTGATGGTGTGTATTACGTTAAACCCACATAATATGCTGAGAATTAGAAGGCTGAAGCATTAGAAAGAATGTTTTTATTAAGCAAGATGGCCACCCAATCCAATCCATTTGCTCACAGCTGACCAAATTTACTTAACATTCTCAAAAAGAAAATCTTGAATGGACACAAAAGCATATGTCTCTAAATTTTAATTCAGTTCTTAATTTAAAACAGAAATTTATTATATGTAAAGCTTAGACAAGGAATGAAAGATGAAACCAGATGAATACTATACAGTCAGGCATTGCTTAACAAGAGGGATACAATCTGAGAAATGTGTCAATAGGTGATTTCATCATTGTGCAAACATCACAGAGTGTACTTAACACAAATCTAGATAGTACAGACTACACAGCTCGACTATACGATACATCATCTTATGGGACCACCGTCGGATATGCAGTCTGTTGCTGACTTCGTTTGACCGAAATGTTGTTACGCAGTGCATGACTGTATTCTAAATTACACCTTTTTAAGTAAACTATCTACATGACTCCTAGAGGTTTTCCTTACATCTTTCTCTAAAATCATTTGGATTATATGAACAAAGATAGTACTCAGCCTGGTAAGGATAAGGCATACTGACAGATAGTGGCAAATTTAAAATAAATATATGTCATATTTTGGAAAATTCCACTCACAGGAAGAAAATAATTATGATTACCATAATTTTCTTCCTTTTAAATTAGGGTAAGTTCATAGAAGCAGGCAGTACATTCATATCATGTTTGCAAAAGGAAGTGTTTCTCTACAAATATGGACTTGCTAAGTTTTCCTTTATTTCAAAAGTATTCTCTTCTCAGTCCCAATCATTTATTTAATAATGATTTTCTGTAAGGTAAAAGTGGTTTAACCATTAGGATTTTTATAATCTAAGCAAAAATACCTAAATTCTGGCTGAAATTGTCTAGATAAAAATATAAGGAGTAAAAAGTAAAATTTAGCAACTTTTAGGTGAGACTTAGGAAGTGTCACTTTTCCTCCTTATACTTCTGACAATTTAGGAAAACTTTCACCTCTAGGAAAAGAAACCACTCACATTACCTGCAAACAAGCAGCAAGAATGAAGAGTCAGCATTTCCTAAGGCCTTGAAATTAAGTTTCTTTTGCATTCATTTATCATTTTTAAAATAACAATAATAAAATTAGACCAGGGATATCCAATGTAACAAAAGCCCCCAAAATGCCTTTGGGATAAATCCAACCAAAGGAACACAGAGAATGTTTCAATGTAACTTAATTCCAGGGTTAATTGAAATGAAAGCTCTTTTGTGCCAGAATTAGTAGAATGATTTCACAGTGAAGTCAAATAGGCTGAAGTGAAGATGTTCTGAACAAACAGCAAAAGATTTTTGTTTTGCTTTGAAAGAAACAGCTAATAAAAAGTTCTCCAAACTTACTGATTTTTTGTTTTCCTTTTTTTCTTTTACTGTAGCTTTATTCAGTAGGGAGTGGCAAGTTGCCTACAGAACAGAGATGAGCACAAACAGGTCACAGCACCAACTACATACAGCAACAAAAACAATGTTGGCTTGTACATAAAACTACACGATCAAATGCAACACAAATGGAATCAACAAAAAATTAGAAATCAACCGAATTTTGAGGGATGAATTTTATTTCTGGATTTTAATTTTTATTACAATTTTAAGCCAAAGCACTAAATAAACAGCAAGAAATGTTGAGACAATCATATCTACTATTTCTGGCTATAAATCACAGAAAAGCTCTCCCCAAGTGATTTTGAGGATATTCAATTTTACATTTCAGTTAATTCCTAGTTTTTGATAAATTTTATATAAAACGTTCATTACAAGTAGATCACACACTAAAAACACTTCTATGTGTCTACATCACTTTTTCTTGATATATAAATACTTCTCTGTGTATCCTTCAATTGACTTACAGTTCTTTTTTCAACAGCTGGCATTTAATTTAGATCCTACTAATTAAAAAAATAAACATTAAATGGCTAAATCTAATAGAAAATTTCACTTTAGAGATTCTGAATTAAAAATCTCTCTAAGAAAGATTACTCTTTAAATGTCACACATTTTTCTGTTTGCAAGCTACTTCCTGAAGAAATTCTAATCAAAGGAGGTTAAAAGCTCTGCAACATTTGGGAGAAGAATGTTATCAGCTCAACTAGAAATAAGCATTAATTAATATTAAAGTGAAGAAACTGCAGAGAAAATTATAGAATAAAACTGTCATCCTGCTTAAAATTTTTCACATATTTGACAATCTATCAGAGTATCTCAAAAAAAGAAAAGAAAAACCCCCCAAAACCTCCCAAAACCCACAGAGACATATTGGTTTCATCTCTCAGAGCTCCTTCTAGGCCAAAGAATTCTTTTAAAATTAAAAGACTCCTGATTGGACTAGACTAAGCACAACAATTATTTTTAAAACCAAATTAGAATTCCTTAATCCACCATACATGGCATTTTATTCTAGGTATTCGGTGCACCCAACACTATAGCCCATAATAACTTGGGTTTAAGTTAAAAGTTCGACATTTGTTCATCCACCTGTCCGTCCAAGTAGTTACTGTGCAACCACATGCTAGATACCATTCTAGGCATTGGGAGAGACAGCAGTAAAACAAGACACAGTTCTTGTCCCATGGAGCTTTGGTTCAAACTTTAGACTATATATAAAGTCACTAGTAACCACATATATCACAAAAATGCAGTTTCATACACTTTTTTTTAAATTATAGAGTGCTTTAAAATGCACAACACATAGTGTTTAATAAGCCACCAATTATCACCTGACTCTATTTTCTGAATTATTTTCACAACCTCCCTGCCTTTCTCACTATAAAAGCTAGCAAGACTCTTGTGTACTTGGGTGGGAGGAATGGGGGAATTTATTCCTTCATTAAATATTTCCTAAGTACTTACTAAGAGCCAAGCCCTGCTCCTTTTACCTTATCAGAATCATTCTCTCAGACTGGACTCCAAGTTTACTGATGATACAAAAATAATTTTTTCTTTTAGGGTGACAACCACATGAATTTCTACTAAAATCGACTAGACCATGTAAAATCAGGTAGTCTGTACCCATTCACTTTTAACCAGCTAAAGTCAAAGCCACTGCTACTTTAGCAATCCATCTGCTCTCTGCAAACAGTTAGTACCAGGCCAACCAGGAAGTTGACGCAGACTGTTTTTAATATGTGCTCACCATTTCTTGTTGCCTAGCTTTATAAACAGAATAATGACTAATTTAGATTTAAAGAGAAACCTGAACAATGCCCAAACTTAAGAGAAGATATTATTCACTTTACTAGGTTTCATATTATAACTAAGCCACTCTCTAGTCTCAGATTTAACTAGTTAAAAAATTACGTGGGGCTCTCCTAAGCTTCCTTGAGCTGTTTTGAAAAGGCAGAAAAAGTCATGATAAATTAAGAGAGTTTTAATGCTAAGTATGGTTTATCATCTATGTATATGGTGACAAGTTTTTTTCGTAGATATATCTTTATAAATAGCAATGAGGGAAAAATTCACACATAGCAGCCTGAAACCGCTTTTTTTAAATGGTGATTTCACTGATGTTGCTCATGTCTCTAAGCAACCGCAACCCTGTGCTAAAAAAACAAATGGCTGGGGATGACTCTGCAAAAGAGACACAAAGGCATGGTTTTGGTAAATGCATAAATTCTTTCCACTATGCCCACCTCTTCCCCAAACTCCAGGCCCACTTTTTCTTCCAGAATCAGAGTTTAAACAGGCTAATGTGGATTTGCATTCATCTCCCTTGGAATGAATAAACTGCTCCTGAAACTGCATATGCAACTCAAAAAAGCACAGTGGAAGCCATAAAAGAACACAGACCTAATTTCCTCAACAAGCAGGGGATGACTGTGGACATCTGAACTCAGAAGCATTGCTTCCCGCGCTAGTGTCAGAAAGTGTAGTAAGTTGATCTGAATGATGATACAATCTATTTTATAAGTAGCATTCTACATAAAATAAACAGATCAGTCTGTCCTGGGAAAACCTGACACAAACACATTCTCTTTTTTTTCCAGTTTTATTGAGAAATAATTGACATACCTCACTATATAAGTTTAAGGCATATAGCATAATGGTTTGATTCACATATATTGTGAAATGATTACCACAATAGGTTCAGCTAACACCCATCTTTTCATATAGATACAATAAATAGACAAGAAAGAAACACAAAAAATTTCTCTCCTTGTGAGGGAAACTCTCAACAATTTTCCTATGTACTATACAGCAGTGTTAGAGTCCTTATGTTGTACATTACATCCTGATACTTATGTATCTTATAACTGGAAGTTTGTAACTGTTGACCACCTTCCTCCAATTCCCCCTCCCCCAACTCCCACCTCTGGTAACCACAAGTTTGATCTGTGAGTTTGTCTGGTTTTTTGGGGTTTTTTTTAGATTCCATATATAAGTGAGATCACACAGTATTTGTCTTTCTATATCTGACATTTCACTTATCTTAATGCCTTCAAGGTCTATTCATGTTGTCACAAATGGTAGGATTTCCTCATTTTTTTATGGCTGAATAATAGTCCCTGTACATATATATCACAACTTTATCCATTCGTCCATTGATGGACATTTAGGTTGTTTCCATGTCTTGGCCATTGTAAATAATGCTGCTATGAACATGGGGTTGCAGATATTTTTTTGAGTTAGTGCTTTCATTTCCTTTGGATATAGTCCCAGAAGTGGAATTACTAGATCATAGGGTAGTTCTATTTTTAAGTTTTTGAGGATCCTTCATACTGTTTTCCATAGTAGCAGTATCAATTTACAATCCCACCAACAGTACACAAGAGTTCCTTTTCTCCACAACCATGCCAGCATGTCTTGTCTTTTTGATGATGGCCATTCTAACAGGTGTCAGGTGATATCTCACTGTGGTTTTAATTTGCCTTACCCTAATGACTAGTGATATTGGGCATCTTTTCATGCACCTGTTGGCCTTTCGTAGATCTTTCTGGAGAAATATCTATTCAAGTCTTTTGCCCATTTTTTAATTGGGGTATTTGGTTTTTTGTTATGAGTTATATGAGTTATTTATGTATTTTGGATATTAAATCATTACCAGGTATATGGTTTGCAAATATTTTTTCCCATTCTGTAAGTTGTCTTTTCACTTGTTGATGGTTTCTTTCTTTTGTTGTGCAGAAGCATTTTAGTTTGATGTAGTCCTGTTTGTTTATTTTTGCTTTCGCTACTTGTGCTTTAGGTGACATGTCCAAAAACTCATTCCCAAGACCCAAGTCAAGGAGCTTTATTCCTATGTTTTCTTCCAGGAATTTCATGGTTTCAGGTCTTACATTCATACTTACATTTAAGTCTTTAGTCCATTTTCAGTTAACTTTTGTGCGTGGTGTAAGATATGGGTCCAGTTTCATTCTTTTACATATGAATATCCAATTATCCCAGGACCAGTTATTGAAGAAACTGTCTTTTCTCCATTCAGTATTCTTGGCTCCACTGTCAAATATTAGTCGACCTTATAAGCTTGGGTTTATTTTTGGACTCTCGATTCTATTCCACTGGTGTACCTGTCTATTTTTATGCCAGTAGTACATTGTTTTGATGACTATAGCTTGAAATCAGGAAGTGTGATGCCTACCGCTTTGTTCTTTTTCAAGATTTCTTTGGCTATTTGGGGTCTTTTGCTATTCCATATAAATTTTAGGAGTGCTTTTTCTTCTTCTGTAAAAAAAAAAAAAGTGCCACTGCAATCTTGATAGGGATTGCATTGAATCTTTAGATGGCTTTTGGTAGTAGTGACATGGTTTTTTGTTTGTTTGTTTGTTTGTTTTGGGGAAGATTAGTCCTGAGCTAACTACTGCCAATCCTCCTCTTTTTGCTGAGGGAGACCAGCCCGGAGCTAACATCCATGCCCATCTTCCTCTACTTCTTTTTTTATACGTGGGACGCCTACCAGAGCACGGCTTTTTGCCAAGAGGTGCCATGTCCACACCCAGAATCCGAACCGGTGAACCCTGGGCCGCGGAGAAGCGGAACATGCGAACTTAACTGCTGTGCCACCGGGACGGCCCCAGTACTGACATTTTAACATAGCAATTCTTCCAATCCATGAATACAGGATATTTCCAATTTATTTGTATCTTCTTCAATTTCTTTCACCAATGTCTTATAGTTTTCAGAGTAGAGATCTTTTACCTCTTTAAATCCATTCCTAAGTATCTCATTGTTTTTGATGCTAATGTCAATGGGATTGATTTATTTCTTCTTCAGAAAATTCATTGTTAGTGTATAGAAATGCTACTGATTTTTGTATGTTAATTTTATACTCTGCAACTCTACTGAATTCATTGATCAGATCTAACAGTTTTTTAGTTCTGTCTTTAGGATTTTCTATATATAAAATCATGTCATCTGCAAATAGAGATAATTTTACTTCTTCCTTTCCAATTCTCATATCTTTTACTTTTTTTTTTCCTGCCTGATTGCTCTAGCTAGGACTTCTAACACTATATTGAACAGGAGTGGTGAGAGTGGGCACTCTTATCTTGTTCCAGATCTTAGGAGGAGAAATTTCAACCTTTCACCATTGAGTGTGATGTTAGCTGTGGACCTGTCATATATGGCCTTTATTATGTTGAGATATGTTCCTTATATGCCTAATTTGTTAAGAGTTTTTATCATGAATGGATGTTGAATTTTGTCAACTGCTTTTTCTACATCTATTACAATGATCATATAATTCTTTTCATTTTATTAATGCAATGTATCATATTGATTAATTTACATATGGTGAACCACCCTTTCATCCCAGGGATAAATCTCACTCGATCATGGTGAATGATCCAATTAATGTGCAGGTGAATTCAGTTTGCTAATTTTTTACTGAGAATTTTTACATCTATATTCATCAGGGGTATTGGCCTATAGTTTTCTTTTCTAGTTGTGTGCTTTTCTGGTTTTGGTATCAGGATAATATTGGCCTTATAAAATGAGTTTGGGAGTGTATTCACCTCTTCAATATTTTGGAAGAGTTTGAGAAGGACCAGTGTTAATTCTTCTTTAAATGTTTGGTAAAATTCACCAGTGAAGCCATCTGGTCCCGGGCTTTTCTTTGCTGGGAGATTTTTGATTACTGATTCAATCACCTTACTAGTAACTGGTCTATTCAGATTTTCTATTTCTTCCTGACTCACTCTTGGTAAGTTGTATGTTTCTAAGAATTTTTCCATTTCTTCAGGTTGTTCAGTTTGTTGGGGTATAGCTTACTCATAGTAGCCTCTTATGATCCTTTGAATTTCTGTGGTATGACGTATAATATCTCCTTTTTCATTCACAATTTTATTGATTTGGGTCCTTTCTCTTTCTTCCTTGTTAATCTAGCTAGGGATTTGTTAAATTTGTTCTATCTTTCAATGAACCAACTCTTAGTTTGGTTAATCTTTTCTATCATCTTTCTGTTCTCTATTTATTGCTACTCTAATCTTTATTATTTCCTTTCCTTTGCTAACTTTGGGCTCAGTTTGCTCTTCTTTTTCTAGTTCCTTAAGGCATAGAATTAGATTGCTCATTTAGGATCTTTCTTGCTTCTTAATGTAAACATTTATTACTATACACCTCCCTCTTGGAACTGCTTTCACTGCATCCCACAAGTTCTGGTATATTGTGTTTCCATTTTCTTTTGTTTCAATGAATTTTTATTTCCCCTTTAATTTCTTCTTTGACCCACTGGTTGTTCAGGGACAGTATTGTTTAATTTCCACGTGCTCTTGAATTTTCCAGTTTTCTTCCTTTTATTGATTTCTAGTTCATGCCATTGTGGTCAGAGAAAATATTTGGTGTGATTTCAATCTTCTTGAATTTGCTAAGGCTTCTTTGTGGCCTAAGACATGGTATAGCCTAGAAAATGTTCCCCATGTGCTTGAGAAGAATGCGTATTCTGCTGTTGTTGGACAGAATGTTCCCAATATGTCTGTTAGGTCCATTTGGTCTATAATGTTGCTCAAATCTGCTGTTTGCTTATTGATTCTCTAGATGATCTATCTATTGTTGAGAGTGGGGTATTAAAGTCCCCAACTATTATTGTATACTGTTCATTTCTCCTTTTAGCTCTGTTAGTTTTTGCTTTATATATTTAGGTGCTCCAATGTTGGGTGCATAAATATTTATAATTATTATATCTTCTTGATGTATTGACCCCTTTATTGTTATATAATGACCTTCTTTTAAATAATAACCTTCTTTTTTTCTTTTCACCATTTTTAGTTTAAAGTCTATTTTGTCTGATATAAATAAATGAAGCCTTAAACAGCTTTTTAAAATGGTGATTTCACTGATCTTGTCTCTAAGCAACGGAAACCCTGTGCTAAAAAAACAAATGGCTGGGGATGACTCTGCAAAGAAAGAGACACAAAGGCATGGTTTTGGTAAATGCATAAATTCTTTTCCTATGTCCACCCTGTCCCAAACTCCAGGTCCACTAATGTTTCTTCCAGAATCAGAGTTTAAACAGGCTAATGTGGATTTGCATTCATCTCCCTTGGAATGAATAAATTGCTCCTAAAACTGTATATGCAATTCAAAAAACACAGTGGAAGCCATAAAAGAACACAGACCTAATTTCCTCAACAAGCAGGGGATGACTGTGGACATCTGAACTCAGAAGCACTGCTTCCCGTGCTAGTGTCAGAAAGTGTACTAAGTTGATCTGAATGATGATGCCATCTATTTTATAAGTAGCACTCTACATAACAGAAACAGATCAGTCTGTCCTGGGACAACCTGACACAAAAACATTCCATCTTAATGAAGAAATCAAAATTATAGATCAAGCTTTTCACAATGCAAAAAGCAAGAAGTAGACTTCCCTCATATGTGAAAGATGCTATGAGTAATTTAGGCAAAAGATAACCAAAAAAGATTCCATAAATCTCATTTCAACCATATCCATTAGCACATTTTAAACCTGCTTCTGATGCAAGGAAAATTTATTATTTTTAAAGTACCCCCTCAAAATACTTCAAACAGGCTCTTAAGCAATATTTAAGTTTCTTTCAAAGCCAATTCCAATAGCAATTCTTAACATATTACTCATCCAAATTGATTCAGTATTATCGACCACCCACTATCGGCAGCTAAAACCGTTTCTGAAAAAGCATTCTTTTACATTTAGTTTTGGATTAATAACAGTAATCTCTATCCGTAAGCATACCTGGTATAAACAGTGGCACACACTTCGAAGCTGAGGGGGGAATTCCGAGGAGGAGCTGATGATGGCGTGGAAGAACTTTTCAGTCATCTGAAGGAGGCTCCGCTGGTTCTCCTCAAGGCTCTCTGACTGTTCTAACCTACAAAAAAAGAGAAAAGGGAAAATCAATTAAAAGCAAACAAACAAACAAAAACACTCCTTAAAAGAGACTCCTTAAGGGACATTCAACGAAATGCAAAATGTGGACTTTGCCGGGATCCTGATTTGAACAAACCAACCGTAAAAAAGGCATTTTTGAGAATTGTGTATAAAATTCTTATCCCCCTGTATTCTCACAAATTTAGTATGTGATTTCTAGTTTTTTGCCAACCTAGTAGGTAGGAAAGGGCATCTCCTATCTTAACTTTTATTTCCATGACTTCTGGTAAAAAGTTAGACATGCTCTCCTACATTTTGTGGCCATTTATGTTTCTCCTACTTTGAATTGCCTTTCATATCCAGACTGATACTTCTAACTGTTATGGGTCCCTCCCACCAGTATCTAAAACTCAGTTTGCCCAAAATTAACTTATTTTTCCTCCTACTCCTATGTCTTATCGTGTGTTCCCCATCTTGCCAATGGCACCACCACCGACTCAATCACATCATTCCGGTGACCTCCGATGTCATCTTTGCCTGCTGTACTCCATTACTGCCCACACCCAAGTTGCTAATTCTTAGTATGACCTCTAAAGTCTTGGTGTTGTCTTTACAGACAGAGATTTGGAAGGCAGACTTACTAGATTTAAATTTCAGCTCTATCACTATTGAGCATTATGACCCTGGTCAAGATACCTAACTTCTCTGGGCCTCACTTTTTTTGTCAATAAGACAAGAATAACAATCAAGCCTACACTGTGAGGTTTAAATAGCCATCAAATCCACAAGCTTCGCTCAAGCTTCCCAACTGACATAATGCGAACTCTCAAAAGACACCACCTAAGAAACTCACTACTTACCTGCTTGTTATGTGTCTTACCACCCCTATAAATCTATAAGCTCCTTGAAGGAAGTATTCATCTTTGTCCCATTAAAAACTGGCACAGTACCTTACGAAGTAAGTACTGAGCAAATACATGTTTTCAATCTCTTAATTAGTAATTTTTCATTTCTGTACTAATTTACATACTACATAAATGCTTGTGACACTCAAATAATCACTCCAGATTCCTTGCAGCTCACTGTTTGGTGCAGCATATGGATACAGTAAGAGTTTGGAAATTAATGTGGAATACAAGGCAGGAAAGATTTCAGGAGATAGGTGAGTTCTAAAGGAGGGATAAAATTTGCACAGGCAAAAAGAAGTAAGGGTATTTCATAAAGAGGAAGTAGGCAGGGCAGGTACTCAATTCAATCCAACAAACATTTATGTGCATCTATCATTGGCCATCTTAGTGCCAGGTGCTGAGATGCAACAATAATTGGCCTTTGACCTTTTCAAAGAGAAAGACATGTACACACTAAGTAATGAGTACAATAATTCAAGGATATAAAAGGCAAAATAGCAAACCAGAGATAGGCATGATTAATTCACACGGCTGGTGGTTGCTGAGAAGCCAGAGGCAGAAAATGAACTTGGAATATATGGAGAACAGAAAAGAGACTGGTCTAAATATGGGGACTGTCTGCATGCATTAGCTAAGAAACTACAACAGTAATTCAAATCTGAGATATGGAGGGCATAGGAGTTTTGTGGTATGAAAGAAAAGATTAACAATTTACTTAACAAGGCCAGAAAAAACTTATAGAAACCTGAACGATTCTTGTCTACTTTGTGGGAATTTTTTCTTAATAAGGCAACATAGTAGCAGGTACACTGCCGGCTGTTTCAGGTGTTCCCCTAAAACAACACCTGCCAGCCACAGCGCTCTTGTCTCCCACACACCAATAACTTGTTGGCTATTCCACTAATTCTGATCTATAATGAAGCTTGGTGTTCAATCATTTAAGTGTTTGAGTGTATGAAATTTTTCCCTCTGTTTGATTTTAAAAGAATCAGCTTTGTTTCTGTTTTTGTTAATCCTTTTGTTTTCCTGTTTTTAATTTCATTAATTTCTAATCTAATTTTCATTTCTTCCCTTCTGCTTGCTTTATTTTATATTGCTGTTCTTTGTCTAGTTTTCAAAAGTGAAAGCTTAGATTAGTGATTTTAGGTCTTTCTTCTTTTCTAATGTAAACATTCAATGCTGTAAATTTCTCTCCAAGCACTGCTTTCACTATCTTCCACAAATTTTGATAAGCTGTACTTTCATTTTCATTTTGCTTTTTTTTTCTTTGCATTTCAGTTTTGGGAGATTTCTATTGACGTCTCTTCAAGGTCACTGATGATTTCCTCAGTTGTGTCCAGTCTGCTGATGAGCCCATCCAAAGACATTCTTTCCTTCTGTTACAATGTCTTCGATTTCTAGCATTTCCTTTTGATTCTGTCTTAGAGTTTCCATCTCTCTGTTTACACTGCTCACCTATTCTTGCATATTCCACTTTTTTTCTGTTAGAGCTCTTAACATAATAATGATAGTTATTTTAAATCCCTGCCATATCTGAGTATGGTTCTGACGCTTGCTTTTGTCTCTTCTGACTACGATTTTTCCTGCCTTTCGGCATGCTTTCTAATGTTTTTTGAAAGTCAGACCCAAGATGTATTGGGTAGCAAGAACTGAGATAAACAGGTCTTTAGCGTAAGGTTTTATGTTAACCAGGCTAGGACTTACGTTGTGTTTAAATGTTTGCTGCAGCTGTAGGTATCAATTTCCTCCAGTGTCCTTGTTTTTGTCTGCCTAGTTGTCTTTGGGTTTCCCTAGAAATTCTTCTTCAACAGTCTCTGGGGTGCGGATCTCTCAGCTGTAATCCACTGTTAATACACTGGACTCCCACTGATGTGGTGGTGAGGCCTTGGGGAGGGGAAGCAGTTTACAATCTTATGATTATATCTCCATTGTTTTATTGGGCCAGAAACCCTGGACTGTGACTTTCAGAAGATTTTCTTAGCCCTTTTGTTCCCTCTTATGAGAGGCAGGAAGCCTAGAGGTAGCTGAAGTTGGCTAACTACCCATCCTCCAGGTCAGACAAGGCTTTGGTAAAGTAGTTTCCCTTGAGGACAGGCCTCTGTAAGGGAGAACAGAACACTACAGGCATGTTTCAAAATGGTTACTTTTCCCCTTCCCCTGCCCAGAGCACAGAGAGCTTCTCCTCCCATCTTCACCATGAGAAGCTGGTGGGCCTCTGCAGGTCAAATTAACAAAAGTGCAGGGGTCCCAATAAGACTGGGCCCCCAGGAGTTTTAACTCTCAAACTAATCCACACTCAATCTCCAGCAGCTCATCAATCATGGTCTAAGTGTTCCTCCCAGCTACTGGCTCAGTAGTTTCTCCTGGGAAGCTGGGACTCTGTATTTGCTTTTCTCTAGGTGGTGATTTGCTCTGTAACTTCAATTTTCTGATGGATCTAAGAAAAGCTGCCAATTTTCTGATTTCAACTTTTTCTTATTATGAACATAGGAGTGTCAGTTTCCAAGCTCCTTACATGTCAGGGCAGACCTCAGTTTGATTTTAAGTCACCTGAATGTAATAGGCTTGTCATCTAGCTCTCTTGTCTGCACCACAGTACTTAGTGCAGTAGATTTCCTTTAGGCAGTTAATTTACTCTCTCCCTAAGTAATTCTTTAACCTTTAGAAAGTAACATTGCTTAATGGTAACAACATACAAGATGGCTTAAAAGAATGTTGCTTTTAGGTTTTTTTTTTTGAGGAAGATTAGCCCTGAGCTAACTGCTACCAATCCTCCTCTTTTTGCTGAGGAAGACTGGCCCTGAGCTAACATCCATGCCCATCTTCCTCTACTTCATATGTGGGATGCCTATCACAGCATGGCTTGCCAGGCGGTGCCGTGTCCACACCCGGGATGTGAACCAGTGAACCCTGGGCTGCCGAAGTAGAACGTGCGCACTTAACCGCTGCACCGCCAAGCCAGCCCCGCTTTAAGCTTTTAAACTATAACTATTTAACTATTTTAACAATAATTGGCTAATTTAGTGCCAGAGTTCTGATTAGATATTACAGTTGATACTTCAGCAAAGACAGAGCCAAAAATATTAACTGATACAAAGTTGCTAAATAAAAATTATTTTGGAAGAGCTACCATCGAGAAACTCTGAGCTTGAAAATAAAAAACAAAATAATGTTAAGGTCCTAACTGAAAGAAAGACAAGAGATGTGGCTTAGGAAAAGCAAGCATAACATAAGTGTTTAAAATTCACTCATTCAATGGATAGTTATGAAATGTCAACTATAAGCTAGATCCCATGCTAAATATTCATAGAAGGATATAAAGATATACAAAATACAAAAGAGCCAACAGTCTAGAGGGGAGATAAATTCATAAAATACATCATAACAATTAAGTGTTACAATGATGATGTAGAACAGAATAAAGACTATTTCTTTATTCAAGTGTAGTGTGTGTATATGAATGGCACCTGGTGACAGGTAGAAAGCTTCAAAGAGATGGTAATTTTAAAAAACTGCACCTTCATTACCTCTTGGCCTCTTTCCCTTCTAAGCCACTCCTCACTAGAGGAGGAGGAGTGAGTTAGAAAAAAGAGTCAAGCATGCTTAGCTCAGCGCCATCCTTTCCACTCTAGATATGTTTGCCTACTGAAAAGATGTATTCTGGTCTGCTCTCTACTCGTGTGGTAAAAAGCTTGGCAGACCCTGTGAGGGAAACCTGTAGTTATCCAGCTGTGCAAGGGATGGGGTAAATGAGAGTAATTCAAGGTGAAGTGTTAGCAAGCCTATTTGCCCACAGGATCCACAGTCACATTCTCCAATCAGTTTTATCAGAAATAAAAGTGATAGCTGATTCCTGAATGTTTCCTGCCCATCCCTCCTCCCTCCACCCTTTTGGTTTTGAACTTAGGCAGGGAAGAAGGATATTATTTATTAGGCATCTCCAACCCCAGTGAACCCTATGTGTCACGCTACTTAAAAAATATATAGCGTGCATATTTCACTGGAGCTAAAGTCCAGGGAACACACGAAGGAATGACAAGGGCTGATGGCGGATTATAGTAAGACAACTCTGTACTTCATCTTGCAATCAATGGGGGAACAACTGATGATTTCCAAGAAATAAAGTGACAAAAAAGATTTAGGTTTCAGAATAATTCCTACAGCAAATGACATGAAAAAGACAATGCTGGGACAATAATTAGGAAGTTACTACAAAAGTCAATGGGATCAATATGGTATTGGCCAAATAAATTATACAGCAGTTAAAAAAATGAAATTAATCTTTATAATTGGCATAGAAAGATCTAAGACATAGGATTAAGTTAAAAAAATTAAGTTGCAAAACCATGTATACGATGTTACCATTTATATTAAGCACTCACATTATAATATACAGTTTCTTCAACTAAACATATGTATATGCAAATGTACTGAAAAAGAACAGAATAACAGACTAAACTAGTAACAGTGCTATGTCTCTAGAGGCGGTAGTCAAAGACATTTTTAATGACATTTGTAATTTTTTTTTTAAGAAAAATGTATTTGTGTGTGACTTTTATAATTAAAGACTAATTTTAAGAATCAAAGGGAGAAATTGTGAGGGCCTTGCCCCATGTAGTGGTAGTCAAAAAATGGAGAGCAATTACAGATGAGAAGATGACAAACCTGGTAGGATCCACTTCAAAGCTAACATGTTGCCAATCAGAGGATGTGATCACAATTCGTAACAAAGGATCCAGGAGTTTTTGTAGGTAGGTAGCACCATATACCTAAAAAAATACACCAGGAAGAATTTATTATGCTTGCTCCAAATATCTTGCATTAAAGATGATGTTCTGCTCTGTACATTTGTACATAATCATTGTCTGACATACCTCCTCACAAAAAGATGAATGGATACAAACCTTGAAACAGAAGGTCATTATTTTACTGGCTAAGCTGTTGCCTCGGAAAAGAGTCTGCATGGAGTCTGCCAATTCTACTTCCTTAGAAAACATGTTCCAGAGCAGTTGGTAGAGTAAATGCCGAGAATCAAAGAGAGTCACTAGAACTCGAGCTAGTTCATCCTGAGAACAAAACAAAATTGTGTTACTGTGAACAATTCCATTTTTTCTTAAGCAGGAAAGTGAAAGGCAAATCCAAAGTTGATAACCACCTGCTGAATCAAGGTAAATGGTGACCAATTTTTCCCTGGGATCTATCTATGTACATTTGTCTATGATAGATAACTATTCCTATACGCCTACAGTAGTCGTTAGTTCTAAGGATTCACTGAAGAAAGGTAAGAGATGCCTAAGCTTTACTAGGGAGACAGAAAAAATCCAGGTTTCAACTCAAATTACATGACAAATAAAAGAGTAGACATAGAAGATGATGGCAAAGGGTTCAGTACGATACGCAGAAATCATTTTCTTAGAAAATCAGTGTGCAGGAACAAGACTTTGGTGACCGCAAGAGTTCTACTCTCTTCTCATATAGTGATGGAAACTCAGTGAACAATGAACATGTGCTAGGCAGAGAAATGACAAAAATGGAAAGACTACAGGATTTACAGAAATTCAGAAAAAGACCTGGGCTGTGCATTCAGAACCAAGAGATTAGCAAGATTTACATACAAAGCAGAGCTGGGCAGCTAATCCCCATCTAGAAACTCTATGATAACCCTCATTATTCCCCATAGTGAAGTGTGTTTTGGTACATTCAAGAAAAACTATGGGATAGTAAATCACCATTTAACCACACAAGCTGCGAAGAGATTTAGAGAGAACATGGGTAGCCATAAAAAAAACGCCCCAACCTACAAGCAGTGAAAACATAGGCCAGGATCATGGCCCATAGCTCTTCTAATTCTTGCCTGGTCCCAGGATTATAATAATCTGATACTTGAGAAAAGGAAAAATTTAACAATCCTAACCACAGATAATCTAGAAGCCAAAGAAGATCCAATATTCTGTCATACTCCTTACAGTTATATAATACGTATTTGACTAGATATAAAAATTCTATCCTCCATCTTAAAGTCAAGTATAATTATGAGACATAATTCAGTTACAAAATAAAACTATTTTTAGACTACTGTGTGAAATGTTTTTTCCCCACTCTAATTCTTCCCCCACAAAATTCTAAAAACTTTAAGCAACAGAATTTAAAATTTACAAAATAGAATTAAATTTTTAAAAAGTTCTCTTGTATTTTGTCCTTCATTAGATACAGCTCTAATAGAGCTAGCCTAATATAAAAGTCCTAAAAAAAGGCATTTAATATAAAACTCATTGGAAACAATTTACTGAAAGAAAACAAATGAATTAAAGCTTCTTGGACTTAACTGATTCCTTTTTACTAAGAAAATTACTGATAATTTTTAGTGCTTGACTATAAGTAGGTACTGAAAAAGTAATTCAGAATACCCATTTTCAAAACATATGAAGATTTGTGAACTAATATTAGGCTTCAAGAGGATTTCAATAATTTCCTTTTTCCAACTCCTCAGCTACAGTAGGATCCCATCATCATTCATTAAACAATTATTTACTGAGTCCTTATTATGCGCCAGGCTCTACTTCAAGAAGTGGAACTGCAACAGTGAACAAGACAGACCAGGTCTCTGCTCTCATGGAGCTCACATTCTGGTGGAATGAGAACAACTAATCAAAGAAACAAGATAATTTCACAGAGTGAACAAATGCTGCAAACAAAATACAACAAGGCAATGTGATAGAATGACTGTGGGTGTGGTTTTGAGTGGATGGCCAGAAAAGACCTCACTAAGAAAGCTACACTTGAACTGAAGCTTGAATAACAAGAAGTCGGCCATTTAAGAAACCAGGGAAGCAGCACTGCAGGCCATGGCAGCAGTGGCGACCAGCGTGCTCTGAGTGGAATTGAGCCTCACATGTTCGACGGCTGCGTGGCTTAAGTTTGGTGAACAAGAAGGAAAATGGCATAAGATGATGTGAGAAAGAAGGCGAGGCCCAGGTTGGGCAGAGCCTCATAGGTCAGGGTAAGGAATTTCAGTTTTACTTTACGTATGAGAAGTAAGATCCTACAGCTTTTAAGCAGAAACAAATCTACAGGCAATGACAGATTACTTTATTAGTTATAATTTACCAAACTGAAGTCATTTTTGGTACAATACAGACTAAATAGTTTTTTAACATGGAAAGGGATAATGCTTCTCAAATGTTTAACATATATTATTAAGAATTACCATGATTTTAGGAAAATTTTTTAAGAGGCCAGTACCATATTATATCTTCAGGGTTTAAAACAAGCAACATAATTTCAAATGCAAATAGAGCACTTACGTTTTTTGAAAATTGTACAACGTGTTATAGAAAAAAGAACTGTGAACTGGAGGTAGCGAACAGGCACAAGCTTTGGGTTTTAGTTCTGACATTACTAACTAAACATGAGGTTTAACCCTAATTGTCTCATTTAAGATATGAAGGCACCAGGTCAGATCAGTGCTTTTAATTTTCTTTTTATCAATGTTTAAATGAAATTTTTCAATGGGACAGGTAAGGAGTTCGAGTTTTACTTTAAGTATGAGGAAAAAGGTCCTCAAACTTATGAATACTAGTGAGGGCTAGAACTCCAACCACTTCCCCACAGCCAAAAAACACTCAAATAATACCTGAGGTTTCTTCCAGCTCTAAAGTTTTAGAAATTCATTCGATAAACATTCATTGAACAAATGAAATCTGAAGCATCTGCCTTGTGCCACACACTCTTCTCCCCCACTTACTCAATGAACTTACCCACTGAGAACAAGGGACCACATTGGCCAGAGCCATGGCTATAGGGAGCTCTCCCTGATCACCCATCATTGTGACCAACTCCACCAGCCTCTCAAACCGATCTGCCAACACCGTTTCTGCAAGTGTGTCAAATTCTGTGCCTTGTTGGAGGATTTTTGTCAGAACTTCCATAAATGTAGCTCTTGTCTGGAGATCTTTGTGATAACCTAAACCTGATATGAATAGACAGATGCAAGTTTACTAACATGGCCTTGTTGAAGGAATTCTACTTGTCTTACATGCCAGTTCTCTAGATTTTAAATTTCTGCATGATGCTTTCATTTTATCTCACCTATGGAGTGCATGAGGCCACTGTCCACGTTAGCGTTAAGTAAGTTTGACATTGCAAGGACTGTGCAGTGCCTCAGTGAGGCCAGCCTCCGAGACATGCCACGCTTCCTGCCACCTGTTTGTGCATTTTCATCTTCAACTTCACTACAGTCATTCAAAAGGTTCATAAACAATGTGAAATACCTGAGAAATAAAAAGATTGACCCTTACAAAGTGAATGCCACATCAACCAGACATTCTGAAATCATCACATATGCATCACATGAGCAGCCCTGGGTATCTGCTTCTCTCCAGGCTTGGGGTAGTCAGCCAGCATGGCTCATTATCAAGTGTGCTATGTTGAATATGGTTTTATCCTGACAAATCCCAGTACACATCTCACGACATAAGCACCAAATAGATGCAATCTTCCCTGGCAAATGCATCACTTTTAATGTTTAGCATATGAAATTAGTGGTCCAAATAGTTTAGACAATGCCATTTTAAATGACTTAATGAGATGAACTGAGTTTTATTGCCAATAAACTTCAATGATACGATTATTTTCTTTAAAAACCACAAAACACAGTTGTTTTCCTATCCCAGTTCTGTCATAGGGAATATGACATCATGCATGTGTTGCACTTTATGAGACAGCCGCCGATGGCATAATGCCAAAGCAATGAGGTCCATTTCCTAAATACGATCATTTGCCTCTTTGGTTACACTTTCTTTGCTTTGTTGTGTGTGGGACTTTGTTTTTTGCTTTGTGTTTTGGTGACTGAAACTTACTTAAGAAATAGCTGTGACTTGGCTTCCATGAGTTCCACACCATCTCCTTCCTCAGGCTGCAGCGGGAGACCAGCCAGGAGTGAAACTACTGCTTCCATGCTTGCCTGGTCCAGATCCCTGAAGCAAAAAATGTGAAGATCTTCAGTCTTTCAAGTTCTTCCATTCCACCTTCCCCTCAAATAAACTTCTTCCTGACAGACACAAACTTCAGGAACTACTTCATGAAACAAATTATTAGGACAACCTAAATAATCTGAGTTAATATGCAGACCCTAGAATGCAAAACATTTCAAGGTGGGAGAGGGTGACGGTAACTTTCTACAAAGTGATCTTGGCAAAACGACTACCCCGGATCAAAGGCGTGCACTATAAACCAAGCCTGGCCAAAGAAACATACGTGAATGCTTACTATGTAGTTCATAGTGTTTAATTATTTTCTGCTTTGTAGCAATAAGCATTTATGACTAGAGCAAACAATTACTTTTTAGAAAGACTTAAAACAATTAAGTTCTTCAAATAATACCTTTATCTAATCATAAAAAAAATACAGTCTAAGGCTTTACATACCTTATTTTCCAATAACTGTCGAATCTCTTTCCTAAATAGATAACACTAAATTTCTATACATAACACTTTCTCTCTCTCACACATTTTTTAATAAAACTCTTTCAGTTAAAGAGAGAAAAATAAAGATTAATATCTTTATATAATTCAAATGCAAAAGCTTGATATCCAAAAAGACAATTTTAATACACATAAAATACACATATCATAGCTATAATGAAGTAGTACTAATGCCTGGAGTAAACCTACTAATATTTAAAGGACATTCTCTTTTTTTACCTTGTAAGACATTTTACATCATCATCTGCTGCTTGGTTTGATGTTCCCATAACCCAATCTGTCAGATATTCTACCATCTTATTCCTACAGAATGGGAGAGAAAAGGAAAATAGCAAACAACTTTTTTAAAGTCATACGTACACCTTTAGCCATGTAAGATTTTGGTTTTTTTTTAAGATTGGCATCTGAGCTAACAACTGTTGCCAATCTTCTTTTTTTTTCTGCTTTTTCTCCCCAAATCCCCCAAGTACATAGTTGTATATTTTAGTTGTGGGTCCTTCTAGTTGTCGCACGTGGGATGCCACCTCAACATGGCCTAATGAGCAGTGCCATGTCCACGCCCAGGATCCAAATCAGCGAAACCCTGGGCCACCGAAGCGGAGCGTGCAAACTTAACCACTTGGCCACAGGGCTGGCCCCATATAAGATGTTTTAATAGCACAAATAATGTGTCAAATCACCCAGGTGACCCGACAATTTTATAAGAGAGATACTACTATCACAGATCTAACAGTCAGACGGGCGCGAACATGGGGAACTTAGATACTGATCCTCCACATCAGCCCCTAGTTATGGTATCAGTTTGAATCAAATCTTAGGATCAAATTCTTAGGTCAAATATAGTAGAATTTTAGAAAAGAGGAGCACTGTCATGGGCACAAAGCTTAAGGAAATTTGAAAAGACATGCAAAGAAAAACACATATGTAAAAGGTTCCTTTACACCTCCCCCCCTTCTCACGATAATCAGGGATCTACTATTTTTCCGTACTTCATTTAACATAATGTTTATAAGACCCTACTACTTTGCTCTTTTGAGAACTCACCTAAATTTCATCTCTTGACAAAATGAGAGGTCATCTCTTCTTGCCATCATTACCTCGACTAGCTGACACAGTTTCGTTTTTATTTGAATTGCATGGACCATGTTCCCAAGTACACGAACGTATCTATTTAGACACAGAAACATTCAAAAAAATGATCAGATATAAACAAAAGAGAAGGTTTTCCAAATGGTTTAATCACTAAGTACAATGATTAAATGTAACTATTTTATTTTATTTATATGAGAATATACGTAACTTCTGGTTACCTTATTGTCACACTCTAATTTGGGTGCAATAAAGAAAAGGTTGGCAAACTATTTCACTAATAACTACAAATACCAATGTGTTTCTGCTACATTTCAGTAGAATGCTTACCTGACCAGATTTAACATCATCGTTTCAATGCTAGCTTGCCCCAGATGTTCGGAGCTGCCTTCAGTATGATTATCTAGTAAGTTCTTCATTATAGCTATGGTTTGCTCTACAAATTGAGTATTGGTGTCAGTCAATAAAACCTATACAAAGAAAAAATATACTTTGGGATCAATGCACAGCAGACACATCAGAGAGAGATGCAGTTGCCTGATCTAAATGTTATACATGTGCAGAAATGCACCCACAGGCATATATCCAAACAGGCACATACATACACTCAGACACTCATATCCATACCCGAGACATTCATAAACAAAAGCATACTCATACACTAGAGTTCCTGAAAAGCAAACTGATCCCTACATTAGATGATTCTCCTTTCTGAAATGTTTCGCCTATTTTTTAAAAAATTGTGAGTGAATGTTCATGCCAGTATCTAATTACATCATCTAAAAGAAAAAGGTTTCATTATTTCAAACAGATCACTCTATTCATAAGAAAGGGTGAAAAATAAAGGAAAGAACACTTTACCTGTCCTTGGGAGTCAAAAAACTTGCTGATGGTGTTCTTCAATTTGTTAAACAGCATTGGATAAAGAGCAGGACTCAATTCTAAACCCACCAGATCCTTAACGTTGGTGCGTATTTGAAGTCCCACTTTCTCATGGTTACACACCATTAAGGATAGCAGCCGATCCATAAATTTGCTGACAGGTGTGTCTGCATTTCCCTCTGAGGACATCACTGAAATCATGGAACCCTTGCGTTCACTGACTGGGCCCATGGGTGGGCTATAGGTTGCCAGGCCAGAATTGCTTCTCTGCTGCAGGCACACTCCCCCAAGGGCACAGAGGAAGCCGGTCATGTTGATCCATTCCTGAAGGGAGTCCGTGTCAGACAAATCTATGGATCCTCCTCCACTCACATGAGACATTCGCCTCTTAACAATGGTCTTATGAAGGCTTTCAGCAGCCTAAACACAAAATTTTTATGGAAAGCATGAATTCAACCTAAACTGGTTTGAGAGATTTGAAAAATTACTTTTTATCCAATATTTCTTTCATGACAAAAGAACATTTTTTACATTTAAAAAATCCAAGTCTTCACTCCACCATTTCTAGTCACATCAAGGTACCCTACTGCTGGAGGACAGTTGAGTGTTACAGAATTGAGGGTAGTGATAAACACGGACATGTATCAGATATAAAGGGAGTGATGGACTCTTGCTTAGAAAGAAACGTACTCTCATAAGACTTGCTTATATCAATTCCTAGACACAGAGGCAACGTCTGTGCTGCTTCAAGAAACATAAGCATTTGGAGATTTTAACCAAGTAGTGTGTTCACTTATTAACTGAGTGATCAACCAAGTCCAAGTGCTCTGAGGCCAGCTTTGTAAACATTGTACTACTATTAATATACATTTCACACACAGCGAGTGAGAGTAATCAAGCGGAAGAACCACTGAAGACAGAAACAGAGAGTAATGAAGGAAGTTTACAGAAAGACAAAAATCAGACTCTACAAGAATTTGTAATCTGACTGAGGAGGAATCTTCAAAGAGTTGTGATCCTTTTAGTTTATGGGGTAGAGATGTGTGGAAAAAATTTTTCAAATTTAATTTCCATTACATACTGCTTTCAGGTATAATACTCATCCTACTATAGAGGATATATCAACCCAAGAAAGCAACATATTAGGGGCATTCTGTGATATGAATGACGTAAAAGTACCATTGAATTTCTTCATTATGCATGCTTGTTTTGTGGGAAAAATGGCCTTTCTCTCATGAAGGATTGCTTTGAACACAGAACTCCTGAAACATCGTGATTTCTTACAGCACATGAATTTATTAGAGTTGTGTCAATTCTTAGAATATGGCTACATATCCCTGCTGTCATGTAGCACATTACCCCTTTTAGGACCTATGCTATCAGATATTTATGCAAACTCTCTGATGAGGAGTTAAGACACAGTGCGGCTTGCAACATGGCTCACAATAGGGAGCACAGTGAAAGAACCACTGAATACAATGTTATGCTTTGATAAAGAAAGCCAAGGGGCTGGCCCCACGGCCGAGTGGTTAGGTTCGAGTGCTCTGCTTCAGTGGCCGGGGTGTCCCCAGTTCGGATCCTGGGCATGGACATGGCACCACTCATGGAGCTGTGCTGGAGCAGCGTCCCACAAAGCACAACCAGAGGCACTCACAACTAGAGTGTACAACTATGTGCCAGGGGGCTTTGGGGAAGAAGAAGAAGGAAAAAGACAAAAAAAAGATTGGCAACAGATGTTAGCTCAGGTGCCAATCTAAAAAACAAAAAAAGCCTTGATCTTGCATTTCAGTACTTTATGTCACTTACTTTGACTATGAGATTGGCTAGACCAAGTCAGATAAAGAATCAACTTCACACCTTCAATGATGTGTGAATCATTGGTATCAGAGACAACACAGAAATGTCCATTGCAAAAGAATTTGCAAACTGGCTTATAAACAATGTGGTAAACAGCACATATTTGGACAATTTTAAATTCACCTATTGAGATTATCAAACAGTGCCATGTGATTTTGAACTTTTTGGCAGTGGAAGGGTGACTGAGTACTCAGTATATTGGCTGCATTTGGGCTGCAGCACAGTTGAAACGCTGTAGTTGGTATATATCTGACTTATTTCCTTCACTCGTCAAGGATTTGGATCCAATACCATTTAGACATCTCCTTAATCTGGTCTCAGCTCTTGAGCCAAGTGTTCATACTGAACATTGTACTTGGCATCAATGTTAATTCAAACATTAGGGAATAACGCACTAGCAGCTAAGACTCAGCGATCTAAACAGAGTTCCTCTGCATCTTTATTATACAGCAATATACCCAGCGGAAATAAGAAATTCCACTGCTAAGTGTGGGCCTCACAGAAATACATGCAGATGGTCACCAAAAGACACATTCCAGGATGTTCACAGCAGCCCTATTTAAAATAACTACTCTCTGTATAGCAATCCAATGCCAAAAAAGAGTAGAAAGGAAAATTAAATTGTGGACTGTTTATTGAATGAAATCCTATATAGCAATAACAATGAGTGAACCACAACTGCACAGAACAGTGTGGATGAATCTCACAAACCTAATGTCGAGTGAAAGAAGCCAGACATAAGAGAGCATCTCTCTATGATTCCGTTCATATAAACTTTAAATACAGGAAAACTGTTGCATTTGACAGTCAGGACAGCAGTCATTCTTGGGCTGTCAGGGACTGGAGGAGGCACACTGAGGGCTTCTAGGACACTCGTAATGATTTATTTCTTGATGTGGGTGCAGGTTGCACAGGTATGTTCACCTTCTAATACTGTGAACTGTCACTTGGATTTATACATGTTTTTGTATGTATAATTCAATAAGAAGGAAAAAACTATGTGAAAAATATTTTAAAAATCTTTTTTAGGGGCTAGCCCCATGGCCTAGTGGCTAAGTTTGGCACGCTCTGTGTCAGCGACCCAGACACAGAGCTATACCACTTGCCAGCAGCCACGCTGTGGCAGCAACCCACACACAAAATAGAGGAAGATTGGCACAAATGTTAGCTCAGGGCAAATCTTCCTCAGCAAAAAGAAAAACCTTTTAAATTTAAAATCTAAACTTAACATTATTATATACATTTCTTAAGAGCCGCTAATATATATATTTGTCATAGACTAATATAATCAACCCAAAATGTCAAATTTCTTTTAAAAAGCTTTGATTCATATGAATGAACCTTGCAGACATTATGTCAAGTAAAAGAAACCAGTCACAAAAAAATCACATATTGCATGATTCCATTTCTGTGAAATGTCCAGAATAGGCAAGTCTACAGAGACAGAAAGTAGAGCAGTGGTTGCCCAGGGCTGGGCGAGAACAGGGAAAGCAAGAGGTTAGGAATGATAGCTAAAGGTATGTGGTTGTTTTCAGTTGTGGTGATAGTTGCACAAATGTGTGAATATACTAAAAACCACTGAACTGTACACTTTAAATGGGTGAATCGTATGATATGTGAATTATATATCAATACAGTTACAAAACAGTTACAAAAAAAACTTTCCTTCTAAAGTCACATGTCCTCTCCAAATAACGATATTGGGTACACATTTTTGCTTCACAAAAACATAACTTTTTTCTTGTTCTAATTAAGCATGATGAGAAAAAAGCAATAGGACATTAACCAATTTTTATAAAACACATAATAACGAGAGCAATAAGGCCACTAAAAATCAAATATACACAAATATCAACTGTTAATTTCTGGGGTAATCAATGATAATAGTTGATGAATGAAACGCCCGAATTTTTAAATTTCATTTAACCTATGGGTTTGGTCTTCTGCCCACCAGATCCCTTAATGAGAATGCCTAATAGTAAAATGTATTGTGTTTCAATTTCCATTTATTTTTCTCCACCTCTATTGCCCCCTTCCTGAGACTTCTGTGAAATACTCTGATGGAGAGAGAGAAAGAGAGTAAAGGAATAGTCTCTACCACACATCATCTCCAGCTCGGTGCTGTCTAGAACTTCTGCAGTGATGGGGACATTTTATATCTGTGTGGCCCAACAGAGCAGCTCACTGCCACACACGGCCAGGGAGTCCTTAAAATGTAGCTACTGTGTGACTCAAAACTGAATTTTAATCATATTTAATTTTATTATAGTTCAATTTTAATTTAAGTAGTCACATGTGGCTGGTAGCTACCATATTAGTCAGTGCAGGTTTAGATGAACCAGAACTAAATATCAGTCTTAAGACAACTATCTACTTGTTATACTAAGAGTGACTCACAAAAGATTACTGAATTGAAGTACATGTTTACCAGATCAATAACAGAAAAAAATCAACTTTACAAACTCACCTGGCCATCTTCCATTTTGGCTTTTGGATAGTTGAGGATTAGTTTTGTAGCTTGTTCCCACTTTGCATGCGTATCTTCCCAAGCCTAAAATGAAAGCAATTACCATTTGAAAGCAACTTTAAACCTAGAGGTAAAAATTAATCAGTAATAGACAGGTCTCAAGCTTGGTGCATATTATCCTACTTGTAAGACGTGCACATCTCACATTTGCTTCCAAAGCTATTCCTGGTCACATACACATAATACGAGGCTTCTAAAACTGAGGGTGGGGGCCTGGGAGGGCTGTTTTTCTGCTCCTAGGGGCATACCTCAGTGTTTCCTGCAGTGGGATGTTCAATGCGCCTCAGTAGTGCCATCACTCTTTTCTGAAGTGCTGCTCTTCCTAAGCAAAGACAACAGCAAATCAACTTATTGCACTCAGAGCCCTGCATCCCAGCAGAGGACCTGGCAAGACCAACCCAAAGGCAGAGTAGGAGCGGAATGAACGCTGCAAATGAAAAAGCTGAGCACCACTGTAACAGCCTCACAGAAAAGGTGTTTAACTTGAACTCCACAAGGTCCACAGCATAAAATAGCTATCCCACCAATATTTACTCAAAACACATGCCAATGTGTTTAAAACTTCACTATACACAATTCAGGCAGAGCAAATTATATAATCTACAACTGAGAGCAATTTATACTGCTAGTTTTAAACAAATGTACAGCCTATTAAAACTCAGGGAGAAGTTAATTTCTTTCAAACGCTATTTATTTTCACCCTACCTTGTGTGGAAAAGGTTTTCAGGTGAGCTATTGGAATTAGCCCTGTAAACTTACAAAGCAGTACTAATCTTTAATACATTCCTACATTCCTAGCACAATCAGATGTCATGTCATGCAAGGCAGACTGAGCGAAAAAAAGTCCACATTTACCTGTTGACATCATATTGCTGACAGATGCAAATTCCATGAATGTGTTATAGTTCGGCAAGAAGTTGTGCACCGATACTTCGTCCACCCCACACCGGATATCCGCTTCCTCACAGAGGTGGCGGAAACAGGACATGGCAACCAGAACAGCTTCGGTGTCAGGGCTCCACAGAAACATGTACAGGGCCACTTCCAGTTTGGTCTGGGCTTGCCGGCATATCGACGGCGTTCCACTGCACCCTGCCGCACTATCCTGGGAGTCAGAGGTGGGAGGCACATATGTGCAACTTAGGTAATTTATTTACAAAACCCCACAATGCAACAAACTGTGTACCATACTTATCTGTATACATTAACCCACAAGAGCTTTCCCCTTTAATCATGATAGAAATTTTCAAACCCCAAAATATCTTGTCTGAAGGAGAAATGAGATTATTTGGACCAACATAATGCTATCATCTATCCAATTTCAAATCGAATATACATTATTCTATTCCAGATTCCAGAAATGTAGATTAAGTCTAACATGGACGCAAGTAAAACACTCACAACATAAATCTGCTGGATGAAAAAGACAATGCACTTCCCAGTCAACTATGAACGACACAGGAAGAGGAAGGAACAGGAAATTCTATCTACCTACTGCAGGGAAGAAATAAAATAAGTACACTGCAGCACTGACTGAAATGAGGGCACAAACAAGAACTAAACATTGCTGTAGAAGATATACTTGATTCTGGATTACATATTCCCAAAATGTGAAATAGAGAAATCCTCATTTCCAAAACAAATGAAATTCTGCAGGCAAAGTATACAATAGTAAACACCACAGTGCTTATTTTGTTCAACAGAAGGTTATATTGAAAATTAAGGTTAAAAAAAACTTTGATCAGGAAAAGAAACTCTTCTGTAATGATTTGATATTTTCACTTGTATGATCTATTTGTAAAAGGAACTCTGCACACAAACAAAACCCACAGAAACACTCATCTGTAACATCAAGCAAAATGTTCTCCTTCCAGTAACTCTGTACTTTTGTTAGTTGGTACAACGTTTAAACTTCTAGGGTACGAATGGTCTCTCTTATGGGGTAGAGGTTTATAATAATTATAGCTATCAGGGGCCGCCCCGTGGCCAAGTGGTTAGGTTCTCGTGCTCCGCTTCAGTGGCCCAGGGTGTCGCCTGTTTGGATCCTGGGTGCGGACATGGCACCACTTATCCAGCCATGCTGAGGTGGTGTCCCACATGCCACAACTAGAAGAACCCACAACTAAAATATACAAGTATGTACTGGGGGACTTTGGGGAGAAAAAGCAAAAAAAAAATTCTAAGTGTCAAATACTCAATGCTGTTTACAAATGATCTCATTCAATCCTCACACCAATTCTGTGGCAGGAATTATTACTATCTCCATTTTAAAGTTGAGGAACTGAGTCACAGCGATGCTAGGAACTTGCCTGAGGTTCATCTAAGCAGTTCTTTACCACGTTCTATTACCTAGTTGAAATTTACCAAGGTTCATTCAGAAAAAACACAGAGCACAGATGACGACACAGGAAGGAGAACCACAAAAGAAGCTGTCTACCATGGATGAGTTTCCTTTTCCCTTCCGGAGAGAGGCTCCAGGAGTATAAGTACGTAATAACTCTTCATGATCCATGGACATTTGACTGGTATTTCCACTGGAAGGAACATCACATCCTACCCCATAAAGGAAGAGAAAGTGACAGGAACTCCTATCTGCCTGCTAGAAAGAAAAATACGTAAGCCTTTCCAAAGCACTGATCACTAAAAGAAATAAATACTTAATATGACTTGTCTTCTGTTTGAGACTATGCTGGAAAACTGCCCTCCCAACTCCTATCCCTCACCTTGAGGAACCTTCACTAGAAACCCAGTAGTACAAGTAATATTTGCTCAATGTCTTTGAAAATTCTCAGCTTCCCACTCTTCAACTCATCAGAAACAACAGATTCTAGAAATGTAAATTAACACTGCTAGATCTAACATGGGCACAAGTAAAATGTCAACAACATAAATCTACTGTATGAAAAATATAATGTACTTCTCAGTCGATTATAAATGACAAAAGATTTTCTCTCATAAGATTTTATCCCACACCATGTCAGGATAATCAGAAGTTGACTCTTCTCAGATTAAGTTCCTTTGGACCAGTAATTAACACTCCTATATAGGCCAAGTATGTTACAAGAGTGACTTACTGACCGGAGAACTACAGATTCATTACTGGATTACTAATGCTTGTTCCCTGGACAATTATACCACAGGCAAGGGCATGAAACTCTGAAGTCTAATCTCTTATCTTTGAAACAATGCCAAATTCCACTGTATTAACACACTAAAATAAGCCAGATGTGAATAAACCCAACTCACCAGTAGCCTATTTCTAAACAAAGAAAATTTACCAAGCTGCATGGTACCCTGAAAAGCATATGCGGAAGGTATGCTGAAAAGCATATGAGTCTGATACATTTAAGATTTCTTGTAGCTATGATTCTAGACATGAACAAAAATTCATGAATCAAGTACTCCTAAAACTATGCCATAAGAGAATTTTTTAATTGAGTCATTATAGAAACTTTATGTTAAAAGAAATTTAAGGTTCTTCTCTATCCTCCCAAACCTCATCACCACGCTTCAATAGTTCAGAATCAAAACTTTTCACATGACCATAAGGAAGAAAATTCTTGATATTTTCAAGAGGTGAAAGCTTTACAGTAGGAATATAAATAAACCTAGACTGAGGACCCTCAACCTCTTCCCCTCAGCCTCTTGATAGATAATATTCTCTGGACTAGCCTAGCCATAGCATCCAAGTCTTATATATGAACTTGAAGACAGAATATTCTCCTCAATCTACTTTGGTTATAGCAGCCCCGTCTCCTCTGAGGCATGCCCCATAGGGTCCTGCTTAACTCAACTCGAATTTATAAGGATTGCAGCTTTTAAGGCCAAAGCTGCAGAATAATTTTTAAAATGTTGATTTGTCAGCCATAGTCCTCTGCACATATATTTCCCTTGAGGACTTTGTAGGAGGAAAGACTTGAGATAGGACTAAATCTGGCTAATAAACACTTCCTTATATCTCTTTCCATTACCATTCCAAATATTCTTCCATTTCTAAAGACGTCATTTTGCTTACCTTATTTTTAAGAAGAAATTTATTCCTGCAGATCAAAATTTCCCGCAACCATTTGAGAATTTCTGTGCTACTAAGCATTTGCTGGCTAGTTAACTTCTTGCAGATGTAAAAAAGCATTTGTGAGCTGCAGTGACATAAAGTTCATTGTTACCAGTTTTGTCAATAATTAACCTAAACAGATATAATCAGTACATAAGAAGGGCATTCTCTCATAATGGACACAAGTTTGGATTTTATTTTTCCTTCTAGGATTTGTTTTACAGAAATGGTTATCAAAATGTTAACAGCACGATAATCAAAGGAAATAAGTCTCAGATTATATAAGAAAAAAAAGAAAAAAAGCAAGTACTTCTAAGCCCCCTATTCCCCAAACTCCCAACTGTTTCATCCATGCATCTCATCCTTGCAGAGGACTAGAAAAAATGACAGACCACGTGCACAGCATAGACTGTATGCAAACCCAGTGCTCTCGAACAAGGGTCTGTGAACAACCGCCTGCAGGCCAAATCCAGCCCAGCATGTGCTTTTGTAAACAAATTGCTGTGGAACACAGCCACCCCCATTCCTTTACATATTGTCTTTGGCGGCCTTCCTGCTCCAATGGCAGGATGAATAGTGATGATAGAGACTATCTGACCCACAAAGCCTAAAATATTTACTACCTGGCCCTTCAGAGGCCAAGTTTGCTGACCCCTACTCTAGAGCTGCACTGTCCAACAGGGCGGCCACCAGCCAGCCACACGCGACTGCCCAGCACTGACAGCACACGGCTTGTCCAAAGTGAGATGTGCCGAAAGTGTGAAATAAACACCAAATTTCGAAGACTTCATGAAAAAAAGAATGTAAAATATCTCATTAATAACTTTTACATTGATTACATGTTGAAATAATACTCTAGATATATACAGTGGGTTGAAAAATATATTATTAAAATTAATTTTACCTGTTTCTTTTTTACTTTTTAACGTGGCAACTAGAAAATTTTACATTACATACGTGGCTCACGTTACTATAGGAGAGCACTGCTCTAGAGTCTGGGAGCTAACTCAGCCACCAAGTGACTTAGTACACCCACTCTTGTGATAAGACAATGACAAAACCTGAGGCTTACACATGTACATTTTCCTCAATGCGTTGCCTTTGTGCTCATTAAAAGGTAAGAATCTATATAACCTAGGAAATAAATCATAAAATTCTGTATATATTTTTGCCTTCTAAGCATATATTCGTTATTAATCTATTCATCAAAAACACAGGTATTACGGAAAATTTATAAAAGATCAAAGTTAAAAAACTGAAATAAAATACTGACAAAATTTTAACACTCTAAGCTTATAACTTTAAAAATCAACTTAAAACACAGTTGTAACTACATAGAAATCTGAAACAGAAGGGACTACAGCAAATAACAGTACTTATGGTTGGGTAATAAAATTTAGCACAATTTGTAAAAATTTATTTTCTAAATTGCTGTGACACTGTTCTTACAGTTAAAACAAGAAATAGTCTAATTAATAATTTCAAGTCAAATAAAATCTAAACCTCTGAAGGTATAAGTGAATAAAGTTTGACAATGAACCAAGTACCACAGAGTTAATATTTAAAGACAAAAATTAAATACGAAATAAAATCTTAAATAGAATTACAAAATAAAAGTACATATACCTAATTTCCCAAAATGTTTCCACAGGAGCATCAGGATTCCACAAATCGATGCTGTCCAACTGATGAAGCACCAGCAGAGCCTGAATTGTAAGAGAGAGAGAGAAGACTTAACAAGTTTTTGTAAGCTTAACACTGGAGGATTTATTTTACAAATGCTAACAAATTGAGCTACTTAATTGTAGCCTCAATATACAGCATAAGGCAAAAGAGGAAAACTCTGACGAACCCAAATCTCTAGGAGATAATATATAGAGAAGGAAGCTACACTATTCCTATCATTATTACTTTACATGCATAAAGTTAAATGACTGATGAATTCAGAATAGGAATCTATACATGCAAAAATCGCTTTAAGACACAAAACAATTTCACTAAGTATCAACTCTATGGGACACAAAATTAATCCTCAGGTAAAGAGAGCTCGCCAAAATTAACACACACGACAATACTTCTAGGCCAAAAGATAAAGTAGAAGTTATCTTGCTTGCCATGAATTCTTTTAGAACAGAAAAGACAGACTGTTTTTCAAAAATGAGAGAGGGAAACAAAGTAGACTTTGAATTTCGTAGCATATTATTCATCCTAAAACATTTCAATTGGCCATAGAATTGAAATTGGAATTCGGCCCACAGAATATTAACAGGAATTAAATAATTTATTTAAAATATACAACTAACATACAAAAATACTATTATTAAACAAATTAAAGCTATCAAAGACATAAAAAATAAAACTACACTCTTCCTTCAAACTGACCGTACCCTAACTCCATTTCCACATGCTTCCCCCCGAGAGGCGCCCTGGTGAGCTCCACACATTCCTCTCAGTCCTTGGTCAGCATATTTGGCGATTCTTTACTCCCCTTTAAAGCTTTTTATTAAAACCTCAATGAAACGCTGTTTGGAACAAATAATGAGAACTGATTTCTTCTTCTCTTAAAACCAAATCAAACGCATAAACTGCAAACAGCTGCGCTGATAATCTGCCTCAGATTAGGAAAAGGTATGCAGATATCGAACCCTGAACCGCTTCATAACTCCAAGACTTATAACGTTTATCTTATTCCACACACTTTTACTGTAATTACTTTTAGATATTTAGTGAAAACTGCAATTCATTGTGAGAATCTTTAAAAATTATATAGTTTATAACTTTCATATCAAGAAAAAACAGTACAAATTTACATTCAATTTCATCACTTGTGCAAAAATTTAGTATAATTTACTAACACTTTAAGTGGCAAATTCTCTATATTTTTGTTTGAAAAAACATTTTTTAAAATATTGACAGGAAATGTGTTAGCCTTTTCCCTATCTTAATGATTGTTTTCCTTTTCATGTGCTCTTCCATTTTTTAATTTTCCACATATATTTTAACAAGGCTGTAAACAGAGTATACTCATCTGACACTTCATAAATATTTTTCCGTATTGCTATGTGAACTGCATGTTTTAACGGATGTTTAACAGTTCACAAAGTTGAAATATCATTGTCTTGTCACTGAATACTCATCCATTCTCTTAATAGTGAATATTTTAAATTCTCCTAATATTCTCTGATTATAAATAAGAGCCATAAGAATATATGTGTAGCTTTTTCCTTTTGAATTGCATTAATAGAATCAAAAAATTACAGAATGGAACTATTTGGACCAAAAAAAAAGGATATTCGTACAGCTCCTGCCAAATACTGTCAAATAGCCTTCCAAAAAGAATGCAAGGAATGTACCAATTTATAGGACCAATAGCAGTGTACAAAAATATGAGCAATGAGTGTAACAATGAGTGCTGAAATCTTTCCGGTAAAATGAAGCATACAGTATAAATAATAAAGTAGCAAATCTTAAGTAGAGAGCTCAATGGATTTTCACAAATGTATATACCCAATGTAACCGTTACCCAGATCAACATTCTCAACACCACTTCTTTTCTCAACACTTCTGCCTTTTTCACATTCCCTTGTGGTCATCAGCCCTTGATAAAGGTAGCTACTGTTCTGACTTCTATCACGACAGATTACTTTTGCCTGTTTCTTACTTAAATAAAGGGAATCATACAGCATATTCTCTATTGCATTTGGCTGTCTTCAATCAATATTATGTCTGTGAGATTCATCCATACTTTGCACTTAGCAGTGGATCATTCTTTCTTCATTGTTGTAATTAGTGGAATGAATACAATCAAAATTATCTATTCTACTGTTGATACATTTGAGTTGTTTCCAGTGTTCTGGGCTATTACAAATTATGCTGTTATTACCATTTTTGTATGTGTCTTTTGGTAAATATACATATGCATTTCTGTTGGATACACACCTAGGAGTGGAACTGCTAGGTCATATGGTTAGCTTTTGTAGATTTTGCCAAACTATTTTATTTTTTGTATGTGTGAGGAAGATTGGCCCTGAGCTAACATTTGTTGCCAATCTTCCTCTTTTTGCTTGAGGAAGATTGTCGCTGAGCTAACATCTGTGCCAGTCTTCCTCTATTTTATGTAGGATGCCACCACAACAAGGCTTGACAAGTGGTGCTAGGTCCACACCCAGGATCCAAACCTGCAAACCCCAGGCCACCGAAGCAGAGCATGTGAACTTCACCACTACGCAACTGGGCCGGCCCCCCGCAAAACAATTTTTAATGGTGGTTGTACTAATTTACATTCCTACTAACAGAGTATGAATAAAAACACAGTATAGTCATTTTATACTTCAGAAAGTTTTTGTTACTGATTTCTAGCTTAATTCTACTATAGTCACACACAAAAATTCTGAATTATTTCAATCCTTTAGAACGTGTTGAGACTCACTCCATGCTTAGGATATACTGAATGTTCCATGTACACTTGAAAAGAAAGTGTATTGAGTGTAGTGCTCTATCTATGTCAAAGAGGTCAAATTTGATAATCACGTTATGCAAATCTTCTATCCTTACTATCTTTTTTGGCTTGTTTACTCTATCAGATGCTGAGAAAAGTGTGCTCAAGTATCCTACCACAACTGGATTTTTCTCTCTCCTTTCACTTTATATATTTTGAAGCTTTCTTTTTTATTTTGCTTCATATGTTTTGAAGCTTTGTTATTAGGTTCAAATAGACTTTTATTTTCCAGATGGACTGGACCCCTTTGTAATAATGAGATATCACTGTTTATCTCCAGTAATGCTTCTTGCTTTAAACTCTGTATGTGTATATTACTCCACTTTCTTGGGTTACTGTTCATATGGCATATTTTCCTGTCCTTGTACTATCTACCTTCCAGTGTCCTTGTATTTAAGCTGTGTATCTTATACAGACCACAGTAAGATTTTTGCACTGCTAGGTATTTATCTAAGAGAAATGAAAGCATACGTCTACACACAGATTTGTACATACACGTTCCTAGAAGTTTTATTTGTAATAGCCAAAAACTAGAAACAACACAATGATCCACCAACAAGTAAATGGATAAACAAATTGTGGTATACCCACAAAATGAAACACTATCCAGCAGTAAAAAAGAACACATTTTATTAAAAGGAACAAACTATTGATACATGCAACAATATAGATGAACATCATGATAATCATGCTGAGTTAAAGAAGACAGACAAAAAGAGTATATACTTTATAATTCCATTTATATAAAATGCAAACTATATCTGTATCTATAGTAACAGAAAGAAGAGCAGTGGTTGCAGAGACAGCAGGGGAGCAGGCAGGTGGCAATAAGGGGAGAGAGGGAGGGAGGGAACACGAAGGAGCACAAGACAACTTTCAGCAGTGATGGATATGTTCATCTAAGTGGCCATTATCGGGTGAGTAAACTGTGATATAATCATCAATGGAATACTTATTAACAATTTTTAAAAAGGAACTAACACATGCAACAACATGGATGAATCTCAAAACCTTGCTGAGTGAAGGAAGCCAGACAAAAGGACTACATAGTCTATAGTTCATAAAGTTCATTTGAACTTATAGAACTGGCAAAACTAATCTATAGTGATAGAAATCAGAGCAGTGGTCTCTGGGACAGAGAGCAGGGACACTGACTGCAAAAGATAAAGGGAAACTTTCTGGAGTGATTAGAAATATTCTAAATCTATATAATTTTATTATATGTAAATTAACCTCAATAAAATTGATTTAAATTAAAACCATATTGATCAAGTAGTCAAAAGAAAAATAATTTTTAAAAAAGTCAACTGTATTCATACCCACTAGGATGGCTATAATCAAAAAGACAGATGTCAAGTGTTAGCAAGGATATGGAGATACCAGAACCCTCATATATTGCTGGTGGGAATATAAAAGGACGCAGTCACTTTGGAAAACAGTTGGCAGCTCCTCAACAAGTTAAGCAGAGTTACCAGACCCAGCAATTCCACTTCTAGCTATCTATATACCTAAGAGGTATCCACACAAAAACTTTTAGACAAATTTTCATAGCAGCATTGTTCACAACAGCCCCAAAGCAGAAACAATCACAAATGTCCATCAACTGATGAATAGATGAACAAAATGTGGTATATCCATACAATGGAATATTATTTGGCAGTAAAAAAGAATGAATTAGTGATTCATATAATGTGGACAAATCTTGAAAACATTACGTTAAATTACACAAAAGGCCACATATGATTCTACTTATACGAAATTTCTAGCATAAGCAAATCTATAAAGACAGAAAATAGACTAGTGGTTGCCAATGGCTGGGAGGACAGGAGAATGGAGAGTGACAATGTTTCTTTTTGGGGTGACAAAAATATTCTGGGATTACACAATGTTGATGGCTGTATAACCTTGTGCATATACTAAAAACTGAATTGCACACTTTAAAACAGTAAATTTTATAAGTATGTGAATTACATCTCAATTCAAGATATTAAAAAATTCAAAAAAGTCAACTGCAATTAGAAAATTTTGAGTTTTTTTATTAAGTATAAGAATTTGTACAATGTTGTTGCTACATGTGATATAAAGCAAGTAAAGTTCTCTTCCTTCTCCATGGAGTCCACAAAACAGTGCACAGACACAGATGTAACCATTCCCAGAAAAACACATCTCTCCAACAACTGTCCAGAAATGACATTCATCACTCACAGAAACGCCACACCAAAAAAATGTCAAGAATGCACATGGTTACAGCCTTTCCTTCAAGTGCTTAGAGTTCATTTTTCCCTACCTCCATTGCTTCCTGAGCAATCTCTGGCATGTGTGACTGAGGGACCAGCTGGACGAGCCCTGTAATTAATTCTGCTGTACTGCCTTGGGTTTCAGGCCCCTGTTTTCTGGGATTCTGTAAGGAAAAAAGAAAGCTCAATTAAAAATATATCATTTGAAAGGAGCTGGGGGGAGAAGGGAACAAAAAATGACCGCTAATGGGTGCTAGGTTTCTTTTTGGGGTGATGAAAATGTTCCAGGATTAGATTGTGGTGACAGCCTCACGATCTTGTAATATACTGAAAATCAGTAAATTATGCACTTTAAAATGGTGAATTTTATGGTATGTGAATTATATCTCAATAAAAAATAATAATTGTGGAATTTTTAAAAAAATCAAAACTGGGGCCTGCAAAGTGGTGTCATGGTTAAGTTCACACAATCCACTTTGGCAGCCCAGGGTTTGCAGGTTTGGATCCCAGGTGTGGACCTACACACTGCTCATCAAGCCATGCTGTGGTGGCATCCCACATATAAAATAGACGAAGATGGGCAGAGATGTTAGCTCAGGACAAATCTTCCTCGGCAAAAAGAGGAAGATTAGCAACAGATGTTAACTCAGAGCCAATCTTCCTCACCAAAAAAAGCAGATCAAAACCGCTTTTATTAAGGAGTCTCTTAATCTACATCTTGACTTGTTCATTAATGCAAATAACGTCCATAAAAAATCCTAAGTAAAAGAAAACAAAAACCAGGTATTACTTTTCAATTAAGAAATTATATCAATAATAGGAGTAAGTAATTTTTTTTTTAGCAACACTACACTGGCTAAATAATATACCTCTGGTTTGGAACTTACTGGTTTTGATCTTATAAATGATTGTGATCAAGGCAAAGAACACGCATATTGGGTAAGGACTGCACGATTATCCTCTGCAGCCCTCTTGGCCAGTACGAAAGACCTACCCAAATCCATACAGGGCTAAATCCACAGCTCTAGATATCTATACTTCAGTCCTTTTCATTGTGGAAAACATTATGTACTGAGCAAAGCAAATTAGCGGTGTATATAAATGTGAATGTCTACCTACTTAAAGAGACTAAAACGCTTCCTGTAACTGGGAAGCATCTATTTACACTTCAGGAATGTTTGGGGGCTGGCCCTGTGGCTGAGTGGTTAAGTTGGCGCGCTCTGTTTTGGTGGCCCAGGGTTTCACCAGTTCAAATCCTGGGTGCAGACAAGGCACCGCTCATCAAGCCATGCTGAGGCAGCATCCCACATGCCACAACTAGAAGGACCCACAACTAGAAATACACAACTATGTACTGGGGGACTTTGGGAGAAAAAGGAAAAATAAAAAATCTAAAAAAAAAAAGAATATATGGTTCATTTAAGTGAGGCCAATGCAACTTGTGCCCATATTTTATTAATTACAGAACTTTTTCCATTATAATGATTAAGGTAAGCCCTCACCCCAGTATATCTGTAATTCAAAACTGTTAGCCTATTTTCTGACATTTATATTCATTCATTAATAACCCAATAATATTTATTGAATACCAAAGACACAACAAGTAAAAGAGACGATGAGATGTAGTCTGGTGGGAAAGATAACCATCAATAATCAGACTAACAAGTATAAAATTGCACATGAGGTAAGAACCACGAAGGCACATGCTGCCGTGTGCACCTGTAACAGGGAAATGTGGCAGTCAGGGAGGCTTCCTTAGGCAGTGATAACAAGCTTACAAGTAGCGGGATCACTATGTGAAGAGGAGAGGGAATCAGATCATAGGCGGAGGGAAGAGCAAGAGCAAGGGCAGGTATGAAGGGATGTAGTGAGTAAGACGGACTGAAAGGCCATGACAGATGTGGCAGAAGTGGTAGGTAGGAGTCGGACTTTGCACGACCTTATAGGTCTATAGGGAGTTTCGTCTTGATCCCAAGGGCAGTTGCAACTAAAAGGTTTTAAGCTGGGCAGGGGAAATGAGAAGACTTGCTTTTTAAAGAGATCATCATAACTTTAGTGCAGAGAAATGATTAGAGGCAGGTAGGAGATGATGCAAGTTGAGCAATTAGGAGGATTAGGATAGAGATGGCAAAGATGGAAGACAATAAAATCACGTTACTTTAAAAATACCATGATTGAGATAATTTAATAGTTATTTCTACATTTCTCCTATTTACTAAGACTTAGAATTTTTATACATAAAATATGAAATAATCAAATATTTACAATGAATCTTTCACTCTTTTAACTGACCTTGAGTAACTCTGAGAAAAGTTGTTTAACCACTAGATGGCAGCAAATAATTTCAATTTTAAATGACCCTTTTCTGCTTGCTAAATTTCAAACTTGGAAAACAGTAAGTTTTGTTAAAATTCTTGTTCTTTGAACAATAAAATATTTAACACAGAAGGCACCAGTGACTTTAGTGCATTCTCTGATCCTGAGCATGGCCAAAAAGAGTGGCATTAATATATTTTATGACATGCATGATGAAATAACACCACAAATAACCTGTGCGACATAACAAAGAAATGAGGAGAAAGGATATTTCATTATTTTTATAGGGTTGTACTCACATATTGTATGGAATTTTTCCATGCCAAAGTTCTAACAGTTTATTCTATTAAGAGTCCCAAATTTGGACGGGCTTTTCAAAGGGTTCAAAATATCAGAGGCCTTCCTTTGGGTCACTAATCCATCTTCTGTCTCTCTCCATTCTCGTTTCTCTCCAGAAAAAATACTCAGATATTCATATTTTTAAAACTTCAGGGGTTTCATAGAACTCTTGAAACTATGGACATCAAGTTATGAACCCCTATAGTATAGTACTTTGAAAAATATGTCATCAAAATTGAAAGCAACTTAGCACTTATAAAGCCTACTGCTGAATAAAAGCAGTAAGAAATTTTTCTGGATGGGCTCTCCAGAGACTGGACAAAGTCCACAAAGATTAAACATACTATCCTATGAACTTCACAATATATAACTGTTACATTTTGGGCATTAATAATATTAATGTTAACTGTAGTTTATAAATAATAATACTAACATTTATTTAGTGGTTATTATCTATTTATTATGCATTATGCCTAAAAGCATGACATGTACTATCTCAATCTTCTCTGAGGTAGGAACTATTATCATTGTAGTATTTCACATGGGAAAACTAAGGCACAGAGAAGTTAAGTAAGTCACCCAAATCACACAGCTAGTCTGTCTCCAGCTCCCATGCTTTCAACCACTTAATATAACTATCATTCATTTATATCTGTTAGTTACTAATTATTTTCTGGACTGGAGTGACGCTCTCAGGAATCTACCACCTCCTGAGGCTGTAAGAGCAGAGCTATGACAATATCTGAGTGCTAACCACATCCTTTTTCATCTCCTTCTCCTTCACATCCAGTACTTGTAGCCAAAGCCAGTGATGATAGAAGGCTGATGACAGGAAGAAAGGGGGACAGAAAAGCTAATGGTTTGGCCATAGCAATTGGAGATTAAAAAAACCAACTGTGCAGATGCAGAAAGCACTCTCGTTTATGTTTACTTCATTACCTCCACCCTCATTCCAGGATAATGCCTAAGTGACAAAATAATCTGATAGCAGAGTAAGGACAGAAGATCTCACCAAAGTACGTTAGTTTAATGATAAGGCAAATTAAGAAGAAAAGCTACGAAATTTGATCTAATTATAGTAGTATTCTCTCTAAGTTAGTTTTTTAGAGATGTCTTACATTTTAAGCATGATCAGGAAGGATTAGTAAGTGGTCTTTGGCTAGTAATTATCTTCAAGGTCTTGGCATTCCAATTAAACCAAACTAAGTTAGTGTAATAATTTCAAGGCATTTCATAAAAAATACTTACACAAAGCAAGAGCTTTGGATCTGCATGAATTAGTTTCACCATAGACAAAAGAAGATACTTATAGCTTCTTGTCTCCAGGTCTGTAGGTTTTTCTTTAAATTTAAGGCTTGTTACTTTTTCTTTAAATGTAAGACTCTAAAAACAAAAACATGACATCCCTTTGTAAGAATCAGACATCAGAACTAAGATAATAGCTATCCAACTTTTAAAAGTAAATCTGTTATAAAAAAGCTTTGAAAAAATAGACATTTTATATCACCAAATGGTATTACTAGAAGCAATCAATAGTAAGATTATTAAGCTTAAAAAACAAATGAAAATTATTTTTGCAATATTTATATTATTCTTATATAAACTATCTAATAAAGTTTAAGTGAAAATCTATTAAAATACCAGAAGCTTTAATATCAAGTTGACTCCTACATAAAAAACAACTTTCCAAAATGTGAAAATATTAGGGATAAAATATTTAGTCTATAGCTCTCAGAAACACACACATTGAGCAACTCATTTAACAAATATTTACTCCACAAACATATACATAAATATTCCATAGAATCTATGACATTATCAATTGTAAGATGCACCACTATTTTATACAAGAATGAAAAACCACTGTCAACCATATGGAACAAATAAGATGCACTCCCAATTTCAGAGATGTTAAGAACTAAAAGTAAGTGCTTCTTAGAATTGATGCAATATGCTATACAGACAATCTCCATATTTAACAGTTTAACTGTAAGTTTTGTTTCTCCTTCAATGGCATGGCATCTCTCTCAAGTTACAGAATGCATGTATTTTGCCTGAAGAACACTGATAAAACAGAGAAAGAACTCTTTGAGAAAGATTAAATCATGGAAAATGTATTTCAATTACAGAGATACTATGATAGACGCTGGGCTGATACTATAATTATGGATGTTTTTCAACCAAAAATCCAACAATTATATTCTAGATCCAATAACAACTTTCTCTCTACTCTTATAAAACATTTTTCCTTTTCCTTTAAAAGGACACAAAATACCTGGTTTTGATATGTACACCTTATGGGAGCATTACGCAAATACATGAAGGGGAGAATATCCAGCATCTATGCACCCATAATAAAAATGTCCAAGTAAAGAGGCTGTCTCTCAAAAGTAAAAAAGTGGAGATGCATGTCTATAACAGACAGCCACTATTCTCAGTCTAAGTGTGAGAAATGCATTTTAATTATGCCCAAGAACGCTGAAGATTTTTGGTCCTCTGAAGGGAGGAATAGCTATCTAATGTACACATAAATGCTCAAGAATGTCACCATAGAAAAGAAAACAAAACTACAAATACTGTTTGCTTTTATATTTATAATCCCACCACAAATGTCTTACCAAAGGTATTTAATAAATTCTGTTTTTACTGATTGTTCCCATTAAACTTTTTTTTTCATTCTAAGTCAAGGTAACACCTTAGATCAAGGTGAAACCTTCCTTGAACAAATTTATTTACTAAGATGTAACTAAGCATAATGGCTCTTCCCTAATGCAGCCATTGCACAGGAACACAGATCAGAGAACAACCAGTAGACATAAGAATTATCTCTTATTTAGTAATCATTTACAAAAAGTAATAATAGTTTAATTATGCCACCTCAATCTCACGTATCAGCATATCCATTTGTTTCAGCATGGCTGCCAAATTTGGAATATAAGACTGGAAAAGCTCAAATAAATTTTTCAACTCAAATGCCTCTTAATTAATGACCATTAGTGGGTTATGTAAAGTCAGGAATAACTTGCTAAGGAAGAAATATATTTCTTAACAAGAAATGTAAGAAAAATAATCATTCATTAATTTATGAATTGATCTTCCATACTGCAGATATCAGTGGGAATCCAAGTAATACATGTGCTTCGGCCAAAGAGAGACAGTCATGCTCAGGAAAAAATTCATGAGTCAGAGTGTTCAGGTGTCTATTAAGGGCCCAAATCATTTGTTAACTTATTTAAGACCAGGACTACTTATAGGCATAAAGAAGCATTTGCTGGGCCAGGATCTCCTTTAAGAAGCAAAATGTGGAGCCAGCCCTGTGGCTGAATAGTTGAGTTTGCATGCTCCACTTCAGGGGCCCAGGGTCTTGCTGATTCAGATCCTGGGTGTGGACCTAGCACTGCTCATCAGGCCATGCTGAGGCAGCATCCCACGTAGCACAACTAGAAGGACCCACAACTAGAATATACGCCTATATACTGGAGGACTTTGGGGAGAATAAGAGAAAGAAGGAAAAAATAAAAAAAGACTGACAACAGATATTAGCTCAAGGCCAATCTTAAAAAAAAAAAAAAGAAGCAAAATGTGCAGAAATTATACATATTTGTGAAAACTCATACAACTATTAATTAACAGGCTAGCTCAGTTTTAAAATAGTAAATGATTAGTGCTAAGACAAATATTTCAAATTTTAAAAATACTCCAAAAATACAAAATGGAGAATCTATGGCTCAACGTTCATATGAAAAAGGCTGATCAGCAATTATTACACCACATCTGGACACTAAAATCAGATCTTCATATGGTCATTTTAATTGAAGAAAAAAGTGTTAAGCTGAATTCTTGCAAGAAGAGAAGTAAACCAGATGAAGGAGGGTTTTAAAAGCAGATCAAGTAGAAATTCATTTACTCATTCCAGCAGCCTGGCAGTGGTGTAACTAGCATCCCTAGACAACCCAGAAGCAGCAGCACAGGTGGTGCACAGGGCAGGAGGGTCCAAGCCTGTGGAGGGATACGAGACCCAAGTGACCCTGGAAGCAGCAGAAGTGCTCACAGCCTGGTCAACTCGAAGGCAACACCTGAGACTAAAGTGAGACTGTAAGCCGCAACCAGAAGCAGCTCAGAACCAAAGTAACGAAAGCCATACTCAAATAAGAAAGGTGGTTACTACCGCAAATGTGCCGGCAGAGGATCAATTCATCAAACACCATGAAGAACTACAGTGACACTGCAGAACAGGAGTAGAAGGACAGCTCTCCAGAAACTAAACTTGAAGTCACAGAAGATTACAATCTAATGGACAGAGAATTCAAAATACTGTCATAAAGAAACTCAATGAGTTACAAGAAAACTCAGACAGCTCAATGAGCTCAGGAATAAAATTAATGAACAGAAGGAGTACTTCACCAAAGAGATTGAAACTAAAAAAACAAACCAATGAAGAACACAATGAGATAAAAGATAATGTAGAAAGGGGGCTGGCCCCGTGGCCGAGTGGTTAAGTTCGCGCACTCCACAGCAGGCGGCCCAGTGTTTCGTTGGTTCGAATCCTGGGCGCGGACATGGCACTGCTCGTCAGACCACGCTGAGGCAGCGTCCCACATGCCACAACTAGAAGAACCCACAACGAAGAATACACAACTATGTACCAGGGGGCTTTGGGGAGAAAAAGGAAAAAATAAAATCTTAAAAAAAAAAAAAAAGATAATGTAGAAAGCATTAAAAATGAAGCAGACCATATGGAGGAGAGAATTTTTTTCTTTCAGGATAGAAATCTAGAAATGATGCAGGTGGAGGAGTAGACAGAACTAAGATTTTTTTAAAATGAAGAAGTTCTTTCAGAAATATCCAACTCAACTAGGAAAGTAACATAAAGATTATAGGTATCCCAGAAAGAGAGGATCCTTTCTTCAAAGAAATAATAGCCGAGAACTTCCCAAACCTGGGCAAGAAACTGGGCATGCAAGTATGTGAAGCTAACAGAACTACTAATTACATTACTGGAAAAAGATCTTCTCCAAGGCATACAATATTAAAATTGTCAAAAGCCAATGACAAAGAAAAAATATTAAGGGCAGCAAGACAGAAGAATATAAGCTACAAAGGAACCCCCCTCAGGCTTTCAGCAGATTTCTAAGCAGAAACCCTATAGGTTAGGAGAGACTGGAATGATATACTCAAAATACTCAAAGACAGAAACTATCAGCCAATAATACTCTATCCAGCAAAATTATTCTTCAGATATGACAATGAAACAAAAGCTTTCCCAGATAAACAAAAGCTGAGGGAATTCATTGCCACTAGATTTGCCTTAGAAGAAATCTTGAAAGAAGTCCTCCTATATGAGACAAAAAAGAAAAGGTTTACAAAACCTTGAGCAAGGAAATAAATAGACAGAATCAGAAAATTGCAGCTCTATATCAGAATAGGTTAGTAAACACTTAATTATAACATAAAGATAAAAGCAAAGAAAGCAACAAAAATAACTATAACCAATACAATTTGGTCACAAACTCAAGAAACAAAAAAGAAGAATTTGTGACTACAAAAACACAAAAGAGGAAGAGGAAAGGGATGGAACCTGGATAGACTATTAGAGATAAGAGATTATCAGAAAAAGGACTATTTCATCTATGAGATCTTTTATGCAAACCCAATGGTAACCACAAAACAAAAAATCAAAGCAGAGTCACAAAGCATAAATAAAGAGAAAACAGAAAAAAAAAATCATAAAAAACCACTCAACTGAAATGGCAGACAGAAATACAAGGAAAAAGAAACAGTGGACATATCAAACAACCAGAAAACAAAAGATAAAATGGCAGTATTAATTCTTCATCTATCAATAGTCACTCTAAATGTAAATGGGTTGAATTCACCAATCAAAAGACACAGAGTGGCTGGATGGATTAAAAAACAAGATCCAATAATATGCTGCCTCCAGGAAACACATCTCAGCTCTAAAAACAAACATAGGCTCAAAATCAAGGGATGGAAGATGACACTCCAAGCAAATGGCAAGCAAAAGAAAGCAGGTGTAGCTGTACTTATATCAGACAAAACAGACTTGAAGATAAAAAAGATAAGAGACAAAGATGGGCATTATATAATTATAAAAGGGACATTCCAACAAGAAGACATAACACTTATTAATATATAAGCACCTAACACAGGAGCACCAAAGTATATAAAGCAACTATTAACAAACCTAAAGGGAGAAAGTTACAGCAATACAGTAATAGTAGGGGACTTTACCATCTCACTTACATCAATGGATAGATAATCCAGACAGAAAGTCAACAAGGAAACAGTGGACTTAAATGAAACACTAGACCAGATGGACTTCATAGATACATATATAGACTATTCCACCCCAAAACGGAAGAATACACATTCTTCTCAAGTGCACATGGAACACTCTCAAAGACATTCCCATACATTGGGAAACAAAGCAAGCTTCAATAAATTTAAGAAGACTGAAATCATATCAAGTATCTTTTCCAACCACAATGGTATGAAACTAGAAATCAACTACAAGAAAAAAGCTCAGAAAATCACAAACGTGGAGAATAAACAACATGTGACTCAACAACCATTGGATCAATGAAGAAATCAAAGGAGAAATAAAAAAATACCTGGATACAAATGAAAATGAAAACACAAATTACCAACTCTTAGGAAATGCAGCAAGTGGTACTAAGAGGGAAATTTATAGCAACACAGGTCTATCTCATAAAAACCAAGAAAAATCTTAAATTAGCAATCTTACACTATGCCTAAAAGAATTATAAAAAAGAACAAAGCAAGCCCAAAGTCTGTATAAGGAAGGAAATAATAAAAATCAGAGCAGAAATAAATGAAATAGAGACTAAAAAACAACAGAAAGGATCAATGAAACTAACAGCTAGTTCTCTGAAAAGGTAAACAAAACTGACAAACCCTTAGCCAGACTCACTAAGAAAAAAAGAGGGAAGACTTAAATAAATAAAATCAGAAACGAAAGAGGAGAAATTGCAATGGACACCACAGAAATACAAAGGATTCTAAGAGAATACTATGAAAAGCTATATGCCAACAAATTGGATGACCTAGAAGAAATGGATAAATTCTTAGATTCATACAACCTCCCAAAACTGAATCAAGAAGAAATGGAGAATCTTAATAGACCAATCATAAGTAAAGAGATTGAAACAATAATCAAAAACCTCCCAAAAAAACAAAAGTCCAGGACCAGATGATTTCTCTGGAGAATTCTACCAAACATTCACAGAAGATTTAATACCTATCTTTCTCAAGCTATTCTGAAATACTTAAGAGGACAGGATGCTTCCTAACTCGTTCTACGAGGCCAACGTTACCCTGATACTACCAGACAAGGACAACACAAAAAAGGAAAGTTACAAGTCAATATCACTGATGAACACAGATGCAAAAATCCTCAACAAAATATTAGCAAACTGAACACAGCAATACATTAAAAGGATCATATACCACAATTAAGTGGGATTTATTACAGAGATGAAGGGATGGTTCAACATCCACAAATCAATGTGATATGCCACATTAACAAAATGAGATATCACCTCATACCTGTCAGAATGGCTATAATTAACAAAACAAGAAATAACAAGTGTTGCAGAGAATGTGGAGACAAAGAGAACCCTCATACACTGCTGATGGGAATGCAAACTGGTGCAGCCACTATGAAAAGCAGTATGGAGATTTCTCAAAAAATCAAAAATAGAAATACTACATGATCCAGCCATTCCACTACTGGGTATTTATCCAAAGAACATGAAATCAATACTTCAAAAAGATTTATGTACCCCTATGTTCATCACAGCATTATTCACAATCCAACACATGGAAACAACCCAAGTGCCCATCAGTGGATAAGTGGATAAAGAAGATGTGGTAAATATATACAATGGAATACTACTCAGCTGCAAAAAAAAAAAGACAAAATTGTGCTATTTGGGACAACATGGATGGACCTTGAGGGTATTATACTGAGCAAAATAAGTCAGACAGAGAAAGACAAATACTGTATGATTTCACTCATATGAGGAAGATAAACAAACACACACATAGATAAGGAGAACAGATTAGTGGTTACCAGAGGAGAAGAGCGGGGTGAAAGAGGTAAAGGGCACATATGTATGGTGACACATAAAATCTGGATTGATGGTGGTGAACATGATGCAGTCTATACAGAAACTGAAATATAGTGATATACACCTTAAATTTACACAATGTTGTAAGCCATATGACCTCACATAATTTTTTAAAAATAACAAAAGACATATAGTTAACATTTAATTAGCTATTATTTATGCTTAACTCCAATTAACTTACACTTGGATTGAAATTTTCAATTTTTAAAAAAATTAAGTACTTGGCATTACAGAAAGTCAACCAAAAAATAACTTTGCATCTTATTTAATAAAACATCATTGCCATGCTCTTTTGGCTATAAATTTTAAGCTAAATAATCCCAAAATATGGTATAGCAAACTTCTCTATTTGAACATCTAAGATAAACAAGCCTCAGAAACAATTACTGACAACTGGATAAGAGTGAACTACAACTGTATCAAACCAGAATATTTTATTGACTAACAGAACTTGGAAAAAGAGGAGCATGCCAGGGAGGAAGCCATTAAGTTATCTAAGGAGTGTGAAATAGCTAATTTACTAAAAAGAGCCAATTGGTAAAAACATGTTACATTTTCATTTGAAATGACATGATGCGACTATAATGGTAACTATACACAGAAAAGTCAAAGTAACCAAGGACTTTTCTGAGGTAGTTACAATGGGTCATACTCACAGCCACAGAAGCCCACTGCCATACAAAACAGTGACTGGTTGGCATCTGATCATGTTACCGACAGCAGCCAATAAAAACAGAAAATAAGAAGCAGAAGACAAAGTACCACCAATCAATGTCTAGAGTTGCCATGTGTAATACTCTTGCTATACATAAATACCACGAAATGACTGCTACAATACTGTAATCGTCCATTCAAATTGCTTCCATATGAGTTTTAAAATCCCATATTGAGTATTAATCTGTTAGAATACCTAATTTGAAAACAACCTGTTTTTAATAACTTTAAACACAAACTTCAATATCAAAGAGCCTATCATATTTGAATGCTTAAAGCACGTTTGCCGAAATATTAAATATTTTTTAATGAAAATTTTATTTCAAATTTCCTATGTGCAATATTCAGCAGTCAATGGGCAAAACTACATTAGTAGGAACATTCACTCTAACCCAGGAGTCAGTTTTCCTTACTCATCCCTAAAACACGAGGAGCTGATTAATCAAAATATTTTGGTTCATAAGGAACAGTTAAAGAAACTAAAAAAAAGGAAAGAAAAAGAGACACTAAGGTTTTAACAGCATTTTGTGAGAAAATTTCTCTAAGAAACGTGAGCTCAGCTTGCTGAAATGGTGGAAAACAAACATCATTAACTAGTAGTGCAACAATATTGCAGTACACAACATACCACTATACTTATAGAAAAGGAGAGACTCATTTGATTTTCCAAAATACAACAGCAGGAATGGAACGAAGACACCGAAAATGCAATGGGAAGGAGATGGGATTCAATCCCTGATTAATCTTACCGGTGCCATGCGTATCGCCGGGTGTGCTCCACAACCCTGCACCGCTTTATGAAGTGTTTCACCAAACATATTTCGAAGTTCAACTGAGTGACAATATACGGCATCAATCTTAGGCCACCAATCCAGTGCAGACTGGAGGAAAACAGAGACCATAAGAAAGGAAAAGTACAAATTTGCATGAGTTATATGCTCTGGTTATCAGCGTAGTTTTATGTTTTACCTTTTTGTGAGAAACTTTCTAAGACCATGCAAACACACACCATGATTTCCAAAGTCTTCAAATAATATCTTTAATTCAAACACTAAACCATACATGTATTTTAAAACATAATAATGAACACGAGACAAACTGCCCATTGCAAGAGCATAAGAGACTGTCTTTTCTCACTGATAAGTTAGTGAATCTGAAAAACAAAGAGTCTTTAGAAAGCTAATTCTGCAGCCAATCTTTTTCTTTTGTTTAAGTTTAATGTTTTATACATTTCAGAAACATATGCATATATGGTATATATTTTCCCAGGTAAGAATGCTATTATCAAAGCTTTAAAAGAGATTAGTGGTTCAACACAATGGCAAACTATTTACTCATATGCCTACAAACAATGATAATTACAACATGAAATTAGTAAATGAGATAAAGCTATTAGTAAACCTATAATCTTAAACTGATAAGCAATGACAGCACAATATGTGAAAAGATCAATGATCACCACAAAGACAAACTGATCATAGCTAAATATTTTTTAAAGGTAATTATTTTATGTAAATATTTTTCTATTTCAGTTTAACTTGGTTAGCTTTGATTCTACTTTGTAGGGCCTATTTTATTTGAAAATGTTTCTTTAACTTTTACTTCAAAACTAGTTTATTATACTATGAAAATTGACAAATATGAAAATCACTGAAACTATAAACTCTGTCTACCAGTTAATATAAAAATGAATGGATGAATTTTCACTACCTATGGAGAGTATGGAAGGAATGGGATGACCTAAAAATACATGGTTGCAGTTTGTAATACTCCTGCTATAGGAAACACCTGACAGAACAATCGACCTAGTAGACAAGGGTGATTTAACAGCTTCACGTCCTATTCCCAGGATCCTTCTTATTCAAAACTAAGCTGGTTAAATTCTCAACATGTAATTTCTTCACCCATAATTCTCAGAATATTTTGAGTAGTATGATATTATATGTATTATATTACCTTATAAGTATTATAAGTATTATATTACTTTAACCCCAAAATTTGGATTATGAACTCTATTTACTGGATGGCAAATTATACAACCAATTTACAATATATAATTCAAATAGTGAATTCCATTTAGGAAAGGACTCCAAAGCTGTGAGTGAAAAAATACATTTTTGGGGATAGTATGGTTGTTTCTGCTTTTCCCTCAACTCTTACTTTACTTAAGCTAATTCCTAGTAAATAATCAAGTTTCAGTTTGGTTATATAATGGGTTATTTTTAAACTTTGGTCAATCTGGTCATCTGACTTGCCCAAGCAATCAATACAGCTTGATTTCCATGTATTTACTAACTTATACAGCCTATGGTAAACACTTAAAGTAACAGAGGCTGAAAAGTCACAAAATCCATTAAGATAATTGTCCTCCTCACTCTACTGACTCCATAATATCTTGTCAGAAACTGATTAATAACTAAAGAGATACGCATCTCATTATAACACCCTATCCAAATTATTACATCATTTTGATAGCTGTTGAAATGATATCATGGTACCAGACATACCCTATAAAATAACTTGATTTTAACTTAAGATTCAGTGATTTTGAGAACTGCCATTGTTTATAATCATTTTAAAGTAAAAGTTAAAGATACACTTTAAAATAAATTAACCACTAAAAACTAGACATCATGTAGTTGGTAAAAATTTTAGTGTTTTGAGCAGTTACTAAATGTGTACTTTCTGAAACTAATCAATTAAAGTAGACATTATTTTTTTCCTTGAAAATACTAAGTTTCTTGCCAAATGGCAATACTTTTACAATATGAGCAAACCATGTGGCAATTCTTCAAGAGATTACTTAAATAAATTTTCAAATGTCTTCGAAATAATTTCTTCAACCAAAACCTGTCAGTGGAAAGAGATAATCTCATTCTCAATATGTGAACTATCCTTAAGTAAACTGCCAAAAAATTGCCATAAATGATAAACTACCATAGGGAAAAAAACAGAATACTAAGTACTACACCAGCTATAGCACGTTCCACTGATGGTTAAGATATTTGGTTCATATACGTGTACATTATTTCTTTAATTTCCCAATTACGACAACATTTCTAATCTAACCAACGGAAGCTTATAAAGATTAAGTACATAATATAGATCTTATAACTATAATTCATCTCTTACAGTAAGCCATAATAAAAAAGGTGACAGTACTATGAGTACCATTTTAGAACCTGACAAAAGCTTACATTATAATAAAATTCAAATAGTAAATAGACTTTCCGATTTCTTAAGAACAAACAGTGGAATATTTTAGATCTAAATAGTGTATTTATGAACTATGTTTCACAAAAGCAAAACAAAACTGAAAATGCCACTATTACTTATATATAAATTCTCACAAACACATCAGTAAAACTTTTATCTTATTTGAGAATGTAGCAATTTAAAGAAATCTGTGAACTGGCTTAAAGAACCATGGAAGAAGAGAACTTATGAGGTGTATTGAACCAAGAATCATTTAAAATGAAATCTTACACTATGAATGAACTTAAGATTAGGAGTCCAAATATCTAAGAAAAATTTCATTGATTTCAAGACAAAATATTTCCATAATAACTGTCTTCGGTGAGACGCTATAATAATCAGTTCCATAAATTTGCATATATACTTTATAAATAGTCCTTTTCAGTCAGAAAATACTTCAGATTCAACATCTATTAGCCTCAAACCAAAGGAAAAAAAAACCCTAACAAGAAACAGTTTATCAAGCAATCTATAATGATAAAGTATCATTATCTAAAGTATAACTTTAAAAGATACTTTATAGACTCAAATTTATGGTCCTTTTCAAGCTATAAATTGAAAGGTTACTGATGCTTAATATTTTAAAAATTAGTCATAGATTTCTATAAACTAGATTTCATATTGACATGACCTCTGATACAGACAGACTCCACCTTCACACATGCAGTACTCATCAGAGGAGAGAAGGATGCACAACCACTTCACCATATACACTGAGGCATGCATGAAGTACCACTCCAGACATGCTGTAAACCCACAAAGGAGCAGCTCAGCCACTTACAGCAGTGCCAAGTCCATGCTTGAAAGTGCTCTATATATTCAATTGTAGACAAAAATATTTCACAATTAAAGTAACTAACCACAAAGTATCAGAAAAGTATATATTTTATAAATTGGATTTATAAATTGGATTTATTAAATACAAGGTTTAAGCATTTATGTAAAACCATCCACTCTAGTAAATGGAATGTTTTTAGTATTATAAGCTAAAGGAGAAAAAAGTAATGATATATTACTTCTGAATTACACATACGCCTGAGGAGGGAATAGTATTTAATGTTACTTCTACCTATAAGTCAACTCACTGATACTCAATTGAGGGAGCTATCATTTCCTCAGGTATTTTCAGTTGTTCTTAATATCTGGGGGTGGGAGGAAGGAAGTGGCACAAATGGTACTTAATGAAGTGAGGACCAGGAATGCTAAATGTCCTGCAACGCACAAGGCAGTCTTGTGCAACAAAGAACTGTCTTGCCCCAAGTGCTACTAGCACCCCATTGAGAGAAATTAAATGAGTCACTAAATAGCTTTATTAATGGTTATTTTTTTCTCCTGCAGGAACGGATAAAAGAAACTGTGGGCAGAATTTGGTTTAATTCAACACATCCAAGGCAAACAAAGGTGGGAAGGTATTTTTAACTCACCAGAGACATACTCTCAAAATGGAATTTGATTATAAAGAGGACAAATATGCCTAAGTTATAATAATTAAAGCCCTTTTTAAGGGAGGAAGCAGGAAAAAGATGACCAATTTACATATAAATGTGAATATCTATAAATGCATAAAAGTGGAGCTATGGTAAATAACACTTGAGAACCTTCAAATTAAGATTGTTCTTAACCAGAAGAACAGAATTTTTTAAATCCATGGTCCAAATCTGCTATGGTTTTGCTATCTTTCTACTTAATGTACTCATATCAGTCTTGAAGGTTTCACAAGTACCTTTTAATGAGTTCTCTTATTTTGTCTGATACACTTTTTTGTATCATGTGAACACATCTATTTAAGTGTGTTAGTATTTCATTTGTTTAAGGAAGACTAAAAAGTACAATCAAATACGATCTCACCATTTTTTAAAATGTATCATACTGGGCTACATTATAACTACTATTTCTAACTTAAATGGTAAGATGACAAGTCAGCACGTATCAGGTGCTGGGAAAGGACTAAGAATATTCAAATAATATGTGAGGAGCTTTAGGATGAAAATGTCAAATTCTATTTTCAGTGGCACTGTGCTCAAGGGCTTTTGATCCTAATAAAATATTTAAGGTTTAATCTTTCCAAAGGATCCTATTATTTCCACCTTCCTCAATAAGGGCCCTCAGGTCAAGACTGAATATGAAAAATATAACGGTATATCAGTTACCAGACATAACTACTTGTGAGAAATCTTCCTACATCATACGTCTAAGTTCAGAACCTTTTGTAAACTAAGAACGTCTTTCTTAAAAATAAATCAAAAAGAAAAAAACGGAAAAAAAATTTTAAGTAATTTAGCAATACCTTTTGGACTTACATTGGTGATGATTCGATGGAGTGAATTTACCAGCACATAGTGAAACGTAGAAGGAGAATTCTGAGCCAGGCAGATCTACAGAGGAAAGAAACAGATAGTAGATTACTCTATGAGAAAAATATTCAGTAGCACAAATGACGACAAAAGGAACAACAAATAAGAAAGTTTTTAAAAAATAGAACAAATGTTTAAGGTCTTGAAATTAACATTAATATACAATATTGAGAAATACCAATAAAGGTGTAACATTCATCTTTCTGGTCTTTTCACATTTATAAAAGATCGACAGCATCAGTAAACATAATGGGATAAAAACCAATGCTCTCACCTTAAAGTGTTGGTTGTTGTGAGGGCTTATACGAAAGCAAGAAACGAGGCAGTCAATCATTAGATCCACGTCTGCAGGCTGACTGCCTCTTGAGAATGGTTTACTTGGATTAAAAAGCAGGTTCTATGAAAAATCACGAAAGAAAACAAAAGCCTTTAAACAGTTACGCAGTAATTTTTTTTTACTACTATTTGATAATATCAACACATCATGCACAGAGATGGCAATAACATTCAGTTGCCAGCTGCACTAGTTGCCAGTTGCACTAATATTGTCACCCATCGGTCTGATAAAATTCTTGCTATACCATATGTGGTTCCTTTCAGGACCTAATTTCTATATTATTTTAAAGCCAAGTCTGAATATTCATCCTAATTTAAGAAAACTGGTTACTTCTGTGTTTTCTCCATATTCTAAGCCACTTTATTTAGCCTGAGGAACATCCTAACAAGAAAAGCAGATCCTATGAACTTCCTGTCAAAGAAGACTAAGAACTTTAGTGTTAGGAACGATCTTGGACAACGAATGATCTAGTATAATACCTACACTAAAAGTTTTCATCTAATTTTCTTAAAGTTTGTAGTGAAGAAATAGGCATGTTACCTTAAGATCGACCACCATGGACTGAACTAGTAGGAAAATGACCGAGTTGTCTTCCCAGTTGATGTAAGTACTCGCTTTGCACAGCTTCACACAGGCAGTGGCGGCACTTTCAGTCAGCTGCCTGCTTCCTCCATGGCCAGCAAGCGCTTTCCGCAGACTGTCCAGAAACAACTTCTACAGAATTCAAATACAGCAGTAAGAGAACATACAAAGTTTCGGAGATTTCAGATTTATCTAATAAAGCAGGAAATTATCAGCCTATAAAAATTGCACTCTAAAAATATATAATGAATATTTGTGGTTTTTAGTTTCATAATTTAAGTAGTTATCATTTACATGTTTGTCCAATCCCAAAAACCAGAATCTGTTCTTTACTTCCCTTGTTGAATTATTAAAGAAACATAAGAAATAGTCTTTCTCAAATAGGGTAGTTGACTTCTCAACCCTGAATTCAGCTGATCATATTCTTTTTTTTATACTATCTTTAGTTTCTAAATATTACACTGTCTTGGTTATGGTCTATATCAAACACTTCATCTTTATCTAAAACTCCAGGCTACATTCAACCTTCAGCCTTCTAACTACGGATATACCTAAGGCTGTCCTATTGCTCTAAATTCTGTTCCTCACAAAAAGCTATCCATTCTTGTGATCTCAAGCCTCTTTGCAGCTCACTAAATTTCTCCCCTGGGGTTTTCCCCTAAATGAAAATCTCACATCTCCACTTAACATATATTCTCAAATATACATGTCAAAAGCTAAAGTCATCAAACAAGAACAGAACATACATTCTTCTCAAATATACATGGAACAATCTCCAGGATAGACTGTTAGGCCACAAAACAAACCTTAATAAATTTAAAGAGATTGAAATCATACAAAATATCTTTTCTGATCATAATGAAATGAAACTAGAAATCAAACAACAGAAGGAAAACTGGAAAATTCACAAATATGTGAAAATTAAACATCATCATTGGTCAAGGGAAAAAAATCACAAAGGAAATTTAAAAATATCTTCAGACAAAGCAAAAAGTAAGCACAACATACCAAAACTTATGGAATGCAGTGAAAGCAATGCTAAGAAGAAAACTTATAGCTGGAAATGCTCACATTAAAAAAGAAGCAAGCTGTCAAATCAATAACCTAACTATATACCTTAAGGAATTAGAAAAATAAGAGCAAACTAAACCCAAAGCTAGCAGAAGGAAGAAAATAATAAGATTAGAGCAAAGATAAATGAAATAGAGTACAGAAAATAGGAGAAAAAAATCAACAAAATCAAAAGCTAGTTCTTTGAAAAGGTCAAGAAATTTCACAAACCTTTAGCTAGATTGATGAAGAAAAAAAGAAAGAAGATTCAGATTACTAAAAATCAGAAATGAAACTGGGGACATTACTACTGTTTTTACAGAAATAAAAAAGATTGTAAGATAACACAATGAAAAACTATATGCCAACAAATTGGATAACCTAGACAAAATGGGCAAATTCATAGAAACATACAACCTACAAAAACTGACTCATTAAGAAATAGAAAATCTGATTAAACCTATAACTAATAAGAAAGTTAAATCAGTAATCAAAAACCTCCCAACAAAAAAAAAGCCCAGGACTGGATGGCTTCACTGGTGACATCTACCAAACATTTAAAGAAGAACTAATGCCAACCCTTCTCAAACTCTTCTAAAAATTAAAGAATAGGGAACACTTCCTAACTCATCGCATGAAGCCCACAATACACTAACACTAAAGCCAGACGAAAACACTACAAGAAAAAACTACAGACTAATATCCCTTAGGAATATTGATGAAAAACTCCCCAATAAGAAATAGCAAACCAAATTCAGCAGCATATTAAAAGGATTAAAGATCATGACCAAGTGGGATTTATTCCTAAAGCATAAGAATGGTTCAACGACAAAAATCAATGTAATACACCTCATTAGTAGAACGAAGGAAAAAACCTCATGTCACCATCACAATTGATGCAGAAAAAGCATTTGACAAAATTCAACACCCTCTCAACATGAAAACACTGGATAAGCTAGGAATAGAAGAAAATTTCCTTAACATGATAAAAGCCATATAAGAAACATCCACAGCTAATAACACAGACACAATGGTGAAAGACTGAAAGCTTTTCCCCTAACATTAGGAACAAGATAAGGACGCCTGCTTTTGCCACTTCTATTCAACATATTAGTGGAAGTTCTAGCCAGAACAATTAGGAAAAGAAAACGAAATAAGTCATCCAAATTGGAAAAGAAAAAGTAAAATTATCTCTGTTCTAAGATGATATGATTTTATATGTATAAAACCTTAAAGATAACACACACACACCTACACAAACCTATTAGAGTTAATAAACAAATTCAGCTAAGCTATAGGATTCAAAATCAACATACAAAAATCAGTTGCATTTCTATACATTAGCAATGAATAATACAAAAAGGAAATTAAAAAAACAATTCCACTTATGGTAGCATCAAAAAGAATAAAATACTTAAGAATTAACTTAACCAAGGTGGTGAAAGACTCATACAATGAAAACTACAAAACATTGCTGACAAAATTAAAGAGAACATAAATAAATGGAAACATATCCAATGTTCATGAATTGGAAGACTTACCATTGTTAAGATGACAATACTACTCCCAAAGCAATGTACAGATTCAATGCAATCCCTATCAAAACCCCAAGAGCATTTTTCATCAAAATAGAAAAACCCATCCAAAAATTCATATGGTATTTCAAGTGACACAAAATAGGCAAAACAATCTTGAAAAAGAACAAAGTTGGAAGACTCACACTTCCTGATTTCAAAACTTACTACAAAGGTATAGTAATCAAAGCACTGTGGTACCGGTATAAGGAGAGATATATTTGTTGTTAGTATCATCAAGTCAATTCTGACTCCTAGTCACCCTATGTACAGTGGACAGGAACCCTGCCTGATCTTTATGCACCATCCTCTCATCTCCTGGTACTAAATCAGACAATGCTCTGCTGCCTTCATGGGGTTTTCATGGTCAGTTTTTTGGAAGTGGGTGGCCAAGTCCTTCTTCCTAGTCTGTCTTAGTCTGGAAGCTCCGCTGAAACCTGCCCACCATGGGTGACCCTGCTCGTATTTGAAATACCTGTGTTATAGCTTTCAGTATCACAACAACATGCAGCCACCACAGTATGACAACCAACAGGAAAACAAACCTGGGCCATAATGATGACAGCACTGAATCTTAACCTCTAGACCACCAGGGCTGGCTGGACAGAGACCAATGGAATAGAACAGAAAGTCCAGAAAGAAATCCTTACATATACGATCAAATGATTTTCGACAAGGGTGCTAAGACCATCTAACGGAGAAGGGACGGTTTTTTTTAACAAAAGGTGCTTGGAAAACTGGATATCCACATGCAAAAGAATGAAGTTGGATCATTCCCTTACCCTATATACAAAAATTAACTCAAATGAATAAAAAATCTAAACAGCTAAAACTAGAAAACTCCTAGAAGAGAACATAAGGGAAAATCTCTATGACATTGGATTTGGCAATGATTTTTTAGATATGATACCAAAAAAGCACAAGCAACAAAAGAAAAAATGGATAAACTGGATTTCTTCAAAATTAAAAACTTTTGTGTATCAAAGGACATTATCAAGAAGGTGAAATAGTCTACAGAATGGGAGAAAATATTTGCAAATCAAATATCTGAAAAGAGATTGATAGCCACAATATTTAAAGAACTCCTATGACTCAACAACAACAAAAAACCCAATTCAAAAATAGGCAAAGGACTTTAATAGACACTTCTCCAAAGAAGATATACAAATGGCCAATAAGCTTACAAAAAGATGTTCAACATCATTAGTCACTAGGGGAATGCAAATCAAAACCACAATGATACCAGTGGACACAAGAAATGTCTAGGAGATAAACAAAACGTGGTATTATACTACAATGGAATACTATTCGGCCATAATAAGGAGTGAAATTTTGACACATGCTACAAAACAGATGAACCCTGAAAACATGTTAAAGGAAATAAGCCAGTATAAGGACAAATGTATGATTCCACCTATATGGCAATTCACAAAGACAGAAAGTAACAGAGGTTACCAGGTCTGGGAAGAGGGGGCATGGGGAGTTGTTGTTTAATGGGTACAGAACTTCTGTTTCAGATGGTGAAAAAGTTCTGGAAATAGATAATGGTGATGGTTGCAAAACACTGTGAATGTATTCAATGCTACTGAATTGCACACTTAAAAATGGTTAAAAGGGTAATATTATTTTAACACAATATATAACTAAGTAAATAAAATTTTAAAAGCTAAATTCATATTTCCTCTGAAATACCTCCCACTTTGGACTTCCCTTTCATCAGCCAAAAACACTACTTTGCACATTTCACCTCTAACCCTAAACTTTGGACTTTCCCTCATTGCCTAAAGAATAAAGTTTAAACTCAAAACTACTCATATCTGCCTTTTCATCTTCATTTCTTACCTCTGCCTGCATGAATCTTCCACTCCCCAGCTAACTAACTTCTCTGAACACACCTTCACACTTTTGCATCCATTTTCTTGATTACTCTAGTTTGAACAACACTTTTTCTCTTTCTCTCATCTAAATTCTATTCTTTTTTTTAAAGATTGGCACCTTAGCTAACAAATGTTGCCAATCTTCTTTCTTTCTTCTTCTTCTTTTTCTCCGCAAATCCCCCCAATACATAGTTGTATATTTTAGTTGCGGGTCCTTCTAGTTGTGGCATGTGGGACGCCACCTCAGCGTGGCTTGATGAACGGTGCCACATCTGCACCCAGGATACAAATCAGCGAAATCCTGGGCTGCCGAAGTGGAGCACACGAACTTAACCACTCGGCCATGGGGCCGGCCCCTAAATTCTATTCTTATTTCAAGTTCAGCTAAAGTTCCACCCCTCTTCCATAAAACTTTCCTTACCATCCAAACTTTACCTGAATTCTTACAGCACATAAACCCTGTAGTAGTCTCCTAGTAAACAGGTACTCTTGATATAGAACTTTTCATCTACAAAGAGATAACTGGAAATCTAGGAAGACAACAGTCTAAGCCATCCTTGACTCCCTCTCTCTCTCCCCTAACTCCTTTATTCCTTGGTTCCCATGTTTCCCTCTTGTTCCTGGAGATACAGCTATATATCTCAGCCTCTCTTGCAGTTAGATGTGGCCATGTGACTAAGTTCTACCCAGTGGAATGTGAATGAAAGTGATACATGCCATTTCCCAGCCTAGCATGCTTTCCTATGCTTTCTTTTTCCTTTTTAGCTGGCAGAATGGAAACAATTTCCATAGTAGCCAGGTGTTGAAGATGGCAGAGTCTTTGCTGGCCAAGGTCCTAAGAAACCACAAAGAGGAGAGCTGTCCTAAAGAGCTGTTCAGTTCAGCTGCTCAGTACCATTTCATAAGTATAATGAAGTTCTACCGTGTTGAGTCGCTATATTACCTACTCTAAATCAATAAAAATATACTACAATAATAATACAATAAAAATTATAAACTGGAAAAGAAAACCACTTTTCATCTACACTCTGCAGTCTAGGATGGTGTAGATGAAAGCCTGATCCTACCTGCTTAGGGTTCTGGTTGTTTGTTGTTTGTTCTTTCCTTGCTTTATAAAAAGAGCTAAGTGTGATTACCAATGCCTGGGAGGAGCTCTGCCACACTGCCCAAGTCTGCTGGATGCCTGAGGGAGCCTTGACAGCTAAACCAAGCATTCCCACAGCATTCCCACAAGGGACTATCTCAAGCCTCCTACAAGGCAGTTCTAAGTGCAGTTTTAAAGATTTACATTCAATTCTACGCCCTACAGAAACGATACACATTCTACTCTGATGACCACAGAACATTTTTTTAAATGAATATCACCATTTTCTAACCACAATGAAATTAAAAAAACAAAATATCACCAAGAAACTAATAATTTGGAAACTATAAAACATTCCTCTAAATCAAACACAGTATCATTAAGAGAAATTAGAGATTAGAAATTAATAAAATTGAGAATGCTTTACATGAAAGTCATGATTGCAGCTAAAAAGTAAAATTCAAAGCCTTCCAAATATTCCTAAAAATTTTTTTAAAAAATGAAAATAGATGAACTAAGCTATCACCTCGAAAAACAAACACAGAAAATGAAAGTTAAAATTAATGAAGTAGAACATTTAAGTGCTAGAAAATAAAAGTGAAAGGCTAGGTTTTAAAAGACCAATCAAATAGGTAAGCCCTAGTAAGTATGAATGAGAAAAAATGAGAAATGTTAGGAATGAGGAAAGAGTTATAAACATGGATATTGAAGGAAACAATTATAAGAGAATATAAAAATATTATAAATATAATCTATACATGTATTTCTATATTATAAGTCAAGTTTGTAGATATACATAACTCTGTGCTGGTAAAATTGAAAAATATATTTCCTAGAAAAATGAGTAACTAGACAATTTCATTAGCATCAAATAGTTATACACCTAAGTACATGCAAATACACCACAAAATTGATGAATTGTAGTAGGGCAGCCTTCTCAGTGATTATTAGAGAAACTATGTTTAACACTGACAGAAGTATCATTTAGTCTTCTCCGGTAAAAGAATGAAACTGAGGCGTTCTTTTAAATCTTTAATTAATGAGTAGTATCATTTGTTTTCCCTCCAAATAAACTTACGTACAAGTATGTCTCTGCCAAGGCCAGGAAACAAGAGACTAATCTGATTATAACTAGAAATGGTGCCCTGCAACACCGTGAAATAGCTTAGAATGCTGAGCCTACAGTAATACATGCCATGAGTAAAATAAACTGCTTCACATCTGGACATAGTGGAAATAACTTTGCCCTCCTCACCTTATTCATGTTGCTTTCATCAACCACATCCTTGGATATATCCTGGATTATTTCTGGACACAAGATAAGGAGAATGATTTGAAGCGGCCAAACTGCTGCTTTACGTTTGGTGCTTTCAGCAAAACCATCCACCAAGTCAAACAGTTTTTCTGCACACTCTGTGAAAAATGTAAATATTAAATATTACTAGATGAGAAGAAAATCTCTGGCATTAAATTAAAAGCCAGCAGTATTCAAAAACCCAAAGGCCACATTTTTAAAAGATAAACCTGAATGTTCACTTAATTAAACAAATCCATTCAGATAAGCAGACAAGCAATGTTCTATTATCTATATATGAAGAGAGCTATCTTGATCCATCCTAGAAAAGTCCACATTTTAGAATAGCCAAACTTGTATCCAGTCTCAACACACAGAGCCTTACACAAAGCGTGATGCTGCCAAGGAACAAAGACTGGACGCCTTCCTGAAGGGAATCACCAGAGCGCTCCAGGAGTCTGCATGCTCTGCTCTGCGGCTGTGTCTCAAGAATCCTAGGTAAGGATACTACTACTTTAATCATATCTCCCTAAATACAAAAGAAAACCTCAAAGCACAAAAAAGTGCTTCTCTGCAATGAAGAGCCATCAAATATCCAATCCACAACTCTAATTCAAGATTACAGCTTCATTTCAAACTTCTTTATCTATTTGCTCAAAGGAAATGAAAAGGGTTGAGGGTAATTTAGAAATGTAAGAGAAAAATAATATTTCCAATTTAACATTGGTTGACAAGATGTAAAAGCACCTTGATAACAAAAATAACTTGGAAGGTGATAAGCTTTTACCTCATAAGTTAGAGGTCAAAAGACAAAACATCAATCTTATGCTTACCAGCCATATCAGTCTGTGGAATCTGGTATAGCTTTGTAAATTCATCTGGATAATTTTCGACCCAGTTCCAAAATGCCTACAACAAACACATGTTTTTAGACGAAAGCAGAGACATTTTCTTAATATAGTAAATAAAATATCATACGCTCCAATTATACCTCAAACTTCTAATTTCCTTCATAAGAATACTGCAATGCATTCTTCCTAAAAATTAATGTGAAATTATCACTCAAGTCATGGCTTTTTGATTCAAAATACTAAAGACAGCAACATTCATAACCAAAAATTAACAAAATTTTAGTACCAAAGAGGTTATAACTTACTTTTTCCAGGCTATTTATAACTGCTAACTGTGCAACCTTCTTTAGGGCTTTAAATTTAAATGCTGTTTCTGGGGGAAGAAAAGTTTTAAAATTAACTCTACATAAGTTAACACAAATAGAATTCAGAACTACTACTAAAAAAAATACTTTCATTTTACATACAAACTTTTGTTCCAGTATTATTTGTAAGCAATGTAAAGGTAAAGACAACTAATATAAACCAAAAACTCACTGGTTATGTCCACTAAAGACAAACTCAATAAAAAATAAATATGCCTTGAACCTCAACAAAGGTTATGGTGAGTTGTTTTCCTTTGTTTTGTTTTCAATAACTTGCTTTTTTTTAAAAAAAAAAAGTATAAAACACACATGGTGACTTTAGAAAATTCAAAAAATACACAACAGTCTAAGGGAAATTTAAGACATCATCCACAATTCAACTATTCAGAGAGAATCACAGTTAACAGTTCAATGAATCTTCTCCCATCCTTTTTCCTATGTGCATGTAAGACAAATATGTTTACCCGAACTGAGATCACATAGGCTCTACCAAACCTGTTCTTTTCATTTCACATAGTATCCCAATTTTTTTCCCTTTCATTAAAAATTCCTCATACATATATTTGATGGCACTATACATGAAAGTAACGATCACTTAATTACCACTTGCCAAGTATTTTCAATCTAATATATTTAATTCAAAATCTTAACACTTTCAGATATTACAGATGAGCAAACTTTGTTTCTGAGGTTACAGGTCAAATAAACAACTGACTTGGCTTCAGAGCCATCATCTTTGCAGTATGCTTTGATGCCTTTCAAAATGTTCACGTCACTGTATTGAGTCACTGGATATTGAAACATCTTCCGGTTATATACTTAAGATACTTCCAATATTTCACTATTATAAATAACACCAATGAGTACTTTTATCTCCAAATTCTTTCCACATTACTGATTATTTCTTTAAGGCAAATAAATATCTAGAAGAAGACTTATCTGGTCAAAGAGATGAATATTTTTTCAGGTTCTTGATAAATATTGCCAAGCCGATTTTCAGAAAGGTTGGGCCAAATGTTATTCTCACAAGGCAGCACGTGAAAGTGCCTTTATGATATCCTTGTCATCATTAAACATGTTCATTTTTTTTATTTTGCTAATTTGATTGTTAGTAGACTGCATTTTTAAAACAAGACTAAACATTTCTCCATATGAATATATTAGATATTTGAATCTCCTCTTATATAAATTTATTGTCCACATCTATAAAATGATTTACATCTGGAAAAGATGTTCCTTCTACAAACTATTTTACTGGTAAGAGTCCCTTGGTCGGGAACTCTCTCTATGGACTTTTTTTTTAATTGAAGTATAACTGACATCCAATGTTATATTAGGTGTACCGCATAATGATTTGATATTTGTATACACTGCAAAATGATACCCACAATAAGGCTATTTAACATCCATCATGATACATAGTTAGAATTTTTTTCATGTGATGAGAACTTTTAAGATCTACTCTCTTAGCAGCTTTCAAATACGCAATACAGTATTAACTATAGTCGCCATGCTGAACATTACATCCTCATAACTTATTTATTTTATAACTGGAAGTTTGTACTTTTTGACGCCCTTCCCCCATTTGGCTACCCCCACCTCCTGCCTCTGGCAACCACCAATCTGTTCTCTGTATCCACGGGCTTGGGTTTTTGTTTTTTTGGTTTCACGTATAAGTGAGATGGTATGGTATTTGTCATTCTCTGTCTGACATTTTACTTAGGATAATGCCCTCAAGGGCCATCCAGGTTGTTGGAAATGCAAGGTTTCATTCTTTTTTTGGTTGAATAATATTCCACTGTGTATATGTACACTATATATATATATATATATATATATATATATACACACAACATTTTCTTTATCCATTCATCCGTCCATGGACAAATAGGTCACCTGCTTCCAAATCTTGGCTATTGTAAATAAAGCTGCAATGAACACAGAGGTGCATCTATCTTTTCAAGTTAGTGTTTTTGTTTTCTCTGGATAAATACGCAGAGTGGAATTGCTGGATCATATGGTAGCTCAATTTTTATTTTTTTGAGAAACCTCCATACTGTTTTCCTCAGTGGCTGCACCAATTTACGCTCCCACTAACAGTGCACAAGGGTTCCCTTTTCTCCACATCCTTGCTGACACTTCTTATTTCTTGTCTTTTTAATAATAATCATTCTGACAGATGTGTGGTGATATCTCATTGTGGTTTTGATTTGCATTTCCCTACTTATTAGTGATATGAGCATTTTTTATGTACCTGTTGGCCATCTGTATGTCTTCTTTGGAAAAACGTGTATTCAGATCCTCTGTCCATGTTTTAATTGGATTTTTTTTTTTTTTTTTTTTTTTTTGCTATTGAGTTGTATGAGTTCTTCGTATATTTTGGATATTAACCCCTTAACAGACATATCATTTGCAAATATTTTCTCCCATTCAGTAGATGCCTTTTCATTTTGTTGATGGTTTCCTTTGCTGTGTAGAAGGTTTTTAGTTTGGTGTAGGCCCACTTATTTATTTTTGCTTTTTGTCGCCCCCATGTCCTTTTAATGAGGGATACAAGTACTTACCATATTTATATAAATATCTGAGATAGAGATGAGTCTTTTGAGTAGTAAAACTGTCTAGACAATCTTTTAAATGTCAACTTTTTTCCTGGACTTGCAAATGAATAACTTGCTCTCCAAGTCAGTTTTAAAATGTATCCCTCCAACTTTCTTTGCTCCTGCTCTCCTTTGATTTCCAAATAATGGCATTACATTTCACAGTGCTCTTGAGCTTTTTTGCCTTCCTATATTCATCAACTTTACCTTTAGGACATCTTAAATGTGTTATACATAGTAGTTTATTCTCACTTCCAACCTAAATATCTTTTATTACTCCAGTTCTACAAGATTCCGACTGGTCATCCTACCGACACTGCAAACTCAGTACAGTCATGTGCCACATAACATTTCAGTCAACAACAGACCGCATATGTGATGGCAGTCCCCTAAGGTTAGGACCATACAGCTTAGGTGTATACAAGTTTATGCCCACTAGGCTTGTGTAAGTGAATTCTATGATGTTCGCACAATGACGAAATCACCTAACAACACATTTCTCAGAACATATCCCCATTGTTAATCAACACATGACTATAAATCTAAAAACAAATTTATCATTTTCCTAGCCACCCTCTTCTCTGCTATCAAACCCTCCTTCCCTTTCCTGCTTTAACCAGCTTGCTCTGTAATACTTGGTGATAACTTCTCTTTAACCTTATACATCTAAATTAACCACCAAATGCTATGTGATGTATTCTACTCAAATGTTATGTATTCTACTTCCTAAATACCATATCAAATTGGTCCTCACCCTACCTCATTCCATCCAGACCTGCACTACCCTCATCATTTCTCACTCACATTACTACACAGACAAGTCTCAGCAGCTCAAGTAACATTCTAAGAAGCCATTCTGCAAATTTCAAGCAAAGTGGTATATCTAAAGTAAAGTACTGATCCCACCTTAAAGCCTTTCCATTACTTCTCATGGCCACTAAAATAAAGCCTCATAACCCATAAGCACAATCCTGCAGCAGTTAAGTACTTTGGCTCTAGAGATGGGCAGATGTGATTTGAATCTTTATCCTGCCACTCACTAGCTGGATGACCTTAGAAATGTTACTTAAGCCTCAATTTCCTTATCTATATAGGGGATGATAACATTACTATCTGCTTCACAAGGTTACTGTGAGAATTGATGAGAAAAGGCATGTAAATTGCATAGCATGATGTGTGGCACATACTGAAAATGCAGCAAGCGTTACTACGTTTTTTATTAATATGATCAGACCTACTCTCGTACCTCTGTATCTTGTTCTTTTCCTCCTAATATCTCTCACCCCACATAAATACATACTTCTTCCCTCACTTTATGCTCACCCTATTTGAGTTTGCCACATTGCTTTGCAAATAATTTGATAGTAATACACTTGTCTCATAAGACAGGCCATGAGCTCTGTGGGGACAGATTCAATATTTCATTAATCTTTGCAAGCCTAGCACCTAGCATGGTTTCTTGCGCACAGTTTCTCAACAAATGCTGTTGAATTGAATTTACTACACACTATTACTTTTACTATTCGTATTACAGTAAGTTTCCATTCCTTCCGCCATTGTCACCTAGAGCATCTTTTGCTGGCCTATTTAATACTGACTTTATCCTTTATACATTTATCAGTGTGAGTAAATTTATACTAAATTTATGTGCATGAAGGAGCTGCATTCAATGGCGATAACTTACCACAACAAAAAGAAAGTCATTCACCCACATACTTAGTTTCTCCTATTTGGGCATGGAGCACCATCTCAACTAATTCTTAATGGATTAAACATTTCTAAGAAAACTGACATTTTAAATCAACACCTATTCATGGACAACCTGGACTAGATTTATTTACAAAATGTCACTGAAGAGTTATAAAAAAATCATAAAACCCCATTTATACTACTTAAATTTTATACATAGAGGAAATCTCTAAATTTTACATTCACTTCCTTAACTTCTCAATATTTAATGATAGATACTAAGATCTTGAAATTTCAACTATGAATTGAGTGGTGACTTATAATCTAAAATAATTGCTGTGCATTTGTCCATATCTTGATATAATAGCTAAAATGATCCAAGTTTTCCTTTATTAAAGTTAATGAAAGACAATTTAATTATTGCGTGGTTTTATAAGGGTAATGACCAAAAATCATAAATTCTGAACAAGGGTAATATGGATGGAACACAGCCTTATAGTATTCATCTTTATAGATATAGCCTTTTTACATTGCTGGTGAATTAGTTATTGAGTTTAAAGCAAAGGTTAAGAAAACTAAACAAGGTATTTTGAGAATTATACTGCAGAACTATTGAGATTTTCAAAGTTAATATAACTAAACCTTCTTTTATGTCAGACATTTAAAACACTATTGACAATTCCTTAATCAATATACAAAGTAAAATAAAAATAAGCATGAATCATATACTATAAGGCTTCACATTTGAATTTGCCAGGATCCAATATTACATAAAACTAAAACGCAATTTTTGTAAAATGAATGTCGGTATTGATACTCAGTTTATTAATAATGTTCATTGATAGTTGATTTATATTAACATTTCCCCGCTTACCACAAAAAATCTCTCAGTTCCTTCTGACAGTTTATTTCAATCAATACAGTCATGTGAAGCACTTCCCAAAGCTTTAAAATCAATATTAGGCATTATAATATCTCCATGTGGGACTACTATTGACATGTTCTACAAGGAAGCAAAACTAGGTGCTGAAAGGGTAAGAGACTTTGTGATGCTGTAAAGTCAGTCAGTAAGTCAGTAACAGAGCTGAAAACAGAAATGTCAGAAATGAGATTCCTGATTCAATTCTTCCTCTCGTCACAAGATCACAATCTTCTGGTTCCATTCTGCAATGAAACTTTTATATCCTGTTAAATTGCCTGCTTCTCACACTACAATAATAGCTAAACAAGTAACTTCTATAACCTATAGCTATGCTTAAGAGATGAAATTCTAGAAAAATTGAATATCGGTACCCTTATATATTCTTTACTAAAAGCAAAAACTGTAGTTGAACAAAACTTTCCATTGCCAAGACCTAAGATACTAATTTTCTCTACTGTATTGTTTTCAAAAGTTCAAAAATTATTGAACCATAAGTATTGTCTGTTTCACAAGGACATTTGCATTATAAAATCCACTTTGATGTTCTAGCTCAACACAATTAGGATAAGTACTACATTCAAAATACTAATTTTTCACCCACAGTGATTAATTTCAGATATATCATACATTTAAACTTACCCTTCAGGAGTCGTTTTAATTTCGCACAATCCACATTGATATACTGTAACAATTCTATATCATGAACATCAACGTTATCTTCTGAACAAACAGTCAATTCCTGTAACCTGAAAAGTAAAAACCAAAGACAATTTATCAACTTAAATCTTAGGATAGTTCAAAATTCTGAATCCAATGAGTTTATAAGAGAAAATACACATATAAAAATAAGAGAATAAAGAACTACAGGCCAATATCGCTGATGAACATGGATGCAAAAATTCTCAACAAAATTTTGGCAACCCGAATACAGCAACTCATCAAAAGGATCATAGATCATGCTCAAGTGGGATTCATACCAGGGACGCAGGGATGGTTCAACATCCGCAAATCAATCAACGTGATACACCACATCAACAAACTGAGGAATAAAAACCACATGATCATCTCAATAGATGCAGAGAAAGCATTTGACAAGATCCAACAGCCATTTATGATAAAAACTCTGAACAAAATGGGCATAGAAGGGAACTACCTCAACATAATAAAGGCCATATATGACAAAACCACAGCCAACATCATTCTCAGTGGGCAAAAACTGAGTGCCATCCCCCTGAGAATGGGAACGAGACAAGGATGCCCGCTATCACCACTCTTATTTAACATAGTTCTGGAGGTCCTGGCCAGAGCAATCAGGCAAGAAACAGGAATAAAAGGAATCCAAATAGTGGGGGAAGAAGTGAAACTCTCGCTGTTTGCAGACGAGATGATCTTATATATAGAAAACCCCAAAGAATCCATTGGAAAACTTTTAGAAGTAATCAACAGCTACAGCAAAGTTGCAGGGTATAAAATCAATTTACATAAATCAGTAGCATTTCTATATTCTAATGACGAACTAACAGAAAAAGAACTCAAGAACACAATACCATTCACAATCGCAACAAAAAGAATAAAATACCTTGGGGTGAATTTAACTAAGGAAGTGAAAGACCTATACAATGAAAATTACAAGGCTTTTCTGAAAGAAATGGATGCCGACATAAAGAGATGGAAAGACATTCCATGTACATGGATTGGAAGAATAAACATAGTTAAAATGTCCATTCTACCTAAAGCAATTTACAGATTCAACGCCATCCCAATCAGAATCCCAATGACATTCTTTACAGAAATAGAACAAAGAATCCTAAAATTCATATGGGGCAACAAAAGACCCCAAATTGCCAAAGCAATCCTGAGAAAAAAGAACACAGCTGGAGGCATCACTATCCCTGACTTCAAAGCATACTACAAAGCTACAGTAATCAAAACAGCATGGTACTGGTACAAAAACAGGTGCTCAGGTCAATGGAACAGAACTGAAAGCCCAGAAATAAAACCACACATCTATGGACAGCTGATCTTTGACAAAGGAACTGAGGGCCTACAATGGAGAAAAGAAAGTCTCTTCAACAAATGGTGCTGGGAAAACTGGACAGCCACATGTAAAAGGATGAAAATTGACCATTCTTTTCCACCATTCACAAAAATAAACTCAAAATGGATCAAAGACCTAAAGATTAGGCCTGAAACAATAAGTCTTCTAGAAGAGAATACAGGCAATACACTCTTTGACATTAGTTTCAAAAGAATCTTTTTGGACACCATAACTCCTCAGATGAGGGAAACAATAGAAAGAATAAACAAATGGGACTTCATCAGACTAAAGAGCTTCTTCATGTCAAGGGAAAACAGGATTGAAACAAAAAGACAGCCCACTAATTGGGAAAAAATATTTACAAGTTACTTATCTGACAAAGGGTTAATCTCCATAATATATAAAGAGCTCACACAGCTCAACAACAAAAAATCAAACAACCTGATCAAAAAATGGGCAGGGGACATGAACAGACATTTCTCCAAAGAAGATATAAGGATGGCCAATAGACACATGAAAAGATGCTCATCATCACTAATCATCAGGGAAATGCAAATCAAAACTACACTAAGATATCACCTTACATCCATTAGAATGGCAAAAATATCCAAAACCAAGAGTGAGAAATGTTGGAGAGGTTGTGGAGAAAAAGGAACACTCATACACTGTTGGTGGGAACGCAAACTGGTGCAGCCACTATGGAAAACAGTATGGAGATTTCTCAAAAAGTTAAAAATAGAAATACCTTAAGACCCAGCCATCCCACTACTGGGTATCTATCCTAAGAACCTGAAATCAGCAATTCCAAGAGTTCCATGCACCCCTATGCTCATCGCAGCATTATTTACAATAGCCAAGACGTGGAACCAACCTAAGTGCCCAGCAACTGATGATTGGATAAAGAAGATATGGTATATATACACAATGGACTACTACTCAGCCATAAAAAAGGATAAAATCGTCCCATTCGCAACAACATGGATGGACCTTGAGGGTATTATGTTAAGCGAAATAAGCCAGACAGAGAAAGATGAACTCTGTATGACTCCACTCATAGGTGGAAGTTAGCATATAGACAAGGAGAACTGATCAGTGGTTACCAGGGAAAAGGGGGAGTGGACACAAAGGGTAAAGTGGTGTACCCACAACATGACTAACAATAATGTACAACTGAAATTTCACAAGGTTGTAAACTATCATAATCTTAATAAAAAAAGTTTTTAAAATTCAAATTTCAAATTATAAGTAATAAAGATAAATTTTATTAACGTCATTCACATCGACTAGACTTCAGAAACATGAATGGTATTTTATTTACATTTACAGGATACATTACTTTGTATAGAAAAAAATGAGCAAGCCTTTCGTCACTGCACTTTTCACAGTCTGTGTACATGTTTATGTGATTATTTGATTAATGTTCCTACCTCACAGTAGAACTTAAGCTTGTAAAGACAAGAATCTTTCTAAACCCAAAATTTCCCTTATAGTAAATATGACATTATCATGAAGGCAAAAAAATTTAACAAAAATATAGATAGATATTTTTTAACTGATAAGGAAATCACTTAAGTCCAAATAAAGGAAGTTAAAGTTTTCCATTTTCACTAACAAACACAGAGGTCAGCTTTTCAAAAGCTGCTATCAAATACTTTTCAAAAGTATTCTAATCTATTGAATTGTGCTTCCTAATGAAGCATACTCACTACTTCAATGAATAGATATCAAAAAATGTAAGCAGTAGAATGGAATTACTGATTTTCATAAAAGCAGAGAGAGAGAGATGGTGAAAAAGCACAAATACTACATGATCTCATTCGTAACGTTCACTCGAATTGTAACCATTTTACTGTGGTTTAAAACTGACATTAATCATCACACTAAACTTCAGTTGCTAAAAATGAAATGAATCCTATTTCTTCCTTCAAATTCTTCTTTCACTCACTTTAGCCTACAGATGTATAGCTAACAGTAAAATTATTCTAAACACTTACACTAAAGCTCTTTATATCATCAGTGTGAGAAAAGCTTAGCAGTTCACCTGGGAACGAGAAGGCCCTCAAGACTGATTTACATGCTAAAAACTCCACAGCTGCTGCAAAGAGGCTAGAAATATGGAACATGACTCCTTAGGAAACACAACTTAATAAACCAGCAAGATCAACTTTTGAAAAGCTGACTTTTGAGGCTGTTTGTGAAAAATGGGAGAAAAGTTTAATTCCTTTTATAGTCCAGTTATTTCCATAGGGAAGCGGAATTTTGTGAGGTTTAAATATCATTTCTAAAGCAGAGAAATCAAATAAAGGGTGGTCGGAGCAAAAGAAATGAAGTGGAAACCTATCACTAAAACATCTAGAAGGAACAGGTAAAATGAGGAACAACAAAAAAATATTTTAAAAGTATAGAAATAAAGTCAAACAAACACCACCCACCTGCCCAGGCCGAGAAATGAAGAGGAAACTGAATACCAGAGATGGTTTTGAAGGCCTGATCTGGCCTTGCAACAAAGGAAGGGCGAGGGTGGTAAGGTTTTTTTCTCTCCTTAACCTATGGGTTTGGGGCTAATCCACAGGGCACTGAATACAAAGCCTTGTACCCTAATACAGGGAGTAGAGCTGGGGCCTTGCATAAAACATGACTAGAAAGAGCAACGCACTGCCTAAAAAAAGGGAGATACCGAGAGGGAGACAGAGAGACAGGAGGCAAGGAAGGAAGAAAGGATGGAGGGAGGGGAAAAAAAAATCTCCTAGTACAAGAAGTTTGTCTGCTCTGCCTAAGCTTTGGGTAGGGGAAAAGGTCACCCAGGACTGTTAACTTGCAAGGGTTTGGGATCCACAGTTATACTATCCGGACAATCCAGGGCTGAGAAATTAACAAAAAAATAGGTCCAGAGCTGGGCAATTGGCAAAAGCAAATGCAAAACCATCACTAGGATACTCCCACAGCCCCAGGCTACAAGAGAATGCCGAAGAAAATACAGACTGCACTCAAGATGAATTTGTAACCAAAGTTTACAAAACAGAGAGGGAACAGTTCACTATGAATGAGAGTTGGCACATACAAACATAAGATCATTTAACAATCTTAAAGAGAATATAAAATAAGTATGTTTCAAATGATTAGAGACATATGAGAAGAAATTTTTAAAACTATGAAAACGAATAAGAAACCACTAAAAAAAAAACCCAGATTTGTAAAAGAATCAAACAGAACTTCTGGTGGTCAAATTAGATATTCCACAGGCCCCCCCACTACAAGACAATCAGATCTAGTGCAGTTGTACAGTAATTCTGTGGAGAAAGCAGCTAATGCTCTCCATAAGAGTAATATGAGCCATAGAATATGGTATACTTCAGCAGAATAATAAAGTTGTCTTAAGATCATGTAGCCCATATTCCCTTAAAGAAAAGCAAAGGACATAAATATCAAGAGTTAACGTTAATCCTAAAAGAGAAACATTTATAGACGGGTAGAATGGTCAAGCACAACAAATTTTCATGATATTGACTCATCTATTATATATGAGATAAAATCAACCCTCAGAAAAAACTGCCGTTCTAGTCACTTGTATATTTTACCCCGAACGCCACGACAGCAATGTCCTATCCATCTAAATTAAACCATATGGTCTTTAGGTGAGAGATCAGCTCCTATTTCTGGCACAAACTAAATGAAACAGCAAATGCAGTTGTCTGAAACACCTATTTCACAGATTCCATTTCTGAGCAGTCTGTCCCCTGAAAGCTAAAGACGTTGGCTTATTCCAGACACACTTAACTTCTATTCTGAAAATAGTGAACTAGATTCAGGAAATACACAAAAGTTGTCTATTTTTACATGTGCTAATGCTGAAGAATCCCATAAAATAAAGCCTTTGGTGACTTAGAAAATTTCTAGAGTTTTCAAAGGTGACACATTTGCTAAGTTTCTGTTATCCAAAGCAACTCATGCTTGGACAGACTAAAAATCATTTTATTCTTTTGATCATTTTCTACCTTCAATATAAGATTATTTCAAATAGTAAGGCTGGGTCTGGCAGTCATCTAAACAAAGAAAGGGTTTTGTTTTGTTTTCGCTTTTTTAATTTTCATGGCTCCTTTTCCTTAGGTGTTTGTTACCTTGCTGCTTCAACCAGTGTATTATTACTCAGAAGACGAAATGTTATCACTCAAAAGGTTTCATGAAGACACTTTTTTATTGTATAAACACTACCCAACATTATCAATCATATTATACCATTAAATAAAATTTTAATTTTCTTTGCATCAGGAATTCTGATGAGAGGTTGAAGAATATTGTTGCCAAGCATCATGATTATAGAAATGCCATTTTTTATTAGAAAGACTCCAGGATTCTGAGTTAGCCAATTGCCCCAAAACACCATAGCACAAATTCTCTAATTATGATGTATGTTCTCATTCACGCCTGTTGGAAAATAGAATGAACAAATCTAACGGAAGTCCACTGTTCACACAAGACAAGTCAGTCAAAAGATGCAGCTATCAATAAGCAAAGAGGATTGTTTTTCTTTACTCTGTATCAGTCTTTGATTCACTGAATCACTCAGTGATTTATACTTCCTACTCAGTCATAATGAAAGACTCATTTGACTTTTCTTACATGAGGAAGGCAAATCATTTGCATGAAAGCAAGTTGCAGAGTTACTTGCTACCATCAGTTATAATTCTATTCCCCAGAGCACCACCCTTACCAATTTCTCCACCTGTAGCATATCACAACTGAGGATCACATGACGATTTTCAATCAATAAAAGTTTAAATTATTTATGATACAATTTTAAAGCAGAGAAGTATATATTATAAAAAGAATCATTGAGATAGGGCTAAAATAGAAGAAAAGGGAAGCAGCCTGGTATAATGAAACTAACAGACCCTGAAACTAGTCTGACAAATTTTGGGTGCTCCATTATTTGGCATATAACCTTGATAACTTCTTTGGGTATTAGTTTGCTTACCTGTAAAATAGGGGTAGTATCACCTACATTTCAGAGATATTGTGGGAATAAAATAGCACAGCATATGCTATAAATGCTTAACAAATGGGAGATTTTACAGTTCATACACTTAAAACACAGTACACTTTCTGGAGAATTCTACCGTGCAACTACTCACTTCCTTGTGCTTCTATATTGCTGGGGTTTTTTTTGAAATTTAGGATCTTGTGATAAGCAGTAGAGCTGTGAGATCATTAGAACTCTGACTTCTCATCAATTATTCTATCTGATTGGCTAATTTCATTTAAAGGAATAATATGTTAAGAAGACAAATTCATACCTCATGTTAAAAAAAAAAAGACTAGGCATGGGTGATATTTTTCCCTAAAATTTAGATTTTCAAGTTTATAACAGTATTCATATTTAATTGTACACACCAATATCACAATATTACATAAAAATTCCAAAGAAATCAATACATAAAATTTCTACAGAAGCCCAGGTAAAACTGATTTCTGTCAACTTTTTATTTTTATGTAGACAAAAAAAGACTTCTAAATTTATATTACTTACAACTGTCCTATGTAGATTTACACACTAACCTGGTAGAAATGCGACTAAAGACTGCATTGAAGTTGTTGCAACTGAGAGAAAATAAAACCCCAGAGGCAGAATTCCGAAGTTCAGCTGCATGTTGGTTTCCTTCGCGACAGGCGTGAAGAAAATGGCAGATTTCTGGCAGCAACTGTTTGACCAGCATTGTTTCATCTAATCTCATTGTGTCCTTCGGTTGCTAAAATAGAAATAATCACATAATTCTAAAACTTTCTTAAATTTACATGTATGCCCTATTACGAAAATTTTCAAACGTACATAAGAGTTGAAATAGAATAACAAACACCCATATACTCATCACCTAGAAGCAACAATTATCATATTTCATCATGTTTGCTGTATCTATCTATAGCGAGTCTAACAAAGAGGATGGTTTCACCTTTCACTTCTTAATCACAATAAAAGTCCAGTCCCCCCACCCCACCTCCATCCATTCTTCCTCACCACCCCTACCCCTCCTGCTTGTTACCCTGTTCAGCAAATCCCTGGAAGCCCCTCCCCTCCTGGGAATCCCAGTCGACTGTCAGTTCCAGATAAACTTTACTCATGTTCATTAGTGAGTTCACAGTGTCATCTGTCTCTACATCCAAATAAATCCCTGGGTAGGCAAACACACCCGTGCCTTTGGGAGACTGACCAAAACAGACAGACATTACTTATTACAAATAATTTTGTTTTGGTTGAACCATTTCAGAGTAAGCCACAAACACTACAAGACTTCACTCCTACCTTCTTCAGCAGCTCTTAAAAAATAAGGACATTCTCCAATATAACTTCAATACAATCATCACGCCAAGGAAAAATAAACAATTCTCTTGTATCAGCTAATATCCAATCTGATGATTGCAGCATGATTATTACGTTCCTTCAGTCTCCTTATTCTCAAACTATCCACCCCCTGCACTCCATATACATCATTTTTATTTTCCATAATATTGACTTTTTTAAGAAAATAGGCCAGTTGCCTTACAAAATGTTCCATGTTGTTAATTTGATTATTTCTTAGTGGTATAACTTAACTTGTTCTTCTAGTTACTATATTTTCTGTAAGCTGGAATCTAAACCTAACGATGTGATTAGATTCAGATTAAACACTTTAGGTAATTCAGTAGTTCATATTACATGACATTAGGAGTACCTAGCACCAGTGGGCCCATTGTTAATGAAACCAAATTTGATAACTTTGGTGTTAACTCTGAGATCTCTTGTTTGTACAGTAAATCTCTACAATTAACAAAACCACCAATGGATAAGCATCCTGCAGATGTACTGTTCTACCTCAGCATTTTCACCTAATGGCTTTAGTATCCATATATGAATGATAATTTTGATAATACCAGGCACAATAAAAATGAACAAAGTTTTTTATAACTGTGTGCTATGTTCAGTTCTGTAATTGCAATCCAAGTGCTTTCAGACGCAAATACACTGAAATATATGGACAGTAAATAGACATCACAGAAACCTCCAAATTCAAGTTATAATGCCTATTTCTTATTGACAGCCTAACCAAACAATACAGATATTGAAACTAATTCCAATTAATAAGCCAATAAAAACTGTAAAAGTGTTCAATCTTTTGAATAATGGTCATATACACAGGAACAAAAATACTTAAGATTCCTCAAATCCTACAAAGTTTTACTCATAATACAATACTGGTATTTGTTCACTTGCATTTAGCTATTTCAACTACTTATATGATCAACCTGTACTTGGAGACTCAGTTCTTCTTTAACTGCCTCAACTTATTTTGATCTAAAAATGAAAATCAAGAGACAACCATAAAATCAGTGAAGGCAATCCAAGAAAACACAAGTTGTCAATAATACGAATAGTAGCATTTTTTAAACTGTAAATTTGGTGAAAAACCACATTTTCAATACAACAGGGTAAGATAATACATATTTTATGCATTACACAAGTTATACCGTGCCCACTTATTAGAGTTTCAATTAGGCAATCTCCAAAGAGTATCAAATTAAACAGGGGCCAATAATATCAGTGATCATTCTCCAAAATACATTTACCATAAGCTCTCAATTACCAATGTTAGTAGAGAAAAGCCTAGAACTAAACGAGGCAATAAACCACTTCACCCCCATTCAAACATGGCAGTGGCTGATACTGGTACTTACAATCAAAGTAACAAGACCACTACAAAAAGGTGACTCAGGAGGAGTTTAAAAATTGTCCACTTCACAATTTCATCATCATTTTTAATAGTTCTTTTGCTCTTTCACTCCATTTTACAAATGAACAACAGCATATCACAAACTAATAAAAAGCACCAAGCTAAAACAGAAATAGCTCACCCTCAATTTAAGTAGAAAACATAAACACTGTCTCACAATTTTGGAATATGGTCAAGGGTCAATAAAAGAGTTTAAAACATTACACTTAGGTTTCGTGGCCCATAGTCTTAAATACTTTTCTTCCCTAAGGATAGAGTTATGAGAATGTAATTATTTTTCCCAACTCCCTACTCCATCCCTTCCCCAAATGCTTCTGACCATTCCCTTTCTTCTTAACCACACAATCAGTCCTCACATATCTAAGTCCCACCCTTCTATATTTATTATAGAGAATAACTATAACATACGTGGAAGAGAGAAGCAATTCTGAATGAAAGAAAAGACTTGCCAAAGCAAGAGAGAATGTAAGACATAAGTTAATTCCAATACATATTGAATAAATAGATCTTTAAAATGGAGGTATTAAATTTATATATTTACATAAACTCCTACCATTCTTCCAGGAAGAATTAAGTCTGTTGAGGTATAGAAAAACACTTAGCTTTATACAAAAGAAACATTGTTGAAAATATTCTAATTAAGTCTTGGTTGATAGAGACTGAAATAACTATTTAGAGGAAATCTGAGAAAGAACTGTTTTGTACTTTACTCCTCCACATATCCATTTTATATGTTTGTGTTTACACGTAAATGTTCTTAAGGTAGGATCTAGCAGTAATAATTATCGTTTTAATTTTTTTAAGTTCTCTTTTATATAGATTTGAAAAGTAAAATATTAAAATCAGATTCAGACAACGGGAAACAAGATTCCTCTCGGTCTTCCATATCACCTTCTTTCACAGCTAAGCAATGCCACAGGCCTAACAATATGTACAGAAATTAATTAAATCAAACAGTGACCTTTATCATAAAATCTTTTCTAAAAAACCTGAGAGGTATGTGGCTCAAACTTAACACTTTATAAGTAAACTTAACATCTATTTAATTTACAAAAGATGAGAAAATAATTTTCTCTTGAAAACTTATCTATGCTAGTGGGTCAGCTCTGCTAACAAAATTCATATTGATACATCTTAGGCAAAAACTCCATATGACCATTCTCCTTGTTCACACCAAAACTTTGGTACATCAGATCATTCTCACAATTTATTTCACAAAACCTGCCTACTTAGGTATAGATTTACTTACCCCAGCAAGACATTTTTCCAGTGTATCCAATATTATCAACTGAGAGAGATATAAATTTTTTTCAGCAGCTTCTCCAAATATTCTCTAAAAGAAAAGATATTCAGAACACTGAAAGTTGGCAATTACTCTCCACTACAAATCAGCACACATCTGAAAAGTGAAGAACTAAGGATCAAGAATATCAACAGTCTTCCATTTTATCTCCAAGATTATACTATATTTAAACCTATTGTTTCTGATTTTATCCTAAGGCTTCCACAAAATGTATTCTCAGGCAAACAAAAATGCTGGCATTTATTACAGTCTGCCATTAGCCTTACAATAGTAAAAGAAGAAACTTTGATTTATTACTTTAAAAATATGTAGGATTTAGATACACATATAGATGTTTACCAGAATCTTGAGCATTTAACCACACTTCAATGTCACAACATAATCAAAGTCTAAATTCTTACAACAACTAAATACTATAACACCAATTACAGTGAGTTTTAAGCATACATCATCCTTAAATTGAATTACACACTATTTACCAACAAGAGACTAAGGTTTCCATAATTCATTTTACTCAATAAGCACTAAATGAATGTCAACATCTCTATACTGTTTTTGCTTTGAAAAGAAGATCCACATATTAGGTATTTTCAGTTTAACTAGGAACACGGCCACTTTACACAGCAAAATTCTACCACTGTGCCTCACACACTGTGCAACAGAAGAACTCCAAAAAACCTCAAATGTATCTCTGTAAATCACTTTACATATTTATAAAAGATCCTGCTCTTTTCAGAAAATCTTAATTTTTTCCATAAAATTTCTTTGTAAGGCAAATGATTGCCCACACCTCCAGTTTATTAATTTTGTAAGCCTGAATATTGTGTAACCAATTTTTTAAGAAGAAAACACACCAAAGATTGCATGACTATAAAAATGGGACCAATTTTCACAATCTACAAACAGAAGTCAACTTCATAGCTCAATATAAACAATACAAATTGTGGTTATAAGTGTAAAGACAGGCAAAGCAGTTTGGAGTTAATCAAGAATTATCCAGGTCAGTTGTTTTGAACTGAGTATGAAGGAGATTTTAGATAGGAATTGACACAGAGGAAGGAATCACCTGAGAGAGACAGGAGGAATGACATGTTCAAAGGTAGAGAGAGAGAATAGTTGGAGTACCTTGAAGTCTAGGAAATGTAAACAGATTCTATAAAACAGGGCAAAAAAAAGTAATTATGAGGTTTTGACAGTGGAATTATTTGATGAAATTGGTATTTGAGGAAAACTGTTTCAACAACGGGTTCTAACTACTATGGAATCTGTCACAGGTTAGAGGAAGAAGTTTGAAATAATATCTTCATCAAAGCAATCTCACATTTTAGGACTACAGGTCATATTTTATTTATCATCTACTTAAGACTGGGACAATCTGATATGTAAATATTCACATAAGAAGCAAAGGAAAAGATTTTAATAGATTACTATGATCAATTCATATATGACACAAAGTCTGCGTGAAATTCTAATTCTAGAAAAATAATGGAAAAGGAGATAGGGACACAAATAAGAGAACTATCTAAGGGAAAGAATCAAAAGCCAAAATGAAAGTTAGAAGATTACCCGTGCTCAATCACAAAATAAGATGAATGTTTATATCCAGAGTCCACAGAAAACACCTTTCCATACTTCAAAATATGCTGCTCCAAATTTTTTAATCAAAAACAGACCAAAGCAGACTCCCCCACCAAACAGTAAGTCAAATACTCACCATATTGTTAACATTCTTTAAGATAGTGGTGAGGCCGCTTATAACCAGAGAAAACTTGTACTTGGAAATATTGATAAGACATTCCTTGTTATGCTCCGTACTGACTTTGGTATGTGTGTTCTGCTGTCCTGTTTTTATTGGAAGCTGAGGAAAAAATAAAAACCATGTTAGCCAACACCTGAAAATGACCAGAAGAACTCTATTTCTCATTGAAAATCATGAGATTTTATCAACCACATATATATATGTATCTCAAGATATCTAAGTGTATGTCAAGCTCCAATTTTCAACATATAATAGCATTTATTGCAAATCTAAAATTCTTTGGAAATTCCAATTTTTGCAGCTTTCTGGAAGTCATAAATCTCTATCTACAAAATTAAATCTCTACCCAGCACTATATAAGAGAGAATGATGACTCACAGATATAGAGCTATTTCCTTGTAGCTAAAAATTATTTCAGAGAATGTCTGCAATGAAATGCATGCAATCCTTTCCCTTATACAATGAACTCAAGCAGTAAAAGAACAATGGATCAAGAATATCTATGCCCCAGATCTCAAGTCAATAATGTCGAATAACTGCAGATTATTCAGAAATGAGAACAAACTGTACAACCAGGAATAAACACAGTAAGACTGACTCAGGTAAGATAACTACCATCAGGTACACAGTTGAGGGAGCAACAGAACAACAAACAGATAAATCTCATGGAAAAAAATATCCTTTACAGGGACCACAGCTACATTTATCTGAAAAGGAGTTCAGTCACACAGCCAAGAAGTTCATCTCTCTCTGTTCAAGAGTAGCATTCTGTATTGAAAGCATCATGAATATATTTACTGTTAAAATATTAGACCCTGCCAAGACTAACAGAAAACACTGGTGAGGTTTCTTTGTGGAAAAAAAAAGAACCTGAGTCCAGCTTTCTCATTTTTAAAATGGTGCAACCAAAGATGGAAAGAGACCAAGTGGCATGCCCAAGTTTGCTTCATCGATTACCATGTAACAGGTGACTAATTTGATAGTAAAGAAATAATAAAAGAGGGGAAGAAGCATTTTTAGGGCTTAGAAGAGGGGACAGAACAGACACTATAGAATTACATAATGTTAATTATAAAGATAACAGAGGGGGAAAAAGTCTGAAAAACCAAAAAAACCCCACAGGATTTTAGAAGACGGCAGTGGCTGCAATACAGGCTGTGAATCTCCCCAAATTCCCCTGAGACGGTTAAGGTTAAGTCAACTTGATTGGATCACAGGGTGCAGAGATATTTGGCTAAACATTATATCTGAGTGTGTCTCTGAAAGTATTTCCGGATGAAATTTGAACAGGTGGACTCACAAAGCAGTTTGCCCTGCCTCCAATGTGGGTGGCCACCACCCAATCCACTGAAGACCTGAATAGAACAAATAAGGCAGAAGAAGGAAGAATCTGTCCCTTCCACCTGACTGTTTGAGCTGGGACACTGATCTCCTGCCCTCAGCACTCCTGATTCTCAGGCCTTCTGACTCAGACTGGAATCTTCACTATCAGCTCCTCTGGTTCTCAGGTTTCCTGAGTCTCCAGCTTGCAGATTGCAGAGCATGGGACTTCTCAGCCTCCATAATAAAATGAGCCAATTCCTTACAATTAATCTTTTCATGTATATACGGATACATATGTACACACAGACACATATACATACACCCTACTGGTTCTGTTTCTTTGGTGAACCCTGACTAATATACCCCCACATAAAATAGCAGAGAAACTAGAATAGCAAAACCACAAACCCATCTATGCAACAGAAAGCAGAGGGAAGCAGAATGTCTGATGGATCTGACAAGAGGAAAATCCTAAAATTGTATTACACCCTCAATGAAAAGCACAGCAAGCCAAGTTAAGAACATTAGCTGAAACACAGGGTTTTTTGCACAATGCAATTTACACATACGTGCAAAAAGGTCTACAATATCAACAATGCTCAATACAGTAGCCACTAGCTACATGTGTCTATTAAGTGCTTGTTACATGGCTAATGCAGATAAGAAATCAAATGTTTAATTTTATTTAAATTTAATTTACTTAAATTTAAGTAGCCATTGGACCCCACTGGATGGCACAGTTCTAAACTAACAAGCTGAAGAAGCACCCACTTCCAGGATGAAACCCACATTGAGGAAAAAATTGCTGAGATTCACTCCACACTGACAACAACAAGGACAAGAGGGGCAAAGGAAAAGGTACAGATAAAGGTGGAAAAGAGGAAGAAAGCCAAGAGAGCTCAGAAAGGATGAGACAATGTATTTGTTCAATTTCATGAAAACAACAGAAGAGTGAGCTCTAGAACCATGAAGATAGAAAGCTATCCTGGCCCACAATTCTCTCCTACCAATTCAGGAAAAATAATTTCACATTAAAAAGGAGCAACAGAAAAGACTGTAGTCAAATCATTTGTGAAGTTATTATGAGAAAAAAGACTAAGACAGAACAACATTGCAAAAGAAAATGAAACCATGTCCAAAATACTGTTCACCAACAAATGAACTGTAAATTATCATTTCAAAATGAGCAAAGAGAAATTAAGAAAATGATTAAAGATATAAAATAACATAAATTAGAATTGCAAATAGAAAAAAGTTGATAGAACACAGGAAAGAATTAGAAAAAACGTCACTTCAGAAGTGAAGACTTATTAGAAGATAAACAAGAGTGAATAAAACAAAAGATAATACTTCAAGAGAAAAAGAAAGTAAACAGGAGGAAAACTGTAGTATCAAAAGAATGAAACATGAGAGGAGGATTTACAATGAAGTGACAGAAGACAGACAAACAAAATCCAACATATGTATAACAGGAGTCCTCAAAGAAGGAAACTAAATCAATGGAATAGAATGAATATTATAAACTAGAATTCAAGAAAACTCTGCTGAAATTTTTTTTTAAATACACTGAAATTTTTTTTCTAAATACTTGAAACTATGTATTTAAAAGGCATATTGCATGCCTGGAAAAACTGATCCAGAATGACCAATACCAGAACATATTTTAGTAAAATTATTGACCTTCTGTGAACAAGAAAAAAAAATACGTTGAACATCCAGGCAAAAAAAGTCACTTACACAAGAAACAAAAATCAGACTGTCATCAGACTTTGACAATACTTCATGCTAACAGACAATGGAATAACATATTTAAGATTCTCAAGAGAAGAAAAAGTAAACCAAGGATTTTATACGCAGGCAAACTGACTTCCAAGTATAAAAGTGACAATCAAACTGTTCTGAACTGCAAAACCAAGGAAATGTTGTTCCCCTGAGCCCTTCCTGAGGAATCTACTGAAGAATATGCCTCAGACAACCAAAACAACAGGAGACACATATATATTAAGAGGGATCATTAAACATACATTTACTAAAAGAATTGAGAATAAATGATGGTAATTAGGGAGAAAGCATACTATGTCATTGCTTTATGTGCTGATAGTATAGATACAGTACAATTATCAGAAATGGGGAGAGGGTAGTGAGAGCATATAAAAAGTAGGAAATAATTCCTGATTGACTTATGGCGTTAACTAAAGGTGAAAGAGTATTATTTCAAGCCAAATGCTGGGGGAGAAGGAGATGAGAAGAGGTTATTACTTAATTTCAATACTGCTTATAGAAGAAAATTAACATATAATAACTCCCCCTCCCCACAAATGGAAGAAATTAGAGCACCATATAAAGGTATCAATATAAAGATAACCAACAGAACAAAAATACAAACTGCTGGTTTGTGTTGTGTCAGTAGTGGCCCAAGCCTACCACCAGATGCTTAGGTGGAGACTTAACAGAGGTGAGAACTACATAGGGCTCTTGCTTCCCACAGGGCTCTCCCCAAGCTTCTCCTTCACAGTCCACTTCAGTGGCTGGACATACTTGGCTTCTCAGATTCCCTAAAAGCTCCGACTTGTCTACCCATTGCCACTGATTTGTGGGAGCTGGTTAGTGACTCCTTCTCTGATACTGCAACTCCCCCTTCCAGATCTTCACCTCGCCAATCCTCTCCAAATTGTTTACAGTCTAATGTCCATAATAAATCCCTTATCCCATTACACAATCTGCTTCCCTGACTTAACCCACATATAGAAACCTTCTGAAAGACCAAAATATATGCTGAGAGAGCAAACAACATAGACCATACAATAAAAGATTACTTAAATAAAAGACTTGTATAAATATAAATGTAATATAAAAAATATGACCAAAATGAGTCCAAATTCATCAAACTATAGACTAGTCTTCAGGATATATCCTTATGTTAAAAAAATAAGGTACAGCAAAGGGTAGACAGTATGCTACCTTTTGTGTAAGAAAGGGGAGGAGAAAGAAAGGGGAAAAAAACATACATATATATATATTCTTATATTAAAAAACACAACAGTAGAAGGATGAAATGTAAAAACTTTTAAGTTGTTACTTCTAGGGAGTGGAAGGAAACAAAGTAGAGGTGACAGGGATAGAACTGATATTCCCTGTTTTTATAGATTTCCTTTTAGAATTATGTAATACAGGGGCTGGCACTGTGGCCGAGTGGTTAAGTTCACGCACTCTGCTTCTGCAGCCCAGGTTTCGCCAGTTCGGATCCTGGGTGCGGACATGGCACCGCTCATCAAGCCATGCTGAGGTGGCGTCCCACATGTCACGACTAGAAGGACCCACGACTAAAAATATACAACCATGTACCAGGTGGCTTTGGGGAGGAAAAGGAAAAATAAAATCTTTAAAAAAAAAAAAGAAAGAAAGAATTATGTAATACATATAAATATAAAATTAAAAGTTTTAAAAATAGAATTCAAAAATAAACAAGTGAACTGAAATTTGTATCCAAATTTTTAATGGCATAATCACAAAGAAAGGAACTATTCTAAGTTATTTTACATCATATTAGGTTGACTGTACATTCCTAGTGAAACATACCCTAAGGTCAAAAAAATGAAGATAAATCTTGATCCTGTGTATTGTGGGATCAAGGAAATGAATAATTATGTGATATTTTAATTCTATCACTCTTGGTGTCGTTAAAAACTGAAATTCTATGCACAGGAGCAGAATAGTAAAGTAAAAACCCTGTAGAGCTTGAGTTGGAATTATAAGTATCTATAAGAACTGTTAATGTATTAAGAAAACAAAATACTTTCTACCTCTGTCTACTGAAAACAACCAGCCCTGCAGTAACGAACACCCTACCCAATTGTGATCTTGAAATGCCATTTCCCAGTAAAAGGACTCAGGACCCCTTCAGGACATGACTGATTCCATGACTGAGGCAAAAAGGAACATGACGAACCTGGAAAATCTTGTCATACCAGATAGCAAGAAAGCTATCAAAGGGTCGAGTCAAAAAGACTCAGGAATGAATTTTGCAGTCTCTCACATAACCAAAAATGGAGTAATTCAAATGCTGTTAAGGACAACCATTTTAATTTTTTGAAACACCAAAAATGTTTTAATACACAGTTCTGATTCCATGTAAGATAGAGTAATTCACAGCAAAACAACGCCTCCTTCCCCCAAACTCACATACACAAAAAAAGATGAAATACAAAAATCATCTGTTTAAAGATTTTAAAGAGCTACTGAAAGAATAAGGACGAGATAGGCGAAGTTTCCAAAGAGGGGTGAACTATGGAGAGGTAAGGCGATCTTCTGCAGCTAGTTTCCTTCCTGGGGCATTTGTAGAATCGAGGCAAAAAAAGACTCAGAAATAAGACTTTTCCCAAGCAAATACCTCTGTTGAGGGAAAGAGAAACCATCTGAGATTTTGGTCATTACCGAGGGCCGGATGACAAAACTGAAGATATGAAGGCGTTTCAAATGCATAATCGGGTGGAAAAGGGTAAAAAGCTAAGCCAAAAACTTCTGAAAAGCAGAGCAGAATTTCAAAGTCTCACAGCCTCAAGAAAACAAAAGACTATTGTTCAGAAACTGCTAGCAGAGGGACCCTAGTAAACACACCCAGTTCTCAATTATAAGCCCTGAAGGGCTACATGCTATATAAACAGGGGCAAACCACAGCAACTGGAACTCTGCAACACTACTACTAGGAGTGTAAATCAGCAATTACTTTGGAAAACCGTCTGGCATTATCTACTAAAATGAGACATACACACACTCAGCAATTTCACTACGTATATACCCAACAGAAATGTGTACGTATATTCACCAAAAGATATGGACAACAATGTTTTAGCAGCACTTTCATAATTTCCCAAAACTGGAAACACTCCAAATATCTATCAATAGCAGAAATAGTTAAAAAAAAAAAGTGGTATATTCAAACAAATAAAAACTATACAGCAATGAGAATGACTTACAACTATAAGCTTAATTTCACAAATATAATACTGAGTTAAAGAAGTCAGAACAAAAGATCGCTTACTGTATGATTATGTTATACAGATTTCAAAAACACGCTCAATTCAGGTCAGGAAAGTAGAAACCCTTGGAAAGAGCAGGTAATGACTGGAAGGAAGAAAGTAGAAACCCTTGGAAAGAGCAGGTAATGACTGGAAGGAAGTGCAGGGGAAGGAGGGATTTCTAGGTTGCTAGCGTTGTTTTATTTCTTGAACTGGGCACTGGTTACACTGGTGTGTTTACTCTGTGAACATCTATTGAGCTGTATATTTACATACATTTGTGCATTTTTTACATGTATAAGTCAACAGAAAGTTTCCTAAATATATGTATTTAAATCCATGAGTTCATAATGATACCAAAAAAAAAAACAAAAACAAATTGGTCACTCATAGTGGATACAGAAGAATTGACGTAGACACTGAGGCACTGCCCAGCTTCCCCTTCAGGGAAGGACTTGTTGCCTTTACTACTGGGAGTTCTGACGGTCCCTCAAGGATTGCCTCACCTGAAGAGAATGATTCTACCCAAGGTCTTGCCCTTCCTGGGCAGTCTACATCCAATGACCAATTGATATGGCAATATAAAGGCCTAAACACCTCAGCCCAATTCTGGAAAACTCAGAAGGGCCATTCTAGCTCCAGAGCTCCCCAAAGAGGTTGGCCAAAGCTGATGCTGGGCCTGCAATACACCATGAATTCTGCATCTGCCCAATCCTCCCTCCTCCCAGGTGTTGATCCCAAGGGAACACCTTAATGAACATCCTGCACTAGGCTTCTAGGGCAGTTAGCAGCATGTGCTAAGAAGGGATTTTAAAGCTGGTAATGAAGGACAAATAGTAACTACAAAAACAATGGAATTGGAAGAATATTACTAAATTCTATGAGCTCTGGAAAAAAAAGATAACAAAAAGCTAATTGACTGCCAGTTGGAAACTCAGTATGAAGCCAGAAGGCCTCTCTGGAAGCTTACAAAGATGCTCTTCTCTCCTATAGCAGGAGGGCAAAGAAACCTAAGGATCAGAACCAGCACTTAATTATCTGAGTTGCTGGGCTCCAAAGGTTAAAGTTCCAAACAAGACAGGTCTGCTATGCCAAGATCAGAGCCCTGCTTGGGAGAGAATAAAACTCTGATACATGTAATGTAAACATCTGGGTTGGTGTTCCCAAAAATCTTGTATCTCCAGATTACCCTGAACCCTCTGAGTGTACAGATGTGACCAATCACTGCTTACTAAGAGTAGGCACTCTCCACCTTATTTGAGAACAATTCAGAGGCCTCTCCCCTACAAGACAACAGAAGTTCCCCTCAGCATTTGCCACCAACTCCCTTCCTAGCCAAAAGGTTACGAGGGAATTTTCTGGGTGATGAAACTTACTATATCTTGACCATGGTGATGAATGCATGCATTTGTCAAAACTCAGAGTTAAGCTGATATAAATTCAAATGAGAGTGTTATAACATTAGGGTGTTAAATGTAATCCCCATGGTAACCATAAAAAAAATAGCAGTAGAATATACAAAAAGGAAATGAGAAAGAAATTTAAACATTTCACTACAAAAAATAAACACAAAAGAATACAGTAATGCAGGAAATGAGGGGAAAAAAACCTACAGAGCATATAGAAAACAAATAGTACAATGATAGCAGTAAGTCCCTCCTTATCAGTAATTACTCTAAATGTAAATGGATTAAACTCTCCTATCAAAATACAGAGATTGGCAGAACGGATAAAAATACACGACCAAACCATATGCTGCCTACAGGAAACTCACTTGAGATCCAAAGACACAAACAACTTGAAAGTGAACAGATGGGAAAAGATATTCCATGCAAATATAATCAAAAGAGAGCAGGGGTAGCTATACTAATATCAGACAAAACAGAATGATCAAAAAAAGTTCGGAGACAAAGAAGAACATTATATATATATATATATTTTTAGGAAGATTAGCCCTGAGCTAACATCCGCTGCCAATCCTCCTCTTTTTGCTGAGGAAGACTGGCCCTGAGCTGACATCCATGCCATCTTCCTCTACTTTATATGTGGGACGCCTACCACAGCATGGCTTGACAAGCAGTGCCACATCCGCACCTGGGATCTGAACCAGGGACCCCCAGGCCGCTGAAGCAGAACATCTGCATTTAACAGTTGTGCCACCAGGCCGACCCCAGGACAGTATATATTAATAAAAGATTCAATACAGTAAGAAGACATCACATTATAAACATTTATGCACCTAATGAAAGACCAAGAAAATACATGAAGCAAAAACTGACAAAATTGAAGGGAGAAACAGACAGTTCTACAACAATAGTTGGAGACTTCAATATCCCACTCACAAATGAAGAAAAAACCAGACAGAAGATAAGTAAGGAAACAGAGGTCATAAAAAACACAATAAGCCAACTAGACCCAACAGACATACACAGAACACTCAACCCAACAACAGAATACACATTCTTCTCAAGTGCACAAGGGATATTTTCCAGGGTAGATCATACTTAAGACCACAAATTACATCTCAGGAGATTTAAAAAGACAGATATCAAACAAAGTATCTTCTCTGACCACAATGGACTGAAGTTGGAAATCAATAACAAAGTAAAACTGGGAAGTTCAAAAAATTGTGAAAATTGAACAATACAATTTTAAAAGACCAATGTTTCAAAGAAGAAATCACAAGGGAAGTTAGAAAATACTTACAGACAAATGAAAATGAAAACACAACATACCAAAACTTATGGGATGCAGTGAAGCAGTACTGAGGGGGAAATTCACAGCTATAAACACTAACATTAAAAAACAAGGAAGATTTCAACATCCTAACTTGACAACTTAAGCAACTAGAAAAAGAACAAATGAAACCCAAAACTAATAGAAGGAAGGAAATAATAAAGATGAGAGCAGAGATAAACAATAGAAAAATAGAAAAATAATAGAGAAAAATCAATGAAATCAAAAGTTGGCTTCTTCAAAACGATCAACAAAAGTGACAAACCTTTAGCCAAATGGACTAAGAAAAAAAAAGACTCAAATTACTAAAATCAGAAAGTGAGGATATTACTATCAATTCTACAGAACTAAAAAGGATTTAAAGAGAGTACCATGAACTACCATACACCAAAAAAATTGGATAAGCTACATGAAATGGACAAATTCCTAGAAACACAAAACCTACCAAGACTAATCACAAAGAAATAGAAAATCTGAATAGACCTGTATCTAGTAAGGAGATTGATTCAGTAATCAAAAATCTGCCAATAAAGAAAAACCCTGGACCTAATCACTTGACTAGTGAATTCCACCAAGCATTTAAAGAACTAATACCAATCCTTCTCACACTTTTCCAAAAAATTGAAGAGAACATACTTCCTGACTCATTCTATGAAGCCAGCATAATCCTGATACCAAAGCCAGACAAAGATATTACAAGAAAAGAAAATTACAGACCAATATCCCTTATAAACACTTATGCAAAAATCCTCAACAGAATTTTGCAGTATGTCAAAAGGATTACAGACATACTTTGTTTTACTGTGCTTTGCTGTATTGCACTTTGCAGATAACGTGTTTTTTACAAAGTGAAGCTTTGTGGCAATCCTGCATCAAGGAAGTCTATTGGCGCTATTTTTCCAACAGCATTTGCTCATTTCACGTCTCTGTGTTATATTTTGGCAATTTTTGCAATATTTCTAACTTTTTCATTATTATTATATTTGTTATGGTGATATGTGATCAGTGATCTTTAGTGTTGCTATTGTAATTGTTGGGGGCATGATGAACCACACCAACAAAAGAAAACAAACTGAATAAATGCGTGTTCTGACTACTGCACCAACTGGCCATTCCCCTGTCTCTCCCTCTCCTTGGGCCTCCCTATTCCCTGAGACACAACAATATTGAAATTAGGCCAAACAATAATCCTACAATGACCTCTAAGCGTTCGAGTGAAAAGAAGAGTCCTACACCTCTCACTTTAAACCAACAGCTAGAAATGATTAAGCTTAGTGAGGAAATCAAAAGATAAGATAGGCCAAAAGCTAGGCCTCTTGTGCCAAACAGTTAGCCAAGTCGTGAATGCAAAGGAACAGATCTTGAAAGAAATTAAAAGCGCTGCTCCAGTGAACACACAAATGATAAAGCAAAACAGCCTTATTGTTGATATGGAGAAAGTTTTAGTGGTCTGGATAGAAGATCAGCCACAACATTCCCTTAAGCCAAAGCCTAATGCAGAACAAGGCCCTAACTTTCTTCAATTCTACAAAGGTTAAGAGAAGTGAGGAAGCCGCAGAAGAAAAGTTTGAAGTTTGAGAAGGTGGTTCATGAGGTTTAAGGAAAGAAACCATCTCCATAACATAAAAGTGCAAGGTGAAACAGCAAGTGCTGATGAAGAAGCTGCAGCAAGCTATCCAGAAGATCTCACAAAGATAATTAATGAAGGTGGCTACACTAAACAACAGATTTCCAATGTAGACAAAACACCCTTACATTGGAAGAAGATGCCATCTAGGACTCTCATAGCTACAGAGAAGCCAATGCCTGGCCTCAAAGGATAGGCTGACTCTTCCTGTTAGGGGCTAATGCAGCTGGTGACTAAGTTGAAGTCAATGCTCATTTACCATGCCAAAAATCCTAGGGCCTTTAAAATTATGCTAAATCCACTCTACCTGTGCTCTACCAATGCAACAATAAAGCCTGGATGACAGCACATCTGTCTACAACATGGTTTACTGAATATTCTAAGCCCACTGTTGAGTCCTACTTCTCAGAAAAATAGATTTCTCCCAAAATATGACTGCTTACTGACAGTGCACTTGGTCACCCAAGAGCTCTGATGGAGATGTACAATGAAATTAATATTGTTCTCATGCCTGCTAACACATCAGTTCTGCAGCCCATGGATGAAGGAGTAATTTCAACTTTCAAGTCTTATTATTTAAGAAATACATTTCATAAGGCTATAGCTGCCATACATAGTGATTCCTCTGAAGAATCTGGGCAAGGTGAATTGAAAACCTTCTGGAAAGGATTTGCCATGCTAGGCACCATTAAGAACATTTGTGACTCATGGGAAGAGGTCAAAACACGAGCATTAACAGGAGTTTGGAAGACGTTGATTCCAGCTCTCATGGATGACTTTGAAGGATTCAAGACTTCAATGGAGGAAGTAACTGTAGATGTGATAGAAACAGAAAGAGAACCAGAATTAGAAGTGGAGCCTGAAGATGTGACTGAATTACTACAATCTCATGATAAAACTTTAATGGATGAGGAATAGCTTCTTACGGATGAGCAAAGAAATTAGTTTCTTGAGATGGAACCTATTCCTGGTGAAGACACTGTGAAGATTGTTGAAATCATAACAGAGGATTTCGAATATTACATAAACTTAGTTGAAAAAGCAGCAAGAAAGTCTGAGAGGACTGACTCTAATTTTGAAAGTTCCGTGGGTAAAATGCTATCAAACAGCACTGCCTGTTACAGAGAAATAGTTGATGAAAGTCATCAATGCAGCAAACTTCACTGTTATCTTATTTTAAGATAACTGCCACAGCCACCCCAACCTTCGGCAACTACCACCCTGATCAGTTAGCAGCCATCAACATTGAGGCAAGACCCTCCACCAGCAAAAAAGTTTATGACTCACTGAAAGCTCAGATGATGGTTAGCATTTTTAGCAATAAAGTATTTTTTAAGTAAGGTATATACGTTGTTTTCTTAGACATAATGCTATTGCACACTTAATAAACTACAGTATAGTGTAAATGCAACTTTTATATGCACTGGGCAACCAAAAAATTTGTGTGACTCACTTTATTGTGATATTCCCTTTATTGCAGTGGCCTATGGAACCTGCAACATCTCCAAAGTATGCCTGTATACACCATGACCAAGTGGGATTTATTCCTGGAATGCAAGAATGGTTCAACATACGAAAATTGATCAATGTAATAGGCTATATCAACAAAATTGATGCAGAAAAAGTATTTGACAAAATTTAACACCCTCTCATGATAAAAACATTCAACAAATAGCAATAGAAAGACACCACCTCAACATCATAAAAGCCATATATGAGAAACCCACAGCAAACATCATACTCAATTGTGAAAGACTGAAAGCTTTTCCTCTAAGAACAGGAACAAGGCAAGAACTCCTGCTTTCACCACTTCTATTCAACACAGTACTGAAGTTATAGCAAGAGCAATTAGGCAAGAAAAAGAAGTAAAAGGCCTCCAAATTGGAAAGGAAGAAGTAAAATCATCTCTGTTCTCAGACGACATGATCCTATATGTAGAAAACCCTAAAGATTCCACAAAAGAAGCTATTAGAACTAATAAATGAATTCATCAAAGCAGCAGGATACAAAGTCAACACATAAAAATCAGTTGCATTTCTATATATGAACAATGAAAAATACGAAAAGGAAATTACAAAAACAATTCCATTTACAATAGCATCAATAAGAATAAAATACTTAAAAATTGACTTAACCAAGGCAATGAAAGACTTGTACAGTGAAAACTACAAAACATTGCCGAAAGAAATTAAAGAAGACATCAACAAATGTAGACACATCCCTTGTTCACGGAGTAGAAGACTCACTATTGCTAAAATGTCGATGCTGTCTAAAATGGTCCACAGAGTCAATGCACTCTCCATCAAAATCCCAACGACCTATTTGCAGACACAGAAAACCCAACCTAAAATTCATACAAAATCTCAAGGGACCCTGAATAGCCAGAAAAATCTTGATAAAGATGAACAAAGTTGGAAGACTCACATTTCTCATTTCAAAACTTACTACAAAGTTACAATAATTAGAACAGTGTGGTATTGGCATAAAGACAGACACACAGACCAATAGAAGAGAAGAGACAGCCCAGAAATAAACCCTCACATACACGATCAAATGACTTTTGACAAAGGTGCCAAGACTATTCGATGGGGAAAGGGCAGTCTTTTCAACAAATGGTGCTGAGGGGCCATGGCTGAGTGGTTAAGTTCACATGCTCTGCTTCAGTGGCCCAGGGTTTCACCAGTTCGGATCCTTGGCACAGACGTGGCACCACTCGTCAGGCCATGCTGAGGCGGCGTCCCACATGCCACCACTAGAAGGACCCACAACTAAAAAATATACAACTGTATGTTGGGGGGATTTGGGGAGGAAAAAAGCAGAAAACAAAACAAAACAAAAGAAGATTGGAAATAGTTGTTAGCTCAGGTGCCAATCTTTAAAAAAAAATAAAATAAACAAATGGTGCTGGGTATCCCCAGTCAAAGGAATGAAGTTGGACCCTCACCTAACATCATGTACAAAAATTAACTCAAAATGGATCAAAGACCTAACTGTAAGACCTAAAATAATATGATTCTTAGCAGAAAACATAGGAAAAAAACTTCATGACATTGTATTTGGTAACAGTTTCTTGGATACAACACCAAAGGTACAGGTTACAAAAGAAAAAATAAACAAATTGGACTTCAAGAAAATTTTAAAATTTTGTGAACCAAAAGACACTAACCAGAGTAAAAAGGCACCCCACAGAATGGCAGAAAATATTTGCAAGTCATATATTTTGATAAGGAATTAATATCCAGAATATAGAGAGAACTCCTAAAACTCAACAACAAAAAAACAAACAACCTGATTCAAAAACGGGCAAAGGACTTGAATAGACATTCCAAAGAAGATATAAAAACGGCCAATGAGCACATGAAAAGGTGCTCAAAATTACTAATCATAAGGGAAATGCAAATCAAAACTAGAATGAGATACCAACTCACACCTATTAGGATGGCTATTATCCAAAAAACAGAAAACCAGGGCTGGTCCCGTGGTGTAGTAGTTAAGTTTGCATGCTCTACTTTGGTGGCTCAGGGTGTGCGGGTTCAGATGTCTGGTGCAGATCTACACACCACTCATCAAGCCATACTGGGGCGATGTCCCAAATACAAAAAATAGAGGAAGAGTGGCACAGATGTTAGCTCAGGGACAATCTTCCTCAAGCAAAAAGAGGAAGACTGGCAATAGATGTTAGGTCAGGGCCAAGCTTCCTCACCAAACAAAAACAAAAACAAAAAACCAACAACTATTGGAGAGGATGTGGAGAAACTGGAAGCTTTGTGCACTATTGGTGGGAATGTAAAATAAGATAGCCACTATGCAAAACAGTATGGAAGTTCCCTTGAAAAATTAAACACAAAATTACCATACAATCCAGCAATTCCACTTCCAGGTATATACCCAAAAGAAATGAAAGCAGAGTTTCAAGAGATATTGTACACCCATGTTCATAGCAGCATTATTCATAATAGCTAAACCTGGAAGCAACCCAGGCGCCCATTAATGGATGAATGGATAAGCAAAATGTGGTATACACATAAAATGGAATATTATTCAGCCTTAAAAAGGAAGAGAATTCTGTGATATGCTATAACATGGATGTATCTTCGGACATCAGGCTAAGTGAAATAAGCCAGTCACAAAAAGGCGGAAGGGAGAGCAGATAATTATTGTTTAATAGGTACAGAGTTTCAGTTTTACAAGATGAAAAGAGTTATGGAGATGGATGGTAGTAATGGTTGCACAACAATGTGAATGTATTTAATACCACCGAACCGTACACTTAAAAATGGTTAAGATGGTAAATTTCGTTATGTGTATTTTACCACAATAAAAAAAAAAGCAAAGAAAAACTCAAATTGTACACTTAAAAGGGTGAATGTTGCCATATGTAAATTATACATTAATTTTTCTAATTCTGAGATCAGGAATGGATTCCAACATTTACTGAATACCTGCTGTGTGCCAGTTAGCAATGTAAGAAGCTGGGAACACGAAGATGAATAAATGTACCCTCCAGGTACCAATAATTCTAGAATTCTCCCCTAATCTTTCTTCTCTTCTCCCTGGACAAAGTTAGTTCTTCTTGGGCAATCTCATGTATTTATTGACTATCTTGCTGATGACTACTACGATGACTAAGATAGTCCCCAGAGTCCCACCCCTCAGAGTACACCTGCATAGTCCTCTCCCTCGAGAGTGAGAAAGACGTGCAAATATCATGGGATACTCCTTTCATGATTGTTACATTATATGGCAAAAGGGGCTTTGCAGATGCAATTAAAGTCCCTAATCAGTTGACTTTGAGTTAATTAAAAGAGATTATCTGGGATGAGCCTGTAATGAGCCATAAAAGAGATCTGAAGCAGCAAAAATGCTTTCTGTTAGCCTTGAAGAAGCAAATTACCATGCTTGGGGAACGCCACATGGCAGGGAACAGCAAGCAGCCTCTGGGAGCTGAGGGCCTCAGTCCCACAACTGTAAGGACCCAATTTCTACCAGCAACCAGTGAGTCCAGAAGAGGACCCTAAGCCTCAGATGAGGTCATAGCCCCAACCAGAGCCTTGATTTCAGCCTGGTGAGAATCTGAGCAGAGAACTCAGCTAATCAATGCCCAGCTTCCTGACCCACAAAAACTGTGAGATAATCATTTTGTGTTGGGGCCAGCCTGGTGGCGCAGCGGTTAAGTTTGCCTGTTCCGCTTCAGCAGCCCATGGTTCGCCGGTTCGGATGCCAGGTGTGGACATGGCACCACTTGGCACTCCATGCTGCAGTAGGCGTCCCACGTATAAAGTAGAGGAAGACGGGCACGGGTGTTAGCTCAGGGCCAGTCTTCCTCAGCAAAAAAGACGGGGATTGGCAGCAGTTAGCTCAGGGCTAATCTTCCTCAAAAAAAAATTTTTTTTAAATAATAATAATCTTGTGTTGTTTTAAGCCACTACATTTGTGGTAGTTTGTGACAGAGCAATAGAAGACTAATGCAACTACCAAATCTTTCTCTTCGCATGTGTTATCCAAATGCCTATTTGGTATCTCCACATGGGTATCTTGCAGGCACTTCAAACGTAGTGTTTCTAAAATTTAATTTATAATCTCCCTACTATGTTTCCTATCTTACTAAATAGTACCACAATCCACCCCGTTTTTCAAGTCTGAGATCTGAGAATCATCTTTGATACTTCCTTTATTCCCTTCCTCTCATCCCCCTTTAGTCAGTCAGACTGATAAAAATGCAAGTAACTGGGCATGCACAACTCAGCTCTACCCTTAATTTACTTGGGAACAGGCTTCCTACAGGGTGCAAGAATTTTCCTCTACATCAACATGCCAAGAGTTGACCAAGGGCTTAGTCCTGCAGAGGGGAATGACCAGCACTGCCTGGGACTGAGTGGGTAAGTCTGCCTACCTCTGAGATTTAGTCAATAGGCCCATTTGGGTCTTCAACTTCACAATGATCAGCAAAAATATTTATATATACATTTACATTTAAATATTTATATTTCATATATATTTTGGCCTCCACCTTTATACTCTTATATTTCTGAACTTGTGCAGAAGCCAGGCAGGGAAGAAAAGTGTATTCAGGCCCCCCCAACCCCCGCCCCCGGGCTCCCATAAACAGCACTAAAATCTATGCAGAAGAAATAGTAAGATTAGGGGTTAGTAAGTGACCAAAATTTTATGAGATAAGGTGGTCAGGAAAAGCTCTCTGGAGATGTGACATTTGAGCAGAGACCTAAATGAGGTAAGAGAATGGGAAGACCCATGCAAACATCTGAAGAAGAGCATGCAAGGCACTCGTGGTAGGTACAATGGATCTGTGGCATATTCAGAGCCTAGCTAAGAGGCCATTGCGACTAAACCAACGGGAACAAAAGAAGAAAATATAGGGGATGAGGTCAGAAAGAAAAGCCAGCATGGGTCAGATCCTGAAAAGCCTTATGTGTCATTTTAACAGCTTTGAATTTGCGTTTGATCTTGCGGCAGACTATATTTTCTAAATATGGTCACTGCACCTTTCGTCCCACATGCGCTCCTGCAATAACACCTTGTCACTCCTGCATCAAGAAGTGGAGACTATTTTTCCATTACCTTGCATTAGGCAGGTCCTGTGACTGTTCTGATCGATAAAATATGGCAGAAGGGACACTGTGCCAGCTCAAGGCACTGCCCTTAATTGGTCTGACAGTTTTCCTTTCCCTCCCCCTGGAAGCCAGCTGCCATGTACAAAGTGTGATTACTCTGAGACCACCATGCTGTGAGAAGCCCAGGCCACATGGAGAGATTCTGAAGATGCCATGTGGAGAGAGAGGCCAAGAAGCACTGAGGTGCCAGACATGTGACTGAAGAAGTCATACTGGAACAGATTCTCCAGCCCCAGCGACCCCAGCCAACACCAGGTGGAACAGAGAACTACCCAGCTGAACCTGTCATGAATACCTGACCCGCAAAATTGTGAACAAAATAAACAGGCTGTTTTAAGCTACAAAGCTTTAGAGTAGTTCGTTATGCAGCAACAGATAACGAAAAGAGAGGCGAAGAAGATACTGAAGAGATGTAAACAAGAGAGTAACATGATCTCATATACGTTTTTTAAAGAGACTTCTTGCCACTGTATGTTCAAAGACAGACTAGGCAAAAGAAGATGGCAGCGTAAATCAGGCTAGCAAGAATAGAGGAGAAATTGTGGAAGATGCTATAATACATTTGGAAGATGGGGTAGGAGGATACTAATTTAAAACGGCAAGCTGATCTGAAGCTCATTTGAAAGAATAGGGGCCAGCCGGTGGCACAGCAGTTAAGTTCGCACGTTCCGCTTCTCGGCAGCCCGGGGTTCACCGGTTCGGATCCCGGGTGCGGACATGGCACTGCTTGGCAAAAGCCATGCTGTGGCAGGCATCCCACATATAAAGTAGAGGAAGATGGGCATGGATGTTAGCTCAGGGCCAGTCTTCCTCAGCAAAAAGAGGAGGATTGGCTGTAATTAGCTCAGGGCTAATCTTCCTCAAAAAAAAAAAAACCAATAAATTGTGAAAATATCAAAGATATTTTTGAAAAACAAGAACAAGAGGAGACTTGTGTTATCAAGTATTAAAACATTCTATTGAGCTCTTATAACAAAACCAGCACATTCTAAGTATAAATTACAGTCACAGACAGATATTGGTATGTACATAGAAATTTAACATGATAAAGGTAATATTTCAAATCAGCAGTAAAAGAATGAATTAATCAATAAAACATTACCAGATCAACTGGTTATCCATCTGAAACAGTAACCCATGCCAAATCTTAAAATATATGCATGTGTGCACGTGTGATTAAGAATCTACTGCAAAAAAAAAAAAAGCCACAAAACTATTAAGAAAAATAGTAAAGAATAATTTCATAATATTGGAGTAGAACAGATTTTGCTAAGCAAGACAAAATCCACGCCAATATATTTGGCTATATAAAAATGTTTAAATTCTGTTAAAAAAAAAAAAACCCGACACTACTGACAAAGAAAAAGACAAGTAACAGACAGAAAGCAAAAGACTGTGCAACAACTAGAAGCCAAAATGTTTACATAACTAATATTATGTATTATTGTATTATAATTAAGAGGACTCAATGGAAAAACTGTTGAAGAAATATGAAGCAATTCACAGATGTCAGTAAATACATGAAAATACGCTAATTTCAGCAATAATTTTTAAAGTACAAAATAAAATTAGACCATTTTTGTGACTTTTTTCCAAAATAAAGTCAGGTACTATTGGAACACATAAAAACAAAGAAAACCAAAAGAACGAAATAATAACAAAAAAAGATCATCGTATTTGAGAAGTAATAATGAGATGATTTCTTCTTTTCTTTTACTTTTACAAGTTTCTCTTATTTTCAACTGGCATGAATTATTTTCCCAATTGGGAAAAAAGTAAATTAAACTCTTTTTTAAACATTTCATGCTACCTTATATAAATCTTTGGATATTATGGCAGAAATGTAAAGGGTCTAAACTACATGAAGAAAAATAATCGCCTTTTAATTATGATCTGTATTAACAAATTGTTAGCTACTTAAGATACAGATTTCAACAAATAAGAGAATTTAGCAAGAGAAGGCATAACATTAAGCAAAACACAATGAACAATGGATAATCTGTCTCTGGTTGCACTCAGAAAATTCTTCAAAAGGTCACAGGCTAAAAACTTTGCCTGTGTACATTTGAACCAGTTTCTAAAAGGCCCCTCAGACCATGACGGAGTGGGGATGACATTAAAACTCACTTAATAGAAGTTTTCATCTAAATGAAAGAAAAAGCAAAGAAAAAATCATACTGGGGGCAAAAAAGCACCTAGAAAAAATCATACTAGGAAAAAAAGATGCATCAACTATAGATACCAAGTAAGAAACATAAATCAGGAAAATGTATCAAATAGTTATACTGGTTATATTATCACATTTCCCAAAGTGACCTCTCCACTGGTATATAATACGACTTTATATGTCACCTAATGAACGCTGAAGTTTTTAAGTTTTACACTCACTTTTAACATGTGATTTAAAAAATATAATTAGCACATCGAACATGATTACAAAGATATCATTCCTTTGACAACTCTAAGTGAAAAAGGCAAGCCAACATAAAGTTGTCAAGCTAAAGAAATGATATAGGATATGCCTAAACTGACACTACATGAATGACCAAAGTTAGGAAAACATTGTGTAACATTCTGAAATTTAATACTGAGCTCAAAAAACAGATTATTAAATAATCAACTGTTTTGCTTTTAAAATACAGACACTATAAAAACATTTTGGGGCATGAGATTAGCATGGAGCCAAACTAGTTTCGTGAAGTGAATTCCAACATCATCCTTCCCTAAACACTTCTTGCTTTTAGTTTCTTCCCTTCCCACTATTCTGAACTTACAGATTACCCAAATTTTTCCATACATAGAACCCCTGATTCACAAAGAAAGAACCTCTTTATACCAGCAGTCCCAACCACTAAGGAAGCTCCAAAAGCAGATTCCCAAGTGCCCTATCCAGATTCTCCAGATATATACTACCAAGGCAAGGGAAGATTTGTTTCTGTCAAACATAAACTTGGATCACATGGTTCCCATAAAAAAATCCTGACTCTTCCTTTTTCCCTCATCTCTGTTCTCTTCAGTATAATAGTTCAGTACAAAAGCCATTAGGAAGAGCAGAGCAAGGTAGGCATCTGTGTGTGTTTGGGGGAGCGAGGGATGTAGGAGTTGGAGCTGGATGAGCAAGGCATTTGTGTGGAGGAAATGTAGCACGAGCAGGGTGAAGTGGGTGTCCACGTGCGAAAGGCAGCCCGGCAATGGGTGTCAGAGCATGAATAGGATAAGAAAGACTCCCATGGAGAGGGTAGCCAGGCACAGGATCTCAGAATCCAAGTAGGGTGGGAAGGGTATCTACATTGCAGAGCAGGCCACATAGGGTGTCAGAGCCCAAATGGGATAAGGAGGGTGTCCATGAGGAGGGAAGCCGAGAGTTGGGTATCAAAGCCTGACTGGGACGAAGAGACAAGAAAGTGGCGCCCAGCAAGGAGTGCTGGGCTGTGTTGGGCTTCTGCATGGTGGGAAAAAGGGTGTTCTGGCACAGAGTCTCAGTAGGGTGAGGAGGATGTCCAGCACAGGGTAGGGAATGTGAACCTGAGCAAGGTAAGGAGGGCATCTACACAGGGTGGAAACGGGGGTTCGGGGATAACAAGGGGTATTGGAATCCAAGTAGAGTGAGAAGGGTATTTACGCTTGGGAGCAAGTGATAGTAAGGAATGACAGTGATGGGAAATGGGTTACATAGAAGGGGAATGATCAGGGGCTGGCCCCGTGGCCCAGTGGTTAAGTTCACGCACTCCGCTTTGGTGGCCCAGGGTTTCACTGGTTTGGATCCTGGGCACAGACACGGCATCGCTCACCAGGCCATGCTGAGGCAGCGTCCCACACAGGCAAGCAAGAGGCACTCACAACTAGAATATACAACTATGTACTGGGACACTTTGGGGAGAAGAAGAAAATAAAATTAAAAAAAAAAGATTGGCAACAGATGTTAGCTCAGGTGCCAATCTTTTAAAAAAATGGGGAATGATCAAATAAGTAAATATATTAAGAAAAATGAGAGCCAGGTTTCTTACTGCCAGAGAAAGATGTTACAAAGAAAGAAAACTACAAAGAACTCTCTCATGTTGAACTAAAACTAGAAGTAGTATAAACACATAGCTTTCAATATACGGAAATAAATATTGATATAAATGTGCACACACATACAGATAGATAGGCATACATATATTCCCCAGTTCTGTCCACTGAGAAGGCTTAGAAATAATGACAACTCAGTAATGATGAGTACACCTAGCCCCCCAGATCTTGGTTTCTAAATACCATTCTCCTCTAAAAGGAACCAGGGCTCCCTAGAGAAATGTCTGATTCTAGTCCTGAAACACAGGAAAGTCCTGAGAAGCCTGGAACATTTTGTTATGCCAGAAAGAAAAGAAACACTCAAAGAATGATGGAGACACGTCAAAAGGACGTAGAAGCCAAACTGAAGGGACTCCCACTGGCCAAATCTGGAATAATTTGAGCATGAAAACAGTGATGATAAAACAGATTGTCCTCCACCGAATAAGAGAGACAATTAGTCTGTATTCATAGGAATACTTGAATAAATCAAAAATTTGATGTATAATGGGATATTTGCACAGTTTCTAAGCACCCCCATACAATGTGTGTGTTTATAAGGGGAAAGAGTAACTTTACAAGGGAGAAGTTTGGTTCATCATCTTAATCAAGTGATGAAAAGTTAGCAGTAATAGGAGAATCTAAATTGTACCATCAGATAGGATATAATAAGAACACAGCACTGCATCTGAGATATTCCTATCAAACATGTATAACATAAACCCAATCATAAGAAAATATTAAACAAACCCAAATTGAGGAATACAAAATAACCAGATAGCTTCAAAAGTGTCAGGGTCATTAAAGTCACGGAAATACTGTTCAGGAATGAAAGAGACAAAAGAAGCATAACAACTAAATGTAACGTGATTCTTGACTGGATCCTTTTTATATAAAGGACATTATTGGGACAATGGGTAAAACTTAAGAAAGGGTCTGAGAATTAGACGGCAGTGGTAATGTATCAGTGTTAATTTCCTGATTTTGACAGGTGTATTGTGGGTAATGAAGCAGCACGTTTTCATCTGTAGGAAAGACAGTGAAGTATTCAGGGGTGACAGGGCATCACATCAGCAACTTACAGTCAAATGGTTCAGGAAGAAAACTCTTTGTGCTTTACTTGTAGCTTTCCTATAAGTTTATGATTGCTTCAAAATAAAAGAAAAAGACTTAAAAATTCTGCTTGAGCTCTAATTCAATATAGGTTAAACAGGTTTTGGAGAGGTAGGTGTTTAGTGGGTAGGAGGAGAACCTTAAACTATTTACAACAGCATTTCTATAGAGAAAAATTGCCTGAGTTCACATAAACTTACAAGTGAAGTGTCAGCACATAACCCATTCACAGGTTGAGAGTTGTACTAGCTTTAGTAATAATTTAGCTTTCCAAAATCTGACGCTCAAACTCAGCATTCAGGAAGAAGTATCTTTGCAAGCTACAAAATAATTCTGTTCCTAAACTCAAACAAAAATCCCCTAGTTATTAATTTAATCTATACAGAAGGCCATGTTCTCTAACCATAAGTGCTAAAATCCAGCAATCATTTATTTTTGAATTTATAACTAATGACAACCACATACAGGTAAAATCAAATATGCCTAAGAATAACACTTTATTCACTTTTCCTTGAAGACTTAAAACCACTGGTGATATCACAATACAGTAATACTATTATATGTGTTATTATAAGAGGCTGAGATTTATAATCTAACAGGATCTACAATCTATTAAGTATCTAACCGAATTTTCTGTAGTACTCCCAAGTTTAAGTTGAAAGTACTACCTCAGGAAAACACTGAGTATTATTTTCTGAATAAATCTGAGAAATATAAAAAGGACAAGGAAGGGAAAGTGTGGAAAGCAAAAAGAAGAGGGTAGCAAAAACACCAAACAAACCAACAAGTTCAGAAATGTGGGAATCTCAATTTACAATAGAAACAATGTACAAATATTGATCAAGTACTAGTTTAATTAACTTATACTTCTAAATATGTTTGGAACACTGGGCTGGAAGAAGTTGATCCCACTAATGCAGTATGGGGCAGCCAGTCTCCAAGATAGCTCCCAATGAGCCACACCTCCTGATATCCACACTTCTCTCATTGTACCAGGGTTGGTCATTCTAACTGCTACTAGAATACGGCAGAAGTGATGATGTGTCTCCTCTGAGATTAGGTTATCAAAAACAGAGGATATCATCTTGAACTGGCTTGTTTTCTTCTCTTTCTTTTTTTTTTTTTTTTGAAGATTTTATTTTTCCTTTTTCTCCTCAAAGCCCCCCGGGTACAAAGTTATGTATTTTCAGTTGTGAGCCCCTCTAGTTGTGGTATGTGGGACACCACCTCAGCAGGGCTTGATGAGTGGTGCCATGTCCACGCCCAGGATTCAAACTGGGAAAACCCTGGGTCACCAAAGCAGAGCGCGAGAACCTAACCACTCGGCCATGGGGCCAGCCCCATGGCTTGTTTTCTTTCTTTCTTTCTCTCCCTCTCTCTCTCTTTCCCTCTCTCTCTCTTTTTTTTTCTCACTTGCTCCAGAGGAAGCCAAGAGCCATGTCATGAGGACACTCAGGTGGCCTATGGAGAGGTCCAAATGGCAAGGAACTAAAAGCCTCCTGCCAACACTCAGGCAAGTGAATTTAGAAGCGCATCCTCCCCCCAGTCAAGCTTTCAGATGCCTGCAACCCCAGCCAACAGCTGGACTGCAGCCTCAAAAGAGACCCTGAACCAGAGGCACCCAGCTAAGCCACTCTCACATTTCTGACCCAAAGAAATTGTGAGATAATAATAGCCTGTTGTTTTAAACTGTAAAATTTTGAGGTAATTTTTTTTGCAGTAATAGATAACTAATATATTGTGGGTCTAAGTGCTGGAGGGCTAGAGAGCACCAATCACAGACCCCTCAAGAGAAGAAAAATAAGACTTTGTCCTAAGAGATCCTTGCTGGCTACAGAAAAGGTATACAAAAAGAGTAACATTTAAATTCTAATCAAAAGGCCACTTATAATTCTACTGAATGAACACCATAAATAACTTCTAAGGAAAAAAAAGGAGAGTATTTCTTGTATCTGAAATTACATATCCTTCCTAGCCTCTAGGTTACCCAGAATTTCTAACACCCATTTCAGATTTTTTTTTTTAAAGACTGAGCACTTTATTTGCGGCAGGCACTATGCTGGGTACTGGTGATATAACTGTGAAGAAGTTAAGCATGATCTCTGCCCTAGCAATACTTTTCAAACAGCAAAATTTCTATACTATAAGGGATATTTTAGTGATAAATGACTCTACAGATATATTGTTTTATTGTACTGTTGACACAAAACTTTTATCTTTATAAATTAAATACTAGAGCTCTTCTATTTGATCATCCAATATAATAATATTCCTATAAATAACATAATTACTAGTTAAGACTTACTGAGCACAACTACCAGGCACTAAACACATTCTACACCTCATTTAATATCGCAATTATCGTTATCCTGATTAATCTCTTAGTCTCATTCTCTGCCACTCTCTTCTCACTCTCCCACCACTTTCCTCATTCGTATTTTCAGAGATGCCATCCCTGAATCCCAGAGCAGACCTCCCACACACTCTGTGAGCCTCCTTGACCTCTCCTACGAGGTTCTCAAAACAACTGTGATTAAATAACCAGATGATACACTGTTTAATACCCATCCTCATGCAAGAATGCAAGTTCCACAGGAGTAGGGAAAGTACCTTTCCTGTAACCTGATTTACCTCCTGGGGTTAGAAGTTTAAAAAGGCAATTAATAAATGCTTACTGAATAAAAGAGTCAACTAGTGTGTTACACTGACTCTCCTGTCTCCCTTAACAACAATCTCTTTATTATCTAATGCGTGTGCCTCAAACTGGGGTCCAAGAACAAAGGTGGTCCCTGCTAGTCTGTCCTCTAGTCTACACGGTTTGGTGATTTCAGAGGAAAAAACCCAATCACCATTTCCTTCATCTATATTTTACAAACGAACTGCAAAATAATATTTCTACAATAATCCCATTACTTCCTAATTGAGTGAAAATCCTCGATACCATTAACCATAAGTCTCTTCCTTCCACCTAGCTCTCAGAATCCTAGAACCAGACACAAATCTTCCCAGGTAAGCAACTGGGCAGTACTCCTGGAGAAACTGACAACCAAGGAAAAGATGTGCATTTATAGGGCTTCCAACGTTCAGCTAGCTTGCCACCAACTCACCCTGTGCATGAGTTTCCAGTTCTCTCACATTTAAGAGTAAATATTTAAAGTGAGAAAAGACAGCCTAGAATCACCAAGCATAATGAAGGCCTGTTAACATGAAAGAAAGGAAACCAAGTAAACATACACAAACAAATTAATTTTGAGAAAAAAGACAATGCAGGAATGAAAAAGCTTCACACAAAAAAAATTTAATTAACACCCTAAAAGACATTAGAAAAGATTTTAAAGGATGCTATTTTAAAATGAAAGAGAGAGCAAGTGAGAATAAAGAACAATAAAGAACATTCAGAAAGTTAAATATGACAGCATGTCATGAGTTCCCAAGACCACCCCCAGGTCAGTGGTTTGCTAGAAGGACTCACAGGACTCGATACATAGTCACAGTCACAGCTATGATTTATTACAGCAAAAGGATACAAAACAAAATTAGAGAAAGGAAAAGGTGCAAGTCCAGAGGACCCCAGACACAACCTTCCAAGAGTCTTCTCCCAGTGAAGTCAGACAGGACATGCCAAATTCCTCCAGCAATGAGCTGCGACAGCACGTTAGAAATCCTGTCTACCAGGTAAGTTCACTGGAGACTCAGTGCTCAGGGTTTTATTGGGGGCACCCTCTGCCTAGCACATACTGAAGTTCCAGACATCCAGATGGAAAGCAGATGTTTATCATAAATCACGTTTGTACAGTTTTAAGTACAGTGAGCCATTCTTATCGAGGAATGGTAGGAACCCTTCCAAAACCCAAGTTCCCAGACACAAGCCAAGGGCCCACCTTGCAAGCAGAGTTTTCAAAGGATAACGGTCTCAGGCCTCCTATGTTAACTCTGGATAGTAAGATAAAATAAAACATTAAAGAGTTGGGAGATAAAGTTGAGACCCTCTCTAGGAAAAAGAACAAAAGAAAACACTATGAGAGAAAAAAGTTTTAAAAATAACATGATTCGTCAATTCCAACATGTGAAAAAAAAAGGAGGAGAAAAAAAGAAATGAACATGGAGGGAAGAAATTAGCAAAGAAATAACACAAGAAATTTCTCAGATCTGAAAAATATGAGTCTTTAAAGTGAAAAAGACCCATTACGTATAAAAGCATATTGTCACTGAGCTGCAGAAGAACAAGGACAAAGAAAAGAAAACCTCAAGAACTTCTAGAAAAGAAAAAATAAAAAGACAGGTTGCTTACATTATAGGAACCAGAATGGCATTAGACTTAGCAATAATCTCAGTGATAAACTAGAAGACAAAGGAGAAATGCTTTCAAAATTCTGAGGAAAATTTATTTTCATTCTAGAACTTAATATCCAGACAAATTATCAAATAACAAAAAGGTAGAATAAACATATTCTCAAACATACAAGGTCTCAAAATTTATCTCTTCTGCACCTTTTTATTCAGCAAGCTGGAGAGGATGTGCTCCAAACTAATGGGATTCACAAAACAGGGGAATCGATACAGGACCAAAGCAAAGGGAATTTTTAAAATGACAATGAAGGGAGAACTTAAGCTGACCGCTGCACACCTGGCCTAGCAAGCAACCAACCCGAAACAGGAGCATAAGAAGAAGTCCTCAGGGAAAACAATTTCAATGGATACATTAATAGGTTTGACCCTGTCTGGAAAACAGTACTGGGAGCATGATAATGATATGAAGAATTTACAACAGTTTACATCAAAAACAAAGCAAATGAAACAAATGAGGCCGTTACCAACTTTAGGGGCACAAAAAGTTGTACAGGAAAGTAAACAATCACAGTACACTACTTGGCTCAGCCTCAAACAATATTATATATATCTAATGGTAGTCTAGACAGAGATTAATAGAGATAATAAGGAAGAGGCAAGATTTGAAAAGATGATAACTTACCATATGATCCAACAATCGCACTCCTTGGTATTTACCCCAAAGAACTGAAAACACATGTCTACACAAAAATCTGCACACAGATGTTTATAACAGCTTTATTCATAACTGGCAAAACTTGCAAGCAACCAAGATGTCCTTCAGTAGGTGAATGGATAAATAAACTGTGGTACCTCCAGACAATGGAATATTAGTCAGCACTAAAAGGAAATGAGCTATCAAGCCATGAAAAGACATGAAGGAACCTTAAGTGCATGATACTAAGTGAAAGAGGCCAAGCTGAAAAGGCTATATACTGTATGATTCCAACGATATGACCTTCTGGAAAAAGCAAAACTACAGAGACAATAAAAAGATCAGTGGTGGCAGAGGTAGGGGGATGAAAAGGCAGAGCACAGAGGATTTTTAGGACAGTGAAAATACTCTGTATGATTTTATAATAATAGGTATATGTCATTATGCATTTGTCCAAACCCACAGAACGTACAACACCATGAGTGAACCCTAAAGTAAACTATGGACTTTGGGGGATTATGACGTGTTGATATAGGTTCATCCCTGGTAAAAAATGTACCACTCTGCTGAGTGATGTTGGTAATGGGGGAGGCTATGTACATCTGGGGATAGAGGGTATATGAGAAATCTCTGTTCTTCCTCTCAATTTTGTTGTAAACCTAAAACTGTTCTAAAAAAAAAAAATGTCTTTAAAAAGAAAAAAAAAAAGGCAGCCAAGGTCAACTATGGGGGGAAGAAAAGGTAATGGCATACATTTTTTAGAACTGTTAGACAATGATAATCCTCAGCCAGGAAGTCCAAAAATCCAAAGCAGGATAAATAAAAAGAAATCCTTACACCTAGAAACATTTCAGTGAAAGTGCATAGCAGCAAGGAACAAAGAGAAGAACTAAAAAAAGCTGGAGACAATCTCATCTATAAGTTAATGACAATTGGTGACAACTAAATTCTCAGCGGCAACAGTAGAGCTCAAAAAGATCGTTAAATGATATCTTTAACATACTGAGAGAAAAACAACTGCCTAAAATTATATACATTCAACAAAACTAACATTCAAGAACAAAGGGGAAGTAAAGACACTTTCAAAGAAAGGAAAATAAGAGCAACCACAACAGGGCCTTCTCAAAGGAAATTCTAAAGAACATAATTCAAGTAGAAGAAAAAACCTGAGATTTAAGGAAAAAAATAAAAAGGTTGGACACATAAAAGGCACATAATAAAATGGCAGAAGTTAATCCAAATATATCAATAATCACAATGAATATAAACTGGCTAAACTCTCCACTTGGGAAAAAACTCAGACTGGTTACACACGTGCTGTTTGTAAGGGACAGCTTAACATAAGGGCACAGAATGAGAGATAATCAAAGATTGGAGATAGATCTACGAAGCAAATATAAAACAAAAGAAAACTAGAGCAAACTTAGGCAAAAAGCACTAGAAACATAGAGAATCACTATGTAGTGATACAAGATTCAAATCACCTGGAAGATATTTTAAACCTTTATGCACCTAACAACACACACACACACCCCCCCCCCAGAAGTGATAGATCTACAAGAAAGTTAAAAATCTACCAATATAGTTAATAAAGATTTTTTAATATAGCTCTCTCAGTAATAAGATACAGCAGACAAAAACAATCAGAATTTAGAAGAGTTGAAATGCTTAATTAATAAACTTGATCAAAATGACACATAAAAATCATACCCAAGAACTAGGGTCTACACATTATTTTCAAGAACACACGAAATCTTTATAAAAAATGGGGCTGTATGTTTGGGTAGTCAGACTCCCCGATGATCCCTGAATTCTGCTACCCATGCCCTCTGTAATCTACCCTGTGTAACAGGGTTGTCCTGCCTGACCAACATAATATGGCAGAAGTAAAGGTATGTCACTTCCAAGGTTAATAAAAGACTGTGGCTTCTGCTTCTCTCAGATCACTAACTCGGGAGAAGGCCAGCTGCCATGTCACAAGCAGTCCATGGAGAGGCCCAGGTGGAAAGGAAGTTCTTTGGCAACAGTTAGCAAAGAACTGAGGCCTGCTGCCAACAGCTGTGTAAGTGATTAGCTTGGAAGAAACTTTTCCCCAGTCAAGCTTTCAGATAACTGCAGCCCCAGCCAGAAGCTTGACTGCAACTACATGAAGGACTCTGAACCAGAAATACCTAGCTAAGCTGCCACTGGATTTCTGACACATAGAAATTTTATGAGATAAATGCTTGCTGTCCAAAATTGCTACTTTTGGGGGAATTTGTTACACAACAATAAATGACTAATACAATGCTCAAGCCCGTAAAGCTAACTTCAAATTTGAAAGTACTGGTATATGGGGCTGGCCCTGTGGCCGAGTGGTTAAGCTTGTGTCCTCTGCTTTGGCAGCCCAGGGTTTCGCCGTTTTGAATCCTGGGCGCGGACATGGCACCACTCATCAAGCCATGCTAAAGTGGCATCCCACATGCCACAACTAGAAGGACCTACAACGAAAAATACACAACTATGTACCGGGGGCCTTTGGGAAAAAGAGGAAAAATAAAATCTTAAAAAAAAAAAAAAGTACTGATATCATGCAAACCATATTAACTGGCCACAATACAATTAAGATAGAAATTAATAACCAAAGGAAAACTTCTGCAAATCAAGAAATACTCTAGTTGAAAGGAGAAATCATAATGGAAAACAGAAAATATCTAGAATTGAAAAGTAATGAAAAGCTAATTTTCAAAACTTGTAAGACACAAGTAAAGCTGGATTTAATAAACGTATAGCTTTTAATACTTACATTAAAAAAGAAACATTCAAAATTAATCAGCTTAAATCCAACTTACAAAGTCAGAAAACCACCTCACAACCATTAGGATGGCTACAATCAGAAAAATGGAAAATAACAAGTGTGGAAAGGATGTGAAGAAATTGGAACTCTTATGCACCATTCACGGGAATGTAAAATGGTGCAGCTGCTAAGGAAAATAGCATGGAGGTTCCTCAAAAAATTAAAAATAGAATTATTACCATATGATCCAGCAATTCCACCTATGGCTATATACCCAAAAGAATTGAATGCCAGATCTCAAAGAGATATTTGCATACCTGTGTTCATAGTAGCATTATTCACAATAGTCAAAAGGTGGAAGCAATCCAAGTGTCCACAAACAGACAAACAAAATGTGGTATATACATGTAATGTAATATTACTCAGCTTTTATTCTTTTTTTGAGGAAGATTAGCCCTGAGCTAACATCTGCTGCCAATTCCCCTCTTTTTGCTGAGGAAGACTGGCCCTGAGCTAACATCCATGCCAATCTTCCTCTACTTTATATGTGAGATGGCTGCCACTGCATGGCTTGACAAGCGGTGCCATGTCCGCACCCAGGATCCGAACCAGCAAACCCCGGGCCACCAAAGCGGAACGTGTGAACTTAACTGCTGCACCACCAGGCCGGCCCCTACTCAGCTCTAAAAAGGAAGGAAATTATGACATATGTTACAACATGGATGAACCTTAAGGACATTAATGCCAAGTGACATAAGCGAATCACAAAAAGACATATACTGTATGCTTCCATTTAGATGAAGTACCTAGAATAGTCAAATTTAGAGACACACACAGAATGCTGGTTGCCAGGAGCTGGGGGAGGGAAGAATGAGGCAAAGCGGTTTAATGGGTATAGAGTTTCAGTTTTGCAAGAAGCTAAGAACTCTGGAGAATTCTGCACAAGGTGAATGTACTTAACACTACTGAACTATACACTTAGAAACGGTTAAGATGGTAAATTTTATGTTATGTATATTTTACCACTATTAAAAATAAAATTTAAAAGTCTTAAAAAAGAACAGCAGAATAAACCTAAGGAAGGAAAATAATAAGAGCAAAATTAACAAAACAGAAAACAGACAATAAAATTAACCAAAGCTAAGAATTGTGTCTTTGAAAATACAAATGAAATACACAAACAGAAAAAAATCAATCAAGAAAAAAATAAAGGAACAAATAAACATTAGGAGTGAAAACAGAACATAACTTCACTTCTCACAGAGATTAAATAGATCATAAAAAGGTATTAGGAACAACTTTTGAGTTGAAATGGACATTCTTAGAAAAATACAATTTATCAAAACTCATTTAAGAAAAAAGAATCAGGATAGTCTGACAATTCAAGAAACAAAATGCATGGTTTAAAATTTTCCCTCAGAACTGGTGCAGCCACTGTGGAAAACAGTATAGAGATTTCTCAAAATATTAAAAATAGAAATACCATAAGACCCAGCTATCTCACTACTGGGTATTTACCCAAAGAACTGGAAATCAACAATTCAAAGAGACTTATGCACCCCTATGTTCATTGAGCATTATTCACAATAGCCAAGATGTGCAAGCAACCCAAATGCCCATTGATGGATGATTGGATAAAGACGATGTGGTATATATACAATGGAATACTACTCAGCCATAAAAAAAGACAAAATCGTCCCATTTGCAACCACATGGATGAACCTTGAGGGCATCATGTTAAGTGAAATATGCCAGAAAGAGAAAGACAAACACCATGTGATTTCACTTGTATATGGAACATAAACAAATACATGGACAAAGAGAATAAATCAGTGGTTACCAAGGGAAGGGGGTGGAGGGTGGGCACAAGGGGTGAAGGGGCATACGTATAAGCTGTATGACAAACAACAATGTACAACTGAAATCTCACTATGTTATAAACTATTACTACCACATGAGAAAACAAAAAACTTCCCTCAAGAAAGTACTAAGCCCAGACAGTTCTACTGGAGAGTTCTGCCAGACTTTGAATCAACACATAATTCCAAGACCGCATAAACATGCACAGAATATTAAAAAATAAGCTCCCCAATGATTTTATACAGCTAGAATAACCTTGATATGGAAACAAAACAAGAAAGGAAAATTACAAATCAATCTTACTCAACATAGATGCAAACATCCTAAACAAAATATCAGTAAATTTAATCCAGCAAACAATGTTTGGGGTTTTTTTTCACAACTTTATTTTTCTTCTAGTTTCATGGAATAGTTCAACATCAGCATGTACCTCATTTTGAACACAAACAGACCCTCACAGTGTGGCATGGTACGGACGTACTGGAACTTGATTTGTTTTTTTGTGGGTTCTTTTGTCCAGTATTTTTTGGGTTGTGTGCTGGTTTTTTTGTGGGTTTTTCTGGTGAGGATGATTGGCCTGGAACTAACATCTGTTGCCAATTTTTCTCTTTTTGCTTGAGAAAGATAGTCTCTGAGCCAAGATCTGTGCCAATCTTCCTCTATTTTGCACGTGGGAAGCCACCATAGCATGGCTTGATGAGCGGTGTGTAAGTCTGCACCCAGGATCCGAACCGGTGAACTTGGGCTGCCCAAGCAGAGCGCACAAACTTAACCACTGGGCCAGCCCCCAATGTTTTTTAAAATTATACATTTCAATCAAGAACTGCCCCAGGAAGGCCAGGTTGATATAATTATTAGAAATCAGAAAATAATGACAAACTATAAACAGATGAAAGGAAGAAAAATTATACAATCACCTCAATGGAGGCTGAATAAGCAGCTGATAATACTCAATATCCATTCAAGAATTTTTAGGGGCCAGCCTGGTGACACAGTGGTTAAGTTTACACACTCCACTTCAGGGCCCCAGGGTTCACCGGTTCAGATCCTGGGTGCAGATCTACACACCACCCATCAAGCCATGCTGTGGCAGCACCCACATAGAAGAACTAGGAGGACTTACAACTAGGGCATACAACTATGTACTGGACCTTTGGGGAGAAAAAAAAGAAGATCGGCAAGAGATGTTAGCACAGGGCCAATCTTCCTTACCAAAAAAGGTAAAATAAAGAAAAAAAAAGAAATTTTAAACTTAGCAATCTAGAAGAGAACTTCCTTAATTTAATAAGATCATTTATTTAAAAAAACCTTAGAAACACTATATTTAACAGTGAAATAATACAGGCTTCTTTCCTTTTTAGATCAAAAACAAGACACAGATGCCCACTGCCACCACTCCTATTCGACACTGAAAAACCTCAATGGGTTCATAAAGAAAAAGAGAAAACAGTTTTAAGATTGAAAATGAAAAAACAAAACTGGAACTATTTACAGATGATTCATGGTCTATACAGAAAAATCCAAAAGAAACTAGAGACAAATCAATAAAAGTGAAGAGCTGCTGGATACAAAAACAAAATACTAAAGTTAGTCACATTTCTATACACAATCAGAAAATGCAATTAAAAAAAATACCATGTACAAAGAGTAACAAAAGAATTCTAGGAAAAATTCTGACATTTGATGTACAAGTTCTTTACATAAGGAGAAAATTATAAAATGTAATTGAAATGAGTTTTTTAAAGATAAAATAGAAATATATACTATATTCTTAAATAAGAAACCTCAGTATCATAATGATGCCAATCAATTCTCCCCAACTTGATAAGTTGATTCTAAAACCAATATGGAAAAGCACTGCCATAACTTTTCTTGAAGAAAAGCTTCGAGGATTTGCCATATTTGATATTAAGACTTATTAAAAGCTATGGTAATTATGATAAATAATCAAGTGGGTTACTGGGACTAGGACAGAAAGCAGAATGAAGAGCCCAGAAACTAAGCCCATGCATATAAGGAAACTTAGGTTTCAACTGAGCAAGCACTGCAGATCACAGGGGAAAGAATGGACTACTCAATAAATAGGTTGGAACGATCAGTTATTTGTTATCACACGGGGAAAAAAAAGAAACTGGATCCTTACACAAAAGTAAGTCGATGTAGGTTAAAGACTTCAATGTGAAAGTGAAAAGTGGGGAAAAAAAACTTATAGAAAAGAATAAAGAAGAGTATCTTAATATGTCAGGGAAGGAACGGAATGATATATACCAAAAATAAAAAAATAAAATAATACAAATCATAAAAGACTGATAAATTCAGCAATATTAAAACTAACAACATTAATCACTAAAAGATATGAGGAGGATCAAAATCCAATCATAAATTGAAAAGATATTTGCAACAAGTGTAAATATCAAGAATTAGATATAAACCATATAAAAATTACAATGACTCAATCAGGAAAAATCAACCCAAATAAAAAATGAACAAATATATATATACACATAGATATTTCACAGAATAAGAAACAAACAGTGCATGAATATCTGAAAAGAAGCTGGACCTCATCAGTAGACTAGGAAATACAGGTTCAAATTACAATGATATACCATTTCTTACCCACCAGATAAATAAAAAATTAAAAGGACAGACAATACCAAGTGTTGGAAAGGACAGAGAGTAACAGTAACGCTTATACATTGCTGGTGGGGGTGTCAACTGGTTCAATCACTTTAAAACATAATTTGGCATTACCTACTAAAGCTGAAAAAGCCCAGAGCCTTATTCTTCTCCAAAACATATACTCTAAATTCCTGCACATGCATAAGAGACACGTATAAGAATGTACGTAAGCAGCATTGTTAATAACAGCAAAAACCTAGAAACAATCCAAATGTTTATCATTGATAGCATGGATATACAAACTGCAGCATATTCGAATAATGAAATACTGTATAGCAGTAAAATGAATGAACTACATACAACACCAGCCGGCCCTACTGGTCTAGGGGTTAAGATCCTGCTCTCTCACTGCCTCCGCTTGGGTTCATTCCCCAGTCAGGGAACGAGACCACCTGCCCATCAGTTGTCATACTCAGGCAGCTGCATGTTGCTGAAAGCTACATAGTATTTCAAAGAGCAGCAGGGTCACCCATGGTGGACAGGTTTCAGCGGAGCTTCTAGACTAAGACAGACTAGGAAGAAGGACTTGGCCACCCACTTCCAAAATACTGGCCATGAGAACCCCATGAACAGCAGCAGAGCATTGTCTGATACAGCACCAGACGACGAGAGGATGGTGCATAAAGACTGGGCAGGGCTCCACTCTGCTGTACACAGGGTTGCTAGGAGTCAAAACTGACTCAGCACTAACAACAACAACATACAACACCCTGGATGACACTGAAAAAATCATGCCTACAAAAGAAACTAGAAAAATACTTACAGTACTACTCCATCATATAAAGATAAAAAACAGGCAAATAATACAATTTTAGGGAGATATACTGTAAAGAAAAGCAAGGGAAATTTTTTAATGCAATTCAGGATAGTGGTGGGAGAACAGTAAGAAAAGGAATGTGATTTGGACCATGCAGGGGTTTCTAAGGTGTTGATAAGGTACTTCTTAATCTGAATTTGGATTGACATGTGTTCATTGTATTATTTTTGTAACTACAAACTGTACAAACATGTTCCATATATTCTTGTATATATAAGTTTCACAATACATTTTAAGTCAGAGATAAAAACTACTAGAGAATACATGCAAATACATGCTTCCTGAAGAATTATTTGTAAAGTAAAAAAATAAACAAACCTGGAAACAAACTAAGTGTTCCTCTATAGCAGAAATAAACTGACATTCATACAATGGAATATTACACATGCAGTCAAACTGAATCAAGTAAATGTGCATGTAAAACCATGGATCAAATCTAAAACTGTAATAGGTTTAAAAAGCAAGTGTAGAGAATACTTACAGTATGCTTTTCATGTAAAAATGTTAGACTATAATGACTGTTTTTTGTTGTGTTTTGCTTTTTTGGTGAGGAAGATTGGCCCTGAGCTAACATCTGTTGCCAATCTTCCTCTTTTTTCTTTTTTCCCCCCAAAGCCCCAGTGCACAGTTGTGTATCCTAGTTGTAAGTCCTCCTAGGTCTTCTATGTGGGATGCCGCCACATTATTAAACAGAGCCATACACTTGCTGTTACTCCTGACAATCAATATTCACAAGTTATGATTTTCTAATTCAACAGAAATAAAAAGTAAGAAAAAGAATAGTGCAGAAGTTGACCTACACTAAACTCAAGGTATCCGTTACTGAGCTGGACAGAGACACTGATGAAATATTGCATATGGTATCATTCCTCTCACAAACATCAACATGATCACTATGTTTTATTTTTATTTTAAAATTGTCATGATTTTCCCTAAAACTGTTGATTTAAGAACTACAAATGTTAAATTTTTTTTAAATGGCCAAATGCCTAGGCTTCACCAGCCTAATCTTAAAGGGAGATACTTCCCCTACCTAAAGTCAATTTGGCCTGATTCTGACTCTCAGTTCTTGGGAGGTAAATGACTTCTTAGAAATCTCATGTTGTATCTTAAAAAGCCATGCAAATTTTGCATTCTATCCTATAATATAGCCATATTTGTTTAAATTTAAAAATTTTTCCCAAAAAAATCTAAGTAAAATATGTTCCAAAAAGACTGCCCAAAGTATGCTTAAGTGTTGGAGCCTAGCACACCAGTCTGGACTTAGGTTACACATAAGCATGAGAAACATAGTATGCAACTTATGTAGAGTTTACAGTACTAAATATTAATTCCCACACATGAAGCCCAAAGGAGAAAGAAGAAAAAAAAAGTACCACTTCAAAAATCACTATTAAAATACAGGAAGTTTGTATAAACAAAATAAATTTTAAAAGTACGTGAATTATTTGGGCAATTGCTACTGACAAACTTGAATACAGACCATGTATTAAAGAGAAAAGTATTGTTATCAATGTCAAGTTTCCTGACTTTGATAATTGTACTCTAGTTAAGTAAGAGAGGTCTTTCCTTATTCTTAAGACACACAAATATTTAGGAGTAAAGGAACATGATGCCTACAACTTACTGTCAAATGCATCCTCCATACACACACACACATATGGACAGAGAGAGAGAATGAATAATAAAACACAAAACAAATGGAGCAAAATATAAACAACTGGTACATCTGGGTCAAGGATATATGGGACTTTTTATACAACTGTTGCAACTTTTCTGTAAGTTTTAAATTATTCGACATTTTACAAGTACTTAAACAGCACTGGCAGCCCCAGAACTCCAAGGTAGCACTGACCTACCAAAACAATCTGCCTTCAGGTCATCATTTTGGCTAATATTTAAATTATATTCAACTGTGAAAATTATGTTCCAAATACAATTCTTTAAGAAGCCCATCAACCGAATTTCTGAATCATCCCTTTTTCTGGTTGTGTGAAGAATAATGCAGTTGATGTTAAAAATGAAAATGGACGTCCAAATAGCAGAGTCCAAACAGGCACAACTACATGTGGATGATGTCTACCTTTGGAATCCAAATTTTTAAGAACATATTAACAAAATATTCTAGCATAATTCACAAATTGTAAATTTTATTAAATTAAAAATTGCAGAAGTAGAGTCAGCACAGTCAGTGGACATTCCAACCCAGGCTTCACCTCCTTCCTGAGGCTGAGAAAACCGTTCTCGAATGGCAAAGATTCTGTGTGCTAGTTGTAACACGACATTTAAAACAATCCTAAACTCATTCCAGGGAAGGAAGAGGCTTTTCAAATCACAGTTCAAGCACCTGCCACCGTGCATAGTTTACAACTTAACTTAGTTCAAGCCAGAAGCCTGAGCTATTTAGTCATGTACTAACGGCCGTTTGTTACCATCAGGCTGAATGAAAGAGAATTTCATTCATAAAAAGAGAAAGATACAGTTTAAAATAAACTTGGAAACATCATGAAGAGGAGGATAAAGCCAATAGATACTCAGCTTCCAGGCTTAAGTCCTATTGACTTCACATTGAGATGAACTACTAGTCTACTTGTAACTATTTTCTCCCCGTGCCAAAATGATTTCATTATGGTCAATCAGAAAGAAAAATCAGTTGATATTACAAAATATATACTTTACATAATAATCTTCAATTTATCTGAAAACTAATACACAAATTAAATTAGAGGTGCAAAGGCTCTTTTGATTCCTAAGTAGACAACGATTTAAGAACACAAGGCAAGTCATATTAGATATTTGAGCCAACAGTCCCCCTTCAAGAAAATTAAAACAAGGAACTTATCTTACAGCAGAAGAAGTACAGAAATGGGCTTGTGGGTCTTGGAATTCACTGGTCTCACCACACACGCTACCACACGGAAGCAGCTGATCTAAGAATAATAGAAAGGCCCGCTGGAGACTCAGTTACAACGCTAGTCGGAGACCAAATCCTCAAGTACATGCTTTGAACGAACAACCAGATAAAATGTTGTCTTTCCCACAGCCAGAATATATATGTCTGAGAATCAAGGGGTGTAGGTAGAACTGGTTTCTCTCACTATTATCCCTAAAAACCTTATTAACGGAATTTTTGCTTCCAGTACCTACAACTTTGATATCTGCTGGTTTTGAGGCCTTGGTTCCTAAGGAAAGAATGATTCCACCAGGTTCCACTGAATTGGGAAGTTGAAACTGGTTCATGATCACATGGCTCTGTGACATTAAATCAGGATTTCTCACCCTCAGCACCACTGACATTTTGAACTTGATAACGCTTTGCTGTTGAGGCCTGTTCTGTGCATTCTAAGATGCTTGGCAGAATCTCTAACTTCTACCTACTAGATGCCAGTAGCAACACTGCCCCCAAGTCAGTCAAGTAAAAATACCTCTAGACATTGCCAAATGTCCCCTGGGAGGCAAAAGTGACCTCAGTTGAGAGCCACTACAATAAATCAACAGGCAAATAAGAGGGTCATTCTACTAGCTGAGGTTAATTCATCTGGGTTACCTAAGAGATACTGGACCAATGCTATATAAGGGGGACAGGGAGGGCTGTCTGGAACCCCAAGCATTCTATGAAATACCTCTCATACATGTATAATAGTAAAAGTTAATGGAAAATACGCACACAAAGCAGGACCACTGAGGACTCTCATGTTCTTCACTAATGAAGGTTTGGGTTACCCCACCAGCTGAGGTCCTGAATGAGGGCAAAGGAAACATGGAATGGGCAACAGAGAAAAGTTTTAAAGATGAATGATAATCTCTCAACTAGTTAACAAAGCAAGGTCTACAGCAGTTATACATATTTTCTTCTTTGGTTATTATAGAGGATTTTGCATGAGTGTACAAACCAATTTCTTCTTTCTTCTCCTTCTCAATGTTATACTAATTTTATTAGTAAAAGTTAACTTTACAATTTAGTCTTTAAGTAGCAGGATATTCAGAAGGAGTATGAATTTGAGGCATAATTAACATAGCCTAAAAATGGATAGTGTGAATGTCACCCAGAAATGGATACAATGAATTTTGAGACTTTGCTCCTCAATTTGGGAAGAGGGTAAAGAGGTCTTCATTTTTACAAAGAAGACTTCCATCTTAGGCAAAAGCATAGTGTCTTCTGAAAACAAGATCAAATATCTGTGTAAAGGCACGTATGGCTGCTCAGCAGCCAAAGGGGTGGCCTGTGCCAATTGCTAAGTTGTCTTCTCATCTTCACACCTATCCTTCTGTACTTTGTTTTCTGATGGTGAGGTTACTGTGCAAACTACAGTTCTCCTTTGCCAGCTGGCCCCTTGTTAAGGCTCTGCCAAAGGGACACTAAAGAGTCACGGTAAGACCGTAGGAGGGACAAAGGACTTGATTCTTCCTGTTTGCTTCTTGTTCCTGTCAGCATCACCCCAGCTGAATTTTTCTGCACAATCTAATAACAGGACTCCCTACATTTATTCGAGTTTCTAGAGGTCAAGCAGAGAACTAGACTGCCAAATATGTTCAGCTGACTTCTGTGAGATACAATCAAAATTGTCCTTTGAAAAACACAAACCCTATGGCCTCATTAAAAACAAACAAGATCAATAAACAAAAATCAAGGCACTTCTATATATTAGTAACAATCAAAAACTGAAATTAAAAAATAATACCTGTTAAAATGGCAGTCCTCTCAAAACTGGTCTACAGGTTCAACACAATCCCTATCAAAATAGGTTTTACGGAAATTGACAAACTGATCCTAAACTGTACATGGACACGCAAAGTACCTACACCAGCTAAAACAATCTTGAGAAAGAGCGACAAAGCTGGAGGATTTACAATACCTGATTTCAAATTTTACTATAAAGTACAATAATCAAGACTATGTGGATTGGCAAAACAAGAGGCATATAGAATCATACCAAGCACAAAAACTAACTAAAAATGAGTCACAGGCCTAAGTGTAAAACCTAAAATAATAAAGTTTCTAGAAAACTTGGAGGAAAATCTGTGACCTTGAATTAGACAAAGCTTTCTTAGATAAACCATCAAAACATGTTCTTTTTAGAAAAATTGATAAATTGGACTGCAGTAAAATTAAAGACGTTTGCTTCCAAAATGAGGAAACAAAAAAGCGAGAAACTGGGAGAAAATATTTGCATACCACATATCTCATAAAGGACTTGTATTCAGGATACGTTACAAACTCTTAAAGCTCAATAATAAAAAACCTCCAATTTGGGGGCCAGCCCGGTGGCATAGTTGTTAAGTTGGCACAGTCTGCTTCAGCAGCCTGGGATTTGCAGGTTCGGATTCCAGACGCAGACCTACACACCACTCATCAAGCCACACTGTAGTAGTATCCGACATACAAAATACAGGAAGACTGGCAAGGTGTTAGCTCAGGGCCAAACAACCTCACAAATACAAAAAAACCCCTCCAATTTTTAAAAACTGGGCAAATTCGATTTGAACATACACTTCATTAAAGAAAATATTCAGATAGTAAATAAGCACATGAAAAGATGCTCAATATCATCAATCATTAAAGAAAGGCAAATGAAAACCATAATGATATACCACTTTACACCCACTAGGATGGCTATAATTAAAATTTTTTAAAAGGAAAATAAGTGTTGGTAGGGATGTGGAGCAACTGGAACTCTCATATACTGTTGTAAAATGATACAATCACTTTGGAAAACAATGACTGGCAGCTTCTTAAAAAGTTAAACGCACACCCACCATATGACCCAGCCATTCCATTCCCTCATATACACATAAGAGAAATGAAAGTATATGTCCACACAAAGTTGTGTATGAAGCTTCAAGACAAGCTTGATGTGTAATAGCTAAAACCTGGAGCAACCCAAATATCTATCAACAGGTGAATGAATAAACAATTTGTGATATACCCATTGAGCAAAAACAGCTCAGTGGTTGCCCAGGGATGAGATGGAGGTAGGAACGGATTATGAGGGCTGGAGGAAACTTTTTCGGGTGGTATATATGTTCATTATCTTGACTGTAGTGATGTTATCACAGGTTTACAAGTATATCAAAACTCATCAAATTGTACATTTTTAAATAGGCACAGTTTGTTTATTGTGTGGCAAATTTGCCTTAACAAAGCTGTAGAAAGTCTATTATTCTAGAATAAAAAATAAAATTCCTAAAATAAAGTTCCTAAAAAGTTCCAGTAAAGTACCTAAGAGCAGGGAAAAAGAAGAGGCAATAGTTTTCTATATTTATTCATATTGGGTGTACATTTACTCATATTATACCCAATTAGGTGCTGTTTGTTATTTCCTATATTTTCAGCCTTCCACTTGAGACATTTCCCTTCTGCCTAAAGAACTTCTTTAGTAATTCTTACAGAGCAGGTCTGCTGGTGATTAATTCTCTCAGCTTTTCTTCGTCTAAAAATGTCTTTATTTCACCTTCATTTCTGAAGGATATTTCTGCTGGGAATGAAATTCTAACTTAGCAGTTTTTTCTTTCAACACTTTAAAAATGTCTTTCCATTATTCCCCAGTTTCCACAGTTGTGTTCAAAAGTCAGCCATCAGATACATTATTGTTCCCTCAAAAGTACAGGCATACCTTGGAGATACCGCAGGTTCAGTTCCAGACCACCACAAGAAAGCAATTATCACAACAAAGCAAGTCCCAGGAATTTTTTGGTTTCCCAGTGCATTTAAAAGTTATTTTCACACTATACTGTAGTCTATTAAGTGTGCAAAAGCATTATGTCTAAAAGAAAATGTACATATCTTAATTAAAAAATACTTTGTTGCTAAAAAAGGCTAACCATCATCTGAGCTTTCAGCAAGTCATAATCTTTTTGCTGGTGGAGGGTCTTGTAAAAAATGCAGTATCTGGGGCCAGCCCAGTGGTGCAGCTGTTACGTTTGCACATTCCACTTTGGCAGCCTGGGGTTCGCCGGTTCAGATCCCAGGTGAGAACATGGCACCACTTGCCGTGCCATGCTAAAGTAGAGGAAGATGGGCATGGATGTTAGCTCAGGGCCAGTCTTCCTCAGCAAAAAGAGGAGGATTGGCAGCAGATGTTAGTGCAGGGCTAATCTTCCTCAAAAAAAAAAATGCAATAGCTGCAAAATGCAATAAAGCAAAGCGCACTAAAACAAGGTATGCCTGTGATGTGTCTTTTTTCTCCTTCTGGTTGCTTTTAAGAGTTCTCTTTGTCTCTAGTTTTCAACAGTTCCATTAAGACATGCCTAAGTGTACTTTTCTTTTTATTCTTCCTTCTAGAAGTTTGCTAAGCTACTTGAATCTGTGGGTTAATATCTTTCATCAGTTTTGGAAAACGTCTTACCATTCTCTCTTCAAATATTTGCTCCCATGCTAATCTCCTCTACTTCTTGGTCTCCAATTACACATTATTTGACTTACGAGTGGTACACATCTCTCTTAGGTTCTGTCCCACTTTTTCCATTCTTTTCTCTCCCTGTGGTTCAAACTGGATATTTTCCATTGACTTGTCCACAAGTTCTTTAATCTTGTCCTTGGTGTGTATAGTCTGCTATTAAATCCACCCAATGAATAACTGATTTCAGATACTGTGGGCTTTTTGTTGTTGTGGGTTTTTGTTTTGTTTTTAATGTGCCAGGCACTGTACTAAGCCCCAGGACTACAGCAGTGAACAAGACATAGTCCCTGCTCTCATGGAACTTAAATAGTATATATTCAATTGACATGTTTTCCCTTTGTTTTCTGGAGGTTTTTTTGAAAAATGAAGAGTAGGGCAAGGGATGGAACAAGGTCCTAGAGTCCTGCACCAAAGTTTTCTAATTGACATATAAATGAATGACCTTAAGCAACCAATGTTATGATTTTGATTTCTAGGATATATTTAATTCCTTTCTATAGATTCCAACTCTCTATGGAAATTCTCCAACTTTTCACCCATTTTGTCCATCTTTTCCTGTATTTCCTTCAGCATATAGTTATTTTAAAGTTCTTGTCTGCTGATTTCAATTAAACATGGGTCTAATTCTATAGTTTATTTTTCTTCTTGATTATGGATCAAAGGTTCCTGCCTTTTCAAATGTTTAGAAATTGTTCATTGTATGCTGGATATCGTAAATGAAAGAACCTCAGAAACTCCAGAATATATCTTCCCAGTGAGGGTTCTCCATTTACTCTATTAAGCAAAAGGGATGAGAGAATCCATTCAGGAATTGAACTGTGTCAGGGCTATGCTGCAGTTTTAGCAAGATTCAGTTCATCTCTGGTTCATCTTTCTTCGTCAGTCTATGTCCAGAATCACAAATGTCTCACTTCTTCTATCCCTCAAATTTCAATTCATCTAGTCATTATTACTTCTACAGCCCTCTAATATTTTTTAAAATATGATTTTTAAAGTGCATCCAGTTTTTTTCTACTTGTTGCAGTGGTATAGATGACTATACCTACTAAACACTACCCAGAAGCTGCAGTCTCCCTGCATATCATACAGCAGTGATTCACAAACCCAGCTTTACATCAAAATGACCTAGGGAGATTTTTTGAAGGACAATCCATTGTCCATACCTCTACAAGTCGTAGATGTTCAGTGGGGCCAGGAAATCTATACTTTTAAGAAGAGTCTTAAGTGATTTGGTAAAGCTGGCATTTCTAAAGAAACCAATGTGCCTGTACCAGTTGTTCTCTACTCCCCTCCCCTAGAGCTCAGTAATGATAAGGACATTTAAGAAAGAACATATACTACATAAATAGACAAATTGACAGAAGACTATAAAAACAGTTAAAAGTCAGAATAACTAAAGATTTTAAAGATAAAATGTTAAAATAAATATTTAAAGGCTTTTAAAAATATATTACGATCAAGAGGAAGAGGAAGGAAGGACAAGAACCACTAATTAGACTATTTGGTATAATACCAATAGGAGATTAAAAGCAGAACTATCCAATTCAATTTTACTCCTGATTGTTCTGGCAGAAAACAAAATGATCTTCAAGTCTGAAAAAGAGCATTATTGAGAATGACCAGAACTCTTAGATAAAGCATAAAGACTCCACCCACCTGCTTTATCTGACTGTGAGTCTGCAGGAACTAATCCAAGGATACAGATAGAAACTTGGAAAGATGATAAGGGAAATGCTGTCAGCAAACTTTGAGAGCTCGTGAAAAACAGAAAGGTGCCAGGCTGGGAATGAGAAAATGTTGCCCCAACTGTCAAAACACGGGTGGGTCGAGGTAGAAAGGTGATTTCAGTACTATGGACTTAATTTAATGTCAACATCCAGATAATTCTAAGACTGATTATTATGCGGATGACTTTTAAGCACTTATAGAAAACAGCAGCATTTACTAATGAAACCTTACTTGCATAAAGCAAGTTTACAAAGTACCCTCAGATATATTACCTCCTATCTTTGATTGGCACAGAACCCTGTGAAAATGGGCAGGTAGGATTATGTCCCCTCCTGAACCCACACACACTCTTCAAAATATTAGGAATCTAGGGCTCAGATTGCTTGACTTGCCCAGGTTAACTCATTCCTCAGTAGAAAATTAGGCCTCAAACTCAAGTCTTCTGATTCCTAACTGAGTACTGTTTTTATATCACACAGCTCTTAAAGCCAGCATGAGTTAAGAATAAGCCATGCTGAAATATGATAACTGGGATTGCTTCAAAACAATGGAGAGGTGCTGAGCAGAGAATGGGTAGGAGTATGGATGAAATAAAATTGAGTACAAGCTGGGTAATGGGTACATGGGGATTCATTTATAATCATCTCTCCTATTTTTGTATATGTTTAAAACTTTTCATAATAAAACAAAAAAATAACACATGTACATACATGACAATTAACATTCTTTGATAGGTTTACTATAGTGGTAATCAGATGAATACCAAAAATATAGTGTACCTGCAGCTCAGCATTTTTTAAGCCTTTTTTTAAATCTCACATAACACTCTCACGTACAAAAATACTGAAAGTAAGGATGAAAAATGGTATGCCTGAGTATTGACCACCATTGCACCAACAGGAAAACAACCAGAATGGTAAAATGTCTTGAAAATATGTCCTACGAGAAATGGTTGAATGCATAGTATTTTTCCTGAAAAGAAAAAACAAACAAGGAATACTTAACCTCTGTCTTCAAATATTTTTAAAGTAAAGGGACAAACCTACTCTGCAAAGTTATAGAGGACACGAGAAGACTCAAGGAGGCCAAATGCCAAACTTTGCTACTCTTGCCACTCTTCCTTAGGGCTCAGGAACCGTGCACGTGCTACTCACTAACAAACCTTGTCACAGTCGCCTACCAATTCTCTAGATATTTTCCCCCACCACCAAAACAATTTGGCTCCTGGCTCAGTTTCTCCTCTACCTCACATCCACCAGCACCTGGGTCTCACATAGCTTAGTGTTCTCTGACAAAATACAGGACTTCCAATTAAAGTTGAATTTCAGATAAACATGAGCCATTTTTTTAGTATAAGTATATCCCATGCAATATTTGAGAAATATTTACACTAAACATTTATTCACTGTTTATCTGAAATTCACATTTAACTGGGCATTCTATATTTCTATTTGCTAAATCTGGAAACCCTAATCTAGGTGACTTCAAAGTCTAGGTGGACCAGCTATCCAACAACTGGTCCTTTACCTCCCTTGACCTCCCCATTTCTAGTGACTATGACCATAATAAAGATATGGTCTCCAAATTTAGCTGAGTCCTTGATACTGCCCGATATTGCTACATGTCCCTAAACTGCACTCACTCTCTCATTTACCTCAACAGCTATTATAAATCAAACCCATTCTTTTCTTCTGTATCATCTCAAGCTCTAATTTCACCACCTGAATTTAGATCCCTATCTTCTTCTACCTCCTACGGTTCCTCATTCCATCACTTCCCTTTATTATATTCTTCAACCTCTCCCACTAAAAGATAAGCCATTAGATGAAATTATATTCGCTCAAGGCCTTCAAAAGAGAGTTTAAACATTTTAGTACGGCATACAAGAATGACCCTACAAGAGTCACAACTCAGTTCAGGCTTCACCTTCTCTGACAAGTTCTCTCCAACCACCAATCTAAATTAAGTGCTCTTCTTATACACTCCCATTATACTTTACGCATCTATCATAATATTTACCATAATTTTCTTATTGTCTTTCTCCCTTACTAGACTTTGGGTTCCTTGGGACCAAGAGCCATGTCTTGTCTTTATTTCTCCAGCATTTACCACAATGCTCAGCATCTACCATAAATAGCAGGCACTTAAACGTTTACTGATCAAATAAGACAGATAAGGTTCAATTTAAGGGAAGAGTTTCTATTACAGTTCTACTAATGGAATGGGTTTCCTTGAGATGTAGCATCCCTGGTCACCCAGATGGCAAAATAAGATTGCATATCATGATATTATTTCTAACAGACAAGAAAAAAAGAAGGATTTAACCTAGCCTTTAACGGGACTAGTTAAATTTTGTGTGGTCCAACCATACAACCATCCTTGAAAACTCTAAACCAATAGATGTGTCAAGGAGACTGCTCTTGTGGGCATATCATGGTCCCCTCTCACCTAGACAGCTGAATGCACCGTAACAAGCTCTTACACTTTAATCATCTTACTATATTCACCTCACTCAGATCCTACTCTTACGTTAACCTTCCATTGCTAGAAATTGAGACTGTAATTTCTTACATTAATACAGTCTAGTCATATTTTATAAAGTACCATGTATTGACTTTGTTACTGATTGCTCTTCTGATGATAAAAACAATGCTCAGCATAGAAAATTCAAAATTTATTTTTAAAATATTAATAAAAAAATAAAAATTACATATAATCCCTTAAAATTTTTAAATCATACAAAAGAAAATATAATCATATGGGCAAACACTCACATTATACTGTTAAAACAGCAGATTATAAAACAATGTATCTCATTCAATTCCAACAACCTAACAATAACAGCAGCTAACATTTACTGGGCTCCTTCTATGTGCCAGAAACTGTGTCACACGCTTTACATATGTTTCCTAATTTAAATCTCACAACCACCTCTGTGAAGTAGGTAATATTATTGACCTTCTTTTACAAGTGAAGAAACTGAAGCTTCAAGAAGTTAAGTAACGTGGCCAAGGGCTAGTAAGCAGTGGCAAAGCCGGAGCCCAGGAATTCAAACCCAGGGTGTCTGATTTCAGAATCAACACACTTAACTACATACATCAAAATTTTAACTGTGGTTCTATCTGAGTCATGGTATTATAAATGACTTTTATTGATTTTTTTGTGATTTTGCTGCATTTCCATATTTCTACAATGAACACGAACTACCACTGTATTTTTTTTTTTTAAATAAATGTCCAAGGAGAGGTGGGACAATCATCTGTCAGGGCTATAAGAGCAGAAGTAGATTTAAATAATGTCAGATTCCTTCTAACTAAGGATCTGTTAGTGACTGGAATTGTTTTTTTCAGAAGACCGACTCTAAAAAGTGAAACAAAAATCAATCCGTTTTAGGAATTATAAAAGTTTTGGCCTGTCAGATCATATTTCTCCTGTTTTACAGATAATGAAACAGCTCAGAATTTAGATTTACAGAACGTCACAAAGGTAGTTCATGTCAGGGCAGAAACCAGAACACAGGTCTTCACTGATCTTTGTGCCAACATTTGACCACAACAAAACCTCCTCTTTCCCATTCCCTACTGCAAATTCACTTATCAGAGGCCAAACCCGAAACATAACAGGAAATACAAATGCTTCTTTCCCACCCCCCCTCAGTCCACTACCCTAAAGGAAGAAGACTTGCCTGGAGCATAAAGGGAAAACATTTTCCCAGCCCTGAGCTGGGACAGAAGTGAGAGGCACTGGTAAAGACGGCAGATTTGGAAAGACACTCCAAAAGACAAGACGAATGATTTGAGAGTTGTTCTGGGGGGGCAAAAGCTGGAAACGTACACAAAACAAGTAAAAAAAAGAAAAAGAAAACCAGAAATACCCAGGAATCCAATAGGATAAGGCACTCAAATACTACCAAAGTTTAAAAGGCTGCCCCAAATTTAATCAAACCTCAGTGGAATGTTCTTAGAGTATGACAACCAACTTTACAAAACTGGACTATGAAATGTTAACATAAAAGAATAACGTCAATACATAATCCCATATTTATAATTGGATATTCCTGTTGATATTCTCACAAATTCCATTCTCTGTCAGAATTCAACTCTCCTCATTTAAAAATCTGCAGTTAGTATAATACAATTTATATAACTAAATAAAAGGGGGGCAAGTTTCAACTTCTCCTAACTGCCAGGGAAGCTTCAGTACGGTGAAAAGAAAGATAAATAATGCGCTGAAGGATATAATGTTTAAAACTTATGCCTATTTCTAACACATGACCAACCAAAAAAGATTTCTAGATACTCTCATATGAACACAATAGGGAAAATGTAACATCTCATCTTTGAAGAAGCAATAATACATTCCTCACTTTACATATTTGTACTATCTGTTTATAAAATTTAGACCTTTTTTTGTAAAGCTCTATTTATTGAAAAGTTACTGCTCTAAGGATTAAGACACCCACACTCTAGTTTAAACTCAATTAAGTACCTGTCATATGATTGTGAACAAGTTGCTTTGCCTCTCTAGTTTTATTTTTTCTCACAGAGTGGAAATAATAATCACCAAACTAAAGAAGAGAGAGAAAAATACTGCACAAAATGATAATCACAGTAATACACTTTTATGACTATTTACAGCTTCCTTTCATGTAAAAGATTCATACCTAAGACACTAAACAAGCCTAGGATGTGAGCAGGGCAGGTATCATCTCCATTTTACAGATGAAAACAGAAAACTGAAGTTCAGAGAGGTCAAATGACTTGCCCAAGGCCAAAGTTGTCCAGTCAAAAGCTCTTTCTCTTGCTACATAGTATACTGCCATCACAAATTTGAGGTGGTAAGAGTTATTCTCTCATGCCCAAATTACAATGAGGGCTACCCCCAAAAAAGCCGTCAATAATTAAACAGAAAAGGGGCACTTGAGACTGTTATGAGCCATAATTACCCAAGAGGTCACTATGGGTATAAAACTATGATTAAAAATAAGGTAAATAAAAGTCCTTTAAAGTAAATTTCTAAAAGTCCTGATACTTACTACATTAACTTCATGCCTCTTGCACTAGAGACACCACTCTGCTTGGGGAATGTGAAGTGGCAGGGAGAAAGATTTCATCAGGAAAAGTTAAGTAAGTTCCTGAAATTCAATAGGATAACACAGTCAAAGCTATAAAATATGAATAGAGGCAGGCAACAGCTTGTAGACTGTAGTGGCAACCCTAAGCCAAACCAAACGAGTGCCAGGCTGTGGTTTAAAGAAAATATGCAATCTGGAAGTTTGCACCTCAAGTTATTGCTACTACAAAGGAATTAGTACCATGTATAGTAAAAATATGTAAAGTTTTAAAGGATAATCTCAATTCTTCATTATATTGGAATGGGATTCCATATTAGCTTGTGGCTTTCTTGTCTCAACAGAAGCTCTTTCGATGATATAGTCAATGGCTCAAAAGCTACTCTCAGAGAACCAAACAATATAACTACATATCACAGGCACCTAACATCTGAAGTGGGCAAATATGTAGCCTACTGCAGGCACCTCAGGAAACTTTAATGAGGGCACTATCAACTCCAGTTACCTATGTTCTACAATGTTAAAATTTTCTTCCCCACAACCTCTCAGACTGCTCTGTTTACTGAAGGCTCTATCACATAGTATGACAGAGAAATTTACAAATTGCTGAACCCTTAAATCTAATTCACAGTGTCTACAACGTAAAACACTTTAACTTTTCTGTTCTTCAAAGTCAAAACAAACTTTGTCTCATCATTCCCTCTCCACCCCCAAGAAAAATGAGACATTCTAAAAGACGTCAGATGAAATAAGACAATGCTTTTATAAATACAAGTCAATCCTCTGCAAAGAGCGAGCTTAAGATGGCCATATTCGACTTGAGTAGCGATTCCAAGACTTTTAACAGTTTAAGCTGACCACAAACCTCCTCTTCTACTTCTTCTATACAACATCCTCTTCCTTAAACTTCCTTTAAAAAATGAGTCTTCCTATATCTCCTGTGTCTTGTCTTATACACAGACACACACAAAACCCCCAATAAGAACAGACTGAGGCCTAAGAAACACGTTTTTACTTAATACATTGCTCATCCTTAAAAGCATGTTATTATAATGCAACAATATAAAGTATACAGAGCCCCATAACATCAAATTTGAAGGCTAAAACAAAAATGTCTTATAGCAGTCTGAGTATTTTAAAGAACAAAGATGCAAAAATGATGCATGTTTACTACTGTGTTATATCACTAACCTTTCCTTTAAGGACAAAATTCTCCATGCTAAACATATCAAAACAAACAAACAAAGAAAACAGGAAGCATATTTAAGAATCTACTTTCCTATTGGTCAAAAAGTCAAATAAAAAGAAGTGTAGCAATATTTAAAATCAAATATAACAATATTGTTGGCCCAATTCACACAACACCTTTTGACATTTTTCTATTACACTTCCAAACTTGAAGAGCCATATAACACGTATACCACAAATTAGATGATAAAGCAAAAAAACAGATCGATTATGGACATCCATGATATATTACATAAGGATACTCTCAGTACCCTAAGTATTTGTCAATGAATGCTAAAGTTAGACACATGTCGGCCAAGGTACAAACGGGTGGAATATCCAGATACTAGGTAATCTCCCTTATTTATTATTGTGAAAACCCGATAATCAGTAAGCTGTAAAGAACATGTATAAATCTTACATTTGAATAATTTCAGACTTTTCAAAGTGTTTCATGTTCATTAGCCTACCCAAGCATTGCAAAAAATTTCCTTATGTAGAGACTTACAAATAAAAGCAAGTGACAAATCCAAGATCTCAAAAGTAGTTAATCAGATCTGAAACTTGATTCAAAAACATGTGAGCTCTACAGGAGGAAATATAAATACATACAAGTTCCTCCTTAAAGCTTTTTTTTTTTAAAAAAAAAAACTCTTCCTAGTTAAAATATCACTAACTTATAAGACGTAGGCTATTATAAACACTAAATTAAAATTTCATTATTTACGTTTAAAACAAAGCAAAAATTACCACTCCTTTTAGCCAGTCTACCTTTCAACCAGGAGTCATAGGAAAAACATCCCATCAATAATGCACTGTGCACTCATAACTGTGCTGGGCATTGGGGTGACTATAAGAGAATTCTAACAGAGGCTTCTTGCTTTTCACAAAGTTTATACTCTATTTGATAAAAAGATAAGAGAAAAGAAAACAATGCTAAGCTGTGTTCCACCAACCCTCCTGAGGGGAGAAATTTTACAGGGTGATTCTGCAGAACCCCAAGTGACAAGCACACCAACAGGTGAGATTGCTGTTAGTTTAGTCTTAAAAGGATTTTGTGGGAAAATGAAGCTTGAGCCAGACACTGAAGGACGGACACGCATTAGAAAAGCACAAAGGAGGAACGAAAGCTTTCAGGCTGGGACGGGCATAAACAAAGGCAGAGAAGCAGGAATAAGCATGAAACATACAGAAGAGACTGAGCCAATCCTCCTGGATCATAGGTGCATGCTGAGGCATAATGAGAAATTCTTTGGTAAATTAAGTGGGGTCAGCTCCCAACTGACTGTTGTGGCACAGGGAGAAGCTGTTAAAATATTAAAATCATCGCATATCTAAACTAGAAAGAGAACCTCAGAGATTTTTCTAGTCAATTCTTTTCCAACAGATGAGGAAATCTAGGATCCATAGAGATCTAATGGCTAGCACAAAGACAGAGGCAGTAAATAGAACAAAATTTAGACCCCTGTTTAAAAGCTCCAGTTCAGTGATGGGCAGCATGGAATGACAGAGAAAGCATATCTGTCCAAGGGTCGATGAGAACATCAATATATAAGGATCTGCAAGCATACATACAAGACAATACTGTGTCTTGGGAATTAGAGGAGACTGGTTTCCAAGAGTAATGGAACACCGCAGTGGCATTGCAGTTGAGCAAAAACCACTATGTTTTACCAGAAGGACTCACTTTCAAGAAGGCGGCAATCCAGAAGGAAAGCAGAGGCAGAAGCTAGTTTTCAGAGAATTATAAAAGAAACGGGTGGACAAACAGCCCAGACAGCAGGTATCTAGCAACAAAAGGAGGAAAAAGATTGATCCACAGAGAGAAAGCTACAGGACCAAGTAAATGTTTAAGAGAAAAGAAACCTTAGTGAGTTTGAAGGTGAAAAGGAAGGAACTCACATAAAAAAAGACTAAATTAGATGCTAGATAATGGGGGGAGGAGAGTAAAGGAGCACAGGGAACTCACTGAGGACCAGTAGGAAGAAACATTTTTAAAAGATGAGCTCCAGAATAAAAAATAAGTATTTTTTCCACTCACCATAAAAGACCCCTGACCAAAAGAGTATTCATTTTCAACTACTTATAAGGCCCTATAAAAATGGTAGACCAGGCTTTAAGAACAGGGCTAGGAGATTCTTTTTTAAGTCCAAAACAGCTTCAAAGTCTTACAAATCTATCTATTTAGCCAATTAACATGTGGATTGTAACTTCAAAGACACTTGCCCATCAGTTTATATATGAGTTTTACACCACATATTCAAAGGACATTCTCAATAGCATTCAACTTACAACCACCAATATGCTATCATTACAAAACAAAAATCAGACTTTATTCTCCATGTTTTTAAAAATGATTTTTTTTGGCTTTAGACTGTTTTTCTTTGACCAGATATGGAAAATATAAGTGGTTAAATGAATATATTTACAACAAATCATTTGGGGACACCTTTTTTCAATTTCTTTAAAAAATTTTTTTAATTAAAAAAAAAAAAACCTTCAAATGACCACAGTTTTCCTTTACTCCCTTTCAGAAACAAAGCCCCACAGAGACTGGTGGGGCAAACAGAGCTAGGTGGGGCATGTAAGAAGCTTCTCTAACTTGTTAAGTAAACTAATGAGCTACAATTTAAAGCTAGACACCTAAAATTTGCAAATTTCAATTTAGAAACTTACTATCCAGCACCATAAAGGCAGGTCAAGGAGAAGCAGAAGATATAACTGATACATTTAGCTCTGGCTGTCCACCTTTGCAACTGCTATTTCCCTAATCAAGCAGGTAATTACTTTTTAAATTGGTAAGACATTCAATTTAGGCCATAAATATTAGGTTTAGGTGCAATACTAACAGGTTACAGGAATTTTATTTTACCCACTTGGAAACAAGGACTTGAGCTCAAAGTGTCAAGATGGAACACTACCACTTCTTTTAACTGGGTCTACTGCACCAAGTTGCTGAGCCATACCCATCAGAGTACGATATGTAATCAGCAGTGGCTAGTAATGCATTTCTGCTTTAATCACCACAAATATTAGAAGTCCAACCAAAACATCAATTTAATCATAAACAGAGTTGCCATCTTTAAACACGCACATGCTCTCTGGCTCCACTACACATGTCTTAGCTGCAATACAAAGCAGCAGCTTGACCCCCCTGGACCCAGTGAAACAAAGTATAGACAATATATCCAAAATTTAAAACTTTTAGAAATAGTTAAAATGTGTAAGACTCTTCAATGAATCTCTCTCACTACATGCACGGCTTTCTCTCCCCTCAATAAGAATGTAAACTTGTCTCTCTTAACTATACCTAATGGATTATTAAAACAAGTCCTGTGAGATACATATCAGAAAAAGTATCCCTACTTGTCCAGCATTCAATACTTTTCATACTGAGGCTCTTATTAGGTCTGCTATGTGACCTTGGAAAGTCATTTAACCTCTCTGTGCCTCAGTTTTCTCACTTTCCAACCTCAAAGTGAACTCTAATTTGAATTACACATTTATTACTCCTATAATAAATTAATGTATATAAGTACCTTATGTTAAACACCAACAATCCCTATACTTTCATATCTCAAAGTCAGTGGCCTTATCCTTGCAAGAGAAAAACGTGAGGAATTTTTTGTCCTATAACTTTCTCTTAATTATAACATAATATATAAAAAATGCTTCTGTTTAAAACTTTTACGTCCTTAATTTTTAACAGATGGTTGTAAGTTTGATCCCATAATATATATAACAAAGCAAACAACAAAGACTAAGGTCTTTTAACACAGGGGGTAAAAAGAAGGAAACATTTACTTGCATTACTGCACATGTAATCAAAATCATTTCTCTTTTAAAATTTAGAGAACTATCTTTTCCTATGTGGCAGATAAGCCTAGAGATCAACAGGTAAGAAGTGAAAAAATACAGATAAAAAAATTAACCAGAAAAAAATGTGTTTTAATTGGGAACAACAATTATGGTACGAGTCCTTCAAATTCCTGGATGCAGATTATGCTGTCCACAAGGTTCAGCTCTGGGGTTCTTCCATGTGCCTTTTAAATCCTCTTTTAAAGTCACACAGAGAAAGTCTTCTCTATCAAGTTTTAAATCTAATGCTCTATCAATAATACAATCCAATATATGCAGTAACATTTTACTTCCTCCAACTAAACTGGGTATAGTTGGTTTAGATGCGTGTTGGTCTGGAAGCAGAAAGATGAGAGAAACAACTCCTTCAGTCTCCGACATCCTTGTAATTCTATTGTATCTATGCAGTATCTTCTGAATTCCTCTGCCTATTCCCAAATACCTTTCAGGCAGGTCAGAAACACTGAGTCCTGTAAGGAAATGTGCATGGATCAAAGAGAAGAGGAGCCCTTCTCTTCCCTCTATTCAGCCCCCATAATCAGTTTTATGATTATATCCAGAAAACAAAATAGATTGACTCATTCTTAAACAGTTCCTCATCACAGGAAGCCCACACTACAGCCACAAAACGCATCCCTTTAAACCATCCCCAACCACCTACAGCAACACAAAGTTAAAACCAATTCCCACTGACCAAAAGCTACGTGTGCATTCATTCTGATCAGCCCCAGGATTTAGTGTGTGAAGCTCAGGGAATACAAAGTCACCTCCCCAAGCTATGAAACTTTTTTTTTTCCCATCCCAAATATTCTCAATGAAAGTTCTCTTGTCAACCAAGAGGTGAGAGTTAAAAACGACAACAACAAAACACTAGCAGAGCGATCGGTTCCAGGACCACATCCCAGCTGTCTTTGCTCTCTGTTCTCAGTGGCTCAGATGCAGTTTCCCACTTTCCTTTCATCCTTCTCCCCTCAGCTCCCAAGATTCTCACTCAAGACAGCAACATTCACATTCTCAGACCGCTGGCAAAATAAAGGGAGAAACTGCCACTATCAAAGCAGCAAAAAGGGGGGAAATATTTCAGGATCAGGAGGGAACAAGAACCACGGTTTCCACTGCAACCGGCAGTGTAAGAGCCAGTCCTGTGTCATCAGGATATGGGGGGACGCCCGTATGGGGCATCAAAAAGATGTGCAGTGTGTGCACTTGGAGCTGGGGCAGGCTGAGACGATGGAGCAGAAAGTAGGAAAACCTGCGCTTTCCCTGCCTCCTTCTACTCTTCCCCCTCCAAGAGAGGAAGCTGAAGAAACTGGGGGAGGGGCGGGATGTGATCGTTCTCCTATTGGGGGTACACAAAATGGGCCTGAGAGTTCCTTCAGTCACTCACCCCCAGGGAGGAGGTCCCCAGAGGCAAGAGGAAACCCCTAAGTGTTACCCACCTCCGTTCAAAAAAAAAAAAAAAAAGTAAGGGTGGGGGGATGATTAAATCCAGATGGAGAGCCCCTGAAAGCGCCCCCCGGTCACTCATCCCCATTAGCCAGCGGAAGGGCCGGGATAAAGGGGATGGAGGGTCGGAGGGGTGGTCAGGGACAGGCCCCACCCCCCAACTTGGGAGGGAAGGGGACCCCGAGCTGCCCGCCGTCCCCTCCCTCCGCGCACCTCCCCCCAGGCCACCCCCACTTATTCCCCCGTCCTTTCCTCCCGGGCGCGCGGGGGCCGCGGGGGAGGCGGCGGCTCCTTCCTCCCCTCACCCACTCCGCCCCCGCCCCCACCCCACCCGCTCCCACCGCCCGCCGGCCGCGGGCCCGTTACCTGCTCGTCGAAGCGGCTGACCACGGCCTGGACCCATTCCACCGGCCTGTGCGCGGCCATGTCCGCCCCGCGGCTGGGGGGCGGCGGAGGCACGGGTCGGCCGGCGCCCAGGGCAGGGAGGAGGGCGGGGAGCGGGGGTTGAGGTGAGCGCAGAGGCGAGGAGAGGGGCTGAGGAGTGCGGGCGCCCAGCGTTCCCACGGGGGTGGGGATGGGGGGCCTGCGCCGAGCCGGGAGGGGGAGAGGGGAAGGGGGCGTCGGCGAGGAGGCTGGGGGGAGGGGGGCGGGGGAGGGGGACCCGGGGAGGGGAGGGGGCCTCTTGGTCGCTCTCCCCACTAGCGCCGTCTCCCCACAGCCATCACAGTCCGAGACGCCGCCATGACACCCCACCGGAAGTGGGATCCTTTCCACGGCCCGGGGAGAGGGAGAGCGAGCGAGCTCGAGATTGAGAGCGCGGCTGGGAAAGGGGAGGGGGAAGCGAGAGGGCAGGGGCCCTGCCGCGCATGCGCCCGCGCCGGCCGGTTTCATTAATGAAAAAGCGAGTCCTCCTGGAGGTGACGTCACCTAAGTCCTCAGGGCCGCGAGGCGCGCGTCCCTCCTCCCCGCCCGGCTCACCTAGACTCCGGCTCTGGGTTCAGCGGGCGAGAGTCCGAGCCGCCCCGGGAGCATCCGCTCCCATCCCCACCGCCACCTCGGGCTCCCCCTCCCCCGCAGGCCTCCGGGTTTGGATTGCTCCCCGGGTTGGAAGTTAGGGCGCCCCGGGGCTAGCGTTTCTCCCTGGCGCGCCGCTCTGTGCCGCTGCTTTTCTGGTGGAGGCTGTGCAGAGTCCCTCTCTGCCTTAAGTTCTCACAATACAAGGCACGCAATCCCAGGTTTTCAGGTCCTTCGTAACTGCTATAGACTGCTGAGAAACAGGAAAAAGTAAGGCCAAGAGAGATTCAGTGATTTTTTTTTTTTTAGCGTTCTCTTAAATCCCAATGCTACTAGACCCAGTGGCAGTCAAAGTACTTAAATTCCGGAATCCCAGTCCAGACTTCCTCTGGTGAACTGATAGGCACCCAACTTAACAAAACTTTTGCACAGCTGATAATAGAAAGGTTCAGGTTTCACCGTCCTCCAAAAGCCTTGAAGGGCTTTGCATACATTATTGATTCAACATATTCATCATCTCATTTAAATCTTTCAACGAGCCTTTCCAATAGGTATCATTACCCTCATCTAACTGATGAGGCTGGGTCACAAGAGGTTCGGTGATTTGCCCGAAGTCACAGAGTTGGTAGGTGGCAGAGGCGGGAAGCAAACCCGGGTGATTTGACCCCAAAGACAATGAAGACAGACTGTAGCTCTGCTGAAACAAAGGCATTCTGTATACCCCCAAGACCAAAGTTGAATGATTTCATGTGGAATTGGTTTATGCCAGTTTTCCAGGAAGAGGATTACATCTAAAACAATGGATGATCTATCTATATCCGACACGAACCTCAGAATGCGTTATTTTTAAGTTGATCTTCCTTAATAGCCTTTACTTAGGCTCATGTTAAAGTGAGTTTACACATTCTGAGCACAGACTAAATAACAGCCACTTAGGCCACATACAGGGATACTAACCGGGTGACATGGCAGAGTGAAACCCAAAGTGTAATTTTACCACAGAAAATCCACAAAGCCAGCAGCGCATATATAGAGAAATATATCTGTGAGAGAAGTTTTCAATCTCTGCTGACTGGTGATTGTCCAAAACACATATTAAATTAATTAATATTTCATTTTGCTAGAACAAGAAGAGTCTGGATAGTTCTTTAGTCCACTCTTTGAGGATGAATACTGAGTAAGTTCTTTTAGATGATGTCAGAAATGATGGTGACAATGTTGAAAAAAAGGATGAATATTAAATGAATGTCTGTCTATGACTTTTCCAATTAGAACCCTTGCAAAAGTTCATAATCATCCCCCCAATAGTGCCCCAAAGCCTCTCTTTCAACGCTAAACTTCCAGACGTACAATCTTTCTTTCCTTTCCTCGTACTTCCTGTGAAAGTCCCTGGTTACTTTTTTGTTGCCATGACTTTTTGCCTGTCTGGTCCCCTCAGCTTCTTCGCTAGACTCAATGTGACTGCCCAAACTCCCTGCTCCCTTGCCTCCAGTGGCATCCTACGGCTGAGGTCTCTCTGAGCTTCTCTTTTCTCTCCTTCTCTGGTTCCACTGATTCCCCATTCCTCTCTAACTCTACGGTAAGACACCCAAACTTCAGACTGTGGCCCTCTGCTCTTCTTGCTTTCCTGAGGCCCAGCCAGCATGTCATTAATTCATCCTAACCTGCATTTGCCATCCTGTTGCCTCCTTTGAGTGTCAAGCTACTCATTACACTTGGAGATCTAGACTTCACTCCAACTTCCTCTCCAGTTAAATTCATTCAATTCTGCTAAACCAATATTTAGTACCCAAACGCTTATTATATACACCACGCATTGTATAGCAGGAATTCTAAACAAAAATGCCAAAGAAAGTACTGCATGAAAACTATGGTGCACTAAGGAACATATCTGCCCCCCCTCTTAAAGGAGCAGCTGTCACTCAACTCCAGTCAATTACCCCTGTGCAGGAATGTTGATACAGTGTTGCTAGATCTGGTCACTCAAGAGAAGCCAGAGATCTGAACTTACACATAAATTCTTCCAATTTTTACATAGTGGCAGCCAATTCACATTTTTTAAAACACTGTGCAGCCAAACAAAATACAGCTGCTATCTGAATTTAGCCCACGGAGCACCAGTTTGACTAGCTCTGGTCTCGTGGAAAGACATGGGCTTCAGAGTAGAGTAGAATTTGATTTGTGTCCTAACATCCCCCATTCTGCATTGTCCAAAGCGAGAGTCTTTAGGGGAACTATTGGTGTCTGGTATAGTTTTAAATGCATCTCTTTCACTCATCCTCTGGTGTTGGGTCAGGCAACAACGTCTGCCAATTTTTTCTTCAAGTGTCTTGTTCCAGTGGCATTCCCTCCATTCTATCCGCTCGCCCCCACCTCCAGCATACCAAGGAGCATAGGACTCCTCAGGACTGAGGCACCCGTTTCCCCAGGTGCTGGGAGTGTTAGTGGCCAGCACTGGTGGATGACTGGTAAATGACTGGCAGATGCAGGCCTCAGGGTGGGACCTTCCCAAAGGGCTCTCCCTGATCCAGAGCCCCGTGAAGGGATCAGCTCAGGTCTTTGCTGTGACTGCCTTTCATTCAACTTCTCTTTCTGCTCAATCCTACTCCTTTCACTCCCACACAATGTTGATCCCAAGGGTATTACCTAATAAATTTCCCGCTTGCAAATCTCAATCTCAGAGTTGGTTTTCCAGAGAATCTGAATGAAACCAATTAGTCCCCTGAGTGTGGTCTGATCCAGTGGAGCTGAATCCCCCGCTGGCCAGCTGGCAGTGAGGCCCCCAGGTGAAGCCCTGATAGGCCCTGGCATGCTGGAGCAGTACAACTGTTAGAACTTTCACGGCAGTAATGGCATGGGTGGATAGGATGTGACACTGGAGCAAGAATGCACGGGAGATGCAATCTATCAGGCATTTTTAAAATATGGGGAAAATAGCAATTCAAGAACTATAGGATTGGATAACTATTGATAGAGTAAATCTACACTTTGGAGAAAGACAATGAGAAGTTGAGGGTGATTAGTCACCAATTGAAGGCTAAGGATGAAAGCTACAGTGCCTCCTTAGCAGCATATAAATGAAGGGGCGGGGGTGTTGGTTGGGATCAGAAAACGCTGAGGATTAGGCCCAGGACTTGATTATAAGAGTAGTAGAACTCCAAAAAGGTTGAAGTCTCAGTTCTGGCAAGTCTGTTACACTAAGGTCAGGACTGTGGTTGGGAAGAAGTGGGATCCTGACCTTTCGGATGGGGCATCTGGGTCAACACACTGAAAAACCTTAAAACTCCACATCACCCTGAACACTCTGGGTTTGCAGAAGCGCCCCCACTCCCCTTCTTTGAAAATGAAGACATGTCTACCTTGCAGGACAACACATAACGCTCCTTAAGATCTACCTGCACCTTTCCTCCTGTCTCCCACTCCAATAACTAAGGTCAAGTTACAGAATAACCCCACTGAGGAAATGCTGGAACTGCCAAAGGAGGAGAGGCACTATACCCTAAAGGAACTAAAGGAGCTGGCTAACATATATATACCTGCAGGAGCTGGGAGTGTATGTATGCAAATGGGCCCCCACTGTGCTGAACTGGGGAGGGAGGGAGAGTATATTGACATGAGCATGCTCCTATACTACAATATTGACATCCTGGCAAGGACCCCAGGAGATAGTGCTAACAGGTTGCTAGGATAGCTCTAGGAAGCTTGGAGAAAGCAATAGCCCACACTTGGCAAACTAGAAAGGCCAGAGCTGCCATGGCAGACAATAGACGGAAGCAAAAGACTCAGAGAAGAGGGCATACCAGAGTGGATATATTATGTCCATCCCACCTGCTGACTACACTCTGCCATTTATCACAAGCAATACAGAGTATGCTAGTGGAAGGACATTAGCATCACTCAGATGCTCAGTGTTGGTTCTCCTCTGTAGGCCAGGGCTGATGGTAGAAGATATTGTTAGAGAGCTAGGCTCTCTGATAGCAGTAGGCCTGATAGGATCTTGAAGAAATAGAGACCAAGTGGTAGCACTTACCCAGCAGAAGCAAGATTAAGCAGCATTGTTACGAGTGGCAAGATTCAAGTGGCAACCAAGGGGACATAACTCACAGAGAGCAAGGGAGATAGTTAATAGAACACTGTATGCCTAGAGGAGACTGAGATGGGCAGCCAAACAGGCTGCAATGTGTACACCTTTCAAAACTCAAGGATGGATGAGGAGGAGGCTGAGGGAACCTGCCCCAGTAAAAAGTCACAATCTTTTGCCGGGTTTCTGGACCTCAGCCAATTTTCAGACCCAGAACCTAATAACTAAAGAAGACTAGGTTCCTAGCAAGAATATATAATAATGAGTCCTCTGGTCCTTCCTAAATATAATTAGCATAGACATACTTGGCAGTTGGCAGAAGCCCCCCATTAGTTTCTTGGCCTGTAGGGTAAGAGCCGTCCTAGTGGGGAAGGGCAAGTGGATGCTTCCAAAATTACCCCATCAGTGTAGCCAGGATTCTAAATTTCTGAAAACCTGAATTCCCTGGGAGAATGGCAGAGATTAGAGTGCATGTACAGGGTAGCCACTGTGGCAAGGATGGAGACTATACCTGGGTCCAACAGCATGGGCTCCCACTTACCAAGGCTGATCTAGCTACTGATGCCATCAAGTGCACAACTGCTAGCAAGAGAGACTGAACCTGAGTCCCTGCTATGGCACCATCATCCCTCAAGGAAACCAACCAGCCAGCTGATGGTGAGTTGACTTCTTCCACTCTGGAAGGAAAAGTAATTTGTCTTGACTGTTATAGACACACATTCTGGTTATGGGTTTGTTTTTCCTACCCACAGAGTTTTGTTTTGTTTTTTAGCCAGCACCACTGTCTAAGGGCCTACAGAATATTTGATCCCCTGATACAGAATCCTATATAACGTAGCATTGGGCCAAAGAAACCTCTCTGCAGCAAAAGAGGTGTGTGCAGCAGTAAGCACAAGATCATAATGTCAATTGGTCCTATATCATACCACAATAGCCAGAAACGGCTGGCCCAATAGGGCAATGGAGTGGCCCTTTGAAAGTATAACCGAGGACCAGCTTAAAGATGATACCCTGACAGGATGGGGCACCATCCTCCAGGACAAAGAATGCACCCTAACCAATGACCATGTATAGTGCTATGTCTCCAGTAGGTAGAATTCGTGGATCCAGGAGCTAAGAGGTAGAAGGAGTGGCCCTTCTTAACATCATCCCCAGTGATCCACCTGGGGAATTTGTGCTTCCCATCCCAACTCTGGGCTCTGCAGGTCTAGCAATCCCGGTTCCCAAAGGAGGAACACTTTCACCAGGGGGCACAGCAATAGCACCATTAAACCTTAAGTTATGGCTGCCTCCTAGCCACTTTGGGCTGCTTATACTAAGACACCAGCAAGCAGGGAAAGGAGTCACCATCTCTGCAGGGATGATTGAGCCTGACCATCAGGAAGCAGTCGAGCTGCTATTACACAACGAGGGGCAGAGAAGAATATGTTCGCTCATCCACAGGGGCATCTCTTGGTACTCCCTTGTTCAATTGTGATGGTAACTGGACAAGTGCAGCAGCCACATCTGAAAAGGGCATGGTGACTAGGGACTCGGACCCTCTCAGGGATATGGTTTTGGGTCATCCTACCATAACAGTCACTGAGAGTAGCAGAGATGCTAGCTTAGGGTCAGGAGAAGCTAGAAAGCATAAAGAAGAGTAGAGAATATGCATAGAAGCATAGAGAATTACGATCTTAAAATCAGTGACAGTGTCAAAAGCTGTGATTCATCCTACTAACCTTACTCTTGTAAGTTTCCCCAGGAAAAGAGACCAACCAGAACTTGTAGGAACTGTTTCTAGAACTTATTATATGAAGAAAGTAGATCTGAATGGTACAAGGGCTGGACAACAGTAGATGCCATGGTGTCCACTTCAGGACTGCAGCCCTCATTCCCCACCCACCCCTGCTGCTGGGAGTGTTAGTAGCTGATTGCTGTCTAAGATTCTTTCCAGAAATTACCGTCAGTTGAAGAGAATCACCTCACCCAAGGTCATACCCCCTGTCCATGAGAGCCCACTTCCAGTCTAGGGGACCTCTACTTCTGCAAAGGTCCAAAGGCCTGGCCCCTTTTCCTCAAGGTGGGACCACTCTGAAGGGCCTTCTCAGCTCCAAAGCTCCCTGTGGGATTGGCTGAAGCCTTTGTTGCAACTATGTCTTAGTTTGACTTTTCCTGCTGGCCAGACCTGCTTCCTTGCTCCCGTACATGTGTTAATCCCGAAGGTACTTCACAATGAGCTTCCTGTCTACAAATTTCCATCTCAGAGTCAGCTTTGACCTAAGACATCTGGGTTCAAATGACAGCTATGTGACCTTGGCAAGTTAATTCACCACTCTAAGCCTCACTGTCCACCTCTCTAAGTGGGACAATAATAAAAGTACCTGCTTCATAGGCTGTCATGAGAGTTCAATAAAATAATACTTATAAGGGGCTTGGCGCAGCGCCTGGCATCCAGCAGGTGTTTCTCAGTTGGAGAAAGAAACATCCAAAAAGCTGGAATAGAAAAGATCCAGTTGACTCCTGAAAGAAAAAAGAGAACAACAGTGGAAAGAGAGGGGGAGAAGGAAGGGGGCGCTACATGTGTGCCTGTGTGTGAGAGGATGCTCAGGGATCACTGGGTGGAGAGAAACACCATACACACTGCCATCTGCCCAGCCATCATTCTTCCCTTTCTCCCCCAATCTTATTCTGAGGGAACAATGTGCCCTCTTTGAAAAAATAAACAAACCAAAACCTTTCCTTTCCAGACTCTCTTTCTGCTACAGGTGGCCAATTGACCCAATTCTGCTCATGAGATATAAGCAGAACTCTACTGGGTGGGGTTTCCAAAAAACTATCGTTTGACTGATTTAAAAAAAAAAAAAAACAGACTCAATTGGCTTGCATGAAGCTTTGTCACTTGCTTTTCATTCTTCTCCTTCTTTCCACTGAGAACGCAGATTCAAAGCCCCGAGGTGAAGCAGCCATTTTGCAAGAGATGGAAACTAAAGGGAGGCCAGGTCCCCGACACTTCCTCCAGCAGCAACACAGGCCCTGAACTGCCTGCCCCTGGAGTTCTGGTTACATGAGGAAAATGAAAGCTCCGTTTGGTTAAGCATGTGGGTACAGGCTTCAGTTACATGCAGCTGAATGCAACCCTAACGGACACCAGTGCATAGTGAGAAATGGACAGAGGGAGGGGCATAAGCTGCTGTTGAATGGACAGCTGGAGGCATGGAATGGGAGGTGACTTTCCAAAGCGTTACTGTGGATTGTAATTTGAATAATGGACATAGGAATTACATTCATTTTGGTTGTGAGGTTCTTTCTCTGAGTACAATATGTATACTGGGCCATATAAGGCCTAGGACTTATTTGGGTTATTTATCATTACATAAGTATGTCATCAGGAGTAGTAGTAGTATCAGTAGAATTATTGTAACAAAACACTGTAACAGGAACACAGGAGAAATGAGAGATAGAAATGGACTCTATCATGACTTCACTCTTTTTATCTGGACCTAAAATAATTTTTCTCCTGTCTATCCTTTAAAGCTCACCTTAGCCAGACAGAGACAAATACCATATGGTATCACTTATATGTGGAATCTAAAAAAAGAAAAAACTGGCCAGCCCCATGGCCTAATGGTTAAGTTTGGCGCGCTACACTTTGGCAGCCCAGGTTCAGTTCCTTGGCACGGACTTACATGACTCATTGGCAGCCATGTTGTGGTGGCAACCCACATACAAAATAGAGGAAGATTGGCACAGATTTTAGCTTAGGGCAAATCTTCCTTAAGCAGAAAGAGAAAGATTGGTAACGGATGTTAGCTCAGGGCAAATCTTCCTCAGCCAAAAAAAAAAAAAAATTGAACTCATAGAGTAGAATAGTAGCTGCCAGGGGCTGGGGCATGGAGGAAGTGGGGAGATGTTGGTCAAAATGTACAAACTCTCACTTATAGGATGAGTGAGTTCTGAGGATCTAATGTACAGCATGGTGACCATAGTTAATAATACTGTATTGTATACTTGAAATTTGCTAAGAGAATAGATCTTACGCATTCTCACCAAAGGAAAAAAAAAGGTAACTGTGAGGTGATGGATATGTTAGTTAACTTGATTGTGGCAATCATTTCACAATGTATATGTGTATCAAATGACCCCATTGTACACTTTAAATAAGTTACAATTTTATTTGTCAATTATACCTCAATAAAGCTGGGGGTTGGGGGGAGCCTACCTCCTCTTCCCATGGCTGAACTTGCCCTGGCCACTCCAGTCCTTCTCCCCTGACCTTCGAAGCACTCATAGTCGTCTTGTCTTCCCCTTAGGTATGCAAGGCTTCTAGCTCCTAACAAAACCAAACCACAGGAGAACCATAATAAATTTGTTTTGAATGATTAATCAAAGGGGAGCAGCTGGAAACAATTAATTACTGACTAATTGTCATCAACTGCCTAGGTAACAAAAGCTACTATGAGGAGCTCATCCTCTGTGAGTGTTTTGGTCTGGCCATTAAAAGGTGAGTTACAAACAGCTGAGAAGGAAACGTTTCTCCTTCAGTCTTCAGTAATGTAGTTCCCCAAACTTTAGTTTCAGAGAATTCTGCTTCTGTCATTCATTTCTCTCTTCATTCACGAATGTCTATTACAGCGAAATGTTCGACGGGACTTGTAATAGAAGATTCAATTCTAGCTCTGAAGAAGTGTAGTTATGAAAAAGACGGATCTCTACATAACAGTCATAACAGAATAATAGAAGCCTCCTTTCGAGAAGTGCGTATGTCAGGCACTGTGCTCTGCATTTATATACAATATTGTTTTTAAAGTTCATACAAACGTGTGAGGCGGCTATTACCAGCCCCATTTTAAAAATAAGGAAACAAGCTCAAAATGATTTAATATATTCAGGTCACCCAGGTGGTCCACATTCTTAACCATCATATGACATTGTTCAGAGACGGTTTCTTGGGACACTCCTTTCTCCAAATATTCCACAGTCAGATGAGTTTGAGAAATACTACGCACTCTCTAGCTTCTTATTGCAATTCATAGTGTCATTTTGCATTACAGTATAATAGTTGAGGCCAGTGGTACCCAAACTTTTTTTTTTTTAAGATTGGCACCTGAGCTAACATCTGTTGCCAATCTTCTTTTTTTTTCTTTTCTTCTTCTCCCCAAAGCCCCCCCAGTACATAGTTGTATATTCTAGTTGTGGGTCCTCCTGGTTGTGCTATGTGGAACACCGCCTCAGCGTGGCCTGATGAGCCGCGCCATGTCCGCACCCAGGATCTGAACTGCTGAAACCCTGGGCCACTGAAGCGGAGTATGCGACCTTAACTACTCCACCACAGGGCCGGCTCCCCCAAACTTTTTCGAAGGCACATTCCTATTAGTAAAAAAATTCAAGCACTCCTGCCCAGTACAGGTTTATTTATTTACTTGAACATTCTACACATTCTAAACTATTCTTAATTTTATTTTATTTAATAATATATTACTTTTGTTCTTATTATTTGTTCTTTTATTCTTGTCTAATATTAGCCATATTTTAATGGTATGCAATATATTATAAAACATATAAAATATTGTTAATGTTGTTTATAATATTTTTATTAAAAATATTGCGATTGGATTTGTTTTATTATTTCCCAGCATCTTGATTTATTGATCTTTTAAAGCTCTGATTCTAAAGTTCAGTTTATTTTGTTACTTTTCAATGGCTACCATAACTAAAAAGTTCCCTCTAAAATATTATATGTATATATATACACACATAGACATACAAACATATATATACACACATACACGCACACTACACATATGTATATGTGTGTATGGATAACTGAAGTTGTCATTGGCTGTGCTTACTATGTAATGATATTAATTTTTCAGCCCTATTCACCGATTCCACCAGGGTGCTACTGCTCTTGTAATGCAATGAGTGTATTTCCATTTTCCCTGAGGCCAACTGGTTGTTTCTCTAAAGTAACAAATTGGTTCAAAACCCACTGAAGCATTTCCTTCTAAACTTAAGTGGGTTACAAATTTTTATTTCCAATTTTTAAAAGTGTGCAGATATGAGAGTTTTTAGAGGTACACACTTATGTTTTTAGCAACAAATCACATAGCTATGAAATATTTAAAGGTCGTTTTCAAAATGCCCTCTCCATGGCATATTTCTTTAGAAAAGGAATTAGTCACTCTCTTGATCATTGTCAAATAACACCTTTATCTTACAGGTCACAATGTGTGTGTGTGTGTGTGTGTGTGTTAATATTTGGAGTACTGCTGACAGCCTCTGGCCTTCACAGAAAAGTTCAGCAAATTTAGTTTATTTGAATCTAGATAACGTAACCTATAGATCCACTTCATTAGGCACAGGTAAACTGCACAATGGTGAAAGTGGATAAATGAATGAGGGCATCACTGACAATGCCTCCAGGCTGAGGACTCCACTCCTACAGAAGTGAGAGCAACGCAAGAAAAGATAGACATGACGAAGAATTGGCTACCTCCCCTCCTTTCTCTGACCATATCCTCCCTCCAAAACTGAGTTGTTAACAAGAGAACAGCCAACCAGGAGCTCCTCATGGGGTAAGAAAGAGAGCAGCCGTGATTAAAAGGTAACTCCTGGGGGCCAGCCCGGTGGCGCAGTGTTAAGTTCGCACGTTCTGCTTCAGTGGCCAGGGGTTCGCAGGTTCGGATCCCGGGTGCTGACATGACACCACTTGTCAAGCCATGCTGTGGTAGGTGTCCCACATATAAAGTAGAGGAAGATGGGCACGGATGTCAGCTCAAGGCCAGTCTTCCCCAGCAAAAAGAGGAGGATTGGCAGCAGATGTTATGTTAGCTCAGGGCTGATCTTCCTCAAAAAAAAAAAAAAAAAAAAGGTAACTCCTGGTACTGGCATAAGGACAGATTTATAGAGCAATGCAATAGAATTGAGAATTCAAAATAAACCTTCACACTTGATTGTCAATAAGGATGCTAAGACATTCCAACGGGGAAAAAAATAGTCCTTTCAACAAATGGTGCTGGGACAACTGGATAGCCACATGCAAATGAGTAAAGTTGGATCCGTATCTCACACTCTATGCAAAAATTAACTAAAAATGGATCAAAGACCTAAATATAAGAGTTAAAACTTTAGAACTCCCAGAACAAAACAAAGGAGTAAATCTCCATGACCTTAGACTAGGCAATGATTTCTTAGATATGACACCAAAGCAAAGCAATTAAAGTAAAAAATAGATAATTGGACTTCATCAAAATTAAAAAACAAAAAACGTTTGTCTTTCAAAGGACACCATCAACCCACACATCTATGGACGGCTAATTTTCCACAAGGGAGCCAAGAACACACAATGGAGAAAGGAAAGTCTCTTCAGTGAATTGTCGGGAAAACTGGACAGCCACATGCAAAAGAGTGAAAGTAGACTGTTATCTTGCACCATACACAAAAATTTTAACTCAAAATGGATTAAAGACTTCAATGTAAGACCTGAAACCATAAAACTGCTAGAAGAAAACATAGGTAGTATGCTTTTCAACATTGGTCTTAGCAGCACATTTTCAAGCGCCATCTCTGACCAGGCAAGGGAAACAATAGAAAAAATAAGCAAATGAGACTACATCAAACTAAAAAGCTTCTGCAGAGCAAAGAAAACCATCAACAAAATGAAGACAAGCTAACAAGCTCACAATTGAGAGAAGATATTTGCAAACCTTATATCTGATAAGGGGTTAACATCCAAAATATATAAAGCACTCATACATTTCAACAACAAAAAAACTAAAAACCCAAAATGGAGGAAAGATCTGAACAGAAATTTTTCCAAAGGTATACAGATGACCAACAGGCATGTGAAAAGATGTTCAACATCACCAATTATTAGGGAAATGCAAATCAAAATTACAATGAGATATCACCTCATGCCTTTCAGAATGGCTATAATTCACAAGACAAGAAATAAGTGTTGGAGGGTATGTGGAGAAAAGGGAACCCTCATACACTGCTGGTGAGAGTGCAAACTGGTGCAGCCACTATGGAAAACAGTAAGGAGATTCCTCAAAAAATTAATAATAGAAATATCATATGATCCAGCTATTCCATTGCTGGGTATTTATCCAAAGAACCTGAAAACATGAATGCATAAAGATGTATGCACCCCTATGTTCGTTGGGGCGTTATTCACAATAGCTAAGACTTGGAAGCAACCTAGGTGCCCATTAAGGGATGAATGGATAAGGCAGATGTGGTATATATATACAATGGAATACTACTCAGCTGTAAAAAAAAATGAAATCTTGCCATTTGTGGCAACGTGGACAGACTTTAAGGGTATTATGGTAAGAAAAATAAGTCAGAGGGAGAAAGTCAAATACCGTATGATCTCACTCATAAATGGAAGGTAAAAACAACAATGAACAAACGCACAGAGACAGAGATTGGATTGGTGGTTACCAGAGGGGAAGGGAGGAAGGATGCGGGTGAAAGGGGTGATTAGGCACATGTGTATGGTGATGGATGGTAATTAGTCTTTGGGTTGTGAACATGATACAATCTACACAGGAAATATAATGATGTACCCCTGAAATTTATATAACGTTATAAACCAATGTTACCTCAACTAAAAAAATACAAAGGACACCGTCAAGAAAGTGAAATGACAACTCACAGAGTGGGAGAAAACATTTGCAAATCTTCTATCTGATAAGGGACTTGAATCTAGACTATATAAAGAACTCTTACAAGTCAACAATAACAACAAAACCACCCAATTAAAAAATGGGCAAAAGATCTGAATAACCATTTCTCCAAAGAAGATATACTAATGACTAATAACCACTAAAAAAGATGCTCAACATTTTTCAAGCCATCAGAGAAGTCCAAGGCAAAACCACAATGAAGTATCACTTCATACCTCATAGGATGGCTATAACATGAAAGACAGATACTAATGTTGGCAAGGATAAGGAGAAATTGAAACCCTCATACACTGCTGGTAGGAATGTAAAATGGGGAATCCACTTGGGAAAACATTTTGGCAGTTCTTCAAAAGATTAAACATAGAGCTATCATATGACCCAGCAATTCCACTCCTGGGTATATACCCAAGAAAAATGAAAAAACATACGTGCATGTAAGATTTGTACAGGAATGTTTATAGCAACGTTATTCCTAACAGCCTCAAACTGGAAACAACCCAAAGATTCATGAACTGAGGAATGAATAAACAAAATGTGGTATTTTCATACCACAGAATAGCATTCAGTCATAAAAAGGAAGGAAGTGCTGACACATGCTACAATATGGATGAACCTTGAAAACATGATGCTAAGTGAAAGAAGTCAGTCACAACATAGTACATATTGTATGATTCCATTTATATGAAATGTTCATAAAAAGCAAATCCAGAAACATAAAGTAGATTAGGGATTGCTTAAGGCAGGTCGGGGGTGTTGGGGAGAAAGGAGGAGTGACTGCTAATGGGTGTGAAGTTTCATTTTGAGGCGATGAAAATGTCCTAAGATTGATTGTGGTGACGGTTGCACAACTCTGTGAATATACTAAAAACATCCCGTTGTATACTTTAAATGGATGAATTCTGTGGTTAGTGAACTACATCGCAATAAAGCTGTTATTTCTTTTCAGTAACTCTCCATTGTTCTGACAGGCAAAATTCGAAAGATACTAAACCCTCCTGTGCATCATAAGGGGACCTAGGGATTTCAAGGGGAAAAGGAAGCATCTTGTTAGTGAAGGAAAAGTTTCCTCCTTGATTAATGACTACTTTGGGAGATATTCTTGTATCTGATCTAACAACTTCCAAAGATACTGACACAGCCATGTCTACTGCAGCTCACATTATGCTGCAGCTCAGTTGAAGGAAAGAGCAAAAAGGTCATCTGACACAGAGGACCCGCAGCCATCCTCAGCCGCAGGCCCTTGGAAGCCAGGGTCCCTCCTACCTCTGCGAGGTGTGCAGGTTGTGGTTGTCCAAGCATGGCCGATAGCCCTGCTGAGTTCCCAGTCAGACTGAAGAATTGCCTGGAGAGAGAAGGGGGATGGAGTAGATCCTTCCCCGTGGTTTCCAGTCAAGTGAAGAGGTTTTCCAAGGGTCGGACTTGTAGTTGAAGATGCTTGAGAGAGTGGGACACCCGGGGCTGGACCTTAGGAGAACCTCTGCTCTCTCTTCGTGAAGCCCTAACCCTGTGCTACTTTCCCTCCTGACTCTGGGAGAACCAAATGCCCCGAGAGCTTTAACCTGTCCTCTGTTAAATTTCAGTTCCCTTTCCAATGGGCCCAACACACCAGTAAAGCAAGTTTATTCGATCTGCGCAGTCTGCGGCAGTTGTGACGAAGAGGAAGACCTGCCCCCTCTCCCGCTCCCCAGTGAGGACTTGAAGAGAAGATCAGACTCTTCTCCTGTCAAGCGGACTAGAGTAAACCTGGAGTTGGAGGCAGCAGACTGCTGTGGAGCAAGCTGTGGTCCTCAGCATAGCTGGGAGCAGCGGGAAACAAGCCCATGACCATAAGAAGTGCTCATAAGTGAACACCTTCAAGGTACATAAGGCCAAGCTTTCCATTTATCCCCCTGTGTTAGAAGAAGCTGACCTCTGAAGGGCATGTGAATATTTGGGTCAGAAAACACAAAATAAGGCTACAGAGCACCTAGGAGGCCAGGTTGGCTGGAGTACAGTCTAGGAGAGTAGAAGGTAGAGCTGTGCATGCGGCCATTCTGGGCAAAGCCCTGGAGGCCTGGCTGAGAGACTAGAACTCACTGCTCGTTGCCCCAACATACAAAAGATGGTTGTTACCCAAGTACAAAGCCACAGCTACGTCCTTAAGCTGGGATCTCAGAAAAGAATACATTCCTTATCTTCTGTAGAAATTGAAGACAAAAGTTCATCTTTGGCTCCAATTATATTATTCCAAATGTGTCAATAATTTTGTACCTGTCAGGTTCTTGGTTGCATCAGAAGCCACCTGCTGTTTACCTAAACAGAAAGGGAGTGTACTAGAAGGATATTGCTGGCTCACAGAATGGGCGGAGAGGCTGAGTGACCGGCCCCAGCAAACAGGCAGGAACCAACAGAGGTGAGTCAGCAGGAAACAAGCCAAAGATGTGACACAGGAACATTACTCACGGCCACGGCCACTGGCCAGTCAGCTCCACAGGCACTGCTCGAGTGCTCTCTAAGGGATCCTGTGTCTTTGCATTGTCACTCTCTCCATAATCATCATTCCCAGCTGAAGCATCCTATAGGCTGAGCCAGGAGGCAGGACAGGAACGTCTGGCCTCTCTCTGCTTCTGGAGGCGGGGACCTTCCCATCAAGAACTTCCAAAAGGAGAATCCCCCCTAAATAGGAACAAGACTGAGGTGCTGCCTAGCCAAAAAAACCCAAAAGCCCAGCAAATAATCACAATTTAGAAATATCTGGAAAGAGGATTAACTTGTCCATCTCCTTCACTTTTCATCCATAGACCTGGGAGGTTTTTAAGGACATATTTAATTTCCAGATTATTCAATTTGTTTCATACAGTCCTTTGGGAGGCTGTTTAGGAGAGTGAGTTAAGTATGTGGCTTGAACTCAGACCAGACCTGGGTTTGAAGGCCAGGTCTGCCGTTTCCTAGCTGTGTGGCCATGAGTAAGCAAATTAGCCTCTCTGAGCCTATGCTTTTCTGCAAAATGGAGTCATTATAGTACCAGCCTCACAGCTTTGGACTAAGAGGTTTAAGTGAGAAAATTCTTGTGACGATCTTACCAGTCCTTCGCACCTGGGAAACAGCAAGTATCAGCTATTGTCATTTTATGACCCGTCCTAAGGTATGAGAAATTAACTTGGTCACTTTGGGCCACACATCTTGGGGGTTCTGGCCTGACTTTAAGTCCAGGCAGCTAGAGCAGCAAAGAGTAGAAGGATATCCAGATGTGCACTGACATATACTTGGGTTTCCCCCTCTTTCCTCTTATTGTTTAAGGCCATGGGCCTTGGTGCTGGAGATTTCAATTTGAATCTGGACCTGCCAGATAATTGCTGGCCACCTCAACTCAGTTATTTAACTCTCTCCAATCCTCTGTTTTCCTCATTGCAAAACGAGAGTAACGATATCTACCACGTAGCACTGCTGGCAGAGGTAGTAGAAACAACTCATGTAAGGTGCTTATCACAGGGCCTCATAGACGAGAAGAGTCCTCACCATCATTTATTGTTCCTGTGGGCTAGGACAGAAGTAGCACCTCCTGAGAAGGTTCACTTCCTTCTCTAACACTCACCGCATGTGAGTTTCTCTCTTTGATGCTTAAGTCATCTGGGATTTTGGGGACTTCTACAAAAAAAATTTTTTTTAATCGTCTTTCTCCTGCCCAGTTTTATTGACATATAATTGACATGCAGCTCCATATAAGTTTAAGGTATACCGCATAATGACTTATTATATATTGTGGAATGATGACCACGATAAATTTAGTTAACATCCATCATCTCATACAGTTACAAAAAAATTTTTTTTACGCCTTTGCTAAATGCTGAGGTAGCCACTTCTGAAGAAAATGGCTTGTTTTTGGTCCCTGTATGCAAACTTTCACTGCCATGCGGTAGAGTCTCAAAGTGGTAAGAACAAGTTCATGATCTTCACGTATTTCTAAGCAAAGCAAAGTTCTCTAGGTATGGTAACTATACTTTAGAACTGAAAATTGGGACTGTTCTGAAGCAGTGGTAGCTTATTCAGTTCAGGACATATGGATCTCCAGCACAGCACTGGGCGCAGAGGAGGGATCAACAATTGAACTGAAGTGGATTTCTTAGGAAGAGCAGTCTCAATGTTTATTTCACCCCCCTCATTTTACTTGCCTGTCTCACCTACGTGGACATTCTAAGTCTATAGGGCATAAAACTTTGTATCGTTCACTTTTTAAGTACATTATTATCAAACACCCCATCATTATACAAAGAGTGAGTATGAGTGCTAATGATGAAAGACTAAAAAAGTGAGTAATGAAGTAAATGCTCAGAGTGAGAAAAGGTATGAGTCATATGGAGGGGAAAGAGTTAAAAAAGAGAAGAGAAATAGGAAGCGAGAAATCTCGTCCCCATCAATATCCTCACCCGCTTATGATGTGCTGCCAAGCACTATGCTGGGTAGTTTACAGGCGATATGGCAACAACCCTGTGAGTTAATCATTATTATCTTTATTCTATAGGTCAGGAGAGTGAGATAGAGAGAGAGAAAGATTCGTAGTAGTAAGTTAAATCCAAGATTTGAACCAAACTCTCTAACCATAAAGACTGTGGATTTAACTATTGTGCCAAAATGTCATAAGGCAAGATGATATTTTCTCATGTAAAGAGTATAACAATTGGGAAGTACTCTTCTCAACTCAGGACTATGAATCTAATAAATTTTTGACATGATCAGCAATATGTCTGAAAAACAGATCCAGCACCTATAAACTTCTACATATTTTAAGAGGTAAAATTATGCTTCATAATATAAATATGGCATTTAAAAATGTACAGATGACACAGCAATAAATATAGCTCTATTCAGAATCTACTGTATCATAAGTTTTACCAAACATTAATATGTAAGCTATAATAAACATTTAATTAAAGGTAATTTTGTATGCCCCCCGCCTAGACTTGAGAAACACTTTTAGGATGACTGAACAGGCCAATTGTGTTTAAAAAGCTGCCCAAAGGAATTTTACAACTTGCTTTCTTTTTTTCTCAGTGCCTTCTATTTTTCTCATTATATTCAAAATTATGTCGTTTGGTTCAGAACCACACTTGACAGTCTGTTGACAGCCATCAGGGTCCTTCATCCTCTACTGAAGCTATACAATTCAAAAGAAGCATTGGGAACTTCCTCAGAGTACTGCTAAGGCAGGTAGGCAGGCAGAAGGCCATATCCTAACCGTGGCACACGTGTGTGTGTGTACGTGTGCATGCGTGTACACAATGTGCATGCTCACATATCTGAGCGTGCATTTGCATGTGTGCACATGTGCTTGTATATACAGGTGCATGCATGTGTGTGTTGGGGCACGGAGAACAACTTGAGTTGCTGCTTCCTAAAAGGTAGTGGGACGTTCGGAGCAACACAAATTCTTAACCCCTGTTTAAGGCAATCCTTACCAGTTAGTGCCTAGAGAGAGGAAGAATTGCAGAAAACTTTCGGAGGAATGAAAAAGCAACCTAAAGATTGGATACCATTAACTCTTAAAAAGATGAACGAGGGGCTGGTCCCGTGGCCGAGCGGTTAAGTTCGCGCGCTCTGCAGCAGGCGGCCCAGTGTTTCGTTGGTTCGAATCCTGCGCGCAGACATGGCACTGCTCATCCAACCACGCTGAGGCAGCGTCCCACATGCCACAACTAGAAGGACCCACAACGAAGAATATACAACTATGTACTGGGGGGCTTTGGGGAGAAAAAGGAAAATAATAAAATTTGAAAAAAAAAAGATGAATGAAAAGTTAAATAAAATGCTCAATTGAGCATTAAATCCTTCAGGAGGCTCAAAAAGGAACAGGCCTGGCTCTATAATGTTACACTGAAACCAAGCATAACTATTCCTTTTAGCCTTTAAGGTGTGTTTCATTTTTTTTTTTTTAAGATTTTATTTTTTTCCTTTTCTCCCCAAAGCCCCCCAGTACATAGTTGTATATTCTTAGTTGTGGATCCTTCTAGTTGTGGCATGTGGGACGCTGCCTCAGCGTGGTTTGATGAGCAGTGCCGTGTCCGCACCCAGGATTACAAATCAACGAAACACTGGGCCGCCTGCAGCGGAGCACGCGAACTCAACCACTCGGCCAAGGGCCCAGCCCCAAGGTGTGTTTCATTTTTTAAAGTCTTTTCCTAGGTTGAGTTTCCCAGAACCAAAGCCCGAGGTGAGGAATTGTGTACACATGATTTATTAAGGAAGGGCTCCCAGGAGAAATCAGTCAAGGAGTGGGGGAAGTGTGTAAAGCAGGAAACTAGCAAGGCTGCCATCAGCCTGATGCCGCAGGGGACTCTGGACTGCAAGTCATACCTGAGTCTGTTTCAACCTAAGGCAAGGGATTTCCACTCCCCACTGGTGGGCATCCACTAAGGCCGCCCCAGGAGGGTGGAGACTACTAGACACTTCCAGAACTTTGCCCCTGAGGGAAGAGTGGCTCCAGCAGCCCCAGGGCCGGTCCCCAAAGAAGAATCACAGGTGCAGGTATTTGTCAACAAAAGCACACTTGGGGCCCGGCCCCATGGGCTAGTGGTTAAGTTCGTGCTTTCGGCCCAGGGTTGCACCAGTTTGGATCCTGGGCACATACCTAGCACCGCTCATCAAGCCACACTGAGGCGGCGTCCCACATAGCAGAGCCAGGACCTACAACTGGGATATGCAACCATGTACTGGGGGGCTTTGGGGAGAAGAAGAAGGGAAAAAAAAACCCCAAAAAACAAAAAAACAAAAGCACACTTGAAGCCGGGGAGAAATGACCAAAATGATAAAAAGATCTGGGAGAATTTGGGCAGAGGACCAGTATCGCTACTCTGTCTAACGATGGTTTACATGAGGCCCGTGTCCTCCTGGGGGATATGCAGAAGGCCTGCAATGAAGAGGAACTCAACAGCCCAGCAGCACAAAACATAAGGCAGTATCGTAAGAGCCCTGAAGGACCATAAAGAATTGATGACGTCCAACTTCGGACCTTCTGCTGTGGTTGTTATTTTTTGTTTACCCCTTTCTGTTGGGAAGCGTGCGCACATGGTGGGTAAGGGGCTGGACGCTGGAGGTAGACAACTGGTTTTGAACATAAGGTCTGTCACTTACTAGTCAAGGGAGCTTTTGGCAAGTTTCCTACCCTCCCTGAGCCTCAGAGTCCTCACCTGTGAAACAGGGGCAATGATAGTACCTACCTCATAGGGTTGTTAGGAGGAATCGAGGAGCTCCTCACTGTAAAGCACTTAGCGTGGTGTTTAGTAACGAGGCAAGCATTCTATCAGTGATTGTTAGATAAAAACGAGGATTATCACATCCCCTCCAAGCTTACTAGAAAAACAACTTTGGAAACCTCAAAGAGGGTTCCCTGCACCCACCCGCCCCCGGCCCAGAAGCAGGAGAATGGGGGTGGAGGGGAGTGAGAGAGAAGAAAATGTGTTCTAGTGAATGACGGGTCTGGAAAGAAGGAAGCCAAGTGGGAGCAGGAGCAGGGTTGTGACTGTGGGTCAGGAAGTAGATGGGTCGAGTTCTGGGCTCTAGGAGAAAAAAGAGAATGAATGGGGACCCAGCCTGAGAAGCAAGAGTGTTTTCAGAACATGAGTAACTCTACTGCAAGCGGCCAAGGCGCCCCACCAAGATGAACCCACACTGCAAAGACTGTACCGTGAAACGGAAATCACCTGTGGTTTGGCCAAAAGCAGCATGCCTGGACCACCACTGCCAAACACCTCGGTGAAAGGATAGAGTCTTTGAAACTGAGTCACGGATGCTGGGTAACTGGGAATGTGCAGAGTAGCTGTACATGAAATTGAGATAAGCGGGACTACCTGTGTTGCTGGAAATCTTCAATGCCCGGGATACCAGGCCCTTGGATGAGGGCACCTTGCTCTCCCCTCCTGGGAGGAAACACAGCACTACAAGCTCAGCGTTTGGAGCCAGACTGCCTGTGTTTACATCCTGACCGTGAACAAACAGGGAGACCTAAGCCAAGTGACATAACCCCTCTGAGCCCCGATGTCCTCATCTATAAAGTGGAGTTAATTAGAAAACCCACTTCATAGTGCTGGTCTTCTTTTGTTTTCATTTTTGTTTTCTCCCAGCTTCATTGGGATATATAGCCCAGTGCCTGGTATTTGGATGTGATCAAAACATGTTATCTGTCACCATTTGGCCCAAATTCCTGAAACAAGTCTCATGCTTGTTGAGCTTATTTAAATACCAATAGCTTCGGTTAGTTATGGTTTTTAAAAACAAAATATAAAAATATTATCATCTTTTCAGACTGAGAGGGATATTTTTAGACTTTTTTGTTTTAATCAGTAAAACCTGGTTTTCAAACGAATTTCCGTTAGAAGTCCCATGTATAAAATCAATGAGAGCTGCTCTGGCTGAGGCTTCTGGGGGCTGGGGGTGGGGCAGGAGCCTGGACCGCTGGCCTCACCCTCCTTCCTGAGCCAGCATCTGAGACACCTTAGGGAGCCCTGAGCTCCTGGAATAAGAAACCCCCCACTTTCCAACATTCTCGTTAGTATCTCCTCTTATTTTACAGTCTGAAGTTTACCCGGGGGGAAGAGCTCCCCAGCTCGACAACAACAGAGTAAGGCGCCTGAATCCAGACAGTTTCCCACATTTCCATCACTCAGGGACCACCTGAATAGTTTTTGCTCCTGTTAACTAGAATACCATTTGCTTTATTTATCTAACAACTGCTCATGTAATATAGTTCCTTGCTGTGACTCCTCCCTCTTTTTTCAACTCTTAGCCTTGTTATAAGCAGTAGTATTCATGAATCTCACATTTGATGTCATGTATTTTTCTTAATGTACGTTTAAACTAACAAGCATGAAAATAAAAAAAATATTTGTTCATATACCATTTAAAGTCCATTGGTACGTGCACCCACATGCACACACGTGCTCACACTCACACACACACACACACACACACACAGAGTAATCTCCATAGTACATTTTAGAAAATACTGCTCTGTGTGCAAAGCAAAAGCTTTAAGGGATCCGGTCCAGGACAGGAACTGTGTCCGTACCAGATTCCAGGAGGTCCGAGGATTTGCTGGGCCCTGTTTCCTGTGGGCTTCAATTCAACAGGATGACACAGGTTGAGAATGAGATTAAAGCACGACTATAGTGGAGTTGGTTTGAGTCTTACTTTTTTTTTTAACTTAGAAACAAGAGGTGGGAAGATACTGAACCGCACGTTCTTTTGAAACTGTCTCTACCTCTGTAATTCAGTGGGTTTCACACTCTACTCAGTGTTTGGGTTTACAACTTTTAAGAACTTTTCTGTACATCTTTAATGTGTACAGTTTACATTAAGAAAGTCGCAGTTAGCCCAGCCTTTGTAATCACAATAAGATGCTGCAGGGCTCACACACACGAGGAAATAGTTCGCACCTTGGAATGTTAATTACACTTGCTCCTCAGCCTGGAGGCGCAGAATGCAGAGGGATCATTGTGCAACAGGACACGCCCTGTCTTGTCTGGCTGGCTCTGGCTTTAGAAACTGAGAAAGAGAAAAAAATCATTTAAGTTTTGCCTAAAGTTAGATTAGTCTTTTTAAAGCCCTCCCCCCTTCAGATGAAGCAATAGAAATGCTGTACCGAACATAGAAATTTAATGCTTTTTCCATCCTCTTTGAAGGTAAAATCTTTTAGCTGACTTTTTCCATTTGGCGCATCTCTTATCAATGGCTGGTCACCTTAGATCTGACACAAAGGTAATATAACCCTGGACAGGTGTGTGCATTTCACATTCAGAATAGCTAATATTTTTTCCAGTTACACAAGCACGAGAGTCCCAGTGTTTGCAAAAGCCTTCCAGAAACTTAGGAAACACAGATTAGCTAGTCAAGCCCCACAGATGGACTAAAAAAGATAATAATAAATAAAGTATCATCAATACACTAGCTGAAAGTGCAGACTTTCATTTTAGACAGACAGTTTGAATCCTGACTCTACTCACCAAGAGACGTGGGGCAAGTGAGCTAACTCTCCGTGCTTCAATGTCTTCACTTATAACGCAAGGATACAAATAGGACCTACCTCAAAGGGTTGCTTTGAGGATTAAATGAGATGATGCACATAAATGTTTAGCACCATGCTGAACACATAGAAAGCACTCCAAGAATGCTAGCTGTTATTCTCATTATGACCCTCGTGATTACCACCCTTCTGTCACACCAATTACCTGAAGTAGGTATGGTCGTTGTGACAGGTTCCACGGATTGGCCCACACAACATCCACTCCCACCCTTTCTAAACCCCACAGTGCCTGGACTCTTCTGCAGCCCAGGGTTCTGCATCTGCCCAGGTTCTGCCAGGCAGATGCCTACTTGCCCCAGGAAGGGACCAGTGATTCCAGGGAAGTGGCAGCCGCATGTGGGTGGATCCATCTTTTTGCAAGCATGATGGTGGAGAAGCTCTGGTTGAAGTTCCAGTGGCCAGCCCCTAGTATCACAGGTATTGAGTGATGAGCAACAGCCATGGGGTTTCCACGAGAACAGTCCTGCTTGTGGTTGGCTGTTTCTCCTGGCATTGTTCTGGCTGTGTGACAGCCTGGTCTCTTCCCCCAGCGTTGCTGGAAAGCCTCTAAGGTACCTAACACCTTGCTCTAATCCTCTTCTTTTAAAACTAGTTAGAGTGGATTCTGTTGTCTGCAACTAAGACCACAATGATTATCAAAACGATCAATACAGTAATTATCAGAATAATCCTAATTACTACAGTTAAAAAGATTTCTTTATTAAGTGTCTTCAGGCTGCTAAGGGATAAAGAACAGCGTGTATAAAAATCTTTGTCCTTGCCTTCAAAACGCATTCATCCTAAAATATACCACATAAATGAAAATCTGGATTTTTTTTTTTTTAGGCTTAACTTGCAGCAGAAAGCCTTTTATGAGGAACTAGCAGAAGGAATTGATCAAACCTGAAGCTTTACAGAAGCGAATTCTCCTTTGGGTCTATGTGGAGGATGACAGGTGAGCCTACCTGGCAGAGGGTTCTATATAAATTATAACGGGAGAGTTGAAAGGTGTACTGGAAAGCCAGTTAAGGTGTGTAAGTTCTTGGCTCAGGATGTAGTATATGGTCATTAATGTACTCACTTCTAGGAGGGCACCCAGGAGTGTACTCAGTAACAACAATGAGAATGCCTTGAAAGAAGTAATTAACAAGAGCATTGAGCGCTATCTCCAGACAGATTCTGAATGAACGAAAAACGGCTGTGTGAGGGGAACACTTTCACTGGGTTTCTCTTCTGTCTTTGTTCTTGTTGTTTTTTTAATCATAACATCAAATTCTTTCTCCCTACAAATACTGCTCTTACGGCATGCTGTCTGAGTGACTGTGGCCCCATTGACAACTCTCTCGTCATTTTCATTTAATACTTAATTTCCCATTTTTCCCCTTAGGGCCTCCTGGCAAAATGAAATGCCCCCTTTAGAGCAGATCCGGTAACTTCCCACAGCACTAAACCAACAGGCAGAGCTGTCAAGGGCTTCAGTCACTTGTTTTCTGTCTTCATCAAGAGAAGAGCACAAAACTGCCGGACCCATAGCTCACTTAGTTGGTGTGTTACCTTCCTATCGCTGCTGTAACAAATTGCCACAAACTTAGTCACTCAACACAAGGTTATTATCATCTAGTTCTGGAGGTCGGAAGTCTGAAGTCAGTTTCACTCGGATTTAGCCAAGTGTCTACAGGTCCGGTTCCTTCTGGAGACTTCATTTCCTTGCCTTTTCCAGCTTTTCAAGGCTGCTGCATTCCTTGCCTCCTGGCTCCTTCCTCACATCATTTCAACCTCTTGTTTCTGTGGTCACATGTCCTACGACTGACTCTGACTCTCCTGCTTCTTGTAAGAACTCTTGAGATTACGTTGGGCCCACCTGGATAATCCAGGGTAATTTCTCCATTTTAAAACCTTTAATTTATGGGGCTGGCCCCATGGCCGAGTGGTTAAGTCCACACGCTCCGCTTCGGTGGCCCAGGGTTTCTCTGGTTCAGATCCTGGGCGCAGACATGGCACCGCTCATCAAGTCACGCTGAGGCGGCATCCCACATGCCACAACTAGAGGGACACACAACTAAAAATGCACAACTATGTACCTGGGGGCTTTGGGGAGAAAAAGGAAAAATAAAAAAATTTTCAAAAAAAAACTTTAATTTAATCACATCTTCAAAAGCCCTTTTGCCATAGAAAATAACATTTACAGGTTTGGGGGAATAGGATATGGACGTAGGGTGGGGGGTGGAGGGACTTATTCAGAGTTCTAGTCGTGTTTCCTTAATCAGTGTAACTCGTTGAGGTTACATGGAGATGCGAGAACACAAAATCAAGAAAAGCGACTGGCTTTGGGATACCGCACAGCTACCTGGATATCTCTCTGGCCTCTCAGCAGCAAGAGCCTTTTGCTCAGGACTCCAGACTTCTATCTTCATCATGACTGTTTCTACTTCTTGTTCCTGAGTGATCACCTTAATATCTCTGGCAGTCAAATGAGTCAACCAGACACCACCCCGCAGAAGGCGGTCCTTTCCTGCCAAGCTCTTGAATCAGGACATCTCACTGGCTGCTGTCTAGCCTAGAGATGACAGCTTTTGGATCAGGTGCCAATCCTCAGTCCAATCAGCTTTGGCCAGGGATGACCACAGGACACAAAACATGGCCCCAGATGCAGAGGAACCACGGACATTTTCCTCTGAAAGGGGCTGGGAGGCAGCAAGCATTCAGAGATCATCAGACTTCTCTCCAAAAACA